>NC_135149.1:15644427-25644427 GCF_050948215.1 Halictus rubicundus | reverse complement strand
ATTCCTCGACGCTGTTCCAGCGAGATACGAAGAAAAAGAAGGGTAGCGCGGCAGCGGCAGCTACGGAGAGAGCTCAAGGAGAAGCCGGGCGAGGAGGGTAAGGTTGTCCGAGATGGATTCGGGCTCCATTGTGCTCGCAGGAAGAACCGGAAGAGGAGGTGAGGCGGAGGTGGTGTAGCCTCCTGGTAGGCAGTCGCCGACCGGGGCGCAGGGGGAGCCCGAGGGCCAGCAGTATCGCCGAGGTGGGAAGATGGAGGAGACTCCTCAGGGTGGATCCTCCGGGGAGGGAACAACGGGAGAAATCCTACGCGAAGAGAAAAATCCTGGCTTTGCCCCTTGCAAGATCGATGCACGTTCTTCAACTGTTTTGCTGGAAAGGTCTTCAGGGTTCGATTGGATCTTCCAGGTAGACCCTGACGGGTGGAACACAGGCTTCATCGGAAAAATTGTCTGGAATGAGAAAAATACTGTGCTTCCATATTGGAGAATTGATAAAGATTTTCTGATCACTGCTCGCCGTAGATCCTGAAGGGTGGATCGTGAGGAGAAGAAATACATGCTCGGAGAATTTATTTACAACTAAAATACCGACTTTCTCTGTTAAAAACTCGAACCCAAAAATTGACTAATCATGTCTCTGCAATAATTGAAAATGTGAACGAGTTTTAGAATTGTGTGGATTCTTCAGGGTATGTCCTAAGAGGTGGAAACGCGCAGGGGTGTTACTACCAGGTTTCGGAGCACTAAAAGTGGCTGTTTTACAGGATTTTATCAAAATAACAGGAATGTTTCTAGTCAAATTTTGAACCATTCTTTTTATAATATATACCCAAAGAAATAATCATCCAGCCTTTTTCTAAAGAGACAGAGATCAATGATCAATTTTTGGACCGTCTCTTATGATTAGACTTGCGAATCTTTATGCATTTATGGGTTAACATAAAATTCGATAGTGTTCAGTATGATTTTTATTTGTTTTGGATCTGTAGAAGCTGTTCCATTCCATTTTCTGAAAATTTGTCTGCAAAAATTGGAAATTGCATAAACATCAGCAGTCTACTTATCATCCTCATAGGTGTTTAGGAACGATGAGGTCCACGAGGGGGTTGGCAGTGTCACTGACCGCGGTCACTGACACACGCAGTCGCGCGACTCTTGTCGCCCAGGGGGAAAAGTGCGAGCCTCAGCTTTCGGATGTCGACGCGCGACTTCCGAGCGTGTTTCGGGGATGATTTTGTGGGGAGACAGAGTTCGGAGTTGGTTTGAAGCGTGCGGGGGTGTTACTGACCGCGGTCACTGAGCCACGGAGTTGCGCTCTTCGACGACCATGCTCGTGTCAACGGTTTATGGTCGGCGTAGACTTCCTGAGAATACTGTTCTTTACAATATGACTTTGTACAATTTAGACAAAAATTCCAACCCTGGGACCAATAAAATATTCAAGCTAAATTAGCACACGTTTAACAAAATTGTATTTCATAAAAACTTCATTATCATTTATTCTGGATTTACGCAGACTTAAACAGTAATATTTTCAGACCCTCTTTTTTGAAACTTCAACTAATAAACTAATCAATACCCATAAAATATGAAAATATTTGTTTTTTTTTTACATAATTCCACTAAAAACAATTTTAATAGAAATATAAAAATAATTGTAGACCCAATGCTTTTCAGTCTTTTAAATTTACGAATCATCACATTCGTTTAAGAATCGGTGCATACACAACTCGTTTTATTAGCATCTTTACAGAAGGCGCAGCTGCACCCAACAGATCAATTAAACCCAATTAAAATTGCCGACCACCTCCGTACAAAATCACCGTTCCCAAAACATCCTGAGCGTCCATCAACAGTCCGCCTCTCGGTCCTCTTCAAGGACCCCAAAAAGGAGAATCTAACTCGTTTAAACACACCCGAGGTCCTGTCCCTGCAGAAAACAGGACAACAAGCTGCAAAACGAAAAAAGATCGGCAAAGAAAACCGCTTTGAGTGCTCCCTCGGAGGCCGGCCATTTACAACGAAATTACAGAGCCCCCAAAGCGTGCCGGGAACGAAATTTGTACCCGTGAGGGCCGGAAAAGAGTGGCGGGGGTGGGTTTGCGAGCAGTGTCCGTTCTTACGGGTCTTGCCGGGACGTCGGGGTTGGAACGCAAGCCCTAACTAAGTTCCGCCGATAATGGCAATTAACGGAAAACACACGACTGGGGTAATGATATTCCCACGCGCGTACGTCACCCGGTTGCCTGTGTGAGTGTGCGTCTACGTGCATCGTACACGGCGAAGTGTGCAGATGGTGTTTCTCGGTGTATCGGTGAATTTGTAGATACATGCACGTCGCGCGTGTACAAACGCCCCCGTTAGGGGCGGAGTGGGGGGGGGGGGGGGGGAGTGGATCGGGGTGGTTTCTGTGTACGCGCGAGCCTACCACCACTACTATAGTCATCAACCACCCAATAAGGTCGCCCGCTCTTGGTCTTTTGAACGGGACCTCTGTGAAGGTGCCTCGTACGTCGGGGTATCTATCTATCCATCCATTTATTGGAAGGCAGAATGCAGGGTGGAAGAGGCACAGGGTGCAAGAGGGTGCGAGAGGGTCGGAGAACAGGCACTGCAGGCCCCCGGTACCCGGCGCAGGAGGATGCCTGGTACTTAGGTCCTCTCAGCATCGCTAATTACCCAACGATACTGCCAAGCGCGAGCGCGTATACCAGGGGTGGCGACGGGGGTGGCAACAGACAACCCCCGATCGACCATGGCGAACGTCTAGGCGGATCGGTTGCGCGGAAAAATACGCGGACCGTTTTCCCGTCCACTCTTCAGGGGGTGGGTCAGACGGGCTTTCATCGGGAAGGCTGTCTGAGTTCCGAGATTGATAGAGTATTGGTGCGATGAAAGGATTCCACGGTTTTTGGAAGGATTCTCGGTTTTGTTCGCCTTGTTTTTTTTTTGTCGGAGGGTTTTTGAGGCAGCTTCACGTGTGTTTAGGGGCTTTGGGGGTTGTCGGTTGATTTTGGTTTCTTGGCCGGGGGTGGGTTCGCTGGGGTGGGTCTGCGGCGCCGTGCGCGGCTTTGCGGGAGTTTCGAGCCAGTGGTTTTGTTGTATTATTTATTTGTTGAATGTATCACTTATGGAATTATTTGTCTGAGACCAATATTTGTTTCTGTGGGAGTTATATCATTTTTTCACGTGGTTCTTGACATTTTTGTGCAGCGAATGATATTTGTAATTTGGAGGATGATGTAGTACGGAAATAGGGGTAGTAAAAAAATTGCAAATTATTTGTTGTACAGTCAGAATTACGTGTGCTGGTCTATCCCATTTTGATTACCACGTTCTACTTGTCTGCAATATTAGTGTCTCAAGTAAGTGGGTCCAAATGTAGTCGAAAGGTATAATAGGATTTACAGTACTTGGAATAATTATCTGAATTTGCTAATTGTCTGGAACGAACCTAGATTTATTCTTAGATGTTTTATCCTTCTGATATTGAGGTGCTAAATATTAATGCTGTAATTGGCAGTGAGAAAATTAATACAGATGGCATTTAAAAATTTGTTTAATATTTTTGGTAGGATTAGAAGTGGCACCGATAGTGACATAGTAATTGGAAAACCACATTGGTTTTTATCAAACATTATCGGAACTCCCGAGAACTTTTATTGAAGTGGAGTGTCGGTCAATAGGAACTTCGGTTACAAGACACTGGATACTGTTAACCTTCGTGACCTCGCACGAAGGGGCTGCCATAAAAATATATGCAATTACTTGCTACAGAAGCTATTACATGAACGTTCCATCGTGTACTCGACTGGTAATATTATTTTCAACAATAACTTCGCGAAGTCATTTAAAAAACGTTTGCACGTAAATAAATTAAAAATACAAGATACTTGCCACTTTGAAGTATAGGCACTGTCAATGAGACTAACAATGATATTTTAATCAAATGAATTAATAGAGCACATAGAAAATTTAATATAACAGCAAACCTCAGAAGACTCAGTTGTATTTAAAAGTATAGATTCAATAATTTTAATGCTTTTTTCCAGTAATACTGCAATTACATTTTTGTTTACTACACAAAAATTTATATCCACACAGATGTTCATACTTTAGCAATTATGCAGTGAATACTTATAAATATATAGTGTGCAAGAATTTTTAAAAGCTTGTAAAAAGATTATTTAGTGAAATATAAAATCATTTCTCCAGGCACCAATAGCCAAAGAAATAGAATTTTGCACAATTTGAGAATTTCGAAATACTGCGATTAAAATTAAAAACCTGTGTAAAGTTTAGCACTATCGATTATGAAATATCATAGCACATACCTTACTATAAGCATCAACGTGGCGTCGTCTCCAAAATCCACCCCTTTCTCCTTCAGCTCCTCACTTTCACTCTTTCTCCACTCACTTGCGATCTTCCACGCCTGTTAGAACCAAAAGCAAATAAACTAGCCATTAACTACCAAAGTTGATACTTGTACAAAATGTATTAATCAATACCAAATGAAAATACAATAGACAGTAACACGAACCACTACTTTACAACTGAAAGGAAAAATACAAATTGAATACCTGTGTTTATGTCCTGCATGTTTACAATCTACGAAAATTCTGTTTTTATCGTCTATCGATTTTCAGTGAAAATATCCGAAAATTAGTATAATCTCTACCCTCAACGGCCTTGAACGTGACGAGGAAAATACGCAGAGCGGGTGGAAGGTCGCGTTACAGTGATTATGGGTAAACCACGAACGAACGTGATCTCATTGTAGGTAGAACCTCGGACAACCTTGCTCCCAATTCGTTTAATAAATTTATTGGTTCAGTTCGTGCTGCCTTTGTTTCATTTGGGGTCGCGAGGAAAAATCATTTGCTTCATTAATGTTTCATTCGATCGCTGAATGGTTGAAATTTTCCTTCCCTTTCCTAAAAATTGTGGACATTATCATTCAGGTTCGTTCGAATAATGTCAATCATAAATTTGTTGTTTATTTCGTTTACATACATTTTTTATTAATTCTTAGTTATGCGGATAACGTCTTGTGACTTGAGTTTAGTTGAAGTTGACAATAAACGTACACAAATTCGTGGTATTTTATTCGACGTATGTAATCCCGGCAACAAAAACTCTAATTATAAAAAAACAAGTGCAATTAGGTCAAATTGGCCCAAGCGGTGCACGAGGATTAATACACACACCTTCGTAAAAAGACTGCTCTGCGGAGGTCTCAGTGGACATTTTAAACTTGTGTTGCACACTCGCAAAATAAAAACACTATGCGTCCATATGAACTATATTTGGCTATATTAAAATGCACACAGACGTAATTATTAAACAAAATTCAAGCACTTGGTTTTGCACCACAAAATACTTCTAAAGAAAAAAAGTGAGATTAATTAAGAACGAAATAGGGTTCAAATGAGGTACTTTATTCATTTATTCTAATACAAGAGTAACTTCTTTGACCATAATTCTTGATTCAATAATCCGGTCCTAAACAAAAATTACAAATTAATCGCAATTCGTTCCACGTGTCTGACATATTTTCCACTGATCCTGGAAAAAAACAGTGTGCCGTGCATCTGTAAATTTTAATAATTGTAAAGAAAACTTACACCTCAGTTTACCTAAACTGTTTGTTTTCATAGAAGGAATTGATTAGGATAGCCAGTCACGTGATTCTTAGCTAATCCCTTTAATAAAATTTAATAATTGCTTGAAACGTCTTACAAACTGAACTGAAACCTCCATTTATCAATTTTCTTATCAATACTCTTACAGAAATAAATTTAATCAAAACCGCTAAAATCATTAAAACCGTGGCGAATAACATTAGCTCACAGCTGACGGGTGACCAGTTAAGGGTTGATCGAACTCCTCTATCAATTTATCTTCCATCCTTGTCCCAGTTTACCACAAAAGAGGAAATTAATACAAAAAAAAAGCTGAAAGGCAAACACGGTTCAACCTCGCAGAAACAAGTCATCAAAAACCTCCCCCAAGATCAAAGACTCGGAAGGACCGATAATAAAATCGCCACTAGCATAACAAAGCATTCATAGTGAAGCACAACAGCTCTGCGTCACATTCGAAAGAATGAGCGAGTTAAGACCTTTGGTCCGTGCTTAAAGAAATGATTTGGCGGGGGTGGTACGCGCTCCTTACCGCTCTAGGGGGTGGTTTTCGCGGAGGAGGAGGAGGGGGGTGGGCGAGACGGGCGCCAGGGGCGAGTCGAGAAGCAAGAACGAAAACCGCAGGGGTTGGAATCCCTTAAAACATTCGTGCAGCTTCCATCTTGCCGATATTATTGACGTTTTTTGCCACCCCTATTTTTCCACCCCCTCGGTTCTCCCTCTGCTTCCTCCACCCATCGTCACGGTGGGGTTGACGGGGCGGGGGGGGTGGGTGGTTGGTGGCTCGGGGACGAAGAAGTAAGAGGACGGCTGCTGGGGAGGGTGGGTTGCCGGTCTCGGGAAACGAAAAGGGGGTTGAGGATGGCTGGCGCGGACGTCAGGGGTGGAACGAGGGGGTTGGTTTGAGGAAGCAGGCTAGGGGACGAAGGGGGGACAGGAGGGAGTAAGACGGCTCTTATTCGCGCGGGGTTTTTAGAATACTTTATTGACTGAGCCTTCGTGGAACGAGGCTGTTGGGTGGGTGGTGGTGCTCCGCGGGGGTGTAGGGGGAGGCTGTGGGGGGCGGGGGGTGGATGGTTGGGTGCCGGCCTGGTGGTACTGTTGGAAGAGGAAGAGCGGTTTAACGGGGGATGGGCGAGCTTCGGGAGAAGGATGAGAAACGAGAGAAAAACATTAGGAAAGTCCAGGGGTTGGAAGAGGACGGAGGGATGCTGCCCGGAGAAAGAAAGAGAGATGGATAGGGTGAAGGGGGGTCGGTCAGGGGGAGAGGGGGCGGCAGAAGAGGAACCAGCGAGTTGGCTCGCTCTCGTTTTTGAATTTAAATACCAGAGCGTAGGAGAGAGCGGAGCCTCGGGTCCCCAGGAGCCCCTGCAGCCGGAAAACCCCCGTGACTCTGACACTGTCTTTGCGAGAAATTAATGAAGCGAAGTGGGTACCATAGCCGAGATGCCGGGAGCAGCCTTTCCTTGATCTCTTTCTTCCTCTTTCTCCCGATTCCTCTTTATTCCGACCTCTTCCGACGACTTCGCGTGCTTCCGACCACCCCCTCCCACCCCCGCCTTTGTTTTTTGATCCGGGAGGAAACTCGCGAGCCACTCTTTTGCGCACGGGATCCTCTCAGTCCTGACCCCCGCTCTTTGTGTTACAAGCCGTAAGCTCTCGCGTGGTCCACTGTCTTGTTAATGGTTTCATTGGATTTGCAACCCCCAAAAACTTCCATAAAATTGGAGCAATTCATTTCGGTCTGAATAGTCAACCTGGGTGACTGCAATATTTAATTCTTGTGATTTTAGATCCATTAAATGGTTCACCGAACGATTCGATGAATTAATTCAATAACAAATATAACTGTTTTATTTCATGTGACCTGTTTCTTTATCGTGTACAATATTTTTGATTTTAATTATATACGAGTTTGCAGTAGCTGCAGTCTCATGCTTGGTAGGTTAGTTGGGATTAATGAACAACTGAAAAGTTGAGATGTGTCATACTGACTATGCTGCGTGCTCCTTCTACCCTCTCGCATTCTGCAGATCCTAACTTGGTTATACTGACTTCGGGCACTGCGGATGGATGAAAAATGACGCAGACCTTTCGTTGTGGATCCGAAACGTAAAGAATAATGTTTTGGGACTGTGCTCCTTTGATTCTTTCGGTCCGATTGCAGCACGCTCGCCTGGGACCAGTCTGCTAAGTTTCCGGAAAGTTTCGCCCCGTGATTCACTCCTTGGGTGTCGGGAATCAATTGCCAGTTGAGTGCTTAGCGCACTCCTTGCGTGTCACTTGCACAGTCTTCTGTTAATTAGAAGCGCACCGTGAGTTAGGAATTTGGATTTTCCATCGTGCGGTAATTGATCGATAGCAATTTGGTTTGCGTGGTCTAGTGCATACGGGTAAGTGAATTCTGATTGGACTGTATACATTAATTTAGCCTTATGTTTTTCTGTTTCACGAAATTATCAAATTGCACTGGGTATTTTGCTCCAAACTTCTTCGTCGACAGGGAAGAAACTTCAGTTCTCAAGCCTTGTTTAAAAAAGTTTGAGAAGCTGGTCAGATTTATATTAGCTAGTTCAAGGAAACTGCTCGGATTTATTTAAACTAGTTTAAGGGGACAACTCAGATTTATTTGAGATAAATTAAATAGGCTACTCAAATTTTTTATAGGCAGTTTAACGGAACGACTCAGATTGATTTAAGATAATTTATGGAAGTTGCTCAGGTTTATTTTGCTAATTTAAGGGAACAACTCAGATTTATTTAAGATAAATTAAATAGGCTAGTCTGATTTTTATAGGCAGTTTAACGGGACGACTCAGATTTATTTATTCAAGATAATTTTTGGAAGCTGCTCAGATTTATTTAAGTTAATTTAAGGGAACAACTCAGATTTATTTAAGATAAAATGAAATTGGCTAGTCTGATTTTTATAGGCAGTTTAACGGGACGACTCAGATTTATTTATTCAAGATAATTTTTGGAAGCTGCCCAGATTCATTTAAGCTATTTTAAGGGAACAGCTCGGACTTTCTGAGGGTAGTTTACGGAAGCCTTGGATTTTTGTCAGCCCATTCGGGCAGATTGTTTTTATGGAAACTGGGCCAAAGAGTTCACGGTGAACAGAGTACGAGCGTGACGAGCAGAAGGGAAGGGGGCGTGTTTCGAGAATTGTCCGAAATCAGGAGGGGATCGAATTCGTGCAGCGTAATGAGTGCTTGGCCCAGGATTTGGGCCATATGTCGAGTGACCCTTGCCGCTGACCCTGCTGCCTTCCTTCGGAACGGCTCGTTTGGTTCTCTCAATGGGACCTTGGTACAGTCCTCGATACAATTCAACCCCTTCCGCGCTCGCAATTTTTTCGCGAGCATTTTAATCCCATGCTCCATCTTCTCTATTTACTAACCCACTATTTACAGTGTTATTTAAATACATCGTAAACGGATCATTGTGAAGCATGAATTAAAACATTTACGCGAATTAATAATGATTCTTCTAAGCTGCGTGGACGCAGGTAATTATTTTCATTTGCTGTTTGAATATATTAGTTGCTCGATAAATACAAGGTTTATATAAAGACTTTGGTCTTGAGAAATGTAAATAAAGATAATACTTTATTCAGAAATTGACATTGAAGCTGTCGAGAATAAATAAATCACAGTCATTTCTCTTAAAAATTATGAAAACACGTTTGTTAAAATCTTGTTGGAATTTTATTGTAAATCGAATAATAGAGACAGGAATAAAAGTAATTAAAAATTGTACTGAAAAAGATGCTGCTTGTATTTCAGACTGTCAAGACATTCAATTAAATGTAGATAAAAAAACGGATAGCAATTCACATTTTGCAACTCCATCGACAAACACTGTCGATTGCTGTCGAATCGATTGCCGGACTCATCGGTCGCGTCGCAATTCGGGAGATCGATCTTGAACCCCTAATTCCGAAGAACGAAGCACGCCATCGGCAGGCGCTATCATGGCAGTGAAGAGGGAAGTTATCGAAGCCGGGCACGTACATCTTGCGTCGCAAACATCTCGAAGTAAGCCGGTGATCGGGAGCGACGAGCTGCGAGGGTGGCGCGCAAAAGGGTCGATGGCCAGAAACACGGTCCGAAGTCAATTTTGATTTTCATCCGGGTGTTGTTACTGGGGGGCGTAGCAGAGCAACCACCCCTTCGCCGCCCCTGGCACGGCTCTCCGCTTTCGGCAAAGAAGAGAAAAGGCTGGAGGAAGGAACACCGGCTAAGGGTTGGCCGAAACGTCGGATGACCCTTTCTCTCCCCGAGAAGGAAAACTTTCTAATCGAGAATTATGAAAGTTATTTGCTATGCCGGGGCCTTCCTCCGTCGGAAGGGTGGTTCGACCGAGGGTGTCGGCCAGAGAGGTGGCCGGGGGGTGGGAGGGGGGTGGTGCAATGAGGGGGTGAGTTGACGAAAGAAGAGGTACGACCCGAGAAACAGACGAGGAGCCACGGAATCGGAAAAAAGGAAGGAACGCCCAAGGCAAATCGGTAATTTCGTTCTGCGCGTGCGGCTATGATATTTCCAACCGTTTGGCCCCTTCTTCTTCGACCGCCCCGCAACCCCCCGACCTCACCCCCTTGTCCTCCTTCGACCACCCCTCTGGAAAAAGTAGCTAGGCTCTCTCCTGGAGCTCTGCAAAAGACAAGGGCGGCCGGGTGGCGAGTGGGACGGAAGGTGGCCGCCGAGGGGGTTGGGGGGATGCAAATTAAAATCCTCGCCGTTTTCCCGTTTCTTATTTTCCGCGGTGGTTCTCAACCGGAGAAGCTCCTCCGTAGCCGCTTCGGCGTCGTCCGTTTCCACGTTGCTTATCAGAACTTTGTCAGCATGATTCTCGATGAGTATCTTCTTCCGAAAAATAATCCTGGAACAAATGGATCACGATCTTGGCTTGTCGGTCCGTTGCTGAAATCCGTGAAATAATTTTTTCACTAACTCTATATAGCCACCGGTAAGTATCGTGTCAATGCGTCAGCTGACAAGTCATTTTTATTATAAATGTATTCGAATAAACTAAATTTGATTATGTTAGTAAAATTGCAAAAGGGTTAAAGTAGCACTCAGTATCATCAGTTTTAACTTTCTAATTTTGGTATCTTTGACTATATTTATTTTGATTTTGTGAGTTTTTGGGGATGGGTATATTTGACACCTAAAGGGTTTATCCTTTGCTTTATGGTTTATTTTACAGCTACAGTGATTAGAACTTTTTTTATCGTCCACAATATTCTTTAAAAGAAAGTAGAATGGAAGTAGAGCTGGTTATAAGAAAAATTGTAAAGAAATTTGGTGGAGTATTTATGTTCTTTTGAATGCTATACAATTCCTAGGATGGAAAATAAATTGTTGATTAATTGTTGAATTAATCGTGCAAGTTAAAAGAATATATCCGAATGTTCGTGTAAAAGGTAGAAAGTTTCCGTGGCATTCCATTTTCAATAGCACATAATGCGTTAAATTCGTAACTGGCAAAGGAGGCAACTCGAGTGAAACTAGAACTTTTTAAGCGTCGTTAAGGTGACGCTTGTGCTTCAACTCCCACCCTCCACTCTGTCTTCCAACGTGAATAAAAAATAGGTGCCCTCGCAAAGTGTCTTACAACCCGAGGCTAAGTAATAATATTTTTCGCTTGGAAATTTATTCCGTTAGAGAATAAAAATTCAATTCATCTGTCTACATATAATTGCCCATGTAAAATCTTCGAAAGAAATCTAAAATGCAGGGTGAACTGAATTCATTACGATTTGCAGAATTTATCTTTTAAATTCACCTTAATAATCTTCCTAATTCTACAACAGAATATAAAAATTCATTCCGTTTTAAAAATTCATTTGCATGGTAAAAATATCATTGTACAATGAAACACAAATATTTCCAAGCAGGAACATTTATTTTTACGAGCTCGAGAGAACACAATAAAACAATGGAATTCGATAACAGAATATAAAAATTCATGCTGTTTAAAAAATTCATTTGTTTCGTAAAAATATCATTTTGCAATGAAACGCAAATATTTCCAAACAGGAACATTCATTTTTACGAGCTTGAGAGAACACAATACAAGAATGAAATGCCTTCAATTAGGGGATGGGATGCTTCTGCGAAACGAACATATTGATTCCTAGGAAGTATATATTTGCTGTCCAAATATATCACGTATTGTTAGTAATACAGTATACAGATCTAGATATTAAAAATATTTTCGATCCTCAAGTGGTTAAATTTTTTACTCTCTGGACTTCACTTGAAAATATTAAAAAATGGATGAATAAGCTCGAACGTAGATGCAGTGACCATTTCTGAACGATTTGACGTTATGATATTAAAAATATTTTCAATCCTACAGTGGTTAAATTTTTTACTCTCTAGACTTCACTTGAAAATATTAAAGACCTAAATGAATAAGCTGGAACGTAGATGCAGCGACCATTTCTGAACGATTTGTGTTATGATATTAAAAATATTTGAATCCACAAAAGTGGTTATATTTTTTACTCTCTGGACTTCACTTGAGAATATTAAAAACCTGGATGAATAAGCTAGAGCGCAGATGGAGAGACCATTTCTGAACGATTTACCGCATAAAACAATCCCTGGAGGTTTTCGACAAGCTTTCCCGAACAGATTCGCTGAAACAAAGAAGAGAAAAAGTGGTAAAAATCCCAGTGCCTCCGCAAACAAGAGAGATCCTCGGTTTCCAGGAGTTGTCAGGCTCGACGATTTTAATATCAACGTTTCCGAGGATCTCTCGTCCTCGGAGAGCGGGACAGTGGCGAAGACAGAAAGCCAGCGAAACGAGGAGAGTCCATCGTTGCGTGTTCCACGGGACGAAGCCAGAGAGCTAGCGATCGTCATCCCGGAACAACAGTTGCATTTGACAACCTCGCGCGGCTCCGGACTAAGACAGATTAAGTATTTTAAATTGAACAGAGGGTAGGAGAGGCTCCGTTGGTGGCCGGATGGAGGAACGAGAGGGTGGCAAAGGGGGAGGGGGGGTGGAAGGAGGTTTGACGGGGTGGCCGAGCAGGGTGGCAGTCGTCGGAGGAGTCGGGGGCTTTTTCCCTCCTTATCTGCTTCTCTCTTCGTTCTCTCCTGGCCGGAGGGAGTTCAGTTTTTATAATAAAAGACCGTAATTAATGCCGCCCTCCTTCTACCGCCGCCGCCGCCGCCGGTGCCCCCGTCCTCCTTCTTACCTACCCCTAGCCAGCTCCGATCCCCCTCTAACCCCCTTCAACCCCCGCGCTGCCGACCCTTTCTCTCGGTTTGCCGTCTCTGTCCGATTCTATCGTTCGGGGGGGAGGGAGGGGGTGGGAGCGAGGGTGGCGCGAGAACCGCCCTGAGCTTTGCCTTCTTCTTTTTTTCCACCACCCCTCTGCCCGGAAACCACCCCCCCCCCGAAAACCCCTTTCGCGAATTTCTTTTCAAACCGCCCCTCAAGCTCCCGGGGACCGTTTATCGCGTTTCCAACGGGACCTCCGTTCCCTCGTTCTCAGGCGAATTCGCAGTTTCCTCCGTTTTTTAAAAGGCCGAAACTCGGTATCCGGGTCCGAAAGATTCGGGGTCATCGTTTGTTCGACTGGACGAGCGCTATCGAGAAGTCATTAAGCAAATTGCGCCAGGGGTGGAACGGGCGGCGGAGGGAGGGGGCCCGGGTCAAAGGAGACCGGCCCGCTCAAAGCGATTTCGTTTTCCGTCACTGGACGATCTCCGCGCTCTCCTGTCTTCCAGCGAATACCCCGAACGCTCCAGCCCCGCACCCTCGGGACGCTGCGAACTTTCGAACTCGATTTTCCGACGCTCTGGAATTAATGTTTCGACGCGTTCGATACGTCTCGCGGCGTGATTTATCGCCCGCCCACGCGCGGAGTCCTAGTTCCAGCACGATGGGAATTTGAAGCGAGCGTTTCGGACTGTTTTCGGGATCTAGGTGGCCTAGGATTTTTTTACAGTGTGCTGTAACTGTTTAAAGTAGGCCAGAGTTTCTTCGTTTGATCGGTGCCTATACTGAACCTCCATGTTTCATGAGTAGACCGCGGATTTTATGGATTTATGATAAAAATGGGTACGCACAATTTAAAGCAGTGGCCATATTAAAAAGATTTAAGGACATCAGCGGATTAGCTTCAGTTTCGAAGGAAGACAAAATTTTTAATTGCCTCCTCCTCCTCCTGTGTATTTTGCATAAAGATCCGCAGTCTATTCATGAGAAAGAAAAATTGACCTAGTGTTGATTGCACTGATTCGATATAAATCTGAGATTTTATTTTTGACGAATTTTATTGTTCATTATGGAGAAAATAAATATTTGCAGTATTACTAGTAGCGTTAATTGGTTGGTAGGCACTGGTACAAATTTAATTCATCTCCTGAAATGAAAATTCTTACAGATTCACCAACATTGTTTGTATTAGCTTAGTCTTGCCTATAAAGTATAATAGATATCCCAGGAAGTCTTCATGACGCTCGATCGCCGATCCAAGATTTCGCAACCCTTTCGTGTCCCATTGTTTCCTGCGATTGACTCAGAAAATTTAAATTTTGCATAAAGATCTGCGGTCCGCTAATGAGGTAGTCAGCCATCTCTCAAAAAACAGCAACTACCCAACAATTTTCCATCAGCAACGTATTAGTACGTCCCATAAGTTCGTCCCATTTCCTCTTGTACCATTTAAATTCTAAAAATAAAATAAGTAATCACCCTTTCATTCCACAACCTCTTCTGACCTTTTTGGCAAAGACATCATACCGTCACTATAAAACTTCTGCGGTTTTTCATTAAAATACTTTTCAATGGTGAACAATATAAACATATCCACGGCACCAACTTATGGGACGACCTAATATATCAACGAGGAAGATCACTTGATGAAGATCCGGAAGGACACGTGTCCACCGAAGGCGTGCTCGAAGCAAGACCGACGAATACCGGCAAAAAAGAAAATGGGCAAACTGAAACACAAGCTCATAGTGGTGTTACATACCTGAAAGGTGAGGCAGTACACACCCGGTGTCCCGGATGACCGTTAAACGTCCGAAAAATCCCGTGCGAGCCGTGCGAGCGATCCCGGGGCAAACCGGTTCCGGAATTTTTATGGGGTCATCCGGTCGGCCTCGAGGAGGGGAGGTCATCTCTCATTGAGGTCAGAGAGCCGATCTATCCCCTATTTCGGGCGCAGGCCGGCGGGGCACCCGGGGCATCTGGTCATCGGGAATTAAAAAGTGCGAAAAAACTTACCTGACCAGTTCTCAGGGGCCCCCTTGGCATGCCCGGTGGCACACGTGGACAGCTCTTTCTCTCTCTCTCTCTTTCAAGGGTTATGCTAATGCGGAAAGGGCCGTTTGGAAGCTGTTCCTCTCTCTTTCTCTCTCTCCCTTTCTCCCTCCTGTTCCTCGCTGTTCTCCTCGTCTTCCACCCTTCCGCCCCGGCTCGACAAAAGCCACGCACGCCAGGTAGGGTCACTTTTGAGGAACGGGTTTCCGGATTTTTTCGCCGCGATCAAAGGGCCGAGGGACAGGGTGGGGGCTGACCATCATCGCCACCGAACCGAGTTTAGACGGCCTGCCGGACACGAGCGGACAGACGCCGCCAGCGATTACGCTCGCCGGCGACGATCTGCGAACTGTTTTCAAACCTTTCCGACGGGAACGCATCCAACTGAGACCGGAGAACGAGCGTACACCTTCTTATCCAATGGCGGACCGAGTCTCTTCAACGTGGACTTCAACGTCTACTCCCTGCGGGACCTCGGAGACTGATGGACCAGGTGAATATCGGGGACTCTCCGTTGAGAAGCGTGATTCCACGCTGTCTACCTTTCGGCAGCCGAAAGATTGGGACCTGGAAAGTTTGGGGAGTGTCTGTCGGAGATAGTGGTTCCTTCGAAGAGGACTGAAGAGACATGTTGCCAGTGTGAAAGTAGGTTTGGAGGCGGTGGCTTCTGTGGGGGTGGGAGGTGAGATGGATCAGGGTGAGGCTTCCGGAAGACTGTGGCGGGCTTCTTGGGTTAAGGGGATGTTGGGGCAGTGATATCGGTGGACGATGATTCCGATGATGTGCTCTGGAAAATGTATGGACTTTTTCGTAGCTGACGGTGGTCGTTTTCATGGTGGAGAAGTGAGATTTAGAGTTGGAGAATTTGTTCGAGTCTTGGGAACTGTATGCTGTAGCAAATATTTTTACTTTTGCTTTTGTTACTGTTGGATCGTGTTAAACTTAACATTTTAGATTCTTCATCATACATATTTTTCATCCCCTATTTTCGAGGACCATTTTCACCCCTTACACGTTAACGATTTTCGGTATGAAATACTTTTTTATAAGTACTTATCTCATATTTTCTCTCGTACGATATCATACTGGAACCCTCAAAAATTAGCGTTAATAATTTCCTTTGTGGGAGATAAACAGGACGGATTTTGAAGGTGCAATTTGAACGTAAACAATTTTCTTGATATTTAACTTTTCCAGCTAGTAAAAAACGTTCAGGTGTTGGTTATAGAAATAAATTAGTTATAGTTATTTCATAGAAGATGAAATATAAAATGTCTCATAAAATGTTGAAAGCAAGGAATTTAGAAATTAAAAACTGTAGTGAAAAGTAGACATTTGTAATTATCACTTCATCCACCGTAGGGTAGAGTACCTATTACTAGAGTCCTATTTAAAATTTCAAATCTCTGTTTAAATAATAACCTCGAAAGGAATTACTAGATTAAATTTCTCATCATTCTTCGTCGGTTCTTGAAATTCACTATTGAAAAATTTACAAGGAAACCCTTGAATTACAGATTTCCGAAAAGCAATAACACCAATAGTACTTGACTGTAAAAAAATTAGCTTTGAGAAATTTGATGCAATACTAAACGTGGAATCCGCGTGGCACCGTTTCGTCATACATTTCCCACGACTCTTCGAGGATCCCGCGGAAATGTCAAGGAGATCGTCGGAGATCCTTCGTCGTCAGGATTCGAAGGTGAAAGTTCATCGAAAAGTGTCATCAGGGTTCACGCGCGACTTTAAACTTCCGTCGCGAAGCGCAGCGCAGCTTTAAGTTCCCTTCGGGATCGCTTTGATTCCAAGGTTTCGCCTCGAAGATCGCCGAAACACCGGCAACTAATAACGCGATCAATTGTCCCGCGATTTTTCCCGTATCTTCGGATACACGCGAACTGAATCGACATTTTTCCCGACGCTGACGAACGATTAAGGCGAAATTAAAATTCGCAAGTTGCGCGGGAGCTCCGCTAATCTCCAAGTAAAACGGAACTTTGCTTTGATGAGGCCGGATCGCGTTTTGCATCGGATCGAAACTTTTTAATTCTTTTGCACGAAAAGTAGTCGGCAACAATGGACGTTCAACCCTCGGACGACGGAACTATAATATTCAATCGAATGATGGTTAAGACCGCTCTCTGATTTATTTATCAATTTTTTAAAACACATTTTCATGTCCTTTTGGACACGTCCATCGTTTTCTTATTCTCAATGTAGCGGCTGGAAATAGTAGCTGCAGGCTGCGATTAATTAATTTTCCAGAAACTCGGTGATTGAATAACGATTTTGATACTCTGGGTCAAAATTGACCCGGACACGAGGGTTAATAGAGTTGCTTAGAGATTTTACTTTTACTTTGATTTATGAAGCAAATACATTTCTGATACAGGATCTCTCTTTATACCTTCCCTTAATAGTTTGATGAGTAGAAAATAATTCCTAAAATTGAGGTGTTTAATTTCGAAGCTTTTTAGTGTAAAGACGAGATCAGATTAGCGAAGCTTCGGATAATAGAGGTTCTACTGTATATAAAATTAGAGAGTGGTACGACGGTAGGCGTTTTGAAGAGGCTAGGAAAAATACTGGAATTCGTGGTAAACGAACGGTGCAAACAATTGAAAAGGGAGACAAGCGTCAACAGCGCAGGCAAGGGACAATCGGGAGGAGGCATCGACTGTTTCCCGAAGGAGCATCTTGTGCTCATTATCGACGCGTCCGTCAACTGTTCGACGTCTTTTCCAGCGAGGGGGCTCGGTTCTGCCCGGCGCGCACATTGTGGGCATTAGGCAAGCTATCGGCCATGTTATTCGTCTTTCATTCCTACCGAAAACCAAGGGGTAGCAAGGCGGGCAGTCCCGAGGGTGGGTTGACGTCAGAAAAACCACCCCCGTCCGATTCAGCCACCCCTGCCGTCCCCCGAGTTTTCTTCCATCCCCTTTTCGCCATTGCGGACCGCTGCGAGCCAGTCGACGAGGGGGATTGCCCGGAAAAAGAAACTCCGAAGTAAAATGGCCGTGCCAGATTCCTTTTGTTCCTTTCCTTCTTTTCCTACTTTCCAGTTTTCAACCCCCCACCCCTCCTCCTACAACCCCCTTGCTCGACCATCTGTCCCTCTCCTCTTCTTTCTCTCTCTCTCTCTCTCTCTCTCTCTCATCCTCTCTCCCTTTCGAGTTGAGCGTGATCGAGGAATCAGGCTGGAACGAAAGTTAGTTTGTTCGTTAATTTTAAGGCGGAGTCGCATAAATAGAAAGCAATTAATCGATCGTTTATGTAACGCGAGCTTTTCGATTCCCGCTTTTGTTGCGCCGAGTTTTCGCGAGTTCAGCGACGCGGATATTTCAGAAACCGGACGGAGATTGGAAAACTGCCGTGACTACGAAATTTGTTTCCGCGAGATTGATGCGCTTGTTTGTTCGTTTCGGCGCGAGGACTGTTAGTTTTTACGGTATCGGTTTGCCAACAACATTCGTGTGAAGATTAAGAATAAATGTGCATGTGGGAATTTTGTGATCGAATTTAGAACGATACGCGTTGCACGGAAAATTATTTTTACATTTTAGAATTTGTGCTGACTGAAATTATTGTGAAAAAATTATTGGGTTTTATTTCAATTTCTGGTCTGTTTGATAGTTCCAGTCCGATTTTCGTTTATGGAATTTAGAAACTTGTAAAATGTGGAAGCAAGGTTACAAACGTGAATGATTTTCCAATTTTATGGTTGAAATTGTTTGAACTACTAGTTTTTTGTCAAATAAAATAAAGAAATCGGAGATTAGTTTAGAATTGAGAAATTGAGATTGTTTAAAAATTTTCATCTGGACTTGAACTTGAAATATAAACTTGAAATATAAAGAAGAAAACAGATCAGGAATTTCAGATCAAGAACGTAATTGTTCTCGTGCAAACTAAAAATTGCAAATTCTTCGTGAGAATCTTAAGAATACCTGAGCCAAAAAATAATTTTTTGCGTGAAAAATAAATATCGTAAAGTTAAATTGTTTTGAGAAATAGCGAACTGAGAGTGTTTCAAGAATTGATGAGCAAACGAATGATTTTCCCCAATTAGGCTAAAAAATCGCACAGTACAATTTTACTGAAAATTAGAGAAACCTAAATAGTCAAAGAATTCCAGTAGAAAAATACGCATTTTCCCAGGCAAACCTAATATCACTTAAACGAATTTTTCTGAAAAGTAGAAAAAGGGAAGTAGTAGAAAAATTCCAGTAGAAAAATACGAATTTAAGCAGGCAAAACAAATATCACTCAAACGAATTTTCCTGAAAAGTAGAAAAGGGGAAATAGTGGAAAACTTCCAGTAGAAAAATACGAATTTAAGCAGGAAAAACAAATATCAGTCAACCGAATTTACCTGAAAAGTAGAAAAAGGGAAGTAGTAGAAAAATTTCAGTAGAAAAATACGAATTTAAGCAGGCAAAACAAATATCACTCAAACGAATTTTCCTGAAAAGTAGAAAAGGGGAAATAGTGGAAAATTTCTAGTAGAAAAATACGAATTTTCTCAGGCAAAACAAATATCGCAAAAAGGAATGTTCCTGCGAGAACTAGAAAAAGGGAAGTGGTCGAAGAGTTCCAGTACAAGAAGACAATCTTTCGGCTGCAAAGATGGCAAATTTTCCAGAAAAGCGTGGCAAGCATCCGATTTTCGCGAGGAGCCAGAAAAGTATGGTCGTTACGTGCGATCGCGCAAACAAGCGGGAATCGAATTGGTCGTCTTTCCGCGCGTGCAAAGTACGAAACCAAGTTTCCATATCGAGTTTCCGATTAGAGAAACCCAAGCCCGAGATTCGCTCTGGCTAACGTCGTTACCCTTTAATTTCCCGATAGTTATATCCAGAGCGGCGGCTCGGAATCGTCGAAGCTTTTCGGATTCGAAAAAAAAGGGAAACAGAAAATGGCGACCCTTGTAGAGCCGAGTATACAATCCTGACGTCGGAAACCCTTAATCGCAGCGATTCGTCTGCGAGCACCGGTGACGTGCGATTTTTTGCCGGCAGATAAGGGTAATTAAAGTTAGAAACAGCGTTGCATATCGAGGAGAAGGAGCGAGGAGGGGTGGCTTTGGACGGGGGTGGAAAGGGGGATGAATCTCGGTCCTCGGAAGAGGGACGCTTTTTGTCACTTGAAATATGTTGAGCGAGGGGTGCGTTCCGCCGCCGCGGGGGCGAGGAATGATAAAATGGCGTCACCGAGACAAAGGGTCCTAAGATTTTTACCCCCCTCACCCCCTGCCAGACCGACTGACACCCCCCTTTTGTCCTGCGTTCTTTAATACGACGCCCGAGTCGACTTCTGGTCGATCGACGATCCAGCCTCGGCTCGGGGACACTTACCCCCGAATTAATTCATCGTCGGTTACGGCGACACGCTGCATTATAATATTTTTATATTCAGCGAACCGACGTTTATTATTAGCGCAAATATTGGTCTTTCCTTCCGGGCGACGTACCCCTTTTTACGTTTAAAAAATACTTCTTAATTCTCTTGATTACTTTTTTGGATTGTTAAAATCGATTCTGGAGAAAACTATAAGTTTGCAAGGAAGATTACGGGGATGTAAACACATTTAATGTACTTTGCTTAAACTACAAGTGTCTATCAAGTTGTCAGTTATTTTATTTGGGTGAATATTGCACTATTCCAAACATTTTTTAAGGAGATATACACACTGAAAAGGTTTTGAAGCTTAATGAAATATTTCACCCCCTCCAAGATGAAAGAACAAATCAAAAAAGTGAGTTTAACACATTTTCTGCTATTTAACTGACTACAAACGTCAATAAAACATTCAATTTCGTATATTTTTTATGTAAACATGGTCATTTTTAAATGAACTGTTTTTCCCCAAAACTGTACCTGTATGGGGTTGAAAATCGCTTTCACCCCCGACTGTTCAAGAAACGAATAACCCTTTTCGAAAAAGCTAATAAAAATTATGGAACAACACTAAAAAGAGAATTTAATAAATTTTCTGCTATTCGTTTCTTTCGTTTGAACTCGAAGGGGTTAAAGGGTTGCAGAAGCAACGACAAACGTTTTCGGGGGGCGTCTCGACCAGCGTCAGAACCGAGTATTTGTACGCGACGCTTCGGGCTTTTTGCGGAGCTTTTGCGTAGCTTTTGCGGAGCTTTCGCGAAGCTCCTCAACGATCCCATCCATCCCGAGAAAATCTTTCGCGGCACGAAGAAGGAACAAAAGAACGTAGCCCCGGATGATTTGCCGGATCGCGGAAAAGGGGGTTCGCGTGGGTGGGGCGCCGTGGGGGAAACGAGGGGGGAGGGGTTGCCGAAGGAACGAGGGTAAAAGAAGCAGGGGGGATGCCAGCCTCGGCAGTCTTCGAAGGGGTTGTATTTTAAGATTCACCCTCTCGACTATCTCTGCCGGTCTATCGGGAAGGGGATGGATTTTTCCTTCGACTCAGCCGCCCGGAGAAAAGGGACGATGCACCACCTCGATTACGCCACTCGTCGCGATACTCGAAAATTTATTTCCCACGACGATCGTTATTGCTGGCCATCCTCGCTCGCTATTATTCCATTGCAATTCTTTTGCAGTCGCCACGGGACAATATTATTTCTTCGACTCTATGTCATTCTTAAATAGTGGTATAATAATTTGCAGGGTTGGGGATTTTTAGGTAAAATGAGGTTTTTTAGTTCAATTTTTCGAGACTAGGATGAAACAGAAATTTATTCTTGTTTTTTGGTAAAGAGGAGAAGTTTAAACATAATTATACTTTATTTTTTCACCTTTATGTCAGTGAAAAAATCTAGTCTACCGATGTGCCTATTCACAAGTTAATATTTTATTGACAACTGTGTTATACTTTTATACTGTCACAATCGTATAATATTTATTACAAAACATCTAATACAAAAATAGTGGTCATTCCTTAGATTTTGGCTCGTTGGAAGGAAAATTTGAGTCCTGTGACAATTTTATCGGTTCATTTCCGAAATGTTCGCATCAAGATGAGGCGACAGTAATTTTCATTATTAACTTATTGACTGCAGTGAAGTAAACTTTGAGTTGCAAATCCAATGGGCGCCAAATGTACACTCTACAATATAATATAACGTAAAAAGGGGCTAAAAACAAATTCTTGAATATGGAGAATATATTCCACAGTGGAAAGAGACAGTCTGTGGCCAGACACAGTAATGGAGTGAATTTGTTGTTTATTTCGCCTGACACGTTTCTTTTTGTGTTTGCAGGTTGGTGTATGGTGGAAAGAGGTAAGAGAGGCTAATGAGGAACAGGTTTGCAGGTGGCGAGCGTCGGAAAAATTCTGAGCAGGCCGGGAACGTTTGCGTTGGCTTGTGGAGCGTCGGTCAAACATTTGCCAGCTTCTTCGAGAAGCACTTTGTCTTACGAGCACCCTCGAATCTCGAAGGTACTTTGCTGCGATCCGAGAGCGACGCGAGGCTAGTTTCGAGGGACGCAACGAGGTTCAAGTGCCGCTCGCGGCGCAAAACACATGCCACGGCACTTGTAAGCGCGAGAGGAACGCGACGCGATGGTGTTTGCTTGTATTGGGGCCACGCGTCCGAAGTTGAAGACCGGCACAGAATCGAATTTCATTTGCTGTACAACCAACACCAGCTTTTATAGAAAATCTCCAGATACATCGTGCGTTCACCAAATTTTAATTATTACCATCCGTGAATTATTTGGTAATTTTTACGAGCTGTAGAACAGTTCTGATTTCTATTAATTCATTTCTGTAGCCTATAGGATAATCACAATTTTTCATTACTCGTTCACGTATTTTTAACTTTTATAAACAACAGGATTAATTTGTATTATTGTATGCATAGTTCAGAATCTACAGGATAAAGACATATTTATGTATAATTAAATTCTTTTCCATAGTTTTGTTAAAATAATAATGCTGATAATGCTTTCTGTACAACTATGCTAGAACTTTAGTCTTCTAGTTTACTATAGTCACAGAATTTATGCTTTGCTAAAATGATATATGTTAAGAGATTCTGTACGATCATACAATAATACTACATAGTTGTTCCCTAGGTGCATTTAATCATATCAAACATAACTCACTTGTGTAAAATTTTATTGTATCGTCCATGTAACAAAAATCTACCCTTACACATTCTTAAATAAAATATAAATCCACAAAATAATGTTTCCTTCAATCATAAACTACCCTTAGACTATCCTAAAAGAAAGAATAACTTTACATTTAATTCTTGTAGTTTGCAGTTGATGCATAAAATTTTTATTTCACATAAAGATATACACTCTAATTATTTCTATCGACCATTTAAACTATTTACACTAATTCCAAGATGTACAAGATTTTCTGGTCCATCCTATCAACTGCAATATAAATCAGAGAAACAATACTGAGGAACCGTTAAGCTCCACGTGGAATAAAAGATCGAAGACATTTTCTGACATTCGTAGAGCAATGTTTAAGCAACAATGTGCATCATGATATTGCAAAACGTGTCCACAGGCCAGCGTCATCCCAGCAACGTGTAGTTAAGCTGAAATCATCGAGTAACGAGAGCATCGTGGCAATAAGAAATGTTATTCCAGCCGGTGGTTGGCCAGCCCCGAAGAAGAACACTTTCGTATTTTTATTGATTTGCCTCGTAAGGGGTAGTTAAGGGGCGCCAACCGCCAGTCTTGCCCTACCTCTGGTCCAGCCACCCCTTTTTCCGAGAGAGACCGAGGGGGATGGATTCTCCTTACCTCCCTCTTCTGGTTCTTTTCCTTTCAAAGCCCCCACCCCTAACAGCCGAAGGGGGGTTGAAGAGGGGGTGTACACCGACTCTCCCCATCGTTGGCTTTTCCAACGGACGCCGTTAAAGAAAAGTACTCCACGAAAAAGAAAGAACTTTCCTCCCTCGCGCCCCAGCCTCCCCCGGCAAACCCCCTTTGGCCTTTTATCTCCGTCTTTTTCCGCCGCAGGAAATTTCGCTCGAAGAAATGGTTGTAGGTGGGAGGAGGAAAAGGAGGAATAGGGTGGGCGAAAAGATTTCGAGGTTCGCTAAGGGGGAGGAGGGGGGGGGGGGGCGGCCGACACGGCGAGAAAAGTGAAAAGTTTCCGGCCGTCTCATTGGCCGGAAGTCGAGCGCGAGAAAAGAAATAGAACGACCTCCTACTTTCCACCACCTTTTCCGCCGTTTCAGTGTAATGGGATTCGTTCTTTGACTGCTCTTTTTCCTTTCTTTCGCTGCACGCCGCCCGACAAACGGGTTAACAGAAAGAATCGAGGGGCTTCCGTCGTTTGCAGTAATCGTTTGCGTGCAGCCCGAAACGCTGAGGGGGTAGTTTGCCGGATTCGCGCGCTTTCCAGCCGACTTTTCACCGCTGCGAAAACCTCCAATAGTTTTTTTTATTTGCGGTCAGGTCATGGGAAGTATTGTCTGCGAGGTAGGTACAGGACGAGGGGTTTCGGGTAATCATTGCATTGGGAAATGGAATAAATTCACTTTTATTGAAATGTAATTCGTACAAGTGTCTTCAGAAACAAATGTATGGCGCTACTTGACATTATTTTCATCGACATCTGTTTTGATCATTTAATTTATTCAATTAAATGCATGGTACTTCCTCATACGATTTTTATTCGCGTCTACTTTAAACGTTTAATTTAGTCAAATGAATGTGTAGTGCTTCTTGATGCGATTTTTATTCGCGTTTATTTTGGATCATTTAATTTGTTCAAATTAATGTATGGTGCTCCTTGACACGAATTTTATCGACGTCTATTTGAAGCATTTAATTAATTCAAATGGGTGCATGGTACTTCTACATGCGATTTTTATCGACGTCTATTTGGTTCATTTACTTGATTCAAATAAATGTACGGTATTGCTTTATATGATTTTTATCGATATCCATTTTGACCAATTCATTTATTCAAATGTATGGTACTTCTTTATATTATTTGAATCGATATCCATTTTGATCATTTAATTTATTCAAACGAATGTACAGCGTTTTCTGATACAGTTTTTCGACGTTGGTTGATTTATTTAACTAAATGTGTGGTACATCTCCATACGTTTTGTAACGATATACATTTCTATCACTTAATTTGTTCAAATAAATGTATAGAGATTTTCACGTACACAACTGAAAGCAGTAAATAATGATTCATGTCGGAATCGTCCAATTTCATTTCCTGTGACTGAATACAACAAAAAATGATTGTGTAACTGTCTAAAATATTAGCTTAACTTCAAATCGCATAAGAAGAAACGCAAATGCACGAATCAATTAATCACTTCGCCGAAAAATCGATTAATTATTTCACGCAAAACAGAAAAAGAACGCGAGGGGGTAATCTGCGGCCCCGAGATCCGCAGACAGCCACGGGGGATGATTTCCAGGGGCGCCATTCACCCGCGAGCTCCCCAGACGTGCAAACTTTCCTTTTTCGCATAGCTGGTGCAATCTGGCCGGCTCCCGTCCGCGCGCCCCCTCCCGATAAGAATAAATTCGCGTATTCTTCGAAGAAAAGCGGAGGAGCGTTACGGGTGACGCTAATTACACAGCGGAGAGGATCCCGCCGGCTCGTTCTCGGCTGAACGCTAATTAACTCTTCACGCGCGGTGTAAAGTACCGGCGGGCACTGAAAAACCAACGAGCCAGCTCGGGGGGTTGGGGAGACGCGCGAGAAAAAGAGACCCGGAGTGGGAAAAGCAGTGGAAAGGGGTGGGGAAGAGAGGGCGAAAAAACGTGGTGGTGGAGCAATTTGCGGAACGCGAGCGAGACGCTCTTTTCCTCTTTGTTCCTCGCTGCGAAATTCCTCTCGCTCTCACCCTCTCCCTCCCCTTTCTCTCTGTGAACGCGCGTTTTTTTTTCTCTTTTTGCTCGTTGCAAAGCGGACGGGGCAGCAGTTTATGACCTCTAATTAAGTGAAAAAGCGTCGAGCAAGTGGCCACTCCGGCCTCTGCGGTGGATGAATAGGACACCGATGCGAAAGCGGAACGGGGGATAATGGGGGTGCACCTGCGGAAAAAAAGCAGAACGAGGGTAGCAAGAGAGAGGGGAAAAAAACCGCGTGGGCCACCACCTGTTAGAAAAAGTACCCACCCCGGGATCGAGCAAGGCTGGGGGTTGAGAGGAAAAAAAAGCAGAAGAGAGAAGGAGAGAGGAAGAGAGGGAGAGAGAGAGAGCGAGTACACACGCGCACAGGGGGTTGCAGCGACGAGAGAGGATCTCTGGGGTGGTGAAGCGTGCCACGTGCCGACAGTCCACAAGCCTTCACGGACAAGTTGGCTTTCACGGGGGTGGAAACCCGTGCGTGCCACTCTTTTTTTTTTTACTTTCAACCATGTGTATCGAAATTTTGCTGTGATTGGGGTGCCGGGGGTGTTTGGGAATTTAATTGCTGGGCGAATTGGTCCGATCAACTTCGTTTGCGGAAAATTGTAGCTTTTAGAAGAACAAAGGGGTGGACGTTTTTGAGGTTCTTTTTTATTGGGACGGTGGGAGTGAAATTTTATTAGTAATTCATTTTTAGAAACTTTAGTAGAAATGATCTCAAGGAAAAAATTATTGACGGTGCAAGGAGAGGTTGTAGCTTTCCGATTAATGAAAAGGGGGGTGGATGATTTATTCTGCTATTAGAATTGTTTTTATTGGGAGGCTAAGGTAGAATTGTTTGGATAAGTGATTTTTACAAACTTTGATACGAATGAGGCGTAGAAAGAGGGTAGTTTTTTTTCTTATGCTTCAGGATTTCTTTTCTGATTGGGGCAATGAGATTCCATTGCTTGTTAATCTAATTTTTACAAGTTCGGATAAATATATTTTCTAAAATAAGTCGTACAGTTTTATTCAGAATAATATAAATTATTGAGGAGTAGGAAGATGGTAGTTTTTTTCAAATTCTTCAAGATTTCTTTTCTGATAAATATATTCTCAAAAATAAATCGTAAATTTGATTCTGAATAATATAAATTATTGAGGAATAAAAACTAGATTAATTTTTTCTTCTCACGTAGAATGACCATTGTCTCAATGCTTGGACACAGTAGAACTGTTTAAATAATGAATGGATATAGCACCGGATGGGTCCAAAGAAAAATATTCTTCGAGAGGGTTGAAAGGGAGTAGGTACTTCTTTTTACACAGCATATTTTCTAATTAAAAGATGTTAAAATTGTTTGAATTTTCTGCTTGCACAGTTTCTCACAAGAAAAATGAATAGTAATTAATTTTGTAGGAGGCTGGAGAACTGGTATCTCACTTAATTGTTAATGGCTGTTTCTTTTCAATTTTCTGGAATTCCATGTCCAGTTTATCCACGTTCTAATATTCCGTAAAGGTCTCCAGGAAAAACTGCCAATTAACTTTCCCCGGCAAAAAGTTCATCCCTCATTCCCATAACCTTTTCAATTCTTTATTATCTCTAGGTTTCTCGTACACGTAAAAGATTCAAGCGGTCGTTCCCCAACGCAGCTGCTTTCTAATTTGTTTCGCTATTAAACGCTTTCCATTAAACCGGGCCGGCCGTATAGCCGAGGATAAAAACTGCGCAAAGAAAGCCAGAAGATAAAGGCTCGGACGATATTTCGCCGGGTAAAGGGGTTGAAGCACGAGCGGTCGTAAAGCTCCTCCGAATTGGATGATAAATTTCAAACACTGTTAAAACGGCCCGAACGGAATCAGCACGGTAGATAATCCACTACATTTTTCCTGAAACCCCTAATAAAATTAACCCTCTAACGCAAAACCATCGAAAATCGATTTTCATCGAACGGTAAAAATCATAAAAGAAAATTTCTTTAAAAATTCACTGACTGCACTGGTTGGTAAAGGAGACAGGAACCACCCCAAGCGGAACAACCCCAACGTTGCCATCTACCGTCGCCTCGTCGAAGCTCGTAGCACCGAGGCGGCTTCACACGAGCAGCAACCCCAATTTTTCAGCCCTTAGCGCCGAACCAGCCCTCTTGAAAAATCCTAGAAAATAAAAAGACGACTCTGGAACTGAAACAGAGTTAAAACTATGATCAGACGAGTCCCTATTAAATTATACTCGACTTCAAAGCCGCAATAAGACCACGCACCTGGAACCAATCAACCCTCACGTGATCCCGGGGCCGTTCCCGATAAATTTCGAGGAACGATCTCGCAGTAAATACTATAGGCACCGTGCATCGACCGTCGTATCGGTCTCGGGGGCGAATTCTCGGATGAAATATCCCCGGTGTCGCGGACCTCTCGGGGTGGTTCTCACCCCCGCGTTGGAGCGCGTGCGGCGCGAAATAAGCGTCGCGGCGTTAAATCTTCATGGAAGTCTGGAAGACCGCGTTAATGTTCGGCTAACCATGTAAAACCGTGCTTACTTATCTCGAGGAAAACAGCCCCTGGCTGGGTCCGCGAGCCCGCGTGCGGGGATGGGTTTCGCAACGCGCGAAAAGTCGAGGGCGAGGGCCTTCGCGGGCGGCGGCATTTGCTTTTTAACGAGAATTAACGGCCGCGAACCGAGATTCTGCAGATGCTCCGCGTAATCTAATAGCCGGCGAAGTTAGTGCACGCCGGGGGTGGCGGCCAAGACCGGTGGGGCGGTGGGGGGTGGCCCGTGGCTTTTTCTAATTTATTATATCGCCCCCGCAGACCAGACCGCCGCGCCGCACACCGTCGCTTTCCTTTCGCCGTCAGATTCCACCTACGCAAAGTTATTTCTACGTTATTACTTGCCCCTGGCCCGACGGAACCCCATGGAACCCGTCGGTTTCCGCTAAAATTTATTCGCCACCGACGGATTGTTGCACCATGCCAACTCGTCTTCCTGAATGATTTTGTCTGCTAATTTTGTTTCTATGGGGCTGTTCCTTGAGGTTTTAACGCGTTAAGTGCCAAAAATCAATCCCAGAGATTCTCACCAAATACGTGTAATTTAATTAATGAAACCGAAACTAGAAATTTAAAATATGTTACAGGGGATGCTGTCTCAACCCTTCTGAATTCTAAAGATCCTAATAAAATTCGGTTTATCTTCATATGTCACAATAAAAATTAATTTCTAAACCTAGTCAAAAATCACTGTCACTCATATGTGACTGACGTGGCAGTTAACGTGTTAACTATTTTTCAACTATTACACGCAATACAAACATCTCATTCTTTGAACAGCCACATGATTCAAACTAGGAATTAAATTAAGTGGATCGAGTTGAATTAATTAGAAAGTTCAAGGACCGAATCAGACTGATTAAGAGATTCGAGAAATTCATCAAACGATTTAAAAAATTGAAGAGTTTAATCAAATGGATTAAGGGAATTGACTGAATTGAGTTAAAAAAATTCAAGAATGGGCGTAGACGAGTAAAAAGAAATTGGATTAACCATTCGGCAATGTTCGTAAACAATTTTCACGTGCTCAAAAGGGAGAAGCATCCCGGTGGAGGGCGAGGTAATTACTGCGACGAATAAAAATCCCAGCCGGTTTCGAATCGTTTGAAACGGTATCCGGGTTGCCGGGCTCGCATTCGGGGAATTGAATCAAATTGTACAATTTCGTAGGCGCGCAGAGGGACGAGTCGTTCTTTTCGGAGCCGGGCAACGTGGGGGCTAGCGTTAAGGGAAACCCTTGGCGAAAGCGGTGCTTTTTGTCCCGGTGGCAAGGAAGACAGTATGTTTTCACTTAAAGGGCGGTTTAGCCGACGATATTCCCAGCGCCGCGGAGACACGGTGTCCCGGGCAATTTTTCACTCGGCCCCGGAGACCCCAAGCTCTGCGGAACGGACGTCCACGACCACTTCATAAAATTACTTTATTACTCGTCCGGCCCTTGCGGTGGCCCCCGGTGTCCCTTTCCCGGGACCATTTTTTACCGCGACATATGTCGACGAGGGTCTCTGTCCTCTCTTTCTTTCTCTCGCTACAAAGGGAGGGAGAGCCCTCTGAGGAGTTTACGGGCCGTGCGCCAGCTTTTTCCTTGACCGGCCGCTCTTCCTCGTTTTACCACCCCTTTCGACCTGATACACCGCTACCCTACTAAATCTGACGTTTTTTCGACTCAATTATGACAGCAGCGGAGCACTCGACGAATTAGATAGATGAAGGTGCCCAGGGAAAAGTGATATTCATAGGACTCGCATCTCTGGTTTGTTTTTCATTCTTTCGTGTCCCTTTTCAACCCCTTCGGCTGAGAAACATTGCTTCGTTTCACTAGTTGGCCTCCGACAGTTTTACTTGGCAAATTAAATAGATGACACCGTTTCAAAAGAAAATTATTCATTATCTTCAGGTTAATATTTTGGTCTTGATTATTCGCTTTTCCGTTACAACCCCTTTTAACGTGAAACATTGCTATGCCAGCATACTGAGACACTCTCGACTCAGTTATGGCAGAACTGCAGCACTCGGCGAATTAAATAGACGAGGATGGTTCAAAGAAAATAAAACACAGACTTTATGCTCCTGTTTTGGTTTTCCTGACAGCTATTCATCTTTTCCTCCCCTTTTAACACCGCAGGTTAGTGTACCGTTTTAATACATCTGATATTCCTGAATTATTTCTAGTGATTAGAGAATTCGGTAATATTTAAGTTCATGATAAATTACTGATTTATGTTTTTTTTTTGTTCATCCCTTCCATGACGAAAGAGTACTAACTTCACTAAATATGACACTTTTTGGAATTGGTAAGAGTTAGATGAATAAAATTCTTTAATGGTGTCTGCACCCTAAAATTTTATTTCCTAAAATATATTTCACCCCATTACTATAAAAAATTATAAATTCTCAGATTAAGTCTGCTTTTCCTACTATTGAACCATCATAATTAGGCATTACATGTTCATAAAATTATGTTCAACAGGAATTAATATTCCTATGACAACAATAAAATGTGAAGTATTGCCCGAATAAAACCATTAACAGGAGAAATAAATTTCATTTCGACTCCAGTATGAAGCAATCTAGTAATAAAGCAGAATCGCTTGGTATTGACGACGAATGCATGGAAAATGTTTGTAGGGAGACATTACAAAAATACTTTCAAGTCTACGAAATACAAGAAGAAATATTATTTTCGAAGCTAGACCTATTAATGTCATTTTATCAGCATCTGGGGAAAGAAAATCTTATGTTTCAGTGGTCGGCCACGCTGCCGTTGTTTCCAAAGAACTTCCGGTTAATCGAGTTCCACGATTCAGCCCTCTGTAATCTATCCAGCCAGCAAACCGACCTGCGACACACTTCCCGCGATGTACACCAATCTAGCCGAGTAGCAAGACGCTGCGGAGACGTAATTTCATTGCATCCAGTCCAATGATACGTTGCCCTGATGGCATCGGTATTACGCACGCCGACGGCAACTGCCTCGTGCCTGTGCACTTTCACCCCCTACACCCTATCTACACCCCCCCCCTTTCTAGCCCCCGTCTTCTTGTCCTTGCCAAGCTCGTCGACGACGTTCCCGTCAATCTTGACTTTCGTGTCGCGACGGCATCCTCGGGTTTCTACAGAAGAATCTAATAATAACGATGATAATTAAGTGAGGCCACCAATGAATGAAGACCTGTGGGGGCCTGCGAGACGACGACGCCGGGGGGTGAGTATGGAATCCTCCTACAATCGGAAACCGATAAAATTGTAATCGACTTTGCGAAAATCAACGAAATCTATCTCTTAATGAGCCCTCAGACTGCTGAGACACTATTCCGAATTTTTATGTGATACTCTGCTGCGTTAATCGAAGACACATTAATTTTGTAATTATTAGGCACTCTGGTAGGTCAGGTATAAATATTGGTAGTCGATAAAAATCTTTCAGTGAGGATAAAATCTTTTTAAAATATTGTTGTGTGACATATAAAACCCATCTTAACCCATTGGCTATTTATAATTAATTAAATATAGATATTTTGCTATTTGTATGAATTGAAGAGGATTACTGAAGTTTTGCTCTGAATATACATACACTCGTGTTTAATTAGTATGCAATTTCTTTCCGAAGTGGGAGATGGAATCGTTAACTCCAAAACAACCCTTACGAGTCTGTACACGAAACAAATAATAAAACAAGGAATCAGTACAAAAATTAAAATTCTCTATATCTCCTCAGTATTGAAATAATTAATTTAACCCGTTACCTGCAGCCCCGTGCAAGTAACAAAAGCATCCATACCTAAGAATTATTATCTATAACGATATATCGATTGAAGTAAATTTTGTTATGTTCCTAGAAGTTTAATAAATTATTTAGTATGACCCCAAATCCTCAGTCTCGAATTTATCGAATAAACAATTTTAATTTCAGAAATGAAGTTATGAATTTTGAAGGTTGGAAAAATTATAAAAAAATGGGGGTAGGTTGCAGGGAAGAAATGGGGGTACGATCCGAGCTGGGGATATAAATCCAAGGCGGGGGTGGGGCACGTTCGCCGGGTAGCAGGTCGGATTCTCACGTTTTAAGCGCGACTTGCAGACAAAGTTGGCGACTTAGCTGAACATTTTTCGGGGTTATCTTAATCTCGCCGGGATTAGGTGGCTGCCACGTCTATGGAAAGGAGCGGGCGAACACGCGCACAGAGAAAGGGGCTGAGAACAAACGTGAGTGCAACCCCTCCGGTGCAGCACCGTGTGCACACCCCTGCGCCTCGCCTCGCCCCCTCGTCCACCAATGCACACCAGCACGCTCCGGGCCGGCGCGGCGCGCGTTCGCGCGTTATTGTGTACGTTTCCGCACGAAAAGTTCGTCGCCGCGGATACGGGAACTTCATCGCGCTGGCCTTTCCGAAATCCGTCCCCCGGAACTTGCCCGGAAGTCGGCGAATTCAAAATAAAACCCGACGCGCCGGGATTTCGTGCCCACGGCGACGCCATCGCCACCGCTTCCCCTGTTTCGCGATGCACCCCCATACGGGCGCGCACCCGAAATTGCGATATCCAAAATGTAAGACCGCTCGATTGTTCCGAAACAAAATTACGCGACGTTCCCAAATCGTTCGTGACAAAATTAGGGAGGCTTGTAAACTTCTTCTCGTGGGGGTTGCATTAACCCCTTGCCCTACAATATCGAGTCATACTCGTCACGAAGATTCCGAACAGAGTCTAATAAATATGTATGTTATTCATTTCCTTTAAACCGAGATAAAATTCAATTTTGACGTTGTTAATGTACAGCTAGTGAAGAACATATAGACAATAGATATAAATTTTCTCCTTTTTTTTTAGGAAATTAGGAATTACAAAAAAGTTTGAATCACTGAAACCGTAAAGTAAATCGTAGTGCAAATTCTGTGTATCTAGAAGTGTAACCAATTATAATTATAATCAGTTATTATTACAATTACCTAATTGTAGTCCAATGGACTTTCGAGGACTACAATTCTTACTAGAGTTATTATTATTAAACTGTGGACCGTATACATTTTTCTGAAATTTTATATGTGTACTTCAAAGTTCCAATAATTTTGGTAAACGTTTACACAAAGATTAAATAAATTATTATCAATGTGTCATTTGATATGGCATCAACCCGAGCCCTTAACCCTTTGCCCTACAATATCGAGTCAGACTCGTGACGAAGATTCTGAACAGAGTCTAATAAATATGTATAGTGTTATTAATTTCCTTTAAACCGGAATAGTTATAACTATTTTGTTGTAGTTGATATATATCCTTTGGAGAAAACATACAATAAATGTAAACTACCGTTTTTCTATGAAATTCTGAACGATGAAGAATTTCTAATCATTCTAATCACAAAATCAATAGTAGTGCAAGGGTTAACACTAGGTTTACGGAGCACTAAGAGCGGCCAGTTTCGATTATTTTATAAAAATATCGAGAATATATTCAGCCAGATTTTTAGCAGCTTTTACCGTAATATATGTTCCAAGGAATAAATGTGTTAAATAAATTTCCTATAAGTGCATTTTTACAGTCACAATAAATTAAAGAATGTAGAACCCGTCATTTTGCCGGGTTCCGGAAATTTAGTGTTAAGTGGGTTCACTCGGGTGACAAAGTACTATACTAGGACCTTCCTAAAATTCTGTTTTACTTATATCCAAGTTTCTTCTTATTTATCCCATTTGCATTTTTACAAAACTAGTCTGAATTCGCATTGAGTGCACTAACCGAAAACGAAACTAACTTTCAGGACAACCTAATAATTTAAAAAATCCGAATATTCGAAAGACGTTAAAGAATAACCTACCAAGCACAAAATATATAAAAGTGAAACGTCTTATAGATGGGAAAAGATTAAATTTATTTAAACATTGAACGATTATCATTATACTATGTACTTAAATAAAGAAGTGTATTTCGTAATTTCCTATGAAAACGGTTTTATAATTTATAATAGAAAACCGGTCATTTTGACCGTGGTAGATTTAGTGTTAAAGGAAAAGCTTCTCCATAAACATTTTTTTCATAAACAAAAAGACTACTACAACAAACACCCAAACGGATGTATCCGAGCAAACAAAAACTGGCGGCAGTAGTAAAAATGGACAGCTTCAGAAAAAAGCGTGGACGAGTGAAAACGTTTAAAGCCTATTTGTCTAACGCATTTTTTTTTAGAAATAAAGGAATCGCAGCGGCTAAACGAGCGCGGGCCGCGTCCGGCCTGAAAATTGCGCGAGCACGCGAGTTTCACGTTCGCGGGGAATAAAAAGCGGGAAAACAAATAGCAACGGTTGGGAATACCTTGGAAAAAGGTCCATCCGCGATCGTGCCACGGGAAATATGGGGTAGCGAATCGTTTGGACAAGCGTTGCGGGGGTGGTCGGCGCGAGGGGGTTGCTCACTATTTACGTGAAATCCAACGAAACGTGGAATCGTCACGTCGAAAGCCCTCGGTGTTTGAAAATCCCGACGGTCGGCGGATCGAAAGCGTTCGTCCCTATTTTGTTTTTATTCTCGTTGGATTCCGAGACAAATAAAAACAACAAACGGGTCGATGATGAGGGGGGAGGGGGATGGTTTGCGAAACCGGCCCAGGGGTTGGCGAAAGGATGCAGGATACACGGCGAAGTCCCGTATCCTCTCGTTGGCGGCTTGCGGTTTCGAGCAACAACCTCCTTCCCTTCCGAAGCGAGTACTCGGCACCCCCAACCCCTCTTTTCCGCCCCCATACCCTCATTTCCACCCCCGACTCGAGCGAGAACAGAGCAACGAGAGAAAGAGAGAGAGAGAGAGAGAGTGAAAGGCAAAAAGGGGCGCGGGCTCGTTATTTTTATTGGCCCCGTTTCTCGGGGAAGGGTGCAAAAAAATGCGGAGCCCGGCGAGAAAAAAAGCGGGGCGTCGAGTGAGTCAATCCGGTGATTTTTTTTTTCGCCCGCCCTGATTTCACGGGGGATGAACGGATACCACGGCTACCCGCTGTCCCGAGGGGATGGTGAGAACGGGCCGACTTTTTTTTTGCGGTTCTGCAGACAATCACCGGACCCCTCCCACCTGTTCCGCGTGAAACCAGTCTCGGATCTACACGCGCTTTTTTTATGGTGATTCGGGGACTTTGGTTTTACGGTTCGCCCCGGGAATCGGACGATAATTGGACTCTTGTTACGCGATTTTTGAAATTGTACAATTGATTTGAGTTGCACCGTTGTTGTAACAATGTATACAAGTATTTGTACCGTTAGAAGAGTTTATCTGCTACGCATGGTTCTATTTTACACGGTACAGTGAATTCTCGTTACGAGTCAGTGCCAACCTTGCAATTTGGAGTCAGTGGAACTACCCACACCACCGCGGTGAGGGGCCGAACCCCGAAAGCCGTGTCTCGAGCTACGTGCGACATTGTATCGGAGAAAGACATTTCCTCGCTCTTCTTGTCACTATCGCTTAGTAGTCATATGCTTTTATGACTTGTAGACGGATATGACTCTTAGGTAGATATGACGTGCCCTGTGTATTTCTATTGCGACGCTCGGCGACAACCTCAGATTTCGTGTAAGAGTCAGTAACCAGAACGGCGCAACTGACTCGTAACAAGAATTCACTATACCTGTCCCGGAATTTTCAACCATAAATCAAATTTAGGAAGCTGAGTGTGTTAATGTAGACAGCGGATTTTATTCAGTTACAAGATAGAGGGTGTGGAACCAATTTAATATAGTACAATCATCAGAGAAATTAACACTAGGTTTACGGTGCACTAAAAGTGAGTATTTTACATTACATTATAAAACTAAGAAGAATGTGTCGATCCAAGTTGTTAGCCATTTTTTAAATAATATTTACGTAAAGAAATAAATTTGTTGAGTAATTACACGTGGATAAAAAGTAATCGTAAATTAAAAATATTAGAACCCGTCATTTTGACAGGTCCTGTGAACCTAGTGTTAAAGGTATTTATTTTCCATGTATCAAGACCGTTAGGGGTGGAATTGCATTTTTATTTGTTCCCTGCTTTTCACAATGAATGAAAGGAATTTTTATTTTTGCGCAAAGATCCGTAGTCTAATTATTAATCAAGCGCCTGCATATTTATAAGTCTACTTTGGAAGCCCAATTTTGAGGGTGAATAGATTTAACTACGATTTAAATGTTAGGAAGTAAAATTGGCCACCATTTATCAATTCAGTCAAAATATTGAATGTACCAGTGCAGCTCAATATTTCATTTTGGAAGTTTATTTTCGAAGCCAATTTAGGGGTGAAAGAATTTTAATGGCTTCTACGGATCACGGGAGATTTAATACCATGTACTTGACTAATAGGAAGTCGAACAGAATTATTTTCGAGGTAATGGCCAATGGGTTGCAGGGGTAGAAAAACAGGGGGTGAGATTATGATCGGAGCAACAAATCAGCGCGATTTCCGTGGAGGCTCGCGGCCTGGTCGGACGTGGCTGGAGTCACAAAGTCGGTCGTCTCTCGCAACCCCTTTCTGGACGCCGGCAAAACACACAAGACCCCTTCTTGGTGGTGCATGTACTTAGTAAGTCGAGGACACTCGTCTCTGCTGCACCCCTCCGGGTAGCCTCTTTCGCGCGCGCGGCAGCCACGACGGCGGACGTAGTATGCAGATTCGTGAAATAAATGCTCGAAAGTTTCACTATAACTCTGCAAGCAAAATCTCCAGCTCGTCCTGCGACCCCCTCGCAACCCCCGCTCGTCCTCCCAGCGCCATCGTGTTCCTCCGTGGCCCAGAGCAGAGACCCACCCCCCTCCGGCCACCCCTTCTTACCGCCCCCAAAACAGGACGCCAGGAGCATCCGCATTATTTAGTGCTTCCGCACAGTCCACGGAAAATGGCCAGGAAAGCTACCGGAAAAACCCCACGTTGCTTCGGACGAAGCAAGATGGCTTCCACTGGAGCTACACTCTAGCAACCCCTCGTGTATGTATTCACCCCCGAAATATCCGTCATGAATCTATATTATATGCAATTATTTCTGTAATTAATACATTCAGTATTTATTTTGGTCAAAATATTGTTTAAGATTTTGTAACATTTACATATCTGCTCGAATCATTCCTCACTTGTGGTATACACGAAGCTTGAAGTGTGCTGTGTTTTTACCAGAGGTATCAAAAGGCAACTTTTGACAATTTTTATTAAAATTTGTGACTGAGACTGCAAAGATGTGTTAAAGGAAAATTATTCAATAAATCCATTTCGTTGAATAGACAGGACTCGATGGTGGTACAAACGGTGATTTTACATTAAAAAATAAGCCGAAATAGGTGCACATAAAGTCGAGGTAGATATAGTGTATAAAAATATTCCCGGGAACGTTTAACAACAATTTTCAACACCCGAACACCTGATACCGGAGCAGTCTCGGTTCCGCGCTCTTTGAAACGGGGGGGTTAGATCGGGCAGCGATTTTTCGGCTCGCCCAGGTGCATTATCGCGACGCAAGTTCCCGGTAAGTTGCACGGGGGAATTATTGATAGAAGATGGTGGAAAGATATGTGGTGGAGGCGAGCCTTCGCGTTTGCCCGCGGCCCTTAACTCCACCCTCCCCTGAACCCAGCACCCCCATTCCCCACCCTGAAACGGGAGAAAATTTACGGCCACGCGAACTACCCTCTTAAACTCCGCGAGACCAGCCCCCGCCCCCTTCGACGCCCCCCCCCCCTCGTGCCACGGCAACGCGCCGCCATTGCTGGGGAACTTTCAAAATTCGGCCCATAAAACTTTTCGAGAAACTACCCCGAGCTACGCGCTCGGCCACCCGCTTTCCCGATTCTCGAATTTCGTGATCGGGTTTTCAACCCTCGATCTCTACGCCCCCGTCCACCCTCGTTCCTTCCACCCCCGCACCGCTACCGGCACCGTGGCCGAGCAGTATAGTCGTCGATCATGCCTCGCGCCACGTGGAACGGGCGTTTCTCCTCTTCAACCCTCTCTGCGGGAGAATCTTCTCTGCACCTTGGGTTCGCATTTAATATTTATTTAATATTTATTTCGGCCGAATTTTTGTTACGAAGCCAGGTAAATTATTAAAAGAAGGAACAGTTTGAGAATGCAAAAGCTTCTCGTTCACAAGGGTTAATTAACTAGCGCCGGATAAAGTGTAAAAAAGGAGAGAAATGGTCTCCGCCGCCGCAGGAAGGAATGCCGGGACCAGGGGTGGCATTATGGCAACGCGCGTGCAACGCGATAGTGAAACGTTCCAGGCGCGTGTCGCCTTCGCGTCGTTTCAGGTGGCACAGGTATCGTGTGACACCGTCGGAAGAAAATTTCCCGGAGCGGCTGTCGCGAGCGCACCACAAGCGAAATCTGCTCCATCACGTTGCCCGTGTACACGTGTACACACCTAAAGGGTATAGCATAGTGTAAGCACGGTATAGTACAGTATACGTCAGACGATCCGACGGGGCCGTTGTTTTAAGAGGCGACATTTTTGAAGTGGCCATTAGCGCACACGTGTAGATGCGTGTCGGCCGCTCCTCTTTGCCTCTTTTTGGAGTGGAAACGATTACGTTACAAGGGTGTACGGCCAGCCACGAGCCGCTGTAACGTGCACGTTCCCGAGCCAAGTGGAGCAACGGCTCGGACAAAGAGAGAAAGACAGAAAACAGTAGAGTACAACCGTACGCAACCGTATTTTTTATTCGACATTAAAATATTTTGAAAAATGCTTAAAGAAAGTACTTAACACGCTCGCTGCTCGGACACTTATTAACTTTGAGAATTTTTTCTGTTTCATGTACGAACGCTATGTCAATGGTTCTTACGCAGAACGATTCTGTAGACTCCCCTAAACACGACGGTATAGTTTTTAGAATTCTAGAAACATTTGAATAGTTTTAAACAATTTTCAAATCGAACAAGTTTATATCGTACCTTTATTACATCATTTTACATGGATATTCATATTGTAGAATTTTTCCTGCTTTAACCATAAAAGCTATAGCACTATTTTCAATCTATAATGTTTCTGCAGACTCCCCTAAACACAACGGTATATTTTTTACAATACTGGAAACATTCGTACAGTTTTAAATAATTTTTAAATCGACCAAGGTACCATTAACGCATAATTATACTTGGATATTCGTCTTTTAGAATTTTTCCTGCTTCAACCATAAAAGCTACAGCAATATTTTCAATCTATAATGTTTCTGTAGACTCCCCTAAACACAAAGGTATATTTTTTAGAATTCTAGAAACCTTTGAACAATTTTAAACAATTTTTAAATCGACCAAGGTACCATTCATGCATAATTTTACATGGTTATTTTTCCTGCTTCAACCATAAAAGATATAACAACATTTCCAACCTATAACGTTCCTGTGGACTCTCCCAAATACAACAGTATATTGTTTACAATATTCAAAAGGTTTGAACATTTTCAGACAATGTTGGTAGCGAACAAGGTACCTTTAACATGTAGAGTAAAAGAGAGGCTGGAAGAGCGAAACGAGAGAACGGAAGAAGAGGTGACCGAGGGCGTGGGAGGGATGCTAGAGGGGCGAACTGCATCCCCGTCTGAACGAGCACGAGGGGTGGGTTAAGAGGGTGTATCACTTGTTTACTACCCCGGCCGCAAACCGCCGACAAAAACATTAATGTCGAACGTTAGCGGTGATAATGCAACCGGCCCGCACTCTTCCCACTCTTTACCGCCGACCAGAGGGGGCAGGATATGAGACGACCCATTTATTGAAATCAGTATGGATACGCGTCCGTTCTCCTGTTCCGTTTACGAACGGACAGAGAAATTATATTTTAATACGAGCCAAGCTGTACGCGACACTCCCTCGGGCTGGTTTCCATAAATATCCGATGGGTCCGGTTACTGTTGCTACGTTGTAATGGGAAATTATCGAATATCTAGGCTTCTTTCGAAGGGCTGACACCAGCCGCGATGGGGGTAGAAAAGAATTATGATAGATTGTAAAGTGGGTTGCTGAATGCGAATTTTGGGGATGAAAAATGGGTGGATCTTAATTTTCTTTTGCTTCGATTATGAATTGGGTGACCTTGAAATGTTTTACCTGAATTTTTACATAGATTGAAATTGATGAATAGATCCATCATGGTTTGTAAGGTGGCATTTATGGATGTGAATTTTGGGGATGAAGAAGGGTAGCGCAGTTTCATTTCTGCTGGTTCGATCATGAACTGGGTGACGCTGGTGAACTTCAAGACTGATTACTGAGGACTTTTCATACGAATTGATAATTTTTTACATCGATTGAAAATTTAACGTAGAACTACTTTTACAGGACATGATTATCTATATTAGTTTTGCTCGTATAAAGATAACTGAAACAAAAATGTTAGCAAAATGTGAGCATTTATGAATGTTAACATAAAATGTCATCAGAAATGAATCCACCAAAAACATTCATAAAGACGACCATAAAAATTCCGCAAACCCCCATCCTCTCTAAAACAGCTAACAGCATTCGCAAAACAAAAAATTCCTGCATTTCGTGTTTCCGCGAACCATGAAGACCGTCAGCGCACCCCATCAATTTTCCATCAACAAGAATCTGGAGCGACGCAACCGCTCTACAGTGTCCCATAAGCAACAATTAACCTTAATGCAAGGAAGCAGGTGGACGCGCGCGTTCGAGGGTCCCGGACATCATGCGAGGGGGCTCGTAAAAAATGATCGCCGCCCCCCGGCGGAGCTCGGTCGATGATGGCGGGTGGTGTAATTCCGAAGAAAATGGCCTCGTTTATCTGAAAATTCTCCGTCGTGCCCCGATGTCTAGGCTCGTAGAGGATTGGTCGAAACTTTATCCATTTTTGCCCCTGCCCTTCCGCCCCCGGGCGGCCGTCTCGCCCCCTCCCCTCCTCCCTTAGCCGCCCCCGCTCCCTTAGAGAGCTCGAACCACTTTGCCAGTCTACGGGTGCGCCTAGCATCTCTCTGCTAACCGCCCGAAGGCTGCTCCGACACGGAAAATAGGAGAAAGAGGGAGCAACTGGTCGACAGAGGGGGGGGGGGTTGAGAAAGGGAACGAGGGGGGTGTACCAAGTTGGACAGTTAAGAGGAAAAGCAGGGCGGAGAACGGGGGACGCAAGATGATATTTTCTTATCATCTCATTACTTAATTTTACGATTGCCCCTGATAGCGGGGCCCGTCGCCATGGTTACCCCACTTAAGTGCCCCATAAAAAGATGAATTGCAAGCCGACCATATTTCCTCGGCGAACTCGAACCGAGTTTCTTCGCCGAACCAGTCTAGCCGACGCAACCTGTCCGGATCAATCGACGCTGGTTAATTGGTTTTTATTTATGCCGAGTCTCCGGGGATCACTGAATCACGCCCTCGGGGGTGGCACAGGCCTAGGGGTGGCTCCGGATGATATTCAAATGTCTCAATGCGGGAGAACGCCTCGGAGACCTTTCTTGGGGGATGTCTGGTGATTTGGGATTTTTCTGAGGGTGCGAAACACGTTGCGAAGGTCTCTGGGGGTGGTTTTGTGGATTTGAATTTTTCGAAAGGTTTCGAGAGTGGTTTTGTAATTTAGAATAAAGTTTGAGGGACGTGCGAGACGCTGTGGAAGGCTCTTAGGCTGATTTCATAATTTAGAATTTCAAATTGATTTCGTAATTTAAAATGTCTCTGAGGTCTGTACCAATCGTATTAAAATTGTGAGGGGTAGTTTCGTGGTCTACAATTTTTCTAACGCTTGTATGAGACAACATCTACACTATGAATTTCTCAAATTAAACATTTTTTTAAACCCGTAAATATTAAAAGTGCCAGGTGTAGTTCTGGAAAAATTTTAAGTACTGGTTATGCAGCTTACAATTTTTCCAAAGGCCTCTAGATCTAGACGATGAATTTCCCAAATTAAACATTTTTTAGGCCTGTAAATATTAAAAGTGCCAGGTGTAGTTCTGGAAAAATTTTAAGTACTGGTTATGCAGCTTACAATTTTTCCAAAGGCCTCTAGATCTAGACGATGAATTTCCCAAATTAAACATTTTTTAGGCCTGTAAATATTAAAAGTACCATGCGTAGTTCTGGAAAAATTTTAAGTAGTGGTTATGCAGCTTACAATTTTTCCAAAGGCCTCTAGATCTAGTCGATGAATTTCCCAAATTAAACATTTTTTAGGCCTGTAAATATTAAAAGTGCCAGGTGTAGTTGTGGAAAAAATGAAAAATGGCCAACAATGAAATAATGAGTGAAAGTAAGTGTATCCCAACATTGAGTTTCTAAGGAAGATAATTTAATATCCAATTGAAGAATGGTTCGCAGATTTTAATTATCGCGTGCATTTCCAAGTGATGAAAACGAGAATCGATTGACTGTGGGGTCAGCTTGGAGAGATCGAAGGGCAACGTACAAATGGAACGAAGGAATGACGTCGAGACCACCAACATAACTTCGTGTATGCTAAACATTAGACTACAGAGTTAACTTCACAAAGCTGACTGCGTCTTAATGCAGTTCCTCGAGCGTGTCTCGCTTGAGAATTACATGCTCTTTGCGTTTCTACCTGCTGTACAAACATGTAAGAACTATCGACGATTCGCTCTCTACGGAAGCATGTTTGTGGGCCGCTTAAACTTAACCATTTTATTATTTTCTAACCGTTTCAGCAATTCTCGAGTGATTATTGCATTGGCCGATGATTGATTTCATGATCACAATAAATATAAATCGATGTTGTTCATGAAAAGTATCCTTAAAAAAGTGTTCTTACTTTCTCTTAATAACTTCCATAGAAACATTATTTCTATTCGGTGATCCTTGAAAATACCTCTTCAAAAATAGCTGCTCGTCTTATTTGAAATCAAGAAATTATTTTTACATTTTATTCTCGGATGCAATTTTCATACAAAAAAGATCCCGAATTCTTATATTTCTAGAAATCGTGATCTAAAATTAACTTCGTCGTCACATTGTTTAAAACCACCACCCAAAGACTATTTTTACTCACTGCTCCTCAAACTGTCAGATAGAAATAATTTTTATATTTTATTCTAGGAAATCATTCCCTACGAATGACTCCTACGTCGCATCCTTCAAAACCGCCCTCTAAAAATAATTTTTACTCATCATCTAACCAAACTATCCCCTAAAATTAATTCTCACATTTTATTCTTTGAAACCGTCTCCTAGAATAATTTCCACCCCGCATACTAAAAACTCTATCCAAAAATAATTCCCATTTCTCATTTAGTGAAAGTATTCCCCGAAAATTATTCTTGAACTGCATCTTTTCCATCCACGCTTCGTCTCACAAACCACCCCTTAAAAATAACTTGTACTTCATATACCTAAGTTCATTGTCTGTAACAGAAACTCACCCCCTAAAAATTACTCTTATTCCCTGTTCCACAAGACCGCTCTCCAAAAAACAATTCCTCACATTGGAAAACCATCCCCTGAAAAAGCAATCAGAAATCTTCATTAATTCTGAAAAACCGTTCTAAAAATTATTTTACCCCTTAAAGGCATCCCGTGCCCCTCGTCCCAAGAAGCGACCCTCCAAAAATATCTTTCACAGCTTATCTCACGACCCGGCGGCTTACAAATAACTTTTAACCCTTATCAGAGGAGTCCCACCCCTGGAAAACGACTTTAACTCCGATCCGAGCAACCCCAGAGGCACGCGGAGTTGGAATCGATACGGTGTCTAAATAAATATCAGCCATTCGTCTGGTTAAGTGTCGTTCGGATCCAGCTGGCAGGTGATCGTCTGTAGAATCTTGCCACGAAGAAGGGACGGAATTGATCGCGGCGGTGCCGCGCGATTACACACCGGCGTGTTGGAAATCTTCCGCGCGATCAGGTCCTCTTCTGAGCTATTTCTTGCTGATCGTCGCCGGGCCATCGCCATCGCCGAGCCGTTCCACAGTCTTCTCTCCTCATCACCGTCGTCACGGCTGCCTTCCTCCGGGCTCCTTTATCCTGCAGTATCTATCTTCATTTTCTTAATCGCTCCCAGCTACCGCCGCCCCCGTCTCCTATTCCACCCCCGCGTACCACCACCCTCCAACCCTCTCACACCGCCCGTTCACGCTGGCCAAGATGGCGTCGTTGACGAAGACGTATTACCCGGGCACGCTGCCGGCTGAAAGGGATCGGCTGCGGATTTCTAAGAGATTGGACCGCCCTAACGAGTAGATTCTTTACTCCGCGAATCGCTCCCGTAATCCGAGCGGTCTTAGCCGAACTGGATTAAATGGCGATGGAGCCCGCGCCACCTGCTAAATCGCTCAATAAGAACCCCAACACCTTTTTACACCCCCGAATTCAAGACGACATCGCCCCAACGTGAACTGTTTGTGGAAATCAATTTGTACAAGTCAATAAAAAGAAATTCAACTTTGTAAGTCAGGTTGTAAGTGAGCCTCCATAAGCGAGGGTGATTTTGCCATCCCCAAATTCGAGATTGAGTCGCTTTGGAAGTGCCGATACAGTGAATTCTCGATATATGTCAACGACACGGGTCTTGCCTGCGTCGTGTATCGTGCAGGAGACATAACCCGAGATACCCCGCGGAAGTGGGGATGATTCCGCGACGTTTATCATCCAGGCCTTGGCGACATATATAGAGAAATCACTTTATAATGGACGAGTAAATTAAAAAACCTTGTTTTCTTTTTTACAATAACAATCAAAGTACTAGTGACTGTATCTTACGTTCCTATAAGGAATCAATTTAAATCTAAATGGACAAAAGAATTTTTGTTAACAATTTTCCGTTGAAATAAAACTCCCCCTGATATTGAAAGAGAACCAGCCCCAGAATCACCACAAGCAAACAGGATGAAACTAGTAATGAGTCTAGTTATCACCGAAAGAATAATCCGGCTTGTATAAAGAATAACATTCGAGCCAATTGGTGTGTATAAAAGAGATTCGGGTGCACTAACCAAAGAGACTAATTGATGAAGACGAACCCTAACAAGATCGCTTATCACGAAAAGAAAAATCCGGTATAAGGAACAACTTTTGAACGAGACCATGTGTATAAAAGAGGCGCACACGTTCGCCGGATCACTTTTTACCCTCGTCGTCCTCGGAGGACGCTGCTAATTCGATTGCTTTCGTTAATCTCGGAACAGCGTACACAGAGTTACGCACACCGATGCGAGGCCACGTGTACCAGAGCTATCTGCCGTAGAGTAATCCGGAGACGAGGTAACGCACGCGTGCACGCACATACCCCGACACGTACGTATACATACACGTGTATGTATGTATATAGATGAGTACATACAGACACACATACGCAGCCCCATGCGGCCGGAAACCAGGAGCACGGAGGAAGCCGAATGTGGGACAAACTCATACCCCATTCATCCGAACCACGCTAGCCGCGCGTTTGCCTTCTGGTGAAAGTCGAGAAACCCGTTACTGTCGCTCCCGTCTGTCTCTCCCCAGCGATTTGTTTCGTACGGGTTCACTTTCTCCCTATCGATTTTTATTTTGACAGTGACCGCCGGCTGTCCGCTCGACCGGCGCTAATTAATTCTCGATTCCTAAGCTCTCGGACCCTCCGACAGCCTCCTCGTTAGCGCCTTGTCTTATCGTTTCTTTAAAAAAAAAAAATTCGTCAAATTTATAATTTTCATAATTTACAATTTTTAGAAACCTCGTGAAATATTATAGATTACTGTCAAATTGATTTCGTAATTTAGAATTTTTCTGAGGACTGTACCAATATTATCAAAATCGTGAGGGGTAGTTTCCTGGTCTACAATTTTTCTAACGGTTCTATGAGACAACCTCTACACGAGGAATTTCCCAAATTAAAAAAGGTACTTCGTTCCTTGTGAATTTCTAACGATCAGAACTTGCCTTTTTGAAAAAGAATTTGGGCACACGACGGTGCAGCAAAACTTAATTTTATCATTTCTTATTTTTTGTTACAGAATGGAAAACAACTTGTGGGAATACAATAGAGTTTGGAAAATTAATGTTTTATTCATTACTCACGGGTTTGCAAAATAAGAGAATTTATACAATGTTTGTCTCAGGTTTGGAAAACAGAAAAATCAGGTCGAAATTCATTCTTTTCATTCAAACATCGAAGGAAGATTGTTTCTTCTTCATTACTGATCTGTTCAGAAGAGAATTTAAATATTCATTACAGATTTTGGGAACACAAGATTCCATTACAAGATTTGAATTACAAATCTAGTAATCTGCTATTCAAGTACAGATAAAGTGTGCTTGACCAAGCCTTCGAAAAGTTCTCTGTGTCCAATATAAATTTTTATTTCCTTCCAAGGTTTAAAGGTTATGAATACCGAGACTGCGGATTTCCTGCAACCATGTCAAAATTGAACGAAATTTAAAACTATACAGTGACTGACTGAGTAGAAACACCCGAATCCTCCTCTAGGTGCACGTCCACCAGGTACGTTAAATTTCGCGGATTCTCTTTTCTAAAGAAGCGTAATAAACTCGGGAGCGTGATCAATTTCTGCGAAAAGCTTATCGCAGGCTGGCGAAAGAAGGCGTCTCGGGGGCGTCGCTTTGGAAGCGAGCCTGCAGCAAACTGGATAGACGAAATTGGACGCTCGGGGGTGGCCCCGGAGTGCTCGAAAGACGACGAAGTCTCGAAGAAGAAGCGGAAGAACCGGAAGAACCTCGGCACGGCGAGATTCCGGGGGGGGAGGGAGAGGTGGTTGGTCGTGGGTGTATGAGGTGGAGGGGGTGGGTGGTTGAAGCAACTTGCCGGCGAGAAAACGAGTTTCTGCCCGGAAAGTCTGGGCTGCAGCCCCTTCGCGGAGGCGCACCGTACCCGTCCACCCCCGCCGCCCTTCTTCGGTGGCAGTATCAAGACCTGTGTGCCCAGCGGTGGTGTCCGTGTAACTCCGAAGGTGTGCAAGAACGAAGTTGCCGGTGTCGGCGAAAGACAGAGGCCGAGACGCTGGGAGACAGAAGGCTGGAGCAAGAAGAAAGTGTGGATAAAGGGGGTCGGAGATGGGGCTGGGCGGTGGGGGCGGGGGTGAAAGACAGAAGGAGAAAGAGAGGTAGAAGCGCGGACGGAAAGAGACGGTGAAAGATGGAGAAAACGGAGAGAGATAGAGAGAGAGAGAGAGAGAGAGAGAGAGAAAGAGAGGGAGAGTGAGCAGGAGAGAGGCAGAGGGAGAAGCTTTTCCTTAGCTGGCGCGAGTGGGGGCAGCCATTTTCCCGAGTTCTTAATATTTTCATGATGGCGGCCGGTGCTGGCGGAGCCGCTTGGAAATGGGGAGTGGGTGGGTGGTGGGTAGCTGTAGGGTGTGGGGTGGATGAAAGAGGGTGGGCAAGCGGAACGGAGCACCAGAGGCGGGCTTCGGGGCGGGAGGGGAGAAATTAGAAAAGGGGAGATTTAAATATCAAGCTCCGAGGGGCGGACCAAGCTCCGTCTCGCTCTCTCTTGGACCGTCCACCCTCGGCCACCCTCTCGCCCTCTCTCTTCCGCTTTCTCTCCTGGCCCCGCTATCCGTCTCCGTTCAGCTAGCTCTTCCTCCGTTCGCCCTTGCTAGCCGGCTCTCACTCTTTCCACCCTCTTTCGCCCGTCGTCTCTACGGTTCTTCTCTTTCTCATCACCCTCCTCCTCCTCCTCTTCCTCCTCCTCCCCGTCCCCCCGTAGCCCCCGTCTCACCCCACCGAACGTCCCTGCCCCCGCATTACCAGCCGTTCTTCGCTTATGCACCCATACAAACAGCGGAGCCGGCTCCACCGGTCCGTGTACACACACAGAGGGAGACGCACGCTCACGCACACACACGCCTATCGATCCTCGGCCAGAGAAAAGGCGTCTTAGAGCCGTTCGACGGCGGACGAGGACGCTACGGCGTCGCGGCGCTCGATCTAAGGCTACGCGAGCGCTACGTGCTAATTGGATGTCCCCTGCCCCCACGCTTTTGTCCGACCTGGACCCGACACCCAGCTTCCCCGATATTGTGACACACGCCCGACCCGAACGATCACGGCCGTCCCGACGCAACAATGTTCCCAACCATATCCACATAGCGACGATTACACCCGCGATGCACGCCCTTGCATCCCCGAGAATGCACCGGCCGAATACCGACCAGCATTATTATTCGGAAAAACTGCCAACGGGACCCGCGGACCGGTGCAACGACACTGCGTTCTATTGTGTGCAGTTGAGGCACACCTGGGATCCACGGGTTTCAGGGCTTGGGCATCGGGCGGCGAGATTCTTTTATTAATAATCTTCTTTGGGATCGAGTTTTTCAGCATTTTCTTTTTTCACTTAACAACCGGTGGGTGGCGTTTTTAAGAAGACATTTGGCATTGTGCGCTCGTTTTAGTATTTTTGGTATTTGTTTTTTTGGGATCGATTTCTGATGGGTTGATAGCGGAGATTAATTGATGGGATCTTTTTATGAAGATTTTTTGGGAATGTACTTTAGTAGACATAGTGAGTTACGTTTTTATTTAGGGGACGGTCATATGTTCATCACAATCTTTTTATCAATGTTTTCGGGAATGCATTTCTAATTATTTCTGTTTACCAACTGCTGTGTAATAGGTAAATGGTAAACTATCTTTTTACGTGGGGGTTGGAGGTATGTTCTTCATGCTGCTTTCATTATTCATTTTTATTGAGAATCATTTTTCAACGATTTTCTTATCAGCTATTTTTATATGGCATTTTTGCGGCAGATGGCAATAGACTTTTTTTGGAGACACATGGTTAATTGCATTGTTAACCAGGGTGTGGTGTGCTCTTTTTATTCACAATTTTTTGGGGATTGATTTTTTAACGACTTTCCTACCAATAGCTACTTAATGACATTTTTAGCGAATCATCCATCCAGCTCCTCTGATTAATAAGTCTTTGGAGTTTGTTTGATGAAGATTTTTTCACTGCTGGTGATTTAATTGTGGGCTTAAGAAGATGATTTAGTAGTTTTTCATTAGCAATAGCAATTAGGCTCGCAGGCTGGCGAGTCCTTTTAACCCTTAAGCACCGTTCTGGTCAATTTGACCTGAAAGCGAACCGTCGTTTCTGATGCCAGAAGTAACAGATGGGTCGCAATGACTCACTTATAATTTTGGGTTTTACAATTGCACACGTCATACGGCTACTTTCGTCGGTAGCTATTAATTACATTTGTACACTATTGTTCGCTACTATTCATGTATTACAAAATATAAAGAAATGTGAAAAAATTGATTTAAATCATGTGGAAAATATTGTCAATAATTGATTTAAATTAAGCGAAAGATATTGTAAAGTTTCAAATCAATATCGTGCAAGCAATTGTGAAATATTTTCAAGTAAACATTGTGGAAAATATAGACAATATTACGAAGTATATTAGCGTGAAAAAAATGGTGAAAAATATAGACAATATTGCGAAGTATATTAGCGTGAAAAAAATGGTGAAAAATATAGACAATATTACGAAGTATATTAGCGTGAAAAAAATGGTGAAAAATATAGACAATATTACGAAGTATATTAGCGTGAAAAAAATGGTGAAAAATATAGACAATATTACGAAGTATATTAGCGTGAAAAAAATGGTGAAAAATATAGAAAATATTACGAAATATATTACCACGAAAAATATGGTGAAAAATGTTAATAAATGCATTGTAAAAAATATTGTGAAAAATATTTACGAAGAACGTTGCAGAAATGCTGTGAAAAAGTGTAGCGAAGAATGTCGCGAGGTAAACATCGTCGGCGTGTTTCGCCGGTGGCGTGAAACGTGTAAAGTCGAGTGTAGAACGCTGTTCAAGAATGCATGCTAATCCGCCGGGTAGGATGAGCGCATTTGATCTTGAATTTTGGGTTACCGGGTTCCGTAAACCCGGCGTGCGGCGCGGATGTTCACGTGTGCGATGTCACGTGTTTGATGTAGGTCAATGTCTTCGGCACCGGTCACCGTTCCAAACGTGTCGCCACAAATCAAATAACTGTGTACTTGCTCTCGCATGTGGCCACCACCGTTTCACTGTGCCGAGGACGCGAGGAGGTTCCCATGCAATTTCCAGGTGTTCCGCCACCCCTGCCACGAACGAACATCATTAACGTTCCATTCGTGTCCCACTCAAATTTTCGAAAAACCATCATCTCGACCTCGAAAAGGCGCGAACCGAAACCAACTCGGTATCATTCCGCAAAATCGGTCGTTACCTCGAACTGGGCGAATACCTGAAGGATCGTCCGCCGGAAGCATCCAATCTCCTTTTTATGCGAGTGATAATCGATGGAAATGTTGCATGCTCTCCAATTTCACTCTATTCGTCAAAATCCGGAGCACGGACGTGTCGGAAGAAGAGTTAATCGAAATCTTAATCAAACTCCCGCGATTGAAACAATCAGGTCATCCCGCTCCCACGACCTACGTCATTCGCGATTCAAATAAACAAGGTAGATATTTTTCGGAGACGGCGCGAAATTATTCTACATTTATTTCGGGCAGATTGCATGCAAAACACAACCTGGATACAAAATTAATTCGGTATGCAATAGACAATTTTAGGGGTTGAAAGAAATTATCTTTTCTTCTTTAATACCTTCGTTAAATTACATAATACTTTAAAAATCGATAAATTCTGCAACTTGCAATTCCTTTTAACATCTCCAAGTTATAAAGACGTAAAATTCTTAGTCAACAGCGTTTCTGAAAAGCGCAAGAAAATTTTCATTCAGCAAAGGTCTGTGTTAGGTTCAATTTTAGGTTTCTTTTTAGGGGAGGGCTGAAGGTTTTCAACGAAGCAGCTTGATGGAAAGGAGTATGCTCGATGCTGTGATGGTCTAAAATTTCGCAGAGGATTTTGGGAGGAGGGGGTTGACATTCGCCACAAAAATATTTCGGCGAACGATTCCGCGGTTCTTTCGCGTGCGAAATGAACGGGGCCCGGTCGGGTCGATCGAAGGCGAAACTCGCCCCCCTCGTTCCCCCGGTTCCCTTCCCGGTGAGAGAGGAATATTAGTTACCCTTTCAGTCGTAAGCGAGCGCCGTAAAATTATTCACCGTGTTATTCCTTCGCCTGCTCCTCGGAGGAGGGCCCTGATACGGAAGTAAGGAAACTTATGAAAATCTATATAAGGAAAATTCTCAAGAGTGAGATCGTCGAGGCGGGTAGGTCGGCGAAGGCGGCGGCGGGGGGTGAGTTTCTGGGGGGGTAGTTGCCGAGCGTTCTGGAAAGGAAGGAAGAAGGTGAAAGGGAAGAGGGCGCGAAGAAGAAAGGGGCGGGGGTGGGTGGTCGTAGAAGGAAGAGGGGGAGGGGGAGGGGGGGTGGTTGGAGGAATAGGTAGGGAACTCGAATTCGTCCTTTGAGAGGCCGACAGCAGGCGCCAGCCGGAGGAAACAGAGTAAAATGTCCTGGAAACAACGAAGTCTTTCGCTACCCCCGGGCTCACCCTCCACCCTCTCTTGTCCTCTCTCTTTCTCACTCTCTCTTTCTCTCTCGCAGGTATAATACCCCCCCGTCCCAAGAAGCTTACCCGCCCTATATTTTCCGTATCTGGAATAAGTGTGCAAGGGGCTTGCAAGACTGTGTGCTACGCCCCCTTCTTTAATTACGTTCAGCCGCCCCTCGCGGAGCAACTACTTCTCCACAAGGTACCCCTTCCGAGAGAGCCACCCTCGCAGCAACCGGCTCGAACGCTCTCCACCGCCTTCCACCCCCCCCCCCGGTCACCCTCTCAGCTTCGTTTTATCTATTCATCCTCCGGTGTCTTCTGTTTTTAGAGAAGAAAATTTTAATTGGAATTTCGTGAGCCCAAGACCCACTCCCTCGCTGCCCGTTCACCCCCGCGAAGTGTCTACCGGTTCTGTCTTCTGTTCTTAACACCAACCCCTTTCCTCTTTTCGTCCCGCTTACTCTCTGCCCAAACCACCCCCTACACCCTCCCACTCTCTCCCTCTCTCACTCTCTTTCTCTTTTGTGTGCCGTTTCCGCGAGGAACCAACCCCCGACCAACCCCCTCACGACTTCCAACGGGACCGATAATCCAATAGGCTTCGTTCTCCCTCACCCCCCCCCCTTCCCCCGTGAAACGATGGATGATGGATGAATATTAAACGGAGCCTGTTTCGGATGGATGACTCGCTAGGTCAAGGCGAACCGGTGGTAATTCAATCGCGGATTGTTACTACTTCGGTTATTTGTCCCGTCACAGTCATTGAAAACGGTCAATGATCCGCTAGATGCAAGTAGAAGCCAGTGGTTTTGGAATTATAGTTGGATATACAGGGGCGGGAAAAATTATGTACGGTATTTGTTACTGTAGTTGGCCGTCTGAGCAGTATATAAAATTATTTAAACACTAATCACATTAAAATTAAATTAAAATTTTTTAGAAATTTGGGCTACATTTCAGACAATATCTTTTAGTTAGAATGAACAAAATTTTTCATTTCAGACGCCCCAATTTTTGTCAACGATGGCCGATACAAAACGGCGAATAACTCAGCCATTTTTTAATATTTTATTCTGAACAAAATGGAGAATAGAGTTGAATGTTGTGATATTATCACTACAAAAACCCGGAATTTTTGATTTATTAATTATCCTTTAAATAATTCTTATATAGTCAAGGTGGCTGATTACGAATGGCAACAGAGTCGCTAATGATGTGCGAACGATTAATATCGGAAAATTGTTTTGCACATAGAAGATGAAGGATCCAAATTAGGGGATGGTGTGTCTTTCGGTCAGACGAGGCTGTCCAAATCGTAAGAAACACGTGTCGGTAGGAGCAGGTCCCAGGAAGGCATCCGAGCGAAACTCAGGGTAATCAACCGTCCTTTATTTCGAGAGCAAACAGAGACCGCTTTTGCGCCAGCACACGCATACATATACACACACGCGTCTCGTGGACTGTCACAAATAGGGGGTGGCGACGCGTCGCCTAAACCTCCCCCCTCTACGTTTTTTAATTAAGCACCTTCGAGTTTTTCCACGGTCGAATTTTTTCACAGGCCCGTGCACCGTCTGCCCGGTTTTCGGGAGAGCCATCTTCTTCGACTCGCTTCGTCTCTCTTATCGATTTTGCAATTAGTAAGAAAGTAATCCAACCCCTTATACCTATCCACCCTCGAATCCCCTGCGAAGATAATCGACGTTCCAAGAAAAGCACCTCTAATTGCGACGCATCGCAGGAACCCTTCCGGACAACGAACAGATTTTTCCCTTCATGGCGTTCCCATGGAACACCAACGATCTATACGATCTTCCCAGCATCTGTGTATAGTGATCGAGACGACTGACTCCGGGGCGGGAATCTTCCAACCCCTATCTCGAAACCAGACTGAGGAATCTTACGAAGTTAGGCTGTTTCGTGAAGAGTTCGATGGAACAAAAATTTTAACAGGATTTAATATTTCTTGTGTGTACGTTGCAATATTATTTACTAAATCCTATTAAAAATTGTTTTTAGGGTTACCTAAACTTTGTATTCATTTTTTATTTACAAAGGATTATTATTTATACTTGGGTTTATCACCCGAGAATGAATTAGACAACTTCTAATATCAAAACTTGAATCAAAATTTTTTTTATTATTTTTATTTTTATTCATACAGGCTATCATCTATATATCATTCTGGAGTACTAGAAAAGAAAGAAGGAAATGTTATTTTGTAAGGATTCTTTCCAATTTCCTTTAGATTAATATAACCATGTTTATGTTTGTTCTCATAATAATATAATATAATTTGTTCCCATTGTTCCCATAATTTGTACTTATATTGAATTATTTTTGTTCTTATCATAAATGGGAGTCGGACACGAATATCGATTATTACGTATATGCAACGACGTATTATCATAACATAAATGTGTAATAAAGTAATTCAATGATCAATTCTCGCAATATGAATAAGTGATAAGTAACAAAATTATTCATTATTATAATAGAAGTAAGTACATGAAAGAAGAACAGCTAAAAAGAATCTCGATAAAACATAGTATAGAACATAGTATAGCATAGTATAAAACATAGTATTTATAGTAACAGATGCACCGTGGATCTTCACAGATTTACAGCTTGTAATGATCTCCAAAAACCAAACTAAAAATAAAACGAAAGAAACACGATCTTAATTCCACGATGGGTCTTAAAACCTATCGAGACTGTTACCACCAGCAAAAATTAAATTCACTCGGAAGCATAAATTTCCTTAAAAATCCACAGTCAAGTAGCATTTCGCAAACCGCAAATGAGCACGGTACGCCGAAATTGGCGGCGAGGAAACAAAAATGAGTATCCCGGGGGTAGCAAAGGCAGAGGGTAGGAAAGTAGCCAATAGAATCGGCGGCCAATCTCTCGACTTCTTCGATCGTGTAAGTGGAAACGGTCGGTTCAAGAGCAAGAGAACCGCGACAGCAGAAAATAGCCAGCTCTGAAAACATTTCCGGCCGATTGAAACGCGCAGATTGGTCCAGCGGCGGGAAAGAACAGGGCGGGGATCGGGTGTGGGGGTTGTGGGGGGGTTGGTGTTGGGTGGATGGAATGGGAAAGGAAGACGAAGAGAGAGAAGCGGCGGGAAAGGAGTCGGAGATAGAACCGCTCGATTGAGTCCACTGAAACAGTTTGTGTCTGCGGTCCACCGAAATTGATCCGGCAACACCGCGGCAACTGTCTCCAACACTCTCGAGCCCTACGCCCACGCTCTCTCCTCTTCTTTTCTCTCTCTCTCTCTCTCTCTCTCTCTCTCTCTCTCTCTCGCTAGTTTTCTCTCTTTCGATCCCTCTTTCTCCCTTTCCGCCGCCATCGGTAACCGCCACCACATCCTCCCGTTCTCGTTCTGGCCGCGCGGACACCTGTGGTACGTCCTCGAGGATCTTGACCCTCACCGGCGATTTTATCTGGGATCTACCGGTGATCGATCATCGATTACCCGGACGATGACTCTATTCTACCCTGAGGAATCACTTAAATTCTTTCAGGCTCTCGGTTTTAATGCTCCCTCCACCTTTTGGTTCTTGGTAGTTTTGTTAAAGGTTCCATTTCATCCCCCAGCTTCGATTTTTCGTTTTTGCTGTTTCTTGATGCCCTTCGTCCTCGATATCACACCCCTATTTTTGGCCATTACCTATTCATTTGGCTACAAGACTATTTTTCTGTGGAAAATTGTTTATATTCTTTCGATTTCCCTTTTCGATTTTCCCTAATACTAATAATAATAGTTTGGTCCTCAATCTTTATAGTTTTCTTAGAGATTCACTATCATCCCCCTATGTATGGCCATCATCCATTAGTCTGACTACCAGACCAATTTCTTCTGAAGGATTGTTTAAATTTTTTTATTTTTCATACTTGCTATTTCTTGCTGCTCTTCACCTTTTATTTTTGCAATTTTTTAAAGAGTCGATATCATCCCCCTACTTTTCACCATGACCTGTTAGCCTAACAGGTGTAACTTCCTTTGAAGAGTCACTTAAATTCTTTTGGCACTGCTGATGATGTCGAGCTAGATTTTTAAAGAAATAAGAGTATTACTCATTTCTGTAGTCGCTTTAAATTTAAACAGGATAATATTTTCACGTTATCAATATCGAACCCCTGCTGCAGTCGGAAAGTCACTAGGATTGAGCGTCCACTTTTTCACAAATTATAATTAATAATTCCAGACCAATCCCTTATTCAATCATATCAATTATTCATTTCTTTCAAGTCTAAAAATAATTTTCCCTATTATCAAAAATGACAACTCTTTAAACGAATATTTCCCTGTCACTTTTTCAGAAATTCTAGCCAGTCTCAAATAAAACATATTTATCAAACCTTCGTCAAAGTTCACGTTCTGTTCAGTGGACAGACCCTCGAACCTACGATGAACTATGAGAAGCGAGGGGTTAATTGACCGTCTTGTCGTGATTCCTGGCAGTGGGGACTCCAGCAGCTTATCAGAAGGTCCAACAAGAACTGCAATAAATTTTCTATTGAAAATAAACCGACCCGAAAGGCGTCTCAAAACTCCTCAGAAGATCCAGCAAGAAGTGTAATAAATATTTTTCTCAGAATTCTCATTAAAACATCCAAAGGGTGCTTTATAAATAAAATCTGCTTCCGTACAACAACCCAAACCCAGAGAGTCTATCTTGTACTATTCTAATTTGGATTATTGTCTCGCATCGAGGATCCACACGTCCCAGGATGTTCCAATCACTGTGTTTAAAACCCCAAAGCAGAGACCAGCTAAAAATCCTTCCCATTAGGACACCCGAAGGTACATTAATCCCAGAAAACAAACACGACTCCTCCATCAAAAATCCGCTAGCAGGGGTTCATCATCTGGCTGCGATCCGCGCCGTCTGCAGCTCCTCCCAATGCTCCCTCGCTCGACCGGTCGCGTCGCTAAGGGTTGAAAAGTGGTCGATCGTCTTCGAGAGGGTCAACGATTGCTCGCCTATAGAGCACACCGTGTTCCACCTCTCCTGCTGTTCCACCTCCTCCTCCTCCTCGTCCTCCGAGGAAGTTTCGCGCTGAAGCCGTTGAAATATCAAACACAGGAGGAAAAGGAAAGAAGAAGAAGAAGTGGAGGGTTGGCCGTGGTAAGAATAAGAAGACGTGGAAAGAGAGAGGGGTTGGTAGGGTGCTGGTTTCCTAAAGGTCGAGTTTCCGAGTGCAGCTGGGAGGGAGAGAGAGGGAGAGAGATAGCGAGAGAGGTCTGCAGGGGGCGAGTACGGTAATAGAGAACTGTAGTGAGAGAGAAAGAGACAGAGAGAGAGAGAGAGGAGAGAAAGAGAGAAGGGGGTGGAGAGGGTGGAGAGCTCGGCGAGGCAAGACGGATGGAGGTCGTAGGACCTAGCCCGGAGGAGATGGAGGAGACGAAAGGAGAGGTCGTAGGAGGAGGAGAGGGTCGAGGCGGAGGGTAGGAGAGAAATAAAGATGGCCGCTCGTGCCTCCGGGGCCGAGCCACCCACCGGAGCCACCTTACTCCTCACGGTAATAAAAGGAAAAAGGGGAGAAAACTGAGAAGCAGAGCTGAAGGTGGTAGGTCGGCCTGTGGGGGTGCCGCGAACGAACGAACGAACGAACGAGCGGAGCGACCGACGGGGGGGCATCCGCGGGGGAAACAGTTCTTATTGATTCAGAGGAGCCACCCTCACGGAGGAGCAAAAGCCTGGTGGACCCGCTCCTGGACTTCTCTCTTCTCTCCTTCCACGGTCTTCCCTCTTCGTCCCAGCGTCAGCCTGTGCCTTTTACGAACGAGGGCTCGCGATCTCCGTCACTTGCGCTCGACCTGCTCCTACCCCACCGAAACGCCTTCCTTCGACCAGGCATGTTTTACAACCCCGACGACTTACAACCATCCCCTCTTCTTTTCCATTTTTTTTTTAAACGACCTTCAAACAAACGATCTTCGTTGAGAACGTTCTTCCTGACTGTCGATTTTTGATTGCTTCAGAAATTCAACACTTTTTTTCTAGACTTCAATCCGTGGACCAAGTATTCTTTACAACCCCGACGACTTATATGCATCCCTTCTACGTCTTCCCTCGTCTTTTTCATTTTTTTTTCTTTTTTGACAAACGACCTTTCTTGAGAACATTCTTCCTGACCGTCGATTTTCGATTGAACACTTTTTTTCTACATTTCAGTCCGTGGACCAAGGATGTTTTACAACCTCGACGACTTATATCCACCCCTTCTTCGTGTTCTTCTTCTTTTTTCGTTTTCGATTAATGGTCTTCGTTGGAAATTCCTGGGTGTCCATTTTTTATTTCATAAGAAATTCTGCATTTTTTCCCGAGGTCTTCCTTTTTCTTGGATCAGGGTATTTTGCAACCCCTTTCATTAATGCTCTTCTTCTTTTTATTTCATATTTCATACATGGTTGATGACCATTTTAGTCGCTGTTCTTGACCGTTGATTTAGGATTTTCCATCAGATTTGAAATTGTTTCCTACCCTCATTTTCTCGACTAAGAATATTTTACAACCCCATCAACTTCCCTCGATTTGTTCCACAATTCTTTATTTTTATTGAAATATTCTAATAACGTTTGTTGAGAATATAATCTCTGGTTGTTGGGTTAGGATGTCTCGACGAATTCAACGTATTTTCCTACTTTTCATTTAAATCGACAATATTTTACAACCCCTTCAATTTTTCTGAATTTTTTCTTATCGACTAACAGAATTATAATTATTCACTCTAATTTAACACGGACTGAAAATAGACTTCTCCTTTCAACAATTTAGCAAGTGACAAATAACATAACAATCTTCTTAAACCCTTCTAATGTCCTTCTACTTTCACAATTCACCCTTTCATGTTCCCCATAAAAGCATAAAATCCACAGTCCACTAATCATCAGTCCACACTTCTCAAGAAACGATCCATTAATAAATACTCAAAATTCGTGAATATTAAATATATAAAATAGTACACATTAATTTTTAAAAATGTGGAGCAAAAAAAAGTTTAAAAATTTTTAAAAAATGTGGAGCATAAGCGAAATGCTTTGATGCTAAAATGTTAAAAAATTAGAATGGATATTGATCGATTCGACCAGTGAACGTCACAAGTAAATATCTTTGATTCCTTTGATCGTGAGCGAACCCTACAGCTTCGAGATCCTTCCGAAGGAATATTCCTTTTCCCGAGAACCCAGGCAGCGTTCGTCGGGCTGAAGGAGCCCGGGAAATATCGCCGGGCTTTAGGTGCACAGACAAATTTCGCAGTCCACTTTGCCTGCGTCGGGTCCCAAAGTGGGGTACGATATACGGGGCTTTTTAAGCGGAGTCGTTTTATATTTGACGAGGCATCAGCGGCGGGTAAACGCGCACCTGCCGACAGGAGTCGTGTGTCTACAGCGTAAACAACCACCCAGGCCCTCGACACACCCCCGAACCACCCCCCACGCTACCCCGTTCGTCGTCGGAAAAAGTGGTTTCAACCACTTTTCCCTCCGTAAACTCGGCCCGCACTTACCGGCCCGGAGCCAGAAAGTCCGAGTCAATTTGACCGCCCCCGCACGGTTAACGCAAACTCCGCCGGGGGTTGGGCATAGAGGATGATACACACGGGTGTAAACCGAGGGGGGTGGAAGAAAAGAAGAGGGAAAAAAAAGAGGAAGGAGAGAGGACGGCCGGCAATTACGCGGTCGTTTCAATCCGGGCGACTCGAAAAACTTGCCCCGGCTGCTGGCCTTTAATAACCGGGGCAAACTTTGCTCACCCCCTCCGCGCCACCGGGGGTTGTTACTTTTTAATCACGGGTAAATATTGACCGGTGGCCCAGATTCTTTGAGACTCCGCGAGGACTTTAAACGAGTAGATTAGCAGGAGGACTCGGGCGAAAGAGGATTCGCGGATTGTTAGGGGTGGTTTCTGCTCCGGGGGGCTAGAAAATCTTTTCTCTGCGCTCTTCTACGGTGTGCATGTAAACACGGAGAAATTCTATTTATTAACCCTTTGCACTTGAGTGGTGATTCTGAAGCACCACTAGAAATTGTTGTGGCATTATTTCAAAGAATTTACAAAAAATATTACAAAACATTTGTTACATTACAAAATTTGTATTGAATAGATTACTAAACGTTTAAATGTTATATGTGCTAATGGGATCAGTTTCGTATGAATAAAATGAAGATATTCTAAGACGGAAGAAAAATCTAGTTTTAGAATGAAAATAGCGCCGAGTGCAAAGGGTTAATAACTAGACTGCGGATGTTTATGTTAAATAAAAATTTTCTATCTGAATTGCAGCAAACTGAAATAGCAATTTATTTTCTTTCTTAACATGTTCAATAGAGTGAAAATAATATAACACTGTTTTTAAATTCTTCTAATGCTTTTACTGTTTTAAATTACACCTACTCATTTCTGTCATAAATGCATACAACCCGCAGTCTATTAGTAACACTCAAGCCACTCGAACATGAACATCGGAAAATTGAACTTACTATTTTATTTGTAAAAATAGACGCCCTATTTCATAATGACGAACATTTTCACCCGCCTGGCGAGCAGATATTCATGCAAAATAAAAGTGTTCTGCATTAATTGTGGCAAGCACGGGATAACTTCACTTCGAAACATTATTCAATGAGGAGCAATTATGTTGTTAAATTTGTTAATGTTGATAATTATGTTAATGTTGTCAATAATGACGATTTGTAGGTGGGCACCCTGGTCATGAAACAGTGGGAGATTTTTCGGGGATGAACGAGGGGGTTGAAAACAGCACTCATCGCTTCCAGGGTGGAGCATAGTCTTCCATCGACGATCCGCAAGACCAAGGACGTTTCAATCTCGCGGAGCACATATATAAAAAGACCGGGCGAATTCCTCCGGAGGAATCGGTTGAAACTGGGCCCGTCTCGTGACCAATCCCTCGAAGGGACGAGGAGCGGGAAAGGAGAAAGGCAACGTCGTAATTTTGCAGGACTTTTCCGAGTTGCAGCTCGTCGGAGTCGCCCGTTCCCCCCCGCCCCCTTTTCTCTCTTTCTCCGTTCCAGCGGCGCCCGGTTCGCCCGGCTCTCTGGGCAAATTGACTTTTCCTAATAAACCAACTCGCGAGGCAACTTCGGCGAAAATCATTTAAAACTTTGCCAGACTCGAATTCGCCTCTCGTTTTAATGCGGAGGCCCGCAGAAAGCTCGCTCGCGCGCGCCCGCCCGCGTGCATCCTCGCCTTCGCCTCGCCCCCGCTTCGCCCGGCCTCGCCCAGCTCGCTAGCTCGTTCCTCCTTTCTTCCGCTCTTTCCGCGCCGCTTACACGCTCCTCCCGTTTCCGTTCATCGTTTTCTCGTTTCGCATTGTGCCCGCGCCGCCTTTGTGCGCTAATAGCCGCCGCGTCTAACCGCGAAGTCGGCTTTCCCGCCACCGCCACCGGAAAAACTCGCGGAAAATTCCGGATCGGACCGACCGGAACCCGGGGATCCACCCCCGACCAACCCCCATCGCCCAGCGCGAATTCCCTTCCGCCTCGCAGGGGTTGCTTTCGAATTCTATTCTTTAACCCACGGTGCCTTTCTCCTCGTTATGTACCGTATTTGCCGTGAAATGAAAAAGATCGGATAGAAAATATTCTAGGAAGAAATATTTGGTTTTGGAAAATAAGATTCTGGAAGGAAATAAGGTTTTCGGAATACGTGTTCCACCGATTCAGAGAGTCCGAGGGGAGTTTGAATGGGGAATCATGCTCCGCGACCGAATTCATCGGGGCTCGCACAAAGAGTCATCCCCCTCCGAAAAAGAAGCTGGCATTTCCGCGGCGAAACGAGGCGAACGAAATACCGGCGCGGGATTTTTAATCGAAAACCGTCGCCCACGGCGGCACGTCCGCTTTTTGCCAGGGCCCGGTAATGTATGCCGGTGGTTGTCTCATTCTCGAAGCGATCTCGTGCAGGGCGTGTGCCATGAAATAAATAGTAACGGAATCCAGCGCGTACCAGCCACCCCCTACTACCACCGGCATCGTTGCTGCACGACGTGAGAACCCATAAACCAGGAATAACAAGCTCCGCGACGAGAAACCAGCGGAGCATCTCGGATATACCGGATTTCAGCCGACGAAAAATTACCGACCACCATATATCTGCGGCCACGACACACCTGCGGGATTTTCTGAACGGTTTTCTTTTCTCTACCATCGATCGTAAGTCGCAAAATATCATAACTCGCAAAATATTCTCATTCGAGATAATAAAGAGACGTTGACACTTTAAGATTGACTCGAAGACTGAAACCAAAGTTTTCTTACAAAATTAGAAGACCTCTGAGCCAAAAATTTGGTGAGTACAGATTTTGAAAATTGTGTAATTCTTGCAGCAAATACGTAGAAATGTATGACCCTGTCACAAACTAAATCGATGAATCACCTTTCGAGTTTTCTTACATTTTCTTAATATTTAGGATTATTAGTATTAAACGAGAAACATTGAAAGAACTTTTGAAAATGATTGTACTTTTTATTTTGCGGAGTTAATCGATTTGATAAATGAACGGCTTGTACAAATACGTATAACAATTACGATTTAACTAAAAAATGGAATTGCTCGAATTTTGTACCAAGATTCTGAATTAAAAATGTGTAAAATATTTGTTCATATATAAAAATATGTGTAACAAGTACAGTTTTATTAAAAAACGGAATTGCTCGATTTTTGTTATCCTCAATTAAAAATGTATAAAAATGTATAAAAATGTATAAAATGTTTGTTCAGTCAGATTTGATGTCGAAAATTTGTTACAATACAAACACAAATAAAAGAATCTGTGTAACGGTGACTCTAAGTGACATCTTTATGATTTGGTCAATTGCAGAACGAAAAATATGGAATCGTTAATTTTAATTCCTCTGGTATTTTTAGTCCGAGCTTCAACAAAAATGCTGCACTTTAAATTTTGCTTGGAATTTTTGCTGCAAATAATTCTTTCAGCTAAAAATTTTAGGAAATGAATGCGACACAATAGCAATTGGATTAAAACAACCGTTTACGGTTTACTGCAGTCCAAATCAGAAATGTATTTTTCGTGAAATCGTTAAATAAATATGCCCTTTCATTCCTGAATATACACCAATGAAAATACCGCACACTCCTGGCGAATGCTTTCTTTTCATTTCTACAAATAAACTGTGCATTGTATACGTTTATTGTGTTCACAAGCGCGCGAGGTACTGCGAATGTAATTATTCCATGAACATTTTGTTTTTCAAAATTGCCGTTTCAGTTGTTCCTACCTGCGGAAGAATATTAAATGCGAGTTTAACTTTGTTAGAAATTTGATTACGCTGCTCTTTATTCCGTGCAAGTTGATTTAAACACACAAAAATTCTATTCATTAATAACACTCCACCCAGTCTACCACACAAACTTGAACATTTCAATTGCAAAATTGGACTTTAGAAATAGGCGATTTATTTAATAATGACCAGACCGCGGACTTTATACATTTATCACAAAAATGGGTGCGTGCAATTAAAGCAGTGGACATATTGAACACATTTAAGGACATCAGTGTGCTAATCGCATCAATTTTCACAGCAGAAAGCTACGCCATTAGCCGAGCACTGGAAATTGCCAATTTATATAGTAATACTACAAATTTTCTCATCTTCACCAACTCGCAAAGTACAATCAAGTCACTACAGAAGCCAACCTTCGAATATAGTATCAGTAACCATATCATTGAAATCAAAACTAAGTACTCTACGTTTATATTAAACAACAAAGGCCAAAATTTTATTAAGTTTATCTGGATACCAGCACATGTAGGAATTATCGGTAACGAAGAAGTAGACTCACTTGCGAAAGAAGCGACCAAAGAAAGCCCTTCACCAGATATCAAGGTTTCAATCGCTGACCTAACCAGAGACCTCAAAATTCAAGCAAGATTGTCCACTAACACCCTAATCAAAAAGGAAGGTCTAATCAAAGGTGTGAACTATGTTAGATTTTATCACAAGGACAAAGGCAAGCCATGGTACACTGGTCTTGCGCTCTCTAGAGATTTTCTAGTTTTTGTTAATAGATGTCGAGCTAATCACTATAATTTAAATGGTTCTTTGGCGAGGGTTAACTTTATAGCTAACAGCGCTTGCCAATGCGGAGCAGAACTCCAAGACCTAAATCATGTTATATGGCAATGCCCAGACTATGAAAACGAACGCAATACATTGGAAACAAAGCTCCTGAAAGACAAGTACTGTTTCCCTCTTTGTATTAGTTCCTTCTTATGTAAACCTGACATAAAAGGACTGAAAATAATTTATAATTTCCTTAAACAATGTTCCGTTAGACTTTAGAAACAGTGTAAACCTATTTAATGTAAGCTAGATGTAATAATATTGTACTTGCATATATAAACCACTTGGTTTAAAGCAATAAATAAATAAATCAGTGTGCTAATTTCAGCCCCATAAGATAATTTTAAAAAAGAAGAAAGTGTTATTTGGGCCCCTGTGTGTTGCAATCAACACAAACATTTTATATTTAATAACGACAAGCATTTTCACCAGGGTGGTTATCCAATTAAGTTTGATAAATCTCCAGTGGATTTTTACGCAAAATGGAAATGTTCTGCATCAATTAAGGGAAGCAGGAATTAAATAAAAATTCAATAATGGAAAGAATTACATATAAATAATTAATCTCACTTTGGTTGTTATACTTTAAAGAATGCAACGTGAAATTTTGAATAATGGTGGATTTTGAGTAATGCTGATTAGAGGGTGTGTGCCCCGGACAGGTCTTCAGTTATGAAGGAAGGGGTTAAAAATTTAGCACTTGAGCTCACCAAAAATTGTTTAAAAATCGTCAGGGGATCGAGAGTAGCTGAAACGATGCAAAGGTGAAACTAGACGCGGGGGGAAGCGATAGGGGTGAGAATCGAAGGAGCTGGTGGAGACGGTGGTCGACTCGGTGGGCGCATTAAACATGCACCGCTTCAACATTATTTCATCTCGGTGAATAATTCACCGCGATGGCTGACAAGCGGAGTCGGCCTCGGCAAAAGAAAACGTCGAAGAAGCCACCTCGTAACGAACCACCGGGCGACGATAATCGAATTTCCTGGAGCCGACGCTCGTGATCCTCGAAACGACCGATCTTCTTCCGGCGTCCGGAAATAGAGAACGATTTTTGACCAGCCCCGAAACGGTTCGGTTTCCGGCCCGGGCTAGCGTGATACGCCCGAATAAAATGGCGGCTTCGCAAAAGAGCACGCGAAGAAATTCCGCCAATATTTAACGATCCAACGGGATCAGAGAACTTTGCTCGACAAATAATCTTCCGGGAGCAAACGTTTGCACGGCTTCCAGCTAACCCCGGGATCGAAGAATCGTTTCTCAAAGGGTCCCTGGAAATGATAAGCCAAATCCCGGCCGCGGGGAATTATTATTTAGCTTTCTTTCCAACAAACACGATTTTACAATTTCAACAGTCTTGGAACGAGAATATTTTATCTCATTAACGCGATCCCACACAGAACTAATGACTACGCACGTTACATCACGAAAGGTTAATAAACAACGATGATATAATATTGTATATTGCATTCTTCAGAGAATGAAACGGATTACATTCGATTACTTCGTACAAACTTTGTCACGTGGGGAAGCGATTTCATGTGTCAAACACATTTCTGTACTAATCAAATAAGGTTGTTATTGATATTGTTGCAGAGGAAATCGAACTTGACAAAAATTCTGATATAATTAAACTACACCAAAACTCTCAACACCAATTTTGTAGAAGTGCAAAAGGATCTGCATTTTACATTTGAAAGACAGAATTTCTTTGTTACAGGTTTCCTTTCTTATTTTATGTTCTAAATTGACAACCGTATTTTAACAAGAAAGCGCCATCTATATGTTCTTTCTTTAAATTTACTAAGTTTAAGGATTCTACGATTTCAGTGTCATCTTAGGGGTTGGTTTATGGAATGTTTGTAAATTGTTTCCCGAAAATATTCTATAAATTGCAAGGATTAAAATTAGTTCATAAAATATCAACTGCTTTTTCCCAGTAAAACAGAAAATGTACATTGATGGGTTAGAGTTTGTGAGACTAGCGATTATGTCCCCTTTTTCACCCTCTAAAAAGAATACAGAAAAATATAAAATTTTGCATTGCCAATCGATTACTCCAACAATTCTCAACGAAACAGCAGAATTCATAGCAAGCCTCAATAAAAAAGCAGGTCCCCAAACCAAAAAAAAAATAAATCACAACCCTTAAAAAAGGAAAAATCGTCTCCAACGCCGAAGGGGGTAGCAAACCGTGCAAAGACGGGTCCAAAAAATTAATTTTAGGATCCGCTCGGTCCGGAAGCGGTTCAAAGACGACCGTTCGGCATTCTTGGGCTTCGCCACGTTTAAAATTCAGCTGGGAAAAGCTGGAGGCTCGCCGAGGGCTGGCGGCGACGCGAAACAGCTTCGTATCTCGAGATAATAACGAGTCCCTCCTTTCCTTTACCTCTTTTTCTCGGCGATGATACGCCGAGTCCCCTACCGCGGGCTCGCGCGCGCGTGGTCTCGAAAAATTAATTATATCTCGAAAGTTAAAATCGAGTTTCGGACCGGGGGAGCGCGGAACGCGCGAGGCGTTTGTTTTTGTTCGGCGTCGACCCCCGGCCGCCGGGAAACGGCAGAAATTTTAAACGAAAGTTTACTAATGAAGGCGACTCCCCCGCGAGCCCCCTCCCACCACCCTGCAACGCCCCCGTGCTTTTTCCCTTCGCGAGAACCCGGCGTTGCACCGAGAGAGAAAAGAGGGACGAGAGAAAATCGCGGGGCCGACGCCGCGCTTTTCACCGGACGGCCCCGCCAGTTTTCCGTGCCGCGGCGTTTTCATCGTCTCGCCGGCTCTAGACAGACTTTTCGCGAGAGCGCGTCCTCTTTTTTTTCGCCGCGGCGAGAGCGGACGTCGCGGTTCAATGACGCCGCCCGACGCCGCTGGAAAAAGACACCGCGACGCCGCCGACTCGCGGCCGCGTGTTCTGGAGGAAATGCGTTTTCCTCCGCGTTTCAATGCGGACACGCTTCCGCGAGCGACGCCGTTGTTTTAGCCACCGCTCCGGGTTCTTTCTCTCGGGATCTCGCTTTTTCTCTGTTCGCAATTTTTGTCAATCCTGTTTCATCAACTATTACTACCCCATGGACTGCTGAACATATTTTACCATAATTGACGATGACCCTAGACCTATCGCTGGTCAAATGTCACGAATTTTTTATTTCGGTATTCATAATTTCAACAATACCGAAATCAAAAATCCGTGACATTTGACCAGCGATAGGTCTAGGGTCATCGTCAATTATGGTAAAATATGTTCAGCAGTCCATGGGGTAATAATAGTTGATGAAACGGGATTGAAAAAAATGGCGAACAGAGAAAAAACTTTCGTGGGAAATGAATTTCTTAAATCAAGCGTAGACCATAAATAATAATAACAAAAAGTCCAAAGCTTAATCTTGCCATTCTTATGAAGCAACGCATGCCGGTCACCTTCAATATTCGGTTTAGTGTCACGACCAGACACACATTTATTTATCAATTTTTTTTTAAACATATTTCCGAAGTCGTATCTTGTAGTCTACCCATTCGGCTGTCTGTTAAATCTAATGCAACAGTTATTGGGTTGTCCAGAAAACTCAAACGCAGTACATTGATATACATTTATTGAATTATTATAAATGCCATTTTGTTCCATAATCTTTCTCGAAACTTGCGTTTTTCGGCGAAAAACTTTTAAATATGATTTTTTATGTCGACCAAAGAGTTAAAGTTTTTGTCATTATGGGCATTTTGTATTGACCTAAAGAGATGAAAATCTGAGGGTGTAATGTCCGGTTGAAAGGGTGAATGAGATAGCACATGCCAACCAAGCTCCAACAGCTTTTGGAAGAAAAAGAGCATCAAATGCCTATAATGCACTTTCTTTCCTTCCATATTTAAGAGCGGATAAAACTAACAAAAATTAATGTATCCTAATCAAACCTTTTTCTAAAAATGACTGAAATATCACATTTTAGACTATGTATGTACACATACCATTTGTTTTCAATCATTCTGACATATTCAGACCTATCCTAATGCCTCCTACAGAAAAACGGCACGAACTTTCCGGACAACCCAATATTTGGACCGTTTATTTTGATAGTGAGCAGCCTCACGTTTATTTATCAATTTTTTTAAACATATTTTCGAAGTCGTATCTTGTGGACCCATTCGGCTGTCCGTTATATCTAATGCAACAGTTGTTTGGACCGTTCATTTCGAAAGTGGTGCAAGCCCATTAATACAAAAAATTAAAAAATACAAATTATGTAATATCTCATTTTTTTTTTAAATGGACTTACCCCACTTTCAGAGTAAACGGTTCATTTATTTCATTTAATCGTCAGAGATCGAGTTCGTAACTGGCACTGACCGTAGTAACACTTTTAATGTTGCATGATTGTTGCATGTCCAGTAACGGGATGAAACGTCGCCTCGGAAAAATCGCTTCAGACCGACGGAAACCGCCGATAATTTTTGCACCAATAACAAAGAGCGAGCCAAGATCAAAAGAAGATCGCGCGCGATCTATGGGCGATTGATCGAGGACTGCCGACGGCGACAGCTCCGTGGCGTGGGCCGCCATGAAAAAATCCATGGAGCGTGGAATCGTTCGTCATGTCGACGATCAAAGAGCCCGGCCCATGGAAAGAGAGAGAGAGAGAGAGAGAGAGAGAGAGAGAGATTTCTCCGTCGGACCGGGTAGCTTTTTCGAAGATCGATAAGGGAGTTCTTCGAAGCGTGGCGAGAGAAGGCGCGAGAGGGGTGGGAGGGGGCCCAGGACATAATAGAAAGAGATCCCTCCATTTTGCACAGCCATCTTTCGCGCGCAGGGCCGTCTAAACCCACCCTCGCGTTTCTACGAGCTTTTCTTTCCCCTTGGTCGTATCTCTTTCTCTCGTCGTACACCCGGGCCGAAACAAACCACCTCCGGTTCCACGGGGGTGAAAGCTACTGAGAGAAAGAGAGAGAGAGAGAGAGAGAGAGAGAGAGAGAGGGAGAGATAGAGAAAATTCGCGGAGAGGGTTCCCCGGCGAAAGTAAGGGCTTAAAAATTCCCCGCCGCCCTCCTTCGGCCGACAACGAGCAAGAGGTTGCCGCTGCCTTTCCTGGCAACCCCCAAAAATCATTAAAACCATCCCTCGACTCGCCAAGGACTCTCGTCCTCGTCGGAGGATTCCTGCCCAGGGAGATCATCCTTCGGCGGATTCTTTCCGCAAGGAACCGGTTCGACTAACAGAATCTAAGGGCGCCGTTCTCGTGAGGCGAGACACCCCTAGCGAGGGGTTGCTCCGCGTCTTTGCGAAGAAATCGGGTTCGTACCTCGTTCGGAGGATCTTCTGCCTTCCTGCTTGGTTAAATATTTTATTTCAACTCATACTTTCATTCTGAACGCAGGATTTATCCAGAAATTTAACAATAAACCTCCCACCACCGGTGAAATGATTCCAGGCCTTTTATTTCACATTTATTGAAACTGTAGTGACGCCTCCGTGGGGACTGATTCAACAATTTCTTTATTCAAGAATACACTGTAATACAAATCACACAAAATAAACTAAATCAGGTTATTTTTACAAGGCGATTTATACTATACACTTTTAGTGCTCGGTTGAATGTTAAAATTTAAAGGAGAATCCTGATTTTTCAAGATTTCTTAATTTAGACTTCACCAAGCTCGCGAAGGCGTTTTAGAAAATTATTAAGTTAATGAATTTGTTTATTAATTGTAGGGGAACACGTCTATTCACACGTAACGAAAGCAAAAATGAGAACATTTTTCTAGACGAGGGGAGAAAATATTGTTTCGCATTCAGGGTTTGAAATGGCTTTTCAAAAATGAGAATTAAGGTCGACACACGCGGCATAATTACGGATAATCAGGCTGATAAATGAAGGTAAATTATGTACAATTATACATTGATGTCACTCAGCCAGGATAATTCAGTATTCAATACATGTTACATCAATATGGAGATGCAGAACGACTAAATGTGAATGTCCATGGACGAAGAAAGTAGAGAATGAAAAGCAGTGAGAAGATATTTATTCAGTGAATAGATTGAAGGTTTTATGGTAATGTTAACATGCGAAAATTGTGGAAATTCTCTTGGCCAAGGCACATGTGTGCAGACTGTGATAATTTGTACCATATTATGCAACATTTTAACTCTGCGATAACTAACCTACACGAATCCCCAATTTCATAGTTTCTTTCGTAAAATTCAGAGTGTGCGAAAGATTTCTTTCTGTCAACTGGAAGATTGCTCCTGGTAAAAATAAAATAAAAACCTTGTTATCTTTTTTTAGTTACATAGTTTCGTGCATGATATACCCTGATAAAAAATCCGGAATTGTAAAAATTCATTTCATGGTAGAAATCTGCCTAAAAGCCAATAAAGACAGGCAAGAAGAATTGTTAATACCCTTTGAAATGCATTCTTAACGTATAATGTTTCGCATAAAATAATTATAGCTTTGTGCATCCAATAGTATGCTCGTTTACGGTACCTAAATTGCACAAACCAATTCATGTCATTTCGATCGAGCAATCGACAACAAATGATATAGAAGTACCGGCACAAAGTGAAACACATAACGTATACTTTCACATCCCCATAAATCCCCACGCACTTGGTTATTCACGAGAAAACATAAATCATGATGTAACAACAAGTATACGGAGCAATCGCACAGTTTTATTTTTGCATGAGACATCGATTGTGGATAAACTTCCTACACGATGTCTGGGAGACAGAGAATTATAGTGACTTCAGAGACTACTTGAATACCACTTGTCGATAGTTTAATTCAGAATTAAAAAAGCATCCGCTTTCACAATGATTCATTTTACTAAATTATTCATTTTCTTTACAGATATTTCTGTACGATACGGGAATTGAGAAAATGAAAATTATTTCTCAGAAATCCTCCAAATTGAAATATCTCGAAAAACATTGTAAAATTTGTTTCACGACTAAATCCACCACAGATTTGAAAATTAAAGCTTCCTCTTCCTAACGATCCCCTAAAAATTGATGTACGATTTTTTTTGTTCGTTCTACCGAGCTTCGCAACGGAAGGTGTACCGCCAACTTTATAATAACGTAAGGTACATCATGAGGGTTTCACACAACCGAACTTGTTCTCCGTTTCTGTCCCATAAAACATCTAAAAAAAAAATCGTACATCAACTTTTAAGGGCTTGTTGTACGAGGGAGGCATCACTCTTCAAGTCGATGATGGATTTAATAACGAACATATTTTTCCTATGATTTTAGAAATGTTTCAATGCACAGAAATTCTGAGAAGAAACCCAAATAGTTAATCGTAGTTTAATCGTAATTTTTCTTGCTGACATACATTAGTCGATTAAATGCAAATCACAGAAATATTTAAAGAACTTAAAAATACTGTTGCGTTATACTCATTCAAATTATTAAGAAAGGAAACAGTAGTCTATGTAGCTCCTACATCTTGAAATTAATATTAATCCTACAAAGTCTTAAAAGTAACTAATAAATATTGTTTTATAAAAATGACGAGATTGAATTTATTTCGATTTTGTACGGTTCGCATTATAATACATGTTCTCCTAAGTACATTTATCATTTCCCACGAAAGCACCTTTATAATTTCAGTAACTGTAAATTAAAAATCTGAAACCAGTCACTTTTATTTTATTTTAATTTTTATTTTACACACGAATCCGCAGTCTGTCAACACTTTGACGTCCGATTATTTACACTGCCTGACTGACAGAAAAAGCGGGCGAAAAATTGAGCAGAACGATTTTAAATAAACCGATGGAAAAACTTACAAACCAACAATTCACAAATAACCTATTTTTAGATATCCCGACATCAAAATCTTAATCGCTGAAGACTTCACAACCTGCGCGACGGTGTACCCATCAAATTCCAGAATACAGTGATTTCTCTGTATATGTCGCCAAGGCCTGGATGATAAATGTCGTAGAATCATTCCCACTACCGTAGCCCCCGTGAGGGTCCACGAAACTTGAGAGGCTTCGGACGCTGAGGAGTGTAAACATAACACGATTCGGATAATGTCTCCTGGACGATTCATGACGCTGGCAAGACAGGCGTTGTTGACATATATCGAGAGTTCACTGTATTTCCCCGTTTCGTTCCACGGGATCAATTTAGTCTCGGTGGGGTGACTTATGGGGTAAATAACAAACCAACACAGGCGGTTCTTGTCGATTCCCTTTCGGCCATGAAGCCGAGAAGATAATGGCGGGTCGGGGGGAGAGTGGGGAAGGGGGGAGAGGGAGCAATTTCACGGAAAAAGGAGTCTCCGAGGCTCGGCGTGGAAGAAAATCACCGGCCTGCTAGCGTACACCAATAATTTCGTTGCCGTGACTGCCGGCAAAAATGGTGGTGCAACGTGCGAGGGTGGCACGCGAGAGGATCCACCCTTCAGGAACGTTGCCACCCTCCTCGAGGGCTCCCGTAACGGAGAAAATTGCGGAGAATCGCTTTCTCTCCCGGCTCGCTTCTCCTGACTTATTCAACGCTGGGAGCCGCGACACGTGACGAACGGGACCCAACGAGCCGGCTAAGTGGACCGGAAGTCCACGGAGGAACGCGATCCTTCGGTTCAGAAATGGGACAGTCGATGCGAGCCGGCTTGAATAAAGAAAAAATCACGATCGAGGCTGGCCAGATGCCGCGCCATGTGGACGCGCGTTTCACGCGTCGATCATCGCGCGTTGGCCTACAAACGAGCAACAACACAACCTGCCTCGTGCATCTCTCCCCCCCCCCTTTCTCCCTCTCTCTCTCTCTTTCCCCTATCCCATCCCCTTTCTCTTCTCCCCTCTACACACCCCCGCATGACCCCTATCCTGAACCCACGTGCTCCGAGGAAGTTCGGCGACTCTGACGAAATTCGTAACTCCCTTGATATCGGGATCGTGGGAACCTTGAGTGTCTCCGGGATTTAGGGTGTTCCGGGGCCTACGACTTGGAACACGTCCGCCATAAACGATTCCCAGCGACCGATAGACTGATCTAATGCTTCCACAAAATTTCACGGTTCTTCTATCGCTATGTTCGATCGAATTCATATTTCCGTGAACAAGTGAACTGAATTCTCGATATATGTCAACAACACGGGTCTTGCCAGTGACATATATCGTCCAGGAGTCGTTTTATGTTTACACTCCTCGGTGTCCGTGGCCTCTCAAGCTTCGGCCCCCTCACGGGGTAAACCCAGCGGTAGTGGGGACAATTCCGCGACGTTTATCATCCAGACATTGGCGACATATATGGAGAAATCGTTGTACTTAGTGGGAAACAAAGTTTTAAGCCTACGCGAGCGTCTCCGGGATTTAGGGTGCTCCGGGGCCTACCACTCGTGACACGTTTGCGATCGAGCTGTGATAATTCCAGCGATTGATAGACTGATCTAGAGCTTCTACAATGTCCAATGGTTTGACCGTGGATCTACATGTGAAATAAAAATTTGTTTGTGTCAATTGCTAGGGAAAGAAGCCAAATAGAAATTCCTCTCTTCGTTTAATGACTTTCATGAGCTGAAACTAATACATTGGTATTCTGACACTTCATTGTTAACACTAGGTTTACATAGCACTAGAACTGACTATTTTACACTACTTTATGAAAATAACATGAATGCACCTATCAGAATTTCTAGTCATTTTTTAAATAATATATGTATACCCAAGGAAATCAATTTGTAAAATAGTTCCTCACGAATGCATCTTTACAATCTCAATATTCGTAAATTACAAATATTAGAATACGTCATTTTGACGGGGTCCCGTAAATCTAGTGTTGAGCTTTCGCGAATAAGTCATGTAACACATGGTACGGAAATGGGCTAGATGAATAGGTGAAAATGCAAATTATGTTTGGCTTTGAAGTGGGTGGTTGATTTGAAAGAAGAGGAAGAAGAATCGATGCTTGCCATCGGGTCCCATGGATCCTGTAGCCCGTCGGCGCTCCTCGGGTACAACTTAGGGTTGGCTGGGCGATATAAATTCGTCCAATCTAAATCGAGCCGTCTTCAATTTCGTATCTCGTTCGTGCCCGGTCTCCTTTTCCCTTCGCTCGGCAATCCTTTGCTCCGTTGCACTCTCGTTGTATTCCGTTCGCCGGCTCTCGGTTTTCCCAACCCCCGTTCGTCCTGGGCGCTCGCGAGTCCTGTTATTCCAGGATTCCAGTTGCCTAAGACGCCTTCGCCGACCGCAGAGTAAAGTATGAGGCCATACTTCACCCGCGGGGGCTTCTCTATCTTTCTCTCTCACTCTCTCTCCCTTTCTCATGCTCACTCCTCCCCTAGATCTCCTCCCCCGCGCGCACGCCCGGTCTAATGAAACTTTGAAAAATCACCGGAATTAACCGAATTTGAATTACACCGAATTCCCGGGGACAGAAGGCGGAGAAGGGTGAAAAGTGACGTAACGACCGGATGAAGCGACGAGGAATTCCTTCTGCAGCCCCTACTCGACACCCTCGACTACCCCCGAAGACGACTTTGCCGTCTTTTCTTCCTGGTATCGATCTTGATCTCGATATCGCGCGACTTCGACGATGCTTCTCGTTAAATAGATGCCAACGTTGGATAAAGTGTGAGAGTAAAATTGTAAATAGGGGGTGAAAGTGGTTGATTCGTGGATCTTCAAATGTCGATCTCTGATGGATGCAGAAAGAAATTGTAGTTATGGGTACAGAAGGAATGGTGCACAGTTTGTGAAGCTTCGTTTTAATAAAATAGTAAATAGGAGTTGAAAGTCCTCTGTTAGGGGATGGTTTGCCTGAATCTTCGAGTGTAGAAGACGTATGCTGAAGTAAATTCCAAGTAACAGTACAAATTCTGCAAAATCTGTGACGCTTCTTTTTAAGAAATGTTGTAAGAAATATTGACAGTCAGTGTGAAATTGTAAATAGGGGATGAAAGTGGTTGATTTGTGGATCCCTAAATGTCGATCTCTGATGGATGCAGAAAGAAATTGTAATTATTAGTACAGAAGGAATGGTGCACAATTTGTGAAGCTTCGTTTTAATAAAATAGTAAATAGGGGTTGAAAGTCCTCCGTCAGGGGATGATTTGCCTGAATCTTCAGGTATAGAAGACGTATGCAGAAATAAATTGTAATTAACTGTACAAATTCTACAAAATTTGTGACGCTCCTTTTTAAGAAATATTGTAAGCAATATTGAAAATGATGTCAGTGTGAAATTGTAAATAGGGGGTGAACGTTCTTCATCGAAGAACGCTTCGCGAATCTTTACGTGTCGCGAAGCTTGTCTGTCGTAAACAGAAATTGTTTTTAATTTAGAGAGGGAAACAGGTCGGAATGTGGGTCGAGAATTTTTGTGAAATATTTTTCGGTTATGGCATTCGAATCTGTTCTTTCGCACTGCTGGAGAGGTACTTTGTCTCGAGCACAATTTCGAACGAGAATGAGTCGTAATGCACTGGGGAGGTAAAATACCTCCTGATGAAACTACCCTCCGCGCTCTTCGAGGAAAGTAGGACTGCTTGAAGAAAACGGACTATTCGTCACTCCTGCTACGAGATATCGATCTTCGCTCCACTCTTATCCGTTTCAGGAACAATCTCTCGGAAACAAACTGCTCGAAGCAGGTAGAACTCGTTTCTATCAAAAATCAGCCCTACATTAATTTTCTACATTTGTTTTCGAAACACAAATAAATTGAGCATTGAGAAACAATTCTATAAATGTACAAATTATCTATTCACCAGATCTGCATTAAATATTAACACAAACGATGACGAATAAATCGTAAATGCGATCCCGTTGACGCAAAAATTAATTGTCCACCAGGTCCACCTTATCTTTTGCTTATCACAGAAAAACCACCCCTTCCAATTCCCTTCAAGACCCAAACGAACAGTACATGAAAACTCGAAACCGAGGTTTAAAAAATGAATTCTCCTAGTCCAATCGCCTTCCTGTCTTCGTGGTACCGATCCCGAACTTGTTTTTCGCGATTCCTCTTGAGCACAACCTCGTCTTAAGCCTCCGAGTCTTCCTGATCTTGAAGTATTGGTCGAGTGAAAACTTCGCGGCACTGAAGAACGATCGGTATCGATACATCGCGAGTCGACGAGGCTAGGACCGAGTGTCCGGCATGTCCAGTGGCGACCGGCAGACTGGACCCGCTCGAAAAAGTGACCGTCGCAATGGTTGTCCCCCTGTGGCCCGTTGCGGACCTTCTCTTTTTGGGTCCAGTCGTCGATACGCGGCCGGCCAACCCCATCGGCCCGCGAATAAAGGCGGAAACTGGACAAACCAGTTTGCCGTTTTCGAAATTAGGCTCCCCCGGCGAACGGGACCTCGACTGGCCGATGTCCACTGTCCAAGGGGTGAGCCCCGAGGCCCGCCACGGGTCCCAATACCGCCGCGCGTTCATGAATAAGTCGCAACAATGTCCTGCCCGGGACCGGTTCCTCTTTCTTTCCCATTGTCGCCCGTCAAGGAGAACGATCGAAACTTATACGCGTGGACGAGCCCGGCAAACCACGTTCACGTTACGCTGTCCACGAATGCCGACAACTATCGTTCTTGTTGCACCATTCGTCTTTAATTATACTGCACGGAGTGTAACGTGAATAGGAAGTGATATAGGAGGATAAAGATTGAATTGTGTTCGCAATGATAGTACGCTGTACTGATGTTAATTTAACGAAGTCACGAATGGAGAAAAGTAGAATTCAGTTGCCGGAATTGCCGGGGAAAGAATTACAAATGTTTCAGTAACCTTCCGACGGCGGAGACCGGGTCTATTTTGACCCAGAGCATCGATATCGTCATTTACAGTTTTTGGGGGATTAATGAGACCAGCAGCTGCTGCACTAGGAAAAATATGTTTTAAAAAGGTGTAGAAATACTTCAGTTGTATAGCTATAAGAATGGTTCACTGCCTGAATATTGAGAAATAGTTTTTTAGACATTTTTTAAAACCAGATTAGTAGAGATACTTACTCCAAACTTTGGGAATGTGTTTAGCAGTTCTTTAAGGATGTAGAAAACTTTTCGCAGCAATTGCTATAGCATCGAATGTTATAACGATTCAATCGAAATGTTTCGGAAAATGTTTATACATACACCCATGAATGAGATTTTCTCCGGACCAATGTTGACATAACTTTTTTCCTTCTCTAAGCATTAGGAATCTATCCCTGAAGTTTTGCCCGCCATTTACGAAACACCCTGTATAATAACTGTGCTTATAATACGTGGGAAATAATGACGCCAATTAAAGCCAAAAATATTTTAACTTCTGCAGAAATAACGCAGGCGGATCAGATTTTTACGAAAGCTTAGTTATCTAGGATCAACCCTTAGCACTCGAATGGCGACTGTAAGGCGCCACTAAAAATTGCTGTATCATTATTCAAAATATTTTTTACATTATTAAATTTGTTTGTATTTAACAAATTACTGAACACTTCGGTACTGTACGAGTAAATTGCATAATTTTCATATGTACAACATGAAGCTATTTTAACTCCAAAACGAAACATTTCTTCCGACCAAGAATATTTCTCTTCTATATATATTTTTTCATGTTGAGTGCAAAGGGTTAAAATCAATGTTCACATTATCCGAAGTAATGATAAGACTGACAGATTCAGAACCGTGTGACCCACGTACGGCCGGTGTGGTATTGCACAAAAGAATCGAATAATGAGCGCAGCAGAGTGGGGAACAGCAGCGAAGCAGATTTTCGGCCGAAAACAATTAGCGAACGTCCATAAAGAAGGAAACCATTTTCCCCGGCGATTCGGACGGATGAAATTCGCGGGTATGGTTGGAATCGCGTCCGGCAGACGCGGCCCAAAACAATCTTTTCCGCCCGGAAGTCGGGTAGGTTTCCAAATAGGTGGGTCCGTTGGAAGCGGCGGTGCTTTGGGAACGTCGGCGTTCCTTTGAATTCTTCAAAGCATCGCTGGCAGACAGACAGGGAGACCCGGAGAAAGAGACCTGAAAACAGGAGAAAGAGAGAGAAAGAGGGTAGGTCGGTCGCTCCGGTAGCGCGATTCTACTTTCTATAAATGGGATTTGTTAATTTGAAACGATGCACCGGGCATAATTACACGAGCTCGCGATACTTATAGCTGTAAGTATTTCATCGTCGTATTAAGCTCGTAAGCTCGTTATCTCCGCAAAAGGTACGATAGACCCTTGGCTCCGGCGAGAGGCAATGTACGGGCTCGGTAGGAGGACCCGCGGAGCGTTTCATAGCGTTTAGTCTTTATGGCGTGTGGTTCTGCAGCCATCTCGAGGTAGCTCTTCTCTCTACATTACCCATCCCTCCCCCCTTCCCGCTCCGTTCCGTAGCCACCCCCGGTTTTCCACCCCCGAACCACCCCCAGCTAGCGTTCTGTTCTCTTCTCTCTTCTCTCATTCACCTAGCTCTCTTTCTCTCTCTCTCTCTCTCTTTCTCCTCCACAAGCCAAGCAACCTAGCAAGCCTGACTCCGCGCTACGGCGAAACAATGGACCGAAATAAATAGCCCGTCTTTCGTCTTTTGTTTCTTGGGGGCCCATTGTTGCCGCCGTAGATAAGAAAACAAGAGACTCTGTCGCTGTGTTTACGAGCCCCGGCCGAGGCTCCTGGATGCTGCGGCCCCCTTTTTGCCTCGTCCGCCCAAGAGCCACCTTCTTCTCTCACCCCCAGTGTTCTCTCATCCTCCTCCTCCTCCTCCTCGTCCTCTTCCTCTTCGTCCTCTCTCTTCTTCTTCCTGCTCCACCTCTTCCTCCACGGCCTGACACACGGCTCTTCTCTCCTAGTCGGGCTCTCCCTTTTCAACCACCCTCCACCACCCACACGCCACCCGATCGTGCACCATCCAGTTCCTTTCGCGTCTCGTCCACCTATCGTTCTTCTTCGTCGCGACTAATCCCTCCGCTGCGACGCTTCCACGTTCTTCGGAATCCTCGTGACGCGCGAGCATGTCACCCTTCCGCGCCAGGACCACCCCCGCGATAAACCCCAGATGCAAGAACTCCATCGTCCGGCTGGCCTTTCTTTGCGCCGGAATGCAACTCGCCGCGCCGGTTTTCCCCGGTGGTTGCACCTTCGCAACCCTTCTGGGAAAAATGCACTCGCTATACGCCCCTGGACTTCTTTAACCACGAACCTACCGCGGTCGAAACCACCGGGTTTCAATTATTGAAATTGTGAAACAGTTTTCATAGGGAATTACTGAATTTACTTCTTTATTTAAGCACATATTGTCATGGAAATCGTACAAAGTTCAGGTAAATTTAACTTTCTCCCCTCTCTAAGACATTTCACTTTTATATGTTTTGTCATAACGACTGGTTCCTATGTTCTTCTTTCACGATTACTGAAATTGTACAAATATTTTCATCAGAAATCTTTGAAAGAACTTTTTCGTTGAAGCACGTGCTAGGATAAAAATGGTATTAGGTTTGAATAGATGTAGTCTTATTACAAAGGAATATACGTCAGTTGTATTATTACTCGGTAGGTCTAGTGTTCAGTATCATGACGATTTAAGTGACCTAAACGTTTCTTCTGATGCAAAGCATTTCTCTAGTGCTTGGTCCCTTGTCCCCTGGGAAAAATTGCTAGGTATACGCTCCTGGAAATTTAAATTCTTGAAGCTTGATGATTCAGCTCCTGAACATAAACGTCATATCCTGATCAAAAGTATTTCCATTGTGTAGGATACTTGCGTTTTAGGCACGCGAAGCTGAGTATATTTACTCATAGCATACCTCAGTCCCAACCATTTATGCAATACAAATTACGAATGAATATGGTAATTGAAAAATTGTTTCTAGAGTGCAAAGGATGAACGCGTTACCTACCGAGCCATTTTCGCTCAATTTTTCATCCAGGCCAATTCCACATCAGCCTGTGGATTTTTCTGCAAAATAAAAATTCCGTTAATTGCAACATGCAGAAGTCACGTGGATATTTACATTTTCTCTTGATAATTTTATAGAGTCGAAAACAAAGCAACAGTGATTATAACTCCTGAGTGAATTCATGAACTCCTTTGTCCTTAACGATTTCCTGATAGGATCATAAAATTGATATTTATTGTATGTCCACGTTTGTATTAATGTTTCATTATCGACAATAAAAGAACACAATTTTATTTCAATCTCAAATGAGTGTGCAACATTCATATTCAATAGATTCTGTTTGAACGAACCCTTTGAATGACTAAAAAATTCTGTCATAACAAAATTATATTCACCGAATGTAAAATACTCAATTCTCGATAATGTGATTGACACATGGTTAATTCCGTTTCCATTTGTCCCAGTCATTTATCCAACAAAATAAAAATGATGACGGCCCAGGTTCTCCCAGCGGAAAAGTGGCAAGTAATTTAGCATAAACTTGGCAATAAAGGAACAAGAAATAGTTTAATCGGCGTCCGTCGGTTCCCTGGTCCGGGGGGGGGGGGGGGGCGCGTCGTCGCGAGGGTCTTCTCCGCGAATTAATTAAAATTTTCGCAGGCAGCGGCGTCGAGATGGTGGGCGGCGAGAGGCTAATTTTCTAGCAAGAAAATTCTGATTCTAATTTCATGCAAATGGCCGCCTGTGCCGGGGCACCGGCCCGCCACGGTAGGGGTGGCCAGGGAACGAAAGGGGTGCGAGGGGGGTTCGATGGGGGAGGAGGGGGAGAGAGAGTAGTCGTCGCGGGGTGTTGCAGAGAGGGTTGCGTGACGAGGGTGGGGCCGAGGGTGGCCCCCTTTACGCCGGCGACAACGGAGCTCTTCCAGTTTGTGGGGGTGTGGGCCAGGAGGGGCGTAAGAAGAGCGACAAAACAATGGAACGAAATTTAAATTATGCTCCCCGCAAAATGGCGATCGTATGCAAACGCGATGCTTATCCACCGGAGCAGAAAGAGAGAAGGCGCCGACGACTTTGCAGATGCCGACAACTCGTCCCCCTCCCGCCTCTCCTCTTTCTTTCCTCCTCCTCCTCCCACCACCCCCCACCCGCACCCCTTTCCCTTGTGCCCCTCGTTCGCCAGCGTGCCGCTTCTTTTCTGTCATTCCCCCGTCTTCCCTCTTAATCTTCTGTGTCCCCTTTTACCTTTCTCCCGGAGTGCATAGGCCGCCGCGCACCTTGCGTGTCGCCTATGCACACGCGATTCCTTCCTTCTTACCGGCCCGCTGCGTTTCGTTTCGTTCGCTTGTTTATTTCTTACGGCTAACCGGCACAACCCTCGACCAACCACGATCGATCAATTAACCGACGCCGGACAACTGGCCTTACTTTCACTGATCTTTTTTTGAACAAATCGGGCCCCCCGAGAGAAGATCCCTTTTAGCTACTATGAGCCACGGTACAGATTCTTTATTTTTCTATATAAACATTTTGCAAGTTACAACACATTTTGCAAGTTACAACATTTTACATTTTACATTTTACATTCTACATTCTACATTCTACATTTTACATTTTACATTTTACATTTTACATTTTACATTCTCCATTCTACATTCTACATTTTACATTTTACATTTTACATTTTACATTTTACATTTTACATTTTACATTTTACATTTTACATTTTACATTTTACATTTTACATTTTACATTTTACATTTTACATTTTACATTTTACATTTTACATTTTACATTTTACATTTTACATTTTACATTTTACATTTTACATTTTACATTTTACATTTTACATTTTACATTTTACATTTTACATTTTACACTTCACATTTTACATTTTATATTTCACATTTTAAATTATACATTTTACATTTTAAATTCTACACTTCACGTTTTACATTTTACAACATTATTTTGTTAGAGCATCTTTCTTAAAATGCATTAAAATGTACCTCTTACAAATATTTGTGTAATAATATAATATAATATAATATATATAATACCATAATATTTGTGTAAAAATATTCTGTAGCAATCACAAGAAGCCAGAGTTAAATTAAAACTGGTTCCTCCCTTCTCAATAATTTTAATATATCGAGAATAATATAACAGTAAGTTGAAGTTCTTATTGTGCTTGTAATATTTTATGTCTAATCTAATCATGTTTCTAATAAATGTATTAAATCCACGAGCGACCAATGAAAGTATTAAAAAAGAGACGATATATTGTTCAGTAAAGTCCAATAGAAGATCCAATATTATGTATCGAAATGAATAGTACAGAAAATTAAATTCGCCTTCATAGTTCGTCGTCTAAAAACTTTCTATTAAAATCCGCACCCGAGTAATATCGAATATTTCGCGAGCTAATAGCAGCTATAAATACGTGACACGTCTTCCCGTATAATTAAATACAAGGTACCGGGGCGCGGCGGGATGATTCTATGAAACGAAATTAATATTCTTATTTATATTGGCGAGCGTGTTGTTTCAGTATATTGGATTCGATGGCGAAGCGTTCGAGTTGTCTCTGTCAACAAAGAAACCTACTGGGTAGTGCGAATACCACGGTAAATAGGAATGGCTGATGAGGTCTGGGGAATATATTTTGAATCATGTTCCATGCTGTTTGGAGGATAGTCTGTTTTTCGTGGTGGCCGAAGAAGCTCCGCACGATCGTTATACCACGACGAACACCATAATGCTTTACCGGAAAGAAGGAATCGCCAAAATTCACTGAAAAAATTCTCCAAATCATTCTTTCCTTTACAATACCACACTACGTCGAAAATAACAGTGAGTCCCAAGGTAACTCGAACAATCATTACACTGCAGATCCTTATGCAGAATAAAATGTTCGTGTATCAATTATAAGATATAAGAGCTAAGTAAAATTTTTCTCAGTAATAATTTTAACAGTGTAAGGGATCCAATTACTGTGGGGGTACCAACTACTGTGTCTGTATTAATTATTATCATTTCTAAAGCATACTGGATATTAAAACAGAAATATATAACATATGTATATTAACTGATTTTAATGAAAGAAATTTAATATCTCTTTTTTAATATTCATTTCGCTTTAAAAATAAGAATAATTAATATTGGTACAGTGATTGGTATCGCCACAGTAATTGGGTCCTTTACCCTATGTTAGCAATGGAATTTTGAAAGTCTTGTTACTCTTTTAAATTCCACCTATTCATTTTTATCTACATATATATTTTTTATCTATATTTACTTACAAAGTTGTCATATTCATATATGCGATATGAATCACTCTCATTCACTCTCTGTTTCCCATTCGCACTCCACGTCCCTCCGCCGACAATTTATCTCACACATCGCATCTCCCTATTCTATTTTTACAATAAACGCATAAAACCCGCAGTCTAATTACAAGCTCGCAACGAAAACCGCTATACAATACCGGCAAGAAAATACTGCAAATTTCCACTCTCTCTTTCACAATACCGCCGTACACCCGAACAATCCCGCTGCCTGAAAAACCGCAGCAATTCAGAAAACCGACTCGAGTCTCCGGTTGGGCAATAATTAGCCGAATCGCGTCTAATTTCGCGTGACCTTTGCCCGTTGCAAAACACCGCGGAGGTTCCGCGCGTCGCTCACCGGGCCGATTTGCGAGGACGCGGAGCGTGCAAATCGGGAAAAGAAGCTCCTATGCAAAATTCAGCCGGAGCTTAAACGCTACAAACCGCGACGGAGCCGCGAGTGCTCCGTGCAACAATTACCGTCGGTCGATTAATATTTCATTCGCTGGCGGGAGGGGGTGGGGGGTTAATTCGATGCGCGATAAAACTGATTCGCAGTGCTCTAATTGTCCCGGCGTCGTTTCGTTCTTTCCGCGCAGAAACGTTTCCAACGAGCGAAACTGCGCGGCGAAGTCGCTATTCTTGTTGCGGCTGATTTTCTCTTGAGGGGCTGGGCCGACGCAGGGGGTGAGAATGGGGCGGTGGGGGTGGGAGGGGTGGGAGGACGGATTCATTTATCTTTCCCGTAGATCTAGCTTATATTTCACCGCCCTCCCTCTCTCCCCCCGAGGCAGATACTAAGACGAATGGTCTCTCGAGCAGATCTTGCAAAACATCACCCCCGCGTTTCACCTCATCCACCCCCGCGTGCAAAGCCGGAAGACCTGCCATCGAATGCAAATGTAAAACACTGAAGAGGCGAGCTGAACTACTTCAACCGGTGTCGCGAGTTTATTCGGACCGCAAAAACCGCCATGAATTACGCCCCTGGATCAAGATTAATCGCGGACGGGGGTGGATCGCGAGACGAGAGGAAATCGGAGATGTTGCGAGTGAAGGACGATCGTCGGACGGAGACTCTCAGACTTTTTGTAGAGATTTGGGAGGGGGGATGATTTTCAGGGAAATTGTGGTAGTTCGTTTGGGGGTTGGTGGTGGGAGGTGATCGTGGACTGGGGTTTTAGCACTAAAAATGACTATTTTACATTATAAAAAGAAGATGAACGTATCTATAAAAATTTGTAGCCATTTTTATAATAATGCATAGCCAAAGAAATCAGTTTGTTAAATAATTCCTCATGGATGCTTACAATCGAAATATTCGTACATTGAAAATATTAGAATCCGTCATTTTGACAGGTCCCGTAGTGTTAAGATAACATTCATGTTCTACCTTGCTGATTTCTAAAATTCTTGAAATTTCGGTAGACATATTGTAGACTATGTAAATGTATCTTAAGTAATTAATTGTTGAGTAATAAGAGTGTAATCAAATTAATGCAGGTTCAATTTAATTCTTAAGAATTTTTGGTAAAATGTCAGAATGTTGTAAACACGTTGGTTGAAACTATGAAACTAATCCCTATTTTATGGAATTATTAAATAAGTACCATGCGCGTATAAATTAATTGTATCCTCCATTTACAGAAAGAATGCAAAAATCGAACAAATCGACGACTCATTTTAAATAAAATTATTCACAAATATTGCAATTCTTTTGAAAGGTGTAGAATGAAAATACTATTTTCGAAACTAATTTCTCAGGTACGGTAACGGTCATTTTTCTACAAAATTATGGTATAAACTGATAGAAGCAATGTCTCGCTGAGCCATCATACAACGAGCACCATTATCGACCAGATTCAAGAAATGACAGCACAAGAAGCTACATTTTATTCCTTTAGAAAGCTCGAAAGGACGTAGAGATTTTTATGAAGTAGGTTTGCAGGTTTGACGGGACCTGTTTGACCTGTTGAAGTCCCGTTGGACTTCTTCGAGTTTGGGGGTGCCATCTGCCCCATGGAAAACGGTTGCTCGCCGCCAAGAAAAATCGCTCGTGGGAAAGCGGTGAGCTGGCTCCTTGAGCGAGTCCTTTTTATCGTGACCCGGTCCTTTCTTGCGCGACCCTAACTCGCCGCGAGCAACCCTTCAGGGTCGGCCAACGGTCAGCGAACCCCCGGCTTTCGGCATTATGGGAACCGGTTTTTCGGACGGAATTTTTCCATCGAATTTTTATCGCGAACCCGTTTGACCGGTCAGCCGATGTTCTCTCGTCCAGGTGGTCACTTCCTGACCACCCTGGTTCGGGTCACTCTCTTGTGCCCCCCCCCCTCCCTTCCTGATCCCTTGTTATGTCAAACGGTCGCCGCTTCTTAATTCTGCGACACGTTCCTGCCACTCGACAATGGCCACACTTCTATATATGTTATGCCCACTGTATTGTCCATCTGCGTTCGTTCATACTTTCGCGACTGTTGCTATGAACATGCTGAAGAAAAATTAGCAGAGGTGTTCGACCCCTTTGAAGGTCAGGAGGAGAAAGGTTGCTCGTATTTGAAATTACGTTTTAGTTATTTTTAGTAATCGCTTCTCAGGGGGATCTATTTACAAAGAGATAGAGATATATGACTAGAATATTGGAAGAATATTTATTATTGTAGTCCACTGTGAAAATTCAGCTTAAAATTAAAAAATAAAATTGAAATTTAGAACGAGAAAATTTGGAACCAGTGTCTCAACAAAGTCTTCCAATTTCAATCTTCTTGCTCACTGGATGAAGAAGCAATTACTTGCACAATTAATCGTATTATTCTAAATATGTAGAAGTGTGTTCTATAATTTTTAATCTCCATTGAAACAGTACCATGTTTCGATCAGAACCGTTATACGAAATTATCGTGCTCTTTAAATTTTATTTGTCTCGCTGAACGAATAAAACTGCCAGTGATTGTACAATTGAGTTTATATCGATATAAGCGTACAGAAACACTCGATCGAATTATTGTTTCGACCAATTTAGGAAATAATCGTGCTCTTACAATTTTAATTATCTTGTTCAACGAATAAATCCGCCGCTGCTTGCACGAATGACGATGGCAATGATCAAATTACATGCTCATTATATAAATATGTAGTAGCATCCAGGCTAAATATTAATCATCCATCGAAGCAGCATCAGTTTTCGAAGTCTTATTATTTTTTGGTAATTCTTCTTGGAGTTCAGGCGAGCACTTACGTTTTTATCGTGGCGATAACAAGAAGACTATGCGTGTTACGCGTTTCATTCGTGTTTCTCGGCCAGCATACACGGGCAAACGTGTTCCCCAGCTCCGCTGGTTACACTTTGACTACTCTGTAAAACACTTTGAACTGGTCTTCGGGTTTCTCCGTCTGCTTCGCCAGCTTTCCTGTTTCTCTTACGACAACCAAGGATTACTATGGGAGCATTCTTACCCTCCCATACGGAGGTGGGAGGGGGGGGGGGCTTTATTATTATTGCCGTCATCTATTTAACTGGATGCGGCTAATTATCAGCGGTATCAGTTCGAACTGGCGGGTTTCAGACAGAGCCCACGACCGAACATTCAATTAGTCGTTTCGGGTATACCTTAACGAAGATTCTGACAATGAGACGCGTTTTCTATGGTGTCTAGTATACCGGTCCGTTGTTCACGATGATTATGCAGCCATACTATTTATGTCAATTACTTTACTGTCGCGCGGCGGAGTGAATGGAATTCTTGAGCGATTATTCGTGGAAATGACAGGCCTTTTAGCCGAGGAGAATCGGAGTCAATGAATGACCAGGCACGATTATTATAAGCCTCAGATTTGTATGCCTGGAGCCTTCCGAACGCTCCGTGAATTTATTTTCAATATTCGCATATCTTCACAGTATTATACGCCATTGACTATAATGGAGTTTGAAGCAGTTCTATTTTATTCTTCATTTAATAAAATCGTGGTTGAAGTCCACTAAAAATTTCGCTTCGTTGAAACAAGACGTTGTTCTATTTCTTGACACACCTGGAACATTTTAGGAATTGTAACCAATCAAAAAGGCCAATAAAAACGTCAAATAAAACTTCGCAGTTCTGTAAAAAATTGTATCAGTTCATTAAGAAAGCTGTTCCATTATTTGATGAGACATTTTAGGAGTCCTAATTTCTTTTTTTGCCAGTAAAATTGTTAAATAAAAGTTCATTAAAAGTTGATGTTGCACTATTTCTTGAAACATTTAGCGCATTTTATAAATTGTAATTTCCACTAGTTCATAAATACAATTTTATTAGTTGATTCAGAAGGTTGATGCACTATTTCTTAATATATCTAAAACACATTTGACGAATTGTGCCACCCTTCTTGTAAGTAAAATTGTAAAATAAAGCTCGGTGTAACAGTAAAAATTTTGCATTTCATTAAAAGATGTTGCAGCGTCTCCTGATATACCTAGCAGATTTTATAAATTTTAACACCTCGTTTCCTAGTGAAATTATGAAATAACGTTTGCCGATCCGAAAAAGCCAGTTGAATTATTTCCGGTTGCGCCATGAGCGTCGTATCGGGCCAAGAATTGTGTGCATTATTTCTAGAAGTTAGTGTCGCCGTGTAGCCGAGGTAGGATGGTGGTTAAACGTCCATTTTCTTCTTCGGGCAGCGAATCGTTTCCTCGGGAAGCCCGTTCGAGACGGCGAGAGCTCGCAGGAGGAGGTGTAGGAGGGAGCCCAACGGGTTCAAATTGGTAACTCTAGAAGATCAAGATGAAAAACGAGCTAAACACCCCTAACCCCTCCGCCGGCGTGGTCCTTCAACCCCCTCCAACCCCCGAAACCCCCGAGTTCCTCCGGAGAAGCGAGAGCGCAGTCTGGTATACAGCAACACCCCTCTTTGAAACAGCCCTCGCGAGGCCACGCTACCGTTTTAATATTAATGGAAAGGCTGATGGGAAAGCTGAAAGGAAGGAAATTGAAGGAAAATAAAAGGAAAAGCGTCCTAACATCGCCACCCCGGCCACCCCATCCTGCGTCAACCATCCCCGAAACGAAACATCTTCCTATTTATTCAAGGCTGACATACCGATCGATACTTTCAGCATTTCTAAAATACAAGATTCTATTTAGGGGATGAATTGTCATTTATTTAAATTCTTTCATTGCTCATATTTTCATTTTGTTGAACGTAAGATACTCTTGAAAGTAAAATTAGGGGATGAAGGTTTGATTGAATCAAACTCTTTTAGTACTTGCACACGATATTGCCAGTTTTATTTTCTGTACAGCACAAGATACTCTTGCGGTCAACTTAGGGGATGTACAACCCTTGCAAATCCAGATAATTATTTACCGAATTTTTCGGAATATATTTTTCACTGTGATTCTCCGAGATGCATATAAAAGTTGCATTTAGCCACGAGAAAACTTGGGGAACTTGATCAAGTCCTTGGGGAAGTTGGGTCAAAGGTGACCCACTGTAGAAAATTTCTGCCCGAAAGCAGATTTCGTAATCGAAAAACGAAACGCCTGCCACGCTCTTGTTTATTCAATAAACGCAGCCAGAAAATCGACGGCTGCTTAACGATAAGTGGGTAGCATGAATGATGACACTGTCATTCGTCATCCGCTCTCCTGAATAAAACACAGAGCTGATCTGCGATCCGAACGAAAGATTCCCATGCATAAAACCGTGTTCTATTTCGACCGATCGGCGATCCCCATCGTCCGGAAATGACTGTTCGATAATTCACGGTATAGCTGGCGCGCAACGGACCGATCCGCGCAAAAACCACTCGTGACTAATCTTCAAGGCTGGCATGTGATCATGAAACAAAAGCGGCAGCGTCAGAAATTGGACACAACAGTTGGATGACACGAAAATGAAGTGACTTCGAAGACACCTTAAAAAAAAAAGGCGTGGGAAAAATATCGAACGGGCGATTATGATTGACGAGTGTATGTTTGGTGGATATGGACGACAGTGTTTCATTGATAATACAACCGGTGATTAACTTCGACCAAGCCTCGTTTCGGGGAACGCAACTTTCCTATAAACGACCGCATCAAAAGGACCTTTGATACTGAGAAGTTCGATGACCAACGGGAGCATGATACCATCATTGTGTGTCAATCATGCGATTCTCTATTTCAGAGATATTCGGGAGAAAGGTATCTTCATAATTTTTATGCAGTTTAAATAGTGCGTTCTGTTCTTTTTGTTTGAAGTTGCTTAGATTGTAAATAGGATTTCTGCGCAGACAACGATTTTTATGTATTTTTATGTATTCAAAAACTGGTTGAAAGTGTCGTGGAGTATGACAAAAATCGCTATCCTCTGATCGATATCCTTTGTCTACCTGAAACCCCTCTACCAAACGTTTCGATTAGATCCTGCTGATCACTGGGTATGTAAATGTACACTACAGCATCGAACCAAAAAATAAAAATAAAGAACCTAGCACCCAAAATAAAAATTATATTTTTTTAAAAAGTCAATAGGAAATCGTCTTCCAAAAAATTTAATCACGATCCTTCCATGTCCACTAAAGTATCGAACCAAAAAATGGAAATCAAGCATCCACCGAACGTTTGAACGATCAGGAACCTAGCAAAGACAACCTAAGACAAAATTCATATTTTTATCAAAAGCCAATTGAAAATCGTCTTCCAAACATTTGAATCAGGATCCTTCCATGTCCACTAAAGTATCGAACCAAAAAATGGAAATAAAGCATCTTTTGAATGTTTGAACGATCAGGAACTTACCAAAGAGCACCCAAAACAAAATTCATATTTTTATCAAAAGCCAATTGAAAATCGTCTTCCAAACAATTGATTTACGACTCATCTATGTGTATGTCCACTAAAGTATTGAGCCAAAAAATAAACATAAAGCATCCACCGAACGTTTCACGCTCAGGAACCTAGCAAAGGGCACCCAAAACAAAATTCATATTTTTTTAAAGAAGCCCTTCCATGTCCACTAAAGTATCGAGCCAAAAAATACAAATAAAGCATCCACCGAACGTTTGAACGATCAGGAACCTAGCAAAGAGCACCGAAGACAAAATTCATATTTTTATCAAAAGCCAATTGAGAATCGTCTTGCAAACAATTGAAACAGGAGCCTTCCATGTCTACAAAATTATCGAAGCAAAAAAAAAAAAATAAAAATGAAGCATCCACAGAACATTTGAACGATCTGGAACCTAGCAAAGAGCACCCAAAACAAAATTGATATTTTTTTAAAAAGCCAATTGAAAATTATCTTCCAAAAAATTTAATCGCGAGCCTTCCACGTCCACTACAGTATCGAACCAAAAAATAAAAATAAAGCATCCACCGGACGCTTGAACGCTCAGGAACCTAGCAAAGGGCACCCAAAACGAAATTCATATTTTTTTAGAGAAGCCCTTCCATGTCCACTAAAGTATCGAGCCAACAAATACAAGTAAAGCATCCACCGAACGTTTGAACGATCAGGAATCTAGCAAAGAGCACCGAAGACAAAATTCATATTTTTATCAAAAGCCAATTGAGAATCGTCTTGCAAACAATTGAAACAGGAGCCTTCCTGTCTACTAAATTATCGAATCAAAAAAAAAAAAAAATAATAAAAATGAAGCAAACACAGAACATTTGAACGATCAGGAACCTAGCAAAGGGCACCCAAGACAAAATTCATATTTTTTTAAAGAAGCCCTTCCACGTCCACTAAAGTATCGAGCCAAAAAATAAAAATAAAGCATCCACCGAACGTTTGAACGACCAGGAACCTAGCAAAGAGCACCCAAGACAAAATTCATATTTTTTTAAGGAGTCCATCCAAAACCTAAAAAACGATCGTTCGGAATCCTCGCGCAGAACTGGACACCGTCGAATTCCATCAGCAGTGGAGTCGAGGCCGGTCGGAGTCGGTTTGGCATGGTTCGGTTCGGTGGTGCGAGCCGTGTGTCTGTCTCCTTGTAAATCCTAGAAGGTTTCATGAAAGTTCTGGCATAGAACGCGGCTGGATGGCGGATGGCGGCCGGTCGGGTCCCCCGGTTCGTCTCTAGGAACGGCTTTCGTCCTTTTATCTGGAACTGCGGTGCCGCTCTCTCGCGCCGGGCAAGCCGGGCGTCTTGGAGCGGGCGTCTCCTGGACGACGCCTCGGATCAATACCGACGCCCAGCGTCTCATTGGCCCCTTCTCTTAGGTGCCGTGGAAAATCGCCCAGGAGATGACGGCCAGGAAGAGGCAGGAGGGTGCCTGCAGGAGAGGAGAGAGCGGGAGCGGCAGGAAAAGGGGTGGCCAGGAGGTGAGAGGGGGTGTGGGCAGGGGGTGGCCGGATGGTTCTAAGGGGGTGAGCCGAGCGGACCTTCCTTCCTCCATCCTTCCACAGCCTCCAGCCATTCTTTGCAGCCGCTTCACCCTCCGACGCCTCCGACGTTCCATTTTCTTTTCTGGCCGTCGCTCCTACGCTTTTCCGTAACGTCTACTACGTCACTGCCTGACGAGGGACGATTCCTCTTTTTTACTGTTTTTTTTTTTCATTTTTTCTTTTTTTTTTGGCAGATTTGCCTTCGCCGTCTGGCTCTTCTTTCGTTCTCCGGGCCGCTGCCTCGATAAGTCCGCTCCCGCGACACAATGGACTCATTATTTTTACCGGACGCCTACTTTTCTACTCCGCCGACGACGCGTCGACTTCGTGTTCCCGTCGAGACGACGCCGTATATCGCCCGGGCTTTGTGGTCTTGTGCTTGACAGGGGAACTGTTCTTGCGATCCTGGTCGGCCGAGGCCTGTGGGACCGAATTTTTCGAGCTTTTGTTCCAACCGGGCTTCCGGCGCCTGCAACGGGGCTGGATTGATGAGAAGTTGTTGGTCCGAACTGGGTTTACATTGACCATTCAACGCTTCAAATTCACGTCAGTATTATTGTTGTCAGTACAGTGATTTCTCTATATATGTCGCCAAAGCCTGGACGATAAACGTCGCGGAATTATCCCCACTATCGACATCATGTCGACAGAACAAACTAGAAAATTCTTGGAAACATGTACAATCGAATCCCCATGCTCTAATATAATCGGTACAGCGATTTCTCTGTATATGTCGCCAAGGCCTGAACGATAAACGTCGCGGAATTATCCCCACTATCGACACCATGTCCACAGAGCAAACTAGAAAATTCTTGAAAACATGTACAGTCGAATCTCCATGCTCTAATATAATCGGTACAGTGATTTCTCTGTATATGTCGCCAAGGCCTGGACGATAAACGTCGCGGAATTATCCCCACTATCGACATCATTGCCACAGAGCAAACTAGAAAATTCTTCGAAACATGTACAGTCGAATCCCCATGCTCTAATATAATCGGTACAGTGATTTCTCTGTATATGTCGCCAAGGCCTGGACGATAAACGTCGCGGAATTATCCCCACTACCGCGAGGCATACCCCCAAAGGGGCAATGAAACTCGAGAGGTCTTGGACGTCGAGGACTGTAAACATAACACTACTCGGGTATGTCCTGGACGATACACGTTGCTGGCAAGACCCATGTTGTTGACATATATCGAGAATTCACTGTATTGGTTATGATTGTGGATTTTGTGCATTGATTACAAAAACGAGTAATTTGACGCAGAGGAAAGATTAAAAGTTCCTTTTGTTTTTATTCGTTTCTCAAGATCATACGGCTTTGTTTATTGATCACGTCATTGAAATAGGAATTACGAAATGAAGGACTAAATGTCATACTCATGCAATGCGAATAAATCATAAAATGCATTATTAAAATGTATATAAAACAATTAATTTAATTGTAGCCAAAGAAAAGGGTCTTCCAACTGGTACAGATGGCAGTATCGATATTCTAAAAAATATTTTTCTCATTACAGTACTACCTTTTCATAAATCACATGAACCCAGATAAAACAGGAAACGAGAAACAATGAATGGCGAAGAAGGGCTCTCCCAAATGAATGACGAATAACCTGAGCGATAACTACAGCCTTTTCTCGATATATGTCCCAAATACCTGGCTGATAGAAGTCGCAGAACTATCCCCACTACGCCGAGGAGTGTAAACATAATCCGGGTACGACGTGGATGAAAGAATAGTATCTCCTGGATGATATGTGTCGCTGGCAAGACCCGTGTTCATGACATATATCGAGAAAACACTGTAATCGAATAACTAATAATTCATTATTCCCTATTCAAATAAAATTTTCTCAAACAATGTCTAATGTCTACCGACCGAACCGCAAAAAGACGCACAGTCGGCGGAGTATGTCAACAATGCCGACTGTTGATCGCGCCTCGGATCACCAAAGTGTACAGTGATCCTCGACGCGCGTTAATCAGCATTCACGGTGGCGAAACCCGAGAACAGTATCCAGCCTCAGAATCCACCCCCTATCCAGGTAACCAAAGCCACGCGCGGCGAGGTTCTATTCACCTTTTTTTTTTTCCCCTCCCCGGCATGGGTTTAATCGAACGCGGGGGTTCATTAGCGGGCGCGGTAAACTACACGACCGCTCTTGTCGCCGTCCTCGCTTTTAAAAGGCTCGTTGGTCGTCTTTTTTCTTCCAACCCCCAGCAAACTTCCTCGGCGATCGGAGGGTTGGAATCAATGAGGTAGGATCGCGGCCGACAGGGTGCGCGTGGCCAAGTGATTTTTTGCGGTGCTTCCCTCTATCTGGTGCTGATCCTCCGGTTTTCCCTTCGGTCCTCTTTCTCAACCCCTCGAACCTTTTTTCCATCCCCTCTCTTTCTCTCTCTCTTTCTTTTTCTCACCCCGGGTCGCTGCTCCACCTTTTTTCTCCCTGTTGCTGGCGAGCGCGACGCGCGCCACGGGACACATTATTAGCTTAATAACTCCAGGGGACCTTTTTTAATCCCGCCGCACCGTTTCCAGGAGCAGCCTCCTCCGCGGAAGGCTTTAATTAAAAAATAAACAACCCAGCACCCCCGGAGCAGCCGGTAAACGGGCGCGAGAGATTTAAAGCTGGCCGGGACCGGCCCCGGGACATTTGCATTTCGATTCTACGGGCCGCGAGCCGTTTCTTTATCGCGTGGCCGCCAGGCCGTGTCAAGATCTCCCCGGCCCACTCGCCGATCTACGCGGACAATGGTCGTTCCGGTGACCACCAGAAAATCTCATTTTTATTGCAAGAGGTTGGAGATGCTCTGTGACACACGTCTCGGGAAAAAGTTATACAGTGAACTTTCCGATATATGTCAACAACACGGGTCTTCTCAGCGACGTGTATCGTGCAGGTGGCATACGCGAGCCGTGTTACGTTTACCGAGGCCTCTCGACCTTCGTGGCCCCTCACGGAGTATACTTCGCGGTAGTGAGGGTAATTCCGCGTCGTTTACCGTCCAGGCCTTGGCGACATATATAGAGAAATCATTGTATTTAGTAGGAAACAAACTCTTAAGCCTAGGCGAGTGTCTCCGGGATTTAGGGTGTTCCGAGACCTAAGACTCATGACACGTTCGCGATCGAGCTGTGATAAACAATTCCAGCGATTGATAGACTGATCTAGCGCTTCTAGAAAATTTTACGGTTCTTCTATCGTTGTGTTCGATGTGATTCATATTTCTTTTTCCCGGCTTTCTTTTTCGGGATGGTTTGCGCTAGGGTTTGGGGAAGAGTTGGAGTTGGTTTGAAGGGGTGTTGTTGCGGTGGTGGTTTAAGAATATTGTTTAGGCTTCTTTGTGAGAATTGTTGTGTATGGTTTTGGTACGTTTTGTGCATTTTACGCTGTTGAAAATGGAGGAAAGGTGCTAAAGTATCGTTTAGAGACTATAGAGTTTGGACAGTTTTCATTGGACACCTTGACAGAGAAGTACAGTGAATTCTCGATATATCTCAACAACTCGGGTCTTGCCAGTGACGTGTATCGTAAAGGTGACATACCCGAGCCGTGTTATGTTTGCACTCCTCGGCGTCCGAGGCCACTCGACCTTCGTGGCCCCTCACGGGGTATACCCAGCGGTAGTGGGGATAATTCCGCGACATTTATCGTCCAGGCCTTGGCGACATATATAGAAAAATCACTGTACCGTTTATATTACCTAGTCTCGTCACAGTTTTTCGTTTTCGAGTACTGCGTTGCGAAGGTGTGAGAAAATTCAGCGATCAGGAGGGACAAAAATCATTTCACTGATCCCCAAAAAATTCAATTTTCATCGTACATCATCGAAGAAGGTCTGGAACGTTTGATATAACAGTTTCGCCGCGTTGGAAGCATGATTCAGAGCACAGTGCTCGCCGCGGGACCGTTTTCGCCCCATTCTCGCGCAAGGGTAACTGCGACCGGGTTCCAGCGAATTAATTGGGGAAAAATCGGAGCTCGGGAAAATTGGCGGATTAAACAGGGGAGGGAAGAAAAGTTGTACGCGCGCAAACAGGTGTATTTATCATAGACGAGCGAGCGGAGCGGTGGCGCGCATGGGAAAACAGCCGCGTATCGCCGCCCGCCAAACACCGTTTACCGAGCGATAAACAGTTTGCATTTTGTTGCATGGCCGTCCGTGTAATTAGCGCTTAATAAATCCGCGGCACGCTCCTATGGCTGCGCTCTTTCCCGCGAGCCGCGCTGATAAACAATCGACCGGCTGCATTTGACAGGCGGCCGTGCCGCGCCGAAAAGAGATCGGACGCGATCAGGTTGTTTGCCTTTGATGCCTGTTTTTATGGGGAATTGGATCCGACTCGTCTAGCTACTCTCGAATTCTGATGAACTGGATGTTTCCCATAGCGCGATATTTTTTAAATATTTATTCGGGCCGGGGAAACATCCCCTGAAAAATTGTAAAGGCTCAGACGATTAGGAGAGATAAATTTTGCTTTTCTGAGTTGCTAATGTTTTGGGAAAGTTTCTAGGTGTGCGAGGTTAATAATATATAAAAAATAATTATATATATTGCTTTGTAGAAAATAAGATTAATGTCTTATATTTCTGTTCGACTTTTCATTCAGGTTTCTTGATGAATCATACCTGGACCTTTCGACGTTATTTTGGGACAGAAAATTTTTTGGGGAAGATGAGATTCAAGGTGATAAAAGTAGAAGCTCCGCACTGAAAAATGAGTTTAGGTAGATCGTTCTGCGATTTTTCTTTGCAAAGTTACAACAGTTTAAATTTTTGCAGAAGTTGGAAACCATCCTCTATAAAATTGAAAGATTTCAGATCTACGGAATTATTGTAAACATTTTGCAAAAGTTATAGGATGTCTGATAATAAATACTAGACGACGATGTACTGTTTTTCATTTACATACTATATCTAGAATGAATTTTTCTGACAGACAGGCTCGCTTCAACATTTTCACTGGACACGAAAACATCCCTTATGGATTTGAATGACTCCGATGTCTCGATGCATGTTTTCACATATTTCAGGTGACATTTGTCTGAATGGAAAAATTCGTACAACAAAATTGAACAAAATCGTTCAGCCAAACGAGCCTCCATAAATATTCTCTAGCACGGAACCATTATTTTAAACAACAGAATTAGCGAACCGACATTTATCACAGTTATCGTTCTCTTAACGCACATTGATTGTCACGAGAGCTAGGTGCAGTATTCTATGATTAAGTTCAGAAATTAATTTTTATCGCACATATTTGAATAAAACAAATTTAATTAGAATATGCAGCATGCAGAAGAGTTAGCGAAGTAATCACTGCGGTCACTTTCATTTTTCCACTTTCGACTTCGATAAATAAAATAGCTTCAATGTTACGGGATTTTTGGGGGCTGTTTTTCGAGTGAAACGAGTACTTAAATTTCCTGAAATTAATTCAACATGTCCCCCATAGAAATAGTCTTACAAAAATATCGAAAGCCTCGAGTCGTTAGAAGAAATTTATATGAAAAATTAAGTTTATTTTCACTCGTGCATTAGCAGGTTAAATTGTCTATAAAATATTGTCAATTGAGCACGTGGCTCTAAAGAGTAACACGGAGCTAGGGGGTGTTAAATGAGCTTCTGAGTACTTACATTTCCTGAAATTAAATCAGCATGTCCCCATCGAAATAGTCTTACAAAAATATCGGAAGCCTCGAGTCGTTAGAAGAAATTTATATGAAAAATTAAGTTTATTTTCACTCGTGCATTAGCAGGTTAAATTGTCTATAAAATATTGTCAATTGAGCACGTGGCTCTAAAGAGTAACACGGGGCTAGTGTTGAAGGAGCTTCGGATGCAAGGTGGCAAAGAAAATTCTGAGTCCTGCATAATGCAGCTTTTTTTCACGAAGCATAATCGATACTTGGAGCCAGGTAGTATGCAACCGAGGGCGAAACAGCGACGCAGATATTAGCCTCGCGGGAACAGCGTGTAGAACGAGGCTGAAGGGGCAGAGATACCATTTTGAACGACGAATTTTCCGCAGACAAGCTGAAATCCAAGTTAGCCACGGCTTAAGGAGAGCCAATGGTAGCCAGGAGAGCATGCTACGGTATAGGAGAGTCCCGGCAAGGTGTCCGGCAGCTTATTTTTCCGTGAAGGGGTGAGCACATCGCCGGGGTAGGGATAAGTCGCGAAGGCGGTGGAGGATGAGTGGGATGGCCAGCCTTAACCGAAAGAGGGGAAAAGACGCGAAAGTGGGGTAAAATAGGCCGCGGGGTGGGGGACGGGCGAGGGGGGTGACACTTAGATGGTTCAAATCGAGGGGGCAGGGGGTTGGACGGAAGTGACGGAGGACGGGGGTGGCTCGGCCGCCGCACCAACGTCCCGATAGGCGTCCGAGCGACGGTGTCTGCACTTCGTTAACCCATCGCAATGTTATTTCATTTGCGAAGTACAAGCGACAACCGGCTACCCCCGGTAATGCCGAAATTTCGACGAGGACGCCAAGGCGATCCTGGACTGGAGGAACCACTCCCTTTTGCCGGAAATGCTGCTATTTCCACGTCCAGTGGACTGCGATCCATCGAGAAACATTGCGAAATTTTTCTGTGCCATTTTTTGACGAACATATGTTTTACACTTTTATTTTAGTGCACACATAATCGGAATTGTAAAGATAGGTGCACTTGAATTGACGATTATATAGTTTAGGAGACATTTCGAGGGACTCAACACCGAACCTACCACCGCCGGTGAAAATGACCGGTTCCAGATTTTTTTATTTTACAATTACTGAAATTATAAAGACGATTTCGTGGAAATGATTAAATGAATATACTTTGTAGAGAAGAATTCAATCTCGTCGTTTTTAAAAGAGAACATGTATTGGTTACTTTTAAGGCTCGGTAGGATTAGTGTTAAAGGACTCTAGACCTTCGAGGACTATTACCAAATTTCTCTGCGATATGTAAAAGCTTGCTGATGTTCCTATGACGAATGCAAGCACTTCTATACGTCTTAAAATTTTTAAAACAAAAGTCTTTGTGACACAAACCATTTTTTGATCCTTTAAGAGGAATATAAAATCACACAGTCCCCACATATCTATTATTAATTAATAATGAAACGAATGCAGAGTAAACACAACAAAAACTATGTATAATATTGACGTTTGGTCCGTCTAGTTTATATATCTACATGATAATTCGACAGAAATTATTCAGTACAGTATCAAGCCACAATGACGACGGGCGCTAAAAAGCTTCACAAATAACAACATACTCACAAAAACGCTATAACCCACTACTAAAAAACACAATTAGGGCGGATCTCTGACCCAATGTTCTACATCCAAGCGTTATCCACGCGACCCAACCCTAAAGGGCCACAGCGCTCTGCCCGCAGAGTCTACAAAATAAAGACAAAAAAGCGTCGCCCTAATGCACTTAACCCTTTGCACGAAGAAAAAAGCATGATCCCTCGCAGGTAGGTCACCCCGGCGTCACTCACCCCACGGACCCACCCCATGGATTTCTTTCGAACAGGTGGGCAAAAAATCAGGGTCGGAAAACCGAGGGGTGTGAGACTCCTAACCCTAAACAAGCTTTTTCATCGTCTAATCGTGCCTTTTTGTGCGACGGTTTTTTTCACAGCCGTTATTAGGGTTGCGTCGGGTTTTTGCGGGTGCAGGTAACGCACCCTGTGTTGCCGGTAAAAAAAAAACCGGAAAAAACGCGTTCACCCCCTGGCTCGCGTGGAGTGGTGACGACAGGTCGGTGCTTATATTTATACGGCACGCCGCTGCCAGACGATGATGATTTATCTGCGCGGGTGCACGCGTTCGTCCGAAACGCTTGGTAAATATAAAATCTCGCGCATCCGGCTGTTGACTGATGATAGTAAAAACCCATTGGCCGGGCAAACACGGCAGCCGGGATTTTAACGGGGCCTATTTCGTGCTATTTGACGAGCCCCGCTCTGTGGAAACGCGACCGGGAAGAAATATTGGCGCCCCCGGTCCCCGGGATTAAATCAACGGCACGCAATGCCGCCTCTCATTTCGATCCGCGAAGATTATAAATAATGCAAACTCCGCGCATTCGCCCGGGACCGCTGAAGATGGCATTCGATGGTTTTTCACGTTTCTCTGTTTACCCCCTTAACCGCGCCGTATTTTGTTCGAGCCTTCACCTTTTTGGGGTTTTTGATTTTTTGCAATTAGAATTTTCGAGTTAAAAATCCGGAACCAATTGCAGCGGATGTATCTATGTGTTTGACATCCGATCGATTTTTTTCGGAATTTTCGCATGCGGCTCAATAACCGAAATAGGCTAAAAACTGATTTTTACATTTTACCCTCTATCTACCCCAAGATATAGGGTTAAAATTTTGATTTTTCTCTTGATGCCTTATCGAATGGCAAAACACAGGAGCAATTTGGGAATTTCGTTCCTTCTTTAATAATCTAAATAGGGGATTCAACTTTTTCAGTTGTCATACTGTTGCAAATTCGGAATGCAGTAGTAATATTAAAAACTATTTCCTCACACACCCAAATAATATTAATTCTAAATTTCACCCCTATTCTACAACAATAGACCCCAATTAGAAGATTTTAAATATAAAACAGCTCGCTCAAAACTCAGTCCATCCTCTAATATCATCTCCTAAACCAGCCAGCAGCTATTATTTCATCCGAGAAAAGACTTTTCATTATCGCTATTAATACTCACCCTTCCGCTTCTCAAAATTAGAAGAATTTATGGTCGCGGTGTTGTTTAACGGTTCTCCTGAATAATTTTCTCCTCTCCAGAATTAAAACAGCAGCACCCAAGGGGCGGTCGATCGAAGGCAAGTTGATTTGTTAATCAAACCGGTTAATCGAATTCCCCGCGGGGTGAAACAATAGCCGAGAAACAAACCTGCGAGCGTTGTCACGCTGACGAGTAGTTCTGCGATCATCAGTTGGTAGCGGTGGCGCCACGGGTCGCTTCGATTTCGCCTGTGAACGGAACCGGGTCGGTAAAACGGGATCGTTTCTGGATCTCGTCCAATCTAACAGGATTGTTCGATCCTACCCCCCCCCCCCCGAACCACCCACACTTGGGCGGAGAGTCCTTTCTCTTAACCATCCTATTCATTATTCGACTAAATCGAAGGAAGAAAAGTTCGCTTCAGAATCTTCCTTCGAATAAAAGAAACGATTCTTTTCCATTATAATTTTTTCTTTTTCGATGCAGGAATGTTGGGGGAAAAATTGAACAAATGAATGGGGCAGACAGAAGCACTGGGCTCTTGATTATCCGGCCTCTTCATTGGCCAGAATGAATTTCCACTTCGGAACTGTGAAATAAAAGCACCGAGGCGATTCTTTTACGAAGTATTTTTTTTCAGATGCAGGAATTCACGGGGAAAAGATTTAACAATTTGGTGGATGGACGTGCTGGTTTTTGATCAAAATACAAATAAAGTTTGATGCAGACGACTGTACTTTTCGTCAGGGGAACGAGAGAAAAGCAAAGCGGAATGCAGAGAAGCATACATTTCGCGGGAGTGGGACTTTTTAAATTCGCGCGTAGAAGGTATGGTCAGTTCGACGGGTTATTTCCATCAAGGTCGCCGATGTTGGCTCCTTCTCTCCTTTCCCCGGCTTCTTTCTCGTTCGTTCCCAATGGTGCAGCCTTTCATCCCTCTCGCACGAACTCTTTTTAACTTGCGCGAGCCTCGCCGGCGACCGAAACCACGCAGGAAAATTGCATCTCCGCTGCGATCGTTCTACAATTGCCAAAATTTAATGATTTGTTCTCTTGCCCCGTGGTTCTGGTAATTATGTTTGCTATTTTTGTCGTCCTTTTAGCGGAAGGAATTCCAAACTCGATTCGGAGACTGCTGCTTGGAGTTGATTTTCGATTTAATGAAAAATATTTCATTCTCGGTTCTGCTTTCGCGATAATTACTTGAATTCATCACTTCCACGATCTCCTAAATGTTGAAAATTTATGTATGTAACGAGAGAATTATATAATTAATAATTACAGCGAGATCTATTGTGAATTATTCCATAAATTCCATTGTCTCGGTAATAGTCCCACGATTACCCAAATTAAAAAGGATTAATAATCCCTAAATAATATTCCCAATTCCCTAAATTACTCAGACACATACCCTAAATTCCTTTTTCTCGATAATACTCCCATGATTTCGTGTACTATCTTTTGAGAAATTCAGTCTTATTAGGTTCTCCAATTATTAAATAATATAGGACCTTAATGTACCACAATGTTCACTTCCCCTTCACACGTTCCTCAAGTAAGAAAATGATATGAGTAATAACTATAGATCGATCACGACTTATTTATGGACTAGTCAATCCACCGCGATGTTAACAAGAAAACAGAATAACCGTGGACCAAGAGAAACCATTGTAAACCCGTTCCTTAAAAGTTCCCGGGAGTACTGTGACACTTATTTATCGTTCGTTTCGCTGCCAGTTATTGCGCAATCTCTTCCCATTTGAAGAGTTATAAAATCCAGTGATTGTACCGGATTTCTATCGAGTATCTGTTTGATTGACATTAATTGGATAAGACATGCTCTAGGCAGCCTTAGCTGGTTCTATTGTTTCCGAATGGTACAATGTTGCGTACCAAACGTTGTACTTGCCGTGTTTCTATAAAAAGAGACTGTGTTCTCGCGCGGAGTCCGTTTCATTATTTTCTTTGTCTCCCTTCCGCACTATTGCATTGAATCAACAGCTATTTTTGCGCGATGATAAATAGAACAAACTTTTAGAACGCGTCACTTTGGTCTGTTTTATCGGAATTTTTTTTAACTGGAAACTGTACGTACTTGCGCCGGTCGTTCTCGCAGTGTTTTAGTCCCAGTCTCAAAAATGTCTTGCAAAACCATTTTAATTTTTAACTCTCTAAATTTTTCTTCAATTTTTCTCCTTGAAGTACTGCATTATGAGCCTTCCACCTCGGCTAAAATACCCAGAATTACTCGATGCGTAAAGGCGTCTAAAAAATCATCCCCTAGGACAAGACCAGATTATTACTGCACTATCTAAAATTCTTCAGTTATTGTACTCTTAATAATGATTAACTTTTTCTAATTTTTAAAAGATTTTACTGAACTTCTACTTACTGTGACACAATTTTTCGAATGATTGATGCAGTGTCCCTATATCAACGACAGAATATTTATTATTTTAGTCATTAAATAAGTTTGTTAAAAATAGTTATTTTCGCTGATAAAATTTTTGACAGACTTTTTTCTTTTCGATAATTTTTAATTCACTTCATTCTTTTCTACAATCACTACATTATTTCATTCTTAGGACACGTATTAAAGCTCTTGATAGATCCATTTTCCAATGAATGAACTGATCATAACCGTATCGCGAGTCACACTCTAAACCAGCATACACTCCAGATGCATTTCCAGCCGGCTCCGCGTGGCTCGGTGCAGCGCAATAAAATTGCAGCTAAACTCGCACGTGTTCTGCAAAGATGGCGGCAAACAAGGGCCGAAAAAGGGGGTTCGCCTCGCTCCCCGAAACCTCCATCATCGACTTTTCCTTCCCTTCGTTGCGTCCTCTTCGCAGCCGCCTGAAAATTCACCCCTCGCGAGCGATATATCCCGGTGCATCGATTCCCGTTGCACCCGAGGGGGGATGATGCGAGTAGCGAGAGAGCGTGCAACGCGTGGAACGCGTGCAACCCCGTATCCCGGTTCCTCAGCGTTTATTACACGCGTTCGCGAATTGCGTAAGCCTCGAGAATATCGATAGTCTAATAATATGGGACGGGACGCGTTCGCTTGTTCCTTCCGCGGCGCATCGCGCGCTTTCGGCATTCCTCTTGTCCGCGGTGTTTCGACTGCATTTCCTCTCGACGCATCTCGCTGGGTTCGCGTTGCACTCTGTCGCTTACAGTCCCCCCCTCCCTCCCTTCCCGCCACCACTGTACCAGGCATGATCAAAAAGAAACCGGGCTCTGGCAGTTTCCTCGGGACAGTGTCAGATAAAATTTGATGGCCCTGCTGGACACTTATCCGTGCCCTTGTGTACCAGTCAGCCAATTTCGAGTTGCGGATATTTTAACACGTGCTACATGCAATTCAGTGAAAGCTTGACAATGCAAAAATGGAAATAAGCACAGACTAAATTCGAAATGGTACTCATTAATCAGGCAACTAATTTGATTTCCATTCCCTTCGTAGAGGTCCCCTCCAATATAGCGGTTCTAGCAGTTCTGCAATCCCGCAACTAGTCGTTGGAAATCATTTTCTTCCAGTACCTCTCCCGTTCTGTTTCCCTCTTGTCTAGAAGTGTATAGAAAGCTCGGTGTATTGGTATTACCCGATTCCGTTAATTTAAGATTCTTCACTCCTTTTTTCCCTCTTCACACGGTTTCTGATGCATTCCCCGTTATTTCCTCCCGATGCGCCCATCCGCCTAGTTCCCGTTGCACTCTGACGCTCGCAGATTTCCCCCCTTGCCGGCCCCTCGTCCGCAAGTGCATAGAATCCTCGGCGTATTGGTAAACCCAGTCCCACCAATTTTAGATGCTTCGCTCGTTCTTTTATCCCTCTTTCCGCGGTTTCTGATGCATTCCCCGCTATTTAGCGCCCATCCGCCTAGTTCGCGTTGCACTCTGACGCTTGCAGTTTCCCCCCACCCTTGGTGCACCCTCGTCCACAAGTGTATAGAAACCCCGGTGTATTGGCAAACCCGGTCCCGCCAATTTTAGATGCTTTGCTCCTTCTTTTTTTCCCTCCGTCCGCGGCGTCCGGCTGAGCCGCGACGCCCGCCCCGACGCTTTTCGTCCTCTTCTTCTTCGACTACGACGACGACGACGACGACGACGACGACGACGACGACGACGACGACGAAGACGAAGACGAGCGCCGACGCCGCGCGCCATTTTATTTTCTCGAGGCGCGCCCGCTATTTTTGGCCGTTCTAGAAAACCCGCCTCTCCTTTTTCCGGGTCTTGGCAGCCGCGTCCGGGTGGCGATCTCTCGCTCGCTCGCTCGCTCGCACGCGGATTTATTCTTACGTGTGACCGCGAAAAATATTGCCCGCGCGGATACACACCCACTCGGCCAGATGCGATTTTTGACGCGGACCAGCCGCGCCGGATGCCGCGTCTTACAATTACTCACCCGCCACCAATTTTTCCATTCCACCGCTTGGCAGACGCGCAACAATGTCGCCGGGATGACCAGGAAGCTGCACCAACGAAAACATGCTCGGAGTCAATGTAGCGGGCGCTTTGCGTCAGGCGAAATTTGCTATGCTTATTCGGATTCCGATGTCTTCTTGGCCGATTCTTGATGCATGGGGATTCGACTGTACACGTTTCCAAGAATTTTCTAGTTTGCTCTGTGGGCATGATGTCGGTAGTGGGGATAATTCCGCGACGTTTATCGTCCAGACCTTGGCGACATATACAGAGAAATCACTGTAACGTTTATATTTGAGTATGGGGATTCGACTGTACATGTTTCCAAGAATTTTCTAGTTTGTTCTGTGGGCATGATGTTGGTAGTGGGGATAATTCCGCGACGTTTATCGTCCAGACCTTGACGACATATACAGAGAAATCACTGTAACGTTTATATTTGAGTATGGGGATTCGACTGTACATGTTTCCAAGAATTTTCTAGTTTGTTCTGTGGACATGATGTCGGTAGTGGGGATAATTCCGCGACGTTTATCGTCCAGACCTTGGCGACATATACAGAGAAATCACTGTATCGTTTATATTAGAGCATGGGGATTCGACTTTACATGTTTCCAAGAATTGTCTAGTTTTCTTTGTGGGCATGATGTCGGTAGTGGGGATAATTCCGCGACGTTTATCGTCCAGATCTTGGCGACATATACAGAAAAATCACTGTATCGTTCATATTAGAGCATGGGAATTCGACTGTACATGTTTCCAAGAATTTTCTAGTTTTCTTTGTGGGCATGATGTCGATAGTGGGGATAATTCCGCGACGTTTATCGTCCAGGCTTTGGCGACATATATAGAGAAATCACTGTACCGTTTATATTAGAATTATAAGTTACGAAGGTGAGAGAGAATTCAGCGATCTAGAGGGACGAAAATCATTTCAATGATCGCCAAAAAATTCAATTTTTATCGTTCATTATCGAAGAATTTCTGAAATATTTGAGATAACAGTTTGCGTCAGGGGAAATTTGCTATGCTTCGTCTTGGGCGATTCTTGGGCATGGGGATTCGACTGTATATGTTTTCAAAAATTTTATATTTTGTTCTATGGGAATGAGGGAATTTTGGAGGTAAAAATAAAGAGATTCGATTGTTCTGCTCGGTAATTGTGCAGTCAATATTTACAAGAATATATACTGTTTTTAAATTGGTGTAAAAATACAAGAGTTGCATTTATTTTCTAAATTCATTGGTGTGCTTCTTTGTAAGCTAAAGGCAAAACTGCTCGATTCGTGTGGTTAATTCTTAGACTATGAATATTTTTAATATTGTTGTATTTTCTACATTGCTTTACGAGCACTTGGATGGCATTTCTCTTAGAGATTGATTTATCCTGTTAAGATATTTAGAGACCTGAGAATAAAAAGGATTGATTTTGTCGGACAGTAATCCGGTTGCGAATACATGCAACAACGTTGAACTTTCCACATTGTTTTCTGAGAACGAGCGTTGCACTAATTTCGGAAATTTCGTTGCCCCGATGAATATTTTAAGATTCTAAAACTGGAAAAGGTCGATGTCTATGGTCAGAATATTTGCTCCAATATTTTCCTAAGGTTAATTTTTCCGCGCGCATTTTTCTCCGGATATTTTTTTTCTCGCCATCGCCACCCGCGGCGCAGTCGGAAGAACGGTCCGAAAAATCGGGCAGGGTTGGCGTCTGTTCGTTGTGTGCCGGTCGTGTTCGAAAACGCGTTTCGTTATTAGCGGGATTGCAATTTCTACGTTGACCCTCGTCCTTTCTGATCTCGAGTCGATCGATTTCCCGTGAGGTCAGTGACCCTCCTTTCGCTCCCCTCGCACGCCACGCAGAAGAAACGAAACGGCGACTTTTGCCGATAGCGATCGTCCTCGATGGACACCATTCCCCCCGGCCCGCGCCATATTTATTGGCATATTAGGATACACTAGAACGCGCTAGTGCAAACTATATGTTTACTACGAAACGATCAATACTCACAATTCTGATGGGACTCTCTCTCGGGCAACGTGTGCATACACACGCATCGAGCACAGAGAGAGAGAGAGAGAGAGAGAGAGGGAGGGAGAGGGAGAGAGCAGCATTCGCGCTCGCGTGTTATTTACACAATGCGTTAAATAAATTTTCCAGGCCGCTACTTCCTGCCCCTTGAAATATATCGAATTGAATATTTTCGTTCACGTCTGCCCCCGCGAGCCGAGCTGCAACCCCCGAGCCACCCCTTTTCCGCCCTCCACGCCCGGCGTCATTTTGTTCGAACCGGAGTTTCGAATTCCGCTCGGTCGCGAAAAATTAAACAAAAATCGGCGGCCGACGGGAACCGGCGAGAGGAACACGCCGGATATCGTATCGCTATTAACCGATCAATTTGCGAACGACGGAAAAACCCCGGCGACCGGGCTTTTGCTCAAAATTCGCTAGCGAATTTCCGCGGCGCGTCGAAGGCAATTTTTACGCCGGCCGAACAACGGACGAACATATACGCCGCGATATAATTATACGCTGTATCGAATAATAATGTAATGGAACATAATCAGCGCGCAATGCGCACAATGAAGGTTCGTTACGCGCTCTTTGTTATTGTAATTAGCCGGGCCGATTTGTCTTGCGATAGACTTTCGCGAATAATCACCTGTCGATTTTCGGACCATGGTTCTTCAGGTTCTTCGAGATCAGAATACCCAGTTGCAATCGAACTGTGTATCTTTTGTTCTGTATTTTCGTGCACAGGTTATACCAGGTTATGCTCAGGGAAATTCGTAATCTGTGGGTTTCGACTGCGAAAGGAATTTCGTATGAAAACTTTCGTGGTAACTCTGTGTAATTGAAGTAATTGTTAGTGAAATGTTAAGGCAGATTGTGCTAATTAAACTGCGCTCGCGATGCTCAGTGTGTCGAACTTTTCGGGATTGCACGTGCTGCTTTGTATGGGAGATTCTCGACACAATTTTTCAACTGTTCGTTGCCGATCCGAGGTTATTGGATCGAACGGTTCTGCGCTGAGAAATTCTTTAGTAGAATACAACATTTTGTTATGAACATCAATCCGATGTTCTTCGAAAAATTTGTATGGAAGAATTATGTCGTTACGGAGACATTTAGTGCGAATTTTCGGCTGCACTTTCTCGGTGACATGGACTTAGTGTGGAAAAATTTAGAACGTCGATTATTGTGTTGATGAAGAATTCCAAAAAAATTGGAAGAAAGGATATTTTTATTAAAGAAATTTTAAAAACATTGTCCACCTTCATGTTCTCAAAATTGATAACAGAGTGCTTTTACTTTAAAAAGTAATTATTCCTAATCCTATGATTTTTTATATAATATTAATATTAATTACACTGTGGCACTGGAACTGAGAAAATTGGATTGGGAAATTCTAAATTCTCACTTCTTTTCTTCCTAGGAGAAATGAAAATTCATTCAAAGATTTCCAGAATGATAATAATTGAATATTTTCTGTTTCTCAAAAATATTGAATATTTTCTGTTTTCCTTTTTACGAAAGAATAAATTGAAATCCGACGTAGCAACCCTTAGCTAGTAAACTTTAGCTTTAACATTTTTAAAACGTAACAAGTGTGGAAATAGTTACACGTTAAAAATGATAAGTAAATGTCATTTACATTCTAGGAGAAGTATGAGTACGTCAATTAAACATCTTTTGCTTGCTGAAACAGATCCTTCAGCTTAAACCTCGGTTAGCCCGCTTTGTAATTCGACCTAGCCGATTTCATAGCGTAGATATGTAACCCGGCGAATACCTGCCGGAATGGATTAGACTTCTTTGACGGTTGATTCCAATAGAGGCTAATTTACGTAGTGTAGTAGCCACAACCTCCATAACGGAGCGAACTACAGACATTCCTGGAGGAATGTCACATTATTGCGTCAAAGGATCTCTTAAAAATTCACCGTGGATTCCACGCACAAATCTGACGAATTCAAAACTCTCGTAAAGTACGGCTTACTTTCGTTGCAAACGAATTTCCCATCGTTCTCTTCCGACACGCAATTTTTTTCACGAAGGCAAGTAGCTGTACGAAGTTTTAATTTTAATAAAGCCCGTTACGGTATTTCAAAGCGAAAGAATCACTATTACGATCGTGTAATGGCTTAATGTGTGGTGTGCAATTATAGTGTACTCAAAACCCCATTTAAGGAGGGAGAACCCAACCATCGTCATTACAGAGGCATAACAAGACTACGTGAATTAAATCCTAGTTAAGATTACATGCGGAACTATTACGGATCCTAAGGTATTATCCCCGTAACGTGCACTTTAAAAAGGAGTAAAGAAGATTAGTGACGACAGCTGGAAAAATAGATAAATTTAATCACGTACGAAAATATATAATACAAACGATGAATATTGTTCCCAGAGGAGCCTCGGGAAAGTGTCGTTTAGGCGTGACACGAAACATTTTACCGAAAGTTAATAAAGATGGACATGCATGGCAAATGCTCAAATGACAAAAATAATTATTATTAATTAATTCAAAAGACGAGGCGATTCTCCAAAAAATTCTAGGACTAAATTCCACGAGCAAAGGAACTATTTTATCCCTAAGCGGCTTTAGAAAATCAGTGTAATTTCTCAGAAACGGTATAAACAACGCTATTGGGAGCAGGTGGATTGAAAATGAACGACTGACAAGCACAGAAAAATGTAATTTCGATCCTCCCCAAAAATTGCAGTAATAACCCTTTGACTCTGAAGCACCACTAGAAATTGTGGTCGCGTTATCTCAAAGAAATTACAAAAAATATTACAAAATATTTGTTACATTACAAAATTTGTATTCAATAGATTACTAAGCATTTAAATATTATATGTGGAAATCGGAATAATTTCGTATGAATGAAATGAAAATATTCCAAGACGGAAGAAAAATTCAGTTTTAGATTGAAAATAGCGCCTAATGCAAAGGGATAAATTCAATAGTATCTACAACCCCTTAAATTAATATTTACTTGCTGCCCATAGCAGCTTCAGGAAAAGAAACAACCATTTTGATTGAACCACCATACTCGAAAAGCCATCAGGAGCACGTAGAACTAAAACGGGCGAGATCCGAACCGTTCGAAAAATCCCCGTACAAATTCGATCCAAAAATCGGCGGACCGGCAGCACCGATCCGGTCCCATAGCAGGCTCGCCAGAACTGCCGTAGATCATCATTTCCCGGGGACAATACCGAAAAAGCGTCACTCGCAGGTAGAACGAAAATGGACGATGGCATCGAACGCGCGGATTCGTCCCATGAATTTCCCAAAAAGCCCGGGAAAGCTCCCTTGGAACGCGCTGGTTCGCTGAACGAGGCCGATGCGTCCGGGTGGATCGTGCGAGTATGTGTGCGCGCGAGTGGGTGGCAAACGGGGTGGGGGGAGGTATAGCGCGTTTGCGGGGGTGGTTCCCGATCGAATCCCGGGGATCGAGAAATCTTTTTTGTCGCGGCGCTCGTATCGGCTCTCTCTCGGCTCTCTCTCCGCGTTTCGTACATATCCGCGTATTTTCGGACGATTTTCTGCCCGCGACTGTAAGAGCACGCTAAAACTTCTCTCTCTCTCTCTCTCTCTCTCTCTCTCTCTTTCTCTCTCTTTCTCTCTCTCCCCACCACCCCCGCGATTCTTCCATCCTGCTTTCACTGGGATCTCTGTGCTCGCCCCTCGGCAACGTTCGCGCGTCTCTGCGGAACGGGAGGCAACGGACCAGCGTTTAATGTAAATCGCCACGCACGGGCCGAGCGCGCTCGCGGGAGCGAGAGGGATGCCCCGTAGAGCGAGACGTGCGGTGGAGGGGGTCGCGAGGGGGCGGGGTGAACCGCGGGGCAGCGGGACGGAGTGGGGCGGGAGGGAGGTACATACATATGTATGGGTAAACGTGCACCCACCGGGTCGGTCTCGCTCTCTCGCGGTTCTCTTTGTCTTCGTTTCACTCCGCTCTCTTTCTCGCTCCTCCTCCGCCGCCGTCCCCCTCACCCCTCCCTCAAGCGGTTCCTCTCGCTCCGTTCCTCCCACATCTCTTTCGCCGGATACTTCCATCCCGTACGCCGCGCCGCGCCGCGCCGCGTCGGTCGGCTCTCTTTTTCGATCCAGGCTGCCGGCGTGTCCCTCTCGCTCCACGTCGGTCCGGCTCGCTCTCTCCGACGGTTCCGCTCGCTTCGACTCGCTTTTAGCTCTCGCTTCAGCTCCGGACGGTCCGCGTGGACGTTAGCCCGGCGGATTTTTTCCGCTCTTTGTCCACACGCTCGTTCTCGGTCCTTCTTTCTTTCCGCCGCGCGCCGCTTTTTTCCTGCCCCCCATCGTCCCGCAATCTTTCTCTACCCCAACCCCATCCCCCCACCTCCCCAACCACCCGGGGCGGACGCGAGTGATTTTTATAATCTGCTACTTGTTGCGCCGGCAGAGGCCCGCCCGGAAAAACCGGAAAATAGAGGAAAACAAAAGCACCGTGGGAGAGGAGAGAGAGGAGAGAGAGTGTCCGCGGCCGGACGGAGAACAGAAACAGGGTGGCCGGACTCTCCGGCCAATGGGGCGGGAGAGCGACGCGGGAGGGGGTGAAAAAAGAAAAAGGCACCGCGGGACGGATGATCCGCGCGCGCGTGTTCGCTCGCCTCGCTTGCCTCGTCTCGCCTCGCCCCGCGCCGGAGCCGCGAGCGGAGCAGAGCAGAGCGGAGCGGAGCTCTCTTTCTCTGTAGATGCTCTTCTGGCCCGCGAGCCGACGCTCTGCTCGCTGCTTTTCCACGAGCTTTTTCTACGCCTTTTTAGTTTGTTTGAAAAATGCGCCAGCGGGGTGAATGACCCCCGTGACCAACTCGTCTCTGGCCGATTAGGCTGCGATGGGAACGAGACGGTTCTTGGAATTTCGTGGGATTGGGACTAATTGCGTCGATAAGGAACATTGCAGCTTTGCATTCGGATTGTTCCGCTTTCTGTCGACAGCGCGGAGCTACTTCGCTTCGTTTTAGACAGCACGTAAATTAACCTAATGCTAGTTCAACACTGAACCTACCACGGTCAAAATTACCGGTTTTATATTTTACAATTATTCAAGCTATAAAAATTCATTTATGGAAAAGTTCCTTGTCCAAGCATTTATTGTAAATTACAGACAATCTCATTAAATTTAGGGTCGCCATTTTTACAAGGCAATATTGACCAGATATTGTTAATGCCTGGTAGGTTTAAAATGCTTCGACAAAACCATTTAAATATTGTGCAGATACTTTTTGATAGCATATACGAAATTAAAATTATTTTTTCAAAACACTGTCCCCCGGAAACCATAACGTATTAAAGAGAGTATTAATTGGGAGGTAGATTTTATAATGGAGGTATAGTGCACTGTATGCGATGCATGTTGGCACAAGTGCATAAAGATGCTGTTTTCTTTGATGGGGAAATTTGCAGGGTGAACGATCGTTCTCCGGAATTGATTGTTCAACAAAATAGGGGCTCACCATTTTAATGGTCTTTTTCTGATTGGGGGAGAATGTTAACCGGGTGGTAAATTTTGTTGGAGGTTCAAGTGAGTTGCACTTTATTCGATGCACATTGTTACAAGTGACCAGAGATGAGTTTCTCCCTGACAGGAAAATTTGTAGGGTGATTAATGTTTTTCATTTTTGTAATTGAAAGGGTACGTTCATTAGGGGGTGAGTTTTGTTCGAGATTGCTGTATAGTGCACTTTATTCGATGCATGTTGGCACAAGTGCATGAAGATGCTCTTTTATTCGCTGGGAAAATTTGTCGGATGTTGTTCGAAGTACAAATTCAGTTGAGACTTTCCAGTTTTAGTTTTTTTTTTGTTATATTAAAAGAAAATGTTGCTTGTGATTGTTAACTCTTTTGGAACGCGTATTGCACTTGATTCCATGCAAATTGTACGAGTGCATAAAAACGCGTTTCCCTTGATGAAGAAAATTTGTGGGATGTTCTTCGAAGTACAAATTCAGTTGAGACTTTCCAGTTTTAGTTTTTTTTTGTCATATTAAAAGAAAATGTTGCTTGTGATTGTTAACTCTTTTGGAATGCGTATTGCACTTGATTCCATGCAAATTGTACGAGTGCATAAAAACGCGTTTCCCTTGATGAAGAAAATTTGTGGGATGGATAATCATCCTCGTGAATCGATTGTTTATAAAACACAAAGTAGAAGCTAACCAATCGTATCGTTTTTCCTGATTAAAGGGGAGCGTTAATTAAGGCGATAACATTGCTGGAATCTGTAGTACGCTGTACTTTTTACTGTGCGAGTTGTTGCGAATGTACGAATATCAAAATAAAACATTAGATTTTTTATTAATACATCGAACTCTGCCAAGCACAACTTCGTATAAATAAAAACTTTCACAATATCCGCAAAGACAATTAAACTTTGTCCAACCACCCCTTATTCCGTTATGTGCATCAGCAAAGTTTCGCGGTGACGTGTACGAAGAGGCATACTTCTTTCCGTTCCGAGGACAATTAAATCATTCTAATTAATCAGTGTGTGTATTTACGCCGGATTTTATGTGTAAAATTTATGTTATAAAATGAACGACGTTAAAAGGCGGCTGGTCCCTGGGCCCCATCCTTATTAGTGTCCATGTAATCTTCTAACAAGAAGTGCAACATAAAACTTCGACATTAATTAAACGTGTTAGCGAATGCATAACGACTGGCCACTAATTAGTGAATTATAAACTGAAATACTTTAACCTTAAAAGTTTATGGCTAGTTTTTAATAACACGCGCGGAGAAACGGTCGGTAATAGCAACGTGCCCGCGAATAGGGACATATATACCTAGCAGGCTGCTGCAATTATCTTGATCGTCGATGGAGAATATTTGCGCATTTATTATGACGTCGCGAACGGAATATATATGCACACTTATTATAATTTTTACCGCGACCATCTTGCGAACGATCGGGCCAAATGAAATGCCCTCTGCGCGAATGAAGAGCTCGCGATCGGAAGGCGATACAGCTTCTTTTTTTTTTTTTGTTAATTAGGCACCGTGGCGCTACGATAATGCGAGCATCTGAGCAAACGCAGGCTCACTGCGTGACCGTTTAATTGCGGGAAAATTGCTCTAGGCGTTAATGCGATTGGAGCCAGCGAGAATTGGGTGATTTTCGACGAGCTGGTCTGTCAATGGAGAATTTTTTATGAATTTTATGACGGATGTTTTAAAATAATTTATTCCATACGGAACACGAGGAGGAACCGTTCGAGCAGGACGATAAGTGACACTGCCGTGAACGAGACCGGAGGCAGAGGTTTTCAAATATTTATTGATCTTATTAGACCGGCGATAATCCGAAACGGCGGGAAAAGTGTGTAGGAGAGAAAATTATCTTTCCACGGTATCATCGGTTTCTCTCCTCGTTTGCGATCGTTCCGTACGGAGAATTTCTACACGCTGAGTTAAAGGCCGCGCTCAGCACGGTTCTCCAAATCTTCCATTGAGAAAACCTCGACGGTTGCTGCGGAGCGACTGAAATAAACGGGGAGAGCCGGGATTCGCGTGCAAACGCCGCATTATAGCCAAACAATCTAGAAGAATGGCCTAGCGAAATCGAACGCACGAATTGCCGAAGGAACAGTAAATACGGACAGGAGGAAATTGGATGCTGATAGTTGCAACAGCAAAAATTCACGAAACTATGTGACGAACAAAAAATGTTCACCAAAGCGGCTGACTTGAAATTATGAACGTGGAGAAAGCAACAGTTAATCTACAGATTTTTACGAAAATACACAGCCACGTTGGATTTATTGAAAGGAGTTGATTTAGAATCAGAGTTATCCTGATTAGCATAGATAGCTAATTAATAGACTGAGGACGTTTACGCAATTTCCAATTTTTGTAGACAAATTTTGAGAAAATAGAATGAAATAAAATCCTATTTTTCATGGGAACCGCCTCTGCAAATCCAAAAGAAAGAAAAATGGTAACAAATTACATCGAATTTTATATTGTAGCATTTTTTGAAAATTGTCATAAGCCATAAATGCATAAAGATCCGCAGTCTACTAATTAATTGAAATTAAATAAAGAAAGGATTAAATTATGTATTAGAATTAGGTATAGGTTTTAAAGTAGATTGATCAAAATAGGGGTTGGATAAGGTAGGGGTTGATTCAGAATGGGAATTACTTTATTTGGAACAGAAGACTATGGGGATACAATGAAAAATTAGTTTCAATTTATTTTTGAAATGTACTAATAATTAAGTAACATCAAAATTGTTTTAGATTTAAGAATATAGTTTAAAATTAGATGTTTTAGAATAGAATTTTTTTAGAAGAATTAGGGTTGGATAACGTGGGTGGTGATCGATACTGGTAGATGAACATTTCGCGAAATGTTCCTTCGAATGCCACATAAATATTGATAACACTATTACGATAGTGCCTTCCTTATTATGTCTTCCTTTTTGACTGCTGCGCATGGCTAGTTTATTTTTCATTAACTTTCGAAAGTGTTCAAGCCAATAGTGGTCAATCTCGGACGTCTGGTAACCCTGCTAACGATTGATTTACGATCATAGCTCGCTAGATAGCGTATTGTATTATATGTATGAACCCGTGCATTGTTTCTAAGAAACATTCGGAAACCATTCGTACGTGGCCAGTCACACAGAACAGGATGCAATCAATTATAATAAATAGTCTTATTCTTACCTATGAAAGAAATGTGTGTTCCTTATTACGACTATTATTATCGCGATAGTAATGCGAAAACAATATTAAATCTCTGACTGTTTATTTCGTTTTGTTCCCTCACGGGTATTATAGATCCGAAAAAATTGCAGCATAACCGTCGATCCGTAGCGAGCATAAGAGTACAGATTTTATTCTGCTTTTATGGCTTTTATTTTGCTTTATGCTCATCCCTTGAAAAAGTTCGTGTTTTTTAGAACGGAATCTTCGGATCTCAATTTTCAGACAGAAATAACTCCAGTATAGCTATTGTTGTTACCATGGGGCCTCATAACTGAAATTTTGATAGTGGGTTAGAATCTTTACAAAAAAAAAGTGAATCACAAAAATTTTTGAGGCAGAAATTAACCCTGGTAGGAAAAATCATCGGGGTCATTTCGATTCAACTATTGGATCGCATGACTTATATATTATACATGTACATACAGGGTGGCCTAAAACCATAGAAGATAAATATGAAAATTCTACGTTTCAAGGTGGCTCCATATGAACACAAAAATAAATAAATATAAGATATTCTTTTTCTCAAAATTTTCTGAAAATATTCTTTTTCTTCCAGGAAACTAGAATCGACTCCAATCACTACCTGCAAAATCCATAGGAGATAATCATACAAATTCTACGGTCCCAAAAATATAACTCCCAATTAACACGGAGTCATCCGTCATGGGAAGGTCGGTGAGGAGACCTGTAAAAAGTGCGAGCAGAAATTTTCTTGGTGTTCGAGGGAATTCGAGTCGACAAAGAGGATCCAATCACCGCGTCAGCAATCAGAGAGCGATCTACGATGCAAATTCTCCGGCTCGAAAATAGCTCGGTATTAACGCAGCGCGATCCATCATCCGAAGGCTGTCTCGAAAAACGAAGAAAAGCAGAAAAAGGTGGAAAAGAGGGTAATGGCGAGAGCGCGAGCGGCACTTTGTCCCACGCGGCGAGCGTGTAGCCGCGCAAAATGGCTTCCTCCTTTTCAGGAATTATCGCGATGTAGGAAGTCTCGGCGCCGTTGGTGGGGGCGGAGGTGGCCGGCAGTCGCTCCGCGCTCTCGGCCGAAAGTTTAAAATAGAATATCTCGCGAGTAACTTTCATCGGTCGTCAAAAAATCATGCAGTGTCGTACCTAGCGGGGGGCACACGCTGCCTCCTCCCACCCGCGATGGCGGCTTTGCTTATGGGTAGGCGGGGGCGGAAGGGGGGGCAGTGGGGGCAGAGGGGGGTGGGCACACGAGAGAAGAACGCGCGAGAAAGGGAACGAGAAAAGGAAACGGCGACGAAGCCGGGGCCCTCCTCTCCGCTCTCGCCCGAGCGCGTTCGAGCGGCTCTAGGATAGGCCATGCGGTTGCGTTCGACGTGGAAACGCCAGAATGTGCACGCAGACAGATGCACGCGTGCAACTGCAACGCGCGCGAGCAACCGAGAGCCCGATCCGCCGTGCAAGCAACTCCGCGGAGCTGGCGAACGGACGAGCGAATAAGCAAGCGTGCAAGCGAGCGAGCGAGTAGGCGACCGCGTGTGTGCCCACCGCGAGAATTTACCGCCGGTAACTGCGCCCCGGCAGGAAGTTCTCCCGCGGCCGAGGAAAGATATTTCAGAGCTTTTGTTGATCGCACCGGACGATCCCCTATTAACAACTAGCCGAACTGGAAACGAGACCGATCCCCGAACCCCTTCGCGCTTCCCGTTCCCGGGATCCGCGCGCAACGCCGCCGCGCCGTGGGAAGTGGAGAACCGTTGCGCGTGAAAAAGAGCCGCTCGATCCGTAGATCCTAGATCCCGGACGATCGAGGCGCCCGCGGAGAGGCAGGAAATTTGCGCGGGGGTGAGAGACCGTCTTGATGCTTCGCCCGCCGGATGCTTATTAGCCCATTCGCATCGTCAGGAACAACGAGAGGCTATGTCCTTATCAACTGTTTGTTTTTATTGGACCGGGTTATTGGCGATCCAGGAAACGTGGGATACGGTCTTTTGGATCGAGGTTGCGTTTTCGAGAAAATTCAATCGACGAATTTACAAGTTCGTTGTGTACATGCTATTGGGTAGCAATCGACTGATGCGTCTGATCATGGTCTACAGAATCCACTGATCGGAAATACTGGTGCATGAGAAGATTTTCCTTGACCAATTTTGAGCTTCAAATGTTACCGACTAGGAATCGACTGAGATGTCTGGCCACGACCAGAATAATCTACTTATTGGAAATACTAGTGCACGGCAAGGTTTCACTTGATTTGACTTCTTCATGTCTGAAGACATTTGCTATTGAATAAGAATCGACTGGCGTGTCTGATCATGACTTGCTGGATCTATTTATTGGAAATTTTTATCTTCTTGGACTAAATTTTTAACTCTTCTGACCAGACTGCGGATCTTTATGAAAAACAGAAAATACTTGCATTGATTGCAAGACGCAAAAGTATAAACAAAAATTTGTCTCTTCTTTTAATTAGTTTATTAAGCGGAAACCAATAAGCTGACGTCCTTAAATCTTTTTCATATGTGCACTGCTTTAAATTGTGCTTACCCATTTTTGTCATAAATGCATAAAATCCGCAGTCTACTTATGACAATAATCAAAATTTTGTACGATTCTCAATGACATTGCAGTTTATTAATAAATTTGTAAATTAATCTGCGATCATAAAAGAACATAAAAATCCACAATAATGTTTTCAAATGAAGTTGAAAGTGGATTTCGAAAGTACCCTGTACAATAATAAATTGGAAACAGTAAGATTGTTGGTTAGTCCAATCAACGGTAAGATTAAATATTACATTAGACCGGGGATAGAGAGGATCATGCCCCTCTCTGGAAAACAACCGTAAAAGAATAGTACTCCAGAGAAAACCCTCTTGATACCTCACTTTCCCGCTAATTAGCGTTTCCAGGACAGCGTTAGTCCGCTCTAACAAGTTCCACTGAATCCTTTTTCCACATTTCCCCGGAGAAGAATCTTTGGAGATGTCGGATCAGACAAAACCTTCAGCTCAGTTCCACAAAGCTTCGAATAACGAATTAAAAATCCCTCGTTCGTGAAATTCAGAAATCTCCCAGCTCCCATACTCCATTTCAACGTTATCAAAAATTCTAATCAGATCAGATCCTTCGAAAATCACCAAACTGACGAACCCTTGTCTCAATACAGAACCAGAAAGGAGGTTATCCACGGTCACCAAGAAACTTGCCCCAAACACTGACTTACCTCCTCACCCTCAACTAGACGTACGCACCCCTTATCTGAAGTGTTGGAAGACTCCGGGCTTGTTGTCTCACGGTGGGAACACTGAACCGAACCTTGCCCAACTCAACTTGCCAAGTTTCACATCACCTGGTCCCACCCACGATCCCAAGAATTATCGAACTCGAACGTGCCGTCCAACTGACGATCCTAAAAATGTTGAACTTGAAACCTGCGTCCTAACAAAAGTCTCGGGTCAATTCAGAAAAAAAAAACCCTCCAAACTGATCGGAAACCAAAGACCCTTTACTATTCCCAAGACCATCAGATTAGGGACACACAAGTCCTCCAACTCCCTAGTCAACAAGAATCTGGTGTCAATTCAGAAAAAGAAACCTCCAAACTGATCGGAAACCAAAGACCCTTTACTGTTCCTAAGATCGTCAGATTAGGGGCATACATGTCCTCCAACTCCCTAGTCAACAAAAGTCTAGAGTCAATTCAGAAAAAGAAACCTCCAAACTGATCGGAAGCCAAAGACCCTTTACTGTTCCTAACATCATCAGGTTAGGGGCATACATGTCCTCCAACTCCCTAGTCAACAAAAGTTTGGTGTCAATTCAGAAAAAGGACCCTCCAAACTGATCAGAAGCCAAAGACCCTTTACTGTTCCTAAGATCATCAGATTCGGGACATACTTGTCCTCCAAGTCCCCAGTCTTAAAAATGTTCATTCCTCAGTCCAGTCTTCCAGATGGGACATCCAAGACAAGCTTCACGATGTCTTGGATTCCGGAAATGGCCCAATCTTGGCAGCCCTCTGCTGATGAACTTTCTGGCCCCTGTTCCCAAAATCAACATGTTGCTTCCATCAATCTTGAAAAGTCTTTAAATGATGTGTTTTTAGACAAATCTTAGCAGCCACAAGAGAGTGCGAGTTCCCTGCATCCCCAATCCCAAAATCATCAAACCCAAACGTCTTCAAGCTCCCCAAGGATCACGAGAGCTTCAAGAGCCCTACCATAGCAGAAGCCTCAAGGATCAATTTACAATTTTTGCCCAGCAAATCCTTTCAAAGTTAGCTTCCCCAGACTGACCCTACGAGTTAGAGGACTTCCGCGACTCCTCCGTCTGCCATAGCCAAAAAGGCAAGGCGAAAGACGTTGATTCGTTTCTCCGGTGTAAACGTCCCCGAAGTGACGAGACGGTTCACCGTTCCCGGTACAGTTGCACGTAGAGTCTCGGTGCTGTTCGCGGAGCTCTGATTTTCACTCTCCACGCCAATGAATGACGTAGCGAAGATACTCCGCGGTGGCGGCGGCGGTGGCGGAGCAGCGTGCGGGCCTCTCCGATCCGCTCGCTCATATTCGCTAGAGCTCGCGCTAGCTCGCCTAGCCGCGCGCGCGAGTAGAGTACACACGTTCTGCACGGTGTGCGCATGCGCGGACGCGGTGCGCGCGGTGCGCCGCGGCTCTCGGCTCGACTCGCCACGGCCCTCGTTCTCCTCTCGGCTCTCCGTGGCTCGCCCTCCCCGCCGCCAAGGTGCATGCATGCATTCTATGCGGCGTGCACCGCATTAGATGCATTTCTAAGTCGCGCCGCAATAAATCGCAGAAATATCGAAGCCCGAGAGGCCCGCGCTGGCCCTGAGACCCTCGGACACGTCGTGGCCCAGTGACGTACTCTGTCGTCGATCATCAGCCAGCCGGAAGAGGACCAAGAAGACCGGGGCCGGTAAAGCCTGACCGATTCTTAAAGATCCGTTGCCGCGAGGGGACCTTGCCAAGCTGACTCGGAGCTTTCGGATCGACAAGGACAGTGGGCACTCTTCGGGAAAGGGATCAAGGTGCGAAGAGGTTGATCGAGGCCGGGACCGGGGCCCCGACACGTGCGATCCAGCGGACGTCTCCCAACCGATCGGCGCCGGTGTGTATACGATAGGGGTTGCTATCGACGCTGCCAATCGATCCTCCTTTCCCACAGCCGGTTTTCCTCGTCGCGGGCAACACACGCCGGCCACGGAAGAGCGACCCGAAGAGATGAGACACGCCGGTGGTGTACCGGGCAGGAAGTGACAAAGGTTACCGGTGCGGCCGGGGGCCCGCGCGGATTCGCGTTACTTCCACGGGAAAGGGCCGTCGCGGATGCGGCAGCGTTTCGGAGGAGGAAGAAGAAGAAAAGAATACGACGCACCGAGTCACGTGCGAACCAGTCCCTCCCACTTGCGGACGGCGTGCCGCGGATTTCAGTGCGCTGAAAATCGTAACGTCGCGAGAGCCAGCTCCGGCCGAACCGTACGCCCTGGAAAACCGGGATCGTCTTCAGAAACGGCAAACGGGAATTTACAAATAAACCCGCGACAGCTTCGGAACGTTTCTTCGAACCGGAAGACGCACAGGGTCGAATTGTTCGAGAGTGAATCGGTGGCGATCCTGGAACTGGTGTTCGTCCTCCGGGACAACTGGATCGAAGGAAGACGAGCTGGTCTGATCGCGAGAGATCGGTGGAGTGACTGTTCGTCACCTTCTTCTGGGCTTCTACCGGAGGCCAGCTAGGTCGAAGAGGATCGGTATCAGAAGAGATCCGAGTGACTGAGACTGCTAGGAGCCTCGTGTTCATCTCCGAGTTGGAGCAGCTGAATCTTCACGAAGTGGAATAATAAGAAGCAGCTTGTAAATAAACAAAAATCAACTCGCATCGGTAAGAAGGAAAGACGTGGAGCTAGATCAGAAGAGGACAACTTGGGAATCGAATTGTTTCAGAGAAAAAGAAGACGGAGGGTCCAGTGAGTTGTTGATGAACCTAGAGAAGAGTGTCTGCACCAGATTCAAGAGGACCGAACTCGATCCTGAAAAAGATAGTGGATCCAGTGAATGATTGAAGGAATCTTATACGAGAGAAGATCAAGATTATCAGGACCCAATTACTAAAGGAACCAGGATCGAGGAAAGAGTGTCTACACCAGTTTGAAGAAGGAAGACCCGTTCGATCCAGAAGAAGATAGAGGATCGTGGTACAGCGGACCTCCGAGGAGGATCGAGAGCCTCGGGTAGGAACCGGAAGTTGGTGGCGGCAGGTGTTCCGTCTTCGGTCGGTTTTTCTCGCGTCGCGGAAACCGTCGTGTGCACGGTTTGGAGCGGTAGGAAGCGGCGTGTCCGCGGTTTTTCGCGCGAAGAAGACGCGGAGGAGACGAGATCCGAGCGGCGACTGTCGGCCCCTTGGTCGCTTACACAGTGTCGTCCTCGACGTAGCGTCGAGCGGAACGCGCGATGCACGCGGCGATCAGTGCCCGTCCGCCGAGTGTACATTGAAGGAAAGGAACACACACGCGAAAGGGAGAAAGTGGGAAGAATCGGCCGCGCGGTCCGGAGCCGAGCCGAGCCGAGTCGAGCGGAGCCGGCCGATTTGTCTCGATCTTTTCGATCGCGCGACTCGCGTCGATAAGGGCCGCGGAAAACGTGAGGCCGGCGACGCCGTCCGCGTTCTCTTCGTCTTCGTTCGCGACCGTTTTTATCGTTTTTCTTGTTTTTTTTTTTCTTCGATTGGTCGGTCCTCTAGTTATCTTCTTCGTGGTTCCCGGAGGTGTTTCTCTTCGGATACTCTTCGGGGAATAGCCGCGAGTGAGTGAGACGCGGTAACACCGAGCATCGGTTCCCGCGAAACAGTGTCGGATGAACTGGACGCACGGACTGTTCGATGTGGATGAGGATGAGGAGGACGACGACGAACTACCACTGGAACGCGATGATCTGAAGAGGCTGGTAGAGACCGGATCGAGTTCAGGTAAAGAGTTTGCATTGCGGGAGCTGGCTTTCGGGTACCGGGACGGCTCGAGACACCACTGTGCACCGATTTGCCGATTTTCGAAGACGAAATTCAAACGGGATTTGAAACAGCTTTACTTTCAATGGTTTCGATCGAGACGTGCCTCGAATATGCGACCATGCAGCTGTTATCATTTTTTAAATTATGCACCCATTTCGGACCTAATTATTGTCTAAATGGTCGAGGGAGAATCATCTTTATTTTAACTGCTTTGGGTACGAACCTTGACGCAAATATATGAAGTTGTAGCTGTTGCAATTTTTTGAGGATCTAGCTCGGAATTGTCGAAATGGTTGAATAGAGAATTATTTTTATTTTAACTGATATGAATAGAAATCACAACCGAAATGTAGTGATAGAATTGTGAGAATTTTGTATTTACTTTGGTTCTAGTTTAAAATTACCTAAATGGTTGAATAGAGAATTATTTTTATTGTAACTGTTATGAATAGAAATCACAACTGAAACATGTAGTGATAGAATTGTTAGAATATTTTGTTTATTTTGGATCTAGTTCAGAATTATCTGAATAGTTAAATAGAGAATTATTTATATTTTAATTGTTTTGAATAGAAATCACAACAGAAGCATACAATGATGCAGTTTTTGTCACTCCTCTTATTGTGGATCTAGTTCAGAATTATCTAAATGATTCAATAGAGAATTATTTTTATATTAATTGTTTTGAATAGAAATGACAACAGAAGCACACAATGATGCAGTTTTGATCACTCCTCTTATTGTGGATCTAGTTCAGAATTACCTAAATGGTTGAATAGAGAATTATTATTATTTTAACTGTTATGAATAGAAATCACAACTGAAATATTTAATGATAGAATTGTTAGAATTTTTTGTTTATTTTGGATCTAGTTTAGAATTATCTAAATGGTTGAATAGAGTATTATTTTTATTTTAACTGTTATAAATAGAAATCACAACTGAAATATGTAGTGATAGAATTGTTAGAATTTCTTGTTTATTTTGGATGTAGTTCAGATCCAAATGTTAATTGTTTTGAATAGAAATCACACTGGAAGCAGACAATGATGCAGTTTTTATCACTCCTCTTATTGTGGATCTAGTTCAGAATTATCTAAATGGTTGAATAGAAAATTGTTTTTATTTTAACTGTTATAAGTATAGAAATCACAACTAAAATATGTAGAGATAGAGTTGTTAGAATTTTCTGTTTATTTTGGATCTAGTTCAGAATTATCTAAATGATTTAACGGAGATAGAGATTTTTAAAATTTTTATCTTCATCAGAATCTACAAGAATTCACAAAGAACATGTAAAGAATTTTTTCTGAACAATGTTGGTTAAAATTTACAAAGGCTACATACTTCATATGCAGAACTGTGCCTCTTTTCATTGTTATTGTTATCTTTATTGAGAAAATCCAAGCCGAGATCGTTCAAATAATTAGTTATTTGTATAAGCCAAAGTTAACCATTTTGCTAACTAATTAATTATTCGAGCAAGTCGAACATTTCTTGAACTCCGTGTTATTCGAATGAATAATTAAAGGGAGAACGTACCCAAAGAACGATCTTCTCAATGATTTCACAGTGTGCTAAACTTGATTCAATTTTGCAAATGATGTGAGCATGACAACAGCTACAGAAACTTATATGTACTGTCGTCCAACAATATTTTTAGAAACCTTCTCAAAATATGAATCGTCGTAAACATTTCACTGTTTGTACACCAATTTAGAAATCGTTGTAACCGAATTAAATAATTCAGATACGATATTTTACGTGCGCGCAATTATAATATAATACAAGTAGTGTTTTCATGTTTTATAATAAACATTTATTCTTATGCATTCATAACACACGCAGGTTTATAAAGTGCAAGCAAACATGTCTGTGTATTAACAAACATTTGAGTTCCAATTACACACATGCACATAATTATAATATTATATACATATCCTGATATTTTATAACAAACATGCAGCAGGGATTTTTTTGCATTTATGGCATGAGCAAGTGCGAGCAAACATTAGCACAAATTGCTAGCATTTTCACTTCACTTTCACTGGAAGATATCTTCCAAATGCGGCGTTTCCAATTTTTTTCAAAAACGTCCAAAAAATTATATTTTCGTCAAAGGTCCACGGTTGAGTAGTGGAGTACCGAAAGCAATTAGCCTCAAAATTTCGCGATGAGAGCCACGTCATTGACTAGAAAACCGTCCGCAAACCTACATTCGTCTTTCTGTCATTGTTTTTAAGCAGAAAAGCTTAAAGGTGCCGGATCTCGAGGTAAGAAAATTCGCGGTAACAGTTGAAAAATTGGGTTTCGGCCAGGAGAGCGGCGTCGCGGTGCACAGTGGCGTCGCGGAAGGTGCTGGCCCGCCGATCGAGCGATCGATCAGCGCCGGCGAGATTAACGCTTTTTCCACTTGTGTCGGATCGGGCGCGCGCGCGGCCCGACCCGGCTTGTCTCTGTCGCGCTGGGATCTAACAACTATTAATATTGCTTGCTTGCAGAGATGTCTGACCGGTACACACGCACACGCTTTAGCCGCAAAACTAACAAAACCGAAAGCACGCGGATTGGAGGAAAAACGGCGCTGGCCCCGGACTAAAACTCGACCCGCTTCTTTCCTCTTCCAATCGACGTGCCCGCTTTGCTTCGCCGAGATCCCGTGTAGAACGCTTCGAGCTACCCCCTGCGTCTTCTGCAACCCCTCTCTCGCAACCCCCGAAAGAAATCGACAGGAGAAACAACGAGGATGAGGCGCAAAATCGAGGATCGAGCACGGCGTCTCCCGTAGAAACGATCGATCGATCCGACGTGCAAAAAGAGTTCCGAGCCAACTATTTCTCGCAACCCCCGAAAAAAGAAATCTCGATAGATCGATCACGAAACAGGAAGCAACGAGAAGGCGGGAAAAATCGTTCGATCGATTGGAAGGAAGGGGTTGTCGAAAGAGGGTGCGGGCGTAGAGCCGGCCGGTGATTAGTCACAGTGTTTTGGAAAACAATGCGCAGAATTTCCGGCCAGCCGATAAATAATATAGGATAAATAAAGTGTATCGCCGGGGATGAGTGAAGTGACGGCGACGCGGCGCGGGGCTCGAACGAATGAATAAACAACCCCCGATGCATGTATTGTGCATTATCGAATAAAAATTGAATGAAACACAACGGCGTGGCGCGGACTGCCTCTCTCCCGGTCCGCTCTCTCTCTCTCTCTCCCTCTCTCTCTTTCTCTCTCGAAACTCAACGCCCAGAGAGAGCCCGTCGTTTGTTCGTCCGGTTGAACCCCTGCTGAATATTTCGGACCTTGATCGATCATCGAATAAAAGGAGAATGGACAAACGCCGCGGCCGGACGTTCGATTGTTCGTCCGTTTGACTCGATTTTTAATGACGGAATTTCGACGCCAACATACACGGGCCATCGATCGGCGCGTTATTTAGCGGAGGATTGCGCGTTTATGGAAATGTCGGGGGATTAATCGCTCCCGGGGATTTGATAAGGCTTAACTCCCGGTAAGGAGAGCTCGGGCCCGCCATTTTTGGCGAATGGTAAACGAACGCGGGCCGTTCGAACGGGAAAAGAAAGTTGAACGAAACTGTCGGCGATCGAGACTCTTACAGAATTTGTACTGGGGAAAAGTCCGTGAAAATGTACCATTTTCATACGTATGTGTAATATGCCGTATGATACAGACAAGAAATAGTTCGTTTCAGACAGCCATTTTATCAAGTACTGAAATTATACCAATGCTTTCAGGGAAATTACTTTGAATTAAATGAGTTCTCTGTGAGAATATTAAGTCGGAAAGTCGTGTAAAATCTAGACGAATGCACTTTTGTAATTATTGTAAGTAGATGGATTGTAGTCTGCGAAGTGGTAAGATTGTGGATGTTTATGCGTTTCTGATATGTTTTAGTGCACAAGATGTATATGATACCATTTTTGTATTATTTTGAATCTGTAGAAATGCTTTCTGACAACTTTAAATCGCATAAATATCGACAGTCTTGTTATGAATAATTCGTAGAAAGTGACTTCGATCGCTCAGCGTTTCTAGTGTTAACGTCGTGATAATAAAACACTGGTTTCACGACTGTAAATTGTGTATAAAAATTACTGGCACACAACTTCGAAATCCTTATGACGTTAACACATCTATATATTATATTTTATTGATCTAGTTCCATAAATACTGCGCCCATGAATAAAGCATTTTACAAAAATGATGTACGTTATGGATCACTTTATACAACATAAATCGCTTTTACACTTAGTCAAACGAGCGTTTCCCGCCCAATTTATTTTATCCCTGCCCCTTTCTAAACATATTCTGTTCAATGAATAATTCAACGAAAAGCTGTTGAAATGAAAGAATGTAAGCAGCTGCAGAGCAATGTGTAATTAAACTCAGAACAATTGAATTAATGTTTCAAATTCAATTTCGCCCTGTACACCTTGTTAAACGCTTTCTTGCATTAGAAAATAATTTCGAAAACATGATTAATAGAAAGATGGAGGAAAGAGTCCCGGAGACTTAGAAATTCGCAGATTAGAAAAATCCAGGCAAACTACGTATATAATTTATCAGATTAAGTTTATTTAAACTCACCCCTTTCCAAATACGTACATTCCAAGTCAAAGAGAAATTCTACAAGAATTGTTGACCAAACAGAAAGCCAAAAAATAATTCTCAAATATTGAAATGAAATATTGAAATGAACAAAAATCATAATTAAACCTGGCAGAGTCGAGCAGGCGTTTTAAACCAAATTTATAACAACCCAATCTAATTATATACATCTTCACTGGAAAACAAATTCCCAAAAGACCTCACTGAAACACAAATAAAAGAACAATTCCGAAAATCCAGAAGCTCAAATTTATAAACCAAAATGTTTTACAATTAAATCACTCTTATAACCATATTCCAGCTTAACCCCCATACGTTCCCCAAGGTGAAAATTCATCCATTTATTATTTTCACGAAAAATGACTGATTCTTTTTCTATCGTAAGACGTGCTTCAGTGACGCTATAAACGAAACATAATTTGTTATTTGAAAGTAAGACAAAAATGGTTGGAACATTACCCTAGGCTCTTATATGTAAGTATAGGATCGCGCGAGGGTTAAGAAACAATCCCAAAAAGCAGAAGGAAATAATTACCGGATCCCAGAGCAGCTCTCATACAAGAGTCCCCAAAGCCTGGCAAAGCAGACGTTGCGATTAAATTTACCTGGCTGGAAACGCGACAATGTCGCAATTCACGGCGTCGCTCTCCCCTATAGGGTGCCCCTCCCCCTTCCCTTCGGCGACCCTCAAATTAAACCCTTAAACAGGTCCGAGAGCCGGCGGCGTCACCTTTGCGACCAGGTCAGCGTCCACGAGACGAGATAATGCTGTCTCATAGGGGTTGCTTCCCAAAAGAGAGACAAAGAGGCAAGCGGAAAGAAGGGTGGTTGGGAGAAAGATAAAATAGTGGGGGGTTAGAAAGGGAGCTAAAAGAAGGTCCGAGGAGATCGAAGACGGAGAGGAATAATAAATTCGGGGATGGCTCCCTTCTTCCCCTTCGGTGCCCTTTGGTGCCTCATCGGCAGTGCCGAGTAAAATAATATTTGAAACACAAAATAAAATTTCAATCACTAATTCCGTATTTATATAATCTATAATAAACAGATATTCCCAAATATAAAAAAGAATTCTATCAATTTCCTTGTAACAGTATCACATGAAATTGGCTTCGCCGGTCACTTCTACATGCCCTTGTGTATCGGCCTGCCAATAATCATCGAGCCACGAATATTTTAACACGTGCTACATGCAATTTAGCGGAAGCATGATCGCGTGGCAATTCGACGCAACGCGCCGAAAAATGGAAATAAGCCCGGACTAAATGCAGAAAGGTCCTAATTAATCAGCAAGCTAATTCGACAGTTCCATTCCCTTTGTGGTAGTCCCCCCCCCCCCCCCGCGAATATAGCTATGACGCGTTTTCTTTTTCTTCAGACCTGGTGTTCGGATGAAATGCTTTCAATCACTATCTCCAAATACTTTTCATTCGAAACGTAGCCGGTCCTGCCCCTTCGGCCAGCGGTCCCCCCCACTCTGGACACGGGGCATCACCGATGGGCTCTCTCGCCCTTCCATATGGGGGCCCCGTGTGCCACCCCCCTTTTTTAAGGCGGCCAGCTGCGGGGTCAGTTTTCGACGGGCGCGCGGCGCATTAAGATGCTTCGCTCAAAATTCCTCGCGTGTCATCGTGTTCGGGTCGTAGTGTTTCGCGCGTGAAACGGTGGATACGGCGCCTGGGTCCCCACCCACCCCCCTCCGGATTTAGTGCAAAAGTGGTGCTCGTCTTCTCACCCCCGCAGCTCTCACTCGTGCAACCCTGGTCCCCGATGGAGACGAACCGAACGAGCCGCCGTCAACACGAGAGAAAGAGAGAGAGAGAGGGGCCGCGGGAAAGAACGGAAAACAACGAGGCGCGCGAGTAACGCGGCGGATCGTCTATGCAGTGATGAACAAGTGATGGATATTAAATGGACGCACGGTACGCATCGACAGATTAATTCCATTTTCCGAGCGGTGCGGACTCGCGATCCGCCCCGAGCTAGACCGAAATATTCGTTTTTTCATTTTTTTTCCTACCCCCTTCTCCCGCTCTTTTTTTTTTGTCGTCGTGTTCCAACAGTCGTTCCATCATTGGTGGTAGTCCTGCTGGCAAATATTTATCGAACTCGTTCACGCGATCGATCTAATATTTTTCACCGGTCCACCGCTTTCCCGCGCTTTTTTTTTCAGCAACTCAGGCGATCCGGATTTTTTTCCCACGTTTCGCTGGGCGCGATTGGTTGCATCGTAGGGCTCCTAAGCGACCAATGTGCGAACGGAATTATTGCAAAAATGTGTTGACCTTGTTTAAAGGAAAGGAGATTTAATTTAACTGCGGATTTTTCTTGAGGAATTTTCAAATCTGTGAAATGTATTATTATTGAAATCGTTTCGCTGTTACTTGTATCGGGAATAGTTCTTTTTGGCCGCTTTAGTATCAATTTTTCTGGCTCTGAATTTTTAGAAAAATCTGCAGCGTTATAATAACACTTTATTCGATATTGTGCAATTGAGACGATTGTACCTTAAACAATAACCGCACGCGGTATAGTTGATTAAAAATTCAATTTCATTCTGAGCCCAATTAATGTCGACGGCGATTGCGATTCGTCAAAAGTTCATGCAACAGTCAAAAATTCAACGAAATTCGCTTGGGGTAAGGGTATTGTTTAAAACTTGACATTGTGATGTTTTTACCAAAGTTCGATGAAATTTCAATTTTATTTTTCGTCCTATCGAGGCTATACTGCAGAAATGATACAATAGTAATAACGCGAACAAAGTTCGTTTTGTTTAAAATTGTATGGTGTAACATTTTTTTCAAAAGTCCAAGTTTTATTTCACTTCAAGTCCGATCCAGACGATTTTTCTAATGTTAATACGCGTACTATACAGTTTAATTAAATCCATGTATGTACTTTTTCAAATTTAATAATGGAACATGTTTGTCAAAGTTCAATAAAAATGCAATTTTATTTCGAACTCGTTTGATTGTTCAAAAATTATTACTGTAACCCGACTCCACTAAAATTGAATTTTGCTCCGCGTCCGATAAAACAATGAATAAATTTTTCTCCGGCATCAGTTTTTCTGATTCATATTCATTCGTATCAAGTCACAGTAATAGGAACTAGTATAAATAATTTCATAGTATTAACGCATTTACATCGAGTTACATTCAGCATTTTACACCAACTTATTTCAATTTTGTCTCCATTTTGCCTGAATTTTACCTCAGTTTTTCCACAATTTGCCTAAACTTTGAATTAGGAGATTCTCCTCTAAAGATTTCTTTGTTCAAATTCTGTGTCAGTTTTGTCCAATTTTAACGATCATTTTATTGTTCACAAAGTCATAAAGAATTCCACAGAAGCTTCCGAAGAGTTGCTTTTATTTTCTCAAATTTTATTTGTCACGCGTTTCCCGCAAATGGGAATTGTCGATAAGTATTTCCCGGGCCACCGGGTATGCTGCATCGATCCGCGCTTTTCCAAATTTCAGTCGGAACGCGGCGCAATTAACATCGCAACAGAAATTAGTTCGAAATGCAATAACGTCGATCGGCGACGAAAGAATTCGAAGCTTTCTGAGCCCATCCCCGTGGACCGTGTTGCTGCCAATCGTTTGCGCCTCGCGCGAATAATTAATCGCGAATAGCTGTTTTCCGTGGAGAGAGAGGCTCACTCTCCCTCTCTCTCCCTCTCTCCCTCGTGAGAGAGCGAGGGTGTAAGCCCACCCCTTTCGAATCCGAAAAACGCGACTCGTTGCAGCGGCTCGTTTAATTTCGCTAATTTCTTTTCTTCCGTTCGAACCGGGCCCCGCAAGGGTTGCAACCCTTGCGTCTCCTCTCCCAGAAAGAAGAGAGAGAGAGAGAGAAGCGAGAAGAATCGAGAGAGGAGGAAACGTTAAAGGGTTCGCGAGACGTTAAAAATCTCAAGGGGCCGCAAGAAGGGTGGGAAGAGGGTAGAAGAGCGTCGTAAGGATGACGGACCGGAAAAATAATTACTACCCCCCGTAACACGGACTCGGCCGAGTGTCTGAAACCGCGGGAATAAAACTGCGGCCTGGGGTGAAATATTTTGACAGCCGGAAAAAATGACAATCTTTCCACCCTGGAAGAGGGAACATTTAATTGGCAGTCGGGAAATTTGAAAATTTTGCATCCTGTTTAACACACCCGAAAGAAACCACTTTTCTTCTTATTGCGAAGGTTCATTGAACACTGATGAACAATATTATTCGATCAAAACTGCATTTGGAATTTTTGGTAGGCTCTGCTCTATTTTTTTAAATTTCAGCCCCTAGCTGCCTGCTCCGAGTAAAAATCTTTCTGAATATTCAAGCAACAGAAACAATAATTTTCTATATTATGTCCGGTGAAGATTCATTGAGAAGAGATTTAAAAAACAATATTTACTATGCTAAACACGCTTACATTCGATAAAAATTGAGTTCAGAATTTTCACCCCTTATCTGATTGAAAATAAAAATATTTCGAAATATTCGGACCAGAAAAGCAGTAAATTTGGATAAAAATTTAACGCATAACTACAAAAAGTAATATTTATCGTGCAGAATATTGTTTATAGGTTGGATATATCTTGTAATAAAAATGTTCAGTCGAATAAAAGGGTGATGGAGGAGAAAGTAATTAATCGATATTCTATTTTTAAGAGGGGTTTGGTTTCACTTTTGTCAGAGAGTGGGTGGTTACGCTTGTTGCACGGTTTATTAAAGGAACAGCAGAGAGAACGAGATGCTTCACGGAGTATCGATCCGCGAAAACAATGGGCTTCCAATTTGCGCAAAAGAACGGAAAAACGTTCCCAAAGAATTCTATTATCGTTACGACCGATTGAATCGGCCAATCATCACCCGGAAATTGGATCTCCTCGTTCCTTTTTAGGCGACAAAAACTCCTCTCCCATTTTCTTATCACTGAATTACCTATAAAAGTCCCGAATAACAGGCTCGTTGTCAGAGCGCCGCCAACCTCGATTCGATGGCCGCCAATTTCGTCCCTGAACTTCCGTCAAACTGCAAATTCCTGCTCTCAAACGAACTGTGCAAATATTAACAAGTTCCCTATTACCGCCACCCGTTTAATTCGATAAACTCTGACACAAAAATTGATTTTCCCTAAACGTAATACCTAGATACAATCAATGCACCAATGAATTTTTACATTTTCACCGGAAAGTAAAAGAAATTGGATTTATTACATAGCTGCAAAAACTGTAGGTTTAAAATGTTACGACTCCTGTTCAATCTTAATTCCGTGGAATGTTAGAAAAATAATTTTTCAGAGTTTTTCTGAAAAACTATTTTTTTAGTTATAAATGAGTATAACAACAAGCAATATGAACATTGCGATTAATTAGAAAAATACTGAACACAAAGAGAACAAAAAGGGGTCATTATTTTAAAGCAGCCTAGTAAATAAAATTCTGTTTTCCTCAGGCATGTTTTCAGTGAAATAAAAAATAGAACAGATGTATGATTCCAGTCTTCTAAATTTTTATTGTATAAAATTTTATAAAATCCACCTTGCCAGTGATTATAACAAATAAAAAAATAATGTTTGACGGTTTATTGGACATATAAAAATAAATGTGTTCAGACGAACGTTCGAGTTTGGACGAGCATCATCTTGCGTAGAATTGAATTCAGCCGATTCATTGGGCTCGGGAACAATCAATTTAGGAGAGCCAAGGGAAGACGTGTCCGGGGGTTATTGATTAAAACAATCGAAGAGAATTCTTGCCGCGTGACGCGACATTCGAGGGAAAGCAAAGAACGCCGGCCAGAGAAAAGGTACAAAGGGCCGGGTGGAAGGGGACAGAGACTTGTGGAGGGAGGGTGGACCGACAGCGGGAAAAGATGGCGTAAAAATGGAGGGTGAAAAATAGGCGTGGGATGGGGTCAACCGAGACCCCACCCCACCCCCTCTCGACCATAACGTCGACACTCCTTTTCGGCCCGTTTCCATTGGGAATACGGCTGCCGGGAAGGAAGATCAGCGAAATTCCGCGTCCCCGGGGCGCCCCGCAACTTTTTAAGACACTGTTCCATTAGCGGGGCAAAAAGGGATGATGGTTGTTTAGTCGCATGATTTACAAATGGAAATCGCCCCGAGAAACCGCCGTCACTATTCCTGAAGGGTTGCAGAGCTCACCTGAGTAAAAAATTAATTTATTCTCGAACAACCCTTCCACGGTTCCCCTAACACGCGTCTTTTACAATTAATTTATTGTATAGAATTTCGGTAGCATTTTATGCAAATTTAAATTTTTGAGGATGATTTTAAGGGTTCATTATTCCAGTGAAATTTTGTTTCCTGATATAATTGGTTCAGTAAAATAAATGTGAAATAAAACGGTATTAGGGTGTAATTTGAGGGGTTGAATCCTTAGTTCAATAAACTACAAATATTAAACAATTCTAATCCTATCAATATTCCTCAGAAAGTACTCTTCTGACTACGAAACATTTTTACAAGTCTTCTGGCAGGACGAAGATGGTAATTTTCACTGATTTTGTTCGATTTTTCCTGAGAATGGGAGTTGTGTCGTTGGAACGGACAATGGAGGCAGGATAGGTAGATGGTGGTCGTATCGGAAAAGCGGAAGATCTAATTTTACAAAATATTCTCACATTCCGAATAATTCAAGGTTGCGACTCGGAACCAGACCAGGTAGAAGGGGGCCGCGGCGACGAGTTAAAACAAACATTTTTGCGCGTGCGAGCATCGGCCATAAAGCTCTGCCCGGCCAAATGCATTGGCCGGCGGTTGCATAACACTCTAGAATAGCTTCGGAAAATGGTGGACCTTCTCTCGCGGCTAGCTTTTTCTTTTTCGGTCTACGCGGGCCGTTTTACGTCTCAATACCGGGAACTGTCCTCCCTTCTCGCCCCTCTGCTCGCCTAACTGCACCGCGAGAGGCATCCGTGAACTTTGCGATGCTGCGAAACACTATTCTTTGCGCGGATTATATTTAAAACACAATTGCCAACTCCCTCCGCGTGATCTCTATCCCACCAATCGCGAGAACTGCACAAAATTTTTGTGAAATTATTTACGCGGAATTTTCCAACCCTTAGCTAATTTTTTTGCTAGCTGAACCAACCTTTTTCGTGCTTATTTTGGCAGAAGGAAAATTTAAAACACAAATGCCAACTTCTTATAATACATTATCTAGTGTATTGCAAAAATTGTGCAAAGTTTGAGTACAGTGTTTAATCCGAATTTTTCAACCCTCTGAAGCAGATAAATTTTTCTGAGCAGGAAGAGAATTAAATTTTTTAATTCTAGTGAACGATTGTGTTCGTTATATGTCTAGGATTATTTAAGTATTCAGGTTTTTATTTTGGTAGAAATGTTAAGAAAAATTTGTAAGGGAAAGTTGAAAAATATGTAGGTAAGATACAAGCAGAAGTGTAATACAAGTTTAGCAGGATGCGATGCAGTACTATTAAAATTAACTCTGACCCTGAATCAATTTTCGTACAATGTTTTACAAGTACTATACCGCGGAGGAATTTACGACATCAACGAAGAAACGTATTATGACAGTAATAAAACCAAGCTTTATTTGTGCATGCTGAATTCTTTCGTTCCTGCCTTTTACACGTTTCCAGTCTACTTCGCAAATATTTTCTCTGGTTACGCACAAGATGGACAGCGTGTTAGCGCTGTCAGATTTTTTTTATTTAATTAATCTGTGAAAAGAAACAACTAGAGTAGAGTAAAACCGATAATTTGTAAATTTGTCACTAGACAGCGGTGCTTTATGAATTTGTAGTGGAAAAAAATTTACAAAAATTGTGAAATAAAATATTTTATACAATTGATTGTTACTTGACCCTACTTTTAAAGTTGCACAAATCATTGATGAATAAAGTAGAATTTTGTTCAGCCTCGTCTTTGAATAAAACGGCGCAAGATTGAATGAAACAATGCCAACTTTTAAGTTGTGATATTATATAGGTGTTTAATTACTTCTATACAATAACTGATCATAAATACTTTTTTGTAGAGTACTAGTCTGTAATAAATTAAAAATTTTAATAGAGGAATACACATTTTTCTAATATGTAATACTAGAATTATCAAAATAAATAAATTGACCCATTCGATATACCTTAAACAATTATTTTCAGAATACTTTTGCGAAAAGTTATCAAATAAATGTGCATGTTACGGTAAAAATTGCAACAGCGGTGATTTTAACTTTTAATTTTCGCAAGAGATCTGAAGAAGCGGGTTTGGACGTTTGGCATTCGGTCGGAGAATTCCGCAAAAATTGGCAGTTCGCAGAAAAGATTCCGCCGCCGCGATTCCGATCCGCGATCGCGTGTTGCGCAAGTGTAACCGGTCGAAAATAGCTCGCAAAATGTCGGTTATTTTTTGGAGGGCTCTAGAGAGGCTATCGGAGCCGCGTCTTTAGCCAAACGCTGATGTCTCGTTGCGAAACGCGCGTTGCGCGATCAAAAACTGCGAATCCGACAACCGAAGAAAACGAGAAGGAAAAAAAGAAAAGAAAAGGCAGAAGAAGAAGAAAAAGCCACTTACGATCCCTTTCGGAGTCGGTCAATTAAAATTATTTATTAAAAGGCGCCCGGGTTCGAGAGTAAACAGACCGGGGACGTCGGAGAGGCGCGATCCGATTAAAATCTAATTTTTCACGGATACTCTCTTAATTAAAACATTAAATTGATTGCGGCGTGAGGTCGGCCCCGTCCAGGGGGAGGGGCACACCGTCTTCGTCGTGAGGTGGGGCGGCGTGAAAGGGAGACGAAGAAAAAGACAGAAAGATGGAGGGCCGGGGGAGTCGAGGGGGCGGTGGTGCCGCGTGAAAATAAATGAAAATGAAATCAATTATAAAACTGTTTGAGGAGACTCCGTCGCGGAGCGATGGATGGATGGATGGACCGGCGACGGTCGATCTTGAATTTTCTTAATTAAAAATCTACAGACTTTGCTTTCAATTAAAAACCGAAATACTGCCGCGGTGTCTTGCCGATCGAACCGACTCTGATCGTGTGCGAGCCCTTGCCGTCTCCGGGAAATTGGTAATTTAAAATAATAGTGGTGGGAAGACGGGAATGGAGGAGATTTTGATCGCCAGAGGAAGAAAGTAAAGCGTAGGGGTTGCTTCATTAGGGCTGGTTTCGCTCGGGAATGAGCCAGTAAAGATTCTAAACAAATGTTGGATTCACTGCTTTCAAACTAGATCATATGTAAATATTTAAAGTTCTATAACTGAAGTCGTACATTTTTATTTGAATTCTTCAAGCCTTTATTTTATTTTTTTATCGCTTCTTTGTGTCAAGGGAATTTCTTCACTGTAATTTTGCAGTATTTTTTCGACTCCAGTTATGGTATATATTTTTTATGATATCAAAATAAATATTAATTGTGCAGCTATTAGCTCGATATTATCGTCGATTGATGAAACGTTATTATCATTTTTCATAAATCGAGGATAATACCGATCGACCAGATCTCACCACGAGGAGATTAGAGACCCGAATGCTATTTTAAAATAAATTATGAACTTTTGGTTTTTTTTTGGCAATAAAAATGCGACAGTCATTGATCGTGTGAAGAAAAAGAAAAAAGTAGCCTTGTTAAATATTTAGAAAGAATAAATTCTATTTTAAAATCACTTGTAAATACATCCCTTACTTTTTAGTGATAGCAAAAGCCTAATTGAACGTGTCAGAAGAATAAACGTTTTAAGACTCTACAACTTCTAGTAATTATTTTTAGAGGAGTAAATATTATTTCATGAGAAATGGTGTGGATAGCATTTTTCACAGATAATAGAAATGTGACTGGACACACAAGAAGAATAAGAAAGATCCAGGTTGGATGGTTCTAAAGACCAGAACAGTTCTTTATCTCGCAATTGAGGTCACTCGTAAGAATATACACGTCGAGATACAGTAGACGAATCTGCAGATAAATGAATAAGAAGTGGGCTGTCTACTGCGCTCAGTAGGTTAATGATTTTGTTCTTATATTTTGTTCGTAAGATTACGATCGATAGAATACAGTCTAGAAGATCGACGGTATCTAGGTGTTAAGTAGAAATTCCTCGTGCCGATTTCATTTCAATGTCGTTGATTTCGGCGCCACGAATAGATATCAAGTGTTTCCAAGTCCTGGGGATTAACGCCGGGGGATCGAAGCAGCTTTGCCGAAGGCTCGTTTAGCTCCAGGAATGTGTCTAAGACTCTGAGAATTCAGACGGTGGAAACTTGAAGGAAATTATTCTTAGAAGATCAACAAAATTATAGAGCGAGGGTGCGAACTGTCACTCGCGTGTCATCTGTGTCGACGAGTCGTTCTGGTCATTTTCCTGACGAGTTGGACAATTCGTAAAATTTTTAATAAACTTCTTTCTGATATTTTCTTACAAACTTTACCACACCCTTATTTTAACATGCGGTAAACTGAAAATAAATACTCAACACCTTAGAAAATAATTTTCCAATTATCGAAACTCCCTACTCTCTGAAAAATTCGACAAAAATTAATTTACCCGCCATTGCAAATTTTACCACATCTTTATTTTAACATGGCAACGAGTAGATTGAAAATCAATACTTAACCCCTTAGAAAATAATTTTTTAATTACCGAAAGTCCCTACTCTCTGAAAAATTCGACAAAAATTAATTTCCCCGCCATTGCAAATTTTACCACATCTTTATTTTAACATGGCAACGAGTAGATTGAAAATCAATACTTAACCCCTTAGAAAATAATTTTTTAATTACCGAAAGTCCCTACTCTCTGAAAAATTCGACAAAAATTAATTTCCCGGCCATTGCAGACCACCTGAAAATTTTGTAAAAAACTGAAGACGTACAACAATGCATACAATCTTCGCAGTCTACACATCAAGGACACTCTCTGAAAAATTCGACAAAAATTAATTTCCGAATTCCAGGCGACCAGAAAATTGTGTAAAAAATTGAAGATGTACAACAATGAGATCTGCAGACAATCCAGGCAATCTACGCATCAAGGACGCAGACCCTCGAGTATCCTCGCGGAATTTCGTCGGGTGAGGCGCGTCTCGAAAGGGTTTCCGCGTCTTTTCAGAAATTCGTCAGGCCGATTCGAGAGAGAAAGGGAGAAAGGGACGGGAGAGAGTGAGAGTGGGCTCTCTAATCTCGAGATTTTCGCGGCAGGAGGACGTCGCCTCGATTTATGATCCTCCTAAATCTCGGCAGCGGCCTCCCTCTCTGCCTCCTTTTGTCCCCTTGGACACTTTTGCACTTTTAAAACTTACTTCGCGCGCGCGCGGAAATTTCATTAGAATTGTCGGTGTCTCTCCTCTTTCTCTCCTCCCTCTCTCTCTCTCTCTCTCTCTCTCTCTCTCTCTCTCTCTCTCTCTCTCTCTCTCTCTCTCTACTCGTGGGCAGCGATAAGACGCCGCCAAGTTGCGCTTTACCCGCTTTACATCGCGGCCCGTTGAAATATTGCCCGGGATTTCGCCCGTTCTCCTTCTGTTTTCGGACCCCGACCGACTTCTTCCGGCGACTTAATCAGCGGCCGCACTTTATAGATAAACAAAGTTAACATGTTGCGCGAACTCGCCGGCCGAAATATCGTCCCGGAATTGCACCGACTGTTTCCCTGGCGGCAGCGGCGACCGCGTCGCGAAAAACTGAAAACAAACTAGAGAGAGAGAGAGAGAGAGACGCAATCAGCGCCGCGATTCTTCTTCGCCGCCGCGCGACGTCTACGAGGGAAAAAGTTTTCCTATTGTTCCGACCTGTCTCCCACCCCAGCCACTAAACCAGGGAGACACGGAGCCGTGGGGATGGAGGGTATCAGTCGCGGAAATTTCTCAGGTGTCTTTTTACCGAGTCGTCTTACTATTAGGTTGGTGCATATGAAATGCCCGATATTACAATGCAAATGTGATGAAGCCTTCTGGTCTGAAAATACTATTATACAGGCTCGTTCAATACAATTTTAAGGTACACGCGGCTGATACTCCAGTTTTTATTTGGATGTGTAATTTTGAATAACAAATTGTATTATTGTGAAAATTCAATTTTCACAATAATACAGGGGTTAAATAAATTTATTCTTGTCATTTTCATGAAGCTAGATGCCACCAGACTAGGGTAATCATTTATTGGATATTTTTAATAATTTTTCGTGTTGTGGAATTGTCACAGAACCCCTAGGAATGTCCATGCTTTGTACAGGTACCGTTATATCGATTTATTATATTTCCATAATGAAGGTGACGCGGATAATAAATTATATTCTGGAGAGTTGTGGGTCACTATATTAACACTGGGTTTACGGAGCGCTAAAAATTACTATTTTACATTGCTTTGTAAAAATAACATATACCCAAAGAAATCAATTTATTATTCCTCGTGGCTACATCTCTACAATCTCAATATTCGTAAATTAAAAATAATAAAATGCGTCATTTTGACGGGTCCCTAGTGTCGAAGAGAATTATTTGAAAAAGTTGAATCATCGGATTTGACAATGTGAGCGGTACGACTCGAAGGTAATAAACTTGCTAGACAAATTAGGATTCCAACTACTGCTAGACAGTGATGTGTTTATAGCCGCATAAAATTTTAAGGCGTGAACCTATGTTTGAGCAAGGGTTTAAATTGCTTGTCATAAAAATAGAACTATTCTAACGCAATTATTAAAATAGATATGTATTGTTTGAGCAAAAGTGACAGTATTTATTAATAAAAAGAGGTGATAGTATTCTTTTCATGGATTAATAATTTATTCTTGTTCGACTTGAAATCATTGAGTTAAAAATTGCAACAGCTGACGTAATTAAAAATTCTTACGGCATTAAACATTGAATTCTTTATAATAATAGAAAGGTGTCACCGCAGAAATGATTATGTAAATCATACGTCCCTTGGACAGGAAAATTATTCTTCATGCGAATTATTCACTGAACCTGTTCCATTAGATCATCACCTGTTCTGGTCGTTCCATCATTATTTGGTTGACATAAATTTTATAACGTTGCGAGTGGTGTTGAAATGGATTGATGATTTTCTTGTATCGGAACTGCCATTGGTTTACGGGGATCAGATTGGAAAATGTAACAACGTTATCAAGAATGATAGGAAACATTTTGAAGACAATTCTGTTTATAAATATATTTTTAAAATGCGTTCAGTTGATTTCGAGAGAGAATAGAAGAAACGGTGGCTGGAGAAAATATTTCAAAGATCGAAAAGTATACAATTTCTTTTGTACAAATTTATTTTTTAAACGCATTCGATTTAGAAAAAGATTTGTAGGGGGGGGGTAAACGGTAGCTGAAGAAGCAGATCAATTTCCGTTTGTTCCCTGTAAAACGGCAAAGCGGGCGTGAATTTGTGCGTGAATAATGTTGCGGGTACTTAATAGGTATCTGATACACCATATGCGTACACACAGAGGAGGATATAGTCCCTTCGACGATAATCGATAAATCGAACCGAATGGTCGTGTGGCATCGGTTTAGAGACTGTTTCCAAATGTTTCTAACACCGAAAGTAAAACCGATCTCAATACAGGCTCAAGTGTCGCACACTACTCGCAAAAATACTCGATTTGCATTTTTTTATATTGGCAATCAACTTCACTCCACTTCCAGGAAGTGAAAAACAAGTTAATAACAAACACGAAGTTTCATAAAATGTTTTTGCAAATCATTAATTGCTGCGAGAATGTTTAATTTAGTCGTTTGTAGTCAATATGCGAGATTTATTCAACTTTTTTAAAATTGATTTAAAAATATGTTTGTTACAACGACGGAATTTTGATGACAAATTATTTTTAGTAATGCGTTACGGCTTATCTGTGTGTCGAAAATTTATAAAAATGACTATCTACTTTGTAAGAAAAATTCACAATAGTGTATACTAGTTTTTAGGACATAGTATATTTTAAATAATTTTTTGAAATATCCGCCTGAATTTACGAATTGCCTGTTTAAAAATCTATCTAAAAATGCACAACGCATACATGCACGAATTTTCGACGCTGATCAATGGTATTCGAAACATTTCATCGAACATATTCTCCATCCCCTAAATTCGAGGGTTGTTTTCACCCCTCCACAGCGAACTATCACAGATACACAAAATTCATGTGAAATATTTCGCCGAAACCCTGTGTTATACTGAAAACGCATTAAAATCAGCCAGCTGCCGTCCTTTTACCAGATTTAAATCTCTGGATATCTAAAAATCAATCTGACTACTAAAACAATCATAAAAACCTGCTAAACATCTTACAAATATAATTAAAATTCACAGAAGAATAAATCACCAATTTGAATAATGACCAAAGACAACAACAAAAATTATTTTTCTAGAAATAATCAAGATCTAGGCTTAATAAAAATAAAATAGTACAATCTAGTTGGTTCAAAGACAACAACAGAAGTTATTTCTCTAAAAATTAATAAAAAATGATTTCTCTAAAAATTAAAAAAAATTAAAAATACAATCTAGTGGATCCAAAGACAACAACACAATTTGTTTTCCTAAAAATCAACATGCAGCGATATGTGCATAAATCGTCAAAAATAATAAATATTGAATAATTCAATCTAGTGGATCCAAAGACAACAACAAAAGCTTTCTGTTGGAATCAAACGCAGAAGCAGCTTCCAAAAATCACACAGATCGGACGCAAGAACACAGATTCGCAAAGATAACAACAAAAGCTTGCTCCAGAAGCTGGCACCGTCCAAAAATCATGGCAGAAGAATAGGTGATCAGTCGGCGAGCTCCAGGCCGAAGGACACCGAGCGTAAGCGGATACAGCGAGTACTCACGCATCCCCTATCGTCGAGGAGCCGAAGAGGACCTAGAAATTAGTTCGCGCTTACTTTTCGCAGTCCAGGTCCAGGTCCAGGGACAATGGCGTTCCTTGGGTCCTCCGGCTCCCTTTTTCCCCGATTCCCTTTTGTCCCGCCGTGCTGGAGGACAGGCCAGACACGCTTCCACAAAGGGAAGAGGCTGGAACAATGAGCACTTTTGAGGACGACTGTGTGACCTCGCGCTCGCAGAAACGAGGCCAAGCGAAACGCGCGGCTCGAAATCGAAACACTTCGGGGCCCCACGAAGGAATCACGGGGGCCGGACGCCCCGGCCGGGGCCCGGTGAAATCCCGGCATGATAACGGGCCCTCCCCTTCCGGAGACGCGGGATTACACTGCGCAGTAATAGTAATCGCGATGCCTCGAAGAGTGCAGCTGCTGCTCACGGAGCCGAGCCCGGCATATGCTGCGTGGTCGCCGCTGCTCTTCCGATTATCCACATGCTACGCGTATACCTTGGAGAATGGACATCTGGCCTGCCCGCGGTGCTCGCAGGATTATTTGCTCGTTTGTCCCGGCCACGGGCCACCGACACCACCCTAGGACCGATAGATGATCGACGACACCCTGAAGACACGCGAGAAATTTCGTCTGCCATCGTTTTGTGCAGGGTTTAAAAGTTTCGTCCAGATCCTCATTATTTGAACGATCAGATTGGTTGGTGTAACTGTTTGCTACTTGGGTTTGATAAGATGTTGATGAAGATCTTGAAGAAATGTGTCTTAAAAAAATTATTAAGGAAGAGCTACCATGAAGTCGTCCAACTTCATATTTTCTAGAGACTATTTAAAGTGGTTGCTACTTTTGTCATCAACCGTTTGCCACTTAGCTGAAGAAATGTCGTTGGAAATGGTTTTTAAAAAATTATTAAGGAAGAGCTACCATGAAGTCGTCCAACTTCATATTGTCTAAAGACAATTTAAAGCGGTTGCTGCTTTTGCCTTTAACTGTTAGCTTCTTAGGTCGAAGAAATGTGGTTCGAAATGGTTTTTAAAAAATTATTAATGAAGAGCTACCATGAAGTCGTCCAACTTCAGAGACAATTTAAAGCGGTTGCTGTTTTTGCCTTTAACTGCAACTTCATATCATACAGAGACAATTTAAAGTGGTTGGTATTTTTGCCTTCAACTTTTAGCTACTTAGGTTGAAGAAATGTTGTCGAAAATGGTTTTTAAAAAATTATTAAGTGTCTGAAGAGCTACCACGAAGTCGTCCAACTTCGTGGCAGTTAAGAAACAATTTAAATTGTTAGCTACTCGCGTCTTCAACAGTCTAATAATTGTCGAAGATCTGAAATGTTTTTTAGAAAATGGTAGGGGCTCGAACGGGTCCAGCCATGGCTACCATGAGTGGAAATATGCTTCTTTAAAGGGTTAATTGAATTGCCCTTAACCGTGACCCATGTTGAAACATTCGCGGGTTTGTTTGGTGCGGGGGTGGACCGTTTGGGTCGAGGTAGCGAGACGGATACCTGCTCTGGGACTCTTTTCAGGGGGTGGAAATGGGAAAGGCAGGATTGTAGGTTGTTGAAAGGGTCGGGATCTATGTTGAGATTTGAAGTGCACTTTTGTACGTGTGGAAAGTGTAGTGATTGTACCGAGGATGCTTATGCGAATCCCTTTTTTTCATGGATCAACAGTAAAGTGGATTTCATGTTCCTTCTTCATTTTTACCAGCCTGATTTGCCTACTAGTATCAAATCGATTTGCATATTAAGATTTAAAAGATTTTTAAGATAGTATGCTCGGAGGACACAGTTTTCGCTACTTTAGTTTTCATTAGTTTAGTTTTCACGATGACCCATTCCCGTGAATCGAGTTAATCAGCTAGAGAAACGGTAGCAACATTATCCCCGTTTAACAACGTCCTAAGGAATGTTTTATAAACGCCGGCCTAATCGGCCTATAATCAATCGATTGTGGCAACACAGAACTTTTTCGATCGCAAAATTTGCTCTCTGTTAAAACAGTTTACCGGCATAGCCCCCGTATATAATTCAATATTCATTTCTAATTGCCCCGGCAATCAATAGAATATTCCACTCTCATTAGCAATTTAGGGAACACTAATCAATGTTTCTAACAAACATTACTATTGCCATCAAGCAATTCAGCAACAATGATACCGTGATCGAACATTCATCTCTAATTGCTCCCGTGTCACGTAATAATTCATTTTCACTCGAGTTTTGAAGAATGCCAATAAATATTCCAACACCTGTCGAACAATGCCTCCGATGACCTTCATCTCTATTTCTAATCTCGTCGACATACAACACAATAACTCATTGAATTCCTAAAACATGAGTCACATAGTACAGACTTTGCCCCGTAGGTACTTCAAAACAAAGAAATCGTCTCACAATCAGATTCAGGATCAATATCAAATTGTCATGAAAAATTAATAGACTATGGTAACATTTTTCAGAATTATTACTTTGATTACATGGAAAGATTGTATTAGTTATCGACGTACTTCTAAACGAATCTTCGAAAATTGATACTGGATTAATAAGTATAGTATGCTAATAACTTAATTCTTACGCAGGTATATACTGTCATTAACTAATTTAGAACTATTAGAATTGAATTGAGATCGATTTCTTTATTAAATAGGTACAGTGATTTCTCTATATATGTCGCCAAGACCTGGACGATAAGTGTCGCGGAATTATCTCCACTACCGCGGGGTATACTCGGACGCGGAGGAGTGTAAACATGACACGACTCGGGTATGTCTCCTGTACGATACACGTCGCTGGCAAGTCCCATGTTGTTGACACATATCGAGAATTCACTGTACTTCTCTGTCACTGTGTCCAATGGAAACTGTTCGAAACTCTATCGCCTCTAAAATATACTGTAGCAACTTTCTTACATTTTCAACAGCATAAAATGGAAAGAACGTTCTAAAACCATAAACAACAAACCTCGCAAAGAAGCCTGTACAATATTCTGAAACCACCACCGCAACAACACCCCTTCAAACCGACTCCAACTCTTCCCCAAACCCCAGCGCAAACCACCCCGAAAAAGAAAGCGGAGAAAAAGCGCTCACAGCGAGAAGAAGAAGAATCAGAAACCCACCCTCTTCTCACGAACCACCCCCACGAAGAGTCTCAAAGAAAAAAGACCTCGAGGAGCAACCATCCCATCTCCGGTTCCAACATCTCCAAGTCTAGTGTCCGTTGGTGTGGGTGAGGGTGTAAGGGGGTTGAAGAAGAAGAAGAAGAAGCGCTCGAAGAATATCTGTCTGTTGAATCGTCCGCAAATTGCGGTCGAAAAAGGTAAAAGTTGCTCTCGGATCGTAACTTTCTTGGATGGTGAAGAGGCGAGGCGAGAGGTTGGCCGGTGATTTTTGTTTTCATTTGATTACCTCGGGCGGCCGGGTCTGGCTCGGCGTTCCACTGCGTTTCCACCCCCCGAGTGATGGTGTTCGGCCGGGGGTTGGAAAACGGCTGGTTAGCAACGTGGAGGGCGCGCGGAAGTTGGCGAAAGCGCGCCACGAGATTCCGTTATTTTCACCGGCTGGAATCAATAGGGGCCAACCCACCCACACTCGCGCACGCACGCGGGATTCCTCGTCGGAGATCGCGCGAGCACGCGCGCGCCCGCGCGCCGGCTCACCGGCACGGCAGCGTGTGCCGTCGTCCGTCGTGTCGTGTCGACTCGCCGGGTTGGGTTAGGTTAAGCTCGCGCTTAGCGCCGCTAGGTCACATCGCACGATAGGTGTTTACATCGGGGAAGACCACGCGAGGATACCCAGGTGCCATGACCTACCGCGAAAAAGGAGTCGCGTGCCCGAAATCCCGCTTTCCTGCCACCATTCCGAACCCTCCACTCCTAGCCCTCTTCCGGCCCTCTTCTTCAACTGCTTCTCATTCTTACTACCCCTCCCTCATCCTCTCCTTCTTCTTCTTCCTCCACTTCGGCTTCTTCGTCATCGTCCTCTTCGGCTTCCTCCTCGTTAACACGGATGTCGCGTGTCCCTCTTCACTTTTAGCCCTCTTCTGCCCTGCCTTGACCCCTCTATTTCTACTCTTTCTCCCCTATCACCTCTTCTGCTTCTTCTTCATCATCTTCTTCAGCTTTTTCATTCTCTACTTCCTTTTCGGCTTCTTCATCAGCGACTATTTTTCAATTCTACCTGTATATTATTTTCCTAAACATCTTAACATAACTGCAAGATAGCTATAGTTCACCGATGAAGATAGCTAGCATGGTAGCAGATACGGCAACAGGGAAATAATGAAAGTGTACCTTGTTCTTCAACTACTTTTTATTCATCCTCCTCCTCTTCAATGTCCTATTCCCCTTCAGCTTCTTCCTCGTCGTCCTCTTCCTCTTCGAGTTCTTCGACATCGTCCTCTTCGGCTTCTTCGTCGTTAACCCGGGAGTTGTTTGTCCCTCTTCACTTTTAGCCCTGCTCTGTCCTTCCTTAACCCCTCTGTTTTTTATTTTTACTCTTCCGGCCGTATCACCTCTTTTGCATCTTCTTCATCATCTTCTTCATCTTCTTCATCTTCCACTTCCTTTTCGGCTTCTCCATCAGCGACTATTTTTCTAGTCTCTCTACATATTATTTTCATATTACTCGTTGACATAAATGCAAGAATAGCTATAGTTCACCGATGAGGATAGGTAGCACGGTAGCAGATACAGCAACAGAGAAATACTGAAAGTCTACCTTGTTCTTCAACTACTTTTTATTCCTCCTCCTCCTCTTCAATGTCCTATTCCCCTTCAGCTTCTTCCTCGTCGTCCTCTTCCTCTTCGAGTTCTTCGACATCGTCCTCTTCGGCTTCCTCGTCGTTAACCCGGGAGTCGTGTGTCCCTCTTCACTTTTAGCCCTCCTCTGTCCTTCCTTAACCCTTCTGGTTTTTATTTTTACTATTCCGGCCCTATCACCTCTTTTGCACCTTCTTCATCATCTTCTTCATCATCTTCATCATCTTTTTCATCTTCCACTTCCTTTTCGGCTTCTCCATCAGCGACTATTTTTCTAGTCTCTCTACATATTATTTTCATATTACTCGTTGACATAAATGCAAGAATAGCTATAGCTCACCGATGAGGATATGTAGCACGGTAGCAGATACAGCAACAGAGAAATACTGAAAGTCTACCTTGTTCTTCAACTGGTTTTTATTCCTCCTCCTCCTCTTCAATGTCCTATTCCCCTTCAGCTTCTTCCTCGTCGTCCTCTTCCTCTTCGAGTTCTTCGTCGTCGTCCTCTTCGGGTAGCCCGTCGTTAGCCCGACGACTTCCAGGGATTACTTTCTCATTTAGATTTTATCGGAGCGGCTCGCGCGCCGGTTTTCTTATGTCCCTCTTAGACGGCCATTCCCCGATTCCTTCTCCTTTGTTTTTACTAATTACCCAGGACCAGTCAGCCATCCGACGTCTCTTCTTCTTCCTGCCCCCCCCCCCCAACCTCCCTCCGAGGACTCCTCTTTCACTCGCGGCCGTCGATCATTAGGCGGCCGGCCAAAAGGGTGTCCTCCCGTGACTCGCTCCTGTTTTCTTGATTTTAAATAACACCCGGCGAAACTATTGTTCGACTACGATTGTGGTTCCGGTGCGGAGGTGTTCGATTTGTCTTTCGGTGACTATGGCTGGGTCTTAATTTCGTCCGGACTATCGAAATGTGTTTTTGAGTCGAACGTTCTCCTCAAAGGGTTGCACGAATGATCCTTGGATGACTGTTCGTCTATGTTCATTCTGTATTTGGTTAGGACAATAGTGTGTTTATTTATGTTTTCTACTTCGAATATTACAGAATCTTTAGTAATATTGTCTTTGCAAATTTTGTGCGCATTCCTGAGTTTTCGAAAATTCTGAGTACCTAGAAGCGTAACCAATTATAAGGACTCCAATGGACTTTCAAGGACTGCAATTCTTACTAGAGAATATTATTATTATTACTATTATTATTATTGTTATTGTTATTATTAAACTGTGGATCGTATACATTTTTCTTAAATTTTATGTGTACTTAAAGTTCAAATAATTTTGAAGAACACGAAGATTAAGTAAACTATTATAAACGTGTCATTTGATATCTGATCAATCCGAGCCCTTAACGATACCCAAAAACATTATATCTTGAATTTCTTTAGATCGTTGCATAAGGCTATACAGTTTCATACATGCCAGCAGTCTGATCGCTATACTCATCGTCAGTGGAGCCGTCCATACCCCAACAAACGATCGTCCTTATAGTGATCCTCGCGTCCCATGGCCACCCTAGAAGGGTAATGGTGAACAATCCGAAGAGAAAAGGTCTGGTGTCCGCGAACGAATCGCTATGTCCTCGGGTCCAGTTGGCGGTTTCGAATCCGTCGAATCGACAGAGGTCCTCTGCAGCTGGCCCGACAAAAAATCAGGCCCGATTGTTTTATTCCCAGCGGTTCTATCCGCTGGTCAACCGGTCCTTCTGTCCTTATTATGATTATCCTCGACGAAGGGTCGTCGGAGGGGAGGGTCTCGTCGAACGGTTTCCATCGTCCCCGTTCCTCGTCGACTCCTATCCACTTTTCCTCCCCTAATCAGAAAAGACAGAGGAGAAGAAAGAGCAAAAAGCGAATCTCTGGCTAAGGGATGAGGGTTGGAGCAGCCTAGCTCGAAAGAGTGGTCGAAATCCAATTTTCCTTTCTTCTGGCGCGTCTCTCGCGATGAAAGAGAATCTGGTGGATGCACCACGTGTCACGGGGCACCTCGTATGCAAATTTCCTGGCCCCATTGTCTTCTTTCGAACCCCCCGTCCACCCCTTGGCCCACCCCACGGCCGACAAAAAGATCCAGGTCAAACTTTCATCCGGTTAGGAATTTTTATTTTTCGATGAACGGAACAACAAAGGGGGTCAAACCCTGACGTCGGCCCAGAAGAGAATATTGTCAGGGGTTGGGCAGCCGCATTCACCTTTTCGAACACGCTCAACGGTCGGGGACAGTGTCGTTCTAAGACAATCGATACAATTACCGAGGAACCGCCATCGAAGACGTGGCTCGAGGGTCGAGTCGCTCTTTTCTACGGTAGCCAACCCTCCGCCAAGTGTTCCTTCCCTCTCGGGAGAGTGCACCCTTTTGCTTCCTCCGAGAGCAAAAAAAAAAGGGTGCGAAAGATTCCGAGACCTGTGGAGCCTCGCAGACGCCATTCAAGACGAATAAAATCTGTTTACTCGATCTTATTGAATTTAGACACCCCCCGGATAAATGTTTTCGACAATCTATTTGGGATCTTCGAGATCATTATTTAAGGGGTGGGAAGTAATTGAGGGTATTTCTTAATTGGATACGGATTGCTATTGGCTGAAATTTTCCTGAAAATTTTTATTTTCAGCTGGGTACACGATTTTAATGTATCTTTATTGTTACCCTCTAAGATAAATGTCTTATTTGTGATTTAATTGACTGTATGTGCTAATGTCTACATACTGTTGTTACATGGAACTTGGATTAAAAAATTTTTATTTTGGACAGACTTCTTAATTTTATTGAATTTAATTTGCTACCCCTTTAACGTCGCGGGTTCTTTCCTTTCTAACAATTTTAGTAGGATTTTTGAACTTATTGTTGAAATAGTATGCTTAGTTAAAATTTTTCTTAAAAGTGGTTATTTTAAGCTAGTTACTCGAATTTATTAATTGCCAACCCTTAAGATGAACGTAGTCGACGTTGAAAGGGTGAAAATCAATGAATGTATATTTATCGATCATTAGGTGGTATGATCACATTTAATTTTTCTGCAATATTTTATTTTTAATCTCCCCATTTGATCCGAGTGGAAATAAATTTAATAAAATTTGTACTCCCCCGGAAGTGTATATTGATATACAACAAAACACCTACTTCAATTACATTGAATAACTTTAATGCACCGTTTCTCTGAATATGGAAATTTTTTAAATATTCATTAACAGAAAATGCACACCTGAAATTCATTAAAATTTTTAATTGATTATATAAATATCTGTAGAAGTTTCTCCGTGACATATTTGACTAACAAATTCCATAATTAAATAATAAACTTAGTTTCTTATCAAACTGCTTCGCGACAGTATACATTTATTGAAAGATTCAATTGTACAACATCTGTTCAAATTCGTCACTAAAAAGGATTATTTCATGAATACGCTTCAACGAAAAAATATGTATTCAATCAAATACCATTTTGTACAAAATATTATAGTTCATGAGTGACATTTAAACCCACGTTATATTGATAAAATTAATAATAAAATGTCATGAAACGTATTATTTTTTAGCTGTACAGCGAAATATGGAAACTCTGTATAACAGAGTTCATTCATTCGGGTTAAATAATTCACATTTGTCGCTAGTACTCGTCAATGATAAATATTATTCTTGTTGTTATAAATTTTATTCTATATTTTAATATATTATAATATTATATATATATATATATATATATATATATATATATATATGTATATGTATATGTATATATATTCTATTAATTTATAAGTGGAACATTTGTCATTTATAAATATAAGTCATCCAGCATATGCAACAAATACGGCGAATATATTTTCGCAATGTGCAGAATAAGTTGTAGTAAGTTCTCGCATTGAGTGAAATTGAGCGGTTGCGTGCGAACCGGTGAAAATAGAAAAAAAAATATTTTTTTGAAAAATCCGTGTATACATAGCGAAGGACAAAAAAATCGGAATTTGCGGTTGCATAACGATTCGCAGGTATGCAGCGTAGCCCAGCAATCGTAATAAGATCTGGTCTATCGTCGAAAGGCTCGCGCTAGGGAATGCCGCTCGAGAATTTCCAGAGGCGAGGCACGCCGTTCTGGGGGTTGTCGATCAACCCCCGTGGAAACGCGATGGAGCGGGCTGCGGTCACCGCTAGGATTCGAAATACGACGGTGTACGTACTCTGTTACGTCGCGTACGCAACGATGTTATGTTAACCTTATCGTTGGGATGGCGTGGAGGCACGTAGCGTCGCGCTAACACCCACCGATCGCTATTTGCCACGACGAACCGGCGAAATCTTCCGTGCAACGCCGCCGCCGGAATTCCGAAAACTTTCCCGACAGTTCTTCAGAAATCCAAATTCCCCCAAGCCGCTATCCTTCACCGGGAACATATTTTTAAAACGAGCATCGCAAACTACCCCTCTCTTTATCGTCAACCAATTCTTGAAACTATTTCTCACCTGCCCCGAATTTCTGAAGTTACGTTCAATTTTCATTTTTGTGACAAGGAACATTTTTTAGCTAACATTCTAGACTGATTTTTCTCGAGGACAAAAGCAAAAATTTCAGGCTACTCTTATCTTCATCCTCAACTGATTTTTAGAATAAGTTGAAACAGCTTTTTTCAGAAAGAATAAATGTTTAAAATCACGATTTTTAGTTTTTCTGTTTTCGTCTAGAACAATTTTCAAAGACAGCATTTCAAATTGGTTTTCAAAACGAAAATTTCATACTACTCCTTCCATTTGTTAAGAATATATTTTTTACTTATTACAGACAAATTTTCAAAGTGAACATTTCAAACAGATTTATGATGTAGAAAATAAAATAGTAAGAGCGAAATGAAACGGAGATTATGGCTTAAGAAATTTTTAGAAAAGGGTGGGAAAATATGTTACTATTTTTCTACTGCTTCTTGCCATAAGTGCAAGCATAGCCACCGTTCACCGATAGCAGGCACAGTAATAGAGAAATAATGAAAACTGCAATCAACTCTTATTCAGTCGAGCAATTATTACATTAATGTTCTGCGAGCCAAATTGACTGGCAGGTTCCATCCAATTAACAAAGAAAAATTCTTTAATTGTAATAGTAACCGATATTGTTGAATTGATTTATACAACACGGCTACGTACAGCGATCCTAATTGGTAGGCTGCGGATATTCGTGCAAGTTTTTAAAAACATATAAATCCTCTCTGAAAAAATATATCATTCAGGGTAGCAATTCAAATTAAATTGAGCCCGGGTGGTTTGTAAAAATTGTAAAAAAAAGTCGAGTAACATTCATACAATAGCCAGAAACTGAAAAAAAATGATCGTGACAGAAGTTTCGAGACACTTATTTTGTCCAAAAACTTCAGTGAACCTACAGTTAATCTACATATTTACACAAGATTTGCTATTTATTAACCGTACGATGCGCGTAATTAAACCGACTCCAAGTGTGATCGAAGAATGTCTCAAAATGCATCTTTGCAAAACCAGAAAATCAAGTTTCACTTTCTCTGTGGCCGCACCGAATAATTCCGCCGGTATAGAAGGTATTTAGCCGGAGGAACGTAAACGTTTAGGTAACGCTGAGGTCCTCCGCCCTGAATTCTCAAGGTATATACAACCTAATTCCCTTCGACCTAATCACGACTTCGGTGACGGAGGGCGCCGCAAATTCTGGACGTCTCCTCTGTCCATACCGTTAAAACCAGGGTCCACGTCCATTTTTAAAAACGATTCGAAAAGGCGGGATTTTTTCTGACGGTTCCTCCTGAAGGGAGAGGACGAGGCGTTCCTTCATAAAGGAGACGAGGCGAGTTGCGGTCTGCGCCAGGATTCGAAATACACGTGATGGTGAACGTGAAGTCCATTCTGGCGTGTACGCAACAACGGCGTGCTAACCTTACTGTCACGCCGGGGCCAAAGGGATGTAAAGCCGCGATAACGCCTCCGAATCGTTATTGGGTGTGATAGAGAGGCCACCCCTCATCGTTTACAAACCGCTCTATCGTGGAAACGAAGCATCGCAAACAGCCGGAAAGTCGGCGCCGCGAGAACTGTCGCGCGACTTCCGCAATAGAATTTTCGAAAAATTCGATTTTTCAGTGCCGGCCGAGTTCGATGGCCGAACAGTCGCCGGCACCCGATGTTAGGGCAGTTCAAACAACCATACGGGGTCAACAATGGCTTCCTCCACAGGGCTCGTACACCCTCTTCCGATGGGGATTTTGGGACGCGACGAAGACGGGGCGGCTCTTTCGAAATTTAGACGATGGCCACCCCTCTGGGGTAATTGGACAGTTTTTTGGTGGATTGCATGGGCGATTATTTAGGCGATTTTTGATCTAGATGATGACAGCGTTATGTTTGGAGAAGCCGAGGCTGAGATTGAAGAGGGGGTAGTTTTTTGAAAATGTTTTTAGCTCGTAGAAATTTCGAAAGATTTATAGTACGCTGGAATAAATTTGACAATAGGGTTAATTCTCAACTAGGCTACGTATTTTATATATTCAAATAATAATCAAATAATAATTAAATTTTTCATCCCTTCTGGAATAGGATAAATTGACTAATAGAGTAAAGAAATTTTTTCCAGATTTCTTTCTCTGTAAATGTAATTATAAAAATTTATGTTTGCATACAGATCCGGTCTGACTATTATATTGGATCTTGAGACAGCACTGTGAATAATGTATCAAACAGATACAAACCTCTTTAAGTATGTAATTTTGGAAGACTGATAATATTTTATTGTGGTTTTAACAGACAAACATGTCTGGGTTAGATTATTTTAGTTTGGTTATAAACGCTTTGGTATGAATTTTTCACATATTTTTAATTAAATGAAATTCTGTTTAAGTGTTTTAAATAATTGTAAACAACATCGATGACGTGGTAATACTGTCGAGAAATAAATTTCAAAGTATCCGATGAATTTTTAAATTGTGTCAACACATTGGGAAATTCAATGTAAAATTAAACAGCAAATTGTTGTTAAAAATTGACGATAATGACGTCTGGTAGGTTGATAATAAATTCTTTCGAACGGATTAATATATTGATTTTTGAGCGAGTTTTACTCTGATAGGATCCTGTTCAAATATTTGATGAAATTGGGGGGGGGGTGAAAGCGAAGAAGGGATGAGAGATTTTCGCACTTGGTGCATTAATTGCATCCACCTGTTCTACGAATGCTCAAAATTATTATTCTAATGTGACCATAAACACAAAGACCTAAATCGAAATTTGACCTATTCCCTCGTACAATAAACACAGATATAATTCACCACGAAACAATTTACACAAAATTATATTACGCACTAAATTAAATGCACAAGTGAAAGTTTCTCGTTATGTCTTTTTTTTTTACAAGATAGAATTAATATCGATTGCTCATTTTATCCCATTCAATAACCGTTTTAAGGGAAATCGGAAGGTGGTGCCGTTCCAATATCACCCGTTCTTTTTCCAATTTAAATTTGAATTTTCAATCTCGCTGAATTTAAACTTTCAATTAAAGTTCGAATTAAATTAAATCGAATTAAATTATGCTTTGAATCCAACTAATTTAATCTTTGAATTAACATTGTACCGGGTTGTTTAACAACGTAACTACCCACTGCGGCACAGAACTCCACCAAAATTTCTACGAAAGAAGAAATCTAATCAAAAAGAATTAAAAAATGATGATTCCATCTGCTATATCAAGAAAATTCTATGAAAATACACTAAATATTCTCGTTTCTTGCTGGCAGTACAGTAGGCCTACTCAACCTCCATTATCCGAACTAATCAAGGAAATATGTGTATGCATTCGGATAATCGAACCGTTCTTGTTAGGATTACGTAGAAACGTAAATTACTGACAACTACGTGTACATACGTGTACTGTATAACAAAGGTTTGGATAATCGAGGCTGTCCCGCATACTGAAACTAATACTAGGTCAAAATGACGGATTCTACAATTTTTAACTTACCATTATTGAAATTGGTAATGACGCATCCATGAGGAATTATTCACCAAATTTATTTCTTTGGGTACATATTATTTAAAAAACGACACATAATTTGGGTAGACAAATTCTTGTTATATTACTGGGATTACATTTGCAAAAATATTCAAGGCCAAACAGAAAGAATTGCGCTTCGCGACACTTCAGGCAAGGAAGTTCGCGGCCATCGTCGTCGACAAAAGAAAAATCTGCAGCAAAAAAAAGGGAGCATGAGCGGCGATGATCCGGGGCCCGGATCGCTGGAGAGGCGAAGGCGTCGTCGAGCCCGGAGGGCGAATTACGAGTCGTCGTAAAACGTCGGAGCCGAATCACCGTTTCGCCGTAGCAATCGAAACAATCGATAAAACGAGCCACGCGTCGCTGGTCGCCGCTCGGCGTCCGCCAAAAGAGCAGCCATCATCAACATCATCGACTTGGCCGGAGAGAAAACCAATCGCCCCGCGCTCCTCTTCTCTTCCGTCCAACCCTCTTTCCAACCCCAAGCCAAAACGATCCCCTAACGAGCCTGTGCGCAGCGCCTCGAAGTGCTCCTCGGTAGCCCCTGAAAAGCGCAATTTCGTAAAAGACGTTTCTGGATAGGTCCGAGCGAGAGAAAGAAGGCGGGCAAGAGTGTCGGGGTCCGGAGCGGGACGGTAAAACGAGCGAAAGAGGAAGCGAGCGGAGCGCATTCGGAGCATCGTGGAGCGTGCGGGATGACGGTACATGGTCGTCCACCTGGCGGGGTGTCGGGTTTGCGCAGCGCAAAACGCAAACTCGGCTGACGAGCGGCTCTCGCACTGCGCTTCAGCGCATGGGGGCAGTTTAGCAGATCGGTCGTTTATGGGCGAGAGGGTGATCGGGGCGAGGTGGTGGATTGCAGCGGGGGTGGTCGGGCGGGCCATCGAGCGGGACAAGGTCCGGCCGAGAGGGCTGCCCGACCGGGAGCGAGAGGCTGCGAGGGCCGAGGGGTTGCTGAGGGGGTGGTCGAGGAGCGGTTGTCCGAGAGAGGGTTGGCGGCCCGTTGGTGCGATAGAGTCGGCGAGGAGGTGAGGTGGGGGTGCCCGGCACGGGGCCACGGCGCAGTTGCTACTCAGACACGGGGATGCTCGCAATGCCTCTATCAAAGGTTACCGAAAATTTCGGAAAACGTAGCGGGTTTTCGTTAAAATTGCGCGCGGCCTTAAGAGATTCGCGTGCCGGGTGCCGGGTTTACGTGCGGGCGGCCGAGCGAGCGAGCCTAAGTCGCCGAGGCGTCGCGGCGCGCCGTCGGGTATACCGTGAGACTCTCGAAGGAAGGAAGGAAGGAAGAGAGAAAGATAGGGGGCGGGTGGGGGGTGCAGATCCGCGTCGAAAAAGAAGGACCGAGGGGGACACGGGTTTTCTTGCGAAAGGGGGTCGCGACGCGTAAGGTGGTGATCGCGAGAGGGTTCGATGGGGGAGGAAGGAAACCCTTGGAGAAAGAGGAAGAGGGAGAGAGAGAGAGAGAGAGAGGGAGAGAGGTGAAGGAGGACATTGAAGGAGGACCGAGGAAGAAGGAGACCGGTTCCCGGCCCAAGATCACCGTCCCGCGACGCACCAACAGACACTGGCGAGCCGCGAGGAGCACGTGGGGGAGAAAAGTCCGGGAAAGCACGAGGAGCGGGCAAGAGAAAGAGGCTGGGAGAGAGACGAACGATGGGAGAGCCCGCGGGAGAGACAAGGACAGAGACAGCGTGCCGACGCGTCTTACCACCGACGCGCAAGGAGCGACGCCGCGCGCCTCTCTAGAAGGGGAACGAGGAGCTGGAGGGGGTGGCGAGGGGGCGGTCGCGGCGGGGGCAGCAAAGACGCTCATTCGTTCCTCGAGTCACGTGGGCCCCTTCTTACAGCCGAGGTTTTTCCTTTCGTCCCGCGGGAAATTCGAACCCCTTCGCGACGACCATCCGATACGCTTCTCACCCTCTTGGCCCAGGGCGGGGAAGGGGTGGGGGGAGAAGGGGGCGACACTTGATACGCCCCGTGATCTCGATGATCGCAGATTTTAAATGATCCTTCGTTCTTCTTTAATTCTATCTTTCCTTGTATCGATCTTCAAATATCGAACTGTTTCGGGGGGGTTTGTACCGGAAAGGGGCGATTAGGGGTTTCCGATTGGAATCTGCGGTCGTCGAGGCTTCTCGAGAATTCTCTCGGTCCTTCGGCTCTCTCGATCCCGTGAATCCGCTCGTAGATCCGTTCGGTTATCGTTTCGTCGCGACGCGTCGCGTGATCGTCGTCGTCCGATAGGGTTACGAGAGCGGATTCACACGACGAGGCCCCCTTCCGGGTATTTTTCTGTTTCAGACGCGTCGCACTGTGTTGTTATGTGTTGTCATAGTTATTTCATTGAAAAATTAATTTCGCCGTTTCCGAAACACACGCACCGATTTCTGTCTGTGAAACACAAAGTCTGAACAACTCCTCTTTAAGTTTCTGCCGAAACCGGACTCGATTAATTAGAAACCAAGCTTTCGTTCGAGCGTTCCTCATTTCGAAATTTCGACAAGTAAGAAGAATAAGAAGCAGAAGACGACGAAAAAACGAAAAAAGAGAAGGAAGAGGAAGGAAAAAGGAAACCAAGGAAACTGAAGGAAGAGAGAAATACAAAAAAATATTGAGAAAAAGCACAAAAAAATAGAGAAAGAACGAGCGAGAGAGAGAGAGAGAGAGTAAGCGAGAAAGAGAGAGAGAGAGCGAGAAAGCGAGAGAGAGAGAGAGAGAAGTAACGAAATTTAATGAAACAAAAAAAAGCATTGCCTTAAGAAGAGGAAGAAGAGTTATTACTTACACTGTCGACGGAACAAAGCAGGAGGAAACAGGGGGGAAAGAGAAACAAGAGTAATTAAGGGAAAAAAGAAATAATACAAAAAATACACTTTAGACGCCTAACAAAGTAAATTGTAAAGATATGACTAAAGTATATTTTTAACAAGTTTTGAGAAACTTTAGATTTTAAACGTAAATTTTAAACGCGCGATAAAAAAAATGAAAAAAAACGATAAAATTCTTAATAACTAAAAATGTGATCTAAAAGTCGTTGCTACCAAGAGAAGCCTTATGTCCTTGTTTCAATTAGTTCGGTTCCAAACGTAAGTAACGCTCATCGAACAACTGTTCTACTAATCATTTTTGCATGACGCATGTGTTTTCCAGCTACAAAGATCTACGGGATCTCAAAGAAATTCTTGTTCCTCGCGAAACCTCGCATCGATTCCGATTTACTCTCTAAGTAACAGATCGTTTCGGGAACCGTTGGATCGGGTCACGGAGAATCGCGAATCGTCTCGGGTCGTCCCGGCAATCGCGCGGTTCGCATCCCCTCGCGGAAACCGGCACACCCAAGCCGAACGAACGACCGCCAACAAAAGTTTCGCCTCCTCCCGTAATTGTACGCTTTCCGTGCGTGCGGCGCATGCAGCGCGCAACACTTATTACAGTAAATCGGTTAAACGCGAGAGAGTGTCCGTAATCATAGCAACTACGCGGTAATCGCTACCGTGGCCCCGTAGTATTGCCATTACGCGCATTATCATTATAATTCGCAGATTATTAAGCGGCGCGTAGCTGATGGCCGGCCGGCCCGATCGGCCGATCGCCTGCTAAACAAATTCCTCGACACCGGACTCGATCGTTCCCCGTCCGAAAATCTAGATCTCTTAGAATCGTATCAAACTTCCATTTCTGTCGGCTTCTACAGCCCGGGGTGAGGGGGATGAAAATCGGGGAAAAAAAACTAGAGGCGGAATCAGCGAAAATCCGTGCAGATTTATCGAAGGGGTGGACCGGAAAAAAAAACTGAAAAGGGAGGGGTGGTTTTTACCGAGAGAGAAAAATTGCGGGAGCGGCCTATGCCGGTTCGAAATCATTTTATTTTCTGTGTGCACGATGACGCACCGTTGCCAGCCCCGGGAGCCGATGATCGAAGGGGTGGCTGTAGGGTGGCAGGCGACGAGGGGGCCGGGGGGAGGGAGGGCGGGTATGCAGGGGTTCGATTTGAAATTTCCTATTTCGCAAGGCCTGGCTTGAAAACCGGCGCTACGTTGCATGCGGCGCGGCGCAACACGCGAGCGGGTATCCACGTACGAATACGAACGAGAATGACGGTGGCGAAGGGTTGGTAGAGGGTGGCGGGTCGTTGCGGGGGGAGGTTGCGATGGTTGCGGGGCACACCGGGAACGGCGCGGCATCGTCAGGCATTTTTTCGATGATTTTCAAGCCGGGGGGAGGTTGGGCGACAGAGAAAGAGGGCGGGAGAGAGAGATAGCGGTCGCCCGCGTTCCATACACGCGAGCACCGCTGGGTAACTGCATGGTTTACGTGTAGAAATGTGCGAGTGAGCGAGTGAGCGAGCGAGCGAGAGTCTATCATCCCATTTGGCTGGGCTTCGGCGATGGTCGGCGTTGTTGCGCCGGGAATGCCAGCAGGGGGTGGTGGACAGGGGCGGAAAGGCGTTAGGGTGCCCCTCGGTGGAAAGAGGAGGCGATGCAACTCGGTGTCGGCGGTAGCATGAACTGCTAGGGGTGAGCTGGAGAGTGCGAGGGCATCGAGGAGTAAGGGAGGGAGACCGGGTGCAAGAGAGAGAGAGAGAGAGTGAAACGAGCTGGGGTTGGCGAGCGAAGGAGGGTGGCGGGCCGCCTGCATGCATTTTTTTTCCACACCCCGCGTATTGATCCCGGAGTCATTCAAAATGGCGGCCGGGGCCGAGTCAGCCAATGACTGCCTGAATCGATGACTGCAGCGAGCCACCCCCGAACCGGCCAATGGGAGGCCGTCGTACGGCGTTCTATGCGGGAACCACCACCCCGGTGTACGAGACACACCGGCCTACACCACACCGTCCCACCGGACTCGCCGGTGTGTACGTGTACGCGTCTGTGTACGTATATCTACTTGCACATGCGTTCGCACGCGTGTCTGTTCCCTGTTCCGGGTTCGAGCTCGTCGATGACCCGGGACACGTCGATGATTTCCACGGAAAATTCGTCCCCCACCCATCACCGGGGGCCAACGGGAGCTGCGTTTTCGCTTCGCATACTCTCTGCGCTCCACCATCGGCGCCCCTCCCCCCCCACCCCCTGTCGTTTCGACGGGGGGTTCGAAAAAATCGCCGAACTTTCGACTCGATCGTTTCCCGAGTCGACCGACCGGCTATTTCCATCCAGACCGTTCGCATTTGCCGCGATTAACGGCCCACCCTGTTCTGCCGCCCACGCCTCGACCTCCCCTCCGAATCCACTCTCTCTCTCTCTCTCTCTCTCTCCACCCTCTTTTATTCCACCCTCGCGAAATAACGGGAATCGGAACCTGGACTCGCGGCCACGATCGAAGAATCGCATCGTTGTTCGCCCCCCTATGTGCGAGCGCGCTCGAATCATCGCGGGGGTCGTTGACCGTCGCTCGATGACGACTGCACACCAGGATTTTAAACGAAACCCGATGCTGCACGAAGCTGAACCTTTCCTCGCACCGACGCGCTCTTCGGCTTTTCGTTTCCCCGGGATTTTAACGCTCCACGCCAGGCCTCCGTGCTTCTTGCCCGTTCGGATAGGACGTTGCCCGTGGTCAGGGTTCCCGCGGAGTCTTCGTGATGTTACGAAGCTTAACAGTTTTCGTAATCGTCCGCACTTTGGATCCTCGAAGTTAGGCCTCCACGCTTCCCGCCTGTTGAGATAGGACGGTATCCGTGGTCAGGGTTCCCGCGGAGAGTCCTCGCGGACTTATGAAGCTCGACATTTTTCGTAGTCGCCTATGAATTCCGGAAAGGGGATAGTTACTTTCTACGTTGGGAATGTTTATAGAATACTTGATAGTCAATGGTCGCTGAAACTTGTAGAGTATCTTGTTACAGCAATCTAGGAGACACAATCAGCTCCAGACACTTCTTGGGTTCCCGGTGACATAGATATTACTGTGTCGTTGATTGTGACTCCTAAGTCAGCAGAATTGGACACGGATATTAAAGAACCGGGCACTTGTTCTCTTTGAACTGTTTAGCAACCGTGTACGGGACAGGGAAGCGTCTCTCTAACGAGTCTTCGCCTTTTTTCATCGTCTGATTGGGCCATTAAACAATTTTGTACTTTCTGGACACTGAACTGATCGTGGAGATCATTGGTGGCGGCTAGGAAAGGGTTCTAGTTCTAAATTTTTTAAAATTGAACCTTGGTATTGGACAGCTAAAAGCCATATTCGTTTCTCGAAAATTTTCAGTACTCCATGCTACGGGAATATTGAAATAAATGCTAGAGGGTCATTAACTAAAATCTCACTTAAAGTTGGTCTTTGACAGCGGACACCGTCGTTTGTCAAAGTGTCTTCCTGCTTACTACCATAATCAGCAGGATCGTCGAAAGATGTCTTGCTAAACTCTCAGATTTTGATAGAGAACGTCAAAATTGAATCCTGACATCAGCGACAGTGAATAGACACCCTCCTCTATTCAAACTGTCTTTCCACGTCTTCTGAGTACTACAATGATCAGTGAAATCATCAAACGAGGCATCGCAAGACCCCAACTGCCGAATCCCAGAAAACATATCGTCATAGAGAACATCCAAAACTGAACTTCAAAGCAGAAAACTAACAATCACTGTTTATCCAACCTGTCTTCCCTTTCTAAATGCTAGAGACAGAATTGTTAATCATCGTGCTAGGAGGCTTCCTACGACTATTAAATCTTTGACACCGGCAACAGCCATTTGCACCTAATCAAACAGTCTTCCCACATTCTTTAACCGCTGGAATGATTGATAGGATCGTTGATCATCGGAAGACTTCTTCCTACTTTCAATCTGAAGCTTTATCCGAAATCAATCTTCGACATTAGCGACAATCAACAACCGTTTCACCTAATCGAGCCTGTCTTTCCGTGCTTTTCGATCGCCGGAGTGATAGACGGTATCATCGATCAAGACCGTAAACGATTGCTCGTGCTTGAGCTACTACTACACTCAAAGCAGGACTCAAAGCTAGACTCGAAATTCTATGTGGGCTCGAAGACCATCGAAGCTAATTGGATCGCCAAAAATCGCAACCGACTGCACAGATTCCGCTTTACCACGGCGTCTCCCTTCAAAATGACAGGATCACGGTCAAAGTGATAGAGATCAGCAGAGATTTTAACACTGAACCCACCGAGCCTCAAAAGTAACTACACGTGGTCTTATAAAAACGTCGAGATCGAATTTATTTGTATTTTGTGCGGTTCGTGTTACAATTCAAGCTCTACTAAATATATGTATTCAATCATTTCCCCCCGAAAGCATCGTTATAGTTTCAGCAATTGTGGAATAAAAAATCGGCCAAAATGACCGAACTTTGTAATTGTGAAACAAGATATCTGTAATCGTTGAAAATGACCGACGGTGGTGGGTTCATTGTTAACGGGCTGATCGGATCGAGAAAAATTGCACGGATCATCATAAATTCCACGTGACGAGTCGGCCGATTTCGCGACCCGGTTCGATGCGACTCTGTGGTCGGCTATCGGCGTCACCTTGATCCTGGCTACGTGGCCGTTATCTTATCGAGCCGTTCCTCAGTCGGCAAAAAATCCGGATCGTCGTGTACAGTTCCTCCGTCTGTTCCCCTGTCAGCTGGATCTCCGGTGCCGATCGGTGGATCAACCGCGAAGACGAACAGACGGACGGTTAGACGGATAGACGGACGGACGGACAGGCGCGAGGTGGTGTCTGAATCGAAGCGCATCAATTTTCTGCCGGGGCACTCGTTCGAGCACTTTGTGCGCGGGGCAAAGAGAATGTCGAAACTGTGCGAGAGGCACGAGGCACGATTGCATCACGGCCTGCAGCGTGGCGGCGGCACAGCAGCGTGCACCGCGCGCCGCATTACATCTACTCTTGTGTGTGCATATGTACTTAGATTGGCTCCTATTGACATAGCCACAGAGACAACGACGCCGGTGGAGAGTACAGTCGGGAAAAATGCGAGCGACGCGCGTTCCTCGGCCTCGTCCGACACTTTGATCTCCCACACCGAAGGGGACACAGAAGTGCAAACAGAGCGGCAGCCCGCGAGCGTACGCGAGCGAGCAACCGTGCACGCGAGCCGAACGCATTTTCCGACAGAATGAATTAATAGGAAATCGGACGAACCGGGTAAAACCGTCCTCCTTTTCCCGGACCACCATCAGGAAATCGATCCCCCGCGAGATTCTTCCGATTCGAGTCGCATCCCGATATTCATGTATATACATATAGATACATATATACATATATATATACATATAGCAGAGAGAGAGAGAAGCTGGCCGTCGGATTGTTGAAATTTTCGATTAAATTCGAATCCCTGTGACCGGAGTTTGTGGACGAAACGATGTTTGCCGAATGGACGCTCGACGGTGGACATCGCGCGGATTTTGTTGATCGTGGTCAACACTGACTGGCCCCCCGCCGACACCCCCGCGTACACAGCATTGACAAATTCATGAGCTCCCCCCAGGGTGGAGGGGGATTTTGCCGAAGCGCGCCACTGTTTTATCGGGATCCGACGTTTTCTTGAATCATTTATCCACCGCTGATTCGCTTCTTCCACTGGTGCCGAACCCGGGCTCGTTTGGCTCCGGCGCGATCGAATCTGCTTCTGTAAACACGGGTCGTAATGAGCCGCGGGGAAAATAAAATGTACCTGTCTGTTTCAATCCGAATGGTCTCAATCCACTTTTCAGAATTCCAATGGGCGATCAGCGTGCTGTAGTTAACCCTTCGCACTCGAAGCCGTTTCCGAAACGAAACATTTCTTCCGAATATTTCTTCCTTTCTAGAATATTTCCCTTCAAAATATTTCTTTTTCTTGTTATACATGCGCAAAATGGTGCAATTTACTCGTACAACACGGTACAAATTTAATAATGTAAAAAGTATTTTGAATAATGATACAGCAATTCTTAGTGGCGCCTCACTTTTTCACCAACATTGTTCGTGTTCGGAGGAGGATTATGGTTCTCAGGGAATCCGTGATAATTCTTCTATGGTATCCTGTTGAGAATTGTTGAGGATAGTTGTACAGTTAGGACGTATTTCGTTGCGATTGTTGAACATGTGTCGCAGATAGGGAATAGAATTGAAATATTGCGTAAAAAGAACAGGGGATTGCGAAATTCTTATCTTGACTAAACAGTGATTCTGAAAGTATTTGTTTCGCGTTGCATCATGCTAATTGACATTTCTGTACTGTGTTCATAAAGATGGAGCAAACCTGTTCAAGTTTTGTTTTTGTTCCAAGGTTCTTTTTACACAATTTCCGAAATGTACGAACGGAAGAAATCTTCTAAGAATGACGTTGGGAATGAGTGTGACAAGTGGAACGAGCTTAGGCGTTCCTTATCTCGAGCAAAGAGTGACTGAAACATGTCGCTTCGTGCTGTTTCAGTTTTACAACATTTTTCTATCCGCTCGACGAACCTTATCCCGTTTAATTGTTTTTCTCTCGTCAAATCTGCGAAGATCTGTCGGAAATAATCTTTGAAAAACCTCTGACGAAAAGAAAATATGACTCTTATCTTGAGCAAACAGCGACTGAAAAATTTGTTTGTTCCACTTCGGCATCGAGATTTCTATTTGACTGTGAACTTTTCCATTCCCCGTTTTTCTAGCATCGAATTTTCTATCGATTTCTATTTACGTATTGATTAGGTCGTTTGGGGAAGTGAAAGATGCTTCGGGTGGAGAAGATGGCGTCTCGAAATTTTCGTTCCCAGCTCCGAGAGAGCGTTTTGCGTTCCGAAGGGTAGCGCGTCTCGTGCACTTTCTGCTGCAGCTGTACTAAGCGCACACGATGGAATGGTTTTTCTAGCGCGGGCAGTTTTTCTATTAAGCTTCATTTGTTTCTTTCATTGCGTAATGCGCCGGACGCGTCGCTCATTTCATCCTACTGCCGAGCACTCCTACCGTTAGAATTCTTAATCCGGATTGCAGTTTCGATGGTTCGTGTGACGCTCTGAATGCAAGCATACTCGGCTCAACGGGAAGCCTAACTCTTCGGCAATCACGATTCTACAAAATCGAAAACCCGAGAAGTGTGACTAAACAACACCGTTCCGGAAACCGATTCCCTCGGATTTCTGACGCTCTTTTCTTGCAAAACGTGACAATAGTTGCATTTAAGCTTTCGACTACTGATCAAACTTTCTCAATTGCAATGAGTGATTAAATTGGTAGAGCTAGTTACATAGATTAATTATTTTACAGTGAAACCGTCGATTCTTGAATGAAAACTTTCCTATGGTTTTTAGAGTTTATTTTTCTTGTGCATTTTTCCCATTCTCCAAAAAGTCTTTTCTCAGTCCTTTCAAATTGCATTGGGTGATTAAATTGACACAGTTAGTTACATGGATTAATCATTCTACAGTGAAATAGTCGATTCTTGAATGAAAACTTTCCTACAGTTTTTAGTATTTATTTTTCTTGTGCATTTTTCCCATTCTCCAACAAACCTGCTCCCAGACCTTTCAAATTGCAATGGGTGATTAAATTGACACAGCTAGTTACATGGATCAATCATTCTACAGTGAAACAGTCGATTCTTGACTGAAAACTTTCCTATACTAAATTCTTAACACTAGACCTACCACGGTCAAAATGACCTGTTTTCTATTTCACAATTATTGAAATTATAAAAACGTTTTCACAGGAAATGACTGAATTGTCTTCTTTATTTAAGCACATATTTCAATTAAAATCGTACAAAGTTCAAGTAAATTTAATCTTCTCCCTTCTATAAGACGTTTCACTTTTATATGTGTTGTGCTTGGTACATTTAGTGTCAATATTAATTTTTCCTGTTCTCTAAGAAACCTTCTTCAGATTTCAGTCGGTGATCAAAGTGTTAGAGCTATTTGCGAAAAAAGTCGATTGTTACTCGATTGTTACCTTGTTACTCTGATTTCTTATTATGCATTTTCCCATTCTCCAAAAAGCCTTCCCATTACCAGATCTTCTAAACCACAGTGAGTGATCAAATTGTTAAAGCTACAACCAGCAAATAGCTAGAGCAGCAGTTTCACATTAAACCAGTATATTGTTGAATGAAAATCTTACTGAACAGAATTTTTCTCACTCTTTCGTGGATTATCGGTGGTTGTGAATCGCGAATATTCGAAACGCCGCGGGTCGTCCGAGGATAAGAATTCGCCACGTGTATGAGAAATACAGTAATCGCGCTAACACTTCAATCGCCCACACTAATCCCCTTAATTAGTTACTTTTCTATCGCCTTCGCTATAAATCCGCTTCGTTCAACTTATCGTCAGCTCCTAGAGTCCCCTCTCTCTCTCTATTTTTCCATCATTTCCGGCTCAAGTTCTTCCACCTCCCTTTGTTCCAACAACAGCGAATCAAAAAGACAAAGTCCCACAAGCATTCCCTCATCGAATAGGATCGCACATCGTGCCTCGCGATCGATATCCCGAAGTTTAGCCGGGACAGAAACCTAAGGAACGAGTCACCCTTTTCTGCACTCGTTCGCCCCTCGTTCTCCAACTCGCCACCAGGCGTCACCTCGCCACGGGGTGGTTTTCTCGGGGATGAAGCTGCGAGGTGGCTTCACACGATCAGCGTCCCGAAAATTCTCCTCCTCTTTCAAACCGTCTTCCCCGAGCAATCCAACCGCGAAGACGCTCTGTTCAACAAAGAGCATCCTCGAAAGAGGCTAGCAACAAAGACTGTCTCCGGAAGAATCGCGAGAAATAAAATCGCTACGTAAAATCGCTGTGTAAAATCGTTTGTAGCGGGTCTCGGCCTGCATACGGTGCGCACCGTTCAAAGAGTATCGAGGAAACGGTTCGAACCGGTCGAGGGAAAAGAGCGAGGAGGGTCTGGTTTCGGGCGAGGAGGCGGACAATCGAAAGAAAGAAGGCAAGATCAGGGTCGGAAGACAAATGTCTTCCTACGCGGAGCGGTGCGTTCTCTATCAGGGGAGTCGATCGAGTCGATTCACCGAGCGAAAGAGCGAGAGAGAATTCAAAGACGGGAAGAGACTCGCATCGCGCGCCGACACACAACCGGCGCAGCCCGGCCAAGATGCAAGTGCACGTGCACGTCGTATGCACCGACTTCGGGCTCGGCTCGACTCGATTCGACGCGGTTCCGAGCCGAGTATGTATACTGTACAGACACACGCACACACATACACGTGCGTGGATATTGTACCGGCGCACATCCTTCTTCTGTGTCGGTTGGTTCCAGCTGCCGATCGGGATCGGGGGAATCGGGATCGGGATTGGGATCTAAAATGCTACATGAACGTGTGCACGTACAAGTAGGTGCAATTGGCCGGTCGCTCGGTGGCCGGTGCATATGTGCGCATGCAGGCTCGCGATCCCACCCACCCTTCGTGAACGAGGCCCCGACTCTCACCTGTTTTCACCCTGCCGCTACTCATTTGTAATTTAAAACGAGCCTCGATTGCCCAATGCGTCCCTCCGCCTTCACCTCCTCTTCGACCTCCTCCGCCTACTCCTCCGGTTTTGTACACATCCCGGGCGCACTTATCGCCCCAGTCCATAAATTCGTGCGTATCCCCCCCCCCCCCCGTCCCCACATTTGTGCAAGTAGCCACGGCTACTTGAAAAATAACCTCGGGTAACTCGGTGCGCAACCGGCCGCTCGATCGCAGATTACCCGATCACCGTGTTGCACGATCAACATCCTCCGACGACCTGCGACCTTCCTCGATCGCCACGACTTTCCGCGTAGTTGATCCCTATCAAGATTACTGATGCTTTGTTAACCGAGACTGCTCGCTGGCTTTGATTCTACCAAGATGGAGATCTGCGTGCAATTTTTTACTTGGACTTCGTTCTCCTCGGTCTCCGACATGCTTCCCGCTAACTGTACCATGGAATTCTCTGTTTCTCACCTTTCTAACGTCTCGTCACCGTTTTAATACTTCGCTACGGGTAGGTTCGGGATCTTCAGCGATCAGACCGTCCCCGGTGATCGATGGGATTCTGATTTCTCAGCTTTCGAACACTTTGACGGCCAAACTAGAAACCTCAAGAATTCTGTAAAATCAAAGTTATTTGATGAAATTGAAATTGAGTAGTCCTCCAACTGCCTTGCATTTTACAGACCCTAATAGAATTTGGTACAGTGAATATAGTAACGTTGAAATTCGTTTTAAAACCTGGACAAATGATCCCGTCACCCACGTATGGCAGTCAATGTGTCAATGGCAGTGTTTTAATGAGCGAGTTGATCATTTCTCATCGAGACTTTAAGTTGGCAGCTTTTTCATTCGAAGCTTGACCATTTCTGAAGATTCTAGTGCTGTTTCTAGTTTTCTTCCTGTGATTTTTCGAGTTTTGGACTTCCTTTTAGGTGACTGGGAGATTCTTATCTCGAGAAATGTCCCCACAAAAGATTATTGTCACTGGATTTATAACTATTTCACTGGTCTTTATACTAAGAAATTCATCTCGAAATTTATCTGGAACATTTTAAAAATTGGAGAGCACTCTCGTTAGAATCGAAACGTAGCTTCTCTGACTATTTATTCTACAGATTCAATTTAAAACTAGTTCTTCTCATCTTGCAAAGCTAACTTTCCTCATCGTTTCCAAAAAGGAAAATGACCGAAAACACTTGCCATTTTTGCCAATTCGGATCTCGCAGATCTCGCGACTGTTCCGAACGACAAAGGAAAGGTTGATTCGCCGCGTCATGAGGACAGAGCGTCGAAGATCGGCAATTCGACTCATCGGATCGCATTGCCAGGGGTAAATAGGAAGGAAGTACTTTCTCCTCGGCGAAACCGGCACCTCGGTAGCAGCCTGTCGCGGCCGGAAGTTCGATCGTGATCGTGGTACAGGCCGTTCTTTCCGCCCACACCCCGGCGCGCTCGTTTCGCGTGTTTATGCAGATGCGTGGCCGAAAAATGCTCGCACGTTTACGGACATCTGTCAGATTCGCCGGTAGATATCGGGCCTCGATCTATCGAGCCGGCTCGATCTCGCCGGTGTGCGCGACTTCTTTCCGATGCAGCTCATGAATTTCCGAACATTAGCGAGAGGCCAACGGTCCCTTGTCCAGAAAGCATCCCCTTTCCGGGCGGTTTTTCACAGGCGGACGGTCTTCGGGGTCGCGCACGTGTGCTTCTGCGATGATCCCCCTGTCTTCACGAATCTTCTCGTCAAGTTCGACAGTCTGAAATTGGCTCAGATCGATGATCAATTTCTTATGGAAAAAATTCGACCACTTTTCACGGAGGACCGGTGACCATGGGGTCGTACACGTGTGTCCTCGGGGGTGGTTTCGCGTCCGCGGTCCACCTTCAGCGCGCGCTTCGTGGCACAGGTAGTTGCAGAGGGTGGATTCTTCGCGGTGGTGGGGGGTTGCAGCGAGAAAAAAACGCGGCGCGGTTCTCCGCCCTCGACTCACACCTCCACGTGGCGTACACGTGGAAAAAACGAGCAGGCCAGCGGAAAAAAGCGGCGCGTGGGGGTTGTTGCGCTCGGGACGCGATGGTGGGGGATGGAAAACGGACGGACGAAGGAAGGGAAAGCCCGGCGAAGGACAGACTCCGGTGGTTGAGGGGGTGGAGGGTGACTCGCAACGAGCCAGCAAGCGACAGCTGCGAAGGGAAAGAGAGGGATGAAGGAAGAACCGGTGGAGGGGAAAGACGTTGGCCGAAGAAGGGGTGGAAAGCTCTCGCGCGAGCCTGGTGGGGTGCGCACGTTAGACGGCCTGCTTGGAGAGGGGGTTGCGCGAAGGGTAGGGGCCGTCTGTTTGACGAGAAGGGTGCGTAAGACGAGCAGGATGACCATCGACCAGCCGATGCTGCGAAACGAGCAGCGGATACGAAAGTCGACGTCCTCTTCGGGGTCGCCGATCCATCTTGCGTTCGGGACATTCCTCGGAAACAAATGTATTTTTACTCAGGGTTATCGGAAAATTAATGTTTCCTAATATTGCGGGTTTGAGGCAGGACCTTTTAGAATCAGGAATTTTATACTTCCACGCTGAGACGTCTCGCTTGAATCTGTTATGGACAGGCTAGAGTGATACATACTTTAGAACAAAGGGATTTCCACTTTTACCATAGTTTTTCGTTGTAACTTCATGGGAACATTTTCCCTTTCTTTTTGGGATATTTAGAAAGAAGCAGATTATAGGGTACGAGGACAATATTTGCTGATCCTAGAGACAGTCCAAAATTGTGAATTGCTGCCCACACACACATTTCGAGTTTCAAAGACAAAATTGATTAAAATCGTTTGAAGAGACAGGACGATAGTAAGCCGAATTAGGACAACTTGTGCACGACGTTTGTCAAAGACCACGACTTCCCTATATGAAACGGGTTACTCGAAGGCAATCCAATGAACCGCCCACGTCGATAGACGTTCAGTGACGACACAAACACACACTTTGCTAGGGTGAACTTGCCCCGAAGAATTCCAACAAAAATACATACGTACACCAGCCTGATAAAATACATCTGAAAGAACATACTCGCCGGACACCATTCGCTAAATTTCGGGGGGGGGGGATGATCGATTAAAGAGTTCCGGTCTCGGGCCAGCCGGACGACGTCCGAAGGACAATAAAAAACGGAGACAAGTCGGTGAACGATGGGTCCGATAATGCGCGGATGAAAATAGTGCAGGAAGGGTCTCTCTATCGAGTGGGAAGGGATTAAAAAAGAAAGCGCGTCCCACACTCCCCCTCGTGCCGGTTAGTCACGCGTGTGCGGCCATACGGAGCGCAAGGGAGGAGGCCATTTTTATACGACGCCCGGCTTGGTCCCCTTCTTTTTATTCGTACCTCAGACTGCCGGTACACCCCCTTACAGGATCCCCCGGCAGCAATTTTTCGGTCAGTCGAATTCGTCGGTTCGTGACGCTCGCACGTACGAGAAACGGTGTGCGCGGGTTGTACAACGAGAAACAACGGCAACAACAACAAACGCACGGAGACGGCCACGCGAGAGAGAGAGAGAGAGAGAGAAAGAAAGACGTGCGCGGGAACTTCGAAACGAAACTTCGGAGTGACGGGGTTGTCGTGCCGGGGTGGGAGGGCGGGGGTGGTTGCGTCTTCGCTCGGTTACTTCCATCAGGGGGTTGGCTGGGTGGTTGACGAGAACCGGTGGGACCGGGGGTGGGGTCGGGGGAGACGAAATTTTCAAGGGCAATCGCGTAAGAACGAAGTCGACGAAAAGTGAAGGCGGCTGGCGAGAGGAGCGCGTGTTTATGTTCCCGTGCGGGTCCGAGCGGGTCGCGCGAGAGGGTGGCAGATCGGTGATCCAGGTAACGGAGCGCGCCACAAGGACGAGGTAGAGAGAGAGAAAGAGAACGGGAGAGAGAGATAGAGGGTAGGGTTCTTGCGGAGCGGCTCGCATCGCATCACAGCCGCCGCCGCCACCACCGCCGCCGCCGCCGGTAGGGAGAGAGAATTTTCTCGAGTGGGAGGTTAGAGAGGGTAGTCGAAGGTAGAGTAGAGACGCGCGCGGGATTGGAGAGAGAAGGAGAACACTCGGGGAACGACGACGCGGAGAAGGAGAAAAAGGAGGGAAAGGTGGGAAAGAGAGAAAGATCTATAGGTAGTCTGTTGGTCCGCGGGTATATCTCGGTCTCGTTCTCACCCCTTCGGGCAGCAGCGGCGGAGGCTACCCCCGACGGAGACGTCGGCGTTCGTCGACAGGCGTTCGAGAGACCCCTACCCACCGGGAGGAGGGAAAGCCGCCTGGTGGCCCGTAGGAGCGGCAGGGGTTCGCGGGGGCGAGAGGGGCGGCTCTCGCCGTCGAGGAAAAGGGGGAGACATAGCGCGCGCCTCGGCGAAGGGAGGCCGACGTTGGTGGGGGCGAAGGAAAAGAGGGGTGGCTTGAAAACTGCTGTCCTACGGAAGGCTCAGTTTTTCGTCCTCTCGGAGGTAGATTTTGGCCGTGGGAGGACCGGTCAAGGGTTGGAAGCCGGCCGAGGGTGACCTGGGCCGGGGCCCAGGTCCTTCGGACCCTGGCCGACGGAGCCTCTTACGTGGGCGACCGTGCCGGGAAACGGAGTCGGAGGCAGCCAGAAATTTCGCGACCGCGCACCACCTAAGACAACGCCCCTACCCGAACACGCGTTCTTTAAGGCACGAGGGGGTGGCTTTTAGTCAGACGCACGCGGTCTGAGAAGCGCGCCACCACCGGCCCCCGCCGACGGAGAAGGACTTAGCGTTTCTCGCGAGCCGCAGACCCGAGTCAGTTTCGGTTCCTCCTCCGTCAAGGACTCGAGAACGCGGAAGAGGAGAAGAGCTTTTTCCTCGATCGTGAACACGCGTCATTATCGTCGTCGTCGTCGTCGTCGTTTGTCGTCGTCGTAGTCGTCTTCGTCGTTTACGTTTTCCCGGTTTACCCGTTTTCTGTCCGTGACACTCCGTCGTCTTCGCGACTCGCTCTCTGCCCACCGGATACACGCTACTTCCAACGACGCATCGTGTCTTCGCCGATCAGCTTCGTGCAGCGGACACACACACACACACAGATATCAAGTGCGTTTTCATCTTTCTATCTATCCGTCCGACCGACAGTGTGAGTCCACCGGTACTCTGTCCGCTCCGGAAACCTAACGAGGAAACCATGGATTTTCGCGACGATCCCGACGACAGTGCCGGACTTAGAAAAGTGTGTCTCTCTCGAGCCGGGTGATGTGTGCGCGCGGACCCCCCAACGTGACACACCGACACCGCCGGACACCGACGTCCCCGAATCCTTTCGCCTTTTTTCATCCGTGATTTTGGTCAGTTTTCCCCTCTTTCGGCCAACCAACGCCGATCCACCCCCTCCATCCCAGCTCCCTGACATGCCCGGTACACGTCATCGTCGTCTCCAGTGTTTCGTCGCGATCCTCCACGGATCGAGCCTTTCTTAATCCCGGCCGGCGAGCACCGGTGATATGGAGTCGCTCGCACCGAGACCGGGAAAAACGCGCGAATCACACGGGGAATCGCGATCCCGCGCTCCAAGATCCTCCCCGTGTCTGCTGAGACTGGCAGAGCCTTCCGGATCGCTAGAGATCCAGCAGGATACTCGGGGACATTGACGACGCGAACGATGGGGATGATCGGTCGCAAGGTGACCAGTCCTTTTCCACCGTCTCGCCAGTTACGATCGACGATCCCCGCGAATTTGCTGTTTGGAAGTTGCAACGCTCGTGCTTCGAACTGTTCCTTGGAAAAACGTGCTTTCGTTAGAGTGTTTCCCAGTCGCGCGATCATCCTCTTCCAAACGACGATTCTGTGACCCGACAGGCGTGTTGACGAATCGGAGGACAAGTTCTTCGTAGCTTCGCCAGGAAATTGGCTAGGATCGCATCGATCAGGAATTTCTGTGGGATAGATTCGCTCGAGAAAGTGGAAAATGTTCGAGAGAGTTGAAAATCTTCGTCACCCTAATTTCGCGGAGGACCGTCGGGATTCGTTTTTCAGTCTCCTCGATTTTCTAGGATCGTCACCGAGTTGTACGATCGGATTGTGCCTCTAGATGTTCCTTTTGTTCAACGAGCAATCGAGTTCCGTTGGAGAAGGTTTCGGTGGCCGAGTGTGACGCGACGGCAAAACGCTCCGCGACTCACGTGCTTCCCAGCAACAATCTTTCAGGACTAACCCCGTCCAAACCGCGATAAAACGATTAATTAACAAGTGCAAAGTAGTTTCGCGGCGTTCTAGTCGATGTTCCAGTGGTTCCTTTTCTCGTAACAATTCCCGTAATTTTGCAATATCCGTTTGCAATTTCAGATTGCACAATTCCAGCGAAATGACTCCAAAATTCTTCCAGTTCTCAGATCGTCGTTCTTCGACAGTTCTGAAATCGGGAGCCCGTGTCAGGGGTTGAGGACACCTGTGAATTTTCCGGTTGAATTTCAGATAATACGATCCCTCGATCCCTCCCTTTGTCGATCAGGACCCGTTCGTCTCGGTTTCTAGATTTATCGGGTTCTTTTTTTATCCGGCGAGCGACAGGTTGTGCCAACAAGGGGGGTGGGACGGTTAGACGACCAGTTTAGTGAACAAAGGTGGCAAAAGGTGACCCGAGTCCGCGTAACAATTGGTTTCAGTGCGAGGTTTCCGCGAGCGAATGATATCCTAGTTGCATGCTATTTTTTGTCGGCCGGTCCGGGTACCGAGTGACAGTGCGAGGAACAATGATTCCGTTCGAACGAACGCCTAGTGGAAATCCGAGAATCTCCGTTCGAGCGAGCACCGGGGCAGCGATCAGCAAACAATCTAGCGTCTGTTTTTCTTTTCTGAATTGCAGCTTCGAGCGGGAGACGCATTGCAGCAAGAGATTCCCGCGCAGGAGAGGAAGACTGGACAAAGCGGAAGAAGCAGAATAAGACGAGCAAAGCAGAAGAAGCGGAGGAACACAAGAGGAAAAGAAGAGCGAAAGCGAGAATACGCGTAGAGAAGAAGCGGGGTTGCGACGAGAGTGATTCGGAGTAGCGAATAGAGGAAGTTTAGCGAGAGTGATCATCGATCCGAGTGAAGAAACCAGAGGCTTTAGAGAGAAAAAGCGAAAGAAAGATCAGAGTGAAAGAAGAGAGTAGCAAAGAAGCAGAAGCTAAAGAAGAAGAAGAAGAAGAAGAAGAAGCGAAAAGTGGACAGTGAAAGGAAGAGAAGAAGCCGAAAGGAAGACGAGAAGAAGAGTCGAACGAAGAAGAATAAGAAGAAGCTCGCTAAGAGAGAACCTCGCGCCGCATACATATATATTTCAGTGTGTTCAAAAAACGAGTGTACCTAAGTGCAATATTATTAAACCTAAACGATAATAAGAAACAACCACAACTACCATCGACGATATCGTTAACGACGAGCGGTTAAACGATAATCGAGATAGAATTCCTTTTAAAGAGTTAAAAGATACCCTAGAGTCGCATTTCGAGGAGGAGTCATCGTGACCGGACGCGATTTTCCAAACAAAGGGAGTCAGAACCGAGCGCGTTTTTTTTCTGTTACGATCGGAAGTTCGCCGCGCGCGATCGAGCTGGTAAAGAGAGCGAGAGAGCAGCGAATCCACGAGTTCGACGCGCCGGAAAAATTGTGCGCGATAGAAGGAAAAACGAGGAAAAATTCGCCGAGTGACAGACGCAAGGATCGTTCGGACGAAGCGGCCGACAGTACTGCCGTCCCGGTTTATAAAGAAATCATACACACCACGCATTCGACACGGTGAACGGGTGAAAAAAGGGCTCGCCTGTTCGCCAGCACACACGCACATATACAACACGCACATCGACATCAACGGGGCTACGAACTACTCAGGGCAAAACGGGACGAGCAGCCGTCTATCCGCGAGTGCGACAGATTCTTCTCGCTGATCACGGCCCGCAAAGTGGACACAGTCGAGGCCACGTAATCGAGAATCGAGACAGAATTCGAGAGCGCACCGAAAAAATAACAATAAAAGAAACGACCGACCAAAAACCGCAGAAGTTCAACCAAGAGAGAGAGAGAGAGAAAGAGAGGATTTCGCGTCCGCACGGACTGTCCTTCTCGTTCACACCGTCCGGGCTGGGCAATCCTGAATTTTAACTTGAACTTAAGTGTACGATAGACTTTAAGTTAGATAGACGAAAGAAAATAGGGTGTTCTCCGCGACGACAGAGTGCCCGGAGAACGTCCGCTCGAGCGCGCATCGATTCGCAAAACCATACACGCGGAACACCGTATACACACACAAGCATATACACGCACACACACACACACACACGCACGAACAAAATCGGTTACATCAAATGCAGACCATAGGAAGGAGGAGCTAATATAAAGACGAGTTCGACGATACAATCGAAACCGCGTAGACGCACGCGTAACGACGAGTGTTGAACGAAGTGATCGTGTACGGGAGAACACGGATTTGACGATTGTGGAGAGGTTGTAGAAGAATAGAGAGAAAGAGAGAGTGACCGGACCGGAAGAGACGAAACCGAGAGAGGCCCCACGAGAAAAGAGAAGGGAAGAGAGAAGCAGCAAGAGAAGCAGAGGGAACGAACGGAGCAGCAGGCTGAGCAGGGCAGAGGACAAGACCGCCGGTGTACCGAGGGAAAGAGTTTCATGAGCCAGGTAGCGGGAGGCAGCAGCAGCAGGCCCGGGAAGTCGAAGCAGGTGGCGAGTAACTGACGTTGCCCGCCGCCCACGTCGAGCGAGGATCGCTGTCGTCCATCGGGGCGATCCGAGGATCCCGGGTGGAGGAGGCTCGGTGTCGAAGAAAGCGCGATAGAGCGGTCAGGAAGATAGGAAGGAACGGCGGCGAGCGCGGAAGTGTGCCGGCCGTCGAGCTGCTTACCGGAAGGGGTGCGAAAAAGCGGGCAAGCTGCGCCGGAAGGGGGTAGCCCGGGCTTCTCGCGAAGGCCTCAAAATTTCGGACGCGACGGCGGCCCTGGACCTACGTGCCCAGACGCAAGCCCAACCCGACTTTGGCTTGGACCACCACCAGCAACAGCATCACCATCAGCAGCAACAGCAGCCGCAACAACAACAGCAGCAGCAGCCGCCGCCGCAACAGCAACAGCATCAACAACAGCAACAACAACCGCCGCAACAGCAGCAGCAGCATCAACAGCCGCCGCAGCAACATCAGCAGCAGCAGAGCCAAAATCCGGAGTCGCGTCCACACCATCACCTTCAGCAGCATCATCATCATCATCAACACCACCCCGGGAATCATCTCCACTCTGGCGATTCGGGGGGTGGGATAGGAGGCGGAGGAGGAGGTGGTGGCGGTGGAGCAGGTGGAGGTGGCGGTGGAGGCGGCGGAAGTGGCGGCGGTGGAAGCGGCGGTGGTGTTGCTGGTGTTGCTGGAGGAGGCCAGCCAGGCCCCGAGCCGGATAGTCGAGGGGTCAGGATACAGGACGAGGACGACGAGGACATCACCGAGAGGGAGGACGAGGAGGAGGACGAGGACCCTTGCAGCTCGCCGGAGCCGGACCTCGAAAACGTGCCGGAACCAATGGAGGTTGAAACGTCGGCCGTCACCGCGGCGGCCGCGAACCTCCACGCGCTGCGACAGCATGTCTTTAAGATGTCCGATTACTGGCAGCAGCCGCAGCGGGGACCGCCTCAGCACTCGCCGGGGATACAGCATAGCCCTATATCGAACTCGACCCAGCAACAGCAACACCAACAGGTGCAACAGTTGCACAGTCCGCTCGGTCAAACGCCGCAGCAGCAACAACAGCAACAACAGCAGCAGCAGACGGGCGTGTCGCAAGTGCAGCAAACCTCGAACTCCGGGCTAGGGCCGACGGCCAGCCCGCAACAGCAGATGCAGCAGCAACAGCAGCACGCGATGTCCATGAGCCAGCAAACGGCCCAGGGAGCGCAGCATCAGTCTTCCCCGGCGCCGACGACGCCGTCCCCTCAGGCGGATCATCAGAGCGCCATCGCGTCCAGTATGGCCCAGAGCCTTCATAACCTGGCGCAAGCACAACAGACAATGTCGCAAGCCTCGAGCCCGTCGCTGGCCGTTCAGGCGGTCCAGGCGGCTCAGGCGCTCAACCAGAATTTGGGACAAGCGCTGACCCAGGCGCTCACGCAGAACATGCAGCAGAACCTTGGCCAGACGTTGCAGCACAACCTGGCGCAAAGTCTAACGCCGAGCCTGTCGCCGCAGCAGCAACAACAGTTGCTGAACCAGCCGCAGAATCTCAGCCAGGCTAGCCAGAATCTGCAACAGAACATCCAGAGCCAGGCGCAGAACCTGTCGCAGACGCTGCAACAACAGACCCTCAGCCAACAGGCGCAGAACCTCACGCAGAACCTGCAGCAACAGGCGCAGAACCTGCAGCAACAGGCGCTCAACATGGCCAGCAGTATTGCTCAGAACGGCGGCCTCGCCGTGATGAACATGTCCGCCAACCAGCAACAGAACTCCCAGAACTCGATGCTGAGTCCCGGCGCCACCAGCCAGGACTCCCACGACGCCAGCCTCACCGAGAAGCTCGTCAACGAGTTGCAGGTGAGAGAACCTTTCTTTCGGTTCGTTCGTTCGTTCTTCTTCTACTCGTGCATACGTTTATTCGATCATGATTTCTTCCGTTCGCGCGTGGTCTGTCGGGATCACCTCTCGCTTCTGTTCCCTCTCGATCTCCGCGGTCGTGTTCCGCGGCCATGCTCCCGGAGAGATGAGATAAATAAACTGGGACGAGGCGACCGCGATAAAAGTGCATAATGCGCCGATAAATAGGGTCATTCACTTGGGCCGACCGACGCCGGACAATACTTCCAAACAGTTTCTGACCGACGCTGAAAAACGCTCGGGAAACCGGCGTCTTAGGGCGTCGTCGGGCCGTCAGATTCGCGTGCGTTTGTGCCGCAAATTAGGGAAGCGGTTTAGGAAACTCAACGTCGCGATTAGGTTCGAATTTAGCAGGATTTTTTGTTTGCTTCTAACGAATCTTTTCTGACTGTAGAGAGAATTTTTCGTTTCAAGTTTTAAAGATACAGTTCCGAAGTTTGATCTTGTCAGTGGAATTTTTAGCTATCGCTGTACTACGGATCTTTGCACAAATTTTCATGTACATAGTTTAATAGATTCGTACGTAATATGTATCATCTAGTTTATAAAAATTTGTATTCGACATAAGTTAATCTGTGTCCAGAGTTTCGTAGAGATCAAAGTGAAATAAAAATTGTGTTTGAGTTTGACGAATATAATAAGTCTGCAGAGTGATGGAGATGTGAATTAGGTAGAAGTTTATCTCCATGCGCGTATTTTGCAAAAATTATTTGATAGACCACTGAGCAGCCGCAAATGCGTGAAGATCCTTAGTCTACTGGTAGGTCGCGAAATTAATGCGGATCTAGCTGGAGACGCTTAATATCTTACGATTAGAATGGAGAATGCACTTTAACCCTGCGGCGTTAATTTGCTAAGTATAATATTTTACACCCCCGCAAAGAAGTATTGAAGTCTTGTTCGATGTGCATTGGTCGTGTCTATTTTAATGCTGGAAACAGCGAGCACTAAGTTCACAATCTCCGCGAAAGATTGCAGAAACACGTCCATCAAAATTCTAACATCAATTATTTTAGTAACATTCCGTAAAAGCGTAGTTTCAGCAGTAAAACAAAATATCCGAAACGGATCATTTTCGTTGATCCATTACTTCATCGCAATCTCTGTTTTAGATAAAAGAAAAACACTGTAACAATGAGAAACACCGTTGGTGAAAATAGCAGTCTAATTACTCCAGATTAATAGCATAAAGCTCCCAGGAGTAGAATAGATAGCTGTTATGACTATGGTCGGTATCTGAGGCATCATCTTTCGAAAAACAGACCATAATACACGCATAATCTGTGTATCTCTAAAATAGCAGCATCCGCAGGGTTAAAGCGCAACTGCCGAGGTGGAGGCTCAAAGACTCCGCAAAACTTCTCGTAGCGACATGAGTTCGCCTAAATTCGTCCCGAACAATATTTCAGAAAACCCATTCGCTCCAACAGTGCAATCTAAACTTAACAGATTCACTGGCATTCGTGTGGCGCGTGTACGCATAGTCATGTATTTGCTTGTATTCAAAATTATGGTTCCAGCACATTGGCAAATGTTTCTCGCGAGAATCTATCAGCTACAAGTAAATGAAAATGTTGCAAAATAAGATGACCATTTATTGTCATAATCGGATCAAACGTTCAGTGTAATATTGTCCCTTTAACGCTGGGTAATTAGGCCATCGGGCACAGAAGTGACTCAAGAAATATCACAAGAGTCAAGCGTTCGAGCCGCCATTTTTACAAAAGATCAGTTATCAAGATTAGTGTAAAAGATTTCCATGTATCTATACGAGTCCTTACGATTCGGTGATCAATTTGTTAAGTACTTCGGCGAGACCTAAAAATAGTGCGAAAAGGGAAGACAGAAAATGGGTTTTGATAATTGTGGATGCACCTCGGCAGCGAAGCGCTAGATTTAATTTTTCTTAAAGCGTCTTCAGGGGAGAAAATCAGTTCGGAAGGTGAAAGGGTTTGCGGGGAGTGCGTCGAAAGGGCGTCTGTCGGCCTAACTGTCTGACTACGAAGGAATCCAGTCGATTTGGTGTCCGTTCGGCGGCTTCGAAAGTTTGAATCCGCGACTGTACCCGAGATACACTGACCATGGTTCACGCACATCGGAATACGTTGACTAACCGCGTCGCGAGTACTTCACAACACGCGTTCGCCGCGAGAACGAGCGAGAGAGGGAGCGTGCGAGCGAGATGACTTTGAGTAGTGAGAGAGAGAGAGAGAGAGAGAGAGAGAGAGAGAGAGAGACATGTATCTTGCGAGCGAGTGAGGGAGAGAAGTGGAAAGAGCTTGATAGAGAGAGAGAGGGAGAGTGAGAGGGAGGGAGAGCGAGTGAACGTGGACGTTCGCGAGCTAGCCGGGCTCTAGCTCGCGAGCGTGCGAGCAAGCGAGCGAGTAAGCGTGCAAGCGTGCAAGCGAGCGAGCGTGCGAGCGAGCAGCCAGGCGGGCAGGCAGGCAGGCACGCACACATTAGAGTCACGGGGCCACAAATGCAAACGCGGCCCACGCACACCGATGCGAGAGGAGATGCAGATACGTCGTCTCTCGGGGTTCTTGACCCGCGCAACACAGATAATACTATACGCATACGTCATACGGTACGCCGAGAAGATGTTCTCGAGAAAATATCGCGGCGTGCTTCTGCGATGCCACAGTCCCCGCGAGCTTCGATACGAGGAAACTAAGTAAATATATCCCCGCGGATCCGCTTCGGGGTCTCTCTCTCTCTCTCTCTCTCTCTCTCTCTCTCTCTCTCTCTCTCTCTCTCTCTCTCTCTCTCTCTCTCTCTCTCTCTCTCTCTCTCTCTCTCTCGCCACGCTAATAGCGATCCGTACCTTTTTTTACTCCTTTTTTTCTTTCTTCTCTTACCCTTTCTCCCCTCTCTCTCTCTCTCTCTCTCTCTCTTTCTTACTTTCTCTCTTACTTTCTATTTCTCTCTCTTTGCCTCTACCCTTTCGTCCAACTCTTTCTTTTCGACCCCCCGTGCGTTCTTCTTTTATCGAAGGCCTCGAGAGACAACCGCTTCTATGTACCGTGGTGATTCTGGACACTGAGATCGAAACATGCGATTTTCATAATAGTTTGCCTCTCCGTGGATTTTCACTGGCTTCTACAGTGATTTTTTGAGGTTATTTGTTAATCGATTTTTCTATGGCTAGACAGATTTAATTTTGAACCAGCAATTCGCCTCGCGCAATATTCAATGAATAATACAGTCGGTTGAGTCTGAAGTGATTTCTGTTTTCATTTTTTAAATTCACGTCGGTGCAGAATATTTTTACAGTTATTAGTTCACGTTCTCAACTGATCAACAATTTAGCAAGTCGAGTCTGACGCACCTTCTGTTTGCGTTTCTTAACACTAGGTTTACGGAGCAAGTGACTATTTTACATTTCTTTATACAAATAACGCGTATGTGCTGCCCAAATTTTTTGCCATTTCTATTTAATAACGTATACCCAAGCAAATAAATTTGTTGAATAATTCCTCACAGATGATTCTTTAGAATTTTAATAATTGTAAATTAACAATACTAGAACCCGTGATAAATTCACCTAGCGTTAAATTCATGTCACCGCAGAATATTTCATAATTGTTGTATCATTCTCAATTGATTAATACTGTTGTATCGTACTCAATTGATTAATATTTAGTCTTTTTTTTTTAATAACATATACCCAAGAAAATAAATTTGTTGAATAATTCCTCACAGAGGTATCTTTAGAATTTTAATAATTGTAAATTAACAAGACTAGAACCCGTGATAAATTCACCTAGTGTTAAATTCATGTCACCGCACAATATTTAATAATGATTAATACTCTTTTTATTTGTGTCTTGAGTCACTGATCACTTCTTGCAGAATTTTTAAGCTCCTCCTTCACGTACTATGTCATCATTCGGAGACATACTAATCGGTGTTTAACGGGTGTTAAAAGTTAGGTGTTTGCATTGACTTTAGATCATCCGGAACGTCTTGAATACATTTTCTTTTTCATTAGGCTTTTTCCGCTGTTACTTGTCGGCGATTTAAGATTTTCAAAGCACAATGTTTCGGTGCGAAGTATTATAACAGCGATCGAAACTGGACAGTGGTCCTGCTCATTCGAAAATGACAAGTTTCTGACTGGAAAGACTGACACGATTTCTTGCTAATGGATATCACTTTTCCCTGTTCCATAATGTAAAGTCTTTACAATATTTAAGTAATTATGAATTCTTCAGAGCACTCGATGTGTTAAACGACGCTTAAATTTCTTTGGTATGCTTCGCGATATTTCGTCCGTGTCAATTATCGAATAACGCTTCGCTTCGAACCGAAACATTCCGCGAGAAGTCAGAATCTGTCGATGTTAATTTGGCCGTGGCTAATTTCAGTGTTCCGTATCGCCCAGTACAATTCGAACGTGTGTCCGTGATTATGTCCGACCGTTGTTTATGTAAAAGTATGCGGAAGTGACTCTTTGTGGAGAAATCTTGTCCGAGATCCTGAATTTTGTATCACGTTATCAATTATCTTCAGCGAGAAATTGTGGAGAAACTCGTTAAGAAAATTCGCGACTGACGTGTATATTTATCCAATTTTAGCAGTGTCAAATTAAGCAGCTGTGACACGCGAGATCATTAAACTTGTATTCTCGGTTTCGTTAAACGAACTCCTTTTTATACGGTTCTCGTGATTCGACCGATGACGTGCTAATCGAACCGAAAATGAAATTTAGTTAAATAGTTAAATAGAAAAGTTGTCTCTCAATATATTAAAATCGAAGTAGAAGCAATACCTATCGTACCTCTTACGAATTAACAAAAGTCCTAATCTGCTAATAGCACTAATAAATAACAATCGACGCTCGACACAGCAAAATCTGGTTAAAAAAAATTAAAGGTGTCGCTAATTCTCCTACAAAGACAATTTCCACGCACTCCCAAAAAATGAAAGACTAATCACAGGCACACAGAATCTAATTGAAAACCAAATTAACCCTCATTTACCACCAGTGGTGCCACAGTTGAACCCCTTGCACTACGATGAACGGAGCGATTAAAATTTCATTGGGAAGAAGAGGAAAGATATTTGTTAAACAGAATTCTGTTAAAATCGATTTTCAATATTTCCATGAAATTAATAACAGGTTAAGAGAAAAATAAATCACATTTCAACAAAACACATTAACCATTTTACATTACATTCTTTTTCTTAAAGCATTGATTGAACGAAACCCGATGTCCTAATCGAAATCTTTAGTCTCGCAATCAGTATGCAAGAACCTAACATGAACCTAAAGTCTGACGCCGGTCCCCGCGGACCGGCGAGGCTCTTGACGTGTCAGCTAGAAAATAGAAAAACAGAATTCTGTTTCAACATAATAGAAATGAGTAGCATTCTGTTCGAAATCATGATCGCCTGGACAGTGCAAGGGGTTAAGAGTCTCGACGGTCGAGAGAGAGAGAGAGGGAGAGAGAGAGAGAGAGGCACTGTCGAAGAGGAACCGCACGCCGTTAGCGCCGCGAGCGTCGAGGCCTAATCGGCGTCGCATGAGAGTCCGAGTATCGAGGTGGTCGCCCGGGCAGAAGTCCGATTGTTGTTAATAGTGGTTTGAGAGGGCCAGCAGGAAAGTAAACTAACACGAGCCTCCTGTCTTGCCCGATAGTCTCGTGCCTCTGCGGCGGGACTTGGCGGTGCGGGAGGCGCCGGCGGAGGCGGAGGAATGGGCAACATCAGCGAGCGCGCCCTCGAGGAATGCTGGTCCACCCTGCAACGAGTGAGTTGAACACTCAGCCCGTTCACGAATCCCCTACTTATTATTATTTTCTCTAATACTTCTTGTACATCTTCCCTTTGGTCGCACAGCTTCTAACCCAGTCACCGTATCTCTATCAGTTCCGTAGACTTTCATTTATACAGTATACCTCATTATTATTATTATTATTATTATTATTATTATTATTATTATCTCCACCGTAGACCCGAATCACACAAAAATTCCTCCCGCACGTCTCGACAAAGCCGTTCTGACTTTTTCATTTTAACACAGAGAACGCCGACCTAGTCGGCCTCTTCCCCTAGTCGATGTTCACCCATTTTTTTTTTGTTTCTTTCCACACGATTGTTTGTTGTACTCTCTAGATAGTGACACACACACGTTAATACACACCATTTATGATTGATTTTGTTACCACACCGCTGCTCTGGCATGCTGCTCTACGTGCGTGTATGTGCTTCCGTATGGTTTATGTTTCTGTGTTATTACGATTGCCTGTTCGCACGCGTCGTCGACGACCAGCGAACGTTGCCGTGCTCTCGTCCGTGGATCGTCGACGGTATATTTTTTCTCTCTTGTTGTTCTGGATATTATCGACCGCTGTGTGGCGGTTCGAGATCGATCCCAGTTTCGCGAAGTTTCTTCGAGAAATTTCTTTCGGTGAAATGGTGGCTCGTGAGGAGCCTTCCGCGGTCAGGAGGAGGGCGCAGGTGCCCCGGGGCGGGACAATAACGCGCGTTTAATTGTCGCGTACGCGTATTCCACGCACGACGCGGCCGATTTAATGGGACAGTCCGTCGGTCGATCGATAGTACGCGAGTCGACGCGTATATGGCCGGTTGTCCTTTTACGAGCCGGCACCGAAATGAAGGGAAAGGAAGCACCGGCCTAACGAGCCGCGAATCCAGTCGGGGCTAACCGTTGCGACGCGAAAGAACCAGAATATCCGCGGACAGGGACGCGAACAGAAACGATGCTGCCACGTCGTTTCGACGGAGATACCCGGAAAGAGATGCAACAAAGAGAAGACAGGGGGGTTGACTACCGCCCGGGCGAGTTCGGCGCTGGCTGAAAAGAGAGAAGTCGCCCGGGGAAACTTTTAAATTCTCAGTACGAAGCAACAATTTGTTTCGCTAAGTAGCCGTGGACCGTTCTTTTGTTTTTCGCCGCGTCTTCTTTTATTCCCTCCGAGGGTCCACCGGGTGGAACCGGGGGCGGTGGGTGGCTCGGTTTTCCGAGGGGGATGAATGGAGAGGCGGTTAAAGGAAACCGCGCGCGCCCGTCCATCGCCACCTTGAAAGCGGAGTCGCGCCGCGCCGCGCCGCGCCGCGGCCCGAAACTTTCGGAAAATCGCAAAAACGCCGCGCGATGGCGAAGTTTTCGCGTTTTCCCCCGGATTTAATTAAAACATTCGCCTCCTTTGTGGCGTTCCTCGGGCTCCCCTCGCCGGGGGAGCGGGGGCTAAGTGTTGCCAGCGTCGCGTCCGAGGAACACTTGCAACCCTTCCCCACAACGCTCTGAGATTATCGGAACATCATCGCGGGATTTATACTTTTTTTGCAACGGTGTTGTTCAATCTGCCGACGATGTTCGACATCCTCTGAGAATTCATTTTTACCGCAGGAAGTTTTTTAAGAATTTCTTCCTTTCCGAAGGTTGATTGTTAGAACCTAATCGTGGATCTTTATCCTTTTGCCGTCTTATCCACCGATGCTGGTCCATCTACCGATGCTTTGACGGTTTCTGGGAATTAATTCATGTCAAAGGAAATTGCTTAGTTCGTCCAGTGCCACGCCGGTCCGTAGGGACCGGCCACAGATATTAGGTTCATGTAGCACAGCACAGTTATGCATAGTTATTGTGAGACTAAAGATTTCGCTTAGGGGACATCGGTTTTTGTTCAGTCAATGCTTTAAACAATTTTTTCTGGGCATCTTCTGACGTCGATTGCTCCTGGAAAGATGTATCGATTATTGATGAGGATTGTTTGGACGTTTGTGATCGATTAGGACACTTCGCCGCGTTCACGAGACACGTGGAACTCCTTGGAACAGCTCGCCGAGCATTGAAACATAATCCCGCATTTTGACGTATTTTCATTTTTGCAGCGTTCAATTTCTCAATGCTGAGAATTCTCGTTCGATTCAATCCTGATTGCAGCAAGCTTCTTGTTTTATTCTTGACAGACCTGGCTGATAAGTGGAACGTTGCTGGACGTTTGTAATTAATTAGGAACAATTTTTGTGCGAATCGTAGTTTGTACAGGACGCGATTATGTCAGATTGAAAGTTCGTACGGTTAATTGAAAGGTTCAAGGATAATATGCTTGAAGCAAAGTAGTATCTAATTTCATGCACAAATGGCTCTGCATTCCTGTTGCATTGTGCGTTTAACGTTGCACACTGGAGTGCATAAATAATACTTTCATTTCGTTTGTTCTACACTAGTGGTGCCAAAGAGTCGCGGAAGATAATTTCATGACTATTAAAATAATAAAAATCTTCTTTGTCCACTAAAATATAACGAGTGGTGCTTATACAATTCTCATAAGCATAATTTTCACAAATTTATGTTACGTAAATACAACATTCCTACAACTTTTGTAAATATACAAATAATTGTCAAAGGATAATCCTCGACAGAAGCTGATCCATAAAATTCAAGAATTCTTGATCCCCTGTGAATAACAATTTCCGGGGTTCCAGTAAATCTCGCATCTCGATCCTCTTGATCCTCGGCTACCCAAAAACGACGCTCGAGAGCATCGATTCGAGAGTAACGATTAAAACAACCACGTGCGTGAAAGTAAGCGGCGGTGCGAGTCGTGGGAAAACAAAGGGCGCGAAAGATGATAGAAAGTCGAAAACATTAATGCGGAGCAACGTTGTACAAACACTCGTCGTCGAGCGGTTCTCATGGTTCTCCGATCGGGGAGGAGAATGTACATACATAGTAGCAAAGGGAGGGGAGGGGAGGGAGCGGGGTTTTTGTTCTTTCGCCGGGACGAAAATTAAAATCCAATTATTTCGACACCTCTGCCCGACCCTCCGGCGATTCAAATGAATTTTTTGCGACGGACCGTTTCCCTCCAAATCTCTCTTTCACCCTGCCCTTTAAACCGGTTCCGCGACGAAGCGGAGGTAACGTTACACACTACCCTTGACCGATTCGGAGTCCCAATCTTGAGCGACAGCTGCCAGAACCGGAACCATGATGCACCGGGGAAGGAGGAAGACGATGATCGAGGGGGTCGAAGACGGAGATGCTGTGAAACGATCGATAGAACAATGCTGAGAACAAAACGACCAGCAGTGACACTGCCTTGTTAATTCGTTCGGCCCATGAAGAATTAGATTTGATTTTGGTGGGGATAGATAGTTTAATCTTGTAATCGAGGGCTTAGGCTAGGGGATGCAAAGATTATCGGTGCCTATAAAAATATATTAATGAAATTTCTGTATTAGAAAGTTGTATTTGGCGAGTCTAGGCGCCACTACAAATTGCTACACTATTATTCAAAACAATTTTTACACTAAGTTGGTATCTAAGAAATTCATAAAAATTTGTAAATACGAGTAATAGACGTCATACGCATACAAAGAAATAAATTATACAGAAATATTCTGGGTCAGAAGAAATGGTTTTAAAACAGCTTCGAGTGCAGAGGGTTAATAATTTTTAGCATTGATCTGCTAATAATTGATGATACACTTTAAGGGATGAAAAGACATAGAGGGAATAGTTAAAAGAAACTCACGTCTTGGAAGGTCGTATACAATAAAGTACAGAATTGAATATTATCGGACAATTCGAAACAGTTTTATTTCATTGATTTGATTAATGGCAAACGTCGATGTAGAGTGAAATGCAAACAGGGACATAATTGAGACAAATTAGTGTTTCGTTAATTTCCATACACTGTGAAGAATAATATTATTGACAGCGAGCGTGGAATTTAAAATGACTGAATCATCGATTTATTAGCGCACATTAAGGCGCCGATAAACATCTCCAGTTAAATGTTATTCGTTTAGTGATAGGGTTCAACAGATTCCGCTCGACGAATATGGAGCCACCGGTACGATTAATCCTCCTTTAAAGCTAATTCAATTGTTTCGCCACTGCCGGCCGGAAGTTGCTTTCCCGTTTTCGCTGCGAGCGAAAAGAAGCGTGAGAGTCGCGTTAAATAACACTGACAAACCGTGCTAGCAATTTTTAGTGTATTCACACTGAACCGATCAATCAAATCGAACTAATTGAACTAGCTAAAAAAATATCTCTGTGCTGGCTGTTAGAGGATGAAAATTTCACAATTCAGAATATAAAAATGTTTTTCAACCAGAGGCTTCAATTATGGATCACAAGTTTCTGAAATTAGGAAGAAATTAGTGGAAGAATTGAGAGAAATTAAATGAGGCAGAGACTCGATGCAAAAGCTAATAGATCTGTACGTGAAATGGCGGATGAAGGCAGATGATCCTCGAACAAAGGGCTCGCAGATTCCTCGCGTCTTTTCTCACGTTCGCATCCCCTTGAACGGCTTTTTTTTTTCTTCATTTCGACTGCAACCCCGTGTTATTTAAATAACGGTGTTCTCGCGGGCGCGCCATTGTTTCACTAACCCTTCTACTATTACGACGAGAGGGGTGTGCGGAGGCAGGGTGTTCTCTCTGTTTCGAGTCGAAGAAGAAAACTCGCAGGATGAAAGATGAGGGGGTAGGAACTTCCGTGCCGTCGAGCCGTTATGGCGAACGCAAAATTACGACATCTCAAGTCCACGGGCAACCGGTTCTTCGCGAATGCCGGCCACACGGCCTGCAAAGTTTCCTGGCTTTTCAGTAATTTTCTATGATTTTCAGATCGCATGATCGCTAACAATAACGCCCGCTAACCCCCCTCTCCCTCGTGCCCCGTTATACCGGCCGCTAAGATCATCCACCTAATCGAATTGTTCGATCTTCGGTACCGTGGAGAATCCTCGGCGAATTGAAACGATTGGAGTCGGGGGGTTGGTTTCTGGGAAATTCGGCGCCGAGGGTCACTATCGTTTTAATAAACACGAGATCTGGAATATTGTCTGTCTCTTTGGGAAATTATTTCTATCGCCGGATCTATTTTTAACACTGTAGGAGGGCTGAAATCTTTTCCAAGAAAGGAAAATTTAATATCCTGTTCTTCTAGAAAATGATTTCTATTGCTAAATTAATTTTTTTAAATTGTTAGAGGGCTGGAATACTTTCCGAGTGGGGGTAGTTTAATGTTTGTATGCTTAAGAAATTGTTCCTATCGCCGAATTAATTTTTTAAAATTGTCAGAGGGCTGGAATACTTTCCAAGTGGGGGTAGTTTTATGTCTGCATCTTTCAGAAATTGTTCCTATCTCTGAATCAATTTTTTTAAATTGTTGGAGGGTTGAAATACTTTCGGAGAGAGGGAGGTTTAATGTCTGTCCTTTTAGGAAATTATTTCTACTGATAAATTAATTTTTAAAATTGTCAGAGGGCTGAAATCTTTTCCAAGAAAAGAAAATTTAATATCCTGTTCTTCTAGAAAATGATTTCTATTGCTAAATTAATTTTTTAAAATTGTCAGAGGGCTGGAATACTTTCCGAGTGGGGGTAGTTTTATGTCTGCATCCTTCAGAAATTGTTCCTATCTCTGAATCAATTTTTTTAAATTGTTGGAGGGTTGAAATACTTTCGGAGAGAGGGAGGTTTAATGTCTGTCCTTTTAGGAAATTATTTCTACTGATAAATTAATTTTTAAAATTGTCAGAGGGCTGAAATCTTTTCCAAGAAAAGAAAATTTAATATCCTGTTCTTCTAGAAAATGATTTCTATTGCTAAATTAATTTTTTAAAATTGTCAGAGGGCTGGAATACTTTCCGAGTGGGGGTAGTTTTATGTCTGCATCCTTCAGAAATTGTTCCTATCTCTGAATCAATTTTTTTAAATTGTTGGAGGGTTGAAATACTTTCGGAGAGAGGGAGGTTTAATGTCTGTCCTTTTAGGAAATTATTTCTACTGATAAATTAATTTTTTAAATTGCCAGAGGGCTGAAATCTTTTCCAAGAAAAGAAAATTTAATATCCAGTTCTTCTAGAAAATGATTTCTATTGCTAAATTAATTTTTTTAAATTGTTAGAGGGCTGGAATACTTTCCGAGTGGGGGTAGTTTAATGTTTGTATGCTTAAGAAATTGTTCCTATCGCCGAATTAATTTTTTAAAATTGTCAGAGGGCTGGAATACTTTCCAAGTGGGGGTAGTTTTATGTCTGCATCTTTCAGAAATTGTTCCTATCTCTGAATCAATTTTTTTAAATTGTTGGAGGGTTGAAATACTTTCGGAGAGAGGGAGGTTTAATGTCTGTCCTTTTAGGAAATTATTTCTACTGATAAATTAATTTTTAAAATTGTCAGAGGGCTGAAATCTTTTCCAAGAAAAGAAAATTTAATATCCTGTTCTTCTAGAAAATGATTTCTATTGCTAAATTAATTTTTTAAAATTGTCAGAGGGCTGGAATACTTTCCAAGTGGGGGTAGTTTCTCTGAATCCATTTTTTAAAATTGTTGGAGGGCTAAAATACTTTCGAAAAGAGGATAGTTTAATGCCTGTCCGTCTAAAAAATTATTTCTATTGCTAAATTAATTTCCAAATTATCAGAGGGCTGAAATACTTTCGACAAGAGGGAAGTTCAGTGCCTGGCTCTTTGAAAAATCGTTTCTATCAGCAGATTAATTTTTAAAAATTGTTCACTTAGAAAGGGAAATTTATTGAATAAAGTTTTTTCATGTGGACAACGTTCAGAGGATTCATTTCGAGATAGATGACGCGTTTAACCACTTGCACAATTTTATTCGTTGTAACAGTTGAAGAGCACTTCTGTTCACTTAATTATGAACGAGCCGATTGTTGTAAATAAATACACGATCGAACGAATCAATTCGAGCCTGTATATCGGCCGCGCTCGCGGACGTGCTTGTTGAAAATGTTAAAGTGCTACGAATTTAGAGGCTAACCGGATCAATGACAGGACGTTTATAGATGCGTGAAAATAGAGTGATATTTTCGGTGACTCCTGAGGAATTAATCGGATGCCGATTAACAGGACGCAAAACTGAAATTGCAGTGTAAATTTTACATGCGTGAGAACCGTTCCGTATTCCGGGGACCCGGAAATATTTCACAGAATATTCTCGAGGAACATCATCATATTACCATCGTTCGCCTTAAATCATTCAGCAACCAATTAGTCAATCTGAGCATCGGAGAAAAATGCCTTAAACAATCAACGAACATAAGTGAAGATTTTCATTTAAATATCTCAATTGCACAATTCAATAAATCAGTCCACGGTAATTTCAACTTGTCCACGACCAAGAATTTCGCAAAAATGCTTCGAGACGAGCTGACAGAGGTTCTCGTCGTCTCGCGTGTCGGTGGTCGGCGGTCGGGCAAGAAGCGTGAAAATCGCGAGGTATCGGAACGAACAATGTCATTCCGATGACGAATAGCTCGTCGAAAACGTGTCGGCGCAGGAAAAACGGCGACAAAGAGCGGGATAAAGACAGTAAACGAACGCGCGCGGCGCTGTTTCGCGCGGAGCGGAGCTGCCTCGGAGAGTGTACGCGTCGCGTACGGTTCTTTCTTCTTCCTTTTTTTTTTCTTCTCCTTGTTCGTCGTTCGCCGGCTCTCTCGCGGTTCCGCCATGACCTACCCCAAGCGGTCGGCTGGAAAAAGAAGGAGAAAAGGGGAATAGAGGGAGAGAGGTGCGTGACGGCGGCCGGGAAAAGCGCGGGAGCAACGGAGAAACCTAACCGGAGAAAGAGAAGGATAAAGAGAGAGAGAGAGGCTTGACAAGAGAGAGGAGCAAAGCAAAGAGAGAGAGAGAGAGAGAGAGAGAGCTCGCCCACACACGGCACGGCTTGCAGCGAAGTTGCAGCGCGGAGGGCCGCGCGGACGAAAGAAGAAACGAGACGAAAGAAGAAGCAGGAGGGCGAGAGACGCAACGCTCAACCGAGTTTATTCTTTGTGTCGCGCGTATGGCCGGCAGCTTTTTTTTTATCGTTCGTTGACTCCGTTCTGCAGCCGCAGAGAACAAGCTCGCCGCATCGCTACGGGCGATAAGATTACGCTCGCAGGGGCGGCGGCCGCGAGCGAGAACTGCCCGACACGGTCCGAAGCGGTTTTTCCGATCGGGTCCTTCGATCCGCACTTTCCCCAGGTCCTAAATCCCCAGTTCCACTTTCCACGAAGCGATCCTCGCTCATTGGTTTCGCCTCTTCAGGGTTTTATGTGAATTCAGTTGTTAATCTTGGCTCCTGGATACAAAACCCAGCTTCTAGGCTTCTAAATCGTGCTCCTGGATTCAAAATCCAGCTCTAGGCTCACAAATCTAACTCCTAGAAGCAGAGTCCAGTTTATATAGTTCATATTGTACTCCATTGTTCTAAATTCTAGTCACCAAATTTTAAAATCAACCCACCAACGTAACCTCTAGCTGTCTTACTCTCAATTTTAGATTCTAAACTACCAGATCTGCAAACTGTAGATTTGGAGATCCAAATTTCAGATTGATTAGGTCCTACATCCTTAACCTAGCTGCTGGGTCCAAAATCTAGCTCCTAGGCTCCCAAATATAGCTCCTAGAAGCAGAATCTAGCTCCTGAAGTTCACATTGTACTCCATTGTTCTAAATTCCAGTCACCAAATTCTAAAATGAAGCCACGAACCTAACCTCTAGCTGTCTCACTCTCAATTTTAGCTTCTAAACCACCAAATCTGCAAAACTCTAGATTTGGAAATCCAAGTTTCAGACTGATTAGGTCCTGAATCCTGAACCCAGGTACTGGATCCGAAATCTGACTCCTAGGGTCCAAAACCTAGCTCCTGGGATCTAAATTCTAGCTCCCAGGACACCAACTCTACATTCCAGTCTTGAAAATCAGCTCCTACATTCCAAAATTTAATTACTACGTACTAAATCCAGCCTCTGAGACCTAAAATGGCAGATTCCAGAATAATTTAGCTCATCTGTTCTAAAATTTAGATCATTCTTCAAAATGTATCCCGTATTCATTAATCGCATCTGCAAGGTTCCGCGGTATCAATTTTCATTGATGACTCCGTCAAGTTGTAAATTTATAAATTGATCATTTCCCCTTCTCGTCTTCTCGATTTTCCAATAGCAATTTTCATTGATCACTTCGTCACAGGTTTAAAATTCAACTTGGTCGCTAAGTTCGATTATTTCCACCTTGAAGTTGAGATTTTCGTTAGGCACTTGGTCTAGGTTTAAAAAAGGGAGACTCCAAAATGTGATTACGAAGTTCGTCTCTTCAGGGTTCGCTTCGGTTTCTTCCGCGGTAGCGGTTCGCCCCCGTTAGTTAGCGCAGCGATTCTGCGAGTTTCAGTCGTTTCTGCGCGACGATAGCCGATTTATACTGTTATAGTTGTACTGGTCAGACTGGTGGCAAACAGATGCCTAGGTGGTAATCGGATCTCCGGACCGCTATGGTTCTACCAGTATGTTTCACATACTTCGGTCGGAACAGTGGTTAATGACGTCTCCTACGACACTTCGAGGTCTAACGTGAAGAGGATTTCAGGGAGATTCAGCAGTCATTTGCTTTAAAATTAACGCGTTCCGAACGGAGTGAGTCACTCCGTGGGTCATCGGGTGATGCTCTGAATCACTGGCGGAACGGAACAACAATCAATCAACAGTGCGAAACCTATGAAGCAACATGAAAAATTTCCCAGAAAAGGGACAAGCACCGAAACTCAAAAATCGAAGAATTAATCGTCTGATAAAAAAATTAGGAATTTCGCTGCCAACGCGTTAACAATCCATCTAAGAACCCCCTTAACGTCCTCCTGAATGACCAATTTCCATCGAAAACGCGTCTAATAATTTTCTCATAATCCCCTCGATTACGTTACCCGCGATGACTGGCCGATCCGCGATTCGATTTACCGTGGCCATTGAAAAATTGATTAAGAAATAACTGTTAATCATTCGATTCCTGAAAGACTAACCGCTGCTGCCAGGCAAGGCGTTAACACGAGCAACGCGAAGAGTTGGTAAATGAACCTCGTCCAACCGAAGATCAAGTTCTAGCGAAATGATAATCCACGCGGACGGAACGGGCATACTGGTTCTTCGACGCGCGTTCGCCACCACTATGTCTCCCAGTAATAGCCTTCGCAATTACAATACTCTGACAAAGAAGCCTCGGCGATTTATTAAATATCGTCTTGCCGCGTGACGTTGAATAATCGTCGAAATGCTCGCCGGACTAATATAGATTTCTCTGCGCCAATTTGCAGAAATCCAAATCAATTCCGGTGAGAAACATTTTCTCCGGTTCTTTTTGGCTTCGTGTAATGCACATTTCGACACGTTTCAAATCGTTGTATCCGAACATGTTCAAAAGTCATTTTTTAAAACATCCAGAAAGTTGTACATGATAACATCCGTAGGTGTATACATTATTTTATGTTTCAAACATTTTATTGTGAAAGACTTTATAGGACTATTTTAAACATACTATTACGCTTTAATTAGTTTTAAAGAATTCGAGCAGCTGTGGGTGAACATTACAGTCTGTATCAAATTTTATTAGACTGTTTTAAACGTTTTATTATAGCTTGTCTTAGTAAATTAAATGACAATGTCTTTTACCGTTCACATTAAAAAAGTTTGTAGAGCTGATATACACAAACCGCTGAACAATTAAAAATTGGGAACAGAGTACGAACAAACCAAGGGAAGTATAACAAATAAACCACAGGATTAATTTCAACCTAGGCGCGCATAAAACAAATTCCGCTTCCTGCCTGCGAATAAGATCATCGTAAACGGGGAACAGAAGCGATCCTCTAATCCTTAACGACTCTCCAAGAGGCCCTGAGATGGTCTCAATAATCTAAAAGATTATACTATTTTTCCCGAACGTGCTCCGACTGCTTCGTGCTCCATTAAAAAGAATATCGTCGTGTTGACGTCGCCTAAACGTGCGACGATCGTTCCTGCCCGCAGGGTGACGTCCCGCTTGTCTTCCTATTTAAGAATTACGGCGTGTAATTTACCGAACTTATCGAGTAACCGTTATCCAACGCGCGACCGGTAATTATTGCGAACTGGAGACGAGACGGCGAGCCATTAACCCGCGCAGGTTCCGCTCGAACGCGAAACGCAAGCCTGTCGATGACGAGACACCCCGCGGGACGAAATCCGCGGGACGAAATCCCACGGGACCGGGAGGAATCGGGAAAAATAAAGGGTCGAATTTCGGAGAGATTTGCGCGCGGTTGGTATTCGGTGAACCGGCGTTCTCAGTCGAGAAATCTCGGCGGCCGGTCAGAAGAGAGACCGCGCGCGTATCCCAGAACCTTTCCTCTCCTCTGGACGGAGCTGCCGCGGCAAAAGATCGTTGCCCTTCTAAATATAAGTTTGCAAAATCGAACAGCAAAACTGCGGAGTTTTGCCGTGGTCTGTGCGGCTCTGTGTGTATATTGCCGGTAGATCAGCCCCTTCTTCTTCTTCTTCTTCTCATCGTCTTCTTCTTCTTCTTCTTCTTCTGCCGGCTACACGCCGCTCTCGCGCTCCTCTTTCTAGCGTGTCGCTTGGTCCTCCTCCGCCGGAGCGTATCCTCTCTCGCCAACTCTCCCTCTCTCTCTCTCCCTCTCTCTTTTCTTTCTCCCCCTCTCTCTTTGTCCCTCTTTCTCCCATTTTCTCCGTCTCTTTCCCTTTTCTTTCTCCTTCCCTCCGACTCCCCCGACCTGGAGCCCATATCCACCACCTCCTTCGGACCCCCCCTCTTCAACAACCTCCTCCTCCTCCTCCTCCTCCTCCTCCTCCAACGAAGCCGATCCCCCCCACTGTTCCCCGGCTCCGTGACCTCGAAGGCCTGCGAAACCGCTCTTTCGTTCGACGAGACTTTCGGACAAAATTCGCCGGTCGCTCCCCTGCGAAACGTAGTCCTAGGTCAGGGATCCGGCCCGCAACGGGCAACGGGACTCGGAAGATGGCCCGGGACCCCTTTTCGTGAAACGGGACCTCGGACCCCTGCACGGACCCCCATCTCTGCCCCAAGATGCCTCAACCTTCTCGGTCAGAATCGTTTCACTCTTGCCGAAACAGTCGCCATTTTTTCCTCGGCTTTTCTGCGGAAAAATGAAAAACGGAGGACAATAGGAAAAGTTTTTGGATTTTTGGTAGCTGGAGAAATTGTGGTCTCATTGAAAATAATTTTATGCCGACTAGAAGACTTTTTCTATTGAGATTTTCCATTAGAAATTAGCAAAATGGAGGGGGGGCACTAGTTTTGTACTTCTTGAGTCTTTTAGCTGAAAGTTGAAGCCCTCGTTGATAGCAATTTTATACCGGGTGGAAAAGTTGCCATTTTCCTTAAGTTTCTTCTATAGAGAATTAGGAAAATTTGGGGAGGGGGTCACAGAAGAGTTTTACACTTTTTGAGACGTTTCACTAGAAGCTGAAAAAGTGTTTTAAACTTGCTGAAAAAAGGTTTAACTTTTCTTGAGCTCTCCCACTAAAGTAACCAATAATCGCATTGTACATTCTTTAATCTCCCTATCACAGAACTTTAAAGTAACAATTTCTGAAGGAACATGTCCATTCCAAAAAGCAATGGAACAACCAACACGCATTCCATTGCAACATTGTCCCCCAGTCGCAACAAGTGTCCAAACACCGTGCAAACACTTTCGAACATCGTGCAAATACTTTTCGCGTCCGCAGCGCACACTTCGTTCCCGATAATTTCTTCCACGGTATTGACAGACATTTGACGCAGATAATACATACGTCGCTGCGCGTCGTTGTTTATGTTGAAAGAACTCGCCAAGAGACCTGACCAAATCCGCCGCAACAAGAAAACCATTCAATCCAACGTTCACAAGATCGCAACAATCTGGTTTAATGTTTCCCGCGAATGTTCTCAAATTTCAAGCTGCAGATTCTTTGCAGATCCATGCAACTTTTACTGCGACACACAGACGGCTATATCGATTAACATACTCGCTATCAGCGACGCAATTGCGACGACCGCTGGCTTGCGTTTCACTTGAAGAAAAGGGAGTTTCTTTCTGTTACATGTTTCTCGTATTGTTTATCGCTAGACTGTGGACTTTATACAATTATGATACAAACGCAATGCATAAATCGTAAAGACATTAAAAGAATTTAATGTTGTTGTTGTACTACTATATTATTTACGCAGTAGTTTATGCTACTGTTATTTTACTAAACGAAGAAGTATGTCTTCGTTTAACTTCGAAAATTCCTATTTTGCGTAAAGATTTATTATATTTCAATGGTTCATAGGGAGGGTACATGACATTCGATCGAATGTTGTAAAAATGAAGGAACAATCTTCGAAGTTCAGCAGAATTTACAAAGAATGCATGCTTACAAATTTAATATTGACAAAAACTCCAAAAACGTCCAATCCAAGCTAGCATAATCGCGCTCCGTTTCCAAGAGTAGCGAACTCCGCCCGAGTTTTTCAGGACGTGGCGTATTTTAATTTTTCCCCGAAAAAAATGGCTTGAAGTGACGAGCAGCTGAAAAAAAACCGACCAAAGAAATGGCGGCAAGTTTGAAGCGCGCATCGGCGGGTTCCTCGCCGAAAAGAAGACGTGTCGGCGTCGCTTCAAGTTCTTTCCTCTCGGGGGAAAAAAGTAGCCGGGGCTGGGTCCGCGTTCGAGCACGCGACGCCAAAAACGCGGCCATTAAATCGGCGCACAGCCTCCGAATTATTGATGGCGGTCGTTTATTCCCGACGAAAGTAAAGGCGTATTATCTCGAGTAAAAAGCGAGCGTTCGTTCGGGCGGAGCGGAGCGGAGCAGAGCAAAGACGGAGGAGAATGATCAATTCCCCTCGTGATCTGGGTGGGACGGTGTACTCTCTCTGCTCTCTCGGATGAACAGAGAAAGAGAGAGAGAAGGAGAGAGAGAGAGAGAGAGAGAGAGAGAGAGAGAGAGAGCTGAGAGCGACGCGCGAAACAGCAGAGATAAAAAAATCCGGCCGCGTGGAAAAAATAACCGAGCCGGAATCTGGGTCAGCGGGGCTGTGCAATCGCAATGTGCCAATGTCAGCCGGCGTAGATCGCAAGGCCAGCGGAATCCGCGAGCGAAGAGACCATAGATCGCTTCTCGATCCTCCTAGCCCCGAAAATCATAGTTCCAGGATAACGTGATCCACGTTCCCGTGATACACTATGAAGCGAAATTGAAACGAACGGTGCCTCGAACGCAGGAATCCGCAATCATGGGGCACGCCGACGCCGTTGGAATTTCGAGCTCAGTTTTTTCCCCCCTCGAGGATCGCTCATGCTGTTCATGCCGAAAGAGCAAAGAGCGCGCGGAGCGTGCACGTTGCATCGTGGCGAGCGGCCCGGCGTCATCGTCATCGTCATCTCGTGCATGCGTGGGTGAATAGCCTGGCCGGTCTCGCGCGACGGAGAGAGAAAGAGAAAAAGAGAGGGAGAGAGAGAGAGAGAGAGAGAGAGAGAGAGAAGAAAGAAAGAAAGATAGAGAGCTAGAGAGAAGGGGGAGAGCCAGTGCCTCGAAGGGGGAGAGAGGGAGTGAGGGAGAGAAAGAAGTAAGACGAGCAAGGAGAAACGAGGTGTCCTAGGCGAAAGAGAGACGGTCGTAGAGGAGGTTGCAGAGAGGAGGGGCCAGGAGAAAGAAAGACTCCCAGTCGTCGGCGCGGTTGGGCCCCCTCCTATCGCCAGGCACCGGTCTGAAAAAGTCTAGATTTCGGGTCCTTGAACCCCATAAGCGACCGGTTACCAAATCGTGGGCGGAACCGGCACTTTGATCCGCGGATCGATCCCCCCGGTGCCAACTGTCCCGGGCCAACTGTTAGGTTTCCGGGGTGAGGTGGGGGGTACAATGTTCTAGCCTAGGGTTGGTGACGGTTTAGAGGGGTCTCGTCGCGGCGGATCATCCCTAGACGATCCCCGGGGTACGAGGACGCGACGCGACGCGACGGGTAGGATTCGCGACTCTCTTCAGCGGGATAGGCAAGACGCAACCCCACTCCGTGCTCTCGTGGATCCGCTCTGGTAGCTTCTCGAGGCGAGTATTCTACCTTCGGACCTTCGCGCCAGTGCCCCCCACCGGCGGGTATCCGGCCAATCGGCCGCGAGGACGCCGGCGTGAAGCCTACGCGACGGCGGCCAGGCCGATTCTCGCCGGCGCCCCAGCATTTTATACGGAAAAGACTCTTTAACGAAGCACAAGGTGCGCACGCACGACCAACTTCACGCGACACCACGCGCGCACCGCGTCACACGCACACGGGGAGGCGAGAGTGCGACGAAGACGAAGACGAAGACAGCCACCACAACGACCACGACCGGCGACCACCTGGACCCGGGGGACCTTACACCCTTTTTTCCTACCACCCCCTAACTCCATCCACCCCCACCCTCATCCTCGGAGACCACCCCGGAAGGGTGGCCGAAAAACGCGACCACTGAATTTTTAACCTCGGAGCACCAAGAAAAAGAGCATCACCGACCAAGAAGAAGAGCCACGAGGACCAAAGGGGATCCGGAAGAAGGATGACCGAATCGAAGGCGGCCCGATGAGGGATCGGGCAGCAACCACGGCAAAACCACGATGAGTGACAACGTGCGCGGCATTGACAGCTGACAGCGCGCGAGGAATCCGCTCCTCCTGCACGCCGCCGCCGCCGCCGCCGCCGCTGCCGTCTGTGTTCTCTGCTCCTCTTCGTCTCCGGTGTCTCGCGTACCCGAGTGTGTCTCTTCCTTCTCGCCCAGGCCCCGTGGGTCCCGGAGTCGGGCCACCGTCTGTGTTCCACCTCGAGCTGTTTTCTTCCTCCTTCTTCTTCTTCTTCTTCTTCTTCTTCTTCTTCTTCCTCTTTCGTGATCCAGGCTGTGGTGTCCACCGCAGCCGCCTCCAACGCCGCCGCCGCCCCCACCAAGTTAGCAACCGCGCCGCGAAGTGCCGAACGATGAACTCGGGCAACAGTGTGCCATATTTTGTGATCTTTTTACCTAGCTCCTACCACCGCGTTTTAACTGTGATCCACCTACTCTAGAGCGACCCGCGAGCCTGATCCGAGCTGGAGGAGGAGGTAAGGAAGACTACTAACCGCGGGGGATTATACACCGTAGTATTCGGGTAGATAACCGTTCGGGCTAATTACGATCGTTCGGCGAGAGAACGAGGGGACGGCCGATTAGCGGCGGCCTTTTCGGTGATCGAGGCGGGACGCGTCGATTTTCGTGGGAGGATCGTGCGGGATCGGCGAGATCGGAGATGCCTGGGGACGGGTAGCGTCGTTCCGCGGAATCGCGTACGCCGGCTACGCGCATTCCAGAACGAGGACGACGCGCTCCTTCGAGCGCGAAACACCGCCAACTGGATCGACACGAAGCCGACGTGTCTCGCGGGAGAAAGATCCTTTCGTCTGCCCCCAACGGGAGAAACGGAGACTCGCCGCGCGCCGCGGAGACCGTTCCGCGCGGCCGCACGCTCGAAATCGAGACACGCTCACGGTTCCTGCTCGAACGCACAAAGAAAGCGGCGCGGGGGCGGGGATACGCTCGACTTTTGACACTGGAACCCCCCTTCAGAGATCGTACGGACCCCTTGAAGTACCACCGATTCACGACATTTTAGTTTTCTTGGGGTTTTAGAGCTGTCGGTGATATTTAATACTGGACCCCCCCCCCCCCCACCTTAGAGCTGTTATCGACCCCTTGAAATAATACCGATTCTTGAAATTTTAGTTTTCTTGGGTTTTTAGAGCAGTCCGTGATATTTGACACTTGACCCCATCCCCGCCCCCCTGAGCTCTTATGGACCCTCTTGTAGTGCTCTTTATTTGCAAAATTTTAAGTCCCTTGGATTTATTGAGCAGTGAGTGATATTTGACACTGGACCCCCTTTAGAGCACTCGTGGACCCTTTATATCGATATTTATTTGCTAAACGTTAGGTCCCTTGGTTTTATTGAGCAGTGGTTAATATTTGACACTAGACCCCCATTAGAGCACTTATGGATCCCTTAAAATGTTACCGATTCTCGAAATTTTAGTTTTCTTGGTTTTTTAGAACAGTGGGTGAGATTTGAAACTGGACCCCCCCCCCCCACTTTCGATCTCTTATGGACTCTCCTGTAGTGCTATTTATTTGAAAAATTTTGGGTCCCTTGAATTTATTGACCAATGGCTAATATTTGGCACCGGGCCCCCTTTGGAGAACTTCTGAACCCCTTGCAGTGCAACTGATTAACAAAATTGTAGTCTTCTTGGTTTTATATGGCAGTGGTTGATATTTGTCACTGAATCCCCCTTTCTTAGATCTTTTGACTTCATTCAGCAGTGGTTAATATTTAACACTGGACTCCCCGTTTCAGCATTTGCATTTCCACCCCTCCCAGCGGTATTTATTTACAAACTTTTGCTCTTCTTGGGTTCATTGAACCATGATTATCGTAGGCACTTGCAGTCTTGTTACTCGAGCAATTGTTTACTATCGAGCGTGTTTCATTTGTCAATAGTTTCCAATGAATGCGACTCGGCGTTTCCTATCTGGCATAGAAAGCTCATGATGGATTACGTTAGTCGTTTCAGTGGAAGAGGTCAAGCTTCGCCGTGTTTTGAGGGACACTTGTGTCTTCTTCTTCTTGGGTCTCACGGTCTATTTAATGGTCGTAGACAGGCTTCCCCAAAGATTGTTAACAGTTTGCTATGGCGGTGCTCTACAGATTCGTTTTGTTCATTATTAATAAACCGAGTTTTTTTTACCATCTGTTGTGCGAACAAATTCAAAGAGAACTGTGAAATGTGTCTGTTGACCCGGTTTTGACCTGCAAGTACAAATATCCATTCAATTCCATCGGGATTCTATGTTTTCTTATCCTGTTTGAATTATAATTGGAATTTATTCAGTAAACACTCGTACTAGGATCAATGAAATTGACTTTATTAGTAATTTCAAGGTTATCGATGCTTATTGTTACATCCATTCATGAGAAATGATTTTAATAGAGAAATTGAAGCTTGTCGACTTCATTCGGCAAAATGAAAATTTTCCAAAGTAATCCAGAGAAGCCACAGCTAAACAGAGATTGTCTCCGAGCATCCTCAAACAATACCAAGTATGAAGTTGATAGACTTCGGCGATTGTAATCGGCATATAACGCTGCTAGCAAACGTGTTAACCGCTCGGCATACTAAACGATTCGTGTATAGTCGCCAGGGGGAAAGAGATTCTCCGGTTTGTAAGCGCACACACAGAAAGACACGCGGACACACACGCACACACACACACACCGATCAGAAAAACTTGGTTTGATTTTCTCCAGTCCCGGCGAAGATAGAATTTATTAATAAGCATTACGCCGTGCTGGCTGCATGTGTCCGCGTGCATCTTTGCATAGTCACTCCCCGATCACTGTAACACTGTACCATTTATCCGTACGTTCAACTGCGGTACAGTCATTTAGATAATTATACCTCCATCGATACTGCAACAGTTGACGCGGACGTACCAGTGTTGTGTGCACTCTTTTATTATCATTAGGCGACTCGACCGCACGCGAAAATTCACCGAGCAAAAACCTGAGGTGCAAGACAATTAAAAACTCTCGCGAATCGATTCGCTCGGCGCGAATCTCTTCTAGCGAGGCTGCATCATTCGTGCAAATTATGTGCGAGCAGTTTTCCAAATCTGCGGAAAAAATTCTGATTGAAAAATCGAAAGGGCTGAGATTTTGCGCATTTTAGGAACTTTTGTCGACATTACAGCTACTGTTACCCGGGGCAATGGCAGTTTCCAGATGTTCTATTTTACAATTACTGAATTTCCAAGGATGTGTTAACATTGGGAAGGATTCACATTTTTATATTTAAGCGTACATTAAAATTAGACTGTGAATTCTATGCATTTATGGCGAAAGTAGAAAGGCAGAACAATAAAAGCATTTAAAGAATTTGAGAATTCTGTTTAATAAAATTAAATCTGTTTAAAATCTGTTTGATAAAAAGTTTTGCCGCTTAATAAAATTACTTGAAAAAAGGAGACGAAATTCCGTGCAACTTCTGTCCCTCGAAAATGATGTAGAAAACGTTTATCTTGTTAATTGCAATAGAAATCGTACAAAATCCAAATAAATTGGATGGTGTAATTTTTCTCTCAAGGTCAGAGGTTCCATGGGTTTCTAATAAATATCGCAGCATCTTGAACGCTCGGTGTCCGGCGTGCTGGCACTTTTGCGACCAACTGTATACACGACCGATATAAACGCATGAAATAAACGATCGAATGTCAGCGGGATGGAAGAAGGTAGCAACGGCGACCAGGGTCCGAGTTTCGATCCGCTCAAACAGGCCGCGTCTTCTTAAAATTTTTACGGGTGGCCGGTCGCTGGCCGTATCAGCCGCGAAGTTCGCTCGAGTCACAAACAAGCACAAATTAAAATTAATTACCGTCGGTTCGGGCAACCAGTTAAACGCTTCAATCTTATAAAACCTGTTTCAATCTTGTCCCTCGTCCGGCGAGCAAGATCCAAAGTTCAATCCCGCGCCGAAATGACGGAGAGAAAACACATTCGAACGATCCCGTTCGTCGAACGGTTCCCCCGAAAAAATCCGGTCAGAATTGTCCGAGTAGTCCCGGCACCGGTGCCTGGACCTGGGTCAACGTGGGACCCCGTTCGGACCTCCCGGGGGGGGGGGCTCGTCAGCGGTCCTCGGGACCGGTCGGAACTGGTCCGGGACAGTTTCGCGCGAGCCTGTGGGATTTTTAGCGTATTTCTCGGCTGGGTCGCGCCGCGGCGCAGTCTCGAGCGGAGCTTCTAAGACGGAGAGAAACGCGATTTGCATGCGTCGCGGAGAAAGAGAGAGAAAGAGGGGGGAGAGAGAGAGAGAGAGAGGAGAGAGGGAGTTACAGAGAGAAAGGGAGAGAACGAGAGAGAGAGAGAGAGAGAGAGAGAGAGAGAGAGAGAGAGAGAGAGAGAGAGAGAGAGAGAGAGAGAGGTGGGAAAGGAGGGGAGGTAGAAGGAAACAGGACGCTCTGGTAGGAAAAGAGTAGATAAACGAAGAGAGATAGCGGCGCGAGTATATGCAGATCGCGGCGGAGAACGGTCAAAGAAAAATTCCTCCGCCGGCAAAAACTCGACCCTTTGGTCCCGCGAGCCGTGGGAAATCCAACGGGGCCCCATAACCGAAGGGGGGCAGCAAAACTCGAAACGTATACCCCCTCCTCCCTCCCTCCCCCCTTGCCCTAATCAAATTGGAGCCTACGTGGCAGCGAGCGAAACGTTCGCGAGAGGATGCTTTTCCACGGGGTTTTTCGAGTTGAACGACACGCTAGTCGCGGGACGGTCGGGCCTCGAGAAATGTCAAGAAACGCGAGACGCGGACAACAGCGTCGTCGTCGCGAGAGGAGAGACGAGAAAGAGAGAGAGAGCAGAGAGAGAGAGAGAGAGAGAGAGAGAGAGAGAGAGAGCCCTCGCTCGCGGACAGACGGAAAAGGAACGGCCAGATGGCCGGAGAGACAGAGAGGGAGGAGAGAGACGTGGCAGACGTGGCAACGGCGCGAATGCAGAATGCACGCTGACATAAAACATACATATATGCAGGATGCAGCGAGCAGCATCCGAGAGCGAGAGCCTCCTCTTCTGCGAGCCGGCCGCCACCGAGACAACAGTCGTCGATCTTTTCGCGATCGATCGATCTCCGGTGCTCGATCTGGAAATCCACGATGACAGGGGACCTCGTGCCTTTGACCATCTGACCGGGCCGATTTCTTATCGGAATCCCCGCGAGATTAGGGTACAGCGTGAGATTCTCTGGGGAGATTTGCGTGCATTAAATGATGATTAAGGATTTTATGCATTTATGACAGAAATGGGTAACCACGATTTGGACATATTAACACGTTGACTGCCATGTCACCCACATGTGGGTGACGGAATTGTTTATTTTTACGTTAATATATTCATTGTACCAAATTTGATTAGGATCTGTAAAATGCAAGAAAGTTGAATTTTTTTCAATTTCTATTTCATTAAACAATTTACTGTGATTTTATGGAATTTTTGAGGTCCCTAGTTTGGCAAGGATATTAGTGTATTAGTTTCAACTTAGTAAAATCATTGAAAGAAGAAATAAATTTTTATTTCGCTCCTGCGTTTTGCAGTCGGTGCAAACAGTTTTTATTTCCCATAAAGGTCCACAGTCTAATGATAATTAACCTTTGAGAGAATTTTTTGTATGCTCTTCTGTGATAGTCAGGCAACATGCTGGTAGTCTTTGAGTCGTCTGTGATCGCTGGGAAATTCGTTAATGGCAGCACTTTGACGACCGACAGCCAGATAGTGCTCACTCGTGCCAATAGGTTCCATCAAACATGCTAAATCTCTAACATAGTTCAACACGTTTCGCCTGCCACGTCTGTCATAGGGTGACTCTTTGATTATGGTAATCAATTTTTCTATTAGGGCCCGTAGTGTGCAGAAGTTGTGGGATTTTGGGGGAATGTGGTCAACGTGTTATCGTTACCGATAGCATTGACACCGCGATAATAGTCATCCGAGTACAGTGAATTCTCGATATATAAGTCAACAACACGGGTCTTGTTAGCGTCGTGTATCGCCGAGGAGACAACATACCCGAGCCGTGTTATGTTTACACTCCTCGGCGTCCGAGGCCTCTCCGAGAGGTACACGGTAGCGGGGATAATTCCGCGACGTTTATCGTCCAGGCCTTGGCGACATATACAGAGAAATCACTAGTAGTTACAACTACCCAAAGTTTGGTCGCTCGAACCACTTAACCCTCAGCTTACTGTCAGAGCAATTTTAGAAATAATAATCTCAAGTCCAATTATTCCGGACAATTTTCCACATGGTGCTTGACGCGGTGCGCGCATTCCTTCATCCTTCCGCAGAAATTCGCACCGCTTCTCGCGCGGCCATAAGCTGGTTCTTTTAATACGCGATCGGCTGGACACGCTAGACTGCTCAAAATAATTGGAGGTTTCTACTAGGAAATTCTGTCGACCAGTTCTGCGAGAGGCTCGGTATGCGCCTCCCGACTATTCGATTGAGATGTCTTCGGAGATTTCGTCGGGGGTTGAGGGGCACGGGCATTTTCCTGATAACGTAGGCATGCTGAAGGATTTGTGGCTCGATGCTTCTGCCTCGGTCACACGTTCGTACAGCTTGCGACAGATTGGAGACACGGTTCCCCAGGTTTGACCACACACACACAATTTCACTTTTCTCAACACTAAACCCATCGAGCATTAATAGCATCTAGCAAACACATGGCCTTATAAAAATGGCAACCCTACATTTATTGTCCGTATTTTCCAATATAATAAATCCTTAGACAGGAAAATTTATTCCACTATTTTCCATAAATAAATTTTTATAGTTTCGATAATTGTAAAATATAAAACCCTGAACCCACCAAACGTTAATAGCATCTAGCAAACATGGCATTATAAAAATGGCAACCCTACATTTATTGTCCGTATTTTTCAATATAATAAATGCTTGGACTGGGAAATTTATTCCACTACTTTCCATAAATAAATTTTTACAGTTTCAATAATCGTGAAACATAAAACCCTAAACCCACCAAGTATTAACAGCATCTAGTAAACATGGCCGTATAAAAATGGCAACTCTACATTTATTGAGACTGTCCGTAGTTGTCAACATAATAAATGCTTAGATAAGGAAAATTAGACACTATTTTCCATAAATGAATTTTTATAGTTGCTATAATTATAAAATATAAAACCGAGCATTTTGACCGTGCTAGGTTTATTGTCAAAAGTTCAGAAATGTAAATAATAGAAGAATAAAAGTAATGGGAGCTTGCAATTATCAAGCTGAGGATTGTTTACAAAAAACTTGTGCTTCTAGTAAAATTGTACATCGTACAGAATATTGGTGTACTCATTGATTAAGTTAGTCAATAAGCAGATTTGTCAGACGAACGATATTAATTAATTAATTTCTCTTTGGCAGAGTGGAAACCTTTTTTTTTTGAGTCCTAGAAGTCTTGGAACGTTCTTTTCGAAGAAAGTTTGTTTCTGTGGTTTTTCAAGAATTGGATACTGTGCAAACAATTGTCCCGTTCGTCGATTAAGCTATTCAATTCGCAGTCAATTAGAACCGGTAGTGATTGAAACGATATTAATAGAGCCTGAATGGGGCACAACTATTTGTGGACTATCGAATAGAGATTCCTCGGATTCATTCGTCAAGAATTTTGCCTGGATTTCTCGTATGCACGCACGTATTACTGGAGGCATTTATTGCACCACTCTCCAATTCATGTAACGAGCGTAAACAGGAATAAAATCGTGTGATTTTATTGCCACGTTCAGAGCGATAAAAACTAAATTCTTGGGCAAATAAGACTACCAGGGCTCGGCGAACGGAAAATCATCCTCGTGTCAATAAAATTAATTGCATCCACTCAAGTTAATTGGGGCTTCGCACCTCAGACAATTTTACATCACTGTACAGTACGTTTGCAATTATTTAAAAAATCCACAGCGTTCTTCTCGGGCGAGTAAAACAATTGTATAATTTTTAAGTTGGGACGGGACACGTAAAAATGGCTACAAAAAATTGTAGATCAAGTTTTAGATTGCCCTTGTAAAGAGGAAGTCCTTGAAGAGCTTCGTTCTTCGAGCCTACGTTAAATTCTGTGACGGAAAAAATTTTGCAAAATTTCTACATTCAATTCGACATTTTCGGAGAACGTTCAGTTTTCGACTCGCTGTATCGCACAAGAATGTTAATGAAAGAACATCGGAAGAGTTTAGAAGAATATTTACAATTGTTAATGAAAATAGACGCTTCGAAATGAGTCTGGGTTTGCCATTGTCTGATTTTTCGTTGCGTTGGAATGATTTTTGGAGGCGCGATATGCGGTGAAATTCGCGAAAATCGCGGATGTAGGTTGCACGGATATCTTTCGCGATATTCGAGTGCAGCGACAAACATTCGCAGCAGCGTAGGAGAGCGGTTAGGCTCGTTTCTCCGGCGGAACGCTCGAAATGGGGTCGTTGACACGCGCGAGTGCCGATTTTTCGCGCGATCGCCGTCCGAGTTCGAGCGGCTCGATATTTTCGGACGGCTTCGAACCCCATTCTTTTATCTGGGAGCGTGGCCGTTTGAACGAGGGACGAAAAGGGGAGCGGGAGAAAGAAAGAGAAAGAAAAGAAAGAGAAAGAAAAGAGAGAGAGAGAGAGAGAGAGAGAGAGAGAGCGCATCGTGGCTGCTGAACCTGACCTCCGACAATACACGCCGGCGTCGGCGGCATTCCGTCCAAGCCTCCGCTCGCGGCTCCGAGTCTCTCTCTCTCTCTCTCTCTCTCTCTCTCCCTCTCCTCCCTCTCTGCTTATTAAAATAAATTAAAGATCGCGAGGGTCCGCCGCGACCCTTTCTCTCGATACGATTTCACTTCCGACGAATTCTTCGACGTCTTCTTCTTCTTCTTGTTGGTCTCCTTTTTCGCGTCGGCTCTGATGAAATTTCGTGAAAATTCTCCGAGCCAGTCAGCGGCCACCGAAGGACATCAACTTCTCCTTTGTCCTTCGCTCGTGATTTGTACGCTGTTACGCGAATGGCTTCAGGGTCGTCTCTGGTGTCGAGGATTCAGCAATCGGTCGTGCACTCGGTCAAGGTTGCGCGATTATCGGCGCGTTAGTACCTTGCTGATCGGCTGTGCAAACGTTGACGGAGATACCCGATGACTTTTGCCGTTCTTCGATGGAATTGTTCGATTCTGCCTTCCAGGAAATCCTTTGGAACGGTTTTGTAGTCGACGAAGATGTTCTTCGAGGGCAGGTGGACGAGTGTTGGGTCAAAGTCAATGAGAATATTCGAGGGATAACCAGGTCGCCCTTTTCGAGTTTGACCCTAAAATTCTGTATTGCTACGTCGAGTTGTGGCACTGGAATCTTTTCAAAAATTCCGTGAAGAATTACTGAGGTACTTCGAAGTATGCAGTTCAAGGCTACATAATTTGAACGTTCTAGAGAAGCTGAAGAAACTTTTTACTTGCAGTTATCTGCGATTATTGTAAAAAGCAGTGCAGAGAAAATTTTTCTGGGATCACGGAAGACCCCAACGTGCCATTCGAGGGTTAAACGACTTATGAGACCGTATACAATACAGTTGGAAGCAACAGATTACGCTACTTTTAGTGGATAATCTAGTAATCCCATAAATAACGTAGTGTCTATACGAAAATATTTCGGGAAAATTTGGGTAGTCAACGTAGACCATCGTTGTCCACACAGAATTTATTAGAAACATTTCTGTAAACCATACAGCACATTAAATTATTCTAACATTGTATTATAGTCAATCATAAAATATAGCTAGAGGCAGGATTGTACAGTTTTTTACACGTTGTCTGCCAAGGCACTTTTCAGGATTCAGGATTAATTTAATCATCCTCACAAAAGACTGTTCTTCTTAAATAATTTATCGCTTTAAAAGTGAATGTCATTTCTTAATGCAAAACTATGATTAACCATATTATGCCAAGTAAACAAGCTACGAGTTGTCTCGTAGTTGGCAGTCAAGGTGTCAATATCCCAGGGAGAAAGTGAAACATTATAATTCGTAGCATGGTTAGGAAATCTCCAAAAATTCCAAAAATCTCGTACGATTTTAAAAAATCCCAATGTATCGATTTCCCAATGTATCGAAGAAGATCAGCTATTTTTAACACTAAACCTACCACGGTCAAAATGACCGGTTCTCCATTCCACAGTTATTGAAATTACAAAAACGTTTTCACAGAAAATTACTGAATTGACTTCTTCATTCAAGCACACATTACAATGAAAACCGTACAAACTTTAAGTAAATTCAATCTACTCTCTCCTACAAGACGTTTCACTTTTATATGTTTCGTGCTTGGTAGGTTTGGCGTTACGGAAGCATTTCAGCTTTAAACTGAAAAATCTCCGAAAATTGAAATATCTCAAATAATTGAAACAGATCGGAATTCGTCGGCAAAAAGGGAGAATATCGGACAGGTCCGTCCGAAGGATCGCAGGCTCGAAAATCGCGGCGAACCCGGTGTCCTCCATTTTACTGAACGTCCGGGTGGCGTGCGTCGGTAAAAGCACATCGGGTCTGGCATCGAGCGAAAAATGATGGCGGTCGGTGCACGCGATGTCAGACGAAAAGGCAGCAGCGGCGACTGCATGCTGCAGCAGCACACAACATGCAGCATGCAGCAGCAGCAGCAGCAGCAAGGGAAGCGAAAGAAATGATATTCCGCGGGACTGTACCGGCTGAACTGACCACGGACAAACCCGTTCATATTGTCTTACCTTCCCGCAGAGCCGCGGCGGCTGTCTGCGCGTCGGCGTGTCGGCTGTTAGCATACGTATGATATGATAAAAAAAAAGTTCTCTGACGCGAGCACAAGGTTACTGCCACAGGCCGGTGATACGCACCACCCCACCAAGGCTGCCCTGGCAGCGGAGTCACTGGCAATCGCTTTTGCTGGACAGAAAGAGGACGAGCTCTCCTCTCTCTCTCTCCTCTCCCAGGTCTCTTTCTCTGTCAACAAGCCTAAAAAAGAAAATATACAATTTAAGAAACGATATATACCTCCTCTATCCACGGTCTCCGATCCGAACCGATATCCACGTTCCAAATCGAACTTGTCATTTTAAATTCAATTCCGCGATCGATCACTGCAAATCGCATGCGAGTTGTCTCGACTACCAATTGTTTGATTCGCTAAACTGTTTTCACGGTTACCGTGTGACTCACGCATTTGATTGTACAATCGCCCGAGGAATCTGCCGGAAAGCGTGATGTTCGGTCGCTTGGATCGGTATATCTTTCGCTGGGGGACAACGGGCGACCATTTCCTGCGGCGATCGCGACCGGCAGAAGTTACAGTGGAACTTCTCCGCTCTTAATAATTTTAATGTACGTCTCTTCTGATCTCACCGGGTGAAACGCGATTTTTGTTTCACACGGTCAAGTTTAAACAGGACGCGATACATTTTGGCAATCGAATCGGCCCTGAGGTTTTTGGGTCAGCAAGTTTTTAAGGGGACGTTCTCGGGGATAAAGCTTCGAGGCTCTCTTCTTTTCCTCGGGGACATTGATTTCCCCGGAGTTTCTAGCTTTGTGCACCATCTGCGACGATCCGATGCGAGCTAGTGCAGTTCGGGTGCTGTGTGCAAGCTGCAAAGTCTGGAATGACCACACGAGGGACATTCTTTTCTCTTCCTCGTAATAGTCATTTTACGAGACCTCTTAGCTTCGTGTATACCTTCGAAGACCATGTAATGCATCGCAGCCTATTTCCGAAAGCTATACCCAAGGTTCGCCTATCATTTCTCATCGCCTAATCCATTCTAACATATAATGTACAACTCTGGGGGTCTACGAGTAACCTGTTAAGCTGAGAAATCTTCGCGAAAATCGTTCTGCGGGATCAAAATTGTCCAGACTCTCTTCCCTTCTTGAAAATCCTGGTTACAAGGGTGTCCAGGCACGTGCAGCATGCACCACGTAGCAAACGTACTGCAACGTACCTACGTGCGTATCCGCGGTTCTAAATGCAACGAGCAATCGCCAAGTAGTTCTTTGTTTCTCTGCGCGTTGCAGCGAGCAAGCGCGTCCGCGAGCATCGGCTCAATTAATATCTCGCAGCGGCGTCGGCCGGGCCGAGTCCTCGAGATTGTGGTTCTGCAGCAGCCTGGAAAGAGAGGGAGAGAGTGTCAGCGCGAGAGAGAGAGAGAGAGAGAGAGAGAGAGAGAGAGAGAAGCAGCTTGATCGCGAAGCAAAAAGAGAAAGAGACACGCAGCGAGAAGCTCGATGCATCGGGATGAAAAGGCGACTGCACCGATGCAGAAGAAGAAGAAGAAGAAGAAGAAGAGAGAGAGAGAGAGAGAGACCTGGCCGGGGAACTAGCGCGTAATCCGACACGTTCTTACATGGATGCAGCTGGATCTTAAATTCAATACACACGTGGCCAGGGTTTTCCAGCGCGCGAGACACCAGGCGCCCGCTCGGCTCCTACGCCGCGCTCGCGCGGATAATTGCTCGCGTCGCACGGCTCCGATCGATGGCCAATCATCCCGCGGACGATTAAGATAACCGAGCGGCCTAGAGACGATCCTAAGGCGAGTCAATGGGCGAACCGTTATGGCTGGTCGGAGGAGAAGGATCCGCCGAGATCCGCGGGCGCATGCAAAACTGGATGACGCGACCGGCACACCGTGAATCTCGGCGGGAACGTTGCGATTCGACGGAATGCGGAAACGCCGCTCGAGTTCCGCGTGCGGACGGTGAACGGCTGCGGAGAAGGCACCAAACGTTGCCGATGGATCTCTGCATCCGCTTTGCTCAAGTTGAACGGGATTCGATCTTCTGATGAAGATGAAGTGCAGTATTTACTCTATATATGTCACAAATTCCTAGCCGATAAAAGTCACAGAAGTACCTCGATAGGGGCCAGGAAGCTCGAGAAACCTCGGTCGCCGGGGAGTGTAAGGTCGCGTGAATCAGAGAGTAGTATCTCCTGGCCGATATACAGTCTTTACTCGATATATGTCGCAAATATCTAGCCGATAAAAGTCACAGAACTACCTCGTTAGGGGCCAAGAAGCTCGAGAAACCTCGGTCGCCGAGGAGTGTAAGGTCGCGTGAATCAGACAGTAGTATCTCCTGGCCGATATACAGTCTTTACTCGACATATGTCACAAATATCTAGCCGATAAAAGTCCCAGAACTATGAACCCCGCGAGGGGTCAAGAAGCTTTTCCTTTTCTACGTTCGGCAGTGTACCAAAGGGTAGTATCTTCTAGCCGATATATGTCAATGGATAGACCCGTGTTTTGGACATGTATCGAGTAAACACTGTACGAAGATGAAGACTTAGAAGAAACTTGTAGCTCGAAAGGAGAGCAGCTTAGGTGCGTCATGATTGAATTGTTTAGGCCAATGGGGGAAGTAAACCAGAATTTTTTGCATACTGATTTGTTACGTCATCTTTGGAAAGAAAACATTTTTTGTGACCAGAGACTCCCAGCTCGATTAAAAAAAAAATGTAGCTCAGGCACCGTCGTTTAGACAAGCTGGAAAGAATAGAGACGATAAATAAATGATCGAATTAATTGTTAAAGCCCAGAGTCATTTATTAAATGTTTTCTGTGGTTCTTGTGCGAGTTATCATGCACGAGGTATGCAGTCGCACGTGTATGCATAAAATAATGCCACCTAAACATAGTAGAAGCCCACGGAATCATAATCAGTTCAGGCTGACGGTTTCGGAGTGCTCAAACCTGACAATAAGTACCATAATTGTGTGCTCGTTGCGTTCTTTTGGGGGGCAGACTATAATATCATTATTAGCGGACCGAGGCGTATACTTATAGCCAAACCATGGAATTTCGTTCAATTACAGATTATAAAGATCTTCATTTTGTCCCGTTCTATTTCTTGTTTTCGACTTTTCTGAGGTCACCTCCGCTCAATTTATGTGCATCTCCGATGAAACTGCAATTTTGCATAAATCCCGCGGCCAATTTCTGAGAAATTCAGTGCACGATGCATTATTCTCGAGCATCGACGGAAAATGGGGTTTTCTAAGGAGAGGAGAGGAGAGGCCTCTTCTCAAGAAAAATTTCGCTCTCGCGTATTCTTCCGTTACGGATGTTGGAATCCAATTAACACGGCACTCAGGATTTCTCTTCTTTTCTTGAAACCTTGAGTCCACGGAAACGTATATACGCAGGTACAACTTCTGCTGAATCACAGCTCGCATCTGCAGGAATAGGCAATAACCTGAGCCGCTGCAGGCACGATTGCTTACTGTAGCAAAACATTAAGTGTCATGTTCATGTAGAATTTTCGATGCATGAGACACTGTCTCGTATCATACTGGGAACCATTCCGTATCGTAATGTAAGAGTTTCGAGGAAAACAACTGCGCGGGCCTCGAGGATAATTTCTCTTGGACATATTCGAAACTAATTAGCCGTCAGGCGTCGAGTTTTCTCTTAGTATAATTCTTTACGAATCTTCCGACAATGAGGAAGCAAAAGCAAGCTGCTTTTACCACTGTGGTTTTGATCGCTCGCTGTGGAGGAAATACTAAATACATACCATGTTCGCGTAAGATTTTCTACTGGTTAGGCCAATTAGGGCGACCTTGAGATTAGCTCTTGTAGCATCAAGATTTAGGATAAGGACACTTTGGGGGATCTGAAATTTTGTACTGTATGGGAAGGACTAAATTACAGTCTTTACTCGATTTATGTCGCAAATGTCAATAAGCGTCACTGTCCTATTCTTCTATTCGATATATGTCACTGGGTAGACCCGGATTGTGGACATATATCGAGTAAACACTGTGATTAGCATCCACAGCGATGTTTTCTCTTGTTCTACGGTTAAAAACGGAGCTATTTCAAGAACATCTTTTTCTCTTGGAACAAATGGCCCCGAGCACCATTTCTGTCGTATCGGTACCGATGTTCAGGATTATAAGAAGCGGTGAAAAAGCAGATTGCCCGTCGCAATAAAACGCGAGACGTGTTCATCGGGGATTTTCGACGGGAGAACAAGTCTCCGTCGTGGCAACGAACGGGAGAACCGCACCGGAGAAAAACTGGACCGTGTATCAGCGACGGCGGCGCATTGTAAACGGATACGATCTGCGCGCGGGTAATCGCGTATCCCGTGTCGTCGCGTCGAAGATGTATCGATTGCTTCTTTTTTCTGCGTCCTAATGAGCGCTGCGCGTTACGCGATCGAGTTTCGGCGCGCGGGTGGTCGATCCGCCGCGGCGATCCCAGTTTTTGCGGATCGATGATTTTTCCGCGACGCGATCCGTTCCCCGGCCTCCGGGGGAAACGTTTCCGACCGTCTCCTCGGACAACCGAATCGATGAATAAATCTTGCAGCTAATTTTCTGTGCGAGCAAATTCGAGGGAATTATTACGGTCCGAGCGAGCACCAGTAATTAACGGTAATCGATGAACGATAACATTCCTAAGTGAATTTCTGCGATTGATTTTGTATCTGGAACATTAGACGAACATTTCAGCGTATTCGATCCACTGGTTTATTTAGGAAGCATGTACATTAGACAACATTAAAAATATGTGGTTATTAGAATACTAAAAAAAAAATTAAAGAAAATTAATCAAAATTAAGTGAAATAAATTAGTATTTTTTTAGACTAGTTAAAAAGTTATTCGTCGTTGCTCCCTCGAAGTTGATATTGGAAGTTCGTAGGCTAAAAATTCAACTCCTAGAGTGACCAATGAAATTATTAAATTGTTCTTCATCCGGATTCATTATTTCGGAAGAATTTTCGAGATGCTAGGTGCGTTGTAATACTGAAAATGTTAAAAGAAGATTATGATATTGTTACTAATAGCCTCAAGAACCGTACCAAAAAATCGCATTAAAAATTGAACGCCTCTGGTGGAGAATAAAATTGCAAAATTGTCCCAAATGTCCAATTCATACGATTCCCTTAGGTAATTAATTCCGTGACGAAAGAAGCAATTCTCAAAATTTAAAAACCAGCTTCAGGTACCATCCATCGAGGGATTGATTAATAAACGAAGTGCGTAGGTAACTCGTCCAGTCGTGAAGCTAGCAATTCCGCAACGCGGCTCAGGATCTTGTGCAGGATCTCCGAAGACGGTATCCATTGATCTCGGGGATCTCGGTGTTCAGGGATTCGTGACTGTGTCAATGACGGACAGGGAATACTTTCGCGTCGTATTACCATTATAAACGATCCGCGTAACGAGGGATCTCGGTTCGCGGAAGATCCTGCGCGCGCGGCTTTTCAAGCGACCGGCCGGTTTCCCCTGAAAAGAAACCAGCATGGCTTGCGACGGCTATGGTGTGCGTACCTATCTCTCTCTCTCTCTGCTCCCTCGAAAAATGGCCGGCCATAAATAAGGCGGCAGAATTTCCACGTGGATTCGCTAATAAACATACCACCCATCGAGATGCCCGGTATATTTGTATGCAAATCGATTGTAATGCGCGGGGCTCGCGGGGCACGGGGCACGAAGAGCGTGTAAATGCGGGCCGGCGACGTCGGTTCTACGGAACACGCACTCGCCTATACATATTTATACGCGTGCGGAGTGTGAAGCATGAACGCGTGCACGACCGGCACGCATGCGCGCGGGAGACTGCGTGCGTGCACGCACGATGACTCAGAAACGAGTCCACGCGACAATGGCGAGGAACGGGACGGCGAAAGGAGCGGAACGCCCGCGGAAACGCGTCGCCGAAATCTGCGCGGACGATTTTTTATTTCCGGTTTTGGACCCCCTCTGGCGGAGACCCAAATCTAGAGATTTGATTCGTTGAAGCTGCTCGGACCTGAAGAACGCACTTTGAATTTTCTCGGGGCTCTGGAAGGGTACCACCAGTTGATTCATGGGGGCTATTCCCGCTGCTGATGATTCCTGATAGCTTATTGCGCCAAGAAATGTCCATGGGGAACGTTACTTAGGGTTGGAGAAGGCTTTCTTTGGGGGAATCATTTTAGGAGAACTGTGAGGATAATCCAAGCATAGTCTGATGCGTTAAAGCATACCATCTAGAGGCTATAAGCAATTTGTCAATTCCTGATGACCAAAATCGCCAAGTTTACATTTTTCATTTCTACATCCGCATTTTACAAGAATCTCTAGCTTTGCACACCGCCTAACACGATTCATCGATATTTTGACCCATCAATTAGGATTCCACGGGCTGTAAGAAAATTTTTAAACAAACAAATTTCCAAACGTTCCGAAGAATCACAATCGTCATTCCTGGTTTTCCTAGAATCTTCAGCTTCGAACACCATCCAGCATGGTCTAATGAATTATAATCTAACATCTACAGCTCCAGAGGCAACGAGCAAGATGCCAAGTCGAGAAAGGTCCATGGGAAACATTCCGTGCGACCTCCGCGTGCTTAGCCTCCATTCTTTTCGTCGAAATCCTAATTTTACGACAGTATCCAGCTTCGAACGCCATCCAACATAGCCTAACGCATCGCAGCTCTCCGTCTAGAGTTTTAGAGGCTATAAACATACGCGGCGGTATTTGAATGGTCAGTTAGAAAACCGATTCGATCGTGAAATAGACTTCAATACCGTACGGGTTAAGGTCTGGCCGTGGTCTGGCTACTTGAATAAACAGATTACAACAGGATCATGAAGATAAGGCTCTTTTCCTCGCCTTCCATTCCTGGATGGCACTTCCGTCAACCTGATCCTTGTTTAGAGGACGGGGCTGACGATACTCTCACTCGTAACGGTCTAATATACAGTCTTCACTCGATATATGTCTAAAAGACGGGTCCGGCCAAGGACATGTATCGGCTAGGAGATTCTTTGATCCACGTAGAAAAGGATAGCGATGATCTAGAGTCGACTGAGGTCTCTCGAGCTTCTAGGCCCCTCAAGTGTATACTCTTGGGTACACCTCGCGGCAGTGGGGATAGTTCTGGGACTCTTATCGGCTGGTCATTTCGGACATATATAGAGTAAACACTGTATTGCGATATAGCATATGTAGCCTCGGTATTGAAATGATCGTCCAGTTTGAGCGAATAGACCAGGGGTATACCAGGGGTCACATCTTGGGGTCTAGCTAGCTGATCTAGTGAGCTAATTTTATGAGGATGATCCTCTAACAGTCCATTCTCTGGATCAGTCCGAGGCATTGTCCCTCAGCATCCACAAACCACAGCAACTCCCGTGACCCTGGTCGCCAGCCACAGGACCCCACGTAGTCCTGGCGGGTGACCAGGTTAGGGGATGCGGGGTCTCCGCGGGCCAGGAAATGGCGTTGTTGGTCCGCGATTTTTCCGTCGATAGAGTAGAGTCCAGGCGGGCGAACTATGATAAACAAATGAGACTTGGCAACGCGGCCCCCGTTCTCTGGCCGAAGACCACTGCAACAGCAAGCAGCAGCGAGTAGCAACGTCGGCGGCGGCGGCGGCGGCGGCAGCAGCAGCCAAGGCCTGTCAGACTTTCCTCCGTCTCCGTCTGGTCCTCCGGTTTTTCTGTTGGTCGGTCTCGCTTCCGCGAGTCTCCGGTGTTGGTCTCCGCGCAGAGAGTGTGGTGTCCGACCATCTTTCTCCGGGCGGTGTGTGTGCAGGCCGGTGTGTCTTTCTCTGGGCTGCGATCGCTGGAGGATTTCCCTCCTCCGCGGGTCCCGTTCTCGCCTTCTTGTTCATTGCCTCCCTCCCCCGTCCCCCTGTCCCCCTCTTTCCCCTCGAGCCAGCCAGCCAGCCGCCTTCGCAGTCGCTGCTCGGAGCCGCTAACCCAGAACCGAGAGAAAGAGAGGAGAGTCTGCGGGTTCGAACGCGATAGACTAGGACCAAGAAGGAGAGGGCGACGGGGAGAGAGAGGGGGGGGGGCAGCAACTCTCTGGTAGCCCCGGTGTGGAGGAGGAGAAAGAGGAAGAGGCGCACAGAGAGACTCTTATTTGCTTCTTTCGTTATTCCTCTTATTTCCCTGGCCGCCTTCAGCACCGGCACCTTCTTCTTTCATTGCTCCGCTTCTTCTGAACCCAAGCTGCTCTCCCGGCCGTTTCCACCCCCCTCGCAGAGCCCACACACATCCCCGAAGAGATATCCGTACAGGCACCGGCACACCAAGCCCGGAGACAGATATGCACGCCGAGGATAGCGTTGGCGGTTTATTTTTATTGCGATCCTCTACTCCGTCCCCTCCGGCCCCCCCTCCTCGCGCTATCGTTCTTTCTCGCTCGTTTCTTCATCCTCCGCCGGTGTTCGGTCTTCTTCCTCTTCTTTCGCGGCGCGAGGGGAAGGCGAAAGCCGCGAGCTTCTCTTCCTACTCCAGGTGGTCGTTTTTTCCGCTTGCGCCGCGCTTCCTCGCTTCTTTTCGCGTCGCCTTCTTCCTTCCTTCGTCGCTCGCTGCCTCGGGTTGCCCGTGGTCAGTACTTTCCAAGAGGGATGGCATGACAGCAAGCGCGAAACACGCCTCGGCCTTCGCCGGATACTCTTTTTACCGCGACGCTTTCGCGCCTCGACGTCTTCTTTTTTTTTTTTTCTTTTTCGTCGACCGCCTCTTCAGCTGTGGCCAAGATCCCTGGCTCGCGAGAGACCGAGCCGTTTCTGCGGTACCGTACGCAACGCGGGGAACCACGATAATCGAATTTTTAGCATTGCGTCGATGCACCAGATTCTTTGGGAGTTTTGGTGATATCGTAGATAGCAGGCCCCGTTGTTTCTGTGAATGTTTTTATGCCTTCATGGTAAATCTGTTTACCGTCGTGAAAAGAGAAAGTGGACATTTATATGATTTTAGCTGGTTGATGTGTAGGACAAATTTTAACCTCTTGAAAGGCATTTAGCTTCATATAATAGTTAATAGCCACATCGTACGTGGCTCTTTTGCGAACATAATCACAGTTATTTTCATTTCTGTCTTGTTCAATTAATACTTATTATAAAGTCCATAAAGTGTACATAATTACTTATGGGATTGACTTTATAGGACTTTTATGCACAGTAAAAATTATATTAATTGCATCTGTGTAAGATGCAGAAGCTTCATAGGTATTTATTTATTTTCTTGATAATTTGCATAAGTCGAAAATAATGGAACAGTGATTTTAAATTCTTTGAATGTTTCCACTGTTTTGTGTTTGGTCTAATTATTTTTATTATAGATGCATTAAGTCGCAGCCTACTGTTTATAAATGCATTAAAATCGACAAATCTGTTTTTCAAAAATGCGTTCCTGAAGCGATTAAAGATAAATTAGAAGTACGCAGGTCTGGATACAAAGGTTAAGGGGGTGGTGGTTAATTGAGATTAATTGAGATTAATTGAGATTCAATTCGAGGTCCCTTATAATCACTGGATTAGTATGGAAATTATCACGTATGGTTGAAATATTAATACGTTACCAAAGGTTTGTACATAACCACTAGCATCACAATTTCCGTCACAGCTGCTTTGATTAAATCATCTTCATTAATAGTTTCCTGAAAGAAAAAGAAACATACTTATACCTATACTTATTCTAATGGCAAAATATACAGGGTGTTTTCAATTAGGTAGTACAGTAAAAAAAAATTTGTTCACGTGAGTCTCCGTTTTCGAGAAAATCGGCTTTGAAAATTCATTGGCAGTAGAATCAGCGAGTCATGATCAGACGAATCTTTAAATTCGATTTTCGCGGGAACGAGACCTCGTACAATAAAATTGGAATCTATCTTTCGAATTGTGTTTGTATGAAGATTCACACTTCTCCCAGAAACGTTCTTTTAAATATAAATATTTTTTTGTAGGCATACAAGTGGTCTTATAATTTATTTTATTGCTGATGAAAATATTTCCCAATATATAAATAGTAATATTGATAGACATGTTATAAATTGGTCTTATCAGTTTTCGCCTATTTTTTGATAGAGTATTAAATCTCAATTTTTATACAAACATTATACTATTAATGTCACAGTGAAGTCTAATTGTGATAGAAAAATCATAAAAATAAGAATTTAATAGAATTTCGTGTTTTTTCCAAAAAAATGTCAAGCACACTGAAAATGTGAATTTCGATGTAAAAATTCGAAGAAAGTGGAGTTTCACTTTTCACAGTGGTAGTTTCGAGGGACGAGAAATAAATCAGTATTAGAATCGATTGAACGGTATATTTTACTGTTTGTTGAAACTTTTACGAGCCATAAAGCGCCACAGACCACTGATTGCCTAAAACAAAAAATCGCTTTATGCCTTCGGGAGTTCAGTTTCGTCGGGAGAGTCAAGTCGAATCGTTGGGTCTAAAAGAGAAGGACGTTTAATTAAATCCTCCTTTAAACAGACTAATGACATGTTAGAACAAAAACGCTAGTTTTCTCTATGCCCTGAAACATTTCCTGAGAACCGGGTCGGATCTTTGATTGCGAGCCCGAAGAGACAAATGCTTAATTAGATCCTAATTGAAACTGTACAGTGGCCCGGCGGAAAATAAAAGACTTGTGAATATCTCGATTCTCTCTCGTTCTCTCGAAATCCGTTTTTATTGGAACTCGTACTGAATATTTAATTGCGTAATGCATAAAAATGGGGGACACTTAATTAAATCTTGCTCCGAATCAACCACTATACGCGTCGCAAAAAAAAAAATGAATTAATTCCTCAGTATCTCTTTATTCTTTCTGTAGTCCGAGAAAACGAGCGAGTAAAAACGTTAATGAACCGAATGTTTAATTGGGCCTGGCCGATTATTCCGGCGGCGTGTCGGAATAGAAGATTAGCTTCCCCTATGCGTTCGGAAATTCGTTTCTGCCCCGGGAATCAGACCGAATCTTGCAATTTCTTGACCTCGTGTACGGTATCGGGACTATTAATAGACTTGAACGATAAGTATGATACTGTTCCTCCATTCTTCGCCGGCGCGAAGTGAGCGCAATCGATTGCTAATTATCAGCGTATCCCTCCCGCTCGGTGTCAACGAGCATTTAGGAGTACTTAGAGGTAGTTCTAAACAGACTTCATCGACGGTATAGACTAAATTAATGGGAAAACACTTGCTTACACCAATCTCATGCGACGATTGTCTGGTAAGCAATCTTCATCGATTATTAGCGATGGCATCGTGCCGCCTACGCTGCAACGGCGCATCCAAATTTCACTCTATGCACTTTAGCTCGGCCTGCATCTCGAGCCTCTCAACACTGGAGAAAGTCTTTCTAAAAATCGCTTCTTTCTCTTGGGACAAATTCGATAAATTGATTTTTCTGTATCCAAGTTGAGGGACAATACTAATGTATGCAATTTACTGCATACAAAACTTGCATTCGGATAGAAAACACTGCTTCATATTTTACCACCATTTTCCATCGACCCCACCTTCCTCAATTTATAAAAATGCTCACTGAGAAATGATTTGCTACGAGCTTCACTGCTTTATGAATTATTACAATTTCAAGTCTCACAATGACGAGAAGATCAATGATTAATATAAGCATATTTTAGGCAAAATTGCAGTACACTGACACGAATAATTAACTGTGACAGTGCTCGCACGATAGCAACGGCGATCGGAAGCACGTCGTCCACTTGCATCACGTCGCGCCGGCAATGCTAATCGAATCTAAACAAACGACAATTAAATAATAAACTGATTAGTATGCCCGAGTGCGGGTCGAAGTTGATTCTGCAGCTATCGATCATTTTCAACCGGCCCGGGTTCACCTGCGGGAATAACGACGCGGAACCGCCGACAATTATCGTAATGCGCCGGCATACGAACCTCGTTTTCCCCTGGGAACAATCCCGTGGGATCTCTCCGGGCATCGGGAAAATCAGGGAAACGGGGGAAAATCGTAGGAAAAACGCTGCGGCGGGGGTGGACAGTAAACGCGATTCGATCGCGGTATTTCCGCGCGATTTTTCCGCACGCCTTCAGGCATTGAAACTGTTTTTAAATTAAAGCCAAAACGTTTGAGTATAACAGAAAAATAGGCCAAAAGAATGACGAATAAATTTGGACCCCAAGGATATTTATTAAAGTTAATGAAAGCTTGTAATTTGTCAGTTTTTGTTAAAATTTTGGAAAATATGAAATTCAATTGGAAAACTCTGAAAGAGCAATTTTAATATATATATTTTTAAGGTCAAGATTTTTTCACAGTTATTTTCAATTTGTTCTGCCGAGTGTTTTGGATTCAATGCGAGAAAACAGTTTCGTCGTTCTATGTTGATGTTATTAAAATTTCCGTTTCGTCACAAATGTGACCGAGCGTGCAGCGTATCACGATTGTCCTGCATAGCTCGATGCAGTTTGATGCACTTTCACCGTGCACACGAATCTCTCCTAACCTTATTCCGCTCGGGGGATGATCGATAGATCGATCGGGCGGACGGGAAAGGGAGTATGTTTATTTTTGAGAAACCAGATTACTGGCCACCATGAAACCGGAATCTCGTTCAAGGAGAAAAGACGGCCTCCTGGTAATCCGATTGGAAAGTTTTCGCCGCGGCTCGAGGAGTTTGAATTTCTTCAGGTTTTTTTATTTTTCTCTTTTGGAAAAGACGATGAAAAAGTTCGGTGTACTGTTTCCGGAGTAGGCGTTGATTATCTTCTGCTGGCGAATCGGTTGGACGACATTTTCTCAATGAATGGGAATTGTGAAGCTTCCATAAAAATTAAAAGAGAATCATTCATTTCATTAAATATCCTGAATAAAATATCATTTCTAACTTGAAACATTGTGGAATATTGAACACAGAATTCGGAAGAAAATGGGTAGTTTAAGTACTATAGATGTTCATTATTAAATCGTGGATTCTTAAATTAATTTCTATGTTCGTTAGAGAAGTCAGAAAGAATGAAAAATTCATTTCATTGATGACAGGATCATCTACAATGAGAATTTAATATATGTTGCAGATAATTAACGTTAATTTGGATGTTTCTTTGTGCAGCATCATTTGGCAAATGCACAAAGATCCGCAATTTAATAATAATTTACTTCGTTCTTTGTAATTAGCTGCGTATAATGAAGATTAAATATTTACAGTGAGATTATTATTTAGCTGAGGTTATTATGGCAACAATAATGCTGGATCTCGCCCAGTCGTCATTATTTGTGACGTAATAATGCCGTTATTATTATTATTATTGTTACTATTATAGTGCATATTACAATAGCATTCACGATCATTAAATTTGGATTTATAGTTAAGGCACGTGGTTAATAACACCGTTGAATTAGCAACGTACAAGCTTATTGTAAAAGTCGCCTTTGCCCAGCTATTCCTGCGTTTCACAGTGCGAGGAACATTTACATACTGACTTTCCAACAATTAGAAACTAACCTTCCTGTTCTTTGCTTTCAATTCTAATAAAATTGCTCATTTTTTACTTGCAACACTTCTGGCAAGAACAAAATGAGCTTTTCCATCCAAATCGCATCATTCTCTTAATTGTTGACTTAACAAACATAGATTCATGCCGATGGTATACTAATGTAGCAAAGGAACATAGTCGGTTTTTGAGGATAGGATAAGTACAGCAGGTGATATGTTGCACAATACTTCTATAGTCTTCTGGCCCTTGAACAAAAGTCATTATAGCTCCTCTATGCACAAATCTTTTTGCTTAAAAAAATAATATTGGTTACAATAAATTCCAAAAGATTCCTCGGTTTTCGGTTTTCGTCAGGCTGTCCCTCGGACAAAAGTCATTATAGCTCCTTTATGCACACATCTTTTTGCCTAAAAAAATAATTCTGGTTAGTTTAATGACGTGGTAAAATAACTCAGTAAATTTGAAAAACATTTATCCATCCCATTAGTTACAATAAATTCCAAAGGTTCCTTCGTCTTCGGTTCACATCAGGCTGGCCTCGAACAGAAGTCATTATTGCTCCTTCATGCATAGATCATTCTGCCTAAAAAAAATAATTCTGGTCAGTTCAATGATGTGGTAAAATATCCCAGTAATTTTCAAAAAGATAGTCCGAACCTATCGGTAACAATAAATTCCCAAAAATTCCTCCATCATGGAGTTGCATCAAGGTGTTCCCCTTAACGAGTCCACGGGTGCTAATTGAGACATCGGTAGCAACAATTTTCGCGAATGGTTTAGTCCCTATAGCTCGCGAGGAAGCTCGCGTGGATCCTCGATCGTCGGTGCGCATCGCGGTCTCGCAGTTGATACGCGTGCGGCTGTGCGTGAACGTCTTATCGTGACGTCACTGATAAAGCGGCCATGATGGATAGGCAAAGTCTGCTTCACAAAGAGACCCCGCCCTATTTTTTCCACGGTCTGCCTCTAGCCGGACACACGGTTTTAGCGGCGAGTGCGAGAACGCGCCGTCAACGAGCGAGAGAAGACTATGGCACTAACCTTCGCGCGCGCGCTCCACGCCCAAAATAATTTGTACAAGCCAGGGAAGAAAGATGGCGGATTCGAAGAAAAGCCAGCAACCGGCTTCGCCCGGCCCGCGAAGCCTCCGCCTCGCGAAATTTTTCGATTCGCCAATGTATTTTCGTACGCGCCGCGGATTCGCCGCTCGCGGTTACGCAACGGGCATCGATCGCGCCGAATTAATTAGGAACACGCGGGGAACTGATCTCGAACCCGATAAATCCTATCCTTTTAATCCTTAGGTCGATGCTATAATAAGGATTCGTGCGAAACAAAAATTGCCCGCGAGAAACGAAAACTAAACTTATTTCACCCTCATTTCTCGAAATTTTATTTTGGGCTTAAAAGATCTTAGCAATTTCTACAATATTTCCAAGAAACGGGAACTAAAAATTTCATTCTTGATTTAAGAGATTCGATAAGCTGGTAATAATTCTTTACTCTACTTTTGTCATTTATTAATTGATTACAACGGATCGGAGAATTTCGGAGAATTCAGTTGATCCGAGTACGCGGGAAGGAAAAATTTCGAAATCAGGTTAAAGATCAGCGTCATCCGCGTGTAATCGACGCGGGCAGTTAACGCGTTGAAGGGCAGACCGAGAATCGAGTTTGGTAACTCGAGACCGTTCCTTCGTGCTTCCTTTTTTTCTGATGTCGGGGCTTCTTAGCTCGAGCAGCGACGAAACTGGAAAAATGCCAGGCCCCGAATCGTTCGCGGGCAATTTAGCCTCGAGGCGAATTATCGAATTAGTCGGGACACTGGGGAACGAAACCCGCGATCACGGAAGTCCATTGAATCCTCCTACTTACAGCTGTCCCGGGCTGCAGACTCAATTCCCTGGTCCCTGGAAATGTTTCCAGAGACGGAAAAAATCATTCAGATTAATCGTCAGAAACGGCCATTAAACGTGGGTGTAGCTCTTCTCTAATTAATTGTAATACGTCAAGCACGGTATGAGTTCCTGAATTCGTCTAATAATTAAAACCTCTATTAAATTCTTCTAATACGCAGTAGAAATAAAATTTCATTCATCTATGACCAAAGTTTAGCACTTTGACTGCCAAACTGGAAACCTCAAAAATTCCATAAAATCAAACTTATTTAATGAAATAAACATTGAAATAAATTCAGTGTATGATACCGAACAGTCCTCCAACTTTCTTCCATTTTACAGATCCTAATCAAATTCGGTGCAACGAATACATTAACGTAAAAATTCATTTTAAAACATCGAACATAGACATACTAGAATTCCGGAGAATGGTGTCCTAATCGAGCCAAAATGATACAAGAAACTTTTACACCACAGCTGTGAATCGCATAAAAGTAACTGAAAGCTAGCCTCAATGATCCACAGACTTGGATCGCCAGTCTACTGATTCCCCGGAAACCCGTTCGCGACTGTTGATCTCATCAGCAAAAGAAAGCGCCAAGGGTCCAGAACAGACGTGCTCAGTGTGACGCAGCTAAGCGATAGCAATCGAGTGTTTGAAGTAAAAGTGAGGATACGTGAACGGTCGAAAAGCGTCCGACCAGGTTGTCCTGGAAAAATGTTGGAGGATGAGAATCCGGACCGGTGGCTACTTCCTGGACGTCGGTGCGCTACTAGATGGTGTCCTCTCTGTCTGCCGGGCAAGTAGTCCGCGAGTTGTCGCGAGGGTGGAGGAAGAGAAGCAACAGAAACGAACGATCGTTGCAGCGGCGGCGGTGGCGGTAGCATGATGAGGAGTAGTGGAGGAACACGTACACGCAACAACGGAGCGCAAATGCGCACACACAGAGGAGTGGCGAGCGAGCCTTGGTATGAGCGCGAGAAGTCGAAGGAGCGGGGTACACGCGTATGACGAGAGAGAGGAAGAGGTAGGGGATAGAGGCGAGGGAGGTTGTGAAAGAGAGACAGAAACCGGGCACGATTGGCCCCTTCCGCCGTGTCAGCGGTGCCGATTGGCTCGCGTTCCCCGGAATCGTGTTATTTCAATCGATATCTCTTCGAGTAGCCGGCCGATTTTTCGTCGCGGCGCGTTATCAGCGCCTTTCCACCTTTTTTTCTTCCCCCGTTTAGCGCACGCACAGCAAGCCGCCCGGAGACCAAGAAATCGCAACTGTGCCCCCCCTTCGGCCGGTTTAGTTCGCGATAGACGCCACACGCTGGCGCACAGCGCTGCGTCCGCGATTTTCTGACCACGAGACACGGACTACCCCCGCGAATTTTTCCCCCGCGGGAAGAAAAAATAAAGAAACCGGTGACCGGAGATTCGCGGGAAAAAACGCGAATCGGTAGTTCGCGATCGAGAACCGCGGACGTCGGTTCCCGGAACGGAACGACCAGTGTGCCCTCCCCCGGTGGCCCCCGTGTCCGGTAGCCTAATCGCGCGACGCGTCAAACAGGGTGGCCCAGTGTCTGCTAAAAAATCCTCTCCCGTGGAAAATTGTGCCGGGAGCGTTACCAAGTTCTTCGTCTAGTGTGTCAGTTTGGTTCGTGATTACTTCGCAGCTTGTTATCTTCGTCGAGACACTTCCCGCCAAGAGGACTCATCGCCAAAGACGCAATACCTCGGAGTCCGATGGATACAGTCCGTCGTGATCACGACTTCAGCTGGTCGTTTGCATAGTCGAATTGGATCTTGATCGGTTGTTCAGGGTTTTGAGGGTTAGTTTCAAGGGGTGAGTCTCGAAGAGGGTAGCTGACGAGACTAGTGTAGAGATTGTCGTAGAAAGAGGACCCAGGAAACAGTGAGCACGTGAAAGTGGAACGGTACCGTTCTCACACGGCGGGATACTGGTCCCCGGGACAAAAGAAGAATCACGCCCTCGCGCAGATGTGCCCGGCCCCGAAGAGTGTGTCTCTCACACGCAACGGTTTCTCCGGCGTCTGGTTGCGCAAACGTTGATGAACCTGAAAAATTAGCGAGCACAGTAAATACCGACGGGTCTAGGGCCCCGTCGAAGTCGTCGGGAGGTTCGCGGAACGATTGAACTCGAAGAGGATCGTGATAGAAAACGTCGAAGGAACGAAAGGAGGAAAGAATTATTTGGGGGACAGAGCATGTTGGCGGGTCGGTTAGGATTCATCCTGACGACGACGTTGCGACCCGGGATGAGGGTAGCCATGCCGGTATCGGAGACTTTCGTGTCACCGTGCGTGGAGGGCGGGAGGGACTCTTCAGGTCGCGTGCTCGGGATTCTTCCCTGAAGATGTATGGCACCAATGAAAGCCACGGGCCGAACCAATGGCCTTGGACACCGCCTCCTGCGTCCCAACCGCTCCCGCCGCAAGCCCAGCATCAAAACCATCCCCGACCTCACCCCCACAATCATCCGAGCCACCCGCCGTACGTACCGCCGCCGTATCAGCATCCTCATCACTTGCCGCACGAGGTAATTATTGACGATATTCCGCAGCCGGCTCGGACCGGTTGTCTTCCCTACAACTCCAAGAATCTTTCGGGAACTCCACCCCTCGGAGCCCGGCTTCGAGGGATAACTGCCCCCGAATGCGTCCGCGACATTCATCCCTGCGTGCATCTCCGTTACGATGGCGCAACCATGTCCCGGGACGTCCTCGGATGGCTCGGGGGGATTCTGGACTGGGACCTTTCCCGGTCTTCAAGATCTGATTCGATATGCTCGTGGATTTTAAACAATCTTCTAGGAGCTAAACGAAGCATGGTTCCGTTTAATATTCTGCTAGGTTATCATGGTTTTGGGGGGAAGCATGAATTGAGATTTTTTGGGGGTCTTCAGGGTCTAGATCAGGTCTGGGTACCGAACGATATGCTAGTTTAATATGGTCTTCGGGGGCTATACGAATTGAGACGTGTCTGGGTCTTCAAGATCTGCTTCGATGTGCTCGTGGATTTTAAACAATTTTCCTGGAGATAAACGAAGCATGGTACTGTGTAATATTCTGCTAGGTTATCATGGTTTTGGGGGGGTGGGGGCAGTAGAAATTGAGATTTTTTTGGGGGTCTTCAGGGTCTGGGTTCCGTCCGATAAATTGCTAGTTTATCATGGTCTTGGGGGGGGGGGGGGCAATACGAATTGAGACCTTTACCAGTCTTCAAGATCTGCTTCGATATGCTCGTGGATTTTAAACAATTTTCTGGGAGCCAAATGAGGCATGGTTCCGTCTAATATTCTCCTAGGTTATCATGGTTTTGGGAGACAGTATGAATTGAGATTTTTTGGAGGGTCTTCAGGGTCTAGCTCAAGTCTTTGTTCGGTCCGAAACATTGCTAGTTTATCATGGTCTTGGGGGGCAATACAAATTGAGACATGTTTGGGTCTTCAGGGTCTCTTACGACGTGTTTGTGGATTTTAATCAGTTTCTAATGCTTTTGTTTAGGACAATCTTAACTTCGACCCTCTTGTGCCTTCAGGTTATGTTTCAACACGGATTTTAATCGTTGTGTTTGAACCTAAATGGTTGCGAGTGGGACATTCCGAGTTGTGATCTTGCCACGTCTTCGTATTAAAGAAACGTTAGGTTAGGTTTCGATATTTTGCACCGTAATCGAGTCTTGGAGGGAAGAATCACGTTGGTAATTTCCAAACGAAGAATCCCCGGACCTTTATCATCGCGTCGTTTTCTATTCCTATTCATAGCCAGCCGCGCGCGCGTTAAGCATTTAATTCGGCCGCGGATCGATCCGCTTAATCGCGCTATTAATAAACACGTCGAATCCAGACACCCCCAAAAATACCAGTGAACGCACGACAGTCTCAAGGTCAAGGTTCGATCGACACGCGATCCCGGGGAAAAGGGATCGCGGCGTCGAACCGCGAAACAAATTTTCCGTTGGACGAACGTCGGTGAAGAACTTTGAGACGTTCCGGGCGACCCCTGACCCTTTTTATCTGTCGAATCCGGCGTCGAATTGTCGACGTCGTCAGAATTAGAATCTGCGTGCAGATTGGAGAATCGTTTAGAGGCGGAAACACGACTACGGGCCTGAAGTAGAAAGCGACGAAGTATGTAAAGCCGGTCGTCGTTGCCCTCTTATTGGGCTAATCGAGGCGAGCGCCGTTTTGATCGAGGATTAGAGATTGTTACTCTTAAGGCTACACGGCGAGGCGTGCACGCGTGATTAATATATACCGCGGCAGGGAAACCTACGACGATGACTTGAACACCGTCCGGGTCCCCGGCCGCGAGAGCATGGTTTCCACTGTGCCCACTATAGACGGCTCATAGACGATCGTTTCGCCACGGATAGAAATTTCTCGGCCCGCCATTCGGACACGCTCGGAGGCTCTCGTTGGCCATTGACGCGCCTCCTTCGCATGGGCTCGCATAAGCTTCGTCTTCACGAAAGCGGGGAATCGTTAATTGGCCACGCGATCGCTCCACGAGGATGACAGAGCGCGGAGGAGAGCCACTTTCTCCATTCCCGCGGCGATCATCGCGGAACAATTCGCCGACACCTTTCGCGGATGCAGGGCCGCATTTAGGCTTTCTTGCAACGCAAATTATCTCCTTGCTACGCTGATCGTAGGTTAGGCCGGCACCAATTATTCATTTTAATTCGTCGTCTATTCAGCTCCTCCTTCTTACGTCTTGGTTGGGTATTAGTTAACAAATTTTAGTTCTTCGTGTACGTAGCTCCTGCTGCGATCTGGGTTAGCTCTGTGGTTGTCGTCAAGTTTGTTCGTCATCAGTTTGGCTCCTTCTTCAACGTCAAGTCTGGATACGCGAGGGTTAAATGTGAAAATTTTAATTCACCCTCTATAGCTTCTTCTTCAGATCGGAGCTGGAGCTACGTACACGAAGAACTAAAATTTGTTAACTAATCCATACCTAACCAAGACCTGACGATCATAATAGTAGACTGTGTTGGTTGTCAAGTTTATTCATCATCAATTTAGCTCCTTCTTCAACGTCTAGTCTGGGTAGGTTAGGGTTAGCTGTTAATTTTAGTTCATCTTCTATAGCTCCATCTTCGATGACATTTTTTTAGTAGTCTACTGTCTGATCGTCAAGTTTTGGTTAGGTATGTATTAGTTAACAAATTTTAGTTGTTCGTATACGTAACTCCTTCTTCGATCAGGGTTAGGTCCGTGTTGTTGGTCAAATTTCTTCATCATCAGTGTTTTCAACGTCAAGTCTGGATAGATGAGGGTTAGCTGTCAATTTCAGTTGACTGTCCATAGCTTCTTCTTCCATGACATTCTTTTGGTAGTCCATTGTCAGAACCTCGTTTCGCCTCTTGATTATCTCCGCTGCGACGATCGCATCAAAGTTCCCGACAAGGTCTCCCGCGCGATCTGTCCCCTAAAAATCGGTGGCTCCTAAATTCGCCTGCTTCCGACACCGGGGTCCGCCCACGGTCGGTTCCATCAGGTGTGCGGGGCGGTCAGGGTCGCCGGTGTGCAGACGCTCGTGATTTTCGCGAATCCGGTATAATCATCCGTGTCTCGATCCGCAAGAAAAAGAAGAAGAGCCGGCCGTCAGATTAGAGGATCTGGGAAGAGGGTTGGGCCGGTCTAGGTGTGATCGACAGGTTGGCCTGCAGCAGGAAGCGATCGAGGTAGCGGATCACGGTGCCGCCGCCGCGATTCAGACAGATTAAAGCCGTCGCGATTATGGCGCTAGAGAAAGAGAGAGAGAGAGAGAGAGAGAGAGAGAGAGAGAGAGAGAGAGAGAGAGAGGGACGGTCCACCTTTTCCTTTATATTACGGCGCTATTCGCGTAGTTTAGACAGATAGGTGGGCAGGCAGGAGAGAATGAGTCAGGCAACGCTAGGTAGGTTAGATTGGACGTTGTCTCCGCGCTCACGCGCGCACGTGTCTGCGTGTTCCGTCGGCCGCGTACGTACATGCGCGATATACGCACGAACACGCGTGCATGCACGTACATACGCGCAGAAACCGAGCGGAGCCGAGCCGAGCGGAGCGGAGCGCAGCGCACACATACCGGCGAGTTAATAGCACATGCGAAGTGCTAGATGGCCGGCGCGCGTGGGTGGACGGAGCACACGTTGCGCCCGCGTATGTGTGCCACGGAGAAAAGGCATATGGTCAGCAGGTGAGACCTTTGCTTTGTGTTCCAAGTGTATAAAGTAGCCTACTTCCAGTGACCAATGTTATTCAGCCGTAATTTACTGCGCCCGCCGTGAGACAAAGGGTTGCGCCGACACCACCCGAAACGATCCCTTTTCGAAAAACCGGGACAACTTATCCCGACGCGGTCGCTAGAACGAACAGCTTCGACGGATTCCCTTGGACTTCGGTGACTACGGGGTGGGGATTAATTATTGGGGCGATGACTTTTTAACAATGAACCTACCGCGGTCGAAATGACCGATTTTATATTTCACAATTATTGAAACTATATAAATTGAACACTATATGAATTCTATATAATTCAACTATATCAATTCTTTTTAGTACTAAACCTGCCACGGTCGATATAACCAATTTTATATTTCACAATTCTTGAAACTATATAAATTCTATATAATTCAACTATATCAATTCTTTTTAATACTAAACCTACCACGGTCGATATAACCAATTTTATATTTCACAATTCTTGAAACTATATAAATTCTATATAATTCAACTATATCAATTCTTTTTAATACTAAACCTACCACGGTCGATATAACCAATTTTATATTTCACAATTCTTGAAACTATATAAATTCTATATAATTCAACTATATAAATTCTTTTTAACACTAAACCTACCACGGTCAAAATTTATATTTCACAATTATTGAAACTGTATATACTCATTTATGGAAAATAGTGGAATAAATTTCCTTGTCGAAGCATTTATTATATTGAAAACTGCGAACAATCACAGTTTAGTGTTGCCATTTGTGTAAGGCAATATTTACCAGATATAGTTAATGCTTGGCAGGTTTAGTCCTGGGTGAGAAGGTTTGAGTCCTGGGTGAGTCTCTCTTGATCTGGAAAGTTCTTCTGATCTATGAAATTTCTGGAAATCATGCTGGTCTTGATGTCTGTTTAGGTTAGGTTGGGGTAGAATTGGTAGCTGTGAGATACTTTGTGAAACAGTTCTGAAATGTCTAGAAATATTTCATCTATAGGCGAGTCCATCTTCATCCAAGTTTTTAGGATCGTTTGTATACATCTTCAAGTATTTGGCAACAAATCGCTGATAATAGTTGTTAATATTGGAATCAGTGGGAGGCCTTTTTAAACAGTTCCAGTGTGTCCAGAACTGTGTACTGATGAACCCGTTGCACTACAATTTATTTCATGATTACCTACAATGATTCTTCTCCTTCTTTGATGCCTACAATCTGCTAGGAAAAATAGAAAATTTATATGTATTGTATAACCACGTGTTCTGGAATGACTACGATAAAATAGAATTTCATTTCAATTTGAAGGGAATTAGTAATACACATATTTCGAAAATTCAGTTCGAGGTCTTCGTCACGAGTCTGACTCGATATTATACTACAAGGGGTTTGATTTAGGATTTTGAGAAAGTTCGTCCGAAATTTATGGCAATCGATCGGCGATAGTTCGTGTTATCATTTTAGAGTAACACACGAGTTCACGAGATTTATTAAGACGTTTATCGAGTCACGAATTGATTTCGAACGATGTATACTCATGAATAAATCAACTGATTCAGCAATATCCTTTGAAAGCAAGAAATCCGATGCTATAGATCGTTTCGATCCGCTCTGCGGTTCTAGTGTTAATGAACATACGTCCCAATTGAATTATACACAGCTGTCTATATCTTTAAAAATGTTCTTCCTGTAAAGGTCGGTACAAAAAGGTTGAATTTGAGACGAAAAGGACGAGCTTCAGATTGGTCTACGATCAATATTCTCTTGTCGTTCGTGTAATTTCTTTGGGAACTTTAATACAAGTGGAGTAATAAAATTTGAACAATATTCAACTCTGTGCTGTTCAATTCGGACGCGAGATTAATGGCTGGAAAATCTGGCGGAAAATTCATAATTAACCTAGATAGGTTCCTTGTGAAAAAGAATACTAAGTTCTTTATTCGTACAATTTTTCACTGTTCGGATATTGTGCCAGACTTGATTATTGTAATTCTTTGATGCTTAAGAGGCTATTAAAGCACTGCTCCGTGATCGAGTAAAACACTCGTAAAAGAAGGAAATGGAACAAAGAAAAGATAACATAAAATAGTATAAAATAAAATAGTAAACTATGTAAACCGTAGAAGCAGAAATAATCCGCAAATGTATGCAATAAAGCCAAGAATAATGTCGTGCCAAGAGTAGGTAGGTAATAAAAATAAATTAGTACGAACATAAATTATGCAAAACAAAAAAATGAGAACCCGTTATGAGTAGAATTTTAATGCTGAAAAGAGCCCAAAAATTTGGAGAACAGATTACTAAGTTCCTCGCGTAATTAACACAGTTTCGTGTATAACATAAAATATGATCTCGCGCATTCTAGAATAATATATTTCTGTGACATCTCAACAATCTTTTTCAAACGGTTATGATATCCGTAAAAAACAGCAGCACGAGGAACCACTTCAGTCGGGCCAACAGTCGTGGGTGGCAAAGAGGAAGGGTTGGGATGAGGGATGCTTCTTAGGAAATACACAGGGTGTCGGTTGATATATTTTTCCATTATTAAGGACATTAAGCCGGCGGGCCGCGGGCAAGCAACTCTTTCCCTCTATTTTTTCTCTCTCTCTCTTTCTCTCGCTCTCTCATTCCCGCTCGGGTCTCTCTTCTTTTTTTCCCGCATCGTCGGCGAGGACGATAAATCAGAAAAAAAAGATTCTGCGTGGCGTTGGCGGCGGGGAACGCAATTTTCCGTCTGCCAGGAGATAAAAATTTGATTAATGGACGTATGGTCTTCGAGTTCGTGAAAAACCGTGGCGACCGGGTCGGGCCGGGCCGGGCCGGCGGCTCAGTGGGTCGACTTAATTAGCATTCGCTCAAAAATCATATTCCGAATAAATGTCTCGGAGGGAGGGTGCGAGGGAGGTTTTTCTTCGCCCCTCGAGGAACTTTCCCCGAAAAAATCTCGACGTCCACTCGAGACGGTCGTTAAAAATTCGCAACTCGACTTTGTCGCCATCGAGTCTCTGTCTCCCCCCCACCCCCCGCGGCAGCTGCGCTGGAGCATGGTCGTCGCAAGAAAAAGGATTGGTAGAAGCGTCCGGGGACGGGACAGGACAAAATTTCATTAAAAAACGATCACGATCAGGACCGCGTGAAATCGTCCCGTGAAATCGCCGGGTACAACCCCCGGCGGTGATGGAAAAAAGAAACATCCAACCCCGTGGATGTTATACATCCGGCCCCGGTGGAGGAATTTTATTCAAATCGGGAACACGGAGTCGGATTGATTTGTCTCCGGGGGCGAACGAGGAGGCGAAAAAACGAGGAATAAAATCGAGTCGCAGCCTCTCCCTCTCCCACGGGGATTAAGAATCAGGGATGCGCAAGTGTCGAAGGTCGCCCGTCAAATATCCACCGAAGAAAGGGTTGGAAGTCGCGGAAACTTGAGAACCCCCGGTGACAATTTCAATTCTCTCTTGCTCTCGTACTCTACGTCTCCGCGTCTCTTCGTCGCGGCCGTGAGGAAGAGGAGGAGGAGGAGGAGGGCGGCCGGAGCTAAGATTCTTAAAACTTCTCGCGAGATTTTTCGATTTTAATTACAGTTTTAACATATTTTAATAAAATCCTCCGCAGACGACGGACCCTGTCTTCTTGCTCCGAGAGGAGGAACAGTGGCCTTTCGTTCCCTTCTTTAATTCCAGGCCGAACTTCTCTCCGGTTGGCCCTGTTCTCTCTCTCTCTGTCTCTCTCTCACTCTCCCTCTCTCTTTCCTTATACAGCCGGTCGCTTTCGCCACGGACCGTACGGTCGTTTAAAACGTTAACCCTTTCGTTCGTTCACCTACACCCACACCATCGACGAGCAACACCTGTTCCCCGAACAGAGAACCCGAAATCAAGCGTTCCTCGCCGTTCCACCCGCCCGTTGTGCCCCTCGGCCCTTAGTTTCGCGTTCCTCCTGATCGCTCGGCACACGTCCAGCATTGTACGCAACATTCGTACCTGCGTTAGGCGTACCGCGTTCACGTGGGCGTCCGTTGTACCAGCACCTACACAAACGCGAGCCGCCCTGCGATCCGAAAAACATCGATCGGATGGCTGCTTTCGAAAAGCACCGCGAGCACGGACGTTGACCCCTTCCGCGGCCAGCTGTTACACGCTTACTATGAATTTCGGCGAGGATCGACTTCGAATCGACTGCCGGAACACGGGGTTAGGTGTCCCGTGGGATCATGCTCTTTAAAGTCCCCACCCAAACGCAGCCGTTTTCAGTGAAAAAATAGCACCTCGTCTCTTAGAATCAAACTAACTGTCCCGTACGATCGAATTACCAAAAATTGAAATTTCTTTTCGTGAAAAATTGAAATCCGAGTTAGGGAACGGTTAGCTGCCGAGGTGCGCCGGATCATGCGACGGATCTGTCCCAAAGATGATTCGACCGACGATGTGCAGTGATTTCTCTGTATATGTCGCCAAGACCTCGACGATAAGCGTCGCGGAATTATCCCCACCACGGGGTGTACCCCGTGAGGGGCCGCGAAGCTCGAGAGGCCTCGGACGCCGACGTATGTCGGACGCATGTCTCCTAGACGATACTTGACACCGGCAAGACCCGTGTCGTTGACATATATCGAGAATTCGCTGTGTCGAGCGAGTTCGCGTAAGTATCGGCCGCGTTGCGTCATCGTGCGTGAACTTTTAATTAATGGATCGCGCTTGGGAGCTGAAGGCGAAATCGAGGGAGTGAACGGCGTCGAGGAGCGAGTCGAAACTATCGCGCGGAGCACAACAGCAGCGCGGCGACCGCGGGTTTTTGCATGATGAATAACTCAGAAGGCAAACGATACCGCCACGCTCTATGAGCCTGGACTTTTCGATTCTCGTCATCCGATAATTGCATGAGAAAATCATGGGGATCGCTCGAACCGTCCACGACCAACAGGGGAGGCCGAGGCGACTGCCTGCGCTTGGAAACTCATTTGCTAGTCAAAATCATTTTGCTGGTCGATCATATTGTAATCTGTGGACAAATCACATTTTTTAGTTGGACTGTCTGTGCTCCAGAGGGATATAGAGTCCCATGGAGGTCTCGCTTCCTTCAAATCCTGCTCCTTTGAATGTTACATCCCTTTATAGGAGAATATGTCCAAATTTTGCAAGATAAGGGCTCCCAAATTCTACCAAAATACATCAGAGACTTGAGAGACCTGGGAATATCGGAAATTTGAGGGTCAACTTATGGGGGATGAAATTTCAAATTAATTTCCTCCGAGTGTCAAAGCCCCTAGGTCTCACACTCAACTTCCTAGAATCTTTCCAAATTAAAGCTTTCTGAGTTCCAATTTCTCCAAAATCTAATCTCTTGTGAACCTACAGAACTGGTTTCAGTGCTTTAAAATTTCAACTCACGTCAACTAAAGGGGCCAAGCAACCCTCAGAGCAATAATAAATCAAAAAACCTCCAAAGTCGCCAAGCTCCCACTATTCCACTCCAACATCTGAATTAAAAATTTTAACTCCCTTCGAAAATAATTAGAAACCTCCTAAACCCCCCAAAGGCCTGCTATAGGCTAGCACAATCCCCAAACCTACTGACCAACCACTCTAAGTCCCCTAAAGACCAACTCAATCACCCTAAGTCCCCCAAAAATCATCTCCCCAACTTCCCAGCGACTCTCACGCAGGCCCAAATTACTATGATCTTATCAGAGACCGGAGCAATTCTGCATAGACAAAAGATTGAGTATTGTCGCGCGGGTAGCTCGCCTCGGCTTGTCCCTCCCGGAGTTCCAGGGGTAGTATGGCGATCGACGGAGATCGATAGGCGGTCGGGTCCTCCGTCGATCAGCCATCCTCCGTTGTTCGGCCATAAGTGCAGCGTACCAACTAACCCCCGCAGTTCTTCTCGCAGATCTTCATGCACAAGAGCGCCGCGATGCAGATGCACGCGAGGGAGCTTGGCGCGGGTGCACTGACTGCACGACCCGGCGGCGGCGTGGCCGGTGCATTGGCGAGTCTCGGTCCGATCGGGGTCGGTCCAGGTGGCATGATCGCCGGCAACGAGGTAAAGCCGCACCAGTGCCAGCAATGCCTCAAGTCATTCTCCAGCAACCACCAGCTCGTGCAGCACATCAGGGTCCACACCGGCGAGAAACCGTACAAATGCAGCTACTGCGACCGCAGGTTCAAGCAGCTCAGCCACGTACAACAACATACCCGCCTGCATACGGGTGAGTAGCCGTAGATAGGCGTGTACGACCACTCTGTCAAACCGGAGAGCCAATTCCTGGCCCCCGGCTTCGACCGGCGACGATCCTGACCTCCAGGAATGGCAGGATTTTTCCCGGGACCGCGATCGATCGCCGCGAACAAGATCGAAACGGGAGGGGCGACAATTGCGGACAAGCAGATAGCATTGTCCGCTAAACCGAGCTCTATTGCGGACTGCGAAACTTCGGCCGCGATCCGATTCCACGTTTTCTTCCGGCCACCCTTCGTGCCCGGAAATGGAAAGTTCGTTGTTTTATAGTTTCTGGAGTTGAAAACTACCGGGGATTGATATTATTTTATTTTGATCGATACCGGGGAATTAATCGTGAAAGTAAGCAGCAGCGTCTTTGATTAGACAATTATAGAAATTTCAGTCAGAATTTCGGAGAATAAGAATTAGATGAAATTCTACGTGCGCGATGTCTGTGGTTTAAGAATAAAATAACGCGACAGAATAGTTTATTATATTTTTCGTGGTAGAATTCGAGGAATCAAGAATTAGCTGTGAAGTTTAATTTCATCGATGCTTGTAGATTGGAAATAAAATGAAACAGTAATGATGTTCAGTCCGATATAAATTTACAAGAACTGGAAATTAGTTGAAATTGTATTCTGTCCACTATTGGCATCGTTGAATAAAGGATGAAGCGAATTCGAACATTGAATGAAAGATTGAACACATTTTTACGAACGAATTTGAAAAACGGATCAAATTTTGATTTTACTGCCGATATTAGTGAATAAAAAATAGTATACTGATATTGTACTTTGAATTGCACAGGTGTTTTAATATTTTTATGTGACACTTGCATGGAGATTCGCAGTCCCTTTACTCGGTCTGCAACAGTCCTTAGTTCTTTTTATGGAATCATTTGTAGGGGAGACATATAGTGAATAGGTACATATTGGTTTTATATAATTGCTGACGATATTGATACCCGAGACCGCAGATTAATTACCGAGGCTTTTATGGAAGAGCGGAACGAGTACTTTTATTACACGAGACACGCTACAGCTATTATTTTAAAAGAGATAATCGTGCAAAAAGAGTTTATATATTTATATGAACATTCTTTAAAACACCAACAAAATTTGTAAAAGTACAAAGATCATAATCCACCGCAGACGCGAAAGATAAAATTCAATTAACACCATCATCGGATTAAAGCAAGGAATCTGCCCGTAACAAGATTACGATATTACATTATTTTATAAATCAGTGTAACAAGAAATTCGATTTGCGAATTTCCCGATTGTAGAATCCAGTATCGAAATTGTTCCCAGTCGATTATCAAATTAACACAAATATCACCTAGATGGTATGATCCGTACAAAAATGATCAAAGACTCCGGATACTAACGAATCTGTTAAAAGATAAGTCGATATATTGAAAGACCGTGCATTTTTATGCAAAATAAAACTGTCTTGCATTAACTCCAATAAACAGGAGAGGATACATATTACTTTCTTTGATCAATAGTTTCGATGAAGCTCGGTGTAATATATTTATATTCTTAAATTGTAGTAAACGAAAGTTAAAATTGTCTGAGAAAAAAGATTTTAATGGTTGCTGTGATTTAAGCTGTCGTGCTTATCTGAAATTAAAAAATCCAATTCTTATTTAATATACCTCCGGTTACAATCGGTACCAAAAAGGAAGCAAAATATTGAAAATTTAAAAAATGCCAGCATTTTCAATATAAAGTTTCAATTTCTTCGACTTTTTCTTGTCTTCAAGGGGTTGCAAAAATTATAAAAAAATATATGCTGGCACGCTTGTGGTACTGACATCAACACACACATACGCTGAAGATGTGTACAAAATTTGAGCCTAATCGGTACATTAGGTTTAAAAAACGCGTTTCAAGTTCAAACTCACCGCATCACCACCCTTCGATGGGTCACACTAGGATTATAAAATTTCTAAAGTATACTCTCAAAATATTGTCCTGTTCGCGTGCACAAAAGGAAGATCAATCTTTTCGACCCGTTATGCTAGCCCTTAATTCCGCTCGGCGAGTTTCATTGTGGAGCCGCACAGGGTCAGAGCGGAACCGTCGAATTTAATGGCGGCGTTCGGCGAGCAAACAGAGCGAGCCTTTAGAGAGTCTGCGGGGTCGACTTTTGTCGTGGGTGGTGCCGAACGGGGCGATCGTTCGCATTCATCAGGGCGCGCAAAATCACGGGTTCGATCCTCGCGGAATCACGGATGCGAAGTCGCTTGTCGCGACGCGACGCGACGCCGCGCCGAGCCGAGCGGAGCCGAGCCGAGCAGAGCCGAGCCGAGCGAGCCGGTGTCCGGGGCTTAATGCATGCATTCAGCGTGCCCGGGACTGATAGTAAATTCTATGAATACCGCATTGCATCGCGGCCAGTCGATAATCAATAAATTAATATACTATTATAATGTGCGTCCGCGCGATCCCGCGTTCCGATTGCGGCTAATTTTAATGCGTCGCGCGGCGCCGCGCCGCAGCGATAGACGGAGAGAGATATTGCTCAACACTCGGGGCCCGTGTTCTTGCTAGCCGGGTTTCGCGAGAGACAGATCGACAACGTCTGGCGATTTACACGGGGCCGCGAACGATCGAACAGATCGAGCAGATCGAGCAGCTAAGAATAGCAGTGACGGCGAGAGACGCGGAGGAACACGCTCGAGGGAGCCGTAATAATGAGAAAATTCGACGGCAAAGCCAGCCCGGCCCAGCCGGTCGGCGAGCGGGTGAACGGGTCGCGCCCGGGTAGAAAGAATTTCATTAAGGGATGAGCGTAGTCAATCGGAAGGTATTAGCCCTGAAGAGATAGAGAGAGAGAGAGAGAGAGAGCATGGCTACGGTCAGCAGACGCCGCGCGTGCGACCGGACCCCCCTCTCCCTCCCTCGCCGACGGGTCCTCGTGTCTAAGATCGTTTCCGATCGCTTCCGGCCGAGGAAAAAAAACCGAAACCTCGTCGGTATGCCAGCTATTTAATCGAAACGCCCGAGACTCGATACAATCGATTCCTAAGAAAACACATTCCATGGAAATACGCCCCGAGAAAAACCAATTTTACGCCGGCCGTCCGATTAGACTCGCGAGGGTGGCTTTTGATGCAGGGGTGAGGATGCGCGAGATTTTTTGGTGGGGGCTGTTCAGGATATGCGAATTGACCACCTTGGACTGTGGAAAGACACTCTTAAAATGTGATAAGTCAATTTTCAGTAATAAACGATCGCTTGTTTACCCTAGTCACGCGAGGGGTAGGTTTTGATAGAGAGGGATGTGGATGAAATTTTTTAGGGAACTGTTGTGGATACAGGAAATAACTTTCTGGGATTGTGGAGAGACATCATTAAGATGTGATAAGTCAGTTTTCAGTAGTACATGATCACTTTTCCACCCTAGACCCGCAAGGGGTGGGTTTTCGTGCAGAGGGATGAGGATGTACGAATTTTTTGGGGGAGATTGCTAAGAACGTGGAAATTAAGTTTTTGGAAAAGTGAAGAGACATCCCTAAGATGCAATGGGACAGTTTTTAGTAATCTACGATCATGCTCACCATATATTTCTACCCTATTACTTGCAAGCCTAGTAAATTTGCTGTTGGGGTGACTAATAGTAGTAGGTTCCATTTGATATCTTTCATAATGATGTCGTAGCATTAATAAGTCTATAGAACAATCAACAAGGATAATTCAGAGTTACTAAATTGCCCAAATAAAGTACAAAGTATAGTAAAAGTGACATCAAAGTGACGGGGGTTGAAAAATTCGAAAACTTGTTCCTTCACTATATCTGAAATAAATTTCCCAAATAAAGTGCAAAAGAGATATTAAAGGACAAGTGCCCACACAAGGGATGCAGAAAGTAATAAAATCCAACGAACAAGGGGGAACGGTGCAAACGGACGGGGGTTGAAAAATTAGAAATCCTGTTCCTCGAGTATTAAATTTGAACTAAATTTTCCAAATAAAGTTGAAAAGAGAGATTAAAAGACAGGTGCCCACGCAAGGGATGCAGAGAAAAATAAAATCCAACGAACAAGGAGGAACAGCGCAAAGGGGCGGGGGTTGAAAAATTCGAAAGCTAATTCCTCGACTATTAAATTTGAACTAAATTTCCCAAATAAAGTGCAAAAGAGAGATTAAAAGACAAGTGCCCACGCAAGGGATGCAGAGAATAATAAAATCCAACGAACATGGGGGAACAGCGCAAAGGGATGGGGGTTGAAAAATTCGAAAGCTTGTTCCTTGACCGTGTTCAACGAGGGACGAGGCGAAAAAAAAGAAAGTCGTTGGGCGGACGTTGATTTCGCCAGGCTCGTTTCAACCCCTTCGCGTCCCTTTCGACGACCGGCAACGAGCAAGTAACTACTGCTCAGCCACCCCTTACATTAATAATCACCCTTCCCGCGTGCCGGGTTCCCGCGGCTGGTACTTCAAGCTGACGTCGTTGGGACGCGCATCTATCGCATGCACACCGTTTTCGTAGTTTCCATTGCATCTGTATCGATGCAACGAACACGACAACCATATTCTTTCGGAAAATCGAAAACGCAGATGGCCAGACGTTATTTCACTTTTCGCGTCGCTTCCACAGTGGACGAACCCCAGTCGATAGCAAATTGAAGTTGATATTAAAGTTGTACAGACATCGGAATGTGGTGTGTTCGTTGAATCATGTCCTGGAAAGTTAGAGTGCTTTGACGCTAGAACCGAGTCCTAAACGCGTGTGACATACATTTCTTTGGAAAAAGGATTGAATTTATTCAGATTTCAATATAATTTTTGTAATAGTGTATATTTGGAAGAATAAGTATACCAAAAAATTTCTCAGGAAAACATTTTCATAGTTTCAGTAACCGTAAAAGAACAATTCTGAAATTCGTAATTTTAACGAGCTCGGTGGTACTCGGTGGTTAAGGACGACTCTAATGAGCGTCGTCAAAATGAATATTAGTCTGTGGATCTTTACGCAAAATAAAAATTGTGTACACCAATTGCAAGAAATTGGTACCGTGTAGAAATTCGTTTTCTTTTTCAGTAATTTTTAAAAGCTGCAAATAATACATCCGTGCTTTTAAATTCACTTAAATCTCTAATTAAGTTCTCTTTCAAATGACACCGATCCATTTCTGTCATAAATGCATCAAATCCGTATCGATTACGCGAGATCGGATTATTCCGACCGGTTCGAGTCCGAAAAACTGGAATCGTTCGAATATCCCGGTACCACCGAGAACCATAGGAGGTCGCATAGTGTCACGTTAATTTCGCAAACGGTCCGCAACCCTCGAAAAAACGTGTAACGAACGGTGCAACGGGGATCGGCGCATTTCGAGCGGTTCGAATTCGAAAAACTCGAATCGTTCGAATATCCCGGGCGATGCTAACCACCCTAAACCACCCTAAACCACCGGGGATCAGGGATTCGCGGCACGCGGACTTCTCGCGGCGGAAAAATCAGCGTTTCGCGTTCCCCGCCGAAATTCCTTGCCGGATTCCGGCGAGCGCGAGGGCAGTTATTTTCCCGAACGGTACCGCCGATATGCTCTTCCGGGGGAGGCATTTGCATGCCATATTGATTTCTCGTTTCGCGGGCTCTCTCGGCGAGATCTCTGCGGGCGTGCCGCCTCGCGATTGGCCGATCAAAGTCAAAAAACGGCGGGAATTTACGGGCGCCACCCCCGCCGTGTGATTATAGCGTCGCCGGGAGAGTTACAACAATTTCCCCGGACCAGCCGGCACACACTTGTATACGTGCGCGTGGATATACGTACAATCTATACATACATTTATATGCATATATAGACATATATATATATATATATAATGGTGAAGCTATAAAATTTGCAACGCGCGTATATAATTCATTAACCGAAATTCGAGCTGGCGCTGCAATGGCCAGGCAAAACGAGAAACGAACGGGGGTTGACCGGTCGCTGAAGGGGTGGTTGGGGCGTGTGCAACGGGGGGTGGGAACGAGAGATGCGGGCGAGGGTGGCAGAAACGAAGGACAGCGAATATAATATCGGTGAGTGTCCACGATATCGATAGCTGGTCAATAGCTGCAGCCTAGACAAATACCTGGCGAGGGTGTACAGTGCATCCTCCCCTCCCCAGCGCCGTAACGCGCGAGGGTGACCGAGCCGGACGGCCAATGGGACGTCGGCTTGCCCCACCAAACGGACGGCGCGCGAAAAAGCGCGGGAATTTTTCGATCGCCCGATCGCTCAATAATGGAACCGAAGTTACGCGCCGCCACCGTCGCACGCGCACGCTCTCCGCTCCGCTCTGCTCTGCTTCGCTCCGCTCGAAAGCCACCCTCTCTGCCACCGTTGCATCCTGGCACAGTCACACGGACACGCAACCGTCGCAAACCGTGGCACACGAATACGGAAACAGGGAGAGACAGAGAGAGAGAGAGAGAGAGGGAGGGAGAGAGAGAGAGAGAGAGAGAGCATGGTATGGGGACAACCGGCGCAGCAGCCTAATAAATAGCCGCACGCATTCGGGAACGTGTTCCCCGGGATAGACGACAGCGTTGTTCGTATGCAACCGGCCAGAGGCTACCAAAGATTATCCCTTCGGCAACGAGGAAAACTCAATTTTCATGGGGGCCGAAATCTAATGATCGGCCGACCCCATGCGCGAGAGGAATTAATCGGTTTTCCTGATCGCTGACAGCGGTCGCGTTACCGCTCCACGCACCATTCGATGGACAGGCCTGCCTTTTTCTTTTGGGGGCTGATGGTTTCATAGATGCAGGCGGCGCGATTTCTGTCCATCATTTCGAGAGTTTGCTAATTTACGCATAATCAAAGTGTTTACCACGAGACAGCGATAAGAATTGTTAACTCTTCTTGGAAAATAAGAATTTTCAATTCCTTTTGGAAAACAAGAATTGTCCATTCTTCTTGGAAAATAAGAATTTTTAATTCCTTTTGGAAAATAACAATTGTTTATTCTTCTTGGAATATCAGAATCGTCTAATTTGACTGCACGGAACAGAATCTGGCGATGTGCTTCTTCTCGAAATATTTTCGATAAGTCAATCAGTTTTCAGTAATATTGTTAGATTTTTCTAACGGCCTGGTTTCTATTTCCCCGACTAATTTTTATGATTCTAGTTACGAACTATTCTAGTTACGATGATTTCCTCGAAATCGATGGCGATTGTTACTCGACGCGTTCGTCGGGATTTGCGACGGGGCTGGTTGCAATTGAATGCACTTTGATGAATCCGTAATGCGAAAGCTGGCGAGTGTGCTGGAGATTGTATGATTATTGTAAAATCATTAGGCTGGCTTCGACATGAATGCTACACTTTTCCGTTGTACCCTCTTTGACCCTACTACAGTGTTCCTATCCTGTTACGCTCGTTGTATGTATTGAGATTTTGTGCATTAAAGTGCATCGTAGATAATATTGAATAAAAGTGGCAACACTTTTCTACAACTTGATTGCTATTCATATGAAACAGCGGAATTAGAGCGATGTACGTATCCCTGAAGCAGAATGTATAATCGAAGGCGAGGTTTAAGGACTATGCATTTATTCATGCAGTTTCATATGCACTTTTCTCAACGAAGGTTAGACTTCTTTCGAACCGGGTTAGGCTGTCTTTGAAGAACTTTTGTGAAGGATATCAGTATGGAATCACAAGGTAGATTATTCCACTAGATAACTGTCTCTTCGGTGAAGCAATTTAGATAATAAATAAAGGGCCACGAATTAATTTCCACATCCAATAATAAACCAATCAAGCTTCAACCCTTAGCACTCGAATGACGGCTATAAGGCGTCACTAAAAATTGCTGTATCGTTATTCACAATATTTCCCACATTATTAAATTTTCCACCATTTTAAATAACATGTTTATATAACATGAAAAAATACATATAGAAGGGAAATATTCTAGGTCGGAAGAAATGATTCGTTTTGGAGTTAAAATAGTTTCTATTGCAAAGGTTTAATAATGCGAGTGGCAAAGCGAAGGGAGTTGAGCGATTTTCCAAAAACATCTACTCACCCTCCAAAAACGTTTGTCCTACGCTGCGATCGGAACGAGTCTTTCTTAAAAAGGTTCGCCTTGTCTGAAATTAGTAAAAATAAAGGGGTTGCGAACCGATAAAGGGGTAGCCTGGCGGCGGAACGTTAAAATTCGATAGAGCGATAACGATGGACCCGTTAATAGACAGGACATTAGATCCGAGAGAGAGACGAGTCCATTAATACCGATACAAGCGGGTCGCGGCGGGTCGGGACCGTGAAAGCCGGGTCTCCGGAGCGATGGCCGAGCGTTTGAAAAAAGGAGCACGTCCTCGGCGGCGAAATTGACCGGACAATTTTAAAGCCCAGTTAAGACTGCGAAAAATTGCCGTATCGTCGGCGCATGAATAAAAATTAACCGTCCCCTCTCGGGGCGGGTCGCTTCCATTCTTCGTCCGCGTTTCCGTGGAACGAGCTCGTGTACGTTGCTCCGCGGAATTAATGCACGAGGGTCAGTCGAATATCAACCGGATTTTCTATTGTACAACTATGTTGTTCTAGATAAGTTCAAGTAGATATGTCTTACACACAATCCGCATAATGGGCTATTCTACTTAACCATTTCCTCGATAGCTGGCACGAGAACAGTTACGTATTATTATCACGTTTTTAAATATGGAAGGTGGAAAACATTGCAATCTTAAATCAATGTTATCGTAAATATTTCTTGGCAAAAGAAGTGATATTTTTAAAAGTTTCACTGGAATAGAAAACTCGAGAAACAGTCTATATATTTGATCGAGCCTCGCAGGGGTTGAAGCGAGCAGAGGGTGAAAACTGTTAGTGTTGTAGAAACGATCTGGAAATATTTCTTGGCAAAGGAAGTATTTACAAAAATTCCACTGAAGTAGAAAACTTGAGAAACAGTCCATATATTTGATCGAGCCTCGCAGGGGTTGAAGCGAGCAGAGGGTGAAAACTGTTAGTGTTGTAGAAACGATCTGGAAATATTTCTTGGCAAAGGAAGTATTTACAAAAATTCCACTGAAGTAGAAAACTTGAGAAACAGTCCATATATTTGATCGAGCCTCGCAGGGGTTGAAGCGAGCAGAGGGTGAAAACTGTTAGTGTTGTAGAAACGATCTGAAAATATTTCTAGGCAAATGAAGTATTTATAAAAATTCCACTGGAGTAGAAAACTCGAGAAACAGTCTATATATTTGATCGAGCCTCGCAGGGGTCGAAGCGAGCAGAGGGTGGAAACTGTTAATGTTGTAAAAACGACCTGGAAATATTTCTTGGCAAATGAAGTATTTATAAAAATTCCACTGGAGTAGAAAACTCGAGAAACAGTCTATATATTTGATCGAGCCTCGCAGGGGTTGAAGCGAGCAGAGGGTGAAAACTGTTAGTGTTGTAGAAACGATCTGAAAATATTTCTAGGCAAATGAAGTATTTATAAAAATTCCACTGGAGTAGAAAACTCGAGAAACAGTCTATATATTTGATCGAGCCTCGCAGGGGTTGAAGCGAGCAGAGGGTGAAAACTGTTAGTGTTGTAGAAACGATCTGAAAATATTTCTAGGCAAATGAAGTATTTATAAAAATTCCACTGGAGTAGAAAACTCGAGAAACAGTCCATATATTTGATCGAGCCACGCAGGGGTTGAAGCGAGCAGAGGGTGGAAACTGTTAGTGTTGTAGAAACGATCTGGAAATCAGAGCCGCATCGTGCCTCGTCCTCGACATCGTTTCCGGTTCCTATTCGAGCCGGCAGTGACCTCGTGACAGGGCCGCGAACTCTCATCGAGCCTCACCCCCTCGTGCTTCTTTCGCCGTCCTCTTTTCCGAGGCTTTCTCCTGCCCGCCCGCCCCCGCCCTCTCCCCCTGCCTCCCCCACTTTTAATTCGCTAATTTCACCCAGTTAAGAATTTATGCGACGGAATGTCTCGCCAGACGTCTCGAGAAAAATCAAAGCGGCGCAACGCGGAAAGAACGCGCCGGCTGTCGGCTCCGGGCCCGTCCCTTTATCACAAATGACGCGGAATGAAAGATTAAACAAAAGCGGCGAACGCTTTGCCCGCGTCTGGAAAAACTCGACAGGGGTCGGATCGGCCCGGGGGGTGGGAACCGGCTCGTTCTGCCAGGTAATTTGCTGCTTCACTCGTAAATCGCGCGATTTTTAACCCTGCTTTACGCAAACCGGAAATCTACAGTCTCGATAAGCAAGATAGAATTATTCCCGGTTTGTTCACTTTTGTTGTTAGTAGGAGGAATTTGTACGCATTTTAATAGTGCTGCTAAAATTGTTTGAAAACGACTATGAACAGGCCACGACCATCTTGTTCCAAATTAAATTCCTCCTTGCACATGATATTGAATTTTCTGGTATTTTTTGGACTTATTAATTTTCTTGGATTCGACTCATCCTGAGGATTCACATGTTGTAATACTGCTTACGAGTGCTGTCGGATTATGTGGCCCACATGTGTTCACGAAGTACGAAATTCTCTAGCACATCAAGATAAAATTGCTAAAATTACCATAAACGGCTGAAACCTTCTCAGACTCTAAAAATCTTCTTCATAACAATTTCTAGAAACACCGGTTTGACCTCACACGTTAAAACAAGTATGAAACTAGTCGAATAAATTGATCCCTCAGTACCTCGGCATCGACATAATCAAAATCGAAGATCGAACCCTGACAAACGTACTTTACGATTCGACGGTGCCTTTTAACGGAGACTATTGCCATTGTCGATGTCATGGTTGGTAGTGACAGTGCTCGGCTCGATATGGACACGATATCCGAGGTTTTTTGTTTGGTGCACGGCCATTTTCCGTTTGGACACGATTAATCGATCGAATCGACGGAACGCAATACCTTTCGACGGCGTTGCTTAATTAATTCGCGTAACATGAGCTAATCAACTTACCCGGTGCCCCGTTATCGTAAATATTTTAACGGGCGATATTAATCCTAATATTAGTTTGCGCGCTGGCTACGTAAATCACTCGTATATACACACGTGCATAAACATATTCATACACGTGTGTGTGTATGTGTATGTGTATATCGAAATCGTGCGGTTCGGTCGGCCGCGCGGAAAGGATTTCGTTGCCGAAACAACGGGCCCGCGATTTTCTCGATCGATCGGATCCTCGACGAGGGTACTCGCACGATTATGCAACAACGAGATGCACCGACGCCGATTCGACTCCGCTCGAGAACTGTGCCGATCTACCGGCGACTATCGTCTGACCAGCGTTATCGTTCGATCGAATTTCCGGAGAACGTTCGAACGTTTTTATTCGAGCGTGGGCGCGGCCGAAATTGTTTGTGAAAGCTACCTGGCGTATCGCGATCGTTTCTGCTCGATTTTATACTAAACGCGGCGATTAATATATACGGAAATATTTAGTTCGTTCCTTAACACCGGGTTTACGGAGCACTAAAAGCGGCTATTCTGCATAACTCTATAAAAATAACAAGAATATTTTTAGAATAATAAATACCCAAAGAAAAAAAGAAATAAAGCTAAATTTCTCATGTATGCATCCTTGGAATCGTAATGATTTTAAATTAACCCCAATATCGAGTACTAAACAGAGTCTAATAAATATGTATGTATGTTATTAATTTCCTTTAAACCGAAATAAAATTCTATGTTGTTGTAGTTGATGTACACTACCGCTCAAAAGTATCCGGACACTTGCGAAATATGTTTTAGCATTGCATAAAAGTTATTTCAGTGTCTAAAATAGTGATTTCTATTAGTTTCTTATGAAATATCCAACGTTTTAAATTAACAATTACGTATGTGGAACTTACCAATACTACACTAAAATTAAATGCGAGATTCATCGACGTATCCTACAATAAATATAAACTATCTCTTTTTTTCTATGAAATTCTGAACGATGAAAAATTTCTAATGATTATAATCCCAAAATGGATAGTAGTGCAAGGGGTTAAAGATATTAAAAGCCGTCATTTTGACGGGTCCCGTAAACCCGGTGTTAAAAATCGAATCGAGAAGAAAATATCTGTGATCGGTCCCATCGGAGTACCGTTTCTATCAATTAATTCCTAAAAGCATAAACCGCAGAAAAACCGACAGCTTCCTGTCTCGAAGAAATCGTAACAATCCTAACCTGCCCCGTGCAAAAAAGACCATAATCTCGTCACGCGGGAGGAAGAACACTCGGCTAACTGAATTATCCTTGGCAAAAGAAAAAGAGAAGAAAAAATAAGCATTGCGACGGGTTCTCTCTCTCGAGGAGGCCACGGAACGATCTAACAAGCGAGCTTCGGTCGGATAGAGATAGACGCGCGAGAGCCTAACGGTCAGAAAATCCTATTCCCCGATAGCGAGGAGAAAGGCAATTAAACCGTTAAAAGGTAAAAGGTAAGGATAATTAAAAGTCGAAGATACCGTATGGCCTGGCCCGGAAAATTAACGTAGTCATGCCGCATATGCACGGATCGAAAGAGACGTGGCCGAGCGAACGATAAAGAGGGGCTCTGATCTATTCTAATTTTCGACGAACCCTTCCGCGACGATGCATTTTTTTCCGTGAGGGTTAATTTGAATAGAACGCGCACACTCACGGTTTAGGGGATGGCTCGATACGCCTACGCTTTTTTTCTCTCTCCTCTCTTCGTCCTCCTTCTTTCTTTCTTTTTTTCACGTGTGTGAGTTTCGTTTACGAACAATGACCGGGCTGATTGTCGATTTTTTTTTCTCTCGGTACGTCAACTCCTGTTTCGTTTCTTTTTTCTTTCTCGGGTTCTCTTTTTTTCGGGGATCAAGGGTGCGTTTTTATTGCGCAAGCCGGAAGCCGATTCGTTCGAGCACCGCCGTCGTCGTCGTCGTCGTCGATGTGCCACGTCATTTTTTAAGGTCACCTTTCAACGATCGCGAGCATTATTGTCACTGTGTACCGTTCGCGATCCCAGATAAGCAATCTTTCGCGCGATGTTTGCTCGGAGCCTTGTTGATAGATCAACGCGAAGAGCAGCCGGTCTAGCCTGACGAATTTCGAGAGACTCGACTAGCCTCCTCGGCAAATATTTCCGCGAACCGGTCGCTGATTGCTAACTCTGTTAACCCCCCAAATGCGAAAACGAAAATCTTCAGAAAACAAGAAATTTTTCTGGATTTTTTTCGTGGGACGTCCGCTGAATGTGTTCCTTTCATAAACTTTTCAAAGAGGCAGCCCTTCCGAGGCTGCTTTCTGCATAAATAATTGTTGAATAGTAAAAGCGACATTTTTCATAGTGAAAAATGGAAAGGATATAGCTGTATGAATTTTTTACTGTTAAAACATTTTCAAGTTCCTTTAAAAGAATATTTTTGCTTTGCATATAAAATTATTGAATCACGAAAAAATCAAATTTTTCGTGAAAGAAACTAGTCAAAACGTAACTGTAAATATTTATTGAGAATACAGAAGAAAAAATCTTAAATTCAAGTGTTTAATTTTTAGAAAGAATACTTCTTCTGCAATATTCGGTAAACTTTTTAATGATAATATTCAATTCAAATTGTGTTGAAATTGTTCAGTGATAATCTTCCCTTAAAAGAGTAACCCTTTCAGAGTCAATGCTATTTTTTTCATAAATTATTATTGAATCGTGTAGAAGTGTAAAACTAACTAATAGTAGCTCTAAATATTTAAGAGGAACAGTATAAAAGAGTTATAAATTATGTTCAGCATTCCAAGGGTGCCCTACACAGATAATTATCGAGTCGCACAAAACTGGAATTTTCTGTGAAAAGTGCAAACTAAATATTTCTCAGAAGTGTAGATTAAAATTGTAGTTTAATTATCAGTATTCAGTGATAAGCTCCCCGTAAAAAGGCAACTCTTTCAGGGTCACTGCTGCGCTCTGCATTGATAATAATCGTATGAAAGTGGAATTTTTCGCGACTAGTGAACGATGAAAATTAGCTCTAGATATGTGCTAAAAACGTAGAAACAAAAGAACAACATTTCTTTTGCCTTCAAATTATAAGATCCACAATATTAATATAATTCACACTATTATAGTATTAAGACTGTTCTCCAAATATTACATTATAAAACAGTGGTATTTTTCGTGCCAGAAAAACCAGTAAAATTCTCCAAAACAATCCTAAAGAGCGTACAAAAATTTGATTAGTTTCGCGAGCGGATTACAAGCCCAGAATTTTAGTCCGCCGGCGAGTAATATTCTTTCAGCAATATTCAACGAGCTATTAGTTTTTCAAAAGGCGCGTAAATCTGCACTGCGCTCACAGATTGTTGCCATGAGAGTGATTTTTTCGAAGCGTTATCTTATCGCGCGTTACTGATATAGAATAGAATCCGAGATGCACTCGTCCAATAAGTGTTCTTCGAGTCGTAAAAAGGAGAATCGACGTGCACTTTTCGATCCGCTAATATACCGTCGAAAATTCGCGAACGTTCTAAAAGAAAAACGCAGGAGACGATTCCCGACTGAAACCCTTCGACTGAAACGAGCAAACGAGCGATTATAATTTCATCTCTGAAAGCGACGCCGCCGGTTTCGCGCGGGGTAAGGGGGGAAGGGGGAGGGGAGGAGGAATCTTTTAAAATTCTTAAAGAGACCCGACTCTTTCGACCCTTCGAATCGACGAAACTTCAACCCTTTCGCATTACTGACTTACTTTCGCGGCCCTTTGGGGAACCCGAACTTTCTCGCGACGCATCTCCGTCGAGGAACCCTCTCTGCAACTCATTCTGTTTGCTTCCGAAATGAATCACGTAACTGGAGCGACGAACCGGAGCACCCGATCTCGCGTAGAAACTCGAAACCGACGTCGAAATAATCGATCGAAAAAAAAATCACCGCCGCCGCAGAAACGCGTCACGCTTATTTATAAACGGTTTATCGTTCGAACCGAACACTCTCCGCTAATAACGCTGAAATTTCTAAATACAGCTTTTCCGGAATGCTTAGAACGCTCTTATAATTCACTATTATTATTTATAGTCGCCCAAAGTTGTTGACTCAAGAGCGAATTCCTATTTCGGGCAATTTGCGACGCGATTACCAAACTTTCGGCTGACAAAGTATAGCCTCCGGAGCTATTAAAATGATTCCCGATGGAACGTTGACCGATAGATTGATCAGCTAGTTTCGGAGAGCTGTATTTCTAATTTCGTGTTACGATTTTGATGTCTACCATTTTCAAGCTGCCGGTTGGAACTATTTCCCTGCCGATTTCGCGCGAATATTGAACTTTCGTATTCCCACAATTTACTTTGCTCTCGATGGACCTTCAAGCACGTTTCAAGTTATTATTGTGCACAGACTGACGACTTTTTAATGCAAATTTCCATCTTCGTGGAGTATTTTACAAAGTCTGGAACGGTGGAAAAATTTCTTTCGCTGATCAAACAATTCTTTGAGACAACCATGAAGATACTGCTGATGTAGCTTGGGAACTGGTAGCATAAATGCATAAAACGGAACTTTGCAGATCTTTCTACCAACTGCTTCGATCAACAATGATTACATAAGATCTGGAACGATGGAAATATGAATTTCGCTGACTAGAAAATTCCTCGTTGTAGAAATAAACTGAAAATACAGCTAGCTGTCGTTAACGCACACGGTTCTTTGTGTTTTGCCATAGAACTGAATACGGCGCGATTATTATGCAAATTTCCATATTTATCACTGACTTTATAAAATCTAGAACGCCAGAAAAATTTTTTCCGCAGAGCAGAAAATCTCCCACAGTAAAAATAAACTGAAAATATATCCAAGTCGTGTTGGAGCACACAATTCTTTGTGTTTTGCGAACTTGCCTGTGTCATAAACGCATAGAACCGAATACGGCTCGATTATTATGCAAATTTCTATATTTGTCACTGACTTTATAAAATCTAGAACGCCAGAAAAATTTTTTCCGCAGAGCAGAAAATCTCCCACAGTAAAAATAAACTGAAAATATTACCAAATTCTGTTAGAGCACACAGTTCTTTGTATCCTGCAAACTTGCCCGTGTCATAAATGCATAGAACTGAATACAGCGCGATTATTATGCAAATTTCTATATTTGTCACTGACTTTATAGAATCTAGAATGCCAGAAAAATTTTTTCCGCAGAGCAGAAAACGTCCCACAGTCAAAATAAACCGAAAATATAACCAAGTCCGATTAAAGCACACAATTCTTTGTGTTTCGCGAACTTGCCCGTGTCACAAATGTCCAAAACTGAATATACCGCGATTCTAATGCAAGTTTGCGTTCCCGTGAATGATTTCCTAAAATCTGTAAAAATGTTGTCCGATTACCAGAAAATTAGGTTGAAACCGCAGGAAAAATGTGCATGCTGGCGGAGTCGCATGGAGGATTCGCGGGTAAATCGAGCGCAACGGGAATGGGCAAATATTTCAGCGTCGAAGTATGCGGAAATGGGTAAAAGTGTAACAGAGAGACCGGCTAAAAATACGCGACCGAATGGTCTAAGGTAAAAATGCGCCCGCCGGTAAGGACAAGATACACGCGCGATACGTGTCAGCGTACCACCAGAAGGCTGTAATCTCGCTTCATACCAGTTCTCTATCTAATGTGTACTCGCATGCGGTAAACGGTCTACAAAATCTAGATTGACTTTCTAAGCTGGCACGAAAGCCGGCGCGACTTTTTCCACAAAATCAGGTACGATCTTCAACGAGGAGCGCACGATCACGCTTGGGCCCCGCAGAACCGGTCTGTAGGTTAAGGATACTGCTCCTTCGACGCGCTCATGCTCGCCGTTTCGCGCAAACCGATATCCCAGGGGGTCGCCGTTCAATTATCATTTTTTCCCCGGCTGATTATCTGTACACAGTAATCCGTTCTCGCGGCGAAACGGACGCGGTTTGTTAATTCGCGAAACTTTGATCCGATCGGAATTTATCCGCTGCAAATTTCGCTGATTTTCTGTAAATTTCCGAAGAAACGCTTCCTTCGTCGCGAAAATTGCGTAACAGAGTAATTGATTCACAAGTTGCTCCGAAATGCGAATATCGAGCGACGCGGAGGAGTATTCGCTCGTTCCCTCGAAAAATCAGGACAACGAAGGGAACAGTTGTATGGTCGATGATAATGTTCTAGAAAGGAATCCATAAAACTCGCATAAACGAGTTAACTCGCCGCGGATACCTATGCAAATGTCGGTTTTCATAGACTCATTGACAGAAACCGGAATCAAACAGAAATCTAATTGGCCCATCAAGATCCGCACCGGCAGAAAAACCTCGTTAAACTTCAATCAATTTTTACCATGAGCCGAATCGCTGATAATGAGATTTGTCGTTAATACAGAAAACGCACGGTTTAATTATCCGCAATCTTTTAAGACCGTTCCAATCTTGTTCTTCGAAAGAGTTAGTATCTCTGTAATTAATGCCGGACCTGTCTTGTTGCGAGACTACGAACTTTTTGTAATTACGAGGGGTAGGAAGATATGCAAAACACAATAAACCCGAATGGAATTAAATATTCCAATACTGTTTTTATTCGCTTCCCGTGCGGCTGGTCAAATTGAAAGTAAAGAATTCGTAAAAGCTGTCATAATCTTCGCGGTTTTATACGAGTCATCGGTATGGAAAATGAAGCGGAGGTATGTCTCGACATATTTTACGATTGCAATTGTCATTAGTAGGCTGTGGATGTTTATGCGAAATAAAAATTTTCTACCTGAAAATTTATTTTCTTTCCTAATATGCTTAATAGGTTGGAGATAATGTAACAGCATTTTTAAATTCTTTTAATATTTTTACTGTTTTGAAATATACCTACTCACTTTGTCATAAATGCATAAAATCCGCAGTCATTAATTTCTCGAAGCACGGAAAACGTTTTTCAATGAAGAGAATAATGTTTCAGGCGATACTTGGTGCTGCGAAAATAATGTGCAGTATAAAATCGATATTTTTAAATTATTTTCACGATTTAAACCGACAGATAAATCATGCAAACTGCAAGTGACGCAGAAAAATCATTTTCTTGGTAACTCTTGCTTTCCTGAAATAGACGAGTCTATATTAAAGTATAAAAATCTTGTTAGAGTTTACCAGCAAAAATATATAAGTGCGTCGATTATTCTTAAAATCTGCGAACAAAGTGTAATATAAACAACCAAGAAAATCCCAGATTATTCATGCTGTTATAAAATGATGCAGTAAAATCAGTTGGCGCATGAGTATAGTCCGTTTACAAAAGTACATAAATTTCCTGATGAGAATGGAACATAGACCGTGTAGGAATAATTTTATAAAAATCTGGTGGAATTCAAAGTTCGCATCGGATATTTCAAAGAAACGTGCTGGAAATGTAAGAAAAAGGTGGTGTTAAAGATTGTAGAAGCGAGGACCGGAAGAATGATGGCGTCGCGTCGCGCGCCTAATTCCGTGTCGAGTATGGCGTCGTACGATGCTTTCTATCGTCCCGCGGGTATTACACGGCCGATTTTTCGGATCGGTTGCGGCTCGGCCTGGAAGAGAGGAGAAGATTTACGCGGGACCATTTATATCGGGCAGTCAGGCCGGCGGGTCAAGAATATTGAGCACGGCCGGCCGTAAAATAAGATATAGATTTCCATCTAGTAAACTTTCTACACGGCATGTGTGGGAGGCAACGCAGAAACGCCATACGGCATACGAGAACAGCTCTCCGCTCCGTCTTACGTTAGAAACTTTGGGCGCAGCCTTGTGTGCACTGCTCGAGTTCTGCTCTACACACGGAGAGCACCGAAGAGAGAACGAAAGAGAGAGAGAGAGAGAGAGAGAGAGAGACTCGCCACAGACCGAGCGAACAGGCTTAAAGACTTGCGAGCACTTATCAGGTCATCCCATAAATACCGTGAATTTTCTTTCCGCGCGCGTTTTCTGTTTCTTCGTTATTCTTTTTTTCTCCTCGCTCTCGCCAAAGCCAGAAACCGCGATTTATGGAGTGCGAGCAACGCCCGGAATATTAAACCCTTCGACTATACTCACTCGAAATGAGCATCGCGAGCGCGACGGTCTCGCAAATTTAATATAAATCTGGCCGCGGTCATTGTTCGACGCGCTACCTGCGCCACGTGTGTCGCCAACGTGTTTTGCGTAAAGAGGGCCGAATTAATTTTATGCGCGGCGTTGCCGATGCTTGTAATTCGTAATTCGATACGCCGCGGATCTATGATCGTCCTTCCGCCGTTTCCCCTGGAAGCGGAATTTGATGAAACATTCACGATGTAACGCGTCAACCTTGCTAACCATTTCTGTATTACAAATTTATTAATAAATATTCCGTAAAAGATTCCACACGTTAATCCGCCTGTATAAAATTGGAACGCAAGCGATATAAACTGTAACGCGAGCGAAGTAAAAACAAGTTTTGCTCTGATGTGATCGTATTAAAATCGTGAAATTAAATTCTCGATTAACTCGTCCATTCGATTAACTCTAATCCCGAAAAACTGCACCAGGAATATTTTATTAAACGGCACTTTGCAAGCTTTCGGGGTTCCGCTCTTCGTTGGCTGATGAATGATTTTATTCGAATGAATAGTAAAAATTTCTTCGGCGATGTTGAAAGGTAACTCGACAGCCGGCATGATCAAACATGCATCATTCAACGAGATTACCGGGTTGAAGCAGTGCCAGGTGAAAAAACTACGACGTTTTCCGACCCGAAATGACGTTCATGAAATATTGATACGAAATCCGAGAAACCGGCAGATGGGTATTGAAAGCGAACCGTAATTGAAGTACGAACGATTCCGAGGCTTTATATGATTCGCTTAAATCACGAGAGCTTAATAATGCACGGCTTTCTCTAATCAGGTTCTGAAACAGCTTCTCTCCTCTATCAAGATCTTTTTGTTCCCACGCGAAAAATCCGAGGCAACGTAGCTTCTTCAACCGAGAAAAATGACATTGTATAGGTGTACCAGGCTTTGCTTTCAAGATGGCCCCGATAAAACCGCTCGGCGCATACTTATTGTTAACAAACATCACCTTTCGATTAAAGAACATCGAAAATAGCGATTGGTATCGTTGCTTATGCTGATCTGCAGTTCTGTTCAATTACTTGGGCGATTAAACGTTCGAATGAAATTCGTTCGTTGCATTGAAACGAAATGAATGCAGAAATTTTGTTCGGATAAGCAAATCAGCTTTTGCAAGAGAGAAACGATAAGAGTTACAGAAGACTAAAAACTATATAAATGTGTCACTGTTACTTAAAAATACTCAGATATTAACAAATTCGTTGCAATCACTGAAATATATTAGAAATACAGTTTTTCATTGGACTGTTATATTATGTTTTTTATTGAAAAAATATGAAATCGATTTGGGACTTGCTCTTCTTCAAGATCGTGGTGTATGCGCTTCTGTTTATTTGTTACTGGACCGTAGATATTTGTGTAACAAACTAAAAATGTGATATATCAATTACACAAGAAACAAGAGTTTAATATACTTTTTCTCTTAACAATTTTAATTATTAAATCCTTTAAATATTATTGTTTTGAATTTGATCTATTAGCTTTTAGCAGTAATAACACTGACAATCTTTTTATTAACAAGACCTGGTATCTTGTTATGCATTTATGCAAATGTTTTGATAATATCTTTGTGATATAATATTAATTTTTCTCTGCCATTTAATGGTAAGAATTTCTCACACCATGTCCTTCGATTCCTCTCTTGTAACGACTCACCCTACGATAATTCCACCGTTAATTAAACATAGCAATATTATTGCCAAATTAAAACGCTATTCGCCTAAATTTGTGCGTGTCAGGACAATAAGCGCATCGCTGGTCTCTAGAAACAGAAACCCAGCGGTACAAGAGTCGATTAACGGACCGTCGGATAAAAATGGTCCAATAAGGGGGTGGTTCTCTTTATACCGATTCGCAGCCCTTCTCCCGAAAAGCCGAGGAAGAAAGGTCCGCGCAGGGTTTCTTTGAGCGTTAGTAAACCGGAAACGAGTCGGTGAATCCTCCAGCAATCCGTTCGCTGTCAATAGCAGGTGGCAGAGATATCTCATTTGTCTTTCACCCTAATCATTCCCCGCAGTTCGCCTGGTGACCTGTTTCGCGTGGAAACTGCTTGCATTCTTAAACCAATCCGGCCGGGTTCTCTATAAAATCGTTGTCCTTGAACCGTCCGTACAATCCAGTGGAACATGGATACTAGATAAAAAGTAGGAAGGAGAGGGGGGGGGATGAGTGAGTTAAGGGTGTCCTTCGAAATCTTTCGTTCGAGCAAATGGCTCGCGATGAAAAATCGTAAAGACACGAGGGCCATCAGGACTTAGCTCCCGGCCACTCGACAGGCCGAACGTTCGTTCTGAGACATTAATTTTTACCCCTTTCCTGCTACCCCCATCTGCCTAATGACCCGGAGTCTGCTTCCACGGAGGCGACGACAGACCGAGGCTCGGGGACGAAGGGAGAAAAAAGGCTGCCGACGAAACGGCCGTTAAGTGGCGAGGATCGTCGTCGTCGTCGTCGACGTCCTCGGTTCTCGGTCCTTGGTCCTCGTCGTAGTCCTCGGGAGAAGGGTCTCCCTGCACAGGATCTTGTCCTGCATCCAGGGGAACGATCGTTACCGCTCGGACGGATGTGCCAGGGAACAAGGGGCCGATGTGCCGTGTACACTCTCCTTCCTTCCGGTGTCTTACATAATTCCTCGCCCGTTTTTCTCACCCCATCCCTCTACCACCACCGCTCCCCGCACTCGCTCGTTTTCACCCCCTTCGGGCGAAAGAGCCCACGCCGCAACAATGGGTCTCATCAGCCATCGGGAATAAATTATGCCCGGCCAGAAAAATCAGCCTGCCTCGAAAATTAGAGCTTGTACTCGACTCGAAGAAACTGCCCCGAAAGAAATCCGAAAAAGAAGGGAACAGAGCCTGCGATCCCCGCCCCCCCCCCCACCGGAAATCGTCCCGCTAATTTACGGGATTCCCTTAATTGACTTCGTCTTCTGTAGAACTGTACAGTTTCTTCGCACCGGGAATTTTTCGCAATTTTATTCTAGACACCTGGGTGGGCTATTTCAAGTATTTGAATTAATATATCGATCACGTGAGACGCCAAGTGATGATGTGCAAAAATTTAATTGTTTCTCTTGATAATTTTGATACATTGGAAACAGTATTCTGAAATTTTCCCTGTGGTATATAGAGGAGACTAACACTAGGTTTACGGAGCACTAAAAATTACTATTCCGTTTTCTCTTTGCAAAGCATTACAAAAAAAAAAAAAATGAATTCCTTCTCTTAATAATTTTGATACATTGGAAACAATATTCTGAAATTTTCCCTATGGTATACAGAGGAGTATTTAGAGCAGTGGTTGAGGTTGCTTTATACACTAGGTTAACACTAGGTTTACGGAGCACCAAAAATTACTATTTTACTCTTACTTTATAAAAATAACACGAATGCATCTATCAAAATTTGTAGCCATTTTTTAAATAATATATACTCAAAGAAATCTTATATACTCATGGATGCATCTTTACAATATCAATATTCGTAAATGAAAAATATTACAATCCCGTAAATCTGGTGTTAAATGCTATTACAGTTCAACACATCAGTACTGAACAGCAGAAATCACTGATTTCCTCCGAGCAGGGCCACGTTGGTCAAAATTTTGGTTTATTCGCGTCCCTCGAATCTGTCGATGAAAATGGACATCGGAGCGGGTTCAAAATACTCGAAATCCTCGCCCACGTGCGTCCCAATCAAAACACCGACGGGGTGAGACTCGTTCCTCGGCCGATCGGGGGAGGTCATCGTCAGATCAAATCGGGTTCGTCGGCCCCGAGGAAGTAAGCCACGGGTTGCAAGAAAGGGTTCGGGGTCAGCGAACCTGACACGCTCCCTCTGGGCGGTCCGCTCCGAGCAATCGAAGAGGAAAGGGGGGAAAAAAGGAAGAGGAACACGATAAAGAGTTTCGGACGGGCAGGTGGAACCGTTTGAGGGTTCAAGAGTTGCAGAGAGAGAGAGAGAGAGAGAGAGAGAGAGACGGAGCTCAACCATATGCCCGAATAATGTTCCACCCGCGTACGACCCGGCCAACCGGCGCGACGAGTTTGTCGGCATCAACCACGAAGAACGGACCCCGGGACCCAGCGAAGAAAGCGTCCCGAGAGGAAATCTTGTGCCAGTCCTCCGGGACGAGGACAGTGTCTTCGTGTTCGCCGGAAATCGAGCCGAAGGGCTGGCGATTCGAGTCGCAAGAATATCGATCACTGGGGCCGGCCGTTGCCCGCTCCGACACTCGACGATTCTCAAACACTCGCGGCACGTTTGCTGGTCATCGGTCGGCCGGATAGCTGGGAAACTAGATTGCTGAGAAACCGGGGGCTCAGTATGCCGCAAAGACCACACCGGATTCAGAAACGGCCACCAGAAACGCCGCCCTGCATTACTGTGGATCGCCCCCCTCGTCTGCGGACCGAGTTCTTCCGATAACTCCGACTTTTCGGACCTCCGGCGCAGTTAGGGGATCATACATCTTTGAGGTACTGGGGTTGTTACAGTGTGCACGATGGCGGAGTATGGTGATGGATTCTTGGTCGATTCTTTGGGACTTTTCTTTAGCGTCGCTCAAGAAAAATGGGTGGAGCAGTTGCTACAATTTTGGAGGACACCAGTGTCTTTTCAAGGGCGTTTAGAACTTGGGGACTCGAGTGGTTTGCTTCAGGTTAGTTTAGATGTGTAAAATTTCGAGCTCAGATTCGGTGAGGAAGCTTGATTTAGAAGCTGAATTATGCCAAGTGTTCGAACGAGATCTTACTGTGATGGGATTGAGCAGAATGTACTGCATCAGTACATGGGGTTTAAAATATGCTTGTTCAGAAATTGTTAAAATTTGTGTCAATTAGTGTCCAAGTAAAATACCTATACCTGAAAGAATAGGTTCAATTAAAATAGAGAAAACGTTGAAATTGTGGAGGCATCGGTCTCGTTCGTTTTTTAACAAATTTTACTCCGCCAGGGGAACTAATAGTTCCGTCCACTTCTTTGAACTGTTCCTAATTACCATCGAAAGAAGCGTAACTTCCCGATAACAGTTTCAACTACCGTAAATTTGTCCGTGAAAGTATGATTTTGCGACCATTTATCAATTCATCGCCGACCACGTTGAATCCATCGCAAACATCGTAGCGCAACAATAAAAAGTCACGGGCCGGGGGGAAAAAGCAAATAAAAGAAACACGCCGAAGCGTGAAACGCAGACAGTGAAAATTCTATCAACGTTCCGCCGAGCCGAGTCAAGTAGAACATGAATAATGATCATCGCGTTACCATCAATTTTAATGACACGTTTGAAAGCCAGTTTTCATTCAGCCACGGAAAGGATTCTGCCCGGAATACGGTCTTCGTGTGCGGACTGAACGGTTCATGTTCCCCAACTGTTTCATGCGAGCTAGAAATCATTTACCTTTGAGGGTTACCCAAGTTGGACGTCACGTGAATGATGATTCCGGTAACGTCGTTATCCTTTTTCAGATATATCAGGTTTCATTCACATGCCGGAAGGTTCGGCTTCCCGTTTAATCAGAGAGCGTCACTCGATGTTTCATTAAAAGTGTCCCGCAATTGACACCGCCACCGCCGCCCGCGAGTGGATCCGAATCACTCGCTACCCATCTTTCACGATCATTCCGAAACACAATGGCACCAATTGTTCACGCAATTGTTAAATTAATTTGCTATAAATTGCGGCGTCTGCACCTCGGCGGACAAAGTTTTATCGTTTTTTCTTGGGGGAGAATTTTGTGCTCAGTTCTGCGAACCTATTTAATGATTCCAGAGACGCAACGTTCTCTTTCAGTTCGAGCACAATCTTTTCAGAATATTGTTATGTATGAAGGATTTTTTGTTAGCAATTGTTGGAGAAATTCATTTGTCACACTTAACGAATCAGTGAATTAATTTCTCAAGGGATATTAGCACAGAAGATCAATTTATTCTGGCACACTCTCGCACGTGTGCCTCCGTGAACATACTCTGATCATTTCTAGGGTCATTGTCCTCTATTTTCCCTAAAATCTCTGCAGAACAATTTAAAATAACATTTTGCTGACGATCATTGTCCGAATCATTTTATTCTGGCACGCCCGTGCGTCCGCACTGGAATGGAACACGCCCAGATCATTTTTTAACACTTCAGTGTTAGATTCTGCTAATAAATGATTCCAGAGGCAACCGATCTTCGCCGGAATCATGTGAAATAACATTTCGCCGAGGATTATTGAACGAGTCATTTTATTCCCGCAGACTCGTGCACCTGAACGTGAGCGAACGCGCCCCGATGATTTCGCGCGTCGTATCGCCGTATTTCATCATTAAATGATTCCAGAGGCGAGTCATTCTGATCCATTTTCGGTGAAATCTCCGGCGGATTATTTACAGTGAATAATTCGAAGCAATGGCGAGAGACCGTTCGAATTTTATCAAGCAAATCCTCGAGTTTCATCCGGTTCGAAAGTCATTCAACCCACACCCGGCTGGTTCCGTGATCGATCGTGCACGGGGTTTCCGGTGCCGCGTCGCCGAGGCGATTTCGAAAACGGCTTTTTTTGTCCCCCCCCCCACCCCCGAATTTCTGCCGGTATAATTTTCAATCGGGCATCGGACGCAACCCTGCCGGGATTATCAATTTTTAGCAAGGGGCGTCGGTGTGTTTCGCAAAACTCGACCCCTCGATTCCACGGGGATGCTCGTTGCCATGGCGGCTAGGTTTTGAAGAGGATGTACCCGGGGTGATTTCGCCTAGACTACTGATGATGACTGTACTCTGCCCCCGTGCGCTTCCGTATGTGTGCCCACGCGTAGGTGTGCGCGAATGTGTGTCCGAGGGATATGGGCTCCGACACACACTCACACAAGCACGCGTGCCGCTGACACGCACACAAACCACACACATGGTCGTGAAATTTCGCACGTACGTACGCGCGGTACATTCGCCAGGGGGTAGAAATCATTAAAGGGGCGTGGCGTGCCCGTGGTTGCCCGGATGACGGTCACGTGAACCAAGATGGCCGCCGGACCGGGAGGGCTCCCCTCTTTGCAACAGTCATTTGTTATCGGCCATTTTATTTTAATGATTTCCATGCATGCGTGAAACGCTCGGCTGCATCGCTCGGGAAAGGGATGTTCTCTCTCTCTCTCTCTCTCTCTCCTCCCTCACTCTCTCTCTCTCTCTCTCTTTCTCCTCTCTCGCTCTGTCTCTCGACAGGCTGTTCGCTCTCTATGCGCCTGGTAACGCGCGTTCTCATAGAGCGATACACACTATACCGCGGCGAACGCGCCGCTAACGTTGCTTTCATGCTAATTTCGAACCCTATAAATTCCGAGTCGCGTCCATTGTAATGCTCTTCGTTCTTTCGATAAATTTCTCTCGATTTGCCGAACCCGATTGCAAACGAGATAACACCCTGCAACATAGTCCGCCGAGGCTGGCCAACCCCCGGGGCTGCGGCCGCTGGAACACCATGGAACAATTCAATGCGATATTTAACCATGCTCGTTTGCAAATAACAAATCTATTGGCTTCAACGACCGCGCAGCAGATTTCGCTGCTTTCAATTTCTGCCAGGCCTAATAACGCTGTCTTGAAACGTAGTTGCAAAGAATCATCGACCTTGAACCCTTCGTCATCAAGGTGGAGGCTCGAAGACACCGCGAACCGATTTTTATCGTTTCACACAATTTTAAATAACATTTTCAGCCTCGAATCATTGTCATGTGCAACTTCGTTGTCTAGGAAGAGGAGGGTAGGAGATGCACTCTAGTAATGCAGTATCAAAGAATTATTCTGAACCCTTGATCATCAAAATGGAGTTCCAAAGACACTGCGAACTAAAATTATTCACGTCTTCCGTAAATAAAATGTTCAATCTCGAATGATCAACGAGGACACAATGAAAATGTGAAATTTCGGTGTCTGGTAAAGTAGTCACAGAAAATCATGCTGAGCCTTCGGAATATTTCACATTTACGTGTCACATTAATCAGAAGAAAAATATCTATCCTTGAAAACTAATACAATGACGAACACTTGACGAAGAAATTGTGTAAATCTTGCCCAGCGCAATTAAAACAATCAAATATTCGGAGGCATCGCCAGTTAAGGGTAGTTTCCGTCCCTAAACATTAAAAACTATTCCTGTAACTGAATTTATCCAGACCACGAAGACAGTAATCTCCAGCTTGAGCTACGAAGCAAAAACAAGCAAAGTACCACTTAGGATCTTTCGCATAACCGATTCCCAAGGGTGTTAACTGGCGTCCGAGCGTATAATGTCGATCGGGAAAGAAATCTGGCGACGATCACGGTAATCGTACGCGCCGATAACCAGTAATAATCGTCGTGTAATCACCCATCGGGGTGAGTTAATTCGCGAGCCACGGGGGAAAATAATAATGCGATCTTGATGAACAAAAAAAAAAAAAAGGCAAAACGTGCCGGCGGTAATCGCGGCAATAAAACCCGCGGCATAAAATCGAGCCGACTGGTTAACCGACTGGCCAGAGAGCCCATTCCGCCTCGGTTACGCTACTGCCGCGATTTATAATAATAATCGATCGCCGGTTGCACGCGCTCGTTCGTTCGATTGTTCGAACGGCAACGTCGCCACGGTGTCGCGGCTAATAATTAATACACGCCGATTAGCGGCGGTCGTTAAGGGCTGATCGATGTCTTTTTAGAACGTTCTAAGTGATTGCTTCCCGTCGATAGCCGGGATATCGATAATTCCGCGAGATTAATAGAATCCGTCCTGGGGTGAGGGGGAGGGATCGGTGTCGCGCCTTTTAGTCCGCGTTTAGACGCGAAATTGCTCCGAAATCGGCCGAAATCGTGCACCGTGGCTTCAATCAACGCCCACCCGAAAATAATTTTCCATCTGCGACAGGGAACGATTGAAATTTCTCAGATTTTCTGAGCTTCTACCCTTCCGATTCGATCGCACGTCGAAACGGAGATGATTTAATACATTTTGGAAATTGAGGAATGATATTTGGGAGGGTGATGAGCATGATTCCCCTGATTGAATGTGTATTCATCTGTTTTTTCGAGAAAGAAATGGAAAACATTGTCGGAAAAGACAAGGGGGTGGAAATTTGAAGAAGCATAAATATCATAAATATTATTTTATCTTATAACGGAATTTCCCTTGAAAATTCTTACTAAACTTTGTCTTATGTAGTCACAAAATGTCTACGCAACTCTCAAACCTCCTAGTAAATGTCTATTAGCTGTTTTTATGAAACATAAGGGGATGAAAATTTGATGAGAGGGTTGAATCGGGTAAATATGATTCCAATGTGTCTTATTGTTAGTGAATATCGTTTCCCGTACTTTATTCTACCGAGATATGAGACTCTGAGGGATTTTCAACCCTTCGGTCAAAACGCAGATTCAGTCAAACCAATAGGGGATGAATTTTACGAAATACTACAAAATGTTATCACACGTACACTAAGGTATGTACGAAAAATATATTTGTGTCGAATGACAGATATTTTTGATCGTTGTACGATGAAAATTCATAGATGGTGGATCCCAATCCACCAGATTTCCACCAGGAAGTATAGAAATAGGGGTTGAATATCTGGTATATTTTAGAGGATATTTTTGGCTAAAATATTATCCACTGAGTCTCTTTTTATCAAGATTTAAAGCTCTTCAGCTGCAATTATAAAATCAGATATACAAATCAAAGGGGTGGAAATATATAAACTGGGGCTGAATATTGTAAATTTGACTCTAACACATTTTTGAGAATATTATTTGCTAAAATATAGCTCTTCAGTTTCATTAGTCTCTTTCTCAGTTTCAACCCCCTAATAAAAAAGAACAAGTACCACCTCAATGAGAGGGTAGAAACATAAAAATACAGTTGAACCTCTAAACTGTGCTCCTAAAAATAATCTTCAGAGTAGACATATTACGCTAACTTCCTCTCACCAGGATACAAAATCCTCGACGAGCTCCAACCCCCACAAATTTCGCAATATTCCCCAAAATACTGTCGATCGCTAAGAACCATAAATTTCAAACGCTACACATTATACAATACACATTTCTCTTGACTGATCTTTTAAACGTCCACTCGAAACCATCATCGAGCCAGACAGGGGATGGAAACACGAAACCCGGCGTCCGCAAAAATGACTGGTCCGCGTTCTCGCGAATATTATTTCGAAAACATTGTTGCATGGCGATCGGCGTGTCTGTCGGAGACGTAAAAATCCGGACAAATTTCCAGCCCGGGTTCGATGACCGCGCCAGCGATCCGGTCATCGCAAACGGGGGATGAATTTCGCGAAATTCTGGCAAAACACCATCGAGCGTTCACAAAGACACTCTCGCGCAGCGGGTATTTCTCTTGAATTCTGGTTGGTCGGCTGGTCGAGAAACGTGGTGAAAAAAAAAAAGAACGGAAAAATCGTCATCGAGGGTGGCAACGCGAACGAACACGGTGGGATGGGTAGGGAGGGGGTCCGACAAATATCATCGCGATATACAAACACATTCCGGCCGTTCGAGCCCGAGCATTCATTCTCATCTCCGATTTTTCGCCGGCAACTATGTATTCTCCCCTGTTCGCGAAATTCAAGGTATCGTATGAATAGCCGTGGAAAGAGAGGAGTGTCGATGACGGGAGAGAGAGAGTGAGAGGGGGCGAGAAAGGGAGGGACGAGGTCATCGCAACGGGCAGGCGGCGGCCGCACGTGCGTGTGAGTGCGTGCAATTTAATGATTTCCAGCCGGAATTTCGATGACGGCAACTGGGAACGGGGGATGAAAATCTCCCCTCTCTTGCAGCGGCTCGGTGCGAGAAAGAGGGCTGGTTGTAGCAGAGAGTGAGAGAGAGAGAGAGAGAGAGAGAGAGAGAATCATGCGTTGGTCAGGGCCGGGTTGTGCACACGCGCAAAATCTCGCGGGAGAAACAAAGAAGAGGAGCGACACGGAAATCGGCGATGTGGGGGAGAGAACGATGGACGCGGGAAAGAAAAGGGGGTGGGAGAGAGAGAGAGAGAGAGGTGGGAGAGGGAGAGAGAGGTGGTTCGGAATAGAAGAGGAAACCTAGCTAGAGAGAAAGCGGAGGCGGAGGAAGCTCGGTGGAGAGCGAGCGGCGTGCACGATGACAGAGGGAGAGAGAAAGAGACAGGACGTAAATTTTCTAGCGGTGCGTTCATTTGTTCGTTGAACGAAATGCGAATGCATTATACATGGATTGCAGGGGACATTAATTTTCTGCCGTGGACGTGTAGTGGGCCGTGGAGGGCCGCTGGGTGGTCGCCGTTTCCACGGCCGAGGCAAGAGGGTTGCAAAGGAGGTGGAGAAGAGGGAGAGTCGAACGGAGAGGGAGGGTGAGTGTGTGCTGTGCTGTGCTGCGCTGCGCCCGTGCTGTGTTGCACGAGTGCATCGAAGAGGTGCACATACAGACAGAGACAGAGGGGGGGGGGATAGGAGAAGAGGATACACGCCGGGAGATCGAAAAGCCCAGGGAGAGAACAAGACGGAGAGAGACCGCGAAAGAGGCGAACAGAATCGAGGCCTCCGGGCTGTTTCGTTCCGAGCACACGTCCAACCACGTGCCAGCTCTCTTTCCGACCGCTTTCTATACACACGATGGTACGAGCGGGCTCGGTGATTTTGACGAGTGGACGAGGAGGATCTTTCTGCCGCTCCCTTGCCCGTGGATACCGAAAAAATTGATGTTTCAGACGATACCGTTGGACAGAACCGGTTCCCCGGATTTCTCGGAGGTTTCTGCAGGGTTGGCCAGGGTGAATAGCTGGCTAAAGGGTTGAGCGAAAGGGTTAATGTCGGGTACCAGCTTGTAATGTAGATCTGTGTGCTCAGGTGAGAGGAGAAAATCGTAGATATTCGAGATAGGTAAGCCGGAAATGTATGATATCGAGATTGTTGTAAGGGTTGAAAAAAGGTGAAAACGAAGGGTAGTTTCTATACACCTCGAGGAAATAACAGGTTAGATGTAAAGGGCTTTGCGGTATATATTCACACGTTAATATAGCAAGCTCATTTTTACAAAGAATTTTCTAACAAAGCTAAAAGAAGAATTGTTTGAACAGCAGGAAGATTCGCAACGAAATTATTACAAGACTGCATTCAACATTTTACAAAATTACACTGAGAAATTCTCTAAGACCATCCTCAACAACAAATCCTAAATATTCAACTGAATATTTAACCATTTGAGGACGAATTGTCGATAAATTCATAACATCGTAAGCATACATCTATTTAGTTTAATTATGAACACACACAGTAAAATATCGCGTACACTGTTAACATCTTGCACTACAATCTATTTCATGGTTCCAGTGATTAGTGTAGTTCATAATTCCCTAGAAGGCGAAGAAAATTGATATCTACTGTACGCCTGTATGTTCTCCAATCGCTGCACACTAACAACGACATAATAGAATTTTATTTCGGCTTGAAGGCAATTAAGAACGTATAATATTTATTAGTAGTCTGCGGATCTTTATGCGAAATGAAAAATGTTTGCGTCGACTGCAAGACGCAGGAGCGAAGTAAAAATGTATATCTTCTTTTAATTATTTTAACAAGTTAAAACCAGTACGCTGTTATCCTTCAATCTTTCTCATATTTCCACTATTTTAACACTAAACCTATCCGGTCAAAATGACCGTTCCAGATTTTTAATTTCACAATTACTGAAATGGTACAGATGCTTTCGTGGAAAATGATTAAATAAATATATTTAGGAGAGCATTACAATACGAACCCCACAAAATCCAAATAAATTCAATCTCGTCATTTTTATAAGACAACATGTAATAGTCACTTTTAAGCCTCGGTAGGTTTAGTGTTAAATTATGACCACCCATTTAAATTGTGGTAACCCATTTTAAATAAAATCCGCAGTCTATAATCTCTGTCCAGAATCCTCATCACGAGTCCCACTCTAAGTTTTAGTGCGAAGGGTTGATTTTTCCAACGAAAGTGTGCATAGAACTTTAAAAAAATCCTGGTCCTCGGGTTAATCGAAATTTAATCTAAAAATCGAGAAAGACGAAAGAAAGGGTTCCCATCATAAAGTGTATGAAAAAGAAAGGGGAATGAAGAATCCTCGGAGATCTCTCGCCAAGATTTCCGGGTCGTCTGCGCGACCCACCGAAAAATATCGAGTCGGAAATACTGCCAAAAATCTGGAAGGGGTGTGCTGATGAAATGGTGCGGCTGACAGGAGAGTTGGGGGTGGAGGGGGTGGTTGTCGGGGCGGTGGAAACGCAGGCTCGCGGGTCCGAGAGGCGGCGCGGCCGCTTGCTGACAAATAATCAAATATATCGCCACTCTCATTTGATATTCCAAGCTAGTGCAGGTGATGAATGTAATGACGTTATACGCCGGGCGGGGAATTACGGTCGTCGAGCAAAATTTAATGTCGATGCATGTTTAGCCGGGCGGCGAGAGAGGTACACGGAAAGGCATTAAACCGTCGCGGGGGAGTAAAAAGAGCATCGGGGACACGAATGTGTGTCCAGTGAAACGCATCGATCCGCTCGGTGTGGAGAAAGGAACCAACAAGAGAGAAAGAGAGAGAGAGAGAGAGAGGAAGAACACAGGGGTCGTTTGGTCAATCGTTTGAATAGCGAGCAATTAACCGGGCGTCAGATTTTATTTCCGCGGGCGAGATAAAGAAACAGAAAACAGAAAGCCGCCCCCCTGGAAAACGGAAGAAGAAGAAACACGAGGAGCCCGAAGGACGCGTACATTACAAAGTTAACGAAGCCACTCTCGATTCCCGAGGTTCGTCGAACGACGTTAATGGACCATTCTCCCGCGAACCGCCGCTTCCGGTTTAAATAAGAGCCGAGAGGCAAGAAGCGGCCATTGTGCCGGCGCAGGAGCGCGTGTTGATGCGCGATTTCATTCACCGGCTGTAAAAGAACCAAAGCTGAAGACGACCGGACCCCGTTCCACCTCGTTCGTAGCCCGATTATTAGCTCGTTTTTAATTGCGCCCCGACCAGATACCCCGGCTATCACTCTTATGGTAATATAAGTGCCCGGTAATGTAAGTAAGTGATGGAAACTCGGCCCCGGCCGGCAGAGATTGCCTCTCTCTCGCTCTCTCTCTCTCTCTCTCTCTCTCTCTCTGGCCTGGTGGATACCCGGCCGATTCCGGAATCGCAGATTACTAATTAGGGAGCACTAATTAAGGGTCGACGGCTGTTAGACCTCGCATCATTGATAAAGTCCTGGGAATTAACGCCGGGGCAAAAAGAACTCGTAAATTGTCGATCTTGTTTCGCTTCTGACAGCCGGAACGCGATTCTCCGAAGATTCTGACCAAATTCGAATTCTTTTTTCGACATTTATAATGTGCGTAAACCTTGGGAAATTTTACTGACTTCAGAAATAATACCAGGTTCACGATCAGATTGATTGGTTTGCGAAATCGTTGCTTTCTTCGAGCATTTCCAACGAGTAGGATTCGTTTCCGAATATTTTCTATTAATAATTTTTGCTACCTGTGTGTAGACTTTGGAAAATTTTACAGACTTCAGAAATAGTTTACGTTGACATTGAAATTGGTTGGTTTGCGAAATCGTTGCTCTCATCAAGTATTTTCAACGAATAGAATTTAGGATCGAATATTTTTTATTAAGAATTTTTGCTACCTATGTGTAGACTTTGGAAAATTTTACAGACTCCCGAAATAGTCTAGGTTGATATTGAAATTGGTTGGTCTGGAATAGGATTCGTTTTTGAATATTTTTTATTAATTTTTGGTCCCTGTGTGTACACTTTGGAAAGTTTTACAGACTTTAGAAATAGTTGAGGTTGATGATGAAATTGTTGGGATCGATTAAAAAAGCAAACAGTAGAATGGGAAAGGCGAGTACAAATAATGAGGTAATTTCCAGGTTGCCAGATACTCGACAGAGATAAGTGCCTGTAAAAATTGCTCGCATTACGCTGTAATATCGATTGCTCTATCAGATAAAGAATCTTTATTGCAATTTCACCGTGCACCTGAAATATTCTCCGAATTGCATCGGTTTAAATAAAATGTCCGTAAACATTGCAGAAAGCCTGCCGAACAAACTGCCAAGATTAAAACTGGCCCGATAAAAATTCATTGAACGTTCCATGTTAGTGTCAATTAAATAAAAATCTACATTGAACGTCTATCATTGAACGAGTTCTTTAACCATTCTACGTTACGTTCGACTAAAACGAAATTAACACTAAGAAACGAATATATACACAAATTCGTATAAAAAAACTATTCACTAAATTAATTCATTAAAACTATATTCATATTTATTCAAAAAATTCTTCGAGCATTCCGCGTTATTTGCAACTAAAAAAAGCCTCAGATCTCTAGCTAAAATAAAATCAGTACCGAAGGTGTTAGTTGAAAAAATTCTTTCAACATTCCAGGTTATTATCTACTAGAAAGAAACCTGCATTATCTTCGTCGAATCGCTGCGCCACGATTAGGTCTCGTCTCGTTAGAGTGAAATCGTAAAACGCATGAACCATAATCCAGTTTACATATTTCGGTTTTTTTTTTTAGTTTCTCGGTCGTTCAGCAGAAATGTCAAAAGAAGTTACATTGAGCAGGACGATCTATAAAACGGTCGAGTTCATTCTCGAAAACAGAAATTTCTTTTTCGTCGCGGTGCAGGCCATTCGGAATGGTATTAATGGATTTCCGGTAGGTAAAGCGTTAAAATCACAAGGTCTGCGCATCTGGACCAATTTACAAGGACTCGCCGCGTATAAGTGCCGAAGCGTTTACTAACGACCGTGCGTTAATTCCCGATGCGAGCATAACGCGCGTGCGCTCGTAGGTTTTTCGCCTGGGAAAGAAGGAATCCCATTGATAAATTCATTAACACCGTACCGAATGGTGATACGGTGTACGGCGCATCGGTGTTCCACGTAGATGGAAACGCGATAAAATTTAACGGGTGTGCACGAGCCGCCTAAATAAACGCCAATCATAAAACGGTGCCTGCTGGCGCTTGTAAAAATGATAAAGTAAAGCTCGTAAAAGTAATAGTTTACGTATTGGCTATAACATTTGCCACGCGTTACACGTTGCCTTCGGATCTTCCTTCATCTTCCCCCCCTTTCTCTCTCTCTCTCTCTCTCTCTCTCTCTCTCTCTCTTTTCTTAGACCGCGGAAGCTCCTGGCGTCCCCTTATTCACCGGCGGAATGGGATATTTTGCATTCATGTATTCATCGGGCGACACAATGCGATAAATAATTTTTACTTCGGTGTCCTACAGGCTGCGTCGACTCCTCGCACACTCCGGTAACAAGAATGTTGCCAGCAGTGACGTGTCTGGCCGTGGAATTTCAAGAGAACTTGAAACCTGTCCCGTCCGAAGATTCTTCGACAAAATTCGAATATTTATACCAATTATTTCGCTTTTATTACTCTATAACAAAAACCTGATTTGTTAATATATACGGGTTCAAAGTGTTTCTTACGATGGAAATCTCGTGTAGTCGCACTTCAAGTTGTGAATCGAATTGAACGCTCAAAGCAGAAATACCTGTTTATTAGGGTGGGAACTTGCACCTTGATTCGAAATAAAATTTTACTGTATAATTTAACCGCTATTTAACATAAATTGTCGGAAGTAACGTTCGGTACATTTCTACAGGGTTCAGACAAATCTGTAACGAAAGCCTCGAATCGTTATTTAAATGCAAAATTATGATCACTAGACTGCGGATGTTGATGCAATTTCCAATTTTTATAGACAAATCAAAATCCTAATTTTCATGGGAACGGAAACAAAACAAATAAAAATCGATCTCCTCTGTAGATCTAAAACAAATAAAAATCGTACTGAATCCTATCGAATTTTATGTTATAGCATTCTTTGAAAATTTTCATAAGCCATAAACGCATAAAGATAGGCAGTCTAAGGATCACTGAAATAGTTTGAACAAATCTGAAGTAACTTAAGAAACGCTGATTTAAAGTATCCGCTTTGCGATCGAATATATTTCGGTTTAATTTTTAATAAAACGCCCGGCGAAATCATTCCGCGGCAGCCATAATCCGACGATTTTAATGAAAATCTGGGCACGGTGTATCCTTAAAAACTCCGGGAAAATCGTTCTTATCAAGAATCTCGTATCCCGAGCGCCGATAAGCCAATATCGAGTCCCGTTGGATCTTATCGGACTATTTTTATTAAAGCTTCGATCGGTCTGAATAAAAGATGAATCCCAACGAAGGAGGAAGTATCCGATCGAAAGAGAGAGAGAGAGAGAGAGAGAGAGAGAGAGAGAGAGAGAGAGAGAGAGAGAGGATTAAGGAACAAAAAGAACGAGGGTAAAAAGAGGACCGGCGAGGAATGTCGATATTAATAAAAGTTAAATTGAGCCAATCGCTGGCACGGTGTTCCCCGTTGGCGGGACAGCGAGTAAAAAGGCAATAAAAATTGCAAGGATCCGTGCAGCTCGTCCGTGGGATTGATTAATGGCCGCGGAAGATATTACTCCGTCGACGGTAGTATCCGTAACGTTAATCGCGACTCGTCTAATAAACGTGCGATCGAAACTTTCCATAAATAATTTCACACGATTAAGATAGTTCCTGCGCGGCTTGTCACGCTCTAAACCTTCGATTCCGGCTGTCGAAATGTTACGAATTTCCGATTAAAAAGACGAAAAAGAAAAAAACAAACACACACGCGAAACGAGGGAATTAAACGCGGTTACGAAATATTGCGACGGAGATTATTAATGCACCGGCGACAGGAAGACACGGGACGGAAGCAACGAACGCATCCGTCGTTTTAAATCAGCCGGCGGGTTATACGGGTTGTTAAAACACCGGCTCTAATGGCCGTTTTAAAACGAGTGGCATTTTTTACGCTCACCCCTAAATCTCGCCGGTGATACCTGTTGCTCGTCCCCCGGAAAAAAGTTGTCTCTTGCTCTCTCTCTCTCTCTCTTTCTCTTTTTCTCTCTTTCTCTCTGTCGCTTTTTCCTCTCTTTTTCTCGTTTTACGCTCCCGTTCTCTCGGCTGTTCCCCGGCTCTTCCGAGCCAACCACCCTATTAGTATTAAACGATCGCGATAAAAATTGCAGTCACTCGTTCAGCCAGTCTCCGCATAATTTCGTGTAATTTTCACGTGTGAACCGGGAGGAATTAATTCCCCTTTTATCCACTTCGGTTTCCACCGATTCGATCTGTTCCCGTTCGTCCGCTGAAAAGCACCGAGGTGAATTTATTCAATTAGACGGGATACCGCGGCTCTCTCGCGATCTCTCCCCCCTCCGCGAATCTTTTTATGCACACGCGAGTACGTGCGAGAGAGAGAGAGAGAGAGAGAGAGAGAGAGAGAGAGAGAGAGCCTGCAGCTCCCGTGTTCCAAGCAAACGAGCAAGAAGCATTCAAGTCGTCATTCTTTATCGCGATATGGATTTTTGCGCCAGTTTTGCAGAACTGTTTCGCGTAGAGGAGGTTTTCAATTATCTTCTTACCGCGGATACGATTTTATGGGTTTATGCAATCAGCGTAATTGCGGTAATTAGGTGAACACGGTGGAAGAGATCGGGCACGGTTAATCGGCACGTGATCGAGATCGAGGCGATGCTTTTTCGAAAGTGTGCTGTTGCGAACCGATCCCTCTGTCGGATGAATGAACTAAAAATAGATTAGGGAATTAATTGACGGCTTGGTCGACGGGTCAAGTGAAAATAAAATGATAAATCATGAAATGGAATTTGTTGCGGAGGTTTTTATGCGCTTCGAAAAGATACTACGGGTGTGAATTATGAAAAGGTGGAGTGTGAGAAATTCGACTGTAACTTGACAGAGCAGTTAACAATCTGGTGATAAAGCTCGCCGAGAAAACATGTATAGTAACAAATGTTAATACTATTTTTGCCGTAAGAAATTTTCTAATTGATATATTCGACTTGTTCTTCGCCCTGGCTTCTATAAAACGGTCCACGAAAGTTTTAATTTGCATAAAGATTCGCGAATTGGACTGATTCCTAGTCGCGGGGCTGAATGAATAAATATTATTATGTAGTTAAAGGTAACTGAGAAAGTTTATACAGAATTTTAGAAAGATCTTAAGGTGATACTTGGTGGTCTGAGTGAACACTGTACCACTTAACAACCAGAATTACCGAGCCCTAAACGAAACTATATTCCTATATAACTATATTGTTTATAAAATCAACAGGATTTAATTTATTCGGATTGCATAGGATGGTAGCATGCATTTGAATAGAGTATACTAACAAATGTCTCAAGAAAATATTTCTACCATGGTTAAACGATCGGTTTAATATATGTTTCATATAGGTTTCATATTCTGCAATTATTAAACCTATAAAAATGCATTACTGGAAAATAATGGAATAAATTTCCTTGCTCCAACGTCTATCGTAAAAGAAATCACGGAAAATCTAAATAGACTGTTGTCATCTTTGTTTCTGTCAATATTCACCAGCTACAGTGAATTTTCGATATATGTCAACAACACGGGTCTTGCCAGCGACATATATCGTCCAGGAGACATACCCGAGCCGTGTTATGTTTACACTCCTGTGCACTCCTCCGCCTCTCGAGCTTCTTGATCCCTCGCGTATACCCCACAGTAGTGGGGATAATTCCGCGACGTTTATCACCCAGGCCTAGGCGACATATATAGAGAAATCACTGTACTTTTAGTGCTTGGTGGGTTTAGCGTTAACGGGTTAATTTCTCTGGGCAACCGACTCGTTCTGGTCACCGAGAACCAGAAAAAAACCATTTTGTCCGAGCGTTTCATCGTCGTCTCATGAGACACACATTTCTGTTTGCAGGTGAACGACCGTACAAGTGCCATCTACCGGATTGCGGGCGGGCGTTCATTCAGCTATCGAATTTGCAGCAGCACCTTCGGAATCACGACGCCCAGGTGGAACGGGCGAAGAACCGGCCGTTCCAATGCAACATCTGCGGCAAAGGCTTCGCCACAGAATCCAGCCTTCGTACCCACACGTCGAAGGTCAGTCATGTATGTACCAAATCCGACGTCCAACAACACCACCACCACCACCAACAACAACAACAACAACAACAACAACAGGCATTTTGGCTACATATCGCGGTGCTCGCACACGACAATAACGAAACAATCCGGAGAATCGGGTGTCTAGAAAATCTCGATCGGATACGGTTGTACACACGGTTGTGCGATTCTCGCACACATCGATCTCTATCCATCGTATCGATAACTCACTGTTGTCTATTTTTTTTTTATATATATATATATATATATACATTATTGGTAATATCGTAATTCGCTAAAAATTCTCCTAAAGCTGGAAACGCTCTTCTTATCGGTCGTGCGTACGCCTAATAATAATAATAATAATTACACAATAACGTTTAACCGCGGCACGGAACAACGCGTTTCTCTGTATTCACACATGGTGGCGGGTGGGTCACGCTTCTCTCCGTGCGATCTGCAGATCCATTCCCTTCTCGATCGATAGGCATCCACTTTCAAAACCCTCTCAAACTGTGTCGTTCCATAGCTTCGCTACAAAAAAAAAAAAAAAAAGAAAAAAAAAATCGGCAAACCGACCAACAAGGCTAACTCTCTCGGTGCACGGTGACCAGCAGAACTCGATGCACGGTGGCGAAATCGATCGATCCTTCGACAAATTCGATTCTGAACGAATTCGATAAACTGAACATCGAGAAGTCCGACACCACCGTGCAAAGAGCTTTCGCTCGCAGTTCGCAAGTGCAACGCTCGTTTTTCCGTCGCGGTCCCCGCGGAAGAAGAGATCTCCTATAACGGTAGCTTAGATCGTTCTTGCTGGGCTCTTCGTTGTAACGCTTCTGGGTCTGCTTTTTGGTGGTTGTGGGACTTCCGGCCCGGCTTCTACGTCGCATTCTAGAACGGGAGTTCGCAGAGCAAAGCTAGGGGGGGTTCACGATTCGAAGTCGTCTAAACCCTTCTCAAACACGTATGCGTACGTATCACATATACATATACGAACCATCGAGGGACGTTCTAACAATCCCCGGACTTAACGAGACCCTGACGAACCTTCGTCTTCCGAGACACCTTTTTCTACGAACCTCTACAGAGACGGAAGACGCGAATCTCCGTCTTTCGTCATACGTTAATGAACTTCTGTGAGAACCGTGGCCACGATGCAGAATCACGCCGTTCACGAGGTGTTAATCCGAACTAGCGACAGACGAATGAGATGACTCCAGAAGCACCCCTGCGAGCATACAGTCTAATATCAGAAAAAAGAGGAAATGCATTGATAAATCGAGAGAGAGAGAGAGAGAGTCGGAGAGCATGATGCCTCGGGGGGATCGCCGAGGAAGAGGAAAAAAACAGTTCGGATCTGGGAAAAAGATTGTTTAAGGCTCCTGGAGCAGGAGAGAAAGAGAGATAGAGAGAGAGAGGGGGGAGGGGGGTTTAATCGAATTCACCCCTTCCCGGATCGCTGGCGCTCGCTCGGGCACCGATTACCAGAGGAATCTTGTACCGTGGGGTGGTTTTTTGCCGGGGCTCGTCGTAGCAACTGAATTTCTCAACCCTTTCGCCGCGCCGGGCACATGTCTTGGCGAAAAAACGTGGGAAGGCATCTGTCGGGAGCCGTGTCCGTGACTCGGTCCTGCCGCGCCTTTTTCCTCCTCCCTCTCTCCCGCCTCTCCGTCCTCTCCTTTCTTTCGTTCTTTCTTTCTTTCTTTCTGTCTCTCCGCTCTTGCATCCTCGCGTTCTTCGGGGTTCGCGCTTGCGCTTGCGCGCGCGCGCGCGCTCACGGTTCTTTCAGCTGAAAAACCACCGGGTAGACTCGGGCCGATCTTTTTGCCGGGGGCCAATTAGGCCAGGCATGTTGCGTAACCAGTCGTAAACTTAACCTACCTTCGTCGAGGAGAGCCGGCGAAAGAGGAAGCGATAAAACGAACCGGGACCGATTATCCATTAGCGTCGCGACCAACGAGACCCGAGACACGGACAACCGCGCGCGCGGCACCGTGTTCCGTTTTCTCGAGTTGCTCGGGTCCTGCGGGACCCGTGTCGATCGAAAGTTTCATTAATTGGGAACGGGGTGGAGGAGAGTCCGGGGTTTTTCAGCGAGCGGGGAATCGCGGCGTCGGGAATCAGGTGCGTCGGACGCGCGCGGCACGCGACCATAATCCGCGGGCAATAAATATCCGTTCTTTCAGCGGCCGGCTCTCGGTCGGGGATCGTTTAATTGAAAGCTAATCCGCGGCTGAAAGCTTACAACCTCTCTCTCTCTCTCTCCCTCTCTCTTTCTTTCTTTCTCTCTTTCGCTCCGTCGATAAATCTCGCGGTAGAATCTCGGGGTTTCCGCGAGAGAAGTGAAGAAGAAGCAGAGAAAGAATGGGGGGGGGGGAGGGGGGAGAGAAGAGACGAACTTCGAGGAGGAGGAAAAATCGCCGGTTAAAAGCGGATGAAAAGAAGCCGAGAGGAAGAAAGGCGACGAGGAGGAGTGACGGGCCGGAGGATCTCGGCGATGGAGAGAAGTAATTAAAAGCCGGCCAGCGCGACAGAAAACAGAGTCCCGCTCTCGGAAATAAAATAAAACGAAACGAAACAAACGGAGGGCGGGAGGGAAGTGGAGGACCGAGAGAGCCCATCTCGCTGCGGCTAATCGAATTTTCGCCGGGGCAGATTTCTTGAAATTGTTTTCGCTATTCCAGGCTATCTGCTAGCCCCTTCCTCCCTCAACCCCTTCCCCCTCCTCCGTCTCCGTTCGTCCGTCGTTACTTCTTGAACCGGCCTCGCTCCGGCCTGACAGCTAATGGATCGTTCTGTTTAAAAAGAACAAGCAAAAATAAAAAAATAAAAGAATAAAAAGAAAACCACCGGTGACGGACGAGAGGAAGGAGCGCAAGAGAGAAGAGCAACGAGAGAAAGGGGAAATGAAAGAGTTATACTGTGGGTCGAGGCCTGGCGTGTCGGCGAAACATTATCCCGGCCCGAGAAAGACAATACACTCCGAGCACAATATTATAATAGGCCGGAGCGTAAATGTATTATGGAGAACGATCGGTAGCCAGCCATAGAAACTTGCGTTTCCTACGACTCTCCCCCCTCCCCTCCTCTTCCCTCTCCGTCCCTTTTCCTCGGACTCCCCACCACCCCCCTTTTCACGAGATCCTACCCCCGTCGTGTTATATCCGCTGTAACACGCTTCTTGTACGAACTGTTACCCCTTTCTTTGTTCCGCGAAACGGTCGGGCAACGTTTCTTCGGAGCGATCCCGCGAACGAGACCCGCTTTCCGCGACGCGAAGGACGACCTCGTTCGATAGTTCAGGATGGACTCGGGAAAGGGGATTCAGGACGGAATCCGTGTGTTTCGACGTTGGTGCACGCGAGAACACAACAGCCGCGAACAGCTCTCCGCGGGAAAGTTTTCCTCGGATTGTATAATGCGCGCGCGACGCTCCGCGGAAAAATCGCACCGACGAGATAAGATAAGACGCTCGATGGCGAATCGTCTGTCGCTCGAGTGACCTACATGCTCGTCTTCCGAGCGCTGGTTTTTCGATCGATAGCGAGCGCTCGGACGCTTTGTCTTTGCGTTGCGATTTTTCTGGGGGAGGGGAATTTTTGACGATTCGACGGAGCACGATGCGTTTGCTGATTTTATTCTCGATGGTAATTGAATGTTCTATAGAACGTGGGAGCATTCGCTGATCTCATTCCTGTTGGTACCGTTTTGTCGGGTATTGTGTAGAATGTAAAAGCGTTCGTTGATTTTATTATTCGCGGTACCATTTTGTTGAGAATTGTGTAGAATGTAAAAGCATTCATTGATTCTTGATGGTAACATTTTGTTCGATATTATGTAAATGCACTAATTCATTTTGTTATTCACGGTACCATTTTGTTGAGAATTGCGCAGACAGCCCATTCGCTGATCGCATTCCTGTTGTTACCATTTTGTCGAGTATTGTGTAGAACGTAAAAGCATTCATTGATTTCATTCTTGATGATGCCATTTTGTCGAGTATCGTGGAGATTGTAAAAGCAATTGATTTCATTCTTGATGGTATTATGTTGAATGTAAAAGCACTCACTGATCTTGTTCCTGTTGGTATCATTTTGTTCGATATTATGTAGGATGTGAAAACACTATCTGATCTTATTCTCGATTATACCATTTTCTTTTATTATCATGTTTAACGTAGAAGCATTTACTGATCTTCTTCTTGATGGTACTATATTGCCAGGCATTATGTACATTGAGTACATTCATTGATCTTATTTTTGTTCCATTTTCTTGACGGTACCATTTCGTTGAGTATGATGTAGGATGTAACACTATTGGGGATTTGTGTCGAAGACTGATCGTTCCGTATGCACCAATGAAGAAAGCACTGTCAATAAACTGCGAGAACGTTTTTTATGTCATATTCTTTTGAAATTAATGGGGTGTGGTTTTTAAATGGGATGTTCTGGCATTTTTACAGTTCTCTTGATTCTTCAAAGCATTAACACGTAAATTTTTCTCAGATAGACTCAGTAACGAGATGTTAGTGAATTTTCTAGTTTTAATAAAAAGAATAAAAAGAAATTGCTGAAAGAAAAGCTTTAGCTTGTAATGGAAAATATGGTACTTCAGAAATTGCCAAATTGATTGGCTGTACAGAATAGAGCCTAGTGATGATTCGAGCCACCATAAACGCTCAATAAAACATCAATGAATTTGTAATATACCAGATTGTTTAAGTTTTAGCAGATCACAATTAAAATCTTTCACAGACTTTCAGACAAATGTTCAATTTTCTTCTACAAGTCAAACCAAAAATTATAATAATTCACATTACGTCTGTCAATGTTGAACCAATTGAGAGGTATAATTTCAGAACGGGTTTTCATAGCCGAGAGAAATAAAATTTTTTTTTAATTTATTTATTTAGTGATGGACCACAAAGGGCTCGGACAGTAACTTCAAAAACGAACGTAAATCAGCCATAATTTTTCACGAAAAATTCCCACACACAGTCCGAAATCCCCCAGAACTGCAAGAAGACAGTCCAGCAAGTAAAAAGCCAGAGTCCGCTGAAATTGAAACATCGATCGTTTCCGAGAGGTACACGACTCGCGGGTTGGTAAAAACCTGAAAAAGCGTTCTCGCCGTTTATCGAACAGCCTAATAACGAGGTGTCGACCAATTAAGGAGAGAACTGTGGGGGGTTAAACGTCGAAAAAAAAGAAGAAAGAAAGAAAAAAGAAAGGAAATTCGGAGCACTGCGAACTCGTGGGTGGCTGGGTTTCTTCGCTGCTTCTGCCGCGTCTTTACCCACTTTCGCGTGGCGCGGAGCCTTCGTATTTATCTGTAGTTTAGCGGTACAAGGGTTGAATGTCGTGCAACACGATACGCAACCCCTTCTGCCGGCAGACTTTCTCGTACCTTCGACCTTCTTCCGACTCACCTCCGGGGGCCTTCTCCTCCCTCTTTTCACCCCTCTTCTACCCCCCGCACCCCCATCGAGCCCCTTCTACCCTCTTCTTAATTGCCCGAGCGCGCGGAGCCTCGGTAAAAACTCGTTAGCCATTAGATTTATTTTTCCTCGCCACGGGGATCTCGTTCCGTGTTCTAAAAACCGCCGCTGCTTTCTCTCTCGTCGAGACGTACTTTTTATTATTTTCTTTTCCAAATTTTCACGTCGTCGTCGCGATCGAAAAACCAAAAAGAAGAGAACGAAAGACGTCAAAATTCGAAGGACTCAAAAAAAAAAAAAATGAGAAAAAATTATTCTCTCACGTGTGTGTGAAACTAACCAAAAAAAAAAAAAAAATATGTCGACCAAAAGAAAAAGCACCCTAGCGAACACGAAAAAAAACGCTTGTTCCTCAAATTATCTATATTCCTCTCGTACGTGGGACGTTGGATGGGCATTAAAAAAAAAATGATGATTAAAAAATCATAGAAAAATGTCGAATGTTCAAGACTACGAATTAATATGCAAATTGATCTCCATTTCATGCTGGTCTCTCTTTGTCGCAGTGTTCCAAGTACCCATGGCAACGATTAAAGGTAAAACGATCGGGTCAATAACGGCAGAGCCCATGGGAATTCCTTTCGGGTGTAATTTTCGATTTCTCGCTTTGCAAACTTTCGCCTTTCATGATCTTTTCCACGTAGATCTGTGCTCCTCCGTTCTCGGGAAAAGAGAAGCAAAATAAAAACAAAAAGAAAAGATAAGAAAAAAAAGTGAACGGGTCGTGCATCGATACTTTCACCGAAATGAAAACCAAAAAAAAAAAAAAAAAAAATAATAATAATATGAAACAGGATAAAATTCGAAGGAGAGTAGAAATAGGCGCCTCCACGTGTTTGGTATTTGGCATTCGTTCATTTAATTAATTGACTCCCTACCAACGTGTCCCCCTACCCAGAGGTCTCGAAGGAGTCTCCGCCGACCATAATCGAAACGATTCCGTGTTCACCGATCTTATCTCGGCCTGGAAACGTCGTGTTCGCGTTACCCGTGTTGTGCACGGTATATGGGCCCGCGAACTACATGCTCCTCTCGATTTTTCGACCGCGTGATTTTTTGGTTATACTTTCGCGGATCGCGGAACGCGAAAACTCACCCCTCGCGGAGCAAACATCGTCGCCTGGCGAATCTCCAGAAGGACTTCCGCCGGTTTCGCCGCGTTAAAATAGAAAACTGGGACGGCCTTACGTGGCAGCTCCGCACACCATCCTCACAGAAGAAGAATTCTTTCGGCGAAAGGTTCTGGTAATTATACACGGCCGCCTGAAAACGAAAAGTTAGAGTGGCTAACGTTATTTGTGGTCTTGCGATCTTTCGAGCACTTTCAGAAACTCGCGAATTGCAAAAACTGATTTCGAAGTATGTTCCTTTATGAGTGGACTGCGAATTTTTATGCAAAATGTAAAGTTTCCAAATCAGCTGAGAAAAATATAAATTGAAAGCCTCATCAGAAATAGTTGTATAAAAGAAACTGATATTTTACTCATTTTTGGTTTGCAATTTAAATCAAATTATGTTGCATTCATAATGTCAAATTTTGAGAGAAATCTCAACACAGGCAGAAAGAGATCAGTCATTTTGGATAATGATAGCGTGATAGTGCTCTTAAAGTCTTTTCAAAAAATTGTCCTAAAAGTTTTCTCATACATGCATAAAATACGCAGTCAATTACGTTAAAAATTAATTTTTATTTCATAATGTAGTCGCTCAAACCGAGTTTGATTTGGATTTATAGGTTCTAAAAGAGTTAAATGAGTAATCGGTTTGATAAATTATATATGTAGTTGATCACACAGGTTTGGTTTCATTAAATGAATTAGCTTCATTTGGAGAAAATCTTTTTGAGTAATAATCCGGTAGTCTATGTGTTTGTTAATGTAACATTGAAGCAGACAAAAATATAAATTCAAGAATGTGACATAGTTACGCTTGAAAAAATAATTAGAAGAAAAGAACAATTACAATTCTGCATTTGCTAAATTAAATAAAGTATAACTGTTCAATGACTAATACTCTTCGGCTGATTTAAGTCTATTGGATCATTTTTGTTATAATTTCTGTAAAATTGTAGAATTTTTTTCCATCAGTATTCGATTCTAGCGCAGTAATGTCAATAAATCAATAGCATCGAGTTTAATAAATAAATAATCCCCGTTTAGTCTATTAGAACGTTAAATTGCAATCTGATAAGAATAACTCCGACGAAGGTCGTTTAAAGTTCAACTATTACACATGGTTGAACGTGTCTCTTTTGTGGCTTAAACGTTACAATAATAAACATACTATATTACAGAAAAATGATAACCTTGAAATCGAGACAAAGGGCAAGCTTAGAAGCATCCTTATTCTGTCGTTCACCGAACCCTTTCGAGATTGTAAAACTCTCTCGTCAAGAGCTTTCTTCGCACGACCATAAATGACAGAAATATTTTTATCGTCATCTGAAATAATTCAAAGATTAGCGTAGAGCAGCTAATCCATTTTACAGAAAGCATATTATTAATGTTTACGTCTTGAGTAACATTACTTATTTATAATCGCAGCATCATTTGTGCTTCAAACATATAAACAATAAAATTTCACAATAATCAACTATAATATTTCTTATTACATACACTAAAGCTGGTAGCAGATGAGTAAATATTCAGTAAAATTGATAAATGTCATTGCAGTTCATATTAAATATTCTTCAGAGACTTTCATGTTACCGATTCTAATTGTTCTTCATTTCTACAATTCCATTAAATTTAATCACTTCAATTTAATTAAATATTTTTTCTCCATCTACAAAAGGCACGCAATTCAATTCATGCCGAGCCTAAAGTACATCTGAATTAAATCTGTACATCTCATAATTATCTTCTATAAGTCATTTTCTCATTATTACTTAACATCCGAGCCATAAATTCTAAATAGTTTTTTCTTTAAAAAAAAAGTATCTCAAAGCGATGAAGATTGAGTAGGCAACAAGCAAAGTTACTCAAAACGTTGATTTCTACGACGTATAGTTCGTAAAGCTTTACGAAAGCTCTTCAAGCTCATGAAAACCGATCTATCCTGATCTGTATAATTACCAAAATTTTTCCATTATAAGAAACGCGAATTATCCCCTCGTTCTCACCCCTCCCAAGAGCTCCGACATTTTTTCTTCTCGACCGGTGGCCCTATTAATTTTTTTCACACAGAGACTCCGCCCCTGCGGGCCCTTTTTTTCCCCTCCCTCTCTTGGAAAGAAACCCTTGTCGCCTCGCTCTCGATCACCGAACACGGGCGAACCTAATGAAATCATCGCCGCGTACAAGGGTGGGAGATTTGCTGGCTATTGTCCGCGACACCCCATCGTTTTTTTTCCTCCCGGTCTCCCGACCGCTATTGGCGCAACATTGTTCCCGATTCAACCCTTTCCCGTTACGGTTCCATTTTTTTTTCTTTCTGATATTTTTAACGTGCCCGGGGCTGATCGGACACGCATAACGCGCGGATTACCAGCGCGTGACACGCCCGGGGGATGAAAAAGAGAGTGAAATAATAATCGCGAAAAAGCGTCGGGGCGAGAACACCAAACACGATCAAAGAAATCGCGGATTATTCTCGCCGCTCGGCCTACGGCAACACTTTTTTCTATCATCGACGAACTATAATAACCGGATATCACCGTCGAAATCCTTCATTGTCGCCCGAGCAAACACGCAAGCCCAGCAACCCCTGAGCTGATCGTTGTCGATCCTAACCAGGAGAGTATTATATTCATACGCAAATTAAAATTAACGTCCACGGTACTGCGTTTGGCAAACCTGCTGGAAATAACAATAAAAAATTTGATCCAACAATTCAGACGACTGTGGACGTAGAAAGACTGATAAAAAATGAATCACGAGAAAAGAGAAAAGAAATAGGAATGTGAAAAGCAAGAACAATGTGGGTGTGAAGAACCGTCGTACAAATTTAATCCCGTTAAAGGAGCATGACTTCAAACGTCCCGTTCCGGGATCCTTCGTCCGCAAATATCGACATAAATTGTTCAAGGTTTCATCGAACACGGGATTCAATCTTTCAATCTGTCAAAAACGAAGAAAATTATTCAGGAGTCCTATAAGACATTCTATTGAGATCGAAAGAATATTTTCGACCTAGCTCCAATAAAGTGAGGGTGGCCTGTACAGTGAACGAAATGAATGAACACTTAGCTGCACGCCTCTGGAAAATAGCATTCGCAAATCGTTGTTTAACACGTGAAGTGCCAAAAATCAATCCCAGAGATTCTTACAAAATCAGTGTAATTTAATGAATGAAACCGAAACTAGAATTCCAAACTTCCTAAGAATCTTCTGAATAAAATTCGGTTTAGATAAACACAAACACAGGATATGCCACAATAAAACTGAATTTCTAAACCTAGTAAAAAATCGCTGTCATTCATACGTGACTGACGTGGCAGTTAACGTGTCAATGTCCCGAGCGCTGTTTCTGTAAGTCGTGTCATTGTTAAGATCTTGCATTTGGTACACAAATTCCGGCCACCCTGTCCCTTGAGAAAATTGAGAGAATAAAAGTAGTATCTCATCTGGGAGGAATGGAAAAAATAGAAATAATATAGGGAATCGAAAGAGTGAAAAGAATTCCATTTACAATGGACAGAACTGAAATATTTCAAAAAATCTCATCCAGCGAGAATTTAAAGAATACCAAAAATCTCACCTAGAGAGAACTGATAGAACATTAAAAATCTCATCAACAGGGAGTTCAAGAAAAATTGAAAAGGGGAGAGATAGTTACCTTTCGCCGAAGGAAAATGGCGCGCAGAGGCGTTCTTCGGGACGTTCCGCGTGCGGAAAAATCGCGGTGGATCCGATTAATAAAATCGAAGACAATCCGGTGGGCCCGGTTGCGAAACTCAGGCGACGACGGTGGCGTCGTGGCCAAGGAGCGGAGGATAAAAGAGCAAAAGACGGATATCTTTCGCGGACTTGGTTTGTTGTATGGCGCGAAGGTTGTCTGCCGGCGAGGCTCGCGGCCTCGTTGCGGCTAAAAGAGAGCCAAGGAAAGGAGACGGCTGGCGAACCGGGGGGGAAAAAAAAAGGAGAGAAATGACGGGAAAAGAATTGCGCGCCGCGAGAACGGCCTTCGGAGTTTATCGCTTTTGCTCCGGAGAAAAGAGATGCTGCCTCTCGGCCCAAGGCAATTTTTGCCGAGCTTTTATCTGGTCACGGGACCTGCCCGCAAACTGCGCGAAAAAAAAAAATATAACTGGTGAACAAACATTGCCAGAATATTCGTGAAACCTGAAACCATATTACAGAGATCAGTTCCTTTAGATCTCATATACGTTCGATTACTACAACTTAATTCGTGATCGAGTAAACAAATTTTTAAGGGACTAAAATTTCAATTTTCACTCTTGAAAAGAGTCGAGAGAACAAAAATTTGCAACATTGATCAGACAACTTTGTTACTGAGATTAGGTTCAGAGAGTTGAAGGATTAAAAAATTCGAGACAACCATGATCCGGTACTTTAGGGATGTACTTTCGGGATTGTCTTGATTGGACAGCGTCGGGGAGCATGCAGCGCTGTTCGAATGCGAGGCGTTTTCTTCGAACGCATTAATTTCCGGGGCAAAAGCGTGTTCCTCGATCTCCGAAGCTCGCGGGACAATTACACGCGAGCGAACTCCCTCGGGCCGATCAAAGATGGTCCCTTTCCGTGAACACAAAATGGCTCCATCGAGCCCAGCGTCACGCATCGGTTCGCGTGTGCTCACACCCACTTCCTTTTTACGCCACTCCCTGGCCCGAGACCGCTTCGAGCCGCTTCAAGAATCATCGAATAGAAAAACAACGATCGTGACCGTTCCGTGCGTCGTCGTAAACAACAATGTCAGCGTTCCTCGCACCGCCGTGAACGTCGCCCTAATGAAAACTGCGCAAAAACCAACGGACATCTCCATCTTCCTTCGGCGGAGCCCAGAAGAACCATAGTGTCCCTTCCGTCGACGAATAAAATCTTCAATGATCTAAGAAAGGAGAAAAAATCGTCGATTAGAATTATTACGTTCACGTAAGATTCGGTAACAATTGAAGATGGCCAACAGATGGTCAGCAGCGGAGTCGCTTAAACAATTACTCGGGAAGTGGATGGTAAAGGCTGGAGAACGAGCAGGGGAAAAATCACGGCTGAAACTGGAGAGACTATGACTCCCAGGAAACACTATACCCTGCCAGGCAGCTAAGAAGCAAGAAACGCATCAGTAACCGCTTTCTTTACATCCTCCTGAAATTTTCAAAGTAGTGCCTTCTACGTGGCCAAGCAGTTATCCTATCAGCGGTCTCTCCTACGACACTGAACACTTGAAAGGCTACGTACTACATACGTCTTAAGTGTACCGATGAATCGGTCCCGCGATGTGATCTAAGAATAAGAACAAAGTAGCATAAAGAAAAAGAGTCGAAAGCTTCCAAGGCTGAACGGAGTAGCATAAGGAGTTCAGTTCCTTCCTAGGACACCGAATCAAATTGAAACCGGCCTGTCTCCTACGTACAGTTTATTTACCAATGAATCTTCTCGATGCTGCACACTCTACTCCCACATACGGTCCAGCTACCGATGAGTCCTTCCAGTGCTATCGCACAGGAATACAAGGAGAAAGAGCCTCGAATACTAGCAATCGAACTGCTACCGAACAGAAGAAGTAGCACAAGGGACTCGAAAAATCTTCCGCCTACGCTTCAGGTACCTCTAGCGAGTCCTCTCGACGAAGAGCAAACGAATAAAAGAACTAGCCCAAGGAGAAGCTCGAACGCTATAGTCTCCGCGCGGTAAGACGGTTAGCTAGCTCTGGACAAAAGAACTCTCGCAACGACTGGAAAAACCAGGACTGCCGGTACACCACCGGGAGCCCGTGGACGGAGTCGAGGGACCAGGAAGTGTCTCGGAATTGGGGATAGAGAGAATGTGTTCGACCGGGCATCGTCCGCGCGGACTCTAGCCGAGAGAGATGAATCTGGTCACGGCGAATCATAAAGTCCCTTGGGGATTCGCCCACGCCTGCATCCACTCCGGTGGAGAGAGCGTGTTCCGTCCCGGAGAGAAAGAAGGAAGGAGAGGTTGCCGACGAAGAAGAAAACGGCGAACAGAGAGCGAAACAGAGAGAGAGAGAGAGAGAAAGAGAAAGAGGTTGGAAGGTGAGGAGCGAGGGGAGGGGCCGAGGAGCAGAGGAGAAAGAGCGTAGAGAAAGAGAGAAAGACAGGGCAGGGGAGTAGAGCCGTGGTATTCGCGGTGCAAAAAGCGAGGATGCAGGCAAAAAAGGAAGAGTGCAGCGAAGAAACCGGTTTTTTCCAGTTGGGCCAGGTCGGGGCGTCGAACCTACGGACCGCAGCCTCCCTCCGAGAATAACTTGCATGCTGCAGCGGCGGCGGACGACGTCGACTTCACCGTCTTCCTCGCCTGCCGCAAGCTGCCCGAGGTTGCCCCAGGTCCGGGAAGAAAGAAGAACGGCCCGGCCGAAAGCCGGAGGCCTGCGCCTTCGAAAGAATATCCTCTAACCCGATCAACAAGAAAGAGAGAGAGAAGTACAGTGTCTACTCTGTACACGTTCCAAATGTCTAGGAGACAAAAGTCCCAGAACTATCCCTACTGGGGTATACCCTGTGAGCAGTCATGAACCTCGTTGTCCTTTTCTACAATAGTATCTCCCGGACGATACACGTCCCTGGCTAGACCCGTGTTTTGTAAACACTGTGGCCGGATGAGAGCAAGGACCCCCTAAGCCCGGAGTTTCGGCCCCCTCGGTGACGTCACCCGTCCGTTGGCCCGGGTCAAGGAAGTTCGTCGTTGTCGAACAAAAGGCCGGGAAAAGAAACGGGGCCTTGGCGCCGGTAAAATATACACCGGCCGGCTAAAAGAAACCGCGAAAACCTCGCGCGGCCTCGGAGCGGACGCGCAACGCTCAGGATGATGATCTCAGTTCGGCATCGCGCCGCTCGCCGTGCGAAAAACTGCGCGTGATCCAACGTCTGACGATTCCACGAGCGGCGGGGAGGGGAGGGAAGGGTGGTCCTCGGTGGCACGGTCGCTAAAAATACATAGCAAAATGTACGCGAAAGGGGAGAGAAGCGAAGCCCCGTATTCTGCTTGGCAGCAAAGTGGAAAGCGAATCGAAAGAAGAAGACGATGAGGAAGAGAAGCGAGGAGGGAATTGGCCGGGCGAAAACGCGCGTAAGGTCGACGACGCCTGGTCTTATTTTAGGCCGGTGGTCCTGCCCGAGATTCGGCTCTCTCCTTGGTTCGTTGATCGCCTCAACTCGGTCGCGGTTGTCCCAGGTCCGGGAAAAAAGAAGGGCACGAGTCGCCCTCCCTGGGAACCGGAGGAGAACGTCGACACACGGAGAGAGAGAGAGAGAGGGAGAGAAGGGAGAGAGAGAGAGAGAAGGAGAATAACGAAAAAGGAAAAGAAGAGGACCGAGGATCCGTGAAGAGGAAGAAAAAGGAGAAGAAGGATGATGCGTTGTATCGTTGTCGGGGGCGGGGAGTTGGCAGGAAGAAGGGAACGAGGCGAGTGAAGACCCGAAAACTTTCGGGTCATTGCCGTCTGGTCTCGTTTTAGCCTTTCGTTCCCTCCCACCCACCTCCTCCTACCTCCTTCTTCTTTCCGTTCCTTCGTGGTTCTTTTTCTCGCCGTTTTAAGCACTCTTTTGAGCAAGGTTGACCACCATGTTTTTCCTCGCCGCGTGCCCCTGCCGCCTCTCTCGCGTGCGTATATAAAACCGACCTTCGTGCTCGCTCTCTTCTGAAAGGGAGAACGAGAGAGAATGAGAAAGACGGAGAGAGAGAGAGAGAGAAGGAGTAAGAGAGAGAGAGAGGCGCGATCGAGGCGAGGAGAAAAAGAGAATCTTGAAGGGAAAACAGAGAGAGAGCGTGGGTATGTTCGTCGGAGAGTAAAACGAAAACGGGTGGGTCGAAAAAATACGTACACGACGACCGCGAAACTGTTCCTTAAACACGAGGTCACGCACCAAAATGACGAAGACAGATACTTTTCAATGAGGACGTCGAATTTCGTTCATATCACTTCATATTTTACCTGTTCAAACAATGGCCTTTGTTGCCGTCGCGTCGCGTCGGCTTTTTAACTAGCTTCTTTTAAGAAGCATATATATCTACGATCGAAATTACAAGTGTAACAATATTTGTGCAACAACAGCAACAGAGGCCATCAGTGATTGTGTCGTAGTAGCTAGTTTGTGATCTATGCTTTGCATTCCCGTTCAAATCGGCCAGGCCCGCGAAGATCGATCGGATCCACAGACCCAGCAGCTGCGCCGATGATCTACCACGCAGCAAAAGCAAATCTTTTCTGGTGTGGTCTCCCGATCGATCTTGGCGGGCCTCGCGCTTTTACACATTCGCCTGTCTGGGCTTCGCTTTCTCCTTCCTTCTGCCTTCCTCAAATTACACGTCCTTCCGTCATTTCACCATCTCTCACCGCCTAACAGAAACGGATTAGTCGAATCTGTAACCAAACGCTCGTCATTACTCCCCTTGTGCCGTGACGAGCGCCGATCCTGCTCCAATTCTGCACCTTCAACGCTTCACCCTTGCGTCCCTGAGAACGTTCATCTCGACTGACGCGGCAAATGAAAATGATCGGCTGAAAAAACAGCCGATTCGTTCTAGCTTCTTTTAATTTAATTGTGGTTTCAGAACGATGGACGTGTGTAGACTTTGATTTATCCGAGTAGCTTTACGATCATTTATACAGACGTTCGTACGGTGATTCTTGTTAATCATTAATTGGTCATGCGCCTTCTGCGAGACCACTTGCGAGTTTTACCGCTTGCGAGTTTTATAGCGGTTCTTATGGTTTTTCATTAAATTCTTGTTCCTCGTGAAAAATGAACGTTCAAATTCAGTTTGTATCAAGTTTTAACAAGTCTTGTCATTTTTCGTTTTTCCACTTGCTTCTGAAGGGATCACAAATCATTTGCAAAGATTTATTTCGAAAGCTCCACAGTTCTTACGGGTTTGATTAAACGTGTAACTGTTCAAACGTCGTTCAGAGAAAAATTGAACGTTTCAAACAAATTTTGTCTATTTTCGTTTCTTGTTTTTTTTTCTCAAAGGGAGCCAGAGGGATCAGCCAAAAATCACACGATTTTATGTCAAGGGTTGATCTCGTCTAAACTTTGCACCCTTAAGTCCAGGGTTCAGATCCTCAGGATTAATTAACACTCGAGCAACCGAGGGTCAAGATCTGCCTTCTCGCATTGCTAGTCACTGGTCTTTTTCTATTTTTCTACCGAAATATTTTGTACAAAAGTCTGTTTAAAAGTACTCTCTACAAATTTCAATGAACGATGACTCCACAAAAATTAATTCGATTTAAAATGATTACTGCGAATCTTTGAAACAGGAGTGGGCAGAGTATTATTTCTATCTTGAAATATTCGAGTAAAATTCAAAATGGTTAAAAAATTCAGTTTCGATTTCACGAATGAAACTACTTCGAGGCGTTGGTGTTTTTTTAAACTAACGCAGCTAACGTGTTATATATTGAAATCTTGACTTTGATCAATTTCATCCCGTAGTATAAAAATTTATACAGTAAATTCTAAGAAAAGTAGAGTCGGAAGCTCGTGTGCTAACAAAAGTATGTTTTTTCAATTTTGACTTCAACAAACTCTATCCAGTAGTCTATAAAAATTTAAGATAATACAATAAAATAGAAAAACTGATAGAATCTTGCTATTATTACTAACTTATTTATTTACTTAGTTATTATTAATAACTCGTATAGGGCCGGTGGCTCGAGTGTTAACAAAAAATCCTGTTGGGACCGTGGAGAACGCGTCGAGATGTACTTGAGCCTCCTGAATCCCGTAAGTTCCTGGACCAGACACTCGAGGTGAATTCCCTGTTGCAAACAGAGTAAAACAGAGATGAAAAGACAGAGATGAAAGTCGAGAGAAAAAAAAAAGAAAGAAAGAAAAGCGAATAAATAGTAAATTTAGAAAGTAATAGTCCGTGGTGGCGGAGGCAAATCGGTGCCCTAACTCTCACTGGTCAATCGTGTTCTGTTCTGTGCGCTGCCTGTCCTGCGCTTCTGGTTCGCGACACTCTGCGGTGGTATTCTGTGGGTCGGCTGCTCTCTACCGGGTGCGCCGCGTGTGCCTGCTTCCGGTCTCTTCTTCTTCCGGCCCCCGCAAAAAAGGAGTTGCAACAGCGTGTTGTGTTCCAGCAACACGCCACTCTGATCGGCGGCCCGAACGCAACCAGCTGCCCTGTCTGCCACAAACTCTTCCTCAGCGGCGAGGCTCTTATGGAGCACATGAAGCACACCCACAAGGACCCGAATGCCTCCGGCGTTGCCAGTAAGTATCTACGGATAATCGAGCACCCTCGATTCATCGTCCGTGTCATTCTTTCTTTCTCCGTTGCTTCTGTTTCTTCTTCCGAATCCAGGGTGTACGCTCGGAGGGGAGGGGAAGGGAGACCGTACACCTGTCTATCGCGTGGCTCTCTTCTAGGCCCACCGATCGCCGATGCGCTTTCTAATTACTGGTTATTCGGAGACCGTAGATCAATCGGAAATTATAGATTTTCGGGGTTTTCGTAGCTTCGCCGACCGACCGCCCCGGTGGCCATCCGCGCTGCTATTAAGTTGATTAAGGGCCCCGGATTCTTGAATTGACCAGTCCGAAAGGGGTGATCTGGAAGAAATTGAAAGAAGGAGTTGTTAGATCATGTGATTTTTTGAAGAGGGTGGACTTTGCGCACCGTTCAGAAAATTCAGGCATTCGTATTTCCATTACGTTACATTAATTTGAAAATATGGAAGCCAAATAGGAATTCATTTCTCTCTTTAGTGGCTTCGTTAAGATATTATAAAATTCTTGCAGTATTTTTATTATTTCAAAATTGCACCCATTTTTTGCCATTTTCTGTAGGGCAAGGGAGAAGATCAGTTATAAATAAAAATTTGCTTCTTTCATTATTACTAGACTGCGAATTTGATCGATATAGTAAATGGTACTGAACGGTGAGTTACTCGGGAGTTTTATTTCGAGAAAAAGGTTGAGCAGTCCGGTTAAGTCTCGGAATCAGTGACCAGTATAAACGGTAGCGAACGATATGAAAGAGCACGGTGATCCATGGGCCGACGCACTAACGCTATAACACGCCTAACGGGGGCGCGCTTTCGGTCTTTCCGGGGACGGCGAGGAGGACACCAATCGGGGACCTTGGAAACCGAATAGTTCAGTTGCTATAGCAAACAGAGACTAAAGAAGAAGTCTGGTAGCTAGAAGAATACCCGGGGTATTCGACGACGATTGGTTCCTCCTCCCCGGGTCACCGACTTCCGCTGGGTAAGCTCCATTCGTCTAACACTACCTAACAGCTAACGAGCGGGCCGTAGGGTTTCTCGCGCGGATTCCTTCGTGGAGAAAGAAAGAACGGAGATAGACGTAACGAGGGTGCCTTAATTGCGCGAGTAAGTCTAAAAACAGAGCGAGAGGGGACGAACGAATGAGAGAGGGAGAGAGAGAGAGAGAGAGAGAGAGAAAGAGAGGGAGAGAGAGAGAGTGAGATTGAACGAGAGGGAGAGCGAAAGGCAGAGCAAATGGAGAAAGCGAGAAAGAGAGTGAGAAAGTGGTGGAACAACCGCTCATCGGGAGACACGAACGAGGGGTGGTTCGTCCTTATAGTCTTTAAGTACGTTTCACGTCCCCACCCCCCACCCCCACCTAAGAAACTTGCTTTGGCGCGGGCGATATGCACACATTGTCCTGTCACTTCTTCGTATATACTCTGTTGTTGCGCTGGAAAACGGAAAAAGGGGGTGTAGCACAGGTAGAGCGCACTCACCGACTAATACTTTGCGTACACTACTGGCTAATATGTATAATATTATGGACGGGCTGTCGTTCGACTCGCTGCGCGCTCGCCTAAACGGCGATCTCGCGGGAAAGCGTTACGGTATTGCCTGTATACATGCGAAAGAGATGCCCGCGATGTTTTTGAAAAATTCATCCCCGTTAAGACAGGGACTCTTAAAGTACCCAGAAACTAACCTGATACGAAACTATATTTGTCGATACATTGTCAATCTATTGACAAAACATTGTAGTTGTTAATTATTTCTTTTACGAAACTGTTACGGAAACGTGCCTCACGTTGTTCTGATTAAAACGAGACCAAACACGGCACGATTTGGTCCATAGTTAGTTGTTCAATCCACGATATCATGAAACCTCTATTATTCGAACCGGTGATGACTATACATTTCATTGAAGAGGTCTCTATATGTTTCTTAAATAAACAACACGATTCTCTTATTGAATTTTATCGAGCAGTCCGTCTGTTCAATCGGTTCGGATAGTAGAGGTTCCACTGTATCCTGGATTACACAGGCAAATGCGACCGGAACTGTATCGTGTTTGTACTCATTGTAATCAGAAAAGCGTCACGAATACGCTAACGACAGTTTCGCAACAAAATAATTAACAAAAGAGTTTTCTCACTAAATTGACAGTATTGTTCCACCGGTGTTCTTAGCTTACCATTCTCTTCTACGTTCCGACAACAAGAAATCAATGATTACTGCCGGTACACAATACCAAGTCCAAAGTTTTCACATGCATCGAGGCATTACCGTAGTCAAGAACGGAGAACGAAATTCGTTCGCGGAGGACACCGTTACCAGGGTAGTTGGCTTTGGAAATGTGTTTAATACACGTGTCAGTCAGGCAACTGACAGGCATGCCGGGTCGGACAAATATTTTTTGATCGATAGCAATTCAATTTAACCCTTCCCGGTATCTTGCGAGTTCAATAATATCGCCGCTCGAATCGATAACTCGGCTCCGCGTTCGCGAACGCGTCCGCTCAAATATTGATCATCGAGAATTAAGAAATTTTCCCGCGAAACGCCGACCCGTGCGCGTGCCTGTGTGTACGTATGTACCAAAAATTTTTAAAGTCAACCGTGTCGAGCGGGAGCTTAACGCGACAGAAATTTCGTTCTCCGGGCTCTCTGATTTATCTTTTCGCGTGGATCCGCCGGTTGAACGGTCGCGCTATCACGCGTCGCACGACAGCCAGTACATGCAATATATCGTATATGTATATGCGTGCAAGCTTATATATGTATACTGTATATTTAAGCGAACCGGTGCTTGAGTAAGGGTGGTGTTCTCGTTCTCGTTTTGTGCGTGTTCTGTCAAGTGTGTGGGCCTGTATACATTACGCGTACGCTTTGAACGCGTGCGCGTATTGATCTTAGAGAAATTCGTATTAGATAGACGTACAGAGAAGAACAATCGACAAAGACAGCGAACTCTATCTGTCGCGCGGCCGTCCCGTTTTTTTCGAACGCGTCGTCTCGTTTCCTCCGTCGTCTCCCAACCAGACGGCAACGTCCAGCTTGGTCCATCCGGCTGCATCTTGCGTATCATTCAGAGTTCTTCTCTATCGACCGTTCATTGACGACAACCCCCGGCGAAGGAAAGGGATACAGAGAGAGAGAGAGAGAGAGAGAGAGAGAGAGAGAGTTGTCTCGAGGAAGAGACAGGGAATGAGAATCCTAGACAGAGAGAAAGAGAGCAACTAGAACCGGCGCGTGCCCTTTCGCGGGTCCTGACGAGAGTGCGAGAATTGCAGAAGAGAAAGAGACCCGGAAGAGGACGGAGGTAGAAACGAAGGAGAAGCGAGGGAACGGCTAGATCGAACTGTCGAAAGGATCGAACTGTCAAAGAGTGAGAGTACGTATAGAGAAGGGGAAGAATGAGAAAACGGCGAGAAGACGAAGTTGAGGCTGGGAGAGAAACGTTGTCGATACTAAGAAAGAACGAACGAAGTAAACGATGTATAGAGAATAGACGTAGAGCGATAATGTAGAAAAGATTAGAGAGCTTCGTCGTCGAGAACTTTTCTTTGTGCGTCTATGAGCGTGCGTGCGTGCGTGCGCGCGCGCGCGTACGTGCGTGTGCATCTTGGGTTTTTGGGCCGACGACCTCGCTCGTGAAAGGGAGCCAGCAAACGGCAGAAGCAGCTCGCGGTGCGTCCGAGGTCAGTGCTCTCCTCTGGTCCTCGGCTATCCGTGTCTGCAAGGATTCTCCCTTCGCCTTCGAGGTCGACCGGAATGTCGACGTACGTACACGCGCGTGTGTACCCGCGAATGCGTGAGAAATAAGGTGGAGGAGGAAGAGGGAGGAGGAGGAGATGGAATGAAGATGAAGAGATTCTTTAGAAAAAAAAAAAAATAGATAAAGTATACATATATATACCGAAAAGAGAAGGACGATTAAACGAGACGATTTTTTGAGAGCGGGAGAGAGAGAGCGAGAGAGAGAGATACATGATATATATGGTGATGATATGATATGATTATGATATATGATATATGATATGATATATCTATATATATATATATATGGAGGCGGTGGCTTTCGTTCTCCTTGGGAAGCTTTATCCTGCTTAGCATTGACCTTGAAATTGTGTCGCCCTATTGTTCCCTCCGCTGACTGCACAACCTCCGTTGCCGGGGTTTACCTAGCGAAGCGACGGACCGCCAACCACCCGTGTCCAGTGTGCGGAAAACACTACGTCAACGAGGGTAGTCTTAGGAAGCACCTGGCCTGTCATCCTGAGACCAGTCAGCTTAGCTCAAGCCTCAGGATGTGGCCGTGCTCGGTGTGCCAAGCCGTCTTCACTCATGAGAGCGGTAAGTATATCCTCCTTCTTTGCTGCAAACGATGCTGAGATACATAAATCTATTATTCTCGTTCGTACCACCAGTATTATTTCATCATGTACTTCTTCTTCTTCTACTGTTATTACTATTACTACCATTACCAGTTACTTTTGCATTCGTTTCTTACTTTTATATGTCGTAAAGTATCGTTTCGTTTCGATATTTCTGAATGTCCGGGCTCGATCGTTTACTATTTATATTAATCGTTATTGTTATCTGTCGCCCGACCTACTGACCATAACGAACTCTATCGAGATCGCCTCTGCTTTGCTGTTAAGGTTTGTTGAGTCACATGGAGCACATGAGAATGGACCCGAAACACCAGTTCGCCGCGCAGTACGTTTTAAGCCGCGCGGCCGCCGAGAGGCGGGAGAGAGAGATCCTCGCGTCTTCGAGTTTAGGTAACGAACAACAACCACTGTCGTCCAAACAAACAAAAACAAAAACAAAAAAAAAAAAAAGAAAAGATTAACGAACAAAAAAAGAAAACAAACTATTCTATATAAATATGTGTATACAAAAACACCGCCTACGTATATATATGTAACCTGCACACACGAGAGAGCGTGCGATCGCAAGTAGCGTGTAGGCTCGATCCGCACCGCTCGTTGTGTATATTGTACAATGTTATTACAATCGTTATCGATAAGCACGACTTGTCGAACGACGATCATAACGAGGTTCTGGTGTCCGGCAGGTGCGGGATTGGGAGTGTTGGGAAGCCAAACAGGCGGACCTCAAAATTTGCAACAACCACCGATGTGTCCGTCGCCGTCGGCTCACTCGGACAGCAGCAGCGGAAACGGAAGACTATCGTCGGCCGGTAGTGAACCTGGTACGCTCCGATCTTGTTCCTCCGTCTTCTTGCAAACGGTCGTCAGTGGAATGATCGTTAGAGTGCCCGTTGACAGTCTTAGTAGTAACCGACTATCCTTAAAAGAAAGAAAAAAAGAAAAAAAAAACGATACACCTAAGAAAGCGTAACATTTCTCTTCCCCACCGAATCACAGAATCACAATATAGACCAAACGCGCAAACACCCTCCAACACGTCGTCAAACTCCATCAAACACACACACACACACACACAGAGCAGAGACACAGTCGGAAACATAATCTAAAACACACGTACATACAAACACATATACCACACGTTCGTTGTAATGTATCAAAAAAGAAAAAATAATGTGACCCACACAGGCCGAGCTTAGGCCAGCAACGCCAGCGATTGTAGCAAACGTGTGAATATATACACATCTGATTATTATCTGGAGAGTAAAAAATAAAGCATCTACGAATTCTTGTGTGAGTAATTCCCGTACATCATGGACGAACGTCTCTGGTTTTTGTCTGTATAAGAACGTCTCTTCTTCTTCTTCTACTTCCACTACCGCTTCTTCTCTTCTACAATTTTTTTTTTGTGAACTACCGAACACAGATGAGATGATGACCGCCCGTGAAAATGCTGTTGTTAGTTTAGCGCCCACAAAAAATAAAATAAAAAAAAAAGAAAGAAAGAAAGAAAGCCTCGCGAACCGCCCCACATACTGATCGGCCCGCGTATATTAACGGGAGCAGACTTTTGCGCAGGTACCGGTCTGCTGAACAACAACAACAACAACAATAATAACAACATGGCGTCGCCGGGACCGAGCGGCAACAAGCTCAGCGAGATGCTGCGAGCGGGCAGCCAACCGGGCACGGCGCAACAATACCACGACGAGATGCAGTCGCAGCAGCAACGCATGGCAGTGATGGCAGCCGCGGTCGCGTCAGCGGGTAAGAATCGTTTTGGCAGTGTCCTCGTTGACAGTCCAAACGTCAACATGGCAGCACCCCTCGCGAATGCATCGCTTCCAACGCATACCTAACGCTAGAACTACCGATTTTTCCTTTTGGAACTTCAGCGAAGAGAAATAAAAATTTTCTTGAGAAGTTTTTCTAATAAAAATCCTATGAAATTTAAATATATTCAAGCCTGTCATTATTCTAAAGGGACTCGTTTAGGGCTCGGCAGTTCTAATGTTAAATTGCAACGTAAAATAAAATATACAGTGATTTCTCTATATATGTCGCCAAGGCCTGGATGATAAACGTCGCGGAATTATCCCCATAACACGGGTATATCCCCTGGACGATACATGACCGCGTCGTTGACATATAACGAGAATTCGCTGCATAAAACACTAGGCACTCGGTAACCATTGACGTAATTAATATACTCTGCTCTACCAAAGAAATATTAACGTATGCCTAAAGCATACACAGCGAGTCTTCAACGTCATATTACTATAGTCTTTAGTGTTCTAAACCGAGTAAAGCGAACGCCCAACGCTGAAAAAGTATGGTCGTCGTTGCTATTAACAGTTAAGAATCGAGTTACAGAGAATTTCGACTTAAGAATCGAGGGTTAGGAATCGATCGGGCCGTCGGATCCACCGGGATTTAGCTCCCGTTGCACACCGTTCAAGGACGTCGATACCGCTTATCGTGTGTCGCGCGACGCTCGCTCGTCATGAGCGGACTCGTTCCAATTATTTTGCCGATAAACCACGTTTGATTTACAATTATGTTGTTTTTCCCCGGCAAGGATTTTTCTTATCTTCCCGAGCACGGGCCGCGTAGATCGCAAATAAATCGTGGCGGTAGTTCGGCGACGCGAGCGATAATGCTCGAGCGTCTTTGCGAGCGATAAATCGATCAACGAGAATTATACCCGGGATTCCGAGGGAGAAAGAACTGTTTTGGAGATGCTGTTGTGACGTCAGTTCATCCGCTTTGACTTTACGCTTGGAATTGTTAGTTCTGGTTTATTCATAATGTCACGTTTTAATGAGAAAAAGAAAGAAATCGAATGCAGAAAAGAAAATGGGTGAAATTTCAACCTGGGAGACGTATAAAGGTTAAATATGATGTTAAAAAGTGGAGAAGTAGTGTGTAGTGGCTCTCTCGTGGAGAAAAGTAGCTCTTTCGTGGAGAAAATATAGAAAACATTGGAGGAACGTACTTTTTGTTGAGGGACGTAGCTTTTTGGAAGAGGCAAAGTTACCGTTCATGGACAAAAGATAGTTTCCTAACGGGGAAAAAAATACAGTAGCTCTTTCGTGGAGAACAGTAGCTTTCTCGTGGAGAAAATCACTTCTAGTGGAAAAGAATCAGCTATGTGTAGTAAAAAAGCTAGCTTTTTCACGAAAAAAGGTGAAAAAGCTTTCTCATGGAAAAACAGCAGCTTTTGCATAGAGAAAGCGTACCTAAAATCGTTCTTTTATGGAAAAAAGTGCTGCTGGTTTAAAAATATCAACTTTTTACAGTAAAAAAAATATCTGTTTCATGAAGAAATTATATCTTCCTCGTAGTAATAGCTTCCAACGTAGCAAAAGTAGCTTCCTAGTCTAGAAAAGAAAAAATTTTTTAAAAATTTATATTTTTCTTCCTAGAAAATCTAGTTTCTTAGAAAATTTAGTTTCTTAGAAAAGCTACTATCTAGAAAAGCTACTATCTAGAAAAGTTAGTTTCTTAAAAAAGCTTGCTGCCCAGTCTACCAAATCATCCCAGCCCATAAAAAATAGCTTCCGGGTCTTAAACCTCCCGGGTCCAGAAAAGCCATCACTCAAATCCACAAGTTCCCCATCTAATCGAAGACGAATTTGTACGATGTTCGGCAGGTTTGCAAAATTCGGTGTCGCCGAACCTATCGCCGGTGGACATGGCGTCCCTGGCGGCGGCGATGAGGATGGGCAACAACGGTGACATGAGCGGGGGCGCGCAAGGATCGACGGGACCGCAACAACAGGGAGTGCAAGCGACCGGACCAGAACAGACGTTGAGGATGCACCAGGCGGAAGCCTTGTTGCGTTCTCAGGCGGAAGCCGCGCTGAGACTGGCTGTAAGTGCACGCACCATCCTCTAACACTCCGTATCCAAGCTCGATCGAAGAAAGAACTAGACCCCTGAAGCTCCTCCGAAGCGTTCTAGCTAAAGGGACAGTGTGTTACGTTTTGCTCCAGGTAACGCAGGCGGCGGCAGCGGCGGCGAGTTCTGCGGTCGGCGGAGACGTGAGACATCACTTGGGACAGCATAACGGAGGTAGCACTTCCGGCATGCCTGGACATCACACGAACCAACAGATGTCCCAACAAGACACCTTACCATCGGACCTTGGTGAGTCCGGAACGTCAACTAGGCTCGTCCACTAGTTTATCCTCTATATTTGGATCGATAGCTTCAATGTCGAAGCATCATAGATCGTCTTAGAGTCCGAGGATGCATCCTCTAAACACTATACTCGAGCTAACAGACAAGTGGATCAATGTCTCAAAGTCGTAGATCACCCTGGGAATCTGTAGAAGCATCTTTTGCATTCTCACAGAGTTAAAATTGTAAGAGAGTCTTTGGGCCACTTTATAGTCTCTGAAAGTTCAATGAAACATAGAGCCACAAGGTTAGTCTTTGTCCCTAGGCTAGTCTTCAACCTCTAACCGAGTCTACCGTGGCTCTGTTCCGCCCATCGAAGATCCCAAGCTCTAAATTGCACTTGGTGTGCCAACAGCCTGAAAGTTCCAATGTTCGAATGTTCCAATGTTCCCGTTTCTTTCCCAGGGGAAGCGTTGCGACTGCAGGAGCAACGGCTAGAGCAGGCGCTGAGGCTTCACGGGGACCCGCGTGCCCTGAGTTTCACCTTACAGCACGTGGTCAACCAGCAGAACAACCAGCAACCCTGAAAGTTCAGTTACTACTGAGACGAGTGGACCCCTTGGACGTCCGAGCAGACGAGCTTGCAGCAGCAAGCTGAACGCCTGAACCAGCAGTCGCTGCAAACCAGCGAGCGACCTGCGTCCCTCGGCGATCAGCAGCAGCAAGCGTCGTCCAGCATTGGCCTTCATCACCATCAACAGCAGCAGCAGCAGCAGCAACAACAACAACAGCAGCAACAACAACAGCAGCAACAGCAGCAGCAGCAGCATCCTGAAGGCCGCGGCGTCAAGAGGAAGGCCGACGATATGATCGGTAACTCTGACAAGGTCTAAAGAACCGTCGCACGAGGGACGATCAACCAGTGTTCAACAATCGTTGATGGTCCCGCCATGTGCGGCGTTCCTAGGCGTCCAAGTGTGGTCACCCGCGCAATCACTCACTTCTCAGCAGTACAAGTTAGAATCTTTCGAAATGAACGGCGAGGCCGCGGAAAGGCAATTTCCGAGGTCTCCCGGAAGTTGAAGCCCGGCCACGTACGGCGAAATCGTCGTGGCCCGATCCGACCCGTGAACCTGATCCAGGAGAAGCACAAACAGACTTCATACGTATCTAGAAATCCGTTAGACGGTGCGTGGCGAGGGTTGCCGCGGTGACGATGGTCTTCTAGCGCAGCGGCCCGCCTACGTTTGCACCGCTGATCACGTTGTTCCTACTTCGGTCCTGGCCCCAGAGTTCCCGGAACGGCACACTGTCCGCTCGCCTGGCAGCCCGTCTCGATCCTGGATCCTGCCCCATGGATCGTCGTCGAGCGACGCTCCCAGACGAGCGACGCGTTTTTTTGCTCCGACGTCGTTCCCTACGAACTCTCAGGACGCGTTGTCACCGCGAGCAGCCTGCCACCCCTGAGACGTGCCATAATGTTAATGAATCGCGACTGCATAACTGACGCGCGGCCGGTTGCCACGCGTGTCCCGGTTTCGTCCGGGCGCCGTGCATCCTGCTCGACGCGAGGTACTATGGTTTTTTTAGTACAAGGGCCGAGATAAAGGGCCGCGGAAACCCGGGGCCCGGCTCGGAAGTTTCGCAGCCGCGGCGCAGCCCGGCCCGCGGTCCCAGGCCCAACAAACTAACCTATATACATATATACATACCTACGAAACCAGTTTAAGGTCCCCCCCCCCAAACCCTAATCTTAGCTCCCGTAACGTTTAAGGCAAGACACAACCCGGAAGACACGCGTCTGAGACGTGCGTAAACGCGGTCCACAAAACGGCGGCTGTCCGTCAAGAGCCAGCCGCGACAACGCGATAAAAATAAAAACAGAGTAAAAGTCTCCCCTTCCTCGTTGAATCGAACGCGATTACGAACCGGAAGAAAGACGATTGGTCTGACAAAGAAACGGGGGGGTGCGGTCGGATTGAAACCCGCCACCCCCGGATTAGTGATACATTGTACACAAAGTGAAGAGACACATAAACTCCTCCCGAGGAGGAGAGTGCATACGTATCTCTTAACGCGACACGTATATATACATACACAAGCATATATATATATATATATATATATATATATACATACATATATATAAATGTATATGTATAGATACACAGAGAAGTTACACACCCAACAAACATACCCCCATACACACACACACACACACACACACAATTACGGCGAAACTTACTCGAGACGTAAGGATTAATAGAAATGCGCGCAACTTGTGCTGGTCGTCAGCACGAAAACTATTAGCTCGTAAGCGGACAAACAAAATATAATTATTACAAACAGTTATATTATATATATTATATATACATACAGAGAGTCCGGAGTGTATGATGAAGATACAAACCGTGGAAGAAAATTTTTAGGAGGGGAGCGGCGAGGTCGACGGGAAAAATAGAGACAACGGCCTGGCCGCTCGCGCCCCTACCCGTTGTACACGTGCACAGTTTTCGAAACGCGGTTGTCGAAGGATGAACACAGCCGCGAGAATGTACATGAGAGAGCGAGAGAGAGAGAGAGAAAAAGATAGAGCGTGCTAGAGAGGGAGAGAGAGAGGAACGAGTGTAAGGGTTACTAGAGCAAATGGGAGCGGCCCTTTCCTCGCGAGAGAGCGACGAACGCGACGTTTTCGCGAAAACGCTCGGCGAGTTCGCGCTGGCTCGCGAGGGAGGACGCCGCGAGAGCGAGGAGAGCCACGTGGAAGAGAAGAATCGGCGAAGAGAACTGATGATGCACAGAGAGTAAGAGAGAAATAAAAAACTAAATGATAAATATTATATATATTATATATATATATAAATATTATAAATAATAAATATAGGGTCTATGAGACTAGGATATAAATTAGGCGAAAAAGAGGATATTCGAGCGAGTGTGCTCTCGCGTGCCCATGCAGTTGTACACGATCCCAAGCAACCGTCGACCAGACCGACAGAGAGACGAAGAAGAAGAAGAAGAAGAAGAAGAAGCTATTGTTGTCCAGGTGAGACAGTGAAAGAGGGAGAACGAAGAAGGACAACCGAGAGACCACGAAGAACGCGTGCAAGAGGGGAAAATTCGCGAACGAACGGCCTTGGGATGGTCGCGTACGTGCAAGGGCACGCGAATCGTGCGAACGTTGAAGCTGCGCGAAAGGGAATGCTTCGTGAGCATCAAGGATGGAGCGAATGCGCGAAAATATGCGAGCCGTGAGCGCCAGCCTGAGCAAATGTACAGGAGAGATTGTGCGCGTGAGAGTGCGAACAAGAGTGTGTGTGCGAGAGAGTGCGTGCGTGCGAGAGAAAGAGATTTTAGAGTGGCGTGCTTCAGGTAATCTGAGGCCCTGTGATCGTTATAAGCAAAATATTTTTTTATTTCCGGGTATAATAATCTGAACGCGTAAAAATACTTGCGTCGTTTCGAACTTTTACTTGCAATATACCGTTACGTTCTCGCAATACTTAGAAAGAAGAAGAAGAAGCAGAATAAGATGAAAGAAGAAGAAGAAGGAGAAACAGAACAGAGGTGGATCAATTTTATTAAACGGAGCAAAAACGAAAAAAGCGAAAAATAACGATGAGATGAAACATGAGAAATCGAGCGAGGAACGGCTAAACTAAATCGTGCGGAAATCGCGAACGCTGAGAAGAAAAAATAGAGCTACGAAGATGAGGATGACGAGGGAGAGGAAAAGAATGAAGAATTCCGGCGCAAAAGTATACAAAATTTCAGCGCACGTAGGGTTTTCTTTTCGATCGAACTTTAGAGACCTCGGGCCAGTCCCCTAATCAACCCCCGCGGACAAAAAAAGAAAAAGGAAGAGAGAGCCACCATACACGCGCACAAACCTCTTTGTGATACCCCATCAATCTCGAGAGACCCCCGTGCATACCCCAATTTCCAGACCTTTTTGTACTAATCCTGGACAAGTCCCGTACCTTTCTCGATGGGGTTTCTTTCGACGTGACCAGACCAGCTGAAACGAAAGCACACTTTTTTCACGAAATCGCGAGTCTGATGGACGAATTTTTAGAAGAAAAAAACGAGAAACAGAGAGAGAGAGACGCGTTTTTCACAATTTTTGGAACTCGATCTCGACCGACAAAAGAACGTACCTTCGAAACGCGAGCTAAAATCGGCGGCGAGTTAGAGGCGGTCCGAACTCCCCAAAAAATAAAAGATACCTTCAAATGTCTACGGAAAAATGAATTTTGGAACGGGATAAAAAAAAAAGAGAACGCATTCACCTACGACAACGTTCGATTTCTTCGTTTCTTCGACTGGCAATCGCGAACTGGAGACTGCGGAACAGCGAAAATGGTAGCGTGCCGAATTTTTTCTTACCATGGACATATCTCGACCGCGTCGTTGTTGTTGTTGTTGCTCCCTCCCGGAGACTCTCGACGAGAACTTTTCGTTCCGCGACACCGGCTCGTATCACGATTTTCTACCACATTTTTCTGGATTGTTTCCGGGTCCCGTGACGAGGTCGCGCAGAAAATTACCCTTTCCTTCCGGTAACGAAAAGAAGCGACAAGAAAAAAACATGAAAAGTAAAGTAAATCAAAACGGATCGAGATTCAAAGAGACCATTCGAAATTCCTGGACAAAATTGACCTCGGGGAGGTCGCGAAAGAAAAACTCCGCGTCCCGACAAATTCCCCCGTTCCTCTTCGGAGGAAGATCCGATCCTCCATTCGCCAATCCCTTTGTTCGCCAACTCGCGAAAGTAGCCTAACGTCGTCATCTTCGTTGAACGTAAAAAAGATCGAGAGATAGAGAGAGAGAGAGAAAGAGAAAGAGAGAGAAAGAATCAGAAAAAATACGAAAGACACACGCGCGCCGAGAAGCCGCCGGTAAGAGCCAGGCTTTTTTCACCATCTGGAACGAGAGAAGAAAAGATTTGCTAAAGGATTCATCGTCAAAGCTACATTTAACGGCCGCACCCGCCTGCTTGCGACCGGAACCCGACACCGGTCCCCCGTCATCCCGAGCCGCCATCTTTTTTTGAATGACTCTCGGAGCGGCCGTCGCGTTTCTAGAAATTCCGCAAAACACAGACTTTAGCGTCCAAAAAATCTATTTTTCTCACAGGACTGGACGCGACGGCCATCGAAGAAGGAAACAAAGAGACGAAAAAAATTGCGCGCAGCTTTCGAGTATGCAATGGAAAAAAAAACGGAGGCGAGGATCGACGGGAGGATTCGCGATCGAGTTCCGGCGCGTGTCCCACGCGGGTCGAACATTGATCGTTCTTATTATAACAAGTTTTTGCGTTACAGGGCGTTTTTTCCTCGGATTAAGTAGTATGTAAATACACCTTGATATCACAAGCATAAACTGAGAATTTACTGGTAAACTTAAATCGAGTACATAATGCGAAATAGGGTTAGTTTCTATGTAAATACCTAAAGCTGGACGAGTGCATACACCTCGTTCACGCAACCAACGATAATCGTTTTTATCGAACCAGTGCTTCTGTTCGTCGTCGGTGTACGCCTGGTCGTTGGCGGTGTCGCGCTTATGCGACGCGGCGGCAGCCTACGCGGGCTCGCCTGATCGCCTTCGTCCCCGAATGAAAAAATCTCGAACATCGAAGAAGGACGAGAAAAGAAGAAAGAGAGAGACGAGCATAATTCACGGCGACGAGCGAACGCGAAGGCGGCGAACGCGCGCGCATAAGTGCGTACCAACCAAAAAATGGGCGTCGCTGATCGGGAAGTTTTTTTTTCTCGACACTGATACACTAATTACACAGTTACACAAGAGACACGCTCACGTACACACACAAGCATTGCGATGGATTGTACAGCTACGATAGGATAGATATTGTATTAAGCCTAAAGGACAAAAGGACAAAAACAAAAAAAGATGAACACAATTCTTCACACACTCGCACCACCGGCACCGACTAGCCTCCAAATTAGGACAGGGACCAAAAACCAAAAAACGAGGATACGAGACGAGAACAAAAAAAAAAAGAAACGAGAGCAAACGTAGAAGAGCGAACGTAGAGAAAGAGAGAAGAGAAGAAAAAAGAAAAGAAAACACGTTCGGCGAAAAACACATTCTTTCGAGGAGGATACTTTTCCGTCTTTTCGGGTACACAAGCAGACATCGACACTAAAGATTGAACACACACACACGAGATCATCATTCGGCCACGTTTCTGGAGGTGTGTTCGTAAGGAAATACGCGAGAGAAGATTCGTTTGTTTCGAAACGCCTCCTGCGACGCTGCCGTCGATTTTATTCCAAGTAGAATAAGACGGTTTGTGGTCAGACGCGTTAATCGAGCGACAGGTTGTCATCCGGAGTGATTCCGTCGGTGAATGACGGATTCAACGTCACGTAATGTCGACGGTAGGTCGCAGAGGAATTAAATTTGTCTGAGAAATTGAATCCAAAAAAAGTTGAACAAATTGAAAAAAAAAATCGTCGGCAAACGAAGAGGCGTGAGAAAGAGAGAGAGAGAGAAAGCAAAATTGATAGTCCACGGTCCCTCGACAAAACGAGAAAACATCACAGGAGCAGGCGAGCTAAAACGTATGCAAAAAAGCAAAATGGTGCACGTGAACAGGAGCGGAGGAGATGATACGAAGAAAAGGCAAAAAAGGGAAGAGCGGATTCTGGAACAGAATGATCGAAAAAGATGAAAAAAAAAACCCATCCGACACCACCCACTTTTCACCGTCGCTATCGCCGTTTATCAGCTGGAAACAAAAAAGAAAAACGAACATCCAAATTCACACAGTGTGAGAGGGAGAGAGAGAAAGCGAGTGAGAGCGTGCGAGAGTAAAAGAGAAGGCGTGTGAGAGCGAGAGCGAGAGAGAGAGAGAGAACGAGAAAGACACACACAGGAGGAAAAAGAAATTCTTTATTCGACAGCAACAACAGTTATACAACAAATCAGAACACACAAAACGCCATCGCACAACAACAACGTCGAGATCCTTCATGACACGGTGATGAGTCGCGTCGCGACGGACAAGATGACATTTTTGCACACACAATACACACACGACGGTCATGAAACGATTCCGAGACGACAGCTTTTCACAGGTGCATCCTGCCGTGCGCCGAGGGTTGCTTTTGTTGATTCAGCGCAGAGAAACACAAACAAATGTAGCAAAAAGAGGAACAGCGAGATAAAAAAACAAAGCCAAAGCGAAGAACGGAGCAGAGGTTTTCACTTTCGACAGAGGAAAAATGAAGAAGCAGACGAAAAGGAGTTTGCGAATTTGTGGAAATTCGATGCGATGAAGAAAGGAAAGAAAAAAAAAACGAAAAAATCCACGGGACAGCCGCGAACACAACAACTTCTCCCCACCCGCACACGTCACATCCCCGCGCGAGAAGGAGGAATGATTCCCGAGGCGCCGGCCCGTGCCCCGCGAACGTGTACCATATTTTATTAAAAAAAAAAGCAACAAAAAAAAAATGATAAACGTTTTTAAACGAAACACACAAGCAAACAATTAAACAATAGCTCTAGTAGTGTATGTTCTGTAATCGAAGAATGATAAGCGCGAAGGTAACGAGGTAAATAAATAAACGTAAAGTAAACGTAATTACGATGATGAAGTAAAGTAAAATAACGAGATAAAGTAAATAACGAAGATAAAAGTAAAACAAAATAAAAAAAAAAACGAAGTACGGCGCGCGCACAGCGCCGGAAGAAAAAAAGCACAAAAAAATAATTTACAAATATATTGATTTACATATGCCCGTAACTCGTAAGCGGGCCGGTGGCGCAGCGCGTCTACCTTCGCCGGATTTTCAACGAGCGTTTCAAGCGAACCGGAAGAACGCCGAAACTGGAACTGTCGACCGGCGACCGATGGATCAACGAGGAACATCGGAAGAAGATCGGATTATCCTTGAAGAGGAGAGGATTCAAGCCGTAGTCCGGCCTCGACGACGACGAGCACGAGAACACGCTCGTCGCCGGGGGGATCTCGACTCTCTCGTTGCCGAAGACGCGCACGCGCGCGAACAGTGTGATCTCGCGAACGATGGACGATCGAGACGAACTTTGAGATCGCGAAACACGAGAGAAACGAACGCGGCAACCGAGAGCCGGAACACGGACGACGACGACGACGAAGAAGAAGAGGATGTTGAAGAGGAGACCTCGGCGACGACGACAGGCGATTATGAAGAACGGCGAGATACATATGTATATATACATATACACGGTGAAAATCGGCCGGCAGAACGGGAGCACGCGTCCTGCAAAACCAGCCCTTACTACTACCCATAATCTTAATCTCTTTCATGTAAATTTGCTAAATGTTTAAATAATCTAAAAAAAATGCCATAGCCCGGATGCGCTGGTGTATACTCCCAGCGCATACACACTCACAAATACGACTCGACCTCACGAATTTAACGATGCAAAAGTTTAAATCCGCGCGCGGCCGACGCGAAACGCGGCGAAACGCGCGCGGTGGAATTGGTATTCTCGCCAAGGAGCGAACAGTTCACAACAGTGCACAGAATCACAGACAAAGCACAGACACGAAGAGAGTACAGCGAGAGGAGATGGAGAAGGAGGATGATGGAAGATGAAGAAGACAAGACCCGGGACCCGCCGGGGGCCCGATCGCAGCGAGCGTAAACCGAGAATTGGTGCCGTCGCGGCGAGACAAAATGGCGACGGAGACGCGCTGTCGATGGGTATCTCCCTCGGGGTCCCGGTCGACCTACTCACAAAATAAAGTTGCCCTGGTTCAAAGAGCGTGCAACCCCGCGCGCTCGCACACTTCTCAATACACGACGCCTGAAAAACGTCGAGCTACACTTCACATGTACACGTTAACACGAGCGGACAAGAGAGGGTTTTTACAGACTTGCTACACTATTACACACTTTGCTACACTTTAACTACACACGCTACGGATATGTAAAGCCAATTGATTTTGTAAATTGTCGATTTAGAGCAACCAAAAAAAAAAAAGAGAAACGAGAGAAAAAAACGGAACCTTTTTCGAGCTATACAAATCTTCAAAAACCGAATACTTTGAAAAGGGAGAGAGAGAGAGAGCGATAGAAAGAGAGAGTTAGAGAGAGAGAGACAGACGGATAAGAGAGAACACAAAATTTTGATCATTCAGAACTATTCGATTCGGCCATATATCAAACATTTTTCGAGCAAACAATATTCTATAAATAGAGACACGGTACCTTTTGTCATCAGAGTGAAAAAGCGCGTTCACGGTCGTGAATCGCGGAACAGAGAATCGAAACGTTTACTACCGAGCCGTTGTGGAGATGTCCGCGCGCGGTCGGGATCCGTCGCGTGATCAACGAATTTGAACATCCGGCACACGTTCTCGCTTTTACCAGCGGAGAGAGAGAGAGAGAGAGAGATCGTTTTGATCACGGTTCACCCGGTGATCTTGTCTTTTCGGTAATTTTTTTTCTGCAATCAAAACTAAAGGAAAACGATTCGCTCGACGCGAGAAAAAGCGAGGACAGACACGGTGTCGATGTTTCAAATCGAAACTCGCGGCCTTTGGCATACGTTTGGATGCATAACCAATGACGAGAGAGAAAGAGAAAGAGAAGAACGGCGATCGTGTTTCGCGATCGCCGTTATCGCATCCACGGACTTGACTAGCCAAGAAACCCGGAAGTGACGAGACGCTCGGCGAGTTTCCGCAAAAATTTTTGCGAATTCGTCGGCGTCGATCAATTAAACGCTGAACGGCGGTGATCGTCGTCGAGATAAAAGAGCGAACAATAGACCTCCCCCGTGTGGAGAGGTTTATCATCTCGAAGAGAGAGAGAGACGGTCCGCGGTGCAGCGGCAAACGATAGACCGACAGCCCAAGTGTAATAACGAAACCGAACATCAATCCTAAGCAGATTAGGCACACAACGGCGTTAGGAGGAGAGCCGTTGTTCCGAATTCGCGGCTTTACAAGCAAAAACCGTTGATTTGTTTTCGATCGGGTTTTAATTTTTTAATGAAATAATCTCACGACGAATATACCACGTACGGTCGCGCGCTCTTATCGATCCCCGAGACGTCACAGTCTGGCGAGAGAGAGAGAGAGAGAAGAGAGAGACATAGAGAGAGAGAGAAAGACAGAGAGAGAGAAAGACGTTCCACGTCGGCGAAACAGCAAAAATAGCAGGAGCTAGAGAGAGAGAGCAGGAGCAAGAGAGAAAGAGAGAGGGTGCGAAAAATTAGCAAAAAAAGACGAGACACGTATGTGGATATTCGTGGCAGTGTGTATCGTAAGTGCGCAGCATATGATAAAACCGACAGTCTAGCAGTGCGAGCGCCTCGGCGGCACTAGCGTTTTCACGCGGTGTCCCTGACCGAGCCTCCGTGATTAAAAACCGGAATAAGTTGTTTCAATGTCCACTATATAATGAAGAGGCATAGCTGGCGAGGCGGTGGGTTCGCGTTCGCCGTCACCGGAGACGCTGGAGGACGCGTTTTTCCCGATCGCGGGTCGAGGATCGATCGATCGATCCGAGCCCCGTGGATGTCCATCCCGGGAAACGCGGGAACCGACTCCTCTACGCGTTGCTCACAACGAGATGGAGGCTGCGAAATCATCCCCGGAGTTTGACGAACGACTTTGCGTTCTGTTCCGCGAGCTGACACCAAAATCTCGATCGATCGAAACTTTTGGCATATAACAAATTTCTCGATTTCGGCCTCGGATCTCTAACAGTGAAATTTTACGCTTTCGAAATTTTTCAAAAACTGTTGCAAACCTTTTCGGGCACTGTTCACCCTATTTGACAGAGAGTGTTAGAGACGGAAATTCGAAACCGGCCGCGTTCGAACGCGATCATGTAGAAACTCGAGCAGAGTAGTAACGTGCCGCGAATCAGAGATCAATTAGGATCACACACGTGAATCGGTAGAGATCGTCGGCGACGAACCCGCGAACCCACCGCGATCGGCTCCTCGTTGGAACCCGAGATTCCTCGACGCCGAGGGTGTTCGGGGTTCCGCGAGGAGCCAGATACTCTTTTCAAAATATTCTCCAAATTTTTGTTTACGGGAATGTGTTTTCGTTACCCTGGCCCCTGCGACTACCCCCCGTATGCGTGTCCGAGGTGAAAGACCGAGTCCAACCATTTTTTAATCAGAGCAACCGTCGTTGAAATATACAGAGAGCAATCTATCGAACCGTCGATCTGAATTCGTGATCGAATTCGCCGGTTCTCAGATGGGAATTACGTTGACAAACGATAGGTATGAAATTTTAACGAGATACCAAAAAAAAAAAAAAAGATAAAAAACGTGGAAATTGCGAGCAGAATCGATGAAAGATGTCGAGGAGTCCGTTGAGTGGGTGCCTTCGTCAGGGTTTTCCGTTACAGTTAAACAATCGTTCTCAACTATAACTCACAACTAGTAGTACTATGGTAGAGCAGTAATTACAAGTGTACCGCAGTAAACAGTTAACTAAGTAAGTATACAGGAAGCACGTGGTCTTTTTCAGTGTTTACAGTCAGTCCCGGGACGACCGGAAGTACCGGATTCATTTCGTACGCAGAACTTCCTTCGACCCCCTCCTGAATCTCGGGCAATCGTTCGAACAAGCCTTTCGAATTTCGAGAACAAAAAGAAAAAACAAACTCCAGGCCGAGGAACGAGCGGTCCAAACCCGAAGAAAAATAGATCTCTGAAAAAAGTGACAAAATCATTGAAATTCGAAAATTACAAATTTTCAACCCCTTCCAGACCGCCGTTCCCGAAAACCACCCCCCGTATCCCGTTCCATATTTAACAGAATAAATATGCTAATAAGTGTACTAAGTGTCCGTAGTTTAGGCAACGTGTGTACGTCGTATACTCCGAATAGGTGAAGCAGGGAGAGAGGAGAGAGGAGAGAGGAGAGAGGAGAGATAGAGGGAGAGAGTAGGGTTGAGAGAGAGAGAGATGGTGAGGAGAGGTGGGTCAGTCAGTCGCATATTTAAACTAACAGATAATAATTAATTAATTACAGTACCGTAACCGTTTGTCAAGTCAAGTTAATTAACAGTTAACCGTAACCACGCATACACGCATAATTATTAATTAAACGTACTCGACACAACTCTATGTAAGGACAGGTGCGATCGCTGGCACAGAAGCGTCGCCTTTTATTCGATAAATCGCGGAGGCACTCACTACGGAAGAGAAAACAAGGACTGTGGGACTCGGACGCGGATCGGAGGGTGCCTGAACGAGCGTCGCGAGTCGCCATTTTGCGATCGTTCTGCTAACACCGGCCGGACACAAAAAAAGAAATAAAATATCGAGAGAGAAAAGAAGAAGGGAAAAGCGAGCTCTGTCTCGAAGTAGCCGAGCCTTTTTTTGTGCCGATCGTTTCGAAAACGTCGGCGCGAGGCTCGCGCGACTTTTTGAGAGCGAGGCGGGGCGACGATCGTTCAGGTTTCCCCGGTTTTTCATTAGTCTTTCGAGTGCAGCGTTCAGTTACTTCACTTATGACGTTGCTTTCAACACAAATACAAAAATACCCCGCCACCCGTCCCTACAGATCAACCCATCCACAGAGTCCCTATCCCTAAAGGGTATAATCCCCTCAGAGCCCAATCTCCCCCAGAATTTCACGTATACGCATTGTTTCCAATTCGTTCGCGATAAATAAGTTGTGGATTTCAGGCCGACGCCGGTCGTTTCCGGTTTCGCCCCCATCCACGCATCGATTTACTGTGACAAATTACCGCAGATTCATCGATTGGTCACGAACGATCCATCGGGAATATTGCCAAAATTCTTTTTTGACGAATTAACAAAAATTTTTCCTCCAGGAGGAACAAGAAAAATTGTTCTTTGTGGAGGAGGTCCTTGATATAGAAAAAGAACGGTCGAATTTATTATTGATGTGCAAATGGAGACCAATAATAATGGAGACGAAAATTATCCTGAAGAGATTCTTAAATTATTTATAGTCGAAAAAGACATTCGAAAAGTTCCTCTTTGATGAATAGAAAGGACGTTTGAATTTATTGCTGGCATTCAAACCATTTAAAAAATGATAAAGCAGATTCTGGAAGGATTCTTAAAATATTTTCGACAAGATATTGAAAAATTTCTCAGCTTTCAAAAAACTCCTTTTTGATAAATAAGAGGGATGTTTGAATTCATTATTAGAATTCAAACGGTCCACGATAAAAATGATCTTGGCAGGATTCTTGCAATATTTTGGGATTTTTTTATTAAAAAAGGAGGGAGACATTCTTGGAACATTTGAATACTGAAAGGATATGTTGAGAAATTTTTTATTGTTTGCTCATTTCAGTAAATGAGAAAAATAATTAAAAATATTCTATTTTAAAAATACATTGAGGAACTTCTCAGTGATCATTGAAAAAATTTGTATTAAAATCACGAGAATAAGAGGATAAAAGTTTGAAGTAATTTTTATCGTGTATAATAAATTGAGGCTCGAAGAGAAAATATTCCAGAATGTGTATTAATAATTTCGTCAATGCTAAAGTTTCAAATTTGGAAAATAATAGAATGGACGTTCGATGACGATGCGGGGGCGGAGGACGACCGACGTGGGGCTTCGAATGAGAAGAAGAAAACTAAAAAATGGAAAAGTTGAGTTTCAGATTTCAGACGTTTTACGTGCGGTTAGTTACCGAGTATAACACACAAGCGCAGATTATCGTTAATTTTCGGCGCCCGTTTTCGTCGCGTTTCTATCGTCTCCAATGAAGAAGAAACAGAGAAGAAGAACCTTATATATAAATATTCTATCAGACGCAATCGAGAGAAACCGCGAAGCAATTGGTGGTAAAACGGCAGTCTAGCACGATGCGACGAAAATGTGCGTGAACAAGGTTTAATGGTATCGATTGAGTTTGGTCGAAGTCCCCTTTTGGGCAAATTATACCGACGCACTTCCGGTTCCGTCGGGCCCGTTTCCGGAATTCCAACGAAAACGTCCCGCCCGGATCTTCCGTTTCGAATTCGATTCTAGTCAAAAAATGGTACAAAAATCGGTGCCAAAAAGAGTGGTACCAAAATCGGTACTTATTTATTATTAACGCAACGAAAAAAAAAAGATGCGAATTCGATCGATAGAACGATCGAGATTGGTGAAGAAACAAAAAAAAAATTGCGATAGAGGAAGATCGTCGAGGGCTCGACCTTGGAAGAGAACAAAATGGGCCAACGGGACCGTACACGAAAAAATATCCGCGTTGTTGACAAAAAACACAAGTAGCCTCTTTTCGTTGTATCACAAATTTAAGAAAAAAAAATAATATATATGTCGGCCAAAGTCCGGTCGATCCTTGTATGAGAGCTAAAAAAAAAACGACACTCTTTCAAAATTGAAAAAAAAAAGTAATGGATGTACGGTGCGAATGAAGCTTTCGAAAAAAAATCTTCGATGGATAATATTGTTGTTGTTTTTCGAGTCGAGTACTAATTTTTCTTTGTGTTTTGTAAAATTCCTGCCCATCCATGCTTTCTAGCTGCGGGACGGTTGTCGGATTCTCGATCGCGAATCTGTTCGTCATCGAAATTCAATTTTTCCTGGATGAAAAACGAGCGAAAAAAGAAATAGAAGAATGACAATTCTCGAAGGAAAAATTATAATTTGCGACTCGAGGATTCGACGGACGACCCAAGCAGATTTCGATACCGCGGTTAACCCACTATTATTATTATTGCTATTATTACTGCTATTATTATTATCATTATTGCTACTATTATCGCTATTAGTTATTAATTAGTTAATCGTACACAAATTGTTAGAGGGCAATTGGAGGCGTATTTTAAAGAGCGTAATGAAAAGAAATAATAAGTCAAGGAATCGAAAAATATCCAAGCCGTGAACAAAAAGAGATCATGACGATATCTTGATCTTGAGGAAAAAGATCGATGAAGCGCGAACGACATCGACGAAGAATCGGTGGTAAAAAGAGGTAGTCGCCACGTTTCGAGATTCTCCTTTTTTTTCTGTTTAGTCTTTTCCCCATTTTTTATACATATATAAATATATAAATATATACTTGTATACACGAACACGCACACATAGATTTATACTCGTTAAATATTATATATTATTTGTACACTTATTTATGAACGTGTAAGGAAGGAAAAGTCGCGGAATTTTTCTCAGTCTAATAGTTATTCCGTTTTTTTTTTTTTGCAATTCGGTTCACGCGAAAATGTTCGTCGAGTTAACGACGATAGTCGAAAAATTTGTTTCTTAGCGCGGCCCTTTGTCGCTCTTTTTATTTTTATTTTTCGTATAAATGTCTTCCCCTGTAATTTTTAATTGTATTCATACGACTGAGAGATAGATAGCTACGATTTACGTACGCCACTACTACTGACACTCGCGTCGTTTGTTAAGTAATTACTTTTGACTATTATTATTACGTAGCTGTTACTACTAGGATGATTTTATCGTGGAAGGATCCTCGCTTTTTCCCTTTTTCGCAGATAAATCGCGCGAGCGTGTTCGTCGATCGAGGACTCGTCAAAGAAAAACGTTCCTCTTCCCCGTTTGTGTATACCATTCACATCCTCGTTCGAGCTCGGAGGGTACACGAGGAAAATTGTCAATTTTTTTCAACTTGTTTTCCTTGAAAATCGCAAACGGTTTCCCTAAAACTGTTTTTCATTCGAATTGTTAACGCTGGAAGCAAACAAAAGCTTTCATGTTCAAGAAATTAATACTGCAACGAAGACAAAAGTGTTTTTCCTTTATTTCATTAGAATTATTTGATACATTAAATCATATATTTTCTCGTATTATAAAAATTTCATTGGATTTTAGATTCATTTGGATTTTATTAGACTCCGAAGTAAAACAAAATCCATTTTATATTTTATTAGTATTGTTTGATAAATTGAATTGTAGATTGCCTTATACTCTGCAAATTTATTTAATCCTTTCAGGATTTTATGAGGAGCCAAAACGAGACAAAATTCTATTTACATTTCATTAGATGGGTTTGATATATTAAATTGTAGGTTGTTTCATATTGTACAAATTTATTTAATCCATTAAGGATTTTATAAGGATCCAAAACAAGACAAAATTCTTTTTAAATTGCATTGCAATTTTCAATTATTTGATATATTCAATCATAGACAATTTTATGTTTCAAAAAAATTGATCCAGTCTTTCTTGTCAAGCTCCAAATAAATCTTGACTCTATCTAAATCACGTGCGATTAGTATATTAAAATTGTAAATAATCTAAGAAATTTGTTCGGTCCAGTAAGGATTTTATCAAGCTCCAAATAAAATCAACTTATTTCTACGTTTTTCACATATAATGTGAAATTTATTACATATAATTAAATTGTAAATAGTCTGATAGTGCAAAGATTTCTTTATTCTATTCGGTCTAATCAGTCTACGAACGAAAGTCTGAAAAATTGTTTCTCAAATTTATTACACTTAATATATCAAACCATAATTAATTTTCAATTCGAAAAATTTCGTAAGACTTTCATCCGACTTCAAATAAATCAATGTCTCAAATAAACTACCTTTTCTTCGACTTTAAATAGTCTGATGAGTTAAAAAAGGAAAACATTCAAAAGGATAAGAACCAAACTTAAAACGGGAGGCTTTCCTCCTTAGTAGAATATTTTATTTACTCATTATTTTATTTACTAAAATAAAAATTCCTCCGTGTACTCTTCGCTCGCGTTCGCAACGTTTTAATTCGTCGATCGTCGCGCTGTTCAAGAGACACGTGGTTCTCGGATTCCAGTCCCTACATCAAACCACAAAATCGAAGAAAAAAAATTTTTTGGACTATACTTCAGAAAAAAAAAGAACGAAAAAGGAACGCGTCGATCGACGAGTATAAAACATCGCGTCGAGTTACGTTTGCTAGTCAGAATTGGTTAAAAACGAAGGACGAAGCGACAGGCTAGGGATTTTACGATTAGTTACTGCCTCTTATTGATTAATCGTTTTTATCGTGTAATTAGCGTGCTAGTGGCGCGGCTCGCGGGTTAATTAGTGTTAGGGAGGGGCGTAGAGAGGGCGAGAGAGAGAGAGAAAGAGAGAGATACGGAGCCGCGTGCAGCGTGTAACACAAACAAAACTACGGTTCTTTAGTTACTATTCACGTAGAAAATGGCGTGCCGAGGTCGCCGGTTTCACGGAAATTTATGCGTTTCTTTTTTTTTTTTATTATTCGGTCGTTCGCCTACACGAGCCCGTCGACTGTTAACTATACTTAAAATACTCTCCATCTTGTTTCGCGACCGGTTCAATCTTCCTCATCGAGTTTCGTCTAATTTCCTCTTATTAATTAAAACAATCTCGAAGCTAGATAGGTTTCTCGGTCCTAGTTCGTTGTTCCGACTTTATAGTAACCGGGTGGTACGCACCTAATCGCGTGTACGCCAACGTTTCCTTGCTATACTATTTACTATCGTCTTTAGTAAGCATACACACGAGACAACGCGGTACATACGGTATAGTTTATATAGTTTTTATCACTTTCGATTACATTTAATACCCCGTACTATGCATATAGTTGCTGCTACTATTACTATTAACGACTTTAGTTACTACGTACGTCATCGTCATCGTCACGAGAGATATCATCGTCAACCAACGCCGTTAAGTTGAACATATAAACAAATACACACGCACACGCCCACACACAAGATCCGCTTGTTTTTATTTTTTTTTTTTGTTTTTCCTTTTCGTGGCAGTCCGACCGTCGTTAATTTTCTCTGTCCCCCCCTACCGTCCCCACGATCCCTATTTTTTTCTTTTTTTTTTTTTTAATTTTATTATCACTGATTAATTTTACTACTATCTTACCCGTTAGAACGATAACTTTTGTCTCGTAATCAAGTGGTTCCTCGACGTCGACCATGATCGACGGCCCAACTATAGAGAGTGAAACAAATCTCTGAAATACGCTGACGATTGTCACACGGAAATTTAGGACACGTGCATTTATTAAATATTATCGTTACCTATTTATCGTCCTGTCGTCGAGACGACGGAAGCGCGCCACTTATCTGTAACACGAAAAGTGCATGTTCGACAACGAAAATGCTAAGGAAGATAGGCGATAGACCGGAGATGAAGCGCGTTTCCGTCGGTGACTCGCGGCGTTATCAGTTATCGCTATTAATTATCATTAGTTAACGATATTGCTACTATTACCACTATTATTAGTTATCGCTATCGATTCTTGATGCGAGCCTACTGTCGATCGGCGAGCGAGGTAACTGTTTCGATCGCTCCTCGCCTCCGCGAGAGAAACCGTGGATCCCGTCGATGATCCACGGCCGCTACGACGAGATCTAGCACTTGCTTTTGAAACGGAGAGATCGAGGCGAGGAGCAGTGGCGAGCGATTGAAAGTATACTGAGGGAACGGTTGAACATCCTGAGTGCGATAACGAGAAACACTAAATTTCTTTGCAAGCGGCGACGACGCCGTTGGATCTCCAGGATCGGGATCCAACGACGTGGATCACCGCGCCGAGTTTCAAACGTAAAGTTCGAAGATGCCGTATATATTACAGAATTATAATAATAATGAAAAAAAAAAAAGGTAATAATGAATCCTCGAAGCGCCGCGTACGTAGTGAGCAGCGTTTGCAATTTCGAATTTCGGAAATGGTCGACGCGCAATACAAAAGCATAAATATATAAAAGAATTTAAAAAAAGAAATAATACAGGTACAGAATGAAAATCGTAAAGCTAGAAAGTAATAAATATGTTTAAAATCTGTAAAATCCTGGAAAAAACACGCGAAAAGAGCTAGGGAGATGAAAAAATCTGTGGAGAAGCAGAGAGAAAGAGGGCGGGAGATATAAAGAGAGCGATAGAGAGGAGTATAAGAAAGCGAGAGCGAAATAATACTTAAGCAAAAAAAAAAAGCGTAAAAAATAATATAGCGAGAGTAATGTGAAAAAGACGAAACGATCAAATTCGTACACCAGTCTCTTTCGGTTACGAGCGAGTTCCGCATTGTGTAGGATTTCTCATTAAATGGTTCTATGTATGATGAGCATATATACATGTGATGATGATGATGCAATATCTAGGAGAAAGAGCAAAACCCCTTTTCGATGATTGCGAGAAACGGTGAAAATATATGGTACACAAGAGCTGCGAAACGAGATGAGATGAACTGAAAATTTTGTAGAAATCGCGAGAAGCCTTTTTGTCGTGGTGCACGTGTCAACGTGCACTCGGGTCAAAAACAAAACAAAAATGAAACGAACAAACAAACGAACGAAAAGAAAGAAATACGAAAAAAAAAAAAAACGAAATGTAACGAAACACGCGTCTCTGTCTAGGATGTAAATTCACACGTCGGGAATAACGACGAAAGGCGTTTTCCGGTTACGTTTTCTTTTCTACCATCGTTGTTAACGCTAAATGTAAGTTCGTCAGCGGGTGCTTCCGTGCGACGGAACCGATTCCCGTGCGACGAAAAACCGCGGAAGAACAATTTCAGGTCCCGAAAGTCATTGTCTACAGACTCGGAGGGCAGTGTTCGATGAGATTAGCCACTTTGGTATCGGGAATCGACTAATTTAGAGGCGATCCGTGCGAGCAAATCATCCCGTGGAGACGTTCTTCCGCTCGTACCTCGCTAGATGGCGCGGCGTTCCCGCCATTTTCCCGAGCCCCGCAACATGGCGGCGAGCCGAACAGCGTCTCCCAGCGTCGCATCAGAAATTTCATTCGACTATAGTTTGTAACGGAGCCCCGTTTCACTGCGGTGTCTTTTCGAACGGAAACTAGAAAAGTGAACGAATTCGAGGATGGTCTCTTCGACAGCGAACGAGACGTTTTAAATTTTAATTTTGATACTTTAAGGAAAAGACCGTCTGAGACGCGGCTCCCCCACCCTTCTCCGTTTAGACATATCAAAACGATGTGAACTCGACACACTGCGTTGCTAAAGGAACGAGAGGAAAAAGACGTTATTTTCAGCTATTTAGGAGTAAGGTTGAGAAAACAGTGGAGCAGTGTTTTCGGATACTCGAAGGGTTCGATACCATTGAACACTGCGGATCAGGGTTTTATTCGTGAATCGCAGTGTGATCGCGGGATTAAAAAGGAAAGCTAAAAAGCGTTGTGTATAATGGAAAAAAAACGTCTTTCGGGCTTCCTGTCGACGACGTAGGGCTTGTCCGAGGATCGAGCCGGAGGGACAAGATCGGGTCCCGCGTAGCTTAATTTTTAATTGTTAACGGTAAAATTCGGAAAAATGATCTCACGGTGTCGCGGGACCGATCGTTGGAAACCGTGTCGATGTTTTTCTGAGATCAGGGCCACGAAAATTCTAGTGAATCCTCCGGACGCGCCGCGCTCGGGCGAGCCCGTACGGGGTCGAGTTAGGATTAAAGAGCGGTTCGAGATGTTCGAGAGTGGTTGAAGAGCACAGCGAGCTTGAAATTACGAGTCGAACACGCTAGGTGTAAATATGATTCGAAGAGTACACGCGACACCCGTCATCGTAGAGATTAGAGAATTAAGGGAGAAGCGAAGAGCGTGTCGTTGTGAATGAAAACGTCTCACACGCGTACACGGCGAAATGAATTTTGTTCTGATCGCGAGCGCCGCGCGGGCTTAGGGCTCGTCGATTCTGGAAGCACGCGATTGGCCAGCCGGAAATTTTTCATGTCTTTTCGAGAAACGAAGGCGAAAAAAAGGCTGATACGTATCGCGAGACGGCGACGGTTCGTCGCTGAAATTTTTTGAGTGAAAGAAGAACGGCTTGAGTGTTTGTTGAGCAAAAAAAAAAGCGATAGCTGAGAAAAATTAATGTGAATGCGAGAGCGTATTTAAGTGGACAAATCCAGCGTGATTGGGTGAATGCGAACTGTGTGCTTACAGCAGAGCGTATGATTTTTTGAAAGAAGCGAATGAGACCGAGAGTTTGCGGTGTGAAAGCGTGTGAGCGAAAAAACTAAACAAAATTTTACTACCAAGTGGACTAGAATCGCAACCGATGGGCATTATTAAGCGAAAATGAAATTTTCGGAGCGTTTTTTCGACGAAGAAAAGCGTCCAAAATTGTACCTATTTTCATTTTATAAATTATATATATATGTATATGTATATGTATATGTATATGTATAGATATACGACGACCTAAACGATCATTATTGTGAGATGTAATATGAGAGAGAGAAAGAGATAGAGAGTTAGAGAGGGAGAGAACGAAAAAAAGAAAGCGAGAGAGAAAGAGAGAGCGAGAGAAAAAAAAATAGAGTATAGGGCGGGAAAAGAAAACACGTTGACGGAGAGAGATTTAAGAGAAAAAAAAATGGGAGAGAACAAAAAAGATGAAAAAATGCGTGGAAAGAGAGATTGGAGGAAGAGATGATGAAGTTGAAGAAGAAAAAAAAATTATTGTATCTATATTCGGAGGTGATCGATGATGTATTCGAGTCGTGATTATTATTATTATTATATATTATGATTATTGTGTATAGTTAAGGCGAAAATGGAATTTTAGACGAAATTATCGAACTCGAAGTATATAGGGAGAGCGAATAATAGTGAGAGTATAAGAGAGAGAACGGAAGAAAGCAAGCGAGATGAACGAGAATTGCGAGAGAATGCGAGAGAGAGAGAGAGTTGCGAGAGAAAAAAATTTTTTCTTGACGGTGATTGCACACTGTGAAACAAAAGAATCAACCACACGTCGGCAGGCAACCTAAAAAATAGATAAAACATACGGTTAACAAAAAATTGTCCCCCTCCCCTCGAGCAAAAAGCGACACTAAATCGAAAGTATAGTCAAGGACAAAAATTAATCGAGAGAAATTAACGAAAAAAACCTCACGGCCAACAAAAAAGAAAAAAATATGGAAAGGAACGAGAAAGTACGGAATGGTAGAGAGCACATGCGACGATAAATTAAGCAAATTAAACAAAATACAAAAAAACAAATGGAATCATCAGGACACAAATGTTTCGGAGACAATACGCAACATCACAAGAAATAAATATATTATATATAGAAATGAATAAGAATCACGCGCATAGATTGAAAAACACAACAATAGCAGGCAATAGAGTTTGGGTTCGCTGGAATGATTTTCTTTTTCTTCCCGGTATACAATAGATCATTGCAATAGAGAATTTTTCGTGGCAGGCAAAAAAGAAATGAAAATAATCAAATCAAAACAAAAAACAACCAGACAAATTTTTACAAACGACTCAATTCCTTGGTCTCTGTTCGTACACGATCGACCACAGTGGAGAAATAGCAAGAATAATAAAGTACTACACACATCACAATGCAAAAATTGTTAACAATATATCTATATATAAAGATATACATATATGTATGTATGTACGCGCGCGCATACGTACATCCGGTGCAAAATAGAAGTAAAAAAAATGATAACGAGCAAACCGTTGACAAAACGAAAATAGAAGAAATAAAAAGTAAATAACGAAACAATAGAAACGCGAACGCGTACGCGATGTGCTTCCTCGTTCGTGGCAATGTCGCCCGATCAAACTTCCAATTTCCGACGAAAACCCCCACACCCCCGTCTTCGAGAAACATCCGGTTTTCATTTCGATTTTCCACTATTTCCCCCCAACGAGAACCACCATGCAAAACGAAACGTGATTCGAGACAACGTGAAAGGGCGCATTGTCGCGTTCCAGGACGAGCAGAGGAGGAGAGGCGACATACGGAGGCAAAAAAAGAAAAAAGAACAAAAATCTTTCAAGCAAAAAATATAAAATAGAAACTCAGGCAGAGAAAGAGAGATAGAGAGAAAGAGAGAGAAAGAGAGGGAGAGTGAGGAAGAAAGGAAGGAAAATTCGAGAAATTATTAAAAAAACGTGTAGGACGAGCGCGACGAGAAATCGCGGAAACGAGACAGTATACTTTCTTCCCCCCGATCGCAATTTTCCAACCCCGGATCGAAAAAGTTCGGTTTGTTACACCCTCGCGATCGTGTAGGCGACTGTTTGTCGATTTTCGACGCTCTCGACACCGTAAATTCAACAGAACAAAAATACAATACAACATAGAAATGTCCCTCGGTCGACGAATATTTCGGACGCAATTCGAGAGAACAACCCCCTGCAGAGATAACGGAAATTCATGGAGAACTTACCCCCGATTCAACTCGTTCAGACAAAAATTGGCAATTACGGGGATCAATTGGCATAAACGCGAGCAAAATTCGCATATCAGAAACCCGTTGACCGGAGGGGCCACAAATGTCCTAAAGCCTTCTGTTTCCACCGTAGCATAATCCATTTTCCACAAGAGTGTTCCTACATTTTATCCACCCGCGGTCCCCAAAATCCGATTTTGCTTTTACAGTTTCCCCCTTGACACACCTTTTCCAGAAACCAACCCTCCCCCAATCCTAACAGGTATATTCCACAAATGGCACACCCCCTCAACGTTTTCAGAAATCCCCCAGGAGAACGTATCACACCGCCATTTTTACCGAACCACACACACCAAAATCCCCCCGCCCCCCAGAAGTCCCTCCAGTAGAAAACCGATCAACCAATGTGAGTGAATGTGTAACGTGTCAACAAAGAATACAAAATCATAAGAAACGTGTTTTAAACGTGGGAAAAAATATAGCGGATTTTTTTTCAAAGAGTATGAAAGCGCTAACGAAAGAGAAAAAAAAAGAACAACAAAAGCGATAGCGATGATGCGATCGAAGATCTCGGAGAAAAGCGAAGAAGCGTCGAGAGAAAGAGAATAAATAAGAACAACATTTATATATTTACGACCCGGAGGATGAAAAAAAATCGATCGATCGGAAGAGAAACGAGGAGAGAGAGAGAGAGAGAGAGAGAGAGAGTGAGAGAGAGAGGGAGTGTGTGAGAGAGAGTGTGAGAGGGAGAGAATGGTAAAACGGAAAAATGGGTTAAACGTTAAGAAGACACACACACATTCGTCGGACTGTGTAGGGACATTTTGCATCCAATTGCGTAAACACGAGACAGAGGGAAAAAGTGTGCGTGTGTGTGAGAGAAAGCAAAACGAGAATTCAAAAAGAAAAAAAATCAAGTCGAGAAATAGCGAGAGAAAGGGAGAGAGAGAAAGGGAGCGAGAGAATGCGTGTGTGTAAGGGAGCGAGAGATGAAAGTGGTAAGAGATGAGACTAAAATGGTGAAAAAAATGCGAAAAGAGAAAAGCGCGAGCGAGAAGAATAAGACGACGGAAGCTAAAAGAACTAAAAAAAAAAAATAAAATAAAAGTAATTATTGAATTACAAAATGTACGAACGAACAATTGATACTGTCTTCGTTTTTTAGGGTCGTTTCTCCGTTCGACACGCTACTATTACGAAAATAAAAAAAAAATATTGACGTTTGTCATTGGATTATTACCGACGACGATGAATTGTCATTATTAGTAAACGAAAAAAAAAATAACTATTGCTATTATTACGACGACGAATGATTATTATTATTATTATTATTAGTTATTATTATTAACATTTATTATTGACATTATTATCACGATTTATTATTGCGATGATGATTATTGCGATTATTACTATTATCTTTATTATTATTATTATTATTATTATTAATTATTATTAATATTATTATTACGTGGTACAATAAAAATTTAATAAGCATCCGACGTGTTCAGAGTCTCGTGACTGTTATCAACCTATCCCCTGCGTGTTGCACGCGTTTTCCAACAACAACCGACGACAATCCTTCCACACAGCCGCGGAAATTATCGTTTCCTACTTAACGTTAACGACATGCTACGCTGACCTCTCTTACGCTCGAAAATAATGATAACTATTCGCGGCGTCTATCGTGCAAGAAAATATCTGCTTATCGCTTCCCGTTATCTTTCACCCGTTGCAACATGTTGCGGACGAGTCTTTCGGGCACGAGACACAAAAAGCAGCTCGATCAATTATTCGAAAATCCTGTGCTGGTGCCAAACTGTCTAGGAAACACCTTTTTAAAACCAGAAAAATTTCACAAGCCGCACAGATGGAATCATTTCTTGGAGGAACGTGATTTGGAAGTGGTAGGAAATGTTCAAGTAAAATTGATAAAGTAAATCACTTATAAAGTTATAATGTTATAAACATTTCCAATAAATTGACGAGGTTATGTCCTAAAAACTATGGTCAAGGGTACACAATATTTTATATCAGGTACGTATCAGGCACAAAATGGTAACGATAGCTGAAAGCATAAAAGCTTCAGTCCTGTTGCACTCACAATATTTCAATATACACTGCACCGTTATAAAAATTACAAACGGATTGGCAATCTTACGGGGCTATTCTAAAAATTATGGTTAAGTATGTGCAATTTTTTTACATGATCAAAATTGTTAGAATGTGTCAGGTAAGCTTAAAATAATGTGTTAACTACAAAAATGCATTAGCACGAATGGCTGAGAATACTCTAAATAGATTACCCATTATTGTGCTTAACAAAGTTTGTTGCTTCACGACTAAAATGGTAAATGCTGTTCAATTTGCTAAGTAATCGTTAACTGTAAATTGGGAACATTACAAATCCATTAAATAACGGCCGGTAATTGTAAAAATGCATTAGTACGAGTGGGGAAAAAACGTCATTAACACACCCAAAACGAAAAATCGTAGACCACTAAAGATGACCTCGACATTCGGTCCCCCCAAGCACTATACTCCCTTCACTACTCCATTTCCCATGGAATATCTGGTCCAGATACCCCCTCGAACCGAAAACCGTCCGACCCGGGTTTGCGTCACGATTTTCGACCGTGGATCCGAGTCTGTGAACCGTGTCAGCGGGGTCATCGAATGCGGGACAGTACACGAAGAGAGCGTCCAGCATTTCGCGAGATAGTGCGCGACGAAACGATCGCGAGGAAAGACGATGTTCCGTTTCGGTGCGCGAGAGAGATCGGTTTGCCTGGACTGTTTCGAGAGATGCCTGGAGAACCTGGCCGGAAGTGGCCGGGAATTCTGCGGACTGGCGATTAGGCGAACGAGCAGCTCGAAGCCTGGCTCCTCGAGATGTTTGATCGATTCGGCCGAGCGATTTGGAGCTCGTCGTTCGTCGACGGCCGTGAAACCGGCGCCAGAGCCACGGAAGACCTGCTTGTACGACTTGCACGCGCAGCACCGAGGTAATGCACCCTATCTAAAAATTAAAAAGTGGTAATGTACACTATGTAACAATTAAAAAGAGAACACTCGCATCTTCTACCCCGCGTAATGACTATTTCAGCAAGGTGCAAGGATACACAGAGCTCTTGCAACTACACTGGATAGTTACTCTGGAAACTTATTGGAACTTATTGTTGGCTACCATTGCAAGCAAAATGGAAGTTTGAAGAATATTTTCAAAGTTGCTGGCTCGGTACTTTCAGACTTCGTTTGCTCCTCGAAAATTTGCTTATTTTTCCATTGCATCCTGTAAAATTTCCCGAACAGTAATCAAAGTGTAAAACGAAAATGGATGAAAATAGCTGAGGAATATTTTCTGCCACTATTTCCAAGGGAGCAGGCAAGGGATGAAACGTTGCTAATGCGTTAGGTAGCCTGAACTGCAAGGATTTTCTTCCCAAATGTTATTGCAATTAACGTGAATTAGTAAAATACGTTACAAAGTTAGCTTGAAGTTGTTGTTTCTCTTTTTCAGGAAAAATAGTCAACTTCTCGGGATGGCTGCTGCCTGTCCAATATCAGGAGGCGATAGCAGCGTCCCATCAGCATACAAGGACGTTTGCGTCATTGTTCGATGTGGGCCACATGATGCAGACCAGAGTCTCTGGGAATAGTGCTACCGATTTCTTGGAATCCTTGACCACCAGCGACCTGAAGAACTTGAAGAAGGGTTGCGCGGTGCTTACGGTGTTTACTAACGATAATGGAGGCATTCTGGATGACCTGATTATTACGAAGGACGACGATGACAAGTACTTCGTGGTGTCTAATGCTGGACGGCGGGACGAGGATTCGCTGTTACTGAGTCAGAAGCAGGTACGAGATTTTTAAACTGGATTTTGTATCGATTTTCGACGGTGTTAAGGGATGAAAATCGTTCCTACAGTTAGTGTAGTTAGTGCGAGAATTCAGTACCAAAACTGACCCAACTCTGCTACGAATATTTTTAGATACTATTAAATACAAACTCTAATTACATACCGAGAGGATAACATTCGTATTTTTCGACTAATTTCGATTTGTTGTTAAATCAGGAAGACTTCAAATCCCAAGGAAAAACAGTGAACCTAGAGTTCCTAGACCCCTTGGAACAAGGTCTGGTGGCCTTGCAAGGTCCAACATCAGCGGCCGTTCTCCAGCAATACGTGAACATCGATTTGAAAGAGCTGAGATTCATGAACAGTGTGGAAACTGATGTGTTTGGAAGTCGAGTTAGAATATCTCGTTGCGGATACACAGGAGAAGATGGTTTTGAGATATCTATGCCGGTGAAGGTCGCGAACAGTTTGGTCCAGAGGATTGTGGAGACGTCCGACACAAAGTTGGCTGGTCTAGGAGCTAGAGATAGCTTGAGGTAAGACGCATCTGCAAGATGAACGGTTTGTAAACAATCATGTGGTAAACTGTGGAATTTTTGTAGGCTTGAGGCTGGACTTTGCTTGTACGGGCACGATATCGACGAGGAAACTACCCCTGTTGAAGCCGGGCTTACTTGGCTAGTAGGTTAGTGGAAAATTGTGCTTTTCGTGCAATGTGGCACGGGCATACGCGTGATATGAAAGTTCGCTTCAAAGTTACTCCAGGACAACTGAATTATTGAATCAATTTAAATTGTGCATTAAAACAACCTCAGGATATACAAAAAGGCTAACTAGATAGTTCAAAACAGCTTCCACTATACCCTATATTATTTTAAGTTTTCTTTGCATTGCAAATTTTTTTTGTACAATAATACAGTTTGTTTAAAAGACAATTTTTCTCTCGATTTTTATTGCTAAAGATATAGAAGTGAAGGAACGTCTCGAATCCTGGGGTCAGAGAAAAATGTGTCGATATTTTGCTATTTAATTAACGAAGTTATTTACTTGACTCAGCCAATGGTTCATCCTGGTGTTGTTAATATAGCGAGATTCCTCTTGAAGGGTCTAAGAAGGATGTAGGAATGAAGGTCTTGAATCCTGGGGAAAAAAGAAATATGCATCAATCTTTCAATATGTAAATAATTAAATTTATTTATTTGCAAATTTGGAGGCTAGATGATCATCTCGGTGTTGTCGATATGGCGACATTTGTTCTGAAAAGGTCATGTAGGAACGAGTACGAGAATTAAACCATAGAAAACAAGAAAAGTACATGTCCATATTTTATTATATAACCTAGAACGCAGGAGACTTTGAACATATTCATGGAAACCACAGCTAAAACTATTCAAATCCGTATTAATTATCTTTTACATAATTTCAAACTTACTCTGTCGAGATGAGTGTGGATCCTTTTACTGGACTTAATATTAATATCTTATAACTTAAACTAGCTACTGCAAAATTAGAATGTAGATAGAACATTTATCGCTCTGGGTCAAACTGGACCCATCTCTCTCCATTTAAAGAATAATTAGTAAAATTCTGCTTGCATCTTTGGAAGCTACATAGGCCACCCCAGTGTTTTCCAATATGGCGCCATTCTTTTCAAAGAGGTTAACGATACAGGAATGAAGGAAAAATAATGTCTTATGATTCACGACTTATAATTTTGTTTCAGCTAAAAGGAGAAGGGCAGAAGAAAATTTCCCCGGGGCCCAAAAGATACTATCACAGATCAAATCAGGAGTCAGGAAGAAACGAATTGGTCTGATGTTGGGACAAGGTCCACCGGGCAGAGAAGGGGCGGCCATATTGACACCGGAAGGAGAACGCGTTGGGAAAGTGACTTCCGGTGGGCCCAGTCCAACCCTTGGACGACCCATTGCTATGGGGTATGTGCCCCCAGAATTAGCTCACTATGGTGGAGGAGTGTTGGTCGAAGTTCGGGGGAAAACGTACAAAGCTACCGTGACGAAGATGCCTTTCGTCAAGGCGAACTATTACAAAACAGATAAATGATAAATCGTATGTTCCATGTGTAAAATGGAAAACAAGGTACAAAGTTCTTATCATATTTTTATATTATATTGTTATATAGGAAAATAGCGCACTTAAATTTATTAATAGGTTTCAAAATACACTTCATAGCAATGTAAAAATTTGTGTAAGTATATAATACGAAATGGTATACATGTATATAATTAGTCAAACTTTTTGATAGAACTCGCAGGAACATTTTAATACTGGAGCTACCAGTGGAAATGTATTACTTAATTGATACATTTATATGTATACTATAGTAAACATCAATTGGAAACTCACTAAATCTGTTCCTTTAATTTATATTTGAATATCAAATCCAATCGCTGCTAGTGTTAAGGAAGAATATTTTATGAATACAATTATGTTAAGGAGCCACGAAGAGTCTATTCTATACTACTACAATTCTGATTATACTTACGCGGAACATTGTTTGTAGAACTACGTTGATTAATAAAATGTGGATATTGTTAATACTGAAAGTCTATTCATTGTAACCTAGGTAATATTGTTTGTCAACTATTATTATTAACATACGTACCCAGCTACGAATGCTGCCGTTGCACACCATAGGGAACCATCCAGATGGCGGTGAGATCGTTTGGTTCGAAAAATCTGAATTAGCGCCATTCCTCGTAGCGACAGAACGGTGAAACCGGTAGACTATGATTACCGACAGAAGAATCGTTGTTCTGAGGTTCAATTAATATTTAAAAACGCAAGTGAAATTTTGGTAGACAAGATATTCATGTTTTTCTTTTCTCTCCTATGAAATTTAAGTGGATAAATTTGCAATTATTGTATACGCTAAGAAGTGAACTTAATCGATAAAGTAGAAAACCTTGATCAAGGGAATTTAAATGGATTAGCATTTTTTTGGAAATCATGGGAACTATGAATTAAATAGATAGATAAAGTTTCAAGAATTAACAATAGCTTTCTTCCTCGTACTTGTGAATGAAATGAAATACATGGTAAATAATGGAAAAGTATGCATGAGATATAAAAATATTACGTAGTTACAGAGAGGAAATGAAAGTGCTCACGCTCGGGGTTTTAGTGTCCCCACTTTTCTGCATCATCTTTTTAGTCTGCAACAGAACCTGCATCACCTTTTTAGCCTGGACCAGAACCTGCATCATCTTTTAGCCTGTATTAGAACTTGTCATCTTTTAGGCCGAATCAGAGCCCACATAGAAGACCCTCTTTTAACATAGAAGTAGCATCCACTCTGGCATTATTTGGAGTCCGCTGCTAATAATGCAGGTAAGATGATGCAGGTTCTGTTCCAGGCTAAAAAAATGATGCAGGTTCTGGCACAGAAGAGGTACAGGAGTAGACCAATCACCTAATGTACCTTTTTGTCTCACGTCCGCGGGGCTATAGAGCACCCTTACCATTTTTGTGTCACATTCTACCGTATCGGTCGGAACTAGTATTGTGGAACCAATATCACAGACGAGATGTACGAGTACGCCAGTCACAATATACTGTTTCGTGTCGCACGGTATGAAATACCGAGTAATTAGAAATCTTAATGAGAATCGAGTATCTTGTATACTTCGAATAATCATGCATAAAAGTTACTTTGACATGCTTTAAGACGTGCTCAAGACATGCTTTAAAAGTTACTCTGTATCCCGAGTACTATTAGCCATTTTTACTAAAAAGATTAGGTGGTAAGATAGCCAAGAGGGTATTCGACAGCATCATTCGTAAGAGGAATTCTTACAATCGTTAAACAAGCAGAGACAATAAATTTATCAGTGTTCATTTATCCGTGGTTCAAAAGTTATTCTGTACCTTGAGTTTTATCATCTTTCTTTACTAAAAAATTAGGTGACAAGATGGTCAAGGCAGTGCTCGTCGACATCATTGGCGAAAGGAATTGTTATAAACATTAAACAGCCAGAAACAATAAATTTATCAGTGAATTGTGCACGATAAAATAATGCGTACGAATATTCATGATTTAAAAGTTATTCTCTATCTCGAGTTCTATAATTTATTTTTACTAAATAATTAGATGGCAAGATGGTCAAGGGAGTGCTCGTCGACATCATTGGCGAAAGGAATTGTTATAAACATTTATATTATAACAGGAGGTACGGTTTATACAAACGGCGAGATGATAAGGCGGTAAATCAAGCGAGCCAAGGACGATGGGCAGCGGATTTGATATTTCGGAATTTTGGAAACGATGGCCTCGCGACAAGTATGACAACAGACGTAAACAAAAGGTTTTCGTTCACCCGAGGCCGGCCTCGAGCTCGACAAGCTGAGCTATTGTCAACGCCGGGACACGGTCGCACCGAGGCAGTTCTTATATGGATGCCATAAACTTTTTGTTTGGTAATCCACATAAGAACTGTGGTGGCCCGAAATGGTTTTTGCGTTACCGGAGTTACCTGTACGATAAATTAATGCGTGCGAATATTCATGGCTTGAAAGTTATTCTATATCTCGGTTTCTATAATTTATTTTTACTAAATAATTAGTTAGCATGATGGTCAAGGGAGTGCTTATCGACATCATTGGCGAAAGGAATTGTTATAAACATTAAAGAGCCACAAATAACAAATTTTACAGTGAACTGCGTACATAAATTAATGCGTACGAATATTCATGGCTTAAAAGTTATTCTATATCTCGGTTTCTATAATTTATTTTTACTAAATAATTAGTTAGCAAGATGGTCAAGGGATTGCTGGTTGATACCATTACCAAAAGAAATTGTTACAAACATTAAACAGTCAGAAATAATAAATTTTACAGTGAATTACGTACGATAAATTACTGCGTGCGAATATTCGTAAATTAAAAGTTACTCTGTATTTCGAGTTCTATAATTTATTTTTACTAAATAATTAAATGGTAAGATGGTCAAGGGAGTACTTATCGACATCATTGGCGAAAAGAATTGTTATAAACATTAAACAGTCAGAAATAATAAATTTTACAGTGCATTGCGTACGATAAATTACTGCGTGCGAATATTCGTAAATTAAAAGTTACTCTGTATTTCGAGTTCTATAATTTATTTTTACTAAATAATTAAATGGCAAGATGGTCAAGGGAGTACTTATCGACATCATTGGCGAAAAGAATTGTTATAAACATTAAACAGTCAGAAATAATACATTTTACAGTGAATTACGTACGATAAATTACTGCGTGCGAATATTCGTAAATTAAAAGTTACTCTGTATTTCGAGTTCTATAATTTATTTTTACTAAAAAATTAAATGGCAAGATGGTCAAGGGATTGCTTGTTGATACCATTACCAAAAGAAATTGTTATAAACATTAAACAGTCAGAAATAATAAATTTATCAGTGAAATGTGTTCGATAAATTAATACGTGCGAATATTCATGGTTCAAAAGTTACTCTGTATCTCGAGATCTATTAGGTATTTTTACTAAAAAATTAGATGGCAAGATGGTCAAGGGATTGCTTGTTGATACCATTACCAAAAGAAATTGTTATAAACATTAAGCAGCCAGAAATAACAAATTTATCAATAATTACTATCGCGGCGATCGAAGTCTGGCGAAGTTAGTTTGGGGTGGGGGAGTTGCGCACCGCGCACCGCGCACCCCACCACGGCGTCCGCGCTCAGTCAGTCAGTCGTGGTGCGCACTCAGGACGGAACGGGAGGGCTCCGGGACCAGAAGGACGAAGGACCTTGGAGTTGACCAGAGGTTCTCCAGAGCTGCCCTGGCCCACCCTGGCCTACCCTCACCTACCTTCGAGTGGACCAGGGATCCTCCAGAGCTGCAGTGGACATCACTGGTCAACCCTGGTCCACCTTAAGCTGGTTCGCGGTCGGACAGCGGTTCCTGGAAGCCGTCTCCGCTCACCTTGGTCAACTTTCAACAGCTGGTAAGTGACAATACAAATATACATTTTCTATTTTGGTATATGTGTTTATTCAACGAAAGCCGTCAATTACACTGTCCAACACCAAAAAAATTTTGCAATACCTGTTGGGTGATTCTTATACACTTTGTCATCCTAAAACCGAATCTGAAAGTAGAATTGCTCCATCACGCAACGTTTTCGAAAAATTTTGGTTTTTGTAAAAATGCCCGATTTTGATACGAAACGACGTGTTACGCAAAAACTAAATACGCCAGAAAGTTCAAATTTGAGTCAAGAGATAGAGGGGACTCTCCTCTACATATTCATATAGTCAATTATATTTTTATGTACTTCCTAATAGTTGTAAATGGTTGTTAAAGTTTGAAAATGTGCCGACGCGGGTACTTTGTACGCTCTATTTTTGTATTTATGTGATAAATCCTTTATCTAGCAGGAATTTACTATACAGGAATGCATTCTACAGACATTTCTGGTAAAGAAACCATTCACGAAAAGTATTTGGTTCCCTTAATGTACGAGAAGGATCAGAAAATGTTAATTGACAGCGTGTGCGCGACGCGTTCGCGCCAGACGGCCATTGCAGCCTTTTCGCGACTCGCCAGGGCCGTCGCTATGCGTAGTCGACGTTGGTACCACTCAAGTATGTCTTTGCTTACTATGCTTAATTAAATACATTTTTTTTTGTCTTTTTGGGTGCCAATCATTACAAAAGATTATAAAAATACGAGTTATATTCACATTTCATTGTGGAAATGCTTATGAAATGTGAATATAACTCGTATTTTTATAATCTTTTGTAATGATTGGCACCCAAAAAGACAAAAAAAAATGTATTTAATTAAGCATAGTAAGCAAAGACATACTTGAGTGGTACCAACGTCGACTACGCATAGCGACGGCCCTGGCGAGTCGCGAAAAGGCTGCAATGGCCGTCTGGCGCGAACGCGTCGCGCACACGCTGTCAATTAACATTTTCTGATCCTTCTCGTACATTAAGGGAACCAAATACTTTTCGTGAATGGTTTCTTTACCAGAAATGTCTGTAGAATGCATTCCTGTATAGTAAATTCCTGCTAGATAAAGGATTTTTCACATAAATACAAAAATAGAGCGTACAAAGTACCCGCGTCGGCACATTTTCAAACTTTAACAACCATTTACAACTATTAGGAAGTACATAAAAATATAATTGACTATATGAATATGTAGAGGAGAGTCCCATCTATCTCTTGACTCAAATTTGAACTTTCTCGCGTATTTAGTTTTTGCGTAACACGTAGTTTCGTATCAAAATCGGGCATTTTTACAAAAACCAAAATTTTTCGAAAACGTTGCGTGATGGAGCAATTCTACTTTCAGATTCGGTTTTAGGATGACAAAGTGTATAAGAATCACCCAACAGGTATTGCAAAACTCGAAAAAAGTTTAATTTTATTGGACAGTGTTATTATTTCTGTGTTTTTAATTCGAATTTGCTTCGGAATTTTTCACAAGTTTCTTTTCTTGAAATTACATTATATTATATTTTTGACATAAAATTGGTATTTTGAAATTTTATTATATTATATTTTTGACATAAAATTGGTATTTTGAAATTTTATTATATTATATTATATTTTTGACATAAAATTGGTATTTTGAAATTATATTATATTTTTGACATAAAATTGGTATTTTGAAATTATATTATATTTTTGACATAAAATTGGTATTTTGAAATTATATTATATTATATTATACTTTTGACATAAAATTGGTATTTTGAAATTTTGTTATATTATATTATATTTTTGACATAAAATTGGTATTTTGAAATTTTATTATATTATATTATATTTTTTAAATAAATTTGGTATTTTGAAATTATATTATATTTTTTACATAAAATTCGTATTCTGAAATATTATATTTTTAACATAAAATTGGTATTCCTCCGAACGGAGGTCCCTCAGGGGCTCACTCACGGGCCGGGCCCGTGGGTGAGTACGGGTATTAACGAACTCGGGGCGACCCGAGCTTGTAGGTCGTTGCGTCCCAATTTCGTTCGATTTATTTTTGATTCGGATTGTCCATCTTTCCGATCGAATATTTATTTCTAAACTTTCAAAAGTCCCCCTTGTAAAATTTGTGTATATGGTTTAAAATTGGTATTCCTCCGAACGGAGGTCCCTCATGGGCTCACTCACGGATGCGGCCGTGAGTGAGTACGGGTATTAGCGAACCCGGGGCTACCCTAGCCTTAAGTCGTTGCGTCCCTATCTCGTTAGATTTATTTTCGATTGGAATTGTTATTCTTTCCAATTGAAATTTACCCCTGAACTTACAAAAGTTCCTATTATAAAATTTATACAGTTGGATTTAAATTGGTATTCCTCCGAACGGAGGTCCCTCGAGGGGCTCACTCACGGTCGGGGCCGTGGGTGAGTACGGGTATTGGCAAACCCGGGGCGACCCTAGCCTTAGGTCGTTGCGTCCCTATCTCGTTAGATTTATTTTCGAATGGAACTGTTCATCTTTCCAATTGAAATTTACTCCTGAACTTTCAAAAGTTCCTCTTTTAAAATTTATCTATCTGATTTAAAATTGGTATTCCTCCGAACGGAGGTCCCTCAGGGACTCACTGCTGTGGGTGAGTACGGGTATTGGCGAACCCGGGGCGCCCCGAAGCGCCACCTCAGTAGATTGAAGTTCTGTCTTCATCTACTCTTAGTTTGTTGTCGGTTAGGCCGTACTCGTGTACGGGGTTGTTATGGCTCCCGTGAGCCGGTTAGATTCGCACTCTCGTGCATATTAGGTAGGCCGTACTCGTTTACGGGGTTAGTTTGGCTCTCGTGAGCCTGTTAGATTTGCACTCTTGTGCATATTAGGTAGGCCGTACTCGTGTACGGGGTTAGTTTGGCTCTCGTGAGCTGGTAGATTTGCACTCTTGTGCATATTAGGTAGGCCGTACTCGTGTACGGGGTTAGTTTGGCTCTCGTGAGCTGGTAGATTTGCACTCGTGTGCATGTTAGGTAGGCCGTACTCGTGTACGGGGTTAGTTTGGCTCACGTGAGCTGGTAGATTTGCACTCTTGTGCATATTAGGTAGGCCGTACTCGTGTACGGGGTTAGTTTGGCTCTCGGGAGCCGGTTAGATTCGCACTCTCGTGCATATTAGGTAGGCCGTACTCGTGTACGGGGTTAGCTTGGCTCTCGTGAGCTGGTGTTAGGTTTGGCTCTCGTGAGCTGGGTAGATTTCGCACTCTTGTGCGTGTTAGCTAGGCCGTACTCGTGTACGGGGTCATCGTTTGTTCTTTATTTCGTCGTCTTCTATTACTTCGATTCCTCCGTTGTATCTTGCCTAATTATTATTAGTCTGTTTCAGAGTGAGTACAACAGATGAGAAATTTTATCGTCGAACGAAGACAACACGTGGTACGAAGACGTCATATTATTTATAAGTTAGTATTAGTTGTCGAGCAATTATTGTGTTAGATTCACTTTGTTAAATTCGCTTGCTTTTATTTTGTCTCGCATTGTTCAGAGACTTGCCTGATTTAGTTTCCTTCTTTTGTCCACAATAATTGCTCGACTTGCTTGCGTACGTTAGTTTTTAAGATTTGTTCATCGTCGTTGTAATTAAGTCGAGTAATTATTGCCATAACTTCACTTTGCTCGGCTCGATTTTTGACTCCGACACAGCCTTACGCTGTGTCGGCCTTGCTTGTATGTACCAGACCGGTTGGTACCGGTACTCGGCGAAGAAACATTGAGAGGGATGTACGAGAGACCTGTTCACTCGTGTAAAATCCTCCCTGCCGTAAGTCCACCCGAGTCGCCTCAACGCTAGTCGTTGCCTGGCGACAGGTGGGTGGGGGAAATGGGTATCGTTTGAACGCTTCTCTCGGCCATCGTTCTTCGTGTGGACACGTCGGGTATCGGTACTGGCTGGAGTTGGGCTGCAAGCATTGTACGCGTCGCGTCACCCTCGAACCAGAGCCTTCTGCTCTGGTTCGGTTTTGTTTCTCTCATTGAAAGAATCAGAGCCTTCTGCCTGATTCGTTCTTGATCCCTCGTGGATCGGAGACTTCTTCTCCGATTCACACCTTTTTCTCCGCAATAATTACTCGACATACGCTGCGAAATTGAGTTTGTAAAACTCGAATGCGTCGTTGTAAGAAAGGGAGTCAGAAGGAAGCGTATTGAATTCCTTCTGGCTTCCTTTCGGGTCTCTTGTTCAGCAACCTCCTCGTGGTGAGACCCGGGCAATCGATAATATTCTCTATTTGTTAGATCTTCTATTATCTGACAAATAATGAGTAAAATCGAGCTAATAGCTGCTCATTTGTAATTTGCGATAACATTGTGAAATAAAATTTAAGACGTACTGATAATAAAAACTTGTGTATTTAATTGAATTGTGTCTGAATTTATTTTAAACTTGCATGGGATGGGCCAAGGGTCCTTCCTGCCTTCCTTCTCGCTTTCCTTGTTTACCCTTGGCCCACCTACGCCTTCTTGGCAGCTCCTTTTAATTATTAATCGAAACACACACTTCTTGTTTCGGAATACTTTTTCATTCAATAAACATCGTACATTTTTTCTGGATGTCTAATTGAAATTTGCTTCTGAACTTTTTAAAAGTTCCGTTTCTTAAAATTGCTATGACCCTAGCCTTTATGTCGTTGCGTCCCAATTTCGTTTGATTTATTTTCGATTGGAATTGTTCATCTTTCCAATTGAAATTTATTTCTGAACTTTCAAAAGTTCTTATTCTAAAATTTATATGTCTGGTTTTAAATTGGTATTCCTCCGAACGGAGGTCCCTCAGGGACTCACTGCTGTGGGTGAGTACGGGTATTGGCGAACCCGGGGCGCCCCGAAGCGCCACCTCAGTAGATTGAAGTTCTGACTTCATCTACTCTTAGTTTCTTGTCGGTTAGGCCGTACTTGTGTACGGGGTTGGTTTGGCTCTCGTGAGCCGTTAGATTTGCACTCTTGTGCATGTTAGGTAGGCCGTACTCGTTTACGGGGTTAGTTTGGCTCTCGTGAGCCTGTTAGATTTGCACTCTTGTGCATATTAGGTAGGCCGTACTCGTGTACGGGGTTAGTTTGGCTCTCGTGAGCTGGTAGATTTGCACTCTTGTGCATATTAGGTAGGCCGTACTCGTGTACGGGGTTAGTTTGGCTCTCGTGAGCTGGTAGATTTGCACTCGTGTGCATGTTAGGTAGGCCGTACTCGTGTACGGGGTCATCGTTTTGTCTTTATTTCATCGTCTTCTGATACTTCGTTGTTCCTCCATTGTTTTGTGTCTAATCATTACTAATCTGTTTCAGATTGAGTACAACAGTTGCAGAAATTTATCATCGAACGAAGACAACGCATCGTACGAAGACTCGTTTCTTCTTCGATTACTTCTGTGTTCCTCCATTTTGTGTCTAATTATTATTAGTCTGTTTCAGTTAAATCACAACAGTTCAGCATGATCATCGTCGAATGAAGACAACGAATAGTAAGAAGACTTCACAGTATTTATAAGTTCGTATTAGTTGTCGAGCAATTATTGTGTTAGATTCACTTTGTTAGTTTCGCTTGTTGATTTGGGTCACAGCCTTCTGCTGTGACCAGTTGGTAGCGTCACCCTCGAACCAGAGGCTACTACTCTGGTTCGCTTCTTTCATTTTTCTTTCTCGTAAATCTGAGCCTTCTGCTCCATTTTTATTTTCTCTGGAATTGTTCAGAGACTTGTCAGATTTAGTTTTTTTTTGGCTCACAATAATTGCTCGATTCGAGTGCGTGCGTTAGTTATTAAGCTTGTTTATTAGTATTGTATAAATGTCGAGTAATTATTGCCGTAACTTCACTTTGCTCGGTTCGATTTTTGATTCCGACACAGCCTTATGCTGTGTCGGACCTTGCTTGTATGTACCAGACCGGTTGGTACCGGTGCTCGGCGTAGATCCATTGAGAGGGATGTTCGAGAGACCTGTTCACTCGTGTAAAATCCTCCCTGCCGTAAGTCCACCCGAGTCGCCTCAACGCTAGTCGTTGCCTGGCGACAGGTGGGTGGGGGAAACTTAGGGTATCGTTTGAACGCTTCTCTCGACCATCGCTCTTCGTGAGGACACGTCGGGTACCGGTGCTGGCTGGAGTTGGGCTGCAAGCATTGTACGCGTCGCGTCACCCTCGATCCAGAGCCTTCTGCTCTGGTTCGGTTTTGTTTCTCTCTTTGAAAGAATCAGAGCCTTCTGCCTGATTCGTTTTTAATCTCCCGTGAATCGGAGACTTCTTCTCCGACTCACTCCATTTGCTCCGCAATAATTAGTCGACATACTCTGCGAAATTTAGTTTCTAAGACTCGAAACCGTCGTTGTAAGAAAGGGAGTCAGAAGGAAGCGTATCGAATTCCTTCTGGCTTCCTTTCGGGTCTCTTGTGCAGCAACCTCCTCGTGGTGAGACCCGGGCAATCGATAATATTCTCTATTTGTTAGATCTTCTATTATCTGACAAATAATGAGTAAAATCGAGCTAATAGCTGCTCATTTGTAATTTGCGATAACATTGTGAAATAAAATTTAAGACGTACTGATAATAAAAACTTGTGTATTTAATTGAATTGTGTCTGAATTTATTTTAAACTTGCATGGGATGGGCCAAGGGTCCTTCCTGCCTTCCTTCTCGCTTTCCTTGTTTACCCTTGGCCCACCTACGCCTTCTTGGCAGCTCCTTTTAATTATTAATCGAAACACACACTTCTTGTTTCGGAATACTTTTTCATTCAATAAACATCGTACATTTTTTCTGGATGTCTAATTGAAATTTGCTTCTGAACTTTTTAAAAGTTCCGTTTCTTAAAATTGCTATGACCCTAGCCTTTATGTCGTTGCGTCCCAATTTCGTTTGATTTATTTTCGATTGGAATTGTTCATCTTTCCAATTGAAATTTATTTCTGAACTTTCAAAAGTTCTTATTCTAAAATTTATATGTCTGGTTTTAAATTGGTATTCCTCCGAACGGAGGTCCCTCAGGGACTCACTGCTGTGGGTGAGTACGGGTATTGGCGAACCCGGGGCGCCCCGAAGCGCCACCTCAGTAGATTGAAGTTCTGACTTCATCTACTCTTAGTTTCTTGTCGGTTAGGCCGTACTTGTGTACGGGGTTGGTTTGGCTCTCGTGAGCCGTTAGATTTGCACTCTTGTGCATGTTAGGTAGGCCGTACTCGTTTACGGGGTTAGTTTGGCTCTCGTGAGCCTGTTAGATTTGCACTCTTGTGCATATTAGGTAGGCCGTACTCGTGTACGGGGTTAGTTTGGCTCTCGTGAGCTGGTAGATTTGCACTCTTGTGCATATTAGGTAGGCCGTACTCGTGTACGGGGTTAGTTTGGCTCTCGTGAGCTGGTAGATTTGCACTCGTGTGCATGTTAGGTAGGCCGTACTCGTGTACGGGGTCATCGTTTTGTCTTTATTTCATCGTCTTCTGATACTTCGTTGTTCCTCCATTGTTTTGTGTCTAATCATTACTAATCTGTTTCAGATTGAGTACAACAGTTGCAGAAATTTATCATCGAACGAAGACAACGCATCGTACGAAGACTCGTTTCTTCTTCGATTACTTCTGTGTTCCTCCATTTTGTGTCTAATTATTATTAGTCTGTTTCAGTTAAATCACAACAGTTCAGCATGATCATCGTCGAATGAAGACAACGAATAGTAAGAAGACTTCACAGTATTTATAAGTTCGTATTAGTTGTCGAGCAATTATTGTGTTAGATTCACTTTGTTAGTTTCGCTTGTTGATTTGGGTCACAGCCTTCTGCTGTGACCAGTTGGTAGCGTCACCCTCGAACCAGAGGCTACTACTCTGGTTCGCTTCTTTCATTTTTCTTTCTCGTAAATCTGAGCCTTCTGCTCCATTTTTATTTTCTCTGGAATTGTTCAGAGACTTGTCAGATTTAGTTTTTTTTTGGCTCACAATAATTGCTCGATTCGAGTGCGTGCGTTAGTTATTAAGCTTGTTTATTAGTATTGTATAAATGTCGAGTAATTATTGCCGTAACTTCACTTTGCTCGGTTCGATTTTTGATTCCGACACAGCCTTATGCTGTGTCGGACCTTGCTTGTATGTACCAGACCGGTTGGTACCGGTGCTCGGCGTAGATCCATTGAGAGGGATGTTCGAGAGACCTGTTCACTCGTGTAAAATCCTCCCTGCCGTAAGTCCACCCGAGTCGCCTCAACGCTAGTCGTTGCCTGGCGACAGGTGGGTGGGGGAAACTTAGGGTATCGTTTGAACGCTTCTCTCGACCATCGCTCTTCGTGAGGACACGTCGGGTATCGATGCTGGCTGGAGTTGGGCTGCAAGCATTGTACGCGTCGCGTCACCCTCGATCCAGAGCCTTCTGCTCTGGTTCGGTTTTGTTTCTCTCTCTGAAAGAATCAGAGCCTTCTGCCTGATTCGTTTTTAATCTCCCGTGAATCGGAGACTTCTTCTCCGACTCATTCCATTTGCTCCGCAATAATTACTCGACATACTCTGCGAAATTTAGTTTCTAAGACTCGAAACCGTCGTTGTAAGAAAGGGAGTCAGAAGGAAGCGTATCGAATTCCTTCTGGCTTCCTTTCGGGTCTCTTGTGCAGCAACCTCCTCGTGGTGAGACCCGGGCAATCGGTATTATTCTCTATTTGTAAGAACTTCTAGTAATCTTACAAATAGGGAATAATATCGAGCTAATAGCTGCTTATTTATAACTTTGCGATAACATTTTAAAATAAAATTTAAGACGTACTAATAATAAAAACTTGTGTATTTAATTGAATTGTGTCTGAATTTACTTTAGGCTACCTCGGGATGAGCCGAAGGTCCTTCAATGCACTCCTTGTTTACTCTTGGCCCATCTTCACCTTCGAGGCAGCTCTCTTTCAATTATTAATCAAAACACGCTGTTTTTGTTTCTGAATACCGTTCTATTCAATGAAAAAGGGTTAGCTTGTCCCTGTTGAGCAAGTGTTAGGTTAGTGTTAGGTTTGCTGTCCTCAGCGGGTTAGATTTACACCTGTTTTCACCCGTGTGCGTGAACGGTCGTGTATTGGGTTCAGAGTCGTATCTTCATCATTTATCATAGGTGTATGGGCTAAAGTTCTCGTCGATCTAGTTACAAGATTTATCGTTCGTCAGAGTAGAGGGCGTAAGAAATCTAGTTGTTGTTAACGCTGTCGGTATTTCAGATCGTGAGACACGAAACCCCATATGGTGATTGGTCTACTCCTATACCTCGTCTGTGGTACAGGAGTAGACCAATCAGATTCCTCTCTGATTATACCTCGTCTGCTTGTACGGAGAAGACTAAAGCCGGATATTTGTTACTAATTCGCTCTTGAGACTACCGCTAGGTGACGCTGACCTTAAATTACTGGACGTAACCATGTGTGATAACACGGTTACCGCCTCGCAATCCACATTCCATGTAAACATTTATATTGTATTTTAACACAATCATTTTATGTAAGAATCAACAATGAATAAATAAAGACACTGTCATGAAAAGACGTATCTGCATATAGAAATCTTGACCCCTTAATTTTTCCCGAAAGTCCGATTTGTCGTTGAGTTATACTACTGAATTTCGAAATTTTTTCGAATTTTCGTGCCACCTCTTGTGCTATCACGTTCTCCTAATAGAAAATTCGATTTTTTTAAAATTTCGGAAAATTTTTATGGTCTGACTTGTCATTGACTTATACAAAATTCAATGCACGCGAGCCTAGGGGATGAACAAAATTGAATTTCATAAAAATGAAGTCTCAATTGAAAAAATGTATTGTTTTTCTTTTTGTACTCACAAATCGAAAATATTAGAAGAAAGACTCCGAAATATTCTTTCTAATTTCAATTTGATTTGTTAGTTCTAGTTCCCTCTATTAAAATATTCGTATTAATGATTTGTAATGTATGTTCGAACATTACGTTTGAAGGCATTGTTGGTTGTGATTTGGATTCGGAAATAAGTGACAACACAAAGTTATAGACTAAAGCACAACAGGTGTTTAATATATTATGATTCTTGTTCCTATAACAATTTTATATACAATTATTAAGTTTTCACAAACATTCGGTACTTCCTACTATTCGAAGTGTTTCCGTAAATTTTTAGTGAGATAGAACATTAAGGAACAATCAATTATATTCGTTTCAATTTGAAAATCAAGTTTGTCTTACATAGAAATGTCATAACACACAGTAAAACCGTCGAAGCTTCAGAAACATATGTTTTTTTAACGTTATCGAGTACATCTAAGTGTTTTGTAAAGCTACAACATGACTAGTTCTAACGAAAGTTTAGCGTTTAAATACGTGACAAAAGGAAGCAGCAATCTATATCACCAACGCAATACAACGAACAATCTTTTTCATCACAATTAATAAAAGTAAAAATCAAGGAAAGTGAGAAATCAAATCCAAAGAATAAAAACTTCGCGATGAATGGTACAAATTAGCTGTAAACCGTTACGCAATTTGCATTTGACTTAGAATAAAACAAAAGACTTCCGATGCCACAGGCATCCAAAGAAAGCGAATGCTGCTTCCATATATAGGGTGTTCAGACGATTCAGGAATTGGCAAGTCTACACTGATCTAGAAAAATATATAAAACAAATCGAGTTAACATGGTCCAGTAGATCCTACAGGAACAATGAGAAGTTATCAACGACAATGCACTTTCGTAACTATTACAATTAATTACAATCAGCAAGAATTGTGTAACTCTAATGAAAAGTCAAGAAATAATGCGCTGTCTAAGAATTCCTTAGAGAACAAAGTAGAATTTTTTCAAATTTCCCACAGACAGAGAATACGATCCTGAACTTCCTGAGCCATAATCTCGAAGACCCCTGCATCGTGAACCATTGTGCTAACCAACTGCCTCGTGTCCTCGCGAAATCTGTCATCTGACTGCACGTACATCGTCTAGCCTACGAAAGTTTGAACGTTCAGACAATCACGTAGCGTTATTTCTTCGCGTTGACGAGCTTATTTTGATTCGGTGCCAATGGTGCTCTTCTTTTCACGTGCTTCTCGGGAACCTTGTCCTTCGTTACTGGTACTCCATTGCTCGCCTGCCCCCCTTTTCTCTTCCTGAGGGACTCGGTGGGAAGATACTCTGCAGGTCTCAACAACTGTCTAAAATTATAGGGGCCATTTAGATCCTCGGGATCGTAATCAACCTTGATGACTTCCGGCCGTTTCTGCACAACCGTGGGCCTCAACAATTGTCTCAGATCGACAGGAATACCGAACGTGTCCTTTCCCAAATCTTTCTTCGCTCCTAACCGACCATTAACAGCATCATGATCGATAAACCTCCTATTCGTCACGCTCCTGCCATCTGCTTCAACTGGACGCTTCTTCTCCGAGTCGCCATTTTGATTCGTGACTCCCACACCTTTACAGTCATTCAAATTATTCCTGAAACCGTTACTCAACACGGGATGCCTCTTCGGTTCCTGTTTCGGACCGTCGAACTGATTGGCGACCATTTTATTGATAAACAAACCGTTCTGGCAACCGTTGATTACGTTCCGGTATCCGTTCAGGTACGACGGATATCCGTTTGCTTTCGAAACGTGCCCGTTTAATGGCGGATGCTCGTTAACGGAGTTCGAGTGGCCGTTAATCGATGTTTCGTGTCCGTTCGCGGAGCTCTGATGCCTGTTAACGAAGTTTGGATGTCCGTTCGCATAACTCGAGTGCCCATTAACTCCGTTCTGATGGGCTCTCGCGGGACTTCCGTTGCCGATGCGCGTGTGCCCGTTGCCCGGCTGCTGCCTCTCGTTCATTTCGTTTCGCCTGTCGATGTACTTGGATCGTAAGCCATGTGGATTGTTGATATTCGAAGAGTTGACTCCAGGTTGCTTACGTTGTTTGCCCTCAGGGGACCGCACGATGTTGTTAGGCAGGTGATTAGTCCTTGAACTGTAAGAACAGAATCCCACCGAATAAAATGACCAAAACACGACGCTATTACTGTTCTCGGAACTAGTGGCCGACAGATAACAATACAAAATGAATATGATAAACAATTAGAACAACTACAAGTACAAGCACGATTCTCTTCTCCCCCTTCTAGCAGCCTATTGCTTAAGAACAAGGAACTAATTAACTCGATCGTTAGCGTCTCCCCCAAAAATTGGAACTTGTGTATATTATTTTACATAGATCTCTTACACAACGAAATACTCGGAATGATACAATCTACGGACGGCATAATTGTGTGATTTTACCTGGAAGTTTGCCATGATACCTCTGGCAAAGTGTAGAAACATAGTAAAGAATTAGTAACATAACTACCGGTAGTAACGTTATTAGTTCAATGATATATTTTGCTGTCTATTAGAACGCAATAAACAGAAAATAAGAGACGCGAATGAAGAATAAGAATGATCGTGAGAAGTTAGAGTTTGATACTTTGGGGACTCAAAGAGGCGCCAGGCGTGAACGGATGATCATTATTTTCGGATGTACCTCGGTCTCGGTTGGTTCTCGTCCTGCTGTGCCGAATCGGCCGGGTTTCTCAAAGCTTTGTGCCATATATCCGACAGTTGTTGCTCCGATGCTATTGAAAAGTCGCCTTGAGCTGCCAGGCGTTCTCTCCTCTCGGCGTTTACCTCCAGAACTTGGCCCATCCGACTCCTGTAATTAAATGTCTCACAATCTCTGCGTCAAACGAACACCCCCCCCCCCCCTTCCAACGTTACTACTACTCAACAACACAATCTCAATTAAAAACTGTCTGGCGAGAAGAGACTCGGGACAGGCACTCCCCCACCTTGAATGCTCAGTCGTGACCTTCAGATATATCCAAGTAGCGTAGCGATATTTACGAGCTCAGCGAAACACACTGCGTTGACAATGAAAAATCAAAACATCAACTTCCATGTGTTGGTATCTAGAACCTTTGCAGCAGTGTTCCTAGATGTCATTCCACTCGTATTCCTTCCGAGTCTCTTCTCTGCAGACCCCAACGATACAAAGCGCTCAGAGGACGAATTGTAGCCATTAAAAGTATGAATACGTTCACACTACGATGATATGAGGATCACACGATGTAGTAACCCCTTGATCTCGGAATTTTTCACGTAAATGTACATAAACAAAAATTACATAGCCTTCGTTTGGCACGTGAGACGCATCTAGCACTCGTGTAGCAACGACTTTTCATGCGTTCAGCAACCTCTACGAGCAACTCATCGTAAATATACCTCGACGATGGGTGAAGGTCATTTTCTAGCTGTATCAACGGTAAGTCCCAGCCAGCTTCGTCTTCTTCGAATTCCGAACCACTTCCGATGCGAGTGCCAAAAGCATTCGAAAATTGAGCATTCGAATTTGCCATTCGTTCGGGAAAGGTGAACGTGGACAACCGATCATGGAAGAGTGGATAAGTCTATTTACCTGCTCATCTCGTTCTTCAGGTTGTGGTAGTACTTGATGGTCTCCTCTCCTTCCTCCTGGTTGCCGCTGCGATACTGCAGGATCGACTGTACCATGCTGAATCCTTCGGGTCGAACATAATCGGGAGGCGGTTCCTCGACGTCGTTTAATCGAACACCTGGCTTGTTGCGGCGCAAGTTCTTGTGCACCTCTTGGTTCTTCATGTGGACCTTCAATCCAAAAATGTTCGTATCAGTTAGTTTCGTTTCTTACCACGAATATTGCATTCATTTTTATCGGAAGTCCATGCGCAAAATGCCTGGGAGAGTACCTAGGTATTCGGTCAATTTAGCACATAATTGTTTTCGTGATATGATTCTTCGAATTTATTTCCGAGCTAGCGCAGCCCGTCGTTGTTTACAAAAAGTATTAAGCTACTTATGTATGTCCAGGAGATAATACTTTAGGCGGTACAGTGTTTTCTCGATATATGTCCACAACACGACATATATCCAGGGACATATATCGGCTATGAGATACTGTCGGTCAGCGAAGCTCGAATGGCTTCGGTCGCCGAGGAGCGTTACATAATACGGGTCAGGTGTATCGGTGTGAGACCACTACTGATCCAATAACAAAACTTCTTTATTTTTCATTATTTTTTTATGGGACTTTCGCCAACATACCCGTGGCATTTTTCTAATGAAAATGATACCAAACATGATATAATTGCGATGGTATTTACTTTATCCCTCACGGGGTATACCCCGCGGCAGTGGGGATAGTTCTGTGACTTTTATCAGCTAGATATTTGGGACATATATCGAGTAAAGACTATTTCGATTTGAGATAGTTATTTTAGACATTTCAGATACTATTTCACTTACGTTCTGGGAGAAGTGTATGAGATCAGCTTGCCGCAGTTTAGGATGCACATTATCGTTCACAGATGGTTTCCTCTTCTTAACCCTTTCTTCCTTCTTGTACCACTGCTGGACAATGAACGCAGCATCCTCGTTCTTCAAACCCTCCCGCAGTAACGCTTTATGCGCCTCGGGCTTGTCGTCATAGTGATTCAAGATCCTCTTGAAGCGTTCTTCAAGTTCAACGCCGAAGCGTCTGCGGATGGTGTAACCTCTGAAATCTATGAACGCCGAGACGTTTATTTTCATTCCTTTCTTAAATCGATCCCGAGTTTTCAATCGACTTCTTGCTCGCAACTTACGGCTCTGAATGATGACTGCCGCATCGTCTTCGTTCAAATCCTCTTTCTCCTCGCCCTCTTCTTCTCCTCCTTCTTCTGGCTCCGTAGGTTCGGCCTTCTTCTCCTGCTCTTCTGTTAAAATAAAGATACAGTGTCAGTGTGTTGTTTTCACCTTGTTAAGATTGTTGAAGAAGAAGAGAAAATTCTGCATGGTTACTCATACAATTGATGTCGATAATTTTTATTTTGCATAAAGAACCGCAATCTAGTCATCAGTATTAATTAGTTACTGTTTTACTGAAGATTTAGAAAAGAGGTCAATGTACTCCTGGCACTGCTACCTTGGGCTCTTTGTATAGCATTAGCTTCCTCCTCCTCTTGCTTCTTCTTCATCTCTTCCAGGTGATGCTTTCGCGACAACCAGCCGCGAATATGACGTTGCAATGTTACAACGGACACCGCGAACTGCCACTTCTGCTTCTTGAATCTGATCCTGGCCAGCCATCGGCGGACGCACGCCTGGACCATGATTATCTTCTTCAGCTGCTCTTCGTACATCTTCGACAGGAACTCGACGTGATAGTATTTCAGGAAGACCTTCGTCCTACCCAACGCCCATCCGTCCATTTTCAAGCGGACTAGAAGAAGCCTGCAATTGTCGCGATTCGCTACCACTCGCTCGTCGTAGCCGAATGCCAGGAAGCAGTATCTGCAATTGAAAAATAATATTTTTCACTTTAATAAATTGGTAAAAAGCACTGACATTCAAACTCATCTAAACACTTTGTACTACACACGACATTGAAGCTGATCAGTCAGATGGTCCATTTCTCTTCTTGATTTAACACTTTTCAATTGATGATACGTCAATTCATATTTAGCATGAGATCGGGGAAACCAAAGAGACCATTGTAAATATGAATACAGTGAATTCTCGATTTATGTCAACAACACGGGTCTTGCCAACGACATGTATCGTCCAGGAGACATACTCGAGGCGTGTTATGTTTACACTCTCGAGCTTCTTAGCCACTCACGGGGTATGACCCACGGTAGTGGGGATAATTCCGCGACGTTTATCATCCAGGCCTTGGCGACATATATAGAGAAATCACTGTAGAGCATAATCCTTCGAAGGACAAAAATCCATTCCCTTTTCTTGTATTAAAGGAACAGTGTATTGATCTTTTTTGTTACTTAACTTTTTACTAAATTTAGTAACATATTTTGTTTCCCATACAAATGGGTGAATAGCTACCATGAAAAATGAAAGTTGAAGAGATAATTATCCTAAATTATTTTCTATATAACTGTAAATTAATGAAAAGAAGTTATTGAAGATACCGAAACAAATATTACAACCCGATAAAACTAAATATTTTAATATGCGAGTATAAGATAAAAATGAATGTTAATACGAACCTCTTAAGGAAGTCATTGAACGGTATTCTATGCGAAAAGCCGTTCTGCCTGATTCTTATTGTCTCTAATACGCCAGTGTACCGCAGCTGCTTCACGACCTTCTCTTTATCGAAAAATCTAGGGCTTCTCGAATCATTCGGTTTTATACAGCGCACAAATTGAGGTGACCCCGATACCATCTTCTGCAGCAAATCCATAAGGGAGTAGCGGAAGTATGTTGCCACCGTTTGTTGAGCTCTAGATTGCGAGGCCAATCCCCGGCTCGAGTAACGTTCCTGAAACAATTAAACCCATCACGTGTGACTTCACCGTTTAACAATAGAAAAAGCATTTCAGCCTCTGCATCATGAATGGAACGCACGCGTTCACATACAATGCGTGAGAAAGCCTTCTGCAGCGATCTAAAGACAAATATTATTTTTTAAACATCGCATGACAATAATAAAATGGGAATAACTATCAATTATTTCCATTAGAAAATTAGCACTACTTTTAAGAGCCAAGACTCCGTAGATTCGCGATAAGGTAGAGTGACCACGTTACCGACGAAAATAGGCGAAAAATGGTTTTACGTGCCTCAACTTTTCGCCCTTATGTAAGAATATTTTGTCGCTGGTAAAGGGCTCATTCGAAAGAGGAAGGTTCAATCTAGCGCGCGCTGGTCATGAGCTGACGAGATTATGCAGATATTTGGTAATATAAGCGTTAGAAGTAGGCCAAAAATTGACGATGCGCATGCCGTGGAATCCAAGCATTTTTATGCCGTTGGATGAGTTTTCTGGATGAAATCGAGAGCAGCGCGTACTAGACAATATCTCCAGCTACAAATTGAGCTATATTTTGTCTTGATTCTCTGCGAAATAAAGCCAAAAACTTGAAACACGTTTCCGGCGTCAGAATTCATGATGTCGATAATACAGAGCAAAAGATGTGACAAGTTTAGTCACAGACTTAAGATCCGTCGGATCAAGACCAAGACGGAACTTAAATTGAACGGAAATTGTACAGCAGTTACCGACCTGCTGACTCTGCAAAAGTCACGCGACTACCCTTGGCTCTTAACCCATTAGCTGCCACGATCCCCAGTTGGGAATTTTGGAATTTTACGTACACCACTCGGCGCCAGAAATATATTTGATACGCCTGACAGTTTAGTTTCATTCTAAAATTTGGCAGTTAATGGGTTAATTGCTATACGCTGTGGCGTTGGCGTTGGCTGTGTTTCATTCGGAATCAATTCTCGAGCATCTCATTCGTTGATACCTTAGTATTCTGGTTCGACGGGGATAGCTTCCTCGAATCAGTCTCGTGCACCGCCGAGTACAGGTTGCCAGTCTTCGTGATCGGGCATTGGAACAAGAAGCGAACCATGTCGTACTGAGACTGTCTGACCAGTTGGATAACTTCGGGAGGCAGGAAGTTTCTGTTCTTTTCCAAGAATCCTTCCGCTTGGTAAACCACGCGTCCTGCGAAATGGTGAACAGCGAAGCAGACTGCGTCCGATTTTGGTCGTACGTAGAACTTCGATTTGATGTTGTTATGGAACTTTTCTGCAACACGAACGATACCCAAAGACCGGAATCAAATGACACGAATCAATAGCACCAAAAGTGAATGAGAGAGAAAGAGAGTAGCTAAGCATACCAATTAAAGATTTATTCGTGGCTCTGGGAAAGCGGCTCTCCTCATCTAAAAGGGCTAGGAGCCCCATAGGTTTGCTCAACAACATGTCCAGGACTGGTCTGTTGTCCGAGAACTCGACCAGATCCACCGGTATTCCTTCGGCCATGTACTCCTGTTGCTCCCAGGTGAAAATGTGCTGGTTGAAGTAGTACTGTATCTGTTCGTTCGCGATGTTGATGCACAGCTGCTCGAACGAGTTCCTCGGGAAATTCTCGAACCCGAAGATGTCCAGGAGACCGATGGCCAGCGGCTCGTAATTCGGAGCGTGATTGAAACTCAGCAAACAGTTGATCTGATTCACCATCCAGTCGAACAACCGGCCGTAAAGTCCCTTGGCCATGGCGTCTCTCGCCGCGCACGCCTCTGCCACCGTGTTGTTTCGCGTGATTGTTTCTCCTCTGGTCATGACCGAGTTCGACGTTAGAGCTTCCAGAAGATCGTTCTCCTCCACGCCGAGCAGCTGCGAGACTGAAACGTAACCCAGCGATCTTAAACTCGAGGCTAGCGAGCAAACGAAATAGAGCCGCTGATGGCTTTAATGACGTTTTTTAAATGAAACTTTTATCACCAGATTCGCGACACTTCTCTTCTCAAAAGGTCACAAATGTGTCAGTAAATGTTTCCTGGACGAACAATTACAAGCGAAAAAAGTTTCGTCGTTCAACTAGCATTGTCAACCGATGTCGAGTAGGTTTAGTAGTTGTGCGTGACTTTACAAATATAATCGAAAAATCCGCAAGTTAACCTATTAAGTACTGTACGCCACTATAGTGGTTTCCGTGGAAAGCAACAGTTGGAACGGTACGCCACTATAGTGGTTTCCGTGGAAAACGTCAGTCTGAACAGTACGCCACTATAGTGGTTTCCGTGGAAAGCATCAGTTGGAACGGTACGAACCACTATAGTGGTTTCCGTAGAAAGCATCAGTCTGAACGGTACGGCACTATAGTGGTTTCCGTGGAAAGCATCAGTTGGAACGGTACGAACCACTATAGTGGTTTCCGTAGAAAGCATCAGTCTGAACGGTACGGCACTATGGTGGTTTCCGTAGAAAGCATCAGTTGGAACGGTACGCCACTATAGTGGTTTCCGTGGAAAACGTCAATCTGAACAGTACGCCACTATAGTGGTTTCCGTGGAAAGCATCAGTCTGAACGGTACGCCACTATAGTGGTTTCCGTGGAAAACGTCAATCTGAACAGTACGCCACTATAGTGGTTTCCGTGGAAAACGTCAGTCTGAACAGTACGCCACTATAGTGGTTTCCGTGGAAAGCATCAGTCTGAACGGCACGCCACTATAGTGGTTTCCGTGGAAATCATCAGTTGTAACTGAAGGAACCACTATAGTGGCTTTTGTGCCATTCACGGCCAGACGCGCCGTTCCTGGGAGACACAATTACGGACAATCGCGCCGTCCTTGGGAGGGAGAGTCGCGGACGAGCACGCCGTACTTAGAAGATCAATGTTAAAGTTTTCAGTACCTCTTTGCAAAGGCGTGGTGTCAATCACGCGGCTTTTGTTGTCAGTATTGTCTTCACTGGCAACCTCGCCGAATTCGATGTCTCCCAGGTGAAGCACAGCTGCCAGGATACGATAGACAGTGTCCACCTCGCCATCTTGGAACCCAAGCAGCTTGAAGCCGTTCTTCAGCTGTTGGAACTTGTCGATGTGGGTCTGGGACGTCTGACTGTTGTCCATGAGGTACCGATGGTGTTTCCGCAGGTTCTCGTCTAGGTAGAACTCTGATAGACGATTGTCTGCCTCCAGACCATCGTACATATAGTAAAATATGTGGAAATTCCGTTCGCTTCTAAAATGATTTTAAAAGCGAAAGTCTAAGTTATCAAGAAAGCGAGATTATCATGGCGATTGTACAGAAAAAAATATTAACGATTAAAAGAACTGAAAGACATTGAGGTCGTCCCCGAAGAGGGAATTTCCGAACACAACTCATGGCAACTTACTCGGCTTGGGCTACTACTCGAGACTGCTCCAACAAATAAACGGATATCCTTGCACCAGTAACCTTCCCGCCCTTCGTCATGGTTAGGTCCAAGTACTTCCCGAACCTCGAAGAGTTGGCATTGATCCCCGTGGTGGCGTTACCGAAAGCCTCCATTATCGGATTGATCTGAAGAATCCTCTCCTCTAAATTACGATTCGGAGCTTTGCTTAGGTAGACCAGCTGCTTCAGCAACAAATTCGCGCTCTCCGTTTTCCCCGCTCCAGACTCTCCGCTAATGACGATCGCTTGATTCTGGCGTTGATGCAGCAACGCCTGGTACGCGGCGTCAGCGACCGCGAAAATGTGCGGAGGATTATCTGATCTTGCTTGTCCTTTGTACCGCTTTTGCTCCTAAACAGGCGGAGTGAATTGTCCGTCAACATTCTCAATTTGTCGACGCAAAATTGTCGAATCCGTATTCCGAAGCGGGAGCTAATTACTAGACTGTGAATATTTACATATGAAGATTTTCAAAGAGGATTAGACTAGAAATTTTAATGACGTCTTAGTTCTGCGTATCGCGCACACAAACGTGAAATGATAGCAACCGTGTTAACGAAAGAAAAAGTCGTAATTAGGCTGCGGATCTTTATGCATTGATAAGAAAATTGAGTTTATAACAAAATTTGAAATTGTAGGAAAATTTCAACAATTTCAAATGTCAATATACTATTTCTCATCTATTAAAATTAGCAAGTGAAGAAACAACATTCTACTTTGTTTCTATTTCTTGTAATCAATGCAGACTATTTTTATTTTGCATAAAGACCCGCAGTCTAGTCATAATCCATTAGAAAATATAAGAAGAAATAGAAAGATCGATCAAATTATGCCAGTCGCACGTACATACATACATTAATTTTCACATTTTTAGAGAATTTCACTCGCAGATTTCGTTCGCGAAAATCGACGAAACTACTCACAATTCCAGTGTACAATCCCAAATTCGTGAACGGGTTGACAGCGACGAGTATGTCCCCGATGTACGTGTAGATCTGACCCTGTTCGTATCTGTGCTCCAACTGATCCACAATCCCGTCCTCGGACAGCATGTCCAAAGCAGCCAGGTCGTCCATATACATTTTCTCCGGCCTGGTTTTTCGATCGGTCTTCAATTTCCCATGTTTGGTGGTCACTTCCGGTTGCCTGTGCACCCTTCCATCCGACCTCTGTCTGCGGATCTCTTCCTGAAGCTCTTCTCGGATTTTATCCACGCGATCCTCAATGGTCATCAGCAAAGGATGCTCCCTGAGCTCGCTGGCGAACGGCCTGTGCTCCAAATCTTTGACCAAACATTCCGTCACGAAGTCCACTAGCTCTGGCGTGTGGAAGTCTGGGTTCTTCAGGGCCGGGGGCGGGTTTCTAGGGATTTGAAACAGTGCCCTCATAGGGTGCAACTCGGAGAGGGGTGGGTCACCCTCTGCTAACTCGATGGCAGTGACCCCGACTGACCAAACGTCGCAACGGGAATCGTACGATGAATCCAGCTGTTGTTCGCAGGCTATCACCTATTTTATCACGTTCATAGTTTGTTAAAACTTCACTGCTGAATATGGAGTCGAGTGGAACCTCCGTTATATGAAAACTCGTTATGTGAACGCTCTATTATGTGAACACCTGTTACTGTACTGTATGTATTAGGTGTATAAATTTGAGGCTCCCACGGTTAATCAATTTTAATGTTATCTTGAGTTGAAACAGTTCAATAATTATATTGTAGATTGATTACTTGAAAAATGAAGAAAACAATGATTGAATCACTTGTAAAGTGGAGGAAAAATTGAGAGTGACACAGATCATTTTGGAAAGTAGTAGGCTTTTTAGTTTCTCTGCAAATAATTAATAAATTCACGGAAAAGGGTTACTCAACATTAAAAAAAGTGAACCCTTTCCTATGTGAACTCTTTCTTCCCCCAATTGTTTTATATAACGGAGGTTCTACAGTACATGAAAAATGTTTAATTCTTTCGTTTCGAACAAACACGATTTGAACTTAAAACATTTTAAGCAGAAGATTGTTTAAAACATTAAGTGGTGCGACTTCCTAGGTACTTTCTTTAAACAACTAAACGTCCTTTATTTTACTATATTTTATGATTGATATTTCTACAACAAATTTTCGTTTTATTCATGTAACAGCAATTGCCAAAGATAATATTTTATTGTTAATTTGAGTCCATGTATTGAGGAGCAGTTTTAGCTTTAGCAACGTTGTGTGCAATCTTGAATAATTAGGTCGAAACTTGCGAAGATATATTCCTTGACTATCACTATTATAATCATTACATTATAAATGCGTTCATCGCGTATCTAACAACATAAAGTAAAATAGAGCATAACAATTAGTAGTGATTTCGAGTAATTTGTATTCCAATTTTAGCGGCGCAACGTCAGAATGGTTTCAAAAATGAAACTCTTGTGAAAACATGGTAAACTTTCGTGACTATATTAACACAGAAAATGCTGAACAAACCGAACACTATTTCAAACAAATGAAGCGGTTTGAATTGCGTGCAGACAATTTTGCAAAATAATATATGTTTCTAATAACAATTTTTTCTACGTTTTACGTTGAAAAATCATGGAAGTGTTTTGGATACATTTGCATAAAATTAGAAGCCAGATTAGTGGATTGTCGGCAAACTTGTAATTAATGATCATAGAAAATTGGGTTTGTTAAAATAGCAATCGACAATATTGATAACATAACGTACCTACAATTTGTTATTCTTTCTTCTAGGAATTTTGTGTGATAAATGTAATGTTAATAGCGTAACATACCTACAATTTGTTATTCTTTCTTTTAGGAATTTTGTGTGATAAATTCGATGAAAATTTATACTTCACCTCAGGTGCCATCCAGTACGGCGTGCCAACAGAAGTATTTTTCCTTGCGAGCGTTTCTGCAAGATGCGAGGACACACCGAAGTCGACTAACTTAACATTCGCATCCTCGGTGAGCAAAATGTTATGCCCCTTCACGTCGCGGTGCATGCAATGATTGGTGTGTAAATAAATTAAAGCTTCCACCGTTTCTCGGAGAATATAAGCTATTTGATCGTCGGTCAAACGTTTCCCTCTTTTCTTGAGACCTTGCACGAGATCGGTTACCGATCCTCCGGTGCACAGCTGTAACAAAGATCACTTTTCATTTATTCGGAGGCAATTAAAAGAAAATTTGGATTTGAGAGTCCATTAAGTAATCGGTGCAAGTTTAGCTTATTGAATTCAAGATAAATAAATTGATTATATTCTTTATAGTACTGTCGCGGAAAATATACTTTAATTTATAATTGCAAATTGATGTAACCCCTTGTTCAACTTTTTCTGCATAATCGTCCAATATCATTTTTGTCGGCGGTTTTCGATCGACTGATTGCTCTATGATAAATGACAAGGAAGACGACGTTAATGCTTAAGACACCGAAGGACACACTATATTTCAATTGCACATCTGTCATGCTTTCCTGCCTGTATTATGAGTCGAAAATTACAGCGACAATACCTCCATGACGAACCATAATTGATCCTCTTCCTGAGCCGGCTTCGCTCTTTTCAAGAAAAGCCCGTGGAAAACGGGGATGTTCGGATGAAGGCTGAGATCCCTAAGCACGAGATACTCTTCCTCGATCTCTTCGATGTTATCAGCCACGTTCTCCAATATCTTGATCGCAACCTTGTTGCCCGTTTCGTTGCACTGCGCCGAGTATACTTCTCCGTATGTGCCTTCGCCAATTAATTCTTCCAGGACGAAACGATCCCCGGGATCGGGTATCACGTCGAAATTTACGTGCTGACTCAGCCCGTGGTACGCCATATTGGTCCCACCTCCTGTCATTTCTGGAACACGAAGCAAACAAAAATTATAGTCCCTGCGAAATATCACATTTAGATTTTATGACTGGACTCTGGAACATCGGCAATCAAATTCAGCATTCGATTTTTATTTTATTTCATTTATAGCTTGATTCTGGAAATTTGACAATCGAATTCTGCATAGAATTTTTATTTTATTTTATTTCTAGCTTGATTCTGGAAATTTGACAATCGAATTCTGTATAGGATTTTTATTTTATTGTTTTCAGGCTCGATTCTGTAACATTGACAATTAAATTCTCTGTCGAATTTTAATTTTATTCTATTTGTGGCTTAATTCTGGAAATTTGACAATCGAATTCTGCATAGGATTTTTATTTTATTTTTTTCAGGCTCGATTCTGTAACATTGACAATTAAATTCTCTGTTGAATTTTAATTTTATTCTATTTGTGGCTTAATTCTGGAAAATTGACAATCAAATTCTGCACAGGATTTTTATTTTATTTTATTTTGTGGCTTGATTCTAGAAATTTGACAATCGAATTCTGCATAGGATTTTTATTTTATTTTTTTCAGGCTGGATTCTGGAAACTGGACAATTAAATTCTCTGTAGAATTTTTATTTTATTTTATTTTCAGCTCAATTCTAGAAAATTGACAACCGAATTCTGTGTAGTAGTTTATTTTTGTATTAATGCAATTTGAATCTCAAGGAAGAGATCATTTTGCACTTTCAAATGACAGTTGAACTCGTTTCACTATGGCAAGCGGACTGCAAATTTTATGTGACAACAAAAAATTAACAATATACTGTATAAGAACTTATAATAACTTATGTAAGACTTATTAAAATTGTTAAAAGGGGACGCACGCGTCAATTTAATTTCTGTTTCTGACAATCGACTTAAAGAATTTTGATTTTGCATAAAAATCAGCAGTCGAATGATAACCAATGGGGTGCACTACTTTTCCAAAAGAAGTGTAGAATCTTGAGATGAAGTAACCAGCGTTGATCAAATAGTTTTTAAATTCGCGAACAACCGTTAATAATAAATAATAAGTTTAATAACAGTAGCAACAACGGCCGTAATAAAGACTGATAATTACAGTCTTAGATTAATTATGAAGACTATACAGTTACAGGTTCAACGTAGCCGCCAGAATTTGCACGGTACACTTGAGTTACAACCGGAAGTGTTTCCCGCCTAATATCTGTGATTCATTATTAGCGGTGTATAAACGTCGAAACCCATTATTCTACGCTGCTTTATTAGGAAAAAGAAATTATGATGCCACGGATCCCGTACATTCTAAACAGTGAATGAGCAAATTACGATAATAATGTTTTACACCTTGCAGCCTCAGGTTTAATGGCAGATGAGCGGAAACTATAGTGAAGTAATTTCGTAGCGCAGTGACTCCATAGAAAGTTGCGGTTTACCGCGAAAAGAAAACTCGCCGCTGCATTGTTCGTGCATCGGTAAATGCACGGATCAGCAGTAAATGTTGTCGCGAACGATTAGTGTCAAAGAGAAAATTATTTATTCATATTTAAAGTCCAGTTTCCAAGCTCGGGATACGTTACACGATTCCGCAAAATAAAATAAACTATATTCACTTGTCTATTACGGATACGATTTAAATAGAAAGTGGAAATGATCTAACAGAAAGTTATAGTTTTTGCGGACAGCTCGGACCTCGAAAGCGGGTTTTCTAATTGGGTTAATACGAGCAAGAGGTCTTCTGTAAGTCCGCAAAGTCGGTTATATAACTGAATATTACATCTTCTTATAATAATCGAATTTACATTTTCCAAGGTTTTGCAAATCAAATATGACAACATTTTCGTTCACTGCTCCGCCGAACAGAATCAAAGTAAACAATCGAATTTCATTCCTCGGATTATATTTATTCTTCGCATTGAACAAAATTATTATCTGCCCAACGATTTTGTAACTGTGATCTTTTCTTTTTCAATTTTTAAGGTTCACCATTGTCCAAAACCTTTCGGTCCTTCGATAGGAGAGTAAGATATCGTGGTCACAAGTAAATTCTGAAAATACGCTTTCTGGTTGTTTTCACTGCACTTGGGATTCAGCTCGGTGCACGACGGGTTTAGGTGGGCGCGATTATTGTTTCTTTTTTTTGTCGACTAACCGATTATATCACCCATGTTCGGAACAGTTTCGGACAATCGGGACGTTAAAAAGCTCGTTGCCTCATTTAAGTGCAAGTGATATTAATGTTCACTGCTCACTGGGCCAGGTACGAGGTACGACTGGGTCGTTCGTTTTCTAACCAGATACCTGTTAACCCCTTAATAGGATTGCGCTCGGTAAGACCGGCGCACTTCGGACTCAGAAATAGGTCTCGTAAGAAGACCACGCCACGTGTAGTTCTGTCAGTTTAATTCGCAGTCTTGATATTAATTCCACGATACGGGGGGAATTGGCTTAGAATCGCATTGCTAATCTGATAGTCCTCATCCTGGGGAAGTAGGACTCCCGGCCGGAAAACCAGTGTCAATTAACACGCTAAGATCAAACGCTTTCATCTGCGCGAGTTGGTTCCGAGCGTCGTACCCTAAATCTGTCGTTTCGGTATTTCTGAATATTTACTGGCCAATTTAAACCCCTACACCCCTAATTACATCGTTTATTATATGACTGCGAACTTTTGTGCGATAGAAAAATGTTCCAAGTCGATCTAAAAAAAGTCTCGGTAAGAGATGAGAGAAAACAATGTAACAATATCTTTACAAATTTTTAGTCTACTTTTTATTATTGTGAGACATTTTTTTTTAAGGAAGCATTTGAAGTATTATCGTTTTGTCTACTGAAAGATTTATTCAGGTTACAATGAAATAAAGATAATTCTGATTAATATTAATTAGAAAATGTACGTTTCCTTATACTTTAATTTCCACATGCACTGATAACGATCTGCGGTCCAATTAGTATGCCAAAGTATCTAATTAAATACATATAAACTTTTATTTATGCTAGCTGAAATGCATTTATTTTCTGTTCGGCACAATGTTATTACATCTTATTAACGAACGTTATCTATTTTATTGATTAGAAAAGTATGTTTTATTTTACTTTATCTGTGTGAATGTTTGTGAATTTATTAAATGAAAGTTTTCATTTTCATGTTTTAGACACATTAAAAAGTAAAATGCTCAATGGGATCAATTTGATATCTATGTTTATGTAGTGTCACAGATACGTACGCATGTAGATTTATATCATGCTGTTAGTTTCGCGTGTACAATTGCAAATTAACTTGTCGTATTCAGTGTTCAGCATTCTATTTTCATTTTTTTTTTGTTTAATTGTTGATTAAAGGATGCTCTTCAGTGGATTCCAAAATTATAAGCTTTATAATATCATTGATTCATATTTTTATTGAAATAATAAGTTCCATTAAATCAATTATTTGCTTAAGAAAACAACTATGACAAAGGATATTCCGTTTATATTATAATTCATGCAAATGTACTATTAAGTAAGAAGTATCCCGTGTACATGACAATGTGTGACTGTGTCAATGGGTGAAGCCACCTAAACGTCGAAGCCACTCGTGGGTTTGAATGGCATTTTGTAATATGAAATTAAACAGGACATTTATGGATCACAGAAAAAACAACAGCTATAGTTTCCAACAACAGAATAGCTTCTTCATTCACGAAAATTAATCGCACCATGATAATGTTATTACTTAATACTTTTATCGTGCTATTTTCACATTGATCTCCATGGAAATTATTTTCTCGCTATAATTTGCGTGCATATAATTTTTTTAAAATTGCTTAACTTTACCTGCAAAAACCTAAACAGTTTCTGTCAGATTGCCAAAAAATTGGTAGTATAAGATTACCATTATTTTAAGGAGCTGAACTAAAATGATTTGATGAGGCTAAAATCACTTCGAGAAATGGAATAAATTTGGAAAAAGCGTTTAAAAAAGTGCAGCATCATAGTTGCAGTGGTTGTAGGTCGTGCCGTATGCATTCATTTCTTTTCTCTCCGAAAGGCAATAGCCGGCAATTAAAATTTCCATGAAACTCATAAATCTAAATAAAAGGATACGGCAAAGTACACAGATAATTTCATAATCTTGTGAGCGTGCACGAGCAAGTGTTAATAATTGCGCACAGTAGTATGCTCACCGGCGTGAAGTGTAGCAAATCTGCGAGTCCTCGCCGTGTTTCGCATTTATGAAACAATTTGCGTGTGCTTACATGTGATTCTGCATTTTAAACGTTCACAGATCACATGTAAACGTATAACGAACCGTAAGATTTATGTTTTGTCAAATGGACGTGTTCTACATACGTGGAAGAACTATATTTCCCAAATTAGAACTTCACCGTACCAACACACCTTTCTTTGGAAAAAAGAGCATGACAATTAGACTGTGAATTTTTATGCAAATATCCAAACCAAAATAAAACCAGAGTCTGCACGTACATTTTCTTTCATTCCGATCTCCAACGACCATTAAATCTCTCAATTTTTAAACAATTACTGTTCAAACGTTAGTCTTCCATTCTTTCTTGAAAGAACATTGACCGTTCAAAATTTCAATCAACTTCAATTTTGTCAGAGACAACCATATCATTTGATTTATTTATAAATTTTTCAAAATTCTCCATGGGCAGGACTTGCGAATGAAAATTGCACGAAATCGGCGGTTATTTGTTAAAAACAACAGGGAAAAGTATAGTGTCTTCGGCCTAGAATACTATAATGGAATCCTGTCAATTTCACAGATCGATGCTCGCGTTTCTAGGAATATCGTGGTCATCGATCATTTCGAAAGCATTGTCAATTTCTTTGGGAATAACAGCGATCCGTGGCGATGATTATGATCTGATTTCTATGTGATAAAATGAACGGGCGCCTCTCTCGTCTCTGAAATTTCATGGTTCGATACCTACACGCGAGCCTGCCAATCGTAAACAATAACCAATCACCGTGCACGCGGTCACGTGGTCGAAAGGGTATTAGAGCGAAGAAACCCGACGTGAAATTGGCTTAAAGGCCCGAACTGTAAAGTAATGTCTCTTGGAGCTGCGTCAGGATATCCAGCTGCCTTGGACAATACATCGCTGAACCACATTAACTAGCGCATAAGCTGACGAAGTCACGAACATCGTGGCTTCTCGGTTACAACGGTCTCGTTGGCTACGAACATTTCATTGTTCATGATTATCGATTTTAATTAGACTCCACGGCGGAGCTTCGTCGCAATACCGCACAACCCTCGGTCAAAAAATTAGATCCACGGAGTGATCAATAATTATCATGACTTCAATTTTCACTGGCCTCGAACGGCACTTCATAATTGTCCGTTGACTGCAAACGTTTTATTGTTCGTGGTTATCGATTTTAATTAGGTCTATACGGAGCTTCTTCTTAACCTTCGCAAGACTAGGTCCGTTCAAGTTTTAACGCATTATTTTGTGTCCCAAAAATGTACCTCCTTGAAAGAGATGATTCCCGAGGTCATTTGAAGTAACTTTTTCCTTTACGGAAATGTTCTCCGCCGTTTTGTTCAGGAGTTATCAACGAAAAACACGGACCAATCCTAGCGCGGCTACAGCGGACAGACTCCGCCTCGGCGACATGTTGCGTTGAGCGCGGCGTTGGCATTGGTCGAACCGGAGTCCCTTCGCGATCGGATTGGTCCGTGTTTTTCGTTAATAACTCCTTAACAAAGCCGCGGAGAACATTTTCGTAAAGGGAAAAGTTGCTTCAAATGACAAGTACAGCACTTTTGGGATATAATGATATAATGATATAATAATTTGATCTGGCCACTGGAAAGTTAGAATTCAGGTGGAACTTTTGTAACTCTGGGTCAAAATCTAACCAAGCCCCACCATTCAGATGTTAATACTGTACAACGCTTAGTAAAAAAAAAATAATACCAAAAAGTAACAAATCTGAACGGTACTTAATAATTATTGTTATTGCCTACCGGTTTCTCAGTTAAGACGGTGTAATTTGCTACCAACATTTCATTAAACGTGAATATCGTTTTTAATTAGAACCACTCGGAATTATAAATATTTTTTGTGATTTTAATATAATTTGCAGGCCTGAGCGGCATTTAACAGTTATTCTTATTACCTGGTTTCCGAGTCCCAACGGTGTCATTGGCTACGAACTTTCGAATTTCATTACTCATAATTATCGATTTTAATTAGTTAACTCCATCGTTCCACAAAGAGTTTCTTCATTATATTGTACGTAGGTTGTTACATCAGGCTTTTGTCCATCAATTCTTTCGAATTTTTCTAATAAACTGCATTAGTTATGTGTGCGAATCTTGTTGATTTATATGTATAAATTGAAATTACAACCGTGAATTTCTATAACATTGTTATCTTAAAGACGGTAATAACTATTCATCGAGGAAACAGACCGGTTCGAAAAATATTCCTCACGGATAGTTTGCGCGATAATTGACGCCGCAGTTATCTACAATAAAAATTTCGAAACAATTTTCAATGAACAGGACTAATGAATTTTTGAACCGTGGAAAAGATTTGATTCTCCGAAGTATTCATGAAATATTTATAATCTTTACTATGATCTGGACCTTGAAATATTATTAAAAAATCAAGAATAATTGGGATAAAAACTTTTTGCTTTTCACAGTTCAGTAGTCACTTACAGTCATCTTAATAAAAAATGGTTTTGAATTCTGTTAATACAACCATGCATACGAATCTAGAATTATTTTTCCAAGCAAGCATTCTTGATAAATAGTTTCTGCAGTCTTCACGATAACAAAGTATAAAAATTCATGACAGGATTGTACTATATATGTATATTAATAAGTTTGCAAATTTTCACTAACATATGCACAGTTGGTTTATCCTAACGAAATTAGAATTTCTTCTTAAGTTGAAAATTATACTAACATGGTACATGCCACATAATTATATTACGAAATGGGTCGATTGATATTATCATCTTCATTTACATCAACATTTGCAGAGAAACATGGATTAAATCATTATAACACGAGCAGAATTTTGTTTAGTTGGAAAATGTAAGGATAAGTATTAACTTTTTAAAATAGAATTATGTCTTTTTTATGTTTAACAACCCTGTTATTACTATATGTTTACCCTGTTTAAACATTAGTAGTAGTAACTTATAGAAAGATCATATCAATCTTCATATAAAGTTTTTCATCTATTTAAAAAATCTACTAACACAAAAAATAGAATTTTATTTATGCACCCTAAAGTTTGACCATTAAAATGAGAGTTTGCATAAACGTTCACAACAGAGTTACACAAATTGCGATACTCACAATAATGTCTGAGTCATGAAAATGTGTATAAAATAATAATCGAGTAAGTATGATAATTTATTCAATAAACAGATTGAATTCAATAAAGAAAACTACAATGTTTCATTTAATACAATTTTCTCTCTAGATTCTATGCGAACATTTTCTATTAAAAGTAATTAACTACATTCCCATCTCGATTAAATTTTCTCTTTCAATAAATTATGCTACGATGAGAAAAGAAAATTTAGTAGACATTTCGCAGAGAACTCTCACGGAAAGTTCAATGTCGCAATATACATTACAGCTAGGTCGAAGTGAAGAAAAACTGCAACGAAGTTGCTGCTAGATGCATATTCAAAACTGCATTTGCTAAACGAAGCGTGGTTCCTTTAGAAATCGTTTCTATGCAAATGTAGTGCGTTTGCGTCATAATAAATTCTACATATTTTCAAGGCAGATCATCACGATGAGTTATACACAAATTGTGTGCAACATGATTTCAACAATGCAAACAAAGATTAATGGAAGAAAGTTATAAATAGTTGGAAAAAGATAATTTGCTTGCCTGCGTACATCTAACGCGATGTTCGATCACAGGAAATTGCACAATACCCTGACAATATTTTTAATTTGTCAAAAAATTATTCTTTAATGCTACGGTTAATAATTTTATCAATTTTAGTGTACAAATGATCTTTGTTTCTTGCATTGTTTCTGAATGACAAATTACAAACGTTTCTAGCAGATTTGTATAATGAAGTACTACAAATTCTTTTGAAAAAACATGTACGTGTACGTGTTAGTATAGTAAGAGTATTGTAATCGACACCACAGAGTATAACAAGCATGAGTTCTTTTGCTGCATAAATACAAAGTTACAGATTGAAATTTATATTTCATTATATTTCAAAATAATATTAATGAAAATAACTTATATTGTTAACACGAGGAATGAAGACGATTTTCAACAAAATTGAAACCAAGTTTGAAAAATATTATAAAAGAAGTCGAACAAATATATTAAAATGTTCTATTATTTAAGAGGATTTTTATTTTGCTACTAGTACCGTGGATTAGGCTTTCGTATTTTGCAAATAATTATGAATGTACTCTAGCGTATCAGTGTTTTAAATTAATTTCTGGGATCGCTGAGTTTTGGCAGATTCCGTTTTCGGCAAAAAAACTGGTCGGATGACAAGCTAGATAAAGTGAAAGGTCAGAAACTTTTTCAATCGCACACAGACGCTCTCGGTTCCGCTGTTTAATCCTTTCAGCGTGACGGTTTAACGGTATAGTGCATGCCATCAATAGCCATACCTCTTCAGCATAACGATGAGAGTATCAAACGCCCCGAACAATACTCTCTAAACTGAATCACTATGCTAATTACTTTACGCGCAATTATATCCAGGAAAATCGGCGTACCTGGGAAACTCGCCTGAATTATTCTTACTAATACTATCTTCTGAATCACGTAAAATGACGGAGGAATAGTACCGTGTAATGTTACAATCTTAATAGTCATTCTGGAATTCGAATAAAAGCAGACACATCGTTGTTAACAAAAAATACATTGGAGTATACACGTGTGAGAATTTGGTCTGATTTTTATATTTTTTACGTTAAATTGACCCGTTTGCACTTTTCACACTGAAAAATACAAAAATAGAGTTTGAGAATGAATTAATGTAAAACGTGCCACGTTTACTGAATAATACATAGTTTATTACATTGAAAACGTGTGAATGTATATAATGTAATTTATTCCAAGCTTTATTGAAAAATCTATTAGCACATTGCAATCATAATTTTTGCATGTTATTCCTTTTTTATACTGGTCCCGTGCTCGACGTAAATATTATTGTTAACAAATCGTAGACACATCTATTATTACAATCTGCTCTATGATTTGACGTTTATCATGGATTTATTAAAACATAAGTCATTCTGAAACGCACACTTTTTCACGGTTCTGGTTTCATTTGCACACCGTGACGACGTAACGGTATAGTGTGTACCATCAACGGCGTCAACATCACAACTTTACGCAATCGTAGAGAAAACATGGCAACCATTACGCAAATTGTCGAAACATTTCATACAAATCAATTATTACCATCAAAATATAAAAAAAGTGACCTTCATTTTCTCAAAATAGGATTTGTAATATATTGGGATCGAATACAGCTGACTACAATAATGAGAAAGAAAAACCAAATCCAGAGCTAAATATTCTCAAGATAATAGAAAATAAGTTTATTTTACTAGAAAATAAAATTCAATCAATTAATCGCAATTTTATTTACGCAACTAAGTATAATTTATATATTTGGTATTTTATTACTATTTTTGCTTACTATTTTAATATTTTATATTTCAAACGCAGCTTAGTAAACGATTCAACAATCGTGTCAAATACATCAGAAAAAATACATCAGTGTATTTTTTCGATATTTTTCAATGCGCATACTTCCGCATCGCGTCGCGAATCGGCTGGAAAATTCTTGATCGGTGGTTTCGCAGCCGATCCCGCAAACCGATCGCTGACCGAGTTCGATTTCCCTGGCCTTTTTTCTGTGGCTTTGTTTCTTCCATTTTTTTTTCGCCTGAACTATCGCCACGTAAAATCGGATCGCGCTTCCTCGAAATCGATACCGCATGTTTGTCGGAGCAGAACGGAGTTGCGATATTAATTCCGGTAGACGGGGAACACACGTGTTTCGCGCAGCGAACATTGGAATCGAACGATCTGTTACGCGAGATCGTTACACTGCGACATCGGTCATCGAACGACACCGAGTTTCTTTTATCGATCTGCCCCCGTGCCGATGGATTTTTCCCGAAAGAAAAAAAGAATTGGACGCAAAGTGAATACGAAGAAAACAACTTTCCAAGTTAACCTCTTGTCGTACGATTTTTTTTTTTGGCGAGGATTAGAATTTCGTTGTTCTTTACATAATAACTAGACTGTGGATTTTATGCATTTATGTCAAAAATTGTGTAATTTTAAGTAGCAAAAATATTGGAAAAATTTAAGCATACTATTGTATTATTTGCAATCTGCTAAACATAATAAGAAGGAAAATAAATTTCTATTTCATTTCAGTTCGTTGCAATTTAGGTAAAAAAATTTTATTTTGCATAAAGATCCGCAGTCTAGTGATAATAAAGTTCCCATTTTGTGATTAATTTTCAGGTCTAAGAGTGCAATGAGTTGGAATTGTTTATACGGTTTTAAGTAACGCGAAATGCATTTTCTTTGGTATTTTTGCCCTTGCCGTGCCGAATAATGTCGCGCATGACCGAGGGCATTGAAAAATTGCATCGGCATGAATTGACATAGTCGGGCACGGTGATTTCGCGCACTTCGTTTGGTCCGTTTCCGCAGTCCATCTGCGGAATCGCACATGTCATGTCATAAAGAAGCTGCGACGAACGTGACTTTTTAAGGTTGGCGCTATAGGTGCACCGTTCGATGAACGTGGTTTGATTTGAAGCACTGTGTCGTGGTAATTAGATTTATGCGAATTCATGACAGGACTGAGCAGCTCAGACGCAGTAAAAATGTTTAAAGAATTTGAAAGCGCTGTTCTATTACTTTTGACTGATTAACGTGGGGATAATTAATGGTGGTGATAAGCTCGAGCGATCGTCAACTTGTACGATTTTATTCCGTTATAAGATGACGCTTTTTATTTCGAAATAAGAAAATCGCTGTCCCCCCTTCTTCATCTTCATCCGAAATACGACGAAAGCCGGTCCCGAGCCATCGCCTTATATCGAAGGAAAACTAGTGAAATATCGGCGTGGGTCAGAAATGACTCCGGCACAGGCCTAGAACTCGCAGGAGTCCGAAATAAATGTTTATGCAGTCTCTGTATCTTTCAATTAATCCAGCGATAATTAATGGTATTTTGTCACAATGACACTTTGTTGGATTTAAGTTTTGGTTAATCGAATTTTGTCATAAACACACAAAATCCTTGGTCTAGATTGTTGTTAACATTTTGTAGGTACATGAGTTTTCCGTTAGTGCCACTCGTGACACCGTAAAAGTGTGCTAATTCTACAATAATGCATAGCCCTACTTTCCAACCTTTGACCACTGTTTGCGTTCATGCTCGATACGCTCCAACACAGGCATTGTGTTCTTTTTAATCATTCGCCGGAGAGTGTGAAGTCTTACAAAAGTAACACTGGTAGCTCGTTATTAATCGCATTACAGCCTTGTTCAAAGTCTGCTCCACGTGTCTTACGTGGTCAACTTTGTTTAAAATTATTTTCGTTTACAAATCAATCGTGCATCTGTCTGTCCAAAAATAATTTCACATTTGCTTATTTATGTGAGCTGTATTTTTGGAGAAGATAATGGTGTCGCCGAAACAAGCATCACCTTATAACAAATATTTATTATATGTCGTAACCAATATCATTGAAAGCAAAAAAAAATAGAAATCAATAACTTTTTATTTCGAACGCATTTCATGCTCTAATTTATATGTAAAAAAATAATAATCTATTTTTATTCCATTATTTATTTTTGTTTGTATTAAGTCTATACAAACAAAAACGTAACTCTCTTTTAATTAATATATATTCTTCATAAGTTAATACGAATTGAACTGAATATATAATTAAATCGAAAACACAATATTATTTACAAATGAATTACCATAAATTCTTGCTGTCGATATGAATTTTCTTTTAATAGAAAGTTCAGTCGAGTACGTCATTAAATCGAATACACAATATAATTGAAGCATAATCAGCATCAAGTAAAAATACTTGTGCAAATGACTTGGTGTTCTCGAACCACGTGAAATGAATTCACTCGTTTCTGCTTACCGAAAGGAGAAATTGCAAATGGAGTTTTCCTCTTGCATTGAAGCGAGAAGCAAAAGCGAGGAAAACATTTTGAAGCCAAAGCTGAGACGCGTTGTCTGTTATTTTGGTTAATGTACGTTTTCAAGTGCAGATAATTGTCGCACATGTTCCAGAAGCTCGGCCAGCCGCGATAGCCGATCCGCCGAAGTTATCAGATCCATGTGACTCAGGGTACACCGGTTTTCGATTGTTACGAGACAAGAAATACGACAACGACATGCGATACACTTCATCGAATTACGTTATCGAGACTGTACGTTCTAATTCTGTGCGGTACCAGCAAGTAGCGTGGAACACGGTCTGCTTCGTTGATGAGCTAACGAGCTTCCACACCTGAGATTTTCACCTGTCGCGGAAACCTGACTGATTAATAAGTCGTGCCGAGCGACAAGACGAATGATTATGTGAAACTCTAAGACAGATTCGAAAATAGTGCTGCATAGTCCTTCTAATGCACCGAGCGAGCCTCTCGATTATTATCGTCTCGATTTGCTGGAATATCGTTATCTGTACTGAACAGTGGAGCATAGTTGCGTAACTTTTTAGCATGAGATCGGTCGCACGACGTTTTTCTGTTTGAAAGCCTTTCCCGAAATCGACGGATGATCTTTTATTTATTGCCTCTGGCCCGATCTTTGTTGAAAATGCACGCCAATAAATCGCGCGTCACCGTAATGTAAAATTAAGACTTAATTGCTTTCTCAAGAAAAGTTTCGACGCGATAAAGGATTTCTCTAACTACGCATGTCATTTTCAGAGAAAATTCGTTTCACACTGATTAGCTTCGGAGCCTTTCATGTGTCAGTGGTACGTGCTGTACGTAATAAATTGTAACTTTTCATTCGAAATGCGGTTGCAATGTGTCGTTTCAGTTGTTCGATCGTACCGAACGCAATTAGTTCAGATAACGGAGGTTCCACTGTTTTGTATATATTTTTTTTTTCTTCGCAGACTTTTTTAATAAATTGATGAACGCAGTTTTCATCGGTTTTCAGGCGTGGCGATAATCAGACCGCCTAGAATTCCCAGCAATAGCGATTCAACGAGCCATTGCTCGCCAAGAGAGGCTCCTTAAGGAGGTGAATGCAACACTGACGAGCGCCAGTTTCTTTTAACGATCGAAATTTTCAAACGAACCACGAAGCATCGCTCTACTACACGCGTCCATCTTGCTGGGAACAGCCAATTACGCGTGTTCGAAATGTTCGGGAACATTGTTTATAACTACTTCATCTTCGACGTTAAAAGTAGTCTTCTTCAGATACTACACACACGTGGAATCCTTTTCTTCGACTTTCACACGCTGTCTGAAACGCCGAAAATCGAGTAGAAGCATTCGACCAATTTGTTAATAATTTTCTCATTGCAAAACGACGATCTTTCAACGTCCGAAACTCTGACTAACCCATTTGCGACATTTTTCTGATTAAAACGATACCAAACACGATACGATTTGGACCACATTTGCTCGTTTAAAACGCAATAGAGTAGAACCTCGATTATCCGAACTAATCACTGGAACGTGAGTGTTCGTAGAATTGAAACACCTACCTAGTTACATTTTTACTGATTTGTACAATGCTTAAAATCGTTTAAAATTGAATTGTTCACCGTCTGGATCATGTCGAGTTCAGATATCATCGGTTCGGATAATCGAGGTTCCACTTAATCGTCGATAGAACACGTCACAATGATGCAAATTGCATCGTGTTTGGACTCGTTTTAATCAGAAAATTCTCACCGATATCTCAGTAAAGGTTTCAGCCTTGTCACTTTTTCTACTGATCCGTCATGATTAAATAATCGCTGAAGACACAAAACATCGTTCTGGCATAAGAGCGATAACTCAATTAAACAAGCAGCATAGTTATCGCCATTTGGCGGGTCCATCGTTTACATATTAGATAGCATCTACTCCAAAAATCACATTCTAAAGTATCATCTATCGCGATGTTTTCAAACAATTTTGAATAAATCATTACATTTTATGGAATACAGATCGAACACGTTTCTGGATCGTAGATCTGCTCGGGATCGGGCCGAATTACGCAACAAGCTTCCTACATAACGAACTGGCGGGTTAATTACTAGCTTTTTAATAACTGAAAACCAGATGAATGCAATCAGGTTGCTTTGTATGGAAATGAAGCGCCCACGCATCGCGAGGAGCGTAGGACGCAGACAATGTCAGGGAATACTCACGGCTGGAATCAGACAATAAATCAAGGAGCCTATACTTGGGACTTCCTGTTCGATTCGCGGATCTACATTTTGTTTATCATTCGGCTCGATACTATGCGCGATCTACGGCTGATCTTCAAGCAATCTTGATCTGATTTTCGATTAACGATGGCTGATTGTTGAATGGGAAACGTAGAGTGAAGAGAGCATACAGCGAAATTTCTCATGGAGATCTAAATTTGCATGGGTACCCAGATATCGTGAATACAAAAATAATAGTGAAAGTGTAATCTTGATCTATAGTGGAATTCATCGAGGCTTCTTAAATGCCAACAAGCTGTTTCGAATCATTGTTACGCTGAAGATCTTCGTACACCGTATTCAATTGCACAATTGAATTCCATTGTATTTCAATTATATAGTAACTCAACCACGTTGTAACTGAATTACATAATTCAAACCTTTCAATTAATTCGATTACTAATTATTTTGATCAGATGTGTAATTGAAATACGATATAATTAAAATACAGCTCTCCAAATTATGTATAGCCCAGAACTTTGAAGAATTTAATACGTCTAAGTGATCCTATTATTGGTAATTCGTAATTAATGTAATTTAATTACAAAGTATTTTGTAATTGTACTCCATTGCAATTACGAATTACATTGTAATTTAATTGAACGAAGATCTGAATTATAAATTACAATACGATTTAATTACAATGTAATGCAATTACTTTGTAATTATAATTCCTGGAGTAATTCGATTGTAATTCTGCACAACTCTGCTCGTATGTTACGAATGAATAAAAATCCACAGTCGAATTACCTAATAATACGTCGATTCATAAAACAGTATTTTCTAATTTTGTTATAATGTTGTTCAGAGTGCTGCTAAATGTGCGTTTGTTGTTCACAAGTACTCGGTAAACGTCAACACGTGCATCATGTTTCTACTTTTGATATTTCTTTTTGTAAACTACACGAAGAAAGTGCTGCTTTACGTAAGGCTTGGAGAGAGGGCGAGGAAAGTTCGCAGCGTTCTTGAAATCGAAGTTTCGTGGGCAATTTTGTGCACCGAGCTAGCCAGCTCAAGAGTAAACACACAGAATTGGTGCCAAGTGTGCAACCGCTACGAAAATTACCATAATTTTTCTTTTCATCGGGCCTCTTCTATTTGGATCCAGTTGTCGGAGATGAAATCGTGAGGAGAAACAATTAATAGCTAAAGACCGGATAGCGTGTTGCGTCTACATAAGAATTATGTGTCACGTAAACGAATACTTATTAAGAAAATTACAACGTTAGAGCGGGTCCCCGTTATCGGGGGATATCTTTCATTAACGTGCTGCAAATATATGCTGCTTCATACATTCCCACGAGTCCGCATCAACTACGTTTGTAACACTTCAAGCATCAGGGAGTAACATTTACACTAATATTTTCGCATCAAGATTTACAAGATACAACAGATCAGAATTTAGATTGTTAAACGGATTTTGTGAATCAGCAACAGGTGTGGTCTATGCGAGTTCTAGAAAACAGCTTAAGTCAGAACTTATCACTGATTATGTTTTATACACTTCCTTCAGATAAACCTAATCTATAATAAGACTGTATAAATATAAGAGGTTGTGAAATGCGTCTTAAGATTCAGCCTAGAATTTAGATTAAACAATTTTCCACGTTGTAGTATAACAGATAAGAACATTGATAATTTGCACAAGCTGTAGAATATAGTTATTGTCATTTGATAACACATTGTGCTTAGTGCACTATGGATAAGTTTGCTATTACAACAGCTCTAGAACTATTAATAACCCAGACTAGTAGAGACTTTAATGACTTTACAGGACTTGACCGAAATCTAATAATATTTAGCTGTCAATGTTGATACTATTTATATACACAAATGCATTTATTGTATATATTTTTTCAGGTTGTCCCAAAAATGTTGTTTTCCTTGAGGGTGGTGATTCCTGAGGTCATTTGAAGTAACTTTTTCCTTTGCAAAAATATTCTCCGCGGCTTCGTTATCGAGTTATTAACAAAAAACGCGGACCAATCAGGGAGCGACAAAAGCAAACAGAGCGTTGGCATTGGCCGAGCCGGAATCGGTCCGCTGTAGCCGCGTCCGGATTGGTCCGTGTTTTTCGTGAATAACTCCTCAGCAAAGACGCGGAGAACATTTTCGTAAAGAAAAAAATTACTTCAAATGACCTCGGGAATAACCTCTTTCAAGGAAGAACAACATTCGTTTTTTTCATATATATATTTATCTATCTGTATAATTATTCAGAGACTATTTTAATTGCAATTCGGGAAAGATAGAAGATAGTAGAATATAATTGATCATAAATTATAGAATATTGTGAAACAAAAATTACATTTTAATTCTTAAGGAATTATAAAGAAATCATGAAAGTAATAATTCTATTAATAATTATAATACTGGCCAAAAAATAGAAATTGCTTGCTCGCATTTGGTATGATTATACTTGTTCAGTTTTTTCCCAACTCGGAGGTAACATTTCTATTAGAGTTTGTAAATTAGTGTAATTATTTATAATTTCTTGAAATTGTAAACTTTGTAAGCGTATCTCAATTTTCATCAGTTTATAAATCGATCTGAAACTTTCGCCCGATAGTTAATAGTAAACTGTAAGATTTAATGGTAAAAGGTAAAAGTTTAATCTACTTGGTGATAGAGAAACACATGAACGGTTTCTTGCTTCTTTATTTCTAGCAAAGAATTCAATAGTGAAACGTGCATGCCAACACCGTACCCAGTTCTCAGAGAATGTTATTTTATCAATCTTAATTATGTAGCAGGTTTCCTTGGTATTTACCTATTTTTTTGAATGTACACGTTTTACATTTTTGCTAGCGAGAAATGTATCTATATTTTGTCGTTTTACTCTTACCTTTATGGATGTACCAATTAAAATTATTGAAAATAATTCGAAGGTATGCTTCTTTCTGACATGAGTAAACGACTTTTCATGTAAAATATTTCTCTTTTCATATCTTAATTATAAAATTCACTAATTAATTACTACAATTGTGATTCCATGTTGAGGATTTAACTAGAAGAATGTGCTTTCTTTTAAAAAATGATACTTCTTATTGAACATGGAATTAGTTCAATATCCAATCTGAGGATTGTAGATGTTATTAAATTTCGAAAGATCAAGATCTTAATCGTTAGGTTAATATTATTCCGAATATTACGTATCATAAACCATCTCTATAGAAGCATCAAAGATCAAAGTTCATCAGTTGTGAAAGGCTTCACAAATGTTTCGTAAAATTTTACACTTGAGTACACGTCGTGAGTAAAAGTCACGTGCTTTTACTTTATGAAATCAGGTCTGCTGTGCACCGTACAGACTATTTTTATGGGGAAACTGTTGCTGGATATTTAAAAAAAAATTCATTAGCTGTTTATCTGATCATCCAATTATTTTCAACATCGATAATATTAGTGTACTAATAGGTGAAAATAGCTGTTCATGTTACAACAACTTTCTCGATTTTTTTCTCTGGTTACATTATATGTATAGCGAGTACGCTATCACTGAAACATGTTTTATCACTTTTTTGATGAACCAGAAAGTGATTTTAGTGAAGACTAAGACACTCGTAATATGTATTCACATACTCCAAGTTGTCGTATGTAACTAACAAAGAATAATAAAGCAATGTAATTATTAATGGAATTGCTTTTAGTATCATTTATTTCCTTTTTCCTCTAAACTTCTGAGTGATAGTATACTCTTATCGCTTCTAATCTTTAGCCTGTACTTCCTATTTACTTAAGCACAGTACTCAAATATTTACGTAACGAATTATCTCATAGTTGCTTTTTTTTTTACTTCTATCTCTAGATCATATTTCAAGCCACTTTAGAGGATATGTGTACTAAATACAAATATTATTTGCAACCATTTGGACATAAAATATATATTATGGGTAAGCGAGATTAAACTGCATTGAAAGAAAATTTTAGCAGATTTAGTTCGTAACAACAATTTAAAGTAAATTGTATACTTCAAAAGATAAAAGCTTAAAATCTTCAAGAAATTTCAGATTTATCTCTGAATAAATACTATATTAAATACACTATACTAAAGTTAAATACAGTATTTAAATACTATATTAAATACACTATACTAAAGTTAAATACAGTATTTAAATACTATATTAAATACACTATATTAAAATAAAATACAGAATTTAAATACTATTTTAAATACGCTATATTAAATTGAAATACAGGATTTAAATGCTATATTAAGTACGCTATATTAAATTGAAATGGAGAATTCAAATACTATATTAAATACGTTATATTAAAATTACATATGGTATTTAAATACTATATTAAATACACTATATTAAAATTAAATATGGTATGTAAATACTACATTAAATACACTATATTAGAATTAAATATAGTATTTAATTACTGTATTAAATACACTATATTGCAATTAAATATGGTATTTTACAGCAATTGTCACAGAAATTCGTCAAAACTTCAGACACCATCAATTTCAGTTTCATCACATTATGACTCAAAATTTTATGATGACCGTGTCGCACGGATCGTGGATAGTAAAATAAATCCGCAACATCCTTAACAATGAGTCATGCTCTTATCAGCCATAGCTATTTCCACGGATAGCGGATATAAGAAACGGAAACCACGGATCAGTGCGCTGGACAATAAAAAAGAAAGAGGCCGACGACCAGAATTGGTGAAAGTATCGCTGTGTTCGGACATTCGTCACGATCATGTGAACCGACCGACAACCAAATCGAAGCACCAGAATTATTCGCTTTCTTCTATTTAATTGGTCCGATTGTCCAGCTCCAAGTAAAACCAGCGGAACTAGGTATTACAAGAAATTCGATACAATAAAATCGCCGTAACCGTATCCTCTGTGAACCGAGTAAAGCATGCCATTAACTTTCATTTTCGTGAACGTATAAAGTTGATATATTGTTCGATTATTTTACATCACTTTCTTCGTTTAACGCGGAATTCACCGAACGGGTTTAAGTAACCTGTTCCTTTCTTTTACAATTACAGAAACCACAAAAACGTTTCCTGCAGGAGATTATTAAACTTTCAGTATTCAAGAACAGAAAATAAGAATTATATAGAGTCTATATAAAATAAATCTGTTCAGTTTTCTAAAACCATACCTGTATCTATAAATTCTTACAATTAGTACAATTCTTACACTTCATACGTTTAGTATTAAATACAATCGGTGTTCTGTTTCGGAAAAATGTCAAGGGGCATATTTTGTTGGCTTGTAGATGTTTAAGAAAATTGTTTAAAGTTCTCATTGGCAAAGGAAATGCTGACAAGAAAGATTTCTTTTGGCTCACGTTGCCAACTTTCCACAGATCTATAAAGAATGGAAATATTTAGGTGTTCCCATTTACGTGCCACGCCCTATATACATTCAGCCATTAGAATAGTGTGAATTTAAAATATTATGGTCAAAGGAAGTAACCGGGCTTTTGTTCGACTCGGGAGGTTTCTCAACACCGAATAACACAGACAATGTTGTTACTTCGATAGTTAACGTTCCGAGAAAGATTGTAAGAAATCTGTGACCATTGTTTGCAATAATCAACATGTTCTGTATTTTCACACCAATCAAAATACCCAGGAATTGGACATATGTAGAACAATTTAAATGTATTCAGATATTGCAATCATATATTTGCAAAATATTTCACACAAGAACTAAAAATAGGACAAAAATTCTATGTTAGTATTTTGTTGTATATCAAGATATATTCTAGTATATTACGTTGTATCGTGTAATAAGTAAAATACAAATCTTATGAAAATTATAAATTGTTTATGACAACTTCCAACAAGGAATAAGATATAACCTTTTAATTTAATTCTTTTCAATACTGCAAACAATATTTGCAAAATATTTCACACAAGAACTAAAAATAAGACAAAAATTCTATGTTAGTATTTTCTTGTATATAAGTACAATACAAATCTTATGAAAATTCTAAATAGTTTATGGCAACTTCCAACCAGGATTAAGATATAACCTTTTAATTCAATTCTTTTCAAGCACATAATTTTGCACATAGTTAGCAAAACACAGACTTACAGAAACGTCCATGTTCCAGTCCCAAGAGAATAATTAAGTATTTAGCTTTCCATATGATGATCCATGAACGTTTAGGCTTAGAAGCTTCTAATATTTGTAATTCGGTGACTTCGAAGAATTTTACGGGATAAGAAAATATTTAATCAACTTCCAAGGAAATGCACTTTCTTCCTTGTTAGTTGTTTCTCCAAACGAGACGGCAATTAATGACAATTAGAGAAAAGAAATCTCGTTGCTGTACAGTTCCACTGCGAAAGTGACTTTTCTGTTACGAAACAACGCAAAGATTTGGTCTTAATTTCCTTCGTTTACTGAAACTGGCAGGCGAGTGTAATGTCGAAAGTTTATTTAACTCGCAAAACTCGAGCACGCTTGCAAACTTCGAATTCATTAAACATTCGAAAAATAAATTTAAATTCTTTTTGCTATAGACTCATCGCGATAAAATGTGGACCGTGTCAAAGTGTGCACAAACGAATCGATTATGCGGAAAATTATGCTTCCGCAAGACATCGTTATTGAAATGGTTGACTTTTCAAAGTGATGGATCACAGCTACTGCATATTAAGTGTATTAGAGTGTCTGTCCATTACTCACCACATCTACTTACGAAGACTGCTGTTGCTTACTATACCCTAATTGATAGTTTAAAACGCAGTCGACGAGGCGGCAACATCAACTACGATTAAAATATTTAATGATAAATATTGGGAGCTATTATTCAAACGTGTAATCTCGTTAACAAATATAATTACATGACATTAATTTTATTGTCCACTTATCTGGAGTTCTGTTCGATTTTTTGTCCATTACCGAGGTACTTATCCATTAACAAACCAATTTTTCTTTCCAAACAAATTGATTGCTTTTTCATCCTACTTATTAATTATTGCCGTTATATTCGCCATTTCAATTAAACGAGGATCAGAAAACCGTTTCGAACTTTTATTGCCATTTCATTGGAAGTATAGTGTAGTAATTATAACTATAAAGTTACACGCTTACAGTTTAAATACTTCCGTTTTCCATTGATCGGAAAGTAGGTAATGCATAAAAGAAATTGTTGCAACACGAAGCAGAAATTGTACTTAAAAATGGGTTTGTATACCTGATTGCGTGTTCTCATTGTTGTTGCAATTCGCATCGCATTGTGAAATCATAATTTCGCAAATTACTCGAAAATTTAGTCAATTTAGATGTCTGTATCAATCCCGGACGAAGTGGAAACGCGCTTCCTGAACGCACTGAGGCGCACGAAAAGAAAATTAACGTAATAGGATATAATAACGTCCCACAGTATTATACTGACTTCATTGTGCATCAATTTCTGGGGCTACAAACTGTACAAAGCGTCGGATGAAAATATTTAGACAGGTTTCGAAAAACCATCAAGTCCGGCATTTCTGAATGGAATAAAACTAATGAAAATTAATTGCAAATTTTAACATTGGTTGCGGTCATAGAATATAAGCTTGTGCAATAATATCCTGCCTCTATATATAACCTTCTAGCTTAAGGTATATTAACACACAATTAATAAATTAGTGAAAACTATGCCAAAAATACTCTAGAAACTTATACTAAGTCTGCACATTCTGTCAATATAATTTCCTCACGCGGTTAACACAAATAAATACACAAATAAATTGATGAATTAATTTATAATTAATCAAAATCTTGTAAAATTCATTATAATATATACAACGTAAACATTTCTTTTTTAATTTGGATTTTACGTTGCATCATCGTTTATGTTCGGTTCACGCGTCGTTAAATTACGGTAGATCAATATCTGCTAATTAGAGTGTATTTGTTGGAATTAACGCAGTCGTCAAGAAAAGAAAGGGATCATTAACGAAGAGAACAGCGGTCGAAAATGCGCGATAGAGTACGGCCAAGTTGCACAGCCACTTACTTTCTCTTACATAATAATTTTGATCCGACGAATAAGCGCGTGTACCTCACGCTTCCTAGCCGCAATAAGTTTCGCGTAATCAGCGATGAACAATCACATACGAACCGCGACACAAGTTTCTAGTGGTCATCGTACCGTCTAAGTGGCTCTTCGTCACTGTGATAGCATCGCTTACGTCACAAAGAACCGCTCACGGTTCGTGAAATTCTCACGCGCTGAGTAATACCGCGCTCTTCAAGTACGGAATAATTAAGCCGGGAAGGTCAGTAATTCGGGAGACCATGATATCACGGTGATCGCTCACACGTCTCGCAAACTAGAACCACTATAAAAATGGGAATTTTGAAACAAACAACATTTTCAACGGTTCACGTCTTCGTAAATAAACGAATACTAGAAATTAAAACAGTGTCTATATTAATTACACTTATTTTTAAAGCATAAAGAATATTAAAAAGGAGATATTGAATTTCTTTAATTAAAACCAGTTAATATATATGGTATATATTTCTTTTTTTAATATTTATTATACTTTAAAAATAAGTACAATTAATATAGACGCAGCAATTAGTACCCCCACAGTAATTGGGTCCCTTTCTGTGTTATAATTTCTATCATCCGTTTATTTACAAAGACCTAAACTGTTGAAAATGTTATATCATATATGTTAACTGATTTTAATGAAAGATATGTAATATCTCTTTTTTAATATTCATTACGCTTCAGAAATAAATATAATTAATATAGGCACGGTAATTGGTACCCCCACAATAATTGGGTCCCTAATAGCCGTAGAAACAGCAATGGACGTTCGAGTTCTCCGGCAAATTAGACAGACACTTTTCCTTTTCCTGCTGAAGCCATTACTTTAATGCGTATTAGAAATGATTTGAAAAACGTTTGATCACCTCATATATCACATGCACCGCTCAAATCTTGTTTCCGTTTCTATTCCCTTTCGCACGAGAGCTTTTCATCGTACACTAAAAGTGAGTACAGTAATCCCATGAAAATACAAAACATAGTTTTAATGCGCTAGACATTAGAAATACACTTCCAGTTACCAATGCGTAATAAGCGTTTGATTAGTTCTGTCAATCACTTATGGGCAGGTGGTTAACGGTATACGCACCAGTACATCGGTGTACACGTTATATCGATATATCGATATCAATCTTGAAGAGCAGAGGCGAACCATCAAACCTTATAAGCTATCGATCCGTATAAGCGTACAATGAGTAGAACACGAAATCACTATTGGCTCTATCGAAACGGTGAAGGTCAAGTTTCTATTACCGAGTCTGAACTAGTGTAAACTGTCCACGTCAAAAGATAAGAAAGGTGAGAGATAGAATCTGATCAATCAAGGAGAATGATGAAGAGGATTTCAGAATGTTGCTTCCGAGTTATTCAACTTATCGAAGAGAGACATTTTTATTTGGCTTCTGCCTTTTGCAATCGATGCACTTTTATTTTACATAAAAATCCACAATTCACTGCCAATTTTCCTCGTTCACATACTTTTTTAAAAAGAAATTGACGAATATAATTGGCAACTATATCATTCCAGACCACTCACAGCTTTATTTACTAATTCCATTAAACATACGTTTATAGGTACAGTGTTTACTCGATATATGTCCAAAAAACGGGTCTATCCAAGGACAAATATCGGTCAGGAAATACTCCACAGTATACTCCACAATAGTGGGGATAATTCCGCGACATTCACTGTATTTCTGAATTCACTGTATTTCTTGTAGATCTTTCTATCACTGGCAGTGTAACAGTTATTCTTGCAATCGTCAGAAATTGATAAATTAAGTGACAAGTTTAACACTTTAAAAGCACACGGTGAAATCCACAATCAAATACGTTCACTCAAATAATTATAATTTGTCAAGAGGGTGTATATTCTCGGATATGAACGCTTTGTATTTTTCACAAATTTAAATCGAATTTTATAGCATTCATGACATAATATATTTACGAATAATACCTGTACAAAGACTTGTTTTGATTGTCCGTTCAACTAGGCTCCCATCGGTCACAGATCTCCGTCGAAATGGCAGCAAGAACGCAGTGAGTGATACCATTTACAAGGCGTCGAGAGATAATTTGATGATGACTAACCTGCGGCCATTTCACGGGACAGCGAGTAAGAGAATTTAATCAAAAACCGATAAACTCTGATTATTAGTAATTATTCTTTCGTATACCCCGTCGTATCATTAATCAAAATTTATTGTTCAAAGGTAAAGGAAGTCGAGGTCGTTGTGAATTTATAAAATTAAACTTCACCGTTCCATAGTGAATTCCTGTTTACCGTGCAATAATGAAGTTATTTATATTTCAGCAATTAGAAAGAAGTTCCATTAAAAATGAATGCACAGGTTTGAATAAATTCAATTAAAACGTCTGCGGGGTCTACGTTTCAAAATAATTAAACTTGGATGTTTCCATTGAGCTAATAAAACGTTCAATTTGACAGAAAACCAAAACAGTCTTCGCTGGGTTTTAATTAACGATCGCTGTTAAAACCGTCAAGAGAGAAGTGATATTTACAAAATTACTTTTTTTTTTGCGATGTTCGTATTTCCTTGGGATATTCTTATTTCCTTGAGATTTTTCACAGCTGAAGAAATCCTTAGAAATTTAAAACGAGAAAATCCGCGTATATCAGGTTTTACCATCTAATTACGAAAATGATTATTGAATACCCAACAATAGGGTAACTGTACCGGGAAATAAGCGAGTTTCGTGTCTAACCGTTTCGAAAGGAACGCTCTCGTGATTCACGAAGACTCGCATTAACGTGCTGGGGCGATTCATAACTGGTTTCATCGGTTATTGCCATTTCTGTAGCACACGTGGGCATCGGGCGTGCCCTATATAGTAAGTTGCCCAGCGTTTACACCTTTCTCTGAATTCCCGTGCTGTTTCCTTTGCGATTGTGCTCCGCGAAATTCGTTCTTGACCTTTCGGCCATGGGAGAGTTCAAGGTACACCGCCTCCATGGCTACTTGCGAATGGTGACTCGAGCTTGCCTTTAAATGGCAACATATGATAACATAGTGTACCTTGATATTTCTCGATTATCTCGATACCTCTTAATCGGATGACTTTGATAAACGAGAGTTCGGGAAACAGATTTTAAACGATCTTTATAACACGCTAATACATCTATTACTATGTGTTTATATCATCGCATGAACTATTATAATCCTAGTTTTTCCACAGTGGAATGAACTAATAAGTTATACACATATTTCACATCGTTTTCCTTGTAGTAATGAATGAAATTTGTTTGTGTGCAGATGTTCGATAATGCAGTGATACGATTGAAGCAAATACGAGTTGCAAAACGTAGTAAATATTTTTAGTCCGTATATATTATCTGTATCATTTGTGTAATATTCGAGACTGCGAATGACATCAAAGCTTCAAAATCTTTCATTTGTCTGGCAGACGCGTTGTGAGCCATAACAATAAATTGTTGTTTAAATATTAAACGAAAAGGGTTTCGGTGTGAAGTTAGCTTGGTAGCTATTTTAAATTTTTTCTTCTGTAACATTTTAAGCTCAATTAATGTAGAATATATAAATTTTTCTGCAAAATAAAAATGTTCGCATTATTTGCTTAGAAATAGCAGCCACATAGACATTTTAATTTTTCTACTGTTTTAAATTGCGTCTATTCATTTATTATCATAAATGCATAAAATCTGTAGTCTATTAATGAGATTTAAATGGAGAAATTTCATAATGAATATTGTAGTATGATACACATAATATTTCTGAAACACTTGCAGTATTATATAACTTTTCTCAGCTTTGTTATAAACTCTAATCGAATGCTTTCGTGTGCCAAAGATGATACAGCTAATATATGAAAATATTAATTTCTAGACGGTTAATGGGAAAACAGATATGACATGAAAACTTGCACAATGCTGTGCTCGTTGCGAATCAATCATTCATTTTTGAAAGTTCAAAGTCCAAATTTTTAATCGCGAGGAACAAAGCAGGACAGCCGAGATAAGATCAGGATACAGCAAATTGACACAATTACGGAAAATAATTTTCCCGCTATGCAGAAGATTAGTAATGCAGAACTATTCCGTAAATTCCCATTATCATAGAATGCTTGTAACATAACGGAGAAAAGAAGGCAACACTACGTTACGAATAATGTAACCGGCATCCTTACATCGACATCACTTCAAGAAGATATAACTGACTTCTGCAAGAAGATGTAATTATGGAACAGTTACTTCGACTGTGAATTTTATGCATTTGTGAACAATGAAGACGTCGCGATTAAAGATACTGTTATATTATTTCGAACCTATTAAAATTGTTAAGATAGAAAATATTTAAGCCTTCTTATGTAAGGCCTGGTTGTTGAAATTTAGGTAGAACATTTTTATTCTGCATAAAAATCCATAATCAAAAAGCAAAATATTAAATATACATGCAACCTTTAATATCAAAGGTAATCAATATGGCTTGAATATTGAAAAGCAACATGTACAAGCACGGAATGCAATAATTATGTTGCACAGTCTGTGCATTTGTAATTTTCGAAAATTAAAAAACATCAAAATTTTATTTTTCCCCAGATTCACGAGTCAGTTTAAACATATGAATTTTCACTAATATTTGCAATACAATCGTTCAACGCTTGCTATGTACAGATAAGAAAAAAATGCTTCGCATTTGAACACACATTATCCGAATACTTTAGCATCCGGACGTTCTGTTATCTAAACAAAGTGTCCTCAAGCAACAAAGCCATTCTCTTTTCAAGTGTATGTAGGCGTTTACATACAATGCATGCTTTCCTTTGTTCAAATAAACGAATTCTGATCGTAACGATGGAGTGACTTCATACCAATGAAGAGGGTAATAATGACGGAGACATCGTGCACATAAATTTTCCATGAAAGGTAACTCATTACTCTCGCCCGACAAAGTGTCTTTTAAAGTAGAGCTTCGACGATTTGATTGATATAAAATATTATAAGAAAAAAAAACTTTTGCAACTCTATCAATACCGGAGACTGCATATCCAAAGAAACCAGTTTTTCTCGTGCTCATGTCATACCGTGTCATTGTCATTTATCATAATAACGCAAAATAACAATGGGCCGATTTGGATACTGATTGGTTACCGATATATATATTTAATCTGTTTTAAAGTAACTGTTTTAACTTCGTGCATTACTAAAAGAAAAAGTTTATTATTTATCAATCCATTCCTGTTTCATTTATTAAAATATTTTAATGAAACACTATTTGACAATTGAAACAACGAATTCGAACGAATCGCCAACGAATAAACAAATGCTGCAACGCGTTTCGCATGCAGTATCGCAATGCGACTTAATTGTTGCGTTTCAGGTTTGAATGCGAGCATCGAAACTGCAGAATGGATCAGACCTTGTGCATAATGCATCACTGTGAACGCTGTGCACAAGCACCATAACAGAATTCGTGTTATTTTAAGCGGATCACGCACGCTCCTCTGCAAGACTATTCCGGTAATTGCTTGAACGTTTTGATTGTTTGTTTTTATATATCCGCCGGTACTTATGGCGTCGTAACGTTCTTCGGAAAATAGTTTGTTGAAAATGGTGCCGTTGACTTTGCTCCGAACCTCTTTTCAATTATGCGTTCTGTTACACAGAACTACAGTTATTTATGATCCGTTCACGAGTACGGTAACTATTAAAAATTGATTATTTATCTGTGCTCTGCTCGAGTTGTTATTCTCCGAAGAGCATCAAAATTAAAATCAAAGCGGGCTATACTTATTTCAATCGCACAATAATGCGCAGAATGCAATCACTGGATTTCATGCGATTATGATAAAGTCGAATAGCTGTAATTTGAAAATGATGATTATTTTCATGACTTGAATGCGTCTCGGTTGTTCGTATACGATCAACAACTTTATGAGCACAATATCACAAATTAATTTGCACGCCTAATATATCATTTTCGACTTGTTCAGATTGTTAAAGTTTCTTGCAACCGATGCAGACAATTTTTATCTTGCACAACAAATCCGCAGTCTGCTTATAAATGTCAAGATCGGAATAAATGATTGAACGTTCAATTTTAGTTTCGGATTAAACTGGCACAGACTTGAAGAGCTCACCGGAGTGAACGTACCAAACAAACATGAGCGTATGACATCACAAACCTTCCAATGTTATTGATGTGAATTATATACGATAGCGTTGAGTTTTACAAAATAAAAGTCGCTACACAGTAGACCAGAACGCGATCAAACAATTGCTTGCAATGACTGTGTACATATACCTTGTGTGACAGTGAGCGAACAATCTTCATAAACAATTCTTTGCACATTTTCTGCCAGAAGTAATACACGTATATACAGGTCTTTTTAAACAGTTGTACGGGAGTCTACTGTAAATTTATAAAAACTGGAGTCTATTCATAACTGTCCGAACCAGTACCAAACCTGTTAGGCTGTGCCAAAAGTTTCTTTCACGTTCAACACTAAACCTACAAAACATATAAAAGTACGATTTTCATTACACTATGTGCTTAAACAAAGAAGTCAATTCATTAATTTCCAGTAATTTTAGTAATCGTGAAACAGAGAACCGGTCGTTTCGACCATGGTAAGTTTAGCGTCAACATTGTTAGGTAACACGAACACAAAACACACGACCACCTGCTCGTTAATGTTTCATTTTTTTGTCACAAGCTTTCTCTCAATTACCATCCGCCTTTTCGAAAAAAAACCAGCCTGAATTTTCGTCGAGTGCGTTGATAAAAAACGAGAGGAACTTCGGGGACAAGCTAACGCATCAAATTTTGCTGTTCGTCGGCAAGAGGATGCAACTAACTCCGACGCAAAAATTAGAAGCAGATACTGTTCACGGTGTCTGTGCACTGGGCATTGTCTACGACGTTTCCAGTGAACAGAAAAATAAGCGTCAAACCCGTGAAAGGAATATGTCCGGACGTTGCTTACCCAGTTCATCGGTTCAGCCGGTTAATTAGATGAAAGACGAGGATCCCCTCGGTGGCACGGGACGAGGAGGAAGATGAAGACTCACGTGAACACGATCGCAGGAGGCATCGGCGGGCGAGTGGAACTCGAGACCAGTTGCGTGCTCGAACGCGAGAAAAAAGCAGCAGTTTAAAGTTCTCTCGGCCAGGTGAGTTCACGGCACTTCGCGACTCCGGGACCGTCTAACCGGTACTGCACGACGATGCAAAAAGGATCAGCCCGCTGAGGAGCAGCAGGGCACACGCGAGTGCTGCCTCTGTCTTCGGCTGATGCCCGTGGAATACGGGAACCACACGGTTTGCCCCACTCTCTCTCGTTCTTCCTTTCCTCGGTGCCTCCTGAATGCTCCGTTACTCCTTCCGCAACGTCCTCGGCCTTATCGGGCCGACGTTGATACGGTGTTTCCTTCGATTGGTATCGGCTTCACGCGAATCGATTCTTCCAACCGTGATCCGACCGCCGAAATCGTCACGATAACGCGGCCGATCTTTATCCGAGCCCGTCCGTAAACACTGAAACTATTCCAGGAAAAGTTCCGTCCAGAAGTCATTTATCTAAAAATGTTTAGATACAAGGCAACCTCTTGTACATTTTCCTTCATTATATACGACCTTCTGACAATGCTCTAGAAGCCCGCAAATTTGCATATCTTTCAACACTGGGGTTACGGAACGCTGAAAGTGACTGTTCTACATTACTTTTTAAAAATAGCAAGAGCACTAAGTTTAGAAACGAATCCAAGCTTTTTCGCTTAGCCCAGTCCCGTTCAGCCATCGCCCGTGCGGGCAGAGAATTCGGTTCCCGGGGCACAGTGTCGCCAGATGAGGGGAGGGAGCACGAATTGAGGGGAAAGAGTTACCCCCTCTCTGCCAGCACCGCAGTATCACGACTGAGACGCGTCACGTGACCGGACAGCGGCGGAGGTGTGAACAATAGCGCGGTGGAAGGGGAAATTAGAGTGGGGGAACAAGTCTTGATCTGGCGACACTGTCCCGGGCATAAGCGACTCGGCGGGCAACGAACCACAACTCTGGGTACCCCACCAAACTTTTGTGGAGCGTAGATGTACATGCGTACATTCGCAGTCATGCGAGGACGCGAGGCAAAGGGCAATATGAAATAGTTGACAGTGGAGGACCGGTACACTGGCAGTGGGAGTCGTGAAGAGACAGCGGGGAAGTTCCCCCACTCTAATTTCCCCTTCTACCGCGCTATCCCCCAAGTTTCCAAGAGAGAGGGTAACTTTTTCTACTCAATTCGTGCCCCCTCCCCTCATCTGGCGACACTGGCAGTGCCCGCGGGCATCGGCGGGCGCCCTTGCCCCCCGTACGCTGAACGGGGCTGATGCAGTCCACTGTTGGTGTTTGGTGAACTCCAAGCATAATCGACATATCAATAGACGCTGTCTGTTTTGTTCTCAATCATCCGTTCGTGAAACGTCATCATCAATATTGGGTGGTCTCTTCGGAACCATCTTTGCCAGGTTTTTGGTCAATGCAATTTGAGGAAATAATACCTAGTAAGAAGTATGAAATTTGTGAAGAAACTTAATGTTGCTTCAATTTTTGGGAATATTTATTTAAGTACAACGGATAAAAATTTCTCTTTTATCCAAGTGGAAAAAATCTACTGTTTAGATTTATATTGCACTGACTAAAACACATTTTTCGTGACCCCAATGAGAACAAAAAACGCACTGAACTCATTTTTCATCATTATTGCCATGTTTGTAATTGAACGTATAAAAAAACATTCTGTGCCATCATCACCATTAACGTTATAGTACGATATTAAGCGTTCCATATCATGTATATATTCAATGTGTTCCACATTGGGTGCATACACATTTCGACAGAAGAATAATAATTATACAAAACATTTTTATTCTTTTGAATGAATTGCGGACTTTGAACTGTCACGCAATGCGAATATTGTTATCTTTAGCGGAATATTTGACACTGTCGCCGATTGGCTTTGTTATTTAGTTGAAAAGATATTGCTGTGTTCCATATTACCCTAATTGTAGAAATTAATGCTTTCCAATCTTTTCATAAAAACTTCGTTAAAAAATGATAATAATTACAGAAAGTACTTGCCATTATAATGAATGGCCTTATCGCAACTTTCTGCCATTCTTTCTATATTATCATAAATTCGAAACTGTAATAAATTCATTAAGAACATATTCCTACATCATCAACTGGTTTCAAATGTGATTCTGTTACATCATGCTGTAATGACTCAAAGAAATAGCAATTAGATGAAGCTACATATATCAATATCAAGCTAGTAAGCAGCATGAGGGAGGACTTTTGTAACTTAAGGAGAAGATGATATCCTTCGTCACTTTTGCTTAGTCATTAAATGAAGTAAACTCTTCAAATAGAATCTGCTTGAGGAAATTTTTCAGTTTTTTTTTTTTTGTATTTTGTCATAACTTATTTGAAATTCTTCCCAACTCTACAACCTAGATTTGCATAAGAATTCAACTTTTTCTATGGTACTTAACGAAACAGTATTTTTATCTTACTAGACGGTCATTGGTCATTCAAAACTACTTTTTTGCTGAGGCGATTAAGCTAGCTGGTTGACATCTTAAAGAAGAATATTTTAAATACTATTACTGCATACACATACTTAAAATACTCTTTCTATGTATACAAAAAAATTTTAATCTTGCATTTCTCAGGAATGTAAATAAAATAAAAAAAAATGGTAAATGATAATACTTGGCAAGGTAAAATGTTTGTTAACAAATTTTAATCGTGTAGGCCACTCCTATGCGGATCTAGAATTAATTCAGCAAAGTTAAACATAAATATTTCCTAATATAGTTCCACCATTTTCAACATTCCTAAAATGAAATATAAATACAATTCTAAAAATTTGTAACATATCGAGCACTGCAGTTCAATATTATACCCACGATGTAAAATAAAATAATACTTTTTGCTGGTTGAAAAAACTGCTAATTAATAAATTGACGTTTCTGCAAATATGGGTCCTCGCGTTTCAAGTAACCTAGAATTTGCTGACATTATAACAAACATCTTACGTCAATAAACGCTAAAAAATCCCGTATCATTATTCATGACCTAGTTCTCGATGATTCAAATGTATCAGTACGTTGTTATGCGATTTGTTCGCCGACATTTAAGTATAGCACGCTTGTATGGTCCCTATGTTGACGTTCCCATCGGTAGCACTCGATTTTTATCCTTTATTTCGCCGGAGCGCCATTACATTAGCATAATTAATTCCAAGTGCAGCGTAATGAATGAATTATATGTTTCACAGTTCTGTCTACCGTTACTCCACTAAACATTGCGTTTTCTTCCAGTTCTTCTGCACCTTTTCCATAACTGTACACCTGTACACAGCGCGGCTTCTGTGAAGCAAACGAAGAGATAATGAGGCGAGCGCGTTGCATGAGACGAATCTATTAATCAAACGTGTAATAAAACGAGCATGTAACACACTGCCAGCCACAATGTAAACGTCAACCGAATTCTCAAATCAAATTATACCATCCATGATATGTGATCTCGTTCAAAAATATAAATAAATTATCGCTGCTACTTTAGAAACGCTTATCCGCCGAGTTCGTCACATTAGTCACATATAAATATTAAATTGTTGCTCGATCGCGTTTCAACTTTCTCGCACGATGATTTATCGATGAAACGCAGCGACCTGCTTGCTACTTATTAAATTCCCATTTCTTCGACCATTTCTTGACGTGAACGGTGCTTAAGCGTTTCAGAAAAATTTTCTGAACCGTGAAAGGGGCTTGAACGTTCCAAAAAAATTTCTTTAAACAGTCAGAGTTGCTCGAATGTTTCTTACAAATTTTCAGAACAGTGAACGGCGCTTGAACGTTTCAGAAAAATTTTCTGAACGGTGAACGGTGCTTGAACGCTTCAGAAACATTTATTGAACGGTGAACAGTGCTTGAACGTTTCAGACAAATTTTCTGAAGAGTGAACAGTGCCCAAACGTTTGAGAAAAATTTTCTGAACAGTGCTCGAACGCTTCAGAAACATTTTTTGAACAGAGAACGGTGCTTGAACGTTTCAGACTTTTCTGAAGAGTGAACAGTGCCCAAACGTTCCAGAAAAATTTTCTGAACAGTGCTCGAACGCTTCAGAAACATTTTTTGAACAGTGAACGGTGCTCGAACGTTTCAGACAAATTTACTGAACTGTGAACGGTGCTTGAACGTTTCAGACAAATTTTCTGAAGAGTGAACAGTTCCGAAACGTTTCAGAAAAATTTTCTGAACAGTGCTCGAACGCTTCAGAAACATTTTTTGAACAGAGAACGGTGCTTGAACGTTTCAGACAAATTTTCTGAACTGTGAACTCTGCTTGAACGTTTCAGACTTTTCTGAAGAGTGAACAGTGCCCAAACGTTTCAGAAAAATTTTCTGAACAGTGCTCGAACGCTTCAGAAACATTTTTTGAACAGTGAACGGTGCTCGAACGTTTCAGACAAATTTTCTGAACTGTGAACTCTGCTTGAACGTTTCAGACATTTCTGAAGAGTGAACAGTGCCCAAACGTTTCAGAAAAATTTTCTGAACAGTGCTCGAACGCTTCAGAAACATTTTTTGAACAGTGAACGGTGCTCGAACGTTTTAGAAAAATTTTCTGAACGGTGAACAGTGCTGGAACGTTTCAGAAAAATTGGTTAAACGGTGAACGGTGCTTGAATACTTTAGAACAATTTTGTGACCGGTGAACGGCGTTGAAACATTTCAGAAAAATTTTCTGAAGGGTGAACAGTGCCCGAACGTTTGAAAAAAATATCTCAACAGTGCTCGAACGTTTCAGAAAAATGTTCTGAAGGGTGAACAGTGCTCGAGCGTGTCAGAAACAATTGTTGAACGGTGAACGGTCCTCAAACATTTCAGAAAAATATTTTTGAACAATTAACGGCGTTCGAACGTTTCAGAAAAATTTCTGGAAAAATCGTTCCGCAATTTGACGGACCGATACGTTCGCTACAACGTCTCATTCTTCTCGGAGAGATTCCTAGATGATACTCCGCTATTCAGCTGCTACGATTTTTTTCGTTGTTGTAAAATAGCGAACGTATGTCAGAGGAAGTGTGGAACGGTGCGTTCGATAAGCAAGATAGCATTCCTCCTGTTCAGTGACATACTCGAATACGTGAAAGTTTAACGACGCGTGATAAGTATTTACTACGTTACTTTACTACCAGCTTGTGAAGATAATGGACGATGGAGTTGTCGCACGGTAAACGGATAATAGACGGAAGGTTGCTTAAACTGAATGCATGCTTCCTTCATCTTCGTACGTTATGTGAGTTGTTGTCGTATAATTATGGATCATCAGAGTATGGTGAATGGAATGATTAACACTGTGTCTGGCTCATTAGTACCCATAAAGGTCACACAAAATCAGAACAGCTTAATTCATGAGGGAGGAATAGTAGAGCCATTTTTAGGAGTTTATGACAGGAAAGCTAAATGATACAGGCCTAAAAGACTATTTGCAATGTATTGTTGCATACTGCATTTAATAGTAACACATGACGTTGAATGACCTGTGGATATCCATGCAAATTCAAACTTTTCTTCATCAATTGGAACGAACAGGGTCCAAATAAAAATTTCTTCCTTAAATAATTTGAATATTTCAAATATAACATAGATATTTTAGAATTTGTTTGCACTCATTTTTACCATGATTGCATAAAACTCGAATTCTAATGATTCCATTTGGAGTTATATAAAAAGATGCATAACTTGCAAAGAGAAATAACAATCTTAGCATTTCGTATTTATTACCATTTAAAAATGAAATGAAAAGTGTTGCGTAAGATTGTCTAATTGAACGCACAAATAAAATCCGAACAACCAGAATACTTTCTCTTACGTCATAAGGTTACTCCGCACATGAAAATAATGCGATAATTATGATTCAATAAGTTTGCCATCGGGGAAATAGGAACAGGAATTACTTGAAATAAATTTATACAGTTTCATGAAAGTCGTGTGCTTTCGATATCTGATTAAAGAAACTACTTTCCACAGGCTACGACCTAATATCGTGCAGATACACATCACCCGTCCTATTAACAGTTTTCTATGGAAGTATTCTGGTATATTTTTAATGAATTTTTGTACCTTTCTCTTGGATACTTCGTGTCAGTACTATATCTCCCATAATTATCTTGCTGATTGGGTTACGATTTAACTGAGGAATCGGGGAGCATTCTTTCTAACCATTCAATTGTCACTTTATCTTTAACAGATGCTCAGCTACGGTGAACGGCCCGAAACGAGTAGAATAAGCGATACTAATTGTGCGAATGCGAGGAAGAAGTCAATGCGGAATGTCGTTTGTGTGTCACTGTTCTTGAAATGTTTCATTTATGCTCTAAAATATTTGTTTGTTCATGTAGTAACTGTTTCTGTGACGTTTCTAGAACAGACTGACTCGATCGTCGAGTACCCTAACTGTTGTGCGTGATGAACAAACTGCACATTTTTGTGCACATGGAACTGAACTGCTATAATAAATTATTAAAAATTATACTTGACATATACGAATGATACTTTTTTCGCTTCTTTTATAACTAGATCGCGGATTTTACGTAATTATGGCACAAATGAGTTGGTAAGATTTAAAAGAGTAGAAAGATAAACAAAGTCCAAGCGCATCGATTTATTTTGATTTGATCAGAATTATTAAAGAAAAACAAAAATTCCTATTACACTTCTGTTCCTTGCAATTGATACGGAAAATTTTTGTTTTGTATTAAGCCACGCTGTCACTATCAAATGAACTGTATCGATTTTTGTTGTCGAGCATAGTTTCTAAACTATCCCGTTGTTTTCGCGCGTAACGAATCACTGAAAAAGGAAATTGTACCAATGGGCTTTCGTGTAAAGTTATTACGAAAAACGTAATAATAAGTGTAGAAATGCCATTCCGACCAACTGTGACTGAAGTTCACGCTCTGCTCCATTAGTCTCAAGTGTCGCTCTTCGCATAATACGTTTCTTCATGGCCGAGCCTCGCTGGTATAAATCAAACTGGAACGTAAAGGTGAATACCCTCCATCTACACTTTGTTTTGTGCAGAAATACCAAACCGAAAGATAAAATGATAGACACGATACATGACCGTTATAGGACCGATACAGAACTGTCGTATAACCGACATAATAATATGCTTCAGAATCGTAACCGGAACCGATGTGATGCAGAATCTTTTTCACCTACAATTTTTATAACACGGTTCATCGTTCTTCATATACATACCTATATTCCAGTTAGAACTTTCATGCGACAGCTATTAATAATTACTCCGTCGACCGACACGTATGTCATATATAAGCGACACTGTTTTCTCACCAGGCTTGTAAATTAATTTTTACAACAATATATTGAAGAAAATTAATTTTTATTAGGATTGAAGGATGCAGAGGAGTTAGAGGAATAAACACTATAATAAATCGCATCGTCCCAGTTTTTGTTACACTGATTAAATCACTTCGATTTCCGAAATTCTAGTGGCACAAACACCGATCGAAGTAAAATATAGCGATATTGTGAAATTTGTAAAACGAACTGTCCCCTTAATTCTTTCACCTTCGAGCATTTCGTACTGAGGAAGAAGCATCAAGAATGTTCATAGAAAGGCAGCCACCTAACAGCAAGGGTAAATTTCTTGACCTACTACCCTACTCTGTCTTGCTTAGTGATTATTACTTTGCCACATATTCTGTGGACATATACACAACTGACGTGTGTGTACAAGACTTCCGAATTTTTTGGAACCATGATTCTATTTAGTGAAAACTTTAATTTCTCGCCGGATCCATCAATCGGGATTTACCGATTTTTCGGAACAATTTCGAGCTTTTTTTTCAAACATAATCGAATCTGCCAGCAAGTGCGAATTTTCAGATGTAATTTGAGCAGGTAATAGTTAAAAAAAATCTTACGGAACCACATTTTGAAATTGATTAAAAATCTCTAAACATGCAACTAATTTTCTTTGACCTATCGTTTAAGATTCATTGATTCTTCGACGTGATCTCCAATTTTCCTACAACCCTAAACAAGTCCAAATTAAATTAGAACAATCCACATTAGTAGTAGAAATGAAGTATAAAGAATACTCGATTCTTACTTACAACTTGTGGCACTACAATGTATTCCTACTCTGTTGGTAAAGCTGCTGGTGACATTAGCAATGTATGTAGTCCGTCACAAGCTTGACAGATATTGCATATTTCGTCTGCGATGCAATACAATTTTATGTTTACAGTTCTAAATTAGCGACTCTGTAGAAAATGCCGTATTACCACAGTTGAGGTATAGGAATAGACCAATCACCATATAAGGTTTCGTGTATCACGATCTGAAATACCGACATCGTTAACAACAACTAGACTTCTTACGCCCTCTACTCTGACGAACGATAAATGTTGCAACTAGATCCACGAGAAGCTTAGACCATATACCTATAATAAATGGAGGGACCACTGATCGGAGAACTTCAAGCAAAACGTAACACCAGCTCACGAGAACCAAGCCAATAACCCCGCACTCGAGTGCGGCCTAACCAACCAAAATTCAACAAAAGTAGAAGAAGACATAACTTCAAACTACTAACTAAAATGGGAACGCAACGACCTAAAGACGCTTCGGGACGCCCCGGGTTCGCAAATACCCGTACTCAACCACGGGCCCCACCCGTGAGTGAGCCCCTGGGAGACCACCGATCGGAGGAATACTAATTTTGAGCAAAACATATCAATTTTAAGAAAAGGAACTTTTGAAAAATTCAAAAGCAAATTTTAATTAGAAATCCAGAAAGAAGTTGATGATGTTCATTGAATGACTATGTAATCCGAAACGAAAACTGTGTGTTTCGGTTAATAATTGAAAGGAGGTTACCAAGAAGCTGAAGGTGGATCAGAGGAAAACGAGGAAAGCATTGAAGGCCCACCTTGGCCCATCCCAAGCTAGCCTAAAGTAAATTCAGAGACAATTCAATTACGTACACAAGTTTTTGTAATTACTAAGTCTTACATTCTATTTTACAATGTTATCGCAAATTGTAAATTATGTGCAGCTATTAGCTCGATATTATTCTCTATTTGTAAAATACTAGATGTTCTTACAAATAGAGAATAATACCGATTGCCCGGGTCTCACCACGAGGAGGTTGCTGCACAAGAGACCCGAAAGGAACCCAGAAGGAATTCAATACGCTTCCTTCTGGCTTCCTTTCTTACAACGACGGTTTTGTGTCTTACAGACTAAATTTCGCAGCGTATGTTGAGTAATTATTGCGGAGAAAAAGGTGTGAATCGGAGAAGAAGTCTCCGATCCACGAGGAATCAAGAACAAATCAGGCAGAAGGCTCTGATTCTTTCAAAGAGAGAAACAAAACCGAACCAGAGCAGAAGGCTCTGGATCGAGGGGTGACGCGACGCGTACAATGCTTGCAGCCCAACTCCAGCCAGCACCGATACCCGACGTGTCCTCACGAAGAGCGATGGACGAGAGAAGCGTTCAAACAATACCCTAAGTTTCCCCCACCCACCTGCCGCCAGGCAACGACTAGCGTTGAAGCGAATCGGGTGGACTTACGGCAGGGAGGATTTTACACGAGTGAACAGGTCTCTCAAACATCCCTCTCAATGGATCTACGTCGAGCACCGATACCAACCGGTCTGGTACATACAAGCAAGGACCGACACAGCAGAAGGCTGTGCGCAACTCTCCCACCCTAATTAATTTCGGTAGATCTCGATCGCCGGGATAGTAATTATCGATAAATTTGTTATTTCTGGCTGTTTAATATTTATAACAATTTCTTTTGGTAATGATATCAACAAGAACTCCCTTGACCATCTTGCCATCTAATTATTTAGTAAAAATAAATTATAAAAACCGAGATACAGAATAACTTTTAAGCCATGAATCTTCGCACGCATTAATTTATCGTACGCAATTCACTGTTAAATTTATTATTTCTGGCTGTTTAAACTTGTTCGAAATCATTGCAGGTATTACCGGTAACTCCGGTAACGCAAAAACCATTTCGGGCCACCACAGTTCTTATGTGGATTACCAGGCAAAAAGTTTATGGCATCCATATAAGAACTGCCTCGGTGCGACCGTGTCCCGGCGTTGACAATAGCTCAGCTAGTCGAGCTCGAGGCTGGGACCGGGTGAACGAACGTAAACGTAAACCTTCTGTTTACGTCTGGTGTCATACTTGTCGCGTGGGCCATCGTTTCCCCTATCCAAAATATCAAATCCGGTACCCGTCGTCCTTGGCTCGCTTGATCTACCGCCTTATCATCTCGCCGTTTGTATAAACCTCGCCTCCTGTTATAATATATTATCTAATACCATACAGTCCACGCTTACTCTCTGTTCTTCCCTATCGCAACTTCCATACCTTCTTCCGTCGCTATAGTTCCAAACAAATGTTTATAACAATTCCTTTCGCCAATGATGTGGACAAGCACTCCCTTGACCATCTTGTCACCGAATTTTTTAGTAAAGGTAGGTAATAGAATTCAAGGTACAGAATAACTTGTAAACCATGAACATTCTCGCGGTATTTCATGTCGTGCGACACGAAACAGCATAAGATGAAATGATTGAACTGGCCTATTCCTACATCACGTCTGTGATATTAGTTCCACAATATTAGTTCCGACCGATACGGTAGGATGTGACACAAAAATGGTAAGGGTTTGAGTCGAAATAATACATTGGGTGATTGGTCTACTCCTGTACCTCGTCTGTGCTTCCATACCTCGTCTCTGCTACGGATTTTACGTCTGTGTTATTGATTTTCTCCTTTCTTTCTCACGCAATACCATTACTGTCAAATAGATGGAGCAACACACTCCATAAAATTCACCTTAAGTTTGCAGAAATCTATTTTATCATTATACACAATGTGGAAATATCATATTGTTTAATAATATCGTATTACACTGAATATTGCGTTGATATTAAAAGCAAACAATTTTTGGTCCTATCATTTATTAAGGTTTCCCATGATATTAATTAATACTTTCTGTTCTCTATTTTTAGTTAGTTACTTGTAATTTACAATGTGGTAGATTCTATACATTAATATCGCAAATATTTTAAATGAAAAACTGTCCGTAAACGACACGAGAATCAGGTTACTAAACATTTAATAGTGTTTTATTATACAAGCGTGTAAACCTTATTCTAAAATATAGAAATTAATCAAGGCATAGTTATAATAATTTAACTTCATATACAATATTACTGTTACGTGTAATCACATTGAACAACGAAGTATTATTTTATGAGTGAATATGTGGGACACTGTAATTTATTATTATGCACATGGTTAGCTATTAGAACGTTGAACAATTTTACAGTTTCCTTCAGTTTAGTTAGCTTTCTTTTCTAACATTTATAAAATTGCTTTCGATTCATACCAACAATAATTGCAAGTTCGAAACAATCATTCAACTTTACAACAGTTTTTATTGTCTTCAACAACTGTTTGGCCCACAAATTGTTCAATGGAATAAAAGGGTACAAGTTTATGGTTTTTTTTTAACAATGGAAGAACTATACACAAGCTATACAAATACTGCTAAATGAAACTACACAGTACCGATAACGAATCCTACATCGAAAACAGAGAGGAAGTTTATATTGCAAATAGGAAGTATTATTTCACTTTGAATAATTGATCACATGAAAAACCGTTAGTCTCCTAAGCCGGATCTATTTACAATATAATTACGTAATTGTTTATACAATACTTTTATAGTTTTAGTAACCTAAATGTGACAACAAATCCTGTTCAACGAACCACGTTCGAAGTCATCCGCGCAATTGAAACTGTAGACTATTGTAGACTATTGAAATTCATTACAATAGGTATCATTGATCAGAGCGGGGACTGTAATAGGCTAATTTGTCAGTAATTTGCAAATGTCTGTTACATCCACGATACTGTCGTACAACGTAGCGTGTCAAAACTGTAGACTATTGAAATTCATTATAATAGCTATCATGGTTCTAATGACAGATTTGACAATCGTTTCGAAGTGTATGTCATATCCGATGTTAAAGCATTCGTGAGATTCTGGTCGCTATGAACTTTAAACAAACAATCAAATATTCTTCGAACAAAAACAGTTTCTGTCGCAATGTAAGGAACCGAAACACTTTCACTTTTGTCTATCGATTTATATTATATTTGCTGACAAACATCTGCCTTTGTTTGACTTACGTCAGCCCATAGATAAGTATGGAAAGGTACCATATGCGCAGTGTGGACAGTGAATGTTCATTCTTCTGAAAAATTTATTTATGAACCTGTTACCGTCACATTGAGAACATGAACGACACGAAGTTCGGCTTGTTGGAATAACCATTAAAATTTCTACGAAACAAAATATAGTTTCTCCCACATATTTTATTTTCTCGACAATTCTCCAATACTCGCTGAAAAACACAAGTTCTATTAGAGAGCCTCTATTATTCGCCTGATTTACATTCCACACGCATGCTATGCAAAAAGCCCAGCACACATACGAAATTTTACGACACAATCCACAAAAGCGCTTCAGAAATACAATTCTGATTTGGCGGACGCGACGCCGCCGACGCCGACGCCGACGCCGACGCCGACGTCCTGTGCTCCCGCATCTATCGAACAGTCATCATTCGAATTACAAATGTATCGATCGGTCGACGCGACGGACCCAGCGTTGAAATGATCAGCTGCTCGTTCGAGGCCCCGGGACGCCCCTTGCATAAATTGAAGAATTTTTTGAAAAAGGGGGAGAGCTCGCGACGGGATCGGTTGATCCCGCAGAAACGATAAATTCTGCTTAGCGGGCAGAGTGACAAACGCCTAATTTCTCCGCGGGGGGGCATCGTCAGTTGTGCGTCACTCCTGATCTCTCCAGTTCGCATTAGCAAAGCAATAAGTTGGCCACCCGCGGTTTGGCAATCGATCTGGACGATGCGGGACGTCCGCGCGTTCATTTCGGTGACGTGTCTTCGGAGACAGCTCGGTTTCCGTGTTTTATCAATAATAATTACTGGACTGCCGATCTGTATGCAAGCTGAAAATAATCTAAATCGATTCTAAGAGACCGAAGCTAAATGAAAATGCGTTCCCTCTTTTCACCATCTTGCGAAGTTGAAAATAATGTAACGAGATTTTTAAATAGTTCTAATGTCATTTTATGTTTGTATTTGACCTATTCATTTTTCTCGTATATGCATAAAATCCGCAGTCTAATAATTACCATAGAACAGTGGGTGCTTAAACTATTGAAGAGGTATTTTGATTTTGAACGCCATTTTTGTACAAATTTTCAGAAATTTCTATTCGAATTATGAAACTGTTTCAACCAGGATTTTGCAGGCTTTACAGGTATTTAGAATACTATATCGCTGCTTAAAAATCTGTGGACACTTTTTCTTAATTGCAATCACCTAAAAATAACGAAATAACATTTTACAATTACCCGAAATATTCTATTTCCTTGTTTAATTGAAACTGAGTAACTGGACGACGATTTTGATACTCTGGGTCAAAATAGACCCGGACTCCGACGTTGGAGGGTCAGATCGTCGGACCACCGCTAACATTGATAAAATTTTTCTTCTGCAACATGCACAGCTGAATTGAAATACATTCTCTTCTCGTATCGCGAATTGTTTAGCTTGTTTTCATAATAATGAAATGATGAGATAATTAAAATGTTTAATCAAATGGTGATCTGAAAGAGTGCAAAACGAAAATCGAGTTTACACGTGTAAAAATAAATGTCACTGTCTTCCCTGTTCTGTTTGAACGATTATAATTATAATGTGACGATACGATGTGGATTATCGTATTTCCCGTGTATAAGCTTTGATTTCTCATTATTCAGGCATGAGTATCTGCCGATTAATTTGATCTTCCTAACAAGCGGCATCAGCCTTTGTGCCACAGCAATCGGATTATTGATAACAGGTTGACATCAACCTGCCTACATTCCTTGCGATAAATTTTTAATGCTAGATAAGGTAATGCTGCGTTATTTAAATGTTCTGTATTGATTAATTGATACGCAAAATCATATTATTTCACCGTAAGGACTACTGAGCAATAGGATCGTTTAAAAACTATAATTAAAATGCTAGAGTGATTGTGCTGTAATTTGTAAAAATTGCAGCTCCTTCTCCATCTAATTGGTGGTCACGCAATGTCGCATTTACTTAGCCTGAATTGACTTCTGCGACAGAACTGGATAAATACTGGACAGAGTTATTACACAGAAATTATAGTTCTATTATTTCAATTTACTATCTCAATTTAAGTACTGAAAATGTATTTATAGCTTTCAAATAAAGGCTGAAAATATTCTATCCAAATTGCGATTCCGATTAACAAGGGTTAACGAAATCAAAGGTCCTGAAAAAATAATGTAGATTAATTAATAGAATATTTCTACAGAATTTTATCTGAATCGACAAATTTAAATACATTGCAAAACTACGGACGTTTCCAAAAAAGCGATATCAAGAATATTGAATGTTTGATTTCTGACTAGAATAAGAAAAAATTTTAATCAAGTGCGTCTTTTTTTGTTGATAAAAACTACCTAGCAAAACAATTGTTGAAACTGCACAGTTGATGCAAACTCTCAACAACTGGAGTATAAATTTCAAAGATCTGATCGTGTATACCAGTAAACAATTAAGAATTGGGATTTTTATTAACAGTTTTTGACTGCGCAAGTATAGCATAGTAAGCTTGCTCAATATTATTCCTGCGCCATTCTGAAGGGGAAGTAATGATATTTTAACTCGAACTGTCAGTTTCTGAATTTATGGCATTGGCTATGTAGAACTTTGTCCTTGTTATTGAATAATTTGTAGGCGACTTATAATTGGCTCCTGCGGTATAAATAAATGAATGAACACGTAACGGGATTGGTAGGGGTACACTTTAAGGGCTTCGATGAACTAATATCTCGGAGTGACGCGCCAAATCGTCGGGGGGTAAATTAAAGTGAAGTCTTAATTGAAATGCCATACACAGTATATGGTATCGTAGCTGAATTCAGTCACACGATCCGTTTAAGACACTAACTACACTAAACGAACGTACGATAAAAATATCACAAAAGTTAATTCGCTTGACAAACAACAAATTAACTGTTCATATTCCTGACAAATGAATTTCAATTCGAAAAAAAATTATTTTAAAATTCCCTGCTAGATGTACATTAATTTTTAGTCATTTAATATATAAAATTTGACAACTAGAAATTATTTAATGGTTTTTTAAAGATCGATGATAAATAATTCAGGATTTTAAAATTAATTAATCAGTAGGGTTACTATTTTTATTTGTGTACAAACAAGGTACTTTGAATAGTACCTTTTACTAATTTGTTTTGAGATTATTACTTAAACGAAAATTGTCGAGCTTCTTATACATAGATATAAAACAGTCATTAAGAAACCTGACAGGCACCCGGGAACATAATCTTTATTTTCATGGAATTTTTAGATGCACAGTCTCGAGTTTTAATATTATCCATACACTAGTACAAAAGTTTAAAACTGCTCCGGCATATTGCAGACAAGGTGAATAAAAATATGTTTTATTTGATATCGTTCGACAAATATTGTTTTATTATATTTTATTCAAAGATTTCATATTGTACATTTTGCATACGTGAATTGTGCGTTACCATTTAATACATACACATATTTGTATCACGAATAAATCGTTTATTTACGAATTTCATAAAATATCCTTTATGGCCTCTGCAGTTGGCATAGGATGCGCATATTGTCAAACAAAGATTGCACTTTACACCTAATTACAATAAACAGTAAATTTCTGTACACTCATTCTCGCTACTGATTAAATTTTCGTGACTGAAATTTTCAATACAAGCACAGATTAAAAATCTTGGTATAATATTACTATCTTTATTCCGACAAATTGCAATTTTTAAACAATTTTTTTACGACTCAACTAATGAACAAATCCTTCTAACTCCATCAAAGAACTCGAGTTGTTTAGTTCAATTTTAACAAAATTATTGTAGTGTAAATGAGCTGTTTATTTTGAAAGTGACCTAAGTCCATTTATACTTAAATTGAGATATTTAAGGGTTTGTGTTTCAATAAAATTGAAAATATATGTATAGGATACCAATGTGTCATACTGCTTAAGCGTATCTAGAAGAGTTAAATTTACAGTTATTATTAAAATAACAGGAATTATTAAGTGAATAATATGTGTATCCTTACCAAAAATGAAGTTAAGCCACTTTCATAGTTAACAACCAGATACGTTATAAAATTTGAAAGAGCCCAATTCGACATAATTTAAAATGCTTCAAATTGAAAAAACAATACTCAATTTACTTGATATATCTTTACAACACTTCAAAAACACAATTTATGCAATTCAGGACATTTTCTAACTACATAAATTACATAACAATTTACTGCTCATCCACATTTCGTGTATGCAGGAGGGATTTGAAGTAGTCATGGTGGTATGTATCGTAGTAAGTCCATCATGTCCTTGTATTTCGCTGTTGCAATTCGTCTTATATTTTATAAACTGGTGTCAGTACAATATTTTCGAACTTTCTTGGTCTACCCCGACGTGGTAATAAATCCAGGATTTTAAACTTTGCATTCTCATCCATTGATATCTTATAGAAAATTTTACATGATCCATCTCTCAAAAAACGCATCCAGCATATTTTTAACCAATTTATCGTTTCTCCGTTAGAATTCTTTACCCTTTTAAAAATTGCGTCTCCAAAAATTTTGTTGATATGTAATCCTCTTGTTTCAATTTATTTAGAATAATGGATTGGACTTAGGTCACTTTCAAAGTGATGGTTTTAATTATTGAACCAACTGCGGAAACTGGTGTCCAAAATTATCGTATATACTCTGAACATACTTAACCCCAAATGTTGTTTATGACAGGTAACTCGAAGTTGTACCCATAATTACGGGCCAGTATCAAAATAAACGGCTGTGAGTCGTATGGTATTGTATAATAATAGTGTAAGTAGTTAACATCAACTGTTCGGTTGGTAAACTATAACGACCCGGTCCTCGAAAAAATGTGTGCAAGGCTGTTAACGCTTATTCCTGTCGCAAAACCGGGCACTCGGTGTTATCGACAAGCGACCGTCTCAAGTAACGGGGTTGGGAAGAAATAATTGGACATAAATCCATCTGTGGCGATTCGACGTGGTCATTATGCCAGCAGGAGGGTGCCTTGACTCGAGTGCAACGCAAATATAGGCGCCGTACGCAACCGCATCTACTAAATATTACCTGGCCTCTGCCCTGAAATATGCCACTGATGATAAATAGGACGCGATAAGTGGCGAGTACCCCTGTAGGCGGTAGTGGACATATCCGTTCCGGGAGGTCACGGAAATTCGAGGATCTCAATATGCTTTGAGTAGGCACACGATCTGCCCCCGCAGAAATAATCATTATATTCCCCTTGTTTGTGCCGCCGATGTATGCCACCGTCGAGAGTTTTTATCGTTGTCACCGGCCGTGATTGAATACCGAACGCTATAGCATCGCGTCTCGACTTACACCGACCCCCTTTACAATAGAACAACTCATTTCAATTTCAACCAAACGAGATGAGCCTGTTTAAGAACTTGGAACAATTAGTTTACTAAATGTCGCGTAAGAGACAGAAAAAATTGCAATTGCGGCGACCTCCAATCACCTTCACCTTGGCGACCCAGGAATTTTTCATTTTTTTACTATATAATCTTATACACCTTGACGAGAAAATGTCAAAAATCGAAATTCTAAGGTGAGGAATTCGCTGGTTCCAAAATTATGCGTGTTTAATTATACTTTCCACGTCGAGGTAAAAGTGTTTAGTCAATAAAAGAAATCTTCCCCTTATTTTTGTTTTTATAGAATTCCGTACAAAAACAGCATAACTTGGTATGAAAATTCACAATCTAGTCATAGCTAATAATGCTTTCTCTCGACGAGTAATTGTTTAACCTACTGTAAGAATGTTACTTAACTTTTAGTTTGAATTGGCTGCACACCCACACGCAAATTATATTTTACCTTCCATTGTAGAAAAGTAATTTTAAGAAAGATAGAAATGCGGACGACTTAATCGATTTTGTGAAAAAATGTTAGTTCTAATTTTCTGAATTAATAACAAATATTGTAATTGACATGAAATATCATACTTCTGGTATTCATCGATTTGCACTAGAATTTAGTATAAAATTTAGCATAATATTAATAAATTCATCACTAATTACGTTACTAATTATAACATTGTAATATAATACTCTGTAATATTGTCTCGTATCGAATTAGCAATTTAATTTCGCTTTTCAGAACGTGCATAATAAACATCTACAAAACGTATTTTGTAAATGTTCAATACAGGCCGACATAAAAGAGTTGCGAAGTACAACTTTTAGCAGTTTCTCTGTAATTCCGACCAATTGCAATTTTTCCAAAATTTCTTTTCACGTCACGTAGTAAACTAATTGTTCTAACTTCGAAAAAAGAATTCAAGTCGTATGGGTCCATATTAAAATAGTTATTGTCCTTTTAAAGGTGTCCGAATATTACTGTGATTCACTGTATGTGCCATGGGAAATGAAAATTTAGCAGAATATTTTTAAATAATTGTTAGCATCAAACATTTCTTTCTAAATATTTAACTTTCAACAGTGACTATAACAACGCAACTTTCTCTGTTGATACTTCCTTGTTTTATTCATTGACATTTGAATATTCTAGCGTTTGTTTTTCAATGTTCAGTGTAAAACTCATTAAACGTCTTCGTATGCAGCTTCTAGAAAACAAAAAAGAAAAAAAAGACTTGAAAACAGTATCTCCCGGGATAGATTCTACAATTTTATAAGCACCTTGAAGGCCGATGAAAAAGTAACAGGGGTTTATATTTAGGAAACGAACGAAAAAGTCGTTAATGATCATAAGCAGCTTAAGGTATAAAAGTTCTGCTATTCACGTTGTGCAAAGTCATCGATCACATTCCGAATGTCTGAAAGAGATCGTGCACGTGGTATATCAATTTCCGAAACTTCAAAAGACATATTTCTCGACTTCGGCCTCAAAGGGTAAATTCACAAAAAAAAAGATTGATCTACTTTACCAGGGTGGTTTCTTTGTAGCAACCGAATGCTTTCTGTTCTTTATGTGTTTAATAATTTCGCAATAATTCGATGTGCTTACCGGTGAAATCGGTGTACTGGTTCTAAATGTTCGAACACGTAGTTGTGTGCGATATGAAATTCATATATTTCATTTATTTCTATATTTTATAAAAATTTCAATACTATATTTTTATATGTACTGATTCTAGATTGCAATTTCACTTGCATATTTTTCTGCGTATCTCTTCCTAAAAAATTGAATACTTCATTTATTGCAAATAAAATCTACCGGAGGTTATACAGAAAGACTGACAATTTAAGTATGATTTATTTAACTATCAAATGAAAGTAGAAAAGTAAATTCTTATTGTAGGAAACAAAATAAATTTGATAAATTTAAATTCTTCAATATTATATTTTTATATGTACTGATTCTAGATTGCAATTTCACTTCCATATATTTTTGTGTATCTCTTCATTTATTGCAGAAAAATCTACCGGAGGTTATACAGAAAGACTGACAATTTAAGTATGATTTATTTAACTATCAAAATCAAAGCAGAAAAGTAAATTCTTCTTGTACGAAACAAAATAAATTTAATAAATTTAAATTCTTCATTATTATATTTCTATATGTACTGATTCTACATTGCAATTTCACGTCCATATTTTTGTGTGTATCTCTTCAACTGGAGGTTATACAGAAAGATCGACAATTTCAGTATGATTTAAAACTACCAAAACTATCAGAATGAAAGTAGAAATTTAAATTCTTTAATTTTTGATCGAACAACATTCTTCATTTGACGTACTATTACGATTGTTAATGTTATTTTGTAATTTTATGGAGAAAGTCTGCATTAAAGTCACGTTTAAATTGGCAAATCTATTAATCAAATTTCAATTGCACCACAAGGAATCGTTTGCTCGCGGAGCCTTTATTCTTGCAGTGGCACAAGAATCTTCGGAAATGCGACTTCGCATAAAGATCAGTAGACAGCCTGTAAACGCGGGTGGACCAATTTCCATTGTAATTCAATCATCGGGGGTATGTGTGATGTTCTGATTACAATAAACAAGTTTGATGGAGGGGGGTCTCGGGGAAGGGGGCGAGGGGCGAAAGCGGTAGACCGTCGTTAAAAAATGATAATTTCCATCCTTTGATCTCGATTGCTCCGCGAATAATATCCTCATTTTCTTGTATCGTCAAATATAGACATGTCTTGATCCTCGATTTGTGGGGGACTCCAATCGCCGCAATGAATGGTTAAAAACCACAAAGCGCCCCCAACGAGCCCACCTTATCTTCCTCGTCGGATCACGGCAACCTTTTCAAGGGCTCGTTTTCTCGATCCGTTTCTCTCCTTCCTCCCCGGCTCCTTTTCCTGTATCCACGTGCCAAAGGAAAGAAAAGAAAAGAAACTTCTGGGGGTCTTGTTCCTTTCATCTTTCCACGGAAGAGTGGGAGGATCGGAGGTAAGGGGACGTGTACGTGTATGCGTGTTGCGTGGGATAACTATCGTCACGTTGACACGTGTGTTGGCACATAATTGATATTTATAAGCCGGTACTTTTCCGAATAACTGCAACGTAGTCGTCTTTATTATTTCACCGTCTAATAAAATGGAAAAATGCTTTTGATACGTGGTGGGCGCAGTGGAAGAACGTCGCTCGAATAATAAACGCTTTACGTGTCGTTCGTCCCTCCCCCCGAAGCCCGGCCAGTGTACGAAAAGTAATTTACTTTTAATTACTTTGTAATGGCACTTCATTTTACAACGCGGGTGATTAAATTGTCACGACAAAAATGATCGTGAAACAGTCGACAGACCGTGTCGGGGGCCGCGTGGAAGGCTGCCGAGTTTCAACCGGCCCCGAGATTAAGTTTTCACGTTTAGAATCACCGAAGCTTTATTTTTTGGTCGTCCCATAAGTTCGTGCCGTGGATATTTTTATATTATATTCACCATTGAAAAGTATTTTAATGAAAAACCGCAGAAATTTTATAGTGACCGTACGATGTCTGCCAAAAAGGTCAGAAGAGGTTGTGATTACATATTTTATTTTTAGTATTTAAATGGTACAAGAGTAAACGGCACGAATTTATGGGACGACCTAATACCTATACGTGCAACAGAAATCGAAATATACTGTTGTCTCTCGGTTTCGAGCAAATTCTGTTCGATCGTTTCGTTCAAGATGTTCAAATCAGCGTTCTTATTGTACAAACATTTGAATATTTTAATACTATTTAGTATTATTTCCACAAAGTAATCTCCATCACTTTATATGCACTTACTCCATCTTACAAGTCACTAAGCATGTACGATTTTCTGTACCGTTACAAAAATTTGTAACTTCTTTGCCCTTAACAATTTCCCAAAAGAAAAAGGAAAATGTCCATTCCATACCTCTATAGACAATACATATTTGTAAAATAGTTTATGACAATTAGACTGCAGATTTGATGACAAAAATGGTTAGGCACAATTTCAAATAGTAAAAGGATTAAAAGAGTTTGAAGACATCGGTACTATTTTCAACTTACTAAAATTAGTAAAAAAAGAAACAATTTTTACTATGGCTCCTTACAATTCATGCATGAAATTTTAATAAAGGTCCGCTAACGAAAATATGTCAGCCTTTAATCGAACCATCAAACAGCCCGAATGAAAAATTGAGCAAAATGTCACACTTTATTTGATAAGTGTGAGAACAATAGAATTTGTTAAATTAAAAGTTTGTAATTTTGGAGAGTCATGAGATTCTTTTTGATTATAGTTTATCGGTTGTAACAGCCAGCTTAACGAATTGCCGATTCATGTATTCCTTCGTTTATTTCGTCATCTATTTTCTCTGTGACTTTTCTCGTCCCCCTCCAAGTCACACTATCAATAATGTCGTGTTTGCCTGCGATCGAACATCTGCATTTGCCGATCGATATCTTTCTCATTGAGCCGGGTGTTCGTTAAATCTGGACACATTGTATCGACAAGACGGGGCAAGGTACATGAAGATTACGTCACGATAACGTCGACCGATTTTAGGCCCCTGTACTCTAACCGTGTCTGTGTCAATGCTTTCCAACTAACGATAACGGAAAGTGTAATTGATTTATATCTTTGGGGATACTTTTTTGGGAAACCTTCCTTCCTGCAGATGACAGTTTTTTCAATATAGAACTGTGACGATATCAGAAAAACTTTTACACTACAGTCGGCTTATTAACATTATTAAGAGATAAAAGTACATTTTTATTAAGTTTTTATTTTTCTAAATTTCCGATTTGCGAAAAAATTCACAGTATAATGCACGCCATATTTCCTAGAATTGTGAGAGCAAAATTATATGGGAATTTTAATTTTTTAATCGACCCTATAACCTACAATGTCACGCAAAGGTTATCCTTACACATTTCGATTCTTTTCATAAATATTAATTTTTGAAAAAATTTAGTAGAACGAATGGAAGTTAGCATTGCCATCGGGTAATATCAGCGTAAGAAGGGTAAATATTATTGCCAGGTGTTAGTCACGTGTTAAATGAACCGTGTGTCCTCCGTTATCATTCATCGTGTCGAATGAAATATCTATAGCGGAATCGTTTCCATTGAGCAAGAACAATGTAGTTTCCGGTGTACAGTTTTGTCGGGGTGTTAATGCTATTTAACGTTACATTTAACAGGATTATTACGTAATAACGTGTATTGTACCGTGTAACTCCGAAATATATAAATATGCATTGGCTTATGAGGGTTGAATGCACGCGCGGCTCACCCGAGTCGAATCGCTATGCTAACGAGCACATCATGTTCCGCTGATGCGCGCGTCCTCCCCCGCTGCCTGTACTATTGTATAGATTCGCAAAAGGAGAAAAAATTGTTACACGACCTTGAAAATCTTCGCTAACGAGCAATTTCTCGAAAAGTATCGCATACAATGGCTTTCAAAAAGTATCGGCACGCTTTACCGAATTTCGTGAAGTCGTCGATATTCTAACGGTTATAATTTTGCAAAAACCAGTCGTACAATAATCAATCTGCACTCGTTGCAAAGCTTGAAGCCTCTACTGTTGCAATCAATTGTTCACTTTCTTCGAAAATATTCGTAGCAGGTGTAAATAACGTTTATAACGAACACTGCGGATGGGAAACTGAAGACACGTTTTTTGTCGAAAGTGCATCAAATTTTCCGGAAATGTTGGAACATTTTTTTCGTCACTGGATTTGAAGTAGATTTGAAAATTGAAGCTCTCCCTTTACAATTATCTCTGGAGGATTGATTTTTTATTTTTGAATGGTTTTACTGAACTTTACATGTAACCTGTACCACCTTTACATTAATATTATTACACTAATATTTTTCTTTGTTATAAAACAGCTACAAAAGATTGTGTATCGAGTTTTAGGGATTTAGGAAAATTTTCTAATGTTTTTAGAGACGTTTCAATGGGTTTTCATTTTCCCACATTTTATGTCGTGCATTAGTAGAGGATTTGAGCCTTAGACTAAGAACATTTTTTTTTACAAAATTGTAACAGTTTAGATGTCGAAAATTTCTCAAAAATCAGAAAAATGTGCCAGTACTTTTTAGAGCCACTGTACGTTCGATTCTGGAACATTTGTGCTCGTGAATGCAGTAGGACAACGCGATGTTCCAGAATGCCGAAGGCTATGATTATTTATTGAAAATTTAGCGTGCTATTATTTCTTAACATCGTTATGCGACATTAAAACGGTTATTTTGTAACAAATACAATCTCATCAGCACTGTAATTTGTAATTACCATCGTGTCATTGCTGCTGCTCACATTTTAAATACGTTATGACGGCTAGATGAAACTAATTTTGAGTAGAACAATCATTACCGAGTAGAGCATTCATTTTTCTACGGAAAAAAAATAATTACCTCGTGTCACTGCACTTTCCATGCAACTTAATTATTAATAATTTTGAAATAATTCTCATCGTGACATTACAAGATACTTATGAGATGGTATTTTCGGCATACTAATTTGCATTTGTACATAAAATATATATACAAAAAAAAAAAAAAAAAATAACAGGAAATTAGAAAATATTTAGGCTTCCAAGCGAACATAAAAGATAACGTGGGACAACGACGCTGAAATTGAAGGCGTTTTAAGAAAGTAAAAATCTGTGCTAAAAAAAGTAGGATCGATAAAATTACCTATTTCTAAAATCAACGATCCACACTAAACGCGCGAGATACCGAGTCGTCGTTGGTTAAAGAATCGCATGCAGCTTGGCAAATTCTGATTCAAGAATCCCGGGGCTGCCTTCGCGGATAACTGTCAACACAGAAGTGATTATAGAAGTTAGAGTGCAAGTTGCACGGGCGGATAACAACATTGAACGAACTACACGGTAAAACATCGTTTGTCGAGCCATTAGACAGGGTTGCACGGTCACTATTTCTGTAGTTCAATTTACTGTGCAATTTTCACGGTGTATCACGGGGGGTCGGCGCGGCGTTCGGTTTTTTCAACTGCACCATCGTTCCGCATTTGCAACAGGTAATTGATGGACACTTGAATTTCGACGATGAACGTGTACGAGTGATAAAATTATCAATCGCGCTCGAAGCACGAATCCCCTACGGTACCAGAAGCATTTACCAGGGAGTATGGTGTAACACGCGCAATTTACGATAAACAATAATGAATGATGCACACGGGCTTATTATAAGTTTACGGTGCGCAGAATGTTCGTTAACCGTACGAACGATTGTTTGCCGTTATCGGTGAATTAATTAAGCAACGATCCCGCTGGTACTTTTATCGCAATGGATCCGGTTTTTATCAGTGATAACGAAACGCAATTTATACCGTACAGTTCGATGACGAATAAGTTTTGATAATTGACGGGATCCATTCGCGAATGGGAAAAATAATGGAGATTTTTTATAACGAAATAAATATTCGCTAGAAACGAAATATTTTTCGTTCGACTGAACGTTTTACTTATTGTTAGCTGATTCTTTCTTTTTCGATATTCCCGGTATCAGTGATTCGTTAATTCTTGATTATTGCGCGTTGTGTGTGATATATTAAATTAAACTGGCAATTCACGAAATTCATGGTAGGAAATATTTGTTCGTTACTTCATTACTTGCTAATTCAAACGAGGCGCGTAACTTCACATTGTTGTTATCTCGATAGTTATTAAAGGAATCGATACGGTTTACGAATATAATTTAATGTAAACGAATTTGAATGCAATGTGCAAGTAAAAGATCAAACGAGATGCTGTTGCGGAACAGTGGGCAATTTTAAAGCGAATGGAAATTTTTATGTTGGTATTTACATAATTTCGAATACAATTCTGTGTTGATAAAATTGTTCAACGAATTCAGATTGTAACAATTGTTGGAATTGTAACTTTTGCCCGATAAACCGGTTGTTTCTTACCGTAACTATCGGTGTTTTTCAAGTAATTCTAAATCACACAATGGCTTTTTTGTAATATTTTTGCAATCTTCTTCAGTAAATAATTTCTATTTATTAAATTGTTAGCTAATTTCAATTTCGCTTAGCAGTTTCACTCATACCGTTACACTTTTTAACACTGAACCTATCACCGCCGGTCAAAATGACCAGTTCCAGATTTTTCATTTTACAATTATTGAAATAATAAAAATTATTTCATAAGGAATGATTGTATAGATATCTTTAGTAGAGCATGTATTACAGCAGGAGCCGCACAAAGTCTGAATAAAATCAATCTTGTCATTTTTATAAGGGAACATGTACCAGTTACTTTCAAGGCTCGCTAGGTTTAGTGTTGACTAACTAATTATGTAGCTCACTAGCTGTTTAACATCGAAAATTTAACACACACTATTCCCTTTGCCTGCTTAATAGAGACTGTCTTACAGTTCTTATTGAAACTCTTGGAACCGTAGTTTCGAGTGAGGCGTAATGATTATAAGATGGAAACATTAACATAAGTCAGGCCTGGGCAACTCGCGGCTCCTCCCCCTCCTTCCCCCCTCTCTGCCAAACTCCTATAGATATTCATGCATATATTCACAGTCACGCGAGGACACGTGGCAGAGCATGAAATAGTTGATAGTGGGGGAACCACTAGTGGAGGGGGGGAGTTGCTCGGGCCTGACATAGTGTCCTCAGATCAAGACTTGTTCCCCCACTCTAATTTCCCCTTCTACCGCGCTATGCCCCACTCTTCCACCGCGGTCCGGTCACGTGACGCGCTTCGTCTCTGTGATACATACTGCGGTACTGGCAGAAAGACTGTAACTTTTTCCCCATAATTCGTACACCCTCCCCTCATCTGGAGACACTGGCCTGACATAAGGAATGCTGGAAACTTCTTACTGAAATACACCTTCTATTAATTTCCATACCTTATAGTTTCGTCGAGAGGGGGTGGAACGAAAGAACCAGGCGAAAACGAGAAGTTGTTGAAAAGAGGCGATCGAGAGACAGGAAGAACGGAAGAATGAACACAGAGGAGGAGCGAACGGAAGAAATGGCGGTCCAACGTCAAGCGAAAAGTAATGTTCTATAACGAAAAGCAACTGGCTGACGTTCATCCGCATGAAAGTGCCAGATCGACTCACCGAGAAGAGAAATCCCGAAAGCCGGGAACGAAAGGTGCCACGTACATAAAAAAATAAACCGGTGGGGGGGGGGGGCAGGGGTGAGAGGGCATAACCTCTCCCCGGTCCAGAGAGAGGGGATGAATATTTTCTGATGGCTCGGTCGGCACGGGCTTCGTCATAGGATTTGCATAATTTCCGAATCTGCACGACGGAACGACGATGAAAACTACGCGAACTGACGTGACATTGGCGCGCATGCACCCGCCCCCTCTGTGTATGGTAGCGTTCCAAAAGGGGGTGGCAAAAGGGGGTTGTAGTCTGCGATCGTGTAGAAGATTTTCAGTCCCGTCTGTTCGCCTCTGCGTAGGGGGGAACGGGTAGACGTCAGTAACGGGAAGATATTGCGGTTTAAACGGCTGGAAAATTGTCCAAACTGCCGTGCCGCATAATTTTGACGTGACTTAACGGCACTCAACTTAACGCTTCTGGCCATGCTAATGCGGCCGACCCGTGTTTTGCCCGATATTTCACCGAAAGGGAGCCTCGATGTCGCCTGGCAGTTTATATTTGTAATGCCGGCATGTGTCCGCGTCGCTGCCGATTATGCACGTTTCGTCGCAATATTAATGAATTAATTCACACGCTTGGGCGGGGTAATCAACTGTGCCGAAGCGCCGCTCCGGGGGCTTTCATTTTGCATGGGAAGTGCGACTGATGAGGCTCGGGGACTTTTTCAAATTCCCTAGTAGAGCAACGTTGCCTAGTACGGGAAGGTTTCTTTTTTTTTTAATTGGTCATAGATTCTACATAAACAGAAGAATTTATGCGTTTATTTAGGGCACCCTTTTGTTTGGTACACAGGGTGTTCGACTACAGGTGGGAGAAAATTTAAGAGGTGGTTCTCCAAGGCAATATAAGACGAAAATGAAGAATAAAAAAATTGCAATTTCGGCTTGATTTTTGAGTTATTATCAATTAATGATCCGCCTGAAATGCGGCAACCCGGCCAACAGAGGTGTGCATTGCTTACGTCACAAAAGAATTCGGCGTGTAAACCGTCCGATTGGTTCATTCCACACGCATTTTCGGTTCTAGCCGAGTTATTGGCTGAAGTGTGTGACGTCGAAACCTAACCATTCGTCACGAGCGAGGAGCCCCTTTGATATGCAACTGTCACGCGCCTTTATGACGTAAGCAACGTATATCTCTGTTGGCCGGGTTGCCGCATTTCAGGCGGGATTTTAATTGATAGTAACTAAAAAATGAAGCCGAAATCGTAATTTTTTATTCTTCATTTTCATCTTACATTGTCATGGAGAACCGCCCCTTAGATTTTAGGCTACATTCCTCTACTCGTTGTCTAATTTCGTCGTCTTGTTGAACAAGATTATAATCTGCGCGGCAGCGTAATTCAATACGCTGCAAAAATCGTGAGTATTCCGAGAAACTTTAATTTGTTAGGTTACACAAATGTAATAGATTTTATTTCACGTAAGAATATAGTTTTACATGAAACCTTGCCGCACTGCAACCTCGCCCTGGTTTCATCACAAGCGCATGGTTGGTAGTTGCGAAGCTTCCTGTCTTGTTTCATTAACTCTTCCGCAACAGCGTCTTTCATTGTATACACTTTTATTATTTAGAAGAGTAATTACAAATACTTTTAAAAGCCGTACTTTATTTTAATGTACACTTGGAAATATTGTAAAAAATTATAGTCGACACACCGACTACCAATAGTAAAATCATGTAAAATGTACGGTTCGTGCAATAAAAAAATTATTATATTACACACGGTTTCTCATCCACTTCTAGATGCAATCATTCGATATGACCAAAGCTACCATTTATTTCTTCACTTATTATTTGTGCAAGCAATAATAAACAGTAATTGTGTAAGCTGAACATTGAATTTTCGTATAACTTCAAAACCGATATGCTCCTGAAATGATAATAATAAGTAGACTATGTATAATTCTATTCCGATATAAGGTGACGCTTTTTATTTCGAAATAAGAAAATCGCTATCCTTTCTTATTCTTCGTCATCCGAAATACGACGAAACCCGGCCCGGAGCCATCGCCTTATATCGAAAGAAAACTGTAGTGGAATATCAGTATGGGTCAGAAATGACTCCGGCGTAGGCCTGTAATTCGCAGGAGTCCGAGGAATTATAAGCTGAAGACAATACAGTGAATTCTCGATATATGTCAGCAATGCGGGTCTTGCCAGCGTCATGTATCGTCCAGGAGGCATACTCGAGCCGTGTTATGTTTACACTCTTCGGCGTCCGAGGCCTTTCGACCTTCGTGGGGCCCCCGCAGTAGTGGGGATAATTCCGCGACGTTTATCGTCCAGGCCTTGGCGTCATATATAGAGAATTCACTGTATATCCACATTTTAAAATTCTGTTAATGTTATTGCTTTAAATTGCACTAAGTCGGGTTAAACGCATAAAATCCTCAGTCTAATATAATAAGCAATATTTTATTATATATTTTATTATGCAATATTTTTTAGCAATTTTTTATATTTCATTACAATATTTTTATACGTGTCTGAGACGTCTTGGCACATCAATTTTGGCATATCAAGTTTCGATCAGTTTTGAGAAAATATTTAAATGGCCTCCCCCAGCTGGAACACCCTGTACACTCTTCGCAGCCAGAGGTTTAATTAAGCGAACTCTGTTGAGAACATTTTGTGAGCTTCTTTGTATACATTGCCCGAACTGATGAAAGAAGTGCTTGTGTTACACTGATTGGTCCTAGCTTCAATAATAATAGCTCTGTACTTTGTTCGAACGAATTTTGCTTCTTCAAGATCTCCGTTTCTCTCGTTCTGCAGTGAATCGAATCCGTGCGTTTTTTAAACTATCGATCGTGGTCCAAAAATTCAAACCGGTATTCATTTCGAGCTCTGATTTCCCGTTTTTATTTTCGCGGCGTCCCTTCATAAAAGTCCAATACACCAAATTCTTCGACGGACATTTCGTGCACGTTGCGCGTCAAAACCTATAGGATTCATTGCGCGTTGTTTGATCTCGTGATCTCGGGCGTGCCAGTTCTATAATTTTATCGAGCCCCCGTTTTACGACTGTGTGTAACCGTGCGACGCGAGTGCTAGATTGTTACCCTGGATACGAGATTGGCACGTTTTATTCACCCGCTGGCATAAGCGATATACAATACAGTTTAAGTCGAGCGGGATGCACCCGACGTCTTCGGTGCACGAGTGGTCCAGCTGTTTTTCACAATTTTATAATTGCTATCTTTCAACCCCTTGGCAGACAATATTTCTCGTGGTTGCAACGAGTAGAGCTTCTTTGTCTCCGATAATTTCTTAGAAAAACGAAATTTATGTTCATTATTAGACTGCGGATTTTATGCACTTATTAGTTCAGTTAAGTGACGACGAGCACAGTGAATTCTCGATATATGTCAGCAACACGGGGCTTGATGTCGTTTATCCTCCATCCATAGGAATGATGTCATATTTGGTATCATTTTCATCAGAAAAATGTCACGAATATGTTGGTGAAAGACCCATAAAAATATAATGAAAAATAAAGAAGTTTTGTTATTAGATTAGTAGTGGTCTCCTGGTTTCACACCGATAGACTCGATCCGTATTATTTTACACTACTCGTAATTTTACACTACTACTATTTTACACCACGGGGTATACCCCGCGGTAGGGGGGATAATTCCGCGACGTTTATCATCCAGGCCTCGGCGACATATATCGAGAATTCACTGTAACATTTAACAAGCACAAACTGTTTCCTAAATGAAATTACTGATCAAAAGTGACACAAAATGGACGCTTCATAACATTTGCATTTTAAAACCGGGCATTTCGTACACAACATCTCAATAAAATTTTATTTCAAAGGCAATTAATGTAACACACATTCCGCAGATTCTGTTCAAAATCTTCATCACGAGTCCGTTAATGAATGAAGAGAAACATCGAATACGATCAAATTGATATTAGAAGGCAACAGAGTGAATGTCTAGCTGCCCAAATTTTTCAGTTGCTAATAAGATTTTGCGACTAAACGAATCCGGGGCCACGTTCTTCGCGAGTCGCGTATAAAATTATTGCTTCACGGGGAGTGGGACGGGGGGTGGAGGGCGGGGGAGGGGGAGGGACACTCGTCCGGAATATTATAGCGGTAATAATCCAATTATCAGATCGAAATCGTGCGCCGATCGTGTACCATTCGAGCATTCAATAAGCGGACATCACGCACGATTCTGTCGCATGATTCAGGTGGTTTATGGGCGAGGGTTCCGCGCGGAAATTCTCGCACAGCCACGTGACTCGGACCGCGTACACACAACGCCCGCGTATACGTCCGTGCAGCCGTGGAGCGTGATTTGTCAACCAATGAAAGGCGGCGAGGGCTAGTTAGAGCCGTATTCATTACAAATTACAGACCGTGGACCGGTTTTATGATACCGCAGGAACGCGAGGCATAGATAGAGGCGCGGCGCGGCGCGCGCTCGCTCGCTCGCGCGCTTGTTTTGCGGTACACCCCCTTTTAATCCGCCACAAACGTTCATTTTCTGGCCAATTATCGTCAATTTTCGTTAGAACGAAGAACTCGCCCCCTCACCCCCGCCCCCGCCCCGGCGCCTCTTCCCACCGACCGCCTGTCGGGACGCGCAGCCGGGATGAAATCTAAGCGCCGCGCCACCGCGCGCCGGTTCATCGTTGCTCCCTGCGAAACCTCTGATTTGCATCTCTCCGCTTCGCAACGCTCGCGAACTTATTCATACACGTCCGACCGCCCACGCTGATTTTGACGGCTAACGAAAGGAGTGTGTTCTTCCAAACGAGATTGTTCGTTTTTTTCTTTTTTCTTTTTTCTTTTTTTTTTTTTTTTTTTTTGACGAGACGCAGAATAACGACTGACCGCAACGACCTCTGGTCGCTTTCAATTGACCGAGACGGTACACGGTCGTTTGCCGATCTGTTTTGGCCCCGTTGACAAATAGGATGCGCGAACGGATCGAGTTGTCCCAGAAGTTCGTTTCGGTTTCCATTGATGCTCGAAATGGCAAATTCGAAGTAGCTTACTCAGGAAGCTAATTGCGTGCTGAAGAAAGAGAGTAAACATCAACGGACGGATGATCGCGTTGTTTATAGATTCTCGTGATATTTAACAATATTGAAATGTACACATGTCAATGGAATTGAGAGGTCCGCTACTGGAAGGAGCTATGTACTCGATATATGTCAACAATGTGGGTCCTGCCGGCGACATAAATCGTTCACGAGATACAATTATTCTTTGATCCACGTGAACGTCGTACCCGACCCTCTCGGGGGTATACCCCGCGGTAGTGGGGATAATTCTGCGACTTTTATCAGCCAGGTATATGCGTCATATATCGAGGAAGGACTATATTAAGGCTTCAGTGAATAGTTGTGTTTCAGTAGAAACAAAGCAGGGGCTACAATATTGTTTATAGTAAGCTAATTAATATATATATATATATATATATATATATATATAAAACATTAAACATTAAATATTCCTTCATATATACATATATATGTATATATGAAGGAATATTTAATGTTTACACAACACGAGCTGTGAGAATTATTAAAACTCTTATTTTTTAATAGCTCCTTCTTGCAGTAGACCCCTGAATTGTTAACACTGAACCTACCGAGTCTTAAAAGTAACTAATCCATGTCATCTTATAAAAATGACAAGATCGAATTTATTTGGATTTTGTGCGGTTCCTATTATAATACCAATTTCCCAGGAAAGCATCTTTATAATTTCAGTAATTGTAAAATAAAAAATCTGGGATCGGTCATTTTAACCGGCGGTGGTACTTGGTCACTTGTCAATACGCAAAAAATGTTTAAAACAAATTGGAAATAGGTACCCGCGTGCCCGGGTATTAACAAAAACGTTAACAATCTACAGTTGGTAATATTCAGAGACAGTATTATTAGTGGACTGCGGATTTTATGCATTTATGATAAAAATGGGTACGCTCAATTTAAAGCAGTAACCATATTAAAAAAATTTAATCAGTGTGTCAGTTTTGGTTTTATAAGTTAATTAGAAGAAGAGAAGAATTTGATTTGGCTCCTGTGTCTTGCAATCGATGCGAACATTCTTTATTTCGCATAAAGATCCGCAGTCTAATTGTTAGTGTTCGAATAAATATTAGGAATTAACGTCAAACTAAAATGGAACCTGTCGGTACACGTGGACACGTTAATATTGCGTTGAATTGTAAATTATTTCGGTAAGTTGTCACACGTGTCATTAATATTATATCGTGCTTGATAATGTAATGTCAATATGTGATACATGCTCAATCACTATTAATAACTGGCTGTGACATATTTTTATTACCCTTGTTACGTAATTGCTGTTTGGTAATTATTCAGTGCTTTTAAAGGGAACGTGATACGCGTGATCGTAAATATTTGGTACGCGTTTCGAATTTAAAAGAAATTGTTGAATACGTATGCTTTGGTTTTTAGACGCATACTCATTGGTTAATGCTTGAAAAGGTAACGTGAACATGATTAAATGTTTGATATACTTCCACGAGCTGAAAGTAAAACAAATTTTTGTATACAAAAATCAGCGGTGAATATTGCGACGATTATTATTCACATTAAAAGGAAAATGAAATATTGATGGTACAAACTATAGGGTGGTTGCAGTAAATCTCCGAAATATATCGCGTAACTGTAAATATTGCAATTCTTTTAAAATAAATTTGATTAGCTAGTATCTTCTCGTACATTATAACACCCACAATGTAATACGCAACCATTTTCAATGACACACATTGTTACACTTACACCGCTTATAATAGTATATTATAAATACTATTTATACCATTTTCATTCCTCGTATACAAGTGTATAAGCTTACGGCTTGTCTGTTTTAATTATAGAGTTCCATAAATAGCATAAATTCTATAACATCACGCAATACATCAGGGATATAATTGGTCAGCTGTTCGCAAACGTTGTCTCTTCCCCAGTGACGAAAATGATACGTGGGTAGATCAATATGTCTGTACCTGCGAGCGAACCTCTTATTTGCGCGTCTAAATCATCTGACAAACTCCTCTATTACGTGCATTCGTTCGTTAGACACTCGAATAACTGGACGCACGATCGTAATCTCGGTATCGCATTATTTATTATCCTCCGAAAATACAGTGTCACTCGATAGTCACGGGATCCTGTAACGTATCTCTTTCGCCTAAGCCATCATGAGAAAACTGAGATTTTTTTGATGCCTGAAACCAGTGACTGAAATATAGTCACTAAATAATTCTGAGACACCAGACTGTGCATTTTATGCATTTGTGCCAAAAATGAGAAGGAGAAGAAAATAGTAGAAACATTAACAGAATCTAAGATTCGTTACTTAATGGACGGACTATTTTTATCTTTTTAATACTAAATCTACCACGGTCAAAATGACCGGTTTCATAATTTAACCATTAACGCTCCAAGTGTGCCTCCCAGGCACCACCGATGTGCGACCAATTAATATAAATATTGTAATCAAAATTATATTCTGAGATGAATAAAGATTGTTTTGAATCACTTTAATATTATTATTTACACGTCATTGTAGCATTTAAAATCCGACACTTAAAAACTTGCAAGTCGAAGTACGGTGAGAATAAGTTGGAGTTGTATATTCACAATTAAAAGTTTTAAACGGTTAAAATCATTGAAACTACAAAAATTCATTTGTGGAAAATAGTGGAATAAGTTTCCTTGTCCAAGTATTTATTACATTGAAAATTGCGGACAATCTTAATAAATTCAAGGCTGCCCTTTTTATAAGGCAATATTTATAATACACTGTTAATGCTTGGTAAGTTTAGCGTTAAACGCCCCCATCACAAAGTTCAGTCTTTTTCTTTCAATTAAAGCCCTCTGCAGTTAAAAAATTCCTATGGGAACCCATTCGAAAATCCATTTGACGATTCCTCGGAGCATCGTGTCCATAATGTAAAATTACGGACCAAAAAGAGCAATTTATATTTGTCCCTAGCTTCGTGCAATTATTGTAAAAAACTGTTTATTGCGTCTAAATTATCTCTAAATACAAGACATGTCTACTCGAACTTCCACTTGGTCCGATCAAGACAAGAACAGCTGTGTACGACGGGAAATCCGCTTAATATTTGAGCTGACTCTCGCGCATTTCTATTTTTACACGAATTCGAAACTCGACTAATTCATTCCACGGCCGGCTCACAAGATGCACAAGACACTCCCGTCATCCGGGTGTATGCTTGTTGTTAATACCTCCGAAGAAAACTGTTCCCGTTGTAAAAACCTCCCCACCGCGCGTCCGTTGGCCCCGGGAGCAAGAGGGTGCAACGAATCCTCGCGTCTTTTTCAACGTCGACGTACGATCATGGAAAGAGGGGGGGCTTGAAAACGCGCGCGCGCCCCACCCCTTACTACCCCCCACCCTCTTCCAACCCCCTCCCCACAACGAAGCCGATATCGCCTATCCACCTATCCCCGTCCGGCGCAATCAAAGATTTACAGGAATAAATAGTAAGTAGAGAGAGAGAGAGAGAGAGAGAGAGAGAGAGAGAGAGAGAGCCGGAGAGGGAAAGCACTAGGAACCAATTATTACCTTCCCTGTGCGTGTATTTTAACATTATATTACACTCGGATTGGTTTCTTATGAAATTTTTTATGGGCCATGCCGGTCGCTTTGATGAGAGGGACTCCCTCTTTATTGAACTTTCAATACCTCCAGGAAATGAAACGGTCTTAATGATTTAGGAATTGATTTATTACATCTCTTCGTCCCGCGGAAAGACGACGGCGTCGCGACCGGGCGGACTCTTTATTAGCACCACCCCCTTCCCCCCTCCTGCCGGAGTCGTTTTTCTTCGGGTTCCGCAGGTGTTTCGCGAAAACGCCTCTTCTCGGTCTTGCTGAAATAATTAGCACTCGAGAATCATTTTCGATAGCAGAGAGTCGTCATTCTCTGGGCTGACTGTCAGGACCCGGATCCTGGTTCAGGAGACGATACTAGGAAGCCAGAAGGCGCCTAACTGCGGAGGATGGGATACAGGGAACGATAGGACGTTCGAAGGAGCTATGCCTAATAAACGTTTCCACTCGAACGTGGGGGACGCGTGTTCCTCCAGCGAATTTCTAGCGGAGTCTAACTGAGGAAGTAGACCCTCTCGACCATTCTTCCGGCGACGTAACGAGAGAGAGACGGAGAGAGAGAGAGAGAGAGAGAGAGAGAGAGAGAGAGAAAGAGAAAGAGAGAGGAGGGGAGGTAGTAGATAGAGGAGGGAGGTGGGGTTTCGGGAAAACTCGCGCGCGCACCCTTTCCTCCTGGCTCTCAACGGTTTCCCTTCCTTCCTCCCTCCGGATGGAACCGATATACCGAACATATAGGTGTCTCGTCACCGTATCACCTATCCACCACCCTACCCTTTGGTCGGAGGGCGCTCCTGAATAGTGTTGGTAGCTGCAGTAGGGAGGGCGAAGGAAGGTGGAAGACGCCTGAGCTGTTAGTAGGGTCTTTTGGTTGAAAAAGGGGGCGCGCATGCGCCCCTCGCGCGCCAAGTCAGAGCCACTCCCGATCGCCAATGACCGTCCAACACGATCCTCGAAGTGATCCTACCACCGCTTCAGTCTGACGTCCGCATCCGCACAGTCGACAACCCTTTATCTCGAGCCTCTCTCGGGGTATGCAGTCCGACGAGTTACGCGTGTCCAGAGTACACCCTCGATTCGAACCACCTCGAAATCATTTCCTCAGCCCTTCGTAGAGTGTCTCGCTCGCGTCGTTCTTTCGAAACAATTCTGTCTCTTTCTCTTTCTCTCTTTCTCCCCCTCTCACACAATCTCTATTTGACAATGGAAACATTCTTCTCTCGCGGCACTCTCGCCTGGCGATAGACTCCTTTGACTCGTCCTTTGAGGATTCAAAACGGGTCCAGAGAAATTCTGGAACACTTTCACGCAATCGACTACGTTCTACGTGTCCCACGATACCGGTAATCACTCATTTCCTCATGGTGTTTTCCTCGTGGAGTGACTATAAGCGAGTCTGGTGTAGAGCGGTCTCGCTAGTTGATAGTGGACGACTTCTGCGACCTTCCCGGTGACCAATCTGCAGCACATATCACACTTTCTTTGAATACTCGAAGGTAGACGATTTTCGCCTAATACAATCTGTCATAATGTTCCCAACACTCCGTCGAGGGTCTCAATTTAGCTACCTTTCTCTCTGTCGGTTAATTGTGGCAAAATCTCATCCAGTTCTTCAGGTAATATTCACCGAATTTGATCGGGTCGGATTAAGGATTTTTTTTTTTCTTTCGATATAATCTGTCACCATGTTTTAACACTCTCGTTTAGCTGCCCGTCTCACACTCTTTCAATTGTGTAAGGATCTCTGAAGGTTTCCTCGGGTAAAATGGAAAAAAGTTATCTACCTAAGTTGACCGTGTCAGGTGACTGGTTTTTTCCCTCTTCTTCGAGATTAGATTTCCGTGCACGTTTCTTCTGTCGTCCCCTCGAAATCGGCAGGTGATCGTACGCGATCAACGCGTGCTCTCGGTCGGAGTTGCCTGGCTGAAAAAAAAAGAGAGAGCGGGGGCAGTGCTTCGCCCCCCGGGGCCGTGAACGATCCCGTTGTCTCATTCATTTTTAATTGTACGTTGCCGATAATGGCACCTGGCCTGCACTCTATATGCTCCGTTTCATGCGGGTACGCACATGACACGTCACGTGGGGACGGACCACGAGTCGTTCGCTCTCGTACAGAGCTCGGTTGCTCGCTGCACGTGACATCGTGACTTCCTCGCGAAACGTCGCTGAGAAAGAAATAGTAGTGGGGTCATCGTGCTTTAAACTGTGAACCGAACCAGCCGCCCCACTGTGACCGGCGTTTGTAACGAGCGAGAGTACGCGAGATTCGACCGACCGGCCGGTGCGGGTAATCGCGAGCGTGTCCCCCGATCAATCTGCGACCGGTGCCGATCCGTCCGACCATAGCGGTAAGTAACCACTGAACTTTTATCGGGTCGATCTGCGAGTCGATTCGACAAACGTGCACCCGCGAGAATCGCCTAAACGTTTATTGCAACTCTTCGTGAATGAACGATAGAGTCTAAGGAAAATGAAAATTCCTTACGAAGTTCGAACGTAGTTTGCTCGATACGTTATCAAAATTTAAAAGAACTGCTAGATCTCGTAGATATTATTCTGAATTGTTAAAATGCCTTTCTGCACACCCATAAGATTATATTTTTGCTTCACATTGTCTATTGGACCTCTGAAAAAATTAATAGCATCTAGAAAATAAAGCGGAAATTCTTTGCGAAGTTCGAAGATATTATTTTGAATTGTTAAAATGCCTTTCTGCACACCCATAAGATTATATTTTTGATTCACATTGTCTATTGGACCTCTTAAAAAATTAATAGCATCTAGAAAATAAAGCGGAAATTCTTTGCGAATTTCGAAGATATTATTTTGAATTGTTAAAATGCCTTTCTGCACACCCATAAGATTATATTTTTGCTTCACATTGTCTATTGGACCTCTGAAAAAATTAATAGCATCTAGAAAATAAAGCGGAAATTCTTTGCGAATTTCGAAGATACTACTTTGAATTGTTAAAATGCGTTTCTGCACACCCACACGATTCCTTGAATATTTCTGTTTCACATTGTCTATTGGACCTCTTAAAAAATAAATAGCATCTAGAAAATAAAGCGGAAATTCTTTGCGAATTTCGAAGATATTATTCGGAATTGTTAAAATGCGTTTCTGCACACCCACACGATTCCTTGAATATTTCTGTTTCACATTGTCTATTGGACCTCTTAAAAAATAAATAGCATCTAGAAAATAAAGCGGAAATTCTTTGCGAATTTCGAAGATATTATTCGGAATTGTTAAAATGCGTTTCTGCACACCCACACGATTCCTTGAATATTTTTGTTTCACATTGTCTATTGGACCTCTTAAAAAATAAATAGCATCTAGAAAATAAAGCGGAAATTCTTTGCGAATTTCGAAGATATTATTCGGAATTGTTAAAATGCGTTTCTGCACACCCACACGATTCCTTGAATATTTCTGTTTCACATTGTCTATTGGACCTCTTAAAAAATAAATAGCATCTAGAAAATAAAGCGGAGATTCTTTGTAAAATTCCAAGAAACTCGGTTTTTAAATATTTTCAAAAAGCTTTCCGGAAATAAACGATAGAGTTCAGAAAATAAAAAGAAAATTCTCTACGAAATTCGAAAATAATCTCTTTCTAAAAATGCTTTTTTACGAATCCAAAAGACGTGAAGACCCCAATGGACTATTTCGCATTGTTATGTTAAAATGCGTATTTTACCCTGGCACACACAGAATATTCTTGCTTTGCGCTTTAAATTAGCGAAATTTAGCAAAATGTGATAAGACAGAAAGAAATAAAATATTTCGTAATATTTAAAAACGGAAGACGAATGTACAAGGGTTGTAATTAGACCGTGGATCTTTATGCGAAATAGAAATGACTTGAATTGCAAGAAACGGGATCAAAGTAAAAAATTCCGTTCTAACAAAGAATAATTCATCAATCTTCTTAGAACTGTTTTTGTGTTTCTGCTTTTTAGGATTATACCTACTCGTTTTTCCCATGAATGCATAAAATCCAGAGTCTAATCGTAACCCGGAAAATCCTTGTGAGATTAGCAGGAAAAAAAAATACAGTTTTCCTGGAAGAATGAAAGTTTTCGTGGAATTGTCAGGAAGTAGACTAGAGAAGGATATTAATGCCTTTTACAACGTATAAATCGCTACCAACGGTTTATAAAAATTCTGCGAAAAAAAGTTCGAAGCGAATCCGCCCCCGTCTTACAACGGGGGAAGAAACATGTGTACCGTTTTTCCCCGGTGCTAAAAGCGAGCACGAAGTTTGAATAGCGCCTATTGTGAAGACACTTCTTCATTAAACAGTTTGAAACTCACTATTAATACAGTTTCAATTGTCAGAAACTCCCACGCCGGTAGTCCAACTATCATGGCACGTAACTGCTGAACTCTTCGGGCGATTAAACGCGTATAATTCGCGAAGTCGTTCCCTCGCGTCCTAAGTAACATATTAAATCATTTTCCGAGCAATTGAAGGAGAAATTGTTGGTCGTCGTTGCTCTCTACTGTCTCTCTCTCTTTCTCTCTCTTTCTCTCTTTCTCTCTCTCTCTCTCTCTCTCTCTCTCTTCCGCTACCGATTCGTTACACCGTATGGATTTTCGGCAGCCGTTCCAGCAGCAAAAGGTAACTCCGCCAATTGGAGGGAAAAGTGGATTTTGCGAATCGATACACGAATTTTAATTTAAACTCGAGCCTCCCTTTCGTAATCGGATCTCGCGGCTTAAATAACTTTGTAATCGCCCTCACCGACAGATAAAGCGGTGTTTGTGATTGGGAGTTTCAATTAGAAGCCACTTCGTGCTCCGAAGAAAATTTTAAGAGTCCGACGAAATCGATTCCTCGTCGTGGATTAACCTCCGGCTCGCAAATATTTTAGCAACCGGCGCGGCGTTGTTCGGCTCGCGGAAATTTCCGAAAGCTCGATCGAACTTCCGGCTTGTATTTTCTGTGTTTCAAGCTTTCTCTTACTGTGATTTTCTCCCCTTCATTGAATACATTTTTTAATACCTCATTCGGTTAAGCAAATACGCCATGATTCCGGCTGGCAACCGGAATTCTCTCGCTGCCGAAAAATCCGAGAAAACATCTGTCACAGATCTTCTGTCTGCTGTCTGGAACAGTGTCGCAGCGAAACAAATTGTAAGCAGATTTTTGAAAATCGTTTCACAAATTCAATTCAACCCTCGCGGATGCCTCCGACGATTTCATGACAGTCGAATATTTTAGTCTGTAATTTTATTTGACATATTGAGAACCCACTTCTTTGACAGTCGCGTTGATCTTATTGGAACTGCTAGAAATAGCTAGTGTCGCGAGTTTGCTGTTAAAAATATAAATTTCGACGGGACGTTTCTAACTCAGGGTCAGAATGGACCCGAGTGCCGCCATTCGAGGGTTAGAAATGTGAAAATGAAGCAAGCTTCTATTCGTTGTGTATCATCGATGACCGGCGCATCGATTTAAAAGAAATTCTCTGATGAAATAGTAACGCAGAGTTAAAGTTGAAATTAACTTAAAAGTAAATGAGCTTTGCAAGCGTAAAGGATGAAGCGCAGCGATATTATTAATCCGATTGTACGTTCAAGTTGTTCAGGAACTTTCCTCGACAAATTGTAGCATCATAATCCACGAGTGAGAATGAGGTTAAAATATTTTTCAACTTCGGCTCTGAGCGTTCCGTTAAAAAAGTTGCAAACTAGACCTTGAATGCAACATACGGTAGACAACAACAGAATTTTCATTGTATAATACAGTAACGAAATTTTCTGCGGTTAAACAATTCCGATATTTTTGTAATGTTAAATATAATTAATGGACTGCGAATTTTAAGCATTTTAATACCAGGTTTGCGGAGCACTAAAAATTACTGTTTTGCATTACTTTAGAAAAATAATACGAATGGGTCTATCAAAATTTGTAGGCATTTTAAAAATAATATATACCCAAAGAAATCAATTTGTTAAATAATTCAAATAAATCATGAATCTCAATATTCGTGAATTAAAAATATTAGAATCCGTCATTGTGACAGGTCCCGTAAATCTAGTGTTAAAAGCGCAATTTAATGTGCATTTTAATATGCAATTGAAGGATGTTCAATAGTTTCTCTGAATTAATTTTAATAGATCGAAAATAATGTATTGAGCTTTCGAATTCTTTTAATCCTCCCACTACTTTAAATTCCATCCACAGGTCTCATAAATTCATAAAATCCGCAGTCTATATCGATAACAAAGGAAAAGAATTTTATTTCAATTCAAAAGGAAGAAACAACATCCATGCAGAACAAGAGCAATGCAAGTCTACTCCTACGTCTTCCCTCTTGCAATTAGAATGAATGGTAATATTCAGAAAATAAATGAAATTTATTTTAAAATCCCCAAAAAAATTTTTATAGAAGTAGACTAAAAAATGAAAATGTTCTACGCATTAATAGGCAACTAGAAACTGAAAATAGAATTAAAATACAACAAAAGAAAGAAACAAAACGAAATGCTCGTCAGGATAATATTCAATGTATTTTCATATATTACAATATGTTGCACATTGAACGTATTTCAACGTACATATTTAACGATTTTTGGCAAAAAATGGGTAAGCACAATTTAAAGCAATGGACATATTAAAAAAAGTTCAAGAACATCAGCGTATTGGTTTAAGCTTAATAAACTAATTAAAAGAAGAGAAAAATTTTTGTTTCGCTTCTATGCCTTGCAATCAATGCAAAAATTGTTTATTTTGCATAAAGATCCGCAGTCTAATTATAACAATATCGAGGACATTTTATTGGTAACAGAATATTTATTCGTACGGAAGTAATGGATAGAAAATCTCGGAGATTATGAAAACGTGAGCAGTGTAAGCTGACTCGCCCGATCCGGAGGTACATTCGTGATTTCGAGACATCTTCCGAAAACGTTCTCCGTACCGGGAAATGGTCGACGTCTTTCTGAAATAAGAACCTCTTTAAAAGAGAGATTTTATTTCGTCGCGTGACATCCGATGTTCGGTGCCATTAGCCGTTCCCTAGTTGTTCCGAGTTGCAGGCTGACGGCAGGTTTACCTTTCCCCCCGGCATACCTATGTACCTGATTGTAAACTTATCACTTTTGAAGTGCTCCGCTTTCTGTATAGCTATCCTTTTTCCTTCATTAATGCGTTCCGATATACTCGAACGGTTTAGCCTTTCAGCCACGTTTTCAGACACTGTTCATTAATTACTTGGCACACGTATCGGTAACCACGCGCAACGTGATTCCTATGGTTTCGGAAAAATGGTAAATATTACTTTAACCAGTAATTCTCTCTATTAATTTTTAATCATTCAAAATTCAGATTGATATAAAATATATTTAACGCGTTATCTACCGGCGATTGTTTCCTAATTTTTGAAAGTCTATGCTCCGTGGCTGAGGATTTTTTAATGGCTCGTTTAACAAGAATTTGAATTGACAGCCTACGGCTCACTCCCAGTAATTTAATAGTTTTGGTTAGGATTGTTATACTTTTGATTGCTGTACCTTTTGGCGCTGCACAAGTATTGAAAATCTTATTAATAGGCTTCGGACGGATACAGTGTTAAAATATATTATTATTTTGGTAAAATAACATTATATTACGTGAATAGTGTTCGTCGACAGTGCTACCAAACGTGCATCTGTAAATTTGCAATTTTGTTAATTCTGTAGATTTTTATAATTTCAATAGTTGTAGATTAAAATAGATGCAATCAGCCATTTAACCAGTGGTGGTACATTAGATGATTTAGAATCTAACAAGAGAATTAATGTGTAGAAGACAGTACGGCGGGATGCTATCTACGAACTATCTGGAAATATGTTAATAAAGAGATACGCGAGAAAAGCTTCGACGATCTAATAACACGTGATCCCCAACAATCGCTGTTTATTATGTCCACCGTTAAAATATCTGAATAGTGGATCTTTCGACTATAAAGATTAAAGAAAATCGATAGATATTCTGATAGCCGGGTGGGAAAGTCGCAGGTGTTATGGCGAGCGAAGTAAGCCTCGATGTAATTTCTGGCACCGGAGATAGTGAGACAAAGATGGCGGAAAAGCAAAGCGAATGAGCCAAGGGATAGGTGAACGGGGAGAACCGAGGGATTTATGGGAACTGGTCAAGATAAAAATCAAACGAAACTTCATTTGAAATTTAATGGTTGCACTTTAATAATTTAAATATACTCTTCTCGCATAGATCTTTTTCCCAGTGTTTACTTTATAACTTCTCCGTGTTATTTTATCGATTACGTTATCAGGAAAAAGAATTTCGCATTTTCGACACAACTTGCAAACAAATCTACGTAGAAATTTTTCAAATAAATTGCAACAAGTAGGAGTGAATAACAAATTATTTATTTCTTTTTTCAATTATTTCAGTAGGTTCGAAATAGCACAACAGTGTCTCGTGTTCAAGTATTTTATATAAAATAAGAACCATTAGGTTAGCAAATAAATTAAGAAATAAATGGGGCTTCCAGTGGTGCATAACGAGCATTATAGAAAGAAATATAAATAAATAACTAATTACCAGAAGATGAATGCAACGTAAAGCACATACGTGAAAAAGATGATTTCTCAGAAAAAATTACTGATAAAACACAAAGTGTTTTGCGTGGAAACGTCGAGGGAAGTGAAATATCTGTTGTCGAAAAATATTCACAAAGTGTCCAGTTTCTTTGAAGCTCGCTAAAACACTTAATGATATTAATAAGTTTCTCTTTGACGCCCACTCTCGAGACTTTCCCTCTAATAGAGCTCCTTAAGAACTTTCCGAGGTCACTGCTTTGTTTGTCTCCTACGTTTTATCTACTAATTGTCCTCGTTTCGTCTATTATACTTTCATCTGCGCCGAAATCAACCGCCTTCGCGGAGCTTTCATTACACACTCCTGTCTTGCTAAATAAACATAACGATCAAAATATAAACACAGTGGCCAACAATCAACGAATTTTTGCACTTTAAAAGTACAGTGAATTCTCGATATATGTCAACAACGCGGGTCTTGCCAGGGTCACGTATCGTATAGGAGACATGCCCAAGCCGTGTTATGTTTACATTCCTCGACGTCCTAGGCCTAGCGGGGATAATTCGGCGACGTTTATCATCCAGGCCTTCGCGACAAATATAGAGAAATCACTGCATTAAGTTGTTGCATGTAAAATTATTAATACCGAATTCTTACCTTTATACGTGAAGTATATTAATGTTTGGAAATTATAAATGTTCATTTAGCAGTGAACAACAGTATTTATCGCGCAGTTGAAAAGAAAATATATATATTTTGTATTGTAAACGAAGAGCGTGAACGACAAAAAATTCTACCATAATACATTCGAAAAGCTTTCCAAGTTTTCCGTAGAAAAGAGTCCTGTTTATTTAACATTGTCCACGGTTAAAAGTCGGGCGTTTCATGCGCGACAACCTAATATCAGCTACTGCTCTTATTTAATCAATAGGCTCCTAACCGACGGTAAGTCAATGTTTATTCCACCTACCCGTGATTCATCAATGCTCCATCAAGTTGATGAAACTGCGTGAAACGCGGCGGTGGAACATTGTTACGCAGGGCGGAGAGCGTGCCTGCGTAAAACGAACCGCCACAGAAAGCTACGAAAATATCGAAAACCTTTCGAAATCATTCGCGTAGACGTAAAGAAATTTCACAGCGGGGAGCAGAAAGCAGCTTTGCGGATAAAGCTTCCCTCGCGGAAAAGCAATATTTAGCCCCTCGTGCTTGCGAGAACGGGTCCGTTTTAACATAGCTTTAGCCGCTAATGCTTTCATTTATTTGATTAAGCAGATTCGCATTGTACTACATAAATTTACCATCTACCAAGTTGAAATGAGAACGATGTGTACGAACCATTACGCATTATTCGCATTGGATATTTGCGATTTCGAAACTTTGAATTTTCCTATTTACAAATATACACGGAAGTTTTCGACCGTGCCAATAAATATTTATTTCGCACCAAAGTAGTTGTTTCATTCATGTTGGTGTTACGTAAAAGTTTGCGTAAGCAATCGTGCGGGACATAGAGTGCGAGTAATTAAAGCTTAAATAACATTAAAACCGTGGTTTTGTCGAAACTGGTACTACAGTAAATTTAAGCACAATCCTCGGGTCCCTGCTGTGACATAAATCGTGTAGGGCTACTATTTTCTTGTGACCACGACGACCGCGCAGAATGTAGAATAGTTCAAATTGTATCGTGTTTGGTGTCATTTTAATCGGAAAAATGCCGTGAATAAGTTGGCGAAAGTCCCGTAAAAAAATAATGGAAAATAAAGAAGTTTTGTAATTGGATTAGTTGTGGTTCACACCGATATACCCGACCCGGTATTCCCCCCCCCCTCCCATTGGAGGGGATAGACGAACTAAGATCGTGTGGCTCCGTTCGGCTTAGATCAAGACTTTACTGTAATTCTGAGTTTCATATTCTTATTAGATCAGGACCTTACTGTATCCATTTTCTTATAATAAGATACTGATTGATTTATTTACTGATTTAAACCAAGTGGTTTATTTAGGAAGTACAATATTTATCATTTTTACAGAAATTTCTAAATTTTTACTGTTCTTTTTTCGTAACATTGGATCGGGATCAGAAAAATACTATCATTTAAAATATTTCTTTGTCGCAACGTGAGATTAGATGAAGGAACAATGCTTATAAGGATCAATGCTTCTATGGCTGTGTTAATTCTTTTTAAAAAATTGATCTCAGTTGTAGTTACGTGCCAGCACACGAAAATTTGGCTACAGTAGTGTTTTTCGGGAATGTGTTAATTCGATTCTGGGTCGTATGAAGTTCAGAGTACGGTGTATGACGGTTTTTATGATAATGAATATTTTTAGGGAGTTTATTCCGCAAAGGAAATAGTTTTACTTTGAAATTTTACGGCTTGCGGGTTCGAGGAACTCCTCCTCTCCCTTCCTCCCTTGAGATTCCGGAGGTTAATGCTCTGTCTATAGCAACAGGTTCGTGCATTATGCATGCGCGTCCGTACATAAAAGTATTCTAGCACTAATACCGTCGATATTAAATTATTCAAAGTCACCGTCTTCTGTATAATTTACGGAAACGTGTTTTGTCTAGGCGATACGTTGTCGCTAATGAAATCCTTGTCTCGTACTTGGGCGTGTGTGTAAGTGCATGGAAGCTAATTACGAAAATAGTAATCGATGCGGCTGCTGCTCTGACAAACCGACGGTAATTTTCGTGGGTGGGGCATGTGCTCGTAGAGTTGTTGGATTTTCGTGCTTATGCAAAATAAAAATTGTTTGAATTAATTTCGAGGTACAGGACCTGTCATACCAATTTGTTTTTTTTTCATAATTTTTGACATAAATGCACTAAATCCACAGTCTAATTATGAGCATCGTTACTGTACTGCGGATTTTAAACATTTCTGACAAAAATAGACGAGTAGTAAACAAAACCGTGAAGACATTAGAAATATTTTTATTTTGTGAACATGACAAATATTAATTGATATCTTCCTGTGATTAGACGAATTTTAGGTTTCAGCATTGAATTGTAGATTAGGCGTGCTTATGGTGAATTTTAATGTATGAAGTACTATAAACATTTTTTAGCTTCTTCTGGCGAAAGAAACACGTTTCCATTTGACTATACAAAATGAATCAGAAGCTTTTGTGCATAACATTTGACCGATGCGCTATTGCGTGGGGAAACTTAAGAGAGCATCGCGCGTGTTTTCGCAATGAAGGACGCAGCGGAGAGGATAGAGTGAAATGAAAAGCTCGGTAAACAATTCTTTTAATTGTCGCTAAATAATTACCTTTGTCGTCTAAATTTTCGTGCGAGCGAAAGCGACGGGAACGCAACAGCGATTTTACCTTTGCACGTTTCGAAGAGACCTTTTCGCCGTGGTGTATTTATAAGCGAGCGCAAAACGCGGGAGAGAAACGTTGAACAAATATTTCGAGGAATTAACAACCGAGGATTGCGTCGGAGAATTTATCCGCTTCGTTAAAAAATAAATTGTTGGTGCACGGCCAGGCGGTGCGCGGCAATGAAACAAGCTTCGCGAGTAATGCGGTTGTTACGAACGGTGAGGATCGTTTATTGTCATGCCTTTCAACTGTGTCGGACATAATTATAATAAATAAAATTGAGTTCTTTGTAATTAGCCTCTCTCCGACTCATTTCGTGCGTTTCCTTTGCGCAGGATGTAACGATAGGCCATGCTATGGGTTGTTTAAAAATGAAGTTTGTCTCGTGCACGATCTGAAACTTCACCGATGGTTAAATAACAATCAACGTAACCAAATAAAAATTTTCCAGGTCTGTTACAGGAAACATAAAATTACATAAAAATGTGTTCGTCTTTTTAGTCATTTTAGTAAGATTTTAGCAGTTTTCTTCCGACTTGAACAATATGAGTATGCATAGGCCACAATTAATTATACAAGTCAAGAAAATGTAAATCGTTACAGAATTATCTTTTTGGGGGATAAATGTTCTAACAGATTCAAGAATATTGTTTCAAAAAAATATTTCCGAACCATCATGCGCGCGTGTAAATTTTTAATTTCAGCACGCAGCATATATGCGAAACGAATTCGCCATGCCCGATGGTTTTGCATCAGTTTTACAAAATTGTACGCCACGTGTACTTCCTGAGTCTTCTGCTCGAATTGTTTTTTTCGATGGACGAGCAGTCGACGCTGCTTCGAACATCGAGCATCGAGGGAGAAAACAGTTTCCGGTGAAACTAAATATGCACGACAAATAAACATCAGTGGCTGTTGGCGAGTCTGACCATTTTCCGCTTCAATTTACGCGCGATCCCGTGCTAGGGCTATAGTCGCAGAGAATAATTAGGTGCACATTTTTCATAAAGACAACGATGTAATATAGCCTCTCCGCGTCATCAACTCTATATTGCAATTTCGACGATTGCTTTTTCCCGATTTTCGAAATCCTGCGTTCGTCGAATTGATACATTTGCACGCAGAAATGAGTCCAAAATGAAACACTATTTAGAAGATTTACGGCCCCGCACTGTGCTCAGAAAACTGCAACAACGAACGCAATACTCTTTTGGCCGTTTCGACAATCAGTGAAATTTCACTTTTACGTTCCATTTTTATGGAAAGATTTTTATAAAAGGGAGATTGCATAAAAAATCCAAAGGATTTCTAAAAGAATTTCGTTACAATATGTGCTTGAATAAAGAAGTCAGTAATTTCCTACGAGAACGTTTTCATAATTTCAATAATTGCGAAATAGAAAACCGGTCATTTTGAGCGTGGTGGGTTCAGTATGAAAAGTCCCCCCGTTCTGAGGACACCTAATTCATTTTCAGCGAGTCAATACGATTGCCTCTTTCCAAGTTCGTTCAGGCCTCCGATATCCTTCAGTATAGCTCGGTCCCTCTCGAGTCCTTCGGCTCTTTGTTTCGTAGTGTGCGCGTTTGCGTGTCGCGGTGAAACGCGCGTGTGTTCCGCGTTGCGAGTAAGAACAACACGTGCCGCTCAGAGGAGCTCTTGTAACATCGTGTTTCCTGTGTAGTCGAGTACGTACGCAGGTACACTCCGTGTACACCGAGTATATCGATCCCGCGGGAATACACGGTGTGCGCGTATGTATTTATCACTCTAACAATTAGTTTAATTGTTTGTACAACTGGGTGACGCTCGTTCACAGACAACACCGTCGGCCTCGCTCCACGCTGCACCATAAGAAAACGGGGGACGAAAACGCCACTAACACGTGCACACATTCTGCAGCTTCGTTCCTCGATCGCGTCGAATTCTCGCGTTTATAATAACTGCAGATTTGTCCGCAAAACAAAAATTTACTGCGTCGATTGCAAAACACGGGACAGATATTTCACTCTTTTCTTTTTTCATCACTAACAAATCGAAAACAGCGCGTCAGTGTCCTTAAATTATTTTAGTCTATCTGCTGTTTTAGCATTTGTAGAAAAATTAAAGTCGTTTCGTTCAATTGTTCTTGGCATTCCTCTCCCGATATCTTTTCTCCTGGTATTCGATTTGATCGAATCTGTTGCTCCAAGAATAGCAAAATTATACTGTTCAGTTGTGAGTAGATTCCAACCGAAACAAAAGCGATTTTTCTGAAAAAAATTGTTTCGATAAAATAAACAGTTTCCAAATTTTTAGAATATTCAAAACACGGGACAGATATTTCACTCTTCTTTCTTTCTAATCATTTCAACAAATCGAAAATAGCGTATCAGTGTTCTTCGATTATTCTAGTCCATCTGCTGTTTTAGCCTGGTAATTTTTCGAAAAAGTCGTTTCGTTCAATTGTTCTTGGCATTCTTCTCCCGATATTCTTTTCTCCTGGTATTCGATTTGATCGAATCTGTTACTCCAAGAATAGCAAACTTATACTGTTCAGTTGTGAGTAGATTCCAACCGAAACAAAAGCGATTTTTCTGAACAAATTGTTTCGATAAAATAAACAGTTTCCAAATTTTTAGAATATTCAAAACACGGGACAGATATTTCACTCTTCTTTCTTTCTAATCATTTCAACAAATCGAAAATAGCGTATCAGTGTTCTTCGATTATTCTAGTCCATCTGCTGTTTTAGCCTGGTAATTTTTCGAAAAAGTCGTTTCGTTCAATTGTTCTTGGCATTCTTCTCCCGATATTCTTTTCTCCTGGTATTCGATTTGATCGAATCTGTTACTCCAAGAATAGCAAAATTATACTGTTCAGTTGTGAGTAGATTCCAATCGAAACAAAAGCGATTTTTCTGAAAAAAATTGTTTCGACAAAATAAACAGTGTTTCCAAATTTTTAGAATATTCAAAACACGGGACAGATATTTCACTCTTCTTTCTTTCTAATCATTTCAATAAATCGAAAATAGTGTATCAGTGTTCTTCGATTATTCTAGTCCATCTGCTGTTTTAGCCTGGTAATTTTTCGAAAAAGTCGTTTCGTTCAATTGTTCTTGGCATTCTTCTCCCGATATTCTTTTTCCTGGTATTCGATTTGATCGAATCTGTTGCTCCAAGAATAGCAAAATTATACTGTTCAGTTGTGAGTAGATTCCAACCGAAACAAAAGCGATTTTTCTGAAAAAAATTGTTTCGATAAAATAAACAGTTTCCAAATTTTTAGAATATTCAAAACACGGGACAGATATTTCACTCTTCTTTCTTTCTAATCATTTCAACAAATCGAAAATAGCGTATCAGTGTTCTTCGATTATTCTAATCCATCTGCTGTTTTAGCCTGGTAATTTTTCGAAAAAGTCGTTTCGTTCAATTGTTCTTGGCATTCTTCTCCCGATATTCTTTTCTCCTGGTATTCGATTTGATCGAATCTGTTGCTCCAAGAATAGCAAAATTATACTGTTCAGTTGTGAGTAGATTCCAACCGAAACAAAAGCGATTTTTCTGAAAAAAATTGTTTCGATAAAATAAACAGTTTCCAAATTTTTAGAATATTCAAAACACGGGACAGATATTTCACTCTTCTTTCTTTCTAATCATTTCAACAAATCGAAAATAGCGTATCAGTGTTCTTCGATTATTCTAGTCCATCTGCTGTTTTAGCCTGGTAATTTTTCGAAAAAGTCGTTTCGTTCAATTGTTCTTGGCATTCTTCTCCCGATATTCTTTTCTCCTGGTATTCGATTTGATCGAATCTGTTACTCCAAGAATAGCAAACTTATACTGTTCAGTTGTGAGTAGATTCCAACCGAAACAAAAGCGATTTTTCTGAACAAATTGTTTCGATAAAATAAACAGTTTCCAAATTTTTAGAATATTCAAAACACGGGACAGATATTTCACTCTTCTTTCTTTCTAATCATTTCAACAAATCGAAAATAGCGTATCAGTGTTCTTCGATTATTCTAGTCCATCTGCTGTTTTAGCCTGGTAATTTTTCGAAAAAGTCGTTTCGTTCAATTGTTCTTGGCATTCTTCTCCCGATATCTTTTCTCCTGGTATTCGATTTGATCGAATCTGTTGCTCCAAGAATAGCAAAATTATACTGTTCAGTTGTGAGTAGATTCCAACCGAAACAAAAGCGATTTTTCTGAAAAAAATTGTTTCGACAAAATAAACAGTGTTTCCAAATTTTTAGAATATTCAAAACACGGGACAGATATTTCACTCTTCTTTCTTTCTAATCATTTCAACAAATCGAAAATAGCGTATCAGTGTTCTTCGATTATTTTAGTCCATCTGCTGTTTTAGCCTGGTAATTTTTCGAAAAAGTCGTTTCGTTCAATTGTTCTTGGCATTCTTCTCCCGATATCTTTTCTCCTGGTATTCGATTTGATCGAATCTGTTACTCCAAGAATAGCAAACTTATACTGTTCAGTTGTGAGTAGATTCCAAACAAAAGCGATTTTTCTGATAAAAATTGATAAAATAAACAGTTTCCAAATTTTTAGAATATACAAATATTTTAAAAATATCTATAACTACATGAAGTCTGTTCCGTAAACATGGGGCGACCGTTGAATGTGTGCCCTTCGTTCGAGTTGAAAATTCCGGTGACCTTTCGGCAGAGCGAAGCACCGAAGCGAACCGCTGATATCGAGCCAATTACGAGTGGCGCAGAAAGTTGTTTGCGCGAACGGAATATCTAGATTTCGACGGGAGAAAGGAGCATCGGGCAGTTTCGATTGTCACCGAGCCGATCCGACAACAACAAGTGGCGTACCTCGAGTTCGATAAATATTGTTCTGTTTTGTAAACGACGACTACGACAGAGGCCCGTCTTGAAACCGCCGGCGCGTTCGCCGGGTTGAAAATACTGGCAACGTGTAAAAAAATATTTTCTCGCGGAACCAGGCAACGGAAACGTTTTTGGCCGGCCGGGCAACTTTTCCCCGGGAAATGTTCGTTCCATCGAATCGCTGTTACCTGTCACCGGGTCCTGTCGCGATATTGTGTTGTTAGAAACATAGTGCACGTTCGATCCGCCGCAACCTAGCTCCGTCGAAAAACTGATTAAATTAGCGACGCGCGGGAGTCGATTTATTTATTTTTAGGCGATAAAGTATATATTTATCTTTAACGCGACACGTCGTCCGCGGTGTTATTCTTAATTTGTAAACCGTGAATGTGTCATTAAAAAAATAAGCGATATTGTTTCGCGTCAATTTGTCCTAGCGGGTCTGATAAAATTTGATCACTGTACTTCCACGAGGCTGAAGGATTCTGTTCCGGCGATTACGTTGCCTGTTATTTCCTCGAGCATTCAAAAGGAGGCCGAATGTTTTTACGCACGGTTTCGTAACGGAATTATATCGCGGCCAAGTTGAGTTTCTTTAACGAGTTCGTTCTAGGAACGAATTAATAGGTGTTATCCCCTTGATAGAATTTAAGTAACGAGATTAAAACTAAAGGCCCTTTCCCCGGCAAGAAATTTTGTCTCTTGCCAGTCGACGACGTATTAAAATTCGATGGCCGAGGAGGAGGAGGCTCTGTGGCGTGAGGGTCTCTCGTTCCGGGGTTATAGAGGTTCTTATTATCATCCGAGCGATTATCCGAAAAAGCGACGCGCGACAGCGGAAAGGAATAATAATATTTACATTAATTTAGGCGATGAAACATTTTCAATTAGTCCGTCGGGAAGGGTTTCCCGCCGTGCACCGGGCGGTCCCTTACGTTTGTCTTTCATTGGCCGTGTGCTTGATTGATAAGATTGCGCCAACAAAAGGATTTCGAAATTTCAATATTTTCTTCGCTGTCCTAGGTACTCTACGTTTCATCAAACCCAGAAAAACACCATCGGTTACTATTGCGCAGAAGTTTGGAAGCGGTCGAGTCGAACCTTAAAGTCTCAAATACGGAATAGAAAATAATTAACAATTAAACTCACATTTGTCAAATTTTACTTGATTGAGATTACCAGTTTCATTCTCATCAAGCTTCTCTTCTACTACTTTACAAATAGATTTTGCACATTTTATTTATCAAATTCTGAAATTGTCCTTTACCTTCTGACTTCTTGTCCTATATATTCCTTTATAAAATATTTTCTGTCGCAAAAGAAATAAAAAAACAACAGACCACTTACACAGAGACTTCTCTGCACTTATGACATAAATGAATAGGTAGAACTCAAAATAATAGAAAGATGAAAAGAATTTGAAAATATCGGAACAGTACTTCCGATTTATTAAAATTATTGAAGAAAGAAAATAATTTCTATTCGGCTCCTGCCGTTTGCAATTGGTATACGAAACTTTTATTTTGCATAAAAATCCGCACCTATAAACCTAATATAATAGGGAATTTTTTAGGTGCAGTGAAGTAAAGTAATTGTTTCCGTAAACGACGCAATTCGAAGTGAATTTTTTACTAGTGGTTTTTTCTTCCATACCAACAAAAGATTATTGGTCTAATTAAAATATAAATTTGCTTTCAAACTTTTAGTTGGGTAAAAAACTTCGTCGCTCTTATTTAAAATCTATTGGATACACGTAGTTCCATTAATTAGTAAAATGTTTTTTATGTACTCTAGAAATTACTTCATATGCCAGAATCCTAAATTTTTTGATATTAGATGGAAGGTCTCGGAAACAGACGAGAACATCCTGCGAAAAGGAATATTTTCTTCAGGAAGCTAAATCCTGTATCAAAGTCTTCAGTTCTGTGAAAAAATAAAACTGTATACTGATCTATTGCTAATAAAATAATTAAATTTGTTTTTAGCAACTTGAAGAATTAAATACACGTATCCTCAAAAGGTTGATGCAGTTTGATGCATCGCAGCAATCTAAAGGACCTATATAATTTTATATATTTTAAATAATCCTTACGTGCTCCGGAAAACTACCCCTGCTACACCTACCCCTCAATCTAGAATATTTTTAAACGGTGGTATAAGCACGAGAAAATTGGTAGTCGGTGGCAAAAAATAATTATGATCCGGTGGTAGCTGAACGTCGTTTGTGGTTAAGATCACGACCTGAAGGAAAGGAGTAAGCAAGGGGTCGCGGGGGTGGGTTCAGGGGTGGTAGTTGCGGTGGCCCGGTTCTCAAGTAACTCGGAATTAGGATTAAAGGTGGCCAAAAATTAAATCCTTATCTCGGCAGAGCCGACAAGCAGGGAGTACAGTGAAAGGGGTGCGAGCGGTTAAGGGAAGAAGGAGTTCTTAGGGTGGTTGCTCGCGCTGTCTCTGCAGGGTTGGTCCTTGAGAGGGCGACTCTTAATCTGACGCCAGCGCTGCAATTTCTTCCCATTAGCGAGCTCCTTCGCGATTAAACATTTGCATAATCTCGGGACGCTTGTTATAATTCGGTGACATAATATATATTTAAGAGCGTCGCGAGGATCAGCAATACGCGCGCGCGTATTTTCAGCTTCCAAACATTTTTCTGTTTCACGCCTGCCGAACATTTTCACGAAATTCGAACAACGTATTTTGAATTTTCAATCCTACAGCACTCAAAGTCTGCAGAAAGTAAAAAGAAAAAAGTAAATTGGAATATCACTTTAATAGTTTTATTTAATAATTTCTCCTGGAGAATAATGAACTACGTCAATTGGAGTGTTCAAAAATACACGGCTCCATTGGAAAATTTTAAGTGCCCTTTATAATGCCCTCAAACTCATTCACCTATGAAAAAAAACCATTCACATAGAATGTTCCCCTGGAACTTTTATTTGAAATATTTTTCCATGTCATTGATCATTTCTGTGATATTCGAGCGAGTCGTTTCGAACGGGACATCCTATTTTTAGTCTCTCGTACGTTTGTAGCATTTGTGCATTGATGGTATAGATTTTAGAAGCTATTTCATTTTTTCAAAACACTGTAAAGCGGCTTTTAAGGTATAATACCGTATTAATGTAACCATTCCATCTATGAAAATATTTTATCCAGGAAATAAACAAGTACTAGGCTGTCTCTATATCAATTTCACTCTGATTACCCGACCATTCGTTTCACTTTGCTAGAATTGACGATACTAATCAAATAGGAATCGCTAAGCGTTCTAGATTTCAAATTTTCTTCTCGGAGATCACCTCTAAAATTGTGAAACTGTAATCGAACGTGAAAGAATCATGGGACAAACGCTCACACTGACGATACGAATTTAAAATTCATCGAACAGAGTTTATACGGATTAATCTAATTGAATATTCATATTTTCAAATATCAGCCGAACAGTTCGAATCGTTTAAAAGCGTCTCTGAAAATAATTTCCGTCGAAGCTCCATCCTCTCTCTCTCTCTCGCTCCCGCTACAAAATATTTCGCTTTGTATTGACGTTCACAGTCTTCTGTTTATTCCGTGCATCGTCTCTAGCACTTAGTAATAATTCAAGTCCGCGCAATTGAAACCCACGGTGCCTCGTTCAACGTGCCAGGAGGTCATTTGTAACAATAATTGGAATTCAATGGAGCTACATGGACCCGCATATGAGTTTCTAATAGATGGTCTCATATATCGAGGCAATTCGACTCGAACGCGATCGCCAAGCAACGCTTTAACGCCGAATTGCCGTCGCTTCGCCAAAAAGAATACAGTAACGCCTCGGTACATGTGCAAGAAATGTGCATGATATTTGCGAAATATTTACGAACCATTTGCCAGCATACTCGCGACATTTTTCTGATTAGAATGAGTCCAAACACGACATTGTCTAAAGCATATTTGCGTGTTTAATTCACGATTCAATAGAATCTCTCGATTATCCGAATTGATAGTTGAATTCTCCAATGTCCAGTTCAATCTATAAACAAATATACACAACCATTGTACAAATCAGTGAAGATTTAATGTAGTACTATACCTAAATAACTGTGCTATTATCCAAACGCTCGTGTTCCACTGACCAGTTCGGATAATCGAGGTTCTACTATATCGCGATTTGCACGGGTAAATATAATCGAAATTGTGTCGTGTTTGTGCTCAATTTAACCACAAAAATGTCACAAACATGATGGTAAAAGTTTCATGAAAAAATAATTAAAAACAGAAGGGATCAAGGGATAGTGCACAATATAAGTGACATTTCGATCTCGATGTATTCACATAAATAGAGACAGTATCGTACAAAGATTCCAGCATAATCAATGACATCTTTTCGAACATTACACTCCTCGCCGGGGACCAATCTCGTTTAACGCAGATTACAGACGAATGTTAATGAAGGCTAATGGGATTCATAGGGGCCGCACGCAAATAATGACGTTGCGCAATGCACGTGTATAACACAACAGTTATATAACGACTAGATTATGACGAACATCGACAATTTCCAACGATACCGCCTGTCATTAAAAGTTTCGCTATTCGTATTCCCGGCGCAGCGTGTTTCATTAAACGTGCCCCAAACTTTTTGCAGTTCTGCGCTCAATCGCCTTGAACTCCATTCATTTCTTTTTCGTCTTTGCTGTCACTGAAAGTTCATCTTGGACGGTTCCTTGTTGCCTTGTGCAACAGTACCTACGGCTCACTAATCAATTTTAGGGCTTACGAAAAATTTGATGACCATTATACATAGTTTCGAGCTATTATTAAATATTTTTATCTTACCTGCTGTACAGGGTGTTCGACTACAGGTGAGAGAAAATGTGAGGGGTGGTTCTCGGAGACAATGTAAGACGAGAATGTAGAATAAAAATATTGCGATTTCGGCTTCATTTTTCAGTTATTATCAATTAGGAATCCGCCTGAAATGCGGCAACCCGACCACCTGGCAAGAATTCGGCGTGTCCGATTGGGTCATTCCACACTCATTTTCGATTCTAGCCGAATTATTGGCTGAAGTGTGTGACGTCGGAGCCCAACCATTGGACGCGAGCGAGGACCCCCTTACGCGACTGTCGCGCGACTTTGTGACGTAAGCAACGTACACCTCTGTGTGTACGTCGGGTTGCCGCATTTTAGGCGGATCTTTGATTGATGATATCTGAAAAATGAAGTCGCAATCGAAATTTTTTTACTCTTCATTATCGTCCTATATTGTCACGGAGAATTACCCCTTAAATTTTCTCCTACCCGTAGTCGAACACGTGCATCTCACAAATCAATATGGTTCATATGTGACAAAAATAGACGAGTCACGGAAGAGTGAAAATACGATCAACTTATTATGGAATAAGTAATAATTTTCCGTTTAACGGCCATCTCTGGGAACGGATGTGGAAAACTTTTGTATAAATATCGGCAGTCTACCGATGACGCAGTGATTTGCATAGGGCCTAGAACCTACGAGTACCATAACACGGCTCCGGTACGATGGAACTAGTGAAAGTTCGACGGTTTTCCTATAAACCGATGGTTCGGCACGTTGGTGGAGCGGTTTGAGAGCCTCTGTTTGTTCACATCCGTATGAAATTGACTGACAACTCGCGTGCTCGGTGTGTCGCTTGTACACACGCTCGGAATCCCTCGTTTCTCTCTAGAATATGATATAACTCGCACAATTTACTGCTCAAGTACGCGTGCACTGTTAGAAGACCAACGTGAATTTACCATTGCTCTTGATCCTCGTGCATCGCGTTTCGAATCGATCGTAGATTATACGACGCGTGTGTCAACAAGACCGGCACAATAGACCGCGAGTCTACCTACCGGTAAAAATAAATTGAGAATGCAGAGGATTGTCTGGAAAGTTCTCGTGGCCGGTTCCTCCGTGGGTCGAGTGCATCTAAACGGAAGTCGGCGAACTTGTGCGATATGCTCGCGCGCGTACACATACAGACGCTCGCGAAATTTGTTCACGGCCGGCGGACAGTCAAATTTATTGGACTAAATTATGTTCGAAGTAGTAAGCAGCACTGTGCGAGGGTGCCGGAATGAACTAATTGGCTCTAGTACACCCCGTTCGTTATAGCATCTGCTCGTTCTAGCATACATTGGAATATATGCGCGTGTAGGCGTAATCCGTTGCGAGCCGGTAATATGCAAAGTTAACAGTCGATACAATGATTCCGACAGGGGAAGTCTGATTTCAATTATTAATATGGAAAATATGAAAAACCTGCGTGCAAACGTACGATAGAAATGCGAGAAGGCGGGAAACAATGAATTCATTTATTCTATTTTAATGGACCGTGATGTGAAAAAAACAATGGCTCTTTATAAGAAGTCGTGTGGACGCAAAAGATGTGAAATTATAGTATGAGTTGCACAAATCTCATTTATAGTATGTTTATTGTTCGCAAAGATACAGTAGTATATTGTGATTCATATATAATATTATCAGGACTTTTGAAAAACGATAAATAAAGATTGATTCATAAAATTCGATTGTCACAAAGATGCATCTGCGTACGAAGACATTTTACTCCACAATTATGCTTCACTGTCACAATGCGAAATTAATTACGGGCACAAATTTTAATTACGTACAAAACGAAGAACGAACAAGAAGAAGAATAGTACCATTTTTTATAGTGAACCAGCTCCAGCAAATAGCGTCGCTAATTATTCACTTAATTATTTAGTAAATTTCTATGGTCCATTAATTAATTAAACGAGAACTCTCGCACCGATCCTGTGGAATTTAATATGTCCGGATCCTGATACAATCCCGCCTCTGTTATTGTGCGCAATGGAACGGTCAAGTTCTTTAATCATAGAAGCAGTTACGCCGTATTATCTGAAAGTGTACACCATTGTTTGCTATTAATTATCCAGGATTATACGCGCGGGGGAGGTGGCCAATAGATGCTCAGGCCGGTGCCTTTACGCGATTATTTCAATTTCGTTGATAGCACCGGTGACTCGACCGATTCCCTTTGTCGATGAGAGACTCGCTGTGACACCAACAATATTACTGTTGCTGTTCCCTACGAATTAATTGAATTCGATCGAAATCCCGACAGCGTCGAGGGATTACCCGTCTCTCTCTTTCGCTCGCCACTCTGACGAGCACCGACGGTCTATGCTCTTTTTTCCACGCCTTGTTTCGCGACGGTATTCGATTTTTCGAATCTGATTCTATCTGTTGCGTGACGCCTCCGAGACTCGAAACGTCGATACGTGTACTTGGTGTAATGATTAGCTTCAATGACGATCGCGTCAACATGTAATTTCCGCTGACAGTCAGATTAAAAGAAACGATTAAGGGCGCGTGGACAGCATCGACCGAATTTGGTATAGCATTAAAAAAAATAATATTGAAAAATATCTTTCTCTACGATTCTGTATAAATGCACTGCTCTGCCAGAAACGAAAGCTATCGTCGCATCATTCAGAAAGACCAAGACTAAAAATTCTTCATAAAATTGTTATCTTGTCCATTGCAGTCGTGATAAATGAAAAAATAATAAACCAGTGATCTCTAATTTCTCTGACGTTTGTACCACTTTAAATATGATCCACTAATTTTTCTTGTACAGTCAACCCTCCTGTAGAGTAATTCATAAGAAACTCAGTAAAGTCTTGATCTAAGCCCAATCCTCGGGTCCGTGCTGCGACATAGATCGTGTAGGACTACTATTTTCTTGTAACCGCGACGTAGAAAAGGACATCGCGTGTGAACACTACTTATTATGTTTACCTCGCCTATGTATGCGACCCAGTGGAGGGGATAGGCGAACTGACTAAGATCGTGTAGCTCCGTTCGGCTTGGATCAAAGCTTTACTGTATAGTAGGTAGAAATCAGATAGTTTTAAATTAAATTTGATACAAATCGGCATTTTTGCTCCGCGGTATATGGAGAAGCACCGTATTAGTAGAAATCGGATCAAAATTTTATTTTATTTAAATCGCAATTTTTGCTCCGCGTTACGAGAGTAAAATTGCGGAAAATTCGCAGTGCACTTATGACGTGGGGATGGTAAAACGAAAGGTTCGCGAACGGGCGTTTGTTCGCGTGTTTTATGGAAACAGCACGGTCAAGTTCCCCAAAGTAGCGGGAGTTTTAGAGTTTCGGCCCCGGTATCCTGTCTGCCACGCAAAATCGGTTCATAAATCGTCTTTCGACGGTAGTCTGGTGGTTCTTTGGTGATAAGGAAGCTGGCGCGGGACACGAGGCGGGGACTACATCGTGTATGTCGGTCGGCATAGCAAGGAGGAAAACTGTACTCACAAGCAGACGTATCGGAACGATGCCTAAGAAGCATAAAATCCGAAAATCCGTGAGATCCAAGCGATTTCGTTCCCTACTGCCTAGCCCCGTCCTTTTTTCGTCTTCTTATATAGACGTCCTCTTTCTCTCTCTCTCTCTCTCTCTCTCTCTCTCTCTCTCTCTCTCTCTCTCTCTCTCTCTCTCTCTCTCTTTGATTCAGCCAGTCGGCCCCTAACTTCTTTCCGCCTACGCCGAGAGACCTTCCTCCCCGAGACCCAATGCATTTAACACAGTCTGGTTTCCGGAACATTCTTGCGAAATCTCCGCCAAGCCGAAAGCAAGCTGGGGTTTACCATAGACGTTGGGAATCCATCCACGAGATACGTCTCAGGTAAACGGAATGATTACTTCACTGTCCTCTCTTCTTCTCTAACTTCAGCTCGATTCTTCCCCTGACATCCCTGCAAATATTTGCTTGTAAATTCCTCTTTACCTTAGAATCTTCAACCCTCGTCTACAAGCCTACTAATAGGATTTTCAGTAATTGTGCTGTGCCAAAAAGGGACTAAAAAAGCTCTTCTTTTAATATTTTGATTTATTTTTGACTTGTTGGGTCGCCATTAAAATTTCTATCACTGTTCAACGATCTATTAACACGTTGACTGCCATGTCACCCATATGTGGGTGACGGAATTATTTGTCCTGGTTTTGAAATGAATTTTTACGGTAATATATTCATTGCACCAAATTTGATTAGGATCTGTAATATTCAAGAAAGTTGAAGGACTACTCAATATCACACATTTAATTTCTTTCAATTTTTATTTCATTAAAAAACTTACTTTGATTTTATGGAATTTTTGAGGTTTCTAGTTTGGCGGTCAATGTGTTAAAGTCCCCATAGATCGTAGTCTTTAACACTAGGTTTACTTGTTATAAAAATAACAAGAACGTGTTAACTACATTTTTAGCAATATTTTCAGAATAATATATCCCCAAAGAAATAAATTGGCTGAATAATTTCTCATGTATGCATCCTTAGAATCTTAATCATTTTAAATTAAAAATATTAGAACCCGTCATTTTCAAGGGTCCTGTAAACCTAGTGTTAAAAAGTTATGAAATGATTGCTGGTAGTTAATGTGTATTTCTTTACTGGTGTCAGGTTGTCACAGATTTTTCTTAAAATTTTCTCATCTAGTTTCTAGTTACACCCCCGATGAAAATCCTCCCTTAGGGAAACGAAATTAACGAAGATTTCGTATTATCAGCTGCTAGAATCTTGAGTTATTAGAGGTGAAGGCATCGATTGGTGTTTCATCCCCATCATCCTTCATCATTCTTCTTGCGACTAACGGCCGGATAAACGTAGTCGATCATCTAACCCCAATCTCGCAACGCGTCATTCCGTAATCAATTACTTTGAAGACCGAAGCGCATCCGACGATAACCAAATTATTCAATATAAATTTAAAACAATAGCTGCATAGCGGAGCTCCGACATTTGCTTTAAAATAATCACATTTTTCAACGTAGGAACGCTTCCGAGAAAAAGATCTTGATCAAAAAACTGCGTAAGCATAAGCAATATATTATACACGCCTATATATTACTACATATTGTGAAAAAAATCAACACAAAGCAGCCCAAAAAATTTTTCATCCTTCTGTATCATTCGAATCCTAACAAAATTTGCTTTATTAAAATATATCGCAATAAAGATTAGTTTGACAAAAAAAAAATGAATTTTTGCAAATTTCTGGACCAGGGTACTCGCTTAAAGGGTGTTCCGATTATGGTGTCGTCGATTGTCTCCCAGGAACTTTCCACGCGTCGTCGCCGATCCTCCTTAAAACCAACAGTCGAATGAAGCTAGTCGATCATCCGACCCTAAACTCGTGACGCTTCACCCCATAAGCAACTCCTGTTAAGATCGAAATTCATCCAATTATCGTCGAATTCGGTCGGATATAAGTAAGCGTATCCGCGTTGCGAGAAGCACGGACGGCCGGGCCCTGTAATCGAGGAACGAGAAACTCATGAAAGAAGCAACCTTATTTTCCACCCTTCGACGGTTCACCCTCAACGAGACAACCCCCCGACGTCGATCCCTGCCGGTCGAAAAGAACGGGAAAGGCCGAAAGCCAAGTAAATCTGTTCCAATTCCCCTCTAGTTCCACCGGCTGAACGTCCCGCAGCCACGTTCACGCTTGTCCCTTACTTATTTCTTGCGCCCTACGCGCTCCGCAAGCACTGGCTTACTTACTCCCTTAAGCCCGTTTCCATCGTACCTGGCTTCCCTGGATATGACAACGCCTTCCGCCGTTCGACGACGGCTTTCATTAACCCTTGCGAGCGTTCAAAATTTTCCAACTACTTCTCCGGAGCGCAAACAGTGCTGCAAATGTGCCACGAGTTTAGAATCGACCGCGACCATTTTTCCACAGCCGAAAACCTTCTGGCACGATGAAATCTGGAAGCAGATGTGCTACCTTTTTCGGCTTTAGATTATCATCGACCCTTAGTATTATGATTTCTGCATTTCGTCTAGAAAAATTCCTATCGATGTATTGACTTCTTTATTTTGTCTAGAATTCCTACCGATGCACTGATTTTGCGATTTTTTTTATAGAACAATGACGCACTGATTTTTTGTTTTGTCGAGAAAAAGTCCTGGGAAGCACCGATTTTTTTATCTTGTCCAGAAAAATTCCTATGGAAGCACTGATTTTTTTAACGTGCCCAGAAAAATTCCTATGGAACCACTGACTTTCTCACTTTGTCTAGAAAAATTCCTATGGAAGAACTGATCTCTTCAACTTGCCCAGAAAAATTTCTATGAAAGCACTGATTTTTTTTATCTTGCCCTGAAAAATTTTTATGAAAGCACTGATTTTTTTATCTTTCCCAGAAAAATTTCTATGAAAATAGTAATTTTTGGATCATGCCTAGAAAAATTCCTATGGAAGCACTGATTTTTTCACTTAGTCTAGAAAAATTCCTGTGGAAGCACTGGTATTTTAACAGCCCAGAAAAATTTCTATGGAAGCACTGTTTTTTTAACGTGCCCAGAAAAATTTCTATGAAAGCACTGATTTTTTTATCTTTCCCAGAAAAATTTCTATGAAAATAGTAATTTTTGGATCATGTCTAGAAAAATTCCTATGGAAGCACTGACTTTTTCACTTAGTCTAGAAAAATTCCTGTGGAAGCACTGGTATTTTAACAGCCCAGAAAAATTTCTATGGAAGCACTGTTTTTTTAACAGCCCAGAAAAATTTCTATGGAAGCACTGATTTTTTTAACGTTCCCAGAAAAATTCCTATGGAAGCACTGACTTTTCTATTTTGTCTAGAAAAATTCCTATGGAAGCACTGATTTTTTTAACTTGCTCAGAAAAATTTCTATGAAAGCACTGATTTTTTTGTATTGCCGAGAAAAATTCCTATGGAAGCAACAATTTTGGTATCTTGTCTAGAAAAATTCCTACGGAAGCACTGATTTGTTTAACTTGTCCAGAGAAATTTCTATGAAAGCTCTGATTTTTTTATCTTGCCCAGAAAAATGCCTATGGAAGCGCTAATTTTTTTATTTTGTCCTGAAAAAGTCCTACATAAGCACTGTTTTTTTTAACTGTCCAGAAAAATTCCTATGGAAGCAACGATTTTTGTATCTTGCCGAGAAAAATGCATCAGTGACGCGAGTTTATTTTTAATATAAGTCGCGGTGTTGTTTGTAAAATAAACGTATACAGTAAAATGAAAAGTGCAGTGTGTGTGTGTGAAGAGGGAAAATAAAATTTCAGTATCCGCGAAAGCGTTAAGGCTGCAGTCACGCGAGTTGATTTTGTTGTCCGTTACCATGAAACGTTTTCCTACATCGGAAGGTGGATAGGACTCTGCCAACGTCCGTCGTAACGTTCGTTATAAAAGTGCTTGTGCGACCGTAGTCTAAGTCAACCGAATGTCTATTGGGGTCATTAAACGTTGGGGGCTCTTCGCTTTATACACCATAGGGAAATTGATTTTCTGGAGCGTAAAGTGTTTGTGCGTGGAAATGAACGCGCGAACCGATTGTTCCGACTCCATACAAGTAATCCGGAGACTATGGGCATTAAGGCCTGCTCCAGAACAGTGGGACAACCATAAAATTCGGGCTCTTGCACATGTCTCCAGACAGAATTGGGCAAACTTAATTTACGATATAAAGAAAATAAAAATTTCCTTAGCCAGTTCTGGGGAACAAAAGTTAATCGAAAATATTCTCTTTTCTTTAATAATTTTAATGTGTTGAAAATAGTAAACTAATATCCTGAAATTCTTCTGATACCATTTTGCACATCAACTATTCCTTTCTGTTACACGTGCATAAAATCTGCTAGAAATAATATTTCAGTTGATTATTTTCAATACAGTTATTTCATAAAAAACATGTTTAAAATAGCATAAATATCAAAAAATAAATAGCCACAACAAGAAATAATTGGCAACTTGAAGAAATTGTTATAATCATTTATTCCAAGCAAAACTATTTCTCATAGAAGTGCATCAGTAAAATATGTCACGGTGCATTCAAGCATTGCACTGAAGTTGCATTGCATGAATTTGGCACGCAGAACTCAATCAATTTTCAAACAGCCAATACGCAAGCATGTAAATTATTTGTGATACGTGTTTATCATGTCGAGCGTGTTTATTAAAATTTAATTATTTTATTCACAATTGCGTGAATCATTCGGATATAAAATATCGCGTCGATTTCCAGCTAGTGATATTAATTTATCAACGAGCATTCAACTATAGCGAGCAACGGATCAATCACTACCAGAAACCTGATCAAGAGCTACGTCATAACAACGCTGTTCATTAGCTTGAGTAGGATTATTATTGAGTGAACGTAATCTTATGGCTGAAATTAGTCGTGTCGGAACGGGACATGCAAGAGTAATTGCAACATATTTCATTAATAACATTAGACTCAAGAATTGATTACAATTTAAACGTAATAGTCAATATTTATTTATTTAACAATACGAAGTAGTACCCCAAAGCTGCAAAATTTTAAAAAGTCTCACGATAGCCTAACCAAAATTTTTGCGAACTGCCAGAATTATATCTTCTAATCAAAAACGTGTTTCATTACACTTTACAGTTGTTAATGATTCGCATCAGTTGATTCGCAGCTTAAACGAGAACGTTTCAGAACGGAACGTCGTCATTTTTTAACGGAGCTAACACGCAAAGCACTGAAATTTTCATGTTACAGTGTTATTTGGAATTGTTCGTGAGAAATTCCAAAATAAAGACACTCTGTATTTTAAATACGCGGAACGCGAGAGCCCCGAGAAAACATTTTTCTTACAAATGCCAGCGGTTCTGAAAATTGTATTGTTAATTTCCCGGTGGTTTGTTGAATTTAAGAGGGTGCAGTAGTTTTTATTTGTCCGTGGAAAGCTTTCGCTCTAGCTGAAATGGGGATTTAATGCGTGTTTAACGTACCCGAATATGCGAGGCATTGCCAGGTGTATTTTTATTCCTGACGAGTGTGGCAATGGGAATTTACGGCAATTTTTATATTTATATTTCTTCCTTATATAAATATATTCATCCCTTTAATAAAACAATCTTAAAAAATATGGGCGTTGTATTTACTCGAGTCACTGTGTGAACGCGAACATTTTACAAAAAAAAAAAAAAAAAAAAATAAAAAATATTCGATGCAGCAAGGAATTCATTTAAAAATTTAATGTTTTAGCGTCCGTCCACTATAATTGTTCAGGGTCTACAGCAGAAACTATTCGTGTTCCTAATGATCGCGAAGCAGCGTATCAATAAATCACCCCTGATTCGTCAACCACTGTTCATTTCAGGCTGGGAAATTTCCTCGTCAATAATTCAGGAATTCCCGTGTAATTGGAATGGTTTTTATTGTATATAATGGGTCGGGCAATGTCGTACTGCGTGTTGCATTCGTACGAGGTCAAACATCTGCGCGTCCGATGCCTCTCACGTAGATAGGTATGTGTTTATTAAATTCAGAATTAGATGAGCTGGCTGACATCTCGGATTCCACGGTTCCCTGGGAACGGCGAATCAGCATTGTCCGCTGGTTGGCCCGAGAGCCCGGCTCGCTGCTCTGCTGGTTGGTGCATATTGCACGTGTACGTGCGCTTATGTGCCCGATGAACGCATAAAGATTCGTCTGTGTACGTGTGCCGGTACCTACTTGCCGGATATATGGGAACCCTCCGAGCCTCTTCCTCTGTGTTTCTCGTCAACCGCATAAAGACCTGCACGTTAAAATTATTCGTCGGATATTTACCGAACAAGCCTCGACCATTCTAATAATTAATCCCACGACGGAAAGTCGTTTGAACGCGAAACCACCAAACATATCGATAAAATGTCCATTTAAGACAATTTTTTGACATAGTATTTATATCTATACGAGTGAGGGTTTATAAGGGTCTTATTACAGTATAGTGATACTGATTAGGTTATGTAAAATTTAATTTTAATAATACCCTGTTTCATGTGTGCAAATTCTACAAAACCTGAATATTTGATAAATATATAGGGTCATCCGTTTTTAAACGGCCAAACGTCAACCAGCTATAGAGGACCCCAAATGGGACAACTTTCACCCCTAACACTTTTTTTTTATTCGAAGTTATTTCATTCAGTCTCCACGGCGTGCCCCATGTCAAAAAAACCAAGATCCAAAGGTATTACAAAAAAGTTGACTTAATACAAAAGATGCCCCTATTTATTTTAAACCAAACAAAGGAAAAATCATCAAGATACATAATTGCAGTCCTAATATATTTAATATTAAGTGAACGCAAAAAATGACGGGTTTTTGCAATTATCTAAAAATCAAGACCGAATCAAAAAAAGTGTTAGGGGTGAAAGTTGTTTCATTTGGGGTCCTCTATAGCTGGTTGACGTTTGGCCGTTTAAAAACGGATGACCCTGTAGATATACTTATTTTTCTTGGACACTCAACGATTTTGAAATTTCGAGGTTCTGCTCAATTTGAAAAATAACTAAAGATCTTGGTATTTTTGTCGCGATCGATATTTAGAAAATATATTTATTATAAAATGTATTAATATATATTTCGAAAATTTGGAAAAATTATGCATTGAAGATAAATATTTCTTTATCCCGCGCACTTAAAGGAATCTCTGCAGAGAAATTTCCCAGCAGAAGTAATTAAAGCAGGTGTATTCTGCTTACGTGGCCCGCACTTTTTCCGTCCGTTTCCCGTTTCGCTTTGTTCAACATGCGCATCAAAGTTTTTCGTTCTTTTAGGCAGCGGTGTATGAACAAAAAAAAAAAAAAAAAAAGAAAAAAGGAACGATACCGCTTTCGGTCGGGAGATAAAGCATGTACTTTCATGAGCTTTTAAAATTCAGTTCCTGAACTCCGGAATATTTCATATTTTCGGCCACCGGGATTACATCCGACAACAATTGCTTGGATTAAGTCCGACGGAATCGGTAGCTATTATCTGCGAAATTCATTTCGCTAAACGGTTGTTCAGGAACGATTTGTTTTACGGGGCGAGGTTCAACAGAGCAGAGAAACTTCGTTTTAACGCATATCATTTTCGCATGCACTAACAGTACTAGAATTTAAAATCGTCGAGGATTAGTTAAAAACGAAAACAACAATATCGAAGAGAAAATTTATATTTCCTATACCTGCGGTTAGTGTAATAGCTAAATATTGATAACGAAAAAGAAAAATGTAATTATATTTCGATGTCGAGAACAAATGAATACAATGAATTCTTGACATAAAATATGTCAACAAAACGGGTCTTGCCAGCGTCAAGTATCGTCCAGGAAATATACTCGAGCCGTGTTGTGTTTATGCTCCTCAGCGTTCCTCGACTTTTATCATCCAGGCCTTGGCGACACATATAGAGAGATCACTGTAAATATTCAGCAGATTCAGTTCGAAATCTTCACCACGAGTGTGACACGGTATCATAATGAGTAGAGGTTAATAGAATGCGTTCATTTGTCGTAGGAAGTAATTAATAAAAATTAATTTCTTAATAATTTTTTAATAATTTTCTGACAACGAACGAATTTATCGTACAACCAATTATGGGTTGGCCAACCGAGTCTAACAACGTGCCACATAAGTCGAAGATGAAAATAATTCGCAAGAAATCTACAGGCGTTGTAATCAGGCAATTTGTAATTAAAGATCCAGAATCGTCCCGGAGACTTCAGGCAGACCAGGTCTTCCGGCGCGAACGGAATAACTTAATCAACGATTTGTTTCTTTCCGACGTTCCAGGTGAAGAAAAAGAGTCGCCTTTAATCTCCCGGCCTCTGGTATCTTTGCCTTTTGACGCATCCCGTGGATGAAGATCCGCTGTTGCTTATTTTCGTGCGGTTTCTCGAATTATATGTCCAACTTATTTTCCCGCTCGACTCGCTCCGGGGATTTCTGCGAATCCCACCGCCCGAACGTTCCGTGACGTATCAGAAGGTCGTCAGAAGAAACGGAACGGCGAAAGCGAACTGGAAAAAGGAGGAGAGGACGATGAGGAGAGCGGAGAAGGTCGGGCCTGGTGCTCAAAAGGATGAGGACTTTCTTAAATCCCAAAAGAACCGCGTCATTCGATTCGATTTCCGACGCACGCTATTCTGTTTGATGTGAACGCTCTTCCCGGAGGCGAGCCGCCACTTCTTGCCTTTGCTTCTTCGGTAACTTTTGATGCTTAAAAGTGTGTCTGCGGCCGCGATACGTTCCGCGCGCCCGCCGGTAAAGGTGCGAAGTAATTGGCTCCGGCGCTCGATGGCGAACGTAAATGCAGCCTACGGAAATCAAATCGAATTATCACCACCCTGTTCTTTTGGGATTTAATAAGCTCCGCGCGACTCCTTTGACGGAACGTCGACGAGCTTTCCTCGCGTTTTTCCCCGCAGCGGTGCTGCCAGCGTTCCGACGCTCCGAGACACCCAAAAGGAGCTGAGAAAATGTTCCTTCCTCGAGGTACGCTCCATGATATAATTTAGAAATAGCGTTCTGTATTTTCCTGTAAGAGCTGGTGGATCTATTTTTAAATGAAACAGTTTTTTAAAAGAAATCTTGTTACCAACTTCCTTCGACACTTCGACGACGCGAGTTGGAACCTAACCTCAAAGTTAGACCGTAATTTTTAGTCTCTAGCGACTAGTTTAAATTGTTGGAGGTTTCTGTTATCTAAAATACAAATTCGACCGTGGGTGAAAAATTGTCAATTCGTCTATCGTACAATTTATCAATTATAAAACTTATCGATTCAACTATTCCTGCAATTATTACAGGACTTTTTAAACCTTAGCACTCGAATGGCGGCTGTAAGGCGCCACTAGAAATTGCTGTATCATTATTCAAAATATTTTTTACGTTGTTAAATGTGTTTGTATTTAATAAATTAATGAACACTTCGGTATCGTACGAGTATATTTCACCATTTTCGTATGTATAACATGAAAAATATATATATATAGAACCGAAATATTCTAGGTCAGATGAAATGTTTCGTTTTCGAGTCAAAATAGCTTCGAGCGCAAAGGGTTAATCTTCCCTTCGAACGGGGGGACTTAGGCTAATGATATCGACGGTAATGGTTGCCGATTAAAATGCCTCGTGGTCAGATTTCTCCGAATATTTGTCGCTTAAAGTCGCCGGATGATTGATAGCTTGACGCGTGCCCGGGGATGATCGATGGGCTTGATACACGCTCGGTTCTCGATGATGGAATTAAATCGATACATCGTCGGGATAACAGGAAAATCGAAAAACTGTCTTCCTCGGCGGCGGGCACTCCTCCGCCCGCGCGGAGTGCGTTTAATTCGCCCCGCTTGTGAAATCTACGACGTCCCCAGCCACCAACCCCCGCCGTTTCCACCATGACTATAACACCGTACTTCCATTTCACTCTTTCTTTAATGGCCACTTTTCACGGGGCTCGTATAACATTAGAATCCCATACAATGGCACGTAGGTGCGCGCGCGACGTGGCTGCTCGAATGGCCCCTCCTCGCTGAAACGACTTTGTTGGTCAATAGAAAATTGAAAATTTCGTTCGCGGGGCACACTTTCTTCGGAATATTAAAGAATAAACTGCGGTTGCTCTGCGCGCAGGGAGAGGATTGCATTCAGGAGATCGCGCGAACGCTTTCTTGGATATTCGCCTTTCAATTTCGGCGTCTTTATTTCTCGTTGGACTCGTACGGATATGTAATAAACTTAGAAATAGAATAATTGTTCTTCATCTTCAGCTATTATTAATATACTTTTTCCTAAATTCTTTACAGAAACACATGAAGCTGTAGATTCGAAGTGGGGAATAGGCTCAGTGTCTTCATTCAAACCTGAACGAGTTTGTTAGTAGATGTTGCTTATTTTTAATTTATTTATTTTGGGGGAGGCTGGCTACCGAAGGTCGAACACCTCCTTGATAGCAAGTATAGATCACGAAGAAAATGTTTCTTTAGAAAGGAGACAAAAATAATGTCCGAGAATTTAACTGCTGGTTTCCGAACTGATGCAAATTTAACCGTGCACGACTCTATTCCTAGAAATGGACGCCAAACATAATTATCCCCTTCGTAACACCTTCTTGGTAGCAAGCATAGAACATTAACTTAATATTTCTTCATAAAGGAGTCAAAAATAACGTCCGAGAATTTAACTGCTGGTTTCCGAACTGATGCAAATTTAACCGTGCACGACTCTATTCCTAGAAATGGACGCCAAAAATAATTATCCCCTTCGTAACACCTTCTTGGTAGCAAGCATAGAACATTAACTTAATATTTCTTCAGAAAGGAGTCAAAAATAACGTCCGAGAATTTAACTGCTGGTTCCCGAACTGATGCAAATTGAACCGTGCACGACTGTACTCTTAGAAATGAACGCCAAAAAGAATTGTCTCCTTCGTAACACCTCTTGGGCAGGAATCATAGTGATCAAAAGTTTCGAAATATTGGATCCACGAGAAACGATCGAGCAACCGATAAAGTCCAGACGTTCCGGCGTTCTCTGGTCCTCTAGGGCTCGCTTCCGCAAAATAATTTATTCAAATTCCCGTTAAAATATTTACGCGACATGTTCGGCATCCCGTGGAATTATGGTGGACGGGGTGGGGCGAGTCGGCGGACTCCGGGAGCACAAAAAGATTCCACGGGCCGGAGGAAAAACGCGAGCATGGTCGGAACGGATGAAAGGACGGGGTAGAAGGAGTTAAAGCCGGCCTTCCTTAACAGTGGCATTAAAGGAGCACCTTCGAGCTAGACGGTAGCACCGGTTGGCGGCTTTGGTGGCCTCCTTAACGCTGGCATTGCGACGCGTTTAACGTTTACGGCAGCGCGCGAGCCAGACTGACGGATATTTTATATTTTATAATGCCTCTCCCCGGTAAAGCTCACAGCGGCCAGGTTATACGAGGCATTCCCGCAGTCTTTAAGGCGACGTTCTTTTGCGCCCTTTCCGTCACGCTACGTCGTCTTCCGTCTTCCGTCTTCCGTCGCCGTCGTCGTGTCAAATTTTATTCACGGGTACACCGCCGACGGGGAATCCGAGGAATCTTCATTTTTCTCCGGTTTCATAAATAATCAGATGATCCGCGAACTGCCGTTTAAGGCCGCTTTAACGGCTGCCATCGAGTTGTGGCAAGTTTGCCTTTAACACCCCCTTCGAGAGCCAGAACACTGGAGAAAATCTCTCCGGACAAATCCTCTTTTTTTTTTTCTTCTCGGAGCGTTCGTCAGAAAAATATTTGCAGTAGTGTGTGTCGTTGTAAATAATTAACCCTGTATAGCCAGAATTTTCAATGCTGCAAAATTGATGTAGCTTGAAAATTCACAATTTAAGGGAGGTTTGAATTCACCAAATTTTGATGCAAAGAAGCCTGTGCCCTTTCGTCCCTTTGGCACAAGTGCCAGAAAAAATGCTATGGAAGAATTTTGAAAGTAGAGGCTTCGCGCTTTGAAACAAGCCCAAGTATACGATTATTTTTCGCAAAGTTGCAATTGTTTATATACCGGCAATTTTGACAGTGACTTATGAACGCGGGTGTAGATGGAGTCCGGTTTATAAGTAAATGTAAAATAAGAAAGAATTGATCTCACGCGATTTTGTAACTAAGAATAATCTTGTATATTTGGATTTTTAATTAAAATAATTTCCTGCACCGTGGAAAGAACGTAGAAATAGTATTATCGAACGCAATCTTAAATATTTAAAGGAACGTCGGATTGTGAATTCTTTTAACATTCTCTTTTGTTCTCGGTATGCATACTTAAGTTTTAGTATGATAAAAATTGCCATTAGACTTATCGTTTGCATTGCCGGTGTTATCAAAACTTTGGATTTCATTAAAAAAGTGTCTGTTTGAAAAATACAAAGCTTGGTAAAAACCTTAAAAAGTCATACAAATGTGTGCAAATTTATCGGGCAGACGATTATAAAAATTGTACATACCACGTTAATTTGAGTGTTCCTCGAATGTACAACATAATGAAACGCAATAACATAAACAGCGTAATCAAGTTCCGCAAACTTTCGAATTCATTAAGACCATTTCCAAACAGAGGTAGTTTCCATTCGGCACTTTCGAAAGTTTGTTTACGGAAACAAGAATTAACTTGCATCAGTAGTGAAATTGCAATTTGCTTCATCGGTCCAGCAGAATCTAATATTCGCGTGGCGCACGTCCGAATTTGTCATTTGATTCCCGTTAATCTCGATTTAGACCGAGGATTTGCTCGGTCGAGTGATCGTAAAAGTGTTGCAAAAAGAAAGGGAGTCGCCTCTTATCCGACGGACGCGCCATCAAAGTTGATAGCGGTCGTAATTCAAATACCGTTTATCAGTCGGCGGTTGGTCGTGTCGTTGTTTTGCTGATTACGAAAGAATCGAATTGCGTATCGAATTCTCTGTCCGGCGAATATCCCTTGAATTATCATGCTGCCTCGGAAATTGACGGTTCGCAATATACCTGGCCAGCTCAAAGGAGATTTAATTAATGGAATTAACCTGAAATGGCTGCCTCTCTCTGGCCGGTTTGCAATTTCAATTCCTCTTCGGAATGTCCCTGCTCGGGTGAAAAGGTGTCGTACGCCATCGTCGTCGCTTACACCTGGATTAAATGCATTTTCTAAATTCCGAAACTCGCGACGACCGACTCGTAAATCACCCCTCACGACTCCGAAGATTGACAACTTCATCGTAGGTGGTCGCATGATGCCTCCCATTCAAGTTGACGAAACACCTGGTGCACTTCAGACATTTTTATTTTAATTTTAATTAGACTGCCTGGGGCATCGCTGTTCCATCATTTCTTCTCGCCGGCTCGCGATAGCTACAGATTATGTAATTGGCTCATAACTTTTGACAAAAATTAATCGATCACAAAAATGATATTATTGTACCTATTTTTAATGTGGACAATTTTTTTCATGTGCGATAAAGACAAATGCAATGTTTACCTTTTCATATTGTGTAAAATCAGCAAATTATATACTGATTTAAGGGTTTAATTATCTCCAAGCATTCAGAACATTTTCTTTTTGTCAACTGAAGCAATTCACTAAAAACGTAACGTTATTATTTTATTTAAATAATGCTGTGATTTTTGTGTTTCTCATACAAATACAAGATTTCCACTGCAATGATTGCTTTTACTCGACAGGATTACTTTGTACGTTGTAGGAAAGCAGAAAGACTTTTAGGACATATAGAGATTGATTTTGAATTAGTTTAACTTTGGTCGATTAATATCAATATTTATTCGATTAGTAATAATCGATAGACATAAAATTGAATAAAAAGAAAATGTAGTCATAGACGGAAAACAAATACCAACGTCGTGACATCAAAATTCACTGCAAGTAGTAGCAGCCAACAATGGTCAGACACTCGGTCATATGAAAAGACATGTTACATTCAATATGTTTTCGTACTCCATCCATGAAGCTAGTGAAAGTGTTACGTGATGAATCCCTTTTTCCACTATCATTGTATACGTTTGCACATGAATTATTTCAAACACAATGTTCACAATGTTATAAATTATCGTACATTCGTATCTTATCGATCGAAAATATTTGATCTCTGGTCTGACGAGCAACAATCTTCCTGATGAAAAATACACTTGTAGAAATCGTTTACAAATAAACCTTCACAAACAACAAACAAACAGTAAACAATATAATATGATCGTATTTTTCTTTCTAAATTACAATTGTTGTGTGCTATGTATCTATTTCATATTTTCGTGTCTTTAAATACTTTCTTTCTGCATATTATAGCAATCAGAAGTTATAAATAATTATACACATATACGCGCACCCAACATGATTGAATGCATTTCCTCAGGCAGAAAACACAAAACAAGGAGCAGTCACGATTTAGTTAAATAAACATGGAAAGAAAAAGGAAACCTACCCATAAGTCCTCTTTAACAATTAGAAACGAGTAGTTCGGTAGCCTGTTGTTGCGCACGTGCGTCTCCATCCACTATGGCAGCAATGTTATCCGAAGGGTTGGAAAATGACGATGTGACTTCCACTGCTGTGATCGCTGATGCGGCTGTATCACACACGTGCGCCAGCTCTTCATAGTGAAAATTGTGACGGCGATTCGGACAATCTGTAGCTATACCAATGGTGAATATTCTGTTACATATGAACGTGTTCTCCCGCGTAGTAACACGAGAACGACCATAATACGAAGCACCTTATTGCTCCTACATATAGTTGTCAAATTAATCATCAAAGCATAAAAGAGAAAATTATTTTGGAGGATAAACTTGAAAAATCCAACCATTGTTCCTTTCCCGGTTTTAACTCGTTATTTGTTCAGAAAGTAACAGAAAAATGATTGAATATCATCATAATAAGTATTTGTAACGATTAGACTAAGGATCTTATTTATTGTAAAAACCTCAATTTAAGAAAACCAATTTTTTATTTCTCTCCGGTGCCCGTGATCGCTGCAGAACATTTCGGTTTCGCAAAAAGTTCCCGGAGTCCAATAAATAAACACGGAAAAACAAAGGGTTATCGTCGCGACGATACAGGGAAACGAAAAAACCTAGCAACATATTTTTTTGGAAAGGCGAACCCGTGCCACGACGTCGCTCGACGCTTACGTCCTCGGTACAATGACAGGTTTAATTACCACCCCTGCGCGCGGATACGTGAATTTCTCAACGTTCCCCTCGGTTATTGATTTTAAACGGTGTTTAGAGCATTCGTTCCACGAATATTGTTCCCTTCAGACCGCGCAGCAACGCGTCGCCCCGCGCGTGAGAAAAATATTCGCACGGCAGCGTGAAATAAAAAAAAAAATCTGCTGCCCGGAAATTTCGACGTGTCTACTTGATGGATAGTTATCAGTTTCTATGCACTCGATGCTTTTTTTATTTTGTCTCGTTCGCGGCTGTTTCATTTTATTTGCGGTCGGAAATATCTTCACCCGAGGTACGTTAATTCCAGCAATCATTTTTATAGCATTCGTGCCTTTGTGTTTGATCGTGAACGTCGTCGTTGGAGTCTGGATCTTTGTGCGTTTCTGGCACGTGCAAATTTATGAAATGTACGAGAGCATTTCTAGCAGCAAGATGTGCTGATATTTTTAATTTGGTGTTTTTTAACAATCTATTTTTCAATCTACGAAAGAGATTCGATTCAATTTTTTTAACTTAGTTCAATTCAATTATTAGAAGCGGATTTATTATTGCTTTTTTCGGGACGTGAAAAATACGCTATAATACTTCCGTGATCACAAGATTTCTAAATTAAAACTAGATCGTACCCATAATTTGATACATTTTCAGCTGATATTGTAAAAGAGGAACCGAGTGACTCAGTAGTATTTGTTTCACTTTAGCGACTTCACTTTTCGCGTTTACCTTTGAAGGAGCAACACTCTCGACCGAACAATTAGGTGTTTTACATGCTCGTGTACAATGGTTCTTTTCACTCGCCCTTTATCGGTTGATTTTTCGAAGGGAAACCCGTCACATTGGAATCACCTCGTGCAGGATTCTCCGAGTTCCTCGCTGTAACGAAAGAAGCCGCAACAAAGCCGCAAAATTGAACGGCGGTGATCGGTACACCTGCATACAGGCCGTATATACATCAATAAATAAACTCGAATTGTATCGCGGCGGCAGAGAAAGCACATATGACTGCCAGCTCGTCTCCCAATACGGTTTCCAATATTGTCCAATATCTATGATTCGGGGCCGCCCCGTTTGCGCGAATCGTTCACGGTCTATATTTACAACCGAGCGCATCTATTTATCTGCGCCCGTGGCGTGCACCGGAAGTGCGGGGTCATTGCAGCACCCGGAAACCGTATTAAGATTCCATCGAGTCGATTTCATATTTCACGCCATTATCGTTGCGTTTTAGTAGCTTCCCCGGCCCGGCCAACTGGAATATTTCGTCAGCGCTGGTGCATTCGTATCCCCAAACATTTTTCCTACTCTCCACTTTTCCATATTCTACACCCGATCGAATAGTTTACCGGCCACTATTCGTTCAACGATCCTGTTTCGTAAGGCTGTCTCAAAAATTCTTTTCCTTTTCGAACACACATAATTCCAAATCAAAGCTATTGATATTTTACATTTTATATATATTATATATATTATATATACATAGAGATATATTATAGATATATAGATATATTATACATATATAGATATATTATATAGATATATTATAGATATATAGATATATTATATTTTACATTTTCTCTATAGGCGTAGATAAAAAAAGTTAAAAATCCTGACCTTCACTTTGTCCTTCGAAATTTCTATCAACAATAATTTTCAATGAATCCCTTTATACATTGCTCGGTAAAAAAATCAAATCGTTTGGTCCAGTTTTAAAAAAGTTATCGAGTTTCAAAGGGCGTCCACTGAATTTTATTCTCGACCATATATGACCAACGATGTCCAACGATGCTGAGAAGAAAGAGCAGATCGCGTCCGACGAAGTGTACAAATTCTCGCGAAAGCAGGGATTTCAAGGTCGAGCGACCAGTTTCTCACATGTGCGTTTAAAATCGCGTATAAACTTGAGTTAAAGTGAAGCAAGGGTTAATAACATCCGGTCGTCGTGCGACAAAGGAAATTACGATTCTGGTGGCGAATCTCCTATCGCGCTTTGCAAAAAGAATATTTCGCAGGAGGAGTACACACACGCCCGCGCGCGCGCGCTTGCACGACGAGTATAACTGGGAAGAAATAATTAACAAAGTCTCGCCGGACTGTTCCCGGAGCAAAAAGCAAAAAGGGAACAGCCGATCCGGCTCTGCCTACGCGTGGCTGGCAAAAGTGCCTTTATTTTCAATTTTCATAATAGCCGTATCGACCGGGGGCTACCTCGGGTTTCACGAGCGGCGAGCTTTCAGCACTAGGTTCGTCTCTCGTGTGTGTGGGAGGAGGGACGATATAATCGAAAAGGGGATATGCAGCGTGGTAGTTTACTCGAAAGGAGGGCGTTGCAGGGCGGCAGAGGAAGAGGAGGAGATAGATATCAATCATAGGGGTTCAGGGCTGTCAAGCCCTCGCCACACTGACTGCGGGCTATGATAAAGACACCCGAATCGAACGAAACAATGCCTCTCAGGCTGTCCTGCTCGTTTCAACGGCGACACCGAGCCCGGTCTCGTCTATCTGTCGCAACGCGCCTCGGTAATTTGTGAGTACCGATTTAAGAATACGGCCTTTGTCCTAAAATTCCGGCTCGAGCAGCCTATCACTCGGAATGATGAATTAATTTTCCTCCGAGCACCGGTGCACAGGACCGTCGCTTTTAAACTTCGAAACTCGCCGTCTCTGCACAATCAATACCACGTACACAAAGATTCAACCGCAGCAGTGCAATTAACGAGGTTACCGATACCGAGACCTACCACGTCTTCGTCAAGTTTTTGTCAGATTGAAATTTATAGGACACTTACACTTATATCTACATATTGATGAAGGGTCAATAAATTGAGTTGGAAACATCGCTGAAGACCGTAGCGTACCAATTACTGTGCCTATATTAATTATACTTATTTTCAAAGCGTAACAAATATTTAAGAAGAGATATTCAATTTCTTAAAATATTTTTGTCTCTTTCTTAATATTCATTTTGGGGACTCAAGGGACCCAGTTACTGTGGAGGTACCAATTACTGTGCCTATATTAAATATACTTGCTTTTAAAGCATAAGAAATATTTAAAAAGAGATATTCAATTTCTTAAAACATTTTTGTCTCTTTCTTAACATTCATTTTGGGGACTCAAGGGACCCAGTTACTGTGGAGGTACCAATTACTGTGCCTATATTAAATATACTTATTTTCAAAGCGTAACAAATATTTAAAAAGAGATATTCAATTTCTTAAAATATTTTTGTCTCTTTCTTAACATTCATTTTGGGGGCTCAAGGGACCCAGTTACTGTGGAGGTACCAATTACTGTGCCTATATTAAATACACTTGCTTTTAAAGCATAAGAAATATTTAAAAAGAGATATTCAATTTCTTAAAACATTTTTGTCTCTTTCTTAACATTCATTTTGGGGACTCAAGGGACCCAGTTACTGTGGAGGTACCAATTACTGTGCCTATATTAAATATACTTCCTTTAAAGCATCACAAATATTTAAGAAGAGATATTCAATTTCTTAAAATATTTTTCTCTTTCTTAACATTCATTTTGGGGGCTCAAGGGACCCAGTTACTGTGGAGGTACCAATTACTGTGCCTATATTAAATATACTTGCTTTTAAAGCATAACAAATATTTAAAAAGAGATATTCAATTTTTTAAAATATTTTTGCCTCTTTTTTAATACTCATTATAGTGACCCAATTACTGTGGGGGGTCCAATTGCTGTGCCCATATTAATTATACCTATTTTCAAACCCTAGCGAATATTAAATTTCTCAAAACATTTGTATCTCTTTTTTAATATTCATTACGCTTCAAAAATAACTATAATTAATGTAGGCACAGTAATTGGTAGCCCCAACAGTAATTGGGTCCCTTACCCTCTAGAACAGTTTCGAAAAATCCGCGAATCCGCAGCAGAGAGGTCCGCAGTATCCGCTATTTAAAACGGGGGATTCCCGTCAGCGGCGTTTCGAGCCGGCATGAATGTAATACAAGATATTACGTCTCTGAAACGACTGTCGTCGCTTGTAATACGTATTTCCTGGATGAAAGAATGTTTTCGTGAAGAAAGAAGCAGCTCCACCCGAAGGTTCACGAGATTTTCGTCTGCTCTCGGTTAAGAACTTCGGACGAGCTGACGACGGGGGTCGGGTCTGCGAGGAGGGTGAGTGGGGAGGGGTGGGGGGAGAGGTAGAATGGAAAACAATAACTTTTTCATTTACCGGGCAAGATATTACCGCGATATAAGAGCGGGTGCACGATAAAACTAAGGTAGCGTCGCCGTACGACGACGTCTACGACCACCTCGTCGCATACCGGCCGTTTTACTTCCTCCTTTTGCGAGCAGGGAAACCGCGATCGAGTGTATTATTGCATGGTTATATATCGTTCCCGTATCAAGATTTCTGTTCTCTTGCTATTGCAGGAAACCCTTCGCCGGCCGCAAGGAGAATAAGATCGACGACAGCCACCAGCCAGCGCCGATGTTGTTCTTGCCGGTGTATCCAACCCTCGGTGAGTTTTTCCGCATGGAAATACGATCATGGACCGACAGACAGTGGATAATCTATTATGTATTTTCAGTTATCAAATATTTATGTCCCGAGATTACGGCTATCGTGCTTTCATGCTTGTTCTATTTAGCGGTTACGAACCTCTGACTGTTACGTACCCACGCCTGAGATGTTTAACCATTTTTCTTCATGCATAAAATTAGGTTTTCTTAGAAAATCTATCTGTACATTTTATCAGTGGATATTCAAGTTAGCTGAAAAATTGATAACTAGACGAACGTGGCTGCCATTTTCCCAAAGCCATTTCTGCAAAACACCGTCCAGGATTGAAAGATAAGAGCAATTCAACAATTTTTTTTATACTCAAAATTATGTTTCTTCAGAAAAGCAATATGTACATCTTGTTGTACGTTGTTTAAGTAGTATTTACTAAAAAATTGAATTAAGTATCTTAAACTAGACGGACGTGGCAGCCATTTTCCCAAAGCCATTTCTGCAAAACACCGACCAGGGTTGAAAGATAAGAGCAATTCAACAATTTTTTTATACTTAAAATTACGTTTCCTCAGAAAAGCAATATGTACATCTTGTTATACGTTGTTTAAGTAGTATTTACTAAAAAATTGAGTTAAGCATCTTAAACTAGAATGACGTGGCAGCTATTTTTGCAAAATGATAGTTTTTATCTAATTCAAATTTTTCTAATTTTATGCTAAACTAAATAAACAAACTAGTTCCCGTCGAGGCGAATCTTAAGAAAATCAAGTTTTAACGATCTGATTAAAAATCAAGCTTTTTATTTTACCATAGGCATGTAACCCTTTAAACCATATAAGGCTACAATGTTCGTTTGGATTGTTATTACGTGAGGACACACTTCATTCAACATCTATTTTTCTCTGACAAAGTTAGAACAAATAATGTCGAATTCAATAAAAAGGAATTTACTTGGAAGCTGGGTATTATTGTCCGAATTTTACTTGGCATCCGTGGATTCGCGTTTTGATTGAATTTCCGTAAACAATATTTTGGCCACGTCTGCTATTACATGACTTATCATGATAGCGAATAATCCGTACATTAATTAACCGAGTAATAGAATAGGCATCAATAAGCGAGTACGGAATTTGATTATGCGTCAAATTACATTCGTTCGACGTTAGTAAATGAATTCTCTCGTTATAAATAGATGGAGGGGGAAACAAGTGAAATAGATGTTTGATCGAGGAAAGTATTATTTATAGAATATATATTGTTTTAATTTTTAAATAATCTTGATACAATTTAGTTTAAACAATTGTATGCCACAGAAGAGAATAGAAATCTTTAATATAAACGTGGAATAATAAAAGAACTTGAAAAGAAATAATTTAAATTAAATAAAACAGCTGATGCGACATAAAACTATAAATAAAAAATATATATTACCGAGCTAAACGTTGAATACGTTTCGAAACTGTATTGATTGCAGGAATGGAATGTGTGGAATGCATTATCGAGTTGTGTTACATTTTATAAAAATGTAAAAATTTGTTTGGTACGCGACATGTGTGTCTAATGTCTGTTTCACACTTGACAAATTGCCCATGGACATGAAACGTATACTTCACAACAGTTAACACTAGACTACGGATTTGACGGATTTAAAATAAAAATGAGTAGATCAAATGCAAAACAATAAAAACATTCTATTATTCGTAGCTCATTAAAACGATTAAGAAGAGAAATAAATCTCTGTGTTATCCTATAGAACCTGAATATTGCAACAAACTTGACAATGTTTATGTTGCACAAAAATCTAAAGTCCAGTTATTACCTTTCAAAAGAGTATATTCGTGGAGCCGAAAGTGAAGTCAGTCTAAAATACAATCGAACTAAATTAAAATGTGGAAGAAATATAAAAAACAAATCAGGAAACATAAATAATATTCATGAACTGACAATATATATTATTTTAAAAGTGACGTAGATTATGAATGATATGTTTAAAGTAATACGAGCAAGAAATTTCGAATTAATGCTTACTGCAAGTAGAAATGACAGGCAATAGTCAGACACTGCAAGAACCAATGTCTACGCATCACCAGTTTAGTAACGTTAACAATTTTTATCTTGCATGAAAATCCACAATCTAGTTGCCATCTTTCTCCAGTGTATTCGTCGAACCCGAGATCCATAAGTTTTCGATTGGCTGTACCTTATCGACGAGTTCCGTAAAACCCACATAAAATTGGTAATTAAGGATCAGGGGTACAATGTTTGACCAACTATGTCAATTGAGATAGCGCTGTTCTTTCCGGATAGGTTTCACGGTGTCGCGCACTCGTACCGATAGAAATATCTGAAATTGATATCTCTTCGTTCCTGATCCGTCCCCGTACATCGTCGTTGTGTAAATGCGCAATATCCAAGGCTGGCTATTCGCTATCAATGTCTTCGCACGATTTATCGCGACTTTGCACGCGAGCCCTGCCGCCGCGGCTGCCCACTGCCATTCCGTCGGCAAACTTTTTCAATTCGTGCCGGTTTCACTTATCAAGCAGCACGAATTTCCCCTCGCTATTAATTCTACTTTCGAGCCTTTATTCACACATCCGCCGGACGATGAAATGACGATATAGTTTTCCGGCTATTCGCTCGATTAGCCATTAACTCGTCAGATAACCTCGTTCTATTCCTAGAACCGTGGAAAAATCGCGGAACTCGCGAAAGAAAGGTTCAACAACGTGAAAAATGTTAAAAATGTAGAATTCATGTTTACGTGTAGACTGTGGATATGTATGCAAAATAAAAATATTTAGGGTCTTTTGCACAAAGAAAAGCCACAAAGGTGGTCCTTTCTTTTTAATTTTAATAAATTGAGAATAATATATCGACACCCTCCAGTCCTCTTGATCTTCCTATTATGTTAGAGTGCAATCATTTTATGATTAAAGCATATCGCCCATAATAAATTTTGGGGGTACCATCATTCTGTTTTGAAGGGTAGAATGATTGGCCAAAACCCGAAAAGCTACGAGTGAAAATAGTTTAAAATGAAGATAATACAGAAATTAAAAAATGTAACGAACAGTAATATTTATGAATTAACAGTAAGCGTTATTTTAGAAGTTACATAGACTGTAAATGATATTTGCTGCAGTAATATGAGCAAGACAGTTCATACTACATGATAGCGTAGTATAAACCGATGTCATCTAGAATTAATGCTTACTGCAAGTAGAAATGACGAGCAATGGTCGGACACTTTAACCGCATTCAGAACTCTGCACAGTATTTTTGGAAATGACTGTGCATTTCAGGAATGAGTACAGCAGAAAATGAGTTTATTATTGCATACGACAAATTACTAAAATTCTATCCACTTTTTTACGCATTCATATCGAAATTGCAATCATTTATTCGCATTAAGTTTAGATAGCTGTTTGGTGAAGCCATTAACTTAGTTTCTGAAGCGGCTACATGCGTCCGTGGTTGACGAATTTTCAAATTGGGTTTCCAAAATCAAAACTCCACGAGACGAAAATATTATTACACAATTTCAATTTATATAAAATCACAAGAAAAATCATATCTAACTAAATCGATAATTTTATATTTACGCGATTGTCAAAAAATGCGATGCTTTATTTCAAGAAGGTTTCTTACTGAAATGTTCCCGAAAATTGATCTACGCAGTGAAAAGTTCAGTCACCTTTTATACTCGCATACTTCCGTTATAGGCGCGGCGAGAGAGCAGAAGGAGAGAACGTTGCCAATAACATAAACTCAAGCACATCAATTCCAATGCTCTGTGAAATCGATGAAACCGTAATTCGTTCGTTACTATGGTACTATTAATTAAACGCAATGGCGTCGTACGGCTGAAATATAACCCTCTTCTACAAAATATTCATGTCCGCTTTGGATCGGCGGGCTCTGCAAGAAGTGCATTCCACTTTTAACAGCATCCGGTGCATACAGTATCGATATTGTTGGCCTTGCCAGCGTGCTACTCTTTCCTCAATTTAAATGAAAACTCTAATGCTTGTTTCATTAAAATAAGATTTACTAGTGGCGCAATTATCCTCGATAATCTCCATCTGAATAATTGTTAGTAAGCGACGTGTTAACATTTCCTGTAAACGGAAAAATATAACTGTTTCGAACGTCGGTGTAAGTTCGTAGATTTTTGTGTGTCGCGAGATTAGATAGATCCCTTAATGAATCGACATGCGGAAGTTTTCGTTGCATAGTGATCGCTGTGGCAGCGACCGAGGCCGTCGGGAGGGATTGTAGGGTAACGGGGGAGCGATATTAATGCCACGGATTAATGCTCTAAACACTCCGTTAATCGTCATTAGCCATTAGCCGGACGAATAATAAGGGGATCAACGTTGCTTGCCGATCGTATGCGCATTGGCTGATACCGAGGAAAATACGTAACACAGGAATAATACATGACCACAGGCATTCGTCGCGATCGAGTTTCACCGCGCGTTATAACGAATCACGCGATACCGACGGTATTTCTCCTTTCATCGTCAGCCCACCCAATTATACCGGGGAAAAGCAAGTGATTAGCGTGATGCGCGTTTTGAAAGCGGTCGTATAAATACGTCGATGCCGATCGGGATCCTAAATTTCCAGCACCAATTAGGAGGGAATTATCGTGAACCGTCGCGGACACGTTTGCGATGATCATAATCGCGCGGATTCAACGGAAAGCACCTTGTCGCTACGATTCGGTTGATTGCGGCCTCCGGGCTTCTGTAGATCCGTCGACGCGTTGTTAGCGTTGTAAGTGGACAAATTGTGATGGTACGTCCGGGCTGCCGCGACGTTAAATCGCGAATCTAAAATATGTACTTCTATTGTCTGCCAACGTGAGAAAGTATAGTAGAAAAGAAAGTCTATCTTTTATCCTATTTACATTGCTTCATATTATATTCGTTGTGAGTAGCTCGCAGTTCTTTACGTAAAATAATATTTTTTTTTATTTTATTATTTTTCTCTTTACTGGCATATTCGTGTCGTTTCCCTGATTAAAACGAGACCAAACACGACACAATTCGTTGCATGCTTGCGTGCACAAATCACGATTTAGTAGAACCTCGATTATCCGAACCGATATCTAAAATCTCCATTATCCACGTTCCTCTGATTAATACGAAACGGAATTCTTTCTAGTCCACCGCACATGCGAAACGTAACGAATAATGTCTGCGGAAATGATGCTCCACCGGAAGATCTCGATCGGTATCGGTTCGGATAATCGAGGTTCTACTAAATCGTGGATTAAACGAGTAAGTATAATCCAAACTGTGTCGTGTCTGGTATCATTTTAATCGGAAAAACGTCACGAACATGCTGGTAAAGGTCTCGTAAAAAAATAATGAAATCAAAAAAGTTTCTCCATTGGATTAGCGACACTGTCACTGGACTATGCGCTAAAAGATCAAGGAGTACAGCTCAATAGAACCATGCTGCGATATTTGTGCACGCAGTAGACTTGAACACGTTAACGTTGGAATGAGAAATCCGATATTTCTCGTTGAAACCGTATCCCCGAGTTACATTCGAGCATAGAGTGGCTGTCGATGTAGGTATCGAAGAGCTAGCAGCGTCCGTGGCTTCTTTTGTATACGCAGAGACCTAGTCCAGTGTCGAAGGGCAGAGAGAGAGAGAGAGAGAGAAAGGGCTGTTCGAAGAGTGGCCCCGATTTCTATTAGTGTAGGTGTAGAAGTGTGGCCAGATCGCTAGTTCGTCGAATCCGATTCCACTACACTATTACACCAATCAGCATCCTTTCTGTCGTGTCACCCGGCCCAGGAATTCAACCGTGAATCCCCATTCGATGAACCGAAAAATTTCTCACGTTTGTTACACACCCGGTCACTGGATATTTTCTGCAACCGGAAACAATCGAAACCTCCCGGGGAAAGTTTAATCACGGTGCTCTTTCAGAAGAATCGCTTGTGTCCTCGGTAGGCTGAATTTTCTTGCGAATTTTTTGGCCGGAAATTGCCACTCGTGTGGTCGATGTGCTTGTGACTGTATTAATAGCATTTACTTCCATCTTCATTCACAAATGATTCAAATCAGATTCACATTCGTTTCCTTATGTTTTGTACTGTGTAATCTGTCGCATTATCTTTAAGTTTTATCTGAACTCGGAGTTGTTTTCAATATGTCCCTTTATGACATGTACGAAGAAGGAATCGTCTGATCAGTGCTGGCTTCTTTCACTGCATTACTACTGAAGTACCGCGTCCTCCAATTTACTATCCTTTCACGTTGCTTCTTCTTTACAGAAAACGTCATAGTATTCATTGAGAAGATGTTACATGAAACAGCTTATACATTGTGCAACATTATGTTCAAAGTAGCCTACACATTTGAAAGATCAACGTCTGCGAAAGCTTTCTTAATGCTTTGGTACTAATGAACGCCAGCGTTTGGTCTTAAATCTATTTGGTATTATTTTCTTCAGTTAATAACTGCACAGTTGTCAGTGTAATTTCTCAGTTTATTGTACAAGTATGTTTAGTATATTTTCGCATTAATTTCTTGATTTTTATCGTCCTTAAAAACTTTTTAAATATTTTTTGAACGCAATTTTAGAAATATTTTTGATGTTATATTGAGTACTGTTCAACAAATTAGCGAAAATACAGAACTATTAGTTAGTCTCCTAAATTGCATTTTTTGGCTATACATTTCTTATTAAGACGCCAACAATATAAACTTTGCATTTAAAATAACATTCCAAAATTGAGTAAATATTGACTATTAAAAGCCTCCCAATTGATAAGAATTTTCTTGTATCAACCGGTTTATTTGTATGTAACAAAGAACAGCAGCGAAGAACGTATTATTAATGTAAAATATTATTATTGCGTTAACTGCAAATATTACCAAGAACATGTTTATCGTCGTTGCAGGAACATATCTATTTGAAATTCATGCAAAAATCCCAGCTTACAGAAATGACAAGTTGAATAACAAATGGTATTTTCGGTCACGTCGAATTTTCTTTAATTCGTGCGTCAAGGGGTTAATTAATGAAATCGGTGCTCCGAATAATACCGCATTATTGATAAACTACCGATATTTATTCTCGACGGTGGTAGGAGAAACTTGAGAAGAAAACGGGCTAAAAATGATAGGGGAAGCGTCGCTAAAAGACCAGCACTCCTGAATACTTAAAGTCTGAGCTCCGCACAGCTGATCCATTCGGCAATCAATTTCAGGAACGGCCAATTTCTCGCGCCGAAGTCTTCATCCGCCGTCGGTTCCTCAATTACGCAAAATGGCAGGCAGTTCCGAGATGATAAATTATCGTGAACGTGCCACTGCCTGGAATACGATCGATTTTTCTCAGACATCGGTGCCAATAAGCGAGGAAAATGCATGTTTCTTCGACGCACTGGAATCCTCTCCTTGCCTAATAACCCTAGGCCGTCTGACAAGGTATTAGATGATTGCAACAGAAAATAACAGTTTAATCAATCAATTCTATAGAGTCACCGCCATTTTCTGCAATTGTCTCCCAACGTTTTAGATGCTGAATTTTTTTTAATGCTCTCAATTCCCCTTAACAATGGACACGAACTCCTGCAATCATCCAATATTTTAAATTAAAACATTAATGCATATATTTTTATTCGATGAATAACGAAAGAATATCGAACGAGGCGATTTTTATATTTACATTTTAAATACGTAACATTTCGTCTCTTCCAAATTCACCAATATTTTCAATTAATCCGGTGATGTGCGCAGAATTTTTTACGTACGGGATTGCAAATATTTACTAAAAATAAATTTAAAAATCTCTTTTCTGTTTAACCGCTTCCTGCATAGTAACAAGTCAGTCTCGCGATGAAGATTTTAACACAATAATTACAGGAAGCCTATTAGTGTGATTCCCAATAATTGTCTCGCATCGAAAAGAAACTTGAAAATCTTCTTTCAAAAAATAATCTCGAAGAAAATGATTCCATTGCTATTAAATAATTCTTTAAGAAATACGTAAACGTTCAAATTCTATTAAATAGTCGCCGTTAAGTAATATGTAGACTGTGGATATTTATGCAAAATAAAAATTGTCCACATCTATTGTGACAGATTTGAAAAATGTCAAAAAGAATATAACAATATCCTCAAATCCTTTCAATTAAATTTCGTAATTAATGTGTTAATTTTCGTCGTGAATGCACAAAATCCCGAGTCTAGTGTTAACATTCAGATACTTAGATACTATTACTAAACAAGAAGACGTAGTAACATTACAGAAGGTTGAATAATATTCTGCGAAACTTTACGCTGGATAATTTGCAAGGCCAAGGGGCCACGTCTCGTTGCAAACCAATAAACCAGAAAATTACATTTCACTTGATCTGGATTGATCTTCGCAGGGACATCCCTTTTCATTTATCGCGGTCTGAATTCGTTCGGACCGGTTTGCAACACCCTGTAGAGATGCTGTCTCGGCGCCGGGGCTGCAGAAGGATAGCCTGGACGATCCGTTAAAAGGGAGTTTCTGAAAAAAGTACGAAGTAATCCATCTGCTCATCTTCCAGTAATTAAAACTTATAATTCGCGGCCACCCTCGCCGCGGCTCGTCGCTTTTGCCCCGCTTACCGGGCCAACCCTTGTCTTATCTTTCGTCCGCTGCCCCTACTTGCTCTTCGTCAGCGTCTTCATCTTCATCTTTCTCTTCCGCCCGTTCCCACGACTCAACCCCCCCCCCTCCCCCAATCTCCACCCACACCCCCACCCTCACCACCCAAGACCTCTCCCCCTTCTGTGACCTCCTGCATATTTCATACTTTGTACCGCAATTACTTTATCGCGCTTCCATGGATTTCGGTTGCCGGCGGATGAAGGGTCCTGGATGAAGGGTAGAGGATACTTATTTTCTCGTCACCGGTGTCATCTGAATGTATTCAACATAAGGCTGAATTCTCAGTATCGGCACGTTCTGTTATCCGAACAACGAATCTCCTACGAGCTGCCTATCGCAAGTGTATTTCTGCTTTTGATGCATTTCCCGATTTAACCCTTAGCATACACGAAGGCGAAACGATCTTCTTTACTAATTGTAAGCTCTAAACAGGGTATTAAGTATTTTCTTTTTATTATTTATCCTCAGCTTGGACATCGGTCGCGAAAAATAATAAAAATGTAAACTACGAAAATCTTATAAATCTCCACAAAGATTTTTTACACATCCCTTTTTACACATGAATGAGGAGTGCAACTGGTGTAAGTAGACTATCCTTCCAAAGTCGACTGTTGTAACGTAAAATCGTTATGCGAGCGGTCCGAATATTCTGATTATGTTGATATTGTAATGGTTCCCGTGGCAAGATAAGTTGAAATCGCTCAGCTGATTATTCGCGGCGTCGCGGGAAAAGGAATTACCGTGCGGGTGAAAATATTTTAGCGACGTGACGCGAGCCATTCGTGATTTCGCTTGAGGAAAGGTTGAAGAAGACCTCGGAACGAATACTTATCTTCCTGTCGACGGTACCACGGAAACGCATTCAAAATCTTCCCCGCCGCGTTTATTTTCATTTTCCCGATGTCGAAGTAGCGAGAATGAATGCCTCGGGAAGAGTCGGCCCGCCAGAACGCCGGGGAAAAGTTACCGGGCGGAGCATTCGACAGCGCCTCGCTTACAATATTTCCCTTCGTCTAATTAGCAGAACATTCTCGCGGAACTTTCCGCTTGACATATTTCTAAAACATTCCATGAGAATGCGCAAGCAGCCCTGCCTGACCCTAGACCAAACCTAAATGTTTACCTCGTTCGAGGAGGCAATCCCAATGGCAGGGAAACACATTTTTTCGAGGTTCTTTCGACTACAGTCCTCGGCAAACGTGTAAAATTTGTACGAGCAATCCCGAATCTCGTTGGTGTAAAAATTTCCATTGCTGTCCGGCACGCTTTCCGAACATAAACAGTAAATTAAAAAATTTCATTGGTCCATTCCGAAACGAAGTACGCTCAAATTCATGAGCGCACAATGCCCGGTGGTTAATGGAATGCATCGGCGAAGTTTCGCCAAACAATTCATCAGCCCTGTGCTCATAGTAATTCACTTTCGACTGGGAACACGGGGAACCACTTTCGGCCGAGCGTAGTCCGCTTTAAAGCGGCAGCAATTTTTCTCTCTCGAGCGTGGAATGCCCCGACTTGCAAGGAAACATTCTGTTCCTCGAATATCCGGTATCGGTCTATTTTTCGGAAAAACATCGCCGCGGAGAGCTCTGAATTTTCTCCTCCTCGTGATCCGCGCGCGCACGCGAACCCGCTCCGAAATAAAGCAAACAAAAGGGTCTCCCGCTCGAAGGGAGAAGGTGAATCGAAAGATGTCGGTATAAAGAAGAAATATACAGCTCTCCCCCCATGATAAAAAGAAAGAGTTGGCGAAAGAGGAACGAGGAGGGAAAAGGAACGAAGGGGATGCGGCGGAGAGGGGGGCAGGATGTTTTAGAAGCGGGGAGGAGGAAGAGGGCGGAAGGGTAGATAGCGAGAAGATATTCTGCGTTCTTGGAAAGTCAACGATATTAAAGAAAAAGGAAAAGGGAAAGACGCCAGGTGACTGGAGAAATGAGGCGACAAACTGCAAAGCGTCTGTTTGTCGTTGTGTTACTCTGCCCGTAGTACCACATCCACCCCCGCAGTGACTCCATTCCTCTCCTGCTGTGCAGTTACTGTCTCTCAGAGGATAGCATCCCCTCGCACGAAATTTCGAATCCGAGGGAAATTCTTCCCGATGGCTTGCTCCACGAATTCGTGTGGTTTTTTTTATTCACTATTCCATATACACCGGACCCAAAAAGCATTTCAACACTGAATATCCAATTCGGGAAAAACCTGTCGTGATTTCAGAAAAAATAATATCACAGAAACAAATTTGGACTCTTTTTAAAGCTCTTTGTATTGTCTTTTTTTAACGATATTATCACAGTTTAAATATCCACGATTTTCGCAAATTTGAAATTACTTTTTGTATCCACTGCGGCTCTCAACACTAGATTCACGGGACCCGTCAAAACGACGGATTCTAACATTTTTAATTTACGAATATTGTAAAGATGCATCCATGAGAATTATTTAACAAATTGATTTCTTTGGGTACATATTTAAAAGATAGCTACAAATGTTGATATACACATTCACGTTATTTCTATAAAATACTGTAAAATAGTAATTTTTAATACCCCGTAAACCTACTGTTAACAATAGCTTATCAGAATAAAACAATTACGGAATATCTACTTTTACAGATTGCTTATTACAGACACTTTTACTATTCATTACGGAACATCTACTATTACAGAACACTCATTGCAGAATCTAATACTTGCAGAGTAACATTGACGTATTTTTATGAATTATTCTGAATGTATGATTGCGAGCGATTCACCGCGATTATCCAAGTATTAAGGAAAGGATATTGCACGGAATCGTTTCGTTCTTGCCGATAGAAAGTAAGTTTTATTTTACATTATCTTCTTTAAACGTTGTGACATAGTTGTGGGTCAAAAGACGCTTTCCTTCACGGTACAGCTCGCGATTTATTTTTAATACACGCAACTCGTAAACAAGTGTCCATAAAGAGACAGTGGACTGTGCGCTCATGCACGCGCAATCTCGTCTGATAAACGGCGGTGCACTGTGCAGCTGCGCGAGACGTTCTACTTTCTGCTTTTCAAAGAGAACAAGAACAGTAGTGGAGCTCAAAGATTAAGAAGACGTTTAATATATTTCGCGCAATTACACGAACCGGAGATAAGCAGTTCGACCGTACAAAGCCGTTCGAGATCGATCAATTTATTCTTTGTAACGGATTTCGTAAACGATGGAAGTAGCTTTCCTACATTTTTCTTCTTACTGAAAATCGAAAAGGACTAGTTTCTTTCAAGACAGTATAAATCTTTTCAATTTTGTTTGTCAAAGCTTTTAAACATTGAACGTTTCCAATCCTTCGTTACTTAACCCATTAACTGCCTTTTAGAATGAAAGAATGAAACTAAACTGTCAGGCGTACCAAATATATCTCTGGCGCCGAGTGGTGTACGTAAAATTCCAAAATCCCCAAATGGCGATCGTGGCAGCTAATGGGTTAATCATTTTCACTCATAGATGGGAAATATATTAGCTAATATTTGATAAAACACTGACATACTTATGATTTCGTTACTATTTTTGTTAATATAATCGAGTCTTCTATTCTATTGCTTCATGCACCATAGACGAGGACCAAGAGACTCAATTTTTTGTTTACATTTTTATCAGCAAATATACCTCTGCTCATGTTTCATAGGTTAGGTAAGCCACGTGGCTTCTTCCCTTCGCATGCAGCGGCTAGCGAAGAATTACCACAGCCTCGCACGCGCGTAATCAGGTTTTAATGTTTAAATAATTACGTACCTTCGGTGAATAATAACTTTTTATTGTGAATACAATAAACTCGAGGAACAGCTTAGTGTTAGACGGAAGAACAATCGGAAAAATCGGAACAAAAGGAAACGATCTCGTCGGGCAAAATCTGTACAGCTTGTCTATGTCAAGGTTAACAATTTAATCTATTAAATTGTCGATATTTAAATTGTGATAATTTGGTGAAAACAAATGGTATAACCATAAACCTGGGCTCATTTTACAATCTTTGAATCTACGGCGGTTTCGATCTATGGTAATGTTGCTAATTCAGTGTCAGTGTAACCAAATGCCTCACCAGTCTGCTCCGTGAACCATGTTAAGCGGAAATCATAGGCTCGCGAAAAAATAGCGGGACTGAGAAGGAAATACGGGAGCTCGGTCGAATAACAATGACTACGTATGCAGGCTGCGGTATAGCAAAAAGGTGTTCGGTGCATACGCATTCGGAACAGTCCGGGATATCTGGCTGGTAAGAGGGCGCAGTGGCGCAGATGGTTGATCCACTCAATTTCAGATTCATGGATGCTACACTGAAAAATGGTCTCTACCCCCTTCGTTCTTATTCTCCCCCTCTCTAAAACCCTGGATCGGTTTCTTCCTCTTTCGGATAGTCCATTCCCGCTTTTCGCTCCCCCTCCCCCTCTCTGTCGCGCTTTCTCACCCTCTAACTCTCTGTCTCACATATTTAAAGTATGCTTCCTTCCGTTATGGACACATCAAACGACATACAGAGCGATGATCGCGTAAATCCCGTTCGGAAAACGCTTCCGCTGCTTGTAGAGGTAGGAAAACATTTTTCTAACCCCTGGATCGTGGGCGATTTTGATCAAATCATGGCAGACAATCTTAAGTTACTTTGAAGAATTTTGGACCCACTTTTTAACCCTTGGCACTCGAATGGCGACTATTTGTATTTAATAAATTACTAAACATTTCGGTACTGTACGAGTAAATTGCACCATTTTCGTATGTATAGCATGAACAAATATATGTAGAAGGGGAATATTCGGAAGAAATGTTTCGTTTTGCAGTTAAAATGGCTTCGAATGCAAAGGGTTAACATGGCGGTCGTAACTAAAGCCATAACTGATCAAAGGTCGTGTACGCGTTCATATAAAAATGCATTGAAATCATCTCGAAGATGTTTTTCGACTACAAAAACGAATATTTACAAATATTTTCAATCGATTTATTAAAAACGAAAAAGTATATTCTGAAAAAGATTAAAACTCCTGCATTTAATAATTGGCAGGGAACGTAATCTGGGATTTTGTCGATCTTCCAGTCTCGTTAATGGATTATTAAACAACAATGACAGGACACCCTGAAAATCCGGATGGCCCGTGACAAGGGGGCAGGAAAACAAATTGATGGATACACTTAAAGCAAGAGATTACGTCGAAGCGGGATTTCTCTCGGATCGATCAAGTATATCCTCCCCCGCGAATCGATTCGATTTGTCTCTTCTATTTTTTTTCCTTTTTTTTTTTGCCTGTCTTTTCCTCGCCCGTCAGATTCCCTTCCCGTGGGGGAGAGACACGTCTAAAATATAATAAACCTCGCCAACGTTACGACATACGAGCTCACCCGCCCCTGTAAATACCCGAGTATGGATTTTGAATATTTTACAGCTCGCATAGGTGGGCACACGTGCTCCAGCTCGTCTCCATTTGAGATTGTACGCATCTACAGGGTGTCCCCAGGCGATCTCATTCATAACAAACGACGACGAAGACGAATCATTGTTGTCCTGCGCCTCCCTTGCAATATAAGTACCCGTGAAGCCATAATTTGTTAATGGAAATTTCCAAAATTCTTGTACTATAATCCTATAACATTTCTGTTACATGACAAATATGCAAGACAGTGATTCTAACAGTTTCCTGTTAGTTGTTTAATATCATATAGTTATTACAGTGAATTCTCGATATATGTCAACAACACGGGTCTTGGCAGCGTCGTGTATCGTCCAGGAGACATATCCGAGCCGTGTTATGTTCACACTCTGGAGCATTGTTGCCCCTCACGGTAGTGGGGATAATTCCGTGACGTTTATCATCCAGGCCTTGGCGACATATATAAAGAAATCACTGTATTTCTATTAGTTACAATTCTTTAATGTAACAATGCAGAATCTATTAAATTTATTTTTGTCATTCCTGACTTTTTGATGAGGAAACTGTGCGAAACATTTTTTACTGAATTATGTAATTTTCATTCTCAGCTATCTGTTAGGGGGGTAGTTTCATTGCGAAATGGTTTAGAAGGTTTAGAATCAATGAGATGTGGTGACGAGTGCAAAGAGTTAGTTCATAATATAATATTGACTACCGTCAGGGACGGTTTAGTTTATTTTCGAGGGATGATTCACAGACACACCCTGTACGTGAAAGTGTTTGGATATAGGTCGGTCCAGTCTGAATATTTTTCCAGTGGCAAAGAGGTTAGCGAGGGTAGAGGAGCCGTGATGCAATTTTCGTCGCGCTCGATGCTTCCTCACCTTTCGGAATCTCGTCCTCCTTCTTCGTGTCCTATCGGGGTGGGGCGGATAATTTCGTAGAACCCTTGACTTGTATTACCGAGAAATCCATAGGAAATAATCAGTTTCGTTTAAGATTGAAATTTCTTTTTCCATGGCCCGGCAGATTGACTTCGAGTATCTCTGAATTTTGCAACGGCCTGAACGCGATGCACCCTGTAATGCGAAGATTGAAAGCTGCATCGAAACATCGCCAGAAACAAAAGTTAATAAACTTGATTTAGGGTTGCAAAACTACCTCTAAACATTTGTATACAGACCGTGGATTTTATTAAAATTTCATTTCATTATCGTCTCTCCTCTTTGCCAATACAAATTTTCTTTTCATAATTCACGCTTCACTATATTGGCTCAGGAAAATTGAGAATTTAAGAATGCAGTTACATAATTTTCGACGTCTCAAAATTATTAAAAGAAGAAACAAATTCAACGTGTGCTCCTGGCAAATCAATTTAGAAATTTTCTATTCAGTACAAAGATTCGCAATCTAATAATAAACAGCGCCGAACAATGAAATAATTCAAGAGATAGCGCGCGTTAAAGAGCATTATCCAAGGGAAATCGTGCGGAAAGTAAATGCACTGTGCGTCGCAGCTTTTTCCTTTACGGAAGTTAATTAAGCTGAGCAGTTTGATCAGGCAAATTGAATATTAACGAATCTCGACGTCAAGAATAACCCGGCGTGTGTCAGTAGCTCGTGTTAAAGGGACTTGCACGGAAAATGATTATGTAGTCGTAACTCGTAAGGTAAATTATTGTGAAGTTTGCGACGCTATATATGTTGACGGATAACGTAGCTTCGCAAACAATTAGAATAATGACGAAGTTTCACTTTATTCCGTGAAAGGGGGATTCACGCAAGTTTCGCGTCACGTGCAGTCCAAATTGAAGTGATTTTTAACGTCTATCAGTTGTACGCGTGCGTGTTACATCTCGCGTTTCACGGAAAATCCAATGGGAGGAAGTTTGCGTCTCAATTTAAAGTTCGAAATTATATTCGCGACCCGCTGAACGCTTTCTACAGGCGGGAAAGAATTAGTCTTTCATACGATTCGAACGAAAAGATCTCTCGTTTTTACCGGTCGTTATTACACTTCCGATTTAACAGTCATAGCGTACGAACACCGTTTTCAAAACCTGCTAGTAATCAAACATTTCTTTAGGTATTCAGGCAACGCTTGATGGAATAGAAATGTTTCTGTTCGCAGAAAAATCTGGAGCTTTCTCCATCTATCTCAACTGAATAAATTGGTAAATTTCTCCTAGCTTTACACACCAATTTAAACTTAAACTTTTTCCGATTTTTCCGTCGCAAGGATTAAACTTTACTTCAGGAAACCAGAAATTTTTAACTTTTTTTTAGGTAATCCTATAGATTTTGGCGAGAAAATGCCGAAAATCCAAGTTTTAATTCTAGGAGATCAGTAGCTCAAAAGTTATGCGCGTGTTTAAACTTTGATTTTCAGCTTTTTGACAGGTAAGGCCGCCGCCATGTTGATATGTACTCAGCGCCGCCCGTCGTCTAACGATCGGAGCCGTTAGATGGCAGCACAAGCACACGGCGATGTCGATAACGTAGATTTGCAAGCGTAGTACCCCCCCCCCCCCCACACACAAACCTAACACCGACCAACTTCCTCGCGCCTCCGCTCTTTGGACGATGTCTGAATGCATATCAATATGGCGGCGCCCTTACCTACCAAAAACGCCGAAAATCGCACGTCTTCACAAACGCATAACTTTTCAACTACTGATCTCCTAGATTTGAAACTTGGATTTTCGGCATTTTCTCGCAAAAATCTACAGGATTACCTAAAAAAAAGTTACAAATTTCTGGTTTCCTGAAGTGAAGTTTAGTCGTTGCAAGCATTAACTGTAAAGATTGAAAGAATACAGATTTCACATAGAATATAGACATACTCAATTTTTCGAGAAACTAATTCTTTCGACGATTTTTGAAAGTGATACCTGTTTTTCTTTTGCAATAAATATAGAAGAATTTCAAAGTCAAATGCAACGTTTAAGGGTTGTGGACATGGAAGATCTGTCTCACATGCTTCGCGTTACTTCGAATCGCGTTATAATAATTCTTGCCAGGTGCACAGGATTATCCAGTTCGCGCGAAAAATTAAACGTTCGAGTCATACTGATTTCTCGAGAAATCGAGCGCGTCCACGAAAACCGGGAAAATCCGGTAAACCTGGTAGAATAAGCGGGCAGGATTCCGAAACATTGAGCGAAGGTGACACCCGCGACGCACACGTACCCGGTCCAAGGTTCGTGATGCCGTGACGTCGACCCCGTCGACCCCGTCGTCGTCCTCGTCGTTCTCCTCCTCTGGTCGTCGTCTTCCAGGTCCTCGGCGTCTAAATTATAAATTACTCGCGTGTAATTTCAAGCCGGTGGAAGCGGTAGGAAAACGAACTCGAGCAAAACGGAGACGACTAACACGCCGGTGGAAGGGGAAAGCCTGGAATGGAAGTGACGTAGAAGTCGTTCCTAGGACCAGGAAAGGGGGCGAAAAGGTGGGCTGTTTAGGGGAGACGGGAGAAGCAAGAAACGGTAGAACTGCGGGGGTTGCGTAGCAGGGGATGAAGAAGCAGGAACGAGGTGAAGAACCTGAAGAACGAGAAACGAGAGGGACAAGCTAAGTGGGCGAAAACTCTGTTTTGGAACTAGTGACGTCCGTAGAGGAACCGAGAGCTATCCCCCCCCCCCCTGAACCAACCAAAAAGGAAAAAGACGATCAACAGGAAAATGAGAACGGGGCTGTTGGATACAGAGACGGAACACGGGAAGGCAGCGGGAGAGCGAAGTGCTCCTTCGTTAGAATCTTTCGTAGATTGCTTAATTAACAACAGAAGTCCGCTGTACAAATTCGTTCGTATACTAAATCACGATCCAACATCTCACTACCCAACGCCTAGCCCACCCTTGTCTCTTTTCTAGCGACCTTCTGTTCCCTTCGACGGGATCTCTCGTGCTCTCTCCCTCGCTCTTTCTCTGTTTTTCGGCTATTCTCTCTCTCTCTCTCTCTCTTCCTCTCCCCCTCTTCGGAACCGAACGCACCTCGACCGAGTACAAAAGCCGCGCAGGTTGTCCCGAACCTTAATTATCCCCCCGTGCTCGTATATACACGGCCGAGGTCGTGCCCGTGTTGTATTATAGGCTGTGCCACCGTTACCGAAACAACACTCCCGGTTTGCCCGGGAAGCTCGTTTTGCATCCTGCAAAGGGGCTTTGTCGATGCGCATCAAAGGAAAAAGCACTGATCATACTAAATGTTAAAAGTAATTCTTGGCATACCTCGGCTAGGCCTGTAGGGTGCCGAGACACGGCTGCTGTGTGCGAGCACCTTATATATCATAGTTTCGTGGGTATCGCGGATTTTTATGTTGCATAGTGCGTTGAACAGGGTTGTTGAAATTGGACTTTTCGTTGGCCTAAAAAAATAATTAAAAATGGTTGGACAGCGTATTACTATTACTTAATTTCATATTGTGTTTCTATTATTATAATTGAATTAATAATTATTTTAATATAACAGACGCCGACGTCTGTACGTTTTGTATCGTCTAACAAAAAGAAAATGTTTAAATTCTCATTTAATTAAGTTGTACATTCAAGTAAAAATGGCTGCGGTAGAGAGCCGGAAAGAGAAACCCACGTAATTGCACTCTAATAACAGCCGAGCGAAAAATACGAGAAACTATACAACGATATGTACTAAAAAAAATTGTTTTAAAAATTTGCTTAATTGTTCAACCACGCACTTTCGACGTAACGGTTTCGAACTTCGTTATAAATTTGCACAGCGGCCGCGTGGTTGGAACATGTTGCACAGTGAAAAAAATTATAACGAAGCCTCAATATCCAGCGGGGAACGATGCGCGGAGAGAAAAAAATTCCTTCCTCGCTTTATAAAACATTCCACTTCCTATGTGAAGATTGTTTAATCTCTAATTGCTTTAATGAAAGTTCTTCAGCGAGTCTGACTTTTAAATATATTTCCATTTCGCTGGCTTTATTCTGGCAATTGTCGAATAACAGGTGAATTAATATTGCAATCATTTGCTAATTGGTCTGGGGAGGGTAGACATTTTTTTAATTAACCTTGTTACGCAGAAGCATTAATTTTTATTAAATTTGCGTTATTAAAATTTATTTATATTAAAACTGATCATTGTGGTGGAACATTGACAAATTGAACAAGTAGAAAATAGAGAAAAGTAAATGGATATTATGTAAAAATGTTTGCAGTTAATTGTTGTTCCTATGGTATGTGAGAAAGTGTGAATATGTCTATATTATAAAAATAGTCTATTTAAGAAACGTAGAATAAATCGTAATTTATTTTCAATTTTTTAAAAATGTTTTAAATACTATATATTTTGTATAAAAACAAAGAAATTCATTTTTGCGTTAACATCTCTCTCAGAGAAGTAAACACTTCATTCTTGTTTTCTCGTTATTCATATTCTTACATTTTCCATATTTTTGTATTCAATGCGAGAATATGACTATACTTAAATTATAATTTCATTTGTTTTATAAATTTCTTCAATTTCAATCAGTATCTACCACGACTCTTCATAGTGTAAATAATGTTCCATTTAAGCTTGGTTGACATTAAATTATATCATATTCCTCTAGTGTTTTCAAATTTCACTTATTGTCAATATTCATGACCAGTATTTATACACAACGTGTACGAACTCTTCCAAACGAAATACATTTCAAATTACCGTAATGATGTTACAAAAACTTCATTCATTACAAACAAACTAGTGCATGAAGTCAACTATAACTAAATCATAATGATGAGTCAAATTTTTTCAGTAGCCCTAAAACACTTTATGTTTTTTTTTTTTTACTATAAACAGTTTATAAGTTTATTTAGCCGCAACAAATATAAATATAAGAGGAAAGTGTGCAGCTAACAAGATGGTGATTAAATACTAAGTGAGAAATTAAGTAAGAGATTTTAATAACGTTGTTTGTCGATGTTGATGATCATTTAGGGAAAATAGTGGAACCGTCCTGCAGATATTTCATCAGTTTTCTTTCTCGCGCACACGGAATCCCGTGAGCTCCGCTTCCACCATTTCATTCCAGTGGAAATCAGCCTCGCATTTGTATTGTCCACGGCGGTGGACGCTCTAGGCCATAGGTGAGCCGAAATTATTTGAAGGAATGTCCAGAATTGCTGGCCCAAGGGTGGCCTTCGTATATCCCGTGCCAAACCGCGTACACGCTCCTAATTTTGCTGGTGAGAGCACGAGCCACCGCCAAATTGGATTTTATTGAATGCGTCTGCTAGGGGATTGTTCCGAGACGGTTTGCGCCCAGCTGGACTATTCATTCTGGATCGAACATTATGAGAAATCGTTAAGACCCGACCGCGCTGGCTTTTTTACCGATCTTGTTTGATTACGAAATAACCTAAATTTATCGACGCGATTCTGTCGCACATTCAGGCCCCATACACACTTTTATTTTAATTCGAACCCCGAGCTAAATTGATCCCCCAAAATTTAATTTTATCTGTATTTCACCATTTGCATTTCAATATTTCTCTTTTTAATAACTAGAATTTCTCTATTGCCGAGAATTTTCTAAAAGAAATTTATATTTATATATACTATTTATATCACAATCACATCACAAGAAACTATAATTCACAATTCACCCTTGTGGATTAAGACGGAGAGATCAGATATCATCGGTTCGGATAATCGAGGTTCCACCGAATCGTGGATTAAACAGGCAAACATGATCCAAATTGTGTCGTGTTTGGGCTCGTTTTAATCAGCTAAATGTCACAAACATGTTGGCGAAGGTTTCATAAGATAATAAACAAAAATACAGTTCCGCCACTGGATCAGTATTGTCAAGAGCTCAAGGAATAATGTATGCATACGCAATATAAGTGCCGTTTCGGTCCCATAGTCTTCTTATATGTCACGCATTACTGTGCGTGTCTTTTCCTGCATGCGAAACGCTTCTGGGTAGTCTCGATCGGACTTATGGTTGCCGGGACAAGCGCTGTCGTTCGGAGTCCCAATAAACGGCTCGTGCTCGGGCAAGCCGCCGTTAAGTCGCGTTTGGCACAGCTCTAGAAGTTATCGAAAGAACGAGGAGGAGCAGCAGGCGAAGATAGCAAGCGGGAGCATTAACTTTTCTCTCGACAAAGGTCAGCGGTTCGTAACGAGTGTTTAAGCTAGTCGAGGTTCCGCCATCAGGAAGCCGTTAGATAAGCCTTAAAACAGCGGGTACCTTGCAAGTAATGGTTGTACCGCGAACACTGTGAAACGATGATGGTTACTACTGCTCGCCGTTTACAACGTTACAACTAGACATGCCTCTGGACGAAATGTATATATACGTCCGCCTAACGCAGAGATGGACGTTACTAAGAGGTAGGTAAGCCGCATGGTCGAATGTACTAACATAAAAGCTAATGTAGCAAAGTGCGGTTATGTCTGCAATGAAACTGGCCCTCCTGGTGTACATTGAGCCCCTCCTTTGGATCTCCGGGTCCCCTAATATCCTCCTCGATGCCACCCTCGTGTCCTGTTCTTTCGACTGTTGGCCTTCCCCGGGATGAAGTGGTTTCCATTCTTCTTCGAGATCCTTCCTCTCTCTCTCTTTCTGTTCCAAATTTCTTCTGTCGCCTTAATACGCTGCGACGAATGGCACACCGGCTAACCGTTTAACGCATACAGACTGAATCCTTGCGACGAGCTTTAGGGTCCTGCTGGATGAGCAGTTTGACCATTTTTTCGCGTTTTATGGCTAGACCATTTATCCCTCACTAAGATCATTAACCCTCGGACTCGAGTTTCAGGCCCACGCCGGAGTCATTTCTGACCCATCCCGATATTTCACTACAGTTTTCTTCCGATATAAGGCGATGGCTCGGGACCTGCTTTCGTCGTATTTCGGATGAAGAAGAGGGGACAGAAATGAAATCAGGGCTAATACTGAATTACTGAAATATTATTAACACTAGGTTTACGTAGCACTATTTTACATTGATTTATAAAAAATAACGAGAATGTGTCTATCTAAATTTTTAGCAATTTCAAAAATAACATATACCCAAAGAAATAAATTCGTTGAATAATCCCTCATGAATGCATCTTTATAATCTCAATAATCGTAAATTAAAGATATTAGAACGTGTCATTTTGACGCGTCCCGTAAACCTAGTGTTAAAGAGAATAATATTATAATAACACAGTGATAATGTCAATTCTAATGGCGGGGTCTTTTCATACGGGAATTTTTGCGCGCAGTCCAACACTCGGCGATTCCCCATACGAAAATAAGTAAAACTTGCGGAATAATTATGTTTGCGGATGAAACTCTGCTTGCGGGAAAATCAAAGTTTGTCAGGCAAACATGCTCCCGATGCGAGTACATGGAAATCACTGATACTGTTTTGGCGAACAACAATTCGTCAATACCAACTTTGCCCGGCGCGACGACAACATTAACCTCATATTGACTAATAAGTTTTGCGAACGTTGCACTGGTCTACGTCTGCGATATTAAGTTACTGCCAGTAGAAATAATACGTCTTGTTGACAAATACTACACTAGACTAGGCAATCATCGTAACGATCTAAAGACTTATATTTACTCAGCCAGCCGACCTACCCAGAAGTTACACAGAAAACAACGACCTTCCTCCTTCGTTGATGTAATGATCCAACCGTGCAGCGGATCTGTATGCAAATGCATGTTTTTAGAGCTTGCACAATAGAGAGAAATTTATTTTACTGTAAGACATTCCGAACACGTCTGACTAATGCGAGCAACTACCACTTACTATGCTAACGCTACCGTCTCTTTCACGCGAGTATGAGTACTAGTACAGTCATTTCTCGATATATGTCGCAAATACTTGGCTGATAAAAGTCGCAGATCTATCCCCACTACCGTCCCGAGGACCTCTAAGATCGAGAGCCCTCGGACGATAGTATCTCCTGGACGATATATGTCGCTGGCAAGATCCGTGTTGTTGACACATATCGAGAAAACACTGTTCTGTGTGTCATTTTCATTTGTATACGGAATACTTGCTTGAATTATTGACATATTATTTTCTTTTAATTATTGACATATTATTTTCTTACGCTTTGCTCGGCAAAGGCCCGAGTCTAATCTTTGTTGGACAAAACACGACCTCGTTAATTGTTCGAAATAATCCGGGACAACGTACAACTCGTCCAGACCGATTAATGTTGTGTCACTTCACCTGTTTAATATATTCCTGGAAATCGTTTGAATTTATGCGCAAGGACTGCGCAGAAAGTGATTTATCGATTGTTTGGTAATGACCATTCGCTTCTCCAGCAATCTCATCTTTAGTCGAAGTCAACGGGAGGAAGGATGTCGGCCTCGATGCTAATGAGAATGTCAAAACCCGGCTAGAGGGGAGTTATAATTAGCTATCGGGTAAATGGAAATTGAAGACAATAAAAGGGGGAGGGCCTGATGAAGTTAATATTTCCTAGCCGAGCAATACAAACATACAATCGATACCACCGTCGACTTTCACCGTCCAAATAACCATCCACAGCTGGACGACCAACCTCCACCGAAAGAAGTCTTCCTCGTAAACATTTAATTTGCATATACATTTCCTGCAAACCAGAGCAATAACTAACATACATAAAATATATATGTTTATTTAAAAGACTTCACTGGAATTAATAATTAGTAGAAGAAACAGGACAATATTCGAAATATTAAGTCAGCTTTTCAGTACATTTTTATTAACACATTCTCGCAAATATGTTTTAGATTAGCCTCGGAGACACTGCAATGTTTTGCAATGTTTAGAAAAGAGAGAATAGTTGCAAGGTTCATGTAGGAAAAAGTTATGGGACTTTTAGTTGGTTCTACATAAAATACGTATGACGGAACTTTTGCAAAAAACGTTCCCACATTATGAAAGATGAAACCAGACATTTTGTTCGTCAGTTCTCAATCTTTTCAACAAACACTGAATAGTTTTGTTTACGAGAAAAATTTTCGAAAGTCTTTAAAGGCGTTTTAATTTTCAGAATTTTTTAGGAAAAATTGGTCTGTAGTTTCCCACCTGTGACATCATGAAAAAATATCATAGACTAAAATTAACACTGCTTAGCGAAAGTAGAGTCTTCAAGCGTTAAAACGAGCCCGAAGCTCACGGTCGTACTATTTGTTTCTTCGAAATTGTCACCATTTTCCGAGAATCAGAAATATAGTGTTTGGTTACATTTTGGATCCACTGCTATTAACTGTAAAAATATTGTTCTCGAAAACCGCGGATAACTGTCTAGTCCGTGGCCTAAAGCACATTGGTAAAACCGAACCTTTATTTACCGAACCATTAATTCTCTGTACGCTGGTTACCCTTTGAGGATGAAATTACACGACGACGGGAACGCACGCCCAGGTAGACGAAGATTAGTCACCGGCACACGTCGGTGGAACAACCGAAAATCTGCATACGGTTAATCTCCGATGAATTATCAAGCTCGCAATAACTAGGAGGCGAGCCTCTCCCGTTGCGGAACGAAGACGCGAAATATACAGGTGGGGTCGGGGGTTTCTAAGAGGGTGAACCCGGAAAGGAGAGAGAATCGAGGAGAGAGAGAGAGAGAGAGGGAGGGAGAGGGTGGCCGGGTTCCATTAATATTCTCGAGAAGCGAGGATCGAACTTCAATTATTCAGAGGAACGCCGTTATACGCTCGTCACCCTCTGTAATGGTGCCGAGTGTCTTTTTGGCGTTTCGTCTGTCGTTTCTGCACTCTATCACTCATACAGACGTCTCGAAGCTCGTGTACGTATGTTTGTATGTATATATGTATTTACGTGTGTACCCGTCGACGACGACGCCGTCAAGGACTGTCCCTGAATTTTCTTCGTAGAGAGAAACCGAGAAAAGGGAGAGGGCAGATCCCCATCGGGGCAGTCGGGTTCGGCACGGGGGTTGTATGGGGGTCGGGGGTGGTGAGCCGCCCTCCGTGGCCTTCGAGGCTCACGGCACTGATTATACCCACCCCAGCCACTTCGAACACACCGTGTTTCCCAATACGAATTAAAACATATCAAACGTGCCCGGTGAGCGTGTATGTGTCCTCGAGCATATTGGAACCAATACCCCCGAGCTTCGGCTTCTCTTCCCTCGAGCGTGAAATGTAGGATGGACACCTGGGGATTGAAAAGGTAAATAAGAAACTCGACTCGTCGTTCTTTAAGATTGCATTTGTTTTTCATCTGGACAGACCCGGTTGGGACTACGGTTGTATTGGTGGAGCGACGCTGGTAAGTCTGTTATTAACGCGGTCGATTCCACCGTTCGCTTCGCTACGCACTCTCGCTGTAAAAATGTTTTATTTGAAGACGACGATCGATTGTGCCGGGTTTTGGAAAACGTGTTAGGTTGCGACGTATAATATGTCCGATTTTTAGAGTTTTATTGAACACGTTTTCGGTAATAAATGTTTTCCATCAAAATTGTTTGCATTGGATTCTACACGTTTTTCTCGTGTTTCCAGGTTTTTAATTTCATCTTTGTAAAATATTCGACGTTCCTTAAGGGTGTCTTCAACGTTTTCCTCATTCCTAGAGGTCGTATCGGTGGGGAAATGTGATTTTTGGAAAATGAAGAACCGGTACATCCGCTTGAAGAAAATTCGTAATACGTCTAGTGAATTCTATTCACCTGTCAAATACGATGCACTTGTTTTTTGCTAGATGTTAAAATAATTTAGCAATTGAAGGATTTGCAAAAATGTGTGAAATTTAACACTTTCGCGCGGACTAATCCCACGTCAAAATCGAAATGCCCGAATTTTGTTTTGAAAAAATAGCGGAGGAGAGAACTTTTCGAAATATTGAAAACGTTTCCCGTGATCCTTTTTGCTATTTGACCATCGTGTCCAATCCGTTATCAAAGTTGCACAGTTGCATTCGGGATATTGAAAGGTTTTGATTGTACGTTACAAGATTCTATGCAGTACAAAATATTTTTTACCCTGGAACTGTTCCTTCCTCATATTTAAGTAGAGAAACACTCGACGTCATTTATTAACTACAAATGTTTTAGTGAAGCATACTTCGCAAGAAAAAATTCGAAAAACCTTCTGCTTATAATTTCGCATTCAAATCCCCACATAGACTGCAAATTTTATGTTTGAAAGAGCACAGAGATTAAAAGAATTTAAAAGTGTCAATTATTTTGAGATCATTAGCAATTTATTTACCAGGAGCGTATTAATCTTCAGTAGTCGCACTGTACCAAAAGGAAGTTTAAAAATTTTAATTTACATAATAGTGCCAAACGAAAAACTTAGATTACTGTTGCTGTCGAAAGATCTCTTAAACAATCTTTAACCGTGGCTTTCAAAAAAATTATGAAATAATCGCAGATAATTAATACACTGCGGATTTTATGCATTTATGACAAAAATGGGTAACCACAATTTAAAGCAGTGGACATATTAAAAAGATTTAAGGATATCAGCTTAAGGTTTCAACTTAATAAAATAATTAAAAGAAAAAAACAATTTTTATTTCGCTCCTGCGTCTTGCAATCCGCAGTCTAATAATTAAAGGTCTTGACGAAGGAAAGAAATTTTGTTTCAAATTTCTCACAGTCGATGCATAAAATGTTTATTATTCACGAAGATCCGTCTACTGATAAGAAATGATGCAAAGTGCCGAAACAGTATCGACGACGAGTAGCGACAACGCACGAGCAGAATCCGTGGAATTTCTTGCTTCACTGGCGAGGAACTCTGTTGTTCAGGTTCTGCCCGGCTTGAAAGATGGCGTCTTAACCTTTTCGGCGTTTAACACGAGTCCCCGAGAATATGCTCAAGTATTTTAATATCGAGCCCTGCCGACTGTGCAGGACTCGCGAGCTTTAGCATTGTCCAGAGAACTTTCCTGCATGTATGAATGAATAGGAATGCCTTTCGGCTTTGTGCGAAAGCCTTTATTGTTTGGCTGTCCGGCGATCAGCGGGTATCACGTACTGTCCCAGCGACGCGACGATGGGGCTTCTCCTTCGTTTTTTCCTTTCCATTTCTTGCTTGTATTCGCTTTTTTCTAACCAGTCGAATTTTATTTTCATCACCGGACTGCGGATTTTTAATGCCGGTAGAAATGTCTTTCCTTAATAAGTCTAATAGCTTGAAGATAAGACAATTTAAACTTCTCTTTGGGCTTTTACTATTTCAAATTTCATCCACTCATTTCTGTCAGAAATGCATAAAATTTGCGGTCTAATTTTACACATAATTTGTAATCCACAATATTCTAGAAAATGTTGTATTCGCTTTTTCCTAACCAGTCGAATTTTATTTTCATCACCGGACTGCGGATTTTTAATGCCGGTAGAAATGTCTTTCCTTAATGAGTCTAATAGCTTGAAGATAACAAATCAAATAAGATGGTAAATATTGACAATTTAAAATTCTCTTTGGGCTTTTACTATTTCAAATTTCATCGACTCATTTCTGTCAGAAATGCACAAAGTTTGCATTAATTTCACATAAAATTTGTAATGCTATTCTAGAAAATTTGATATTCTGTTCAAAAATTAAAATATGAAGTTACAGAGCATGTTAAATAGTTTCAATTTTTTTCTGTAATTCTAACAAGCTCCTTAAAAGTGATTAACGAGGGTTTATTAGGTTAGGTAAATTATCAGGTGCTTACTAAAATGAGAGAGGGTACTAAGAAAAATGTGCATATTATATCGCTTGTATATTATACTAGTATTACAAATAGTACGAGAATTATGAAATCTTTTTACAAGCATAACAAACCCCGAGGGGGTTAATGAACTATGCATGCAAGGAGTGTGTAATTATATTAATAATATATTTGTGCAGAATATTGTTAACATATTTTGCGATCAGTTCATTTTACCTCTGAGGCTCGAGAGACTCTGTCCAAATATTGAACATAATTTCGATTCATATACATCCGTACAGGTGTGGATGCGCAGGTGGATTTCAGACACCGTACACGGATCCAGACACCAGAAAAACTCGATACTGTTATGCCATACGTTTGCGTGGAATTTCCCTTATTCAATCCATCCGTATTAAAGAACGCGCACGCGATGATTTCGTTTCCTCATCAGTATTCTCGCCTCAGAGTAAAATATTCAACTGGTCAACGTTCTTCAAAAACATGGTCCATAATACTCCACAGTGATCTCTAAATAAAAGCCAACAATGAACTTTAATGTGCAACATGTAAAACTTAATTGTCTATTTATAACAAAGATAAATCGATAACGTCATAAGTATGTTGCTTCGTAAAGTTCATACTGGTCCGTAGAAAAATTATAATGCTAACAAACCATTAAACAAACCGACGTAGAAACAATCGAAGTTAGACAAAATGCAACTAATGGAAAATAATAATAAAAACGAGTCCTGGGGAACAAAATTGAAAATTTAGGGTGCAAATGAACAATAGGATGTCGCGAACAATAGGATGTGAAGCGTTAATATAATTAACAGACAACGGATATTTATGCAAAATAAAAATTTTCTGCCTGAATTGCACCAAACTGGAGTGAAATAGAAGTTTATTTTCACTCATGATTTTCACTTTTCACTCATTTTATTTTAATTTTATAATTTACTTTTTTCAATTTATTTTTTTATTTTTTATTTTCCTCCTCGATATGTTTAGTAGGTTGAAAATAATATAACAGTGTTTCTAAATTCTTCTAATGTCTACTGTTTCAAATTACTCATTTTATTATCAATTTATATAATTAATATAAATGCAGTCAACTGATATCTGGTGTCTGGTAACTAAAATAGTGTGCACCAATACTGTCCCTCAACTCGTACCAGCGCATCAATCTTTTTGGCACACCCAGTATGCAGCACCGCAGTGATAGACGTTAACTCCATAGTGCTAGCTAATTAATACCGTAATGTACCGTATCGAATCGAGCCTTGTCCCTAGCTAATACGCAGCATCGGAAATACACGCGATCGGGCTATCAGACAGCAATCAGAGAAAAACGCGAACCCGCCATATCGGAATTCAGCCTAAACGTCAATTACCCTTTCAGGTTGAAAAGCGGCCGCACGTCACGTCCGCAGTTGCATTTTCTAGGGATGCGAACGATCAGCCGATCCCTTCGCAAACCAGATATCGTTAGGCCATACGTCCGCGTACAGTTTTCTCTTCAGCCTCCTCGATCTGCAGATGTTTCCATGTTTTCCCGTTTGTTTCCTGCTCTTCTCCGCGCTCGTACTTTTCGCTTCTTCTTTTTTCCTTTTTCCTCTCTCTCTCTCTTCTTTTCTGCACATCATCCACGCGACCGAGTGCAAAACGCGAGAATTCAAGCTCGACCCCTACGCAAATCGGTCGGTTTATCATCCTTCTGGTGCGAAATACCAGAAGATATATCGTCCTTCATCGACCGTGTAAGAATGCCATTGTTTCGAAACAAATAAACTGCGGATTCTACGCGTTTCTAACGATCTATATTGTTTGACAACGAGACTGTGGATTTTATGCGTTTTCGACAAAAGCGAGTAGACGAAAAATTGTGTGAAATTTTTGTGAAAAATTTTGTTCGTTTTTAACACTAAACCTACCACGGTCAAAATGACCGGTTCTCTGTTTCACAATTATTGAAATTATAAAAACGTTCTCACGGGAAATTACTGAATTGACTTCTGTGTTTAAGCACATATTATAATGGAAATCGTATAAAGTTTAATTAAATTCAATCTTCTCCCTCCTATCAGACGTTTACATGTATGTTGACTTTTATATGTTTTGTGCATGGTAGGTTTGGTGTTAACAGTCATTATTAGACTGTGCATGTAAGAGAAATCTTCGCGTGAGATAGTGACTCATCCTTTTGGACTCTGAAAGAGGATGCTACCTAAGTCTTTCGTGTTATCGTTCGTGGAGGAAACGTCCGCATAGTGGAGTTCACGTGAAAAATTAATTAATAAAAACGGTCGAGGCTTGACTTGACTGCGTTTGCGTGTCTCCCAGCAATTAAGGTTTATCATCCTATCGTTCCGCGACTTGGCGATGGAAATCTTTGAGCGAGCAAGACTCGATTGTACATCGGCTACCGAATTGACTATAGTCAAATATGTATGTCTAAATATTATTATTGGTTCTTGGACTCCTTATTTGTATGTCCAAAAATGTTGTATTTGTATGACTCCAATTATGAAGGAATTCGAATGAGTTTGACTGCTGCACAAATATTGTCCATCGTTTCATTTATTTAAAGAGTGATTTGTTCTTCTAAAATTTATCATTCTCATCACTAGACTGTGAATTTTATTATTTGACTTGGAAGTGACTTACAAAATTTTTATTTTGCATAAATATCCGCAATACAAATCATCACTATTGTGAAACTTTCGTACACATTTTTACATTGTTTTTTAACATGGCCCCGTTGACTTTTCATACAATTGTTTCAACGAACCGCAACTTTTAGAGATAAACCGAGTATGCATCGCTTATGGTACTTCCGTTACCCATCGATGGGAAAAACTTTGACATTTCGCTTGTTCATTCATTCATAAAGCTGTCGATTTATTTATAATTTATAGACTCTACTTTGTGGTAGTACACAATTCGAACACTGGGCTACAAATTTTCAACACATTTCGAGATAGAACTTTTCATACATTCATAAACAATATCTACAGATTTGAATTTCCATCCCCTTTTTAGCACATTTTTGTGCATTTTGAGACACATACGTCATAGCTGCAATATGCTCACTATGCTTACATTACAGAATTAATTAAATTAATTATTCAAAAATATTATATTATAATATATGTTATATTGCAGAATTGATTTAATTAACCACTCCAAAATATTATCTTATTATATATATTACATTATTATATTATATTATATTATTCCATTCATACAATAATAATCATTTACAAACTATATAAAAATTCTTAAGGTAATTAAAAATTGAAGTAGAACTATGAAAGAGAATTGATAATGAACTTCCCGCCTTAGACGAGAATCCCTCCTTAAAAATTTACCACGACAGGGTCAGATTGTTGGGGGCACCGCACTCCAAAGAATATCAAAAAATATTTGGAACGTCGATCGTACAGAAAGAAATCGTCGATCGAGCGTCGTCCCTCGAAGGGTCAACACGAAGAAAATATGAAAATGAATGTGAACGGCGAAATAGTTCGAAGTCCGTGATCGATGGTTATTGTTCCACCGGAGAAAGCAGGATGAAAAAGACGCGGTGACGAGAGGGGAAGAGAAAACACACCGAGTTCTCCGGTTACTGGTGTTCCACGGCTCGCCTCTGTGGCTCAGAAAAGGAGAGGACTCGACCTGATACGTACTGCTAACAAGCGACGCCGCCGCAATCTACGAAAGGAACCGGACCGTTTCGAAAGCGGTGAAACGACCACGCTTTGAAAAAAAAACAAAAAAACAAAAAGAAAAAGGAAAGAACGTCTCGTCGAAGGGACCGCGATTCGCTCGCGTTTCGTTTGCCAGGAATAAAAGTGCAGCTCTTGACATTCACCGGACGTCGAACGTTTGCTGCGTATTCGGCCCGAAAGAATTGCATTTGATGCGCCATTGAGCCCCGGCAGCCGGCGAGACTGCACCGCCTCGGGACATCTTGCGATCGGAGATACAGTCCGAAGAAGTTTCCGAAACGTCTCTGCTGATTTCCGTAATTGAACACATTTCCAACACTCACTCGATCGGAACTCTGTGCAGAATAAAAATGTTCTCCATCAATCAAAGGACGCACGGGCACTACCCTAACCATGAATCGCACCGATCTACCCCCGAAATAGTAAATTTTGGGTAGGAGAAAATAAAATGCCAAAAATAAAGTTTTATATATATATATAATTCATAAATAAAATACGTCGTTGTTAATAGAACTGTCTTCATTTAAAGTTTCGCCCTATAAGATTAAAAGTACACTGTTTACTCGATACATGTCCGAAACACGGGTCTAGCCACTGACATATATCGGCCAGGAGAACCTAATCCACGCGACCTTACACTCTTCGGCGACCGAGGTCTCTCAAGCTTCTTGGCTCCTCACTATACCCCGCGGCAGAGGGAATAGTTCTGGGACTTCTATCGGCTAGGCATTTGGGACATATACAGGGTTTTCGACTGCTGGTGGGAGAAAATGTAAGGGTTGGTTCTCCGAGACGATGAGGAGTACAAAAATTGCGATTTCGGCTTCATTTTTCAGTTATTATCAATTAAAAATCCGCCTAAAATGCGGCAATCCGACCAACAGAGGTGTACGTTGCTCACGTCATAAAGGCGCGCGCCTGTCACATATCATAGGGGGTCCTCGCTCGCACCCAATGGTTACGCTTTGACGTCACACACTTTAGCCAATAATTCGGCTAGAACCGAAAATGCGTGTGGAATGACCCAATCGGACGATTGACACCCGCATTCCTGCCAGATGACTTTTTGCGAGGTACATAGGGTATCTGTCACTTGATACGTGACTCTATGACGTGCGCAACGTACACCTCTGTCGGCCGGGTTGCCGCATTTTAGGCTGATTTTGATCTGTCAATAACTAAAAAATGAAGCCGAAATCACCATTTTTTTATTCTTCATTTTCGTCTAGTATTGTCTCGGAGAGCCACCCCTTAAATTTTCTCTCACCCGTACTCGAACACCCTGTATAGGGTAAACAGCGGGGTGTACCGTGGATTTTATGGATTTATGGTAAAAAGTGAGTATGTGGAACACAAAATGGAAAACGCAACAGCACATTATTTGCAACCTGTTCAAATGATTAAGAGATGGAATAAATTTTGATGTAACTGATTTCTCCTGTAACCGAAGAAAATAATGTTGTACTTTGCATAGAAGTCGCATTTATATTTTCATCTCTCGAAGGAAAACTTTGCATGCCACGGATGCTTTACATCAGGATTTAGCCGAGTTTCGATGACATTAATTTGATAACCATAGGTTGGTTCCACCGATGCAAAGATAGACGGTGTTTATGCGACACGGGTCGCAAGTTTGTCTGAGATAACAGAAAGCTGACGGAGCGGTTCCTTGAATGCAATAATTGTGAGGTTGGAAAAGGGCCCTGTCCGATTGGCGTCTTTTCAACGCCTCGACACCGGTCCGTATCAACGTCGGCATTCGCAAGACACGTCACGTGCCCGGTTATTTATATTTGTAACGCATGCGAACGGGACGGGACTCGTTGGTCACACGTGGCGTAGAATTATGGTAGTGGCGTGCCGCCGTCGAATCTAAGCCGGTTCTGCACCTTTTCCCCGTGTATCGTCCAGGCAATCTCTCTTCCTCTCGCCCTGATGATTATTATACTTAATTTCTGTGATCTACGTCGCTGATGAAGCCAATGAAATTCATCGTCCGCGGTCGATGAAGCCGTTTAGCATTTCTCGTACGCCCCGCCATGCGGGAACGTTTAAAGGCGCATGAATAATAAGGCGCGCCCCGCAGGGAGAAACGCGGGCTGGACGGAATATAAAAGCAGAAATGAGAGAATGGAAGAATACTTGGGCCACGGTCGCATTATTATTTTAAGTTTTCCCGTGCGGTTGAACTGCTTCGGTGTCTTATTAATTTTCAGTCGGTTGTAATTTTATTATTACGGGATTCGCTTACGATTATTTTATTCCGACGAGAAACGACGGAAACCGAGAACACAGAGGTCTGCCGTTTTCCCTTGTCTGCCGCTTGGATTTCGGTTTCAATTCTTTCCACCGACGTCGTATTTAACGTGCTTCGTTAACATTTTGAAATTGGCTAAAAAATTTCTTCTACGTGAATCGATGTCTCCTCTAGTAACGTTTACACACCAAGGAAGAGACGTTTTACCGCCAACCATCTTGTAACACAGGCCTGGGCAACTTCTTCCCCGCCGTCGCTTCACGACCCCCACCACCAGCGTGTAGATTCCCCCACCACTGGCCACTTTATATTACCCCACCTCCTATAGGTTCCTAACCCAACGCCCCCCTCTTCCACACTCCATAAGAGCATGGTGGGGGGTCTCAGGAGTGGGAAGAGGACTCGAGTGTGGCTCGCGAGCCACCAGTTGCCCAGGCCTGTTGTAACACGATATTCCGAAGGTGTAAAAATGATTTTTCTGCAACATGAGGATTTTATAACACTGTTTCCGGGTGGCACAGTTTACTAGCCTTCGCTAGTCTGGCGTGGCGGGAATTTCGAGCCCATTTTAGAAGAGAGCCAAGATGGAAAAATGAAGGGTGAACATCGTCGTTCGCTCGGAGAGTGTCCGAACAATAATTCCCGGAATGTAATTGGTAATTACGAGCATCATAAATCGCGACAAAGGCAAAGAAAGTCTCGCAGGATCGTGAGTGGGAAGGGCTCTCGCGAATTCGATGAACGAAACGAAGTCTCCGGGCCGTGGCGTCGTTCTAATGAAACTTTTCACGGCGAGCCGGCTCGGCAAAGGACCGTGAAAATGTTCGTGGCCGGTAGTTCGATAACGAGACCCGAGGTGCTTTCTCGATTTCCAACCTTTGTCCGCCGTCACGGGTTTTAGACTGTCGGCCTCGGAGTCATTAACCCGGCCGGAAGTCGAACGAAGAAAAGATCCCGATATAGGAACACCGGGCCCATGCCAGTCCGAGGATCACGGTACGAGGGCGCGAAAAGACTGTCCAAATGCACGCAAAAATGCCATAAACCAGGCTCCCTCGTGTCCCTCCCCCGAATTTTTCAAAGCGAAAACAAACTTATGTTCATGTTTTGTTTGATTCAAATATTGTCGATGCGTCCCGTGTACGTTTAAAATTATTGGTAAAATAACAGATTCTTTTTTCGGGTAATTGTTAAATAAAACACCTTGACTTTACTCTCACATTTTCTTGTTATTTAAAATTACAAAATAATACTCCCTTTCCCCCATAATAATAGGGGATATCCCATAATTAATTTTGTGATTGTTGTTACTCGAAGCAGCAGTCTCATATTAGAGCTGCAAAATGTAACAATTTTCATAAACTTTTCCGAAGGTGATGGTACATCTTATAATTGTCTTTCGTAATTGATTTAGCTACTCCTTACAGAACAATTTTTGGATGTCAATTACTCCCTCTGTCCCATAACACTCCTCGACGTTCGAGGCCACTCGGTAGTGGGGATAATTCCGCGACGTTTATCACCCAGGGCTTGGCGACATATACAGAGAAATCGCTGTATCATGCTTGGCGGGTCTTAGATAGCAACCATCACACTGGAACGTAGAAGGCGAAAACTGTTCGTGTGAATTTGTATAAATATTTAAATTTAATTATTCTTAGGAAAATAGATTTAAACAGCCAGTTCCCTGCCACCCGGAGATGCGGCATTAGAACGCGAGAAATTAAAGAGAGCACACACACGTGCTATCATTTCGACCCGGGGGTGTAAAGTAAGGGTTTAAATAGCTTCTAATAAAAAGATGAGCCAGTATGGCGTAATAAGCGCCGGTGTCTATGGAGAGAAGAGAAGAGCCAGAGACGTAGGAAGACTCTCGAAAAAGGGAAAGAAGTGGGACCCAAAAGAATGGAGGAGGACAACGGGAGGGTTGGAACGGTGACAAAGGGAAGTGGGATAGTCTTGGGAAAGCCAGTTGGGGCTCCGCCACGCGTTATATTCAATAAAACCCAAATGTACCGCAAGAGACTCTTTTTCCTACCCCCTTCGTGCTAGGCCATTTTTGCCCCGACTCTCTTTCCTGCAGCCACCCACGCGGATGTTTACTTCGCAGGACCGTCAAGGCCATTCGTCGAAGTTTATTTTGTGTAAGCGACGAAACTTGCCCCGGGGCGGTGTAAAACGTTCTGGATTCTTTTGCCACCCCCGGTCTCCCTTCCACCCCCACAACCCTCCCGCGTTGCTGCTGCTGCCATCTCTGCATCCCCCCGCGCGTCTCTCTCTCTCTCTCTCTCTCTGGACGTCCGACCGGGTCTCTCGTCCCTTCTTTTCCCGTGGTTTTTTGTCTTCCTCCTTTGGTGGCAAAACCAAGAAAGTTACCCCTGGGACAAAGATAATCCCTGTAGCGAGGAGCATCAAAGCGACGCGCTCTCTGTTTTTGATGGGAATTAATTTGGATCTTGTTTTAATTAAAGGAGGATCGTCTCCGGAGGGGACTTTTAAAGAGGCTTTCCAAGTGAACCGGAACGGACTGTCTATGATTGTTTCTGCTCGGAGGAATTTTTGGAATAGACCAGTAATTGGCGGATCGGGATTTAGCCGGGTACTGGAGGTAGGTTATCGTTCGATCCCTTCGAACCGGAAAGGGAGAGGGCCCGGGTTCTCGTCCGGGCAAACTGTGCTCGAAAACCATTGTCCGCCGATAATGTGGCGAATAATTCCCGCGATGAATTCCCGGGAACTTCGAGCGCACAAAAGATTACGTTGTTTGAAGAGATTACAACGAGGACGGTCGGTTCTCAGATTTAGAATGCGCGCGGCGCGGCGGCAGCTTGGCGTGTTTCAATTTAGTTATTCCGTGGTTAATTGGAACTGTAATTGGATAAATAAATCGAGAACGAGCTGGCCTTCAGCGACGCTTAAACAAAGTTGTCTACCTAAGTCTCGCCGTGATTTCAAGCAAAGAAACACTAGAATCATTGTTCATTGTTGTCGGACTGTTGAAGCTAGGACGCTTTCATTCATTACAAAACCAGTGGCAGTCGAATTTTCGAAGAGGAAATTCGTGTCTTCGCGATCTTTACAACTTATTAAACGTCTACGGTTGATGAACAATCGGAGCGCGAGCTGGTCGTGTCAAAATTAACTGAAATTAACTAAATTACCTGAATCACTGGAAATTCCACGGTACTACAATTGAGCATTTTATGAGATATTGAAACAGTAGAAAACAATCGAAAATATTCATCTCAACTTACCGAAATTGTTAAAGGAGGAATTTAATATCCCGAAAATTTTTCATAATGATCCGTAGTGTACTTGTATTTACCAATTATTGACAGAATTCATCAAATTTCAGCGGTTTCGATCTTCCTGCATTTAAAACGAAAATCCAATTTCGAAATTCAAATTGGATTTTGTGAATTTGACATACTCGCGTGGGTTTGCAAATATTTGAACGATTTGCAGAACGGAATATTTACGGGGTGGATTAATTCTAATATTTTTCAACGAGGGACTCCAATTTCAAAATTCATGTTGGCGAAATCCATATTGATTGAGAATTTTGTGAATCTGACACACTTGCAGGGGGTTGCAAATATTCGAACGGTTTGCAGAACGGAATATTTACAGGGTGGGTTAATGATCATAATTTTTAACGAGGGACTCCAATTTCGAAATCGATATTGATCGAGGATTTTATGAATCTGACACACTTGCAGGGGGTTGCAAATATTCGAACGGTTTGCAGAACGGAATATTTACGGGGTGGATTAATTATAATATTTTTCAACGAGGGACTCCAATTTCGAAATTCATGTTGGCGACATCGATATTGATTGAGGATTTTGTGAATCTGACACACTTGCAGGGGGTTGCAAATATTCGAACGGTTTGCAGAACGGAATATTTACAGGGTGGGTTAATGATCATAATTTTTAACGAGGGACTCCAATTTCGAAATCGATATTGATCGAGGATTTTGTGAATCTGACACACTTGGAGGGGGTTGCAAATATTCGAACGGTTTGCAGAACGGAATATTTACGGGGTGGATTAATTATAATATTTTTCAACGAGGGACTCCAATTTCGAAATTCATGTTGGCGACATCGATATTGATTGAGGATTTTGTGAATCTGACACACTTGCAGGGGGTTGCAAATATTCGAACGGTTTGCAGAACGGAATATTTACAGGGTGGGTTAATGATCATAATTTTTAACGAGGGACTCCAATTTCGAAATCGATATTGATCGAGGATTTTGTGAATCTGACACACTTGGAGGGGGTTGCAAATATTCGAACGGTTTGCAGAACGGAATATTTACGGGGTGGATTAATTATAATATTTTTCAACGAGGGACTCCAATTTCGAAATTCATGTTGGCGACATCGATATTGATTGAGGATTTTGTGAATCTGACACACTTGCAGGGGGTTGCAAATATTCGAACGGTTTGCAGAACGGAATATTTACAGGGTGGGTTAATGATCATAATTTTTAACGAGGGACTCCAATTTCGAAATCGATATTGATCGAGGATTTTGTGAATCTGACACACTTGGAGGGGGTTGCAAATATTCGTACGGTTTGCAGAACGGAATATTTACGGGGTGGATTAATTCTAATATTTTTCAACGAGGGACTCCAATTTCAAAATTCATGTTGGCGAAATCCATATTGATTGAGGATTTTGAGAATTTGACACACTTGCAGGGGGTTGCAAATATTCGAACGGTTTGCAGAACGGAATAGTTACAGGGTGGGTTAATGATCATAATTTTTAACGAGGGACTCCAATTTCGAAATCGATATTGATCGAGGATTTTGTGAATCTGACACACTTGGAGGGGGTTGCAAATATTCGTACGGTTTGCAGAACGGAATATTTACGGGGTGGATTAATTCTAATATTTTTCAACGAGGGACTCCAATTTCAAAATTCATGTTGGCGAAATCCATATTGATTGAGGATTTTGTGAATCTGACACACTTGCAGGGGGTTGCAAATATTCGAACGGTTTGCAGAACGGAATATTTACAGGGTGGGTTAATGATCATAATTTTTAACGAGGGACTCCAATTTCGAAATCGATATTGATTGAGGATTTTGTGAATCTGACACACTTGCAGGGGGTTGCAAATATTCGAACGGTTTGCAGAACGGAATATTTACGGGGTGGATTAATTCTAATATTTTTCAAAGAGGGACACCAATTTCAAAATTCATGTTGGCGAAATCCATATTGATTGAGGATTTTGTGAATCTGACACACTTGGAGGGGGTTGCAAATATTCGTACGGTTTGCAGAACGGAATATTTACGGGGTGGATTAATTATAATATTTTTCAACGAGGGACTCCAATTTCGAAATTCATGTTGGCGACATCGATATTGATTGAGGATTTTGTGAATCTGACACACTTGCAGGGGGTTGCAAATATTCGAACGGTTTGTAGAACGGAATATTTATGGGGTGGGTTAATTATAACTATTTTCAGCATCGAGGGACTCTTATTTTTGTCGGGCCGACGACAGTATCGTCGACAGGGCATCCTGGTTGCGAAGCTCGTGAAATTCCATCGTGGAGCTCCACGGGGGTGGAATGGTATAGGGGAGGGAGGGGTGTTATTGGGTCGCGGCCACTTAATATGCAAATGCATCGTAGAGAGGCGGCTTGCTACTGCTGCTGTTCACCGTAACCGGAGCAGGAGGGACCAATACTTTAATTTGCATTTAAAATTGCTCAAGGGTTGACAGTCGCTACCTTGTTCTCCCGGCCTCTTATTTCGGCCAGACTGGCCGCGAAACAAATGCCCCTCGTGTAATCACTGTTCGACGGATTGCCGATGATATTAGGGGCGCCGTAAATAGAGTTCCGTTATCGAGTTACTGCGTATGAAATAAAACGGAAGCTTGCTAGTCGATTGGCAACCTAATAAAGTTCTGACACGGGAACTTTGCGAACGAAAAAGTTCAATAAATTCGCCGACCCCTTTAAACTTCTGTAGTTTGATGCTGGAGTTTATAGTTTAATTACTATCGACGCCAAAACTACCAGCGAAACACTGAAAATACTCTGAAAATACGTCTCGGAAGCCAATCAAGGAAGGTACCCAAGCATGAAAAAACTGAGATAATTAAGGGGTTTTGGATCTTACAATTATTTTTAAAAAATACCAGTGCATACACGAGTTAAACCACAATCCATAGTACTCGCGTTTAATGCTCGGCAGACTTGCTGTTAACAAAACCAAACCAAAAATTTCATCCCTAAAAAAAGAAAGACTCGCGAAACGTAAGTAACAAATTGAATTTTTACAAGCCGCCCGCGTTCAGTGCTCGACAGGTTTATCGTTAACAAAATCAAACCAGCGATTCCGCTTCATCCCGGGGAAAAACGGTATCGCAAGCCTGGAGTCCCGGGGCTCATGAATAAAAAAGTTCGTACACTTCATTCCGAAGTTTCGGTAAAAACGCCACGGGAAATGTTCGGTCGTGAATCTCTCGGTGGACAACATCTCGTTTGCTTCTCGAAAACCGGAGAACGCGCGTACACCTGTATTCCAAGGGATCGCGGGCAATTCCAAACGAACCGAAGTTGGAGCCGAGCGGAGAAACTCCGAACGTCGCGGGGCCCGGGCAATGGGGATACTTATTAGCCCGGTTTATTTATCATACGGTTTGATTCTCATACTTAAATCGAGCTGAGAGTAAACGCGCCGGAGCCGGCCGGTATTCCCCGAGTCAATTGTCACGTCGTCGGGCAGATGTCACGGGTCGCGCAACCCTTTTCCAGCTCGCGGATCGAGCCTCCGCCTCTCCGGATTGCTGTTTAATACAAACAACGGGAGCATCCCCGCGAGCTTTGTCAGCCGTGCTTTTTGTCCGACGCCGAGGATTTACTCGGGGTCACGCGTTACCGGACGCGATATTATTGCGACATCACCTGCGCGCCCGGGCGCGAAATCTCTGTAAAACTAAATTCGAATAATACCGCACGCTCCCTACGAGCGCGACGCTTGTTTGGAGAATTTTGATCAAACATTTATCGCGCACGCCCCCGTTACAAAGCAAACAACGCGGAATACGCGATTCCGCGACACGACGCGCGGACCACCGGCATTTTTAAAGATGGCAGCCGAATACAGCGGATTCTCGATATATGTCAACAATATGTCCAGGAGACATGTCCGAGCCGTGTTATGTTTACACTCCTCGGCGTCCTAGGCCTCTCGAGGCCCCTCTCGGTAGTGGGGATAATTCCGCGACGTTTATCATCCAGCGACATCTATCGAGAAATCACTGTACCTGAAAACAGGGACCTAAACAGGCCTAGTTTTGCCCCTGACTGGACACGACAATTTTTTATGAGACGAACTTCCTCTGTAGTACTCGAAGCTAATCCACGATGAATTTTCCAGCTGCCTTCTTTTTTTTTTTATTAAGCATTTCAAACCCTTCTGGGTTTATTTCGCTTGAGAATACAGAAATAATACAAGAAGAATAGAATAATAATACAAGTGAATACAATAACAATGTCCGTTAACACTAAATATGCAGATTGCAATTTTTGAAAAAATAATGAATACTAAGAGAAGCTTCAATATTTGGCTTCGCTATGAGTGTGTCTACATTAAGAGGTCGTTGAAGGCCCATACTAAGTAGGGCATTTGTTAGCTTGCGTCTTTGTGGATTATGCAATTCGCATTGCCATATTATATGATCAAGGGTTTCGCACAGCTGCCTTCTTCAATAATAATTTTGCTAATTGATTATCGTGGACAATGACGCAAGGAGAGTTTTATCAACGACAATATTCCGAAGATTGAGCTTACATTTTAAAAATAATTTTGCGAAGTAATTTAACCCTCGTCCGCCCCTCGATTCGACACATTTTTCACGCAGAGGATGATGTTATTCTGCCATTTATGGAACAATCGATCTGAAACTTTGGCATTTTGGGTTTGGGTCAGTCCGGAAGGTGGAAAGACTAGGATGTGGTCGAGAAAACTAGGGATTACCATGGACGGCAGGCGGAACACGTAAAATTTAGCGCTCGTGGTCCCGCAGTTCCTGGATACCTCAAGAAGCTGTGTAGTAAATTACAGTCGCCCCGAAGGGATCGACGATACAGAGCTACAAGCCTGTTGCGGTGTGTTCACAATCCCGCAAACCCTTTCTGGCTGCTGGGGGCGAGACCCTCCCACGCAGCTTCCTTCCTCCCGCCGCCCCCGCGTTCTGTTCGGTTCAAACATCCAAAGAAGAAGCAACAGATACAAGCCTCGCCGGAAGAGGATATCCGAGGGGCGAGGGAACGTGTCAGGAAGGAGAGACACTCGGGGACTAGTAAAGCGACGTCGAATGTATCGTTTCGTGGTGAACTTCCCGCCGGAGTTTCGGTGAAATCGTGTCCTGCAGCGGAGCAACCGTTTCACGGACTGCCGAACACCGTGGTTCCGTGTGCGGAGCAAACCGCCGGAGTCTTGTCGACTTCCGGTAAACACGGATGTCGCATTTTTCCTGATCGGATAGCTGTACAAAACGACAACCCTCTCAAAAAATCCCAGAACTGTAACCGCGACCTTTTCCTCGGGACGATCTGCTTCGTACTAGGATATTAGTTTTCTTATATTAGAGGGACCCATAAGTAATCAATTATTTTGGACTCTAAAACAAACTTTGTGGTAAATTCAAGTTTTTATTTCATAATTTATTATACAATCTCCATCATTATCAAGGACAGTTTGCCATCTTTCCAGCAAATTTTTAATCCCCCTCTTATAGAAATCCAGGGTTCGTCAAGCAAAATATGATTCAAGGTGTCTCCTTACATCTTCTACAGAATGTTTTATTTCTTAAATAATGCTCCAGAGATCTGAAAAAATCATAGTCAGAGGGAGCAATACCCAATGAGTACCGGGGGTGCGGTAAAATTTTCCATTGCAATTCTTTGATTTTTTCCTGAGTGAGTTTCGCTGTATGGGGCCAGGCATTGTCGATTTGCAGAATTACACCTTTTCTGTGGACTAGAGATGCCCTCTTTTTCAATAGTTCTGAATACAGCCGTTGTAATTACTGACAATACAACTCAGCGGTAACTGTTTCTCCAGGTTTCAACAACTCAAAGTGAATTATGCCACGACAGTCCCACCAAACGCACAGTAACACCTTTCTAAGTGATAAGCTAGGTTTAGGGGTTGATATTGCGGTTTGATTCGCAGAAAGCCATTGCTTGGAACGCTTTATGTTATCATAAAGAATCCATTTTTCATCTCCGGTAACGATTCTGCTAAGAAATGGATCTCTACGAAATCTGGATAGCAATCAAGTGCAAATTGATCGACGAATATTCTCGTTGGTCTCAGATAATTGATGCGGTACCCATATTCCTTGCCTATATGCCTTTACCATTTCTTGTAGGTGCCTTTGTATAGTTGACCATGTGCACCCAAGGCTTAATCGATAATTCTTGTATACTTAATTTTGGATCAGCTTCCACTAGAGATTTTAGGTTGTCATTATCAAATTCAACTGGTCGTCCACTTCGACACCTGTCAGAGAGATCATAATCACCAGCAGCAAACCTTCTGAACCAACGTTGTCACTTGTTGACCCTCAATACATCTCCATAAACATCGCAAATTTTCTTTGTTGTTACCGTTGCATTAAATCCCGCATGAAAATGAAAAAGTATGCAATGACAAATATGATCCACAGAAGGTACGGACGCCGCCATTTTATTACAGGGTTGTAAAAAAAATTACACTCTTTAGAATATTTTGAACGCAGGCTGCTTTACCCAAAAGTGTGAAAGAATACGTCTTTAACGATCGGTAAAGAACTAAAGGCAAAACAAATTCTTTGCAAATAATTCATTACTCATGGGTACCCCCAATAGTTATAATTATTTGTCAACTACTAGGAAATTTTTGTCTTTGCTTTACAGTTTAATTCGGAGATCTCTCTAAATATGCATCGATGAAGATAAAATGAGTTCGTGTTGCTTCACGAAAATCATAGTAGTATCTCCATATTCCTGAAGTTCGGATAACAGAGGTTCTACTATATCGTGGATAAAACGAGTAAATATAGTCGGAACCGCATCGTGTTTAGTGTCATTTCAATCAGAAAACTGTCACGAATGTGCTAATAAAGGTTTCATACGGAAATAATTAAAAACAACAGAGTTTTGTCAACGTTGTGTTTCTGAATCGTAGTTTTGCCATATAATGGTTCGAGTTTGAATCGCAATACAAGAACCTGAAATAATTTGTTAAGCAAATACAGTTCGATGGTACTATATCGTGCAACACTTAATCTCGTTTGCACATACTGTGTTATCATACTCTATCGTGGCAATTGTACCGATTGAATCGGCAGAACTGCGACAATGCAAACCGAACATGCAACCGTCGTCGGTTTTATTTTACAGTTACGATCATCGAATTTTTGTTCGACCTGCATGAACGGAAACGTGATACAAATACTCCGCGAAAACAATGGCGGATACAATTTTCGACTTGACACTGAACGTAGGTATCATGTCTATTACGTTCCGTGTCGATTTGTTCAGTGTGTTTTTTTTTGCAACCGGAAAAAAACTGTTAATTCCTTCCGACAAAAATGATATTTTTTGTTGAACCACTGAAAGGGATTTTTCATGTTAAATGTTCTAAAGAATTAGCAGCAGAGGCAGAAAGTTTACTCAAATCACCTTAAAAAAGATGCGAGATTGATGTTATTTTCACAAACGGTACAATTAATTGTTTTACTTGTCCATTTTAAAGAAATGATACAATTCTTTCAAGTTCATGTAGTTTTTATACACTACTTTGATTACTACAAAAGAACGCAAAAAACTGAATTTTGTCCACATAGAATCGAGGAATCGATCACTGTGCGTTGGCACTCTCTGTTAAAGCTATACGTGTTGTTGATCTCGAATATTGAAAATAACGCTGTTGTTATTATTATTTTATTGTTTTTTTATTTGTTATGTTAACTTCTCTATATGGTCGCGTTCGCTAACGGTGCGAGCATATCGAGGAAATAATGTACTTTCCAAGGGAAGATTTGTTTTCACGCTTTTTATTCGGCGCGGTTCACAGACGGGCAATTTTTAATTAAAAAGGAGGCTATCGAAAAATATTCATGGAAATACCCAACCCCCCGGTCACGTGACTTCTCTATTTGACTTTTAATATTTCTTCCATCGTGGTCAGCGTGATTTCGCACTCGCCACGGCCGAAAAATAATTACGTTGTACGGGACGCGTAATATCGGCCGACTGGAAAATTAATATAGTTTTCGGCGTAATAATAACGGACGTTAATGAATTAATAAACAACGCATTCATAATATTAAACCGTGCGGCGGGCTACGGGGATCGGCTTGCCGAGTAAATAATTCGGGGCTCCCGTCGCAACTGGCGAAATCTGTTATTTAAATAATCTTCGGAATCTGTAATGAAGTTTATTGGTATCGCAGCCGCGTTATTGGAAAATTGTTGGATCAGGAAGACAAGGATAAGCAAGGGGGGATATAAAGGAACGATCCAGCCGTGAGATAACGAGAAAATGGTTCGCGAAATGTTTCAATTTTCACATCATTTTTTATATGCAGTGCTTTTCAATCCAACTAGGAAAAATAGTGATTATCTAAAAATTGAATTTTCCTCTTAAAATTTCAACGTGTCCACAAATTCTTTATCAATCTATTATTTAACGTGTTTAAATTCTTCTCAATTTGATTATCAAATTCTTCTAAGCGAAAGGAAAAACAATTCTCGTTGAGATGTGATTGCAAACGTCTCGTAAATGAACGGAGACAAACATTGTGAAACGTATGTGAAAATCGAAACGCAACTGAAACGGTTTTTCGTAAAGTGACGACGCTATTTTTGTCGGATCAATTGATTTTTCTGTGCAGTTTGTGTATAAGTATTACGGCAGATATTTTATTTATTCAGACGCACGCTGCACAAAAATATATTGAATATTCATGAAATGTTGTATTCGCTAGGACCTGCCACGCTACCCGACAGCAAAATCCCTCCATGGATAAAAACAGATGTTCTCTGTAGAATTTGTTACACTGTATCTGTGTCCGAAATCGATCAACTTTCTTCGAAATTTATGAAAACAACACCAGTATTATCACCGAAGTAAAATGATTTATCATTATGAAGTGTACGAATTAATTCGTGACCTTCACAATTAACCAATTCTAACTTTCTTTCACTTCACTTCTAAAAAGCACCTACGACAAACATTCAAAAATCCAGTTGCAAAAACCGGAAAATTGTACAAATTGAATGCAATTATTAGCTACAACAATTTCCAATGTGTTCATATTTGCAACTGTCGAGATAACATTTTTACGCATTTCGCAATTAATTTTTCAATGAAAACACCGTCAGCGCATACAACATGTCTGAGAAAACCCGATCATGGTTTATTGATAGACTTCGCAGCCACAATGCCCGATGAAAAATGTAACACGCCATTTTCGCGAAATATTAAAAAAATCCGCAACAAAGAAATCTCATTAACCTCTTGAATGTTACGCGATGCGTTACAACTTCAACAAAAGCCGCCTGTAAAAGTAATTTGATTTCGTTCCGCGTAAAATACGAAATGGCGGTCGTTACAAACACGGGACGCTGTGTAGCGCACTCGTTCGTTTTTCTTCTAAATAGAAATAAAAATTTAAAAAAAAAAACCAAAGCGTTTCTATTGTGCAGAAAATTTTCCGCGGGCATTAGGGTCCCGAGGGTCGGCGACTCGAGAATGATGGGTAGCGGCGCATACGACGTCGCGGGTTTTGCGATACGTCAATAGTTATTAACGACCGAGGAGCAAGGGATGGCCGGACCATGTGCTTTATAAAAATCGCTCGCTAATCGAGTTTTAGGGCCTTGTCCACTCGTTTACCCATAAAGTTACTGCATTCGCCGAACTGCCGAGGTGCTTTTGTCAAAAACATGAAAGAACACGGTTTGTCTCACTACAATGGCTCCGCTTTGCATACAGAGGCCGATCATTTTTTTCTTGTCATAGAATTCTTATCTCCCACAAAAGTCTATAATTTTCAACTTTCCGAAGACGCAAAATTAAATATTTGCTCTACTAATTTTTAATTTGTAGTCTGTACGTTACATTTTGTATTCGAAAACTGCATTTAATTTTGTCGTAACGTTAGGACGACTGCGTGAATAATTTTTGTGGTGGTATTTCGCGGTGACAAATAAAGAAACAGCAGCAGCGTGTCCAGATCGAAGCTTTGTCGTTTCTAACTTCGCGAAAATTACACAGAAATTTGATTTGTGCCTTTTTTTTCGAATTCAAACGAGGAAAGTCCGAAGGGGTGTACACTTTTCATAAAATTGTTATTTCTAAACGGCACACGCCTGAAACAAGCGCCCCGCCGTAGAAATCACAGTCATTTAAATAAGAAGAGGCTAAATTTTCCCTCGATTAGGCTCCGCGAATTCAACCGCACGATTTCGCCAACCGTGCAAAGGGTTCCTCGGCCACTTGAATATTTATAAGAAAAGGATGCTGCGTTAAATTTCCAAGGAGGTTTACAGATGTCGCCGACTTGGTCGGCCTTTGAATACATTAACCCGTTAAGGATTCGGTTTATTTGATGGTTTCTCGAAACCGAAACGGAAACGGCCGGTGAATTACTTTTATTGTCTTACGTTGCCTTTCGGATCTAATATCCTCGCATCAATCAGCAAATTATCGAACTGAAACACAATGCAATTAATATCTTATTGAAATTCGATGAAGCAATCTCGTTGCACCATGTTGAACGAAGGATATTTAATATCTCTCGTACTCTGCGACTCACGTTTATTTATAATTCTCCTATTTTAATAAAATACGATGCTTCGAGTACGGCGCATTGATTTAAAACGAGTTTCGCGTATTCCCCTTTTGTATTCTGAAATGAAAGTTTATAAGCATCGTGTGGCAACTATAACTTAAAATCTAACAAGAAACTACATTTTCCGTTGTACCTTTTATGGTATAAACATGTACAAATTCGTGATTTCGTTGAAAAATTCTATAGTAATTATTAGACTACAGATTTTATGCATTCGTGAAAAAAATGAGTAGATCAATTACAAAACGATAAAAATATTTGAAGAATTGGAAAAACGCTTGTATTAGTTCCAACTGACGACGATCATTAAAAAAGTAAATAAATGTCTATGTCGCTCCTGCATTTTGTAATCGAGGCAGACAATTTTTGTTTGGTATAAAAAAAAGTTTGAGAAAGTTAGAACAATTTTAAAATATTGTTACACCGCTTTCACCCAATAATTTGATTATAAGGGCCACTGTAAGCGTGTACTTTCTCGGGCGTCTAAAATTATAATTAAATACGAAACTCGTTTCGAATAAATGGCATATAGAAAATATTTTCGACATCATTCCACGAGACATATAATTACAGAAGCTTGTAAAACACGCATGTAAAAACACCTATGAAATAAACCTCCACGGGAGGATTCCGAAATGAATAGAAAACAAAAAGAGTGTATGTCAAAGTGGTCCAGATAGCCCCTTAATTTTTCACAGCGTTCCATCGAGCGCAGTCGCTCCGAGTTGGCCTAAACGACTCCATCGTTTTCGTAAGCCGCTCGTCGGACCCGCTCGAGGGTCCAACCGCCTAGCCGACGCTCATTAAAGTCCCGTGTATACCAATTATTCCTACTTTTATTTGTATGTAATTATCAGGACACAATGCGCGAGGCGAGGCGAGGCGAGGCGAGGCGAGGCGAGGCGAGCAGGTCGGCCATACCGTGAAACTGATTAAATTCGCAGGCGAAAAACACGCGTGTCCGGCCGTTATTGTCACACCGTTTCGGTGCGCGGCGACATTCGCTACACAGATTGTCGAACCCGATGTCAAACTTTCCGCGTCGTCGGGCAACACCGCCCCGTAAAAAATGTTTCCGGCCGTTTTGTTTTCACCGTGTAAAAGTGACGTTATCGAGCGCGTCCGCTCGATCGTTGGTGAAATTTATTAAAAAAGACCGAAAGGGAAAAACGAAGCGGTAGGAAACGGAGGGGAAAAAAATAAAACGAGAGAGAGAAAATATATATATATACACATATACACACATGCGAGCTTAATCGCGTCCAATTATCCGACGCGGCTCGGCGCGTACACGTGGATCATATTTATCGGGGAATAATCGGGAAGAAAGGTAGAAAAAGCTAAGCGGCGTTTGCGTGCTTGTTTATCGCGTAGTTTGAGTTCATGAATTGATAGCGGAATCGCGTTAATTGCGCGCATCTGTCCCAAAAATAAATCACCGGCCACGCGGTATTCCGTGGGACAAACTAGAGAGAGTGAGAGAGAGAGAGAGACCTATACGTGCGTACACTCGCTTATCATACGTGGAAATTCATGAATCCACTACCAATTTCATTTTACCCTTCGCCGATCTCTCCCCTTGAACGCTTTGGGAAATGTGAAACGTTACCGGTAATCCTGAAAGCACTAACGAACAGACTTTTCAATTAAACCTCCCTCTCTCTCTCTCTCTCGCGCGCGCGCGCGAGAGAGAAAGAGTTTGTCATTCTAGCTGTTATAATAGTGTCCCGTTTTTCCTTCAGCTCGCGGTGTATTTGGCGCCTAACGAGATAGAACGGACCGAAAGATTTCGCGGAAAAATTTAAATTACCGTGTACCGGTCTTGTAAAAAGATATTCCTTTTACAAACTTGTCGCTTTTCGTTTCGTCGCTCGTCCGTGGGTTTTGTGGACTTTTGGTAGACATTTCGAATGAAGCAAAAATTGTACCGAAGTCTGTTCTGCTATTAAAAAATAATGATAAAATAAATGTTTCTGTTCAATTGTTATTAAACGAATGATGTGGGCGAACTATGCTGTGGATGTAGCTGCAGCTGTATTTATTTTTTGACATCGTGAAATATATACTTTCACTGTATATGTAGATTTCCAATGTTCGGTGGACTACGTGTTTTTATGCAAAATGAAAATTCTCTTATGGTATGCACTGTAGATTTCTGAAATTTTTTAGCTACATATTTTTATGCAAAATGAAAATGGTCTTCGTTAATTCCACGATACGGGAAACTACGTAGACATTTTTTAATTCTCCTCTACTTATTTTTGTCCCTAAATGCATGAAATCGGCAGTCTGTTGATAATTAAATGTATTATTATTATTTAATGCTATACAATACATGAACATATTAACATATCACATAGTAGCTTAACGCGCAACTTAACCTAACTTAACTTATAACTATAAGCTTATAATAATAAAATGTGTTCGAAAGCAATGAAATTTTAATTGTCACTAGAAAATATAATAATAGGGTGCACAAAGTGAAATGTTTCGCTCTGACATTAATGGAGTGCCACCAGCATAACCCAAAAATTGTCCACATTTTTTGTAACTGATACAGCAAACGAAACGATAATATTTATTTTCGTCGAAATACCGTTATATTTTTTAACGTTTTTTATTCGTTCGTGTTTCGCATTGTTATTGTTCACATAAAAACACACGTGGGACATTCTATGAGAAACATTGCAACGTGTTCAGCTATCCGCAACAATTGCTTGAGATGATGCAACAATGAAATTATCGACCAACAAGATTTTTAATCCCTCTTTGTTAGTATAGCCAACAATAAAGTAACACTAACACTTCTTTCGTAGATATTTTTCGGTTCGACATTATGATTAATGCGAAATCATTCTGAAACCACTGATAACCGGATTATAAATAGCTGATAATGTATAACCTTTGAAGCTGTCTCTAACAACGAAATAATAAACGAAACCGTGACAAGCAAGACAGACGTCAAACGATATCTCCACTTTTTTAATATTTACCACCCCGTTATCAACGCTTTCGTCTATTTAATAAATTTGAAATTCGACTCTCAAGCATGTCGATTACTATAGGCGGATCTTTGTGCAAAATAACAATTTTCTACCTGAATCACAACTGAATTGTTACTCGGTTTCTGCCTCGTCGAAAATTTCTTCGAGACCGACACGAATGAATTCGTTTGCCGCAGTCGCGGGATTAAATCGAAAACAGCGAATTTCGGTTCAACGGGGGCTTGATAACTTCTCTGCCCCGTCTACCGTTACAGTCGGTGCGCTAGAAACTCCCTGAGAAAACATCCACGTTTCTCCGTTCCACCATTTCGGTTCTCCGTCGGTCGGTGGATGCGTTCACCTTAAATTACGACACGGTGGCGGCCTTTCTTCCACCCTACGTCATTACCCTTCAATCTTTCTCTCTCTCTCTCTCTCCCTGTCTCTATCTTTCTCTCGCTATCTTCCTTGTATCTTTCTCCATCGCTCTCCACTCTCATCGGATTAGGCATCGAGTAACCGATTGTAAACATGTGGCGAGGGTCGCGAAGATGCGGAAAAGGGGAATAGAAGTTTGTCGAGGTTGTAAGAGGAGAGACGCTGGTAAATACCTTCTTCCTTATCTTCCCGTCGTCTTCCGGCTGGCTTGTTCGTTTCGGCACCCATTCTACTTACACGAACCTGCGAATCGATAGCGCCACTCCTGCTTGCATGCGTCCGTGCTAACGAGACGATGCCGACCGATGCGATGTCTCGTTCCAGTTTTCTCGCCACCCGAAAGGGATATTATTCCGCATAAGTTGCCGAAGCTAAAATTATATTAGGGGTACCCATCAGTAATCAATTATTCCCAAAGAATTTGTTTTGCCTTTAGTTCTGTACCGATCGTTGAAGAGGAAACACCTATTCTTTTAGAGTTTTCGGTAAAGCAGCCTGCGTTCAAAATATTCTAAAAAGTATAATTTTTATTTACATTTCCGAGGATCATATTCGTCATTGCAAACTTTTTCCTTTTCATGCAGGATTTAATGTAACAACAAAGAAAATTTGCCATGTCTATGGAGATGTATTGAAGGCCAACAAGTGTCAACGATGGTTCAGAAGATTTGCTGCTGGTGATTATGATCTCTCTGACAGGCCTCGAATTGGACGACCAGTTGAATTTGATAACGACACCCTAAAATCTCTAGTGGAAGCTGATCCAAAATTAAGTATACAAGAATTATCGAGAAGCCTTGTGTCCACATGGTCAACTTTACAAAGGCACCTACAAGAAATGGGAAAGGCATGTAGGCAAGGAATATGCGTACCGCATCAATTATCTGCGACCAACAAGAATATTCGTCGATCAATTTGCACTTCATTGCTATTCAGATTTCGTAGAGATCCATTTCTTAGCAGAATCGTTACCGGAGATGAAAAATGGATTCTTTATGATAACATAAAGCGTTCCAAGCAATGGCTTTCTGCAAATCAAACCGCAATATCAACCCCTAAACCTAGCTTATCGCTTAGAAAGGTGTTACTGTGCATTTGGTGGGACTGTCGTGGCATAATTCACTTTGAGTTGTTGAAACCTGGAGAAACAGTTACTGCTGAGTTGTATTGTCAGCAATTACAACGGCTGTAGTCAGAACTATTGAAAAAGAGGGCATCTTTAGTCCAGAGAAAAGGTGTAATACTGCAAACTGACAATGCCCGGCCCCATACAGCGAAACTCACTCAGGAAAAAATCAAAAAATTGCAATGGAAAATTTTCCCACCCCCAGTACTCATTGGGTATTGCTCCCTCTGACTATGATCTTTTCAGATCTCTGGAGCATTATTTAAGAAATAAAACATTCTGTAGAAGATGTAAGGAGGCACCTTGAGTCATATTTTGCTTCACGAACCCTGGATTTCTATAAGAGGAGGATTGAAAATTTGCAGGTAAAATGGCAAACTGTCATTTGATAATCATGGAGATTATATAATAAATTAAGAAATAAAAACTTGAATTTACAAAGTTTGTTTTAGATTCCAAAATAATTGATTACTTATGGACCCCCCTAATATATCTGAGGTCCTTCCTTATCTCTCATAATACCCACCAAATTTCATATCGATCGGCCACCGGTGCCTTTCGGAAATACAGCCCGCTAAAATCCCTCCAATTTGATTAGAAACTGGCTAAAATAATATCCCGATATGTATACAAAAATTCGGGAGCGAAATGTCACTTTTACCGTGCACGGTACACTATCATTTTAATTCAGTGTCAAACCCTTTTCTTTTTTTTCCAAATGTTTTCTTTATGAAACCTTCACCAGCGTATTCGCGACGATTTCCCGATTGAAATGAGCCCAAACACGACACAATTCTATGCATACTTCCATTTTCAATACAGTAGAACCTCGATTATCCGAACCAATCGAAATCTTCCGGTGGAACATCATTCCCACAGGCATTGTTCGTTACGTTTCACATATGCGGTGGACCAGAAAGAATTCCGTTCACGTGCTAATTAGGGGAATATAGATAATGGAGATTTTAGATATCGGTTCGGATAATCGAGGTTCTACTAAATCGTGAATTGAACAAGCAAGTCTGCATCGAATTGTGCCGTGTTTGGGCTCATTTTAATCGGAAAAACGTCGCGAATATACCGGTAAAGGTTTCATTAAAAAAATAACAGTTTGACACATTTTGTTCTGTCACCAACAGGAACCGAGTTAATCTGGTTATGTACCTCGCCCTTGTATATAAATATATATATTTAAATATTTGCTGAATAAATTGGTCGAAAACGGTCTGCCGGGTTAACAGTATCATTTTCAGACTTACGCCATTTCTTCCCACGCAAGGTTCCGTTTACGTTGCTCGGTTCGCGATTCCGCGAATTCTCCAATGATCAGACTTTCTCTCGCGACTGCTCGCAACGAAATTAAAAAAGAAAAAAAGGACGCGGATCGGAAAGTTTCCTTTGCATCGCGACAGAGGTCGACGATATTAGTTTCCGCCGGTAGACGCAACAGCCTTGTCTCGGTCTGTAGGTGAGGGGGTGTCGTCTCGGTTTACCCGCCACCCCCTCATCCCGCCCCCAACCGGCCATCCCTCGATTCCCTTTATTACTTTATTCCGCGATCTTTTCCCGCGGGCTGGCGGAAAGAGAAGAAACCGTGTTCCACCGGAGACAAAGACATAGAAGAGAACAACGTTTGTGGGGGAAGGGAGGGGGTGGGGGGTGGGGGGCAGAGAAGAGAACCTTGCAGCGCATGCAGGTCTAGAAGAGGAGCCCAAGTATTATGAAAGTATTTTCCTAACCGACTGGCAAAGCCCCGAAGACATTTATTCCGCGAAAAATGAAGTAAAATAAATGTAATGTAAAGGGCAAACTGGCTCGTGGGCACCAAAGAGGGCGTTGGTCCACCCACTCTCCCCGGCCTGTTGCGAGACCCGTCTAGAACTTCATTGCGGTTCCTTCTGGAGGAAAGGGCAAAGAGCCAACGAACAAGATCGAGAGGGTCGATGCTAGGAAAAGATGCAGAGACGAGAGAGAGAGGGAGAGAGAGAGAGAGGGAGAGAGGGTGGAGAGGCCTGGAGCTGGAGGAGGAACGAGGAACGCTGGAACAGAACGGAAGGGAGTTCGAGTGTAAAAAGTCGATGGAGGAGATACCAGCAACAAGCTCTTCTGTCTTTTCAGCCCCGGCATTCCTCCGGTGCCTGTTCTTTGCGCGACGGGAGATCCTTCCTTTTTTAACGTTCGCCCCTCTTCCATACTTTTTTCAATATGTTCTTTTACCGAATCTTTGTCTACTCCTCCTTCTCCTCCTCCTCCTCCTCCCCCCTCCACCGACGTTTCCTCCGTATGGTAAAGCTCCACTTTTCAACTTGACATCTTTAATTCTCTTTTCTGGCATAATCGTCTTAGAGGGAGGGGGCAGCGGAGTTAGGGGTGGAAAGAGTGGGAGGGGGAAGAGGACAAGCGGGGTAACCATCTGAGGGACGATCCACGACACGCCGCGAAATTTCCTTTTCCTCTGGTCGTCTCGTCTGCTCTTCGAACCAGATTATACCGAGAGGTTTGGGACCACTTGTAGATTTAAGGAGGAGAACTTGCTATGCGATTCGATGGTTAAAGGGTCTGTCGGTAAATAATCTACGCTCGCCTCGAGCATACCTAAACGTCCCTGGATATCCAAGTTCGGGGTAAATCATTTACGTTCGGCCGGGGAGCGTTGCCGAGATCTGAATCACCGAAGAAATCGGGACTCGGTGCTGATCGTCAGATTAACTGACCTCTGGTGAAGAAGAATATGCTCTTGGGACAATAGTTTTTTCGTATTTGTTGGGTACTCGCGATCCTAGTAAGTGTTGCCTATGCCGAAATGTGATATTTTTGGGTTTTGTATCTTTGATTTGTTTTGCTAACTATGAAGACTGTGGAGCTAATAGTTTTGGTACTAACTTGTTTCTTTTATTAACTTTGACAGTGTCGTGTGAGAGGATGAACGAAAAAGGGTAGATAGTTGACAGAGGAAAATATACAGGCAATATCAAATTTTATAAGATTTTATGAATATGTGATGGAAAAATTTAAGAATATTGATGTATTTGCGATTAAAATTGTTACCAGAAAAATGACAATTTTATTCGGTCCCTGCTTCTCACAATTAATACAGTACAGTACAGTATTAATACAGTCCCTATTTCGAAATTCAAATAAATTGATAGTTTTTCTTATTACGTTGATTTAATTTTACTATAACTATGCAGTTAAGTCATAAGTGCAGGACAATTATATAGAGTTTCTTTTTTATGGGGAACAATCTAGTGAAAATAAAATTTGAGTGAAATCATAAATGAAAAATATGTCAGGAATATGATTTTTACATTAAAATTATTTTGTATTTCCAAATTCCCCCATACAGACGTATTTCTAGCAAACGAATATTTCTATTGGTCGTTGTCAGAAAAAGAGATTCGCAGTTCCGAATATTGCACGAATAATAACGTCGCGAAAATGTGGCAGGAATAATTTTAATCATCGGAAGAGTGAAAACATAGAGTATTACAATTTTAATCATATTTCCGCGGGGAATTCCGAAACTGTTCTTTTTCGAATGAAGCACAAAATAATGGTTGGATTTTGTTTTCACCGGCGAAAAGGTTTAGCAAAAAGTCCACTGTCGTTGAAAATATGATGCTCAAAAGGAACGTTTCAACGTGTGAATATTAAATACGCAAAGGGGGAACGTGGAATGTATTAAATCAAATATATTTCCGGAAGTTGTAGGAATGCAGATGTTCCTAAAGCTTCCATTTGTTCCCTCTGCAGTCGTATTCGCGAATTACGGGAATGAAAATCGTTAATTATATGGGAAGCTCTATTAATTAATTAAAAGCATCTCTCCGGGCGTTTTCAAACTTTAGCAACAATAATAGAAAAAAACAAGATGCCTCCCGCATCTTGCAAAAACTATTACAACTAAAATCATGATAATGTTACAGAATGATTCGGAGCGACTTTCTATTCGCATTTAATGACAGGTGATTAGTTATTACTATGCTCAGTTAATTATTCATTTGTTAGTCTTCCTTGTAAAATCTATGTTATCATTTGCCTGTAACAAAAAATTGATGTGCACAATAACATTGAGAAGAAATAAAAATATTTGTTTTAAAAAGTGATAGTAGTGATTATTAAAAGTAATTTAGACAAGTGTTACTTTCTAACTAAATAAATATACACAGAAATAATAGGATTTATTGTGGTATAAATAAAATAAGAATTAGTAATAATTACCGATGTACTTATTTAATATTTTATTGAGACTGGATGTATTTTAGAGATTTAATTTAATGAATCATACTTGAGGAAGTGGCAGTTTTTGCTGAGAACTAATTTTGAGCTTTGTTTGAAGGGATTTTTTTAGTACTTCGTCGTCCGAGCTGCGAAACTAAGAAGTGCCATTAAATAACTGGAAAGTCAATTGGAACAATTCGAACAAAGACTGGTTTAAATGATTCAGCAGGGAGTTTCGAACTTTCCAATCACGTTCAGCAATAGTTTCTCATTACTTGAAGTGTACACGGGATGCGCTCGCTGCTCTTGGCACCTAAACTGTGGTTCACTCTTTCTTGGACTCACGGTAGTTCGATATACCGGAGTGGCCGATTGAAAGGAAGGAATGCTATTCCTGAATACGGAACGATATACCTCCCAGAATAGACTGAGACCGCTATTTCCACAGCTTCATTTCCAACAATTCATCTGTGATCGATAATCGATCGTGCGCTGTCCTAAATAAAACATTCGTTGCTCGTTATTACGTATCCGCGGCACGGACGACATTCCCCTAATCTAATGACTCTATTTAATTTTGACTATCATCATGAAATGCTGTAGCACACTGTAAATATAAAGGAAGATAATTCATAACCTGACGGTTGCATAAAAAAACGTTTTAAACGAATTCGCATTGCATTAAGTAATCTCCTTTTCTTCCAAACATTTCGAAAAAAATTAATCATAGGCACTACATAATCAGGAAACACGAGTACAAATAACGAGGATATTAAAATAATATCACTAGTAAAAATATTCCAAGAATTTAAAAATAATGTTGCATTATTTTCAATCTATTCGAATTATTGAGGAGAGAAACAAATATCTATGTAGCTCCTCTATCTTACAGTTAATGCAGACAATTTTTATTTCTCATAAAAATCTGCAGTCTAATTATGAGACGTGTATAAAATGTCTGAATAACTACAATGAATTCAAATATTAGTATCATTAATGGAGATTTGTTATTAACTGCCATAGGTCGGTTTCACTATTTTTACGTGCTGGAAAATGATCGATCTCTGTCTGTTTGTATTGAGAGATTTATTTCTCTGAAACGTTATAAACGAAACAGAATTTGTTGATTTAAAGTGTAGATAAAAAATGGGTGAATTATTACACTAGAATTTTTTAAGGGACTATTTCTGAGGAACGTACGAGGGTTAACTGATGTGCTTGGGTCTCTCTTGACCCCCAAAAAATTTCTCTACAGAAACTTGAGTTTCTTTAACTTGTTTAGAACATTTGGATTGTTCAGTCGTAAATTATGTGTATAATTTCAAGGTGTTTGATAAAATTTCTGTACAGAATTTTAGGAGGGTATGATACTTCGCAATCATAGTGAACACCGCACCACGTAAGAGTTATGGAAAAAACGAAAGAATAAAACATGGAAGTGTATTAACTTTGCATCCGGACGTCTGGCCCCGGTAAGTCTCGTTAATTAAGCCGTGCAGAGGTTACAATGACATATCGGAGATATCCAGCGTTTGAACTTTAATGAGAACGATGTCCGTATAGGGGTGGTTAATGCGGTGACACGCACTGGGACACCCCAGGAGGGAGTGGCCCATCCCAGCCATTCTGGTCATTGCTCAGTCGATAATTACTTACCCCCGGCTTAATGTGGGAAGCTCATCAAACTGCCTGTGAAATATCGTTTTCACGCGCACATATGCGCGCGGCGGATCAACGACATAACATCGGGCACGTATTACGGATACCGGGCCCGAAATTTATCATGTTTGACCGCAAAGGGTGTACGCCATCGATGAAAGTTTATGAGCCGCCATGCCACGGCCCGAAGGATGAACGTTCCGCCAAGATTTTATCTGCGATATTTCAAAGCTAAACAATTCACCGGCCATAAATTCGGGTAAACACCGCCCGTACTGGGTCGCTCCGTTATGGCGTTAATATAGTTTATTTCCCGGCGCAATAATACATAAGCGATTCAAATGTATTGAAAGGGGCGCGTTTGATTTAATGGCTCCGTCACAGTGTAAGACTGTTTTCGGGATATTCCGAGAAACAGCATAATAGAAATAAAATTAGAATTAAAATTGGGAAAATAAACAAATTCTTCTAAATGTTATTAATTTTACAAGATAGAAAAGATAGAAAGGAAACTTATTGTGGAGCAAATAAGGACAATAATGTATCGAATTTGTTATTTAGTGACTATCCTTTCTATACGTTATTTTTAGTTCCTCAAATTTGCAATATCCGTGTTCTCATTAATTTTCTAAATCATTGGAAAACTCTAAGCAGATGTATATTTGTTCCTAGAACCACAGAATGCGCATCATTATTTGCGTGCCACAATATTTACAGTAATTAATGTATTCTTTCTTTTCTGTTACAGATTCGGAATCAAATGGGTTCGATATCATGATGCCATTGGTGCGTACATATTTACGATTCTCATCACCTGCAATTTTATTTTTGCTTTTTTATTTGTAACAACACTTTACGCAAACCGAGTAACATAATATTTATTGTAGAACATAAATATTTACGTCGACGAATATCGAGCTTCGTGGACGCAATTAATTTCGAATATTTTGTGTAAATGATAACAAACAGTTTGCAAATATACTGCACCTATAACTAACAAGCTATAACCATCGTTGTTAGAATTGTTTTAGAAGCTTGAATACTGTTGTCAACTTGAATGTTGAATATTTGTTCCTAAGCATTCACATCGCACATTCCACATTGAAAATTCAACAAAGAATACTTAACATTGGACAGTCAACTTTCAACATTTAAGCTTGAAGATCATATCTTGAGCTTCCATCTTTGGATATTCACTTTGAGTATTCGTGCTTGAGCATTCCATTTTGAAAATTTCAATTGAACAAAGTGGAAAAGGCTTCCTGGCCAAGCTAACGCGATGCGCGAGTGGATGTGCAGAGCTCATGTGAGTCTGCGCGTTTGCCTATCCAGAAAATGATAGAATTGCACTCGGAAGTCGCGGTTTACAATTACCGGGAAACACGAAAGCATAGGAACTTGAATACTGTTGTCAACTTGAATGTTGAATATTTGTTCCTAAGCATTCACATTGCACATTCCACATTGAAAATTCAACAAAGAATACTTAACATTGAACAGTCAACTATCAACATTCAAGTTTGAAGATCATATCTTGAGCTTCCATCTTTGGATATTTACTTTGAGTATTCGTGCTTGAGCATTCGATTGTGAAAATTTCAATTGAACAGAATAGAAAAGGCTTCCTGGCCAAGCTAACGCGATGCGCGAGTGGATGTGCAGAGCTCATGTGAGTCTGCGCGTTTGCCTATCCAGAAAATGATAGAATTGCACTCGGAAGTCGCGGTTTACAATTACCGGGAAACACGAAAGCATAGAAAAGGGGGATGGGGGAAGAGCTCTAATAAAAGGCCAACGACCGTGGCGCGTTCACAATAAAGAAATCGGCAAACCAATGGGTTAAAGGAAAGAATTGGGTGGAACTCGGTGGGAGGAGGGCAACGGCAGAGCGGAAGCCACGAAATGATGAGAAAGGAACGAAATAAGTACCGGCAACAGAATTTTATTTACGGGGAACGATTCGTAGATAGGAGAGGACCGCCCCCTCCAGTTCTGTTTCCTTCGTTCCCTCCGCGGCGAAGGCGGGGATGGGGGGGAGCGAGGGGTTTCAAGCTTTTTCAATTACAGACACAAAGTTACGGTTGCAGATTGATATCGACCGAAGCACGGTCTGGCTTTAAAACTAGCCACGGAAATAATTAAGGATTCGCGAAATTAAAAGTCTATCCTTAACAACATCGGCATAATTGCAGCGATTCTCTCATGCCCACCCCGACCCCCACCCCCTCCCCACCGCCAAGGCCTCGCTCGAATATTTCTTACCCCGCCCACGCCTTTTTCCGCGGGCATTAAAACTCAATGAAAGGATCCTCTGCCCCGTGAACCACTCCCGCGGGCAGCTTATACCCTTAATTAATAACCCAATTGCATCCGGAACGATACATATAGCCCCCATTGGCCACGCTTCCTTCTTTCTTTGAGTTCCAGACGATCGGCAACCTCTTTGTCTGCTGGCTTAAAGTCGTACGGAACTTCACTGTTTTCCATTTGCAGCTTTTACCAATTTGCCATCGCGGTTCCAACCTGAACCATCGACTCATTTTCTCAGATTAATTTGTCCTTTAGCATCGAATTGAAAAATAAATAGTTACATTTCCCGACTGCCCCGTTCGAAAGAACGATATAACGCGAGGTAAAAAATTAAATTAAATTAGAGGTAAAATTAAAACATAAAATTAAAATCAAATTATTTGAAATTCTTCAGGGCTAGGAGAACGACTTGCTATCGCATACTACTTTTCAGGAAGCGAAGAAAATCGTGTGAAATTGACACAAGAGGCGCATCAGGGTTGAAATCAATTATGTTTTCGGATTTTAATTTAATATAAAATGTTATTTATTTCTGAAATTAACTTATTGCACTTTATTCTATTCATAATTATGCTGGCCAAAGAAATACACTTAACGACACTAGAGAAAAGTCAGAGGCTAGACGATAATTGGACACAGAAATCCGAGGGTTGAAAATTCATCTCTGAGGTGCGTGCCACGATACTAATCTTCATAAGATAATGGGAGCTTCAAATGCGTGCTGTAGGAAATTAGTCAAGTTTGGAATTGATGGATTTATTTAAAGGAGTTGTCGGTTATTGGCCGACAAATTATTGGTCGACTTGATCTTGTTGGATATATTACATCGTTCGTTTTAATTAAACAAAAAAGAGAAATCTAGATTTAACTTTACAGAACATTGGGGAATTTAGTTAACAATTTTTTGCACAGCTCGAGGGCTTTGGCATAACTTCATTCGCGAAGTGGCTTGACAACAGAGAAGCTTGTTCCATGCAAGCCGGTGCTGTAATATTCAAAGGCGAACTAATTTTGCAAAATTGACTCTGAATAAATTAACAGAATTTCCACATGGAAATTACGGTCAACAACGGAGAACAATTTCTCGATCGATAAAGTACAGTAATGTTGCACGTGAACAATGTGCACGAAGAATGTTACAATGTCGCCTCTTGATGGATCTTATTTATTTGTTGTTCACGGTGGCAGAAAAATGTGTACGCGTAACAGCTTCACGACGCAATGTAGAACGATTGATTTACTATACATATAAGAAGTTCATAAGGCGTACAAAATATGGGAGATGCGCAGTCTAATAATAACGAATTAATTCGGCAATATTCCTCTATATTAAAATTAATCAACGCGCGAAATTGGTCACTTTGCGTGCAGAATATTGCAAACGGAATTCGCACAGTGTCCCATTTAACAATTTTTCGACTTTTTCGCAAAAGTCACTGAGCGTAAAATGAATTTCGCCTGGGTAAAATGGAGCGAGCGAGGGGTCGGCGTACGGTCGACCCAGTAAGGACATAATTTCAATTAGCAAACACAATTACTGGGCTATTACGAACGAGCCGTTTTGCCGGCCACGCGATCTCGCCGAGGCCTAACTGGCCGGACGGACCAATCTGCATCTTGCCCGATGCGTTCCAGCACGACGTTCACACATTACACACAACGATGGCGGCCAGGGAGGGAGGGGGTCGTGTAAAAGCTGCCATTTTCTTCGTGTACTTTGAAACCAGCCTGGCCCACGGCGGCGGCAGCGTGCCGGGAAAATTCAATATCTTCGGTGTCTACCCTGACAAAAGCTTGTTGCTGGTCCTTTGCGTCGAACGACACTCATAAACAAGTCCTGATACGGAGAGACAAGAGAGAACGGTTGCTACCTCTGTCTACCGGATGCCGCAGAGTATACAGAGTTTTGTACAGCGGGGGCCGAAGCGAAATTTTACCCAATTTTCCGTCTCCTACATAGCTCCTTTTTTGGCAAATTGAACAGCGTAGTGTTCAGCATCGCTTTGTCGAGAAAATCAATACGCCACTGTATGTATAAAAGGAGGAAAATAGCTATTGTGAGGAACGAATGTTCGGTTTGTTGCGTAACGTTGTTGGGAAAAATTGTTCAATCTGTGAAAAGGATGGAAATTGAAGAAACTCGAGCTTCGCTGGAAACTCTAGAAAGCTCGGCTAACAGCTACAGATCCCGAAACCTTGCCGCGATTTTTTTAATGAACTTTCCCGCAGTGATCGGGTTTCCATGATTCCAACAATAACGATGGACAATTTTCAATTCCGAAGTTATGCTCCTTAGTTCTTCCCTCTGTATACTAAATAACAGAATACTAACTTCACAAAATCCAGTACAGACCTTTAAATGTTTAAACGTTTTCAGACATTTTTCTTATTCCTGTCACAGTACATGGCGTACGTCTTGTACAGACAAATTAACGCTAGAATTGTCTCATACTAACGACAAGATTGTATTTGTCAAGAATTTATTCAATTTTTATTGTAATCCGTGCTTCAATGAGGGAGTTCTCTTGGAAATGTTTTTATAATTTCAGTAAAGGAAACGAATAAAGCAACAAAAATTGAAACTACCGTTCCTGTACTGCCCGTTTCAATTTCGCAGCATTTCTCGAATATTTCAAGGATTGTTTGGTTAAACTTCACGTTGGGAACCCAGAAATTTTTCACTTTTTACCATACAGTTCCGCACATCTTGGCGAGAAGATGCAAGAAATCGAAGTTTCAAGGCGAGGAATTCACTGGTTCAGAAGTTACGCGTGTTTAAAGTTGAGCGATTTTAATGCGTTAAGCGCGGAGCTTGCATCTACGGATTTTCCGATCACGCTGCAAGTAACTGCGAGTTTGTTTCGAAACAGAAGTCACCTCTACGAGTCGACCGACTCTCACGCGCTGATGTCGATAACGTACATTTGCAAGCGCGGTCGGCCGGCTTCCCCCCACCAACCTAATCCCAACCAACTTGGATTACACCTGCTCGTTGCGATCCCGTGTATGATTCTCTATATTTCAATTACTGTGCGGTGACGGCTTGTCCGAAGGACAAACTTCAAACACGCATAACTTTCGAACCAGTGAATTCCTCGCCTTGAAACGTCGATTTCTGGCATCTTCTCGTCAAGACGTACAGGATCGTGTGGTAAAAAGTGAAAAATTTCTGGGTTGCCAAGGTGAAGTTCAGCCGGTTGTGTCCATTTGTAGAGATAAGTCCACTCGAAGTGCACTCGCTGCCACAGAGGATAAGGAGCGAGTCTTTAAATAACTTTTTAAAGAGTTTACTTTCGAGATCGATTTGCAACGACACGTGAAAAGAAGAAGAGGGGACGGGTGGGAAATACGCAGGGATCTGACAGTTATTCAAACTCGGAGGGTCATCCTTACTATAAGAATACAACGGGGTATTGCGTAAGCAGCTTGATCTGTAGACTCGTTGAAATCGAAGAAGATTGTAACTGTAGGGGTAGCCCGTTGCCTTCGGGGCGTGCTTCGCTCGCGACTCGTATTATTACATCGCCTTTCTCTTGTTCTAGGATTCGCTCGGCGCAACGACACCTCCGGTTTCCTCACCTCCATCCACTCTTGTCTTTTACTTTCTGCTCGTTTCCGTCCGCCTTTCGAATCTTTTGTTTCAAATCGATAGCCACCTTTATGCAGTTTTCTATTTCAAATGGAGCCTACACCCGTCGACTTTCCGCGCCCGAACTTTTCTCTGCTCTGCTGTTTAAGGGATCGTGCTCGGCCAGGAGACCGAGAGGACGTGATATTTTCGGGAACTTCTCCTCTCGCAAATCGTAGCTAGACCGTGGATCCTCGCGCGCGATAAAAATTCTCCGAACACTTCCACCGCGTTCTCCATGTTGCAATAAATAATTGAATAATTTTATTTCCGTCTGCGCCGGACGGCCTCGCCGTGCCTTTCCTTTTGCTTAGCTGTAGTAATGCTCATCGGATCGTACGATACTTTTCTGCAATTTACGATGTTCAATCAATTAACGTCGTTCCCTTTTCCCGGGGTGTAACTTCTATTATTCTCGCAGCCAGGTTATTTCCTTCTTTCGCGTTTCCCATTTCCAAAGAACGACGGTTCGTCGTGCATCCACGCGGTGTATTTCTGCGCAATTTTTCCTTCGACTACTCTCCGATGAAACAACTGCGAACGGGGTTCGGCTCATTCTCTTTCCTTATGCATTGCATTCGGGATCGTCTCCTTTTACGATGACGGAGAGACATGTCGAAATTTTATATCGTTGTGCAAGCCCGTCTCCTGTATTTCATTACTGCTTCGTTAGAGACGCAATAGTCTCGTTACAACTCCCTTATAAAAGTATACGCGTCGTTATTGTGCAATACAAGACGGGGGCGTCCGTGCTGTTTCGATCGAATAAATTGTACGGCGTCGCTGATGTTAGGGGAAACGTTTTTCATCAACGATAACAGAGAATAGCGCTTTCCAGCGACGAACATTTTATTTCTAGAATAAGGTAATGAGCAGACTACGGATGTTTATAATGTTAAATCAAAGGGAATCGCAGAAAATCTTATTTTTAGTGGCGATAGTATTTGTTTGATATCTTAATGTTTATTTGAGTCCAGTAATATGTGGAGTACGTACTTTTATGCGAAATAAAAGTTGTCTCTGTACAGGAGCTACGCAAACATTAGCTTCCTTTTTTTTTTTAAATCATTTTAATCGGTTGAAAATAAAAAAACAGTATTTTCTGATATCATAAATGTTTTTACTGTTCTACGTTTGATCCAGTCATTTTTGCCATAGATCCATAAAATCCGCAGTCTAGCAAATAAGCTATAACAACAAAGAGTGCTTTAGAATATTTATAGAGGGTGTCAACCCTTGGACAAACGCTGAGTGCGTTCTGGGATAAATGTGAAATCGTCGAAAATATGCGGACTAAAATAACATGTCTCGTTTGGATATCTATTGTTAGTGTTTACGCGAATGTTTGGCTAAAGTTTAATACCAGCAATGTTTTATTTGCTTCCTGTAGACTTTTCAAATGTATCATGCTACGCAAGTTCGAAGGAAAACCAATTAAATTGTAACCGATCGTTTCGGTACAACATTTCACTCTTGAACCAGTTTTCCTGTTTTCTATTAAAACGGAAGGTTTACGTATGTTTGATCAAGTTCGAACCTATGGAAATTCAGATTTGCCCACGAATTGTTCGAAACGAAACGATGCAGTTTACACAGTTAATTATGGTACTTAAATAAACAATTAAACAAGTACTATAAAAATCCACTCTTAATCGACGAGAAGATATTCGCTTGAAAACAGAAAGCGAGGATTTGAGACTCGAAGACTATTATTTAACACTAAACCTACCACGGCCGGCCAAATTGACCGCACGAGATAATATGGTATTTACTCTTCTAAACCTAAATAATACGTATAAAAGAAAAACTATTCTCAATGTGACAACTCCAAATAAATGAGCCGGCTTGAAATAGACGCTATCAAGTTACGCACGCGTCTGGTTGATAATACAGTGACTTCTCTGTATATGTCGCCAAGGCCTGGATGATAAACGTCGCGGAATTATCCCCACTCCTGAACGATACACGACGCTGGCAAGACCCGTCTTGTTGACATATATCGAGAATTCTGTTTCATGAGAAATACATTCAGACCGGAAAGGTGGACGACATAGTACAATTTTGTAAATCGAGGCGAGAGATATCGTCATTTTATGGAAGTTGTTCATCTACTGATTCAATCAGCAACAAATTGACTATTGTCTACGTATAATTATATTAACAATGACTTCTTTTAAGGACCGGTCATTTTGACCGCGCATGATAGGAATAGGTATACAATTGACAGTAGGGATCAGATATAAATCTGTGTGTGCCTTTCTATCTCAAGTACACTGAATTCTCGATATATGTCAACAACACGGGTCTTGCCAGCGTCATTTATCGTCCGAGCCGTGTTATGTTTATACTCCTAGGCGTCCTCTCGAACTGCGTGGCTCCTCGCGGGGTATACCCCTCGCGGTAGTGGGCATAATTCCACGACGTTTACAATCCAGGCCTTGGCGACATATATAGAGAAATCAGTGTATCAGCTTAGTAGAAGACCTAGCTTTAACCTATTTGACGACATGAAAATTTTTGAATTCCACCTATTTCACGGAAACTGTCCCGCCCGTGCGACAGGTTCGGAAAACCGAGCCGACAGTTTTCCGGCAGGCCGCAATTGACGGCAGACGTCGCTGGCGGCGTTGTATTTTTCGCGTCCGCCCTTCCATACGCCGGCAAATTAAGCAGACCGTGATATCTGATCATTGTACCGTTTTATATTATCTTTCGCTCCGTAGCGTTGATTTTTTTTTTTTTGTCCCTCCCCGTGTCGGTTAGCGTCCGGCGCCGATGCGATGCGATTCAGAGAGGGGGGGGGTGAGAGAGGGTGAGCAACAGGGATTTCGGCGTGCTGGAGGGTGGCTAGTAATTAAGGGTGAAGGGTAGGTCGGCGAGAGTGGGTGAAGCGTTCCTGGCAATTAATTTTCGCACCGTTTCAGTTTACAGTCCGGCCTGTATGCCTGCACACCTCCGGCCTCGTGCTCTCCTGTATCCCCGTTCCCGCTTTCCACGACGAAAATACAAGTATACAGAGCGCGGGCGGATGTCAAGGAGGCGGTGTGACGCTTTTCACCACCGTTGGGCACGCTGCTTTAGGCTTCCGCTCGGTTCAAGTGTTAATACCATGATTAATATGCGACGCCACCGCTTTTCACCCGACCAAGAACCTATACTCCGTCCAAACCCGCCGCTGCGCCCCTCTCACCCTCTCTCGCCCTCTCTTACAATATCCTCTCTCTCTCTCTCTCTCCCTCTCCCTCTCTCCCTCTGTTCTCTCGCTCCGTTGCTTGTTCCTCTACCCGAAACACAGCTCGCATACGCAGGAATCCATCGCGAACCCCTTCGCGCCCCCAACTTGCTGCCTGGTAGCATTCAGCGGCGGTGCTTCACAGTCGCAACAAATTCCATTTCGTGTTCATTAAACGCGTATTCGTGCCCGACGCTCTCGCGCTCCTCGCCGGGATTGTTATTAATTATTCCCGTGCCGGACCGAGGCGGGGCCGATCGCGAGTTGACATCGGATCGCAGAGCGGTTTCCGGAAACGCCTCTGAACTCTGAATCGTGTTTACGCTCCTGGACAAAATATTAGGTGTAAAGGGAAGTTCCGTAGTTTTCTTTTTCTTTTTTTTTTCTTGCCGGTTATGTCATCGTTATTATATTTTCCTTCGTTAGACACGACCTCCCGCCAACGCATCGGAGGCTTATCGCGTGTGCTATCATTTTGTCGAGGGGCGTACGTGTGCACGCGATTCGCCGACTGAAATTTTTGCGGTGACTTAGCTTCATCCGATCGAACGCGATTATAAAGGCAAGAGGATTCCCGAAACGCGTGATTTTTCGCGCGGATTAGAGCCGGCGTTTTTGAAAATGCGTCAGCGCGACGCCGCCCCGGACTGTTCACCGCTGTTAGTTTTTTACTGGTTGTTTCTCGCCCGTCCCCCGGGGGAGGGGGGTTCGTTGCTGATTTTTTTTTTTGCTTTAATGTCCAGCTATTCGACCACGCCTGGCAGGTGTTCCCCGTTCTGCAACGGGCATTTTCATTTTTTTTTTTTTTTAATCGACCCGATTTGTCCGATTCGTGACTTGAGCCGATGTTCCCAGCGCTCTTCGGCGCGTTGGGTTAATGCGTTTCGATGCTGGATGGTGAGGACACCGGAAGTGACCAGCATGGGTCGCTTCGGATAAATAATTATAAGTAGACTGCGGAACTTTATGCGTTTGTGGCTTCTGAAAATGGTCAAGAAATGCTAGAATATAAAATTCCACAGAATTTCGCACGATTTCGATTTATTTCAGAACTGCAAACACTGCTGAAAACAAGATTTTCCTAAAATTTGCCTAGAAAAATTAAAAATTGCATAAACATCCGCAGTCGAATTATAAGGTTGCATTTCAATTACAAGATTATGTTGACGCGAATTACAAAAATGACAAGATCACATTCGTGACTTTGCATTCGAATGGCGACTTTGAGGCGCTACTAAGAATTATTTTACTAAGATATTGTAGTAAAAATTTGTATCAATTTATCAAATGTAAAAAATGTTAGTAACGTAAATATTTTTCCAAACTGTAGCAAGATCGTTTAAAAGAATTAAAAGAAAGGAGTAATATTCGTACCGATAGATTCTGCTGGAAATCCACGATACATGAAACGGATGGGGGTTAAAAGCGTCGTGCTAAATATTTCACTAATCATAAAATCGGGGAGGGCACCGACAATTCGGCCCGATGAAAGAGAAGAGGAGACAGCGGTTGCGTCATCGGGATGCTAATTTGCATAAATCGCGTCGACGCTGCAACACCCTACACCCCGCTAACTATACCAGTCTACGAATGGGACGGGGGCAACGAGGAGACCGCGGTCGACCGAGGAAGCCGAGATCTTTATGGCAGCAATAAAGCCAACCTCGCCGGCTTCGAGTTACAAATGACTACTGGTAGCTGAAAACTATTGCCCTTGGTATACGCGTGGCCCTGCCATAGACCCCGCGCGCAGCCCAGCAAACCCTGCGCCAACCCCCATGACTGCTGACCCCACCACCACCAGCCAGTCCCCGCAGCTGGTTAGGCGCGTGAAATAGGACCTCTCGTAAATCCTTGTAACGCCTAACTAACTCCCACGCTTCCACCGCCGACTTTCTTTATACCGCGACTTCCCGCGGCCGATCTAAGGATTACCTTCGTTAATAATTGTTATTAAGTAACTGCGAGAACACCTCGCTGCGCTGCTCTTCTTCGGGGAGCTGTGTCTCCGGTCAAGAAACGGCCAGCAAATATGGCCGAAACCGGGACTTTATCTCGACAGTTTGATTGTTGGTTCAGCAATAAATTATTAACGCTGGATTGGCCGGAGCTGGTCAATTTTACTCATTTACGATTTTATTGCTATGTACAGTTTGTCGCAGAAGCTCTGACCACTGGAATATCTTGCTTATTTCTTTCGCCGTGCAAATTAGGAGCCGCAATTGCGTTTCTCTGACTATCTCCATATATTAGAAGCATCTCTAATTGTTCTTCGAATAAAAATTTCATATGGACTATCCTATGTTCACTAACTGTGAAACTGACTGACACTGAGAGACGTTGAAAGCCTACCAATGTTTACACTTGACGTAGTGAACATATCCTGGAATACGTTCCATAATGGAAGTAATAGAATGAAAACAGTCAATGATCTCAGCAATGGTAAGGTTTAGGACAAATACACTTTAGTACTTTTATACTCATAAAAAATAGGACATTCCATTTAAAAAAAACAGAGGTGACCTCTATATCTTCTCTACGCCTCCACTTGCAAGAATATCATTAATACCATATTATGTAGTTTCTTAAACCCCACAACTTCTGTAAGTAACTTTTTCTCGTGTTGTTTGAAATAACCAAGATATTCAAGTGAACAGAGCTCGTGGGACACACTGTATATAGAAAAATTTTTAAATTTAAACTTAAAGAATTTTTTTTAGTAGAATTATGAAGGTAGGATCGTCTTCATTATCATACAATATCACCAATCTATCAGAGGGAATCACTAACTAACCAGATATACCTTCTTCTTCATCCGGCAATCTAGTGTTAAACTATTTCTCGAGGATTTCTCAGCTGTACATCAGGAACTATTAAAATCTATAAAATAATCGCGGGTAAGTAACGCATAAAATTTTTATCTCGCCTAAAGATCCGCAGTAGCAACAAACGCGATCGCACCATACCTTTTGCAAGTTTCGCCTGACGTAAGAAATAATAAAGTGATCGACTTGTGCGCGAACGAAACAATGTTATGACTGGAAGAAAGGAATCTCGATAATGTTTGTGTATGCATATAAGTTTGCATCACAATTCGTTAGATGCTAATGAAATTCTGTTTGGCGTTCCGTCAACAGCCTGAGGGATTTGGTTTATACACAGTATCGCGATGGATGCAAATGCAGCAGTCATCAATTTGCGCTATTGCGATCGAGTACTTACGCCGACGGAGCTCATAGTGTTCACTTTGCCTGATCCGCTTACCCGGCTTGCTATCGACATCTTTGACGAGATAGCGGCTATAATCTTGAAATATGAAGTTGCGCAATCCCTCTAATTGCTAATTGTGTTAATTTCACCGTGCATCGAAGTCGGTATCAAAAGTCGAAACGCCGGAATATTTTCCGCTCCGCTCCCGGCAGCTTCAACTTCGGTTGGCTACTCAAAAATTTCGTATTCCGCGAACGGTCGTTCCGCTCTTACTATAGAAATTGTTTCATGCGAAAACTAGATTATACCTCCGAGGATCTGTTGCGAACCGCTCTCGGTACAACAGTGTAACCATTAGCTCGTAATAGTAATCCAGTATCGCGTGCGGTTGTTCGACGAACTGGAACACTTGACTGGCGTAAATATTTGTGTTAGCGGAGTTATTGTTGCTGGCAGAATGATTATGCTGCGATAATACGGAATAAGTACAACGAAATTCAAGAAATATGATTAACACTTATGCCAATAACCGAGCACCCAGACGCACTTTCACTTCCTTTAATGCCTTTATTAATAAATAACAGAACTATTGTAGATTTTCATGTTTTTGCGTTGCACCATAAAATACAACATAATTGATTGTCGTAGACAATTTTGGTTATTGACTTCAGTTAATTTTAAATCATTAATGAAAACATTAACCTCACAATAATATATTTTTTTTATTGAAATTATTGCTAAACTATGGATAGTTATGCAACATTTTTCTCTCTTAATCATTTTGAAAAGTCGAAAATAATGTAACAATGTCCACAATTCTTCTAAGGTTTTATTAGTTTGATATTTGACTTATTCCGTTTTGTCGAAAATGCACAAAATCTACTTATTCTGACCAGACAGGAACATTATTGTTTCTTAAATGTTCTTAAATTTGATTTACACGGGGTATTTTACGCAGAGCTCATGCAGAGCATCTGAGAACGCATTTTAGGCGATAAAGAGTTCCGGTGAGCACGAATTAATTTATTTACGGGCGAATTTCCTCTTCGACGAAAACCAAATCCATCTTACTATTTCCACTTTGGGACGAAGCTTATTAACAAAGTTAAATTGAGCGAAGTTCCCGACACTGATTACCTATGCGGGCCAATTTTTGGTTTATTCGCCGCGACGGGCTCATTTCGCCGGACGATAAGCACAAAGAGGAACAGCGAGAGAGAGAGAGAGAGAGAGAGAGAGAGAGAGAGAGAGAGAGAGAGAACGAGAATGTGAGAAAGAAAGAGAAACGGGGCGTAATTCACGTCTCATATTTACTTAGCCGAAGTTTTAACGATTTTTATCGGAGCGAATGTCGCAGGCAGTAATGAATATTTAAAGGTTGGCCAAACGACTCGTATTTGCGTCCAGCCGTGTATAATTTAGGTAATATTGTACACCCGTCATGGTTGATCGAGTGCAATTAAATGAAAAATGTCATCGATCCGTGTGTCGTGTGTCGTCACTGCCGAGGGGCACGAGATTATTCGTTATTATTTAAATCGAGATGAACTGTATGATATACACACGCTGAATGTATCGCTGTCCCATCAAGTGCACTTTTTCGATTAATTAATTCCGATTGATCTGAAATTCCAGTCATAAAGAGTTCTAACTGATTAAAATAGATTTCATATATGTCACTGTAGACGTAGTATATTCGATACAAAAAAATGGTCAGAACACAACAGAATTGTACAACAAAATTTCCAACGAAACGAACAGGGAAGACTATCTCGGTTAAATAAATTTTTGGGGGAAATAATCACTAATTGAAAAAAAAATTTAATTATAGGTACAAAAATGTAGCTTGCAAACTTTATGTTTCCGTTTTTTTCTTTAAATCAAAATGCTACAATATGGCAGTGTTACTACATACATATATTGTTTCATAACCTCACTTTCTGAAACGTTGATCATTGTCGGCCGTTTTAGCAGAGCGCTGGATCGTCTGAAGTGAAAAGATTCCAGTTGAATTTTGAAAAATTTTCAACTTTCATAGAAATAGCAACAGTCTCGAGTAGGAGAACCTGTTTTCGGAAAAAAATCAACTTTAAGTTTTCGTAGAAAATTAAATAATTGTATTTAGAGTATTTCATGCAGAATATTCAAAGAATGAAACCGCGTGTGTAGTAACGGAGTTTTTAATTTGGAAATTGTAAATGAAATTTGACAATTTCACCATGCTTTATACACTTGGAGCTTTAAGAAAATTGTACGTATGAATTTTTCTAAAATTATTTATTATAAGTAAGAGCATTCTTAATGAAATCATTTTAACTCACGGAACAATTCTAGGAAAAAGGTGGCGAAAATAACATTTCAATCGATGAAACTGTAATTAATTCTACTCGTTATAAAGCTTGTTTCATAGTGGAGGTTGAAAATTTTTATGTTTACTAGTAAAGAATTATTTTAGGCAACGTTTATCTTCCTCGAAAGTGGGACCGATGACACACGCGAGTTCCCCGAACTTTGCCCCTGGCTTTTTGCACGGAAATGAAGACAATTTGCGAGCTTATGTTTCCGCGTTCAACCTTTGCCAAGTTCGCAACCTCTTCTGGTTGTACAACCTGTTGCCATCGTGGCAAAAGGATATCTTACTTGTAAGTAGAGCTCGTGAATTTCGAGCGAACTTTAGCAGCCGCCGCCGCTATTCAACACTTGATTAAGGCTAATTAATTAGCACCACATTAATATATCGAATTCTCTCCACGAATCAGAGCACACGAATAAACCGACGGAAGCAATCTTCATATTAATTTTAATCGGGAAAAAACGTCCGAAATATGTTGGTAGAAGTTTCATAAAGAAACAATGAAAAACTTTTTTATTGTTAAACTACTATTGTCTCACCGATATATCTAATCTTACATCATGTTACGTTTCTCCGCGATGCTTGGAGGGGTATAACCCGCGGCAAGGAAGATTAATTTTTCATAAATATTGTGCGCATCTCTTTCACCCGTTCATATGTCGAGGGCATTCCAGTAGTGATTAGGGGACTTATTGATCAGTTGCGCCAGAACGATCCTCGAAACGCATGAAATTCTTGTGCGGCTCGGCCGTGGGGGTAAAGAGAGTGATTATAGGAGGCAGAAATTGAAGTGGAGCAGCGGCGACAATAATTTTTAGCATAAAAGAGAATTATGAGGGGAGACGCAGGTGACGGTCGCGGTAGACGACATTTCTGACAGCGCGATCATTTGTCAGGGACGCGGAAAAGTAGTCGGCCAGGCCTTCTTCTCCGGGAGGCAACGAATCAGGCGTAGCCGGTGCGAAATGGCGGAGCATTTTTTAGGCAGACAATGCTGGGTCCCGTATAAATATGTAATACCAATTTCCCGGCTGGCTGGGCGCTCCCATTTTTAACCCTTTCCATCGAAAAACAAACTGTTCCGGCGCGTTATCATCCGTCAAATCGTGCCGGATTAAAACTCGAGCGTCTCTCGCCAGCTGTTATCCTGATCAAAATTAGGCTGCACTCGGTCGCTCGATATCACACATTTCTCTATAGCCTTGTATTTCTCTAGCCAAGATTGCAAAATTCAGCAATCATCTTCAGATTTTTCTCAATTCCTGCTGCGGATACACAGGCTCGCGAAAGTATTCGAACGCCCTTTAAAACAGTATAACTTTCTCTAAATTGGACCAAACGACCCGACTTTTTTTTTAGCAATTAGAAGAATTGGTTTACCGAATGATGTACAAAAAAGATTTTGAAAAAATTGCAGTTGTTAGGAATCATAAGAGAAAATAAAAAAGGCACTTGTACATATTCTGAAAATTTCATCGAAAGGTTGACGCAGATAAAAACGGCACGCGTCGAAAGATGTTAGATTTTAAGCAGAAAAAGTGCCATTTTTATTTTCACGTGTAATTCTTACCAATCGCAATTTTTTCAAAAATTTTTTTGCACATCATTTGGGAAACCAATTCTTCTAATTGCTCAAAAATGTCAGGTCAATTGATTTGATTTTAAAAAAGTTATACCTATTAAAAAAGGGGCGTTCGAATATTTTCGCGAGCCTGTGTATGTTCAAAATACTTCGGATTGGCTAATCTTTGTAACTTCTTCTTATCTCCAAAAGTGAAATCGAACTGTGAATATCGCCTGGTTTCTTTTTTATCGCACCTCGTATACTTCGTAATACATTTCGTGTGCAGATGAGACAATTTTGGAACTGCAGCATTCGTTTGATTTGACCAGATTAAACATTGATCTTGTGTCGTGTGTACGCAAGCGTGAATTTTTCCGTGTATTTCATCTTCGTTTAGCTTACTTTTTGTTCAAGTTCTTGCTGCATACAACGCTACTCGGGCTGTCTGGATATAAGGAATGTAGTATGCTTTTTTGCGAAGCGGTTTCTGCATATTCTATTAGTTCGAACAAGGAAAGGTGTCTCTTACATACAACGGGTGAACAAGTTATTAATGTCACAGTATATTTGCATTTTTTTATTCCATACAATACTTCATAGAAATAACAAGAATTGAGTTTAGCTATAATAAAAATTGATTGTTTTAACGGAAACACGCCAATTTATGCAAGTAGTTCCAATAATTTGATCACTCAATGTATTTACAACAAATGGCTATTTGTTTGACAAAATTTGAAATCCTAAATTCCGGCCATTCCGTTTGAGAAAACAAAATTCACCTTAATATTTTGCACCCACCTGTCAAGAAACTATATCACAATATATTTTTTTTAATTCAGTAATTTTTTGGAACTGTATAATAGTTTCTTTTATAATCTGTGTTTCTTATACTCTCCACAACCCACAGTTAAGTATTTCATATAGCAATCGTTACACAAGATGGTGAAATTGTCCTCTAGGTGACCGTCGACAATTGGGTCGACTAGATAAATTGACGGTTGACTCATCTTGTTGAACTGACGCACTTGTCAACATCTGAAGTACTGTGATAAGAAAATTACACATTTATTGCGACGTAGTCTGTTCATTGGTTCGAATGTGGGTAATGTTTTACTGTAGTGAAGCCTAAGTGTGCTAAGATCGTGTAGCTCCGTTCGGCTTAGATCAAGACTTTACTGTAGTTCCAGTTATGAGAATAACCATGGGGTTCTTAATATTTATCTCTTTTTATTATCCACCTGTTTAATATCAAATATTACAGAGTATGAATGCAACTTCTTAAAAAATGCGAATTCATAATTGTGTATAACCGTACCACTTGATTGTTTAAAAAATTATACTAAATTCACGGTCACCGCATTAGTTGATAACGAAGTGATCTTTTGGGACAGTTTAATATTTTTCTTGAGTATCCGCCTTGAGTTTTCAACCGTGACTGAATCTCCTCGTTCGACGTTTGTCATTGTGCGAGCGAATCGCTTTAATTACCAACGATTCCTGCGGTGCTCGGTGAAATATCGTTCCAAGTAATAAATAGTATACTGCCTATTTTATTTTACGTCGTCCGCATAATTTTCCAAATAAAAATTATACTTCTGCTGCAAATACTGAAGGCCGTATTTCATGGAAGGACATTAAAATCGATGCTTCATTTTGCAATTTCTTCTTCTCAAATACTATCTCTTTGATGTCTGTCGTCAAGAAACGCTTCAAGCTTTTATATATTTTAAATAAAACGTATTTTAATTATTTCACTTACAGAAACAAAACATTTACTGAACTTTTCTTACGTATTTGAAGTATTTTACACGAATCGTTAATATTTTAAATACCATGTAGTAAGATTTTTTCTGTAAATATTGCCCCATTTCGAACTTTCAAGTACTTAAATATTTGATATAAATTAAATATTTGTACTTAATTATGCTTCAGGTAACGGAATAATTTTGTTTACCGAATTCCTCTGATTCATTTCAAATATTTGACCTAGACTGCATAATGCCTAATTTTTTAAATGCCATTTAGTGAATTTTTCTTTTTAAATATTGTCAAACTTGAAATATTTAAATAAGTAATATTTATGGCACGGAGAGAAAGTTTCTAATACCGAGAATGTACATAGAAATAGAAATGGAAATAAATAGAAATAAATAAATGTAAATAGAAGAAACATATTTTTATAATAATTTTAGTCTCACAAAAGAGTAGATTTTATCCTCTTACTAAAAATAAGTTTTAGTTCTAATAATAACTGGATCCCTCCGGTATGAAACGTACCGACATTTGTTTAAAAAATGAAGACTCATGGTTTGTTCTACATTCACGAAATTGGACCATTTTTCCATTCGAAAACCATTTTTCGCTAATTCAGGTCGACATGGTGAGCTTTCCAAATACGTCGCAGGTGGTTTTTGTATTTTCGATAGTTGTTTTTCTAGGAAACTCTGACATCATAATCATGCGAAAATGGTACCTGTCCATGTTTATTTTCAATTTTCTTTTGGACCCAGTGGCTCATCTAAAACAACCAACGTTTGTTCTGAATAACGAGAAGCTATCGTCAATATTAAAGATATGTGAATATGCAATTTTGAAATTCAATTAAATTACGACAAAATAACAAAGCTTATGGATCTTGTTAAAATTAATATTTACATGTACATGGCGCATAATATTTGTGTCATGTTGGTATTACTGCGGATTTTACGGAATTATTATTTATAGATTATTCGAATATGCAAGACACAATAAATAAATAACCTCAACAAAATTTGGCAATGTTGCAATATCATGCTTATTCAGTTAAAATACCAGAAAGTAAAAATAAAAATACATAAAGAAATATCTAGATTGGTTTATCACAAAAATTTGTATTTTTGCTAACGAAGTAAAGAATAAACAAATATGCGGGAACTGTATTATTTTCATTGTTTATTTTGGATTTAAGGTATGAATACAATTTTTCATCAGCAAATACAAGATAGTCAAATTTTTCTAGCGATGAGAGACTTATAAACAAGATTACAAATAAAACAATGTTTAAACTAATTTGATTTTTTCTCGAGCATGTGAAAGATGAACGTTTCTACTTTCCGCGAATAGGTGTAAGTCGAGGTCAGATATTAAAATTGATTGCCTCACAAATATATACAGCTGTAATTTAAAAAGCCACCGAGTATACGTCAAGACAACAAACTGTTTTCGACGAGATGCGTAATTTCCATTATCACCTTGGAGAATTGTGTATTCATGATCGATTTATACGCCACTCACTCTCTGATGTTGTGCACATTGCTTTGCAGAATAACATGGAAAAAGTGTGTCAGAAACGCCTACTAGAATTCTATGTATTTACCAACGACGTACTGGTCATCGCGACAAAAAGAGACAACGCATTTAATGCAAAATAAAATCTATCTGCAAATGCTTTAATGCATAGGAGTCTAACAGAAAATTATTTCTCCTCCTAATTAAATTAATAAGTACATAAACTATGTGAGTGGGTTCCTAAATTCTTCTGACACTTTGACAGTTTTATATCCTATTTCGTTTACTCGTTTTCAGCATAAATACATAAAATATTTTACTGACAAATCCTTTTACTGAAAAGACTTCTAATGATTTTAATAAACTCAAAATAATATAATAAAAATCGTCTCTCAGATATAAAATGCTTCTCTGTGACTGCGATAGTGTATATTTATAATTCTTTTAATAAATCATTTCAATAAATTATTGACCGTTTCTAATTCCATTTTGCCGTAGTTTGTAGTTGAAATTTGACAAACAAACGCTGATGGAGATGATTCTCGTTTCGAATTCTCCCAGTGTGTTCCAACTGCGCATCCTTCTCCACGAATTCGGGTACCACGTGCTTATAAACAATGTAAATTGTCCGCAGCTACCGAGGAAGCGAAACAACGAGTTCAGCTTGTAAACAAAATGTAGAAAAATTGCTCAATTCCAGCGGCTGCCAGTGTTTGTCTCCGGCAGCCGCGGAGACGACACACGTTTAATAATTTATTCTTTTATTACTGGCGCAGCGAAATTGCCGAGACGCCGGGCGAAACGGCTTCCTAATTATTCTAATTCCTCCTGAGAAATTGCCAACGATTCAGAGGGTGACGTTGACAAAAATTTTCGCATCTCCTTGTTGCTATCGAAATATATCACAACAAATACTACAAGAACGAATATCACAATCTGTTACAATTAGTTTGCTTTCTTTTTTTATTCGGTCTCGTAAAAATAAAACGAGTTTTTCTAGGCGTCGATTACCAGATTGATCGACATTTCTTTTGTCAATAATTTCATAGAGTTGGGGACAATATTTTTAAATTCTTTCACATGATTTTCCAATTTTGCATTTGACGTGCACAATTTCGTCGTGAACGCGTAAACGAAGCTGTAGCAAATGCTACCGAATGAAGTCTGCCAAATACAACAATAAATTCGCGAATTGTTTAAGCGTTGTTCGCTTTCAATCCCCCCGGTACACGCAGGATATTTATTCGAAAGGCGGGGCAGAAGGTTCGAACCGATTTTTCGATAGAAAGATGATCTCACCCCCCATGGGGGAAGTTTCCCTTATCTTTCCACCGGGCTGTACAAAAACGTCATCAGTCTCCGGTTCGCGCAATCGCCGTCAGGTTAAACCACATAATAAAAATAGAGAGTCCCTCTTTTCCGGCGGAGTTCGCAGCTTCACAGAAGGGATTCGGTCAACAATATGGCAAGGTGTTTGATGAGCCGATCGATCACGGCTCCCTGTCAGCTTCCGAGTTGAAACGTTGCCCACGTCTCACCCACTCGCGCGTGCGAGAGCCCTCTCTCTCTCTCTCTCTCTCTCTCTCTCTCTCTCTCTCTCTCCTTCTCTCTCGTCTCCCTTTCTCTCGTGCACGTATGTATGGACATCGTTCCGTAAGTTACGAACCAACCACGAAATCCTGACCGCCGGGATACACGAGGGTAGGTATCGTATGGCCAATTATGAATATGGATTCGGTATCCTTCTTTCACGTTAGGTCAATTTCTAAGCGATCCTGCGGTACGCGCGCGCGTAACTCGAGCTTCCAGGCACACCGACCAAGTTTAATTTTATGGTTTCCGGAGCTCTTATTACCGATTATCTGCGTTATTGATTGCAGGGAGACTGTAGCCACTAGAGACCGAAAAAGTGTCGAAGAGAAATTGTTAACAGGCTCCGTTCGAGACTGCAGAATTTTTTGGAGAACGCCCTCGTGCTATCAGCTCCGATGGCAACGAATTTTTAGAACATAAATTTTTCTATTACAGAGACTGCAGTTTTGCTCGTCGAACATCTTTTGAGAAAATTAACACTGACTATTCTACATTACTTTATAAAAATGACGAGAATGTGTCTATCCAAATTTGTAGCCACTTTCTTTTATAATGTATAGCCAAAGAAATTTGGTTGAACAATTCCTCGCGGATGCATTTTCGCAATCTAGATAATTGTACATTAAAAATATTAGAACTCGTCATTTTGACGGGTCTTGTAAACCTAGTGTTAAACGTCCGGAGTTCGAACATAAAATTATTGAAAACAAAAGATAGTTTAGTTTGATTCCTGCTGTACGGAAAGTGATAATGTCGCATGATTCGCGAGTGTAATTTGCATCTTATCAGGATTCGCACTCGCAATGTCAGCGTGGAGTCTCTCGAGGCCCGCATTGGTTAGAGTTCTTGATAGTTAGCTTTGCCATGACCAAAGTGATACAACATCCGGATGTTGTGCGAATGTACCATTATCCGAAGTGAGACACAATATAAAAGGTCACTAAAAAAGAAAGTTGTGTTAAAAAAAATGTTTGTATGCTTTAAAGCCAAATTGGCTTATCCTGGTGTTATTTAAAAATGTCTTAAATTATAATTATGTCGCTGTTCGATTGCCTCGTGCCATATTATAAACATGAATTATTTCATAAATGCCTCTGGAAGTTTAATTTGTCTGCTCGCATTGATCGCTTGACAAATCAACAAGGATTCCTTTTAATTGACAATCGTTCTTTGAACGGACTTATTAAATATTTTATATCTGCTTTATTGTACGTCTGCGGAGTTCAAAAGAATTTCCCTTTGCATCACTTTGAGCCGCATCAAATTCCTTTCAACAAAGATCGTACGTTCGCGCAATAAACAACGGTTTTAATTAATTTTTAAATACGAACGTTTCCAGACACATTAGAACGATACTGTTTTTAATTTACCGACCACGGTTCCGCGCCGAGATCATTCTCGAATCGCAGTGTTTTCACACACGGACGCCTAACCGAGACGTATAATCCTTCGCATATGAATATCAACTGAAAGTCAAATTGTTTTTTCAATTCGCTCGAAATTTTTTGCGATATTTTTTCCCCATGCCGGAGAACAAAAGCTGCATCGCGATAGTGCGGCATGCATTTAATGAACACAACGAACATGGAATTCTACGCGTGAATTAGTCCCTTTGACGCAGCGCACGTTGTTTAATTTCAACAGTGAAATCTATTGAAATATCATATTTTCCTTCCAAAGTCTGGAAAAGCGAACTAAGCGTCACAGCACCAATATTATATTCTTCCATTGCCGTATTCCGCACTTTTTGCGAAATTTTTAGTTCGAAAACTTCTGAAAATACCGGCGTTTGCACGACACTCGATAAAACTACCGACGAGTAACTCGAAGAGATAGTTGTAGAAGCAAAATAAACTATTTATTTATTCCGTATTAATTAGTACAAATTATTTACCTTCGTTCAGTTTGTATTCATTTCTTTTTATCAAAATTCCTTCAAACAGTATTAATATTAAATTTCTTAATGTTAATAATACAAAAAATATAATTTCAAGAATTGTTTCCTTTTCTGATTGTACATGTGTTGCAGTGAAATAATTTAGTCTTTAAAACACATAAACTTTGTCTGTACCTTATTTAAGTATTTTCCCATAATTATAATGACAACGTTGGAAAAACTGATTAGGATATACACGATACAATACAGGTAAACAAATCTAGCAATTTATAAACTGTAATGTAATTATCGACTACTCCTGACGATTATTCAAGTATAATGTGTCTTTCTACTTTGGAATCTGTTAGCTGCGAATAAAAGCGGTGACACTGATTAATTCAATCAAGTTGTAGGAAGTTTAAATGAACTGGTAAAGGACGATAATTACTTTGGAAGAGTATTAAGCGATTAGTGAATCACTCCAGACCAGGTTGTTTTTAAACATAAGGACGATTTTATTTCTAACCATCGTGTGACAAATAATATACCAAGATAAAAAAAATCTCTAGTATTTCCGACTATTTGTAATTCTTTCTCTTACAATTTTCAATGCTTTTCCTTTCGGACGTCATCTGGTAATTTAATTCTCCCAACGTCTCACAAACCGACTCAAGTCGTTTAGGCCAACTTAAGTACAGAGTGTCCAAAGAATAATACTCTGCGTATATCTTTGCAGGCAAATTTTTGCCAAAACCGAGAAAACTCTATATTTCGAAATTGACTTCTCCTTTCAAACAATTAGCACAATCATATACAGGGTGGCCAGTAACTGACGGTAAGAGCCTCGGTAAACGTGTTTACCACTTTTTTTGCTGCGCCCAGTGTATCCCATGTACCAAATAAATATTGAACGGTTTTTTGGAACAACCTGTATAGTCCCTGTGATTTTCATTTTGCATAAAAATCCGCAGTCCATCCGTCGCGGAACGTCGAGTAGACTTTCGCCTTTTTCTTTTTAGTTGTACGCGTCATCGTTCTCGCGACGAGCAGCGGGAAAGTTTGAAAATACTCGGGTGCGTTAAGACAGAGGATGTCCCGGGGCGCGATGAATTGGCGAGCGCGCGGCCCGGTAAATGAAAGAAAAACAATATAAAAATTGACAATTCCGGGAACTGGCCGAATCTAGCGTAGAATATTGCCGGGGGTTATCTCGTGCGGGGAGTCACGCGTCGCGACATAAGTATGCATGAAGTTAGCTCGGGGTTGTCTGAAATATTAAGCAGCCGGGGCTCTCTCTTCGCCGACCGAGGACTGAAAACTGTTTACCTTGGTGAGTGAGACGAAAGGAGGCGAGGCAAGATAGCGAGCACGTTAAAATCCCGGGCCGACTAGCTACTCCGTTTGATAAATAATGCGGGCCGCATTTTGCGCGGGAAAACTTTTCGGATTGCACGAGCCGCGAGAGAGAAAACAGGTCTGGCGGCTGGCAAAGCAGAGTCTCGGCCTTGGACGCCCGGCGTCGGCGTCGGCGTAGGCGTCGGCGTCGCGCTGGGCGCGAGAGCAATTCAATTCAGACGCCCTTCAAGTGAATTTTCATTCGAAAGTTTGCCGGGCTTTTAATGAAAAGAGGACGCCGTGCGGGACCCGGCGAGACCGTTCCCTTGTCCTCTCTCTTTGTGTAATTCACCGGCTTGTCGATTTAACCATCACCTGACGGACTCCTGCTCCATTTTGACCTCGAACACCTTCCTTACATACCACCTTCTCGCCTAACGTCCTATTTCTCGCCCTTTAACCCTCGCGCGTTCCGCAGTAATGACCCTTCCTCAAGCTCACAACATATTTCTTTTCAACTCTTGATACATATGAGAACGATACATACAGAATACACATTAAAAATATCGTCCACTTCATCTACTTTATCCTTGATAAAATGGAACCTCGACATTTTTTTCACTTCTATGAAAGGAATTTCCTTCGAACTAATATGTATCTTAAAAAAAAGTTCCGCAAGTTCAAAAACAAATATACACATTTTTCGTTAATGGTTATTGATAGAATGAAAACACACTTCAGTTTTTAAAATTTCAGAACAATTTGTCGAGTTTTGTTCCGACGTTTTTCTCAATTTTTTCGGCAACTGTTTGTTTTACCAAAGTGATACAATATAAAAGACGCAGACTGCTCAGACCTACAAGTTTTGTCATATTTTTCGATACCGTCAATAATTTAGAAGATAATTATTTTAATGTTCAAGGGCCCGGGGGCCTCCGACCCTGGGCGGTGCCGCAAAAATTATTTTCGAGAGTGCATAGGCGTCACCCTAATATCCATAGTAAAGTCATTATGCTTAAGAGTATGTAATTTCAGATAATACATATATCTTCAAATGTGTCACGCATCTTCCACAGTCAATGGATGTGTTACGTATCTGAAATTGAATGGTGAAAAGCAAAGTTGCACGATAAACGATATTAAAGGGCTGTTTATTAAAAGCAACTTCCACAGACTGCAGAATAATTCAGCAACTTCCAGCGTGCAGTGTCCACCTCTCCGTTTTCGTCTTGTTAGCTAAGTTGTCAGTTAATCAAGCGAAACGTCTCATTGGTGAGAGAGTAACGTTCAATTTCCATGAATAGGCGCCGGGAGACGTCGGGACCTCTCCTTTTTTCTTTTTTTTTTCCCCTCGAAATTAAAAGCTGCTAGGCGTCGCCTTCTTCCGAGTCTGGAATTCCCAGGAGCGAAGTTTCTCAACAAAGCCCGGCTTCCTTTCCTCGCTTTACGCTTCTTAAACGTGTCGCTGACATAATCCACGACAATCTAAATCACCGGCAAGACTCAGACATTCCGATTTCCGTATCGACGATTTGCGAAACGTGGACGCACAGGCTAGATACAATTCTCCCTCGTTACCCGAGCGGCTATTAGACGAAGTTGTATCAAATAAAGCTCGAATTAATTTTTCTCTGAATAATAATCCCAAAAGAAATTAACGGACCGTGTTACCCCATACAGCTTCTTGATTTATGAATAAAATTGCTGAGGTCATTCAAAATGTGTTGACCCTTTATTATCAGAGCTTATGGCTTAATCATATTAGTTGTCTCTTGCAGTAAATAAATTACTTCGGTTTCTTTAAATCGAAATGAAATAGTCCATGAACACGAACAAAAAAGAATGACAACTAGAAAATTCTGTAATATTTACTATTTTAATTCTTTTTATCAATTGTTTTATTATGTGATTCATTGTAAAATGTCAGAGAACCCTTCTAATTATCAATGTAGAATAAATTAACTATGTGTTATTTCTATCTGAGGACTAAATTCGAACGTAGTGACTTAACAATTACTTTTTGCAATCTCTTTTTATCACCATTAATTACTCGTGTCTGTAAATTTCATTTTATCACTCCATTGTCCGCACGTGCGGATTCAAATACACTTATCTAAAAGAAATAACAACTCGTTGAAGATAATAATATAGACTCGTCATTGAAGTATACGTATAAAACAAGCGAATCGGCAAGTCATCCAAACATACAGTGTGTCCCACGAGCTCTGTCCATCTTGGTTATTTCAAACAATACGAGAAAATGTTACTTACAGAAGTTGTAGGGTTTAAGAAACCACATAATATGGTAAAAATGATATTCTTGCGAGTGGAGGCGTAGAGAGGATATAGAGGTCACCTTTGTGTTTTTAAATGGAGTGTCCTTAAGTGTATTTGTCCTGAAACTTACCGTGGGATACACTGTATATGTATATCTCAAATTCAATTCGATTCCGATCGGTAGATAACATTACACATTATCTCTGAACATCATTTTTACTGATACGTTACCTTAGATACTGCAGATTACTACTACAGATTGGTGACTATTTGCAGCGTCCGTGTTTTAAAAAATAACTGGAACGAAATAATAATTATTATTAGAAAGGAATAACTGGATTCCATTCCCGAGGGTTTATTGTTAGTTCACGTCTAGAATTTCCATTGCTGTTGAATAATTTTTCAAGTGGGTATTCTGGATTCGAAGGCCGTTTTTGCACGAAACTTTAGAAATTTCTTCAGTAGAATTATTGAAGGTCCTACATTGGGATTTTGTATATATATTTACTGATATTCAAAGCTTGCGTGCGATTTTTTTCAAGTAAAAAGAATCCAAATTACATGAGTTATATATTTTGTTATAGAGCATGTTTCGAAAAACATGGATCGACGATTACCATGATTCCGGTCCCATTACTAATCTGAAGCAAAAAAAGAAACGAGGATGTTTATCAATCGATAAGAATGCAGTTACGGTCCGAGCGAAAAGAAATGAAAAATGTTGATTATTTACAAAATGGTCACTGGTGGGTAATGTGTCTAGAACTACATATGTACAATGTGAAGTAAAAAGCCTCACAGACTTATGGACCAGTCCAACACTTTTCGATCATTTTTCCCGTAAATTGGAACAGGATAAGCAACTTTCCGTAAAAAGTGAACGATCCCCGAATCAGCGTGAATCTATGAACTCTTCTTAGGGGAGGAAGGTCGAAGGCCGACGCGCTCGCAGGGGACACTTAAAATTTCTGGACACGGGCAAAGTCTGGGGAGAATGGGCCGCGAAAGAAGTGGGAGAAAGAAAACAAAACCGCTGTAATATTAAAAATATGTAGCCCGGTTGGCCGGCAGTTTCGCGGGGAACGAGCGTGGCAAAGATTGCGAAGTTTTGCCGGAGGATTCCTTACAAAGTCTGACTTATTTAGCCGCGGGACCCGGTGGCGCTTTGGCGGGGTCGTTTCTGCAACCCCTTCCGACCCCACCAACCTACTTTTCAACCCCGCTACTCCCCCCCACCCGTCTCCGTTTTCGATTCGGCATGAGCCGCAAGCGGGCCGAAGTCGAGACAGGGAAAGGCTGAAAGGTTGCAAGAGCCCCGGTGAAAGGACAAAATGCTCCTTTGTCGGCAGCCCTCTCGCACCCGCGAAACTTTATTAATTGCGCGTTTTGTTATGCAGATGCCTGCAGAGCGAGCTCCGGAGCTCAGCCTCCTCTTCCTTTCTTCTGTCTTCGACAGCCTACCGAGGCGAGGCGAGGCGAGGCGAGGCGAGCCGGGCCGCCAGCCGTGACTCGTGTGTCCAGGATCTTTAAAAGATTACTCTCGAATTCGCCGACGTCAATTCGCACCCGAAACTTTTCCCCGTTCGCGAAAGGGAAACTTCGCCGGGCCAGGCTGAAAGACAAATTCGCCTTTTCAGCGGCCGAATTAGCGCTTAGCTGCGAGATCGCCTATGGCAGATCTGGCCAACTGACTGCTCATCAAATGTCCCCCACCACCGCGCTCCGACTCGCGCGACCGCGATAGAGGTACAGCGAATTCTCGTTACGAGTCAGTTCCGCCGTTCTGGTGACTGACTCTTAAACGAAATCCGGAGGTTCTCGCCGCGAGCGTCGCACTTGAAATCCACAGGGAAACCTAAGAGTCATATCCGTCTACAAGTCATAACAAGCCTGTGACCACTAAGCGATAGCGACAAAGAGACCAGAAGACCACTACTAATCCAATTACGAAACTTCTTTATTTTTCGTTATTTTTTTTTTTTTTATGAAACTTTCACCAACATATTCGTGGCACATTTCTGATGAAAATGATATAATTCCGTTGATATTTGCTTGTGTAATGAGCGATGCCGTCTCACTCAGCAGCGGTTTAAAAAAATATTCAGACAACTGAACAATTTAACACTAAACCTACCAAGCGTTAACAGTATCTGGTAAATACTGCCTTATAAAAATGGTAACCCTAAATTTATTGAGATTGTCTTTAAGGAAATTTATTCTACTATTTACCACAGATGAATTTTTATAGTTTCAATAATAGTAATAGTTAGTGTTAAACCTGTGAAAACTTTAAAACTGAACAATTTCTTAAAAATGGAACAAAATTGATTTGTCGTTACATGTTGACAGGATTGATTTATTATTTAATGCGTGAGGAATTCTTATTGTTTTCCAAATTTATAACATTTATGTTATTAGTTAGATTTGGAATATCGCGAGATAAAGGAAATTCTCTGTACGATTATCGTATTTAGCAGGAACTGTAACGTGATTGCAAGGAACCATTAACCAGAGGAAGAGTGAAAATATCAAGAATAGAGAGAGAAAAATAAATAGAGGATGATTGAAAATGGACGACGGGTGTCCGTAAGCAACTAGCAGGGGACTAAGAAATCAATTCCAGGGAGGAAGAGATACCAAGGATACGGCCCCGGTAAACGACAAAACGGAAGGCCAAGAAACGAGAAGAATAAGCGAATGGAGCGTTTCTAAGTTGTTATTAGGGTGTGTTTCCTCGAGGGTTGTTTCGCTTTGACCGGTTCAATTCAGTTCTGCATTTGTCTAGAAGTGAATTTTCATTTGCTAATAATTCTTGTTTCTACAAAAATCACACGTCTATATAATACTTTTATTCTTTCTTCTGCGCTACGGTATAGTTTCATCAAGATTTTTCTATTAGAAGAAATAATTATGAAAGTCACAGAATTCACAGAATTATTTGAAGTTTCATCGATGGAAGATGTACGAACGAATTGCGAGGGATATTGCAGATTGAATGCACAGAGTTGTTTTCAGTTTCATTAATCATCTACGATCGGTCAGCTCGTTTTTCTGGCGTCTGAGGCATAGATTTGAATTCATTACGGGTGTTCTGCGTTCATGAATTGTCGATACAATGCATAGACACGTACAAATTATTCAGAATACAATATTCCTTCTCCACTTAAAAACGCAGGATATTGAGCAACACGGCGTTTAATTTTTCGCATAAAATACAAACGTATTCGAGCCGTTATGATTGCGCGATCACGTAACATCTATTTAGGCACGTTGAATCCGTTGGAAACAATAATCACAAAAATATATCGTAGCAATATTGACCGTCCATTTTTTTCAGAACGCTAACTAAATCTTCGCGTTTTTTTTTCCACCGTGCACGCTTCCTGTTGCGAACAATAATCTGCAGCACGTTTCCCAGATAATTATACAACATTCATCGGCGTAGACTAGCATTCTTCGTAATCTAAATGGAAATCGGTGTACCGAAATTAACGGTGCAAGAAATTAATTTGCTTTATAGACATCTACAGGTGATGCAATAATTTCAGGCTTGGCATAGTAAGACGTATAATCGGTGAGATTATTATTTCACCGTAATAGATATTACAATCATTGCGAATTCACCTCTGGAGACCATGACTCATAAAAACGTCCATAATCTACACAGAATGATTCGATCGGACGTGACAGATTGTTTAACTTCGCCTCGTGTCTGGTATCAGATTCACCATGCACAGTCGTTAACGGAACGATTAAAAACAGATTAACAGAGCCAAAGATGTTGGAAACTGACTTTTCAGAAATTGTCACGTCCTTCGAGTCTAAGATGTTTAGCTGAATTTTTCAGCTTTTAAATATCACCTAATAAGATATATAAATTGATTTTTTGAAGAATTTTACTTGTAAAAAAATTTTCGAATTTCTCTAATATGTCAAGCATAGTTGGTGTCCTGCAGACACCTTGGGTAAAATGGCTGTGACGTGCTTCTAGTTTAAGGGGGCCGGCAGGCATTTGGCCTTGACTGTCACACTATGTTACGCTGTGCCTTTTTTCTGGACATTTTACGTCTTAAATACGTAAGTAATCAATTAAAAATGCATACCACCGTGTTTGTACATGTCTTTGCTACGTCTGTCCAGAGCCTTTTTTTCCGATACGAACACTAAATCTCTCGAAATTAAGAGAATCTCTCTGCAATATACGTATATGAACTTGCAAGGGTCAAAATCGTGATAAATTGACGCTTCAATATTGCGATGAGCAGTTTAAAAGTGGTCACTTGTGTTTCCTAAAAGTCCAATCTACGTGTGTATAGAGCCCAAATTGCGAATTTCTACCTCATCGTGGAGTAATTTGTAATATTCGGCAGAAAACTCGCTTTCTGAAGCAAGTATGACGTCACAAGATGGCTGCCGCAGAGAGATTCTCTTAATTTCGAGAGATTTAGTGTTCGCACCGAAAAAAGGCTCTGGACAGACGTAGCAAAGACATGTACAAACACGGTGGTATGCATTTTTAATTGATCACTTGCTTATTTAAAACGTAAAATGTCTAGAAAAAAAGGCACAGCGTAACGTAGCGTGACAGTCAAGGCCAAATGTCTGCCGTTCTGAGGTACGTTCCGAACCTACCGTTCGGAGGTACGTAGCAGCATAATATAGAATTTCGTGGAAGTACTTCCATACATTAATGCGTTCCGCGTCTTCGTCCGATCGCCGAAACACCAAGGTGTTCCCCGATGCTTTCCAACCTCCTGTATATTAAATGCCGTTCATGGTTCGCCAGTCAAATTGAATCCCGGGCTATTGGCAGATTCTGAATAAGCTCTAACAATGGAGTCTGTTACACGAGCCTTCCTACTTTCTGCCACCCTTCGCAGCCTTCATCCCACTTTCGGTACCTGGTACCCTTCGGAGCTTGCTTCGCTTCCCTCCACCGAACCCTCATTCTTCGGTTTCCTTCAATTTCCGAGACAGGAAAGCCATGTCTGTGCAGCATGCCCCTCCCGATCGGAAATTGGAAATAAATCGCGACGATATCGATGTAAAATGTAATGGCGATCGTCGGATCATCACTTTCATAAAAGCACAGTTCTCTTAGGTTGTTGTTCTAGTAACGAAATTAAATTTTCGTTAATTCATGATCAAAGTTTGGCTTTGCGTCCGCAAACATAACCTACAATAATTGTGAGAATTGATCGTCCTGTACACGATGGCCGCAAAATCTTATCAACGCTAAGGGCCCGTAAAGCTCTTAATCCGGCACTGTGTTCGAAGAACATGTATTTTTGAAGTTATTGAAATAACGATTTGATCAAAAAAGTTTTGGTAACGAGGATATAATTTGGCTGGACAAATAAAAACTAGCACTGGATTATTTCAGACGACTTGTGGCCAAACAAGACAATACGCTATTCGAACGATTATTTTTCAAACAACTCCGAACAATTCCGAAACCCGAGGTGGTCCACCCGGTATACTAGGAAGCAAAGGGTTGGTCGGCAGTTTAAAATCAGATTTGGCCAATGGACGGTTGTTAACGTGATTCTCGAGGTTGAAATCAGGAGGGGGGGTGGCGGTGTAGCAAGGGGTGGAGAAGGGGAAGGGGGGCAGCTGTCGAAGAAGTAATTAAGTGATTACCGAGCGTTTCGAGCAATTTTTCGTCATAGCGGAGATTTAATTCGTTGATGTAGGCAGGAAGATAGGCGGTTGCATTGTCTGCAGGATGTTAAGAGGGTTACCACGGGCGATAGGGGATGTCGGGCGGTGGGCGTGCAAGGGTGTCGGTGTAATGAAGAGCGACAGTGGCGCCCCAAACCATCGCTAATTTGCCGCTAAGTGCCCGGCTTTGTTTCCGTACGTTGATCCCATCGTTCGCAATATCCTGGATCTGAGGCGACGTTCTGCGCCACTTAAGAGAGACGTCCAAATAACCCGCGGGACTATAGCCCCGCAATTGACTACGGACTAATTTCACCGGCCGGAAAAAAAGAAAAAAGATTAGCAAAGTATCGTTTGAATGGAGCCACTGTATTGGTTGATCGAACCGGCTGCTCGACGGTTAGAGAAAAAGAGCACCCGGGGGGGGGGGGGGGGAGAAAAGGCAACCATAGACGATGGTAGTACTTTAAAATCAAAAGCCGCTAGTTATCGGAAGCTATTTGCAACAAATCCTTTTCACCCGATTAGCTTTACCATTCGGTGTTTTATATTTTTTTATCGAGCAATATTCGGTGAACTCGTGGATAGTAATTGATCGTTTTGTACATTGTTTTATTGATTATTAGCACTACGTTTAGGCAGCTAACTGCTGCCAAAAGCGACTGTTTTATATTACTTCGTGAAAATAACAAGAATGTGTCTATCCAAATTTTGAGCCATTTTTTAATAATATAAATCTACCCAAAGAAATATATTGATTGAATTCAATAAATATATTACAGTCTTTTCTCGATATACGTCGCGAGGTTCTAGCTGATAAAAGTCGCAGAACTCACGTTCACGTGGATCAAAGGATAATAGTGTCTCCTGGACGATATATGTCGCTCGCGAGACCCGTGTTGTTGACAAATATCGAGAAAACACTGTATTTACTATTCTATAATAAATCTTGTTATAAAATTTATTATTCAATAACTTATCAATTATTCCTCATGGATGCGTCTTTGCAATCTCTAAAGTTAGTGTTAAAAGCGATCATGATGATCATTCGACTGGGGACTTGATGCATGTGTGGCAAAAAATGGATGATTAAAATTATTACAAGAAAAAGTACATGTTTGCCTGACTTCCATTCCGTACGATCGTCTTGTCAAATTTTTATTTCACATAAGGCAATAACATTCGGCAATCACAGGCGGATAATTACGTTTTCAATCCTCTTATATTTTGTAAATAATGAGCAAATTTTGCGCAACGTATCTGTCATCGCATAAAATAAATTTTTAAGTCTGAAGAAATAATCACACTACTTTTTGTCAAACTGTGGCTTGTAGCGAGTTGCAAATTCTTCGTTGTCTCACTATCTACACTGGGGTGTCAATGACTGCAGCGAGTAAAACATATGACGAAGCCGCTCGTTCCAGGAAGAGCGTACGTACAAACAAATTAGGCGAGTGCAATGAACTTGGAAGGCTTTCCGACTTGTTGTCAAAAGACAGTGTGCGTGCGTGATTGCGTGCGTGCGGGTTATGGTTGCGAAAGACAAACAGGGTGCGTGAGAGCGACAAAGAAAGAGAGAGAGAGAGAGAGAGAGAGAGAGAACGTTGACGTTTCTATTAATAAATACGTGTTTGACGTTACAGGTCAATGTCTCGCTCGCCAATGGTTTCGACTCCTACTGACAACAAATGACCCTGCCAGAAAAAAATATGGTGGAATTTTAAAGCTAATGGAAGTGAGGAATATTGGCCACATTTTCGTAGAATTTCCCATTCGAAAGATGGCGAATTTTCTTTCTGGGAAGCTTTTACGGTTGAATGAAAACGCGCGTATTTTTCTTTCCGACGGGAGCCCTTTTAAAGGAGGGACTTATTTTGCACTAAATTCCCCGCGAGTGCGTATCGCGCGTAGAAAAATGGTAATCTGAATGGACTTTCGCGGTAAGTCTTGATAATACGATTTGCTTTTACAAAAATTAGCTCTTATTATGCATACTTCTACAAATATTCTCGTCTACAAATAGAAAGGCGGATTAACGTTCCCTGGCAAGTTAATTATATATAAAAATATTCTCGAGTAGATCGAAAGAGAAAATACACTCGCACACAATTTATTTGTGAAATGAAGCTTCGAGTGTTTCAAGAGTTGAAGCGAAAGATTACGTCAATATTTCGTGTACAGATGCAATGATTTGCAATATCAATTCTGTTATCTTTGCTTGCCTAATATGTCCAGGAAGGGCAGCACGCGAAACTGTGGAATGTAGATGCAGTTATGGTTGTTTACCTAATATATCTAGCAATACTGGATATACCACATTTACTGCCACTTGATGCGTATCGTAGAAATTCACTTAGTCATTGTTTTCATTAATCGGTTTCACAGTCTTCACGTGAGATAACCAACACGAGTTTTCAAAATGACTGTCCATGAAAACACTTGATGTCCGTGTACATCTTGATAGCGTGAATTGCTTCCTTCTTCAATGGTTTCATTGTTCCGCCATTTTTAAATACGGAAGTTGTAGTATTGTGTTTTCCCAGAATTAAAAGTAAGATAATTGTGTTATTAGTTTAAGTAATCTTACGCTAGTAAGGTATGAGATATATAATGAAGAATGTATAAATAATATTCATTATATTTTGGAGTTGGTAACATTTGTATAAAATCTGGCGCAGTGTTAGTCTAATCACTCATCGGTGTCATTGAAGAGATAACCTAACAATGGCGCCGTTCAAAATTAAGTGTAACATTTGAAATTATCCGGTCATTGATAATAGCTAATAAAATGTACAATCTTACTAAACAATTTTAATACACAAGAAACAATTTCTTCGGAACGATTAAAATCACTTACCGTGTTCATTAAATCTTCATGAAATATTATAACTGAGACATGCACAAAATATTTTATTATTGAATATTATGTGTTAATTCGTAAGCTGACTGTGGTATGATATTTTTAATGCAATACTTAAATAAGAATGAAAAATACAATAATAGCATTTTCTTACGTATCTGTTCATCTTACATTAGTATGTTACTGCGGATGTTTATGCGTTCTTTCAATTTTTGTGGAGAAAATTTTAGGAATAATAAAATCTTATTTTCAGTGGTCTCCGCAGGTAAGACTTACGAGTACTTTCATAGCTATTAAAAATTCACAATCATCCATTTTCAGGACTATCTGTATGGGGCTAGGAAAAATTATTTTATACTTTTTAGTTCGTCTTAAAAACGTGGTGAATTAAACATTTCTTTTTATTTAAATAATTATTTTGTTTTACTGTCAATAATCTCTGTCGGCCATCCAAATATTGATTTATTTGGAATGAAACAAGTGAAAATAAAATGCATTAGTATTTACTTACGTATCTTTTCACCTCACATTAGTACCTATGAAAATACAGTGAATTCTCGATATATGATGTTTATCATCCAATTCGCATGGCTCAGCGAAGAAACACATCATCAAGTAAACCGTAAGTCCCGAGTTTCGAATCGCGCCAACCGCACAAAAATTTCTGGATTGTAATTTGGTCCGTTCGAAGACAAAGTGGAATATATTCCCTCAAGGAGTGCATAGAAAAGTATATATATATATATATATATGGATGTTTCCAATTTTTGTTATAACTTTTTCTTAGATTTGAAGATTTCATTGATTGTTATTTAAATATTGAATTTATATTTTTCATATATTGGTTTCACATTTTTTAAATATTTACTTTATATTTTTTAAATATACTAGGGTATATAAACGTTGTTTAATACTTTTAAACTTTAGGAAAACATTTCGTACACAGGTTTTTAAATGTTCAATAAACATCCTGAATACGTCCAGACGGACGTCTTATGGACGTCCTTCGTTCTAACTCGGACCTTCGTAGAACCTATCTGGGACATACGGACGTTATTTGGACGTCCCTGTGACGTACAGAGGGTCCAGTACGGACGTTGATAGGACATCGATGGGACGTCCGGGTGCTATCTGGGATCTGTTTTCATCTGCTCGCTTTTAAGATACAGGACAATAAATGCATAACATCTACAGTACAATTACAATATACTCGTTGCACCGATTCCTTATAAGAAATTATGAGAATTGCAAACACTAGAATGCACGTTGCATCGAATTGTGACATTGACTCAGCAGACAAGATCGATTTTTTTGCCAGCCTGTACAATTGAGCCCACTATCTTTTATCAGGAATACGACTCATCAAACTCGTACTCGAATTTCACACGCATAGTCGGTACGGCAGGTCAGGGGAGTGGGGACATTTCCTTATAAAAGACGTCACTCGAAAGTAGGAAACATCTGTGGCTATTCGTTCGGAGCGTTCATTTTGCACTGTGTCATAGTGGTGGCAAGATCGAGCCAAGTATAGTCTTTCAACGACACCAAGATGGACCCTCTGTCAGTGGTACTGGCGGCGGTGGCCGTTTTAATAACGGTCTACTACTTCGCCTTCAGGGGCCTGAACTACTTCAAGAAACACGGCATCGACCATGTCCCGCCGACCCCGGTTTTTGGAAATATGGCTATGTTCCTTCTGCGACAGGAGCCATTACGCGACACAATGAGAAGGACCTACTACCATAATCCTGAAGCAAAATATGTCGGCTTCTACGAGTTCAACCTGCCGATAATCATGCTGCGCGACATCGACCTCATCAAGTCTGTCACGATCAAGAACCTGGAGTCTTTCATGGACCATCGACCCTTCATCCAACCGGGCATGAACCGTCTCTTCGATAACATGATGGCCGTCAAAAACGGCAGCGAATGGAAGATCTCTAGGGCCCAACTGACGCCCATATTCACCTCCAGCAAGATTAAGGGTATGTACCTGCTGATGAACCAGGTCGGGGCCCGTTTCGCGGACCATCTGACCAAGCTGCCAGCAGAACAGCAAAAGCAGCTGGAGCTGAAGAACCTGATGAATAGGTACACGAACGACGTGATCGCCAACTGCGTGTTAGGCGTGAATGTAGACACGTTCGAGGACCCCGATAATCCGCTCTACAAGCATGGGAACGTGGCGTCGAACTTGAACGGGTTCGTGATGGGCATCAAGTTCATGCTGCAGAGGAACATGTCGACGTTCGCGAAAATGATAGGCATCAAAATCCTCGCGAAAGATACCGAGAACTTCTTCGAGAGGACGATTCTGGACAACATGAAGTACAGAGAGGAGAACGGTATACGCAGACCCGACATGCTGCAACATTTGCTGGATATCCAAAGAAACCCGAAAATCGAGAAACCGTTTAACACCGTAGAAGTAATCAGCAATGCCTTTGCCTTCTATTTTGGAGGCTATGACAGCGTCTCGTCTCAGGCCTGTATGATTCTATACCACTTGCTAGCCCACCCCGAATGTCTGGCAAGACTGCAAGCGGAGGTCGATGAGGTGGTGGAGAACACGAAGGGGCAGTTGACTTATGAAGCTGTTACGGACATGAAGTACTTGGACGCTGCGGTCTGCGAGGCGATGAGACTCTATCCGATAGCTATCTTCATGGACAGGCTGTGCACGAAGGACTTCGAGCTGCCGCCAGCGTTGCCCGGTGGCAAACCGTTCACTGTCAAAAAGGGAACGAACCTGTGGGTTCCGATCCACGCGATCCACACCGATCCAAAGCATTTCGACAATCCCGAACAATTCGATCCGGAGCGATTCCTTCAGGATGGTAAGAAGCTCATGGGTTCGGGAGCGTACATTCCGTTCGGCATGGGCCCGAGAATGTGCATCGGTAACAGGTTCGCGTTGACTGAGATGAAAGTGATCATTTTCCACATTTTGGCTCGCTGCGATCTGAAGCCCTGCCCGAAAACGCAGAACCCGTTGAAACTGTCGTTCAACGTGATCGGGAACGCTGCTAAAGATGGATACTGGTTCAAGGTTGAGCCACGGAAGAATTGTAGTCAATATGTTGATAATCTGTTATCTAGCAGCACTAGTGAAAGCAAATAAGCCGTCGCGCTCTCACACTGCAGTTTTCGTTTCTGATACCTTGCGCTATCCCCCAAGTTTCGGACCCTGTTTATATGTTTACTCCGATATTGGCGGAGAAAGAGTAACTTTTTCCTCTTAATTCGTGCTCCGTCTCCTCATCTCGCGACACTCACTGTGGCAAACACACCTGCCAAAGTCATGGTTTTGTATAGAGTATGTGTACCTTCGCAAAGAAAATTGCCCGTCGCGTGCGATTGTTAGCATATTGATTGTTAATATACGGGAAATGTTTTTCTATTGTTTCATTGTCCTTTCCGAAACTTACTAACCCCTCTTCGTTCACGCATATTAATAAATCTGTGAGCAATTTTTGTTCGTCTGTTGTTTCATTTCGGTGTGACGTATGTTGCCCACGTCCTCTGTTTATCACGGTTTCAAAATCTCGGTTTTGAATTGTTCTATCTTTCTGGATTCATGTGTTGGAGTATGAAAATTGATTTAAAGTCTTGAGAATTCACAGAAAATTTGTGTGAATCGAAATATGTTTACGAAGAAGTAAAATGTAACGAGAGAAATTTTTAATAAGCAGCTACCACGGCTGGTGGTCTACGGCAGGTAGTCGGGAATCCTGCTAGTGCCTCCACGGGACCTTCTTGTAAAGGTCGATTTATATTATCCTGTTCAGTTCCGTTCCGGCACAGACCAGTTCCGTTCCGGCACGTTCAACTTCAGGCGTGTGGCGCACGGCATTCTCATATGGATGTATTTCAAGCAGAACCTTGAGAGCAGACGGACGTGCTAACAACATATACAGGGTATTTCACATAAAAAGATTGCAGAGGAAAACATTAGTTGGTTCAGAGGGGCAAATATTGTGATAGGCAAAAAAACTTGTTCAAGGTTATATTTTTTGAGATTTCAAGGTCAACGAAGTTTTTTTAAATGCAACGATATATTTTTATTGTTGTTATATGATAGCCAAGGTCAAGACGAATCCAACGAAGTGTAATATTATGACCTTCGCGTGACCTTGAGTTTGTTATCACCAACGGTTCCACACCATACATTTACACTCTATGGACGCTGGCATACAACTTGTCAAAGTCATTTCGGGTTTTTAGTGCACCAATAATGCATATTATGTGTATTCAGTTGTCCATGGTTAGAAAAAGTAGCTTCGTCAGTAAAGAGAACGTCATAAAAGAAATGTTCATTTCTTTGTATTTACTGCAATGTCCATATATGATACAAAGAGCAACACGATTCTCAAAGTCGTTACCATGAAGCTCCTGATGTAATTGATGTAATTGTAGGAAAAGGTGTTAGAAGCGGGATCGAAAACGATATTGACGAATACCAAGGCTTTATTCGGATTCAAACTGCCTTTTACACTCAATTCCCCGAACTCCCAAATCGCGATTCTCTCTCTCTCTCTCTCTCTCTCTCTCTCTCTCTCTCTCTGCACTCTTTCAACTCTCGGATTCGAACTCTAACTCTTGCGCGACCGCGACCTACCTCGCATATATAGCCGATCGTCGCCCAAATACATATACAGGGTGGTTGGTAACTGGTGGTACAAGCGGAAAGGGGGTGATTCTACGCGAAAAAGGAAGTCGAAAATATAGAATAAAAATTTTTCGTTTGAGGTTTTGTTTCCGAGAAAATCGAATTTAAAGATCCGTCGGGTTCGCGTGCTTTAGTATGCGCAGGAAGTAGAATTGGTAGGTCATGATCAGACGCAGCAGACAATTCCTATCGAATAGCATGCGTACTTGCTGCATTTTCAAACTCGATTTTCTCGAAAACGAAGCTTCGGATGAAAACATTTTATTCTATATTTTCGACTTCTTTTTTCGCGTAGAATCACACCGTTTCCGCTTGTACCACCAGTTACCAACCACCATGTATAAGATCGGCTCATATACGGGGCCCGCGGTCGTCGCACTTTTGTTGTTTTTCTCTCTCGCATACTCACGCTCTCACTCTCACTCTCACTCTCACTCTCTCGCTCGCTAGGGCGTTCACCCGACGTATGTTTATTTCGCGAAGATTCGCGGTCGGTCGCTTAGGCAAAAACGTATCCGTTTTTATACTCTTTGACCTAACCGTCGCGCGGTCGCGCCTAACGGTACCGGCTCCTACAATATGGATGAAATTTATGACATTGCAATATTTGGCTCACACTTGCTTCGGAAATCTCTAAAGAACGTCCAAATTTTCGACAACTTGTAGTAGGATCAATATTGACTGTAGCCAATACAAAAGTTTCGGCATCTTCTCTGGTAGCAGGCTTTGATCGTTTTCTTTTCAGTGATTTAATACTCTCTATTTTACAAAACAATTGAACTATGCGATCAAAACTTCGTCGAGAAGGATGATTTCTCTTAGGGTATCTTTCTGCGTACAGTTGAGATGCTTGTACTGAGTTACTTTTAGCCTCGCCATAAACTCAAATGATTTCTATCTTTTCTGCATTACTGTACACCATCGTTTCAGAGAAGTAACGTTATCGATCACAATCGAATAAATCCCGATGAATTTCTGAAACGTACTGATTAGAGTCACCGAAACGAGAAGAATTTACATCAGTGTTTACAATTTATGGTAGGTCTGTAGGTTAGTCAAGGTGCAAGAACATTTCTTGAAACCCTAGGGGGATCATGTCATCGTTATTTCACTATTTACATCAAATGACCAAGTTTTATGAATCTCTCGTACTCAAGGTCACGCGAAGGTCAGTATTATAGGTCGTTAGATTCGTCTTGACCTCGGCTATCATATAGCGATAATAAAAATATATCATTCCATTAAAAAAAAAACTTCGATGACCTTGAAATCTCAAAAAATATAACCTTCAACAAATTTTTTTGCCTACCATAATATTTGCCGCTATGAACCAACCTCCACCAGTTTTCCTCTGACATTTTTTTCTATCATAAAAAACAAGCGAGATATTATAGATGCTCGAGTTAGGTCAAACACCCTGTATACAGTGAATCCCAGTAATATTCGGACACTTTTCAAAGGACAATAACTTTTTAAACATCAGACCATAGGACTTTGATTTTTTTGAGAAGTTAGAACAATTAGTTTACTACGTGATGCGAAAAAGACATTTTCAAAAAATCGCAATTGGTCGGATTTATAAAGAAACTACTAAAAGTCGTTGTATAAAACTTTTTTATGTGAGCCTATATGGAAAATTTGAAATATACATTTTGTATATCTACGTCAGTTATACAGATTCTGAAAGTTTCATCAAAAGAGGTGATGCGGAAAAACCATACGCATTGAAAGATGCAAGAATCGTTAGATTTATAACATTAATAGGTTGAAAATCGTCAAAAACTGCAATTTTCACCGTAAGGATTCCTTGTTAGTAAAAACAAATTGAAATTTCTCTTGCCGTTGCCATAATTGCAAATTCTTAATAACAATTAACAACGCTGACATAAAATCAATATACAATACGTCGGACGTATCCGCATTGCGTAATCATCACAACATTTGGCTACAAAACGAGAACACACAAAACATACTTCACACAGAGTATATTATGATTTGATTATTATTTTTTTTATTATGATTTTTCCGCAAAATAAAAATCGTCCAAATTAACACTAAACCTACTGAGCCTTAAAAGCAACTAATACATGTTCTCTTATAAAAATGACGAGATTCAATTTATTTCGATTTTGTGCGGTCCGCATTATAATACGTTCTCTCCCAAATATATTTATTTAATCATTTCCCAAGAAAGCACTTTTACAATTTCAGTAATTGTAAAATAAAAAATGGTCATTTTGACCGGCTGTGGTAGGTTTAGTGTTAATCTCAAGGCGCAGGGACATGCATGCATTACTTACAGACATGCATTACATTTCTTCATAATTTTAATGGGTTGGAAATCTGGTAACAGTATGTTTAAACTCTTTAAATATTTTCCTTGTTTTGTATTTGACCCCTTCTATATTTATCATAAATGCATAAAATCTACAGTCCAATCATGATATAAATGTTGCGCAATTAAACGCAATTTCTGACAAGTACGTTACGTCCAATGTAAGGCAACAGCACAGAGTTACGAACAACACAACGTAAATTGCACTATATTGTAACATCGTTTCGGCAGAGAAGAGATATCGATATTTCTTGAGTAAGTGGATAAGATACATGATTTTGTTGCTGTGCCCAAACCACTCAAAGATCTCGGAGATAGTTGGGTCAACCGGTGCCAGAAGTGGAACGGTGGGGGGGGGGGTTGAATCTTTATAAGCTGCTCCTGGGAGAGTGGGAAGTGGAAATTACGCGTGGTATCTCTGTGGTTAGTCAGTCTTCTCTGTAGCATAGTGGCTGCAACATCGTGCCAAGTATAATTCTCCAATCGCAAACCGGGATGGAACCTCTGTCCATATCATTGGCGGTAGTGGCCGTTTTAATGGCGGTCTACTACTACGCCTTCAGGGGCCTAAACTTCTTCAAAAAGCACGGCATCGATCATATCAAACCTGCGCCAGTTGTTGGAAACATGGCTAGATTCGTTTTCCGACAGGAGCCATTATGCGAGACAGTCAAAAAGATCTACTACCATAATCCTGAAGCAAAGTACGTCGGCCTCTACGAGTTCACCAAGCCGATCATCCTGCTGCGCGACATCGAGCTCATCAAGAGCGTCGCGATCAAGAACCTGGAGTCTTTCTCGGATCACCAACCGTTCCTCGACAAGGATCTGAACCCACTGTTCGCCGACATGCTGTTCGTTCTCGGCGGCGATGAGTGGAAGGACGTGAGGAGCCAGCTGACGCCAATGTTCACCTCCAGTAAGATCAAGGCCATGTTTCTGCTGATGAATCAGGTCGCTGCCCGTTTCGCGGCGTATCTGACCAACCTGCCAGCGGAAGAGCGAAAGCAGTTGGAGTTGAAGAACGTGTTGACGAAGTACACGAACGACGTGATCGCCAGCTGCGTGTTCGGCCTGAACGTGAACACGATCGAGGACCCGAATAATGCGATGTATGTGTACGGGAAGAGGGCGACGAACTTCACGGGGTTCCTGACGGGCATCAAGTTCTTGATGCAGAGGTACCTGACGACGCTCTCGAAGCTGCTCGGCGTCCGCTTCCTCGCGAAGGACATCGAGGACTTCTTCGAGAGAACGATACTGGACAACATGAAGTACAGGGAGGAGAACGGTATACACAGGCCGGACATGCTGCAGCATCTGCTGGATGTCCAGAAGAAGAACAAGACCGAGAAACCGTTTACCACCAGGGAAGTGGTCAGCAATGCCTTCAGCTTCTTTTTCGGAGGCTACGACAGCGTCGCGACCCAGGCCTGTATGATTCTGTACAACTTGCTGGCGCACCCTGAATGTCTGGCGAGGCTGCAGGAGGAGATCGACGAGGTGATGGAGAACACGAAGGGACAGGTGACTTACGAGGCTATCGCTGGCATGGAGTACATGGACGCCGTGGCCAACGAGGCGATGAGGCTCTATCCGGTAGTTGTCTTCCTGGACAGGATGTGCACCAAGGATTTCGAGCTACCGCCAGCGTTTCCCGGCGGCAAACCGTTCACCGTCAAAAAGGGAACGAACCTGTGGATCCCGAACCATGCGATCCAAACCGATCCCAAGTACTTCGACAATCCCGTACAGTTCGATCCTGAGCGATTCATTCAGGATGGCAAGAGGATCACGAGTTCGGGAACGTATATTCCGTTCGGCATCGGTCCGAGAATTTGCATCGGTAACAGGTTCGCGTTGACTGAGATGAAAGTGATCGTTTTCCACATTTTGGCTCGGTGCGATCTGAAGCCCTGCCCGAAAACGCAAATCCCGTTGAAACTGTTGTTCAACGTGTTCGGGAACGAAGCTAAAGATGGATACTGGTTGAACGTCGAGCCACGGAAGAATCGTAGCCAGTATGTTGATACTCTGTTGCCTAATGGCACGTGTAATGCGGGACGCGAGTAAATCGTCACGCTCGACGCTGCGGCTGTCGTTTCTGATAGCTTGTCGATAACCTCGCACTCGGTAAAAACATTGTATTGCATATATTTTTAATCTAATATGTGAACGGACGCAAGAAGCGATTCTATGTATTTTCTTTGTCGGAATACTGAAAATGTTGTCCTCTTGTTCCATTGTTTCGTCTGAATCTTATTAGGTTCTCTTCGTTGGTGCCTATCAATAAATCTAGCTTAATGAAGAACTTATTGACTTGGATCCTTTGTTCTTCTGAATTGATGTTTTGAAAGTTCGCAGTAATCGAGATAATTTTATGAAGACGTAATAATAACTGAGAAACTGTTTTATTGTCATTTGAATTAACGGGAAATATTTACTGTCAGGAGATGTGTCAGAACACATTTGCAAACTCATAGGAAGTATCAGAAAATGTTTAAAAAGCAATATGTATTGCTGCAAAATTTGTGAACGTAGACCGTGTGCGACCAGATAAAGGCTTACTAGTGAAAATAAATTAAAGTTTCTATTCGCGTTGCCATAATTCCAATTCTTGTTTATGTTCTTCTTCATGACTGATTTTATGTATAATTTTACATAACAAAATAGAAAGATAATCTGGGACAGAAAAAGAATTGTTAGAGCCTTCTTATATTATCCGATTGACAAATGAATATCGAATGTTTATTATCCAGTATCATGCTAGTGTTCCATTTTACCGTGTTAATTGCGTGTGTAATGGAGTATCATCAAAGATTTATGGTTAACAGATGTACAGTGGCTGGCTGAAATTTATTTGTCAATTGTACTACCAAATTGAACAATACGGAAACGCTGTTGCAGTCGTAAAACGATTTCTCGAGACTGTGACATCATCAGTTGACTCATACGATTCGATTAGGTTCGGTTTTACTAGATTAAGTGGCGCACAATGTTTCTCGCTGTTCGCAACACAATACTATGTTAATCTCGATAGAGGTTAATAAGAGAACTATCCATTATTCATAGTGCTCACCGTGAATGAATATATACACCACTTAATTAACGGACAGTGACTCACAGTTGCGACATAAAAACAAGCGGTTATGTCACTTTTGTTTACTTATCTTCTACTTGTCTCCTTGAGTTTCTCGAGTCATATCACCTTCTTATTTATATATTTATTTTTAGCTCTTTTCCGCGGAAAATTTTGTTACCGTGTTGGGTACATAATCTGCTCAAAGGTTACATCGTGTCATAAGCAATACGAATTTTATCAGATTTTTGGAAGGTAAAATATAAAAACATAATCAGTACCATTAGTGTTCTATGTATTGCAGTTTTCCTAATTTTCCTAGAATCTGTAAGATTGTTTATACAGATGTATCTACCAACATAGAAGACTAATGATTGTGACCGTTTTTTTTTTTTTGTGTTTCAGCGTATACAAATATACAAAAAAGAAAATTTGCATTAATTTTGGCATGACCTAATTTAATTGAACGAATGTAAGCAGAAGAATTGATTAGAATCACGTCAGTCTAAGATTGTATTAGAAAGATAAATAGACGTTAACTTACTTATTCACAGTATTACATTATTTGTATTAAACGTACGTAATGAAGATGATAATTTTTGTATTTTTGGTTTTGTATTTTTCATGTGAAAGACTGATTTGTAAACCTGTATTGATAAGATAAACTCTGATTGTATCATTTGAATGGTAGTGTTTCAAGTATTATTTCTCTTTTTAATCTGTGCAGTGATTAAAAAAATGATTCACACTGGTTACAGAACAGCGACGTACTAAAATATTTATCTCAATATTTGTCAAGGCGTTGACCTTTTTATACTTATCAGCTCTCGGCTGTAGTTGTGCAATCAATATGAAAAAAAAACATAACAATGTCAATGAACGTAATAACAAAATAGTAACAACGTAACATATTAATATGAAACAAAAATACATATTTATTTTAAACAATATTAGAAATATTAGATTTTAATAAAAAATAACAACCAAAATTTTTCTAGCAATAAAAATGATTAGGATAAATATCTACAATTAGACGAAAATAAGGTACTTTAGAGGTAATATAATTTTAGTCGATAGATTTGGAACACAATCATTCAATTACCTACCACTTTACATATTGATGCGTTGATATATGGTATATTTACTTCAAGTGTTAGCGTTATCACTGATAACGTTTACGACATGTGATCATAGTAAGTATCAACAGTCATTGACATTGGTCTTGACGTCGTTGAACGCCAGAAGGCTGTGTTTAGACTGCGAATTTTTATGCGTAATAAAATGTTTCTATCCGAATTGCAACAAACGGTAGAAATTTCTATCCCTTTGTAATAGTTTGTAAATGTTCTTTTTTCCTATTTTATATTCCACACACTCACATTTTTCATAAACGCGTAAAATAAATAAATATGTGAAAGTAAAATTCGTGATTGCTGAAAATAATGTAGATGCTAGTCCTTGATCATTTCGAAATACAATGATAAATAAAAATTTTATTGTTTATTAATTTCTTAAGTACAGTATAATTTCAACTGTGTGTACAATTGTCAATTAAAGTACTAAAAAAATTGTCAAAACAAATTGAGGGGAAATTATGGGGGAAAAAGTGTACGTTAAATGTCGGTAGGGGTGTAGTTTGGAAAAGAAACGCCTTCGTCTAATGATCTACGAAAGTAGAGTGGCCTGAAAAATCTGTTCCGAGAAAGGGTAAAAAACAAATAGACAGTAAGATCTGCTTTCCCTTCTGTCTGTCTGTTCGCACCTCTTTCCATTAACACGACAAGACAATACACAGCAGGGATCTACCCTCGCGATCTTCAGTTCATTAATTCTGGCCAAAACCCTCTCTTCATGCTCCTCCTTCGATCGCTAACCTACGTTCAACCACTCGAGCAACCCTTACCGATGGCGGTGAGTGAATTACATTAAAGGGGGTGGTTTTTATCGGGTCAACTTGCCAGATATTTCCTAGGCAACCTAAGGGATGTTCGCTCGGGGAAAAAGGGACGTTTCACAGCATCCGGAGAAATTTCAACCATAATCTACATTCGCACAGACTGATCTCGTTATTTACAATAGAATAATTGGAAAAACATTCGTCCGAATCCTTAAATAAAATTTCCTTAAAATCTGTGAAACGAAATGAGAGAGTGATTAACATTGTCAATTTATGCTTCTTTGTCCTCTTTGGTTTATTAAATAAATATGGTCAGATTTTAGCGAATTTTTGTGGTCACTGGATCAGCAATTAACATGTTAAAGACTCTAATATAAGAGATTTTGTAAAACCTTCTGAATTATTTTTGTGGAATTAATTTTATAATAAGAACTTGCTAACTAGCCTCACTTGCTTTCAGATGTATTTTGAATAAAAATTCCTACAAAAAAAGATACAGTGTTTACTCCATACAGGGTATTAAAAAAATCATTCAATTTTTATATGGTATATAGAACGCTTAGTAAAAAAGCCTTCGTAAACAAAGGTCGAAAGGTTAACCGTTTCTGAGATACAAACAGTTTTGTTTACTAACATCACGATTCATTTACTACTAGCCTTTTGATATTTACAATGATTTTTCTATACGTATGTACAGTGACTCCCACTAATATTCAATTGTTGCAAAATACAACTTTTAGTATTTTCTCAGCAATCTCTTCGACCAATTGCAATTTTTGTAAAAAATTTTGTTCACTTTATGTAGCAAACCAATTGTCCTAACTTCTTAAAAAAAATCAAAATCGTATGGTCCAATATTAACAAACTTATACGATTCTTAAAAGCGTCCGACTAATAAGTGGGAGTCACTGTATATGTCGCCAAGACTTATATGAGAAACGTCGCGGAATTATCCCCACTACCGCGAGGTATACACCGTGTGGGGCCACGAACCGAGGACTCTAGAGCTTCGCTGTCTTTCTCCTTTTTTTTACGTTCGACGTAGATCAAAGAATAGCATCTCCTTCCCGATATATGTCCCTGGCTAGATCCGTGTTTTCGACATATATCGAGTAAACACTGTATATTATCACAGCAAAATTCTCGACGCGTTACAATTGAAACCATCGCGACATGCGCAAGATTAATTTGACTATTTTATAAGTGATATAAAAAATCGTGATCGTTGCACTCTGTTGACGTCAAAGAGTGAAAACTCGCCAGACAGCACAGACGGCTCGGCCTTCGAATAGCGCAGCCGGCGATGCAATTCGCGGCCCGTAATCGTCTTTGCGAGTCAATCGGAGGAATGTCGCGGCTGATATCTGGGTCAATTGTATGAAAGCGCCTTCGCCAAAGCGATGGCGTCGCGAGTTATTCTGGGAAAACTGATTCGCCCTCGAGAACGGTCCATTCGCGGGCGCCATTCGAAACGTGGAACCTGCCGGAGAGCAGCCCGAGCCGCTCATTAAGGCAACATTCACAAGGTCGTATCACGTCTTTGACACCGGCCGATCACGTACCGGAATACATTATACGACTGTTATACATTGCGCAACGCCGCGCTACGTGCCAGTCATGTAGAGAAGGTCCGATCCATTCAGGAGATTGTAATTGAGATGGACGCGTAACAGGCGTCCATTACTGCCGTCGGGACCCGGGAAATGGTAATTCTTTCCTCTCTCTCTCTCTCTCCCTCTCTCGCTCTCTCCCTCGCTTTGCATCTACCCCCGAACATTTTTATTTTTTTGCGTTTCTACTTTCGTCCTGGCTGCGGTTTGCGTTGAACGACCGCCGCCTGTCGCTGATTTTTCGAGTAGCTTCGATTATCCCCACCCCCTCGACGCGCCGACTCCAGCTCGGCCTCGCGAAACGTTTATTGGCTGCAGGAGTAAGTTCTTTCCGATTAACCTGACGTCACAGGCAAGTTCAGTGCCAGGCCGATGCCCACCAACGTCAGAGACGATCAAAACATCTCGTTTAACGCATTGACTGCCATGTCACCCATATATGGGTGACGGAATGATTTGGCCAGGTTTTAAAATGAATTTTTACGTGAATATATTCATTGTACCAAATTTGATTAGGATCTGTAAAACACAACAAATTTGGAGGACTGCTCGATATCACACATTTAACTTTTTCAATTTTTATTTCATGAAATAACTTACTTTGATTTTATGGAGTTTTCGAGGTTTCTAGTTTGGCAAAGTGTTAATCCTCGGACAACGGACTATGTGTATAACTGTGCAAGGTCGACCCGGGACTTTCACCTCTTCGAACGTTTCCGTTAATTGTAATAATATGAACAAATGGTATAAGAGTGTCCCATTTGACGTGAAAATATCTCAATTAAAACTTTGTTTCTTACTCTTTGTCTAGGTGGACGTCTAAGCTACATTTTGAATGGACGACTTTGAGTGACCTTGGAAGATGAAAGTGTTGTAGGTCAGTAAAGTCGTATCGGGACAGGCCACACGGTCACCTAAATAAAAACATACAGTTCACAGGGTGACCTTGAGATCCTCGAAATACCTTCACCTGTACAAAACATGTTTGCGTTAAAATATTTCCCCCTTTATATCGTGCAAATTTGGACATAGCATTTTTTTCTTAATATTACTAATAACGGAAATATTCGAGTTGGCCAATGTCACACTGTATATTCGATGACGTTTAGGACCATTTACTGGATTGTTTAGCAATGATTTAAAATATATTTTTAAAACTGCAGCTGCTGTTCATTTAATTAATTCAGCAGAAACTAAGTAATAGAAGGGCGATTTTCCTATTTTGGGTCAAAATAGACCCGGAACTTTAGACTGTGGATTTTATGCAATTTACGAGAAGAATTTAGCTTCAGATTATGTTAAACCATTTTAATTTCTCAATCAATCATTTTCACTTGAACTGAGCACTCGTTGTATTATATATTTCATATCGTCACTAAAATAGAATATAAGATAAAGTATTGTTTTCGTGTACGCTCCGTTAATATTTAATCGCTAGTCTTATCAAACCAATTATTGCGTGCACAGTTATTCCCAGAATTACTACCGGTGAAAAAGAGTTACATTTTTAGTTAAACAATCTACGTCAAAATGATATTTTTACGATGGATAAATTGTATTTTAGTGCATCTCGAACAGAAGTTTAACGTATTAAATTCATGTACAGGAAAATTAAATCGGTTATCGTGTCGACAAATATTTCTTTTGAAAAAGCAATCAAGTAAACACAATTTTTTCTAAACATACACTGCGCGAAAGTTGTTCGAGATGATGCACATCAAAATATTTAGCGTCGGTGTAATTGCAAATATCAACTGAAAAGTGTTTCAAGGATTGAAAAGGAAATAGCACACTATTAATTTTACATTTGATTATATTAATAGCTCTCTCGTTCTGAGTGCCACAGATCGAAATTGAAAAGCAAAAAATTCGACGAATTTTTATCTCCTCCCTCCTCACCCCCTCCGATTCATCAAATTCATCTTTCTACGTCATCATACCAAGTAAAACGAGTTATCAACACTTACCTTGTGTATATTTTTAAATTGCCACGTGTAGGTCAGTAAGTGACGTCATGGCTCCCAGAATGTACAAATTTATCTTACTGACGTGAATCTCCAAACCTATATATACCCGAACCTGCGTCCTGGAAACGAAGTATTGTAATCGACAAAAATGAATGTCATCACAATTATGAAGTGTATTTACATAATTTCACATTAAATTCGATAAAATCCCTTCAACTTAAGCATTACAAAATATAATGAAAAAATGAAACAGTAGAATTGCTTTAAAGATTCACGGTTCGAATTCAGCAGAATCATTGAATCACTTAAATTGAATACGCTGTGGGTGACGAAATTATTACAATTCTTTTGTACAAACCGACAAGTTTACATTAAAGTACTAGCTGCGTCAAATTTTTCTTACATTTATAAAGTATTGCATGGAGTATTAAAATGCAAATGCACATTTGACAACATCATAAGCAACATTATCTGTCACATGAGTAATAAATATATTTTCAAATATATTTAAAATTTTCTAACATTATTCTACACAGAAAGAAATTCCTGAGTGCTTTCACAAATTTTCAATTGCCTTTAAAAAACTATTAAACAAAGAAAGAAATTCCTAAGTGGCTTCCTTTCGAAAAAGTCCGTAGTCTAATCACCCACTGTGCCATATTAATGTACATGTCACTGATCACTAGCCAATAACAAATGACAATCTCCGAGAACACGCTGACAAATCAGCGCGCGATAATAATTAATCTAGAGGTGTATAAAAATACGAAAAAAATCATGTAAAAATCTCCAAACAATTTCTCTAACGAGTAGCACTGCCATTGCTGACAGAATTGACGAGGACAGGTGGAGCGACCTTCCTGGGCTCGATATCGAACCAGAACCCGTCCTTAGCGGTCATTTGGAATCCTTTTTTGCTCAGCTCCATCGGGATAGTGGTTTTAGCGTTAGGCTTCAGGTTGCATCGAGCGAAAACGTGGAACAGAAGAACCTTGGCTTCCAAAAGCGCAAACCTGTTGCCGATACACATCCTTGGCCCCAAGCCGAAGCTCAAGAACAATCCCGAGTTAAGAATCTTCTTCGGGTCGTCAAGAAAACGTTCCGGGATAAACTTCTGGGGCTCCTCAAAATACTGAGAATCGTAGTGGACACCGTAGATCGGGATCCAAAGGAATTGATCCTTCTGCACGACGTGCGGCTTCAGTCCGGGCATGGCTGGTGGTAATTCGAACGATTTCGTGCAGGCTCTGTCGACGGCAACTATGACAGGATACATCCTGAGGGCCTCGTTTATGATCGCGTCGAGATACTTCATGTCGTTGATCGCCTCGTAGGACACCTCTCCATTGTTCGCCTCTAGAACCTCGTCGATCTCCTCGTGCAGCCTCTTCTGGATCTCCGGGTTCACGCCAACCTCGTACGCGGCGAAGCACATCAAGGTCGAGGTACTCTCGAACCCGCCGAAGAAGAAGACGAACGCCTGCGCGGTCATGTCCTCTATCGTGAGCTCTTTGCCTGGACCCATCTTCCCCCTGGTCTCCATCATCAGCTGAATCATGTCGGGCCTCACGATACCCTGCTCGTCCCTGGTCTTGATGGTGGTCGCAACCAATTCCTTGAAGAAATCGCCGATCACCGGGTCGATCAGAGATATACCAAGCAGTTTGCAAACACCAGGAGCGCTGCGCACCAGGAAGAACTTGAACGACTGCCACCTGCCGAAGCTGGTGGCTTCCCTGCCATACACGTAGAACTTGTTGTTACGGTCGGCCATGGAGTCCACGTTGACACCGAAAGCACAGGTGGCGATCACGTCGTTCGTGTACCTGGTGAACGCGTCCTTCAGCTCCAGGGATTGACCTTCCTTCGCCAAGCTAGCTAAGAATTGCCCGTATCTGGCCGCGCACTCGCACATCAGCTTGAACATCGCCTTCATCTTGCTGGAGGTGAACGCGGGGCTCAGCAGGTTCCTCACTTCCTTCCATCGTTCCCCGCGCAGGCCGAATAGGTTCTTGCTGAAGAGGGGCTCCGAGGAGTCTGCCTGGAGGGATCTGTGGTCCTGGAAGTGCTCGAAGTTCTTCACGGTGACGGACTTGATCAGCTCCGGGTCTCGGATCATGATCATCGGCGTCAGAAAGTCGAAGAAGCCGATGTACTGCGCGTCGGGATGCGTTTTGTAGAGGTCATTGACCTGCGCTGCGAACGTCGTCCGTTGCAATATCGCCTTCCATAGGCTGCCGACGATTGGGTAGGACTTCACTTCCGGTATTCCCCTCTCGCGGAAGAAACTGTTTACACCTTTCAGGTAGTAGTATAGCGCCGCGATCACGGCGATCAACGCCACGGTCACCGACCACTCCAACATGGCCGTTCCGGTTCACACGACTGGCCGTACAATCTTGTCACTGACTATCACTGTTTTCACGCGGTCACTGTTTCGCTGGAACCGGTCTTATCAAATCACGGCCACCCGTCGTGTTTACAGCTAGTTGGGAAACCTGATCGCGGATCGCGTTTACGCTGTTGCCCTCGAGCAAGGAATCCTCCGGCGCCGATCTCTCTACCGTGCACCGAGCAGTGCAACTGGCATCAATCATCCGCTTCGCGCGTCTTTTATCTCGTTTCCCCCGAAAATTCTATGCGTCCTGTCTATGTGTTGCGTGCCGCGGCTTGCGAAACTACGCGCGAGCATGTTGTTGGCGGCTTCGTTTCCTCCCACTTTGATAGCGACAGCTATCGCACTTAGGCGTGTCTCGAATACTCGCGAGCGTTTGCTTCTTTGTTGTTGACGGTCGCGGGAAATCCTGCCCGATTTCAGAATAAATCGCGAGCGGTTATGCTAGGTTCAAGACGATGTTGCTGGTTCATATTTATTCTAGAAACTGACAAATTCGAGAAAAGTTGAAATCTTGCGGTTCGTGTTATCTAGAAATGGACCGTATATTTTGAAAGTGGTGCGAGTCCATTTTTTGTTGATAAGAAGATACAAATATACGAATTATGTGACTGCTCATTTCTTTTTTTTTTTTAATTGACTTACACCACTTTCAAAATAAACGGTCCAAACAAAGACGTACTGGTGTCTTCGACACGATGTGCGCAGAAATGCACTTATGGTGCGTTTGCACTTTGCATTTTAATATTGTTTGTCATAGAATTAGTGCCACTGAATAACAATTTGTTAATGCCGAAATTAACTAGGTTACTGCGGAGGTTTATACAATTTTCGATTTTTGTAGCCAAAATTAAATAAATAAAAATCGTACTAAGTTCTGTCGATTTTTATATTCTAACATTTTTTTAACGTTTTCAGAAGCCGTGAATGCATGAACATCCGCAGTCTACTCATTATCAAATGACTAACAATTGCTATTACGTAATAAAAGCAGATTGCTTCTATGAACAAGATAAGTGAAACATGTGTGAAATGCATAAACTTCACGTGGCGGACAACGTGTTACTTTGCGTACATTAGCAAATAACTTCCACAATGTAAATTTTTCACTTGGGACGTGTTAGAGAGTACTTCTTTCGTGAATAGTATACTTTACATAACTATATTTCTTCATATAAGTATATACGTTACTGCATAAATATTTTCATGCATTTGTGTACGCAATAATTACTTGAACAACGTACGAGGGTGCAAATTATTAAGGCAGGAAATTAAATTAATACCATAAATTGGTACAAACCAGTTGCAGCTTTGTTATAGTCTTTGCAAGAAGTCTTCCTTTGGAAACGTGAACGGTGTTATTGTTGACAGCATATCGCCTGAATTGTAGGAAGGATATTACTCGTTAACGATCGTGAATATTATGCGCAATTAGTGGGGGATAATAAGTAGACACAATGACTCCTTTATGCGTTGATACCCATGAACGAATGAAAAAATGACTGCGCAATGTTTTAAAACATTTTTATTTATCAAATAATAATTGTCATTTAATTTGATTTAGGTCACACGATATGACAGAAAAATTAAAAAGTTTACTTGTGAAGAGAAACAATTTAACATGCGATGGTTCTAAATATTCTTCTTAATAAAATAATTTAATTCACAATTTACCTCCTCACTTTCATGCTTTCGATACAGATATTTATGGTGACGAATTTAATTCTATATTAGTTTGAAATATTAGTTTTTATATATAAAATTTTATCGTAAGTTGGAGCGTTGTAATATTAATTCTATGCAAAAAATGGTTGAAATGTTTAAATATTGGTTTCCCAATTATGAAGCTAAAAGAATCAAATAACGAACTGTGCTGTTATTTTTTTATAGAGAGAATGTCGAATGAGAACGTAATACTTACCACGGTCATAATTTCAACGCAGATAAATGTAGATTACTGAATTACATAAAAATTCTCAGATTGCAAGAGTTTATTATACACACGTGAGCCTTTAGACTTACTTACACTGTATTCCAATTTGGAAACGAAGTTTCGCATTTGTATTCGAAGTGTATTTATATAATCGATCCACATATCGGTTTAAACAGCGAATCCGTTAAAAGTTATCAACGACTTTATAAAAAGTTGTACACAGTACATACCTACATACCATAAAGTACATGAGTAACAAAATAAAAACGGTACAATTACCTACTTTCAGAGCTCGCGCGATTACGAGAAATCAATTATTGCAATAAATTAGGATCCTTATACTCGGTCCAATAACTTAACTAATTATAGTACACTACAGCGAGTAATCAAATTATTAGAGCCAGAAAAAATGTATTCGATGCCCGAACAACGTCGCCCACAATGTTGCTAAAAGTACTCTAGCAACTTGTAAGCACGAATACTTCATAAAAAATAATATGAATTCAATGTAACTAGACATTTATTTCAGAATTCATTATTTCAATCTAAACTTGTCAATTTATACGATAATTTGACAATCATCGTGCTCTAGTAATTTCATCACCGTATATCATAGAAGTCAGTGCTTAGACTGCAGATTTTTCTGGAGAATAAAAAGCGTGTGTTCATTTCAACAAAAGTTAAATCGAAATATACTTCCTCTTTTGAAAATTTAAACAAGTTGGAAAAAGCATAACAGTATCTTAAAATTCTTCAAATGTCGCTTTCGTTTACTTGTCACATCAAATCCGCAGTCGAATGATTAGCAACCGACTCTCTTCTCGATTCCCAGATAAATCGTCGTACCAATGTTGAAACCATCTATTGTAAAAATATAAAAACGGCTATCTAGAAAAAGTGCGATAACAGGCCTCTTCAGTGGATAGCACTGCCATTGCTGACAGAATTGACGAGGACAGGTGGGGCGACCTTCCTGGGCTCGACGTCGAACCAGAATCCGTCCTTAGCGGTCATTTGGAATCCTTTTCTGCTCAGCACCATCGGGATAGGGGTCTTAGAGTTCGGCTTCAAGGTGCATCGGGAGAAAATCTGGAACAGAAGAACCTTCGCCTCGAGAAGGGCGAATCTGTTGCCGATGCACATCCTCGGGCCCAAGCCGAAGCTCAGATAGGTCCCGGAGTTCAAGATCTTCTTCGGATCGTCGAGGAACCGTTCGGGCATGAACTTGGTCGGCTCCTCGTAGTATTGAGAATCGTACTGGATCCCGTAGATCGGGATCCATAGATACTCGTCCTTCTGCACGACGTGCGGCTTCAGTCCAGGCATGGCTGGTGGTAATTCGAACGGTTTCGTGCAGACTCTGTCGACGGCAACTATGACAGGATACATCCTGAGGGCCTCGTTTATGATCGCGTCGAGATACTTCATGTCGTTGATCGCTTCGTAGGTCGCCTCTCCATTGTTCGCTTCCAGAACCTCGTCGATCTCCTCGTGCAGCCTCTTCTGGACCTCTGCGTTCACACCCACCTCGTACGCGGCGAAGCACATCAGGGTCGAAGTGCTCTCGAACCCGCCGAAGAAGAAGATGAACGCCTGCGCGGTCATGTCCTCTATCGTGAGCTCTTTGCCTGGACCCATCTTCCCCCTGGTCTCCATCATCAGTTGGATCATGTCCGGTCGCACGATACCCTTCTCGTCTCTGGTCTTGATGGTAGTCCCAATCAGGTCGACGAAGAACTTGCTGACCATCTTGTCGAACAGCGTGACGCCGAGGACCTTGCACAACCAGGGAGACCAGCGCACCAGGAAGAACTTGAACGACTGCCATCTGCCGAAACTGGTGGATTTCCTGCCATAGACGTAGAACGTGTTCTCCCTGTTGGCCATCGAGTCCACGTTGATGCCGAACGCGCAGGTGGCGATCACGTCGTTCGTGTACCTGGTGAACGCGTCCTTCAACTCCACGCACCTGTCCTTCTCCGGCAAGGTAGCGAAATAGTTCCCGTAGTTCACGGCGCACTCGCGCATCAGCTTGAACATCGCCTTCATCTTGCTCGAGGTGAACGCTGGGCTCAGCAGGTTCCTCACTTCCTTCCATCGTTCCCCGGTCAGGGCGAACAGGTTCTTGCTGAACATGGGCTCGATGTCGTCGGCCTTCAAGGACCTATGGTCCTGGAAGTGCTCGAAGTTCTTCACGGTGACGGACTTGATCAACTCCGGGTCTCGGATCATGATCATCGGCGTGCTGAAGTCGTACACGCCGATGTACTTCGTGTCGGGATTTTCTTTGTATATGTCGTTGACTATCTCCGCGAAATTCCTCTGCTGAAGTAGCACCTTCCACAAGCTGCCAAACAGAGGAACCGAGCGTGCCTCCGGGATCCCGCGATCCTTGAAGAAGGTTGTCAGCCCCTTCAGGTAGTAATAGAGCGCCGCGCCCACCACCAGCGCCAGGGTCACCGACAACATGTCGACCATGACGATCTTTTCAACCACGCACGGGTCACGAATTTGTTGGGCGACGGTTCGCGGATTACAGTTCTTGCAAATGGCGCGTTTGTCGACCGATTGTGTTCACCGTTTCCGTTGAAAATGCGCAGCGTGCCGCACTCGTGTTTACGCACTCGATGACAACATTCGCCTGCGACCTGACTGCCGCGTGATCTCTAGAGCAACTGACATCATTCAGCCGCTTCCCGAAGCTTTTATTGCGTTTCCCCGCGAAAATACACTCGCCTTGTATGTGTTGTGTATGATCGCCACAGAATATTAGTGGAAAGGCGCGCGAGCGTTCGATTCCCCACTATGACCCGACTGTCTCTATCGCCATCATGCTCATCTGCTACAGTGTCTGTATGCGTGTGGTTTATATCATCATGTTAAGATAATGTGTCTGACTTTTTATTCGGTTGCTGAAACGGCGAGACTCGTTCCTGCCGAGCAGTGTACGTTATGGTCGACGGACAGGTATATTCTTCGGTGAAAGAATTATTACTGACGTCATTTTAACGAGGGATCAATATATTAAACGACAAAATAGAATTTTAATTTCTATTAGTTTTTTTTAAACTAAAGATCAAAGATCGTTTACCACAATTTTGTGGCAAAAATTGGTAAGTGAAATGTGGAATATTAAAGGCATCGCAAGAATTTGAGAATATTGTTAGAGTAGGTTTAATCGACTGAAACTATTAAAAGAATTTTGTAGAATTTTGTAGAAACTATTAAAAGAATTAAAAGACATTTTGTATATGGCTTTCGAGTCTAGTTAATAAAAATTAATTTTTCAAAATAGAAATTTCGTCACTCGCATATGACAAAAAGTAATAGAACCGAATGGAAAATATGTTATTGAATAAATCTATAAATGGAAAAATAGATATATAAACTATATAAATAGATATATACCTGTATACCTATTTGTATACCTATTTTTTAATATTCATTATGCTTTAAAAATAATTGGATTACCCTATTACCCTGACATGTACTTTGTTCTACTATCGATATCGCACATCCGGTGGTCAAGTGTTTTATCACGTTTCTTTGAGAAAATCTGTTCATACCATATATGTCCCTTAGTATTTATGTATTGATGGGTTTTAAGCACTTTCAGCTGAAGTAGGATTAAAGTTCATGCTCGATCTACGTGCGAGCATTCTCCTTTTGACCGATTCGAGATTTACTCTCCACGACAAAAATTGTTTTCTTCGAATGATTCCCGCGATTAGTTTCACGAGGAACACGAATTTTCGCAGCTTAAATTGGAAACACTTCACTTTTATTTTCGTTGACGAAAATTTAGATTCATCGCTGACAATAATTTACTTCAAAAAGGAAAAATTAGTTTCATCGAGTAAATGTGACAAATTTATAATGTATTTACCGGACCTCAAAATGAAATATGTTACTTTCTAAATCAATCCCCGCAATCTATAATAACAGTCTCTAACAGTATTTTCAAGCTCGACGAATTCAAGCGAATTACTGCAATTTTTGCGACGCTTTCATCGGCGTTCGTGCGTTATTAAATCCATATAATTTCCGGTATGCTATTTCGCTGATTTGATATTACTTTGATCAAATTTAATATCGCAGGAATGTCCCGAGCATTTTTTGTTATCGCGCGGCGATCGTATCGTATTTTACACATGCAGCCTGTTGACAAATTTGATTCGCTCCATTTTTCCGGTATACGATACTGTTCATTGAACAAACAGCGTCACGATGATTTTCGTCCGGTCATTGTCGAATGGCAGGAATTTTGTGATATTAACGACCGCTCGAGGGTTCGGTGATTATCATTAAATAGTTCTAGCTATTAAATGGTAGACTAAAAATCTGACGTCACATGATGCAACGGCGACCGGAAGAGTTGCATACCGTGCGAAAGAAATACCGTTCAGATTAACGGCGACCATGACGACCACGGAGAAAGACATTCGCAACCGGTTTCTTTCGTCAAGTGGAACGTTTGTTGCACTGGAGACTACAGGATGATGCAAAAATTTCATCTGACTCAACTTGTGCACCGCAACGTGTCGCAAAAGGATTTTCTTTACAAAAATATTGTCTGTTTCCTGGAAACAAATGATCCAGATGTCATTTGAAGCAAATTTTTCCTTCGCGAAAATCTTCTCCGCGGCTCTGTTAAGCAATTATTAATAAAAAACGCTGACCAATCAGAGGGCGACGGTTCCCGCTAAGTGCGACGTTGCCATTGGCCGAGTCAAAACTCGTCCGCTATAGCAGCGTTCTCATTGGCCCGCGTTTTTCGTTGATAATTCCTTAACAAAGCCGCGGAGAACATTTTCGCAAAGGAAAAAGTTACTTCAAATAACATCAGGAATCACCCCTTTCAAGGACACTACATTTTTGGGACACGCTGTATACGATACATAAGACATACCACCAGTGGATAATGAAGCTTGTTATTTAGACACAATGCTAGCAAACAAACAATTGCACACAAAGGCGGAAGATTATAACCGTTATAATTAGAAGCCATTGTGCATGGACAATTGAAACAGACTAAAATCTTTGCACACACCTAATATATTAGCTCGATAATCATTACATTAATAAAATTGTTTACGTTAATCCGGTGCATTACTCTAATTTCATATTAGCTTTTTGGGGGAACAACGAGTTTCTATCTCGCAAAACTCACTATAGTACGTCATGTATTTATAGTTGAACCAAACCAGATGAAAACTTATTTTAGTTATAATAGAGTTTATTCCAGTTCCATGAAAGCCTGGCGCGTGCAATCCAAATTTCCCGGATTATAGCTTATTTACTTTCCTGCACCGTTTGTTCACAGCAAACAATACTACGGGAGCCTGAGGCGCAGTAGATTTAATTAAAATATTCGTATCAAATTCTGATAAATGATGTCTTAATTGATATTGTTTATCTAATCGAGTTAACGCTGCCATCATTTTTTTCAATGAGCACAATGGCGATTCTTTTCCTATAAATGGACGTGTGATAACACATCTACTTTATCGATATTTTGAAAACTGTTATCGTGGAGTACTCTGTCATGATGATTCAGTCCATATGGCAGTATTCGTAATTTTTCTAATCGAGTATCACAAGCGTCGGTGACTCGCATGAAACAGATCGTGTACATGATAGCGCGTGATGGTACATGATAGTATACTATGTATACATGTATAATACCGCAGGTTATATAAATTCTCGAACAACAATATCGAGAATCACTCGAATCCTGTAACTCGTGAGTAAACGTACGTGTTGAAAGTGGTTTTCCCAATTTTGTTTTTTCGTTTCATAGACTACAATAATCGTTACACATCTTGTAAGTTGTGTAGAATATAATTTTAGTGGTCGAGTAAAATTTGTTTTCGTTACTTTCATTGAATATATTTTTAGAAACATTAATGAAATTGTGAGTCCTAAAATCGGCCAGACCTTTAAAAAACTCAGTTTCCGATCGTGCCGGCAAAAAATACTTGCGAGACGAAATTTTTTCTCAGAATTTTAAACTTTCGTCATCCTTTTTGATAAAAGTATAAATGTAGAAGCAACACGAATGTATTATATAACACCATATTGACGATTAGGGCTGTCTGCGATTCTGAGAAATACTTTCACTGATAATAAAACAGACACGTGTAAGTCCGATTAAACAATATCCCGATAAACAATAATTATAATAGCTGGCCGCTCCAATCAGATATTTCAAATTCGCAATTATAGAAGTGGACAATTATAGAATTATAAGGGAAAACTATTACGACTTCAGTTATGTTAACTGTAGACTGTGGATTGTTATGCAACATAGTAATTGTAAGACACAGGAGCTACTTAGACATTTATTTCTTCATTTAATAATTTTAACGAGTATTTTTAGTGCTGAAACTACCAGACGGGTCAAAATGACTTTTTTACGATATACTTACTTTTAACTATTGAAATTGTAGAAATTTTTTCTCGAGAAATTGTTTAATATATTTGTTTATGTATGTACATATTATCATCAAAGTCCTACTATACCTGAATGAATCCAATATTGTTATTATTAAAACGGAATATTCTAGCGTTAAACTCTTTGAATGGTTTAATATTAAATGCAAATTATTTCTGTTACAATAAAACAATAATTATTTATTACATCTACAAGCTTGCCGATCAAGGACCGAGTTTGCGCAGCAGAAATAGTGTTTCAATAATGAAATTATAAAGCACTGAAAAGATTAGAATAGTTTATTGTTAGGTGGAAGTTCACTGGCTGAAGATGACACGTGTCATCTTCAATGTCAACTCAAAATTGCAGACTCACCCTTCTAATATAATGCGCAAAATATCATTTCCACCCACGCGGCCATTTCGGCCAATCCAGCAGTTTGAGCGTAATCACACGTCTCTCAATTGGCAATGTCAACATCTGGGCACTTTATATAACGCGCTATATTTCCTACCAAATTGCTATAGCTCGTTACAAATACAATGATACAAATACACAATAATCAATATAGAACGTGTGATCAAAATATTCGAGTCGCTTGCACGTCAATTGACGATTTTGCATTTAAACGATCTCGAAATTACTTGCACATATGTTGACAATTCTGCATTAAATCGATCTCAAAAATCTATGCAAATCAGTTCGCGACTTCACATTGGAACAATAAATTATTAAATGAGAGTCTATCCACATCGAATTATCAATTTCGCGTGAAGTATTCTTGAAAATTACAAATTACGAATTTACATTTCGAAGCATTGTACAGACACGAAGCATCCCATGATTGAAAAATTAATTCTTCCGATTCTAATCATTACCTCTTATTTTATCCTACTTTCGACTGATTTTTATCTGGTGAAGAACGGTAAACAGTTTGGGACAATGAGATACTTTCAGGACTGCTGAGTGGTGCTAATACGCTAAATCAAGTTATATACATTTAAATAACTTTCATTGATCTATGATCAAAGTGAAGTTAAAAATTTTGGAATTTTTCATTGAGAAAAAGTGGGGATTATTCAGGTTCGATTACGTATTTATAGTACGGTATAAAATATTATTAAGTACTCGGAGCATTTCTGCAATAACACAGAAATCATATCGATAAAGTTAATAGTAAATGCTTCGTTGCGTAACAAATTGATAAAAATGTTACGTCCGACTATTAGCTGAAAGTTATAGTTCTGAACTTGCGGTTAGTGTATCCGTGCCATAAAACGCTTCTAATTAGTGTTAGAAAATGCACATTCCGAGTTCTTAACGCGCCTGTAATTATGCGTTTCAATTTTCACCATCTGCACATACAAACGTATATTTATTGTATCTATATTTGGATGAACTCTTATGTGTATGTTGAAACTTGTTTGAGGAACAACACACATATTCGCGATTACTGAGACCGGTCGTTGACCTAAACCGGTTATCGTCACGTGTCGTGATGATTTACTTTCTTTTTTAAGCATGTTTTGTATTCCTCGTGAGACGAATCTTTATCTTCAACTTTCTGTTGCGCACGTCGATCTGTCCATCGGTTCGAAACGAACTTATACAACTGTATCGAAATTATTCCCCCGAGCATCCTAATCGACGTTACTCGCGTTGAAACGAACCCTGGGAAACGAGAACTGATTGCGAACTAACGATACAAGTTTGAGGATTGACGTCCATATTTTAATGGCGTAGAAAATCCAATACTCTATCGCGCGAACTTGCGACAGCCATGATAAAAATGGATTTTCTCATAACCTACAGGCTGGCCTTAACAACTTTCGCTGCGCGGAATATCATTGCTGAATTGCTAGATTAAATGAATCGATTACTATTATTAAATCGTAGCGTGCAACTTTTTAAAAAGCAGGCATAAACTTTTCCGAAACCACGCTTCAAAAACTGATTTGCGTAAACTTAATTTTACTCCATTTTTATTTTATGCTTGTTCACGCTATTTATGTGTACATTTGTTTATTTTTAAACCCGGTGTTACGATATTCAAGTTATAGGATGATTTCATTTTCATCGTATTATGTTAATTTTTACTTTGCAAATATTTTTTCCTGCTCGAATTAATATGCTACTTCATAGTTGCCAATTTAAATGCATTTTATTGTTTAATAATTTCAAATTGGCAGTTTCTTGAATTTTTTCCAAAAGCTTTAAATTTGCATTGTTTTCATTTTTGCTCTAAAAATATGTTTCCCTGCTTAAGTGAATATTCTGTTCCGGAGGATAATCATTAACAAAACCAGATGTTATTTTTAAATGATTTAATGCTTTCACAATTTCTTCAATTTTTCATACAAACTTCTCCCAATGTTTTAAACTCTATTTCGTCGAATTCAATTCGCTGCTGGCGCCTGTAGCGTGACGTTTCACGATCATTATTCACGTAAGTGATCACGCATCGTTCGCATTAATATCATACGTCGGTACAAAAAAGGTCAATGTTTGTCTACTAATTGTTACGTTCCGTCTCGTAAAACGCTCTTCCTGGAACGTCGACGGTTACAAGTACGTTGCGAGCAGTGCAAAAACAACTTGAACGAATTAAAATACAGTGCAAAATAAAAGTCGTTGGTATTGATTGCATACATTTACTACTTTTTTTCAGTAATTTTAACGAGCTCAAAGTAATACAACAAGGTTTTTACCGTACAACCTACTCATTTTCATTCTAATTGCGTAAAATCAGCAGTAGCAAACGACAAACTCACAAAGGTATTCAAGTTTGTTTAAACGTTTAATAACGGTTCGCGCAAAACTCGGTTTTAGTTACCTTTTCGCGCTTCGGGGCATCGGCAGCAGCGGCGTTCCAATTCAACTTCTCTCAATTAATACGAGCGGATTATTTCTGGGCAGGATCTCCAGCCAGAATCCATTTTTGGCCTTCAGGAATGCTCCGCCAGTCCCGATCTGCATGGGCAGCGAAGTTCTCGAGGAAACTTTCAGTTCGCAGCTGCGGAGAATGTGGAACAACGCAACCCTGCTCTGCATGATCGCGAACCTGTACCCGACGCAAATCCTAGGTCCGATCCCGAAGGGCAAATAGGCGGCAGAATTGATCGGACTAGACTCTTTGTCCGTGAACCTGCTGGGATCGAACTTGCCGGGCTCTTTAAAATACTTGGGATCGCGTTGGATCCCGTAGATCGGTAGCCAGACGTGGGAGCCTTTATCAATTCGAAGAGGCTTCAGCCCTGGCAAGGCAGGGGGCAATTCGAAGGCTTTCTTGCACTCTCTGTCGGTGATGGGGATGACCGGGTACATCCTGAGGGCCTCGTTAATCACCGCATCGAGGTACTTCATCCCGTTAATAGCCTCGTAAGAGACATCGCCGTCGCAGTCCTTCAAAACCTGGTCAATCTCCTCGTGCAGCCTCTTCTGCGTCTCGGGATTCGCCGCTAGCTCGTGAGCAGCGAAGCATAGCAAGCTGGAGGTAGTCTCGAAACCGCCGAAATAAAAAGTGAAAGCTTGGCCAGCTATGTCCAGGTTGGTCAGCTGTTTTCCTGGACCCAGCTTGCCTCTGCTCTCCATCATCAGCTGAATGAAGTCCGGACGACCGAGACCTGTCCTCTCCCTGGTCGCGATATTCGCCGACACCACTTCTTCGAAGAAGTCGGCGACCTCTTTTCTAATTATCCTCAAACCCAGCATTTTGGCTAGCCTGGGGAAGACGACTATCGTGAACAATTTCAGGAATCCACCGCTGTGAAGGTCGAGCGCCTCCCTACCTAGAGCGTAGAACCTGTTCTCTTTGTCTGTCATCGAGTCTACGCTAATTCCGAAGGCGCAGCTCGCGAAAACGTCGTTCGCGAACCTGGTGAAGATGTCCTTCACCTCCGTTACCCTCTCCCCGTCCGGCAGAGCTGCTAAATGATTAGCAACGTTCGCGGCGCACTCGGACATCAGTTTGAACATCGTCCTCATCCTGCTGGACGTGAACGCAGGAGACAGCAACGATCGGACCTCCTTCCATCTCTCACCTTCGAGCAGCAACAGGTTTTTAGAGAAGAACGGGTCGATGTCCGTGTTCCTGAAGGTTCGATGGTCAGGGAAGCGATCGAAATGCTTGATCCCGATGGATTTAACGAGCTCTGGATCGCGTATCATGACCACCGACGTCATACGATGACGCAGGCCCACGTATTTCGCCTCCGGACTCATGTTGTACACTTCTTCGACCGTTTCGGCAAACGATTTCAGCCTCATCGTGGATCGCCAAGTGCTGCCCAGCACCGGCACCGATCTCTTGAACGGCAAACCGTGTCTCTTCAAGGGATCTTCTTCTTCCCTGGTCAGGTAGTAGTACAGTCCCAGCAACGCAACTGTGATCGATAATATTATCGAGACGTCCATCGCGAGCGTTTCGGGAAGTCTTTCTGAAATTGCGAATAATTCAAGATGAGCCGTATGTGAGATAGAAGGCGCGGAATACTTGCGAGCATTGAAAGTCGTTCGTGTTTTTGCGATAACTCGCTGCGAGATTAAACGCCGTTCCGAGTTGTCCGAGGAACCGGCTGAGTCATTCGGCAGCACCAGCGATCCCGCTTGCACACAAACCACTGACGCAACCGAGTGCAAAGTCTTCGTTTTAATGCGCGGCGGCGATAAGGATTTTATGTTTTCAGGGAAATTGTTGCTGAGGTCGACGCATCGTTCACGCCGCTCCGCTTGAAAATATTGTCCGCTTGCCTTTATTACGCGTTTCGTCCTGTATCGAAGGACGTACGTGAACATACTCGGAATTTGTTCGACAGCCCATTCATGACCTCTACGTGATTCCTGTTTAATCTTCTCCTTGATGGTTTAATGGTTGCACTTGTACAAGGACAACTTATGTAAACACAGCGTTGCATCTAGCGCGTACAACTGGTATAAGTAATTTAATGTGTGCTTAAATTGGCATATATTAGAAAAAGAATTTATCACCAGGTTTACGGAGCACTGAAAGTGACTATTTTATATTGCGTTGGAAAAATATCAAAATTGTAGTTATTTAGATTTTCAGCCATTTTTAGTGTGATATGTGCTCAAAGAAACGAATCTGTTGAACAATTCTTCACAAGCGCGTCTTTGCACTCTTAATAATTCGTAAATATAAAAATTTCGAGCCCGCCATTTTGACAATTATTTCTTCAGTATTTCCAATTATTTAGAGTTATATGAACACGTAAGGGGTATTATAGAAGCAAGTTGTTTTAAAAAATTTTACACATTTTAAAAATTCCACCTCTAATGGAAAAATTCGATGAAACGATTGCTGGAAAACCATTTCATAAAATATTAATTTTAATTTATTGTCAACAATATACTTAACAAAAGAAGCAATTTCCATTGAACTCTATTTTTGTTCATATCGTGACGATAAGTTATTATACAAATTTATGGAGAAATAACACAAGTGTACCAAAATTAGCTTGTTATCATTTAATTCTAACAAGAATGATAATAATAGATATGGCCTATTCATTCGGTATCATGGTATTGTTAAGAAGCTAATTGGACGTACATTCAATGAAATATATCAATTTTTTAATCAACCTGTAATGTTACAATAACAATGTTATTATTCCGGAAGCATAATAACTTGATTATTCTAAACGGAACTACGACAGTATCATTTTAATTAGCAACGTTTATGCTCGATTTTTTGTAGCTGCCCATCTTATGTCCAGCAAATGCATTAACTAGTTCATTTTGCGATATAAACATTTTTTACCAAGACAATTAAGTTTTATGTTTCTTGTGTTGCAAATGATTTGCATTGCGTCAACAGATCGTGACTGATGCAAGAACGAATAATTGGTGTCGACAAGGCTAGGCAACTTTTCCGATAGTAATTTCTCCTTCTTACATTTTCTCGTCCTCAATATCCTTCTACAAGGAAAACGCTTCATAATTAACTCATCATCGTTGTATAACTCACTATCATTATTCGTACTATCTTCTCGTATTACGTGTTACATATACATTTTGTACACAACATAGAGCAAATAGAAACAGTGTTTCAGATTATTTTTGCAATATTTTTATTTTTGATTATTTTTTTAGTATAGTGTGCGTAAGATAAAAACTGCACAAATATTGAAAGACATTTCCAGTATTTTTATCAGTAACACGTTCCTTTTCTCATACTGAGAAAAAAATCGAATTCTTTTAACTGGTGAAAGAAATAAAATATTAAAATAGTACATTGTTTTTTGCAGATTACTCCGCTGGCTCCCGAGCAAGAAAAATGATAACGTGAGTCAATTTTCGTAGACATAAATATCCGCTATTTTAGTTCAATAAACAATCAGCGACAATTTCGACAACATTAGTCACTAAAAAGTCTCAAAGACAGACATAATATTTAAAGGAAATATTCTTATTTTACCAGATTTGAGACTTGACAATTTCCAAACTGAGCAATTCATTTTTCACGATATTGCAAGCAAAATTTTCGTTTCTATCGTGAGATATACAAGACAGATTACGAGAGTAATCATTGCGATAGCAATTGCATTCGTCCTGGTATTTCAACTATTTCGTGCTTCAACTATTTATTTTGCCACGAACGCATAACGTCCGCGGTCCATTCGTTCGAGTACGGAAAAACGGTTCGCAACGGTTTCGTTTAGTATAACTCTGTACAGTCTACGTACAGAAGTTGTCTTTTTACGAGACGCAAATTTCATCGTTTGAGAACAACGGATGTTCCGTCACAGTAAGTACCAAAAACAGGGGATTCTATGCAATTTCGTGATTGGACACAGACAAGAGGCGAGCCAGAGACATCGAAACACATCAAAGGCGGGGATCCTGTATGATCATCCGCATATTCCCGTACATACTGTCATGGCAACTTCGGAATCTGACTACGCGCAACATTATCCCGTGTTCATCCGGCTCGTTTGTGCTGCTGGAGATCAGTAGGTGTCCACCTTGGAATACGTGCCTAAATCAAGCCAGTAGAGATTATGCCTTGTGTTTAGAATATGCTGTTAAGGATCTAACCGTCCTGTCTCTCCCACTCCCCCCCCCCCTCCCTCTCCCCCCACCAGCCTGAAGCCTTCCACTGTTACAATATTATATTTCGAACAAGAGTTCTGTTTATCTGAATGCTGAGGATTTGGATAACGATGTTGATGTTCCGTCTAGTTCAGAAGCACTCCACTTAACACAGGAGACGGTAGCAGTGTTAATTTCGCATAGAGCAATCGATGCCTGCTCCGAAAAATGTTCGCACTGAAACCGACGAGCACACTGTCAAATAAAAATTTGTAGGCAAACAGAAATTTCTTTCTTCTTCCAATGATTTGAAGAAGCTGGAACGGATATTAGGCGTACTAATTAATTCCCGGCCCTCGCAATCAGGCAGTGGTAACTTTATTTAAAAAAAAAAGAAACCTTCGAAACGTTCTAGTTTCGAAATTGGAGGTCCAGTAATTATTTTGAAAATGGAGTCCACAGAAAGTGACGGAGATTGACAGTACAAGCTGTAAACAAAATTTGCCTATTGCTTTAAATTGCAGCTAGTAATTTTTGTTAGAAAATGCACCAAATCCTGGTGACGAATGTTTCCATTCTGGAACACTTGACGGTTTTATCGTTCACATACAGACTCGGAAACAAATATGTGATCAGCTTACATGTGTTGCGCGAGCCAGTGTGCGCGAGGATCAATTTCGAAAAAATTCCATAAAATGTTTTCAACGGTATCGTTGTTAAATGAAGATTGTCGAACGTTTTGTTCTGCCCACTTTTATTTAGGTGTTGCTGCTTCAACTTGTAATCGAATTTACAAAGATGCTTCCGTTAGAGATTATTGAATAAATTCGAGCACGTATTGTTACAAAAATTGCGAGAAATCTAAATACATTCAGTCTTCTAATGTTTATAGTCACAGTTTGAGCTCGATACGACTAGTGTTAAATGTATAATATTTACACTGCTTGATCATTTTACAATGATTGAAAATCAACAAGAGTCCTAAAAATCCAGAAGCTCTAATATAGTCTAAGCAAAACAGAAATATTAGCACCGTGTACTGCAACGACAAACATTTAGGCGCTCGCACGGGAGGTTAAATGAACTCATTCCTCGGAGCAAGCAGTTAAAATTCACTTGAAATTTCAGTGTCCTCTTGAAAGTCGAAAAGCTCAGAAAATCGCCGTTTCCGCCATACTTTCAGCGCCGACTCATTCCCCTAATGTATTTGGCCAGGCAAAAGAAAATTAGCACAGTTGTTTGTCAAAAGGCCGGTGCGCGTATAGTTTCAGAAAAATAAGGATTCGGTGAAGTGCGAGTCCGGCTGGTTCGGCAAGGAAAAAAGGAAGAGAGGGGAAAGAGAGAGAGAGAGGGGGGCAGGGAAAGGGATGAAGGGACAGGCGGACAGACAGAGACAGTGATAGGGAAAGTGAGCGGCAAGGGTAAGAGGGAAACGAGAGAGGGCTGGCGGAACAAAATTCATTTGGCCAAATTAAACAGAGTTTAGCAATTTGCGCTTAATCCATTTGTCGAGGATCCGACGTCCGTCAGTCCGTTCGTCTGCTTCATCCCTCTCTTTGCAGCCGCCGCGCTCTTAACACGACCACCACTGTGCACCCTTTCCTTGCTGGCCCTTCCACGTTTCACCTTACCCCTGTCGATACTAATCCTCTCGTCTGCATCGTTTGCCGCTGCCACTTTCAAACAGTGTGTCGCGAATTTCTCGAATACAACCAGGGCCGTTAATAAACTGCAGCGCAGCCCCGCGGTGGATGGAATAATATAGGATGGACTATAGTAACCGCTACCAGCGTGGCTCATCTCTGTTTCCTGTACTTCCGTTTCGCTGCGACCACAGAATCCTCCGTTTTTATTTTTCGAACGAACTTTAACATATTCGCTGCCACGCGATACCAATTTCCCAGCAGATTTACAAGCTCAATTTCACGTCCAACTTGAAGTATTATTTATTACTGCAACGCGGATTTTTATGCATTCATCACAAAAATGTGGATCGAACGCGAAACATTTGGAACGTTTAAAGAAATGAAAAATTAAATCATTCTCGGTGCACTGACAATTTTTATTTTTATTTTTTCAGTCGAATATATTGAATTTTATTAGGACTTTTTGAATACGAATGGGTCAGAGTAGCGTCCGTGATAAATATTAACTTTCCAGTTTCATTAGTTGAATTTTTAGGTTTAGCAAAAGCTATGAAAGCGATTTTCATGTAATTTTTAGAGCCACTTGAATTCTTGTTGTAGAAAATATTTTGTGCGGTAATAAATTGCAAATATACGTCCAAGAACGCTGTAATCTAACAACGACTGAAAAGTATCATACGGAGGATTTTTTGTTGGGGTGATGAGAGACCCCATGCCATTTGCAGAGATCGATTACCGTCTGCAGAGGAACTTCGTGTAAGAATATTGAAAAATATTGTTAAATTATTACGATCGGTCGAACTGATAAAATACGAAACCTTGCGAGGATGTGAAAGTAAAGATCGAACGAACTGATTCGAAAGCCGACCCCAAGGATGGCGTCAGTCTAATTTCTCGAGTGCCTCGAACGCAATAAATCTACAGGCAGGACGTGCGTTAAGATATATCGTCCTTACTTTCTTTTTCATCCACGGAGGACAATTTTTCATTTCCCGGGAAGTCGAGTTTCATGTCCTTGAAGATTTTTATTCAATTCGCACCTTTGCAAATCCACCGGCATGTTGTTTTACGCGCGTCGTAAATGCGCTTTTATGATCTACAAATGCGAGCGTAATATCAACACGAATCAAATTTATTCTGCAGGGCATGAACGCTTTCTAAACTTCCGTTGAACTGTAACTTCGAATTCACGTCTTTTCTGTTCGTAATTACGCTACATCTGTTTACAATAAACTGCTAAATCAAAAATTAGTATCACACCCCATGTAACTGATCATGTAACTCCACAGTGGTCATCAGTGACCGGTGCTATATAGAATCACTTAAAAACGATTGTCATTCAATTAATTTCACCGAGTATCAAATTTTATTCCGATATAAGACGACGCTTTTTGTTTCGAAATAAGAAACTCGCTATCCCTTCTTCTGTCTTTCTTTCGAGCCATTGCCTTATATCGAAGGAAAACTGTAGTGAAATGTCGGCGTGGGTCAGAAATGACTCCGGCATAGGCCTAGAACTCGCAGGAGTCCGAGAGTTAATGCCGAAATTAATGACTCATAAAGTGACGAACTATTCTTTTTTTGATATATTGTTTCTTCATAAGGCTTGAGAAATGCAAGAACAAACGCCAAGCCAACCATTGAGATTCGTTGTAACGTTAAAGTTTAGTAATTGTTATTAATAACGTCGATTGCTTCTGTCAAATAGATGGAACGCATAAAATTCACGTGACAATACACTAATGACCAGACTGCGGATATTTAAGCAAAATAAAAATATTGTGAATCAATTGTAAGAAACAAGAGTCAAGTGAAAAATTCTTTCTTTAATAATTTGAGTAAATTGAAAACAATATATTGACGAATCTAAATTGTCTTCATCTCCTCGCTATTTTAAATTCTACTGACCCATTTTACCAAGTTTTTATGAACTCGCTTTCTTATTTGTCTGTTACAAATTTTGCAATTGATTTTAAACTAACTTCCCGATCAGCTGACTTGAAACTTTAAGCATAGCTCAAATACACTTTAGTACTTTTACACTCAGAACACGCCAGTCTATCGAAATTGAGCATGAAAAATTGGGCACACCATTTAAGAAAACAAAGGTGACCTCTATATCTTCTCTACGCCTCCACTTGCAAGAATATCATTTATACTACATTATGTAGTTTCTTAAACCCTACAACTTCTGTAAGTAACTTTTTCTCGCATTGTTTGAAATAACCGAGATATTCAATTGGACAGAGCTCGTAGGACACACTGTATATTAACTGAAAAAATGAAAAAATGTTAATATCTCTTTTTAAATATATATTATGCTTTGAAGATAAGTATAATTGACATAGACACAGTATTTGGTACCCCCACAATAATTGGGCCCGTTACCCTACAAGTATTTTCACAGCTATTGAAAATTCAAAACCCCAAATTTTCAGAACTATCTATACAAGGTTAGGAATCTGTACGGGGCTAGAAAGAATTATTTTATACTCTTTACTCCGTCTTAAAAACGTGGTATATTAACCCTTAGCACTCGAATGGCGTCTGTAAGGCGCCACTGAAAATTGCTGTATCATTATTCAAAATATTTTTTACATTGTCAAATTTGTTTGTATTTAATAAATTGCTAAACATTTCAGTATCTCACGAGTAAATTGCACCATTTTCGTACGTATAACATGAAAATAAAATACATAGAAGGAAAATATTCTAGGTCGGATGAAATGTTGCGTTTTGGAGTTGACATAGCTTTGAGTGCAAAGGGTTAACAATTTTTCTGTATTCAAATGATTATTTGTCACAAGTGCATCGAGCCCGCAGTCCATTAATGGCCCGTATTGTTGTCGGCGACAGAACGTTCATGGTTCAAGTTCGTGCGGCGTGAACGAGAAAAAGACAGGTCAAAATACAGACGAAAATCGAGTAGAGGGTAGGGGGTATCTTCCCCGTTCGTTCCATAAAACACATTTCAGGCTCTCCCACTGGTACCTCCACGGATCGAGTCTTTTAGCTACTGGTTTACATCGCAGGAACCGGCTGCTATCTTATTATCACGGAATTGTTTCCAACCCTCTCGTTTCCCTCCCGTTCCCCGTTCCGTCTTTCTTCTTCTCGCTGTCGCTGTGCGGTCTTCTCCTTGCTCGCCGTCCTTCTCGGCCTCTATTTAGAAGGATGCTCGAAGGAAGCAGCGGCGAAGCCAACTTAAGTGTATTGGCAGTTGTGTCCACCTTTTATTTTCATCCAATCGGGCGAGGACCTTTAACATCACTCCGCTGGAAAACCGTAGAGTGCTTCGAACCGGATGCCCCGGCCGGTTTCGGGGACTCCAGAGACCTCTCATCTCTTTCTCTCTTTCTCTCTTTCTCTCTCTCTCTCTCTCTCTCTCTCTCTCACTCTCAAAGCTCAACTCCTCAATGCATGGATTTCCCTCGTTTTAAAGCGACACTCGTGTTTCCGGTTTCCTTCGGCATCTCCAATCCTATTCGCCCGAGTACCTCGAGGAAAGATTCTTACGAAAATATTCCATCGCTCTCGATCGTTTGTTGTGCGGCGAAATTTTCGGGAAAATTGCTTGCCCGGGGAATGTAACCGAAAGATTCATGAAACTGTAGAAGGTTTGCGCGAGATCCATAGAGAAGGATGAGGTACATTCTGTTCGTGTTGCACTGCTGTCTGATTTGTGCTTTGCATATAGACGAATTGTTTCTTCAGCTATCTGATTGGTCAACCCTCGGACGGCTAGCCTTTTTCTCAACCACACAATTGACTTATTTAGCTGTATTTGTATCAGAGCTTGTCAACTTTTCTTTTTATATATTTACGAAGGTATTTCTTACAGGTCTTTTCGTTGTTTTTAATATACATTACATTACTCGTTCATGATTGTATTGTTTTCTTTTTTTATACATTTAGTACATTGAAAATGTTTTAGACGAAGTATTTTTTCACTGTAAGCCCACTTTAAGCCCCTTTATTGTTAGAAAGAAGACTGTTGTTGGAAGAAAATTATTGTTAGAATAAAAATTCAAGATGTTTTCTGTACAATATTATAAGCTCCTTCGTTGTTGTATATCCAATTTGTGTTGCCAACTGAAGCAAAATAATTTTATACGCGTTCTATTCAAAGTTCTTATTTAATGTAACAATCAGAATAATCAAATATGACTAGCGAAATAATGAAGATAATACAGTAATTTATAGTTTATATATAGTAAAGACAATGACACTCTTTACATTACATTAAAAAAATTCTTCAATTTACCGGAACCAATACATTATATCTTTCGTAAGATTTACTTTTATTTTATGAAATTGAAACTTCGTGTACGTTTACCTTTCCAAAAACGTATTCAGATTTTTGTCAATATCGATGACAAATAAATTGCATTGATCTGGTACAAGTAGGGAATCCCACTAGGGTCGGGGACCCAATTACTGTAGGGGTTACCAATTATATACTGTGCCTACATTAATTATACTCATTTTTAAAGCATAATGAATATTAAATAAGAGACATTGAATTTTTTTCAGTAACATCAGTTAATATATAAAATACATAAAAAATATACAAATAGATATATAAAAATAGATAGATAGATAGATAGATATAAAAATATAAAAAATATAAAAATATATATATAAAATTCAATACCGCTTTCTTAATAGGGTAAGGGACACAATTATTTTTAAAGCATAATGAATATTAAAAAATGGGTATGAAAGGTATACAGGTATATACCCATTTATATAGTTTATATACCCATTTCTTAATATTCATTATGCTTCGAAAATAATTGGGTCCCTCACCCTAAATGACCTTGGGCAACGAGTGTGAAATACAGCTAAGAATAAATAGGATATAAGAATTTGACGGCGTTGAATGTCGGATGTCGAAGAAACTGGATTAGACGAAGCTATCGAGAAATTCCTACAATCTTGAATATCGGAAGTCTATCTGAGGAAGTGGCACGAATCCCGATTTCTCCAAGTTGCCGTCGTTTCCTCTCTCGTCATTACTTATATCCGGTCGAGATTGGAAAGGGCGAAGCCGACTTCCGCTATAACGGTGGAATTTTTAACGACGTTAAATCGAAAAACTTTCCCTCCCGATTTTTATTGCCTTAGGACGGCACTCACTGGGAACACTTCGTAATAGATTCATCGCCGCGCTGTAACATCATAAAAATTCTTGTTTAGATTTAGTTTAAATCACATCTCACGCGGTCACCTCCTCCTCCCGTTCTGAAAGCTGCAACCGTAACACTAAAATATTTATTCCGCGAACATAGTCGTCGAGATCCACGTTGATGTTTAGCCTAACCTATTTGATCGTCTGCCCTAATATTTACAAGCAACGGTGGCCGTCGCGTCGCGCTCCTTTTACGTATCGTCACTGTGAACCTGAGCTGTGCATTATCATCTATTAACTAGTGGAAAATGGGAAAATAACTTTGCCAGTGGAATATCCAACGCTCATATTATTGTTGAAGAATTATATTCGAAACTATTGTTTCGTAAATCTCCGCATCACGGTACTCGTGTTTCTGCTATGTCGATTCTGAAATAAAATTCGAGCCGAAATTAAAACAATTTTGTTTCATTTTCGATAAACTAAAATCGACATTGGACGAATCGATTCAAATGATTAGAAAATATTAGAGTATTAAAAGATAGACTTTACACATTTATGGCAAGAAAGAGTTGGTACAATTCAAAACAATAGAAAGGATAAAATAATCTAAGAATGTCTATATATTGTTTTTTAATTTGCTAAGATCATTGAGATGCTTCTACATGGCTGGTGTTTTTTTGGGAATCGAAGCAATTTTTCCGTCGCGTTAAGGTTCGCAGTCTAATTATCCGTCGGTGGTGGTAGATGCACGGCTAAAATCAGTAAGGAAGGGACAATCGATTAACAACGCTATTGATTGCGGACGCAACAATACAGGTTTTCCAGCTGATCGCTTCCATCAGATCGTTCTTCGGTTACAAAACGGGGCGGCAGCGACGCGGAAGCTTCCTATTACAGGAGAATTCGCGCGATTATAGGACGACCGGTTGCAATTCACACGTGACACAAACTGATAATAGAACGTCATACAAGTACCATGAATCCATGCGAAGTCACGACAATAATGGGACACGCGAGCCGTATACGCGTTGAGAGCCAGGTGTCGTTTTACGGTGTCGCGGATATTCAGCCCGCGAATTGTTGCCTCGAAACTCGCGAAAAATATACACACTCGATTGTTCGTGCTGCGATTCGTGTATTAAAACTATCCATGCCCAAGCGCCAAAGAATTCTAATAATAATCAATAGTGTGCAATATTTTTTTCAATCTTGTCGAGTGTATAACGCGACTTTAATTATTCCAGCCAATTTCTATTCTTATAGATTTTGATACGCCGAATGGAAAGTTGTTCTTCTTTGTCGTCCTCAGTTTTTGAGACATTCAATTTGGAAAATTGCAATAGTAATTTTCAATTTTCTCATCAATTTTGAAAAAGAATTGGTGACTTGAGTAATATTGTAAGAAAAATATATACTGTTGTTTGTTAGAGAGCCTCGAATTCTACCAGGCAGGAATCATTTCGGACCATTATGCAAAATAAAAATTGTTTGCATCAACTGTTGCAACATCTAAGAGCAAAATACAAATTTCTTTCGTCTAATACATAAACTTTTGAAATCTGTCTACTATCTAAATGCACAAAATCCGCAGACTAATAATGAACCAAACCCGACCGAATTTGTCGCATTTCATTAAAAACATTCGAGGGAATATTTTCGCGGGATTACACTATCGATTTATGCGAGAGAAAAAAAGCATCGAATCTTTCAACTCGGTACGTCAGGATTTTCCCGTAAAGTCATAGGGAATACGACTTTGATCAGAACGAGATTTCACCAGAAGAGTTTTTAAGCTCGCAGTTTCGCTATAATGCTCGCGGTATGGTTCATATCTCTTCGCTTTACCGTCCATTTTGCAGTCGAATATAACTTAAAATTGGCGATACGGGGACACTGGTCCCGCCGTGATTCAAAACGCATTCGTACTCGCTGCGAAAATGTGCTGGTACGTGTATAAACATGCGTATGAGTGTGTTCCTTTCACAGGACCTCGTTCTCCGACAGTCATATTCCATTAGTTTTATGCTCGGCCCATTTGCGTTCCCGCGCGGGCTCTGCGAAAAAGAAATGGCGAGACTCAAGCTGTCTGCGTTGTTACTTAATTACTTCCCGATACGTTGATTGCCATTACGCCTTCGAATGTGCTCGTTCTATTATGTATCGTGGATTTCTGTAATTATTGTTTGAATATGTTGACAATAGTGCTTGCTCGTTAGCCGGTCGAATAGACGTTAGAACAGAAATGTTTGTTACTTGAGCATTGTGCGCACAACTCAATTAGGTTTATTAGTAAGTACAGTGTTTTCTCGATACTTGTCAACAACACGGGTCTTGCCAGCGACATATATCGTCCAGGTCGTGCCCGACCCGTATTATGTTTACCCCTCACGGGGTATGCCCCACAGTAGTGGGGATAGTTCTGCGACTTTTATCAGCCAGGTGTTTGCGACATATATCGAGAAAAGCGTGTAGTCTACCGTGACTTTTGTAAACGATGAGTTTGTTAAAAGAATGATTGGAATTTCGTGTGCTTTCATATTTTAATTGTTTAAAAAATTCCGGAGTACAAAAGGTTAATTGATGGTATATAGTGGCGGTCCGTGTTTTCAAGCGAAAAGTGTACAAATATAATGTTTAGTTAGTAATAATGTAGTGTTCAGCGAGTGATAATTTAATGTTTAGAAAATAAACATATGTGCCACTTTCAGAATATTTATTCTCCAACAACACTTCTAAAATACAATAGAAATTATTTGAACACTACATTATTCATTTAATTTAACAGAACGATAATTTCTACATTGAAGCTGTGCCTTTCATATGTATGTCATAACACTGCGGATTTTTATGGTAGACACAAGGTTCCGAAATTGAATCGACTGAAAATTTTAATAGAAATTAGAAAATTATTTCTATTATAAATTGAATAGAATTGTGCTTCACTAAAAGTATGAAGCTAGGTGTTGACAGTCTATTTAATTTCAATTCTCCTAAATCAGCCGGTAAATGTACAAACATAACAATAACGTTAAGATTCGCAGTCTAGTGACAATTTCATGATAACGATTCGTTTGGGACCAATGTTGTTACGCTAGAGACAAGATACAGTGAATTCTCGATATATGTCAGTGACACGGGTCTTGCCAGCGTCATGTATCGTCCAGGAGACGTTTATCATCCAGGCCATGGCGACATATATAGGGAAATCACTGTACTTCAACACAGGAAAATGTCTTCAGTGAAGAGATCTTAGAAGAGATCAACGCAGTCAAGGATCAAGGATGAAGAGGAAGAATGCAACGGAATGTAAACGATGGACTAGTAGGCCAGGTTGGCGACGCGTGTTCTTGGGAAATTAACACAAATTTGCGCTGTTATTGCTTGAGAATACACGTAGTTTTTCTGGTCTTTCACATCGAAATCGTCGTTCGTCCACGGCTCTTCGTTGACGTCAATCAACGTGAACTGTTTACAGCGAGGGACTGTCTTCAAATTTCATACTCATGGTGATTAAGTAAGTCTCCTGTGAACTGTATTTTACGTATTCAAAATTAGTACAAAATAGTACAATTATTGTCCGTTCCAATTCTGTGAAAATTAATACTTTAATATTCTGTAACACATCTTGAGTTGCCACTGAAAAACGAATGAAGCTTATGGCAACTTGCTTAAATTATATGTATATGTTGTCACATGTATTTGTTGTTACGTGCGTCTATTTATAAATTTTTATTCTGCAGGGTAAACGATAAAATTAATGATAGAAATTGCAATCGTATAATGTAAACGTAACAGTTCTAGAAGTGTAAGTTTTATATTTCACACGGAGGGAATATTGTATACTAACGTCACGAATATAGTAAATTTGTTCAAATTGCCAATTTCAAATGGGCAATTTAATACATACGAAATGTGTGGCCATATTTATTTGTTTCGGATGGAATACATTGCAGCTTCGTAAAACCATTTCATCTTCGAAGTAAGTTTTACTTTATTTGTCAACTGGCTCTCATTTAAAGTTCACACGATAAACTCGCTTTCTCTGGGGGACCGCGATTTTTTAATAGGTAATACAAACTTCCTTGGCCTTAATCACACAGCCAATAAATATGCAAAACGACCCTTCCAATTTTCGTCTCGATGCATTCTCGTTAAAAATTTATCGAACCTTGTTTCGCGGTCCTTTTATTTGTTCGTCCCGATAGCGACGTAACGCAACTACTGATAAAAAGGATTTCCATTGAGGGGTAGAGAATCTAACGAAAAATAAAATTAGAAACTCTAGCCAATGTACAAACTGTACAAATAATCTGTTCAAGCACGAGATAGATGTTCGATTAATTGTGACTCGCGTTAATACTATCACAATAAACTCGATAATATTTACACAAAATAACGCTTCTTAAAGTAACATATTAATATATTTAGAATAATGTAATAGTAAAAACGAAACAGGCAAATGTAAATTTATTTACCATTTTCAATACTTAAACTCTTTAAAATTAGTATTATATTATAATATAATAATGTAATAGTTAAAACGAAAGAGACAAATGTAAATTTATTTACTGTTTTAAATATTTAAATTCTTTAAAATTAGTATTATAATATAATAATATAATAGTAAAAACGAAAGAGACAAATGTAAATTTATTTACTATTTTAAATATTTAAATTGTTTAAAATTAGTATTTTCGTTAAAAGCATAGACTTTAACAGGCGTGGTATTCACCTTATTTTTTTGCAAACATAGACTTCTACAATTATACTAAGCCACTAGTATTAACTAGTGTTAAGCCATTTAAGTATTACGCATACATTTTTATGTGCAATTAGTCCAATTGGCACGAGGGACGAATGACGGTAATAGCCATTCGAATTTCATTGAAATTTGTTGCCGCTGCAACTATTATCCGGAAAAATCAAGGTGTTAATTTCAGGTGGACCAGCCTCTGTAGTCGTCGCGTTCTATTGTTTTCGGCAAGGCGAGTATGGCGGTGCGTGTTGCGCAACTAAATTTTCCCCGAGTCTCGAATCGGGGGACGCCGAACATTTTGTCCCCGCGGAAAGAAAACGGAAGCACAGTGTGAAAACGGAAACGAACAGCGCCGCGGAGTTTTCTTGCGAAAGAATTGCAAGCAAGGGTACTGGCAGAGCGAGGAACGGGAAAATACGGGGTAAGTTTCCGTGACGTGTAAATCACGCTTTACCGAGAGCTTTTGAGTCTCGGCGGCAAGGTTCGTTGAAAAGTTAACAGGCCGAGGAATGAGAAGACCGTGTTCTCTCCACTGTGTCCAACGAGCGGACATCCCGCGCACCGCTTTTACTTAATGCTTCCAGTACTTCTTCAGGGGTGTTAAGCTGCGAGCTTGCTCTATGCAGAGTGATTCTGAAATAAACTTTATGAGTGGTCCGGAAACTTATGGGCCAGAAACTCGTGTCCTTACCAGTTGCAATCGTTCGCTTTCCCATACCATAAAACACTTTTCAATCTTCCATAATTATTTACCGCATCACTATTAACTGTTTGAATAATGTAAAGACTCGTGGTCCGGAAAATTGTGTTCTTGAAATTACAATCGTTCGTTTCCCCATACCATACAACATAATCAACTTTTAAATAATGATTTATAAAGCGATTCACTGGATTCAATGACCTCGAAATAAGTTCTCGTTAGTGCTTTTATTTCCGAGATATTTTCAAAAGATATTTGATGATGAAAGATAAAATAGTACTCCCTCTGTCCCATAATAATAGTAGCAGTTGATGAATTTAATTTGTCCCACAATAGAAGTAGCAAAAGAAAATAAATACAGAACCCAGCACTTATTATCGAAAAACTAGATTAAATTAAACAATAAATTAAATATATTACTCCTAATTTTTATTTTTAGTGTTCAGACAGTTTTTGGATGTTTCAATAATTTCGTTGCTGCATTTTAAACTTGCAAGTAGGATACCTTGGATGCGAAGCTTTAAAAAGTTCAAATTAGAGTTATTAAAATTATTGAACAATCGCAACTCGATCTTTGCTTGAAAATTCTCTTTTCTTCATCTTACTTTTACAATGGGTTGATATACAACTGAAATATAAAACAATTGATTTCGATCAGCGGATGAAATTAGAAAAAGAGTTATAGTTCGTAACAATTAGGTTAACCTAAAAGTTGAAAGATGTGTCAAATAAATGACAGATGTCATGAAACAACACAAACATACTTACAGCTGCATTCGCCAATAATTCCCGTTTAAATAGTCACTTGCTACTATTATATTGGGACAGAGGGAGGGAGTATATTATTATGATAATCAGAAAGGATTGTAAAGTTAACAACTTGAAATATCAATATAAACATCGACGACAATGAATATATAATTGAAATTTTCTTCCGATTCGTTTCTTTATTGTTAAATAAAAAGTGTCATTTCATATATTTTATAAGACGTCGCAAACCTTATTTATAGACTTCGAAAAGTGTCCATCTTTTCCACCGATGCGATCTCAAAGCGGCTATAGGAATTTCCAGTTAATATAAACAGACTTTAAAACGGAGAAAAGTGTCATAAAACGGAAATGGACTATGAATATATTGTCAGTGCAACGATCTACTGTATCAAACGGCGTTTTTTTATTTGATATATGCGCCGACCTGTATTCTTTTCACTTCGACATTAAACGCCATCCCTGTTTAACATTGGAAAAATCAAAAGACTCGTACACAGATTACATAACTTCACGCGAATACATTATTTTAGAATATCATCTCGCAAATGCATAAAAATAATATTCAAAGTAAAATCGTACGTTACCTTGTTCTGCGTAACAGTGCAACGTTTAACCTACACGGTAACAAAATATTGTATTCGCTAAACAAACCGTACGGTTTTGAAGCATTAATAAGTGAATAAATACGCCCGGGTAGTTCCATTGTTAATGACACGGGAACAGAAAACGGAATAACGGCGCGCCACGCGACGTAGGTACACGTGTAGGATGGAGCCGTCGCGACGCAGGAAATTTGCAGAAAAATGGAGGAATCTTGGTGAACGCGTGTCGCTATTTCCTTGAAATCGAACATTTTTCCGGGCTCACTGGCGGATCAAACGAAAAACATTCTTGCCTCGGTACAATCGCGCCTGCACACACGGGATTTCCAAAGGATTCGACGGCGTGCCCCGACGAAAAGTATTCGAGATCCGATGAATTTCGAATAAAGGCGGTGCAGCTGGAATCCCGGCGAGAAGGGCGGCGCAAGGCTGCGTCGGCCTGCAGCCGCGAGACGGCAAATGCTCCTGGAATTTCGACGCGTCTCTCCGCGCGTCAGTTCCGCCTTATGTCGGCCGAAATATTCTTATAGCTACCCTTCTACGCAATAACCTTCCTTCCGCGATCCTTCACAATAGACACAGTGAACACGTTTGATGCCCGATCATCCGGACAGAGTCTGTTGGTTCTCACAAATATCACAGGACTCTTTGTCGGTCCGACGGAACGCGAGCATGCGGCGGATACGCGGAAAATAACCAGCAGCGATAATAATGTTGGACGACTATTCGGAGATGTAACGATTGTTTGTTATTGTCTCGCAATTCACTTAACACGTTGAATGTCGCACGAATTTTGTGCGTTTCGCGCGAGCTTCTACTTTGTCGCAATCTTTATGCAAAATGTATTACAGTAAAGTCTTGGTCTAAGCCCAGTCCGCGGATCCGTGCCGTGACATACAGTGTGTCCCGTGAGCTCTGTCCACTTGAATATCTTATTTCAAACAATACGAGAAATATATCCGGCGCCCGTACCGAAAGGGTTCATATACTAATAGACTGACAAATTAAACCTTCTATAACCTCAAACGTCATCATTGAAAAATAGCTCGGTGATATTCTCGAAGAAATTCCACTGAAATTGGAAATTAGAGAAAAAGTCCGGCTTATACAGTGTGTCTCTGTCCACTTGAATATCTTGGTTATTTCAAACAATACGAGAAAAAGTTACTTACAGAAGTTGTAGGGTTTAAGAAACTACATAATATGGTAGAAATGATATTCTTGCAAGTGGAGGCGTAGAGAAGATATAGAGGTCACCTTTGTTTCTTTAAATGGAATGTCCTATTTTTTATGCTCGATTTCGATAGATTATTCTGAGTATAAAAGTACTAAAGTGTATTTGTCCTAAAACTGGCCATTCTTGAGATATTTGACTGTTTTCATGAAGAATGTTCGAAATGTCGGCCATCTGCAGCGATGCAACGTTGTAGTCTTTGAACTGTTGCGTCTCTTACACCTCTTATTGTTGGAGCGTCTATTGTAGCACATGCTGCGATAATTCGTTGCTTCATATCTTCCGGAGTTGTTGGTGCATCTCGATACACAACATTTTTCAATGTTCCCCGCAAGAAAAAATCTTGGGGTGTTAAATCTGGTCTTCGTGCTGGCCAGCAAATAGTGCCACCGCGTCCTATCCATCGATTTGGAAATATTTCATTAGTGTACTTCTCACCCTTCGAGCATAGTGTGTTGAACATCCATCGTGCTGATACCACATTGTCTGACGAACGTTTAATAGCACGTTTTCTAATAAATTTGGCAATGTAATTTTTAAGAACGTATCATATTTTTGACCAGTAAAAGTGCCGTCAATGAAATGATGCCCAATAATTTGTTGCCCTGTGATTCCACATCACACATTAATGGACCAGCGTCTTTGATGATCAATTTCTCGTAGCCAGGGAGGATTTTGTACTGACCAATAATGCGTGTTATATAAATTAACACGCCCAGTGCTGGTAAAAGTAGCCTCATCGGTAAATAGTATTAAAGAGAAAAAAAGTGGATTGATTTGTAGCTGCTCTTGAACCCATCCACAAAATCTAACACGATTTACATGATCCATGTCATGTAATTTCTGGTGAAAGCTAATGTGGTACGGATGATATTTGTGACGAGCGAGAATTCGTGATGCACTACTTTTGCTGACTTCAGATTCGCGCTGAATCTGACGTACACTGATATGAGGTTTATGATGTACCACTGCAACAACATTAATTTCATTATCTTCATCACTACATACAGGCTTCTCTCGATTCATCTTACGAACAGCGAGACTTCCAGTTTCTTTTAATTTTTTACACAATCTTTCAAACATCTTGTGTGGAGGGCATATGCGGTTTGGATATCTTTCGCCGTACAAATTTCGAGCCACAATTGCGTTTCTCTTACTTTCTCCATAAATTAGAAGCATCTCTTGTTCTTCGAATGAAAATGTCATATTGACTATCTTCTGTTCACTAACTGAGAAACTGACTGACACTGCGAGACGTCGAAAGCCTACCAATGTTTACATTTGACGTAGCGAGCATATCCTGGAATACGTTCCATAATGAAAGTAATAGAATGTAAACAGTGAAATGTCTCAGCAACGGTAAGTTTTAGGACAAATACACTTTAGTACTTTTATACACAGAATACGCCAATCTCTGTCGAAATCGAGCATAAAAAATTGGACACTCCATTTCAAAAAACAAGAGTCACTATATCTTTTCTACGCCTCCACTTGCAAGAATATAATTTATACCATATTATGTAGTTTCTTAAACCCTACAACTTCTGTAAGTAACATTTACTCGTATTGTTTGAAATAAGATATTCAAGTGGACAGAGCTCGTGGGACACACTGTATGTCGTGTAGGGATACTATTTTCTTGTGACGTCAATTGAACCACAAAATACAGTTCAAATTATATCGTGTTTAGTGTCATTTTAATCAGAAAAATGCTACGAATAAGTTGGCGAAAGTTCGACAAAAGAATAATGAAAAATAAAGAATCTCGGCCCCTCGCGGTGTGTGCCCCCCAGTGGAGGGGATAGGCGAACTGACTAAAACCATGTGGCTCCGTTCGGCTTAGATCAAGACTTTACTGTAATTGCAGGTTACAGGAGCTATTTAGGATTGTCTTTATTCCCTTAATAATTTGAGTAGGTCGAAAGTAATCGATAGTGGTGGGGATAAGCTCGAGCGACTGTCATTACGATTAGTGAAATATTGATGTAGGTCAGAAATGACTCCGGCATAGGCTTAGAACTCGCAGGAGTCCGAGGGTTAGTTATTTTTGCTATTTTGCACTTGATGTACACATTCCGCACAGTATTTTATTGTAGAGGCTTCACAAGTTTGGCGACAAATGTTGTTCTGCGAAAGCGTCCACTTTTTTCTGCGGACGATTATAGTTGGTCAACAGGTGAACAGCTCTTACGAGATGCCCTCAATTACAAATCGTCAAAGGGCTTTAGCCGGAAGCACCGATTAGTTTGGGTATCTAATAGCGAGAGATAGAATCTCGAGAGAGGGGGGGGGGGGGCATAGAGACGTTGTCGAGAGAGCAAACAGATGATGGATAATGCTCCATGCACTATCGAATTAGGGACTAATTAAAGCTATGTAGCTCTAATCAGGAGCACCTATGTACTATGTTCATGTAACACTCTCCAGTCTGAAGATGTAGTTTAAGATTCTGCCCTGCCACTTGCTTGCTACTGTACCAAGAAATGCTTCCAATCTCTGTCAGTCCACTACAATCATCGGTTCACTTAACCTCGAAGACACGTAACATTACGTTCATTTTTTGTCACTATGTTTCGTTCAGACGAAAAAGTTAACTTACACATTAATTAATTTAATTTATACATTTGTATCTCTTTATTGGTGCTGTAGCTTCAAACGGTTGAAAAATGAGAGAACTTCAACAATTTTGTTTATATATAAAATTGTGTTTTTTTTTTAATTGATATGTACATTTTATTGTATGACATTTAAATAGTATTTGCAGAAAAATTCAGACAAATGTCGTCAACTCGAAGAACGTGGCAGCCATTTTTCCAAAACCATTTCTGAATCTCAGGAGAAAATGTTTGTTAGCGATAATACTTGAATATTAAATATAAAATAAATTAAAACTATTTTTTAATAGCACATTTATTTAATTTTGAACGCAGACAGCGAAGATCATTTTTAACTTAATGCTATATTGTTAATTAAACATACTTATCCCGGTAATTTCAAACGCATGCATTCCTGCTCCATAAAAATCCTGTTCGGACTATTCTTGCGTCCAGATTAACCACTGCGTCCCAATTTCACCAGCCTGTCTGACCACCAATTAGGTTAGTTAATCGAGATTTCGCTGTACAAAGACTACGAATTTTATACGTTTCATTCACGTTCAAATGTGCGAGATATAATGAAACGGGACCTTTAGCTGGTATTAATTGCATTTTTATTTTAACTAGGGCTAATTAAGTCCTTAGTTGACGAAACAAATTTTTCATTCTTCAGTATTTGTCATTCTTGCCTGATTAAAAAATATATATATTAATATTACTTATGTAATAAGTATTGAAATAAGTACTAATTGAAATAATATTTTTTGATGGGATGTATTAGAAATAATTGTTTGAAATAATACTTTTTAGGATATGCAAGAAATATACATTTCCATCGAGGAATTATTTATTACTTATTTGATCCTAGATTTTTTATTCAAATATCAGCTCTTAAACAATAAATTGTTCAAATTGAGCTTAATATGTACGTCAAAGTTTTGTATTGTCCATTTGCTTTTACATTATGGATTTATTTATCGTTTCAATCGCAACGCGAATACCAACATGTAATTATACGTAATTAAAAGTCTATTGAAATTCTTTTACTAATTAGTGAGTTCCATGAATATTAAAATAAAATATTGAAATGTAGACCAGTACCTGTGCATTGTTATCCACATGGCTCTTTAATAAGTATTTTGCTTTTGATTAATCCGCGAATATTAATGACAGTAAATTTCGTGTTGCTTATAATGAGGTCCGTGTATAGTTTTTCCGCATTCGAAAGTTATGATGGAATACATATATGCCCGGTTTACATTTTGCGTACGGTGCTCCCGTATCCATAAAATGATCATAAATTATTACAAATTATGCAAGTTCTTGCACACGTTAATCATATTTGTTCACTACGAATGAATTAAGTTTTCCCGCACAAAACATACATCGCATTTTCAGCTGGTAAATCAGTGAATCTTTTCAATATTTCGTCCGTTTAATTATAAATGCAATTATAAATGACGTTACAATTATATAATACAAATTTAACCCTTTGCAGTCGAATATTTCCCTTCTATGTATTTTTTTTTCATGTTATGCATACGAAAATGGTGCGACTTACTCGTACAATACTGAAATGTTTAGTAATTTATTAAATAGAAACAAATTTAATTTTTGCTGATACAGCAATTTTTAGTGACGCCTTAATGTCACCATTCGAGTGCTAAGGGTAAACAATATAAAAATTAGAATTTACAATCCTGAAGACCACACAGTCTAATAAACAACAAATATTAATTTTGCCAATTTATCTTCGCAAATTGTGTTTTAATTATTTACGTACAGATAACTAGTTTGGACTGGACAGTAGTAAGGAAGTAAAACTTAATTATATACTTTTAAATAAATTTTTATAAAAATCTCCGTACAAATCCTTCGTGTATTTTAACTTTTTAAATTATCAAATATTCTTTTATGCTTGTAATTCAAACAAAATGGTACTCCCTGTACTGTCAGCATCGGTAATTTGATTGCTACAATTTAATTGGAAGAGAATTACGATATCGTCAACTTTCCTTTGTACAGTGAATTCTCGATATTTGTCAACAACACGGTCCTTCCAACGACATATATCGTTCAGGAGACATACCCGAGCCGTGTTATGTTTACACACCTCGGCGTCCGAGGCCTCTCGAGTTTCGCGGGCCCTCACGGGGTATACGGTAGTGGGGATAATTTCGCGACGTGTATCATCCAGACCTCGGCGACATATATCAAGAATTCACTGTAAATACTACCGTTAAATAGCAAACATAAATATGTAGAATACAGTGCTAGAATTAATTCCCTAGGATAACTCATTTATCACTGAAATCTCATATTGTTCAACTTGGGTGTTCGTATATTTAAGTAAAGCACTGTCCATTCGCCATATTACCTATTCTAACACCATCCTTGCAGTTAAGTAGTTCAACGCGTTGAAAATCGATTGATTCGTCGATAATAATGATTAGGAGGCAGGAGAGCCATCGCTCTCCAGGATAAAGAGGGTCAGGAGACTCTCGGAGGTATCAAAAATTTCTTTTCCGCATCCTTCTTTTCCACGGTTTGCGTTTATCGCGATAATTGTTTCCGGGTTTGCTGCGCACTCAGGGTGTCTCTCTCGTCAATCGATCGTCTCGCCACCGCCAAGGCAAATATAAGGCGTATAAAGGAGCGACCGTTTAAACCTGAATGCGTCCCGTGGGACGTATGCCAGCGTCGTCGGTAATAAATATGTAAAGTACGGTTTACGAAGTGTATGTGGAAACACACGGCGCGGCGCGGCGGCCCGTATCCGGCAACCGGTCGTCTGCTACATCTAAAAGTGCATACGAACGACCTTATCGCGTAGCTTCCCAAAATGGATTACCAATGAGGAATGATCGATAGTATCGCCGAGAGATACCGGGGAAAAAAAGTTAAGTCGCCCCGGTGAAATTTTTAGCAGCTGTCGAACGGACTTGATCGAGCAACGCTCGATTTCGTGGAATTTCCGATTAGATGAACTTTCACCAGCAAAATTTATTGTTCCTTTTCTTTCGTAAGAAACCTCCGATCAAATATCAATGGCCGCTGTGCGTGTACGTGAACGTAATAAACGAATGAATGAGCCGATATGGAACACGCGTCCTCCAGACTTCTATTTTTCACGAAATAAAAATAATTTTTAAATAATTAAATATTAATTATTCTAATTTTATAATTAATACTAGGTTTACGGGACCCGTCGAAATGACGGGTTCTAGAATTCTCAATTCACAATTATCGAAATTGTAAAGACACACGAATGAGAAATTATTCAACTATTTCCTTGGGTATATATTGTAGAAGAAATGGCTAAAAATTTGGATAGTATACGTTTTTGTTATTTTTCTAAAGTAATGTAGAATAGTTATATTCAGTGGCCCGTAAACCTAGTGTTAATTCTTTTCATGATTATTTACTTTCCATATTTCTGTTGAACGCTGTGCCGAACCAACTGCTTTTACCACTAATCTGCCCGCGTTGTAACCGATTATTCTTTCCTGAATTTCTGTAATGTAAATGCACGCGCAGACCTGTAGCGGATGCCGTGTTTTACAGCTCGCAATAATTACGTTTCGAATCGGGTGCGCATGGGCAAGTTCCACAGATGGGTTCAGTTAATCCATTTAGTTAAGAAACGCCCCGAGGAAAATGTCGGAGCTGAACCATTATTTTCGAGTCACACAAGCGAGACCAATATCTCTTTCACTCGACGGTGCCTGCTAACTACAGTGAATTCTCGGTATATGTCAACAGCATGGGTCTTGCCAGCCTCTTGTGTCGTCCAGGAGACGTCCCCCTAGCCGTGTTATGTTTGCACTTCTCGGCGTCCGAGATGTACCCCGCGGTAGTGGGGATAATTCCGCGACGTTTATCATCCAGGCCTTGGCGACATATATAGAGAAATCACCGTATTCTATCAATTCTTTTTTTATTTCAACGTACTCAAACCTCCAGGCAACGTTTATTCAGCTTTGCATGGTTCATTCTATTTTTAAGTGTACTTATCCTTTTTGATCGTCGCTAAATTTTCTTAATGAGAAAAAATACCGAAGTTGTCCAAACGCCAATCGACGTATTTTTCGCGTTAGAAGACCACGACACTTCTTCCCCGCCATCGCTGCGCGACCCCCACCATTGGTTTGCCTGTTCTCCCACTCTTCAGCATCACTCTTCCGACTTTATCTCCAGAGCCGAAGAACTGGGTCCCGCGGGTATTTCTTTCATAGGATACCAGTCGAATCAGTGTCGCCAGATCAAGACTTGTTTCCCCACTCTAATTTCCCCTCTTACTGTGCTATTCCCCTCGTTTCCGTCGCGGTCCGGTCACGTGACGCGTTCCGTTCCTTTCGCGCATGCTCCGCTCAATTCGTGCTGCCTCCCCTCATCTGGCGACGCAAGGTCGAATGGTGGGGGACCCTTGTAGGCACTGAGAACCTGGGAAAGAAACAGTGCGCAGGTCCACAGGCCCAGTGTCGTCAAATCAAGGTCGACTTGACCTTGGTAACCGAAAGGTCGACTTGTTTCCCCACTTTAATTTCCCCGACTACCGCGCTATTCCCCTCGCTTCTGCCACAGCCCGGTCACGTGACGCGTTGCGTCTCTTTCGCGCATGCTCCGATCAATTCGTTCTCCTTCCCCTCATCTGGCGGCACTGAGTCGAATGGTGGGGGGCCCTTGTAGGCACTGAGAACCTGGAAAAGAAACAGTGTGCGGGCCCATAGGCCCAGGGTCGCCAGATCAAGACTTGTTTCCCCACTCTAATTCCCCCATGCTACCGTCACGGCCCGGTCCCGTGACGCGTTTCTGTCGTGCATAGAGAGGGTAACTTTTTCCCCTCGATTCGTGCTCCCTCCCCTCATGCGGCGACACTGCCGTTGCCCGGCTCCGTTCTAGAGGAATCAGCAAGCTTCCGGAGCGTTGGCGGAAGGTCCTATCTAGTGAAGGAAAATAAACATAATATTAAATAAATGAGTTTGAATATAGAAAAACGATAGAACTTTCCCTTACAACTACTGGGTGAATGGAATGCAAAGAAATTGATTTTTTGAAGGTTTAAAATTAGAACACTCTCTTAGCTACGTAGTTGGTCCGAACTGAGATTGAAGATTTCCTATCTCGACAATCGTAACCTTCCGATTTCTGTCGTGTTGGCAGTGGCAAGAGCACCGCAAAGCAACCGCATCGATAGCGTCTGAACAGTAGACGCGCGTAGTAGAGGAGTGCATTCTCGTCTAATTTGTCTTAGATCGACATTGGAAAGCCTTTGCTCTACACTGGTTCTATTATTGCGTTCCGTAATAATGTTGGCTAGGTAGCTGGAAGCAACCCGCGCCTCATTTAATAATGGCAAGAAGTTCGCGTGCGTCGCTACAAAGCCGAGCTGTTTACGTCACCGGTATGCTGCAATTATAATTATAATGCTATTGTTCTTGCGTCCTGGACGCGGCCGACGACGACGACGGCTCGCGAAACCACGGTTTTCGGCGAAGACCGCCGCGGCTCGGCCTGGCAGCCGTTCGTCGCGTCGCGTCGCGTCGCGTCGCGTCGTCGGCGTCGAAGGCGACCGATGAAAACCGATGTCAAATTAGCAAATCAAATTTCACCAAATTAATTATTTCAGCGCGACCCAGTGAATAACCCGCGGCGAAACAAAAGCCGGCGCCGCACCGCGCCATATAAAATATGAAAGCTAGCGAATTTTATTCTGCCGCGCGTCGACAAAGGAAATAAAGATTCCGGCGCTCCTTCCGCCGTCGTAATTTTCATTAATGTAATTAATCAGGTGTACCAGAGGCGCTGGTTCCTTTGAAAGATTTCGGCGCTCGTGCTTCTTGCGATCTGCACAGTTGTGTTAGGCTCTCCTCGTTTTTCCAAGGACGAAGAGGAACTTCGTTACTTGATTACAGGGAAGCATTTTCAGGATAATGTCGGTGAACGTAGGGGAGAGTGGGGATAGTAGAACCACTAGAAATACAGTGATTTCTCCATATATGTCGCCAAGGCCTGGATGATAAACGTCGCGGTATTATCCCCACTACCGCGGGATATACCCCGTCAGGGACCAAGAAGCTCGAGAGACCTCGGTCGCCAAGGAGTGTAACATAATACGGGTCTATCGGTGTGAGACCACTACTAATCCAATAACAAACTTCTTTATTTTTCATTTTGTTTTATGGGACTTTCACCAACAAATTCGTAGCATTTTTCTAATGAAAATGATACCAAACATGATATCATTCCGATGATATTTACTTGTGTAATGAACGATGGAGGATAAATGACATCAAGACTCGTGTCGCTGACATAAATCGAGAATTCACTGTATTTATTTTTCTTCCAGCAAGTTTCGGCTGCCTCGTTCAGTATCATTAGTTCTATGGTGGAGAATTCTATGTTGGACTGTAAATTATCAATAGTTACCGATAATTATCGATAGTGATGGCGAACATTTTGTACATCACAAGCCATTATTCTATCATTTTCGTATTATTACGAATAGAATAGTTCGTAGAGGCGTGGAGTGTTTATTGCCGCTTACATTTGCAGAGATAGGATTTGTGGGTTCAATAACGCATTAGAAATCGAACAGGTTATCTCAATTTCAATTAAACACGCTTATCCGTATTTTCATAGTTGCCCAAATCTTTTCTGTCATTAATCCTGTGTATCAGAAGACAAAAGTAAGACAACAAAGGCTTAACTGTTTTCCACGAATTGATACACCGATTAGATATCAGACTTTTTGTAAATTCGATAAATGTTCTAACACTTACCGCGCGAGGTGTACTGCAAGTTAGAGTGTTTTGGAAAGAAAACGTTTCGTTGTTCCAGAAAGTTGTGCCAATTCGTTGCAGATAACGTTTGAGTGACAGGAGACACGGATTAAACGGTTAATTTCGAACACAGTATTTATTAAAATATTTCTGCTGTGACGAAAAACATTTTTTTGAAATGATAAAAGTTAATTGATATAAAAATGATAAAAGTTGTTTCCTTATTTAATTTTGCAGCGGCCGTCACTGGTGACTGTAATGAACAATATAAATGAGAAAAGAATATAGCATAGGATACATAGTGCATTCTTAGTAAAATTCTGCTTGTTAAAGTAGATTAAAGTAGATAGACAATTTTGTATATTTTTATGTATATTCTTGATTGTTTGGTGCAAGAATTGCATAATGTTTAAAATCTGAACTTACCCGGTTTTGCAACTAGATTTTTGATTATCTGTTCTATGTTATATTCTTTTCATTTTAATTCGATTGGGTTCCATATGACAATCGGTTCACAAGGTGGTTAGCATTTTCCTGACGGTGCGAGTAATCAACGGTTTAGCAAAATTAATATGCAGACGTTTTATCGGTCGCCAAATCACCGGTTGAAAATGCATGCCTATTTACTTTCTGACACGTGAGATTACGCTAGACCCGTATTACGTCGATTACAAAGACGTTCATGAATATTTAAATAGGATAGTGCAGTTCAATATCTCAAGCCGACCTGATGCGCCTGAATAGATAATGACGCCTACAATTTTCGAGCCGTCCACCCGGACGAAATGTTACGTGCGGACAGCTCTCGGTGAGAACGATTTCGTCCTATTTCCATTTCGCCTCGAATTTCCCATGATCTACATGATTTTCCTTTTCTTTTTTTTTTTCTTCTTAATGGACATTTTTTCACAGATCAAGAGAATAAATCTTGTATCATTTTTTATTACTCCCCTTCGAGAGCACAATGTACCCCACAAAATCTAGTTTTCAAAAATGATTTACTGGACACGTGTTGCATTAGTAAACGTCGTGAAAAGATCTTGGCGTAAAATGCCTCTTTGCGTAAAATAAAAATTATTTGAGTCAATTGCACAGAATAGAAGTTAAAAGAAAATGTATTTACTCTTTCAATGTTTAGTCGAAATGTGCTAGTGAATAAACGTAGTGTTAGTTATTTTACAGAATATATTTTTTTCACAGAATATGACGATTACAGTGATGCTTACTTTAATCAGTAAGTTTTATTTACAGAAAAGTTATGTTTGTTCAAAGTTACCGTTACGAATCGGACATTGCATATGCAACCACTTAATGTTTATACACCTATAAAACTATGTTTCGAGAGATTATCGTATTTGGAGGGGGCATGGGTCTGTGCGAGTGAAGGTTATCTCAAGGTCATATTTTCCGGGAACCTCCAAACAGTAATGTTTTTTTTTTAATGAAACGACCTACCCCTTTCGTGAATCGATGTATCAAATTCTGCGTACAAAATGTCTTGACTTTCATATGTCCTGAATCTAATAGTCAACGAGATATTATCGAAATATAGTGGTTTATTTATTACACATTTCAAACGATTTATTTTTATCGAAGTATGATCTGCGTACAAATAAACAACGAAGAGTGTATTTACATATGTCGTCTCACCAAATACAGTGAAAGTGTTATCCATACATCAATATACATATTATAATAATTCGAGTAACGAAGCAAATCTGATGCTGTAATGGATACCTTGTTCCGACGTGTTTTGTTGAAGAGAAAATGTTATTACATTCGAAATTCAATACTACAGAAATATTTAATATTTCGGAGCACATTTGTACACACACGTATCTTCACTACAAAATACAAAATATGATGCTATTCGTCGATGACGTATGTATTCCATGCGATTAATCAGTATTTTACATGAATTTCCATTACAAAATCATTCAAACCCGCTGAATTCAGCCCGAGACACATAAATCGCCTAATTAGCTGAAACCTAATAAATGGCCGGCTTAAACCAATCGCCATTGGTCGAAGCTTTTGAGAATCTGGACCAAAATAGACCCAACCACGATTGCAGGATTATTGACTATAAGGAAATTAATTCTGGCCTATAACTGAAATAATTGTTAAAATATCTTCTGACTATACTGATATCAGCTCATTCCATAAATCGTGCTGTTTATAATTCAATAGTTTTACATATTTATATTTTAATAATGTCAAATTAATCGTTTCAAAGACGTCTTTTGAATCATTGAAGATAGCAACATTTATTACATTTTTGTTACTGTTTCCAAAATTAAATTAATGCTGCTGTGTATACACTAAGATTTATTTACTCTATGTGGCAGTACATTCACTTTGTGCTTCACGAATTCATATTGCTCAAATAAAATTTTTTATATAAACCCTATCGTAAGGTTGACCCTTCGACAAAAATCGATTTTTTACTGCTCAATTTCTGGCAAATAATTGGGATTGGCAGCTGTTGCGTTCGGAGCAATAGAAACGCTGTCCAGAAAGAGTCTAGGAAAATCTGTTTGAAAAAAATTGACCAGTTATGAAAATGGTCCGGCATCTGAGGGTTCAAAGATTGCTCTATTATTAGAATCAGGGATCCATTGTAGAATAGGCTGTCCCGAATGACCCTTGATTCGCGAACTAGGGGGAGCAAAAATGTGGCACATTTATTACGCCGTTTCCAATTTCAAAAACAGTGTACGGTATAATTCGTCGAATCAAACGACTCCCCGCTGTTCGCGAACGAAACGCGTTTCAATTCCCTCCACAACTAGTTATTTATTAGCGTGCCTTACCCGATGGGAGAAGGGATTTCGCGCGATTATTCGCCGGTCAAAATCAGAAGATAATTTGTCAGGAATACATCAGCCTGTGCGGCGCGCCGGCTCCGTTTAAGCTACTGTTTTCGCGACAAATGTGGCCCATTGATATACGATTGTATTTCGCAGATTCGTGCCGGTCTAAAAGCTCGCTGATTTCCATATGTTATAAATGCGAGCGATTCGATTCATGCCCGCCATAAATTGCACGACATTTCGCGCGGGTAATTGTGGACACTAATTCTGTATTCGATTCGCGACGTATCGGAAACAATGGAACGAAATTTCAGTCTTTTTGTTGCCTTTCGCCGAGCCGTATGATTTGCAGCCGCTTCAACGCTCATCAGCGTAGATCATCTGCGATTCGGTGCGTGCGTGGCTAATGTTTTCACGAAAGTTCAGCTTTGTTGTTCATTCGATTCGCGGTTCTATCGATTCTATTTGTTACCGAGTAATCAAACATATACACCTCCACCTGTCGAACGGCATCACTCTCGAAAAGGTGGGTCGCATATAGTCACGGTAATTTTCTTAATGAACTTCAATGAACAGAGAGCTTTTGAAAGAAACATATTAACTCTATTTACACTTTCGGTAGTAGAACCGTTAAGTAGGACATATGCAGTCATAGATTACTAAACGAATGTTTGTACTATGCTTCTTTTCTTCTGTTTATAAGGAACAAATCATGATATGAGAATACTGTTCCCGTGGAACAGTATCTATTTTATCTCACACATATTTGCCAAATGGTGAACATTTTTTGGAGGTTGTAGAAATACAGTGGTGAGGATTGGTGCCATTTTGGACAGCATAAGTGGTAAGCATTTGCCGTAGTGAAACTGATAAAAATGGTGAAAAATTGGTAAAAATGGTAAAAATAATAAAAATTCTTGAAAGGTTATAGAAATGCGATGAAAACGATAGATGACATTTTGAACATAGTGAAAATGGTAAAAATGGTAAAAATGGTAAAAATTCTTGGAAGGTTATAGAAATGGGATGAAAACGATAGATGACATTTTGAACATAGTGAAAATGGTAAAAATGGTAAAAATTCTTGGAAGGTTATAGAAATGCGATGAAAACGACAGATGACATTTTAAGCATAGTAAAAATGGTAAAAATTCTTGGAAGGTTATAGAAATGCGATGAAAACGACAGATGATATTTTAAGCATAGTAAAAATGGTAAAAATTCTTGGAAGGTTATAGAAATGCGATGAAAACGACAGATGACATTTTAAGCATAGTAAAAATGGTAAAAATTCTTGGAAGGTTATAGAAATGCGATGAAAACGACAGATGACATTTTAAGCATAGTAAAAATGGTAAAAATTCTTGGAAGGCTATAGAAATGCGATGAAAACGACAGATGACATTTTGAACATTATAAGTTGCAGACCCTAGACATAGTAAACATGTTTTCGAAGGTTATAGGTGCAATGGTCGCAAATGGTGTCATTTATAAATCTTTGTCCTGAAAATCCCACGAAACCGCTTCAGTTTCCAAACGTCCGACAAACACTATAAGGATGGAGGTTAGAGGGTTTGGCATGAATCGGAAGTAAATCAATTTAAGATAGAAGATTCGACGGGTCGGGGGAAGAAAGGTCCTTAGAGGAGGACGAAACAGATCCTGGTGGCGGGAAGAAAGAAAGAGGACAGAAACGTGAAATCATCGTCCCTGAGGGATCGAACAATCGTCGCTGTACCAGCCTCCAAGATAAACTCTTGGCACGTCTTCATTAGAGTTTTCTAGTCTATTTGCGGCCGAAGGGGGAGGGACTTCTCTTATTACCGGACCAGAAACAACATGACGGCTCATTGGTAGCGTTCGATCCGCATAGTTCGCTTACGTTCGGCCATCCCGTTCCGTCTTGCGTGTGTTTGTCCTGCCGGACTACGAATTTTCTTCTTTCCCCGTTGTCTCCGTCGTTCCTTGTGTTTTCGAGATCGCGATGGTACCCGGAGTTCAATGAAACCCCCGCTTAATGGTACTTTAGTCGAAAGCATTTGCGATGGAGACGTCCGGACGAAGGAAACGCTCGAGGAACGAGCCAATAAAAGTATTCACTTTCTTTAAGTAATCGTCTTCGCGAGCATTTCAACGGGAAACAGTCTGATATCTCTTTCTCTCTCTCTCTCTCTCTCTCTTTCTCTCTCTCTTTATACCAGGGATCGACTGTTTGTTAACTCAAACCGCGAACGCTTTCGGCGAATTCGCCGCAACCATAGCTAGGTTCATCGAGATCCTCGCGTTACAATCTGCTTTTTCATAGTTTCGAAACCACTTCCTCGAGATCAACGTTACAGAACGTATCCTAGTGTGAACGTTTGGTAAAATCGATTTTTCCTCTTTGTAAAAGGATTATGTTTCTTAAAGGACATAATCTCAGAAATACATGTGCAAAATTCCACACATGAATTCCTAAAATTAACGAAGTTATGGCCGTTCGAAGCACGTTGATCGTTCGGAACGACGTTGAACAGAATTAACCCTCGAGCGCAAGGAGTTGGGTCAAGTTTGACCCAGAGTTACAAACACTCCGAATTCTACTTTTAGTCGTTTGCAAGCATTAGCTAAAGCATCTGAATCTGAAAGAAGTAGATTGAAAAATATGTAAAAGAAAATTGCTACGTACAGATTCGAACGGGTTCAGTTATGGTTGCCGTGGAGTCGTCGATAGGTAAAATACAAATAGATTTCTTTGTGAAGAGTTTCGCGGAAGCGAACACGCATAATCAAAATTGATTCGGCCACGATTAAAGGTTCCATTTAATAATATAATAAATTAACGAATAAAATCACAAATACTGTATGCTCGATCATTCCGCGAAAATTAGCAAGATGAATGAATGAGAAATGTGCAAACAGTAAGATCGGCTGCCTCAGTGATTACATATTGCAAATTACAAATCCCTTCCGCTTGTTTTATCTTCGCAGACAATGAGAATTACAATTTCTCCAGAATCGAATAAATAAAACTAGCAAAACAATGGAATGATTGTTCGCGTTAAAATGTATATTTCGCGAACGCATAGTTTTCTCGCGATACCTTTTTCAAATAGATATTGGCACGATATTGCAGCAGAGGGCGAGCTGTAAACCGTGTCCTAAATTTTCCTCGCACACGGGGGTGAAAGTTGCAGAGCAGAACGCTTCACGCACGCATAGTCTAACGTTGTTAATCTAGTATCACGCGGAAGAGTAAGTTCCTCGTTATTAGGTGAACTTTCACTGCTACGGGCGAACGTGGGGTATAATATGGAGCAAATCGGTTCTTATTACGGTGGGGTGCAACGCAAGCACAAGGCACGACGGTTTTTATTTTTACCGGAAATAGGTACGCTTTTCATTTTAACGATCAGGCTGCCCCGCTGAATGGAAAATTAAATCGCAGTTTACCCGGAGAGAATTAAAATTAAAGCAAACGTAAAACAACGTTTTCGAATCACCTTTTCCAACGAATTTCATTAAATTCAACTGAAACTGTTCCCTCCAGTCGAGTACGAAAGGAATCGATTACATTTCCACGTAGAGAACGTCCGTCTGCGTTTTAATTATTTTCGAAGAAGCGCCACGGTAATTTCGCCTTCCAACAAATGTTTTAATAATCAATTATTATAATCATTGATTGAGCACAACGCGTTTCCAACGGGGCTGCGAAATTCATACAAAAATACTGAAGAGTTTATGGAGGAATGGTTAAAACGCAAAAGGATACTTTAAAATACTGTACCACATCCGGTCAAATATTCAAATCCGGCCAGTTTATTGAAATTGTAAAGACACTTCCAAATTATTAAATAAATTTCTTCGTTGAGACACATGTTATTATAAAAATTGTGAAATATGTAAATAAATTCATTTTTATAATTTCTATAAAACTACGTATATCAGCCACAGTTTGTGCCCAGCACGGTTAGTGTTAACTTAATTCTATTAGGTTGATAGTTTAAGAATCGTTAAATTCTCAACTACCTAAAATTCTAAACTGACCAATACAAAGCCCAGATTTAAATCCAATCGAATAATATGGGCACTCTTGAAGGGGCAATTAAATAAAAAATATTACTGAAACAGTTATGGAACAGTATTATTATGGAACAGTACAGTATTATCTCCGTAACTGTCGCGAAGGTCTACCGTAACTGTGAAAACTGTATCCCCACTACTGGGGAGATCCCCCTTGGAACTAGTGAAGCGGTAAACACGCTCGACGACCGAGCCAGCAAAGGGTCGGGTATCGGTGAGACACACTAATGCAAGCAAAGCAAAAGATTTTTCTTTGCGAAACTGTTACCACCATGTTCGTCTCGTTTTTCTATTTAAAATGACACCAAACACGATATAATTACGATTATAATTATAAGCGATTAAAATTTCGGGCGTGAAAGCGGACGGCGAACGGAAAAGAAAGAGAAGCAGAGAGTCGAAGCGTCGAACCGAAGTCCCCCTTTCTTTTCAATTGCTATCCTTCTCTGCGTTCGGCACACTACAGAGAATGTAGCACCTCTACTAGAAATGTCGCTCGGCAGACCCGACGATACGACAGTTAAGGAGATACTACTGTAAAACGAGACCGTCCCCAATGTTATCGTCGACGACACGTTAAAGCTACGACTCCTTAACGACTTTTAACCTGGAAGAAAAGCCGCGGCGGCTCGTGGACAACTGGGAATCCGACCGGGGTCCGAACTAGGGCAGAAGAGGTACGCGGCCGGCCACGGGAGAAATTGAACAAGAAAAATACTTTCTTCCACGAGAAATTTCAATATCCTGGTTTGTGCTTTGCCTGCCTACCACCCGTACGATCCACCAGGGAGCTAGACCCTGCCAGAGAGAGAGAGAGAGAGAGAGAGAGAGAGAGAATGAGAGCAAGAGAAAGGGAAAATAGATGGTCGACGGCGAGGTACGGAATCGCGGCCCTCATGACACTCTCGAGAGGTTCTTCTTCGTTCGTGACTCCAGTAGACATCGGGGGATCACTTCTTTCCCTTCCTCCTCCTCGTTGCGCCCACGCCACCCTTCCTCGTCGAGTGTCGTCCTTCGTATCGGCTAATTTAATTCTTAAACCGAGAATAAGGGTGACTGACTATCGCGAAAAAGAACCGCGCCGTATCTCGGAACGAAACGCCCATTTTCTTGAACGTTTGGCGATATATTAGGGGGACCCATAAGTAATCAATTATTTTGAAATCTAAAACAAACTTTGTAGTAAATTCAGGTTTTTATTTCTTAATCTCCATGATTATCAAGGACAGTTTGGATTATCAAGGACAGGATTCGTCAATATGACTCAAGATGCCTCCTTACATCTTTTACAGAAGTGAATGTTTTATTTCTTAAATAATGCTCCAGAGATCTGAAAAGATGATAGTCAGAGGGAGCAATATCCGGTGAGTACGGGGGGTGCGGTAAAACTTCCCATTGTAATTCTTTGATTTTTTCCTGAGTGAGTTTCGCTGTATGGGACCGGGCATTGTCAATTTGCAGTATTACATCTTTTCTGTGGACTGAAGATGCCATCTTTTTCAATAGTTCTGAATACAGCCGTTGTAATTGCTGACAATACAACTGAGCAGTAACTGTTTCTCCAGGTTTCAACAACTCAAAGTGAATTATGCCACGACAGTCCCACCAAATGCACAGTAACACCTTTCTAAGTGATAAGCTAGGTTTAGGGGTTGATATTGCGGTTTGATTTGCAGAAAGCCATTGCTTGGAACGCTTTAGGTTATCATAAAGAATCCATTTTTCATCTCCGGTAACGATTCTGCTAAGAAATGGATCTCTACGAAATCTGGATAGCAATCAAGTGCAAATTGATCGACGAATATTCTTGTTGGTCTCAGATAATTGATGCGGTACCCATATTCCTTGCCTATATGCCTTTACCATTTCTTGTAGGTGCCTTTGTATAGTTGACCATGTGCACCCAAGGCTTAATCGATAATTCTTGTATACTTAATTTTGGATCAGCTTCCACTAGAGATTTTAGGTTGTCATTATCAAATTCAACTGGTCGTCCACTTCGACACTTGTTGACCTTCAATACATCTCCATAAACATCGCAAATTTTCTTTGTTGTTACTGTTCCATTAAATCCCGCATGAAAATGAAAAAGTATGCAATGACGAATATGATCCTCGGAAGGTACGGACGCCGCCATTTTGTTACAGGGTTGTAAAAAAACATTATACTTTTTTGAATATTTTGAACACAGGCTGCTTTACCGAAAACTGTGAAAGAATACGTGTTTCCTCTTCAACGATCGACACAGAACTAAAGGCAAAACAAATTCTTTGCAAATAATTGATTACTTATGGATACCCCTAATAGTTAAACCCGCTGGGGACAAATGTCGGTAAATTGACTAGCGTAACGTCCTTGATATTAATTATACAGAGAGAGAGAGAGAGAGAGAGAGAGAGAGAGAGAGAGAGAGAGAGAGAAAATGTGTGGATAAGATAGTTGTAGTGAAAACATAAAGTTACATTTTAAAAGAATACGTATGACCAAATTTTGATGAAAAGAACATGTTGATAGAAAATTCTCAGTTGCACCCCTTGAAGCAAGATAACATTGTCGAAAATAATTTTTCGTACGAAAGAAAATTGAATTCCATCGATTCTAATAAAAAAAAAACAAGGAAGATGGCTGGGTCAGTTATTTTTCTCATGGTTTCACAGTAGGTATATGTGCCTGCTCAGTTTTTCAGAAGCCGACTGTACTCGGGGACGTTTATGCGAACGTAGCGCTGGCTAGATGATAATTGGCGGACGTTAGTCTGGTTGCTCTTTCGAGACGTATTATTTCTCACCGACTCTCTGAGCCGTTCTCGCGACGACCGTTTTGCGGCCGGGGACACAGCTTGAAATTTCTTTTATGAATTTTACGGAGGTGCCCGTGCAATGGCGGGCTTCGCGGGGATATTTTCTTCTTTATCGAGTATTTGAAGTCGGGGTTAAACTTGCGAAATGGGGGTTATTCCAGACGCGATTGCGCCGTTTTAGGGTCCTGGGAAAAAATGCCGAGGTTTCTTGTTACGGTGTCTGCTTTCGGATTGATCTGAATTGTTTTAACACGTTTGACTCGGCTACAAACTGTGATAAAAATCTTTTTCGATAGTTCCATCATGATTATGTATTTCATGTTACCAAACATGGTGCTGGTAATATCAGCATCTTTTTCTAATTGTGATGCGAGTTGGTGGCATTTGCCTATCTAAATTATTGTGCTACTTATATTGATTATCGTGTACTGTTACTTATGTGTTGTTTGTACATGGTTCATTGCAAATTTGGTAATAAATGTCATCGTTTTCGCTAATAATAAATATTAGGATTATTTCCGATCTAATTCGGCAATGGTTTTCTTAATTTTTGGAATTTTTGGCTATATTATATATTATACTATATTATGTATACTCCATATATGCTATACTATACGATGCGTACTATATTATGTATACTATGTACTATTCGCGACCATATCATACTACACTATTATATTGTACGTTATTAAAGCTTTTTAAGTACATTGTAATTAAGTGCTCACTTAATTATACCATTCACTATTTAGTATGAACTCTGTTAGTTGCAATAATCAAACTGGGCTATTTAAATTCCAAACACAAACCGCCATGTATAATGCTCAATTACAAATTCGATATTACAAAAACATGATTTCATATTAAACTTATAATTAGCAATGACTACATATTATTATCAATACTCCACTGTTACAAGTCGTCGTTTATGATACAAGAATTTACTGATAAACGAAATGGATTTAAAAGGTAGATATGCTACATAAGCACGGCAACGTGAAAACAATATGTGCAATATATTAATGCATATTCCGTTAAACATAAATTGTACAAAGCATATTCCTTATATGTAAAGTAAAAATATATTTTTAGAACCCTCAAATCGCAAAACACATTTCTAACAAAGTCACATTATTTATTCTAATACCCATTGTCTAGTAACGAAGAATTGTATTTAATTTAATTAGGATATTAATCTCCGAAACACAGTGTACCGGTAATTATGAAAGCGAACTAAATCATGTATTCTTCGAGGCATTTAGATTTCTATGTCTGATTTAAAAAATTGTCCCCCTAATACTATGTGAAATAGTAAAACAGTATAAAGATCAATTGAAAATAATAGAAAAATTAAGAGTAAAAAGTTGAATAGTAGAAAAATTTGTTTGCAACTTATTATAATTATTAAATAAAGGAACAATGTTTGTCTCGACTGTTGCTCCTTGAAATTGACGCAGAAGAGTTTTATTTTGCATAACGACAGATCAAATGGATGAATGTGTTTGGAATTTTTACTTAGACCAGCTTCATAATCGTGAAGCAGTGATTTCATACGCAGATTATGATGCTGAGTCTCGAGGCGTTAGTCTTTGCAGGGTTAAGGCGTTCGCGACGCAATGGGAGACAATTGCGCCTAAGAATCTCCTGTTTCGCGCGAATTCCTTATCCCGAGTAATCTCGGAAGGAGAGTGAACATAACCGCGGATCGAGTAAATGCGTTAGACTGCGAAAACGGATTATTCACCCGCCTTTTAAGCCGCCTCCTCAGGAACCCGGCATGGCTGAAGCAGACCCCGAAAACATTATCTAACGACGTTCCAGATATCGGTTGACCCTGGCTTCTTCTTCCGAAACTACGTTAGAACATGGTAATTAAAATCAAACGGGAACATGATAACGCATTTACACAGGACACGCCATTACGTCCACTATTTTAACGCCTTGGAAACTAGAGGATGGAGAGGCTCGATACATTTTTGAAAAAACATCTTGCAGCTTAAAAAAATAATATTCTAACCCCTCACAATATCGAATTTTACACGTTCAACGAAATGAATTTTCATTAGAAGTCTTTATGGCTATTAACGTCTTTAATTGACATTGTAGAAATTACTATAAAAAGCTGGTAAATAAAACAGTAGAAATAGTAGATTCCAGAAATTAGATAGATAAAATTAGATAAAAACTCGCATTAAAAAATAATAAATAACAGAACATACTATTAGAACATACTACTAGAATGTACTTCTTATTACATCTTGGTAGACTATTTCATATAATAAAAATTAAATAAAAATTCCTTACTTTCATTAAAAGTTCTATGCTCCAAATGAAATAATTGTCACGTTTAACGATAAATTTGAAACCAATGTGAAGCATAAATAATGAACAGAAAATACTTTATATAGTATATATACATTATATGTAGTATAGTATAATATAGTATAGTATATATATAGAACATATATAGTGCATATATTGTACATGTATAGTATATGTATAGTATAATTAAAAAGAATATATTTTTCAATCAGTGATGTTAGACTATTCTGTATAATAAGAATTAAATATAAATTCTTCGCTTTCTTCAGCAGTACTAATACCTTCAAAATAAAATAATTGTCATGTTCACGAATGATATTTTTCAATTTTTTAAGGACCCCATTTCAAGACTGTACGTATATTTTTAGGAAATCGTTTTCTTTGCCTTTTCACCTAGTTGAACGTTCTATGCTGCGCTTTGAGAGCCGTTTTAAGAGCCGACGACGATGCACAACAGAAGAATATCATGTGTAAAATGTAATACTCGTGTGCAATCAGTAGAAAGCAGGTTTCGCTTTAGCTCTTTCAACGGCAACCCTTTGCAGAAAACAATTTTCCTTTGAAGAGGACAAATTGATGGAAAACAATTCATAAAGCATATTACTTTCAAGCGTGCAAAGGAAGTGGCTGGCCATTCGGCGACCCGTTCGGATTGATTGTCGAATGGATATGAAAAACGTCGGCCGATGAAAAGTGCGCCATTATTGAGAACGAGAAGCGAAAAGTACAGTAACATGTTTTTTTACGCCTGTTCAAAGAAATTATACGCTTTCACTGCCACCGGTGCTGCATGGACCGAACAAATCGAGCTCCCTTTTCACAATTAAAATACATGCGACTTTATAAATAGTGCTTGCATACCTCGTTCAGAAATCCGAACGAACAAATTATGAACGAATAAATTTTCCAATAGCCTCACGTTTTCACAAGCAAATCCGTGAAAATGTAAACTGATGGAAACTCGATTGTCTCATTATTAATACGAAAATTAGACACGTTTTGCGCATTCAAAGCAAAAATTAACACTAAATCACCGGTTCCAGATTTTTTATTTCACAATTACTAAAATTAGAAATGATCCACAAAATCCAAATAAATTCAATCTCGTCATTTTTATAAGACAACATGTATCAGTTCCTTTTAAGGCTCGGCAGGTTTAGTGTTAATCTTTCACAATGGAAAGATTTACGCGAATAGAAAAATTATTACACATGTATAATCCCTGGAAAAACGTATAAGGGTTGAACAGGATTAGTCAATTAGTTATTGAGTTGTCCCGCACACCAGTTTAAAATATCTAAAACGTTTTAACTTGGTCGTTTCACTGATTTCCAGAATTTTGTGACAGATTTTTCGGACCAGTTACGCGAGAATCCCCCCTTAATACTGCAATATTCCAGCGTTTAGGCGACCCGGAATCAATTTTCGGGGCCGCAGTCTGAAATTCGTTTGCGACCAACGACGACGGACTATCGCGGGGCACCCAGGGGCAGAGCAAAAATCGCAGAGTAAAACAATCGGTCGGTGGCAAAAAATCGGGCAGGAAAAAAGATGGTAAACGATGGGCAAGAAGCAGGCATCGGGTCGGAGGGGTGTGCGGGTGACGTTACCAGTCGACGCGGGAGCAGATTTTCCTACGGGAGAACGATCCGTCGTTGTCCAATTTGCCGTACGAAGCCAATAGCCGTCGTCGTGTACGACGGCACCGAAAAAAGGGACGTCCTGTACGACAGAGCTGCGCCGTTATCCGATATTTGTGACCGAAAATGGAAGCAGGTATCGTATAAAATGACAATAAGGGCGTGCCATCCTGTACTATCGTGCCGGACATCAATAACATTCGTTACCGGCGTTACACCCTGTATATATACCGAACATACATATACACGGATTACTCGGCTCCATCCGTGACTGTATTGTCGGAGCGCTTCACCTGTGCGCCGGCTTCTACAGGGTGTTCCAGCTAACTCACGCGGACACTGCTGGACCATGTACGCTTTACGAACATTTTCGAAACGTTCAATTCAATTGGCTCTGATCACCACTTTTTTCACGGTCTGGGTTAGGATCGTCTATTTTCATACAGATTGCAGCACTCGTATGGCGACTGTAAGGCGTCACTAAAAATTGCTGGATCAAAATATTTTTTACATTATTAGATTTGTTTGTATTTGATGAATTACTCCACACTTCAGTATAACATGAAAAATATATACAGGGTCATCCGTTTTGAAACGGCCAAACGTCAACCAGCTATAGAGAACCCGAAATGGAACAACTTTCACCCCTAACACTTCTTTTGATTCGAAGTTATTTCATTCAGTCTCCACGCTGTGCCCCATGTCAAAAAAACCAAGATCCAAAGGTCATACAAAAAAGTTGACTTAATAAAAAAGATGCCCCTATTTATTTTACACCAAACAAAGGAAAAATCATCAAGATACGTAATTGCAGTCCTAATATATTTAATCTTAAGTGAACGCAAAAAATGACGGGTTTTTGCAATTATCTAAAAATCAAGACCGAATCAAAAAAAGTGTTAGGGGTGAAAGTTGCTTCATTTGGGGTCCTCTATAGCTGGTTGACGTTTGGCCGTTTCAAAACGGATGACCCTGTATATATAAGGGAAATATTCTAGGTCGGAAGAAATGTTTCGTTCTGGAGTTAAAATAGCTCCGAGTGCAAAGGGTTAATTATGAAATTATAATACGCAGAAAATTTCTTACAATAACCCGAGACGCTTATGCACTCAAGATGCTTGGGCAGGAACCGAACAAAGGACCGCGCAGCAACCACGTCACTCAACCGATCACACTGAATCCGCCAGTCAGCCAATCACGCAACGCAGATCATTCAACTAACCAATCATGCGTGACAGGATCACTCAGCCAATCGCGCAGAGAAATCGCAATATTCAAAAACCTCTCGCGATTCGATAGAGTATGAAACAGTTCTCTTTAACTCTTTTCGTAACTCGACATTTCACAGGTGTTTACAAAATTCCGAAGGGCAAAGGGTTAAGCCGTGCCCTAGTGGAATTATTTTCGGTGCGTCTTCAACCCCTCGACGAAGCCGCTAGGTCACAGTACGATGTCGAGTATCAAATTCTGCGTAAAAACGCATTGACCTTCGCACGTCCCGCGCCTAATTGTTCACGAGATATTATCGAAATAATTGTGAATACTCACTATCCGGAAACCAGCTCGGCGTCCCTCGACTAGGATATGTTGTTTTAAAATGGTCGTGAACGGTACGGTTTAATAGTTGTTCGAGGTAATCGAGTTAGCTGGAACGCCCTGTACAAGCTCCAGAGGACGGCGACGACGACGAAGAGGACGACGAAGAGGAGGACAAGGAAGCGTCTCGACGTCGACGCTGCTCACGTGTGCGTCCTTCAACGGCTACGTAGCCGCCTTCCGGTGTGTACGCTAGTCTGTAAAGAATAGCCAGTCGCGCGGGGGCGTACAGGACCACTTTACGTAACTTATGTCGCCTTTGTTAGCGCCGCCATACCTCGAGCCGTTGTTGCTCCGCGACCAGACGCCGGCCTTGTCGTCGATGCCCTCGCTATTCAATGTCATCCTGCTCGCTCGCTCGCCCTCTCCACCTCCTCCTTCTCCTCCTCCTCTTCGTCGTCCCTTTTTCCCCTGCTCGGGCATTTAGATAATTATGGATGTCTTCTTTCCGCGTTTGTTCGTTAAACGCGGCTGCGGCTTCGACGTTGATCACGTGCTCTACCAGTAAAGAGACACAGCCGAATAGAACTCTACGAGGACTACACTGTTTATTCTATATATGTCCCAAATGCCTGGCTGATAAAAGTCCCAGAAAAAACTAGTATCACCCGGCCGATATATGTCTCTGGTTAGACCCGTGTTTTACACATATGTATATCGAGTAAACACTGTATACTACACCCCGCTACTATAAGATTCGGTGACATATAAGGGGATGAATAAAAAGTATTAAAAAATTTTTTCTTCTTTTGAAAATTGGCCAAAATATTACGGCCACTTACAATTTTTAGCTCAAGATATAATAATTTTTATCTATTAAATTCTCAGTCAAACTGATTTCACTTTCATTTAGCTGTCTTCCATGGGGCATTTTAAATTATTTAGAATAGTTTTTGACATAAGGGTTGAAATGGCGTCACGGAGACGTCATGAGATTCGTACGCCGACTATTTTTAACTTTCCATAATAACGTAACACACGCAACCTGATCGTTGGACATTGGTTTTGAAGCGATACAAATTATTTTCCCTCGACGCGTATTCAGAGCGTCAAACGGCATACGGTGAATTCTCGATATATGTCAGCGACACGGGTCTTGATGTCATTTATCCTCCCTCGTCCATTACACAAGTAAATATCATCGGAATTATGTCATATTTGGTATCATTTTCATGAGAAAAATGCCACGAATATGTCGGTGAAAGACCCATAAAAAAATAATGGAAAATAAAGAAGTTTTGTTATTGGATTATCAGTGGTTTCCTGGTCTCACACCGATGTTATGTCACACTCCTCGGCGATCGAGGTCTCCCGAGCTTCTTGGCCTCTCACGGGGTATACCCCGCTGTAGTGGGAATAATTCCGCGACCTTTATCATCCAGGCCTCGGCGACATATATCGAGAATTCACTGTAGCGTAATCCGAACCCTCGGAACGAAATTGTAAGGCAAGGGGTTAGTAGACTTTCAGTAGGGAAAGCGTTGAGAACATTGTTCTCCCATGAACGTTCGCGTTTTAACACGGTGGAATGGCGCCGTAGCGGCTCTTCCTATTCAAACACTACCTCTGAAAGCTTGAGAAATTTAAATTTCAGTTATCGAACGCTTTATGCTCGAATGTGCAGCGCTCCCCTGCATATCATATTTTTCCAATGAGTGCACCATGTGGAGAAACAGACGGAGACAGGAAAAACGACGAGAGAGAGAGAGAGAGAGAGGGAGAGAGAGGGAGAGGAAGGTCCACCAGAAATACCGAGACACGGTAGCAAAATTGGTTACACCGACAGAAAATTCGGTGACATTTGATGCCGTGGCTAAAGCGAATTCCCAGTGTCTCTCTTGGGAGCTCGGGTTCCGGCGGAAGTCCCTCTCGGCTTGTGAAATGAGAAAGCCACCCAGTCCCCTGCAGCGATGCAGTCGATATCCGCCATCCATCAGCCTCGAGACACCAAAAACAACGACTATTGGGTTTCGCGCTACTGCACATAACAACCAATCACCCGCAAAACAATCGGTTGTATACCGTACATCCTACAATTGATCGATATGCCGAACAATAAAGTAATTAATAAAAATCCACTCTCTCCGCAGCCGAAGCCGACGCCGACGCCGACGCCGATGCCGACGCCGCCGCGGCCGAGCTCCTCTGAAACGATTCGCGAAATTACTCGTTAGCGAGACGCACGGACGTTTATGCAAATTCTCACCTCCGATCGCTGATTTATCAACCTGGGAATTAGATGGTAACCTGCCTATTACCTCGATTGATCAGCCTACCGGGACGTTTTGTAAATGGCTGTCGTTCGTTAAAAGAAAAATTATGTGCTTTCGCGTAATTTGTAGTTTGTAGCGGAATTTACGCTTGCGCCTAGCGCAAATGCAATTAGCTGAAATGTGGAATAACATTCAGTGAGTTATTTTGAAACAATGAATATTTATCGTATATGCAGCTGGGCTGCGTTCAATTATTATTGTGTCACAGTATATATGAAATTATGGAAACTGGAATTAGACAAACTCCTGAGGTTATTATAAATAATTTTGTATAGAAAATATAGTTTAGGCTTTATTAATAATATAAATATGTATGCGAGGTTTCCATTTTATTATGTTAGAACATATTATGTAATACAACACACTAAATTATGAACATTAGAATTGTTAATTTATTGAAATTATTCGGTGAATATTATTGGCAAAAATGTGAAAGTGCATGGACGTTTTCAACTCATTGTCAATGGAATACATGTAATATTTATTAAAAGACATTACTAACTATCTTTAGTGATCTACACCTAAGAACATTTTGTTGATAATACATAAGTATGACATGTGATAACATATTCTAATTGCGTTATGCTGTCTGTTAACACTGCTAGATTATGTTCTATTTGAACGATCAAAATTGGATCTGACTATTTCGTTAATTGTATGGATTAAGCCGTTCCGTGAAACAGTTAACTATAAAATTATGAACTTTACAGTTTACGCATTAGCGATTGAAACACACGCAGCCGTTTAGACAGCTAATTTTCATTTAGCTGGCGGCGTGTTGGCGGACGTTGATTAATTGATTACAGGAAACATAAATGTTTGATTACAGTAATATTGTAAATGTAGGTATTGAAAAATCAATACAAATCATTATCCCGTGCTGGTTTGATTGTTCGAATGGATTTAGAACGACTGATATACGATTAATAGTATGCAAATAAATGGTGAATTATAATTATTACAATTCTACCTCATAATATAATACACAACAGCATAGTATTACCTGTTTTCCTATTTTACCGTTACGAAAATTGATCTTAAATATTGTAAATATAATTACGTAAGAAAGAGACTGTTTTTAAATTTGTTGAGGTACTGCACTACATACATTATTAATATTATTTCTGTGCACATATTTCTGGCAATACAATTTTCAAGGTCAATTTTCCTGAAAATAAATTTCTTGAAAAGTCTCTAACTAGCAATAGTAATCTTATTATTGTGAAAACATACAATACAAAGGGAGTATTGATAAACTTTTGAAGCTAATGCATAATGTGCATTATCTGTACGATTTTGTTTCTACCTATACTTAGATTTAATTAATTTTCGGATCGTTGTATTCGCGGAGGCAACGAAAGTTTCGCCGGCCGGTTGATATTGTTATTTCGTTCTTACGATTAACAAATAAATGTCCCGATGCGCGGTACGCGAATGACCTATTTATTCCCGAGTTTTCTCGTTATGTTAAAGTTTGATGCGGATCTAATTATAGAGGGAGAGAGAGTCGTTACCAAGATTTCTGCTTATTAGTGTTTGCCTTCGTTAGTCTCGATAAACAAGCAACGTCGCGTAGCATTGTTCTAAGGTACGCGGGAGTGCAAAAGTTTAGCACGACTGTGCAGATTTTCCGTAAGAAAATTAGTTGTAAGCTGGCGGAAGATAAGTTTCTCTTTATTACCGTAATTCCTGCCTAACGTAACTTCCCGCATTATAATGGGAATTAAGGAGTCGTTCGGAAAATGTCGAACAAGACCAACTGCCCTCATCAATGTTTCGGTACGATCACTTCAGATTTCTTATACTTGTGTTATTTACATACCTGTTGATAATTAACGCATTACCTACCGGCGATTATTCCATAATTTTTAAAAGTCCACGGGTCGTGACTAAATAATTTTTAAATGGCAACAACTATTTTAATTGTGGACCAACAAGTACCCCCTCCCTCTCCCGTATCATCCAATCGATTTTTAAGCTTTCTTTTGGTACGACACAATTATTGAAAATTCGATTACGGTAAAGTCTTGATCTAAGCCGAATGGAGCTACACGATCTTAGTCAGTTCGCCTATCCCCTCATAATAAGAATGACAATAATATCTAAATATAACAATATAAAAACGATTCTTCGCTAATATCGCTGTCGCTATCAACTAAGTTACTTATGGGATTAGTCGAAAGTTCGCCCTATAATAATTTATGATGGGATCAGAAGTAGTTAACAGCATTGCTATTAAGTCGTAGTTTGTAGATACACGCGAATTCTCCCTTGTGTGGCCAATCCTAAACCTTCTTATGTCTTTGTTGCGAGCTTCTTGAGTCTCTTCAGACACCATGCCAATTGGCAATGGGCATGATTTACTTACTTCTACACTATGAAATAATAATTTGTGCACTGTAACGGACATATAAAACCAAGGATATAAATTTAAATATAAATCTTTTGTTTCGCGAACAAATTTCTCGAAATTTAGAAAATTAATGTTGTGACCTGAAGAAAGAGCAGATAAGATATAAAAAAATCGTTCAAGAAGTTCTTTATTAATGCCTGCTATTTTCGAAGTTTTTGTAAAGTTTTTGAAGAAACGTCTAGCCGTGATAAAGTGTATATAGTGCAGATACGTTAAATCGTTACGAGAATACAACTGGAGCAGTTTTAATTTTGTTCATTTTTCTATGAATTTTTTTTTTACCCGATCAGAGAATAGGACACTGGAGACTTGTTTTTTCTCGAACATGCTGAAAATTGAATTGCCTGTAAAAACATTAAAGAATTTCTGTGGTCAGTACTTTTTGGTACTGGCAATATTTTCGTATATTTTCACTTCTCATGCTTTGTGTACCGCAGCTTATATGTATACTCCTCTCGTGCGTGAGCGTTCATTTTTCGAGAACGTACATATGTATATGCAGAACGTTGAGAAAAGTTTTTAGCAAACATCAAAAGCATGTTGCACTCGTCAATTTAAACAAAAGAGTTTTAGTATACCCGGATATAAAATTCATCGGTTTCGGAATTTCAAAACGTTTACAACTGCGAACTTGCAAAAAAAAAAAGAAAACAGGGTCCATTGTATATCTATCCGAAACCTATCAAATAAATTGTTATATCTAATCAATAGATGGATTTAGGCGTGTTTGCATCAAACACAATAAAACGAAATTATTAATGAAATTGCACGTGCAGTTCATAATCACCTTAATCCAATAGAGCTTGTATCTATTTATTGTTATGGCTAGGTAGTGAATATAATACTCATAAATATGAATTGTCATAAATATTCGCTGTCTGCTTATCAATTTTCGCAGAACCTTAAATCTTTGAAGTTAATCATTTTTATAAATTATGTTTATTGCAACTGGTTTCACTTTAAGTGAATTTTCACAGCACTAATTACTCAGCAAATTCTATTTCACGATGTTAACTCGTTATGTATCAAAAACACAAATATAAGGTCCCATATTTTATAGCTAGTTTCGAATTAAGTAACATTATGGAACTCATTTCGGTATACCACAAAATTTAATTATATCAACACTCATGTATTATTGCGTTAACAAAACATTATATCTATAATTGAACACCAAAAGTGGTCGCTAATGACCTCGATGTTAATGCGACCTTTATAAATATATAATTAAAAAAAGAAAGAAAAAAATCACAACAGAAAAAGGTAAATAAAATTCCGAGAGAATCGGTCGAGCATCGATGTTTTCGAAAACGTCGTAAGTTTGATGTTCAAAGAATTTTTGGAGCCACTCTATGCATCAATTTCGAAGCTCAAATGAAATAAAGTTAAGCGAAAACAAGAAGGAAATGTTTTCCGACGAGATTTTATTTTCGAAAACGGTGCAATTGCAGCCGAGCAAAGTATTATGGAATTAGCGGAGCAGCAATGTTGTGAAGTGCACGTAATAAACTTTATGGCCATCTCGCAGCGGATCCTTTGGCTCGAAATAATAAGCATTTTATAGACCGTAACATATTCGCGTTGAAAATGCATAAACATCGTTGTAATTTATGATTTTAGCATAGTCAATCCCTTCTGGTGGATACTGGCAACTATTGTTTCAAAAAACCTACTTTATGAATCGTAAATGTCCGATTTAACTGAGCTATCTTTAACTGAAATTGCGGGGAGACGATTCGCAAAACTTCGTAACAATCTCCATTTGCTGCTTGTTCGTCATAAATCATCAATTTTTATTTGCACTCTGCAAACTGTTGATAAACATATTTTAACAAAACTGCCATGGGATTCAGATTTAGAAATGGAATTGAATAGAACATTTTACAATAATTGTTCAATAAAATTGTAATAAAAATAATACATATACAGTGACACAGTATAGTAATACAGTAACGTAAACATTTTTTCATTAATTGGCTTACTAACAATATCATCGTATCATGGTATCATTCGCATATACATGTATACAGTGTTTTCTCCATATATGTCGCCAAGGCCTGGATGATAAACGTCGCGGAATTATCCCCACTACCGTATACCCCGTGAGGGGCCACGAAGCTCGAGGTATGTCTCTTGGACGATATATGACGCAAGACCCGCGTTGTCGACATATATCGAGAATTCACTGTATTTTGTAATGAAGAGTTAATTTTTAAACAACGAAATTACGTAACCCAAATTTACTTATCATCCTGAAAATTCGAAATAATTAAACAATGAGTATTTAGATCATCGTCAAGAGGAAATGTGTAAAAAATTGCCTTTGTAATATACAATTGAATTGTAGACGTGCTGAAAATTGTTAATCGAGTCTGCTAAATATAAATATTCTGCAGTGTACGTTCACGGAAGGGAAAATTGATTTTGCTCGTAGAGGCATTAAAGTTTTACAATTATCTGCTATAAATTTGAAATGTTCCTTTTCACGAAGAAAATGACTGACGGCTAAATAACTTTCACGTATCCGGTGATGCAAGAAATTTCAAGTCGGAGGGTTAATTGCATTCGAGCTTCATCGCGTCCATGAATTTCCAATCGGGATCTTCGATGAAAACGCGTTGAAAAATATAGCGGAGGGGAAAAAACGTACCGCGGAAGTCGCATGAATTAAACAAGTTGTGCAACATTTACTACGATTTCACTTGCTGATCCTCTTTCGGAAGTAATTAATTATCGATATAACTGGGAGGACAGAATGGAGCTGCTTCCGTCGGTAACGGGACGACGTAATTCGAAGAAAATCGGTTTATCAGGTCACAGCCGTGCTACAGAACGAAGCTGCACGGCATTATTCGCGAGTGCATCGTAAAAGCTTAACGCAAAAGGGAGAAGTAGTTCCGCGTCCTGTCCTCCGTCTCTAATTTCTTCGTTAAGCGCCCTCGTCTTGCAGCCCTCGGCGTAAACAAAAGCCGAAAGTCAGTCGGAGCTGCGTCGGACGGGACTGCGAAACGTGTGCAGCATCCCGACGGAGTTAACCGATTTATTTTTAATCTATTTCCGGGCTCGTTTAAAATCTGATTAGGCGCCGTCAACAGGAAATAATGAACGCGCGCCCCGACACACAGCGTCGTTTTTCTCGAAATTCTGTTCGTTTCGTCCACGGCATAGCGAACACTTATTTACCACCGCTCTCTCGGATGTTCAATCGACAGCCTATCGATTGACTGGCATTATTACAGAAAAATCCTTGTCGCAAGAATTCATTTTCTCACGGGTATTGCAAAGTATCCCCGTTTACATTGATTTTTAATGCAACGTGTCTTCTTAGTAAAAGGATTTCTAAAGTGCCGTGATTTTTCTGTCCGCCCTGACGTCTGTAATGATCTACGCGAAATGGAACCGAGAAACAAAATAAATATAGAACATTTATTATCAAAAAAACTAGAGTAAATTAAACAATAAATTAAAAATATTACTCCTAATTTTTATCTTCAGTGCTCAGATAGTTTCTGGGCTTTTCAATAATTTCGTTACTGCACTTTAAACTTGTAGGTAGGATCCCTTAGCTCTCCCTAGGATCCCTTGCGATGCTTTGCTTTCCCTATATGCGTGAGTTTAAAATTATTGGAACCATAGTTCTCCAAACTCTCTTTTTTTCATCTTACTTTTACAATGGGTTGTTATTCAACTGAAATGAAACAATTGATTTCGATCAGCGGATACAATTAGAAAAATAGTTCTAATTCGTAATAATTAGGTTCACCTAAAAATTGGAAGATGTGACAAAACAAATAACATTAAAACAACTTACAGCTGCATTCGCCAATAATTCCCGTTTAAATATTCACTTGCTACTATTGTTATGGGACAGAGAGGGTAATTGATATCAAAATTACGAAAGAAAATTATAAAATTGACCATCGCCTTCAGAAAAGTTCACGAAAATTGTTACCTGCATTTTCCAGCCGTAATACGAGACTGCTACCTCGAGTAAAGACAGTCGCAAAATTAAGCTCACAGGAAATGCAAAATGGTGTTGATGGGGCATGCACGATGCGGCTGATGAATTTTAAAGAATTGTTTATGCATAGACTCAAAGACAAGAAAGCTGGAAATTCTCCAGTGTTCCGCGATGGCGACGATCGAGGCGTCCATTCGACGGCAGCGATACGGCGACGTCCGCGCGACAGTTCAACTGTCATTTGGCAAATACTTGACACGAGGTGTCAAACTCGTGTCTAATCAGACGTCGTATTCGGTAGGGTGAACTTCCTTCCCAGCAGGCGGCGAACGTATCGATCATCTGCTCGGCCGATGATCGATCGCGCGCGCGGACCAAGTATATCCGCGGCGCCCGATGTATTTTGTCGTTCGAACAAATATCTTGCCACTCGATCCGGCGCGAACTTCGTGATCGATCGGACAATCAATTTGGCAACCGTAGATTCCAATCTGTTACCGTCGGATAAGAAACTAGACGAGCGAGCGCCCGCGAAAAACAACCGGTTTCGTTTAATCGCTCGAAAGACGTATCGGTTGACATCAAAGAGCTGGCAACTTTCATAGACACCGAACCCTTGTGACACCCCACGCTGTCTTTCTACCCGTCTGTCACTTGACAGTAATCATTTACGCGGAGACCTCATTGTGCGATATTAATTTCACGTTGTCGGTAGACCATTTCTACAGAGACCTACGTTACCACCAATTTTTCAGAAATTTCATTTCTCACTTTGAACATTTTTCCTGCTTTAACCACAGAGCCCGTAGGAATGTTTCTTGAGTAGAACGGGTCTGTAGACTCTTGCAAATGTGATGGTAATTTTTTTACATCCTCACAAACCTTTAAATATTTTTAAACAGTGTTTAAAGAGAACGAAACTCTCTTGAAGTATTTTTCGAGCATTTTTCAAATTAATTCAGAAATTTAAGATCGGAGGCAAAATGTGGACCCTCTTTCCTCAGAAACTGTAACAGGAAAGGAGAATGCAGGTTGCATTTTCGATTGCAGAAATGAAACCAGTCGCAGGAGTCGAGGTATCGTTGCATATACATAAGCCAGAGCCGGGCAACTAGCGGCCCGTGGGCCGCACACTGTTTCTTTCCCCTGATCTCAGTGCCTATCAGCGTCTCCCAGTGTGACCAAATGAGGGGAGGGAGCACGAATCGAGGGGAAAAAGGTACCCTCTCTCTGCCAGTACGCGTCACGTGACCGGGCCGCGGCGGAAGGGTGTGGAATCGCGCGGTAGAGGGGGGAGTTAGAGTGGGGGAACAGGTCTCGATCTGGCCACTCTGGGCCTGTGGGCCACACACTGTTTCTTTTCCCTGTTCTCAGTGTCTACCAGCGTGTCCCAGTGTCGCCACATGAGGGGAGGGAGCACGAATTGAGGGGAAAAAATTTCTCTCTCCCCTCTCTCTCTCTCTCTCTCTCTCTCTCTCTCTCTCTCACTGCCAGTACCGAAGTATACAGAACAGAGACGGACGCGTCACGTGACCGGGTCGCGGCGGAAGGGTGGGGAATCGCGCGGTAGAGGGGGGGGTTGGAGTGGGGGAACAAGTCTCGATCTGGCGACTCTGGGCCTGTATTCGGCTGGTATCCTATGAAAGAAATAGTGTGCGACCCGATGGACCCAATTTCCCGGGGCCCGGAGATAAAGTCGGAGGAGTGGTGCCGAAGAGTGGGAGAACCGGCAAACTAATTGGTGGGGGTCGCGCGGCGACGAAGGGGAAGAGCTAGCCCGAATCTAACATAAACCACCGTAACTCCTACATGTGTAGCTCTTTTTGTCTAAAAAAAAATTCTTAGTGACTCGAACACTGTGGTAGAATAGCCTGAAAATTTCAAAAGGATTGGTACGGATCCATCAGTTACAATAAATTTTCAAAAATTCGTTCGTTCGGGTAAAATTGTCAAGTTTCGTCGGGGAACACACTGATCAATTTTAGCTATCCTCGCCATCGGAAAGCGTTCTTCGAGCAACTTCCTCATTACACGCGTTTCATGCGCTGTGCGTAGCAAATGTTCGTAATGTTCATTAGGCAAATAGAGTTACGGTTGGGTAGCGAACGCGCGTATCCCTTACGTTTTAATCATAGTTCAGTGACGCAAAACATCCGGCCGCAGCGTCGCAACCAGGGAACCGCCGTGTTACGAGTAATGTCGTTATTTCGTCCTTGTTATTCGGTAGAGCAAGGGAACTTTCGTCCGGCGGCGTAGACGTTGAAGAATACAGAATCGAAGGACAAAATGTGCACCATAAGAACCTTACGAATTGGTTTTGTGGAACGCGTGGAACTGACTATGTCGATTCCGGATTGCGATTTTTGCGCGCACACGTTTGGCAATTCCTCACGTTGGTAACCAAATTAGGAATTTCAAAGCTTCAGCATTTCCGATCGAATGCATAAATCTTTAAATTATCCTTAATTATCTTTGAATAAATAATCTTCAAATCAATTATTTATTACTTTAAATTAATCATCTTTAAATAAATCATCTTTAAATTATATTATTTAATTATTATAAGTGTCCAAAGAATGAACCTTCACTGTGATTTTATATTTTTAGAAAAACACGGAAAATTGTTACACGGATACCTAATCGCCTATAGTTCAGCTATAGTGATCTAAAGTGGTAGTCACGAGAACGTTGAATGGGCACGTATTTTTATCTTCGAATGTTTCACAAATCTGCCGAGTTCCTCGTTAATATCACTCGTTCTACTTTTTAGCCGATGTAAATTTTTTATAAAACGATAATTTTATGTGCACAGTAGTTGCGAGGCTGAATATTAGGATTAAGCAACGGTTAGGACAAGTTTGAAATCTGTCTTCGTCGATCTGTCCATACAATTAGAGTAACTATTCCTTTTTTTTTAATTTGTATCTAATCTTTGGTACCTTTCGATCAATCTTATCTCTTAATTTAATCTTCCTCGGCCGAATCCCTGCTTCTCCATTCTATCTCCACCCTCTTCTACTCCTTTCTTCATCTGTTATCTCCATCGCAATTTGTCACTTTAATTAGCACAATCATCTCAACTTTCCCTAGTTTATCACGCCTTTTTATGACAAAAACTAGTAGACGAAATGTAAAACAGTAAGGACACTGAAGGAATTAAAAAATATCTATATAACATTCAACTTATTTTCCTACTACTGACACAGAGAAGCTTCATTTTGTGCGCAGATCTGCAGTCTAATTGCGGATCTTTCTACAAAATAAAAATTGTTTGCACCGATTACAAAACAATTGACTCGAATAGAACTTTCTTTCTTCCCTAAATAATTTTAGTGAGCTGAAACTGATACATTGATGGTTCTTCGATTCTTCTAATCTGTCTAATATTTAAATTGCACCTATTAATTTTCGTCATCGATGCAAAAATCCGCGTTCTTATTATTACAATGATAAAACTTCATTCTATGGCATAGAGAACTTGTCATACCATTAACACTTTGAACTCAAACCAAATCAAGAAACTGGAAACTGAAGGAATAGAGAAATAAATAATTAGAGAAGCAAATTGGTTAAGTTGGTAATACGTTTTGCGTTGTAAACAGCAACGAAAGGTGATCGGTGGGGGGAAAAAAAGACGTTGATAAAAGTAATTTTAAGGAAGTAGTCGGACCGCTTCCCCGTCCGGATGAAGCCTCAGGAAAAGATAATATATTGGAGGCGAATTGCAATGGACAGAGAGCCAGTCCTTCGCAATTTGCTTCGAGGCATTCGGCCGGACTCCCTCTGATAGAGAACCTTCTGACAACCAATTATCTATCCAAGACGCTCGCGAACGTGTAAAAACGAGATGCATACTACGCTGTCTGGATAATACAATGAGCAAGGTTTGATTAATAAAAGTCGAACAGAGCGATGGGCTACATCCACGGATAGATTGCGCCGCGAGTGATAGTTTATCAAAGCCCGAGCTACCTGCGAACCTATCTATCAGCCGAAAATGTAATTTTAATACCGGCTGCACTATTCCCTCACCTTCTTTTCATTCAAATTACACGATCTCCTGTCATGAAATCACTAATTACTAGACTGCGTATCTTTATGCAAATTTTAGCATGTCACAAAAAATCCGGACAAAATAAAATATATAGACACTGTCTTCCCTGAATTTTGTGCTGAGAAGAATGGACAGTTACGTTAAGAGTTATGATAATAATATTTGTACCGAATTTTTCACTTATTAATTATCTTTCAAAAATATTTTAGGAATCATTTTGAAATAATCAAACCGGTCTACCTCCTTAACCCTGCGAGTTCTAGGCCTATGCCGGAGTCATTTCTGACCCACTCTGAAATCTCGTTTTCATTCGATACAAGGCGATCGCTCCGGACCGGCTTTCGTCGTATTTCGGATGAAGAAGAAGAATTCTTATATCGGAATAAAATTGTACACATTGGCGGTCGCGCTCGAGCATATCGCCACCGCGACGGGTCACGAATGACTCCGGCATAGCACACGGAGGGTCAAAGCGGGCAGAATCTCGCAGCTGTCAAACAATTCAAACACAGAATCACTGGCAGCGATTCCTGCTTTGCGCACGGCCACGGGGATCGTGTGTACAGGTTCATCAACGCGATCGCATTCAAAATCGAACAATAACACGCCGAAGATTAACCGGCGGAATAGCCTAAACAAGCAAAAGCAACCAGAACGGCAAATACCTGAAAATTGCAGCAGCAAAGCGCTTAATTAGCGGAGAAGTCCTATGCGGGGCCACGGGGAAGCCTAATTCCACAGTTATTCCTGCCGTAGACAGAGGAGGACTAACATAACATGGTCCTCATTCGCATTCAAGGTCCTCGTTACATGCGTAAAGCTATTTCCAACGACGTACAATCCAGACGATGTGCTCGCAATTAGCAATGGCACGTCGAGTTCCGCTATTGAGCCGTATGCGCCTCGGTCATCACGATAATTATAATTAACACATAGCGGTAACTGCGCCCGGCTCGGTCCTAAGATACGCGGTCTAATTCCTTTGAGTCTCCCTTCCCCGGTGAAGAGTGCCTCCGCATAAATGGAACACACCGGCGAAACACGGTTCTTAAGCCCGGCCCGTGTATGTACGATACGTGGAACTTTCTATCGTCGTTGTTCCTATTGAGTCAACTTGATTCACAGGTCGTTCGAAACGACCCGGTGTTATCTCTAATAGGCCAATTATACAGCGCAACGCCGCCTTTGCGGGCAACCCGGCGAACTCCGCATTGATTATTGGTCGAAACTGATATTACCCAGAATTTATTCCAAACCGGTAAAAGTACCCTGTCCCCGTTGAAAACAGCGCATCGATGATTGCAGCCTGATTTTAACAAATAATATTAGGTCGTTCGGAAAGTCATTTCGTTCTTTCACGGGAAACCGGAAAAGAGGACTTTTCGCTCGTTAGAATAGGTTTTATATTTGGCGACGAGTGACCATTTTCTGTAAACTATGAATTCAGGCAGTGGCACTAATATTATTTCTTACTTTAGCGCGGAGCAGTCTACTTGAGGAATATTTTTCGAAAACCAATATACCAATAGAAAGTACGAAAACAGTACCTAAAGATCAATACCTCCAAAACTAAAGAACCTTCCAATTAAAATATCCCCAAAACTCAAGGGTTCCAAAAATTTCGAGGTTCGACCATTCAAAAGTACGGCAAGACCATGAAACACATACAATAACCTGATTTTAACAAATAATATTAGGTCGTTCGGAAAGTCATTTCGTTCTTTCACGGGAAACCGGAAAAGAGGACTTTTCGCTAGTTAGAATAAGTTTATAGACCATTTTCTATAAACTATGAATTCAGGCAGTGGCACTAATATTATTTCTTACTTTAGCGCGGAGCAGTTTACTTGAGGAATATTTTTCGAAAGCAACGCTTTCAGAAATCACTAGCTGGAATGTCCGATCATAGCTTGGTTACTCCACTTGAAATGAACAGCGAGATAGTTAAGGGGTTAGTTATTTCTCATCTATCTTACCATGTTCTAACAATGTTTATATAGAATTAACATTCATAATATGGTATGACATGAATATGAATTTCATGTACAAACGTTTACAGCGCTGCTCTGAACCGAAGGTTTTGAAACATGAGAGCGTTGGAAATTATTAATCGGCGGAAGTAGTATTATATTTTTTTATATTAGTATGTATTTAGAGTGGAAACGTAAAGCAATCGAATTTAGAAGAACAATGATAGACCATGCTTCAGGAATAATACTTTTAAGAGTGACAGGCCAGTGTGTCTGACCATAGCTTGACTATTCTACTTGGAAAGCATACCGACACAGGCGCGAAACTATTTATTTCTGTCTACCATGTTACATTTAATTTATATTCAATTATTGTGGAAAATTAATAACATCATGTGAAGAAAAGCATTTCAATATACGTTTATAAAATAAATTTTTAAATTGTAAAAATATCTCTGCAGATTACATATTTAATATAAGGTGGGTATATGATTAAGTGCTTCTAACAAAGTAACCACGGTTGTCGCTAATATCAATTACTATAGTTTCCGTGGTTCGTGGGATGTAGTTAGACGATACAAGGAGCATTCAGCTGGCAAGGTAGTTGATTCAAGCGACCGTAGAGACGAACCCGTTCCTTTTCGGGCTCTAGCCGGTTCTCATACACAATATTAAACATTTTCACGGCGGGATCGCGTCGTTTCGGCGGAACGACTGGTTCGGTTCACAATAAAACAGAGACACGGCATGGAAGAAGGGTAAAGAGGAAGGAGAATTGGGGATGGGGCGCAGCCGAGCGGATTCCGGCTTTTAGGGCACGACTTTTCCGACTTATTGGCACTGCCTGAATAAATTTAATTCTGCCATTCTCGACGGGCGTCGCTTTTCTATTCTTGCCTGCTTCGCTAAGAATTTCATCTTTGTGCCCTTTTCGATACCCGTTTTAAACCGAAGACAATGTACCCGAAAAGACGGACCTCCAGTTTCCTATAGTTCGTCGGTAATAAGTACAATAATTTTCCTCCCTGCTCTTTTTACATTTCCCACCCTTCTGTCTCCCATTCTCTCTCTCTGTCTCTCTCACTCTTTCTTTGTCTTTCTTACTTTCTCTGTCCCTCAAGGAAACATACACGCACACAATTCTCCTCTGTCGCAGATACGACTTTTATGCTTGTCGAATTCCTAACAAACAACCATGAATATGAGACGATTTTAATATAAGCACTGAAAGACATTTTTCTTCTACATGAATGAATACTTCAATCTCTGTTTGTATATTCGGAGGCGATCATTCGTGAAACACGCTTCGCGGCAGATATTAAAAAAGGCGGATATTTTTAATATACTTTATGCGATTTATTAAAATTCCGCTGATAGTTATCGGTCCTGCGAAAACGCCCAAGTTTTTCGAGATCCGACACGGTCTCAACGTTTCACCACACTGGTACATTCGCGCTGCATGTGTGTTGCCAACGATCGAATTGTAAGCTTTAGGAAAGATTTATTGTGTGACAACGAACGAGTAGAAGAAATCAGCGATTATTTTTTAAAAATTAACACGTGCTCAACTTGTCAGTAAGTGGGAAACCTGATGCACATAAATCAGTTTCAGAGAATTGCCAGAAAATTGTGACGATTTTTCTGTAGAAAAGAAATGATTCGTTCTGATTAAACCGTTATTAACTAATATTGATTCGTCATTAATTAATATCTCACGTAATATCTATTATCATAACACATGCGCTGGTAAATATCAACCTGCTCCCAATTTATCGCCAATAACACCATCAAATACCGTATTGGTCTACCGTTACATAGTTAGTCATCACGATTAAAATCCCTCCAAATATTGGGAAATATTCGAAGTAATTTGACTAACGCTAGAAACAAATGTAAAAACATTTGGCATTCGCAACATACCAACAGAAAGTCCGAAAACAGTACCTAAAGATCAATACCTCCAAAACTAAAGAACCTTTAAGATTCTGGAATTTTTAAAAAATCGATTTTCCAGTCGAAAATTCGGAAAAAATTCACAGCCGCGTGTGCTATCCGGTAGAATGTTCGTGAATTTTTTCAGAATTTTTTGTAGAGCAGAACAGGCGAAATAGGGTATAATTCATTAAATCGTGTTTACCCCATAACTACCCTTGTGGTGGGGGTACCGACTTGAAACTTGTCGCAGAGGGTTTTCTTCGAGGGCCCTATGGAATGGTCTGAAGAAAGATCGATTTGCTTTGGTGGCACATTTGATCCCCTTATCCGGCTATACCCTTTAAGCGAGCGTTACCGTAGTCGGTGATCCGTGTTGTTGGAATTAAAAGTCGGCTCTGCGGCATACATCAGAATTTGCGCGAGCGAACGATTTCAGTGACGGGCCCGAACACGATCGACCGGAGACCGCTAGGAAGTGCTTTAATGGCGTCGAACGAAAGCGCCTATAATACATATCGAAAGATACATCCGGTATCACGGCGTCCTCTTTCTCGGCTGCTCCATCACGCTTGCTGCCTCTCCACCTATACTCTTGTATATGGGTAGCGCGTGCGTCAAAGTTAACCTTTGTTTCGCGCATGGCTAGCCTTTCGGGTTTATCAGTGTGTAGCAGGTGGTGGCGCTTTATTTATAACGCGGCATCTCTGCCTTCCTTTCCTTTCCTTTCGCGAAGCCACTGCCGTGGCCGACCGTGTTAAGCCGTGTGAGCACTCCGTATATCACGCACCCCTTTGTCCCTGTGTGAACGTCCACAGACGTCCGTGTACAGGCGCACGCACGCGCGCACACACAAACAAACACACACACACGCCCCTTTTGCTGCACTTCTGTCCCGGAACATGTGCACGTGCAAACTACCGGCGATATGTTTGGGGACGAGTCTATATTTTCCATCTATTGGTTGCTTTTCGGTCCAACAAACGTACTCTCCTCCCCCCCCCCCTTTCGCTTTAATCCTCCGTTAAGAGGTAATGTAGCTGGTTGAAAAATCGATTTTTTTTCTACACGTAAATCGATTCTATAATCCTTCGAAAATATTCTCCTGGAGCGTTTGCAACAGTGCACAATTAAGCGTCCGCAGTCGGGACCGAATGCGGACACTTAAGCGGAGGCTTCTGCGAAATCAACTTAGGGGAGGACTATGCACGGAGGGATAACCAACATGTGTACAGGGTGAATCACGAATCGTGATCAGTAGAGATTACTCTGTAATCAGCAGTCCGATGGGAAATGTTTTTATCAGCTTTTGCATGGTTTCAATGGAGCTTTAATGTGATTATAAAAAATTATTTGTCAACCTTATTTTTTTATGTTTTTTGAAGGTCAACATTGGAACGCTTACAACGGCGTAGCATATTTGATACTCCTTGTAATACAAAGTTTTTAATTGTTTTGTCGATCCAGATGAAAAAAAAGTTATGTTCCGATATTTGCCGAATTCGTCTTGAAATTCTCTAACAGACAGGCGTAAAAAAATTATATGTTTATTTGCAAAGAATACAAGGTGACCTTGTAAAAACAGAAAAAAAGAGTTGACAAATAATTTTTTAAATCACGTTAAAGCTCTCTTGAAACCATACAAAAGCTGATAAAAACATTTTCGATCGGACTGCTAATAACAGAGTAATCTCTGCTGATCACGATTCGTGTATACCTTAATTATTAATTCAATCATTATAAATAGAAGTCCGGCGAATTTATCAGCGACGCTAATATTCGCTCGCTACCAAACAGAAATGGCCTAAACTGTATGATACAGCGGTAATATGGCTAAGTAATGCCATTTTCCACTCGAATGTACGAGTTAATGCACAGACAGTGCACCCGATGCACATGACTGCTTGATTTTCCGATAAACGCGCACTTGATGGATACAACGCGTTTGACTGGAAAACGTTATAAATCGAAAGTTCCCACTTGCCACGATATTCTGACATCGAACGCAGATCCAGTTCCGTTCTACATCGAACAACGTCCACGAAATAATCACCGACGAGAACATCAAGTAATTTCCTTACCGACGCCCATTTTGTAATTCTCTGGACTGTCTTTAGACAATTATTAACGTGCTCGGAAAATCATCTCATATGTTTGAACGTTCGCACGAAAGTTTTTCTTCATTAAATTACAATTAATCAAGTATAATCGTGTTACCTCTGTTGACCCTCCCACGACGGTGTCCGGGTCTCTGTTGACCCGGAGTATCAAAATGTATGCACTCAATCCTTGACAATCAAACCAAACAGCTGTTGTACCAAGTACAGTGAATTCTCGATATATGTCAACAACGCGGGTCTTGCCCGGCGTCGTTTATCGTCCAGACCTTGGCAACAAGAAATACTCTTGCAATATATTTGAAAAAATTAATAGTTAAAGCTGTAAACGGTCCTCAGCGTTGTCAATTGTTCGAGGGTTAAGGATTTGTCCTTTCGGACGAAGGAATCAAGCAATGCGTCGGTGAGAGAGAAAAAGAAAAGGGTAACGAGAAAATTTTAGAGTGTTCTGGGACGTGTTGTACAGAGAGTAGAGGAGCGTGTCGACAGGTACGAAAGGGAGGAAAGTTGGCAAAGGGACGAGACAGGAACCGTGAATTTCTTATCGGGTGTAGGAGAAACAAATTCAGTTTCGTCCGCGGCATCGTTTCCTGCGATAGTCGATTACATTGGCTACGAGCATTCAAGAGCACGGGTAGCTGCAGCATGGATCGTGGTTTGGATGCAGCATGGCACACATAATCATATTGGCATTCTATTAGGCAGCGTCTTCTCCCTGGCAGCTTCTGCTTCCTCCCTTCCGCCTAACACTCACTCTTTCTCTCTCTCTCTCTCTCTCTCTCTCTCTCTCTCTCTCTCCTTCTCTTGCTATCCCCTTTCCCAGCCTGTATACCAGACTGCCGTGCAACCCTCTGTGCACACGTCAATCGATAGTACAACGTGATTATAATATCTCGCTCATCCAACGAAAGACTGGAAACCCCCTGAGATCTCACTGTCACGCGACCACCCCGGCCTACCAAATTTTTTTCTCGGCCGAAGAAAATAGGATTACAGAAATTAACCGATTTTTAGACCCAGCTGACAATGAACAATTTTAAGACGTATTTTAAGACACCATTTTTCTCTGTTCCTTCTTTTATATTTTCCACTCCTTACAATCAAATTTTGTTACAATTATGTCTCAATTATTATTGTTTATTTCATCAACCTCTATGGATTTGATTTACCTAACTATTACAATTCAATTTTAAATATTTTATTTAGAATATACTTCCAGAAACAATTATTTTTACTAATTATATGAGAAGCTGAAATTGTATGGACAGCTAAATAGCCGATTTTATATTGCTTATCCAAGTGAAAAAGGATTTAATGTTGATTTCATAAATTATTTATTTATTTTGTAAATATTATTTACTTCATACAACTTATTCATTTGTACCACTGCGTGCATAGTTGTGTTATTCGCCACGCAACAATTTGAATGAAAAGCTTCCTTTCTAATACTAGGGTATTGTTGAGGAATCAGCTCCTGTCGAGAGATTAGCGAAAGACTCGTGTTCCACGTGAACACATACACGGCTTAGAGACATTTGGAAATTCCAATTTCAGAGGCTCGCAACAATAAAACAATTTATATTCCAGGGATCTTCGAAATGTCATTTTGCGATGCAACGGCTTTGCATACACGAGCAGTGATTTTACGTTGACTTCCAATATTGCAATCAACATATTGAAGATGCATTGAGTTTGTTGTTTGTAAATAATCAGTAAATTCACGAAGGACTTTATGCATTTAGCAGAATTGAATATTAGTGGAATTCAAATACATTGTTATCTTATTTTCGACTCCTTAAGACTCCTTAATTCCAGTTTCCTATCATTGACTTGGACAATTTTTATTCTGAATATAAATCGGCAGGCTAATCATAATATACACGCTGCACCGATTAGTTAAATGCAATTTCGATCAGCTTTAAATTCGAAAATATTTTTAGTATAAAGTCTTTCGCGATCAAAAATCTTTCTGATTTCAATTGACGTATAACCGGATAAGGGGATGAAATGTGCCCCCAAACCAAATCGATCTTTCTTTCTTTTCTAAAGAAAACCCCCTGTAGCAAATTTCAAGTCGGCACCCCTACCACAAGGGTAGCTATGGGGTAAACACTGTTTAATGAATTATACCCTATTTCTTCTATTCTGTTCAACAAAAAATTCCGAAAAAATTCACGAACATCCTACCGGATAGCACACACGACTGTGAATTTTTTCCGAATTTTCGACTGGAAAATCGATTTTTAAAAAATTCCGAAAAATTGAAACTTCCGATTTCATATTGAATTTATGTGACAACCACGTTTATATTCAATAGTTGTGTCACATTAACGCGTTTTTTTCGGTCGTATTAACGGTTATTAAATTTCAACCGGTATTTCGAAAGAATACATTCGAAATCTCTGAACTTCCGAACGCCAGCCATCGTGCAGCTTACGTAAACAAGAAATAATTAATACATCATCAGAAGTAGCCCGGGGAATGGGAGAAATTCCATGGAAAGCGTTTAACGGATCATACCTGGGTTTCCCATGCGGAAATTTCCGCAAACACGGCCCGCAAGAGATCAAAAGTTCCGCTTATGCTTCTGTCAGATTTCCGGCGAAGTATCGAAAGTGGGGAAAGTGTGCGATGAAGGTAACTCGTCTTTTGTGAATCTGTCAATATTAATCTCGGGGCCGAGCTTCCACCCTCGCACCCCCCTCCCTCACTCTCTTTCCTCTCTGTTAAACCGCCACGTATGAAAACCAACCGGGTTGCACCTATGTTTTCGCGCGAGATTCCCTTTCAATCGGCCGCTCTCAAACGTTAATGAACGCCTTTAATTTCCGCGATGTGAATCCATCTGAAAATCGTTTACCGAGACCTCGAATTAATTGGGGATCCACGGGAAAGCAATTAAGTCTGATTGATTTTAAATTAACATTATTCAACGGACGTACCATGAGCTTCTGTTGTTCGACGCTTCTTTCGATTTGAAAATCCGCCCTGCCGACGTCGTTTTCGTAACTGTGCTGTCAGATCTGTGTACGTTTCGGATAAACTGTTTCCAGATAGTTTACACTCCTTTTCTATATGATTTTGAAATAACGCAGCCAAAAAAAAACAAGATACGTACGTATATACAGTGAATCCAAACATTTAAACACTATTTAAACACTAAATTTCCCAGTCAAACAAATAGTGCAATAATAATCCTAATTTTAAAGCTTCAGTCTTATACTTTTAGCATCGTTCATTTTTTCCTAAAACTATTTCATATTTAACACTTTACATTTATATTAATTACAGAATGAAGAAGAATTTGAATTCTTTTAGTACCAATTTCGATCAAGCAGAACGAACCTAAAACTGTATAGTTTATCTTTGGATTCCACCGTTTTTCTGAAAATTTTCAGTGCTTATAAGTCCATTAAGATTTTGCAGTCTATTGTCAGTTTATCCGAAAGTTTGAAATGTTCATTAGCAATTTCAAATTTATGCTGAAAGTTCAATGAAAATGTAACATTTGCATAGTGTGTTACAAGCGTAATTTTACTAGGCACGAATTTGATGTTAAAAAACCGATTAGCCGGTAAAAATTGTATATGAATTGCATGCGATTTTTCACGCACAATGCGTAAGTAAATAAAATTAAGCAGGAAATATAGCCGAAAAATAAAATTGTCTACGCTGATTTGCGAGCAGATTTATACGGGCGTAATAGATTATGAAAATGGGGGATTGCGGACTGTGTGAATAGATCCGGTGTTCAATTAAATATGGCGGGAACGGCGGCGAGACAAGGGACGATTATTAACCAGATCATAAATATGGAAAATACCCGCGGAGTCCCTGCTTTTTCATTCAGGGTTCGGTCCACCGCGCGGGTGTGTCCTCGAAAATATAAAAATTTGTCGCATAATTTTTAACACGATCGAGGCAACAGCTGAACGGGGAACGGGGACGAATAGAAGCGACGCGAATCGATAATGGTACGGTGCAACTGAAGCGTATAAAAATTGCATTATCCGTTCCTTGACGAACACCTCGTCGGATTTAATAATTTGTCATCGACGATACGAATTTATAATCTCATTGCGCCTCCCGACGCTCCGAACGACTTTACCAACCGAGAGAACGCGTCCGATCGTTTTTAAAAAGGGTGCCTCCCACTTCCGGCGAATTGGTTTTACTTAAATCGCATACTTTGCCGGAAACATGGTATTCCCATCGAGAGCTGTCCAGTTTAGACAATTTATGAAGTTAAAAATCATCGGATTATTATATTATAGCTCGAGTGTTTCGAAAATTTCTGTACTTGTTTGAAATTTTCTTCAAAAGCTGGAGGCTTGAAGCTAGAAGATTTCTTCAACAGCTTGCCAGAAGCTGAGGAATTTGTTCTTCTTAATGACACTTATCCGAGGGGACGAAGGACACAATATGTAATTCTACTTATATCATAGCTTTAACCCTCCGTATGCTATGCCGGGGTCATTCGTGACCCGTAGCGGTGGGGATAAGCTCGAGCAACCGTCAGTACCTACAATTTTTATTGCGATATAAGACCACGCTTTTTATTTCGAAATAAGAAAATCGCTATCCCTTCTTCTTCAGGAGCCATCGCCTGGGTCCGGCGATGGATATCGGCGTGGGTCAGAAATGACCCCGACATAGGCCTAGAACTTGCAGGAGTCCGAGGGTTAAATATATTCGAACATTCCGAAATTGAGAATTATATTTGATTTTTTTGGAACTTGTGAAATCTTTTTCAAAACCTTGATCAACTACAATCATTTAGGAGGGTGATTACTGAAATATATTATATACAATAAAGAAAAAATGTGGAATCCATTGGTAGAACAATCGCTAACAACCTATGATGCGACTATAAACTAACCGAGCAAAAAAAGAAATTACCTACAATTGATAAGCAAAGAATATTTTAATGTATTTTTATGTATCAATTGTAAGATACATTTGTTAGTTTGATTGGTTTGCCAATTAATTGTAACAGATCGTGGGATGAATTGGTCGGCATTTTTAAATTAATTTTAATTTACCCCTGACTTATTGAAACAACCTTCATACAGATCGTTACGTTTATTCCTTCTATTGTGATGTCGGCTGTGTGCGTGTGCGTGTGTGTAATACAAATTATTATTAATATAATCAATTAATAAATATAATAGTATAATCGCCAGAAGCTGTTTGCTTTTCTATCGGCCAAATCGGTGGAATATTTATAAATGTTTTGCTTTTCATCGATTGATGAGACCGTGTTAACCGTCGGGATACATATTCAATGTTTTTTTACGTTCAAATTATTTTAAAAAAATGTATGAATATGGAATTCTACCTTTTTGAATTTACGATACGATTGATACGTAAAAACTCCATTTAGCAGAATATATTGGCAACCATAGTTCAGACAACAGTATATTCCATATGTAACGATAATAATTAACGAATCAGTTACAGTTGAGGGACCTAAAAATATTGAATTTGTTTTTTATTGAATTTATTTATTTTCTTTTTTATCATTTGTTTTCACATTATAAAAACACTTCATACAAAAACTCTTAACTCCGTATAAAAGAATAGGTAATAAACATCGATAAAAATTGAAGCAATGATATTTTATTTATATTATAATATTAATGAGTTGTGTTACCCAATTCTAACTACAGCAGTTTCCAAAATGTTTGACGAAATAACATAACAGCAAATTGAAATGAAATATTACCTTTTGTTATCAATATTCCACCTTCGGAGTGAACATGAACTTTATAATGAACATAGAGATCCCGTTCCTTCTAGAAAATTCATTAACGATAAACTAGTTATCTAATGAGCACAATTGCGAAAGAAATCATTAGACAAGGTGTCAAATACTCCACACAGACAGCAAACAATTTTGAGAAAAGTTTTCTTCGTCAATCAAAAAATACCTCATCGCAGAAATAATAGAAAAATGCTGTCATTCTCGTTGACATGTATGCACAAAGACCTTAAACGCAAAATAGAAATTGTCTGCGTCGATTGCAAGACAGGAGAGTTAAATAGGAATTTATTTCTTCGCTTAATAATTTTTACAAGTTAAAAATAGTCTAGTAGTATTCTTAAATCCTTCTGACGTTTTTACCATTCCGAGTTTAATCGACCTGCTTTTCTCGCGAGCGCGTAAAATCCGCAATCTGGTTGTTAATTGTGCTCTGAACATGCAGAATAAATCGCTGCGAGTAAAATTTACGACAAATCCGACTGGAGAGCGAGCGATCTCTGTCCAAAGAACAAAATTAATTATCACAGACGCGTTACGGTGAATTAGAGGGCAACCAATCAGTAAATAGCTCCTGCGCCCTGCTGCACGGATAAATGATTCCGCGAGGGTGTCAAAGTGTGTGCGACGAAAAAAAAGGAAAAAAAATTTGGGGGAGGGGAAAGAATGAAGGGCCGAAGCACAGGAAATGGATGTTTAGCATGCAAGAAAAGTAAACGCCGCTCATAAAGGACCGGAGGAATCCACAATGAGCCAATAAACGAATAATCCTGCGAGGACAAATGATGGCTCGAGGAAGGGGAAGAGGGATGACGAACACCGCGTCATAAAACGAGAACAGATTATCCCCCTAGCACCCTAATTTTTAATTTTTAAGTCCAACGAAATTCCTTCGTTTCAAATATCTTTCACCTTTTAAAACATTAAAAACGGTGAAAATGTCTGACTCGTGGAAGCAAACCTAATGACAGGCAAAAACATATGTTTTTTTTTTTTAAGATTAAACTAATACATCAACGTTTGCGATTCAACTCCATCAATAAATAACAGATACGGACGCAAAGGATACAAGAATGGTTCAAGTAGTACAGCTTTCGAAATAAGACGATTGTTCGGGGCGGCTTTCGACGTATTACGGATGAGAGAACCCATATCACTATAATTACTTAAAATTGCTAACTACATTTTTGGAAACATAAGTAAAGCTTGACAATAGATGAAAAATACATTTTTATTTAACTCCGGTTTCTTATCATTAGACTATGGATTTTTCATGCAAATCCTAAATTTCATTGTTTCATGAAAACCAGGGTGAGGAGCAAGTTCCATTTCTCTTATCATGAACATTTTCTTGTATTTTCAAAATGTCCACTTACTATAAGCGCATAAAGATCCGCAGTCTACTCATAATTAATTTATAAAAATGTTCTTTTTGCATAAAGCATCGCAGTCTAATAGTAATATACTATAATATATTGCTATAATAATATTATACATAATATACTATAATAAATTGTACAAATATTTATTATATGCACGAAAATGTGATCAAGGAAAATATTGGCAACTTCATCAGTATGACATGAAATTCAATCCTCCCACTATACATAGAGATTGTTATATCCTGGTAACGTAGCTACAATGAAAAATGGGGAACACGGCTGCGGACAGCTTTTGAAACTGAATATCGTATCAAATTTCCAAATAGGGATTAAAATATAAACAAAGAAATGCTGGGAAAGCACTAAATTCCCTTCTAATTCATTTTATAGCAGAGAACTGGAATAACTGTGCATTCCGATGAGATTACGATAATAGATTTAAAAATATAATTTCGGCGAGACGTTTTATTATTGAAAATCAACATCATGGTCGTGTTCTCGTTTATCATATTTTTGGAATACTTAAAATGATATATGTACGTATGATATAATAAACCTGTAGACCGTAACAGTGTTTCTTGATCGTTGAGGGTAGTTTTTGTGTGCACATTAGCGCGTCAGAGTCACATAAACATTGAAGTTCGACTGATTTTGTTGAACGTATAAATAATACAAGTTGCTTCGAACATTAACCCTAACGGTTTGACCCGAATCTCTCAGATACTTTTGTGACAAATTCAACTCTTCGTTACTATGTCAAAATCAGCATTAACTGTACACATATATTTTTTGCAATATTAATTAAGCACATTTAGATGTTTTGCGCGCGTGAATATCAGGTATTTCCGCGTATGCCGAACTACAAACAGATTCTACCCAGGTAAGTTCGTAATACATTTTAATTTTAATTTTAATACATTAGCAAATATTTCATTTTACTTTTTCTTTTTTTTCTGTAATGTCTCGTTAGACGTTTTAGCGGAACACACATTTTCCAGGCAGAAAGACGAAGAGAATTAAGCGGGCTATTTTCACGTTTTAAGCTGCGCGAGTATCGCTGTAGGATATTTTATTAATTAACTAATGGTCAACCTACCTCTGTACGCCCGCTTACGTATTATAATACGACGCATGATTTAAGAAAATATTCGAGCTCGTGAAAGTTTAAAAAGGAGCGACGTGCAATAAAAAAAAAAGGAGAAGAAAAGAACGTAGTCGTATCTGAAATTCTAAAATGAAAATTAGTTATTACATTAACGTGCGTGGAACAGTTTTCAAGTTTCTCTGTTAGCTTAACGAAGAGTTAATATCTCGTAACGGATGTCGACGCGACCATAATTAAAAACGAACAAAGAATATCCGATACACCCTGTCGAATGAAAGACATAAACAGTATCGCAAACGTGTTCCTGCATGATTAAATAGAACAGCTTCCAGATGATGTATTCAAAAACAATTCGATGGGAAATTTTAAGCAATTACGATCGCAAATTTCGTTCCGGATAATCGGCATGTTTTACTGCGTTTTATTTACGAACGACGTTGAAATGCGAAGCGCTAATTCAACGGGCTTCGTGCCGGGAGGACGTACATTATGCATGTTCATCACGGATATGGGGTTACCCACAGAACTTAATGGTTTCTCGATAATAATAGTTCTCGAGTCATTGTAGCGGTAGTATCTTGAACTTTGGTCCTTTCTCATAAAGCTTTAGTACTGCCCGCATTGAGTTACGGTAACTTCTGCTTGTCTACCGCAAAAGGCAGACTTAACTGGAAATCGCTATAATATATTCACTGTCAGAATGTTTCTCTGCCCCCAGCATTTCAAGAATCGATGCCGTCCCATGTTCTACTTTTATAAACAACCATTTTTCCATCCCCATTAGACTACGTAGCTCGATCAATAACGACGTGCTCGTCCTGGAATGTATTTGTCGATCGCTACACGAAAATGTACTTTAATTAAGTTTTTCAAAGGGAATGTATTATATATGTTAAGACAGCAGAATGGTAAAAAGAATTCTTTTATTTATTTAATTTCTTAAGGAAAAAAAAACATATTGGTTTCGTATGCATTGACAGGTCTCTAATTTCTGGTTTGAAAAGTCCACTGAAAGTTTGAGTTTACCTAACTCAAAAAACTGAACTCTTCTCCCACAATTTTAAATATCTGTCTCGTCTGTATCATAATCCGGTTGACTATACACTATCGAGACATTGGTTAACACTAAACCTACCACCACAACCGGTCAAAATGACCGGTTCCAGATTTTTTATTTTACAATTATTGAAATAATAAAAATTATTACATAATAAATGATTGTATAGATATCTTTAGTCGAGTATGCATTACAGTAGGAGCCGCACAAAGTCTAAACAAAATCGATCTTGTCATTTTTATAAGGGAACATGTACCAGTTACTTTTAAGCCTCGGTAGGCTTAGTATTGAGATCGATGAACTGAAAATTTTCCACTCTGATCTTCGTACATAATCATTTTCTGCAACTTGACCACTGTAAACCAGCTTAATAAGATCAACGTGCCTACCGTTGGCGCATGCGATAGTTCGCAATAAACGAGAGTCGCAAATCACCCGTCTTGTACGTAACGATGCGGTCAAGGTCATCACTATACACTGAGATGATACGTTATCGTGTACGTATAGTATACGCCTCGTTCATATCTGTCGCGCCAGTGTAATTGTGATCACTTCAAGAGAGGCCAGCGAGCAGTGTCATAACACGGCTCCAGCCATGGAGTTGATGTCGAATTGGTCCGCGTTCTGGATGCTAGTGGTAACTGTGATCGTCATTTGCTTGACGAAAGTTATAACAGTGATACATCATCAGACCACCTATTGGAAAAAACGCGGAGTACCTGACGCGCCGAACGAAACATGGCGAATGTTTTTCCAGCGTGTGACATTCTTGGACGTCATCAAAAACCTTTACAACTGCCGCACAGACGTCAGATACATCGGGGTGATGGACATCACTGTCCCAACCGCCCTGATAAGGGACCCAGAATTGATCAAAGAACTGGGCATCAAACAGTTCGACCACTTCACGGATCACAGGCCCTTCCCAGACGAAAAAGTGGAGCCAATTTTTGGGAAGAACGTGTTCTCCTTAAAAGGCGATCGCTGGAAGAAGATGAGAAACACTCTGAGTCCGTTCTTCACGTCCAGCAAGATGAAGTTCATGTTCGGCCTGGTCTCCAAATGCTCCCACGAATTCTTCGACTATCTGTACAGCCATCCCGAGCTCTGTTCCATGGTGGACGCGAAACAAACGTTCACAATCTTCACGAACGATGTGATCGCTACCTCAGCCTACGGCATCAGTGTGAACACTCTGAAGGACCGGGACAATGATCTCTACAGAGTGGGAACCACGATCTCAAGGTCTATAAGCTCTCTGAGCATAATCAAGTTCATGTTGATACGCGTGTTTCCCCGTTTATCCAAAATGGCCGGGTTAACAGTGTTTCCTCCAGCATCGATAGACTTCCTTGAAAAGATTATCAGGGAAAATATGAAGAAACGGGAGGAGCTTGGCATAGTCAGGCCAGATATGATACATCTGTTGATGCAGGCTAGGGACGCGCAAACAGAGAACAAGATCAGCCTCGACGATATGGTTGCTCAGGCGTTGGGGTTTTTCTTTGCTGGTTTTGATACAGTGTCCACGGCCATGTCCTTTATGACTCTCGAGCTGGCGAATCATCGAGACATTCAAGATAAACTAAGAGAGGAAATAGATCGCTACCTTGCCGAGGATAATGGAGATATTTCGTACGAGGCTCTATCGAAGATGGAATATCTGGACATGGTGGTTTCAGAAACGCTCAGGAAGTATCCTATAGCTCCTCTTCTCGACAGAGTCTGCGTGCAGCAGTACGAACTGCCCCCTGCTGCACCTGGTTACAAAAGTACCACCATATACCCAGGTCAAAACCTTTGGTTCCCTGTTTACGCGTTGCATTATGATCCACAGTATTTCCCTGATCCGGAGAAGTTTGATCCCGAACGATTCAACGAAGAAAACAAGAAGAACATTGTCCCTTGTACCTACATGCCTTTTGGACTCGGACCTAGAATGTGCATTGCAAATCGTTTCGCGTTGATGCAAATTAAGATTATGATAGTTTATCTGATGCAAAAGTTTGTGATCGAACCTAACGAGAAGACGAAACCGCTTGTGTCTGATAGAATGAATTTCCAGATGCAACCGATAGACGGGTTCTGGTATACTTTGAGGAAAAGGGATGATTCCCCTTTAGTAAAATAAGTATCTTGTACAATAGTTTTAAGATAACAGAAAGTTTTCATTTAACGGAAGCGAGATGGACGAACTTATTTCTACTTTTGATAATGTTGGCCAGTCCAAGACAATATGAAAATATTCTTAAATTGAAGTCCTTGTTGCGAAAATTGGATGAGCCCAGATTTTGAAAATTATGTTATCGGCAAGAAATATGTAAAACTTTAATAAATATAAGTTTACTGCACCTAGGTTTCCAATTCTTCTAATGTTTTCACAGTTTTCTAGTTTGCTTATTCGTCTTTGTTATAGATATGCATGAAATCCGCAGTCTAATTATCAGTTCCGTAATTATTGATTTTTTTTTATCGTTATCGTTATGGTGCCGAGATAAAAATTTTATCGCGCACCGGTTTGCCGTTTTGTGTGTCACGAATAAAATGAAACGGAGGCATTGTGGTTTCCACTTATTCAGACGATTAATACTAGAGCTACCGAGCCCGTCAAAATGGCGGATTTCAGATTTCTTCTCCTGCAAATATGGAAAGTACAGAATTTATTTAATATACTTTTTTGCTCAAGTACATATTACTATAAAAATCTGAGCACATTCAATCCTGCTATCGCTGCAAAAGAGTACACTTCAGTTTTAAGTAAAGACACGGATTTTTCTTTGATTCCTGTCCCTCGCGATTGATGTTAACAACTTACATTTTGCGTAAAGGTTCTTAGCGACGGATTAACGCGATGTCTGCCAGGTAATTCGTGCAAGCGGATCGCAAAGCGTATTCGTGCAAGCGGATCGGAGAATTTCAATCGACGGCTGAATCGTGACTTCAGTCGATAATTGTGAAGGCCAGATTCAACAGGGTCGTTGAATTGAAACGATACTGTTTTCCGCGATCTATCTTTATTCGAAACTAAATAGAAATACGACCTGGCTTAAACCCTGCATGATGAAGGGTGGGCTGAGACTTCATAGGCGTAACCAAGTTTCCGGGTCTCATAACACCACGGCTCTAATCAACTGAAATTGCTGCAGAATTTCTCCTCTCTGTTCGAAGAAAAAATTTCCTCCATCCGCAGAACTGCACAATACATTGTACAAATTAACTGCACGAAATAATACGACATATTTTATTAATTATACACAGGTGTGTTGAATTTTTTTCATTCTAAACTTTCTTCTTTGCAATTTGAATATATGGAATCGGTAGATAGAATTAATTTTGTGTGGCAAATATTTGTATAATTTCATAAAGTGCATGGATGCTGGAGGTTATAGGGACTGCCATTTTTATGCGATGGAAAATATTGTGCGTTTTTTTTTTTTAAGTATTTCTATCATTAGAGAATTTATATATATATATTTTAATTGTTTAATGTTGTTTCAACATCAAAGGTCATTAGCAACACGGTACATTTTCTTACAATATATTATACATATTTGTATCCTTGATATACTTGGCAAGACCGGCGATATACTCGTTTAATTTTTTTTTTTTAATGTTTATTACAATCACTTGCAAAGGATAACGAGACATTGATTAGAATGATTTTATTTAGAACACAACTTATTCTTCGATGATACGAACGAATGAAATTTTAGGAAGTGCATGCGTTAATTTTTTTTTTAGGACATTTAACGTTGAACTAATTTTAGGTGTCTCTTTATTTATCCGTTCTATGCGCATACAAAAATAGAAATAAAAAATGATCAGTTCCAGAAACAAATGAAGACTGAAGTAGATTAATAATTGAAGAATTTGGACGTTCGATCGAGGGTGAGCGGCACGCAATCAAAATTCAGATTGCACAGAAATGTGAAACGCGAAATGAGATTTTGAATGTTTATTACACAGTCGGTGAAATCTGCGTCGGTGAAATTTCCGTGATATTTGTCTCTTTATTGGTTACGCGTTACGCCTATGGTAAGGGTTCTCCCCTTGATTTCCACTCGAGGTTGGCAACTTCGTACCTCCATTCTGGGTTCCACTTGATCGAATTAATCCATTCCCAATCTAATTAAATCGCGTGAATGTCTAATTTCACACACGATCCGTTTTCGTCGCGCGTTCTGTCGATACTTCCGTGTCGAACGGTTCGTTCACATGTGTGCGCTAATAGTGACCAATTACTTGAAACGTTTCCGCTGATAGACTTCCGTCCCTGTAAGAATGAGTAAATACACTACCACCACCTATCCCCGGATTTACTGTTCAGTTTATGTGCGCGATACACTTTTCGTTTCGGGATTCAATCCCGTATCGCGGCCGCGACAACTTTCATCCAATCGCGTATTGATTTTCTAACTCTCGACTACCAGCACTATTTAACCCTTTCCACTATTTTCTTTATAAAAGTCTACCAGCAGTTATTTATTTCTAAGCAGTCCGCTTTCGGAATGGCTGACTCTCAGCAGGATGAAATAACCTATGTTTACCCTAGTTGCATGGCAAGAAATTTCCAAGACTGGTGTAACAAAAATTTGTATTCATTATTTTAAATGATTTTATTCATTTTAATACAGTGCTCTGGAAGCCTTGGGGAATTCCTCTTTCGATATCTGTATCAACTGGCAATTCCCTTGATTGGCAATTTGATTTTTCGGAATCAGAGAAATCAGCTGCCAAATCTGACGAATAGGTAGTCAATTAGAGTCACGCTTTTTCTTGCCAAAAATTCTGTACGGTGACGTGTAATTGTGTACTGTTGTAATCGTGACAATATATAAAATCAAGCAATTGTGACAGAATACTAAACAACGAATGAACGTTCAGCAACAAGAAAACTAGGGCGCTTAGTCTAAATTTACCTAGTACCGTAGTAAATTCATAAATGGAACTAGGTATGTAAAAAATATCAAACTTTATGGACACACCATGAATTGCACGACGTACTTGAAAAATGAAACAATTATGAAATCTCTGGAAGTATTGTAAATTTCGTTCGGAACACTGTTCTTCGACAATTTTGAAAGTATTTAAGGGAGCGGTTAAGGGAAATGGAAAATGTTTTATAGCTTCGAAACGCGATAAGAAATGAACCGGCGAAATAGTTGCACGATATTCTTGGCCGCCGTTTCTCCTTAGCACGGAGGAGGCTTCGACAATATTGCAATTACACCGTCAAATGGTCGGTTAACGCAAATTTAACACCCACGACCTGCATCTCCGCTCGTAATTAACTTCGCGGAGACATCAAACCGATTAGCACGCGCCTCTGAACAGAGTTTTGCCTCGGCAAAGGCGTGGATGCTGGGGTAGGTCTCGTCTTTCATATTCGTAATCCAGCTTTCTCGGAATCGCTTCACTTTGCAGTTGCGGTTTATCGCTGGAAGACGGGCTTCCCAGTTCCATTTCGTAATTTTTCTATCGCCGGCTACGAACGTTCCAATTATTATTTAATACAACATCGACGCGCGTTTATAACGTCGAACTCGTGTCTTTCGTTCGTCTACCTCCTGTTTGGGAACTTCGTACAAAAGCAAAATTTCCTGCAGCAATCGCGAGAAACAGGAGCTGGATACGAATGTTTCTTCTTTTTTTTTTTTAACAATTTCAACAAATTAAAATCGCTGGATTAACCCTGCGTAGGCTATATCCGAAATACGCCTTATATCGGAATAAAGCTGTATCAGTGAAATATTGGCGTGGGTCAGAAATGACTCCGGCATAGGCCTAGAACTCGCAGGTTTTGTCATAAATGTATAAAATCCGCAGTCTACTTAACTATAAGTGATTTATGGATCTCTTTGAAAAGTTAAGATTTTTTGTATCGAACATAGACGACAAATGCGAATTTCTTTTCTCAATCATTTTAATAAGTCGCGAATACAGTGTTTGCTCTATATATGTCCCAAATGCCTAGCCGATAAAAGTCCCAGAACTATCCCCACTGCCGCGGAGTATACCCTGTGAGAGGCCAACAAACTCGAGAGACTTCTCGAAAAAATAGTATCTCCTGGCCGATATATGTCCGTGGTTAGACCCGTGTGTAGGACATATATCGAGTAAACACTGTATCGTGTAGCCTCGTATCCTCGCAGGAAACATTTACAAAATATTTATTTAATTTTTAGACGTCATGTCATGACGTCGGCATGAAACATTTACAAAATATTTATTTATTTAATTAACACGTCATGGTGGTTATCGGTGACCGGCGCTATGGGATTCCTTGAAAATGATTTATTTTATGCGTTAATAAACTCAGATCTGCACACTCGCGTCAGAACCGGTCAGTAACTTCATAGTTCATTTCCGACTTGTCAGCCGCGCATGAACAATCAGCCATTGTGCCTGCAGCCCGTGTAAGTAATTATCGTGATCGATAGGGACGTTCGTAAAGCATCGAGTCGATTTAAGTGTCGAACCGAGTGGCTCGCCTTTGCAGTATTTTTCCACCGTTGCCGTGAATAGGCGGGTTCTTCTGGCAACATACTCGAACATCAAACGGATGACGCCTCTCTCTCTCTCTCTCTCTCTCTCTCTCTCTCTCTCTTTCTCTTGTCAACACCTTTCCGAGCTTTTCACGAGGCCACATTCGTCTCTCTGTTATTCCGTCGTCTCCACCTTTCGAGTTCGAGCAATTATATTCGCGCTTCCTTCTCGGTCCTCGCTAAAGGAGCGACGCAAAAATCCCGTGGATCGCAGCCGGATCCCGGAGGACGACTTTTCCTCCATTAGAAAGCATTAAATTCGAGTCCCGGGGCCGTAGAAAGGAAATAAGAACAACCTCTCTCGCACCGGCACACCTAACTAGATGCTGAAGTGGGTCGCGACGATGAGGATCGACGGTAGAATTGTATCCTTTTTAAGAGGTGAGTCAACGTTGGCTTTGCTCCTCTCTCAAACTTCGATATTTCTCCGGCAAGGAACTTTTCGTTGTTTTGAAGCTGGTTCGCCGAAAAAAAAAAGAAGAAGAAAAGGAAAAAGATAGAACAGCTTCCGCGAGCACCGAGGTGTCGCAGCTGCTGGGAATTATCGATGATAACTGTTCCAGGATTATTGATTTAGGTTTCAATCGTTCGCCGGTTCAGTCGTTCGTTGAATATCCAGGAACGGTGTCCTCTCGTTTCATTTGTGTCGCTAGCCTGTATTTCGGATACGAAACGAAGTTCTAATATTCACTCTTCGCGCATAACTTTCGAACTACTGATCTCCTGAGGATTGAAGCTTGGATTTCCGGCATTTCCTCGTCAAAATCTACAGGATTATATTAAAAAAAGTTAAAAATTTCTGGTTTCCTGAAGGAAAGTTTACAAGCACAGACTCGCTTTTATGTGCGGGATTCCCGGAAACTTGGAATTTCCGTCGGAAACGAAGATCATATTCGTATCCGGCGCGTCGAAACGAATGGAATGACGTATAATAAATACCGAAAGCTTGCGGGGGCAATTATGAAGTTCGGACGTCGAAGGCTCTGGAACGGCGTGCAAGGAGGAAAACACGCGACGAGGTGGACACCCTTCCTTTTAGCGTTTACGCCGCCTGAGACACCGATCGATTTCTATTCTGTGCATCGGCGATGCTCGACGTCGGAATAATCATCCGATTTAATAAAAACGGCTTATCCGGGAAACAATGGACTGTCGCTTGCAGAGCGACAGCGTGTCCGGCGAGGCAGCACCGGGACTGCACCGGCAAGTCCCTTTCCACGACGACGTGCTCGTCTATCTACTTTGCTCTACTCGATATTAAGAGACTTTTACTTCGCCGGGTAAAGTGTCTCAGCGTTACCCGTCTTTTCGCGATCCTCCTTGGCTAGTTTCTTCGACGACGCAGAAATTTCCGAGCTTGCGACCGCGCAAATATTAGTACGCCGCTTTTTTTACACGATTTCGCAACAACACGGTCCAAAAAAACACATTTATCCAGACACAATGGAAAATTTTTGTCGCGAATGAATCATCCATTATCCAATGACACAGGGGGGACCCATAAGTAATCAATTATTTGCAAAGAATTCGTTTTGCCTTCAGTACCGATCGTTGAATAGGAAACATGTATTATTTCACAGTTTCCGGTAAAGCAGCCTGTACTTAAAATATTCTAAAAAGTAAAATGGCGACGTCCGTACCTTCCGAGGAACATATTCGTCATTGCATACTTTTTCATTTCCATGCGGGATTTAATGTAACAACAAAGAAAATTTGCGATGTTTATGGAGATGTATTGAAGGTCAACAAGTGTCAACGTTGGTTCACAAGGTTTGATGCTGGTGATTATGATCTCTCTGACAGGCCTCGAAGAGGACGACCAGTTGAATTTGAGAATGACACCCTAAAATCTCTGGTGGAAGCTGATCCAAAATTAAGTATACAAGAATTATCGAGAAGCCTTGGGTCTACATGGTCGACTATACAAAGGCACCTACACGAAATGGGAAAGGCATATAGGCAAGGAATATGGGTACCGAATCAAATCTCTGAGACCAACGAGAATATTCGTCGATCAATTTGCACTTGATTGCTGTCCAGATTTCGTAGAGATCCATTTCTTAGCAGAATCGTTACCGGAGATGAAAAATGGGTTCTTTGTGATAACATAAAGCGTTCCAAGCAATGGGTTTCTGCAAATCAAACCGCAATATCAACCCCTAAACCTAGCTTATCACTTAGAAAGGTGTTACTGTGAATTTGGTGGGACTGTCGTGGCATGATTCACTTTGAGTCGTTGAAACCTGGAGAAACAGTTACTGCTGAGTTGTATTGTCAGCAATTACAACGGCTGTATTCAGAACTATTGAAAAAGAGGGTGTAATACTGCAAATTGACAATGCCCGGTCCCATACTGCGAAACTCACTCAGGAAAAAATCAAAGAACTCCAATGGGAAGTTTTATCGCACCCCCGTACTCGCCGAATATTGCTCCCTCTGATTCAGATCTCTGGAGCATTATTTAAGAAATAAAACATTCACTTCTGTAGACGATGTAAGGATTTCTATAAGAGGGGGATTGAAAATTTGCAGGAAAGATGGCAAACTGTCCTTGATAATGATGGTGATTGTATAATAAATTAAGAAATAAAAACTTGGAGTTACTACAAAGTTTGTTTCAGATTTCAAAATAATTGATTACTTATGGGTCCCCCTAATAACTTGATGTACGATTTCTTTTTAGTCGTTTTATGCATTTCCAGACAATTTTTGTTCTTCGTAAAGATCTAAAGACTGGTCACGTTCCTATAAGTAGATTCAAGGGCTAGGAGCACTTCGATCGTTTTCCAAAAAGATTAATGTCTCTTCCTCAGTTTCTTCGGAGCCTGGAGCATCGATCTCGCCGGAGGAGGGATGAATACTTTTTCATAGATCGAAATTGGTAGGGGGTCGAGGGGAACAATGCGGGGGAGTATACATTACCAGTGGGCAGCTAGAGGATTTTCGTGTGTCCCGGAAGCTCGTGCACAGATTCGAGCAGGGTCCGCAGTAAGAGAAAAGCCGTGGGCGGGGGGAGGGAGTGGGGAAAACAGAAAGCCCACGGGAGCCGAATTTGCATCCGGCAAAGCAACCTCAGACTACTTTATTTGATTGGCTGCCCACAGGGTTACTTTCAACCCCAACACGGACGAGTCCACGCGAAAGTACATTTCCGTATTTCCCTTCTCGCTTCCAACCGACCGCTTCTCTTCCCCTCTTCGTTCCACTAGTCCCTTTCATTTTTCCCCTCTCTCTCTCTCTCTCTCTCTCTCTCTCCATTCGTCCGCTTCTCTCAATTTCCTTCCACGCGGATCTTTTAGTTTCATTTCACACGGCTCTTCCTTTGTTTCCCTCCTTGTTCTTCTGTTCCAGGCTCTTCGCGTTCCCCACTATCCGCGTTCCCCTTTGACCCCGGTTTTCCTCTCGCTTTCCTTGAAAATAGTCCCGGAGAAATGGTCCTCGATCCGCAGACCACGCTGGAGAACCCCTTGAGCCTTCTTAGGACATTTCCTTCTGCATCTCGAATCGGATCTACGCCGCAGAAGAGTAAGACGGGGCTTCAATCTTTGTAATACTTTTCCGACTCCGGGCATCGACTGGCTGTGCAAACAACGGCGAAATTTCCTTCCTTTTTTCGCCCATTCCCCCACCCCCACTTTGGCGGTCGAGTCACTTGCGAAAATATGCTGTGCGCCACTTTGCTGGAGAGAAATTTGCCCTCCCGCGAACGTCGCGTCGTCGGCGCCGATATATTTTCATTGTCGCGGCATTGTCGCGAGATAAAGGGAACCAGCGTCTCTCAACCAACGGGTCATGACTAGATACAGTGATTTCTCTATACGTGTCGCCAAGACCTGGATGATAAATGTCGCGGAATTATCCCCACTACCGCGGAATATACCCCGTGAGGGGCCGCGAAGCTCGAAAGGCCTTGGACGCCGAGGAGTAGTGTAAACATAACACGGCTCGAGTATGTCTCCTGGACGATACAGGACGCTGGCAAGACCCGTGTTGTTGACATGTATCGAGTATTCACTGTATCGGGTCTGTGTTTCCCTTTTCAGCACCCGGACGGCGATGCCTGGGTCCGTTTGCGTCCGAGTAAAATTTTTTCTGTATAATTATTGATTTCGTTTAGCAGTACAAAAATTCATTAAAAAATATAAAAATACATAACATTTCTGATTCTCGAGAAATTATTTAACCTGTTGTGATTCCCTGAAGCAAATAATCGTACAGCCATAAACTTGGACAAATTTTAAAGCTTGGAAAAACGTTTGAATGTTGTAACAACGAACCGAGAAAATTATGCGAACTCGTCCCGCCTGCTGTCTTTGTTTCTTTTTTGTCCACGAGTGTATCGATTGACGGAATTCGCTCGCGCAACCGGTTGACCAGAGCTCGTAGATGTGCGTACGTGTTGGTGGCCGTTCCAGAAGTCGACGGAAGCATGGCGGCGCGGCGGGGACATCGGATCTCGGCTCCCGTTCCTAATTATGTCGTAATGAAAATAAATCGTTGCATTTGTACGGGCGGCGCGGCGCGTCTCTTTGGACATTTTCGCAAATCGTCTCCCTCTTCCGTTTCCTCTTCTGCGCGGAGCAGAGGGCTGCTCGTTTTCTTCCGGGCTCCACGCGCCACCTGTTTGATTCTCTCCGAGGTACACCGCTATCTATTTGTCTATTTCGGCCGTTTTCTACAACCCAACCTGTCTTCCTCCCCTCCCCGCCCTACCCCTCCTCGCCGCCCTCGTCTCCGCGTCTCTTCGACAGGATTCAACCTCCGTGTCTTGTACCCTGAAGCTCACCCCCGGCCGGGCTGTCCCGCTTGAACAATCAATTCCAATTTCACGGAAATCTCTTTTAAATCTTGCATTTTCCGTGTTTCACCCCGAGACCCCGGTGTCCGTCTGGGACTTCCGTTGACGGACGCGTTTCCCCGTGACTCGAACAACGTCGAATGCCTGCAGCGATAATCTTTACCGTGATAGTTTCTGTTGTTGACTTGTTGCGCGATCGACCGGGCCCGTCGAATCAATTTTTAGCTCCGTCTCTCGCTCGCCTGCGAGATCATATTTACTGCGATACGGCGTTCGTCCGTTTCCATTGGAAGTCGTGCCCCTTCGTTATTCCTGTTCTGTTCCGATTGAAATGTTGAAATTTTATTCAAGCAACGGCCGCGATCCTCCTGCCGAGAAAACATGTTTCTCAAAATTTTTGAAACACTTTTTTTCCGCTTTCGAGATATCAGTCGAGGGGAAAGTGCAGGATTTTTTGATCGACGTGTTCGGTGAAAATAAAGTGTTTGCTTTAAGGGGGCCGGCAGGCATTTGGCCTTGACAGTCACGCTATGTTACGCTGTGCCTTTTTTCTAGACATTTCACGTCTTAAATAAGTAAGTAATCAATTAAAAATGCATACCACCGTGTTTGTACATGTCTTTGCTACGTCTGTATAGAGCCTTTTTTTCGATACGAACACTAAATCTCTCGAAATTAAGAGAATCTCTCAGCGGCAGCCATCTTGTGACGTCATACTTGCTTCAGAATTCGAATTTTCTGCCGAATATTACAAATTACTCCACGATGAGGTAGAAATTCGCAATTTGGGCTCTGTACAGACGTTGATTGGACTTTTAGGAAACACAATTGACCACTTCTAAACTGCTCATTGCAATATTGAAGCGGTAGTTTGAAAAGGTTTTGACCCTTGCATACGTATATGGATTTCAAACCATGCCGGCCCCCTTAAGGGCCCCGGGATAGTCACGTGACTTTTTAATTAATAATTTCCATTCACAGCCTTCAGACACTGCCTTAAGAACCGTCTTGGTCTTGATCCGACGGGTCTTAAGTCTGTGACTAAACTTGTCACATTTTTTGCTCTGTATTATCGATATTAAGAATTCTGACGCCAGAAACGTGCTTCAAGTTTTTGGCTTCATTCCGCAGAGAATCAAGACAAAATTAGCTCAACTTGTAGCTGGAGATACTTTCTAGTGCGCGCTGTTCCCGATTTTATCCAGAAAACTCATCCAATGGCATAAAAATGCTTGGATTCCACGGCATGCGCATCGTCAATTTTTGGCCTACTTCGAACGCTTATATTACCAAATATCTGCATAATCTCGACAGCTCCTGACCGGCGCGCAATAGATTGTACCTTCCTCTTTCGAATGAGCCCTTCACCAGCCACAAAATATTCTTATATAAGGACGAAAACTTGAGGCACGTAAAATCATTTTTTGACGGTAATGTAGTCACTCTACCTTATCACGAATCTACCAAGACCGGGTCATATTGCAACACATAGGAACCAAAATTCATTTCTCCCTTTAGAGGTTTTATTCAGTTGTAAGAATTGTATTGATAATAAAAAAAATTGTCGAATAAATTCGATAAATTTTTGGAACCTTTCTATCGTTTGAAAGCACACCGCTTTTTGCCATAAATGTATATAATCCGCAAGCTATATGCTTAAGATACTTAGAATCCACTGACTGAGAGTTTTCCAAAAAAATTTTTAAAGTTTATTTAATCATTATACAGAATAATAAAAAATGTGTTAAGTATTCGAATAAGGACTCGTTTCTAATCAAAATTATATTAAAAAATAATGATAATAGAATAATTTTTACTTACCTTTCAATGGAAGAATAAGCGCAAAAACCTTTGTCGTTTCAATAACCATGAACAATATGGCATCTCTCGAAACGACAGTAATTGATACAGAGATAATAGTTCTCGAAAGTGCTAGACAATTTTAATTCTTTATTGGCCGGAGGGTGCGGCCTAATTGCTGTAGCGCAGGCAGTAGTACGAGTAATCGAAGAGTGCGGCCATGCAGAAAACCGAATGAGCAGCAATTATGGTACCGTACCGCATGTTTGAGAAATTGAATCTCGCAAATTCTGCATTTTTGAAAATTTTACTTGAAATATAATTCTGAAAATATTCTTACTAAAAAAAAGTTCAATTTATCATAGCAATCATTAAGAAATCCGCGAGCAAAAATTCAATTAAAAATATACTTCAAAAACAGAATTTTAAGAAATTTTAAAATTCACTGAAAAACTTGGATAATCGTATTTGAATGATTTTTTTACCTTCTTCCGACTCTTTTTACAATTAATATTACAAGGGAAAGAACACGCAAATCAACATCCTTGCTCGTTTATTCGTTTATTTACCTTTATTTATAATCTATCGGTAAGAACAGCAATAGTATAATATTAATGATAATAATAATAATAATAATAATAATAATAATAATAATAATAATAATAATAATAATATGACGCAGTATTATGTACAACTAAAAAGAAACTCTTACAAGGTAAGTGGCTTACGAAAATATTTTACACAGACGGGTATCAATGAAATTCGAATTAGAGACATTTAAAAACAACAATCGATCCGCGTTTCTTTACAACCGTTCGAATTTCACCCGTCGATCATTCACACAGCGACGAGAGAAGCGTATACTAATCAAGAGAGCATCAGATCATCTAGTCTCGCGCTCGAGGAAACATCGGTTTAACGCTACGTTTCCACTTTGAGATTATTTCACCGAAACAATTCGTATCAAGAGTATAGAAACTATCCTAGAGGAGCTGAAACTGACTCTGTTCGATGTCTGTCCGTTCTACCCTCGGGGACTATAGCTCGCTACAGTCCGCTCTCAATTGAACACTGTCGCGTAACTACTCTCGATAATGGCTCTCGTGTGGACACACGGCATAACACTCGACCCGAACCCGATTCCACGACACAACTGGCATACACGCACATCGATAGAAGAACATTGATAGTAATGAATAAATATTATGTGCAGTAAGTATCCTTTTAGAAAAAGTCCCGCCGCCAGCCGATCAATTAGTCTACGAAACGCTATCTCGTGGTAATCGATCGTACCGACGCGCGACGAGAGTATGGTCGTACGAAATACATAGAAAAGAGAAACGTCTCGGACGTATGTATGTTACAATAAAGCTTATTTTACAAAGATCAGCGGCCAAGCTTCAGGCAACAACTTTTCACGCGGCGACCCGGCAAATCGTTCCACAAAATACCATTCCAGTACTCGAAAAACGATTTTCCGACCTTCCATTCCTAACCTCCTTGTTACATTCACGATGCTTCGAATAAGAGTTTGGCCAATTTTTCAAAAATAATTAAAGGATTTGGTTAAACTTCGCCTCAGGAAACCAGAGATTTTTAACTATCTTTTATGCAATCCTCTAGCTTTTGGCGAGAAAATGCCGAAAATCTAAGATTTAATATTAGGAATTCACTGGTTCAAAAGTTATGCGTGTTTAAAGCAGATAACTTTCGAACTAGTGATCACCTAGGATTAAAACTTGGGTTCTCGGCTTTTGCTCGCTAAAATCTACAGGATTACATTAAAAAATGTTACAAATTTCTGGTTTCCTGAGGTGAAGTTTAGCCAAGGATTCCATATTACAGATAATGAAAGAGAATAGCAAGAATTTTGCAAATGCGCGTTATCAAATGCCAACGAAGCAACTGAGCGAAACGAAACGGGAAGTGTAGCTGCAGGAAATAATGAATTTTCAGTGTTATGTTTTTAGAGCAGTGGAATAGCATTTTGGATCACTATGCGACCGTATGCTGACTCGTTCCGACTCGATTGTTTTCAATGTACACCTTCAACCATCGTTTCGAACGTCAACGTGCGAAATTCGTTCGCGATAACGACACGCCTAGCGCCCTGCAATTACCGCGGGCTAAATTACCAGGTAAACGACTTAATTAATTAAGCCTAAGGACAATGAAGGAGAGCCACCGCGAGATGCGAATGACACGCTCCCGATGAAGTACACGGTCGTTTCTGTACACACGAATGGCGTCATCGATACAACATCTGGCTCCACAGTCGATGATCGTGGAGATTCTCGAGCAAGCGCGAAGACGACATTCGAAACTGTAGAAAGAGTTGATATATCGATCAATTTCAAGCAAACCTTCGCATTAATTCAGGTTTCTTAACTGATTTTTGGAAAGCAATTTCTTTATGAACCTTTTAACAACATACTCGGGACATTTTTCGGATTAAAATGACACCAAGCACGATGCCATTTCGACCGTATTCAATCGTTTAATTCACGATACAGTGCGACCTCGATTATCCGAACTAATCAGTGGAATATGCAACACTTACCGAATTGTAAATTGAAGAAGCAAGTGTAACCCGAGTTATGTTATGCTTGTTTTAATTAGAAAAATTTTACGAACATGTTGGTAAAAGTTTTGACAGAAAAATAATTAAAAACAAAAATAATTTTCAAACATGATCCCATTTTTTGCAACTCGAGCATTGAATCCAATTTTTATTATTACTATAAGCGAATTATACGCATGTATGCGTGGACTTAGCGCTTTACAAAAATTAGTTAATAGACTATAATTGTACAAAGCTTTACCCAAAGTTCATCCATGTATAAATACTTGCTATGCCAACTGTTTGAAGTTGAAATAAGTTAATTGGTGGGAAGCGTCGTGAACATATGTCGACATTTAACCGTCGGACAGCGGAGTTATTGTTAATAGATATCATTTTAACAATGTAAGGTCGAATTTAGGTTTTGTCACATCGATTTGCCGAGGTGAGCTAACCGAAAATTAAGAAATAATGATTTAGTATTGAATTTTCATATATCGATGAAAATTATACTGAAAAAGATCGACACAATATTTACCATTGACATGTGCCTTCAGAAGATCTGCCGTCTGACAGTTACATGATTGGAAAGCGATTATTGCAAAGTGGCCTAAAGTGGAGTTCATCAGCATATTTAAAGGAAAGTTAAAATTCGTTAGCTAATGTTAAATTAAAAATTAGACTATTTACTCTAGATTGTTTGTTATAGTTTAACTTACCTTCCATGATTTACAAAATGTGTTCGTGTGCTTGTACTATAGTAACTACTAATTAACTCGTTCAATCAGTATCTTTATTTGAAAACTCCTCCCCTACGAGGCGTAGAAAGTGAAAACATAAATTTGACAAGTTCCTGGGAATTCGAAGAACTAAATAAATTATAAACAATTTTCCTATGCTTGAATAATTCTCAATTTCATTCTCTTTATAAAATAAAAACTTAATAACAAAAAAAACTTTCGCTCAAACGTTAGTAAGAAAGAATTTACGTCGTATTGAATGAAAGTAAGATAGGCACACTTTATATAGCTACATAACATTAAAAATTTATTTACACTTACGGTAGAAATGATTATAAATTTTTTCAAAATCATTTTAGTTAATTTTTTTTCGATAACATAAAACCTACACCTGCTGTAATAAAGAGAAAAATAGCGTATTAAATCTATTCGATACAATGATAGTACGATTTATATATATATATATATATATATATATATATATATATATATATATATATAACCGAGTTCAAACCTGACAATCATGTCACCTAAATTCATTAAATAATTTTCTTAAATCGTATTTCATTTTTATATACACCCTTCTACGACAATTATGCCTAACCATTCAACTGATTCAATCATACCTTTGCTGTCTTCAGCAATAATAAAACCTGTCTAACGAAGAGTCTAATCCTGCGAACTATTATATGATAATTCCATCGTTTTAAAAGAGATTTATCGATTGTGTGTACTCTCTTTTCCAAAAATTTTCGGAAGTTAGTCTTCACTTCAAAACCCTAGAAATCTTCTGTAAAAAGAAAAAAAAAACGAAATACGTCGACTTCCTGTTTTTGTAGAGCGGCGAGAAGAATTCCGAATTTGTATAAACATTCTCTGGATGCATACTACTTGGACGCGTGGATTTGGAGAAACAAACGTTTCTGTTACACAAATTAGACACAAACAGTGCAAGTCTTGTTCACTATTTTTTTCTTTAACAATCACTCTCACACCTAAACACAAGAACATGTGATTCTGTGAGAAATGTAAAATTGTGAGAAAAAATCAACAATATTATTGGATTTATACTTCTTGAATAATATTCTTGTTTCTCACAATCTTGCTTCGTCAGGAAATTAATCTTATTAAATTTATACTTTTTCTTCTCTTATCCTTCAAGAATTTCAACGAAACGCTCACTTAATTTTCTGCACAAAGGCTATCACAAATTACGCCATCTTTCGTTAATCTTGAAAAATATGTAAAAATACTACGTCCATTCATCAGGCATCATTATTACCAGAAAGTTTCGCAATCATTCCAACAACTGTGAACGTTGCCATAACTGTACCACAGATATCTACACAAATCCAAACGTCTGCGTACCGCGATCTGCAGAAACCGGAGTCGCTCATAGTTCGTTGTCGCGATCGACATAATAACAGTGTAGTCTACCGTAAATTCCATAGATAAAAGATCTCTCCCTGGTCCATCGCAACTGACTCTTCTTCACTCTCCCTGGCCCTAGCAACACGTTGACATCATCGTCACGCGGGCGCCTGATCGCCGAAAATCGAGCGACACTTGCTCTGTCGTCAAAGAAACCCGAAACGTTAACCAAGAGAGACGTCGTCAACTGCCATCTGCATGAAACGGGTACACCTCGAGGTCCCCTGTCTTTTACCACCGGTGAGGTCGTCCTTTGTTGGCAAAGGTGTGCGCAAGGTGTCGAAAGCGTGCGTAGGAGCCCGTGGACAATGCTGCTCTATATAAACGGAACCCTGCGACGCGTAGATGAGGACAAAAGCGAGCAAAGTGTGTTTCACCTTGGCGGCAACCGCGCGCTCTCTCTCTCTCTCTCTCTCTCTTTCTCTCTCTCTCTCTCCCTATACACGATCCGTCGTTCATCGTGCCAAGATCAATCCTCGAAACGGGATCTTCTACCTGACGCAGGCAAATAGTGGAAAAGAAATTCGCTGGAAACGCTCCAACTTGTTGCTCCGAAGAGAACAACCGTGTTTCGACGCGTACCACGCTTTCGCGATCTTACCCCCGTCCCCTAAACTCTTCGGAAAAACTCTAGGCAACTCTGCGAACAGTCGCCCGTCTGAACGGTTAAAAACAGTCTTGAACGTCATCGATAGGTGCCAGCAAGCGTCTCGGGCTAGTTCGGAGCTCTAATCTAATCGCAGTCTTCGCAATCCTCGTTGAACCGCGTCCCCCTATCAACGTCCGAATCGTTCCGTCGTTGACAGGGTTGTCGGAACGGTGTCGCGCGCGTGATCGTCTCGATCGTGACGGGATCGCGTGTGTTCTAGCTACCTGGTCCCCAACACGATGAAGCCAAGTTACCTGTTGTCCCGTTTCGACAGTGTTTCGCGATCGCTTGATCGATGTTAGCACCTGGACCGCGGCCAACGGAGGACCGTCGAGACGACCTTGTCCCCAGCACGCTTCGAATGGAACGTTCCTCTTCCGTGGTCGTGAAAACGATGCTCGTCCGAATGGTTCACAAATGAACGGATAAGACCCCAGTCCAGATGATTATAAGCGAGAGCCTCAAGATTCGTCGGCCTTGAGACACGCAGCATGTCGCGTTGAGGCGACAGCCTGCTTCCAAGATGTCCGCTTAAACGACTGGCACGACTCGAGGCGATCGGATATCCTGTATACGGATAACCTATTTGTCCTGGCAGGACGCCGTTTCTTTCCGACTCGCCTCGGCGGCCTCGATCACTTCGAAACCTTCGGTCGTTGAGACAGTGGTCGAGCATCGGGTGTCCTCTGTGTCGACCGATGAGGAACTCTCGTTGTCCGATGCCTTGGAGGTCGGCGGCGATTCATCGATCGTGGTCGGCCTCGTACTCGTGCCTGGATCCGTGGTTGACGCCGAGGCCTTATCTGTGGCTAACAGTCAATGGATCGATTCAGTATCTAGGGATTTCAGGTCCTAGGAGATTAACCCTAGGAATAATAAGCCGTGGGCCCGTCACCCGTAAACCTGGGGGTCCGAGGAGAGGTCCCCCCTCTCCCAGTATTCCTAGGGTTAAGGGCCAAGAGTAGTCACGTGACTTTTGCAGAATTAGCTGGTCGGCAACTGCTGTATCATTTCCGTTCAGACACAGACTTAAGATCCGTCTTGGTCTTGATCCGACGGGTCTTAAGTCTGTGACTAAACTTGTCACGCTTTTTGCTCTGTGTTATCGATATTATGAATTCTGACGCCGGAAACGTGCTTCAAGTTTTTGGCTTTGTTTCGCAGAGAATCAAGACAATATATAGCGCGATTCGTAGCTGGAGATATTTTCTAGCGCGCGCTACTCTCGATTTCATCCAGAAAACTCATCCAATGGCATAAAAATGCTTTCATTCCATGGCATGCGCATCGTTAATTTTTGGCCTACTTCTAACGCTTCTATTACCAAATATCTGCATAATCTCGGCAGCTTATGACCAGCGCGCGCTAGATTGGACCTTCCTCCTTCGAATGAGCCCTTTCCCAGCGAAAAATATTATCATATAAGGACGAAAAAGTTGAGGCACGTAAAACCATTTCTCGCCTATTTTTGTCGGTAACGTGGTCACTCTACCTTATCGCGAATCTACGGACTCTTGGGCTCTTAAGGGACGAAGTTGTACAGGGTGACCCTAATAAAACATTTAACATGTGGAGGATGAATGTAGAGAAACAACGTAGCGCTTATAATAAAATTTACGCATCATTCGCGATCGTTTGGTGTGCATGGGATTTGTAAACAGAACGATTAGTAGAAAGAAACACAATTTCGTAGGGATGGTTTCGAACCGAATTTTCGGGACACGTTTGGACCGTTTCTTCTTCTTTTTTTTTTTCTCAATAATACGATTGCTCAAACGTCCACCGGACAAACAATTACTCCAGTGAACGCGAGACCGCTTCAATGGCGCGGTTTCGAATGACAATCGCTCTAAATTGAGGTCAGACCACCACTTTAAATTCTCTAAATCCTTTGAAATATCGTTTCCATCGTTAAAAGGATTATCGATGGCGCGGATCGCCGCGTGCAAGGGTGGCCGGAATTAAAAACGGGGAAAATAATCGGCGGGAGCGTGCGGCAATGGGAATCCGGAAAGGGGATCCGAAGGTATAGTATGCCAAACAATGCGCGGATGCGTTCGTCAGACGAGTGTTGGCGTTACAAGTTCTACAAAGTGCACAATCGACGTTGTAAAATGATTCGAGCCGGCCGGGGATCGTCTCGTTGGAATTCGAAACAAAACTGACCGTGGAAACGGTGGAAGCGTATTTTTGCTTCGACGGTGAAAACGTTGCTTTCGATCGGATTTATCTTTGTTATCTGACAAGTATGTTAACCTCTTCCAGGATACTGACAAATACGTGTACGCCTAATTTGATTTTTATATGGCGCTCATTCACAATTATTTTAATTTTTCTCCTGTTCGATGGACACCTACTTAAATTGCACAAAGTGCAGTGAATCCTCGATACATGTCAACAACACGGGTCTTGGCGTTCTAGGCGTTTCGAGCTTCGGGGTATACCCCACGATAGTAGGGAGAATTCCGAGACATTTATCATCCAGGTCTTGGCGACATATATAAAGAAAACACTGTACTTTGTGCAATTGTACTTTATTCCCCTTTGTGTAATATGTGGTAGAGAAAAAAAAGAATACAAATAAAGGAGTGCGTCTATCCCCAATCAGGAGTGCATCTAACCCCAGGCCCTAGGGAGAAATGCACTTTCTCGAACTTTTTTAAACAGCATATTAATATATTAAAATAAAAGTGTTACTCGTGTAACGTCATATATTATTACAGACATTTAAATAACTAATTAAACCATGCCTGTCTATACTTCCAATTACTTTCAATCAAATTTTCATGAACAGAAAACAAAATGTGGCGTATCTCTCCTGAAATGATCGTGCCTATTAGCTTGTTGCAAATTCGTCCCTGAAGAGATTAAATTGCGTGAATTTCCGCACACACTTTTTTCCTGTCTGTAGATGATTCAGAAATTTCTAACTTAACCTCCCCTTTATAAATGGAACGTTCAGTTTCTCTGTAAATATTTACAAAGGTGTCACTCCGGTGAAACTGTATTAACCTTCATCGCTCTTAATCGTAGTAATTAGCAAGGTGTTTTACTTCCTTATTAACCTTTTCGCTACGAGCGCTTTGTCCGCCGTGACACTCCCGCTGTACGAGGCGCAGCTCCGAAAACGCACACAGAGCCTGGTCAGTCCTCTTTTGTACGAAGATCTTCCTAAGCGTTAAATAAGAACTGTGCTTAATAAAACAACGTTCATTCCAGCAAGTGTCGTTTTTGGTTTTAACATTAAGAGACATTTATATAAAATTCGTCACTATAGACGGCGCTCGTGCATACAGGCTGTCACATGGATGCCGGATATATCCGGCGCTCGCACCGAAAGGGTTAATATATTAATAGACTGACAAATTAAACCTTCTATAACCGCAAACGTCATCATTGAAAAATAGCTCGGTGATATTCCCGAAGAAATTCCACTGAAATTCGAAATTAGAGAAAAAGTCCGGCTTATACAGTGTGTCTCTGTCCACTTGAATATCTTGGTTATTTCAAACAATACGAGAAAAAGTTACTTACAGAAGTTGTAGGGTTTAAGAAACTACATAATATGGTAGAAATGATATTCTTGCAAGTGGAGGCGTAGAGAAGATATAGAGGTCACCTTTGTTTCTTTAAATGGAATGTCCTATTTTTTATGCTCGATTTCGATAGATTATTCTGAGTATAAAAGTACTAAAGTGTATTTGTCCTAAAACTTGCCATTGTTGAGATATTTGACTGTTTTCATGAAGAATGTTCGAAATGTCGGCCATCTGCAGCGATGCAACGTTGTAGTCTTTGAACTGTTGCGTCTCTTACACGTCTTATTGTTGGAGCGTCTATTGTAGCACACGCTGCGATACTTCGTTGCTTCATATCTTCCGGAGTTGTTGGTGCATCTCGATACACAACATTTTTCAATGTTCCCCGCAAGAAAAAATCTTGGGGTGTTAAATCTGGACTTCGTGCTGGCCAGCAAATAGTGCCACCGCTATCCATCGATTTGGGAATATTTCATTAAGTATACTTCTCACCCTTCGAGCATAGTGTGTTGGACATCCATCATACTGATAACACATTGTCTGACGAACGTTTAATAGCACGTTTTCTAATAAATTTGGCAGTGTAATTCTTAAGAACGTATCATATTTTTAACCAGTAAAAGTGCCGTCAATGAAATGCGGCCCAATTATTTGTTGCCCTGTGATTCCACACCACACATTAATGGACCAGCGTCTTTGATGATCAATTTCTCGTAGCCAGGGAGGATTTTGTACTGACCAATAATGCGTGTTACGTAAATTAACACGCCCAGTGCTGGTAAAAGTAGCCTCATCGGTAAATAGTATTAAAGAGAAAAAAAGTGGATTGATTTGTAGCTGCTCTTGAGCCCATCCACAAAATCTAACACGATTTGCATGATCCATGTCATGTAATTTCTGGTGAAGGCTAATGTGGTACGGATGATATTTGTGACGAGTGAGAATTCGTGATGCACCACTTTTGCTGACTTCAGATTCGCGCTGAATCTGACGTACACTGATATGAGGATTATGATGTACCACTGCAACAACATTAATTTCATTATCTTCATCACTACATACAGGCTTTTCTCGAATCATATTACGAACAGCGAGACTTCCAGTTTCTTTTAATTTTTCACACAATCTTTCAAAAATCTTGTGTGGAGGGCATATGCGGTTTGGATATCTTTCGCCGTACAAATTTCGAGCCACAATTGCGTTTCTCTTACTTTCTCCATAAATTAGAAGCATCTCTAATTGTTCTTCGAATGAAAATTTCATATTGACTATCTTATGTTCACTAACTGAGAAACTGACTGACACTGAGAGACGTCGAAAGCCTACCAATGTTTACATTTGACGTAGCGAGCATATCCTGGAATACGTTCCATAATGAAAGTAATAAAATGTAAACAGTCAAATATATCAGCAAAGGTAAGTTTTAGGACAAATACACTTTAGTACTTTTATACTCAGAATACGGCAATCTATCGAAATCGAGCATAAAATATTGGACACTCCATTAAAAAAAACAAAGGTGACCTCTATATCTTCTCTACGCCTCCACTTGCAAGAATATCATTTATACCATATTATATAGTTAAGTATTGTTTAAAATAACCAAGATATTCAAGTGGACAGAGTTCGTGGGACACACTGTATTTGACGGGACCCTCTTACGAGGATATTGGAACCATACCTTCGTTGCTTTGCTCCTGACTTGCTGCAGTCGTTTCTTCCGTACTTCTTGCTTGTTCTTCTTGAACTTCAGGTGCGGCGGAGTCCGATTGGGCAGGCGTCGGACTCGATGATGACGTAGTCATCCGTGGTAGCCCCGGATCCAGCCCTATGGAGAACTCAATGGGGGGTGCACCCCTCCTGAAGTTCGGCGCGGGGATTCCACGAAGAGTGTTGCGGAAGAGGAGGCTCTGCAACTGCGCCTGTTGCAGGATCACAGGCAGCTCGTAATGGTGGAAGAAGTACACCATCGAGTGCTGGAATCAGAACAGAACCGGGATCGATCATTAGGGGAGAACAGGGGGTAGTCGCGGTTAGCGGTCAACGATGGTCAACAGTTTTCATTCGATATAAGACTCTTACTCTTTTAAAAAGTTGGACAACTTTATGGGACCCATAAACTCTCAGCCCACTCAAGAGCAATGCGTATAGGTACTCGCATCCGCAACACGTCGAAAGCCGTCCCGAGCCATCGTCTTACATCGAAAGAGAACTGTATTATTACAAAATGACGCGTCTTAAGTAAAAGTCTACTTTTTTATATTTTTATATTTTTACATGGTGTAACCCAGATGAAAAACCCATATTTCCTTAAAAATTCAATAAACCGAAAATGCGCGAAACTTTTGTAAAAACATTGGAAGAAATTTTTTGATTGATTTTGAAAATTCGTGAATGAATCTTCCACAGATTTGAAGACCGAAGCCTCTACTTTACAACGACACCTTAAAAATTAATGTATGATATTTTTTCACTGTTTCATAGAAGGAAAATGACGAAAGTTGATTGTACGCTTTTTACGTGAAACCGCATAAAACGACTAAGAAAAATCGTACATCAAGTTTTTCGTATACATACGTGCTCTTTTTCCCTCTTTCGGAGCGTGTTATTTCAAAAATTCGAATAGCAAATTCTCGCGCGCATCTGCATTTCATTCGTTATTTCTCGGACCAGAATTTCGTTCGGTGGCTTCAGTCTTGTTTCAACAATTTCCAAAATTTCTTTGTCCGCCCACGCGTCGACGGGAAATTATTCATACCCCACATGCGCGTGTAGACTGTTTGCAACTACGGCGAATAAGGGTATTGCGATCGGCGCGGCGTGTTCGGTAGCAAATCGAAGAGGGAGAAGGAAAGTCAGATTGCCGCATGGGTTTCCGAAGGGTGCGAAGAGAACGAGAGAAATGGTATAGAACAAATTTGGTGGATTTCCATATAAATTTGCTGGCCACGAGCGACATACACGCCGTTCGTGGAAACAAGTGATATCGTGAGGCTATATACACCGGCACCGGCTTTGTGCACCGGCTTTGTGCACCGCCTTCGATGGCGGTTGTGGCGGAACTGTTATTAGATCTATCAACAAGTACCACGCGTTTCGACAAACTAAAATTTCGAACAATCTCTCCATCTTCTTAAGAAGTTACCTAGGACCTTTGATCGGTTCTAAAATCAGAAGATTCAGCAATTCTTACATGCTTATAAAATTTTGTTTTTTCAACTTTTAGACTGCCGACCTGCATTACAATCATAATAGATGATGCTTAATACCATTCGCAATTTTATTTATCCAGTTTTCTAAACATATTTTTAATTAAATAATAAAATTCATTTAATTTAACCCTTTGCACTCGGGCGGCGACTCTGAAGCGCCATTAAAAATTGTTGTAGCACTATCTCAAAGAAATTACAAAAAATATTACAAAATATTTGTTACATTACAAAATTTGTATTTGATAGATTACTAAACATTGAAACAATATATGTGGAAATGACGGAAGAAAAATTTTGTTTTAGAATGAGAATAGCGCCGAGTGCAAAGGGTTAATCGTCAGGAATCGAGTTCTTAACTGACGATCCTGACAGTCCTGGTCAGAACAGACCCTAGCTCCCCAGTTATGCACTTTTGAGGTGGGAGTTGTTTCTACAAATTATGTTTACTGTAATATAATGCACCCATTTAACTTCATTTCTTTCTTCTTTTTCATAAAGTAAAGCCAGATTGCTGAAACGTGTGCGTCGGCAGAACGACGCGAAAACTCAGCAACGGCCAGCGTCGCACGTGTCAACGGGGTCCAGTTCGAAGCTCGAAGACACGTCGGAAAAGAGGAGAACAAGCCGTTGAAGAACAGGATGGAAAATAATAAATAAAACAACGTCGAAACGCAACGCGCAAACCGATGGCTCGAGAGCGCAAACGATGAAAACGGCAGAAAGAAAGCAAGAAAGAAAGGAAGAAAGAAAGGACGAACGAACGAACAAAACGGAGAGGCTGAATATGGAAAATAGATATCTCGAGACCGAGCACCTGTCGTCGACATGAAGGAAATGGTATCCACGGTGATTCGTCGGGTGTACCGGAACGAATCTGCATCGTTTCAGAAAAAGAAGACGACACTCCACGGAGCCAGAGGTGGATCAGAGGAGTTGAATCACGGGAAAGAGAAATGGAGGAGGAGGAGGAGGAGGAGGAGGAGCGATGGGTCCGTCGACCGTTGAAAAAGGAAGCCGGGCTAAAATGATGGCTACGACGAAACAGGTTACCGAGGAAATCGGATTTTCGTTTGCTGGATAATCAACGCCGATGACATCGATATCGGCCGGCATATAATCACGCCGCGGGGCTAATCGCCTGAACTCTGACCATACGGGAAAGGGACGCGAGACAGAGACCGTAGGTTGAACAGAGAAAAACGTACCGTAGCAAGAGAGTGGGAGAGGGGGTGGGAGAGAGAGAGGGGGGAAGCAGTGGCAGGAATCAAAACGATCCGGTTTATCCAGTCGTGTCTTGTTGCCCTCCGGGTTTTCGAATTTTCCAGCGGCCCGCTCTATTCGTAAACTCGTTCCCGCGAAATAATTGTCGATCATCGCTTCGCTGGCTGGCTGGCCGCGCTTGTTAACGAGCCACGTTTAACCATCGGCAGATGTTAATCGTAACTGGGCCAGGACCGGGTAACTTAATTTGCCCGGCGAGGAATATTGTCAAAACTCCCGATACCCCGGGTTACCGTGTTTGCCAGTTATTGAATACAACCGAGCCGAACGAAGTATGCTCGAATCGGACACCGTTACGCGAAAATTATACTTCTTCGACACGATGGAAAAATTTGTGGGAGATGCTATTACTCGGTCGGATGTATTCTGACTAGACAGCGGATCTTGAAAATCAGAATTTTCCGGATTGCAACAAACTGGAGCGAAATAGACATTTAGTTTCTTGATTAATATGTTTATTAGGTCGAAAATAATGTAACGGTATCTTTAAAATACACCTACTCATTTTTGTGACGATGTCAGATTGTTATGCCAGAACTATTGTATCTATTGGTCTATTGGATGTATTCTAGACAACGGATCTTTATGGAAAATAAGAATTTTCCGAATTGCAACAAACTGGAGCGAAATAGACATTTAGTTTCTTGATTAATATGTTTATTAGGTCGAAAATAATGTAACGGTATTTTCAAAATACACCTACTCATTTTTGCGACAATGTCAGACTGTTGTGCTAGAACTATTGTATCTATTGGTCTATTGGATGTATTCTAGACAGCGGATCTTTATGGAAAATGAGAATTTTCCGAATTGCAACAAACTGGAGCGAAATAGACATTTAGTTTCTTGATTAATATGTTTATTAGGTCGAAAATAATGTAACGGTATTTTCAAAATACACCTACTCATTTTTGCGACAATGTCAGACTGTTGTGCTAGAACTATTGTATCTATTGGTCTATTGGATGTATTCTAGACAGCGGATCTTTATGGAAAATGAGAATTTTCCGAATTGCAACAAACTGGAGCGAAATAGACATTTAGTTTCTTGATTAATATGTTTATTAGGTCGAAAATAATGTAACGGTATTTTGAAAATACATCTACTCATTTTTGTAACGATGTCAGATTGTTATGCCAGAACTATTGTATCTATTGGTCTATTGGATGTATTCTAGACAACGGATCTTTATGGAAAATAAGAATTTTCCGAATTGCAACAAACTGGCGCGAAATAGACATTTAGTTTCTTGGTTAATATGTTTATTAACTCGAAAATAATGTAACGGTATCTTTAAAATACACCTACTCATTTTTGTGACGATGTCAGATTGTTGTGCTAGAACTATTGTATCTATTGGTCTATTGGATGTATTCTAGACAGCGGATCTTTATGGAAAATGAGAATTTTCCGAATTGCAACAAACTGGAGCGAAATAGACATTTAGTTTCTTGCTTAATATGTTTATTAAGTCGAAAATAATGAAACGGTATCTTTAAAATACACCTACTCATTTTTCTGATGATGTCAGATTGTTATGCCAGAACTATCGTATCTACTGGTCTATTGGATGTATTCTAGACAACGGATCTTTATGGAAAATGAGAATTTTCCGAATTGCAACAAACTGGAGCGAAATAGAAATTTAGTTTCTTGTTTAATATGTTTATTAAGTCGAAAATAATGTAACGGTATCTTTAAAATACATCTACTCATTTTTGTGACAATGTCAGATTGTTGTGCTAGAACTATCGTATCTATTGGTCTATTGGATGTATTCTAGACAACGGATCTTTATGGAAAATAAGAATTTTCCGAATTGCAACAAACTGGAGCGAAATAGACATTTAGTTTCTTGCTTAATATGTTTATTAAGTCGAAAATAATGTAACGGTATCTTTAAAATACACCTACTCTTTTTTGTGACGATGTCAGATTGTTGTGCCAGAACTATTGTATCTATTGGTCTATTGGATGTATTCTAGACAACGGATCTTTATGGAAAATAAGAATTTTCCGAATTGCAGCAAACTGGAGCGAAATAGACATTTAGTTTCTTGATTAATATGTTTATTAAGTCGAAAATAATGAAACGGTATTTTTAAAATATATCTACTCATTTTTGTGACAATGTCAGATTGTTGTGCCAGAACTATTGTATCTATTGGTCTATTGGATGTATTCTAGACAACGGATCTTTATGGAAAATAAGAATTTTCCGAATTGCAACAAACTGGAGCGAAATAGACATTTAGTTTCTTGCTTAATATGTTTATTAAGTCGAAAATAATGTAACGGTATCTTTAAAATACACCTACTCTTTTTTGTGACGATGTCAGATTGTTGTGCCAGAACTATCGTATCTATTGGTCTATTGGATGTATTCTAGACAACGGATCTTTATGGAAAATGAGAATTTTCCGAATTGCAACAAACTGGAGCGAAATAGACATTTAGTTTCTTGATTAATATGTTTATTAGGTCGAAAATAATGTAACGGTATTTTCAAAATACACCTACTCATTTTTGCGACAATGTCAGACTGTTGTGCTAGAACTATTGTATCTATTGGTCTATTGGATGTATTCTAGACAGCGGATCTTTATGGAAAATGAGAATTTTCCGAATTGCAACAAACTGGAGCGAAATAGACATTTAGTTTCTTGATTAATATGTTTATTAGGTCGCAAATAATGTAACGGTATTTTTAAAATACATCTACTCATTTTTGTGACAATGTCAGATTGTTGTGCCAGAACTATTGTATCTATTGGTCTATTGGATGTATTCTAGACAACGGATCTTTATGGAAAATGAGAATTTTCCGAATTGCAACAAACTGGAGCGAAATAGACATTTAGTTTCTTGGTTAATATGTTTATTAACTCGAAAATAATGTAACGGTATCTTTAAAATACACCTACTCATTTTTGTCACGATGTCAGATTGTTGTGCCAGAACTATTGTATCTATTGGTCTATTGTAGAAAGATATGATTACGCAATGAAGAGACGTCCATTGTTCTGTACTATAGCTGTTCCGAATTGCCAGGAACGTCGAATGAAGATTTCATTTATTCTGGTTTCGAATGCCTTTCTTCTCAAACTAATTTGTAGCAATTTTATTCCGCACAACTATTTAACTTCACGCATTAGAATGTCGCTATTCGTGGATATTTGAAGTACATAATGTACCTTTTTTCCTAAAAGTTTATGTTTTTTCTTTTTTTAATGGAAATTCCTTGATCATTGCACGACAATTCAAGTGAGTGTACAGAATGTTTCATTATGAAAAATGCGATACAATTCACGGTCCTGTATTTACCGCGATATGTAATTTGCACTTGGGTGTATTCGAACACATATAAATGTGCAACAAGCCCGTTGCTTTAATTATTAGTGCAGGCTGTTCGCATATTACGTAGAGATACGCGCAGGCACGGTTACCGTAAAACATTGTATTTCTTCGCCGCGCATAACAATCCAATCTGTTATACATTCGAATCTTTTATCAGCTAATTAGCCGTTCCATTACACTTTAATGGTATTCGATTCTTCCACGCAAAATATGTACCGTACGTATCGAACGCAATTAACGCAACGGCTGCCTATTGTAACGCCATTATAATAATAACTGTTAATATGCTCGTCGCGATGATCTAATTACGATTCATTCGATTATCAAGGTACGCTATCGAATCGGATCACTCGGCGTATAATTGACGCGGTGAAAAATTTATTTTTTTCTTCACGAATATTTCACCAGACGTGATTCGCGTAATTTCTCACAACTTCTACAAACAAATTCCGTCGCTGAAAAATGCAATTCCACAGATCCATTTTTACGAAAAATTAGAATTACAATACGTCAGCAACGACAAATTTCAATTTTCTAAATAAACATTTCTGCACTCCAAATTTTCAGGAAATCAAATTTAGTTATGCAGAAAAATCCATTCTGTCAGATTTATGAATACACTTGAACTGAATTTTTTTAGTATATTGGGTTGAGGACTTTCTTGAAGAGCCAATTAAATAGAATTAAAAATTATGACAATTAATATCAACTTTTCATTATTATTTCTTTGGCGCATGAAGAAGGGATGATCGTAATTTTTCAACGCTTTTCCAATCTCGTTGGTCGCTTAAAGCGTTAAACAGAGACTGGCCAATTAACTCTGTAGGAATTCGATAGGTGCTAGATTAATGGACAACGTGATAACATTGCGTAACGTGTGATTTCCTTGTTGCACCTAATTCGAACGGAATGCGATAAAGACTGGCCTGAACGAGACATTACCGGTGACGAGGACCGAGCGTTTCGCGTAATATGAAAGGAATATCGAAATCAACTTGCTGCCAAGCGGATTCGCTGAGACAATATGACATAATTAAAAGACATCGAGAAACGGATCTGATACAATGGAATTACAATTGAATGGTATTTATGCTCGCTCAATGAAATCCTTGGTCGGCATTATTCTGATCGATTCACCTGTCATGCACATTGTCCCGGCTGCGTTTACGTAACTTAAGTTTAAGCGACGCCAGGTCCACGACGGTAAAAGCAACAGCTGACCCGACTGCTCTTCATTCGCCGCTGTTACTATCAATAACAGGACCTCCGCTGATAACCAAAGGAATCCCTTCGTTATAATTCCCCGTTCGTTACTGCTTGCTGAATTGAAAAATTTCTCCTCTGCAAAGAGGAGGCAGCCTCCGATGGAAATTAATGTATTACTGATCTCCGTTCGCACGACTTTCTAAACCGATCGCGAATTTTCCTAGGCAAACGAGAAATCGGATTTAACCCTCATAGATTCCTCCGGGTGAAAATTCACTATTTTTATTTTGTGAGATTCATATTTGTTTAACCCTTTAACTTGTACGCTCGAGTTAATTCGAGCGCCCTAAACAGGCCAAACTGTGCACACTCGAGATAATTCGAGCGGCGTTGTATTTTATACTGCTATAATTTTTCACAATCGAATATAATCGAGCATTGAAAATAACAACGTGAAAGCAAAGAAAAAGAATCGTTTCATTGATATTTATCATTTACACGGGATTGTAAGCTATAACACTTATTTATTCAAGAATAAATTATAGCCTTTTTCCATGGAACAAAAGCGCAGTATATCGAAAATTGACTTTTTTTGGTCGGTTTTTAAAAAAAAAAAACTGTGCGTTAAGGGGTTAACACTAGAACAACCGACGATTGACGTATACCTACTTGTACCGGAGGGGTCAAAATGACTTGTGACAATTTTCCCATAGTTTCAAAGTAATTTTACGGGTTAAACTATTGCTGCAGATCACGAGAAAAAATAGAATTCCGATTTTCTGAAAGTATTATGGCGCAAAATAACGTTTCTTTCTGACTAAGTGAGAAACACTTTCTGCAATGCACGGGCATCGAAAACAGAGGCATGTCAATATATACAGCCGTTACATGTTTTTATATACAAGCGAAAATATTGTTACGGCCATGGAACAACATGAAGAAATTAAAAAAAGAAGTGGGGGTCAAAATGACTCGTCTCGGTATATGTGGGTGTACTACATCAAATTTGACAACAAGAAGACAAAAAAAAAAGAAAAACTGCTTTACAGAATTAATTATTGACATATTTTCGAAAAAGTCATACAAACTTTCACAAAACAAAATGTACTGAAAATGAGTGATGATTTGGTTGTTCTAGTCTTAAAAATGAAAGATAACTGTGTGCTCCGATCTCTGCAGATTGTTCGACGAAAATCGGTAGAAGGAGAAAAGGGAGGGGAGTAAGTCACAATGTTCACCTATCGATTCGATTCGATTCGACTTTCCGGGAACGTTCAATCGAACGAGTTCACTGGACGGGTAAACATATTTTCACACAGAGACCCCGAACATCCGGATCCAAGCAATTTGAAAGACAAACACATTTGCGGCCCCCTTGAGAAATTCCTGGCGATCGATGTCAGAAATGACTGATCGGTCGACCGCGAACGAAAGAGAGAGAAAAAAGTGGGGAGAGAGAGAGAGAGAGATAAAGAGAGAGAAACCGAAGGGAAAACTGCTCCGTGACATAATTTCCAAACGCGTGCCCCTTGTTTGAGGAGGAGTTCCTTTTGATAAGTGTCGGGCAGCACGCCCGCCGCTCCTAACTTCCGTCCCGGGAACATATTTGTTCCCGACTCTCGAGCATTCTCAAAGTGGGTCGCAAAGTATTTCTGATTAATGCTCATTTTCAGCGCGAACGAGCGAACGCTTCTCGCGGAAACTTTTGTATTCCCGTCGGAGTGCTTACGCGGCGGACAATTATTTCGCCATCCGCAAACAGCCGGCCGCGTCTTAATCCCGAAACATTTTATCCAAGTACACATTTACTAACCGCCGCCACCCTCCCCTCACCCCCCACCCCCCACCCTTCCTCGTTTCCCGGGAACGAAATATCCCAGCGTATTATTTCCCGCTGGTTTTGAACAGTACCATTTATTCGAACGGGAACAAGACCATACACGACGGTTCATTATTAAGGAATTATCGCGAATTCGCCGGGAAAGAAGATTTGTTAAACGGCGCGGCGCGCGCAGAAAAAAGAAGATGGCGCCCACATTATTTTTCGCTGGTGTTCTGGTCTAGGACTGTGGAAAAATCAATATATTACACACGGAACACCGTTCAATTGATAATGGAATCGCGCAAAGTTTGTCACAGTAATATCTCCGTAACTGTCGCGCAGGTCTCTACCGTAACTGTCAAAATGGTATCCCCACCATTGAGAGGATTCCCCTTGGAAACAGTCAAGCGATCGTGGAGCGAGCGAGAGGTCGAGTATCGGTGAGACTTACGCTAATACAAGCGAAGCAAAAGATTGCAATTTCTCTAATTTTTTATTTTTTTTTTTTATGAAACTTTTACCATTTTTTCCGTCTCGTTTTCCGAATTAAAATAACACCACACGCGATGTATATTTCTGTATGTAGATCGAAAGTATGGTGTCTCAGATAATTTGATCACCTCGAGTGATTAATGACTTAACAATTAAAAATGCTGTTTCCTCATTACGAAATAGATTGCATCTGTATTGATGTAATGTGTTTAATGCATAAATCAGTAAAAATGTACTCTAACGCTGTAGCTACGTTTCACACAGCTATGTGCCATTGATTAGTTCGGATAATCGAGGTTCTACTGTATTGTAAATTAAACAAGCAAACGTGCTGCGACTTATGTCATGCGTGGTCTCGTTTTAATCAGAAAAATGTCGCGCGTAAATTGATAAGAGTTCCATAACGAAAATCATCAGAAATAAGGAAGTCTTGTCGTTAGATTAGTATTGTTTCGCTGGTATGCTCGATGTTTCGTTTACTCTGCTTTTCTACGTTTGAGTCTAGAAATTTCTGTATTACAGTACATACTAAATTAAAAATGAAGCAAAGCCTATAGAACAAAATCTAGTCTGTAGGGTCAGTGTTTTATTCAAAATAAAATTGTTTTTAAAGGTTCAGCACCGTAAATTCCACTAACGACATTGTCACACAAATACCGGATAAAACTGATTTATCTTTTGACAACCAATCCGGCGTTGTCGAGTGTGCTCTCGATACTAGTTAAAAGTTTTTAATAAAATATAAGCCGCCAATGCGGTAGTGTGTAGACTGTCGCGCGAAAGTAAATCGTATAAATAAAGGACAACTAACTGCAAAAATATTTACTACCAGCAAATATACGAAAACATTTGTACGAATGTCACTTTCTGATGGCAACAGTGTCGTTACTAACGCAAACAATGACATATAATTAATGTTAAACTGATTCCTGTACTGCGGATTTTATGAAGTTGGGATAAAAATGTGGATCTTTAACACAGTAGACAGATTAATTAAGAATATTGATGTATCGCGCATACAACTTATTAAAACTGTGCCACGCAATTGATGCAGCAAAATTTTTATTCTGCAAACTAATAATGACAAACCTAATGTACCGTGGAAAACAACAATCATCATAGAATATTTCTATAGAAGAACTTAACTTACCTGGCTGGGAAACAACATATCAATACATGAACAATCAGAGATCTCTTCGAGTTAAATTTTGTTTAAATTTAGTGGACAGTTTGTATAGTTTGTTTAGGAAGCACAAGATTATATAAAATTACATATTATATTAGGTTATGTTATATTGTATAAAATTGTACAAGGGCTAAGGGGAGTACTCGCCAGAGCCGAGAGGCAAGGCGGTATATAATAATATTAATAATAATATATAAATTTACCTGTATAAACAGCCAGGATGTGATCAGCGCCAAACTGCTGTACTGCCCGTTGAATCGATAATGATAAGCATAGAAAGAGAAGTGATAAAGAAAGAAGAACCTGAAACAAACAAAAAAATAGGTTCCTCGTATAACAGAACGGTAATTGTTTTTTTTTTCGGCTGGAAGTGCCAATAAAGTTACTTAACCGACTACGTAACCCTCCCACCACGTTTTTCGTGGTATATTGGTGGTCATGCAACAACATGGACCCTTTATCGATCAGATCGTATCAGGTTCCTGCCTACTGAAATACTGCGTCTAACGCGTCACACGGATTGTCATCAGTAGACTGCGGGTTTTTATGCAAATTGAAAATAGTCTGCATTAATTGCAAGAAAATAATTTTTATGCTTAATCATTTCAATCGGTTGGAACGAACGCATCGATATTCGTAAATTCTTTAAATGTTTCCAGCACTTTGCATTCGATCCACACATTTTTCCCTGAAACGCATAAAATCCGCCGTCTAGTCATTAGTAAGACAGAAAATTCATTAGCACCGGAAATATTTCACTGGTCTTGAATCATCTCGAAAATCCTTGGCAATGCTCTTTTAATCCGGAAGTTTTTAATTATCGCGACTAAACCGCGGATCTCTAGGCAATATTAAAAATGTTCGTACCATTTGCAACGAGCAAGAACCAAATGAAAATTTCCTTTCCTTCTTTAATAGCTCTGGTAAGCTGGAAATATTAGGTGTAGAAATTAATTCGTGATTTTGTCTTCGTTTGTTGTTCATTTAATCACTTGAACTAATTTGTACGCCTAATAATGCGTCGACAATCTTAAATTAATTTTACGTCATTACTATCTTGAATTTTGCCCACTAATTTCTGCCAGAAATGCATCATAATCCGCAGTCTAGTGATCATTACAGCCAGCTGCAACGAAGATTTTACTTTCTATAGAAAATTTTATTGAAAGGAGTCCATTCAATTGTCTAATCTAAATAGTCTATTTGTTTCTACAATTTGAAGTAATATTTCTCCCAACAATAAAACAATGTTCCATCGTTAGAATATCCCAGAAGGATTGAACGAAATCTAGCATTTCTGAATACTCGATTTTGTTTATTTAACCAAAGGCACGCAGCCCCTTAGGCGTGATCGGTTGTTCGCCAAGCAGGGAAATTTGTTCTATTAAATGCTCACCTATCTTGTATTTAATAGAGAATTTGTAGCTTCTTCTTCCGCGCTCGAAAAGTTAAATGAAAGAAAGTTTCGCCGTATACTTTAGGAAATTAGTCACCTTGCTTATCGAGGGGATACACAATACCCATTTTTCCCCCCCGTCGGACACCCTCCGGCCACCCTTTTCACTCTTACGAGATGGGTGTTGCAGTCTGAACTCCACCCTGATCCGCAAATATTGGCAACCCCGTAACAGCTACTCGTAAAAATCACTTGATTACAACCCCTCCCTTATCACCTTAAGGGTTCCCATAAGATGAGGCTGAAAGTAAAAAAAAAAAGTCATCTTACGGCTTTTTTATGTTCATTGAGTAAAACGCGGAATTCGGCCCGGCCCGAAGTTTGCACAGGCTATTGTTCTCTTTTAACCCCCGATTTTTTTTCAACTTTAACGCTGTACAGCCTCGTTCCATACCTTTCTTACAGTATAACCTCGCCGAATTCCGTTAATAATCAATGCGTGCACCTCGGACGGCCGAATGATACTTAATGATTCGGCTCTCGTCGATGTTTAACAACTTGACGATGATACAGTGAGCGATGAAAAGAATGTAACAATAATGTACACCAAACTGCAAGCAGTAATTTCGAAGTGTCCATGATAAATTGATCACTCACTGTTGTGTTGTCATTTCTACAGTGATTTCTCTATATATGTCGCCAAGGCCTGGATGATAAGTGTCACGGAATTATCCTCACTACCGCGGGATATACTTCGTGAGAGACTTCGGACGTCGAGGAGTGCAAACATAACACGGCTAGGATATGTCTCCTGGACGATACATGACGCTGACTGTATTATCTTTTATTTAATTGTTGTTTTGTAGTATGAACGCAATAGGTGCTTCTGAATTTTAAATAACAAACACAGTACCGACGTATGTCAAATTATAGTGTAGCAATTTTTAACGATGTTCTTAGAGGGGATGATCCAGTGGAAAAGGGGTTGGAAATCGGAGATTTGTGCGATTTTATCATCGATGCGTTATTCTTAAATCCAACAGACAATCCGAAAATCTCCTTCGTCGGACAGGAAATTTTCAGGAAAATTTCTGTCTTCTTTGAAAACCTGAACGAGTGGGGGATGAGAAAGGGGAGGGGTTAGAGGGGTGTTGCTTTTAACAGTTCGGTGGAACGGTTACGGAGGGAAATCTTTGCGACTTTGTTCATCAAACGGGGCGGCACGAAATACCGTAACAAGTAATTAAGTTAGAAGGAGATTAAGAGATAAACTGTTTCCGCGTTTTATTTACCATAAAGCGGAGGTGGATTAATTCCTACCGCGATGAGAGGAAGTTTCACGATTTTTTCGAGGCTCGGAATCGGAAAGTTTCGCCGGTTAAACAAAAAAGAAAAAAGGGAGAATGTTTCATTACACCGTAAATGCGTCCGGACAAATCGGCCATCTTTAACGACTTGCAAACGTTCTAACAAATTGGAACAAATGAGAAGCCCACAAGACCCATTATAAGTTGAAATTACTATTTCAGTGTAAATTAGAACACGTCCTGTAGCGTTTATGTCAGGATTGATGCACAGACACTGACAAATTTTCATGCCCCGATAGTAATTCGTGTAAACGTGTTACAGTAGGTGATCTAATTATTATGAACAGATGGAAAAATCACACTAAGTATACTACTCGTTATAGTGATGATTAAAATAAAATATACTCTCGTTGAAACATTTTTTCTATTTTTTTCTTTCTACGTTGGCACAACAAGAAAGCAGCTGAAATATTTAAATTGTCTTCATCGGAACAATGAAAAAGGTATTAGGTTTCATATCCAATATAAAAATGTACACGAATATCAATCGACTATAAATTAGCACGTTTCAAACAGTATTTGATGTCTAATTGCTTTTTGTTGCTTTCCTCCAATTACCCAAAAGCTGTCTCTTTATTGCAGAATCTCTTTTAATAAAAAAAATGTCTATATATAAAATCATGTTCATCTGTCATTGGAAATATAACAAAAAGAGATAGTACTACAAGTATAATTTTAATTCAATTTGTCATAATATTTCAGATAAGTAGTAGTGTCGAAGTGTTCATAATAATTTGATCACTCTCTGTAATTCATAAACGTGTTATGTGTATACATACATACATACATACATACTTTCACAAAATTTTATTTGGAAATTTGTGAATGCATTTGGATGGCTGAATTTATGGCCACAAAAGTGCAGTCGTGTTGCATAGTGTCAACAGATAGGTGCAACATTAAGTGCGTTTTTCTCGAAATTAAGTTCTTGAAATTGATACTGGAGATATCTGCAAAAATACTGAACTAATTTCGATAAAATTTTGCCGTAAAATTCGTAAGACTATTATCTAGCATTTGATGCAAGTGAATTTTTCATTTGCACATTTGTTTTCAGAGGAAGCTGAAAACTTCGATTTAAAAATGTATATTCGGTCGATGGCGGCACCGCAGTTTGTAAATTTCCATCGTTGCTTTTTGTCGCATAATCTGCATTAACCCGTCCGTGAATTATTATCATAATTTATTCTTAGCAAATAAAACGGAGGAATATTGGGGTGAGCGTGTTTATTACATTCGACCGACTATCGCTACGCCTTCGGCGCGGTGTAATGAAAACTTTATGACGAATTTAATTCTGCAGCAACTAATTTTATATATTAAACATAAGCGAGTTACAGCGCAACTGTTGCATAATTATATTTGACGTTCCGTACGAATATTAAACGCATTCAATTTTACGCAGATGTTATTAATACTGGCCGGAGCTAGACACCAGAAAGACGAAATAGGGAAAAGTTTTGAAACTGTACTTACACAATTATTTAGGTTAATTTGCCATGATTACGAGATTCTAGCAAACTTATTCTTAATTATTAATATACTGTCGCTGCGCTGTATTACCAAATTAATTTCCATAAATGTCCATACTGTAGTAGTATCGCTCATTATAGTGACCATTTTTTTTTTTTTTAAGTGTTTAAATAATAAAAACAGAAACAAATGAAGAACCGTTAAAGTAACTATATGATTCCGAATTTCTCTTCTAATTGAATAACGTTGTTAATTAAAAAGGTACGCAGTATTGTACGAAGTTATACAAGCGCAGGTTTCACTAAAAAAATAAAAAATTGTTGCTGTATTTATTTTACGTACCCTAACCATCCACAGTTGATTAATAATGTTTTTCTTTTAACGTGTCGACCACCGGCTCGGCAACCACAAAAATGAGATAGAATAATATCTACCCCATTTTTAATAAACGTTCTGCATTTATACGGATATTTGATAAAATATCTATTCAATTAGCTTTTCTTTCCATAAAAATTCCATGAGGACATATATATATATATTTAAAACAGAAAATTTTAAATCACGAAAAATCTGAAGAAAATGCATGTTGCTCGTGAAAGTTTTATATCCGATCCCTGCTTTTGGGGCAACCTGATATTTGAATTTATCGGTCGAAAAATTAATTTTCAATTTCAGACGAATAATTCTGACAATCAAATATGACATGGCAGCGAAAGCGACGATAGAAGAATATGGCAGTGGGTTGTGCGAACAGGATCACAGTCGTCGTGTAAAGTGCAACGAGGTCTGGAGCGCATAATACACCCGAAATCTTACACAGTGCGAATTTACGTCCGTCGAGGAACAGTTCGAAAGCGTTTCTGCATTACGTTTTACGATGCTGTCAGTCGTAAAATGTAGTTTAGGCGTCCGGTCTATATTCCGTTTTCGGCGTGGTGCACGTGTTACGCCAACATCCAGTAGATCGGGACGAGCTTTGATCAGACCGAAGATAGTTTAGGTTTAGGCAACTCCCCCCTGTAATAAATCTATCCTCTACGACTCCTTACCGACGTAAAATAAAACTATTCGGCACTAGATCTATGGAGCAGTAAAACCAAGTACACACAATAATCAAATTATTATGAACAATTCGAAATTACTACTTATTTGAAATTTGGTGACAAATCAAATTAAAATTATATTTTCAATAACATATGCACATGGTTTTTTTTTGTGATTAAAAGAGATATTGCAATAAAGCGGCAGCTCCAATTTTGGGTAATTTGAGTAAACCAACAAAAAGCAATTAAACATCAAATACCGTCTGAAACGTGTTACGAATTTATAGTCGATTAATATTCGTGCTGACACATTTTTATACTGGATATGAAACCGAATACCTTTTTCACTATTCCAATGATTACAATTTAAATATTGAAGCTGCGATGATGTTTTAATTAACCGAAAAAAAAACTTCGATTTGATAGCATTATTAATATTTCTATTCTGTGATACCAATTACGATTCGATTTAATAACGACGCTGCTGACCCGTGTTGAATCTCGCTCGTCCGCGTCATTAACCTCGTTATTGTACACATTAGTATAATATATATTAGTATAATAATGTATTAGTATAATAATATACTAGTTAACATATTATCAATTTTCGTTTTTAATTTTGGCGATCGTGTGTGTAATACGGACAAGTTATTATTATTGATTTTGTCAGATTACAAATGATTATTAACATTTATATCGTGGATTTTATGCACTTGTGATAAATAGAATTATGTGGAATATAGCGAGAAAATGTCATTAATAATAAATCGAAAGAATACAATGTTCCTTGTGTCAGATTTCATGTTCGAGATGATCAAACTTGGAAATGGATCTCATACGTCTACACTCATGAACAGAAAGTAAAGACAATTAGCCATGAATAGACAAATTAACCGAGTTCGATTCAACAGCATTCATCGACTATTCAACTTCCCTTTACTCGAAAACGCAACTCAAATGGGAAAAGTTCATTTCATACTTTCGTCTGAACTTCCATGAAAAATTACGTTCATCATGATAGCACGGCATTTTTTATGCGTCTAGTACGCTAACGTATAATAGTTAATAATCACAACTAAACAATGTTATATTTTTCGAATATTTAATAGTTAATGATCACATATATGTATTGTTATTTGAAACGGATATATTATTTAATATATTAGATTAAATTAGGATGAGTTTGTATATAAATATAAAATAAATAGCGTCTGAAACTCCTCAAGCAATTATAAAACACAAATTTGAATAAGAAATGGTAAATTCTGTATTTTATTTATGTGTATTATATTTTATTTTACTTTATTTTTGTATTTGTATTTTAAATTCAATAAAAATATAAATTTTTATAAAGTCAAGATAATATTGCAATGTGATATAGTACAGAAGAAAAATTTTGTGTTGCTCTGCAACTGTAAACATGATTTGTTAATGACTAACAATTCTAAAATCCAAATTTTTCGTTCTAATTTTACTACAATTTAACATTCTTTTATGTCAATCTCATTTGCAGTTGGAGCAAGTGACTTTTTAAAATTTTCTAATAATCAATAAGAAGAGAATGTACGGAAAATATATCTTCGATTTCGATGTAATTATTGCACTCCAATTTCCACAAGGCGACGTTACGCACTGCCTTTTTTTTTTATGCAATATTGACCGTCCATGGCCAGTATGAAACAAAAACAACAGATACTGTTTGACTGAAAGGTTTCATTGGAATATTCACATATAATATATCATATTTTATGACAAAAGTCTAAACGTGCAAATAGCACATCTGGTATAAAGTATTCGATCAAAAATCGTGAACGAGATCGTTGTAGGAATTATTTGCGCGCATATTAAAAACGGAAAATAGCCATCTATGTACATTGAAGTCGAATAAAAGCCGTAGTCGATACCTTTCTCCCTTTAACAACTATAAAACAATGTAATAATCATCGGTGGAGGTGCCCCAACAATTCTGGTGATCAACTTCGAAGTAAAAACAATATTCACCATTATTAAACGCTTTACTGAAATTTTCCTCAAAGTACGAGTACAGTTTTAAACTGTTACTGTTATTTACTTTTAAATATTACGAGTAAATCATACGTTTGAGAGAGACATTTTTCGTGGATTGTTATAACAAATAAAAATTTGTTAATAAACCTTTCGAAACGCCTCTTCAAATATAATTATTCGATATCCTATTAGATGTTTAATTGTCTTCGACGATCAAAGTTGAAACTCTAAAAAATATTTTATGATGCCAAGTGAAGTCATTTCAATGGAATCTAAAAAAATAAACGTAGAAATGGTACATGTTCCTACGAAAAACTTCTAAAATACTAAAAAATACACCATTTTTTCAGCAACCGAAACAGTGCAACCTCCACCACAACCTATAAAGGCGGAGACTGGGTCTATTTTGACCCGGAATATGAAAATTGCCATTAAATTCTCAAGTTCCTAGCGATTACATTAAACGAATCGGTTAAATTAGACGGCATTAGGCTAATGTGTTAGCTAATGTGAAAAGTATGTTTCAAAATATTTATAAATAAAGCAGTGAATAGTCCTAAACATTGTCAATTATACAGTTCTAAGAATGGCCCGTCGTCCGAGGGTTAATACTTCGGATTTCGTGTTGAAACTTTCAGGAAAGTACGTTAGAACGATCACGTTGGATGATGCAGTGGAGTACAGTAGAATTGGTCGTGATATGGTCAGACAGAGAGACCCGTATTAGAGAACTGAAGAGAAATAGAGCGTTTGACAATGAGAAAACTTGATTTTAACGGCGTGCGACGACAAAAAAAGTGGTAGAGAAGCATAAAGACGCCGAATGGTTGGGGGGGAGGGTGGTTTAAAGGGGGATAGAGTGCAGAGGAAAGAAGGATGAGAAGGAATGCACGTTCAAAATCCCGAGTTACGTATTCTGAAGACATAGCCTCTAAAGTATCCCACGCTCGGGGAACCACAACCATCCGACGACGATTCATAGGTCTTTCCCGAGAATGGAAAAGGTAAAGAGGGGACTGGAGACTCTCCAAACGCATTCTGAATTCATTGAATAGTGCTGTCCCTCCCTCTTGATTCGCGAAGGATACTTTCGGACTACGAGGAAGATTTTTCGAACTTCCGGTCTATCCTCTGCAATATCCCAAGCTTCATTCGCGAAATTTTAGATTTAATCAGGAACCGAAACAAACGTGTCGTTTTTAAAAATATAAACCGTTCGTATCCTCGCGTATCAATTTTCTTTCGCGAATTTTTCAACCCACCTACTTCAGACCAGCATGGATCCTTTTAGTGTACTTAATATAAATAGTTATTTAGATTGGCTGCTACAGATATAAAACGTAAGTAGAACGTTTATAATTAGACTGGTGCAATTTTAAACAATAGAAAAAATTAAAAGAATTTGAAAATGCCAATATATTGTTGTCAACTTATCAATATTATTAAGGAAGGAAAGAATCGTCGATATGACTACTGTTTCTTGCAATTCGTGCAGACAATTCTTATTTTGCAAAAAGATTCGCAGTTATTTATTTATAGGTCTATACACACATCTACGTGGGAAGAAATATCTGCCTGGGTAGAAAAATTTATATTTTTACATTTTGCAAATCCTATTCAAACTAAAATTACTACTGTCTAGAATTTTAGCTTACAACAAAACGTTGTTTTCCAAAAAAATTCTTACCAAAAAGCTCTATAACTTTTTCGATCCCTGGTTTCAATTATTATACCGAGATTTTTATATTCTATGATACGTAATCTGTAATGCAACCGAATATCAAGTACTATGACTTCGGTAACGAAACATCGTTCTTGAGGAAATCCGCTGCCTCCATTAATTTGTAACAGATTAATTTGTTTGTTCATTAATGGCTATTTCTGCTTGGAATGAACGTTTATGGCGATCAGATAATAGCCGTTCTGCCATTGATTTAATTATTTTTCAACGTATCGAGTTACGTCGAATTATTGTTCCACAGTCATGATGTTACATCGTTGTTAGCGTTTATAAACAGTTATTAACGTTTATTAAAGGAGATGTAATTTGTATTGGCATAACATGATAACGACGCGTTTGCCAAATCGATTTTCTTCGTACGGAATTATTATCAAATTTGTATGAATATGCTTCACAATTAATTAATTTTTGTAACAATTTTATAAGAGACGTTTTCTTTGTGCTTTTTATGAACTATAACGGTTTATGATATTAACATAATTAACTTCTATTAGCTATATAACGAGTAAACATGATCGTGTCATTTTATGACAAATAAGATTAGAAAATTCTTTTTTGTATATAATATTTCATATTAACACTTCATATATATAATTATTATTATTATTGTTGTTGTTATTATTATTATTATTATGTATAATATAGGATACTAAGAAAATAATTCCCATTAAATTTAATAGTTACATTAATATAAATAATTATTCACCGCCCCACTCGTTACTATTATATGGAATATTTGAACCTGATTTTTATTACATGCATAGATAGAACAATTTATTAACGATGACTAGACTGTGCATCGATTGCATCGAGTGCATCAGTGAAATAAATTAATGCTCTAGTTATGTTCTAGGTTATCGAATCATTACTAAAATTCATGTTCTTTTTAAGGCACATTCGCCGCACAATTCTGACAGAAAATTTATTCACAGAGGTGAAAACTGCTACATCGAACGTCTGAAAATGAACGCAGCTGAAATCGGTGCTTCGTCGAAGTTATCCTGCGCGCCGTGACTAAACGGCGATGTAATCGTGTCAAAGCTACAATACGAAATTTGTAATTTGCAGTTCATCGTTCCCCGAGGCGGAAAGATTTACGATGCAATATAGGGATCTCTGGGCATTCGAGATCACACGAAATGGATTCGCCAGGGGATACTTTGTCTTTCATTCACCTTCTTCGAGGGCACGATTCATGATGGTCGAACCTACCGGCTGGATTCACTATCTAATAGATATTTATATTCATACAAAATCCTCGTTCTTGCCCAAACGATAAAACACCCTGACTAAATATTTACATACAAAACAGAAACGACGAATAACAATATTCTTATATACTTCTGTCGCCTTCAATGTTCTATATTTCACTTACCCATTTCTGTCACGAGTGCATCAGAAATCCACAGTGTAATTATTCGTCCATTTATAAGAGCATGCCCTTGAAATCACCTTGGACCCGAAAATTTGTCGAAAAAACAATTCAGCGTGCCCACTGACCGGCGTATTTGCTGGGACACGGTATATTACCAGAAAATGGTGCATTTAGCGAAAGCTGAAAAAAGAAGCTCGGAAAGCGAAAGCGGAGGAAGCAGAAGGGAAAGAATATCCTGCAGCGACGTCCCGATACAGGAAAGAGGATCGTATTAGTCGGTGGCAAGGGCCAACAGAGGAAAAGGTATAAAAGAAGAAGAAGAAGAAGAAGAAGAAGAAGGTGGAGCAGGAAGAAGAAGAAGAAGAAGGAAACGACGTGGAAGAAGATGATGATAAGGAAGGAAGGAAGGAAAAAGGGGAGGAGCGGGGAGATGTAGCCGTCTCCATAACTGTACAGTCCACTCGACTAACGTAAGTATATTGTCAATCAATCCACGGTATAAAAGCAATCTGAGGTTCGGTCGACGGGGTGGCGGGATCCCGTGGGGCGTGGACGGGCTGATCGAGCTAAGGATCCAGCGAACAGAGAAAGGAGAGTGGCTCCAGGGAGAAAGCAGCGGGAAGAGAGAGAAAGAGGGAGAGGGGGGAAGAAGGGAGGGCGGAGAGTGCAAACAATCCCCTCTCGCTCCCTGAGAGATGGATGGAGCGAGAGAGGGAACTTGATAGAAAAGGAGAAGTCCTTTACTCTGACCACTCGAAGGACCCTGCCCAACAAGTAGGATGAAACGAAACTCCTGCCCGGTGCCTATACCTATGCTTATAGACACGCGTGTATATACGTGTACGCGTTTATGTGCGCGTGTGTGTACGTGGACGAGTTCGGGATACGTGTAAGGATGTGATCGCGTATATGGTATAGCGAAACTCAGCGTGACCGAACGGATATGGCCGATGCTAGGATATATCTGAAAATGTCGCTGGAAGACCTGGGTGTCCTCGAGGAGGTGACGTGTTCTGTTCACGGGGAGCCCGAAGTGCTGGGAAAATATATCGGGCTGACCGCCGGTACAGACAACGACGAAGACGGCCGAAGCAACTGCGAGATGCCATTCGTTCTCAAATTTGCACGTTTAAAAATTTGCCGGGCCACTTGTAGTTCACCGCGACAAAAATTCTGCCAGTGATGGCAATGATCATTTCCGACCCACACCATTATTTCACCAATTCAATTTTCTTCCGATATAAGGCGATGGCTCGGGACCGGCCTTCGCCGTGTTTCGGATCAAGAAGAAAAAGACGCATTAAATCCCGCATGGAAATGAAAAAGTATGCAATGACGAATATGATTCTCGGAAGGTACGGACGCCGCCATGTTATTACAGGGTTGTAAAAAAGTTATACTTTTTCGAATATTTTGAACACAGGCTGCTTTACCGAAAACTGTGAAAGAACGATCGGTACAGAACTAAAGGCAAAACAAATTCTTTGCAAATATTTGATTGCTCATGGGTACCCCTAATATTTTCAAGGGCGGGGGATAACGGTGTATTTCGATCGAAACGAGCGACCAGATGATATTAGAAAGGAAGCGCAAGGACGAGGAACGCGGCTGGGAAATGAGCCGGCCTCGAGTGGCGCGGGGTTGAAAGCAAACGGCACATATGGCGGTGGTGCGGTCCAAACAAAGTTGTTGATGAAGAGACTGATTAAGTCGGGTGTCGGGTGGACAGGAGATAGAAGATAGGAGGCATCACGAGGAAATAAGTCCTATCCGGGCAGAATAACGTAGATGACTTCGGCCCATGCACCAGCAAATAAGGTTACACGCCCCTTGTGACCCAATGAGAAGTTTCTCTCTCCCCCGCGAACGTCGACGAGGGTGGGCTCGGACTAGCGGAAAATGAAATAATATCGACGCAAACACACGGGACTGAACACCAAAAAGACCGTGGATAAATACGTAAGAGAGTTTACCACGGAACTGTGGGAAAAGGAGGAGAGCCGGGAGACGAGAAAAACGGTGGAGGAACCGACCGGGGTCGCACCAGGAGAAATTGGAAAGAAGAGAAGTAGAAGAATAGAAGAGAGACACGTCGTGGGATCCTAACACGTGGCAAAGCTCTTTGTACACCACAGATTTTTCGAGGTTGAAACGGATAGCAAATCTGGATAATGTATTTACAGAATCTCAAGCCGTGACCCGTCCCAGCCGCGCAAAACTGTTCCTATTGTCTTTCCTTCCCCGTAGCTTCCTGTTCGCCTGTTTTTACTAAATTCGATCGCCATCCTCGCGAAATTTCAACAAACCCCGACGCTGGTCTGAACTTTTCGTGAGAATTTGGCGAAACGCTTCTTCGTAAGCCAATCAGCTGTTTTAATTTTCTATTAGTTTTCGAGGAAATCGATTTCGACGAAAAATTTCAACTTTGAACCAACCTTGTACTTTGACGACGACAGCAATACAGTTCTAAATCAAATGACAATATTCTGTGGACTTTTCCGAATAAGGTGATCTCATTTAATATTACTAAGTTTACGCAATGGCTTATTTGGAATCAAAACTGAAAATATTTTCAGGTTTTTCGTAAACTGTAATCCTTTAAGTTTGAAGGAATTATTTACTTTCTTAGTACTAGACAGCGGATCTAAAATAAACATTTTCTACCTGCATTGCAACAAACTGGAGTGAATTAGAAATGTATTTTCTTTATTAATATACATATACATTTAAATAAACAGTACTTTTAAATTCTTCTAATGATTTTACTGTTTGAAATGACACTCATTTTTGTCATAAATGGATAAAGATCCGCAGTCTACTTATGACAATAGATTGTAGCTCTATTTCTCCCTATTTTTAAATGCTTAAATGTTTCTGTGTAAATTTACCAAATTAGGTATTGAACATACTTTGTTCGTCCACGCAAATTTAGGCTTATTTCTCATTTCTGGCTAGCATTTACCTCGACATTGTAAACTACGTCTTCTTCTCTTTCATCGTTAAAAGCCAGAGACGTCCCATTTATACTGTTGGAAACAATTTTCTTGTTTAACGAAATGTAAAGTTTACTTTATGCACAAGTCGAATCACGTTCAATCTCTGTTTCTCAGACGATTCCATAAATAATGTTGATTCTCGTTCTCCTTTGAACGAATAGAAGAACAGAGCAACCGAAATTTAAAAGCAACACTAAAAAATTCATCCTCTAAATAAAATTCTTTTTTCAACATTGTAAAGATGTACACATATATTGAATCACTCTGGGCTTTCAGAGGGTTGTAGTATGATTTCTTTCTAGTGCTTTGGAGAGGCAACGCGTTAGCAGAAATCATTAATCACGCGATTGCAGCTGTAGACCAACGTGTCCGACACAACCGAGATTTGAAGGGAGGAAGAAAAGAAAGGTCATACAAAGAGAACTCTTCCAAAGCTAGGGCCTGTTTATTGTACGTATAATACGGTTGATCCGGCCATTAGTATACCCCATGCGTTATGCCAGTTATGTACAAAATCTATATTGTATTAATAAAAGCATAGTTGTAATTTATGGCAATGGGATTTCTTCATTGGAGATCTAGGCTAATCTAATGAGAAATTATCAGCAGGACATTTTGGTATAGTTACTTTCGTACTGACAATATTATCAATCCTATTTCTCTCAGTAATTATAGATTTATAAATATAAAATATGTTGGTAACGTATTTACATTAACATCTATAAGACCTTTAAATCGATATGCGTTAAAATAATCGACGAACATTAACGAAAGATGAAATCATAATTTATTAGAAAATATAAGAAAGAACACAAAAATTAAAGACACAATTGGTCGGTCTGATATGTGCCAACTAGTCATGGTCGCAAGTAGAAATAGTCACAAGTGGTCAGACACATTTTAGATAATTGTATTATACGGGACCGGGCGTGTGCAACAATGTATTAAATTTTACTTTTTCAAAACGAAAGTATCGTATGCAACAACTTTAATCGTTTTAAAAACTGTCTTTTTAATCGTGTTATACTCGCAGTTATGAATTCTGATTACTAGTGATTGATTTCTTAAAATGTAACATTATAAATGAAACATAATTTGCTGATATAAAATGTGAAATAAAAACCGGTGAAGTATTATTCCGCGATGTACTACACGACTATTTCAGAGGAGCGTCTGTGGGTTAAATAATAAATGAGTGTAACAACATATCATTTGCTGGCCGCAATAATTTACTACATTGAATTATTCAACATACAAATTTGTAAATTAAAATTTATAAATTACCGACATTAATATTATAATTGAATGTATTAAGTTATTTAATCATTGATTTTGAGATTTACGTATTCAATGACGTAAACATATTAAATTCTTAAATATATAGAAATATATATTAAAATTTATAAATTTCATATACCGATGCAAAAATTTCGTAGCATTGCATCCTTGTGACAAATAAATAAGATGATTCTACTCAAGAATTAATGTTTATATTAGGGTTTTTCGATTTTCAAAAATACACTAAACAAAATAAAAATTTATATTCTTGTAATCCAATAAATTTTAAATAAATTCAAACATAGTACGGATTTTAGTCATCTTAGCTTTTTTGTGTATTCAATTTTGTACTTTATTTTATGTTTTTGTGGTTTGATAAATATGGAATAAATTGAAAACTTGTGGAACAAGCATAAATATTCTATGCTGTTCTCATTAGACTTTGTTTTTTCATAAAAATTCAAAAAGCATGCTTTCTCAGAAGTCGGTTGCTTTATAAGCTCCAGCTCGTACACCAGAATTTTATTCCACACTTTTGATTTGCTTTTATATTGCGCCATAAGCGTGGTCGACTATCCGACCGTAGCCCTCGGCCGTCCGCGCCCTTTAAAAGAACGCAAATGGACAAATGTAATAATCTTAGCAGAGAATAAACGGATTATTTCTTAGACTTGGAAATGAGATCCAAAGGCGTCTCACGGAATGTCGATTCACACGTGCTACTTGTTTGTTCCGCGAAAGTGGCGCGTGAGGGGAATTTCAAACGACGAATACGAATAGATCCTCACAAATCAGTATACACACTCAGAAAACATTGTTAATTTCCGCTTTATTCACCAAAAACTCCGGACAAGCACAAGCAGCGGAGCAAAAATACGACACGCCCGGCGCCATCGTCGCTTTTGTCAACGATCTCCATAATTAGGACACTCTACAAACCCTGGGATAAAATCATTGCAATCTTTTTTATCGCATCTAGTTGTCGCTCGAGTGTGGGCACAGCTTCATGCGTTTATAATGTACTTCGCGTCGGGTGCGTCGATTTTAGCCCGCAAGTATGAAAATAAATATTTGAGCCGTTTATTTTGAAAGTGGCCTAAGTCCATTTGTCAATTATTTTTTGTTGCCCGTAATTACGTGTACAACTTGAAGTTAGCTGTCATAAACAACATTTGCAGTTAAGTATATTCAGAGTATATACGATAATTTTGGACACATAAGTTTTCGCAGTTAGTTCAACAATTAAAACCATCACTTTGAAAGTGGCCTAAGTCCAATCCATTATTGATAATATCCGAGGAACATTATCAAAAAGTGCCGGAAAGGTAATAACTGTATTCTAAATGAAATGAAACAAGAGTATTTCATATCAACAAAATTTTTGGAGGTCGCAATTTTTAAAGGGGTAAAGAATTCTAACGGAGAAACAATAAATTGGTTAAAAATATGCTGGATGCGTTTTTTTTAGAAATGAACCATATACAATTTTCTATAAAATATCAATGGATGAGAATGCAAAGTTTAAAATCCTGAATTTAATACCACGTGGGGGTAGAGCAAGAAAGTTTGAAAATATTGTATTGACATCACTTTTCAATTTGAGAATTTCAACAGCGATATACAAGGACATGATGGACTTACTATGATACATACCACCGGAGCACTATGACTTCCTCAAATCCCTCCCGCATACACAAAATGTAGATGAGCAGTGAATTGTTATGTGATTTATGTAGTTAGAAAATGTCCTGAATTGTATAAATTGTATTTTTGAAGTGTTGTAAAACTATATCAAGTAAATTGAGTATTGTTTTTTTCAATTTGAAGCATTTCAAATTATGTCGAATGGACTTGGGCTCTTTCAAATTTTACAACGAATCTGGTTGTTAACTTTCAAAGTGGCTTAACTCCATATTTGGTAAGAAAACACATATTATTCACTTAATAATTCCTATTATTTTAATAGGAACTGTAAATTTAACTCTTTCAGATACACGTAAGCAGTATGACACATTGGTATCCTATACGTATATTTTTAATTTTATTGGAACACAAACCCTTAAATATTTCGATTTAAGTATAAGTGGACTTAGGCCACTTTCAAAATAAACGGCTCATTTGTAGCGGCCCAAAAATGAAATATCGATGTGCACAAAGTGAATTGCACTCCAATCGCGGGGAATGCGGGATCATGCGTCGTCAGACACATGTGCCGTCGGTAACCAGTGTGTTAAACTCGATCAAGATGTGCGGCGATGGGAACTTGGCAGCGAGCAAACTCCGGCGCGTTTAAAGCGACATTAAAATTGATCGGATCGAAATGGACATCAGGAACGGCAGCCGGCAGCAGCATCGTGTAAGATAGTCACGGAACTCAAAACTTTCTCTAAAATGTACGAGATGGTAATCAACCGTCCCAGAGGATCGTATTGATTGCCTGGGAACGAGCGCTCCCACACGCATTTACGAACTCGTGACGGTCGCAAAGCAAATTCGGGAAGACCGACGATTCGATGATCCGATAACCGAGCGGTATAACGTTAATATTTCATCGTGCCACGTCGAGAAACTTTGCGGTCACGCGCTCACGGTTCCTCTGATCGAAGACGTCACTCGTTCATGCGATATTTAACGCGTTACGCGCTCGTTAAAAATCTCTTACAATACCGGTCGCAGAACCGCTTAAACGGCGATTTGCCTGCAACAAATTCTTCAAAATCGAGAGTACATTTTAGAACACTTCGAACCTGTTATAATATCGATTTCAGTTTTTGAAACGGTTTTAACACGTTGACTGCCATGTCACCCATATGTGGGTGACGGAATTATTTCTCCAGGTTTTAAAATGAATTTTTACGTTAATATATTCATTGTACCAAATTTTGATTTTATGGAATTTTTTGTTAAAGAAACTGAATATTCGTTGAGAAGAACCGAATTTATGAATTTCGAAAGCTTGTTTCCGAATGATTTTTTCATGAAACCTGCACCAACATACTCGTCATGTTTTTCTGATTGAAATGATACCCAACACGACCGAATTTGGATCACATTTGCTCGTTTAATCCACGACAATGTAGAACCTCGATTATCCGAACTGGTTCGTAGAACCTGAGTGTTCGGATGATAGAACAGTTAGAGGTGTTACAGTGCTGGATTAAGTCTCGAGCTTCCTGGCCCCTCAGGGGGTATACGATAGTGTGGATAGTTCCGCGACGTTTATCATCCAGGCCTTGGCGACATATATAGAGAAATCACTGTAAATCGTTTTAGGTTGACCTCATTGTGACACTTCGTATGTAACTCACATATCACCGTTCAATAATGTTCAATTTGGATAATCGAGACTCTGGTAAAACGTGGATTAAGCAAATAAATACGATCGAAATAGTGCCATGTTTGGTGTCATTTTACTCGGAAAAATGTCGCAAATACGTTGGCAAAAGTTTCGCAAAAAAAATAATTCAGAACAAAAATGTTCTCACCGATAATTCTAATCCCGCGTCACGTTTTTTCCACGTGTATCGAGACGTTAGTGTATTTCCAAACGTCGCGAGGTTTTGTCAGCTTGGAGGTGGAAGGCAGGTGTCGAAATATCCTCGCAGATCAGACTGGATGTCCAAGAGTAAAAACAGAATTGCTTATTTTCCAGATACGATGTCAGCGGCTCGATAAAACGCGTCTTTGTAGGCACCGCACTGACCACTTTCCGGAGGCCGGCCGCGACTGAATTAGAGTTTAAGAGATCGCCCCAGCTATTGGCAAGCTGCTCGTGCAAACCGCCAATGGTCTGGATTGGGCGAGTTTCCATGTCCTCTTAAACGATTGTAAATACTCCCGAACATCCGAACGAATTTAACGCGGCCGTGTTCGAAGTCGGAGCACGTCGATTTGTCGATGGTCGTCGCGGCATATACAGGGTGTTCCGCGAAAAAAGTTTCGCCAGCTATGTTTCCCGCGATACCGCCGCAAACGCGATCTTCCGAACAATATGAAACTTTTTCTGAAACTTCTCAGATTATTACCGCGGGGTAGAGTGTATTTTATAAAGCATTCCTTGATTGAAAAGGAACCGAGAACTTTTCATTCGACTATGATTCTACGAATTTCACCGTTCGAGAACGTTCGTTCGGTGTTTGATACCTTATGAAAATTCTTTGCGATTTGTGTATTTGTGCGATTAATTCGTATATAATACGGTTTCCAGCTACATTGACTGTATCATCGATAAGGTGGAATGGGAATTTTGGCAGTAATATTTTTAGTATAAATAGTAAGTGTACTATCCTATTATTTATGTGAAATATAGCTAAATATATCACCTATATATAATTTTCAAATAAAAAAAAAAGTCATACTCAAAATAAAAATATCTCTGAATTATTCTCCTCCAGAATATATTAAATTTTCAAATACCTAACTGCATTGTTGTACAAAACTATTAACCCTCATTCATCCCTCATTTTCAGAACTTATTCTTTGGTGTCATATTCACGTAATGATTAATTTCTAAAATTAATATGAAAGCTAAATAATTGAATTTCTTAACTGCTTCGTTTAAAATGAAAAAAGAGATAAACGAGGTAATATTAAAATAATTCGCATTATTAACGGCTAATAAAGCAATGACGTTTTAACATGTTGCTTTTCAAGGATGTTTCAAGCAAAAAAAGATATTGTATCTTGACTTATTTTATAGCACTCTCAGATAGTTTGAAATTTTTAAATGTTACAGCTACATAATTTTCACGTGACTCAAGCAGCGTTCTGCTAAAAAATTTATTAATGGATGCATGAATTTATGGCGCGATATAGTGTCGAAATGCATTAAAAAATGCTGATCACCGGGTGGTATACGGTATGACATGAATGGTGCATTAAGTCGCGCCTTCAAAACTTCCCTCAACGCTGACCACGTGATACACGAAATCGATATAACGTCTGACGACGAACGATACGTTTGCTTCAATCGTTACTGTCTGCACACTGATCGTTAAAATCAATTGCACCGGATAAATAAATCTTTCCTTTATTGTAACAGGCAATTCAACCGAAATTATGCAGAAAAATGAAAAATTAGTAGAGCAATTGCAAGATAGTAAGAACATTAAAACAATTTAAAAATACTGTTGTGCTATTTTCAACACGGTAAAATTATTTAAAAAAGAAATAGCACGTAGCTCCTGCATCTTGCAACTAGTACAAACATATTTTATTTGGAACACAAAATTCGCAGTCAAATGAAGAGAAAATGAATATTTCTGAGAAAATGAAATATGAACAAAATATCCCGGTTGTCCTACTTCGAGGTATGGTCGCGTTTTGTATAAATAAAATAATAATTAGCTAAGCCAATGCTAAATTTATTCATGCTCTCTCAAGAACTTGTTTCGTTTCTGTTTCCAAATAAAACCTGAAAGTCGTGTTTCTAGCACCGCAGATGCTGTCTACGAAAAACTTGTCACGTTCGCCAAGCCACGCAGAGACTACAAATTATAAACAAAATTTCGCGTCGGTTCCTAAAATCAGATGCTTTGAGCATTATCTTACGATTTTAGGTTAAAAAGAAATTAACGAGAAATTCTAAAAAATCAACTATAGTTTGCTTAAGTTTGTTCGTTATCCTCTGTTTCGACTTGTTACAAGCGAGCAAAAATCAAGTTTGTACATTGGCAGCCTATTTTTTCTATATGATTAACATTTTTCGAGATATACCGTTGATTATAAAACACCCTATACAACTACATATTTGATTAATTTCATTTTCCCTAAATCTCCGTCAGACTAATTTTTATTCTCCATTTCTGATCAATAATTCTTTATTTCATTATTTATTGCAAGGCATGCAGCGTATTTGGTAAAGATTCATTCATACTTGTCAGAATTTTAAACTCAGTACACACTGAAAAACTGAACTCCGAGCGAGCGTCCAAGTTACGAAGAAGAAGCGAAACCGAAATAAGGAAAAATGGATTGTCTGTTGTCAGACATAGTTTACGAGTCGTGCAAGAAAATCTAAAGTGATCCGTATAATATCTGTGTCATTTAAAAAATTGTGTCTAGCTAAAAAAAAAAGATTATTTTACCTTACCCGATATTTTAAAAAACTGAAAAAAAACTATTATATTTAATTCGGAAACTATTAGAATGTATCTTCTTCTTAGCATTTGATTACTTTCGGCTGCAGAAAAATCCGTTCGCGAACTTACGGAGCACCGTATATAATGAAAACACCGGCACCACGCGTTAGACGATGCGATTCGCAGTAAATTTTGCATCTCCGCAGAAAATTTATACATCAAAGGGAATCAAATCGTAGGTCATCGTTCAGGTTCTCAGCCATTAATTCATTATTCATAGCGATAAGAGCACTCGCAAATTAGAAGGATAAGAAATGCCCGTGCATCCTGTGAAGGTTGCAACGGCAGCTATTTTCATGACGACGGAGCAGAGGAACAGAGTCGACAACGGCTTTCGTTGCGACACGATACCACTCCTCTAATTAGACATTAGCGCAACAAACAACCCCAAGGTACCGTGTACCCTGCCTCCACCCTGTCAACCACTTCCAGAAACCACCCCAATCCCCCTGACGGAATGCTCAAGTTACAAATTAACTTGCAGAGATCATCCGTTTCCAGCTCGACGCTCACCGACGCCTATTTGGTTCGCAGAACTCGCCCCGACGGAAATTCAAACACGACGAGGAAAAAAAAACAGGCAGTATTAAAAATCTCCATCTCTTCGCGGCGCGCTTCAAATCTGTCGTACACAATTATCAGCACACGAATCCGATACATCTGTTATGTTGATGCAGCAAAAATTACGGTTTTCTCGAACTTCAACGATTTTTCGTTTTATAACATCGCTAGACTGCGGATCTTTATGTAAAATAAAAATTGTTTGCATCAACTCTCTCGTTAGTGGTTTCATTAAATTGTAAAAAATGTGTTCATATTCATAAATTCCTTCAATCTCCATACTGTTTCAAATTACACCCACATTAAAATCCGCAGTCTACTCATTAGATTCGTATAGTACAGTATTCTCTCCGTAACTGTCGCGAAGGTCTCTACCGTAACTGTCATAATGTTATCCCCACCGCTGGGGGTATCCCCCTTGGAACCAATCAAGCGGTAAACACGCTCGACGACCTAGCCAGCGAAGGGTCGAGTATCGGTGAGACTCGCACTAATGCAAGGGAAGCAAAAGATTGCAACTTTCCTAATTTTTCATTTCTTTTATGAAACTTTAACCATCCTATTCGGCTCGTTTTTCTAATTAAAATGACACCAAACACGATATAGTTACGATCATAATTACTTGTGTAATAAGCGATTAAAGTGTCGATCGTGGAAGAGGACGGCGAGCGGAAAGAAAGAGAAGCAGAGAGTCGAAGCGTCGAACTACAGTCTCTCTCTCTCTCTCTCTCTCTCTCTCTCTCTCTCTCTCTCTCTCTCTCTGTCTCTCTCTCTCTCTCTATTTCAATCGCTATCCTTCTCTACATTCGGCACACTATACAGAATGTAGCATCTATGCTGGAACTGTTGCTGGGCAGATCCGACGATACGACAGTTACGGAGATACTGCTGCAACAGGCCTGTCCAACTTCCTTTTTCCGCTTAGGTGCGAAGTGATGACCCCCACTTTTTGACACGACCATACCCCCTGAACAGCACGGTTTTTCTTTCCATCTGCTCATGGCAAATCGATTTCACATCGTCAGTAGTAGTAGCAGTAATAGCGGCTTAAGTAGTGGGGGAACGGACTGATTGATGGTGGGGACCTAAATGCTTAATTTGTTTGAACAAATACTTTGTACCAGGACTGTAGTAATTGACGCAGGTAATTTTTATTCTTCACAAAAATCCATAGTCTAGTAACAGTTATTAAATAGGGGGAAATAATTACGTTCATCGATTTTGAGCATCAGGAAAATGAAAAACTGTATCTTTTTTATACATGGAAACGTAATATTAATCAGTTAGATTTTACGTCACAACTAAAGGAGACATTTAGACGGCTCTTTTTCAATACATCAGTGTATAAATAATTTTATTTTTCGTAAAATCATCAACCTATGCGTGGATGCTAATTTTTGTCGTTCTAAAGGTATAAGCATCCTCGTCAAAGAGAGCTATACTTTGATTTAAATAAGTGAAAATCAGGAGAAACTAGGGAATATGGCGGATGCAAGAGAACTACCCATCCGAGGTCCATTATCGTACGTTTCGTTATACTAACTGTATGTGGCCGTGCGTATCATGCAGTGAGACGACTACGTCCATAACCATTATGGCGTTCTTTACTCGTCCGAAGGTTATACGAATTAATTGATAACTAGACGAAATGAAATCTACGAAAATAGTCGATTTCAGTGGTCTGCATCATAAACGTCAAAGTATAAAATTTTCTAGAGGATCGTATTAACATAATATAAATACGTGGTACAAATATAAATCGTATTTGGAATTTGATTCTGTTATACAAATAAATATATTTAATAAATAAATAAATATATATATTTTATAAATATATTTATATTCGTATGAACAACGAAAACACGCTTCTTGATATCTCAATTGACTTTTAAATGCTCTGACAATTTTAATCGTTTGAAAATAATATCGATGTTCTTACTACCTCAAAACGATGTATAATAAATAATAATAAATAATAATTTCTAGATCGAAACTCTTCATAACATTTGCATTCTAAAATCAGACAATCCACGTGCAACAAGCGACTACTGATTGAAAATAATTATCTGTAGATCGTGAAACCGAATTGTCGATTCAGCATGTATCATAAGTGATAACTTATGGAACATGAATTTCAGTTGATAGAAGATCCAAATTCGAAACCGTACTTTACATTTTCATAAGCCTCACATAATAATTGTTAAATGCTTGCAGACCCCCCAATTAGTTCACGTAACGAAGATCCAACTGTAACTCAACGTCCCGCCTCCTCCACCATTAGCCAAGAAACTTGCAGCGACAATCATAGAGCCGGTTAGGTGATAAAACAATCAAGGATCGAGCTCCTGGAGTCGGAATCGCCAGATCAGGGGAACTGAGTCGAACCGAGGGGAAAAGGTTACCCCCTCCCTGCCATTACCGGATTAGTCACGCGACATTGTGTCACGTGCACGACAGAGACGTAGCGCGTCACGTGACCAGGCCGTGGCGGGAGAGTGGGGGAAGCGTAGAGTGGGGAGACAAGTCTTAATCTGGCAGGTCTGCCCCAAGTGTCGATGATCACGCTAGAAGAAACAGCGGCGTCTCTAGGAAACGAGAGACAACGTGGAACGTGCGGAACGTCGGCTAATTTGATCGGTTCAACGGACTTTTTTTGCTTCGCTCCAGGTAAGAGCATCGATCATTAGCCGGTATAAATAGGTGAGAAAGGACGAGGTCGGTCAGGCGCGTCGCGATTACGCGAGAAATCAAGAAAATAACAAGCATTTGAACGATGTACAAACACAACGACGATCCGGGTCCCATGGTAACGCTGCTCGGCTGGTATCCGCTAAGGTGTTGAGGTTCGGGAGATGACGAGGGGCAGGGGGAGGGGGAGCGAGAGACGAAGAACGAAACTTCCTGGTAATCAGCAAGCCGTGAGATATTCGAGAAAGAGTGGGCGGATTTGAACGCGTTACCCGACACGAACTCGTAAGGGTCTCGAATCGCAGATCTCCGAAGGAAATCGAACAATTTCAGCAACCGTCTTCTATAATTTTTGCCTCCGAACACGAACGCGTCTCCCTTTTGCTCGCGATCGCAAAATCGAAATTGTGTACGTCGATTGCGAGGAACAGGGACCAAGCAGAAATTTCTTTCTTCCTCTAATGACATTAACCCCTTGCACTTTTATGCGATTTTTAATTTCCTAAAAAAAGGTGAAAATTTATATCCATATGTTCTTCGATAGCTGTACATCAAACAACGCCAAAATAGAATTTTATTTCGGTTTAAAGGAAATTAATGGCATACATGTTTATTAGACTCTGCTCATGAGTATGACTCGATATTGTAGTGCAAGGGGTTAATAAACTAGAAATATTGGATGGTGACACTGCCACTCAAAAATATGTGGACACTTCCTTAACCCCTTGCGCTATAACATGATAATAATAATGTAACACAGAAATAAAATTCTATCTCGTTGTACATACATTGGAGAACACGTAGTATGACTCGATATTGTAGGGCAAGGGGTTAATAAGCTGGAAATATTGGATGGTAACACTGCCACTCAAAAATATGTGGACACTTCCTTAACCCCTTGCACTATAACATAATAATAGTAATAATATAACACAGAAATAAAATTCTATCTCGTTGTGCATCCATTGGAGAGCACGTAGTATGACTCGATATTGTAGGGCAAGGGGTTAATAAGCTGGAAATATTGGATGGCGACACTGCCACTCAAAAAGATGTGGACACTTCCTTAACCCCTTGCGCTATAACATAATAATATTAATATTATAACACAGAAATAAAATTCTATCTCGTTGTGCATCCATTGGAGAGCACGTAGTATGACTCGATATTGTAGGGCAAGGGGTTAATAAGCTGGAAATATTGGATGGTAACACTGCCACTCAAAAGTATGTGGACACTTCCTTAACCCCTTGCGCTATAACATAATAATGATAAATAAAATTCTATCTTGTTGTGCATACATCGGAGAACACGTAGGCATGCAATTATCTGAATCCCAAAATCTGAAAAATTAAATGTCCAATGGCAAAGACGCTCCGTTGAAGACCAAGGTCGAAGAGGGGATTCGGTCCCAGTGACATCGTCCGACGAGAAGTCGCCCAGCGTCCGGGGTTCGTCGGCGATTACTATGTTTCCGCTGGCAAGAATAAGGAAAAGGCTTGCAGAATTACAGGGCGGAAAACAACCGGATTCTTATAATTGAAGAAAGCTTCGACACTCTGGGTGTGCCGGTGTCCTGGCAACCGGGCGAGGCCTTTGCCTTCTCGCAGAACCTTAGAAGGGCTGCGAGAAGTGCCAAACGGCTGGGGCGGAGAGGATGAAGTTGAAAAAGAGAGAGAGTAGAACGGGAAGGAAAAGAAGGCGTGGGGGAGAGGGAAGAGGAGGAGAAGGAGGGGGGTTGGAGGAGACGAAGGAGGACCTTCAATGTTCTCTTTACCTCCACCAATCTTCCCTCTCCGCAATCACCCCTTCGTAATTAACCTCCATTACGGCAGTTTTCTGTTACCCACCCGTTCCCCGAGCCAGAGCAACCCTCCCTCCCTCCCACCCCCCGCCGGCCACCCCGTTGTCCGTGGATGTCCACGAGTGGGATAGAGTTGCCGGTTTCCTAGGAAGCCGGTCGAGGTATCGGTGATAGTTTATTATTCTTCTAATGGAAAGCAGCAGATATCTTCGTAGTCCATCGCCTCCTGTTCCGCTCCGATCCACCCCCACGCGGATCCACCCCCTGTCGCTCGTCTACGGCGTCTTCGTGTCGTAATCGTCTTACGCTTCCCGAGCAGGCTCCTAATTATCGCGAACGCCGTCTCAAGATATACATTTCCACGGGCATCCCCGGTGTACAACATCGCAGATTTTCGCGGGGCGAATCAAAGGTGAACGAGATAATTAGGATTATGACAAATAATTGGGGATCTCAACTCGTTGCTCAAGCGAGCTTCAAGAACCCGACTCCCCGATTATCCTCTAACCTGGGAGAACCGGTGCCGGGTCACAATGAAATCCTAATTATCGCGAAGATTCACATTTACGCTGGATTTATATAACTTCACTAGCTTACCCCTCCCCCACGTCGACGTAAACTGCGATACCGTTTCGAAAGGCTCTCGAGGAAATTACGTCGAGCGCGATAATTGCCCTTACGGATCACTCTTTCTCGCGCCTGAGATGATGGCCGGTGTTCCGGGCTTGTTAGGCTAGTTTTGTAGACGCGCATCATCTGTCGGAATTAACAGACTTCGTGTAGAAACGTACCGGAGTGACCTGTCCAGCGAATGAGCATTTAAGCTGCATGTCGACGGATCTTTATGCAAAATAAAAATTGTCTTCGTCAGTTGCAGGCGAAGAGAGTCACAGAAAAATTTATTTCTTCTCTTAATCATAGGTTGTAATTACCAGTAATATTAAATTTATTCGATGTTTCCTCCATTTTGCATGAAATCCTCGGTCTACTGATCATTATCACTCTGGCTGTCCTACTAATAACATATTTAAGCATCCCAATAATTCTATATGAAATATCTAAAACGAAAAATCTGCTTGACAGTATTTTACTTGGTAATTGATACAAATAAATTAAAAAATGATGCGGTACTCTTTAAAGTAAATAATTTTTATTTTCAGTAAATTTCTACATTAAAAAAGTATGTGTCTTGCAGTTCTTGAGAGAAAAAAATTCATTTTGTCGACCTCCCGGTAGCGTAACGGTTTAGGAAGCGTTTATATGTCTTTTTGAGATTTTACGTATAGGATGCTTAATGCGCTGGTAATTTGGACTCGCTCGGTATGAGGAGGGCAGATCACGGACATCAAACTGAATAGTATTAGAGAACTGTATCAATGTATCAACGCAATTACCAACAACTCAATACCTCCGTTCCCTGTATACATTATCTTTGGTAATCACTTTCGACAGAATCTTACTGAATACTTGGAATAACAGCAAACTCCTGATACTATTACCGTGCTCCTTTAGCTTGTGCAGAATTTCGCCAAACTATTAGCCAGCTCGTAGGAAATATACACTCTTCATAAGCCGGCGTATTCAGCTACGGCAATCCTATTAGACAGATAATTCGAGGGTCTCATCACGAAAAACGAAGAGCAGACTCTGTTCATTGAACAACTATTTGCAACAGCATCAATACTAAATTAGCGTCATGCCTGCCTGGTATCGTTCCGCTCATTAAAATCGTGCTGATTATTTTCTTCGTCTTCGTTCACCATTGGCCCTTTTTTTCATACAGAAAAAATCGGCATTACCGATCCACTTAGGTTCCTAAGTGACTTGAAGAATAGCAAAATCACTCGGTTCGACAATATTGTGAGATAACATCTTGTTTTTAATTAAAAAGCTACTTTGAACCGATCAAAAAATAAAAGGTTTTCCTGCTTTTCGGAAAAGTTTTTTATTCAAAACTTCCCAAGTTGATGGTTATTCGATACAGTGATTTCTCTATATATGTCGCCAAGGCCTGGATGATAAACGTCGCGGAATTATCCCCACTACCGCGGGGTATACCACGTGAGGAGTGTAAACATGGCTCGAGTATGGCTCGAGTATGTTGCTGACATATATCGAGAATTCACTGTATAATACATAGCTACATGAATTCTTATTACCATATAATGCCAATTATATTTTCAATCAGTTTGGTGTCGCGTACGAAATAAATATCGACTTCTGACTGGAAAATAAAGTTTGCATTTTTCTTTCTTTCATTTCTCTGTTAGTTTGTCCAGAAACGGGTTTACTATTAATATTTGTCATAAATGCATAAAATCTGCAGTCTATTCTTTTGCATCCTCCTTTTGGAACGAGGCGGTCGATTCTTTTCGCAAGACGTTTACCAAATTCTCGAATCCGGGACTGTGGATTTGAGTCAAAGCGGGGAATTTTGATCACCAACTCCTCAGCCTTGCCCGAATCCGGACCACAATGCAGTTCGGGTCGCTGCAACGCGGAAGGAGCCACGAGTTACCGGTAAGCCGCCTACATCAGTGGGAATCAGGAAGCCCGCTGCGCGGACACCGTAGCAGACGATGGTCATTACGTCGAATAGTATTAAATGTAGCTGTCCCGCCGTTAAGCACAACAGAGGCAGCCCCGTAAGAGCGGGATTGAGATACGCCTAATCGATGCTCGCAGACACAGAACATCCTGGAACACCTATTCCCGTATTACCAGTGCACGATAGTGCCGTGGTGCAAGCCATCCATATCGGTCGGTGTGAATCCTTTCGAAAACTATATCGTTTGTGCACGATGATACCAACACTAACTACGTGCTCTTCTCTGTGTCGGCAAGCGCTATACCTATCAGTGGTGTTGCTATCGTTACCACGACAATGTTACAGATACCGTTGATCCCGAAAAGTGCTTGAACACCAAAATTTCCGATTCTCGAGAAATTGACAATATTTGAACCGATGATAGAAAATAGTACAATAATAAATTTGGAGTTATTTTAACGCTCGACTTGCGCGCACCGTCATTCATTTTTTTTTTTCTAGGTTATTTGTGCATGATATAGCAGGTGAAAAACTGAGGACATGTTTCCGGTCGAAAATTCGAAAAAAAATTCAGCGAAAAATTCCCGGAATGAATCCATTACAGATTTGAAGATCGAATATTCCCCTTTACAACGACTGCTTGAAACTTAATTCACAATTTCTTTTCTACTGTTTTATAGAACAAAAAAGGGGAACAAGTTAAGTTAAGAAGTTCGATGAACAGAAAAAATCGTAGATGAAGTTTCAAGCAAATGTTGCGAGGGGGTAGCTCCAATCTTTAACCCTTTGCACTCGAAACTATTGAGTCGTCCCATAAGCTCGTGCCGTTTACTCTTGTACCATTTAAATTCTAAAAATAAAATATGTAATCACCCTTTCATTCCACAAGCTCTTCTGACCTCTTTGGCAAAGACATCATACCGTCACTATAAAATTTCTGCGGTTTTTCATTGAAATACTTTTCAATGGTGAATAATATAAACATATCCACGGCACGAACTTATGGGACGACCTAATATTTTAACTCCAAAACGAAACATTTCTTCCAACCTAGTACATTTCCCTGTGTATATTTTTTTTTTTTTGTTCATGTTATACACACGAAAACGGTGGAAGTTACTCGTACAATACTGAAATGTTCAGTAATTTATTAAGTCCAAAAAATTGTATAACGTAAAAAATATTCTGAATAATGTTATAGCAATTTTTAGTGACGCCTTGTAGTCGTCAATTTAAAAATACATGACATTTATCTATTTAATTATTTAATATTTATTAACGCATAGAAGAAACATTAGATAAATTTAGTGTAACTGGTGCATTACTTATAATCTATTGAAGCTATTACAAGATGGGTTCAATTTTCATGTGTATATATAGATCCGTAGTCTAGTGACAAATAATTTATAGTCGCCATTCGAGTGCCAAGGGTTAAATTTGCGGTGGTTTCAGTCTCGAGAAGAATGTTTCAATCTTTCCACGGAATTTACAGCATTTTCGACCAAAAAAAGTGTCTTCCGTTCCCCGGATCATGAGAAAATATCTTAGACAACAAAGAACGACATATGCCCGCAAAAAGGGTTGATCGGAAGAGGATTCGAAACTCGTGTCGAATCGGCTAACATCTCCGGGAATAACGTTAGTTGGCAACTTGTCAGGATCCTGGTCGGGGCTAGCGTCCAAGCTCGAAATCTGTCTCGATGAAGGAACAGGACCCGGTCGACTTCCTTCGGGAAGCCTCGCCACGGCTTCCGCGTCGGTATTTATACGTTAAACGGCGCCACGCGGAGATCCTGGCCAGGCTGATGCCAGCGCGGGGGGCGTGGGGGGGAGGGGGGCGCATGGTCGGGCGCCATTACTATGCAAATAGATTCGTAGTGACACGACGAGAATGGGCCATACCCCGGTGCACCTAACTGGCGCCCGTCAGAACACCATTTAATAGTGTAGTTTCGCCTGCACACGCCGCCGCGCTCGCCGACCGAGCCCTCTGATCGAGCCACCCACGCCGAAACCCGACCGATCCTCTCCCCCTCTCTGCACCTCCCTTCCATCCCTCTCTTCGCTACCCCCTTTGCCCCTCTGTCGCCGTGGCCGACCCTCTTTCCGCCATCACAACCACCGGAACACCATCACCAAGCTCCGATATAGGTAATGAAATTGTCCATGCATGAACCGACGGGGTGGCGAACGTTTGTTCTGCGATCGAGCGAATACGTCGTTGCGTGCCTTTTGCGCAGCGAACCAGATTCCCGAGGATTTGCCGGAATTTCAGGTACACAAATGAGTACCTATATGGCTCGGCTCGGCTCTGCTCGGCTCCGGCTCCGGCTCGCTCGTATGCTGCCTCTCGAAAACAGAAACTCGATCCGACGCACCCGGGTTCCCTCCTCTGAAAAGGGGGAACGTTGGCGTCGGCGTCGGCAGCGTCGGCAGCGTCGACGGCAACGTCGACGGCGGACCTGGCGTCGGGAGGCGGGAAAGAGCGTCCGGGCTCTGTACGGTATACTACGTACATAGAATCCCAAAGGGTGGGCGGAAATAGACGTGATAAAAATATAAACGAGATGATGAGAGACGAATCGCCCGGCAACGAAACATCACGGACATTCCTCCGCGGGTAGATTTCCCGCGCTCTCCCCTCTCCCTCTTTGCGTCTGCTAATGGCTGCCCCGTTCCCCCGCCAACCCCCGCGAACCTTCTACCTCGTTCTCTTTCTTCTTTTTCGGTTCTCCGCGGACGAGTTTCGCCTCTTTTGTTTGACCAGGTCTAGTGTTACCGTATGCTGAAATCTCCGTTCCCACCCCCGACCGTTTGTCCTTCATCCGATGATTGCGAGGAGGATCGAAGGGAAAGAAGGGTATTCACGGGGCAGAACGAGGTAACGACGGTTACTAAAGGAATAATTAAAATGAAAATGTAAGGTGGACAGATGAAATTCTGAAAACAGAGAAAACATACGTTCCTCGTTGCTCTGTCGCACGGTAAACCCCGCGCGACATTTAATTACCATTTTCCAACGATGGCCCATACCCGAAACGCGATTTCGCGCGGAATAACTCGTTTCGAATCTAATATTGGTAGACCGTGGACAACTTGGATATTTCGCGTATTCTATACCGTGCGAAATTTTACATTTTCTTTTTTCGTTTGTTTTTTGTTTTTTGTTTCGTCGTGTACACCTTGAATGAATCGCGCATTGCGAGGGAATAAAGCTGATAAAAGTGTGTACGGGATGATGAGAGATGGATCACGAACGACAACACAAGCATCACGAAAGTTCCCTGTGGTAGATTTACAGTTTATTTACGCACACGTATTGTATTCCCTGCTGGTTTGTTTTCCCGTTGTTTGACCACGTGCGATTTTTAATTTCATGAATCCATGCGCCGTATTCCGCGAATATTCTGTACAAATATACGCGTACAATTTCAAACATTACATATTGTCAGCGGAGCCATCGAACGTATCCAAAATACAAAGCACCTACGGAACGCCGTTCGTTTATCTCGCCAGAAACGAACAAAAAAAAAAATACGGTCCCGCGTAATCAATGGAAAAGCTACGAGCATTTTCGATAGAGCTTGCACAGACACTGTGTCGTCACATTTTTGCGCGATCATCACCAAACGCGAGCTACGTCTAATAAAATCCTGCAAACTGCATAAACCTTCTCCTCGCTAATCAATTTCTCACCATTACATTGAACGAGTAACATACATTCGGAACAACAGAAAGACTAATCGAGAAATATCTTCGGAGGTATGTTTCAAAAAGATTGATAAATAAAACAGCGAATTTTATAGTTGCAAAGGAGGTCCGCTGTCCGAGGGTTAAGTATATTATTAGGATGAATTGAGAAGTAGTACTTATTAACCCCTTGCCCTGAACAGAGTCCAATCAACACGTATGGTACTAATTTCCTTTAAACCGAAATAAAATTCTATTTTGGCGTTGTTAATGCTATTGAAGAACATATACAAGAGATATAAATTTTCTCCTTTTTCTAGGAAATTACGAAATACAAAACAGTTCTAATCACTGAAACCGTAAAATTGGTCGTAGGGCAAGGGGTTAATTTTAGTTTATGTACATCTTTGGAAATGTAGACCAGTCGTTAAGAGTGACAATTATTTTTAATTCATTTGGTAAGCAAGTCATAGTTTCCCTTAACAAAAAACCTACCGACACTTCTTGTATACCTGTTCCTACCGTGCGTGATCAAAATGGCCGGTCCTTGAAAAAATTGTTAATACATTGACGGTAGATAATAGTCAATTTGTTGCTGAATGAATTAGTAGAGGACCAACTTCCATAAAATGGCGATACAAATTTGTTTTCATATAATTGCAATTATACAAAAAATACCGCGATGCACTCCCCTCAATTTTCAAAATTGTACTGTCCCAAGAAATAAATACTGAAAAATACATTGTATAGATACTTTAAGAAAAGTCGCAAAGACAAATAGCTACAGTAGCGGACAAAAGTTTAAGACGAAAAGAAAAGAAGGAAGTAATAATTCAATTGACATGAAAAACATAAATACAGAGGTTTTGTTTTGGTGGTAACAGATGAATAGTTTGTTCACATATTGACAACAAAAATTTTTATTATGTTTCTGAGCATAATAGTAATAATATGCAAAAGAAAAACAAATCTATATTATATTTTCATGGTCAAAAGTTTAAGACTATGTATAAAAGAAACATTTTATTCGAAAAATGTGTGAAATATTTGTTTTATTTTAACAATTTGTCCAAAATCCATTATTTTTTATCACCTCGGCACATCTTTTCGGCATCGAATCTACTAATTTTTGACATTTTTCAACAGGAATGTTATTCCAAGCCGTTTGTATTATAGAGTAAAGTTCATTAAGATTTGTTGGTTTATAATTTGCCACACTTTTCTTTACTATACCCCATAAGTTTTCTATTGGATTTAAGTCTGGTGACTGCGAAGGCCACGGGGTAGTACGTTAATATTTTCTTCACGAAAAAAATTTTTCACAGCTCGGGCTGTGTGTTTTGGATCATTACCCTGTTGGAATGTGAAACTATGAGTCATATAATATTGTGTGCATATGGTAACATGGTATTCTTCAACACGTCTATATACTGGAAACGGTCCATAATTCCATCTATACGACGTATTGGTCCAGGCCCGTTGCGAGAGAAACACGCCCACACCATAACGCTACCACCCGCGTGTTTAATTGTGGGTAAAACGCATTGTGGTTTCAAATCTTCACCAATTCGGCGTCTTACATATTGTAACCCATCAGAAGCAACACGATTAAATTTTGATTCGTCTGAAAATAGTATTTTTTGCCAATCTTGACTCGTCCAATGTTCGTGAGCTTTAGCAAACGCAAGTCGCATTTTCCGATTTTTGGAACTGAGCATTGGTTTCTTCCGGGGTCTTCGTCCTCTTAAATCGAAGTTTTTCAAACGTCTTCTAACAGTTCTAGCACTAATGTTTGTGTCACTGTTCGTGTTTATTTCAACTGCAATATCACTTGCAGAACGAAAGCGGTCCTTTTCGCATAAGCGGTGAATCCGACGATCCAGTTTCGCAGTTGTTATCCGAGGTCTTCCGCTTCTTGATCGATCAGAATATTGACCAGTCTTTAAAAATGTGTACCACCCTTGCTTACAAGCCGTTTCTGATTTATCTACAAGATTTGCTATTTTGGAAAATATCATTTTTTCTTTTCGTAGTCTTACAATTTGCTCTCTTTCGTTTGGTAGCAAACTCCGAGTTTTACCCATACTTTTCTCCCCTGTATATAAACTTCAACCAACGAAAGGTATGCCAGACTCCGATTTCAAAATTCATATAGCAAATTATAGAAAGAACGTAATAGATGTTGCTTGTTAGACAGATCGTCTTAAACTAATGTCCGCTGCGCACAAACGTTCAGAGGAAACAAACGACTGAAACTTCTACATTGTGTACATTTGACGATCATAACATTGAGATGAAGGAGGTGAAACATATACCTGTCTTACTTTGAAATATCAAACAGAATAGAAAGACAGTACTTGTGTATTACGCGTATAATCGAAATCGCGTATCATCGTCTTAAATTTATGTCCGCTACTGTATGTGATAAGAGAAGTTTGAAAAGTTCAATTTGACCGGTCGTGGCAGGTTTGGTGTTAATTTAGGAAACGATCTAGAACGTTTAGCCGTCGTACGGTGAAATTGTATCGCATGCTCCGTATGCTCGAATAATTTAAGCAGCTTAGCGTGTGTAAACAGGGCGGCAAGCTGCATTGAAAAATTCAGGGGGGCTTTAAATCGCTCGATCAAACGGTCGTTCTCGGAAGGGTGGGCGTCTTCCGACAAAAACACATCCAGGAATAAACATTTGCAACGTGCCGAGGACGCTGAATGCCATTTCGAATCGCGCATACCCTCGTGAACAAAGTGGAATTTCATTTTGACGACGCCATAAAACTTGTCCATGCCCGCGCGCGCGCGCATTTCCAAACTTACGCGGCAGGTTTTAATGACGCGCCGAATTAAATATGCAGACATGTTGCAATATCCGTTCGAACGATTACTCTTTTCAGGGGGAGACGCTTCGTACACGCGCGCAACCAACTGGTTCGACGAAATATTTATCGGCAAACATACCTACATATGTCCCGTGTATTTCGATTTATTAAACGTTAAAGAGACAGCCCGTGTGCCCGTACCCAGACCACCCTTCCCGAAAATCAGATGAAATTTCTCGCGAATCACGCTAATGTCCCCGCCCACTATAGCTTCAGCATATTTCGTTCGTGCTCTCCACTTTATTTTAAACGTATCGATGATACGCGCTGCTTAATGCAAATATACGCGCGCGGAAGTACAACGATTCGGTAGCGCGACAATTTTTGCCGTTTGTTTCTTCCATTTTTTTTTTTCTACCTGATTTCGTGGTTCCTGCCAATTCCGAGCGATTCTATCATGAAGCGCAATTTTCTACGGAAAATTGAACATTTGCATCGTGTGGTGACACTAGTCTCCAATCTCGTGCCGCCTGGCGTTAAACGAATAAACTAATCAAACTTTTCAATTTCCAATAATCTTTTTGTGAAACCTTTGTCAACATTCTCTCGACACTTTTCCGATTCGTACGACTACAAACACGACACGATTTCGATCATTTCTGCTCGTTTAATCCACGATATAGTAGAACCTCTGTTATCCGAACTAATCAATGGAACGTGAATCTTCAAATAATACAACAATCGTCTATCTTTACTTATGTGTACGATAAGTCGAGTTGCTTGTAGAATTTTCTAATTTTGTTGAGATTAATCGTTATTTAAATTCGTTGTATTAATATACATTATTTTAACACGAGTCGCTTCACTGTTTACAATTATTAAATAACATTCGCGGCCGAACAATGAAAATCAGAAGATAAGAGTTAAGAGATTTTTAAACGGATTTAATATACAAGGTGGTCCAAAAGTCCGGGACCACACAAAATTCGAATTTCCCCATAGATATGTGAATTTTTAAAAAAATAGATAGGTGATATTATTAGCGCCTGTATTGAACGTATAACCTAGCAGAAAATATATTTCCCAAATTAATTTTTAGACTAAAATTCACCCAAGCAAGCGGCAATGACAGTGGACAGATTCCTCGCAATTAGCCCGCGTCTAGAGTAACTGAAAATCGCACTCGGGCGAATTTAAAAGTCGGAACAAAGTCGAACGAAATGTTGCAAGCGTTAGCGATAAAATTGAACAATATTCCACGACGGACTGGTATCCGACGGTTAATGTTAATTCGTTGCAGAATATTCTATCCGCGTCGCTTATTTCATTTCGCGTTCTACAAATGACGTTTACACATCACCGCCGTCCAACGATATTAATATTTCAAGATTAACGTTCCTCGATCGTTGGTGCTCGCGACGGAAAACCGTGACGACGCGACGCGCGATGGATCCCCGTGTCCCCTTGTTTTACGTTTTTCTTCGTCGAACGGTATCGAAGCTCGCTTGAGGAGACAGTCGAGAGCGGTTAAAGGTTTTCAGAAAAGTGACGAAAGGTACTTTAAAGTACAGGTGCTGTCGAGGGTGCTTCGGAATTCCGAGAGGGCCGGTCACTGGCACGAACTTTCAAGGATGATAAAATTACCGTGTCGAATGGTCTCCGGGACAGAAATACGCGACAATTATTAACCCGTTCGCAAGACGTTTCATATACGTTCTACGTTCAGTTCGTGTACCTTGATAGCTATCGATATGCATTTTAAAAAGAATTTAAAATTGGAGGGAAGTAATTTAACACTAGATTTCCGGAGCGAGTCAATTTGACTCATTTACGATTTTATTGCTATACGAAATATTGCTTTATTTCTATATATATATATAGAAAAACTTAAATAATTTTTCTAGAACATATGTTCCTTTCTAATAGAATTATGAAATTTATACAAATACTAATTCCTCCCCCTCCCCACTCCTTAGTTCGAAAAGTCTATACGTGCTATACCTATTTTGACGAATGTGAGTCAAATTATTAAATATTTTTAAATGCTTTTAAATATTTTTAAATGTTTTATACAAAGAGGTCGCACAAGTAAAAATCTCAAGAAAAGAATTTATTTTACAATTGGCTGAAGAACTAAGCGGTAACTATGACACCATGAAGCCGAAAATACTTTCACGCCTCTATCTAACATACAGTGACTCCAACTAATATTCGTACACTCTTAAAAATCGCAAAGAGCTACAATCGTTTAACGATGAGAACTTAAGGGCGAAAGTCGTAGAATTTTGGCCTTCTCAGGGAATTTCGCCCTTATGTGATCATTTTGGAATATCTGTAGCTCATTGCAACGTTGGCCGATTTTGGTGAAATTCTCAGAATACGTATAATTCATACAGATCTACAAATCGTACTTTCTAAAGTTTCAATGTAAGTCCACATAAAAAAGTTGCAAAATACAACTATTAGTATTTTCTCTGCAATTTTAATCAAACATTTTTTTCACGTTATGTAGTGATCCAATTGTTCTAACTTCTCAAAAAATATTCAAGTAGCATAGTCCAATATTGACAAAGTTATGCGATTTTTAAGAGCGTACGAATATTAGTTGGAGTCTCTGTATACAGAATATTGAAAAACGATTGAATTGACAAGTTCAAGTATCATGCAAAATAAATAGAAGTAATTAAAAACAGAATACAGTGATTTCTCTATATATGAGAATTCACTGTGTATATGTAAAAATTGTTTTGAATAAAGTTTCTTTAAAATAAAATGTTATTTTTTTTTTTTAATTCAATTTTGATGTTTGAGTCAAATTTAATCATTTCAAAACGGGTATATACGCAACATTCGGCAATCTAGTGTTGAAAAGGTTTACCCTATAGAATTGTGATGAGAATCGTAAAGTTTCACCGATGGAACACTTTTGGTCCTCCGACGGTATTTATTTTTCTTGTCTTTCGGCATTTTTCAAGGCGTTAATGCAAGCATACTTTCTCGTTTTCGATCCTTATCGCAGAGTTAAAACACTGCGAATCTGTATTCATTCCGGCGGTCCTCCCGCGAGCGGCGCTGGCTCGATAACACAAAGAAAATATCATGGCGCGCAGAGTGCTATCGTCGTCGTTAATTCTCATTACCCGTTCATTTTATAAGCGCATCTCGGCGACAACCCAGATCGGACATTCCTTCGTGGAAACCGCGCTTAGCAGGCTTCTTAAGGCGAGAATACTTTTTTTTCTTTTTTTCTTTTTTTTTTTTTTTTAGTGTCGCTGAAATTTCGTGGACGCGCATACGGATCGCAAAATTGAATTTGCTCGGCAGTATTGGTGAAAAAAAAATCGGGGTTATTTAGTAACTCTTTCTATCGAGAGTGGTCCACGTAAATGTAATGTGAAAAATGTATGGAATATGTTAGAAATGAATTTCATATTTCATTTTCAATAATCACTTCAAAGCTATGCCATATTACGATACATGATATTATGATATATTTTATGATTTTATTCTTTTTTATTTTTATACACTTTATAAAAAATAATAAATATTCAAAGTAAGCGGACTTTCGTTTAAAAATTGATTGTTGTCAATTTAAAAATACATGACTTTTATTTATTTAATTATTTAATATTTATTAAGCTAGTAAAGCCTATTGAAGCTGGTAAAAGAAGGGTTCAATTTTCATGTGTATATATAGGCATTTTGCATATAGATCCGTAGTCTAGTGACAAACAATTTATCTCTACAATGATCAATCAATGCACTCTATAAACGAGTGCATTCTGACGAAACGAAAGAGTATCTGACGAAAGTGTCTAATGAAAAGTATCTTATTAGGGTGGAAGCTAACGACAAAGATACACGTATGCAACGTGGACAATTTATTATGGTGGAAGTTGTAGACAGCTTACTAAGTGCCGAAACAGCCCAGGAAGATTGATGTTCCTTCGGTCTGCGGTTCGGCCAGAGGCCGAAATACAAATGTGACTCATCAGTGAGCAGGGACCTTATCGTTTCGAGGTATCATTCTATCGAAATGTGATTAGTTCATATTAACACGTATCCGAACGACGTTATTTTTCCTCTGTTCTTTATTATACCTTGTAGGAAATTATATCATTAATCCTCACGGATTATTTTAATCAATTTGAATTCGTTTACATCGAAGAAGTAATGAAGCTGATGTTGCTGTAATCAGGATATCTCGGGAAAGATAATATAAATTATAATAATTCTGTCAGCAATGTTAACTTTCAACGCCATCTTTTGACAAAAGTCTACAATGCTCACAACCAGTTTTAATCATCATTGCATTGGGAAATAATTGCTATAATTCTTTTCATCTTCATGTTCCTTTGGTTTTTCACCAATTAGTATTTATTTATTAAAGCATGGTATTAAGTATATTCAATACCATTAAAATTGGTTAAATTAACAACGGATCAATTTTTTTACAGTATAACAATGTGAAAGAATGATGCCAGAGTCATGACATGATCTGATGTTTTAGTATAATTTACAGTGAGAATGATGATTAAAAACAAACTGTAAAATTGTTATGGTAATACTTTGCAATACTACGTTACGATAATATAAAAAAAATTATTAATATTGTATGACGAATATACGAAACGAAGCCATATTGCGGACTCTCCATTTGCAACAAATAATTTGAACTGTACATATCATTAATGAATAACAATTAAATTGCTGATTTATAAGATCTACCATTAAAATGAGATTTAACAATGATACGAATTATATTACAGATTAATTAAAATTACTAATGAACAGTAAATCCTGTTGGAACAATTACAAAAATGGAAAGAACAGTCATTTAAGGCGAAACGGTAAATTTCGATTGTTCAAATGAAAATTAAAAGAAATTTTAAAATAATCGTGCAAAACGAAATAAGCTTGTGTGAATACTTTTATAAATGTGTCAAACCTATACTTTGAAAGCAAATACATATTTAAGAAAAAAATTTTTATTTTTCATAATTAAACGATCATTAGATGCCTCATATTCGATTCTCGATTATAAATTTAATGAGATCCGGGCAAAACGATGGTGATTACTCTTGTTACGTTCGGAAGAAGCAGTTTTCGGAACCGGACCGACAGTTTCTGTTTAGTATTCCGAACTGTGCACTCGGTGGTGAAGAAAATTAATTATGTTGGCTAATTATTTAGCGGGGACTAATTTTCCGTTCACTGTTTACGATTAATCACGCGTCTCGGGTGGGAAATAACGTACCTATGGTTTCGTTTCGGCGGAACACAACGATATCGAATATTTTTGCATAATTCCGTCCCTTCGGTCTTGAATTATTCAAAACGCAACACAAATAAACTTTAATTGGATTTTAATTGTTGGTAAGTAAACATATTTTTATTCTAATTCACTAGTTTCAACGAAACAAATCATTTTCATATGACTCGTAATGATGAAATTTAATTTTAAGATAATCATAGAATTGTAGAATAATATAGTGCAGTATACCAGGCTGTAATAACACAAGGAAATGGAGTTATTTTTCAAGAGCTGTAAAACTAAAAATATCTTTCGCACAGATTTGCACATCATACTTTTTTTACCATTTTTTTACTCACAGTGTTTGAATTGTTATGGCAGTCGGCAGAAAATCAATAACTTCTGAACTAATCCATTTTCGACCTAAGACTACTTTTTTAAAGGGGGATACGAAGCTACATCGATTAATGAAAATAAACGCAATGTAGCTAAAAAGAATTGAAGTGATCTTTAATTTTTATATATATATTTTAATATATATAATATTATATTATCTTTTACTGTATGTATTATATTGTATTATTGCAATATTATGTATACATCTATCATGCTATTTATTTTTTCAAAAACTGTAAATATACTCATAAATATTATACGTTTATTTCTTTTCTAAAACAAGTGATAAACCAACGTAAACCTGAGGATACGTCACGTACCGATAACCTTGTTATAAACTATGATATTAATAATGTCAAATTAATGACGAATATAATTTGAGTTGTGAATTAGCAATAATTACGTATCTCTTGAATAGAAGGCGATTTTCAAGCTGAAATAATGGTTGTCCACGTAGATCGGGAAAATGTCACACTGTGCAGGTTGAAGCCGTGAAGAAACGGGAAGGGGTTAACCGTGGTCCGTCGAGACGGCAATCGTAGGGCAACTTAAAGGGGTTAAATCGATGCCGACGAGTGTTAGTTAGACGGCTGTTGTTCGGCCGAGAACGTGGCGCCTCCCGGCAAGAAGCTATAATTACTTTCTATCAGCCCCCGATGTGTGTACGTCCCGCGGAGGCGGATTTCCAAAGGAAATAGCGAAACTTGGAGCTCGATGCACACGGAATTGGCGTTTTAATCAGGGTGTCGCGTTCGTCTCGGGTATCTCGAATAGCAGGGGGGTGATACGGGATGCATGGAGGCGAACGGCCGTCAGACAGGCGCCAGCCGTATACGGTGCTCCTGGCTCCGACGCTCTGCCGGAACGAAGAGCTGACTTCATTTTCCACGAATCGCCCTTTCGCATTCCGTCTATATACGATCGGTCAACGCTTTTGTTCGCGCGACAGGGTGCCAAAACGCCCTCCGCAGGGGGTTCCTTTTACCTTACCGACGTATGGATTTACGTCTTACCCCGCTACGAAGATCGATAGCCCTGGATATGAAACCGATGTCGGTGTACCTGGAAAAATTCGAGCCGGATCAGCTTACCTGTCGCCCACCGAGATACTCCGGCTGCCCTATTGTTCGACCTGTACTTCCAGTTTCGCGCAGAAACACGCGCGATTTCGATGCTATTGTTTGACCCCCATTTTCGCAACTTACCCCCTCCACCTCCTCCATCGTGCGTCAAATTGACGACACAATGGTGAAACATCGAGTGAAGTGAAACGAGAAATAATTAATTTAACGCTGAGTATTTTATTGTTGTGTAACCGAAGCAGAAGCAGTAAAAGGAGAGAATGGGATTTGTAATTGGATTTTTGCGTCAATGTATGAAATATAGAAAGTGTGATTTAGCTCTGCAAAATGCTAGGAGAGTGAACGAATATTGTTAGAATTATTCTCGAGCTTTTCGATTTTTATTCCACTCCTGTAAATTAGTTTGATTTCAAAGTAATTCTCTCAAAGCATTGGAAAACTGTTTGCGCCTTTGTTTTGATTCTCAGTATTTCTATTATTGTGTAATAATAATAATTAACTTGTTTCCCGTATATTTTTAATTGTAAATTGCTGGCAAATATTTCTCTTTCGTTGATTAGTGTCGAAAATAATTGATACCATCATTTTTCTGAGATACCATTGTACTTCACGTATTACAAACTGTGAACTCGCGTAAACATTCGCGTTCACAATGGGCGCGAAACGGTCGAAGATATTCAAACGAAATTCAATATGCGTGCATGGTATTTTGCAATACAAACCAATAAGGTGAAAGTGGCGTGTTTGGACACAAAATTCGAGGTAAACGTGCATGAGAGGTTTGAAAACAGCGAGCGGTGTTAACACCGGCCGTAACCACACGCAATTCGCATACCAGCAGCGTGAATAATTATCATTATTTATCAGTGCCACACACCGGAAACCGTTCTAAACCGCAGTAACGAAATTTCATGGTGCTCAGCGTTTTCCGGTGAACCGGTCGAAAATCATCGTATTATCCCAATTTCAATTAAGACGACAAGTTGGGAAGCATATATTCCATTAATCGCAACACTTGTCAAAAAGAGTAAACCTAACTTCGCTGCGACCACTTAACAATTTTCGAAATTGCGACATTTCATCCGAATGAAAAGGCATAAAATTAACTATTATTATTATAGACATTTTTTCAAAAATTCTAGACTATGTATCAAAATCTTAAATAATGAAGAAAACAAGAAATATTTTATAGTACCCTCAAAGGGCTAAAGAGCACAACAAAGCATCGCTGATTTGAAATATCAATACACTACTACTTAAAATATTAGGGACTTGGTTAGAGGGTGCTGAGAGAGACTGATACAGAGCGAGAGATGTAACAATTATTTGTGGAATTAATTAGAAAATTTTTGAATAAGAGCAACGGAAGGAGCATGGAATGAATGGGTTAAGTTAGAACTGTGAACCAAGTCCTTTTCTTGGCTGTGAGAGAAAATAAAGAATTTATTATTATTAAAATAACCAAACCTGAAGTGCCCCTATCGAATATACAATAAAATAGTGCAATTTCTAAGAATCTAGCGAATAGACAGACTTGTAAACCCACCACGGGTTATGTCACTTCGCATGGTCGAGTGTCCTCGGTAAGTAGAATTGGTCGGCCATAAACAGACACATCAGCCGGCCATGTTTACTGGAGTCAATCAGAAAGTTACATTCACTCCCTTAGAACTTTTCGTCTGTTAAAGATATCCCAACGAGGCTTGACGGAAACAATGTTTAATACCTCTACTCTGAAGTTGTATCAATGGCTTCGACATTGTGGTCCCCTTTCGTTCGTTATCAATCATAAAACACGACGTGTCCGCTGGAAGTTGCGTCCAAATTGGAGACTGTGATTCGTTTTCCATGAGCAAAGAAGCGTTACCGTTCCGAAATTTATTTTCATACATCCAGATCTGTCACTTTTCAAACCAAATATGAATCGACCAATTCATCAGTATCTCGATTAGGCGAACCAATTAGTAGAATGTTTGGTTAATAGAATAGTTTCCTAGCTACTCTGCGACATTTTCCTGTTTAAAATGAGTCCAAACACGACAGAATTCGGTGCAGATTTGCTTGTTCAATCGACGATTTTCTAGAACCTCCATTATCCGAACCAATGATACCTGAATTCTGCAGTATGGTTTATGGTTAGGCTTATGGTTTCGTCGTTAGAAGTTCGAACACGCCAATTATATTGCCCACGTGCCACTGATGAGTTCGGATAATCGAGGTTCTACTCTATCGTGGATTAAACAAGTAAATATTATCCAAATTGCGCCGTGTTTGGTATCGTTTCACTCAGAAAAATGTCACGAATATGTTGGTAAAAGTTTGGCAAAAAAAAAGATCATTAGACATAAACAAGTTTTATCATTGAATTTCTGAATTTTATGATATTTTCCGCGTTTTTCTCGGTCCCGAAATTTCCGCATGCATCAAGGCACTTCCGTACTCGAATAACGGTAGAAAATGAATTTCTTTTTCCGCGAGCAGAAAACGAGAATCGCGGTGACCTAAAATACCAATACCAATAGCCACGCGGTGTTAATGGACAATACAGAACCCCGGCTGACGAACATGCAAACAATCGTGCAGCCGACCGGACTTCATCGTTCAACCCTCAAGTGGCTTGACCCGGAAGCGAGCAGGATATTTTCTGTCTATCAATTTACCCGGTCTATAACGTAATTTCAGGATGCTCATGATTTTCCAGCCTGCCTCGTAGGAGGGGGTAAAGGGGAAGCTGTAGTTGAAAAAAGACGGAAGGTCGGGGGAGGGGTGTAGGAAAGGGGATGAAACGAAGGCAATTCGAGATCATCGGCTCCGCCTAACGGCGCGCAGGAACGCGAGGTGGCGAGGGCTCGCGGTATATAGGTATAGGTTATGTTTGCACTGTAATTTTCCACCCAACTCGCCGCCGCTCCCGTTCGACAGCGACCCGGGTACAGAGAGAGAGAGAGAGAGAGAGAGAGAGAGAGAGAGAGAGAGAGAGAGAGAGAGAGAGAGAGAGAGAGAGAGATGTACAGGGTGATTCAGCTGAGTGTGCCAACCAAATTACGTGTATTTGGTACATGAAAAAATGATTGAATCGCAAGTTGAATTTCAATGACAGTGTTTTTAGTAAACCCGAAAGGCCCGATCGGAATGTAATCACTCAATTACGATTCACTTAAGGCAATGCATACATGCAATTTTAATTTAATTCCCATGGCCAGGAATATCTACGTAATATGCATATTTTGATTAATAAAATTGATTGTTAAATTACGCTCAAATTCAGTAATACTTTGTCTTACCTTTTTAAAGGGCCTAGCCGATTAAGATGGTCAAAACTGCCCTTAGAGGTTTTTCAATGATTAATGAACCATTCGAAAGCTGACCCAGAAAAACCCCTCTGAGCAAAATTTCAACCCCCTATCTTGCTCGTGAGGGTAGTTACAGGGTAAATTAGATTTCGCGCTTTTCCGCGCATTTCCCACACTCTGATGCTTCCTAAAATTCTGAAAAAAATGTGGCATATTTTGGATCCTAAGGCAGATTTTTGAGAATTTTTTCAGATTTTTTTCTTGCAAACTGTGGTCGCAAAAAATGAAAAACCTCAAAAAAATCGGAAAAATGTACATTTCTCAAAAATATGAAAACATGCTATTTTGCTGTTTAGTGCCCCGATAAAGTACCATAACAGGCAGTGTCCTCAATTTTTTTTAGATTTTTTCTTGTGGGCACTTTTTGTCCAGACAAGAAAAACCGAATTTTTCCGCCGTTTCTGCTATTTGGAGGAAAGTTACACTTGTTGGTTTTATCGCAGGTATATATTAAGTCATTTTAAACATTATTACATCGAAACAAGTAAGTGTTTGACCTAAGAAATGTTTTAAGAGAAAAAAATGGATTGTATGTTGTGCGATATATACCAGAATGTTCGGGACGTTTACAAGATCGCCGGTTGGCACAGCGGTTAGGGCGTCGGGCTACGGAGCGGATACGCTGGTGTTCGAATCCCGTTGGTGGGAAAGTTTTTTTTCCATACGTCATCTTTATTTTTTCAATTTCTTATATGGTTTATTTATATGATTTTAACAATATTTTTTTTAATGTTTTAAAAATATTGAGGTAACATTTTTAACTAAAATACATACAAAAATAGTTTTGCAGTATCTATTATTTCCTCGATTCTCTAATTGTATATGTTCATCATTGCGGTCCTGTTTAACATTGTTAATATTAAAATTCATTAATCTAGTTTCTAAGCCTTGCGTCTTCAGAAATTAGGGAGGAAGTAAGAAGAACTCTGAATAAATAACACGCAGCAAAGTATTGGTTTTTGTCAAATTGAGAGAAAAGGGCTACATACTACCACTATTTTGAAAGTGAGGTATCAGGTACAAATAAGCCTAAGCCATTTCTCTTTATTGTAAGGTACATGAGGAAGTAATTCCCGTTTATAGTTACTTGAATGAAAGACTTGTTCTGTGGACATTTATGATACGGATCAGGAAGTTCATTATTTTCGGTGGGATGCAGAGGCAATTCATAGTATACTAGGTCAAAAGTACCAGCTTCTACACAAACAAGTAGACAACAAAACCTTTCCAAAAATTGGAAACAATTGGAACTGCAAAAAGACTCCATTTCAAACAGTATCCTCGGTAGATACTCTTGATTTTCCGGAAATGACAGAAGTAGATTTAAAAATTCTTTTCACGGAATCTTACCAATTTTCACAAGCAATTTCATATCAGGCAGAAATCGTGGACGAACACAATAATATAAATATTAATTTATTGCCTAATCCAAGAAAATAATATCATTAAATTCGAAGTAAAATCGGAGTGATATAAATAAAAGTTAGTTCAAAATGTTACCTCAATATTTTTAAAACATTAAAAAAATATTGTTAAAATCACATGAATAAACCATATAAGAAATTGAAAAAATAAAGATGACGTATGGAAAAAAAACTTTCCCACCGACGGGATTCGAACACCAGCGTATCCGCTCCGTAGTCCGACGCCCTAACCGCTGTGCCAACCGGCGATCTTGTAAACGTTACGAACATTCTAGTATATGCCGCACAAAATACAATCCATTTTTTCTCTTAAAACATTTCTTAGGTCAAACACTTACTTGTTTCAATGTAATAATGTTTAAAATGACTTAATATATACCTGCGATAAAACCAACAAGTGTAACTTTCCTCCTAATAGCTGAAACGGCGAAAAAATTCGGTTTTTCTTGTCTGGACAAAAAGTGCCCACAAGAAAAAATCTAAAAAAAATTGAGGACACTGCCTGTTATGGTACTTTATCGGGGCACTAAACAGCAAAATAGCATGTTTTCATATTTTTGAGAAATGTACATTTTTCCGATTTTTTTGAGGTTTTTAATTTTTTGCGACCACAGTTTGCAAGAAAAAAATCTGAAAAAATTCTCAAAAATCTGTCTTAGGATCCAAAATATGCCACATTTTTTTCAGAATTTTAGGAAGCATCAGAGTGTGGGAAATGCGCGGAAAAGCGCGAAATCTAATTTACCCTGTAACTACCCTCACGGGCAAGATAGGGGGTTGAAATTTTGCTCAGATGGGTTTTTCTGGGTCAGCTTTCGAATGGTTCATTAATCATTGAAAAACCTCTAAGGGCAGTTTTGACCATCTTAATCGGCTAGGCCCTTTGCCACCGGTGCGTCGTTGAGATTCTTCCGATTAAAATGAGCACAAACACGACCAAAATCCGTCCACTTCTATTTTGTAATTTTTTTTCGGCCGCTAATTTTGTTACTTACATTAAGTCTATGATACTAGTGCGACCTACGTCGTGTTTGGACTCATTTTAATCAGAAGAATCTCAACATTGCCCTGGCACTACGTTTGTAACAGTAAGACAAAAAATATTCGATTTAAAGTTTTCTTTAGTTTAGATTTCACGCATTTACGACAAAACTGAACGAGCGTAATTTGAAACAGTAAAAATATTAGAAGAATTTAAAAACACTATTATTTTCAACCTGTTAGACATATTAAGAGAGAAAATAAATTTCCGTTTCACTCCAGCTTGTTGCAATTCGGGTCGAAAATGTTTTTTTTTGCATAAGCATCCGCTGTCTAACGATTACGTTCGCGGCATCTCTTTGAAGTACGTCTGTCGCTTTTCCTCTTGCACCACAGTTTCATTCTCTCCCCTTGTCTGCCGAGATAAGGCTCCGCTGAGCTCGAGGCAACTAAGTGGTGGGGGAAGAGCGGGGATGGGTCGTGAAAATTTAAGTGTAACAGTACCGTACAAGGAATTTAGGTGACACACTTAGCTGAATCGTCCTGTACAGAGAGAGTAGGAGACGGAAAGAGAGTCAGAGAGAAGAGAGACCACCCTGTGGCACCTGCCCCCGTCCTCTCCGCCCATCATGCTGAAATAACACCCCAGGCAGTCCGGCCGCACTCGTGGTATGCGTTTATGGGTCCCCGGCTGGCGGTGTGCCGGTGCATCGGTGTCCGTGATGTGCTTATTATTTATATAATTGCTCAATAGCCTCAATTACGGGCCTTATTCAATCATAATCATCCTCCGGTGTTATTTGCGGACAAGCCCAGCTGATTGTAAGCACTCGACGCGGCACTTGCGAGCCGGCGTCGTGTCGCGCCGCTGCTGTTGCGTCCCGTGTCGCGTCGCGACGCGTGGCCTGGCCTGGCCTGGCGTGGCACGGCGTGACACGTTGGCGTACGGCGTGGCGTATGGCGTGGCATGGCGTGCCTGCTCTCCCAGCGTGTATGGCGTGGCGAGCGTCGACGCCCGCTAACGTACGGAACACGTAACGCCGGCGATGGACACGGTCTCCTGCTAGAGGACGATCCCTTTCGCCCACGTTAATTCGTTCCCGGCGAAATGTAAATACGGAATGAGTAGAATGGAACGGAAATGACGCGGCACCGAGAGCACTGCACTGCCATTCCGAAGTTCCGATTGAAATTCGGTTCGGTAGGTGATATCGGACGGACGGTTGATCTTTGACCGGGTCCGGACAGAAGTGGAAGATGCGCAACAGTGCCACCACAATGGCGCCGTGACCCCGGCAGAGATCATTGCCTTGCGATCATGCCTGTTCGGGAACTGACTTTTTCAGGCGGTCGAACTTTTATTGCAAGGTGGTCGAAGGATTTGAACAATCGATTTGTACAGCTTGTCCTTGTGGTGCGACCAGGTAGTAAATAATTCTTGAAAAAGTGATTCAGAATGGAGGGTAAGGGAGAATACTTCGTGCCCAGCCTGTCATTGAGACACAAATTGTTTGCGAAGAATACGTAGTATATAAATATCGTACGAACAGTATTGTTAAAAAATTAAAAAACACTGTTGTACTATCTTTGACTTATTCAGATTTTTTGAATATATGATACAGTCCGAGAAATAGAAATCTACGTAAGCGGAGCTTCATGCAGAAGAAAAATTGCAGAACACAGGAACCAAATAGGAGTTTATTTCCCTCTGTTGTAGACATATCAATTTGTGAACGATATCTTGATATTCTCCAATTCTGTTAAACTTTCCACTGCTTCGGATTGTTTTCACCCATTTTTGTCATGAATGCAAAAAATCCGCGGTATACTGCTTACCCACGCTTACCTGGCACAACTGTCTTGTTCGATGTAAGAAGGACGATTATGTCTGTATAACTGCACGTTTTACGCAACGTAGAAGAGACAGTGGTTGTGTGTCCTCCAACCGGGTAACCGGTTACCGAATCATTATAACATCCAATGTTTGGCGGCAATTAAGCAGATCTGACGCCGGTAGTAACCGTGCAGTTCCACCTTCGAGTGTCTGCATTGGCTGCACTATGTCGAAGTTGCAATATTTTCTCCGGGTTGATCTTAACTGTGTCGAGATCGCATAAACGGGCTACAGATTTTATGCGTTGAAAATTTCAAGATTGCTCGTTAGAACTGGAGCAACGAAATTGATAACAGCTTGTCCCCAGAGTGCAAATGCAAGTGGCCGAAGGAACGTATGACAATTACGAGGATCCGGAGGGTTTGAAAATTTTCGAGAACCGAACCGCTCGATTCCTATTCAGACAGGAAGCTGTTTCGCTTGCGAAAGTCGGGAATGAAGGAACGAAAGAGAAGATACGGGTCCAGACTGCATTTTCCGGCGCGTAAAAACAGCAAGTGACAATATTCGAAAACACCTAACTTCGCGTAGGAACTAGTATCAGGCGGTGGCAATCGTTGAACTTTCAATACCTGCTTGCCTCCTGGCAATGTGGATTCTTCTATGTCGCGGAGGATTTTCCGCGCGCGAACCAACCGAAGACTATCGAGGACTATTCCTTGATTTCCCTTCAATGCTTCAATCCGATCCGAAATAACTATACTACGGCTTTTATGCATTTATGATAAGACCGAATCGATGAAATACAAAACTGTGAGGACAGAAGAATTTGAGAGCTCTATCGCACACTGTATATTATAATAGAAAAAAATATCAGAGGAAAACATTAGTTGGTTGAGGAGGGCAAATATTATGATAGGCAAAAAAATTGTTTGATATATTTTGAGATTTCAAGGTCATCGAAGTTTTCTTAAATCGAATAATATATTTTTATTATCGCTGTATGATAGCCGAGGTCAAGACGAATCCAACGAAGTGTACTATTATGACCTTCATGTGACCTAGGTTTGTAGGGCCCTATTATATTCGGCTTATTAAAAGTGTTAAAAGAACACGTACATTTTTATTCAAATTCTGTTTGTTACCATCGACCCAGAAAATTTTGCATAAAATTCCGCAGTCTGGTAATAATATAAACGTTCCTAATCGCGATCGCATCTTCTGCCACTTGCATTTTGTATATCTTCTTATATATGCCGCGCTATATTATTTCCAAGATAAATTATAGGAACGTAATCTACGTGCTCTAATCTATAATTCTCTCCTAAGTCGTCGCCACGAAGCTCACGCTAATCACACTTTTTTACAAATTGCAATATATCTAATTGTAGATAATGTTTAAAACTTTAAAAAATACTGTATTGTTTATCAGAGTACTGATCCTTATTGCACGGTGTTTCTATCTTTTTATTAAAGCTAGCAATAATTATGCTCAGATAAGCAAGTAACTGCATAGTATAGGCTTATCTCCAGCAATTAACGTGACGTTGACAAAGTAAACTAAGATGGTCATGTTATTGTAAATAAAGTTGGTTGTCACAGGTAACAGTTTATAGTTTCGGGTTTACCATCATAGTTACTAAATCGCATTATTGTCGTTGTTACTACATTGACTGAAGTAAATTACATTATTGTTGTAGTAACTAAAATTTAACGGGTGGGCAACATCATGAATCATTTTAGTTCACTCTAATGCAATTTAAAACACCAAAGTACGGAAAAGAAGTTTCTATGAAATATTATATTGTGCGTAAATAATTTTTTCAAATATCGCGTCACTTGGATCGTCTCCGATTCTACCTAAACATTGAAGCTGTTAACATACTTTTATACAAAATATTAAAATATCCGTGTTCGTGACTACGTTGATGATTTTATATTTAGATTATTCAGTTTATAACAAGATATTCTAACATTCGCCTGGAACATTATAATTGTTCGCATTACCATGCTTTGTCTTTTTACCGTTCTGCCAGTGTCGCTTCCACAAAAGTTCCTTTTTCATCTTTTTCGCAAAAGATCAAAAGAATCCTCTACCCTTTCAGCTTATTTGCTACCATTATTTGTTTTTCTAATTTTTTTCTTCTTTCTTTTTTTTTTTTTGAATGGTGTCTCTTGCTACTGGTTACAACATTTTATGAAATGCAAACGTGACTCCTTTATGAACCGTAACAAAAATGCAACACAGAAACAGTCATAAATTCTCTGAATATTTTGATGATCATTAGGGCGACTTAATGTAACAGCATGCATAAGGTTAATGTTGCTTTCTTCGCGAAAAGCACGAGTGTATAGTTACGCGTCACGGCTGGCGGCGGAGGCGTTAATAATTAAATACAGTGATCGCAGCTGCGAGTGAATTAATTGATTCATTCAGTCGTGTGGAATCGGCGATTTAGACCTAGCGCTTACTTCGACGACTATTACATTCGAAAATAGATTCTACATTCCCGTACGATAGTACAATCTCCAAGAAATCGATTCTAGAAAGCGTGCTTATTGAATCGACGCAAAGGAGAAACACTTTTATTATTTAAAGGGGAAACATTAATCGTTTCCTTCATAGAATCTTCACCAACGTATTCGTGACGTTTTTCTAATTAAAACGATACCCAACACGACATAATTCGGAGCATATTTGAACCTGGATTCAACGGAATCTCCATTATCCGAATTCTCAAGCCAAACAGTTCTATGCAGAGCGATACATATGCCAAACGATTCGTTGTACAACTTACTAAAGATTTAATCTGAACGTCCACTGACCAGTTCGGATAATCGAGGTTCCAAAGTATCGTGTATTAAACGAGTAAATCTGGCCCAAAATGTATCGTGTTTGGTGTCATTTTAATCGGAAAACTGTCAGGAATGTTTTCGCAAAAGTTTTCACGAAGGAACAACGTAAAGCAAACAACTTCGAAATCGTGCACCCCGCAGCGCGGAAACTTCCGGAATGCAAATCGTCGGGTCTCGTCTGCGCGGCACAGTTGATTAAAAAACGGTCGAATAAAGTAGGAAGAAGTTTATTGTCTCCAGCGGGTAACATTCGATCGAATGATCCCGTTGAAGTTGATGATACGTTCGTCAAGCAACGTAGAAATAATTAACGTCCAATACGAACCGGACGGTCGATTTAGTGGCGCGTAAACCGTCGCGTCGGATGGTTGAACACGTGATAGCGTTAGCCGGTCGTCATAAAAAGTAATCTGCAATACGATTTTATTTCTTTTAAAGGGCGGCGAATAAACGCAATCAAGCAATTGGTTTCACAGGCTCGGCCCGTTAAAACCTCAACCCAGTGGTAAGAGTTTCATCCATTTGTTCAACGATTTAAAAGGGTCGCTGTTCGCAGGCTGCTGCCGCCGCTGCGCAACCCGCGGCGGAGAGGCTGCTACATCTGTGTTTGCGCGCGTTCTCGTTGTCGAAAACAATTAGAAAAGTGATCCATTGAAACGCTCCCAGCTGTGTTTTTTGCCCGCATAATATCGATTCAACGCTCGATTCCTCAAACAGAGATGAAATAAGTGCTTCATCTCGCCGCCGCCGCTGCAAATCGTTTTCGCTCACGCTGTCTGACGATCTAGCGAGACTATATTGAATTTCGATAATACTTCACATGTACAGAACGGATAATACAACCGGACATGGATTCCTTATGGAAAAATGAATCCCAAAACATATTTAGGGGACCGATAAGTGATCAATTATCTTGAAATCTAAAAGATACTTTGTAGTACATTTAAGTTTTTATTTCTTAATTTATTATATAATCTCCATCATTATCGAGGACAGTTTGCCATCTTTCCTGCAAATTTTCAATCCCCCTGTTTTAGAAATCCAGGGTTCGTCAAGCAATATATGACTCAAGGTGCCTCGTTGCATCTTCTACAGAATGTTTTATTTCTTAAATAATGCTCCAGAGATCAATAATTCTTGTATACTTCATTTTGGAACAGCTTCCACTAGAGATTTTAGGGTGTCATCATCAAATTCAACTGGTCCACTTCGAGGCCTGTCAGAGAGATCATAATCACCAGCAGCAAACCTTCTGAACCAACGTTCAAACTTGTTGACCTTGAATACATCTCCGTAAACATCGCAAATTTTCTTTGTTGTTACATTAAATCCTGCATGAAAATGAAAAAGTTTGCAATGACGAATATGATCCTCGGAAAGTACGGACGCCGCCATTTTATTACAGGGTTGTAAACAAAAATTATACTTTTTAGAATATTTTGAACACTGGCGGCTGGTTTACCGAAAACTGTAAAAGAGTACGTGTATCCTCTTCAACGATCGGTACAGAACTAAAGGCAAAACAAATTCTTTGCAAATAATTGATTACCTATGGATACCCCTAATAGAATAACTGTTTTTTCCTTTGCGACTCCGTTCTCGAGAAAATCTAGTTTGAACATTCCTCGCGTCCTCGCTGAATCATTCTTAACCCTCCGTATGCTATGCCGGAGTCATTCGTGATCCGTCGCGGTGGAGATAAGCTCGAGCGACTTTTTATTTTGAAATAAGAAACGAATTTCGAAATAAGAAAGTCGGTCCCGAGCAATCGCCTTATATCGAAAGAAAACTGTAACGAAATATCGGTGTGGGTCAGAAATGACCCGGGCATAGAGGCCGAGAATTCGTAGGAGTCCGAGGGTTAATAGTTCGAAGATGGACAATCGATAGTAAAAATAATGAGAAAAATGTTCGTTTAATTTCATTTCTATTTGTTGATCCAATGATGTTTTTCTTTTATTATTATCGTGGCTTTTTTCATAACCGCGTTCGCGCATTCCGGCGCAAAAATAAGCAAGAGGGATGATTAAGAGATACGTCTTGGCAATTAAAAGCAACGCGGAAGTGGCGTAGAGCGAGCGGAAAGAATGAAATATATTCCGGCCGAGCGAAATTAAAAATACGCTCACTCGTAATTATGTAAAATTTATATTCCTACGGCCCTCTCGAATTATTTGTTTGACCTGTTCGTTGCGTTACGTACGCGAAAGACATGGTACATACACGTACACTATAAAGTCGATGGACGGGGCGGGCAACGCAAGAGAAAATTACAAAATAATTATTCGCGAATAGCAATATTAATTTCAGCCGATCGTTAATACGGTGAATATTTATGAAGATGTTAAACGTTCGCTATCCGGTTTATTCGGAAATTTCAGGTCGAGTCGCCAAACAGCGCTTTTCGTTGCCCGTACGAATGATAAAGAATAAACTTTATCCCCCCGGAGAAATCGCGTTTAATGCCGCGGCACCTTTATTATTTAAATTAACAAGCGTAATTGCCCGCGACAGCGGTGCTCTAATCTTTCAATAATAAGACAAGCAATTGTTCATGCTCGCCGTTCTGCACTTTACGTAACATATAAATTGACCGATGTTAATTTTTATTATAAAGTCTTCCATATTTGATATTAATAATCCATTTCGTTTTCGTTGGAACGCAATTGAAATCGTTTATTTGTTCCGAGTATATTAGGGTAAGGGACCTAATTACTGTGGGGGTACCAATTACTATACCTATATTGCTTGTACTTGTTTTTAAAGCATAATGAATATTAAAAAAGAGATATTAAATTTTTTTCATTAAAATCAGTTATATATCTCTAATTTAATATTCCTTATGCTTTAAAAGTAAATGTAATTAAGGTAAGCCCAGTAATTGGGTACCCTAGTGAACTAATTAAACTGCTAAGATATTATTAATAGTTTGCGTGCAAAGTGTGTGAATTTTTCTAAAATCGTACAGCGTATTTGTTAATTGTCTTAATTATTTCATCCTGAATTTCGTCCTTTTTTTTCGCTGTATTTCACTCTTTCGTGTAAATTTTAAACTCATTTTTACAGGTATGAATTAAGTATGAAGCGTGGCCAGTTAAAAGAAACAGTAAATGGCGAGCATGATTGATCCGAGGGTGTGGATGGTTTCGTATTACAGGTCCCCCGAGTGAATTGTCATCACAGGCGACACTGGAATGATCCGTTCACGAGTGCTCACAAATATTTGAAGTATTCCCTGTTTAAACAAATTATCGCAATTACGTCATATCCTCGTCTTTGAGCTCGATATCACTTCCTACTTCCGCAAACACGTCAAGAGGATGAAATTATAGCTCCACGTTAATTCATCATGCGACACCGTTCTTAAAACAGTGTTTTTAATAGCCACTTAAAGAAAGAAAAACGTGACGACGACGTTCCGCCGTTGATGAATTGAGAAACTCGCTTACCGAGTAGGTTAATTAACTGCGGATCGCGTTGATTACAAAATTGTTCGATGTTCAGCCTGTTGATTCGAAACATTTCAATTCGAAGTCAAATTGAACAGTTTATCACCCCGCTAATTTTTCTCCATTTTAATTGTTCGCATATAAATAACGAACTTTTGCATTCATTAGATTCGATGGAAAATAGAAATCACGACTATTTTGAACACGATGTCCAGTGCGGCATAGAACATTTAAGACGGCCGTTTTCGGTCCGAACGTCAGTCTTCCTTTTCACATTCTCAACGATCCACCAAGTTTGCATACTTTTCGCGAAATTAGGTTCGCACACTCTATTCCTTCGTGACGAAGAAAGGGCCACGAATCACAATGTACACACCCAACAGATTTTTACAGGTCGCAAGCAGCTGAGTCTACGTAAAAGATTATGTCGAAAAAAAGTTTTTTCATTTAAGGTCTCTAGTGTCAGCAGGAAGTAGTACAGGTCGGTCATGAACAGACGCATCGACCAATGACTATCCAATGGCACGCTGACTTCTCAAGCTTGATTTTCTCGAAAACAAAACCTTAAACAAAAAAAGATTATACGGTTTTTTCGACCTAATTTTTCACGTACATTCACCTCCTCGCGGCTTGCACCACCAGACGGTCACACCCCCTGTACACTAAAGTCCGCTTTATTTTTTCGCATTCGCAGTTATATCGTGCTTTCCCCCAGAATTATGACGTGTCTGTCTCGCGAATAGGTGCCGAGTGGCCGGGTAAGACAACATGAGAAAAGGCAGAAGATACGGTTTTGCGAAAAAAAAGAGGACGAGATTGGGTGCGGGCGGGGGGGGGGGTGGAATGAAAAGAGTAGGATGGATCTTAGTTTCACGATACGCGACGGTGTTAGGGTCGTCGCCGGGGGGTGTGCACTTTGCTTTCGATCCATAATGTGGGTCTGGATTCCCGGCAGTTCGTAGATAACGCACGTTCAGTCCCATTTGAGCCTGGAAGGGCTGTCTCTTCCTTCGGCGTTCTACTTGGCTGACTTATCCGGGCTAGTGTGCACATAAAGACACGTGTGCTCCTCCTCTCCAAGCGGGATTCGTGCAAAAACCGACATTAGGACGGATAATACTCTAATGCAATAATTTCGTACTTTCATCTGGCCGTTGGCTGCTGTTTGACGAGTGGTAATTCTTTCGCCATTGTGTCCTAGAAGGATTTATTATCGCAGATAGACAATCGAAGGTTGGACCGTGAAAAATGGGTCAGTGGTGTCATCTTGTTTCTTCTGTGTGCAATATCATAGTGTCAAGTTCCTGCAAGTAGAACTACAGTTTCTGCTGTGTTAGACTTGCAGGTGCCTGTTTTAGAATTTGTTGAAATTTCTTTCTAGAATTTTAGAATTTTTGTTTGAAGATGTTCACTGTATCGTCTTGAAGCGCAATATTAATATTTTAGAATCTGTTTTTAGAATTTTGCAATTTTTATTTAAATGTCTTCATGTCGGTATCTATATTAGAATTTGTTTAAAATTGTTTTCAGAATTTTACAATTTTTGTTTAAATACGTTCATTGCATGTGTCGTTTTAAAGTACAATATCATGTTGATACCTGTCTTAGAATTTGTTTGAATTTCTTTTTAGAACTTTAGCAACTTTAGTAACAATTTCAATTTTGTTTAAACATGTTCATTGGCAAAATATTGAAGATTCTGTAACACAATGTAATAGCTTAATCTAATTTCGTCGCTCCTGCGCAATTAATATTGTTCAAATAGTTCCCTAGGTTGTTGGAATGCACGCAACTTTCTCGGTTCTAATTTATATTTGGAGACACCATGGCACTAAATTTCGACTGCATGCAGCTATAATTCTATTACACCTGCTGGAGTTTGTGTAGCAGCGTTATTAATCTCCTGAAAGTTATGAAAGAATCTGAAACTATTTACTGCAGTTTAACAATGTCCTCGTTGCTCGTTCATGAGATATTAAATTCTTTTTGCATTGTCAATAATATTCTATTAATGTCTATTTTTCCGGTTTAATCTTCAACGCACCCGGAAAAGTGTTCCACTAATTCAAATAAGATATTTACACGTTTAAAATGAAAATATTTACAGATTATCGCAGTAATTCGAGCATCGGAGAATTTAGATATCATCAGTTCGGATAATCGAGGCTCTACTATATCGTCGATTAAACGAGTATACATGATCCAAATTGCATCGTGTTTGGGCTCATGTTAACCACGAAAATGTCACGAATATTTTGGTCAAAGTCTCTCGAGAAAATAATTAAAAACCAAAAAGTTCTAAATGCCTAAAAGGGCGCACCTCGCGGAGCTCGAGATAAATCTCGTTCACAATTATCGAAACGTTACTGTAAACCTCAGTTGGGGGTTTAGATAAGCTTAAATAAAAAGGGAAAGCAAGCGAAAGTCGACTTTGTTTAACATTATTAGTTCTGGGGCGGGGAGATACTGATTGAAAGCCGCAAGAAATACTTTTCTGGCGATACTTTTCGCGAATTCCCCTCTATCCGCGCGACGACACGGCATAGAAAGAGAAAATCACTTGGCCGGCTCTCGCTAATTTCCGGGACGTTCGTCGGTGGTTCGATCTATTTGTCAAAGTTTCACGGCAATTTAAAATGTTCCGCTTTAAACGTATCGACCCGTAGCCGCGAGCAATTTCGTTGGCTGTGGCTGTTCATTCGCGCGTCACTGGAACTGTTCAAACATCCAGGCCGGCTAGTAGGACTATCAACGGCGACAATTTTGTTTAATCGCTACCTAATGCCCCTAATGTCTCGATCTATACCTTTGTCAGTCTAAGGAAATTGCAGTACAGCTCCCCTTCCTCCGTCGCAAGCCACATCGAGCGTAAAACTCGATTCCTATTGCGAGTAACTCATCCCTGTCCGACTTTGACATCCCTCGTATAACTGTCGAAACGACCAATGGCCAAACTAGAAATTATACGAAAATCCTCCGGAAAATAAGAACCGAACATGCGTACCAAAAATGCATTAGGTCTGCCAAAACGTTCTATTCGTATTCTAAATTTCCATCCTCAACGTTGCAAATAATAGATCAAGATTAATTTCTGATTTTCTCCACTTGGAAAATTATCGTCTTGGAACAGTGTAATAAAACGTGCCAGTGGATCTTTGTGCGAAATTAATATTTCCCAAGTCAATTGAAAGAAGCAGAAATTGCATAAAATTGCGTGTTTTCTTTAAGATAATATAATATTTCTTTAATATAATTGAAATTATATAAAAATAAATTTGTATTGTTTGTTGTTCATCTGCTAATTCATTCAGCAACAAATTGACTATTATCCACGTTTAATTATATTAATAATAACTTTTTTCAAGGACCGGTCATTTTGACCGTGCACGGTAGAAATAGGTACACAAGAAGTGTCGGTAGGTTTATTGTTAAATACGGATTTTAAATGAAGCAATAAGTTAAAATTTCTTATAGGTGTACATAATAAAACAGTGTATTATTATATTAAAAATGTTCTGTGGATTAAATCGTATTAGTATCGTATCTGTCAATTGACGTGCAAGTGTATCCATAAAAAAAATTTCTTCGTAAACTGTACCGTAGAGATTTCATTAATTTTATTTTTCTTTCAGAACGCAAACAAGATTAAGATACAGATTCTCTCGTTTCATCCTTTGCTAACCCACTTCGTGCAAACATAGATCGATAATATAACAATGAACTGCACGATAGGATATATCAAATAGCATTTGGAATGCACATAGACAGATGAGTAGAACCCGTGAGCTTATTGCGCCGTAGACCACGTTGTTTGATTAATTAAGATTTCTCCGCGCATACCGAGCTCACGATGTAAGCGTTCCATGATAATCAATGAACACTAATAATTATAGAAGGTACGTATTCGTCATTAATTGTGAATGCGTCCATTAAGGAGCTCAAATTCCACCACAATCGTACGTGACAAAGACTGGAATTTCTAGTTCCGAAATGTTCACCACCTAATAAAGAAAGTTCAATGTTGTTAGAATGTTCGGAATCGACATTTAAAAAAATAACCAGTCAGTCACAATTATCGCAGTATTACTTGAACTTCTCAACTAGAAAAATGTGAAACATTTAAACTTTTGTTTCACACATACCATTTCATTTTCGGGCAATTATTTAATAATACGTGTGTCACAGAACCTTATACTATACTTTAATTCATGTAATTTTAGAAAAAATCGTTATGCATTTATATTTTATTATGAGAAAGATTAAAATCACTTCGATAAACAAGCCACTGAGTATATCATTTGCCAAGAATCATTCTGAAACATTTGGATGCAGCGCATTGAAGATAAAAATTAGGCTAAAAGAACATCTAAATATTCGTCTAAATAAAAATTCTATTCTATTTAAAAATCGTTGACTATTATCAGCAATCATTTAGACCTCAAAATTGTTTTATTGAGTAGTTGGACAGTACCGGATGGCAACTTTTCGTTCTTCGCAAATTACTACTTTTTTATTTTTGCGAATTCTTAATCGTTCAGAGAAAATTAAAGAGACACTGTTTGTCTCCTGCTATTCACGTGAACTGAATTGCCACGAAAAAGGATGCGAGATGGGATGATTATGAAATTTCTCAAGGTCTATAAATATCACGGTTCGCCCCTGTTTAGTATTTCCACATTAGGGTTCCAATGCTCTGAAGCCCGTAGCGCAATTGGGTCACTAACGTGTCCATCGATATTTTTGTAGCATAAGCAATAGTAAGAAAATTGTTACAGTTGTTATGGCCACAGTAAAGTGACTAAAAAATTGTGTCTCTGTAACAACATGTATTTAAAGAAAAACGCAAAGTGTCGAGTGGTGTGGCGAGCTGCACCATTTTATGCAGAATAAAATTTTTCTGCATTAATTGTAAGAGACAATAACCAAATAGAAACTTTTTTCTCCCTTTAAATCAACCTGAAAATAATATATCAATATCCTTGAATTTTTCTAATCCATCCTATTCTTCCAAATTGCATCTGCTGATCTTTTTCATGAATGCACAAAAATCCGCGATAAACTCATCACTTTCAAAATGGAAGAATGTCAGAAGCGTTTTGTAACAGCAAGTTTTGTAATTTCCACGCCCTGACACTGTCCAAGTTTGCAAATCGTTAGCTTCAAAATTATGATAATCGTTTCCTTTTTACTCATCGTCTGAAGTTGCGCCGCGTGTCGCGCGTCGAACACACAGGCAGCCAGCTCGACGCGCAAAAATCTTCTCGATCCTTTCACAAAGTTGCTCCGACAAGGCAAGCAGGGCGTTTTATCATCGTCCAACAAAGGCTCTTTTCGTCCGGCAGCAGATACTTTGATCGCTTCAGTTTTAGCCGGACACGAGCAGGCCGGAATAAAGAGAAAAGACGCGACTACCGTTGTACCGGGGACTACAAGTGACTAGCTACTTAATCCGTTACACAGCTTAATCCCCTTTAATTAAATGCTCCTTCGATCATCCTTTCGCTCCGTTCTGACCGAAACAGCCCACCCCTAAAGACCGTGGACACTTTTACGAATGAACTCGTAACCACCCGTGGTCTCATTCACGAGATAACCATGTTTGCGTATCCTTCCTCGTGAAAGGATACCAAGTTAATAAATCCAAAGAGTGTAGCCGGATAAGAAGGTCAAAATTGGTTCTTTAACTACGTACCCCCACTTTGAAAAATCTGATAAAATTATATGTTAACAACCATAACGGGATGCTAAAACTGTAAAAATATAAACTTAATATCTCCGTAAATTCGAGGAGAAATCGGCATTTCAAAATTTTTTTTATTTTTTAAAATTCGGTTCCGAAGCTAAAAATTCTGAAAAAATTCATAGATGTGCGTTCTGATAGCTAAAATATGCCTGATTTTTTTCAGAATTTTCAATCGAAGAGGATTAGAGAAATCACGATAAAACCTGATTTTCCTTGTCACCCCGTTACTACCCCCCATGTCGATATATAGGGTTGAAAATTGGCACAAAGGATTTTCTTTGGATAAGCTATCGAATGGAAAATTCAATTTGGATTGGGGGCACTTTTGACCTCCCGGCTACACCCTTTTACAGTTGTGTACGATATAAGTATTCCACGTAATTTTGTTTATTTAGTAGACAATTCTTCGATCTATTGCTGATATTACCATCGGTGTCACTGATAGCATAAATTGCATAAATACATACATACTGTGAAATACAATATTTCAAATCGTTTTTATCCATGCTAGATAACTGATCGTTGATCGACACATGATTTAGAATATTTAGTGTGCCTTTTTTGCTTCTCGTTATTTTTCATGTCACTTTCGCAAATTTATTCGAATAGTAATTTAGGAACTGTCACTTACCGCAGCCAATGTCGTTTCGAAATCGGGGTGTGACAGCAAATCGCATCGTACTGGTCAGCGATCCAGACGATCATTATGATGTAGAAGGCGGTTGTGGTGTCGTTGAAGAATTCCGACATGATCGCCTCCATTCCTGTAACAGAAAATTAATTCTGCTGTAGTAAAGACACTTATGTCTTCAATCGTGTCGAACTAATCCTTATTCGATACTAATGTGCGAATCAGTGTCGCCAGATCGGGGGAATTGACTCGAATCGAGGGGAAAAAGTTACCCCCCCTCTCTGCCAGTACTGGATCAGTCACGTGACATTGTGACGTTGTGGTCACGTGACCGGGCCGTGGCGGAAGCGTGGGGGAATAACGTCGCAGAAGGGGAAGGGCAGAGTGGGGGGCAAGTCTTAATCTGGTGACTTTGGTGAAAATATTAAATATTATTTTTTGTAATTGTCGAACAAATCCGTAAACGTCTAAAATATTAACATACTGCGTGTATTCTTAGGCGTACGAATTAGTATTTCTTAGTATGTTAGTTCACTTAATTTCGAATAAAACACAGTGGAATTTTCCAAGCATGGGACATAAAAACGACTGTAAAGATTGTAAAAGGTTGTAAATATGATGGAAAAACTAGATCAATTAATGTAACAACATTTTGTAGATTAATTTCAAAGAAATATTTCCGAAAGAAGCGGTTTTCGAATTTGTAGATTAACTAATGTTCACCCTAATGCATTGTTTATAGCATAAACCATAAATAAACAATTGGTTGTTCAGAGATTTACGACGGACATATGCGCGAGATTTTTCTGATTGAAACGACACTAAACACGACACACTATCGATCGTATTTACTCGTTTAATTCACAACATTGTAGGACCTCGATTATCCGAACTGGCGTCTAAACTCTTGGTATACGGACAATAGATAGAAGAAAAGTGAGAATGACGGATGAAGTAATACAGGGGAGACGTTTAGTTCATTGTCTGATAGAGGGGGGAATTTCTGTGTTTTCTGGTGCTCGTAGATTATGAATTCCCTCAGTCGTAATCGAAAATTTATACACGTCGTGAACCGATCTCGTGGGCGCAGAACATGAAGCAGGATTAATCAGGCTAAGAAGACGCTTTTACGCTCGCGCGTCCGGAGATTTGCAAGCGTGAATTTTACACGCGTTGTTGCAAACGTCAAAACAGTTCACGCATAGAACAAACTACGGTCCCAGACACCGGTTACTATCGAGTGCTAATATTGACTTTCCTGTAACCTGTAAAATAAACGCAATTGTTCGGATATTTGCGAACCCGGTTTACGGTACAAACAATTGACAATCTTTTAAGGAATTTTAAAAAAAATTTTTTTTAAAGACGATCGACTTAACTGTCACATCGTCGTTACAGTAATGTCTCCAATCTAATGATGGACGTGAAAACTTCAAGGCCGAAAAGTCACTTTTATATTTTATGTATTGTTTTTAATTATTTCTGTATGAAACCTTTATTAATATATTCGCGACAGTTTTCTGATTAAAATGAGACCAAACACGACACAGTTTGGATCAGATTTGTTTGTTTAATCCACGATATAGTAGAACCTCGATAATCCGAACTGATGATATTTGAATTCATAAAATGAACCATATGTACCCCGATTTATCATATAATTCATTGAAGGTATAGTCAGATAATCCATATGCTTCCACTAGTATTATAATTATTTTAAAAAAATGAAAAGACCATGGATACGATCTAGTGCGGAAAGGAAAGTGAGATAAATCAAGCAAGAATGATAATATAACGCCAATCGGTAGAATTGACATCATACGATAAGGTGTTAAACGATCTTTGCCAGCTTCGATGTTTCCGTTTCAGTGTTGCTAAATAACTAATAAATTCCGCAAGACCGACGTATACGACAGACATATCGAGGTTCATATTTTACACACAAAAATCGTTACTCCAAATCTCCTCCAATTTGTGCAGTTCCTTACAGGTTACTCTGGCATAAACGTGTCATGTATACAAGAATACTATGAATCTTGTATACATATATACATATATTATATGGGCATATGAGAACGTGCGCTATATATGTTATATACATATACGCGCGTCAAGCCGAGCACATATGTTTAGGGACATGGTGTGGCACCTAAAGCCTCGGATGCATATATTCTCTGTTATGCGATAGAAATTGTAAACCGAATTAGACTGACGTGCAATCATCTGTCTTAAAGCAAGCGTGAAACAGCTGTTTACAAAATACCCTGTGCACATGTAGTCGTTATACACACCCGCAAACGTGCAACTCTACAAAATAGCCCAATTAAATAGACCCAATTATCTTTAATTTACTGGAATCGTTCACGAGGAAACATTGTTCAACTTCGATTTTCTAGTTGGCACACGTGGTTGTCACGTTAGACTGCGATACATCCAGAATTTTGCAAATGCGAAGAATAGTGATATAGAATATAGAATAATATAAATATAATAAAACTATAAATATGATAATATTATTATTCTATATTCTATATTACTATTCGCATTTGCTGGTATTCTCCAAAAATATTCATCTTCGTCCCGAGCCGGTATAAAAACGCGATTTTGCGTGTCTTACTTAGAACAGCCCGAAAATCTCTTTGCCGAGGTATTTCGCAAGACCATCTCTCATTATCACGACTTGACATTGCGGCGCGCGCAAAAAAAAAAGCCGGGATTATTAATTCGCACGTAACGAATGGGGGAAAAAAACAGCAAAAAGATGGGCGGGGGTGTGGGGGCAGAAAATTGTTCGGCCAGAGAGAGGAAAAGCGTTGTTTGAGGTTTAAAAATAACGAAACAACTCACGGGGATCGATACACGCAATCGTCTGCCATCAAACCCGCAGGCTTGTCCTATTAATCGAATACTTTCCGCACAATTAAAAGTTCGTGGTACAGCGTGCAAGACCTCGCCCCATGTAAATTTAATACCGGTCCCAGGGGCCATTATACTGTTAAAACGGTACGTTCAGCGCATTCCGCCGGCGGTTTTTATTGTTCCGCAGGCGTTGAACGTTAAATCTCACTTATCGGGTGAAACATCGTCCAAGTTATTTCACTTGAAACGACTTCCCGTCGAACTAGTTGCGAACCGAGAATTTAGGAAGCCGACGATGACGGACTGCCCGGGCATTATGGTCCTGTCCACTTTGAAACAATTAGCACAGTATCAAGGGAAATGGACGCTCCGAAATGTGGATCGACATGGATTGTTGGAAATTAGAATACAGTTATTTATGCGAAATACAATTTTTCTGTGTCGATCTGCAATGTTGACTCATGCCTAAATACACTGCAAAAAGTATTATGGCTAATTTTCCTGCAATGAATTCCTAAATGTTACAATACTATCTTTTTCATTTAATGGGTGGGCAACGTTAAGTAACTTTAGAAAAAAAAATGTGATTTGCAATGTGTACAGTGCTGAACTCATTATTACAGGCAAAAGATCTAATCTATTAGAAGAATAGGTATAAAACCCAGTCATATGCTCGGTGGTGCGTTTCCTAATGAATTGTAACGATATGAAACCCCCTAAGAGACCAGTCGGAAATAATAAAAGTATCCTAGGGCGTGTCGTAGGCGAGTCACGAAAGCGCAAAGCGAGTTAGTTGAAACAGGTCGTAGGGTGATTAATAAAACTGTTGAACAGTCTCCTTAGATATCCGGGATGAGCAGGCATGTTGTATACTGTAAACACAATGTCACGGAAGGGACTATATATAATAATAATGTCTCAGTATGTGTGAAAACAAAAATGTAAATAATATTTGTGAGAAACGTGGAGAATACTTTCTTTTATACTGATTATCTCGTGCGGTCAAATTGACCAGCCGCGGTTCTGAACCAACGTTGACCTTCAATACATCTCCATAAACATCGCAAATTTTCTTTGTTGTTGCCGTGGCATTAAATCCCGCATGAAAAAGTATGCAATGACGAATATGATCCTCGGAAGATACGGTCGCCGCCATTTTGTTACAGGGTTGTAAACAAAATTATACTTTCTAGAATATTTTGAACGTAAAAGAATACGTGTTTCCTCTTCAACGATCAGTACAGAACTAAAGGCAAAACAAATTCTTTGCAAATAATTGATTACTTATGGGTACCCTAATATTTCTTGGGGAAAAAAATGAAACGAGAAATAAATACTGAAAAATACGTTGTATAGATACTTTAAGAAGAGTCGTAAAGGTAAATGGCGACGTGATAATGTATGTACGAAATTGTAGAAATGTGAAAGGGTCAATTTTTTAGTGTTGAAGATCTTTTTTTCCGATAGTGTACGAAATGACCATAGGTGCCGATACGTGGGGCAAGAGGAAGGACGATGTTAGCGGACGATGGTGGCTCGCGACGACCAGAATGAATAGTTTGTGGAGCGAGGGCGTGACCTCGGATAATTAGTTTCTTGATCGGACAGAGTGCGACGAAACAAGAAGAAGCCAACGCAACGCCGGGGGAATGCTGATGAGTGTCCTCCCAGCGGTTTACATCCGAAATGTACGCGACACGGGAATGGTACAAATCGACCAGCACGCGAACTGTCACACTCCTCCCCGGTGAAAATAGCTGGGTGAAGAATTACTGGCCGGCGCAGTCTGGTTAGTTAATTACATTGGTCCATAGGACAGATGGGCAACTTGGAGAACGAAAGTGTCGACGGAATAAGTAACGCAAGCTCCGCTTGTTGTCCGTTTTGCTCGGAACTATTAGGGCTACCACTTGTCTAGCTAACCAGCGAAGATAAAGCGAACGCTGATACGAAAAGTACGGCGGAAACACGAAACGGTATAAAAGGGATGTGGCTGCTTATTGGCCGTGATTTAACCTCTACCATCTGGCCCATTTATTTCCACATCCTCGCGAACCAACGAATATTTTTATATTAGCTCATTGCACGCCGAATTGATCACTTTTTCCTGTCGATCAGGAATTTTGTTCACGCTACCCTGAATCGAGGGCCGCTTTATAGGCGAAGAGTAGTATGGCTGTACTTCGTTCAAATGTTTATGCCAATATCAATTTTTTGCCGAGTTGGACAAATGCCGTCCAAGTCGAACTGTACACCATGAAAATATGTTTGAAGTTCTCGATAATGCTGAATTAATTTTTAGACTGAAACGATATTTTTAGAATAAAAAAAAAACCAGAAAAAATAATCTTTTTGATTAAAGTGAAAAGATCTACCAGTTCGATAAAAATTTACATGTGCAGCTCGCCTCCATGAGAGTAAATAAAAATTGTAAAATTAGAAGCTATGCATTGTAGAAGCAAGTTTGAAACGAGCAAGATAATGATTCCAATCTTTCTTCCAATTGTGACTTTAATCCTCTTTCATATCTCATTTCCAACAAAATTTCTGATGTCGGTGATAAAAAGTGACCATTTATCGTGCAATGACCCTATTCTTATCGGTCGAATACGATTCGTGTCGCATACCAGAAAGCATTCTGTTATATAAGCTTTAAAAAAACAACGTTTTTGAAAAACATCGTCCTCCGAGTTATCTCGTGCCACTCACAACTCTTCAACGCTCGTGTATCAATGTTATGCGCATTATGTCAATACACAAAAAAGGAAAAAACGATAGTATCAGTGAATCAAGGTTTTACTTCTTCCGTAATAAATAAAAAAACTTGTTTATAGCGTTTATATGGTTTTCTGTGCACTTCTCCGAGTAGCAAACAATTGTAGTTGCAAAAGTCGTCTTGTTTCGTTGGCTGGAACCGAATATGTTAACTAGTTGTTCGAGACTAATTTTTCTAAATTACCCACGAATTATCCACCATAAAAGATTTATTACAGTGCAGGATATGTTAATATAATCTCCAGTTTTACCGAATAGAATTTCAATAGAAATTTCGTTAAACGAATTCGTCATGAAATTGCAGGAAATTTGATTATAACTCGTGTTTCGTTTCGTTTTGTTCGGTAATACATGCTATAACTGCATAAACATTCATGGTTTACCCATTATTATTTGACTTGCGTTGAAATTAATCGAGTCACTTAGGAGAATTGTGTCACGGAACGGTGTTTCACGCGATAATCCATCGAGGATACTGCGCTTTATTCGATTTTCTGGTCGTTTGAGGCGGTTTCAGTTTAAACTGTTTAGGTTACGTGATCTACGCGTATACGTGTGCGTGTGCGTGTGCGTGTGCGTGTGCGTGTGTTTGTGTGTGCACCCTGAAACGAGGAGTGTGCGTATATATACAACGATATTTATACTCTTGCAAATGCATCGGGTTTACGATCATATTTATTGACTCCAAGACGGCGGGAAGAAAAATGACATTCACATACGACGCGCCATTTAATTTTCTTTTACTTCGCCTCATTCTTTTATATACACTGGGGATTACAACAGATATACAACCGCTCGAACGAGGTATAAACAAAATTGTCCGAAAAATATTCCGAATAATTTGTCTCTTATCTTTTTTATTTCAAGCGTTCAATTATAAAATTTGTAGTCGAAATAAATGGCGGTAGTTAATTAGCCTGGTAAAATTCTTCAAATATAATCAATGGAAGATTTTATACACTCGTCTATAAGTTTAAAAATTGTCTGCAACAATTACCAAAAGTAGGGTTTAAATTTTTAGATAAAAATTGTATATTCAGACGTTTTCATTTGTTTTGTGTATTCGTTTTAATCATAAACGCATAAAATCCAGTCTGTTTGCAACCAAAATGAATAGACGAACTACAAAACTGTAAAAATATCAGGAATATTAAAGAATTTGGTTACAGTCTTCAAAACTTGTAAAAGTTATTAAGAGAAGAAATAACTGGATAAAAGACAAAGAAAACTGAGGGAGGCTGAAATAAAGTGTATTATTATTATTATTAGTATTAGGAGAAGAAATAAATGCCCATCTCCTGTTTCCTGCAATTGATGCACAAAACGTTTCGCATAGGGATGCATAGAGATCGCATAGAGACTGCACAGAGATCCGCAGTCTGAAATTTATTACGATAACTAATGCGAGGATAATTGTTATACAATGAAGTGTGAAAGTGGAAGTAAAATTGTTGCTACAGGATCAGAAGGGGAAGACCGTTTCGCGCGCGGTTACGGATACACACAGTCGAGGGGATAGCGTGTTCGCATAAATGTATTCCTGAAATATCGATTCTTTTTTGCACAGGTGAACGTAACCCGTTAAGGTCGGCGGAAACTGTCTATATTTTTCGCATAAAAGTCGGGAAATTCCCCGTCCACGGATTCCGAGCTATACTCGTTCGCCGTCGTCTCCCGAAACACCGAGAAATTTTTCTCAAGTAACGAGGATCCTCTTGATCGGTTTTTTCGTGACGGAAAAATGCTGGCGACATAAATTGGAACGTTCCCCGTGCAATTTCAGCGGCGCGCAAGATTATCGAGCGTTCGTCGCAGTTGCTCGAGGAATTTTAACGTCTTTATAAAAGTCAAGAGGAAGAGGAAAATGTCGTGGCACACTCGGTCAGGGCCTTCTCGCCGCCGGAGGGGGGCTTACCCGAAGGCTGAGGTAATGTCCGGCTAGTATGCATTTAAATGAGTGCATTATCCGTGCATTATCCGGCGTTAAGATCATTTCGGGGCGTAGGCCCGTTTTCTAACTGATTCATGCGTCTACCAGTTGTTACCGAAACCATGATATTTGCGACGTTAGATCCCCCCGAAATTGTCCTCCGCCATTCTCCTGTTGATCCCCCGGTTGAAGGCTTCTCACCAAGCTAGACGTTCATGGGAATTCAAATTTCCATGCTACGGGAAATGTGCTGCGAAAGGGGCCATTTTCTTTGGCGTCCGTTTCTAATAATATTAGATCTTCGTGCAAAATAAAAATGCCATGCGTCGATTTCAAGATGTCGGAACTTCGAAATGACTTCGAAAAGCTAAGAACAAGCTTCGCGTACGCCTGAGAAACGTGAGCGCAGTCTTGCAATAAATCGCGAAAAGAATGCCAACAAAAAGTCGCGGTGAAATGAATACTTTACGCATAAACGCAATAAGACGTCGATTCGATCGAATTGATCCACGCTGTCGATCTACAATTCATGATCGCACTAAATGAATAACCTCGGATTAACGATTTGCAGTTAGGCTGGTGGCACACAGTTCCCAGAATTACGCGTTGTCGTTTTACTCGTTCTCGCTTGCGCAACCGAGCCGATTTGCAAATACAGGCAGGATGCCTCGAAGCGAGATTTTGAAAAAGTCAAGCGTTAACCCAGATCGGGTTCATTGACTCCCGGAGTAAAAGTTATCCTGACTCAGTGGCGGAGGCCATTGAACCGAGCGTATGGTAATGGCAATGATCTCTGCGACGGCAAAAACTGATAATTTAAGTCGCAGCAGTTTTCAAGTGTAGATAACGATATCTGCAGTGGTTCCAAGGTGGTTTCTGCACTTAATAAGATAGCTGTCAATAAACTAATCTACGGAACTATCGTAGCTTCAACACGTTGTCGACGCTGTTGTTGCACAATATTTTGCAACGTGATCGGAGCAATCCTTTTTATCATAAATACGACCTGCGCTGTAATTGTCACAAATTTTCTTTAGGAGTTAGACTAACGTTGAAAATGCACCATTTTTTTGGGGGAATTTTTTTTTTTTTTGTTTGAACAATTAATTTGATTTGGATACATTTTAGACTTAGAACAGCGTCATTTTCAAATTCGTACGTCGCGTATCTGTCACGTAGACTGCGAATTGAAAAACTGCGACGGACTGTGCTTTTAGCAAACATTTTGCTGGTATAATTTTCGTGTTCGCAGGGTGTTTAATCTGTGCCGAAGCTTAAGTTATCCTAGCCGAAAGGATCAGGTTCGTGGGCGTCACCTAGATTTGGCGCAGCCTGTAACCATCGCATAATTATAATTTCCGCCACGTTGGTTTCACGAGAACCCGGCACCATCAAAACTAATTCGCAGTCGTGATTGACAAGATAGATGTACCGTTGGCAACGTGTGCGACGCGTACGTATTTGTGCGCGACGCATCCGTTTTACACCGTCTTGCACCTACGCGCACGAAACGGTGATGCAGATCAATCATGCGTGAACATCGATTTCGGCGAACTTCGAGATTCCTCACTTTATCGGTGTGCCTTGCAGCTTGCTCCTAGAATCGCGTCAGATTCCTACATCTTGACTGTTACTATCCGAAATCGTGGGAATTTGCAGAAAACATGATCAAATAAAGCGAATATAAAACTATTTCTGTTGGTGGAAATTGTTGGGAATAGTTTGAACCTGTTTGTTTGATAGTTTCAGTGAAATTAAATTTCTACATCTTGGATGTTACTATCCGAAATCGTGGAAACTTTCAGAAAACGTGACCAAATAAAGTCAATATAAAATTATTGCTGTTGGTGGAAATTGTTGGGAATAGTTTGAACGGGTTTGTTTGATAGTTTCAGTAAAACTAAATTTCTACATCTTGGCTGTTGCTATGCGAAATCGTGGGAATTTGCAGAAAACGTGATCAAATAAAGTGAATATAAAACTATTGCTACTGGTGGAAATTGTTGGGAATAGTTTGAACGGGTTTGTTTGATAGTTTCAGTAAAACTAAATTTCTACATCTTGGCTGTTGCTATGCGAAATCGTGGGAATTTGCAGAAAACATGATCAAATAAAGTGAATATAAAACTATTGCTGTTGGTGGAAATTGTTGGGAATAGTTTGAACGTGTTTGTTTGATAGTTTCAGTGAAATTAAATTTCTACATCTTGGATGTTGCTATCCGAAATCGTGGAAACTTTCAGAAAACGTGACCAAATAAAGTCAATATAAAATTATTGCTGTTGGTGGAAATTGTTGGGAATAGTTTGAACGGGTTTGTTTGATAGTTTCAGTAAAACTAAATTTCTACATCTTGGCTGTTGCTATGCGAAATCGTGGGAATTTGCAGAAAACATGATCAAATAAAGCGAATATAAAACTATTTCTGTTGGTGGAAATTGTTGGGAATAGTTTGAACGTGTTTGTTTGATAGCGTCAGTGAAATTAAATTTCTACATCTTGGATGTTACTATCCGAAATCGTGGAAACTTTCAGAAAACATGACCAAATAAAGTCAATATAAAATTATTGCTGTTGGTGGAAATTGTTGGGAATAGTTTGAACGGGTTTGTTTGATAGTTTCAGTAAAACTAAATTTCTACATCTTGGCTGTTGCTATGCGAAATCGTGGGAATTTGCAGAAAACATGATCAAATAAAGTGAATATAAAACTATTGCTGTTCGTGGAAATTGTTGGGAATAGTTTGAACGTGTTTGTTTGATAGTTTCAGTGAAATTAAATTTCTTCATCTTGCCTGTTGCTATGCGAAATCGTGGGAATTTTCAGAAAACGTGACCAAATAAAGTCAATATAAAATTATTGCTGTTGGTGGAAATTGTTGGGAATAGTTTGAACGGGTTTGTTTGATAGTTTCAGTAAAACTAAATTTCTACATCTTGGCTGTTGCTATGCGAAATCGTGGGAATTTGCAGAAAACATGATCAAATAAAGTGAATATAAAACTATTGCTGTTGGTGGAAATTGTTGGGAATAGTTTGAACGTGTTTGTTTGATAGTTTCAGTGAAATTAAATTTCTACATCTTGGATGTTGCTATCCGAAATCGTGGAAACTTTCAGAAAACGTGACCAAATAAAGTCAATATAAAATTATTGCTGTTGGTGGAAATTGTTGGGAATAGTTTGAACGGGTTTGTTTGATAGTTTCAGTAAAACTAAATTTCTACATCTTGGCTGTTGCTATGCGAAATCGTGGGAATTTGCAGAAAACATGATCAAATAAAGCGAATATAAAACTATTTCTGTTGGTGGAAATTGTTGGGAATAGTTTGAACGTGTTTGTTTGATAGCGTCAGTGAAATTAAATTTCTACATCTTGGATGTTACTATCCGAAATCGTGGAAACTTTCAGAAAACATGACCAAATAAAGTCAATATAAAATTATTGCTGTTGGTGGAAATTGTTGGGAATAGTTTGAACGGGTTTGTTTGATAGTTTCAGTAAAACTAAATTTCTACATCTTGGCTGTTGCTATGCGAAATCGTGGGAATTTGCAGAAAACATGATCAAATAAAGTGAATATAAAACTATTGCTGTTCGTGGAAATTGTTGGGAATAGTTTGAACGTGTTTGTTTGATAGTTTCAGTGAAATTAAATTTCTACATCTTGCCTGTTGCTATGCGAAATCGTGGGAATTTTCAGAAAACGTGACCAAATAAAGTCAATATAAAATTATTGCTGTTGGTGGAAATTGTTGGGAATAGTTTGGACCTGTTTGTTCGATATGCGACGATTTCAGCAAATTACATATGTATTCACACACTTGCAAAACAACAAAGTGTAGAACCTGTTACAATCCCCGTGCAACTACATAAATTATTAACCCTCGGACCGCTGCGAATTCTAGGCCTATGCCAGAGTCATATCTGACCCACGCCAATATTTCGCTACAGTTTTCTTTCGATATAAGGCGATGGCTCGGGACCGGCTTTCCTCGTATTTCAGAAGAAGAAGAAAAATAAGGGATAGCGATTTTCTTATTTCGAAATAAAACTGCGTGATCTTACATCGAAATAAAATTGTACATATTGACGGTCAATCGGGCTTATCCCCACCGCCACGGGTCACGAATGACTCCGGCATAGCATCCGGAGGGTGAAAGAATGAAATATCTATTTGGTTCCAGTCTCTCGCAACCGTTGCAACTTTTATTTTGCACAGAGGTCCGCAGTTTCAACCGCGAACAACGAAACAACCAGGTTTCCTTTTTCACAGCTCGACGCTAAGTATACCAAAAGCATATTTGTCCGGCAAACAAATGGCTGCGCAAGAATCCCTCGGTGAACGGAACACGAAACAAAGGTAACGCACAATTATACCGTTTCCTGAAGGAACGACTGCTAATAATGTGGTTAATCAGTGGTCAACTGTGTGCGACCATCGCTTACGTGTCATTGGCATCGAACAAAGCCTAGCCGACACTAATTTCGAGCAGACCACCAGGACAACCGGAACATCCAGCACCTAATGGACATAATATTTCCTGCTGGCCGAGCATACTAAGCGCACTCGAGCTTGATGGAATCCGAGATTGGACGCATTTCCCTATGATCAAATCAAAATGAGGATTCGCGCATTCCAATTTTTCTTGTCGCTATTCCCTCCACGCCTTTTCAATCGACATTCGACACAATTTTTCATCCAATTGGTAATATTCTAATTAATCTGATCGTAATTTTTCTTGATGGACTCCAACCCTTTATACTAGACTCTCCCCTCTAAAATCATTTAAAAAATTGTAATACTTCAAATACAGCATGGAGACTAATTTAATATAAGCTAATTTTATCAAAAGTATTGTATGTAACGCCCTTTGAACTATACAGGGTGTTCGAGATAATTGGTACCAGCTTTTTTGTCGTAAATGGTAAACATTAGAAAAAAACCGAAAAGGAGATAGTTGTAGTATATTTTACTATCAATATGTTAGCGTATCTGAATTTTTTGTATTTTTAATATTTTTCTAGAAACAAAGGTGACTAAATAAGGTAACTAAATATATGTGTTTACACCAAATGAAAACGGTCATTGAGACGAGTTCAACCATGCAGTATACTATGGTTTTCAGGATCATACAAGGGCAGAAATAAAAGGAATACATTCAACATTTCGTAGTATTGTATTTACTAGTATGTTGTGTGTATGTGTGTACACGAGATGTAGTCTTATAACTACAACATACGTAAGTAAATACAATACTACGAAATGTTGAATCTATTTCCTCTATTTCTGCCCTTTTGTTTCTGCCCTTGACTCAATGTCCGTTGTAAACAAATATGTAGCATTCCATTTTAAAAAATGAAGGTCACCTTTGTTCCTAGAAAAATATTAAAAATACAAAAAATTGAGATACGCTATCATATTGCTAGTAAAATATAGTACAACTATCTCCTCTTCGGTTTGTTTCTAATGTTTACCATTACGAAAAAACCGCTGTTACAAATTATAGCGAACACACTGTATACGTCTGTCTGTTCGGATTAGAAATGTTACGTGTTCGCCAATTTTTTGGATAAAGTATACCGGGTCTGGCATAGCAACTACTTTTCTCGCGCAACTTGGCACTTCCAATGATCGTCATAGTCGATCGATCGCTGCAGCAAGCTCAACGAGAAACATGGTTCCGTAGCCACTGCATTTTGACACTTACAATTCACTACACATGCAACTATGCAAATTATATATAAAGCGAGACATGATCAAAGGAAGCAGAAACTGGGAAAACAGGTTTACGTGCATGTTTGCTTTGGCCGCAACACGTGTACGCGCATTGTACACGTGTTTCAAGCTCTGTGAGCACGAGTAGATCAATGACGCTCTCTATGTTGATTCAACTATCTAACCCCAACTACTTGCTCTGTAACTATTGCACAACTCCAGATTCCATGCCGCATTTCCACCGGATGCGAAGAGATGCGATGCCCTCCTCCCCATTCGCGTTAAATGTGTTCATGACAACAGTTATGGTTTAATAAACCAAACGACTCAATGATTCACATCTGTCCCGGAGAATCGATACGCGTCCTCAAACGGAATTTTGAATTTTTCACCAATATTTGCAATAACCTTTTTAAAGCCGAAAATCAACGGCCGAGAACTTCCCAATAAATTGTTCAGAAACGACAGCAGTTTCGTTCATGATTCAACAAATTTTTGAAATTTAATTTCACCTTTGCGATTATTATTTAAGAGAAAATTGTTGTTACTAATCATTGTTATTAGTTGAAATTTACAACTCACGCTATGATCAAGTCAATTTCAGAACGGATATATCAATATAGTGATTTTTCTATATATGTCGCCAAGGCCTGGACAATAAACGTCGCGGAACTATCCCCACTATCGCAAGGTATACCCTTAATTAATTTATTAGTGAATTAGCTTAAGAAAAGAGAGAGAAAATCACTTTAGCGAGACATCTGTGAACTTACAATAGAATTACAGTGAATTCTCGATATATGTCAACAACACGGGTCTTGCCAGCGTCATGTATCGTGCAGGAGACATACCGGAGCCGTGTTATGTTTACACTCTTCGGCGTCCGAGGCCTCTCGACCTTCGTGGGGCCCCCACGGTAGTGGGGATAATTCCGCGACGTTTATCATCCAGGCCTTGGCGACATATATAGAGAAATCACTGTACTGTATAAATTTCAATCAATTTCAAATGAAATAATTTAATACGAATTACGTTCGTTTCTACATTGGAGAAACGTGTGACATTTACAACGAGTATACGTATTCCAGTTTTGTACCGTTCTTATCGCTGCTATCGCGCCACCCTTTGTGTTCTCTCTAAAATTTCGTTGTTACATTTGTCGTTCACAGCTGTTGCGTCCGTGATTTTCTCGCAAGCTGTGTATCGTCGGAGTGAATTCACGTGAAATCGACCACGTGTCGTATAGCATTTGGCCTCGGGAACGACGAGCAAGACGATTTTGCATAATGGAACGTCAAAGAACGGAGTCACTGGCGCCCCGGCGTATCAGTAACGCATGATCAACCGCCTAACATGCTGTAAACACATTTTCAGGGACGGTCAGAACACGTTGCACTCGCTGCTATTTCGTTTATCTACTTACGACCCCGTCGGAATAACTTTGCTTCTATCGGGGTACCGGCACGCCGGGAACCGTTACCGAATCGCCTAACTCGCATTCTCCGTCGGTTCTTCCTTTATCCGTGGCCAGAGTCAACTAACGAACGATCTAATCCGATTCGAAATCACGCTAACCTTCATGAATCACCGGATAGGTATGCCAGTGACCGGGAAACTGCACCTGAGTCGACTGTGAACGCTAAAATGATGGATCATCGAGTCAAAATGACTTAAGCCTACACTTCAAATCCTTTATTTTGTCCTTCTTAAGGGGTTTCAGAATTTTCCTGAAATACTCCTTTAAATGTATAAGGAGACCTCTGTCCAAAATTAAGCGTGTTTACAGTCATTAGTCAAGGTTCAAGAACATTTCTTGAAACCCTAGAGGGATCACGTCATCGTTACTTCACTATTTACATCAAGTGCCCTACTTTTATGAATATTTCATACTCGAGGTCACGTGAAGGTCATAATATTGCCGGTCGTTGGATTCGTCTTGACCTCGGCTATCATATAGCGATAATAAAAATATATCGTTCCATTTAGAAAAACTTCGATGACCTTGAAATCTCGAAAAATATAACCTTGAACAAATTTTTTTGCCTATCATAATATTTGCCCCTCTGAACCAACTAATGCTTTCCTCTAAAATTTTCTTCTTTCACAAAAAAGAAGCGAGATATTTTAAATTCTCGAGTTAGGTGAAACACCCTGTCCATTCTTCATTATAATCTAAACAGAAGTCAATTTATTCAGTTTCGGGGATGTTGTAATTTTTAGAAAACAGTAGAACTGTAGTCTGACAGTGTTAAACAGTTTACGCTAACAGGCGAAAATTGTTGAAAGATCGATCAGAAGATTGATCTTCTTCTCTAACAGTAGTATGTGCCTCTTTAACACAGACGTCAATTCTAAGACCGCGATTAACGTTTTCTCGAAATTCTTGTTGACGTTCAAGAAAACACTGATTTTGGAATAGCAGGATTCGCGTGGCCACGGGGATGGTCAGTTTTCGTGGCACGGACGTTCAATGTTTTCTTATTTTATGGCTCGTGTTTTATACGATATGCCGTTGAGGGGCCACCAGTTGCTTGGCCAGCATTCGAGTAAAATGGCGACAGAAGTGGTAAATTTCCGGATTCGTACTTGCTACTGTAAGGATTGGCTGGAGTTCGCGCGGGAACACTCGTGTGTATATCGGGTTTACGGGTGGATGTAGAAGAAGGAAAGGAAGCCTTAGGGAAGTTGTTATCTGGAGTAATGGGTTCCGGTTCCTGTGTCGTTTCCTGCCCTCCATCCGTCATCCTGCAGCTCTCTCTCTCTCTCTCTCTCTCTCTCTCTCTCTCTCTCTCTCTCTCTCTCTCTCTCTCTCTCTCTCTCTCTCTCTCTCTCTCTCTCTCTCTCTCTCTCTCTCTCTCTCTCTCTCTCTCTCTCTCTGGCGAGTACCTCCACGATTTCTCGGCCCTCTGTATATGTATACACTGCCGGTCAAAAGTATGGAGCCCGGGCTCTGCGATCATGTGTGCGCCGTACACACCCCTGCAGAATTTCCAGGACACTTCGCGATGAAACGTAAGGAGCTACGTACTTTTAATAAAATAAGGGAAATCGATTTTTCAGAAATGGTACATTTTGTACTCTTGAATGCTCTGCCAGAGTTTCGTTTGGAAAATTTCGAAACTGCTGGACTTGTAACTAGACTGCGGATTTTGTGCGTTTACAACACAAATGAGTAGGTGTGATTGAAAACAGTAAAAAGATTAGAGGACTTTAAAGATACTGTTACATTATTTTCAACCTATTAACCCTTAGCACTCGAATGGCGAGTGTAAGACGCCACTAAAGATTGCTGTATCATTAATCAAAATATTTTTTACATTATCAAATTTGTTTGTATTTAATAAATTACTAAACATTTCAGTACTCTACGAGTAAATGGCACGATTTTCGTATGTATAGTATGAACAATTATATATAGAAGGGAAATATTCTAGGTCGGAAGAAATGTTTCGTTTCAGAGCTAAAATGGCTTCGAGTGCAAAGGGTTAAACATACTCAGAAAGAAATCAAATTTTTACTTCGCTCCAGTTTCTTACAACTTGGGTGGAAAATGTTTATTTTGCATACAAATTCGCAGTCTGCTTACGTGGCAAACCCTAGAGCGAATAATGTATTCTTGTCTTTCAGGGGATGCTTTTATAAAAAGAAAATTATAACACTCTTTACAGACAAAATTTATGAATATATTTTTACATGTTTCAGGGACGTTTGTCGTGTGTTGAGTTTGGAGTTAACTCTTATGTTGGCAACAAGATAAATTCTTTGAAAGCCTCGGTATTTAAGATTTCTAGCCTGAAGGTTTATCTTGCAATGGGCGTCCGGGTGGCAATGCAAGTGCTAAGGGGTTGATTCGCTTTCGGGGGGGGGGGGTGCAAAACAGTGAGATAAAACGGGGGGGAAGGGCAATAAATTGAATAGCGTCAGGATTTTCCGAAACGTCGGATTGGCCCGGAAAAGGATTAGCAATATCGCACTTTATGCAGGTCAATTGGATGGCGCTGACGGACATGCGAAGCGTGAAGAGGAGATTCAGGTTGAAATGGAAATGGGCGTCGTGGTAGGGAAACCACCGACGCCACCACCGTTGCTAAATGGGCTCCGAGCGGGTTACCCAACTGTTGCGCCTTCATCAGAAATTTATGCAGAATCCTGGGTTAACCGTCCCGGGCAATCAGCTTTGTAACTGAGCTAACGTCGTATCGGCGGGGGAACGAAACCGAGAGAGGCCCTGATTTAGTAAAACGGCCTTTAATATTTTGCACCTTCGGTGCCCTGACACGCGTTCAACCTTCGATCTAATGCCGCGACAGCGAAACTTCACGCCTTTACAATAATCCTAGGCGCGAATACCTCCTCACTTTTCATTACGTCGAAAACCCATGAAAACCCTGCATTCCCTTTGCGAGATATTCACTGGCCCACGAAACTATTCTAACGCGTTCATTTACTAAATGACGCGCAGAAAAGATTTGTAAGAAATTGCAATTGACGAGAATTACATGAAAAATAAAAAGAAAGGCGGTATTTACAAACTTTAAATATGCATTTTGTAGATCCATGTTAGGTTCACGCTAAATTAAGGTGCCCTGAATCTTTTTGAAATGCACATTTTTATTTAACAATTCCCAGAATGTAGACCGGGTGTCTCTACGTTCGAAATTACCTCAGCGATTAGCAGGTGCTGTAGCTAGCTTTATCGACGTTTGAGTTACACACCCGTAAGACTAATTGAGATTACGATTCAATCAATCTTATCAACGATTAATCTCGACGAGGAATTGTATAAAATAATCTACGCTTTTTTCTGTCGCTGTTCTGCGACGTTGTATTGGCGATACGATTACTATCGTATCGATTGCTATACAACGAGAGGGTAATGTTCGTTCTCCGATTAGATGTCGTGGAGATTAATTATTTTGACAGAACAAATAACAAAATGATTAACCAAATAAATAAATAAGTAAATAACTAATCAAAAGTTTGAATATCATAGCTGTATACATTGTCATGTTGTTTAATTAGAATCTTTGAAAACGGTACTGCGTATTTTTTATGCGGATCCATATTCCGAACGAAAGAGTAATTTAAGAAAATGAAGGATTCGTGTCACGCTTAAAATCTTCTATTCTGCACTGTTTAATTAGATTATGATTTGCGTCGAAGGAAAAACTCGCAAGTATTTTTTTCCGATACCTACTACTTTCCCCGCAAGCTTGATTTTTGTAAGAATGGTGACATTTTCCATAAAATTCTGCATTTTCCAGAAAAATAAAGACATCTTGAACTGAAATTGTTGCTTAATCGGAGCCGTAGAAGTTTACCGATTCGTTCGCCTAATTTTTCAGCCGAGAAAATGAGATTTGCATAACTTACCGACTAGAGCCAGAATCACGGTGAGAAGAGACGTTGCCGGGAAGGTTACCGATAAATTCATCTCCAGCATTTGAAGCAAGTCCACTGAAACAAAGCAAAAAGAAGTATTTCACGTGAAAAAATTGATTATTGGTTCCTGGGGTTGAGTACAATCTCAACAATTCAGTATATATTCTGTTCGTTCATTATTCACATTCATATGTATATATTAATATTATATAATCTACAAAATTCAAGAAGTGTACAGAGGGAATTACGAGGCTGTGGATTTCTATGGAAAATAAAAATTGTTTTTAATTAAAGGGACCAAATCAATATTTGTTTCTACTTCGAATAATTTGTACATGTTCAATCCTTTTAGTCCTTGCACTGTTTTATATTTTATCTACTCATTTTTGTTACAAATGCATAAAACCTGGTAAAAAAAATGTTATCTTTTCAGATTTTGTGAGACTTTCGTCAGCACCGATGGGTCAAAGTCTACACGTTAATAATACAAAAGAGATTCGTCTCTGCCGAAATATGAGCTGCTCAGCTCCGCCGATATATTGCACCTACCACGCTTTCAGGGCTAACGATAAATTTGCGCTTAATCGTGGACATGTCTGCGTAAAGAGATCCATACAAAATTCTCGTTTCATATTTAGCGCGCTGAATGCATAGCGACAGGATATTGTATCGAAATCGTTATGCTCGGCGACGAACGATACGAATTTAATATTTATTAGATGCTCAGTGACGAAAAGTTTCTGAGCGGCAGGTTATTACACAAGTTGAGAGCCGCGAAGAAATCGTGTCGCGTTCGACGAGTCGGTTCAAAGCTCAATAAGAATTAATTTCAAAACTTCCCCGATCTCGATTTAAGTTCCGACAAACTTTCGATCGGCGCCCTGAGACAGGGGTGGGGGGGAGGCAAGGTTTCGCTCTCCTTCGCGCACCTAATCCATATACAACTCTCGATTAATTTATTTCATTCGCTCTTCTATGACCATCCCATGTCGCGTGGTAATCGTTAGTTTCCCGGAAATACAAATTGGAAAACCGATCAAATTATTCCAATAGTCGAACGTGACATACCCATGCGATATCATGTGCCAACCGATCGCATGATTCATACAGAACGTCTCTTCTGAAGATCTTCTTCGTGGCCCCTTAGGTCTGGCTTTGAAAAATATTGTTTATAACGATTCGAGAAACGTATATTTTTTCATTACATTTTCAACCTTTGTGCGTGTAACGCCGGTTGTTTCATATTGATATCTGTAATACTACTTGAGTTATGATATAAATTGCAATGAGAATCCGGGGCCCCTCGTAGGGTTAGCTCTGTGCTCAAGGAAAACTGTTTAGAACAATTTAAAATGTGCAGTGCAATTTGTTGTATTTTTTCCTGAAATTTTCAACCTTTGTGCGTGTAACGCCGGCTGTTTCATATTGATATCTGTAATACTACTTGAGTTATGATATAAATTGCAATGAGAATCCGGGGCCCCTCGTAGGGTTAGCTCTGTGCTCAAGGAAAACTGTTTAGAACAATTTAAAATGTGCAGTGCAATTTGTTGTATTTTTTCCTGAAATTTTCAACCTTTGTGCGTGTAACGCCGGTTGTTTCATATTGATATCTGTAATACTACTTGAGTTATGATATAAATTGCAATGAGAATCCGGGGCTCCTAGTAGAGTTAGCTCTGTGCTCAAGGAAAACTGTTTAGAACAATTTAAAATATGCAGTGCAATTTGTTGTATTTTTTTCCTGAAATTTTCAACCTTTGTGCGTGTAACGCCGGTTGTTTCATATTGATATCTGTAATACTACTTGAGTTATGATATAAATTGCAATGAGAATCCGGGGTCCCTCGTAGGGTTGACTCTGTGCTCGGGGAAAACTGTTTAGAACAATTTAAAATGTGCAGTGCAATTTGTTGTATTTTTTCCTGAAATTTTCAACCTTTGTGCGTGTAACGCCGGTTGTTTCATATTGATATCTGTAATACTACTTGAGTTATGATATAAATTGCAATGAGAATCCGGGGCCCCTAGTAGAGTTAGCTCTGTGCTCAAGGAAAACTGTTTAGAACAATTTTAAATGTACAGTGCAATTTGTTGTATTTTTTTCCTGAAATTTTCAACCTTTGTGCGTGTAATGCCGGTTGTTTCATATTGATATCTGTAATACTACTTGAGTTATGATATAAATTGCAATGAGAATCCGGGGCCCCTCGTAGGGTTAGCTATGTGCTCAAGGAAAACTGTTTAGAACAATTTAAAATGTGCAGTGCAATTTGTTGTATTTTTTCCTGAAATTTTCAACCTTTGTGCGTGTAACGCCGGTTGTTTCATATTGATATCTGTAATACTACTTGACTTATGATATAAATTGCAATGAGAATCCGGGGTCCCTCGTAGGGTTGACTCTGTGCTCGGGGAAAACTGTTTAGAACAATTTTAAATGTACAGTGCAATTTGTTGTTTTTTTTTCCTGAAATTTTCAACCTTTGTGCGTGTAACGCCGGTTGTTTCATATTGATATCTGTAATACTACTTGAGTTATGATATAAATTGCAATGAGAATCCGGGGCTCCTAGTAGAGTTAGCTCTGTGCTCAAGGAAAACTGTTTAGAACAATTTTAAATGTACAGTGCAATTTGTTGTATTTTTTTCCTGAAATTTTCAACCTTTTGCGTGTAATGCCGGTTGATTCATGTTGATATCTGTAATACTACTTGAGTTATGATATAAATTGCAATGAGAATCCGGGGCCCCTAGTAGAGTTAGCTCTGTGCTCAAGGAAAACTGTTTAGAACAATTTAAAATGTGCAGTGCAATTTGATGTATTTTTTTCCTGAAATTTTCAACCTTTTGCGTGTAATGCCGGTTGTTTCATATTGATATCTGTAATACTACTTGAGTTATGATATAAATTGCAATGAGAATCCGGGGCTCCTAGTAGAGTTAGCTCTGTGCTCAAGGAAAACTGTTTAGAACAATTTTAAATGTACAGTGCAATTTGTTGTATTTTTTTCCTGAAATTTTCAACCTTTGTGCGTGTAATTCCGGTTGTTTCATGTTGATATCTGTAATACTACTTGAGGTACGATTTTTTAAAGAGCACGATGCGGAGGAACGAATTGCAGAATTTTCGATAGAATGGAAATTCGAGGACCAATTAAATAAGTGGAACCTTTCATCGATATGAATTTCGTACAGATTTGCGAACTAATAATATTCAGAACGGTCTTTCGATCAGTCCAACATCGATTTAGAAAGTATGATTTTCACTTTGGAGAACGAAGACACAAAGCCGACTCAATCGTCGGACTTCGTCGATTGCACGGCTCCTTTGTTCGCCGGAATTCGTCTAACTGCAATGAAATACTGAATAACGATTTGCAATGCGCGAAGTATAGCGGTGATGTTTGAGTATAATTAAAACTTGCTCCGCGCGTGTTCGGGTAGCTCATTCGAATCCGAAATTAAAAATGGCTGACATCCGGGGGTTAGTTACCGGGAGCCCGTATGCCGGTTACTTAATTCTTCAGGGATGACTGAAAAACTTTCGCGAGGGTGCTTTCTTCTATAACTTAATCGAGGCTCGGCAATATAATTAAGAAGTTCAGCTATTCCCAAACGACGACGCATGCCGTGTCTTCTTTATAACATCCCGGGTATCGTCGTTTACACATTTCCACGCGCCGGCCACCTTGCTGTTTCGATTTAATGAATTTTAGATTTTAAGATATCACCCACTTAAGCCACTCCCACTGCTCATTAAAACTCTCCAGTCCTCCATCTTGCCTTGTGTAATCTGAACTCTACCACCAACCTACCAAGCGTACCGCCAAACTGTTTCCCCACTGTCCCAGAGCAAATATACCGGGGCATACTGGTTTTTCATTTTCGAAAAATCGATATTTCTTTTTGCATGTTCTGTAAGTACAACTGTCGTGGACTACGTATGTTTAGAACAGAGCACGACGGTGTTCGTAAATTCTTTAAACGTATTTATGGTTTTGCGTTTGATCTACTCATGTTTGGCGAAAAAATCTGCACTACTGATTTTTTTAATGAAACTTTTACCGATACATTCGTGACATAATCCTGATTGAAATGACTCCAAACACGACACAGTTTGATCAATTTCATCTGATTCAAGCATTTCCCCCCGATTAGGTTCGGATAATCGAGGTCCCATTGTATCGTGGAACAATCAAGCGAATATACTTCGAATTGTGTCATGCTTGGTCTGATTTTAACACTAGGTTTGCGGAGCTATAAAAGTGACTGATTTTACATTACTTTATAAAAATAAGGAGAACGTGCTGCCTAAATTTTTAGTCATTTTTTTCCCCGAAGGAATAAATTTTCTTAATCTTAATAATTGTAAATTAAAAATATTAGAACCCGTCATTTTGACGGGTCCCGTGAACCTAGTGCTAATCAGAAAAATATCACAAACGTGCTGATAAAAGTTTCGAACGAAAATAATTGAAATCAACAATGCCTCGTCACGCCGATTAATTTAATCTCGTATCGCGATTACACTTCTCGCAGACAGGTGCAGCGCAAAAGGTTAATTTTCATCTGTTCCGGTGCACAAAGGACTTCTTCATCGAGCATATTAATCGGCGGCATTCGCCGAATCAAGCAACAGAGCATAAGAGACTTTGCTGGGAGCTGAATCACCGATAAATTTCTGGTGACAGTTAGTTCGTTGATTACGCAATACTAATCACGGCTGACCATCTAGAAGCTTTCAAATAAAGAGTACTCAATGAGCCATTGAACTCGCGTTATCTGTTCATATCGTAGATCGCACAGAATTGTTCCGAACCGGCATAATAAGCAGCGATAAAATCTGCGAAACGTGGATACTTCGTATGCAAATAACGTGCCGTTCGTTAAGAACGCGAACTTTATTGAAACAAAAATTAATTTGATGCATTTAATCGGATTAAGTCTGCACGCATGTGCGTGGGCGTATTGCTCGATCGCGTTTATATAATAATTAATTAAATTAAATCGTGCTCCAAGAGTATGACGTGATTCGTCGAAACAATGGTAAGGGACGAATCCGTATTTTCCGTGAAATTGTTCACGTATAAATCAATCAAGTATAAAGTACAAATAATCGTGGACAGTATTAATGTATAAATTAGGCGTGTTGCAGCAAGAGTTAATTCGTAACGAACACTAATAATTAGAGCTGCGGATCTCATGCGATTATGACAACACTGAAAAAATCGAATACAAAACAGTGAAAACATTCAAAGACATTTAAAAATGCATTGTTTTCAACTCGATAAGATGATTAAGTGAAGAAATAAATGCCTTTGTAGCTTCTGTACGTGATAAACTATTACACTAAAAAGAAATGAAATAATCCTCATGTGATAATATGGTCTTTAAAATGATTTGATCAGTGATCTAGTGACTTATTGATCAGTGATCGCTTATTTATTTACAATATCTTTTCCTCTGCAGTCGCGACTAGAATTGGTGATCTAAATCTAAATCTAAATAAAAATATGATATGTTCGGTTTAACAACTGCCGAATCAACATTGTTAAAAAATTAATTGTATTTATTGTAATTAATAATGTACTAAATATAGTTTGTATGCATGCCATTAAGTAGTTTATGCTTTAAACTGCATAATTTTATGTAAATAGTGCATATCATTTTCTTCGGCGATAATTGCTAACGGCAATTCTGCAAAAGCGACGGACGAATTACATAAGAGCATATAACGAAGTTCCAGGAAAACATGACTGCGCACACAAGGAAAACAACTATCTGATACACTGCAACATTCTCAAGGAAAACAAACTAGCGTCACGCGGAAGCGAAAAAATATAGCGCGTAAACAAATCATAAGTACGCTATTTCCGATTAGATAGACTGGATTGTCGTTACGTCCGTACGTCCTTTATTGTCGACGTTGCTAACTATAAAACTATCTAAGCATCGTCCACCGGCGCGAAATAAATAATAGCAATAAACGAAATAAATTCAAGTTGAAATTGATCGTTCTTGATCGAACTTGAATTATGTAGGCTATCGGAAGCGTAAATCTAGGCAAACTGTGATTTACGACGCGCGTGGTCCTTGTAACAGATAATAAACACATTGTTTGTAACAATTCCGACGAAGTTCAAGATACTCGTATGTAGCAAACAAGCACATTCGTCGATATCATTAGACGCTGTTTCCAAAATTGACTTCGAATGAAATTAAGTTACAAAAAAGATTCATACCACGAAATTTAAGAAATTTATTTTTCCATTAACGTTAACGCGAATGTATTAATTTATAACTGATTCATTTCATATAAACCAACGTGGTCGCTAATGACGCCGCTGTTAATGCGACCTTTGTAAATAAACGATGTTAACATTTTGCCACGTCGATGGTCAAATCTTTTTGCCAAACTTGAAAATTAATTTACACCGCAATCTATTGAGTAAACCAAATTTTATTAGGACCTACGAGGTGTAAGAATGTTACAAAAATCATTATTACGATAAACTTTATTTTTCCCACCTTTTATGTTATTAAATAAGTTGCTTTGGTTTTGTGTGACTTTTATGGGCATTGGTGTAACACTCAACGAAAATAATCCTATCCGATATTTTATGTACAACTGCGGTTCATTTGGCACATACGGTTTCGTTAATGCAACAATCTGTATTATATAATTCTTATCATAAAGGTGTAACAGAAATCGTGTACGTTTATTTCGTTCGACAATAATGTCCTCGGAAATACAATTTTACAAGAAATTTATGCTCTCGCAAGGAGACTCTCTGTTTGTTGACATGCCCTGAACGATATTACATAATCACGAGCGCGGTTTATCGTTCGGCTCTTTAAATACTAAATCACAACATTACCATTTCGACACGCGACACATTTGACTCGCAAATTCACTGAAACGAAACTGACATACTCGCACGGTTCGGACTTTCTGCGTGAAAGTGGAAAGAAATGGCACGTATGTAAGTTCAATAACTTTTAATTTCTTTCCCTGATAATGTATTAAGTAGCTTCTTTAGGAACATGGGAAACCTTATTACATTTCAGTAGAATATTATGGTTACCTTGGCGATTATCTAAGAGATAATGTTAAGTGTCCCTTGAGAGGTCATTGACCTGCTTATACTCTGCACGCTATAGCTGCTTTGAATGTGTAAATTCGATATACAAAATGATGTTATGACCATTTTAATACCTATTACTAATAATATTAGTGTAATATTTCCCCTTTAACGCTAAAACAACCGAGAATTAACAGTCACTAATTTGTATTGCCATTGCAAAATAACAAGACTGCATTTATCGAAACGTCCCACGTTTGTTTACAAGAATAATTACAATAATTGTAAAATGCAGAATGTCCATCTCCTGTGTATCTCCAAAAACATGAAAAACTAGCGATACTAACAGCGACGCTAATAACATTATTTACACTAAAAATTGCCCCAGATACAGTGATTGTAGACTTTGACACTAAAACCGAGTAAGACCATTTTTCAAAAGAAAATTGTACCTGCCGAAATTCCACGTGTTTTTAAATATGTGTCAAGTAAGATTTAAACAATTTTCAACATCTCGACTTGCTCGATTCTTGCACCAAGTATTTCAGTTTCGACTGCTGTTCTTTTGAATACTTCGATAGAAAGCAACTACAATAACCGGTCGTGGAACAATTAACAACATTATTAATACTACTGAACGAAACTTAATTCTAAATAGGACGAAATAAAAATGTTTAACCCTCTCAATGCTTAGCGAAAACTGTTGAAATGTGCTGTTACACAAACATCCGCTTTTCACGTTTTCAATATTTTCAACCTTTTCGCTAAACGAACAACCGTGTATTCAAATGAAACGAACCCGTCAACCATCATTTCAAAAGCGAACGAGTGCTCTGTTCGAACTCTAAAATCTCAAAAAGCCAAGCCCTCTCTCTTTTCCAAACCGATCCAGATGCCCCCGTCAGGGTTGATCGAGAAGTTGGATTTGCTGTATACGATCGGCACCGCGGTCTTCTCCGTGGGTTTCAGATCGAACCTGTGCACCAGATTGGCAATCAGAATCTTGGTCTCCATCAGAGCGAACCGATTACCGATGCATTTCCTCGGGCCAATGCCGAACGGCAGATACGCGTACGGATTGACCTTGTCCTTGTTCTGCTCGCTGAATCGTTCCGGATCGAATTTCTCCGGATCGGGGAAGTACTTGGGATCGCGATGCAGCCCGAACACAGGGAACGTGACCGCGTCACCGGGATTCACTGTGGCAGACGCGTAACCAGGTCCGGCAGGAGGTAGCTCGAACTTCTGGGCGCAGATTCGGTCGATCAGGACCACGGGAGGATGCTTCCGCAGGGTCTCGGAAACCACCATTTCCATGTACTCCATCTTGAGCAGCTCCTCGTAGGTGATCTTGCCGTTCCCTTCCGCCATGTGACTGTCAACTTCTTCCCGTAGCTTCTCCTGCACGTCAGGATTCAAAGCGAGTTCGTAGGCGATGTAAATCATCAGCGTGGAGGACGTGTCGAAGCCGGCCAGAAAGAAGATGAAAGCTTGAGCGACAATGTCGTCGATCGTCAGCTGGTGCGACGTTAGCTTGTCCTTGTCTCTGGCCTGCATCAGCAGGTGTATCATGTCCGGCCTGACGATCTTCTGCGTGTCCCGAGTCTTCACGGTCTCGGCAACCACTTTCTCGAAGAAGTTCCCGGTGTCTCGCGAGAGGAACTTGATCCCGATCATCTTCGAGAGCCGGGGGCTCAAACGGAAGAAGAGGAACTTGAGCAGCCGGAGGAAACCGCCGAACGTCGTGGCGTCTGCACCCTTTTTGAAGAACTCGTTGTCCCGGTTCTCCAAGGAGTTCACGCTGATGCCAAAGGCCGCGGTGGCGATCACGTCGTTGGTGTACCTGGTGAAGAGATCCTTGGTCTCGACCGAGGTGAACTGCTCCGGATGTGTGTACAGGTAATCGGTGAACTCTTTGGAGCACTGGGAGACCAGGTCGAACATGAACCTCATCTTGCTGGCGGTGAAGGTCGGGCTCAGGGTGTTCCTCATCTCCTTCCAGCGGTCGCCTTTCAAAGAGAAGATGTTCTTGCCGAATACCGGGTCTATCCTCTCGTCGATGAAGCTCTCGTGGTCCGGGAACTGCTCGAAGTGCTTTATGCCTATATCTTTGATCAGCTCTGGGTCGCGCAACATCACGGACGGGGTGGCGAAGTTCATCGTCCCTATGTACCTCACGTCAGGGTGGGCATTGTACCACTGCTGTACGATGTCCGGCATTGAGATCAGACGAACCAGCGTCTCCCATCCGGACCCCAAGAAAGGGATTGACGACACCGTCGGCACCTGTCTTCTGGTCCAATAATATGATTGCTCGTAGAACAACGAGATCAGCTTCGCCAAGCCGATGACTATTAGCCCGACCACTAGCAGGTTGAACGATATAGAGATCGAAGGTGACTCCATCGTTACGAGTTTGCGTACCGAATGACTCCAACTCGTGACTAGGAGCAATGTTATAAACGTGAGTGAACATATCCACGGATTTATCATTGGACGAGGGAACTGCCGTAGGAGGGAGTAACGACTGTTACGTCAACCACTTGACGATCTGCGTTGTCTGTCATCGATACTTCCCGAAAAGCTCGCGGACGGCCGCGAAAATGAAAGTCACAGGGGAAAACACGATGTACGGGCGTGTTCGGAAAGAGTTATCTTTCGGAAGCCGATCCGTTACGATTGATCGATTTCTTTCACAGACGGAATCCGTCTTGGAAGTCAGCGAAGATACGATGCAGTCGGGACGGCTGACGATGTTTTATCGACGGAGCGGAAGTCGATAGCGTTCGTCTTCGAATTCTTCGGGTTCCTCGGGATCAACGGTCGCATCGGTCGCGACGGCTAGGCTTTCCTTTGACAACGGCGGGAAAACTGAGTAACAATGCTAAGTCACGATGAACAAGCTCTCCGACGCAGAGCAGATCGAGCTGCAGAAATTTTATAAGAATGGAGAACGCTCGTCGTGGCATCGCCGAAACGGCAGACTAACAAAAACCTCTTCTTTCGGTCTCACAAAACTTTCACTTTTCGTTACCTCAAACTTCGAACGCGTTTTTTTCGGAAACTCGAGAGCCCGACGATCGATTTGTAATTTTACATTCGTCCACAGAAATGTACACGGCGCCGTGAACATCGTTTGGGTATAAACAAAATTTATCGTAAAAACTCGTCAATCTTTTGTTGAAGAACACACCTAGTTCCTGAACTGTCTATACAGTTTTTCTAAAAAAATTTTAATTTTGAGTAGGTGTGTATAAAGAGATAAAATTAATTTTTATCTTTCAACTTTTTAAATCCTTCGTTCCACTATTTTCTGTAAATTTTCAGCAATGTATCGATTTTAGGTGCCATTACAAAAACTTTATTGCTACTTATTGTGATTTAATCAAATACTTGATTTTTAAAGGAATACGTAAGAGTTGAAATGCTATTTTGTCCAGAACCACAGCTGTTTAATTAATCATCCACATTTCACGACAAAATTGGCGTGCATAATGCATGGCAATGAATTTATTCAATATGCAAGTAATAGTTATTGACAATACGCTCCGAGGATTTCAAGCATAGAAGAGCATGCGATACATGATTTTTGTCACTCTTGTTTAAATTTATATCGACGAGTAGATTTATTGTTGTTTGTTGCTAACCTTGTTTCGTTTAAACTGTAATAATAATGCGTCACAGACAATTTTATCTTTATTTTATTCTTGATATGTGCTGCAAAACTGATCTTGAAATAATAGCAAAAGCATGCAAATGAAATTGAAAATATGATCTCCGCCAATATTCCACCCGTTCTGCGAGACGAGTGTGTACAAAGTTATGCAAATTAATAAACCACAAAGCGATTGTAATACAGGTTTAAAACAACACAAACGAATCATATTAAACACGTATCGGAAAAATTTTGCTTCAATGTTACTGAGTTTCCCCGTTTGTAATTTTGTAACGATATACAACTGTATCGTGCATGGTTGAATAATATTTAAATGAATAATACGCGTAAAGATATAATCTTATCAGCTGTGAAAAAAAAATTTACAAAATGTATAACATTCTGGATGTGTAAAATTCCCAGAGTCAGTATATATTTTTAGTTTTTTATTTTACAATTAATGGAATACTAGCCATGTTTTTATAGAGAATTATCAAGTCAATTTCTCTTTATTCGTATGCGCATTAAGCTTACATTACAAATTTTTATAAAACATATTAAAATGCAGTTCCGTTTAGTATTTGGCGTTTTTAATGTTGACATTATGTAACCGATATTACATACTAGAGTTTGAAACGATAATCGTATGAACCGAATACGGATGACAGAACAATAATGAATACGATTGTCAGTGGCATAATGAAAACTGGCATTGTAACGTAACACTGTGTTACAGTGTAGTAAACCAATTCCAGCTGATCACCGATGCAACTGAAATTAACGCAGAGATTGCAGAACAATTTATTATACTTTTGATTAAAGCTTGCAAGCGTTACTCGTACGTTCGACTTTTAGTGTATTGAAATACAATGGAAATGAATATTTATTGGCTCGTGTAATTGCGAAAAATTAAATTATTGCTTCGATTGTGCTCGGGATACACAGAAATCAAGCAAATAGTTGAGGTGCAGGTGTAACACGCGAACAGAAAATCAAACTCATTCACCTGGGTGTACAGTTACACCGTTGCAACCAAATCCAGCCGAAGGTAATTCGAATTTCAATGTGAATTGCCTATCGATGAACGCAACAAGAGAGTGCATTCTGACTGTCTCTGATACCACCGTTCCCATGTATTTCATTTTCGCTATACCACCATATAAAACGGCTAAATACCGGTCCCGTTACCCTCGCGCAACACTATCTGCGTGTCTAGATACAAAACAACCTCGCACAGTAGAACCGCATCCCTGCGAACTCATTTTGTCATACTGTTCGGTTGACGCAAAAATAATTACGGGTTTCAACTAACGTAAAATTAAAATATCTCCCAAAGTAATGGTTTTTCGACATAAATAGATTAATACATTTCTATTCGGAATACCGAGATGCATCGAATGGCGCATACAAAATTATATGGTTCCATAAAAAAAAAATAAAGATGACCTTCACGTCACCTTCATGCGAACACTTACAAATAAAATAGCGGCACTGGATTACATCCCGCTCGAAACAGAAACAGTCTTGTATGAAACATTTTTTCCAATAACGAATAGTTCTGGAGATAATCGCATTTATTGTATCTCCTTGTAAGAAGTAAATACAGTGAATCCGGGATATACGTCGCCGAGACTTCTGAGTTAGCAGTCGCGGAATTATCCCCACTGCCGCGGGGTATACTCCGTGAGGGATCAAGAAGCTCGAGAGCTGCCGCCGTCGCCGAGGAGTGTGAACATAACAGGGTCTCGTCGGCAGCATTTCCCCGCTGTGACTTTGACAGATAACTCATAGGACACACGAATTACGACGTGTTGGCGGTGACTATCGCTGCACTTTTCTACGTTCGACACCGCATCAAAGAATAGTGTCCCGACGACGACAAGACCCGAGCTGCTGACATGTAACTACAAGTATACATACCAGAGTTGGGCAAAACGTAATTTCAATTACAATTACAATTACTTATCAATTACTGTAATTTGAAATTGCAGAAATAAAATTACAGTTACATGTAATTGTAATTGGTAATCGCAATTACTTGATGAATCACTGTAATTGTAATTGTGGTCCGCAATTACAACTACTGGTTGAGCCAGATTAATTGCAATTACCAATTAGAATTATATGTAACTGTAATTTTGTTTCTGCAATTTCAAGTATTTTTAATGCAATTACAAGTAATTGTAATTGGTAGTTGCAATTACTTGCAATTACTCACTAAAAAACGTAATTAGATACCTATTTATTTTGATACCCATGTATTTAACCCAAGAGGTTGTTGAGCGGAAATGCGACAATTTTTTTTTTTGTTATTTGTAATTTAATTGCTGCAATTACAATGTAATTTTAATTGCTAAGACTTAAATTACAATTACAAGGTCATTTAAATTACAAGTAATTGCAATTACTTAGCTTCAAGAAGTAATTGTAATGGAGAGCCTCAATGAAAGAAGTAATAGGAGATTACTGAAAGGAGTAATTGCAATTACTTAACACGACTACAGTAATTGAGTTAATTGAGTCAACAATTACTTCAGTGTAATTGTTCTTTCGAACCACTAATTTTTATGTTTTGGACCATTTAACCGTTTCCTTATTGAAATTATAGGCCACTTTTGCTCGTGTAATTGAAGATGTAATTAAATACTCATGTAATTAATTACTGACCAACTCTGATACACACTACGATTGTAAGATCTTTCAGCAACCTATATACGCTTTGGTTTCTATCTGAAAGATAATTATTTCATATATCGATAGCAGTGTGAAGGTATCATTGGGGCAAAAAGTCCCTGGCACTTAGACCGCGTAAGGACTTAGTATCCCGTCACAGGAAATCAGCAAAACTTATTTGCGTTCGTCTTTATTTCTCAGAATACGCGACACTATAAAAAGGCAAATGCGGTAAATACTAAGTCATTAGATACAATGAGACAAACTGCAGAAAACATGATAATCGGAAAGATGAAATTATGCAATGATTAATACTAACCAATTTTTATGAAATTTTCAGTCTTCAATTGACACAGATCTACAAAACGTATTTGTTTAAATTTTCAATATAGGCCCACATAGAAAAGTTGTAAAATAACACAATTAGAAGAAAAAAAATTGTACAGTAAGGGGTTAACGAACGGATCCCTTCTTCTACCATTACAGTTTCATCAGAAATACACCAAGTCCAAGATAGAACAACAATAATCGCACAAGAGCCTCCCTAAGCATCCCTTTTCCTAAAAGTATACCAAAACCCGTCGTCCGGCAGAATCTGAAAAAGATTTTTCTTCGACACCACCGGCTTCGTCTTCTCGTTAGGCTCTATCACAAATCTCTGCAGAAGGTGAACCATCATGATCTTCACCTCCATTAACGCGAACCGATTGCCAACGCACATTCTAGGCCCAAGTCCAAAAGGCAAATAACTATAAGGAACAATGTTCTTCTTATTCTCCTCGCTGAATCGTTCTGGATCAAACCTCTCCGGGTCAGGAAAGTACTTCGGGTCCCAATGCAGCATTTGAATGGGTATCCAAACATCTTCACCAGGGTAGACAGTAGCAGGTTTGTAACCAGGCCCGGCAGGTGGTAGCTCGAACTTCTCCACGCAGACCCTGTCAGTGATCGCAACAGTGGGATACTTCCTCAGCGTTTCGGAAATCACCATCTCCATGTAGTCCATCTTCGACAAAGCCTCGTAGGTGACGTCTCCGTTCTCTTCGGCGAGGTAGCGATCCGTTTCCTCTCTCAGCTTGTCCTGAACATCCTGATTCATCGCCAGCTCCAAAGTCATGAAGCTCATCATCGTGGACACGGTGTCGAAACCAGCCACGAAGAATATGAACGTTTGGGCGACTATGTCGTCGACGGAGATTTCAGCGAGCTTCTGCTCCTCCTTAGCCTGCATCAGCAAATGGATCATGTCTGGTCTGACTATACCTTGCTCCTTCCGGATCCTAACAGTGTCCGAAATGGTCTTGCGAAAGAAGCTCTTCGTCGATTTCGGCAATATCGATACTCCCATCATCTTGCACAGTCGGGGGGACAGACTCAGCATCATGAACTTGATGGGGGTTATCGATTTGATCAGGTTGGTCATCTCGATTCCTGTCCGGTAGAACTCGTTGTCCCTGTCTTTCAGAGAGTTCACGCTGATGCCAAACGCTGATGTCGCGATCACGTCGTTTGTGAATCTTTTGAATGTCGCATTGCCATCCACCATGGAACAGAGCTCAGGATGATGGTGGAGATAGTCGAAGAAATCGTGGGAGCACTTGGAGACCAGGCCGTACATGAATCTCATTTTGCTGGACGTGAAGAAGGGGCTCAAGGTGTTCCTCATTTTCCTCCAACGATTGCCAGTTAGGGAGAACAGGTTGCTACCGAAGATTGGGTCCTGCTCTTCGTTGAGCACGTTTCTATGGTCCGTGAAGTGGTCGAAGTGTTTTATAGCGATGTCTTTGATTAATTCAGGATCTTTTAGTACGACGGTAGGGCGCAAGAACTGTATTATCCCAAAGTATTTCGCCTCCGTATGATTCGTATAAATGAACTTGATGTATTCTAAGAATGTTACTCGCGGGAACAACCATCGCCATCCAGAGTTTGGTAAATCTTGCGTGTTCGGAACCCCATGCCTCTTCCAGTAGGTGTGTTTCTGGTACAGTAATGTCGCGAACTTCGTCAAACAGACGACGACGAGAGTGACCACCAGTATTCCAAACGCATACAAGCCTGAAGCAAACTCCATCGTGGGAAATGTCCAACAGTAACGACGACCACTCATTGCCGATTTTTATAAGTGACCGCGTGCATGTATGCACAGCCACGCCTGGCCACGAAAGAGGGGATTGATACAAGATATCGGATTACTGACCTCCGAAGTTTGTACCACGATTACTCACAGAAATTAACGCCGTTTCTTAAAATAGGTATGAACATGCTCAGAAGGATGTTAGGTGGTAAAAGGTGGCAAAAGACTAAAAAATTTTTTTATTTTTTAATATCTCGGGAAACAAGGCCGAAAGGCAGTACTGTTAGGAGCTGGAAAAAAAACTCCTGAAACCCCCAAAAGTCCTGATCCCCACCATCGATGCTTCCGTAGTCCCAACGTTTAGGCTTTGTAACCTAAAGGACGAACCCCATTAATTGGGAAATGACGGAATTTGCTGTAGTTACACCGTAACACTCTTTTTCGCGAATATCTAAAATCGATGGCAGAGCGACATTTTTACCGTACAACATATTTCAAGGTCATCAAAATCGGAGAAGAGTACCCTTTTGTAAATAATTACCTACTACGGATTTTACGCATTTATATAGCAGTTTGTTGTGGTTATGCGTTTAGGTGGAGTTTAAAAGAATTTAAGAACGTCGCTGTATATTACCTTCAGCATATTGAAATTATTAAAGAAACAAAAGAATTTGAACTTTGTTCCTGTTTCTTGCAATTGACAAAGAAAATTTTTATTTCACAGAAAGACACGCAGTGTAATTGTTATAGCAATGTACAGTACTTAACTGATGCAACGATTACATTAAAAAGATAAGTCAATGTGTCGCACGGCGGCCAAGATGTTAACGATTTTTATCCAGATCCAGACCGATAAACTTGATACTTGAAATACTACATTGGATTTGATGTATTGTTAAAACAGGCACGAGGATTAATTGATCCTATTGCTTTAACGGTACTGCTACGGAGGTCGTCCACCTTGCGATATAATAGATCGATTGATAAATTGGCGAACAGGAAACGATAACGCGACAATTTTGACAAAATAATATGAAGCGTTCAATTCGGGTAATCCCCAGAGTCTTGCGAAACGATTATTTTTATTAAATAAATTTTTAAAAAATGATTTAATAGTTCCAGGTATGGGTTTGAAACTTTAATGCGAATCAGCTGTTTGGTGGGAACTATTTATCTTAACGTGAACCTTAATTATTCGATTGAAAATCACAGATAGCGAGGAAAATTAGATGCATCCCTATTATAGTATGCTGCTCGGTCGAAAGACTAAATTCGTATGTTATCAGTGACGAAACATTTTCGTTTTTAATTAGTTTTTCTTGATACTTTCACCAAGGTATTCGTGAAATTTTTCTATTTAAACTGACAACAAACACGACGCAATTTGGGCAATTTTTTAATATCCAAACTAATCAGTGGAATATGAGTGTTCAGATAATAGAACAGTATATGAATCATTTTGGGTTGAAATATTTATCGTCTCTAAACCTAAAGAACAATAAGTGTTATCAATTTCTTGGAAATCATTATGAAATTAAAGATTATGTTTATCTAGATATCTAGTTATCATTGTTATCAGCATGTAAACACTTCTCGATGTCGAACACGCGTCCGTTATTGCGTATAATTATCGTCAATATACTTCCCTCGTTATACATCAAAGCACGTGATAAATGTCATTTTAAATTACTATCGACGCTGCAAAATTTAGAGTGTGGGTGTAAAACTAAGACATTTCTAACTTTGTTCTAAATTCTGATCCTCGAGTAGCCAATTTAATTTGTTAACTATTTATAGTGGGTGCAATAAAAGGATAAACGTTGATCTCAAAGAAGTAGGATTACAAATATAAAAGAAAATGTACACAATCTATAATCTCATTCTCATGTAGAAAAAAGGAACGACATAAAATTTATTTAAAAGCTCTTATGTCGCACAAAGAGTAGAAATTTAAATGTCCCTCGCAGGAATAAACGAGAATCACTAAATAACTTTTCAATTGTATACCAACACATAATTTCGAAACTGTACATGGATTTCAATCTTACAATTTCCTTGATACAACATAACAGGGTATTCATGCTAACTCACAATGCTTCCGCTTAATTTTATTCATGACATCATACGTACAAAACAGCAAACCTGTGCGCTATTAAATTTTATCATAAGAATATCTTGGCTCAATAACAATAACGTCCAAAGACATCAATAATCACGAAAGTGATAATTAGACTGACGGATTTCGTGCATATCCAACAAACATGAATAATCAAACTAGAAAACTGTGAAGACATTAAAAGAATTGAAAACCTTGATGCAACGACTGATTTTTCCGAAAAATTATACATATTAAAGTTTTACAAATTTTTTGCTGATTATTTGAGGTAAGAATAACATAATTTTCACAATATGGACAACAAGAACATCGATTCAAGAATATTTTCATATTGTCTTCCACTTGCCAAACGTATCAAAAGAAAAAATAAATTCATTCATCTAACTTCCGTTAAATCAAAACTTTCTGTTGTCTTAAAACTAGTGTACAAGATACTTATTTTACTAAAGGAGAATCATCCCTTTTCCTCAAAGTATACCAGAACCCATCTATCGGTTGCATCTGGAAATTCATTCTATCAGACACAAGCGGTTTCGTCTTCTCGTTAGGCTCGATCACAAACTTTTGCATCAGATAAACTATCATAATCTTAATTTCCATCAACGCGAAACGATTTGCAATGCACATCCTAGGTCCGAGTCCAAAAGGCATGTACGTACAAGGGACAATGTTCTTCTTGTTTTCTTCGCTGAATCGTTCAGGATCAAACTTCTCCGGATCAGGGAAATACTGTGGATCATAATGCAACGCAGAAGCAGGGAACCACAGGTTTTGACCAGGGTATATGGTGGTACTTTTGTAACCGGGTGCAGCAGGGGGCAGTTCGTACTGCTGCACGCAGACTCTATCGATAAAAGGAATTATAGGATATTTTCTAAGCGTTTCTGAAACCACCATGTCCAGATATTCCATCTTCGACAGAGCCTCGTACGAAATCTCTCCATTATCCTCGGCAAGGTAGCAATCTACTTCCTCTCTCAGTTTATCTTGAATATCTCGATGATTCGCCAGTTCGAGAGTCATAAAGGACATGGCCGTGGACACTGTATCAAAGCCAGCAATGAAAAACCCAAATGCCTGAGCAACCATATCGTCCAGGCTGATCTTGTTCTCTGTTTGCGCGTCCCTAGCCTGCATCAACAGATGTATCATATCTGGCCTGACTATGCCAAGTTCCTCCCGTTTCTTCACAGTTTCCCTGATAATCTTTCTAATGAAGTCTATCGCTGCTGGAGGAAACACTGTTAACCCGACCATTTTGGACAAACGGGGAAACGTGCGTAACAATATAAGCTTGATTATGTTCAGAGAGCCTAAAGACCTTGAGATCTTGGTTCCCACTCTGTAGAATTCATTGTCCCGGTCCTTCAATGTATTCACACTGATGCCGTAGGCTGAGGTAGCGATCACATCGTTCGTGAAGATTGTGAACGTTTGTTTCGCGTCCACCATGGAACAGAGCTCGGGATGGCTGTACAAATAGTCGAAGAATTCGTGGGAGCTTTTGGAGACCAGGCCGAACATGAACTTCATCTTGCTGGATGTGAAGAACGGGCTCAGCGTGTTCCTCATCTTCTTCCAGCGATCACCTTTTAAGGAGAACACGTTCTTCCCAAAAAGTGGCTCCACTTTTTCGTCTGGGAAGGTCCTGTGATCCGTGAAGTGGTCGAATTGTTTGATGCCCAGTTCTTTGATCAATTCTGGGTCCCTTATCAGGGCGGTTGGGACAGTGAAGTCCATCACCCCGATGTATCTGAGGTCTGTGCGGCAGTTGTAAAGGTTTTTGATGACGTCCAAGAATGTCACACGCCGGAAAAACATTCGCCATGTTTCGTTCGGCGCGTCAGGTACTCCGCGTTTTTTCCAATAGGTGGCCTGATGATGTATCACTGTTATGACTTTCGTCAAGCAAATGACGATCACAGTTACCACTAGCATCCAGAACGCGGACCAATTCGACATCAACTCCATGGCTGGAGGCGTGTTATGACACTGCTCGCTGGCCTCTCTTGAAGTGATCACAATTACACAGGTGCGGGAGATATTAACGAGGCGTATACTATACGTACACGATAACGTTCCATCTCAGTGTATAGTGAAGACTCTGACCCTATCGTTACGTACGAGACGGATGATTTGCAACTCTCGTTTATTGCGAACTATCGCATGCGCCAACGGTAGGCTCGTCGAACATATTAGGCCGGTTTGAAGTAGTCAATTGGAACAAAATGAAGATGAAGATCAGAAAGATAAGTTTTCAATTCAGGGATCTGAATCAATGTCTCGATATATAATCCATAGTAACATAGTACGAAATTAGATATATCGATGAGAAGATACTACTTCAATGATACTTTGCAATTTCAAAATTTCACACTATATAAAAAGTGAATTTACTGTGATTTGTGAAATAACGATTGACCCACAGAATAAGATATATTAGACTCAAAAATATTGACATATATATAAATATGTAACTTCACAGTTACAGAATTACAGAAGAACTGTACAGGGTTGATCAGTGATAAAAAAAATTATTATTCTTGCAAGCCCAGTTCCAGGTATGGGTTTAAAACGTTAATGCGAATCACTTGTTCAGTGGAAACTACTTATCTTAACGTGAACATTAATTATTCGATTGAAAATCACAGATAGCCAGGAAAATTAAATACATTCCTATTATAGTATACTGCTCGGTCGAGACTAGATTCGTATGTTGTCAGTGACAAAACATTTTTGTTTTTAATTAGTTTTTCTTGATAATTCTAACAAGGTATTCGTGAAATTTTTCTATTAAAACTGACAACAAACACGACGCAATTTGGGCAATTTTTTAATATCCAAACTAATCAGTGGAATATGAGTGTTCAGATAATAGAACACTATATGAATCATTTTGGGTTGAAGTATTTATCGTCTCTAAACCTAAAGAACAATAAGTGTTTTCAATTTCTTGGAAATCATGATGAAATTAAAGATTATGTTTATCTAGATATCTAGTTATCATTGTTATCAGCATGTAAACACTTCTCGATGTTGAACACGCGTCCGTTATTGCGTATAATTATCGTCAATATACTTCCCTCGTTATACATCAAAGCACGTGATAAATGTCATTTTAAATTACTATCGACGCTGCAAAATTTAGAGTGTGGGTGTAAAACTAAGACATTTCTAACTTTGTTCTAAATTCTGATCCTCGAGTAGCCAATTTAATTTGTTAACTATTTATAGTGGGTGCAATAAAAGGATAAACGTTGATCTCAAAGAAGTAGGTTTACAAATAAAAAAGAAAATGTACACAATCTATAATCTCATTCTCATGTAGAAAAAAGGAACGACATTAAATTTGTATAAAGGCTCTTATGTCGCACAAAAAGTAGAAATTTAAATGTCCCTCGCAGGAATAAATGAAAATTAATAAATAACTTTTCGATTGTATACCAACATATTGTAATTTCGAAATTCTACATACATTCCAATCTTACAATTCCCTTGATACAACATAACAGGGTACTCATGCTAACCCACAATGCTTCCGCTTAATTTTATTCATGACATCATACGTAGAAAAAAACAAACCTGTGCGCTCTTAAATTTTAAGAATATCTTAGCTCAATAACAATAACGATCAAAGAAATCAATAATCACGGAAGTGATAATTAGAATAAACTAACTAGAAAACTGTGAAAACATTAGAAGAATTGAAAACCTTGATGCAACGACTGATTTTTCCGAAAAATTATACATATTAAAGTTTTACAAATTTTTTGCTGATTATTTGAGGTAAGAATAACATAATTTTCACAATATGGACAACAAGGACATCGATTCAAGAATATTTTCATATTGTCTTCGACTTGCCTAACGTATCAAAAGAAGAAATAAATTCATTCATCTAACTTCCGTTAAATCAAAACTTTCTGTTGTCTTAAAACTAGTGTACAAGATACTTATTTTACTAAAGGAGAATCATCCCTTTTCCTCAAAGTATACCAGAACCCATCTATCGGTTGCATCTGGAAATTCATTCTATCAGACACAAGCGGTTTCGTCTTCTCGTTAGGCTCGATCACAAACTTTTGCATCAGATAAACTATCATAATCTTAATTTCCATCAACGCGAAACGATTTGCAATGCACATTCTAGGTCCGAGTCCAAAAGGCATGTACGTACAAGGGACAATATTCTTCTTGTTTTCTTCGTTGAATCGTTCAGGATCAAACTTCTCCGGATCAGGGAAATACTGTGGATCATAATGCAACGCACAAGCAGGGAACCAAAGGTTTTGACCAGGGTATATGGTGGTACTTTTGTAACCGGGTGCAGCAGGGGGCAGTTCGTACTGCTGCACGCAGACTCTATCGATAAAAGGAACTATAGGATATTTCCTAAGCGTTTCTGAAACCACCATGTCCAGATATTCCATCTTCGACAGAGCCTCGTACGAAATCTCTCCATTATCCTCGGCAAGGTAGCGATCTACTTCGTCCCTCAGTTTATCTTGAATATCTCGATGATTCGCCAGTTCGAGAGTCATAAAGGACATGGCCGTGGACACTGTATCAAAGCCAGCAATGAAAAACCCAAATGCCTGAGCAACCATATCGTCCAGGCTGATCTTGTTATCTGTTTGCGCGTCCCTAGCCTGCATCAGCAAATGTATCATATCTGGCCTGACTATGCCAAGCTCCTCCCGTTTCTTCACAGTTTCCCTGATAATCTTTCGAATGAAGTCTATCGCTGCTGGAGGAAACACTGTTAACCCGACCATTTTGGACAAACGGGGAAACGTGCGTAACAATATAAGCTTGATTATGTTCAGAGAGCCTAAAGACCTTGAGATCTTGGTTCCCACTCTGTAGAATTCATTGTCCCGGTCCTTCAATGTATTCACACTGATGCCGTAGGCTGAGGTAGCGATCACATCGTTCGTGAAGATTGTGAACGTTTGTTTCGCGTCCACCATGGAACAGAGCTCGGGATGGCTGTACAAATAGTCGAAGAATTCGTGGGAGCTTTTGGAGACCAGGCCGAACATGAACTTCATCTTGCTGGATGTGAAGAACGGGCTCAACGTGTTCCTCATCTTCTTCCAGCGATCACCTTTCAAGGAGAACACGTTCTTCCCAAAAAGTGGCTCCACTTTTTCGTCTGGGAAGGTCCTGTGATCCGTGAAGTGGTCGAATTGTTTGATGCCCAGTTCTTTGATCAATTCTGGGTCCCTTATCAGGGCGGTTGGGACAGTGAAGTCCATCACCCCGATGTATCTGACGTCTGTGCGGTAGTTGTAAAGTTTTTTGAATATGTCCAAGAATGTCACACGCCGGAAAAACATTCGCCATGTTTCGTTTGGCGCGCTAGGTACTCCGCGTTTTTTCCAATAGGTTGCCTGATGATGTATCACTGATATAACTTTCGTCAAGCAAATGACGATCACAGTTACCACTAGCATCCAGAACACGGACCAATTCGACATCAACTCCATGGCTGGAGCCGTGTTATGACACTTCTCGCTGGCCTCTCTTGAACTGATCACAATTACACAGGCGCGACAGATATTAACGGGGCGTGTACTATATGTACATACATGATAACGCGTCATCTCAGTGTATAGTGAAGACCCTGACCCTATTGTTACGTACGAGACGGATGATTTGCTACTCTCGTTGATTGCGAACTATCGCATGCGCCAATGGTAGGCACGTCGAACTTATTATGCCGGTTTAAAGTAGTCAATTTGAACAAAATGAAGAAGGAGATCAGAAAGATAAGTTTTCAGTTCAAGTAACATAGTTCGAAATTAGATATATCGATGAGAAAATGCTACTTCAATGATACATTGCAATTTCAAAATTTCGCATTTGTATAAAAAGTGAATTTACTGAGATGTGTGAAATAAAAATTGACACACAGAACAAGATATATTAGACTCAAAAATATTGACATATATATACATATGTAACTTCAAAGTTACAGAATTACAGAAGAACTGTACAGGGTTGATCAGTGATCATGTCTGCTTTTTTAAAAGAATCTCCTAAAATGTTGAAAATTAAGTAAAATGTATGGTTGCAGTTAATATTTCTTTTTAAATTTCGATATTGAACTTACTGAAATATATAAATATATAAACATACTTATAAATCGCATTTTCAAAAATGTAAAAAATATCCATTACAATTTATCAACTAAGATTAGCAAATACAGAAAAATAAAAAGTTTATAAATAACTCTATAAATAATTGAACTGTTATTCGGTAATGGACCAGTAACAATTAAACAATGTTCATCAATAAGACGATAACATGTTTTAAAAACGAAATTAAATGTGAAAATGTTGAAACTTGAAATATAAAATTTAAAAAGAACGTCAAGCTATTTTTAATACAATCAACACATTTGTAAACACTTACCGATAAACACGAAAATTTGATGATGCGAATACCGCAGCAACATCGAAATGGAGATAGTCTGAAAGAAAAATAATTTTATATTACAGTAAACAGTTAATATTACAGTAAAATTCTCTAGATCGGAATTAAGTGTTAAATCCCTCTAAATTATTTACTAAGTGTCTAGTCGATAATATTGTAAGAAACAGTAAAAACTCCATGACAATTAGCGATGAATTGTAACTGTTGCCTGAATTCGGATTTGTATACATTAATTTATTAAAATCCCATTCGCCGAAAATCAATCAATATATTGCTCGGATCATGATTCGATTATTAAAGAAATTCCAAAGGCAAATACAATAAAAATTGCTGTGCATTTAAAACAATATTTAAGCGTTGATTTATCTGTTAGCTAGGAGCGTAAATTTTTAAAAAATCGTAGCTTTCACGGCAGAGTTGTTCGGAAAAAATATTTTGCAAATGAAAAGAGCGAAAAGAACAGATTCGCAAATAACACGCGAACGAAGTTTTATGTGTTGGAACAGACTAATTTACACGGGCGATAGTAAAATCAACCGTTTTGAGTCCGATGAAAATTGTATTATATTTGTCGTCTCTCTTGTTAATTTCGAAAATTGTACAAACGCTTCGTACACTTTCTTTTTATTATATCTATTCTACAGAACAATGAAAACACGTACCAACGCATTGCTTCATAAAAATTAGGCAATGGACCTCTATTGCACAAGGTTAGAACTATTCGAGCTGAATATACAAACCATATGTTAATACAGGATAATAGCCATAGCAAGAAGTATATAATTTTTACGAACCACAACATTTTCTTCAAATAGAATTAGGATCTGAAATACGTATGGACGAAAATGTAATAGCGATCGAGATTATCCGGTCATCGGATCGCGCAAATCAGTACTCGGCATGAATAAAAATATGTTTTTTTTTTTCATAAAAAAAAGAAAGGGATTACGATAAAGCTACAGTTACGAGGCAAATTGCGAATCGTGCGGTACGCGCACGGTTATTTGGTTGGGAGCGAATAGTGCAATTGAATTGCGATCGGTTCGGATTGAACTAGCACCTGACGCCCCGGCGATAATTTACTATTTATTTGCAATGAGCGACCTTAGCGACGGTATCGTTTAATCGTGCTTTGCAGATGCGCCGGTGTTATTTGCAAAAAAAGACCTGACGAAAAAATATAGCCTCACCACTCAAAAAGGGATTTTATTTTAAATATTATCCCCACCGTGACTCTTCGTTCGAGAGACCCTCAATATGTACAATTTTATTCCGATATAAGACGACGCTTTCTATTCCGAAATAAGAAAATCGCTATCCCCTCTTCTTCTTCTTGATCCGAAATACGACGAAAGCCGGTCCCGCGCCATCGTCTTATATCGAAGGAAAACTGTATTAGTGATATATTGGTGTAGGTCAGAAATGGCTCCGGCATAGGCTTAGAACTCGCAGGAGTTCGAGGGTTAAGTATAGCACGCCTCTAGAGATTCGAACGAAGCACAAAAACATTGTTGAAATCCCTTGACGATCCTTTATGAACAATCAGCACGATGACATGGAATCAAAATTTAACTCTTAGAATGCGAGAAACGTGATTATTATACTATCTTAATACGTTGTATCTAAACCACTTTTGACGATTTTTATGCATATATATATATATATATATATATATATATATATATATATATATATATATATATATTGACCATACCAATGAATTTGGTCAAATGCACGACTCCTTGCATTCATTTCACTGAATATCATATGCTGGAATGTTTCTAAAGTTTGGTCTATGCGAAACTACTTTCGCATCGAACGCTGCCCCCCTTGTAATAAGTAACACCATTTGCAACATCCGTTTTGTAGACGTTTTAACAATCATGCTCGCCTACATTGTATTTCACAGATTCGATCCCTGGCTATTATTCCCTGGCTTCGCCTCTTGAAGAGAAATACCTGTAAACTCGAAATTTGCCATCGAGTTTAGCTGAGAACGCTTTTGAAACAGGGCACCGTGCGAACATCCGATATTTGAAGACAGTTGTCGACGCAACAGTTTGCAACACGATAGTTCTTCGGATAATTTTTGTTGGTCACCGAGTTCCGACCTGCCGCGTACGTCAATTGATAGTACTTGAGCGAACGAAATTATACCTTTGTCTATTACCCCACGTTCGTGGTAATTTGACGATTCTCGTGCTGGTATTGAACAGCTCGTTGCCAGTGCGGCGAATGTGTACGGTCTTCTATGACATCATTGGCGCCATCATGTATGACAAAGTCGTTTTACTCTGATCTGAGATAGTAGAATTTTCATTTGTATTCGAGTCGCAAGGCTTTTGTGATTTAAAAATAGCATCGACTCCCAATTTTCCGTTTTGCCCGTCGACAATTGGCTTACGAACGTATCTTTTTTTCTCCTAATGCTGTTGTTTTTTGCAACAATTCCCATTTATCATACGGCCAATGATCGTTGCAGGGGAAGCTCCAATAATTCAATTCAATTCAGATTAAGATCGAGTAATTTTCAGTCTTGTGTTAAACTTATTGTTTTTTCTCTTCCGACATATAGGAAACAGAAGCCCACGTAATTGTTATTTTCTTTTTTATGTGTTCATTGAAACACTGTCCAAGTAACGTGTATTAACTGTTTATTACCTGTTTATTATTTGAAGCAACGTAGATATCGTTTGTTATTTGCCTTCGTGCAAATATGTTTTCGCAACAGAATTAATTTGTCACGTATGTTGCGTTTATTAATTGTGCATGTTCAGAAACAATTCAATGAATAGGACACCGTAACCATCGGACAATATTGCCGGTAAATGTTGACGAAAGGGGACCCAGCTCTAGTGACCTTCACCTTGACATCCGTTGTCAAGGTTAACATTCTGAGCAACTTTTCCGTATACATATGTCCGTCGCTCATCTTTCACGATTCGTTTCCGAAATATCCCAGAGATATTCTCTAGAGAACAATGCCACGCGGAGCGGATTGATCCAATCATTTTGTTTGGAATTATTGTGCGAAACAAGATTTTTAAGCTTCCGTTTGTAGGCTTGTGAATGAGACACTGTATTAGAATGATTGTTTAGAGTGACTGTGGACGCGACATCGTGGCGCCAACGTGTTTGGGTCCTGCGTGAGAGGAAGTCTGTTTGGGCCGAAGTGTGAAAGAAGAGTGTTTGGGTCTCGGTGGCAAGAGTAAAGTGTTTAGGGGCGCCAAGCGCAGGGCGTACGTGACTGTTTGGGTTTTCCGAATGGATGTGAAACTGATAGAGAGAGAATGAGAGTGCGAGAGAGGAAGAATGAAGGAGAGCCTTATTATAAAAGGGACGAATGCGAGGAACGTTGGGTCTAATACAGGTTGAAGGGAATCTTCTCCCCGGGTACTGTACAACCCCTCACACAAGTGAAAAACAACCAAAAAAAAAAAGGATGTTGGGTCAGTCGGTGGAGAGTCAATCAGTACAGAGAGAGTCTGTAGAGTGAGTTGATGAGATATTGAACATTGTCGTTTGAGAGTCGAGTTGTCGAAGTAAAATAAAGTACTTCGGTGAAATCGGTGTGAAATCACTCCACCCGTTACGTCACACCTAGGACGTAGGAGTTTCCTTTAAAATATTCCTACACATTTGGTAGAGCACGATTATTGAGAAGCCTGTTAATAGGCCTCCAGTAAATAAAGTGTTAATATACAAGAAACGAGCCAGCCTGGGGACCACGTTCGGGTCCACCCGGTTCTCCCGGGTCACGGGAGGACTACAGCGAATCGAATCACGGTGAACTGGTCGCATTCGATATATGGGTTGCGGAAAATATTCCAAGTGGAGACGGAACGGGAGACAAAAGTTCAATGAATAAAAAGGGATGCCGGTGGGACGGTGGAGGAGGCAGGCGAAGAAGAATAGTGTTGCAGGGTGGATTGTATTGGAACAGATCGGCCCGATGTCGTGTGCACATGACACAGGAGATACGGGGTAGTACCGCGGATAACGACAGTGCCGTACACGTGACTTTACGGTGGGTTGACCGAGGGTGGTTCCAGGTGGCACTCCAAGCACTGGAGTAACATTCACGTGTTGTTGCACGGGGCTCGCCCTCTGTCCCCGACCCTCCGACCCTCCGACCCTCGACCATTCCACCCGCCCCCACGCCCAACTACAAGTACATTCAAAGCGTTCCCCGGGCCTCTGTACGCGCGATATTACGCGGAAACTCGATGAAAGAGTAACAACGTATTTAATTCAAAATACTGGGCTAACGATAATTGTCGGGCAAATTGAATCGTCAGAATCCGACGAGAATCCAATTGAGGGGGTTCGATAGATTTAGTAATTCTTGTAGAACCGGCCGGGGCCCGCAAGAATTAGCCCCGACGCTAAACAAAACCGTTCCTTTCAGCTTTTTGCGGATGGTGCGCTCGCAGAACCGTGATTTGCGAACGTAACGAGGGCAATCAACGTAATCATGACGCAGCGAACGTTGCGTCACGGTGGACGGCCGTAACTAACTCCCTGTTCGTGTAGATGCTTGAATTTTAAATGAACCGCGCAATGTAATCTAGCGTTGTACGGTAGTGCCCCGATATATGGGAAAATTTGAGAGCCGAGGTGTCGCTTGTACAGTGGTACAGACCGTATTCCGTGATACGCGTGGAACGAAGCAGAGGGCAGCGAGTAAACGGAACGTCGGCACCGGCAGGTGTCGCGAGACAATACTAATTCAGTGAGGAAACTCTCCCGTTCTGCATTATTTTGTTTGTGAAACTGTCGTTAATACATCCGTGACGTTTTTCTGATTAATACGACACCAAACACGACACAATTTCGATCGTATTTACTTGTTTTATTCGCGACAGAGTGGAACCTCTATTATCCGAACCGATTGACAAAACGTGAGTTTTCGGATAATAGTGCAGTGTTGAATAGCTGCAGTGTTATATTACATAATTATTTGACGAAATTTGGATCACCTCGTCTCGATCTTCCTCAAAAGCTACACCCTGCGGCGATGGATATAAATTTTTAACAAATATCGCGTACAGCTGTTTCCCATATACAGAGACATTACTGTACACCGAAATTTAAAGGGCTTCGAATCCGAGATTGTAAAAGTGAACGACTCGCGACCCGATGTATTTCGCTCGAATATTTAACCGGGATTAATAAACAATCTGCCTCTCACTCTCTCGTCCCTCGCCCCTCTCTATTTCTCCCTCTCCCATCTCGTCAATACATTCGAGCGTTTCTTCTGGTAAAATTACTCATGCATGGAGTAATTGGCTTTTCACTATATCTGCCGTGAATATGTACATAGATATGGACTAGATGTAGCCCGCCGTACAATGCATTGCATTTGAATCATGGTTAGTGGCATGTAGTATTACTCATTTGTTCTGACGGTGTGAACCCATTAAACACGAGCGTAGCTATTCGTTGGTCTGTGTATGATCCAATCACTTCCTAACACCCGGGGAATACCCTGAAATTTCACGAGCCATCTGGCATCCGCGCTGTTTATGTTGGTACGTGGCTACCGATAATGCACTGATATGATTATGTCTTTGATTACACGGCAAAAGTTATCCGTTAACGAGGATGCCCTAAGCGAACGTTTAACCGGCGAGCAAAAAACATTTTGATAGATCAACGTTTTTGTCTCTTCGAGCGGGAATTTGGATAAATTGTCGTTGCGTTAATTAGAGGCGATCGAATCGGGTTCGAATGCGAGGAGGTGAAAGGTTTTCAATTTTACTGATTGGAAATACCTGGCAATCATTATCCTGGCTAACAACGTAACAGTACAACTTATTTGGAGACAATTTGATACGAAATTACCGGCTTGGGGCCTCTGTAACGAATACGATGCCCCTAATAACGTTGATTTATGCCCGCTGGTTCAACTCCAAAGGGATCGCAGAACGTGAGGACGCAGGGGTTGGGAGGGTGTAACGCAGACTACCTCAGCGCGTTACTTTGAATTGATTGCCGTATCCTTTTACACGTACCAGTTTGTCGCGTGGGTATGTATGATACCATCCCCTCGACGGGGAGGAATATATCCGGATCGAAAACACGTAGCGCATGCAACTAAATCTAACTTTAGGAGCTCTCCAGATTCATCGCCGAAAATGAAAGGCTTCCTAATTTGTAAAAAACCGTGTAAAATTCCTGAACCGGTAGATAACGCAATCGATGCATGCAAAAAAGTAAATGTCGAAATCATGACGACAGCACAAAACTCCATATATTACAGTTGAGAATGTATACTTACAAACACTAACATGATGAAAAATGCAGCAAGATACGAAGTTCTAGCCATCCACATGCTTACAAATCGATAATGTTCTCCAGTTACAACGTTTCTGTAAAATAAAGGTGAAAGAACCTGTGAGCTGTACTCCACATAAAATGTTGAAATATTTAAGAAATACGATTACTTCACAAATTTTGTACCTTAAAAAACCATTATTGTCCTCGTGTTCCGCCAAAGTCTTAATACTCGCCATTAATAAATCATCGTATCCCAAGAATTCGTCGAGTATTAATCTTGAAAATGCATCGCCAAAACATTTATCATTGACAGGATCCAAAGTAACAATTTTGACAGGAATGTTTAACCTTTGTCTGGCAACAGGCGATAATCTCAAGAAACCATATTCTAATGAATATTCTACAATATAACCATCATCTAAAAACAGTAAGTAGTTTTAAAAAATATAACAAGTATATAAACAAACGAAACTTCTTCTGATGATTACTATTATAAATTCACTCTACCTGGTCTAGATGCTTTATCAGTTTCAGAGTTCTGTTCCTTTAAAGGTTGAATAACATCCTCTGTATTAGATTTATTTACATCTTCTGTTCCAGTATTGTTTAGTACGTTTATTAATTGTATTATTTTTTCGTCGGATGTCTGAAATTTTAAGTAAGAAATTATATGAATGAAAAATAATGGGTCTAAAGAATGTAAAAATACATAGTAACGCTTCGAACGATTCGACTATTTCTCTAGACCCAACAGCAACAAACATAGATTCTAAATATGTGTACAGAGTATCTTTTAATTGATAAGACAATCCTAAGAGGAACAAACCTACATGAATAGTGATAAATTTAGAATATAATCTTTCGAATCACGAGCAGATGTTATTTGAAAAAGCTGAGGTAAGAAATTTGTTTATTGTTTAGCGTTTCTGCTTATTCATTCCGCTGGTTTATTAAATAAAGCTCCGAATATACAAAAGCCCACCATCTACCTATATCAATGTATTGTTAGATTATTTTTCTGATAAAAATAACATCGGCATGCCAATATTTGAACAATGTTTAATAAAACAAACTAATTGCAGTTGGGCAATTAGTACACGAATAGGTTATTCAACTCATATCTGAAGTTTTGGGAATCGTTTAGCAAGCTCATCTACCGTATAATATCCTATCTCGTTTACTCCTCGAGTGTCTTGTTTTTTATCTTTCTCTGCATTAGAAAAAGCTGTGTAAACCTGGTTAGAATGATTCCCTGCTTCAAAGTGCCCGAATAACGGATCCGAAATTTTCTCGAATATTTCGAAAAGTTACTGTAAATTGTCTGACAGTTGTTCAATTATTGGTACCTACTTGCTTACTGTTTGTATCTACTTCATTCCAAAGGTTCGTTGAATATGAAGGACTTGTTGTTGTATTACTTACACTTAAATTTGGATCTTGTGCCTGACTAGAAACAGTTTTAGTAACGGTTTCTTTCTCAAATAATGGTAAATTATCGTGGTGTTCATCGTTAGATATTTTACCAGCATCTCTATCTTCGTCAACGGCAGATGGTTCAATATTTATAAATCTATTAACAAAATAATGGCAACAATTAGTATGTTCGATAAAATGCCGACATCAATAAATTTTTCTTAAATATTTGTAGAGTGAATTTGCTCTTACCCATCCGTAGGTAATATGCCCAAAGCATTGATTAAATTATCAACTTTTTCTTGTCTCAGTTTCTCTTCCTTAGCATAGCTTTTTTCTATACTATAATCTTCTCCTCCATTTCGAAGTATTTCAACTCTTAATATGCCATCCCGTGGCCAATCATCTCTTATATGTTCTAAACAATTAATTGGTGCACGTGAAAATACTATGTGGATATAAGCCAGCACAAAAAATGCTAATATAGCCTGAAATACATAATTCATAATTATATAATAACTGCATCACTGTTGTATTATTTATTTGTAAATTTAACAGTATAAGCAAAAGATGATTCACCTTTAACAAAACTATAAATTCTATCACACGTCTGACAGGCCTTGGAAATGCCCTCGCATAAGTTAATGCTGCCTTGATAAATATTGCATGAAATAATCTGTCTCGAACATTAACTAGTGGGTTTAGATTGTTATTATTTCTCATATTATTATTATCCATGTTATTATTATTTAAAGTCCTCCGACTCGTATCACCACCACTAGGGTTATTACGTACAGATGCACCGTTCTGATTATTTATTACTGGTATGGCACCACCATCAGCTTGTGGCATTTTAAATATATAATATTTATTTTCAATACGTGATGGTGTATCTAACAGATTGTTCACGCACAAGCTTCATCCATTATATTTTTCAAAAAGTATATATACATGATGTACATGTTTGTTTCCACATTCAAGCGCTTTTTTATAATATTCTGAAACAGAGAAAGATGATTATACAACATAAAATATTTAATATTTTATATATTCCTTAAATATATGCTTTATATTATAAACGTTATATTATAAACAACGAATTGACGAATACTATAAAACGAAGATTTCCTCTTACAAATATATCAGTTATAAATTTCAAAATATGGATCCTGACATAATGAATATATATTTAGACTGCAATGCAATAGAAGTATAAAGTATAAACAAAAATACATTCTCACTTGCAACAAATATTAGATTGTCACATATTTATTACTGCTTTGTACAATATTTCAAAAACTATTTTTTTCGGATACATTGTACAAGAAAAAAAATAAACAATGTTACCTAGTGTTTCATATTTAAATACGTGAGAAGAACAAAAACAAAATTTTAACTTTTGTAAAACAGGTTGCATAAATTACATATAGGAAATTCGGAACATAATCATAACCAACGTGGAACATAACCTGCAACACAGCTATTTAATGGACCATAACCTATCTGACAATTATATTTTTCATTACAAACTGATAACAACTTTCAACTAAATTAATCTGTTTTTGTGATTATGCATAAAATTTACTACTTATTACAAGCAGTGTGTAGCAACAAAATATTTTGTTACGTAATTAAGTAGTTTAAAATATTAATTACATATCACAAAGAGATTTGGAAAACATTGTTTATTGTAGATTTTTCTATGCATATATTCGGTTTTTAATAAATCATTAAAATCCGGACATGACATTTCACAGCTGACACACGGGACCGCTGACAATTTTTAAGACAAATCAACCATATCGTACCTTGATTGAAAGCACAACAATAAATTTGATGCTATATTCCAACGATATAGTTCCTTTGGATGTCACTAAAGATAATCACAAATTCTTGAAAATCCAGGTTGTAAGTAATAAGAAATTCGACTTTCGTCAAATTGTCACTTCATCATCATATGTTTTGATATTCCGGAACACGTATATTTAGTCCCTAGCTCTGTAATGCTGCCAACTTTATAATACCAGAAAATTCTATAAACTGATGACTCTGAAAATCTCTATTCCGTCTCATTTTTTTATTGGCGCTTTATTGTTGATTGACCAATAGTGCGATTCGATCACCCTAAAACTATTCAACGATACGATCATTTCAAATCCAAGCGAAACACATCGAGAGAACAAAACTGAACAAAACTTACTGATGTACAACAACACGGACCTCAAACTTTGTATTGCAACCGATATTACATTCCTGAAAGTATTATTACTTTAATTTATTGCAAGAGTATTACTATATATATGAAGTATATTTCTGTATAATTTTATACAAATACATATCGTTGAGGTATATTAAAATTTGTTTATGACTTAAGATACCATGTACGTACATAAAAATTAAGACATTTACTTCATATATTTCTAGAATATGAATTCACCAACATCGCCACAAACGCCTTTAAGTTTTGAATTAAAGGCAATAATAAACAATAGAAATGTATTAAGTATGAGAAGTCGAATGAAGGGTACAGTACACAATTTATTCGCATATATCTATAATAATTTATAAATATGTAATTTAATGTGTATGTTTTCAGTACTTAATAATCTGAATGAAAATAATCAGAAGTATTTAGAAGAAAAGGAACAGAATTTAAGATATCAAGCTATTCAAGAAATTTTAACAACAGAAGTTACTTATTTGCGACAATTAGAAATATTGACAGAGGTTCAATTTATTCGCATTTATACATACTTGATAATGATCATAATTATTAACGGAATTAAATTAATTTTATGTTCTTTCAGTTCTTCGTACAACCTATGATTGAAAGAAAATTGTTAGACCACATTCTACTTTCAACGTTGTATGAAAATATAAAAACATTATATAATGTTAGTGGAGAATTAGTAAAGGAATTAAAGCAAGACCCACAGAATATTGCTGGTGCGTTTCATAAACTTGCACCATTTTTTAAATTATACTCTGTTTATGCTTATGATTTTGAACAAATTTTATCTTTATTACAGGTAACGTGTTATTTCAAATTTTCTTCACTGAAAATTATTTGTATGTGCTGAGCATTATTTAAGAAATATCTTTTTCAGACGAAACAAGAAAATGATTTTACTTTTAAAGATTTTATTAGTAAACAAGAGTCTAGACCAGAGGTTGGTAGAAAGTTACCTTCATTATTGATTACACCCATACAGAGGGTACCTAGATACAAATTACTTTTACAAGAAGTTCTACAACATACTCCTAATAAGCATAGAGAGTATAATCTTTTGCAAGGTAAATATAAAATACAAATTAAAATAGTTTATTTACAACTATGTTCTCCTTCAATATTTAGTGATATATACCAAATGAACTTTATAGTGTGCTTAGTAGAAGTTGAAAAAGCAGCAAGACATATAAACGCCTTAGTCGAAGAGCACGAGGAAGCGCAAAAATTATTAAAACTTCAGAAATGTATTGTAAATCCAATTAATCTGGTAAAACCTGGTAGAAAGTTGATTAAACAAGGAGCATTAATGAGAGTGTCAAGACGAGGAAATTCTGCATATAGAAGATATTTTGTTCTTCTCAGTGATACTTTATTATATTGCAAAGGAGATCCAGAAAACTCGTTAACTGTTTGTTGCGTTTTACCACTGAATAAGTGTAAAATTGAACGTGTTTTGGGTGGTGGACTGTTCCGTGTCACGTGTTTAAATGAAACACTTCTACTTTATTCTGAGAAAGATGATAGTAATTTATGGATAGAAGCAGTACTAAATTCTATAAAGAAGGTATAATCAAGTATAATCTTAATTACTTTACGTATCAGAATTACATGCAATTTCTTTCCTTATTGTAGTATGCAGAGTGTAGGCAGACTTTACGAAAAGATAGCAGTTCAAGGAAACCATTGAGGCACAACAATCTTAATTTATTCCCATCCGAAAATATACCACTAGCTATTGGCAAAAGGAAAAGATCCGATGGAGAAACTGAGGTTGATATATCATCCTTTTATTGGAAAATTTGTTCTTTGTGCTTCTTTCTATTTTTAAAGAAATTCACATCAACATAACTTTACTGTTATTAAATTGACAGGTCAATTTAGATGCATCAAGAATTATGTATCTAAAAAAGGATAGAGAAGCAGATGCAGGTGTCCAGTTAGAAAATAATTGTTTCGTACTACTAAAAAAATTGAAGAGATTAAAAACTGGTAATCACACAGAATATGTTGAACCCTGTTTGAGAAATATTAATTATGTAAGTTTTGATATAGCAGAATTATTGGTCAATAATAAGGGAAACGTGCACTATCAGTTCATTTATATTTCTTACAGAATTTTGAAGGGAAAGAAAATGAACATTCTGTAAAAAATACTGCGTCATATTTATCTCCTGCTGCATCTTCAAATTTTGAAGAACAAACTACGTCAACATTTAAATCTGTCACTGAACTTTTTTCATCTATTGGATCTTCATTACGGGAATTTTTTAGATTTAGATAACGAAATTGAGATTAAATCTAATATGATGTCATAATGAAGCAATTCATTTATATACGTGTGTTTCCTAATTTCCTACGAAAAACATTTCAAAGATAAGAATAAGGATGATTCACTTATTCAAGAAATATACAGTAAATTATAAAAATATTTGTACAGCAACGTAGTGTATTTTACATATGTGATGTATTACATACAATTCATGTTTTAAAATAAAACCTTTTGTATTACATTAAACACTTTTTTAAATTGTAATCATTCCATCATAATTCTTTTGAGTTGGAATATATTGTCTGTGAACTTTCATTATCTTTTCTTCTATTATATACAGGGTGGGTCAGAAATTGTTACGATTTCACAATTACTGTACTACGATTTGTTATCCACCCTATATATTCTCAGTTGACATGCTTAGCGGAAATGCTACATTCTGGTCTTCGATTTTAAATCGATTGAAGATGTCAGTCACTATCCACATTTTAAATGAAATATAATAACAATTATACGATCGTTCCCTTTCGCAATGAAACATCACAAACTGACATATGTATGTTAAGTGAAATATTTTTTACTTTTATATGGTGTTTGTGAACCAAGATAGATGATAAATAATAATTTATTTCCATGATAATTAATAGAGATATAAGTACAAACAATGTCAGAGTTAAACATAAGTACCTTATTGTTCTGAATATTTGAATATTTTTGCATTTTACAATACATGTATGTTTATATATGTGTACTTCACTGTGTGTACAAACAATGCGTGTATATCTATGTATACCTATATTTCTTCAAGTAAGAAATGTTAAAAAACAAATAACTAGTCAGTGCGATTAAAGACACAGTACTACGATTCGTTGTAAAAGGTTATTGAATTCAGATAAAAATGCAAATAATATGTATTTTTCAGTATTGATTATTACAAAAAGATACTCGCTCGTTCCATTTTGACGAATATAAAAATACATCATTTTATAACAAAAGTCCCCAGACTTGTCTAAACGAAGTCATGACCAATACCTGTAAATGATAAAAGAATCGGACTTTTTATCATACAATTAAAAAAATATCATTTCTGATTCAGGTAAGACAGATATTTAAGAAGTACATAACTATAGATAAGAAAGATAACACGTGCACGTAAGAAAGATAATAATCATCAATGCGACAAAGTCAAGTCTTTCTGAAGTCAAATAATCTCATTACGAAGAGAAATTTAATTTTAATGTTAAATCATAATTTGTAGATTTATAGAGATGATTTATATGTTAGAAAACGTAATTTTTTTTTAATTTATATGTTAACGTTTACATTAAACTTACAAGTGAATTTTATGCAGGTTATGTTTACATATTATAATAAAATTGATTTATTTAAAATATATGATTCCATTTTCAAAATTGTACACGTATATAAATATTTACGCTTCGAAGAAAATAGATTTCATTTTAAAAAAGTAAGGATAAAAAATACTGTACAGTATTTTATAGTTGTATGTAAACATACATATGGCAAAACATCAAATGTATGTAATTCAATAATTACGAAGAGTAACAAAAAGTATAAAAATAATATATCGTTGAAACAAGTATAATAATTTTTTTATTGTGTGCAGCATTTTTATTAAAAGCGAATTTTTTTTTCCCTTTTGAATATACAAGATCTAAAATTCTTTCAATCTACCTTTCTATCTATAATTAATAAAAGAATAGATTGCTTTATGAAAATATTTGATTTATATTCAACCTCCAATGTGCCACATCTTTATCAATTACTGTTGCATATATAATTTTTGCTTGTTTATTTTAATAATTAAAATAATTTACCTTTGTTATAGAGAGCATAAAATATTTCCAACATGAACGGTATAATTCCCGAAATGGAGCAAGTCATCAGTCAGCTCGAAAGGGGGACTATAGTAACAAAATTTTTTCCAAGAAAGAGACCAGAGAAAAAAACCCTTATGATACGAAGAGAAACTAGACAAATTGTTTGGGCAAGAAGTGCAACATTTAGACCTTTCGATGGTTCAGGTAAAAACATTTAAACTGTTCAAGAATTTAACATTAATCTAATAGAAAATACGAATTTGTAGTTGTACTGATATTTATTGATATTATTTATCAGCAGATTATACATTTGATCTTTTCAAGTAATATTTTTTCTAAGCTATATGCATTTACTCGGTAACAATATTGTTAAAATAAAATACGACCTAACATTCTAGGCACACATTTTGCATGGTTATGAAGATATATCTACAGCAAAAATGGGCAAAATATTATCTGAGGATACTAGTTATAGGTCAAAAACGTGAAGGAAAGGTCCTTGTGAATAGTGTATATGGGTGAGTTTAAGACAAAGATACAACCTAAACCAATTAACGAGTTTCATATAGCAATATTCTATAATTTGATAATTCTATAGTTGAATAGTATATAAAATGCTATTACATCATATGTATCTTAGTGGACATTTCCTTCATTTTTGATCTACAAACAAATATGCCCATGGATACTGTTGATATATTAAGTCTACCCTATTGGACATCATGGGTATTTAATTTAGGAATAGAAGTAATTACTTTTATTTTCTAGTATCATATATTTCCGCAATGTACTTAGTACATAACGTGTAAACAGAAAAAATGAAACATTTTATACTTACTATGGTATAAATGTCTTCTTACATTTTTAAGTTCTTCCGAGATTTCATTTCTGCCTGTTTTTAATACGTATTATCTAAGGATATTACTTTGTATGCAACATACATATTAAAGGAGATTGTATTTTTTTTTATTTTAGTTGAAATTAGAGAAATTAAGGAAATTAAGGTAGGAAAACATTCTAAGGACTTTGAAAAATGGCCAGAAGATGCAAAGAGAACAGAGAATCTTAGATGTTTTGTTGTGTATTATGGTTCAGAATTCCGACTTAAAACACTCTCAATATCTGGTAAATATATTCTTATGTATCCGTTACTGTGTCAATGACTGTCCCAATATTTCTTTTTACTATTTATGTATTTATATTTTTATTGTTAATACATAAATTGTACCCGAAGTATATTTTTTGCATGCACCGGCTTTTATGTATTTATTTCAGCCCTTAGTGAAAAAGAATGTGAACTTTGGGTAAAAGGGCTACGTCGTCTAGTTCAAGATACAATAAAAACTCCATATCCTTTGCAAGTTGAAAGATGGCTAAGAAAAGAGTTTTATGCAATGGAAAATTCAAGACAAACGTAAAGATATTTATAATTCTTCACTCTTAATTTTAGATTTTTACTTATTTAGAATCTTACTGTTAGATTATACATATGTAGAAAGAATGTCTCATCTTAATTCATCTATGTAATCATCTCCCAAACTATTCATTAGTCGAAAAATGGTTTCTTCGGTTTTTGACCTTGTATGGCCTTGAACGACGTACACATCATATACGAATGAATTTGTCGTGACACATGCTTTTGTATGATACAAAAATATATCATTCCATTTAAAAAATTGAAGGTTACCTTCATTTCTAAAAAAAATAGCGTAAACACAACAAATTTACATACGCCATTACATTGCTTGCAAACAACAGTATTACTTTTTCATAATTAATTTATTCCTAATATTTATTATTTGCAAGAAAAACACTGGCTAGTAATAACGGAACATCCAGTATGTTTTCGTGTTGCATTTTACAACGAATAGTTTGGAAGATTATTTCATGGATGAATTGAAATGAAGCACCCTATTATGTTTGTGTGTGGGTGTATGTGTCTGTCTTACAGAGCTTTTCTCAATGTTTTTATACCAGTTTATTATTTTTATACGTGTCTAATTTAGTACTTTACATTCATAGAGTTACACTGAAGGATGTAAAAGCATTTTTACCCAGAGTTAATTGTAAAGTAGCAACAAACAGACTGCGGGAGCTTTTTCAAGAAATAGATACAATGAACAGAAACGAACTTGGTTTCGATGATTTTGTTGTACTTTACCAGAAACTTATGTTTGATCAAAATGTAAGTTTTTATATTATCATACTATTGATATACATTCCCTAACACTTTACCTACCAGAAACCCATTGATAGGACTCTCAATGATTGTAGTATATTAAAAAGGAGCTTAAAAGTATTCTTTTGAATGATAACAATAGAAATTCTTGTTGCTATTGAAAAATTGATTAAATAATTCTTAGCAATGAATTGTAAAGTTTGAAGAATTATTAAATACTTCCTGGTAGGTGATAGCGCTAATACAGTTTCCTTATTATTATGTTATCTCTTTGTCTATTTCTTGTATAGATTGTGTGTTTATTTTTACAGAATTTTACAGATTGGGTTAAACTTTTGAATTACTCTAAAACAGGGCCACTTGTTAGTGTTCATGACTTCCAAAACTTCTTAACGACTGAACAGCAGGATCCACTGGGAAATAACGAGATAGAAGTTTCATGTTTTATTAGAGACTATTTACAAGATCCTCTAAGAGATGTACAAGAACCACAATTTACGTTTTCTGAATTCATCGATTTCTTATTTTCAAAACAGAATTCTGTTTGGGATTCCAAATATTCTCGAATATACCAAGACATGAATAAACCCCTAGCACATTATTGGATAGCTTCGTCGCATAACACGTAAGAATATTTTTTCTAAAATGAACATAGTTGTTTTCTGGATTGTTTACTATTGGGAGAAAGATTCAAGTAGAACTCTCGAAATATATTAAGTTTCGTTTAAAAGAATAACATACAACAGTAAATAGTTCAGAAAATAATTCCTTGGAAATATTACAATGAAGAAGAGAAATAATTAAATAAATGTTTCTATAGGTATCTAATGGGAGATCAGATTAGCAGTGAAAGTAGTTGTCAAGCATACGTACGTGCTTTAAGATCTGGTTGCAGATGCATAGAACTTGATTGCTGGGATGGACCAGATGGAATGCCATTTATTTTTCATGGTCACACACTTACCACAAAAATAAAACTTCTGGATGTCATTAAAACCATTAAAGAGCATGCTTTTGCTACCTCTGAGTAAGTGTAAACAAATTTATCTATTCATTCAAATTTTCTGATAAAAGTCAGAATTCTCGAATATATCGGAAATTTTTAGAATTTTCGGGATTCTCGAATATATTGGGATTTCCGAGAATTTTTTGGATTCTCAACAATATTTGCGAATCCCGAAATTTTCGAGAGCCCGTCCCGACCCGACATTTTTGGGTTCTCGTACACCTTCTAATAAGTATATGTTTTGCGTAGCTACCCTGTAATTTTGTCTATCGAGGACAATTGTACCTTGCCTCAACAACGTAAAATGGCAATTACAATGCAGGAAGTATTCGGTGACATGCTGTTAACTCAACCTGTAGATAAAAATGAAACTTGTCTGCCATCACCGCATGCATTAAGAAGAAAAATCATATTAAAACATAAAAAATTACCTGATGGTGTGGACGAGACGTCGTTTCTCGTTCGAAATGATGAAAGCAGGCAAGAAATGGATCTCAGAAATACCGTGACAAACGGTATTCTTTATCTTGAAGATCCTGTTGATAGGGAATGGAATCCACATTTTTTTGTGCTCACTCAACAAAAGTTATTCTACACAGATACGTTTTCTAGAACACAAGAAACTGAGCCTGATGATGACGAAGAAAGTATTATTCGACAGTCAACAGATGTATGTACTCATACTATAAATGTATTAACAACGGTTGCTCAATTAAATTCTAATATTTATGTTGATAAAGGGTGTGCCCAATGATGAATTACATTTCGGAGAAAAATGGTTTCACGGTAAATTAGCAAGAGGCAGAAAGGAAGCAGAGGAATTACTACAACGTTATTCGCATCTGGGTGATGGTACTTTTTTAGTGAGGCAGTGTGTTACATTTGTAGGAGATTACTGTCTTTCATTTTGGCGTAAAGGCAAAGTGAATCATTGTCGTATTAAGGTCAAGCAAGAGATGGGTCAATCACAATACTATCTCATTGACACAAATTGCTTTGATAGTTTATATAGTCTAATTACACATTATCGTAATTATCCACTGCGGAGTCAAGTAAGGGCAAACGATACATCATTCTGCTTCTGATAACATACATATTTAATTAACTAATCTTGTGTATATAATAGGAATTTTTAATCACACTACAAGAGCCCGTCCCACAACCAAATAAACACGAAGAGAAAGAATGGTGGCACGCAGATTGTACTCGCACTTTAGCGGAGGAAATGCTAAAACGTATTCCTACTGATGGTGCATTTTTAGTCAGACCTAGTGAAAAAGAAAACAACTCTTATGCGATTTCGTTCAGGTAAAATGTCCTAAAGTTTTACCGTTTTATAAAATGATAATATCTTAAATTGTTTATTTTGCTGCAGAGCAGAGAAAAAGATCAAGCATTGTAGAATTAAGCAGGAAGGACGCTTATATACTTTTGGTACTGTACAGTTTGAAAGCTTAGTCGAATTAATCAATTACTACGAAAGAAATCCATTGTATAAAAAAATTAAATTAAGTCATCCTGTAAATCAAGATGTTATTAGAAGAATGGGACTGGTATGTTATTTAATACTATCCATCCAGAAATGAATATATTTATTGAATTATTCTTTTGCGTTCAGGATGTTGATGATGGTTCTGTTTACGGTATTCCCGGTTACATGGATCCTACAAGTTTTACATCAAAAGTAAGTCACAATAGTGAATAGACTGCGGATCTTAGAAAAGGAAAACACTTAGAAATTAATTTTGTTCTGCAATAATTTGAGTAGGTTTTCAATTGTTTTACTGTGCCTATTGTTTCAAGTTGCAACTACTTATTTTTTACACAAATTCATAAAATTCGCAGTGAAATGAAAGCTCAAAAAACGTAATACCTAAATTTAATTTATTTTCAAGGTAACTGTGAAAGCTATCTATGATTACAAAGCCCGAAGAGATGATGAATTAACCTTAGTAAAACATGCTATAATAACAAATGTACATCGAGAAAGTGGTGGTTGGTGGCGAGGAGATTATGGTGGTAAAAAACAGCACTGGTTTCCTGCTAATTACGTAGAGGAAATAGAACCTCAAGATAACCAGGGAGATGTAAGTGCATGTCCTGTCATATGAATTCTTCTTTTTGTACTTTTACGTAATGATTATTATTAATGTATTGTCACCTTCAGTCAGCAGATTCAATGATGTTTGGTAATCTTCAGAAAGGTTCGCTGGATATTATGGGCGCTGTTGTTGAATTAAGAGTAGGTGGAAGACCTGGGTTAGAATGGATATTAAGAATTCAAAATCCCAGTATGTGTACAGTGTTCGAAGTCGCAACTTCATCCAAAGATACAGCATTAGAATGGATGTCTAGTATTAAAGAAACTGCGCAAAATGCTAGTGTTAGAGTGAGTATGGATATTTTCGCTATTTCAAAAAGTAATGATTAATTATATTCTTACATTTTCAATCTCTCTTCTAGGAAAATCAGCACAAAGAAATGGAACGTGCATGGAGAATAGCGAAGGAAATGTCAAATTTAATAGTTTATTGTAGATCAGTTGCATTTAATTTAGAAAGGATAAGAACGAAAGGTTTTATATTTAATGAGATGAGCAGCTTTCCTGAAACAAAGGCTGAGAAACTTATGTGTCAACAAGAGAGCAAATTTTTCTCAAAATATCATCAGGTAAAGCGATACGAAATTATTAATGCGAGTTACAATTTCGAAAGTCAAATGAAGCTACAATAATATAAATGTGTAATTCTATAGATTCAGTTTAGCAGAGTCTATCCTAAAGGACAACGCATTGATTCATCTAATTATAATCCTGTGCCAATATGGAATTCTGGATGTCAAATGGTAGCATTAAATTATCAAACTGGCGATAAATCAATGCAGCTCAATCAGACAAAATTTCGAGAGAATGGCAACTGTGGTTACATTTTAAAACCCGAATTTATGTTTAGGGACGATTTTAATCCACAAGATAAATCTTGCTTACATGGTGTAGAATCTCTTAAATTTCATTTAAAAATTATTGGCGCAAGACATTTAATGAGATCGGGAAGAGGTATAGCCAGTCCATTCGTCGAGATTGAAATTATAGGCGCAGATTTTGATAATGGTACAAAATTGGCAACTAAAACAATACGTAAGTAACATAACATTATATGTATATGTAACAGTTTCGACATTTATACAAATTGTATTCAAATTGTAGCTGATAACGGATTTAACCCCATGTGGAATGAGTCTTGCGAGTTTGAAGTTGCTAATCCGTACCTTGCATTCATACGATTTGTTGTACAGGATGAGGATATGTTTGGGGATAGTAACTTTATTGGGCAAGCCACATATCCCGTATGCACAAATTACAAAAGTATTTTTTTCAAGATCACTGATTATATATAGATAAAATATGTTTTCTTTGTAATTAGGTACGATGTTTACGATCAGGCTACAGAAGTGTCACATTAAAAAATAATTATAGCGAGGACCTAGAACTTGCATCATTATTAATACATTTGCGAATTACATCATCAAATGTAAGCGTAAAAGTTAATTACGTTTGATATATATATTTTTTTTTCTATATATATATATTATTGTTTCAGACGCATTCGCATAGTTTATGAGTCAATACTAAATCGCGATGAAGGCCTAAAATATTTTATGCATATCAGGATTGGAAAGAGGTAAATAGTTTATTGGAATATAGTTTAAAGTTCGTTTGTATATTTATAGTAATAAACATTTCATTGCTCAGGTTTCCAATTGATGTGAATACTACTACATAAGATGTATCGATCAAAAGCTTACATAGATCAACAAATCTTCATAGAAGACTGGCAATGTACAAGGGCTATAATTCAAATTGAAATTTATGATTACAAGAAGAAATATTATTACTTCTGCAATCAATTGTATAAGTAATTTAGGAATTTTATCGTCATATACGATACCCAAAATATCATGGGAAAATAGTTATTACAGTATTGAACGACGAATGGACCTAATATGTATTTATAAGAGAGTTATTATAAGAGTTATTATGGATCCAGTAATGATTTTGCATCATAAAGTGATGCATTAAAAAAGTTGTAAATCTTATACTGTAAACATTTTGCAAGTTTTTCCAAAATAATATTCAAAATACTAATCTATTGCTTATTGTATAATTAATTTAGAATATTAAAAAAAAATCAATTACTTCTAATGGAAAAAAATTGTGACTTAGTATAACTGCTTAAAATTTTTAACTATATAAGGAATAATTAATAATAATAAATATTTACAATTCGAAGGGAAGAACAAATCAGTTAAAAAGAAACAAATTGTAAGGCCTTATGTTATGACCTATCTTGGACTGAAACATACATAATGTGCTTCCAATTCTTTCACTTTCGACGAAATATTGTTTTTATGTTAATATTATTTATTTATTATTTCAAAAGTCAGTAGCTTTAGTTTGACAATGTAGTGCTGAGCATTTTTTATCCGAGATTTTTATCAATCAACAGTATGACAAAAGGAACAAAAAAAGATGAATTATTGCACAACTATTTTTTACAAATATATAGGAATATTATTTTCATTTTTCTATATTTATACGTACAAGTGATATGTTTTATATTTCATGAAATAAATACTTTTTTTATCAATGTTATGATTATTGCAAGTTGTTAAGATAGAAATAAGTTACTTGTTTAAAGCAAGTGAGTGATAATAAAAATGTTTTGTACAATTATAATTTAATAGACACCTTACTTATTAACCACATTATACTGAATTCTACACGTTAACTTCTTCCAATCTAACTTTTACAAACTACATTTTTGCCAATAGCCTAATAACTATAAATATAATTATTCCCTTTTATACATAAATTTGGCACTTACTAAATACATAATACCTGATTAATGTGCCTCTATTTTTGAATTGATGGTTTGAATATACTGAATGTTTCTGATATAGTGACATAATCAGAAAGGGTGTACCTTGCTTATCGAAAAACCTATGTAATGATTGGCATTAATTATATATTTTGTTTCTCTAACTCTGTATTATAATCGAGATAATGATCTTTGTATAGTAATTGAAATTAGATAAACTGAACAAATGTACACAGTAATGTGTGGAAGTAAAAGACGAAAATAAAACATTGCATATCAATACAAGTTTATTATATATATATTATATATTTATTATATATTTATTACAAAAGAGTTTGGATCTATTCATATTTTTACACACTAGATCTATAGCTTACTCCTAAAAGATATTTCTTCATTTGTTTAAGTATGTCAAATTTTAAATGTAACAATTATTTCGAAATCAAGAAAATTTTATTTTGTCAAACGAAAATTATTCTCTTTGTTCATTGGAAAGTTATTCTTCAAATGTGCGCTTTTATAAAAGCAACTTTTTTCACAGAATCAATTTAATTTTTGAGTGAACATATATATTTAATTTATATTCTAATAATGTAAGAAGTAAAGAAAATAAATATAAAGTATGATCTTTATTGGATGAAATCTGTCAGAAGAAACCAAAATAACATTGTATGGTACATTCATTATTTTTATATATAGAACATTTTATAGCTAGGAAATAAGAGTATACACTTTAGTGAACAAGATGTTAACATAGAAAATTTGAATAATAATAATAAATGTAAAATTCTGTATTATATGACTTTAACTATAGGTAAGAGCAATTTACAAACTTTTCTGAAGGTATTCATCAAATACGAATATTGACGAAGAAATAGAGTTATTAGCTGGCGACAAACTCTTCAATTCAGTTATATAGCCGGACAAATCCCGTATACGATCAGTATGTGCTTCCAAGAACCTTTCTTCAATGTAATGAGCAATAGCTGGATCCTTATGTGTGTGAGCAAGCGCATTATTATGAATCTGGAATGCTTTCTCAGCCAGGTTCTTCTGTTTGTCAAGTACCAAAGCCAAGCTCTGAATTTCAAACAATGGAATGATCTTCTTGGGTATATTGCTGTCGGACTTTAAACAAAAATAAGATAAAGTGAGATCATTTTGCATCGATAAGATATTTGATTGCAATAATAAAAACTATAACGAAGATATTATAAGAAACAAACAAGAAATTAAAAAATCTACTCACTACCGAATGCGATGGCTGTTCAAAGTTCATTACACCACCACGCTTGGCAATATATTTCATTACATTAATGGAATCTTCCCATAGTTTATCAGAATATTTACGATATAATTTTTTAAATCCTTCGCGAGGAACATTATAATTGCCAAAGTAACTAGATATCAATAAAAGATGAAAACTTTCTTTCATATTCTGATTCGCAAATCCTTGTAATTCTTGAAGGAGCGTCAATGTGCTTGTTTTACTAGATTCATTGTTTGAGAATACTCCATACACAGCAGTACAACTTTCTAGAAACGTTAGTAATCATAAATTATTAAATTGTTTAAATATTTTCTCTGATAATACCATTTGAAAATATTTGACATTTATGTACCTTTAGCGGTACCCTTTTTGTTAGCCTCTTGGTCATGCTTTGTGTCACAATCTTCACCTATTTGTTTATAACAATTTTCAGCAGTCGCAGCTGCCAATAGAAGAGGTAATACACAGAAGAACAACATTTTTCTGCAATTTTAAATAAAAGAAATTCAATTAAATCGAAATCAGTTTGTTATTCAAAATAATAATGGTTTGTGAATACATTAATTCAGAAAACGGGACAATAAATGAAGATATTGCGGCATAATAAATACGAATTTAAAATATAAACAACATACAATAAATTACATTTTAAATATTAATTGTATTTAACCAATAATAATAATCTATAGTAACCTATTCCCGGATGATACCGCTAGAACCAAAAGGAACACAGATTTACATAAATAACTTGCAATCTAAGATAGAAACTAAATGTTGCTAAAGAGGGATGTAATCTATGGACGTCACGAACCTCTATAAAAAAAAATTCATACTGCCTGTAGATATCAGACATTGCACAGTGATATTATTCATTATTGTTGCATTGAAATGCGCAGTAGCTTTTATATATACGGAGAAAAGTAATAAGATAGCAACAAACATCCGTATATCGCGATTTTATTGATGTTGACTTTTCTATTTTTGTACATAGAATCTTGTTAGTCGAGTTATTAAGAACGACGATGTGGAATTATCTATGCTACATACCTGTTTAAACGACGTGCTCGTTTAAATGGAAGCAACGTGAATACTCTCGTTTCGACGTTCTTCCAACAATGAACATTGGACAACACCGTCCGTTGGTAGCTTTAACGCAGTCATGGTCAGCTGATAGGCAGGGCGCATGCGCGGTAGGAAGGGAATACATAGAAAATTCCACTTACTCCTTGTCGATTAAAGTACGAATGATACGCATTTGTTGGTCAATTATTAAATGATCAATGGCAAACGTACATCGTGTTTAGTTCACGTACAACTTTTATCTAGTTTCTCTAAACGTAACCTTCTATACCAGTGCGTATAAAGGTTGCAACCTAAACGGACATTTAATAATTACTCTCTTGTGATCTTCCTTTCAAATATAAATACTACAGTACCATGAAGCCGATTTACGTCGTATTCGTCACTTTCTTTTTCATTGTTGGATCGCTAGGAGAAAAACTACAATGTAAGTGTTTGAAATATTTTTTAAATTATTGTAATATTCCTTGTGCGTGTGTATCTCTGTTGAAACAGTTGTTGAGGTTAACGTTACTTATTCCTATGTATACTTTCCATTGTCCTGTATCCTTTCTATTTACGAGATCGATGTTGTTCTTCGCATGTTATGAAAAAAAAAAAGGAAGAAAGTGCTCGATATGTAGGCACGTTATTAATAATAATAACCAGGTACAAATGATAATATTATTATTAACCTCTTAAGTTAGAACGTTAATATTTATGCATGTATGTATTACACCGCGTTGCACAACATGCAAATTCAACAACGCATTACGTTTCATAAACAACTTTTCTTCGGTACTGGTTCTTTCGTATATAATGTACACACAATAGATATTTCTTTTATTTTTTATTCGTTTCTACTGAATGAAACGTCATGTGGTTATATAAAATTCAAATATTACAAGGAAGGAATAAAAATTGAATGACCGTAGGAGCAAATGTTAGCGATCTGCGATTGTAAAAATGTAAGTTTTCTGCATATTGCCTCGGTGCAATGTTCACATTTTACTACGTATAGTCATCTATGTAGCAAGCTTCTATAATTATTTATCGCATCCTATTTTACACAGTGTATAAAGTTCTGAGTAATGATAACTATAATATTGGGTTTCCTGTTAGTCATTTCTACAGAACACAAATGATATCACTATCTTGTCCCTTTTTTAATTCTGTGGTACCATTTACATGTTTTATCAGCGGTGATTTATTCGTAAAGACAAAAACTATTAGTCATTGCATGATTTCATTGTCTCTTTGTTCCATTATCTGCATTTCTAGATTTTATCAGATATTTGTCACCGTGGCGTTGGTGTAAATGATATAATTTCTATATTAAAGATATTATTGAATTACATTATTAATTTTAATGTTTATAATTTTACGTCAATTCTGTTACAAAATTTGTTTGAAATATCTCATCAGTTTGTTGTAGAAGCTACTAAAGATTATATTAATTTTGAATGAAATATTTAATTACTTTTACTTTACTCATAAATTATCTTATTATATTGCATTCCTGTAATAGTTATTAAATCAAAATATTATGATTATTAGTTTGGAAACATTGGAAGACACAATTACAATACAGTGTTATATTAAATTGAGTTTCAAAATTATAGAATTTATCAGTTATTGGTCACCATTCGGTCTTGTTTGCGCAGTGATAACTTTTGATAAGGTTCAAATGACAATGCGAACATATTGATTACTGAATATTCTAAAGTCCATTATGAGCATGTGTATGTAATAGTCACTGCTCGTGGAAGTTAGATGACCTAGATAACTATTTTATATTATTAATCATTTCCTCTTGCATAGTTTTGTTATGAGTTTCCAACTACTTTTAACTTAAAGAGAATTGAATTTGTGTCTTAACAATTACTCTTACTATTGTCCTCTTGTATGCTACTAATTTCATGTTACGAATAATGATACATCTACATATTTCATACATTCATATAATAATACTTGTATTTCTTATTTACTGTTTGATTTATTGTTAATTATTCATAAAATATTTGTGAAATAAAGTATTAAGAAATGTTTTTGTATAAAAGTAAAACAATGAACACGTGTATTATATAGAGAATAAGAACCGAAGATAACACACAGGTGAAGTGTTGAAGAAATAATAATTGAAGTAATCTGAAATTGGCTCTGTAATTTTAGAGATACGTAATTCTAATCTTATCTATTTCGGAAGATTTTTGCTATTATTGATAAAATCCAGAAAATATTGAGCAATATTCTTGAGTGATATAATAATCTTGAATCACCTCTTACAATAGAAATTTTATAATGAAAATATATTTTGTTAAACTTTCTTAGCATATAAATTTCTAATATATATTTTTTAATGTATTGCTTTTGTTATACAGCATTGTCAATTTATATTTCTAGGTAAAAATCCCTCTGATGAACCAAAAGAATTGTCAGATATGGAAAAGGTTTGTACAGGAAAATTACAGTCCCAGATTAAAACAGAAATTAATGCTGCTTTAACTTATCTTTCAATGGTAACTATAATAATAATAATAATAATACAAGTTACTATGAATTATACAAGTAATAATAAAAATTATACTTGCATATATTTCTATTTTAGGGCGTTCATTTTGCTAAAGATACAAATCATCGTCCTGGATTTAGCAAATTCTTTTTTGATGCTGCTAATGAAGAAAGAGAACATGCAATAAAAATCATTGAATATTTGTTAATGCGTGGTGAAGTGATGGATGGTGATTCGCAAATTGTGAATACTAAGGTATGTGTACTATAATCACAATAATATTTCTACAATAATTGTATTCTTATTTAAATTTTATGTAGAAGAAAATTTAAAGAAATAATAACAAAAAAATATTAATTCCAGGAAAACATAATTTCTTCCTGGTCAACCGGTTTTGATGCTCTCCAAAAAGCTCTAGAATTGGAAAAGAATGTTACAAATAGTATTCACGACATCATAAAGACATGTGAAGAAGTCAAAGATTATCATGTAAGTAGAATTCTTTACACCTTTATGTTTACGAAAAATGAAGTAATAATAAGTTTATTAAATTTTAATTGCTCAATTATATGATTTCAGCTGGCAGACTACCTCACTACTGACTTCTTGGACGAGCAATACAAAGGACAGCGTGATCTTGCTGGTAAAATCTCAATTTTAAGTGGAATGAATGGACTGGGCGCACCGTTGGGTGAATTCTTATTTGATAAGAAACTTTTGAATGGTGAAATTTAATTTGTTTTGGATCAATATAATTTGTTTAAAAAAAATATGCATGGCCATATTTAGAATAAAACGAGTAGCTTGTATTTGTTTAATTTGAAAAAAATATATACATTACCTTTGTTTTATATATAGTATATTTTTCTAAATATGGTCTGTAACATAGATAAGAAAAAAACCATATTTACAAATGTTTGTTACTCTGTAATAAATATATTACTCATACTGAATAAATCAATATTTTAAGATTCATATAAAAACATATATATGTAATATATATATATATATAAACGTATATATGTAACATTCGATTACTATATCCAATTTCTATGCTACGAGTAAACAAAATAGTTGAACAATGAAATATAGCATTGTTATCCCTATCATGCTATACTGTAATACATACATACTTATGATACGAATGATTCACTAACTGTGATCACATTTCTCCATGTTTTGTGACGTTGTGGTAATTTATTTCATGAGTCACTTACAAAAATGTATTAGTGTTAATGGACATCATTTTGAACATTTGTTATAATAAAATAATCTTTTCTTCATTATTCTTTCTCACTTATTCATTACTCAACTATTACTAATTTTGTGTACTGAAGATTATAGTACTTTAGCACATTAGATTTATCTTGCTTGTTGCATCGAATAAAATATCATTTTATTAGTCTCTTGTAAAAATAAGCCGTACTCAAGATAAATCGTACGTGTTGTTTCTACAAAACACTCAAGATACTAAAAAAACGTTTATTGTTTTTAAATGTGTCATAAGTGATGATTCATAACAAATGCAAATGTGTAGGTGAGGATTTACTTTACTGTTAATTTTCTTGATGACCATATAAAAGTTACATGATTTGAAATGAAAATAAGCCTATGAGCTCATGAATATGAGCTGTAGATAAGTCCAGCTAAGTAAAATGTTGCGTTCATTTACACTCATGCATTCCATTTGTTTTCCTTGGTGGCCTTCTGCACAGACGGGATACCGTCTTTGGCCTTCTGTTTCTTACTCCAGCCAAAATCTATCCTAGAGGGCGGTAGAAGACACCGTATTTTTCGAGCGACACATTCTCCCGTAAGGCTGGCAGTCTTTCTAAATATCTCGTCGGTGCTCTGATGCAGCCTAAAAGATGATGCAGGTTCTAATACAGGCTAAAAAGATGATGCAGGTTCTGGTCCAGGCTAAAAAGTTGATGCAGGTTCTATTCCAGGCTAAGAAGATGATGCAGGTTTTGTTCCAGGCTAAAAAGATGATGCAGAAAAGTGGGGACACTAAAACCCCGAGCGTGAGCACTCTCATGTCCTCTCTGTTACGGTCTCAGACAGCATGCTATAAACAGCCACAGACGAGGTATAGGAGTAGACCAATGACCCAATGTATTTTTTTGTCTCACGTACGCGGGGCTCTAGAGCCTCCTTACCATTTCTGTCTCACATGCTATCTTATCGGTCGGACTAATATTGTGGAACTAATATAACTCGTGGAACTCGTTCATCATAGTAGAGGGCGTAAAAAATCTAATTGTTGTTAACGATGTCGGTATTTCAGATCGTGGACACAAAACCCTAAATCGTGATTGGTCTACTCCTATACTCGTCTGTGAAACGTGAAACAACTACCAAATATATTCCTGACTTTTTCTATTCTTCTGATGCCACTCATATTAACGTTCATATTTCCTCTCTGGTACTAGAGTAGCCTGTGACTATGGTTCTTATGAGAACATTCAGTTGTTTGACGGATTACGCGCATTTAGGATGTGTGCCAGCTGGTGCCAGCATAAATTGCTTCGACCTTTCTCCTGCATATCTGCACCGCCTCTTTTTGAACTATCAACTTTCACGCGGTTCAAACTGCGCGTTTTCGACCGCGCGGATAGGTTTGAACGAATATAAAGACGGCCTAGTTCTATATATTATACAGGGTGTTTTGTTTACCTGAAAACGTAAATATCTCGTGACGCACTGAAGTTACGAAAAAAATTTGTTCACAAAAATTGTTCGGTATTCACGAAAGAAAAATTTGTTTTAATTAATAATAACTGTATATAAAAATATGAAAAAATTTAAGATAGTGTTGATGACAATACCTCTTTATTAAATTAATGTTCAGAATGGTCGCTTTTAAACTTCAATATAAAATCTGTATTTGTGCGAATTTTTCCGGGTTTTCCATTTTCAACAACTAAAGTTTGCAACTAAAAAGTTGGAAAATATTAAAATTAATTAGAGATTTTGTATATTAGATTTATATGTTAGTTACATATATTATATAAAACAATTAAACTGTACGTTCTGATCCTGGTTAGAAATATAATGTGGGTTCTGATCCATGCAAGAAGATGATGTGGATCTGATCCAGGCTAAAAATTAGAGTAGAGGGCTGCACTGTATCAGGAACACCGAAATTTCGGTCCTGAGCACTCTCATATCCTTTCTCGTTGTGTTACAATTGAGTTAGCCTTAAGGTTTAGTACGCTATATTAAATACAGATGGCTCGCATGGTACGATTTTAGTGTGGCGCCAAATTAAAATTGTAAAACTGAAGTAACGACGAAAGACCGTTGATGTTAATCTGATGAAATATTGATTTTTATGCAACACTCCTGATAACGCACAAAACTGTTCATGTTTATTCGTGTTGCTATTGGAGAATTCTTGCTTTAGCGATTGAACGCTCGTTAAACGAATATAAAGAACACAATAATTCATATAAAAATTTCATATGTTAACCAGGATTTGATACTTTCGATTTGAACATATGATACTCTAACAATAAATTTATCGTGTAAGTAAATTTCATTGTCACACTCATATTGCACTGTGCAGTTTTAGTTTTTTTTTGTGTATTATACTTTTACAGAAAGTATACAACACGCTAGATGTGTCGCTCGATCGCGTCAGTGGCGCACCATTGAACAATGTAATGCAGCGACAACGTTATTGGAAACGCGCCACGATTTCATCCATTCGAGACTTACTTTCCGTTAGAATGTAGAATAACATTTAATTTATGGGTACATCGTCATCGTAATCGTCGTGCCATCTGCGGATACTGTGAAATAAATTCTTTTCTCTCTGTATTTCCCTCGTTCGCTCCCGGCCTTCTTCAACATCGTGTGTTTTATAGATTCGAAAATTCTAGAATCTTTTTCCAAGGCAATACGTTATTTATGGTCAAGTTATCGCATTTCTGTTATACGCAAACATTTCGTATATGTAGTAACTATTTTGCAAGTAATTGTTACGTTATAATAGAAGCTAGACGGTATATATCAGTTTGGTTCAATTTTGATTTAGGTGTAGCTTTCGGCGTCGATTAGACGCGCGCGGTTGACGCCACAAGTTTAAAGCGGCCGCGCCAGCTGGCGGCGAGAATCGCCACTAGATTTTCAGGCGAATCGATATTCTGCTCAAATATTGACTTCGCGATTGTGAGTGGTGTCGTAAGCGAGTCGTGCAGTAGACGGCGATGCTCTTTTAAAAAAGGAGTTCTTAGAAGTGATAAGTCAAGTGTGGTTGGGCGAAGAACTAATAATCGGAGTATTCTGGATAGAGAAGCCACGGGACGATGCTACTGGCGGCTAGTGCTGTGCTTTTTGGGTTGACCATCGGTCTCTCCCACGCGAGCATCCCAGCCCTCGAGTCGACACCGAGTTCCTTCAACAATCATGGAGGTGATTTCATTTCTCTTTTCTCATGTCCTACATTTACCTGTTCCGCTCGCACGGTCTTCTAATTTTTGAAAAATCATCGATATCGAATCCTTCTCGCCACCGTCCTCGAATCCCGCTTCGTTTTCCTGTGCAGAGCTGCTCGAACGGATAACTCACAGGTGGAATTGTACTTTCGGGAGCACCTGCAGTCATCGAAACTGTTATGGCGAATTCATTGACTAGTCCCAATAGGTGCACCGAGATGTGTTTGTATTGCACTCGAATCGGTCAATGTGTCATGAACACCGCAAAGAAATTTCGTGATAGGAACACCGATGATGTATCACTATCACTGCTTATGACAGTAGATAGTCACGCTTCCTCGCGATAACAAAGTTTGAAGCAGACATCAATTAGACTCGGCTCGGTTTTCTCTAACACTGGGTTAACTGGCTTTTCGCGATATTAGGCACGCCTCGCGAAGTTCTTCTATACTATGAAAAGTACCTATTATGTTCGCCATTTTTTTACCTGGCAATATTTTGTTGTGATAATCAAATATTTTCATTCTGCGTGGATAATATTATTTTTCAGTATTAATAAATGTCGATACGCATTTTTATAGGAAATCTTTTATCGTTTACGGTACTTGAAACAGTTTCTATTTGTTTATCAGAAATTTCTGGTTACATAGTTTTAGAAGATTCATGTTTGTGTAAAATTTATTTTTTCAGTTGTCGTATTTCCACAGATTTTTATTACGACTCCATCCACGAATGCTAACAAATGATTATAATTATTGTTTGTGAGTCCAAGGAAAAAATTGTTGTAACTTTAATGTTACGTTTATTTATGGTAAATAATAATTGCAGTACAGTAAGTCGTAATCAATAAGTTGCAGTAAGTTGCAATGTAAAAATGGCACGATTTTCAATGAATTGTGTTGTAATATACTGATTAAATATTTTTCGGGAATAATTAATTCGAAACAAAAACAGATACACAATTTCGATATTTTTACACGTTATTTACAAATATAAACAATAACCTCCGCCGTAAGAAGATAAATTTGTTTACATTTCATGTTCGGTAAATAATAAATATGGGAGGCTGTGAAATCGGGCATTCCGATCAATTAATACGCTGTCTGTTTCTCGAGTGATTGAACATATACATAGAGGAAACAATCACAGAATATGGATACGACTGTACACATTATGATCGGCGTATCGTGTGTATTTTTAATTATTGTCCGATCAGGAGAACGATAAAAAGTATAATTACATTGCTCGGAATTGCGGACGATAATTAAAATTGATGTAAAATTCGATGAAGTATTTAATCAATGATCGATGAAAAGTACGCGACACTTGTGATCTGTACCTATATACTAGATCACTGGTGATATATGATGCGTGAATTATTTACGAGTTTCACCATTTTTACTGTTGCCAACCACTGCATCGACAAGCGAAAATAAATCTTCTGAAAAATATGGTCCTTGTAAATGTGTTATACGTGTTTCAACAAATTCTTCGAATACTGCGATTTCTAATTGACACAAAATCAGGAATGTATTTTTGAAGAAAATTCTAACGCGTCTTGCAAAAAGGCTACGTTACGACAATTAAAAAATTATTCGCCAAACAGGTTGGACATTAAAAAAAAAACTTTGGGTGGTCTGAAATGTTTATAATTTATACTTTTTTTTTAGTTCGTAGGATACACTAAGATTAATGGACGTGTTGTCAATTAGTTAAATGTACGAACCAAAAATTAGTAAAATAACAATCCTCATCGATTAATAACTGTCCGTCATAGTTGACCATATTTTCCAACAAATTCTCATCTCTCCCGTCATATATCCCAAATAATAAAATGTTCTGTAAATAGGATAATTGGCAGCTGATGAATTTATCGAGATAAAAATGCTGATTTTTATAAGGGAATGCAATACTTAAAATGATTGATGCAGAAATAAAATTACAGAAATTCAAAGACACTTTGAAAACATTAGGGTAAGTGTACCAATTACTGTGCCTACATATACTTATTTTCAAAGTATAACCAATATCAAAGAAGAGATATTACATTTTTTTTATTAAAATCTGTTAATATATATATATATATATATATATATATATATATATATATATGTTATATATCTCTTTTTTAAGCATTCATTATGCTTTAAAAACAAGTATAATTAATGTAGGACAAGTAATTGAGTCCCTTACATGTTGATGTGTTATCAGTATCGCGCAACGGGTCATCTTTGACCCACCGGCGATGTAGTAATACTCACTGCGGCAAATGCATCGATATGCTGCAGCTATAGTTGTTTATTCACATTTTCCAGAAAAATGCGAGGCTTCCAGGCCCAGAAAACTGAAAAGCAAATTTTGAAGGTGAACAAATACAATCCGAAAATTATATGAAACTCTTTCAATCATGTGTAGTGAAAACCATTGTTTCAACTTTCTCGCGAATTCCTCGTGACCTGAATTGATATTTTTACTTTTAATGACCGTTCTTTTCGCAGTGTTTCAAGACTTGGACGACACATATGCTAAGCGTAAATATATTTCGCATTCGTTAGAAATGCACGTAACGGTACTTTAAATTAACTTAGGTATATAAACGTAAGCATATCTGGTTGGCGGCAGCATTTTAATGAAAGTGGTACTTTAAAGAACCCTCGGAACATAAAGGGTTAACCGTTCCTCTCTTATCTCCCGTGCATCTTCACAAGTCAGTTCTTTTACAAATTTTACGTCCAAAGTAAATACTTATCATAATGACGACGTGGAAAGGAAGCGATGCCGAAAATCATTTTGAATGAAAATAATAAAAAGAATGAATCAAGTCCCATCTAAAGTAGTATTCAAATATAATATAGTATTAATAATAATATATTAATGGTACATTACAATATAGTATTCAAATATAATGTTTATTAATGTCATGCACGAAATTGTGAAAATTCTATACGACAGAAATTCAATATTAATGAAGTTCAGCTTATCTTAAAAAAGAAAAGGGATTACTATGATAGTTGTAATACCTGTTCACTAGACTCCTGTTATTTCAGGCTTACAATATGTTTATTTGGAGTAGAGCAGACAACTATCGTGTTTGTATATCACGTTATTCTGTCAAATAACGCAGCGGTCACTTAACACTATGTCGAAGTTTTCGCATGAAATATATTGTCAGTTGTGTGCTAGTTAGCCCTCGGACTCCTGCGAGTTCTAGGCTTATGCCGAAGTCATTTCAAACACACGCCGATATTTCAATACAGTTTCCCTCCGATATAAGGCGATGGCTCGGGACCGGCTTTCGTCGTATTTCGGATGAAGAAGAAGAAGAGGAAGCGGGGATAGCAAGTTTCTTATTTCGAAAAAACAAGCGTCGTCTTATATCGGATAAAGATTGTACATATTGACGGTCGTGCTTATCCCCACCGCGATCGGGTCATGAATGACCCCGGCATAACATATGGGGAGGGTTAAAGTTCCAATCATCTGGAAGATCAATTGTTCAAAATCTAAATAATTGTTCCATCGCATGAAATCAGTATCAGACTCGATTATTAAATTATTAATCAAAACGTAACGCATAACCGTCGATACATTTGAAAAATAATATTTACAACAACTAATTTGTACTGTTCGAAAATTATCTTTGGTGCTCACGAAGAGAAAAGTTGATTGCACAGTTTGGCTCGCAGGGAAAAATGAGACGGTTTCATTTTGGAAATGGATCCACCGTATAATCCTATAATTAAGTTTACGTAATTATGAATTTTAGACCCGCGCGTCGAACGAAACGAATAGTTACACAGTTTTTGATGAACTATTTACAAAATTCTGCTGACGCACGCCGCTGATAGATTTAACGTGGAATTCATTTTACTGCACAGATTCGTCGCTATAATTCAATACCACACCTTCGCTAATTGGTGTAATAGAGAATCAATAGTTCCAACGCTGCACAATAAAATGTAATTTCATAGCGCTTCTTAATTATATTACACTTGATTATGCGGACATTAAGTAATGTTCGTAACTATTCGATACTTGCGCGCCGGATGTAAATGTATATCGATTGTAAACTGAATTTTGATCGGAAATAGTAGTATTCCATGTAACAGTATATGCTTCTGTATGGCAATAGATTTACCATTGCGTTGAGAACGTTTATGCAAAATATTTAGTATTTATATATCAAAAGTTCCTGGTAAAATAATTTGAAAATTCTGCAAAGGATTTTATTAATATTTATTTGCCGCTTCTGTTGCGTTGTGCTACGTGTTCCTGCATCTCCAATTAATTATACCAGCCATCTCATTTAGGCCAAGCAAATATTTTTTTCACTTGTAACTATGCGAAACTACGCTGAAAAAAAAGAGTCTCGGAACAAGAATATTCTGCGCAGCGTGTTCGTTCTTTGAACAGGAAAATTCAAATAATTTTTCAGGTGAAACACCGCGCATGTTGGCTTAATGTTACGTTATTATTTCCCTAATTGACGGAGAAAATTTAGCAGAAAATATTCAAACACTTTTTCACTGTTCCTGCTTACAAAAGAATTCACCGTAAGTCCAATTTTTCGAACAAAGACGGCCAGTCGGCGGCCGTCTAAACGGTCCGTTTCCGGTGTTTAATTTGATGATTACTGAAATCATAAAGTTGCTTCGGTGGGTAATTATCGGTAAATCATATTTCGGTGAGCGTACTGTTGTAATTTGAGAAAATTGTGATCGAATTTGTTCTAGTCGCTCGGTATTTCTATCGTCAAATGAGTTCATACTATCTGCTACTATCGGTTTATTACTCATCGAAACGCGCGTTCAACAATGCATTGCGTGTACGTTCGAATAACAATTCATTGTACGTTTTTATAAATATTGATGGCAGATGTCAAGCTTACAATTAGATCACGTTCGTACTGATCAGTAGACTGAAACGTTGCGCGTCTCAACGCATGAATATTTGAAAATATTTATAACATTTCAATAAAATATTTTGAAATATTTTCTAATATTTTTTTTTGTTTTATATTAACATACAGTAGAACCTTGATTATCCGAACTACAACAAGGAAACATGGGAGTTCGCATAACGAAACAGATATTTAATTACAATGCTAGATGATTATTGATTTGTATAATAAATAGTGTTGTTTATCGCCATTTTAAATTTGAAGCATGTTGGGTTATTAGTGCTAAAAGCGTTACTTAACCTAATTCCATTTTATCGTTAATTTATCGGAAGCAGAGCAAACAAATTCTTTGAGGATTTAATTCCTCTTTTCTGGTTAAACACACGAATTTGCATAAATTTCAACAGTCTGCTGATAGAAACAATGGAATCGAGCATGTTTTTCTATTATACGCTTTTGTTCCTCGACATGGTTCTCGACTCGGCATAATAATCATGTATATGGCATGGGCCTTGATTTCAACATCTATAACTGAGAAACGTTCAGGTGTTGTTTATAGTAATCATACCTATGTTTACGTGCACGTAAACGTATATGCACATGCAGCATCCATCGTAACACCTGGTACAAAAAAACGCCTGTTCGACCGCAATCTGTAACGCATAACGGTTGCAGTTGCACGAGCTGTGTCCGTCAATTTTGACGTCAGTGCAACCGTGACAAACACCGCAGAGTTCGTGCGTTTCTCACCTGAAAGGTAGATATCCGATTAGGGCAATTTGTATCCTTACTTTGTAGTTATCATTTTCCGTACCCTCGAACGCTTGGAAACAGAGAGAAATTCATACATTTTTTTGATATACAAAATTATGTTCTTTTTAAGTCAATATGTACATCTCATTGTGTGATGTTTAAGTAGTATTTGTTGGAAAATTGAGCGGAACGTCCCAAACTGAAAGAACGTGGCAGCCATTTTACCAAACTCATTTCTGCGTAACACCGTTTGTCGTTGGAAAATAAGGTCAATTCAAGAAGTTTTTTTTACAGGTAAAGTTATGATTCTTTAAAAAATCAATATGTACATCTCATTCTGTGATGTTTAAGTAGTATTTGCTGAAAAATTGAGCGGAACGTCCCAAACTGAAAGAACGTGGCAGCCATTTTACCAAAGTCATTTCTGCGTAACACCGTTTGTCGTTGGAAAATAAGGTCAATTCAAGAAGTTTTTTTTACATGTAAAATTATGATTCTTTAAAAAATCGATATGTACATCTTATTCTGTGATGTTTAAGTAGTATTTGCTGAAAAATTGAGCGGAACGTCCCAAACCGGAAGGACGTGGCAACCATTTTACCAAAGTGATTTCTGCAAAACGCCACTTGTGGTGCCAGACATTTTTACATTTTTACACTTTCGTTTAATTGCATTGCAAAGTTGCTTCAACTTTTTGGTTTTTCGCGGCTGTGTCTGATATGCTATTCTTGCCAGTAATTATGTTTCCCTTAGGTGCATGAGGAAGTGTTCTGTGCACTAGCACAATATACAAATTTTTGACAGATTCATTTATCCATTGTATGAAGGGCATGTAGCCCCTTAACTTTGCCAAGTAATTGGTCAAACGATGATTAGACTACAAGGAAATAATTAAAATGATTACGCCTCATCAGTTGAAACCTGGCCGTAAAGCGTACACCGTGCAGTTTGTATTAATCTAGAGCTGTTTGCTGGCTGCAACGTGAACGAAACTAGTAATTTCTTCATCATCCACCATATTCCTACGAAGTAGGACTATATAATAAAGCTATCTGAAATCCGATTGTTTGTTCAAACTCATTTCCGTACAGGTTTATTGCTTCGACTCTGAATTGTACGAAATATTCGTGACTATTCGAATATTATCCTTGTCGAGAATTATGGACTTGCTGGTGGAAGATATTCGTTAAAATATTTGTATTATATTATTGACCAATGAGTTGATACAAGTAGTGGATTGTTATGCAAAATTAAAAATTTCTTTAAAGTTAATCCTAATCGTAGCCACATAAACAAAAATCCATTTCTCATTCCATTAATTTTAATAAGCTCGGGAAAACTGAAGTTTTTGCTGTTTTATATATCACTCATTTTCATAAAACTCGCGGACTAGATATAATACCTTCGATGATTAAAAACACTTGGGAGGTTTCGACAGGAATACCTGAGGCCGGTACGAAATTACTCTTATTAAGAGAGCCGTACTCTCGATCGAAGAATGTTTAATATTGCGGTGTTCAACTTACCAAAAACCGATTGAAAGTTCTTCCACGTTGGGGCAGGAACGAGATTACAGTTTGATAAGAATTCCGAGTAATGTAATATTCCATTTACGTAATCAGAAGATCTGAAAAGTTCAAGCGCATTTCTTAAATCAATAGACGCGAGATGAACTCGTAATCAATTCGCAGTCCAAGTAATTCGAGCTGTTTTAACCGTTAGGTCAACGTTCGTGAAATCGTACTTTAACGAACGAGTTGGTGCTAAGCTTTTTTTTTTTGAACACGTAATGGTTAAAGGATAATCAGATTTTCCTGCAGTGTCGCCTCGGCGAGAAACAAAAGCGAATAAATGTGGCCCGATACCATTGTGCCCGCGTTATCACCGGAACCGGTGGATCTTCATGTAAATTTCCATTTTCACAGGTTTCACGATGGTCGAGATAAGGAGAAAGAATCTATTAGCAAATAAGCCCGTGATAAGCAGATAATAAAATTCCTTATGGTAGAAACAAAGAAACGCCATTCATTTTAAACGAAGAATTAAAATCCGTAAATGCACAGAGATCCGTTATGTAGTTATTAATAAATGATTCGAGCTGGTGACATTTATCAAAATATCCGGGTAAATTATTGTTCGAACACAGTTTATTTTAATTTAAATGGTTTTGTCGAAATCTTTATGGGATCTTTTATTCATATATTTTTATTTGCTTTTATTGAAACCAGATAATCTCAATGTGAGCATTTATTTCGGAATTTTTTATGGCTAATGAAGTAATAGCATGCTTCATGTTGGTATGTTCTCCGGCGTTTGCAGCCGAAGACTCGCAGAAATCTAATCGATAACAAATCAGCATCGACGTAGTCGAACTATTTCGTCCGATGTACATGCATACATATACATCTGTCTGCATGTACTGCAAAGAAAATCGATATAGTCCAATCGAAACCAATCCAATCAGCCGTGATTAACTGAAAATATGCGCCCTTACGAAACGATAACTGACGACCCAATGCACTTTTTGCAACACGTTAGAACTCTGCAGGCTTTTATGCATTCGTGGCGCATCAAAATCGTAGAAAGCTTGGTTGAATACGTCATAATGCATTACCAATCGCAACTATTTAATAGTCTTTGGAAACCTGTGATTCACAGGATATCCCAATAAATTTTTTAACAGCAATTGTAATCTAAATTGTCATCCAAAAGTCACTTTCAGTAACGTATTTTAATCATTTCTTTTAGGATTATTGTTCAAAAGAATATTATAATAATATTATTAATAGGCTTCCGGTGGACAAAATGGTAACGTATTTACAACGTTAATTGAACGATTTTATGCATTTATAGCAAAAATGAGCAGATCGAGTGCAAAACAGTAAACACATTTAAAGAGTTTGAAAATATATTTCTGTTTTCTTATTTCCAAATAAGAAGATCGCTATACCCGCTTCTTCTTCTTCGTCCGAAATAAGATGAAAGTAGGTCCCGAGCAATCGACTTATATCGGAATAAAACTGTACAATGTCTACTCGATAATTGTCCAAAGCATGGGTCTGGCTACAGACAATTATCGGCTAGAAGATAGTATTCTTTGATCCACTGCTGAACGTAGAAAAAGACAGCGAAGTACTACGACAATTATAGACCAGACATTTGGGACATACATTATTTTACTTTGCATAAAAATCCGCCCATCGACAATGTATAATTTCTGTCATTTATTGAATTTGTTGAATGTACTAGCAAAAATATACAATTTTAGTTCAATTTTTGTTTCCTCGCATTTGTCTGTGAAAATGTGGTTTTCCACAAATCAACGTAGTCATTAAAAAACAGTTATTGTTATCGCAGCCTTTAAGTCACAGCTGAATAATATGAATAGCAGTAAGTAAATCCGTTTGACGTAACGCTGAATATTTTATGGAGAATGTGACCTTTTGTTGAGAGTAAAAAGCGAGTGTACATGAATTGGTGGAATCCGGTCGACTGAGATATTATTTCATTTGTTCGGCGGAAGTCATGATTGCCTTGAAGTTTTGTATTAAAACCTGCGTGTTCGCAGTGTTTTTAGCGAATTCGAATGCGCGAGTTATAATAGAATGTCGGTTGTCGATAAAGCTGTATAAACTTTTTATTTTACTCTTCGGCTAATCACACTTCTCTAATTGATGTTCTCATAAATTGGTCTATAAAAACGTAAATTTTGCAGTAATATTCAGTTGGTTGACAACAATAGATAACGAACTGTCGGACGAACCATTTTAAATGTCGTTTGCAAAATAATATAATATAATATAGTTGTAAAGTTTAATATAAAAATTTCGGTTGATGATCCTTTATTTATAAACTATGGTAAAATGGAGGATTCAAGATTTGTACATTAACTGTGTAGAACGTGCGCGTCAACGAGAGGATTACACGTGAAATATTTCTCTTGAGAGTATTAACATTATTATTGCATCAATTTATTTCGATATACATATATGTTTATACTTCTTACGATAAATAACAGAATTTAGGAGGGTTTATGTCGAATAGTAAAAGCGCCAGTGACAGAATCCTGCGAAATACAGTTTCAGAATAATCTCTATCGAATAAATTGTTTTTATCTCAATTATTTGTTGTATAATTTTTTTCTTTAAAGACAGAAATGGGAAAGAGTTACAATAGTATCATTTTGTGATACACGGTTACTTTTACTTTCGCAAACGAATAAATAACAATGTAAGAACGTAATTAATTATTTAAAATCCGCAACACACAGGCCATTTAAAAATAATGTATTATTGCTGGAGCATCATGAAGTGAAGCAGTAATATTACTTATGTAAACAAATTGTGTTACTGCCATTTTAATAAAAGATCAAATCGCATGATTGTGCGTTTATGCTAATTAAGCATTAACAAGTGCGGATTATCTACAGTAATTACATAAGTCCTTCATTCACAACGTTTACCTTTGTAAATATCCTTTAAAAATGGTGCAGTTCACAAACGAAAGAAATCCTGGCCGTTCTTTGTAAATTCTTGTTTCTCTTTCTACATGTTACCGTACGTTAAGCCCTCGCATTATTCGGTGGGACGCCGCTTTGTCCTTCGAAAGTTAATAAACTCGAGTACTGAATATTCAACATTTTCTTCGGCTGCCTAACGCCACGTGGTTCTCATCACTTTTTATCTCTCGCGCAACGAAAACAGAAGGTGTCGATGGGTGTAACAAAACGTATAAGCATAACTTCATGGCTGAATTAATTCCTGAAAATATAGGAATCGGGTCAGACGTAATTAAATTTTCTCATAAATCACGAAACGCGAAAACGAATAATAACCTGTGTATGGGCGTTGAGTTGGAAATAATCCGCATTGCAGATGGCGAAAATTCAATGAATAATTATTAACAGGGTATCGATACATTTTTCAATGTAACGATAATTATTAATCCGAATAATATAATGCAGAAGCAAAGACGAAAGTGGATTATATTCTCGGACGGAGGCTGATTAAAAAAAAACGAAGAAATTTCAGGCTTAATCGAGTTTCTAAAATTTAATTAGATTTTTAATTAGATTGCGCTGAACAACGAGGAAATTTCTATCAACGAGATTGTTTCTGTTGATCGAACAGTAATCGCTGTCGCCAGGATCCAGCCCCGAGCGAACGCGGTGAATTTATTAATCTTATTCTGAATCTAATAAGGTAGGAATAATGAACACTCGCAGTTTTCGTTGGCGTTCGCACGGTGATTAAAACGGTCCGCGAAGTTTTGTCTGAAGCGTCCTGAAAGTTTAATTATTACATCTAGCGTCGGTTGGTTCTCGAGGTTCTCCAGTTTCCGGGAAGTTTTCCGGTCTATTTCTGTAGATCTTTGTTTCTTTTTCGAACAACTTCACCGAAAAGAAAACGCCGCGAGATTAAGTTGCGAAATTGTGTCACATCGCGTAGATATTTTCGTCCCGTTGGAAAAATCTCGACCGATTTTATGCCTTGGAAGTGACGCAACTATTATTAATGAGATCAATCGGTGTCTTCTTATTCTTTTCTACCTGATCGAGAGCAACGCAATTTGTGCTCGTGATACTTGTTCGGTACAGTCATGCAGTTTTAAAACTTGCGTAACGATGACATCACGAAGTGCGTGGACGAAAATAATGTTTCGCACCCGGACCGTCGTTTCGTTTTTCTTGAAACGATGACGACGATGCTCGTGTTGAATTGGTTACCGATTATTTGGCAGTGGTTTGTAGCGAACTGACACAGATTTCTGTTTCGCCTATTTATTTACATCGTGTAATGTCTAGCTACGATTTTTGAACAAAACTTGAAACGTGAGAACTTTTTAGAAAAGTTTCAAGATATCATTACACTATTTTAGATTGTATCTCATTCCACTATCTTCACGGGTTGAAAATATGGAAAGAATTTCTGCTTCTTACAAATGACCTAGCAGTTTTTATTTTGTACAAAGATTAAATTATTCAAAGAAATTTTCATGGAAACCCGAGCACCGTCTGCGCAACACCGAAAGATTACTTAATTTTGTTAATTATTCAAGCAATACTTCACATGCTTTTTATAAAGCTGTACTTGCAAAGTGAAAACTGTTTTTCTCGAAGATAAAATAACTGAACAGATTACTTCAAAAATAAACAAGTGCGGGGATATTTATGTTAGTATGACTATGTTACAGAGAACGATGGAGAAACTATACACGATGAACTTTATAATAGAAACATTTCAAAAAAACATGAAAATACATGTAAAAATCAACGTACCATGGGTTGAAATTTATTTTCACTTTTACGAAAATATTCAATACAGTATCTTTTATTGGTAATGCAAGCGTAAAACCAATGTTTTCAATATGTAAATATTAAAACATAATAATTAAATGGATATTTGCTGGTATTCGTGAGCTGAGAAATATATTAATTACGTTCCTCTCCTGAATTGTTGAGGCAAATTACCTGTACAAATTAATTGTTTCTGATACGAATGCTACGTTTTAAAATTCTGTTCTATCAACTAATACTTTTATCGTTCCGAGTAGTACGTGGGCAAGCTGTGTCATTGAATAACACACCGCAGTGTTTGATTTCACAAAGCGTAACATACAGATAGTGTAAAAAGTATTTGTAAAGCAAGTAATTTCAAGGGAAACCTTGTATCACTCGGTTTATTGATAAACTTTCTTTCAATTATCATAAATCATTTACACACATTCTTGCAATATCTAGAATAATTACAAAAAGAATCCAGATATTCCTATAGTATTCAAGGACATTCAAGTTTGTAGAAAGTATTAGCATAATCGTATTCAAGGATTCGCAAGCTGCTGAAGACTATAATTTATACTGCAAATAAAAGTTTCTCAAAATGCCATTATATTTGCAGACTATGTCATGGTTATAAAATCGCATGTACAATTGTAAAAAGACAATTGGCTGAAACTACGCAAAGAAGAGGAAAATAATTATAGGTTTCCATGATCGAAAGCCTTTCAGAGAGTAGACTTCAATGTACAATTTAGAGCACGATTAATCGACGTAGATCGCTTAGGAAACAATACTGGCTGCAGAAAATACTTTAGAGCAGAGCTGATCAGCGCCTGCCCGTACGGGCAACGATTTTCTTGCCCTGGGCATACACAGAACGGCGAAGCCACGCCCCTGCGGGTAAGGCTGCGTGCATTTGTCACACGCATTGTCTACGTAGCAAGCTACGGTTGTGCTACGGCCTACCCCCCACTCCGCTAAATCATTAAGACTGTTTCCCCCACTCTAATTTCCCTTTCTACCGCGCTGTTCCCCCACGCTTCCGCTGCGAACGGTCACGTGACGCGTTCCATCTCTGTCGTGCATACTCCGGTACTGGCAGAGAGAGAGAGAGAGGGTAACTGTATTCCCCTCCATGCGTGCTCCCTCCCCTCATCTGGCGTCCCTGCCCGCTAATAGCAGGGCCCGCTCTAGGGGGGGGGACAACCCGGGCATTTGCCCGGGGCGCCATTTTGGCTTTGGCTGCAAGTGTGAGAAAAATATTGATGTTTTAAATATTCAGTTAATAGAGAATGTCTGACTACCCTTGCCAGACAATTTTGCTAAAAAAAAAAAATAAAAAAAAAAGGTCATTCTGTTCAGCGCGGTGCTTAAAAAGGGGCGGCAATTTGTTTTTTTTTTTTGCCCGGGGCGTCGTAACCGCTAGAGCGGGCCCTGCTAATAGGCATGTTGAGCATATAAAAGTGTTTCAGGCATATAAAAGTTCGCACGGTTTTGTAACGCGTGAACAGAAAATAATCAAACAAACGGTGACTACGGGGTGCATCAGAATGGTCCAATTCAATTCGCCAAGTTTATTTTGTATCTACATGGAAGTGTGCGGTCTGCGAGTGTCATGATGAAGGATAACACCCTTGCCAGGCGCCAGAGCCGAACGTTTTTCTTGAATTTCTTCGCTTAGTTTCTCGAACTGATAGTACTTCAGCGAATTAATTATCTCACCACCGCGAGACGAGCTACAGTAAAAGGTTCCCGGCACCATTCCACCGCACAGGCAGCATCACCTTCCGAGAGTGCAATCCAATCTTTAATACAGGCTGGCCACCTATACACGCGATAGTTCCCACGTTCGTTTATGACACATGTTCTTTTATCGTAGCCACTTTCCAGCTTTCATCGGAATTATCAACTGTACAGGTTAATTCGTACCTTCGTTTTCCTGTCAGTTTGCGAACAACCTAAATTCTCAAAAATAATGCCCACCATTTTCTATGCTGCATCTTTAATTCAAGATTTTACAGTCGATTAATATTAAGAGCCACGAATCAATTGTACGCCAAATAAAAATGCTTCGACTTTTAACTCTCTGCTTCGCGTGTTGCTGATTCGTGTCGTGTTTCTGAATTTTTTTAAACGAGATTGGTCAACCTACCAATTTCATACTTTGTCGAATGTTTGACCACTTTTTTGAAGAACATGTAGGAATTTTTTCGCGCGTTACAAATGACACTAGAAAAAGTTATTCCTACGGTTTTACTGTAGCGCATTTTAGGAGAACGTTGTATGCAGTTCCTTGATGATTTGGATTTAAGTTCCTCGAATGCACAATTTTCACAGAACTCGTAGACTTCTTTTTGACTGTCGTTTAAACTGGAAAATACAGGAATGGGAGCAACAGAAGCGTACAATTTTAACAAGAACCCTTTGACTTGTTTTCAGCTGGACCTAATCAAATTTGACGTGTATCGACTTGTTAGTGCCAGTTCAAACGATAAAGAGACGTCCACGGACGATGTCTGCCAAGTCGGAAATAAATTGGATGATTCGCTTCTAAGATATGTCTGCGAACTTGGAAAATGTCGTTTCGTGATAAGCGCGTTTGCAGTTTCGCGATCTGTTATCAAGCACGTGGCATTTTCAAGACAGAAAATTCCAGTAAAAATTCCAGAATGCAATTCGATATTTTCTATTAAAGTATAGGTGTTCTTTTTGTGCCGCGTTCAATACGTGTGGCACGAGGATGCACAATTTTGGTCTAGGTCAAAGATTCTCTCATTAGCAATTGATCTAGTTCAACTTCTCAGCAACCGCTTCTGCGGAAACTCGCGGATTTGCATTCAGTACATTGTGCACAATATCGTCATCAGTGGCAGGGGGCCACCCAAAGCGAGGTTTATCGTCGAGGTCAAAATTGCCACGTTTAAATTTGGCAGACTGTCTTTCGCGGCTCGGAATCTACATAGGCTGCCTCTCCAAACACGTTGCAAATGTGTTTTATTGTGTCTGCGATACTTTTGCAGAACCCGTACAGCACGGTTTTATTTTGAATATTTTTCCACTCTGAATTCTTTTTCAATGTTTTTCTTTCAACAAAACCCTGCCATTTTAAAGGTTTCATTTAAAATAAAGACAGTTCCTTGAATGATACTGATTTTAAATAATTTTTTTTTGCGGATTGAAAATAACTCCATACATGTATGCTGCTCATTCAACTAGGAAAAAATTAATATTATAAAGTGATGTACTGCATATTTAAACGGGTAATTTAAAAATATCGCGTCACACTCGACGTAGGAGGTTCAAGTTTCTCAATTTATTTAGTATACATGGAATTTAAAAAATATAACAAGATAAAATATACTCTATATGAAAATAACGCAAAATATACATTTTTATTTCATTTAGAATTTTTCTATCATGATATCAAAAAACGTAAAATAACTTGTTGTTCAATTTGTATTTGCTGTTTTAAACATGAACATTAGGAAGATCCTCATTCGGGAAGATTAGCTTTATTACAATTGGCTTGGAACAATCTTAACATTATTTAAATAGCAGTTTTTAAAACGGATTTTTTAAACCGGTTGAATATAAGAGGGAACTTACATTTAAAACTTGGTTTTCGGTGTCTACCGTTGTTCGTTTTCAAATTTTATTGGAACACGACATTATTCGTTGAAGTTCTGTTCAAAACTTCTGTTGAAAATGACAACTCGCTCTGCATCGAAGACGCGAGCATTTCAACGAGATTGCACATATCCTGCTGCCACATAACAATGTCAATCACGCCATTTATCGAGAATCTGTCGGAACTTTTGCACTCATGTCGTACACGTATATTTGCCACTTGTTCCCGATCACAGATATGCGATCAGTATTACAGTTTGCGATAACAAAACTTCTGGCAGTGGAAACAAATAGCTGTTTCGCTTCTGTTTTTATACATTTGAGCAGTTTATTTTGAAAGTGGCCTGAGTCCACTTATACTTAAATTGAGATATTTAAGGGTTTGTGTTTCAATAAAATTAAAAATATACGTATAGGATACCAATGTGTCATACTGCTTAAGTGTATCTAAAAGAGTTAAATTTACAGTTCCTATTAAAATAGTAGCAATTATTAAGTGAATAATATGTGTTTTTTAATGTCCTTCGGACATTATCAATGATGGATTGGACTTAGGCCACTTTCAAAGTGATGGTTTTAATTATTGAACTAACTGCGAATGCTTATGTGTCCAAAATTATTGTATATACTTTCAATATATTTAACCGCAAATGTTGTTTATGACAGCTAACTTGAAGTTGTACACGCAATTACGGGCAACAAAAAATAATTGACAAATGGACTTAGACCACTTTCAAAATAAACGGCTCATTTATTTAGGAAAATCTCAGATCCGAAATTTCTACGTCAACATTTTCTAAATAACTTTTTCTAAATAAATTTCGCTATGTGATGATGGAATTGGAGTATCGTTTAATTAATGCCACTTCTTCGAAGAAAACTTATTGGAAGACGAAGTTCGGAGAGTAATAAGATAGAATGTGCTGGGACAAATTAGTTTTTTGATGCACAAACGTTAATTTTATCGTGGCTCAGACGTAACGCAGATCCTCCTCTTATCTAACTTTTAGACAGTCCGCCATTCAACGCGGGAAGAGAATAGTGTGCTTGGCAAAAACTTCTGAGATACTGTTCTTCAAATACAAATCCAATATTCTTGACTTTCCATAGTGCAAGGAACGCTAATTAAATAACGGAAGCATGTAGCGGGCTGCTGCTCATATTTTATACGCAATTTTATCTTCTCTCATTTTTCCTCTTCTATACACATTTTTTGATTTTTCAAGTTACCGAGAAGTTTCTCTTCTTTCAAGTTAAAAACTGTGCAGCGTCAGATTGATAAAAACGAACACCTCTGACCTGTTCTTCCGTGCGAGAAAGACGTTCGTGCTGCAAATTAAGTAGTTTCTTTTTTACCTATACAGTGAAGTCTTGATCTAAGCCCAATCCTCGGGTCCGTGCTGCGACATATATCGTGTAGGGCTACTATTTTCTTCTGACCGCGCCGAACGTAGAAATGGACTACGCACTACATATCGTCAATTAAACCACTAAATACAGTTCAAATTATATCGTGTTTATTGTAATTTTAACCAGAAAAATGCCATAAATAAGTTGGCGAAAGTCCCATAAAAAAATAATGAAAAATAAGGAAGTTTTGCGATTGGATTGGTAGTGGTTCACACCGATATAGTTGTCACTATAATGCAGTGGCGACCGAGGCAGCTTAGATCAAGACTGTACTGCACTTTTATTAGAGGCTCTTGTTTAATTTTTCGTATTTGCTTGAAATAAAACGAGTATTCGACCAAATTAAAAACTACAAAGACGCATTTGGAAGAGGAAAACCGAGATTGTGAAACGATATAAAACGCGTACGTAACAAAAATGTATTTTCACGATGAAATTGCGTTTAAAATTAATTTCGAAAGTTTTAAACATTGAATACATTGAACGTAGGCAATAAATAATGTAAAAGCGATACAAAAGGTGCGCAGTAATAATAATAATACAATGGTGTATACAACGTGTTGACGTACAGGATGTACTTTATAATAATGATTTTCATTATTGTTTTATTTGAATATTCTTTACGTAATTGCTATTTCAATTTTACTCGGTGCTTGATTAAAGTTTTTATTTTGTATAAAGATCCGCAGTCTACTGATGATAAATTCACGTTATCATTCGTTCGTTTATATTATTGCTAAGCATTATTAAAGGCTGTCGTTTTCTTCGTTGAAAAATATCCATCTCGAGCTTCTGTCAATAGCTCTTTATTGCAAACGTTATCCGTTCCGTTTCCAAGAGATCTGTTATTTCTGCTTGTTTGCTGTTCATTAATAAGTAGGTGGATTCTTTTCTAAATTTCTTGTTGCTCAGTGAAAAGGTCATGTTATACCCGGCGGTGTTCCTCGACAACAATTTACCACGTTACAGCGCTCTCTTATTTCCAAGTAAATAAGAAATACTCGTGCAAGATATTGTCGTCGCAACTTTCGGTATTTATTGTTCTTCAACTTGAATGTTTGCCATTTTAATCGTGCTGGAAACGAACGAACTAATATCTAATTAAGACGACATCGTCTGTAGTGAAGCCACCTTGATCCGAAGAATTGTGTTAAATTAAGCATTCTATTATGTTTCCTTTTTTTTTTCTTTGTGAAAGTAAAGGGCTCCTCAATTGCCTTAGCGAGCAATCAAGCTCATAATTAGACTGCGGATTTTATGCATTTGTTAGATGTATGCAGAAGTTGTAGTTCTTTCTCCAGTTCTCCTTTTATTTATACGTAACATGCGAAGTATGCTATCAGTCGATAAAAATGTTAGTTATTGCGACGCGTCCATAGGAAACAAACAATTGCACAAAACGGCGGCAGAGTGTAATCATTAGAATAAAAATATTTCAAGAATATACAAACAGTGTTCCATAGATTTCAACTCTGCAGAATTGTTAAGAAAATAAATAAATGCTAGCTCCTGCGTCTTGCGAAACAGACAACTTTAATTTTACATAACAATCCGCAGTGTAGCTATTTATTGCGGTATCAAGGTCTTTGCCTGCGTCCTCAGATCTTAGGGTACTCGAAGCTATCAACTACCGTGAAACCAGGGTTTCAGAGGAAGGGGTATGCTGCGTTTGAAAAATGCACAAGCAATTTTTCTGTTGGACATTTATCAGCTAAATGGATCACCCAACCTCATTAGTGTCCGTCTAGACTGCCTTCTACTAACGAATGTCCTCTCTTGTTGCAAATATGTAGCGTTTATATTCAACGAATGGAATATTAAAAATTCACTATAGTCACTACAGATTCATTTCTGTCAATGCCACTCCCAGGACCATTTTCATCGTCTCTTAGAATTGCATTTTCATGCATTTACGAAGAAAACTAAAATACTAAGTATTAGGGGGGCCCATAAGTAATCAATTATTTCGAAATCTAAAACAAACTTTGTAGTAAATTCAAGTTTTTATTTCTTAATTTATTATATAATCTCCATCATTATCAAGGACTTCATCATTATCAATCCCCCTCTTATAGAAATCCAGGATTCGTCAAGCAAAATATGACTCAAGGAGCCTCCTTACAACTTCTACAGAAATGAATGTTTTATTTCTTAAATAATGCACCAGAGATCTGAAAAGATGATAGTTAGAGGGCGCAATATTCTCGATAATTCTTGTATACTTAATTTTGGATCAGCTTCCACTAGAGATTTTAGGGTGTCATTATCAAATTCTTCGAAGCCTGTCAGAGAGATCATAATCACCAACAGCAAACCTTCCGAACCAACGTTGACACTTGTCGACCTTCAATACATCTCCATAAACATCGCAAATTATCTTTGTTGTTACCGTTGCATTAAATACCGCATGAAAATGAAAAAGTATGCAACGACGAATATGATCCTCGGAAGGTACGGACGCCGCCATGTTATTACAGGGTTGTAAAAAAATTATACTTTTTAGAATATTTTGAACACAGGCTGCTTTTCCGAAAACTGTAAAAGAATACGTGTTTCATCTTCAACGATCGGTGCAAAACTAAAGGCAAAACAAATTCTTTGCAAATAATTGATTACTTATGGGTACCCCTAATATTAGACGAAATTAACCCTTAGCACTCGAATGGCGAGTGTAAGGCGCCGCTAAAAATTGCTGTATCATTATTCAACATATTTTTTACATTCTTAAATTTATTTGTATTTAATAAATTACTAAACATTCAGTATTGCACGAGTAAATTGTACCATTTTCGTATGTATAACATAAAAGTAAATATATAGAAGGGAAATATTCTAGGCCGGAAAGAATGTTTCATTTGGTAGTTAAAATAGGTACGCTATTTTCAATCCAAAACTAAATTTTTCTTCAGTCTTACAATATTTTAATTTTATTTATATGAAACTGATCCGATTTCTACATATATTATTTAAACGTTTAGTAATCTATTAAATACAAATTTTGTAATGCAACAAATATTTCGTAATATTTTTTGTAATTTCTTTGAAATAATGCCACAACAGTTTCTAGTGGTGCTTCAGAGTCACCACTCGAGTGCAAAGGGTTAATAATATTGTTGCGTTTCGTGCAATTTATTGAAATTCCTGAAAGAAGGAATGCATTTTCATTCAACCCCTATCTCTTGCAATCGACGTAGATCATTTTTCTGTTGCATAAATTCTATATCCATGCCGGTGTGTATGGTCTTTGTAATAACGGTTCAGTTAATATTTCCTGATGCTTAAACATTGTTACGTGTGTTTCCAGTGCCACGATTGGATTTGGATAGCCTCGAGAGCGGATACCACGGTCTGGTGAAGGAAAACGAAACTCTGGTCGAGGTCACGCCACAGATACGAGCTTTGGGCGCGAAAGTCTGCTCCTTCCGTATCGCCAACAAACATCACGGCGATGCACCCTTCGACATTGTTTTAAAAGAGAAAGGAATCGCGGAGCTGAGAGCGCTGCGAGTTCTGAACTGCGAGAAACGGCGTAACTACAAGTTCGACATCGAAGCAGTCGGATGCAACGGCGCACTATCGGAAAAGTATGGCTCGCATGAAACGAATCTCTTGGAACTTCCGCGAACGGTTTTTTTCACCCTCCGCTAACATTTCTCCGGATTCACCGACGCGGTTGCCGCCGCCCCGTCGCATCAACCCCCGACGAAACTTGCCAGTTTCAAAGAATTCTGTGATCTCGCGCACGCGAGATAAAAAACATTTCGACCATCGGATCTCAGGATTCCCAAGGTTTAAGTCTTAACCCTTTGCATTCCGGAAGTTTGTAAACGCTTGTTAAATGTCGCCTCGGCCTCGACATGGGAGTGCAAAGGGTTAAGTGTAAGCTCGGTTCCAAGCTTTAAATCTGAAGACCTTCGGTTTTATTCTGTAGACTCACTGATAATTGCACAGTCTTGAATTCCAGAAAGAAAGTTTCCACGAAATCTCGAAGTCCTGCTTTTTCTTTTTTATGATTATTGCAACGTGGTAATTTTTAAACTTGAATTGTATTTAACACATTGCTTATCTCTTTCATTGATACTTTTATCTTTATCATCTTAGCTTCATGTGTCGAGCATCCTTACGTGTAAACATAATTTTATCGCAGATTAAGGTGCTCGTACATTGATCACCATTGATTGTTTACCAAGTTCCTGTCGACACGGTTAATTTCCCGTGTCCTGATTTCAATTTTCGATTGGAACACTTCGATTCCTATCATCTCACCTTCCTCTATCGACTATGTGACTATAGTATGTTATTACGTATTGTTGGTTTAACGACATCGTGGCGTCTGAATGCACACAGAATTCTTACCGTTGAAGGGGGTATCCTTCAAGAAGATAAGAAGCGCGCATTTTGCTCACACAAAAGGGGCTTCTGGTAACATATGGCCGACGAAGGTTCTGCTCTATTAAGGCCTGCATCAAGTATCGACTTTGCCACGCACTCACCCACACACACACGCACGCACACACTAACGTATGATCATCGAGGTGCCCGGAAGCCGGCGCCGGATTTTTAATTTACATATAACTTTAATTTTCAACGAGCTCCTCATACCTTCCGTTTCCACGGATTCGAGGTTCCCTGATAAAGGAGCGTTTTTGAAGACCCTCTTTCAAGAGCTGCTTCAGTGGAACAGTAGTTCCCCAATGTTCGTCCTACTTTCCGTTTATTTGCTCCAGAGGTTATCCTTTCTATATGTTATTTCGTTTATTCAACGCGGCCAAGCCGAGGAATCATCTCAAACCCTCTCGTTGCGGACTATTTTCAATTTCGGAACGTTCCGATTAACGAAACGCGAGTGTCCTTTAAATATTGCGCCAGAGATGTGGCACTGCTGCGTTTCACTCGTATTTCTGGCTATAGGAGACAGAATCAGCGAAATTTCTCATTTCTTAGTCCTCGGAAAGTTTTCATTTTTGCAATAGAAAAATTATATCCCGATAGAGATATTATTATCATTATTATTGAGTTATTATTATTATTTTCTGTTATTATCTCCCAATAGAAATCTTTTGGCGAGAAAATACTCTCAGATGCTGAAACGTTTCTTATTTCTTTGTATGTCTTCAAAACTAGAGTAAATTGAAAGCAATTATTACTACAATTATTAATACTCTCTACAAGATGTACAAAAAATCAGTAGCACAAATTTGTGAGAATCGGCAATTACCACGGACCTAGTAATATTTATCACCAAAATTTGTTTGTTTTATGCGTAAAATCAAAACAGTGAACAGATTAAAAGAATTTAAAAACCGTCTGTATATTGTTTAGAACTTACAAAATTATTAAAGAAAGGAAGACATTTCTATTTCGCTTCTTCTTGCAAATGATGCCGAACGCTTTTCTTTTGCATCGAGACCCGCTAGTCTAACGATTACAATTGCACATTTTGTATACTTAAAAAGGAAAATAACTACGAAAAAACGAATTACAATATGCACTCGAACATTGGCGTGAACAACTCGTTTGTGTTCTAAAGTATCATTACGAAACAACAGCTTTTATACACATATACAACCGTCCAGTAGAAAAATACAAATTCGATCATGCACGCTGCACGTGTGCCGCTTATGTAATCACGGTGAAAGTATTTTGCATGCTTTCTTCTCACGCTATTTAGCGAGAACAGTCTCTTGAATTTAAGTAAGACGAACGAATAATTGTTTTGAACTCGGCAGAATTCCATCTCCAACAAATTCAAATTATTTGTCAATTGCACCGTGATCAACAAAGTTTTACAGCCGGTTTATTATAGTAATTTGCGACCTCGTATTAGATCCGACAAATTTCTTTTCATCGAATTTTTCCGTACACCTCAGCACGCTGCTCATGAACATTTCTTTGTAAAAATGGTTCTCCTCTCTCGGGAAAAAGTTTTCGAAAAGCGTAAGACTCAAGGATAAATAAATCTCCTTACATTTTTCTCTTGGTAATTTGAGTGTCGCTTTGTGTAATTATTCGATATTATCCCGGGAAACTTTTACCAATAATCCCATTTACGTAAGCAGATTTCCTTGAAATACATTTTTTTTTTTTTGGGGAACTTACTTTGCCGTAAGTATAATAGTCGGAGCCCGTTAGGATAAAACCTGTTTTTCCTCATAGAGTTCTTACGTATAACGCAGGTGCTCTACAGTCGGAAATTTCAGAATTGCATGACAAACTTGAGAAATTAATTGAAAGAAGCTATAACTTTAATCCTTAAGTAATGAGATAGCGAATTTGAAACTCCGCGAATCTGTTAAAACAACGCGTTTATTTCAAACGAGATTTCGGGAGACGATTTTCACTTTGGTTTTTTTACTAAATTAATTCGGACCGAAGACAAATTTTAAAGTATTCTCTCAAGAAGAAATTAATTTCCTATTTTCTTTTATATATTGTTACTTAAAAGAGAGAAATTTTAACCGTATCTCATTTCTTTCTCTATTATGCTATCGTTTCTATAAGCGAAATTGGTAAAATGGAGAAATGCAACTGCACTCTTTAAAAAAAATGGAACATCTTATTATCGATCCCAAGAAATTATGTGTTTCCATTTTGAAGAAATGAAGTTAATCTTCCTATTTCCGTCATGCGTTCACCTACGAACAAACTAATTATACTGCCACCTCAAAACAGAGCAAATAGTGTCGGACAAAAATTTGTTTAATTGTACACAGTTATACAGTAAATGTCCAAAGTATTAGTTTGTTTTCACAAATTTAAATTTGGTGACGCTTGGAGGCAATATTATCACATTGAAAATATTGTTAGGACACTATAGTTCTAATAATTTGTTTGCAAACAACGCCTGAAAACAACGTCTATTTGTACTCTATTTAACAAAACAAGGCCATGTCCAGTTCTAGATGTACAAACTCATCGTAACTAACACGTAAAGGTTATACGTATATAGTTAGAGAGGGGAATTGGCGAGCTCGAACTATATGAACTAAATGCACGGTTATTGAAACCATCATGTCCTTCATGTTCGAATAAACGAAGCACCACCATTTGCAATTTCTCGCCAATTTTAAATTCTTTGCTTTCATTCACCTTTAAAAAATTTTTTTTTGGTAATTTTGCGGTAACTTGAAATCCTTTGGTTGCTTTACCCCGGTAATTTTAAATTCTCTGATTTTCATTCTGAACATCCAAAATGTTGATGTAACATTGTGATCTAAAAAATGTGCACATTTATAACGAACGAACTTACGAAGAATTTCCTTAAATTAATTCTATCCTACATAATTCTATTAAAATTAATTTAAACTTGAGTTTTCCGCTGCCATGGATTCCGTTGCAATTCCGTCATATTGTTTCTGACAAATTGCAGCATCTTTCGCTTTTCAGGAGAAATTATTACAAAATGTAAAAAAACTGATTAATTGATTTGATAAAATACGGAGCAATTAATATCTTCACTTTAAGTGTCATTGTTTTGTTAACATTTTATATATATAATCATAAATGTTTTTACATACCTTTTTACAATGATCTTCTCTGGCGGGAGTTGAACAATAAATATGCAAAGCTTGAAATTATTGACGCAATTGCATTAAAAGAATTCCACGTGCGTGCTCTTTCGATTTGGAGTTACAATACTTTCCTGAACAATTATTTGTGAAAATTAGCACAAACGTATTACACAAAAGTATTGCACAGTTGTAGTGGTAAACGTCCAAATCAATTTTTGTTGCACCACTATATCACAAACTATATCACTGTATCACTTCCGCCTATTTTGAAATTGTTATTAGAATATATTTTGTTCTCATTGCAGTCGTTCAAGCAAAACACGAAATGATGCATTACTTTTTTACGTGAATCATGACACACAATGGTTAACTGATAAATTTTTCACCCAATCTTAAAGCAGGCTTCTCTTGATAAATACAATTATCAGATATGGCTGGGTCATTGTTGAGAAAACAGGGATCATTTCTTCTTTCATTAATTTTTATTTGTCTTTGTTTTCACCGTTTGCTACGTATTGGTGTGGTCATGTTATCATCAATCAGTCGATACGGAGATGTATATTGAAAACTTCGAAATCTTTTAGTCCTAGAATATTATTGCACAATGGATCAAGGTTCTGATCTATTTAGTACAGCGGATCTTTATGCAAAATAAAACTTCTCTACCTGAATTGCAACAAACCAGGGTGAAATAGAAATTTATTTTCTTTCTTAATATGTTTAACAGGTTGAAACTAATATAACAGTATTTTTTAAATTTTTCTAATGTTTTTAGTGTTTCAAATCACACCTACTGATTTTTGTCATAAATGCATAAAATCGACTGTCTAATAATTACTAATTCCAGTAACTGTAATTTTTATTATTTTACTGTTATAAAACATAACATTGTAAACGCGTTTATTTACAACTTCTTCTGACACTTGCTCTCTCCTACTAGGAAAGTTTAATCGAATTTATATTTGTAAAAAAATTATTCGTGTTTCAATATATCTGACAAGAAAGGAGTTAGAAATTTTAATGAAATATGGTAGTTAAAACGGTGCATAAAATATATATTCAAAATGTTAATGAAGATTAGCATACGCCAACCAGTTTTTGTAAGAAGAATCCTAAAAGTTTAACTAACCTTATCCATTTATTTGTCCGCCACTCAATATGTTAAACATCCCTCTAGCATAATATCGACGCGAGCCTGAATGTTCTTTTTGCACTGTTATCTTTATGCCAGACATAATTTTTTATTTGTTTGTTAACTGTACAATTAAAAATAGTTGAACGTGTTATTTAAGGCGTTGTTATGGATAGCATCCCCCGGTCGTTGCTCTATCGACTTTTATTAAATTCACAACCCCTTTCACAGAAAAACAACCATGAAGCGTTATTGAGCCGACACCCTGTTTAACGGCTCACTGAATATTTCGGATGCTGAAGCGGTTCGGCGATTTACACGACACTCCACTTCTTTCCTTTTTGTCCCGTAGCTCTCGAATTTCAACTCGTCAGACCATATGATACATTTCCCATATGGAGTCCTTTTTCTTCGTTGACTTGCAAACAGTTTTTCAATTTTTATGTGAGGCGGAAGGACCGTTAAAGTCTCTTTAACACAAATCTACTCAGTGATTTGTCTCTGATCAACTTTTTGTTCTTTTCTATATTCTTTTGTAAATTGCGGTTTCTTCAAACCTGAAAATCAATTTTTCCTTCAATGTACTAATGAAACCAAATTTTATTAGCGTCTATGAGGTGTGAGAATGTTTAAAAAGTCATTGCTATGATAAACTTTGTCTTCTCTACTCTCGTATTATAAAGTAATTAATTTAAATTATGTGGTCGGGTACGTGTTGAGCGTCAATTTTTCTATTGGACTGGAACGATTTCACAATGTTGGCTTTAATGCATTTTTAATGATGCATTAACTGATTACGCCCGTTAATGGTAAGACAAATAATCAGAGGAAAAAATAAGGTTGAATGTTAATATTTATAAAGGCTACATCGTGTCTTCTTCAGTGTTGTGCATTGTTAAACAAATACGTGTTCTCTGTTGTAAAATGTCTACATTCTGCACTTTTACCTCTGTAAACTGTTTTTAATTTTACCTCTGTTCTGAATTAGTTAAAAATCTGTCATCTTCACTTTTTCACATTTTTTCAGAGAGATTTTAAACAGTTTCATAATCTGTACTGACGTGTTTCCATGAAATTCTCTCTGAAACTGTGGGTTCCTTGTACGTTGATATAATTTTTATAGCAAACATACTTGTATTATTTCACAATATTATTGCGTCAAAGGTTTTGTAATTGTTTTTATTCGTGTTCATTTAATTAACTATGCTCGAATGGAACGAGTGAGATATTTTATAATGTACAATAAGGTAACTTTCGTAGTAGTTTAACAAGTTTATATATACATGATATACACTGAATATCATAATAACGAATAAGACATGTTGTGAACATATCAGCCTTAATTATTTCTGCAATGTTATTTGACACCTGTAGAATGATTAACAAGAAAAATAACATCAAGGAACATTTTAAGAAGAAAAAGACGATGATCGATGCCTTTTGTATTGAAAGTAGAGACTATTAGTGTATGTACACACCACATGCTAACCCAGTGAAAAGACTTTCCTGTTTTTAATTGTTATTTATGAAGCTTCTATCAACATATTCTGTAAAACATTGTTCTGATTGAAACGACACCAAACACGACACAATTTGGTCTCTATTTTGTTATTTAATTCAAGATATAATAGAACCTCGAATATTGTGCGGAGCATGAATAACTGTTCGGATAATGGAGGTTCTACTAAATCGTCAATAGAACCGGCAAATATGCTTCGAACTATATCGTGTTTGGTATCATTTTAATCAGAAAAATGTCACAAATATGTCGGTAAAAGTTTCACTGTGGCTGCGTGGAAAGAACTCATTTCTACAGCTGACAGGTCAACGCAACATCATCAACATGAACATTTCACTCGAATTCTGCCCTACCAACCTTAAAGAATTCTTTGAATTTGCTTTTAGTGCAACGGTGCACATTACTGTCGTCGACGTCAACGAGTATGCACCGCAATTCCTGCAACCAGCCTACGTCAGCACCGTGGACGAAGGTCGCCTGTACGAAGAAGTGGTCCGCGTGGAGGCGTCCGACAGAGACTGCACCCCCAAGTTCGGCGACGTCTGCAAGTACGAGATCCTGACCGCCGATCAGCCGTTCATCATCGACAATGAAGGAGCGATCCGCAACACCGAACCATTAGACTACGAGCGTTCGCACAATTACATCTTGAGCGTGGTTGCGTACGACTGCGGCATGAAACAGTCTGCGCCGGCGATGGTAACCGTCAAGGTCAACCGTGTCTGCGCACCTGGTTGGAGAGGAATCCCAGAAAGGGTTGATTATGCTGCCGGCGTCGGTTCCCAACCTTTGCTACCCTCTGCCAGGCTGGACCTCTGCGACGCTCCATGCGTGTTGCGCAACGTCAGAGCTACCCTAAGCCTTAATACCGACCATATAGGCAAAGGTTGCGACCGTGACACATACAGCGTTCACAACCAACGTAAAATATGCGGCGCAGCTCGCGACAGCGTGGACTTGCTGCCGTCCTCTGGGCCTAACACTTCCTGGATAACGCCTTTGGCCCGCGACGACGGCAGGGAGTCCGATGAGATCTTCGAATTCGATGGTGTAGAAACGGCTGGTATTGTACCTAGCCACCTTTTGGACCACACCTTGGCGCAGAAGTTCAGCATCGGCGTTTGGATGAAGCACCGACCTCGTCCCAGACAAGACCCCCACGTGAAGGAACATATCTTGTGCGCGGCTGACGACCACAGTAAGCTTCACCATGTACATTTGCGTCGGCGTTCAAGTCGACGCCTATCATTTTTCTAAAGAATATACGAGGGTCGGTCACATAGATATTAAGCGAACTTACTGTACGTTAACCGTGAAGTCATTCATGCCATAGACAATGTTTTGACCCCCCTTGGTTGTTCTAGTGTTAAATTTCTCTTTCCATTGTTTCTACTGTTTCCGCCACTAATCGCTTTCTCCGATTACAGAAATGAATAGACACCACTACGCCCTGTTTATCAGAAACTGCAGACTGATTTTGCTACTGAGACGCGACTTCTCCGAAGGCGATCCGAACATCTTCCGACCTGCAGAATGGCGTTGGAAGCTTGGCCAGGTTTGCGACGACAAGTGGCATCACTATACCCTTCAGGTCGATTTCCCGCATGTCACTTTATACGTCGACGGAGAAGAATGGCGAACCGACGAGAAGAACCCGGAGGTGATCGACGACTGGCCGTTGCACCCTGCCAAAGGCGTCAATACGACCCTGGTCGTCGGCGCTTGCTGGCAAGGCTCTGACAACAAGACCAAGCACCACTACCGCGGATACTTGGCCGGATTGGCTGTCCTGGTTGGAAAAAACGAGAAACTGGAAGTGTTGTCTTGCCTGCGTCATTGCCAGGAAGGTATCCGCGTGCCGTCGATGGACCTGTTGCAGCCGGGTACCCAATTGTTAACCAATTCCGAGCTGACCGAGGTACGAATCGACGGGGACAATCGCACCAACGTCGAGACGCTACTCCGTCGTATCGGTTACTCGAACGCCAGGCATTTCCCGACCCCAGGCCGCCGTAATTTCCGTTTAGAGACAACGATTGTATGCGAGGGCAGCGAGGACAATCCGCTTCCGGTACCGACCGTTCTATCGTACATCTCTGTCTTGATACCGCCGCATCCGGGTATCACCGTGAACGGTACCGGTTACGTAGCTAGGGAGTATGCCGATTTCCGTTTAGGCGTGCGAGTGTTCCCCGATGCCCGTGTCACCGCTAGCTCAACGTCTAGGATGGATGCGTGCGCGGTCAGCGTTTATCCGAGTCTGAACCCCGATCATGAGAGCTTAGGTCTGCCTGGTGACGCTCTGCGTAGATTCCGTTCTATCACTGCGCGTGTAGACCGAGACGGTGTTGTCCTTTCCGGCGCGGACACGCCGTACAACTATCAACAATTGATACGTTTGATCATGTACACGAACCGCAAGCCGGCTTACTATCTCGACCGCGTTTTCAAAATGACCTGTTCCGAGCTGAGCGGTCGGTTTGCAAGTAACGAGTACGTGCAGACGCTGGCTGTCATTCATCCGAAAGAGAAAACCACCGCTGTTCCTCACTCGACTCCGGACGAACCGCCTATCGCTAGAATCCTGGAGCCTGTCGCCGGTCACGCGCAGCTGTCTCCTCATCATGCAGACTTGCCAGAGGAATATGCGACCACTGTTCTTCGCGAAGGGGCCAGAGGCTTCGGTGCAGGTGGCAGCCATGCCGTGACGATCGTTGTTGCCGCTTGTATCTGTTTCTTGCTGTTGATGGCGGTTGTTGGAGCGGCCAGGGTTAGGGGAGCCGCAAAACGGCGACGATCCGCCGGCGACGAACTAGCTGCCGAGACTGAGATGGCCTGGGACGATTCCGCGCTAGCTATCACCGTGAATCCGATGGAGAGGCTCACGGAACACGACCCTCATCATCCGAGCCAGAGAGACGAGGATGTCGACGATACCGGAAGCTCGGACTCCGAGGATGGATCGTACAGAGACGACGACCTGGATAGCTCGGACTGCGAGAACGATTGCGACCTGGCCAACGGCCGGCATCGTGGCCACACTTCGCCTCATGAATTGGAATGGGATCATCGTGATGTTTAAATTACAATCCCACCTCCTCTGCATTCACCATCCCCTTTCTTTGTGTGGTGATTAAGTGGAGTACTAGCTCACCATTGCTTTCCATTGTTCCCTCTCGAATAGTCATTTTTCTCTCATTTCCTTTCCGTTCGTTTCTTTTGTTTTTTTTTTCTATCTTTTTCTCGCGCGAAACGCTTCTCGCAATTTCATATGGAAACGCATAATACGCTAGCCTACAGCGAGCTTCAAGTAAATTATACTCGAATCGTTCCCCACAAACACCTTCTCGCGGGTAACGTTTGCAAGTGTGAAGCGTTATCCTTTTAAAGATATTTCGATTTTTGATAAAAACCGATTCGATATTTTTATGCAGCCGCCGCGGAAGCGGGTCGTATTATAATATCCGTCCCCATACACATGAACATTGGCATCGTGAAAACGTAAATGCACCAACTAGTTAGTACTCTTCTTAACAGCCAGCAAAATTTGTAAGAGTGCGGGACGCTTTATCGAATAGTTAAAACAGTTTGTATTCTACAACATGCCGCTGATGTTGGTAGACGAGAGAATCACGTGAAAGAAAAAAAGAAAGAGAAATACTTAAACATTTACCGAGGTCCTCTCGGTAGATACGGAGAAGAATTAATTTATATTTGTCACTTATTACTGCTAATTATTATAGTTATTATAATATTACAGCTGCTATTATTATTATTATTATTATTATTATTATTTTATTATTAGTGGTAGTAGTAGCAGGACAAGGGAACTTTTTTATACTCTTAACTGTCTCTTTTGACATTTATTCTATTTTTATTCTATTCCACTATTTACTATGGTAAATTTAACTAACGCCGACTATATTCGCTATCGTTGATTATAATTATTCTCGTTGATGCGCAGGACGGCCCGATAACGTAATTGGAACTTTTGATTTTCAATCGAACTGATTCTCTACTTACGTTTCAATGAATTTTAAAGTCAACGTTTGATCTCATAAATGTATATTTTCTAACCGGTCGTGTCTCTTGTGTTGGAGAGAGACGTTCACGCGATTAATATTCACGAAAAAAAAGAAAGAAAGAAAGAAAGAAAACGGGAAAAGTAGTCATTGGTGGGGTAAATTGTATAAAAAAAAAAAAATATATCTTTCTGGATCGGTACCGCGTGGATCGGGCTGAACCTATGACCATGGCATGATACCTGCCCAAGTTTCACAAGTTTGATTTTCGTAAGTGAAAACCTGTAATAATTTGCACAATGTTCCTTCCTAATCAATCTATAAACTCTTAGCTCTTAGTAAGGACATTGCCGCGCATCTTATGATAGTGCTTCACCATTAAGTACGGTATAATATCATATCTGTATACATGTGTGCGCATGCATATAGATGTGTACGCGAATCCAATTGCGTACACAGACTGTATGAAGTACATGTGTATGTGCATGGGACACGTGTACTTACATATACATACAGTGTCCGATCATTATTCTGTGGTGAGCAGCCATCTGCGCGACGAATAGAAACAAAGAGGAAAATAAACACAGACACACACATACACGCGACGACTATTCTAAATAATGCGCAGCGATCAACCTTCTGAGGTATATCGTTTGTTATTTTTTAAAGGATAATTATTGTGCAATCACTCTTTTCATAGAGAAACTGATTTTTACGTGCCTTTATGCAAATTAGTATGTTGAATTCTACTCTATATTTTAATAGCGAAACTCGACACTGATTTACCCGTCAGTAATCTCGCATGTTAGGTGTACCGCTCGGTAAGCTCTCGATGGCAACTGCTCTACTGTTGTTGTATTTTAAACATTACTATTAGAAACGGCATAGTTGTTAAGCGACAAGCGCATAGTAGATATCGGCCGATTCGCGGAAACCGACGATTTTTCTCGCCGTCGCTAAAACGTATAAACCAAAATTCGGCACGCGCGCGTTCACAATCCCGCCGTTGCTGCGAACGCGAAAAATCGCTCGGTCGATCGAACACGTGCAATGATCCCCCGGCAGGATAGCTAAATCTCGACGAATGATCTCGCAAATCTGACTGCGCATTTATACTCGCTACGAAGTAATGAAAGGATCTTGTGTATGTATTTATGTATTTAGAGTTATACCGACCGATCGAATATTTAGTACTGAAAGTTTGTGTACGGGATATCTATATTCATAGAAACTATATGAACAATTTATTTTTCCAACGAGCATATCATATCATTTTTATAAGGGATTCGTCGGAAGTTTGAAAACTTTTCGTGAAGAGCTCCTACATAGCAACTCGCTATCGTGATGTTACTTGCCATAAACGCGGACTTTGTTTTCTCGTCATCGCCGCCCCCCCCCCCCCTTCTTCGACAAATCATTTTCGTTTCTTTGAGTCTAGCGTTCGGACGAAAGGTACGCGACGCCATCTTTACGCGTTTCTCGAGCTCGGATTCGAGGAGAGAGAACGGGCAAACTTCGAGCGTTTCAAATGTCGCTTTTGAGGGGAAATGAGAAGAGAAAAAAAAAATAATGAAAGAAAGATTAACGCTCTGGCGAAAGAGGATGCGTGAAAGAAAAACTATGTATCGCTGTTTATCTGCGTCTTTTTCGGTTTTTTTTTTGTTTTCGCTTTTTGTTTTTCTCGTTATCGGTTCGCACATCTCGATTCGTTCGTTAACTTCCACGCGACTAGACCACGTAAGCTACGAACACACTGTCGAGTCTCTAATTTGACCTTGGAACTCTTCGCTTCACGGTTTCTGCGCGGCGTTCAGTTCAGACTCCTCGAGAGACAGAGAGAGACCGAGAGAGAGAGAGAGAGAGAAAGAGAGAGAGAGAAGCTATCGATGTTTGACCCGTCGAATACAGAACTTTACTTATGTACAGTGGAACAACTCGGGGAAAAATGATCCGCGCCGCCCGGGCGGGGTGCAATGTTGTCGGAGACCATCCGAAAAAGAAACACGCCTGTTCCGACGACGAAAACCTTGAGAGAACGTTCGTCCGATTGTATTCGCGGAATTATACTCGATGACATTCCTTCACGATCGCACAATACCGCCGGATCCTTTCTTGAGTCTTTTACACGGCATAAAGTATCGATATCTAAAGAAACCGAGAAACTGCACAAAAAGAAAATAGAAAAGAAAGAAAAAAAAAGAAGAAGAAGAGAAAGAGGAACGCGCCGCCGCGGCTTTATCGCGAGCGTCGGATGAAGATGAATCGCGGTGGATTCTGCGAGTCCGGAAGGAAGACGAGGATGATCGCGAGGAGGCGAGAAGAAAGCGTTCTTTTGTTGCTCGGTCTAACGAGTCGTTTGGAAGAAGATATCAAGTAGTCTCCTCTCTCGTCCGGCAACGATATCCGTAAAACAGGAATGAAGGAAGGAAGAAAGAAAGAAAGAAAGATGGAGAAAGATTGAGAAGAAAATGATGAGATAGAAACGGACACCGCTACAACCTAACTAGGTGTACACATTTGCTCTAAAGATGTACTTAATTATTAATTATGGGAAAGAAAGGAACTACGCAGAACAAATCCAACTAGATTATACTATTATAATATATATTATACATAAAAATATATCTAAGCTGTTTGCAAATGATGATATAAAAAGAAAATGAAAAGAAACAGAGTCGAGACGGTATGAAATTTGTAATGTACTATTGTATTTTGTAGGCAGCTAGTGTACGTATACATATGCACATGTACCCGTGTATGTATGTATGTTTACGTATAATGAATATACATACTCTTCGACATTTACACGTACCGTTCGCCTAAATAGTCAGCAGAATACATATTTTGAATTTCACCACAGCCGCGGGCCGCGTCGATCGTGGGAACAGTTGTGTCGCGATCGAGGATCGACGATCTACGTTCCCGCGGGAGACCTGCTCGGATTTTTTCGGACTCTGTTAGGGCACCCGGGGCGCAAAGACAGATACATGCAACACGAATATGTTCACCACCGATCCGTAAAGAAATGTGCGGTATGTATACATCTCGCGTTTGTCTGAGAACAAAAGAAAAACAAGAAAGAGAATAAAATCGGTAAAGATGATATACCGCGTGCGCGGTAACCGCGAGTAATTTTTTTTTTCGGGATGAAATTCGACGTTCTCGAGCTGGGAAGAGCGGAAAATAATGTGAGAGAGCCGATCCTACGGTGACGTTGTAATGAATGAAATAAATCAACTACCGACTAGCTAGGCCGTAAAATGAAATGATTACGGGCCGACTAAATTCCCTCCCATCGCAGATTGATTGTGTGTTAACTAATAAGATTAAGTAATTGATATATAGTACAGTTAAGGAATTTAATTAATATGAATAACGATACTATCAGTACGCTAAGCACGTTTCAAGGTCGTAACGTGGAGGTATATTAGCTAAGGCGCGAACAAAAAAGGGAAAAAGAAAGAAATGGTTTACGACACGGAAAATTTCTTTTGGTTTCAACGCGACACCGCTGATGAGTTGCTCGGGACGCGCGGAAACGTGAAATTACAACATCGTTGTTCCCCCGCAACCTGAAGAATCGTTCGACAGAGAAAAATATTAGCAATAGACTATTATACACGTGACATACACACAGAAGACACTGAACACGCGGCCGCATATACACGCTGCACAGGCTAGGAAAGTGAAATACTATCTATAACGACATATTATAAATAACATTAAGACGTCAACTGTATTTGTTTAATAAAGATGTACATTCGAAAAAGCGAATGAACTGTTCCTTTGCAGCCGATGGGACACATTGGGATTTCGTTGTTGATGAGACACAATCTCGTCCAAGAGGACATACACTGAAGTAGAAATCACCAGTTTCTGCGACACTCGGCTAAAATGGTTCGCAAGAAACATATTTGACAGATTAGGTAATTTCAGAAGTTGTATCTCTTTCTAACGCTGACTGTAAATGTTAAACAATATTACTTATATTCAGTTCTACCTATCAACGAATTTTCTGTTTCTGATTCCAAAAAGTTGTTGGGTCTTGTCCCAAATGTGTCCTATAGGCTGAATTATAGTTGAATATTAATTGCTCCCTTTTTACTCTGAATTATGTATTATATTTCAATTGAAGAGTATTTGTTAAATCAGTGGTCCAAACTTTTTTAAGATATAATCTATTCTGGAAGATGAACATTCTTCTATATTTTATACATTTGTAGCTTGTTCAAAGAACGCCTTATTAACAAATATTTATTTCGCGTGTACGATAAATATTTGTTATTAAGGCATTTTTTATTTTATTTTTAAGATTCTATGATATCCCATCCAATTCTTCACACTGCGGGGATTATGGCATTGAATTATTATTTTATTGTATATTTTTCTTAGAAAAAAATACATTTTATATAGTTGTCAGAATTTTTTACTTTTTACTCAGTGATATCTTACATACATTTGGAATATTAAGTTAATTTTTCGTAATATTCTAGATAGGATACTCAATAAAATAGACTAATACTCTTTATAAATGTCGGAATCTTTTATTTCTGTATACACGTATATGTGTATATAGTATAATGAGTACTATATACATATATACTATTTAAAAATTATACATTATATATTTTCAAATGAAAATTCCCTGACACGTTCAATAGCATCAATTGCACGTTTATATAACTGCTGCCGCATTTTGGAATTTTATCAATTTTTATTAAATAGATATTAATTTAATATTTTTTATATGTACTTAAATAGATATTATATATTTACAATTAAACATGCGTCCTGTAAAATGTAAACAAACATCAGTGATTATTATAAATAATGACATAGAACGATATTTTCCTAAAAATAAATTAATAGAATTCATCTACGTTTTTACATAAAATATTTAGAATCTTCTTGATAATTATATGTAGTCTCCAAAATAGCGTTTGAGTAAGTTAACACGAAAAATCTTGTCCAGATCTTTAATTTAGTCCAGATCAGAAAATCTAATACAAAATTCAATCATGTATATGTTTTAATGACATACATATTTATTAGGATACTGGACATTCGAAAATGTTTGTTTACATTTTTTTTAGCGAATTTTTGTGGCAGAAATAATTAGTATTTAGGGGTCACCTTTTTACTGTGCTTTTTAAAACCACTCAGTCGAATGTTTCGTTATTTTCATGCGCTAATTATGATAAATACTTAATACGACATGATGCACTTCAGAGAATAATGAATTGCGTTCCCAGTCTTAGCAATACAGAACTCCGTTACAATATCAAATTGAATTTCTTATTAATGCTACTGTTTAGGCTCATAAATTAAAAATATTAAAATATTTCGTGTTTCTTAATACCCACTATTACCGTTAAATAGTATTTACTCCACCTATTGCAAAATATGGACAACGGAAAGTTATTTTACAAAAGTGAATATTAATATGGTTAATCGTAATCTCCATGAAGGCAAGATATTAGTACGATTAAATGGATTCCAAATGTAAAATGAACATATACTTTTTAGAATTTTTTCCTATACATCAACTTTGTTTACTTTTACAATAAATAACGAAAATATCGGTTCCAGTCCATATCAAATAAACGTCCCGTCATGTAATATTGCTTCGCAAATTTCTTGCTTGGTTACAATTACCTATAATTACTGCAACAGGCAGTCCGTGGCTCAATATAAACAAAGAATAATCGCTGTTTGATCACTGTTATGCGGAGAAAATAATTTGATGTTCTCTGCACTCCAATGCAGGAGAGCACTTTGACAAACAACACTCCATACATACGGAATGAAAAATTCTTCTGGTTGTTCTTCTTCCACATATTTAAATTTCAGTTCCGGAAATTTCTGTAATTACATTATGTAACTACTAATTACTAATTACATTATGTAATACAACAAAAATTGAAAGTAGCTTATTATTTTAAAACTAAATTTTTATGCAATTGGGGGCATACTGAAGAAAAAATAATACATTGTACAAATAGAATTATTTTACGCTTACCCTTAACCGATCTCGAGGCCATTCGCTAGTACCTTGTTGAATCGTAGTTAATACTTGACTGACACCAAGTTGAGATTGATCCTTTTGCTCCAATTTATAAGAAAAGAAATTAATGACCTACAATTTTGTTCGTTATTATTTCATTTATTGGCGAACTATTGCGACTATAGATACTAAAAATATTTATTTTACTCACAGAATCTATATTTTGCACAATATCTTGAAATGCTGTGTGTGTTCTGAATGGTTGAAAAATATCCTTTTTGTATAAGAGCGTGTATATTAAATTTGGATTATGTGCAAGCCTGTAAGTTAAGCAGCTATTTATGATTTCTAATACCATTCGTAATACTTCTTCGAGTATCGTTAAATCCTGAATCTGAAACATAATGTACATCGTTTGTACTCGGTTACATTTTTTAATAAAATTATTTGATGCCATGTACTGCTGAACCATACCAAGTCTGTGTTTGTAGTAGTCCCATTAACTGCAATTGCAGTGCTGTCAGGAGGAATTGAAGGTTGTGATTGTATTTTTGCTTCCAGTCTGACGTGCTTCTTCGCAAGAGTTTCAAATAAACTTAACAGTCTTTGACTAACATAAGGATGTAAAGATGTGAATTGCGCAGACATGTTTGCTAGAGCTGCTAAACAATTTGTGTGCAAATATTTATCCTACAATGAGACAGTAAAAAATATTTTGTTACCTGTATCCATTTATTATTTATATTTAGATTCGCATGTATATTTATAATCTTACCCTCATTTTAAACATGTTGTATTGAATTGTCCTTATAACAACAAGAATTAGAAGACCTCCTAGTGATATTTCACTTATTGATCTTTCTGTGTACCAACTTACACCTTTAAGCATCTAATAATTATAACATCATTAGCACTTCAACATATTTTTCATGTGTAATTATGAGAGTTAATGCAAAAATTGATTGATGCTCATGCATGAATATACTTACTATTTCATGTATTCTTTTATTGAACGTTTCATCTTCACTCAAGATAAGAAGAATGATGAGAGACATATAAATGTGATGAGATGTATTGTTTGGAGCATGATATAATATTTGTAATATTGGTGTTACCTGTAGAAACATAGAGATTTCTAATTTATTTTTTTTTTATTTCCATTATACTTGCTGTAGTACCAACTTATACTATTAATAAATTAACTATTCTATATTCACCAATAGTTGTATATCTGGTCTTCTCATGATGTCTTGTTTTACACTTGAATTTCTATGCAGTAACATATACAACAATAACGTAACTTCATCCGTGTTTGGTATTTTACATATAGTATTGTACAATTTATTTAAATTAAATCTAAATGCACCTTTTGCTTGTATTGCAGAATAATCTTCTAAAAAATCATGCGTTTATTTCGAAATTATTCACATGAAGACGTTTCTTTCATTTTTTATTATTTCATGCTAGAGATAATTTATATTAATGTGTTACTGTACTCACCTTGCATATCAACAAAACTGAAGAGAGCATTTCTGTAAGGGTTCTGTGTTGCGGTACAATGATTCGTTAAAACCAGTAACAATAATAAAGATTGACTAGCAAGTGGTGTTTCCGTATCACGTTTTCTTTCTTCTGCTTCAGAAGCATTACTACTTGAAACTTGTACATTTTTTAAACTACTACCCATACCCATTGTAATCACATTCCATAAACCAGCTGAAATAAATTTTGTGTGTCACGCACAGTAAGTAGTAATTTGAGTACACTAAATAGAACATTTGTTTCACAACAAATATTTGTAATATCATTGTAGTAGACTATTTACAAACACAATATTAGAGGTGTGCGAGAACCTGTCCTGACCTTGAATAAAATTCTCAACCCGTCCCGAGCCGACATTTTCGGGTTTTCGCACACCCTCTAATGATACTATATCGTATAATCAAACATACCCGCTATACTAAAGACAATACTTCCTCCCGCTTGTTGAGTAAGCAACCCTGGAGGAGCATGTTCTTGCTGCACAAAATTATGCAATAATGTAGAAACCATTGCTGGTGCATGTTCACTAGAATGTGAATGCATTGCTATTCTGTAAATGGAGCTGTATTCAGCCGCAGTTTGTGAAAATAATTGTACCGAAAGTAGTACAAGTAAGCAATTTATCGCTTCTAGATGAACGACATATGTGAATTCACTGTGAAAAACAAAATTTTGATATAAAATAGGACTTCTATCATAAATGGTTAACTAAAAAGTAATTATATATAAAGCATTTATGTGTTCATTGTTACTCTTTTTCATATGTATGCTTATAGTAATGATTATGAAGTTTAGAGTGGATCTTATTAATATTTTAAGAAGTATTATATTAATGAAATGTTATAATGTAAAAGATAATGTCTTACCATAATGGTACATCTGTTATGATATCAGCTAAAGCATCGTAAAAGTCTTCTAGTCTATAAGATGAAATTGTTTGATTCGGTACAGGTAATTGAGGTGCTTCTATGTATTTTATCATTTCTTCTTCGCCAACAGTTTCAATTAAATATTTTAATATACATCTTATCGCAAACAATGCATTATATGTTTGCCATGCTGATATGATTCTACAAAGTAATATTAGATGAAAATACTTGTGGGCATAAATAGTCATCAAACATTTAAACTTTTTTTTCTAAATACAGTAGGTACTCGCTCGTTGCACGAGAACCAGACAAGGATTTCAGACAAGATATTGCGATGAAAAAGGTGTCTACTCAATCATACAAGATTCCCACCTATAACTCTCCCACTATTGAATCAAAGCAGCGATCAATGTGTATACATACAATGATATAATAATTATCATTTCCACTAAGCTACATTCCTCACCTTGCGCAAACAAAATGCAACAGACGAGGTTCGTGTAAAGAATGAGCATTTGATGGAGAGTGCAATAAGCAAGAACCTACTGTATATATTCTTAGAGAAAGAGTACACCATACTTCTGATTCTGTGTTGGTGCAAGCAAGTTGCTGGCACGAGTAAGAGCAACTTGTATTAAACTGCCAAAGTTGCCAGTGGTCAAATTGTTGGCAAGCAGTTGTTGACAAGACGAGTCCAAACGAGAGTCTAGTTCTATTTGATCATTCCTTGTAACAGGTGGACGCATGTTATAGGATAGAAAAGTATCCCAAAACGGATCATTTGGCAGTATACTCTTTTTTCCACAGAATCTTTCCAAATAAACATTTTTGGAAAGATCGTCGTTCCGACTTGGTGTTGCCCCCATTGCCGTCCCTTAAACTTCTGAAAGTAAAGCAACATATGGAATTTCAAATATAAGAAATTCTTGTGTTTTAGTCACTGATAAATGTGTTCAGTAACTAGCTACTCCCATTATTTGAGACAGCATTATACGTTTGATAATTTTATATTGTTATAGTCTGATTATGAACATAATATGAAATAATTATTTGAAGCCTAGATTCACCTTTTTTACAGAAGTGTCGAATAAAATGACAAATGAATACAAAACTGTATATTTGATTAGGAATATTAAAACATTCAATAACATACTTTGACAATCCACTGTCATAGAAGCTCGGTAATTCTTTAACAATCGCTAATAATGGAGTTCGGTTCAATATATTATCGTCTTTTTGTTTTGTATGCTTTTCGTGATGAAATAACTATAAAACTTCTTTATAACGCACCCATAGGCATAAAATGAGAGACACGAAGAAATATAACCTCTTCATATGTCAACCAAGCACTTCACGAACATATAGGTAAATCAAAATGAGCGCCATCTTTGTAGATTGATTAAATCTATAGATATATTAAACTATTTGCAATTTACAGCAAGTCAATTGATATCTAAATTCAGTTTTATTAGTTAGAGATGTGGTAAAACGTATGAGATTCAATGTATACTTGTCACAACACAGGGACACAGGTTCCACATCACATTTGGATGACGTATCAATGCAAGCATGCAAATGACCGGTGTGCTGTTATGCGAATCCGTTTCCTAAGTTACTTATCATTTGCATATGTGCACGAAAAGAAATACATTTTCAAACAAATAAATCGTATCCTATTGACTACTACAAAACTCAATTTTGATCTACAAGATTATTGGGAAGGAAATATAAGGTACAACTTTAATTAAATATGACTGAATGTTCACTTGACCCAGAGAGAAAATTTCTTCTCTGTTTGACCCTAAATATGTTAATAAATTTAGCTGTAAATATTTTATTATCATGAATTGCAAGATTCAGAGAATGTTACAAATAGACTTTCATTTAAATATACTTTATCAAAGTTATATACTATTCATTTAATTCAATTTTACTTCACACTAGGCTGCCATACTTATCAAAATGGATCGACTTCATAAATCATTACGAACGGAAATACCGTATCAGCACTGCATAGAAGCAATTCAAAACTCTTTAGTAGCAATTAAATGGAAATTTAGTCTAGCTAAACATTTGCTGGGTCATCATAGGAGCGAAATTGTTAAACGGCTGAGGTGCGTTTTTAATTAGCACCGGCGTTTGTAGTAATTATGTTTATAGTCGTGACTGAGAGTTACATTACGTATATAAAATAAGTATTTCTGAGAGACGATAAGAAATTGTCTCAAAAGACAAACATAATTACTCAGAGTCATCTAAGGAAAAAATTGAAATTACAATCGTATGTGAATAATTTTTCCGTAGGTCATTTCAAGGTCAATTATTATTCACGGTTGAATTTGTTTTTTTTTTTGTTTTAATGTTATATGAATTCCTTGGAAAGTATAGTTTAAAAAACTATAGTCTTAATTTTTATTGTTACATTGCCATTATTTGTTACTACTCTTCATTATACCAATTTAACATTTATCTATTTTATTAACATTTTTTACTTAATCGATGAAAAAAAACATATTTATAATTTTTTTATTTTTACAAGTAATAAATCAATTTTAACAATCAAATTAATTTTGTATTCACATATGAAGCACACAGTTCTATATAACATTTATTCATTTTTTACTGTACGGTCAATTATTGCCGATTTTATACGCGATTAGTTTACCTGACGACATACGCAACTTGGAAGATTTGGAGAAGACACGAAATTTTTATGAAAACACATTGAAGGAACTCCTGGATGTAGAACAAACGATCGAGGAACATCTATTATGGTTGAAAATCAGTTTGCTGTCAGCAGCGGAAGGACAAATGCAACCACCAACTCATTTATCATTGCGGAACATGAAAAAAGTTAGCGAGATGTTTCCCTATTACGATTTGGACAATGAAACGAACGACGAGATACCCTGTCACTGTTTTTGGGAAAATGTACCGAAATGGAGACTGGAAAATATTCAGAATATTTTAGTTAAACCGAAGGGGCCCATGCAAACAGAATTCGACGAGTCTGATTTGAAATTCATGCAAGACATGATATACCTTAGATCCAAAATGTTTTCTCTGCCCAGAAATCTGACCCATAAGTAGGTAATTTTTCCTACGAGATACTCAATATTTGTTAAACGACTAGTAGGTACTTTTTTCGATGAAGCACTAAATATTTGTTAGGAGGGAAATAAAAAATTCTGTTTTAATTTAAATGCAGACACACATCATAGGTACTTCTTTTTGTTGTAACTGTGTTTCGAATGTCATTTATGTATTGAATATTATACGGTTGATTTTTATTGTTAAAAATTCTTTGGAGAGATAGGATTAAAACTGTTCTTTTGGCTGAGATTTTGTTTTCCAAAAAAATCGAACTTTGATTTTCTCTTGAAATTATTAATACCGAATATTTGTATAACGTTACTCCCCAGCAATGCTAATTTTTAAATTTAATGAGTACAATGCAATATGTATTCTAGAACATCAGATCAAAATGCCAAATACGATAGTTCGAATCGTCGATTGACAGTACAGCCATCGAAGACGGACACATTTTCCGAAATTCGTAAAGAATACGATTCGTTTAAAGTGTTCTCTCTGGAACACGAATTATCGAAGATAAATAATCTAAAGTTCAGCGATGGAAAATTCGTAAGCTGTGTTATTTGGACGAAAACGTTGGACCTGCACGGAAAGCAGTATGGATCAAAGTGGAACTTGGTATTATGTCCGCAAATAGAAAACATTCTATCGAAACGCCATATACCAACTTTACACTTCGATCCGAAAGCTACTTTTACCTTTTTGTCGAATATTCGAGAGAATGGAATGAGCTTTATATTGTCGAAGGATAATCTGGTATCTCTCTTACAAAATGATAAAGAGAGTGTTTGGTTGAAATCTTGGAAATTGCAGCTTCAAACCGAACTAGGAAAGGGGATAGCTGCGACACTTATACAAACCTGCTTCCGTGGCTATTTGGTAAATCATTTTTCTTAAGTAAATCATTTTGAATTAGTTTAAATGAAGTGAGTCTGGACGAAGATTTGAACAGCACAATAGTTTTCTTCTATACATATACATATTCCTACATTGTATATACATGTGCATTGAACACATACAAAATTGTCGAGTACCATTTTTAATAAAATTTGAACATTTGTTAAAGTTACGTCAGAAAATACTGGGATCGCAGCATTTCTACATAGCCGCCAACGTGTTATGGCTGAACTGGCTATCAGTGAAGAAGAAGAAAGAGATTCGCGAACGTTATCTGAAGAACATGTTGATGTCTTTGCAAGCGACACGAGAGCTGTCTGCAAAATTGAATAAAGAATTCAGCTCCATGATTAAGAAACCGCACGTAGTTATACATTTAACGTCTCTCGGCTACCCTATGGAATTGCGGCAGCGCTATAGCCCGAATAAATTCGCTATGACGCAAAACATGAACATACTAAGGATCTGTTTCGTTCGAAATCCGAACACCGAAGTGGTGTACATCCTGCCCATACAGCCCACGCGGGAGTTGCTGTTGATGTACAGCGATTTCATCGAGTCGATATCCCCGGAAGACGACATCGCGAAGAGGATCACATTCGTCGCTCTTTCCGAAGGGGACACCTTCCAGAAACGCGCGTTGAACATCTCTAGGGTTCTGCACTGTTCGGAGGAGTCCCTTAACGAGGTCAGAAAGAAGATCGCTGGCAAACGCGCATACTTTTTGCCGTGGGTCATCGACGAATGCGACATGAGATTAGCTGGGAACCTCGGCGTTGCCTTATTGAGCCCTGACATGGAGGTTCAGAGCAAGTTCTTACACAGATCCAACGTAGTCCGCATGGTCGCCGCGTTCGGATTGTCGCAGCCTCCTTATCACGCCGATATACACGACTATGCGACTCTTTGCACCGGGCTTGCTCGCTTGATCATTCATCACACGGACGTTTGCGTGTGGGTGTTCAAAATGAATTTCGGATCGTTCTCGAAGCATCGCGGTATATTCCTTATTAATCACATCAGTATACCGTTCATGCCGAGTCTACGGAAAGAGAGAAAAAGATTCGGCGACCAGTGGGACGCGAATTGCACCGTGCGGAACAACTTCCTCGCGAAGCTGGAGGAACATTTGCCGAATGTTATTTCCGGTGTTACTCGACTGTCCAGGCTGTACGATTCTTGGGCGGAGTTTTACGCTCACGTGCAGAAATTTGGATGCATGGTGCAAGCGGTACCACCTCAGAATGATGTTAAAATTATCTCTGTTTGTTTATTCATTCCCAAGAAAGGGACTAAAGAGAAGCTGAAGTGGTTGGGTACCGCTGACATGGTGCGTGTAGGTATGTGCTGTTGTCTCACTGCAACCACCCGGTTTTGACCTTTTCTAAGCAACGATAGAGTTAGGATTTGCTTCGTAGCATAGTAACGAAGTATTAGCAGATTATTATTATTATTATTTTTTTTTTAATAATATTGAGCGGTAGAAATAATTGTAGTAACATCTTTTAGAATGTTTTGACCAGATTTTCTTAGTTCACTCAGTTCCCCTTCTGGGAATTTTTTAAAAGAAGTATGTTGATTATTGTAATTCCGAATTTGGTGCGTTTGTTAATATTCGAAGAGTGTAATATAATGATCGCAGACAGTAGCAACACTGTTCTTCAATGTTACAGTCAAAACGTTTGGTACGAATTGTTCGTGACTCCGATAATAGACAAATATTGTTTGCAACATTAGAATTATTTTATAGGATTAGAAGTATGGAAGATTATTTGGAGAGTAGGTATCACGATTTTGGAAAGTAATAAGTAATTTCGTTGGCAGATATTTGCACCATCTCGACGAACATTTTCATGATGCCGCAAACATCGTTCAACAATAGTAAACTTGAACCGGATATAAACAAATTGGCCAAAGGGATGCAAAATGAAGGCTATTTCGGTTATGCGACCATCGATTGTTATTGTTACATGGACAAACGTAAAGAGAAAGTGGTGGTTTTGGTGAAGAATGTAGAGCCATTTTATTCCTATGTGCAGAGCTACATAGATTGGATGAAATTTGCAATTGGAGGAACATACCAGTAAATAATTTCTGGAGGATTTTAAAACAGGAAAATAGATAACAATTTTTATGCGCGAAGTGTTCTAATTTTTTCTTTTTCTTTTGTAAAAACATTCTTTTTTTTTGTAAAAACATTTTTTACCTTATTTTGCGGTCTCTTCATAATCACAGCGTTTTAAATGAAACTACAGAATTTTGAGCCAAGATAATTATTTTTAATATAATTGGCAGAACACAAAATTTTCGGAAAATCGATGTAATTGTTCACATAATTATAACAAGGATCACTTAGTTATGACATTGTTATTTACACAGTTTAGACAAGAATCATTTCAAGGCCAATATTCCGGTGCACACTCGAACAAGATCGTCCAGTTACGACGTTCCAAAACAAACGCCTAAATGGGACGAAACAACGGAGAGATATGGAATAGCAATTTGCGAACTGTACAACACAAGATTCGCTGCTTATTCGTGGTCAAAACTGAAGAATTTGTTTAACCGATGTGGCGTACGTTTGAATCAATTATCAATTTCTTGACAGCAATAACTAATAGAAAATTATTTTTTTTTTTTTAGTCAAGTTTTCGATCATTATTTTGCTATACTCAATAAGTCTGCATAGATAAGTGTAGAAGAGTTGAGCTAAACGGAAAAAGTTGCTCGAAAACGTCCTATTATATTTCCAGATTGTTTATAATTCAGAAACGAAGGAGGGTTCGAGCATATTGTTACACGACGTTGTAATTAGAACTCATGGTTTCATGGTTGCCGTCAGCCCGTGCATGAGCTCAACGATATCCATGGTGCACGATATGTTAACAAAGCTGCACAAAATTCTCGTGAAGGCAGCAAAGAAGGTCGAAACGAATCTAACCGAACTCGAAGACTATTTCATGAAATTATCTCTTGATTATCAGAATTATGCGACAGAACCATGCGAATAAATTATTCAATTATTGTATACGATTTAATATTCTAAATAAATGTCCCAATCATACATACCATGGCCGTTACATTTTTTCTTTTCAATAGAATTTTACTTTATCGGTTTTTCTACTTTGCGAGTAGGTTGAAAATTTAGTGGTAAAGTCAACATTGCAATATGTTTAACATAGTTATTTTTGACATAGTTCAAAATAAGTTAATTTTTAACATAGTTAAGAATATATTCGCGGGGTATACCCCGCGTTAGTGGTGATAATTCCGCGACGTTTATTATCCAGGCCTTGGCGACATATATAGAGAAATCAGTGTACTTAAAAATAGGGGGAAGCAAACACTGCTGTTACGAAACAAATTTATTTCCGAGATTTCTCACTCCAAACATCGCTTGTTATTATTTGAACGAATGTTGTTAAAGAAGCTGTATAATAAATAATCGTTAGTTTTTCGAGGGTAGATTTCTCCACTGAAATCTTCCAGAACAGACACTGAAAAGAAATGAAACGAGAAAAAAATATTTTGTAGATACAAAAATTGCTGTGTTCAGTAGTAATCCAACACGAGTATGTAACATGGACCCAATGAAGGTTAAAATGCAAGTTGGATTTTTGAAATTGTATTAGCGTTGTTTTCATATTGCTATTAGGATTGTTTTCAAATTGTACGAAGTATAAAAATCAAAATATGATTCGATGTCACTGCTATCCAATACAGACAAGAGAGTGCCCACTTTCGTCAACTTCATCATTGGCGGAGTGTCCGGGTAAAATGATAATTAAACCTTCATTCCAGTCGTGGATAATTAATATGTCTTGGCGGTGCTGTTATGTGAAAAATCGAAAAAAGAAGAACTAGAAAATGAAAACGTATTATTTGCAATAGGTGCGTGGGGCAGACCACAACGCATCCCTTCGATGTTACCAAAGTACGAATGCAGATCTCGAAGGCTTCCCTCGGTGCATCGGTGCAAGAAACTTTTCGGACAGTCGGACCACGTGGGTTTTACGTCGGCTGGACTGCTGGTGTGCTCCGGCAATTGACATACAGCACAGCTAGACTCGGAATGTACACTAGTTTATATGATTTTTGCCAGTGAGTGCATACAATATCCTTTTTATATCGTTTACTTTATTTATATAGATTACTGAAATACTCATTGATAACTCAACAACTATTTTCGAACATACAAAAGTTTAAGGGGAGTGCGCATGTTTGTTGTACCTGTGCAGTCGCTGTAGAATCACATTAATTCGTTAATGCAATTTAGACGACATTTTGGGAGCGTGAATTTCCCAACAATGATCGGTATCGGAACGATTTCCGGCGTTGTGGGTTCGTTTGTTGGAACTCCAACTGATTTGGTTTTAGTACGCATGATAGCAGACATGAAATTACCTCCTGGTGAGTTAATAATATTTTTATAATTTTTTGTTTATAATGCCACTGTTATATAATTTATTGCAATAATAGCATAGCAGAATCAATAGACAGTTCAATTGTGTAGGACCTATTCTTAATCGGGCAAACTTTTGAAAAAAGGTGTATAAACCGAAGGACCAATTTTTAGAGAAGCGATGGAATTATAGAAATGGCTTTTCCGGATTAATCCAGATCGCAAAGAAAGACGGCGTGACTTCACTATGGCGGGGAGCTGTGCCAACTATGGTTAGGGGAGGCGTTGTCAACGGAACGCAATTGAGCACATACAGCAGGGCCAAATTAATGTTGTTGGACACAGGTATTCCTGAAACTGAAAATCAACCAATAACGCAAAACAAGCATTGAAATAATTCAAACATATTATTTTCAACAGATTGAGATTATTAAGAAGGGTAATTAATGTCCACGTAGCTCTTCTCGCAATTAATGCAAACCATTTTTATTTTGTCTATTTAGAATTTTGTCTGGGACATTTTATTTCAGGGACACAATAGATTTTTCTTTAAACATGAAAATAATCTTTGATGGTTCAGTGGGTTCATGTATCAAATTATATTCTCTATATTTAACGTAGACTGCGGATTTTATGCATTTATGACAAAAATGGGTGAGGACGATTTAATGCAGTGGACATATTAAAAAGATTTAAGGACATCCGCGTATTGGATTTAGCTTAATAAACTAATTAAAATAAGAAGAAAATTTTTACTTTCGCTTCTGTGTCTAGCAATTAATGCAAACATTTTTTATTTTGCATAAAGATCCGCAGTCTAATTATTAGTATGACAAAATACGTTTCTGTATCTTGATAATTGCAGGCCATTTCGAGGATGGTGTTTTATTGCAATTTTGTGCTGCTATGATATCCGGACTAATGACGTGTGTAACTTCGCTTCCCATGGATGTAGCTAAAACTAGGTACTGTTATACTAATTGAGAACGTAGTTATGAATCATTAATGTTATTCTATATGAATAATTGTGTTCAATAGAATACAAAATTGGACCGGGCCAACAAAACCTCCGAATGTCTTTGCCACCATAATCGATATAGTGCAGAAAGAGGGGGTGAAATCGCTATGGCGAGGATTTTTACCTTATTACGCTCGAGCTGCGCCTAATACTGTATTCACAATGATAAGTGTTGAACAGCTACATAATTTGTACATACATATATTCTGGCAGCGTGAGGAATGAATTTTATATATTATTGCCGCTTGGGGAATAAAAATTTTATATATTTTTTGAAGTGCGATGATTTTCTTGCATTCTTGTATTTGTAAATTTAATACTAACGAGAAGTCAAAAGTTTTCATAGTTGATTATTTGAGGACTAGAATTTAATTTTTCCAAAAATCGTATAAAATACCCCATTGTACTCGAATTGCGACTCTGTGAATTATCACATAATAATTTAAGACAATTTTTAGATTAATAAAGTTTGTACTCAATAAATTGCTAAAAATTTGGCGTGGTGTTTTTGCAATTTCGTAAGCATGAAATGATAAGAATCATGTATAATGAAACTATTGTAGATTGGTAAATTAATTATATTCGTAGAGAAACATTTGAGTATGTAGGTACATATACATATATTCTTGGATTATATCCACAATTTTTGATTTATTGCACATTTCGGGGGATGTGAACAGTTTTGTACAGTGGTATTTACTTTAAAAAATTTTCAGTTCGTCATTTACCGTCTCACTCGAGTTTCAATACGTTTCCGTGACGACGTAGCGCTTGAATATTCTATTTAAACCGTCGCACATATTTGTTTATTTAAGCACTCAATTCTCTGCTAAATACTGCCTGTACAGCTTCACAATCTGTTCATTAATTATCAACGTTAAAACTGTGTGTGGCCCTATTCTGCAGTAAGTCGGCAAGAATCCCTTCCACAATGCTGTTACTCCTTCCGTTTTTATTATCGACAACAACACCGTTAACATGCCTGGCGGTTTTCCCGTACTCTTCAAGTTTTGTATTCTGAAATTGAAACGACGCTAGGGTAAAGAGCCCAATTACTGTGGGGGATACCATATACTGTTGCTATATTAATTATACTTATTTTAAAAGCATAATGAATATTAAAAAAGGGTTATTAAATTTTTTTCACTAAAATCACTAAATCACAATTTCACTAAATCAGTCAATATTATGTAACTCTTTTTTAATATTCATTATGCTTTAAAAATAAGTATAATTAATATAGGCACAGTAATTGGTACCCCCCACAGGAATTGAATCCCTTATCCTATTTACCCTATTTTTCCGGGCTCCTTATTCGTTAATATCTAAGAATTAAATTTTAGCGAATTAGAGGCAAACAGTTAGAGACTTTGTTCAGCAACTTCGAAAGCATGTATGTATAATAGTTTGTAATATACAAACAATATATTTATACGTAAACTGATGTAGTTTTACCTCGTTTTAGCTATGTCGAACGGCATGCTATTGAAGGTGGTGAGAAATCCGGACAGCATGGACGCAAGGAAATGCAGTTTTAGACCGTCTTCCATTTGCACTGCACAACAAATATTTTCAAATTTATATTATATCTTGCATTACATCGTGCAACGCAAAAAAAAACAACCAATTCTCGCCAATGTTACTTACAGCAATGTTTACAGAAAATATGGAAAGTGTTTTCTAATTAACATATATAGTAATACAGTTTTTATCATACATTTTGAAGCTATGAAAAACTTGGCCTGGCTGTACGTTGCAAGCTGAGATATATTAACAACAACAGCTCGTCCCATTGTCGCCACGCTTCCTCTCCAAAGCGCTGTGACGCCTTCGTCCCTAACTATTATAGCAAACGCGTGGAACACATTCTTGTAATTTCTTCGTTGGTCTACGCGAAACGAAAACGCATCGAGGAATTAAAACAGATAGCTGATTGTTAGGAGCTCAGGGATGTGTGCAACATTAAGAAAGTGACAATGCGGAAACCTTTTGGTAGTCTGCCATCAGCAGTCATTCTTACAAGAGCAACTTCCGCCGGCGTACCAACGAATGCCCCCATGGATCCTGCTGTGGCTGCCATCAATGACAGTATACCGAAATTAGGTTTACCAGTGTGTGTTTGTCTAACGATTTGAAATAGAAATTAACGGAAATATAAACAATTCTTATATTTCGGTACTATTACGCGTCGTAATAATAATGTGATTCACAATCAGTCAGGTGGTAATACCAAATATTAATTATTAAAATACATATTTAATCCTCCGACAGCAGTGTCCGGGTCTACTTTGACTCGGAGTATCAAACTTGTCTTTCGATTAGTTAATTTATAGCGATCGCATTAAATGAATAGTTGTCATCTTCAGAAAAATCGAAATTTCACAATATATTCAAATAAATTGATGGTTCGATGATTAAACAACGTAAATCAGTGCTACTATATATTTTACGTTAAAAAGTCACAGTAAATTCGATTTGCAACTTGCCTCCAATATTCTTGCAGTTGATTATAAATACCAAGTCTTACAGTAGTGTACGTTGCCTGCCGCACAAGACCGGCGCTTAGTCCAGAATAGAATCGGAGCAGCCCTTCATTTTTTATTATAGAACCTATCACAGTACCAATCGAAGTCTTCCCTTCTTGGAGTTGAATCCGATTTTTAATTACATCCATAGGATGCACCACGCAAGTTGCAGCCATGCTAGGAAATTTTAATGGAAATTTAATAGCACACGGTTGCCGTATCTCTTAGTTAATTGCTATGGTCTGTTCCTTAATTAATCGTTGTTCAGGGAAATATTAATTTTATAACATTATGCTAAGTACCCAGAAAGTCCTGCGTTCAGGAAGGTGAACACCGGTGACAGTCGCTGCGGTGGCTTCTTCTCTGGTTCGCTCATATCTGCTTAATTCGAACAGACATAGACTTTCCGAACCGCCGCGTTTTCGTCTCGTATTTTTCAGTTAGATCAACACGCACATGTAAAAATGTCGACCATACAATTTCCTCGAAATATAATTTCCTCGCAATAATAATTTGAACCTGAGATTGTACACATGAGCGGGTACATTGATTACAAAAGTAGTTAACCTAATGCACTAAAAGGCATAATCTGTGGCGTTCACTTCACATTGCAACGATTGTATATTGATTCGAAAAATGAGTGATACAGAAGAGGGTTTTCTCCCATTGGAGATATTCTTTTTTTTTTTTTTTTGAAACGCCGCTGGCACGGAACGCGTTCAATTGAAAGTAGAGATTGAATTGATTGATTTTTAAACTTTTATTGTACGATATTTTGTATACATATTTGTAAATTCTATAAACGTATAAACTCTGCAGACTAATCAACCGTAAAAAGCATAGTTTTGTCATACACTATTATCAGTATTATCACTTGCACATAATCTATGCGAGTTCTTTGGGATACTGAATAGAATTCACTTTAAAGAGCAAGCGTAGATATTCCTTGATTTATATAAAAAATTTCAGCGATAATTTCTGTCGGTGAAATTTTAATCAATGTTTTCTCGGTTTTATTGCTCCTTATAAATAACAAATTTGTTCCTCCGGAACGAACTTTGTACAAACACGAAGGCGACTTTGCCTTCTTTTCGGCCCAGTTGCTGTTACCGTTTCCACTTTTTTCCTTAATGGTACCAGACCCATCTCCTTTTTACATTCCTAAAATGATTAACATTCGCGTAACAACACGATTATATTATTATAAATTATCTTGCGTAACTAGTTGGAGAAAAATGCAATAATCCATATTTCGTCCCATACCTCCACAGCTTTGAGAATCGGGTACAGAGGTCGCACATTTCTCGATTCATCGATCACTTCGTTCGCGTAATCGATGACTCTCTGGTTCTCCTTTTCGACGACTTCCGTCAAGTCTCCAGCTTTCTCTTCTAAAATCTGCTCCTGTTGTCGTTCAAGTTCCTTCTGACTCTACAAACAGACCATCGATTACAGTGATTTAGGAGAAGCGAATTCATACTACCGACGCTCTTCAATTCGAATCACTCACGACACATCTCCGCAACGAGTTTCCGTACTCCATCTTTTTATCCCATTGTGCGCGTTGCTCTTTCAGCTCCCAGTCCTCGTTGTATTCCACCCTTTTGAATCTCTGCAGCATTTCCCAATCATTCAGATCCTTCGCCTTCCGAAATTGCTCCAATTTCGCGTGCGCCGTTTCTTTTCGAAGATCCTGCAACTGCTTCCGCATACGGTCCTCGCGATCCTTTCGATTCCTCTCCTTCTCTTTGTACAACGCCTCCTGCTCCTCCGTGGCTTTCTCGAAGATTTTGTTCTCCAGTTCTTCCGTCGAGTGCATGAACATCTGATGCTTCTCCGCTAAATGGAAAAACCAAATACCGCTTATTACTAAAAAAAAAGTCGTGAAATTTTATTCGTCTACTTGGAGCTTGTGGAGCCAGTCAAAGAATCAGTCCGTACGCGATTGATACGGCAATTAATGTGTTAAATAATTTAATGTAAAACGATCAGAATTACCTATGGCTCGAGCTTTCAGCTCAACGTTCTGTTTCCTTTTCAACGGAATTTCCTTGTGCATCTTATTGATTCGTGTCCTGGCATTCTGATACGCTTCGATCGCTCGATCCTCGAACTCTTCTTCCTGCTTGAGCTTCAGATCGAACCGTTTCTTCTCTTCGATGGCGTCTCTGAAGAATTGCTTCAGCTTCTGCTTCTTATTCAGCAACTGCAAATGCATATCAGTAAGATATGTATAACATTCTGATGTTATAACAATTTTTCTGTGACATTTATCATGATGGACATATTCCATTTTTTCTGTGACGTTTTTTCACATTTGTTTCAACAGAATCTTATATTGAAGTGGTAGCGCGAATGCGAATAAGCAGAGATACGAACTTCCTGTTCCTCGTGCTCCTTTATATCCTGCAGATATTTGGTTATATTGATTTGATCCTGTTTCCCAGTCTCGAATTCTTCAGTCTTCTTCTCGTTCGCGTTCCTCTCGTTTTCTTCGATCCTACGGTCGCCGGTGAACTTTATCGTACAAACATTGCGCAGGAACTTCCGTTCAAACATTTCCGAACTTACTGTTCTCTTAATCCACTAGCATACTTTCTCTGCTTCTCGAGTTGTTGTCTCGCTTTTTCTCGTTCCTCCTCCTCGTACTTTGCTACGTCAGACTTCATCAAATTCACATACCTCTCCTCTTCTTCTTGATCCATGCGTTTAATGGTTTCTTGAAACTTCACTTGAGCGTCCAGCTCTCTGTAGCACTGCCAAACAAATTTTTAATCGCTTCACATTCAATCGGTACGGAACAGTACATACTTACTGTTTAGTTCTGTACTGAACTATACCAATACCATACGAATTACCTCAGAAACCACTAGAGCTCGATTAATGCGCCTGCACATTGGTTTTCTATACAGAATTAACCTTTTAGCTTGTCTTATTATTTCTGCTTTTTCGGCTGCCTTCTTCTCAGCAGACTCCTTCACGAATCTTTCCCTTTCTTCCTCTTCCTGCTTCTTCTTCGCTAATATTTCTTCTATTCTTTTCTTCTTGATGTTCTGGCAAGTGAATACGTTTGTAAAAATATTCGTATTCGCGCAATTCTAAAACCATTTGGTTTCCACAACTTATGCCACACAAAATAACATTATTTCAAATCGAAACTATGCAATAACAAATGAATAACATATTAAAATAAACTGTTGTCGATAACGGTTGCACAATAATAAGACTGCTTCCTGATTAATTTATCAAACGAAGCAATTAGTTATTACTGTTTCATAGCCACTCTTAAAAAACATTTCATAAAAAAAAATGTGATTCAGATGGTTTAGATAGAATTTGTTAAACAGAAGACGTGTATTACCAGTATATAAGATCACGATCGTTTATTAACAAATTGATTAACACAGTTAATACTGTTAATCCAGCTTTGGGATATTAAAATGTTGAACAAGAATTATAAGACAGTTCTACATTAATTAGTTAAGTTTACATATTGCAACAAGATTGCTGTAAAAAATATGACTATACCTCTACGGCGGTGGTAAACTTTTTTGGATTATTCTTTTTATTTTTTGCATTAGCGTTTTCTTTTTTCTCCGGATTATTTTCGACTTTTAATACCCCCTGTGACTCTATTGCAGGTAGTAGATCCATACAACCTGTCGATTTCTGTTTGGGAAGAGTAATGAAGAAATAGTATAATCAAAATTAGTACGGTGTAAATAATATAAAGCAGTGAGCAAGCGATGTGAAATATAAGTATAGTGAGCAATATGGCTGCCGACAATGCAACGTTCAAGTTTCGTATACTGATTTGCAAATAAAGTACATTTACTGTATAAGAAATATTCGAAGCAGGCGTAAAATACAGTTATAAAATACGTTTATTATGTAGAAAAATTTGTATGAAATTTAATATTCTTGAACGAAGATAAATATGCACTGTAAGTATAATAATATGCGGACAATGTACCTTTAAACTAGAGGAAGATTGTATCGATTCTTTCGAAAGCGATATGTCATGGATTGAATCTTCCGAACTTGTAGAAGTTTGGGAAGTTTTCGACTTTTTATCATTTTCGCTGATTTTTTTAGTTTTACCAATCTGTTCGAAAAATGAAGAAAATTATTCTTTTCACGAAAATGTAATACGTATCACTGTATGTCACTATTTATATCACTGTACGTTACTGTGAATAACAAATATACAAAATTTTGTGAATTTTTAACAATTCGAAAGATTTCTTAATAAAAATATATATGTATGTGTCACAGAGATTGGATAAAAACTATTACATGCTTCAGTGGATTTTTCATGGCTTGATATCATGCCAGTAATTGGACAGTTTTAGTATGCACTAACAATATGATTCTTTAATAATAATACTAATTGTCTACTTGTACGTGTACAACATGCTGCAAAAACCAGAACGGATATGATGAACCGTGTGATTTCGTTTCTTAATGACATTGCGGGTAACTTTAGGTAGAATCGTTGTCTTGGAAACTGGATTCGTACGATCGATTAGCCGCATGAAAGAATATACTACCGTTCTTTTTCGAAAGATAGATTTGTGCAACACAAATTTCAGCATGAATAATATTAAATGAAGTTGTCAAAAAATGTAAGAAAAAACATACATACTTTCAGGTCTACAAAAATTATTTATATACAAAAAAAGTGAAATAATATTTTTCCTATAATTCTATATTTATACATCGCAATCGGGTTTAGGAAATAGAAATGAAATGTGAGCTTATAATAAAATTTGAATGTATATGTAACAATAAATCTTTTAATAGTTCAATACAATTTTACTACACGTTACATATTCGTAATACATTTATAACAATTCATTATTACGTTCTACGAAATTCTTTAGCGTGTGTATAAAATTTAGCACATTACATAATTAGATTTATGTATATATTATATCAGTGAAAGATCGCCAAAAAATAATAAAATATATTTAAAATTATCCTGCTTAAGTTACAAATTTATTATTTTTGAGAAAATGAAAAAAGTGCACTTTATTGTGTGATGTAATTCGATTGCATCTGAAATCCTTAATTTTACAAAATAAACTGAAAAATATCCCAAAACATTCATGCATTACAGACGTCTCGTTTTTTTAAATATTTTCTGATAAAATATACCATTGTACTCAGGGGAGTCTACAGAATCATCCTACACAAGAAACATTTGTACATTTTGTTTACAGCTAAGGCAGAAAGCAATTTTAAATTTTAAAATTCAGCCTTCTCGTTAAATTTCTGAAAAACCGAGAGCTATGGCGAGAAACAACTTTCAAATTTGTATCCAGTCCGTTTACAAAATGCAAAATTGGTGCAGAACCTATCAAATTCCATTTTACCGACAAAGACACCGTTACAGTTCCAGTACCTTCCGAAAATCGCCACAAGATGGCCGCGGAGCGTGGTCGTGCACCTGTGATGACAGCACGTGCTACACCTGAGTGGCGGTCTCGATCTCGGAAAAGTGAGTATAATCGTGTTCTAAAGATGTTTCACGGTTTCTGGGGCCTGCCTGGAGTTCGCCCATTGTCGGGGCCGTGCTGTGTTTTGAATTGTGCGCCCAAAATCCGACGAGTGTCAACGTATACCGCGAAATCATCTTCTATTTACTCGACGCTCGCACGTGTGCCGCCAATGTTTCCGCAGTAAATTGTAGATTGATAATTAACCTTGGCAGAGACCCCGTGCTCGTTCATCGAAGACGCTCGTGTCACACAAAATCGTAACGGAACAATATTGTTAGCCCAGATATTTCTTGTTAAACCGTCCAACGGAAAATCAGATATGACTGCGATACTAACCTAACCCTTTACACTCGTACGTCCGAAGTATGGATGCTTAACGAATCCGTTAAATAGAACGCCATAGCACGTAAAACGAATTTTTATCCTGATCTGTCCAATCAATGGCGTTCGTGTAATTTGAGATATATATTTGTTGTTTTGGATGTGATTTTATTTCTAAGTGTGCCATACGCGAATAAAGACGTTAAAAATATCGATTCTAATGGTAGAGATTGCGTACCGATGTCTATCGATTTTAATCTATCCGATATGCATATTTAATATGATGACCTTCGTCAAATTCATAGCAGTGACATTGTTCTTTTCGTTTGATTTCCGCGCATGCTTCCCACCGAATTCAGTATCAGTCTACTGCATTTGCACAGTGCACGCGCACGCTTTTTAGTTGTGCTTTGTAAAAGTGCATCGAGGTGGAAAATTAATTACGCTGTCGCGACAATGACACTCTTTATGTAAATTGTCTTTGTACTTAAATTTCTAGTACATTATTCAATTTGTGTTCGAATTATCTCGTTTTCTACTCGATCACTGTGGCTGCTAGATTCAAATAATTATACGTGACGTGATTTTGGAATTTAAAAAAAAATTTTGAAAAATGTAAACGTACAAACAACTTTTGAAGTAAAATGTGGTAACAGCAAGTACAACGTGTGTTTACAAGATATTGTACAGTTAACAAAAGAAACATAATTTCTTGAAAAACAGGAAATTAGTCAATGAACAGAAAGTAATTAAATAATCAATTGTTTAAAATATTTATGGGGTTATCGTGATATAGAAAATAATTATTGTCGCATATCAAGTATATTAATTTACTGGCGATTTATTAGTGACATTTCTCCGAGTTGTTTAAATACAATACTTTGAAAATTAAACAAATAAATGGATTTCATTATTCTTGCAGTTTCATCTTATTTTTCTTCAGTATTATTGTGAAATTTGTCTTAATACATCAATAATTGTTTAATTAAAATTTCTCTTGGATGAATTTTAGAAATTTGATATTAAAAATACGAAAATCATTTAGACACGAAAAAATCAAATACTATTTCTGTTTATATAGATGAAAAACAGAGAATGAAAAATTTATAGCTGATTATAATTTATGAAATACCTTGTATCTATGTTGTTATTGCAGAACAATTATTTTTAAAATAACTATTTTTAAATTAAATTGTTTTTTATCTATTTTATAAGCAAAGTTGTGTCTTTCGTAATTTTGTAATGTTTACAAATATCAACATTGAGATCTAGATATTAACAATCACATTTGGAAAAGATTATTTTCAAACAATATACATTGTTAATATCTTTCTTACACGAAGTAGCTGTATATAATATATAAATACTATTACCTTTTCTTTAATTAAAATTAAAATTGTTCCCTTACAGGTGAAGGTGATATGTGGGAGAGGAATGTGTCGATTTAGCTTCGGAAAAGCGTGAAAATGTGAGTACACCTAAAATTTCTCAATTAATACAAGCTCCGAGTGTTCATTTCCAAAAAGTCAAGCAAATAAAAATCTCAAGCAATCTATATTGTATCACGACGAGACTCAAACTGTTAATTAACAATTTGGTCTGGAACGCATTAGTATAGGGTGAATAGGTGAGCATAGGGTGAAAAGACAGAGGGCAAGATTGATCAATGAAACATGTTTATTAGAAATCTAGTATCGTTTCTCTACGTCTAGAGTAAATATCACAGGTACACGTTTCTCTATCACAAGATTCTCTGCTCGGTCACTAATCTCCCGCCGACAATCCCAGCGGGAGCATAAACATTCTCGTGTCGAGTATAACGCTCTCACATCAGACCGAGGAGATACGTATGTACATTATAACAACATTGTCGGCGCGAAAGAATATTCTTCCTCGCGAAAGGAAGTGTTCATTCTTCGAACGGTCGCTCACCCTCCGGCGATCCTCTCGCGCCAAAATCAGCAAAATAAACTTCTCGATAAAAAGTATGAAATAAAGAATAGATATGTATATCTGTAGAGTGGATTAAAGCTTCAGCCGCGCGACGCTGTTACGCGAGCGTATCGTTATACATCGAGATCCTACGTTTTTCGACTGCCGCGACGACAATCGAGATTCGAATTTACAATAATACAGGCGGACATTACGAAAAGAATCGACATCTCGTTACAACACCCCGCCCCGTACGATGTTTCACTCGTTGAGCAAATTAAAAACAGAAAATCTTAAGTCTATTCCTCTTCGGATCACGAATCCGTATTTGCACACCCCGTGTAGGCGTATTTAATAATAATCCCCGCAGCTTCTCGAGAACGTTTCTTCGCGTTTGCGCGATCGCCCCCGCTTTCGAAGGGGCTCGCGAATCATTTCGCTCGAATCACAGACAAAATTGCAACACCGGTATCGGCTTCCCCGCTCGATGGATACTCTTGGTTGGTGGCCCGACCAGGGTCCGATCATTCTTCTCCGGAGTCTTTTTCAGGGAGTCCGTTCATCCGTTCGTTGGAAAAAGAGAAAAAGAAAAACCTCGATTCTAACCGATTTCCGTCGGGGAGGGCCAGGTTGGTTGGCTTCTTCTCCGTGATTACCACGGTCTCCAGATAGGCTCGTTAGGTTTGGCGACCTGCAGGAGACCTTGGTGTCCTTGAGACATGCTCTCGATTTCCGTTCGGACGGGAGAAGGTTGGCTGGAGGCCGGTGTCAGAGGCATCGAGTATTCGTCGGAGCTGAGATCGCTGCTGGACGATGGAGAGGACTGCGGCGCGGCCACGTGGATGGTCAAAGGGCCAGTTTTGTCCATGGCGTTCAGCTTGTGGCCCAAGTGGGTCATCAGTTTGGTGCCGAGGGCGACGTCCACGCCGGGAGTGGCTGCCAAACAGCGGCTGACTTCGTTGGCGCAATGCGTGTATCCGGCTCTGAAGCGATCGGCGTCGATCACAGGGTTCGCGGAGAGACGCTGCTGCCGTTGCAACTTGTGCAGATGACGCACGGTCTGCTCGAGAATATCGGCCTTCTCGAGCTTCGCGACGTTCTCGCCGTCACAGGCCAGCGCCGTCACCATGAGGTCCTTCAGCTCGTCCAGGCACCGGTTGATGCGCGCTCGGCGTTTCCGTTCGAGCATAGGTTTCATCACCTGTAAATCAAAAATTGAGGGAGCCGTTATAGAGAGGTTGGTTGTTGCCTTCGGGTGACACACAATTCATCGGAAGAACTTTGATGATTCTGACAAGAAGCGCCAGAGAAGAATATATATAATTTTCTCGGATAAGCAACAAGTGGTTGTCGCGAAGAAGGGATTCTAAGGACGACGCTTACCTTTCTGTACTGATAGGTCCTGGAGATGGGCTGCTCCTGCCCGTCGACCATCATGATCTGCTCGTGCATCTGCATGTCGGGTTAATCCTTTTGGCGAGGGTACCTTCTCACACACCGATAACGATATAAACTGCACTTAGAGACGGATGATGATGCACACTTTTCGAATGTCCTTTGGATTGTGTCACAGAGGCGTTACAGGCCTTTTGGAATTTTGTCTAGAGAGCCGTTCACTCGAAAATTCGTTGGAAACGTATCGACTATCTTCCGACGCGTCTCCTGTTCGAACTTGGTGAACGATCACAGTGATTGTGGTGGCTGCACGGCCGTGGCTGAAGCTTATATAGTCAAGGGCCCTTCGGCAGGGTGGGGCAAGGGGCTTTAGCCAGGGTCCCTAGTGGGGGACAGGCCTTCCGTGGGAACGGTCCGTAGAGGTTGGTTCCCAAGCAAGCACACCACCTGTAAGCGGCAGCTGCCAGACACGCGCCCACACCAAGCCATCGTCACCGTTTCTTTGTCCTCGTTGCACCTACCGTTTGAACCCGTATTTCCTACCTCCTCTGATCCTCCTCGGTTAGCCGTGCCACGGTATGCACGGCTTAACGTCTGCCTCTCTTTCTCTCTTTGCTCCTTTCGGCTTGCTATTTCACGAACGTGCGCTCATACGGAAGGACTCCCGATATCGTCGTCCTTTCCTCGGCTCCGGGCCGACAGGGGAGCCGGAGAGAGAGAAACGATCGACGACGACGACCACGATCTGCGGCTCCCTCGTTCCACCTAGTCTTCCTCCTCTTTTTCCATTCTAGTACCCGAAGAGGGTACTCGTGCTACATCTTCTTATCGAGATCCCGTGTCTCCTTCTCTCCCCGGCGTGCCACCATAGTCTCGTCCTTGTCGGAACAGCAGCCCGGTGGAGCGTGCTGGGCACAAGTCCAGCGTTCTCCCGATTGCAATCCCGCTAGTTACACGTTACTGAATCACGGTACGTGTGTCTATGCTGCCAAGCCACCGCGAAACGATACACCGCGCGCGTATATCTCCGCTCGCGAGCGCGAGCGCGCGCGCGCGTGTTCACTCGGCCGCGTTCTCTCTCGCGCGGGCAACCTCTGCTTCCTCTCGTCTCTCCTGTCGCTTCCTCTCCGTAATTGATCAATCATTTTCTGCACGTATTAACCGTCGCGTGAGAAACCCGCCGCAGACGAGGAGACAAGTATCAAGCGATAAAACCCGACGTTCTGAAAAGGATGTGATGAATCCGTCTAATGGTCCGGTCGTTGTCGCGTGGGCGCGGGTCCGCGGCAGCAGCGCTTCCGAACTTAGTAATTAGCCGCCGCCGTTTGTCCCGCCGTCTAATTGCACCTTATTGCTCGAGATGCACGCGCCTGCTCGATTTATATTCGCTGTCTCTTTTTGCCCGGCATCGTTCGTTTCTGCCCGTCGTATTTCACGCTTGCCGGCGAGATTAGAATTTTACTTTACGGCTATCCAGCCCATAGAAATTGCTGCATACGTATTTGTTTGTGCGTGTTTCGTAATAACCGGCGCGCGTGATCCGAATAAATGTTCGCCTCTTGTTTTTATAATGTGATAGTAACCGTTCGAGGAAGACGCCTGTACGCTTCGAAATTGATCACTAGACAAAATAAGAAGTTCCGAAGTCGGAAGAAATGGTCTTCTTTCGATCGTTTTTTAATACAGTTTTGCTTGTAAATTCATTTTTCAAGCTCAGATTGTTAGCACTTCCGTGCATTATTATTGTTCGTTCTCTGGATTTCGCAAGAATGTGTTAAAAAGCAATTCCGAGTCCACAGTGTATCAAAAATGAGAGTAAGGTGTTGCATCGTTTTTCAAAAATTTTCCTGCATTCCTGTTAACAATGTTGATTTCGATCTCATAGTTTTCGTCTTCGGCAATTTCATCCGCTAAAAACTCTACAGCCCGCGTCCGAAACAGCCTATTGAAGAAAGCATCACTCTCCGGCCAGAGTACGTACACTGTCCCGGTTTTGTGATCATTCTGTTGCCGAAAAGAAGAGGGAGACGACGAGGAAAAAAGAGACGCGACTTCGCAAAGCCAGTGGCACACGCGATCCATTAAAATTAATTTGATTTTTGCCTGCAATTCCAGTGGTCCGAGCGATGCGATCGTGAGCGACCGAAAATGCTTTTCGCGCAGCACGAGTAAACTAATTTGCAACATTAACGCGCCCGCGGATGGCAAGAAGCTTGGGCTTTCAGCGTTGATCAACGGATTGCTACCGAAAATTGGTCGAAAGTGGCCCCCGCAGATGGGATACGATTGGCCCGATTGGAGTTTCATTTCGCGACCGTGGTTCCCCTCGGTTTCAGTGTAGTCATCGTCCCGAATGAATATCTCTGCACGCGTTCACGTGGTACATCCTGCCCGAGGACGCTGGAAGCACTTCCAGATACTAATTTCGCCGAGGCTTTTGCTGAATTATATCCTTGGTGCCCCCCTCCGTACCCCCTCCGTCCCAGCCCTCTCTATCCTTCTCGTTTTCTGCCGGCATTCTCCTTTTTTCTTGTTTTTTTCTCTGCGGCTCGCTTCCTCCTGCCAACTACCTCGCTTATTCCGCTGCCGAGAGTCCAGTACTTAAACATCGTTCGCACCGAATAATTACGCACGCTAGTTTCATCCTTCTTCCCCTGTGTTGGTCCTCGCTCGACCAGTCGCCTTCTCTTCTTGCTACTGCAACTTTACGAGCCATCCTTCGTCTTCTTCTTCTTCTTCTTCTTCTTCTTCTTCTCCTCCTCCTCCTTTTCCTCCCCGTTCCCCCTCCTTCGTTTCACTCTTATTCTTCTTGTTCGTATTCTTCCTCTTGTCCATACCTTCCTCGACTTCCTCTTTTTTTCGATGCTCCCTTGAGCAGACCAATTGCACGTGTCCCTAACGACGCCGGCCATCTCTCTCTCTCTCTCTTTCTCTCTCGTGGAAACTTACGCGATGCCGAGATAACGCGTGACTCCGATCCTCTTCTTCTTTTCTCGCCTTATTTTCATCCGCCGTGTCGAACGTCGTCCGTCCCCGTCGATTCAGTTTTTAAGGAAATAAGTTATTAACTCGACGGGGTCGCCGGGGCCCGGGTGACACGGTCCGGTTCTCCCGGCTAGAATCGTCTTCGATTCCGCGACAAAATTAATGTTCGCTCGTTTCCCCCGAGTGATTTGCTCACTTCGACGAACGAATTACACCGGCGGCCGGTTCGAAACGATCTGGCGCCCGATCCTTTCGTCATTCCGCCAGATCGTAAACGTCGCTTTCGCGGAGATACATGCGAACATGTCGCGATGAAAGTCGCGTCAGATCTTGATAAACGGACTCCGGCAAATTTGTCGGAACGCGTCGTATAACGTGTCCTCCGATGCTTCGAGTGTGCCCCTCGCGTTGGTCCGACGTCTTCGGAACGGTGCGTTGTTTAGCAATTATGGGAGACCGTTATGGTACTGCAGCACTACAGTGAATTCTCGATATACGTCAACGACACGGGTCCTGCCAGCGTCGTGTGCCGCCTAGGAGACATACAGGGTGTTTCACCTAACCCGAGCATCTGTTTTTTGTTATAGAAAGGAATTGCAGAGGAAAACATTAGTTGGTTCAGAGGGACAAATATTATGATAGGCAAACAAGTTTGTTCATGGTTATATTTTTTGAGATTGCAAGGTCATCGAAGTTTCTTTATTATCGCTATATGATAGCCGAGGTCAAGACCAATCCAACGAACTGTAATATTATGACCTTCACGTGACCTTGAGTTTGTTATCACCAACGACTCCACACCATACATTTACACTCCATGGACGCTGGTGTTCAACTTGAACTGGTGCCCCTCTGAACCAACTAATGTTTTCCTCTGCAATTTTTTTCTATCATACAAATCAAGCGAGATATTTTAGATGCTCGAGTTAGGTGAAACACCTTGTATATCGTCTAGGAGGCCTCTCGTTCTTCGCGACCCCTCACGGGGTATACCCCGCGGTAGAGGGGATAATTTCGCGACGTTTATCATCCAGGCCTTGACGACATATATAGAGAAATCTCTGTATTTCCACTAGATATCGTCGATAACATTTAATACAATAAAAAGATAGAAAAATCTTTGTGAGCTTCACAGTTCCCGCGGCATGGAGTTTCACTGTTGTGCGCATGCGCGCATAGGAAGCTGAAATTTTCTGGAGCAGCACCCCCACTAATTTTAGCCTCCCCCTCGATTAATGCCGAACCTATCGCAGTCGAATGGCCGGTTTTGCAGATTTTGCAAAGGCTCTCTGGTTGGTTTAATAGCGAGCAACGGTTGCTGGCATAATAAAGAGACAGGGGCTCGCAGCGGGGAGTCAGATTGTGGCGCACGGGCCGATTGACGCCGACTCGATTCCTCTTGTTGAACGTTGAAACGTCGGCTCGGTTCTTCTTGTTGAACGTTGGTGACGTTGTCCCACGAACCTTCGGACGACAGTGATAAATCGAATCAGAAATGCCTTCGGCCATCGGTTTCGCGTGCTCGGCAATCGGTGTAGCAGCCGTCCCGCGAACGTTCTCGTAAACGAAAAATCTGTTGTTCGTCGGTTTTCTGTTTTCTTAATTAAACTCCTGCTCGCGCCCGGCGATGATTATTTTTTTGTATTCCGCTCGAGAGGAATTCCATTTAATTACAGGTTAAACCGATTTCAGCATGCGGTCTAATTACAATAAAACGACGAGAGCTGGACGATCACTCGGCCATCCTGTGTCGATCACGTTTTACGATCGCGTTGTGATATTAATTTTATTAGCGGCTTCCACTCCGTTCCTTTTTCCTCCCCGCAGAACCAGACCGTTGCATGAGTATCCTGTCAGGTGAAAAGGCATCAATGCTCGATCTTAATAAGGAAAGCTTCGGCACGTTGAAGCTCGAACAGTTGCGCACTGTTCGGATATTATTATATCAAGTCGCGAGCTAAACCTATGGGACCCTAATCCGTCGATTCCGAATGTAGAATTTCGCATAAAAATCGGCGGTGGCCTAACAGTGCTAGAATTAGCCGAAAAAATTGTGTCCCACGAGGACCATCACGGTCGGCCGACACGCCACCGGAGCCTGATTGCTGAAACGAACCTAATGCAGCCACGTGGCGGCTCGATTTCAGCCCGAGTCAGCTTCCTCTCACGTGCCGCTCATTGTTCCCTGTTTTTGTACGTTCCACCCAGGCTACACGCAGTTCCGAGTCCGAGAGTCGCCGGTTAATATAAACCTAATCCGGCCACGCGATTAGTCCACGTGCACGGTCACACGCCGCTCGCGATCTTTCCGCGCTGCGTTCGCACGTGCTGGAACTGTACGCGGCTCATGTAGATTAATGCACTGTATTAACCGGAAGAGAAGTCCAGTCAAGGGACTGGCGCGCTGATGAATTACATCACCGTTCTCCCGGTACAAATGCGCACCTTTTGAAGAGCACCACGTCCAGCAGACAAATGACGCACCACGGTGCATTTGTCTTTCGCGATTTTTAATCTTCGCCAATCCATTAAACATCGGCTCCCGCGTAGCGCGATCGGCGCGAACAATTTTTGAGTTTGCACAGAGGTCTAGCGATCAGCATTAAACTGGATACAATTTTTACTTTTAGATCCACACGCTAATTCTCACTAGACCGCGGGTCTCGTTTATATGACAGAGCGCTGCAAGAATGCTGTCATATTATTTTCGACTTACTAAAATTGTCAAAATCGGAAACACGTTGCCGTTCAGCGTTCCTTACAATCAACGCGGAAAAAAAGGCTTGTTTGGCACAAAGATCCGCGGTCGAACGATTCCCATCGGAACATGTGCTCGAGGGGTTAGGCTCGGGCGATGCGGAATCGGGCAACAGTTTCTACGGAGATAAAAAAGTTCTCACGGGGAGGGCGACCGAGTTAATATAAGCGTCCGGTGTTGTTATCTCTCGAGCAGCCCCCATGAACAGCCCCCATGGAACTCACCCCCCTCAGATATTAAGTACGCGCACGCGGAAATCGACGCGTGCGAACCAATGTCCCGGGGGCGGGGGGAGGGGAGGGGGGAAAGGGCGTCCGATATTTTAGATAGGGGAGGACGGGTTCACGATTTCGTTGGCACGAGCCAAACGGCTCGCGACATATGTTCTCCAACAGCTGATGTACTCGCTAATAAGTCTCCCTCTTCTGCCCCACGCCGGAACAAACCGATATATTGCAACGTGGCCGAACATGGGACACTCGGAAACCTAGAAATTGCACGCCCCTTGCAATTTTATTTACCCGATGACACACGCGACGGCTCCGTACGTGTTTACGGTTTTAATTCACTGCAGGTCTACGCTGGTGACAGTAGATGTATGTTAATTATATTTAATTAGAATAAAGATTTTAGATATTTTATTAGATTTAATTTTAGCTAGATGTCATGGAAATAACAGAAATTTGTTTACTCAACGGTTTCTTAGTTGCAGTATACAGGGTGCTAAACATTAGTTGGTTCAGAGGGGCAAAAAAAAATGTGTTCAAGGTTATATTTTTTGAGATTTCAAGGACCATGAAGTTTTTTTTTTTTAGTGGAGTGATATATTTTTATTATAGCTATATGATAGCCAAGGTCAAGACGAATCCAATGACCTGTAATATTATGACCTTCACGTGACCTTCAGTACGAGAAATTCGTAAAAGTAGGACACTTGATGTAAATAGTGAAATAACGACGACACGATCCCCCCAGGGTTTCGAGAAATGTTCGTGAACCTTGATTAATGACTGTAAACACGCTCACAATAAATTGTAAACACTGATACAAATTCTTCTCGTTTCGGTGATGTTTTCCTCTGAAATTTTCTTCCATCATAAAAAACAAGCGAGATATTTTGGATGCTCGAGTTTGGCGAAACGCCCTGTATATGTTCAAAGAAATCAATTCATTGACCAGTTCCCTATGTGTGCAGCTTTACAATTTTAGTAATTGTAGAATACATTTGGGATCCGCCATTTTGTAGGGTCCCGTAGTTCTAGCGTTAATACGTTACTCGAGAATAAACGCTGTGTCAATATATAATGTACAACATATCATTCGTATAATGTCATAAAATATTTTTACACTGTCTTAATATATAGAACAACTAAACTAAATAGCAATAATGTGAGTAAGTCTTGTGTTTATGCACGGACATATTTTTGTATTTAAGCTTCAAAAATGTGAAATGGAGAAGGAGACGAAATTGACTTCGCGTTTAACGTGCTAATTGATGTTCATTAAACTGTGTTTCAACTTTTTACTTAGTTTTCTTTACACCTCCGATTTTATAAAAAATAATATGATTCTTCATTAGTTGTAAAATGGAGAGTTAGTAAAAGGTATGACGATTCTATACAGATAGCATGGTATAGAGTACAATGACAGATCCATTATTTAAAGATGCTTAACAGCTGAATGTAACGCGCTGTTTTTTTTTATCACGTAGCCCGCATAAAATATAAAGATTATTGGTGGTTGTAGAGGCGTGAAATCGGGACCTTCTCAGGAAAGGAGCACATAAAGTTAGCCTTAAGGAATAGAAGAAATATCGCCTATCGTTATGGCAGGTCATAAAGGTATTACGGCGTCATCACGGCGCTAGTTATGGCAACATAAACCTCGAATCGTATGGGTAGGCTTTTGGGGTCCCATTGTTTGCCGTTCCTGTTCCAGGTATGTCCAAGCGTCGGTAATTCCCCTTCCATTGTTTCGAGGATTGTTAACCCTCCGACGGCGAAGGCCGGGTTTATTTTGACCCAGAGAATCGGCATTAGATTACTCAGTTTCTGGCGAATTAACTCGTCAGCTACAATAAAACAAACCTACTATAATCAACAGCTATTAAGAACAGATTATAAGGTTGTGCCCAAAAGAGTTTCTCACAATGTGTTAATATTGCTAAGCAGCACGAGCATTCGTTCGATGATGTCTCATTATTTCTAGCCCTGCGAATTTCACACAAAAACGCGAGACGAATTTACAAATTGCAATTTTTGAACGATTTTTTTTCTACATCTGGTAAACTGATTAAAAGCTGTTTTTTTTTAAAGAGTTTCATCGAAGTCAGTGTATATATTAATAACTTCTTTTAAACCGAAAGAAAATTCTATTTTATTATTGTCACTATGTAGCCCTTGGAGAATAAAATAGGCATACGATCGTCAATGAAACTCCAATCTGTGTAACAATAAAATAAATCGTAGCTGCATAATGCTAATGGTTAATACGAATTATGTTCATTAACTGGGCGGTGTTCATTCACCGGATAGATCGTCCAGCATTTGGAGCTGGGTAATTTTAGTGTTGAAATGCTACTTTGAATTATCATTGTGCGAAAGAAACGAACTCTCGGGGCATGATAGTTTGATCACGGAAGAACGCGGGTCGGGTCGGCCCGAAGTCGGCCCGAGTCGGCCGGGAAATTGCCGTTCAGAAACGATGAAATTTGCATGCCGTGTCGTTTACGTCTTCTCCCAACACAAACACTGCCGGGGACCTTCTGACCTACTGCTCGAGCAGAGAGCAACCACGAGGAACGTGAAGAGGAGAGAAGGCGAAGAAGTGAGAGCATTCTCACGGAACGTCGAGTTGTTCACCTGGCGGCGTGTGCACGCACCGTGTGTGCACTTCGCCCTATTTAAATGGCCTTTTCTACCTTTCCTCTCGTTTTTAATTGAATGCTACGTCGTAGCACGTGCTCACAATACCGACACACGTCATCCCTTCCGTGTACACACGACCTCAACCCCGGCATCCTTGGGACCTTCCGGTAAAGCTGGACTTGCTTAGCTTCCTGCAACTTTCGACTCCTCTCGTCCCCCCTCCCCCCTCTTTTTCCCCACTCGCCAATTCAACTACTAATCCCCAAACATCCTTTGTTTACCTGAGAACCTTCTTAATTAGCGCTCTTTAATTGTATCTAGACTGCGGATTTTTATGCATTTATGATGATATTCCCTGGGTCGTGTTAAAATTGTTAACGGCTGGAATCAATTTTTATTTAACTTTATCACCGTCTAGGTACTATCCACTGCTCCACCACTGTGGAGGTACCAACTGCTGTGCCTATATTAATTATACTTATTTTGAAAGCATCATGAATGTTAAAATTAATAGAATGAAAATCAATTATCCGTGAGCACGGGTCACTTTAAAAATCGATTCTGCATTGATTACTGATATTAATATCGTAAACACGTGTTTCGGTATCACATGTGTCCAGTTTTTGGGTACGGGAGAAATTACGTAAGTTCGTTAAAGTGAACTTTATGTGTGTGCGGGCAATTGAAACGAGTCGACAAGTACAAATGGGTGAAAACATGGTGAAATGATGGAGCGTAGTTAGCTAAATTTTTAAACAAGGCTTTTTATATTTAGTATTCTAAGATATTCTATTCGTCAATATTATTTCCTCTATTCTAGCTTCCTTTCGATACAGGGTGGCCCAATAGTTACATTAAAAATTCGAATTCGTGTACGAGAGAATAAACGTGAATTTATAAGAAACAAAAGGATTATTCCCAGGATTGATAAAAAAGGACTTATTTCCAGTAAATAAAGTGTTAACTCGAAGATTCAATTCTTTTGATCTGCCTATAATTTTACATCGCATCAACTCATTTTTATCATAAAATCCGTAATGATTAATAACGTGCATGCGGACAGTTATTGTCTGTCAATCGTTTTGAACATTCAAGCGCATTTCAATGAGGGAACAAGGATCGATCAGAGCGACGGGAAGCCGTGACCAGAGCAAAAATCGACGAACGACCCTGTCGGTTAGGTTAGCATCTTGGAAGGAGAGAGGGGCCGGGCCCTGTAGGGCCCGATAGGACCCCAAAGGCGTCCTTTATAGGGTCTTAGGTTCAAGATTGCGCACGTGCTCGGTTTTCCCACGCGTATAGCACGCAGCCGGTCTCCGTCCAGAGGGGTGAACACGCCGAGGACTGAAAAGGGGCTGGGGGCATTGTGTTGAACACGGGCCTGAGACATTCGAAATTAAAGGTCTGCCCACTTTCGTCTTTCTCCTTTCTTCCCACGGCGAATGATAACCACTACAAATTGCCGGTAGCGGAAATACAACCGAACGATTCCGAGAGATCGTTCCCGTTTTCGATTCCCGCAAATGAAAGCGTCCTACCCGAATTATTACAACGTCCGTTATGCTAAACACGTGTTCTTTAGTTTTCAATATCGGCTCTTAACCCGGCCATCTTCCTCGATTTAATTACACGAGAAACGTCTCCGCGCGAAACTTAATTTAACATTGTACACTTTTTATTTGCATCGAGCCTTACATTCTCGGCGACGATGGTCCTCGCTAATTTTGTGTGCGTTAATAGTCATTGTTCATGTATTAGTTTCTTCGCGATCCTGTTGGCTTAAATACCTGTTCATTAGTAGATTTGTATTTTATTTGTGATTTATTTATAAGTAGCTTGCGTTAGCAAAAGGAGGTGTAGTTTCATTTACAATTTCATTGTTTTTTAATTTATCATTTACATTTTTCTTTTTCGTTCTCCGCTTGAAAAGTTTTTTCTTTTGCATAAAGATTCGCAGTGCATTAGTTACGTTCTGACACTTTGGTTGTTTTCTGACTATAAAAAATTCGCAAAGAGTATCTCGTAGTGATTTATAAATCTGCTAAGGTTGTCCTCGTTTTCCTCAGGGGTAGATAAATTAAAAATGTTGAAAGCGTGCATAGGTCTCGTTCCGGGACACAGATTATTTAGATCTTTTGACATCGGAGTAGAAGTTACGACAGATTTCACGGTGGCGCGTTAACAATAAATAATGGCGCAGGGATCGTCCTCGTAAGAAAACCGATGGAGAGATTAGGAACGATTTTTTCTTATTCGACAGTGGTCTTGGCCATCGAAAAATGTAACCGTGGACCACCTACGCCGCGAATATCCACAGGCACGGTTGATAGACGTGGCCGTTTCTTACCCCGAAATTCCAGCGTGGCTGACTCATGCTTCTTGTAGTATTCCTCGAAATTGAGACCGGGGGCCCTATAAGGAAGTCATCTTGCTTGTCGGTTCAAAAAGTTTGCATGCATAAATACGTGCATACGTACATACTCACATACATACACACATGCATACACACATGCATACATATATATATATACAGGGTGTTTCACCTAACTCGAGCATCTGAAATATCTCGCTTGTTTTTTATGATAGAAAGAAATTGCAGAGGAAAACATTAGTTGGTTCAGAGGGACAAATATTATGATAGGCAAACAAGTTTGTTCATGGTTATATTTTTTGAGATTGCAAGGTCATCGAAGTTTTATTTAATGGAATGATATATTTTTATTATCGCTATATGATAGTCAAGGTCAAGACGAATCCAACGACGTGCAATATTATGACCATCACGTGACCTTGAGTTTGTTATCACCAACGATTCCACACCATACATTTACACTCCATGGACGCTGGTGTTCAACTTGTTGAGGTCATTTCGGATTTTCGGTGCATCAATGATGCATATTATGTGCATTCAGTTGTCTATGGTTAGAAAAAGTAGCTTCGTCAGTAAAGAGAACGTCATAAAAGCAATGTTTATTTCTTTGTATTTGCTGCAATGTCCATGTACAAAAAGCAACACGATTCTCAAAGTCGTTGCCATGAAGCTGATGTAAGGAAATATGGTACGGATGAAATTTATAACATTGTAAAATTCGGAACATACTTGCTTTGATAATGCCTGAAGGACGGCCAATTTTTCGAAAACTTGCAGTAGGATCAATATTGACTGTAGCCAATACAAAAGTTTCGGCGTCTTCTCCAGTAGCAGGCTTTGATCGTTTTCTTTTCAGTGATTTAATACTCCCTGTTTTACAAAACAATTGAACTATGCGGTCAAAACTTTGTAGAGAAGGATGATTTCTCTCAGGGTATTTTTCTGCGTACAGTTGAGATGCTTGTACCGAGTTACTTTTAGCCTCACTATAAACTAAAATCATTTCTATCTTTTCTGCATTACTGTACACCATCGTTTCAGAGAAGTGATGAATTTCTGAAGCGTACTGATTAGAGCCACCGAAACGAGAAGAATTTGTATCAGTGTTTACAATTTATTGTGAGCGTGTTTACAGTCATTGATCAAGGTTCAAGAACATTTCTTGACACCCCAGGGGGATCGTGTCATCGTTATTTCACTATTTACATCAAGTGTCCTACTTTCATGAATGTCTCGTACTCAAGGTCACGTGAAGGTCATAATATTACAGGTCGTTCGATTCGTCTTGACCTCGGCTATCCTATAGCGATAATAAAAATCTATCACTCAATTCATTCATTCATTCTTAAACAAATCTTTTGGCCCTCCTGAACCAACTAATGTTTTCCACTGCAATTTTTTTCTATCATGAAAAACAGGCGAGATATTTTAGATGCTCGAGTTGGGTGAAACACCCTGTATACATCGTGCGGCGTTGCAACGCGCGTTTCGTGCGTTTAATTCGCGGTAATTCACGCACTTTTGCCGTTGTCGATTGCGCCCGGTCGGCGCACCGAAATGTAGTCCGATGGCAATCGTCGATATTTACCTTGCCGGCGATGGTATTAACAGCGCCGCGCACTTATCTCTTCTCGTTTTTTGTAACTTTTTGAACGCCCGCTCGCCGCGCGGCTTACTGCCATTAAACGGTTAATGCGGCGATATTATTTAAAATTTCGGGGGAGCAGATTTGCGCGCGCGCCCGGCGATATCGTGCGGGTAAAAATGAAGTACCGGTTCGAAAAGTTGTAAATTCGATCGCACCTGTTGCGCCCGGGTTGCAACTTCGTTGCCGGGGCGAGAGCCCGTCCGGCCGAGTCAATAAATTTTCAATAAAGATATCACGACGCGTATCATAACTCCCGGGATTAAGTCGTGAAACGGCTAATTCGAACGAGACGCGTCGATAAGGTAAGACAATACCCCCGATACACCGGCGATAATTGGGGTGGAGGGCTACAATTACAAATCCCCCGGATGGTGAACGAGACACGATTAAGCGTGAATATGTATCGGTAATCGTCGAACCACTTAAGCCGAATTTCTCAAGTTTCCAGCGTCGTCGTAAATCCTCTTGGTGTCCCCTGGGCCCCCGATGGCCCTCGGGAGCGCCGTATATGGCGGTGAACTCGCGCATTAAAGCACGCGGACGTTCGGTGACAAGCTTGTAAAAAGGCGTCGCCAAGAGTCGCTCATATAATTTCGTTTTAATCGTGCCGGAAGCTCCTGTTAAGAGCCACCGTTAATTGGTCCCGGCCTTTGGTCATCGAACAAAAATATGTACCCGGGGCCCCCTCATCGATAGCTCGCTCGCATACAAGACTATCTTCTACCTGCTTGCTTGGTTGCTTGGTTGCTTGGTCGCTTGCACGCCTACAGGCACAATGCCGTACACGGGCCCCGGTGTGTCCGTGAGCACACAACCGCGGTGAGGCCACACGTACACAATATACCCGCACGGAATGAATGCCGCTGCCGGGCGGAGAGGTACATCTCTCGTTTCTGGACTCGGAGATCTAACTACCACCTGCCTCATTTTCCCACGAGCTCCGGAGAGCGAACCTCTCGAATACGGATGAGATAGACGACGACGACGACGACGACGACGACGACGACGACGGAACGGCGTGTGTAGGAACGGGCGCACGGCCTCTCCTCTCCGAGTGCCGAAGGACAGCGACGCGAGCCACCGACACGGGAGAGAAGGGTCGAGAGAAACGGAGAAAAACAGGGTCAGACAGAAACAGAAATGAGCCAGAGCTCTGATCCCGGTTGACGAAACCAGAAAGGGAGCCGGACGAACGGAGACGCGTGATTCGGGGTTTGGTACGTGGGCTGGGTCAACGAGCGGGGCGCTACCCCGATCCCCTAAGTTTTCTTTTGGGAGTGTCAGATACATCTCTCTACATATTACAACTCCTTTGTCTTTAATAGCTCCTCAGGGGAAACGCGCGAGGGTCGGTCAACGAGCAAGTTAAATCCCCCTTCCAAAGACAATCACTTTTGGGGGAGGTACATCTTCACCCGTTTGCTGCACAAGTTTCTTCGTGGTTATAATGATTAGCACTTCTTTGATCCCTAGTAGATTTTTAGGAAAAAAGTACAAGGGTCAGTCAATGAGGAAGTTACATCCCCCTTCCAAAGCTAATCACTTTTAGGGGAGGTACATCTTTACCAGTGGTTAACCCTATGCTGCACAATTTTCTTCGTGGTTACAATGATTAGCACTTATTTGGTCTCTACTAGTTTCCTAGGAAAAAAGTACAAGGGTCAGTCAATGAGGAAGTTACATCCCCCTTCCAAAGCTAATCACTTTTAGGGGAGGTACATCTTTACCAGTGGTTAACCCTATGCTGCACAATTTTCTTCGTGGTTATAATGATTAGCACTTCTTTGATCCCTACTAGATTTTTAGGAGAAAAGTACAAGGGTCAATCAATGAGAAAGTTACATCCCCATTCCTAAACCAATCACTTTTGGGGGAGGTGCATCTTTACCAGTGGTTAACCCTATGCTGCACAATTTTCTTCGTGGTTATAATGATTAGCACTTCTTTGATCCCTACTAGTTTCCTAGGAAAAATGTACAAGGGTCAGTCAATGAGGAAGTTACATCCCCATTCCTAAACCAATCATTTTTGGGGAGGTACATTTTTATCACTCAGTGGTTAACCCTATGCTGCACAATTTTCTTCGTAGTAATTAGCACTTCTTTGATCTCTTCTAGTATCCTAGGAAAAAAGTACAAGGGTCAGTCAATGAGGAAGTTGCATCCCCATCTAAAGCCTCCAATATTTGGGGAGGTACATCTTCACCACTCAGTGGCTATATTAACCCTTTGCTGCACAATTTTCTTCGGAGTAACAATGATTAGCACTTCTCCCTACTAATTTCTTCGGAAAAAAGTACAAGGGTCAGTCAATGTGGGAGTTGCATCCCCATCTCTAATTTTGGGGGGAGGTGCATCTTCACTCGATGCCCGTATTGAACGCTGCACAATTTTTTATGATTATCGGAACTTCTTCGCCCCTAATAGTTTCTTAGGAAAAAAGTACAAGGGTCAATAAGCATTCAACCCTCAGCCCTCTGTGATTTTGAGAGCGGTACAGCTCTATCAATATATCAACCCCTGATCGATCCTTTTACGTGAATTTTGATCCGAGGGAACGTGCTGCGGGTTAAGATTCTAACAAAATTCGCAGGAGCATGTCGTAACAACGTTTTTGGACGTTGATGGAAAAAACTGTCGCATAATTACTTCAGACAGTGCGGCAGTGAACGAGTGTTAACGCGTGCTGGTTTCGTCGCTAATAAATTCCGAGCAAACCAAGATCGATAAACCAGGCCACGAGCTAACACCATTGGACTGCATTAGAGGATCGCTCTGCATCGGCTCGCGCATAAAACGAGCAGTTTTGCGGCGAAGCGATTCAGGTTCCCAGCTCTAAGCCGACGATAAACACTAGAAACAATGATCCCGAACCGCAAATCGTGCCCGACAAACGGAAACACGTGAGCCGCGCGTGTTTCCACAAAACTTTCACACACAGCCCTCGATAAGATAGACTCATAGAGGTTCCCTTGTTAGTTTCTGCAAACACGAGCATCCTCTGCCGCGGCGGCTCGACGAACCGATACCCAAACGGAATCGCCTCCAGAAAGTGTTCGACGAAAAGATTCCTCTCGCAAAAAAATAGTCCCGAAAGAACGAGAAGAAGAAAAAAAACACACACAGAAGAGAAAAAGAGAAAGGAACAAGGAGAACGAGAGAAAAAAAGGCGAACGAACGGGGGGGGGTAGGGGGTAGGAGAGAGAGAGAGAGAGAAAGAGGAAGATCGTGTTTCGATATTCCCGCGAGTCTGACTCACCTCGTGCCAGCACGTGTTCTACCTGCCCGCTTTCGAAGGATCTCTCGGTTCTCCGTATCCTCTCCCCCCTATCCCTTCTCACACGTGCTCGTGTGAGGAAGTGGACCGAAGGGGATACAACCGTGAACCTCTTTAACGTACCGGCCACGCTGGCCCTCCACTTCGGACGAATTCCCGCCCTTCTAGCTACCCTTTACCGTCTCTCTCTCTCTCTCTCCCTCTCTGTCTTTCTTGTTTCTTCACTAGGTTAGTCTTGTAGAATTCGCATGCAAGCAATGTTTGCAGTCTCGAGTTGTCCGTGCAGTGCTCTGCAAAAGTGTCTGGACTCATCAAGTTTATTCGAGTCAGCATTCTAAATTGTCTATCAACGGCATTTTTAATTTTGTTCCACGCTATAATTCGATTCTGGCCCTATAACGTCGAAATACACTGTGCCTCTTCGATTGGTCATGCCTTGGGACCATTGACGAGCTTATAGAGAAGCATGGGAGCTAATTGTGTTGTGAGCTTGATGCAGTAACGTAGAGCAAGTGTTAAATTATTTGTACAGTGGTCTGCAACAGTGTTTGAGATGAGATTGTTCAATCTAATTTTCTTAGCGAATTTTTAATAGCATTTCTGCTTTTGTTCTATGTTACCATTCGATTCGGAAAATACACTCTGGAAACACCTCTCTGATTGGTCATGCCTTGGGACCATTGACGAGCTTATAGAGAAGCATGGGAGCTAATTGTGTTGTGAGCTTGATGCAGTAACGTAGAGCAAGTGTTAAATTATTTGTACAGTGGTCTGCAACAGTGTTTGAGATGAGATTATTCAATCTAATTTTCTTAGCGAATTTTTAATAGCATTTCTGCTTTTGTTCTATGTTACTATTCGATTCGGAAAATACACTCTGGAAACACCTATCGGATTGGTTATGCATTGGGACTATTGACGAGCTTATAGAGAAGCAGGGGAGCTAATTGTGTTGTGAGCTTGATGCAGTAACGCAGAGCAAGTGTTAAATTATCTGTACAGTGGTCTGCAACAGTGTTTGAGATGAGATTGTTCAATGTAATTTTCTTAGTGAATTTTTGGTAGCATTCTTGTTTTTGTTCTACGTTATCACTCAATTCGGAAAATACACTCTGGAAACACCTCTCGGATTGATCATGTGTTGGGATCGTTGACGAGCTTATAGGGAAGCAGGGGAGCTATTTTTTAACAGACACCATTCTTTGATCTCTTGTAGAAAAGGATAGCGAGTAAATAAAACGTTTAATTGCCAGGCATAATTTTTCTTTTTCTAAAGTCGAGTTTTGTAATATTGAGGATAGTCGAGGATAGAGAAAACTGTTCATGATTATTACCAGAGAGCGGATCTTTATGGAAAATAAAAATTTTCTACTTAAATTGCAACAATCTGGAGTGAAACAGAAATGTATTTTCTTTCTTAATAGATTTAATAGGTTGAAAACAATATGACAGTATTTTGAAATTTTTCTAATGGTCTTACTGTTTTAATTTACATCTACCAGTTTTGTCATGAATGCCTAAAATCCGCTGTATAATTATTACCTACTAGTATTAATCATGATTAGTATAAAATTAGAATAACTAATATAACTAGGACTAATATTATATTTTTCATATTTCACATTAATTCTTGGTTATTACCTATGTATATGAACATTTTCTGTCTGCAGTTTAAAATTGATTTGCTTCAAAGTTGACGTGTAAATATGAAAAGGGGTTATTCCTCGACTACGATACACACAAACCGATGATCTTGACTTAATTTTATATTTTCACATCGTTATTATCGTTATCGGGTGCAATCTGCCCGGATGTTGCTCGAGTCACGAAAAGTTACATCGTAAATCAAACTTGACAAACTCGAGGCTCGAAAGAAGCCTCGGTAACATTGTATTTGTAAAGGTACAGGGACGATTTAGTGTTCCTCGCGTAACACATTTTAAGTAAACTACTATCACGAAGCGATTTTTTCAGTGTGCTGACGTATATCTTCACGTGTGCACTTCCTGCATTGAGGAGCTTCGGCTGGAACATCTGTGTTTCAAACCTCTTCGAAGGTGGCAATTTGTCTGTAGTTGTCACGACGGACTGTATCTCATTTATCGATTTTGACTCCCTAATTTGGGCTTACATTAATGTGTCGGCATAAATGTGCTTTCGAGAAAGTGACATACAGCTTTTCACGTGAGAAGATGCAACGGATACATAATCGTCGGCTCGTTAAACGTCCGGTTGTAATTTATCGATAACGGTTACAAATGTAAGACGAGCAGAGAAAGTAATAACGCTCGTTAATATTTCGCTCGTTTTTTCTGCTCTCGTATTACCTCCGCCACGGAGCGTACGTACTGCTCTTAAAAACTATCGGAAACGTTTAATTTCCCAAAGTGAATAAACTCCTTTATTTTCGGTTTGCGCGCCGCATGGCGCAATCAATCCGAATTTCGCTGATGAATTTGTTGCCAGGCACCGAAATTAATGGGTCGCATTTGTTCCGCGTGATGCGTCATTGCCGTCAAAACTTCGCATTATTTAAGACGAATTATGCGAACGGAATGGATACTCGTTTCGAATCGTTTGTGAACGATCTATTAATAACAAGAAGCGCGCCTTGAATTTTTCGACAGCTTAAAAACGCTTGTATCTCTGTGAAATGAGTAAGAGTTAAAATTAGGTGTTGTGCTTAGTTGACATTTTTTAAATATCATTTGGGAATAATTAATTCTTTACAGTCATAGGGGCGACACTCGTCTGTAAAGCATTTCTGCGGAGTTTCACTTATTTTTTGAAATTCAGTACAATTTCAAGTTTAACGTCTCGATATACAAAAACAGAACCGAACTTATGTCGTGTACGAACATCATTCCTGAATCTCTTACCTCTGTGCGCCGACGCGACAATACTAATTTAATACATTTTAATGATTTTTTTTACGAAACCTTCACCGACACGTCCGTGAGATTTTTCTGATTAAAACGACACCAAACACGATGCAATTTGTTTCGTATTCGCTTGTGTAATCCACGAGAAAGTAGAACCTCTCGTATCCGAACCGATACCAATCGAGACGATAAAATCATTACTGCCGTAATTTTTAAACATGATTTCATCCAGTTTGGTCACAGAGTATTAACCCAGACCGAAATAATTATGTAAAATAAATGTTTGTATATGGTGGCATTTAATTTATCGATCAGCACAAGTGACAAAATTATTAAAGCAGTTTGTCTGTTAAGAACCTCTAAAAACGACAACCAGCTATATCGAACGATACAATTTGTTCTTTAGTTTTAAATTTCACCGTAAAAAGTCCCAGATAAATTAAAATATACTTTGACACGAAAAGAACAAATCCGTGTAGAATATTTTCATAATTGAGAGATCCTGCGTGAAGTGAGGTGCACTTAACTCGATAATTATCGACGTTACGGAATTGTTAACGAGGAAAAATAACGGCGAGCAATAATGTCGATCCTAACGAATGGGAAAGTAAGTCGACCCACATTCTTTTGAATAAGAATCAGAGTGTAAAAGTATTTTATTCGTTAACGAGGAACGTTTCGGCTCTTGCAACAGTACAATAATAACGGTACGGTAATACTATTATAAAATTCATTTTCATCCTTGTTTATGAAACAGATGTTCCCATTATGTTTTTGAAGTTGTTACCTTAATAATATGTTTATAAATACCAGTTTGCTACAAACACACGGTAATTCCATAAGTATTACTTTTTATCCGAGGGACACTTAAAATTCGTTCTCAAGTATATTTTTATAATTATATTGGGTACATTGTCCATAGCTGCACATTATTTTTCGTTAGGTACAATAAAATGAATAAGACTGACTGTTTAAACAAACAAAGATTTCATCTTTTACAATAAGTCAACGATTCTTTTGGTGATGTTGTAACTAGATTTTGGATCTTTTTGCAAGTTAAAAATGTTCTACCGTAAATTCTCGATATATGTCATCAACACGGGTCTTGCCAGCGTCGTGTATCGTCCAGGAGACATACTCGAGCCTTCTTATGTTTACATTCCTCGGCGTCCGAAGCCTCGAGGCCCCTCATGGTAGTGGGGATAATTCCGCGACGTTTATCATCCACTCCTTGGCGACATATATAGAGAAATCACTGTATTTCCACTACAACAATTTGGAGTTAAATAAAATATTTTGTTAAGTATTTTTAGAATCTTTTAGTGCTTTTTCTGTTTTATATTTCACCTACTCTTTTTTGTCATAAATGCATAAAAGCCGCAGTATAGTTATAACATCTACATATTTATGACCAACATGGACTGGTCAAATTTAAAACAGCAAAAATATTAGACGAATTCCGGACATCGACGTGCTCTTTTCAACCACTGAAAACTATTAAAATTTCTGCAGTCAATTTGTATCCTGCGCATAAATCGGCAGTCTAATTACGAGTTGCGCAAAGATCGTGAATCATCGAAACAGTTACATTCGCACCGGAGCGAAATTCAAAGTAATTATTGTCACTCGGGGGGCTCGCGTTAAGTAACTCGCAGTTAACCGGACCCGTTAATTTCCCAATTACAGTAAAGTAATGAAGTAACGACACAGTGAACAACTTCTGGCGGCTGCTTATTAAAACCGGCGCACGAGGGTCTTTACAATCGGCGAGCTTAGATTAATTGTGAGATATCGGCAGCGAGTCGATCGAAGTTTTTAATTAAGGAAATTTCGTTGGGCACTTCGATGCGAACAAGGGGCGACCGGCCGATTCTTTTCGGGACAGAAAGAAAGTGCGCGCGATGACATCCGACTGGATGTTTACCGATTTAAAAGCGCCTCGAGTCGAGACGATTTCGAAAAAGGAGAGCGCCTTCGATTATCGAAGACGAGGGTCGATTATAATTGAAAGGGGCCACGGGGGCCCGGCCGATTTTCTGTATCGGAGCCTGTATCGGAATCGAAACGGCATCGTTGCATGTGAAATCAGAACATCCTCACGATTCTTATCACCGGGCCGCAATGCCGATTCTACTTGCTCGGCGATCGGCGTCCGATACCGATGTACGAGCCTTACAAATCGTTAAGATGCTCCCCATCGATTTGCACCCGCCTCCGTGTGTCGCTTTCACATTCGCGTACACCTCCAATTGTAAATAACGATTTTTTTACTCGGAGGGCCCCCCGATACGGCGGATTTCGTTTCACGGAACTCTCAAGTTTCTTTTTTAACGAGCGGCCACGCTCCGAGTAATTGATTACGCCAAACCTTGTTGCGATCCATTGAACGGTTTGATCCCCGGCGTTTGATTAAAAGCGGCGATATTTCGAATTAAATATTGCTCCCGGTGACCGGGATTAATGCGGCCGATTTTACGGGGAAACGGCGAAAGAACTTTTAAAAATAAGTTCTGAAAACATACCGATACCTTCGGCGAGGCTCGCTCGCCGCTTCCGCGCCTGATCTCCTCGAAGATGCGTGCATCTCAATTTCGAACGAGCCAACCTTGACCCGGATCGTACGGTTCTTGAAGTTGTAAAACTCCTCGGCTCTCACGATGATTATGTTCGTTGCGTAAGTTAAACATAATTGGGCATCTTTTTCTCGAATGGTTTTTGCATTTTATCAACTGGGCAAGAACAGACTTTTTATGAATATTTTTAGCATGAAACGCTTAAATACACTTTATATACTATATTATAGTAGTACAATGTACGGTAACAGTTACTCGACGGAGAAGACTATGTCAACTGTGTCGCAAAATCATAGCGATTAATAGACTGCGGCTCTGCAATAAACACAAATCTCTGAAGACATCAGAAATAAAAATATACATTTTTTTTAATATTTGGTCTTTAAAAATGTTGTTCCACTCTTCTTGGCCTACCAAAATGATTAAAAATAAGGCTTTGCGTCTTATTAATTTTTGTTTCTTGACATGTTTTTAGTGTCTTTACCGTTTTCTAAATTTTACCGTTTTTTAAATATACTATATTATAATAGTATAAAATACGGTAACAGTCACGTGTTACTCAACGGAGAAGACTATATCAACTGTGTCGCAAAATCACAGTGATTAATAAACTGCGGGTCTGCAATAAACACAAATCTGTGAAGACTTCAGAAATAAAAATATATATTCTTTTAAATATTTGGTCTTTAAAAATGTTGTTCCACTCTACTTGGCCTACCAAAATTACTAAAAATAAGGCTTTGCGTCTTATTAATTTTTGTTTCTTGACATGTTTTTAGTGTCTTTACCGTTTTTTAAATTTTACCGACGTCATACGTGCATAAAATTCGTAATCTAAAGCGATAGTGACCATTCGTGCACATTTGTTACAAATTTATAAATATCGATGCCGCGCGAAGCGAGCTTATCAGAATAAAGTGGTTTCACGTCAGCACGATAAAGAGCACAGTACGAACAGCAGAATCTTGTGATCAGAATGTAACGTGTGATCGGACTCGCGCGGAACGTGGACAGACGCGACGGTGATTAATTGCTTCGGTTCGTTTACATCGGATCGGGACTAATTATTCCCGATCGCCTCACGGTATGCGACGTGTTCCGCTTGTTGGCCCCATTGAACACTGCCGCAACACACGCATTATCAGCGTTCGTTTGCACGCAGATCTGCGAGTGACAATTTCGAAAAGTGAACAGCCAATTTTATTTTGAGCCATGCATAGAAATAATTAAAGGATAATATCAAGTTGGGTACACTGTGGATTTGTAATACAGTAAAAAGACAAAAAGAATTTGATCCCCATTTGTTTCAAAAATGTCACTTAACATAGTTCATCCGCTATGTTCTTCAATTATATTTTTAACGCTATTTTTACGTGACCCGTCAAAATGACGGATTCTAATATTTTTAATTTGCGAATATGGAATATTACAAATTGATTCCTTTGATTTATGTTATTTTTATAAAGTAAAATAGTCATTTTTAGTGTTTCGTAAACCTAGTGTTAAAATCGTCCGATATTTTCACTGTCTCATGCTTCGTCTACTATTTTTTGTCATCAGCTTATTCGAACGATCGAAGAAAGAAACAAATTTTGATTTGGTTCCTCACACCCAGTACCTTGCAATTGACGCAGAGTATTTTTATTTAAAGACTCGCATCGGTTATCGTGTCCGGCAATTTTAAGAATTATCTTCAGCAAAAGTGTGTTCTGTAATTTCAGAAAGCGTCGGAGGTGTTCTATTTATTTTATTTCGAGGCTAGTAATTCTGCTAATTTCTCGAACACTTCCAAGGCACAAAATTGCAAGGAAAAAAACAATAAAAGAAGAACCGACTTTTCGAAGCCGACAAAGGGGCTCGCATGGGATCCCACGATCGACACGTTCGTAATTCTTCATTTGCGTCGTGTAAAATGGTCGGGAAGAGCTCTGTGACGCATACATACGTCTCGCCTGGTAGCTTGACGCACGTGTTATCGGCGGCTTTTAGACACTCTCTTTCGAGGACCACAAAGGGTCCTTTCATTGCCTAATTAGGATGCTTTCGAGCCACTTGTACGCGGCGAATGCGCCTCTTTTACGCAGAGTGGCTGCCTGTATTACTGTTTTCAGACTCATTAGCGGCTCGGGAAATGTGCATTTCATGGTCGTTCAACCGCTTCCGTTCGAATTCGTGATAATAATCTCACACGGAGGAGATTCTTAAATAAATCCCGAGTGATCGACAGCAACGCGACCTTTAACAATAATTTATTTTCTTTATCCCTTCGTCGAACGCAGCACGTTCCGTAATTGTTCAAAATTTTTGTCTCGTTTCCGTCACGATTTTATTCGAGTCAGTTTTATAATTTTATGACCATATTTTGAAAAATTTGCACGTTTCGTAATTGTTCAAAATTTTCATCTCGTTTTCATCACGATTTTATTGAAATCCTATTCGAATCAGTTTTATAATTTTATGACTTCATTTAAAAAAATTTGCACGTTTCGTAATTGTTCAAAAGTATCATTTCGTTTCCATCACGATTTTATTGAAATCCTATTCGAATCAGTTTTATAATTTTATGACTTCATTTTGAAAAATTTGCACGTTTCGTAATTGTTCAAAAGTATCATTTCGTTTCCATCACGATTTTATTGAAATCCTATTCGAATCCGTTTTATAATTTTATGACTTCATTTTGAAAAATTTGCATTGTTAGAACATTTGGAGCCTCCAGTATGATTTCAAATTGGTAACGCAGGAGAAATTTTTCCTTTTATTATTTATGCTTCGTCTTATTCGAAGGGGGACAAAACCAGGGTTTCAGTTTATTTAACCAAACGTGGGAAATTTTGATAAAACGGCCTGAAACTTAACATAGACTGATCACCTGAATATTTATTTTTCCTTTTTTTATGGAAGCATTGGCAGGTACAAATGTTGACGAAACCGTAAAACTTATTAGAAAATTAACACATAAAGATTTCTATGTCGTTATGTGCGACAACTGATTAAATTAAAAACAAAAATAAATTTTTGCAAGGTGTCCCTGGCTGGAAAGAGGGGGTCGATTAAAAGGGTTATGATTCTCGCGATCATTACGCAGCGTTGTTCATATTTTCCATTCTGATGGCCACAGTTGGTGGCAATGTTATTCCCTCGAAATCGCGGCTTCCTCGTTTGACGTCAACGCGGCTTCTTAGCACGAGCCTGCCATAAACGTAACAGGATCCCATACGGGTGTTCCTCGGCCCGTTTCTTGTGCGGCTACGTTCCCACACTTTCCGCGCCATTGAAACGTATACCAGAAGAATTTACCCCTATACATGCCACGAGGGTGGGAGCTAGAAAGCTTCGAACCCATAGAAATTAAAAGCACCCTCCCTTCAGGAAGTCTTTCAGAAGGAAGCGTGCAATGCACGAGCTGGACGCGGAATTGTATGAACCGACCGTTTCCGCATTTCGTCGATTTAACCCCCTAGCCCCGTGAAAAATCCTATCTTCCTTCCTGCCGCTATCCCTCTTCCTGGTCAGCAAGATGGACACCCTGAACTGTGAATGGGGGACCGAAGGATTAACTGGTAGGAAGATGATGCGAACAGCAACGGGACACAATATTTCTTCAAATCGATCTTATACTTTACTGTAGTACATGCAATTATGTCTGTATTTAAGCAGATACAATAATAAAGATTGGGTAAATAAATTTAATTTTGTTAGTTTCTAAGGTAACATGCTAGTCCCTCTTAGGTAGGTTTGGGGTTGAATTAAATATAGAATTTTTGACTAGTATTTTTGTGCAATTGCACTTGCCAGTCGTGTTCTTTTGCGTTCTGTGCAAAGATGTCTCGACGTACGTGAAAAATTTGACCCCTTACCGAACGTAGAAACGTCGAACCTACAAAAATGTAGCAACGATACTAATTTAACGATATAACTCGTACGTTCCTAATAATTCTTTCACGAATCTCTTACCGACACATCCGTCACACTTTCCGGATTAAAACGATACCAAACACGATACGATTATGATCACGTTTGCTCGTTTAATCCGCGACAGAGTGGAGCGCCTCGCTTATCCGAACCGTTCGGTTCGAAACGACAAATCACCGTAACCGTTGATATCGTTCGCCGGGCAATGATCTCCGGCAGACATTATTCGTTACGTTTCACGTGCGTGGTCATGCCCATCGGCTACAGGGAATTTCGTTCGATTGAAAAGGGCGAAATTCTCGATTTCATTTCGTATTGCGGAATTCCACGGGCGTCACGCGATATTTTCCCGCGCGACAGAAGCGTCCCCGTACACGTCACGTGTGCTCGCCATTCATCGGCGAATTCAGCCTTGCGAAAAGTCTTTTGCATTCCAGGGGGTTCCGCGCAGGTGTCCCGGAGAAAATTGCAAGCCGGAATCGTAGTGCACGTGTGGCGCGAACTGCACCCACGGCTTGTTCAACAGGTAGTCGTCTTCTCCCGTCGGGGATCCGTTTACGACAACCCTCTCCCAGAGGCAACCTATTGTGTTCGCAGGGGGAGAAGACCGTTAGGGTTGTGCCGGGTAAAAGGGGATAGTATCTTGCCGGTGCGCTTGCACGCACATGCAAATTTTCGCATGCTCGAATCGCTGACTCGTTGCACGACGCGTGTTGTGGGACTTATAAGCGCTACGTCGTCGCGTTCGATAAACACTTGTCCAGACTAGTTTCGACTTTGTCTTGTATCATTTTAGAATACGTGTTTATTCATCGGGTGACAATGATAAATTATTGATAAATTATTATGCTGCTCCGAAAGCGGTATTAACCCTTTGCACTCGAACGGTGACTCTGAAGCACCACTAGAAATTATTGTGACATTATTTCAAAGAAATTACAAAAAATATTACAAAATTTGTATTTAATAGATTGCTAAACATTTAAATATTATATGTAGAAATCGGATCGGTTTCGTGCGAATAACATGAAAATATTGCAAGACGGAAGAAGAATTTAGTTTTAGATGGAAAATAGCGCCGAGTGCAAAGGGTTAACACGTTCACTGCCATGTCACCCATATGTGGGTGACGGAATTATTTGTCCAGGTTTTAAAATGAATTTTTGCGTTAATACATTCATTGCACCAAATTTGATTAGGACCGGTAAAATGCAAGAAAGTTGGAGGACTATTCGATATCATACGTTTAATTTTTTTCAATTTTTATTTCATTAAACAACTTACTTTGATTTTATGGAATTAGCGAACGGCGCGGTTGGACGCGAATAACGTCACCAGGGGCGTACGTATAAATCTGCCGGCGCGATTCCACGATCCGGGTCGTGGCGGCGGAATAATGGAGCCGAGGGGGGACAATTAAGAGATAAGGAGCGCGCGTCTCCCCGCAGCGTTCCAGCGACAGGGAGAAAGAAAGAAGGAAGAGTCGACGACAACGTACGACAGTGACGGTAACGGTGTAGGAGCCGAGTAGCCTAACAGGAGAAGGAGAACGGATCGTGGAAGGGGGGGAGGGGGAGGGGGAATCCAGGGCACATTCGTGTGCCCGAGTAATACGGCAGATGAGAGGCTGCAGGAGTCCGTGGGAAACATCCTCGGTGGTTCCTTCCTTAGGAAGGCGTGTAGGGGTTCTTAGTGGTCGTGTGCACGTACACGCGAGCGCCGTGGAGGAGTTTCGGGGCAGGCCATCTGCCCGAGTCTCTCACGATTCCAGGCCAGCTGCCGATATCTTCGCATAAGCGTGCATCGTGAAAGAGCCTCCAGGCGCTAAATGCGCGCCGCGCGCATTTATTCGCGACTAGGTGTGTTAAACTGCCCCTGTCTGCTGGGTTCGCATCACCGATCGCTCTTTCCGCGCCGATTTTTCGGTGACTCCGTCCGTCATAGTCATCGGTCGTCCTGAATCCTCCTCCTCCCCCTCCCCCCGGGAGGGGGCACCGAGGACCCCTCGACAACCAGACCTTTTCGGGATTAATGAGCGAGGACGGCCGACGATCGGCCTCGTGGCGACCACGTGCAATCCACGGGCCCTAAGTGTCAACCGTCCTGGCCACGATTCCCCACCTGTGTCAAATACCTGCCCCCCGAATCGCTTCACAATCGTCTAACGAGCTACTAATTCTGGGCATAGAGGTCCGCACTCTACTTGGGCCACGCTTTCCTAATCTGTATTTACAGTGATTTCTCTGTGTATGTCGCCAAGGCCCGCGTGATAAACGTCGCGGAATTATCTTCACTGGCGCGGGGTATACTTCGTGAGGGGCCACGAAGCTCGAGCTCGGGTATGTCTCCTGCACGATACACGACGCTGGCAAGACCCGTGTTGTTGACACATATCGAGAATGTGGATTTTATGTGGGGTTAATTTCACTGGGGATTAAACGAGGAGCGCGTTTGGCTAACTGTACATTGTGGGAAGTGTGGAGCAAAAATGAATGAGTTCTGCGGTGAACCGACGCCGGTTTGAACATGATCGAAATTAGAATAGTCGATCGTGGGTGGAGCAAGCCTAGAAAGTAAGCCGCGTCTCGGCTCGGTCGCGAAGCGGTAGCACGGGCTGCCAATAATTCTAAGGCAGAGAGCCCGGGTCGGTGGTGCGCAATCTACCGATGGCGCACTAAATCAAACAGCGAAGAGTTAATCGAAACCTGTTGCCATCGTGTCGGGAGTGCACCGCGATCGTGTACCCGGCCACGCGCGAACACGTGTCGGTGCACGCGCGTGGGCCTGTGCACGAGAGCCAGGAATCGCCATTAAGTGGGTGGCTAAGATTGGCTCTCCTTTGCTTTTCCGTTTGTCTTTTTTCTTCCCGTTCGTCGATAGGTCGAGTCACTCCTCTCCGTCTCTCTCTCTCTCTCTCTCTCTCTCTCTCTCTCTCTCTCTCTCACACTCTCTTTCCTTCTCGCATCCTCGAAAGAGAGCCCCGAGACTCTTCTCCCGGTTCTCGAGTGGGCGGGGATGATGCAGGGAGTGCCGTGCTCGACGATTAAGAGAAATGACAAAAGGAGAGCCGAAGCCGGAACGCAAGATCGGTAGACGCATCTGGAGGCGGTATTTAATGGACGATCCGCATACCTACTAAGGTTGTACCTAATCATTCTTCCGGCATACCCGGTGGGACTCGTGCTTTTCATGGGCGTTTCGCGCGGCTCGATCCCGTTCGAGCCGTTAATTGAGACGAAGCTCGGCCGATTACCTTAAAGCAACATTTTAATATCCCTGTCCGTTACGCGATGTAAATGTCGTATTAACGCGCAGACGCCGGCCAGTCGCCGTTGATCTATCGCGCCGGTGCTAAAACGCGTTGCGAACAGTGTTGCGAATCGCCAATCTTGCGAAGCGGAAGTCGGCTTGATGGCCGCCGTAATGTATTCTGGTTTTGATTAGGCCGCGAAAGCTTGCAACTACATACCGCGGAGCCATGCGTTAAGTTTATAATAATCTTGGATCCTGTCCACGGTCTTCTATGTAGATACAGGGAAAATTAAAAGATCCGATTTCCAGCCTCTCCATTTTCTTCTTGCAACTGCATCCAAAAATTCTGAAAAAATCCGACATATGTTGGGTTACGAAGCACATAGAGAATTTTTTCAAATTTTTTCGCCGGATAAATTAGACTTCTATTTGACATTGAAAGTTGTCTAAACGATGATACAGCACCTAATTTCCTATTCTAATTTCGGCACACGTTACAAATTGACATAGCCTGAACAGTGTCCTTGATATAAATTACACTTGCGATGAGATCCTGCTTCGCATCTGCCGTTTGCAATAATTTGCTAATTTTAAAATTAGTATAATTCTTCCGATTCGAGCCGAGTCAGACACACGGTGGACCAGTCGGACAAACGTACGCCGCGAAAGGGATCATTAACGCGGTGTTAAAGCGAGAATGAGTCGCGCAAACAAAAAGCTGGCCGATAGATTGTATATACACATACATTCGCGATTGTTCCGTTCTCGCATTGTGACTTGATTATCGCAGTTAGAGCCGTTTCTCGAAAATGCAAATTCGCAACCGGCAACTGGTTTCGTCGCGGCGAAGTAGACCGAGTCCCCCGAAGGAGAAGCACTTTCAATTTTTCAAATCCAGAAATCGCTCTACGCTGATTAATATTCAATCAATGCGGATCACGGTTGCGAGCAGTCCGATACTTTCCTGCGAAACGGAACGGCTTCCGGTTACGGTTGAGAAAGTTATTGCAAATTAAGTGTGACCATGCGTGAAGAATCGTCTTATCAATCGCGGCTACCGTGAGAATATCGGGCCGATCTGCGCGCGCTCGATTTCCGTTCGTTTCATAACGTTCTCGTTTATATGCTCCGCCGGTAATGAAGTATCAACGCATCGAACGTTCAGACTCAATATGAAACTTCATTAGTACACCGGGGAATTGGATAAATCAGATCGCAATCTCCCGTGCAACATTCTCCGTTTTATTTATTTCGAGTTAAACGGAACGCGAGTACAGTTATGATGTGGTCCCACGTGTCGCTGCGGCTCCGTTACAACGTCCAGGTAAATAGATTAAATGGTGATTATTGTCAGACAGATTGTCGATCCTAAGTTCTCCGGTCGCACGAGATCGCATAAAATTTCTTTTCATCGTTACCATTACGAAAATTTAGTTGCATGATATTCAACATTTTGATACGCTAGTTAATATTTTTAGAATTGTATCAGGTATGTATAATACAGTGGCTGAGAGAGTAATTAGAGTCACTTAGATTAACGATTTTACACAGTCATTCGTTAATTGAATTCTTATTATTCTATTATGATTTTTACATCATTTTTACTATATACATTTTACCCTTATCGTTCCTATTGTCATTCGCATTGTTCTGCAGTTAATTGCTATACTGAATTCTTATTATTGGATTTTTATGCGCAATAAAAGTTGTTTGCATCAACTCCAACATGTAACAGCTAAACACAAATTTCTTTCAACCTTTAACACTAAACCTACCGACATTTCATGTATACCTAATCCTACCATGAGCGGTCAAATGACCGCATAAAAAAAAATATGTAACTCAATATAGAAAGACATGCTATGAAATTTTTGCCGGAAAGTAAACAATAAAGAAAGTTGTGAATATTGAAAAATGGGTTTTATGTATACTATAGGAAAAGTCAATAAGTTACGAAATTTCAAAAACGGTCATTTGACCGCGCGTTGGTAAGTTTAGTGTTAATGACGTTTATAAACTGCAACTAATTGATGCTCTTAAATGGTTTAAATCTGTCTACCGCTTAAAATTCCATTTTAACCCCTTCCCGTACTTTAACGAGTCTGACTCGCGATGAAGATTTCGGCACAAACGTAAACATCACGAGTACGACTCGTGGACTGAAAATCTGCCAAATGTAAACATCACGGGTCAGAGTCGAGGAGTGATTTATTTCAACTGTTTTCGAGGATCACCCTGGTACGTTTACCGCGCATGACCCCTACCGTTCGGGCCCGGATTTCGTCGAACTAAATGGCACGGGAAGAGGTTAAGGAATTCTCCTGGTTTTTACAAAATGGGAAATTTAGAATTTCCGTAGAGTCTGGTAATAAAGAAACGACATTCCGCAGAAGGCAACGCATAAAATCCGCCAGTGCCTATACCGCAGCGCGTACTTGAGAACGAAGTCAACGGGGGCCATGTTGCCTATTTCGACATTGTCAACCAATTATCAACTATCGGCTCTCGTATCGCACCTGAGATTCCGCCAGTGGTCGTAGCCGGCTCGAAAGCGGTGCGCGTGATCCGTAAACAAAAAAGCAGTTACCGGAGCGTGGTGCGGAGGCTGTTTTGAAAGGAGAGCTGCCGGTTCGAAAAAGCGCGGCAAATGGGCGCGCGTGCACGTGAGTGCACGTGGCTGTCCTTCGGTCTCTCGTGCGCCACGCGTGTGCGTGTGCGTGTGCGTGTGCCTCTGTGTGTTGGGTTTCTGACGCGAACGGCGGAGGGGAGGCAGCACGGATCGTAGGGGAGGTCGGAGGGGGGGAAGGACACGTTACGGCACGGCGCATCCTTCGCCTTTTCTCGTGGGCTGTCTCACAAGGTGACGCCGATGCCTCGGGACTGTGGGAATTCGGGACATGTGCGTGCCTACACACGCCGTACTCGTGGTCCGCACACGAGGGGGAAATCTCCTCGTGGTGTTTGGAAAGAGAGGGGAAAAAGGAAGGGGGAAGACCGGACCTACGCTGTCCGCGGCACATTGGCCGCCATAAGGCAAGGAATCCATGGGAATATCGAGCATGTGCATCGGTCCGCTCTCGCTCGTGTGCTGCACGAGTTATGGGGTGGCCCGGTCACCCTCCTTTTTTCTCCCCTTTCTTTTTTCTTTCTCTCTCTCTCTCTCCCTTTCTCTCTTCTACTACTCCTTCCCTTCATCATCCTAGCCCCACTCCTCCTCCTCCTCTTCTTCTTCTTCCGTATACGGGATTCCGTGACCTGGCGCATTTGGGGATTTCTTAACCACGTGGCTGTATAAAGCAGGGTGGTTTTACCCTGCGCTCTCACCCCCTGTAGCTCGTGATCGCCGCGTGGCAGCTTGGTGCCTGTACGCTCTACGATTATGGCCTCTGAGTGTCTCTTTTGTCGTGCCGTTGCTTCCTGGCTTCGCTATTAATTCTGCGCGTCAGTACCTTTTTTCTTTTTTAAATCATCCGAAGCTTCTCCTCGAAAATGACACCTCGAAAGTACGATTTATGTGAATCGTTCCACTGAACCGGATGGCCCCATACGTCCCTCTAGGTGAACTATGTACCTATGCAACCTACGATTATGTCTGTTGAGTGCCTCTTTTCTGCATTGCCGCTCCCTGGCATTGTTAATTAACACTTTCAGTGCCGTAATGGGAAGATTTACTTGCGGAAGAAAGTGCCCCAGCAAGAGACCTCAAAATTCAAAACAAGAATGTCCACTTAATTTTAAGCCCACATGAAAATGTTGTAAAATACAACCTCCAGTATTTTCTCTGCAATTCCGACCAATTGCAATTTTTAAAAAATTTCTTTTTCCACATCGCGCGGCAAACTAATTGTTCTAACTTCTCAAAAGAAAAATCCTAGCCGTATGGTCCAATATTAAAAAATCACCGTCCTTTTAAAGGTGTCCGAATATTACTGTGATTCACTGTAGTTTCTGCGCTATTTTTCATGATACTTTTACATCATTTCCCATGAAAGAGCCTATGTGATTTTAACAATTTTAAAATAAGATCTGAGATCATTTGACCGACGCTGGTATTTTTAGCGTCAGCTTTTTAAATTTTTATTTCGTTCAATAAAGCACTTTGATGGCATTTCGCATTTTTTGAGACTGTTAGGCGCGCGCTGAAAGTGTTAACACATCGATAGCACGTCTTAATAATGGCATGCAGTGGCTGGCACATGATCTTGAGTCTCTCTTTAGCAGCTCGCATGTTCTCTTGACGATCCGATTATCTTGGCAGATTTCGCAGGTCGTTTGTTCTCGTTATTCGAGATACACGAACCACTGGCGTGTTTCCAAACGCTTGTTCGTCGTCCTCACCTTTTGTGCTTTGCTAAATTTAACAATGTCTTTCTGGTTGCGTTCGTGCACGGATGCCACTGAACGGTGCTTGTAAATTAATTAGGGTTAGAGTTGAGCAAAATTCTTATCTGTCCAAGAACTTTTGAATTATTCCGTCCAGGAACATTAAAGACTCTAACCTTTCTGTTTTGGAATTGTTAAGTAATTTCATACCGAGGGAAACTTGTCTAATCAATCATAATCATCTACGTAAATCAATTTTAGGACGTATTTCAATTTACTATTTAATTGAAGACATCTCCGTTCTGATCCACAGAATTTGTTATATCTAATAGCAGTGAAAGTGTACGTTTCAAAGTACAATACGAACAATTTGATGTATTCTAAACGAATCGAGAAACGAATCTAAACGAGCTTTTCAAACTAACAACTAACTAACAATCTTTATGTATTATGTTTCTTTACTTTGACATTTTCTCTATTTTATTTCATCCCAAGAAAGTTCGAGTTCCCAAGAACTTTTTTTACATACTAACGTCTATATAATAAAAAATTAAAAAAATATGTAACAAAATTAAAAAATATGTTATTACAAATAACGGCAATATTCAAACTGGACATAGTTATTGCCCCAGCCTGTATACATATTAAATTAATTATGGAAAAAATATACATATTTTGCTTTAATAACCATTCAGAAAATGACAATCAGACAATTATTGCTATGAGTACATTACCGAACGATAATAACATTAGCTCCCAGTCCTTGTTAAATGTGCTAATACTTTTGAAGAAACTTCATGTATATTCAGGAGCTAATCGTTGCGGTTACCGTGTTCTCCGCCGACCTTGATGTCTGCACGTGTCAGTATGTTAAAAAGAAAAGTATAATGGCCGTTTTGCGAAGGGAAAATTCTTTGCGAACCGGTCTTCATTTTTAACTCTAACGCCGCGGGTCCGTGAGATTCTTCAATTGCATGCGCACTTAAACGAAGATACGCATCCACGTTTCGCGTTATTAATACATTTTAACATCGACCCATTACAGTTTATTTATAAATATGATAACCACTACATATAACTAAATCTTTTCAATAATAAATGGTAACTTGTTTAATGGCACGCGGCGGATTTATAAATATCTCGAGTCATTAAGTTATTAACTGAAAGAGACACGCGGATAAAACTGTTTCGCATATTACATTGCTGTTTCGATGTTAGTGAATTTTAATGTCGTATCTTGCTCGAAAATCAGTGCTACTAAGATGTTATCGTTGCGGGGACGGAAAGCTTTATGATCTCGTTTCAACGTCTGCGAGAAATAAATATTTATTATTCTTCATTTAAATTGCACGCAGAAGTAAACTGTTCTTTTCTTTTTCATTGAAATGTCGGAACATTAACAAATAGAGGCACGAAGTTTCGAAGTGACAAACATACAATTTTTATTTTTAAAAAATCCGCACTATCTAATAATAATAACAATTCGATCACCTACTGTAAACGCATATTTCTCCCTCGCAGATTGTGCCTGGCATTAAAATGCATTCGGAGATGTTAACAACATAATCACAAAGCGACCTTCGCCTCCGAAAAAATTACATTACATACCTGCACAATATTTTTAACATAAACCGAAAGAGATGTAGCTACCAGTACTTCAATTGTTATTTCGCGTCATCTAAAATTCGCGGTATAATGGCTACAGTTCGAAAGAGGATCTCTATATTTTGAAAAGATTTGAGGACCTTAGACGGTGGCTGATTCCTAAGCAGATTTCAAAGAAGTTCTCCCAGCGGGTTTTTACACTCGGGCAGGTTTCCTTTCCGACGCGATTATTATTATATATCGCATAAATTTTCACGATACGCGGTAATGTTTTTCGAAACACGCCCTATCGAGCCGGTAACGACGGACGCAGTATAGAAGTAGTAACACTTATCGCGGCAGCGGTTGTTTCCTCTCGCGCGGAGTAATTGGCCGAACGAGGTCCTGATATTACGAGATGGCCAAAGGATAGGACGAAGGATGTGCGGCTATTAAGCAGGATATACTTTTTACGTTTCACTCGATACTCGTGGCCGTTCGTTACTCATCCGTGTAAGATCGTTAGGAAAGGGTTATCCGGTGTCCATTCACTGTGTTATCTCCGGCTGGACGGATGCGAGAGGATCCAGGAACGGTGAACAGCTCTTTTTTCTTCTTGTTCTTTCTTTTTTTTTTTTTTTTGTCGCATCCTTCTGTAGACCACGCAGAGGTCCTGGCCACCTCTCTCCTTTTCCACGACGATCACTTTGCTCACGCGGCACCTGACTAGTCGGTGTAACGTTAGCCCCGACAACTTTTCGGATTAAGCAGTCACCGTTCCCTCGAAGCCTCCGGCACACGGAGGACCACGACGGAAGTGCCACTCATTTGGAAATGACTCGTTCACGAACTCATTTGCTCGTCACCGGGCCGATTCCGAGCAAATGTTTGCTCAAGGTGATGCCCGAGCGCGACTCGCTTCAATTAAACGTCTCTTGCAGCGGATCGCCTCCTCGCCGTACATTCCGCTTGCGTTTCCGCGATGAGAAAGAAATTATTAACCCTTTGCACTCGGCGCTGTTTTCAATCTAAAGCTAGATTTTTCTTCCGTCTTAGAATATTTTCATTTTATTCATACGAAACTGATCCGATTTCTACATGTAATATTGAAATGTTTAGTGATCTATTAAATACAAATTTTGTAATGTAACAAATATTTTGTAACATTTTTTGTAATTTCTTTGAAATAATGCCGCAACAATTTCTAGTGGTGCTTCAGAGTCACCACTCGAGTGCAAAGGGTTAATTAATCAATGTTTAGGGGCTCGACTGCGGTTTCTGGGTCTGCGAGCCACCTCGTCAAAATATCCGCTGATTTATTTTCTGATTGTGCGCCTGTGTGTAATTTTGTTGAGTTAACAATTCACGAAACAGTTGCAAACATTATAAAAGTGTCTGATTTTTATGCCAACGTAGGAGATCAAAAGATGCTTTGAATAACAGATTCAGATTAGTTCGGATAGTAGAGGTTCCGCTCTATCGTCGATTAAACGAGTAAATACGGTCGGAATTGTGTCGTGTTTGGGATCATTTTAATCGGGGAGACATCACGAATGTGTTGACAAAAGCTTCGTACATAAATAATTGAAGGTGGCCAAGTTGTGTCACTAAATTGGTATATTGTCTCTGTTCTTGTCCGAGTTTGGTGCTAACGACAAGGTATAACGGTTTGTACACCATCGATAGCGTTTAGTATATGACTAACATTTGGAAGTTTTTCGTGTACGTCACGGTATTTTCGATGGTGTTCGATGGGACGAGCCGTAATTAAACGAAAATTTGCGAACACGGTGCTGTTTCCTCGCCGAAAGAGTCGCACGGTGTAAAAAAGTGGCGTCGTGTTGGTCCCGTGCTCGTTACAAGACACCTTGTCGGACAATAAAACTCACGGAAGGTTTTATCGATGGCCTAACAGTGGCAACGCATTTCTCAAAGAAAGCAGGTCACGGCTCGGAGCTACTCGTAAATTCGATCAATTTCTCTCTCGTTATGCAGCCGCGTAATCGGCGTGATCGGAGGGCGCACAGCCTCGATTAACGCCCGAGATCGTTTCCCCGTAAGAAGTAATTATCGCGTAATTATTCGTCGCCGCTGGTAAACGAGACGCGCGCGCGCGCGCTCGCGCACGCACGCTCGCTCGCTCGTTCTCGATAGCTCCCCGCGGGCTTTTCATTCTTTGAATGACAATTATTGTCGTTCGCTGAGAAAACGACTGCTCGGAAGACGCTTTCAGTGTCCGGTAATTGCATTGACGCTATAAATCATCGCTTGTCACACGATTCATCACACGGCTACCGATGCCAACTGTTCGCATGGGAGGTCCGGCCGATCCACTTGTTCTGCGGTGTTTCTTTTTTCCTTTTTTCTTTGTCTCGAAACGTAGGCGCTAGAAGCGTCGAACGCCTCTCTGTGCCTTTTCTGTGTTTACGGGTAATTACAATGTCGTGTGCCGGGCATCGACTCTTCTTATTTAGATGATCGAGGTGTCAGGCGACTCGAATAAGAAAATGATCGAGGAGCCACTATACTGTCGGTTGCTACTGCTAATTATATACTGTGAAAGTTGCCAGTGGTCCGATTCCTCTGACGTTCTTTACGTTCTGGTATAAAACTTTGGAAAAAAAGAACAATCTTCTCAAAAGTCTGTAAAAATGTAAATGTGTGGAGCACGTACAAGTGCTTCTATATAATTGATAGGAAAAATTATTTGATTACTATTAAGTTTAGTTTAAAACCGTCTGATGCTATTGCAGTCTTTACTCGATGACACAACATGGGTCTACCCAGGGATATACATATATCGGCTAGGAGATACAGTGATTTCTCCAAATATGTCGCCAGGCCTGGATGATAAACGTCGCGGAATTATCCTCATTACCGCGGGGTATACTTCGTGAGGGGCCACGAAGCTCGAGCGGCCACGGAGTGTAAACATAACAGGGCTCGGGTATGTCTCCTGCACGATACATGACTCTAGCAAGACCCGTGTTGTTGACATATATCGAGAATTCACTGCACTATTGTTTGACACACTGCCGAACATAGAAGATTACAACGAAGCTACTTGGCCCCTCACGGGGTATACCCCGCGGCGGTGGGGAGAGTTCTGGGACTTTTATCGGCTGGATATTCGGGACATATATCGAGTAAAGACTGTAATTGCTTTTTTAAAATTGATGAGAATGAAACTGCAATTCGGAGAAGCATTCTATTAGCACATATTATGTTTCTTCCAAATATTTCATTTCTTAAATACGACACTGATAAATACGCGTATTTTACAGTTCGAATACAGCGACAAATAGCTGCAAGATGGATTTTATTAAACAAATGAAATATTAGATTCTTGAAAAGTTGTTCCTTCTTGTACGTGGTGGCTAATAACTGCAAAGTAGATTTTTGAAGACGATACTTTCAAAATTGTTTTTTTTTTTTCGTACGTGGCGACTAACAGCTGCAAGGCCGATTTTCATGAATAAATGAAAGAAAAAAGGAATTCTTGGGAAGTTGTCTCTTCGTAAACAATTTGAGGAAAAATAATGGAAACATTCGATTCTTGCGTGTCTCTTCAAGCATGATGAATGACGAGTAATAATTGCAAAGTGGACTTTCATAAATGGAGAAAATATTGGTTTCGTGCGAAGTCGTTTCTCGGTATCGATCAAACCGTTCCCGAGAAAGTGGATTTGGAAACTTCCTACGATCGAATATTTTCCAGCTCGCTGTCGTCAATTTCGTGACAGGACAGGGCTCCCGTTGGTGATTAATAGTTGCACGACACTTTTTTCCGAGCTATGCAGCATTAATCAAGCAGCGGCGGCGTGCAGCAACCGCGTTACCCAGTTGTCAAAGTTTTCATCCTGTCACGGGAGAGTCCTACCGCGGTCCTCCCCTGTAATTTCAGCTATTTTGTATGCAGGCTTGACTATACTTTTCAACGGAACCCGCGGTTCGAAGTGTCGCAGATAAGAATCGGCATTCTCCCATGCTCCGTACAGTAGCAATTATTAATAAACGACAAACGACGTCGGCGAGAATACGCTCTTTCGCTTTTGCCGGCGCGCGGCGCGGCGTACACGCTTGTTTATACTTCGACACCGATCAAAAAAGCTTTACTTTCAAGCCGTTACGTGAATCGGAGAGAAATTTTGTTGTCGCAGTCATGATCGTTCGATTATACGGCGGGTAATCATGGGGCCTAAATTGTTTCTCGCTCGCCTCGCTCAGTTCTACAAGATGTAACGCTAAAGATGCTGCCCGTCAAATGTCGCGACAGGTAGCGCTAAATGGGAGACGCTCGCTTGTGCCGTGTTCGGAAGTTGTTCGGTAGTAATGGTTGCGGCGAGTGACACGATCAATATTTTTTTCAGACGCCAACCATTAATCCTGATGCGATCGACCTTGTAACTTGATGGCCGGATCACATGTAACGTGTACCGAACCGTGTACCTACAGGGTGCACTCTGCAACTAGGCCAAAGCAGTTTTTACACGGTAGCGGGTAGACAGAAATGTTATTAGCAACAATTGTGCATAGAAACTTCGATCTCTTAGAAATTAGTGTGATTAAATACAAAGGAAATTATTTTCTTTGATTAACGACAATTTTGTTTGGACAACGATCCGAAGCATGAGGCGAGAATACTACCGGAATATTTGTTATGCAATACTATACAAAAATGTCCCAAAAATGTGGTATTTTTTTTGAAAGGGGCGATTCTTGAGGTCATTTGAAGGAACTTTTCCCTTTGCGAAAATGTTCCCCGCGGCTTCGTTCAGGAGTTATTAACGAAAAACACGGACCAATCAGAGCGCGGGTACAGCAGAGCGTGCCGTTGGCATTGGCCGAGCCGGAATCCGGCCACAGTAGCCGCGCTCTGATTGGTTCGTGTTTTTCAGTAATAACTCCTTAACGAAGCCGCGGAGATCATTTTCGCAAAGGAAAAAGTTACTCTAAATGACCTCAGGAACCCCCCCCCCCCCTTCAAGGAAGTATTTTTCGGACACCCTGTATACTGTACGATACTTAGATAATCAATGGGACGAATTATACCAGAGAATAAAAAAAAAGTAAATACAAAAAAGAAAATATTGTTAATTTGCTCAATCGGTTACATGTAGTTTTTAAACAAAACGAGTCGTAAATTCTCATAAATTATATATGGAAAAATTATTTACTTTTCATAAAGTGTCTGGATGTGAAGCGTGTATGATGTGAAAATGTCCACTTTTTGTATAGAAATAAATTTTCGTATAAAAAGATAAACGTTATTGTCAGACAGAAATTATTTCTGTATTTTCACAAACAGACACTTGAATCGCGCCGTCTTGTATGAAGCCGTAAGTGCAGAAATAGTGATATTAATGGGAGTAACTGTGATATAAATTTTTGAAAGCAGAAATGCGAAGAAAAAAAAGACTCGGGTTGAAAGGGTTTAATCGAGTACAATATCGCTCCGGCGACAAAAAGGCCCCGGCACAAGAGCGACCCGTCGTTTTCGGGATTTTATTGAAAACGATTCGCCGTGTAATAACGCTACCGGGCATCTTAAAACACCTTGCGGCGCGGTGAGTCGGAGCATCGACAATGTCGACAGCAATTATCGATCTCGGACCGTGTCGCCGGTTGTGCGGCCTCCGGAAGGCTTGGTTAAGTGGTTAACATACCTTCGAACGGTTCAAAAATAAGAGAAACCCAACAATCGTTCCCCAAATGCTAAAATTGCGTTTCGCTCTTTTTCGTTAAGATGCTGCCTGGCGTTACGTAGATCTGTACGTTCAAAACACGTACTAAATATTTACTCAATATTTTTCTATTCAAAATGGTATATGTTCTAAATCAACCGTATCAAATGGAAGTCAGATGAAAATGTATTTCTCGTTCCAATCAGTTCAGGAAGTGAAAGATAAAGTAACAACATTCTGAAACTCCCCTAATGCCGCCAGAATTTCTCTTTTTGTTCATCCATTTTTAGTAATGCACCTTGGTGCAGGAAAGGTGGGGACTAACCCCTTCCGCTGAACATGTTAACCCTTTGCACTCGAAGCTGTTATAACTCCAAAACGAAACATTTCTTCCGACCTAGAATATTTCCCTCCTATATATACAATATTTCTCATGTTATACACACTGGTACAATACTGAAATATTCAGTAATTTATTAAATACAAACAAATTTAATAATGTAAAAAATATTTTGAATAAAGATACAGCAATTTTTAGTGGCGCCTTACAGTCGCCATTCGAGTGCTAAGTGTGAATAATATCCTTTAAAAAGCAATAAAATTCCAACTTATCGGTGTACGGTCGGGAATAAAAGAAACACAAATTTTCAGTTTCTGGGAAATTGTGAAGCTCGAGGATGTGAAATAAATCGTACCTAGGACAATTAGAGAGTAGTAAGAAAAAGAGGTGGTAGTTTTTGGAATGGTTCAAGTGGGAGTGACGTTAATAAACATTGGTACACGAGCGTGACCGTTAGCGGGCCACGCCTAATGGCCCGATAAGTGGTATGACCGAGTCCGTGTGTTCTAAGAAGGGTGGCGGTGGAAAGTATCATCAGGCCTCGGTAGGCAAAAAAGAATGAGGAGCACGGGGAATCGTTTCGATTCAAGGATACGCGTGTATATATATATATATTCCGGGCTAGGTCGATTCCCTAATCCGTGGCGGGAGCGATCGCCGGAGACAGCGACAGGAAAGACAGTGGCGAATCTGAGCAGGGCCGGCCACGTGGACGCACGTGGTGATGCCGGACGAAACTTTCTCGACTGCGAGAAGCTCCCTGGCTCCACGGCTTCTCCTCGGGCCCGTCCTCGTGGGAACTCGAGACAGATGCGTCGCGCGTGAGAATCTCGGGCAGATGCGGACTTACGCACCTTCTCTCTCAAGTGCGCCACGCACTGTCTTGCGTATTTATAAGAAGCCCGTGTAGGTGTACGTGTACGACATGCCGATTCGAGTATTATACGCTCGACCGCTTTACCACTTCTCTCCCCAATTTTTCCTTCTCTCGTTCCTCTTTCGAGCTGATTCCTTCTTCTACCCCCCTGCCCCCTGTCATCGTTACTCGACAAGCACCGCCCTTCTTCGACGTTCGCGATGCTCATCTATCCGAGCCGACCGCTCCTCGTAATTGTGATCTAGGCATCGCGCCGAGGCGTGTGCACGGAACGTGTACGGAACGTGTACGGAACGTGGCTCTTTTCTTCGTGTTGCCTTTTCTTGCGCCGCACAGTGCTGTGCTCGGACTCCTACGGGAGCCGGCAGGGAATTAATAACCTCTAACCTAATCCGTTCTTCGCCTAACACTCCTAATACTTTTTTCAAAGATGGCAAGGGGGTGCGTCGAACAAAACAAATTTTATTTTGTTAAATAAAATTCAAATGATCCTTATTCCGGATTAACCCTTAGCACTCGAATGGCGACTGTAACGCGCCACTAAAAATTGTTGTGTCATTATTAAGAATATTTTTTATATTATTAAATTTGTTTGTATTCAATAAATGACTAAAAACTTCAGTATTGCACGAGTAAATTGCACCATTTTCGTATGTATAACATGAAAAAAATATCGATAGAAGGGAGATATTCTAGGTCGGAAGAAATGTTTCGTTTTGGAGTTAAAATAGCTTCGAGTGCAAAGGGTTAAATACGAAAATTTTTGCTAATTTCTACGACTGCCAATACTTTTTTCAAAGATGGCAAGAGGGTGCGCCGAGCAAATCACATATAATTTTGTTAAATAAAATTCAAATGATCCTTATTCCTGATGAAATACGAAAATTTTTGCTAATTTTTTTATTAATACTTATTGTAGATTAAGTGCGAAACAGTGAAAACGTTTGAAGAATTCGAAAATACTGTTGCACCGTTTTCAACTGTATGCAATTATTAAAAGAGGAAGTCTGGATGGCTCCCGCACCTTGTAATTAATACAGGCTATTTGGGATTAAAATTCGCAGTGATAATTATTAGTCGAGAACAGGATTGAACAATTATTATACAGGGTGTCTCACGTAAGTGTGACCCCCTAAAGATCTTTAATTTTGATAAAGTCAAAAATGTTTTATGTGTAATTTGAATGGTGTCAAGTAGTCAGTATCCCGCAGAGGTTTTTGTTTTGTGAATGTTGTTCTTTCTCGCAGTTTTCAAGGTCATTGATGGTTTTTTTTAATAACTACATATACTTCGTGTTGCATCGCGTAGGTCATAAAAAAATACATTCAAGTATGCACTGTGACATGACCTTGAACTTAAAAACTTAAAAAACATAAACTCTTTAAAAAACAACCTTTGCGGTGTACTGACTACCCGATATCTTTCAAATTACACATAAACATTAATGAAAAACATTAAACATTAAAATATTCTGGGGGGTCGCACTGTATAAAGATTTTCGCATTCACCGTTTAAGTGTTAAAAACATTTTACGGAGTATTGTATATTTTATCTGTAATGTAATAATAGCACCTTCGTCACAGTACCCGTGACAATGAAAATTGAAAAATTCCAACAGACACTGTCAGTTTGACAGTGATTTGGTTCCTCCAGGGCCCGCTTCAGAATATGCGTGTGTCATGCGCGTGTGGAGAGCGTGCCCATTGTATGCCCTCATCGTTCGCGTCGGATTAGGGGTGGGTCGTTTAGGTTGTGCTCGAGAAGAAGATATCTTATGACAATTTTCATCCGATACAAAGACAGTATACACCTTTCCTCGTTCGATCCCTTTAGTTCACGCCTCGCAATATCGAGCAAGCGGCGTGCGCGCGATTCAAATGATCGCCAAGACAACTCGAGGTAATGGTACTTTCACAATTCTCGGTTATAAATTACTTCGTTATGGTCCATTGTTGCAACAATCAGTTTATATTCGATTTGTCGTATTAATATATCAAGTTGCTCGTAAAAGTCGTCGGTACACTATCCGGTGATTTATTTGTCTTCGGCTCGTTTCAATTATCCTCGTGGGAAATTCGAACACCTCGGCCCTTAACAGTTAATGGCAACATTTATGGCATTTCCTTAACTCAAATTTATTTATTTTTAACGTTTCTCTCTCGACTAACAGTCGGGGTGAAAAAATAGGATGAAATGTATATGCAAACGAGTTACTTCCGACTAACCCGCATTTACAACATGAAACAAGCTCCACCGGAATGCAAATGTTGCAGAGTATTGATAAGTATAAAAGGTTCGGTACAGTTGAACCAGTTCTTCTGTTTATCATGAAAAATTTCCTGTTTTTTGAAAATAAAATGAAAAAGCAAACTTTGCTGCTTTACCACTCGCAAAATCATTTTGATGTGTAGCGTGGTTTCTTTTCGATTATATGAAATCAGTGCCACATTTGGTCCGAATATCCCCACCCATGTACATATATGGTACTGTATATGGTACGTAAGAATAATTGTACCGTTCCGTAATTGTTCTAAATGGGTTAGTAGAACCAGTGTCGCCAGATGAGGGGAGCGAGCACGAATCGAGGGGAATACAGTTACCCTCTCTCTGCACCGGAATATGCAAGACAGAGACGGAACGCGTCACGTGACCGGAAACGTGGGGAATAGCGCGGTAGAAGGGGAAGTTAGAGTGGGGGAACAAGTCTTGATCTGGCGACACCGCTCGCAACCAGTGTCGCCAGTTGAGGGGAGGGAGCACTAATCGAGGGGAATACAATTACCCTCTCTCTGCTAGCACTGGAATATGCAAGACAGAGACGGAACGCGTCACGTGACCGGGGAATAGCGCGGTAGAGGGGGAAGTTAGAGTGGGGGAACAAGCCTTGATCCGGCAACTCTGAGTAGACCTATGGGAATATATTTGAGTGACGTAATTTCGTAACAAGTTCACAAGCTAGAAAGGAGGAACACCGTGTTGAACATCAGTTCAGCTTCGGTCGGAATAGTCTGCGCGGAGCATGAGCTAAATGAGGTTGTCCGCAGTGATTTAAAATTCAGCAACGCCTGTTTATTGGCCTGTCACTGCACGTTAGTCCTCGTTGGCCCTCTCAGGTTCCGTCTGCTGAAGATCTTTGGAGCCTCCTTACGACTTCTCGGGCGTTTTATGGTCGGCTACCGCGCTATTATGATGTCTGGCCGAGCAGAATGGGATCAGATGTGGCGCGCCGTTGCCTATCTCCAGGGGTGCTTATGTTCGCAGTGCGCTCTCTCGGATGGCCGGGACCGTTTTATAGTAAACGGGCCGGGCAGCGCCAGGACAATCGGGGAGCCACCGGTAATCAAGATTTGCATAGGGCAAAAACGCGCGGCCAACAGGTTGCGGAATTCGTCTTTTATTTCACGGGCGATTTATCAGTTTACTGACGTCTTCCCCTTCGTTTTTACTTCAACACTATTTTTATTGGCAACGCTCGCTCGATCGTAAATCGAACAACGATTGTCTTACGTTAACAGAGGAATTCGCCTTGTAATTAGGCTGAGAGTTTTTTATTCCGTGGATAATTTTAGCTGTTTACGGTAGCGTGTTATTTGTTTCTTCTAGCAAACAAATTTATATGCCACGAATGGGGATGATTTCCCTCTTGGTCCATACATTTTCTTTTCGAATAAATGAAATTGCGTTTGCAAGTACTATCTGCAATAAAGTTTAACACAACAGAACAACCAAGCACTAATAACAGCAAAATTGCATTTGTTTCGATTTCGTTCCAGTTTTGTTTGAATGTCTACTTCGATTGCGAAGTTTACTAAAACATTTTCTCATGGAAAAACATTTATAATTTCAATATTTCTAAAAGAAAAAATTAGTAGCAAGACATTTTAATTTAAGTTAAATACTGCATAAATGCTGCCCATGGACTTGCATATTTTTGTCCTCGATTCTACCACTTCGCAGGCAAGATCATTTGAACAAATTTTGTAAGATGTTCAAACGAAAGAAGAGAACGATATAAATGTTTTCCGAGCAGCTTGTTTTCGAATACACTATATCGGTCGATGAAGCGTTAGGCAACGCGACACGCGCAAGAAAAGATGTATTAAAAGCGTAGCAGACCGGGTCACGGTTTTAACGCTCCGAATGTTTATTTTATCTGTCTAGGATGTCAGCTGCGCCGATCTTTTCGCGAGGCCTACATCGGTTTCGTTCTCCTGCTTTTCTCGCCGTGTCTTCGGCCACGTACGATAAGATTCGTCATGACTTTCTTGCAATTATGAATGCGATATAGGACAACGTCATTACCGGGTTACATGCATTGCTACGCTGGTTGCTCGCTGGGGTTGTCAGATATCGTTTCAAGATTATTCTTGAACTTTCTCGTTATCGCGAACGCTCTTCCCGTTCATTAAAAACCGCTGACGTGCGGACTACGCGAGCGATTCGAAAGACGGACTACACGCGGTGTTTATTATGAGATGTTTATTAAGTAAAAGGCGATGAAGATAATTTATGCCTTTAAAGGCGCGCGCAATTAAGCATTAATATCGCAAGAAGATAAATTGTTTTAAGTAGGAAATGTAACGGAGCGTCCATCAATCTCCATGAAGGAAATCGTAAAATTTCTTTAACGCAGTTTTATGTAACTGCTGCGATCGTTTTCGATAAACGGCGGTGAGAAATTAATTATATCGCGGTATACGCTTATCCAGGTGATTCTGCGTTTTTTAATCAACTGAAGTATAAACTGTTACATTTGAATTGGTAATATAATAGATAATTTTTACATTGGTCTGCGGATCTGCATGCAGTTTCCCATTTTCACGGTTTATTATTTAAAAAAATGAATTCAGGGGAAATATCTTTCGTTGATTAGAAGATTTATTGTTAGAAGACTAAGGGTGATATTACATAATATAAATTACAAAAGCTTTCTTGTATTTCATAAATTTACAGGCGCCATAAATACATCTAGATCCACAGTCTAGTGTTTATCGTTCTGTAAAATGATTATGAAATTTTGTTACAATATATCTAGCGAATTTTTCAATTTTCTAATTTGAGTTTGTAACGTGAAACTGAACAAATTTCAAGCACCGTGTAGTTACAGGTATAAAGTAAATATTTTTTAGTTCCACTCGCATTTCAATGTTAAAGTCCTACAGATGGTTTAGAGGTAGTAAATAACGGAACAGTTAATATGAAAATGAACGTCAGTGTTATTAATTTTCATTTATAAAACCGTATATTGCAGCTAATAAAGTACATACGTTTATATAAATTTCACATTTCGAGACGTTTAATTTCCTAAAATATGTTGAAGTATGCACAGTTCGTAGCATAATTATATTCTGTAGAGTACTTTATCGAACGAACTACTGTAGTGTAAAATATTTTACCGTGACGTAAATTTGTTTTACTATCTTCCGAGTAATTTCTCGCCGATGGTCCGGTTCGGGCATTTAACGCGGCACAAAGCGTGACGTAAATTATTACGGTTCTCGAGCCTCGAAAGAAAGATGCTGCGGCTTATCCTGTGAAGAAACACTATAATAGTCATCTCCTCCGGAGTCTCCCGTCGGGCTGTCAAATTTTTTCCCCCCGTCTAACGTTTCCTCGAGACACCGTGAATTAATTGTATGCGCTACACCAGCGAGAAATAAATCCACGTTTTACGACGGAAAAAGGGGAGGGATATTCTCGCGTTTCCGTTATTTCTTCCCGTCATTGCTGCCGGAGTTACACTTCGACGACTTCTGCGCGCAATGGTGGAAACCAGTAAATCTACCTCATTAAAAATTTATCTCACAAGCATACAAAAATGAAGTAGACACTTACGGTTGTAAATCGTCCGACAAATAAATATTTTCTGCGCGCGTTACATTGGTACACGTGCGTCCCAAAAACGTTGGAAACCTTCGCGTTCCACGAATGAAAACGTGTTTCAAAAAATTGTATAATTGTTATACGGTCGACTGAAAGGTTGCAATATAAACTTCACATTGTGATAAATTAAACATTGACGCCAGCCCATGGAGACAAACATCGTTTTCAGCTATTTTTTAAACTTTTCGCGACGTAAGAGTAGGTTCGTCATTCGGGGGTTAAAGAAATTGCAAGAGAAAAAAAAAAAAAATAACGATTCTTGAGAATGGGGAACCAGAAATGACCGGTTTTATATTTTACAATTATTGAAGCTATAAAAATTCATTTATGTAAAGTAGTGGAGTAAATTTCCTTGCCCAAGCATTTGTAATGTTGAGAATACGGGTTGCCATTTATGTAAGGCAATATTTACCGGATACTGTTGACGCTTGGTAGGTTTGGTGTTAAATTGTTGTCGAAAGGCGAGCAATTACGTAAAGTCCGGCAGCGTAATAATCGCGCGTACTCGTGGGCTCGGGAGCGAGCCTAGGTGCCTAGGAGCTTAGGCTCGGGTGAGTCACGGGCGCTGTACGGCCGGCGTCTGGCCGCGCGATTCGTTAAGAAAGTGGCAAGAAATCACAGGAAACGAGGATCGGTAGCGGTGAAGTGGCAAAAGGAGCCGAGGTACGTCAGGGCACGCCGGGTACAGTCCGGCACGGATACGCTCGCGGTACGAAGCGGGCACGTGACGCGAGCACCGATTAGTCCTGCGCGCCGAGCAATATGGAATAAAAGCGATAGCAGCCACGAGCGACTGCCTCTTTTTGCAAACCGTTCGAGCGCTAGATTTATACGGCGGCTTTCTTGTCGCGGCACGGCCAAGCCTCGATGGAATTCGAGCCGCGGCTCCGCGCTCGACACGGAATAACACGGCGCTCTCCTACCGTTTCGATCGGACCCGCTATATTTCCGCGCGATTCAGGGGCCCCCTTCTCCTGCAACGGCAGTGAAAACATTTTTAATCATTTTTTCCAGAATTCGCAATACGGGACTAGATCTTTTGAGGATCTAGACAGCAGTGGCGGTACTGCATCACCCTCTATTTCCGATAACATTTAACCCCTTGTGACGAATATTGTCACCCAAACGTAAACATCACGAGTCGACTGAAAATCGGGCCAAACGTAAACATCACGAGTCAGACTCGCGGAATGATTGACAAATATTAGGGGGACCCATAAGTGATCAATTATTTTGAAATCTATGTGAAACGTAACGAACAATGTCTGTGGTTCCACCGGAAGATTTCGATTGGTTCGGATAATCGAGGTTCTACTGTACCGTGAATTGAAAATCGAAGTATGCATCGAATTGTGTCGTGTTTGGGCTCATTTCAATCGGGAAAACGTCGCGGATATGCTGGTAATGGTTTCATAGAGAAAACATTTGAAAAAAAGAAAAGGTTTGACACTGAATTAATGATAGTGTACCGTGCACGGTAAAAGTGACATTTCGCTCCAGAATTTTTCTATACATGTCGGGATATTATTTTAGCTAGTTTCTAATCAAATTGGAGGGATCGAGATGAAACCTGGTGGCTGTTATGAGGGATGGGGAAGGACCTGAGATATATTAGGGGGGCCCATAAGTGATCAATTATTTTGAAATCTATGTGAAACGTAACGAACAATGCCTGTGGAAATGATGTTCCACCGGAAGATTTCGATTGGTTCGGATAATCGAGGTTCTACTGTACCGTGAATTGAAAATGGAAGTATGCATCGAATTGCGTCGTGTTCGGGCTCATTTCAATCGGGAAAACGTCGCGGATATGCTGGTAATGGTTTCATAGAGAAAACATTTGAAAAAAAGAAAAGGTTTGACACTGAATTAATGACAGTGTACCGTGCACGGTAAAAGTGACATTTCGCTGCAGAATTTTTCTATACATGTCGGGATATTATTTTAGCTAGTTTCTAATCAAATTGGAGGGATCGAGATGAAACCTGGTGGCTGTTATGAGGGATGGGGAAGGACCTGAGATATATTAGGGGTGCCCATAAGTGATCAATTATTTTGAAATCTATGTGAAACGTAACGAACAATGCCTGTGGAAATGATGTTCCACCGGAAGATTTCGATTGGTTCGGATAATCGAGGTTCTACTGTACCGTGAATTGAAAATGGAAGTATGCATCGAATTGTGTCGTGTTTGGGCTCATTTCAATCGGGAAAACGTCGCGGATATGCTGGTAAAGGTTTCATAGAGAAAACATTTGAAAAAAAGAAAAGGTTTGACACTGAATTAATGATAGTGTACCGTGCACGGTAAAAGTGACATTTCGCTCCAGAATTTTTCTATATACATGTCGGGATATTATTTTAGCTAGTTTCTAATCAAATTGGAGGGATCGAGATGAAACTTGGTGGCTGTTATGAGGGATGGGGAAGGACCTGAGATATATTAGGGGGACAGATAACTAATCAATTATTTTGAAATCTAAAACGAACTTTGTAGTAAATTCAAGTTTTTATTTCTTAATTCATTATATAATCTCCATCATTATCGAGGACTGTTTGCCATCTTTCCTGCAAATTTTCAATCCCCCTCTTATAGAAATCCAGGGTTTATGAAGCAAAATATGACTCAAGGTGCCTCCTTACATCCTCTACAGAAGTGAATGTTTTATTTTTTAACACTAGGTTTACGGAGCATTAAAAGTGAGTATTTTACATTACTTTAAAAAAATAAGAAGACTGTGTCTATCCAAGTTTTCAGCCATTTTTAAATAATACATACCAAAGGAAATAAGTTTGTTGAGTAATTCCACGTAGATGGATCTTCACAATCTCAATAATCGTAAATTCAAAATATTATTTTTATAAATATTAAATTCAAAATATTAAATAATATTATTTTTTTTATTATTATTTTCGTCATTTTGACGAGTCCCGTAAACCTAGTGTTAAATAATGCTTCAGAGAGCTGAAAAGATGATAGTCAGAGGGAGCAATATCCGGTGAGTACGGGGGGTGCGGTAAAACTTCCCATTGCAATTCTTTGATTTTTTCCTGAGTGAGTTTCGCTGTACGGGGCCGGGAATTGTCAATTTGCAGTATTACACCTTTTCTGAGGACTAAAGATGCCCTCTTTTTCAATAGTTCTGAATACAGCCGTTGTAATTGCTGACAATACAACTCAGCAGTAACTGTTTCTCCAGGTTTCAACAACTCAAAGTGAATTATGCCACGACAGTCCCACCAAAGGCACAGTAACACCTTTCTAAGTGATAAGCTAGGTTTCGGGGTTGATATTGCGGTTTGATTTGCAGAAAGCCATTGCTTCGAACGCTTTATGTTATCACAAAGAATCCACTTTTCAACTCCGGGTAACGATTCTGCTAAGAAATGGATCTCTACGAAATCTGGATAGCAATCAAGTGCAAATTGATCGACGAATATTCTCGTTGGTCCCAGATAATTGACGCGGTGCACATATTCCTTGCCTGTATGCCTTTCCCATTTCGTGTAGGCGCCTTTGTATAGTTGACCATGTGGACCCAAGGCTTCTCGATAATTCTTGTATACTTAATTCTGGATTAGAGATTTTAGGGTGTCATTATCAAATTCAACTGGTCGTCGACTTCGAGGCCTGTCAGAGAGATCATAATCACCAGCAGCAAACCTTCTGAACCAACGTTGACACTTGTTGACCTTCAATACATCTCCATAAACATCGTAAATTTTCTTCGTTGTTACCGTTGCATGAAATCCCGCATGAAAATGAAAAAGTATGCAATAACGCGTGGATATTTAGACCGTTTGTTTCTGGCAGAGCTGAATTGAAATTACGAAGAAATTGCACACGGAACTGGTGCAATTCCGCGGGCCGCGTGCAACTCCAGGGGCATTCGCTTTGCGTATCAATCGCGGCTATCAATCCTAATAGCGTCCCGATCGACGGTCGTCATAGGGAAATCAGTTCCAGCCGAGCAACCGGTAGAAACGCGCGCACGCAAGCACGCACGCACGCTCGCACGCACGCGCGCGACCTCGCGAATCAAGTCTCGACTCGGCTCGACTCGATCCGATTCGTGTTGAGCCCCGTAGGTGTGTATACCTGACACGCAGGCACACACGGCACACGTGACACGCGTGCGTACATAGCCGCTTACATCGCGTGAGCACGTGTACGCTGGTATTTATACGGCGTTCTCTCGGGGCCGTGGGAATGAGCGGGCACACCGCGACCGTTCTGGCACGAGCGCCGCGACGAGCGTCGACTTTCGCGAAAGCGGAATCGGAGAGGGACAGAAAAGCCAGTCGATTACCGTTCCGCAGCGTGTCACGCCTCGCCAGGTAAGGCCTACCTGGTAGGCAACCGCGCGCGCCACGCAGCCGCGCCGCGCCATGCCCGCACCATGCCCGCGCCGAGAGCCGATTCCGTACACCGTGACACGTGCTTTTCCTCCAGCCGTAAATCGCCCGGAGAAACGTTACCGAGAAAGTACCACGGACCGAAAGAATCCGTTTCTTGTTAACCGACTCGTGTAAATCCGTTTCGCGTTTTAACCGGATACCGCTTGCCAACCGGATAACCGGATGTTGCGCGCTTTTGGTCATTGATTGGCACGATGCTGCACGGTTCGTACCGTTGGTATCGCGTTCGCAGGGTAAACTAGCCTGATAAAACACCTCTGCTTCGCTCCGATACAGAACTCTTGAATTTGTTGTAGTCACGCCGTTTGGGAACCAGGCATTTGTTAGGGTGCCTGTTCACTTGAGAGTAAAACTGTCGCGTGCTGCTCTCGAGAGTCAAACTCGTCAGTGTTTTATTTTGCACGAAAGGTATAGCACTCTCCAATAGCATTTGAGAAATGACGAATTTCACTCTCGAGAGTAACTCGCAACGCTTTTGCAGCGATTTCTTTATATTTGTCGCGAAGGCCTGGATGAGAAACGTCGCGGAATTATCCCCACTACCGCGGCGTATAGCCGTGTGTAAACATAACACATATGTTAGAAATCATTTCCAGAATGGCAAGTGTATTTTCATAAATACTGTTGTATAGTGCGCGCAATGAGTTGCATGTGTATCCTGTAGCTGTTAGGTGCAGAAATTAGTTCATGGCTTCTTATTTAATTGGTGTTATGGATTATTTCAAATTAAGTCCTTCAAATGCTTTCGAAAAGCATGGTGAAACCTTTTTGGCTGGCGTTCCTATAAAATGTTCAAAATTGTTCTTATCGGAAAACCATCGAGCTGTTATTTTTTACTTATCGGTTTAAGATATTCGTAGGCACGTTATACTGTTCTCAGTTCTTATCAAACTAATCCTCTTCCAATTCCAACACCGATGTACCTCCGAAACTTTGATTTTCGATAACTATGCGATTTCATATGCACTTGGGAAGTAAGTTCAAACGACAATGTTGAACGTTTTTCGATAAGGGTGGATTTTACTGATAAGATAGCTGCTTTGTAGGCACCGGCATTAGATGTTTGCTTCGAATTTTGTTTGACCAGTACCATAAGGGTACATTGTTATGGTTTGCATAAGAATTTCAATGGTCTCCACTGTTTAAAACTCAAATACTCTTGATTTTTGCTTACAACCCTAATCGTCGATAATAGATCAAATTGTATACAAAAATAGTTCGTAATAGATCAAATTTAATAATTGCTTTTACAAGACGATAATTTTTTAGTGAAAATGTCAATTTTTGTTTAAACCAATTCTGCATCTTTTTCCACAAAATTAGGTTCAGTTACTTCATAATGTCCTCAGGAATGCAACACTATTTTTTCATTTTAAACAAGTACAACGTGCGCAACTCGGTCACCGTGGACGCGCCAAAAATATCGCTGTAGATGATAACGATCACACTTCTTGGAAAGAAAATGTGTTCTGCTTTCACGTGTGTATAGCAACGTGCCATAAAAATTGAAAGGTAATGCAGCTGACAGTCCTTGCAAGAAAAAAAAAAAAAATTAACATGACTTCATTTACAACGGGTTACACGGAGCTATCGCGCGCAACGTATCGATTCTTTCAAGTGGCAATACATTTGGTCAAATTTTCTACAAAATATTGCTCCCACTCGCGGTTTCGAAAAAGAAAGTGTATCTTTAAACGATAGCACTTACGATCGCTTTAGGCATTAATGGAAGTTCTGTGCAACAGGGCCGTCGCGTCGGTAGCGGAGGTCGTGGTGAAAGTGTTTTAAAGAAGCGCGAACATATTCCGTCAATCGACTTCTTGTCGTGGGAACTGCATCTCGAGAATAAGTTCTTAGTTCTTTTATAAGTTCTTATAAGTTCTTACACTGTAGCTGGTTATCTGATACATTGTCGGTACACGCCGGCTCAAATTTCTTTAATTCCTACAGGGAGGAAATTTCAACTGGGAATTTTCAAACCGGAAGTTTCCACGCTACGAGCTGCATTTATGAAATTACTTGAAAGTAATTTTCTCCAGAGGCTATATATCGGCTGCGACAAAATAGAATTTTATTTCGGTTTAAAGGAAAGTAAATACTATTAAGTGCCCGGGGTAATCACGTGACTTTTTAATTAATAATTTCCATTCACAGCCTTCAGCCACTGACTTAAGATCCGTCTTGATCTTGATCCGACGGGTTCTTAAGTCTCTGACTAAACTTGTCACAATTTTTGCTCTGTATTATCGATATTATGAATTCTGATGCCAGAAACGTGCCTCAAGTTTTTGGTTTTATTTTACAGAGAATCAAGAGAAAATATAGCTCAATTTGTAGCTGGAGATATTTTCTAGTGTGGTATAGTATTTTATACTATATTACATTATATAGTATATAATGTGGTATATACAATGGCATAAAAATGCTTGGATTCCACGGCATGCGCATCGTCAATTTTTGGCCTACTTCTATTACCAAATATCTGCATAATCTCGGCAGCTCCTGACCAGCGCGCACTAGATCGAACCTTCCTCTTTCGAATGAGCCCTTTACCAGCGACAAAATATTCTCATATAAGGGCGAAAAGTTGAGGCGCGTAAAACCATTTTTCGCCTATTTCTGTCGGTAACGTGGTCGCTCTACCTTATCGCGAATCTACGAAGAAGAATTTTATTTCGGTTCAAGTGAGATGGATAACATATTTATTAGACTTTGTTCTGAATCTTCACCGGGGGACTGACTCGTTCGCATGAACTATTGCTCGAGAATTCGAAGACTCGTTTTCTCATTACCGAGTGTTTGTGACCTCCCCAATTTCCATTCCGGATCGAAGATGCTTTTGAAAGTGTTTCGAGTCGCGTCGGTACTTTCGAGAGAGCAGCCGCCACACGTGTTCGGCTCGGCGGTTTTAAAAGTGCATCGACGAAGAATCGATCCACGTCGAGCAACTAATTTCTCGCCCGGAGTCCGTAATCATCCCAATTAGTCGAAGAAAAGGTCTCACGGCGTTGCGACAGAGCGGCTTTCCGATCGATTTGCTCGTTCGCCCGGGGATTCGGAACGGGAGGGAAAAGAAACGAGCGGCCCAGTTACGCAGCGCCGTGTAATGAATTAATTTCATCGCTGGAAATGCTGTCGATTAAGCCTGATCGCCGTTCGTAAAAAAAAAAAGAGGACCCCGGTTTTATAATTGATACATTTCATATGGCTATCCTGTTTACTTCCGTTAAACATACACATCCAACGTTTGCAACAAGGTGGAAGTGTGGCATGCTTGTTTCCGCTTAATGAGATGCGATAATGGGGTTCGACGAAATTTTTCTGGAAGTGATTTCGACCAGCTGTGCTTCCGTAATTGTTGGAAAGTGTGTCTTTTCGTTTGCGGAAATTTTTGTCTCTTTTTGTTCAGCAATTTTGGCTTCCATAAGGAGACTGTTTTGCAATATAATCCTTTTAGCAGTACATATGAGACGGGAAAGCATTGCCTTAATTTTTTTTTAATTTGTTGCATTATTATCTTGTAGCAGTAAGTATTATAATATTTTCTAGGATCAATTGTTGATATCATTTTATTTGTAAGGAACTTCAATTGGTGAAAAATTAACAGTGCGTAATCTTAGCTGTTCCTATAAACAGTAATTATAATCTGCGACCTCTAAGTATCTTTTATTTAATTGTAGATTCGTAAATATATTTTTATGTAACGATTAATATGTAAATGGTCATAATCTGTGCGTAGTATAAATTGTGTCACAGTTCCAATACCTTTTACATCCTCAATGAGATGAATTTTTGTATTTTTAAATATTGTTTTCAATAGTACTATATTTGGAATTGTATATATGGTATTTTGTATGCATAGTAGTAAGGCAAAGGGGTATATGGTCTCACAATTTTGTTATTAAAAATGTATTACGTCATAATGGAGGTTTGCGTGTGTGGAGAATCTCGTATAGCAAAAAATATAATAATAATATAAAACATTAGTATAAAATTAATTTTTGTTGTAATTATTTATACATCATATCTGTAATTTTATTAATTTGTAGAATATTTTAAGTGATAAAAATGTAACTCTCACATATGCACAGTAGACATTTGTTTTACAATTGAACATATTTAGAATGTTGTATAAATTTAATGGAAATATTTTGTACTGTTTCATAATGTTTATGTACTTATGAGGTTCAGGTGGTCTGCGTCTTTGAGTCATGCATCCAACGCTATGTTTCCTTCGGCGTCCGCTGCTCGTGTTCCTAATACAATGTTGCAAGGAGGGTTGCCTACCCTTCAGGCTCCCGTCGCTTTCTGCCTTCTGCTGGACGATATTTCGATAGTCGAACAATTACCGAAAGAATCATTGTAATGTTTATCGACACAACATTATTAATATATTTTACATATCACTGAATGAAAATAAAATTAATTTAATAGTTTAGATAAAAGAAAGTTTGAATTTTACAAATATGGAAATTGAAAATCACTTCTTTCGATTGCTTAGAAAGTAATACTATTTTTTGAAATTTAGAAAATTCAGTCGTAATGCAGTTCTATCCAATATTTGTTTTATAATTTTCTTCTTGGAACAACACTCTCTCGAAATTTTAAATATGCATATCAATTGACTGTGTTGTTAATCCCCTTTTCCGACAGTGTAAGTTTACAATTTGTTTGTTTATATTTTTAGTAACACAATTTTAGTAAAATATAATTCTCCTAGTAAGGAATATTTAGTAAACAATGTGGTTACTTCCAAATAAAATATTACCATATGCTCATTTTTGATATTCAAATAAAATGGATAATAATAATAATATTAATTAAAGTGTTTCAATGTAACCATGATTCTCAAATTGTACTCAAACTGCACTCAGTGTGTTTTGATTCTCAAAATATTTGTTAGTTATAAAATATTTCAGGACAAGCTAAATTTAAGAATTAAAAGAAATTATACGATATCAGTCCACCTGATAACGCAGATGACCCGAGCTCTGTATAACAATAGCCAATTTGTGGCTTTATAATTTTTGTTATTCTAATTCTCGGCAAAGCTTTTGCACCTTTAATCCTATTGAGGGGGGCATTCAATTCACCATTTGCTCAGGCGCTTATGGTCGGTTGACCGTTAAATGAACTGAAAATGGGGATAACCCTATCGGTGAGCTATCCCCAAATTATTCACCCCACATATTATTGTCCTATTATCTAAAGCAGGAGTATCGTGCGCGCCACAATCTTTCGTTATTTTTCGAACCGTAGGGGCGGCTACCCCCAACCGACCATGGAAAATCATGTGAATTCAGTCACCCTACCTACCTTGACGGACATGTGCTTGTCGCATATGGGTAACACGTGTGCGCATTCACTACCTACCTACTACCCTTCATTCTAACAACGGAGCATAGTCAATCGTACAATGTACACTTTTCACTAAATTAAACCACTCATTTAATTGTTACGTTGCACCTGCTGTTAGCATCGTTATAAATAAATCAACCGGCTGATTTCTCAACTATGAACTGCTCTACAAGTGTGACGTACGGTGAATAACATTTATAATAAAAATTTTGTCACAATCGACGTATAAATAAAACATAGTTTATACTAATGTCGATACCAAATTTCACCACTTGTTTAATTGTTATGCCGCATTTACTGTTAACATTGTTTCAAATAAATTAACCTGTCAAACGCATATTTTCAACTATGAACAGGTCTAAACGTGCAAATAAAATTTACGTAACAAACATACGGTTGCAATCAACGTAAGTACAGTTTATACTAATTTAAGTATAAATGAAAGAATTATTGGTGACATTAAAAACAAAATGGAATCACGAAGATTAATAAAAACAATGGGCTGTGCGTTTTGAACAGCAAAACGATTCAACGTTTATTGAAAAATACTGCAAGGAAATTCAATTGATACCAACCTTGTTTTACATACAAATATAATTTAATATTTATTAATACAAGACGAATATATTTATTCAGATTGAACGTATTTGTCTACATTTACCTCGACATTTCGATAAAAATGTCACTTTCAACATTCGATTTCGAAATTTTTACGATGTTGACGAACGAGCTGTAATTAGTTAATTTAAAGTTACATAAGAAACCTGTTCTCCCGTGAATTGCTGGAGTCCCTGCGTGAAGTAGGTATACATATAAACATTTTTCGGTTTTCTACACAACATTTGTGTAAACGTTGTTAACGAGATTTGTCGGAAGGGCGGTAAACTGTCAATCGATATTATTTTCTCGGCAAAAGGAGAAGCTGCAACTCTTCCACGCGTGTTAGGGGTGCTTTCCGGTTAGGGCGACCGTTGCGGGAAATCGGCGTATCGTGGGAAAAATTCGAAACTCCGAGTTTCCCATCATTTCGACCGGGAATGTGTTGGCCAAACTTTCTCCGAATTCGAAAGCGTTGCGGGACAAAACTTTTTCCGGGCCCGGTGAAACCGAGGTTCTCGCGAGATTTCGTGAATCTTTTTCTCGACGCGTTCAAAAGGGGGCTGAAAGGACCCCTAAGGCTTTCTCGAACCAGTCCCAGGTATGAATAGATCTTTTTTCAAACGCTAAAACCCCCAAGCTACTTTCGAAAACGCGGTATGCGAAAGGCTAACGATTTTCGAACGCTGCAGGTGAATTGTAAACGATTTTCTCGAAACGAATACGACTCTTTTCCAAAACGAAATTCAACCGATTCTATGGAGACGCTTCGTTACAACTAAGGTCTTAAACACTAACAAGGGTAAGGTGTGCGAATGACGAAACAGGTGGAATTGGGTTACCAAGTAAATTTATTTTCTTAACAAATTGGAAGACAGTAGGAAGTTGCGTCGGCGCATACCGACGGCATTAAAGCCGATATCACAATGTATACGTTAATTAATAATTAACCTAGTAGGTACAAATATCACAATTGCGACCGACATTGCGTAGCGTCGCAATATTAAAAAAAAAGAAAAAGATCAGAAAAATATATTTTTAAAGTTATCGAGCTCCGTATGGAACGATCTAAAAATACTCGACAATTTCGTGTTCTCGATGAGCAACGGGTCAGTCAGATCGTAAAAACTAAAATCTATTTATCACAGTTTCGAAACAATCTTATCTAAAGGCAGTCTGGCAGAGCGAGAATCTGCTGCGTATCCTCGGGGCCAAACTTTTTCTTCGTCGACTGGTTGACACAGTCTTGGCCCCCCCTTCCCCCGGAAGCTTCTGTTTCCTCGTCGAATCTTCGTCGTGTCAAGGCACGACGAGGGAATTCTGCTAGCTGGCTCTCTTCAAGGAAGTTGTAGGGGTGACCCCCCCCCCCTCTCCTGTTCTCTGTGACTCGAAGTCTCCGCGTGAGGTAGATGACGTTTCGTCGCGTCCCGGCAGGGTTGTTTGTTCACGCGACTTGCATCTCGGGCGTTTGGTGTTGCGAGAACGCGCGCTCTTTGTAGCACAGATCACTATCGGCCATGCTCAAGGTTGTCCAGTAGAAGTCCCCGGCGTGGGTGTGGGCGAAATGCACGGGCACGTAGCACTGACCCGGCACAACCGGCACCACCGTCATTTGCCCGTCAAGGCAGACAGTGATGGCAGCACCCTCTTCGGCGTCTTCGAGTTCCGCGAGCAGTCTTCTCTCGAGGGCCTCGTTCGCGTTGTTCTGGTTGTCGACCTCCTCGGTGAAGACCTCCGCCTGCGGCACCGCTTTCTGCTCCTTGCATTTGCCGGATTTCCCGGTTGTTGTCTTCTTCTTGAGGAGCCTGAGGATCGGCTTGAGAGCACGCCTGAGCCGCATGCTGCTCGCCTTGCTGCTCTTGCCGGACATCTTCAGGTTGTACAGGTTGTCGTTCAGCTCGTTCTCGTACTCGAACACGTGGCTCATCGTGGTGGCGGCCATGTTTGCTCTGCTTGTCCTTTTCGCTGATATACTTCTCGACGACGACGACAGACGCACACTGAACCGGTTTTAAAGGAGCGTTGCACGAGACGACCGGCGGTGTACACACGGTTGTCGGTTATGAATCGACCACAACGTTCGTCGTTAACTCGATTCACGAATATAAGCGTCCTCTTGCAAGAGATGCTACTTCTGTGGCTGCTTCTGATTGCTGGCTTCCGATCGAGAGAGAAATCTCGGGGAGCGAGCGGGAAGAGTACCGTGTAGGTAGACTTTCCAGAAGGATGCTTTGGAACGAAGCGCTAGTGAGCGAATGGTGCCTTAAACCAGCAACCCCGGACCTTATATAGGCCCGGCCGAGCAGGACGGGGTGACAGAGTGGGGAAGGCAGGTGCACTCTGGCTGTGGGAACTTGGAGAATTCGGAGCTTCCCACGTCAGGATCCACGCCGACCATCTGCCGCTTTTCTCCCCCCTCTGATACCCTCCGACACTAATCCAACCTACCACCCCGACCTGCACAGAGTTCTTACACCCCCACCCCCGCGATCACCCCCTCGCTCGTAGAACCGAGCTCTCTTTCGAGGTGGATCCTTCCTTTCCTAAGGCTCTCTCTCTCTCTCTCTCTCTCTTTCTCTTCTCCTTTTCTCTCCTCTTCGGTTTCCAGAGAAGAGAAGCCAGGGGTCTCTTTCGCGACCCAGCACCGTGATCAAAAGGGTGGATGTTCACCCATTTCGGAGCTGGACCAGTTCGAACCTGTCCCGACATGTCTCGACCGGTTGCGTGGACTTAGATCACGCCGAGTCTTCTCGGTACCTCTTACTGGACAAGCTCGCTCTCTTACCCCTTGACGTACGATCCTCTTCTTTGATTATTATAATTGATTATTACATTATAATTACAGCTTCTTTGTCTCTCGTCGTTTCCTAGACGAATTTCTAATTGTCGCACTGGCTCCGATGGGACATTACAGGTCCTACTTGAGAGGTCATTGTACACCTACAATGACAATGTTCATGTAAACATACGCTCTGTCATTCTCTTCCTCGCTACAATAACTGGAGCCACTTTGTCTTTACTAATTTCTCTGAAAGAAATAGACAGGGTTCGAGTATAACTTTGTTATTTTAGATAAATATGGCACGAGGCAATTTTTCAGTTTCAATTTTTTTTTCAATTTGTTTTCCATTGCTCATCAAGTTCTACAGCAGTTTGATCTTATACAGAAGTGCATCGTTTCAATGTGCACTTGCACTTGCACTATTGAACGATGTGCTACGCTTCTTTACATTATTTGGTACTTCATGCTGAACAAGGGAGCACTCGGACACAAGGTCAACCAAGCTAACGTTTCGAGAGATATGTAAAATTTTATGCAATATTTAATAAGAAAAGACCGATATGCTAGGGTTAAGCGCTAATAGTTCAGAGTAGGCTGAGTGGTAGATAGTGAGCGATTGCTGTAGTCTTTCAAAATGCGGAAGGGTACAGTAGGAGTTGTAAACCACATCCATTTGTAGGCTTGAAAGGCCCAAAATAAAAGGATATTATTATTACAATATTCATTAACATTGAAGCATCATATCGCCGGTATGTTTACTAACATATTGTACCTAACATCGTGCTGGCAATCAACATAAACAGCGCGTAATAAGACAAATGTCGAACCGAAAATATTTAATTTGATATTTAATTTAATTATTAAATTCAATTCAATTATTAATATTATTAAATTAAATTAATTTATTTTGTACTTTAAACTCACCCTGTACAATTCCACTGAAGCTAAGCATATATTTCCTCATTCCCTCATTGAAATAGATCCGATAGCACCCTCTCACTGTTTCCCCTATCGAAATTAAATAACAAATTGTTTTCAACAGACGTAATCTCTGCAAACTCGCGAAAGAACGGTCGTCCACAGTTTGTTTTCGAGTTAGATTATCACGTCATCAGGGGGGGATTAATTTGGCCAATTAGACGAGAGAATTTCATTCGAAGAGCGATTCGTGTGCGAGTCGCGAGCAACGTGGTTAAATCAACAAGTTGGCGCAGGGGGTTGCGAGCGTGGTAATTAACGGGCGACAGTAACATTTCTCCGTCCTCGTTAATTCCTCGCGGGCGCACAGTGGCCGAGAAATTTAGGGTCGAGCGTCTAGACGCGTCAAGATAGGCTCTGGCACCCGTCGCAGTCATTAACTGCGCTTCGGGTTTGCCTGTGTTTTCCCCCCTCGAAGAACCACGACGCACCGTCTGCATCCCTGCAGGGCTGCGCCAGACACCCTCGTATACGCATAACCGTGCGTAATAAGCTACGAATAAAAAGTATGCCGTTTTTGCCGCGTTTCTTTTCGCTTCCTTTTTTCTTTCTTGGTCCTGCGGTCCCCCTCGGCGGCCATTGAATTAACAAGTTTTTCGGGGGGAGGCGCTTTTTTTTCGAGGAGACCTGCTCGAATCAGGTGAATTTGCTGTTCAACCTGTTGACGCGGTCGAACACTTGTTCACGTGACGTTGCTTGCTCGGGTTGTGCGTTCACGGTGACGTTCGAATTTGTTCAAATTTTCTGCTTTTCACTGTTCTCTGATAGAGATTTTAAACATGTACAGTCAAACCTGTTTTTGTGCGGTAGATAGGGACCGCACAAAAAAAAATATTCAGGAACTTCATAAATAGTTGTAACAAATAATTTTTTACAACATATCAAAGAAAATTTTTTTATGCCAAAGAAAATGTCAAGGATTTACGAAATAGCGAGAAAGTGCTTTCCAAACAAAATAAATAATTAAATTACACATGAAAACATTTAAGAACAATTTCATTTCTCATTTTAAACATGGAGAAATTTTCAAAATGCACATAATTCAATACTACTCGTAGTCCAAAACGCGCATCTTCTTCTGATGAGAACATTACAAGAGTGTTATAATGCCAACATCGTTGGCATTCATATACCGCATAAAAAAAAATCGCACAAAACAAATTGCATAGAAAAGGACCGCACAAAAACAGGTTTGCCTGTAAAGGTCATATGTAAAACTAGACAACAGAAAAATTTATGGATGCTATTGTTTCCGACTTTGCAAGATTAAAAGAGAAAATATAATTCTCGATATATGTCACCGACACGGGTCTTGCCAACGACATATATCGTCCAGGAGACATGCCCAAGCCGTATTTTGTTTACAATCCTCCGCATTCGAGGCTTCTCGAGCTTCATGGCCCATCACGGGGTTTACCCCGCGGTAGTGGGGATAATTTCGCGACGTTTATCATCCAGAGCTTGGCGACATATATAGAGAAATCACTATAGACCATTTCTATCCAATGATTACAATGGTGCCTACGTTAATCAGTAGATTTTGCTCGGAGAATAATTCATCGTATGCAACGACCTAATGAAATAAAATTCTATTTTGTTGTTATCGATGAGCACAGCCAGTGGGCGACGCGTAGGCATACGATAAATACAAGCTTCTTTCTTCGAAGAAGTAATAAGCGGCAAAGCAGTTCTAATAACTGTAAAATAAATCGTAAGTGGTTAATATTTGACCGAGCGCCGCACAGTGGGCAATTTGGACAAAATCGGATTCAAAATCAAGGAACTTTCGATAGGAATGAGGTAGAGCGATGAAATTTTTTTTAAATGAAAGCTGCAACTTTGTAGAATATGGGAAAAATAGAGAGATTGTGGTACGAACGTTTTTTAACCTCGAGAAAATTCGTTAAACGCGAACAAATTCAAGAAAATTTTAGTTTTTCCAATACCACGCGCGGAAAAAAATGTTTTTTAACATGCAATACATCATTTCCCATAGATTTTTTCACGCTGATTTCAAATCTGGTCTCAAAATTTGTCTACGACCTCAGGATTTTGGAAAAAATAGATTTTTGTGACAAAAACTAATGAAGTCATTTTTTCGTTGAAATGATTGGATGGTAATAATCTCCCTATTTTTTCCCATATTCTACAAAGTTTCAGCTTTCATTTAAAAAAAATTTCATCGCTCTACCTCATTCCTATCGAATGTTCCTTGATTTTGAATCCGATTTTGTCCAAATTGCCCACTGTGCGCCGTAGCAGGCAGTTCGAAAATCTGGCAAGTGCAGTAGGGTAGACAACCTAACCGAGACCCTCCCGAACGAACCTGTTGAGGTTCGGGAAGAGGGTTCCGTGAAGGTCGTGGCAGATCCCGTAGGGGCATCGATGCGCCGTGCCAGCAGGATCGCTTCGTGGGGTACCGGCCGCCCTCTTCGGGGACAGGTACATCGGGGGTATTTGTTTTCACTTTGCGCTTTGGAACTACAGTTCGAGGCAGGTGAGGCGGAGAGAGACCGTGATCTCGTCGAACCTCCGGCCAAGAACGTCTCCCTGCGGCAGGAAATGATTTTACTTTCATGAAGACGCCGCCGCGCCGTTGCTCGCTTCTCTTCGCCACATTCCCGGAGCCAGTTCGCTTTTTATTTAAGCGCTAACAGATCCCGGTAAGCTCGTACGGGGTTTCGCTCGAGGCACGATGAAGCGATAGATATTGCCAAGGTGGTGCTAGTGCAGGTCAGTTTATTTTTTATTTTCCGTTGGTCTCTCCTCGATCGGATCGCTGGCTCGTACGAATATTAACCCTTTGCACTCGAAGCTATTTTCACTCGAAACATTTCTGCCGACCTAGAATATTTCCCTTCTTTCTTCATGTTATACGTACGAAAATGGTGCAATTTACTCGTACAATACCGAAATGTTTAGTAATTTATTAAATGCAAACGAATTTAATAATGCAAAGAATATTTGAATAATTATACAGCAATTTTTAGTGGTGTTTTACAGTCACCATTCGAGTGCTAAGGATTAATGTCTTGTACAACATATTTTTTTGTGAGTATACAGGATATTCTGGTGATTCGTTTTCAATATGCGTTGTTTCAAGTAGTCGCTGAAACAAGAATAATTCTGTGATTGTTAGTAGAGAATTTATTACAAAATTCTTTGTTTCATATTCATTAAAACTTGCTTAGTATCGTGACTGGCCAGTGCATGCTTTTGATATAGATTTATCCTTAACTAGTAACAATATTAAATTTATTATGGACTCGTTTCAGTTCGATTGTCGTGTCGTAAATGTAACATGGAACGACAAACATATAAGCAAAATAAAATTATATAATAATAATATAATGTTTGCAGTCACGTGCAAGAAAGTGCATTGCTGCAGCGACAATTCTAAATCTAATAAAAGCAGTGAACCATTTATTAGCCTGCACATTTTTTTACTTTTATATTTGTCTAAATTTTGTGCTTGTCTCTTAATTAGTGAAATGTTTATTTTGTTAAGTGGATTCTAGAGTAATGTGTCTGTGAATATAAATATCAGTGGTCACAGTTTGCATGTTACGTGTACTTCATAATTTTTATTCCTTACCATTCTTCAGATATAAACTACATGGATTTGATTATGAATTTTTAAAGTACACCAGATGATCGAAAGCAAATTTTCAAAACGTTCCATTACGCGTAAAGTATATTTGACAGTATGTATTTTACGATTAGGAATTTTTAGTGCGCGAGATAGTTCGAAGCAGATTTTCATGATTCCCAATTTATGCACGAAGGATTAACATTCTACCCAGTCGCACCCCTAATTTATATTTTTTTCCGTTACCAAATTGCTGAGTACTTAAGAAAATCAAGAAATCGAGCGATTTTTTGTAACACTTGTTCGCTGGGAGGTAGAAACCGGTTCGCAAAGAAGTATGCGAATATGTCTCCGTGTTTCGTTAGAATAGTTGCCGCGGCGCATCGTCGCTGCACATCAACTCGAACATACCTGTCCTTTGATATCATTCTTCCGCGGCTCTCGTAACATCGAAAGACTGTGGATCTCGTTCCACTTTGGGACGGGCTATGCAACCAGTTCTTAATTCGATAGGATTATAATCAATTCGAGACCGCCCCTTTCCCACTGATTTAAAAGCACGGATTTAATTGGCCGTGTTCGGCGCACGTGCACCCTTGGGGTGTCGTTCGCGGGAACGATTTCTGAACAGGTTGAGGTTAGTTGAAGGTTAACAATTGACTATTCAGACTCCTGCGGATATTTGTGCAATATAAAAATTTGCTATGTCAATTGCAGGAAATTAGAGCTCAAACAGTATTTCTTTCTTTAATAATCGTTTAAAATTTTTTAATAATTTTTTAAAATGTTTTTAAATGATTTTAAATCGCACCTACTCAATTTTTCTCTTAAATGCATAAAGTCTGCAGTTTAATTGTAAACGAACCAGCAGCTGGGGCTAAATGGAAAAGAAAATATTCATGAGTTTTTGAACATTATTTTTGCAATGAAATTAACTGCAAGTATCTATCTATTTATTATTAGATTTCGCCAGCCTTCATTTACATATTTTAGAAATTTGTAAAATGTGACAATTTTTTATCGAAGCGTGTAATGTATGTAAACAATTGGTCTTTCGTTGCTGTAAAGAATTATTCTCTTCTAATCAAAATATCCACATTTAAATTTGACCTTCCTCCACAATAGCTTTGAATAATCTACAATATTCTCACGCAGATAGTACACAGTTGAAGATAAGAAACGAAGACTATCAAGGTGAAGGGATTTCCACCAGTAAGAGATAGCGTTATCTATTTGTAGGGTAGTCAAGGTGATATCCATTTTGGATTTGGAAGATATAATCAAACAATGCACGCAAAAGTGTACATTCCATAACCTACCGTGTTATATTCAAGGTTATAGTGACTCACAAATTCACAGTTTTAAATTAGTAGAACTGCATCACAGAAAAATTTTGTAAAGTTATATTTTAACTAGTATAATATAATATTTAAAATAAAATAATTAATATATGTAATAATAATATATCTAATATAAAAATATTTAACAATATAATTTATTGATTATATTTTTATTTAATTATATAGTAAAATGCTCAAAAGTTATATAATACTAGTATAATAATAACCGTATCTTGAAATTACTGGAGGCAATTTTTGCTTCGCATAAAAATATGCGGTCTAATAATAATTTTCGCCTGACCTGCCTGGCTAAAAATTACCATATTCTATATTCTAACATTTTTTAATAACACCGTTAATCGCTCAATGAATTAAAGTTTCTGCCAAGGAGTAGATGAATTGAAATTGCGAACTATTTATTTTCGAGGAGCAATCCAATTAAACGTTGATTCGTAGAATCTCCATGTAGAGAGTCGTTCATTAAAAAGCAGGTATAGCTAGGGCGGGAAATATGACATTATGCGAACGTCCACGGTAGGACGAAGGTTCATCAGATAAAACGCTGGCTCGCGGGCTAACGATTCTAATGTTGACGGTAGCATTATGCGAACGAAGTGACACGATCTTGATTTAAACACCGTCCACAGGATTCCGATTGTATCGGTTCACGGACGTTTTCGCGGTCGTTTCAAATAATGAACGTGAAACGGCTCGGTCATGCGTCGGCGCGCCGCGCAAGCAGTAGCTTTGGGCGAAATGAATGAGAAATTGCTTTGCGTCTCGTATGATTGGAGTCGTTTCGTTGCTTCTTTCATCGGACTTGCCTCGAAGACAGTTCCATTTTACGTTCGGCCGAGTAGGGGATGCAATTGTAATTGAATTAATTCGATTTTATTCATTCTAAAATCGTACATCGAAACTTAGGGGGTAAAGGGGAAGATTCACAGTATTTACATCATAGTTTCAGCCAGAATTATTTAATTATCAGACGTTACAATGTGTACCATTTACAAAAAAAAAAAAAATACGTGTCCTCAGTTTTTCGCTCGCTATATTGTGCAAATATGTCCTAGAAGAAAACTGAACGTATTCAATTTTTTAACGAATTGTTCACAGTCTGAATATTGACTCAGAAAATGGCGGTTGTATAAACTTCAACATGAAGAGGGCGTCATTATGACGTCAAAATGTCGGGTACTAATATTTGTAATTTACAATGATTGACATGGTAAAGATATATCCGTGAGGAATTATTCAATTTTTTTGGGTACACAGGGTGTTTCACCTAACTCAATTTCAAGGTTATCGAAGTTTTTTTTACATGGAATGATATATTTTTATTATCGCTATATGATAGCCGAGGTCAAGACGAATCCAACGACCTGTAATATTATGACATTCAAGTGACCTTGAGTACGAGAAATTCATAAAAGCAGGACACTTGATGTAAATAGTGAAATAACGATGACATGAACCTCGTTCTTGAACCTTGATTAATGACTGTAAACACGCTCACAATAAATTGTACATTGAACATTTTTTTTACGACGTTCTCTTTACTGACGAAGCTACTTTTCCTAACCATGGACAACTGAATGCACATAATATGCATTATTGGTGCAGTGAAAACCCGAAATGACCGACAAGTTGAACACCAGCGTCCATGGAGTGTGAATGTATGGTGTGGAATCGTTGGTGACACGAAACTCAAGGTCACGCGAAGGTTATAATATTACAGGTCGTTGGATTCGTCTTGACCTCGGCGATCATATAGCGATAATAAAACTATATCATTCAAAAAATATAACCTTGAACAAATTTTCTTGCCTATCATAATATTTGCCCTCCTGAACCGAACTAATGTTTTCCTCTGCAATTTCTTTCTATCACAGAAACCAAGCGAGATATTCTAGATGCTCGAGTAAGGTGAAACACCCTGTATATTATTTTAAGAAATGGCAGAAAATGTGGATAGACATTTAAAATGTAAACTAGTGATTTATAGTGCTCCATGAATCTAGCGTTAAGACGGCATTTCGGCCAGCTTTCCCAAACGGAAATTTCAATTTCCGCGCGAAAGTAGAAAGGGAACGATTGAACGGCGAGCATGCGTGCACGGTGGTTGTTCAGGACAAGAAGTTTTATAGCCGGCTTCCTCGATTTCGCGATCCGGCTGGCCTTATCACGGTAGCCCGTGCGTGTTACATCATCGTGGCCGAACTGGTCGGAATCGGATCGTCATCGTGTCGTTTTCGCGTCGGATGGTGCCCGGTGGCACGCTAGCGCCGAGAGCCGATATCACGCCTTTTCACGACTTTTCATTAGCATATAAATAATACCCCGAGTCGAGGAAGAAGGGAGACCGAGCGAGGCGTTCTCTTCTGCGTAACCGCGTTCTCCGTGCGGTGTGGCCGATTCCGGCGTGGTTTCAGGGAAGAGAAGGAACAGAATAAAAGAGGAACCGAGATATACTGGCGAGTGAAACAGTAGTAGTGACCCCCGGGGCTATGTAGCACCAAACAAGAAATCCCTTCTGACGTCACCGGCAGGTGCATCGTACAGTCCATCCTTCTCGGGACGGTTGTGCTCAGTTGCACCCTACGAGAGGGTTCTTCCCTCTCGTTCCCCGACATCGTGGCGCGGCCGCTCGTTTTCCTTCTCCCGCTCTCGACCGTGTAATCGTACTGATTTCACGATCGAGATACCAGGTTTCCCTCCGCCCGGCACGGATTTGGTTACCTGCTTACACGACGCTGCCTGTTTACGTGTTTGTTTTACGGTGTACGGGGTCGGGCACAGGTTCTCCTACCCTCTTGCTCGGGGACCGCGGATTAAAATTATAGCTATACGTCTCGTTGACTTCGCGCTCAAATCTTCTTTAGATTAAAATCGTCACTCTCAGGTGTGCACGCTTCGAGATGCTCGCTCGCCGCGCCGCACAGTGGGCAATTTGGACAAAATCAAGGCACTTTCGATAGGAATCGGGTAGAGCGACGAAATCATTTTTTAAATGAAAGCAGCAACTTTGTAGAATATGGGGAAAATAGAGAGATTGTGGTACGAACGTTTTTTAACCTCGAGAAAATTCGTTAAACGCGCACAAATTCAAGAAAATTTCAGTTTTTCCAATACCACGGGCGGAAAAAATTTTGTTTTAACATGCTATACATCGTTTCCCATAGATTTTTTCACGCTGATTTCAAATCTGGTCTCAAAATTTGTCTACGACCTCAGGATTTTGGAAAAAATAGATTTTTGTGACAAAAACTAATGAAGTGATTTTTTCGTTGAAATGATCGGATGGTAATAATCTCCCTATTTTTCCCATATTCTACAAAGTTTCAGCTTTAATTTAAACAAAGTTTCATCGCTCTACCTCATTTCTATCGAAAGTTCCTTGATTTTGAATCCGATTTTGTCCAAATTGCCCACTGTTGCGCCCCACAAAAATCTCCGAAGAAATCAATGTTTATGTAACTCCCTTTACACACGTAACTGGCACAATTTTTATTTTGCAGATCCGGAATAATAATGGTAATCTGAATGCATTACATACACAGGTGCAATGAACATCGAGTGATTAGATCTGCGATTTTAACATGAATATTGTTAACTAATGGTACAGGTGTACGTAGAAAGCTACCATGAATATTAAAATAATACGAACAAAAAATGAAGGATATGATGAAAGTAGGCGTCTGAAAAAATGGACCAAGGTCGACCTTTTAAACCCGATCGAATCTCTCATGTCTATTGTGAACGTCGGGGCTCTATTAGTCTTTGTAATGACGAAAAAAAAAAAAAAAAAAGAAAAACGTGAAGGGTATAATATTTGTTCACTGCAAGTGGTTACTCGGATTTCATTGGTCTATTTGTAATTCAACGTGAGTGAAAGTAGTAAATTGTTGGCGATATATTGGGAACGCTAGAAATTTAAATAATTGCGACTACTTTCATTCATTTATTTTATTTCATCCTTGACAAATGTTATTTCAACAGGAAATCGCCTATTGAGGAAGATAAAAATATTGTAGGCCCTTCTTGCATTGTCCACAGCACGAAAAACGTTGAAATTTATAAAATCGACGCCGGGCTCTTATTTTATGCAAATATTGCAGTACTCCATTGAAAAATTTCAAGCAAAATGATCAGTTCAACCTTAAAAAGCGCGGCAACCGGTTATATTGTTTTTCAGGAGACCTCGTAGCAAGACAACGTCACGTTTAAAGAAAGATAATTTTAGTTATTAGTAAACACATAATGATTAAAGCGATCCGTTACCTACAGCAGTGGCATTTATCCGATTGAATGGCAGTGATAATCTTGGCAAACTGGTTCCTGACAGTCAAGATTTCATTTATGTAAATGCCGTTTCTTTTTTCATCAAAGATTTTAGACCAGTCAGGGTTAACTAAATGAGATCACTCCCCGATCATGTTAATACGGAGATAAGATTTTTCAAGATCCGATGCAGGATCCAAGGCGCCGAGAACATTTGATTGATAATACTCCGATATATCTTTATCGGAGAGCAAATTCGCAGACTTTGTACATGCTAAACAGTTGATTAATATACAGGTTATAATTATCCTCGGATAGGGTCCACTTTGTCCAGAAGTGGACCTCTGCTTCTAATTATAAATTTTCTGAAATACATGAATTAATTTGACGCCAACAGTTTCATGAAATTTCCCATATTTTGTAAATCAAACGTGTCGATAAATGTGCCACAAAATTTGTTTAGCTTTCGTTCCCGCAGAACTATAATAAATGTAATAACTAGACTGCAGATCTTTATGCAAAATATAAATGTTCCGCGTAGATTTTAGGAATCAGGAGCTAAATAGAAAATGATTTCATCCCTTAATAATATTGATACAATGATAAGAATGAGATAAGAATATTTTTAGATTTTTCTAATCTTTCACTGTTATATATTTCAATTAGCCAATGCGAAATGTATGTTCTAAATAAATTTTCTCCCCGGACACGATGAACCGTAATTTTAGAGTTCTCGAAGGTTCATAAATTCGAAACTAGACTGGTAATATGTAATTTTCGATGGTGGAGGCTGGATAGGGGACACCTTGTAACCCCATCGAAAATGGGGATCTCTAAATTAGAAATAAAAAAGGTAGAAGGTCACCGGAAAAGGAAAAACGTAGGGGGGAGGGGACGTTAACGAACAGAAAGATCGACAAAAAAAGGGGTTCTTTCGTTTTGCTCGGGGCGAAAAATAATCTGTAATACGGGCTACCGTATTCCTTTTTTGTTTCTCGCTCGTACGGGGCTGGTAATCGTTTTCGGCAGGTAGGCAACGGCTTTTGAGATAGAGATCTTCGTAATCGGAATTTTATATCTTTCTCCCCTTGCTAGGGCCAACGGGGTAAATGTATAGTAGCCTCGACCCTATTACACTTTTTTCCCCCGGTTATTAAATATTTTTTAGGTGTGCCGCTGCTCATCGATACGAATTTTAGGTTATTAGGGCGGCACCGTGTGGCGCAATCGCGCCGAATTACATCTTGAATTTCCTATTGGACTGATGGAGGAGTCGGAACGGGCATTTCTTTTAATTGGTATCTCGTTTTGTAAAAGCATTGATCAGCGTTCGCTCGTCACGTTTCCTTTTCTGTTTATATCCAAACCGCCAATATCGTCTGCGTAATAAGCGTTGTCGATTCTGGTTTTTTTGCGCGAGCGTAAACGAAAGAATATCATTTACCAGTCATGCGAACCGAGGAAAGTATCGAATTTTATTGGAATTTGTGGATGTGTCTTCTTTCGATTTTTCAGTCCGATTTATTTGTACGTCTGCGAAATAAATTCAATTATCTGTTCCAGGACCTCCGAAAAATAAGTTATAAATTGGTTGGTATCAAATAAAGTCGAAATTGATTACAATAAGTAATTAATTTTATATTAATTTGTACATATAATAGCTTGCAAATTTGGTTGACTGATTATTTTATACTATTCAAAATGTATTAAAATTCTTTATGAATATTTGTTTCATGCATTTATTAATTTTTCTCGGTTATTTTGTTACAGTTGTTCAAAGAGTGAAGTGGCATCTACTTCAAAGTATTCATCGCTGGGTAAGTCGAACAATTTGTATAAAAATTTATAGCAGAGTGAATGATCTTCTCCTGCTCAGGACTGTTCAGGATGAAGCATTTCTAATCATTCTAACTGCAAAGAAAGTGATACAGCGAGGGGTTGAACTTCACCTTGGCAACCCAGAAATTTTCAACTTTTTACCATATAATCCTGTACACTTTAATGCGAAAATGGCAAAAATCGAAGTTTCAGGGCGAGGTATTCACTGGTTCAAAAGTTACACGTGTTTAAGGTATAATCGCTCAACTATAAAGACGCGTAACTTTCGAATCGGTAAATTCCTCGCCTGGAAACTTCGATTTTTGGCATTTCCTCGACAAGACGTGCAGGATTATATGGTATAAAGTTAAAAATGTCTGGGTTGCCAAGGTGAAGTCAAGCCCAGGCTTAAGACTGATGCTATAAAATGAAAGAATTTCAGCCGATGAGAATCAGAAATCGCGTTACATGGAAAGGAGTCCGTCCTTACGCTTCCATTTGCATTTCCACGTGATCGTGAAAATCGGGATTGGTCGAGCGTTTTCCCCGAGACGGGTGAATCCTTTATACGGTTCGGCTCGGCTGTCCATCCTCTCGAATCACGCGGACTCCTTTGTCCCGCGGACCGTTCGAAGTTTCGGGGGCACAATAATAAGGGCTCGACCGAAAGCGCAGACCCTTTCGATCCTTTTTGAAAGGTTCATCCGACACCAGTGAAAGGGGGGGGATGCAATATTATTCAAAATCATGAAATTCTCCGATGGAATTTCGTTATTTCCAGGCCTATTCAGGCTCGTAGATGCATATCTTGCATCGATGAATGGCGGCTACCGTACGGGGTAAGCATGGGGTCTGAAAGTTCCCGCTTTGAGGGGCCCACCCCCGCGCGCGCACCGGTCCAGAACCGGTGAAATCCAGGTAAAAAGGGTCAAACCTGCGAAAAGGGCACACGTGCACCTCCCTAACGCACACGTGTGCGTATTTGTAGACCGCTCTGTCGGACGCAATCGTTCGGGGGGACATTCCGATCGTCGAATCGAGCGAGTCACTGTGAAAAGAGGTTCTTCAACCCCGCTTCTGAAGGGTTGCCGTGCAACCTCCCGTGCGATACTCTTTCTCTCCTTTGAGCGAACTGCGTACACGAAGAAAACACACTTTTCGCAGCTGTCGGAACAGCGACATGTGCAGCCTTTCTTTTCCTGTTTTGTGGAAAAAGACCAGGTGCGATTACGCGGCTGCGCGATTAAACGAACGGCTGCGCGTGTCTCTTATCGTCGCGTCGCCGCGCCGTGATAGCAATACGTGATTAAACCGTCCTGTTGCACTTGTTCCGCTGGTACCGAGTCTTTTGTCCCCGCGCCGTAACCCTTTCACAGGTGAACCCTTTCTCTGCGAGGAACCCTTTTGCTCATTGTCCGCCGGTAGGCCGTCTAACCCTTTCGAAACCAGTGCCAGGTAAAGGGTTGGGAATGTGGGTTAGGGGATCGCGGCAGGTTTATCCTATTAACGGTACGGGTTAACGCAACGTTGCGTTCATTTGGCTAGATGCTGTTAGGCGTGAAACGTTTTGCCGATTCTGGACGGCGATCTTTTCAAATTATTCCCTTAACACATTTGCACCATAAGGGAAATCGCTTTTAAAAATCGTATAACTTTGTTGATATTGGACTATACAACTTGGATTTTTTTAAAGAAATTAGCACAATTGGTTTGCTACATAAAGGGAAAAAAATTTTGTACAAAAATTGCAATTGGTCGAAATTGCAGCGAAAATATTAAAAGTTATATTTTGCAACTTTTTTATGTGGAATTACATTGAAAATTTAGAAAGTACGATTTGTAGACTGAATTATATGAAAAATTGCAATTGAAAGTGCAGAGAAATGTTTGATTAAGTATTGCAATTGGTCGAAATTACAGTGAAAGTACTAAAAGTTGTATATTACAACTTTTTTATGTGGACTTACATTGAAAATTTAGAAAGTACGTTTTGTACATCTGTATCAATAATACATATTATGAATATTTCATCTAAATCGGTCAACATTGCACTGAGATTGAAAGTCGCCTTCTCAGGGAATTTCGCCCTTATGTGACCATTTTGGAAAATCTGCAGCTCATTGCAACGTTAACCGATTTTGATGAAATTCTCAGAACATGTATAATTCATACAGATCTACAAATCGTACTTTCTAAATTTTCAATGTAAGTCCACATAAAAAAGTTGCAAAATACAACTTTTAGTACTTTCTCTGTAATTTCGACCAATTGCAATACGTAATCAAACATTTCTCAGCACTTTCAATTGCAATTTTTGTAAAAAATTTTTTTCACTTTATGTAGTAATCCAATTGTTCTAACTTCTCAAAAAAATTCAAGTAGAATAGTCCAATATTGATACAGTTATGCGATTTTTAAGAGCGTACGAATACTTATGGGACTGACTGTATATATTCCGTCTTTTATTCATTGCAGTAGCATGTTGTAGGCGTTTTACGTTCGGAAGAACTTCCTGCGTTCGAACGCGTTGTTTCCCGCATACAAGTGGTCCTTGGACCCGGAGAATTCTGTCGAGGCAAAACGCACCGCATCGAATCGACCTGCTTTTCTCGGTGCAGGTTCGAACCTGCATCATTCGGTTCAGTTTTCAGCCGCGGCTGCAAGCTACGGAACGCGTCCGAACCTGCTCGGCTCTGACATAATACGAAACCAGTGCTCGAGGTAGGAAATGAATACGGGTTCGACAAAGAACTCGCTCGTGAAACAGCCCATAAATAAATAAATTTGCCGCCTTGGAAACTTTTCGCAGAAGTTTTCACGTACACTTTGATCAGATAGTGACACCAATGCTCCTCTTCCTGGCCTGGTTGCTTCCACCGTTATTTATATCATGCAATTTTGTATTTCTTGTCAACAAAATTTGTACTCCTTAGCATTTACAAATCTTAATTTTAGCTTTGAATTTGAATTTAGAAACGCTACGAACTTTTGTTCAATATTTAAAATTCTTTCAAATATAATGGTAAATTGTTTGTGTGGACAATATACTCGGCGGATTTTGCGCATTTATGACAAAAATGTCTAGGTGAAACATAAGGTGTAGAAAGATTAAAAGAATTTAAGATGGTCGATTTATGAGCCGCTTATTTTGAAAGTGGCCTAAGTCCATTTGTCAATTAGTTTTTGTAACTTCAAGTTAAACAACATTTGCGATGAAGTATATTCAGAATATATACGATAATTTTGGACACATAAGTTTTCGCAGTTAGTTCAATAATTAAAACCGTCACTTTGAAAGTGGCCTAAGTCCAACCCATTATCCTTCGGACATTATCAAAAAGTGCCGGAAGGGTAATAACTTTATTCTAAACGAAATGAAACAAGAGGATTTCGTATCAACAAAATTTTTGGAGGACGCAATTTTTAAAAGAGTAAAGATTTCTAACGGAGAAACAATAAATTGGTTAAAAATATGCTGGATGCGTTTTTTGAGAGACGAACCATATAAAATTTTCATAATGTTAATATCATAAACTTAAGCAGTATGACACATTGGTACCCTATACGTATATTTTTAATTTTATTAAACCACACCCTTAATATCTCAATTTAACACTAGAACTACCGGACCAGTCAAAATGACTGGTTCCTAATTTTTGCTTTTACAACTACTGAAATTGTAAAAATGTTTTCATCGGAAATTTTTTAATGAACCTCTTCATTGAAGCACATATTACAATAAAAGTTGTATGAAGGCCGAATAAGCACAGTCTTGTCACTGTTACAAAGCAATATACGTCAGTCGCATTTATTGCTCGGTAGTTCTTGTGTTAAGTATAAGTGGACTTAGGCCAAAATAAACGGCTCATATGAACAATTTATAAAAATGATCAAAGTAAAACTTTTTAAACAGAACATTTTTACTAATCACTACTAGCAAATCTCCCGCTAAACTTCAGTCGGTAAATATTACGTTTAGGGGAGTCAGCTCGAATAACCTTGACCTTGACCTTGAAATATGTTGTTATTCTGTTGTAATCAATACTTCAGCACCGAAGCAAATGTAGCCGTAACAAAAATATAAATTTTCGTATTTTCGTAAGTGGTTAACGCATGGTTCTTTCTCATTTGTTGGGTATGAAATATAAAATTGTTATGAAACTGTCTCCACCGGCGGTCCCTGCCCTAACACTTCGAAAACAGATTCCTTTAGAATGTCTGGAACCTCGATGAACCGAAAGTCGCAAGATCCATTATCTGCCTAAGATGTCTCGCAGAGCGTCGGTCACGTTTCCCCTGCGACCTTGAAAGGAAGGTGAATTTTTCGCGGAGGATTACGCCGGCAGATAGCACTCCGAATCGAACGGCTTTTCATCGGTGCGAGTTCGAACCTGCAACCAGCATTGAATTTTTCCCGTGGCGAGATACAGTCCGGTCGCAGTAAAATGGATCGCGCGCAGACCTGTCCGAGAGCGGACATAGATCACTGTCCACAGTTTTTGTCCGAAAATCTTCTGCTCGGGCGAAAAAGATCCTGCCGGATGCCACGGGACCTCGGGACCTGCCGCTTCAAAAGCAAATCTAACGCGGGTGGATGGAGGAATACCGTGGAAAAGAAAAAGGAAAAAAAAAAAGGTTTCGAGGGGTCGGGCTTCTAACTCTCCCGCTCGATGCAACGGCACGCACCGTTTCAATGGCGACTCTTTCAAAGGGATATGTGAAATGTGGAGACTCTTCGTGGTACGATTGATGATTCCGGCTGTCGGGCTTCAACTCGTCCCTTTTATTAAACTGCAGACGCCCTCATTAATATTCAGACGCTCTTCGCAATCGCATAATTTTTCGAATTTTTTGAGAAATTTTGAAGAAATCTGCTTAACCCTTAGCACTCGAATGGCGACTGTAAGGCGCCACTAAAAATTGCTGTATCATTATTCAAAATATTTCTTACGTTATTAAATTTGTTTGTATTTGATCAATTACTAAACATTTCAGTATCGACAAGTAAATTCCACCATTTTCGTATGTATAACATAAATAGAAAATATGTAGAAAGGAAATATTCTATGTCGGAGAAATTGTTTCGTTTCGGAGTTAAAATAGATTCGAGTGCAAAGGGTTAAATCTATGAGACAGTTTTAGAAACTTACTTTTAACATGATACTTTAATTTTTTACAAATCTCTTTTACAGGTCGTCCAGTCAACCAATGCTTCCAGCATGTCATAGAAATTCACGTCGTTCAGAACAATTTTAGAAATGATATTCCCGTTGAAAAAGTGCAGGAATATTAATGGAAATCATCGTACAATTCAATCATTGGTGAATTTATTACCTTCGATCTCTTCGAGTCGTACAAGTTACATTGTCAAATTTCTCTTTTTAATAAACTTTCCGGAATAACTTTTTTCTATTGCACTTTTGTCATTCAAAATTCAGAATACCTCCCATAGGAGCCCTTATGAAGAAGTTTCTGAACGTTTCCGTCAAAATTTCTTTAAAAACAAAAGTTATTTCGATCCCCGACACAAGGTGTCGTATAATCTTGACACAAAAATCAAATTTCGCCACCCCTGTGTACGCGCAATTATCCGTCCATGCACGATCCTAATCCGATCGTCGCGGAGACCTCCGAGCATATTTGCAATCTTCACGATCCGACAATCGAAATAAGCCACGCGTCATCTGAATCGAACAGTCAACAGCTCGGAACATAAAACAGCGATGAATGCATCGAATCTGGAAAATCGTTCATCCTATATCCCAACACTCTCGAGCCGGTCCGATGGACTCCGAAGTCAACATAAACTCTTCCCGCGATTCTATCGAGACACGATAGAACTCGAGAATCCGAATATCAAACTTTGCTCGGTACACCGAGCTATGGATCGCTGGAGGGTATCGGTAAACGTCTGCGGGTATCCGGCGAGATCTCCTTTAACGATCCCGTCGGATTGTTAACCGGCAACGGCGGAAAGAAGAAAGATTCATGATTCATGGTTCCGAGGGATACGTGACGGAGCCCGTAGATCCGTTTCTATTTAGGAGGTCCCATTATGCTGCTAAAGTAAACACGGCCTCTCGCGAGTCTTGCACCTATGTAAACACCGAGGTCCTGGCGGAACCTCCTGATCGACCCGTCGATCCGAGATTCATTGGTAGAATCCAGCCGAAAAAAGAAAAAAAAAAAAGCGAAGAAGAGGTTAGGGGAGGGGAGGATTTCTGAAAAGGGACGAATAGGAAACGCAGAAACAGAATGGGGGTGACGCACACAGACCGGTGGTGCATTCAAGGTCGTAGAACCGTGAATCTGGCTCCGGAGCACGGACCCATTCTTAAAGGATTATCGTTATAAATTATACTATTCCGTTCGAGAACCTAACCGATGTCCTCCCGCGTTGGATGACCGGTAGCGGCTCAGAGATTTCTATCGGTGGATTAACGCGGACCGTGTCATCGCGGTATCCTGCCTATTCGATTTCATCCTCCGTCTCTCGCCAATGGAGGTCGACTCGCGAGATCGACCCTTTTTTGGACCTCGCATTTTTTTCTTCCCTCCCTTCGTCGGTGTTTTCATTTTTTTCTTTCTTTCTTTCGTTTTTTGCTCCGTTCCACCCCGGATCTCGGTCTCTACGTGGCCGTTCGAGGGCTGATGCTGCGTTCGGAGTATGAAACACGATCTCCTGGCCGGCTGTTACGAATTTTTTTACCCTCTTCTCGATGGGGACACGAAGGACCGGGCCCCCTTGAAGGACGTTTCGAATGTGCGGGAGCGGTCACACGTGGTCACCGATTTCACGATTTCAGTTCGGTCTCCTTAGGGTTGCGGAGCGGTTCTTCCGGACGCAGGAGGTCTTTTCAAAAATTTCGAAAATTTATACGTGTCGTCGTGAAACGACATAATCGAGAGCAACATTATGTACAGTGACTCCCAATAATATTCGGACGCTCTTAACCCTTTTGCATCATTAGCGTATATATATGCTCAATTTTCCTGGTCACTATCACCGGAGCGTGTATATACGCTCAATTTATTTTGTCTTATAATGCTGAAATATGAAGTGCCTTTACTTGGAGTGATTTTTGTACTTAAATATAATAAAAAAAAGGTTGGTGATAAAGGCCTTCTTTTCATATTTCCTTATGATGCAAATGGGTTGAAAATCACATTGCTTTGCCAATATTGGACTGTACTACTTGAATTTTTTTGAGAAGTTAGAACAATTGGTTCGCTACAGAACGTGAAAAAAAATGTTTGATTAAAACTGGAATTGGTCGAAATTGCAGAGAAAGTACTAAAAGCTGTATTTTTCAACTTTTTTATGCGGACTTATATTCAAAATTTAAAAAGTGGGTTTTGTACATCCGTATCAATTATACGTATTCTGAATATTTCATCTAAATCGGTCAACGTTGCAATGAGCTACAAACGTTTAACGATGAAAACTTAAGGGTGAAAGTCGCAGAATTTTGTCCGGTTTTATAATAATCTATTATAATAATTTTATAATAAAGTCTGTATAATTCATACAGATCTACAAATCGTACTTTCTAAATTTTCAATGTAATTCCACATACAAAAGTTGCAAGATACAACTTTTACTATTTTCTCTGCAATTTCGACAAATTGCAATTTTTGTCAAAAATTTTTTTCACTTTATATAACAAACCAATTGTGCTAACTTCTTTAAAAAAAATCCAATTTGTATGGTCCTATATCAACAAAGTTATACGATTTTTAAAAGCGTCATTAGTGGGAGTCACTGTAGTTTCTTTAGGGGTGTGGAACACTGTTTTCAAGTCAATGTGACTCTTCTCATTGGACGCAATATTAGTAGTTACTAATTTAAACTGGTCAATGAAAAATTAGAATTTAGATGAGACGTTTACAACTCTGGGTCGAAATGGAGCCAACCGTCCAAGGGTTAAACTTTCACTTACGATTTTAAGGAAATAGCTAATTGCATCCATTGATACTTTTAGGGGGTGGGGGTTAGTTTATAAGCAAGTTACGTCCACCCTCTAATTTTTATTTTGAGGGAAACATATCTCCACTGAGTGATGGCTCAGAGTCAAGAGCAAAATGGAACCAATTTTATTTTCTCTAAAAATTATTATTAATCACAACAGTATTCTGACACTTTTACCTTTTTTAATATTGGATCATACGACTTGGATTTTCTTGAGAAGCTAGTACAACTAGTTTACTACATTTTCATTATTTGTGTATAATGAATCATTGCAATATTCTGACACTTTTAAAAGGACGATTCCGTTTTTAATATCGGGCCATACTACTTGGATTTTCTTGAGAAGCTAGTACAACTAGTTTACTATATTTTCATTGTTAGTGTATAATGAATCACAGCAATATTCTGACACTTTTAAAAGGACGATTCCGTTTTTAATATCGGGCCATACTATTTGGATTTTCTTGAGAAGCTAGTACAACTAGTTTACTACATTTTCACTATTTGTGTATAATGAATCACAGCAATATTCTGACACTTTTAAAAGGACGATTCCGTTTTTAATATCGGGCCATACTACTTGGATTTTCTTGAGAAGCTAGTACAACTAGTTTACTACATTTTCACTATTTGTGTATAATGAATCACAGCAATATTCTGACACTTTTAAAAGGACGATACCTTTTTTAATATTGGACCATACGACTTGGATTTTTTTGAGAAATTAGAACAATTAATTTACTACGTAACGCGAAAAAATAATTGTGAAAAAATTGCAATTGGTGGGAATTACAGAGAAAACACTAAAAGTTATATTCTGCAACCTTTCATGCGGACCTGTACTGAAAATGTAAAAAATACATTTTGCAGATCTGTGTGAATTATACATATTCTGAAAATGTTCAACATGAATAAGCTGTGGTTTATGCCGCAAAAATTGTTTCGATTGGCCAGCAAGATCTGACCGCAAAAATAATTAGAATCAAGTTATGACCTATCAAACCTAAATCGCGTGAAGACACAGCTACATCAGAGTGTGCTGAATATTACTTAAAAGCGGATGGATTCGAAGCGCGATATCGGTTCGTTCCACGACAGAAGAGCGGCAGGAGTGTAGCTGCATGGCTACCGTTTCGTGTCTTTCATTAAAATCGATTCTTCGCGGGGCCATTTACGGAGGAAAGAAGGTGTATTCGAGTGTCAGGCCCACAGAACGCCCGACGCATCCTCTCGCTCGATTCATCCGTTGATTTCCGCGCCCTTAAGGTCCGCCGCCCAGATCCACCTCCATCATAGAATTTCGCGATAACAGTTATTTCAGAGTTGTGCACCGGTGGGCCGTATTCACGGGTGCGTGGGCGCAACGCGTCGCAGATAGGTCCATCAAGCTACAATGACTTCTTGCGAGAGTAACGGCTATGAATCGGGGCCGCCGGTAGTTTCGCTTCCCTTTGCTCCCGCTTCCTTTTCTCTGGTCCTAGCGGACAATGAAGGCGCTAGAGAGGAGACCGTTTGATGGATTTTTCTGGGCTCTCGATCCTTTTCTCGGGCGGGAAAGGTCCTGTGGGCGGAGCGGTCTGCCGAGAAAAGACCTCGTCCGGCTCCGCCGCAAGGATCCCGGAGGCTCCTGACCAGCCGGATAAGGAACGCCAGCTCAAAGGGGCTGAAATCGAACACGTGCAGGGGTGACTCACGAAGGACGATGGACGAAGGGCCAAAGAGGGACGCGTGATAGACTGCAGGAGGGAAACGAACGGTCCCTTCGAAAACGCCGAAGATCTTCGAGCGAGATAGGGACGCCCTTAGCCTTCTCCGAGCAGTCTCTTCTGTTTCTCTTCCCCGACCAGACAAGGCCCTCGAAATATTCCCCCTCGAGACGAGACACGAGACGCGACGCGACGCGTCGCGACGGCTCTTGTTTATTTTAGGACAAGTTTCCAGTGGCTTTCGGACCAGGGATTCTCCTCCCAGACGACCAGAACGTTTTTCCTCTGCTGTAATTATTGCCTCCTTTCTACCCATGGCCGCTTCTCCATCCGACAAACTAGATTTACCCGCGACTTTTTGCTCGTCTTCGGAAAAATTCTGGAACACACAGGGGAACTGGATTCCCCGACGGGTTTTATACGACACGTGGCCGGACTAAAATTAGTTTCGAAGCCGACCGGACTAACACTGATTACATCAGTCGTGTATTTATGCAGAATAACGATTGTCTAAACTGTAACAGAAGAGAGTACAGTAAAATTTTGTTCATTCTTCCGATAATTTTAATAGGATAGAAATTAGTTTGTCTCGTAAAAATTAGTTTGTCACTTCCGGTTGCGAAGCTAGGCTATTCTTCCGGAAGAAATATTTAGAAAACGATTCTTCTTCCTCGGCACGGTCCATCGCCGAACCGTATTTGACGCTCGTTAACGTTTCACAATACGCGATTACTCGAAAAAACCGATTTTCTCCGAGATAGCGTGCCATTTTTTCTGTAGGTCAGCGTTGCGTGCCTGCAAAGCGAATTAGACGAACCAGCGGCTGCGAGTTCCCTTTGAATTGGGAATTCCTTTGGCTCTTTCATCGGGAGAGAGAAAGAAAGCTGGATGATGGGTAAACAGCGGAAACAAAATTACGCAAGCTTCGGTGACGCTGAAACTATTGTGCGATCTAAAAATGGTTATTCGCAGCGAGCTGAAAAAGGCCGGCTCGCACAATCGTCGAGCGGAAGTGGACGATCAAGCAGTTTCGGTCATTTTGTACGGCGAATGTGTTCGCTGTCGAAAGGAGCCTGAACAGCATTGTATTCCCAATAAAAATCATTTACGATGCACAGTATCGAATTCGCAGTTACTTCGTAGACAGTGTTGTCTGTTTTTGGACATTTTCTACAAACGTGGGACCAGGCATTTTAGAATTTTTTTTAATACAAGTTTTGTGGTAATAAGTTATCTTAACACGTCTAGTAAAAATCACGAGAGAAGCACGAACCAGCTTTGAACCATCTACAAAATATTACAAATAAATAAAGGCAAGAATTAGACTTCGCATCTTTGTCAGAAATACAAAATTTGTGCATCGATTGCAAGTTGGAATTTAACTGTGAAAAGATTTTTTAAAAAAGTTCCGTGGCCTCCGTTTCAAATAAAAAATAGAAAAAGTTGTATATCGATTGCAGGTTGGAATTTAACTGTGAAAACATTTTTTAGAAAAGTTCTGTGGCCCACGGTTTATATAAAAAATAAAAAAAAATTGTGTATCAGTTAGAAGTTGGAATTTAACGGTGAAAAAATTTTGTTAAAAAGTTCCATGGCCCGCGGTTTAAATAAAAAATTAAAAAAATGATGTATCAGTTGCAAGTTGTAATTTAACTGTGAAAAGATTTTTCAAAAAAGTTCCATAACCCACGTTTTAAATAGAAAAATTTGTATATCGATTGCAGGTTGGCGTTTAACTGTGAAAACGTTTTTCAAAAAGGTTCCATGGTTTATATTTGAGATAGAACGCATTAAAAAGTTCTATTTTGTACGTCGTTCTAACAACATCGGAGTATTCTATCCACGAATAATATTTTCTCGCTACCTAAGAAAAAGCAACGTTTCGGGAAACCTAAGATAGTCTCAGTGGGATATTTCAAACACGAGGAGGGTCTTCCTCTTATGGGCTGCGTCCATTTTTTATGGTGTTCCCGTTGGGAGGTTGCAGCGGCCACTTGTTACGTCGGTGGGTGCACGTGTTCTAATGGCGTGTTGGGGTTCCGGGCGGAAAGGTATGCAGGAAGAAAACAGACAAAAGTTGTTCTCTCCTGGCGGAGATTAGATTTCAAGATCCCCTCGAAGATGATGGGGATCGAATGCACGCGGGAGCGTGTCTTCGTTATTTCAGAGGATCTTTTTTTCTTCAAGCTATCCAAAATTCACCTAATCATGATAATTAAACGTATTAACGATATTCACGATAATTAAACGTATTCGGCTGGAAAGGCATTTTGAAATTCATCGTTCAGAGTACTTGTTTAACCCCTGTGTTCGAGATTTCCACTTTCTTCGATAGCTTCCACTTTTGTTATAAACTTTTGTTACTTCCACTTTGTCAACTTTGGTTAACTTAACTTACTTGCCTTTGTTTGAGGCATAAAAATATGAGGTAGAAACATGAAGTTCAATTTTATCGCTGGAACAACCAAGGGGGGTCAAAACGACTTGTTTGGCATTTCTTATAATCATTACTCATGTTCCGTGCATTTCGGTTTCTAAAATTTTGTATGACGTTTTCTAAGAAAGGGATATGTAAATAATTAATTCTGTCTTTTTGTTGTAAAATTTGATGTAGTATACCTACATATACCGAGACGAGTCATTTCGACCCCCACGAAACGTAAGTAAACTTGATTTTTTCATTTTTTTCAAATTTCTTCATATTGCTGCATGTTACAATATCTTCGGTTGTATATAAAAACATGTGCTTCTATATATGCTTCTGTTTTCGATGCTCTTGCATCACAGAAAGTAACTCTTATTTACCCAGAAAGAAACGCTGACAGAGGAAACGTTATTTTATGCCATTATACATTCAGAAAATTGGAACTCTATTTTTTATCGTGATCTGCAGAAATATTTTAACTATTAATGACTGACATGTGGCAGATACGTTTGCAAACTTCATTTTATGGCTACAATAGTGCACGGAATTTCGCGATTAAACCGCGAATGAATTAATAGAGAAAAAGGAAGGAAGAATTAACCCATAAAATTACTAAAATTTTCACGAAGCACTAAACAACTGAAAGAAATAATTCAAAACAAGTATCGTCTAATTGAAATAAAATTGTATTTCTTTTAAAAAACCTCAATTTCGACGTTTCAATCAAATTCACTGATTTCAGGCGTATACACCCAACATCCGGCAATCTAGTGTTAAAAATCGCCGACGTCCGACCGACTCAAATTAGAACGTATTAGCGTCCACCTAACACGGCATCAACACGCCGGCCACGAATCCCAGTGAACAGTGCTAACCTCGGCGGAACGAGGATCGAAATCGAAAAATAAAATTGTCGAGTCCCCTCGAGCTGGTGCAAACACACGAAATCGAAGCAGCCGAGGAGAAAGGATCCATGACGGTGTAACAAGGCGCGTTGTCGGTGCAGCATGGTCTCCGATTCGACGCGGTGCTCCGTCGATCGGCGCCGAACCGGCGTGCACTAGAGATCGAATTGAAGGAATTACTCGGATTCGGTTCTAGATCGAAACAATTCTCTACGGCGACTAGACACGGTGTCGCCGCAGAATTTCCGCGGCTGTTTTCCGCGGTGTATTAAACGGGAGAGAGGCAGCCCGGTTTCAGCTGGCAACGGTGCCGTTCCGATTCGCCACGGTCCCAAAGGCGAGCTCGCCCGAAGGATTTATCTGCCGGGGACGGCCATTGTGGTCGAATCAAGGTGTCCGGTATAAAATACCTCCGGAAAAAATCTGCGACATCGAAAAGGCGATCGCGTCACGCCGATTTCCGCGGGATCCGGGGTGAACATCAGGATCTTCGAGAGTCGTTCAGAGGCAAAAGGAAAAATTCCCCAGCAATGGGACCACCCGTTCCGCCGCGTTAGGCCCCAGACGTTTCCCCGGGCTCGTTCCTGCCTTTGAAATTAGCCGGTACGCCGATTTCGAGCTTCATTCCCTTCCCTTTCTTCCTGTCCTCTATACGGTGTAGGATTCGTTCTTTTCTTCCGACGCCGACACCCCCGTGTCTTCTCTCTCTCTCTCTCTCTCTCTCTCTCTCTCTCTCTCTCTCTCTCTCTCTCTCTCTCTCTCTTCTGTCTATGGTTCTTTTGCTTCCTTTTTTCGAGACTTTCGCTCCTTCCTACAGTGGCATTTAGGCGAGGCGGCGCACCACTTTTGTGGCACCCTCCCTTCCTTTCAAACCAGACGAATGCCGCCCTAATATGCCGTGACGACAGGTCACTCGCTGCTTTTCATATTGTTGCGAACAGAGACTGTCTACCAGGATTATTTATCGCTGCTTCCTCGTTTCGGGATCACTGAGATGCCCATTATCGCGTGCTCATTTGCTACCACGTTTTGACTAAACGTCGCGTGACTCACTCGTATGAACAGTATGATCGCATCGACTAATATTGAAAGACAAACTTTATTTTGAAAGTGAAACTGGATACGTAAATAGGAAGATAGCACTTGAAAGATTAGCTTTGTACCTCCAGGCGATGAATAGGCCGCGGATTTTCGCGGTAGGGGAGTTACATGAAAATTGATTTCTTCTCTTAAAAATTTAAATATGTCGTAAATAATCTACCGGCAATATTAAATTCGTCTGTTGTTTATTCTACCTAGTGCTTCGCCTACTCGTGTTTGCTATAAAGTCTGCAATCTAGTAATAATGATAATAATATCATTTCTCGATTAAAACGGTTCATAACATTTCGTATGCGACGACCTAATAGTACAATAATGTCTCGATGTACGTGGAAGAGATGTGCACGATATTTGTGAAAAATGTATCCCCATTACCATGGGGTGTGATCCTTGAGAGATCTCGCGACGCTGTCTAGTCAATGATCACTAGTCAAGCGATCGCTGATCTCCAGACAAAACATTTTTTATTTCAAATTATTCTTTTATTACACTTTTGCTAACATATTTGTGACATTTTTCTGATTAAATCGAGACCAAACACGATACGATTCGAAGCACAATTGCTTGCTCAGTAGAACCTCGACTATCCGAACCGTTGATACATGAATTCTCCTTCATCCATGTTTCACATTCAAATAGTCCGAGCTAAAGCGATTTTTATTGTACCAATCAATAAATACTTGATCAGACAATCACCTTCAACTTAAATTCAGATATCATCGGTTCGGATAATCGAGGTTTTACCGCATCGTGAATTAGACAAGTAAATATGATGCAGATGGTGTCCGGAAATAATAAACAAAGAATCTACAGCGGTTTTATAATGTTTTTAGAAGAGTATTAAACATTGTTGAAAGAAACGTAGTAAATGGGTGCTTGGGTGCACAGTTGCCTGCATGAGGGTTAAAAGTGCCAAGTAACGATTAGTATTACCTCAGAAAAGATCAGATTAAAGATTAAATAAAAAACGAAGCACGCTTTGCAAAGGGTGTGCTTATATTGCGATTTTAAATGAGTAAGAGTTACTCTAAAGTATTGAAAAGTTATTGCGTTCCAAATATTATTATATCGAAATAAATCATCCGCTTTCTTCCAAAATCCAAAATGTTGTTCACCGCACACGTCTCCTCCGTGGTATGATACAAATATCTTCTTTTTTTTGTGTCCAAAATTTATGTCAAAGTCTGTCACCACCGCCCCCGGCCTACCCCCGACACAAATAAATAATCGGCATTAGGCGTTCGAAGAATGGATCCGATATTCCTCGTGTAATCTGTTCGTTGCGCGCCACCTATTGTGCGTGTTTGTTAATGTTTTTTCTTCGGTGGCACGGCTCGTCACTTGCGCAACCATGCGTCTAAGTCCACACCTTTCGGGGGTAGTCTTTGTAAAATCGTATATCGTTAAGTTTCTGCAGTGGCGCGTGAAGATTGCCGAGGTAGAACTCGTGTTTTCCAAATAGTCCGTCGCGCCTGCGAGGCCCTCGGTTTAGGCGTTCCGGCAGGGTATAATCTCCGAGCCCCTAATCTCCGATCCACACGAAGCCGAAGGATTGAGATCCGGTAGATCGTCTTTAAGGGGGTCAACAAGCGTGTCGCGCATGAACGATTTTCTGTCGCGCCTATTCACTGTACACGATCTGCTCCCCCCCACCCCTGTATATTCAAGATTTTGGCGAAACGTGCAAAACCTCTGGATTAACTGGCCTGACAGCTCTCTACGAGGATTCTCTTGTATGGCTAGCCTAAGACGGCTAAGAATGGCTCGCGTGTGATCCCCATATCGAGGAGCAGGCGTACTCTACATTCCAGCCAAAAATTTCAGATCGCTCATTTCGACTGATTCTCTGATAAAGTCGTGAGCCACTTTCTTTCACACGGAACTAATTTTTTACAGAAAGTGAACAACTCAAATTCAACATACTTCAAGCTGTATGTTTGACGAGACCCCCCTCCCTAATATCCCCAGGGCAGAGAGCATCGCGGAATCATGTTCTGCGATTGACAAGATTGACATAGCAGTTCCGTCGGATCGGAGGCCGACGTTGCAGGATGTTGCACCCCTTCTCGCTCCGCGGAGATGATGATAATAAATAAGGGAGCAATTACGTTGCACGGACTGAAAACAGACACACCATATAAATTATCCGCGGCATTCATGGGGCGCTTTCATAAAAATCGAGGCCGATATAGGGGTCCTTTGGAGTAGATCGAACACCTGCACCGGACTTAGTTAGGCCCGATCCTGCTTGCGATCCTTTCTCTCGGTTGCCAGGGGCAGGTCTCCGCCCACAAGTCCGTGGGCCCCCATAGAAATCGTGCTCCGGTCCCAATTTACGGGCTCCACGACTTTTTTTCTCGTTCGCCCCACTTGCCTCCCTTCTCCTCCTCCCCTCTCCTCCCCCCTCTCCTTGTGGACCCCGTTGGCCCCCCCCCCTCCTTTTGCCCGCAACGCGGAAAGGACGAGCTTACCGTTCGAAACTAATTTGACTCATTCGAGGACCGGGGCTCCCCGCCCAGCCGGAAGTAGTTTTTCGGGATTTCGAAGGGGGCCGGGGTGACGGTGATTCCTGCGCAGGTCACTACCCCCTGCCAATTAGCGGCGTTAAATGACGTGACTCCGCTCGATTTCCTTCACGATTTTCTAATTTACCCTCCCTCCGTCCGGGTTGTCTGATCGTTTTGTACTCCGCAAGGATGGATCCGATGCAAGTTTATGGGAGAGCCAATTAACTCTTCTCCCCGCTCCTCGATTAATATCTTCGACTGACCGCGATCACGGGTTACCTATTAGGCGTACTAATGAGTAAACTGCAGAACTGTCAGCATTTATAATCGACAAAAATCATTGATAAATTACCGACCCCTCGTCCGTACGCTCCTCGGAGATCGCGATCGTCGTTTTTTTTCCGTTTCATCCGAACCCGTCGAATTACAGCACAATCAGAAATAAACGAGTTTTATCCGTGCCCGTAATTGTTCAAGCACCACTTCAATCGGAATTACTTATTTAAAAGCGAGACGTACGGGTTCACGTGTTTCCGAGAAACTGAAATGTTCTTAATGATAACTTTGAAAATGTATTTGGTTTGGATCGCAGAGAGGTATTAATTAGGTATTATTAGTATTAGAAATTCTGTCAGAAATAATCTCCATTACTGTCTGTGTACGGGGTGTTAAGAAAACCATTTAATATTTATATGGTGTACAGAACACTCTGTGCTGAGCAAAAAGCCTTAGTGATCATAGGTCAAAAGGTCAACCGTTTCTGAGATATCAACATTTTTGTTCGCTAGCATTATCTGATCATTTTACTTCTGTTTATGCTATTCAGTGTTTACAAACCGCGTTCTGAATGTCCTCCGTTCAAGTGCCAGAGTTCAAGTCCCCCGCGGTAGTGGGGATAATTCCGCGACGTTTATCACCCAGGCGTTGGCGACATATATAGAGAAATCACTGTAGCTATATAAATTTTTTTTCAACACCTTGTATTTATTTCACCTTCTAAATAATTCCTTCGATTAGTTGGGTAAACGATTTCGATCTAATTATGAAATTAATATTCACCGATTAGGAGGGTCACGGTAATGGACCTAATCATTCATATTTAGCGTTAACGCGAATGATGTCTCTGGGTGCACACGTCTATTCATGGCTATACATGGCTATTCACTATCGTAGGAGCCTGTTTATGGAAAACCGAAACATTCACGGAATTACGCGTGTCCATTAAGATGTCTTCAGCATAGGAAACACTTGGCTGGCTCCTCTGCCGGTTTGTGTAGGGTGAGACACACGTTTTTGGAGAGAAGAGAGAAAAAAAGAAGAAGAAGAAACGGTCGGGTGACGTTATCCAGGTTAGCCTGGTGCTTTTAAAGTGACGTTTTACGCTTCTCCCGGCTCGACGGAACGCACGGCCACTTTCTATCTAAATAAGTGGACCTCTGCGGACGCGAAGCCGGAGCTCTCTTGCTTTCACTATCTTCGTCCGAGTGAGACATCGGGGTCCTTCCTGGCAAGGAGATTTTAACGCCTGGGGACTTTTATGGGCGAGATCACCTTGGGAGGTGAAGGGCGGCCTGTTTTCAGTCTCCGAAAGGGCCACGGGATTTTATTGCGTGCGCAGACGCCTTGTAATGATACTCGATCGTCGTCGTCGTCGTCGTCGTCGTCGGTCCTCTTCGCCGACGGAATCACTTCAACCACTTACCGACTTCTGTCACTGCTCGAGCTTTTGCAGATGGGAAAGTGGAGGACGTTCAACGGGGATGTCATTAACCTCTCCGAAATCAATTTTTCATATCGAAACACTCCTGAGAAATTCCGTGAATAATTGGACACTGTCAGGAACGCCTCTTCGGAGAACATCTCCGACGATTTCGGAAGTAATACACGAATTATTATTCAATTTATCGAACGTCCCGCGACAAGCGTTTTATCCGTCCGGTTTCGGACGTTTATGCAACGGTTATTATAATTTATTTTTTTGTTCGAAGGTTTCGGTAGTGTAGAATATACTGATTCTAGAAAATGTTTGTTCTGTTCATTGCTGCAAATATATCGGTTCTTCTTCTGTTTCTGCAATATTTCTTCAGTAAAATATTATACGTATTAAATATTTATTACATATTTTACTTATATTTCTGTTGAACATTCAATTGTTTCACATATTACTCGGATCATTCAGCAACGTGTAAATCACTAAAAATATACAGATAGCATTTATACAATTGTCAAGAACTCAAGACTCACATACATGTGTAATTCTATCTTTCCTATATTATTGACAATATTAACCCTTAACGCTCCGACTTTTAATTGTGAATACACCGGCAACTCCAACTTATTCTCATCATACTTCGACTTGCAAGTTTTTAAGTGTCGGATTTTAAATGCTACAATGACGTGTAAATGATAATATTAAAGTGATTCAAAACAATCTTTATTCATCTCAGAAGTAATATAATTCTGATTACAATATTTATATTAATCGGTCGCACATCGGTGGTGCCTGAGAGGCACACTTGGACCGTTGAGGGTTAACAAATCGGCTTTACTGTGTTAATATAAAGTGAGTATATCGATTTTCATAACGAAGGAATTCGATTTGACCAATTTTTATTTGTCACATTCGCCTTGTGTTTGTTTTAGACAAAATTACTTCTTTCCCTCTTGATCTCTTGATCTCTTGGCTCTTCATCTCTTGAGGTCATCGTCGCTCGCCGACACACGCTACGCAAATAATTGCGCGCGTCGAGAATAAGCGGAACAGGCTCCGCTTCGAGTACCTTCGCCGGAGAGCAGGATCATTCTCCTTGACACCCTTGGCCTCCTTATCCCCCTTACTCCAGCAAACCTTTTACGAGGGCACTTTTATCGACGCCTGTTGAGTTTCTCTCCTGGACTGATCGAAGCATGGTTAACAAGAAGGTCTCGGTTAGGGGCGGCCTGTTTTTATCTGAGAAAAGGGACGCAGGCTTTAGGGGAGTCGGCAGCTCATGCGTGGATAAGAATCATCGCGGATCATCGAGCTGAAGGGCGTCGAAAGTGACACCGTCAGTCTGTTGCCAGTCCTTCTATTTACCTGCTATGGCAGCTCCGAGATTACGGGGCTGAAGAAGACAGTCTGGAACATGTTCATACGTTGCCCGGGAAAATGGTCTTCGTCATCTCCAGCTTACAGAAACGACTGACGATAGGATACAATTGTTATCCAGCTCTTGTTTCGTGCAATCTTGACAACTTTTGTGTAGCTCTTGTTCCTTGGACTTGTTGCAGACAATTTGAACCTGTTCTTTCATGGGCTTCCTGTTTGTCCATTTGTGGCGCAACATTCTCTCTTCTCGAGTTGAAGCGTTTCGTGTCCAATTGGAACGAGAATCAATTTGCGGAAATCTCCGCGGGTGAAGCCATCTGTTCGTTGGCGCATGCTTTCACAGCGCGCGGACAATGCGATCGCGAGCAGCGTGGGACAGGCTCTAAATGATACGCAACAAGTCCCGGGGCGAGAATCGACGAGGCTGCTAAAAGGACGCAGTGGGCAAATTCTGGCCAAGAGAACAGCGTGACGCTGGGCAAACTTTGCGCCCTGACAAACTTTCGGTGAACCCTGAAGACGCACGGTCGATCAATAGGGTCGCATAACAGCGCTGTTCCACGAGGGAAACGACGCGCTCGACCTTGTCCGAGAACTGTCTAGGACAATGTCCGCTGTTGTTAAATATTTTCATCGGCGTGGACATCTTTGTGGGGCTGGCCAACCTGCGGCGAATACTTCGAAGCAAACACGGGTGGTCCAAAGAACCTCGTTAGGCGCAGGGTCGCAACCATCCGGTCGATTATGCGATTGAGAGAGACATGATTGGGCCATTCCTGTTTGCACTTCTGGCCGTTCGTGGGTACAGGTCTTGGACTAAACGGTGGAAGATTTGTTATTAGCACGGGAAACCTTTGACAGAATTATTATTAACTCCACGGCACCCCCTATTTCCACTTGATATTATCGATAACATTTAATGTAATAAAAAGATAGAAAAATCTTTCTATGGAACTGTGCGCTTCAGCGGCGTGGTGTTTTTGAAATTTTTTGGAACAGCACCCCCGCTAATTTTAGCTGCGAGTCGCCACTGTTCCGCGGAATTAAATGATCGTTAAATAGAAAAGTTGATACTTTTGCTACTTCTAATTTCTCAGGAAGTTTCGTCAACGAACGTACAAGGTCGAATAGTATTTTATCAAGACGTTACAAAAAGACGGCCATACCACGGTGCAGTATTTTATGGAAACTCTCTGATAAAAAGTCAATCGAGCCAAATGGAGGAGCTGTCAATTTACGAGACGCTGACTACATCATTAACGGAACAGCCTCGGCACACGTGTCCGCTCTATTCCGTCAGGGTGTAAGAACCGATCTCTTTGAGAAGCCCACGCCCGGGTCCTCCTTTGACAGCGTCTTCGGAGGCTACCGATACACCTGGAACAATGGCCGCCGGCAAATATTTTCATCCCTCTGGACGTCTCTGTGAAACTGGCCAGCTCGCGGCCTATTCCACAAATACTAAGGGAGAAAGGTGGTGACCCTTCGAACTAGCCGGTCACTTCACGCACGGGACCCCGGGCCCATTCGTCCTTTTTGGTCCGATTGAAAGTGACCAATCCCTGTAACGTTGTGCCTACACGACGACCTTCTTTTCTTTCGCGCGTGTTCTTATAGCGCGAGCAGATGACTCGAGGCCCCTGGGTCTTCATCGCATTGTCCTCGTCCCCGTCACCGAAACCTTCCTGCACGCATTAGCCGTGTCAGCCAGTTTGTAGGCCACTCTGCGGGGGCGATTACTTGTATCGAGGGTTGCCGTCGACCCGGATTCAAAAGATCATGTCAATAGCTTCTCGCGGGTAAACCGGATCGCCCTTTGTTCGGTTTTGGTCGCTGCAACCGCTCTTGCAACGGAGGTGTTCCGCTGCATATTCTGCGTTAATGTCATTCCACATTTTATACAATTTCGAACGGAAATGTCATTTGCTGGGCCTCCAACGTCGACGATCCACGATATACAATGATTTCTCTATACATGTCGCCAAGGCCTGGATGATACACGTCGCTGGCAAGACCCGTGTTGTTGACATATATCGAGAATTCACTGTATCTAATTATTTTTTTATGGAACCTTTGTAAACACATCCGTGACATTTCTGTGATTAAAATGACACCCAACACGACACAATTTGGATCACAGTGACTCGTTCAATTCACGATATAATGGAACCTCGACTATCCGAACTGGTGGTACGTGAGAGAATTTTAGTAGCCTTGGGTTATATCCTGCAAATACAAAAATAGGTTTAAGAATTTGTTGCAATAAAATTGGAGGCTGTTTTTATAAAGAAATGATACGAGATTCATCAATGGTCATTATAGATGTCCAGGTGTAACACGTGAGTTATACGAGATCTTTGAATAAAAATATTCTGCATCGATTGTGGGGAGCAGTGGTTGGATAAAAATTGATTTCACCCTTTAATAGACTTTTTACGTTGAAAACAACACAACAATATTCTTGGATTTTTAATATTAAAATTTGCGGTCTCTTTGTGGACGAGAAATGGAATAACATAAAATATTTTTAGAGAATGTCCCGTACGAGTATCGTCCCATTTCGAATTAGCAGCTCATGATCTCACGGCCGTAAAAAATTAACATCGACGTTTATGGGTAGGGTTTCTCGCGAGATTAGGGAAACATGTGTACGGAATTAACGCCGAAGTAGCCTCGTGGACTCCCGACACGGCTGTTTCGTAAGAGAGAAAGATCCCGAACCGCGATCGAGCCATAAACTCCGCGATCCGACCAGAGAATACGAATGCGACGGCCACGGTTCCTAACGGCTCAACTACGGGATAGAGTCATCGATTCTGTCGCTCGTAAAGCTGTTATCTGAATACTCGAAGTGTCCAGTTTCTAACGAGCCACTGAACTAACGGCTGCCGTAGAAGGAATATCGACGAGTCTCGGCTAATTGGTCTTAAAGGAAGCGTAACAGTTTTTCGTGGCAGCTGGAGGTATCCGGTTACCGGCGACCGTAAAAGAATTTCGTTTAACTACCGAATAATGAGATTTACTGCCTTTCCGTATATTCTGGCGAGCTCTCATTACGGGTGAAATAAGTGAAATTAACGGGGCCGTTTCTCGGGGAATCAGGGAGACGGGTGAATTAAGATTTGATTTAAGGATATTTTTGAAACCCGAAGCAACTGACCCCATTAAGCATTAACGCCGATACTACACTCGGGAAGTCACGTGTGCGCGCTTTATTCGCATTACAGTGATTTCTCTATACAGGGTGTTTCAACTAACTCGAGCATCTAACATATCTCGATGGTTTTCTATGATAGAAAAAATTGCAGAGGAAAAAAATTAGTTGGATTCTTCTTGACCTCGGCTATCATATAGCGATAATAAAAATATATCGTTCCGTTTAAAAAAACTTCATTGACCTTGAAATCTCGGAAAATATAACCTTGATCAAATTTTTTTGTCTATCATAATATTTGCTCCTCTGAACCAATTAATGTTTTCAAACAAGTAAAAAACAAGCGAGATATTGTAGATGCTGGAGTTAGGTGAAACACCCTGTGTATGTCGCCAAGGCTTGGACGATAAACGTCGCGGAATTATCCCCACTACCGTATACTCCATGAGGGGTCGCAAAGCTCGAGAGGCCTCGGACGTCAAGGAGTGTAAACATAACACGGCTCGTGTTGTTGACATATACCGAGAATTCGCTGTAGTTGAAAATTTTCCACAAAAACATGGCAATCCGAACAATTCTAATCTTCCGCGAGAGTTGGGTCCGTTTCGACCCGCAGTTCTAAACGTCCCATCCAAATTCCAATTCTTTAGCTGCCGTTTTAAATTACTGTTAATGTTAAGTCTAATCGGAAGACCTTAAAGTGGCAGCTCTGGTTTCTATTGGCGATGGTTTCTAATTAGCAGCGTCGTTTCCACGGATGACAGTGATCCAGGGTTAAACGATTGCTCCCCCCCCCCCGAAAAGTGTCACGCAGGCCCAGCGCGTTTAACTCGGCATTTGTCCCGGTGTCTCTTAATCCGTCGCCGGCTAAACGGATTTCCAGCGGTACACATGTTCGCGAGTGAAATAGTTGTCAGTGGTTCCCATAGGTGGGCACAATGAGTGACTCCTCAACGAGCGGAATGGTGGGAGGGTAAGAAGGAGGGTCTTCTCGCAAAATGGTAGGCGAGGAGAAGAGAAGAGACGGGGGGAATAGAAGAGAAGAGAAGAGAAGACGAGACGCCCCTATGTTTGCTTGTGTTTGCTCGACCTCGCGGAAAATCCATTCAGCCTATGGGCCAACAGTGCTGCGTGCTCCCTATTGTGGCGTGCCACGGCGGTTGTTATGGTTACCCGTAGGACTCTGTCCCCGTCTTGTCTCTTGTTTGCCCTCGCTGCGTGGGTGTACACGGGGCACGAGGGGGCGCAGTCAAATCTTTCGACCCTCGGCCCGTCTCTGACGTCTCTTTGTCGTCCTACTGAAATTTATGTCGAGGAATTCTCGAGAAATCACCTATTCATACCGATCGCCGCGTTTAAGATCGATTAGGTAGACGATCGGCGCGGCAGGAAACACATCCGTGCCACGCAACAATCGTTAGACATTAGTTAGCTGGCGTTAGTAATCACGTGGCCACGAATAAGCAACTATAGTCAACGCTAGAAACGACTGATTTCGGATTCTTCGTTTTACAATTGAGCCTTTTTTTTTAAATGGTATAAGTCCACTTTCGGGAAAAAATGAGTTAATGGTAAGTTTTTACATGTCTTCATTTCAATTATTATTTTTTACATCCGTCTCAGTGTAGCCAATGTCTATAAAAATATGGACTTAAATGTCCTCTTTATTGTTAGGTTATTAGTATGGTTATTATATTGCGTTATGTATCATACATTACCTTACATTGTTATTATTGAACGTGGTATAAGTCCATGTGCAGCTAAAAAATCGTATATTTTCTTTAAAAATTATAACAATTATTATTGCATAATACAATTTAACCGGTTTATAGTGTTAAAAACATCACCCGAATTGATGAACGTTTGCCAAAATTTTTTAATTAATTCAAACGCATCCCTTAAATATCTCGATGTATGAAAAAATGAACTTATACCACTTTCAAAAATAACGGCTCAATTGTCGAGGTTGTGCAGGGTCGTCGAGATGAATCCGGAAAAGTCCTTGAAACAGTTCGAGAATTCAAAAGGAATCAATTGAAGTCGGAATCAATTTTTTACAAATAGGCCAGTCTGAATTATGAAAGAACAGCGAAGTTGAAGGGGATTGCGGCCATCTTGAGATTTTCGCACTTGCTCGGTGGCTTACGTAGCGAGTTACCTTATCGACAATTACATTCGTATTTAGTATTTGTATTAGTATTAGTATACTAGTATACATTCGTATTAGTATTCGTATTTAGGGTGTTGTGTATGTCGAAGAACGTCTCCGCGGGCGATCCCGTGAGTCATTTGTCGGGAATAAGGATTCGCCGGTGGACAATGCGAGCTCGACCGTTGAGAAACGTGAAACCGGATGTTGGGATTACAGATCGTTCGCGAGAGATCTTGGCCCGAAGACACCGCGAGGGGAAAAAAAGGGAATCGCGTTCGTATTGTGTAACGTTTCCTGGCCAGGCGACGCGAAGGTGCGACGCACAGTGGTCCAGATCGAGGAATTAGCTTTTATTCGACAAAAAAAGCAACTTGGTCATATCGACGTTTATCGAATGTATATTGCTTCTTGTATGTCCATGACATTCGAAAGCGGCGAAATTAACGAGATTTATTAAAAATTGTGATTAGAACAAGCATTTAAAAATCAACATCGTAATTGTCATATATTTTTTACTTAGCAATGTTATCGCAATTTTTCGGGCATTTCCAGCGATCTGACAAGAAAATGTTTCAAACAGAAATTATGCAGTAATTACTCCCCCATAAAGTTCAATATAAAAAATAAAAAAATTTAACATGTTATCGCAATTTTTCGGGCACTTCCAGCGATCTGACAAGAAAATGTTTCAAACAAAAATTATACAGTAATGGCTCTTCTATAAAGTTCAATATAAAAAATTAAAAAATTTAACATGTCATCGCAATTTTTCGGGCATTTCCAGTGGTCTGACAAGAAAATGTTTCAAACAAAAATTATACAGTAATGACTCTTCTATAAAATTCAATATAAAAAATTAAAAAAATTTTTTTTTAAAATACAAACTTAATGTCACCTTGATTTTTTAAATTGTCACTATATATTTGTTACTTGATAATGTTATATTTGACGTCAAGACGAATCCAATGACCAACTTTACTATGGCTTGAAGTTTTGAAAGAATGCTAAAATCTTTGTGACCAGCTAATTCCCCGATCTGGATCACTGTGCGACGGGGATTGGTCCAGATATCGGAAGAGAGGAAGAAATTATAGTAATTCGAGTAGCGGATCGGAATGGTTGCATGTGTCCGCTTGGACTATCCAGCTACCTTTCTTCTTTTCCGATCCCCGTACGACAACGGAGAACAATCGCAGGTGCGACCGCGTATAATGTTACCGGAATGAAGGAGAAGATGAAAAGGGAAAAAAAGGTTGGGTCCTCGGATAGGTGTAACAGCGGTAGCAGGGCTAATGCGTGAATCTACGATGTTTTTAGGCCAGATTAGGAAGAAGCGGGATCAGGGTCGACGCAACAGGTGGACCCTTTTACTGTCCGCGGGTACCTTCATTTTTTCCTTTTTTTTTTTTCTAACGAGACACTAAAGCCCTCTTTGGTAGTAATGGATTTGCTCGGGAGAACGTAGACGGTGCGGAACAAAAAATATTCGGATGTCTGCAGGTCCCTCGATTGCAACGATAACTTTTTAATCCCTGTACTGGTTTTTCATGCTTTCAGCAATTCGTCCTGCTGCTTTACGAGCGCAGTTAACCCACTATAGGTCCCGTGTTTCTTTGGAGTTACATATTTAAATACGGAGTCGGTTGCGCGGAGAGAGAACGATGCAGAGTGACAGGTGTAATAATTATTTAATTGACATTAATTAGCATGCGAGGAAAGTTTTTGGGTTCGGTGAACGAGCAGAATAAGTTAGAGTCGTGGACCAACTCTTTTTCTTGAAAATAAAGAATTTATTATTATTGTTATTCAAAACGAGTGCACGTATACAACATTTTTCGAATGTTACGATAACTTGATAATTAGACTGCAGACATTTATATAAAGGATTTTTGAAACCAATTGCTAGAAATAGAAATTCAATGAAAATGTGTTTCTTCTTTTAATAAATTTAATAATTAAATAAAATATAATAATAATTTGAAATTTTATAAATTAGGTTTTATGAAGTCCACGGTCTAGCGACAACGAAGAAACAAAATGTTTAAAAAAATTGAGATTTTGAGTTCCTGTAAAATAAGAAGGAAAAAGTTGTTGTGGCACGACTGATTGGTCGCTGGCAATTTCGAACTTGATATTTTGCCGAAAGTTCTGCAATCAATGAATCCTGCAGAGGTGCAGAAGCAAGGATTCGACGCAATAAATCGCGAGTAGAGTTTCACAGGGTTACGATGCGAGGTTTCGTCTGATTAATAACCCTTGAAACGTGATATTTACCTGCCTATCGCAATTTGAGAACGGAAAGGTTTCTCCCAATTTAAGTTTTTAACGATGAAACTGGATATTCCAGATGAATTTACGGGCGGGACAATTGCGTTCGAATTTCAAACCGTGCTGCGAGCGACGCAATTCTAAGGACGGCTAAGGCCGATTTATAAGGGAAGCCTATCGGCAAAAAATGGCAACTTCTTCAAATTACTCGCTGTGATTCAGACGGAAATCGTGGGGCTTGCCTCTCCACGTTTCGACTCCCTGTAATAAAATATTTCTCTGCTGTATAAGCTGCTCGATGACAATTAAACACTGAAGCGACAATCAAAAAACACTAATTTACGAAATTCAAAAATACAAAGTAACCGGACGAGGACTGCGAGCGATATGTTTTCTTCCATTTTCACAAGAAATTTTTTCTAAATAACTTAAAAATGCACTCACCACGTGCACTCTCTTCACTTATACGTAGTACATGTTTATGCAAATTAAAAATGTTTTCCATGGAATGCAAACGATGGAGATTGAATAAAAATGTACTTTAATAATTTTAATTACCATTTTTTAATACACAGGATATTTCTTAAAATTATTTAAGTTTCTTGTGTGCTACCGTCCAGTAAAAGTATAAGGAGACATGTCAGTTGATAGTTATAAAAGGGCCATTTTTACCATTTGGAAAGGGATACTAAAATTGAGTTATACACATAAATTGATTACATTAATAGTAGATTAACTAGTAGATATAAAAAGATTATACATTAAATTATTAAGTATTGAATAAATATTCACACACATAATTTTTCTGTTTTAGGTTCATCGAGAAGCCAGTGACATCGGGGACCTCATTGATGTGGTATCCCTTCGCGGTGCGGGGTGAGTTTCTTCATCAAGGGTCATTGTCCTGTTAACCCTGTTAAAAATTAACGTTTGTTTAAACCGTGTTCAAATCGAATTTCATTAAGACTTAGAGTACCTAAAAGGATGAGGGGGTAATCATCGCGACGAACTTTACCTGTGCAGTTTTAATTTCGTTAACTAAATTGTTACTATTTCATCAGCTTCATTGAAGTGGTGGTTTCGCAGTGGTGTTTCGTTTCGAGAAATCGCTGCGAAGAGCTATAGCGGATTTACAATTGTCGCCGGTCGGAAGGAAGGGATGATCAGATTTAGCCTCTGAAGATTTGGGTCGCGAGTATGGTTATCCCGCTGCCGTCATTCTCGGTCTCTCTTTTAAACCACTTTTTTTTTTTTAACATCGTACCCTGGCTTTTCCCACGACGTCATGTGTACGGCTGCACGTGGTCAGTCGGTTTTTTCGTCGATGCTTGCGGCTTCTTCCGAATACTTTTTTTCCATCGCGGTCGTATCTGGAAGAGATTATCTATTAATAGACGAGAGCGTGCTCTGTTCTCGTCGCATGGATATTTTTTCTTGGATTTACGACACCGACTGCTATGCTAGACGTAGATCGAAATCATAACACGAGCCGGTGGCTGCGCAGCGCTTACAACTTCTCCATTTTGCTCGCTAGTGGTATTCAACCACCTTCTGTTAGAGTACCAACGTTGGCTTCATAACTGTAGCAGACGATCAAATTATTAGAGCCATTTGCATAAATTAACAAACTTGTATTGACAAAAGTAATGCCTCATAAAAATGGCAAGTATTTATTTAAATCTCGAATAATTTCAATAAATGCAAAATAAGAAATTTGGAATCCGTCATCCGAATGCTCTTCGGATTTTTATTGAAATGGCAAGATTGAATTTATTTAAATTTCGACTATAATATGTGCTTGAATCAAGAAACGTGTACAATAATTTCCAATGGAAGCGCCTTTGTAATTTCAATAATTGCAAAATAAGAAATTTGGAATCCGTCATCCGAATGCTCTCCGGATTTTTATTGAGATGACAATATTGAATTTATTTAAATTTCGACTATAATATGTGCTTGAATCAAGAAACGTGTACAATAATTTCCAATGGAAGCGCCTTTGTAATTTCAATAATTGCAAAATAAGAAATTTGGAATCCGTCATCCGAATGCTCTCCGGATTTTTATTGAGATGACAATATTGAATTTATTTAAATTTCGACTATAATATGTGCTTGAATCAAGAAACGTGTACAATAATTTCCAATGGAAGCGCCTTTGTAATTTCAATAATTGCAAAATAAAAAATTTGGAATCCGTCATCCGAATGCTCTCCGGATTTTTATTGAGGTGACAAGATTGAATTTATTTAAATCTCGAATATAGTATGTGCTTGAATAAAAAAACGTGTACAACAATTTCCAATAGAAGCGCCCTTGTAATTTCAATAATTGCAAAATAAAAAATTTGGAATCCGTCATACGAATGTTCTCCGGATTTTTATTGAGATGACAATATTGAATTAATTTAAATCTCGAATATAGTATGTGCTTGAATAAAAAAACGTGGACAATAATTTCCAATAGAAGCGCCTTCATAATTTCAACAATTGCAAAATAAAAAATTTGGATCCGTCATCGGAATGCTCTTCCGATTTGCATCGCAACGCAAAAATAAAAAACGTTTGTGTTTGTGCAAATGAACGTATGCAGTTATGATCGTACACATAAAACACGTTATGAACGTAAAAAGCACTACTAAAAGTGCTATGCCGGTCCTGGTGAATGGCCGTGGTCCTCGCGAACAGGAAACAACAAGCACGAGATCACCGATATGAAGGAACGGGTAGTCAGGTGATCGAATATCGATCGGGAATCGTTGCACGGTTAGGCGAGAGGGAGAGAGAGAAGTTGACGATGAAAGAGGGAACCGGAAGTGGTCACTCGAGACCAATAATAATTGACTGCGGAGGGCAGGCGCACTCTCGGCCACGCTGTTCAGGCATGTGCGCGAAATTTCGAACAGTTCACGGGAAGAAAAAGTGCTGGACGTCCGTAATGCGAGACACACGTGGTCGAAAGTTGAAACTGTTCGGTCCCTCCCTTCCAGGCCCTTTCTCCTCGTCCTTGACAAATGTGTAATCGGCCAGACACCTTGCGACGCCGAGGAAAACACTTCTACACCCTCAGAACGATTTAGGCAGCGTTGAAATTTTACTTCGCAAAAATAATATTCAGATTTTTAGCAATTTTTGCTGTAATATACACAGGCTCGGGAAAGTATTCGAACTCCCTTTAAAACAGTACAACTTTTTTCAAATTGGACCAAACGACCTGACATTTTTTGAGCAATTAGAAGAATTGGTTTACCGAATGGCGTGGAAAAAAGATTTTGAACAAATTGCAATTGCTAGGAATTATAAGCACAAATAAAAATGTCACTTTTCACAACTTTTTTATTCGAGCCTGTAATGAAAATTTAAAATATGCGTTTTGTAGATCTATGTTAGTTATATTGAAAATTTCGTCGACATCACGCAGAGTAAAACGGCACACATCGAACCTGTGGATTTTAATAGGAAACTGACCGAACGATTTTCACCACTTTGAACTATTTGCAGCTCGTGTGTATATTAATTGATTTCGATGAAATCTTCAGCACGTGTATAACTAACATAGATCTACAAAACGCATATCTTAAATTTTCATTACAGGCTCAAACAAAAAAGTTGTAAAAAGTGCCATTTTTATTTTCTCATGTAATTCTTACCAATTGCGATTTTTTCCAAATCTTTTTTGCACATCATTTGGAAAACCAATTCTTCTAATTGCTCAAAAAAGGTCAGGTCGTTTGATCCAATTTCGAAAAAGTTATACTGTGTTAAAGGGCGTTCGAATACTTTCGTAAGCTTATGCATGTCCGAAGATGCGTCAGTTCCTCGTAAATGCGTCTTCACGAACACAATAATTTCCGATCGTCGACTAAACGGACTTTATGCATTTAATTTGTATCATTTTAATACATTTTCGATTAATTTTGAGTGGGTAGTAAGGTTCTACACTGAATTCGTGTGAGGTAACGACGCACGTTTCTTCAATTCTAGCTGCATATGTGCTACAAGGTGGTGAAGTAGCACACAAAACGGCCACATAAGTCAGCCTGTATATTTAGAACAGTCGTTGAAAGTGTTTGGACGACAAGCTTTAGCGCAAGATCGTGTTACTAGCCAGCTTTTCGTCGTTGTCGCCTGATACGCGTTTAACAGTCGCCGTGTCAGAAATGTAGGAGGGTCCCGGACCTTTTCAGTCTGCCATAATTAATGACGGTGTTAGGTGGGTGATGATCGATATGCTTCAGCTTATCCTTCCGCAGACTTTTCTTTCCCTATTCCCCCTTATGGAAATGTTCGTCAAGATGAAAATATTAATAACATAACGTACTTATTCGACGTCAGCGGTTGCGTCAAATTTTTCCAGAAACCGTTGCAAATAGTCTGTTCAGAAAATAATATAGCATTTATTTTATATATAAATATGCTCGACAAAAAGATAGTTTGACTGACAAGATAGAAATTTTTGGTACAATAATAATTGTATTTGCAACTAGAAAACAGTTGTAAAATTGCTAGTACACTGAAATACAAGTCCCAATGAGCAGCTTAATTTTTCAAAGCTCCAACGGAAGCTCGTACGATTAAGAAAAGAGGACGATAGCGTTTGGTCACAGTATTTACCGATCGTTAAATCCGCCGATGATCGATAAGCGGCCGTTAATCGCCGAAGTAATTACGTTCTCGAATACATTTCAGTTTCCCGTATACATGTATATTCGTACTCCCGGGATGATGATTTATTAACTTTCCTCCTTCGTTACGCGAGACCGTTCGAATATAAAATTATGAAGATGTGTCTTTCTTTGAAAGGGTCCTCTTGTTTTCCTCTTTAAAGTTCATCCGCGTTCGGTCGACGAAAGAAAAAAAAAAAAGGGGAACCGTGTACAGGACGGACGAGAAGAGAGGTTAACGAAGGCGACGTTTTTGTTCGAATTAAAAACGAATTAAATCTCATAAAGAAGTGATTGATGGATCCATGTTCATTGCGATCCTTTCCTTATTCCTGTAAGTACCACCTGTCACCGTGCTTCATTAATACGCGTTTCGTGAGTAATCAGAACGCGATTTGTGGTCGGCTATATTATAATTTTTGCAACGGTGGTTCGAGTCCCCAATCACTTTAGGATTTATTAAAGGGGCGTGGTCGAGGCCGAGCAATCTACGTCGTTCGTTACTTAACGCTGAGTCAGCCAATCGATGCACTACTTTTTGACATCTTTCCGAAAAAATATCGATATTTTATACGACTTTGAACAGCCTATGGAAATGAGAGTATTAAACTCTCCGGTGACCGTATCCATCGTTCCTTTCGCAGACATTCAATTTAATCTGCAGTTTCGGTGTCTCAATGTACCGTATTTCATGAATAATGCAGCTGTGTTAGTGATCCTGAAATGATCGCTTCATTCTGTTAAACTTCGTGCGTAGAAGACATTCGGATAGAGTCCTGTTGCAATTTTTCACTCTGTACAATAGATTTTAAACAAAGGTACGCTTTGGGAATGGAATCGAGGAAGTTTAAAATATTCTTTTGTTGTATATAAAATTAAAAATTCTTTCGTATAGACTGCCATGTTCTTTGCAATTTTTACTCGCAAAAGATATAATAATATACGAATTCTATGCAACGTAAACTCCAATATATAAATGGAATCAGTGTAAGCAAAATAAGAATAAAATCTGAAAAATAGCCTCAATGGAGGTTGATAAAAAAAAAAGTCAAAAGTTAAATAAAAAGAAAAATAACAATGAAATCCCTTGCAAAATTTCTGTGCATAGCAGGATAGACATTGTTTCGTATAAGTTTTTTCAACGGAACATGTAGCGTTTGCGATTGACACGGTAGACGCCGCACAGTGGGCAATTTGGACGAAATCGGATTCAAAATCAAAGAACTTTCGATAGAAAGGAGGTAGAGCGATGAAAATTTTTTAAAATTAAAGCTGAAACTATGTAGAATATGGGAAAATAGAGAGATTATTACCATCCGATCATTTCAACGAAAAAATGACTTCATTAGTTTTTGTCACAAAAATCTATTTTTTGCAAAATCCTGAGGTCGTAGACAAATTTCGATTGATTTGAAATCAGCGTGAAAAAATCTATGGGAAATGGTGTATAGCATGTTACAAAAAAAATTTTTCCGCCCGTGGTATTGGAAAAACTAAGATTTTCTTGAATTTGTGCGCGTTTAACGAATTTTCTCAAGGTTACAAAACGTTCGTACCACAATCTCTCTATTTTTCCCATATTCTACAAAGTTGCTGCTTTCATTTAAAAAAGATTTCATCGCTCTACCCCATTCCTATCGAAAGTTCCTTGATTTCGAATCCGATTTTGTCCAAATTGCCCACTGTGCGCCGCACTGATCGAAAGGTTCTCGAAAAGAGTGGTGCGCCTCCGAAAGGGTGAATCATGCGCATTGCATGAAGCTTTGACAGCGACAGTGTCTGCTCTTGGTGCTGGAAGCTGCTCGACAAAGACAACCGACAGGCTGCTCAAGGAGCAGCTTGAGGATGCTTTCGGGGCTGTTGGAAACCTTGGTGCGCGAAGTTACAAATATTTCTATCATTCAGCCGTTTCGTACAATGGCCGCTGACTGACAATGGGCGTTGGACTCGTGAGTTTAGTGGTCCTCGGTGCGTCGGCCACCGGCATAGTCGTAACCCGCGTCCCCAGCGACCGGAAAGCTGTTCGAACAGCTTCGGGACGTTTCCCGGTCGAAGTGTGCCACGCCAATGGCCCATTATCCACTTAGTATAGGTTTCTACGAGCCCTCGGCATATATGGGTGCGCCCCGTGTATTCCGACTGGTCTCGTTCTCCCGCTTCTTCATTTTCTATGGGGGTTTTTCTTTGGTTAGATTTACGATTTCTCGTGCACGTGTTCACAAAAGGAATTTTCTAAAAGGATTCTTCGACTCGAAAGGCGCGAAAGAGCGAGCGAGAGGGTAGAACGCTGCGCAACCGAGTGCACAGGACCGATTCTTCCCTCTTTTCTTCGGCTAGAATCGGCCGGGATACGTGGGAGGGTAGCTGTAAGGAGAAGGGCTCGTTTCTGCTCGTCGCACGGCACGATTGTCACGGAACGCAAGAAAAATCGATACCTAAGTGGCGAGGGATCTCTTTGATCGAGCTAACGTTTTCTTCGACTCTATCTCCCCGCGTTTAAGTGCCTTCGTATGGCGCCGAACGCTCGGAAAATTCGGTGAAAACGTCCTCCGAAGCCGACCGAGGCTCCTTCCACGCTATTTGCTTTCTGGACATCCTGATTCATCGCCTGGATTTTCATTAACCCCTAACGATATCGAGTCAGACTCGTGACGGAGATCCTGAACAGAGTCTAATGTATGTTATTGGTTTCCTTTAAACCGAAATAAAATTCTATTTTATTGTAGTCGATCCTTTGGAGAAAACATAGGTATACAATAAATGTAAACTCTCTTTGCTTTCTGTGAAATTCTGAACGATGGAGAATTTCTCGTCATTATAATCACAAAATAAATAGTAGTGCAAGTGTGTCCCTTATATCGTGCGCAAACGCTTTCAGAAAAATATCACGCACAGTTTAGTGAAACTTTCGTAGAAAAAAGATAATATAAAATTCCGTTGAAAATCGAGAAAATACAATAATCTGGAACTGAAATTTTAACGCTATCTCCTCTGCGTCCAACGTTAGGAAGATATGGTACGAAAAAGCTTGAAAGTCTTCAAAAATGAGGGATCAGTATATGAAGAGAGATACGCACACGCAAAGGGTATTTTCCGCCCTTCGATGAGCTGAGCCTGGAAAAGAATTATTTCTCTTGTCATTCACCAGCAAAAATGTTCAGTGAGCTCGATCCCTCCGTGGTCCGACTGGTTTTTGCTTTTATGCTGCTTTCAGCCGAGCGTCGAATAAAAGCAGCTAAGTTTGACTTTGAGTGTGACTTAATACGTCTATTATCAGAGCCAATAAGCCATACCGCCACCTGGCAGCGGTCCGGCCTCTTTCGATCGGCCATTTCAAAAATATTTCCGTAGCCCCGAGCAAGAATAACATCCCCGATGCGAATTTTCGCTCGGTGAGTTGATCCTTTCAAAAATATCAATTCCCGAATGGAGCCCCGACGTACGGTTCAGCCCAGCGAAAGTCTATAAGTTCGTTTTGCCAGGTTTAAACGGCGTCAAATAATACAATAATTGTCCCTTTTAGGAGTCGAAAAGGTGCATTTTTAAGAAATTTGTCTTCCCATAATATTGTACTCGGAAATTCGGCTTGTCGAGCTAGAGTCGGCCTGTCCTGGATCTTGACGCCTAGATCCATTGGCGTAACGATCTATAAAAATTCGATGCGATAGCTACAACGTATTGTTGCTTGATACAATTTTTCGCCGGTTTATTAACGTTAAATATTCTGACGTATTCGTATCGCCTGATTATGGTTTTTCTAACTAACAATATCATGAAATTAATGTTTTACAAATGAGGATATCGCGTTTGAATAATTTAATGTAAACTCACCGAGCTTTATTTATTGAAGCAATGCTATTGTTGTAATTTTGCTTTGAATTTTGTCGGAAAATTATGCGAAACATTTGGTACTAAAACGTTCGTTCAGTTTACGCCAGTGCTCGGAGTGCGCTACAATGGAGATCCGCAGTCTAGGCCACCTTTTGTCGAAAATAAGTTGGAATAACTCGAAAATCACTCCATAATGCTGGGCTCTCTGACAATAGAAAGTCCTTTTAGGAGGCCCGATAGGTCCCCGACTGACTAAAAAGGACGTCTAAATGTGACACGAGTGTCGGAAGAATCGAGTGGCCCTTCGTTCACGCACTCTTAAAACGCAGCGTCACCTTCATAACTTTTTGCAAAAAATTCTTTTTTATTCACCTGCATTTCGGTATTCCCCTATATTTCCTAATACTTATTGCGTTATCAATAATTTAATTTTTCTTGCCTTATATTATTGGTAAACTGCGGATCTTTATACATTTATGACCCGATTAGTAATATTCTGATTGCATTCTTACAGCAAGACGCCTTTTCCTTATTTGCTTAACCTTCGTAATTTGCACACAGACCCGCAGTCTACTAATAACTATTAATAATTGTCAAACGTTTCCTCTTCTCCTCGAAGTTGCTGTACTTTCTATTTCAAATCCTGTGCAACGTGGTTCTAGAACAGGGATATAATAATCGCGAGCAGGCTGCAGAACCGCAAATTGTTTTTGTAGGAAAATGGTGGAAGCAGTCCATGGTGTTCTCGACCCGATCGGATATCCGAACCACGAAAAAATTCTACTCTCGCGGAGAGGCGGCGGCGTTCAAATATTTGACAATATTTTCAAAAGTTTCGAAAACGTAACCCAACACTCCGCCACTTTCGGGCGCGGAGATTAGGGTCCTGTGCAGCAGCGGAATTCCTTTATGCGGTGGTAAAATCTCCCCGGTGAAAGCGCTCTCCTCTATTGGCGTATCCCCGAGCGATGGTATCGTGTTGCGCGCTTCCTGAGGGCTGCGCAACAGGTTAGATGCGCGAAGATCAGAACGATAATCTAAATGGAAAATTGTATTGAATCAGCAGCTACATAATGAAAGCCTCCAGGTAGTTGGCTACCCATATAATGACAGTTCATGCTCGTAATCTTAACCTCGGCCGGCTATTTTTTTCGATCCCCGAAAAACGGATCGAATGTTTATTCTTCCTTTATGATCCTGTGCCTCCCTCTCCTCCAGTCTCCGAGTTTGCTTCATTGTCATTTAATCCTTCGATTCGCTCTCCTTTGTGGTCGATGCTGGGAATACCACTGGGGAATCCGTAAATGGTTCCATTAGTGACGAAGATTCTATTCGGTCGAATCATTAGGTTGATCAGGTGACGATAACGCTCCCCTCTTCACTTTCGAATAAACATTTGATTGTAATAACATATAACTAATAATTATTCGAATATTGATTTCACAGAAATCGATATTACCTTATTTCTATATTATAAAAAGCTATATCAATATTAATGATAATATCATTAGTCGCTACTACAAGTTTATGTTATTTATCAATTCAATGAATTCTTTCTTTCTTTAACACTGTTTATTTTTCTTTAAACATTGACATACATTTTGAACAATTGACTTTTTGTATAAGCATATATTCATAATATAATTCATTTCGCAGACACTTTGTATGTTTATAGTTTATATAATACTAATGGAAAGTTAATATTCAACATTCATTATTATACTATGAATGGTATTGATGAAATATTTGTCGCACATGAAATTCCGATTAATTGTTATCAGTTCATAAAACGTAATAATATGAATGTGAAAATGTATGAATTGTGAAACAAGTTCGTTTCAAAGATTGAGATTGTAAAGATACATTTTATTATGCAATTGTGTTGCAAAAATGTTTAGAAAATGACATCGATATGTACATAATTCATACAACTTTTTAAAGACTAATATTTCAAGGTTGCTGTGCGAATCATGTGATTGTATGCTACGTAAAAATTATAGTTCACGAGGCTGGAGGTCCTGCGACTGCGAAGGACGAGTTGGTCCTTCTTGCGATCGCCATCTAACGTTGCAGGACTAAACTGTGCACTTTAGGGAAGTTAGAAGAACTATTGATAGATGGTGCAACGCACGTTGCCAAAATATATAAAAAATAATTGGTCGCTTTCAAGTTAACAAATATCAAGAAATCGATGTAAGTTCCTCGGTATTACAAAACATATATAAACAAAATTTCCTAAATACTCGTAATTATTTTTTTGCAAATGCCAGAAATTTTATGATTGCAACAATAGTAAGTTAGTTGTAAGTTACAATACTGTAATAAAAGTGTATTACGTGAATTATTAGTAGTAGACGATAGTTCTTACAATAAGTACTTACAGGTGTTTTATTTACTACCAGATAAATGCAGAATAAAAATATAGGTTTTTAATTCATTCGAGTTACGGAAAGAAAGTCTCTAAGGTCCAGATTATTATTACCTTGATCCCTCCAAGGTAATAGCAATAATCAATTTTTTACAATTGCTCATTTTTGCATTTCCACTACAAATAAAGGAGCGCGTTCCTACATACTTTTGCGAAGCATGTACGTTTTCTATGAATAATATAAAATTAATTTGATAAAATATTTTTAAAAATATTTAACAGAAAATATATATATATATTTATTTGTATAATGCTGATGTTCGTATTTAATTTGGGTCTTTATTTGATTCTAAAAGATAAATTTTGCATCTCAATCTACAATCTTATTCACTCCTTTTAAAAAAGACAATACGTTTTCAGATATTGACAGAAAATTTATTTTTTTTTTTTGTAAATTGGAATTTACAATTCCTTACAGCAGAGTTTCTCAGTTTCTTATAACGAAGTACTAAAAGCGATTAGTGAATTACTTTTATTTTTTTAGTCAATTTCCTGTTTAAAGTACTTATATCAACAATCTAGGAATTAAATAATGGTAACAGTAAAAGAAGAAGTAAAGGAGGGGAATAAACAGTAAATGCAAATAATTTGATTGTCACACATATTATTTGTTTAATACGATTACAATGAGTAGCCTAAACGTAAAGCTGGAATTACACCATGCAATCAATGTACGAAACGAAAGAGAAACGGCAAAACGCAAGACGATTACAATATAAAAATGGGAATACAAAAGAAAAACGAAACTCATACTACGAACGAGAGTGTACTAAATGAGAGGAAAACGACACAAAAAAAAACAACCAAAACGAATACAAATTACGAATTTTGAAATTCAAACCACGACAAAGAAATTTCGACACACCGACCTCAATTTTGAGGACCAATAAGCAGAACGCGCATCGATGCGAACTCGATCGATTCTGCTTGGACAATTATATCGTATATCACAAGACATCGCTCGAGCTTGGTTCTACTACTCTAATCTATCTTACAAATTATCGCATAATCTATGTGTGTCCTCTACGCAATTATCACAGTTTCCATAATGTCTCTTCAGACACGGTTTACAATTACGAAGGTCGAACGTTACCTGCTATATATTGCAAATTTCGGAAGACATTGTTTCGAGCCCTTATCGCTAGAAAGATCAATTTTCCTTACACCCTAATATTGCAACGTTCGGAAGACATACTACGAGATCATGATTCACTCTATCACAGTTTTACATCAATCTACGAACTAATATCACAGAGTAAATAATCTTAAATCGCTGCTATCACAGTTACCCGGAAACGAATTTCCAAAAATTGATCACAGATTCGACACTTTCTCAAAAATACGCAACCTCTCGAAAGAGTATCACAGTTGTTCATATTAAAGAATATGCACTGGGCGGCCTATGTTCTCGAACGGAGTTCGATATCGTTACATCTAAATAATAATCTACCTAATCCTAATATCACAGTTTAAGTCAGTCCATCGATATTATCTAACTTATGATCGTGTTCCACGGTATTGCAACGCGCTCCTTAAAGCTACATCTACTATGTCGAAGTAGTTCCATCACGAAGGTTAAGCCTAACACAATTAAAGCTCCGAACCAGGAGTTAATTGATGAATCTATTTACAAAGCTAAGTCCTAAGAGAAAAGTTGATTGATCAAGCCTACCTTAAGTCTACCGAACTCTACAAAGATTACAATCGATCATATTAAAGCTATGCGAGATTCCACGGCGTAAATAATTGGAAGACCTTACTAAACCCCGTTAACGAGCCTCCGTGTATCGGCGCGCACCGCTTCAGCTCCCGGAGAGTGGATCCCCCGGCGAGAAGGTGGACAGCAAAAACCCGGAGATCTTGATCCGATGTCAGTGTGTAATTTTCGTTGCCAATTCCCTGAACTCGTTCTCCAGGTTCTCGTTCCTCAGATTCCGAAGCTCTTCCTCGTCGAGCTGCATCCGTCGCGCGGTCGGTCCGCCCCCCGTCTCGTTGACACGGTTCTGCCGTTCGATCTTGTCATCCGCGCGACGGATCTCCTGACGGATCCTGCCGCACAGCCGGCGAACACTGGACAGAGCATTCTTGACAGCGCGTCGCGTGAAGAGCGCACTGTCAATACGTCGATCAGTCAACGGACTGACGGTCGCTCTGGAGATCAGGCTCTTCATGGTGGTGGGCGCCGCCGAGCAGAAAAACCGGTCGTGGCCTCTTGACGTTTCAGGAACCAGACTCTGGCTGGGATCGTTGTCGTTGATCGGCGGTGTTGTTCTTTGGCGTTGACTGTACCGGTACAACGTCAACGCACTTCTGTGTCTATGCGCGCGTTCGCATGTCTCTGCGCGTTTATCTGTCCTGTTCGTGCACGTAAGTACGTGTGGCCTGGCAGGAGAGTGCGAGAGAGACAGAGTGAGAGAGAGAGAGGGAGAGTGCAACAGACGAAGTACGACTGGACCACGTGCACTGCGGACGGATGCGACGCGAACTCCACGGATCCGATTTCCTGTTTCCCTGGAGAAGCGCACGTTTTGAGTAGGTGTGATTGAATGTGAGTTAGGATCACCAGTTCTTCCTCTTATATAGCCGCGCGGGGGCCTGCGCATGCGCAACGAACAAGTCGAGCAGAGGGTGGAGACACCCGTGCGCACTCGCGGCACAGGTACCTGCGTCGAACCGCGTGCGCAGAGGGCAGGTAGTTTCCACCCCTTCGATGTTCCTGCTCGACACCCCGGGAAAAAGGCGAACGATCAGCGAATAATTTGCATCTTCCATGCTGAGAACGTGAATTCGCGTTCGCCGAACCCTTTGTCACCGCTCCGTGGTCCGTGCTGTCCTTCCGGTTGCGCCACAGGCCGGAAGAGATTATGCACGTTAGCGCGAAGGCTATTCTCATGACTGTCGAGATTGTTTTACATTCTAACATTGATTATCCCAAATGGAGACAAAAGTCCCGACAGTCGAACGTTTCAAACATGCAAACATGATAATTATCTATTTAGAGGTTACTGCGAAGTTTAAAGTAGAGGCGTGACTATCGATCTTACTGATACTTGGCAATATATCGTCAAGATATCGTTGAAGCAAATTAAAAAGTATTGGTGCTTATTATCGATATATCGAGTCACACCTCTAGTTTGAAGTTGCCAGTTACAGCATACTTATACGTAAGTTTTCAAGTTACTCGCATAAATCAAGAATAAGTTGCACGATATAGCGCACATTTCTAATTTAGGTATCCTATAAACAGGCGATTGGACGATTTTCATTCATAATTAATAAAATTGTACAGGCAAACGTATGCGGAGAGCGATAGACCAGTATTAAAAAGAACGTGTAAATTAGAAGGAGAGACAGAAACGTCAAGAACCGGATATAAACAGGATTGACAGTCGCGTTCATCTCGGATTACGCGCGACTCGAAGGCAAAGGCGGATCGCGGAGGCAATCGAAAGGAATAAAAGAAGATCCAAGGAAAACAAAACAAGGGACGCCGGGAGGATGTCGGACGAAGGTGGAGAGGCGAAAGAAAGAAAGAGAGAGAGAGAGACGGAAGAATGAACTATTAGCGAGGTGACGAACGAGAGCAAAAGAGAAAAGAAAGGTTGACCGTGGCGTACGCGCAGCACGAGCTGCGCACGGTGCTACAAAAAGACAAAAAGAATCGCGAGATGAGAAGAAAACAAGCTTTGTTAGCAGAGGAAAGTAAAGCGAAGGACAAAGCGATGGGGGGAAAAAAGGAAGAAAGAGAAAAAAAAATATTACGGAACCCGAGCAGGAAGTTAGAACGAGTCGGCCGAACGACGAGAGGGACGAACGATGGTAGCAACGGAGAAAGAAAGTAGGTGTTTTATAGTGGCATACGCGCTGCACGAGCTGTCCGCTGTGGGATAGACGAGGAGGGCGATACTGGAGGAAGAAAGATGGAGAAGGTGACAGACAGCGAGAGAGAAAGAGGATGGAGGTTACGGAGGATGCGAGAGAGGAATCGCCGTGGGAGAGAGGGAAAGAGGACTGGGGACAGCCATGGGAGTTGGAGAGAGAGGGAGAGAAAATAGATACTTCGCGGCGCACGCGCAGCACGAGTTGCGAACGGCGCAGTAGAAAAAATGCAGATACGAGAGAAGGAGCAACGGGAGCCAGAAGAGGACGGCGAGAACGATGAAAGCCAAGAAGCCGGTGTACGAGGGAATAGCGCAAACGATCACGGAGAAAGAGACACGGGCCAGGAGCAAGCGAGAGAAAAAAGATCGCTTGTTCCGGCGTACGCGCAGCACGAGCTGCGCACGGTAACACATGGCGCATGCGCGGCACATGCCCGGACGCGGATCAGAGAAACGAGTGCGAGTGAAGCACGTGGTAAGGTCCTGCTGGAGCAAGAAAGAAGTGACCTCGACTTCGAGCGGCAACAAAGGACGGAGAGCCTCGTATCACGGCGGTGAGTGAAACAGCACGATTATCTCCAAGGAGAGAAAGGGATCTCTTGATAGTTGTTACTGGACAACCTATAGACCGCGTCCAGCCGAGGAGCAGAGAGGATCGGCGTTGGACGGACAGAGACACGTGTCGATTTGATGAAAGAGTGGGGATGGAAGGATAACTTGTTGCATGAGAGCCGCGAACTTAACCTTAAATCAAAAATGGGGAACGGGACGATGTTACGATCTCTTTCTTTTATTGCTTTTCACTTCCTATCGATATTTTATAACAGAATCAGGTTTATTGAACATTATGAAACCCGGCGACGGAAGCCTGATAGTTTTTAAAAGAGGTTAGTTCGATTACCAACTTTCGAAAATCACACGGAGAGGTTATGTACCCAAAGGTTCGTGACACAGTGATGCATTGGGCAGATAGATACGTACAGTGACTCGTGCAGTGAAGATAGGTTAATTTAGTAGACGACGTGTAATGAAAATATTGGAAAAATTGACAATTGTGGATTGAAAATCATGAAAACTGCAATTTTCACCATATTCCAACAGTGTGCAATTCTAACCAATTTCGATGAACTATTCGGCATAAAAATTTGTAAAAAAAAAAGGAATTTTTACTATCCCTTTCACACATACGACCAAATGCAATTTTTCCGAAATTTTCATTACGCGTAATCCATTAAACTAATCCTTCTAGCATTATAGGAAAGAATGAAGTCGTTCCGTCTATTTGCAAAAAAGTTATTAAAGTGTCTGCGATCGATTATACTATATCTACAGGGTATAAAGAAATGTTTGGTCTTTTTACATCTACGGATCGACGAGGATCTGTAAAAAAAAAGTTGTCGCAAAATTGTCCTTGACCTTGAATGACAAGCTGATATTTCCGATAATTTAATTGACACATAGAGTACAATACAATAAAAAATTTGACCTTAAAATTCAAGGTCAAATTTCCAATAATATGACGCATAGAGTACAGTGCATTAAAAAATTTTGACCTTGAAATTCAAGGTCAAGGACAATTTGCACACTATTAATTGAAATGTCTTGAGACATGCCGCTAAGCAATTAGCAACCCCCGACGACGGTGCCTGGGTCTATTTTGACCCAGGATAACAAAATTGTCATTTAACTGCACAGTTTCCGGCGTTTAAATTGAACGAACAGCTGCTGCATTAGGAAAAAGAAAAGAGGACTAACTAAAAATATGTTTAAAAAATATTGACGAATAAAGCAGCGAACCGTCCGAGTTAGGCGAATGTCTCGTACCACGATGCGTATGCATCCACGCTCTAATAATTAGAATGAAGCGTATGCAGCATTCAGCATATTATTCGAATCGTTTCCATTGAAGCGTTCGCAATAAATGTTTCGCAGGATGCAACACGAGAGCTCGGAGGATGTTGGACGTTCGATCGTCCTTGCACAATGAATTAACGTACGAGCGCATATCCGACGATCGAGGGGAAATATGTAGTTGCGCTCGGTGCTCGGTAAAAATTGCGAAACCCAATAAACCGAAGAGGAGAGCGTTCCATTCAATCGAGCTTAGGGTTACAACCGGTAACCAGAAGTTATTACCCAGTTCCGATCAGATCCCGTATCGTTGGAATAAGTTATAAGATCGACGGATTGCACGGATAATCCGATCGTATAAGTGCCCGGGCGCAATCTATCGATCATTAACGCCTCGTCGAACTCGAACATCCAGACGGGATTCCATTTCCGACAGATATTTTAATCGAGCCTCTCACCGAAGTCCCCGTTCCAACCACGTCATATACGATCTATCGTCATTCTCAACGAGCTAGAAAAGTTTAGGCGTCTTCATTTTCTATGCTGTTCAACTGAATTATTCGCGACGACGCGACGGTTCATCGATAACGCATAACCGTGCATGTTGATAACGGTACTTCATTTTTTAATGAACGACCCAGTTGTTGATATATAATAATAAATTTTTATAATTAGGTACAATACTTGGCGATATTACCCAAACTATTCTATTTCATTGCACTTTTCTAGCTACACAGACCACTTTATAACTATGCACAGAGCTTATCGTTTCATCCTGCGGATGAAGAAAGAACGGGATAGAAAGAAAACTATTAATTTAGAATAAAAGACTTGAAGTAGCATACACCTGCCTGAATCGTGGCAGGTTTGTTGTATGGTTAATCATCCGGGAAACATTTCGGCATGAGGCACAATTTGCATACAAACTGCACGAGTATTGAAGAACACACAGCTCAATCCGTGTTTTCTATTTTTCAACTAATGTCCGTGATTTTGGAAGTGTCCACAAATCGACATGCCATTGAAATGTTAATATTGTCTATACTCTGACCAGCAATCATTTTAAAAACGCACGATTTCCATAAAATACGTTTGTATTAAGCAAACACGAAGCTGCGAGAAATTTAAGTCGAGGACATTGCAGGGACGGGGAAAAAAAGGACTTCACTAATGGTAGCCGCATTCGAGATGAATGGGATGCAAAGGGTGGCATTAAAGGGGTGCTGTGGTCTGCTTGAGTCGCAATATTTAGATTCCTGACCAACCGCACGCATCTGTCGGCCGTTTAGTGTCCGACGTTTCTATCTCTCTCTTTTCTCGGCCGGCGTGCACATATTCGTACAAATGCAGGTAAACAAGTTTGCGCGCGCGCGCGCCACTGCGCAGGAGGTGCGAAATAGAAACGTTCGAACCAAAAGGACATTGACATTGCGAATTTACATGGGAAAATATGTAACTTTACTCTTGCATAACTTTTTACTCTTCCATTAATAAAAGTAACGTTCCAGCAAGCTGTTATAGCACAGTCCTTGAAAAATTCCTTGCTATAGCTTATTGAACAAAACTGTGTTGTGCCTTTCGACTGCTTTCTGCAATACTCTGCTGACCTCTTGAAATTCTAAGCGACCATATTCATTATTTAACTTACCGTTTGTGGAAGCTTAATGATTTATCTTTATACAAATTTAGATCAAATGTGTTTTTGGATTGAGAATAAACATGTTACTTGAAAATTTATATTAAATCTGGATAACTAAGTTTCGTTAAGATGATCCACCAAATGATCGAATTAATAAGTGCCAAAAAGAATGTTTACTTATTTCGTTGTTTTAGAAGATAAAATATTTTCGTTGCCAATTGTTATTTCCACTCAGCACAGTACAGTCAAACCTGGTTTTGTGCGGTTCTTTTCTATCCGATTTTTTTTTTGTGCGATTTGTTTTGTGCTGTCTTTTTATGCGGTATGTGAATGCCAACTATCAGTGTACATATGTCGCAAAAACTTATCACTGACTTCATGGTAACAAAAAATAAATCAACTCTAATATCCTCAAGTGACGAAAGCGATTTTGAACCAGTTCATCGCAAGAAGATGCGCGATTTGGACTACGACGAGTAGTATTGAATTATGTGCATTTGGAAAATTTCTCCATGTTTAAAATGAGAAATTAAAGTTTTTTTAAATGTTTCCATGTGTAACTTAATCATTTATTTTGTTTGGAAGGCACTTTCTCGCTATTTCGTAAATCTTCAACATATTTTCTAAGTGAGACAATTTTGAAAATTTCTCCGTGTTTAAAATGAGAAATTAAAGTTTTTTTAAATGTTTCCATGTGTAGCTCAATCATTTATTTTGTTTGGAAAGCACTTTCTCGCTATTTCGTAAATCTTCGACATATTTTCTACATGAGACTTTTTTTAATATGTTGCAAAAAATTATTTGTTATTATGCGGTCCCTATCTACCGCACAAAAACAGGTTTGACTGTATAGTCGCACGTCTTTGTGCATCAAGTTATTACACGACTGAACAAACTATTGAAAATCATTTGGTACCAAGGTCAGTGCGAATGGCTGCGTTAGACAGTACGAAAGTCCTTGAGAAGGTTCCTCTCCCCTTATCGTTGGTTCCAGCACGGAGAGAAGCTAAGCTTAATCAGGTTCCTCGTACCGACGTCTATGAACGGCAGCTCATGTCAGCCTGTTCTTATTTCCGAGCCCCGCCCAGCGCGGTGCAACAAGTTACACATGCTCTCAACAACGAAACAGCTTCGGGGAATCTTAGAGATTACAATCCGAGATTAATCCCGGAGCTGCTCGAATCTCGTTACTCGCGGCGCGGCGGTGCTTAAGAAATCGACGGCGGTACGAATTTGTTTTCCGTTTAATCAATTAATTGTCCGACACTGATATCCCGGCTTGCATTGGACAACTATGAAACCAGCCGAGCAAACGCGAACAGGTACGGGAAACGTGACATGTCCGCGGGTGAACATTTTTACGAGGGAGGGGGGGGGGGAGATGTATCTACAACTCGCATACCGGTGGGCGCCTTGGCACCGGGTGGTAGTATTTGCATAGCTAGCGAAATGGTGGTTGCAACGGTATCTATGCCACACCACTCGAGAGATCGGAGAGGATACACGTGCAAAGCGCGTGCACACGCACGCACGCACGCAGGCACGCACGCACCGGCACACAGGGTACACGCGGGTGCGTTTTTCGAGGGTATGTTCATCGGCTCGTTCGCTCGCTTGCCTGCCATCGGCCCCAACAGCGTGTGTATATCTCTTGATGGCAGCTGGAGGTTTCGCGCGTGAGAACTCGGTGGCTCCGAGGTTCCCTGGTTTCTCGTCGCCACCTGTCCTTGTGCTGCTCTCTCGAGGCGACTGCCAACCCTCTTTCCTCGTCCTCCTTTTCTTTCTGCTTCTTCTCTCGCCCTCCCCCTTTCCCTCGTCAAGCAACGCCTGCAACCCTTCGCGAAGTAATCACGCCTTGCCAGGCCGCAGGGGCGAACGATGCCGAGCCGAATCCGAGAAACCGTCGGGGTCTTTAACTCCTGGCTAATCACGCCTACGTACTCTAATTCAATCGGCCCGGTCCGAAAATCTTCTTTAAAGGGCTGCCGCGATCAACAGGCTACTCCACTTTGAGCACACCGACAGAACGCAATGAAACATCGAGCACTGTCTCTGTAATGCCGTGTCGAACTAATATTTTTATTAGGAAAATTTTGCATTCAATACGAAATTTACACGTCTCTGACGGTTCCGATAATTGCACCTTCGCGACAGCCGCGGCTAGATTCTAATTCCAACGCAGCGAAGTTTTTTTACATAATTTTGAACTTAATTCTTTAAGATTAACGTTGACAAAATTACAATCCAATTCGTGTGCCACAGCGGAAGAAGATAATAATTTGATTGTTATGACTCTTTCGCTAATACATTTGTGACATTTTTCGCATTCCACTGAGTGAACAATTCGCAACGTTTGCTCCCCTCCGCCGGATGTTCCGGGTGATCCGATCGGTGAGCATTTTTTTTCCGGGGGTTCACCCCTGGCTTCCGAGGCAAGAGAGCGCGGCGACCATAAGCGTGCACGGAGCGTGGAGGTCGTGTGCGAGAAGCATGTGCGTCTTTTGAGGCTGCATCCCTCGCGGGCCTCGGTGACCGCACACCCTCCCTTTTCTCTCTGGTTCTGGTTCCCCACGGGCCCCTTTGGGCCCCGTGGACCGCGCGGGTACAGCACGCACGCGCACATACACACCGAACACAGCAAACACACCGACGCGGACACCTCCGATCGAGTGAAAAAAAGAAAAAAGAAAAAAAAATTGGGCCTCATAACGGTCGCGTACGGGGCGTAGATGATACCGCGGAAAAAAGAAGAAGTCGGTGCGCCGGGCTCAATGTCGCCGAAACTGGCAATAAAGTTGCCCGAAGAAACGGAAACTGTGCCGCGGCCCCCGTACTGTTTGCCAGGGATACGCGGTACCGTAATTTCGGGCCCCGGAGACCATAAATTACCTGCGGATGTTGTAATTTCCGTGGATCTCCCCGAAGACTCTGTGTATATTCTGACCAATGACAAGTCATTGAGGTCAACGATAGGGAGCCGGCCACAGTAGATGTAAAACGCTATACCGTACAGGCGAGAGAGTATCCTCGGGGCGTTTCGCCTGGCAGAGAGGAGAAAGAAAAATAAAGAAAGAAAGAAAGAGAGAGAGAGAGAGAGAGAGAGAGAGACGTGTACGCTGGCGCTTATCACCGCTGCCCATCCACTGTAATTAAGGTGGTGAAAAGTATCGAGCTGTGTATCGATGTAATAAAGGAGTTGCGAACGTGTGACACAGTTGTGCGCATATTGACTTCCGGGCCGTAAACAGGTATAAAAGGGATTTTTCCTCGCGTCGAATATTCATGCGGTTTTCGCCGCCTTCTTCTGGTTACCGGCGCGCTCCGCTGCGCCGCGCCATGTATTTTCGAAAAGTGCTGCAACGCGCTGTATCGGCGCAAGAAACGCGGCACTTTTTTTCGGCCGTGCATTAAAAATATAAATGGACTGCCGCGCCGTTAATGATCGATCATAAGTAGCCCCTTCGTCCCCTGCCTTCCCGTGGAGGTAATTGCCGTGGGCAGATCGCGGACGTTCGCGCAAATGTGGATTTGAAAAAATTCTATGCACAATAAAAATTCGATGCGTTGATCGCAAGGTGCAGGAGCTACGTTCGTTTCTTAGCACTCGAATGGCGACAGTGAGGCGACACTAAAAATTGCTGTGTCATTATTTAAAATATTTTTTACATTATTGTATTTAGTTGTATTTAATAAATTACTAAACACTTCAGTATTGTACGAGTAAATTTCACCATTTTCGTATGTACAACATGAAAAAAAAAAAATATATAGAAAGGGAATATTCTAGGTCGGAAGAAATGTTTCGTTTTGGAGTTAAAATAGCTTCGAGTGCAAAGGGTTAATAGTAAAACAATACAACAGTGTATTCACACCCCTTAACCCATTTGCATCATTTGATGTTGTATGATTACACTATCATTAGACACACACTATCATTATTCGTTAGCTAAAAACTAGAAATGGAGGGTGTTGTTGTAGATGAAAGTGGTAATTCTGATTTTTTCTTATAAAATCTGAAACTTAAATATAATAAAAAACAAAGTTTGGTGATAAAGGCCTTCTTTTCATATTTCCTTATGATGCAAATGGGTTAAAATTGCAAGATATAAGAGCGACGCGTTATTAATAATTTTTGTATGTTTAAAATAGTGCATCGACACTGTTGATTACTATTTTGAACAACTTGATTTGGTCACAAACGCATATTAATCTGCCGTCTATGCAGAACTGTGATTGCAAAGGAGTCGCTTTCATTCGTGAATCATCGGATATAGTTCTGTGCTTAATTAATAAGCGAAAAAAGATACCGGTCAGTTAGTCGGGTATTAAAAGTAGAAAAACGAGAAGCGACATTTTTACTTAACTTCTGTGCTTGTTACGGCCGACTTAGGAACCGTTTATTTTGCACGAAGATCGGCAGTCTACCGATAAAATGGCCGGAGAACTGGAAAAGATTACGCGATATCGAAGACTACGCGTCGCGTACCGATCGGATTAGCTTTCGCGTTGATAGAGGCTCCCCGGAGTCATTGCTCCCGGTCGAACACGTCCCTCTACGTGTGCTCGAAGAAATCGTCCGGTAGATCGGGATATAGTTGAGGGTTCTCTGCGAGTATTCAGCAGGCGTCGCGACTCATGTGAAGCGACATTATTCCCGTGGTGGTGGCTTTGGCATGAACACGCCATTCGTCAGGTGGGGAGACATCTAACGAGTGACAGCTCGATCCACAAGCCGATATCCGCGTGTCGGTTCGATCGAAGGGAAGAGATCGTTGGATCGTTGCCAGGGACCGGTAGAACGGGCTCCGGATGGGGGCATCAACGATGCTGCAAGAAAGCCACGCGTTTTCGTTCTCTCTGTTCTTTCGCTCCCTCGACGCTCGATTTAATCGGCTTTAATCGCCTTCCCCTCCGGTTCGCGAATGAAAATCTGCAATATTTATGCTGTTCGAGTGTACGCGATCGCCCGTGTGTCGTCACCGGTTTGCCATCCGCGTGCGTCGATCGTTAAGACGCGGGTTCACGGTCGGAAACTTGACTGCATCATTTACAGTTAACCTTGCTCGAACAGTTTGCCGCGATACCCTGTCGATTTCCGATTTTGCTTCAGTGCACCGCCACACAAGTCTACAATTATTGGTGAAATGAAACAATTCTTGTTTTCAGTAATTGTTCGATGGAAATATCTGTTTAGGGAATATTTAGAAACACCTCGACTTTATTTTCATATTTTCTGTTATTTACAATTACAAAATGGCGGTCCTTCTTAGACGGCACCCAGCACCAGAAGTCACTGGAAGCCAGCAAATTTTTGTACGGGGTTAATCAAGAATAAATACTTTTTTAATGTCAATACGATTTATAGTATAAATACGATCTTTTGATATCTTAATTTATTGGATTTTTATAAATATTAAAACTTGATTGTTCCTAGGGAAAAAAGATTGCATTCTTCAAATAGCCACCATTTTCTTACTTTTTTGAATTATGAAAAAATTGTACGCTACATTGAAAAGTATTTATTTTTTATTAAGTTCGGGCATCAAACTGTGTTTGCAAAGGAATTTTGTAGAAATTAATTCGTGGCTTTATCTTCATGAATTATTGTAACGTGCAGGCATAAATGTCTCCAGTTTCTTGGAACTTTAAAAAGCTCAAACTAACTTTTGCATGGATAAAAATATTCGTTATTTGAATCTGTTTTTTGCAACGCTATATTGGTCCAGATCATTCTCGAAACCCGATGCTCCACGTATGTTTGGCATAATTTAGAATGAATGTCTATCGGCGCGCTTAGAGTACCTGAAGGCGATCAGAGAGAACTGGCACGACTCTCCTGCAAAGGGATTTTGCAAGCTGCAAGGGATTTAGCTCGGAGGAATTTTGATAGCTGACGTGGATTATGCGAAGCCATCCGGCAGAACTAGTGCAGACGATTCGCATGCACTGATAGCTAAAAGTGTTTGCATAATTATGCGTCTTCTAATTCTTTCGATCCTGGTACGATCTGCGACATATAGACCGAACTGGTATTTTGTTTTTAATCGTAAAAGTCAAGACGATTTTTTCATAATGTCGTCTAAGAAAGATGAAACAGAAAAATAGGTCTGTCACAAATATTAAGAATATTGTTTCTATCAACGCCGATTCGTACATCACGAACTCCGACATATGAGAAAAGTTAAAAACAAATAAGCATATCGTGTAAGAATAAGACTGGAGCCAAAGTGCCCGATGAAAACTGCAATGCGCAAGTATGATAATCGCAGTCTGAATGATGACTCCAGCCAGGTGTCGATTTGCATGGAAATTAATACCGACACTCTCCACGATGTTTTGTTTATTCCTGCACGCAGCTCACACAAATTGCTGAGGCATCTGTCGCGCCTTGTCGCAAATTGGCGGAGCGATCGAGGCATACGCGAACGTACCTGTAATTAAATCTCGAAGCTGCATACGTGCCGTATTATCTTGTTGTGAATCAGCTGCATCGATACGTGTTCGCTAGACTGCGGATGTTTGTGATCGCTGGAATTATCGTAGATCTGATTTTCTTGGTCAGTGGCATCCGACTGCAACGAGATCTCTAACTTCACTAACGTCTCCGATTAATCACTCTAATTACATTTTCTACGGTCGGAGGGTTCGAACGATCGTTAATTAATTTTTGAAACTGGTATCGAGGAGTTGTTGACAATACTCGTACAAGAGCCAATTGAATTAAATCGTGCCATTTTTGGTCACTATTAATTATTTTTAAAACGATCTCGCATCTCTCCATTTCCATTCAGTCTAACGCTTCTACTAGACGTCCACTAAATTCACGTCCCTTGGTAATCGCGTAAAGAACGCTGCAGCACAGCCAGTATTTCCGGTGTAGCCACTATCGGTCGAAGGCGGCGAACTTTTCATCGAATGACCGCGAGCGTGTTGGGGAAAAGCTCGCTCGGTTCGCGGCTCTAGGCGAGCCGTGATTATAGTAACGAGGCATAATTCGTCCACCATAAAAAATGCTCTTCCTCGGCCCGCAGGGCACGATCGGTCGAGGTATCGGGCGTAAACGCCCTTGCCCGATTGAACGCGTATTCCTGAAACGTAGGCGTTAACTTGTTGCTCGCTATAAATAGCCGCAAGAGAACGGAACGTACTATTAAGTTGTTCGAACGATATCCACCCTCCTTCGCGTTCCTGCTCCTTCCTATTTTCTACTCCGTTCGTAATGGGATTACGGCCACGTGAATCCCGTAACGTCCCGAGAATTCGCCGAGGACACCTGGCGCTGCGCGCTCTTGCCGATCACGACCCAGATATCCTCCAATTTCATTGAATTACAAATATTTCATGTCCGCCTGTCAATTTATTCCTTCCTTCCTCTGAAGACCCAAATTCCGCGTTTTCGACACCGTGCGACTCAACCCTTTCACGATCTTGCTGAAATCCTTAATTGGACACTGAACTTTTCACTAGAACTTCTCACTGGAACTTCAACACTAGAACTGCCGAACAATAAACGCGACTGACGTATATTGCTTCGTAACAGTGACAAGACTGTGCCCATTCGGACTTGATACAACTTTTATTGTAATATGTGCTACAATGAAGAGGTTCATTAAAAAATTTCCGATGAAAACGTTTTTACAATTTCAGTAATTGTAAAAGAATAAATTAGGAACCAGTCATTCTGACTGGTCCGGCAGTTCTAGTGTTGACACTAGAGCGACTCAATTTGTCTCATTTACGATATACAGGGTGTTAAAAAAAAAAGCGTTCAATATTTATATGGTATATAGGATACACTGTACTGAGTAAAAAAGCTTTAGTAAACATAGGTCGAAAGGTGAACCTTTCGCTTTTTGATATTTATAGAAAATTGTCCACGTGTTATGATTTTCCGAACTGATTCATTCCGGATGAAATCTACTGTCGGCACTTGAAGGAGGACATTCAGAACGCGGTTTGTAACCACTGATGTAAGCATCGCATGCGATGGAAGTAAGTTGATCATAATGCTAGCAAAGAATAATGTTCATATCTCAGAAACGGTTGACCTTTTGACCTATGTTTACTGAGACTTTTATACTCAGCACAATGTATCCTATATACCATATAAATATTGAATGCTTTTTTTGAACACCCTGTATATATTAAAAAAAAATTATTAAAGTTTTTCTATAAATGTACAGGGTGTTTCACCTAACTCGATCATCTAAAATATCTCGCTTGTTTTGTATAATAGAAAAAAATGTCAGAGGAAGATATTAGTTGGTTAAGGAGGGCAAATATTATGATAAGCAAAAAAATTTGTTCAAGGTTATATTTTTTGAGATGTCAAGGTCATCGAAGTTTTTTTAAATGGAATGATATATTTTTATTATCGCTATATACGAGCAGAGGTCAAGACTAATCCAACGACCTGTAATATTATGACCTTCGCGTGAACTTTGGACAAGTAAACAAAGCAACATTTGTCTGGATTGTATACACCGCGACAAAAGTGAGCAGGTAAAATTTAAAACCCTAGAAAAGATTTAAATTTAACTCGAGTTGTACTCAAGGTCATTTGAAGGTCATTTGAAAATCAAATCATATGTTTTGATCATATGTTTACGTAACATAATTTTTACGTAGGTATATTATTGCACCAGGGATATAAATCATTATTAATCAGACTGTGGATTTTTATTCAAAGTAAACATTTTTTTGCACAAATAGAACAAGAGCTAACTATAAATTTGCGTTTTCCTTTTTTCCAAGAAATTGGTACCCTCAAATTCATTTAATCATTTCATTGTTTGAAACATTATCGTCTCGCTTTCGCCATTAATGCGTAAAATCCACAATGTGTTAATAATATCTTACAGTGTATTAGAAAAACTCCATAGAATAATTTAAACGTTTCCGCTTGAAATTAAATGCAATTAGCCGGAATCGGGAAATCATTAAATACTTGACCGTTTGAGTTATTGCGGAACGTCTCAATGAATTTGACATTCGAATGGAAAGTAATGTACAACAATGTTGCCTGCGTTCAAGAAACACGTAAATATTCCACATTCTTGAGCGTTGAATTTACCGGAATGAAGAGCAATTATGAAACTTCGTAAATCGCAATATCGTGAAGTGCGCCGTCGATTAATGGCCAGCGATAATAATTAATGGACCCAGCTACTTCTCCTGTTGTGTCGACCTTAAAAATACTTTGCAAGGATATTGCTACATTAAAACGCAGCGGTACACGGTGAGCAATCTTAATTGATTATCACTGGGCATCCATGAGTTCTTGCGTGCACGTTCGACGCGTAAATTTCTAGAAAACGCGATAAATTAAACGGTAGACATGTGTTTTACAATGTGTAATTATCTTAATTAATACATCTCCGTGAACCGAGTCGCACGACGCGGTTGTGCACGAACTTCTTTAAATTCGAACGGCTGCCGCCATTTCGAAATTACAGGGAACATGTAACGAAATCGACATGTAGCCGAATTTATTACATTGTAGTTAATAATATTTATCCGCGACGACATACATTGATTTCGGATCCAAGTACACACGTGCGACGTGCAAACTTTATTATATTTGCTCCGATAATTTGTAAGACAAGATATTTCTATTTTTTATGCTCGCAGCTTTGCTTTTTACTGCATCTTTCACATCGACACTTTGAAATATCAAAAATAAAATCAGCGGAAGCTTGCGAGGTGTTGTGCAATACTATTTTCTAAACGTCTTACGCGAGGACACGAACCAATACGTTGCACGTGAAGAATAGGCGAACCACGGTGTGCCCATTCAAAAGTACAGGAGTTTGTTAGTAGATGTCTCTTATTTTTAAGCAATTTATTCCCAGGCGGCAGACTACTGGGTACCGAAAATAAGGGGCCGAAATGAGGCACACTTACCCCATTACCCGAATAATAAAATCATCTACTTTGAATTCTGTCCGGGCCGGGTAGACTAATCACAAGTTGTGATTCACAACACAGCCGTCGTTCATCCCGAATGACCGCGAAACGAGTCCCTCGGTTATTAAATTAGTTACTAACAATTAGGGGGGCTCTAGTTGCAGGGGGTTGGCGGATCAGTGGGGGACAGGGGTATCGAGGGGGGTTCGAATCACGTTTCGACCGGCACGGTCGAGATCGGTAACTACTTTAACGAGAGCAATTACGAGACCGCGTGAAATCGCGTTGCCGCGGAGTGATCCATCGATCAGCCCACGATGATGACCAATAATAACCCGTCACTCCTGTTGCTCGTTTCCCCCCTCGGGCAATTCTTATCTATCGCTCGCTCGTCCCCTCCAGCGGTCCGCGTATAGCGTACCCCGGGACTCGGGCCTGACTCGGGCTGCGTGTAACGCGCGTGCGTGCGTGCGTGTGCGTCGCGATCTCCTTTTTGCTCGTGGTGCGGATATCGTCGTGTTTCACTGAACGTTCGTTGGCGCGGTGGCTCTTCGTTCACGCACGCCCACCGCGACCGCCGCCGTGACCACGTGTTCCACACGCTTCGTCCACACGCTCCGTCCACACGCTTGCTACGCGTGCGTACCGCGCGCGGTTCGCATGCGTGTGTACGCGTGTGCGCGCGCGCGCGCTCGCTCGCTCGCGTCACAAGCTCCTACCCGGAGAGAGAGACTCGACTCGCGTCGCTCCGCACGGAGTCTCGCTCGAGTCACACCTGCTCCTTTTTCCCACGAGATCGCTTTGCCCCCCAGCCACCGCTCCTTCCTCGGACGTCCTCGGCCACCCTTGGCTCCTTTCGCTCTCCGGGCAACCAGCGACTCGGGGCCATGGTCGCCGGAATTGACTCGTCCGAGAGCCCGGCTAGCGAGTAAGCAAGTCAGCTAGAGCGCAAGCGAGCCGGTACAGAGATTTCCTACAGTTTATCCGGCCGTTCTTGCTCCCTTAAGGGGGACGGCAGGCATTTGGCCTTGACCGTCGCGCTATGTTACGCTGTGCCTTTTTTTCTAGACATTTTACGTCTTAAATAAGTAAGTAATCAATTAAAAATGCATACCACCGTGTTTGTACATGTCTTTGCTATGTCTGTATAGAGCCCTTTTTTCGATACGAACACTAAATCTCGCGAAATTAAGAGAATCTCTCAGCGGCAGCCATCTTGTGACGTCATACTTGCTTCAGAATTCGAATTTTCTGCCGAACATTACAAATTGCTCCACGATCAGGTAGAAATTCGCAATTTGGGCTCTATACAGACGTAGATTGGACTTTTAGGAAACACAATTGACCACTTCTAAACTGCTCATTGCAATATTGAAGCGATAGTTTGAAAAGGTTTTGACCCATGCATACGTATATGGATTTCAAACCCTGCCGGCCCCCTTAACCGCGGCACCCTAAGCCTCTAGCTTACTCTCTAATAAGCGATGTAGGTAGATAGATGCCGGTAGAGAGGGTTCCTGCAGTTTCTCGGTTTTTTCCGCTCCCTTATCCGCGACCCCCTAAACTAGACAGTAAGCGAGTAGGTAAAAAGTTCCCCCAGTTTCTCGGTCTTCTCCGCTCCCTTATCCGCGGCCCCCTAAACTAGAGAGTAAGCGAGTACGTAGACAGATTTCCCCCAGTTTCTCGGTCTTCTCCGCTCCACTATCCGCGGTTGCCTAAGCGAGCCGGTACAGAGAATTCCTCCAGTTTCTCGGTCCTTTCCGCTCCCTTATCCGCGGCCCCCGAAGCTAGAGAGTAAGTGAGTAGGTAGACAGATTTCCTCCGGTTTCTTGGAGTTTTCCGCTCCCCTATCCGCGGCCCCCTAGGCTAGAGACTAAGCGAGCCGGTAGAGAGAGTTCGTCCAGTTCATCCGGCCTCTTTTGCTCCCTTATCCGCGGCCCCCTAAGGTAGAGTGTAAGCGAGCCGGTAGAGAGGGTTCCTGCAGTTTCTCGGTTTTTTCCGCTCCCTTATCCGCGGCCCCCTAAACTAGACAGTAAGCGAGTAGGTAAAAAGTTCCCCCAGTTTCTCGGTCTTCTCCGCTCCCTTATCCGCGGCCCCCTAAACTAGAGAGTAAGCGAGTACGTAGACAGATTTCCCCCAGTTTCTCGGTCTTCTCCGCTCCACTATCCGCGGTTGCCTAAGCGAGCCGGTACAGAGAATTCCTCCAGATTCTCGGTCCTTTCCGCTCCCTTATCCGCGGCCCCCGAAGCTAGAGAGTAAGTGAGTAGGTAGACAGATTTCCTCCGGTTTCTTGGAGTTTTCCGCTCCCCTATCCGCGGCCCCCTAAGCTAGAGACTAAGCGAGCCGGTAGAGAGAGTTCGTCCAGTTCATCCGGCCTCTTTTGCTCCCTTATCCGCGGCCCCCTAAGGTAGAGTGTAAGCGAGCCGGTAGAGAGGGTTCCTGCAGTTTCTCGGTTTTTTCCGCTCCCTTATCCGCGGCCCCCTAAGCTAGAGTGTAAGCGAGCCGGTATAGAGAGTTCCACCAGTTTCTCGGTCCTTTCCGCTCCCTTATCCGCGGCCCCCTAAGCTGGAGAGTAAGCGAGTAGGTAGACAGATTTTCCCCAGTTTCTCGGTCTTCTCCGCTCCACTATCCGCGGTTGCCTAAGCGAGCCGGTACAGAGAATTCCTCCAGTTTCTCGGTCCTTTCCGCTCCCTTATCCGCGGCCCCCGAAGCTAGAGAGTAAGTAAGTAGGTAGACAGATTTCCTCCTGTTTCTGGGAGTTTTCCGCTCCCCTATCCGCGGCCCCCTAAGCTAGAGAGTAAGCGAGCCGGTAGAGAGAGTTCGTCCAGTTCATCCGGCCTCTTTTGCTCCCTTATCCGCGGCCCCCTAAGGTAGAGTGTAAGCGAGCCGGTAGAGAGGGTTCCTGCAGTTTCTCGGTTTTTTCCGCTCCCTTATCCGCGGCCCCCTAAGCTAGAGTGTAAGCGAGCCGGTATAGAGAGTTCCACCAGTTTCTCGGTCCTTTCCGCTCCCTTATCCGCGGCCCCCTAAGCTGGAGAGTAAGCGAGTAGGTAGACAGATTTTCCCCAGTTTCTCGGTCTTCTCCGCTCCACTATCCGCGGTTGCCTAAGCGAGCCGGTACAGAGAATTCCTCCAGATTCTCGGTCCTTTCCGCTCCCTTATCCGCGGCCCCCGAAGCTAGAGAGTAAGTAAGTAGGTAGACAGATTTCCTCCTGTTTCTGGGAGTTTTCCGCTCCCCTATCCGCGGCCCCCTAAGCTAGAGACTAAGCGAGCCGGTAGAGAGAGTTCGTCCAGTTCATCCGGCCTCTTTTGCTCCCTTATCCGCGGCCCCCTAAGGTAGAGTGTAAGCGAGCCGGTAGAGAGGGTTCCTGCAGTTTCTCGGTTTTTTCCGCTCCCTTATCCGCGGCCCCCTAAGCTAGAGTGTAAGCGAGCCGGTATAGAGAGTTCCACCAGTTTCTCGGTCCTTTCCGCTCCCTTATCCGCGGCCCCCTAAACTAGAGAGTAAGCGAGTACGTAGACAGATTTCCCCCAGTTTCTCGATCTTCTCCGCTCCACTATCCGCGGTTGCCTAAGCGAGCCGGTACAGAGAATTCCTCCAGTTTCTCGGTCCTTTCCGCTCCCTTATCCGCGGCCCCCCAAGCTAGAGAGTAAGTGAGTAGGTAGACAGATTTCCTCCGGTTTCTTGGAGTTTTCCGCTCCCCTATCCGCGGCCCCCTAAGCTAGAAAGTAAGCGAGCCGGTAGAGAGAGTTCGTCCAGTTCATCCGGCCTCTTTTGCTCCCTTATCCGCGGCCCCCTAAGGTAGAGTGTAAGCGAGCCGGTAGAGAGGGTTCCTGCAGTTTCTCGGTTTTTTCCGCTCCCTTATCCGCGGCCCCCTAAGCTAGAGTGTAAGCGAGCCGGTATAGAGAGTTCCTGCAGTTTCTCGGTCTTTTCCGCTCCCCTATCCGCGGCTCCGTAACCTAGAGAGTAAACGAGCCAATAGAGAGAGTTTCTCCAGTTTATCTCTCTGGCTCCCTTAGCCGCGTCTCCCCCGAGGTAGTGAGCTAGAAAATGTTGAGTTAGAGTAGTAAGCGAGCCGTACAGAGAATTTCTTCAGCATCTCTCTCTCTCTCTCTCGCTTGCTCCCTCGTCCGTGTGTGTCCCCCTAATACCGTTCTTTGCATGTCTGCTGGTCCCAATCAATTCCTCTCTGAACCTCGCCAACCCTTTTAATGGTTAATTCATCATTTGGTTTTTTCCCCGGTCTACCACCGATTTTCTTCCTCTCCGGCTGGCGAACAGAGCGACCGGAGCAAACACTTGGAAGACCCGCGACACCCTGTTATTACGTAGATTGCCGATCTTAACCCAGATTTTACTACCGTTCTTTTAAAAGACATTTGAATACCCTGCTGAAGGCTCTACACGACCCAACGCCGCAAGGTTTACGGTTGGAATAACTATTCGGATTTTTCAAACTGATGCTGGCGAGGTTTGTCTCGAACTTGCTTTTTGGCGGTTGATCACTAATTTACGTAAGCTTATGCAAAATCAAAATTCTCTCGTTTACAGCGAACTGGAGCACAGTAAAAATTAATTTTCTTTCTCCAAAAAGAATTTAAATATTTTCTTTAAGAAAGGTTATTTTTTGTTTTTAATGTTCTGAGGACCATACTTTAGACATTTGTCAAAAATATAATTGAAAAAATTCTTGAGAGCCCCCTCGTTCAAGTATGCAGGGAGCCAAAAAGAATCAAACAAAAAAAATTTTGTAAATATTGCTTATATTAGGGGTACCCATATAAGTAATCAATTATTTGGAAGTTTCTTGAAACTTCACTACTTAGAATATGTAGAACACAGGCTGCTTTACTGAAAACTGTAAAAGAATACAAGTATAAATTTCTTTTACTACAAAATTTGTTTTAGATTTCAAAATAATTTACCACTTATGGGTACCCCTAATAATTCTTGAGAAGAGGGACATTAGTCTTAAGACTTGTTTTGCTCGGTCGCAGTTCGATGATACCCGATTGTCAATTTCGCGCCTCGTCGTCGCAACGGGAGGCTACATCTCCTCGATTGCACTTGCGCGATGTATGCAAATTTCGCCAATTTCATAACGTTCCGAAGGACTCTGTCAGCTGTCTTAAAGCGAAATGATATCGCCTCTTATCCGGTTCGCGGAATTCATGTAAATAGACGTTGATATTTACCGTGTGCACGGTCAAGCCATGTACTTAAGCGCAACACTTCTTTTTATCACGCGGTTGTGTACTCTGAACTTATCTGCTCTTAAGTAAATTCCATCGCGGGTCAAGATTTAAGGAGCCTACCTCGCGGAGAGGATACTTTTCATCCTGATAAGAACTTCGGTTCGAAGGAACACCAACGGGAACAGCGTCCATCGATTTACATGGAATGCCCAGTGGAAAAATGATTTAACCATTGTAACTCGGCTGGATAATTCGCCCATTTTTTTCATCTAAGAAAAATAATAGATATTTTTGGACCAAAAGCTCTTAGAAAATTTTAATCCCATTCAAAATTCCATCGGAAGGTCCATTAACACTAGGTTTACGGAGCTCTAAAAATTACCATTTTACATCACTCTATAAAAGTAACATGAATAAATCTATCAAAATCTGTAGCCATTTTTTAAATAATATGTACCCAAAGAAATCAATTTGTTAAATAATTCCTCACGGATGCATCTTTACAATCTCAATATCAGTATAAATCAAAAATATTTGAATCCGTCATTTTGACGGGTCCCGTAAATCAGTGTTGAAAATTTTCAATATTTTCTACATCAAATTCATCGTACGGATTTGATATATTATGTCAAAAATATAAAATTCGAAACAGTGAGCACTAAACAAATTAAAAATGCTGTTGTAACATTTTCAGCTCACCAAAGTTGAAAAAGAGATAGATCTGGCTTCTATATCTTGCAATTAATGCAGACAATTTCTTTCTCTCAGAAAAATCCGCGGTCTGGTCATGGTAACTTTGAAAATCCTCGGACACAGTTTCAGAAAATCGCGACGAAATCGTTCGCGAAACCCGTGCGACGAGGTCCGGCCATCGCGATACATAATTCCAACGTTAAGACACCGATCGGAGCCTGATTTAGAGTGAGACGTATTCGGGAAACTTGTTTGCGTTCAATTAAAAACTCTCCGTGGAATATTGAACGGGTCACTGCATCGTTATAAAAACCGCGCGTTGCGCAGTTGACTCGACGGCTACGAACGAAGGGACCGATTTCCGATGCCATAAGTTTCTTAAGGATACCAGCGAAGATCGAGTTTACGAGGTAGCCCCGCGCATGTTTTGCATACTTATCGTAACAATTTTAATAAGGCAACGAACGCCGACAATTCTCCCGTGTATATGACCTTTATGCGTTCGCGCAGCGCATTGCGGCCGCGGAATTGCGGGTAACGAATTTACAAACTTGTTTATGTAAATGCACGTTTATTCCCAGGTTACCGGCTTCTGTGTGCTTCGGAAATCATTTTCTTCTATTTTACAGGAATCGGAATTGCACGTGGAAAGACGGACAAGTCAGAAAAAATGAGTAAAAAGCGATTACTTTTCTGAGAACAGCTCCGACCAGGCTATTTTATTTTCATAAGAGTAAAAGTATGAAAGATTTCATTCTTCGTTAATAGGTCGCGGATGTTTATGCAAAATGGAAACCGTCGACGTCGTTTCTGAGAAACAGGAGTTTAATTAAAACGAATTTATTGCAATATTTATTTTTCTTGGCTTACTGATTTATTAACACTCAATTGACCACGCTAGACTTGCAAATTAACACTAACAATCTCACAATAAAACATGTCTATTATGTCTCTCGCCATTGTTGTAACGTTTGGAGTGCCGCCACACGTGCTTCTCTGTTAATTAGTTAATACAAACAATTCTAATAAGTCGAAAATTGTGTGAAGTTTTGTACTGCATCCATTCATTTTCAAAAATTGGGAAGGCATTTAAAAATGACTGCATACTATTTCGTCCATTTTCTCCGTTCACGATTTCTCGCATGCGACTATAAAACAAAATAGTTTTCACCATCGAAGAATTCCGAAAATTTTTCCGAACCTGAACGTGAAAAATAATTTTTTGAAAAGCAGACTCGATGCACTGACGGGAAGGTCGAAACAACATTGCAATCATTTGTTCGGACGGGGAAATGAATTTTTGTTGTGTTACATTTAAGCGTGCAAAAATTGTGTTGACATCCGTAAGACGCGAATAGTTGAAATAATTAGCGGGCACGATAAATCGGCGTTTCATTAAATCAATCCGGTGGCTACAGTTCAGAATGAACAGGCCGGCGGCGTGCGCATACCGGCCGCGGGAGAGATACGCGTGCGTCTCGTTTTTAACCGGCGCAAGAAGTGCATAACGTCAGTGGTCACGGAACGGCGACCTTGCAGGTTCGGCCAGAAAATGCATGTCTTTGGCTGCGAAATTTACGCCAACAATTAAACTCTACCTTGAACGGAGAACGCGTCCTGCACCTGATGCCCTTTTTTAAAAGGCCTCGCGTACCCTCGGTGTCCTTGACCTCCCCCTCTTCGTCCTTCCCTACCCCCACGGCATTCTTTTCGGGGAGGAAATCCAAGGAATTCGCGCCCGCATTGCGTTATAACCGCCTCGGATAAAGCGGGAACCGAGTGCACGCGCACCTGTGCGTAAATCAACAGTTTAAAACGCACCGATCATCGCTCGCAGTCGCGGTGCCGAGTCGTTTTGTCGCTCCATTTTCACTTTTCATTTTTCGGTGCCGACGCTTCGCCTGTAAGCCGCTCATTAGCGATAATGTCTCGATAATGTGCAAGAGAAAGAGAGAGGTGTTGTTTAAAAATTTACCCCCGCTACCGTACACATACACCCGAACAGCTCGGAAGCTCGCGGATTGCCCCGAAGTTTATTTGCTGAGAAGTACAGCGTGATACCTGATTACTATTCGGACACTTTTAAAAAGACGAGAACTTTCCTAACAAATTTACATTAAAATTTAATTTTTACATTCGACCTGTACAACTTGAATTTTTTCTTTTTTGGAGAAGTTATTTTTTTTTTTTTCAAAAATTGGTCGGAATTGCAGAGAAAGTGTTACAAGTGAAAAACTGCGATTTTTACCATGATTTTATCGTTTTGATTGATATCGGTTCGGATAGTCGAGGTTCCGCTGTGTCGTGGATTAAACAAGTATGTATGATCGAAATTGTGTCGTGTTTGGTGTCATTTTAATCAGAAAAATGTCACGAATATTTTTATAAAAGCTTGGTTAGGAAAAAATAATTAAAAACAGTCCAGTTTTTCCCACTGAATCAGCATTGTCGCACCGACATTACAGCGTTCTTTTCTTATGTTCCCTTTTGCCCTCACGAGTTTTCTTTGGATCTTTTCTTGGATCTCCCTTTTGTTCCCCCATTTCGACACCCATTGTTTCTTTCGGTCGGTGGTGACTCATAATGAAACTCGCTGGAAGTCAATCTAGTTTTTACCGTAAATCGCGCAGCCTCAGCTCCCAGATTGCGTTTCCGAAGACTGGTAGCCAGATATTTTGCACGCTCTCCTCTTTGACAAGAAGCTATCTGCTTACTTGTTTGACTCTTTCGACCCTGTTGGCCAAATGTGCAGAATTACAATTGAATTACTCCAGAAATTATAATTACAAAGTAATTGAATTACATTGTAATTCAATCATATTGTAATTTATAATTCAGATCTTCGTGCAATTCAATTACAATGTAATTCGTAATTGCAATTGGAGTACAATTATAAAATACTTTGCAATTAATCTACATCAATTACGAATTACGGTGTAATTAAATTAAAAATAAAGAATAATAAAGTAATAGGTAATAAGAGATTGAAAAATCCATGTGAAGGTTTCAAACAGAAGCAATTTATTATTTATAAATTTATAACATCTGAACAGAAATAACTTCTGCGTTACAAATTTTTTAAATTTCAAACATAAATATAAAAAGCAGAAAAAGGAAACATGTCTCTGGTTTACCTAAGTTATGATTTTCTGCTCCGTTCATTTGTTTAACTGTATATTACTATCTCTGATTAGTAATTGTAACAAATAACATAGCAACGTGCACCACTATATTTTTAGATAGGCAATATAAGTACAAGTCGCATAACCCTGCAACCCTAAATTACCTGTTAGCTAATTACTAATTAAATCGTTTGTTATATCAAAAAATATTTGACATAGAAATTATGTGTAATTTTATGTTCAACTTTTTTAAAATTTCAATATAAGTACAGGTCGCATAACCCTGCAACCTTATATTACCTGTTAGCTAATTACTAATTAGATCGTTTGTTATATCAAAAAATATTTGAAACAAAAATTATGTGATAAAAAATCTCTATGCGGCAACGTTAAATTACGTGGATTAGCAGGAGGATATTGTTATTTCTAAAAATTAAGAGGAGCCCAGAACATTAGACTGCAGATCATTGTGCAAAATAAAAATTGTCTACCTGCATTATAAATGCATGCCGCTAAATTATGTATGCGAGAAAAAAGAAATTGGAAATAGTTGTCACGAACGGTGTCGTTGAAATTGTAATTTGTTGTTCATATTCTACGCAACGGCACAGTTTTGTTGAATACAATTACGCGCTTTGGACTCGGGACACCTTCTTGTGCAACGCGTTCGAGTGCTGCATTCAACAGCCTTCGCGATCCAGGCACAGACAGATTATTTCCCACCTCCGAGAAACCGCACAATTCGACACTGTCAACGAAAAAACTGACGTGCTTGTAATTCGCTATAGGGTGTTTACCACAGCCGAAGGTTGTTGACCGCCGTGTCCTCGATTCTTCGTCAAAGGACTTATCAAGAAAGGCGAAGAAATTCTTAACCCGCAGTGCTGTTCAAAATTTGATCAAACTCGTGACTCGAATTAGCTCGATTCCCTCTAAAGGGAAATTAATCAAATCAAGGTGTTCGCGAGACCTTTTCCCGCTAATAATAATTAAAAAGACACGAGTTTTACGCTCGTGGGATCTATTAATTTTCAATTTCTGGTGGTATTTTACCATGTTCTAATTTCTTCACGCCTACCATAGACCTCAAAAAATCAGAAAAAAGAAAACTGACGAGCAGACGTTCGAAAGAGCCAACGAACCGTGCGGTTACTTTGGAAAGAAAGAAAGGGGCGTGTCTGTTGGGACTGCAGTTTGATTGCCAAAATAAAGTTAACCAAGCAGAGGGGAACGAGGTTTCGGTTTTGTAAGCAAGCAAAAATGATTTGCAAAATAAAATATTTGCTTTGCCGCTCCTGAACAGGTTATAGCGGAGAGGTTGTTTCGGCGCGCAACACAAATATTTTGACTTGCTGCTGTTTACGGAAAAAACTTTCCAATTCGACTTTTTATTCTTCTGGTCCAACAAGATTTTTTCGAAACCACGGGGTCGGTTCAGTATGTAAAATAAAATCACGAGTCTGTATATTTATTTGCAAATCGTTAGAATGCAATCTACCCTCAAAAATAATTATAGACCCCTCGGGTCTATATGACCCGGGATGAAATTAACGTTATCATAAATACTATGCTCCCAAATACTTAATTTATTGGTTTGCTTCTTTAAGTGAAATAAAATATTTGAAATAAATGCATTCTGAGAGACATCAATTAATTTGTACGTCAGATATATGGGACGAGTTGCACTGTTTGCAACTTGGTAGTATACCCATTCGCATTATAAAAATTTAAACATTAGGACTTTGTACAAAATTTCGTAACGCCGAAGAAAATTGGTACAAAATGTTTTTAATTTTCTTCCACCTGTTATCGTACTCACAGTCCATTCTTTAAGCAATGAATTCACACAGTATCATGATTATTATACAACAGCTGAACGATACTGTTTCAACATGGATGCTGTAAGAGGTATTTCCTTCTTCGTGCATCACGGCTTTCAATCAAATTTTACATAACTTTTGTTCACGCATTAAACCGCAATTACAGAACGCGATCGAATTTTACAATTATTTCTCTGCTGGCAACGCAGTTGTACAAAGGCGATATAAATGCAATTAGGCGAACACAACGGAGAAGCAGCTATAGCAGTTAATCGATGTCTTCCTGTATTGTCGAAGGCAACGATTCCCATTCTTCTTCAACGGTGGAACAGAATAAGCATCATTCGAGATGATAACATACATCTCGTATTCGAGAAGACAGATAAAACGGGGATACCGTTACGGGTCCGTTTGGACCCGGTACTTTTCTCGCTCGACGCCAAAAGAATTCGCCATTTATCAGCTAATACCTGAAACACACGCACCTGAACGCCCGTAACGGATTACGGTCAGACTTGCGCAGATTTACAATTGAATTACTCCAGAAATTAGGATTACAAAGTAATTGAATTACATTGTAATTTATAATTCAGATCTTCATGCAATTCAATTACAATGTAATTCGCAATTGCAATTGGAGTACAATTATAAAATACTTTACAATTAATCTACATCAATTACGAATTACGATGTAATTAAATTAAAATTAAAGAATAAAGAATAATAAAGTAATAGGTAATAAGAGATTGGAAAATCCATGTGAAGGTTTCAAACAGAAGCAATTTATTATTTATAAATTTATAATATCTGTACAGAAATAACTTCTGCGTTAAAAATTTTTTAAATTTCAAACATAAATATAAAAAACAGACAAGGAAACGTGTCTCTACGTTACCTAGGTTATGATATATATTAAAGGAACAAATAACGACAATAACCTAATGAGACTCATTAAACAGACATTAATATTATATGTAAGTAAAATGAAATAAGTTATCTAATAACAAAAAACTGAAAAAGGAACGTTTTTGGCTTACCCCTAACAAGGACGAGGAAATTCTGGGCTATACATAATTTGGAGAGCTGTATTTTAATTATATTGTGTTTCTATTACACGTCTGATTAAAATAATTTGTAAGTGAATTAATCGAAAGGTTTCAATTATGCAATTCAGTTTCGACGTAGTTGAATTACTATATGAAATAATCTACCTATCTACCTATCTAATCTAATCTATCTAATAATTGGACTATATTCAATTGTCCAATTGAATTACAATGTAACTGAATTAGCACAACTCTGATTACGCTTAAGAATTGCAGCACACGACAAAGAACTGTAATACGTACCTCGCAATGTTTTGACTAGAAACATCGCTTACGACGCACGACAGTGCACGCATATTGCGTGCCAATGTCGCATTCATGCGAACGATGAATGCGTTCTTAATGCTACGCATAAAGTACCACGTGTGCCCACATCGGACACGTACGTGTAACACGGGAGACCCGGTCGCGTGTCGCAATGCGGTTCAGGAATTTCGGAAAGTTAACGGAAATCTGAAAACACTCATCAAAAATCGATAAAGACAGTCCTATCGTTCAATTTTTTAAACATTTTCTCGGCGCTGCTTCTTGTAGGCACATTGGCGTCTCTGTTGTTTCTAATCGTAACAGCTGAATTTGCGTGATTCTACGATGACTGATTTTATGGGTCAAAATAGACCCGGGCACCGTTGTCGGAGGGTTAGTACGAATTATGTTCATTCGAAGGTCACTCTATTAAATACGATATAGCAATCACAGTAGTATTCGAACACTTTTAATTCGATGACAATATAGGCCCACATAAAAAAGTTATAAACAACTTTTAATAGTTTTTCTGTAATTCCGACCAATTGAAATTCGTTCACGTCATGCGAACTAATTGTTCTAACTTCTCAGGAAACTCCAAGTGAAAAAAAAAATCCAATATTGAAAAAGTTAAATATTGTTAAACAAGTAGAATAGTACTTGCTTTTCATTTCTTGCGATTGACGCAGAAAATTTGGATTTTTCAAGAGGATGCGCGGCCCGCTGATCAATCTTGAATGCTACAAGAACGACACTGGTAATTCGTAAGATCCTAGTCGAATATTAGTGTCGAACGCCTACCTATGTCAAACGAAACGTGCCCCCCCCCCTCCTTCCCCCGACCGTGACAAGATATTGTCAAAGTATTGGATTACTTCGACGAAAGAACCCGTCAGAATTCCTAACCAGAACGACATCCCCCAGTCGAGGTTTCCGTTTTCTTGTTCCAGTTTACATGCCGCGTCTTTTTATTCTCTTTCCCCTTCGTTCGCGTGTTCCTCCCCCCTCCTGTTCTCTCGTTCCTTTTACGTTTTTGATTAAACGAACGCGTCGAATAATGAACGTACCGTAACAGAAAAGACTTGGGATTTTCTTAATTAACAATTACGCCACTGTGGGCGGTACACGCGTATGACGGTAGAGTTTTAAAACTTCTAATGAAGCAAGAAATGAACCGAGCTTCTTTTTTCACACCGAGAATTAATTTTCGATTTACGGAATCGACGCCGTGTTGCACGCGCGTTAGTATAATAATTGCAGCCGAACGTGAACCCACTATTATCATTACGCATACTGACGATATCTGTATCGCTCGGATATCATTTCGATGCAAATTGACGAATGCTAATTGAACGACTCTGCGATTTCGTTGAGGGTTTCTGTGTGTTTTTCATAAATATTTGTCAGAGAGTGCGTTATTCAATTAAATTGGCCAGGAAGTTGAGAGACGTTTCATAGGACCGAAAAATGTCATTGGATTGTTATGTTACACTTCGTGATCGAGCAAGTATCGTGCACATCTTTCTCACATACGTCGAAACATTACTGTACTTATTACATCTTGAACTGTCAGGTTGTCCTGAAAGTTCGTTTCGTATTCCATTGATGCACTCAACGCAGACATGTTTTCTAAAAAGGCAAATGGGTAAATCAATTGTTTTCAATATGTGGTCGCGTTACTTTGTTAACGCTAAACCAACCACGGTCAAAATGACCGACTTTCTATTTCACAATTATCGAAATTATAAACACTTTTTCGTAGGAAATTACTGAACTGACTTCTTCATTCAAGCACATACTATCATGAAAATCGTACAAAGTTTAAGTAAATCCAATCTTCCCTTTCTATAAGACGTTTCATTTTTATACGTTTTGCGCTCGGTAGGTTTAGTGTTAAGAAACTTTCGGGACAACCTATACATACCCCCAAAATGAACAGTTTTGGACAACCATAGCAACTACCAGACCAGAGCAACTACCCAGGCCAAGTTGATTTTGAAAACTGAATTTACTGATATTTTCTCAGTTGAGCTCCATTGCTCAAGTTAGAATTGCCTCGCGGAACAGACCTCGCAAATGGTGAACAACTTCGGACAGTTGCCAAGGTCCGAAATCACGCGAAATGAGTTTCCAGGCACACATTCCCGTTCCCGAATGTTGTTCGGTAACCTGCAATAAAAACCAGCCGAACTTCATGATCGTCGAAACGGCTTCTCGTCCCCGGGGCCCGCAAAACCGCGACCGCTGCTCAAGATCAATATTTTCCTATCGAGGGTCCCCGAAGAGAGCCACACAGCGTGTCCCGTGTGCGCGGGCTCTCCCAAGCAATTAATTCGTCAAATTGATATTCCTCTCGAGGAATTCTCGTCCGAGGACGACGGCCGGGGGGTGGGGGTGGGGGGCGGCCGAGTGTCCCCCCTCGAAAAACATCGTCGAGGTCCGTCGTCGTTCGAGATTCGTGGTTGCGGCAGGGTGTACATCTCGCGACCGCCTGAAAATATCTAAAAATAAATAAGCGTGCCCGTTCCCCTCGGAGAGGAGAGCCCGTGGTGCACACGTGTGTTGTTGGCGTTGCCGTTGGTGAGAGAGGGTCAAACGGGGTGAGAGCGAGAGTGAGACGGAGAGGGACGGATAGATAGAGCGTTGGGGGGCAGAGAGAGAGAGAGAGAGAGAGAAAGGGGAGAAAGAAAGAGCGCGATAGAGCGAGGAAAGGGAGAGGGGGGAGAGAAAGGAGGACTCGGGAATAGAGAAACGAAGAGTTTGTGGTGGGAGGGGTGTGGAGAAGGGGGGAGGAGGAAGGACGAACAGAGGAAAGATGAGGCGAACGTGAGTCTCGGCGTGGGAATAAGCGGCAGGTGCGCGACGGCGCTACCGGGGAGTCACTTGTGGGGGCAAAGTCCCCCGGTTGGGCCCCCTCCGTGCCCACGGAAAGCCGCGGCACCGGGACACGCCGGGCCCCACCTTGAGGAACCCCCCGCACTCCCCTCCACGCCGGTGCACGTCGCCGCCGCCGCACCCCCCGCGCCACCGCGTAAAATAATCAAAAAGTATTGCACGTGTAAAATTGATCGTAAGCTCCGGGAGCCGCGGTCCAAGACGACTCTCCGAATCATTCCCTCCCGAAATCGAATTTCTTCTTGTTGTACTCTCGGTTACTTTTTATCATTTTGGGGAGAGGAGCAGAGGGTGCACGGGGTGCGCACACGTGCAGGGGCCACCGCCGCCGCCGGCGGGAACCGAGCTCGAGGACCGTTGATCGTCTGGACAAGCGGCACTGCTTATCGGACGTGACACTCGCTCGATGATACCGGCCTGACACCTCTACGTACTTCGGGGAAACTTTCTTTGTTTCGACTTAGCGCAATTTGAAGCTTCTTAACACAAGAGGGCCGGCAGGCATTTGGCCTTGACCGTCACGCTATGTTACGCTGTGCCTTTTTTTCTAGACATTTTACGTCTTAAATATGTAAGTAATCAATTAAAAATGCATACCACCGTGTTTATACATGTCCTTGCTACGTCTGTATAGAGCCTCTTTGTTCGATACGAACACTAAATCTCTCGAAATTAAGAGAATCTCTCAGCGGCAGCCATCTTGTGACGTCATACTTGCTTCAGAATTCGAATTTTCTGCCGAATATTACAAATTACTCCACGATCAGGTAGAAATTCGCAATTTGGGCTCTATACAGACGTAGATTGGACTTTTAAGAAACACAATTGACCACTTCTGAATTGCTCAATGCAATATTGAAGCGGCAGTTTGTCTAGATTTTGATCCTTGCATGCGTATATGGATTTCAAACCATGCCGGCCCCCTTAAGTGGCAAATATCAACCCCAGAGATTCTTACAAAATCAGAGCAATTTAATCAACGAAACCAAAACTAAAATTTTTAAATGTATTATAGGGGATGCTGTCTTAACCCTTTTGAATTCGAGGGACTCCAATAAAATTCGGTTTATCCGAAAATGAATTGCTACACCCAGTCAAAAATCACTGTCAGTCATATGTGACTGACGTGGCAGTTAACGTGATAAGGGAAATTGTCTGGCTTAGGTTTAACCCCTTGCGCTACGATTTATTTTACGGTTTCAGGAATTAGGACCTTTTCGTGATTCGTAGTTTCCCAAAAGAAAAAGAAAATTTATATCTATTGTATGCCTACATGTTCTTCAATAGCTGAACATTAACCAAAATAGCCGAAATACAATTTCATTTCGGTTTAAAGGAAATTAATAACATACGAATCTTTATCACGAGTCTGACTCGATATTGTACGGGTTAATTAGGTTACGAGGAAAATTTACGAATGTGCAACGAGGCTCCCTGTATTCGGTCATTGCAAAAGTCCTGATGTTAATGTAATTGTTACATCAACATTTTGTGCATCGAATAAGATCCAAATCGACAAAAGCAACGCATCTGAAATGGTTAACACTAAATTGATAAAGTATAATAGGAAGAAAGGATAATAATCGATTCAAGCACTCGACGCGACGTAAAAATATTAATTGAAAACACGATCATCGTTGCACACTCCGCTCGGAGTTCGTTCTGTATAGTTTAACCCGCGTTGTGTCGACGTCGGCGGGTTAATTAGTGCGATACGTAAATAGCAAATAAACACGAACATTTCGAACCTCTCTGAATAGCATGCACTTTCGTTCATGCCCGTTTATACCTGTTGTAAAACGTTAATACAATGACACAAAAGCTTCTGCGTGGTTGTAACAAAACGGAACAGGATTGGTTTCTCGGAATTGTAAATCAGAGAACCGGTCTTTATTTTCCATGTAAATTGTCCGAACGGTTCTTTATGGATCTCTGGAAATGCATACGGGAACGGGGACATTATTTAAGAATAATCGAAGGGATATAAAAATACGAGATGTTACACGAGTGTTAAGCTTCTTCACGACATTTAAACGCTGCGGTACATCGACAAAGGTTGTTTGCTTTTATGCACCGATATGGGCGGTGTTGTAAATATATTTATACGTTAGATTATGTGTAGGGTTCAAATGACGCAATGAAAGAAAATTCAATTAACCAACAAATAATAATAATAATTTTACTAACAAAAGTAAAAATGAGGAAAACACTTAGTGAGAGATATTTTTGCAAATCAAATAAATTTAGCGACTATCTACAACTCGAACGTATTTTAGAAATTTTATATCCACATTACAATCTATAAGAGTACTATCACCGGTAGTACGTTCCCCATATTTCCATTAAAACTAATGACAATTGGGAAATGAATATCATTACAGAATCGGTTAGAACGGAATGAGAAAACAGTTATAATGTTTCACAAAGCTGAAACGGCAATTCACACATATAATTTTAACGTAAAAATCGCGTTTCAATCGGAACGTTTCTTTTCCCGTGCGCATCACTGACATTCGCGAACAAAGCTCAGTGACACTTTGCGCAAAATGCAAGATTCGAATCGTTCGGGCATCAAGACGGTTGCCACTGTTGTTCCGAGTTTATTAATATCTGGCAAACTGTAGCGCATACGGAAAGACAGCTTGTTAAACGAGAAAGGATACTGCCGGCAGGCAGATAATAGTGCGTTCGGATATTAGGTTACTCGGATACGGCGGATTCTGTAGAGTAAGTTCCTCTTTTCATTACCCGTAATGCCTGGTTTTATATTCCCGGTCGCCCAGAGTAACGCTACAATACCACGCAACCAGAGATTAACAAAACTATCGAGGTTCCATCTCGATCGGACACGCATCGGCTTTATTGCTGTTACACCGTGGGGAGAATCAAGGACAGGGGCCTGCGTTCAAGGATTTCATAGTCTATTCGGGAGCAACATGGTTCCCCCTGCAGCAGCGTTAGGGCAAGTGCGCCTAGGCCTTACAAAATTTCGAATAAAGGGGAGACATTTTTATATCGGACCAGTCTCAAAAAAGACATTATTTCTGTCTAAAAATGTTAACATGTAAATATACTACGTTGACCCGGGCTATGAACATCATTTAATTGCTCAGTTTCCGGCGATTAAACAAGTATGTTTTAAAAAATTGATAAATAAAGCAGCGAATTAAACATCATCGTTTATACAGTTGCAAGAGTGGCCCGTCGTCTGAGGGCTACGATTGAGAAAATGGAAGACCTCGGTTTACCTGAGAAATTCAAATCGATCCATTTACAGGTTTTTATCGAATAGTTTTTACCATTTGGCAAATATTTGCGTGGAAAATGTTCAAGAATTTGATTACAATTTTATTTTTTAAACGACTTTCTGCTGTTTCAGTCTCGAGAAAGGATGTGGAATGTTGTTTATAACTACTAGTTATAACAACTAGACGTTTAAAGAGTTTAGAAACATCTTTGCGTTATTTTCAACTACATTCCTTTTTGTCATAACATCACCAGCTTTGTCTGATCGTCCACAGTATTCACGCTAGGTTTACGTAGCACTAAAACTATTTTGCATTGACAAGAACGCGCTACCCACATTTTTAGCAATATATTTCATATGTACCCAAAGAAATAAATTTGCTAAATAATTTCTCATGTATGCATCCTTAGAATCTTAATAATTTTGAATTAAAAATACATTCAGACGGGTCCCGTGAACCTAGTGTTAAAATCACAATCGAACTCCTGCTAGTCGCAGTAAATTGTCCGACACACCTAACGTCGAAATCAGTGCCGGGGGTCAGAGGAATCCCGCATGTAACCCCTATTGTCGTTCGTGAACCCCACGCGAGGGTTGCGCGCCGGGACAAGTGGCATTGTGTGTTTTGGAGGAGAGCCCACGGTGCACAGGTGTACAAGCCCGCGTAAAGTGCATAATGTAAAACGACGAATAAAGGGGGGCCCGTAGGGCGCAAAAGGGAGAGGGGGGTCAGAATGGTGTTCCCCCTCTCTCCCCCAGGAAAATTAGAGCCTTTTTAGACCCCGGGGTGAAAGAAAGAGTAGGGCCCCCTCCCCGTTCCTGGGGAGGCGAGACGCCGCATTTTTCTTCCCGCCCAGAAATCGCTGATACGTACCGAAAAGAAACGAAAGTCCCCCAGGAGCCGATTTCTTTTTATTTCGGCAGAAAGGCGTCTCTCGAGTTTTTGGCCGAGTTCGTGCATTCTCCATCCGTGAGACTCATCTCCGGTTGACTCATTTTCTGCTCGAAAGGAGGCACGTTTCTTGCCGATTCGGAACGGAATTTTCTTATCTCCCGACGCTAATTGACCGTAATTTATACCTGTTTCTGTTGTAACGCTTTAAACGGTTGTTAATAAGCCTGCCCGGTTTATTACGTTTCATATAATCGGCGTAACTCGATTTCGTTTCGCATTCATCACACCGCGGCGCTGAGAACGATCCGTCAACCCAACGATCATTCCGATTGTTGAACTAACCGACATTCGGTGGGCTTCTAGCACAACATAGTCTAACACTCTGGATGTTCATAGTATTTTCAATTTTTTAAAACTTGGTGTAACAGACAGTCTATGGCGAAATGATTTTAATCCCTTTGAGAATGTGATAGAACCTATAATACCGGGGGACAAATCTGTATCCGCTTTCAATTTTCACAAATTTTTGCAAATTATATAAATGCATAGAGATCCGCTGTCTAAGCTTACGTTTGATTTAACACTTTGAACGCCCAACCAGAAACCCCAAAAATTCCATAAAATCAAAGTAAGTTATTTAATGAAATAAAAATTGCAAAAAATGAAATGTATGATACTGAGTAATCCTCCAACTTTCTTGCATGTTACAGATCCTAATCAAGTTTAGTACAACGAATATATCAACGTAAAAATTAATTTTAAAACCTGCACAAATAATTCCGTCACCCACATATGGGTGACTCGTGTTAAAGAAAAATGTCAATCAGAGCGCAAACAATTTTCGATCACTCCGATTTCAATATCGTGTATAGTGTCTGTAAAAAGAAATAAATAAATCCCATTTATTGCATCCTCGAAGACACCGGGGACACGCAACGCAAGGCCGGGCTCCGAAAATCGCGGCTCTAAAGGCTATCCTACAAGGCAGCTATTACACGATCAGGCCTTCCCGAATCCCCATTCAAGCTCTCCGAAATGAAGCAACAATGTTTGCATACGTCTCCGGGTTGGAAATAACACGTTCGTGTGGATCGGAACGCGGCGTTTAAACTAAAGATGGCCGAAGGGAAGGATGCGCTTCGCATCTGCCTGACGTTGCGAGTCGGCCGTGAGCAGTCGAGCAAAACGAGCAAGCCGATCGTCGCTGATCGACTGCCTGGCAAAACTCGACAACGAAAGGGTTTTAGCGAGCGATCGCCAGACAAGAATGGTGGTTTTATTTCGACGGGACCAGTAAACTATTGTAATTCTTCGTACGAGACGGCGCGCAATTGGGGCCGCTCGGGCCCGGTCGCCGGCCTCGTCGCGATTGGTCGGAACCGGTTGGAAGAGGTCGGGGCCCGAGGACACCGGCACGCCCACTCGCTCGTCGCTCGCTCCCGATTGGCCGGCCGCTCGGGTCCCTCTAGGGCCCCGCTCTGTGCTTTTCCCTCCCTCCCACCACCCCCTTCCCCCCACCACCTCCCGCGAGTAACCCCTTCTATTGCTTCTCGTACTTTCCTTTCGATTTGGTTGACTTTGAAACTCCGCGGTCGGGGCTTTGGCCTCGCTTTTGCTTGTTCCACAACCTTTCTCTTTCCGTGCGTTCATCATCATTATCCCGGTCGTCATTATTTTCGTGTCTACGCTCGGCTTGCACCGCCTCGGTGTCACGTGACCGTCGTTATTTTCTCCGTAATTATCCGCGGCCCCGCCAAAAAACCATTCTCTCTCTCTCTCTCTCTCTCTCTCTCTCTCGTTCGCTCCCCTCCCCCCAGACTTTCGAGACATTGATATTTCATCTCGACGGATCATATCTCCGTCCGGCCGTTTATTCGCCGAGTCTTTGTCGAGTCGTTCCCCGAGTCGATGCAAGGTCCTTCGACGTATGTAATTGCGATCCGTGAATAGTTCACGTATTCACCTTGTTAATTCGGGAACAGGCCCGAAACGAGAACGTCAAATGTCAGCGGAGCGTTAACCTTTCGAACGTGTTTACGAGACGATGTCGGGCTGATGGCTTCGACTGAGCCACGAAATGTTGATTAACGTATACTGAGGATTTTATGGATTTACAAGAATTGAAAATATCAATTAGATGATGGAAGAAGGAATGGAACCTCTATTTCGCTCCTGTTTGTACAATTTGTGCAGACGATTTCCATTTTGCGTAGACACTCTACACGCTGCTGTATTAATCTGCATTGTACCTTTTCTTCCATAATTGTTCGGAGATTGTTGTTATAATTGACCGACAATTTTAGCGATATTTGTTTTTTTTTTTTTGGTAGTAGGATATTGTTTTAATAGAGTTCGACTGGTTACCACCAAAGACCACCAAACTCGAAGTTTAAAATTCGTGGAGACAGAAAAACCAATATTTTTATCATATACTGTTGTATCAGATTACCCGTTATTTACTCGATTTAATCGACTGACATAAACGATTATTTGACGATGTGTCGTTTCAGCCGCGCACAGAATGAAGTTTCCCCGGCTACTTATCAAACGAGAATAATAAATAGACCGCGGATCTTTATGCAAAATAGATATTGTCTGCATCGATTACGGGAAATAGAAACCAAGTAGAATGTTGTTTCTTCACATGTCAATTTTAATAGATGAGAAACAGTATATTAACATTTGAAATTTTCCTATAATTTCAAATTGTATCTACTCAATTTCGTTATAAATGCATGAAGATCCGCAGTCTAAATTTACTTGATTCGGTATTTTAAGTAGTATGATGCCGCGTGCGCGTGTGTTCGGACTAATGCGTGTTAATGGAGTTTTTCGATGGCGCCGTGGCTTATGGCACAAGCGACGACAAAGGTGATCGAGGCGGGTCTGTTCAAAGCGAGCGAGTCCAGCGAACGTACGTCATTTCCGCAATTCCGGGGAGGCCTGGATCTTTGAAACGCGCTCGCCGCATCCGCGGAAACATTTTTCTCGTCTGTCTAGCAGCGGATGGATCGCATGCAAGCGTTCGTCCTTTTATGCCATTTTGCTTAAGCATATAATCGTAACGTCTAATTGCGAAAAGGAAGAGCACAGCCGGATCTTAACACTTCGCCGGCTTCTGCGATTAGCCTTTTTATGAACTTTATCGTATGCCGATCAAATTATGGTTCTTAACGCTCCGCGTACGTCATTTGTATCAGATGGAATTTTGGAAAAAATGGCACCGCTGCAAGATCTATAGTGAGGCGAGCAAGGCGGGATCTTGAAAAAACCTTTACGGGTAATTCGATAGTACGTGATCTCGCGTTTATTGAATCTGCCATGATTTCTAAGTTTAACCCCCTCCCTTAAAACAACGTCTCGGAGACGCCATGAGTTTCAAACGATAAACCGGATTATTTTTAACTTTCCATTGTAAACTAACGTGTGTTACAGTAATCTAATGTGTAAATTATTTTATTTGCCACCTGTGCATAGGGTCAGACGAAATTTTAGTCAGAAACCTTGGGATACATAGCAAGGTTCATTGCAGTTTTAGTGACGTAGCGAATAAAAAAAAAACGGCAAAATAGAATTTTTAATTTTTAATTTTTGATAGAATTCTTTTTTATTACCAGAGCATAAACAGAAACATTTGTAGTTCATTTATGGGTGTTTTAATCATTTTAATATTGCTCGTACCTGACTAGAATTTTTGCACGCGTGATATTTTTCAATATAAATATCATTTCCAAAGGTTCTACGTATATTGAATCTCATTCCATGACCTGACACAAAATTCCAATCGATTTGAAGAAGCGTGAATCGATCTATGATTTTTTTCCACCTAGAATGCCCATTCGGTCCACCGTACGGTGTTACAAAGATTTTAAAAAATTGTGACAGGCAGGTTAGCAGATATTCGCACCCGATTTTTGTCAGAATCCCTTCTACATAGTTTGAACTTAATGCAATAAAAATTTCAAGATGGGATCTTTTGAGACTTTCTAGTTCTACACTATTAAAGTCAGCTAACCGGCAGAGAAAAAACTGGTACTTAAAAAATCACTAAAAATTATTGTAAAGGACTTTATTAACGAACTTTATGCACATTAACCTTTTGCACTCGGCGCTATTTTCATTCTAAAACTAAATTTTTCTTTCGTCTTAGAATATTTTCATCTTATTCATACGAAACTGATCCAATTTCCACATATAATATGTAAATGTTCAGTAATCTGTTAAATACAAATTTCGTAATGTAGCAAATACATTGTAATATTTTTTGTAACTTCTTTGAAAGAATGCCACAACAATTTCTAGTGGTGCTTCAGAGTCACCACTCGAGTGCAAAGGGTTAATATAAATATTTACTTATGTGAACATAGAATATCGTGCATAGAACCTTAAAGATTCACATTTATTGCTCCGACATAATTTTCTTTAGAACAAACATAAACGTACGATTTCGCCGTATTACTGTTCGGAGTTTTCACGTATTCGTTTCTATACTTATATCGCTATTAAATGAATTATTATGGGTATAATTAGGCACAGTAAACATTCCGAAAGAAGAAAATCTATGAACGTTATATCTATTTTCTGTCATGACTTTTTTCCACCTAAAATGGCCATTCTCGTGAGAAGGAGTCTCGTCAGCAAAGTAAGAGGAAACGAAATTGCAAAAGCAACCACGGAAATTGCGGTAGCACAGAGGGCCAAGGATCCTCTGTCTACTTAAAATCCGCGAGCCGGCAGGATCTGGTTGTTCCCTTTCGTCCGGTGCATACTTACTTCTCCAGAGGCAGTACTCTCCGTTCATTTTTTTTTTTTTTCATTTTGCTCGTGCAAATTCAGCTCGCGGCGACCGTTGCACGAGTCGTTGCGCCCATAAATTTTTAAAACGAAAACATCGCATACCCCACGAGTAACACGCGCCTCGGGAATTATTGCGCAGCTTGAAACGTGCTGCTGCTAATTTTGCCCCATCCCCCCCACCCCCTTTCTCGGCCGTTTTATCGTTTTGTTCGGACGTATTCTTTATTCTCGTTTCGTCCCGTTGTCCTCGCTCCTGGCGGAATACGCGAGAGCGTATTCCGGTTGTTTCTGCCGGGCGGCCGAAACCTTCGTTAAATTTTTTATGGGGCGAGAGCCCGTTGCATTTACGCGTGCCCCGTGGCCCCCATGCCACGGGAGAAAGCGACTTCTCCCAAGGATGCGTCTCTCGCCGTCGTACCGAAACTCCCCTAATCGATCGGACGCGTCACGCGGCCAAGTGAAATCCCATCGATCGCAGCATTCGAGATTTTATCGCGTCTTCCCGATACTTGCTCCGTCCTCGCTTCGAAAGAAATACTGTTCGAACTTTATTTTTCATTCGGGGAGGCTGTCTGTGGAATTTTTATGGAGAAAACGGTACCGTCTTTAACCCATTACCCGCCAATGTCCCATTTTTTGGGACACATTTTATACTATCGTACATTCCGCCAATGTCCCAAAAATGGGACGGGCTTCTACTTAAATAAAAACAATAACAATTACGGCAAAAATAGTTCCAGTTGGTTAGTATGAATATCATTATACAGTTAACACTGGAGAACTACCGGGCCAGTCAAAAATGACTGGTTCCTAATTTTTTCTTTTACAATTACTGAAATTGTACAAATGTTTTCATCGGAAATTTTTTAATGAACCTCTTCATCGAAGCACATATTACAATAAAAATTGTATTGTACAGGCACAGTCTTGTCATTGTTATAAAGCAATATACGTCACTCGCATTTATTGCTCGGTAGTTCTAGTGTTAATTCAATTTTTGTTTGTATTTTTGAATTGCGGCGGGTAATGGGTTAACACTAGGTTTACGGAGCACTAAAAATGACTATTTTGCGTTACTTTATAAAAATAACATAAATGCATCTATCAAAATTTGTAGCCATTTTTAAAATAATATATCAATAATAGACTAAATTATATTATATAATGTATAATATAATTAATTATATAATAACTATATATTATTTTAACAATATACCAAAGAAATAAATTTGTTAAATAATTCATTGTGGATGCATCTTTACAATCTCAATATTCCTAAATCCAAAATATTAGAATCCTTCATTTTGAAGAGTCCTGTGAATCTAGTGTTAAAAAGTGTTCTCGTTGAACAAATATTTTAAAATCTGCATAATAAGACATCTTGAAAACAATTTGCAAGTAATATCTCGATATTTCTGGCAATTTTCTGATTCGAATTCTGATTCACAATTTGGATAATGTTTACCCAGTTAATGGAACGCATGAGCTTCCGGTTAATGGACCAGTTATCTAGCTACAGTGCTAGATTAAATCATTATATATTAAATTGCTCTAAATTGAACTGTTCATCGTTCAAATAATGGAGAATTTAAATATCGGGTCGGATAATCGAGGTTCTACTACACCGTGAATTAAACCAGATTGATCCTAATGGTGTCGTGTTTAGTATCGTTTGAATCAGAAAATTGTCACAAATATACCAGCGAAACGTTAATAAAAAATAATAAAAATCCAAAAAAGTTTTGTATCGCGCTCTTTTACACGTGTATCGGGACGTTACTGTAGTCTTGTATTTTGAAAATTAGCACTGTCATACAGCTCACAAAAGTTTAGAGAAGTGAAGAAAATTCTGTGATATCTTGTTTATTAATTTTACGTTACTTCCAAAGCACAATGCCTATTTTTCAATATTCCATATTTCTCTGTAAAAATCGCTATAAACGTCTGCGGATCAGCAACCAAATCTGTCAAGACGAGTTCATAGATTACAAATTTCGTGCACACAGGATCCCTGATCACTGTCAAAATTTATAGCAAGACACGAGGCCACGGTTATTCGGCGCAGGTTCTTGACGACCGCCTGATAACATCGAAGTCGTTAATCCACGGTCTCGATAACAGAAAGATTTAAGACTAAATTATAATTGACCCGTTCGACCGATATATTCTGTTAGCGGCTACACAGTTGGCTTCAACATGAACCCTTAAACGGTTCGACGTATTGATTGCCGAGGAATTGTTGTTCGGCAGTTTTATCCCGAGGAGCTTCGCCTCGCTTCGCGTGTTGCGCTTAATGCGTCCATTAAAGTGTTTTATACGTCACGTCTGGAATCGCGTGTAATTCAAAGGGATGCAATTTCTTTAAACGCGCAGAAGCCCACCGCGAGACGTAAAGAGATCTCGGGTACAGGACGCCCCGTCCGTTTTTTTGCACGGACGGCGAAGGACCAAATTTATTACGGAAAATATTAACCGGAAAACAAAAAATTTTACTCGACAGGACACGACGCTTCGCGTTCGGGTCGTGTTTTTGGGGGATTATTATTTATCACAAAACTGCACGCTGATGGCCCGAATCTTTTATTTTCGCTCCACGGCAAAATTCGTGCTTTTTATTATTCACTTTACAATTCCCTTTACGACCAATGTTAAAATTCGTGCCTTTCTCATTCCAGTTTATTATCTCACGTGTTTTATAAATTTTTAGCGAATTCACGCCTCTTTTTATTCAAATTAAAATTCATGTTAGAATTTATGATTTTTGTGATTCGTGTCGGAATTCATGGTTTGGAGTTTCCACCACCGAATTGTCAATTAGTGTGCTCATTACGTAACGGATAGATGTTAATAAAAAGTAATCATTCTTTTCAAGCGCCTACATGTAGTTGTTAAATTGTAAATTATTGTTGTAGGACTGTTCTCATGTCTAAATTTATCAATGTATCTAGCAATACAATTTTATTAACAATATTTTTTGTCGACAGGAGTATGCTGTATTGTGACACGTGCTGCTACTAAGAGTGAGTAAAGAAGTATAATTACTATTATCACTAGACTGCGGTTTCTCATAGAAAATAAAAATTTGTTATGTCGATTTTACGGGATTGAGAAGTTGACTGATAACGAATTCCTTCTTGTAATAATTTCAATCAGTCGAACATGATGTAACAGCAGAGAAATAATCATGTAAATGCATAAAATCCGCAAATTAGTCGTGAAAATGAAAATAGCAGCTTGTTCCTCGAACAAGACAGCATCTTGCAATATAAATATCTTAAAAATCCAGCATTGTTGACTTATATACCAAGAATCGCTTGTGCAAATCGACATAACGCCACTTTCGCATTGAACGGCTCGCACACGATCCGGATTGCAGCTGAAAGCCGGTGTGCAATGAAACTTGAACCAAAAATTCGGAGGTTTCTCGGAATAATATTTCCCAGTTTGCATACAAAATATCGAAAAACGCTTCTGTGCTGCGAGATTGATGGGATTACAGCTTTTAGCCGTCGTAAACGTCGAAATTTGATGGAAGACGGGAATATTATGCTTTGTGTGGCGCCATCTTGGAGGACCCGGAGCGGTTTGCATGTAACGCTACGGTACCGGGCATACATGTTGGCGTCCTAAAAAAAGTGTTCCTCTATAGCCCAGCCCGCACATAAAGATTCTTCATTAAAGAACCTTCAATCTCGTCAATGGCGGAGACGTTCGCAGATGTTCGTTATCACGGGGCCTTAAACGTCCGCCACAAATTGGCGGTGCTTTTCTTGAATATCAAGCAGCGGACCACGGGTTTCTGTTGCGGCGGGTCCCGCGACCTATCCATTGAAAATATGTAAATGGCGAATTAATGCGCGTTAACATGATACATGTAACCGTCAATTAGCTGTCCGCTGACAATGCAGGCGCGCGAACCCTCTGGGGTAGCACGCGCATTCCAATTTTTCTTTACGCGCGGATCTTTTTTTTTTTTTTTGAAACCGTATCTACCGCGCTTCCTCCAAAGTTTCACTCGATCGCAATCTGTTCGAATGCGACACGCGCTCTCGCAACATTTTCAGAAACTGGTTTCGCCTTTTTATTCGCACGCGATGCTAATGGCACATGTCCTCGGCAAACCGTCCGAGAAATTATTGAACTCGTTGGCGCAGTCCGAAACTTCTACATAATAGAATAATATCCGAAGGCCTGCTACGTGATCGATTTCCGATCGAATCGCTTTCCATTCAATATCTTCCTGACAAGCCCTTTGGTGTAATGATACACAAATACAAACAGAGAAACTTAGCTACTGCTCAATTAACACTAGGTCTACGGAGCGCTAAAAATGACTATTTTACATTTCCTTATGAAAATAACATGAATATATCTGTCAAAATCTGTAGCCATTTTTTAAATAATAAATACCTAGAGAAATCAATTTGTTGAATAATTCCTCGTGGAAAATATTAGAATCCGTCATTTTGACGGGTCCCGTAAATCTAGTGTTAACTCAACGTTACAAAATTAGCAGATATATTAATGGACAGATACATAAATACAACATAACAAAATTAATAAATATACGAACCGATATATAAAGGTTCAACTGTATATAACATAATAAAATTAATAATTACGATAGAAAAAATCAGTGTCGTTTTGACCTATCCGATTCTAGTGTCAATGTTACATGAATTTTGTTTATTTTGTAATTGCCTTAATAATTGGAAGAGGGATGTAACAGTTTTCGGTTTCGTAGATAAATTTCAAGAAATCGTTACAGCAAAGTATTCTCGAAAATCCACGTTTGCAAATGTATTAAAGTACGTTGGAGGCCCGGAGCTGGTTTTGATTTCAGAATAATTTTCGTGTCGATTTCGAAATTAATTGAAGAAATGGAGGCCACAAGCTTTCCTCGGGAGTTGTTGCGAGTCGGGTATCGTTTCACGCCGGCCGACTAATTTTCGTTATTGTGTACAGGTAATTACCCGTTGACCCGTTTTCGCAGCCAATTATTTTCACCTGTAAACGCAGGATACGAGATGAATTGTATGCCCACGCTGTGGACGGCTGCGAAATAAGCGTATTACCGCGTCGCACGCTATTATCGGGCGCGTCAGCAAACGATGAAAAGGATTACAGGCCGCCGGCGACGATTTAACGTGTGTCACCTGCGGGAGTAAACTTCCGACCGATCCAATTTCCGGTGCGCGCTGTAACACGCGCGCTGATTCTTTTGTTGCTCGAGCACGGAACACGGAATCCCGGCGAAAAACCATTCCGTTGCCTCGTGATCGTTTCTCGACGAGACGCGACGTCGCAAACATTTAACACTAGGCTTACGAAGCGCTATACATAAACTTTATTTGGTCCCCTAAGGGTTACAAACCCTTACATCGAATTCCTCCTTCCATCGCCGCTTGTCCATTTTTAATTACACCTGACTTATCAGTAAATTACACGTAAACTTAAACTTAAACTGAAACTTCATCTAAACATAAATCTATATATAGAGAGAGAGAGAGAGAATTATATAGATTTATGTTTAGGCATACGGAGCACTAAAAGTCACTATTTTACATTACTTTATAAGAATAACAAGAATGTGCTGCCCAAATTTTTAGCCATTTTTTTTTTTAAATAACATACACCTAAAGAAATAAATTTGTAGAATAATTCCTCATGGATGTATCTTTAATTAAATTAAAAATATTAGAACCCGTCATTTTGACGGGTAAACCTTGTGTAAAATTAAGTTGAATGAAAATAATGATCAAGACGTAAGCTAACATCGGATTGTTCACCAATGTTCATAAATGGACTGCAGATCTCTACGCAAAATAAAACACAGAAGTTGAACGAAAATGTATTTCTTCGTTTCACATGTTCACTATTAGGATTTGTTTTGATAATAGTCCCCTATATCATGTGTTAATCATTTTAATACATTCAGACGATACGACAGCACTGTTATCGTTAAAATTACCGGTCAACTGACCAGTTCCAGAATTTTTATCTTGTAATGAAAATACAAGAACTGTTTCTAAAGAGTTTCTTCCTAAATGTAACTTATTCGTCAATTTGTGAACGTACAATTTTTTCAACAAATTACTAGTTTCGCGTTACAGAAGTAAAATTGGATATCTGGATAACAATTGAAGGTAGGATCTCGATGATCATACCTTGAAATGATTTGTACTAAACTTGTCGGCTGTGATAATAATTTTTTTATCAAAAAGCTTCATTTGCATTCTAAAGTCGAACAACTTAAACTTTCTTGTAATTCGTAATTTCCTTAAAAAAGGGAGAAAATTTATATCTTTTGTATGCCTATGTGTTCTCCAATACATTAACAACGCCAAAATAGAATTTGATTTCGGTTTAAAGGAAATTAATTATATTTATCAGACTCTGTTCAGAATTTTCGTCAGGAGTATGACTCGATATTGTAGGGCAAGGGGTTAATATTGAAGGGATTGTGTACCTATTTCTCAGTTTACTCGCGACCACATGCGCACCTAAGGCATGCACAGAGAAAAAGGGAAGCGAGTCAATACTCGCGTTGGCATCTATTCCTCAACGTGTCCATACTTCCCTGCTCCGACGTCGCGTCGTTTACCGACGGCAAGCTCCGAAAGCTCGAAAGTTCCTTGAGACATGCAACCAAGATGACCGATCTAACGTTATGCGGCCCTGATAGAATAGAGAAGGTGGAAAGCTCCACTAACTTTTGAAATGGTCGTCTACACGTTGCGGCACATGTACAGGGTGAGTCGTGAATCGCTTGACACCTGATTCCGCTTACTCGACGAAAATATGTTTCCGACAAAAGTTTCTCAGATCGAACGATTATTCGGTGCGAAAGTGAGCGTTGCAAAAGTGTCGATTGTTAACCAAGATTAACCCTCTCGCCTGCTATAACACGGAAAGTATAGTGTCCGGACGGGCCTCGTATATTTGTTCCCAAATCCCACTGTTACAGGAACAACACCATCTGTTAGAAAGACTTTTACAAGTGACCCAATTCAAAATTGACCCCTCGAATTGCGACTGAAAGGCGTCAGTAAAAATTGCTGTATCATTATTCAAAATATTTTTCACATTATTAAATTTGTTTCTATTTAATAAATCACTAAACATTGCAGCATTGTGCACCAATCCATTGTCCATTTTCGTACGTATAACGTGAAAGAAAAAATATATAGAAGGGAAATGTTCTAGGTTAGAAGAAATGTGTTTCATGTTGGAGGGAAAATAGCTTCGAGTGCGAAGGGTTAAAATTGGGCCATAAACTTCCGCGAAATTAGAAAATAATCGCTAGACAGCGGATTTTACGCATTTGTGACAAGAATCGGTAGGCGTATGTTAAAACAATAAAAACGTTAGAAAAATTTTATTAAACATATTAACCCTCTATGGGCCGAATTATGTTCCGTTGGTATCTACCTGCAGACAACTTGCATTTAATTTGATATTTCAAGTTGATGGCGCGGCGAACGGTCATCAATATTGTTATTGATGATCTCAGAGACATTATACAATTAAGACGTATACGTCATCTTGTGAAAAAACTAAAATTATGTGGTAAAATGTCGATATATTGAAAGTTACACGGGCCCATAGAGGGTTAAGAAAGAAAATAAATGTCTATCTCACTGCAGCTTGATGCACTTCGGCTAGAAAATTTGTATTTTGCATAAAGATCCGCAGTCTAATAATCACCAATAGCTAGTTTGACATTCGAGTGGTCCACGCAGTGAGACCCGCCATTAAATCGATAACGTATCCAAGTGAGCACGCAGTCGCAGCTGTCGGGGGCGTTCCTAGCTACCACCGTTGCGCAGCTCGATCTAAAATTAACCCCGAAGAGCGTCGCGACGCCGGTCACCTCTTTCCACGTGATGTTTCCCTGGTGCTATTCCTCGTCATAACGACGCCCGTCGCGACGCCTCATAGGAGACGACGAGGATCCTTCCGACGCCTGTTGTTCTCCTGGCTGCGAAGGACGTCGCGGCGCAGCCTCTGACAATGTTCGTCTGCTTCTTCCCTCGGACCCACCCGTGCGCGGAAAGCTTCCCGCGGTCCCGCGGGAAAAGCTCGGCGGAAAGCTCGAACGTTCGCGGTCGACCTCCGTCGTCCTCGTGGTCCCCTGTTTCGGTGGTACGTCAGACGACGTCTTCCATTTGACGGGCAGCCGCGTCAGACGTCGCCAAGACTGACGTCGACGCAGCTCGCGTTCATGTTGCTCGGATAACACGTCGCGAGCCTAGGGCGCCGCTGAGATTTCTCAGGGGCGCTTTCCTCGCCGCTACGGAGACATTCCTCTTCGTCAACGTCGACGAAGGACCTTCGGCCACCCTGGACTCAAGAGAAGTCCTCGATGATCCGATCATCTTTTTCTTCTTTCTTCCTTTCTTCTTTTTTTTTTTTTTCTTCTTTCCTCCGCCTCTTTGGCCGTCGAGCATCGACCAATAGGCAACCTCCCGTCACCCCGGACTCGGCCGTATTGATTCCCAACTTTTTCCCGATTATTTTGTTCAATTCCGATTTCCACCGAGCTTGCGCGAGCTTGTTTCGTGCCGACGGGATCGATAGCAAATACTCGCGCGTGTACGTGATTCGGCTTCAGCTTGTTTTGATTGATAGTCGTCGATCCACCAGGGTGAATTGCGGATGTGTAATTTATTATTTTATTCCGTGCGGAATTTAATATTTTCGCTTTTTGGAACAGATACGTTCCCCTGGGTTGTTTATTCTTATCTCTGAAAGGATTGAGAAAAAAATACCTCTGGGATAATACTATGTCGAAATTATATATTTAATGAGAATTTTATGTCGTTCCGAACGTGAAAATTTGATTTATTCAATCATGCGAGTGCAACACTAATATTTTATTAGCACATTAAAAATATTACTGGATATTCTTATTGAGAATGCTATATTTCGTGTAAATTTTGTTTCGCATTCATATGCGGCACATAATGTACACTCCCACGTAGTGAGCTAGAACAGTGGAGTAACTAAAGAACGTATCATACTTCTGTCACTCCGGTTTACAACGACAGTTTCATGTCATTTTAACGATTAAACTCGTTCAGTAAAACATCTCGGAGATTTTTCGTTTTCGTTGACATAAAAATCACATCACTAAACAAAAATACGACCAATCGTCTGACCAACAAAAACTATGAAATGACGTGTGTATAGTACGTGCTGATAGGCAACTGTTATGTATAGTACAGTGCTAGTTTCAATGTCGTAAAAACACAATTTTTATTTTGCATAAAGATCCGCAATGTACTCATCAGGTTCTCGTATACTAGAATCTACAAGAAGTAGAATCGGCAGGTCATGCTCAGACACACCAGCCGATTCCTTAGCCTCTGTTAGGTCTTTCATTAATTTGTTCCAAACTATTAAAATGGGAATACCTGATATACAATTCAAGCGACTCGTTGCCTACAGTTAGGACTTCAATTAATGTTTTCCAAAATTCCGAAATAAAAATATGCTTTATATAATTCGAACTACTTTTTGCCTTCATTTAGGACTTTAATTAATTTTTCCCAAAATTCCCAAGCGGAAACAGCCTGTATACAGTGCGAACTATTTTTTACCTTCAGATAGGTCTTTAATTAATTTTCTCCAAAATTCCAAAATGGAAACAGCCCGTATACAATCTCAGTGTTGTCTCTTCTATCCATCGAGAAGCTCGGTGGTTCCAGTGACCTCCCCGAAAAGCTGCTCTTCTAATATAGCGTCGCGACGCCCGAGGACTGGCGCCACAAGATGCTGTCGGCCATGTTGGCGTCAGCGGACGTCGGCGTCGTTGGTTCGTCGACGACTTCCTGGGGATTTCTGTTGGCCGGGTGGCGAAACTCGTTGCTGCCGAGCCGCGACAAGCGGTGAGCGACAGGTGGGCAGCTCTCGTCGAGATCATCGACGCGTCGTCCCTTCGGAACGACGTCGACGTCGCGTGTCGATCATCCGCTGACCGACGTCGGCCTTTGTTGACGTCAGAACGGCATCCAGCGGGACCGAGGGAGGCGATCCTCTCGGCACACCTGTGCGACCGTAGTGACGCAGGTTTCAGAGACTCGCTGGCGCCGCACCAGGCGCCTATCATGCTGCGTCGGGCGTCCCGACGCCGACGCTTCCCTCTGCAGGGCCGTATACACCCTGCCAAGTGCCCCGGGTCTTCCTCAACAGGGAGTATACGGACCTGTTCACGAGTATCTGGAAATTTGACTGGAAATTGCTGACATTTCTGATAATAATAAATAGATTGCGGATTTGATGCGTTTGTAATAAAAATCGGTAGATCAAATGCAAAACTATGGAGATATTTCAGGAATTTATCCAAAATTTATTCAGAAAAGAAATTAATGTCTATGTGGCTCCTATGTCTTGCAATTAATGCATGCAAGTTTAGTAATAAATCTGACTATGTTCCTGGGTTATTATTAGACCCTGAACTTTATGCAACTATGATCAATTACATTATTTTCGACTTATTAAAACTTGCAAAGAATACACTTTTACTTAACTTGGTTGCCCCACAATTGACTTGGGAAGTTTTCATTTTGTATAAACAATTTCCTAGTAGTATTTCAAAAATTGTGAACATAATATTTTCCGACTTTCATATAACAACTTCAATTAATATAAATATATATTTTGTTACACAATCCAATATATCCAATGTATAATCAAGTCAATGAAATCCATTAAATATCTCAAATTGGTTTAGATTTGACACATAGTCTGTTTTGATATTATACTTCTCATTCGAACTGTTATAATGTCAAATCTACACTTTCAGATTTTCTCTTTCATTTTTTGTTCTATGATATTTGTGTATCATATAGCAGGGGATAGAATGATCTCTAGAATATAGATTGCTTTCGTCGAAAATATCTCAAATTCAAGCGTCTCTACGAGGATGGCAAAATTTAGATTATACCTGAATTCACCATAGATTCGAGGAACGGAGCTTCTTCTTTAAAATGACTCCACAAAAGTCGCTGTACGAATATTTTAAGTCGTTCTATTGAATTTTAAAAAGTGTGTTGCAAATCTGATAATGCATGGACGAGATGAACTTTGTTTAATGATTATGGAAAATAGTAGTATTTGTTGAATAATGCGTCGTTATAGTGTGAATTATAACCATATCACAATTTTATTAAGTGTCTGGTGACTTCAGGACGTGTAAGTAGAATGTAGAGTGGTAGGCGGACAGACCACCGGTAGTATTCAAAATCACATAAGCGAAATCAACAAATTTTTTAAATAAATGATCACAAACTTAAACTTAATTGTACGAGCATATTACAATTAACGTGTTCAAAGCCGTACGGCTCACACACCATGATTCGTTTTAGTATGGGCTTGTCTCATATATGCATGATCCGCAAGTAGTACGAGTCAATGACTATTACCCAGACGTTCACATTGAATACATCTTACATCCAAAGAACACAGTTACTTATACATACATGTTTATATATGTATATCACAATGGATATATACGCTTTTTTCGTTCTTGTTATAAAATAACAATATTAATTTTTCGTTGAATGCAGTGAAAAATAAAATAAGCGTCGTTAGCCAAAAGATTGTCATAAGAAAGTCATTTAATGTATTTAATGGATAAGCAAAAAGACGTAACAATTTGGATACATTTAAAATGCAATCTTTAGTTTACGTTAATTGTTAATTATATAGAAATAGAATACAGACATTTATCCAGAAGTGTCATTAAATTAATCAACAGATTTCAGGTCTTTATGCAAAATAAAAAGTTCCTAACTAAATTGCAACAAACTGGAACGAAATAGAAATGTATTTTCGTTCTTAACGTGTTTAATAGATTGAAAATAATATAACAGTACTTTTTGAATGGTTTTACTGTTTTAAATTACCCCTACTAATTTTTGTCGTAAACGCATAAAATCTGCTGTCAATTAATCACAGTGATGATCGGTAACACTTTACGCAAACCGGAATATGAAAATAAATATTGGAATTTAAAATACTGTTTCGTGAGAATCGTGCTGTTTCACTTCGTCCAGCCGCACCGTTTTTCTCCACTGCCCTCTTTATTCTTTATCCCCCGTACAAGACAGGAGCTTATAAGGCTCCTGAGAACAACGGGGAACTTCGTTTGCTTCCTATTGTACCGCCAACGAATACCTTTGCCGCGACTCATGCAATCCTGCTGAAAAATTCTTATGAACGTCGGCAATCGTAAAAATGTTGGACCCGTGCGTGGAAACGGTATGGAGATTCGCTTCTCCGTCGAAAAACAATCTCATTTCTCTTTAAAATTTCCGACTCCTAATTTATTACACAAGCTGTTACCGATCGATGGCACAGCTAGATAATTAAATGATTTAAAAATTTTTAAATATCTTTATTTTACACGACGATCCACAGTTCATTCGATCAGCTTGTCGCGCGTTAGTATTTACAAGAAGTAGAATCAGCCAGCCGTGATCAGACACACCAGCCGACTCCTATTCCCCAGCGCTCGTACTTAAACCTTAAAATTCTATTTTCTCTCAGAACAGTGACAAATCTTTCCAAAAGATTTTCGAAACGCTGTTATAAATCACCAGATTTGTCACCACAAATTTTTGTCTTTCTGACCTGTGAAAACGTAAGACTTTAACGGCCCACATAAAAATATCAGAAGCACTTCCATTATTTTCTCAGCAGCTCGAATTACAATTTCCTCAAAATTTCTTTCTCACATTATGTACTAAACTAATTGTTCTAACTTTCCAAAAACGATCACACGAACTCGACGGATTTTCAAACTCGTTTTTCTCGAAAACCGAGCGTCGAACGACAAAATGTTATTCCTTTTGTCCGATTTGTTCGTGCACATTGAATCACCCCCTTGTGCCACAATTTCCGTCCCACCCTGTGTTTTATATATGTCGTAAACAAATTTGTTGTTAAGATTCGAGGCGCAAGAGTGACTTTTGCTTGAAGGGAAAAAGCGGGAAATTTTAATATTTTTTCGGTGTCACCTGAGGTCGATAATACTCATCGAATCACTGTATTTCCGTCTAGACGTGGGCGCAGAAACATCACGCGACGCGCGTCCTGCTCTCCCGGTAGGGCGTCGCGACGCCCGCGCTTTTTCGGTCGACTCGGTTCGACCCGGCGCGGCGCCGCGACGTCGACCAAATGCAGCTTCCTGCGAGCCTGATAACGGGGGCTGTGCGCAAGCAACCGTCTAGACACTTCATCTTATCGGAAGCTCCGCGGGATCGCGAGCTTTTCCTCCCTTTTTCCTTAGCTGCGGAAAGGAACAGCCTTCGATGCCTCGGATCAATCGCGGGATACGACGATCGGTCCCGATATTTCCTCGGGAATAACCAGGGAACCACTCGAACGCCGTTATGCTCTCGAAACAGCCGATACACATGTATCGCTCCCTCGTCTCCCGTTATATCCATATTTCTACTCGTCCCCTCTCTTTCTCCCACCCTCTCTCTCTCTCTCTCTCTCTCTCTCTCTCTCTCTCTCTCTCTCTTCCTGTCCCTGTCTCTCCCGCTGTGTCCCTTCCCCGTCGCTTTTTTCCCCGTTCCCTCTCTTTCGATGCTTTCGTTACGTTTTATTATTGGCACCCGGCCCGATACAACCGGCGCGTGCTCTCCTGGTAGGGCGTCGCGACGCACCCTGACCGGCAATTCCGATTTTGACGTCATCGATTCGAACCCCCCGCACTCCCGCTGACCCCGGTAAAACAAATTAGCTCCACGATTTTTAACCTTTTATTATTCAGACCTCGAACAAGTAGCCACCCCTGAAATTGTAAATTAACCCTTTGCACTGGAAGCTGTTTTTAAAACCAAGGCATTTCTTCCGACTTAGAATATTTCCATTGTGCATAATTTATTTCTGTTACTCGTACTTACAACACTGAAATTTTTATGAATTTCTTGGATACCAATCTAGTGTAATTGTTTTGAATAGTGTAGCAATTTTTAGTGGCGCCTTAGAGCCGCCGTTCTAGTGATAAGGGTCAAAACTAATCGGTTTCGCCGATTTGAAGTTTCCGCGTTTCTACAACCCCTGATAAAAAAAGATTGAATTTGAATTGTCAACTTAAGCGTGCGCCATGCATCAGAACACTTAAATATGCAAACGTTTAAGTGTCTTGAGGTCACGAAGAAAAATGTAGAAAATGAAATAATAATTGTAAATGAAAATATAATGAACGTTGCCTTTGTAATTTGAACCTAAGTGAATATTTATAGGGGTACAGAAGATAAGTAAACTATCTACTTTTTGAATTTGCACTCTGATAATTTTCCTGTCTTCTACATGCCGGACACGTGAGCGACACACCTGAAGAACCACATTCTTCGTGACCTCAATGAAAGCAGGAAATGTGTTGCAGCCCACTTTTTACCATTATTGTCGTTTGTAATTGCCCCCACAAAATAAACATTCTTCGCCACCATCGTCATCTACATTATCGTCAGACGCTAATTGTGTTCCATTTTACTTGTAAGTACACTGGACGTGTTCCATATTGAGTTCATGCATATTTCGACGGAAAAGTAGCAAGTATGTTAACAAGAAAATTATTTTTTCGAGAAGTTCCTTTCGAACGCTCAAATTATATATTTCCAATTATAAATTATGCAAATGTTCTTTAGCTTGCCTTGATTGAAGAGTTTCACTGTTCAACTCCTACCTCGATCATGTTCGCTCTTCGGACGGCGACTTCCAACTGTCGAATACTACGTTTGCCTTTGAAAAATTATTTGACACGTCGACTGGTTTTGTTAGTTAGTTGTCAAGATATGCCTGTTTGAATCACAAACGAAAGTAAAAATATTGCTGCGCTCCAAAGATTGCGAACGCAGCTGCTTTAAAAGGAAGGCAACGCATGTCGAAACATGTTGAATCATGTGAGCACACCTATTGGTGCTTATTACGCATTTGTAAAAGATACAACAGTTAATTAAACGACGGATAAATCTCTCGAAAAGAATTTCAATAATAACATTTCTTACCTCGGGTATCATAGTAACTAGTTATGTAAATTTTTATAATCAATTTTCAAGAAATTTGAATTTGGTGAAAATTCATTTACGATAGTTTCAGTCTAACAAACAAAATTCTAACAAACTTTGTGTGTTACTTTCGTAAGTTGATAAACGTATAAACACCCACATATTGAAATTACGATAAAAATTAAAAATTACTAAGAAGATAGTGAATATGTTCCCAAATAAATGGCGCAATAAATAATGAATAGATCTTTGTGCAAAATAAAATTTTTCTACCCAAATTGCAACCAATTGAAATAGAAATTTATTTTCTTCCAAATATGTTTAATAAGTCGACAATAACCATTTTTAAATCCATCTAATATTTTTACTGCTTCAAATCACACCTGCTCGTTTTCGTAATAAATGCACAAAATCCGCAGACTAATAATTAATTGAACGTTTAGCCCATCGTGAACTTCTAAACATTTTTAGGGTATGGAACACTGAAGATCCGTTTAATTATCCTGGTTAGTACACTTTCTAGAAACTTGTACATATAGGCATGCAAATTCGCAGTCTAATAATTATGAGCTGTTGCGTCAGAGTCAGCGACAGTAAAGAACGGAATGAAAACGAATAAAGGAATCGAATCGCGTCTGCACACAAGTGCATCGCGAAAGCGACGCACATTACGACGGTGGTTGCAGCCACCGCAGAGATGCGCCGCAGTACGTAACGAATTTTACTGTAATTACGATGTAATTTGCCTCGAGTACGTCGGGCCCTTTGATGACTATTTTCTTAGGCTACGTTCAGCCTTCTCCCCGTTCCACGCGCGACGAACTTGCTCACGAACGAAATTACCTCGCCGGTAATTGTTCGACGCGAGAAAAGCTCCGAGTCGTGAAAAATATTACCCGGCAGGCTTTTACAGTCCAATCCTTCGCAACTTTCTTCGCTATTAAGAACTACAGTCAAACCTGTTTCTGTGCGGTCCTTTTCTATGCAAATTTTATTTTGTGCGATTTTCTTTTATGCGGTACACGAATGCCAACGGTGTTGGCATTATAACACCCTTGTAATAGTAGTAGTAGTATTGAATTATGTGCATTTTGGAAATTTCTCCATGTTTAAAATGAGAAATAAAATTTTTTAAAAACGTTTCCATGTGCAATTTAATTATTTATTTTGTTTGGAAAGCACTTTCTCGCTATTTCGTAAATCTTTCACATATCTTTTAAGTGAGACTTTTTTTATGCGATCCCTCTCCACCGCGTAAGAACAATTTTCTTTAATGTGTTGTAAAAGTAAGAAGTTTCTGAATATTTTTTTTTGTGCGGTTTCTTTTATGCGGTCCCTATCAACCGCACAAAAACAGGTTTGACTGTATTTATTTATTTACAGCGTCAATTTGCAGCGTATTTATTTACAACGTCAATTTACACCGTATTTATTTACTTCTATTTACAGCGTCGAAAATATCTGATGAATATCTCCGGCTTCTGGTTTTCTATTACATTCATTTTCAGTCACTCGCATACTATTCTTTGTGAAACAATTCTCCATAGTGTGTGCAGACAACATTTTATTGTAACAGTAAACTCTGTATTACGTTTAGAACGTACGTTTATTTTGTTCATTATAATACCATAAATTACAAATTTTATGCCAGCGTATCGATGACACAAATATTAAATCAATAATGAAACTAGTTTGTTTTTAATGATTTTGGGAATGATATCTCCACGAACATATTTGTGACATTTTTCCGATTAAAATGAGTCCAAGAACGACGTAATTCGGAGCGTATTTCCTACGTTCGGATAATGGAGGTTCCCCTGTACCGTGGATGAGAAAATGATCGAAACCGTGTCGTGTTTGGACTCATTTCACTCAGAAGAATGTCACGAACATGTTGGTGAAAGTTTCCTAAACAAATAATGAGCCTAATTTTTTTCAATCAGCATCGATGTCGATGCTAAAGAGATCAAGGAATATCGTCCGTGAATGTAACATTTGGGTAGCGAAGCGGAGAAATGACTGTACACGTTGTTCATTTCTCGTGTTATTATATCGGAGAAGCCGTAAGCAACATTTTTAATGCCGTCTTCTCACGAACAGCCGAAAAGTGGAAAATGTATGAACACTGTCTTACAACGACGTTCGTAATCTACTTTTCAGTGTCCACAAAGGTTGGGCGCGCGCGTGAGAGAGCCAGCCGCGCGTCTACCCGAAGGAAACTAATAAATTCAGAACAGGTTTCGATTCACAGCGGGCCCCGGCTTCATTTCCTAATTAGCGGCGCATCCGTGTTATGTTCTCCTTCGTTTCCCATAGAGTGTATCTGTTTCCTTCCTCCGCTCGAATCGATCCGGTCGATAATTTGCATACGCGATCCTAACCGACGAGCGGGTCGGGTAGGATTTCCGATAAATACAAATTAAATGACAATTTTAAGGAACAATTAGCGCCGGAGAAGGATGCCGGGGCCGCGCGGCGGCGCCCGCGATCGCTCCATTTCCTTTTGGGACCGGCAGCGAATTTATGCCGGCCGTTCGAATCGACGGTAAGCGGCATAATTGGACCGAGTTTGCGCAAAAGTATCGTTAACATAGTCCCGCTCGGAGCATCGCCGACTCGAAGAGCGTAATTGCATTCAATTAAGGATGCAAAGCGCCGGTTGGTGTCCGCCAGAAGTCGAACTCGTTTCTTGGCTTCTCGAATTTCTGGCTGCTTGTAAATCATGTTTCTTCTCACGATTTGTCTCCGTTTTTGGCTCTCGAACGGTCACGAATGTCACGTTGCCATACGCGAATGGATGATCTCAGGCTGGGGAAGCTTGCTCTATTTATACATAAACAATATTTTTCACCGGAACAGATGGGCAGCAACGTTGTCGAGATGGCGGTGAAAAAGATCATTCGTCGAGCTGTTTGAGCATAGTACAGGTCTCGCGCATCCTCTGCTTCGTCTTTATTTCCCGTTTTTGTCCGACCGAGACAGAATTTCTAATTGCGATTCAGGTTCTGGCGTCGGGAGAACTAATTACCCTACAATTTCTTGCCGATATCGTTAAGGCATCTGGTTCAAACAGCATAACCTTAACAGCGGAATCGATTTTAGAAACTGGAACGAACTGTCATTACCGCTGACGCGTTAATGGAGAACATTTCTGGAACAAGACGCAAACAAATACGGTGGAGACCAAGAAATAAGATAGATTCCAGGAATAATCTCGTAATAAGAACAGCATAGTGTCTTCTAGTATGTTATTACTAGACAGCGGATCTTCATGCGAAATACAGATTTTCTATGTGAATTACAACAAGTTGGAGGGAAATAGTAAAAATATTGGAAAAATTTTAAGATACTGTTGTATTATTTTCAAAAGAAAGAAAGAAAATAAATTTCTATTTCCCTCCAACTTGTTGTAATTCACTGTTTTACATTACACCTACTAATTTCTGCCATAAACGCATAAAATCCGCTGTCTAGTTATTACATATGATAGTCTATTCTAGTATACAGGGTGGTCCATCAAGTATAAATTAGCACTTGAATATCTCTGTTATTTTCGGAGACATTGGAAAACTTTATTAACAAAAGTTGCTCGGGTCAGCGAGTTCTATAATATGGCGGTAATAATGTTTTTACAGCTGGGGAATTTCCGGAGATTTCAAGGTCACCTTCTCTTTGTTAAATAGAGTTATACATTTTTTATGCATTGGTTGATGCAGCTCGACATTTTCTGTGAAAAAGTATTGACCTATCGATATCGAAAAATGATTAATTTGTCAGATCTTTACCTAGTCTCCAGTCATTGTGGACGAGGGAAACAAAGTTTATCGAATCCCCGCGAAGCAATGGTTGAAACGTAATTAATTAGAAAATAGCTCGGCCAGCGGGCAAAGAAACGCCGAGCTCTTGAACGAGTTAGGATCGTTGAGGAATGGGCCGACGATCCCGAGTGGTATGTCGCCTATTAAGGCTGACGTTATAAGCATTATGAAATTGATATCGCTTGTAATTTCGAGCCGTTACAGTCGGTCCGCAGGTACGGAGATACTAGATTATTATAAGTTTTGTGATTACAGACCTCGAGACTGGAGTGTGCCGTTGTTGGCGATCGGCGCCATCGTGAATGCTTTTACGAGCGTTAATGAAGCACGTTGCATTCTCCCTTTTTTTCTTACCATTTCCACTTCTTTTTTTCTTCCCTCTCTCTCTCTCTCTCTCTCTCTCTCTCTCTCTCTCTCTCTCTCTCTCTCTTTCTCTTTCTCGTTCGCTCCCTCGAGGTTTCAACCGATAATTGCATAGAACTAGGTTACACGTCGCGGCTCTGGGCTTTGAAAAATAATTGAGAATTATTGGAGGTTGCGTCACGAGAAAGAAAAAAAGAGAGGGACGTGGAGCTACGAGTTTTTCTTGCCGCGTCGCGCAGTTAATTGGAAGAAAGAATCGTGGAACGTGTTTCACGGTGCGATTAATACGTTTCAAGGAGCACGGCTGCCGTGGCTCCCTAGGTGTAACGCGCGATTAAAGCATTAGAAAGTTGACTCGGGGAAAAATTGGTTGGGAGAGTTGCAAGAACTTGCGGGAGCTGTTAAAGCGAGATTTTGATCGGAACTTCTTTTATCGCTTTGATCGAGCCAGTCTCCGGTAGCAGGGCGATTTATTTAACACTAGACCTACACACGGTCAAAATGACCGGTTTTCTGTTTCACAATTTTTCAACATATAAGAACGTTTTCGTAGGAGAAATTACTACTTCTTTATTTAAATTATAATGAAAAGCGTAGTAAGTTTAAGTTAATCCAACCTTCTCCCTTCCATAAGACGTTTCACTTTTATAGATTTTGTGCTTGGTAGATTCAGTGTTAAAATGCGGTCTTGAGGTATAACTAGAGACGCTTGTAAAATAATGTACCAATCGTAACGGGTGTCCCAAAATGTCCTGACATTTTAAATCGCGCGCCATTTTTTTTTTTTTTGTGACGAACATAGAGTACTAATCTTTGACAACTGGCATCAGGAAGTATTGAGGAGTCATGGAGAATTACACGATCGAGCAACGCGTAGAAATTGTAAAAAATCACTATGGTAAAGACTTTCCGGAGACGGTTCGAAAAGTCCGCCGCGGTGATGTGAATTGGCCACGAAGACCGTGCGATTTGACCCCATTGGACTTTTTCCTTTGGGGTTTTCTGGAACGAAAAGCATCACTGAAATTAGTCCGCAGTTATGCCAAACTGTTATCGAAAATTTCGTCAAAATGTGAACGTTTGCAAACAGGGACGAGGCGGCCATTTATCAGATATTGTGTTCCGCACATAACCTCGTACGTTATTTTAAAATAAAAACATTCATACTTAAGAAAAAAAAATACGTTTTATTAATAAATTAAAATGCTGGCTCATTTTGGGACACCCTTCATAATAATTTGAAATTTGTATCCAAGACGTATTCGGGGGCTCGAAGTAAAAACTGCCAGAGGACTTCTTGATAGGTTCTCACGCTATTCGGGACATCGACAAGTGGCAGATTGCGTGTAAGCCGATGACGATAAAAAAGAGTTAAAGTAGCAGAAAAGGGAGATGCGCGGTAGAGTAGGGTGGCACGGAACGAAGAAAAAGCAGAGCGGAGTACAAGCCAAAAAGGAAGGAAGGAGAAGTAAAAAGAAGTTGAATCGAGGGTGACGAGTATCGGTGGAATGAAATCTCTCCCCCCCCACCCCAACCCCACCCCGACCCCTTTTTAGTCCTTTGCCCTTCGTCCTTCTGTAGGGCAGGAGTAGAAATGGAAAAAAGTGCAGGTCGCGCGCCACGCACACGCACGCACACGCTTTGCCGGCATAGATTAAGCCGGGCACACGTGTTGCAGGATGCACGCGTCCCTGCATACCGACGCACACGAATCACGCGTGCCTACGCATTGCGTGAACTCTGGGAAACCGTCGCTACGGTGGAAGTGACTTCACTGTTATTCCCCAGTCAGCCGCGATATGACGGAATGATTACGGAATATACATTGAATACAATAATGATAGTAACAACAATGGTAAAAATAATGGAAAGCGGAGAATATACAAACAGACACGATATAACAGCACGCCGTACTACTGGATGATCGCAAGAGTTCGTGTCCGATATAAAACTAAAATACTACCGCGTTACATTTTAAAATGTCCATCAATTTTTTAATTTTATTTAACGTATAATTTTTTAGCAATTCCTCCATACCACTTGTTCCGCGAAGTCGATCGTTTTGGCAAACGTGCGACTCATGAATTTCTGAAACTACGTTCTTCAAGAAAATCAATTCTTCCACAGGCTCGCACCGGAATACCTGAAACAATAGAATACGTTCCGCGTATCTCCCGTGTGCTTATTATCACAGTGCCTCGCCGTAGCGTCTTCCTGCCGGTATCGTTGCGCACCCCGTTCCACAATCTCGCGATACCATTACTTAACTCGACGTCCGCTGCTCGTGCATCACGTTTTTCCCTCTTTTCCCCATCCTCTCCTATCACTTCCTGTCCCTCCTCATCCCCGACTTTTAGGGCCTTTCTCGTTGTCCCTTTTTATCGCTGCTTTTTACCCGTCCGACTCAGAAATTCCGCTCACGTTCCATCTCTCTCTGTCTCTCTCTCTCTCCCTCTCACTCTTCATCGATTTTTCCCACTTCTTTCCATTCATTTCCCGATTCTTCTCGTTGCTCCCATTCGCCACTTGTTGTTCCCTTTGCCTCCTATCTCTCTTTCTGGGCCCCCTCCGTGCCCTTCTGGCCGCCGAGTCCGCCGCTGTGTTTTCCCCGGCCGTTTCATCCCCTCCCCGGGCCGGTTCGAACGAGGCCCACAACTCTCTGACTCTCGGACGCACCTGCCGCCGGTTCCCACACTCGTTGCCCTCGCGCCGGACGTGACGTCATCGCGTGCTCTCCACCTCTCCTGCCGCGTGCCTCCAGCCTCCCTCTGTCCCCGTCCATGGGCCTTCTCTGACCGTCGTTCGACCGATTTGCCGCGTGTACGCCGGCCGATCCGATCGTGTCGGCGATCACCGCACGCCGCGTGGCGAGGCGAGGCGAGGCGTAGGTAGCAGCCCGATACGTGCCACGCCACTCCGCGCCACGCCGCGCTCGCGGCGCGCCAAGCCGGCCGAGAGAGCGAGAGAGGCCGAGCGATCGTACGAGTGAGCGAGACGAGCCGAGCGAGCAGAGCCGGGGGAGCGAGAGAAGCCGAGCGATTGAGCGAGCGAGCGAGCAGAGTCGGGGGAGCGAGAGAAGCCGAGCGAGCAGAGTCGGGGGAGCGAGAGAAGCCGAGCGATTGAGTGAGTGAGCGAGGGGAGCCGAGCGAACAGACCGGGAGAGCGAGAGAAGCCGAGCGATTGAGTGAGCGAGCGAGCAGAGTCGGGGGAGCGAGAGAAGCCGAGCGATTGAGTGAGCGAGCGAGCAGAGTCGGGGGAGCGAGAGAAGCCGAGCGAGCAGAGTCGGGGGAGCGAGAGAAGCCGAGCGATTGAGTGAGTGAGCGAGGGGAGCCGAGCGAACAGACCGGGAGAGCGAGAGAAGCCGAGCGATTGAGTGAGCGAGCGAGCAGAGCCGGGGGAGCGAGAGAAGCCGAGCGAGCAGACCGGGAGAGCGAGAGAAGCCGAGCGATTGAGCGAGTGAGCTAGAGGAGCCGAGCGAGCAGGCCGGGAGAGCGAGAGAAGCCGAGCGATTGAGGGAGGAGCGAGAGAAGTCGAGTGAGCGAGAGAAGTCGAGTGAGCCCAGCCGAGAGAGCGAGCAGAGCCGAACGAGTGAGCGAGAGAAACGAAGCGAGCCGAGCGAGTGAGAGAGTTAGCGAGAGAAGCCGAGCGATGGAGCCGAGTTGAGCGAGTGAAGTCGCGCACACGCACACCCGGTTAATCACCAATGACACCGTGCATCGCGTGCACGCCGACGACTCGAGCTTTTAATACCGTTTCCGTGCCGCCCGGCTTATCACGGTGACCCACACTCGACGCTGATCGTGCAAATCATTTAGCGGTTTCGCTCGTTTTGCTAGATTGAGACTAACGATCATCCGATGCGGAGATAAGGCTAACAATAAGCCGCTGCCGCTCATTAGCTATTAACCCCTCACGTTGCGATTTGGTTTATGGCCACTGCGATTAGATCTTCTTTGTCGGAATCCTCATCACGCCTCTCGACTCGATATTATAATGCATAACCGCTTGTCTTATTACATCGATTTATAGCGAAAATCTTGGACGTGCTCTTTTAAATGTTAATGTTTATAGATAATTAATCCGTCAGGATCGTTGGCTTTTCGTATAGTGTGACAGTGTGTTCTCTGTAACGAGACCATGGCAAAAGATATATCCGAGATCATGCAAGATCACACAAAGCCTAAAAATTTAACCATAAATGAGCAAGATTGTTCTAAAATAAATCTTGACATTATCCTGAACTGTGTTCGCAAAAATTTACTTCACGTCGACTTTAAACTGCCATATCTTCAAAACGATTGTAACGCGAGTCATAAATTATGAAAATGTGCACGTCTCATAAACCAACTAGAATAATCCATTTTTTGATGTTGACTTTTGACCAGGATTTCAGGGTTCTTCGTCATTGTGGATCGACGCAAAGTCATACATTGTCACAATGAAATATGGACGATGCAAATGACGACTGAGTCATTAGCTACCCTCATCTGAATCATTCTTATTACCCTTGTCGTTATTCAATGGGACTGTCGCATTTAAATTGATTTCAACTGTGAGACATTGCAACAGACACCTCGCAAAAAATACAAAAGATATTTGGTTCGTCCTCGAGGACGTTGTAGCCTTGATCTCGATCGTTGATCGAATCGATTGTTTCCATCGGATTACCTCGCGAGTAATGAGTATGTACGAATCCAATGCACCTGCTGTATCATTCGATAAAATACTATTTCATTAAAGTAAGACCAGTTAAGAGACGGAAAGCCGTTTTCTCGTAATCGCGTTCCAAAGGTAGCATAAGTGACACTGACATTTTGATAACTAGACACCGGATTTTATGCGTTTATTATAAAAATCAGTCGGTGAAATTTAAAACAGTGGAAAGATTAAAAGACTTTGAGGGTATGAATATATTATTTATTTACTATTATTACTATTTTTCGTTATATTAACGTTACTAGCGAATGATACAAATTCCTATTTAGCTCCTAAGTCTTATAACTGAGGCACAAACTTTTTACACCCATTACCGGTTATTAATAATAAAATATTGATCCTTACAAAATATTAACTTCGACGAAAAGTATATTTTCAATATTTTCTGCTGGTTTGATTGAATTTTCTCTTTTGTAGCATCCAAAATTTTGTTATAAAAAGTGAAGTACCCATCTAGTAAAATGAGTAACTGCTCGGTTTCGTTAATTGACTGTTTACCAACTTGCTGATTTTGGCATAAACATCTTATTCAATAATGCGATCATCGCTTAAAGTACTTTCGCCTTTTCCTCAGCCTCTTCACCCAGTCCTCCTGTATTTTCAATCAGGTTAACCTTACATGCTGTTGCAACTGATCTTTGCTTCTTTTTTTTTTTTTTTGTCTTCCGCGGCAACTTTACTTGGACAACGACCGGGTTAAAAGAAACCGGAGCAACTGGTTGTAAGGCGCGATCAATAGTAATTTTCTTCATCCTTCGTTATCCTCTCCCATTTTCGCTGTCGATCTTTTGTATAGTTCTCTATACGTAGAGCGCGTCATAATACGCACCGTATCCGGGAAATGAGAAATTCCTCTCTGCCAAACGTGTAACCTGCTCATCACAGTTTAAGATGATCATGTTGCTCAAAGATGATTGCTGCTTTTTTCCCAACTAAATAGCTCGCATAGTAGCAACACATTCGATATGCAGAAGCCTGTGATTTGTTCCATGCTGCAATCTTATTCACTGCGCAGGATGTTTCAAGATGAGTGTGCAGACTTTTAATAGATTGTTTAGAAGCTGCCTTTAATCCTGAAACACCATTCTGCTCGTCTCGTAATGGAGTCTGGTAACAATTTCAAATCGTGTTTGAAATTTGTATCCACTGGATGCAAATGCACGCTAATGTCTGTTTCATAGAGAATCAAATTCGTATTGGTCATCGTGCGATTCTGAAAAATTAATTTTCCAGATAATCAGATGGTAAAATCCGTTGTACCGTAATTTGCAACAACATTAGGGTGGAGAAGATGGGGAGAACTATTGCTATAATGTGCTTTGTGTGCGGTAACGTGAAATTGAATGACGCCATCTTGAAAAATTGATTTTCAACCGAATGCAAAGATTTTCTGTTAAATAATATTGTAACACTGACCATCTAATTTGTGAAATCTCTACTCTTGCGATAATTATAACAAAAATGAGCAGGTTCAATTTAGAGTAGCATAAACGTTAAGAGAATTTAGGATCGTCAATATATTATTTTCGGCTCACTGAAATTATTAAAGTAGGAATTAATTTTTTTCTTGGCCCCTGTTTCTAAAATTCAAAGCACGAAATTTTCATTTTGCTTAATGCAATAAATTCTTTCTGATTTTTACAGAACGTCACTTTTTAAGTTATATATAATTGTGATTGCTGCCGTCGGAAATTGGCACTCGCATTTTTAATCGTTTCGCAACGATCCCCTTAGTGCACGTTCCTCTAGGCCGCGTTAAACACCATTCGCAGATTAATGCAGAACGAATGACGTTGCATTTTCTATAGCTCGCGATCCCATCCCGTCAGTGCCTTTCATCTTAAGTGTCGCTCTATTTGCTTCTCATCGATCTGTTCGCGAGTTTTGTCGGCAGAAATTGATTTTATCCGCGCAGTAACTACAAGCGATGTAACTTCTCCGTGAAATGAAGTCACTAGCAATTCTATTTTTTTTTTTTCTATTTCACTGTTCCTCCTGCGTGATGTGTCCATTCGATTTTTAAATAATCAATTCACTTTTTCATTCAAGGTACGTTTCTTTTTTTTTCTTTTTGCTTCACCGTTCGTTGGGTGAATCGATCAACTTGGTCGTCCACTTCGAGGCCTGTCAGAGAGATCATAATCACGAGCAGCAAACTTTCTGAACCAACACTTGACACTTGTTGACACTTGTTGACCTTCAATACATCTCCATAAACATCGCAAATTTTCTTTGTTGTTACCGATGCATTGAATCCCGCATGAAAATGAAAAAGTATGCAATGACGAATATGATCCTCGGAAGGTACGGGCGCTGCCATTTTGTTACAGGGTTGTAAAAAAAATTATACTTTTTAGAATATTTTAAACACAGGCTGCTTTACCGAAAATTGAAAAGAATACGTGTTTCCTGTTCAACGATCGGCGCAGAACTAAAGGCAAAACAAATTCTTTGCAAATAATTGATTACTTATGGGTACCCCTAATATATTGGACGTCGCGGGTTAAGAATATTCTCCACTTCTTGAAAATTGTACATGGATTGAGAATAGTCTACGCCTGTTCGAAATTAAACGTATTGAGAATACTCGCCAGTCGTTCCTGGCACAACAAAATTGTTTTTTCAACAAGAAAATGTAGAAATAATTCCCATCGGAGAAATAAAGTGTCTTTTAATCGTGAGGTAAATGGTGAATTATTAAAGTGGTTGCATGGCCGGTCAGAGCCCCACGAGGAAGTCCTTATCCAGCTGATAGAAATTTCTGCTCACGTGCGTCGTGATTAGAATCACGAGGGTCGTCCGCATGACGTATGCCGTTGACAATCACTGTTGCGCGGCACATGACACGCAGTCGTGCTGAAAATCACGGCCTCCAACAACCTTCTGCACTACTTTTCGACGTACGTCCATTATACAGACCGTTTCAAAAATAATGTTACAGACACGGTCCGCGTCCCCCATCCGCGCGGCCAAAAACGATTAATTATAACAGCTAAACGAAGTCGACTATTTTCCAAACTCCAAATTTTTTTAAAAACTAAACCTTTTAAAATTTATATGCAAAAAAGAGAACAGCTCGCAATAAAAATCGCCCACCATGCTTACGTTCTTAACTCCAGCTGAAAAGTTAAATGTGCATGATAACGTTGTCACAAATGCAGTAGTATTTGCATTGTTCCTTACCTGCACAAAAATCATAATTTTTCATTTCGTTCCGCGAATATACATTCAACGCAAAAGGAATTGAGTTATTTTTAAAACTGGAACAGAAAAATCGTTCGTCGTCAATAATCGACGATTTCCCTGCCTAAAATGTATGAATTTCTGAGTTATCTCGTACGTGTAGATTTTAAATGCGATACTTTCTTAACATAATCTCTGCGGATGGGATAACTTTCGCGATCCGTGACAACTTTACATTGTAAACGTTCGTTACAGTAAGCGGAATGTACCTAATTATGAAGAAACTGGTATCTACCTCATTTATTAAACACATTAATTCCGAAGTCGACGATGTTTTAACACCTCTCTGACCAGCTGTTTCGAAACTCACGAAAGAATCCAGTGCGTACCGGAGCTTGCTGTAATTTGTACTTCAGCTCTCTCTCTCTCTCTCTCTCTCTCTCTCTCTCTCTCTCTCTCTCTCTCTCCTTCATCGACGAATTTTACCAAAGTTCGATAGCGATACATTCGCATTATCTCTCGGGCTCGTGTTCCCTTTAGAATTTGAACCGATGCCGAACGACGACTGGAAGAGGAAGTATAATAACGCGGACTACAAAGTACGCGATTACGCTTAATTTGTTTACACGAACAGCTGGCACGAACGATGAAGAACGCTCAGCTTTCACCTACGTAATTATCTTTTCGCGTACGGCAGGGCTGTCCTGGTTTATCATTCGGAGGCGCGTATTAATCGGGCGATTATTATTAACTCCGTGTAATGGACGGTATCAGATTATATTGGCATGGATTACAATAATTACGGCAACAACGGTACCTGTTCCGGCTCGCCCTGATGACAGTCACAGTAATTATTAGACTGTGGATACCTTTGCAGTCACAGTTTATTTAAATTGCCGACATCTTTCTTAACGCAGAGGCTTGGTAGAACGTAACACAATTTTATCTTTTTTTTTTTTCTCTGCGCACAGTATTATCACGGCAGATAATATTCGAAGTTATTCCACTTTCTTGCATTTTCCTTACGGTAATGAAAATTTGCATAAACGTTTCCACTGTAATAATTATGTTTTGCACTGAATAGAAGTCGTGCGATTTTTCAGACGAGGCTGAATCAGTGTCGCGAGATGAGGGGAGGGGGCACAAATTGAGGGGAAAAAGTTACCCTCTCTCTCTGCCAGTACCGGAGTAGTCACGTGACGAGACGAAACGCGTCACGTGACCGGCGGAAGCGTGGGGGAATAGCGTGGTAGAGGGGGAAGGGTAGAGTGGGAGACAAGTGTTCATTTGGGCTGAATTAAATAGAATCTTTTTATTATGTTTTGCAAATAATGTATTCCTGAAAAGGCATTGTCTATTTAATTGGCGTACAATTTGTATTGCGCGTTCGGTGTGTTTTTATTGACCCGTTTTCAATGTGTTAAGAAATTGCTTTTAATAAACTACTCAATACGTTTTTACCAAATTCGAACGTTGAAAATTGTTCGAAATTTTAAATTCTACACGTCTTTGTAGTTCAGATCATCCAGTACGAATGCAATCCAGGTGCACAAAAATAAAAAGGAATTGCACACGTCCTTAATGTAGGTCGAAAAATGAGAATGCGCCTTAAAGATGACGAGCAAGACTGTTAAAAGTTTCTGAGAATGATTAAGGTCACCGCCGCAGCAAAGCCAGAGATATTTCAACCAGACATTCTTAAGCCGGCGATAGTTGTCACACGATCCGATAAATTCGCGAGGTTATAGAAATCTCGACAGGTATTATTATTTATTGTTTACTTAAGACTGGATCGACGTCGCGGCTTCTTACCGACCGCTTTCGTAATCCTTGTCCCTCCCTCGATTTTTCAACTTAATTTGTCAAATCTACACAGTGGTAAAAGATCAATGTGGTGGAAATATAATTTTATTCAATTTGCTACTTTCTTTTATACACATTATTTTTTCGGTTTAATATTCTACACTTTTAAATCACTTTAGTTTTGACAGTCCGTTGTTTAATAGAATAAGTACTTTTTTTCTTATTTTTGTGTCACTTTAAAGTGTTCTGTTTAGTATTTTTTAGATTGCACTTCTAGAACATTCAGTATTGTCGATGTTTCGTATCAAAGGTTTTCGGATAAAATATGGATCGTTTATTTTGAAAGTGGTGCAAGTCCATCTAAAAAAAAAATTAGATATCACATAATTTGTATATTTGTATTTAATATTTGTACTTTTTTATCAACAAAAAATGGACTTGTACCACTTTCAAAATAAACGGTCCATGTATCTCTCTGTTAAAATTTTCAGAGTCAAGAATAAAACCCTGTAACTGGTAAATTGAATGTAATAGAATTAAAATAATTTCTCGAGCTAAAATAAATGTAAAGGATCATATGGTCCTTGGGGCCGTCTTAATAAATACAGAGATCTTAAAGAAAAATGGTTTCCGTCCTCCTGGAAATTTTATTAAAACGCACCGCACGCCCTTCTGCTAGAGGTATGAATGAACGAGCGGAAAAAGTTAGAAACAAATCCACGATAGTAAGACTGGGACATAATGATGGAGGCTTTCGAGAGGGGAAAAAAGGGGGGGGGCAGAAGCGCCGCGGCGAACGCCTGGATCTGTTCATAGTGTTTCTTGCGAGGCGCGGAAAACGCGGTTATGTACGGTGAACGCTCGTTCCCACAGACACGTCCCAGGGATGTTTGGCTTTCGATTTATCGATCCGACAAAAAATCACCGACTAATCGCGCCGTTCTCGAAGAACGACGACGAAGACGGCGGCGGCGTGGCTACGGGCATACACCTCCCTTGCCTAGCGCTCTTCTCACGCGCATTTTTTCCCCGAGACGAAACGATCCTCTCGATCCTCTCGATCCTCGTGCACGATCCGTGGCGAGATGTTTTTGCGTCCAGAGCCCCGGCCGTCTTTCCAGACACTTGCGTATAAATATTAATGCGACCAGGATACTCGGTAACCTAACCGACGAGTTTTTTTCGATCGCGATTGATATTTATACCGCGCGATCTATCGGGGCTCGTGGAAGGAAGAGGAAGTCGGAGAGAACGGTCGTTTTGAAGATCAATGCTGCTTCGTGCACGCCGCGAGAAACGTGCCGGTCGTTCGACGACGCCGCCATTATTTTCGCGCCGTTTGCGGTACTGCAGTAACGATGTTTTCAAAAAAAAAAAAAAAAATAACGTTCACCGTCTCACAAACAGGGTAAACGCAGGAGATACGCCACACGCTTTTCCCATTAGGTGCCGATGACAACTTTGTTTTCGTGGGGATTAAAACAATTTATTTTTTACCACGCTTTTATTAACTCGCTTTCTTGTCTGTCTGTCTGTTCGGTAGAAATTTTGCGATTGATTTTCAACTAACTATCCGATGAGCTGGAGACTGGAAACTTTAAACACAGCTCAGAACTGGATGTCAACACGCACAAGACTAAAAAGCAGAAAAGAATTATTTAATTAAAAAAAATGTTTAATACAGGGCGTTTCACCTGACTCAAGCATCTGAAATAGCTCGCCTGTTTTTTATGATAGAAAAAAATTGCAGAGAAAAATATCAGAGTTCAGAGGGGTCAATATTATGATAGGGAAAAAAATTTGTTCAAGGTTATATTTCTTGAGATTTCAAGGTCATCGAAGTTTTTGTAAATGGAATGATATATTTTTATTATCTCTATATGATAGCCCAGGTCAAGACGAATCCAACGACCTGTAATATTATGACCTTCACGTGACCTTGAGTAGGAGAAATATTTTTTACTTTTCAGCCCGTATTAAAAACGCGGTAGGTTAAACATTCCTTTTTGTTTAGATAATTTCGTATAACAGTGCATCCATACTCTTATACTCTCATCCGGGCGAACGACTAGATCCAATCTCACATAAACAAAATGAAAAAGGTCCTACGTAACGAAAGTACTCTAACTCAGAACAGCCTCGGGTGTAGATGATTAGGTATCGGGTAACGTTGGCACGCTACGTTTTCTGTAACGATCATACCCATTCAAGGTACTCGTCCTGCCTTAGGACGAGTCGAAACTTCCTTGACTGTAACGCTTCCACGAAAGAGCGCAACCAGGCCATCGTCGCTAGCATAAAGCGATAAATCATTCAGCAGCTTTAAATGAAACGAACCGCTTGTAATTCATGGAACATCGATAGTCGGCGCTTGTAGTGGCTGGTATACGTGTAACAATTGCGTAAAAGGAAGAAGAGGGCGAGGAAGACGAAGAAGTGGACGGTGAAGAGGAGTTGACCGGTAAATGAAAATAAGAAGGGAACGGGGACGGGGGCAAAGCGGAAGAGCATGACACGGCGATCGACTGGGCAAGGCATAAGGAGAGGCGAGGCTATGCGAGGCAATGGGAAAACAAAGGAAAAGCAATGCGAGGCAATGGGAGACCAAAGGAAAGGCTATGCGAGGCAATGGGAGACCAAAGACTATGCGAGGCAATGGGAGACCAAAGACTATGCGAGGCAATGGGAGACCAAAGGGAAGGCTATGCGAGGCAATGGGAGACCAAAGGAAAGGCTATGCGAGGAATGGGAGACCAAAGACTATGCGAGGCAATGGGAGACGAAAGGTTATGCGAGGCAATGGGAGACCAAAGGAAAGGCTATGCGAGGAATGGGAGACCAAAGACTATGCGAGGCAATGGGAGACCAAAGGTTATGCGGGGCAATGGGAGACCAAAGGAAAGGCTATGCGAGACAGTAGGAGACCAAAGAAAAGGCTATGCGAGGCAATGGAAGACCAAAAGAAAGGCGAGGCAGTAAGAGACCAAAGAAAAGACTATGCGAGGCAATGGAAGACCATAGGAACGGCCATGCGAGGCGCTGCGAGGCAATGGGAGGCAAAGTGAAAGGTAAGATAATGGGAGACGAAAGGAATGGCGAGGCAATGGGAGGAAAGGCGAAGCAATGGGTGACAGGGCGAGGCACGAGCTGCTGGAACGTGGACAATACGCGACGGGTCTATGGGAACGCGCGGTGTGAAGGCATGTGTTGTTTTCTCGAGGTCGTTGGAGGACGTGTCGCGGCTCGCATCGTCAATTTGCCTGACAAAAGGAAATCGCCGGGCTGCGGACAGGATGCGTGACCAACCGGATTCCGCCGCGATGCGTGCGCGCACGCATGGAATTCCCCGTCAGCCAGCCGATCGGGCTCTTTTGATCCAACACCAGTCTCGATTCTAATCCTTTGAGAGGTTCCTCGCGTCCAGACGCGTCCGCCGAAAATCCTCGGCCTCGGGTTCAACCAACGGATGACTCGGCAACCACCGTGATAGGATTACTTGTCAAGACCTCTCCTGCCTCGCATGGTCGCCGCGCCGCTTTGATATCCGGCCCGCGATAACTTCTCGCATGTTTTCTTTTTCTCTTCCTCTTCTTTATCAGGTCGTTAAACAGCCGGCCACCGTACCCTCCGGCGGCGAGGTGCATTCGAATTGATGGAATGCTTAAAACTAACTTACGACCAGCACCGGAATCTGTCGCCCCCTTTTATCGGTGCTTTCTCCTCGGCTTGTTTCGCTTCTCTTTTGATTTTGAAACGTCGCGCCGCGTGGCCCGGCAACCGCTGATCGACGTGATCTGGATCCGATTTTTCGGTCCCCTTGGAACACACGGTCGGGACCGCGGGGATTTACCGTGGGTGGTCACGGTGACGAGCGACGAACTGACGTTAACCCTTTGACCTAGAATATCGGGTCAGACTCGCTTTGGAAATGGTCCACATCTTCGGATCGATGGCGGAGCTGTAAAAAATAATGTTTCCGCTGAATTGTCCTTGACTTTGAATTTCAAGGTCAAATTTTTGTTTTGTTGTCACGACACGTAGACTATAATGCGATAAAAAGAAATTTCACCTTGAAGTTCAAGGTCGAGGACAGTTTTGCGGCAACTCTTTTATACGGATCTTCATCGATCCGTAGATCTAGAATACGATTGTGGCAGCCAAGTTCAAAAACGTTTCTTGATACCCTGTACATTAATGATAAACCTACCACAGTCAAGATGACTGGTTTTATATTTTACAATTATTGAAACTATAAAAATTCATTTATGGAAAATAGTGGAACAAATTTCCTTGTCCAAGCATTTATTATATTGACAATTACGGAAAATCTCGATAAATTTAGAATTGCCATTTTTAAAAAGCAATATTTACCAGATACTGTCCATGCTTGGTAGGTTTAATGTTAAATATAAATGTTATTAATTTCTTCCAAATCGGAAGAAAATTCGTATTTGATGGTAATATTTAACTCTGTTCTAGTGCATTGGGGGTCTCTCGTGACCCCTGTCAAATTATCTGTACACTTTCCGTATCAGCGTTGCGAGATAATTATCAATACTAAAAGTAATAATATAATAATAAAAGTATTCTAGCAAATTTTTTACGGAACTTTCAGGAACATTCCAGTGCAACAAATTAAAGTCTGAAGAAACAGTGTACCATTGCAAAATTATAGTGCAATAGGTTAATGAAGAACTTCTCTTTTTTCTGGATAAAGAATCTTTTTGTAAAATCTTGCAGTTTAACATTTTGGGAATGTCTCTGTGAAATCTCGAGTCAAAATTCATAATATTGTCGAAATTGAACAATGTTGCTAATTGTAGTTCATCGCTACAGTGACTGATGTAAAAATGATTGGAGGGTGAAAATAGCTCTCAAAAGTGGGGACGAGAAATTGATTTTATAAAATATCCCAACAGTTAATGTAGATAGAAAATGGTCAAGTAAGCTTCGCCAGGTGGCTAATTGTAACGTTAAATATAGCTTTTAATTATCTGAAAATATGCCATACACCGTATCAGATTGTAATCGGAAGAACGCCATTTTGGAAAGTTATGTTTCCCTCGATCTTTGAAGAAGTAACATTTTCGAAATAAAATACGTGCACGGTTGCACCTGTCGTGCATTTTCTGCGACGATGATTACGAGTAGAAAGCCAAAGCCAGCAGATTGGTTTGAAATGGGATTGTTCCTAAAGTTTATGTTTATATGTGGAAGAGCGTACTCAGGGATCATTTACTTGTAATAAACGCTGTACGTAAATCTTACACTGTCTCGTATTCAATGTCCCATTTTACATTGTAATATCTCATCTATATTAAAGTTATCACGATACATGCATATTAAGTTCCAACTGATTTTATCGGGCCATCGCACCAAAAGCGTTATACGTACCTTAACCGCTATCACGCTCCGTTACGGTGCACTTCGAATAATTAATCGTTCATTCCTGGAGTAAAACTGCCCCTTGTAGTATAATTATCAGGAAGTAGCAGTTTCGTTAAATTTTTATATATTTGTGGGTTACCACCCATATCATGCTGACCCAATTTCCATGAAAAACGATCGGTTAGAAATTCGTTATTCCTGGCAAAGGTTTCATTCGAACTAACATACATATCATCGAATAACATTTAACGTGTAACTATGCAAAAATAATATAAAATAGAACTCGAATCATTAATATGGTAATTTTGTTCATCAGTGGAGTGTTCGTTAGCACCCCAATGGAAAGAATATGCAGTCTAATTAGTAAAGGAGTTTGACAACCTTAATAAATATTTTAATTATAATTTTGCAACAACTTTACTTTTTGAGAGAAGAAGACACATTTGTATTAAATTATATTTATTATTATTTATTTATATGTAATTATTTGTAGTAATATAATTATAAGTACAGAATACGGGAATCATATAATTATATTTAAACAGCGGGATGTCCAGCGATGTCGCGCGCAGCGGACGTAAAACGTTGCGACAAGTCAGTTCTGAATATTATCATTCGGCAACTGGCAATTATGGTGTTGAATATTTATTTACATTGTGAATTTCGGCGATAACCCACTTTGTGCAATGAGAGCAATTGAATTGGAGTCTGGATCGCTTAAGAAAGTTAATGACAGCATAGTAGTTAGTTATTACTACGTAATAGCTTCCGAAAGTTACCAGTTATTTTGGGTTAAATTTTGCCTCGAACAAGAATCTCGTACACACGTGCAAGTAAAAGCTTTAACACCATACTGTAGCACCATGATAATCTCAATGTCGAAGGAATGTAACGTTGTGAAAGGAATACCAAAATAACGTTGAATTTATTTTGTGTTCTTTTAAAATGATGGAATCAAATTTAATAATTGTAAGATCTCATTAGCTGCACTAATCAATAATTTACTATTTATCGTCTTGCTACCAATTGCAACAATTCGCAATTTTCCATCTGATAAGATAATCCTTCTAACTTCTCAAGAAAATGCAAATTGTTTAAATCTTTCTATTACAACGATTTTGTTTATTACAATTTTACAGAAATTAATGCGAAGCCAAAGACTGGAAGCAAGATAAGCAGCATCCGGACTGGATGCACGGATAATTGAACAAATTCGAAACTAAAGAGAAACGGAATAAAGGTAAGAAAAGAGACCAGATTTTACTGTATACTATAGTTTAGATAAAAATGTACACTGAACAATATCAACACTATTCTAACAAAACATTTAGTACACCTGTTCAACAACCAGAGAAGTTTTAAGAGAAACTTCGTCCGATCAGGTGCGAGCTCGCGTGTACGGTGAAATGTTAATTACCCGGGTACCGTTTAATGGAGTGATCGATTAAAGAACGGTTTGATTATATCGAAACATCGATTAACGGAACAATCAAGTGTACGCGAACAGTGTACTGCTAAAATTGCTTACCTTTCATTCAAACACTTTTGTTTTCGTTTAATGCTGATACTTACAGAACGCAATCGATCGGTACCGTTAACACTCTAATGCCGACGAAATTTTTCATCGTTCATTTATAAAATATTTTTGCATAATTCGGGAAACCGAAGACACGTTTGTTCTCAAAATTGCCACAAATTGGAACGTGTCTAAAAAAGTTAGAAAATTTTTTTTCGTCACTGAATCCATCACAGATTTGGAGATTGCAGTCTCCCTTTCACACGGCATCCCTAATTGGCAGCATAAGCTGTAGAACTGTGGAATGGGACAGCTTTGAAGCAGGTAAAATATTGACAATTTTCGGTTACTTATTCGATCGGTTTGCTTCTAAAATTTTTTAAATCTTGAGCTGTTAAACTTTTAATTGGTGGACTGATCAATTAGGAACAAGACATAACATAGAACAAGTCAAACTGAAATAGCAAAAATGTCACTAGGCCTCACAGACCTACCGGGGTTAAAAAGTTAAGTTCGAGTATGAAACCTGAACTGGTACTACGGGGTCTTTTGTGACCCTAGCAGAATTGAAATAACAAAAATTTCACTAGGGCTCACAGACCTACTGGGGTTAAAAGGTTAACTTCGATTATGAACACTAAACTGGTACTACGGGGTCTTTTGTGACCCTAGCAGAATTGAAATAACAAAAATTTTACTAGGGCTCACAGACCTACTGGGGTTAAAAGATTAAAAGGTTAACTTCGAGTATGAAACCTAAACTGATACTACGGGATCTCTTTTCTCCCTAGCAAAATTTAAATAACGGAAATGTCACTAGGCCTCACAGACCTATTGAGGTTAAAAGATTAAAAGGTGAACTTTGAGTATTAACCCTAAACTGGTACTACGGGGTCTTTTATGACCTCAGGAAAATTGAAATAACAAAAATTTTACTAGGGCTCTCAGACCTACTGGGGTTAAAAGATTAAAAGGTTAACTTCGATTATGAAAACTAAACTAGTACTACGGAGTCTTTTGTGACCCTAGCAGAATTGAAATAACAACAATTTTACTAGGGCTCACAGACCTACTGGGGTTAAAAGATTAAAAGGTTAACTTCGAGTATGAAACCAAAACTGGTACAGAATTGAAGTAACAAAAATTTTGCTAGGGCTCTCAGACCTACTGGGGTTAAAAGATTAAAAGGTTAATTTCGAGTGTTAACCCTGAACTGGTATTGGTTTCTTGTGACCCCAGCAAAATTTCCTATATTCGCTTCGTAACCGTGATACTTCGTACTCTGAGAGAACAGAGTACCATCCCAGGGTTTGGTATTATTGTAGGGTTTCGTTATTGACAGTAACTAAATAAAGCTGGTCGTTAGGGTATAGTTATCGCCGAGAAATATTGCATTTTCACTGGCGAGATCAGAGGTGGAAGCGAAATCGAGGGATCGAGCGTGCTTCTTTATTACGCGCTTCCTCCGTTTTCATGAATCGGATGTTGTAAATCATACCGAAATTACGGTGAAACCGCGACGCGAAGTGAACCGTGGCAGCACGCCGATGGTTGCCGAGTATTTGGAATTCCCGTAACGATCGATAAATATTCTGCGGGCCTACCTTTTGGGCGACTTCACGGGATCGCTTCCACCTTCTTTATCGGCGCCCATTATTTTCGGTAGCGAGAACGCCCGATTGAGATAACAGACACGGACAGATTCTTACGCGCCGACTAAATTAAGTCTTTGCGGCCCGGAAAGAAGTGATACGGTAATGGGATCTTTTTTTCCTTTTTTTTTTTTTTAATGATTACAAGGACCCCGAGGATCGTTAACCCCTTTACTGCAAGCGCCGTGTACCTACACATACGCGCGACCTGGAAAATCACGAACGCGAATTACAGTGTTTTCGAAAACGACATTGCTACCTACATTTTTGTTAACAACCGTCGACTCGAAAGAGGTTCACTGTCGCGGTGGCAAGTTGCTTATAACGGACGGTCAGTTTGTTAATTTTTCCCGTATCTCCATGGAAATTGCTCCTGTTCACGAGGACACATTGTGCCGCACTTAGAGTGGCGTGTACTCATTTTGTGCCTTATTAATGCTTACGCGGACAACCAGGTGATTTTTTTTTTTTGCACAGTCTCGCCTGCGTCTTTATGCAAATTAAGACGTGTCTTCGCTTTACACAACGTTCTCGGATTGGATCGGAATCGAAGGGTGAATCGAAGAGATACGCAGGCTCGCGAAAGTATTCGAACGCCCTTCAAAACGGTATAACTTCTTTTAAATTGGATCACCTGACATTTTTTGAGCAATTAGAAGAATTGGTTTTCCAGATGATGTGAAAAAAGATTTGGAGAAAATTGCAATTGGTAAGAATTACATGAGAAAATAAAAATGGCACTTTTCACAACTTTTTTATTCGAGCCCGTTACGAAAATTTAAAGTATGCGTCTTGTAGATCTATGTTAGTTATACACATGCTGAAAATTTCAGCGAAATCGGTTGACGCAGATAAAAATGGCACGAAAGATGTTTGAATCTGTGGATTTTAAGCAGAAACTGACAAAAAGTCGTGAAAAACGGTGACTTTCACCGCTTTTAACTACTTGCAGCTCGTGTGTATATTAATCGAGTACGATGCAATTATCAGTATCTGTATAACTAACCTAGATCTACAAAACGTATATTTCAAATTTTCATTACAGGCTCAAATAAAAAAGTTGTATAAGTGCCATTTTCATTTGCTCTTATAATTCCTAGCAATCGGAATTTTTTCAAAATCCTTTTTGCACGTCATTCAATAAACTAATTCTTCTAATTGCTCAAAAAAGGTCATACGGTTTGGTTCGATTTTAAAAAAGTTTATACTGTTCTAAAGGGCGTTTGAATACTTTCGTGGGCCAGTTGTATACTGATAGAACAAGTTTGGACAACGCGAGCACAATGCTTAATAACTTTGAGAAGAATACGCGCTTCGTCAATCACACGCAACCGCGAAGAAACTAATTTGTTCGTTCAATTTAAAAGCACACGCGCACAATGATCTAAAGCGATTTAGAGTGTGTGCCAGTACTTATGAGACTGACTGTGGAAGAAAAGACTTTTTTCGGGGATAATGCTACCCTTAAAATATGCAATTTTTATGGTGTATTACAACCATCGTCATCATTGAATCACATTAATTTCTTCTTTTTTGTTTCTTATTTTTCCTTTTTGTTTAAAATTTCGATTTTTGTGCAGAGTTGTGCAGAATTACAATTCAATTGCTCAATTGAGCAATTACGACGTAACTGAATTAGTACAACTCTGGCAGTATTTCAATTATATTGTATTCCAATTACAAAACTGATTAAAATAATTAGTAATTGAATTAAGTGAATGGTTTGAATTATGTAATTCACTCACGACGTAGTTAAAATACTATGTAATTGAAATACAATGTAATTCAATTGTGCAATTGAATGACAACGTAACCGAATTAGTACAACTCTGGCAGTATTTCAATTATATTGTATTTCAATTACACATCTGATTAAAATATTTCAATTATATTGTATTTCAATTACACGTCTGATTAAAATATTTCAATTATATTGTATTTCAATTACACGTCTGATTAAAATATTTCAATTATATTGTACTACAATTACACATCTGATTAAAATATTTCAATTATATTGTACTTCAATTACACATCCGATTAAAATTATTAGTAATTGAATTAATTGAATGGTTTGAATTATGTAATTCAGTTACGACGTAGTTGAATTACTATATAATTGGAATACAATGTAATTCAATTGTGCAACTGAATTAGCACAACTCCGTTTTTGTGGCGAATGTCGCTAAATTTTTTCGATTCCGACCGCTGCGCGGCAGTCAAAGTGTTAGGGCTGACAACTGGCCGATCAAGGCGGGCGTTAAGCAATTCGAGAACCGCTGTCGGGACTATAGTGAGTAGCGGCACAAGGACAGCACACGAGCAGCACACGAGCAGCACACTTCCCTCGGAGCACACGCACCTTTTCGATCCCCGATTGTCGATGGGCCCCGCATCCATGCCGATCTTCTCTCTCTCTCTCTCTCTCTCTCTCTCTCTCTCTCTCTATGTGTCAGGAAAAGGTATATCCCCCTTCTTGGTGGAGGCGAAACGGGCCCCCGAGAGAACAGTGGCCCGATTCAGGGTGGGTATAGGACACACTTGCGGGGCTTTTTCGTGGCCCTTCGCCGCGGGGTGGACTGCAAGAGGAAAGGACAGACCCTTCGGGCCTCTTCCCAACACGGGAAGACTCCGTTCGTCGAGTTCCCACGGGGAAACGCACCACCTGTGCGACGGAATGAGGCCGTACAACCCCGTGCGTGTGTGCGTGCGTTCACGAAGAAAGAACCGAGAGGAGGACGTGTCATGATTTTCGACCCTAATTTCGTAGATCGGGGATACACGCGCACCCGGCGCACAAACCGCCCTCTCCTGACCCCCGTGCACACGGGGTGTTAAATGATTTGGTGGATCAGGACCCGCCGATAGATCCTCCTCGACCCGGGATCTAATTTTACGGGCAACCTGTCACAGCCAGACTTTTACGCGATTGAGACAATTCGGGGTGCGTCGGGGGGAGGGGGAGGGTGGTCCCCCTTTCTCTTCTTTTTCGCGTGATGGTTTCTTGACTATGCCTAGAATTTTAGGGCTGAAGCAAATTAGGCGTTTCGCCTGTTTTGATCGACTTTAACGCAGGGGTGAGTGCTTAGGTGTCGGGCCTCGTTTACGGGGGGAGATGGGGGAAGGATGGTCGACCATTGTGATCGGAGAGTATGTTAACCCTTGTTATCTTAGACTACGGTGTTTTATGCGAAATAAAAATTGTTTCCATAAATTGTGAGCTGACTATGCCTAGAATTTTAGGGCTGACGCATTTTGGGTATTTGTTTTGATGAATTTAATTGACTTTAATGCGGGGGTGAGTGCTTAAATCTCAGATATTGTTTCGGGGGAGGGATGATCGTCCATTGTGAATAGAGGAGAATGCTCTAACCCTCATTATTACGGCTATCATACTTTATTTCTTCTCTTAATAATTTTAATCAAGTGAAAATTATGCAACTGCAGTTTTAACCCTTAGCACTCGAATGGCGACTACAAGCCGTCACTAAAAAATGGTACATTATTAAATTTGTTTGTATTTAATAAATTACTAAACATTTCGGTATTGTACGAGTAAATCCCACCACTTTCCTACGTATAACATGAAAAAAAAATATATAGAAGGGAAATATTCTAGGTCGGAAGAAGTGTCTCGTTTTGGAGTGAAAATTGCTTCGAGTGCAAAGGGTTAAGTCTTGTAAGTATTTTTTCCGTTTTCTTTACGATATACTAATTTTAATTATAAACGCATAAAATCCGCGCTCTACTTATTAGGTACCACATTTGACAGCCAACGTAATTAATTACGCTGCTACCACCGCGGAAAATAAAATGTACGCAACGGAATATCGTCTTGTGTTGCACTCGGCACAGCTTCGCCAAGTGCTCCGTTGCATCGGTACGAAACCGAATCGTCTTCATTTTACCAACGAAGAAAACAAATGCTTTCCATTAACCTGACGAAGGGAAAAAGGTACGGGGACGGAGGGGGGGGCGGCTATGAAATTAATTTCACGTGTATGAATTCGTATTATTTTAATTTACGTTCGCCTCTTGGTCGTCGTACAACAAGCGGATACACTTTTAATGGGACACTAAGGGTATAATTAAGAGCGGTGATGTTAATGGCGAAGAGGGGGAAGGGGGAGGGAGGGGGCAAGAAAGTGGAAGCCGACGTCTTCTTTACAACAAAAAATATGGCACCGCGTGTTCCAGAGAAAAGAGAAATATATGTATATCGGTTTCATGTAGAAACGTGTAGTGCTCGCGGCTGAAACGGCCCCCGTTGTTAATTAGTCCCCTCGTCGTTTAAGCCCACGAAACGGTCTGAAGGAAAAGAAAGAAAAAAAAAGAGTCAAAGAAAAAACGTCGAACACAAATTTCTTAAACGACAGTGTTCTCTCTATGAGCGCCTCCTCGGAACGGCTCTCGAGAACACCGAAGGACAACTTGTTCCGTGTAATCCGGATGCCCTTCGTTGCGCCCAGGCCTCGCAAGAAATATTATCGTAGCCTCTCACGTGACTAATTTCCAATGAATTAATCCCGCATGATTTAAGGGCTCGGCCGCGTCGAATTCGCGCGTGATCGCCGACCATTTATACGACACCCTCGTTTATCTCGCCGCTAGGAGTCTCATTAATATTAACCCGTAACAAAACTAATTTGTCAATTTACGTTTAGCAGCGTATTGGACGTCCCGACGCGCTCTGTATGTCACTTCTCTGTTTTTTCGAGGCTGCGTTCTCTTCTGAATTTTATTTTATTCCTTTCATGCATTCACGGTGCGTGGTGCACGTTCATGTACAAGTTCCAACGGTGTATAGTTAAGTTATTCGTTTCTTTTGCCAGTCTCTGTGTTTCGAAAATAGTTTACTTATTTTTCGATGCGTATACACTTCTCCGTGAAATTTATTTATACTCGGGAATTCGTGGAATCGGTTTTTCTTCAATGTCCGTCTGGAAATTATTCTCGGTAGTTGTTCATTAAATTATACCGTGTTTAATATAATCACATTAATGAGTAATACAAAATTCAACGAAATCAGACTTGAAATATCTTTCGAATTAATCATTTTTCAATACTTTTTCCTAGAGAATGATCAGCTGCGTGGAACAGTGTTTACAAAAATATGTGTTGGTATCTAAAAAAGTGAAGGCGACCTCGAAATCTCCGGAACTCTTTCACCCAGAACAAAACTGTTATCGCCATATTGTGGTCCTCTTACCGAAAAACTTCGGTCGATCAAGTTTTCTCGTATTTTCAAAAACAGCGGAGACTGGTCCCTCGTAACAATGAAATTATATGTTCGCAAGTTCAATAACTGCATAAACTGCATAACTCCATATATCGACCCTTTGCACTCGAAGCTATTTTAACTCCAAAACGAAAGATTTCTTCCGACCTATTTCCCTTCCATATGTATATTTTTTCATGTTATACACACGAAAATGGTGCATTTTATTCGTACAATACTGAAATGTTTACTAATTTATTAAATACAAACAAATTTAACACTTTGAACGCCCCACTAGAAACCCCAAAAATTCCTTAAAATCAAAGTAAGTTATTTGATGAAATAAAAATTGCAAAAAATTAATTGTATGATACTGAGTAATCCTCCAACTTTCTTGCATGTTACAGATCCTAATCAAGTTTAGTACAATGAATATATCAACGTAAGAATTCATTTTAAAACATGCACAAATAATTCCGTCACCCAAATATGGGCGACGCGGCGCCGAACGTGTTCTGAGCGTTTTTTCTCTTCATTTCGACGATGAAATTAACAAAGTTAGAATTTTCGGATTTAGATAAAATATGCGGAGTTTTGTTCGATAACGTTTGTCCATGTTGAAGGCAATTTCATAGTTCCGCGATTGAAGAAGTCCTCGTCTCTATTGGTGAAAAACTTGACCAGCTCATTTTCACAAGCCTCTCTTGAGGCCGGTTTTTTACCATCAAGAAAATTTTGCAAATGCTTGAGAAGGTGATAATCGCTTGGTGCCAGGTCTCGGAGCTTTTGGCGCGTCGTCAAAATTTTCTTGATGGTAAAAAACTGGCCTCAAAGAGGCTTGTGAAAATGATCTGGTCAAGTTTTTTACCAATAGGGACGAGGACTTCTTCAATCGCAAGAATTATGAAATTGCCTTAAAAATGGACAAAAGTTATCGAACAAAACGACGCATATTTGATCTAAATCCAAAAATTCTAACTTTCTTAATTTCATCGAAATAAAGAGGAAAAATCGCTGAGAACTTTTAACTTCACCCAATATTTTGTTAATGAAACAATTTTTAGTGGCGCCTTCGAGTGCTAAGGGTTAGTAAGAAACAATGGAACGCAGTGGGGCGTCGGTATTGTCGGTTTGCCGAAAAAAAGGTGACCGTTACGAGAGGACGGAGAGCGAGGAGCGAGACAGAGAGAGTTAAAAATAAAGTTCAAACACGCATCCCGGTAGGGGACCGTTGTTCGAGTAACCTTTCAAGTCAACATCGACGTTAATTCGAGTCGGTGTACGCGAAGCAGGTGGCTCCGAGGTGGAACCAGGCCGAGGAACGATGAGACACGATTACCGTGAAATAACGGTATGTACGGTAATGGCGAAAAATGCGAACCGCGAAAATTGCACCCCTCCGCGACCTCGGGTCTCCATTGCTTTACCGTAACCGTGCATTTTTCTTCTTTCTTTTGCTCCTGGCTGCCACGGAACACGCAGCGCGCAGCATCGCCCGGCGACCGACAGCATATCAAGCACGTCGAGAGCCACCTTCGTGAATCGTAACCGTCACCCTAACCGCGGCCTCTGATCCTGACAGCAGGTGTAATACCTATGTACTCGGTCCCCGTGGCGTGGCTCGATAATTCCGCCAAGCTAAACAGATCACGCCGGTCATTTTCGGTGTTCATCAAACGATGAATCTCGCGTGATCCTCCCTGCACACGGTACGTTCTCCTCCGTCGGCATTAAACTCCCGAAACGGCGTTCTCGGGCTCTTCCGCCGCGAATTCTCTCTCTGACAGTCCCGGTGAAAAAAGTGTTCCTGTAATTTTTTTTCTTTCCTTTTCTTTTCGTTTTCTTTTTTTTTTTTTTTTTTTTTTGGTTTTTGACCACGGCAATTTGCCGGCGGCCGTCTCGTGTAGGATCACACTTTATACCGCTCCCGTTTCGCGATTCGACGCCGACAATGAGTCTCCGCCGAGAGACGCGCGGAGACGCGTCGATATTCATTACTCGTGACGAATTCATAATTGCCGCGTGATTGCCTGTTCAGGCCGTAATTGATGCCCGACCGTGTAGACATCTTTTACATAGTTTCCTTTTTATGTAATCGTTCCGGGGATCCGGGGGAGGATCGACCGGGCCGATCGATCGCTGTGGGGCGAGCTGCGATCGCATAAGCGCGCCCCGACCAGTAGTGGACAATAATGTAACACTAGATTTACGGGACCCGTCGAAATGACGGACTCTAATATTCTTAATTTACGAATATGGAGATTGTAAAGATGCATCATAAAGATTTCTTTGTGTATATATTATTTAAAAAATGGCTACAAATTTTGATAGATACATTCATGTTATTTTTGTAAAGTAATGTAAAATTGTCATTTTTAGTGCTCCTTGAACCCAGTGTCAATAGCCGTGAAAGAAGAAATCGGAAACCGGTCGTTTTCACTCGTCAGGTTAAACGCCTCTAAAAATTTTTATTTTTACAAAAACGTCCTTCAAATAATCGGTCTTCCATTTGCAAAATCAAGTTCCTTCGAATCGACAACATACGCAAAATATTAAGTTGATTCACGCGTGCCACTGTTGGTAGGTTTTCAAAAATGGCCGCTACAATGTGGTAAAATATATCAATTTGTAATCAAAAGTTGCTTTCCTCTTCAGGGTATCCTTAGCAATTAATCTTCTCTCTCCGTTATTTTTCAAAACGGAGAGGATTCTTCAGTGTTAACAATTAAGACGTTTATATAAGAGTTAATACTACTTTTTGGGCAAATAAGGTTTCAAATCTCTCGATCCTATTAATTACCTGTAAGTTTACTTTTCAATAGATCTATGCAAGGACAACGTAACAGTGAACAAGAATAATTTTTCGCACAGGCGTCTCGCGGATTTTTCACTGACACTTATTGATGGGCTCCATTATGTTAACTCAATTTGCAAGGATAACGGTTCCGCCGTGGACCCGGGATAAATAATTGCGTATAGCGCTTAAGCTTCATTTATCCTTAAGAGATGCAAATTTTATTCGCGATTTATGCGACTATGTTCATAAACGTAACTTTAACCGCTGCCGGTTCGGCTGCAGATTATGCATCGTAAATGTACAAAATTTAAGGGCCTGTTATTAGCGTTAATTCGATTGCTATTTTTCGTATTAACATAAGTATAGTGTCACTCCTCGAAGTCGTCCAAATTTACGGAAAAGGTCAGTCTCGGGGGATGGTAACTGTACATTTTTGAAACGGTATTTGCGTCGACGGTTCTGCGTGTATCCTTTTTTTTCGGGAAGTTTGATGGTCTCGCAAGGTGCACAGGGCCTTCAAGGAAGGACTCGAAGACTTCAAGGGTTTCTATATTTATCTCTCGGTGACTATAATAATATAGTCATCGAGATTGCAAAAAAACTTCTAATCGCTGCAACCGTAAACTAAATTACAGTGCAAGGGGTTGAACCTAACGACACGTAGAGTTGAAGTAGAACGACACAACTTAGGCCAGTGGTTCTCAAAATATTCTGTCTGGCGGCACACTGAAATCATTCATTAATACTATTATTATTATATTTTTTTTTTAGATTTAGATATTTGTAGCAGTCAATACTAAAACTGCCGATGTATATTTTTGTTCTAACGGGTGCTTCAATGAAGAAGTTCATTCGGAAAATTTCTGACAAAAACATTTTTATAATTTCCACAATTGTGCAAGAAAAAATTAGGAACCAGCCATTGCGACTGGTTCGGTAGTTCTAGTGTTAACAGATAAACTCGCTCTGCACAGATAAACAATTCAACATTTCGTGGCACCCTTGCGACACTTTAGAAAATAATTAACTTGGCACGGGCGTTCTGAAATGTTCGAATAACGATCACAATTCAGTTTAACGCTGAAGGTGTTAACGAACGCCGCCATGAATCAAGAGCACACCGTCCCCGTGGGGATTCCCTCGGTTTCTCTGCCTCGACTCTGGTTTTTTGTTTTCCTTTTTTTTTTTATTCCACCAAGTTCATTACCGCGTTGGATTAATGCTCGGGAAGGATGCAGGGACGCGCAGATCGGCGTTTATGATTCGTTCGCACGACGAATAATCAGGCATCAAGTCGAACGGATTCTCTGTTCCTACTGGCCGGAGGACCGCGAAAGCGACGCGGCGTTTTAATCGACTTCGGGTTAGTCCAGCGGCCGTGGAAAACGCGAAAGAAACTAATAAAGGCGGAGGACGTGCTGCAACTTCGTCACGCCGCTAACGACTATTTGCTTTCCGAACCGTGGAACCCCTTAACACGTTCCCTGCCGCGCGCCATTTTTGTTGCGTGTCGCGCGAGTCTTGTCCGTTTTATTCGTACGAACGACTGGAGTTATTACAGTGTACAGACACAATTATTGCAGTGTTTTCTCGATAATTGTCAACAACACGGGTCTTGCCAGCGACATATATCGTCTAGGAGATACTATACTTTCATCCACGTCGTACACGTATTATGTTTATTATGACTCTCGAGCTTCGAGGCCCCTCAGTAGTGGGAATAGTTCTGCGACTATTATCAGACAGATATTTGCGACATCAATCGAGAAAAGAGTGTACTGGTTACTTGGTAACGAATTCTGCACCTCTCGCTGTAGGGTAAACGAGGGAGAGACGCCATGTTTTTGCGTTAGGAGCCAGTAACAACTTTGTTCTCGTAGTAATTAAAACATTTTATTCTTTTTTTTTTATGGTGCAATAATTAGGGTAAGAAGATTAGGGTGGGATTTTTATAAAATTTCACTTTTACACGCGACTCCTTAGCGCGTAACCCCATAGAGAATGTTCAAACGGATTTAGATTGTGTTCTCCCCGAAGAACAATAACGTCGAAATAATTAACTGGGCGGAGATGTAAGGTTAATAACGTTTACGCTTTTTCCTCGATGGCTAATGACGAGTTTTTTTCCTGTTTTTTTTTTTTTTTTTTTTTTCGGCGGACCGATCGAAGGTAATTGAACTGCGCCACTTTAATTGAGCCGTCTCATTTGATTAAAAATATAAAAAATCGAGCAACGCGAGATCTCTAATTAGCCGAACAGAGTTCTCATTCGGCGAAACAGGTTGACTTCCGCGGGACGTTTGTCGTGTCTCGAATTAATTATCGGAAATATCAAGCTGCCCAATTTGGACGTCGTCGAATTCACCTCCATGACGGCTGTACGATCTACGAAAAACTTTCACCTCGCCAGATTGAGTGGTAAAGCCGATTAAAGTTTACGCAACAACGCCGGGCACACGAACCGACGCTGGGACCTAGTTGCACTGGGACCAATTAATCACGACCGGAGAAGGCCTCTTTTTTCGTTTTTTTTTTTTTCTTTTTTGTAAATTGACGTAACACGCGTGCGTACAATCTGCCAGCAGCAATCTGTCGGCGTTACATAAAGCTTAGGGTCCATTACGCTCCAAATACAGAGGAGCCTTGATTACCCGAACTAATCAACTCGCGCGCCACTCGGAGAAACCGAATCCAGATAATCGGGCAACTACATTTTTCCGCGCGGTACTTTTTTACACGATTTTGAAATAACACGGTCCAAATAAAAACATACATATGCATAAACAGTGAGTCCAAAAAGTATTTGAACACTAAATTCCCCAGTCTCCAGAAATCGTCGGCGTTTAAACAGCGACGAATTCGTTAAAACAAATAGCACAATAATCATCCTGGTCTCTTTTTAAAGCTTCGGGCTTCTACTTTCACCAACCATCGTTCATTTTTGCCTAAGATAATTTGGCTCCACCTGGCAGGTGGAAAACTGAAGACATGATTTCTTTCGAAAATGGTATCGATTGAAGCGTCTCTAGAAGCGTTGAAAATTTTTTTTCGTGAACGAATCTTCCATAGATTTGAAGATTGAAGTCTCCCCTTTACAACGATACAAGAAAACTTGATGTAAGATTTTTTTACATCGTTTTATTATGGTTTAAACGAAAGGTGTACAGGCAGCTTTACAGTGACACAAGGTTCACCGCGTGAGGACATTAATACCACCGAACTTGGTCCTCATTTTTGTTGCGTGAAACGGTGAAAAAAATCGCACATGAATTTTCAAGGCATCGTTGTAAAGGGGAGTCTTCAATCTTCAATTCTGTGGGAAATTCATTGACGAAAAAAATTTTTAATGTTTATTCTAACTATAAAAATATCAAAATATTTATTTATTCAGATTTCTGGCGATTTTTATCACAATACTAGTTTGTTAGCATATACAATCAAGGCGATAACAAATAATTAAGGATGTAATTACTAGAAAAAATGCGTTTCCTAAGGAACCATACGCGTCCAGCTCATTTCCTGTGAAAATGATAATGCCAACCGAGATTCCAATAAACGCCATGCAACGAGTTTTATAAATAACTTTTTCATGATAATACGGTTTGGACCATACTGTATGGTACACTTAGGTTGGTGAGTAGCGCGTGTAATCGAGGGGCGTTGCTATCGGATAGTTATCTGACAGGTAGTTATCCGGTGGCCACGGTGCTTCCTGTACTTTCCAAATTAATCCAGAAAAATCAGCCATTTCAATAAAATTCGGGTAACCCATTCACGAGTTTTATGATATCCAATATTATAAAGAGAATTTTTTCAACTTTTCTAATCTCTAAAATACTGCTCAAAGCAGGCCACTGATTTTTTGTAGGAATTGTATATATATTTATAATAATGTAAATAATATTAATATAATATGTTTTTAATATAACATTCATCTATTATTTATTTTAATATAACATTATTATAATAATATATTAATGATTTAATAATACAATTAACAACGCTATCATGGCTCAATATTTCAATAATTAATTTCTACATGGAATAAAAAATGGAAAACTTGATTTATGAAATATTTTGATAATTAATGAAGATAGAAAAAAGTGTTTGACTGCAGAAGTGAGTCGAAACATTGTTTCGTCACTGTACAATAGCTCCAAAATTAAGTAAAAGCTTGAAGCTTCAAAGTGAGTCCAGGTTTATTGTCGCACGATTCTTTTTCACAAAGTTGCGACAGTTTGACAATCGCCATTTTTTAGAAAATCGGAAGCCCACTGTTCGAACACTTTTTGGAGTGATTCTACGTTTTTCGACGGCCAAATTCGTTCGAAAATTATAAATTAAAGCGATGTCTTCCAGGGACATTCTTACGACGCTTAATTAAGGGTAGAGTAACACTTTGTGTTAATTGAGCCGAGCCGTAATCGCAGGTAAAATCGAAAATGGAACAGACCGGAGAGCAGCGTTCGATTAATGACAGGTTTGCAAATGGAAACGACAGTAAATCTTGAATAAACTTCGCAAAAATTAATTATTGCTGCGAAAAGCCTTCCTTGCCCGCATTTTGCAAAGAAATACGAGTAAATGACACGTCCTTACTTAATGATAACTTATCGTGATCCGCTTTCTGTCTGGCTCATTCGCGTCTTGCTCTCTCGCGCATGCTATAAATTGCTTGTGCCGTACTTTCCCGACCCATGGCATTTACACGAATAACATTTAAATACATTCATACTCCTTTTCGAGTTTACCACGTAATAGGTTCGAATTAGTACTAATAAGAATCGTTCTACCCGCATGTTGCGGATCATTGGTACGATCTTATCTTCAGACGTTTTGCGAAACAACAAAGTTCTTTGGCGAACGCTTCGGAAGATCAAACGAACCGACTTACAGCTTTTCACATTTTTTTCTACAAATCCTTCGAGTCATTGCAAATAATGTAATTTAAATGCCTGACACCTGCTGTTTAGTTTACTTACTGGTTTGGTTGTGAATTTATCGAGCTACTTTCGTCCTTAAAATGAACTAATTTCCTTCTTGGCTGTATTATTATAAGCAGCTTAAAGCAGTTCAATTAGCTTACTCTTATCAAGCCTCTGATTGCGTTTATTTGCCGCACTAAAAAAAGCCGGGAGACTTGTACTCGATAATTGTAGAAAATAATAAAAGGATATTCTGTAGGTTTACCAATCTCGTATCCTTTAACAGTCTCTTCAGAACCACAAATAAGCAATTTTATTAATAATTCCATTATAGATTATTTAAATAATACCCGAGCCTGCTTTCCGGTAACAATGTTAAACCAGTTCTTGACTTACGTGCCAGTAAAAGATTAATGATTGGAATTACAGTAAAGCCTCGATACATGTGAAAACTGTGGGACTGAATCGCATGATTTCTTTATAAAACCTTTACCAACGTACTCGTCACATTTGTCCGATCGAAATGACACCAAACACGACGCTATTCGCATCATTCGCATACTCGTTTGATCCGCGATACAGTAGAACCTCGATTATCCGAACCAATGATACAGTGTTCACGTATAACTTCGGAAGGAAAAGTCATACAACAATAAATCTGGGTTCATCCGGCAAAAGTTAACGAACAAATGTGGATTAAACGTTTAATCGATTTTACAATGAAAATAGAAAATTGGAGGGAGGTGATTAAATAAATTTTCGCCTGGAACCGACCTGCAACGCGAACGCACGGTCAAGAACGAAAACGTTCTATCGGTGAATCTGCATCTTCTCGTGCGCTGTGTCTACCTAATCTTACATCGTGTATGACCGCGCAATTCTGCCCTTCTTGTTACTCGGGTCTGCGACCTGACACTTTGAACTCGCCTAACCGGCGAAGATAAACTGAAATTCAGTTGGACGAATCTCCGGTAACGCAGGATCGTCCGATAAAGTGTCGGCCGGAAGCCGAGAATCTGTGCGCAACATCTGTTACGCAAACACGATCACTGTTGGATTAATCGTGTCAGGCGTCGCGTGAACTCTTGCCGAAATCCCGAGTGGATCGATCCCGTTTCGCATGGGCCGAGCTTGCCGTGGAAAGACAAGTAGTGAGGCGAGATAGGATACGAAGAGGGGGTCTCGTGTTCTGTCACAGGAAAGAAAAAGAAACAGGGGTGGGAGGCTAGGAAGAAGAAGAAGAAGAAGAAGAAGAAGAAAGAGGGAATAAGGAAAGGGGGATCGTCGCTTGCGTGGCGGGGTGCCGGGCCCGAGATGTGGGCAACAATATGGCCCGTGCTGGGTACAATAGCCTCGTATTATGTGCACAACAAGCGGCAATAGGGCCACGTTAAGGTTACATTACAGGCCAGGTTGGCTCTTCTGCCGCATAAAGAGGACTCACAGCTCGCTGCACAATGCGATAGGAAAAAGAGAGGAGAGCAAGAGGACGCCTCTATATGTATATTCCCATATAAAAGCTCGCCGGTGTGCGAACTCGTACGTGTGCCCCTAAGGAGACGTGCATGCACGCCACACAACCAGATCGTGTGCAACGCGTGTTGCTCGGCTGCACGTGGTGGGAGCATGAACGGCTTCCAGGCCTGAGAATCTTCCCACGTTTCTCGTAGCACGAGCCAAGAGCGTACAAGCGAAGAATTTCGGAGGCTACCCATTCTGCGGCCCGTGAACCACCGTGATCCTTGCCGGGGGTTCGCGCAACGAAAACAGGGAGAGCGAGAGACCGAAAGAGAAGCGAGAGAGAGAGAGAGAGCGAGACGAAGTCATCGACAACTGTTTTCGAACGACCGATGAAGAGGGAGACGAGGAAGCACGTTCCGAATTAGCGTCGACGGGGCTGGGCTTCTTACACCTTTTCTCTCGTGATTCCAACCGAAACCAGCTACCGAACGATTCTCTCGGCGAAAGCTTCGATCTACCGTGCCACTTTTGCCATAACCATGCCACGATGGTGCCTCCGTTCAGCTAACACCGACGCCCGCCGAGATTGACTCCTGTCGAGGTAACGATTTTCGAAAATGTTCATTTTTGCTAGGGCACGTTTGGCACCCTTGTATGGGTGATGACAGATTCTAATATAAATCTTTACCCCTGTACAAAACTGTTCCACTTCCTTGAAAGAAGTGATTCCCAAGGTCATTTGAAGTAACTTTTTCCTTCGAGAAAATATCCTCCGCGGCCTTGTTCTAGAGTTCTCACACGCGAACCAATCAGACCGCGGCTACAGCGGACGGACTCGAACTCGGCCAATGCCGACGCCACGCTCAGCGCGTGCCGCTGTAACCGCCGTTCCTATTGGTCCGTGTTTTTCGTGGATAACTCCCTAACAAAGCCACGGAGGACATTTCCGCAAAGGAAAAAGTTACTGCAAATGACCTCGGGAATCGCCTCTCTCAAGGAGGTACAACGTTCCAGGGACACACTGTATAACGCGACTGAAAAGCTGTTTGGAGAAATTGTTACGCATTTGCCAGTAAATTCACAGTACACCTAACAATTTTTTTTTTTGTGTATTTACTGTGCATTTGTCGCTGCGTAAAATGTATTTAGGCAGTTTTCCTCGGCAGCTTTTTGATCATTGTAGCAAAAGTTAAGATTAAGTTAGGACTACTCCGGCATCAGATTTTCAATTTTTATTTCATTATTTCGATTTTATTGTATTACGTGGAATTGTTTCAGCTGATTTTATTTAAGACATCACGACTGCTCGAAAATACGCCCTTGAAAGTAGCAGCAGAGGAACACTAGAAGTGTTCAAGAGTGATTAGTAGACTGCGGATGTTTATGCGAAATAACAATGCTACGTAAACATTTATTTCTTGTCTCGACGATTCTGACGAGTCGAAAATAGTACGACAGTGTTATTAAACTCTTTAAATGTCTCCACTGTCTAATATTCTATCTGCGCATTTTTAGCATAAATTCGGCAAAGTAACAACTGTGAATATAGTAGAAAAGAGAATCATATCAATGTGTGTTGCGCTACTGTGTAGAGACGGTGGATGAGAAAAAATTTGAATCTGGTTTCCCCGGTTCAGGGAAGTATCGTTGTCGTTAACGCGATTAACAATGACGCGACCAGCGCACTGTCTCGATGATAGCGAAGTTGCAGCGCGGATAACGCTCGTTACGTTCAGCTTTAACACGCGCGCGACCGCGTGCACGCGCGCGCGAGCGCGAGCGCGGCTTCGCTCGCTCGCTCGTTCGCTCGCTTTTACTCGCATGCAGCAGCATCACATCCGGCTCGGACGACCAATCAGTGTAATTATCCTACCGGTCTCCACCAGCGTATACTCATGCTAATGCCTCGTTTTCGACATCGAGCGTATTATACCGACCAATCTGGACAAAATCACGTTTATCCGGATGTGAATGCCCAACATTTTCGACGAAGATTTCTTGATTAAAATTATACCTCGTACGAACAGTATCGGGAGATAAACATGTGGATAAAATCAAGATTTTGAATCGAGCAAGAAATGCTTCAGCCGTTGTATCAATTCGAGTACTGTTATATCTGTGTGTATACAATATATGTTATCCTGCGGCAACGAAACTATTGATTATATTCGAGTTTAATTACGAACATAATTATGACCAATATATTTATTTATTCGTTTTATTTCGTACGTTTCCGGTGGGATGGTTTTTATATGTGATGAGATTTCAAGGATACTAATCGATAGAGATCTGTGGGAATATCTCAGATTTGAGGGAATATTTTAGTACTGTCCAGCTTATAGGAATAAATAATAAATGTCCGATTTGGGAGTTGCCAACAGCAATGGGGCTATCACTTGGTTGCGAGTTTCATTAAAAGCATCGTCAAACGACAGCTATGACGGAATCCATATTTTTATTTTACGATCTTCGATTTGAGGTCTCGAGGATGCTAACTAATACCGAACGCGTCATCATTGAGGAAATATTTTAATACCGCTGGCTTATATCAATTTATTGTAAATGTCAAATTTAAAAATAACATTCTAGACCGGACTGTCCCATAAAGAATTATTGAAAAGGTCACCGCTTGTTATTAGAATTGAGAATTTTTTAATACCAATATTAGATTTACAATTTTATAAATAAACATAGTACTCAGCTCTATGCTATCTCTAATTTCGTGAAAACCGTACTATTAAAACAATTCCAGGACTTGAATTTAAGGTTATTTCTCATGAGAGTCTGCATAACCAGAAACTTAGATTAATCACGAACCACCCACATTTTGAAACGTGGCCAACAATTTCATTCATTAGATGTGTATAAATAAAATTCTACAGAAAGATCTTCCGGAATGTGTTTGACTATGGAACTAGAAAATCTACGCTTGTCTTCAAGACTCTCTTATCTATCTGCGATATAATATCGCAGTAGTCTTCAACTTGAAATAATATCAAACATATTATTAATTCCGCTTAATGAACGCTTCGTGTATGTACGAGTTGCATTTAATCTCGTTCTCCAATTTCTTCACTCTTCTGTATCAATTATCATTTTCCAAATATGAATATATATTGCAGCCGAATAATATTCAACAATTTCATTTCATTAATTATTTGTCACGTGGATTTTTATACATTGTGCCAACTTGCAAAATGCAAGAAAATGTGTATATTAATTAAACAGAATTTTTGTACTATTTTTACGCTCCCTGCAAATGAACAAAATACAAGGAAATGTCTATGTTAAACAAATAAAGTACTTTTATACCATCTTCCTACAAATTCATGAAATACAAATGTCTATACTAACCGAACAAACATTTTACTCTATCCTCGAATATTCTCGAAAAAAAACAGGACATTTTATTTATTTAAATTTGTACGAAGATGTTCGTTGAAATAGAATTGTTGAAGCAAAATTTTCAAGTATCTCGACACATTTCTCGTTTGCAATTTGCTCGTTGAAACTTTCTCATTTTCCGATTTTAAGAATTTATTTATGTTAAAGGTGGTTGACACGATTCGCAACGGAATGAATATTTCGGGCCCTAATACAAGCTCCGAGCAACAATATCAGAGTTTTATTTCGAGTCTCGGATGAATCAGTTAATCCGCCGTTTAATCACCGCACAGCATCGGCACGCCTCGATCAGCCTATAATAAAATTCCATAGCTAAAATTATATCCGCAACTCGACTGCCGAACGAGATGTTCATCGATGCGTGCGCATTAATAATAAATAGATGACACATCAGTATTCGGCTGACGAAATTATTTCAGCGTAACTGAGTAGTCCGGCACAATGCCAGAACGAACGCGAAAATATATTGTGCCGAGTCCGGCACAATTGTATCGAAGACGCCGTGTGTCATAGATAATACAGAACGAGATAGCGAGTTTTCACAGTCGTCCTATGTCTCGCGATTCATTCAGTGTGTATTATTACGTACGATCAGTGCGACATGTGAGTGATCTCCGATAAGTACGAGGAAACATTTCACATTACTCCGCAACGCGTGGCTGGTGTACTTCGATACTCCGATCATGCTGCTTCGCGCGTGCTACGCGTAGAAGGTAATTAATGCGTGTTCACGTAATGTTGCGTATATTTTATTCCGCACGATTAGTTCACTAATTAGTTTCACAAATAATGGTTGGAAAGATCTTCCTCGGTTCGTGAGTGACCAGACAAGTTTTCTAGACATTCTTTATATTACTAGACTGCGGATTTTACGCGTTTATGGCAAAAATGGGTGAGTGTAATTTCAAACAGTAAAAACATTAGAAGAATTTAAAAATACCGTTACATTATTTTCGACTCAATAAATATGTATGAGTCGTTCACAGGCCAAATCGATTAACACCACTTTTTGAAATATTTTTAAGTGTCAAAGCACTTGGTTTAGTCATTACTTTTTTATTTATAATAAATTTCCCAAATAATACAGATTAACACCGTTAACCCGTTGTACTACGATTTATTTTACGGTTTTAGTGATTAGAACCTTTTTTGTAATTGATAATTTCCTAAAAAAAAGAGTATGCCTATAATAGGTATGCCTGTATGTTTTTCAACAGCTGTACATTAACAATGCCAAAATAGAATTTTATTTCGGTTTAAAGGAAATTAATAACATACATATTTATTAGACTCTGTTCAGAATCTTTATCACGAGTATGACTCGATATTGTAAGGCAAGAGGTTAAACAGCAAAATAATATTGATCGCTGAATAATAAATAATTTATTTCAGAAGACATTCATTACACCCAGACTATTCTATCTTGTTCGTTCTACATGTGTTTATATGAAAGCTAGATCTGTATTTATGCATTATCCAATGTTTATTTCAATGTGAATTTTAAAAAACCATGTATATTATTTCATCACATTTTTCCACTTTCTGTTTCATGGAGTTCACCGATTTGGCAAGCGAAATTTTGAAATTTCGAAATCGTTATGAAATTTGTATTTCGCATAAAGATCTGCACTCTAGTTATCGATGTTTATAATAACGGTTGATAAAAATTTTATGAAAAAGGTGTGTCCTGTAAACATCCCTGGAGTGGTCACAGATTTTCTATACTTCTGAGGACAATAATTATGTTTTTATTCATGGTGATCAGGTTCACAATAGAAATTCGATAACATTTGTTTGTTAAACGAACAACGATCTTTTGACGAAACTTCGTGGATGCGTATAACTCACTTCGATCTACAAAAGGCATATTTTAAATCCTCATTACGGGCGCAGATAAAAAAAATTGAAATTCATGACCATAATTTTTAATCAATTCTTTTGATGAATGAAAAACAATTTTGAACACGTTCGTTTTTTAGAGGGTGACCGGGATACTTTTGCACGCCACTGTAGTTGTAAGAATGGGCCGCCGTTCGACGGTTAATTATCTCGAAAGACTCTTGTTTCGCATGCGCTGATTGGAAAAAAGCGATAAAAACCGTGGCTTCATTACGTGGCACACATTTGATCGGTAGACTGACTGGGCCTGACCGCCTTCGGCAATAATTATGACGCTGTTCAAATAAACTCGATATTAGAGACCCGTTACCGGGTGCTCGTCGTCGGTTCTAAAAATCCTCGAACAGAGGAGAAACTATTAGTGGTACCCATAAGTAATCAATTATTCGCAAAGAATTTGTTTTGCCTTTAGTTCTGTACCGATCCTTCAAGAGGAAACACGATTTTTTTACAGTTTTCGGTAAAGCAGCCTGTGTTCAAAATATTCTAAAAAGTATAATTTTTTTTACAATCCTGTAACAAAATGGCGGCGTCCGTACCTTCCGAGGATCATATTCGTCATTGCATACTTTTTCATTTTCGTGCGAAATTTAATGCAATAGTAACAACAAAGAAAATTTGCGATGTTTATGGAGATGTATTGAAGGTCAACAAGTGTCAACGTTGGTTCAGAAGGTTTGCTGCTGGTGATTATGATCTCTCTGACAGGCCTCGAAGTGGACGACCAATTGAATTTGATGATGACACCATAAAATCTCTAGTGGAAGATGATCCAAAATTAAGTATACAAGAATTATCGAGAAGCCTTGGGTCCACATGGTCAACTATACAAAGGCACCTACACGAAATGGGAAAGGCATATAGGCAAGGATTATGGGTACCGCATCAATTATCTGAGACCAACAAGAATATTCGTCGATCAATTTGCACTTCATTGCCATCCAGATTTCGTACAGATCCATTTCTCAGCAGAATCGTTACCGGAGATGAAAAATGGATTCTTTGTGATAACATAAAGCGTTTCGAGCAATAGCTTTCTGAAAATCAAACCGCAATATCAACCCCTAAACCTAGCTTATCACTTAGAAAGGTGTTACTGTGCATTTGGTGGGACTGTCGTGGCATGATTCACTTTGAGTCGTTGAAACCTGGAGAAACAGTTACTGCTGAGTTGTATTGTCAGCAATTACTGTATTCAGAACTATTGAAAAAGAGGGCATCTTTGGTCCACAGAAAAGGTGTAATACTGCAAATTGACAATGCCCGGCCCCGTGCAGCGAAACTCACTCAGGAAAAAATCAACGAATTGCAATGGGAAGTTTTACCGCACTCCCTGTACTCACCGGATATTGCTGCCTCTGATCTTTTCAGATCTCTGGAGCATTATTTAAGAAATAAAACATTCTGTAGAAGATGTAAGGAGGCACCTTGAGTCATATTTTGCTTCAGAAACCCTGGATTTCTATAAGAGGGGGATTGAAAATTTGCAGGAAAGATGGCAAACTGTCCTTGATAATGATGGAGATTATATAATAGATTAAGAAATAAAAACTTAAATTTACTACAAAGTTTGTTTTAGATTTCAAAATAATTGATTACTTATGGGTCCCCCTAATATTTCCGCGGTAGGGTCCCATCTCGCGAAATTGGGTCCCCGGGCCCGATCCTATCGGAGCGAGAGGGAGAGAGGCCCCGGCTTCAGCGTTCCCCGCTTTAAAGAGACATTACGCGGTCCCGGTCGGGGAGCTGTTAACAATTCCAAAGGTTTCTCTGTAACACGCCGGCTGTTCTAGCGGCGGATCGTTGCGGACAGCCGTAAAGCGAAGCCAATTGGCAGTTAAGGCGTCCGTGGATACCGAAAGGAGCGAATTCTTTAACGAACGCGACACATCGTTGGCCGATCTGCGCCGCGAGATCGCCTTTGCCGGCCACCTTTCGCGTTTAGAGCTAAAGGCTCGTAAATACTCGGCCGGCCCACTTGGGCCCTTGTTTGGCCTACCCGGCTACCAAAAGGGCGAAACACCTCGTTAAGCCCCGCAAGCGAAACCTGTCCTGCTGACGACCGGGGATGGGCGGGTCATTAAGATCGTACGCTTAATTCGAAAAATCGGCTGCCGATCTCTGCCCGATCGCGGCAACCTCGGAACCGGTTGCACCGACGATTCATCACACCGGGGAATCCTTTTCTAACGCCGAGCAAACGTGTCCTAGGTGTACCTGCTACCCTACACCCTGTGACAACATGATAGCACACGTTAACATTAGCCACGATTTTCATTTATTCTCATCGTTGGAACTGACATTTCTTTCTATACACTTTTCCAAGATTTAACACTAGGAACGCTGGAAATGACTATTGTACATTACTTTATAAAAATAACGTGATTGTATCTGGGTATCACAATTTGTAGCCATTTTTTTTTTAATAATATATACCCAAAGAAATCATTTGGTTAAATAATTCCTGATCATCTTTACAATCTCAATATTCGTAAATTAAAAATATTGGAATCCGTCATTTTGACGGGTCCCGTAAATCTAGTGTTAACAACGTACATGGTGGTTCATACACAGTTACAGAAAGAAATCAAAGAAAAAGGATGAACGGTTTGAAGAGTAAGTACTATAATACATCCGTAGGACCTTATTTTTTTTTTTAATGCAATGATGAAATTGCATATCTTTTTTTAAGCGAAAATGCATAATTTTCTCTTTACATGGACTGCTCTCGTCATTCTACGTGAGAAAGTATTGGGGTAAAGGATTACAGTGAATTCTTGATATATGTCAACAACACGGATCTTGTCAGCGTCATGTATCCTCCAGGAGACCCCGCGGTAGTGGGGATAATTCCGCGACGTTTATCATCCCGGCCTTGGCGACATATATAGAAAAATCACTGTATTAGTTATCGAGATATTTTTTAAAAAATGTCTTTATTCGAGAAAGACCTATATCGGGCCTAATCGGGCCTGTAAATTCTATGCAGAATCTAAAAGAACGGACAAAACTGCAGTGTGCAACAGTAACTAGAGGCCACCTTGATGCAGTCATGCATGCTCAGAATCATTCACATCTTTATTTATAAATCTCTTCAAACATTTCCTGAACATACTTCTTGTAGAGCCATTAGTCACGTTCCTAATGTAATTTAATCGTCAGAGATTGAGAATTCAGATAAACGTTCCGATACTTTTGAACATATGTGCACCTAGGTGCAGTTACAAAAACGGTAGCAAAGTAGACATTTTATTAATTGATTGCCGAAACATTTTCTCCCAATGGTAAGCAACATTACAATTTGTTTGAAACCGAATACTTCTTCGATGGTTGTCGTAATCGAGAAACATTCAGATAGACAAGACAACCTCCTGCAATCAGCTGTTACTTCCGAACACCATTACGTCACATAATTATATATTTAATCGAGTAAAGTCGCTGACAAATCTTTCCGGGCACCGCTTTTGTCGGCAACTGCGATCCCAATCGAGCGACTTCCTGGACTACACGTCACAAGTTATCATGCGCTTACATTATACACTATAACGCGTGGAAGATGCAGCGTGTTAACGTTAATGAATTGTTCAACCTGTGAACAAAATTCTGCGTGTTGACATTATCGAATTAATTGAACTATAAACAAAATTCTCTTTAACTTCACGCACCGTACTAGGAGATAATAAATCAACTTTCTTTCCTGATGGACTGATTAACTTCGATCCATTAATTTCGTTCCAACGAAATATACCGATTTATTGGATATTTTTTTTTATTATGTATTGTAGAAGTGAATTTTTTTCAATTCAGAGTTTTCATGTGTTGAATGCTCAGGTTGTGTTAGATGAATAAATAAGGCTTATTATTATTATTATTATTATCGATTCTCGTTTCTTTCAGCTTGTTCACTATAATTTTGGAACATTTGAATTTTCTCACACTTAACCGTATGAACGGTTTCGTGAAAGAGAAGGAATTCCTCTATTTTAGGCGAGTTTTTGAAATTATACGTTCCACGTGACGTTTGCCCTGCCTTCAGCGTTCCCCCAAAACGGGAAGCAATTAGTTTGTCGACACAGAAACGGTAAAGCGGAGATACATCATAGCGGCTGCTCTTTCAAGTTCCTCGCATACCGCACATCTTAACCAAATTTGGTGCGCTCAATGTATCAGCAATAAAATTAATTTAACTGCACTGGCCCCTATACGGTTGAGGCGACTCAATCAACGGACATAGCAGCGAATGTCCCTGAAATTGTGGACAACAAATCACACACGGTATGCTCTGATAGTTCACCAAAAAAAAACGTTTAAAATTAACACGTTATTTGCCGGAAGCTTGCGAACTCTTCAGGAACGCCTGATCGTCGATTCCCCGTGGTAGTGGGGGTATTCCGCGACGTTTATTATCCAGGCCTTGGCGACATATATGGAGAAATCACTGTACTTGGTAAATATTGAATTTTTTGGTTGTTCACCTTCCTCGTTTATTAGATTATCATCTACATTTTTCAGCTTTTTCTATCATTATCATTTTCTATCATTAATGTCATTAACCATCACACAATGTTGTCGCCAATATGTTTATTTTTCCGCTCGTATAAACAGAATACACGTTGGTCACATTGACCGATGATGAAATAAATTTTATTTAAAAGTAAAGTTGGATATACAGATAGAAACTGAAGGTAGGATTTGAAAGATTAGGTTTGTACCTTCAAATGGTATACATAATAAACCTGTAGATTATAATAATATTTCTTGATTAAAACGCTTTATAAAATTTGCATTCTGAAATCGGTCATTTCGTATGCAACGACCTTATAAATGCATAAAATCCGCGGTCTAATTATTTTAGTGAAAAATATAAATTTATACCTAGCTTCTGTGTCCTGCAATTGATGCAGAAAAATGTTTATTTTGCATAAAGATCCGGAGTCTGGTTATAAGTTTAAAATATCGCACGTATGACGTCTTTTTAACACATTTTTATCGACTCGCTTTCTTATATGTCTGTTTGTCTGTTACAAAATTTTGCAATTGATTTTAAACTAACTTCCCGATGAGCTAGAGACTTGAAACTTTAAACATAGCTCAGAACTGGCAGACAACACACACACAAGACTAAAAAGCAGAAAATTATTATTTAAATAAAACAAAAATCTTTAATATACCACGTTTTTAAGACGGACTGAAAAGTATAAAATAATTTTTCCTAACACAGATCGCCCTGAAAATTTGTGACTTTTTAATAGCTACGAAAATACTTTTAAGATTTGAAACGCAAAACGTGGGACGCATGCAATAGATGATTGATGCATGAACAGTTCACCTAAGTCACTAACAATTTTATTGCACTGCAAATTAAATGAACTGTCGTGCGAGTTTTCTCAATGGCAGCTACTCTCTCTACACTCCTCACTATTATCTTGCGGCCCACGTTTTTCGTTTTAAATCTTACAAGTATTTTCGTAGCTATTAAAAATCCACAATCACCAATTTTCAGGACTATCTGTATGGGGAAAAATTTATACTTTTTAGTCCGTCTTACAAACATGGTACATTAACCCTTAGCACTCGAATGGTGCCTGTAAGACACCACCAAAAATTGCTGTTTCGTTATTCAAAATATTTTTTACATTATTAAATTTGTTTGTATTTAATAAATTACCAAATATCTCTGTATTGTACAAGTAAATCGCACCATTTTCGTATGTATACCATGAAAACAAAATATACAGAAAGGCAATATTTTGGAGTTAAAATAGCTTCGAGTGCAAAGGGTTAAATATTCACAATCACAAATTTTCAGGACTATCCGTACGGGGCAAGGAAAAATTATTTTATACTTAATCCGTCTTGAAGACGTGATATATTGAAATTTTCTTTTATTTAAATAATTCTTTCCAAAAATAGTGAATTATTGAAATATCGACAAGTGTATCCCCTGATGTTGAGAACCAGGGCGCCGAGGTGTCCCAACGCTTATGAGCATGGGTGCTAGAGCATCGCACCGTCTCGTCACAGGTGCATGCCTGAACCGGAGTATTTTGGTCAGCGGGATCGGTTAAAGGGGACGATTCGCGATCAACGCTATTTCAATTGTTCTACATCGGGGAGAATAGAAACTGGTCCGGAGAGCCGACGCCGGCCGATCAGCCTGTTCGCCAACTCGTGATTCAGCCGCCGCCGCCGCCGCCGTCATGCTCTTCACTATAGCAGAACGTGTGCGAAGAGAAGCGAAGGCGGGTGCCAGGAGTGGTGGCGACACGCGCTTGCACGTGCTCCGCGTCGGTGGTATTCCAGTGAATCAACAAGTGTCGCGGGTCTAGTCGTACCAATACACGAACCGACGTCTCACAGCCTGGATTCCAATAAACCGGTCAACCCGAGCCGGCCCGACTCTCGACCGCTCCCCGCCGCGCAAAAACTATTCAAAGAAACCCGTTCCTTATCGAAAATTCGATGTCGATGCGAGCGCCTAGCGTGCTGACAAGAGCGCGTGGCCTGCCCTCTTGGTCAATGCCTCGGACTCGGACGTTCCTCGGCGAGGTCCGCGGCGTCGCATGACACACATCCGAACCACTATCGTCATTTTTTCTTTCCCAGCCAAAAAGAAAAACAGGTCGTGGAACTATTAAAAATGTACGACAGACGATGGAAATATTCAACGATCTTAAGAGCCCGGTCTTCGTTGATTCGCGATAAGGTAGAGTGACTACATTACCGTCAAAAAATGGTTTTACGTGCCTCAAGTTTTCTCGCCCTTACGTAAGAATATTTTGTCGCTGGTGAAGGGCTCGTTCGAAAGAGGAAGGTTCGATCTAGTGCGCGCCGGTCAGGAGCTGCCGAGATTATGCAGATATTTGGTAATATAAGCGTTAGAAGTAGGCCAAAAATTATTGACGATGGAGTAGAGATTATGCCGTGGAGTCCAAGCATTTTTATGCCATTGGATGGGTTTTCTGGATGAAATCAAGCTATATTTTGTCTTGATTCTCTGCGAAATAAAGCCAAAGACTTGAAGCACGTTTCTGGCGTCAGAAATGTGACAAGTTTCGTCATAGACTTAAGACCCGTCGGGTCAAGACCCAGGAAGTCTGTGTCTGAAGGCTGTGAATGGAAATTATTAATTAAAAAGTCACATGAATATCCCTTAAAACGTGTCGATCGTCTCACGTCCTTAATCGTCGCTTAATTAAACGCTTTAATGTCGAGCGTGGCTGCCTCGGGAATAAATGAGCCGATGAATAAAACATCGTCGGTTTCATATTTATGGAGGAATCCTTGCGAAAAACTTCTTTCCGCACGCTCGCCACGATGATACGCGCAGCACGCTCGCACGCACCGCGTGGGAGTCCGCGCGTGTGGTTGTTCCGAGTAAATTGCAGGCGCAGAAGCCGGACATCGCTGTTACTTATACTGTTTTACGTGCTAAGTTGCGCGCGTTCACTTCTTTTTTCTTTTCATTTTATTCGCATCATCAGAGATCCTTATCGTAGGTGAAACCGATCGTTCGCCAAAAAACATTTACACGATCGTCAATAAAACGAGCATTGACGTTTAATGAGTCGTCGCTGGGACGTTCGGACACGTTCGTTTCGGGAAGAAATAAAAAAAAAACGGCTTTCTTATTTTTTTCTTTTCTTTTCAACTTTCACGTAAAACGCTTTCATCGTCAGTCAATTAAAACAGTGTTCGAATCCATCAGAAAACATTTATTTCTTCGAATGTGTGTCCTTTAGCGGTGCAATTGCTTCATAAAATTCTGGAGTCGGCCGAACTATAATGACAGGGGACGCTTGTGATCCAGGCGAAGTTAGGTTTCAATCCTTCCGTTTATGACCACTGCGGTAATCGATCAATTCGATTGAACATTCTAGTTTTTTTTTAACGGCCTCGGCGAATCTTTGTGCAAAATGAAAATTCTCGGTAAGAAACTGTAGCCGCGTACAACTTTCTTTTTCTCCTTAACCCTCGCACGACGACGGCTGGGTCTGCGGTGACCCGCAACACACGTATAAATCTCGACTCCCTTTTTGTCTCTGACCGTGTAGTCGCTGGTACGAGTCACGCGAGACCCGGTCGCCGGCAACTACGTTCCCGAGGGTTACCAATCTCAATAAGTGGCGGATATATTGACGATATATTGACATTGTTAACACAAACCAAGCATTAACAGTATCAGGAAAACATTGCCTTATAAAAATAGCAACCCTAAATTCATTGCGATTATAATATAATAAATACTTGGACCAGGAAATTTATTCCACTATTTTCCATAAATGAATTTTTATAATTTCAATAATTGGGTTCTGTGTTAAATTCCGTTGGTTACAAATCGCATCGATTCGTGTTCGTCATAACCGCACAAAATCTGCTTTAATGATTCTAACGAAAAAAAAAAAAATCTGCTAATTAGTTCTTGTCGAACGGGGACGAAAACCCCAAAAACGAGTCAGACAGTATCAACTAGATCTGTATGTTAATAATTTCATTCGAGTCGAAATAAAATTCTATGTCGTCAGTGTACCATTGGAGGATGCACAGGTGTAAAACAAATACAATCAACCTTCTTCTTTCAAGGCATTCTGAGTAGCACAGAAATTCGAACCACTGAAATCATAAAACGCCAGGAAACGAGTGGAGAGCAAAATTGGAAAAAATTCATAGTCTCGGGGGTGAGACCGTATGAAAAAGTGATTCGACCGTTCGCCAAGATTTTTCGGTCCACTGCGAGACGTCTCGATCGGAGCAACAACAACAATCGCTCGGCGGATATTTCGCGTGGAGCGCGGCGTCGCGTCGCGTCGCGTCGCGGTCGCATGGTTTATGCGAGCGACGAGCGTGCCGCGCGACGAAAGAGTGAAAGAGAAACGGCGGGAAAACCGAGAAGAAGGACAAACGAAAGAGTGGAGCGCGTGAGGATCGAAGAGGATCGCGCGCGGGTCGTCCTCGTGCTGGTCGCGCGACACGGCGGCGTGTGCTCGCCGCTTCTTTTTTCCCCCGATGACTCGGTCCGCTCCGGGGCCTAGAGCTTCGCACAGGAGCGACAAAGAAAGGACAAGCGCGACAAGAGAGAACGCGGCGAAAGGTGGGCGAGAGGGTGGAGAGGGAGAGCAGAGGAATAGTAGGAGAAGCAGAAGCAGCAACAGAGCGGCGGTATCGAGATCCCCATTCTCCACGAGGCAGAGAGCATGCAGGTGTGCACGAAAAGGTCCTCTCCCGCGCTGGCACCAACGAAGGGGCCCCCTGCGCCAGTCGAGTGAGCACACACAAACAGAGAGAGAGAGAGAGAGAGAGTGAGAAAGAGAGGAGTGGAGGGAACCTGTGCCGGGCCCAACAGGCCCCCGATCTGTGGGAACTGTTCGGCCCGCGAGCTTCCCACGATACGCTCCGGCTGCTGGCTGGCTGTGCACGGGCTGCAGGGTTCACTCGTGCGTCTCCCCCTTTCCGTCCCCCCCAACCTACAACCTTCTCTCCATGCATAGTCCCCGGAGTCATCGGAAGGGGCACCGGGGATGGGACAGAGTCTGCTTGGAGGGAGAGGGGGGACCGTCGAAGGTATAAGTACCGCGTCGGTCCCCTCCAAACGCTCAGAACCGTCGTAAACACGGTAGCGAACGCACCTCTCGGCACTCCGAGAAACGTCTTTGCTTTGCGATACACACCCACGCATACACCGCTCTGACGGTTCAACCGAGAACATTTGTTTCCAACGTCTCGAGAGACAGAGACAGAGAAATAGAGAGAGAGAGATAGAGAGAGAGCTGTCTTGTGTCAAGTGACCAGTGAAGAGAAAAAAAAGTATACGTTTGTTCGCACGATATGGCGCCGCACACCAGTTACACGCCGGTCGGCGGCATGGAGTACGAGGAGCCAGTGTCCAGGACTTACCAGTACAGGAAGGTGATGAAGCCGATGCTGGAGAGAAAGAGACGTGCCAGGATTAACAGATGCCTGGACGAGCTGAAGGACCTGATGGTGACCGCCCTCCAGGCTGAAGGCGAGAACGTCGCCAAATTGGAGAAGGCCGACATCCTCGAGCTCACTGTACGTCATCTTCACACGCTCAGAGCTGCCAGACGACTCACCCTCACCCCGGAGAACAGTTACGCCGACAGATTCCGGGAAGGATTTACGCAGTGTGCGCAGGAAGTCTCGTCGTTCTTGTCGACCCCGGTGGCCGCTGCCGTTCATCCTGCCGCCGGTGCACAGCTGATGAGACACCTCGGCGGTTGTCTTCGAAGACTCGAAGGACCTGCTTCGAACTCCGCCACGAACAATGTCAACAAGGCTGCTCCAACAGCCGCCGCCACCACCGTCGTCGCCGCCGCCGTCGCCAGTCCAACTACCAACGTCACGGTCAACGTACCGCAGAACGTTTACACACCACCGCAGAGTCCTGTCAGCGTGGCCAGTTCCTCGGGCGACTCGGAGTCCTCGAACGCTGTCTGGAGACCCTGGTGATGATCGCTGGAGATTCTCCCGAGATCATAATACTACCCATTGTTCGATTGTACTGTTCCTTCCTGGTGAAGAAGAGCCGGCCCTCCTCGTCTCAACGCCGAAGCTGCGGATAGGAGGGAAAAACGACGAATCATTTGTCTTCCATATGTTGAATTATTGTTGAGCCCCTCGGGGCGCCGTGTTCCGTCGGGGCGTCTATTTACCTTTAAAGAGATACGATTTTTGTAAGCTTAACACGTTTTATACGGCGCGCCGCCGAAGAACGTTCTTCTCTTTGTTTTTTCTCTCTTACTCTCACTTTGTATATAGGTGATAAAGCTTTAAGTGATGTCTGTGATAGGGTTCAATTTTGTACCTGAGATAATTATTTTCTCGTAACGTAGAAGAAGGATTATTATTATATAAATTTTAATTTGTTATGTTTAAGAGATGCATTTTTAAACACCGCGCAACGCGACACGATACTAGGCGTCTTCCTCTTCCTTTATATATATATATTTTTTTTCTTGTTTGTTTGTTAAAATCAACCGCACGCCGCGCGAAAATGAATAAAACTGATTTGTTTTAACCGTATGTTGGGAGAATTTGTGATTCGATTACCTCTTGCGCGCTCCTGATCCATCTCATTCTTCCTCCTTCCTGCGATTGCGACCTTGAAACTTTCGATTAGAAAATAGTTGCGGCCACAGTGGATAACAATTTCCAATAGTTCCGGTATCTTTTGACCGATAGTCGATCTACAGATGTAGATGTGTAATTCTGCCGCCTGTTTTACTTTGTTATTGCCGTCGTGTCCGTGTTCAAATTGCTATTTCTAGAACGGTAAAATGTTGTTGAACTCTTTCCATACGGCACACGCGGAAACGGGCATGATTCCGTTTTGCATAGGTAAAATGGAACGTGTGAACATGTATTATATGTAGATAAAGTGAAATATTGAAAAATTGATCGGAGTATAATGAGCAATCGTAGACACGGGCTTTTTGATGAATGTTGATCACAGTCAGTAGTATAAATGCAAGAATTAAATTGTTTAATAATTAAATTCTCGGATAAGTAATTCGGATTAATAATTGCAGAAAAGCGCCAGAGCTGCAAGAGCGAAAGAAAAAAAAACCGGAAATTTCTGCGATAACCTAATTTCGAGTGGATCAATCGATACACCGTCCTTCGCATTCGCGAACACGCTTCTTCCTCCGGTGATCGTTTCGCAAGTCCTTGAACAAGTCGTTCCGTAACCTCGAGTACAATCGAGAAGGGAGTGGTCGTATTTGCAAAGTATGGGGTGTGTACCGTACGAGACGTGTCCTTTGAGAATTTTCGATGTACACCTACAATTATTCCGATACCGATTATAATAATCCTGACATTCCTTCAATTTCTCTGGAATCTCTTTGAAATTTTCGTTCGCGCCTTCCCGAGCTACAGAATTCCACGATTGTTGTTCGACTAGTTGCAGAAACAGTGGAATCAGTAATGAGAATATATGTATATACATATATATGAGAATGTATTGTAATATGTTCCAATATCCTTGGAACGATTACATATCAACGAAATTCTATATCTAGATATTAATTATCAAAAATCTCATATGAGATTTATTTCAACATGATGAAGAATACAACACGAAGATTACAAACAAGAGAAAAATTTGTACAGAATAGTTCCATTTCAGTTTTATTTTCCAAATAATCCATCGCATAATTGATATTACACTAACATTTGTCTGCATCTTCTGATTTTGCAACCTAAGATTTTCTGCATCTTATAATCAAACTGTAAATTTCCATGCAAATAACATTTTTACAGATTGCTTGGAAACTGTGTTGTAGCAAAACTAAAATTGAAATGCCAATAATTTTCAGAGCGTGTATAATTTCCATAAATGCATATAAATTCGCAATCTATTCGCGGCGCCATTGCGTATAAAAATTAATTTCAACCAGAGGAGTTACTCAAATAAAAATTTTCTTGTAAAATACATGTAAGAATTTTAGTGGTATTTCAACACTAAACCTACCACGGCCGATCAAATTCACCTTTTCAAACTTCGCATTTCAAAATCGCATCGCTATTTATCTTCACGACTTTTCTTAAAGTATGTACACAATGTATTTTTCAGTGTTTATTTCTCGTTTTATTTTTTTTTCCAAGAAATATATATATCTTGTCCTACCTACCGCGGCTGGTTAATTTAACCGCACGAGACAATATGGTATTTACTGTTCTAAACCTAAGCAATCAGTATAAAAGAAAAAGGCTATTCACAATGTGGCGTGGCCAACTTAAATAAGCCGCCTTATTGAATGAGACGCTATCAAGTTACGCACGTGCCTGGTTGATAATACTGATTCATGGCAAATGCATCCAAACCGCAACGGTGGACGACATAGTACAATTTTGTAAATTAAGGAGAGAGCATCGCAGTATTTCTATATAATTGCAATTATGTAAAAATAAATTTGTATCGTCATTCTATGGAAGTTGTCCGTCTACTAATTCATTCAGCAACAAATTGACTATTATCTACGTTTAATTATATTAACAATAATATTGTTTAAGAACCGGTCATTTTGGCCACGCACGGTAGGAACAGGTATACAAGAAGTGTCGGTAGGTTTAGTGTTGAAATTTACTGCTGAAAGATACTTTCCCCATTACTATGTAATAAAAAGTACCACATTATTGCACAGTTAAATTAAATTTTTTATTTTCAGTCTGAAAAACCTGATATTTCCTATGCACTGGCATAATGTGCAACACGTGTTTCGATATAACTTGTATAATATCGGTATATTGTAATACGAAGTTTTTGGACTAACAAGTTGCTGCATCATTACGGTTTCGTGCACACACGTAAAGCGAATAGGCACGCGGATTATTTTACAATAATTCTCTAGTGCATGAACGGAGCGCCAATGTACAACGTACGCACGCTACGCCCAGCGAACGACATTGTTCAATCAAAACGCAATCAACGACGAATTTTCTTTTATTTTCTTTTTTCTTTTGGTTCCCGCATCTTGCTTCTCAATGCAGTCTGTTGCGTGTGGTCCGCTTACGCCGACGGCACGCAACTTATAAAACATTTATGTAGTCAGTCAGGTATCATGGACGTGAAAATACAGCGTGCGACACGCAGCGTGATAAGTGCTCTTGTTACTTCTGTTATATGCGTGAAATGCAAGAAAGGCGCGCCCTTAATTAACAGAATTATTAAGCGTTGAACGCGTTCTGTCGGGACGATGGCAATTTTCGAAGACACTTGTCCGCGGATTTTTAGGCGCAATCAGAATTGTCTGCTTTAACGCTAAACCTACCAAGCATTAACAGTATCTGGTAAATATTGCCTTATAAAAATGGCAATCCTAAATTTATTCAGATGGTCCCTAATTTTCAATACAATAAATGCTTGGACAAGGAAATTCCACTATTTTCCGTAAGTGAATTTTTATAGTTTCAGTAATTCTAAAATATAAAACCGGTCATTTTGACCGTGGTAGGTTTAGTGTTAATTACGATACACGTGAAAAAGTAACTGAAACTTGTCTTCCAAAAATGACGAGATTGAATATATTTGGAATTTGTGCGGTTCGTATTATAATGCATGCTCTACTGAATATATTTATTTAATCATTTCCCACGAAGGTATCTTTCTAATTTTAATAATCGTAAAATAAAAGACCTGGAACCGGCCATTTTGACCGGTGGCGGTAGGTTCAATGTTAATAATTTCAATGAATTCAATGCGATGCAATATCATCCGTGATTCCCTGCTCTGCCATCCGCCGTACACGATTTTTCCAAAATGCTAACTCTCCATTCTAAACCAAACTAAATGAAAAACAATTGAATATTACAACAACGTTCGATTTGAGCAGCGTCAACCTGTAACACTAAATGAAAATCTCATGTCCACCATCAGAACATATTCCCGGCACAATGCGAGCCTGCCAAGCGAATGGAAAACAACTTATTATTAAAAAAATTTCACCGTGAGGTCGTTAAAAAATAATGATTGAAAAACTTGCTGCTCGTTACTTTCATCGCAGCGCGGGGCTGAATTATTGAAAGGGACCCGAAGTACGAAATTATTTTTGATAAATGAACGAGCATAAATTCAATTAATCTTCGCGAATGAGGCGATCCTCCGGTGCATCCAGATTGATAATATTATTGAAACACCGGCCAGATGTTTCCCTCGGCAGCGGATAAAGAGAGCGACGGTTTTTTAATCGCGTCGCGTTTACAAGCCGATCGCCGATCGCTTGATTCATTACCGATTAAACGGCCGAGCTGTTTCGGTTAAAAAGTCGTCACACTTTTTTCCCCTGTAAAAATTTCCCTGGAACCAGCGTATCCAGCGCGGAACGTTTCTCCAGGTTTTATATAAGCGTGGTGCGCGCGCGCGCACAGCCAGTTAGGTGCGTGGCACAGAAGTCGGCACCGCTCTTTTATTACCCGGGGGACCCGCTTTTGATCGATCGATAATGAGAATCGGCGTGAGTATCGCACGCACATATCGACCGTACCGGGGCCATTAAAGCGCAGGAGATATTTTAATTGACCAGTTAACGCGTTATCCGTCTCCATTCCTCGGACTTCCTTACAACTCGAAATCGAATCCGTCCATGTACGCGCTTAGTTTCAATCAACTCGGTCGCGAATTACTCCATTATAAATTCTTCGTCAGCCGTACGCCGTTTCGCAGAACCTCTGTCGTATTTTACCCCCCCCCCCCTCTCCCGAGACGTTCAGCATTAATCGCGACAACGACGAAGATAAACGAATAAGAGTGAAATTCATTTCTGACAGAAGTTCGAGCAGACCTGGGCAAAATTCCGAGAAAAAATATTTAAAATACTATTATAAATAGTATAGTTTAACGTGGTTCAAACAAAATACTACTTTAAATAGAACGAAAAATTTCGGCAAATAAAATATTTTTATTTCGATAACCAGATACATAAAATAAATTATTTTACTGTTGTATTTCAAATATTTCCTTACAATGAAAACAAGTTGAGCAAATGGTTGATATTATAAATTATAATTTTTAACATAAGAAACTGTAATAGTTAACAAAGTATTATTTGTAGCTTAATTACGAATATTTGCATGTAACACGTTGATAAACAGACGACAATGTCGTAATAACATTGCACGCAACAAAACATCAGAAAAGTATAAGTTACTATCAACTATTTGATATACTGTTTTACACAGTTCTACAAAATAAGCTTCACTATTTTCAATATTTTAAAAATAAAATATTATTCTTAAATAGTATTTCGAAAACTTTTTCTCATAAATAAAATAATTTATTCGCATGATTATAGGCATGCTTTAAAAATAAAATAAACTATTTACTATTTTCTATTTCAAATACTATTTTGCCCAGCGAAATTACTTTCCGAACAACCCGATATGTATGTTATTAATTTTCTTTAAACCGAAATAAAATACTATTTTGTTGTAGTTAATAAATATATATATATATATATATCCTTTGGAGAAAACATAGGCAAACAATAAATATAAACTATCATTTTTTTCCCAAGAAATTCTGAACGATGAATAGTATAATCACAAAATAGTAGTGCAAGGGGTTAACTCGTATAATTGAATTAAAATCTAACTGTGTTTTAAATGGAACGTTACCAATGGCGGCTCGTGGCTAAAATTAGTGTGGGTGTTGCTTCAGAAAATTTCAACTGTGAAGCGCACAGTTCCATACAAAAATTTTTGTATCTCTTTATTATATTAAATGTTATCAATAATACCAAGTGAAAATAAGGTTTGCTGCAGTTCCACAGTGCCTATACGCGAGCAACCACTGAACGTCACCAAAATTGTATTAGAATAACATCTGAACCACTATGCATAATAAAAAGTTAATTGTTATAAAATTGCATCGGTCGCAAGGATCACGAGCCACGCAATTTATTTCTTCCCTTAATCACTTTAATGAGCTAAAAACGATGTGACATTCACATTCTTTAACCGTTTCTGCGGGTTCGCATGTGGTAAAATTCGCCAGTCCACAGATTGTAAATACACGCGTGCAATTATTGTTTTTAAAACAACAAAAGCAAAAACGTGACTTGCCGAGCAATTTTGTGTTCGCAATCAAAATTGTCTCTCGGTATGTGTCATTCTAAGAAAAAATTCACGCTGATTGGCCTCCCGAGCCCTTCGCATATGATTACGTTAAATTGCCCGAAATCGGCATTTCTCGTTTCACTGGTTAATTATTCGTTTGCGTTAATCGGGTTCTTTCTTCGAAACAACCACGCGGCGGACGTTCCATCTTCGAAATAATGCAAGGTGATTTTTTTCGTTTTCTGTTGCAGGTAGTCGTAATTCCGCCCGTAGGATGCTGACAGCTGCTGTTCACATAATTTGAATAGGTACGTGGCAACGCGGGCGCGCGAAAGCCCGTCGTATTAAAATGTTATAAACAATTGTCCCGTAGGCGATTACGCGCGAGAGATAAACTTTCTCGTCTTAAGATATAGGCTTATTAAAACCGGCAGCGTTAAAACGCGGCCGACACAGTATCGTGCGACCGTGTTTACGAGCTGCTGTCGTTCAAAGAAAATTATAACGATGTCCGTCTACACGACCGAAAGCGGACCGTTTATGCTACCTGCATACTAAGACTTTGTACATCTCGCAGTGATGATTATGCGACTTTGTACATCTCGCAGTGATAAATACAAACGAGATTTCGTAGGGCAGTACGCGCGGTTCGCGTTGTCTTGTTAAACCCGCATGCAACGCAGTTACGTTCGGGCAAATTATACGGTGTCATAATTCCCCGAGGATTTTACACTTCTCGTGGCGTGTCTTTAAACATTTAGGAATTCGACGACATCTAAACCCCTATAAAATTATAACTTTCTTTATTCGTGGTGCTCCCTTGTGTCCCCGCGAACTTGCTTCTTTCGGTTGGTCTTTTTTTTTTTTTTTTGTTTTAAACCTTGGCACTCGAATGGCGACTGCATCATTGTTCAAAATATTTTTCACATTATTAAATTTGTTTGTACTTAATCAATTACTAGACGTTTCAGTATTGTACGAGTAAATTGTCGGAAGAAATGCTTCGTTTTGGAGTTAAAATAGCTTCGAGCGCAAAGGGCTAAAACCTTGGCGAAACGTCTTCGGAAAATCGGGCATCAATTTTTCTTCGTGTCATCGTTAGACTGCGGATCTTTATGCAGAATACAAAATGCTTGCATTGATTGCAAGACACAGAAGCGAAAGAAAAAATTTTTTCTTCTTTTAAACAGTTAACCGTGTTTGACGAGTATACTCGTCATGAAGAAATGGCAATATTTTGTGTCATGACGAGTATACTCGTCAAAACAGCTATAATTCAAACAGCGGTTAAGTTTTGCGACGCAACTTAGGTTATACATTTTTCAAAGAGGTCGCAACAGCTAACTGGTTAATTAGTTTATTACGCTGAAACGAACACCCTGATATCCTTAAAATTTTTAAAATATGTCCACTGCTTTAAATTGTGGTTACCCATTTTTGTCATAAATGCATAAAATCCGCAGTCTAGTCATCGTAAAGGGGAGACTTCGATCTTCAAATCTACGGAAGACTCGTTTCACGAGAAAAATTGTCCAATGTGCCGCGAGACGCTTCGGTTGGTAGCATTTTCGAGAGATAACATGTCTTCAGATTCCCACCTGTCACGTCGTGCGAAATACTCTTAGACAAAAATGAATGACGGTTGGTAAAAGTAGAAGTCTGGAGCTTTAAAATGAGACCAGGATGATTACTGTACTGTTCGTTTGAACGAAATCATTGCCGTTTGAACGTCGAGACCTTTTCGGATCCACTCTATTATAAAGGGTGTCCCAAAATTCACGCAAGAATTAATTAGCCTCTTGCATACGGCGCGCTCGTCTGCGACTTCGTACCGTTCAAACTGATACTTTCCATGGAAACCACTATAGTGGCGTACAGTACTTAAGATGTTAAAAATTGTACATTTTTTATTGGTTCATAAAGTACATAGTATAGGGTTATGCACGGAATAGGATATCGGGTGAATGGCCTCCAAGGCTTTGCTGGCACATACGCACTCTTTTCTTGAAATTTTCCATGACCGTTTTGCATAAGTGTGGCTGAATTTCGTCGATACAGCGCTCAATTTCCTTCTTCAAGGCGTGGGTGGTCGTGCGCTTGTTGGCATAAACCTTAGACTGCAAAAAACCCCGAAGAACGACCACCCACGCCTCGGAGGAGGAAATTGAGCGCTGTATCAACAAAATTCCGCCACATTTATGCAAAACGGTCACGAAAAATGTCAACAAACCCAAACCAAAGTAAAAATTTCAACCCTACACTGTATGCTTTATGAATCAATAAAAAATATTACAATTTTTAATTATAAACTTGTATTGTCTATCAAAATTACTTGTGGCGTGAATTTTGGGACATTCTTTCGTGTAAAAAAAAAGTTGGGCGTCCCTAAAAAATTCTATTCAAAATTGTAAAAAAAAAACCGATCGTCTTTGAGGGTTAATAAAAGTCTGAATGAGAAGTAATCGCATGTCGCATAATTATCGATATGTATATATATACTTCAGCCACTGCAACGTAAGTGACATTTCTAGGTTGACTGGACCGTGACAGCGGCACGGATTAATAAAACTGAAGAAAAATCAGCATTAACCCCTTGCCGTACGCTTCTCTACGCCACAAAAATGATTAGAACTGATTTAACCGTTTCGTAGAAGATGAATAATTTTGATTTTCATGGTACGTCGAAATTTCCGTGAACGCTTCAATATTTGACAACTAGACGGCGGATTTTATGCGCTTATAAAAAGAAATAACATTCACGCGTAACAGATACGTCAAGGGGTTAAGAAATTTGGATAGACACATTCCCATAATTTTTATAAAGGAAAACATTCAAAAGACAGACATATATTAGTAACTTTTTATAAGGGACAGATCTAGGGACAGAAAATATTGAAAATAATTTCGTCGAGCTAGCGCCGAGGGTGATCGGCACCGCTGTGCGTCGCGTCGAATCCTGACGGGTCAAGGTCGACTAAAAGTGACCCGTATGTTACGGTAGATGTTACAGATTGTTCGGTATGGACGTAATCGCCTACAACCACCACGAGATCGCGAGCATCGGCAATAGCATCGATGGCGGCGAGGTCGAGGCACAGTACGAGGACGAAGTGGACGACATACTGCCATACATCGAGATCGACCGAGCCCACCTAACGATCGACCAGCTGACCGCTGCCACCGGCGACAAGAGCCCGTTCAGGAGGAGCCTATTCCCGAACGTGCCGCCGTACATCGTGTTCCAGTCGTTCGACTACAAGGGACCAACAGCGCCGTACGAAGTAACGAGACACCTGAGGTGGCATCTGAGCACGATCACCCCATTAATCGTACGTCGTACATTGGTGAACTCAGGTTTTCGACTGACCAAGAAGTCGCAGAAATGGTGCGGCACGTGGGGCAAGCACATGAAGTCCGTCTGCTTCAAGACGCTGAAGGAGTCGCAGAAGATCAACCATTTCCCGGGCACGTTCCAGATCGGCCGGAAGGACCGTCTATGGCGGAACCTCAGCTGGATGATGATGAAACACGGGATCAGAGAGTTCGGCTTCGTACCGAGGACGTTCGTCTTGCCGCAGGATCTTTACTGTTTCCGGCAAGTGTGGAAGAAGCTCGGCAGCCAGAAGGAGAAGTGGATCGTGAAGCCTCCGGCCTCGGCCAGAGGGACCGGGATCAAGGTCGTTCACCGTTGGTCCCAGATACCAAAGAAACGCGCCGTGGTCGTGCAACAGTATTTGTCCAGGCCAAAGCTGATCAGCGGCGCGAAGTTTGACCTGCGCCTCTACGTGCTGGTCACGAGCTTCAACCCGTTGAGGATATACCTCTACCCGGACGGTCTGGTGCGATTCGCCTCGGTCAAGTATAACGACGACATAAACTACCTCAGCGACCGGTTCATGCACTTGACCAATTACAGTATCAATAAGACCAGCGCCACCTACACCAGCAACGACTGCGTCGACTCCTGTTCGGGGCACAAGTGGACGCTCCGAACGTTGTGGTCTTATCTCGAGAAGGAGCACGTGAACGTCGCGAAGCTGTGGGAGTCGATGAAAGACATCGTGGTGAAGACGATGATCGCTGTTGAGTCCCCGATCACCACCCTGACGAGAACCAACACCACCTCGAGATACTGTTGCTACGAGCTGTTCGGCTTCGACATTCTTCTAGACGAGAACCTGACGCCCTGGTTGCTCGAGGTGAACATCTCCCCGTCGTTGCAATCCTCCTCGCCGCTCGACATGGCCGTGAAGGGGCCGCTGATCAAGAACGTGTTCAACATAGTCGGATATCAACTGCCAAATAACTTGTCGCCGGAAGACGTGGAGAAGATCGCGCAGAAATACCAGTTGGACTTCGTGTGCCAGGACTTCAGGCTGCACAGGGTCACCCTCAGCTACCACGAGCGAACCAAGCAATCGATGTACGCGAACTTGAGGAACAGGGATGATTACATCGACGATATTATTGATATTCTCACGCCGGACGATGTCAGACATTTGATTGCGTATGAGGACGAGCTGACGCAGTTGGACAAGTTCGAAAAGATCTTTCCGACTGTCGACAGCCACGAGTACCTGCAGTATTTCGACGTTCCGAGGTATTATAATATGCTGTTCGACGCGTGGGAGATGAAGTACAGCGAGAACCGGGAGAAAGGGATAGCGAGATTACAGAAACTTTGCGAAGCGAAGTATCATTTGGCGCAACAAATAAAGGGTCTGCCCCAGTAAGAGCGACAGAACTTGACATTAATAGTGTGTAACGAATAGTATCGGCATTATACCATGAACACACAATATCGTTCGAACGAATCACCGCGATTGGTGGAGTGAACACGACGATGAACCCAATTTTCGATAACTCTGGCGCATAAATCAGGTCGTCACACGTTTACCTCGCGCTACAGTTCGTGGTACGTGGGAATAAAAAGTCTAATGGCGTCGAGTCTGCTGAAGATAGCTTCAGCAGCAATGCGGCATGTGGCACCATCTTGTTGGTACCACCACGTAGCAGGTAAATCAAATTCGGTAACACCCATAAGTAGATTAAGGGCCTTTATGCAAATTTCCATTTTCATGAAAATCGAAAAATCTAAACGAGAGAAAAGTGTCTTGCATCGACCAGGAGATTCCTTGTGGTAAACATAAAATAATAAAGCAAGCAATTTTTATTAACACTAAACTTACCAAGCATAAAACATATAAAAGTGAAACATCCCATATAAGGGATATCTCATAGATTGAATTTATTTAAACTTTGTACGATTTTCATTATAATATGTGCTTAAATGAAGAAGTCAATTCAGTAATTTCCTATGAAAACGTTTTTATAATATCAATATAATTGTGGAATAGAAAACCGGCCATTTTGACCGTGGTAGGTTTAGTGCTAATGTGCTGGTTACAAACTTTCACGTGCCATAAATGCACAAAGGTCCGCAGTCTACTCGTCAGTATAGTTACAGCCACACCTTCTCCATTTTCAAAAACAAAATGTCCAGTCACTCCACCATCGAAGAAATCACACCAAACTTTCTTTTGGGTGCAATGATCGCTCGACTGGCGATTAGCATCTTTCTAAATTCGAAAAATTTACTTACTGACAAAGCCATTTATCGAAAAGGGAGCTTCATCGGTGGAGATAATTTTTGTTTCGATTTGCTTAGATGAAAATAATAATTCTGTTTAATTTTTGAGAACGTCCTGAAATCGATAAATTTTCATTTTCAGTAACCCTTTCCCTTACAGCAGCCATATTCTCTGCCCCTGATGGCTTCTCGAACAATATTGCATACCAATGTCACGTGTCTCAGACTATTGATTAACAAACATGGCGGCTGTGACAATTGAAAGGTATGTCGCTCTTATTGGAAGACCTCGTATGATCAGCGTCCTTGAATTAGGGGCATCGATTCGTGCCGTTGGCGTCTTCCATGTTCGCCGGCGAAAAGCGTCAATCCTTCTTCATTTTCTCTTTTTTCTTTTTTATATAAGCTATACAACGTCTTGTTATATGCGAGTTACTATAGTACCGACGTATCATGTTACGAAACGACCGCATCATGTGCCTTTTTCACGGTTGTGCAAATTTATTTTGATGTATTAAATCTCTATACTAATAAATCATTTTACAATGAAAAGATGCATCGATAAATGTTTTTTTTTTTCGATTGGGTTCTTGAGGTAGAAAGACATTTCGTGCCACGCAAGAATGCGCGTAGACAGCGCAAGAACGTACACCAGGTTTGTATGATTTTTATGAAAAATTTAGTAGGTAAGAGAACGTTTTTTTTTTTCTTCCGAATTGAATATCGTATAAAATCGGAAATGTAAAACAATTGATAGATATATGTCGTTCTCGCAAAGAGCAATAACTTTTATTGTTACTGTTAAGTAATTCTTAGACATTACGGAAAACGCAAACTACCATTTTTAAGGTTTAAGGAGCTTTCACGTAAATAATGTTTAACATAAGGATACAGTCTCTTGGATTCCACGTTAAGCTAACATTTTATCTATTAACCTAGCACGCATTGAAAATCATTGGCTCACGCGTTGCCTTATAAAAATCACAAAATACTTCACGCGATTTTGACCACAACGCATGGTCGAATTAAAAAAATTTAAGATAAAAAATTCATTCACCTCCCATGGGAAGATCTTCACAATTCAATTACAATTTATATAAAACCTTCGACTTTACACAAGTAAACTGCGAATCTTTATGCAAATTTCTGTTTTCATAATAAACTTTGTGGGAACTAAAACAGGGGAAATATTGGTTTTACTTAAGATTGCTTGTAGTAAAAATAGACTAAAAATATGAATGTTCACGAGTATCCACGTTCCCTTGTATTTTCGAAATTTCGATATAAATGCATGAAAATCCCTGGTCGTTAGAATCGGTGGTGGTGGGTGTGGCCTTATAGCCGCAAACAAATTAGACAACTTCCGAGGGCACACTGCTCAAGGATGAGCCGCACACTTCATTTTTCAATCCCACCTAACCTACCACCCGTTTTCGGCCAAACCCTTCAAATTCCCGTGAACCATACCACCCCGCGAAACCCGAACCCCCTAATCCCAACCAACGCAAGAACCACGGAAGAACAGACAAGCAGCCATGAAAATTCAATCATTGGAAAACGTGGGAACAAGTACGATGCTCGGTAAATTAACAATGAGTCCGAACGAGTACTTCGAGGACGACGAGATGTACGCGTACATTGAGATCACAGAATGGCTGATAGCAACCCTACCGAAACCACGGATCCGCGTTGATCGGCGCCGTTCTTTATCGAGCAACTCCAAAAAGACGCAAACGCTGCCAATGCGCAAGAGCCTGTTCGCCCACGTGCCGCCGTTCATCATCTTCCGCGACAATTTCCAGCGATCCTCCGACAAGCTACCGACAGTGATCACGAGACACCTGCTCTGGTGGCGAGCGAAGAGACGGTTCCCGCACGTCATATCTTCCACCATCGCGAAATCAGGATTCCGGACGACCACCAACCATGCGTCGAACTGGTGCGGGACCTGGTGCAGCAGCCAGCATGCATCTTCTAGGCTGCAGCGCACCAGCACGTTCTGCAAAGTGAACCTTTTCCCTAACAACAACCAGTTCGGCGACAAGATGCTACTCTGGAAGAATTTCCAGAGGATGAAGAGGAAACACGGCGGCAGGAACTTCGACTTCATGCCGCTGACGTTCGTCTTGCCGGAGGAGAAGAACGACTTGAAGAAGTACGTGCAGCAAAATGGCGGCATTTGGATCCTGAAGCCGCCGTGTTCCTGTGCCGGAACTGGTATTAAAATAGTCTCGCGTCTTCAAGAAGTGCCGGAGGGCAGGCCGTTGATTGCTCAACGCTACATCGCCAAGCCAAGGTTGATCGACGACTACAAGTTCGATATTCGGCTGTACGTGTTGCTGACCAGCGTCGATCCCCTCAGGATCTACGTCTACAATGACGGCTTGGTCAAGCTCGCGACCGTCAAGTACGTTAATCACGTCAGCACCTTGTCCAACAAGTTCATGCACCTGACGAACACCAGCGTGAACAAGTACAGCCCGAATTTCGTGCCGAACGACGACCCCACGAAGTGCAAGGGTAACATGTGGTCCCTGAGTTGTTTGTGGAATTATCTGTCCTCGGAGGACGTGGACCCGGCGAACATCTGGACGAAGATCAAGGACATTGCTATCAAGACCGTGATCTCGACCGAACCTTTCCTCGTGAACGCCTGGAAGAAGAACTCGAAGTCCACGTACAACTATTATCAGCTGTTCGGGTTCGACATACTGTTGGATGAGAAGCATCGTCCCTGGCTTCTTGAAGTGAACACGTTCCCGTCGATGAAGCCGGACACGCCTCTGTGCAGGATAGTCAAGTGCCAGTTGGCCAAGGACTATTTGAATCTGGTGGGATTTCACGTGCCCAACGTGCTAACTGGGAGGGAGCTGAACATCCTGAGGACCAGTTACAAGGAGGACACCGTTTGCTATAATCACCAACTGTACTCGAGCACGTTGACGTGGGCGGACAGGAAGAAGCAGGATAGTTTCTCGAAGATGGCCAGGAGTAGGTACTTGAAGTCGATCTTGAAGAACCTCACGCCCGGTGACGTGAGGGTGTTGATACGGCACGAGGACGAAATCGCGAGGACCGGTCGTTTCGAGATGATTTTCCCCACGTGCAACACGCACAGGTATCTCGAGTTCTTCGAAGAGGTTAGGTATTACAATATGCTCCTGGACGCATGGGAAAGTGAGCACGGCTGCGAACGGTTCAAGGGCATCGAAAGACTGAAGCAACTCTGTAAAAAGAAGTATCATCTGACCTATGGAATGTGAAGGCTTATGGGAAAGATCAAGTAGCATTTTCTTGCGTTCCTTTTTGAGAAAGTTCAACGGTAACGGTCGAATTGAGACGTTCGAGCAACAGGTAGAAAGGTGTCGAAACACTGAGGCAACTCTGCGGGAAGAAGTATCGTTTGATTTTCGAGACGTGAAGGCTTCTGGAACAAATGTTGAAGTAACGTATTCTTGCATTCCCTCTCGAGTACGTTAACCCTTAATTGGTGCATTGTTTACTCAGACGTGTCACTCTGAGACCTTTCGAAAATTCTGTATACATTTTCTCGGATACCTTTAACAGGGTGTCCCAAAAAAGTTGTATTTCCTTGAAAGGGGTAATCCCTGAGATCATTCGAACAAACTTTTCCCTTTGAGAAAATGTTCTCCGCGGCTTTGTTAAGGAGTTATTAAGGAAAAACAAGGACCAATCAGCGCGCGTCTACAGTGGACGCATAACCGGCTCGGCCAATGCCAACGCGGCGCTCAGCGGAACCTGCCGCGCCCTGATTGGTCCGCACTTTTCGCTAATAACTCCTTAACGAAGCCGCGGAGAATATTTTCGCAAAGGAAAAAGTTTCTTCAAATGACCTCAGGAATTACCCATTTTTAAGGAACTGCAACATTTTGAGACACCCTGTATAATTTAAGACTGAACGCCCGAAATGTTCTGACGAAGTTAAAGACACTTGACATTTATATCGTACAATACAGTAGTGAAAGTGTACAGAAATTTCGTTAGGGGTCGTGACAGACCTCGGTAAACCAGTTGAGGGTTAAATGATAATCAGGCTGCTGATCTTTATGGAAAATAAAAATTGCATCAATTGCGAGACATGAAAACCAAAGACAAAACTTTTTTTTTCAACACACATTTCTTATAGTAAGAATTTAATAGCACATAGTAAGAATTTAATAACACATAGTAAGAATTTATTATTAGTAAAGCGAGAAAATATTCATACATCATTAGTTCATACAGGTGTAGTTAATTTATATAAGAAATGCATAATTTAATGAAATTCTAGCATACAATTATATCGGATAAAATTGATATCAAATATTTAATAAGAAATACTTTATTGCGTTGAAAAGAAATTATTCCCGGGACAAGCTGTTATTATCCCTTTGCACTTCGTCGACTGTATTATACCAATCGTAGTGATAATACTATTGATGATAACTTATTATTACTAATAATAGCAATACTATTTTATTTACGTCAGAATAAAGCAAACGAAAATCAAAGTAAATAAATACATAAGCATTTTCGATCTGCTTTCTCCGGAATAAAATATTGTCTCCTCAACAAAAATGCTCGAGGTGCTAAGGGTTAACTGTCACGAAACGCTCTAGCATAAGTAATCGGCTCTTAATTTCTAAATTAACGAAAGTTCGAATAACATACAATGTGATCTTCGTGTAAATATAAAAATTCAAGTAACAGAAAAAGAATATAAAAAGTGAAAAATGCATGTTCATAACACGTGTTCATAATTACGTAGATACATCGTCCAATAATTATGATATATTATATCACATCGTAACTATGATAAATTCTATAAACTCTTTCACAATTAATTCACTCGAAGTGTGTACTTAAGATATAATATTTTATTCAACGGAAAATAAATTATTGATCCACGATACTGCTCAAAATGTTGCGAATTTGTAGTGATGAAATGATTGCAAAACTTATACTCTCGTTGCGATAGTAATATTTTGCTTTTATTGATCTGTATACGCAGACACGAAAAATATCAACATAGTTTATATTAAATCAATCTGTACAGATTGGATAAACACTTGGGTACATGCACTCCCGTTCATACCTATAAACACAACTATTATTATTAAGGATTCGAAAAGCGAAACTGGCATTTAATTGATATTATGTCACCAGGTTTTTTAACACGCAAACGTTCACGTGACATTAGTGCTACTGCCATTTGCTGTCACGGCGATGTGACTGGTAGTTTCCAACACGAAAAAGTCATCATTTCTCGCATGATGGCTGTAAGTGTTGCAATTTGCTGTAACGCAAATACCTGCCATAACAATAGAGCATGTACACCTCTACGATGAGTGTTTTTCTGATCATTGCAAAAATGATGTCGCAATTGCACACATTATATCCACGATGAACACGGAAAAAGCGATGAGAAAAGAAGCACGAAAGTTAATGTAAAACACGAAAGAAATTAAGAAACATAATATGAGAAATAATAAGGTATTGAAAATAAGGATAGAATTTAAGTGAATTTTAACAAATGAATATGTGGACGAGAATAACGTGGTAGAAATAAACTCGACAACTAATGATAGAAATAAAATATCGTCGACTAGAAATGCTTATTCGAAACGTATGTACAATAATTAGTTACAAAGTATAACAATGATCATATCACGCCAGAATATATGTAGGCGAATATGTTGCAAATATGTGCAACAATCGTAGCGAAAGAGTTACTATTACACTACAAGTTCACTATAGTTAAAAAATTCATTTTATATAAAACTGCTTATGGTTGGTAGTTTTAAGTGATTTCACAATTTTTCAGATTCACTTTCTTTACTTCTCGTTTTCTGTAGTAGGTGTACCGAAATGTTTTATCAGGTTGGTGCAGAAATAACAACCGAATTCTTTTGCTATGTGTCTTACAAATAGTTTTTTTTTTAATGAATCTTGATGCTTATATTGCTTGTTACATTCCAATTTTGTTGTTAAAAATCCATCATCGATCATTACTTTAAAAAAATGTATTTATCCATTATTTTTGCATCAGCTGATGATACAAACGAATTTATACGTGGTATTATACTAATGTTAATTTATGAATCGTATTTATCATTGTTCACACGTGACCACGAGTGCAGTATGTTATACAGATTAGAACAGTAGAATATACGAAATTTCTATCGACCATAAATTTTGTATAAATACTGTTAAATATTGATATTTAATTTATTTGTACATATGTTGTAGTAGAAAGCAAGCAACGTTAATTTCAAGCGTGAAAAATAAATTTATAGAACTTGCTTTGACAGAAATAAATAAATATCAAATCGTCATCTTGTAATTTTTGGACAAACCCTGAACAAATAAAATTGTGATTCCTCTGTTATAAAATTCAAGTATACAACTACAAAGTATTGTCTAATTAGATCAAGCATGATAATTCAATGGCAACACAAGCATTCTCAATTATCAATTTTAAGAAACTTTATATTAATAAAAGAATTGCAAATTTTTAGGTACATCGTTGATGCATTCAAGAGATTACAATTTCATGTCCGTTAATGTTCGACAGGTTAATGAACAATGAGAATTGGAGAAAAATTTATTAGTCACAAGATGATAGCTAGACTGTGGATTTTATGCATTTATGAGAAAAATGAATAAGTGCAATTTAAACTAGTTGGTTGATAATCATGAAAGAAATTTCTGTTTGCTTACTGTTTTGTATAAGTTATGCCGACAATTTTTATTTTTCATAAAGATCCACGGTCTAGTCGTAGAGGCCTGACACAAAATGGCTCTATGAGAGCGCCGGGTTTAATAAATCCGTACTGACAATTTAATGTCTCTATTGTGACCGCGACGGGCAACGGTACCGCCGACTGAACTTGATTAGGTTAATACGAAAGGGGACCAGATTTCTTCGCTTCCGTTCTTTAAATTCAATTACCAGGACGTACTCCACCAGTTAAAACATCATATATCAGCTTTGTCCGGAGGAAGTACGATTCGTGATGAGCCGACGAAATCAATTATCCTCAGAAATAATAACATCGACTTATTGACCCTTGGCAAGGGCAAGCTTCGGCTAGGGTCGTACCCTTTGCCCAAAAATAAATTAGTTTCGTATTTAAGTGCCTCGAGATAACTACCACACAACGATTCAGACATCACGTTGGAACTGAGGTGCTGGTTGCTTTTATTATATGCCTCGGGTTTTACATTGTTTTATTACGTGTACAGCAGCGAACAAAATTATTGGCACAGCATATTTTTCATTTCTTTAAAAATTCTTATGATTATGTAGTTGTAAAGAGTACTTTTATATTGTTATAAAAATACGCCAGTACAAAATAAGATACCATAAAAATGGTTACTGGTTTATAACAGATAATTATCGAGGTAAGTGTAAATCATTACACTAAATCAATTTACATTACATAAAATCATTACACTTACATCAATACTACTTTTCACAATGAAAAATGTATTCTAAGGTAAGTGTAAATCATTACACTAAATCAATTTACATTACATAAAATCATTACACTTACATCAATACTACTTTTCACAATGAAAAATGTATTTTTTGCGTTATGTTAACCTTTTAATTATTTTAGGCAAAAATAACCGAACAGAAATACTTCGTGAAATACTGTAAATAAACATCTTTATTTAAGGAGCTGCTTAAGAACTCTTTGAGTACAAAGAATATAATAAAATAAATTATATACCGTACACGACGAATTTTATTTTACCTGTATATCTGTAAAAATATAGTATAACAATGTTATGGAAAAATCAACAAAATTAGGTCACACAGATATCAACATTTTGCAGGTTTGTATAGATTGCATAAATAAATATCTTTAAAAATCAAAATTACAGAAATTAATTTCCTTCGAGTTAGGAAGACATTTGTATAGTACCATTTCTTCCTTATTTGTTAAATCTCAGCGCCCGAATGTTTCATTAATTAACGTTCCAGTGACGGAGTTTCCAGTCAATTGTTTCAATAATCGTCAGTGGACTCCGGATCTGTATGGCAAATAAAATGATTGTGCGTCAATTTCAAGGGAAATTTATTTATTTATTTAGCCTAAATTTGTATTTTTCAAACTGCGCACCCACTCGTTTTTGTCATAAAATCCGGAGTCCCCACTCTGATCGATGTTCTCGCGATCATGGCTCCACGGTGACACAAAAGGAGAGCTCCGTTTACAAGCAACAAGAAAAAGAACGACTTCTACCGCCTGTCAAATACGGACGCTCAACCGTTGTTTGAAGATAATGGGCTCGCACAGTGCCACGGCACAGTCAATGAATTGATATCGTTATTGTAACAACATAATAGACATATTTTCTTATTGAGATTGCAGTCCGTTGTGTCTCTAACGTGGCGTGCCGCGTCGGGTCGTCTTTTATGAATACATTCATTCATGCGAGTCGTACGTACATATGTATTACGCAATTATTAAAAAGTTGCCACGTAAGGCTAAGGACCCCGTCTCGCGCTCCAAAGGTCACACTCCAAATTTCGACTGCCTTCATAATTACGTACCGGCAACAAACCAAAAAAAAAAACAGGTATGTTATTCCGAACGGAAACAAGTGCCCCTATCCGTTTTTTTTTTAGTTCGGAAATGTTGCTGTGCGCATGAAACGGCAGATTTCAGTGAACAAACTCGAAAATACTATACTCTTCGTCTAAATTATACTGTTGGCTCATTTTTTATCGGCGTTGCCTCCTTCGATCCAACTAATTCAGTCTTCAGTTTTTAAAATTGTGTAGAAATAGGTGAAAGCAGTGCCAGAGAAACAATTTTCACGTTGTCCATGTGTATTACGTCATGTCTATGTGTTGTTAATTATTTAACAAAATACTGTTTGAACGTACAAGTTCCAACCCTACAAAATAGCGACTTTAACAAAATGAAAATAATACTCTTGTATAATTATCTAAGAGCTCGTGTTGTAATGTTGTTAATAAATTCATGCACTTCATGTTCCAAATATTTTCAATGGAACTTATGACTAGCGGATCTTTATGCAAAATAAAAATTGTCTACCCGAATTGCAACAAACTGGAGTGAAATAGAAATTTTTTTTTCTAATATGTTTGCCAGGTTCTTAATTCTTCTTACGACTGTCAAAATTGGCAATCATTTTTCAATCGATATACATTGTACTATGTTATTAAATTTCGAAGATTTCGAAAATTAAGAGATCAAAGGCAAACAGTGAAAACATTGAAGAATTTTAAAAGCACTGTTGCATTATTTTCAACTTATTAAACTGATAAAAAGAAAAAATAGATGTCTACGTAGCTCCTGAATTTTTCAATTGATGCAAACAATTTTTTCGCAGAACACAGTCTACTAATAAGGCTACAGGAATTTTCAGAGAATGAGATAGCTCGGTCAAAAATATATGGTACTGAAAAATCATGTTTGTTGTAGCTAATCCTAGTTTGACTGCACATGCAGTATTAATAAGGTGCCTTTTTATTGTACCTTTTATACGTAGCTCCTGAATTTTTCAATTGATGCAAACAATTTTTTCGCAGAACACAATCTACTAATAAGGCTACAGGAATTTTCAGAGAATGAGTTAGCTCGGACAAAAATGCATGGTACTGAAAAATCATGTTTGTTGTAAGTAATCCTAGTTTGACTGCACATGCAGTATTAATAAGGTGCCTTTTTATTGTACCTTTTATACGTAGCTCCTGAATTTTTCAATTGATGCAAACAATTTTTTCGCAGAACACAATCTACTAATAAGGCTACAGGAATTTTCAGAGAATGAGTTAGCTCGGACAAAAATGCATGGTACTGAAAAATCATGTTTGTTGTAAGTAATCCTAGTTTGACTGCACATGCAGTATTAATAAGGTGCCTTTTTATTGTACCTTTTATACGTAGCTCCTGAATTTTTCAATTGATGCAAACAATTTTTTCGCAGAACACAATCTACTAATAAGGCTACAGGAATTTTCAGAGAATGAGTTAGCTCGGACAAAAATGCATGGTACTGAAAAATCATGTTTGTTGTAAGTAATCCTAGTTTGACTGCACATGCAGTATTAATAAGGTGCCTTTTTATTGTACCTTTTATACGCAGCTCCTGAATTTTTCAATTGATGCAAACAATTTTTTCGCAGAACACAGTCTACTAATAAGGCTACAGGAATTTTCAGAGAATGAGTTAGCTCGGACAAAAGTGCATGGTACTAAAAAATCACGTTTGTTGTAGGTAATCCTAGTTTGACTGTACATGCAGTATTAATAAGGTGCCTTTTTATCGAGTCGCTGCACGCTATGGAACCAAAGCAATTTGAACACTGACGGTAAAAAAAAAACACGGCAGAAAATGGGATTTGTCTGTCGGAGGACTTTTCCCACCAAGCAAGTCAATTCCTCGTCACGACTGTTGGTCCATTAACTCGGCGCCGCCTAATGTTCACAATTGCGCTTTGTCACTTGCTCAAATTGACTCTACGAAAAGTCTTTAATGAAAGCTGGCTTCTTGGAAGCACCGATCCAAGGTATATATGTACGGCCAGTCCGATTCACCGTCGAAATTATATGTCCTTGTATGATAATCACAAGGCGAAGAAGACACCGGTCAAAGAAGAATCTATGCTGCCCCAAATTAACTTCTTACGTATCCACATTGAAACTTCGTCCTTCGTTCCTGTTTCAAGCACGACGTTTCTTGGAATGGACTATGTCGTGCAAAGTTAACCAAGTATCAACAAAGAAAACGAGAATGTACACTAATACAGATTTTTGGGTCTACTTTTTTCCAGATGAACGTTAAACTTCTCACCAGATTTAATAGTTAACGATTTCAACTGACCGCGAATGATTTGGATGGACGTGTATAAGGCTGGGTCAAAATTGACCCGACTCTCGCCGTTCGACGGTTAGAAGGTAAATCTTTGAAGGTGATACGTATCAGTAAGTATTGACAAGAGAAAAATAAACCACTTTTTTTATTTATCATTATTTTCCTATGGAAAATTTTTATTCGTTACGTTTTCCGAAAATAAAATAAAAAAGCAAGCAATCTGGTTTCTTTTCGATCATGTGAGCATTTACATCACTGCTACATTTGGTTCAAGTATCCCCAGCCGTGGGGATGGTCGAAGAGGTAGCAGAAGATGGACACGAGTAACGGATTGTACAATAGTTTGCGAGCATTCGCAATACGAGAATCTAGACAACAACGGTGTTGAACAACGAAGTGCAGACAGCGATTCATCTCCGTGGAATAAAGAAGTTTCCGAAACTTTTTGAAGCAACCACGCAGCTGTTTAATTTAGCCTTCAGTAGCACAATTGCTTGGTATCTGGCCGAATCTCCCTCTCTTTCTCTCTGGAGAAGTGTTTGCATTGCCATTAAAAAAAAAAAAAGAAAGAAACACACTTTCGCATACTTTTGATCGCGCAATCGTTGCAAGTGAATAACGTTACAGCCAGAGAAGTGGCGAACTTTCGGTAGATGTGTATCGGTCTCGCAGACATTCCGGCGGGCCACTCGCTGAAAATCACTATGTATCCTCGTTATCCGATCTATCTTCCCCAAGAATATCGGTGTACAGGCGGTCGTAAAGATTGTTGAGAAATGCATCGCGATACTCCGGACTACAGCTGACTTCGATGCGTGTATAAACTGCTTTGCGGACCGGCTAAAAGATTCGCGTAAATTCAGCTACCGTAGGTCAAGATTATCTTGAAGACCGCCCTGAATCTTTACGACTACCCGCTACTATAAAAATGGTAGTTGATGTTGTTGAAACGACCTTTATGGGCTCCGACCTTTCAGCCGTGCTACACCTACCGCGTTACGCGTCGATACAGCTTTTTAAAGGATCCCGCGACCTTGTGAATGTGTCCGCGCTTGAAACCCCGATAAACTGGCACATTTTATCAAAGTGTTCGTAACAAGCGTATAGGGTCACTGGTCCGATAAATGAACCTTAAAAAGCATTTCAAAAAAAAAATTACCGACCGAAATTCAACCCCCCAGTCGATACCGTGCGAACTCGCAGTATCAGCGGAAGCATGCGCAGAATTATTTGCTTGCCTTGCTCATCTTTCACTCGACAAAAGCGTCGACTTTTCCCAGATAAATGCAACATCGACTGACACAGTTGTTTGTTCGCTTCAATCCGAGTAAGAGAACTTTTGCACGGTATTACATGGAGAAGCCCGTGTTTTCAGAATATGCCACGTCGACTGTCCCCCAGTCGGAGAAAATCATTTTGTTCTTGTTTCGTCCTCTCATTCGCCCAGATAAAAGGAGAAGGTGGCAGGACACAGAAGAAGAAACGAAGCGAGAGAGATAGTAGTTGGGAGCGGAATTTGGCGGCATGCGGGGGCGTGCTAGGGGCCAAGTAACGACTTAATAAACCGTTCAGTCAGGCGATGTGTTGGGTGTAGGCGCGCAGCTCGCTAAGAGGAGTCGCCGGGAGGGGAGGAGAGGCACGTGTACTGCTTGCCGTTGCGGTTGAGGTTGCGGCCGCAGCAGCTCGAGCCGAGCCGAGCCGCGCCGCGCCACGCCGAGCCAAGCCGAAGCCGAGAGCCGAAGCCGCCGAGCCACGCCGAAGCCGAGAGCCACGCCACGCCACGCCACACTCCGCCGCGCCGTGCCGTGCCGGTAGTCAGGTGCGTCGCGTGCCCCCTTCTACTGGCACGTAGTTAGCTCGTGTTTTGTTTTGAGAAGGCTTAACAGCGTCCGTTCCCACGCTTCCGCACGCCGCCACGGCCGACGATTTCGAATTCGTTGCGCGCCATGGATTTCGCGCTCGAACGTGCCCGTGATGTATACAGCGACCCGTGGTCTCAATCTCCGCGCAGCAGAAGCGCCGATCAACGTCATTGACTGTCATTCCGCCGAACGTATTTCTATGAGCGACCCGTACCATTGAAAATTGCGTGCGGACCTCCGTGGCCCGCAGACCAATGAACCACCTTTCTCGAAAGTTTTACGGATTTACACACTCTCGAGCCAGACTTTTCTTCGTCGCGCGATTTCTTAACGCGTTATAGCCGGCCTATTTTCGATGGAAGAACTTTTTGAAAAATCACTGCTCCTCGCGGTGTTCTTTCCAATAATGGAAGCCGCGAGAAATAGAATTTTATTTCAGTTGAACAGAAATTAATATTCAGTGGATTCTACGAACCCTGCAACTGTTTTTTTTTTTTTTAATTGGAATGTTGGATTTACATCACATAATGGAGCTATACATCAGTCACGGTCTGCAACGATCGTATTACCGACCAATTGGTAACAGCAATGCCGTAACTTTTGCAACAGGGTGTACTCGAGATTCGCGCGTGCACGCTGCTCTCGTGCGACACGGCACGTTCTCTCCTATAACAGCACAATGTTCCTTTACATACAGAGTGGGCCATTGTTTCAGCATTACAATAATCTTACTCCTGACTCTCTGCATTCTTGTTACTCCGCCTCAGCTTTTTCTTTTATTTCCCTGTCTCTATTTCGTACGACGTGTCTCCGATATCTCGGAGATCTCCGCGTTGCTATACATGTTTTTTTCTATTTCTTTCGCATGTCACTCTTTCGCATTCCGTTATAACGCCTCGCTGTACGTAGAGCCCACTTTTACTTTCCCTGCTAGACTATGCATTATGCATTTATAAAGATGCTTTCTTGCAAAGTAGAAGATATTTTTACGAATTTTTTCGGGAAAAAATTTACGAACTCCTTTTTTTAACACGTTGAATGCCACGTCACCCATATGTGGGTGACGGGATTATTTGTCCAGGTTTTAAAATGAATTTTTACGTTGATATATTCGTTGTACCAAACTTGATTAGGATCTGTAACATGCAAGAAAGTTGAAGCAATAACATGCAATTTTTATTTCATTAAATAACTTGATTTGATTTTATGGAATTTTGGGGGTTTCTAGTTTGGCGATCAAAGTGTTAATACCGTATTTAAAAGTGCAACCTCATGCACATAAGTGCTTGTACAGCCTGTAAGCATTATTTTTCCGGAAGCATCTTTTCGTTTCATCGATGTTTCACCAATTTGACACGTTACGAACAATAGAATGGAATAAAGGACATTAAAAATTTATTGAAAAGACATACTGTTCATTGATTGCGCCTATTCATTCAGCTATTCACCTCTGATTGCAATGAAGCTATCGCTGCGTAACTGTATCCGCTGTTAAGCGCAACGTTGTTCCAAAGCAGCCGATCCGCTGCGTCGGAATCGTAATCGACTCCCCACATAGTTTCACGCCGTGTACACGCTCATTAAACATCTCTCGTTGTCTCGGGTGAGTCGACGAATATTGTCACGCACCATATTCCCATGTGTGCAACGCAGATCCGCGGGTGTAGTTTGCCCGCGCGTGCACGCTGCACGCGTGCTACCTCGAAATCAACGCTAAACCGGAAGTTCCATCGGCATCGATTACAATAGCTTAGGTTCGGTTCCAGCGTTTCGTACGAACACAACGGAACATTAATTATTCATTGGTGCAGCTGACGACGCTGCTGTCAAATACATTTTGTTACAGTGATGTCGTTACAGTACACTAAATTGTTGTTCTCAATCGATTTTTTTTTGTGAAACTTTTCGTCAATACGTTTAGGATATTTTTCGGATTGAGATGAGACCAAACAATTTGGAACAGTAACAAATTAAAATGTGGGAGCACAAGATGATCATGTGCTATACACACAAAAAATAGGAATGAATGGAAACTTTAATTTATTTAGATGAAATTAAATTTTTTTGTGGGTCTTGCAAAGTCACAGTTAAGAATTAATAGAGGATTCGCGTGGCACGATTTGAACAAACGACTTTGATTGTGCGTCTTGGTGCGCGAACTTCGACCAGTGTTGCAGAGTTGCGAAGTTCGTGCAGCGTTTGACGACTTGAAACACAATTTTATAAATACATCGTGTACATGTGTGCACGTAGAACCGTGAAAGTAGAAGATTCCTACAGTTTTTCAGTTCCCACGAGCGGGGTGCGTCAGGTGGCTAGCGTGGGGTGCGCACGGCCTTCTCTTTCTTTACCCTTCGAAATAGACGTAAACCTCATCGTAAACCCCCTGGCGCCATCGCATCACTATTTTCAACACGCAAGTTCCACGTGTTTATGTCTTCGTATGCGGACGCGGTGATTTTCGATTGGTATGACGCGGTACAAACACAAAGAACACTAATCGTTGGTATCTAGCTAATTTATAAAAGACGAAAATATTATTTCCTTATTGGTAGTTCGTCTTGTCGGCCATCAATTTAATACGAAATAATTTAGCATTTAATTATTGTTCCGAATGATCCTAATGTATTAGTTCATGAATTTATTATTACAGGTCTTGAAAATTATTATAATTCAGAACATATTAATATAGATTCACTCTCTACAATCGTTTTTATACACATTTTTTACGGGAAAAACTCCTGTTTCGAAAGTAGTGATGCAACTTAGCATACTAAATTGCTTGAGACATACAACTTTATCTGTGTTTTCGCAACACGGACATTAACATGAGAAAAGAAAGTTAAATTGGGAATGTGTAATTTCGGGAACTTTTTACGCCCACGTTCCACTAGACAATTATACAGTTCTCAAGAGAATGTTGTATATGTATGAGGAAAAACGTGCAACCGCAATTTTAATTTCCATTTCGAATTTTTACAACAATTGCACGGTAGAATTTATGTTCCTTGCGATGTAAAATTTTTGCGTAGAAAGATATGATCCCGCCAACAGATCCAGGGATAATTATTTCCACTAACGCGTTTTCACGAGAGATGTTAATAAGGCTGCGGAATAAAATCTAAATCTTGCGATTGTATGAAAATTCTGCGGCGAAACCGCGTGTTTTGTGTTTATACGGAAGTTGCTCACTAGGGTGGAAGGATCATGCGCAGTGGCGCGCGGTAAAGCTCATCAAATGTCAGGCAGGAAGAGGGATCTTATGACAGTGTGCTAAAATAATTCCTGATTCTTCAATTAACATGAACACATTACCCTACGGCGACTGTTTTTATAATCTTCAAAATCTGCAAGTCATAATTAAGCAACAATTTCCATCGTGAACTAAGAAGTTCTAATAACAATCATTTCTTTTGGTGTTGTTATATAAAAGAAGCAGTCTCACGTAAAAACGAACTTTTTCATGTTCTACAATCATGAACAATCTCATTAGAAGGCTCGCAGTAGTTACAGTGTTATATCTACAATTTGTATGTATCGAATTTTATTATTTCATCATTTTATTATTATTTGTCTATTTTCCTGCATACATTAACTTCGTCGATACACCTGACTTTCCTCAGCGTGCAATGTTAATTTCATAGTTTCATAGAACAACAATATGGCTCATAGTTGTTAATTTAATTTCATATTGTTGTTCTATCGGTTCAAACCTGACATAAAGAAAGCACGCGAATGAAATAACTACCAAAGCTAATCGAACTCGATCAGACAATTAAAAAATAAAATAAATAACTCCCCCCGTCCGAGGGTTAAAAGAAGTCTGCTGCGTTCGTCTCTCGTTGTCCGATGCTGCAGACCCGGTGATCCGTTAAACGCATTAATAACCCGAAAGCTAACGTACAAAGTTAACATCGAAGATCGTTTCTCCGAATTCAATCTCCGTGTACAGGGCCCGGCAATTAAAATGGCACGAGAACCGGAACGTTCGCGCGTCAACGACAGCTTTCACGATCACCATAAAATCGCGTAATGCGAATCCGAGTACATTTCCCTAAATGCCCGGCGCGCGTCCGACTGTTTATGCGAAATTGACGGTTCGCGCGACGCCGGCGAAATTGATAGCCCGAGGATGTTCATTCCTCTTCCTACCTATCCGATCATACGCCGATCCGCCGTAGCCGTTAATCGGCCGGTGTAAAGTAACGAAAAGAAAACGCACAGACAGACAGACAGACAGACAGACAGATAGAGAACCGGGGTGTAGAGGTACGAGACAGGGGCTAAAAGGTTGGTGGGGGCAGAGGGAGTCGAATCTGGCCGTTACAACCGGAGGAGCGTGGGAAGGCAGAAGTCGCGAATCCTTGTAAGGAACCGTTGTACTTCCTGAAGGAGGTCCTGCACCTGACGTCCTCTTCGTTCGTGAGAAAGATTCCGGCTCGATGCACCGATGCCCCTCCTTTCCCTCCCCGAAGACGTTCTGGTCTAACGGCCACGCGAGCAGCACGCTTTCAGCACGTTTCGTCGACGTGGGAAGGATCTCGTGCCTCTGCCATCCGACCTTCTCCCCGTGTCTTCCTTTTTTACCTTTTTCTTCCCCCCACCCCGCCCCACCCCTCCCCTCCACGTTTCTATACCCTCCACGCCGCAGCTCTCCTTCTTTTTTTTTTTTCTCCTGAATCCCAACCCGAGGCTACTTAAGGCGGGAATCGTTGCCGACCGACGACGCTCGGGAAATCGGTATTGTCCAGTTTTCGGGGAGAAGGTCGTTACCTTACGCCATATAAACCCGTACACGTCGCACAGATAATTTTCCTTGAAGAAAAGATAACTGAATTTGTGACGTCGCAGCTTCGAAAGATGTATAAGCTATGCTCACAGCGCCTACGCTTGTGGGTGGGGGCGGGGGGAGGTGAGCGGGCGCGCCGTGTATGTACACAGAACAGTACAGAATTTTGAAATTTATTATGAAATAATCGATATACTGGGTGTTTCACATAATTCGAGCATCTATAGTATCTCGCTTGTTTCTTATGGTAGAAAACAATGTCGGAGGAAAACATTAGTTGGTTCAGAGGGGCAAATATTATGATAGGCAAAAAAATTTGCTCAAGTTTACATTTTTTGAGATTTCAAGGTCATTGAAGTTTCTTTAAATGATATATTTTTATTATCGCTATATGATAGCCGAGGTCAAGACGAATCCAACGACCGGTAATATTATGACCTTCACGTGACCTTGAGTTTGTTATCACCAACGATTCCACACCATACGTTTACACTCCATGGACGATGGTGTACAATCATTTTCATCATAATCATGATATTTGCCCCTCTGAACCAACTAATGTGTTCCTCTGAAATTTTCTTCTATTATAAAAAACACGAGAGATATTTTATATGCTCCAGTTAGGTGAAACACGCTGTATAAAGTATATTTAAGATACAATTACTTATTCTATATGTTTTATCAAGGTATTACAATGAAATATGAAGTAATAATCGTATTATGTATTAACTATTTTAGTATTAACTATTATGTATTAACTATTTTTAACTTTCGCATATTATGCAGGTTGCAGAATGTTTTCTACATATAAATCGATCACATTTACAACATTTTAAGGTGGTACCGCTATTTTTACATCATTTACATCTACCTTGCTCGTGATTAGTTATTATCAGGCTGCGGATCTTTATGCGTTTATAGCAAAATTGAGTAGATAAAATTCAAAATTGTTGAAAATTAAAAAAATTGAAGATCAATATATGATTTCTCTATTAAAATCATCAAGGGAAGAAATAACATTCAATTTTGTTTCTATTTCTTGCGATCGACAATGTGTGACAATGTGCGTCGGCCTGCCGTGTCAGCCATTTTGAAATTGTCTGATGAATTATCTTGTGACGTCACAAATTCATTGATCTTTGCTTTACTGGATTCTCGGCTTTCCTATGCACATACTGTACCTATGCCGGGTCTGTAAGTATATACGGTCTAAAGTTGTTACAATATCGCCCACCTTGTCCATGACACACCAACATCCAAATTCTTATTCTTTCAACCAATAAACTAAAAAGTAAGTCAACAGCGGGTCAAGGCGTCGGCTTCATGAGCTGCAACCCAGGGCTCCGTTCAGTCGAAGGGTCACCTTCACGGCGAATAAAAAACTATTTAAATTAGAAAAGGAGAAATAATTATACAAAAATGAACAGTGTTAGCCCAGGGCTCCAAAATTAACGGTCCGCCGCTGAAGACGTTCGTTAACCCCGGTCAAGGTTGCAGTGATCATCTTTGTCATTCGTAATTTCTTAGAGAAAGAAAGAAGCGTGTTTGTGTTGTATGCCTATACATTCTCCAATAGCTATACTTGAAAGGGATGATTCCCGAGGTGATTTGAAGTAACCTTTTCCTTTGCGAAAATGTTCTCCAAGGCTTCGTTCAGGAGTTATTGACGAAAAACACGGGCCAATCAGAGCGCGGCTACTGCGGACGGATTGCCCGGCGCGGTCGGGTCCCGTTGAACGCGGAGTTGGCATTGGCCGAGCCGGAATCCGTCCGATGTAGTCGCGCTCTGATTGGCCCGCGTTTTCCCGTGATATCTCGCTAACGAAGCCGCGGAGAACATTTTCGCAAAGGAAAAAGTTACGTCAAATCACCTCAGGAATCTCCCGTTTGGTACATTTTTTCAAAGGAAATTGATAACGAGCATATTCATTAGACTCTGTTCGGAATCTTCGTCACGAGTCTGACTCGTATCCCTAGTTTGTATTTTTCCCACCCATTTTTGCCATAAATCCATAAAATCCGCTATCTACGAGTCTTTTACACCGAGGATGTACCTTTTTCTGCAGCATGACCAAGATTTTGAAAAACTCCGTTAATCGACGTGGACGTTTCTTCGTTTTCAGTTTTCTTCGTTGCCTAATGGATGTTCGTTGGCACATCCGACAGAGGGGGACGTCAGGCACCGGCACCGGTGATCGCGTGGATAACAAGTGGGACGAATCTCGAATCCGACTGTTGGCCCCGGCTGTGAGTCGAATTTCTGATCCAGGCCTCGGCGGATTCCCACGATTCTGGTAACGAGGCACTTGACTCCGAGGCGTGATCCTCCGCGTGTTCGCAGTCGCGTGGCCCTTTCATTTCTGGAAAATCCAGGTGTTCGAATTCGAAGATACAAAAGCTGTTCCCTTTGCACGAGTTTTCCCATGGAAGTGAATCGCAACGGTGACGCGTGACGTTTCCATTATGCCTTTTAGGCTCATTGTTGCCTCGCAGACGTACTCCTCGTGCAAAAAATTTGCTCTCGATATTCTTGTTGCTACTGCGACCCCTCTCCTTCTCGCAAGGTCGTGACTGCTGTGGCTGGATCCATTCAAATTTTTACTTGCCAATTTTATTTTGTATATTAGGACATGGCAAAAGATACGATTTTCGCGTCGCACTGATTTTAAATGTGAAAGCGAGCAGCTGTAAAGTGTAAATAAGTACATCTGCAAAAATGTAGATGTTACGGTTTAGTAAAACGATTAACCCTTTGCACTCGGCGCTATTATCATTCTAAAACTACATTTTTCTTCCGTCTTAGAATATTTTCATTTTATTCATACGAAACTGATCCGATTTCCACATATAATATTTAAATGTTTAGTAATCTGTTAAATACAAATTTTGTAAAGTAACAAATACATTGTAATATTTTTTGTAATTTCTTTGAAATAATGCCACAACAGTTTCTAGTGGTGCGTCAGGGTCACCACTCGAGTGCAAAGGGTTAACATTTTGTAAAGGCTCCTTTATTTTTTCCAGCTGAAGTGGTACGTTGAGGTTTTAAAAATTGGAAAGCGTCTTCTTCGTTCTTATTTTGATGAGATAGTTGTCTTTCGATACTCTTTGCATTTAAATTCCATAGAAAATGATTTTCGTGTTCGTCGTACCCGAGATATTCAGTTGGTCCATTCCCAGTGCACCGCGTGGCAAGCAGAACGTCATTTATCTTTTCCGCAAACTCATAGAGTTCGCTTATTTCCGCAAACTTTTTCAGATAATGTCTTTATCGACGGCCCTGCTGCATTTTGACACGGGGCAACGACAGTTTGTGTCGATTCGAACAACACAGTGATTTGCGAAACGCGTAAATTGCGCCCCACTTAACCGTGTCGTTCTGCGAAAAGAAAAAAGAAAAATGTAAAGTTGTCTTCCGGTCCCATTTAATAATTGGATCGTCTTTTACGAAACAAGGGGGGAGTACAATAACGATGAATAACGATTCCAGAAAAAAATTTAATGAACTGTTTAATGTATAAACTGACAAAAAGACATCCGCTATTTGTATTGGTCCATGGATAATTGAACACCATACTTTCACCCTTCTACCTATCTCCTGCGACCGAATTTCTCTTTGCTAATTTCGCTACAATTAATGATTATATACATCTACATGAATAATGTATATAATATGGTATAGTAAACTGATAATTGTGTCATAACTTTTATTTTGTCTTTCCATATCTCAGCATTATCAAGCAGAAATGTGAAGAAATACAGTGAAATGATAAAAATTGTAATAAAAATGTATGCAAAATTAGAGATTATTTAAAAATTGTAACAAAAATATATGCAAAATTAGAGATTATTTAATCTCATTCATTTTTCTATAAAAAAATAATTCTAATTGTTATATCAGTGGCTGTGACGCGTTCAGTGTCAAAGCGGAAACAGTTTTGGCGTACATCCAGCCGTATGGAAAATAAGAGAACCGAAAAATGACTATAGTAGATTCTTTTCCAATGCGATGGCGCTGTGTAATGTCGTAGTCGGACGATGTTTGGAATGCCGGCACGTACCACCACGTGTCAGCCACGCTTTACACGAGGGAAACGAGTCTACCGTAGAATCCACATGGCATTTCTGGATGTGTAGCGCTTTGCTTCTTTTTTTCTCGCTTATGGAGAGATTGTTTATTAAACCAATTGTACGTTAATTCTCATCGTATGTTGTTATTCAACGCGTTGCAGAGGAATGCGGAATAGATTCGATAATTTTTCATTCAGAAATAATTACAATGGTATCAAGGAAATAAGATTTGTATGAACTAGGGCTAGGGACCCGACTACTGTGGGGGTACCAACTACCGTGCCCACATAAGTTATACTTATCTCTAAAGCACAATGAATATTAAAGAAATGATATTAAATTATTTTTTAATACTTTTATCTCTTTTTTAGTATTCATTATGCTTTAAAAATAAGTATGATAATTATAGGCACAGTAATTGGGTCCCTTATCCTACACCAAAAATGTTTCTCTCATCTTCGAAGTAGCTTCAACCATATTAAATTGAATCAAGAATATGATGTTAGAGAATAATAATAAGAAATAATAATGCAAGCTAATAATAAGCAATTGTGCAACAATAAATATCTGTATACTAATAAATGTAAAAATAATGTTGTGACTAAGAGTCAATAATAACCTCAACGTAAATAATAAACAAGTTTCAGCCATTGATTCTTTTCAAAGAAATGTCTAGGATAACTGTCACTTTTCGTCCCCGATTTTATGCAATCTTATTATTACACCCTCGATCGAGAGTCCATGGAATGAAGTGGACCAACGAAGACAGGAAGCTTTCGCGAAATGAGGAAATGAGGGGGAAGAAAAATTCACCGATCCGATTCAACATTTTCAGCGGAGCATAAATCATCGACTGTATCGGTCAGGTATTCGAATCGATACGATGGTTGCAGGAGCGTCTTCCTTCCTTCTTCCTATCCCCCGTGCGTCCGGTCTGGTCGGTTAGCCGCGCTGATAAGTATATCGGCTCTCTTTGTCCATTTATCTGTGTTCATCTTCGCGGATAGTCTGTTGACGCGTGTTGCGGGAGGCACAGATCATGCGACTCGTGGGAACGGAGCGGCCGTTCGCGCTGAAGCGTTTCAGGAAGCTCTTCGTGTGTTCCGCTCCCGCGACCACCGGCGCGTCCTTAACAGCTCTACCGGTTGCTTCTTCTTCATGCTTAAGTCGCTACGACGACGCCCACGCTCCAATCAGCTTCCTCATCGCCAGGGAAAATGGGAGCTGTCCTGCCCGATGGCCTCTCTTCTTCTTCTTCTTCGTCTTCGTCTTCTTCTTCTTCTTCCACATACCCGTCGCTAATGCTCCTCTGCAATCACGGCTTTCATACGCGACGCACGTTAATTAGCAAAGATTCTATCGCCGCCACTCTTCATGCTCCGACCCAGACATACGCCAAACTGTCGATCGACCAGCTTGATGACACCTCGACGAGCTATTTCAGAACACTAGGTCGTTGACACGCGCCACTGTCCTCTAAATTACTGGGTCATTGCAAAAGTCTTGATACGATTTTCTGTCCGGTTAAACACCGACCTTGAATGGCTACTGGAACAGTCATCCTACATCAAAAACCATCAAACAACGATTATGTGATCGCGAATTTACTGTAACGGAGAGGTCAGTCGAAGAACAGTTCTAATAAACAAACTGTGAAAATAGAAGTTGTCATGAAATATTTCGCTTCGTAATCTTCATGTTCTTCTTCAACTTCTCTTTCTTTCTAAAATCTTCTTGATCCAGGGGTGGGAGAAATTTGAAATAGTTTGAAACAAAGTATTGGAAGCTGAATTATTTTCATGAGCAAATACTACTCGAAGAGTACTGTCGACTCAAGTCTAACCACGAAAAGCGGTCTTCTAACTTCGAAAATTCTGGGAATAGATTTCTGAGGTTTGTTGCCCGTAGGGGTTGGTTATCATCCGAGCCGAGTGTTATCGGAATAAACTTTTCTTCAAACGGTTATCCGAGTAGCAGCTTTTATCTTGCTTTTCGTCAACTCGGTTCTATTATCTCGGCCAATATTTCCTCAGCAATGATGTATTCGCGTCGAACAGTTTTACCTGTTCTGTTTGATTTGAACACGTGTTGTTTTACTTCTCAGAGAAAGTAGAAATTACACTCTTGTATCGCATGTCAATTTATCGGAACCGTGGCGATTTCTTCAAACATAATTTTCTAATTAGAAATATGATACCTGTCTTTCAGGACGAAATAAAATAAAATTTCCTTTTTTCTTCTGTGAAATTATTAGAGATGAAGTTCTAATCATGGCAGAAATTAATTCGTGACCCTCAAAATCAATAGAAACTTTATTCTATCCGAATTTTTTACCCACCAAATTGGAGATTCAGTAATTATTTATAAGATGGAGGAAATACGGAGAGAAAGTGATGGAATTTCTTTTTGACAATCGGATGTATTTGGAAGAAATTCCAGAAGCAAGCGCTGCGAATTCATTTGTACAACTAATGTATTCTTCTAAATTTTTGACACGACGTGATACATTTTTGCAACTAAGTTTTGGAATATTTCATTCACAAGGCGCTACACATATTGGCTTGAAAAATACATCTACAGAGAGGAATGTAGACTTTTCTCGAGAGACTGTTCATTAAGTCGCCGTAGACCCGAATTTGCGTGACAGCGCGACGTATTCGCGTGTAAGGAGGCAACAAAACGATGAGTGGAAGCCACGCAGGAAAATAATCTTTATGTAGCTCCGAGCACACCGATCAACCAACCAATGTCATGTAATTAAACGTAATTACACATCTTACATCGCGCATTATACCGTGCCGCATTATACCTGAAGAAATTCGCGATTTAAGCAGCGAGTCATCAACACACATATCCACCACACGAAAGATTTCGGGGATATTCGTCGGGAATATTTGAATTACTTATTATACCATTTTTGTGGTACTAATTACTATCACGATTATAGTATATAAAAATCTAAATTACAAAAATGTGGCCCAGAAATGTCGGAGAACCTTGCAAGGGCTGGTTTCTGAGGTCATTTAAAATAACTTTTTCCTTCACGAAAATATTCTCCGCGACTTTCTTAAGAAATTATTAACGAAAAACACGAACCAATCGGATCGCGGCTATAGGAGCGTTCCGCTGTAGCCGCGCTCCGATTGGTCCGTGTTTTTCGTTAATAACTCCCTAAAGAAGCCGTGGCGGGAATTTTCGCTAAGGAAAAAGTTACTTCAAATGACCTCGAGAAGGTCATCCGACATTTTTGGGACACACTGTATAATAAACCTACAGGTTACAGTAGCATTTCTCGATCTAAACACTGTGTAACGTTTGCATTGTAAAATCAGGCGTTTCATGTGCAACAACCTTTTTCTTTCTGGGCCGTGTTCTTTGAAACTTGTGTGAAAAAAAGAAGAGTGTACTAATTTCAACAGACATGCAGGTTAAGTGGTCGTTCACTGGACAGGTTACTCTATCTTCGTTAAACTGTCGAGAACGGGACGTAACTTTAATTTTGGCCCAGCCTCCAGAACGAGGACGCATTTGTAGATGCTGTATACACTCGAGTACAGGCACAATGAGTATGCGACAGCGAGAACTAACGCGTTCGTGCAACTTATGAGCAGAAATGTGTACCGGATGTGTGGCGGATCGGTGAAGTTGATGTATGATCATTTAGCGGGGCACACCTGCCTGTTCGTGCTTGGTATTTTTGACGGATATCGCGGAGGTTCGTGGTGCCGCGGGATGATCGGAAGCATTACGAACGACGACGGCCGCAGTCTTCTTGACGCCCGAAATTTATGTGTGTTTCGGTAACGGATAATAATGCCGGGAACTAACGGGCTTAATCGTCGGTGTCGCCGGCAAGCAATAGATCTTTGTTAAGAAACGTAACCGATCGCGGGAGAAAGTTCCCGATTGAACCGTGTCCGGCAATCTGTCGAATTATAGTGTTCCTTTTCTTTTTTCTCCCCTTTGTTTTAACCGCATGTTCGTTTAATAAATTGGAGGTTACCGACACGGATAATTGCTTGTTTCCGAGATAATTACGACTACTGCGAGTCATCGAACTACCGATTTCATACACCGTACAACACCCTCTTAGTTTTTCTCATAAATAAACGTTCACAGAGGGCCAGTAAAAAGATGAAAAATTAAAGAAATTTTGGAAAACAGCCCATTCCAAATTTTTTTAAAATTTCCAAAGTTGTTAAAAAATTAAACGTTTGAGCCGGATGGAATTAAATTTCATATGCCGGAACCACGAGTGCCGGCGAAATGAAAAATGTACGACTTAGGCGATTTTCAGAATGACCGGCGCATGTGCTCACCTGTAACCGATTTTTTTTTCGGTTTCATTGACGCAACCGTACGATTCCCACGATCGGGGAACACGTGGGCCCATTGAAAATACACCGTGCTATAGACACTCATGAATATTTATCGGTGAACGATGAATTTGAATTTGGCCAGAAGCACCTAGCTTATATCCTGATTGCTTCGCCCCCTCTCTTCCTGGTTCGTGCGTACGCGAGCTTCATTCATGAACGCTCGACACAACGTATTCCTTTCTTCGCCGTCAATTCGTCGGCAACCCCCTAATTCACGGTACATAATCTGATTCTTGTGAATGGGGGACGGGGGTTGCTAACCGGAACGTGGACAGGGAGGGTACGTTAACATTCCCTCGCAATACTCCGTCTACATCTTCTTCCGACAAAATATATTATTTGTATATTATTTATTTTAACCCTTTATACTCGAAGCTATTGATCCAGCATCGAATTTTCCCAAAGATTTATCTTCCGATTTAGAATATTTCCACAATATTTAATCTTCTTCATTTTGTGCATATGAGGTAGTGTTGAAAAGGTTCTGAATAATTTTTATTGTCGTCTAAGAGTCGCCATTCGAGGGTTTACAGTGAATTCTCGATATATGTCAACAACACGGTTCTTGTCAGCGACGTGTATCGTCCAGGAGACATACCCGAGCCGCGTTATGTTTACACTCCTCGGCGTCCGAGGCTTCTCGAGCTTACGGGGTATACCCTGCGGTAGTGGGGATAATTTCGCGACGTTTATCATTCAGGCCTTGGCGACATATACAGAGAAATCACTGTAATAAGATTCGTTAAGATTCATTAAACACTCGGTGGAATCGTTGCGAGGAGGGTGACACCAAGTCCTTTGCATTTCCGAAACCGGCCCATAAATTTACGGGCCCCATGGCGCAACATGTGGGCCTATGCTATGTATATGTCATTGAGCGCGGTAAGGCCGTGCTGATTTTTGTTTACGAAAATCCGCTGACAAATCCAGCCGAGCTTGGGTCATAAAGCAATAAATTTTTTAAACGGGCACTAGGAGACCTTCTCAAAAATGACGTCACCTAATTCGACCGTGAGCCCAGGTTGAAATTTCTGCAACAAGTTCCTTTTTTGCAAAATCGTGTGATTTTTCTTAAAAAAAGGTCATGAATACCAACCATTCCATTAAAGTCATTAAAGTGGAAAATAAATTCCTGTTTTGCTCATGTGCGTCGTAATCGATGCGAACAATTTTTATTTGAATATTTGAATATTCATTTAATACAAAAAGATGTGTTGCATCTGGGAATGATTGTTGTTACGTGATTGGCATACAGGTTATGAAAATGTTGGTGGTAATGTTGTTGTTTCATCAAATTATTAACATATTACAGACACGGAAATATTAAAAGAAAATTGTATTTTACAATAATGGAATTGTTTAACATTGTATATAATGGAATTTATTAAGCCATGATTGATGGAGCTTGGTAGATTGGTGGACAGAAGAGAATGAAAATGCTCTACATTATGCTATATTTATGTACTATAATGTGCACGAGCATGTGTTCCAAACGGAAGAAAGTGACATAAATTGTAACACTGACGACGCCGATATACCTACTTATTAAGAAGTTTCACTCGGCTTTTAAGGACCGTAATGAAATGGCCTCGCAACAAAGACAGAGGCACGATTTATTTTAATTACACCTGGCAAACAACTCTAATTTTTTAATATGAAACAGCGCATCATTTAAGTTAAGCAATTACTTCATTAACAATAACTCTTCTTTGCTTGGCACTAGCTGATTCGCTCTTTTGAGAACAGAATTCTTCTGAAGCCGTGTTTTCACTCCGAGCCTGTTCAAAATACAAAATTAAAGGTAGACAAATTAATTTTTTACTCCAAACATGTTCCACCGACTAGTTCGGATAATCTAGGTACCAGTATACTGTGCATTCAGCAAGTAAATATGGTCCAACTTCTATCATGTTTCATATAATTTTAATGAGAAAAATGTCACGAGTACACTGGTCAAAGTTTCAAAAAAATCATCAGAAATAAAGTTTTCTCATCAAATTAGTATTGTCGTACCAATGTGGTGTGCCTTACTTCAGCCCTCGCCCAATAGTCAGCCATCTTGAAAACAAATGAGTACACAGCAAATATTAGGGGTACCCATAAGGAATCAATTATTCGCAAAGAATTTGTTTTGCCTTTAGTTCTGTACCGATCGTTGAAGAGGAAACACGTATACTTTTACAGTTTTCGGTAAAGCAGCCTGTGTTCAACATATTCTAAAAAGTATAATTTTTTTTACAACCCTGTAACAAAATGACGGCGTCCGTACCTTCCGAGGATCATGTTCGTCATTGCATACTTTTTCATTTTCACGCGGGATTTAATGCAACGGTAACAACAAAGAAAATTTACGATGTTTATGGAGATGTATTGGTCCAGAAGGTTGCTGCTGCTGATTATGATCTCTCTGACAGGCATCTCTCTAACATCTCTGACATCAAAGAATTGCAATGGGAAGTTTTACCGCACTCCCCGTACTCACCGGATATTGCTCCCTCTGAGTATCATCTTATCTCCGGAGCATTATTTAAGAAATAAAACATTCACTTCTGTAGAAGATGCAAGGAGGCATATTGATATTCATATTGATATTCATATTGATTCATATTTTGCTTCACGAATCCTGGATTTCTATAAGAGGGGATTGAAAATTTGCAGTAAAGATGGCAAACTGTCCCTGACAATGATGAAGATTATATAATAAATTAATGAATAAAAACCTGGGTCCCCCTAATATTAGTGGGAGTCACTGTGGAACAAATTTTCCAGCAGGAGTAGCATCTTAGAAACAGTCCTCGATCTGTGGTGTTCTCAAATTTCCTTATCGCAGCAACCCCTTCGCGCCTGCAGTGCTCGAGAAGGAGGATCGTCGATCGTGCATCTATAGGGGGGAAAAAGAGTGACAAAAAACAAAGAGAGGGGAGGGGGGAAGAAAGAAAATGCGAGGTCGTGCGAGGCATTGTAACGGAGTGGAAGGATAGAGAACGAGGAGAGAGGCTGGCGGCGTGAAAAGAAACGCGGGTTTATGCTCTCGCGTCTCGGGGGCCCTGGACGTGTGCGAGTCGCGTGTGGGGCTCGCGCCTGGCGTTGTCTCTGTCGTGAGCACGGGGTCCCGGGCTGCTCTCTACGGTCCCGGGGCTTGACCCGAAGTTGTCTCGAAGTGCGCCTCAGCTTGCCACGCTTCAGCTCGCGGCCGTGCCCCCGCCCCCCTCCCCTCCTGCCCGTTCTCCCCGAGTGCCCCCGCGTTTCGTCTTCTTTTCCCCCTCCTTCGTCGCGCGCGTCGGGCCCAAGCCGCGCGCTGGTCTCGGGGTCCGTCTGGGACGGGAGGCCTTGCCTCGTTCTCACGGTAGCCTCTAACAGGGGCCCCCTTTTGCCCAGTCGACCCCCTCTTCTCTCCCGCGCGCTATTGCTCCGTCTCGTCTCCTGACTCCGGGGCCCCCTGATTCTCTCCTCTCCCCTCCTCCCCACCCTTTTTCTTTTCATCCGCGTTCCGACTCGCGTGTAAGGAAGCGCGTGCGTACCCTGGCAAGCACGCGTCCTCCTCTGCCCGCGATTTACCGCTCCGCATTCAGCTTTTCCATCCCGCGGCGGACACCGCAGCTTCTTTTCAACCCCGGCCCGCTACCGTCAATGGGATTTACTACCTGCTTTGCGCCGTTTGCTGGAATGCATCGATACATGCGACACTTCGGGCCCCAAAATGTTAATCGCGCTGCGTGACAAAACGATTAAGATTCGCACGATTTTATGTTGCGTTCGCATCTGTACACTATTTCGAGATACAGAAATAACATATATAAGAAATAAATGTTGATCCCCCTTTCCTTGTTATTTGGTAAGAGAATCAATTACCGTGTGATAATTGTTAAAGCGTAATACATATGTATATTAAAAAGAGATATACAGAGTCATCCGTTTTTAAACGGCCAAACGCCAACCAGCTATAGAGGACCCCAAATGGAACAACTTTCACCCCTAACACTTTTTTTGATTCGAAGTTGTTTCATTCAGTCTCCACGGCGTGCCCCATGTCAAAAAACCCAAGATCCGAAGGTCGTACAAAAAAGTTGACTGAATAAAAAAGATGCCCCTATTTATTTTACACCAAACAAAGGAAAAATCATCAAGATACGTAATTGTAGTCCTAATATATTTAATCTTAAGTGAACGCAAAAAATGACGGGTTTTTGCAATTATCTAAAAATCAAGACCGAATCAAAAAAAGTGTTAGAGGTGAAAGTTGTTCCATTTGGTGTACTCTATAGCTGGTTGACGTTTGGCCGTTTAAAAACGGATGACCCTGTATATTAACTGATTTTAATGGAAAAAATTAAATATCTCTTTTTCAATATTAGTTACGCTTTAAAAATAAGTACAATTAATATAGGTACTGCAATTGGTACCCCGACAGTAATTGGGTCCTTAGCCCTTGGTGCGGAGTAGCAATGATTCCAGTTAATAATTTGTTGAGTACAGGCGTCTCTAATACAGGAATATTGTCAATGTGTAATATCGTATGCAGTAATATTGAAAAATATGGGTGATATTTTCCAACACGTAGACAGATCTCAGATTTGAATGTTTTTACGCTGCCATCACATTCTCCAGGTCGCAAAATTGCTCCAGACTCTTTTCATACGATTACTTTTCCCGCATAGTACCATTTTACAATTGACTCGGCCGTTCTTCTCCGGTCGTTACAACCGCAATTTAATGTCATTCGCGTGGTTCAGGATGTTAGCTTAGCATGATTTTTCCCTCGAAGTGGAAGATGCGTCCCGATTGGCGTGTAATAAAGTCGAGGTCTTGGCCCCGCAATTAACTGCAAAAAACTACAAACAAAAAAGAGGGTAAAGGAAACCGGGCTACCACTTCTTACGTGCACGCAATACTTCGCTTGTAAAATCACTCAAGAGGCCAAGGAGAAAGGAAGTGAACACCGATTTTTGCACCCATTCGTACGCGGGGCGTGCACTTTCAAAATGTTTACAAAAATCATCGTGGCAACACGCAACTGAAGTTAGCCTGATTACTCCACGTTTCACAATAAAACGCTCCTTAAATAATACGATCAGTCGCAAGAGTCGTGCTCGATTGAAAAATACACTGATTTTATACATTTCTAAACAAATTAATTCAAAAATGCTGTTGCGTTACATTCGATTTATTAAAATGATTAAGAAAATAAATGTACCGGGAGAACCACGAATCGTGACCAGTAGAGATTACCCTGTTATCAGCAGTCCGATCGAAAATGTTTTTATCAGATATAGCATGGTTTCAAGAGAGCTTTCGCGTGATTATAGCAAATTTTTTGTCAACTACTTTTTTCCATGACTTTTCAGGGTCACCTTCAATTTTTTGCAAATACGTCAAAAATTTTTTTACGCCTATCTCTTTGAAGATTTCAAGACGGATTCGGTAAGTACCATAACATAACTTTTACCTTAATTTAAGCGATGCTCAAAATGGTGTCCGTCAGCTGCAATGCACTCGCGTAGACGGCGAATAAAAGAGTGTTTAGCACTTTGTATGACCTCTGCACTGATAGCTCTACTGGTCACGATTCGTCGTTCACACTGTATATGTAGCTCCTGCATCTTGCAATGAATAGAAACAATTTTCATTTCGCATAAAAATCCGCAGTCCAACACATATTAACCAATAATAATAAAATTAAACAATATTAAATCAAGTAATAAAATAAAACTAAATAATCATAAATATTAATAATAATACTATAATGATAATAAAATAATTAATTAAATAACATTGGTAATAAAAATATTATTAATTATAACAATATTTATAATATAATGATAATAAAATAATTAATTAAATAATATTAGTAATAAAAATATGAATAATTCATTAATATAATTATCATTGATAATAAAAATGATAATGATAAAAATATTATTAATTATAACAATATTTATAATATAATGATAATAAAATAATTAATTAAATAATATTAGTAATATAAATATGAATAATTCGTTAATATAATTATCATTGATAATAAAAATAATAATGATAAAAATATTATTAATTATAATAATATTTTTCTCGGAGCTCCAGTCGAGTTTCGCCGTAGGTCGCAGTCGTGATTCGCAAGTGGAATATGAATGCGTGGCGTCGCATAATAAGCTTGGCCGACAAACGTGTCTCTTCTGGTTCCATTGATGAAATCAAAGCGTCAAGAATCAGACACGAGTCGTAAACATTCGCACGCTTCGGCCGCGGAGCGTTTCACTCGGCGATAACGGTTTGCGTGGTGGCACAAACGATAAACGGTCGCGATAACAGAACAGCGATACCGCACGAGCTTTTGACGGCCGGTGACATCACTAATTATTGTTTTCTTTCCTGGTATTTCACCGCGTACTACGAAAAGTCACACGAGCCCTGTGGAAGCCGCCGGAAGAGTGCGTAATAAATCACAGGAAAATAATCACGAACGTTTTTAATCGAATCGTAAACGAAATGGTTACAATGCACGAGCACACCAGGCTTTATACCCTGGAAAACCGATTTTCGAATTTTTACGACAAAAACAAAATACAAGGTGGCCAAACCGTCACTAGACCATTTCAAAATGGCCCTTTAATTTTTTGTTTTCAAATTCGCACCGATTCTTCTATAAACAAATTCGATTTTTAAACTGTCTTTCGGACCACCCTGCAGTGACAAAATGTTTTTACTAATTCCAAAATTTTTCAGTTTATTTAACATGATATAGGGAACTAAAAAATACACTGTATACAAAAACCAATAAATGTGGAAAACCAAAATGACCGAAAACTGTAAGTTTCGTCTAGAAAAATATAACAAAATATTTTTACTAATTCCAAAATTTTTCAGTTTATTTAACATGATATATGGAACTAAAAAAATACACTACATTAAAAAACCAATAAATCCGGAAAACCAAAATGACTGAAAACTGCAAGTATCCACTCTGTACAAAATGAATTACATGAAAACAAAGTTACTTATACAATATATAAACCGTAACTTTCTATATCATTTGGCATTCTTCTTCAGGAAATATAATTTCAAAAAACATAAAATATCACTGAGTAAAATGTCACTGTGTTTATCAGTGTTTTTTAAAATACTGTGAATGCATAATAAAAATGTTTTTGATCAATTGTGACAAACAAGAATCAGATAGAAAGTTTCTTCCTTTAATAATTTCAGTGAGTTGAGAAGGACATAAAGGATTTTCTTAAATTCTTCGTTTCTAATAGTTCAAAGGCGAGCCAGCCGAGCTGTGAACAACACGTTATCTTTTTCTTAACGCTCCGTGAAGCATTTAGAGCAAGTTACCCTAGTCGCCTGCTAAAGAGCTGCGTCTGCGTAGCTTACGCCGGTGTATCTGGTTGACAAGAGATAATGTTAATGGAGGGATTCGTCTGCCATTTTATCAAACATCGAAGAGGCTCTGTCGGGAACTCGACGATAAAGGCACGAAGTTCTTGAGCCTTTACAAAGAACTCCCTTGAGTATCACAGAGCCGTTACGTGTCTGCTAATCGAGTAGGTGTCTACCCTAACTCTGGTCTCTTAAAGGATTCTTGCTTGCACCGACGGTACCCAGATTGAAAGAGGCTGTGGCATCGTTCGATGAGGTACCGTTCTTAATTACTGATTACGCGTACGTGACATAACAACCGTCTGAAACAGTGTTCATGCTATCGATACTGAATGGTCCCACTCTGGAGCGACTGCCATCTTAGACTAGGCTAAATGCCGTTACATTAAATCATTTTATTTATTCACAAATATATAAAACCGTGTATCGTTAACTTTTTGACGATCAAATAGGAACCCTAAAAACTCCCAAATAAAATAATTTAATTAATCTTAACTTTATTTTTCTATTTGAGCCTCCTAGGATCTACAGAATTTTTATTTTCTTAAGTGAACGATTGGAGCCGATGCGGTCCTACTCGAAATGCGAACAATTATTTAATGTACAAATATTAATAATATAACTACTTGTGAATTTAAATGAAGTTTTACTATTTCTCTACGTTTCTATTTACCATTTCGATGTAGATGAATATTCAATATAAATATAATATTAAATATAATTTAATTGAGTCATTGTACTTTTAAAGTACATTTTGAAGGTCGACTTAAGAGTTAAATATTTTAATACGGGGAACACTAGTCGGATCCAGATAATTTTAATGCTCGTTGAAAATGTCCTTGTTACATCTTCCAAAATTGTATAGTTGTAAAATTGTCTGCATTAGGTAAGAATTTAAAATGTAAGAATGTTAGGTAAGAATTTTAATGTTGCAGACAATTACGTCAATCAGTTGAATTAAAATGCAGCCACGAGTCGGTTGCGGTTACATTTTGATTGGATTTAGGCCAATCTATTCCAGAATGTACATACTATTATAAATGGAAAACTGGTTGACGCAATAAATTAACATTCGTATGGTTAATGAACATCTATGAACGTAATTCTGAATACACGTCGCTTACTTCAGGAGCACAATGCGGATCGAGTTACTCGTCCCCTGCTAACGCAGCGCGATTATGGTGTTTTGAAAACATCTCAACACGCGCTGCAATTGTTCTTGCAAAGTTGATGATCGAATGCCAAGCATACTTTTCACTTCGGTCTTTTTTCTGATGAAAATGCGTACGAAGTTTATTGACGTCTTCAGAACGAATGCGTTAAACTCGAAGAACGGGGCAGCCATTTCTGCAAAGCACCGTTTATGGTACGAGATAATATTCCCATGGGTTTTTATCTAATACACATTTTCCTGGGTGGATCCAATTCAAAACGGTAAAAGTATTTAAAGAATTTTAAAATATTCAATTATTTCGAATTTAATAAAATTTCTAACGAAAGAAATAAATGTCTACGTGGGTCATGTAGCTTGAAATTAATGAAGACAATTTTTATTTTGCAAACAAAATCCGCAGTTGTCGTTTAATTTAAAAAATCCCAGAGTCGATTAAATTGAATGAATAAAGCGTTAGCATCATCGGAGAGACTGCCTAGAAGAAATATCCTGAAGAATGTGTTAGCTATTCAATTGTTTTTCCATAAATTTGCCAGTATTTGCAGAATTTAAGAATAGATAAAAGAATTAACACTAAACCTACCAAGCACAAAACATGTAAAAGTGAAACCACTTATAGAAAGGAAAAGATTGAATTTACTTGAACTTTGAACGATTTTCATTGTAATATGTAATTGAATAAAGAAGTCAATTCAGTAATTTCCTATGAAAACGTTTTTATAATTTGAATAATTGTGAAATAGAAAACCGGTCATTCTGACCGTGGTAGGTTTAGTGTTAAATCATTTCAACGAACCTGAAGAGTTGCCCAGTGGTAAAGACACATGAAGAGGCTGCATATCAAGGTGCATACACGTTGAAAGCTTTTAGAGAGATCTGGCAGAGCAGTAGAGGACGTAGAGGTTCGGTAGAGGGTTCGAAGTTGGTGAGGGTAGCCGCTGGTTGAATGGCAGTGGAGAGTCAGTTTGACTAGAGACTTCAACGCGTGCGTTTGCTTGTGTAATGTCAGTGAAACCTGCTCCGCACTGCCATGGCTCGACCACTGTCGTTCGCTGTCGACATGTCAAAAACGTGTCCACGGTGTTTCTCTAATTCGAACTGTTAATTATCGTGCGACGATGTGCTTCTTCGCATCCCCGTCGGCGATTTCTTCGGGATATACATTGATGTGACAGGTGAGAATACGATTTTCATAATCAATTTCATTACCTGTCCTTGATACGTCCTTCTCGTGGACAACACACGTCGCTACGAAAGTATAATATATTCGCATACGTAATTTATTATTCGCGGATAATTTGAACAATCTTACGTCTAAATAGGTAAATATTTTAATTCTTTTGTCTCCGGTAAACGAATTTGCAAACTTACCTACTTGTATTCCTATGATATCGATTTCTCACCATTTTATTAGTTTGACAATACGGAGCAGATTAAGTTGGAGAGCCAAGTGACGATCTGTCAGAATTTTACAACCACGGTTTGCTTTATTATTAATTATTCTTTATTGACGATTTTAATATTTGCTCAATTGGTGAGCATCTACGACGATCTATGACATTGATCTCCTGAGGTAACATTTTATGTCCGCCATGTAGAACTAAATTTTAATGGATTTGAAACGTTTATTTATATTAATTGTATCGGTCTATTATGGAAGATACATATTAATCTTAAACACGTATACATATTATTTTTTTTCTTTTATTTAATTTGAATTTTATATTACGAAATAATATAACAGGATAGATACTCAGATAAATATTTCGATAGCATGGCACTGATAAATGTATTTGCAATTAGGTCCAAAATACTTTCTCTGATTGGTTCCACGTTCCCAACTGGTACAATGATGTCATTCAATTATCCTCACCCCGTTTCTAGGACGTATCAGTATAAAAAGGTGAGTAATGAAATTCAGAAATCGAGTAAAAAATTTTCTTCTCATTACATCCGGTTTAACGTGCTGGCTTTTTGCGATTTTGTGCACATTACCAAAGTAATGATTGCACTGCATGCAATGCGTTTAAATGCATTTAATGCGCCGGGCACTTGAATCTTGGCTAGAAATGGTTAATATTGGAACTGGTATAACTTCGTGGAAAAAAATCGTGCAACGATCCATCTGAGCTCATTTTAAAGCGTAAAGCCTCTACTTTCAGAATCCGCCTTGAATTTATTTCTATGATAGCTGTGCATCATGTAAAAAGGGGGAGGAGCATGAATTTTTTCTTGAAAAATTTACATATTCAAACGTCCCTACAAGGATGGAGAAATTTTTCTTCATTCCTGAATCCATAACAGAGTTGAGTATCGAAGCTTCTTGTTTAAAATGCCACCACGAAAGTCACTTCAAGATGTTTTTTAACCGTTTTATGAAACTGAAAAATATGCGAAACCTAGAAATTTTTTAATCCTTAGTTACAATTGTAGTACAGTAATTTTTAATGACGCTCTTTCTTCTAAATCTAGATAAATTGGACAACGTGGTATTTATTTTCATCATATGAAAATTATAACGTGAGATATTTCAATATTTAATATAATTAAAAACATCTCGTATCTTACAACGCTTAAATTTTCCGGTACGTTCTGATTTTTTCTACGAAGTCCCATATTGCACCTGTGATAAGGCAACCGCTACGCAGGGTCGTACAACAGGTGACCTAGCATTATCGCGTATTGCGTATATGGTGCTGTCAAAAATCAGAATAATTTTGTCAGTCTATTCTTCGTTTCTAAATAGAATTTATCATACTTCTGATTTGTGCATAAATATTAATATAAATTATTATAAAGAGGCATGAAACCTGTAACAATAGAGAAAATAAAGATAAAAATATACTCGATCACTGAACAATGCCTGAACAACCGACCGTATAAATAATTAAATTGATTTAGCCAGATTTTCAAGTTAATCTTAATTATTCTGTTAATGTTAGATAACGAAGCCACTCCTGGAAAGAAAAAGACGTGCGCGAATAAATAAGTGCCTCGACGAGTTGAAGAATCTTATGATAGATGCTTTGGAGGTATGTATTTATTATTACTAAACATTAGCTATTGCTATTGCAGATCTTACATAGACATAATTTTTTAATAAATTTTACAGAAAACATTTAATACTCGTTATGCTTTAAAAGTAAGTGTAATTAATATAGGCACAGTAATTGGTACTCTCACAGTAATTGAGTCCCTTACCCTAGTTAATTTGATTTCTATTTTCGTAAGATACGTGAAAGACTATGTTTGTAGAAGAATAGGCGATCTATGCTCCGAGTGACTAAAAAAAAAATCCCAATTACAATTGTACAGGTAGTTAACGGTATCCGTAAATAAGTTTATTTGTTCGGAATAATAAAACCGTCAATAAGAAGGGACAAACACGTCGGACATGCGAACACGTGCTACGATTCTTTCCATCAGGTGGAAGAAACTGCGAAGGAAGCCCACGGTTTCTTGCTCGACTTACAGACCGCACGATTGTGCCACGTTGCCCCTCCTCCTCCTCCTCCTCCTCGCCCCCCCCCCTGCTCCCTGCAATTTTATGAATTACTCGCAACAGGAAATGCATTCTCTGTCTGCAACTACGCGTGCAATCGATCCTCTGTTCAAATATTCATAGAGCGTGGGAACTGTTGCGAAAGTGTCAAGTAAACACGCGACTGCTCTATAATTACGAGCGCGATCGTTATCGTTTAAATCGCTTTCATTAAAATTAATGCGTAATGCGTGCACATCAGTGTCTCGTGTAAAACCACGAGACTTGATCGTCGGAAAAATGATCTTTAATAAATTAATGTCTCCGTCGAATGCAAAATGTTTTTAACTTTGTTATAATACTTGTAAGTCAATCTACGTTTTCAAGTGGCTAGTATCTATTTTTTCTCTCTGTTGGTGCGTCATGCAATTCTCACGGCCGTCTCGTTTACTTACCATTGCTAGAACCATTTCCTTACCATTTCTAGGGCCATTTTCTTACCATCAAAAGGTTCCTTTACCATCTTTACCATTTCTTTACCATAAAAATATTTTAAATGTATTTCACGAAACAATTTACTTCTATACACATTGCAATAGATTTACTGACAGCGTGTACCATTGTGTTTTTATGAACCAAAGTAAATATGAAACATTCTCTCAAACTTTCAAATTTTTTATAAACAATTACAATACAATATAGAATCTCGCTTTCAATGAAGCTACAAAGTAACATCTATTAAATGAAGTTTGTGAATATTCATTTGTCGAAAGAGTAATCTATGAATTTGTAATCTATGAATTATTTGCAACTTAGTAAGATTACTAAGGGAAGAAAGAAATTTTTATTTTTGCAATTGATAAATAATGTTTATTTTGCACAAAGATCTGCAACCTGCTAATGACCACAGAATTTGCATAATCATACGTATTTTTATAGAAAATAAAAATTGTCTACATTAATTGCGTAAATGCTTTCAGCGGTTTGTATTTGTCTAATCAATTATGTATCAAAAATGTTTTGAAATTCACTATGACACTGCATAATAATAATAATGATAATAATAATATATAGTGTTAGGGCGATAACTTTAAAATATTTTCTTGACTGTAGACGGAAGGAGAAGATATCAGCAAACTGGAAAAGGCGGATATTCTGGAGCTGACGGTTCGTCATTTACAAAAACTACAATCATTGCAAGGTCTGCAGACTTTCGGATTGAACAGTGTTGCCAAAAATGACGAGATCTCTGACGAAAGCCGATGGTTGTCTGGTTTCGGGCACTGTGCAGCTGAAGCGTACAGATTTCTCTCGACACTGTCAGGTGAAGGTGCGGAAAAGTTAGCGAGGTACTTGACAGCTGGTCTGCAAAAAACCCGGGCAACGAATTCATCGGTAATTATTGTTTCACCGAGAAATTAAATCAAACAATAAAGCGAAAGTTTTTTCACGCACGGTTAATCGACCTTTAGTGCTTTTCACATACCAACAAGGTGTAAATAATCTCCCGGAATCAACTTCATTCCATCTGAATACCCTTGTTAACAAGAAATTATTGTCGAAATATATTTTTAAAGATTTTTTGAAACCACCATGTACATATTATAATTAAAGATTAAATGTATTTACATTATGGAAATGTGTAAAAATATAAAACAATAGGAAGATTAAACGAATTTAAGAATATCAGTACAGTATTTTCAATTTAAAATAAAAATTGTTCAAAGAAAAAAATTCTTTCGAATAACAGTTAATATGGATTTGCAATGAATCATAACTAAATTGTTAAAATAAGAATCATATTTACATTTGCAACCGAATTTATATTGCAATTGAATACAATACACATTACTAATGGCCATTACAAATAATCAATTTATCGATACAATCATTTATGAATTATGATTCATTAATAGTTTATTTTTGTTTCAGTTGAAAACAAGTCCGGTCCCACCTCTGCCAGGAACGTCCATTGAAAGTGGCATAATTCAAGATACCAACGTGACATCTTCCGAAAAAAGTACAACAATCACCTGCAAAGCTAATCAGAGCGTGCCTAGTGCTACGTGCAATACAATAACAAATGTTAACAACGATAAAGAACAAACTTCAGATTGTATTTCAGATGTGAAAGATCTGAGGTACCAACGTACATTAGAAAAGGTCAAAGTAGAGGTTAAAGATGAGGATGAAGAAGAAATTGACGTGGAACATGTTGACAAACAAGATCCTATGTGGCGGCCTTGGTAAATTTCATAGAATAGTATATTTTATATTGTCGTATGTGATTTTAATTGCGTAAGGAGTTATGCGAAACAGTAGTTTTAATGTATAAATTAATTTAAGTAACTGGAAATGGGAGCATATATGTATGTAATCTTATACGGAGTATCATCTGATGAAAACAGATTAATATAAGAATTCAAAATTTGCCGAATGATTTTCAACATTCGTTAACCTGTTCTGCGACGAAGTTAAAATTCTTGATAATGCATTGCCTGCTAAAATTAAAATTCTTAATAACGCCTTAAGTCTTTTAGTACTTAACATTTTGTATTTGTAGACGTAACGATGCAGAACGCTTTAACTTTTGTACATGTAAAATCAAATTGAACCATTTATTTTGTGAAACCAATGTTCGATATACTTTAATTGTTCAAAAGTAATGTAAACGTATACAACTTAAAGTATACAACGTATACAATAAAAATTGTAACAGAAATAAATTTCTGCACTGTTTTCAATTATTTATTTCGTATTTCATCTAGAATACTATTAACAAAGGAAATTAAGCCAGGTGATTAATTTACAAATCTTGAAAATTGAAACATACAAGGTTTACGATATTATTGTTTTATGATAATAAAATGAATAATAAAAATAACTAGACGAGAAACGGGATACACACCACAATGTTTACGAAATCAAATTTTTTCAGTTCCTCTCAATGCGCATTTTATGGCGAATGGAAAATTGCTAGAATTAAATTTGCGATACATGTTGGAAATAATACAATAATAGTAACCAATTAAAAAAAAAATGTAATAACAAAATGGACACGAGTCATATACAGGGTGTTCGACTACAGCGGGAGAAAAATTAAGGGGTGGTTCTCCATGATGACATTAAACGAAAATGAGGAATTAAAAAATTTCGATTTCGGCTTTATTTTTCAGTTATTAACAATTAAAAATGCTGTGCCTTCCAATTTAAGAACAAATTTTTTATTTTGTATGAGAATCTGGAATTTAGTTATTATAATTTAAGCGCGAGTTTAATTCCTAATTAATTAGCTCCTTGTTGTGTTTAGATTTCGAGTATATTATCGTGACTGTTATCAAGTGGAAATGTACCCAACGCGAAGTGCATTTCTCTAGCTCTAATTTGAGCCCTCAAAAATTAAAAAATCTCGACGCGATATTATTTAAATATTATTTATTCGAGTGTCACTAATTCTTGCCGTTTTTCCCATAAGATACAATACTTACTCCGGCAAGAATCATTTGCTCCGTTAAAACGTCCGTACAGCGCCATTCCTCCACATAGCGCCCAAACGCCTAAACTGTTATCCAAATGTTACCGACTGCTGATTGTAGGTCGATAACCAACATCCTATACCTCGTTTGTGCCAAGATATCGCTCATGCCAAAATCTTGACATCGAGCAGTAGCGCCATATATGACGTTTGAACGAAGCAAATGATTGTTGCCGGAATCGGCATTGTATCTTGTGGGAAAAGCGGCAAGAATTATTTACACTCGAATAAAAAATATTTAAATAATTTTTTGTCTTTTTTAATTTTTGATCTATTAAATCAAAAAAGAAATAGATTTTTGTTAATTCATAAATGGTTTATTGTCTACAAATAAATATACTACACATTAATATTAAGTTTTATATCCTTCCATGCGTTCTACTATTCTACTAATACAATAGAGCACAAAGATAAACGTTGTATAGAACACGAACCAATCGTTATCATTGATGATTACTGGCTGAACAGCTCATCCCTTACAAAAGCATTTTAATTTCTCAATCGATAACGAAATCTGCGTTGCAATCTTTTCTGACAGCTTCGATGAGAAACTTTATTTTGAAATCAAATCTTATACGGAAGATCTTTCCAATTTCAAAGTCGTTTATTACTTGTGAGATGTATGGAATACATAGAACACGCTGGAAATTATTTTGGTTGTTTACGAATAATCAAAAAATTCGCGAGGAAAGGTCCCCAAATTAATTTGTATACCCAAGACGTTCTAATGCCAATTGAAAATAATAGAAATTGTCGATGCTGACTCTCATCGTCTTATTTGTGTCTTCGCTTATCTCGTGACCTCTACAACGCGTCATTTGCATGCAAACTAACGAAATACATTGTAACACATCGCAGTACAGCCGAAAACGCGATTTCGACGAGTTTATCGCAAAGTCAGTGAATCTCTTAGCCAATCCTCTGTTTCTTACCCGAATCGTTGTTTCGCGTGCCGGAACGCTTCGTTCGCATGTAAATGGACAAAATGCACTGCAAAGCACCGAATTGCAGCCAAAAACGCGATTTCAGCGAGTTTATTGAAGAATTGAGTCAGAAATTAACATGTCAGAAATTGATATCCTCAAGTAATTGGTATCCACACAGTAATTGGCGCCTTTACCCTAATCGGTCATTGATTTGTTGTTTCTGTGTCAAAACATGATCTAAATTTAATTGAACTTGATGTTATCTGTCATTGTTTCAAATTCGGTCGATAATGATTAAATCGTAATTCTTTACAGTATTCCAAATCTCTGTGAGATCAGCCATCTGTTAGGCTATCGATCGAGAGTGTTATCAGTAAGTGTCTTAAGCAAGATATAGAAATAAAAAGTCGGTAGAACAACCTGGGCTGCTGCAGAACTCGAGGTGCAATCGTAAAGGGAGGTACATAAACATGTGGGTGAACAAGTTAATACTCTTCGTGCTCTTTCTGAGCGTTAACAGTTCCACCATCCGGAGTATAGAAGGTAAAGTTACCTAATTGTTTTTAATCATTTTTAATTTCTCGAAATATCGCTTAAGTTGAATTTTTACTATGCACAATTCTGTATAAGCACTTTATTCACTTATAAACGGCTTATTTTAATTCATTTATTAATTCTTCATGTACAATGATATTCATTATTTCATCATGTTTAAAAACTTATGACGTATTAGAAAATGATCCTTTTCTCTACATTATAAATAAAAGGGTTCCGAACGTTTTAATTCACGATTATTGAGATTATTGTATTTATGAGACATTATTCGATGAATTCATTTCTTTAAACATATATTGTTATAAAAATCGCTAAAAATCTAAGGGAATACATTCTTGTTATTTTTATGAAGTAATGCGAAATAGTTTCGAGGGCAATATGTTTTTCGTATTCTTGCGCATAAATGTTTTGATAACAGTGACAAGTACGAATAAATTATTTAACCGAATCACGTTGCGTGAAACTGTAGGATGGACTTGTTATTTCCATGAATTTCTATTTTTATTAAAAATTTACATAATAACTATTATTATATTATGAAATGCAATAATAATAATTATTATTATTTTATGTAATTAATAAAAACACAATAAACACTCTACAACAATTAGAAATTTTATATTAACGCTGTCTTTAAAAGAAAATATACAAATTACGTGCTTAATTACTTTATTACCTAAATACAAATACTCTACAAAAATGGGACCACAGTGGCACGGTAAGTACACACCATCCACGAGATAATAATGGTACATTCGTGTGATAACTAAAACATAACGAGGTCGACAAAAATAGGACCACGGTTTCTGTGTTCTTTCCACAAGGTAATGGTGCCCTATTTGTTGTTTAAGCACAAAAAATGTTTCTGTGAAAATGATGTAGTATTCTTTTCATTCTATTAATTTACACGAATCTAAGATAATTATTTACTATTACCGATTTAATTTATTTAATCCATAATTGCTACATTTACTATGTTGATAAATAAATAACTGACTTCGATTATTTTGATATAAGTCTGAACAAGTAAAAAAGAATTCTATCCTTCCAGTCAGTGCGTAGTTGATAAAATTGTTTTTTTTTTGTTTCGACCTTTTTTAAAATACAACTAATTGTAAGCATGCTATACATGATATGATTGTACATGAAAACAAGTGCTAATTTTTTTACCAGTAGATACTGTTGTGCTAACGTTTACTGGATAAATACTGACTCATTTGTTGTCGACTTACAATTAGTAGTTTAATCTATGTTGAGCTTGTTCACATACTTATAGATACTTGTGAAATACCTACTGTAAATTTTTACGTTCGTGACTTTCAGTTTTTCACTAACTGTGCAATACGAATTGCAACATCATCTCGTCGGAACAAAAAAATTTCGCCTAACAATACAGGATGTCCCAAAAATGTTGTATTTCCACATTCTTCAATGCAGGTTTAATCCATTAGCATTACGATGAAATAACGTTATGATTAAATTAAAAAATATTGTAACTATACGAGCCGTTTAAACCGCGGCCTAATCTAAGCCAATGCCGGAGTCATTTCTGACCCACGCCGATATTTCACTACAGTTTTCTTTCGATATAAGGCGATGACTCGGGACCGACTTTCGTCGTATTTCCGATGAAAAAGAAGAAGAGGGGATAGCGATTTTCTTATTTTGAAATAAAAAGTGTCGTCTTATACCGGAATAAAATTGTACATACTGAAGGTCGCTCGAGATTATCCCCACCACGGCGGGTCACGAATGACCTCGGTATAGCATACGGAGGATTAATACAAAAATGGTGCAAGAGAAAACGTTTACATTTGTCTTGTACAAGCCACGCTAAAATTACATTACAATTACCTTATTAATTATTTTATATAATACTAACCGTATCGCATTTTTCATTTCATAATTTATCGAAATTACAAAGACGCTTCCACTAGAAATTGTTAAATAAATTTCTTCGTTCAAACATATATTGTTACAAAAGTTGTAAGAAATCTAAATAAATTCAGTTCTGTCATTTTTATAAAGTAATGTATACCAGCCACATTTTGTCCTCGCTACGATTAGTGTCAATAACGATTAAACCTTCGAGATGTGGTGTTAAATAAAAGAGGCAAATATTGACTTACACCACATTTGCATTTATAATACCTGGAAAAAGAATGTGATTTCTTGTATACTTGAACGAAAGCAACTGTTCAAACAAATTATTTAATTTTGTTCATACACAGAAGTGGATGTAGACGAGCTTGCATACGAAATTGATCTCTGGGCAAGCACGAATGGCACAACAGTGTTATTTGAAGAAATGATCGAACACTTGCGAATCCCGACGGAAATACATAATTCCGATTGGCGGACTTTCTCGCAAGGTGCAGATATCGCTATGTGCGCGATATGCCGTGCAACTGCGAAACTATATATGGATTTGCGAAGGAAAGGAATGACTGCGGAGGAAATCCAAAAACAGATCACCAAATTATGCGTGTTACTGAACGTACAGAAGGAAAGAGTTTGTAAAGGAGTCATCGAATTGAATATAGTAATGTTCCTTCAACTGATATTTATACAGGGAGATCGGTAACTGATTGTACATCCGAAACGAAGGTAACTCTATATGGAAAACTAAGTCCAAAATGTACACATGTGAAATGTGATTTTTTCATATATTGTTTCCGGGATATGGAATTCAAAGCGTCGGGTTCGCGTACTTTTACACGGGGTGTTACCTAACGGGTGGTACCACCGGGCAGGGGATGATTCTACATGGAAAAATAAATCGAAAAAAAGGAATAACATTTCTTCGATTGACGCCTCGTTTTTGAGAAAATCGAGTTTAATGCCGATTCCTATCTAATAGCACGCGCGTCCTCTGCATTTTCAAACTCAATTTTCCGGAGAACGGGGCATCAAACGAAAAAATGTTATTCCTTTTTTTTTCGACTTATTTTTACATATAGAATCATCCCCTGCCCGGCCGGCCACATCCTGTAATTATATGCGGGAAGTAGAATACGCGTGTTCACTGAATTCTCAAACTAGATTTTCTCAAGCACAAAGACTCATATGAAAAAATTGTATTCAATCAATTCATCAAAAATTGTAAGAATCCTTCTCTTTTCAATTGTACCATCAGTTACCGATCACCATGAAGAAATACACTCATCTCTTTTTTTACACGATTTTGAAATAACACATTTTCAAATAAATGAATAAATGAATAATGGAGTGCGAAAGTAGAAGCTTCAAGCTTCAAAATGAGTCCGAGTTTATTGCTATACAATTGTTTTTTTTTTTTTTTTACTAAATTATAACAGAACTTATACAGTTAAGTTTCCGTTATTTTTTTTTTTTGCACGATTTTTTACATAGTGTTTTGAGGAACATATTTAGCGTGTGAAAAAAGAGTTGGGTGTATATTACTATATTAATATGATCATTAATTATTACAACTTTATTCTTTTAGCCTACTGTTCTATACATAGTAGATACGAAACCAAACTTGACGGCAGATACAATTTGCGGTGTTATCTTCGAATCAAAATCCTGTCCTCTAGCTAATCCTGAATTTGAGTGGAGCATTGTTATCGACAACAGTTCTGCTATAGAAATCGCCGAAAATGAAGCAGAGGAACCGTTGAAAATTTTGCAACTTACCGATTTTCATTATGATCCTGCTTACGAACCACGTGGTAATGCACAGTGTGGAGAACCGCTTTGTTGTCGAAAAGGGCAGAATAATACTAACGTAAAATCACTGGCTGGATATTGGGGTGATTATAATTCCTGTGACACACCCTGGCATGCTATCGTTGACGCTTTGACTCACATAAATGACACACATCGGGTACGTCGATAATACGATTTTAAAAATTATTAAAACTTAAGGTAGGCTTAATAATGCGGATTTTTATCAAAAATAAAAATTGTCTGCCTTAATTACAAGATTTAGGAGCTACGTAGATACTTAACTCTTTTCTTAACTCTTATGAATTTTAATTTAAGGAATCAGTTAATTTAAATATTATAAAATATGAATCGAATATCCTAAGAAATCTGTTTTGATTTTCAGGATATAAATTATGTATACTTTACTGGTGATGTGATAGACCATGGAGTATGGGAAACTTCGAGGGAAGGAAATACAAAAAGTCTTGTAAAAATTTATAAGAAAATTTATGAAACCTTTGGAAACATTCCAGTATACCCAATCCTTGGAAATCATGAGCCACATCCTTTGAACCAGTAAGTTTATTGAAACATTTTTAGGATAATCCAATAATATCATTCTATGTATAAGCTACATCCATTTTTAAAAGTATTGCATTTTTTAATGAACTTTAATAGAGGAAAGCTCCAAATCTCATATTATTATCATTCTAGAATTAAAAAAAGATTATTCTACTCTACTTTGAAAGTGCTATTTGTATTACTTGACATTAAGTATAATTTACTTGTGTATTCCAGCATACTAAAAATAATTATGTCCTGGTTTGTAGATTTGCGCCAAAAAACATAACATTAGATGATATAACTACAAATTGGTTGTATGAGTTAGTAGCAGATTTATGGATTGGTTACGGTTGGTTACCCGAATCAACACGTGGTACAATACATCATGGAGGGTATTATACCGTTTCTCCAACAAAAGGATTCAGAGTCATAGCTTTGAATTCCAATATTTGCTATAGCTATAATTGGTATGTTGAGTTCATTTATTTCCCAAAATATTCAATGGACTATATACTTGAGTACTTGTTGAATTCTATTTTTCTCTTCGGATGTTCTATAGTATATGTATTATAGTTTCTGTACTTAAAACATTTTCCATTTATAGGTGGCTGTGGTACACTCCAAGGGACCCAGACAATCAATTACAGTGGCTTGCAGATACACTTCGTAAAGCAGAAGAAAACCAAGAATTTGTACATATTTTATCTCATATTCCTGTTAATACCAACGCGTGTTTAAAAACATGGAAACGAGAATATATAAAAATAATCAATAGATATTCTCATATCATAAAAGCAGAATTCAATGGCCATTCACATAACGATGAAGTGGCAATATTTTACAATTCAAATTCTGAAGCACAAAACATTGCTTGGAATGGTGGTAGTATAACTGGTTTCTCAAAATTGAATCCAAATTACAAAGTTTACAATGTAAATGGTAGTAATTATGTAAGTCATTCTAAATTTAAAATTAGAACTTGTAACATACTAATAGAAAAAAATAGTAAATAATTAAAAATAATTCTTATAGGCAGTAAATGATTACCAGAACTGGATGTATGATATTGGTTCTGCAAATAAGGATGTAAATAAAAGACCAAAATGGTTCAAATCGTATTCTTTTAAAGCAGAGTATGGTCTTCCAGAACTGTCAGCTGGATCATTAAACAATTGGCTACATGCAGCATTAAATAATGAGACACTTGTCAACAAGTATTACAAGTAAGATAAAATTACATGACGTATATGCTACTTGAAGTATTATTATACTATAATTCTGTTTATGTTAAACTTTAATTATTGTTTTTTATAGTAATTTTTTCAAGCATGCAGAGCCTTCATTGAAGGAGAATTGTAATCTCGACTGTAAGAAACAGTATTTAAATCGAATAATTATAAATCCTATTCCGGATAATTAAAATTTTTTACTGGGAAAATGTGTACGAAACCTGTTTCTTGTACAATCAAATAAAACATGAAGTTTGATATTAAAATATGTTTATTATGTAAGTCTCAACTAGTATTTACAAATTGTTTTTCAAACACAATAACTCTACCTAACACTTCTCAAGTCAATCCATTCCAACTTTGTATTACGAAGAATTTCTTCGGATGGTATCTGATCTAATAAGTAAATCTAAACACAGAAAAAATTAATTAATCATAACATTATATGTACGCTTCTCTTCCTCTTGAAATAAATTCGTTTACCTGCTTTCTCACATAAATTACAACTTTTTCAATCTGCTCTGGATTGTTATTCTCTGAATTGAAAAACATTCTCCAAATTGCTGCAGCCAATACCTTATCCTCTGATAAAATTCCTTCATCGTAATCAATGAGAGCAGCATTAAATTGTGCTGATAACCGCATTATTTGTTTCTTTTTTATCTTTGCACTAATTTGCTAATAGAAAAATTTGTACCAATTACGCAACATTCGAAGTGGATCACAATCAAATGCAAGTAATGCATGATTCATTGTTTACTTACACCAAGCTTATTCACTCTGCCATCAATATCTTTCCACATAGCTTCTACCAGATTATATCGAACTAGTTTACCATCCTTTCCTTCACCCATATAACGTACCATTAACATCCAAACATGCAATTCTGTGACTAAAAACCAAGAGAAGAATGTGTCTGGCATTTTAAATTCTAAAAAGGAAACGAATAAAACATTAGAGTTTGTCAAATTATTTAAATTATGTCAACTGAATAAAAAGCTGGCAAATACCAGAGTTGGGAAAAAGTTATTTCGAATAACGAATAAACCCACTTATTCGTAAATAAATCAGTTTATTCATATACAAAATTATTCATCATTAGGAAATAACGATTGAATACAGTAAGGCAACAAAGTCTTTCAATTTTCGATAGCCAACTAGATCAAAGGCACCCTGAATATGCTCCAGAAACAGCTGCTTTACGACTTTGGCCGGCAGTTTGGTCCTGATCCGTATCACAAATTGAAAAACTACAGTGTAATGAATGAAGGAATAATGAATAATATAAACGTATAACGAATAACGTTCAAGGAACTCTGGTAGTGCCATTCGAATAATTTCCAACTCTGGCAAACACTAGCATTGATTGTACCTTCGTAAAATGCTGAATAGTTGAGTTTGTTAACTATATGTCCATATCTTAGATAACCTAATGCCATTAATCTCTAAAATACATACAAATCCAATAAATGTTTTCTAATCGTACCATTACTTGTTAAATATTTTATACAGGTGTATACAGATTTAATAAATATTTTCATAAGTAATTCTTATAAAATGGCTAAATTAGTCATTAACACTTATACTTACGTATCTGGTGATGCCTACTCTGATGAAAAATTTTTTAAGTCCCTCAGGTCCAGTTACTACTTTAGGTATATCTGTTGATGTATTAGTTGCATTAACATTTTTACAAAACTGACGACACTGTAGCCTCGTTGAAAAATCTACATTATTTGTAACAATACATTGGCGTTCCATAACATATTTTAATGTGGAAGACACTAATTCCTTCTGTAAAAAAGATTTCACAATATTTATTATATACTATCATGAATAATATTATGCAAAACAATGTAACTTTTAAAATGATAAATAAACCTGTAATTCATAAATCATCAAAATATAGCAATAAAAGGATAATAGAAACTAATGAAATTATACTACAATATCTTGGAAAATATATGTATCTAATGATTCGTTTGTAATGTAAAAATGCGTATAACCTATATCCAAATAATATGTCTAACGATGTTTAACTATTAGATAACATTCAAATGTTTCTATTTTAATTAATCACACCTTTCGAAGTGATAACATTCTTGTACAGTACATCTGTATAGTTTGTGTAATTAAGATCTTTAATCAATCGTTAAGATTTCCACATTTATTTACTTTCCGACCTGAGTGCCATAACCTTTCTCTTTTCGAATGTACACATTTATACTGATTTATACATATAGGTGTATACACTTCTGACGCAAACGAGATATATGTAGGAGTACATAGACCAATCACCCAATGTATTTTTTTGTCTCACGTCCGCGAGGCTCTAACACTTTTGACTTGACACAAGAGGCTGTAAAATCGAAGACATTACGTGTTATTGATTGAGGTTTTACTCGCAGTACACATTACGTTTATATTAGCATAAGTTTGGTACTAACATTATTATCAGTATCGAATAAAGTCAACAATGGTTTGGTAAATCAGAAGTACGAAAATTCAAACCTGCCGCTTATTGACAGAACAGTTACGTATGCGTGATACTGTGATCCAAATTACAAACTTTTCACATCATAAATAGACTTGTAAATTTTCATAGGAATTTCAATTCCTAATTTCTAATGAACTTTCAAAGGAATGCATATCTGATTGATTATTGGGCACATATAATTTTATTATTGACTGAAATATAAAAATTTATGAATCAGATCATTTAAACGAAAAAACAAATAGTGGGATTCTCCCTTTTTTCCCTGTGCGTTTTCGCTATTCAGTCATATTTTTATCTCTGTAGTCTATATTATATTTATGCTCCATAATTGCAATCAACTTAGGAGACACCAGGCGCAATTACAGAGATGTGAATATTTTTCTTCTCGCGCCTTGATTGGCTAAATTGTCTTGAAAAATTGAATAATCATTGAACAGCGCTCTATACAACGGAGATAAGAAGTGTAATAATCCGTGCTAATGAACAAAACATCTTTCAAAATTGAAATATTATAAGTATAGATCTTATATTATTTAAAAGACAATTTCTAATGAAATTTCAAAGTATCTAGCATGTGTTATATTAATCGTTAGAGTTGAGCTGGCAGCAATATACGCATGTGTTTTGACAGTTACCGCATTAAAGCGACTATAACAGTGACTGTTGTACAAGATGACAAATCACTCGTTCGCGTAAAATGCACGGCGTATTAAACAAATAATCAGAACACTGTGTACAAAGTGGTGTTGCAATGTATTCGACGAAAACTCCTTCCTTAAGAATTGATGAAGCAGATCTCAAGTGCAAAAATGGTTGCGGATTTTATGGAAACGCCGAATGGCAAGGTTATTGTAGCAAATGTCATCGAGAGTATTTACAAAAACAAAGATCTCAAACAGAGAGTAATGTTTCTGGACAAGGATATGATACGTACGTTTATTAATTTAATTATGAATTGATACAGTAATCGATGTCTTTTCTAATCAAAGAAATCAATTTTCTTATATTATACCTTGATAGCTAGAATGTTGTAACTTATCGTTTCTGAATTATGTGGTAACAAATTTTCTACAGCTATAGAAAAAGCATATCTACCTTTTTAGTTCATTGTTTTAATAAATTAACTGTTAAATGACATTGTTTAAAATGATTATATTCATAGATAACGTTAATATTTTAGCCAGTCGTTAAATCGGAGTTTAAGTAGTGCTCAACAGAAATATGAAGAGAAGAAAGTACAACAAGAAAAGAAGTACAAGTTGCTGAACATATCTTTTCGTAAGCCGACTACAAAAGGTATATATCTACATTGTCTTTTTCTGTTTTATGTGCAATTTAATTTTTCCTTCTAAGTTCAAATAATGAGCAAATACAAAATTAATATTGTTTGAGAAGCACAGGGATATCAAGACTATATGACTGAATTATTAAATGAATTAACAAAAGACAATTCGGATCTGGAGAAAGTAAAAGCAGAAAATCGTGACCTAATAAGCATGATTGCTAAAACACCAGCAGAAAGAGATGTTAGAAAATGTATGCATTCTTTTATACTCGACATACTTCAAAATAAGGATGTAAAGAGAATAGAAGAACTTTCGGAAATCATACAAAACTTTTATCAAGTATTTGCTAAGCGTTTAGAAAATAATCCCAAATATGCAGGTATTTTAAAACGTTTGTTACAATGTACTCGGTATACATTCATAAAATAATCATATTAATTGTTTCAACATTATTTTAGACATAACACCAGAAATTAAAGAAAAATTATTAGATTATATTGAACGATATACTATGACTTTACTCTACAGGATACTCTTCTGTCCACCCTTTACAAATGATGAAGAAAAGGATTTAGCAATACAAAAAAGGTTTGACTTTATTTAAAACTTCCAGCGAAGACTAAATTTCAACTAAAGTACCATATTTTCACAGAATTCGACAATTAAATTGGGTCAGTGGAAAAAATTTAGAATGCAGGATACATGAAACCAGCGCAGAGGTTAGAGAACTAGTCTATAGTTCAATAACAGGTTTGCATATAAATCATTTAATCAATTTTGGCTGAAATTTCGTTTTTTTAATCGAACTTTCCTATTGTTACAGATTTATTAAACATGGATTCTGTTAAAGCTCCACAAGAAAAACTTTCTTGCGTTATTTATTGTTGTAGAAATATATTTTTAATGTTACAACAGTCCGTTGGTGGACCTGCATCGGCAGACGAATTTCTTCCCGCCTTAATTTTCATTGTTCTAAAAGCTAATCCTGCACGCCTTAAAAGCAATATTAACTTTGTTACTAGGTTTTGTAATGCAAGCAGATTAATGACTGGGGAAGGTGGATATTACTTCACAAATCTGGTACAAGAGAATACTTAGTATTTTTCTTTCATTAAACATGCAAACTGTAAAATCTAATTGTAAACTTAACAAAAAATAATTTACAGTGTTGCGCTGTATCTTTCATTGAAAATTTAACAGCTGCATCATTGAATATGGACGAAAAAGATTTTAATTCTTACATGTCCGGAGAACGTGTACCCGCCAACACTTGGGAATCTGCTCTGATGATATGTGAAGTAAATATTACATATTCAAACTTCGTTATTCTTAACAAATATCTTTTTCTGTAATCCAATTCGATTTTTTATAGAGTTTACACTTAATGTGTGAAGACATAACACTTCTCGATGAAATGAAAGCAAAAACAACAGAAATGGTGAACGAAACGTTAGATTTAAAAGAAAAGATGTTACGGTTTCAAGAAGAAATTGAGTCAGAGGTAAATACAGTTTTGGAGAGAACACCATTACTGATTACACATAGTCAACGATTGCCAACTAATTTGGACTGTGAAGATATAGAAAGTTACCAGTTACCACCTCCAATTATTCCACAAGTAAATCATTGTTTATGAATACAGGGTATTCAACGAAACAGTTTCAGCATATCTAATAATTACAAGTGTGCCCGAAATTTTCGAGACTCCGTCCTCATCCCGAATAAAATTTTCGACCTCCATATTTTCGGGTTCTCGCATACCTCTATTGTTAAATTATTGGATGTGCGTAAAGAAACGTACACGACGTTTCTCTGAACACCCACATGTGTTTCACACATATTTATGAAGCAATTAATTTCAACAATTTCTTTTAGGTTTGTACTACTACAGCTACTAATTCCACCCAACAAAACGACATGAGAATCTCTTTAATAGACGACTGCGTGACTCCATCTCCTACTTTCGATTTTCCCTCTTTCATGGGTGATGATAGCTTCGATGTGAGCAAAGCGGAGGATGAAACTAGTCTCATAAGCTTAGATGCACAATGTGATTTTGATGTCCAGCAAGAGAAAACTTCAAATGAATTATTAGTACCAACTAATTTACATTTAGCTTCTACAGCAGAACCGGAAAAGGAAGATTATCACGGGTTTACTGTACAGGGTTCCAACATACCTACAATTCCATGCAACACTGGGGACTTATCCCTTAATTCTACAGAAACCGATTGTGAAAATTTTTCGAGCTATTTCCATAATGTATAAAATACATTGTTGAAGTGAAGTACGATTTGTAAACAATGTTTTATCTTTACGTGTAACCCTTGCAGTGATATTAGTGAAACGCCACGGTTGTAATGTAAATAACATTAAATAATTTAAAAATATAAATTTAAATACAAATTAATAGAAGCTATTAGGAAAATTAATTTATTTACTATCAATAATTTATGTATTAAAATAATTTCGTGCAACAGTTTTATGTACCTCGTATTATTTTATTTTTTACGTTTATTTCGAACATTTAAAGGTAGCTATTTCAAATTAATTTCAATGTAATTAATTATCTACATATAAATAAATAATTTAAATTCTATTTATCAACAGGATACAAATGTACATTTATCTTCCTATCAAAAGATAATCATATTTGCACTTCTAAATATTATACATTATTTTGATACAGTAAACCATTTCTGCACAAACAGGTCTAGAGCTAGTAAATAATTCCTTCTGTGCAATTTTGTATCAAATATATTATAATCTGCTTTACTTAATTTCTTTATATAACTGTATAGACAGACTTTCGGTAAAAAGATGTGTTGCGTATAGTCACTATCTAGGTCTCTTGAAAAAGATGTTGCCTGTAAACCATACAAATGATTTGAATTAGAATTCAAAGTATATCATGATTTAATTTGATAAAATATTTACCATGCTTAAATGTTTCGTTCCAAAAGAAGTAATATCATATATTGCATTTTTCAGATTTTGACTGACTTCACCCTGGAATATGGCTTCTGTAGAAACACCATGTTTCATTAAAATATCTTGCGGCATCATGTTTACTCTATTTTTGGCATTATAAGGAATAGATCGAATTATATTAATTATGCCATGTGCTTTTCCCATATGACTTGCAGCATGAACTGCTTTAACACTATGAATACTATGCGCTTCCAATATTAGGTAATAAATAGAAGAAGTACTATATTCTGTATATTTTTCTATTGCACGCAGATCCAGAAACATAGGATTCTTTAGATGTTCTAAACGAATATCTATCAGTCGTTGGAAATAATGTATGGAAAGGGAATGATTTTCTAGAATCTGTAAATGTAAATACCATAACTTTAACATCAAATTGATAATGTAGCGTATTATACATTTAATAAATTGCAAAATCATACCCTAGCTAATTCCAGCAGGACAGGACTTCTTGGAGGATTTCCCTTAAATGTACTATTCAATGCATTACTCCAAAATTTCAATCTCATTTCTCCTATTTTATGGTCATGTATATGATCTTGTACTCGAGCCACTTCCACATTAAGTGCACGAATTGCGAATACAGCAGATCTAACTTGAGGTATAAGCGATAATGTGCATAGAAAATTTTCATAGTCATACTTTCTGGAAAAACATTCAAACGATGATGGTAGTACACTCAAAATTTGGCATTAGTTTTATTCGAAAAGTATTTCATAATTTGATAGAAATCCAGTTTCATTACAGAATCTAAACATTTTTATTATCATTAGACCGTAATCTTAATGTGTACGATTCGAAATTCAATTATTGTTTATTTTGTATGTTAAATAATTAAAAGCAAAGTTTATAAAAGTTACATTACTTTGAGGCAAGTAGCAGTGTCGAGAAATTTCACTCATTTGTTATTATTTGTCATTATATACCTAACTAAGTCAAAACAATATTCAGCCGGCGTTTGTTTTTTGGCTACATGTGAATACTTTGCAATGTGTAAGAACGTAATTCGACGAAAATTCAGAAAATTTCGTCCGTTCATACTGAACTTTCTTATGTTCTTCACGTTTATGTGTATAGTTCCGCCAAAACAACAATGGCGGCTTGCCATATGATCTATCTGGATCACGGTGTAAAAATTCTATCTTTCATTGGACTATCTCGCGCGGGAATAAATTCAAAAAAATTATAGGTATACATTGGCCCTATTTTGCTACTGGGGTTTTTATTTAACTTATTAGTTAACAAGCAAACATTCTTGCATTCGAAAACTAAAGAACAAGTAAGATTAACATAATCTAACGTCTACAAGTAGTTCGACTGATTTCTATTTTACAAGTGATCATATGGGAAAAACTTTCAAAATATGGTACAAACAATTTCCACAAAATTTTTAGTGTCTCAAAAATATTGATATGGTTAATATTATTTACTTCGTTGAAAGAGGTGAATCCTGAGGTCATTTGAAATAACTTTTTCCTTTGCGAAAATATTTTTCGGGGCTTTGTTAGGGAGTTGTTAACGAAAAACACGGACCAATCAGAATACGGCTCAGCGAACGGATCCGGCTCGACCAACGCCAACGCTACTTTTCGCTGTAGCCGCACTCTGATTGGTCCGTGTTTTTCGTTAACAACTCCTTAACAAAGCCGCGGAGAACATTTTCGCAAAGGAAAAAGTTACTTCACATGACCTCAAGAAGCAAAATATTTTTTACACACAGCATATTGTGATGATCTGATACGAGAGAGGATATCCTCTCTGCTAACACATATATATATATAATCGCAGCGTATAAAAGTATTATAGATGGGTATTCCATTTTACAAGTACATATGTGCTGTCACCTGGTAGGATTAGTAATAAATATACATTCCGTTTTGTACAACAGTTTCATGCCGACATGAATAATACATATATACATATCATTTAATTTTCGAATACAATATTTATCACTCTACATTTGTAACGAAGACTAAAATCCCGCACTTATCATAAATTATAATGAACAAACATTTTGGTTGTTCCAATTCAAGTTCACGAACTGTCGCTAGTGGTGTTCTTGGGCGTTAACAAAAAAATGTGAGAATCGATATGTGTACCATCAATTTATGGTTTATGGCCACCTTACCTCGTGACTTGTTCATTGATTATTAGTCACAGAAGAAATCACGAGATAGGTTTCTTCGTTCAACGTTGATCGAAAGAAAATTGTGCTACATTAGTGGATTATTAGTACAAATCTACACTTCTTTCTCTTCGCCGGCTTCTGTTCGAAAGAACAGAATCTTTTCTGTAGATTCAATTAATCGAATGTGAAAATCGTTGCGACTTAATCAAAATCAAATATGGGATCGCTTTTTCGAAGCGAGGAGATGACCTTGTGTCAACTCTTTTTGCAAAGTGAAGCAGCTTATGCTTGTGTCTCGGAACTTGGAGAATTGGGACTTGTACAATTTCGAGATGTGAGTTTCATATTTTAATATTAATTAAACGTGTTTTCGGTATGACATTTGACGCCCACTGTTCTACCACAAAATTTCTTATAGAACGTTGATATACAGATTCAGTTAAAAGTTTGGAATTTATACCATATTTAAAACGGGTATGTTGTCCTGAATATATCAGTTTAACTATTTAATACAAGTAATTTTGGTATGTGTATCAGTCATAAATTTCAAATCATTTGTTAAATACGCTCCTATTTGATTATCCAGAGAAAATTAATATCACTTGATGCTTTGTGCTAAAATATCTTATGCACATACAGAAAATAAAATATATTCTTAGATTGAAATCAATTTAAATTCAGTATCGTTCTATTCAAATTTGGCATACCAGTATATGTCATGGGCGTGTGCATTAAGCGATTAATTACTGTCATTGATAGAGAAACTATCTATAGACAGAAAACAGATTTAAATTTATACAGTCAAAGACTAGGAAGTACTGTTATTTAATGATGTAAATTGTGCAATGTTATAAATGAATAATACAAATTTTTCTATTTTTTTTTTAAATAAAATTTAACTCTAAATTACTACTAGATAAAATACTGTTTAAATATCATGCAATCTATTTTATTTGAAAATACAATCAAATCCATCTAACTATGTACATCTAACTATGAAGATAAAATATCTTACATGTTGTAATAAATTTATAAAATAGTAATTTATTTAAACGATACTCAAGTTAGTATAATTTTATTTTGAAATACTGCATTTAGTTTAATCAACTTGTAGTTTATTTGAAATACTCATATTTTGTTACCGAAAAGAATTATTATAAATGCTTTCCTAGACTCTCATTCTTTGTTATTTCATTGGCTTATATTATATGTTGAATGAAATAGTTTTTTCAATAAAGGTACTTTAAATTATGTCAGAGGAACTTTATGAACTGATGTAAGAAAATAGTATTAACCAAATACGTTAATACATTTCTTCTCAGTTCCTCCTTTTAAAGTCACTTCCTACCCCTAGCATTTCTATTCAATTTATTATTTTATCTGAACATCATAGTATCAAGTATGTCTAATAATTAGACTGCGAATCTTTATGCAAAATAAAAATTTTCTACATCATTTTTAAGGAACAAGAGCTAAATAGACAATTTTTTCATTCTCTAACAATTATAATAAATCAAAAGCAGTACATTGATATTCTTAAATTCATTTAATATGTTCACTGTTTTAAGTTTTACCGTCTCATTTTTGTCATAAATGCATAAAATCTGCAGTCTACTGATAATATTTGAAATAAATGTTTTAGAAATGTTACTCACAAGTTTAGTTGCGAGTCTAGCTCCAAAATTATAATAAACACATATACAAAAACAGCTGGTAATTGATGTCATCCTTAATCTAAAAAGTTCTATTTCAATTTGATTTATTTTAAAGACACATTCTTATTTGGAATTACTTATTTTTAGTACATTTTCTTTTTAAAGAGATAAAGTAGTAACTTAAAGGGAACAATGACGAAAGCATGTATAGTTTACAAAGTAAAAAGAACAGAAAAATATAAAAATAATGTTACTTTAAAGAATATGGTGCTTTATATCCAAATATGTCCCTAGTCTCTGAATTTTCATTCCAAGATTCGACTTTTTTTTTACCTAGAAAAATAGTATTTATTTAATCAATATAACACAACAATTGTCATATTTTCAAGTATGTTTTATATAAATTTTTGGCAGCCAGCTAATAGAAGTTTTTTATGACTTGTCACTGTACAAAAAGAAACAAGATTTTAAAGACTTGATCCACAGGATTCCAAAGTCCTTCGACCCCAGAAATTGTGTCATGCTCCTCAACATTTTCCCTGCAAACTTATTAAACTAAAAGATCATTTCAAAAATAGCTGTTCTGCAATTCCATCGCGAATGATACACATTTGACGAAACTACCTATACATTGGCTAAACATTATAAAATAGGAGATGTAAACGCAGTTGCGACTTTAGACGCATCTGCACACCAAATCTTGCAGAACCTGACTGAACTGCTACATCAAATATAGATTTTGGACTCCTCTGAACAACTACTATATTGAACGCCAGATCGAGTTCCGTTGCGCGATAATTAAGATTGCTCTTGAAATTAATTGATATCGTAAATCAAGATTATAAAGGTTCGAAAACCAGCCGAGTATGCAACCTTACACGCGCCGGGTTAATATTTTCGGAACGACTCTAATAACTCGAAATAAGCCTCAAGATAAGGAAAGACGTAAATACGATTTTAAGAATTGATATTGATTAATGACGCGCGCTCGTTTTAGGGGGGAAGGGGTTGTTGAGAAGTTTAGAACGCTAAAGATAAGACGATTTTTGCGACTTTTTCTTGGAGAAACTGTATGGTGATTCTGTTTGAAATTTTTCGTATATAATTTATTCCATATTCAAGAAACATGCACTAACTTTTTCGTTGCAAAATATACGCTAGAAATAAATAAATATACAATTGTGTAGTCTTTAATTTTTGCCAGAAAAGAATAATATTCTTAATTCTTAAATTTTCGTTAAATAAAAAATTGTTTCATTTAATTTGTTTATAAAAAATATTTTTTACAAATATTTCGTACTACATATTTTTTAAATACGGTAAAAATTATTCCTACGATGTGAACCTGGACTTTTTTTCAATGAGCATCATCAAAATGTTTTAATTCTTTTCGAAACTTCACAGGTTTTCTCTTTTTCATTCTTTTTTTGATTATTCGATTTTATAACAGAATACGTATAATTATAATAATGTTTAATCATTTTATTTACAGCTCAATCCCGATGTCAACGCTTTCCAACGAAAGTTTGTCAACGAAGTACGCCGCTGCGATGAGATGGAACGTAAATTACGTTATTTGGAAAAAGAGATTAAAAAAGATGGTATACCGATGCTGGACACCGGGGAAAGTCCAGAAGCTCCACAGCCTCGGGAAATGATAGATCTTGAAGCAACGTTTGAGAAACTCGAAAATGAGCTGCGAGAAGTGAATCAAAATGCGGAAACTCTCAAACGAAATTTCTTGGAATTGACAGAGTTAAAACACATACTTAGGAAGACCCAAGTTTTCTTCGATGAGGTAGGAAGAACTCTTTCAAATCTATTTTTACAATATAACACTTTGCAATTTACATAATACAATAATCTATGCTGCTTCTAATATAATAAACAGACGTCACTACATAGAGGTAACAGAAATACAGTATGTCTTATGACATAGGCTGTACATATATGATAATCAAATTGAGGAAGACTGAAACACACAACTTTTTCAGTTAAAGAGAGACTATTTATACTGAATATATTTTACTACAGGATGCTCAGAAACATATAAAATGCACATAGGTCTTATTTTTCACTAAAATGTTTCGATTTCTTATTGTAATAACAAAATTGACTAAAAGTATGTCCACATTTTTCTACGCATATTTTAGAATGGATTGTATTCATAAGTTTGAGAAGTATCTATTCAGGCATTTTCGTAATGTTAAAAATCATGGAATTAAAAGAATACGTGATTTTGTTATATGAAACATGTTAACTAGACATGTGGTCAAATGTGTTAAAATTCGCGCGAAAGACAATCGGTTTAGGTATATAGATTTTGAAGTTGTCATAATAATTTTTGTTTAGTGGTAAAGAATATTGTACTTGTGTTTTACATACATGTACATGTATAACTGTTTTTTTTTGTATTGTCCTTTGTTGGAAATCGTTTTTATTATGAAAAGAAAAATCCCGCTTTATAGTTATTTTTCGACTGGAAACGTTTATGCGTTTATAAGAAACGTAGGTCTGTATTTACAGTATTTTATCTAGTCAAATTAATAAATTAATAGCTTCAAGTTTCTATTGAAATGTTTAAAATGAAAGCAAATTGGTGAAAAAATATAATAAAATTATGTAGAACGTACTTCTAAGTTCTAGGAGGTACTTGTGCTATTTTTTAATACAGTTCTCATAAAAAGATCTTGTTTTCTATGTGGAAAAAGATAAGCATTTTTAATCGACACAAACAGTCATAAATATTGCAGTTACATTTGCAAATAATTTATACACACAATACTGGGAAACATATAATTTTTTGATTACATTTATTAGATATAAAATCAAAGATCATCCTTGAAAGGTAACTTATATTGATTATTAATCATTTTATATTATCTCATCAAATCGAAAATTATTCGAAAAAATAGATATTTCATATGCACTAGCTTAATCCAGAATGTCTGGTTATCATTTTTAATGTATAGAGTATCCTACAGATACACCAGAAAGAAACAATTACATTTAAATGAAATTTGAATCGATTAGATTGTCCATGTGCAATTGATGAGAAAATTCAATAAATACTGAAGAGTACAATGGTAAGAAGTACAATCACAGTACATTGTACTTCTATAGTACAATGTTAAGTCGTGTCATTCATAATTGCCACTTTTATAGGTTGAAATAAAAATCAATAAGCTTTGTTCAATCAAGTGAAACATGCACCATTAGCTGTAATGGATTTTTTCCCAGTAGAATACCAAGTATGAAATATGTTCTACTTTTATGAAAACTGTTGTTTTAAAAGAATATTACACGAATTAAATGAAAATTATTTTATCGAGGATACAACTTTTCTATTCTGGCTTACAAAAGTGACAATTTAACATAATACAACTTAACACTTTGCACAACCAAATATATAAATATATTCTTATTATTACAATACTAACAATTATTCTAATAAAACTTAGGAAGTGCACACTTTTGACACATACAATTCTATGATTAATTATTTGTTGATGCAAATATAGCATTGTAAGCTATACAAACGATTTCAAGTGCATGACAATGGAAATTGTGCGATATGTGTCTAATAATAATGCCTTCTTTGCAATTGCTTTGCGATTTTGTAAAACAGTGCAACTTTATATTACACAATATGAGAGAGTAATAGTTTAAAGAGAATTTTAAAACATGTTAATAATACCAAGTCAAGAGACCGTTGAAATTAGAAAGTGTTTGTTTTGTGTTACTAATAATAATGTTGAGTGATTTTAGGACTATTAATGTGTTAGTGTTGCCAACTAACCAAGTTGCAGAATTGCAAAAGACACAAGTCACTATTCAAGCCCTATCTCCCTGTAGCCCTTGTATTGTATTCTTACAATACGTACTCGAAAAAATTGCAACAAAACAACATTCGTAATTATCTTTTAAGTGTTTGTTATTCGTTGATAATACATGCATCAAAAACATTTTGCATTCAGGTATTAAGTGTGTAAGTGCAAGTGATATCACATTAATTTTTTCAAGTTCGAATCTTTGTGTTTTAAAAAGTTCTCTGGTTTTGTATGTGACAGTATTAAGTTGCACCTTTAGAATTTGTTGTTTCAAAGGTAATATATGTAAATGTTCCTTAGTAAAATTGTTACATGTAATTCTTTACTATATACAACATCATGCATTCAGTTTATTAAATTAAAGCATTAATATTTTAGTATATATACATTCCGTTGTTCTTAGTTACCAGTAATAATCATTTCCTTTTCATTGATTCTCGATAAATTTACATAAACTTAATAAATGATTTTTTTATGTAAAGAAAGTCCAAGAAAAATAAATATCGAAGCAGCCGTAATCATATTCAGAACATAATTTGTGTAACGGGGAGATGGAGATACAAAAGAGAAAATATTTATATTATACTTGGTAGATTTCGGTTATGTACAATGTGTCTTATAATTCGTAACACATTTTGTAGCTACCCATGTCTTACATAGAATGTGCAGGGTATAAAAAAACTTTGTCAGAGAAACATTACCAATTAGTTTATGAGCAAAAGAGTACTATACCACTGTACTTTACATTAAAGCTTGCATAATCAGTTATAACTAAAGTCTAAATATTAGAAAATCGATTTGAAATATTAGAGAACAATGAATGTCATACTTTTCACCACTTCAAATAGAAATTACTAGAGGCATGCGAAAACCTGAAACACCTCTAGTAATTACAATTTCCATAATGGTACTACATTAATAGAAAATTTATTGTTCCTGTAATATCTAGTATAACATTTTATCACGTTAGTAGTAGGTCTCTGTTTATATAACGAGTTTCTTTATGATTATTTATAACACATACTGATATAATTTACCCGAAAGACCTAAAGACATTCTGCATATGAATACATTACATCCAACTGTTCGTACAATAATCTTTTAAATTAATCAAAATCGTAGCTTTGTAATTTTATTACATATTTGAGTTTAAACTCAATCTTCATAACAGTCTAGGCACCCATTATGAAATATTAATAGTTAGAAGATAGTTAACTACATGTTCCCAAACTATAATTTCAAATAATTTGTGAAGTAATGTTCTAAATGACCGTAGAGTTGAAATTGAAACATGTATGAATTACTTATGTATTTTGTCATGTGCAGTGTGTTATCGTTAAAACCTGCATGGTATTAAGAAGATGAAATTCTAGTATAGTTGATTTATCGTTTTACATTGCTTTTATAGGGAAATTGTCTTTGATCATTCAATATTTCACTGTAGTATTTTAAAAGAATAGATACTAAATATTGGTAAAGAACTATTCAGGTATGAGGCGTTAACAATCGATGATTACTAAAAGTACTTCTTAGTGGTTGATATTTTAATTGAATATTCTTACAATCATTGTATTTTTAATCACGTACCGAGAATATCATTGGTACTTGCATGAATTGATTAAAATGGGACACACAACATACATGTACCTTACTGTTATACATTACATGTATTCTCTTATGAGAATGATGTTGTAAACTTTTTATATGAAAGTTTCTAATTATCATATTGCTTAGTTGCCAATGTATAAACATTATTTTCGTGTCTGTTGTTTAGAATTCTTAAATTATTTTATTACAAATACATAGACAAAGTTCGAATATTTTATTATGTATGTATATATGTGGTTGATATCTATTCTAGAAATGTTGTTATTTATCCCATAAATGGTAAAAGTCATTATTAAAACTAATATTTATATTAATATGTATTCTATTTACAATATAAATATTTTATATAATATTTATTATGCTACAGTTAAAAATGAATTGCTTAATAACAGCATTATTATACATATGAAAGATTTTAGACTTAAGCTTGTTTAATATGTTGAATGTTGAAACAAATGGCGTGCATGCAGATAGCTAGAATATGTAGAAATAGGAGTTCAGGCTACATTTTTCAAATTTACAGTTCAAGAATATAATATATGATATATTACATAGATTTTTGCATGAAGCATGTTTTTAATGTAAATCTAATAACAATTTTATATATATATAAATATATATTTTTATATGTATAGAAAAATAGAATCTTCATTCCACAGATATTCATGAATTTTTTGATAATTTGCGATTAATTAATTAATTTATTTATTTATTTATTTATTAATGTGCGATTTCATTTGGTTTAACAAAAGAGACATTCATGTAAATGATTAAAAGAACAATACCTTTAAGCTTGGCGTTTTTAAAATCTGTTTTCATAGTGTCATATTAAAATTAATAATAAAATGCTATGAATATAGAAACAGCAATCCATAGCTAACAAGTAAAACATGAAAAATATTTTTTAATATCAAGTTTTCAATAAATATAAGATATAGTTTAATAATAAATTACTGAGTGTACCAATTAATTAATTTGTAATTTCGTACGTAAATTTTCATCGCATACGGTATCGAAAATTATCAAAAAATCATGGGTATCATCTGAACGTACAAGTATGATTTTGAATCATACTGTTACTAAAATTATGAGTAGTGACCAGTCTTATTAACATTTATTGTACAGTATTATGCTATGTGTATATCAAATAGTAGTTTCTTACATTTGTACTGATAATTACATTGATCTTCAATTTGGACTGAAATTTTCATTCGAAATATGAATGCATGATCTCTATACTAATTCAATTTTTTAACTATTTGAAACAGTTATTACATTATTTAATCGTTCTGATAAATTATTACGCAGTAATGTTTCAAAAATCGTTTACCCATTAATCGGTGAAACTTTTCTAAAATTTATTTTTGTCTTGTATCACAGTGATGTTGTGTGAACGAACACAAATTTTAGTACAAATGTACTTTCTTAGCCCCAAAATCATTCTTAATCACCCGTCGGACGTAATATGACAAAATAGTCGTTTAAAAAAATTATATCTAATAATGATAATTATAAGTGGACAATTGATAATATTTATTAAAAATAAGTGACATAACAGTATCAATATAATAAGGATAAAGATGCGATATTATGTCGTTAGAGAGGTATTAATGTGATTAACTGCACTCAAAGGAAGATTAAGTAGATATAAGATATGATATATTTACTTTTTGTATGAGATAGTGTTCTAAACGGAAGAGTTACCAATGGTAACCTATAGGTTTTACTATACGTATTATACGTTTTATTAACGTATACGTTCTATATTATTCATAACATAAATAATTGCTATGTTCGTATTAATTCACACAAAACTGTATGTATCGAGACATTGACATGTATAAAGCCATTCTAAAACGTTTTTTTTTAATTTTAGAATAATTTTTGAAACATTACTGCATGTTTAAAACTAATTCTACTATACGGAACATTTCTGTAGTATGACAATATTTTATTTTCACCCTATTTCCTGATAAGCAAAAATTTAAATGTCAAGGTGATTATAAACCGTTTAATTATTTAACTTCTCGTGTCCATTTCATATGGATATTAGAAAATTTAACATATTTATTTGCAGTACACGTTCTATTTGAGTACATCATTGTCTCATTTATTTAAACAAAAATAACGCAAAGCTACATTTAAGTTTCTGCTTCTCATAATAATACTGTTACAGTATATTTGGAGTTGTAAATTATACTATTTATTCTTATTGTATTAAATGAAAATACAATTTTTTATATACCTTCCATTCAGTTCAAATCCTGCTAGTAGAAAGGGTACAATTTTTCGAATTTAATAATGTTTACACATGCATACTTCCGGCCAGAAGTGTGAGAACAGGTGTCTCGTTTAAAAGATAGAGATACTGTTTCTCTTCAAAGATTTAAAAAAATTCACATATTGAAATTAGAATGTGAGTAATTCGTACAAATACTATTTCTAGTAATTTTGGTCTGTTGTTTGAAAGTAATGTTATCTTCCGTCACCAATCACGATTCATTGACTTTTCGCTGGTAATATGCATATATACACGTTATATTTACACAATTAGTATGCAAACATGAATATTTTCCAAAAGAAGAACATATCTTTTACGTATTTTTTTATAATTTGCCCGGCTTGTGTAATAAATACAGTATTCAGTAGTAGCTTGAATAGAAGCTGTCACATTTTCGTATTAGAGCAGATAAACATTTCTCTCGTTAGAAAACTTTTGGAAAAAAAAATAAAAAAAGTGAGAAGTGACAGTTGTAAGATGCAGTTGCTCTTGATGCGTGAAAAGCAGTGTTTCGATTCGACTCCAAAAAAAAAAAAAAAAAACGTGGGTATTGAAAAATTGATATACGTATAAATGACCGCATTTTAATCCGCGAACTTTTTAGTGTTAAAATACGATTTAAAATATCAACAATGCGTCAACAATATTATGCCTTCGAATAAAATACAATCAATTAAAGCGTTATTTTTTCCCCCTGATTATTAGTCGTATCTCTCCGTTCAGATTATACATCTCTAAATTTTGTTATGTAACCAAAATATTTTTAATTGTAATATACGATATTTACTGTGACTCACGCTATATGTTTACTCGAACAAATCTGCTTGAATATCATAAGCTATATGGATTACGGTTCGATATACTATCAAAAAGAAACCCGACCGAATTCATAAAGATTTTATTGGTTGCGTTAATCGATATATGGTCTCTGTCTCCGTCGATGTAATCCTCTTGTGCATCGACATAGCGATTTTACCGCTTCTATCATGCTCCAAATGCTATCGTATGCACACGCAGTTTCACGGATTAAAGTTCGACTTTCATGTACACGTGCATTTCTGTTCAATACCCACAACTTCTAATTTCGTTACAAAAAGAACAATCTTAATTAGATCATTTTGATTATTTTTGCATACTACTACAGTAATGCCTCGATATATGTGCAATCTTCGAGACTATAATGCCACTAAATATCGCGTAGAGACACTACTCTTGATCTCTTACTGCTAGCGTTGAATATAAAAAGGGGTTGCCAGTAAATAAATCTTTGTTGTTTATGTTTGAGCCTTTTACCAATATGATCGTGACATTTTTCTGATTAAAATGAGACCAAACACAATACAGTTTGGATAATATTTACTTGTTTTATTCACGATTCAATAGAACCTCGATTATCCGAACCGATATCTGAAATCTTTACTATCCGCACGCGTGTTTCATAACAGTTCAATCTAAAATGAATCGCATATATTTTACTTATTGCATAAATCAGGAAAGATTCAATCCGACATGAATTTAAATTCAGATATCGGTTCGGATAGTAGAGAATCTACGAGATTCTCAATTGAACAAGGAAGCATGCTCCGAATTATGTGACGTTGGTGAAAGTTTCATAAAAGAAACGATCGAAGACCAAAGAGTTTCAGTATCGTTACAAATATCGTGCGCATCTCTTTCACATATACTGAGGCATTACTGTACTTTTTTCTTTTCCAATACACGAAATGAACAATTGGTACACAGCGGGTTGGTTTGGTAGTCGATTTCTTTGGCGTTCGAGTCGAACTAATGAAGTATTCGAATGTACACACAATTCTACTTTCGTTTTTCTCACAAACATACAAATTCTGTAATCCTTGATCTTTCTGTCCGTTCTCTATTCCTTGACCGAATGGTTTAATGCTCGCCTGTGTTCAGATTGGTGAGTCTTATAACATCGTTTGATGAAATGTATAAGACCAATCGGGAGATAGGGCAAAAGAGAGGTGACATGTGTCTGTTGCCAGGCTGAGCATGGAGGTGTCGTGTCGCAGATGGCAGACCCCAGCCGTGAGGAAGAACAAGTCACTCTCTTGGGTGAAGAGGGCCTCCGCGCTGGCGGCCAGGCTCTTAAGCTCGGGTAATTAAATGCGGTGTAAATTCGACTACAATAGTGTTCGGTTCAATTTACATCAGTTCAGAAACCAACATGTAAATTCTTGCGAGCGGGACATCTTTCTTTTCCCAAGAACTGAGACCCGAACATTGCTCAACGAAGTGAGAGAGTCGGTACGAAACAAACGAAAGCTAGATAAACGTAGTACGTCGAGCACCAGCGGATCGAGACTCGACATTTCAAAGGGAGACCACGACTGGAAAAACCTAAACTTGCAATAAAGAAAGTTTCGTTTTCTGTAATTGCCGTCTTACATTCGTAATTGCAGTACCAACGGATAGTCGAGATTCTTCCGATTAAAATAAGTCCAAACACGACGTAAATCGGACTATTTTTGTGGATTTAAGTCGGGTCTGCGCAACTGATTGGTCACGACCTGCCGACGCGCGAGCTACCCCCACTACCGCGCTCCGACTCGTACAAGTGCGGTAGTGGGGATAGTCGCATACTAAATCGGTAAAATTAGTCCGATTTACCTCGTGTTTGTACTCGTTTTAATCGGAAGAATCTCAGCTAACTGTTGGTGCTACAATTATAAAGGTAGAACGCGAATTACTGAAAATAAAATTTTCTTTATTCTGTGTTTACTTGTTCCAGACGTGGTACTGCATACATTGTATTAATTCTCTATCCTTGTCTACTGGGGTAGCTATAATTTAACCGTGTAGATTTTATGTAAATTTAACCGAGCCCTACTGTAACATAGGACGTAACGATTTCAACGATCTATCAAAAAATTCCCTCTACAAAAGTATCGTTCCACCAATTCGCTATACAACCGCCGAAAACACGCACAATTATGCTACTGCGTTTACCTTGCATTTCTTAAAAAGAAAATGTTCTTGAAACACCCTAATAAGTCACGTTTTTCTCTTTAATAGTCCAATCAACAAATAATTCTCAACGTTTCTTATTGCATCGAAACGTAAAATAAAATTTCCAACCGCAATTTTTCGTGAATTTCGGAAAATCCTTACGTCCTATATTTCAGAAGCGTTGCTAATCATTGCATTCTACGAATACTTTATGAATTGATATTTTGAAAGTTTTTTGGATTAATTTAAATGATTGTTCTCCACTCTGCTATGGTATTGGGTCCGATTATACTTACTACGATGATAAAGTCGGAGAATATTGTGCTTAATGTTCAGTTTATGAACATTTCGTTATGTATTCTATAAAATTTTAGGGTGTGTTTCGGATATTGTAGAGCTTATGAGATTTTTTTTGTGTAATTAGGATATGCACACGAATATAAATTAAGTAGAGGGCACAATACGTCAGTGTGTTCTGTGGTTACAGCACGTGTATACTACGGCAGACACCATAGGATCACACTATAGGAATCCCCTCAGGCAAGCTGTTATCAACCGTTATTTGAATTTGCAAATTTGTTTGGTCTATGTTTTTTGCCAGTAGCTACCTAGCAAAGTCCTTTTAGCCGAAAAGGAACACTAATATTTCTAGTCACTAAACGTTGAAAGTTTTCTTACACTTATTAATTTCTTACAAAGAAAGTATGTTTATGATATTAACAATGAAATATACACTGTCAAGTGGTACTTTAAGATGCGTTTTGTAATCAACACACTTTCCTGAAGTTGTCAGGTTTTGTTTCCACATGTTTATGTATCTGTTGCTACATATTGAATTAAATTATTGATTACTGCTACAATGTCTAGTATATATGTATAATTGATGATATATCCAATGTTACATTCTCACATTTATTATATCGAGAAGTACTTACTTTGTTAAAAGATTAATAATCAGATGATTATTAATCGTAATTGACATGTTGTGTTCATAAAAAAATCAATGTTTTCTGTTGTTACTAAATTAGGTACATTCGTCGAAGGTTTAAATTAACTATGCATAATGGTAGTGAAAGGCAACGATCATAAAAATATTGCTGCTTAAGCAACATTAGATGTTCAATGACAGATGTGACTGTTTGCTTGATTAAATAACAATCACTTAACAATTGTTTTAGAATTGGTATACATGTGAGATTATTCACGATACAAATTAATATAACGTACATTAGTAATATTGTATATATATGTGTATATATATATATATACATAACAGTTGATACAGTTTGATATCGCCCACGTAACATATTTTTCCGATTCGTTGAAAAAGAAAAACCAAGCCCTTCAAACTGTATCGAACACTTGTGTTACAATAATAATACTCGAGTAGAGTGTACACGAATTGTTGTATCTGCTATCTATGTACATATCGACAACAACAGTTTGTCTTATCTATACAAAATCATTATGCAGTCACTTTATTTATGTAAATAACAAAAATGATGATGGTCTGGCCATGGGTATGTATATAATAATGTACGTATTTTGTTTAACATGTTTTTCGTAGTAAGCTTTTTTCGCATGCTGTACACTAATTCTTAAAACGATTATACTTAGCGGAACGTTGTACTCGCAACCAGTGTCGCCAGATGAGGGGAGGGAGCACGAATCGAGGGGGAAGAAGTTACCCTCTCTTTCTGTCAGCATGACAGAGACGAAACGCGTCACGTGACCAGGCCGCGGTAGAAGGGGAAATTAGAGTGGGGGAACAAGTCTCGATCTGGCGACACTGCACACGACTACTGGCGCTGTTTTAATGTTTAACCATTCTTTTCCTAGACAGAAAAAAAAATAAAAAGACGGATCAATGTTTGTGTGCTGCTGTTTTGCTTGCCTTTTCGATTATGCTTTACAGAAAATTGTTTTCATTCCCTTTACGTAAAGAAGAATCAATTGGTCACGTGAGGTACATGACTGAATCTTTCTATCAAAATACAGACGAAGAAAATAGTGTAATAGAACGAAATGCAATTACAGATCAATAATTCTTGGTTCTACAGAGGTGGCCCATTTTTTTCTATAGATGGATCTTTCTCAGAAAACGTGTGAAACTAAAAAAAAACACACACACAAAATCCTTTGTCTTACAATTCGAAGATGAATCTAAATTGCCGGAGTTCAATATTTGTGCAACGAAGTTTCCGTTACTAGTAACACATGTGGCATGACACGATAACGTTAAATTTAATCGTGTTGTGTTTTGTGCACAGTACATGCCTCGATATATGTGAAATGACGTGCACAATAGTTTAAATTATGATTTATATCGGTGAGTTCAGTGTTAATCCAACGACAAAACTTTGATTGTTTTTACTTGTTTATGAAACTTTTACGGATATATTTGTGACGCTCTTATGATTAGAATGGCCCCAAACACGATGCAATTTGGATCATGTTCACCTGTTTAATTCACAATCTAGTGGAACCTCGATTATCCGAACCGATATCTGAATTCTCTAGTATTTTACAGGTAAACAGTTCAACAGTTTGTATTTATTGTACAAGATTTATTCTAACACCGTGGCAAACTTTCGCCAATTAATTCGGATAACTGATGTCCTATTGTATCAGTGGATTAAACAAGTAAATTATGATCCAAATTGTGTCGCGTTCGGAGTCATTTCTCAATCAAAATATCATCGGGAAGATATCGATAAGAGTTTCGTTAAAAGAATGGCTAAAAACAAAATAGTTTTGTTACCAAATTTTTTTTGTTACTTTTGGTCCCGAAGTTTTCACATGTATCGATGTATTATTGTACTAAGAATGGAAACGTTTGAAGTGAAATAGATTTTCGAAGAATAAGTCTCTTCACATTGATTTCGACAGAATCGATACACTTGACCTTCATATTTCCTAAAACAATTATATGCACTATGTCCCGGATAAGCGTTCCCGCTATCATGTTGTAATCTATACAGTCATGTCTCGCTACCAGATCACGATTCGAAATCGATGACGACTTCAAACGAGGGTTTTCCCCCGAAATTTTCGCAGAAATTCGTTTTTACAGATTGAAAAGGAAAAAAACCAAACAAAAAGAAATTGATTTTTCGACCGCGAATGACTCTCGACGCTTGTTTTAACACTTTTGATCACCGAACTACTGGACCGACAACGACCGGCACTAGTAGCGAGATATTACTATACTAAACAAAATTTCACTTTTCTACATTTAAAGCGTCCTATCATTCTCTTTTTTACACCAACTTACTCTTGCAAAAGTAAATCTACTCGTAGATTAAAACTGTTCATCCTTTCATTATTAAATGTATCGTACGGACCTTTCTTTCCATCAACTTTAATTATTAAGTATTTAAATGTAACAGGTATAGTCTTCCATAAGTTATATTTTTCAGATAATCTATTTAAGTAAGAATTGACGCGCTTATAACACTCTTATATTTCTCCTCTCCTAGAAATAGAAACGATTACGAATATTAACAGCTTTAATATAATGTAGTATTGTTTGGTAATCCATTATTGAAACAGAAACTATTACTGACTGAAGATATCTTTTTATATTCCCATGGCATACAAACATCAATGCGAGGTTAAAATACGAGAAATTGATTCTTTAAAAGTAAACAGTTCCAAACATGTTGAAACACTTCAGTCAACAAATTATGATACATGTTAGGTTCGTGTTTGATTAAAACTCATTATTGCATTGATTCTAAATTTTGATAAATTACTGCATTGTCCAATAACTAATATTCCCACTTTGGCTTTTCCATGAATAACAATTCAAAAAGTATACTTTCATTGAAAAAATAATAAAATAACCATTGTTATTCACATTGAATACATAATATATGTATACAGAAAGGACCAAACTAACGTGGCCCTTAATGAATTACCTTCAAGGTGATAAGATTTGATATTTTCCATGTTTTCCTCTTCCAGTAAATTTTCAAGGTCACCTTCATTTATGCAGAATGCTTAGGGCATTGTTCAACGAACTCAAAAGCAAGCATATTTTTGCAAGGATACTATTGCGATGATAATATTCAGGTGTAAAATAACATTATTAGTTCGAAATTTAAGAATGTGGCTTTTTATTGAGAATACTTTCGAGTATTTTTTAAGAAGACGAAAAATCAGATGTCATGTTGGAAATCTTTCGAAATTGTATCATCTACGAAAGCAAAAAGGTTGATTGGTTTACTGATTGTGAAAATAATTCAGGTGGCCCATTCTGTATAAATATAACGTACATATACATATATTATACATATATTATACTTAATGTTCAACTGAATAGATTTATTCAGTTCATAGTTCACAACAACTTCATGTGTTTTCGTGAGATTTGCCAATTTCGAGGATCGCACGTGTACCGTGTACAGGAATCACTAAAGGGTATCTTCAGTCACACCTGTGCGTGCGTTGAACGCAAGGGATTTTTATGCAAGAACAGAATGGCATTCGAGCATTGTGGTGATGTCTAGTGTGCTAATGTGATTGTGTCTTGTCTGTTGTGTCGTTAGCAAGAGCACGCAGGCTTGAATCCCACCGAATCCATGACACGTGCATTGATTAGTGATGATAATATCGCCCGCCAGTCTGCCCTTGGTCCTGTCCAGCTGGGGTATGTACTCCATGACTAGTTAATCCTTCCCGTAAATTATTTTATCCTACATTCTTCGAATGAATAATATTATCAAACCCGGTAACTACATTTTTGATAAATTCCAACGATACTTGCAGAGATATCATACTTTGTTATGCCCCCCAGCCCCACCCTCACTTTGCATACTATTTCATTTTGTACGAATTTTCTTCCGAGACTTCATGATTTCTATGAATGTGCATAACACGCGAACTCTACTCGAAGTATACATTGCTGTCATTTCAACATAGTCACGCATGCCACGGTCACAGGATAATGATTTTCATTTACAGAACCCGTGATATTTACGATTCGTAGGGGAAATGATAAGACAGCGTCATTCGCATAAATTCTGATGAGAATATTTTCTGCATGTTACAGAGTTCGTAATCGATATTTGTCGTAATCGATCAATGTAAAAAAACAGATTTTCTAAGCTGACTTTTAGTACAAGCATATCTAAAAATAAATGAGATCTAAACTTCCAGTAGATTTTATAAAAATAGATTACGGTTCAAATCGAAGAAAATAAATATTACCATAATATTTACTATAACAGATCAATAAAAACAAATAGTAGAATAAAATAAAAATAAAAAAATAATTTCAAAAATTAAAAAAAAATAAAAGTAAATTTTTTTCTAAAACAATTTCTAAGCTAGCTATAGTACAAACCTATTTATAAATTAATCAAATCTAAATTTACAATACATTTTGTAAAAGAACTACGGTTAAAAATGACAGAAAGAAATATTATCATAAGAGATCAATATAAAAAATGTTTTTTAAGCTAGCTTTCGTACAAACCCTTTTGTAAATGAACATAATGAGTTTTTTCTATCTTACGATCGACAGTAATTTGTCACATAGAGAAGCGATTAACGTTATTGAATGAGACTGATAAAGAATTATGTAATGTAATTGAATTATGTTGTTGTACTCGATGTAGTTATCTCATTGACAATGAGAGTCGCCGTCTGAGATTGCAGCGTGTCCCGTCCACCTATAGATTTTCATCGTCGTCGCTGTCATTCCCTTGAAAAGTGATCGCGTATACTCTAATGTCTTGTCAGAGCCTTATCTTATACCGTGTAAAGGCTACCACAAAAGTTGACACAGATCCCGATAGTAAAGTCACCGAAACTCCTACAATATAATACAACAAAATAATTAGCAACGTGAAATATTTTGTTGTGTATTTATCGGAACAACGTTTATCTTGATAAGAAATTGATGATTTATTGTTATAATTGTTAGAGACAAATTTGGAAATGGTTAAACATTACCAACGGTAAATAATTAAAGGGCCGACTCATTAAGGAGATGATGATGCAAATGTTTGGGCCATTTTCAATCAGATAATGCCACTCATATAAAATTCGTTTTAAAAGAGTAACTAAAAAATTAATAAGAGACCTTTTAATAAATAATTTGAACATCTAGTCATTTGTAATTGCTATCTTTTAGCAAAAATAGGAAACTTATAATATACATAAATAAATATCCACCTCATAAGGGTAAAACATAAATTATTAGAAAAGGAACTAGTCTGTATGAAGTTCTACAAGTTGCTTTTAGAGAACTATTAGGGTTAAAAATCACATTCTTAGCCTGTCCATTCTTATAATTATGTGAGCTATTTTTGCATAATTTTTGTAAATGGAATGTTACAAGTCAAAGTAATGACTGATGTAACGTGTTTACACGTGCTGTTGCTACATATTTGATTAATACAATTTTGATCGAGATACAGCATTTTCGCAATTTCAAGACAGTCTTGACCTTTTCATAGTTTATAACTGATGCAAGATATGTACTGTATTTAAAATATATGATAATTCGTCGTTTGCGAAATACCGTTTGACATTTGCTAATCCAAAATGTTGCGAAATCGTGTTCTGTTGTCCTCTCACAGCCAGACGATTACGACATTAATTGCACCTTTGTTATTTGCAGACTATCGAGTACGGTTCTCATGTTTGAAAAGTAGATACCTAAACCAGTTTTATTAGAAACTTCTAATCAGCCATTACCGTTAATTTTCAGAGTATTATGTACAGAGTATTATATATAGTTTTATGAAATGATTATATGCTTACTTAACTCACCAATATCCCCTTATGGCATGCATCTTTTACATGATCGTTTTCTTCAGAACACTATTTACAATCTATTTCTGATAGATTTCTATATTTTCCAAATCCATTTATTCATTTATTTATTATTGCTTTAAACCAAGTGGTTTATTTATCAAGTACAATATTTCTACATGTAGCTGATATTACATAAGTGTTACGTTGTTTCTAAATTTATATATTTTTACGCATCTCTAATGGTTATCGAGAAAACGACTTCGAATTTTTCATACAGAGCTTTGTCAAATTTTGTGAATATTCTTTTTTTACCAATCCTATTGCTGGCAGATCTCGGGAAACATGAACGTCAGAACTACAAAACGCTATCGCAGTATAGGGTAAGGGGCCCAATTACTGTGCCTACATTAATTACACTTATTTTTAAAGCATAACGAATATTTTAAAAAGAGAGATTCATAACATATATATTAACTGATTTCAATGAGAAAAATCTCTTTTTTAATATTCATTATGTTCGAAAAATAAATATAATTAATATAAGCACAGTAATTGGTACCTCCACGGTAATTGGGTCCCTTACCCTACTTTCCGCCTTTTACTCTTTACTCACGTCTGTAACGTTGTACAACTAAATAGTATATATCTTACATATAATACATTCGTACATATCTTCGTAGCCTTATTCGTCTAAACACATCATTTGGATGCATTTTCTTTCTGTTGACAGCTAGTAATGGTAGAAGTATGACGTAGGAACGACAGGGTCGTGTAACTATACAATACTTAACATATTATTCCTCTAACATTCCTTAACATAGCGAATCTCGATTAATACTAAAAAGTAAAACTGTCCAGAAGCCACGATGTGAATGTATATATTCGATTCGTTCGATTTTTCTTTCTTTTTTTTTTTTTGACTCTACTCCTAAGCACTTTTATCTATTTTCATTAGCACTAATTTACAACTGTGTTTGTTTGTATACAATACATACGTAACAAAAGTCTTTCCAAAAATTAATGAACTGCTTGTTTGATCGATTATCTTTTTTTCGAACTGCATTACCATACATTATTATAATATATATATCGAGTAAGACATATTCGACTACTATGTATATTATACCTTGCCTGGAGTTTCAATGTACACTTCAAATTTGTAATTAATTAATAATAACAGGTGTTTTTATCAGGACGTTATAAAGAACCATGGCTACCTAATCATCATTTTTTTTCCAGTAGTAACATACAAGTGTAAACGATATTACAGTCGGTTCGATCACCAATAAGGCATCGAAGATGCTGTATACGATACAGGTTGAAAATAATACGTGTAACATAAACGATATTGACGTTATAACTTTAAATATGGCAGTATTTCGGTAAACCACACGTGGGAACAATTTTCACATTACGTTAAGCTCTTACTTACGACTAGGCTGCGGATATATTCATGCAAAACACATGCATCTATTATGAGAAACAAGAATTATAAACGAATATTTGTTTCTCTGCCCAATAAATTATAAGCATAGAATGACATTAAATCCGGTTTTTGCTGCGTGTGTTTTATCCATTCGTTTTCATTAATAAATTGCATAAAATCCGCAGTCTACTTATGACGAATGTAGAATGCGTGCTTGTATGTATGTACGTGCGTTTGCGTGTGTGTATGCGTTAGAGTTATTCACATCATATAGTACATTAACCATCGTATTATAATTTCATTACTGCCTTGTTCACCTGCAAATCAGATGTCTCACTCAAAATTATTCTTTAACGTAGTTTCGTCGCAGGAGTTATTTTAAGGGAACGCATCCCTGCATTCGAACGTATGCTGTGGCGTGCATGTCGTGGTAATGTATTCCTACGTCAAGCTGAAATCGAGACGCCTCTCGAAGACCCCTCGACGGTGAGCAAAAATCCGCGATTTCATAGAGTATATTTTTCCCTTTAATTTGATTTATTTATTTATTTATCCTGAGGGAAATCCACCTTATGGATATCCCACCCCCTCGCCTAATACATGACCAACGTCTTGATGTATCCTTCTAGGGGGACCAAGTATTCAAGTCCGTCTTCATCATTTTCTTCCAAGGAGATCAGTTGAAAACCCGCGTTAAAAAGATCTGCGAGGGATTCAGGGCTACTTTGTACCCCTGCCCCGAAACATCCGCCGATCGCCGCGAAATGTCGATGGGCGTCATGACTCGAATCGAAGATTTAAATACAGTCAGTTCACTTCTATCAAATGATTTCGTTCTATTTTTGTGGATCGCGTTTATCCAATGTCTTCGCACTGTGGTAGGTTCTTGGCCAAACTCAAGATCATCGTCACCGAGTCCTGGTCGCTGCCGCGAAAAATATTAAAAATTGGTTCGTGAAAGTCCGCAAGATCAAGGCAATTTATCACACTCTGAACTTGTTCAACTTGGACGTGACACAAAAATGTTTGATCGCCGAGTGCTGGGTACCAGTGTTGGATATCGAGACTATCCAACTTGCATTACGCCGTGGAACCGTAAGTAACAATAGCAATTTGCTACATACACATTATCGTCTCGATATATGTCGAGACATACCCCCCTTCGGGTCTGAAGTCATTTATATTGTTCACAGACACTATTATTCGATCTGCTGTCGCTGGCGTCAAACGCGGAATAGGATAACAAATGAATAAAACCGTTTTGTTTTGAATTATTTTTCTATGACATATTCGTGGCATTTTTCCGATTTAAATGATACCAGGCACGATACAATTTGATTTGTTTTTACTCGCTTAATCCACGATAAAGTGAAACCTCGATTATCCGAACCGATATCTGAGTTCTGCATTATCAGTGTTTTGTGTGTAAACAGTTCAATCTAAATCGAATCATACGCATTTTATTTATTGTAAAAATCAGGAAAGATTTAATCAAACAATAATATTTAATTTCGATTCGCATATCATCGGTTCGGATAGTCGAGGTTCTAATCTATCGTGAACCAAACAAATAAATATGATCCAAACTGGACCGTGTTTCGGTTCTTTTTGATAAAAAAAATATCGCAACCATGTTGGTAAAAATTTCATATAGGAACAATAATTGAACACAAAGAGGTTGTTTTTGAGTTAGTACTCGTGAGGTACACACGGCGGTAATAGAGATAAATTTTTCACAAATATTGTGCACACCTCTGCCACATATTTAGACATCACTATATTCAGTTTTCTTTAACAATCTCTCTACAGTTCTTTTTTATCGAGTATTTTACACATTAACTTAACTTAAATCAAATTGAATTTGTAGTTTACAATTTTTTAAGAAATTAATAATGAAAAAACAAGCGCATCAGTGTTTGGTTTTACTACAATTGTTGCTTTTTTTGTTTTAGGAACGCAGCGGTAGTTCCGTGCCGCCCATCTTGAATCGCATGGAAACGTTCGAAGATCCTCCAACGTATAATCGAACGAACAAATTTACAAAAGGATTTCAGGCTCTGATAGACGCATACGGAGTTGCATCTTACAGGGAGATGAATCCAGCTCCGTACACCATAATAACATTCCCATTTTTATTCGCTGTCATGTTTGGCGACACCGGTCACGGCTTAATCATGTTCCTCTTCGGTGGCTGGATGGTTGCGAACGAGAAAGGACTTGCTGCGAAAAAATCAGACAATGAAATAGCGAATATCTTCTTCGGCGGTCGATACATTATCTTACTGATGGGATTGTTTTCAATGTATACTGGGCTTATATACAACGACGTGTTCTCGAAATCGTTGAACATATTTGGGTCGTACTGGAAAGTTAGCTACAACTACAGCACGATACACGAGAATAAGGATTTACAATTAAATCCTAGTAACAAAGATGAGTATCTGCAATTCCCGTATCCGATAGGAATAGATCCTGTGTGGCAGTTAGCGGACAACAAAATCATCTTTTTGAATTCGTACAAAATGAAAATATCCATCATTTTTGGCGTTATTCACATGTTGTTCGGTGTGGTTGTTGGATTGTGGAATCATTTGTATTTCAAGAGGAAGCTTAAAATCACTTGCGAATTTATTCCACAAATTATGTTCCTGATGCTACTTTTCTTGTACATGGTACTCCTTATGTTCATCAAATGGATCAAGTATGGTCCCGATAGCGACGGTGAGTATTTCCTTAAAATTCCTACATATTCCTTAGGGGTTAATAAAATATGTTAATGTAATATCGTCTACACTGTGTACGTAATACTTTTTTATTTTTACAGGCACAGATCCAGTGCATGGTCCTTTCTGCGCCCCATCCGTATTAATTACTTTCATTAATATGGTACTGTTTAACGGTGGAACTGCACCAGCAGGGTGCAGTGCGTGGATGTACGCTGGTCAAGAAGGATTCCAAAAACTTCTTGTAATTTTAGCTGTTCTCTGCATCCCATGGATGTTACTCGGAAGACCTTTCATGCTAATGTACAATAAGAAGAAGCAACACGTTCAGGTAACATAGTAACTGATGCAAACTGTCTTTGAATTGACATATTCGTCACGTGCTAATTGTTAATAATTCAAATTTTTAATGAAACCTATATTCTGATAAAAATGGTAGAAGGAAAATATTGAATATACTAATTGAATATTGATATGAATTTACACTCGAAATAAAGTATCACAAATAATGATGCACAATCTGAAGAATCAGAACGTTAACAGAAATTTCGTTTAAATTTCATACGTATATGTATGTTTAATAATTATTAATCAAACAAGTGTGTTTATAGAAAGTTAATTTCCTTTTTCCTTTTTAGTTGAATAACCATGGAACTGAAAATGGTGATGTAGAAGGAGGAGTTGATTCGATTCCGCCGAACAGCGGTGTTGTTATAAGTGATCACAAAGAAGAAGAAGAAGAGGATATGAGTGAATTGTTTATTCATCAAGGAATTCACACTATCGAATACGTTCTTGGCAGTGTTTCTCACACCGCGTCGTATTTACGTTTATGGGCTTTATCGCTCGCTCACGCTCGTAAGCTAACAGATCAATTTTCTATTGTAATCCATATAACACAGAAATTTTTAATACGCGTTTTAATTGATTTTTTTTTTTAGAATTATCAGAAGTATTATGGAACATGGTCATGAGAAATGGATTGACACGGGAGGGTTGGTCAGGTGGTATTTTTCTGTGGGCTGTGTTTGCATTTTGGGCTGTCTTAACCATTGGTATCCTAGTACTTATGGAGGGGTTATCAGCTTTCCTACATACACTTCGACTTCATTGGTACGTACACATTTGAAATTTATACATTTCAGTTCGATTGTATTATACTTATTTGTTCATGTATTATCTTGACAGGGTCGAATTCCAAAGCAAATTTTATGCTGGACAAGGATATAGCTTCCAACCATTCTCGTTTGAAATTATTTTGGATGCTGCGCAATCTACTACAGAAGACTAAACCAAGTTTAATAAAATCAATAAATAATGAACCATGAAAGAAAAATTTCATTTACAGAACTCATTCTTAGCAATGTTATTTTGTGATATGTAATAGCAATCATTGTATTTAAATATATTTGATGTTATTGTCATCGATAGGAAAAACTATATAAACATTGAAAACGTTGACAATTCTGAAAAAGATGAATCGTTCGAAGTTGCACGAGAAATTACATTCATAAATTTATTTTGAATGCTACGATTATTACAATTTCGCTGTCGTGTATCTGCCTAGAGAATTAAAGAATATAAACAAATTAAAATTGTAATTAGATCTGAAACATGTAATGGAAGTAAATAAATATTGTATGTAGGCATGTGTATTTAATTATGCATGTATACTAAACATGTTATATCTCATCGATTATCGCTTATATAATACAAGAAGGATGAGAAATTAAATAATGGCATCTAAAACGATAATAAACCCATATTTGTGCGTGTTATATGCTGAATAAACAATAATAAAAGGTAATGTGTACCATTTATTCAAACATAGATCAGGTCGTTGATTGTTTAAAATAGTATGAAATAAGTTACATTTAATTTTAGATTTCTTTTGGGAAAAAGTTTAAATTTTGGTTCTAATTCATTTTGATATTTCAGTACCCATTGTAATTTTGATTCATATGTAACTAAAAATTACAAGAACAATTATCTGAAATTATTTGAATAGTGGAAAATTTCATAGTCTCATTTTATTAATGAATTTTTTTTTATCAAAGTGATAATGATGATATCGATTTGTAGGTAGATCACTATGTAAACAGTTTTCCGCGTAAAATCTTACCGATATCATAGAGCACGTGGTGATAAAACGATAATCAAAACGGGCAACAAAACGTTCGAATTAGACGCATTCGAAATAGTTTTATGTAATTTCATAAAACTATTTACCAGTGACTGTGAACCCTTACAATTTATTCAATACACGGATGAACACATACAATTCTTATTTATCATTTTTACTCAAATAATTGTGTATTATGTGTTATTGAATTGTGCTAATCAAAATTATGACTGTTTAACGGATAGTTGTAGATATTGCTGAGAAATTTATTTTAATACCTTAAATATCCGCCAAATTTAATATGAAGTTCACGATTTCTTTTGCTATACCTACTATCAAATGTTTTAAACGTATAGAGTAAATAAGGTGCGCTTGAGTTATTTAACATCGTTAAATGTCATAAAACATTCCTTAACAATATTAACAATTTCAATAGAATTACAATCGATTTAAGCTGTGAAATATTAACAATATTAAAAAACGACATTTCTTAATTTCTTCGTTCGTGTACATCAGTTCTGAAAAGAAGAGCAGTATAATCAAATTAAGTAATGATATTTTACATAACAAAATATATAATAAAAATGATATGTTGCTTAACAATATACATTCGAAATAAATGAAAGTGATATTTTAGTTAACAATATATATACATTCGGAATAATAAAAATGGTTTAATTTTAAAAATTACAGTTTTGGAATTTTTATAAAATCACAGAATCGGAAGGTGAGGAATTTAATCAGAGTACATTTTTATTTGGAAGCACCTGAAATCGTGCTTACGAATCGCGATAATGGTCCGTCTATCAGCGTTCGTTACAGTCGTTGGTATTTGTGCGCTTCCACTTCCACGGAAAATAGCGCAAGCCTTCTCATTCTCATGTGCGGAGCCGTTCCAGTCGTCCCTTTGCTACGGAGTTGCACGGTTCGCGGCTACTATTTCTCGATCCTTTACATTTCGTAAACGTGTGTCTCCGATATCTGGCGTAGACAAGGCCATGGCAGCCAAACAACGTGTTTGTATTATTGGATCCGGGAACTGGTATGCTGAATATCAATATTTATATTTTCTACAACCGAAAAACGTCCCCGTCACAGAATTAGCTAATCTTGTTAAAATAGCCAATACTGCGATTGATTTCCACGTGCTGCATATAAAACCAGCCCGAAATGTCACGGACTTACAATTCTCCTCTATTTATCGTTCTTACATACAAAGTACTTCCCTATTTAGAGCCCACAATTATGATGTTTTTCTTTCTCAAAAGTTAAATATCAAAACAGTTAACACAATCTTTACGACCGTGTCAAAATTCCTCAAAGTAATCTCTCTCATATATTTACAAATCGATTACGGAAATAATAATATCAGCGCGTATCATGACAAATCATGTTGTGAATAATAAATAATCTACGGTGCACGGTTTAGATTACATTGCAACTTATGTTATTCTTTTAAGTAAGTGGTTGTTCGTAAAGAATCGATGAAAATCACACGTTGTATAATTAAATTAGACGAAGAAGCTTAATTAGAAAGCATAATTTTCAAAGAAATGGAAATTTCATTGATTTTTTTTTACTATATAGAAATTTGTGTAGATAATAAAGTTTCGTTAGAGTTGTTTTTTAATGGAGTTATTAATTTCGTATGTAATGTATTTCCTTTCGTTTTCCAGGGGTTCGGCTATCGCGAAGATAGTTGGAGCAAATGCTAGTACACAGGGCATTTTTGATGACTGCGTTACGATGTATGTGTACGAAGAAATCATCAACGGAAAAAAACTAACCGAAATTATCAACGAGACACACGAAAACGTGAAGTATCTCCCAGGCCATAAATTGCCACCTAACGTGGTAAGTATTTATTCCATTTCACGTTTTTTAACCAATTATTTACATAATTATCATAAATTATAACATAATTGTTTTTGACATGCAGTTTGAACATCTGCAAAGGGTAATCTTTCTTTTTTATACCTTTTAATCGACAGAATAAAATTATAAAAATTTCTATATTTCTACTTAAAAGTTAAAAATGTCATGAGACACTTTATTAATTTTTAACCAACATACAATTCATACTATCTTTTTATGTTGAACGATCTCATGTTATGCGTAGGAGTTGATTATAATATAGCAAATTGTGTACAAATACGTTTACAAATATAAATATTTATTTACTATTTCAATATATTCATCGCCATAGATTTTTATGAATAAATTAATACGACGATTTTGACAGATTAGTCCTATAAATTCCATTATTTATTTACATTCCAATCCAATATAAACAAAAACTTTTTTTTTTAATGAACAAATCAGACATTTTAAAATACTTACGTGTGTCTCTCGTTTTGAATGGCTACTGTAGATATACACTTCCACATTAAATGTACGAATACAAGCCTAATTCACGTTTACGTAACTCTCATGACTCTCGTGAGATAAGCAATATGTATGTATAATTTGTCTATACGTGTATACATCTACGCATGCATCTGAATATGTATACTTCATCTGCTTGAATTCTTTTCGTCACTGTAACCTCACTACGAACTCTTGTTTAGACTCGAAAGTAAAGATATATAATTTTGTAACTGAATAAAATAGAATAAAACCATACAACCAGTACAACTTTATTTATTATTATTTCGTTCTTTCAAAGCGCGTATATGTTGATACTTTGTTCTTAAAAAAAAAAAAAAAAAATGTTTTTCAGTTTCGCGTTCATCTCGTATAAATATGTGTATGACGTACTGCATTGCTATACATAATTACCAAATTTTCAATACCAATGACTTTCACACTGCAGAACCTTGACCGCGACCAAGGCGTCAGAGGTTATATTGATTCGTAACTCTGGATGCTTTATATCTATCATGCATCTTCACAACCTTCAATCACAATATCCAAATACGAGATTTAACAATTTCTTCTCAATACTGAACCGTTTAAACAAATTCCAGCGATATTCATTACATCATTTTGAGATTGGATTAATTATATTGTTATGAATGTATACAGTAATTATGTAGCAAAAAGTATTATTGGTATTTGTTAGAAAGTATATAAGTTTAGTATTGTCTTCAGATACATATGGTTAAAGTAAAGAATAAAATTTAAAAACGTAATTTTGTTAAAGTTTTTAAACAGTTTAACTTTGCCTTGAGTAGTCTTTTCACATATGTACGTCACGTATTCTCATTCACGTATATTTTAATGAAAAATAAAAACCTATCAGTTAGAACAATGCATGCTCAATATAATTAACAAGATATTTCTGGCAATTAAATTTTCAAGGTTCTAGAGAAAAATAAAAGGCAAAACATAGCTGATTGTTAAAGCAGGAGCTTTTATTATTTTCAACAAATGAATTGGCACAACAAAGATATATAATATAGAATTTTCAAACCATGCTAAAATGTATACCAAAAATACTAATCACATGTGAGAGAAAAATTCGATTATATAGTCTTGAAGATAATTCAGGCATCTTTTTTCCTCTATATAGCTTGGGAGGAAAGAAGGAACATATCTTAGGATTGAAAATAGTCTGTTATGCAACTGATACAGTCCCCCGCAAACGGGGAACTGACTTTGAGTGAACAATTGCCTTGGCATCCACTTTAAAATCTTATCCCGTACAAAATGAATAAATTACACATTTAATTCTCCTGTAAATCTTTGCTTATTTTAATGCGCACAATTATTGTGCTCTTTCAGAGATTTCTGAAGGACAATCATTGTTATTAATAAACCATAAATGGCATTATAACTATTTATAAATACAGTATTTTCATACTATTAATACTTAAGTATTTCATTTTTCACATCAAAGTTTTTATAAATTAAATTGACAAAAACAAAAGCAAGGAAAGAGTAATTTGCATCGTTTAGAATTTTAAACTCGGTAAGATAATGATCAGATATTTACACTTTGATCTCTTGAGATAAAAATGTCTCAAATTATTTTAAAAATCTAATCTTTCACAGGAGATAAAAGACATGATCGTATAACATAAATAAGCAGTGTTTGATGCACGATAAGAAGCTATTATCAGTTTTATTAAAGGTTTATCATGTAATTCCATACAATAAATAGTTTGTGCAATAAGCAATATAGCTATCATCAATAATTTTTAGATTTTTTATTTGATTGATGGTTGGAATGTATTTATAGCGTGATCGTGTTACTATGACCTGTAATTTGATCAAAACAACAGACCAGATACACAATAATTCCATGTTAAAAACAGCCATGCTCCTTGTGACAACTAAAAAGTTTTTGTTATTATATTTGCAAATTATATGTATGGAACGAAATAAGAAATGAAAAATAATATGAATTCTGTTTAGTTTTTCTACATCATAGAATGTGGTATTGCATTGGTTTACAATCCTACTAGTATTAGTAATTATGAATTGACATAAATATTTAAGGATCAGTAACAGGAAGAAACAAGGTATTTTTTGTTGCTTGCTAAACCTGTTTCCTGTATATTACAACGGGAGCTGTTTCGTCTTGTTTTATATTGAGCTGTTGCATTACACGCATTATTGCGTACATTTCTTTTTTTCTATGTATTATATTCATCTGTTTGAGAAGCTTTCACTTTAAGAGTCAATTACTATCCATTCATGGTTTATTATATTTCTTTCATCAAATAAGAAAAATATTTGAAACAGATCAACGTATAATTACACTTCTATGGTACATATATAAAAATTAATATATTATTTTCTAGGTGGCCGTTCCAGATTTAGTAGAGGCTGCAAAAGATGCTGACATTCTAATCTTTGTAATCCCACATCAATTCATTCAAAGAATATGTAAAACACTATTAGGAAATATTAAGCCTACAGCAGTTGGTCTCTCTTTGATAAAGGTATGAATTTAGCCTATTGGTACAGTTAAACGTCCAGGACTAAAGATATGTTTATTTGTTCCACAAAGTATATTGGGACTACCTACTGATAGAATATAATGATAACATGTATTCTATCAGTGGTATGTTAACGCAATCAAGACGTAAAGAACATATTGTTGTAAGTAAAACGTTGACTTTTAGTGACACTGCGTGTGAGGGTGTATAAGGGTTGAGAATTTTATTAAAAAATTTTCAGGACCCGTACCGATCCCGAACAAAATTCTCAACCCGTCCCAACCATCGGGCTTTCACGCACCTCCAATTATTCTATTATATATTATTTCAAAACACTAAAAATTCTCTGCTTTCAATGGAACTCTTACTCAATCAGATTCACCTTGTTTTTTGCTATTTGTATAAAATAAAGGTCTATTTATTGAATTAATATACACACAAAATAATTACTCTCACAGTTTTGCATAACTAAAAAATTTCTTACAGGGATTCAACAAAAAGGAGGGAGGTGGAATTGAACTTATTTCCCATATAATTGCAAAAGAACTGAACATTCCAATGGCAGTTTTAATGGGGGCAAACTTGGCTTCTGAAGTAGCTGAAGAGATGTTCTGCGAGACAACAATAGGTAATGTATAATCTATTTATAAAGTTTAATGTTTATAGCCTTAGTTTTATAGTCTCAAGGGTCTTTCTGAATTCCAACAACTGTTTAGAACTGGTAAAGAAGTAGTCTATATAGTAACAAAGACGAGTACCAGCTCAGGAGCTGAAAACATCACAACAAGTAACGTGGCATCAATGGATGCCGATTTTTAAAGTTTAATTTACGACTCTCTTTATCTCGAGGTTAAACCAAACTGTTAAAGCCGTCCCCGTATTAATTTACGACTCCGCTTATCTCGAGGCTCGGTTCGAATTGTCAAAGCCGTTCCCAAGATGTTAAATCAGAATACTCTTCGTTTGATCTCTCTGAATTGGAGTTACCAGATTGGCTAACAATTGGTCCCAATTATGCATTAAAAGCCACTTTAATTATGCCTGTGATCTTACGTCAATACATAAGTTAACTTCTGTTCTAAAGGAGACAGTTATTACTAGAACTATATTGTAGATAAAACTTTACTATGACCCACGTGCATACTTTCAACTCGTTCATTTTAATTAGTCGTATGTTACGACATGCTGAATGTGCAGTGTAAACATGGAACATAAAAAGCGCATTTATTGACTCATGCACGAAATGCAGTCTGTTTTATCTCTATTTAATAAAATTAGATCTTTCAATTAAATGTGTGAAAATATGTTATTTATTATATCTCATTTTCAGGTTGCAAAGACAAAAATATGGCGCTTATATTAAGAAATTTAATACAAACATCGTATTTCAGAGTTGTGGTTGTTGAGGATGTTGATTCAGTTGAGTGTTGCGGAGCACTAAAGGTAATTATGTTATGTATTTTAGTATGTCGATTCTGTAAACCAATGTTCGCGTACATGTGTAAAATGAGGTTCGTATATTTCCTTTGCTTTCAGCAGAATTTATTTAGCTCCTAAACAAGCTATTTTGTGTTAATCGATAAATTGATATAAAAATGTAAATCGCTTTTTTCAACAATTCTTGAAAACAAATTGTGTTCAGATTTGAACTGTTTGTTAATGTTTCTGCATTTAATTGTTAACAGAATATAGTTGCCTGTGGTGCTGGTTTTGTTGATGGTCTAGGATTAGGTGACAATACAAAAGCTGCCGTCATCAGATTGGGGCTTATGGAAATGATTAAATTCGTCGACATCTTTTTCCCTGGTGGAAAATTAGCCACTTTCTTTGAAAGTTGTGGTGTAGCAGATCTTATTACAACATGTTATGGCGGGCGTAATCGTAAAGTTTCGGAAGCATTTGCTAAAACTGGCAAGGTTGGATCAATAATAAAGATAATATATATAAAGTGTATTTACACTATTAGCAGCCAGTGTTTTTCTTGCAAATAATAAATATTCGAAAAATTAAAGGAGAAAAAATAATACGGTTATAAGATAAACTAATAAAAAATAATATTCAAAATGTTTTTTCCATTTCTGACTTTATATGATCTTGAAAGTCATTGTATCGTATACGAAGGATACGCTTTTATGTGGTATAAACAAAAATATAGTATTCCATTAAAAAAATTGAAGGTCACCTTCATTTAAAAGTATAGTGCAAACACCAAAAAAATTACGTACGCCATTACGTTACTTGCACAAAACAGTATTACTTTTTCCTCTTTACTTTTCTTTTTTGTGATATTTATTATTTGCAAGAAAAACACTGCCTAGTAATAGCATGCACACCCTGTAGACTGTAACCGAATTATATGGAATGCGTTTAAAACACAAATTTGATATTTACAGACAATTGCTGAATTGGAAACTGAAATGTTAAATGGCCAGAAATTGCAAGGTCCCTTCACAGCCGAAGAAGTAAATTACATGTTGAAACTGAAAAACATGGAAAACAGGTTCCCTCTTTTCACATCTATACACCGGATTTGTATTGGTGAGATTAAACCACAGGAACTAATTGGATGCATACGCAACCATCCAGAACACATGTAAGCTTAATTGTCTCCACTAAAGTAATGGTGGATTAATTAAAATATCTGACCTTTATCTGAATATGATATAGGCTGATAGTTCTTTTATTTGACGTATTGTACAATTTAATTTTCAAATTAGATTCCAAATATTTTTGTGCCATAATTCATAAAAAAAGAAAGAAAACGTTTAGCATATCAACAAAAGAATCTTATGTAAATACGTGATACGCATTAAAATTTATTCGTTGTGACTGCGATACAGTGCAAGGTATAAGCTCTTACGTTCGCAATTCGTTACAAAATTCAATATTTTAGTGAGAAATTTAAAAAGAAAATCTTCGTCTGACGTTGCAGTAATAATTATTTAAACCATGGTCCCGGTTATGCTAATATTGCTGTTTTATCTTCATTAATTACGAGATAATTGTATAGAGCTTTATGTAGTCACTAAAATAATTAAAACTAATATGTATGATATGTAAAAACGTGTACATACGTGTAAAAAAAAAAGATTAGTCATTGTGCTGTGTACAAGAAGAGTAGATATATATTTTTGTGACGAACTCTGTTATTGCATTTATTATGTACAAGATGAAACATTAGTTATTTTTATCAGTAAAGTATTTCATATACGTTCACAATGACTTTGGCGGCAAAATTAAAAAAATATGAAAACCGCTTTATATGTCATGAACAATTTTATTTTTTTATAAGAACCTGTGTGTAAAAGCCAAAGGATCCAGAAGAATTGTTTCAGTATGACCTGTGTACCGTCTATTAATCGTATGTTTTACTGATACAAATAAGTGTTTTAAATGGTAAAATTAGGTGCCTTATTTTGCATGAATATCTGTTGCTCTTATGCTTTCTGGGGTGTATGAAATTTCAACAAATTCAAATGTTTAAATAGAAAGCAACTTCTTCAAATACTATACAGATGTATAAGAATGCCTTTCATTAAACACATAGCAAATGAGATGTGTAACATATATCCAATGATTGTATTTTTAAAAGATGCGATTTCTTTTGCGTATTTCAATAAGAAAATTAGTAAATATAATATTATGGAATCAGAAGAAGAAGAAAAAGGAAGGAGGACCATGGTAATTAATCAATTTTATGATCATTTAATCGCTAATTTTTGAGATCATTCCTAATCTAATTGAAATGTTATTCATTTGTCTCTTTTTATTCAGTCCTTCGCATTATCGTCCATTGTATCATTTTATATGTATCATAATGCATAGAAAAGTATTTTCAATACACCCTAATAGCATCACTAGTTTCTTTAAACTAATAAATTATATTTAGAACACTACTGTACATGTTAGTGAAACATTAGTACCTATAATGAAATGTTACAGATGCCATATAAAAGCACAGTATGCGCTACTATATATTTTAATGAAAATTTTATCAGACATGTTATACAACATATAAAGATTTTACGAACGAACTTGTATCAGCGAGATTTTGTTGGTTATTGTAGGTTTTATGTACCAAAAAAATGAGTTGTTTAGCCACCTGTTAAATTGTAGATTATTGTAAATTGTTATTTTATGGAATCGAAGTTATCACAAACAATGTAATATGAAAGTTAAATATACGGCTGTTATTTATTATTTTACTTTTGTTTAGTTTAGAGTCATATTTGCCCTTATTCCAAAACCAACGCTCATGTGTATGTGAAAAATCGTGATAATACTGCCAGAACATCTTGTTGTAGTTTCGATTGTTACAATTGAACAAGAGTTTTCCCAATGTGTGTAAAATGTAATCTATGTTTACGGGTGTGACAATACATGATGTTCGGCTGTATCGTTCGTTGTTAATCAACAGATGTCTATTTTTAATTGTATTCGCTTATTTAGGGACGATGACGTTAACACATCAATGCTGCAACTACCTGCACCGAAATGCCATCTATGAAGATTATGCTAGAGGACACGGAAGAGGGATGATATGCGCGTATTAATGTCAAAAAAATTGTTATAAATTTATAGATTATTTTTGAGGTGTGATAGATGTTTAACATATGAAATATTCGATACCAATTTGATACGATACCAGAGAAAACAATTACTATAATCATGAGTATAACATTCTTAGTCTCGAAAAGCTATATTATTAATAAAGCCACCAGTTTTCATATTCTCTGTATGTTTTAAAAGTATTAGGAACATATATGTATAAACATAATGTAATAGATCCGTTTTTTTTACGGTCGCTATAGTTCAGAAGAAATTATAGTTTAACAGAAATATAGTTAGAAGTATATTTCATGTCTGTAAAATTACATAACATTTCTCGTTATCTGAAAGAATGATTATCTTTACATTTTCTTAGAAAATGAATGTGATCTATCTATATTAATTCATAGACATTTGTACATATCTATATTTGTAATTATTTCTTATAATTTTCTACATTTTTAAAAATAAATTTGTTTCTTGAATGCACATTGTATGACCCTTTATTTACTATCACTTCTATATTCGCTGTAGTATTATGCGGAAGGGGTTGCGATGAGTTGTTTAATTCATTGAATATGGTATAAATTATCAATTCAAGGTTAACGTATTGCATTGAAATCTTTACAATATGTCGAATGTATTATCAAACTATTGCTAATTTTAACATTCAACCTGGCCACGGTTTGCGATTGCGTTCATGTTGGCCTTGGTCCACAGCAGCGTACGCCAACCGTTAGAAAATAATTTGTGATCGCCGCTAAGGTCAAAGAAGGCTGAAGTTGGTTTGTAAGTTAATCGGTCAGTCAGTCAATCGTACATCGGCGCCCGAAAATAAGCGAATTGTAACATTGGCCTACGTTAAGTGCTTCACCTCCTTTCAATTTCGTGAACATTAAATTCTGTGATACCCTAAATTCTGCAGAATGGCTGCCCCAGCGAAGAAAAGAATATGCATTGTTGGAAGTGGCAATTGGTATACACACTTTTCTTTTTAAATAATATATTGAAATACTTGTTCACCATGCATAGGATACTGCTCTCGATAAAGTCCAATAAAAATTTAAATGTTCCTTGATACGCGATACGTACTGCAATAATGACTTCTGCATTTAAAAAATCTATCAAATTTCATATGAAAATATTTTCGATTTGACCTATTTAATTGATTTAACATCCCTTTGGATATTAATTTAAATATTTTCATTATTTTATAACTAATTCATTATTGCAGTACTCGTAATATATTAGAGGATACGCTACATATTTTTATCAATTTTTTTTATCTTTGTAATATTGAATTTTTATATTTTCCATTCGAGGCAAAGCAGATAATTTTCAAAAAGAAAGTTCATCTTCGTGTTCATAAATTTTGAACAAAGAGCATTTACAGCAACGTTAACTTTTATATTATAGGGGTTCAGCTATTGCGAAAATTGTAGGCGCCAATGTCATGAAATTTAACAACAAATTTGAAACACGTGTGACCATGTACGTCTATGAAGAAATAGTAAATAGCCAAAAACTGACTGAAATTATAAACACGATGCATGAAAACGTTAAATATCTTCCTGGCCACAAGCTTCCAGAAAATATTGTGAGTTTCCCTTATTTTTATAAACTATTAATACCCATTTATGTATTGTTAACGCTCTTTTTATCGGAGTTTTGAAAAAAAAAGTTAACCTTAGGGAAACCTTTTAAGGAAATTATTTTCAAGAATATTGTTTCGGTTTTCAATATTTTTGCGGAAACAAAAGAAAGATAATAGTGCTTCGTAATTTCGAAAATAAACACGATGAACATCTTCTAAAGATCATGTTTGGCGTATTTCAAACTCAAGAGTATTACATATTAAGTATTATATAACATAATATATGTTTATTTTCGTCGAATAAATTACAAATATCCTTTCTATTTCTTTCAACCACGCTATTAGGATAACAAACAGCTACTTAGGCCGAAATGAAGTTAATATCATGATGTCATTGTTTATCAAACTTTTTAGGATCTCTTCAACCTTTTGTAATTAATTTTTCCCTTCGACGTATGTTAAGGGTAGGTTTTTGTTCCGTTAAAAAATGACAACTGTTCGAATATTAATTCTATTATTCGAATCCGAGCATCAGTGCAAATTACAACAATTTCCTAAGATTGTATTTCGAAATTTGATCGGTTAGCAAAGTCTTCGTCTTCTTGACATTGACACAGAGATCGCGGGGGATACCGTTAAAAATAAATTGACCAATCAGTAATTCGATAATACATTTCTCATACAAAATGTAACAGGATGTATCATTTATACATTATCCACATTATACATATGTATAACGCGGGTCACCACGCGACGACTTTGATTCAGGAATTTGTGAGTCATATTTGGCGCATGAATCTGTTTGTTACGGGCCACGGACCTTACAGTTTATTCCCCTATGTGTAGTTATAGGTTTAAATCGCTCGATCACGATCTAATTGATTCTAGATTTAAATAATGTCTAGTTATGGAACCGTGTATGACATTAGTTATCCTCAAAGAATTGAAGTTGTAACTTTTACGCATTTTGGAATTATTAGACTGCCGAGTTTCATGCAAATTAAAAGTTTTCTCTTAAGTACAACAAACTGGAATATAAATACAAATTTTCCTTTTTTAGTCTTTTTACAAATAATATTTTTAAATTCTTCTGATGTTGAATCCACGTTGAAGAGACGAAAACAACCCTTAAAGTGAGGGATGAAAAATCTATATTGAATATTTCCGAAACTATTAGGCGTAGGTAAAAAATTCAAAATACAATTTTTTGGGTCTTTCAATGGCGAATTTTCCAGGCTAAACAGATTTAAGAAAAAAAATTGTTTAAAAAATATATTAGAAATTGTGATATATTTTTTAACAATTTATTGTAAATACCAAAATTTGTGGACTATCTACACATTTAGATAAAAAATACGGATGAATAGAAATTTGTATATATTAATAATATTATTACTATATTTATATTTTATAATATATAAATATATTACTCACATTTCTTTAATGCTGATCCTGTTTGACTATACGTCCATGAATTGTTTTAATAATTTATATAATGTTCGGACAAGTAAATTGTATTGTGTATTGCTACATGATGAAAATTAGTACAGAGGGTATATTATCCAATAATAAATTAATTATTAATATTCAGAACGTCGTTATAAATCCAATTATGTATATTAAACTTATCCGATACCAATTTACAATATTAAAATTAGTAAAATGTTTAATATCAACAAATATTTTAGTTTCATTAGTTTTTCTTATTTGCTTCTGAACTCATTTATGGATGCGCATACCGATGCATTTAAGAAAATGAAATTAGGTTTTATCTACGCTATCCTCTTTCGGAAACACGATAAGATTAGCAGTCAATTAACAACAACGAACGATTGTAATGATTAATTCAGCTTTAGTTGTTAAACATCAATTAGTAGGCACTTAAAGCAGTACATACTGTACAATGTTTTCGCGTACACAGACTTCAAGTATTTTATATCGAAGTTAACAGATCCGGAACTGGATTTACAGTTCGATTCGGGCATAAGATAAAATGAAATCGAAAATAACACTTTAAGAATCGACACCGATTGATATCGCAGCGCTTGATTTGTTGTCTTCAGCTCCTGAGTTCGATGTTCACGCGCGCTGTCTTTATATCTTCACGCTAGCATGATGCGTATGGTATTCTCATCCGTTTGCATTTCGTCATATTAGTTTATACAACGTGTCTATTACGTTCTACTTACAGTGGACCAAAAAAGTATTGGCACATTAAACTTATTTTTTTTTATAATGACGTTAAAAAGGTAGCATCTTGCTATGGCTTAATTTTCCTAATATTTGATTATACATGGATATATTCTAGTACTTCAGATAACGTTAATTATTTACTATTAAAAAAGAATTAAATAATCGCAGAGTTGTTTATAGTAATGTATAAATTTCAGGTTGCCGTTCCCGACGTCGTTGAAGCTGCAAAAGATGCGGATATTCTAATATTTGTAATACCTCACCAATTTATACCAACATTGTGTGCAACGTTGCTAGACAAAATTAAGCCAACAGCTGTTGGTTTGTCATTAATTAAGGTATACAGCCCTGAAGGCATTTTAAATCAAGAATATTTGAATGAACGTGATGTAATAAACATATTTTAATTTGTGCTAAGGGTTTTGATCGAGGAGATGGAACGAACATCGAATTGATCTCCAAAATTATTGAAAAGAAATTGAGAATTCAATGTTATGTTTTAATGGGTGCAAATTTGGCCAACGAGGTTGCTGAAGAAAAATTCTGCGAAACTACCATCGGTAATTAATATTTAACTAGAATTACCTTGTATATTATTCTTTGAAGGATTTCGAATTACTTATATATTTAATACATTGATTATAAAAAATTAACTGTTGCAACTTTCAACTACTTATATTATGTTGCAATAATGCAAATACATAGGTTCATGCAGATAATAGAGGAAACTAGTTTATAATATATTTTGTTCACGTGTTAGAAAAATCTGACTACACTAGCTACTAAATCACTTCATCTTACTATAATTAAGCATATTTTAAATGTACAGAAAAAATGGTTTGTGTTAAAAGTATCAGAAAATTTTAAAACAATGACAATGAATGAGAAAATTAACTAGACCGTGTTATCTTAAATGTTTTAGGTTGCAAAGATAAGCGACTAGCCCCATTGTTAAGAGACCTCATTCAAACACCCAATTTCAGAGTAGTGGTTGTAGAAGACTGCGAAGCCGTTGAAGTATGCGGAGCATTGAAGGTAAATTAAAAAATGAATAATATTATTAAAATGGAGTTTCAATCATTTTACAAGCGTGTTGCGATTTTTATTTTAGAACATTGTGGCTTGCGCAGCTGGTTTCGTAGATGGTATGGGTCTAGGAGATAATACGAAGGCAGCCGTGATCAGATTAGGATTGATGGAGATGGTAAAGTTTGTCGACACTTTCTACAGTGGTTCGAAACTGTCGACATTCTTTGAAAGTTGTGGTGTAGCAGATTTAATCACTACCTGCTATGGAGGCAGAAATCGCAGAGTATGCGAGCAATATGTAAAAACTGGCAAAGTATGAAACGTTTTACTTCGTGTCTATATTTTTGTTTCACAGTTAGAGTACCCAGAAAAGTTTTCACCGAATTTTATTAGTCACAATTATTGGAATTTTTCTGATTGGAACTTGGAACTTTTCTGAGTACTTAATATTGATGAACTTATCTTCCAGACTATTTAGAACTACAAAAGTTAAATATTTTTTTAACAGACAATTAAAGCACTTGAAGACGAACTTTTAGGTGGACAAAAATTACAAGGTCCGGCCACAGCCGATGAAGTTCATGGAATGTTAAAGAGTCGTAATTTATTAGAGAAATTCCCATTGTTTACTGCAGTACACCGTATCTGCACAGATCAAATAAGACCAGCAGATTTACTTGACCAAATTCGTCACCATCCTGAGCATGTGTTAGTATATAATTTACTTTATTGTTTAACATTAATCATTCTTCGAATAACGTGAAATAATTGATGTCATCTTAGGTTTGCACCGAGAACATTATACATGTACTAACCACTACTCCTATATATAAGTTCAAGTAACATTGAAACTGTTACAATGAATTAAAAATCCCATGTATATCGGGACAAAATGTTTTGGAGATCTGAAGTATTTTTATATGCTTTCATTAATGAAACATCAGTAACACAAGTAACATCAAAAATAAGAAATGTAAGTCATGACTACACATTCATGAAAATGATTATACTATTTAATTATCATTGTGGCTGAGTTATGTGCATCTTAAAGATACATTATTTCAACTCTTTCAAATATTTATGTGTTCTTTCAGGATGAAAGTAGAAGGTGCTGTAGAATCATAATTGTAAGTTCAAGATCGCCTAATATGCAACTATTTTCGCATTACCTTCGATGTTAGAAATATTACATATATTCGACTACGAAAAAAATCAATTGAATTGAAATTACTGATTTAAATAAACTCGTAAGAATTTATTATTAATTCTTATAACAGTACAACAGTTCTTCACGAATATAAATGTATAATTGTATTATGAAATATTCAATAAAAAGTTAAGCCTGAGTCTCAACTTACTTTTATCTTCTATTGTAATAAACGTTTCAAATGAAAATAATCTTTCACAGCTTGTAAGAATTAGCGATTAAATAACATTTAATTATTTTTTCGATTTATCGTCTGTATCTTTCTTTATATTACAATTACCACTAGGAGGCAGTTCCTCGCAATCCTTGAAAGGTACATTGTCCACCATCTCTGTATCTTTGGTGATTCGAAGTTCTGAAATTATAAAATTTGTTGGAAAATATTATTACTCTACGTTATATGAAATATTGTTATTTTTAAATTATTACCAAATACTCCTGACTTTTTTTCAACCGCCTGTATTACAGTTGTCCTCACTTCATGTTCCACTTCCAAGGCAAATTTGTTTAACTGAAATAATTCTCGTATTAATAATTCTTTACGATTATGCATATAATTTAATTATATGAATGTGGAATGACATGATAATAGCCAAGATTAATTCACTTAGGGAATCAAAATTAATAATTTAAAATTATTTTTAAAAACTGAATGAAAATACATTAACTCGTTCCCTTCGGAGCACTCAGTGACATGGATATGCGTTTTTGGTCCAGCAAATTAAGGGTTTTTGGTTTGAATCTTGTTTATATTTCAAACAGGACTGCATTTTGAAACAAATGCATATAAACAAGTCAACAATGCGATTATGATCAGTCTCTTGAGGTAGGATACACCCGGCTTACAACAATAATGGCAAAAGTGCTTTGTCGGGAGATTCCCAAACTTCAACAGGGAAGAGTTAGTAGATGATTCTAATAAAATGTCATATTAAACAACTCAGAGCATATTTCTTAACAATACGCAACAGTTAGAACTTACTCCTCAACAATGCAGCTATATTTTGTGGTTTTAGCCTGTAGACTCGGTTATCAGACCAGATGCTTCTTTATAAAATACTTATACAGCAAAGACAAATTTGTACTCAACAAATGTTCAGAAATGTGACAATTATAAAATTTAAAGGAATACATGTATAAGCAAAATCTGTTCAAATAGTATTAATTTTTAACTACTCATCATCTAAGAACTAAAGAAATATTAATGAAATAAAATTATTAAATAAATGTTACCTCTTCAATAGCTGCTGAGTTTGTAACATTCTTATATTTCTTATATTCCTCATTTATCTTGTTCCTTACAACTGAATGACATATATTAAAATATTTATAATCTTACTTATATATTTGAATGGTTATCTTCTGTAATTTTACCTGTCAATGCATGTTCGTCCCCTTGAAAGGTATTCATTCTGGTTCGATGTAGTTTTTTAAATGTATGCAGTACCTAAAAAAAGTAATTCTATGATTATTAAATATCATGCTATATAAATGATATTTCGAAATTTTGCTTCATTTGCTTAAAAGTAATAGTGAAACATTTCTAAAATGATAACTTTACACTGTGTGAAAAAACATGTATTTATCCAAAAAGACCCTAACCAAAATGAGGTATTCCTACTGTATTTTCAATGAAATCATATGTGCACGTATTTTAGCTGCAAATAAGCCACCAGAAATACGAGAATTTAACAACTTTCTGTCAACAAATTTGACGAACAGGTTTAATAATATATAAAACCATAATACTCACTTGTCGACGCAGATTGTCTCCCATTTTTCTTCTTTCTTAAAACGATTCCTGAGAAACTGACAACACGTCTGATTTATTTAATACATATTTGAGTTATAAAAAGTTTATAAACACTATAACTATTACTACGTTCTACTGAAGTATCTACAAAACAGTGTGATATAATCATGGTGAGCTCTTAGATGCAACGTATATTTATAGAAGTGAAGATTTTATCAAAATCATTGAGATTCGTGTTTTCAAATTGATGATTTTGCGACATCGTGTGTACATAAAATGCGCATATATCATATAAAATATCAGAAGCGACAGACCTATCGAAACATTTCATATTCGTAATTCGAATGAGCAAATCGTACACTATATAAACACAGAGAGGATGCGTGCCACCTACTTTTCTGCGACTCTTCTAATCCCCTGGTAAGTATTAGGCGATCATGATAATAAAGTTGGTATCCGACAAGGACAAAAATAACGAATATTAGCACAGACGAGGTATAGGAGTAGACCAATCACAATATGAGGTTTCGTGTCTCACGATCTGAAATACCGACATCAGACGACTATACCTCGTCTGTGCAACAACTATACCTCCTATACCTCGTCCGTGTACATATCTCGTCAGTGCATGTAATTGCACGTCGGTAACCATGTTATCACACATGGTAACGTCCAATAATTTAAGGTCAGCGTTACCTAGCGGTAGACTCGAGAACTAATTCGTAACAAGTATCCGCAAGAAGCACAAAACTTCAGAAAACTACTGAAACCCTGAAACTACTAAATTGCAATCGATTGTGATTTAGCGAAGCAGGTAGTAAAAGGGTAAGAAGAAGTGTCCCTTCGATTTTTTAAAATAAATTGCATTTCAATTATTGATCCCAAAAATATAATAAAGTTCGAGATGCCAGGAGATGCATTCACATAATTCTTGACATTTCCGCCATTACTTATTTAATACTGACACCTCTCGACAGAGGATGCTCATGTGTTAATAAAATAACGTATTCAATAAGCCTATCCTGAGTATGACCGCAGGTGTATATATACAGGGTAATTCTAAAACAATTATAATCAAGAAAATAAGAATCGCCCTGTATATGATATGAAATACAACAAATTTTTTAATTATAAAAGCTTAACATGTTAATTTATTTATTGGATTTTAGACAAATAATTTCACTAAGCTGATTTACGCTTTTAAATACACACTATAATTCCATAAAAAGTAATTTGATGTATTAAATGTTTAAGTATCTGTTAAATATGATTTCCTTTAAATATATAAGTAAAAGTACTACGTTCGAAATAAATTCCAAATGGCAAATAAAATATAAAATTTTAAATGTTATAAATCCTGACAGTATTGAATCTTTTACATACTTTTAAAATAAAATTTTGCTTGCATAACTTAAAAATTAATTTACTAATTAAGAACTGTTTAGTTTCGCCAATAAAATATATATACCACGCAAAATCCTTTGTAAAATTATGAAAGCTACAAAGACTTGATATATTTAATACAATTGTATTTTGATTTTTATCGATATATGTGTTTCAGTTGTGTTATGTTAAGTCACGTATAGAAAACTCACATAATAGTTAAGATATGACTACTTTAAAAAACACATTTAAAATTACACATTTAAAAGCTCACTGGTCTTCGAAGAAAAAGTTAATACAGAAACACCCTCGGGTGTTTTATTTAAATCATGCTATTGTACTTATAACACTTCATTCAGCAAGTATAAAATTTATGAACATTAGAACAATCACACCTCGATGAACACTTTTCCTATTGATTAAATATATATAAATTATTGCATGCTGACAATTTCAAAATACATGATTTCCATACCATTGTCTTTTAAATTAAATATATCAAGTTTTATGAGAACAACAAGAAACAGAAATCAAGAAAGAATTATTGTAGTAAAACTATTACAAATATTTGTACTTTGCCTATCTCGTGTCACATAACTGTATTCTAAGTTCTGACTTCTTAACTGAATTTACGTAAAAATACACATAAATTTTGATATGCATATTAAAAATGAAATGATGTAATGTGCAGTGTAGCTTTAAATTTTAATCAATTCTATTTAACATATCATAGTGAAAAAAACATGTATTCATAATATTTATTATATCAAAGTGGTATCTTAAATAGTATTCAATTACAAACCGATCAACTTCGTCATTTGTCTATTATATTCTTGTAATGAACTTCCTTCTTTGATTGACATGTTTACATGTTCCTAAATACATATCATGTAATCATTTGAAATGATTTCCTTTTTTTTTTTAACAAATATTTGGAGATGTTTTGGTTTATACAGTCATTTTTAATGGTAAGTTTTTTATAAAAAGTAATCAGCCTGAGGTTTTTTACTGGGTATTCCTCGACTTTCTTGGGGTGCTGCTTCAAATATCGTGAAATCTCGTTGCAGATGTTCATTTAATTCTAATATTGCGGCTACATTTCCACATCTGTGAAAAGAAATTTCATAAAATTATTGAGCAATTTAATAGTAAGTTGATAGCAATAAGTTTATATTAATTATCAAATTAATTTTGAAATTATTTGGATGAACTATCGTAGAATGGAACTGATTAAATAAATTAAAAATCATGCAAACATTAGAGGCGTGCGAGAACTGAGTTGGGTTGAGAATTTTATACGGGTTCTCGAATGTGTCGGGATTATTCCCGCGAATATACAGGATTCTCAAGCATATTAGGGTTCTCGAATATTCTTGGGAATCCCGGAATTTTCGAGAATCCGTCCCGATCCCGACCATTGGGTACTCGACATTTTCAGGTTCTCTTCACACCTCTATTAAATATCAATATAATTTATCTATAATTTAGCAGTGTGAAACAAACTGCAACATAACAAGAAAATTTGTATCAATTCAATTATATACGAAAATATGTCCAATTTCTATAATCAACTCTACTAAACAATTATTTTTAAATTTGGTATGTTACTTAAAGTTTGAAAAGATAGATATACCTGTAACAATAATTAGGTGCAGACCAAACAGTCAAAACAGTTTCATTAAAATGCCATTTATATCCTTCCATAACTAACTGATGTGCTCTACATATCATATCAATATCGTTTGCAGAATTAAACTGTGCTACTACGTCACTTCCAAAGAGGTAGCCAGCTCCACGGGGTGAAACTCCCCAACCCTGCGTATCTTCGGGATCTGACCAAAGTAAATCACACATTGGTCCATCATGTGGAACCTATAAAAGTTATTTTATTTCATAATTATTAACATGAATTCAACCACAAGTCCTTGCATTATTGTCAGATTCAGTATGGGATCACAAAGAACTCTAAAGTGGTAAAATAAAAATCGCTAAGTTTACCACTTACTTCTTGTTTTCTATCTATAGTCCTTATCTGATCAAGTGTTTGAATACTTGGTGACAATCCTCCATGAACACAAAATATTTTTCCATCAATTATAGCAGAAAGAGATAAATAATCAAATATTTCAGTACACCATCTCCAAACTGAATTGGTACCATATTTACGTAAACATTCGTCATAAAAGCCATAAACCTGTGTAATTTGTCGAGATTCGTGATTTCCTCTAATCAATGTGATCCTATCAGGATAACGAACCTGTAATTAGTGTTGTATTAACAACTATAATCATGATAATTTATTCTTTATTCATATTCATTTTTTATGGAGGTACTTATTAGTATAGTATTTTTGTTTAGTACTTTTAATGCCAAAAGAAGAAGGAATGTTTCAACGCTGTAGAAACCTCTGTCAACAAAATCACCCATAAACAAATAATTTGTTTCTGGCACATCTCCACCAACTTTAAATAATTCTTTCAAATCGTAAAATTGACCATGAATATCTCCACACACCTAGAAAAAATTGTATTTTTGTAGATATTGATTACAATCTGTCTTCTTTTTTTAAACTAAACGTACCGTAACTGGAGAATCAACTCTTTGTACATTACTTTCTTCGATAAGAATTTCTCTTGCTTTCGCACAAAGAGCTTTAACTTCAACTTCTTTAATAATTTCACATTTTTTTAGCTGTTCTATTTGCCGATCCAAATCACTGGACTCAGCCATCTTACAAGGAATCTTTTCTAAAAATTGTATTTATTAATGAAATGTTATGAAATGTCTAATTTATGAACGAATACCTATAAACTAAGATTCTAAATATTTCTGTATGTTCTAAATAATAAAATTGTCAGATGAGATAAAATTTTCTCTAATTTGTTACACATAAGCATACTAATAAAATATACTGATAAAAAAAATGTTAAATTATTTAAATATAACAACAGTTACAAATAATGATGTTTAAAACACTTTCAATTTATTAAAGTAATACAATTTTAGTACAATGAAATAAAATACATGATAGGTAAAGTAGATTTAATAATTACGAAAAGTTGAATACAAATGTATTTAAAAGCTTAATTATTTTTAAAACCGTTTTAGAATCCATTCCACAAATTCAATTCAAAAGTATTGTTTTGCGATAATTACATATCTGAGAACTTTACTGCTTAATCAATACAAAATTTGATTGTACGTAAATAGATATACTCGGGTAAAGATAGACATGGTATTATCATAATATAAAATAGTAGATAACAATTTAACAGACTGCTAACCTAAATAACTGTACAATATACAAATAAATAATGCCTGTACGGAAAAAGATGAACGTACCTGATTGTATAAAGAAACCAAGAGTTATTTCACTCAGTAAATAAAACGCATCTAAATAATACACGTATAATTAAGATTCTCTTCGTTTATTTCATATATGTATGTATATATTAAAACATTGGCGATTGGATACAATAATAAAAAAAATTCGTTTCAACAAACGTTGAACATCACCGTGTAACTGACATTACACCAAGGAAGCCGAGAATAAAATCGAGTAAGCCAGCATGGATTGAGGTAAATTGAGAAACGAAATTTAACCGAATTTATCGTTGCCGTTCTAGATTGTACATGCATACAACGTGCTACGGTATTGAATATGCGCCTTAATACTTTTTAGAACATGAACGCAATACGGCCGACTCGAAGCATAATCTAATAGAATTCTTTCATCAAAATGAATAGATTTGTATTATGATTAAAATACAATAGTAACGTATAATTTATGTCCTACAGTGTATAGGAATTTTCTGAGTATGCACTGTGTCTCTGTAAGGAAATCGGCTAAATTGACAAACTGCCTTTCGTTTGTGGCCTTATTTCGAAAAACTATAAAGTTTCGCTTCTGGTATTTTGTGGATCAAATGAAATATGTAGGTCTGAAGCTATGTTCATGACACGGTATATTATAGAGGTGTTCAAGTTCCTTCAGAAAAGTGTGATATTTAGATGGAAGATCCTCTGGTGACCGCCTAGAGGCGTCGTGGTCAGAGGAGGTATCGCGAGCTCGGTAGTTTGCACACGTATTTACATGGTAGCTCTGACCACGACGCCTCTAGCGGCGACCAGAGGATCTTCCATCTAAATATCACAGAAAGTCAACCTTACAGAGGTGCTTTGTCGGAACACCTCTATAGAGAGGTATCCTCTCCACTGATATATATATATACTAGTATACATATCAGTATATATATCAGTGATCCTCTCTGACCTCTATAATACACCGTGGTTCGTGGTATGAAAATACTTTGTGGTACAATTTAGAGACGCATGCGCACTGAACATCAATTTCGAAAAGGATTAGAGTTTCGTCTCTACAAAGATTCTCGATGTCAATGATCTAACCTACAGTTTGTTTTTGTGACGTCACATTCAGTTAAGCTTCATTATCAATTGGAAGTGTACGGGTAGTAATGATTGGTTTTTGGGAACCGCTGGCTTCTAGGGAAGCGTCTAATTAGATAATAGTTTGTTCAAAGGATGGAGAATATCTTTTATTTGATATTACGTTGAGAGAAGCGTAAAACTTATGCAATAAATGAACGTCCGATAAAGTGCACGGGGAGCGGATCGATCGTTCGTCATGAATGAGGATTGACGAACGATGCCTTAGGTGCTCCTCGTAATGTTCACAATTTAAAAATCCTCTTAAAACTGTTAGAATGGCTGTCATTAGTTTAATAATTATCTTGACTGCGTCCTTTTTCAAACTCGTACTTTTTTCGAATGGTAGGTCGTATTTACTTTGCTTTAAACCAGTAAATAAAGGTTATGATACAATTTCTCGTATATCATGAAATCCTTACACATAATGTTTAAGTCTGTTTACTATGTTATAATACTCATGTCAAATGTGATAAAAGTTAGTATATTTGCTGTGCTACTTATTACCGAGGATTGTGTTCAATACTGTGCTTTAATGTTACACATTAATTAGTGTAATTATTACTATAATGTAATAATCGTTTTATTTATTGTTTTAGGATCACCAACGCTTCTATTTGTCACGCAAAAGGATATTAGAATGGCTAATGCCTCTCGTACTAACAAAATAACTACTATCATTAAAGATCTCTCCGAAGGTTCAGCTTTAGATTTTTATTTCGAGGAAGAATTAGTTTGTTGGTCGGATAGTGGTCTAGAAATAATTCAATGTGTTCAAACGAATGGTACTCACACCGGTGATAGAATGGTCGTAGTGAATTCTAGTTTAATTTCTCCTGACGGTTTAGCCTGTGATTGGTATACAGGAAAATTATATTGGACGGATGGAGAAAAGAATAGAATAGAAGTAACCAGCATCGACGGACGTCATAGAAAAGTTCTTTTTTGGACGGATATTTATCAGCCCAGAGCCATTGCTCTTGTACCAATGAAAAGTATACTTTTTTGGACAGATTGGGGCGATGTACCTAAAATAGAAAGAGCTGCAATGAACGGAGATCCGTTGACAAGAGAAGTGATCATTTCTGAAGATATATTTTGGCCAAATGGTCTAACAGTGGATTATGAAAATGAATTAGTTTACTGGGTAGATGGAAGACTGAAATTTATCGCAGTAATGGACTATTACGGAAAAAATAGGCGAAAAGTAATAGAACACGAATTAGATTATCCTTTTGCTGTAACATTTTTTGACCATAGACTGTATTGGACTGATTGGAAAACATGGTGTATACATTCATACGATGTACAGCAAAATCAAGTGCATCCTAGAGAATTATTGCATGGAGAATATATCCCTGGCGACATAGAAGTGTGGGATGTTAGAAGACAACCGCGTGGTAGTCATCCATGCGAAAAGAATAATGGAAATTGTTCGCATTTATGTCTCCTGAGTTCGTCGGAACCCGGTTACACTTGTGCATGTCCTACGGGTGTTAAGTTAATAGATAATTTGACTTGTGCCGAGAGACCGGAAGAACTGTTGTTAATAGTTCAAAGAAATGAGATTTGTCGCATATCTTTGGATTCCCCCGATTACACGAACTTTGTTTTACCATTAACAGGTACGAGTATCCTGGGTTCACCCTTTTCTCATAGATTATAAAATGTGTTCTGCATTTCTGGTTTTATCTGTTATCTGTGAATCACCTTTTTACAATTTGGATTCAAAAACTGTAACTTAAAGAGAGATAAATGTGTCAATAACAAAATTAATTTGAAATCCTTTCTGTTGAAAATATAACTAAACTCTGCCTTTTTTAAACAAAATTAGGTATCAAACATGCGATTGCAATTGACTTTGACCCTGTGCAAGAAATGCTTTATTGGACTGACGAAGAAGCTTGTGCAATTCGCAGAGCCTCGCTTGACGGTTCTAATCAAGAAAACATTATAGTAACAGAGGTGGAAAATCCTGATGGTATAGCTGTTGACTGGTTGGCTCAGAATCTTTACTGGACTGATACAGGAACAGACAGAATCGAAGTAGCTCGCTTAAATGGTACAAGTAGGAAAGTATTAATAAATGAAGACTTATTGGAACCTAGAGCAATCGCTCTAGCTCCAGAACTTGGTTGGATGTTTTGGACTGACTGGAACGAAAAACGTCCAAAAATAGAAAGAAGTAACCTCGATGGTACAGAACGTGTTCTTTTAGTAACTAAAGATATTGTTTGGCCAAATGGAATTGCTTTAGACCTTGCTAGATGGAAAATCTACTGGTGCGATGCAAAGACTGACAAGATTGAAGTTTGTAATATGGATGGCACAGACAGAAGAGAAGTGATTACGGACAATTTGCCACATCTTTTTGGATTAAGCTTATTAGGAGATTATTTGTACTGGACCGATTGGCAAAGACGAAGTGTAGATAGAGCACATAAACTTACCGGTGGTGAAAGAGAAGTTATTGTTGATCAAGTTCCAAATGTTATGGGTTTAAAAGCAGTGCATTTAGGAAGGGTTAATGGTTCAAACCCTTGCGCAAAAAATAATGGAGGATGCAGTCACTTGTGTTTAAACAGACCTGAAAATAAATATGTCTGTGCTTGTCAGATTGGATACGAACTAACGAAAGATAAGAGGACTTGCGTTGTTCCAGATGCGTTTATGCTATTTGCAAAAAAGGAAAACATTGGAAGAATTAGTATCGAAAACGCAAATAATGATAATATTATTCCATTGACTGGTGTTAAAGATGCAAGGTATGTTTCGTAATTATAAACGCAATATTTGATAAACATATTATCAAATATTTCCTTGTTCAATATTCAAATTTTGTCTTGACACTAGAGGTGTGCGAGAATCTGAAAATCTCAGGTTGGGAAGACTCGAGAATTTTATTCAGAATTGGGACAAGTTCTCGAAAATTTTTAGGATTATTCCCGAGAATATTCGAAAACCCTAATATACGCAGGAATACCGAATATTCTCGGAATAATCCCGAAAATTGTCGAGAACCTGAATATGCTTGGAAATCTTCGAGACCCGACTCGTCTCAACCCGATTCTTTCCCGACTATCGGGAACCCGACATTTTCGAGTTTTCGCACAGCTTTACTTGATACAGATTTAATAATTCAAATATTTTTTCATTGCATTAGCGCCTTAGACTTTAGTATAGCAGATAATCGTATTTACTGGACGGATGTTAAATTGAAAACAATTACAAGAGCTTTTATAAATGGTTCTGACATGGAAAGAGTAGTTGATCTTGGTTTAGAAACTCCCGAGGGTCTAGCAATAGACTGGATTGCTCATAATTTGTACTGGAGTGATACAGGAACTCGAAGAATAGAAATGGTTAGATTAGAAGGCTGCAGTAGGAAAGTGCTTATTTGGAATGATATTACTGAACCTAGATGTGTGGTTCTTGATCCTAGTCGAGGGTAATTACGCAGGATTCACTTAAATTCGAAAATATTACGTGGAGAACCTAATATAATTTCATTGTTTGCAGCTATATGTATTGGACAGAATGGGGCAATTCCGGAAGTATAGAAAGATCATTTTTAGATGGTACAAATCGCGAAATAATACTTTTTAATATTGGAAGGGCAAATGGGTTAACAATTGATCATTCAGCACAGAAATTATATTGGGCAGATTTACATACTCCAGCCATTGATTGCTTTGATTTGCGCACAAGGAAGAAAGAGGCGATTATAACGCAGAATATTGGATACCCATTTAGTATTACTCAGTACCAAGATTACATTTACTGGACAGATTGGAATACAGGTATGGAACATTTGAGTTCGATTAATTAATAACTGGGCACATTATTATATCATACAAATTATGTAAATGCTTGTGTGTTATTGATAGGTGATATAGAAAAAGCTAATAAAACTACCGGAGCAAGTAGAGTAAAAATTCATAACAAGTTAGAATCTGTGACAGACTTATTAGTTTTTCATGCTTCCAAACAAGCGGGATGGAATCCTTGTGCATTGAAAAATGGAAATTGCAGTCATCTTTGTATTGCTTTACCCGGAGAAAATGAAAGTGTGTCTACTTCTTTCAAATGTGAATGCCCAACACATTATACCTTGGGAGAGGACAATAGATCTTGCATTGGTATGCATATTTAAATTCATTATAATTGTAATGGTTATTTCTGAAACGTTTCATTGAATTTTCCTTTCCTTTTTAAACTAAATATATATAAATATGACTTTCATTATAAATATGACATTTCATTTACAGCACCAAACACATTCATGATGTACAGTTTACGAAATGCAATTTATCGTTTTCTTCCTGATACTAATGACTGTCCAGATATAGTTTTACGAATTCAGGGTCTAAAAAATGTACGATCTATAGAATTCGATCCAATAACCCAGCATATTTATTGGATAGATGGCCGGACATCATCTATAAGAAAGACTCTGGAAAATAAAACGCATTCTACGATAGTTGTGTCCGGTAGTTCTGGACATCCTGTGGATCTAGCATTGGATTCTCTAGGAAGACTGCTGTTCTGGTCATGTGCTATAAATGATGCGATCAATGTGACAAAACTTGATAACGGTTCTGCTTTGGGCATTGTCGTTAAAGGTGACGGAGAGAAACCAAGAAATATTGCAATACACTCTGAAAAGAGATTACTTTTCTGGACGGATGTTGGAAGAAAGATGAGAGTGATGCGCAGTAAAATGGATGGAAAAGAGAGGGTCGTGATTGCAACCGATCTGGAGCAGCCAACCAGTATTGCAGTCGATGCAGTTTCCAATACTATATATTGGGCACACGGAAATAGAATCGAATGTGCAGATTTCGATGGGAATAATAGAAAAATTCTGGTGTCTCCTGTTAAACAAGGATCAATCATATATTTGGCTGTCTTTTTCGATTTTGTTTATTGGTTTGATAAAGACACGATGAGCCTAGAACGTGTTAACAAATCCGGAAGTGGAAGAAAAATGGTTATGAACAAAGCACTTACAGATTTAATTACAGTAAATGCTCCACAAAATGATGTAATGAAAACACATATTTGTAGTCCTTTTCGAGATTATGGAGGATGTTCCCATTTTTGTATTGGAACGACTACTTCCATGTAAGAATTTCGTTCAAGTTATTAACATGTATTCTTCGTCATTTTTCCTACATTCAGAACGAACTTGGATAATGTTACTTCCAGGTGTTCTTGTCCAAAGTCTCTGGTTCTTTCTGAAGATGAGAAAACTTGCAGAGCTGCACCGGCTTGTGGATCAGACCATTTTACTTGTGCAGCACCTAGTTCAGGAATGGCGAAAGATTGTATACCTATAACATGGAAATGTGATGGTCAAACCGATTGCCATGATGGAAGTGATGAACTAGGATGTCCAGCTTGTGATCACAAACAGTTCAAATGCCGAAGTGGTCATTGCATTGGTAAGAATTAACCCTAGCATTCCCAAGCCTTGAGCTGTTATGCGGAGTCCCAAGAGGGGGCTCCTCGAGCCCATACTCTTCTTTACTAATTTCTCCTAAAAATAGTTTTGTGATATATAAGCGTGTAATACTTCATGAACATTTTACATTGTATTTAGATCTATACTTATAAAATAGACAGTAGATATACAACTCTTTTCTCCCAGAACGAATATTCACTTTTGACTGCATTGAATGCTTGACTGTAACTGAAAACGCTACATCGTTCCGTCCCAATCAGTTCTGTGATTCGGATTCTTAGTTCTGGGATCATTTGTTATTCTTTGGAGATAAAAGGAGCGTTGGGGTCCGCTTCGCGTCATTTCCGCTGTACTGACACCACGATGCGTAGTCTGGTTTTTCCTTTCCATGCACTGTGACTTTATTTCTACAGCAACGGGACTTCGGAATATTAAACTTAAATATACAAACGACAATAAGTAATTTTTTGAGAGTTTTTCACCCAAGGAAAATAGCCCGAATTTAAAGTTTTCCAACCTGTGGGCTCGAGGAGCCTCCCCCTCTTGGGAGCGCTAGGCTTAATGCATCACACTAACAAAATCATTAGAAATCAGAAGTCCAAAATAACAGTTATTTTTTAAAATGTTATTGAAAAAAGTCATTCAGTGAAAATTATTAATATTTTTTGGTTACTAGTATTAGTATTTTTTTTTTTCTTCCGAGTCTTTCGATAAATTCTCTTAAAAGACCTCTTTTCTAAAAAAGTTACTATATTATACGTAAAAGTAGAATCTCTTTTGATTTCATTAATTGCTCTTTCATTTTTAAAATTAATGAACAATCGATAATGGTTACTGGTAACCAAAATAATTTTAGTCATTCATAATAGTTATTCATAACCAAAATTTGTTAATTAAATGTATTAACTCTTATACCAAGACTTTTAAATTTTGTCTTATAACTATGATTGATAAATATGATTAATAATGAAATATTTGTATATGCATCAGATATGGCATGGGTATGCGATGGCACCGCTCAGTGCCATGATGGTCTGGATGAAGCTCACTGTTGTCCTGATCAATTTCAATGCATCGAGAGCGGTGTTTGTACTTCCACAACAAATCTTTGTGATGGCTGGGAGGATTGTGCCGATGGTAGCGATGAATTTCCATCCTTGTGCACACCTGCAAATAATCCTCGACAAGAAAGCAATTCATTAGAATCTGGAAAAATTACCTACGTTATTGTTGTACTTATTGCATTGTTTGCGACAATAACTATAGTTGCTTTTGGATTTTACTATTGCAGAAGAAGGTTTACAAACAATGAGGAGTTACCTGATATTTTACACGACTCCGCTGGAGATCCATTGTCGCCAAGACCAGCAAGGTTAGCAAAACCAATGTTTGCGCAGAAAAATTGTAGGAAAGATTTAAAAATTGGAATGGAGACTGTAGGGATGTCGATGCTAAACGGCAGTAGTATTGGATCTAGTTATGATCGAAGTCATATTACTGGTAAGTTCTTTTTTCATTTTTATTTCTCGCATTTATAATTATACACGGTCCAACATTATGTACTTTCGCAAGATATAACTTTCTTATTTGGGCTTGTAACAAATATTTGAGAAATTTGTTTTGTAGATTCATATAAGTTATACATATGTATACTGTACATTTCATCGAAATGGGTCAATTGGTTTACGAGTTATAAACGATTAAAACGAATAAAAATTCATATATAATTGTTAAGGTGCATCGAGTTCAACGCGGGGGAGTTCAGCCGGAGGCTATCCTCAAGAAACGTTAAATCCTCCGCCAAGTCCAGCAACAACTGCAAATTCTACCAGATGCTCAAGCAGTAATGCGTCTAGATATAAACCATATAGACATTATAGAAGTATTAATCAGCCTCCACCTCCGACTCCTTGTAGTACAGACGTGTGCGACGAGTCGGACAGTAATTACCCAGCAAGGTATAGATATGAAAGTGAACCCTTTCCTCCACCTCCTACTCCGAGGTCTGTTTATCAAAGTGATGCAGGAATTAGTTGTCCTCCATCCCCTAGCTCAAGATCATCGACATACTTCAGTCCACTTCCGCCACCACCCTCTCCTGTCCCTTGAATATATCACACTTTTTAAATATCTTATCCTTCATAAAATTGTATTTTTTACAAAATTTTAAACGATTCTAGGAAAACTTGAGATTTTATTGGAATGTTTTTAATTTATTTGTAAAGAGAATTAACGTATGTTCCTTTCTAATGATCGACATCGGCAAACGTAAAATTTTTTATTTATACATTCTTGAGAATGACTATTTAAGGCAAATCATGCCAGAGAAAGGGCAGAAAATTTTCTACCCTGTTCACTTTTTGTAGAGCACCCGAAGTGAACGTATATAGTTATGTTATTCTCGATTTCGATGGAGCTAGGGAAGTGTTCTAAGGGAAATCTGTACCCATGACTGTTTTAAAGGGTTACACCACTTTGACCTGAAGAATCGAAACTATTTTTGGGTATTTTTAGGGGGGGGGGAAGCTGTGACAGAAGCTTTGTTAGAATCTTGGGGACAACTTTGACGATTTTATTATCACTTTTAATGTTTGACTCCAATTCCAAACGAAATGGTCCATCCCCAAGTTTTTTTAGAAGACCTTTTTTGAAAAATGTTTATTTCCTACATACTGTTGTCTAAAGTAGTACTCAGGGAGTTTTTTAAATTCTGATTTTTGTGGAAATGAACATTTGAAGAAAAAGTATCGTTTATAGTTGAATAATTGTATAAGAAAATGCTCGTACCAAAATTTGTTTGCCTATTATAATAGTAAAAACAAAACTCATTAGTGTGAATAAACTATTTCAATATATGATTTGTTAAATTCATGAATCTAATGAGATTTGTTTTTGCTGCTATGAGCTATGATTTAAGTTTAAAAACATTCGATTTTTTAAATTTCCGAAGTGGGGTAAACCTTAAAAATGTAACAGAAAAGAGAATTTTATAACACGTTTAGTGTCAAATATTTTTAACTAATACTTCCATATTAAATACTTCAAATAGAAGCAACTCTAAGAGAAGCAGCAAAATGAAAAAAATGAAAAATTTGTTGAAAGTAACCTTTTTTAGTATGACCAAGCCTGGTTTTAATATCATTTGAATGTAAATGAGTTTTTTACTAAACAAAATTATTCCTGTAAAGAAATTAATACCATTGTGCCTACTAACTTTATAATATAAGTGATTTAATCATAAAACGTTGTAAATATTGTAAGAATGTATAAAGACTGTAAATGATTCTTAGTCACTACTATACAAATTGTTTAAACAGATGGATCCTTTTTCTATAAGTACTATTTTTAGATTTTTAAACATTTATACTCTTACTCATGCACATACAGTATATTGACAAAAAATTAACTTTTTAAGTTTCATGCCTACAACAAAAACATATCAAAATCTGTATTGCAAATTAAAATAATACGTATAATAATCATTAGGAAATATCTTTTCAAATAGATAGTAGAATTAAAAATTATTTCTATCAGAAACGAAATCAAAATAATAGTAACAAAAATATAAGGGTAAAAATAAATAACCTAAGAATATCTAAAATATATATTCGTAGAAAGTATTGCATTTTTTGAAAAGTCTGCAATAAAGATAGGAAATACTCGCATTTATTTGCATTTTTTCTGTAAATGTCAATGAGAAGTTCTACTTTTTTAATATTAAGTAAGTGGAAAAGACACTGTTTTCACAATTTATAATCAAGTTGTGCCATAAAACATACAAAATTGTTGGAAAACGAAATGCAAAATTCAAAAACTTGTGTAGAAAATACACAACATATCATGTTTGTGAAAATGGTTTTTACCTCGCACTGCCATTACATGAGCCTTGAAGGAGTATAACTCTTCTATTAAATTATTATTCTCTTTTAGCATTAAAGACTGAAATAATTGTTCTATATTTTTTTTACATTTACAATGAGAAATGCATTGTCCTATGTATGTAGCATAATTGTATAAAAAAAAATAAAACTTTTGTTACATATTTTATATACCACTTGTTATTTTATTTATTCAACGCTTGTTGAGAAAATGTGTTTTAAATGTCTTAAAATAATAAGTTACTGCCTTTTTACATGCCACTTAACTTTCAATTGACGTTTGCCTACTCCTTTGTGATTGTCGTTTATTACTTTTTTAAGTACAAAAGCATAAAATGTAATTTAATATATCTATTTATTAAAATTTATTTACTATTTACACACGCAATATCTGTGTACAATTGAAGAACGTAGAAATAGTAATAAAAACATCGAATAAAATACTATATATACTAATACACTATACAGACGCACTATTTACATTGGTCCTTTTTTTTATTTCTATCTATTTTACAGATTTTACAGGCCGACGCGCGCCACAATTACTTACGATTCTTAACTTTTTTCTTCTTTCTTTTTGTACAAATATACATACGCGTAGATTTCTTTGTTAACAGAATAAATAATTGTTCCTTACACAGGTACGGTTCCTTCTCGACGGCAGACAATGTTAATTTATAAATTAGCTGTATTTTCAAAGTGTATTTATGCTATACGTCTATTATGAAGTTGAATTTTCGTCATTAAAATCAATAAAATAGTTGCTACAGATAGTTTTAACAATATGTGCGAAGGACGAAATGTCAAATGTTTTATATTTCTTCAGAGAATAGATTGACATTTTGATTAATTCAAAATAAATTCTGTTTGAAGTATTATTCTGTAGTCTTCGTATTTCACATACAATATATCGCTGTTCGTGACGTATAAGATGTTTTCGAACACTTAATACAAATTTTACACTTCTATTATATCTCTCAAAAAATTGCAATAGGTGAATTGCTCACAAGTTACAAAATCAAGACAGCTTAGTGTACTGTTAAAATGCCTATTGTGAAATACAACTTAATATATATTTAATTTAGCTCTTTGAATATGGACTAAGATTTCAAATTATTTCTACGTTTTTACATTATAGTCTTAAATTCAGTGTTAATTCATTGGTCAGAGTATAACATAATTTCGAAAGTGTTTAATCTTATTTTCAAGTAAGTAGTAATTTTCTAAAAAGTATAGTTAAATCGAAGACATGTCCGTTTGCTTCTTATATTTGTTTATACATATTTGCGAAGACTAAATTAACAATTAAGAAATTACGCATTTATTTTCTGAACTTTTAGTTTCACTAAGATTCTAAAGTTAAAAAATTCTATTTATAATTCATAAAAATGTAATATGACTTATCATAGATCTTTTATCTTAATGTGAATTAGTCGACACGAATAACAATACAATCATAATAAAACAGAGCATCTTAAAATAATTCTTTCAGTGTATAAAGATCCTTTATAAAATTATTTAAAACTTCTCCAATGCATTTTATAGCATTAAAAGAGCCTAATATATATATGAGATATATGTTCAAAATAAACTTAGAATACTGCAATTATTTAAATAATTATTTCATTAACTTTCACAAAAGAGGTAAAGTCAATACGAGATAAATTTTAAAGTACCAAAAAAGTAATTAGTCTATAAAAAAGTTTATTAAAAAAAGTCTTGCTCCCAAAAAGTTGGAGCTTTTTCCTGCCGTCAATGACAAACGATATCATGATTAATTATTACAAATTTTTCGAACAAGATAGGGATACTCGAAATTTTGGCGCGCGTATTTACCTTCATTTAAATCTTCGTTAAAAATGTTTCCTTTTTCCGAAAGGAAAGCTTTTCAGAATAAGGCACAACTCTTAATTAGATCAGTCGATCATATGTGTAAAAATGATCATTAATTTTAGCAATAGTCGCCTGATATATGTCTATATGTATATCATTTTGAAAAGCTCGAGATATTTTTATCCAAATATTTATTATAATTCCTACCTATCTATATTTTTGTATAGTAATGTGATGTATCAAAACCGCATATAATACAAATCTTTCTCATCCCTGTTCATTTCATAGATAGACAAGTTAGGCATTCAGGACTACTATAATCTTGTATAATTAACAATGGATTGATCTTTCGCATACAATCAATATCAAATCTCTTAAGTGTGCCTTAATTGTAAAAACACTCAATATACTCTCCTAACATGGCAATATTTACTATCCATTCGATTCGATTTAGCAGAATCTGAATTCTTAAGCGTCTCACTTTGCTAATGTCTTTTAAAACATTTTCATTCTTGTCGCACATAAATACTTCGTTATGAAAATATTTCACTAAACCAGTCAATGAATTGTCAACGGCATCCACACCCAAGAACAGCCATGTCCTGATAATTTTTCAGAACTACTTTATTCTCCTCGTCAAGATAGAGCATGGATATTGAACTGAGTGCAGTTGGTACACAGCAAGCTTTCGGCACCATGCTTGGTTTCGTTGAATAAACCAAATTCTGAACGATCGCATGATTGGTAGAATTTAAATGGTCTGCCAGAGGGAAAGGACAATCGCCATGACAGTAAAAGGCATCATAACCTGGAGGAGCAACAATCCAATCATTCCAACCAACATCTGCAAAATCAACATAAAGTGGGTGTCGCCTGCAGTTTTCACGACCATCTTTTCGTCGATTTTTTCGGAGTGCAGCTCTTCTGGCACGGCGGTCCATTATTTGGCTTGCAGAGGACATTTTATACCTATTAGAAAATTAATTAGATTAATTTCGTATTCATTGAAAATACAGCAAAATATCTTAACATGAATACATAAAAGTTCTACTCTAGAGGGTTAGTCTTGTAACATGATGACTTCAAATAACTCGTAACTTATTTGTTGTACGAACAAATTTTTCCAGGGGGACATACGGTGCTGTACTCTTTTATCGATATATGAGAGTCACCTTGAGTTTTTTAAATGGAATACCCAATATTTAGAATTTCGAATTCGGATAAAACACCAAATTCTGAGTAAAAAAGTATTGTACCAAGTCGTCATGTTACGAGACTCGCCCTGTATACAAAAAAATACAAAATTTAATTATGTTATCACAAGAAAAAGGATATTTCGTACCTGCCATCATCTGTATAAGTAAATAACATTGGTCGACTAATGACCCACGTTTCATTTCTCTCGTTTATACTTCTTTTTAAACGTACATGCTCCTGTTTACTTCCATGCACGTGCACCAGGAGCCCATGATTATTCTTAGGATCCTCTATCCACCTCTCAACAGCAGGGTGAACGTCTAAACTAATTGTGCCATTCTTCTTAGTATTAACCGGTTTGCTGTCGATTAAACGCAATTGTGGAGCACTATGTCCTTTTGTACCCGGACGTAAAATATCGTAAACAAGTATTCTACCCAGTTTCTGCGTAGAATCTTTTTCATTCGATATGGATTTGCGAGAGACGCTTAATTCAGCAGCTTGTAATTTCTCTCCTGGTGGTATACTACTTAAGTCAAAGGAAAGACGAAAGCGATTCGGAGACTGAAATTTATGGTCCAAGTCACTCTCTGTAATCAAAAAGACAATCATTGCAGTTATTACTATTTATAAGAATGTTTCACATCGTAACATTTGTTTAATAATTAGACTAGAAACTACACTTACCAATATGAGGGAAGGAGCGAACTGTATTAGCAGACCTAGCATGAATACCTGGTCTAGCAATATCAGCCATACCAATGGTATTTTGTTTAACAAAAAGTTTTTTTAAAGAGTCTGGAACATAAGCTGGACCTTGTGGTTTCGGCCTTTTTGCAAAACCAAGAAGTGATAGTAGGCTAGCCTCTATTCCAGCAACTGCTTGTTCATGTTCTCCAATAGAAAAGTGTTTGGCAGTATCAGAATGCAAGTGCATATGGACATTTGCTTTGGTAGCTGCCAGCAGCAAGTTTGCTGCGACGAAAACCAATCTCAGTGGCAGCAACATGCGCATTGTGATGTCGTTGCTCACGGATGTTGCCTCCCTAATAACAAAACATCATTTAGTCTACTAGTGGTTTACTTAAATTTATGTAAAAACATAAAATAATACACTGTATTTGTAAATTAACAGGTGTTAGTTAACAGGTGTTTATAAACTGCCAAAGTGCAAAGGGCTAATAATATTTTTTAAATCTAATTGCATATATTTTAAATCTAATTGTATTACATGTTCTCGTAACATCTACATCAGTAGCCAGATAAACATATAAATAAAAACATGTTTATTTTAAATTTATTTCAAATAAATATTCTAACTTTTTTCATCATTCATAACCACAACAAAAGTGTACTCCTAACTAGATTGCAAGTCTTTATTCAAATTAAAATGTTTCAAGTTTCTTTTTCCAGCTATGCCTCTCTAATTAGTTCAAGTTCATAGTAAGTAAATAATGAGACAGTAAAAAAGTGTTTTCAACAGTACATAGATATTTTTTCAGACATTGTGTATACATATCTTTAATACTTGTTTATTTGTTCTATTGTAGATAATACCCACAAAGTGAGTTTTTATGAATCATTATATTATTTCAAGCATTGAAAAATACAATTCAAATTTAGTGGCACCCTCTTTACGATCAATATAAATAAAATAAATAAAAACATATTCTAAAACAATTTTAGAAAATTCGCAAACTTCAAAATTTTATTATTGTACGATTATTTATTATTCTTATTTTTAACTGCATTTAACACATTATAATGTTTTGTGTGTATATTGGAATAATATGTGTGTACGTATACAAACGTTATTTACGATGTACGAAATATTTTTAGCTATTAGTAAACCATTGAGTATACGCACATTTTTTTCTAATACATGTTGTTTCTGTCAAGTAATTGCTTTTAAATCAGTGAAACTTATGGTTGAAAAACAAAGGGACTTAAAATAACACAGAAGAGCGCGTATTATTTCTGAGGTATTACGGAGACACGAGACCACCCAAAATATTCGAGCATACCTAACGCGACTCCAACTCAAAGCTATTAGGTTTGTATTGAGGAAACCTTTCCGCTTCCAGGAATCGAATTCTACCTGCTCCCTGCATAGAAAATAATTCAACCGCCTATTCACATATTTCTTTCCGACCCTTTAATTTTTTTTACCGAAAGCGCAGGTTACAAAATACCGGAGAAACGTTCTACAAACAAAATATTTTAAATTGAAAACGATAACGTTTCTACCGTATTGTCAAGATCAATATACTTTAATGTATATTATGAAAATTTGTACATTCGTGTATTTAAAATAGAAGATAATAAACAATTTCATAAAGTTTTTTTAGATTGAATCTAAAACTCGAGTGTTCTGATTTACAAATACAGCCGAAGTCATAATAGCTGTCCACCCCACTCCTATTACTTCAATATGCTACATTGAAGTGAAGTGGACTGCTATTTTGACTCGAGTTATCTTCTTTCAAAAAGCAGACCATAGTAACAGATGATGCCCCCTTTGTCGTTGAAAGAATTTTTGTTACAATGTAAAATGAAATTGCATTGAAACACGACGAGAATGTAACTCTGCGCACATGGTTTTTCTTAAATGTTTATGCTCTCTAACAACTGAAAAGATATGGAATCCAAAAAGATTTGATAAACAATACAATTTTTTTTCTCTTTATTACAAATAAAGTTCATGACATTAAATCGAATATACGAGGTTTTGTTTACGTTACCTCAAATCAGTTACATACATTTTGCATTCTAATTTTCCTAAAATTAATTTATGAAATTACTTTACTGTAAAATATTACAATCGTGGATCGAACAGATACAGGAAAAATATAACGATTGAAAAATTTAATTCGCCATTAAATGAAGTTTCAAGTATTGTGAAATGCAATTGAATTTTTTTTTAAAACAAAGAATAAGTTGATAAACTAATCAAGTCCGTAGACTTAACAAGATGATGTGGATGGCAGTGAATAATTTCATTGATAAGAATAAATTGAACGTAGGTAGTTCCTTCTCGGTTATAGTAACCGTAAAATTACGTTTTATGTTGAACAACAGCGATTGAATATTTCCGTTATAAAATGGAATATTAACCTGTTATTAATTACGTTACAAAAGAATCAGACTTCTAAATGCAATTTACATAATTAAAATAGTTTGAAAAATTAAAATTTTTTAGTAAAGCTAGGGACGAGTTAAAAAATAAGTTTTCAACATTAAAATGCATTATAATTTTCGAATAGATGAAAGATGAATAGATGTGGGCGCAATTTTCTTATTTTGTTCATTTTCTTTGTACTATGCAAATAAATAAGTCAGTATAATTAGTAATTCGCAATCAAAGCTCCTGTATTTGACGCATTCGACAGTCCTCGCATTAAAAAAGGGTTTTTTCAAATTTCATAACAAATAACAATGTGACCAATGTTTATTTAAACGCAGTAAACTGTCACTACGTAATTTACTTCATATGCCAGCGAACATGTTTACGTTTTTAAAAGGAAAACTATTTTCGAATACATCAATAACAGAACAATTACCGCCATTTTTTTTTTAATTCCTTTGGGAGAATTTCCACAATAATGTGTTACACATAAACATGTCAACTACAATGCGAATAATATAAACACGATGAATGAATATCGAAATAAGTAAATTTACAGCAACAAATAAAAAGTACGTTATTTATTATTTGTCCGTTCATTTTTAATATTTCTTTAATCCGATACACGTCATTACGATTTGTAATGCGGAGTTAAAAGTTTAGAGGTACATAATGAGCAGGTTACCAAATGTAAACAATGTCGAAATTGACAGAAAATATTTCAAAGGTATTACTTAACATGATATTTTACATTGGCAGATAGCTAAAGGCATGGTGAATATGCTGCTCAATGTTTCCATGGACTTGTAATTACAAATAAAACCTAATAATTTGAAATAATTACTGGAAAACTAGAATAATTATCATCCAACGTTTCGAGCTAAAGTTTGACAACTTCTTAACTTGCGTAATAACGTGTTCAATGAAATCCTCTAAATAATATTAGAATAGAAAAATTCGTTGAAATGCTAGTATCTGAAAATGTTTATATTTGTGTTCACGATTCTGTTACTGTTCTGTTCGCGATGTGGTGTCGAACAGTTATCGTTTGTTCGACTGTTTGTCCACATATCGAGGAATGGACAAGAGTAGTGAGTGTAAGTGGCAATATCCCGTTTAACTGAAATATCGCACAGTTGAAATCGCGAAAGGAATGCGGCACGGATAGAGTAAGGATACAAGGTGTTGAGTGTACATAAGCAGGCACGTCATCGTCTAAAATAATCGGGCCAGCCACGATCGGGTAAATCTACTCCATCGAGCCAATGGAAACCGCGCATTTTCCCGTTGCACAGAATCAGCCGCGGTGTTCATATTCGTGATGAAAGTTAAAACTCACCCGAGCTAATCGTAAGTCCGTCGTTTAAGGAGCCACGACATTTCAACGAGTCCATGTAACCTCGCTCAGGGACTATTGTCTCAAAAAAAACCTCGCCCCCGGGAGAGTCTTTTAGTATCGATACATCGATGTGGAACTCCTTCGCACACTGGGTCTGATATTCTCGCACTCACGCACCCAACGGGGAAAGAGGAACCGAGACAAACCAGAAAGCAGACAGAGGACGGCGAGAGAAAAAGGAAAGAAAAAACTCCCGTAAAAATTTTTCGTCGAAACTTTCTATATACAGGTGTTTCGCGAGGTAACGTGAACGTGGTCTACGTAAGTGACTATAGTTTTCCGAACGCCCGTGATTGTCGTGCAAATAGGGAACGTTTAAGATGGTACGCACTGATCTCTTAAAGCTTAACTCGATATACGCGGAAATCTTCGAGAAGTCGAGAGGAAGAGTAGAACTGTAGGATATCGGGAGGGGGAGAAAGAAAAAGAGGGAGTCAGATGGAGATGAAGCAAGAGATTTGTAAAAAGACACTATCTCCTCTAATAGTAGACGATACAAGTTTAGCGCCGCGCGCGAATAGTCTGTAAACTAAAGATCCAGTATTCTAACATGGTCACGTTTTAAATGATTCTTCGTTGTATTCGTTTCGTTAGAAACTTTACTTTTTCGCACCTTCAACGTGAAATCTAACGGAACGTATGCAAGCGTTAGATACTAATTCTTTTGCTGTAACGAACAGGGAAAAATAATAAAAGTTATCCTAGCCGCATATTGAAAATCCAGTTTTAAGTATTTTTCTTTAAAAAATGTAACGATCAAGGACATTACTTTAAGTACACACAATTGTTAAAAGTTCAATAAAATTGAATGGATTATATATACTTACCTTATCCTTGCGTATGAACACTTTTGCGGAACATTCTACCAAATGTTTGTAAAAGGGAAAAAATAAGAATAAAACATTAAAAATATTACCAATACTGTGTGTAATATTATGTATAATTGTATTGGTATTATCACACTAAATATAAAAAGGAAATGTCATAAGTTGAAATAGATATGGAGAGAAATTTTCATAGACACGAACGAGGACACTATTTTATCAAATAGTGATTTTATTTTGTTAGAGTATATCTTGTCGATGATGTAGCTTTATATTATATAGCTCTATACAACATGTAATATTACAACAATACTTCTGAGGTTTTTCAAATCTTTTATAAATAGATTGCATTTTGACATAAATTTTGAAATGCCGCCATTGGTGATTTAGTACAAATATTTATCGGTAGAGAGTATTCGAGACGTGTTAACAGAATAATAAACGAACTTACCATGATGAATATTACCGTATTGTATTTACTGTATTGCTTGTTCCGGAAAACACGTAAACCATTGTAAATCCCTACGATATTGTCTCTCGTACTGGCAACATTTCAGGCCACAGAATTCGCGAGGTATATGCAAAAATTACTGCACCCTGATTGGCTGATGATTCGCTATCGCGATAGTGGTGCGATAGGTCTATCTCTCTTACTTACCTTTCTCTGCCTGGAAAGTGGGCGCACATTGGATGCGCAGTAGAATGATGAGAATAAAACGTTCTCAATACAAGAGGCAATACTGTATATAAAGTGTGAAGTTTTTTCTATTCAAACGAATGCTCAATATTATGCGACGAAGCTCCACTCCCGTTTTGTACTTTAAATGATTGCAAATACAGCATCAGCATTTGTGTCATAACGTAATTCATTTGTGCGTGGTCATAATACATTGTTTACGTTAAACTAACCTACCTTGCGTCACACAAAGCAAAGTATGGATATTCCAACACCCTCGAATATAAATCATGGGTTTTCTCACGGTAATGATGGATTTTTAAATATACCCATTGAATCGACAAGTTTGGATTCGTTGTCTACAAAGCGTAGAAGGTGCCTATAAATTTTTAACAAATTATATGTGATCAGTAATTATGTGCTTTATTTTGAATGTTGTTATTATGCAAACAAGTGTACACTTTTCAAATAATAAATCAGCTTGTTGTTAAACTTAATCGGTATTTGGAAGTTTTTAAAAATACCATTTAATTTTAATTTTCAAACAATTGTTTGTAATAATAAGAATGAATAATGTTGAGTTTTACAACATGTTTAAATTTTATCAAAATCGGTGAGGTGTATCCTTTTCTGTATAATTATCATATTTTCTTCCCTGATTCTGATTAGGAAATTAATTGTAACAAGACAAGACACACGTTTTATCTATTTACTTATTCTAGATCAGTCTAGAAATTAATCAATAGTATAAGCTACTTTAAACTAGATATTTTTGCAAGTAATTATTAGTGCCGTAATATTATGTCTATAATATGTAAGAGTGCTGATAATTTCACTATATTATTATTAAAATTATAGTTCCTCGCGTACAATAAAACGCAGAAAGTTCGATGATGAACTTGTCGAGACAACATTCAACTTACAACCACCTGCTACGAGTGCAAAGTCTGCCTCCAGATCTAGAACTGTTTCAATCTCTACCACTCCAATGGAATGTCTTCCGCAACAAAATGTACCAAGCCCTATTCCAATTTCTGCAAATGTATCTCATCCAGATAGATGTAATCGGCGAACAAGTAGACCAGGGGGTTCAAATGCTCCCGGCAGGAAAAATAAAAAGAATAAGAACCACTCGCATTCAATTAATGCTACAAAAGATTTGGGGAGATGGAAGCCTACAGATGATTTAGCATTAATCACCGGTGTACAGCAGACAAATGATTTGAGAATGGTATTTGTTTATATTCCAATACTAGGGGTGCGCAAGCACTCGAAAATGCCGGGTCGGGATGGGTCAAGAATTTAATTCGGTATCAAGACAGGTTCTTGAAAATTCTCGAATGTATCGGGAACCATCTTGACCATTGAGTACCCGACATTTTCAAGTTCTCATACACTTCTATTCATTACAAATAGTTAGACTAATTGTAGTCCTTTGATATATTTTTATGTATGCAATTATTTTACAAAACAGGTTCATAGAGGTACAAAATTTTCATGTCGGTTTACATTACAAGAAATACAGCAGAGATGGTACGCTCTACTATACGATAGTGCAGTTTCAAGAGTGGCGGTACAAGCTATGCGCAATTTACATCCAGAATTAATTGCTAGTGTACAAGCTAGAACTTTATATAGTAAAGCAGAAGAAGATCTTCTTGGTACTATAAAATCGGTAATTTGTATAAAAAAACCTCACTTAAGTCAGTATCTATTCATACATTCTCAAAATGGTATGGTCACCAGGCATGTTCTCTTTTCAACTGTTAAGTTTTCTTATATTTTACACTGTTTATGTTCTTTCAGACTTCTCAACCAACGTTGGAAGTCTTTCAGGAACTGGTTGAAGCAAATGCACACACGTTTTATTCAGCAAGAACTGCTAAAGCATTATTAGCTCATTGGCAGTTGATGAAACAGTATCATCTTCTTCCTGATCAAACTGCACAAAGTTTACCTCGTGGTGAACATGTTCTTAACTTTTCTGATGCGGAAGAAATGATCAACGACACAGAGTTACTCGAACAGAAGGATGAGTTAGTGGATGCAGAACTGGTTGCAGCTGACAGAAGAAATAAAAGAGAGATAAGAGTATTAGAAAACGAACTAAGTAGGTGGCAAGTTCTGGTTGACAGTGTAACAGGCGTAAATCCACCAGATTTTGATAATCAAACTTTAGCAATACTTAGAGGAAGACTTGTTCGATATTTAATGAGGTCACGAGAGGTAATTACAAAGTAAATAAATATATATTACTGATAGTAATGAATAATATTGAATAACTTTTATATCAAGTATAATTTTTTCAATATTATGTTTATTTTATTAAACATAGATCTACCTCTTACATAGCTTATACATTTATGTTTTAATTTTTTCATTTTTAGATTACTGTAGGTCGTTCAGCAAAAGACCACAACGTAGACGTAGATTTGACATTGGAAGGACCTGCTTGGAAAGTTTCTCGAAGGCAAGGAACAATTCGTTTAAGAAATAATGGAGACTTCTTTCTTTCTTCAGAAGGAAAGCGACCAATTTTCGTGGACAGTAGGCCTATACTTGCTGGAAACAAAATGAAACTTAATAATAATAGTGTAATAGAGGTATTGATATTTTACTTTTATATCAGTTAACTTTTTATTACGAATACCTATTCATATATCAGAGAAACATTAATTATTATTAATCGTAAAATAGTGCGTTCTCAACAAGATTTCTATTTTAAAAATATTTCGTTTTTTTTTTCAGATTGCAGGTCTCAGGTTTATATTTTTAATAAATCAAGAACTTATTTCTGTAATACGCCAGGAAGCAGTGAAACTAAATTTGAAGCCATGAATATTTTACTTCATTTTTAACCTGTTAACCGGAGAAAATCCATCATTCGTGTTTGTTATCACCTTTCAGGACCTCTTCATTTTCTTCGTAATTCAATCAATACTTCTCACACTTAGTACCTTCATAGTATCCATGATTGGTATAAACTATGTGGTATTTACGTTCATTGCAACAAAACAATCGTTAAATCACTGTTATTTGTCTTGTGTTACGTCTTTGTAAGTGCTCAGATTTTAAAAAATGGCCCATTTAACAGGTTAATTAGCCCTCATTATTACTATAAGTGAAATATTATCTCATTCGTATTTAATATAATAAACGAAAGCTTTGTATAAAGTAGTCTATAATTATTAAATTAAGAAAAAAATAAATTTGCTCAATTTTGTATATTCTAGCCTTTTATTTTCACGGTAAATTTTCTTTTACGTATGCAGCTTGATCATGTACAAAGGAACCACTCTCTTTTAATGTATTAAAAGTACAAGACGTGCAGTTTCTATCGAAGTTACATGGTAGAAGTTAGTAATATAGTATTTTTTAAATATTTGGTTACAGTAACTTAAAAACTGATCACCTAATCCATTTCAAGTTCATCGGGTCTATTCAATAGGTGTCTCTTTATTGTCTGAATTAGAATTTTAATAATATCTGCAAATCTCGAATTTGAGACGTTGCATTTTATTTTTTATTTTCTTCGATTAAAATAACTATAATTGTTCATATTATATCCGCAGTGCGGAAGAAATTCTTTCGGAGCGCTCTTATCACGACGTTACAACTTTGGAATGAACGGATATTCTTACTCACAAAAATTACTGTGTATTCCTAAAACATAAATGAATGAACCAATAAAGTTTTAGAAACATATGTGCAATAACATTTTTTAAATCATTGAACATCACCGCTTTTGGCCGTTATACGAGAAAGACGCCTTAAAAATCAAAGGAGAGGCATTTCGAAAAGTTTTTTTTTAATTTGTTAGTCTAGGCCTAGAATAACAAAAAAGTATCACTAAACATCATACTTGTTGACAAAACATAAATGAAAATTTTGTCCGATTTCGACATTCTTATATTGGTCACAAATAGTTTAAAGCATGTAATATTTTCATCAATTTATATCAACAAATGCACATAATTTTAAAAAATATGAACATGTTAGAAACGAAAGTGTCGACCACATTTCTTGTAGGTAACATCTTCCTAGTCGTGAAGAGTATGTAAGCATGTAGAAACTTACTAAGAAAAATGATAATGAAAAAACAGGAGATCCATTTAGGATAATGTAGACAGACAATTGGGTCTTTATTCAGTGATGATAAAAAAAACATGAAATTACAAAAGTTTTCAAATTTGTGTCATTTGAATGATTGAATTTGTGATTTTTCGCGTGTTCACCACCAACCACCTCTTCCGGTCCATACTCTGCCACCCCAACCCCAACCACCACCTCCTCTCCATCCATTCCAGCCACCTCTCCAACCATAACGCCATGGTCTAGAAGACCTTGAAAACAAGGAAAATCCATTAAATAAATTCATTACTTTTGTATTAAATTAGAAAAAATTATTTAATAGTGTCGCTTTAATCTTTCGTACTCGCTTATAACTAAATATAAAACTCATTTAAATAGAATACGGTCATTTAAATACACACTCGCAATATAATATTCGGATTCTCTTAAAAAAAATGATAACTTTTTCAATATTGGACCGTACGACATGGACTCTTCTGAGAAGTTAGAAGAATTAATTTACTACATGACGTAAAAAAGAAATTTTGAAAAAATTGCGTTTGTCATCTTTCATCTTTTCAAATCATCATTTTCAGAATAGGTAATAGACATATTTGACACATTAGTTTTTTCCGAAAATAAAGTTCGACTTTTTGTTTTATACTTTACATTCGTTATTAAAAATAAACAATGCGATATTTACTATTTTCCACAAATTAAGAAAGATCCATGTTTCATATTTATCGTATTGTATTTTGTATTATTTGTTATTTGAATAAAACATACCAACTGGATGCGTCGGCTTCTAAATCGTTGGCATTTTGTATGACTGGTAGCTCAGCTTCTTGACGAGCAGGATCTAATTGCTCTTCCAAAGAAGCCACCAAAACCACCATGAAGAGAAAAATAGCCTTGTTGCAAAAAGATACACATTATTTAATTGTATACTTTTACCATTGTGCTTTGTAAGTAAGATAGACTCGTATTATTAAATGACATTTACATTATACAATAATGTAAAATAATTAGTTTATAGGCATTTCTGTATAATAAATAAAATAAGCGTAACGGTCGTTCAAAAAATTGCTGTAAGTGCACGAAACCGAAAATATATTAGAAATTATTTCTCCAAAAAAATCTGTCCTTTCGTTGGATCGAATACTACACAATATAAACAAATGCAATTTGAATTATTATAAACTTTTCTAACATTCTGTTCAGTAGAATATTATTCCACTATGAAACATTTTAAGTATATAACAAAATAGTAATTTCAATTTGTGAAAAGTTGTCTGACAACCATCCAACACCCACATTTAGGTGACGGAATTTTGTATCTACATTTAAAAATTAGGTAATATTTGCACTGATCGATATGTGAGTGTACCAAATTTTGATAATATCTGCAAAATGCAAGAGGGTTGAAAGGATAAATAAATCTCAATTCCACTGTATTTGTTTCAGTATAAATAATTTTGATTTTTGCGATCGCGGAGTCGGTGGTCAACACGTTAAAAAAACATATATACAAAAATTGACTTTTCATAACGTGACGCGCGATAGTGAATAAATTAATTAACCACGGTGGATTAATATAACTCACCAAGTGCACCGGTCGCAACATTCTGACTGTGAGAACTGACTTCTGATCGGTCAAGACGGGGTTTATATATGCGCCTTGAACACAAAGAGTTCCGAGGAATCACCGAGAACGTGCCCGAGCTTCAGAATACATTAAAATAAGTGCATCTTTTTGCTCCTGTTATTTCAGAATAAAAACAACTTTGTTTTCCAGCCAGTTGTATCGTTTTTCACGATCTATAAAATGTCTGCGTCTTCACTCATTTCCATTGAATTATTCGAAAACCAGTAATATATATATACATATATATTTCTTTTGTTCAACATGTTTGTGTACAATATGCACTGTATATGTGGAGTGTTTTATCTAACTTACATAGAATAATTTTATTTACAAACTAATACATATACTTTGAAATAAATCTTTGCATTAGTCATTAACACTAGGTTTACGGGACCCGTCAAAATGACGGGTTCTAATATTTTTAATTTACGATTATTGAGATTGTAAAGATCCATCTACGTGGAATTACTCAACAAACTTATTTCCTTAGGTATATATTATTTAAAAAATGGCTGAAAACTTGGATAGACACATTCTTCTTATTTTTATAAAGTAATGTAAAATACTCACTTTTAATGCTCCGTAAACGTAGTGTTAAAATAAGTCTGAATTTATAAAATGCCCCAAATAGCACGTATTTTTCAGAAAAATTCAATTTACGATTATAATAATTAAAATGTTTAATACTATGTCATTTATGCTGTGAGCCTTATAAATTCAATAAATACCGACTTTAAACCTCTGTTTCATACCAATTTATAGGTATGCTGAAGTGGTAGAACTTACGAGTAACTAACTAATTACTCTAACTAATTACTATACCATAGCAAATACTTACGAATTTTAATAAAAACGAATACGAATACAATAACGAATATAAACAAATAAGAATTTTTAATGCGAAGATTTTTTTTTACATAAATAAATAGCCAAAATGTAATCAATATTAGCCGTATTTTTGAAAGATTCCGTTTTATTTGTTGAGGTAGTTAACACAGCTAATAAGAAATAATACCGAGCGATTATATAGTATGCAAATTAAAAATTTTATTAGGAACTAAAAAACGTCAATTTTAGTTTAATGGACATTTTTTTCAACTAATTTTTAAACAAACTCAGGGTCAATATATTAAGCGAATACGCACCAGTTTTCAAGGTAGGCTGGTTACATTCCAGCTCTCTTCAGCCACAACTGGTTTGTTTTTTGAAGGGTGGAGGTAAATATGTTTTTCCACGCTTTTTTGACATGATATAAAAATGACCAATGGGTGATTCTGCTTAAAATACAATCAATACCTAACAAACCGGTGAAAAATAAAATAGATCCCGGACTTGAAGAATCTTGAACAATTAAATGTCGGTTAAATATTTTTAAAAACAAGTTTGAACCCATCGTTGTTGTGATTCTTGTGATATTTTACTTTTAATATTCACGAGAAAGCACATGAATTCAAACTTGTTGTAAAACAGTTTCCTGAAAGATGAACAAAATTTTAATCGATTATCTCGAATACTTGGCATGCAAACGAATCACCTTGTACATTACGGTGTACAGAAAATATAAATTCAAAAGAAAAATCAGCGATGAATCTCAAGGAGGAACATATTTCCTCGTTGAATTTCATTGCACAGTACAGTCGCATCAATTTTTAATGCCCCCTAAATATTTCTGTCGTATTTGTATTTTTTCGTAATATATCGAAACTTGTCTGTTAAAATATGTATACATTTTTATACCGTTTACTGTTTAATACTTTCTTTTAAAATGCGTTTTTAAAAGTTATTTATTTATAAGAATATTCGTAAATATGTTATTAATAAGATTATATAGAATGATCGAGATAGGCGTCAATTCGTCGGGGCGCATTTTGGTAACAAGCGATATGTTTTTTTTTCTATAAAATTATAAACGTTTAAACGCGTTTGAAACAGGGAAGGCGCTTGCAGTGAAACAATTTCCTCGAACATTTCTTCATTTACTTTAAAAATTAAGAACGGACCCCTTTTATGCGGGGATTCCCAGGCAATCTTCATAGTATATAGGGTGATTCACCTAAAGGTACCATCTGAATATCGCTTACAATTGTGTTGATGCAAAAAATATTTTTAATTAAATTCGAAAAATATCAAAGTGACGAATACGCAGCTAAAAATGCCTTCGTGACAAAGCCATTTTTCAAGGCTCTCAAGATCCCAGTCTTTGTATGTAAGCGCATATTCTTCCCCCTTGAATATTATAGTTGTAAGCGATCTTTGACTTCTATAATCAAAATTAAATGTGAATACTATATACAATATATGAGTAAACGTGTCTTCCCCGCCTACACGTATATAGAAAACACTATTCCTTTCAAACAGTTCGTCAGTGCAATGATAAACTGCTCACCGTTAGTCCCTTGAAATTAGAAAAAATTACGATATTAATTTTATTTATGGCGAAAGAGTTTAAAAGAAACGTTTAATTGCCAATCATTAATGAAAACGCTTAGTGTTATCGGTAGTGTTGATAGTTTGGAAAGTTGAAGGATAGTTCAAGATCATGTTATTAACATCTCTGAATGCATTTCTGCGAAAACATCGGTGACCTTGAACACCTCGAAGGTTAACAAAAATATTGTTTACAGTGTACTCTTCCTTCGATGCTATTCAAATTGCATATTTATTCTATCGTTACAAATGTAGGAGATATTTGGGTGGCTGTCCTTAGATGGATCGTCCTGTATAAGCGTTAAGAAAAACAACAACGCAGAATTTGTTTTCGATGAAGAAAACAAAATAGTTCCGCATGAGACCAGGTATCGTCAGTGATCCTCAACGTCGACGCGCTTTATGTTCAGCACATTGTAACGCAATTGCTCATTAAAAATATAGTAATATAAAACTTGGTGTTCGTGTAGGTACATTACGTTGTGTATATGTAGTCTATTTTAGCAATAGCTTAATATGTTCTGACGATAAACATTGCGATAAAGCATATATAAGAACAAGTGCCGCGAAGACCTTAATTATATTGATCGTTGATGTTAAGGATCACTGGCGATGTTTTATTTCTTGAGGGAATTATTTAGATTTAGTGTGCAGGAAATCCACTCTATCATATAGTGTATCTAATCAGATTTTACTTCAGAATCATACTACTCAAAATAAATAGAAAAATATCCGTCAAAATTGTTGAATTAACTGTGTATTATTGTTTAAATATGTTCGGGACTTTTTGCAGAATCGTTTTGTACGAAAAAGATTTGCACAGATTTTGCGGTGAGAGTACAACAAATTGTAGAAGTTTAAAATTTGCCTTTAATAAAAAAAGATTTGCAGATATTGGTATTTCAGGGTATTAAAATTTGCATAAATTTTATATTTTTCTTACGAACTATAAAAGAAAATATCGTCACGATACAATGATAAATTCTCCAAATATTATATTATGTGCTACAGTTTTTAAATAACCACATGCATAAAATTATTATTAATTTCTTATAGATGAAATTCAAAATCGTAGTCGTGAATCGTCACACATGTCCGATGCTGTGTTGCGAATAAGAAATACGAGCAAGAAAAATTAAGACGAATGGTGAGATTTAACAATGGAAGTGAGAAATACTTTGAAAAACAGTGGAAATAAAAAAGGAAAGAAGAAAAGGTGAATGAAACGTAGGAAGACAAAAGATACAGATCAAAGTACAAAACAGAATTGGGATTATTGTTGTAAATAAAAGGAAAAATGGATAATATTAAATATACAAGGTATCTCCAAAACCATGGAAATACATTATGTATACGTAATATATACGTATTATATTATATTCATATCATACATTCATTTAATGTTTATCGATTTACAGAAATATTAATCTTTAACTATATTAAGTCTGAGATCTTGTGTGTAATTAAAATTATAAAAACATTAGATGTCTTAAGGACGTGAAACCCATTCCGGCCAGTTTTGAATTTGTTCAAAGAGCTTAATTCCTGGACTCAAGGTTCCTGTAACTTGTCTAGCTCCAACTACACGAACATTGTCTCTAAGAATTCCTTGTGACTTACCACAAGTAATTAGTTTGTGTGCTACATTAAGCATTGTTTCACTTGCCGGTGTCTCTAAAATTAAAATAATACATCCCAAAGATAATACTAATAAAAAATGAGGTATACTTAAAAAAAGATATACCTATAGTTACAAAATTTAATTTCCTGAAGAAAATGAGAAATTTCACAGCACATCGCTAAATGTGCTAGTCTATAAATTCTGTTCTACCAGAAGCTACTAACATTTTCTTACAAAACAAAATATATATTGTAAATATATAAGAAATATATAACAAAGTATTATTTCAAATGTTATATGAAACATATCCGTGTATTACTGAAATCATTTGTTCATATTTGAAGTACATACTATTTTAATTTTGCTTTAACTTATTCATATACTCTAATTTTATTCATTTTATTCATATACTATTTTAATTTTGCTTTAACTTATTATATATATTATTATATATATATATAATAATATATATATATTAATATTAATAATTAATATTACCTTGAAAATTTCCCATAAAAGCAATTCCAACTGATTTTTTATTATATCCAAATGTATGAGCACCTTCTCGATTCCAACCAGTACCTTCGTACACGTTACCATCACCACCAATTAAAAACCTATTAATTAAATATAAAACTAAAATAAGTTTTCTTTTGTTATAACATATGATCGATTTTTATGAAATATTTAAGCAACAATATGTAAGAAAAGACACTTAAGAATATCCTATGTCATGCCAATTCAAACTGTCCATATGATAAGTACGAATTCCTTCAGCTACGGTAGTACATTGAGACCTGGTGCTACAGGTAGGACCAGATGTATGTACAATTATGACATAAGGAAGAGGAAGAATTAAATAATTTATACTCTTCGCTTCTGCACTAGACCATTGAGTTCGTTTGATAATTGTGGGACATTCATCATCCGCATCTATGAAATTGGAAAAGTAATTTTAACATTCTGTTATACAAATATTATATTAAATAATTTATATCAAATATATATTGTCATTTATTAACATTTTCTATTTGACCAAAAATAATAAAAATGAGCTACTTCAAAAGATAAATAAATGTATGAATACTTGTATTAAAAAAGCAAATAGAACCTCTTATTTATAGAATATATTCTATTCAAAATTAATAAACTCGTTTTATACCAATATTTCATAATATTATTGTCGAATTTGAAGATAAATAGCACCCTTATTAACATATTATTACATATTAATATTACAACTATATTTGTACAAATTTAAATGGAAAATCTTACTTGCAGTGTAGGTGTAGAGCACCAAGAAAGTAATCATCCAAATTTTATTCACCATTTTGCAACAATTACAATAAACTCCTTGATTGCCTGCTGAAGTTTAAAACTATACTGCTATCTATGTGTATAACATGCTTCCAGTGAAGTTTATAAGTAAAAGACTATCAGTTACAGTTGCAGATAATTATTCAATGAAAGTTCATAGGTCTAGTTGGTCTTGAACTTTTTCATTTTTTCTTCCTACTTCGACATGATAAGACAGAACATATATATATTTTACATAGAAAGAATTGATTAATTCTAAAATTTGTTTGTACCAGACATTATAATATATAATAGCAGAAATTACAATAACATGAATAAATTATGCAGCGTTCGTTATCAATGTTGAATATAAATGTTTACATTATTATACTAAATCTTAGAGTTCAAGTTTTAATTTGATAATATAATCCAAACTTCTCAAAGAGTATTAGATAATGTGTAAAATTATTTATTATCTATACTTAACAATAATTACTTAATAACTTATACTTCTTTAATGTATTAAAAAAACATATTTTTTCGGTAATTTGTTTTATGTTCTCGTAGCACAGTATGTATTTAGTACAAAACTATATAAAATTGCTATGTACATAAATTATTTCAAATTTCAAATACCAGAGCAAGAAACATATTTCTCAAATATTGCTTCACTATGAAGCAATTAAGAAGACACATACAATATCTTGAGTTTTAAGTGAACAAATATTTGATTGCCGCTTCGTATTTGATTGATTAACATTGAAAACATATATTCAAAATAAGTGCCATATTCTTTTCCAGATTAGAATGGACCAATAATACTTATATGTATAATAGTAATACATATCAGTAACCAATAAGAAATCTATCACGTGATGAGAACGTAACCGCCATTATTGTTTGCGTCGAATTTGTTTCTTATTTGAATGTGTAATCTCAGAGTAGAAATACCAGGAATGCAACTTTTCTCTTAAAACTTTTGATGTTAGGATTGCCAAATATGTGACTCTGACAGTACAATCACTATTTTTCTATCTCTTTCTTTGCAAGAAATTAGAAACATCGAAAAGCGTGGCGATATTTGAAACACAACGCGGTCGAAAATAACATTTGACAAGTATAGGTACTTGAATGTTATTCAAAAAATTATTTTCTGTGTCACATATGTAATTGAATGTTCTTTCATTCGTAAGACAAATTTTATGATTACATTTGTATAAGTATTAAGAAATTTGAATTAAATTCATGTACGCATGCGCACTCGAATATGAAATACTAATGCCAATTCAAATTCACACGAAGCTCACTTACGAGCGCATGTGCTCTGAGAATTGGTTCTGTGAAACATACAGGAGTTACCATTCTGATGTACTGTACGATGTATGTGCACATTGTATCCGAACGTGTTAATCACACATTCACAGAAATACACATTTTTTATTTGTTTCTTTCATTATTTATATATATATATTTGTATACTGTGCGCGCGCCAGATTATGGCTAGCAAAGTGACGATTCTTCGGCCAATAGCGATCGCCTACCATCGCACACATTGTCGCTATTAGCCGAAAAATGGTCTTAGAGTTAGAACGAATACACTTTGTCCAGCGATCATCTGGCGCGCGCACAGTACAAGTGTACTATACAGAGCTGGAACGAAATTCAGCAAAAGCAATGCGAGTTTAATTGGTTGTTAGGCACACGTATCTTTGTTAATGGTCGGAACGATAATGTCAATGAATTAAATATTTTCGTAAGAAAAAAGTTACTTCAAATCAGTCCAGGAATCACCTCTTTCAAGGGAGTACAAATTTTTTGCAAACACTTTATATTATAATAAACATAGCCTACAATAAAATAGAATGGCCGCGGAGGATTCAGACACAGACACAGTGCAGACGATACAGTTGGTCAGTGTCGCCGGACATGGGAAATTGAGGGGAATACAGTATCCCTCTTTCTGTCATTACAAATGAAACGATAATGTTGCCACTTGTCAGTTGCCCACCAGACTGCCCAGTTTGACGAACAACCAGTTGCCCAGGCCTGTGCTAAGGGAAAGGGAAATTCCCGCGAAGAGGGAATTCTCCCGGTAACATTGCGCGAGACGTGAAAATTGATGTAGGAGATTTTTGTGGGGGTATTGGTATCGCATGTCCCTAAATATCGAAGTCGACAGTGCAGCCATCTAGGAATGTCGGCTACCAACGTCCGCCGCAGCGGCGACAGAGTCAACATCCGGCGACGCAGAGATGCGCACGTTTCGGCGCTCGCCGAGGGAAAAGGGACGCCGCGATCGTGACTTTGGGACATGAGAGCGACGATGAAGCCCGCCAGCCTGCAGAGCAGCACCTGAGAAGCATACTTGCGTCCAGCAGTACGCACAAAACCGGAACCGGCTGGTTTACGCAGAATTTACATAGGATCAATCGACGATTATAAACTTGATCCCGAAACGATTGGGAAGCTACCCTTTCTATCAACGAGGTAACACACCTCTTCCTCTTGATCGTATATGGTTCTACAATAGTCTTTTTCAAACAGGAATTATTGTTGATCACCAATCACCGGATCCTTTCGTTTGTTAGAAACAATGCCTTTTAAGGAACTTCTATTGAGGCTGATTAATAACATCATTTAATGACCTGTTCCTTTGTAAAGTCACTACATTTTTATGGATTTTGATATTTTGCCATTATTTTGTACATTCTCTCTTCGACTGTCTTAATAACATTAACTTGGTAGTGAATCGGTCGTAACATCTATATTATTTGAGATTGGTTTTAGTTCATATTTAATAACATTAGAGTTATCCCAATCGATTCTCTTTTTGCAAAATTTTTGTCAATTATCTTTCTCTGCAATTTGGGGAACAAAAATAATTTGTACTTCTATCTACCAATTCGCACTTCACCTTAACGTTATATTAATATTATTTATTATTTCTTGCATTTGTAATAATAATCTGATTTTCTTGTGTTAGCAAAAATTGCATTAGAAGGTATAACCTTATTAAATATTTATTTTTGTCAATGTTGTGAATTAAATAGTATTAACATGTTTTGGAAACCTTAGCAAATAAACAAATAAATATTGCCCATTATTCCATTAGCATATCCCTATGATGTTCACATTTGTTCGTAATTTGTCAAATAATATATTTCATGCCAATGCAAATTAATATATACCAGACATAAGAAATACAGTTTCATTGTTTTCATGTATTTCATTATCTTTTCTGTTTTGATTTTAGGTGAGATAATTGTTTACTTAGTGGTCCTTGTTAAAAATATACAACTGTTATCTATAAGAACACTTGCAAATCATCATAAGAAGTTCTCAACATTCATAGTTCAGGGCATCAGGTATACTTAAATTTTGCTTGTTTGATTTATTAACATATTTTAGAATTCCTAATTGAATCACAACTTTGTTATGCAGAAAGTTTGGATTCTTATTTTACAAAACATCTTTAACCCTCCGCGAACCAGGTGGGGTTAAATTAACCCCAGTGATTTTTAAACTGCTTGATTTTTTCCTTCAAAATATCCGCAATTTATTTGGTTTCTTGAGTAGCTGGAGTTAAAACATTGTTGTTCAGTGCCATGAAGAAAAGAATTTTCAAAAGATACATCTTTGTTCTATTTGGATCTGATCCTATTATAAAAGCGATGAAACACGATTTTAAAGAGCATTCTTATTCAAATGTTGTACTTGTTGATGGATACTGGTTGGGGTAAAATTAATCCCACCTGGTTCAGGGAGTGACGGTTATTCACCTGGTTCGCAGAGGGTTAATTATGTAGTATATAATATAAATTATTTTAGAGCCATGTCATCGGGTGCAGGTTCAAGTGGAACTAGCAGAGGGCGTGGTTCATCGCTAGCAGACAATAAACCAGAAAACAAGGAAGCGAAGCCTAATCCAAAGATGTCAAAAGCTTTAGGAACATCTGCCAAAAGGTACCAGAATTATAATAAGAAAGACATCAAGACATGTCTGCTATGAAGATCTGTAATCATGAAACTAATCTCTCTTTTGCAGGATACAGAAAGAATTGGCAGAAATTACATTAGACCCTCCTCCAAATTGCAGGTTCGCACTCATTAATTAACTTTCAATTGTCGTACATTTTATTCTTAGAACTAATGAATAAAGTTTCTCGTGCAATAATTAATAATTGTACTCTGTGTTTTATAGTGCAGGACCTAAAGGAGATAATTTATATGAATGGGTATCAACTATACTTGGACCTCCTGGTTCAGTTTATGAAGGAGGAGTGTTCTTCTTAGACATACATTTTTCCCCGGAATATCCTTTCAAACCACCAAAGGTATTAATGTAATTAATTATTAATCCTTTCAATGTCAATGATTTGTTGTCATACACGAAATGACCTGTGATTACCGGTATCAACTGCGGTTGTCATTTGAAATTACATCAGTGTGTGTGAGAACTCGATGGTCGAGACGGGTCGGGTTGTCGAAAATTTCAGGATTCCCGAGCACATTTAGGTTCTCGAATGTATCGAGGTTCTTAAGAATTTTCGAGATTACTCTCGAAAATTCCGAAAATTCTCGAAATTCTTGACCCGTCTCGACCCGACATTTTTAGGTCCTCACACTCTTCTATTGTTTACTAAACATTGGGAGTAGTATAAGCAATAATCCATTTCAGTAGAATGACCTCTACGACAGTTGTACTATCACCCGTAGAACACTATATATAGTGTAATGGAAAATCAAAACACAATAGCAAGGTAGTGACAGTAATGAGTAATTTTTCTGAATGGTTTTAGGTCACATTCCGAACACGTATCTATCATTGTAATATAAATAGTCAAGGTGTCATTTGTTTGGACATATTGAAAGACAATTGGTCACCTGCACTCACTATCTCTAAAGTCTTACTATCCATTTGTTCACTTCTAACGGACTGCAATCCAGGTAAATTCAAATATGTATATATATATAATTATAATGTTATTAATTGTTGTATTACGCTAGACAACATTATGCGAACATAGAACAAATTAATTTTTTATGAGGATTTTATTGATTACTTTCGATAATTCATAAGAAATATTTCGACAATTTGTTAGGGGAAAGAACTGATAAATAGGTTTAGTTTTCATATCATATTTAAAATGTTTCAGCGGATCCTCTAGTAGGAAGTATAGCAACACAGTATCTTCAGAATAGAGAAGAGCACGATCGCATAGCACGTCTTTGGACTAAGCGTTATGCAACATGAACGATTTTTCAGAAATCGCTGCCCTTTTCATTCCTTCAAAACAAAGAACGGCCGCTTAAGGGAGCCCATCTAACTATATTCAGATTTTGAGTATTCGACTCGATCAATTGTTTTGAATAAATTAATTGTCGGAGGTTTCTTCGATTAGTGAATATACATTTCACTTACTGGCACATCTTTTTTTTTTACTTAAATTTTTAAATTGCATCTTGTTTCAAATTTTGCATTATTTTTCTTTTCATTCTGATTAAAATGAAAATGTTTAAAATATATTTATAAATGACCAATAATAAGACTGAGTCACTTGAAAGTTTCTTGTTTACTTGATCTCTATGTAAAATCAATAATAATATTTATTTTACCAATAAATATTTTTACAAGTATGCGCCATTGTTGTGAATGTCGAAAAAGATGTTCATACCTTTCAAAATAATCTACTAATTAATTTGTGTTTTATATTAAATTATGTCTGATGAAGTGATCAGAAGTAATAAATCGGTAAAATTGATCGTTCGAATAATCAACTTTGGCTCTCCGCACCTTCGAGAAACTTATTGTATGTATATGTATATCGACCGAAGGATCGTTTTAAACGAAAGACTATTCTAGATCGTCGATTCGATCATTGTGATGTGCTTTTATATCTAGTATGTAAATGTGCCTAAGATGAATGAACGTGCGTGCATGTGTAACCTATACTCTCTTTTTCACTCTGTAACTCTTGAGAAGAACAGTACATCTTCCACAATTTATTCTTGTATCTATGAAGTTTTGGTTCACTTTATTCACTTGTTTTGTCATACAGTTGACGAGACAGGTATTTATTTTTTCATTGTAAATTCACATTCTTTGAATTGTTATATTCTCTTCTTTAATCATTTTGATAACGAATCAAAATTTATATACAGTCAATTCGAAATGATGCAGGACCCTAGAAACTTTTGTAAGCAGTTTTCTAATAAAATTAAACATTTTTACTAAGGACATTCATTTACATCAATATTATACACATTTGAAAAGAAAGTAATATTTTTTACGTAAAAATATAAAAAGAAGTGTAACACATAAAAGTATTTCGATAAAAATGATTGCAGAATGTCTTCCAAAAATAGTGGTAGTTTGATTTTCAGATTTTTTTCAATAATAGGAATAGGAATACTGAATTTACGTACTACTAATTGTTTTAGTGATTGCGATAAGAGACTTTTTGTTACGACCACTTCGTGAGAAATCTAACTCGAGAGTGAAAAGGGTGAAAAGCGAGGGCCCTCGGTTATATTTCTTTTGCCTTTCGTTTGTTTCGTTCATCTGGTTGTTTTAAGAACTCGTGATGAAATAGTATTTGAAAGGGTACGTCCATTGACAGTACCAGATAATATTGATAGTTTAAGCAATATTATGAACAATATGAATAATCCAAATGTAAGCAAGTAATTAGATTACTAATTAAGGGGCCCTACTCAATTTTCAATTTTTTACTAACTTACTTTTGCATAAAACAAACTAAAAAATTTTATGACATAATAATATTTATTCTACGTAAAAAGATGACGAAAGAAAAAGAAATCTGACTTTTCGGCAGAAAATTGTCCCTATGGACATAAGTTCGTTTCACAGAAATGTAACTGCAGTCACGTTTATTAAATAATAACGCTAATCATAATAAATTACTTTTTACTGATCTATTATGGATTTAGTGATAAATCATATACGAGTGATCATTGTAATTAAGTAGGCGTAGCACTTGAGTAATTAAACAAAATTGGAATTTCGCTCACTAGAAATTCCTTTTCAAAGTTCATGTGTTAATCGGGTTCGTAATATTTAAATTGCCGCGATTGTAAATAAACATAATTTTCTGTATATTAGTGAAAAATCATAAACCATAATTCTCATCGAATTTGTATTGACTATTATATTAACAAATTGAGTACAGATGTGATGTCTTCTAAAAGGTCTTCTTATAGAATTTTTGTTAAAACTGCATTGTTTTTGTTAAAACTGCATTGAATGAACAAAAATTAATTATTTGAATTATTGAAAGTAATGGAATTTTATACTAATTCTTTATTCAAGTACTTTGAAAAGATTACGAAACGTTAATAATGGTTCCTCCTGGTGAAAAGTGGATTCCCAGAAAAAAATGTTCGTTGATTAATATATTACTATATCACAAACAGAATTAATGATAACAGAAGGGAAGTATTTACTATTTTAATTCATGATTTAATTGTACAGTTCATATCGCGCAAACAACTTTAATTTTTTATCTGATTTCAATTACTATCGTTAAGGTTCTTGTAAATATATTCTGTGAAGTTCTTGAAGAAATGATCTATAGATCTTTTAGACGTCTGGAACTGTATATAAGTTGCACGTAGAATCTGCTCTTTTGTAATTAAAGGTATACAACAACAAAAGAAGGAATGATTTTTATTCATACAGCGTTTCGTTAACATATTTTTGTGAGGGAAATTGTTTAAACGAGTCTTTGAATTGGTCTAAAAATCAAAAGTGGATAATTGCACAATAACGTTACAAATAGTACAATTTAGCAGACAAAAGTAATTGATAAAAAAAAATTTTAATCATAAAATTCGACGATTATTTAAAACTGCTTTGAAATCATTTACGAAGTTTTAAAGACGATCGTTTAAACGAAGTCCTACCCTCTTATTTTTTGCGAATTCATTTCTTTTGTTGACAAATAGTTATAAAACTATGCAAGAGAGCATCCTACTATATAATTACTGAATGTTAGTCTGCTAATGCTATAAGTGAATATAGAGCGAAATAAAAGAAAAAACTGGTCATAATGAGTTTTCGTTCTTCAATGTGTTTTTACTTCCAATTGAATTTTATTTAAATTATACATCCTCTCATTTTTTAAATTATATTTTTTATACAACATTTGTAACACATATAGTTTGTATGTTGTAACACATATAATGTTTCCACAATGAACAACACTTTTCTGTTATGCGAGTTTTCATAAAATTAAATATGAAAATGGTTATTTGTATAAAAATTCACTGTCTAGTTACATATATTTATGAAAATACTACAACGTTCATCAACTTGAAAGGTATGCCAGCACTTCAGTTCATGCCACTGAAAATTTAAACCATGAATTGATACTGGTCGAACAAGAATGAATAGGTGGATCAGATGAAAAAGTATAAGTGGTATTCCTTAAATAAAAATGTTCCATCAATTCGGGTCATACTATCTATTATTAAAAACCACGCTCGTGGCCTAGAATAAACAGATACAATATTTATTTAATATATTTTATTAATATAGATAAAAGCTATACGACAAGATGTGCTAAAGTGATCAGCTCCTAAAGGACGATAATAATATATCCATTAATTAATTAAATTACAAGTAGAAAAATATCGTAAGAGACTAAACGCCACAAAAGCAAACGTTTCCTTCTCATTTAATACTGATTTCGTTTTTTGTATTTCTTACGTTATCGTCAGTCTTTTCTTATCAGCCGATTATGAAAAGTAATATCCGGACGAAACTTTAGTTTCCATCACGCTTCGCATGGTATAACATTTTTTTTCTTGCACAAAATTACATATTTAAATTAACGTTGGTCTGATTTCATCTTAAATGAGAACATTCGTTATCGCATATAAAAGTTCTGTAATTTAACAATGTGTAGAATTTTCTATAGTTTAAAATTAAATGCATGTACACCAAAATTAATTTTAACATGGACATCCTATATATATATATAAGTTTATATGACTTAATACTACGGTTTAAAATATCGTTACATAATATATATTAAAAACAGAAAACGTATAAAACAACAGAAACTAAAAATTATTAAATACAGAAGTTAAAAATTAATAAAAATTAGTGACGTAATTGTGTGGACGTTTTCAAAGAACTTTAACATACTTAAAAATATAAAATAAATTATTGCCTTTTAACAATCTTGTAATGAAACAATTATTGTACGGAAGTTAAAACAAAGAATAACATAGGAAAATTTTATACCAAATTGATAACTTAAAGGAACGTTTTTTTCGAGTGCCAAGTTTTGATTAAAATTAATATTATTTCAATTAATCATTTAACATAATGCTAACGAATTATTTAACAATTCAAACACATCGCTAAACATTAGGCACACTTGAAAATCTCAGTATTACCTGCTAAATATATATTCATACTAACTTTTTTTTTGTAAATAATATTTGAATGATTGAAATCTCGCGTATTTCTGGTACCACATATAAGAATGATCACCCCAAAATTAGCTATATAGTAAACATTATTACATTAAAATATTTATTAATTTTTTATAATCAATCATTATTTTATATTATTTGGTCCGGACAAAACATACATATCTTAAAATTGTGTAGTTAATCAACTATTATCTAAGTGTTACCTAGTAATATAAACTATATCCTTACCGAGGGATATAAACTATGTTCTAAAATAAAGAAAGCGGACAATAAAGTAAAATTACAATTACTTTTACACATTTCGAATCTATTAATATCGCAACCAGCCAAAATACATTTCTGAAATAAATTATTATGCCTTTACAATTAATTTACCGTACCAAAATATGTGAGATTTCAAAGGAGAAGATAACAGATTGCAATTACAATTGCAATAATTATAGTAAAATTCCTTAAATCGACGCAACGCCATGAGCTCGCATTTTTATCTTCTGTTTTTAGAAGTAGATTCGCAAAAACGATGACAAAAATCTGTTGTCGCGAAATTATGGTTCTTTCGTGCCAGCCGATTGTTTAATGAATTTTTTTCTAATACATCCGTTTCTAAAAATGTAAACAATTGTGGTCCCAACATATAATGACTCTACTACAAGAATATTCTAACTCAGACTTTACAATATCTGCATATTTTGTTATAGTTAATACTTTTAAATATCCTTTGGTTCGTCATTTTTTCTTTAATAGGGAATTTGAATGGTCTTTTAAACAATATCTGCAAATGAAGAGGATAACTTTACGTTGTTAATTATAAATTAATAAATCATATACAAAACTTTATGTAATACTTAGAATTATAATATATAAAATTGTTTAAACAACATATTTTAATATATGTATTCTGTGCTATGTGCAATGAATTTACAAACATTTTTATGACTATTATATAATAAGTCTATTCTTTAAATAATATTATATATGGTAATTTTTCAGTTACTAGGGCAAGTAATAAACATTTCTGATTTTTATGAAAACAAGTACAAATACATTTTGGACTATTAAAACTAATGTGTTTGCATTGTAGCATTTTATGTTAATATTTTTAGCAATTTCGTTTATGCAACGCGTGTATAATATGTTCTTCTATTATGCATGACTTTATTTATAGGTAAACTCATGTCACCTATAAAGTATATACCATTTACGATTTTTCAATTTCAAGAGAGACCAACAGAATATTAATTAAATTTAAGATTCGTGAAAGTATGAGAACGATAAGGTACATTATAATAATGCCAACAATGGTTGTTAATAGGGTAAAACATTTTCGTTAAACGTTAGTATTAATGATTCCAATAAAATGAATCTCGAACTTTTTTTCACTTAAACCGAAATTTATAAGACGATTGGTTCAGCTCAGCAGTGCACGATGAAAATATATTTCATACATCTATGACCGACTTATATGAATATAAAACGTTCTGTAGAGTGAGGATGCATAAAGTGTTTGATTTTGCAACATATCGAGGCACTGAAAGAGCCTTTTAGACTGCGACAGGCGTCTAAAACAAAATCTATAATTATCCAATTTCGTTTGTGAAGCATTCTTGCATGACAATAAGCTTCAATTGTACGTAAAACTCGGTCTACGAAAAAATTTGGTTTCAATCATTTGGCATATAATGGCAGTAATTTGAATTTGATTCTCCAATCATTTGCTTTCTTCTTAATCTCTAGACTGCAGACGAGTGTTGGTTACTCTGCGTCCAAGGTTCTATGTAAGTAAATGGTTTTGCGACGACTCTAGAATTATTCTTTGTATGAATTCACACACACGACGAACAATACTTAGAGTTATAATACCTCTTAATTGGTGTCAGATCAGTGCGCTGCGGTCTCGCTGCAAGTATAAATTAATTAAATCGCTCGTGACAGAACACCGTTCTCTCTTTTTTCTGATAAAACACACCAAGTGTTGCACGTGGCAAAGCAAGAAGGTGCATACAGTTTACGCTTTCCAAAATAAGACAATGACATTTCGTATCATTCGTATCACATTTTATCAATCGTACATATTATTTCCGCCTTCGTTTCTCTGTGTTAACGTTAAAATCTCTGAATATATTTAAATTTTAAACTTAATATAGATATCATATACAGCATGTTTCATGTGATTATATTGACTGTAAACATTATCTTCCTTTTTGTTTTTTTTTAACATAAAATGTGTTTCTTATGCTAACGCTTTATATTATTATTTTATCTTTCTCTTTTGTTACGTGGTATGAATGGACATAATTTGTTTTTTAATACACTATTTACATTCAAGTACATATACGCTGTAAATCTGTGAAGAATTACTTAAAGTATAATACTATTCTTACCACCTAATCGTCACAGACTTGTTGCATTTGTCCTAGTATGTAATATGAAATTATAGAAGTAAAATGCTTTAAATGATGAGGTTACATAGAACATGCTGTACAATCTATTATATTCCATATTACCAATATTATACTAATTTTAATATATAATGTGCACAAGTAAATGTATGTTAATCTTTGACACACAAATTTCTAGAAATTTGTTTAAATACTGAATGTATATTTCGAAAAGTGTGTATAATTAAGCATTTTGTCATATATGCAATAACCCAAATTCATATTCTAACAGAGAATACAATTTTTAAAATAAAATAAAAATTTACGATTTTCCAGTGTCCGGATTAAGGAAAGCGTAGATATGAGAATTAAGTTTCTAAAGAATCAAATAGCATTAGGTACTGTTAATTTAACATGACTGTTTAATAATTGTATTGAATTTGCATGAATGCAATTATCACGTTGTTCCATATTGTATATAGAGTTTGAAATTTCTTCAACATACAATTGCATAATCGTATTGTCAATTTATGTGATGACTATTTAACTATGCATATCTTTAGGATAAAATCCACAAACTGAATCAAAAGCAACACGATGGTGTAAGCATCAAATGTTAAAATAACGTATTACATACGTTACAACTATTGTTTTAGACATTTTTATTTTATCCGATGATTAAACCATAATGCCTTGCGTTATGTATTATGCTTATTTACTTGTACATGTTATTTTCATTGTCATCAAATTGTACATGAAAAGGTATCATACAAAGTTTAAAAAAATCATAACTCTCAATCATTTCTAATTGCAGAGAAGCTTATAAGCTTAGGCTCAATGAAAAAGGAGCTAAAAATACCAAATAGTGAAAGCATAGTACTTTTAACCATCACAATATTCTCTTGTATTATGTTAAATAAAACGAAAATGAAATTATATACTCCGACATTGAGGACTATTTTCCACAAAACAAAACCAGGATAAAACGTAGTCGTAACAAATAAGGTGTTAATATTTACGTATATAACACTGAAATCTTAACATAAATATATTACTTTCGATTTATAGTTCTTCAGTATCCGCGTGCAGTTCGTTAACAAAGTACAAAGTCTTTCCCACTGTTATAGTATAAAAATGATCAGTCTTAAAGAAACAGTCATAAAGACGTCATACTGCACAAAAATACTATTTTTTTCCTATATCCAATTTTCAATATCCAAAGGAAAGTATAATTACATTAAATTCAAACAGTATTAATACTTCGTTTGTGTTGACATTACTATAACTGACAATTATAATAACGAGTGTGACAATTGTAATGATGTAGATAAAAACACAGTAAAAACAATTATTTATAAAGTCCAAATCATAAAATAAAGTCCAATGTTGTCACGAATAAATTTATAATTTCATAAACACGCATGTAGATTGTTCTGCTCTACCATTTTTGTGCAGCATGATAAATGAAGAATACAATGTGCAATTTGTGCAATATTCTGTTACTTAAACAGAAATATAAGGAAATTGATACATGAACGTGTAACAGCGAAAGACAGAGAGCACATTTCGGAAATTTAGTGCAACTTTTAGGCATTATAACTGTGGATAACTGTCTGCTTACACAGTTTGGTATTCGCGACGTATTGAACGTGCCAGACAACATGCGAAGATCACTCCAATCACCTGAAATTAGAAAATTTTATCGTATTATTTAATTTGACATCAAATTTTTGGCGTCACTTTCGTTATTTATAATATTTATTTTAACCGTTTAAACTTTGTACGTATAGACAATTCTGCATTAAACAAAGTCAACGAACCAAAGGATAAAAAATTGTAAATGAAGCTATAATGAACAAGATATGAGACACACTTCTGTTAAGCTTCTATTAATTAAGAACAACAATCAAGTGAATTGTAGAAAATTAAAATCCATAGTCAAATGTAAATGAGCTAAGTCAGACTTACCTGAATAATAGCAATGCCAATGCCTACACTACCCAAAATCAATGCGTTATGCTCAATAGCAGCTTGAAGATTGTGCATACATCCATCTTCATATTTGTGAATTGTATTAGTGTCACATTTATCTCCTTTCAGTATTTCCTTGCAGCAGGAATTTGGCAAAATATTGCTTGAGAAACCAGCAGAAGCCCAGTCAGCGGGGCCAGTCATGCCGCAACACTGAAGCTGCAATTATAAACAAAATAATTTATCCATTAATTATTAATCTTCTTGGGTCTCATATACTGCATTGAATCATGCTTAAATTAATTACTACAAATTAAGTGTTACAAGAAAAATATGAATTAAACAAATAAATAATTATGTTTATATAAAAACATTCATTTCATAAATAATTTAGTATTGTACGAAATATGTAGACATTTAATTTAATTTCAGGGAAAAAATGTCATATCGTGTACACTTACGTCATGCTGCATAATATCCCAAGACTTGCCAATGTTCGCATCCGATGAATATTCCTTCATAGTACTGTTCATTCTATTTTCTACCATTTGCCGAACCTCTCTCTGCATCATATATCCAGAAATACCAGCAACGAGTTCCAGTACAAAGATCAGAAGAAGCAATACTGAAAACTATGTAACAAAATTCTATATATGTTATTTCTTCTTCTAATTAAAAAAATAAATAATTTTTAAATACTTCACAAGTTATCTACATATTTTTTTGTGTCCTTCAATATTTTATGTATTACAGAGAAAATTGTTGTAACATATAATTATTCACTTAAATAAAATCGACATTAAGCTACATCATTAAAGATGACTGATCAAATAAACAATTTGAAAATTACTTAGAATTCCAGAATATAGAGCATTAAATGATTTCCTTAAAATTATCACACTATTCAACTCTGTATAGTGAGTCCGGGTTATACGTCGCGAAGCTTCTGAATTAGCCGACGTCGAAATATCCCTACTACCGCGGGTTATACCCTGTGAGGGGCCAAGAAGGTCGAGAGCCGCCGCTGCCGAGAAGTGTGAACATTACATGGGTCGGGTACATATATCGGTGTGAGACTAGAAGACCACTACTAATCCAATAAGAAAACTACTTTATTTTTCATTATTGTTTTATGGGACTTTCACCAACATATTCATGGCATTTTTCTAATGAAAATGATACCAAATATGATATAATTCCTATGATATTTGGTTTCATTTTAATCAGAAAAATGCCACGAATATGTGGAAGTCTCATAAAAAAATAATGAAAAATAAAGAAGTTCTCGAGCTTCACTGTCCCATTCTACATTCGGAACTTCATCAAAGAATAGTGCTCCGAGCACTATAAAGCGGATTCACTATATTTAACTTGTATTGTATTTAAGAAAATTATTTGTATTTAGTGTTATACATTTGTAGTTGGAAAATTATTCATACCGTTATTATCATGCAATGATTTTCTTTCACTGCTCCACAGCACCCAAAGAACGATATAAAAAATACTACAGCACCCACTACGATCATAAACACTGGTGCTGCAAAGAACCAACTGTCCATAAAATTATTATATCCTTTGTAAACTACCAGAATTACAGTGCCAACTGCAATGAACACAATTCCTGTTATCTGTAATCATAGAAATTTGGTACAAACAAAAATTTAGTACAAAATCATTTTTTCTACATGTTAAAATATATTTGAAAGTGTTAAGGGTAGAAATTAAATTAATAATAAATTTTATAAAATTATACATAGATATTATATATGCTTGCATATAAAATTATATTAAATCAGTCAATAAAATTGTAGACTGTACTTCCGAAAATCGGTCACGTCCGATTTTGCTGAAATTTTGCAAATAGCTTCATTTTACATAAAAACAATGTTTGCAAGAAGGATTTTCGGCGACCCGAAATTTAAGGCCCAAAATTTTGCAAAGAATGTTTTTACCATTTCAGTGTTATTCCCTGTATTTTTTAAAATTTCTATGCTTCGATTTCGCTGAAATTTTGAAAACAGGTTTTTTTTTAGATCATAACAATGTTTGCAAGAATTTTTTATCCGAGTTAGGTTTGGGTTTTTAAAAATTTTAGATCATAACTTTCGAGCCGCCAAAAATCCTTCTCGCAAACATCGTTTTTGTATAAAATGAGTCTATCTTCAAAGTTTCAGCTAAATCGGGCGTGACCGGTTTCGGAGGTTTAGCAAAATTTTAATGAATAAAAAATAGAATACAATAAATGAACACATGGCGTTTCATTTTAAGTGCAACAAAATCACACAGAAGCATTAATACAACATTTTCTGAAAGTAATAAAGTAAAATTGCAGATTTGTTTACATTTCGAAAGTTAATATAAAATGTTAGGTGTGTTTGCAAGGGAAGTAAAATTGCAGATTTGTTTACACTTCGAAAATTCATATAACATGTTAAATATGTTTGCAAGGGAAGTAAAATTACAGATTCGTTTACATTTCAAAAATTAATATAAAATGTTTAATATTTTTTCAAAGAAAGTTGATTATAAAATACAGACGTATGTAAATGTGAAACTAGTAGAATTTGTAAAGATGAATAAATGTATGGAAGAAAGTAGATAGAAGAAGCACTAAGCCCACGCAATGTGCGATTAATTCACTTCATCTACATATACAATGTAGATGTATGTAGATGTATATCGTGAGTGTCACTTGCGATCGTACACTTTAATATTCGCAAGACTTTGTTCACAAATTGTTTTCATCACCTGATGAAGGGTGAAATAATTTACACGTTAGTCAATTAGCACATCTTTATTGAATACGTACGAAATACAAAATAAAGGTTCTGTTTATGTAAAATAAAAAAAACACATTTGAAGACATTCTACCGAAATCGTCAATTACTGAAAATCCTACAGTTTGAAAAAATTGTAACAATATCGAATTTCTTTACGTTTCATAATCTAGGTTCCGCTTTTTTTATTTATTGAAATATTTTTAAATATGCATTAAAATTAAGATTAGAATGTGCATTAAAATTTGCTGCTAAAGTAAAGAAATATTAATAATACAAGTGTCAATAAATTATTTTTAAGAAAAAATTATACACGGACACGGACAAATAACTAAAAAAAAATGGGTAATTTAAATAAATATTTTAACCATCCAAAATATTACATTTTTGAAAATTAATCAACACCGAATGTATTTGTAGCTTATGGTGAGGCATGGGGAAAATAAAATGATAAAATATAGATTAACAATTAACGTATAATAAAGTGCGGAGATCTAAATCTAGAAAATATCTGCACCATATATCAATATTATTGTACACATATGGCTATACTGAAATAAATATCAGACAGCATAATATTATAAATTAACAAAAGATAACAAATGTATTGCAAACAGAGTCAAACAGAATCACTAAACAATATTGTGAAATTCACTTGTAAAAATTTGAAAACACAGTTATTCTATGTACAATGAATTACAAATTCGTGTTTACTATCTGCAGTGGTAAATAAGAAAATATTAATATGTTACGTGCAAACCATTTGACTCTTAACTGCATAATGAAAATAATTTTTAACTAAAAATCTTGCGAGGTTTAAGATGTTACAACAGAAAGCGACAATGCCTATACGTATAGTATACCATATATACATATGTACATAGGTATACACGTATATTCTTGATGCAAGTAGTGATTGTTTCTGTTCCAATTTGACGATCGACTGACGCAGGGAAACGGCTACAGTATTTCAAACATATTTCGATTACTTACGAAGCGGAATTAACAAAAAATTGTCTACGACCATGAACATACGATTATTTTGACGTCTTTAATTTGACCAAAATTTGCGGAATGTGATTTTTGTTAATCAATACATAAACGTTAAAACTTTCATAAATTTAAAATGTATAAAATCCATTAAAACTGATATCAAAGATTCATAAGCCCGTATAAAACACATAAAAGTCTAATTTTATATATCCAAGGCAGGTGTAGTAAGAATTCAAATAAATTCATGAATAATTTATATGAATACAGTTTTCCATATAAACGAAAGTTGTTTGTTGTTTGTTACGAATATACGTGTTCCTTGAAACTTGTTGAATGAATGAAAGGTGTATGTCCCTGATAGAAACGGAAACGTGGTAAGAAATAAAATAAAGTTTGACGAATGCCGCCAACACAACATGGAGTACTTACAGCGAATATCAGGTTGAAGAGAAACGTCAGGTATTTGATACACGTCATTCCACCGGACACCATTTTTGCCACTCACTGTTTCACTGGTTTCAATCAAAAGAAAATCAAGTACAAAACGTACTAGTTATTGACGAAAGGGAAACGAAACGGGAGTTTCGTGTGCGTCGTTTCTACAGTCGAGGAACCTTCCTTCGCTTCGAGGGTTCGCTAAGGAATAATCGTATTTTCATCAGTCCTTCCAGGCTGACTCGGATGCGTGCGCACCTTTCCCGTAATTTACTCAGAACCGACCACATGCATCGGGGAACCATGGGATTCAACAATTTTTCTTTTAAAAATGTAGAACATAAGATATTTTTATGTTATTAACACTTTGCCTACTAGAACCTATTAACAGGCTTCTCAATAATTGTGCTGTATCAAATGAATACTTAAAAATCTTCTTTTACTCAACAATCCCAAAGAAAATTATTAGATTACGTTATTGAGGATGAGTTGTTGGTTTATAATTGAAGTTCCTGTCACTGTTGAACTATTAAAAAATCCTCAGCCATAGCAATCGTTGTGTGTTAATTCATAAAATTATTTATCTGTAGAAAAGAATATAAAAATGTTCATAATATAGCGCAATATTTTAGACATTGATTTTCAGTTTCAATGGAAGAGGCAAGATTCGTTTTATTGATTTGATACTTATCAAGAACATAAAATAAAAAATCGCACTGTTTAAATATCGCGTTTAGTTCACAATTTTCTAAAATCATTCAACGAATGATAATACATATGTACACGACGCAAATGCATATTTTTTCAATACGCCATATGTTAAAATATTGTAATTATATTATACAGTATTTTTGTCATTCAACAATTCAAATAAATATTGTTTATTTTATTTGTATATTTAATCATATTTATACTGTAAGCAAAATATACATTTAAAATGTACATACATAAAATAGTAAGAATTCTTTTATATAAGACAGTATGCTCTGTCAGATTACGTTTCTGCACATTGCAGTTACATAATGGTGAGCAACAATGCAATTTTTCAAGCAATGGCTGCACCTGTGTAATTATAGCAAAATGAGATTGATCAGAACAACTGTCATGGCTAGAATTAAACATAATTAGAGTCTGTATATATGACATGCTTTTACAAAATATAAACTGTAAATATTTAACTAGTTATTTATTTATTTATTATCATATTTTTCACATAAGGAATTATAGTTTCCATAGCGTATTCGTATTGCTAATAATTACATCATAAAAACTTATTTATAGTTTTTAAATCTTATTAGTTCGTTAAAAATTTATTGAAAACTGAGTAATCAGAGATACTAGTAGGCACGCACATGTACATATTTAATTTTAGTTTGACATTAAAGTACAATGGCCGCATAAGTACGTTACGTTAATTGCAAAGTTTAACGTACTTACTATAGAAAAATCTTATTAATGCAATAAATAAATAAATACCAAATAATCAGTTTCTAAATATATATTTTACCAATTTTTTAGTAATAGAGTTTGAAATATTTTTCGATGTTTTCATAATCTAAAATTTTGCATGCATTTTGCTCGTAACTTGAACGAAACTTCCCGTAGATGCTTGGTCAGATTTGGTATTCTAATGGTAAGATAAATTATACTCATAATAGTTTTCCGATATTAGATAGAAGAAAATGCAAGAAGTTGTTTTTCAAGATGATACACTATGACGATCAAGAGAAAAAGGAATTGCGATCTCGGTTGCGCTTTCTTATTATTTAATTAACGTTAATTAAGGTCTGCCGATGGTAGAGGATGAGTTAGTTCACGAAGGTTTTAAATTGTTAAGTATTAAATTATCCACATTTCCGTTTTACATTTATAGTAATGGAGAATTACCTTTTAATTAAATTTTAACTTTACAAAGATGTAACTTAATAAAAACATTGTACGCGTTCATATACCAAATTTGATGTTTCTTTAAATAAAAATGTAATTTTCATTTCAGATCGAATGTGTAGTTTGTAAGTGATCTGAATCTATCATAAATAACACGATTAAAAATGATATGCTTCCTTATAAAGTCATTATACACTTTATTTCTGAAATTGATCGCGGGAATAGAATGTTTTTGAAGTTGTGGTATAATAATCTATATTTAGGGTTGTCCTTATATGATCTGTTAACGTTAACATTGATTCTCTGCATAGCAATAGAGACGATGCACTGCACGGCAACCTGTACTAGTTGAATACAACGTTTGCTTTCTATCTGTTATAGATCTGAAATTATTTTCTTCTTTATATCAGCTGTAAATCGTAATTTATAAAGAAAATGATAATTATGGCCATATAATAATAATTAAAAGATGGATGTTCGTACAGATTAAAAAACTTCTACATTATTTAATAAAAATAAGAACTGTTCATAAATTAATATGTTCTTCCCGAAAATCAATTAAGTTCTTAATTAGCATAGTAGTTATGAATGTTAACATGCATTACGACAAGAATCGGAAAGCAGGCCAATTTAGATATAAGAAATTTACGCTATAACATTTATAGAGTATGGTTTCGATGAAGCACAGTTACAGAATATGAAAAAACCCCCGGTATAAGACATCGCTTTCATTGAACGAATAACACGATTAAAAGTTAAAGATATTTTGCACAAATACGTTAGTCGTAGTAGTTCTTATTATTTGTATTTCATTAAAGAGATAAAAAATTGTATAAGGAAATTATTATTTAATGTTATTTGATGAAAGTTATTAAATAAACGATGTCCGTTGAAAAACATGGATTACGATAAAAGTGCAAATGTGACAGTACATTAAGTTTTCCCAAAATTATTATTTCCGTATTTTGTTTTACATATTCATCAGTTGAGAATATAAATTGTGAATTTTTTCTATAAAACTTGACACTCTGAACATTATCTTTTCGGTATCAGCAATTTTGTGATTTTCCTATCGTGATAATATTACGATAAAATCAATGACTATATCACGATATTCGTGTAACATCAAACACCAGAAATAAATAAAACTAAATATACGATAAAAAACCGATAAAGAAATTTTATTTTCGCATCGTTTGTCTATCGCGTACATTATTATTTTAAAACTTAATGGACATTATTTTGAGCGTTTGCTAAAACTATTCTTTTTTAGTTATTTTTGGTACTCAAGGTCACATGAACGACATAATATTAGAAGTCGTTGGATTATATTAATAGTTACAATTCATCTAATTGGTTAAAATTAGTTTTTAAGTTATTATTGTAATCCTTATTGTAAACAAAAATTACCAAAATATGTTTGTCTCATTAGATAACACGTAATCTGTTACTTATTTATTACTTATTTCAATTTCTAAGGTAATTTAATATTTGTATAAATAAAATAATAACATAGTCATAGTAAATAGTCATAGTCATTTTTCTGCATTTAATACATTATATTTTTATACTGTAGTGAACAAATTCGACGTTACTATGTTCGATATATCAAATGATAGAAATTTAAAATATCAAATTTCAAATTTGAATAAGAAGTTTCGATTCGCTTTTAGTTGATCTTAACATAACCTAAAAATCATTCATGATGGATCGATTAGACATCATTTTAAAGTTTTTGAAAAACTCAAAGAATTTTGCTGTAAATATAATTAATGCTAAAAGAAATTGTTAAATATATTATAAACACTTCTACAAGAATAATTTTATCCATTCGTTATCTTACTATAAATTAATTGTGCAATGATAAAATAGATGACGGTATGCGAAGTGTTACTAGTTGAATTAAATACCGAATAAAGTACTTGATATAATTATAATATAAAATCCGCAATAAATCATTAAAATTTCACAAAGATCTATTATATTTCATATTTGTGCAGAGAGAAGATCTTCAGTATTAATACAAATTTTATACAAACAAATAAAAGAAGGGAAGACACTAATAAATAAGGTAAACATGTAATACGAAATTATAGTATGATTATATATATTAGGAAACTACTACCTCCTTAAAGTCTAATACACTTACACTAATAATAAATAAACAAATAAATATATATATATATATCTTCATATTTCTTAATATTACAGTCAATAAAAAGTTAAAAATAATGGGTACGTTTATCGGTAATGTAGATATATATCGAGAAAGAACTAACTCAATCTAATTTAACATTAATATACATAGTATAAATCTCCATTTACCAAAATATCAAATTTCAACGATTCTCGTTACGCGTAACCGACAATATGGTTGTCAATAAAAGTGGTGCAACACGTGTTAATTTTTTCCGTAATAAAATTAATGTCAAAATGATGATTAAAACCAGAAGAACGAGTTTGAAAATTCAAAACGGGTAACAGGAATTTGTAGTTGGTAATCTTCGAAGTTTCGTAACCTTGGCTGAGGGCTTACTGTGGCGCATGCGCACGGACACGCAGCCACGCGATAACTGTCTGAAACCAGTGAATCGTCGGTACAATGTTCTTGGCCGGTCTCTGAGTTTTCTGTTAACGTTTGGAAAAACCGCGAAAAAGTTCGACGTACTTCCGGCATTTTATTTCATTTCTACGACGAACAAGTGTCTCGTTTAGTCGTTAATAAAACATATTCAATTCGATAGATCCAATGGTTGGTGTCATGAAATTGCCTCTCCGTTCGCAATGTGTCAAATATTTACTCTTTGTGTTCAATCTACTCTTCGTTGTAAGTACTTTTTATTTTTGTTTTTATTTTATATAACGTTTATATGTATATAACTTCTTACAAACACTCGCACACTTATGTAGTAGTATATTATAATGATTTGAAAATAGTGTTCGAATGATACAGTACAACATGCTTTGAAATTTTCGTCAGTTCTACTAAACAATAAGTGTTATTTTAGGATGGACACAACCGTCTTTGTTAACTTTTTAAATGTTTTTGTAATGCAGTATAATCAATAATTATTTTAGAATTAAATTGGTAATATTTATTACGACTTTATTTCCTTTGGGTTTCGGAAATGCAAGACATACTGACATTCGTGTATAACCTAAATATCGATGCAAATATTTCGATCGATTCTTGCGATCACTGTTACATAGAATGTTTTATATGTAAGTGTTAAAGAAAACATAGATGCAGACATAAATGTAACCACCGACAGGTGTTTTGATACGGTAAAATGATCCATTTACCATCGTAGATCATACACCGATGCGTCATACTTTATCCAATATATCGATGCACGTTATGTATGTATGTATGTAGATATGCATGCATGCGTACGCATTTATCTTTCGTTTTCTTCCCTTTGGAAAGATGTCTGACATGTAAGATGTACTCCAAACGCAGTACTGATAACAACAATTAAAAGAATATAAAATAATACTCGGTAAGAGATTATTTATTCGTCGTTTTAAAATGACTCTTCAAATAGTATTTTATACTTTAGGTAAACATGTTGCGTCCGTAGGATTCATTTCGTTTTTGCGTTGTACTTTAACGAAGAAATTCGAAACGCACTTTAATTTCGCGTTATCGGACAGTCAGCGTAAACAAAGAGATGAACCTGATTCAGTAAATCACGCGACTTTCCTTATACATTGACGATTTCTTTTTAGTTCTGTTCATTTTTTTTATCGGAAGATGTCCACTGAAAAGAATGAATATTTTGTGATGGTCACGGGCATGATTACAATTGGAAAATTTGTATAGATGCCAGTAAATGAGATGTATTTTTAGAGTAAGTGTGGTTTTGTGTTTTATGAACATGTTTAATACGGAATTACAGGCGGTAATAGTGTTTTGTATAGAAAGGAATTGATCGGTAATGAACCGACGACGATTAAATATTTTCTACGAGAAAAAAATTAATTCGCTGCGGGCAGGATTCGAACCTGCGCGGGTAGAACCCAGTGGATTTCAAGTCCACCTCCTTAACCGCTCGGACACCACAGCAGATGCAATTTCGTGCCCATTTTTAGCGATATTTACCGCGTGATCGTTTATCATTTTCGTTTCAATGTTTATGCCTCTTAATATATTCTTGTTTTACTGTTTTTGTTACCCGATACGGACAATTATTTTAGACTTGAGGGATTTTACCGTAAATATAAGTAACGTTAGAAAAATTGTGGAATATTTTATAAATTCTTCTAAAAGAATCATTTTTGTATTTATCCGTTTATAATCTTGTCATAGATTATTTGTTATTTTTAAAATTATTTGTTGTTATTAAAATGATTTTATAAACCACTTTACATTATAAATATCCAAATGAGGCAAGGGTAAAACGATCATATTTTTAATATTTCGACGAATCTTTACATTTTGTATTGAGCATTGATTATACACATACAGTCTACACATGTTATACATTTATGGTAGACGAAGCTCATTAAAAAGTAACAATAAGACTAGTTATGATGAATATGTACAACTATTGATAAAATCAGGTTTTGAAGAAAATAAATTGAATAAATAATAATTTTAGAATAATATAATTTGAATATATTATAAATTTAACTAAACATTATTGTTACTTTAGAGATATGTTTATTGGTGAATTAAAAACTTGCATGAATGTAAATATGAAAAACATTGTCATGTAAAAAATGCACGCAGAAACATTACAATTAAATTCAAAATCGTTTAGGAAATTGTTTATGTTTTTATAGTCATATTAAACAATTAATGTTAGTATTATAAATGATGAAGTAATTCAATGTGAAATATTTTAATAAGTAAGTCGGTATGTAACTGATATGAAAATTAGATGTATTTCAGTAAAATGTCTTATGGTATATATATTCGAAGTAACATTGCTTTGTTTAGATTTATTAGACGCGTCTGGTGTTTTAGCCCCATTCGTGCTGCCAGTAATTGGATACAGAGAACTTTTAATCTTATTTCGAATCGATCCAATTTGCGATGCAAAACCAATTGGGAGCAACGGTTTACAATAAAGCAACTGAATTAGTTCACCACTTAAATTGACACTAATTGAGATTAAGTTTAAACAGAGGGAGCAATGATCCTTAAGCGAGTATTCTCACTTCTTGATCTGTATCAATCTTATATGTTAGACACTTTTTTTTTTAAATGAGCTGTACATAACATATTTTCATAAATTTTTTGGTATTATTTATGTACATTTGATCTCCACTTTTAAATTTCTTTACATCATTATGTAAGGTTCATCTCGGATAAGTCACGTGACGAACACTTCCGACATTATCTAGAATTAAAAATTTTAAACAATTTCGGATCGAACTTATCTTGTTTTATTATTTTCCTTTAATTTTATATAACCGAATTTAAAACTGCTTTTGTTTTCTAAACTACACGGTTGTACTATTATAAGAAAAAATTAACTGTCTTAATTACTACGAAAACGAGGTTGTTATTGGCTCCTAATGAAAAAGCGTGGCGTCTCTCCTACGTTTACCGCAGTATTATTGCTATCTGAAAAAAAGTCACTTGGAAGGAATGCGGGAAGAGCACGCGTCGCGTGGCACACGTATTTTCGGCTCTAGAGAAATGAAATTGACTATGGGGTCACTCATACTACGTAGCGTGTACCGTCAAATCCCAAACATTGTATGTAAACATTGGGACTATGGAAGCATCCGGTGGTGGGGACAGGTGTGCCGAGCGTGGGACACCACTTGCCCTTGCGCCGTCGCAGGTGACTTCTTTTCAGCTCCCAATTATAGTTGGAAATATTTTACGTAATCTTGTATACTGTTATACAGTATTCGATACAGTACTTATACGCATAAAACGAAAGACCAAGCTACTTTAAGCGCGGGACTTGCATCTGTGGATTTTCCGTTCACGCTGCGAGTAACCGCAAGTTTGCGTCTAAACAGAAGTCACCTCTCCGAGTCGACCGATGCGTCGCCTAAACGAAAAAGCCTAATTGTATGTATTGGACCTCGAGGACCGATGCACGACGCCGTCTGAACGGAAAGTTTGATGTCGGTCCCCTCGGACCGACGCAGCGCTTAGCGTGATCATCTGCGAAAGTTTACTTATCTAGAGTACGGACTTCTATATAAAATAGAAATTGTCTGGATTGCAAGATACAGGAGCTACGCAGACATTTATTTCTTTTCTTAAAAATTTGAATGGTTCAGAAGCAATACAACAGTATTTTTAACACTGACCGTGTCGAGCACAAAATATGACTGGCATACGTTGTTTTATAAAAATTACAAGACTGAATTTATTCAGATTTCTCGCAATTTTATTAACAACATGTGCTTGAAGGAAGAAATTTATTTAACACTAAACCTACCACCGCCGGTCAAAATGACCGGTTCCAGATTTTTTATTTTACAATTTAGGAGAGCATATATTATAATAATCTTCAACATAATATTATAATATATTATAATAAAATAATAATAATGACAAAATCAAAAATGTGAAACCGGTCGTGGTACGGTTCGTGTTAAATATTTTCATCGTGTTGTCTTTCACCTGTTCAGCTTTGCCATAAACGCAGAAAATTCGCATTCTAGTAACATTCATCACACGATAGCTTCTCATTTTCGTTCTTTCATTTCGTTGCATTGAACTACAAGACTGAATATTGTTGGTTTCAGATAACGGGGATAATTTTGTTATCCATCGGCGGGGTAATTCACGGAATTTACCATAGTTATCAACACTTCTTGGACAATAAATTCTTGTCAGTGCCGTCGCTCCTCATCGCAATTGGCGCCATTATTTTCTTCATCGCCTTTTTCGGATGTTGCGGTGCTGTTCGTGAAAATTATTGCATGATCGTAACGGTAATGTATACTTCACAAGATGTATTAATTAAACACCATTACAGTTCTCTCTATGGAATAATTTTTAATGTTGTACAGAGAGAACAGGACGTACTAGGGTAAGGGATGCAATTACTGTGCCTATATTAATTATACTTATTTCTAAAGCATAATGAACATTAAAAAAGAGATATTAAATTTTTTTCATTAAAATCATATATATATATATATATATATATATATATATCTTTTTAAGTATTCATTATGCTTTAAAAATAAGTATAATTAATGTAGGCACAGTAATTGGTGCCCCCACAATAAATGGTTCCCTTACCCTAGGTATTCGCAAAAGTTTTAGTCTTCTCAATCGTTCACGCATAATTACTTATAATTATAATGATTATAATCATCCTCCTTTTTATCCAATCCTACTATGTTCTTAATAACTCCAGTAAGTATTATTTATCGCTTATCGTCAATTGACCCTGAAATAATTAAATAATTCACGGAGATGAATACATCTTAAAGCTGAAAAAAGTTCCATAGAAACGGAGTGGAAAATAATTATGTTCACGACAACGTGAAAAACATCAGGCCGAATTGAGGGAACTTTTTTCTGTAATTAAAAGAATTGTTACATTTTCCTTGTTCGAAAGTAATTAAGAATTCAATAGAGAACGAACTAAAATAGATTTCAATTTAAGCATAAGGTAAACTAATTTTCCCAGTAATTCAAAAATTGAAAAGAAAGCACCGCTGTTGGAAGGACAAGTGTTCTACGTGTTAAAATGGAAAACATTTGTTGTGGCATCTCGAAGAGCTTCTTCGTTATCAAAAAAGTACGAACATTGATTAACGCGAGTAAGTGGCACTTTAAATAAGAGAGGTTAAACGGAAACACTGATTATTTTTAACTTCGCCAATTTTATGACAATGATTAACTTGCACACAGTGGCGTACAAAAACTTATAAACAGTTACTATAAATCCAAGTGTCACCGTGGCTGAGCGATAACGTGCTGAATAATTATTATAAATCAGTTTCAATTGTTGGTAATATCATATCCGAGTGATATATTGTGTTTCTACACGTTATATATACACGTTATATACATATACATATACACACGTATATATACACCTTTAATTTTAAATGAACTCGGACATTAAGAAAGATAACAATATCGGCAACAGTCTATATTTTATCAATGTCGGTATTTTACAGTTTTAAAAACAGATTGATCTATGGGCATGGATTTTCGTAAATTCTCGATCACTTTGTACAACTCGTTGATACTTTTTGTTGTTTTTGCAGTCCCGTTTAGTTATTTACGTTGATTATCAGCGACTGAGTAGGGTTTACTTTCGGACTTTGTGCCTTCTATTTTCGTACAATAATGTTTTTCATCTAAAAACTGTTTAACGATTTTCAATGCACGCTTTAGCAGTTTTTCTTCAGTGAATGAAAAAGTTGGTGAAGAGGCTTGAGTAAATAAAATGATTGTGTTCTCAATGCGATAAATTATGTTATGATAAGTTTGTAAATATAAATACCACATTAGAATCTGTTCCTAGTATTATTTTCTATTTTTTATTATAAAAACAGCAATTGTTTCCAATAAAAAAACATAGGAGGGTTAAAGAGATATACATACAGATTAAAAGATGAATGTATATTGTAGTGAAAAAATAACATTCGGGATTTGGAAGCCACACTGTATTAATGAAAATACTGTATACGTTGAAAAATAATGTACACGAAGGGACAACGCTCTGCTATTTTTAATTTCATACATAATAGATATGGCAACGAATAGGTAAGTGGCAGATGTCACCCATGCGCGTCGTAACACGTTAATGATTACACCGCCCTAACCGAGTGTCGATCTACCACCGCTTTTCACAGTTAGTTTAATGCATTTTGCAGTATATTCCCCAGCAACCTCCTCAACACAGATATTTTCCCCATCCGATTCGAAACGATAAAATTTATTTTCCCTGATAAATACACAATTTTTGATTTGAACATGGCCATTGCAAATTAAAGTTGAGCACCTCGATTATTTTTATGTATCAATGGTTCACAACACGCAACTGTATCCGTTAGATTAAATTCTGTTAAATGACGTTTCACGGTTTGCTCGCAGATTTTATTGTCAAGATACGGCAATATTTCATCGTGAATATCAACGACGGTTTCAAAATGGCTGGCCTGAGACCGTCGTCGGTGGAAACACGTTGAAACGTGTGTTATTTGATTATAATTGTTTCAACATAATTATCTAAATATTCATCTAAAAGTAAAAATATAACGCACACGCTTTAACGCTAAACATATTTTCATTAAAATCACACAAAATTGAATGCTCAACACATTTGTGAATCACACTCCTTTGTACTTTATTATCTAAATTATATTTTATGTAATATTACAGAGACGTGAATATGTAGGTACATTTTTCTGTAAATTAATAAATGATGATCATACATACCTTCATCAACGATTTTATTTGCTTTTTGTTCGTAGTTTACCTCGTTATTGGCCATCGTTTTTATTTTGGAACTCGCAGGTGGTATTTCTGGATATGTTTTGAGGGCCAGGGCAGGGGCAGTCATTCAAACCAAAATGATGGACACTATGAAGGACTACGGGAATAGTACAGAAATAACGACGGTTTGGGACCAGCTGCAACGCGAAGTAAAGTGTTTTGTATTTTTACGTACTATTTTTCGACATAACAAATTTTAAATTTTCCATACGAATAATAATACAGTGACTTGATTTTTTTCTCGCTGCAATTATAGTTCGAGTTTGTTCTTACAGAACTCAGTTTTTTTTTGTGGACATTTGTTTCATTTCCGGTATAAATTGTGCACCTACGCGACTTTTCAATAATTCCAATTTATTCTAAGTTTTACTAGAGTTTAGAAATGTAAAGCATCTAGCATTCTAGCAAAACACCCAAAATAATAGGGAGTTGTTGGGAGCAAAATTGGAAAAAAATTAGGGGTGCAAAAGGTTCACCTTACAATTTACAAAGTTAATTATTCATATTTTCATTATATTGATTTTTTTTATCATTGTATTGATATGGAGGGATAAATTAAATTGGGGAAAGAAAGGGTGGATGAAAGTTACGATTTTTCGTAGAATTTTTAGACACTGTGAAATAGCAAAACGCCATTAATTTATTCGTCATTTTCTCTAGTTCCACTGTTGCGGTACCCATAACTACTCGGAATGGGAAAGCAGTATGAAATTGATTCCCCCTACGTGTTGTGACGACCAAATGGGAACCACAGGAAAGACAAATTGTACCCTTTCCTCGCCGACTCTGCATCGCGAAGGCTGCTACCAGAATTTCCTGCATTTCATCGCGGCCCATGCTTTACAACTTGGCGGTGTTGGCATTGGTATTGCCGTTGTTCAGGTAACATAATCTTTTCTTTCAAGAGACATCTTTAACCTCTTCTGGTACAACAACGAGCCAGACTCGTGACCAAGATTTCGAACAGAGTCCACCAAAGATGAACCTTGTTCCTTTCTTTTAAGTCCAAATAAAACCCTATTCTTTTGCGAGCAATATTTACTTGTAAATATACATACATAGATAAATGGCCTTGTAGTGCTTACCGTGTGGAATGAAAAATTTCTAATCAACACTGGCCCTAAAAACAATCCTTTCTTTGCAAAATCGATTTTTATTATTTATTATTTATTACTGATGACGTATTTTAAAGAAATATCAATGTGACCATGATCAAATGGATGTTTTACCAATTCTTTTTCAGGCAATCGGCATCTGGTTTTCGAGTTATTTGGCGCGGTCGATTAAAAACAGCTACGAGACCGTTTAAGATTCGAAACAACGACCTTGTAGACTACCTGCGCATCATCTATACATTGTAACTCTGATGATGCTAAGAGATTTAAAAAACATATGTCTATCTTAAACTGTACCTATTTACTGACTATTGTATATTATGATTAACGAATTTTATATGTCTAAATATAAAATTTAAAAATTCTGAATTATTTAATCCATAGGGTGGTCTGACATGTATTGCAATCGTATAATCATTTTCGTAAAAGTAGAATACGAGAGTCTCGACTGCGTTTTTTCTTTTTTGTTAAAAAGAAATGTTAAGGAAGTCTTTGTATCCTGAAGAATCTCATCCCAATAAACAATGTGAAACTGTATAAGTAATTCGCAATTATATATAAGTAAGTTAATTGTGACTTTGATGTTACTTTATTTTCATTTTCTGCTTATTGAAACAAGAATAGCAAACATTTTTTGCAAAGATTATGATATTATGATAATATTTGCGAAGACTTGTTGATGGGGATTTTTAAATGAAAATTAAATGATGAATTTTATTTAATACTCAAAAGAATTCTGAAGTTTTTCTTAGATTTGCAGACATCGCGAACACTTTTATCAAATATTTCGAAATATTAAAAAATTCCAATATTTAAACGGATACTCGTTACTTGAGTAGAAAACTGTTATTTTGGAACCAGAATTAATTCGTTTTTCATTTATAAAACAGCTGTGACACGTGCAACAAGATCCTGCAAGAGTATAAAATATGATACGAGAAATTCATAGTTATATCATCAATAATTAAACTACACAAAATTTCTATTAAATATTTATTACTTCATTAGTTCCTGAAATACTTTTGGCGCCATTTTATGAAGTATGGTTTGAACTACATTAAAAAAAATTGTGTTCAGAGTTCCAACACACAATTTACATAGAATGATTTTTTCACATTTACGTAGATCGTTATTTTCACAAGTTTTCGAATATTATTACTATAATGTTTATTTCAGCTTTGCAGCCATGAAATTTGGAATTGGTTTACAGGGCCCCTACCTTATACATATCCATCTTATCTCACACATTCTTCTCATTCATTCTCTTTTCATTTTCTCTCGTTAAACCCTAAATTAAAAGAAAAATTTTTAAAAATCCGAAATCCAAGTTCTACCGATCTTTGGTTCTATTTGCCTATGAACATCTACATATTCTTCTCTAAGATTTGGAATAAAATTTGTTAGAAATTTGGAAATTCTCGTTTGGAAGGGTGGAACATAAGAATATTTTTAAGAAATTGAATTTCTTCAGATATGGAATGGTTTTGATATATGTATGTAGAGTTAGTGGAACGCATCAAGAGAACATATATTTCGTATTCAGTTGCTCAACAAGTCTGAAGCAAAAGACAATATTACGTCGAGGGAAGGGTTGTTAATTTGAAATAAAGTTTACCATAGCTCGTAATACTTTCCCGTAATTCATACCAACCTATAAATAATAAACGTGTGCTGAATTACCCACACGATGATACGCATGAGTCATATTCTGTATATTTTTCACGCATGGAAGTAGGAACCGGTCGATGTTCCAGTGCCGACCATTTCGAGGCCCCTGGTGGTAGTAGGCCAGCGTTCGCGGGGATACTGATTTTTAATGCCAGATCTACGGAGCGCTAAAACTGATTATTTTACATTGTTCTAAAAGAGTAATTAGAATGCATTTATTAAGAATATTAGCGATTTTTATTATAACGTATCTCCAAAAGAATAAGTTTATTGAATAATCCCCAATAAATGAAATAGAAATCTGTACAGGTCTTGGTATAATAATCAATATTATTTACGTGGGGTACATTATAGATTATAATATGTAAGCATACGTATATATAGTTATACTTTCTAAACGTTAATAACAAAATATATGTAAGACGATAAACATCTTGGTGTGGAAGCAATTTAAACTAACAATGGAATCTTTAGATTTTTTATTATGGTCAATTACAATAGATGTACTAATAGTAATTGCGACGAGCAAATTTTGTAATCTTAAAATGTCAATATATTATTTATGACTAAATTACCGGTTACAGATTTTCAACTTAATTTTGAAGAATGAACTACTTTGAACAGCAGTAAAAACCGGAATGTTTCTTAACATTGAGAAATTTAAGAAAGAAGTTGTTCAATTCCTTGTATAATTAAATTTTCAATTTTAGCATTTCAGAAATGAATTCCAGGAGTTCTCAATTGTTGAAGACGCAGGGCAACAAATTTTGGTAGTATTTTTCTCATAATCAATTGTTTTAAATTATTTTCGCGATTGATGGTTCAATTGGTAAAACGTAAATATAACAATGAATACAATTACTAGACCGCAGATAATTATATAAAAGAAAAATTGCTTGCATTAATTGCAACACACATGAGCTATATAGAATTAATTTTATTTGTTAATAATTTCAACATGGCAATAATACAACAGTATATTTAAATTCTTTGAATATTTTTACTGTTCTGAAATGAAAAGTAAAAGGAGCGTTATCTACAATTTATTTTACAACATTCTTAGCATTTGCATACGTTGATAATAAACAGATCAATTAAAAACATTGATCCGTCTAAAATATAAGAGCATCGCGCACCTATTAACAATGAAAAGCTTATTTTGGTGAATTTCAATGAAAAGTCTAAAGATAAGATAAATATTCAAATCAGATTCCAGGAAATAAGACATTCTCATGAAAACCAAATTTCGAAATAAACAAATGTGCGATCCAAAAATATTTACATTTAAATATGAATAATTCTAAAAACGCAAATTGTTATATTGTTTTGTTAATAGAGGAAAGCTGGTTGACAAAACCATTACGCACAGGTAACATCTGATTTCCATTGCTATTCTCCATTAGTGTTGCGACATGATGCTTCGCAATGACAAAATGAAATTTATAATTGAAAGAAAAAGTGGTAACAGTTACTCCTAAATTCGATTAAATTTCATTGCGAAGCGAGACGAGAGGTGTCGAGAAACCATTGTAAAAAAACGTAACTAAACAGCGTTACGTGTGTCGCCGGAATGTGGACGTCTTTATCAGTAGATAATGCGATATATCGAATCGAGTTTAGGTGTTTTCCGCGTTCAGTCGGTTCTTCCTCGTGGCTCGGGAGAGAGAAGGAACAGTATCGTTCTGCAGTGCACCTGCGTGCAAGAGGATTCTCGGCAAACGTGCACCAAAATGGCTGCCACGCACCTCGATGTTGGCCTACGATGTATCAAATACCTGCTATGCGCAGTCAACTCACTTTTTGTGGTCTGTAACCATGATCTCTAATCTTCTTTGCCCGTTTAACCAAGTTTCATACCATTCGCACGCCATTTGCTTTTAAATGCCCGGACACGCGAACGCGTCGATTTGCTCGAAACTCGGCTTACGCCGTCGAGCCTGTTGTCGTCCTATTTTTCGCGAACTTTCGCGAACCCGTTGTCGCAGATTTTCGAAAATTTGATTACGCGATCGTCGGATCCTGTCGTCGAAATTACGTCACCGACAGCCTTGTCGATCGATACATATATCAAGATAGCGCTTCCTACGTATGACTAATAACCAAAGTTCAACATGTCCTATCGTTTACATACACCAATCGATTGCAACAATTATCTGCCTGATCAGTCGCTCATCTGCCCTCGCTTGTTAATTATAAGAGGAGCTTTGCGCCGAATGATAATTGTCTGCTACCATTCAAAGAAACAGAAGCCTTTCTGACACTGGAACACCACTGTCACAATGACGGGCTCCTAATTTCTTCCATTTTATTTTAATTAGAAATTCTCAAATAGACTTCTCTTTATTGAAGCACACGTTACAATAATAATTTTTTTTATATCTGAAATTTTTATATCTCCTATAGTTTTATCATTATCATAATACAATATAAGAAGTTTTTTCCTTTTTAACGCGATAAAGAAATTGTTCAAAGAAACTGTATACAGGGTGTCATTTGAAGTAACATTTTCCTTTGCGAAAATGGTCCTCGCTCCTTTGTTAAGGAGTTATTACCGGAAAACGCGAATGCGACGTTGGCATTGGCCGAGCCAGAATCCGTCCGTTGTAGCCGCGCTATGATTTGTCCATCTTTTTCGTTAATAACTCGTTAACGAAACCGCGGAGAACATTTTGGGAAAGGGATAAGTTACTTCGAACGATCTCAACGACCACCCTTCTCAAAGAAGTACAACATTTTTTGTATACCCTGTATACGTTTCGTCTGCGAGTGTACAGTCTCTTTGGACAGCGTTTTCTGCATTCATTGTATCTTTATTGCCACATAAAATGCATATGTAGACGATTTTTTAACGCATTACGCGGGAGTCTACAGTATTAATTACGAACGGACAACGTTGTTACTTCCTGTGGAATTTCCTTTGAGGAAAACTAACAGCACATTGCTGAATTTAGCCGCGGAAGACTGTTGCAGAGACAGCTTATGTTTCTACACACGAGAAACGAAGAAAGAAACGAAAACAAAGCGCTCTGCGACGTTGTTTTCCCTCTTTTGATCTACACAAACGCGAGGTGTCTCGACAACGCGTCAATTTTTGAAAAGACTATTTGACAAATACGTGGCAAAAATAGCACGAAATATTAGACGTAGATGCAATTTAAAACAGCAAAAGGATTAATTTAAGAATATGTCTATGGATTATTTTTATCCTGTTGAAATTATTATAAAGGAAGAATGGCAATTTTATTTGTTTCTTACAAATTGATCCAGTCAATTTTTATATTGATTTTTATTTTCATTTTAATTTTTCTTTTTATTTTGTTTAATACCGTCACAGTTTTGTACTTCACCTATCCAGTCGTGTACGTGACCTATCCAGTGTTGTCATAAATGCGTAAAATCTAATTATGAATTTATGGTTGCTTCTGCTACAGTCTTTATCTTTGAAACTTTGTAGTCCTTTTCGTACACATTTGCAACGTTCCTTCGATTTTACGTGTTCGTAGTGTAAGTTCGTACACATGTGACATCGAGGTCGTACAATACAAACGTGCGAATGAACGATTGTTGTTCGAGTACAATGACTCGTTACAACGGCTCGCAGGTTCGTCGCAATACATATATTTACAACATTCGCGAAACATTTCATTTGAACGGATAAATATATAGATAGGAACCAGATAAAAGCCTGTATTTACTGAGCGATAAACGTATGTGTGTGTGTGTGTGTACAAAAATACACACGACAATAGGTGTGCAGCTTCAGTGTACACGTATCCATATTCAGAAAATATACGTAGTCAGAAATGAGAATAGCTTCAAGTATGATAAATGCAAGTAATGAATATACTGGGTGACCCGCGCGTTACATAAATGCGTGCATTTAATGTATATATACGCGTGAGACCCAGCATAGTAACACTTGCTCATTGAGTTTGAATCTATTATGGCGACGAATAACGTACACAGAATGATTCAACCATTGCATCATTGCACATTAAAATGACTTGTCGAGGTAAAAGGATATTAGATACTGGAGCCATGCAGTTTAAGAAATTCTAAACTTTTATGGTATTTCAAGGTATTCATTGCGATTAAACTGCAGATTTAGAAAATATACGATTTTGCATTGTTTATTATAGAGAAAAATTCAATGAATTTTAATAAGTTTGTTATTTTATTTTTGTTGTACTGATAGAGTATAGAGAAACGCTTCTTGGTTCTTGAAGTTGATGAAAACAGATCTGTTGTCACTTTATGACACTATGTTTATCATCTTACTGAAATGTACGACAACAAAAGCTTGGTAGCATTCGAAGAAATGCATTATTACAGTCAAACCTGTTTTTGTGCGGTAGATAGGGACCGCATAAAAGAAACCACACAAAAGAAAATATTCAGAAACTTCATAAATAGCTATAAAAAATAATTTTTTTCAACATATTAAAAAAAAGTCTCAGTTAGAAAATATACAAAATAATATTTTTCTTACATAAATGGAGAATTATATAGCTATATATCCAGTATAAAAATTCAATTTTTCATTGGAAATAATGGCGCGTTTATATCTCTTGTGTTATATTCATAATCCAAGTGGTATTTTAAACGATTGCTGTTTTAGGACACACTGTATAGAATTATCTCTTTGTTTAACTACATTATGCCTATCAGTTTGTACAGTATCTCGTTTATCTCTTTAACTCCGTTATCTAACCGTTCTGTTTTAACATACAGACGAGTAATTATAATAGCAACTATAAATAAAAACGGAAAAAGTGTGGTATAAAAATAGTAAAGGTAATCGTGCAGTTAATTAATACGTTAAGTGCCAAATATCAAGCCCAGAAATTCTTACAAAATCAGAGCAATTTAATTAATGAAACCACATCCACAAATTTAAAATGTATTATAGGAGATGCTGTCTTAACCCTTTTGAATTTGAAAGATTCCAATAAAATTCGGTTTATCTGGATACCTCATAATAAAAATGAATTTCTAAACCTAGTTAAAAATCACTGTCAGTCATATGTGACTGACGTGGCAGACAACGTGTTAACGTAACTTTAAGCAAACGCAACCGTTTCCTAAATAAAACTTATTGGACAATGCAATTGCAACAAAATTCTTAAGACTAAAACTGGTGATGATCAAAACGTTATTTGACTATCTAGAAGTGGTGTTGCTAATTGAGCTTTTGTGAAAGTACATTGTTGGATTCCGGGAAAGGGATAAATTAGTTTTCGTTATTAAACGTGTCCAGCAAATTAAATGCCTCTTCTAAACTTCGGTCACAACGTTGAAGCTTTCAGCGCAAGTACATATTAACATGACTACGTTGACAGTGGCAAACATTACCTCCAGGTTGTAAGTGCAATCTCTTGTTTTCGTGAACGTATATATTAGGCATTAAGTGGAAGGGCAACGTTGTTTCATAATGATAGTTCTCTTGGGTGGACACTTTAAGGTTCGGGAACAGCATAAGGGGTCAGACCACTTAGGGTGTACGAAATTTACAACATTCTTCCGCAATTTTGTCTTACAACATGCTGACTGTCGAATAATTGTCTCCAAAAAATTCTACAAAATCAAGTAACACAGGGTGTCCTAAAATAGCTGTGCTTCCTTGAATGGGGAGACACCCAAGGTCATTTCAAGTAACTTTTTCCTTTGCGAAAATATTCTCCGCGGTTTCGCTGTAGAGTTTCTAAGGAAAAACACGGACCAATCAGAGCGCAGCTACAGCGGGCCGATTCCAGCTCGGCTAATGCCAACGCCACGCTCAGCGGAGGCCGTTGTAGCCGCGCTCTGATTGGTCCGTGTTTTTCCTTAATAACTCTCTAACAAAGCTACGCACAACATTTCCGCAAAGGAAAAAGTCACTTCGAATGACCTCGGGTATCGGATCTTTCAAGGAAATACTATATTAAGTTCGATTTAACACTAGGTTTACGGAACACTAAAAATGACTATTTCACATTACTTTATAAAAATAACATGAATGAATCGATCAAAGTTTGTAGCCGTTTTTTAAATAATATATACCCAAAGGAATCAATTTGTTAAATAATTGCTCATGGATGCATTTTTACAATCTCAATATTCGCAATTTAAAAATATTAGAATCCGCCTTTTTGACGGGCCCCGTAAATCTAGTGTTAAACAAGAAAATTAATTTTTGATATGGCCGGCAGTCAACGCGATGATAGAATGAAATGAAGGTAAAAATTTGAAATATAACCATAATAATCCGCCGATAAATAACACTATCTTTCTTTTTATTGCAACACTAAAAACGGCAACGAAAATTTTTACTGATGTTGCAACCTCCAGCCTTCCTTCAAACCATATCTACGTATACGAAGTGTTAGAACACATGCCACGCGATTCTTTTCTTTTCTTTGTTATATAACAACATTGTATTCGTGTAACAAAATAGTCCGAGTCAACTATAAGAAACAAAAGGAAAAAAAACTCGCTTTCTCATTAGATCTACAATGTGTGCACTTATGACTATATCTCAATTATCACTTAACTAAAATACGAGATAAATAAGCGTTTCACCTCGAAGCGTGATGTGACGGATCGGATTCGTTCACTGCCGAACAAAAAGTGTGCACTAAAGAAGTTCGCACTTCAAAAAATGTATTTTTCAAAAATGTATTGAACATTTCCCCCGTTAACAGTTTTAACAAGTTGCAATGTAACAATATTCTTACATTCTTCTAATGTCTTCAGACTGCTAGTCTAGCCTAGTCATAAATCCATAAAACCTACGTATGTAATCATAAATAGACTCTATGCTCGAAGCATAAGAATATATATATATATATATATATATATATGTACATATGTATGTATTGAAACAGTAAAGTGCAAAGCACTAAACTAGAGAGCACTGAATATCGTAAAACATTTTAGGTATTGACATAAGGGTTGAGGGTTGTTTTCGCTACGAACCTCGTAAGTACTTTTTCCGCGACTCGTTCGCACAAATGACCCGAGTCGTTAGCTCAATTCGCGAAGCCTGTGTTTGAGGAGCGCGCGTTCGACGATATCTCAAATACTATGTGGGCTTGCATTATATTAATCAAGTCGTAGCCCAGAAAAGGAGAACAATAAATGCGGTCGAGGCCGATGGCAACGATAACCGCAGCAACGTCGATTTTTCCTGCTGGCCGAAGAGGAAAGGTAACGAGAATAACCATACTCGGCCCTGAGATTCAACAAGTTAGGTCAACCCTCGATATGGACGTGGATCATAGCTCTACGGTATTGTTCGGACGGCCAGCAGGATCGATATTGGCTGGGCGAGGTCGACCCGATGAATTATTACCATGCAGATTATTACAGCTTGCAACGCCGCAGCTCGTCGATGTCTCCTGCTTTTTCGCATTTTTGCCCGAGCGTTCTTTCGTTTTTCTATCCTCGCACGATTCGCGAGAAACAATAATCAACGGATGACCCACCCCCATTACGAGTGCATTAGACTTCCATGCATAGCGCGATCAATGAATTGTTTAAAAAGAAAAAAACAAAATAAAAAAGTAATAATTGTTTAAAATGTTTAAACAATGTTTGTTTAGAATCGTTTGAAACTGTTTATATGTGTGTATCTTCTGTGGCAGCAAGTGCGCAGTCTTTTTAAATAATTGTTTACACATTTATGGTACATTTACTGCCACCTAAAGACTAAAGTGCACACACACACACACATACACAGTCTTTCTAACCAATTTCTTTGACAACAAATTTTTCGTAATTGTATTTGTCGACGGAGAAATGCTTATCTGTAAAAATCTATAGAACAGATATTTTCGCTATTACTAATGTAAGTGTGTAATGTTAACACATTGACATGTTTGCTCTCATTGTCAGCATTCGTTTCGATGCCTATCCTCACTGCTCGTTTCATTTCGGGGGGGTAGACCGCTTTGACTATCTAAGGGATTTTTTTTAAAGGATAATTAATAAGTGAAAAAATCCGCGTTTTTTACCGCGATATCAACTTAATTCTTTATTCTCTATTTTTCCAGAATAAAATATTAAAAAATGGGAGAGTTATTCCTTGTTTTAGATACGACCTTCAATCGGTTTTATGTTGAATGTACTTACAAAATATCGTCATAGCTTTAATCGTGTTCTTTAAAATTTTTTTAAAATTGATTTTAATTTTGCAAATGAAACGCGGTAATGGCATTAACCATGATACTGCTTTTGCAACAGGTTACTTACAATGTGCTTGTCAAAGTAGGAAAAGATATTACTATCGTATGATTTCCGCTTCATTTATCGTTAGATACCAACAGGAAATGATGAAAGATTGTTTGGAAAGAAAGCAATTATAGTTCTAATAATAACAATAAAGCGGAAGCAACCTGGTATTTAATAATTTGACATGTTATGGAAAAGAAAGTAAAATGTAGCTAAGATAAGAAATCATACTCATCAAACCGTTAGATTCATATTTTCGAAATAATCTGTGTGATGGAGCAAGAAATGGAACTTCGGAAATAGATAAAAGTTTTGCTTTTGTTGTTTTTGTACCTTCTTTTATTTTCTAAACCAATATTTCTATACATATGTATATGTACAAAAGTAATGATCATATTTTGAATTTCGAACTAATAAAAGCAACATAATGTTAATAGTTACAAAATTAATAAAATGATAAAAGTGGTATAGAATACGCAATTTGATAATAAATTGGAATTGAAATTGATCGCACTTCGTGAATTATATGACATTTCTCACTTATCCTGATCGATATCAAAGTAGAAGATATATATTAATGTCTTATGCCCATAAATGTCTCGGTTTATCAGATCAGATAAAAATTATAATCTCTCCAACACTTTCAACAATGTGCCACTATCTTTCTCTCACAGATATGTATATACAATGAAAAATACCATTTTTAAGTTTCAACAATCGTCGTTATATATATACCATTAAGCAAACTCAAGGGAGAAAAACAATTACTTCAACATAATTAAATATATATTATTTTTACAAATTAATTAAAAGATAATTGTCTTTCTTCGAATAGAATCACAGAAATTGCAAAAATTTCAAACTTTACAAGGTAGTGTAAAATTGATGATCTTCATGTTTTTGGAAATTTATAATTATACATACGACCCCGGTATTGTTGAAAATTACGTATCTATTTGCCGTAAATGTTTTTCTGTAATTGAGGAATTCTTTGAAATAGCGGCTTGTAGAAAAAATACGGCGCACTAAATACATCGCATTGAGAATATTAACTTTTTCATTAAAAATTACCACTGATTTTACATTCAACAATTAAGACCTCTCGAGAAACAAATTAATGAAGCAATTATAATTTATTTATGAAATGTTAATTTGCATTGAACCTGATACACTCATGTCAGTGTCCATAAAATTACATAAAGTTTATAAGATATACTAAAGAAGTGTTTACTAAGAAATGACTACAAAATCATGGTTGTAATTTCATATTAAAATATTAATATATTTTAACTAGAATATTATTAAATATATGTTGTCCATTGAATTCATACAAAATAATTGACAATTTCATATTATGTTTAATATATTCATAATAGCAAACTCATTATTACAGATACTAAAAATCAAATCCACTTATAATTTTAAATTTATTTTATCGGACAGTTTATGTCACTTCGAAGCCTCATAACTTTTTTAATATTGCAGTTGACGGGGATTATGATAATATCTATCGGAACAACAATTTATACCGTTAATGATGACTTCTCGTATTTCCTTGATCCCAAATACATTTCTCCGGCAACTCTTTTGGTCATAGTAGGCATCCTTGTGTTTGTAATAGCATTTCTAGGATGTTTTGGAGCTCTTAGAGAAAGTACTTGTATGGTTCTTGTAGTAAGTATCCAACTAATTTTAAAACTAACGAATAATAATTATATAATATTTTACTTTTACTTTTACACTCTAATGTGATTGAATATTTGAGTGTTCATCTAAATTTTTTAATATAAAGTTTTGTACACCATATATGACATAAAAAACTTGATAATAACAAATATATTCATAGTTTGCAGTGTCACTCTCCCTTGTTCTTACACTGGAGTTAGCTGCTGCAATTACAGCTTATGCTCTTCAGGATGACATAAAGAATGTCCTAGTTAAAAATATCAATGATACTATGCACCAGTATACAGAAGATAAGGATGCTAAACAAGCTATTGACTTTTTACAATCAAAGGTAATGTATAAAATTTATTAAGAAATGGGAATATTTCAGAAGTGGCTTCATGTTTTTAACATGAAGAGATATTAGATTAAACTTGTAATGATTTTAATGCTAATTGAAACATGCTCTAATGTAATACATTTATTTTACTCAATATGACCGTTTAATACTTTTAAAATATACAAGCTTTATAACATTCATTTTTTGTGGGCATTGCTCACGATCATAGAACCATTAAATAATAATCTTTACATGCTTTCTCATAATTTTATAGCTTTTCTGCTGTGGATACAATAGTTATCATGATTGGGACGAAATTAGGATTAATGAGAAAATAGATCTACCGGAATCTTGTCATGCTATGGATAACATTACAGATTTTTCTGTCCTTGGGTACGGATATAGTATCTATGAAACTGGATGTGTTAAAAATCTTTCAATTATCATTCATAGAAGTGCACTTTATATTGGTACCGGAGCTGTGGCTATTGCTCTTATTCAGGTAAATATATGCAAATTGTTTTTTTACTTTTACTGCATATAAAACTGTATCATAATAAGATTATAAAAAATAAATTTGAGACTAACCAGTGACGAGTACGATTAATGATAAAAAATTAAGTATGTACATGCTTCAAATTAATACAGAATTTATGCCTTCTTTTTCTTTTGCGCTTCATATTTTGACTTGTCTGTACCTGAAAATTAATTGTTCATTATTATTTTCAGTTTACTGGAATAATGTTTGCCTGCATATTGGGCAAAGCAATCAGGAGACAGAAAACAGAAAGGGAGCGTCGTAGGTGGGAACTTAGAGAAAGTTTAGTAAATGGTTACGAGCCATTGGGAAAATCAGATCCTTTCACAACTTTCCCTGTCGTTTATAGTATGTACCCTGAACCTACAAAAACCGTAGCCTAGTATTTTCTTTCTCTTTGTAGATTTTTTATTGAATATTTTTTAATTTACTCATTTGTCATAAACGTCCTGTTATACTATATATTTAAAATCTGTAAGTATTAACATTATCTTGTTCTTTTTTTTTTTTGAAGGTATTAAATTTATTTGGTAGATAAAAATGTTATGTTGTTCAAACTTTTTGTTTATCATACGATCTCGTGTTACGCGTGTTTCAATGTTTGAAAAATGGTCTTCTTGCATCGAAGTTTGAATAGTAAAAGTTTCAATTACCGACATATTATAATTATGAAATAGGTATGGCCGGATAAGGGAATGAAAATTATTCTTTAACCCTTTCGTTACGTTAGTCCGCTCCGCCGGAGAACCACCACTGAACGCGACACCGCACCAAAAAGTGTGCACACAGGTTGACGCATGGGTGCCGACTATAGTCGACACCCGTAACGAAAGGGTTAAGTAAACCGCATTTTGCGTTTTATGAAGAAAAATTTTGTACCAACTTTTAATTTGATGTTTTATACAGGACAGTAAAATGGAAAACATGTATTTTATGTAGTCACACTTCAATTTCTTTAAAAGTTTTTCGTAGGATGTCAATATTCCAGTAGAAATTAAATTACCTTAGTCCATTTATGATAGCAAATCGGCAACTTTCCGGAGAATTATTGCTTCGCCTCTGATTGCATTTCCTTTTCTTGTACATTAATTAAATGCTTTTCAATTCTTACTCTCCCGGCTATATCTTTTATGCTGTAGACAGCACACATGATAAAGTTAACTAAGTTTCTATGTCATACACTGAAACATGCGATTAAATAACTTTCAGTATTTCAATGTTTTATACTTTATTAGAAACAATAGTCTCCAATCTCATCGAAAGATTAATGCCCTCTGTAAAATTGTTTTTATTTCTTCATTCGTTGATAAATTACTTAAGTAAGGAGGCGTAAGTTCACGATAAGCTAAACAAATTCGTCGAAATTTTACATCTTCCCTCAAGACACAATGTTCCCACTTGTACCTGCAAAAAGAACCTGATTTAATATTTGTTTCAGTAATATAACAATTATTTATTGATAGCTACTACATAATAAATTCTTTTTCAATTGTGTTTTGTATTGCAATATTTACAAATTATCTTTTGCAAATTCTGTAAAACATTTTGACGAAACAATTGTCTACATTATTACTATATTACGTTATAAATAATACAAAATGTAATTATTTTAGATCTTAAGAATATGTCTTAAATAAAACCGACTTTAAGTTATTCCAAAAATTTTGTATTATATGTAAATATGCAAAATATGAGAAAATTAAAAACTTTCAATGTAACTCTGTTAATTTTAATTACATTTAGTATAATAAAATTGGTAGTAGGCAATGAAAATTGGTATTTAGGCAATGTTTTATTTAAACTACAAAAATGAATATTTGAAAGCACAGCCTACTTAATTCATTGAAATTTTCATGATATTTTTTAGTATTTGTTGTGTATTATCAATTTTATTACCTTGCAGCACCGGAAAGAACCATGAGAGACCCTTCTGGCATTGGTAATCTCACAGTTATATCCTGCACATCTCTGTTTTGAGTGATTTCATCAAATTTTACATTATCATATAATGTTGTAGAATATTCAGCAACACTCTCCAAATTATATTTTGTATCTGGACCAACGTAAGGAGTCATTGTTAAAACTGAATCAGCCATTACATTGACAGTAACTATTCTTTCACCCCAAATCCAGCAGTCATCAATATGCGGGTCTATAGAAGCTCCTCGTAATGGATCATATTCTAAAGTACATTGCTCCACAGTTTGAAAGTTCTTAAGTATAGGCTCTTCTGAGAACTTTTGTTGCACAAACTGAGTAGATTGCGGAAAACCGTTGAAGGAACCCAAACGAAGCTTTTTCTTCTTGAAATTGCATTTTGGACCAAAGTTCTAAATTCATAAAATTGTGATTTTTCGGTTAATTAATGTCAATGTATTATTAATAGAGGTGTGCGAGAATCCAAAAATGTTGGTTGGGATGAGTGTTCGAATGTATCGAGATTCTCAACTATATCGCGAATATACACGACAATGATTATAACTAATCTTATACTGAACTATTATATTGAAAATACCTGTTTTCTTCTCCCACTTTGTGAAGCTTCCCAAGGAATATCATCCAGTGCTTTCTTCAGCAAAGCAATGTCATCAGAATTTAAGAAATTCAGCTATGGATTAAATGAGAAAGAGATAACTTATTATACATTTCCTGAATTATATATCTGAATGTAATTACTATAATAATTTTACAGACAATATTCTATGTGCAATTCCTACTTTTTAAATGGCTTCCTATAGTTATAAAGAGTGTTTGCTACCAATTTAAATAAATTATTTTAAATAAATACCTTTATATATACACCAGGAAATTCTATAGGATTTCCCTGATGATTTGGATGATCTTTATAAAGGTCAGCATCCCAGCCAGGCCATGCTTGATCACAATGTGGGCAGTAGGCGTAAGAAGAACATTTCTGCAATAAGGTAAAATGCATATCATTAATTGCATTATCTTTGATAGATATAATATATGAATACACCAAGTTTTGTGTACACAATGTCATTAGGTATGTAGATAGGATTACCTAATATTTTCTTGTTCTTTGTATAAAATAACATTATTTATTTAGTACAATATTACTATTGTATTAATATAATTTATGAACCTGAAAGTTCTTACTACTCGTATACTGTTTTAATGAACAATTAAAGTTCAAATGTTATAAAAAATTGAATGTATTATCAACTCTATAATTTGAATTGCTATAGACTATAGACAGATGATAAAAAGAAATTCGTTGATGAGAATTCGCTCATATCAAACATAACCTTTGAATTATCGTGTCAATTGCGAATTCTGCAGATTATTTATACAGTATTTACACCTATGAATAACAAATATCCTAAATACAGATAAAATAAGGTTCTAAGTAAGGAATCAATTTCTTATAATTCATTTAATACAAGAAATACAGTATTTCTATATACTTAATAAATTCTAACCTCCAACTGAAGTTTAAAGTCGGGTTTTGTTATGTTGTATTCTTTTTCACAGAGAAGGCAAGACCTTATTCCTTTACAACCACAAGGTCGGACCGTTTCCATTGTTACAATAATTATTTAATAGTAATTTAAAAACATCTGCATATCAGAGAGGAAATGAGAGTGTTCACAACCGGGATTTTAGTGTTACCGGTATAGTACTGCCCCCTACTCTAATTTTTAGCCTGGACCAGAACCTGCATCATTTTTTTAGCCTGAACCAGAACCTGCATCATCTTACCTGCATCATTAGCAGCGGATTCCAAATAATGCCAGAATGCAGAGTTGGGCATTATTTAGATAAAAAATTATTTAAATAACGATTCGAATAAAAGATACTTTATCTTTATTCGTTATTCGAAGGTTCGAATAAAAAAAGTATCTTTATTCGACGAGTATCGGATAAATAATTTTATTCGACGAGAATTTATCCGACGAATAAAGATAATTTTTTTTATTCGAAGCGGATTTATTCGAACTTCGAATAATTTTTTCATCTTTTATCTGTATCTTTTATTCGAAGGCTTCGAATAAATCTTCGAATAACTTTTGCCGAGCGCCGAGCATCAAAGACCCAGCGACGACAGACGACATACAATGTAAGCGGATGGAGAATCGCGCACGAATGAAAGTTTAAACTTTTAGATTTTTCAATATATCCTCATAAAATTGTGACGAACGAATGGAGGGGATTTTGACCGAGCCACCGACGAGATATTTAGAAGGACTGCCAGCCTTACGGGAGAATGTGTCGCTCGAAAAATACGGCGATTTCTACTGCCCTCTAGGATAGATTTTGGCTGGAGTAAGAAACAGAAAGCCAACGACGGTATCTCGTCTGTGCACGGCGGGCATCCCATTGCCCGGCGGGCAAGTGACTCTACGGAGGGGGACTTGGTCGTAACACAACCGCAGCTGGCTGTTTTGCGCATGTTTCGGGATTCTTATGCGGTTGTTTTGCGCAAGATTTTCACATTCAATGGGCGTTTTGCGTTTGTGTTGGGCATGTTATGCGCATGTGCGGCCTCAGTGCCAGATATGCAAAATAGCCGCAATTCTGTAGCTTTTGAATTTCTTTACTTTAACCGGCTTGCAGTATTAAAAAAATGAATAAGTGAGGATTTTGTATGAATTCTCTAAACATTAAATCAATATTATTATATCATATGTAACAAATGCGCATTTGAAACAAAAAAAAAAAAAAATAAAGAAATTGCAACTCACCTGACTGTATCTTATATGTTCTTGTATTTTCATTCCACTTTCATTTTGAAATGCTATTTCTTTATTTCAGTTTTTTTTAAATACTTATAAAGCATATGAAAAAAGTATGAAAAATAGAATTTTGTCACACGTGAGAATAGAACACATACGAGCTCAAGTATGTGAATCATTAACACCTTATCATCACTGAATCTTAAAAAATTGTATTAAATTATATACATTTGTACATCAGGAGGCATGGGTTGTTGGGAACAGTGTATTGGCTTGATCGTATTATTCTGTCACTAGATATCAGTTTTACGTCTCAAATCTTACATGGAAATATTCACAAATAAGCAATTAAGGTCTGTATTTATTTTATGTATGTCGAAGTGTAAACTCTAAAAATGTCTTATAATCTAAAACATTGTTGTGTTAAAAGCTTGATTATAAAACATAGGTATTTTATGATAAGCTATATTCTATATAGATGTTGTTATTGTATAAATACTTGTCGAAAGTGGTTGAAACCATATGTCGTGTCCCCTAACAGAGCATTGTATTCGCGTGCAATGATTTCAATGAATGACTTTAATCTTCAGGATGACAATGTTAGGCAATGATAGGCTTACACCTGAATGATGATATTACAATCCGTGAGAACTAGTCTGGTAGAAAAATTAATTTGTATTTCTTTTCAAAAAGCGACAAAACGTTCCGATCAATCTAATATTTCGGAGAAAAATAAAGATGCTTTACCACTTTTTTTCAATTTAATTTATTAATCGATACTTGTCTATGTACAAGGCTGCACCTGCTAAACATTCCTCTTCCCTATAATACAAGACAGAGGTCCTTCCATGAATACAACAGCGGTTCACCATCAAACACGCTACAAACATTGCAATCAATTTTTTTAATCAAAATCGATTAAAAAAAAGAGGCAAAATAAAAGGAAAATCCCAGATTATTATTTACAGAAGCAATTGGTCAATCATTGATCGATTAACTATTGATCAATTAATTTTGTATCATATAAACATGAAGTGCTTTTAATCTAGTTTTGGAGAACAGAATCAAAATTACTAATTTCCTTTCAAACAAACGTATTTTAAATGACTTGTTAGAAATAAGGTACAATTTAATCTTTTCATAAACAAGTCCTTTTTTAAAATCTAAATGATTATTTTCAATTATATTTATAGAGTTCATTCGGACTTTACAGCGGGATCATATGTCCCAAAGGATTTCATTGTTAATAACTAGGGAGCAAATATCCCAATAGATTTTGTAAAAGTTAACTTTGAACGTATCATTCAGTCTGTTTTGAAAAGGTCAATTAGTAATAATTCAGTATTAGATTATTTACAAGAGATCATCTCCTAAAAACGGTATATTAGTGACATAATTAAAAATAATTACTTTCAGTCAAACGATCATTAATTAATCGATAATTAATTAATTATCAATACTAGCTGTGGGGTCTCTAGAAAAAAAGACCAACAGTAGTAACCCAACTAACCAATTAATCCAAACCATAATTGACCAATTTACAATAAACTCCTAGTACTAATGAAATAAAGATGATTTCATTTAAAGCACCCTAAAATATCTGTCCCTAAAAATTGTGCTCCGACATACAAAACTCGCTGCAACTTTGTTTAGATATTTTCAGTATTTCTTTTGAGAATATTTCCTCTCGTAAATTGCATTATTTCGGTTACAAATTTACTTTGTATTTATCGTGGTTGTTTTTAAAGCGTAAAGTCGCATGCCTGTTTTTACATGAAAGTGCATTATTAATTGTTGCATTTTTTTCATAGTTTCTGCGGTGTCGTCGTTGACACTCTGGCGCGTATGAAATTAAAAAATGCCTAAATATATAAAGTAGATCACCAATTTAACGCCAATTAATTTCATTTTACTCTTACACTAGAATTTCCTGAACAGTTGTTTTTTTCAGTAAAACAAACTAACATATACTAATAATTAAATTGAACACTTTCGATTAAACGAAAGTTACTTGTATTTTGCGGTAACAGAACACGTCACTATTATTCATAAAATTCGCGTTGAATAAATTGTAGCATTTCATAATTACATGACTGCAACGTTCTAAGTCATTTTTAAGTATTAATTCCTACATCGTGTTATTCTCTATACAATGTAAATTAATTTACATAATACATTTCTCTAACTTCCGCATCCTTGAATATGTATAAACTAACAATTTCAAATTATTTTTTGTACGTGCCTGAATTAATTAAAAGAATTCATCACTAATTAAAAGACTCCTAAAAAGAATCAAATACAATTTTTTTGTTTCTTATGCTATACAGAACTACGGAATATTTTTATTCTTTTTTTTTCTTCTGAAATATGAATCACTTATTTACAATAAATCATTTACAAAATGAAATAATTTATGTGAAGTAGCTGCTTTAAAAAATAAAACGGTTAAAAACGATTAACTTTCCCCACATTGCAGATTGTCGGAGTGTTGAAAAATTAATTACCTAAAGAATATAAAATTATGTAAATTAGATATAATACTGTAATTTTTGGAAATGACTATTAGTTATCTTGGTACTATCATTTACTTTTGCAAAAACGAAACAATTTTTACTTTCATGCCTTATGTTAACCCCCGCCATATGACATTCGTGTAAATTCGGTTTCAAATGCACACGTATAGACATTTATTCAACGTGATTTCAAAAAAGTCACCTACTTGATTCGTTCGGAAATATAATTTACACTTTTCGGTTTAGCATATTTTTCATATCGATTATTTACTTAATTGGTTCATTTTAAAAAAAGTTTCTTCAAGCACATTAGAAATGCTAGATTTTTACCGATGCAAGCAATGATAACAAATGTAGAAAAAACCGAGGAACTGAATTCAAAATGCCTTTTCATGCGAAAATGGACTACGGATCCGAATGGACCCTGGCAGTATTGCGAGGGTTAAAATGTAACAAACTCGTTAATAATCCATGTTGTAATCGAAACTGATATTCAAAATATATTTTTCCAACACTAGTATCGTAAGGAATGTTTAATCACTACTCGGTATGATTTCTATGTATGCTGACATTTCATGACGTGAATTAAAATATTTAACATTACTAACTAATACATAAAAAGTTCCATCTGTCGGTGAAAATTATTTCATTGCATAATAAAAAACCATCAGACTTTTAAGTTCGATACAAAGTACTGTATCCTGAAACAAATATTATAGTAGAAGCATGCACAACACTTTGCACGTGAAGTAATCTTTAACAGTAGATTATAATATGAAAACACATTCAGTTTATCCAGCATGTTTGAAAACACGTCGTTATAATGTTAAAATATTGGTTACCGAACACATTGTCTTACACATATTACATTAGAAGTAATAAATGATCTAAGTTTTGTATCATACATTCTGCAATATGATATTTTACTTTATTTCTGTTGGTATTTTAAGTGCGAAACCATTTTTTATTCTACGCTGAAGAATACTGCAAAACAACTTCATGGAAGAAAGCGAATAATCAATTTTCTCATCGCTCCGACAATCATCTATAAGATTTTAAAATTTTATCCGAGATCCCCGTATGTATTAATTTATATAACAGGCAAGGAACAGCGGTTTCAGAGTAATCCACCTTTCCTTCCAAACAAAAGCGAACTAATGGTACCCAAAGCAGATTGCGCGGGTGATTCTTTCGTAACAGTGACAGGGACCGCAGGTGTAACCTGTCCAAGGTCGGGCCTCGTGGCCCTAGCACCAGTTCTCCTTTGTCTATTTGTCTCCCTGCCCGACGTCGACTCGTTCTGTTTCTTATCAGCAAGTTGTCGTTTCGTCGATGAGGAATCACTTACAGAGGAAGAAGGTGAAAGTTTCTCCTGACTTCCACTCGAGGACATGGAGCTTTTTAGGAAAGTTAACTGAGCCATGGGACTGTCGGTAGGACGCCTGGTGTATAAAGAACCTTGAAGAGCTAATGGAGAGATAGAAGAACCGATCGTTGTTGCCATTATAGTGTCGATACCAATTCGTTCGAGTTTCTCGACTAGGCGGATACCAGTAAGAGCCTTTTTCTCGGACCTTGACAGCACCGTCCTCTTTCTTTTCGTCTGCTGCAAAATAAAGATTTTACTTGAAATTACAATGAAATCAGCGATCTTTAGAAAAAGTAATAGTGTAAAAGTTGAAGTGAGAACCCAAAAATGCCCGGTCGGAACGGGTCGAGAATTTTATTTGGAAATCACGAGCATATTAGGGTTCCCGAGAATTTTCAAGAATACGACTCGTCTCGACCCGTCCCGACCATCGGGTTCTCGCACACTTCTATACAGAAGAGAAAAGAGCCAAGGAAGAGCCCAGCTCTTGTACAAGTTTACAAGAGTGGTTGGGTTCTAATAATAAATCTGTTTGTATTTATTGAGATTGTTCTGCCATTTAAAAGATTCTGTGCATACCACTGTTTCTCCACCGAACGTCCTCTTCAACAATTCTGCCCCACTGGACAGTAATCCAAGAGAAATTCCACTCTCCGGAGTTGGTGAACTGGATCGACTTTCTGGCGGACTAGCATCAGGACTATTGCAAGGTGTTGCAGTAGGCGTGTAATTTCTCTCTCCACTTGGAGTGCCAACACAAGAAGGTGTTACAGCTTTGATACCTGTTTTGGACAAATAAATAATACAGTATTGATTTTGTAAAACGTTTCAATGAGAACACCACACGTTCAATAGTAAAATACCTCTTTCATTCAGCATCTTCGCAAGCCCAAGGGTTGTCGAAAATGTTGAGGTCGAATTCCTCCTACTTAAAGTTCTCGGTGTACTCATTCCGGAATTTAGAGCGCTGCTAGGTGCAGTCGCGACCCTGCTACCCACGATACTTGAAGTAACGTTTGTGTGATCGTCTGGATGGAGAACAGTACTGTTGGTGAACGTGTACACGGAGCCTGTGTCTTGGAAGAGTTTTCCAGGATTGGTATATTCTTCGTCTTCCTCGAGATCGCTTAAAGTAAAAGTGACTAGGCCTAAATCTTCCAGACCACGACCTCCCCGAGTCATCACTCCAGGTCGATCCTCTAACAGACCACCTGAAAAGTACGATAATCATTTAATTTTCCTCCAACAAAGGTTGTATACAACACCATAGTGAAAAGCACTAGGTAGGTCAACCCCTTAAGTGATTGGCGAAAATCAATGTAAAGCGGTCCAAAAACTGTCTACCTTTTTTCTTTCGATTATTGGCTGGATACATTATTCTTGGGTAAAGGAAGTCGATATTATTGGTAAATCATAGCTTTTTATTTTGAAAAAGTGAAAAAAGAAACAGGTAAAAAGTAGCATACAAAATATATATGAATGTATGAAAATTCGTGTAAATTATAATTGCAAAGCAGAAGAACAATCAGCATGAAACGCTAAAAATTCTAACACAATTTTTACAACTCCTCTTATACGATCTTACGATTTCAATGACTTGCTCGAGACTGAACTTCGTATCAAATAAACAGATTTCGTTCTTCCTCTGCGTAGACGCGTCCATCATCGATGTAAACATTTCAATACACATTTTACTCAGCCTTATCGATTGCGACAATTGCTCAGCACCAGTCACGTCACAGGCTAAGCGGCCTGCGTGCGTTACGCTTAGTCACTTAAGGGGTTAAAAGTTGAACAGTAGAAGTATATATATACTCGCGAAACAAATCAGTCTGTGATAGTTACCTAAAGTTGGTGTAGCTAACTGTGTCCAGTGATGCAACGTCTGTGATCCTTCGATCGGCTTGACTATTTGCAGTTTCTCAGGGATTCTCCAGGCATTACCACTGTAACCACTTAAATTGGCGCTACTTCCCGTGGACATGATGCTGTCTGGAGTTCGACAACCGAGAGGCACGTAGGCTGACGGAGAATTCACTCCAGCATCGTAATCGTAACTATATCCTGTACCGGTGCTAAGGCAAGCACGTCTAGCTATGACTTCTGCGGGTGTTAGTCTTCGAAGAGCTGCTTCGAGATCTGCTGCGCCAGGGGCTCCAGGTATTCCTGATTGTTGAGTACCTCTGAAAGTTCATTAGTATCCTTCTTAGAACTTTCTATCGCATTCGAACTGTTCAGAATATGTTGAAACATTTCCATCGACAATCTTTTATTACAGAAACTCGAACTGTCAGTTTCTTTTTATTATAACATTTACATTTTCTATTTTGTTAATCGTTTAACATTGCAAGCTTTATATAGGGTGTCCCAAAATGTAGTACACAATTTTGACGACACCTAAAGCTAAAAAATTGACAAAAAACAGACTCCAGGGTTCTTAACCCTAGACTTAAGGTTCAAACGATGTCAATTGGTATCTTGATAACCGAATGGGAATAAGTTTCAAACTTGATTTCAAGTTCGAGGATGGTACGTATAATTTCGAAATAATTGTGTTCTAAGGAAAATTCACAAGCTTACGGATATTCATCAGCCTCTGTAATCAGGGAGCCTTCTGAATCACTATGGCCAGAGTCCAAACTGGGGAACATCGATCCTGTAGGTCTAATTTGTCCACAGCTCATTCTAGGTCCGGTAGAACCACTTGATAAGGTTGAGGTAGTCATCGAGCCTATCCTTGGGAATTGATTACTATCAACTCCGTAAGAATTCCTTGAAGCGCTTCTAACCGTCTCAAAAACTTTTTTGTACGTAGGCCTGTACAAAGAAGCAAACCAATTAACATCAGAATACCCAAGTATTGGTATAATATTTAGAGAATGAAACCTTCTTAGCTTCTTAACAGTTAAAAGACATTGTCCAAAAAATGTTTTACGGCACAAACAGTGCAAAGGTATCGATGCAAATTAATAAAACAACGTACACTCTGTCGGTGCTGATGCCAGAGTCCAGACTGAGTTCAGAATAAAGAGAGGACTCTAATTCGGAAGCAATGGAATCAGGTTGCGGAGCAGCTCCCATTGAAGGGAACAGAGATCCTCCTCTGACCGTTGGCATTCCTCTCTTCCGCTGTTTACGCAACTGTTCTTGAGTTTCCGCTAACAAATTTACCACCTTTAACAAACCAAATCATAAATGTTTAGTGCTTTGCGTTAAGTAGTAGCTACTAGAAATACAAAACTTCAACGTATAAACTAAATTAAATACAGGAAAGGATAAAACTATTGGGAATATTTTTTTTTTTTGGGAAATATGAAATGACTCGAATTCGAGAGCACACACACCTCCGCATATCGATCCTTAAATTCAGCCAGCTCACTCGCGAGCGTATTCTGGTTGTCCCTTGTGATGAGCAAAGTTGCTCCCACCTCGTCATGCTCAGCCATCAACTGTGCCAATCTCAATTCCGTTTCCGCTAGTTTTGCCGTCAAACTGATGATTTGCTCGTGTTGCAGCCGATTCTCCTCTTTCTGCCTGTCAAGCTCATCTGCGATCCCGTCCACCTCCATGTTTGCACTTGCTGTATCGAGAATTAATTTTTTTTAGCAATGTTGATCAAAAAATAAAAATAGTGATTTAATAATTCAAACAATCACGCTTTGTCTGGGTCACCAGAATGTGTAAGAATCATACCATTTTCTTGTTGTTTCTTTGATGCAATTTATTCTTCAAATCCAAACATGCAACTAAGATACGTCGGCATTGAAATTATCCAATTGGACGAAACATAATAATGGTGACACGAGTGAATTTTTGAAACTCACTTTTCTAGGACTCTATCCGTAAAGAGCTGGAATTGATTTTTCTTTATCGATAACTCAAAAACTGCAAATTTTGTGTTATGTCACTGTTACAGCATATAAATGATATATTTTAGACTCCTGCAAGTAGCTACAGTACCATACAATGAGCAATGATAATTGTCTGCATCAATTTCAAGAAGTAGAAACCAAGTTTGAGGTTCTTTCTTTCTTGTTTTCATTTTGTTAGAATTATTAAACGTTCTTGACATTCTTAAATTCATTTAATTTTCCTGCTGTCTTAAATTTCACCTACTCAATTTTGCCATAAATCCAGAAAATTCGCAGTCTAGTTACGAGTGTCTGAAAATTAGCCGAGCGTTTCACATTCAACCTCCCAAATAGCTATAAATTTCACCTACTCAATTTTGTTATAAGTACATGCAATTTGGAGTATAATTATGTTTGTCTGAAAACGAGTGTCTTTTATAGTCAACCTTACAGACATGCTGTGTTAAGAAGCTAATCAACTAACCAAGTTGAGCAGCAATGTCCTTCACAAGTTTTGCTTCCTGTTCTTCCGAATGATCGGTGGCGTGTATCAGCTTCGTGAATTCGGTCCGCAATTGTTTGTTCTCGTCCTCAAGATTGTTGATTTTCTTCTGCATCATTTCTAGGTTGATACTACGAAATCCGGTGGGCGTACCGGCTTCGGAGTTTGTTTCCTCGGCGTCATTTGTTAGAATTTGAATGATCTCGGTCTTCTTCGTAAGCTCGTGCGTCAGTTGAGTGATCTTCTCGTTAGCTTCTTTCAAATCGGTTTCTAAACTGGTGACCGTGGTCTCGAGCTTCTGGTTGTGCGATAACAATTCTTTCCCAATGCGCGCGGTTAGCTCCAAATCCTTCTCTTTCTGCAATATAGAAATACATTAAAATTATGCACTCAAAAATTGTGCCATGTATGAGTTATTTTAATCAGAAAAACGTCACAAATATAAAAAAAAATACGGAAAAAGTAGCTAAAAGCAAAAATGTTTTTGTTCAAGCAAGTATCGTGCACATCTTTTTCGCATGTATCGAGGCATTACTGTGGTACGTTCTTTCTGAAATCATTCTGCAGTGATTTCCCTATATATGTCGCCAAGGCCTGGATGATAAACGTCGCGGAATTATCCCCACTACCGCAGGGTATACCTCGTGAGGGGTCACGAAGCTCGAGAGTCTTCGGACGCCGAGGAGTGTAAACATAGCACGGCTCGGGTATGTCTCCTAGACAATACACGATTCTGGCAAGACCCATGTTGTTGACATATACTGAGAATTCACTGTACATAAATATTAATCACAAACTGATATAATTTACCTCTTCTAGAAGCCTTGTAACTGCTTCTATGTCATTATACGTCTTGGTCATTTGGCTCACCCGGTTGCTACATAGAACTGAAAGAAAAAAATAAGCAGCTTTATAGTAGACCGTAACAATATCATCATTTTATAATGGTCGAAATCGATAAATATATATGTATAACAATTGGCAAGCTGGTATTTGATAACGGTGAAGCAGTATAACGAAATTAACTAAACAGAAGTGACATAAAATCAGTATGTAAGTTTACTTAAATTTAATGGAATTGTAAACTTGAACAGCATCCATATTTAACATTCTTTCCTAATAATACTAATAGGCATACAAATTTAATGGATGTCTCGAATTTAGTAACGAATCTTATTTTGTTCACTTTGTTTTTCATACTCTTGCAATTATAATGCACGCTGTATATATCGTTTGTGTTTGTTGGCGATAAAAAATATAACAAAAACACTATTACTCCAGTGATTAACAATCTACGTCGGACACTCTGAATTGATCATTTTGCACATCATTGTAATAGAGTATATAAGAAGAATTTTATCGGGAGGGTATAAGTAAAGATCAACGTCCATTCGTGCAGAAGTTTAATTTATTAATTAAATTAGAAATTAATTATTTAAATTAGGATTGTTTAATTATTTAAGTCGAATCGACACGCATAATTCACCTTCGAGAAGTAATGTACAATAAGAAATGACGATCAGTTTCTGTTAGTATCGAATACAGATCTCGTTTCTTAGGTATACAATATAAAAACGTGCGCTCACGGTTCTAATCGATTGTTCAACTTGCTCGAATCGATCGCAATGCCGATTGGTAATCATGTTACAGCTCGCAATACTAGTCGTTGCGTTCCTCGACCGTTCCAGAACTCGTTTCAGGAATAAATTACTCGGTTCATGTGACAAGTTCAGAGACGTAATTAATAATTCCATGAATAGAACCGTGCGTACACGTGTAAGGACTACAGGTAATCCGAGACGTGAGATTTATTTAACTTCTGAATATGATTACAATAATAAATCATGAAATGATACTACGAGTTGTAGAAACTAGTTACTGTCGAATCGTAACGTTATACTAATTGTTATATTAAATCTTGCCTGGAACTAGGGTAAGGGACTCAATTACCACGAGGGTATCAATTACTGTGCCTATATTAATTACACTTATTTTGAAAGCTCAATGAATATTAAAAAAAGAGATATATAACATAATAACTGATTTGAACGAAAATATGTAATATCTATTTTCCGTATTGGTTACGCTTTAAAAGTAAGTATAATTAATATAGCCACGGTAATTGATACCCCCACAGTAATTGGGTCCCTTACCCTACAATCAACGATTACATTCTATCGAAAGCTTGCATTAAAATGTTCCGTGAAAAATCTGTGCACAATTAAACATTCAGTGAATTCGATCTTTATGGAATGTTCAGTGACAATCGCAGAAAATAATGAAAGCAATATCTCTGCTAATTAGAAGCATGTGTATATTCAATTGCAGTCGGTGTTGCTTGCGATGCACAAAACTGATAAAAACAAAACAGGAGTGGTAAAAAATTATCCTTTTGTAACTCAACGAAAACGCAAAAGTGTTAAGGCGGAAATTGCTATGGTAAATAATTGTAACTTTCCAAATAACATTAATTTCTGTTATGTAATAAAATATATTTTATTCGGATTTCTAGGATGTAAATGGGTTAAGGTAAGCAATTACACCGATAAATTATAACTTTCCAAATGAAATAAATTTGTATTGTTATGTATTCGAAAAGATTTTTAGGATGCAAAACGGATGAGATGAAAATTGCTATGATATGTAACTTTCCAAGTAATTAATTGTAGTTAATTAAAATTATTAATAAATTCAATTGTTTTTTCTGATTTTAATTTTTCTATTTTCTTCATTTTTATTGCGATATGTTTGAATAAAGTCCATTTTATTCGGATTTTCAGGATGTAAAAGGGTTGAGGTAGCAATTGCTATGATAAATTGTATCATAGTGTTATGGTATGATATGAATATAGATAATGTATTGTATGATAGATGATATAAATTGTGTCACGTTCTCCAGTTTCGACCTCACTGTTTAAATTATTTCGATTTTGTAGGATTTTTTGTGCTAATCAATAGATTGCACAGCAAACAGGATATTATTATTTATGTAGAATGAACGAACTATACTGAACAGTAATATTCCACTGACAGAAGTCGCGTGAAAGGGGGTCCGAGATTGAAGGGAACTTTTGAAAGCTTCCAGCAAAATGGTGCTTTTGCATCGTTCTATGCGCGAGTGCAAAATGGCCGGCGGAAGGTCAAGAGCGAACTTTGGGAAAAGAAATAGGAATACTAAAAGTCAGGCACGCAAATGAGTCATCCCATGTTACCGAGAAAAGACCGAGATGACTCGCGACGCTTTCAGAGAAACACTTCGCATCCGTTTTCCTTTTTGAATTGTTTCGAACGGCAACATAATTTGTTGCGAACGACTAGCAATCGCTGGACCGCGGATCTTTATGCAAAATAAAAATTGTTTGCACGAATTGCAAGAAACAGAAGCCAAATACAGATATATCTTTCCTCCATTAATGATTCTTAAACGAATGAAACCAATACATTAATATTCTTAAATTCTTCTCAATCTCTCCACTACTTTAAATTATGTTTTCTTTACCTATTTATTTTTTCTCCTGAATGCATAAAGTATTTTGTTACTTCAATGATTAATCCATTGCAATATAATATTGAGTTAGGCTTGCGATGAAAATTTTATTCTTTACAGTCTTTGTTTATGTCTCCGGGGGATCGATCACTATCTGCGTCAATGATGACGCCAAATAAAATTACGAATATAATTGGACTCTTCTTATTTAACAACAAAAACAATTTACCTTGCAAAGAAATGAAACAGTTTTACTTATTGAATTCACTAGTTGAAACATTCGATGCATTATCTGGATATCGCAAAATTGAAATGTTTCAAAGATTGCCGATCAAAGATTTACCCAGATTAATATCTTTTAAATTGAAGAAAGTATTTTCCTTTGAATCAACTTATCCTAGAAAATAGTACACGGTTATGGACCGAATGGGACACTCTTGACCATGGTCTCCGCACACTATAACGAGAAGTGTCTAGTTAGTAGGCGAAGAAACCATGCCTCCGAGGCATGCATACCTCAAAGAATGTCGTCCAACAGCTGCTTCGGGTTGCATTTAGTCAGTAGGAATTTTTCGAGATAACGAACTCGTTTTCACCGTCGGGAATGGGAACGAAATCCGAAGCAGCAACAACTAACAGGATCCGTTTTTGGTATGAATTTTCAATGTTACCAAAAGAAAAACAACTGTTTATCCCATACCCTAAGCTCCTTCTTCGACCTTGTACACTGGAAAGCAGACCTGGGCAAATTTTATTTGAAACGAAAATAAGAAATATCTAGGCTAAGGGACCGAATTACTGTGGGGGTGCCAATTACTGTACCTATATTAATTATACTTATTTTTAAAGCATACTGAATATGACATTCTTTTCGTTAAAATCAGTTAATATATATGTCTCCCTTTTAATATTTATTATGCTTTAAAAATAAGTATAATTAATATATGCACGGTAATTGGCACTCCCACGGTAATTGGGTCCCTCACCCTTTTTCAAATCATTTATTTCGCACTGTCAGTGCTGTTATTTGAAAAGAAAAGTAATATTGATTTATTCGAAATGATATTTCAAATAATGTTATTTCAGAGGCGCCCAGGTCTGCTGGACAGTAAAAGAATACTCGACATATTGCTGTTCCAGTATTTCATTAGGATATCACTGGCATTTCCTTCGTCGATGAAATAGAACTTGGGTTTATGAGAGTTTGCATTGAGAGTTGCAACCGTTAGATTCCTTTGCAATTGGGTAGTTGCATAATTTCTGTCGTACATTTGCCTTCGAGGTGCCATAAATTATTATTAGATTTGCTTTTTAACCGAGCTTCCAGCTTGATTGCACGCTACCGTGAGTTATAGTCGTGCCGGAAATTAATGTTCTTTTATGAAATATGCGCTTGTCCTTCATTTCTTATCGTTAAACGTAGACATTGATAACTAGACCGCGAATCTTCGTGCAAAACACAAATTCTCTGCACTTGTTGCAAGATACAAGAGGTACATAGACATTTGGTTCTATTCTTATCAAATTTTAGGTATTCGAAACAATATAACAGGCATGATCATTTTCCGTCATAAATACATGCGTAGTCTATTGATAATAATTATGCAACGTTTAAGTCTTTGATTTTAATGAATCAAAAAGATTGCATCTGAAAGTAACTGTATAAAATTTGTCGCACTGAAACAGAGTATAAATGTTTAAATGATCCGATATTTTCAGTCATGTGTGATTGCAAATCTTTCTCAGAAGCTATTAATCAGTTTGATTAGCTTGCCTCTTTAATCGAATATTTTAGGTATCTTCTAATTTATCTTACATTCTTATCCATTTCTTATCTATCTTTTATATCGCATTGATATAAATGGAAATTTTCTTAGTAGGACAGTCACTGATAAAGTAATTGTTCAGAAGCAATAACGATTCAATCTAAAATTTTTGTAGAATTTATTTTTTTTTTAAGTTTTTACTCTTTTGACCGACAGTTGTTTGTTACTAGTGTAACAATCCATTGAGGAATTCTCAGATAATTCGAAAAAAATGAAAACAGTGCAAATGCAATTCATGGAAGGGTTAAAAAGCGGTTGTTCATGCTGACATCCTTTGCAGCACTGTGCAGGCCGCTTAGGGAAACCCAGCTTACACGCGGTCGCTGCAAAAGATCGTGGCAAGCGTTGAAATAGGATACATCCAGTTGAGGTGCATGTTGCGATTTCTAAACATCGGTACAAGGCTCTCGGTACGATGGATCGGTACATCGTTTTTATCTGCTAACCTAACAGACTCACTTAGTCACTTAACAAAAGAATTCCTCAATTGCAAACGGACAGGCTAAGTAATTCACCGGAAATTTGCGACAAGGATTCTGCGATAACCTTTCAACGTGCTCTTGTGGAATTACAAGAATCTTCTAAACCTTCTCATGTCATGGCTGAAGTTCCAAAAATCGGCCAAATCGGATTGAGCTCAAATTTTGCACATACCCTCCTTTTGCATTAAAAACATGTTTCCCAAAAGGATTTTTGGCGGCTCGAATAATTTTTTTATTATAGTATCATTTTCTACCTTATCGACGAATTTTGGTTAAGTCTGGGGCGGGGTAGGTGCAGGGCTCCGTCCTAAAACACGTGTTCAGTCAATTAAAAGGAGCAGAATTCGCTGTAGCGGGTGTCCAATAAGGTAGGCAATGAAATTAGTATGATAAAAAAAATTTTTCGAGTCGCCAGAAATTCTTTTGGGAAACATGTTTTTAATGAGAAATGAGCCTATTTACCAAACTTCAGCTCAATCGGATTTGTCTGATTTTCGGAACTTTGGCCCAAGTCATAGACTGTAGATCTTTATGCATTTACGACAAAAATGAGCAGATCGTATACGAAATAATAAAAGGATTGAATGAACTTGGAACTGCTATGATCTTAGTTTTAATTTATACAAATGATTGAGAGAAGAAAAGGACTCCAGTTGCTATTGATGCAGTCTGGTCATCGGCGTGCATCTTTCACTAATTACTGCAGGAGGATCGCGTTGTTAGGCGGCTACATAAAAGTCTCATTACGCTGACATGTAAAAGCTACAGCATCGGATTACGTTACCAAAGTTATCAGAAGTTCAGATGATCCCTACGGGGTCCTTTGAAGCGATGAACTTTAATCTACTCACGCTGCAGCATACTGTGTATTCCGACATTCTGAATGTTTGGTATTCCCTATTAGATAGCATGTGCAGTCAGTCTCATAATTAATAGCACACACTGTACAGAATAACTTTTTCGTGAATGGACCCAAACGACTTCAGCATTTCGGCCGAACTAGATGAATTGATTTACTGGATGATGTGTAATGAAAATTTTTGAGAATTAGTCTGAATTACGGGGGGGGGGGGAGTAGTGAAAGTTGCTGTTCACAACTTTTTATATTCGGGCTTGTAACACGAAAATTTCAAAAATTTCGTTTGCGGATCCATATCTGTTGTACACATGCTGAACGGTGTCTATTGATTGGCGAGTTATGAATAAAGAAAATTGGGGCGAGGAGAGGGGATTAAAACGAAACGAAAAAAAAAGAAGCTCAAGCCATATCTCGGACGGGTCCTGTAAGTTGAAAGATTACTGACAGGAGGCGCACGTGCAAGGCGGCTCCGTCGGAGATGTAGCCAGGTAGAAGATCGGCGTTCGTAATCCGGTTGAGTCGTTGCATCCCCAACAAGGTGCCGGTATCCTAGACGAGCTAGGACAATTCGCCAGGAAACCACCGCCGCCCTCGTTCTCTGGCGAAACCCTGTTCGAGGGTCTGATCTCCTCATCGTACTCGTAAGGATCATCCTCTTGAGAATCCTGCGGCTCCTGGTCGGAAGTTTCTTCCGGTGCCAGGAGCGAGTTTTTCGAACCGGGTCTTTCTTCCTCCGCCAGGATCGGCCGGGAACCCAGGGAGGATCGGGAGCAACGGCTGATTCGTTAGCTGTACTTAATGGCGTTACTGCTACTATTCTCCAAGACCTTCACTCTCTAACTTCCTCTAATTTCTTACCGCTCGTTCACCGTTTTTCCAAACTACAATAGACCCTCGTAACACGAGAAACCGGTGATCAAAACCAAGCCGTTCCAGAGGCTAAAACGATTAACCTTCGCTAGGCGGATGCATTCCATGATTTCATCGCGATCGTGACTAGCTCCTTTCAAATCTCTGCTCGCCAATTTTATTTTATCTATTTTTGCACCTACTTCTTTCAGATCAACGTTCGTCCTCTTACTAGACCTAATACAAATAGCTAATGATACGAATCGGCTTTTAATTCGAATTGATCCTTTCACTAGACTCGTTACAAATGTCTGGCAATTAAAATTGGCTCCTAGAAGATTAGAATTTAGATAGAACCTCCTAATTTTGGCTAATGAAGGCTAGATTAATTCAACTCTTTGCTCGTCAATTTTATGTTATGTATTTTTGCACCTAATTCAAAAATACGAAAAGCTAATGATACGACTTGGCTATTAAAACAATTCGTATTTAGATGGAACGATTGCAATTCTGGGTCCAAACGGACCCAGTCCCGCTACGGTTACAGTGATTCGAACCTCACTGTCGTTCGTAATTTCTTACAAAAAGAAGTTTAAGCCGATTGCACGTTTGTGTTCTCCAGTGGCTGTACAGGGTGTCCCAAAAATGTTGTGCTGCCTTGAAAGAGGAGATTCCCGAGCTCATTTGAAGTAACTTTCTCCTTTGCAAAAGTATTCTCCGCAGCTTCGTTAACGAGTTCTTAACGAAAAACGCGGACCAATCGGAGCGTGACTACAGCGGACGGATTTTGGCTCGGCCAATGAAAACGACACGCTCAGCGAGACCTGTCGCCGAGCCGGAATCCGTCTGCTGTAGCCGCGCTCTGATTGGTCCGCGTTTTTCATTAATAACTCGTCAACGAAGCCGCGGAGAACATTTTTGCAAAGGAAAAAGTTATTTCAAATGACCTTGGGAATTTCCCTTCTCAAGGAAATACAACAGTTTTGGCAGACCCTGTATATTGTCGACAATAGAATCGAAGTTTTCTGCGGTGTAAATGCGAGCAACGCATGCTTCATGTTATATAAAACGATGTTATACGAGACACACAGGTTATACGCTCTGATACCTGCTTTGTTTACTCTTTTACCGCTGCACACACTCCAAAGGTGTGTGTTCACTAGCGCACAGTTCGCAAACAATGCTTGCAAGAGGTTCGCTAACTTTTTAGAATCACGCGATCTTTTCGCGAGCATTGGTCGTGGACAGGGGTGTGCGAGAACCCGAAATATCGGGTCGGATTGAGTCGGGTCGGGCACCCGAAAATTTCGAGATTTTAGAAAGAGTCAGGATTCTCGAAAGAGACGGGATTTCCGAGAACTCACTAACCATTTATATTCGTTTTAAAAAATACATTCATGATTTCGTAGTGTCATATGAACAAACGTGTGAATCGAACCCGATTGTTTCGGCAACCTCAAAATTTTCAGGAACCCGACCCGACCCGACCCGACTCGACTCGACTCGACTCGTCTCGACCATCGGGGTCCCGATATTTTCGCTTGTTCGAATGAAAATCTGATTAACATAGAATAACCAGAACACTATAGGATCCATCGAAATGACGGGTTCCAAATTTTGTAATTTGCAATTACTGAGATTGTAAAGATGAATTTATAGAAAATTATTCAATAAATTTATTACTTTGGACACACACTGTCATAAAAACCGTTAAAAATCTAAATAAACACATTGTTTGCAAACGGCAGTGGCAACGCAGCTTAATAACACCTTGCGATAGTATCTTGCCTCGTCATATTGTAAAAACGTAAGTATTATACACACGTAATCAGTATGTATCTGCATTAGCGTACACGGTGCATCTAGATACACGCGTCGTTGAATGAACTCGTGTTACTCGGCGGTCTATTGTATACTTTGTTTATTGTAAATTGATGTTTGATATTTTCACATGCGTTACAAAAACTATATCGACGATAGCTTGCTGGGATTCTTAAAAAAATTCAAATCGAGATTCTACGCGCAGAACAAATTATCTAAGACTGGACTGGATAGTTGACAATAATTCCATAATAATTAAATCTAATAAATTCTTTGTAAAAATAATCGAAATTCGGTAGACTTTCATATAAAAATGAATTAGTTTAATGTAAACTCGTCAATTTATACAAGTGGCTGTAATATGTATGTATATTTTTATGCAGAAAATCGTAAAAATTGAAATTTTATTGCGAACCCATTAGATTTCATTCGTATGTCGTTTCAGCATACCATTCGCCTTTTGATGGTTAAAATGCGAGAATGTGGGAGCGCTATAAATGTTACGATCAATGGATCTGACGCTGGAATCCACATACGTATACGTAGAGCCTCAAGGGAACTACTTTGAAGACGATGCCCTTATGTCTGTTTCCATTGCAAAATAAAATGCTTCACTGAATTACTTAACACCGTTAATTGTCACGTCGCTCATACAACAAGCAACACTAATCGTTGACCGGATTTACAGATTCATTTTTATTATGAAAGCCGTTTCAAACTGGTTTTCTTTTAGACATTTTAGGATGCAAAAGAATTAACGTAGCATCCGCTATGATAAATTCTAACTTCCTACAAATTTTAGTTTCGGTCTCATTAATTAAATTGTTTCGACTTTGTGTGAACTTTTCGGATTCGTATTCGACACTTAGCTGTGCAACACCTTGCCAACAATTTTTGGTTTCGCAATAGCCAATAACTTGCAACAAGGAGAACATAATATTATATATTTCACATAATATTTGTTGACAATAACAAGTGATCATTTCAACAACTTTTTCGTTATCAAGACTAATAATAGAGGTATAAATTCCAGTCCCGAGTAATTCATTCTGCGCGCATAGTATTTAAGTCACCTATAGTGCTTGGGAATCTCGTTAATTGTTTGTATCGCTTTGAACACACAACGCTAACGCAGCGTCGCAAGATTAAGACTCGTGTCCCCACTCCAACTTCCCCGCAGTTGTCCGGTCACGTGACGCAATATCACGTGACTAATTCGGTACTGGCAGGGAGAGGGTAACTTTTTCCCCTCGATTCCTGCTCCCTCCCCTCATCAGGCGACACTGCGCTAATGTTGCCGTAATAAACATAACACGGCGCAAGAGAGTGTGCGAAGGTCCTGGAACTGCATTGTAAAATATACTTGGACAAAGTCGTATTTATCAATATTCATAGTACCATTAATATTCGTTCACTATTACCGCGTCTGTATCCGCCGGCTGTTGTTCACACAGACACGACGAGACAATACTTAATAACGCAAAATACCATAACTGAAACATGCATAACGGGGCCGCTATTTTTAAAATCGCCGAGGATATTAAATTTTCCATACAATGGAGAAGAGTACGGGATAATGCAATTTAAGCCAGAGATTGGATTATTATGCACCTGGAGAATTTTATCCTGTATAGAGTGTATAGAGTGTATTATGGTTATTAATGAAAACGCTGCGTGCATTGGGTAAATTAATGGAAACATAGTGAGAGATGTCTGACCTTCAAAACTTGCAGTAATACAGACGAAGCTTTATTGATTTACTAGGAGTTGATTCATTAACAAGTAGCATGCTGGGAATTATTTTAAAGAATTATTCAATCGTTAATCAATTCTCATTTAAATTCGTGTATACTGATGATTTAAAACCCTCCTCGGTTGAGCATTATTGTTCCAAACAATAATATATAGTTTATTTCATAATACTATTATAAAATTATTACTTAAATATGTGAGATTTTATATGTCGTTACTTCGAATAAATTCACGTGTTAAAGTTATGCGAACCGTTAAGATCAATAAAACGCGCTTAATTCCGCAAAATGTAATATGGTGCAACTCTCTGTTACTAGGTGTGGTGTAATTTGATGAAAACTGGTCACGAAAGAAATGATGTTAATGGACTCGTTAATTAAATCTTTTCTTTTATGAGCATAGAAATCGTAACAATGCTTTTACTGGACATTATTGAATAAACTACTCGGTTATATGTTGTCATAAAAATCACGCAAAACTGGAGAAAACGTGGTGTTGCTATTTTTATGTGCTTTTAATGTGTGCCGGGTGTTTTACCTAACTCGAGCATCTATAATATCTCGCTTGTTTTTTATAATAGAAATAATGTCAGAGGAAAACATTTGGTTCAGGAGCGCAAATAGTATGATAGGCAAAAAAAATTGTTCAAGGTTATATTTTTTGAGATTTCAAATATCGCTATATTATAGCCGAGGTGAAGACGAATCCAACGACCGGTAATATTATGACCTTCACGTGACCTTGAGTACGAAAAATTCATAAAAGCGGAACACTTGATGTAAATAGTGAAATAACGATGACATGATCAACCTAGGGTTTCAAGAAATGTTCTTGAACCTTGATTAATGACTGCAAACACGCTCACGATAAATTGTAAACACTGATACAAATTCTTCCCGTTTCGGTGCTGCTTTTTGTACATGCGCGTGGAAGGTCATAATATTACAGGTCGTTGGATTCGTCTTGACCTTGGTTATCATATAGCGATAATAAAAATATATCAGTCCATTAAAAAAAAAAAAACTTCAATGATCTGGAAATCTCAAAAAATATAACCGTGAACAAATTTTTTTGCCTATCGTAATATTTGCTCCTCTGAACCAACTAATGTTTTCCTCTGCAATTTCTTTCTATCATAAAAACAAACGAGATATTTTAGATGCTGGAGTTAGGTGAAACACCCTGTATGTTATGCTCAAAACCATGAAGCTTTCTCTGTATCTTTGTCATAAGATCAATAGTCCGTACGCTATTTTAACCACCGTTTATCTTAATACACCCTCCGTTGAATATGCTCCCCTATGCGAATGCGACGTAGCATGAATTGGGGTGCGAAATTATTATGCGAAGTGCGAGGAACACTGCAATTAGACTGTTCAATCCGAAAAAGATCTCAGCACGCACAGGCCCACTTCGAATAGAATTTTCAATTAGACTCTATAGACAAAACTATAAAACAAAGAAATATCAGACTTTTTAAAATTACAGACGCTCTTGCCGTACATATAACAAATATTTAACTTTCGAATGTTTACAGACATTTTTGTGAAAGCTGAAGATTGTCAGACAAGTTGTAAAATCGTTTTACAACCAACAGTACAATTATTGACTAAAACTTCACAACAGTGCCAAGAGCACTGAGATCATTTTCGGTGTGTCATAGTTGCACCCCTAGAACTGCAATGCATAGCTCTTTTTGACTAAAAAAAAATATTATTAGTTACTACAACAGTGTAATAAAATAACTCCGAAATTTCGAAAAGATTCCTTCAATCCATCAGTCACAATAAATTCTCAAAGATGCGTTCATTTTCGAAGAGATTTGCATCAAGCTCCCTCCTTAAATTGAGTGCGATTATTTAAATTAAATTTTCAAAGTTCGCAATACGCTCTCCACGTGAAACTCCGCGCGCTAGCAACATTTTTCTGCGCGAAATGCTCTAGTTCCGAAGCTCTCAAATTGTCTACTATTTAATACATTCGGGACAACGCTATCCCACCGGCATATCGGGTAACATAGTATTGCAATCTATAGGCGTGACAGTTACTATTTCGTTGTTCCCATTTTCTTTAATTTTACCTCGAACAATGACCTCTCTAATGATTTTTACAGGATTTTTTAACTGTCGAACTGCAGATATTTATGCAAATTTATACATCCGCGAAACAGTTTGGTAAAAGTATTTCTTCCTGCAGGCTTTCACTGTGTTTGGAACTATCGTGGAGCCTTTCTTGAAAAATCTAAGCGAACTAATGTGAATGTATGTAATTGTACAATTACATTCTCCAATGAAAGGTACAAATAATTGGATATGGTCTCTTTAAAAATAGTTTCACTCACATGTCCGTTTCAGATGCTGAACATTTACAATCTACAAGTAATCATTTCTTTAAAATACTTGTGTCAGGCATTTGAAAACCTTTTCAATCTCTTGTAAACATTTTTTGTATGTGAATCGATGTTAATAGAATAAATTAATCAAAAATATAAAATAATATAACACCAAATCCAAATGCAAAATAAAAATGTTCTGCTTCAAGAAACAGGAATGAGTCAGCAATTTTGTTTTTTCTTTAACAAACTGAAAAATAATATATCCGTACTCTGCAATCCTTTTAATGTTTTCACTATCTCAAAATGCAGCCATCCATTTTAGTCGTAAATACACAAAATTCGCAGTCAATTAACAACAGAAATTATGCAACACTTAATTGTCTTGAATTTCAAAGGATAACAAAATTTGCATTTCAAAGCAACTGTATAAAACTCGTCAGTCTGAAAAAGGGTATAATCTTCGTTTAATGATTGTAATAAGTTAAGAGTGATACAATTTTTCAATTAATTTAAATGCACAAAATCCGCAGTCTACGGCGCAAGTCAAAACAATTAATCATTGGTTAGTGAGGAATTAAGTAAAATTTCTACAAAACGCAATAATATCGAAATCATATTACAATTATTTGACGATTAAATGCTTGAGATGTGGTGTTACATCAGAACGGACAAATATTGACTTACACACCATTTTTGCATTAAACGGCTCGGTTATCTCGAATGTGTTAACAGCCGTTTGGATTTGCAACGACACGTATTGTGAACTAGGAAAAATCGTCACAGTTCCTTCATAGCTTTCTTGCGTGTTGTAAACGAAATTTCACAGTTCGTTTCGTAGCATGATGAAGCCGATAGAAGAAGCAATCCTGTAACTTATGCATGTTTAAGCGGTTGCACGAAGAGAAAGGATCCCCATTCGATCCCATCTCGAATAACTGTTCTTATAAATTCTATTTTCTAAGTACAAAGGTCAGTCGTCTCGAGTTCCGCTTCTCAAGAGGGCACATTCCCATTCCTTCGAACAATTTCCAACAGTATACAATTTCGTAATTTTTTTATTCAACAAACTAAACAGCATATTTCGTCGAAACGTTGCAGGATTGCTTATATACATCCAAAGTTACGTTCATGAATTTTCATACGGTGGTATCATGGAAACTGTGGCAATTATTCATCAACAATAACAGACCATCCGAGAATATTTTCCTCGGATGACTCCTCGATTGCTCATTAAATGCTGAACCAATTAACTTCAAATTTATATGGTACGCTCGGGCGTGCAATTAACTCCTAAAACATGGGAATTTAATCACGGTTATGCTCGCGATTTTTTAAACGAGTTGAAGATACCAGAGAAATTGACACTCATTTTCGCGATGCGATAGTTGATCACTATTATTATAGGTGGAAAATTAATTTACGTTTTGATTTCCGGTGATTTTAGCAACCGTTATCCTACGAATTATTCGAAAAGGTCTACTTCCTGGATAAATGATAGTTACAATATTTATTAAACTGCGGATTTCATGCGTTTACAGCAAAAATGAGAAAGTGAAATTCGAAACAGTAAATAGGTCAAAAGACTTAATGCAAATACATTATTTTCAACTGATCAGAGTTAATGAAGAAGAAAAAATTGTTTTAATTCACTCCTGCTAATTGCAATCGTTATAGAACATTTTTATTTTGCATAAAGACCCGCAGTCTACTTATCACGAATATGACTAAATATTACAGTGGTTACTCGATATATGTCCAAAACACGGGTCTAGCCAGGGACATATATCGGATAGGAGATACTATTCTTTGATACATGTCGAACGTATACCACTGATATACACGACCCGTATTATGTTACACTCCTCGGTGACCAAGGTCTCTCAAGCTTCATGGCCCCTTATGGGGTATACTCCACGCCACTGGGGATAGTTCTGGGACTTCTATCTGTTAGGCTTTTGGGACATATATATAGTAACCACTTTATATGGCAGGGGGATGATTTAATAAAATGTATGTATATGTAAATCAATTTAGGAAGATTTATAAAATATACACGTACTAGTTTGGAATGAAATGCGCCAAAATACCAAAATACCCTTTCGAAGCATCGAGAATCAGGACTCGGTGCTCGATTAAGAAGACAGTCGCGCATGCAACGTGAACTGGAAGTTAAACCTCCGAACTGTTCTGACGTTGTGTCTTAAGTAGAGACGTCGCAGGTGATTATTGATTTTTCCACAGGCTCAGGCTTGCATAAGAGGATGTACCCGAGTGATAAACCGAGTCCGTGACGCTCATCTTTTATTTAGAAGAGCAAAGATACAACCGCGCGACACAAACCTCTGCGTTCACACTATATTTAACTTTTACCAATAAACTCTGCTGATCTGTGAAGACCGGTTTCGTCTTGCTTCTTGTTCACACGGTATTATTAGACTGCGGATTTTATGCATCTCTGAATACCTCGGAAGTCGATTGTGTTATTTATATCATTTGTTTTACCATTGTTTATATTACTTATCACAGTTCTCAAGGGAAGAGATGTCTGTGCGATTCTGGTTCAATAGTCATTTCAATCATCATTACTCTGTGGATCGTCCGCCTGCAGTCATAACTTTGACCAATTTCGAGAACATATGCACGCTACTTGTTAACGTAAAACTTCCCAGTGACTACAAATTTATCCAACAAATTATACAAACTGAAATGTAAAATACAAATGTAAAATAAATTAAGCTAATTAGAAATGATTATTTTTTAATTTAAGAAATAATTTCTTAGTATATTAAATAGGATGTTAAAATTTATGGAATATTGTAAGCGGTCGTAATAATATTTGTAATTAATGTTAATAAACAAATCTGCTTGCCACGTGCTTGTGTTTGTTTTGTTACGCTTCCGGTGTCCTGTATAGACGAAACAATTATTCTGTTTACTTATATGAATTTGATGTAACCATCGTAGATCAATTGGACGAGCGTTTTTTTTTCCCGGAATGTACGGAAATCAACATTCGATTAAGTCATGCAATATTGTGTAAGCCTAAGCTACAACATAGCGCAGTAATAGCGTTAGAAACCTCCGCAATATAATTTTGAAAATAATAATTCAAAAGTTGCAAAAATTCCCCGCGCCTAATGAGAATCTATTCAAGTTAATTTTGAGCAGATTATTGCTGAACAAAGACAAATATAGTGACCTCAAAAATTATCTTGCAACGTGTATCATCGATACAGTTTATTCAAAAATTGAAATACCTGCAAAACAACGCATTAAATACAGCAAAAAAATCCCGGAGGTTGAATGATGGACTAGAATTTATGGTGTTTTAGAAAATGATGCGCGATAGTGTTATCAAATAGCAAATAAGAGCAATTATACTAGGCAGCTGAGGACGGACACGTGGTACGGTGCAATAATTTGTTGCATAACAAATCGTACCGAGACAAACGACCGCCAAATTACAGCGTTGCTCGTCACAATTGGATGAGCATGTTTCTTTGGTTCGCTTCAGGGAAAAAACGAACCTTGTATTTGTATCTTGTTTTTAAGTAATTCGATGTTTCACGTGACGAACTTTATGACAAGTAATCTTTTTTTTTTTTGTACGGACAGTTTATTATTTTCTTCTTGACGATGTTTATTTAGCACAAAAATCCGCAGTCAACTAACGATAATTCCAGGATTTCAATGTCTTGCCAAATTACATCACCCTGTGTATCAAATTATAGCACTTGTACGACGTGCAAGAACATTTCTCCAAACAAACACCTGTGAAACGTGCTTGTCATTTTCAGTTTTTATAGAATAAATGAGAAAACAAAAAAGAGTATGGAATATTCAAACGTGAATGATGCCTAGAGCGATTATTTATAATTCATCGCTTGGAAACTGTGAAATCGGTTTGGTACGAGTGTTTTGCCAGCCGCAAAAGTTTCTATCGTGATTCGCATAAATAATCGTGCGATTCTCGTCGAAAAACTGTCTAGAAAAGGAAAAACAAACGAGGAATGGATTATAAGGCTGCGGCTTTTAAAAATGGCGTCCCGTTGCAAAGGTTACGCAGTGACGTAGCCTGAAAGTCAGAGGCATGACTAGTTGCTGTCTGCTCGAAGAATCACATGTCAAAGAGTCGTGGGACGCCGCCGACTTCTACAATCTTCGAAAACATCGGTTGAATAAAACATGCGGCTCTGTTAGCAATGCGGAGAATTCTTTTGTCCAAGTATATTTTAGTCGCGACGGGAATACTCGTCCCTTCGGTGATGCGAATAATATCGTCAGCGGATTTCGTACGTTTTAAAGAGACACGATAGACCGCGAACGTGCGTTCGGCATCGATTTGATCGGACTGTAAAAGTGCGTTTATTTCGAAGTAAATACTTACCATTCAACACACTAGTTTTACGCCTCTGACGTCAGAGGATTCACCGGGCACATTTCACAAGTTTTCTTTCAGTTGTTCGAGTTCGACGATCAATTGTTTGCGTGAACATTAGTCAATGCACTAACGTGTTGTTCGTGCACATTTCGTTGCGAAGGACCGCTTCCTTTCGTGACAGAACGTGGAGGGGGCGCGATGCGAAACACGGTTGGAGTTGTTACGGCGCCATATCGTGTGGCTGTCAGAAACGGGCTGCGCGCGCAGCATGCGTACTGCCATCTCAGAGGGAAATTCAAACGCGTGTTCGCGACTTTTCGGGGTTTCGCGAATACTATTAAACACGAAACCTTAAAGCACTCTGTATTTATATAATATATTCATATGTAGACTGCGGATCTTTAGGCTAAATAGAAAGCTTCTGCGTCACTTGCAAGAAACAGAAATGAAATTAAAACAAATTTCTTCTTTCAATCATTTTTATAAGTCGAAGATAGTTATTAGAAGATAGGTTATTCTTAAATTTTTCTAATCGAATTCATAAAGTGTGCAGTCATTCCCACGAGAAGAGTGTAGAAAATTGATAATATTGAGGACTTCGGTCGTCTGTAATTCATATTAGACGAGTATTGTTTATAGATTTAATGTTTTGGAAGAATTGTTGTACTGGTTTACAAAGATCTGATTGCATTAGCTTCAATGGAGTGTATTGTATTTCATTTATGCTGTACCATAAATAGCAAAATTGCAATTAAATGTTTTTCTATAGAAGCCTTTTAACCATATCGGATTATCGATTGAATTATTAAATGAAACTGTGTAGGCACTGAAAGGGAACTTCAGCGATTTAACGTTTGTCGATAACACGTGCAGACCCACGTGGAGATTTCCGTAATACAAGCTCGCCCGCTTTCAATTCGTTCGACAGTTTTACAATAAGTTAGAGCAGACTCTCTTCTCGAGGCAGACTATTAATAATACGCTAGGAATTCCTGGCACGCTGCCTTTGGAGCTCAATTAACCAATTTCCAGTGATATTCGCGATTTTAAATCTCGTATCAGCCCTCTTCTAAAAAAAAAAAGAAATGAAAATAAAACAGTAGAAGTGGGTATTTTTTACTGAAAGAACAATTGGCTTCTTATTAATCACAGTTATGCGCATTTGCAATGAGTTGTAACTATACTGTGTATTTTTATGCAAAATAAAAATTGTTTGCATCAATTGCAAGTGGCAGAAACCAAATAGGAAATTGTTAATAGATTAAAAATAATATATTGATCCACTTTTCAAAATGATAGAAAAAAAATTGTTCGCACTCTTTATGCTTAAAAATTTATCACTGGCCGTATGAAATACTGTCCGAACGTCCATAAATGAGCTTTTCATATAATGCAGATAAAATCCCGGCAGTCTAAAACTCGTGTCATGACCGTGTGTGTTAATGTTGATATTTCTTATCGACGAGCTTTAGTACATTTTTACGACATGCTATTATCGGTCTAAGAGGTTTTTCGCATAACCACGTCGGATTGTAGCGTGTTAACGTATCGACTGCCGCATCGGTCGCCGGTTACCGACGCTATTAATTCAGAAAAAAATATATTCAACAGACAAAACATTTTTAAAACTACGAAGTATTTGTAACATACAAAGATGGAAAACACTGGTATTTCGTAATTATTTTACCAATGAGCACCGAATATTTTAGCACTCGCATACTCTATACCCAATTCGTTTTATACCTACTGCGGCGAGCGGTATACTTGTTCAAGTTTATCATCGATTAAAAAGTCAATAGTTTACGTGTACAATAGGTTTCACTCCTTTTATTCGCAACACATTTCAAAATGCCTTTGCGATTCTTAAAAATGTGCTTCGTATTGTGGTCTTATCAACAGCTTATCTAATTTGATATAAATATTGCTTTATTCGATACATCAGCATATATGTATACAAATACACAGTGTTGGAACACGTCATTGTCCTGGTATCTGTCTGATAAGAGAATATCGTATCTTTTCGTACGAGTCTATCATAGAATTGTTAAACACTAATCTTGTATCTGATACATATATAAAACATGTGTTTTATCGAAACGGAGTCTGATAAATGGACAGTGATCACTGTGTTTATTTGTATTTTCATTACCCCAAATACTGTGGCCATATTAATTATACTTATTACTAAAGCATAATCAATACCAAAAAAGGAGATATATAACATATATATTAATTGATTTTAATGAAAAAAATTTGGTAATTATTTAGAAATTTAAATATGTTATGCAGCTACACACTTTGAACAACTTTTTACTTTTCCAATATAGGGGAGTCGCTTTTAGTTTTCGAGATATTCGCAAAAAACTATTGCTAATACTGTATTGAATTTTCCGGATTCTTGCACGCCCCGTAGCAACGTAAGCCTGTTCCGGCGCAGTGTTTGTTAACTTTTTTTTTTTTTTGTAAACACGCTGTGTAAATGAGGGAGAAAACAGGGTCTCACTCTGGTCACACATATGTATGTAAGGTGAGCTTTCAATTTAGAAAGACTGCTCTTTTTTAATATTCATTATACTCTAAAAATAATAATTAATATAGGCACAATAATTAATAGTAATTAATAGAGGCACAGTAATTGGCACCGCCACAGTAACTTTGTCCCTTACCCTATCTGTTCAATTTTATTTTAGACAACTAGTTCGTGACTTTGTGTAATGTGTAATCAATTAATAGCTGGTACCTTTAAAAAAAAGTTTATGGACCTTAGCACATATTGGTGGACAAATGTATTATGTACTTGCAGGTGTTGAGCTTCGAATCAATATCCATTTTACCATCTTTGTGAACAAACGCCTGCAATCTAATCTTCTTTCGAGGCGAATCGATATCTCGAGTAATTATTGTGCCATAAAATTTTACACAGGGCTTACTAATTATTATTATGCTTCGATAAAATGCGCGTTTAATTTTTTAACTGTTGAACCTCTGTACAGAATTTCCGTGACAAAATTAAAAGAAATATTTGACTCTGAGGTACAGTGGATATTTAAATTGTAACTACTGATTTATTATGCCAATTCAGTTGTGATCACCAAACGTATTTGATTGTAACCGAACGCTTATTTTGAGGTTTGCAATTTTGCACTTTACTTTTAGTCTACGTTCAATTTTAAATAGAATTTGAAATTTTATTTTCCGCCGACAATTTTCTGCGAAAATATGAAACAACCGACGAAATGGGTGAAAGTTCGCCAAAGATTTAATTTTCTAAACTTTGACGCGGAGTTCCATCAAACCATATTTGCAGAACTTGCGGTAATGATACTTGAAAACTAAAGACATTTTCTACTTGGAACTTTCACAGTTTGTATTAAGTTATTTGTCAACTGTTTTCTAGTAGTACCTCAACGATAATCGATTTACCGTCTAAAAAGATGAGATGGGATATTGTTAATTCTACTTTCTCGCAATCCAATCAATTATTAGCAAAACCATTTTTATTGTGCCTTATATTCTGATGGCATTATCTGATAACGATTGTTTGCACGTTTCCTAAACACTCTAAATCAGTAATATTATTTTAATCAAAAATTACAAAGAAGTATTCTTTAATAGTCTATAAACATACACGGAACTGTTTGTATTGAAATAATCATTTGGAATAAATTAATAAAATAACTTTTCTACATCTTCAAAGTTAGGAGACCTACCAGTGAACGAGAAATCGGAGGAAGAATGATCTAGAAAGATATTTCTGATACTACGTAAAGGTCGTTTATTATTGGATACAGCCGAACGGTTACTTCCTTCAAGTATATCCAACTTTTAGAGGATTTCGATAAAAAAATTTTATGTATCCCAATCTCTGTAGCGTATTACTTTCATTTTCCTCGAATTGTTCATGAATGTGCGAGATTGACAAAACACGAGGAGAAACGCCGATTAAAAAACTGTAAAAATTTATGAATAACATTTCTGATTTAGTAAACTAATTTTTCTAATATCTCAAGCAAACTTGAGCCGTTTAAATGCATTTTGAAAAAGTTATTCTGACGAAAAGTGTGTGCGGAGACTTTTTCGATTACATACACACTCAAGATCGTAATGAATCTTTTTTTTTTCTAAAAAAAAAAGGCTCGTTGACGCCGCCACGGTTGAAAAATCCAAGCTTTATGAGATTATTACGCACGCCGGGGGTGATGAACTGTCGACCTGTGAGTCGTCGGTCGTTCTGCCCCAACCTTCCTCTTCCGCTGGCAATAAATCCCGAAGTAGTGATGGGTCTGTGCTTTAATTGAACGCGTTCAAGTCTCTTTGTACGAGAGTCAGTCAATAAAGTCACATCCCGTTCCCGCGTAACTTCTGTTTCGAGAGTGCTTAGTGTATTAGCAATGTTGATGTATTATAAATTTCAACACAACAGCGCCAGCCGATCGTATATTATGCCACGGTAATCGTAAACCGTCGTACAACAACGAATGCGTCCGAGTTCGAAATTCAAGATGAGTTCAAGGTGTTCCCAATTTTTTTTTTCACACACAGAGATCGTCAACCTCTGACGTCACAGGATTATGAACGAGAGCCGACAAGTACGATTACTAATGAGGTAAAACGGGTACTGGATGTGTCTCGTAATGACGCAATCCGAACATAATACAATTAAAATAAATTTGATCTCTCTGAAAACCACATTCGCTCCTAATTGTGAAATAAGTTCTTCGGCAATTTAGTTGCTAGGCCTACATTCGCGCCTTCCTCTATTCTTAGACAAAATATTTGAAGCTATTTTTCAAAAATATGCTATGGGGACTTCCCCAATTTTTAAACCATACTAAAGCAAAATCGCGTTGCAGAAGCACCGTGTGTCACAGGAAGTGGCTTGAGAAACTACCGAATAAGCAGCAAATATACCGACGCTGTATACTGTGAATTCCACTTTCTGATCGCATAATTCCCAACAATTGTATGTACATACCGTAAGGTAATACGCGAGAGAGTCTGTCAATGGGTATTGAAATGGCTAAGGTATGTAAATGGGGCAATTAACTGTGAGACTACAAGCCGCTTTAGTCGAAGATCAGTTGTCCGTTCAAATACAGTGCGATCCCGTGAATGGAATCCTCAAAGACAGTGCTATCAAAACATCACAGCGGGAAACGCGTTTTTTGGCTACATTTAAGTGTCGCTTTTCCATCATTGGGACGTTGACGACGACTACTGCAGTGGGGATGACTGTATGCGAGTGTCTGTGAACTGGAAAGTCCGAGGAAAAGGGAATACAGTATTATTTCCGTAACTGTCGCAAAGGTCTCTACCGTAACTGTCAACATTTTCTCCCCACCACTAGGGGGATCCCCCTTGGAGCCAGTCAAGCGTTAAGCACCCGGCCAGCGAGAGATCGAATATCGATGAGGCTCACACTAATGCAGGCGAAACAAAAGATTGCAACTTTTCTAATTTTTAATATATTCTTTCTAATTAAAATGACACCAAACGCGATGCAATTACTCGTGTAATAAGCGATTAAAGTTTTAGGCGTAAAAGAGGTCGACGAATGGAAAAGAAAGAGAGGCAGAGAGTCGAAGCGTCGAACTTCTCTACGTTCGGCACACTATAAAGAATGTAGCAACTATGCTGGAACTGTCGCTCGGCAGACCCGGCGATACGACAGTTACGGAGATACTACTGTATCGTTCGTTCTCCTCGCTAACAGTTTAGTGCAGCCCAAAAACCGCGTTTGCCGCTGTGATCTTTTGGTGGCAGCGCTGCCTTTGAGTACTACATCTACAGGATCACCCTATACATAGTAGTGCCGTGTATCAAGACTCCGTTCCAGTCACTTGGCAGCCACGTAATACGTCTAGGATTAGCTGGCCAGGTAGATGGCCAGGTAGAACCTCTTCACACGCGATCCTCATTGGCGTGACGTAAGCTGTACTTCGCTGAAGCCAATGACGTTAAGGGAAGCTACCTCGGAAAGGGAGAGGGTGTCTACACCCGGCAACAAAATTACAGAACACCTCGTTGTAACGAGCCCTATTTAGAATGTATTAACATATCTATTTTCCCTCCAAAGCTCGCCTAATAATTGACGTCAATCAATTAATTAATCCCTTCCCGTATCATTTCTTTCACAACTACAATAACATTTTTGTCGTTACTAATCTTTCAGCGAGACAATAAAATTTATGTTTATCGCGTAAATACTGCATTGTAAACGTCGACAACAGAAAAATAAAATTTTATTGCGATTTAAGAGAACCGAACAAATCTTCACCCCTTACTCGTTATTATACGGTAAGCAATTAAAACAACAACACATTTCGAATTTTCATTTTCCACGGGAAATCTCAGTTTGCTGAAGGAAATGTTCGCGAACTGGGCCACCCAGGCCTGTTCGATACTATTTCTCATTTAGAACTCGAGAAAATCAGTTCCAATCAAGCATTCCCAACAGCAACCCAATTCCCCGGTGTCTCTTTCGCGTTAAATATTCGTCCCAATTATTTTTATGAATCCGCCGAGGAGACCGGACGACGAAACAATCGATAACGCTACGGTATTAATATCCTACCTCGATTAAGGAGCATCGTTCTAATGACCTTGATATAAATCTTCCCGTGTTTCGTTTTGGCGACGTGGAACAAAAAATCCGAAACGACTCCATCCCCTTCGTGAATATCCGTTTCCGCAAGGACCTCCTTCAAGGTCTCGACCCGTTCCTCGGGCGTGCTCTTATCATTCCCTGTTAATTTCCTGTCCAGGTAATCGACGACGCTGCAATCCTGCCAGAACTCCGACGAATCATCTGCCCGAGCTTTTCTAGGCGTGCCAGCATCGAGGAAACCGGAAGAGTCCAAACCGGCGTAAGAAACGTCCAGGGCCAAACTGGTGAACATGGGAGTTCTCGGGGAACTGGTTTCCAGCCTCCAAGAAGGGCTCTCGGGGCTCCTAGGCGACCAGGACTGGCTCGTCTCCTTTCTCTCGGACGTCTCCCGTTGATCCTCGCTGCTCATCTTCAAGAAATCGTTCGAACTTCCCTCGGTTCTCCAAACGTTCCTGCCGGACTTGTTGTCAGGGATTCCCAACAGATGTTCAAAACCGTATGGCTTCCCGAAAGAGGTCCGAGGAGACCAGGCAGAGTCTACAGTGTCAGCGCGCTGGGAAAAGTGCAGATTCCTCCACGAAGAACTTCCTGGTATGTTACCAGAACGACTTTCGCTCGTTCTTGAAACGGCATCAACCGAGTCGATTGTTCTGTCGGATGGATCTCCCTGGGAATCATCGAGCGCTCCCTGGGAACGCGTCTTAGGCTCAACGACGGTTTCATTCGTACCCCGGAACGCATCTTGAGCGACGTCAGTCGTTCTCGAAGAATGATCTTCGTTCGTTCGTCCGTCGCTGCTTGTCCCCGCGCATGAAGCTCCCTCGGACTTCTCACTTCGTTTCCAGAAGGATTTCTCGGTATCGCGGTCGTTGCTCATGTCACCATTACCATAGCCCGATCCTCAGCTCGACAGCGATCTTTTCATCATTATGCTCGCGACGACACTGGTACTTCGAATAGGCTAGACTTAGCTTTCGACTCTTCGAGGGACAAATTTTCAGTGAATCATTTTGTTCTTGTCAGAGATTCGAGACTTCCATGGCCAAGCGTCACGCAATGTTTGCTGTTGGAGGATTTTGGGTACAAGCTGTGTCCTTTTAGCAGTAGCGGACAATTCATTTTGGGGTTAACACCGTTTTGGGGCGCCTACACAATTAACCCAAATTACTCTACCAAAAATTTCTGTATAATTTAGTTTTTATTTAATTAACATTTTTTGCCCTAGGCTACAACCCATAAAGCCTACGCCTAGATCCGCCGCTGTCTTTCGGAGTTGTTTTTCCAAGGTTTAGGTTCTGAACGTTGGGAAAATAATTCTAAAAGAACATGGCTTGCACCAGAAACCCTCAACAGCAAAAATTGCTTTGTTCTTTAACATATTCGTCGCCATGGTTGCTTTAAGTGATCGTGCTCGCAGCATGAATGTTAAGTTGTGTGGATTTTTGCCGATAATTGGACTATCCATTTTGTAAACGGTGCAAGTTCAAAATTTGTTCACTGATTGAAAAATTCTAACAAGTTATTGAATGAATTCTAGATTTTTTTTATAATTCCTACTTAAAATAGGAATCGTGAAACTTGTTTTAAAAAATGTTCTGGCATTAGAAGTGTCTGGCGTGAGAATAGATAAAGACATCATATCATTTGGCAGCGAATTTGTTAAACAATAAATATAATATGCAAACGTGTCGTTCAATTATTGCTGAAATTAACTGCAACGATATAGTCTACCTAAAAATTGTGCATACAAGTACTTGAAATACATTCTATAATAAGTATTAATCTTATTAGACGGCTTGAAAGAAATTTTGTATCGAGATCAAAATAGTATTATACGATGGAACAAAGAACAGGTTACTGAAAATAGTAATTAAACTTTGTTTCGCTGTAACAACAACGCTAATCTCGGCGAAGACTGTGTTTCTTAATTTGTCGAGCGCGCCATTAAAAAATATCGCGAAACAATGATGTATTGGCACTACTCCAATAACACATCAGGGTTTCTGCAAGTAAGAATGCGCAGTAATATCGATAAGAGAACAATCGATCAAAACGTCCTATACGTGCGATCAATGAAACGATAAGACGTGTGGTAGCGATGATAAGATTATAATTATTCTTGCTATCTTTCGTGTATTTCTTTCCATCGCAGAGTGCAAATAGATTTTTTGTGCACAGCTCGAAACGATGTATTCTGTAAGATGCCTAAAGATTCGAATATTTGCGAGTGAAACATGCTGTAACAGATGCGACGTTTTATGAGATTTAGCAATTGTCATGTTTACATTTAATTTGAAACATCACGAAGAAACTTCATATTTGTTGTTGTTTTGCAACACGGTAACGAAGATTAGTGTGCAGAAATTTTGTTGGGGTCTCTCAAGACCCTGGGATACCAATCCGAGGTTAATCCTCTTATTGGACTGAAGATAAATGGCCAATAATTAGGCAGCGGAGTTTTATGCAAATTCCATGGATTATTTTATGAAAACCAGAATGAGGATCATGTTTAATTTTCCAACGAAGAATTTCCTTATGCGATCAATATTTGTTATTACGAAGCGTTTGTAAGTCTGGGTCAAAATAGACCCAACTGCCACCATACGGGGATTAATCATTTGTAGTGGAATCGTATGGTCATTCGAAATTCCGAGCCCGGTGCCTTGCAAGGATATTTTCCATCATTATAGGAAACGCTTGCACGACTTAGTGATTGTAGCGCTTTACAGCGGTCACTATGAATCCTTAGAATCGGTACGTGATGGAAACCCGTCGCAATGCACCACGATCCACCAGTATTCTACGGAATACTAAGACGACAATGCCTTTGCCCGTGCCAGACTACCGTTTTGTCAATGGTCCGATAATATGATGGTACGTGTCAGGAATGCCTGCCAACAAATTGCCAGGACAACTTCTCCCAGGAGGCAGGACTACCATTCAGGAACCGAATAAATTCTTATATCGCTTCCCGAGGAAGTCCTTTCGCACACGGGAAACGGGAAACATTCGTTAGACGGCTGTTCCAAGAAGAGTAACAGTGATTCTAACCAACTTTGACATCGATCGGTAAGACAACGCTAAAAATGGTTTAAAACTTTTTTGTCGCGAACGATTCATTAACGAAACTTTTACCAATTACATTCGTGGCATTGTTCTGATTGAAACGACTCCAAACACGACATAGTTCGGATCTCATTTGATTGATTAATTCATGGAACACTGGAACCTCGATTATCCGATCCGGTACCTGAAGTCTTCGTTATTCGAACACGTTCATATTAATAAATGATTCGTCGTTATCATGAAGTTTCTATGGTACTGAAGAATAGGGAAGACGTAGTGCGAACCATTTATTAACTATTTGTTTATTACTCAATTGTATTGTATTGTAAGTGTGGCTAAAAAATGTTATCCTGTTGCTGGAATTTATCATGTCATCGTGTTGCTCCTTTTATTGTCAATAACATTCGTATTCTATTTTTGAATCATTGTTATCTAATCTGAACTTTGTTCTTACACGTGATCTTGCAACGATTTAAGAATCATTTTGAATATTTATCATGCGTCAGTATTGAAAAAAAATTGTGTCAATATTATAAGATTGATTGGTTGATTGAACGACTTAATAATTCTACCAGGAACACAGTTTCATACAATTCTACCATTTTTATTGTTGGGAAGAGTACAGATACATGTTTTCCGTTGCATATTAATGCTCGTCTTTGAATTCATTTTTAATTGTGAGGCTTCCTGGTCGGCGAAGTAAAAGTCACTTGATTGATTTCAAGATTTATGGAAATTCAATTTTTCGACATTTCTAGAGGAAGTAGGAACCTATTGTTGCGCAACGCCGAGGAATTTCTCTGCGAATATCTTATTTTAATTAATAAACGCGTACTTCCGTAGAGAGATGCAAATTCTCGTGTACTTTTCTGTCCAATTGTGATACTTTCTCAGGAATTAGTGTTTATTAGGCACATCCGTGGACATAGGCACAAGTGAAAATCGAGCCTAGAACACAACTTCCACGGGTACCGATTAAGCGTATGCCGTAATTAGATTTGGAAAATAAGCCGGTGCGAAAGAGTTCTAACGGCGTCTCCGAAAACAATAAGTCATTATAATTCGCATTCTCTCCCGGGCCGCCTTGTAATTCGCGGATCGCTTTTATGAGAAAGCGTTGAACCGTGCGATAGGAGGAACACGTTTACAAAAATTACACGGGATTTTCTTTAACGAGGTCGGCTTAATTGACCGTCCGACGATTATTACATAATTTTTTCCAAGGGATTGAATGACGATTGGCCTGAAGGTGTGAAAAATTTGTTCTCACATTTACCCGCTTTATTGCATTATGCACCTTGAGAAGAACATGCTATTATCGTGAATACTAATTGTTATCAGAAAAATTAGGTTGCGGTCGCGTGCAGTTATGCTATTAATTGAAAACGTACTATAATCTATTGCGTATTGAATTTATAGTAGGTTGCTGATTAGTAAATTATACTATGAAACGACTTCTGTTTATGTTGAAATATATTAGACTGCGAATTTTTTTTTAATTATTTGAGTTAATTGTAAAAAACAAATGTAAAATGAAAATGTATTTCTTCTATTCACAATTTTAATGAGACAAAAATAATGTGCTGTTTTTCTTAGATTCTTTTAATATTTGTATATATTGTTTAAACGTTTTTAAATACGTCAAATCTAATAATAATAATAATATCTGTAAAGTCTAACAGTAGTAGCTAGATTGCAGATTTTTATGAAAAATAAAATCTTTCTGTGATAATTAATTGTTCTTAAATCTTTATTCCTCCTCCTAACAATTTTAACAAGCTTTAAATAATATAATGATGTTCGCAAGTTCTTCTGATATTCTCACTGCTTTGTATTTTACTCACGCTTCTTTCCCACAATTGCATGAAATCCACAATCTAATAAATACATTTTGCTTCCGATGAATTTTCCAATTAACTGCAAGAAATGAACATCAAATTCAATCTTACGATTTCCCCGGAAATGATAGTCACGAAGACATCGCAATTATATTATACTTGAATTTTATGGAAATATTCAATCTCTGAGCTACACCAGTACCAATATTTTCCGGGAAATTATCTCTTCATTTTATTATACAGCTACTTAACGATAATAAATAATTTTAAATTTTAGATTCGACAATTATATCTTACGAAAATCTGATCGTGTAAAATTTAACAACACGTGTTTAAAATCCGTATGAAACATCGTGTAAAAAAAGAGTCCCACATTAATTTTCCTTTGATTTAAAATTGACGTGAAAAATTGATAATTCGCTTGCAACTTGTACTAAATTTTGTTCAACGTTTCCGTAAAAAAGTGGCTGAACTGATTTTGTCTCCCGTTCATTTAAATACTGAAAAAAATATTTTCGAGTACTATTTTGAATACTATAAAATTTTGATTATTTCGCAAGGCCTAGCAAAATTTCTTTTGAACCGTTTCCATGCACGCGACGTAGCATGAAATCGGTTTCTAATCTTCACGCTTATGCATAGATTCGCATAGTGTTTCCCGTAGGAAAACTGTTAGGGTAAGGGGCCCAATTGCTGTGCCTATATTAATTATACTTATGTTTAAAGCATAATAAATATTAAAAGAGAGATATCTAACACAACTTATGGCTATAACTTTTGAACCAGTGAATTCCTCGCCTTAAAACTTTGATTTTTGCCATTTTCTCGTCAAGATGTACATGATTATATAGAAAAAAGTAAAAAATTTCTGGATTGCCAAAGTGAAGTTTAACCTATATATTAACCGACTTTAAAGGAAAAAATTTAACATCTCTTTTTTAAATATTCGTTATGTTTTAAAAATAAGTGTAATTAATATAGGCACAGTAATTGATTACTCTTGTTTGTGGGAGACAGTCAGTAGAACGCAGGAAGTTCAGGGATGGTTGTATGGTTATGAAACGCAGTGTAGATATTTACTGCGGTAACCTGGCGAGTTTCGAAACGTTTCGAAAGCAATTTGAAAATACCGTGAACTAATACTTTCATATCGGGAATCTAATCAATTTTAATGCAGCGTCAGGATTTTCGCACCGGCACGTTCGTCGCACATAACGCGTCGAGCTTCATTAATTATTAAAAAGACTCGTTGGATATGCTCAATCACAGATCCCTGATTTTAATTACAATCGCGAATGAAAAGTTCAAAATTGTAATTATCATTTAAAAATACTCCGTAAATATAAAACCAGTATCCATGACACAATTTTGTAAATAATTATTTAATCAAAAGTCCAAACGTGCCGGATCACAGCGTTTTTCCGCCATTTTTAAGTTCGAGAAATAACGAAAAAGTATTTCTAATTACTAAAAGTAAAGTATAAAATAAAAATAAGAAGCCAAGTGATAAATCTGGTACTAAATAAAATCCGAATAAACTAAATAAAATCTGGTACTAAAAGTAGGATGTTGCTGAAATAAAAATCCGAGCGTTGCGTTTTTGTTTACAGAAAAATTCACATCCTTGTTCTACTAAAATTAGACGTGATTAATTTCGCCGTACTGTTATCAGTGACGAATTTACATAGATAAAGGGATATTCGAAGATTACGTAATAATGATATACGATGTTGCTACAGAGATTTCAATAGAATAAGAAAATTTCCAAGAAGGTCAAATAAAACATTATTGGAAAAATGAAATGAGACATTAGAAAATAAAAAAAAAGAAATCAGATACTATCTAAACACTGTAGAAATAAGTGTAAGAATATAAATAAAAATATAAGAAAATAGTAAAAAATCTTATTCATCTTGGAGCTCGCGCTCCATTCCCATGTAAATCCAACCTAACATAACCTACATAACGCGTGCGTTTCGAATCCAGTATTTTGCACGAGCTCCAACTCGCTATCTCGTTAGATTCTGCAATACGCGTATTTTTATATAAAAACGTTAACCAAACGATGTCGAAAACATAGAAGTTAATTCAAACGAACAGCAAAAACTGCTGCTATTAGAAAGCCAATCAAATCTAACCTAAGTGCCAATGCTTTCTCACAAGAATATGTGTCTGAATTCAATAATAATCCGTATAACTATCACTTTTTATAAAAGAAACCTATTAAATACATTTTATAAAGCAATTTTGCCGTGTATATATATATATATCGTCACTCAAAACACAACCATCATACCCTTAGCCACACCTTTCAACAAAAAAATGTACAGCTGGATATAACGTAAATAAAAACACCACTATTCTTTCGATAATTTGAGCAGAACTGTCAACGGCATTTAAAAATTTCGCGGTGATAATTGATCGGCGAGAACCTAGAGCGACACGTTTGCATATTGGGCTCATTGATTCATCATTGAATTTTTAACAGAACAAAGTGCATATTACATATACGTATGGATTACCAGTATACGCAACGAACAAACACATGTAGAAGGACAACACACTTAAAACGTCGATGCACTTCCAACGGTCATCTCATGATACTTTCACGAGATCCACAAGACGTGCCGTATTCATTTTCGTAAACAACATTCCGTAGTAAAGCACGGGGGACTTGCGATGAAGCACGAAACAAGTCCCTTTACATGAGGGGAAAACGAGCGCGAAACATCCTCCCTCCGCGGAGAATGAGCGGCGACTAAACCTAACTATGGAAGCTCCAGTGCAGTGCCGGGTCGAGCGCTCCGATTGGTCGAGAACTCTTCCGGGCGGTGGCTACGATTGGACGACTGACGAAACACTGACTAATTAGACGTAGCTCGTTATCAGTGATGCGTAAAACACTAGTTTAAATAAAGAGCGGCTGGCGTTTCCTGAAAAGATTTGCAGACTCTGCTACAAAAAATTTACACGCGCGGCATTTGTTGCAAAAATCTTTCGAGAACGAACTCTGTTTCAGTGTTCCTGTATGGACGAATTATTTTGCGCATCTTCGTGTAAATTCGCGCGCATTTGAAAATTCAGAATGTCTCTCGAAACACCAAACGATTGTGTTTTTGTTTAGATTCGTGTAATAACCTTCATGTATGCATATTTTTTTTTATTTTATAGTTTTGTCGTATCAACTGCTAGGTTATTAGCGACATTATAATGTAAGCAAGGATAGGTTACATTATTTGATTTATCTATTTGGTTTCTTTAGTAAATTCAAGTAGGTCTTGTATTTTGTTAGCTTTTATTATATTAATAAATTTGCACAATTAAATATGCAGAATTTTGTTTGAAGGTGTAAACGATTGCAATTATTGTATTTCTTTTTTGTTTAAATTCGTATGATAACGCGTTTCATTTGTAGAAAATACGTTTATGGCAAAGAGAATTTTCACGTGCCAATTGGTATATGGATTAATCTCTAAATCAGGGTATTTAATATTTGATAAGAGAAATCGAAATACTTGATAAGACATGATTTTAGAAACGGAAAATTTCATAAAAACAATGTTAAATTCGAAAATATGCTGTAAGGAACAGGCTTGTCGTGTACACATGCATACTTTAATAACTTTTGCTGTTTATTTGTTGTAAAAAATTATTGGAGCTGTATGTTTGTATTGTTCGAATGATTCTTACCGTTATCAATTCGTCGGTCAATACTTTAAGCGGTATAAAACATTCAGTCTATGCGTAAAATTATTTAAAATTATTGTTATGAATAGACTGCGGATTTTTACGCATAATAAAAATTAATTAATTCATTGACTCAAAAACAATGCAACGATATTTTCAAATTCTTTAAATGATTCTTTAATTCTTTAACTCTCTTCTTTTATTCTTCTCTTTCTTTAATTCTCTCTTTTATATCTTTCATTTATTGTTTTGCAAAATCCGCAGTCTACTTATCAAGTATGCTAAGCACAAAATCACAGTTCACTGAAATCATTGTGTACGATCTAAAATTGTAAAATATCTTCAGACATAATATCGACGAACGATAAAACGAGATTATTATCGATGAAAACATGGCTTCGTTCTTTAAAGAATATAGACAAGATTGAATCGTATACCTGATTTACAGTCTAATAGCTTTAACTAGTTGCATTTTTCATCAGTAGTCTTTCAAAAAATATGCTGTATGCCTATATTATCAATGATGTTACGTACCTAACACTATTAATTAAATTGTCCATTCTTACCTGAGTTAATTCTGACAGTCGTGATAATAGCACGAGGTATTGTCAAACTTTACAGAATGCAAGTATTTCATTGCATAAATTTGACAGACACACGACCAATATTTAACAAAATCAATGATGGGTGTACAAGGATGATACAAAGATGAAGATGATAAAAAATAATACACACTAACATAACAAGTACTTACTGAAGTAGTTGAGGGTTTCTCGGATTTGGTCCGGTGACAATTTCAAATCCGTGTCAATTGTCTTTAGTGCCGGCGACGGAATAAACCAGTCAGCGTTTTCGTAACCTGTACATAATAAAAAAAAAAAAATAACTTGTTAAAACATTTTCATTTTGTAATTGCCCTTAGCAGAATTATTTTATCTCCATAAATATTTGTATTACTTTATTCGAAGTTAACTATGAGCAGAGAAGGAAATAAGAAATTAAAAATATAACAATTTTTGACTATTTTAGTATAATCGTTATATTTATACCACGATAGAGCTATGAAACGTTTATTATAGACTAGACGTTACTAAAAATATAGAAAAATACACTGGAACATCAGGTTCCGTAATTTCCCTTGCGTTTAATGATCGATAAATCTCCGTAGCTGCTGTGAAAGTTTCATAAATATAGGTAACCCCGGTATAGCGCGATAGTCGTGCTCTTCGAAATCGCTATGTCATACGAAATTAAGAACTATTGCGGAGCTAAGGTTGTCGCCCATTTAACAGCTCAGAACTTGAACATCAGACCAACGTATTCGTAATTAACAAAAGAAGGAACAGGGACAAGATAGGAGCATCAATGCTGTTGTTGTTAACCCTTTGCGGACGAGGATTTTCTAAAATACTAGATAATTGTAAAAGTTCGTGCCTTATTTGAAAATAAATCGCAAGCGGTTACATTTTAAAATAACAGCAGCATCAGGAATGAGATATATAAATATATATCTTCAAAGAACACAGACAATAATCTCTTGATACTATGTCAAATAGCTATTAAACTAATTTGAACGTACAGAATTGAACTCGGAGGCTTGGCTGCAAAAAGTCACATTGCTAAGCTAGAAGCATTATGATTCTTAGTTCTAAGAAATATAGTTAACGCACTGTGGTACTTGCGAAACGATGAACTCAGAAAGGACTTAAAATTTTCATCAGCAGCAGAAGGAATAAAATGACTGTGTGAATAAATTGAGTAGGAAACATGATACTAGAATATCAAATCACCCTAACAATCAGATAAGGAACTGTACACAATTCGAGTATAATATACCCAGAAAGCTTACATTTCATATGTTCCTATTGTTTATATATTTGTCACACTACTCATATATTTCTTCATATATATCTTTCATTCTTATGTTCCATAGTAAATTTAGCATAGTCTTTAGTCTTTAGTCTTTAGCATAGTCATCACAGAATTTTTAAATTAATTTTTTCACTCAAATATGGGTGAAACACAGTTATGAATACCATTTCTTTAAATAATGGCTAAATAAATGCGTTCGAATTCCCAATATTTAAATGATCCGAGAAAAATCTCCGAGTACAAAGAATTGACGTAGGAGGTGTATGCTACTGTTCACACCCAAAATATAACAATTCTGCGATTGCTATCAATATCGCCGTCTGGGGGGTCTGCTAACTATACCGCGGCGTTGTTTCAGTCATTGCAGCGACTCTAATCATCTGGACTTCTTCAGAATAATTTTCGAAATGTGTTGTACAAGGTCAATTTCAAGGTTGTACAATTTTGCGAATAGTTCAGTATTCTATTATTTATTCTACAGAGTCATCACGGTAGCTGAACTCTCGATTTAGTTAATGAAGTGTAGCAGTACTGAAACTTAAACTGAATAAATTACATTAAATTAAATTGTTTACTTTGACAGCTACATTCTTTGGGAATATTTTAAAGAAGTTTTGTGTAGGTATTCGCATAATCCGTACCACTGTGCAACGTACAAAATGTAAACGTATATACAATTTCATTAGGAAATCTTAACGACTACAAAAATGATTTTTAACGACAGTAAAAGAGGTTTAATAATGTATTTCTGAAGACTGCTTTTATTCGTACCTCTGTTTTTATTATTTTTATGTAACAAGCAATTATATGGTTGACCTTATGAGAAAGGTTTATGTATTTCCGTATGTTTTATGTGTATTTTAACCGTTTTAGCGATTACGTTGTTCCTGTTTAGTGCTTACGAGATTTACGGAACACTAAAAGTGACTGTTTTATGTTGCTTTTTAAAAATAACGAAAACTTATTTACTCAAATTGTTGGCCATTTTTATTGTAACACATGTTCAAAGAAATAAATTTATTAAATAATTCATCACAAAAGCATCTTTATGATCTCAACAATCGTAAATTAAAGAATTTCGAGTCTGCCTCTTTGCTGGATCTCGTAGTTCTAGTGTTAATTCCGAGGCAAATAAGAAAAAATTCTCTCAGGAATATTATTTCAGCTATTTAATCAATTGATTTCTTCCTTTTGCAGGAACTTAAACTATCCATCGCGGTAACAACATAATATAATGATAAAAAACTCTATTTCCTAATACATTGACCCTCTGTATTCCTCTGTATCTAATATTGATGGCTATTTGAAATTTGGAGATTTGCAAACTTCAAAAAACCTATTTTTGCGCTCAAACAATTAAATAACAGTGGTTTGTGGTCGAATTAAATACAATAATTTTTAGTATAAATGAAGACTTAAGAAAATTTTCATTTATTTTCGCGTTCGCGAAAACCAACGCTGACACCAGTGATCTCATTTCGAGAGATGGAGTTCAGTGAGCTCAAGCATTGACGTCGAACTTTTCAACGCGAGTACTAATTTTCTTGAGCACATGTTTACCTTGGAATTGAGTGAGGGTATCGGCTCGCAGACGGTACCTAGGTATTTGTTCCTCTAACAAACTGATGATCTCAACTTCTGGTAGCTCGCCACCGCTGCAGACCTCTGTAATAAACGTGAAAGCGTTAAACATTTCAATATTACTCTGTCACTCAATTCGAAAATTATAAATGCATGTAACTTGGTTGAAAAAAAAAAAGATAATAATTTGATCATGCAATTATTAGACTGCGGATTTTATGCATTTATAGCAAAACTGAATGCATGTAATACAAGAGTACGAAGATATTAAAAAAAAAAAATAAAAAATGTTGCTATTTCACTTTCGCTTTACTGAAATTATCAAAAGATAAATTCATTGTCGTTTAACTCGTGCTTCTTAGAAATTATTTAGCAAACTTTTTCTTCGCATAAAGATCCGCAGTTTAGTAATTACCCTTGCGTTTGTTAAAGAAATCGATGTTTCATACAACATCGCTAATTTTTAACACTATTCTTTTCATATTTTCTTTCGAATAATAACAGTGGGAAGGCTAGAAAGTGACTATTTTCTACACAACAACGCAATTACTCGTAATATGGTCGTCGAACTTTGATACACGAGCTCGCAGAGACTAGATCGTGTTACGTGTCTGGTAAAATTGCTAAAATTGTTCTTGTCATGGGTCGTTTAGACGAAAAGACCAGTTTGTCGATGAAAGAGGAACCCCCAGGCACTGTGATCAGTGAAACGAAAAAATAAAAGTGGAGAAGTATAGGTGATCTTCTTTCAGAAAGCATACTGTGAAGACATTTAAATAAATGAGCGATCTACTGGAGGGGAACTTTCGTTGTTTACGAGAGAATTCGCTTCATGAGAAACACTGGTGTAATCTTGCACATGCTGTCGAGCTAAATTAATTGGAAACATAAAGTCACTTGCACTGACGCTCAATCTGATCAGCCACTATGTCAGCCTATTATTATGCGCTTTATTAATTCGTCATGCAATTTATTCGATTGTTTTCTTTCAGGGATTGTTAAGTATGTAAGAAAGTTAAATTAATCAAATGAAATCCTACGTTATTTATAAAAATACGAAGCTCGTTTTCGTGTTTGGGGCATTCAAGTGGATAAACAATTTGAAGGTCAAAGTGGGTTGTTTTTAAAGACCGTTTAAAATAAAAATGTAGACATTTAATTTTTCATTGGAATTTATTATGCATTATAGATGCATGAAATCTGTATTTAATATATTTATAATAAAATTCTGTTAAAATTCAAGGGCGCTAGCCGATGCCCAGTGTTGTCGGATGAGGGGAGGGAGCACACGAATTGAGGGGAAGAATGTACCCTCTCTCTTTGCCAGTACCGGAGTATGCACGATAGGGACGGTACGCGTCACGTGACCAGGCCGCGGCGGAAGCGTGGGGAATAGCGCGGTAGAAGGGGAAATTAGAGTGGGGGAACAAGTCTTGATCTGGCGACACTAGGCACAGTCACGGACAAATCTGCGAGCAAGTGACTCAGGAGAGTGGGGGTAAGGGTAGCACAGCCGTAGTTGGCCACGTAGCTGTGACAATGCGTGTGACAAATACATGTAGCTTTGCCCGCAGGGGCGTTGTTTCGTGCCTGCAGCGTCGTTCTGTGTATGCCCAGGGCAAGAAAATCGTTGCCCGTACGGGCAGACGCTGGACAGCTCTGTTCTAAAGCATTAAAAAATATTCTTATGCGCTGCAACACTATTCCTATTCTTTTTATAATTTTTACATAGCTGTAGACAGTACATTAAATTATATTTATTGAAGGGATAAGACCATTTGCCGCTTTGCTAATGTCTTCTTGATATACCAAACTCTTTTGACATATTTCTCTAATATATACTAATTATTATTTCTCATTTTTATTATACGTTAAAATATAAAATTTCAACAATCGTATTTTGATCGAATACTTTCTTCAGGATGAACGTCTAATAAATACAAAATATCGTGGATGGAAGAAACTAGTGATGTTTGCATATTTTGGATGGGTGAACATTACTTTCAGAATGTCAATTCCATATGGTACAATTTAATGCCTGACTAAAATCATTGTTAGATTAATTTCGTGTTCATTGGAGTGCTAATGACATTTGAACACGAACGAGATAATATCGAACATCGATACGGTCAGTGCTGCCGCGTAGCAGTCACTGCGGGAAACATAAGGTCACGCTCATTTATCTCTTATGGTAACGGATAGACTGCAGATTTTTATGTAAAATAAAAATTGTCAACCAACTTCCTGTTATTTTAAGTATTTTATTTAAAATGTACTTCAAAAGGCAGTTCCTCAATTGGTACTAATTTTAAACCATTTCTTTTGTACACTGCTTATCTAAGTAAAAGAAATATAATGCATATTTAAATTAACAATTCAATATTCTTAAATTCTATTCTTAAAGATATTTTTAAATTCGTCGAATTTTTCTATTCTTTCAAAAATTCACTAATTTTTGTATGAATACGAAAAATCCGCAGTCCAGTAATAGAAGTGTATAAGTTAAAAAATGTTACTTTGTGTGCTGAATTTTCGAGATTTGCTTATGAAATTAACTGTTCTATTCTCTTCAAAACACTTTGCAAAACACTTTTCTTTTCTGGTACACGTGATCCAGCATTCATTGGGTCTCGAAGCTGAAGAATTGATTTGGAGATCCAGAATGAATCAAATATAATAGGGTAAGGGACCCAATTACTGTTATTAACTATACTTATTTTTAAAGCGTAATTAATGTTAATAAAGAGATATATAACATATACATATAAACTGATTTTAATGAAAAAAATAAGTATAATTAATATAAGCACGGTAGTTGGTAGCTCCACAGTAATTGGGTCCTTCGCCCTAGATCGGGCGAAAACGAGGCGCAGGTTCAACTGGAAGTTTATTGAAAACGATTCAGAAACGAAGTCCGTACCGTCTCTCCATTTGTTCAGAATGCTATCCCTTTTTTCCAGAAACTTTTTAAGCTTTGCTGGGCCACTAGGCCGAGTCGATGCACCACCACTGTACATAATCCCTTTTTCCGCGCTAATAATCCCCACTCATCTTTCCGAATAGTGTCCTCTTCTATCCCGAGCACTCGATTATCCAATTTGTGCCAACACACAGACGCGGTCACATTCAGATATCGTCTTACAATTTAATTTCCACCGTGTCTCTTTACAATTCCATTCTGTTCGTATTCCTCAACTTCCAAACCAAATTATCAATCGAACAAAGTGACAAATTGCGTAATCGTTTACTCTGCTCCAATTGGGAAATAAAAATATTTTCTTCAGTGAAAATGATTGAAGATTTTATTTTTTTTTTTTTGTTTTGTATAGCGTGTCAGAGATTTATGGGAAGATGCTCGCGTTGCGATCGATGACTCAATTAATCGCACTTTTCGATCGTGTTAGAAGATCGAACATATTTCACTGAACACTTGCGGTATTCGCGATCCAGTGCAAAGTCTAACGACGGAGATTTCCGAGGGACTTCGAACACCACCGATAATTGTTGTTAACAGGTGTTGAACGGTTGCGAAGAGCGAAACTTGCAAAACTCGAGAGAGTGTCGAGGAAACGTTCATGTGGATCCACAAGTCGGGATGGAACTTACTCCACACGGTGTGCGAGAGAGAACAAAATAGAACGAATCTATTGGCCGTTCGCCAATCTGGTTTCTTTACCGAACCCTGAATAGATTCATCACAAAAAGATCGATTTCTATAAATGTATAGGACTGGATTGGATTCTGTCGGTAGTGATCGTGACACCATAACGTTAACGAAGCCGTAAACTGCAAATTGGGGGACGAAAGTCAAGTTTCATTCAATCTTTAAAATGTAAAATCAAAAATTCGGTTATTTGCATTATTAAACTTAAATTAATCCTTTTATATCGAGAAAAGAACATGACTTCATACAATTTCGTATTTATATTAGAATAAACAAATTCAGAATTTGAAATACTATGGAAAGCAGTATTATGTAACGAAATTGTAAATGTGAGCAATAATGTTAGGTAAGTTTGTTTTCAACCGTGAACTATGTAAATTCGGATATAAATTGCAGAGTTATGTTGCTCTCGTGTACACGAGCACATTAAGAACGAAGCCACGTGTTGTACAAGTGTGAGCTACTTATTATACTCATGAAAAAATTTTTTTTTTCTTATTATTGTAATTTTAAATTTACATGTTTACATTTTCATCGGAAGAAGAGTTTCTTACGCTCTGGGTGCTCGAGGACAGCTCGTTTACCTTGGCAAAAATATGAAAAAACCATATTCTATTTTAGTACTGTGGTACTATATTTTTCTGTACTAATGTTATGGTCTACCGAATTCTATTTCGGTCCAAATGTAAACAGTTTTGAACACAGAAGGAAGTGAAGCATTTTAGTTCTAAGAGAAATAATGAAGTCAAAGACAAGCGAAAATGCAAATTATTGCTGCAATGTTTTATCTCGTGTGGGAAAAAAAAACAGGAAACGAATGCGTTTAGAAATTAGAGATTCATTATGCACGAGCGAAATTTATGATGCAATATTGTAATCCTGATTTTTGCGAGGTTTTTCTTTTATATTTACGGTTACATCCACTTGAACAATTATTAACGATCACGTTCAGTTTTAAAGTTCGACAAACTTGTCCGGGACTAGGACAGAAACAAATATGTAAAAAATAATATGTTTATACATTGTGCAAAGTTTGAAGGACCAACAATAAATACTTGTGTTGTCAAACAAGTCAAAAAGTATGATCTCCAGAAGCACATCATTGAAGTCTCAATGTTTGTTTTTACCACGCTATGTTGACTTTTGATTTAAGAAGATGCAGACCGTACTTTCATGAAAAAAATTGTGAGTCATTTAAAGAGAACGAAAGTAATGTTAAAAGATTTTTTAAAACGATTTTTCACAATTTAAAATCTCAATTGAATTTCGTCGACCTCACGTGAAGTGTATAAGAAACACCTTCGATCATATTGATATTTATTTAAACGATCGTGCGAATGAAATTCGATGCGAAACGTCAATGGCTAGACTTTTATTCACTTCGAACGAAGTGTCGCTTCATATGCAAGTACAATTTTATACTATTTTCGTCCACGACAATGACCTTAAACATTAACTATGCTTGAAGTTTTATATAATTGAAAGATGGCGCCAGGCCCAGAGTTGCATGAATGTGGATATGCATCGGTTGAACTCATACAAAATTTATCGACAACATTCTTTTTATAAAATGTATTATGAAAAGGCCATTCATTGCTATTTAATCACAATTGACCTTGAAGAAAAAAAATTAATAGAATACTTAAAATTGCTCATTTGTGCAAAACAAAAATTGTCTGCATCAATTGCATGAAAAAGAAGTTACGTAAAAATTGATTTCCTCTCTTAATAATTGTAATAGGTTGTAAATAGTGTACCAGTAATATCAAATTCATGTGGTAATTCTTCTGTTTAGCGTTTCATCTACTAATTTTTGTCATAAATGCATAAAATCCGCATGACGCACATAACAAATTTGTTCCTCATCTCTAACGTGAAAAATTAGTATCACGTCCCTATCATTATGTCAATTTGTTTCAATCCAATATTTACCCAATGTCTGGTAATATAACCTGACGTACAGAGTGGAACGAACTGAATTCTTGCGGTTCTTTAATCTCAAACTTTCGATTACACTTTTACGACATTTCAAGTGTCATTTGCAAATTGAAAATCGTGAATTTAAAAGCAATCTCTTCCAGTTCCTTCGCGAATACAATTTTCTCAAAATGTTCCTTACGCGCCATCTAAACTAATTAATCTTTCAACTAACCCCACTATTAACATATTAAATACTCCACAAGATCAGAAGTAAATGATTTAACCCTCCAGATGCACGAATTGAATTTGCACTGTCTTAATTTTCTTTAAATTATCTTGGAATGACTTAATGAATTCTTCTTTTTCTAAAAGTAGTTTTACGTGATGTAGCAACAATAGCATTACGTATGAAAAGCCTCGTGGTGTTAGAAGAAAATTAGATTCTATTGACCTCTGCATTAAAGGATTAATGAAATGAAAATTGAAAAGTTACCTATGCTTGGTGCAATGAGTATATTAAATAGAAATTGATTTGTTTAATCTTGACAAATAATGTCGTCAAAATAAATTGTATAGATACGTTAATAACATCGAAGCAGAGTTTGACATAGTAAATGTTATTTTTAAACCCAATAATTTTCAAAAAATAGATACAGAAATGACAAAGCAGCGAGTGTATTTAAAAAATTGATCCGACTCCAAGGGTGTTCGAGGAATTACGCGGAGCCACCAGTATTCGCGCCTTCTTCGCTCATAATTGGTAATTACTTAACGCTACGAAATTAGCCAAAGTTTCTAGTCCATTCATGTAACAGTCGTCGGCTCTCATCCGATAGCAATGGAATGGGCAAATGGATATCACATTAGGAGAACATGAAATGACCGACCCTTTATAGGTCGGCTATTTCGGGAGCCACGCAACAAAGTGCGTTAGTTATTTCTGCACCGCCGTCAGATTCGTAAAATTATCTCGTCAGCTGATTCGAAACACCGTGTACGCTGCAAAGAAAAGATCTCTATCTCGCACGATAGCTTTTTTTCGGAAAGGTATTCATTATTTGCGAGCCAAGCCGCACCAAGAGCCATTGCTAATTTTATGATTCGATAGAAGGACGTGTGAATTTATGATTATTGAAACGTACGGATAAATACTATTTCAACGGTTTAAAAAAACCAGAATGCGACCTTCACAATAAGTACTAAAGAGAAAATGGTCGATAGAGAAGATAAAGTGGAGCGAAAAGTATTTTATCAACCTCGCGGAAGAAACACATCTAATAAGATAAGTAGTGTAAAGCCTTCGCGTGATAAAAGATTTGCAAAACAATCTGTGATGACTTCATGCGTGCTTACGCGTTAGAAGATTTCCTAGACTCGCTTAAACGTAGCAATCTTAACGGAAACTTGAAATTAAATTAATTTGGAAATTTAATTCGGATTGACACTAATTTAGTATTCGAATCTGTTCGAAGTAAAAATATTTTCAAATAATAGAACGATAATATTAATCACGCTAAATATCACCGTAAATGTATTAATTAAATATAATGTACAATTTTGGAATTCCTGACCATTGCAAAACACAATAACACGTTCGGAATTGTTAACAAATTCGAAATGCCGGTAACATCATTTTCTTTAACACATTTGCATATTTTTATGTGGAACTAGTATTATGTAAACCGAAGTTAGAAAATTGAACAAATGAATGTAGAGAACAGAATGTTTAAATCTTTGTTCATTTGCACAAATTAAAATCGTCTGTGTAATGTATTAAGTACCAAAATAATGTGATACCCCCATGAAACGCTGTGAAATTTGTAAATTATAATATGCCACTCCAAAATTATGAAAAGATAATAATTCGATGAGGTGTGCTCCCTTTTCGTTGCGTTCTATAAATCATGATGATTAGAATTCATTTGGTCGTATAGGGGAAGGTACATTGACAACAGAGCATTCGGATATTAGGATAATTGCATAATGGATGTTCAAATACGAGAGGTTACAGCATGATTGCAAAATCGTAATAATTATGGCTCGGAAGTTCGATGCTTCTCGATTAAACGATGTAGGTTTCCGTTGCTTTAAGTATTAAAAACAAATTTTTAAGAAACATTTTACATGTAAATTCATATTGAAAATATGTAACAAAATATGTAATAAAATAGGTAACGGCGTGGTTGCAAACAAATTTATATGTAAAAACATATGGCACTGCGATGGCCCATAAATAATGAGAAGCAAGAAATATGAATTATTTTAGAAATCAGGAAAATATTAAAAACAATTTTAATGGGTCTCCAAATAAAATAGGTAACGATGTGATTGCAAACAAATTTTATATGCACAAAGATATGACACTCCATTTCCCCATAAAAAATAAAGACCATTGAAGAGTATTTTTGAGATAAGGAAATATTGAGAATTCTTTGTCACTATTTTTTTCAGTCAAAAGGAAGGTTATCTCGGTTCGATGACGCCAAGAACAACAAGAATGACGATGATGATGATGATGATGATGATGAAGATGATGATGATAATAATGATGATGATGATGATGATGATGATGATGGTGGTGGCGATGATGATGATGACGACGACGACGACCCTAACGATAATAATGATGACAATGATCGAGAAAAGTAATCATCATTTGTCAGCGGAGAATGCTGTGTGCCATGGAGGTTCACGGGCTACCATAAAATACTCGTACTCAAGATCGGAGAGGATAGTTCCTTCTTCGACTTCAGTAAGCATAGAACATTTCTTTCTAGTGTTCGTCGAAATTCTCGAGAACGCGTTAATTAAACAGTGGAGCAATTAATTTTTCTCGGATGTGGTGGTTTCGTGAACTGTTCGGAGGAATCGCTGCGAAACGAAAGGATATTAAACTATGATCGTTACGTGAGTTTAAATTGTTTAGTGCGTCTCTGTGTGCACCTGTGTTCAATTTTCAAAAGGGTGAGTTGTTAATAATTATGGAAAATTTTTCAAACGCGGTTATAGATCGTAGAATGAGTGAAATGTAAATATAAATCATACAGGTAGTGCGTTTGTAAATGGAATTCTGTATTATACTGTTATCATAATTTCACAGAAATATTTTAGAATTGGAAATTATTGTTAGAGAATAAGATTCCTTCAAAGAAGAAATGGATTATAAACTCTTAACTCAAAGCTTCTTTTTAGTATTTTTATTAGAATTTAGTGTAAAAGTAATTTGAGAAATAAATGATTTATAATAGTGTGAATGAAGATAGAGAAATGAATAGACTGAGAGATTTGAAGTGACATCTATGAGACACGTAGTATAAATAAGAGTGCTCTCGGCAAACATCAGAAACCCCTGATAACTTGCAATGATCAACGAAATTGTGGATGCCACTACAAATTATCATAAATTAATTTACAGTTAGTGATCCAATAAGGTTTCGAATGCGATTAAAACCATATAAAATTTTGTTAAATATTCATCTGCAGCGTATTTTTAGCAAAATAATATTGTAGTCTAGAGTCATAATTAACGAACGAACTCTTATAAGGTAATTTAATTAACCTCTACAATTATTTGAATCGTATGCACTTCATTCACATTTCACAAAATCGCGATTTTACTGAACTTTATTGAAACCATCCGTAGACCAAACTTTGATTCCATGAATTTTCATGTTTGCATTTGCAAATATGTTTTTAAATATTTGCGGTCTACTCGTAATGAATTTATTGTGAACGAAAAATACTTTTATCGATTGATGCACGAAGACATTTATCGCACGAACGAGATTCATTTAAATGTTAAGAACGGAAGAACCACCGAGGGCGAGTATAGCAATTAAAATTAATTAAAAATCTCGGACCTTCTCGAATGCTTTACATTTTCTTGCACATCGTCCTCGTCGCTTACTTTCCACTGTCAGAGAACGCTCATTATAATAATCTCTCGTTAGTTCGCTACCCGACTACTACGACGTGGAATATGGACCTTGTTTCTTGCATCGTCTCAATTATTATGCTTTTATTTTAACTGTACACGTACAACTATCTCCGTTTCTTTTTTGCGTAATCTTGTTCGTAATATCTCTCGGAGCGATCTGAATCTGCACGATCATCACTAGACTGCAAAGATTGATGCATATTCTCACAATTTCAAGAACAATTCACAATAGCTCGGGTCTATGCAATTCCTATTTCTCGCTATGAATACACTTTTCATTTTGCATAAAGATCCGCGGCCTACTTACAACTATAAGATTGGCGATGTTTAAAACCATTCGCTGCTTTATTTAACAATTTTTACAACATATTTCTTACGGTACTTCTTGTAGACACGTTAATCTTTATATTGTTCCTAATGCAGCAACTGTTCGTTTAATTAGTTCGCCAGAAACTGAGTAATTGAATAACAATTTTAATCATCCGGGTCAGAATAGACCCGGATTCTGCCGTTCGAGAGTACTGATTACTGATTACTGGGTTGGGACCGTAACGAGGCACGTACAGTAGTGCACGCTCAAGCGTCCGCTCTTTTTCACACTTAAGTGTCCGCCCCTATCCCCTCTTAATTTCAAAAAATATAGGACCTCGGACTGAGCGTCGAACTGGCCAATCGGAACAGGATATGTGCCAGGTATCGGTGTCTCAGGTTGAATTCGCAGGAACCCCTACCCCCACTTAAGTGTCCGCATTCGGTCCCGACTGCGGACGCTCGACTGCGAACTATTGTACATACCCTGCGCGCTGTAGTAAAAATTTCGAGTACTCACCGGTGATAGTTTCAGCGTCCTTGGTGGTGATCGAGGGAGATGTAAGTGTATGCGGTATTTTGCCCCTTGCGGATCTAAGAGCCAGAAGGGCAGCCTTCGCCGTGGGCGATACCTTAAGTGAGGTGGCTTTCGATCGAATCGAAGCCTCGGGCCCCTTTGGAGCCGCATCTTCCACGGCGGCCAGCTTGGACGCTGTGGCGACGAAGGATTTCGCCTCTCCGTCCTTTGTCAGCGATCATGCGTACACAACAAACAAAACCAATTAATGATCCGTCGACGCTAACCACTTGCAATAATGTTTCGATACATGTAAACACACTTCGGGGCCGAAGTGTCACTTATATCGTGCACAGTCGTTCTTTCTTGATCTCTTACCGCTGGCATATCGACGAGACAATAGTAAGTCAGTCTCAGATTTTTTGTTTTTCATTATTTTTTTTTTCTTATAAAACTTTCGCCAGAATATTCGTCACATTTTTCTGATTAAAATCACTCCAAACATGATACAGTTTAGGTCACGTTTGCTTGTTTAACACGCGATACAGTAGAGCCTCCACACAAGGGACATAGTGAATAGAGGTTTATGCAATAAGCTTTAGATTGCACTGTTTTACAGGCTGATCATTATCATTGGTTCGGATAATCGAGGTTCTATTAAATCGTGAATTAAGCTAGCAAGCACGCTCCGAATTATTTCATGTTTGGGCTCTTTTTAATCAGAAAAATGTCACAAATGTATTGTTAAAGGTTTCATAAAAAAAGAAATTGAAATTAAAAACTTTCGTCGGTGATTATTTAGAAAGTACCACTCATCTCCGATTTTGATAAATATGTTATGCAGCTACACATTTCGAACAAATTTTTTCGTTTCCAATACAGGAGGGTCGCTTTTACGTTTCGAGATATTCGCAGAAATCTAGTGTGTTTACAGAAAAAAAGTAAACAGACGCCGCGCCGGAACAGGCTTACGTTGCCACGGAGCGTGCAAGAATGCGGAAAACCCCCCTACATTCGAGAAGGAAAAAGTTGTTCAAAATGTCAAAATCTATAACATATTTCAGTTTCATCAAAATCGGAGATGAGTGGTACTTTCTAAATAAGTACCCTTTTGTCATGGGATCAGTATTGTCTCAATCGAGAGTATATTATTATTTGAAGAATTGATTAACTATTTGCAAGGAGTATTGATATTGATTTGGGGTAACTTAGTGTCCATATTTGGCGACCTTTAGTTTATTCAATTTTGGGCGAAGCTTGCAGAATTTATAAACGAAAGTACGCGATTCAAGATGTAACCTATAAAGACTTTATATTAAAAAATCATTTCGCTCATCACTCGTACATAAATTCTGAAGTTACGTTCTAGCATCGCGTGCATCATCCCTTGGAAGTCTCTGATTCACAATCGCGCGAACCTAAAATTGTTTCTTACGCCTACTACGACGCCTACTGGTGAAACAGGAGCACAAATGTGCACCGTTTCCATGAAATTCATTTCGGTATTATGGTCTCGCGACAACTGAACGTTTCGTCGCTGAAAGTGAACGGAATATAACGGTGCCTAACCTATATAAATTATTCTACGTGTATTTTTTAATAACAGCATGATACAAAATTATGCACATATCTGAATAGTCCATACTGAACTACTTATATTGAACTACGTATATTCCTAACAAATAAAAAATATCTTTAAAATCTAAACATGCTTCGATAAGCGTATTAAAAAGTAAAACTCGCAATAATGAAATAACAGTGGAGCATAATTAAAATCTTCGGCTTACAATTAGTTTATGTAATTTTGCAAAAAAGCAGTCAACGAGAAGTTGTCCATAGAGAACAGTAGAAAGCTGTTAAAAACTAAGAAAAAGCCTTTAAAAAATTGCAATGCTAAAATTTGAGTAAAAATGCTGTGATTTGTTTCGCAGAATTTTTATTCGAACAGTACGCTGCTTGTTGAACGCTATAAAGTTTCAAGCAAGGACGAAACGTAGCAAGAATATGCAAAAGAACAAACTTAGTCTATAAATAAAGAAATGTGTACATATGTTCGCTTCCGATGAACCGTGCGCGACTACCAAGTTCACGTTTTATAGTCATTCGCGACGCTGAGGCGAAAAATTCTAGAAGAAATTTCAGTACATCACACGTGCTGCGTTCCGAATTCTGATAAATTAATTTCCGATAAACCGCGGATGGTATTGATAACATTTTTTTATCTTCGTTGAAATATCGAATGGATACTGCTTACTACGTTTCTAGACAGTCCAAAATATTCTTGCTGAAATCGTACAGAAAAGCACTGAAAAATGCAAATATTTATAAATTCCCAATTTTCTCGAATATTGTAACTCGATAAATTCGATGTGATTTTGAAAGAAAAAAATTCGATAAAAATGCTACACTATCCTTGTACAGTGTTTGATCAAAATCGTAAACATTATTGCTAAATTGCGGGATTTTTATGCAAAACAAAAATTTTCCCAGTTAACTGTACGCAACAGAAGTTAAATAAAACTATATTTCCTCTTTCAATAATTTTAACAATGTGACAAGATCCTTCAATTATTCTGTCGTTATAGTTTAGTACGTGTCCCATTTTTTGCCATAAATGCATAAAATCCGCAGTCTAATGATTAGCGTGCATAGTAAAAGTAGAAAGCGTGTATGCAAAAATCTGAAGAAAACCTGTCGATGCTTCAAGAAAATATTAACGAAACTCTCCGCGAGAGAATTCTAAAATAATTGTTAAGTAATATCGCAATGTATACGTTTCATACTATAAACGAGGATGACGACAATTCTGTCAGAAAAATTTCCTCGCCACCTAACGATAATCGAACGCTTCCTCGAATCGATATCCAGTTTTCTTATTCTGCACGTATCAAATAGCCACGTTTGCGTTAACATTTCATTTATGCACGGGGCCCGTTATCATCATCCTTGCGAAAATACTTCCTATTTCAATACACATAATTATAATAATTACGATAGACGCAATTAGTTGAATTGCGTACGTTTTTGCTGGGGGTAGTGCAAGATAGTAAATAAGTGATTCCCGATAACAGGTAGATAGTAATAAATTATTAATCTACAAAGCGATTGTCAAAATTTTCCTAGAGATTCTATCATCGACTTGTTATCGCGCCGTGATAAGAATGAAATAAAGAAATATCACCTTCGATTCCTGCAACAGCGTGACGGTGTTAATTACTCTCTACGCAATTGCAATGACACATCTTCGACGTTTCGATGCTGATCGCAGTATAATTAAAAGACTATTTTTAAAACTTCTAATTGGAAAATTGGACGGTCAAAATATTTAACACTAAACCTACCACGGCCGGTCAAATTGACCTTTTCAAACTTCTGCGTACAATTTCGTACATACTACATTATCACATCGCTATTTATCTTTACGACGTTTCTTAAAGTATGCATACAATGTATTTTTCAGTATTTATTTCTCGTTTTATTTATTTCTTTTTCCAAGAAATATATGTATCTTGTCCTACCTACCGCGGCCGGTCAATTTGACCGCACGAGATAATATGGTATTTACTCTTCTAAACCAAAACAATCACTATAAAAAAAAGGCTATTCTCAATGTGACATGGCCAACTCATAATAAATGAGCCGCCTTATTGAAAGCACGTACGTGCCTGGTTGATAATACTGTTTCATGGCAAATATATCCAAACCGCAAAGCTGGACGACACAGTACAATTTTGTAAATCGAGAGCATCGCAGTATTTTTTGTATAATTGAAATTATATGAAAATAAATGTGTATCGTCATTTTATGGAAGATGTTCGTCTACTAATTCATTCAGCAACATCTTGACTGTTATCTACGTTTAATGTATTAACAGTAACATTTTTTAAGGACCGGTCATTTTGACCACTCACGCTAGGAACAGGTATACAAGAAGTGTCTGTAGGTTTAGTGTTAAAAAATTTCAAAATACACTACTACCAACTCAATAAAATGATTAAAAAAAGAAATAAACGTATTTCAAAATTCACAGTTGTTTTCTATTTATTAATGGTTAGATTGTAGATTTTATGCATTTATGACAAAAACGAATAAATTTAAAAATACTGTATCTTGCTCGTGTATCTTGTGACTAATACAAACAATTTTTATATTGCATAAAAATTCACAGTCCAGTAATTATGTGCATATCAGCGAAATTTTAATAAGATATAGACTAAATTTACAAGTAAATTATACCATCTTTCATACTACGATAACACGTCAGCGTCACGGTAAATTCCCATAGTTAATGAACTATGCAAGAGAAAATATTTCTTTGATCACTTAATTTTGTATAGTTAAGTATTGCTTAATAAGTGAAGGGGTTGGTGCAACGAGAAGGCAGTTCCAATTTTGGTTACTTCAAATAAACGAGCAAGAAGCAGTTAAAAATCGAACGTGTTACAATTTTATGATCAATTAATACTCTTGTTAATAAACTTCTACAATGAACGTGAAACATGCACTTTTCTTAACTTTTCAATAAATATAATTGAAATACTGAAGCTGCTTCTTTCTTAAAACCAATTAGAAATAGAAGTGAGAAAAAATGAAGCAACATGGGAAAAATAAAATAATAAAAATAGAACAAAATAATACAACAGTAAAACTAGTTAGTACTCGTTTAAAAACTGTATTTCATCGTAATCATTGCTATAAACGATAATGCATTTAAAAGTAATAATGTCCCTTTGCTTGCAAAATGAGATATCACCTGATTACCCTGCACAAATTAGATTATTCGTAACGTACAAACCCTCGGACGATTAATCGGTGAACTACAGGCTCTCAGGCGGGACTTCGCTGTTATAAAACCAAAGATATTCGACTGTAAAACAGGAGTCAGCCCAGAGTGGCCTCTTTGCAGGTTTAATACGAGAGATACTCAGGTGCAAAACTGTTTAGCCCGAGAGAGAGAGAGAGAGTCGAGCTAGGCGAAACGCGAAATTATTCAGTCTATCGTGGATATTTACGCGAACAGCTGTTCTGCATTATTGCACGCATCGCTTCCTTTAGTTGTCACGGTTTGTACCTGTTGTATTGTTTCTAAGATCAACGGTGAAGTTTCAAAGAGTACATTTTTTGCACAAAATAATATTTTCAATGTTGAAAGCGAAACTTATTGGTTTACAAAAATAATGTAAATTATCCATGCAACGTGTTCTGATAATAATGAGAGGAAGGTATCAAGATATTTTAATAAGTCCATGGATTATCCATAGATCTATTGATTTGGTACGTGAAATAATTGTATTTATGTGACTTCAGTTATATGACACGGGAAAAGTTAATTGTCAATTGTCTTCAATGAAGAGGAGCATGGTAATTGGAAGTGGAAGTTGCTTCTGACTCAACCCAATTAATACAAACGAAGTGGGGGTGCACTAATCCCTATTGTGAAACTTTCAAAACAATATCGCAGAATGCTATAGCTCACGTGAGGATTATATTGTACGTACAAAGTCGAAACAAACAATTTTGCAATTTTTAGATCACTCGATCTTGGAAAATATTCGTTTCAAACGATCCTGGCTCGAATCATACATTTTTACAATTTTTAGTGAATGGCTACATTTTCGAGAATATTTTTTTAAAGCGATCCTTTGGAATATTGTTAAAGGAGTTTACGTATTTAATATAAATTTTACAGATTATATTTAATAAAATTAACTCTCCTTCTCCTCTATCCATCCTGTTATAATATCGCGGTCTTAATTCATTTTGGCATATCAGAGGCATAAATCAATGATAACACAACGGAAAAAATATATTCAATGGAAACTGACCGGAATCAAAGATACGAAGCACTCGCAAGATACTTGTGTTTAATATGATGCAAGTATACAAAATACGTGAACAGAATTTTTAATTATCTATATAACACCTGTACGTACTTCAATATATATTTTTACTGATACAGTATTAAAAAATTGGCAAAGGTTGCATAATATCGATTAAACGTCACTCTTTTCTGTAAAACCAATGTTCTTATGAATAGAAAAATATTTATCCTAATAAAATCAATAAAAAATAAAGATGACTACAATTTTTGTTATGCAAATCCTAGATATATGGCGAGAATTGAATAGTTTAGAAGTTATGATTTTTGTCCTGAACGTCCGCGGACGCCCGTTGCTGATCACTGGCCGTATGCTATTGTGCCAATTCGACGGCAAAGAACAAATTAAATCGCGAAAAGAAAGGTTAAAAAAGTTACAAAAAAAGAAAGAGAACTTACAAAGCTGAAAGATGCAGAGCCATTTTCACCGAATGGCGACGCCGAGAGTGTTGATTTCGACCCTAAACTACGAACCCCATCGTAAGTCAGCTCGGCGTTGTCTTTTTCGCAACTCGAATTTTGGGACTTTAAAATTCGCCTGGCGGAGTTCCGCCGAGCCTCGGCGAACGCGATTCCTCGGAGTATCATTATCGCACGAACTGATCACGTATTGTCACCTCAAAGAATATTTTCCACTACAAAAGTACCGATCGTACGACATAAAAATTCGTCTCTGGTCTTGCTTCACGATCGATATTCTTCCACTCGCGCGTAGATCTATTGTCCCAACGATTGATAACGATAACGGAAAGTAGAAAATTTTGGAAGAAATTTTTCCCGCCCGAACGAAACTTATTCGTTCTTTTTCCTTTTTTATTATGCCGTTTGCGATATTAATGTTACGAATAATGAGTTTCACTCGAAAATGTGAAACTGAGAATGTGTTGGTGCGTTCGTCGATTTGTTCGAAACGCTTCTACAAACGATACGTTCGCAATGCTTTTCAACTTTCGTGTTGAAAGAAAAAAAAAATGGAAGAAAATGATTTGCTGTTGCAAATTTTATTGGTTTTCGGTGAAATTTCACTTGTAACGACGGCGTGTAATCAAAATATCACGTTGAAACGCGGACACTGATATCCCGAAACTTTCAAACGAGCAACTGGTTACCTTCTGAACAACTTATCGATCCCTGCAGATCACTCTATCTCTTCTCCCCTCGTCTTATCATTTAATATATGCTGATAACAATTGTACAGTTAGATTCGACATTCTGTTGAGTTTTTCTAGTGTCGCGTCTGTTAAATTCAGCCGAGATTAGGTGTATCTCACATCTAACTTCATGGAACGGTTATATAAAAAAATGCTAAAGTAATACTTTAAATAAAGAATAAAATTATGTAGCTTCCAGTATAAATTAAGATAATGCTTTAAGCAGATTTACGTAATTCCCTCTATGAGATTAAAAGATTATGTTTATTTGTAAGAATGTTTATAGAACACAAAACATAGAAATAGGAAAAATAGAAGCGTAAGGAGGGAGTAATAAATACTAATTTTATGGTACAACAAAAAACGTGTTAAATATTTCATAACGGAATGTACAAAACGATTTACGATAGTATATTTACAAAACTATATAAACGAAGATAAACAACAAATAATGAAGTAATGTTAAAATTTAAATATTTGTTCACCATTTGAATGAGACAGTACACTCTCCCTTCCATTCCTGCAGTCGTTACTATTCTAATTGTGAGAAGTCTACATTCAGATTAAAATGACAGTTGTCTGATAAAGCGCAACCGTTTGATTATTGATTGTTTCTGTAGCCCATGTTGCATTGAATTACAAACACACAAATTGCACAACTACACAAATTAAGATATATCATGTCTGTGTTTTTTTAATTTTTAGCAATGTCCTGCTTTCAATCGATATCTCAGTTATACTATTTAATATATTCGAACTTAAACTTTTCTAAGGAAATTAAACAAATACAAGCGATAAAAGAGTAACTCTAAAATGTACAAAAGAAAAAGCATGAAAAGCATAGCCTGTGTGAATTATGTAATAAATTGCAAAATAATGTTTAATTTGTCCCATAATTCCCTGATTCCATAAAAATAAAAGTAAATAATTATAAACTCACCGTGGCGTAGTATGTAGTTTTTGGTTTCCACTAGGGAAACCACAATGATCACCAAAAGAAGACACTGTACAAATTCTGCAAACATAAGGAAAATTGTACAATTATTGTAATAAATATAAATAACAATTATTTATAAATACTCTTAAGCTTACAGTAATTAAATATACTCAATGTACTTGTAAAAATACAGATTGAAATCTTTTAAATTAACTTTAAATGAACTTAACAGAAGAAATTATTTTGAAAAAGAAAATTAAACAATATAGTATTTATACTGTTTAAGTTACATATAGACTAAGAGAAACTAACTCAAGTGTAAAGCTCATTGAATGGGTTTAATAGATAGAAATCTTGTTATCAACAGAAGAATCGCTAGATCTAAATGATTAGATCTTTGGAACCCAATGAAGCTATTATATCGTACAACACTGATCTTAGAAAACTAAAGAACAATTAAATAACATGCATAATTAAAATTAATAAAAATAGCGACACAACAATATTGTTATTGAAAAAATACATGATATTTTAATATATACTTTGCAAAACTAAGATCACATGTTTTTCTGAATATAAAATAAAAATAAACAGTAGCCTACATAAAGGTACTAAATATAAAATAACTATTGTAACTTGAATAAAAATTAAATATATTATGTGCAAACGATTGATATGTAGTCCAAACTCATGTAAACATAACATATTATCTTATATTTGTAAAATGTGATAATATGGTATACAGTATAATATTGTTATTAGATTTGCTAGGTTACACTTCTTATTTTTATTGTTAGTCACAACACTCACAATTCAGTACCTATGCAACTAGCTCAAATCTATCGTGTCACATTAAAATACATGATCAGTTTTTCGAAAATTGTGTATTCTTTTATAAACATGAATAAAACTTGAACCATGCTTGAATGGAACTAAACATAAAAGTGCATTTGGAAGAAAGGTTAACCTAATAAAGGTTACAGCAACGTTTCAACCTCTAACAACTACCATATAATCGCAAAAATTGCGACATACTGTCATTAAAATAAAATCGAAAAAAATCGTGAAATTAAATACCATAATTAGGTTTTCGTTTGTGCTGTTCGTTATTACACGAGGGAATGAAATTGGAGGACAATGTATCGATTAAGTTGTCCGCAGTAACCTTTCGAAACCAGGTTAAAAACAGTGATCACAATCCTCGCATTGATTTTTATTTTTCAATGCGTTTTGTCGATGTCTGACAAATTTTCATTTATAAAACGTTAAGAATGGAGAAAGAAAACATGTTACAAAGATAATGAGAGCGAGTGGAAAACATGAAGATCTGACTCACCTGTCTTTCCGACATTTTCTGCTTGTGTCACATAATTGACAATTGTCTGGATTTTGGATGCTTTATCGTAAAATATTTTTTCACATTTACCCCAACGGAACAATATGTAAATTTTCTTAAGGATTTATTTTCCGAAGAAAATTCGGGCGTCCATGACGGCCCGAAGCTGTCCGAAGCTGCGAAGACGATCATATACCGGGTGATGAAATTTATTTGAATTCACAGGATGTGGAGAAACTATCTATAGTCACGGAAGATTCCCTCTGTGTTTCATTATCAGTTGTTATACAACTGCAATGTTATATACATATATATTATCTTCCTAAAGTGATACAAAACACACTCAAATATTTGTATTTGAATTTTCTTTTCACAGTTGTCTCTTACCTTTTAAAAAGTTTTAACTTTTTCGGTTTATTTCTGTCAAATAGAATGCCAAAAGGTTTTATAAAGAAATTCTACTCACAGAAGAAAATAGAATTCATATAGATATGGTGTGTTTTATACACATTACTAAATAATTAACAATTTTCAGAAAATTGAACTTCCCGGTATGGATTTCTATTTATGAACAAATTTCTGAATCATTTTCGGTACGGTTTCAAATTTATAATTTCATTATATACGAAGAACACATTTCTTATTGAAATAGATCTGTTATTTTATTAGTAAAACTAGTATAACTTACATAATATATTCTTCCGCCATAGTTATTGCAAACTTCATAACAATATTCGATTTATTCTTATAAAAATCTGATGAAATATTAGAATAAAAACTTCTATTTACAGTAGCATATATATATATATATATATATATATATATATATATATATGCTAATATATATATTAAATAAATTATTGATAATTATGACAATTATTTTGTTCGAAAAAATCATATACTCTATGAAATTACCTAATTTATTTTGAATGTAATAATTTATAAGATACATTTTACTTTCTATTCAATCATTTATAATTTTATGCGCAAAATTATATAATACGCAATATTAATATGATGCAAGAATTTATAATTATTATAAATACAAAATATTTAAAAGAAAAACTTTGAAAAACTATTTATATAAACACTAAAAATATAGTAATCTGAAAAATCTTAAAATTTCGACCTATATCTTGATATTACATTTTTTTTTAAATAATAAATGTTCACCTTTAATAGCGAATGTTGACAGAAAAATAATTGAAATAATCAAGCGCATTTTGTTTATTATTGGTATTATAAATCAATAAGAATGCAAAAGTGTTGATAGTTTGTGGATATTTGAAAATAAAATTGACTGATAACGTTGCTTTGTTTTATAAAACCAATTATAATGTAGTACTTAAACATGGTTTTTTCTACAATTCATAATATCAACGTTTACCTCTATTATAGAAAATACTACATAATATTACATCATATTGTGTATGTAGTACCTATTCCATGTGCTAAATATTATAGTGCATTAATAATAAAAATGACTATTATTTATAACAATTTTGTAGCTAAAAAGTATTGTATCTTATAAGATTCTACTGAAGACAACGCTCAAATCAGCTCAAACACATACATCTTCCGGAAAATCTCTAGATGAAGTTCTAGTAACCAGGAAGTCCTAAATTTTTTTTATCAGAAGCGATTGTTTCGTTCTTTTGTATATATTATTCGAAATATAATTGAAAATATACTAATAATAATGTATATTGATGTTGAACAAATTAAGAAAAATGTTGGAGCACCAAGAAACGAATAAAACAATCAGAAAACAAACTATACGTAGAGGATTTATTTTCTCGCTTTACATTTGTCGTGGAAACGTTGGCAGGCCGTCTATCGATTCTCCCCACGCACACATCTCCTCTTCAGTCATCGATTGCACTTTTTGCACCTGCCATTTTTTTTCCAGAGTAATGGGAGCCTCATCTGAAACCACTGGCACGAGGGTGCATTAAAACAGGCCACCCTAACCTGTGAAGCCACCCTCACCCTCTTCGTCTCAATGAATCTTCCATAATTCGATATTTTTCAAAAAATCTCAAAAGTGTCTCCTGGAAGGAACCAACAAAAAAAAGACAGAGAGAAAGATATACAGCATTCGAGAAGTCAAAGTGTGCGACGAGGAAGGGAAACAGCGGTGCCGTCAGTAAGAAGGAAAAAGAGGAACAAGGATAGAAATAGAAGAAGGTGAAAGTAAAAGAGAGACGGACAGAGGGTGGGTGGTGGGGGGTTCCTCGGGCTTAAGAGAGAGAGAGAGAGCGAGACAGAGGAGGTCGAAGGGAGTCGAGCGAGGAGAATGACGGATAGTCAGCAGCAGTTTTGCTTGCGTTGGAACAACTTTCAAGCTAACATCACCAGCCAATTCGAGGCCCTCAGAGATGACGAGGACTTCGTCGATGTCACCTTCGCCTGCGATGGTAGGCGTCTCCAGGCGCACAAGGTTGTCCTCTCCGCGTGCAGCCCTTACTTCAAGGAGTTGTTCAAGGTTAGAAAACCTTCCCCGCCTTGCTTCTCTCTTCAATGCTAGTTGCTTGATACACACCCCCTCCCCGCCCCCCGACCCGCTCATTCTTACCTTCTTCGAGAATCATGCTTTGGTTTTGATGCGGTAAAATTAAAGTATACTTGCCCAAAATTCTCATCTATATGTATACGTGTGTATAGCTCTTTGTATGTGTACGCGTGACGTCTCGTGCAGCAGTCTCATATATGTTTTGCATGCAATCGTATGCATAAGGTACATGCTTTTGCACATTATTTTGTTTGTCGGTTATTAATGTTTTCGTTGACTGATTTGATTGTAACACATTGTTAGTATCGTATTTTACATACATACAACAAAATAATTTTAATTAGCACTACACAAATACGAAATGTAAAACATGAAAATGTAGTTGGCTGTGATAGTCACACATCTACATATGTGTAACATATGCTTTTGGTTGCAGAATGTATTTTCTCTTTTAAATGAAACTGGAAATTTGACTTTAGAAATATTCATAGGTAGATAAATCTTCCTATAAATCTTCCTTTGTATAAACAAATTTTTGGAAGAATTTTAGTTAAATGGATACGCACCTCTTTTATCCAGTGTTTTAATATATTGAGAATAGAAGAAGAACTTTATGATATTTCAGTGTGAATTTTGTTTAATTACATACTCGCAGTATGTTATCTACTAAATGTTGTAAATTGGTGGTCTACTGGTATTCTACATTATAGATTGAAGAAAATATTGTTTGGAAATGTATTCAATTTTATAACTTTACAGAAAAAATGGAAGTTTACATTATGAAAAGAAAAGTAGTTACAGTGGTACTACTTATTAATTACGGTGATAATACTCATCAATTATAGTCTAATTAAAAGGTTCTAAGTTATTGATTATAAAGATTTACTATACCTATTGCTAAAATATAATTTACATTATATGTACATGTCCTAAAACATAAAGCAATGACCATCGAATATGAAGATATAGAATGCGCATGATGAGTAGTTATTCTTTTGTTAATGTTATTAACAAACGGTTAAAAGTAAATAAAATATATGCAATCTCGAAAACATAATTTAGATAGTTGTCATTTTATTTACATTTCCTTAAAATTGATAATGTAAGAAATATATGCTCTGTAAATCATTGCTATTGATGTAACACAATTCCTTGAAATTCATAAATACCTCCCCAAACTTGCAATGTATGCTAATAATTGTAATTTAAACTTTGAAATTTAATAAATATAAATTTTATTCTTTAACTATATTATAAATTGTGTACATTCTTTTTTTTTTGTTATTATTGTTACTTTCAAATAATGTATTATTTCTAGACATGTACAAAATTGTAAATAGTAATTTTTCTTTCTAATTATTAATATTAAAATTGTATTGGTACTTATAATCTATATTTTAATCAGAATATTAGATCATTTCTTGGAGTCTTGATTTTTCATGTCTTTAACATTGAGTCTCAAATTTGCAATAACTATAAAATTGATCTGAATAGAACATTAATTTGTGAGGGACCTACTTTGCGCATCACTGCATGAGATGTCATTTTTCTGCTCTCACGATATCCTTTAAATTTAATGTCTCATTATATGTAAGTCTGGTGAACATCTGTTAAAATTAAGAATTAATAATAAACATATGCCCTGAAAATAGTCATTAGAAAGATTAAGAATTTCAATTTACAACTTTGTACTATGGCGCATATCGCCCATAAAGCTTATGAAAATAGACTCCCTTTGATGAAGCTATTTTATAAATGTAGAAATATTCGTAATTTTCTATGCTCTGGGTTACAAACAATAATTTTGTGTGTTCTTTGTTGTGTTGTTATTTTTTATACTACATAAAGCTAAAAAGTAACACAGTTATTAGTAAACTTATCAGTTACATAAAAAGTGCTGATTATAAGCTTAATTTATTCGTGAATTTGACGTGCTAGTTTTGATAAATACATATATTACAGTATTGAATATTCAAGTAAACATATTAGCCAGAGCATGCAAAATTTTTTCTCAGTTCCACGTATGTAAATTACTCTGAAATTTATTATAGGTATAATAATATTTCTTAGATAAATATATATATAAAACAAAGGAAGTATAAGAGGAAGTAGATCTTTATTTCTATATTTCTATTTACATATGAATTTACTTTTATAGACAAATCCATGCAAGCATCCAATAATATTTATGCGAGATGTGGAGTTCGAACACCTACAGTCACTTTTGGAGTTTATGTATGCTGGGGAAGTTAACATATCTCAAGCTGAATTGCCTACATTTCTACGAACTGCTGAGTCTCTGCAAATCCGTGGCCTCACCGACTCTCAAAATATTCAGCACAACAACGAAAAGGTTTGTAGTTCAGAAAAGTAACACTGACGTGTTTTTACTTTATGTTAATTCAAGTTTTAATACTTGCAAGGTTTTCGGATAATATTAAGTATTAATTATTTAAATGTCAATAATACTTTTTTTATCAACTAGAACACATACAAAAAGTTACTGAGCATAGGTGCATTTGAATCAATGCAATAGGTAAAAAGTTATGCTAGGTGATTGAATTTATTTCTTTTAATCAAATATTTATTGTTAAAGAATTTGTTTTAATCCGCTAATGCCATTTTAATTTGTTGCACTTAGCATTTGAAAACTAACAACATACATACATCAAATGGCCGTGGGTTGATCTCACCAAGTTTGGAGGAGGACCGTAGCAGAACATCACCAGCCTCAAGTCCTCCACCATTGAAAAGGCTGTGCAAACGAAGTGATTCGCCTCAGATATCTAGTCCAGTACCAGCTGCAGTGGCCTGTGCTCCTGGAACGCCACGCACACGGCCATTAATTGAGCCACAAGTTCAACTCGACTGCTACAAAGATCTCGATATTGTTGAGGTTAGTTACACTTCAGTCAGTTTGTAACAAGAACGTAATTTATTGACAGCATAGCATAAATGCATAGATTTCTCTATACATTTTTGAGAACCCTCTGGTTTTTGATATAATTTTATCTGATATTAACCACTAAATCTACTGAAATATTAAATGTGCCGGTAATTATGAAAGCGAAGTAAGTTATACCTTCTTTCTTCGAGATATTTAGACTTTTATCATGATAACATATATATAGTACATAATATGCAATATATAATATATAATTTTTCACTTCATTATATAATTATTAGTAAAATCAATTCATGTTATGCATAATAAGCAAAAAGGTCAATTTGTTTCGAATCTTGACTTACACTGCTTTCATAATTTTCGGCACATATATAGTTCTTATATAAGATATGTTAGATAAATAAACATGAATAGATTACAATAGTAATTTGTAATGAAAGTGAAATCAAATATTTATAATAATATTTCTGTCCTTCAGCCAAAAATAGAATTACCAGAATATGGAAGCGATGATGATTGTTCTCCAAAGCAGGAGGTTAACACACTGCCAAGTCGTTTCCTTAGCCTTGACGGTGGCATGGAGGTTGTGCCATCTTATCCACCTTCTTATCAAGGTAATTGTAAGCGGTTTTAGTCGTTCTGTGTAATTGACATGTGCGAGAACCTGAAAATGTCGGGTCGGGACGGGTTTTCAATTTTCGGGATCATCCCCGAGAATACTCGGGATTCTCGGGACTTTCAAGAATCTCGAGAACCCGAACGACATTTTGGACTAATTTTATTTTGTGAGAGAATTTAAAAACTGCAGTCAAAACCGATATCACAATATTGTTGATCACACGATCTAAATTATATAGTCTCCAAATGTACTTATCGAAATTCTCAGGAATTCCGGTATTTTCGATCCTCAAAATTGTCTCGAAATCCGTTCCAATCCCGAAAAAATTCTCGATCCTATTCAATCCGAAAATTTTGGGTTCTCCCACACCTCCAGTACTCAGCTATTAAAGAAGTAAATTTTATTAATGAAAATGTAGTGAGCATACATTCTAAGAAGAATAGTTACTAATTAAAAAATTATTTTAGAAGGAGGAGCAGGGGGAGGAGGAGGAGGTGGTGGAGGCGGAGGTGGCGGATCGTTGGAAGGAGGGCAGCCAGGACCATCTCACGCCAGCAATACGGAGCTAAATCAAGAACAACAAGGTAAGTGACCACCCATCCCAACCCTAATTCTTTGGTAGTTGCGAGCACCATTACAAACAGCAACAACCTAGCCGATCATGTCGGAGAGAATTTTTTGGATGCGAGTAGAAACATGGAAGGAGAAGGGGAACCTCGGTTTGAAATGGTAAGCTCGTGTAGCTCGGTAGCTCTTGCTAGGCGGTAGGAGAGAGAAAGTGAGAGAAAGAGATCGAGTGAGAAAGAGAGAAAGAGGAGAGAGAAAGAGAGCGCGAGAGTGAGCGAGAGAGAGAGAGAGAGAGGGAGGAAAAGGAGGAAAGAGAGAGACATTTGACACTCGGAGGCGATCTTTTGATAATATTATCCAGGCGGAGTGCAGTTTGCGGCTGTATGTGTGAGAAAGTCAGCTGCGTGTACATACTCGGGCTCTACCTGTCCATTTTGTTTGCCAGATTTGGAGGGTATACTTCAGAATTATAGTTCAATCGTAACAGTTAGTTGATTCGGTTAAGATTTTGTACATCTTACGATTTATTGGAAGATAGTTTTTTTGTGATTTAAATTATAATCAGTTCTGCTCATAGATTAAACATAAATTTATTCTTTTTGAAACAGAAATGATTAAGCGTTTTTGTGAATGTAGTAACAATTTAGAAATAAATTTGACGAATTCAAAAGGTTAATACAGTACAGAAGAAAAAGAAATGAAATAGAAAAAGTTTTGAATACTTTTTGAAAGATAAGGAATAAATTCCCTCCGTCTGGTAAACCTGTCCGTTGCTTCCACGTTTTCCGTTCTTGTCCGTTAGATGACACGCCAATTAGTTTTTATTTATTCGATAGAATTCTGAATATTTTACAAACGCAATGTTAATTATTGTTAATTTTTACTGTGTTTACGATACTTCTAAATACCGTAAATTCTAACATTCTTTTGAGATATATTTTATTTTTATCTAATTGGCGTGATTTGTTCTATGTATCCATGTATATCTCACGGCAGAACACCCTACTTTGACATATTCTATACAACAAAGCAAGAGCTTGATGCCATAATATACTTAAGCTTCTCGGTCAAGGTCTGTGTTTGATCACTGTGTTGTAATTAAAAAAACTTAATATCATTGGCTTCACTAATTATATTATAATTCATTATAAATATTATACAGTATAAATTACAAATTTATTAAAAGTAGAGTGCTTCTAATTATTTTCATATGAAGTTTTAACATATAAAGATACTACATTATGAATACATATTCAGAAGTTTACTAGTTCTTAATTTGAACGATGAATTTAAAATACAGTAAATCTATATTTGCATCTTCAAGTAATTTGTATTATAAAATTCAATTCTTATCATTGTCTCTATTATCATCGTCACTTTTTAATGATGTGATTTATGGGTTCAGAAGGGAAAGGATTTCAAACGGATACATTAATTGGAAATTGTTTATTAGTAATGCTGTAATAATCATCAATAGTAATTGAAGTATCCCAGTACTAAGAGATTGAAGTATCAAGCGAAAATTATTCAACACGAAAGGGTGTTATTGTCGAGGAGCAGTTGTTGAAATGTTGGAGGATACTGCGCGAACTCTCACGCCTCATATACCCAATAACAACACGCTTACCATTTGTCTCCGATGTGTGTACGTTGGTGATGCGCGACATCGTAGTGCGCACGATAGGTAGCAATGGGATCAACCAATACCATTTCTCCAACCTTACATATTTATCATATTGAAAAACTATAAAAACATGAAAGAACTTATTGATTACAATTCTCAAAATATTTTCACAATGAATTATTGTACATCGACTCTTCTAAATTATTCTTTGTCTTGAAATTTTACTGCAGTTCTTGAGACTATCAAAAAAATTGAATTTAAGCGATATGAATGAAACTCTTCAGATCACTATTGGGAGAAAATTAAATAGAGAATAAGATATAATAAATTTTAACTTTTAATAAATGATTCCTATGGAAATGAAATTTGAACCATGACAATTTGAAGAATCTGACTTAAAAAAGATCCCATTGCTAAACTAGATAGAGCGTACAACAATCGTGCAGCTAGGGTTTCTCAGCTGGTTGTTGCTGTCCGGTGGTGGCTGGCAAATCGGAGACCCCACCCATAAATCCACTCAACAAAACAAAACAAAGAAAAAAAAAAGAAAAACTTCCTTCTCCGTGCTGCCTCTACCGGGTTAGAGCAAGTTGTGTGTGTGTTGCAGCTGACCTACGCAAACTGCACTCGCTGGACCCACGCCCCTGTCCTGTCTGCAACCGCATGTACAGTAACTTGTCGAACCTGCGTCAGCACATGCGCCTCATCCACAACCCCCAGAGTGTCACATGCCCCCTTTGTAACAAGCCATTCAAGACCAAGCTCTACCTGAAACGCCACCTGGTCAGCTTCCACGACCTCGGCGTCACAGAGAGACACCGTCAAGAAGAAATCTACCAGCAACAGCAGCCAAAGGCACAACAGCAAACTGGAGCGCAAACTCATCTACAAATTCAGGCACAGCAAACAGATACTGTCAAACCCTTCCCCGTGACCAGAGTTTCTACAGAAGAGGGCATACCCGCAGTGACTCTGGAGAATAAATCAAGAGCATTTCAAGATGGTGCTTACGAGGTCAATCAGACCAGTGTTGAATCAAAGCACTTTCAGAGCAACATGATGCAATTCGATGCAGCATACCACTAATGCGCCTTAGTTTTTTTGGCCCATTTGTGATAGTTTTTTGGTTGAGTAGAATTAATGCCAGTCGTTACTGGCAATCATAAACTCTTAAGGGAGTCGAGCGTGATCTTTCCAAGAAAGACCAAGGTGCGGCAGAGAGATTAAAGAGATTGTGCTGTAATGGAAAATAGAATTTAACGAAATTTTTAGTGCACAGAAAGTAACGTAACATTAAAACAATGGATAAACATATTTTTTAAATCTGATTTTTAAATTTCATGAGTTTACAAAAGCATTTTTATTGAACAAAATTCTATTCACTTTTGTTCAAAGAAGATATAATAATTTAAAGCGATGTTTGACGGAAATATTACATACTAATTTTCGTATTTTTCTTTTACACATCTTCAGATACAGAAAAATATTATACGTTATGAAAAGCATTAGTCGTTTTAAGTAAAAAACTATTGAAGCTTTGGTACCTAACAATTTAATCAAACTATGTTACATTTTTAGTTATTGTATGAGAAATTTCTAGCCATTTTAGAAATTTATTCTTTCTGTTTTATGAAAAAAATATGTTTCAAAGACCCAACACGAAGTAATTGGCGAAGAATTATTTTCGAAATCCATACAGCACATTGCTCGATTAGGATTAGTCTCTCTCAGCATCTTACAGTAATTGATAAAATAGATGTCCTTGAAGGACAACTCGCAAAAGGTGCCGTGCCTATTCGTCGTCGTAAGGAAAAGCGAGCGTATTCCTTAAAAAATACCACGAAAGAAACTACAAACAATTGCCGCAAGTGGAGCAGCCATCCCACCTCGTACTGATTATTCCGCGAGCCAGGATAACTTGTTGTTTTATTTGATGCTATACAGTGTTATATAAACTACAGATATTTACAACGATATTATATTCTTACAGAGGATTATATTTACTTTATTGATTACGTCACACGACTGGGTGCAACGCACAGAAACTCCCAGGATGACGTACGAACATATTATAATATATTTTTCACCACGTAGCAGTTTAACGGTGCGATAGACAGCCAACCGATTTTACAGCTCAAGCAGATTTACAGAGGATTTATTATTGACAGTTATCGATGGGAAACCACCGTGATGCAGCAGATTGAATTTAATATATTATAAGAGGCTTGTGTCCGAGATGGCTTTTCTTACAATAGAATTCTTAAGTGGAATTCTTTTATATGCTCTAATGTGATATTACAGAGCTATGCAACTCATTTATTCACCTTTTATTTATGGGCTTTTATTTCTCTTAGGACTTTTATATTACAGAAGTATTTTTAGCTTGCTTTGCTTAAGAAAATTAGTATACCAGAAGTTACTATTCTTTAAATAGTAGATTTTGATGTTCACTTTTAACAATGTAACAATACAACAAGTCTTTTTTTTTTCTCAAGTTCTCTATATTCTTGAATGAAAATATGGACATTCATTTTTAAGATTCTATCAAATTTCTGACAAAAAGTCTGTCTTTGTCTTACCAAAAAATTTTGGTTACTTATTCTTCGACTTTTTTGTTTTACTTTTTTTTCATAAGATTTGAAGTCTAGCAACTGTTAACAACATTGGGGAGTAATTATAGTAATGATTTTGATTCGCAGAGTTTTGTGTTTAAAATATCGTTTCTTTTGAGAGTATTCTTTCGTGCAGAAAGTACTATAATATTTTAAGATACTGATTAATATCGCATACATTTTTATACGCAGATTCACCTTTGTTGAGCAGTATCTTAACAATTTTATAGTCGACGATTGTAAACCTTAGAGTAGCGTCCAACATTTGGCTTACACACGATTTGTTCGACATTGATTCGCGAAGAAATTTTTCAATAAATTTACGTAGAACATGCTCATTTGACAACAGGAAGAAGAGAGAGCCGTCTCGGACACCGCCGAACTCCATAGCCATAGTACCACACAGTACAACTCAGGATCTTTTATATTATATTTTACAGATGACAATAGTTCCGTGAGCGCGATGTGTTCGATAAATTTTTCTCGGCGTACCGAGTCTGGGACTTCCAATAATTTCATTCCAATGGAATTTCAATTTTATCCCACCCGTAGAACCTTCATGTGAATGGAATACTTTTCGAAATGATTTTTGGTATATCCTTTATAGGTAGTGTTTATTGAAATTATTGATTGACAAGTCCACTAGTTGCGTAATTATGCCAGTGATTTTGTAAATGATTCGATGAACGATTTTATGAGCGATTTCGTTATTCTGTTAAAGATTGTATAATTGCGATTATAAAATTATTGCGAATCGTCCTCTAGACTCTGTGCCCGAGAAAAATCGAAATGTTGCGAATTAATCGCGCCGTTCACACAGGCTCCTTACCTCACGATTTACAATCAAATCACAGATGCAGCTATATATTATTATAATAAGTATATTTACATACCGTTTTACAACAGTGCCGGGGTCGCAACGACTGCGACCAATCAAATTTTTAACTGAAGCTACAACAAAGCATTCACCACGATAGAGATGGGAAAAACAAACTAATTCCAATTTTTTCGTCTCGTAAACGTGGACAGGTCTTTTTTTTCTCGTTACGCACTTTTTCCGAGGATTCTTCTATTATTCTTTTTTCCAACGCGTGGAACAGAGAGAGCTTCGTGCCCAGCGCATAGTTTTTACTCAATCTAAGATTAGAATATAAATGTTGCATATCATGTTATTAAGATTGTTGTACAGACAGCCTGTTGCAAACCTCGATCTGTCGATCTCGTCTCGATCGTGATCACTTCTGATCTTTATCCACAGTCTCGCTTGTAACCGTTTCTTCGAAATCGGACTTGCACATTTTATCCACAAATTGTTTATTTAATCTCTATTTAATCGGTGAAGATAATCGAACTGTATTACAGAAAAATTTCAGGAATAATTTTATCCGAAACTAGAATTTTTACCGGAAATTCAGAAATTTTTGTAATTAAGAAAACGAAAGACTTTGAATTTTCTAAGCGTACTTTCTTCAATTTTATTGAATCTGATGAACGCTATAATTTCTAAAGGAGATCCATTCGATTATTTTCAAGTGATTTTATCGATTAATAAAAATTATGATTCTGTTGTTATTTGACAGAGCTTTCGTAGAAGTTCGTAACGTTTCTGATACTTTTTATGATCGATTACAGTGTTGCGATTGAATTTGCGGATTAACTGAATTTTTTTTAACTTGGAAAAGCGATCGATAGATCGGATCTACGGATCGAGGCTCATATACATATACATATATCACACAATAAGCAGAATCAAACAGCGAACCGCAAGCAGATAGAGAAATAGAATGGATAAAGCAATGAACCGCATAAACCGGGATTCGAAACAGATGAAAACGAAACAAAGACAGTTTACAGGGATACCATTTTTTCTTTTTTTTCTAACTTGCAATCTTTCGCTGGGCATTAAAAGTGAATATACCGATCAGCCGATTAGTTGATTGATTGAATTCGTTCATTCATTCATTGAAACATTCCAAACAGAAGTGTAATACAGTTTTTCCATTTCTCCAAAAAACCGAAATCGCCGAATAATCAACTGACTAACAAGCAAGAATCGAAAGTTACAAGAAACAAAGAAACCAAAAAGAAAAAAAAAAGAAAAGAAAAGAAACGAAAGAAAAGAAAACAGGAAATTCATCGTCTGGGAAATCTCTTAGTCAGGAGAAAGCACCTTTTCGCAACATTTTTCGAATGTCCTCTTTGTCTTTTCCTTTTGTTACGTGCACGTGTGTCTCTTTTCTTTCAATGGGTGGGAGATTTGAAAATTGGAAAGTCGAAACGCTCCGTCGCGAACGGGGGACAAATCGAGACGGAGAGATATCGGAAGATGTGAATCATGTTTTCGCAGATTCGATCGAACTCACGCCTGAAACGGTGGGTTCGAAACATTCGAGGATAGAGATGGGCGTTAGAAAAAATGTTTGAACGAACGTATCGAGCCCGAAAATTTCAAGCAATTGTGCGCTCGATATTCACGAACTTTCTAATTTTCGATTCAACTATCTTTTCTTTTTAATCAAGCGAACGAAATGAAAAATAAGCACATACATTCGACGAGTAGATACGGATATTAACATTCCTGTGTTTCATCGATCGATTTTCATTTTAACTGTTATTTATTTGTATTATTATTTATTCCGAGCGTGTGACACGCTACTGAAAGTAAACGTTTAAGATGCATTTGAACGAACATCGTTTCGAGCGAAATTGTCAATTTTTCTCTATTATTCGTTTAATCGAGAATCTTTCTCTTTGCTTTCAAGGGAAGTGCATTTGTTTATTTGTTGTATATATTGTAAATTACAGCGATTCGTGTACTCGAGAGCTAGTAATTAACTGTAGGCACTAGAATTTAGGGGTAATCGAGGAAGAAAGGAGTGTTGGTTTCTCGTTCGGAGTATTTTAGAGTTTTTTGTTCGTTTTTTTTTTTTCATTTCATGGAAATGAAATCTCTAGTCAGGGTGAAGATTCGCAAAATGGTTTTGAAACGATTCAGCAATTTTCTACAGGGTGTCAAAAATAAATTCTAAATTGTCCACGTGTAAAATTCATTGTTACGTGTGCTTGTATGTACGTAAATTGCTTACGAAATTCTGTCTGGCAAGATGTCTCTCAAAGAATTTTGCGATTTACAAATTCTTTGGATCTTGCCCGGATTTCGGAAGATCGAAATAGTCGACGTACCGCTAGATCAGTCGAGCATCGTTTTAAGTTTTAAAGGCGTATCTATGTAAAACGAAGATCAAAAATAGGGAGAATAATTGTCATACGACGGGACACGTTTCGGAAAATGAAAAGAAAAGAAGAAAAGTTATTTTGTTGTAACGAATGCCCCGGCGTTTCGACATGTATACGATCGGAAAGAAACGCCGGGTGTTTTACGCTAGCGAGTAAATTAGTATAAGACGCGAATGGACTTGTTGTGATGATGATAAATTGTATTCGAACTTTTGACACCGTCTGTAGGACGAAAGATAATTTTAATGCTTTTTCGAGTGTGGTGATATTAAACGAAAGGACAAATTTTTATAATACGAAAACGAACTCCATGCATAGGAAGAGTATATTGATAAAATATACTTCACTGAAATTGCGACCGAAGAATTCGCAAATTGTACTGCAAATTAACCTAATATTTCTTAGTTCTCTCTCTCTTCTCTCTCTCTCTCACACACACATCTAGTATCTATATCCCTCGTTTTTGTGTCTAATATAAAAAGGGATTTTCTATTTGATAGCGTACTCAAACGACCAGTATTTCACTATATTTTTTAATAGTGATTTTTATAACTGTAAAGGAACAGTAATCGATAGTGCAATCTTTCGAACGTAAGCGTAGTTAGTTCATCAGTATTAAAATCCATAGGAGTATACATAATTTTCGTGCAATTTTCCGTGATCTTTATTCGCTTCTCGTTTCATTCTGTTGACACAGCATTCTTTTTTTCTCTATAGGTTCGTTAGCCTCTTTGTTCTCATTCGTTGTTCGAAACCAATCACAGACCTCCGATCATTGTTTATCATAAACCAGTTAATTTTTACAGCTTTATTTACAGATGTGCTAAGTTTGTCTTCCTCCCTTTTTTTTCTAGTGTAGAATTTAATTTTCATTCAACTTGTACGACAGCAAAGAAACTGAAATGGTAGATCATTAAAGTGTTACAACCGTCGATTGATTTGTTGATTGATCGATCAACGATTATATATTAATCATATGCTTAAAGGTATCAGCACGCTAATGTCATGTTATTAATCAAATAGTCATCGTTGATTGGGATTTTTTGGATGCATTTGGTTCTTTCCACAGTTTTCTCCGAATGCATTGATTAATCAGTTTAAAAGGGGTACGCCGTGATTAGTGGAGTCATGAAACCATTTTCGGTGAATCCAGAACGTAATAAGCTTATACATGTGTCTCAACAGTTTATGCCAATCTCAAAGTGATAAATATTTTTCTTTTTTTTTTTTACTAGAATTTGAAGTCTCATACGAGGCTTATTTCTGCTATACAGGATTATTTGGTACGGTGATGTAGCTGTGTTCGTTTATTAACAATTCATAGAAGCATAATAAAAATTAATAATTAATTCTACACGTCGTTGAAACGAGTATGGTTTATTTTTAAACTTGTCTATTCATAAGCAATAAATAAAAATGAAATAATCTCGTTGAAATTATAATCACCAGAAATGGTGAATAAATTGAACACGATTACTGTAAAATAACTTATTGTCCAAACGAACTTTAAACTTTGAAGAGCACACTTTCATATTTACGAAATTTTTGCATTGAATTTTCAAACGTGCTCGGACACAAGAGTTCCCGTTGTGTTTACGAAAAGGTTCATTGAAAATGGATGACCTCACCAATACAGGCTCCCCTGTTAGTTAACGTGTCGACAATATCAAGTGTCATTGAGACAGATTTCTGAGTAAAAACGTTTTCGATGTCCGCTTATGTTCGTATCGCCGTATTTCTAAGAAGATAAATTGCTTCAATTACTCGCAATCAGCGTGTTAAATTGATTAAGTATGAGAGGAATAGTATAGAATTTCGTTACGCCTAATTTGTTGAATCAAGATTATCAGGAACCGTTCTGGCAGATATAATTCGCCCTTTTTTCAATTACGTATGGTAATAACGAACCGGCGATGAACGACTGTTGTTGGCAATATTATGTTCTGTTCCAAAAAAAAGAAAGAAAAAAGATTGTACTCAATTTCCAAGAGAAAATACTTCTCGAGGATCGTTATTTATTCGAACGAGTCTTTAGCTAAGTATTGTTTCGGAAAGCAATGCATACGGAACCATTCGACTATGAAGTAAGCACTATTAGTAAGATGTCTATCTATTAATATTTATCTAAAGGTAACGTAAATTATCGAGCTGTAAATTAATAGCTTTCTGCGTTGTATAAGAGGCCCGGTTGCGAATTTCAGTGAGAGAGAAACACTCGCCGAACGAGAATCCAAGGTGATATATAGATTCCAACAACCTTTTTGCAAATCTATTTTAGGAAGTCCTTCTTTTTGCAAAAGAAACGCCGCGCATTCGAAAAGAACTCCACCAGTTTTGGAAACTGAAATTCTCATTATTGACGTGTAATTGTAACGGGACGTTTCGATCGTTGGACGTCGACGTAGTGTCAAATCTTTTATACGAATTCGAGGAGCTTTAGATTTTTGCAAAAAATGGGATTCCACGATTCCTTCAGAATCTTTCACAAGAAAATCGAACTTTAGGATACGTTCGATCGCGAATCGAATTTATTCTATAAAATCCCCTGCACTCGCAGCGGGGAAAATCACTGTGGAGAAGAAAAACATTCTGCTTTGTATACTTTTCTTCCAACTATTTGGGACGATTGTACTTACAATGTCCTTAAATAATACCTTACAAACAAAACTAGTAGACCTACGAAATTTTTGTATGCGGCGAACGCGAAAGTTATGCGAACTTTGGAGAACAACGCATAACTCGCATGCCTCAATATTTTTATTCATTATTTGTGCAGGACTTTCGTGCAATTTAGCATTGCAACGATGATAGTGTATTTGTTCATTCGATGTTTTTGACGATTCTCCCAAACATTATGTTCTAAACAATTGTCCAAGAAACTTGCGTATTTCGTTGCGAAACTTTCTATATAAATAAATTTTATTTATTTTTTGTGAAATTTCTTATTTTAGATGATATTTTATAAAATATCGTTTAATGGCATTTTTAAAGTAAATCTCAAAGGTCCACTTAAGGGTTAACGTGGAAGATTTGTGTATACCACAAATAATCAATAAAGATATTAAAAATACTAGTTATAGTTTGTTGATCAAGGTGAACAGAACTTCCGTGTTCGTCAATTAGGCTAGCTGAAGATCTCTGCAATGAACAAAGGCTATCGTTCTCGTTTTTTTCGCGAAGAAAAACACGTAATGTATAAATTAGGCGAACGCTCTCGAGCTTCGACCACAATTATTCAGAGACAAAACAAAATTGAGAACTGGTCTTGGAATTTTTGCAGAGAGTCCGAGGGAAATTAGGATTGCAATTCGGATTGCAAGCAAACATTTGTAACGAGAAACTCTCATCCACACACACACACACACACACATCCACGCACACACGTACACACATTCGACACTAAATTTCCAAGCGTCTGACATGTTTTCGGGAGTTACTGCGAACATCGTCACGATCTTTGCATCAGATTGCAACCATTAGATTCCAAAGGTTTTTACAGAAAAAAAAAAAAATAAAGAAGTCATGGGGAAACTAGAGTATAGAATTTTTACTGCCAGGTCGAGGACAAAATGAACTAGGTTTTTTCGAGATGAAAAAAATATTTCAATTGAATGCAAGTGGTTCGAAAGAAGGTTTATTTGCGAAAGTCCACGAAGAGTTACGATATGTACAATCCTTTCAGCGTATTTGATGAGAAATAAAACAAAAAACGAAACTATGAAATATATCGCGGAGATATTCTTGGTGCGAGAATAAGTTAGAAAAATGTTCGAGTGGGAAAATTTGTTGATCCGCGATGCTTGCAAGATTATTTCGCATCTTTCCCGATAATTCTCGAAACTATTCGCGAAGAAGTCCGTGCATTAGAACGCCGACACACCTTGGTTGAAATGATTTCGGAAATTTCTACCAGGAGTGACTAAAGAATTACGAATGAAAAAAAGGGCCGGGGACGCTCAACGAGGTTTTCCGACGTATTTTCGCATTGAGAAAACAAAAGTTTTGCGCGTGTGTACATTAGAGGGGAAGCACACCTCGAGTGGATTTTCTTCGAATTTTCTCGCTTCTGACGTAGAAATTTTTCTCGCTTTATATCTAAGTGATACCACTTTATTTAGTAGGACCTATTATTATATACTGTCCCGAGTGACATAGCGTATATATACAAAATACTAATAATTCATAATTATTCACACGAACGACTGAGAATAATCGCTTTCTGTCCTTTTTTCGCTGTGTGAAAGAACATTTAATGTCGACGATAAACAGATGGTAATAAGATTTTGTACTTACGATTAGACAAACCCTCTGAACAGATAATTGCGCGAGTTTGCAACAAAAAGTAAAAAGATTTGTGTGCGAGCGGTTTCGTTTCACGGATTGTTCATTCGACGTGTAAAAATTGTGGCGAAGGAAAAATGTATTTTTGTAAGTGGACAAGTTAAGGTATTTTTTTAAAAGCTTTATATCTAGACCTTTCCAAATGCATTGGAACAGTTTCGGTTGAGTTTGCTGAAAATCATGTGATAAGTAGTGACTAATTATCGTTTAGAAGTATTATTATTATTATTATTACTACTATTATTTTATATTGTGGTCATGAAATTTCTCTTTGTCCACTTATCTGTGAGCAATTATCTGTGCAGATTGACCTTCGCAATAATAACAGGGATGATAAATATTGTAAACCTTTTGCAGTCGCTCGTAAAACATTTAAGTGTCATTGCATACTGATTTGCGCGCTGTTCTTCTTTATCATTGATTTGCGAACATTAACTGATTAAGCGGTGACGACTTCAGATTTATGACGAAAGAAAAATCATCGAAAGTCACTAAACTTATTTTTATTGTGATTACTAGACTGCGGATTTTATGCATTTATCACGAAGTCAGTGCGATTTTGAAAAGAATTTGAAATGCGCTTTTTTGAGCTAATTAAAATCATCAAAGGAAAAACGAAATTTCTATTTGGCACTAGTTTCGTACAATTTTTATTTTGCATAAAGATCCGCAGTCTAGTGATTAGTCGTTCTCGAAAAAGTCAAATCTTGCCAGCAATTAATTGTTTATTGTTGAACTGAAAGTTTTTTCGATGTTCTCGTTCCTACACGTTTGCAGCCGATGATTGCGTACGATTGCGAAATTCTGCGAGAAAATAAACAATTCAGACAAATTTTGGAAAGGTGGAAAATCATCGGCTGCGAAGTCGTTTATACGATTCTTACCGTAGAGGGGTGTCAATTTTTTTCGCAAAAAAAATGTCAACATTTTTTCAGCATTGAAGCATCGAGACAATTGACGAGTATCAAAAATGTCGATAGTGAGAATCGCATAACACCGAGTCATGGAAAACCCGACTGTTCAACAAATCGTCTAATAAGTTAATGATGGAAATTTTCTAGACTGCAAATGGTTGGGACACGTTTTTCTAGAGTTCCTTTTCTGGTCGCTCATTAAGCCGTTTAGCTGACTAATTAATCGTTCCATTAATCGTTCTGTTAATTAAGAGAAAGCGTCGTCTCGATACTTAATCAAACATGTTCGTTAATGGACGATCATTAGAATGGAGCATGTTTAATACCAGACAAACTTTCAAATGTTTTTATCTTTTTTTAAAATAATTTTTTTTTTTTTGAGAATTCTTTTCACTGTAATGAAAACATCTTCGATCGTTTTGTGTTGTTACATTAGGTTCCTATTTTACTCGACTCTTCGATCTACGTATACTGTTTAAGCCAAAAATTGTGAAAATAAATGACCATGTTTTTTTATTCGATTTGTGACATTTGTAAGACTGTTCTTTTCTTGTGAAACCTTTTGTGGACACGTGCTCAGTCACTCCAATGATCCATGACTATATATTTTCTTAAAATAACACTTGTAAATATCAGACAAAACTGCATGATTAACATTTATCGAAACGCAGTTGTATATAAAAGTGTGTGGGTATATTTATGATTGTGGATTTATTAGCATTTCGAAACACTATAATATTCGTCGAATTAGTTGGAAATATTTTCCTAGTACTAAGTTACTGCATACGAAGTTGATTGATTAATTTTACATTAAATTGTTCGAAGTTAAATTAAATCTTTTAATTTGAACTTATTGAATTACTATATTAGTGCAGATGAAGTTCATTTATTAACTTTTTCCAAAATTTCAATGATTCAAAAAGTTTCTGACGTCTGTGCGAATTTGTAATGTTTTGTTGTACACAATTTTATGAGAATTCTTTCTTCGTTTACTTCATTCAGAATGACCATAATGTTTATTTAAAAATTCATTCGTGATTTTTCAAATAAGTCGAAAGAATAATCAACTGAATAAACTAATCAATAATATATATCTTATAATATGTATTAATTGATTAAGTGCACAATGGTTTTTTAATGTAGGTATTTACTATAAAATAATACTCATACATATTTAGAATGAACATAACTTGTTTGGAACGTATGTGTTCTACTTATTATTTTCCTATATTATAAGTTCAATAAATTTTTCAACGTTCGATGTTGGAATTTTTATATTTTTCGAAACCCTCAATTTTTTATGTCTTCAAATCCACAGACAATTGGAATGTATTTTGCTCACTTGTGCAAGGAGAAGTAATTTAATAACGATTGTGTTATGACAAAAATACGTCATGCTATAACGATCCGCATTTTATTATTACGCTCTGCAGTTGAACATTAACTAAAAACGAAGTCGTCAGATAAAATACCAGTAAGATTAGATAATTTGTGCACATCCGTTTCGTGGATGCGAATGGAGCACGATAAAACATTGATGAAACATTCAACGAATGCATGCTAATGCTAATGCGAGTAAAAATATATTGCACTAAATGCACAAAAATTAAAAATACCGAGTAAAATATCGTAATTAATGGAAAGATTTATGAAACATTTTAATACCCCGATTGACAGGAAAACTAAAAGACATGGCAGGTTTTCATGTCTCCATTCACAATTTTTATGCTAACTACGAGGATGAGTGATTGGAAGAAAAATTAAAATGCATGGTAGGATTTCATGTTTCAGTTCACAATTTCCACCACATTATCATAATAATAAAGCCACCTTGCCCAGGCTTTACTTGAATGGAACGTAATTATAAAAATTAGAAGAGGCTTCTATAAAATTATGTTCTGTCAAATTTGGCTTTCATTTATAGAATATCAATGATTCCCAGTTTAATATAGAAAATTCAAGTAAAATAAAAACATCATTTGATTAGAATTCGTACTTTGGTATGAAACTGTTCGTTTATAATTATTTCTACATTACGAAGCAAAGTACTTGAAATAATTTTGGAAAAATTAATTTTATAGGCGATTAGTGGACTTGTGAATCGTTATCCAAATCCCCATTTTTGTACGTTGTTTAATAAAAAGAAAGAAATAGAATAAAAATCTCTTTCGCTCAGTAGAAGATTGTAACAAAACAAAAATATTGTTAACGATCGTTAATAATGTTAATATAATACATTTCCTTGCGTTTTACAAATTTGTATAAGCCATAAACGCATACAGATCCACACTCTGATTAGTTGAAGTTAAAATTTAATAATCTATTGAACATTCAGTAATAATTCATAAAGAATCGATCAGTTTTCCCTCGTTCTCAAATCGGATAAAAAAAAAAGAAACGCACTCAGGTCAGGTATCAACAAATTAATCATTAAATCGTTCACGAGGAGTCGTGTTATACCTCTGCTTCCTCGCAGCCGAATATCGTGCGTCAAAACAATTAATTAACAATGAATTTATCGAAAAACAACCTACTCGAAGAATTCATTTGGTCAGGAATACATACGTTTGTCAGTTAAATGTTCGTGTAAGACAAAGTATATTTCAATTTTCTACCAATTTTCACATTCTTTCCCAATACAATCGTAAAAACAGACTCGGTGAAACAGCTTTTTTCGACGGAGGAAAATCTGTTTCGAGAAATTAACGAGATAGATAATTGTCGGAATTGTAACATTGGCGTGGATACGCATTGCACGCGATGCTTTGCAATAATTTTGTCGTGTTTTCGCGATCCGTCCAGGCCGGTGTTCCAATTCGCGGTGAATTGTATGCGATCTTTTAATTGGCAGCGCGGAAGATATCAATGAATAAAGATATTCAGATTTGTACATCACTTATTCGATATATACTTATTTCATATTTTCTGTTCTCCGGCGCTATATACCGTGTTTCCTTTTATATTTATCACGGGCGAACGCGTTTCGTCGCAAAAACTGATGACGCGTAAGAAACGACGTTCCGACTTGTTCTACTTGAATAGTCTTTTTTGGTGAAAAAAATCCAATCTTGTCTTTTGCGGAATCGTGTAGCTTAACTTTTCAGAGAAATGTCTCTGTAAAATTTTAAAATTCAGAATATTTTTTTAAGTCATCGTTGAAAGCACGAACAATTTTTTCGGAAAAATAGAATATTTCAATTTTCTGCCGTTACCATTTTTCACCAAATAATTTCACCGATATTCTATTATCGTTAGTGTGATTAATTTGTAACCAGTGGAAAATATTTTTTTAAATTTTATACAGGGTGTGCCAAAAATGTATTTCCTTGGAAGGGGTGGATTCCAGAGACCGTTTGAAGTAACTTTTTCCTTTGCGAAAATCTTCTCCGCGGTTTTATTAACGAAAGACACGGACCAATCAGAGCGCGGCTATAGCAGAGGGATTCCGGGCTTGGCATTGGCTGAGTCAGAAACCGCCCACTGTATCCGCACTCTGATTGGTCTGTGTTTTTCTGTTAATAACTCCTTAACAAAGCCGCGGAGATCATTTTTGCAAAGGAAAAAGTTACTTCAAATGGCCTCAGGTATCGCCCCTTCGAAGGAAATATAATTTTGATACACCCTGTATATGTCTAATCCATCTATTGATGATTTACTAAAAAAAGAAATTACATAAAATGTTTACCTGAAAGTTTAAAAATTTATCATTTTTTTACGTGTCGTAAGACCGTGTCTTCGCTATTATAAATGAATAAATAACGATTTCAGAAAAAAAGGAAATATATAAATTTAAATACAATATTATTACTAAAAATACGTTTTTTCGTCGCTATCTATTTTATTGTGACATATGTTTGTGTAGTAATAATAGTAATAAGAATAATAATAATACCGATAAATATATTATTATTTTATTATCACAAAATTTGTATTGTTTCCTTTTGTACACTTTATATGCTCAGAAATGTAGAAGCTGAAAATTTGTGTTTGTTTTAGGATAAGAGTATTTCTGAGCAGACATGTGCAATTTCAAATGGCTGTGTTTGTCGCGACGTGGATTCTTGAAGAACTTGCAACTGCAAATATTAGATTGTACTTTTTGAATAATAATTACAAGGGAATGCTCTCCGACTCTCGACCTCCTTCTGTCTTTCTCTTCGCTCTTTAATTACGGAAGGGGATGTACCCTTTGATTAACTCTTTTGAATCTGCCTCCTTTTTGCAATAAAAAGCTTCTCTTCGATTTTTACCGTTTTTTATTTAGGTTAATTATATTTGACGATGCGGTGATCTAATCCACTCGCAGTAATCATTTTTTATTTTTCACAAGTCTATAGCCAAAAAGAGCAATCATGTATAGTATGAAATGTGTATTCCAATTCGCTTAGGTGCCTAAATATGTAAAATATTTTATGATGAATTTATGTATAAATATATAGAATTTATGATATAAATATATCATAAATTCTAAAAATATCAAATTGGTACATTGACACTTCATTTCTTCTGTTAATGATTTTAATGAATCACGAATAATATAATTGTATTTTAAGAATCTCCTGATATTTTTACCATTTTAATTTTTCACCTACTCAAATTTGTTGTAAATACATCAAATCTGCAGTTTAAAAATGAATAACTACATTTTTTCAGTCTTTCCAGCAACCTTGTTTTTAGGTTAAAATGAGCTTAAAAATGATATAGTTATAGTAATATGTGTAGTAATATAGTAGTTATAGTAATATGTGGTATTAAATCAATGAAGCATGTTACAAATTTAATTGCATATCTCATTTTCATTACGTAAACGTAAACTCATTTAAATTACGCTTTGAAGTCTCGGGGAATCATTTCGCGGGGTTTATCGTTAATATTCTACAGCCATGCTATTGATGTTTCACGTTTCCCAACATCGCTCGGCGGTAACCGTGTGGCGAAATCTGTGTCAGTAATAAAAACTGCCAATATATGAACAGAAACGGTTCGCGGAGTTTCGAGAGTCCCGACAGTCGCGGACTGAATTTTTCGAGAATTTCGGGGTAATATGGAAGAACCTTCACAGACACACGTTCCGCTGCTATCAAACTAATAGCGAAAGAGAAATTACAAATTCCAATCTTGCAGCGGAATGAGTCGTATAAAGCGTTACGAGCTATTCTCTTCGAAATCATGCTCTGTATCGACATAATTTTTCGCTTTAACCGAGTCAGCGTTTAAACTAATTGGAGAGTTTTATAAAGCCATAATAAATGACATAACGTTCAAAAAATTGACAACATTTGCTTGGAAAATCCTGTTTGCAACTTACAATCAGTAAATTTTATATTTTCTTAATTCATTGATAACATAGAACCCAAATTTTTCTAAATTTTAGGAAACTTTGAAAATTAGATATTTGTATACTATTTTCATCATTTAATTAATAGATTCTGTTCGAAATTTTTTTTCAATTTTTCGCCAATTTTATTATGATATATGCCAAAAAAACGAAACAAATTTGTTTAATAATTTTTCATAGATGTTTTATAATCTCAATAGTCGTAAATCAAACATATTAGAACCCTTCATTGTAACCCGTAAACCTAGTATTGAGCAGAAATTTTAACTTCTCAGTGATTCGATAATGTAAATGTTGGTGCCGCGGCAGTCAACGTGTTAAAATGTTTTTAGAGACTAAGTATGAAAGATGCGAAAATTGATGTGTGTTGAAAATACTTGTCCAGGTCGAAAAGTACGTCGTGGCAGACCGCGGATTGGAACAAGGGGTGGAAAACACGGATCCCCATCGGTACAGGGTAGTTCACCCTCCAGAAGCGAATGGCTACCCTTGGATATGAGGACTACACCTCCAGCTGCAATGTCTGCTTTCCGTGGATTCGAGGAATCCTCTTCCGACGGCGTGGTAAATGTTTTTTTGTCTTTCTTCAATCCCTGTGTTCTTTTATTTCGTCATAATCCTTCGGGAACGGCGCCTCTGCAACAAATTACAGTGTTTACTCTATTATTGTCAGAAATTCCTAACCGATAAAAGTCCCAAAACTATCACTAGTGCCGTCATGGGCAATGAGCCGAGGCCTCTACAGCTTCGCTGTCCTTTTCTATGTTCGGTGTGGATCAAAGCATAGTAACTCCGACGAATGTTGACAATTCTGTCATGTTTCAACATTTATTAGGGGTCAAACTACTAACCCTTGCGCTGCCAAAGTATTTCATAAAAACGCGCGCAGCAGTACCACGGATGGGCCATTTTGTACCCAACCTCAAGAAATATTTGTATTGGCCATTTTAATGCTGCATTGATAGTAAAGTAACGATTACAAGTAGACCCGTGGATGTCCATGCAATTTTCAGTTTTTGTAGACAAATTTTGAGAATGTAGAGTCTATTTAACTATAATAATTATTTAATTTGATAACACTCTTTTAGCACGAACGGTACTACGTTCTTTTAATTTTGAACAATATTCAGTACTTGTTACAATGATCGGGAACTTTTTTAATATTGATGGACAAGGCTCTTCAGCTCTTGCTGTGGAAAAATTGTTTTATTTGATAAGTTCTAGTCAAACAGAGACTTTCACTAGCACGAACTTTTTTCATCTGTTCGCGTCGGAGTTTATAACGTGAAAACGTTTTTTGAAAAATATTCAACGGCCCATGCTCTATATAGACCTTATTAAAAGTTCCATAATTCTTTCAATTCCTGCATAAAAGTGTTTTCCTCGCTACAGCACTGCAAAGGTCTTGGGCCACCATGTGTGATATGCTTTTGACCACAACACGGACATATATCGGCTAGAAGATACTATTCTTTGATACACTGCCGAACGTAGAAAAGGAGTGTAAACGGTCGCCGAGGAGTGTAAACATACATGTCTACTCGGTATTTGTCCAAAACACGGGTCTGGCAGGGACAATTATCGGCTAGAAGCTACCCGACCCGACAGAGGTCACTCGGGCTTCGGGGTATACCTCGCGGCAGTGGGGATAGTTATGGGACTTTTATGGGCTAGATATTTGGGACAAATATCGAGTAAAATCTGTACTTGGTGTGATGTTAAGTATTAAAAAAAAATATGAATCACAATATTTACAGTGCAGTGCTTCTAGTTTCAAGCATTATCCATGCAGTCCAAGTGCTAAAATATTTTCATAGTTAATTTGCGACAATTAATTTCGGTTTTGAATAAAGTTCCATTACAGATAGTTGAAAACCGTGTAGTTGTTTCTATCCTGGGTCTCCAATGACCCTAGTAAAATTTACTGTACACTGAGCTTCGTATCAGCATTGCAAGGCAGTGGTAAATATGAATTTTCTGTAACTTCTTTTCCACATTTGGGTTTCGTGATCTTAAAGTATACAAAAAAAAAACGTATTTGAAGAAAGAACTGAATTTTTAAGAGGATCGCGTGGTGCTTCTTAGTCTGAGGAAACAGTGTGCCACTTCAAGGTTAAACAATTGCACGTGGTGGTTTTATTAGAAATTCTTCACGAAATTGTGTGGTTGACTGTGTTAGGTGCACTTGGGAGAGGGGATAGCAGTTTGCGAGGAACAACTGAGGGCTGTGAAATGGAGCGATTACAGAAAATTGACTCGTGGTCTAGCGGCAATTTTGTTCAGTCCTACCGAGTTAGCCACCTGCTCGGTCACTGGACAACGATGGAGCCGCGCTGGAACCGCCACCGAGAGACCCGTGAAACCTGCGCTAGATAAGGCCAAAGTGCAGGCCATCATATGTAAGTTTTTCACCTATTTTGACTCGACACTCTTTTATTCTCTAACTAGCTAACCGGAAATGGCACGAATCTCGCAATGGCGCCCGCATAAAAGCCCTAACAGGAACACAATATCCGCAATGGCCAGAGTTAACATTGGGACACCCTTTACGCTAGAATAACTCTCTCAAAATTGTACCAAACGTCCTCAGTTTTTTTAAGGAGTTGGAAGGACTAGTTCACTAGGTTATAAACGGTGTCGTTTAATTTATTCGATGCAAAAGCAATTTTTACCATCGGACGTAAAAGAGTAAACGAAACATTGACGCGCAGCTGTGAGACGATACTAATTTAGTGATAAAATTTCCTCGTTTCTAATGATGTCTCCGTGAAACTTTTACCAACATATTCGTGACGTTTTTCCGGTTAAAATGAGTCCCAACATGGTACAGTTCGAATCATATTTACTTGTTTAATCCACGATATAATAGAACCTCTATTATACGAACTTAATCAGAAAAATATGAGCGGTCGAATAACAATTATCTAGCGGCAGAGTTGGATTAAATCTTTACTAATTTTCACAATAAATCGTGCGGTATATAGATTATTTTGGATTGAATTGTTCGTCATTTGAATAATGGAGAGTTCGGATATCATCGATTCGGATAGTCGAGGTTCCACTGAACAGTGAATTATACAGGCAAATATGCTCGGAAGTATATCGTGTTTGGTCTCATTTTGATTGGGAAAATATCACGAACATGTTGGCAAGAGATTCAAATATGTTCGATCAATATTTTTCGATACACGCGAGAGTGAATGCATTGAACAAAACTTATTTGCTTGTACTGACGCACGACGAGCATTTCAATCGGTCCGATGTTTAGTACTTTTTTAACTGAAAATGAATTTTACGATGTAGACAAACTGGAAATTTTTTTACGCTACTGAAGCCGACTTTATGCGAATGTTCTCGAACTTCGAAGATTGCGAAATTTCAAGACTTCGAAGTTTTATGGCTCGACTGTCGAAGCTCTCGATCTTAAAGTGAAAAAAGTTGACGGTAATTTTATGATATTATTTTTTATATATTCTCCGAAGAAAATATAATTAATGCGTTTCGATGATTATTGAACGAGATGATTAATCGAAAAGGTTTGAAAAGGTTTTTGTCGTAAATCGATTTGACAGAGGACATTACCAAAATGTAACAAATTGATTTTAGTGGAGTTTCGATGTGATATAATTTTTCAAAAAATATGTGGGGGATGAAAGTGTCCTGAAACTTGAAGATAAGAAAATTGCTCACTTTTTTGGAAAAAATTATAAATAGTGATAGAAGAATAAATAATGATAAATAAAGTAGACTTGGACGTTAACAAGATTTCAAGTCGGCGAATTCGATGTTTCCTTTTTTTTTTTTGTGGAATGATATATATTATCGATGTAGCAACGTTCGGGAAAATAGAACTGCAATTTCAATGTGGTAGTTGGACTGCAAACGACATTCGCGTTTCAGATGAAATTAGACAGAAGTTTTTTCGTCCGCACGATTGGACGTGGTGGAACTGTTCGATAACCAGCACGCCTAGTTTAAATCCGTTGAATTTCTTCTTGCGGGGAGTACTATTTTATAAATACCGTCCTGTTCCCGTTGAACGTATTTGGAAATATCTCATTCGCGGTATACCTGTCACAAAGTTATAATTGGATCCCATTTATCTACTCACAAATTTAACGAACACCTCTTCTTCTATAATCCGCAGCGAGTGATTTCCATGAATTATGAAATTCGTTAACAGTTCCTGTGGCTTCTGCTTCGTTTGACAGTTTTCAGTACAGCTTTGTTTAAATTTGATTAAAAATACATTTAAAAATTACAATTGGAAATATACTACAATTATAATATACACAATTATAATTAGAAATATATCACAATTAGAATATGCACAATTACAATTAGAAATATAGTGGATGACTAAATTATTAGAGCCACGATATGAAAAATATATTTATTGTTAAAGTATCTGCAAACATTAATGCTTCACAAAAAATAATAAGTTTATTATACGTGGGCTGCCATTCTAAAATTGGAAAATACTGAATTGTCATAATTAGACTGCGGATTTTATGCATTTATAATAAAAATAACTTGATCAAATGAAAAATATAAGAAACACGTAAAGAATTTAAAAATGCTGATCCATTATTTTCATTTAATTACAATTATTAAGAAAAGGAGTAGATGTTGTGTAACTTTTGTGTCTTGCAACTAATACAGACAATTTTTATCTTCCATAAAAACCCGCAGTCCAGTTCGTGCAAGTGGCTGTGATAGTTCGATCGTCCACTGTGTTTTTCGTATAGTTTGTTTCGTAACTTCTCAAATTTCTAGAGTACTGATGGTCTATTTTCGAGGATGTCTCGAGGGTTTTGCAACGGTGGGTGTACAAGTACGAGCACTTGCACCTAATGTCATCCCAATAGTGGTTTTCGAAGCCCGGCGTTCTCCTGGGTAGCCTTGAATCTGTCCAAAACATTCCTTCCTATCACTGACTTAACCGTTCACCCTTTCAAAGCCAATCGAGCACTTATCCATTGATTCCAGGGCCACCACATGTGCTCCAAAGTTTCGATATTATCGACCCCACTTGGTCCTTCAAAGAACGTGTCCCCTAACTAAGGAGCATACATGTTACATTCCTCTAGACCAGAGCTGTTCAGCGTTTGCCCGTGCGGGCAGCGATTTTCTTGCCCTGGGCATACACAGAACGGCGGCCTCGAAGCCACGCCCCTTCGGGCACGAAGCCACGCCCCTGCGGTCAAGGCTATATGTATTTGTCACACGCAACGTCACAACTACGTGGCCTACCCCCACTCCGCTAAGTCACTTGCCCGTAGCTGTGCCCGCGGGCACCGGCGGGCGCCCTTGCCCGTATCACACCCTGTATAGTTCGGAATATTTTTGTTTAGATTGTATCGTAAGCAATAGGTGGAACTTTGTGTGCATTTATTGCCGAAAAGATTTATTGATTGAACCGATCGAGACCGATCGAGACCGACCGGATCTCGTACACTTTAAATTCAATAATTTCGGTGTTTTCACGCACACCGTATAGTGTAGTCGTAACATTTTCGCGTTATAACATAACGTTTTATGAACTCATCACTGAAGTAATGTGTTTTGGAAACGGTATGTTTGTGTACGTACGTGTGATGGTTTGAAATCTGATACACTTGGTTGAGAGAATTTCGACTAGTATTTACTACGCGTTCATGCGACATTAATGAATAACAGCAGTCGTAGATAAACATTATTAATGACTAGCATAAAATATGCGTAAAGAGTCATTCGATGAAATGTATTCAATTTCGCAGCAAAAACAAATTCAAGATTATTTTGTTAAAGATTCTGTAGGCGTTGCAGGTATTAAAAGTTGCACTATGTTATAACTAATTGGTGAAACATTAGAAGAATTTGAGATTATTGTTACATCAATTTATTAAAATGATTAAAGGAACGAATAAATTTTTCTTCTGCTTCTAGTAATTAAGATAGACAATCTATATGTTTATTATTAACATTGAACACTAATGTTACATTTGTAATTAGTGAATTTTAATTGGGCAGAGAAATAACTTTTTACAATGAGAAAAAATGTCAGACTGTGAAAATATTCGATTCGAGAAGGTAAATCTAATGATAGGCAAACTAGTTTTCTCAAGGTCATTTTTCCAAAATTTCAAGGTCATCATAATTTTTAAAAATGAGACTGTACAAGCATCAGGGGTATTTTATAGCGTGATAAATTTTTCCTAAATCATCTATCAAATTCCGTATTCACCGGAAATTGTAGGTTTGTTATTTTTTGATTTTAGGGACGGTGGGCGATCACTATAGATAAGAACATATAATAACATACTCCCGAGGCAAAATCGAGAATTTGATCTGAGCAAATATTCTGAATCGATAAGTGAAAAATTACTTTTTAATCAACAGAGAAAAATGACAAAAATTCAGTAATATTCGACCAGAAATGTTTGGTACGATTCAGCATAGTTAGCATAGTTTGAACATTGGAATTTGTTCAGCAATTTGGACGTTGGATTTTGATCAACGAATGGAACACTGGAATTTTTATCCGGTGGTTGAAACGTTCCCGAATAAGATATCGCGCTTTTAAAAAGTATGAAACGGCACTCTCCCCGCCGGCATTGCGAACGTTCGAAAGTTGTTTTGCGAAACGGCCGGAGATATCGGGAATCTCGGGTAATTCGCGGAACAATTGATGCAACGAGGTGGAACGAGAAAACATAGGAAAGGCACGCGAAATTCGCGAATCAAGAAACACACGGCAAGCGCAGGATATCCGAGAATAAAGCGGTGACTACTCCGGCCGATGTCTAAATATTTAGTTCGACCGAAAATAGGTCGGTTCGCGTATTGGGATTCCAGTTTATGAAGTCGTGTTGTGTTCCCCTTCAGGAAAAATCTACCATCCGTCGGCTGTGCAGATATTTTCAACTCGTCCCGGCTACACGAAATAAATAACTAAATTTTGTTAAACGTATTGTCCGTGCAACAATTTCGTTATCTTTCGTTCGGCATTTCCGGCGCAGCTACATTTTATAAAAGCTTCGAGGCACTCCTAACAAAGCTCGGATTAAAAGCAGCACTCTGCGCGTTTGAACGAAATTTACAATACGGAAGTTGAATGAAATTTTCATTGGGGTCACGCGAATTGTTTGTGGATCAAATACGCTCGCACAAAAAAATTGTTTTTGTTTTGTAATTATTTTTTTCTATTTATGAAACTATTACCGACTTATTCGCGACATTTTTCCGATTAAAATGAGTCCCAACATGAAATGATTCGGAGCATGCTGGTTTGATTCGCGATTCAGCAGAACCTCGATTATCCGAACTGTTGGTCATGCATGTTCGGATAATAGAACAGCTGCCTAGATACAGTACTAGATTAAATCTTTAATAACTTATATAACAAATCTTGTTCACACTGGGTTGAACTGTTTTAATCATTCAGATAATGGAGAATTTAGACACCGGTTCGGATAATCGAGGTTCCACTTTATTGTGAATTTAACAAGCAAATGTGCTTCGAAGCATGCCATGTTTGGATTCGTTTTAATCGGGAAAATGTCGCGAATATGTTAGTATAAGTTTCATAGAGAAATAATTGAGGATAATAAAGTTTTTTTACAATAAACAAGCGCAAAATTTGGTGATGCTGAGGGATGACCTCTCACAATCCAGATTTTTCCACTCAATCTCACCGCTCAAACGAGTCGGGTGCTGTTGGTAACGGTCCCAAGTAACAGTCTGACAAGATTATGGCAACCCATGATTTACGATGCTCTTAATATCGCAGTAAATGCACGGTAATACCTTCCTTATTATCTCATTTTGCATCACTGGTGACGATTTTGCGCAAGAAGTCCCTTGGATCTTGTCATCGTGGACTGTATCTCATCTCCTACGGTTGTTGTCCATCTTGAGCTTTTAAATATTATGGTTGCCATTTCCGGACTCCATGATCATCAGTAACTACAGACAGCAATTCAATTCGATCAAATTCATTGGAACAGTTAAATTGAACTCTCGCAATACTGAATTCTTATTGTTTTTTCATGAAGTATTCAAGTTTGGAAATTGCGAATATACCGGGTGTCCATTCCGTTGAACCCGAAAAGTGTCAAAATGCTGTGAGTTATCAAGAATGTATACACTTTTTTAGGATACCCTGTATATTTAACAACATCGCAAGTAATATTGCCCGTCACATAAATAAGAAACATAGTTTTGTTACTGTGGCCTCAACAATTCGATCACCCACTATATTTAAATTTGGAACAGAGTTTTATTTGATTGACCCATTTAGAGGGGCTAAATTAATTTGTGTATGCCTAATAATTAATTATAGAATGACAGCAATAAGCGAAGTACAAGTGATGACCTAATCTTCGAGTGATGCATCGAATGCCATTTGTTTCTATTCAACAATGCCTTTCACGTGCCTTGGTGTTAAGATTGTCGGATTATTAAATATTGTAAAAAATGTCATTACAATTAGCAAATTCTCTGCGGTTCTAAATTCATAAACGGGAAATGTAATTCTTTGTCTTAATCTGTAAAATTCTCTTCAGAGATAAAAGCTTGAACACATACATAAGTCGTGTTAGATCGCATGAGGTAGTACGTTGTTGTCACAAAGGACAGTTTATCTCGTTTGCATTTAATTAAAGCTGAGAAAATAACTGCAGAATGGAAACCAAGTACGGTTTTACTGTGCCAAGTATTACGCAAATATTCGATGTATGGTACTCAGATTGCAATTTAAATATCATCCGAAAAATTAAAAATTAACAAAATATGTCGAAGACAGTGGCGGGACCGTTAATTTTGATGCCCTGGGCGAATACTCCTTGGGGGCCTAGCCGATTAACCAAAATTAACTCAAGTACCAAACATTATTCTATAATTTATTTTTCCTTAAATTGTTAATTTAAATTGTTTTTATTTTTTATTTTTTTGACCGCGAAGGGGCCCTGCACAGCAGCCCATAATTTCCGCGCCTAGATCCGCCGCTGGTCAAAGATAAAATAGTTAGCGACGACAAACTAAAATAAATTAGAACTTAAAAGTACAAATTCATCTGATGCGAATAACACCGCCAACACTAACAATACAACATGAATAATAAAATGGAATACCATCGTGGAATAAAGTATTCTACTTGTTGTAGCATGATCTCCATACAAATTACGTCCGCAATTGTATTCAACAGAAACGGGCACACAATAATCGAAAGACTGACCAAACTGTAGCTATATCTACACGATTACATTCGGAACACAATAATCCCAGTGCGTTATGTTCTTTGCCAAGAACAATCAACCACGAAACATTGCTATTGGACTACAAGAACTCGATGCGAATCGAAACCAGAATACTCGACAATTTTGGAGAAATATTTAACACCAATATTTATTCAGATTTTTAGCGAGTCTTATTCTATATCCGAAGAAATAAATTTATTGTTGGACGAGAATTTTCTAAAATACTTAAAATAATAGCATGATATGAGACCATCCTTGTTGCTTGATCAGAATGTTACTAAAACAATAATAGTTACTACTTTGTAGCTTGTGGAATTATTTTATATTCTCATTACAAGTGCATAATTAATTCCATTCTTGACCAAACTTTGAAAGGTAATTTACAAGTGCTGATAATAACTTCTTGCAGATATATAAAAATTAAATACAGTAGGACCTCGATTATCCGAACCATCGAAGTTTCAATTATCCCAGAAAGTTCCAAATTTAAATTTGATTACTCTAAGGTGGTTCATATGCAACAATATTTATTGCACAAATCAATTAAGATTAAATCTAGTATTATTAGCAAGTAACTGTTATTCGACCACTCACGTTTCCTTGTTTAGTTCGGATAATCGTGGTCCCTACCATATCTGTACAAACCGGCCTAATATCAGTAAGTGTCCCGAAGTGAGAAAATTGAATTAACTGTTAAAACAAAGCATGCTTTAAAAATAAAATTTATTCGATCCTTCCCACGGGAGCGTCTGTGTCATTTCAATAATTGTAAAATAAATGACTCTGTTATTTAACCGCGGTAGAGTCTGTTCCGCAAGAGCGTACTGACGATGTCTCTATAAATATTGATATATTTGTATAAAATTTAATACGGATAAAAATACAATACGCAGTACAGTACAGTACGCTCTTGCGTGTCTGTAGGTTTAGAGTTAAACTGACTCATAAATATTCGTTTTGCTGAATGGGTCTTGCTGGCCAGTTAAAATTGGTTCACAGAGCGACATTGCGACAGATTGTTTTTTTAATTTGCTCATTCGGCGCATGTTTGATTGGAATTTTAAAGCCTACGTGACATCGAGGTTTCCAACAGTGGACGTGAGCAGCGTGAAGCAAGTGCTGGCTTACAAATGCAAGGAGAATTCGACAGCACTCAAGATGAAATCTATCAGATACATTTGGTGAGTCCAATTTCATTTTTTCCAATTTAGATTCTATCTTTCATGTCTATCTAGGGTAAAGAACCCAATTACTGTGGGGGTACCAATCATTGTGCCTATATTAATTATACCTATTTTTAAAGCATAACGAATATTAAAAAAGAGATATTACATTTTTTTTCATTAAAATCAGTTAGTGTATAGGTTAAACTTCACCTTGGGAACCCAAAAATTTTTAACTTCTTATTACACAATCCTGTAGATATTGACGAGAAAATGCCAAAAATCGAAGTTTTAAGGCGAGGAATTCACTGGTACAAAAGTTATGTTATAAATTATGTTTCATATCTCTTTCGTAATATTCATTATGCTTTCAAAGTAAGTATAATTAATATAGACATCGTAATTGGTGCCTCCACAGTAATTGGATCCTTTACCCCATATCTTTAGATTCTACTTTTCAGATTTTATTTTTCCCTTCCATCTGATCTGCTTCTTGTCCTACTAATAAATATAGTTATTTATTACAGAGGAAGATTCTCAATACTGCTCCTGTTAACCCATTTAGACCTATAGCACCACATACACGGTACACTTCATTAATCAAAATTTACTGACCTAGCTCAAGTTTCATATTATCTAGCTCCACGTCAGGAAGTAGGTATAAACAATACTAGAAAAATAGTTCATTATTATAATTTGTCGAAGAGTGGATACATAGTCCTCAATTATATTCATAACGAAAATTCCACAATACTCAGCCTGAACTGGTTTCTAGTCTAAATGGGTTAACTGTAGTTGGTTCTACAGCGAGATAACAAAAATTAATGAATCCATTAATTAGAAATGCTTTTACTTCCGTTCTCTAGTTTTTCATCTGCAATCAACTTTTTCTGGAAACAAGGAATGAATTTCATATTATGAGAGAGAAATTACTGCGAGTCTATTTCTAATCTTGGCTCGGACAAATTATATTTCTCTTAATAGCATGTGTGCAATAAAATCGAAAAATCATTTCGAGCTCTTTAAGTAGGAGATATGACACGTCTTTGGACTATGAACTCTTTTATTTAAATATTTTTCATAAAAATTCGTTCATGCTAATAATACACTGGGTATTAAGAGGATACGTATAGACAGTCCATGTTCCCAATAGAACAATGATTGTCTCTAAATGATAATTACGTACTATCTTTATTAATCATATACTGTCTAATCCACCTGATTGAAGAAGAATCAAAAAATGTGGGACACGTTTTCGATATATGGAATTATATTCACATTTTTCTGATTATTAAAAGTACCTATAAATATTTTTAAGAAATTCAAGTATTTACGTTCAAGTACGTGCATTTAATTCTCCAAAAAAGATGCCAAAGACTAATAAAAAATATTGCTTCTAGCCCAGAAAACTCACTTAAAAGGGGTCGCTAAATTATTTGTCACGTACAAAAGGATGTACATCTTGTACACGTTACTTAACGACCAACCCTTTTATAAATTTTACATGAAATTGCTCTTTCGTTTGGTCGTTTATTTGTCATTTTGAATACTAAATCGTGCTATCGTGGCGTTAAGTACTCTTCCTGTTTTTTTTTCTTTCCAAGGGAAAGAATTTTTAAAATGTGAAAAGCACTATTTTTGCATAATCGGTTCTCTGTTTACGGGCTAAGCTTTTTTACAGATACTTGGTCATTAGAAGAGTAATTATACAGTTTCAGAATTAAATAATTACATCTAGACTGCGGATTTATATGCAACATAAGAAGTATTAATTATGAGAAACAGGAGCTGAGTAAAAATTTGTTTGATCTTTTCATAATTTTAATGAAATAAATCAATTCGCAGTGTAGTCGTAATTATAATGGGGGACCCATTGTTTTAGAGTTGTTGTGCTACTACTTCCGAAAACAACTGCTAGGGTAAGGGAACACGTTACTGTGGGGGTACCGATTACTGTGCCTATATTAATTATACTTACTTTTAAAGTATAATGAATATTAAAAAAGAGATATTAATTTCTTTTTCATTAAAATCAGTTATAGGTCAATCTTCACCTTAGCAACCCAGAAATTTTTATCTTTTTATTATATAATCCTGTACATCTTGATCAGAAAATGCCAAAAATCGAAGTTTTAAGGCGAGGAATTCACTGGTACAAAAGTTATGCTATAAGTTATGTTATATATCTCTTTTTTAGTATTCATTATGCTGTAGAATTGAGTCCCTTACCCTAGTGAACGACTTATTTCTGCCTATCAAGCCAGTTTCGAGAGCACGAGCTTTCTCATGACATCAAACGAGCGCATAAAAGATTAACACCACCACACCTGGTGCACATTCTAACGTGCATTTACCTTTATCACCTGGAAGAAAGTCACAAGTTCAAGTTGCTCGACACCTTGAACTTCAGGTGCAAAATTAAAAACGTAGTCTGCCTATGATTAACACTTTGACTGCCAACCCTACAACCTTGAGAATTCGACAAAATTATTATTATTGCTATTATTAGGATTTATTCAATCAAATAAACATTGAAAAGCTAGCATGCCTACTGTATAACGCTGACGAAAATACTTTTTCAATCTTTTTGCATTCTACATATCCTACGCTTCGCTGCAGTCACTATAGCTTAAAAATTCATTTTTAAGGCTGGACAAGATCGGAGTGCATTGCCCCTTTTACAAAAAAAAAAAAAACAAATGTTTCACAAGTTTTCCATTTCCAACTTTTCACTGCTTCCAACGATAAAAATGATTTCAAGTCGTTTAGTTTTTAATAAAAATATTAAATCCTCGTCTTGTTCTGATAATATAATGGCGTAAGTACAATCACAGAATATTTTTGTTTGCATAAAATAAAATTCCGGTTCGAAGAAGTTTTTCGTACAGTATTCGCTATTCAACTGCAAAATCGTACATAAAAAAATTGCAGAATACAGTGTTTACTCTATATATGTCCCAAATGCCTAGCCGATAAAAGTCCCCACTGCCGCGGGGTATTCCCCGGGAAGGGCCATGAATCGAGGCCTTTACAGCTTCGTTGTTCTTTTCTACGTTCGGCGTGGATCAAAGAATAATATCTCCTGGCCGATATATGTCCACGGCTAGACCTGTGTTTGGACATATATCGAGTAACCAGTGTATTTTCGTTTGCGTGAAATAAAATTCTCGTTTGAAGGAGTACTCTCCGATAGTTGCTGCAACAAAGTGCAACAAAGGTCAGTACAAATGTCTCCGGAACCGAGGGCTTTGCAATAATTAAATAACTCGGAACGTTCGTACGGTTTTTATGCGGGCAATTGTGCTTTATGCACTTCGTTCTTCATATCCCCTTTTACGACGAAGTATGGTACTCATCTTCGTCGACAAGTTTTTTCCATTTATCAGGCAGCTCTGTAATGTCACTTGCGTAAAACTTTTTATTCGTTTGTTGCAAAAATCCCTCCATATGCTGTTGACTTCTGTTTTGAAAATGCCTCCTTGCCTTTGCTAGTCTTTCCAGCTCACTTTACTCTAGTTGTCGTTTCGAGTTCTGAAACAACAACAACTTCTCATCCTAACTTCGGATTCATTTTCAACAATGGTTTCGGTGTTGTCACGGTACAAACGTATGAGGTACACTCCGCGACAAGTTTATAGAATATCTTCGAATTTTTCGCATTTCTTGAAATCAAGATTTTGTAAATATATACCTTAATAAACAATAATTTTTGCTTTTAATCACTTCTTTATGAAATTTTTACTGACATATTTGTTGCATTTTTCTGATTAAAATGAGTCCGAACATGACACAATTCGGAGCATATTCGCTTTTTCAATTGGCGAATTTAGTAGAACCTCGATTATCCGAACTGGTGAGATTTAAATTCTTTTTTATTCAAATAATATATAGTTCAATTTAAAGCGATTCATATGATCCACTGTACAAGTTAGTATTTTAATCTAGTACTCCAGGTCGATAACTGTTTCATTATCTGAACAGTCAGTGCCATTGGCTAGTTCGGATAATCGAGGTTCTACTATATCGTGGATTACACGAGTAAACATGATCCAAATTGTGTCGTGTTTGGTATCATTTTAACCAGAAAAGAGTCACAAATATATCAATGACGAATTCATTAAAAAGTCATTAGAAAGAAAAAAGTTCTACACGATATAAGTGACATTTCGGTCCCGAAATTTTTATATCGAGATATATCGAGATATTGGATTTAGGCCACCTTCGGGTGGACCAGCTTGTATACGAAACTTCCACTGACATTATTGGTTTCAAGAAACGCGAAAAATCCAGAGTCCCTGTCATTTCGCCGCTGAACGCATGCTATCATGCGACCCCGGGCCACTTTGCGTTATGAGAGCGCGCGGCTTCCAAGTTCTGATTTCTTTCTTATTGCTACTCTTCCCTGACTGTGGACAGTCGTCTTTCAAATGTTTACTTCGCCAAAGATTTTACGCACTCGTATAATACGATTGGGAGCCGTTACAGGAGTTTTCATTCCTCCAAGTCATAATTAGACAGCGGGTTTTATGCACTTATGGCAAAAACGAGTAGGTGTAATTGAAAACAGTAAAAAACATTAGAAGAATTTGGAAATACTGTTATATTGTTTGCAACCTATTAAACATATTACGAAGGAAAATAAGTTTCTATTTCGCTCCAGTTTGTTGCAGTTCAGGTAGAAAATTTTTATTTTCCATAAAGATCCGCTGTCTGGTACACCGCTGTCTTCGGTGTATGTAAACGGCATGTTTTTCTCTGCAATCCCGGATAAATTAGATCTTTCCAGAAACTCGCGTAACGTAATACACCGGAAATAAACTCTGCCTTTGCTTATGCTTTTTAATGGGAGCTCTTATTAGACCAGAAGGTGCGCTGCATACACTACCTATCGCGAAAGCTGCGCATGAGATGTTTCTTAGAGGTCCTCGTTAATTTAAAAAACGCTTTTTCCCAATTTTTAACCATGAAACGACTGCATACGAATTCGTGAAAATTTGTTTATTCTTACCTAATTTTTCTGGAAAATATACGAAAAATTGTTCATCTCAAACATGAATTTCTTAATTAGATATTTTTTTTTAGCAATTTTAATGTTCCAAGAATTTTTGGTTCAAAATTCAGACGTTCTATGTATGTTTACCTGTGTCACAATAATTAAGAGTAATTAAAAGAAGTAATTAAGGACATAAAGCAGCCTTTCCCTGGAGGAGGATAATTTTAATAATTACAGAGAACGAATTTTTACAAACAGTGCATAATAGCTGGAACAAAATTTAAACCGAAAATTTAAATTCCAAGGGTAGAAGTAATGGCCTTTCTTCATAAGTACACGATCGGAAATAATTTTCTGTGCACTCAATAGTTTTTATAACTCACTTGACATGAAAAAACTTACATTGCAAAATTGTTAAGTTTTTTGCTGATTTCTCTCATATCAGTTATATAGAATCATTTTAAAAAATCCTATTCACCAACTACTACAATTCTATTTTCTTTTTGGTCAAATAAATGGCGACAACATTTTAAAATGTCATAGGTATTTTTGCAGTTCAATCTGAAGTTGTAAAACATGGAAAAATGATTTCGTCCAACTAGACGAATTTCCTATTTTTTTTTTGGATTTTGATGTTGGACTAGTTCCACGGTGCTTCAAAAATTCTGATTTATATGCAAATGATTGAAATGGCAGTCAAAATGTTAACCTATTCGGCAGACGCGATCGTAGTTCACACGGCGTTATTTGACAGGCTGTTTCAATAACGCACCACTCATCAATGCGGACTGCGGACTTTTATGCGAAATAAAAGATGCCTGCGTCGATTGCAAGGAACAGTAGACTTCTCTTTCTTCCTTTAATAATCTTGCAATTGATATATTGCCACTCTCACATTCTTCCAATCCGTTTTCCGTTTGAAATTGCTCCAATTCGCTTTCGTTATAAATGTATAAAGTCCGTAGTCTATTCATCACCATAAATCATTAGATATTGGAAATCTACAAGCCGTGACGGTGGGCTATTTTTATTTCTTTCTCACCGTGCCACGTTTTTTTTACATTAAACATACCTTTGTTATTTATATTCCGTGCAACCCGGTTTCTTTTGAAAAATTTGCTGCACGAAATTTGGCGCGAACGTTGCACCGCTTTAACGTGCAAATTGAGCGGTATGCTTTAATAATTATTTCTAGCAGAATGAAAAGACTAATCCTTGCATGTTCAAAACTGGGTTATCGGAGATCCACTAATTTCATAGCTATAGCGCACACACAGTGGCCGGGCCGTTTACGTTTACAAGCAATTCCTGCCGGGTTTCGGCGTTATTTTAATGCCGCGCCGTGATATAATTATTCAGACAAAACGTTATCTTGCGCAAACAATTACACACTTTGTGTAATAAATACATCGTATTTTATCCGAACAATACAAGGGTTTCATCGCGAGTATCATTTCGATTACAATTAAATGGTCTTTGATCTGATACTTTTGTACACGTTATACAACAAATCATAAAATAATTTTCCTTTGAAATCGGTGGACAACGCAGACATTCATCAATTGGGACATAATGGAATGTTTTTTAATGGATTTATTACGTTATATTTTATATTTCATATAGTTTAATAGATTAAACTTTATATCGAAAACGTGTAGACACAGTTATATTAATAATACAATGTTATATTGAAAATTACACAATCCAACAAATCAAACAATTTTGATGTATATTATACAGGGATAGCAATGAGATGCTAATGGGGTCGTCGAAAAAGCAAAATGCTGAGAAAGAAGTACAGTAGATCCTCGATTATATGAACTAATTCGGAGACAACAGTGATCACAGTTACATCTCCGTAACTGTCGGGTCTGCCGAGCGACAGTTCTAGTAGAGCTGTTACATTCTTTGTGGTTTGCAGAACGTAGAAAAGGACAGCGATTCAAATAGAAAGAGGGACCGAGCCTTCGACTCCTTGCCTCTCTTTCTGTTCCATTCGCTGACCTCTTTCACTACTCGAAAATTTAATCGTTTATTACACGAGTAACTATAATCGTAATTATATCGTGTTTAGTTTCATTTGGATTAGAAAAACGAGACGAACACGACCGTAAAAGCTTCATGGAAAAAAACCAAAAATTAAAAAAGTTGCAATCTTTTTCTTCGCTTGCATTAGTGTGAGTCTCGCCGATGCTCACACTGTGTCTCACCATGTTTACCGCTTGACTGGTTCCAAGGTGGATCCCTCCCAGTGGTGAGTATAAAATTTGGACAGTTACGGTAGAGACCTTTGCGACAGTTACGGAGATAATACTGTAAACATGGTCGTGTTTCTTCTTTCTTCGCTAATGTGTATTTGTTTGTATTTCCATACCTCATTCAAACTATATACTCTTTTCTGATCGCGGTGCTTCCATGGCGACTAGGGATGACAATATTTCACACATGAGCCGTGATGTCGTTCCGAACTCATCCTTACGTAAATCGTAGTAGGCTCATGGGGTCGTTTCGACTTCGGCACCGTGGCACATGTCGGCTCTAAATTTTGTATACGATTTTGCTTTATGAATCAGTATCGCGTCAATGGTAACCCATACCTTTAAAAAAAGACCGGGGTTCTTGTTACAAATAATCGACGGGAAACAAACAGAACGAGCATCTGTAAACGAAGAATTCGAAACTGTGCAAAGCTCGTGTAACAAAAACTAGTAGAAATCTGTATCTCTATTATGACGAATCAGATATACGGTAGCAATTCCGAGCAGAATTATCCAAGTTGAAAAAGTGCCATTTTTTGGTCTATACGTAACTTTTATCATAGACGCAGGCTTCGAGTAAATGTTAAAGCCATTTTCTTAGGAGCTATTAAAAAAAGAAACCCATGGAGGGGCCCTATTGGATTTTCCTAATTGGTCCTAAGGACATTCTAACTTTTCATAAAATTCGTCCTTTACGTCCAAATGTGAACACGTGCATCGAAATCATTTTCTTCCGAAATGTCCACAACATTATATGCACACGTGTTTCAAAGCTCGCTAACAAATATCAGTGTAGATCGCGTATGCGTCGCGATTGTCACGTTCGCAGATATCGATTCCGACTTTTACATTTTAACCATTAAACAAACAATGTGTACACATCCCGAACATAAACGAGTCGATTAAATAAAATTTATTGATTCAAGCGATCGTTGTAGGTAGCTGTTCCAGTAATCGAACATTCCTGTCCGGCTAATTAGTTCGGATAATCGAGGTTCTACTTTATCCTGAACTGAACGAGTAAATGTAATCCAAATTGTGTCGTGTTTGGACTCATTTTAATCAGAAAAATGTCACAATTACGTGGATAAAAGTTTCATGCGAAATTAAAAAAAAACCTCCGGTGCCCTTGACACTTGTAGAACCGTTCGAGTGAACGCTCGACGGAGGTTCGGGACAGTGTCGCCAGATCGAGACTGTGTTCCCCCACTCCAACTTCCCCTTCCACCACGCTATTCCCCACGCTTCCGCCGCGTCCCGGTCACGGTGATGTCAGATCGAGACTGTGTTTCCCCACTCTAACTTCCTTTTCTATAGCGCTATGCCCCACGTTTCCGCCGCGTCCCGGTCACGGTGATGTCAGATCGAGACTGTGTTTCCCCACTCTAACTTCCTTTTCTATAGCGCTATGCCCCACGTTTCCGCCGCGTCCCGGTCACGGTGATGTCAGATCAAGACTGTGTTCCCCCACTCTAATTTCCCCTTCCACCGCGCTATTCCCCACGCTTCCGCCGCGTCCTGGTCACAGTGATGTCAGATCAAGACTGTGTTCCCCCACTCTAACTTCCTTTTCTATAGCGCTATGCCTCACGTTTCCGCCGCGTCCCGGTCACGGTGATGTCAGATCACGACTGTGTTCCCCCACTCTAATTTCCCCTTCCACCGCGCTATTCCCCACGCTTCCGCCGCGTCCCGGTCACAGTGATGTCAGATCAAGACTGTGTTCCCCCACTCTAACTTCCTTTTCTATAGCGCTATGCCCCACGTTTCCACCGCGTCCCGGTCTCGGTGATGTCAGATCAAGACTGTGTTCCCCCACTCTAACTTCCTTTTCTATAGCGCTATGCCCCACGTTTCCGCCACGTCCCGGTCACGGTGATGTCAGATCAAGACTGTGTTCCCCACTCTAATTTCCCCTTCCACTGAGCTATTCCCCACGATTTCGCCGCGTCCCGGTCACAGTGATGTCAGATCAAGACTGTGTTCCCCCACTCTAATTTCCCCTTCCACCGCGCTATTCCCCACGCTTCCGCCGCGTCCCGGTCACAGTGATGTCAGATCAAGACTGTGTTCCCCCACTCTAACTTCCTTTTCTATAGCGCTATGCCCCACGTTTCCGCCGCGTCCCGGTCACGGTGATGTCAGATCAAGACTGTGTTCCCCCACTCTAATTTCCCCTTCCACCGCGCTATTCCCCACGCTTCCGCCGCGTCCCGGTCACGGTGATGTCAGATCAAGACTGTGTTCCCCCACTCTAATTTCCCTCTCCACCGCGCTATTTGGGGAATAGCGTGGGGGCGCTGCCGTCGCGGCTCGGTGACGGTCACGCGTTTCGTCTCTGCCGTGCATATTCCGGTACTGGCAGAGAGAGGGTAACTGTTTTCCCCTCGTTTCGTGCGCCCTCCCCTCATCTGGCGACACTGGTTCGGAGATTACGTTCGGAGTAAACAAATGCTTATGTTTCAGCGAGGACACAGCGTATAGAGGAGGAAAGAAAGATGTTTAGAAGTATTGGTGTCTGTTCGCAGTGAGAGACAGGAAACGGAAAGATCGCCGAGAGCGAATCAGGAGGATAAGTGAGAGGTGGTAGGTGTGCGTTGAGAACATGGGAACTTCGGACATTTGAAGAACTTCGGAGCGTTGTTCATTTGACTCCAAAGGCTTCTCGCGACTAAACCTGCCCTGCATTCATCGACCTTTCTCGTCTATCGTCTCTTCGAATTACTTTCTTCGATCGAGCTGTTTCGTAGCCGCCTTAATCCCCACCCCCCTCCGAGACCCTCGCGTTTGCTCGATCGCATTCGATCCGGAACCATCAAACGAACGGCTCCGGGTAAGATCGTCGACGAGAATCGCACCGATTACTTCGAGAACGGATTTCTTCTTTTCTGTTCGAACCGTTCCGACCGGATTCGTAACGAAACCTGTCCATCGAATTCAGAATTAATTGCTGTCATGGCGCCATCCCGGTGATTCATGGTGTACCATTCGCATCGGTTTCACAAATTGGACTGACTCGTTGGCTCGACACGTAGCATTTAATTACAAATATCAGCGAGAGCTTGCCCTGCTTGATCTGCTTATACGTTTCATTTTATAGATGAATGATGCGTTAATTGCGTTCCATGGCGCGTTAATGACACATGAAATTATCACTTACACTTGGCCCAATAATCAGCCGGCCGGTGAAAATTGATCAATCGGGGAATTTCGATGCCACGGAGCCGATGAGATACTGTTTCGCATGTTTTCAGTTGATTATTTTATCGAGGAAAGTTGTCCTTGAAATCTTACTTTACTGATTCGCATGGTCGCTTTCGTTACGAATCACTCGATCCTCAAATTTGGAAAGTAGTAGTCGTTTCATGTTAAATATTGTGGAAGTAGTTGCTCTTTTACGAACGAATGACGATTAATATTTTATTTTTTATTATTATCATTATCTTAGCTTTACGATTATATTTTATAATCGAAAACATATACAACGTGCTGTACACAGCGTACAGATGCGATACGAAAGCTAGTTCGCAATTGCTTTTCTTGTTTGTTTTGTTAAAGAAAAGGAAATGTTTATGTTATTGATGATCGTTTATTTGAACGATGTTAAACATTGATTTTATATTCGTCAATCTGTTCCAAACTTATAGTTATTTTAATATGTAAATATATTCTTCTATTATTGTTTTGCAACTGTTTTACAATGGTTTGGCTAGTAAAAATTATTCAAATGTATATTACCCGTAAACGAAAGTTAAGAAGCACAACAAATTTAATCAATATTTATTACTCGTGTCTACGCATGGTGTGTGGAAATTGAGATTTAGGATGGGTCTTTCGGTATTTTATTTAAACAACACGAGTAACAAGAACAACTGTGCTTAACTTTCGTTGCCGGATGTAATTGTTGATCGATGAGAATCTGCATTTGCAACAATTCTTCCTCAACGTTGTAAATGTTTAGTCGAAGGAGAACGAATCGTACTAAATTATTTTCGCCTTACTACTTTCCAAAATTTGTGTAGTATCCTTGAAACTCGGAGAAACAACAAAACCAATCAACGAAATCGTTTGAACGATTAACAGTTTTAATGAACAGTGATAAAATTCGAGAAAATGCGGGAATAAAACTTGAACTTAAATTCTGTATTTTAAAAATAAGATGAAACGGAACGATCGTTTCGAATATAAAGAAAAATTGCATTGAATGCAACGCGTTCGTGATAAATTTTAAACGCGACCTAAAACAATCGTTTTAAAAACGGAAAAGCTTTAAGGAAAATTCAAGACGACTTCTAAATGCAAATAAAATTTGTGAACGTTCCAATGAAACGCGAGAAGAGACGAAGCGTATTCACGCAAGTGATTTAACTCGACGAGGAGGTTATGCTAAAGAGAAACCCATCTATTATAATTGGCGTGCAATAAGCTCTGATAAACGCGAGAAAATGAACGCCGTTTTGGTGATCATCCTCCGGCAGATCGAACCAATTTCAAAATCCCGTGAAAATCGAGTAACACGATTTTGGGGTGGGATGGGGGGGGGGGTGTGGATGAAATTCAATTAAACGAAAAGTAAGAGGAACCGTATAAGAAGTGAGAGAAAGATTTAGTTCGCGATGATACGTGAACTAGCGTAGCACTAGCAACCCCTTAGAAAGGCATTAAACGAGTTAATTAGGAAAGTGATGAAACGGATTGAAGTTATGCCTGATTAATTCTTAATAAACTTGATTTCTAGGGAGAACTAATACGATCTATTGTCTGTTTTGGAGTAATGTTGAGAAACAGCTGTTGCTTGAGTATCGATACGAGCGTAGCATAAACGCAGGTACAGCGGGTTCAAAGATACTTGATCAGAGTAGACGTGTGCATTAGAGTGGCTGAGGAAATGTTATGAAAATTACGGGTCATATCTGTGCTACAACGAAGATATTTTATATTTTACTAAAACTGCGATTCTCATGGCGCATTGAACTGGTTTTTTGAAAATTTCAGGTCTATTTTTATATAAGATTAAAATTCTGGGACTCTTTTTACACAAAATTCAACTCCCAGGACTCTTTCTACACAAAATTTAACTCTCAGGACTCTTTCTAAACACAGTTTTAATTCTAGAACTCTTTTTGCTCAAAATTGAAATTCCAGGTCTCTTCCTACACAAAATTAAAATTCCAGAACTCTTTTTGCACAAACACGTCTCTGATACTCCATGTGTTTCTTCTGACATTTACTGCGTATTGAAGTAAAATATTATTTAATATTAGCAGCAGATATTGAAATGCAAATAAATAAGAATGCATAATATTTGTATCTTACTTTTACCACAGAGACTCTTCGAGTCAATGGGAGCAATTTTTCCTCGACTTTAATTATTATAAAATTCAGCATGATCATGGGAATTAGCATGAAGGTCTTTATTCTAATCATTGCTATATTTACTATTTTCCCGCAGTATAAGAGCAATTTGCATCGAATGAGGTATAATGATGATCATAATAGCTGTCCGCTGCGCTCCAATCATTCCTGGCTCGTAGAATGAGAGTAACGGGAGTGGGATGGACAACTGTTATGACCGTCTACCATAACCTCAACTCGTTTCTTTTAGATATCGCATTTTCACGAAGAAAATTATTAAATACAGATTCCCCTCAGCTGTTCTACAGAACAGTCTGAACAAATATCTTTCATCCGACTGTACACTGACCTGTTGAATTAGCGATAAACTATTTAACATATTCAGAATCATCTAATTATTTTTTCTTTTTTTTTTCCTCAAAGAATCATTTCCTGCTTGATTTACCAGCGTTTTTGTTTTTTAAATAGAAACTTTAAAACACGCACGTTTAAAAAAAGTTAGTTTATTCGACAAAGCGTGACGCTTCGGCGAAACGCGATCGAAAGATCCTTTAACATTCTTTGTATACTTGTTTACAAAGCGGGATACATTGGAGATATTGTTGATCAATCGGAACCACGCTTACAGGTGATTTTTTTTGTTTTTTTTTCTTTTTTTTTTTCTACGCGATTTTCCATTCGAAACGGAAATGTCCGTTGTAGCTTCTTGTTTCTTTTTAGATCATTTTATTTCGTTTGTGTCTCATTTATTGACATCTATTGACAAAAAAAAAGAAAACAAACAAAATGTTAACGTCATCTTTCTGTTGAATTATTGGATGATTTTTGCGTCTCTGCGCGATGAAGGGTGGAAAAAGTAAAAAGCAAAGCTACCGGGATACAAGGGTAGTCGTTTTCGTAATAGATAAACGCCTAAGGTTTAAACAAACAAACAAATAAAAAAAAAAAGTAAATAGACAAATGAACCGAAGAATTAAAGAAATGAAAAAGGTATATATATAAATATATAAATACAGATAAATAAATAAATGAATTTATATGTGTATAGTATAGGTATATGTATATGTGTGTAGGTACATATACAGATACATATGCATACATATGATTATATTGAATTATTATTAACGAGAATAGATGAGAACTTATATATTATTTGTTGGGAGAGCATATATTATACGATATTTAATATATTTAGGATATTTATTTGTTGATTTGGTGATAATATATATAAATAATATATATAATATACATAGATAAATATATATATATACATAAATAGCTAAATAATTTTTACAAGGCCTATGAAAGGTTTAAACAAATAAAACATGGTATTTCGACGGGGAAATAATCAATTATTCACTTTCACGAGGTCAATGTCTTTATTGTTTATTGTTTGCCGACCATTTGTTGCGTTAGGTTTCGTTTAATGATTCAGTCATGTTCGATGGTGAAAATTAGGGTTCTATTAAATTTTGTTACTGCGATTGACTGCCTCTTTGTCTTTATTGTCTGTTACGCAATTATTGCATAAAATATTAATTATCTGTTATCAGTGAATTATATTTGAAATCTATGTTAATTAGTACTGGAGGGTAATTAATTATGAATGTTCGACGGAAAGGACATGTCCTAACAAATACCCTTCTATTTTAATATTATCATTTCATATGATATTGTTAATTGTTTCATTTATTAAAGTTCTAGTTTTTGGTTGTACGAAAAATTAAAGTTAAGATGAGAGGTTAGTCGATCTCAGTGGATTTGTTTAATAATACAAGTGCAATAAGATGTGAACATTTAAAAAGGTCCCGAGAGTGTGGTTTGTGTCTTTCATCTTTTAAAAATTACATCACATAGTAACAAATTACCCCACATATACGCCATTTTATACCTCCCAAAAAATTAATTTTGAATAATAAAAACAAGCGGAAAATATTTGAATAAACCTATATATTTTATTTTAGATTAGTGCAAACGTACAGTTCAATTTGTGCAGATATTGAAATAAAATAAATTCTCTTTTACAACATAAATTCTTCCCATACAAAATGATTGCGGTAACAAAACTATTATTGTTTAATATCATACTGAAATAGTGTATTTAAACATCGCTATAAATTCGTCTTTCTACGACCAATCACAGCGAACCACCTCAGGAATTTTTTTGAGCGCATCAAACTGTACAAATGCGATTTAAAATTGGGTCAGTGCAATTGATAAGTAATGATGTTATCGAAATTCTTTCATGAATTAATTTAACAACGGTACTACCTAAAATAATGAAAATATTTTTAACAGATTTATTAATTCTTCAATCGCCATAAAATTCAAGCCGATTTGTAGGGTACCTAAACGTTTGTCGATCATTCGTAAGTAGAATTTCGACCATTTGTTTGAGCGTTCGCGGGGAGACACGAAACAATCGATAATTTATTTCTTCGAATCGGTTTCGAATCAGGGTTCGAATAAACGGGGAAACCCGTCGGTTTTGTTACGAAACGAACGAATATTGAAAACGATTTATAGACACGTTTTACATAATAAGAGAACCGAACCGTAGCAATAAATTTTCTAAATTGGTAGATAGTCTTTAAAATTGACGAGGAAATTAGTGACCTTCTGTCGAAAGTAAAACACGTCACCGAGTTACTTTCGAGCTGTCTTTGCGTTACCATTATAGTTAATTTTCACTGTTACAGCGTTCCACATTCGGTTCGAGGGACTAGTTCAATCGCAGGGGTGAATCGATCACCGTTGCAAATTTTCACTTACCTTTTTCTAGAAACCGACTTCAACCGACTTTCGTGCAATATGATTTTCAGCTTCTCGAGGGTTTGTAAATAATTCTATTGCTTACCGTAGAACGAAAATTATTTGACATGTGGATAAATATTCTCGTTCGTTGTATTGTTATAAAATCTTCCAAGATAGTTTGTAAATTTGATAGAAGAATTCTCGGGAAAAAAAATGAAAAGGAAAAATCACTATAAATTCGTTGTCAAAAACACATTCGACCAAATTATACGAAATTTCGTTCGAAAGAAAATGTTCTGCAGAGGAATGATTTCATGTTATTTAGGATCGATTACTAGAATTCTCTACAATTATTTTTTATAAGACTAAATAAATTGTACATAATATATAATTATATAATAATAATTATAACAACAATTAGAGATAACGAGGAAGACAGAAACCTTTGTGATGGATGGCCGCCGCCGGTAATTAATAAATGACAATCGATTTCGGCAGAACGGTCGGTTCGTCGGGATTTAATTATTGTTGTTTATTGATTAACGGCCGGCCAACAAATTAGTCATTGATCAACGAGCTAATTTACTTAGGGCAGAGAATTTGCGGGAGTCTTTTACTCTAGGTTAAACGGAAGTTGATGCGGAAGGGTGTTCGTGCTAGGGCTGTTGTCATCTTTTCATCAGCGAAAAACTGAAACGTTTCATTTTTGAACAAGCTGATCCGAGGTTTAGGTCGGCGTAGACATTGTTTTCGTGGAACACGCTGCTGTGTTCTGTGTCTTGGCTTAGCCCCGGAATCGTTCTTTACATTTCATTAAACTCGGTAAATATATTTGTGTAACCTTGAAACTTGCTTTACATTTCATCAAGTTTATTCAATATTTTAGCCTAACCCCCAAAACTTTCTTTACATTTCATTAAATATGCTAGTGTAACCCCGAAAAAATTGTTTACATTTTATTAAATTCAGTAAACATCTTCGTTCACCTCCAATACTTTATTTATATTTCATTGCATTCAATAAAGATTTCAGCATGACCTCGAAGCTTCTTCTTTTTTTATTTCATTACATTCGTTAAATATAAAATAACTACATTGAAAACAAAATTTCTCGCGGTCAGTATTGTTCAACAACTTGGGAACTGTTGAACAAAATTTTAGAGGCGGCAAAAGAATGTCTGTTTTTTCAAATTTTACATTATTGAAACAATAAACAATATTGCCAGGTATGTTTGGGTTACATAAAAAATTCGTTTGACATTTTCATTTGGTCAACACGTTGGTTGACACATTTGGATCACAGAACTGTTGATCCAGAACGAAAGGTTCATTTTTCCATTACTAGATCACGTGTGCCAAATTTATTTACGATCTGCAAAATCCGAGAAATTTGAAACAGTAATTAATGCAGACGTTATACATTTGTAACAAAACTAAGTAGATCGAATGCAAAGCAGTTGAAGAACATTTAGAGACATGAAAAATACTGTTGTAATATGGCAAGTCACTCGAATTATTTAGAAAGCAAATATTGTAGATGTATACGTATCCTGCAATTAATGCAATTTTTGTTCGGTGTGAAAATTCGAAGTCTAGAATTTTCTACAGTTACAATGAACATTAAAATTTCAAGAAACAAGAATTTAGTCACTAGAATTGTTTAAAAAACATATATATCTCCTGCGTTTTGCAAGGCGTGTGGACAATCTTTATTTTGCATAAAAATTCACAATCTACTCGTTTCAATCTACTGCTTTGATGTTATCTAATTCTTACACTGAGCGGCCAGTCAACGCGCATCAACACAGTAATCCACGGAAACAAATGATCGCACGAAATCAACGACCTTGACCTCGCCGATCCACAAATCGCATTTGAAAGTACTCTAACGGACGACCCTAGTCTCAGCCGTTCGTCGACGAGTGTTTTTCTTTCCAGTGATTCTCACGTGAAAGACCGTGTGACGACTAATCGTACGATTAGCGGTAATTACTGATCACCGAACGATTCGTGTTCTCTGCTCTGTTCTCTGCCGCGCTGACACGCCTTGTCGCGCGCGTGTATCGTACATATTTTGAAAAAAAAATTCGCCAAGCATTAAAGACATTTTGCAAGGACTCGCCCGTCTCCCACCTAGGACGAGGGACCGAATTACTGTACCTATATTAATTATACTTCGTTTTAAAGCGTAATAAATATTAACAAGGAGACATATAACATAACCAGTCAATTCCTCGTCTTGAAACTTTGATTTTTGGCACTTTCTCGTCAAGATGTACAGGATTATATAACAAAAAGTTAAAAATTTTTGGTTTCCCAAGGTGAAGATTCATTGTGTTTTGAAAATAAGTATAATTAATGTAGGCACGGTGATTGATACCCCCACGGTAATTGGGTCCCTTACCCTATTCGTCCGACGAATTTCTTCCGCGAATCTTCGGCGTGCAACCATTCTCAAACGGAACACATTTTAATCGTTCGGGTATACATACATATACATATATATATACATATAGTTCGAAGGGTAATTGAAACGTGGCAAATTGAAAACGCGATCCGAGTGAGTCAGTGAAAGTAAACGGTAAAAAAAGTTCAAATACGTAGAGATTTACGAGAGACGCGAGAATATTTCGAGAGAGAAAGAGAGAAAGAGAACGGACGCCTTTGTCCGGAATTGTTTTCGATGAAGCGAAGTTTTCTAGCAAAAATTGATCGTTTCATTACGCAAGAGAATAAGAGAGGCAGAGAGAAAGGAAAAAAACAAATAGAGAGAGAGAGAGAGAGAGAGAGAGAGAGAGAGAGAGAGAGAGACGTGAGAGGAGCGAAAAGTTTCGAGACGAAGATATACGAATAATCTAGATACCAGATAACGAGATAACATACTCCATGCCTTACATAGAATTATCTAAGCCTAAGTAGATGTATCTAATTAGATGTATTAATCGAAATCGACGAAGAGAACGCGATGGTTAACGACGAATCGATGTGTGCAATAATACGTAACGCTAGATCTCGCGAAAAACAGTTCGTGTGTTTTGTAAAATCGCCGAGAAAACGGATTTTTTATACTGTAACACGGTGAGATTGGAAATCACAAGGTGTTCAGGGATCGTTTTTTACCGAGAACGTAAGATTGAATTAATATAAACCGCTGTGAAGCAATGATGTTCCAAAAATGTTGTACTTCCTTGGAACAGATGATTCCTGAGATCATTTAAAGTAACTTTTTTCTTTGCGAAAATGTTCTCCGCCGCTTCGTTCAGAAGTTATTGCACGAAAAAGACAGACCAATCGGCGCGCGACTACAGCGGACGGATTCCGGGCGGCCAATGCCAGCGCCACTGTCCCCTGTAGCCGTGCTCTGATTGGTCCGGGTTTTTCGTTAATAACTCCTTAACGAAGCCGCGGATAACATTTTCGTAAAGGAAAAATTTACTTTAAATGATCTCAGGATTCGCCTCTTTCAAGGAAGCACAATATTTTTGAAACGCCCTGTATATGTGCCGTTCACAGACCAAATCGATTAACCAGACTTTTGACGTTTTACTGCAACGACACTTTATTAACATTTTAAGTGTAGTGTAAATTTCCTTAATAATTATGCTTAAAAGAGACAAAAGATAAAAGAACTTTTAAGAATAAACATACACTGTTTTATCAAGTTTTTCTTTTTTTATTCCATGGGGGTATTCTAGTTTTGAATTTCACTCTTCAACCATTTTTAGGAATTTTTTTCGGAAATACATACGTGTTCATTGGTATTTGAAGCACACGTATGATTTTTTTTTAAGAGAAAATAATCGAAATTGTACGAGTTATATATTTTTTTATGAAGTCTGCTTTGAAAAACATTGGTTGCCGTGATTCCGGTCCTGATCGGAAACAAAAAAATGAGGAAGTATAATAATCAGTATGAACGTGGCTATGGTTCTAATCGAAGGAAATTAAAAATCTTGGTTATTAACAAAATGGCGGAATTTCGACGTCCAATGACCGATTTTTAAAATATTTTCAGACTTCATCGCGTTAAAAAAATGAGAAAAAAATTGACGAATTTGAAAAAAATTCGATTCGCGCGATGACAAGGCATTGGTCAACTATAAAAATTTCGAAAAAATTGTGTTTTAAGGATTTAGTAAAAGTTTAAACTTTTTTAGAGTTCAAAGAAAATGTTTACAACTACGTTAACCATACGTGTCCAAGCAAATCTTTTTGCACACACATTGCAGTTCAAGGGAGTACAAAAAAAAAATCGTTTTTTTGAAAATGAAGAACTGGAATTTCCCCCTTAATCGATTCGGCGAATGAGCGGCTCGTGTTTCTTTGATCGTGAGCGTAATTCAGTAAAATTTTCAATGTTTTGAATCGTGACAACGGAAGAAGCGCGTATTGTTCTATTCTTCTACCGGTGTTTATATAGCGTTCCCATGATTCTAAAGAAACGGTTGTGATTTTGCGAACCGTGCGGCCGCTCGAAGGGGAAGATTTCCATCCACGATTTTCCACCGACAAGTGCACAATAGTTGAGAATATTTGTATACTTTTAGATTCGAATTGTTACCGATAAAAATTGTGGATCGGAAATGAACATCGAGGATTCGTCGTTGATCTAGCTCCTCTTCCAATCAATTTTGTAACCCTAATTAGAGTGGCAAGTGGCGCTGATTAACAAAGAACAGACATTTCTAAATTAAACAATTTTCGTAAACGACAAATTTTCAAACGCGGTATACATATTTCTTTCGTTCATCTCATAAAACGTTAGAATGAACGTTCGTCGCGTTTGTAAAGAAAGCGTTACACAGTCTCTGGAAGGACCGCGTAAAATTTTGTAACAACAAAGATTAATAAATTTGTTAAGTATTCGGGGTCGGTGAGGTAAAATTGTAAAAATCGTTGCTCTCAGAGTACGTCCTTTTTAAAAAACGGAAACACGTTTTCTTTTAATAAAAAAAAAAATTCTATAAACATATGATAAACTATTGCCTAAATAATACACTAATATTATTATTTTATAAAAGCTGATTCATTTCCCCAAAGAAAGACTTCTGCATAGTTACCGTGTGATAAGACAGTTACAAATAATAAATATTTATTTACCATCGTTTATTTATGCCGTGGAAATATTTAAAAGAGCAAAGTCCTTTAAACATTAATTTATTGATTTCTTAATAATTTAATAGTTCTCTGGTAAACGTTTAATTATTGTAATAGGCTAAATTAGGCGATTTTAGCGTAAGTCGTTGGCGCGGAGACGTTTCAACATGAAGTCGAGAGTCTTCATGTTTGGGCGTAAACATACTAAATAACCAGTTTTTGATGAAAATAATCGGCCGATGGCGTTACTATTGGTTTTATCGATTAATCTGCGATTAGTTAGCGAATAAGAGAGATTTGTTGCTTAACCCCAAATTTTGTACTATTTTCTTCGTTGGAAAAGAAATCGTGACACTATTTAACCCTCCGTATGCTATGCCGGGGTCGTCCGTGACCCGTCGCAGGGTAGGGATATGCTCGAGCTACCGTCAATATGTACAATTTTATTCCGATACAAGACGACGCTTTTTATTTCGAAAAATTTTTCTTCATCCGAAATACGACGAAAACCGGTCCCAAGCCATCGCCTTATAACGAAGGAAAACTGTAGCGAGATATCGATGCGTGGGTCAGAAATGACACCGGCATAGGCCTAAGGGTTAGGGTTAATCGATGTCGATGGTATACGGAATCGAACAATTCGTTTGTTCGTTTCGATTATGAAACGCTAGTATATTTAAGTCAAGATTACGTAGACATTCTGGAGATGGGTGTTCATTCGCATAGGACCATTTTTATATTAACAGTGATCACCTGTGTTTCTCAACCGTCGCGCTAACACCAACGTTGTTGTGTATGGTACATTGGCACGATAAGTCAATTTATTCCCCTTTTATTTTCACTGGCAGAATGTAATTTTTACCGGTTGAGAAACACTGATTCGACTCTTTGAAAATTTTGTATGAAATTTTCAATCTCAAATTTTTCGATCACGTCTGTCGAAGAGCTAAGTCGATTTTAGTGATACTTGTTAAAACAGCACCGTCGAGAAACGATGAAGAGTCGAAACGAATATAATCACGTGGGAAGATTGAGACAAAATCATGAATTATCGATTTTTGTAGTTAGTTGAGCTTTGATGCTAGGCTTTGCTTTTGGTAGACTCTGATATTGCGAGCGGGCGTGCGAACGATTTTCCAGAAATTTTGTAACGAATCAACGGTAGCATTTGTTTAAACAGTTGCTGTTAACGCGGCGAATATTCGCTGGTATTGATCGGGGTCGATTCGTCAATTGTTGCTCTGATAATCTTAAGAGAAAACATGACTCGCAATCTATTTTCTGTATTTATCCAATTTTTTTCAGTGCAAACGTTGCGCAAAATTGTTAAACTGTTGCCCTAATAATCTTCAGAGAAACCATAATTTGCAATCTGTCTTGTCCAATTTCATTTGATAGCAAACATTGTACGAAATTGTTTTTGTTGTCGATTGTTGCCCTAATAATCTTAAGAGATACCATATTCGACAATTTATCTATGTATCTATCTAATTCCTTCGTTTTGTATTAAACGTTGTACAAAGTTGTTCGATTGCGACTACGATTTTAGAAATTTTATAATTAAACGAGTTTTAGGATAGAGAAACAAACGTATAATATAGAATGTAACTGTCTGGTACAAATCTTAACTGTTAGAACAAAATGGCAACTATAGAATATTTTTCATGTTCTTCTTCCCAGATTTGAAAAAAAGATTAAACAATTAAAAGTAATCTGCCTCCGTCGGCGAAAGAACTGTTCAGAAAAAGTGTTAAACAACAGTCTTCAAGGTTAAACAACTTGGATATTTTTAGGATCTCAATATTCAATTCTAAAATTTATTTAAAATTTTAATTACAGCAGATGCATCATTTTCCTAACGGTAAATTGATTTGTTAGGTCGAAATTCAATTAACCGTTCAAATCAATTCGACCAAGAAGTAAGAATATAAAAGTCAATTTAATGTCAATATTTCATACAAATTATAATCGAATTGCAGAGAAGTCTGTTCCTTTAATTGAACGTAAACATTGACTTAATTTGATTCGCAAATACAGCAATTTTCTGAGCAAAACTAGCGGGTTAGAGCATAACTGTCTTCGCTCGGTACAATCGCTTTTACTGTTCACCTAAATTCACTGATGAATAAAATATTTCAAACAAGAGTTGTTTAATATCGAGTAGAGCTTACAATGTGGTCATTTTTAATGTTTTTTAATGTTCTACTATTTTACCGAGATGTGAAGGTCACCTTGAATTTTTTACCTTTCGAATGCGATACGAAGGAACACTGTATACCGAGTAGAAAAGTATTAATGCACTCTAAATATTAATATATTAATATTAAAGATGAATTGTATGTGCAGAACAAATCCATTTGCCTGATCAAAAAGTTCTGATTATTTTAAACATCGCTTTCATTAAAAATTAATTAATACCTCCGTGATTACTAGTTTTCGAACCCATATACCTCAATAATTTTTTGCTCATAATCCAGTATATTTTCGCACGGTAAGATCAAATATTAGACGTTGTGAAACAAAAACTGAAGGTCATCCTCATATTTCAATAAAAAAAATACAAAGAAAGATTAAAAAATTAATTATTACACTGTATATCTCGTTCGATAGCAAACAACTTTCGTTGGAAATATATTTGTCTCCAATAAGCAGTTTATCGGTAAATTTGGATGGTACAGTTAAGTGACCGCGTGTGCGGGGATATTGCGGGAATTCCGATCTCTCAATACGGGGAACCATGAACGCACCGACGCGATTGCTATCGTCCTTCCGATCGTTCCCCCGTTGCAATTAGAACGAATTGCAATGTGCGATTGGCGGGTACATCGCCTCGAAAATACCAATCGAATATCTCGCCGTATGGAAGCAACTATGATCGTAACGGATCTCCGAGAGCTTCGCGGCATATTTCTAATAAGTAATTGTACGATCTCCCTGACAACGAAGCGAACGAACCGTTTAAGTATAATCTTGTACTCGCTAACAGAAAGAACATAGTTTGTAACGCGTTAAAAAATCGCTCAGCTACTATCAATCGGCGTTTCACGTTTCTACCGTTGATTCGAACAGCGAACGGAACAGGCGGAATATGGAATCGGTTCTGGGGAAAAAGAAAGAAAGAAAAAAGGTGCGCGAAAGAGGAGAAGTACCTACTATAGTTTGTACAATTTTCCCCACGTGCGAAAACACATAAACTTGAAGTGATGGCAATACCGATGGTCCTCTCTCGAAAGATGGAAATTGCGTTAAAGTTGAGAAGCAGATCGAGAGAAGTACCGCCGGTTGTGATACGCTACTAGTACTAAGTTACGATTAGTTGATACATACTAATTGATTAATTAGACGAACGTCCTAACTGGTTAGTGCGGCTTCATTGTCCTGATTTGTTGTTTGTCATTTCTTTTATTCTTTCCTGTGTTATTTTTAATAAATTCACGGATTATTTTGTTTACGTGTCTTGTTTATTCATTTGATCCTACCTGCTTTTCACGATCCTGTCCCCGTTCGCAGGAATCCATACGTTAATTAAAAATCATTTTGATTTTGCTCAACCGTGTGCGTTTTGATCACATTTAATTGACCCCTTGACGCACAGAGACCTTTTGGATTTATTACACGGGTTGAACGAAGAACGAATGCAGACAATTTTTATTTTTTCGTAAAGATCTACAGCGTGATATTGTGGTGACTGTTTAATATTAACAGCAAATATTACCGACGATGGCAACAATTTGTCTGTTATCCCATGATGTCTGTTTCAAAATTTATTCGAAAAATCATGATTAATCTTACACGAGTAACTTGGAAAGTAAATTGTATTTTTGGACACGTTGAATTTTACCTAACTCGTATGTCAAGGGGTTAAACATTCTAATTGTTTCTATTGTACAGAGTGTTTTTGAATTTTTGTTTTGAATAAAAAAGTTGAATTTTGGTGTTTTGAATAAAAAAGAAAAAACATTTGACGATTTTAATGTACTCCAAAAGTGCATTTATTTGTATTTTCAGTTTAGAATTTATAACATTAGAATTTTTTCTAAAAATTTCTAGGATGTATTGTATCTTTCAATTACATGGTCGTTGATCTTTGCAACTATGTGTGCCATTAAGTTAACGTTAAATCGAATGGATCAGAAACAATTTTCGATTTGTAAGAAATCATTGAAAACGAACGATTATCGAAGTCACTATTCCATTCGCAAACCTTCCCAGACTAAATTATTTTTCCCCTCCACGACTTCGACATTATCTTTTCGTTTGATTTGCCCGAGAACTCGTTGCCAAAGTTCAATCGTTCATAGACCGTACTCTGTTCAGGACGACTTTGATCATGCTACTCAGCGCCATTTCTCATAACATCCCCGAGTCAATGCACGAAACAACAGCAATAATGATGATTCTGATGCGATCACTATACAATATTGTTAATGATAAATGAATACTAGTTAAGTGATCGAGCTGTGAACATTAAGGAATAAAGTTGACGAAGCGAACAACGTGCGAATTGATTTTAAAACTTCTTCCGGTTCGAACAAAACGGTGTTCGCGTTACCGATGAAAGAAAGAAAGAAACAACAAAAGAAAAAGAGAGAAAACCTGGGACAAAAATATTTCGATTCAAAGTAATCACGAAATTCGAGAGAGAAAAAGGAAACAAAAAACGAACACGGAATTGAATTTATAATTGTCGCGCACCGTTTCGTTCGCAAGCCGAACTTTCTTCGGTATCGCTTCGTGAGACTATTCTTCTTCTAAGTCGTTTTTTGCAACGTTGTAGTTCTTCTTCGACCAGCTAAAAAAAATATATGATTCGGCCATGTCGTCTCTCGGGTTCGGATCCGGCTTGCGTCTCGGCTTGCGAAGCTTTTATCGTCCAGAGGAAAAAACTTGTCGAACCTGCCGCGCCGAGTTTCGTTATCAATGCAATTTCGTAGCGCCGATTTTCCACTTACGCCAAAAGCTATATTAACGAAACGAAAGAAAAGAGAGAGAGAGAGAGAGAGAGAGAAAAACGAAGAAGAAGAACAACAACAACAACAACAATTTGCGGAGCTCGAAGTAATAATAATTGTTCTACACGATAATACCAGGTAATTGTGATATAAGACAAAGAAACCGTATAATGTCGACGAAGACGAAGATTACCAATTAAATTAGTTAATTAACGAAGAATACGTAGCAGTAGGTAAATTTTTTAGCTGACCGTGAAAGAATAAGATACAGGGAATTTATTCGTGCACACACGCGTGCGTATTAAACGGGAAGACAAACAATTGTTAATTACGATAAAGAGAGAAAGAGAAAGAGAGAGAGAAAAAAGATGGAGAAACACGCGTGTGTGTAGGTATATATATATATATACATAAATATGTGTATATATACAATTATACAAGACGAGATTTTATCCACGAAACAGATAAATGATTTAAGGTAATTTATTAAGGGCCGTATTAATCGACACACAATTTAGATGATGATAGAGAAACGATATACGATATAAATTAATTATACCTTAGTATAAATTATTGTATTAATTAAAAATGAAGATGCATACATACAATACGTGTATACATTGACAGCAGCAACCGTAAACGATGTTCTTGTATACATAAATGATAATATATTATTATTATGATTATTATGATTATCTTTATTATTATTATTATTATTATTATTACCATTATTATTATTATTACTATTATTATTATTGCTATCATTATATATTATACATACAAAATACATATATTATATTGTATACACATTAGTGAATGTTCAATGTTGAAATAAAATGCATATACGTTGTTTACACCACGGAAGCCTATTTCATGCGTGTTATTTTATCCCTGCAAACATGGCCGCATCACAAAACTGCGGATGTACGTGCCGATAGAGGGAATATTCGTTAATACCCGTGAAAACGTGTATGCACAGACACGATAAGGTAAGACCTATTATAATAACCTAATTCGTCGGCTTTCATTCACATTCCATCTATATTTTTCAATATTCGTCTTTCCCTGACAATTTATTAACTTTTCAAACGCGCATAACGTGTTAAAATCGCTCAATTATAAACACGAATCAGCAAACCAGTGAATTCCTCGCCTTAAAACTTCGATTTTTTACATTCTCTCGTCAAGATGTACAGGATTACATAATGAAAAGTTAAAAATTTCTGGTTTGCCAAAGTGAAGTTTAACCTCTGTATTTTATCAACGACTACTAAGGATTAAATTCTATCTGTTTTCTCCTCTATCCGCCTTTTCTTAATAGTTTCTCAATCTTCTCTCTATTCAAACAGAAGAATGAATTTATAATAAGTAATTTTTGCGATGCCTGTTTAACTTTTTTTTTTTGTTTTCGTATACAAAAAATGCCAGAAAGTTGACACAAGAGCATTAATAATAATATAGCTATAATTATTTTTTCAAGAAGTTCTTGTCTAAAAATCGTTTTTTGCAAAGTTGGTATTCAATCTTCGCAATGTCAATATTCGAAATTTCAGTCCATTTTGCAATATTAGGTGCATTTTCGTACTTACACTAAGTACAGCAATTGCCTGTAAAAGACGATCAATGGTTCGAGGAACTCAGTGAAACATTAAAACCTTTTGTGATCCATGTATGCATTTATCGTTCGAATGTGTTCTAACAGCGCCCCAGTTTTGTGCAAAATTTCGTCGAAACAGGCGACCGTCGAAATTGTTTCGTCTTATTGTTAGAAGCGGCGTACGCAGTCGAAGACGAACTAGTACAGAAGAACAATGACACAACCTTGCAAGTGATAAGTTGCAGAATCACTTATTGCTCTCCCGGAGTATCTACTGCAATTCAATTTTGAAAGCCACTGGGAAAACATTTGTTTCCACGTTAAACATAAAACAACCGCTCTGGAGTTGCCAGACTGCACTGCAATTTAATTGTTTCCCCTTAATCATTTGAACGACGTCTACATTGTAGATCTCATGCATTTATGTATCGAATTATTTGATCGATGACTAGATTGTTAATTTCATGCATTCAAGTATCAATTTATTTATTTAAGAAAAATTACTAAATGAAATGCAAAAGTCATTAGAACATGCGACTTTCGATTAATTTTCCGAGGATTAATGCATTAAGAAATTATATAAGGATTTATGATTTGCTCTAAATTACAGGTCCATTATAATTATACTGCAGGTAAGTACGTAAACTCTACACAAATTACGGGTAAATAACGTATTTCGGGTAAGTCTCTAACTAGTACGTAACACATTTCAACACATACGCGGCTTTATTGATTTGGCGCAACTAGAACATTTTCTTAATTATTTCGTTACTCACGAAACCCCCTTATCCGACTTGCCAGCATGCACGCAATAAATTAAATTATTTGATTAGAATCTCTATAAAATAATGACTCGTTGCAAACAGTAATCTAATCTATACCTTTATTAACGTCCTCGCGGTGCATCTACATTGGTTATGTGCCTCCATCGAAGGAAAAGTTACGGTACAAAGAAAAAAAAAATGGTAGAAAAAAATGCTTACCAAAGTGCTCTGGATCGCAGTTGCTCGAAAATGAAATTTTTACGATCAAAGAGAAAATTTTTATCTCAAAGAGAATTTCATATGAACTGTTCGCTTTAATATTTCGAAACGAACTTCTACGACGCATTCGTGTTCTTATTTATAATAAAATGAATTATATTTTTAGTGAATTCAGTTTTATTTATTCTGCAAATAATATACCACAACATTTTTACAAAATTCACGATAACAACTAGACTAGATCTTCATGCAATACCAATAAATTACAATACCAATAAAATTGCATTACCAACTGCTGGAAACAGGGACTAGATAAAAATTTGTTAGACTGTGAATTTTATGAACTTAAGAAAAAATGAGTAGGTGCATTACGAAACAGTATAGAGATTAAAATGATCTGAGAACACCAATGTATTATTTTCAATTTGTTAGAATTATTAAACTGAGACTCGAATATTTATCTGATTCTGTCACCTGCAGACAATCTTTACTTGGCAGAAAAATTCGCAAACTAACAATAAAATATCTTATATGTATACATAAATAATATTCTTAGTCTTAGAATCTCAACTATATTAATCATTATTTATCTTGAATTAAAGTAGTTATGATCATTTAATAAAAATATTATTTACAGTGGTGTCATGTAACAGAACATGTGATCACGCAAATAACGGAGCAAAAAATGAAGTGCATGTAACTGACAGTTAAAAATGGAGTTTCAATTTCAACAAATTCTCTAAATGAATTTTTTCAAGAGAATGTAAACAGAGCAATCATTTTATAATTGTTTATGTAATTTATCATATCGAATCACCGCTTTTACTGTTACAATTTTAGTGGGCAATGCTGCATATATATAAAAAGTGCAATAAGTCTCTCCCACAAGAAAACGACGTTTTAGGTCCTCGGAGTCGATCGCTCGTGACAACAAACGAGATGGCAATTAAGATAGCAGCAAGTCAGGCAGACCTAACCGAGGGACTGAGTGGGAGTGAAACAGACAGAGTTAGAGAGAGAGAGAGAGAGAGAGAGAGAGAGAGAGAGAGAGAAAATTGGTAATTCTCACGAGGCGGAAGAAAAGTACGTATCTCACCTGCAAATCCAGTTGTGTTAAGTCCGTTCATAAATCTATGCACTTTACTGTGTACGAACCCTTTTCACACGTAGCATTCATGTTTTAAATCTAAATCTTTAATCCCTTGTAGCTCTGTTCGGCCCTTCATTTTATTGGCACGATTAGATTTTAACGATCTGTAAAATAATTGTTACTAACTATACAGGGTGTCCCAAAAATTTTCCGACTCCTTGGAAGGGGCGGTTCCTGAGATCATTTGAAATAACTTTTTCCTTTGCGAAAATGTTCCCCGCGGCCTCGTTAAGGAGTTATTATCGAAAAACACGGACCAATCGGAGCGCGGAAACAGCGGACAGATTCCCACTTGGCGACACGCCCCGCTGAGTTGTCATTGGCCTAGCCGGAAACCGTCCGCTGTAGCCGTGCTACGATTGGTCCGTGTTTTTCTGTAATAACTCCTCAACGAAGCGACGGAGAATATTTTCGCAAAGGAAAAAGTTATTTCAAATGATCTCAGGAATCGCCTCTTTCGCGGAAGTACATTTTTGACCCGTATAATTTTTCTCGGGTAATATTATTTTTTAATTTTGTAGGAAGACTGGTAGTGTTAATCCTTTTATACTTCGAGAAACGCGTGCGTAACAAGAGATAGAGCGGATGGAATATAAGAGCAGATTGACAGTTCGTATTCAAAGATAGGATACCTTCCTTACGAACTTATAAAGGGAAAACGATAGACCCTCGAGATTGTCATAAGTTACGACTTCCGAAGTGCGTCACGGGCCAGGGCAAGTATTGCGTTTACGACGATCCTTCACGCTTTGCCGTGGATTGCGCCATTTTTCACAATTTATTCTCCCTAATCTAGAGGTCAAAACTCACGAAAAAAATCGATTTTCCAAAAATGGAACATTTCGGTTAGTACCAGAATACATTTCTAAAAAATCCCTGAAACTGTTTATCTTGTACACAAACTTGAAAAAAATTAAAATTACTGGGTATACCGTGGGTTACATAGAATCCTACGTACTTAATATAGTTAATAACATTTCATTTTTTTATCCATTTTATTGTAATATAAATTCCTTAATAATTAAAGTAAACCTACTTTGCTAAATTATGTAATAACTAGACTCCGAACTTTTATTCAAGATAAAACGTTCGTGCAACAATTACAAGACACCGGAGCTAAATATAAATTTATATTTTTTAGTAATAATTTTAATGTAGTTAAAATAATGTATTAATACTCTTAAAGTTTTTTATTCTTTTCGTAGTTTCGGTGCAACACCGGCTATTATATTTTCTAACATTCTATGCATCGAAGAGCAGGGCCTGTACATTCAGTTTCGCACAGTTCGCAGCCAGTTCATGATGTCGTTGTTCAATAGTTCCCTCTTTCGTCTCTGCAGACTGCGAACGCTATGATAAATTGTACGACCCGAGAAATGGCACCATACGACGCACTATACTTGTATCGGGAAAGCAGTATATCCCAATGAACTTGTCTTTCTTAGATGTTAGGTCAACGTAAATGACAAAAGGTACACATAGCGACTGAAATATACAGGGTGTCCCCAAATTACATGAACTCTGTGAAACAGGATGTTGTTGAGGTCATTTCAAGTGACATTTTTCTTCGTAAAAGTGTCTGCCTCGGCTTTGTTAAGGAGTTATTAACGAAAAACACGGACCAATCAGAGCGTTGGTGCTGTGTCGCGGTGATGCAGTGAACAAGAGAAGCAGCAGAAATTTATTGAATTAAAACTCGCTTGCTCAGCCGTAAATGCACCCCTGCTGCTTCGAAATGTATGTCACTAGGTCATTCGGAAACAAATTGCACAGCTGACTTCAGGTACACGGTAACGCCGAAAGTTAAGGGACGTACGCTCAGGTTAATGAACTGCACACCTGGTGGTGCACAATAGGTATGCTGCAACGTAAGGGATGTGCGGTCAACGATCCCGACTTTCACTTTGACTTTCTTATCGATAAATTAATCGTATGCTTATTCCAAACAGATGCCGTGAAATTTTTTTTTTTCACCGTTCGCATTTGCCAACACAGGACTATGTACTAATAACAATTACAATATCGCTTGCATTGGAGCAGAAATCGCAACAATCAGTTAATGTGATCACTGGACTGCGAATTTCATGCATTTGTAGCAAAAATGAGTAGGTGCATTTTAAAACATACAATTTTCAACTTGTTAAAGTGATTAAAAGTAAGAATCAAATATCTGTTATTTTGCATAAAAATCCGGAGACTAGTGATTAGTTGAAATATAGCTATTAGCACACACGTATTAGCAACGGTCACATGCTTACAAAAACGGCGGGATGCTCAGACAAAAAGAAAGAATTTATGGCAATCACATGTTTCGGTTTACCTACAGATTGGTACGCACAGTCGATGGGCAACTGTTCGAAAACAAGACCTTTATGCGAAATAAAAAATGTTTGAATTGATTGTCATACGACACAGGAGTCGACAAAATTATTAGTTTTCTTTAAATTGTGCGTACCCATCTTTATAATGAACGCATAAAATCCGCAGTCTACTAATCACCATCAGTTTCTGTGCATTTCAGAGGGCCACGAATTAATTTGTGCACCTGATATATTACTTTCTAGTTCATTAACAAAATATAAAAATATTTTTCAGGTATATTTTTTTCTTCAAATAAAATACTTTTTACCTGAATGACTTTGCGCTTGTTAACACACAAAGACGTTGTTGTGATGTTGCAGTCGCAATTTCATTTGTTATTCAACGAGAGCTGGAAGAAGTCGTCCACTAATTGAGGATTTAGACCTGCACGTTCACTTTACTTTTCGCACGACAGTCCGGTTCCAGTAATAGCACTATAGTAGTCGACGATCCTCGATCACATTCGCAAAAGAGATGTGTTTACGCAGATCTTACGACCCGGTGCAGACGAACGAGTTTTTATCCCGCGAACATTTGTCGCACAGTATTGCCACAGTGATGCAGGATGAGCCAAAATAACGCGCCATTTTATGTATTTATGACGAAAATGGGTAAGTACAATTTAAAACGGTATATATCAGTCAATGTAAATAACCATACAGTCAGTGTATCATTTTCAACTTACTAAAATTATTAAAGAAAGAAACTTTTACTTGGCTCTTATTTTTTGCAATTAAGTGCACAACATTTTTATTTTGCATAAAGATCCGCATTACAGACTACTTTCAATACTACGTTATAATGATTTAGTGCCAACTATAAAATTAATAGAGCAATCGGTTACACAATTATTTCTTCATTATTATTATTATTTATTTATTTATTTATTGCTTTAAACCAAATAAGGCTAATTATTTTGTTACATCAATTCACAGACTGGAGGATTCTTCTAAAATTTAATGGAAACGCGAAAAATCCAATGTTCCACTCGAAAGGGTGAATCTCTAATCCGAATCGACCGTTTCCGGACGGTACCAGAAGTAAAAAATATCTCCACTCGATAAAGCACACTCGATGTACTTATCACAATTTTTCAGATTTCCCATAAAACCACTCGCCTCCACTTTGGGGTGAATGGGTCGTCCGGGACAAACTATACATATAAAATTCAGTAACTTCTATGACATACATTTTTCCCCTGACGATAACTCGTCTTTTCTCGAATATTCCCTTGTCCTGTACAATTATCTTTTAGTTCATAAATATCATTTACAGGATTAATGGAACCCACGATCAATAAAATTAGATTTTAATTATTGAGATATTTTCTTTACTCCGACAGCGTTCTCTGAATATTTATCGTCACTCCGTGACGTTCATTAGTTTAAATAAATATTTTTGTTAATACTGCCTGAAATAAAAGAATGTACACTCGCTATCACGGACGATACATTCATATACACCAGCGTCTGCCCGTACGGGCAGCGATTTTCTTGTCCTGGGCGTACAGAGAACGGCGGGCACGAAACCACGCCCCTGCGGGCACGAAGCCACGCCCCTGCGGGCAAGGCTGCATGTATTTGTCACACGCATCGTCACAGCTACGTGCTGCGGCTTACCCCCACTCCGCTGAGTCACTTGCCTGTAGCTTTGCCCGCAGTTGTGCCCAGTGTCGCCAGATCAAGACTTGTTCCCCCACTCTAATTGCCCCTTCTACCGCGCTATTTCCCACGCTACCACCGCGACCGGGTCACGTGACGGCTTCCGGTCTCTGTCATGCATACTGCGATACTAACAGAGAGAGGGTAACTTTTTCCCCTCGATTCATGCTCCCTCCCCTCTTGCACGCTAATATTGAGCACCTCTGATATACACAATCTTTTTTCAGTAATTTCTTGGTCGTTTTACAAAAGAGTCCAAGCGATGATCTTCTTCTTACGCAGGATGACTTTTCGAGAAACGATTGTCATTGAGGCCGCGTGCGAACGCCAATCAGAGTCAAATCGATCGAAAGATCAACTGCGGACGTAACGAGCGCTTTATTGCTAAATGGATATGGAAAACCCATTAACCCAACTATGCCCGGTTATCTTTCGACAGTTAATTTAGTTTGAGCTGTATAGAAGCTCCCGAAGCACCTCGAGGTTATACTCGTATCGGTTCCTGAAAGAAAAAGCAGCCAGGTAATGCGCGCCATCGTCTCGTTCCATCGGCTCGATCAACTGTTGCGAAAATCTTGCTTGAAATCTGGCAGCGAAGATGTAAAATCATTTCCAGAGTGTTCTAATTTCCACTGTTGACCTACAGAACAGAATAAATGATCGATTTTATTGATTTTAAAATTATCGAATTTTCTTTGCTCCAGCACAGAGCGTAATCAAAATTATCTAACTAAATTCAATCTTGTCGCATTTAGAAAATAGGACGTGTCAGTCGCTTTTAGTGCTGTAACGCGATTCATTATTAACAAAATGTAATAATAAATCGATTCTTTACTCCTCTTCGCGAGACTAGCCTTTCCACACGTGAACGGCGAACGTTTCTGACTAATTATGGTAGTCATCAGTTCGATTCAAATTTTGAAACTAGAATATATCAATTTTCTTTCATACATTTTTGATACTATTCCTCTGAAATGTAATTGTAAGTTAATCAGCCTCGTTGAGCCCAATGAAAATAGTTCAACATGGCTGCTATGAAATTAGTATGTAGATGGAACGTTTACAACTCCGGGTGAAAATGGACTGAACACGGAAAAATTCCACAGAAGATACATATTGGTAAATTTCAACGAAACGGAAACTGCAATTTCAATGGTAGTTTGAACTTTGTAGTGTATGTCAGTGTGGAAAGAATTTCTTCAGAAATCGTGGAAATCGCAATGCATGTATCGACTGACACATCTGTTGGCAAGACGCATGTAGCATTTTTTGGAATCATTCGACTTGAAAATTGGAGAGCACGTCGACGATACGTGACCAACCTAGGGGAGCAAACGACGTTTGTACGAGGTTGATACATATTAGCTTAAAAAGCCGATCAAAAGAGAACTGGAAAAGAAGCGCTGATACAGCGGCAAAAATATTTTGCTGCGCTTCCGGGAGATTTTAAAGCTAGTCACATATCGATAATCGTGCTTTCGAATCTCTTTGATAACCTTAATTTTTCTCTTTGATAAGTTCAATATTTCAAAAGAGCTAATTTCAACTGCGACCCGAGGAAACGGTCCGTATCCGTAGAATTTACCTTCGAGGACAAAAAATTGAATAATTTCTTTCTCCCGTGTATCCCTCTTTCTCGTCGAAACTGTAATTTTTGCTCTTCCGTTGGCTCACGAAAAATCATCCCTCGAATTTTCTTCCACCTGTTGCCGGACAGCCTGCATAGTTTGCCTTATCTGACCCTGTTTCCAAGTTACAGCCGTTTCTGTCTTCCGATAAGTCCCTTAACGAAAGTCTTCAGCTTACGACACGAAAGTAAATAATGCTGAGATACTCCGGCGGATTAAAAGGATCAAGGGCTAACATCGACGATATCTGACAGCATTCGAAAAGTCACAAGGCCAATGTCGAGAGCTTGCTCCAAACAGAAATCTCGATATGAGACTTATATTATATTTATATTATATTATTACTAATTATGTCACTAAGGAAAATACGAAGAACCTTTCTATCAGTGTAAATCAATGTGATACTGTATCGTGTTCACTTATTTCGTAATTCTGTTTAGAATTGACTTGAAAAATTGTCGTACATGAGACACAGGAATTATGTAAAATATGGAAGAAATTTTTCGGTTGTCAGAAAACAATATTCGATCGTTCAAGAACTGGTGTGTCATTCAATATAAAACGGTGAAGGGGGAACCTTGAACACCTGGGGGTTGTCTATCCTCGATATGCATGTCACAGGAGTTCGAGAGAAAACAATTTGTAACATCTTATGTATCCTATATGAAATATATGTATATTCTATATAAAGTACTTTCCCCGTATGAAGCTTTATTTTCTAACTCCAACAGCATTTTTCCGCATGAAGTGATCTAAAGCTTGTTAAATAAAATTTAAAATTGAAAATGCAATTTTAAAATATCTTTTTTCTAGTATCTACAAAATTGTCCTATATGAACTGATTCGAAGTTTGCTAAATCAAATTTTAAATTACAAATGCAATTTCGAAGTATCCTTTTTCTAGTTTTCACAAAATTGTCCTAGGATAAGGGACCCAATTACAGTGGGGGTGCCAATTACTCTGCCCATATTAACTATACTTATTTTTAATGAATATTAAAAAAGGGATTTGTAACATACATAATATTAACTGATTTAAATGAAAAAAAAAATGGAATATCTCTTTCTTAATATTGATTATGCTGTAAAAATAAATATAATTAGTATAGACACAGTAATAGGGTCCCTTACTCTATATGAGCTGATTTGAAGTCTGCTAACCAAAATTTGAAATTAGAAATAAAATTTTCAATTTTCCTTCCTCCAGTTTCAACTAAATGTTTCCATACGAAGAGATCTGAAGCTTGCCAAACAAAACTTTCGACAGAGGATGCAGTTTGAAAGTGTTCTTTCGCTGAAGAAAAACACTGCAATAAAAGCGTAAGTAGACGAGAGTCGCAGGAGTTTTTTTTTTTTGTAAAAGAGCGATTGAATCGTTCAGGATATTGAACGATCAGCAGTCGGCCGGTGAGTATAGCGAATGTTAAATTGGTCTTTGCATTGGTTAATATTGGATTTTATTCGGCGAAGCTGGAACGGACGCAAGGAACTCGTTGAACGATTCGATTTAACTTCGCTGCCGGTTTATCTTTTCAATTAATTTCCAATTGATGTCATAGTTGGGAAGACGCATAGTTATTGCGAGGAATTGTTAGCACTGCGTCGCTACTGTCACTGGAAACTTGCGGAGCAGACTATTTGGAGCGAGTAGCGGAAATAATTGGGGAAGATAGTTATGCTAGAATTTAGTAACGCAATGACATTCGTAGTTAACGAAGGATATACGTATGAGCCAGATAAAACATACGGTTTCGGTAATACCGTTTTAAATTTTATGAAAAATTCTTGAATGTAAACATGACAAAAAAAAATAAGAAAAAAGTATAGAAAACAGAATAAAACAAAAAATGGAACACAGAACATCATGATACAATGAAGTGGAAGCATTATTTGTCGAATTAAGAAAGAAGTTGAAAATAATCACATTCTTCTAATGTCTTTTCAGCTTCGTATTTGATCTATTCATTTTTGTCGTGAATGCATAAAGTCAACAATCTAAGAATAAAGTACCGATAAAGGTAAATTGTATCAGTATACCAGCTTTGTTGCTTTTCTCATGACCTGACGCTCCTAAGTGAGCAGTTACTATGCAGATCAGCAGCGTGCCAATACTTTTTCTTATCACAAGGCTTACACCCTTCGTACATCTCATCTTGATGGTAAATCATTAACGTTTCTAAACCAACATAATTTTTCTCTGTAAAATAAAATGTACTAAAAAAAAAGAACCAAATTGCACGAGTACCTATTCATTAAATTTTCTTTTTTTTTTTAAATGTATTAACTTCTCGGTTATTAGCCAAGAAGTTAGGTAACAGAGTTCACATAATAAATTCTGCAGTCTACTCTTGTCAGTCAGTTTTTCCCCTTAAGAACTCAATGGTGTTGCCTAAAAATACTGAACGCGTCAATACTTTTCCGAGCCACTACGACAAGGTGTCCTCAAAAAGTTTATGGCGGAGCTAAACACCGTCTTTTAGTAAACTGCATATGCCTGTAGGCGGGAATCGATTACTTCATTTGGAGCGCGTCGGTCGACGCAGTCGAGTTGGGCTATACAGGTGTCTATCCACGTGCACGTAAGCTCTTTTCTGCAAACATCTTATCAAATCTTGCGAATGCTAAGTTGTGGAACTCACCGTGATGCGTATGGAGATTTCTTTGTTTTATTTCTGCGGAGTAATTGATCGATAAAATTCACACGTTCGCTGCCAGCATTTCTTTCAGCGACAGCCTTCACAATATTTTATCAAACGCAATATTATCCTCCTGTAAAATATGAAAAAGTGTATTGTCATAAATAATATGGTATCATCATTTTAAATAACGACCTGCACGAATTTGATATTCTTTACGTTATAGTGTTAAAAACCTGTCGGATAGTATAACAGCACTGCCCGAACAAGTCAACATGATTTAATAAAATGATTTAGTGATCTATAATATTCATCCATCCCATGTGTCAATTTTGTATGCTGTTCTGCACATGAAACATGTTGCCATAAATTTAAGAAAAACAATATGTAATATAAAAAACGAGCTTTTCTATTTTCTATAAAAGAGATTGGAAATTATCAAAAATTAAAAATTATTATTATTAAAAAGAAAAATTGTTGTTATTGTTTATTGGAATTCTTATTATTCATCTATTCACCCTATTGATTCCTTGTTATTATATACATTTTAATGTCAAAGGACCAATAAAAATAGGTGAGAAGTGCAGCGTCTGAGGCGTAATCAAAACAGGTGCAGATTGAACACGATGCCATGCATTTTTCAGTCCCTTCAGACAGTCCAATAACTTCCTGGTCCCACATGCATGAAGTCGATTTCTGCAGAGGCTGTTCCGAAAATTGTGGTCCAGACTGTAGACGCGGAAACGTAATTCCTTCTTGTGAAGGACCCTTGTAAAGGCTCGAAAGGTACAATACAATTTTTCATATGACTTTTCGTTCCCCTGATAAAAAGTTGAAGGTCACCTTTAAAAATAGTGCAAACACAAAAACATACGCCATTACGTTGCTTGCAAAAAACTATTCAGTATTTAATATACCTCTTTCATTTTTTTTTTTTTCTAATATTTATTATTTGGAAAAACACTGTTTGGTAAAAGCGTGAACACCCTGTATATTAACATGTCTACCAATATAGTGATCTAACCTTTAATGATTGAGAATTTCGTAATAAATTGTTTAATGCCAAGTTCATAGGTAAATTCTTGGATGATTTGGCAGTAAAATGTTAGAAAGAAGGTGGTTAATCGATTTAACTTGTGAAAGGCTTAGTTATAAAATTTTAAATGATTAATTCTACCATCTGCGTATGGCTGTGGAGGCGTTAATGATTGCTTTGTAACCGCGCATATTTCGAGCACCGTCTGAACTATAAGCTGTCTGTACTACTTGCAGTGGAGGTCGTCGGCCATTCTTGCACCTGAGATCTCAATTTTGAAGACTGAAAATTCATTTCTATATTCTAAACATATTTATAAGTATATATACACTTGTAACTTATTTATTATATTTTTATTTTATTTTACAAAGCACATTTTACGATTATGCTGGGCCATGCTGTCGCTTCGGAGCAATTTATTAAAAAATTCCAAATAATTTCGCACAATTAATTAACACGAAATCTGCCAGCAAGGATCGATTTAATATTTTAAAATTGTTGAAATTATGAAGACTCACTTCATGGGACTGAATTTTTTAATGCGACTATATATGATAATAAAGATGTCAAAACATTAGTATAAATTCCATGTTTTCATTTTCATGAATACATGTGAGTTAGATTTTATGCTTGGTAGAATCGATTTAAAAATTAATTTGATTCGATGGAGTATTAATAAAATTGGAAATCACATTGTAGGTGAAGCACTCACGGATGATCGTAGCGGTTCTTAAGAAAACGGATCCTCGAAGTAATCTTCCTCGGAACACATGTTTGAACGACTTAATTTATGATCTTTGCGGAATCGATTGCTGGTGTTCGCTGGTCCTTCAAGAAAAGTAAGCCATCCTGCCAATTAAGTCGTCTCACCGAAGACTGGGTTTCCGATTTATTCGACGTAAAAGTAGAAAATCGATGTCCGCGAAATTACTTTCGTATATTTTCCTCCACCCTCTTGAACTTTTATTTCGATCACTTTCTCTTCAGTTTACACGAGACGCGAGCACCTCCTTCGCTCCTGCACACTTTTTCTTTGGGTTTCTTCGAAAGCAATTTTTAATTGTTCCACCTACGTTCCACTCGAATGCCTCGAGATTCTGTTTAGAATTTTATTTGCTTCGCAATCCTATTAAAACTTGCTGATCTCCTTTCTCGTTCGCATCGATCATTTCGTTCGTGCTTGTACACTTTAGTGTGATTCTTGGTTATTAAAGAAACTGCAACATTTGCGACTGATAGTGAGGTGAGGGACCCAATTACTGTGCCTATATTAACTGTACTTATTTTTAAAGCATAATGAATATTGAATAAGAGATATATAACATAACTTACAGCATAACTTTTGAACCAGTGAAGTCCTCGCCTTAAAACTTTGATTTTTGGCATTTTCTCGTCAAGATGTACAGGATTATAGAATAAAAAGATAAAAATTTCTGGGTTGCCAAGATGAAGTTTAACCTAAATAGTAACTGATTTTAATGAAAAAAATTCAATATCACTTTTTTATTATTCATTATGCTTTAAAACTAAGTATAATGAATATAGCCACAGTAATTGGCACAGCAATTGGGTTCCTAGTTGCCCTATGTAATCCTAAAACGTAATAATTCCCTTCGCTTCAGCAATTATACATCCATGTTAGCATGTTCATATGCGGCATCATTAGGACATATTTGTGCATATTAAAGCGAGCTTGTAATAAATAAGTTACATACTTCTCTTTACGTTTAATTGTTAACAATTCTACACATACTTTTGTTATCTAAAATTATAGAGCGTACTGCAAACATTTATTACGTGTATTTATTTATCGTACATTTGATTATTTTTCCTTTTACTTATTAGGTGTTCACATCAATTCCTTTTCGTCGTGAATTTGTCGATTATTTACAAACAATTTAGATGTATTCTAACGTTGAAAATGATCTCAATACATTTTGTGCATTTATTTAAATCTTCTAGATTTAAAATTAAGTCACAACTGATTAATTTTAGTTAATACTGTTTAATACTACTCCATTGTTGTAATTCATTACTGAAGTGTTATTCTTCGATGTATCGACCATGTATAGTTTGGTTTTGTCGAAACACACACAACTTCGATGTGTAATTGGTCACTTGCGGTAGATGCTATCGCATAAATTCGATTGATCATAACATTGACAAATATACCGTGGGATGTTTATGCAAAATCACAATTAGGAGATCCAGTATCTCCCAGAGACTGTTAGATGTTTACTCCGTTCAAATAGTGCAAAACTTTATTTAACAGTTCACTGTTATAGTAGATAGATAAATGTTAAAAATGCGTGAAAATCTACTCGTAAAAATAATTCATGAATGAATGAAGAATGAATTCAGACGAATAAACTTTTGTATTCATATAAATGAGTAAACATATAGAGTATTACTAAAAAATTCACTTCTTGTAATTATTAAAAAGAAAATAAATAAATATCTATTTGGGTGCTACGTTTAGTAATTGTTGGAGAAAATATTGATTTTGCAAGAAGACTGGTATCCTAGTCATTAACCTCCTTCACAATTCTTAGCATACACAGTTGTTACATATGTATATACCGATATATTTATCGCTAAAGTTTGCAGGAAGTACAATACATATGTTGTTCCGAAAGGTTTATCGAGTTTAATACATCATATCGAAATAGGGAAAATGGGGTCAATGAGCATTTTCCGAGCAAGTTATCTCGTGGTTCCAAATGGAGAGGAAATTTTTAAAGGGGGAAACGCCGAAAGTTCTTGAAAGACCAAGCACGTTCGAGATAAGTTGAAACATACGCGAAATCAAGTACCATATTTATTAGCTTCTTGTCAGTGATACGTTCTTCATGATTGCAGAGCTGTTTCTAAAGAAAAATTTCTTTCCCAGTGTGCACATTGAATATACAGGATATCCCAAAAACATTGTACTTCCTTGAAAAGAAATCCTGATGTCATCTGAAATAACTTTTTCCTTTACGATAATGTTCTTCGCGACTTCGTTCAGGAGTTATTAACGAAAAACACTGACCAATCAGAGCGCGGCTACACCGGACGGATTCCGGCTCGGCCAATGCCAACGCCACGTTCAGCGGGGCGTGTCGCCAAGTGGGAATACGTCCGCTGTAGCTGCACTCTGATTGGTCTGTGTTTCTTGTGAATAACTTCTTAACAAAGCTGCGGAGAACATTTTCACAAAGGAAAAAGTTATTTTAAATGACCTGAGAAATGTTCTGAAATGTTTTGGTCCAGAAATTTTGGTATGGGCATTTTTTATGTAATAGTAATCATTTTTCTCGAATCCTGCTCCACAGTCGTATTGACACTTTTGATTGGTTTCTGATTGATTGGTTTTTCATCGATTAACTTTTGATTGGTTTCTCTTGCACGTCGAATTATTTTATGTTACAGCGAGTTTCCGGGAAAATCGAGCTTCAAAAATTTCGCTGATACACGCACACACATTCATGTTTAATAGTATGTATGTACAATCGCTGTATGTACATGTAATCTACATGGACGAAATTCATTATTGATTGACTTGAAAACGAAATAGTCTAGGAACAGGATTTAATTTGACATGTTAGGCACATACTTTCGTGTATGTACAGGGTGTATAAAAAGTAACGGTCATCCATCCTAGAGGTGAATCTACACCTATGGATCGGTGGACATTTGTCAAAGAAACTTGCCGCAAAATTGTTTATAACAAAGAACATTGTTGTTAAAGTTTTTTTTTACATCCACATCTACTACTCATCGAGAAGAGAAATAGTTGAAAGAAACCATACGTCGCAAACAAATAGTTATTAAGACAAAGCTGTTAAAGTTTTTGCAAAATTTCCTCTTCCCGATGAGTAAGTGTTAATGTAAAAAAAAAAACTTTAGTAACAATTTTCTTTATTTTAAACAATTTTCCGGCAAGTTTCTTTGACAAATGTCCACCGATCCAGTGGTCTAGATTCAACCTTAAGACCGATTACCATTATTTTTTATACACCCTGTATATAAAATTCCAGTCTACAGTGACGAGACTATACAGCGGTGTAATCGAAAATACAATGACTTTTCGCGGAAAAGCTTGTTAAAACTAAATAACTAAACTGTCATGTGTGTAGACGACGACGTCAAATAAAAACAGGAACATAATTGAAATAGTTTGATTTAAACATAACATTTCTTTTTTAATATTTGCTATTATTATTCATTTATTATTATTAATATAATTTAATTATTGTATTTACTATTTTGTTACAATGTTTGACATTAAATTTATTAAGGAAACATCTGCTGCATCATCTGATACGATCATCTGATTCCAGTCGCCATTTTTATAAACAATTATTAAACATAATTCTTAAACATTTAATTTATTGAACACGCATGCTGTAGATCAGACTCGACGAATGTATTTGTTCATTATTTACTATTTTTACTTATTTTTATTTCTACTTATTGTAAAATACTTATTTTTATTTATTTCAAGACAGAAAATTATTACATGATGCGGGAAACTGATCTTTCTTGGAAAGAAACTGGCGAATCCTTTATCCCAGATTTTTAGCTTACAAGAAAAATTACAGAATTCCGTATTTCTCAAGATTATTGCACTTTGTGTGCAAGTAGAGTAACTGAACTAGAGTTGTCCATAACGCAGACTTATTTCTGGTACGTGCTGGAATATGGTCGTAGACTGTAGCAGCTGAAATCAGCCTTTGAGGGCTCATGTCAATTGTACGTTTCGAGAAAATTGATATTTGCGATCAAAAAAAGTTGTGAATCCTGTAAGTAGTTTATACAAAATCAAAATTGTCTGTCAATTGCAGGAAACCGAATAGAAATTTATTTCTTCATTTTATAATTTTGATACATTGAAAATGGTGTACTGATCGCAAAATAAATATTTTGTTGCATCAATTGCAAAACACAGAAGCTGAATGTAAATTTACATTTTTCGCTAATAATTTAAATGTGGTTTAATCATTTTAACGTAATGAAACTAATGTATTAATATTCTTCTAATCTTATTACTGTTTTAAATTACACTCAATTTTCTCATAAATGCATAAACTCCGGAATTATAAATTATAACTATCGAGATAAATGGCGAGATATCAATTTATATAGAAAATCGTAATTTAATGGAATGTATTAAATGATATATCATTTCCATAATATGTTTAATTACAACAAGGCGCGCGTCATTGTCACAAACATTGGAAAACCACGGAGCTTCTGCCAGGAACATACTCCCGAAACCCCCAATATTGCGAACTTTGTTAGTTAAAAGTTCACACGGTTATCAAGTACAACCTCTCCGAGCAATCATAACTTTCTTACTAATTGAAGTCGGCCAAAGCTTCGCAACCATTCTTAAAACACTCGTTTAGTGAGATCCTTGATGCGAAGAACGCAAAGGTGAGGAATGGTAATCGCGTTAACAAAAAACGTAAGTAACTTGCAATATAACTTCTTCGTGGCCGGAGTGAACTTTTAATAAATTTCGCGATGAGAAATATTTGCATTCATTCCCTTAGGAAAAATAACCTAACCCGAAAATTCTACCTTTAGCCGGGCGTTAATTTTGTGCGTAGTACAATGGAATATCCCGGGAACAATTTATATATTTTATTATCATAAAAATCATTATTTTACCCGTTCAATAGACTGTTAGATGGTGAGAACAATCTCAAAGTTTTTCGCCTTTTAAATAAGTGAAATGATGTCTTCAATCCTAATCCGAAAATTTGATTATTATTCTTAATTTATTCATTATTTTATTCATTATTAAATACGAAAAACGGGAAACGTTTTTCCATTAGATTAGTACCGTTACACTCCTCGGCGATCGAGCTTTTTTAAACGGTACATAGAATGTTAATCGATTTTTAAATAAAATTTTGCAATAGACAGTCCAAGATCAATACGTTCGAGCGAAGGCATTTTTGGAAAATCGTAAGACCAAATTGCCTCATCTTAATTTCCTTTCCTCGGATAGGTATACGTAACACCTCGAGTCAACGGACACGACGAAACGTCAGTGAATGCTACGTCTTTGTTCAATTATGCAAAGAGCTGTTCGAAGCGGCTGGAATATTCGCGAGTGCATGACAAATTGCGAACCCTTACGGAAAGGAGGAGTGCTCTTTACTTTGATCAACAATTTCGGGCGAACCGAAATATGTTTTTTGCATCGCTCGAGACTTGGAACGGTATTGTGGATCGCATTTCAGTTCTCGACCGTAATCGAAGCCGGAACAATTGCGTTACTGTTGCTCGAGTGATACCGTAAACGCAATTACAGAAATCTCTATTAGACGTTTTTGTTCTGAACATAATTCACGGAATCGTGATCTAAAAACTTCACTAATAACAATTTCTGAAATTTCCTGAAAAACAATTAGTATTATAATGAGTTAACTTCAAGTTTAAGAGTTAATAACAAATTATTTGTTTAATAATTTTATTTATAATTTTTGACCTAAAATTTTTGTAATGTTATTTTATTTATTTTATCATTCGAATATTGATTTAAATGTTTTGTCTGCCCCTCTTTCATCGTTTACAGTGAAAATAAATAAAAGCAAACGTAATCTCAGAAAAGCTCGGAAGTATAATGTACAATGCATTAGTATTCTGGGAGTAAGAACATTCACATTACGAAATATGTATTTAATTATATCATACTGCACATATGTGTGTGCACATTTAGTTGGACGGAATCTCTCCTACGAGGTAGAATAATTTCACTGATACTTCTCGCTTTAAGATGAGTAATATTAGATTCAGTAAGATAAAGCAGATATAATAGTGAACACCTATGTATAAACTCTATTAATTTATATTACGGAAAGTGGTTTCAATTTTTGCCAAAAACGTTTGTATTACAACTTTAAAATTTTTCTCTTTCTCCAAGATGAAAAAATTGAAAATTTTATGTAATCTTTAAGACTTTCTTGTTAGAACGTCCTGTATGTATGATACATTGCGTTAAAGAACACACAGAGAAATCGTAGCGTATACGATATTACACTTGATTAATCAGCGAAATTCACCTAATTGCCAAATGTCAATGTTTATTACGCACTGTGACTGCCGCGAGCGGCAACATGAATAATTGGACATGCCTTGCTTATGGTTCCTGCGCGCAGAACCAAGAATCCATAATGCATAATATTTCTTCGTGCGTTCATGCTAATCTGAAACCAAACTTCAAATGAAGGTCTCGAACCAGAAAGCTATAGCTATAGTTACATAAATAAATGCTAATTCGTTTCTACAAAAAAAAATATTGTTATATATACAAATAAATTCTTGGCCTTTCCTTCATAAATCTTTTGTTTATTTACATCAACGTTGAAAATTTCTGCTTCTGTTGTTAAGTAGAGAATAGCACATAATTAATGCTAAATCGATACACAGCACGACAATGCACAAAAATAGTGACTAATTTTATCAGTAACAACAAATTAATTGCAAGAGTCACGAGATAGTAATAATAAAATTTATTTATTTGCAAGAATCACGAATACACTAATAAAAATAAGTGATGATAATAAAAATAAATTACCTGTGAGAGCCACGAATTAACAATAATAGAAATAAATTAATTGCGAGAGCCACGAATTAACAATAATAGAAATAAATTAATTGCGAGAGCCACGAATTCAAAATAATAGAAATAAATGAATTGCAAGAGCCAGGAATTAAAAACAATAGAAATAAATGAATCGCAAGAACCACGAATTAAAAATAATAGAAATAATTGCAAGAATCAGGAATAATTATAATATTAAATGAATTACAAGAGCCGTGAATTAATAATAATACAAATAAATTAATTGCAGGAGGTATGAATTAATTTGGGTTCCGAATAACAAAAATTAAAAAGCTTGATACAAAGGAACGTTGATTATTATCCAAGCTAATTGGACGAGAAATCTAACAAATTCAACAGAACCTATGAATATGTAATAAATCAATTACAAATTAAACAACTTTCGGTTAATCGATACTCTACTGTAAATATCGACTGCATTTTATGGCTTTAGAAGAGCACTAACAGAAACTATGAAATGCATGTTGAGCTCAGCGAGCCACTAAGGAAACGGGAACTGTTAAGTGATTACCGAGATTAGCTGCTGAAGAAGATGCTTCGCCTGCAAAAGACTTCCATTAGATCCCAGAAATGGCTAATTGAAGGCAAATTAAAAACAGGTGAAGCTTATTTAGCAAATAACCAGAGTCAACACTTTAAAGGCGTTCTTTTTTAAATTTTTTATACTTTCGCGTGCCAATTAAATAGCTAACAGTATTCTACATCTGATAAATATCTTTTGAACATTATTTTAAATAGTTTTTAATATTATTTTCTTTCTGGTCGAAATGAAATTCCATTCTTTCGTAATCAGTATGTGGGCATTATACTGAATGTATATATAAAAGAATAAATGTTAATTTCCCTGATCTTTCTAGCAATTTTCTAATAGCTTTTTACAAAAGAATTTTGCAGTAAGGAATCAAGCTGCATTCTCTATTTTCAGCTGTTTGAAGATGAATGTCAACATGCTGACGATATTTGGATTATCCTTTCTGTTCTTGACGTTGCAAACAAATAATGTAATTGCTACATAGAAAAAGAATTAGTCTTATCTCCTTCCAGCTTTTACTCAGAACTTTGATGCACGATTTTTCCAGGAAAAGATTTATAGTGTTTCAAACAATTCTCAGTTCAAATGGGTAATTGTAAAATGAGAAACTAGTTTTTTCTCAAAGAAACCAATATTCCCAACATGCTGTTGTTTTCAATTTTAGAAAATTCTGCAAACATACACACAGGTTGCAAATATACTGTTAACGTGTTTATTATAAAAATATTTCGTTTCACAATGGACTGTGGACTCCAGCCTTGCTTCGGTTTCCTTACAAATCTGATTGTTAGTCAATCGCGTTAGTACATCTCCATTCTTTTCCTGTATTTTCGCAAGCTTTCGCTATTCCGTGACTTCCCTTAACTTTCTCCATAATACTTCCTGCTTCTAATGTTTTCTACGAAGGTTTCCTGTGGGCCTGGCTACCCCCATAATCAGTGTACATTTGCTGACCACACCCTCACCCCTATAGTTTCTCTGTTCATGACTTTACCACTTTCTTCGCCAGCTTCTCCCGAACACTTTGCCTTCCGATTTCTTCGCCGATTATCTCTTTTCATTACATTTCACCTTTTTTCTCTTCCCAATTAATCAGTACTTTCCGTACAATTACCTCCGACTTATCTCTGACATAGTACCAACACGTTGCCACAGTGCAATAGAAATACTGTAGCTTTCGATTAAACTAATATTTTTATTAAGCTAATATTTATTGATATTTTTATCTTTTTCGTTATTCTTTTTTTAATATTGCATATTTTTAGACAGAACTCGAAAATTGTTTCAAATCAGTTTACAGAAGAAAGTTACGATAATGTCGGCACGCATCGGACGCTTATATCTCGATAATGCGAAAACAAAAGTATTCCAGTGTTTTGAAAACGTCTCGGTAGAACCTTCCAGAATACGTAAACAAAAATATAGGTTTCCGCTCAAAATTTCGATGGCAATCACTACGGAGCGTTTCAAGGTTACTGCAATGTCAAACAGGTACGATCATTCTATATCCTACAACTTTCCTGTGAAACATTTTTTCGTATTACCTGCAATTTTCGAGTAGTGGAATTTTATCCAAAAAAACGGGATTTTCAACGCACCGTGTGTCGTCGATTCAAAATTAGTTTAGACTCCCAAAGGGTCAATTACGTTTTAAAATTATTAGATTCTCTTACCGAGCGCGTTCCTTTCGGGCCATTCTGGGAATCGATTTCAGGTCTGTAAACTTTCGTGTTTAGACGATCCTAAGGGGAGAACAGGCCAGAAAGTCGCATATCCAGCGATTTTAGTAGAACCGTTGTATTGCTTCCTCTCCCTGTTCAGAGGACGGAACACATAGCGTTCAACGTCGCTTGGACTTTCACAAAGCTCGTGGAGTTCTGGCGACGAGCTTCTTTGACGTTTACTAGTGACGCTACTGTCCAAAGCTATTACATTGTGTCTAGGGATCTGACTTAGGTCTCGAGTCGGATTGTCAAAATTACGCCTTGAAACAACAGTTATCTCTCAAAGAAAATGTCCGGGAATAACCTTGAATCATTTTTACGAGAAGAAATGTTACTCTCAGGAACGCCTTTAAAAATTGTTCTCGACGAACAGATATTTTATAATCTGTAATAAATAGATTGCGGATTTTTGATAGAAAATAAAAATCGTTCGAATTAATTTCAAGACACATGGGGCTATACAGGGTGTCCCGAAAATGTATTTTCTTGAAAAGGGTGATTCCTAAGGTCATTTGAAAGAACTTTTTCCTTTGCGAAAATGTTCTCCGCGACTTCGTTACGAAGTTATTAACGAAAAACACGGACCAATCGGAGTGGGAATCTGTCGGCTGTAGCTGCACTCTGATTGGTCTGTGTTTTTCGTTAATAACTCCTCATCAAAGCCGCGGAGAACATTTTTGTGAAGGAAAAAGTTATTTCAGATGACCTGAGGAATCAGCCTTTTCGAGGAAATACATTTTCAGAACATCAATTTCTCTTCTTCATAATTATAACGTACACTTCTTAATAATGTAATTAAACTCTTTAAATACTTTCATTTTTTCTTTTTGTATTGGATGTATCCATTGTTGTCACAAACGCATGAAATCCGCAGCCTAGTAAATACTCACACAGTTATTTTACAGCAATTACATTGTATTCACTTTATACCGTAGCATCAGTACTAAATTAGTGCTAGATTAATTGAAGCGGATATATTCACCCTCCCAGCTTAAGGGATTAATCCCAATTTCGGCAAATTAGTGCAGCCTATCAAGAATGGAAAGTCACGCAGCACAGGGCTCAAAGTAAACATCACTGCGCTTAATTTTGACAACCCATGCTGGGATTGACAATTTCCGTATGAAATTCGAGCGTAGTTACAACAAAATGAGTTACTTCGAACTAATTAAACGTTGTTCTTGAATAACCGGATGCACTGCGTTATCGGGAATACGCAGTGCATCGGCAAAATTGCACATTGTTTCCGTGAAACAATGTCGGAGGACTATCTATTCAGAATCCATCACAACGTCTCCGTTCGCCTGCCTGCACGGTGCAAATAATTATGCAAATTTGAATTCTTACGTTGGGAGTAGATCGCCAAAATTTCATGCAAAAATTTCTGTCTTAATTGCAAGGAACATGAGCGAATATATATTTCGTGTGAACAATTTCCATAAATCATGGTGGTCTTAACCTCCGTCAGTATTTTGAACGTTTTCTATTTTATCTATCCTTTTTCGTCATAAATACTTTAATAATACTAATATACAGGGTGTCCCAAAAATGTTGCACTTGCTCGAGAGGGACGATTCCTGAGGCCACTTGAAGCAATTTTTTCCTTCTCGAAAATAATCTCCGCGGTTTTGTTAAGAAGTTATTAACGAAAAACACGGACCAATCAGAGCGCGACGGAAGCAGACGGACTCCGACACGGAGGCAGGTCCCGCCGAGCGTGGCGTTGTCATAGGCCGAGCCAGAATCTGTCCGTTGTAGCCGCGCTATGATTGGTCCGTGTTTTTCGTTAATAACTCCTCTACGAAGCCGCCGAGAACATTTTCGTAAAGGAAAAAGCTACTTCGAATGACCCCGGGAATCAGCTGTTTCAAGGAAGTACAACATTTTTGGGACACCCTGTATATCTTTATTTCAGCCTCACGACTAAGAAATTGGAATTGGTTTTCCTCATAAATACATGAAACCACTAATAAATAAAATGCAAACGTGTATCAATAAATAACAGAAATGGGACGTGAGTAGAAGACTGACGTCGCAGAATTATGATTCTATTATTTCTTCCGGGAACTGTCGGCTTTATCCGTTCTCTATGATTTTTAACGATTTTTCGCGACTCGGTCGGTTTTTGCACGCATTAGGCGAGACTTCGCTCGTGCAAACCTCGGCTCCATTCGTATTTTGTCGCTGTGTCCTTTGTCAGTTTCTCCAGGTCCGTGACTTCCCCTAACTTACTCTATAATATTTCCTGCTTCTAATGTTTTTCCCAGGGTTCCGTGCTAGGCTCCTTCGGTGTACGTTTAGGAACACACGCCAGCCCTGCGCTTCCACGCTTTATTGCTTTACCACTTTTCCAGAGTTTTTCCGCGCGATCTTCTTTTCGTTTCCACATTAGTCACCTCGTTTTACCCCATTTTCATTCTTTTTACTTTTTACAGCACTCGCGCCCCGAGGACTGTTTCGAATGCAATTTCGAGTACCGGCGCCATTCTTCAAGCGCGTCGAACAATTTGATTTAATTACGTTTATTACTGGTAGGAGACGATTGAATATTTGCAGACGTTGCTCAATTTCCTTCGTTTCGGTACGGTCGTTGTTAGAATTTTATTTTTTCATTAGCAAATTGCAACTGTTTGCGAAGAACCTCTGATTTCGACGATTCTTTAAAATATTGTATTTTTGTTGTTAGACTGTTAATTTTGTTTTAGACTGAATATCATATTCTCGATGCACTTGTGGCACGTGCAAATTTACGAAATGCAAGTATTATTCAAGTATACTAACATTTTCAGTTTAGTGTAAATAATAAAAATTGGTTACGGGGGATGAAATTTCTGTTCGGTCTCCGTTTCTAGCAATCGATGTAGAACATGTCAAAATCCCAATTATAACAAAATTCGCATTTGTTAGCTCACGTTCATAAGAAATCTTTTTATTCGGATGTGAGAGTAGCTTTACAAAATATTTCCGAACTACATCGATGCAATACCGTTATCCCTTTCGCAACTTGAAAATGGCAGGAGGTAACTTTTTTCGGATACATCGTGCTGTTTTTGTTATTTCACTATAGGCAGACATGCAAAACGAAGGTATTTGTTTGTGCTGTGTACAAAAGGCTGTGTCGTGAGCGAGCATACATGTGGTTTTCATACTTTTGATCCTGTTAAAATATTATTTGTAAAATATAATAATGATTTCAATTATGTAATCGATATGAAATCTATCAGATTATTATAAAAATTGTGAATAAATTATGTACGTTCATATAAAAACAATCAAATTATGTGGAAACTAGAGGACATTGTCAAACAGGATGGCGGATGTATTAATGGATGTAGTCCGCTTCCATTCAAAGGAAAATGTATGTCATTTTCGCATGAAGATTTCGGCGCGAACGTGACAGGAGTGATACAGCTTTTTCAATGCTGCAAGGTACAATAAAATTTAATAAAACGAACATTTTATGCAATTTTAAATATTAATAGTCGAAAGGAATTAATACAAAAATTTCCATTTTTAATTACTTTATTGATTTTATCTGTATGAAATAATTAAAATGACATCTATTTTCAATATATTTATCGTCATATAGTATACATACTACCTGTTAAGAAGGGTTGAAATCAGCCCTTGAAAAAATGTCAATAAAAATGTCAAATGTCTTTCTCGTGAAATATCTCCAGAACAACGAATGATATTGGAAAAAAGTTGGAACGAAAGTTGCATAGTATTATTGTGTCTACCAAATTGTGTGCAAAACAATTTTTGTATGTATTTTCTTTTTGAGGAAAAAAAAAACAGTTTCCACAAAAAGGACTCTGTAGTACAGAAAACCATTTTATTCTGCGTTCCTATTGTTCCTTGATTAAATCGTTTCTTTCTCGAGTGTGTGTGTGGTGTCTCCATGAATTACGTCCTACATTCTTACGATACCTTCTACTTGTCTTTATCGTGGATTGTCTGATCGTTAATCGTGGATAGGTACTCGGGCCAATATCTTTGAACGGATTAAACCGGAGCACAGTTTAGGAGAGGTTAGCAATCCGGGATATCCAATGCGATTGCATTCGAAGCGTACAGATTTCAACCTCATTATACAGGGTGTCCCACATGAATTGACAAACCCAAATGTCTCGCTTGTAATTTATAATACAATTTTCACAATTGAAAATGTGATTTAAACCACGTTTACGAACCAAGTGTAACAAAGAAAATACTGGTAACTTGAAACTTCTTTTGCGTTTTTCTCGAAATATTTTGTCACCTGCTCTCATTTTCTTCAAATTTGAAACGAATATTCCACATACGGTACTCTAAAGTGTAGCGTAGAATTTCGTTGATATCACAAATATTTTTCGAGTTATAATTGATTAAACCTGAGTTTTTCACGTAGAGATTTTTTCGAGTCGAACTGCTGCCATATCTACAATCGATCGAATTTATGCCAAAATTCTCCGGCAATGGGGACCATTCATCGACGCAGCAATAAAAGGCCGTTTCAAAAACAGCGAATAACTCTGCCATTTTTTAATATCTTATCCTGAAAAAATTGGAGAATACAGTTGAAAGTTGTGTTATTATCACCATAGAAACCCGGAATCTTTCAGTTATTCATTAGCCTGGGAAGAAATTCCCGCCAACAGCAGATTTTCAGATAGTAATGGCGGTCCATCCCGTTGACCCCCTGATGCGTGTTTGGTTGGAAATTGACGGAAGACTGGCGTTCGCATAATTAAGAAAAACAAAGTGGAAGATAGGGAAGAAAAGCTGAGCAGAAAAGAAGGGAAAATGATCTGCGTCTGCGTTGAAATTTCGGGGCGGTTGCACATCGGCGCGGCGTCGCGACGCCTCGTCGGCAATAGCTCCGCCGACGTCGCTGCGCGTGGACGTATAATCGTGGCTATCTGCCGTTTGTTTATCCACCGTACGCTTGTTGCTCTTCGTAGTGCGCCACCGAGCGTGTTTGAACGTTCGGCCCGGATAAATTGAAATCGCCACCGCGCGAGTACGACGAGAATTAATCGCAATTACAGAAATTGAGTAAATCACAGTGTGCGACATCACACCCGAACATCCGCTTCGCGTTAATACATCCGGCAACCAAATCGATTCGTTAAATCGAACCGTACTTTCGTCTGTGTCGTCGGCACGGTAAAGGTGCGCCACAAAGTCATCGAACGTAGAGAGAAAATAAAATCGTCGGTTAATAATTCAATAATTGTAATATACGCGCATGTTCTGCAATATGCGCAACACGTGAATAAAATTACTCCTCTGCTCGGAATTGAAATCTCCAGACATATATTGTACGCTGTATTGCCCCGTCGTTCCACACGAGAATCAGATGGAAACGGGCCCGACGAGATCGACGAACTTTCTGAATCTGTACGCTATTGTTCCGATTCGAGATAACATCGTTGTGGATCGAGGATCATTTCGAGAGGAGTACTAGAGGACAAGACAAAGTTCGCTAGAGAAATTGCCAAATAACAGCATGAAAGATCGAAACGAGATGGGTGCATAAACAATCGTTCAGTGGAGAGAATTAAATGAACAAGTACCTAGAAATATTGATAACACAGTAATACAGGTCAAGATACGTGTCCGAGTGAATTTTAACCAATTGGATAATTGATAATCCACATCCAATGCATTTTAATCGATTAAATAACTGAAAATTTTCGTCGAATGTATTCTAAACGATTGAATAACCGAAAATTCGCATCCAATGTATTTTAATCGTGGGGATAATTGAAAATTCAAATGTAATGCATTTTAATCAGTTGGAGAAGTAAAGGTGTTCACTTGTAGCTAAATAAACCCAGAAGGGTTTGAAGTGCTTAAATAAAGAAAAAAAGAAAATTGGATAACTAAAAATTCACAATCAATGCATTCTAATCAATGGGATAACTGAAAATACACGTCCAGTGTATTATAATCGCTGGATAACTGAAAATCGCACCCAGTGTATTTTAATCGATGGGCTAATTGAAAGTTCACATTCGATATATTTTAATCAAAACTACTATTTTTAATTAAAACTACGCATCCAATGTACTGTTAATCAACTGGGTAACTGAAAATGCACGTTCGATGCATTTTAATGAATTGGATACCTAAAAACACAAATCGTTTTAGTCAATCGGGTAACTGTTAAGTGAATTTTTCTAAGTTGAACATTTCAGCACCGATTCCCCAGTAGCATTTTTCACGTTGCCCGAGCGGACTTTTCAGAGGGAGAAATTTGTCAATTTTTCTATCCGACGCTAATAAAAGCAATCGATCGACCGAATCAATCAACTGAAATTCGGTTTGGACGAATTGAGAAATTCGTGGCACGATGCCGATTTAGCGAGGTATCGATCTACCGGAAAATCGAAGATACTCTCTGCGGGAGATCGTTGGATCGTTTGGATCGACAGATCGCATCGGTACGACAGAAGAGAAAACGGTAGCCATGGATTTGAACGCGACATCGGACGGCTACGTTTGTGATCTGAAGTCTTTTCACTATCATTACTCTCAATTACACGGATGGATCTCGCTGTTCGTTTGCATCTTCGGCTCGATCGCGAACATACTGAACATCCTGGTTCTAACGCGGCGGGAGATGCGGTCACCGACGAATATAATTTTGACGGGGCTAGCCGTGGCAGATTTGCTCGTGATGATCGATTACATCCCTTATTCGTTCCACCTTTACCTGTATCGTCGATCAAGAAAGGACACGTTCACGTACGGATGGGCGATTTTCGTGCTGTTCCATTCGAACTTCGCACAGGTAACGGGTGATCCTTACTTGTCCTTCGGGAAACTCTTCCTGGAACTTGTCTTCTAGATATTTTATTAAAGAGTTCGGGGATAACGGCGGAAAAGAGGGAACGCTATGATCGAGTGCACTGTCGGGATAAACAGACGCGATCGCGAAAACTATCTGGCCGCGTTAACAATAAGTATTAATTCTTTTTCAAAATTCTGAATTCAGCACAGAAAGAATTGTCTCGAAAGACTGTATATACACAACAATTATTTTAACACTTTTCGCGAGAAATTGCGAAATTTGACCTGTGATAATTTCGTTGAAAAGAACAGTTCAATAATATAATTGGATCCATTTTAAAGCTGGAATTCCCTACTTTTGCCATCCGTCGTTCATTTCATTCAAAGATAATTTTGCACGATACTGCGACTGGGAAATCGAAGACGCTTTTATTGGTCCAAAATGAAACAGATTGAAACGTACGTAAAAATATTGGAAAATTTTTCTCGTTACTGAAACCACCGCAGAATTATAGATCGAAGCTTCCCCTTTGCAACGAACGCTTAAAACTTGATCTACGATTTTTTCTAGTCGATTTATTGAGCTTTGAATGAAACCATCAGGAAACTTCCCTCTGGACATGTCTTGTTGTTAGATATTTTATTAAAAAATGTTATGCATTCTAATAAATAATTTGAAGCTGATTCTCTCAAATTCGCTAAATTAACATGTTCTTCGGTTGTCGAGTCGCAAGACGAATTAATTTGTACGCTTAATATTTCTCGAAATTGTGAATTCGAACAGCTGGTTCAGAACTGGTTTCACGAAACGTGGTTCGGCTCTTTATCTCTGATGAAGTTAGTATACTTCGTTGAGCTTCTCGTGTGTGCAACGATAATCATCTATTTCTGCAATAACTTGCTCAGTTACGAGTGAATTTTCCGCAATTTTTAATAAATATTGTGGGTCTTATAAACTGATCGTAACTTTCACGGCCTCCAAGTTTCGTTCTATAGTGTTCCATAGTATTTTGGAGAATGTTTTGTAGCTATATTTTTATAAGTAGATTGCGGACATTTGTGCGAAATGAAAATTTTTTGTTTTGCATTTAGTCTACTTTTTTTCTCAAACGCATAAAATACTGCAGTTGTAAATTTTAACTTTTTCCTGACAAATGTGTACAAATAGTAATTATTTATTTCAAACAGCTTTTGTGTTATTATTTGTTTATTTCAGGTTCCTATGAAATCGACTTGGTTAATAATAATTTTGATTTAAGAACTCATTAAATTCATACGTATTGTTTTTAACTCACAATTATGTTCTAATTATCAACAATAATCTCAACAAATGCATATTAAGTACTCTTATCCGTATTAATAAAAACTTCAAAGTTATAAAATTCAGTTTCAAGATATTTAATATACTGTGAGTTAAAAATAAAGAAGAATTAAATTAAAAAGAAAGAATGCAAAGCACTTTTGTAGATTCGTTTTATTTTGTTAACGGAACAAAATTGGAGATATAACAAAGTGAAAATTTGCCGTGAAAAATTTTTTGTTATGTACAGTAATGACTTCAATAATTTTTAACATGCCTTTCTACTTTATTTCAACGTAGAAGAGCATTAATAATGGAAATCACGTTCTATTCGGTCCGCATTGAATATGGAAATGTATCCGATGTGTCGGCCGTTATCTCTGGAGATCGTCTTTGATATTTATTATAAAGTAGCGATAATGTATCAACATTTTCTACAATTACTATGACTAAATGATGCAATTATTGTCGTAAAAGGTTTTTTGAAATATTCTTTAAAAATCAAGATATATACTGTTTTGCTTAAAGAAACACATTTTTAGATAACAATCTCGTTTTCATACAATTTGCCATGGACATTTGATGTACATTCTTGTTAACACATACCAAAATTGCAAAATATTTCTGCTTCCTTGGACGAATATAAATCAATTTACAGATGTAAAAATGTGCAATACCTATTTCTTATATCTGACGCAGAAACCCTTTATTTTGCACCAAAAATCCACAATTATTAAAGACATTCAAAAAATCTATAATTAATAAAAAAAAAATTGATTTTGGTAACTCAATAATAGCGTGTGTACACAGTTGAAAAATAACTGTTGATTTATGACCATTTTCCATTGTGGACATAACAATTACAGTCCCTGTTTCCATCAATACACATTGTTTTCCAAAACCATTCGCTCCGCACAAAAATTCCCCATTTAAATTGTCGAATACTAAAAAAGTTTACTTTAAACATTTTTCGACGATTTACAGCCACCTGTGAGATTTCCAATTGCAATAAAATGACTACATCCCTTTAACCGCGTGTGTGCTATGCCGGGGTCATTCGTGACCCGTCGCGGTGGGGATAAACTCGAGGGACCGTCAATATGCACAATTTTATTCCGATACAAGGTGACGCTTTTCATTTCGAAATAAGAAAATCGCTATCCCCTCTTCTTCATTCGAAATACGACGAAAGCCAGTCCCGAGCCATCGCCTTATATCGAAGGAAAACTGAAGCGAAATATCGGCGTGGGTCAGAAACGATTCCGGCATAAGCTTAGAGCTCGCAGGAGTCCGAGGGTTAAACAATTTTTGATGATTCACGACCATCTTGAAAGTTCCGAATTCAAATAAAAAATTACCACATCCCACGCCGGAGGGATGGTTTCGTCGTTTACAGATCGCAGGCTCCCCCTATCACAATTTCCCTGTATTGTTCGACGAGACCTGACCTATATGTTTGGAAAGGGTACGCCTCGATCCAGTGAATCAGTCTTCTTCATCTTTTTAATTAAAGACTAAATTGTGTTTGAACAAGCGTCGATGATACCTTTCCTCGATCCTCGCCCCTCTTTGTTTCCGATTCCCCTCTCCACGAGAGACGTGCGAAAATATTCGCAGAATTCTTTTCAATGGAAACAAACAGTCCGTCGGAGCATTTTGGATAAGATCAAGAAACGAAAATACGCAGACGGTGTTTCCAATGTTACTCGTGTAAACGTAATATCAAAGAATCGAAAGTGTTTCGCTCGTAACAAAGAAATATTCGATGTATGCTAATAATACGTTGCTGTTTATCGAGTCGCGCATGCATCTTTCGGACAATCGAGAAACTGTTATTCCGACGATCATCGCGGTCGTGTGTTTTTATCTGTATGTCGTTATTACAAAGACCGCCGGAATCTCTTAAAAACAAAAAGGTTTTTTATGTTTTCATTGAAGAGGAAAAAAGGTTGTTCATTGGAGCATTTATTGTTAGACAAAATATTCAACTTACAGCGAGCGTAGAAAGTATTCGTACACTGGGCATTTTCAAGCAGAACTTTACACTATTGACGTTTATTGATTAAATTTTGTAAAATAATTAATTCGTGCATGTCTTCGATGTTATATCAATTATTTTCGCAGTTTGCAAAAATTACAGGAAATATTGAAAAATCAATGGATATAGGGTGAGAGACCCAATTACTGTGTCTATATTAATTATTTTATTTTTAAAGCATAATTAATATTAAAAAAGAGATGTTAAATTTTTTCATTAAAATGTTATATTTCTCTTTTTTCATATTCAGTATACTTTGAAAATAAGTATAATTAATATAGGCACAGTAATTGATTCCCCCACATTAATTGGGTCCCTTACCCTATAAGAGGAACGAGTATTTATACCGTTATTGTGTCACAGTTATTAGTTGATAACGTAAATATCACATAATCACTTCCTAATTATCATTAACAATTCCAGTGTATTTAGAATCAATATTAACGTCACTATTGCCCACAATTTCACATTATTTAATCGCATTACCGAATAATGAGATGAAAACGTACGAAAGACGTTTATAGAAAGAAGAAAAAATTGTTATTAATTTGCACAAAGTCAATAAATAATTGATAGGTACAAATTAAAGAAAGGTCTACAAAATAACTTAAAAAAACGAACGTCTGCAGCAGAAAAACAAGTGGTATGCTGATTGGTTTATTATTCGAATGATGAAACAAAGTGCAAGGTCAATAAGCATTGTTAAGTAATTATACAATAATTGAAGTATTGATTTATATGCTACAATTGCGCTTTCTAAGGAATCTACGTCAGTCGAATAAAAAGAACATCAAATTTAAAGCGAACAAAAAGAAGAGAACGAAATTCGTAAACAACAATACGAACACAGATTAATTTTCGCGGACGAGAGTAAGTACGAAATTTTCGGGGCCATTGGATGTCGTGCTGCATGCAGAAAGAAAAATGAAAACCGGAAACCAGAGAGCTTGCTAGCATCCGCGAAAGACAACGGCGGTTTCGTAACGGTTTGGGGTTGCACGAGTGCACATGGTGTTGGTACATTACACGTTTATCGACGAAATAACGAACCTCCGGGTTTATATTGAGATTTTGTATCGCCGAAGAAATGGGAATTCGGGGCAATTTTATTCCCACACTGCGTTCGATATGCGAGCGTGGATATTACACAAACATACTTAAAAAATTCTTCTGCAATCGCTGAATGTATGCTAATCTTATTAAACCTTGCCTGGAATGAAAAATTAGAACGGAGAACACAGAGTGAACACAGAAATAATTTCACAAACTGGGCAAACACTTGAAACATTTTTCATACCGTATTTATTCCAAAGAATATTCAATGAAAATATTGAATAACGCATCGATTTGTCGAAATGAATTAATAAACGTTGACGTAATTAATAACGTTCAAAATAAGCTCCCCTTGTTAATTTCGCAAATTGTGCAAACGCTTGATGCATTTTTCATACCATATTCATTCCGTAGAACATTTAATAAAAACATGTACGAACTCGTTGATTTGCCAATATGAGTTAATAAACATTGAAGTAAAATAACCTTTAAAATATGCTTCCCTTGTTAATTTCGCAAATTGTGCATACACATGAAAAATCTTTCAAACATCTGTTTTATAAAATATTGAGAGCATTGTAAAAGCTCATTGATGTGGTAAAACGAGTTGATAAAGGTCAATTGTATAGAGTTTCGAAATTGGTTCCGGCACGAATATTTTCTAGACTCACTGTAGGTCCTCTAAATCGGAGCCGGCCAACTGGCGGCCCATGGGCCGCACATTGTTTCCTTCCTGTGTTCAAAGCAGTGTCGCCAGATGAGGGGAGGGAGCACCAATTGAGGGGGAAAAAGTTACCCTCTCTCTGCCAGTACCGGCGTATGCACGACAGAGACGAAACGCGTCACGTGACCTGCTCGCGGCGGAAGCGAGGGGCATAGCGCGGTAGAAGGGGAAGTTAGAGTGGGGGGACAAGTCTTGATCTGGCGACTCTGGTTCTCAGCAGTATCGCCAGATGAGGGGAGGGAGCACCAATTGAGGGGGAAAAAGTTACCCTCTCTCTACCAGTACCGGAGTATGCACGACAGGGACGAAACGCGTCACGTGACCTGCCCGCGGCGGAAGCGAGGGGCATAGCGCGGTAGAAGGGGAAGTTAGAGTGGGGGGGACAAGTCTTGATCTGGCGACACTGGTTCACAGTGCCTACCAGCGTCTCCCACCATTCGTATCCTATGAAAACAATAGCGTGCAGCCCGTGGGACTCAGTTCCCCGACTCTGTAGATAAATTCAAGCTAGAAATGGGAGAACCGGAAAATTAATGGCGGGGGTCGCGCAGCGACGGCGGCAAGGAAACCCGATTCTACTCTAGGTAAACGACGAATGGAATGGAACTCGTAGGATACCAATTCATTTTTGCAGGTGTGTCATACCATCTCGATTTGTTTAACTTTGATACTGGCCGTGTGGAGGTACGTGGCAGTGGCGAAGAAAAACAGAGAGTGGTGCAGTTACAGAAGAACCGTTTTCGCAATTTTGATTACGTATGCTTTCTGCCCGGTACTATGCGTACCTCTATACATTACTACAGAGGTGCGGGAAAAAGTGGAAGTTCTGGATTCGAATGGAATGCCTGTCAGTCAAACTGAATCTCTCGCGGGTGAGTAATTTTCCAGTTACAATGACCAAATAATTCAAAGATTGTTTGCATAAAGCACGCGACAACGAAAGCGAGCGTAATTTTTCGAAGGAGCGATACGCACATTTCATTACGATTAGACTGCGGATTTTATGCATTTATGTTACCAGATGGAATGCGAAACAGTAAACACACGAGAAGAATTCGAAAATACAGTCACATTATTGTCGGACTATTAAAGCTGTTAAGAGCGAAGATAAATTTCTATTTAGCCCCTGCTTGTTGCAGTTGAGGTGGAAAATTTTCATATTGCATAAAGACCCGCAGTCTAATCGTGACAAATGATTTACGAGGTCGCGAAGATAAATGGAAGAGAGCGAATGTTGAAAACTGAATTGCAAAAGCGACTTACTGTTCGTGTATCTTCTTAATTATTTTACCCCTGTGTATCGATGTTGAACCATTAAATTCAGTTTTCACGATTCTGATCATTTCTTTATATATTTTACATATTTACTTTATACTTTCTGTTAAGTATTTGTAAATATATTGTGTCACATATTTATTAATATTTCTAACGATTTTTTACCATCGTACCCTAATACTTTTTCACGTAGAAGGACGAGAGAATGTAATAAACAATATGTGTAAACAATATTCATTTCCATTAAAATATCGGAATTTTATTTCGGTTTAACACTTCGACTGCCAAAGCAACAACCTTAAAAATTCCATAAAATCAGAATAATTTATTTAATAAAATAACTATCGAAGAGTTTAATTCTTGCGCGTTCAAGGCCTATGCTGGAGTCATTTCTGACCCATGCCCCGATATTTCACAACAGTTTTCTTTCGATATAAGGCGATGACTCGGGACTGTCTTTCGTCTTATTTCGGATGAAGAAGAATTGTCATAGTTCGAAGTAAAAATCAAGTAAAAGTCACGAATGACTCCGGTATAGCATACGCAGGGTTAATCAAATTTGGCACAATAATGAAATTAATGTAATAATTAATTTTTAAATATGGACACAAAATGTTGTCACCTATATTTTGGGTGACACGGCGGTCAACGTGTTAAAGGAAATTCCTGTTCGGAAATCTTCATCACGAGTCTGACTCGATATTGCAGGGCGAGTGGTTAACCAGAGTACATGAGGATCTGTTGTTTTCAGATTCGTCGATAGCTAAAACGGTGAACACGACGCTCTACTTCGTTCAGTTAACAGAAACGGCCGAGAACGACGACATTCTCGTGGCTTTGAACTTCTGGATATACAGCGTCGTGATCAAACTGTTTCCCTGCGTCGTTTTGACGGTTGTCATATTGAAGCTTCTGCTGGTTCTGCTGGAAGCGAAACGAAGGAGGCAAAAGCTAACGAACATGCACGATGAGAAATTCGATCGGAAGAAAAGCTCCCGAAGAGTGGACATGGAGAGGCAAACCGATAGAACGAAGATGATGTTGCTCGCAGTTTTACTCCTGTTCCTGCTCACGGAATTGCCGCAGGGGGTCCTGGGACTTTTCAGCGTGCTGCTCGGACAAGGTTTCTTCAAAACCTGTTACCTGAGGTTAGGTCAGTACGATGGTAAATTCATATTTTTCGAGAGTTCATAGCGATCGGAATACGGTGAATCCGCGTTATATGTCAGCAATCCGGGTCATGTCGTCGTCGGGACACTAATCTTTGCGGCAGTGTCGAACATAGCAAAAGGACAGCGACAGTCAGCGCCATTTACAGTTCGCCGCGGTCTGTAAACACGTCGTAATTCGTGCGTCCTATGAGTTATCTGCCGGCGAGAACTTCATTATTTTTTTATGGGACTTTCACGAATATATTTGTGGAATTTTTCTGATTAAAATGATTAATGTGTTATGTTCACGGGGTATACCCCGCGGCAGTGTGGATAATTCCGCGACGGCTAAGATGTCTCGGCGATGTATATCCCGGATTCACTGTATCGAAAGTTTACACGGCCGAGAAGAATAAACACGAAGTTTCGAAAGAACAGTATACCGGCGTGAAAGATGAAGCTAAATCTGGTACACAATCAAACTTTGCTGAAAGTTCGGGAAAGCATTTGCAACATACACAGAACGAAGATTTACGTGCAAGTTCCTTGATTAAATATGGGGTTGTTGCGTATGAATTTTTAAGCTGGAGCCTCGGTTATTCGAATTAATCAGGAAAACGTGAACGTCCGGATAATAGAATAGCTTCTTACAGTGATGAGTTAAGTCCTCGAGTCGTACAATAAATCACACGCTGTTCATGGACCGAAACACGAATGAAAAATTAACTTTTGCATTTATTTGCTTCTTCAAGTATCATCAGAAGTATAAATATTTCAAGTGAGATCGGTAAATTGTATTTGGCCTTGGGCCTCTCAAACGCGCTCGACTGTTTCAATTGTAAAAGAACGGGGTAAATTGGAAGTTCAACAGCGCATCCTGCTTGACAACATAGTATTTCTTATTATCGCGGAACAACGTCGCTTTGCTCGTCAAATTACTTTCTTGAGTGCGCAATGCTGCTGTTAAATTGAACGTGACTTCATTCACTGGGTTCAATAAAAGTCCTGAATCTGAATTGTAACTTAACAATAAAACTGACTTTCCGACACATAAATTTATACATATCCCTCATGTATAAATGCTGACAATGTAGTTCAATAAGAAAAGTGACACAACCCAAACATTTTTTTAATTATTTTTATTGGCTTATTTTATTTTCACTAGCTTTGAAGTCACTCCAACATTTCACAGTAAAAACGTCACAACTCTAATTCAACCTTCCAACAATGATTCGCAGGAAAAAACGACATAACTCGAAATATATTTAGAAAAAAATTAAAACAATAAATATATAAATTGTGGTGTAATTTATAACTAATGTACATGACAATTAACCCGGTGTCTAAATAACAACAAATTATTTTACATTTCTAAGATGGTTATATACAATAGAAAAAATTGGCAATTTTAGGTAATTTTCAAATGCTCTCCTATAAAATTTCATTTTTTTTTTACTTATGTCACTTTTCTTACGAATGAACGTTATCATCGAAACCAGAAACAGAATTGTGAGAAAATAAATTAAACAATATATGTATAGGAAATCTAATTACAATGCAATTAGGTTAGCCGGAACTGGTCGTTTAAATGCTAATAAAGAACCATTGCAAAATCAATTCCATTAAAATGACCGTCCCATAAACTCTAATTAAAATTAAAACTGATGAATTTTTCAATATGAACCAAAAGTCCAAATTACTGTCCAATTACTGTGGTAGCTTCACGAAATATTTACTTTGTGAATTGTGAATTCTAATTGTGAAAGGTGCGCACTCGTTGCCACGTGTCATTAAAATGTAGATTCTACATTGTAGAATATGCAGATGTATGTAGAGTTACCGCTACGAAGGTCTACTTTATTTTTTATTTGTTTTTTTTTTACTGTAAAAGATAGCTTTTCTGGAAGTATCGTGTGTAGAAGAATGCGATACGTATAATCGCAACACCTTCTTTTTCTGGTCATTTGTCTGAGCCCTATTTTATAGACGGAATTTACTATTTCATCTCTGGCTAGAAATTGCCAGGTGCAATTTATTCTGTTGCGTTACGTCAGTCTTTTAATAGCACATAATTGTTCTAATTTCCATGAGAAAGGAACAGCGTTATATGGAAAACAATGCAACACATGGATAGTCTGAGCTCTTGTCCCGCCTGTATTACAAATGCGTAATATTAATCTTTCCGAAATGCGTTTACTTCTCTTCTATGCTAATTTGCGTATAAACTGGAATTTATACGATCATTTTTATTCAATTATTTCCGGATAATTTACATGTATTCATCAAAAATTTCTTTAGCGTAACAGATGTTGGAAATGATTAAAAATTATCGGTATTGTGCAACATTCTTCTTAAATTCTAATTCAGATATAAATTTAAATTAAATGAAACTATTGTATGCAAGACTCAGGCGCTATACAGGGTGTCCCACAAGTTTTGTATTTGCTTGAAGAAGGTGATTCCTGAGGTCATTTCAAGTATCTTTTTCCTTTGCGAAAATATCCTCCGTGACTTCGTTAAGGAGTTATTCATGTAAAAACACGGACCAATCGAAGTGCGGCGACAGCGGACAGATTCTGGCTCGACCAATGCCAACGCGGGACCTGTCACCGAGCCAGCATCCGTCTGCTGTAGCCGCGCTCCGATTGGTCCGTGTTTTTTCATGAATAACTCCTCAACGAATCCGCGGAGAACACTTTTGCAAATGAAAAAGTTACCTCAAATGACCTCAGGAGTCACCCCTTTCAAGGAAGTACAATATTTTTGGAACACCCTGTATACTAATGGTTCAGATTATGTCGATAACAAGAAAAAAATTCGTATTACTTACGGTTTAATCTGATGTTTGTTTGAAAACCTTAAATTACTGTTTGATTCAAACATGCTCGCCGCATGTTGTGCACCTCAGGCTTAAGAAAATACGAAACCGTGATCGATATTTGTTTATCCGTACCACTTCGAACGAAAAAGCAGTCTGCTGCCAGTCTCGTATCATCGTTCGAGGTCAGATATGTAAATTTCACTCATCTTTAGACTCGAATTTACACTTTTATGTTCGGTAATATTCGGTGAATCTGTTTCGTTTCTGCGTAATTAACAGAACTAGAAAACATATAAAGAATACTATTTCTAACTGGTTCCTGCTCTTAGTAAATTCCTATACCTGGTGCATTTACCTTTTAGTAGCTCTAACTTTATAAAAGAACAAAACCGCTCGTCCTGTATTATGAAGGAATATTTTATACGGTAATTGATTTTTCATGTATGTGAAAGATAGTTGCATTGTATCAGGGCTAAAAGCATGGTGGATTTAGGGAAAAATTGATTACATGACATGATGACATGAACTGTTTGTCCTTTTTAGAGAAAATCCGATACTATTATAGTTGGATAAACATTGTATTCAATGTATGTACATAAATCTTGTTGAATTGCTAAAGATTCGTCTATAAAAATATTAGGTGTAAAAATCAATTCGTGGCCCTTACAATCAATTTCTAACTTTATATTAAATTTCAACCTTTTGTCACCCATATTGGGGATTTATTAATTATGTATAAGATGCAAAAATACACATGCATAAAACATGCACGTGTATAGCCAATAAATTTATGAAAAAAGACGACGAATTAATTAAAAACGTACACCCAATACAAATATTATACCCCATTATTAATAATTTTCAAACAGTGTTAAATTAATGTTATGACAAACTATCAAACTTATCAAACGTATTATCTGTTTAATTCTCCTGCTTCCAAATTGAATTCAATAATATTTAAAAAATCGTTCAAAAAGATTCCAACTAGGGTAAGGGACGAAATTACTATACTAATTATACTTATTTTTAAAGCATAATGAATGTAAAAAAAGAGATATTATATTTTTTATCGTTAAAATTAGTTAATATATGTCATATATTTCTTTTTTAATATCTCTTATGCTTTAAAAATAAGTATAATTAATATAGACACAGTAATTGGTACCCCCAATCTTTCTAAAGTGAAAACTTTTGTAGATGACATTAATTTGTGCCATTATGATATGTTTATTTATACCAAATTTCTAATTTTAATCGAATGTACTAATCGTTTTATGAAATTTGCAGGTGACGTTATCGACATGCTGACCCTTGTCAATTCAGCCATAAATTTCATTCTCTACTGCACCATGAGCAGACAGTTCAGAAAAACGTTCAATGAACTATTTTGCAAAAACTGGAGGATCACCCGGCACACAGGAAAACAGATATTGATAGATAATAATGGTCATACGGGTACGAATCACACGGTGACACAAGTGACGCAAGTGTAGTTGGAAAGAAAATGGTGGGCCTCCCTTTTTCTATGTTCACGTCCACCAAAAAGGACCTAATCATTATAATTTTATTTGTTAATAACTTTCAAGTGAATACTTAACATTACCTGAGAATACATTTCTTTCTGTTAAGCATCTGATATTCAAACTACAAGTATTAATTTTTTAAAATAGTAATTAATAGACAATGGAATAATCTTAGTGCTTTTTACTAATATTTCATTAACATAATTGTTTTGTTTCGGTTTTATCACGAGAGAAGAGAGTTGTGTTGTAAAAGTACTCCAATATTCGGATAGATGGCGCCAACGACGGACTTCCGAAAAATCACATATTTTAATGGATTTAGGAATACTTTGAAAATTTAAATAAAGGAACACCACTGCCGTACTGAATTTAAAGGAGAAATAAATTATTTCTCTCGTATTAACACAGTGATATTTCATTGAAAAAATTAACGAAGGAGATTAAACGCACTGCAAAGTATTCCTAAACACATCATAATTTGCAGCGTATCGAAAAATTATTTGTACTCTTTTGTGGTAACAATTTGTAACGATAGTTTGGATTATCTAGTACATCTCCATTCACCATAATCAATAAGTTTATTTGCATACGGCAATGTTTTACTATTTGAAGATATATAAAAGAAAAATGAAGAATGAAGAAGAATGAAGAATGAAGAATGAAGAATTTCATGATCAAGAAAATCTTGACTATATTAGTTAGAATATTTAGCACGTTACAGGAAAAGTAACGAAAAATCCATTTATAAATGGTCAAAGTTTATCTTCAAATATTATGTCACTACATATTTAGAACGATTATTAGTGCTAAGATCATGAGGTTATATTTCATTGGTGTAATAAAGTGATCAGGGAAAACTATTGGTTAAATATAAAACCTTCAATTTTCCATGAAAGGAAGATATTATTTTTAGCAGAACAACGATTTGAAATTCACTGCCAAAAGAGTTGAATTTATTCTACAAAAATAATATAAAATTGCTATAAATTGTCAAAAAAGTTTGTAAATTATTCTTGAGATTACAGAAATTCATAAAAACTATGGAATATTCTCTTGCATTATTTTTAAGTAATGAATTAGTAACATTAATTTTACGGTGTACTAAAGGGTGCAAATTCTTTGCATAAAGTTATTACAAATAATTTTTCAACTATGCATGTTCATTTTTGTTATCAGCGTGAGAAAAGCTATATATATATATATATGCGAAAAAATAAATGTAAATACTACTTTCGCGATAGTATTTTAGTTCATGGAAATTTGTACAAATTGTAAATATTGATATTTCTACGGAAAACCATATTTGATGATAGTAGTTAAGACGTATTATCTGTATTTAGTAACAAACGCTGGCATATTATAAACTATATACGATACCTGTAGTTTTAACTGCCGAATAACATCCTTCTTTCAGTTGTCATTCCCCCAAGTGAAATTCTTCGATTTGAAAATTGCGAAGAATTGCATTCGCTGTCAATCGTGCTCCCTCTGTTGTTAATTCTACGAACTAGCAACGCCAATGGCGGAGCAAGCTCGTTCGAGACGCTACAAAACATTTCTCGAAACGAGACGAACGCACAAAACAATTTTACAAATGTAAAGCCAGTGAGATCGATTGTTTATAGTCTTCGAGTTCATTACTTCATAGATGAAGAGAAATTGGTGCAACTGTTCGAGACTTAAGTGTCTATTCTGCAACTGTGCGTGCACGAAGAAGGAGACGCTTTGAGAACGGACATACATAGAAGGTACGTTCACCTTTATCCTTCTAAATGTTTATTTTTACATTATTTAAACTTCACACTTCTTCCTACACTTGTCAGTTTTTCTTTAAATTATTTCTTTCATGATTTCTACATACCAAAAGGAACTGAAATTTTGAAAAAACCGGCGCAGTGAAAAAATGCGTTATTTTTTAAATTAATTTTTCAGTAGTTGTCACTAGTTGTTGGAAATCGGGTTTACCCATTTACTGGAAACGTGATATAATATTTATCTTTCCATATACCTCTTACTACTCCTTATCTTGATGTAACACACCGACATATAAAGTTGTCCGTTGAATGGGACATGCGACAGTATTAATCTTAATTGATAAGTATACTGCTTCAAGTGCTGAGGAAATTGGTAAACAGGTTAATCCCGTGCCTTTTATATAATTCGAGCGTTTCCTATTTACTACTATGAAGGATTTTTGTTACTGGAATTGTGAAATTTCAAGACATTATAATCACTATGTGTACCTATCAATCACAAATTGAACAAGTCCGTAGTTTAGTAGATAAATTAATTATTTGGACCAATACGTATTTTGAATATGTGCACGTATACAACATTTTCAGGCTTTGATTGTATTTGCATTAACCAATCAAGTTTTCCACATATAGTTTAAAAAACTATATATGTCTTGGCAGGTATTACTACCCTTAAAATTGTTAATCTGAACAATTTGTTGAGGAATTTAAAGAAATGGGAATCTTATTTAAATACGAAAACGACATTGCATCCGAATATAAATTACATGTGAAAATTTAGATTTGTTTTCCTTAAAACCATCTTAGTTGAAAATTTGTAGATTTATTTTTCATAGAATTAACGTTGATTATAGTATTCTTTTTTTAGAAATAAAAGATCGACAATTTTTCGAAAAATTTGAATCCTCAAAATTGGATAGACTAAATTTTGGGACCAATTATATTAAAATACTTTAAAAGATAGTTTTTCAATGGTAATTGAAGAAAAAATTTTAAAATTATATGCTTATAAATAGTAATAATAATTAACTAAAAAGATATTTCCATACTAATAATAAAATTAAAAATATTATTTTTATCACTCACAAGCCCTTAATTACGTTATAAAAAAAGTCATAAAAAATCAAAGCGTGAGCACAAGAAAAATTATATCAACTTCGATCGTGTTTAACTTTAAAATCGTAATTTAAAAATATACACTTCCACAAATATTCGCCTTTCCATATATACGACACATATTGTCTCAAGCTACATGCGCATTTAAAAAAAAAAGATACTATTCTAGAATAGCAAGCTGAATCCTTTGGAATGTCGTAATCTCATTAACTAAATCATAGTCTTTGAAGGTCCATGTATTCAAATGTTTACCGTCCACACTAATTCTTCGATTAATTAATTTGAATTCTATTCTTGACTATTGAAGGTTTCTTTTATGCCTCCTCCTGTTATACAAGCATAGTTACAGGGTTTTATTTATCACGAAATAAATGTAAAGTAAAATTTCGTTTCATTTTCTCATTTTCTGAAAAATAAAATGAGAACGTGTTGCAAACAGTCAGATGCAATTTGTGAACTGGGAGGAAGCTCTCAAACAAATTTCATTCTCTTGAGGGATGGTGGGGGAGCACTAAAACAAATTTTATTCTATCCTTTAACTCAGTGTCGCCAGATGAGGGGAGGAAGCACGAATTGAGGGGGAAAAAGTTACCCTCTCTCTGCCAGTACCGGAGTATGCACGGCAGAGTCGAAACGCGCGGTAAAAGGGGAGGTTAGTGTGGGGGAACAAGTCTTGATCTGGCGACAGTGTGCCCGTGCGGGCAGCGATTTTCTTGCCCTGGGCACACATACAACGGTGGGCACGAAGCCACGCCCCTGCAGGCGAGGCTGCATGTATTTGTCACAGTTACGTGGCAAGCTACGGTCGTGTTACTGCCTACCCCCACTCCGCTAAGTCACTTGCCCGTAGCTTTGCTCGTAGCTGTGCCCGCGGGCATCGGCGGGCGCCCTTGCCCGCTAATAGGCTTGTTGAGCAGCTCTGGACTAAAGAATGACTAAATGAATTATCATTCTGCCCACATGTGTTCCAAAAAAAGGACATTCTTCTAGTTTCCCAAAGATGCTAAAAGCCCAGGACACGTTTAGTGCTTCCGGCGACAGATAGCAGTTTAGTGGGACGAATTTCGTCGATTCCGGATAGCTGAAGTAACGATCGAGGGTGTGCCATTAGATCAGAGATATCTGCTAAGTGGACGGACTCGGAAACAATCCGAAAAAGACCGAGATGTTCGCGGAATATTTCGGACAATCGGTCGATTTGAATCGTGCGGCGCGCCCTTGGCCAACCAGTTCGAGGAAAGGTCGATTCGAGAGAAACCGGGTATAAACGTCATAAAGGAGTTTGTTTGTTTGTGATAAGATGCTCTCGGCTCCAACCACAGAGTAACAGATACGATAACAGGCTCTATGAGGACCATATATGCGACCAGCTGAAATGGGAGCATAGCGTGTCTCTCGATTTCTCTGTTCGAAACGTTCCTGGAAATCCTCTCTGAAATAGTCCTCGATCCGCCGATGAACGACGTCCATATAGTAACCTTTATGCCGGCAGCCTGTAATTCCTCCTCTGCGGAAAGCTTTCTAATTTATGTGCACTCGCAATGCAACATTATAAAATCATTCGCTTTCCTTGGAAAGCAATTATCGCCAACATTTGAGGCTAAACGCGCGACATGTTAGGTCACCTTTTCGGCTGGTGACGTATCCTTCAGATATTCCAATTTAGTAGAACCCGTATCGATTCGCAGAACAATCCGTTTTCATCGACGATTATTTTATTTTTTTCTGTTCGAGGGAAAATATTTCTTCATAGTTTGCCGAGTACATTGTTGCACTACTCTTTTTTTTTTCGACGATTTTTCACAGATCAGAACCACCAGAGGAATCAAAATGATTCATCTAGTCATTTTGACTGATTGCATTTGTACTGGAGAATTTTTATACGTTCAAAAAAAAATAAAATTCGTTGGATCCACTAGAACTACCAGAGTTCTATTGCTAATATAAAAATCTTAGTTTGATGGCTCCATTGTTAATGCCAGATAATACAATTTTATTACTTTCCTTTTATTTTCTTCAATTTTATTTGGCGATTCTTGCTGTAGAGTTTTGCATATGAGTTTATAATCTAATCAGAACAAGACCGTAGCATTTTACGTGGCCGCCAAAATACACATACAATTTTCTTAGAAATTTCCGGGAGCTGTATCTTCTCCATTACGAAGTTTCGCAAGCTTCTTAACATGTTTAACTTGGTCTTACTACATTCTTCACATACGTCGCGTCGTTGTTAGCCTTATGCATACATTGGACCTTACTGTAAGTCCGAATTAGATTTCGAAGTTATTTAAAAGTTTTTTTTTCAAGTGACTGTGTTGTTTAATAAAAATTGCAAAATTGAATTGACATAGGTTCTTCGCTATTTTTATAACAATTGGAACGAAAAAATTTATTCGGTAGTTTTCAATTTGCGAGGAAGGATCGTTGTAATTCCAACAATTGTTCGGTAAAAAATGCGAAACCGATAATTTGATTGACAGTGGTACGTTCAATATTAATTTCCTGTAACCTTGGCTTCTTGGAACCGAAATTTCATAAACATTATAATATCAAGACCGAGCACTTGTGTAAAAAGTGATTCGACGAAGTGTCCCGGAATTTGAATTTCGTGTAGACATGTTCGAGGAAGCTGACAGAGGCGTTCAGTATCAAAAAGAACGATTTCTGTAAAAGCCGGTCGAGTTACCACGAAATGTTCCCCGCCAGGGGTCCCGTCAATGCACAATGGACGGTATTGTGTGTCCCTAATAACGGAATCGACCTCCAGTCATTGTCCAACAAACATAACAGCTTTCGGGAAATACTTGCATATAGGAAGAATTGTTCCGAACGTTGCACGAGCCACATACATATGTTATCGCTGCGCATTCGATAGGGACAATTCCGCAGTCACATCGAACAGTCAGTCGCATTTCATACGGTTTTACAAATTGTTATATCGTTGTCTCGAAAACTGTTACGAACTCAGTGCTTCGAGCTACTCTTCAAACCTGTTTCAATTAAAGTCCATTTCATCTTTTTCAAAAACATAGATTTGTACCGTGAAATGTAAGTTAATTTCTCGGTATACGTGTACACTTTGGAACAGAAATATCTTCTCGTGTATGATATGTACACTAGAGTATGTACACTTCGTGTATAGATAGTGCTCTTTGATCTTTTGCCGCTAGCGTCGAACATAGACAGGGTAGCGGCTGTGACAATACTTGATAAAAAGTGATATAACCATTTTGATACCAATGATTCTTTTACGACAGTTTCGCTAGCATATTCGCGACGCTTTTCTGATTAAAATGATACCAATCATGACACAAATCGGGTCGCATTTACCTGTTTAATTCACGATAAAATGCAACCTCCCTTATCCGAACTAGTCAGACGGACATGAGTATTTCGGTCATAGAACGGAATTACCTAGCTACAATGTACAATGTACAATGAATCGTACTGTACATTAATCGCTTTATTAGAGGTTCGGATAATCGAGGTTCCTCGGTATCGTGAATTAAACGAGTAAATGCGATCCAAATCGCGTCATGTGTGGAGTCATTTTAATCAGAAAAATGTCACAAATATATTGATCAAATTTTCATAAAGAAATAATTACATGGGGATAAATTTTAATATTTTCGCAAATATCGTGCACATCTCTCCGCGCACATCTAGACGTTATTGTGCTCGCTGAAAATCGATTTCGATCAAGATAAACGTTTTAAAAATACAGATGACGGGTTTGAGATTTCTTGCGGTGATGGCGCGGATTGTTAATAATGTTGCAACGCTCTTAGAAGGCAATCGTTAATCGGAAGACACAAATGCCCGAGCAAAAGAAACGCCACATGGTCTGCTAGGATACATATTTCAGAATCGTGACTCACGGCCAGGTGTTCCTCTTTCACACACCATGTAGCATCTAAGGGGAGCGTTTTCCTGATGATTCTTTAGGATTCATGGGATCTATGAATAACAATTTGGTCGACTGCAATGCGCTCATCTTCCGTGGAAGCCCCAGGAATGCAGCTGAAAAAACTGCCCGTTTCAATTGCCATTTATCCTGTCTAACTGTGCAGAATTAAAATCATTATAGAAATACGTGAATGTTTGATCCAGTCACGTGTTGCTCTAATTTTTCTGTATAAATATTTTTAATAAATTAGGAGTGCATAATGGAAATATATTTTTTAACTTTTTTTTTAAAAAGTCAAATATATTCTCTTAGTACCGTATAACGACAGAAAGTAATAAAAAATCGCTGTGATAAATGACGTAAAATTTTTGAACGATAAAAACAAGATTTCGATATTTCCACGAAAAGCAATAAATGTAATTACAATTAAATTTTGATAAAGGCTTGGTAAAGCATGCAGCTTCATATGTTTAACAGATTGGAAGGAGTACATGATTGAAACTTATTTTCTTAACAACGCGAAATGAGCTTTCAGCGCCGTATCGCGAAAGTAATAAAAAAACGTAGTAAATGTCGCAAAATTTGTAAACGATAAAGACCACAGATAAGATTTCAATATTTCGACGAAAAGAGCCAAAAAAAGACTAATGGAAGCCAAATATATCGGACTTAGGGGATTGGTGAATTCGCAAAATATCTGAAAGGGAGAGGGACCGAGGGAGTAAATGTATTTTGTTGAGAGAAACTCGTATTGTGCGACCAGCTGGATTCTTACGGATTTATTCTTGGAAATGAACAAGAATAACGTGTCTTAGGTACGCGGCTCTTTCCGTCTCCCTCCCTCTCTGTTTCTCTCTCTCTTTCTCTCCCTTCTACACCTTTTCTTTTCCTTTCTCTATAGGCCTCAGCCTGTCTCTCCTCTTTTCTTCCTTTTTCTCCCTGCTTCATCTCCTTCCCTTCCAGGATTCTTCATCAATAGTCAGATATGACCGACCCTTAAATCGTTACAACAATTCTCAAATTTAATCAAATTTTGACATTCAGAAAATTTCAAAATTTAGATCGACACTTCAATATTATTTATTATTTGGCCACAGATGCTTACGCAAAATCAAAATTTTGACAAGAACCAATTAAGAACTCCTCTCTCCTCCTTAATAATTTTAATAAGCAGATAATTCTCTTAACCTTCCTATGAATAAACACTGAGTAAATTCAAAAATTTGTAATCCGCCATTTTGACGGGTTTTATGGATCCAATGCTAATAAAATCTTGACCTTTAGAGAATTTGAGAATAAACTTGACATTTCTGATACGTATTTATATAAATTTCAATTTCAATTTTCTACAGTTCCGAGAACGTAAGTTTCATAGTTCACGTTGTATTAATACGACAACGTGTATAGACACACTAGCACCAAAATAATAAACTATTTTTAATGCTTGCTAGACGACGGTAAACATGTTTTGCTGTATTTTTGACTTCCGAGCTAGGCATTCTAGTCTACAAAAAGAGAAAACAGAATTAAAATATCAAATAATCTCACAAGACCGTAAACATCATAAAACATTGCTACTTATTCAATGACGCTTTTCCAATTAATCGTTTGCAATATACCCTCTTGTTTGTGTTGCAAGTATTTTCTAAGAAGATAAAATTAATATAAAATACAATATAAAAAATATAACAAATAATTTTCACTTATTTACACAGTCTTTTTGAATTAGCACAGAATATTTCGCATACTGTACAAATTTTTGTTTCGCTCGTGTTGCAGGCGTTTTTCGAAAAGTGCCAAAAATAAAATATAAAATGAGAGTCTACACGGTCAACTTCATAAAGCATTTCCATTTATTTAGAGAGCCTTTTTCGACGAGCAGTTTGCATACCCTTTTTGTTTGTGTTCCCTGATTCGGGTTACGATTTCGTGACGGTGGTTTTTGCGTAAATAACAGTTCGCGAAATGTTTGCCAATATCGAGACCGTTGGGTAGGAGAATGATGGCGTAGTGGGGGCCGGGGAGGGGGGTCAGGCAGACTGGCAGCAGGAATCGATTGGCAGCCAAGATCGTAAGTGTACGGCGTCAAATCGTCGGAATTCGTGACGTTTCGTCGAGAGGCCCACGGAAATACGAACTCGTAAGCGAGAATGATGACGTGATAGCGTAGACGAGATCGCACGTAAACCAGTTAAAAGGAATCCATTTTTCCACGAGGTATGTGCGCCGGAGCACATGCGCAGCGATGGGTTCGAGCCGGCCCGGACTTTGACTTTATTATTTCGTGTAACGTGTAAACCGTAACCGATTATATCTCTGACCATTAATCTTTTTACTCACCGAATTCTTCACGCAGTGAAAGCTTAAATTGTTCCAAAGAATTCTTGGAAAAGTCGTATTTTTAAAAATACAATTTAATGGATAGAACGTTTGTTTCTTTTGTTAAAGATCATATCGAATTTATAAGATATACAAGAACAAAAGATAGCGATTATACGGTGGATGAGGGAGCCAGCTCCAATTTCAATAATCTTGGAATATACTGTCAAGGTCATTATTTTGAACAATTTATTTTTACATGGGCAATATGCAGTTCTCTTTTAGTTTCTGAGGTATTTGCAAAAATATATTTGATACTATAGTGGGTCAGTAAAATATTAATTTGTATACCTTGACGATTTTGTATTATAATATTAGAACTACGCTTTCTTGAATGAAGGGACTGTTTTCTTGTTTGTTATTTATAGTATTGTATGCTTGATGGTGTTAGTTATTTTTAAAAATTATACTCTTCGAGCTTTACGTTACCGAGCAAATTTATTAGGTGGTTACAACAAAAGTTCTTTCCTTGACGTATTTTCCGCTGTTGTTTCATTGCATCCAAGAATTTGTTGCAGCAATCTCCAAACTATTACGAAATATTTATAATTGCCGGCTTCGGAGTCCAGCCTTTCCACTACATGTACGTTTTAGCCAATTAGCCGCCAATACATATGCTGCGTTTAGTATTACCACTAGACTGCGAATCACCGTGTAAAATAAATCTTGTCCGAGTTGGTTGCATGAAATACAAATTAAACAGAAATTTCTCCTATAGATAATTTAATAAGTTGAAAATAATATAATATTTTTTTCAAATTTTCCTAGTATGTTTATTATTTCACCCACTTCGAACTGAATAATATTAACTTCTTTGATTTACTTACATAAATGTTAATCGTACAATTTGCATACCGGTTAACGTAATCCATTTAATTATTACTTTCGTTAATTAGTACATTCAGTAATATACATGTGAAGAATAATATGATTGTATTACGAGATGTTAAACACAACATACAATATATTTTTATTTTACTCCAAATTGTTCACTTCCTGAAATATAGAGTGACCCAAAAGAGTATTCAAACGTTTATTATGAAAATACGTTTATTATACAAGAAGTAACGATAAAAATATTGTACAATTTTATTTATGTGCTAATACTATGTGTTCGTATAATAACGAGAATAATATAAAAAATAATTCAATAGCGGTAGGTTTAGTTTTAGTAAGTAAAATTTTTTGATTCCTGAGAGGTATAGGTAAGTGACCCAATTACGGTGCCTCTATTAATTATACTTATTTTTAAAGCATAATGAATATTAAAAAAGAGGTATTAATTTTTTTTCATTAAAATCAGTTAATATATATGGTATATGTATCTCTCTTTTTAAAGTTCATTATGCTTTAAAAATAAGTATAATTGATATAAGCACAGTAATTGGTACCGCTGTATTTAATATTTTTTCCGGGAATAATTAATGGCATCCCACGTTCTAAATGGCTCGAAGAAGAGATATCGAATGTTGTTCGTCGGTTTCGTCGTACCGCCATCATAGCCATTGCTAGAATAGAGTTCTTAATGCTCCCTCAACGAGTTTTCCACGATTTCCACCACCACATATGCCCGGATCACGTGCTCACCCCCCACTCCGCCCTTCTACAAAAGCAATTATAGATTCATTCAGTGGTAGCAGCGCCAGTGCTGTCCCGACACCCGTGTACGGAAGATCGTTTCCCTGGTCTTTCGAACATTTCATTTGTCAAGCATTATTTTCAATCGGAACCAGTGTTTAGAAAGAAATGAACGCTGCTCCTACCGTCTGCTTTCTCCTCTCGAGTTTGACAAGCTAGCCCCGAGACGTTTGGCAATTTCGATTGTGATTCGGGGAAAGATTATTTTTAGCAGTGCTTCGAGCTATTTTCGAGACGGTGAGGTGAAAGTGGAAGTGCCTTTTCGGAGAAAGTTCGATAGGGGATTTCTTCCCGGTGGTCGCCCGATTACAAAAACCATTTCGGTAAGCTGCCCTTTAAAAATTCCCTAGAACTCTTTCCACTGTAAGCAAGTTTCGGAGCTCGAAGTCGTTCGAATACTAATTTATTGTTCGAACAAACTTTGTGCTCCGACTAATTGTTTATAACTGGGCTGCAAATCTTGGTGTAAAGGGTGGCACAAATATCACTAGGCCATTTAAAATGTGAAATGGTCTAGTGACAATTTAGAGAAAATTCGAATTCGTTTATGAAAGAATAAGAAGTAAAATAAAATGGTCTAGTGATTCTTGAGCCAGCCTACACTTACGTGAAAATCTCTAAAATGCAACGAAACGATGAAGAAAAATTAATTTCGTTCCATTCTTACCAGAAAGGATTCTATACAAGTTTTCCTCTCTTCATAAAATTAGATACAAAAATAGAAAATTGTAAAAGCATTTTCATCGAAAAGTGTCCATCGTTTGTGACTCACCGGTTCAATAGAGTTACTTATTTATTGCTTTTTCGATTTGTTCATTGGATATTTCGGGATGTTATTAATTCTTATCGAACTTATCGAATCAGCGGAATTCCGAATTTTGAAAGTGTTTTAAGAGACTCCGTCCGACAAGAATGTCGAAGGTGAAAACGGTTCGAGTATATTTCGACTTTTATTGCACTAGTTTATGCATTTTGAGACAGTTAAATGGAACATTGATATTCGTCCACGTCAGATATGTTTTGAAAATACTCGTAGCTATTGTCAACGGTAATGTCACGACAATTACTTTCGGTCGAAGTAAAGGACTATTTATGATGGTTTTGAAAATGTCATAAACTTCGTGTCCGTTCAGCGCAATCTATGCCGGGAATTAGAAACGGTTTTACTATCGTGAGTTGTAACGTTTAACGTACTACATGAATCACTTTGTGTTAGTTTTTTCTTTTTTATGCCTTTCGGTGTGCTCTCGAGGGAAAACAATTTTAACTGGAAAACGAGCGGAACGTACCAATAAAAACTATACCGATTTAGAACATTTACAATGTCGCTTTTGTCGTTGCAACAATCACTAAAAATTTGTATTGATATTCTCAATAATCAAAACAGCTACTTTTACATCAAACGATCGAAAATATTAATGTTGACAAATTTACTAAAAAATGCAAGTACAAACTGAATATTACAATTTGATTATTGATTTTTTTAAACATTTAAGCACCCAGTTGCATAGAGTAATGATAAACATATTCTACAATTTAATTCACTATTTATTAAGACAATAACGAGAACAATATAAAGAATAATCTAATCACAATATTTATTAATATTAAAAATGACTATTCAAAAAAATACTGATAAAATTAATTAATTCACTAACAAGGATGTAATAAAGAATAATTGTCGTCTGCTAATTTGCAAACAATTCTAAACGTATAATTTAAATGAAAATCGATAACACTGACGATAGTAAACAGCATTAAAATATGCGATAAAAGCGACGTCATTTGGAATAGTATTTTCAAACGGTTCCGAGAAAACGATCTACGTAGAAAATAACATCTGTTGTTTTAATTTCGTCACGTTCCTGAGAACAATGTTAACTTCGTCAATGCCTCGAGGTTGACGTTCTAAATACATGCTATGACAAAAGAGAATCATTCACGGAAGCAGGTTCATTTCCCCGAAGCCTTGTAAAATAAAATTCACGCTTATCTGTAAGAGATAAAATCCGTGTTACCACTCATTCGGCGAACCTCTTCTCATTATACTTGCTGGAAATCTTGCCGATAACGAGGCCAGCTACAGCGTCATTCACGAACGATGTCCGCTCGGTTGCTCGTCGTTGTTTCGCGTCAATCCTGCTCGTTTCCATCGTGTGAAATTCCTTTCAAGTGTGCAGAAAATATTCTTACTTTTTTTTTTTAAATAAGCGTACAAGAAGAAGAATTTTTCCTATCATGACCGCAAATTATTTACTTTCAGTTAAGGAATTTAAACGATTTTTAGCTTGCTGGAGCTTCGAAACAACACACATTCATTGCACAAATTAAATTGTATTAACAGATGGGTGAAAATACAAATGTTCTTTAGCAAACTGATCGATACATGCATATTTTACTCGGCGAGGCCATGTAGCTTTTATTCGATAGTTTTTAAATTATTAAAGGATGTCTATCGAAACGTAATTTATTGCACCGTTCATACATTTTTATAATATCTTTAATACCTTTCAGTACCTAGGGTAAGGAACCCAATTACTATGCCTATATTAATTGTATTTATTTCTCAAGCATAATGAATATTAAAAGAGATATTGAATTTTCTTGTTTTCTTTTTTCTTTGTATTTTAAACATAAGTATAATTAATATAGACATAGTGATTGGTACCTCCACAGTAATTGGGTCCCTTACCCTATGTTGCAAATCTGTGTACTTAAAATCGTTCTTTATACTGTTTCAACGACCTTATAACTGTCCTTCCCGCTCAACGTGCATTGAAATAAACGAGTGAACAGCTAAACAAACTGAACCGACACGTAACCAATCAAGTACAGAACGACTTAAATATTGTCTATCGATGGTAATGGTAGAGTTATGCGGATTAAATGGGGTATATGTAGTTTGTCGGCCATTTCTGTCGGAACGAGCGCCGATTTCTTAACTATTTCGTCGAAATCTGCCAACTTAACGATAGAACTGTCCTATGCAAAACCTGTTTGGCTATCTAAGCGTTTCATCAGACCGATCCGCGAGCTCTGAGCAGACCTGTAGACCAAAGACCCGTGGAAGGCATCGATGAAGTTGACCAGTAAAATTAGCATTCGCTACGACGAACTGTATTTCGCCTGGCGTGTACAGGTCATCAGCCCAGTTCGTCTCTTTCCGAGAAGACGAATTTCTAGCCAGGCCCCTCGAGAACCAGGGGTGGACCCCCGAAAACCTTCTTCTTCTTCTCCTTCTCCTTCTCCTTTTCGATTTATGATGTTTTCGAACCACCTTGTAACTACGAGGCCTTTCTGCATCGTGCACGGAGCTCGCTCTGCGTTCGTTCGTTCGTTCGTGTGTGTCTTCGCTTCTTCAAAATTTATGCACTCCTCTACGGATCCCCTGTTATCCTTATTTATATTTGCACAAAATAATCATTTGCTCCCCCCTGCTCGGCCGTTTATCTTTCAATTCTCATCTGCTGTTTCATTTAACTAAATATCACCTTTATTTGAGCAGGGTTCTTTATGATGCTTTTTTTGAACGATTCGTGGACTTTTGCATTAGGTTACTTCATTGGAACGTCTTTTTTTGTGGGGATTCGTCGTGCACCTTTGTTGATTAATTCCTCGAACAAATCTTGAGATATGTTATCGGTAGCCTGAGGGTCTTCATGCAAAATAATACTCTGTGTTGATTGCAAAAACAGTAAGTAAGCGAATTTTTAAAGGCATTTAGTTTCGAGGATTAAATAAATAAATACTCATTTTTGGCATAAATGCACAACATCTGCTGGTGATCAGATTATACGAAATAATTAGGATAATAAAAAATAAAAATTGTCATTATAAAATGTAGATTCATTCAATTTTATCTTAAAAAAGAAGTATTTTCTAATTACTTACCAGTATTTTAGTACAATTTATTAAATTCAGTTGTACTATAGTCCGTGCATTTGTATGCACAATGTTAATTTGAATTGTGCTCTTAAACGAGTTCTTTTTTAAATTGATCAATTTAAAAGATGGATAGTATTTTATTCTGAAATGGTTCAGTCGATACGTATAGAAAAGTATTCCCGTGGGTTTCTTCTAATTTTGTGGCCCTCCATCGGGGCCTCGTTCTGTTTCCTCAAATAAAACTACGACATTCAATTCTGCGAAGTCCTCTTTGCTTGAAGATTTTTGTCTCTCTCTTTCCCTACCTCTCTCTTTCTCTACCCTCTCTCTTTCTTTCTCTCCCCTCTCTCTATCTTTCTCCCTGCGTTCGTCGTTTTCACTCCCCTTAGCATTCCAACGGCAGAAGAGAACAGATGGCCAGAGAAGAATAAAGGCAGGATGATGCGATAAATAAAAAATAAAGATTAATGAACATGCAAAGAAGAAAGATCATCCGTAGAAATTCCTTGTAAAGTCGAGAAATAAAAATAACCGACCAAGAATATATTTATCCCGTCACTGTTCATTTTTGAACGAGAAAGTGCATTGAGGATAACTTATGGGGTTTTCATATCTAAACTAAATTCGATTCAACTTTATTTTATACAAAGAGAAGGAGAAGAAAAATTAATTTATGATTAATAGAGAAGAATACAATTTGTGAAAAATTATAAAATGCTTTCGTCATTAAAAAATATATATTTAGCAACATAATATGCATTTAATAATATTCCTATAAACAGTCGATAAGAATAATACTGGAAACGAAACAGAAATTAATAAATAAATTTTGTTTTAATATTCAGATCGAAAGAAAAACGTCCATCATTTTTTGAGATAGATGTGTAACGTTCTAGGTATCGTTAAACTACCTGTTGCTTATCTATCGTCGATTCATGACCAATATTTCTGTCAAGACTTGATAAGTTTTCTTGCGTCATGAAACAGTGTACTTCTTCGTTTAATTACTTCTTTGAATCCGCGATATTGCATTTAATAGTTCACAGATTGAACAGTAATTTCAAATACTTACTCAACAGCTCTTCAACTATTTATAAACGTGTAGTTTTAGCCTTTTTTATTTAAAAAAAAACCTGAAATTCATTCATCTTCATAATATCGTAGCGGTCGTTCTACTATAATTACTCGTAACATGTACATTACATTTTCATTCGAAAAACAAATATTTTTTGTTTATTTCACAATTAAAATTTAACGATGATGTAATATTCTTTGCAGTTAAGTACGTTTATTTATATCGCAAGTATATGGACTAAGTTTCACGCGCCATTAGCTTAAACGTTGCACTCTTTTGCAATCTGCAATAATTATCTTTTTTTTTTGCAATTTATGATCTAAAACGCAATATGTATGACGGGCAAATTGAGATAATTTCGCTATTTGAATACTTCCTAGTATTTTGTTGAGGAATCGTGGATTAAATAGATTTTGCATTCGAATTGGAACGTTCGTGGAAACTGTTATCTTGATTGTCGTCACAGCTCTTGATACCGTATTTACATCGTTATATGCCGACTATCGATAACGAGAATTAAGGGGGTTGCAAGAATATTTGATGGAAACATTTACGGGGTTCCGGATAATACCACTTTATCGATGACGTGATGCGAAATCGTTTCTCGAAATTGGCAGCGACTGTCGTTCCTTATGTTCCCGTACAATGAATATTGTACAGGTTTGTTAATCGTGACGCGATAATTCTGGTGAAAGTGTACCATTCACTGGAACATTGCGTCGCAAGAAACATTGATTCCTCGGAGTTGCAAGAGATATTGATTCTTCGGATTCCCGCTAAACTTTGTTTAGTATTCTATCGAGTCCGAGTTGCGGCGGGGAACCTTTTATCCGGCAAAAAAATTGCGTAGCAAAATGTTGCAATTTACATGGAGCCCTCTAAAAACATTTTAAGTTGCTGCGGACGCGTCATCCGAGAAATTAACAATATTTTACCAGTCAAGTGTTAAAAAATACAATCGTTCAGTGTTCACATTTTTTTAACGCATCGAAAGGAAGATTAAAAGTTAAAAGAATAATTCTGATTAACACCAATAAACATTTGTATTACACGTTGAGGTGAAGCAATTTTATGATAAACGTTGAAAGCAACAAGCGTGTCAAACAACTTTTTATTGACCTCGATATGTTTTCCTTTTTCTTAGCGTTTTTCTAAATCCCTGCATTAGGCAATACAAACTTAGAATTACTCAACAATAAACGTGACTGATTTGCAATTTCTTATATAAATGCAAAATGTACGTTTCTTGCAGTTTTACGCGATTTTTATATCGATAATTAAATCTATAGTTTCCCTAGAGACAGTTTCATGAAATTACAAACTATGAGAATTAAAATTTTGGTAGATTAAAAATATACAAAGAGTTAAAAAGACCCCTAAGAGTAATTTTCTTATAAAAATACCATGAGTAGAGTAATTGCTCCAGTAGTCAGCCATTTAAGGACGGTGGTGAAGCATCGTACACGTTATTATTAGTATACTATTTTCCAAATGTTGCGGACATGAGGCTATAAATGTATAGTAAGCGAGAAGGCTGACTATTGTGCTCATTTATAGAAATTTGTCGGTAAATATATCTCTGGTTTTTAAGCAATTTATTTTCGAGAAGAGTGACTACTGGATAGGGGCCGAAACAAGGCACATGTGCCCTATCTGCGCGTTCACGAACGGTTTGAACAACGACTAGACCGCCGTAGAGCAAGGGGGCATTTCGGAGAACGAGCGAAAATCGATTTCTCAGGAGTGAGGATCATTTCGAGTGTCTGGTTCGTACGAGAGTCCGTTAACCTTGCCGGTGTCTCATCGGGTTATTTAAATAATTGAGCAAGGCAAACGCACCGAGTCCAACATGTCCATGGTACTTCCTACGATTCGTGGGAGACGCGGAGGACCAGGTGTCGCATTCTACCGCGATCTCGACAGGAATAGAGATGCATCTCTTTCGACATCGTTCGCGCGCACCGCCAGCTGCCTTCTTTTCTCATTGTGTTTTAATGGGCCACGTGGCAGAGAGACGTCCGAGTGTTAGTAAAGCGGCACAGAGCCGCTTTTCCACGAATGTTTCGCAACGCTAGAAGGCCAAGCCCCCATTTAGAAGTTGTTCTTGGCCTCTCCAACTCCCCACCGCTACTCTCACTATGTCCCCCACTCGTTCCCTACGCCGCCTGCACTCACCAACTGTCACTCGCTATCCCCACCACATCCATGCCTCCTGGACTACTGGTTTCCTTGTATCAAACATAATTCAGAACTCCAAATATTTATCCCGCATCGCACGAGAGATACATCTCGTTGCATACCGACTACCGAATTTAAACCACGAACACTGTGAAATATACTCACAGAAACGAAATCGAACTGAACAATTATTCCTTAGGTTTCGAACGTAATTCTGTTGGAACTTAGGCATATGTCTTGTTTAAGAAAATATATCTGTTCCTATAGAACTTACTAATCTTCTATTTCTCATGTCCAATATTTAAATTTTTTAATTGTCAGTTTAGTTATTCTTAACCCCTTGCATCCCTTGATATAATCAGCCACTTCATACTAACAGCAGCAATATTATTTTGATTTGTATTGGAATAAGGCAAACCAGTAAAATAAGTTAAAGTCAATTTGGAAATATTTTCGATTTTCTTATTTCAGAATAAAATTTTTGCAACTGGCCTTAAATGGCTGACCACTGGAATAATTATCCTGCTATCTAGTTTTCGGTTGAACGATTTTTGGCGGAAGTAATACGAAGTAGAATAAAACATAAAAACCTTTGTCTCCTTAGTATATGTGTATTACTGGCAATAGAAAATTTCATAAAAAAATATATAAATTAAAATTGACAGGACTTATATCGCATTTCAACTGATGATTCTTATCTTATTCGAATAGTTTTTAAAATAAATCTGCAGAAAAATATGATACTGATAAAACTTGAAAAAATGATTATAAAATAATTTGTCCTGTAATGTTTTTAATGTAAATAAATTTAATGTAAAATTTTGTTAATTTATTTTCGCGAATTATGGATAAAATGTTATCAATCTTGGTCTGTCTACAAGAAATATGATTAACTACGGTCTGCTAGTTTTTTTTATATACCACGTATTATTCATTGTTTTTTGCGTTCGTTAACGGAGATTGCGAGAATTTGCTGCGTACGTTATTCTTGGAACAAGAAACTTGTAATGCGTAATGTATTGATTTTATGTATCGAGTTTAATATAATCACAAGAATGATTTAAAAACGCGGAATACATAAATAGTTATTCGATTATTCAGTTAGTACTCGATCGGAATAAATTGAAGCATTTGCTTGATTAGAACAAAATGCAAATTGTATTTAATTATAACTGTTGTGAAGTTTATATGGCCGACTTGAAAATAAATTTTTATTGATGGTAAGATATACAAAAATAATTTTTTTATGTTACAAAAATATATAATAAAAAAGATTGAAATTAAAAAACACCAGACTAAAGCATAATCCAAAAAATTATCTATGTTAAATATAAGCAACATTTACGAGTCAGAAGAATTATGATTAAAAACAAAATTACGCAGGTATATTTTTAGTTGGAACGGTTTTTCATGGAAAATGTCTTGCGCAACGCGATCACTTACGTAAATTATCCGAGTCATTTATAAATAATCACGTATAACATATGTTTGAAATACGGAAGTATGTAACTTTTAACTTGTTTAAACAGAATAATCAAACTTCTTTTTTACAAATAAATTTTGAATGTTTAGTTTTAGATTTTATTTATACTGTTGGACACTTATTAACAGATAATACTGACATTTAAACACGTTAAATAATAGTTTGTCATACAAATATTTTAGCTACAAAAGTAATTTATTTTTTATTTTAATTTTATGAATAAATTTTGAAAACTTATTACACTAAATACTAGTTCCCTTTAAGTAATATGTATCTACAAAATTTAAATATTAAATACGACATAGTTTTTACATGGAAAAAACAGAAGTAAATAATCTGCTTCAAAAAATCAATTTTATATATAATTCTCTATTTGGAAAAGAATGACATATATTTCATATATATTTTTGTTTTTGTTACAGATACAAGACTGTTATGCTGAAAGCAATTTAAACTCTGCACAAAATGTTGACAGTAATGTGTCCAAACTGTCGCCATCGGTTCCCAGCTCCTGGTTGCTGTGAACCACAAAGCATAGAGAAGACTAATGGATTTATTCACCCGACAACTTGTTACTACGGTGGTCTTCTAGTTCCTAAAGGATACACCAGCGGCGGTGGCTGTTTCATAAATGCTCCCACTATTATTCACAGTCAGCCTATTATTAATTCTTTTAACCATCCATCCATGGCCATTGATTTAGAGAAACCCAGAATCGATAAACAGAAGGATATCTTCCTACAAAGAGCTGAAAAAGACATCAGAGGTCATGGATTTCCAATATTTAATCAAGAAATTGACAAGAACCAGAATTATGGGGGTCAGATCACAACTAGCTGTGATTTAACTGGCAGTAGCGTAACTATAACAACACCGAATATACAATCTGGAGGTTGCTTGATTCAAAGTGTAAATCCTGGTATCCTCATGCAGACACCGCACATGGAAATCCGTCCAAAGTTGTCTGGTGGTGGCTGTTTTGTGCAGAAAACATTACCGTCTGAAAATCAAGAGGTATCAATTACACTTTCAGAACAGAAAAGTCAGCAAGAGAGCACAGAACGAGACGGTAGAATGTTTCTGCTGCCCCCGAGTGGCTGTCAAGAGTTGCCAGGGACTCGAAGGAACGTGTTACCTCAGAAAACGGATATGGAAGCATCGATGGGAAATTTCATGGGTGGAAACTCCGAAGAAAAACCAAATCTGTCCAACTTCCAAGCTAACGCTGCATCAGCCATGCATATTCAACAATCTAGTAATTCTGAGAAGAACGGCCAAGAAACAGACCCAGCAAGGAATTTTAATTGCTGTTGGAATCATATGGATAATCTTTGTCATATGAAATCAAATAATCCGTCGGTGACTGAAAATCGTAATTCTGTGCTGTTGGATTCGAATCCAGGAGTTCAAATCCAAGTAAACGCAACCGTACAGCTTCCTGCCAGTTTAGGACAGTGTACAGTAAATATTACAGCAACTACTGCGAACCCTGCAAATTCTGTGTCAAGTATAGCTTCGAAAACTAGAAACAATTTTAATGGTGGAGGTCTGGTACAAAAGAACGAGGTCGAGGACAACGAAGAACATTTTGAAGAAAGAAGAGACAGAACTCCGACCACACCAGTCTCGTGGCTAATGCCCTGTCCCTGGAGTTTCGATAGTTCTGTGATGGATAGAGACGCGGCTAGACTCTGCGAAGTTAAAAGACATTTGCAAATATGCGGTTGGTACCATGAAGGTCTCAGTTGGCAGCAGAGTGAGAGTTTATTGAAAAAATCTGCACTGGGACGGTGGCTGATGAGAGACAGTTCCGACAGCAGATATACGTTCGCTATATCCGTGCAAACTGCCAGGGGACCTACCTCTGTTCGAGTTCACTATTTCGTAGGACAGTTTCGGTTAGATGCTGAGCCTAGACTTGCTTTTGCTATACCACTTTTTGACTGTCCAATCAAAATGCTAGAATATTACGTGGAATATTCGAAAAGTGTTGACGAGCATAGGAAAGAAGTTTGGGTAGACTATAGCGGCCAACTTTATAGCGAGATTTATTTGACGAAGCCTTTAGTGAAGGAAGTTAGGTCTCTTAGTCATTTAGCCAGGCTGATTGTTAATAGGTACAAATTACCTACCGAACATCTGCCGCCACTAATTAAAAATTATCTTGCAGAATATCCGTATACTCTTTGAAAAATAATGCTTGACGTGTTTTTCTGATTCCTGGAGGTTTTCCATTCACTCTACAAAGTTCCAAAATTGATTTCATTAACATTTCCATTACATTATTTAGAAATTATTAGTAAAGAGAACGTTTATGTAGAAGTTCAATAATTTAAATACTTCAAAATACGATTTTTGCTTGATAATTTCAGTTGTTGAATGCAATTCACACTGTACTGTAAACTAGTAAAATGATAGAAAATGATAGTTCCAGTAATCAGAAACTCCGAGGAATACCTTTATTTTTATACATTCTACAATTACTTGTATCGGAATTTGTATGTTCGATGTAACACGAAATACACCGTATAACCACCTGTATCGAAAGCTACATTTTCATCAAATTCATTAACAATTGAGAATAGCGGGCCATATTTAATGAAGGGGGTATGTAACGATATAACAATTCTGAAAGTTAAGACGAAAGTATGTCATTTCTTTCGTAGTCAGCAAAGCATAATATTAAAAGATTGATTGCTCGACCGAGTCTTTTTTAATCTTTTAGAATCCTCCTGAAGGACAGGGTACCATTTACATACCCTGCTTGGACCAAACAAAATTGTAGACGGTCTTTTCCTTCATTAATGATGAGAGGAACAATGTGGTTTTAAGCTTTCCATAACGCATGTATTAATCATTCGTTTCTGAAACTATAACTAGAACTTTGTTATCGTTATAGTGAACATGATTATTTTAAAGGAACAACATGGAGGCAATATAGCTTAAAAATGGTAAAAATACGTTATGGAATTGACGATGAATAATAAGTTTAACGCAAAGCTCGGTCAGTTCTGATACTTTTTGAGCAGTGATTTGCAATGCGTGCTTATAGTTGCGAATCATTGCTCTGCACTGAAACTGTTCGAAAACAGTAAGAATGATATTAAATCGGCTTCAGTGAAGGAATTATAAGGCAGTATTAGAATTTAAAGCATCGATTTGACTCTTCATTTCCTAATAAAAGTGACGACATAGCTATGAAACAACTAGTTTATACAAAAAACGATTATCTATAGGAGTACATATTTATAAAATAATTTCATGGTGCGAGAAATCTACAGGCGGATGTTTTTCATACAATTTCTGAAAGCACATATAAATCAATTTAAATAATCCATAGACGACCAAGAGCATCTTTTGATTATTACACTTGTACAAGCATTTTATGCTTGTGCACGAAGGTTGCTAAGAATAGTTGACAAATGGTTCAATGTTAAATTAACTTTTATTGAACAGGCAGCTTTCGTAATACGAATGGATACTGTTTCATGAACAGTATATCTTGTTTACTGCAATCCAAGGCGCATAATTACGATACGTGTTTGGTTACCTATGGATTAGTTTACATAGTTTATTTTTAAAAAGAATATTAAATGTAGCAGAGAACAAATTTTAAATGTGACTGTCGTGTCTTTGATATAGGATCTTGCAGCGCATAAGACAAATATTTTATAATTACATTTTATACGAAAACTTCTGATATATAGGAATGGAATCAGTAATTTCAGAAACGAAGAGTTAAACTTTGCAGACGAATCAAACGCTAAATTAATTTAATTCTTGTTGTGTATTAGCAAATTTCTTCAAATGTATGTGTGCGTGTGTATGTATGCTCGAGCGCGTGTATAGGAGAAAATTTCAGATGTGTGTACGTAAAACAATACCTTTGTATGTGTATATGTATAGACAGTAAGGAGGGCGATCAAAATGTTGCAAAACTTACTACGGTCGATATATTTTTCTAAATAAGAATCGGCGTTCTTTTCGAATCGTACAGAATTTTTCTGATAAGAAATCTTATATAGGGTGTTTCAAAAGTCGTGCCCTTTAAATACAAATTCATTCAATTGAATTGTATCGTTGAACATATATTTTGCTACGTCGCGATGCCGTATTTTCTTTTATTGTAAATTTCTTTATCGTTTTGATTGGGGCACCCTGTATAAATTATTCTAGAATTGCTTATTCATTGTCTCTATATTAGAGATGAAACTTTTTAACTGTCGGTATGCCTACCCTTCGTGAACAGGATTATTTAATACAAAAGGGCTACTTTCTTACTTGAATTAGTTATAAATAATATTTATTTTGATATCTAGAAGAATCTTAAATAAAATTGTTTTACGATCACGTACGTAGCTTAAAAATCGTTTATAGTATGCTTTCCATTTTCCGAAGCTCAATTTGTAAATGTCGAAAATAATTATGGGCAACGGGTAGTTTGCTGAACGCTTTAATGGTCTGCATGATACCTGCAGTATTTGTATTAAACTAATGCGAAAGAATTCAACGTTGTGTCAACACAAAACGCGTTATTCGTATTATCTTATAAGTAACGAATTCAGCGTTCAATTCATATTATGATCTTGAAATGATTGCGAATCTCAATGTTCACACGGAACTTAACATAAATTTCAAGATCATGGTGTGCAGGAATATGATAATTTAATCTTCGCTTTAATTACATCTCCAAGGATAAAGCAAATCAGAAGATTTAAAGCTAGCTATTTAAAAATTCAACATTCAATGGAAATTTTTTGTATTTCGTATTATTTAACGCGAACCATGGAATATTGATCGGCAGCATAATTTAAGAATGTGTAATCCGGAAGCGAGAAACGTTAAATTATTACTACCAACGTCGTGTGGAGTTCCACCTTCTGCATTTTGACGTTGTTAATTTATTACTACCCGTTGCCCGCATACATAGAGCGGCCCGTAATGCCTACCGAGCACTAGTTAGTAATATTTTACAATTTCCAATACCTATGTGCTATTTCTTAGCTGGATTGCGAAGGGTTAGTTATTTTCGATTTTTCCAATTCTAAGAGTCGAATCGAAGGCGCGTTTGTCATGGAAAAACTGCCACTCAGCAAATTCTGCGATTTCGTGTTTTATATTGCGATTATAACAATGTATAGTATGACACGAGTTAAGTTATTAAATGATTATTTATTACCAGAATTGTGTCTTTCGAGTTTCATTCCCAAACCCAGGAAATCGTTTTTACGTTTCTGTTCGCATTATTTTAATTGGTGAACTAAATAAATTACAGTTGAAGATCAGGCTGCGTTGTGTTCTGAAAAATTTAAAGCAATCGTATAAACGACTATGCACGCCTCAAAAAGTTGTTTCATTTTAGAGGAACGTTACAGAAAAAAGATGTAGTTTCTGTCATGAATATTTATAATAGGTATATACGTCAGCTATTGCATCTTCATACGAAAATGGAAAATTAAATATTTTGAATTATATTCTGATGTATACGCAAAAGTGGGAAAATTGCCATTTCTCACGATTTTCGACTTAAAATCGCACTTTTTATCGTTTATAACTCGTAAACGAATTATCCAAAATTTTAAAAATTTTTAGCATGAATATAATTTATTCGAGCGAATCAAACACATTCTTTAAATTTTCAATACAGGCTCAGATAACAAAGCTGAAAAATCAACTTTTACTATTTCTTTTGCGATTCCGACCAATTCAAATTTTTTTCAAAAATTTTTTTACACCTCGTCTAATAAACTAATCCTTCTAACTTCTCAATAACATTCAAGTCATTTGATCTAATTTTGAAAAAGTTATGTTGCTTCGAATAGTGTGGACTCAGTTTTGCTCCTTACTGTATATTCTACTTTCAATTGTAATCAAATCGTGGAATCTGTTCCGTCGCGGAACCCCAATTCAGAGAGCCGTTACTTTTAATTTTCACGTTAATAGGGCCATAGTCAAAATTACTTCAGTTTTGAATTTAAATTGTTTCTATTTTTATTTTTTTGACCGCGAAAGGGGCCCTAGGCTGCAGCCCATAAAGCCTTCGTCTAGATCCGCCACTGGCTGTCACGTATCAAGGATTTACAACCCTTGTTGATTAGAAGGGTAGTCGCACTGTGGTACACGAGAAAACAGAATTGCATACGTAAATTCCTAATTTCATACTAATGCAGTCGAAACAGATTTAAAATTCGGTGACAAACGACGCTCATAACGACAGATTGATTCGCGCATCACAGAAGTGCATTCGCGAACGTTCCTAAAAGTACCAAAATATTGACTGTTTCGCCTAGATAAAAATTTGAAGATACAGTTCGAAAAAACAATTGATTACGTCAGATGCTTGCAGACATAAGATCTGAAGATACTAATTGTCGCCTCGAAAGCGTCTCACGCGCGAATTTTTTTCGCGAATTAATCGAGTGCATTTTAGAACGCTTTTCTCACGCGTTACGCAAAGTTGATTTTCGTATTCCGATCGTCTCTTTACATAGTAACAAACATTGATAACCTCGGTGGGGATGAGTTACGGTATCGCTCGGAAAAATTACAAAGTAATTCTCCACAAAGAAATTAGTCGTCTGAGTTCGTAGGACAAGCGGGAACGTTGTAGGTTTTTGCTCGAACAGCAAAACTTTCGAGACCGAAGTTCTAGTTCGAGGACTGGCAATGTCCAGCAGTGTATTATCTACTATCTCCGACGCCGTTGGCGCCTCGGAGGCTGCATTTCGACTTCTTACCTCCATTTTACTTGGTAATTGAACCCAGTTACAGAAATATAATTTCCTTCTTCCTTTCACGTTTTTTTGTATCGTTTCCACGAACTGTGGTTGGTGCTCGTTAACCTATAACCTCGATTCAGTTGCTTTGCTTCATCATTGATTGCATAATCGACAATCATTTCTGTTCTTATCTATTTTAACATACTGTGTGCGTGTGCGTGTGCGTGTGTGTGTTTTGAATAATTTCTTAATGTATCTACACAATTTTGACATTTTGATAGTGATACTGTTTGGTTATGACATTTGAGCATTCGGATAAGGTAACCTATGTACAACCTACATGCAGTCGAGCATGCGCATAAGATAAGTTCTCTTCGACTCTGGAATCAATGTTGACTGTCATCACTAACGATCATTACTATTCGATGATTGTATGGAAATTATCGAATCGAATTATACTCCCCCTTATTCTTTGTACAGGAAGAAATGTCACTTAAAATTGAATGATTGTTGCGAATGAGTAAACAAAAGATCGATGTGATTAATTCGAATAACATTATCGCGATAAGAATACGTTATTTTGGTTCGGGATCGGGTGCGATTCATTATACATAATACTTTTTGCGATGTTAATAAATTGCTTTTAGTGTTTCTTTAGAAATTACACTACTGTTTAATGTATTATCTCATCTGCTTCGTACAGAAATAATACAATCGTTTAACCGCTGTGTATAGAAATGGTACAATGATTATTATTTTATTCACTATCCGAATTGATGAAAAAAAAGTGGAGACATGTTTATGTGTAATGACATTAGAGCCTGAATCCCCTCGAGTAATATTACAATAATAATTTTAATAAAAAATCAACGTTCATTTATTTCTCCTCTTGTAGAATTTTTAATCCTTTCCTTGTCTATAGCAATGGCCTTTGTAAATAGTAATGTTTGTTCTAGTGATAATGAGATTGAGGAAAAAATAATAGTTAAACTAACAAAAGCATTCTTGCAATTTATTCTGCACTTTCATGCGAGTGTATCTCCTTTGTGAAAAATGATCCTTCCCGTTTTTATTTTTCACTATGTCACGTTATATTATGGGTGTCGAAAAAGGAATTTGAATAAAGATCCATTTGTGTCTTGTTTATATTCGTCGAACAAAATACGTGATAGTGAATTGCATTAAGTATTCACGAGAGTAGATTAACATTTGTTTTTTTTTTTTTGTTTACCTGTAAAGTTTTGTCGACAAAAGTTCGAGGACCCGTAGAAATATTCAATTTCACTTGTGGCATAAATGACACAAGACATTTTTGTAAAAAGCATGGCAATTTTAGTGTGTACTGAAAATGATATTGCTTAAAGAGAAAATTATAATACCTTCGAAAATGTCTAATGTTTTGCACTATTTCCTTAAAAACAACTGTGGAACGCGGGATCGGACGAATTAATGAATCGGTAATTAATAATGGAAAGCGTCGAAAGTAGTACTAACATTAAGTCACAAATTTGTTCATAAATCTTGGGTGTTTAGTAACGGCTGCTTTATGGATGTGAAATTTCGATGGACTTCTAATAAAGAACAAAGGATAATGGAAATGTAATTGAACTTTCAGGATTTCCCATCGCCCTTATCCACAGGTACACACTCTATGGAAAGAGTCCAGTTTTCCAGCATTTATTTTTCACGAGTTCCGGCCTTTTGCTTTGCTACTGGAATTACGGTAATTATTTTCGTTCTGATTTATTAAGATATTCTTCGGGGAAAATTGATTTTAAGTTGTGCCAGATTTCGCGAAATGTTTTTCGTTCACGGCATTTATTTCATTTTTTTCATTGCATTATACGGCATAGAAAATGATGAATTTTTCCGTAACATAATACATTGTCAGAAATTTTTAATTCAATTCTATTGAGTCTACAGGGGTGTCATGATTATTTAGGATACTTTCAGTTTTACTCATCCAATTATCTTGCCAGATTTTATGGTTTACAGAAAACAAAAAATATTATATGAATCTATACCACCGTCCAATAAATTCAAATAAATTTTTTGGTTTACAATTAAGGGTGTGTGAAAGATTAATTTAGTCTAGAAAGATAAAGATAATATTAATAATATTTCAAATAATAACGTAAGGTTGTCTAGGTCAGACAATGTAACATATATACACACACAGATATAGTTATATCTATACTTACATTTATCTATCCAAAAAATAACATTTATACTGTAGTAGTCTCTTAAGTAAACATAAGTACATAAATTGCATAAAGCGTAACGGCAACACGTGGTCGATGCCTCTAATGTTCTAACGCGACCGCTTTCTTTTCTTTTTTCCGTTGATCGGCGCTCTTCGCGAAATACGACATGAGTAACTCATATTTATGTATCTTACAGTTAGTACAAAGTCTAGTTTCCTTCGTATTATCTGTACGTGGAAATTATTTCTATTTATTGTAAAATATTTCGAGTTTACTTTAAATAAACATTTGGTTTAAGTATTCAATTTTACTACTAGGATAAGGGACGCAATTACTGTAGGGATAACAATTACCGTGCGCATGTTAATTATATTTATTTTTAAAGTATAATGAATATTGAAAAAGAGAGATATTAACTGGTTTTAATGAAAAAAATGTAACATCTCTTTTTTAAAATTCATTATGCTTTAAAAATAAGTATAATTAATATAGGCACAGTAATTGAGTCCCTTACCCTATTATTCTGAACAGTCAACAGACAGGGTGCAGTAGGTATTTACTTACAGGGGTGTCACTTTATAAAAATCAAAATTTGTCCACTGAAAAAAAAAAATGAATTCAGCGTAACCAATTAACTAAGCTCACGGAATCATTGTTTTTATAAACATACATTTTCAGTCGAACTTTTTTAGTACAATTTTTAGTTAGAAATTACATTCCTACAGGTATTGGCTGAGAAGAAACCAATACAACAATTTTCAACAATATCTTCACCGATTATTAAGGTAATCGAATTTTGACTACAGAGACTATATTTGCTTTTTGCACTAGCAGCGTATAATTTTTTGATATGTTAAAATTTAGAAACAGCAGTTTCCAAAAAAAAAGTTTCTCAATGTCATCGTAATTAGAATACTTCTCACTATAAAGTCAAGATTGTTTTCTTGACGATAGAATTAACATGAAGCTTTTTTGCGAAATAGAACGTAGGAAGTCACATTTTTAATGATCTCGCTAACAGTTTCAAAATTTTTTGAATGCATCGACAAACAATTGGACATAAACGCCGACTTGTTCCATTGTGCAGGATCAATTATTCGTACAGTCAATAAATATTATCATTGCAAATGTGGCAACTAATGATAGAGCAAAAATTTTGTTTGTAATTGCATTATTCACAAGTACAGTATTAATGCACATACGGCAAGCACTTCACAGCAATGTGTGTTTGTAAAACGATACGAAATTTTCGTCTGTCATGCTGGCCATTGAAACCATTGGAAGAATTAACATAATAATTACTATATTCTATTAACGAAGTATTAAAAACACTTCGACAATTTTTTAGTTGACTAACACTATATATATAAAAATTCAGGCTAAAATGACTTTCGTTTATAAACAATGCAAGTAAAAAAGCGAAGCAAAAATCTTTTCCTCGAAATGTTAATGATGCTAGCGATGTTAGCTTCGAAAATTCTTGGAAACTAAATGTCGCTTAACATTTATTACTATATGCATTCTTTATGCAAATTTTCGTTCCGCGAACTATTTCATAAAAATTTAAAAGAGGGAATAGCCTTTTGCGTCAACCAGCATTTTTTGTTCTAGACGCAAGGTAATGGCGCTATTAATTCCGTTCATTTGCTCGTCTTTTTCCGTTTTGCAAACTTACACGTTTCATGAATGCATAAAGATCCGCAGTCTACTTACGAATGTGTCCTTGGAAAGAGAAACGTTTGTCATACGATAACACGTGTTCGATATGAAACGCGTAACATATTTTTTCAAAGTTTTGTCAATAATGAACAATAATAAAAAAAAAAAATAAATTTTGTAATCAAAATATCGTTAAGATAACTTTTAGGTTTTGTTGCAGCTTTTAAGTTTTGTTGTCTTCGAACTTGCGAATTTCATTTTTAATCATAAAACAGTAGAAAATCTTTTTGAAGATTATCATTTACTCACGATATGCTGTGATTCTGCTACATCTTCACATTCTGTAGCCCGTTCGAGTCGTGTCCCGTTAAAGTGACGCTTTTGTAAGTATGAAATGAGTAGAATTAATTAGGAAGTCACAGCCATGAGTATAGGTAGTCGTTTTTAAATGCATTTTGGTAAAAATCATGTTGCACAAATGTGTACTTGGCAAACATTGGAACAAATCTCGGTAGCTGTTTGCGCACAGCTAGTTTGACGTAATTTGCAATGCAATAGCAAATGTACTGTACTTTCCCATTATTTGAAAAATTCATTACACGCGCGACATACATTATGGAAAAGAATTCACATTACTGTCAACAGTCATGATCATTATATTGTATAACAGTCATATCAATACAATAGCTCTTATTAAGGCAAAGCTGATGTATTTCATTAAAGTAGTATAATCTGAGGAAATAAATACACCAAAAACGTTACGGTATTTTTGAAAAAACGTTTTAACCCTTTCTTTCTAGGATAAACTGTAAAAACAAACTACATCCAGTTATTTATACCTCTTCTTATTGTTAGTTTTAAATTGGTTTCTAATTAGTTATAATTATTCATAAAACTAGTTATAAAATATGATAATCGCAAAATTTCAACTTTAACACCACAAATTTGAATTTTGCACTCGTGCACCTTCTGAAATGGTGTTGTCAACAACGTGCATTGTTATAAACGTGCCAGTAGATGTTTGCTTTCCTTTACATTCTAAGTTCGTCGAAAAAATTCAATGTTTAGTATTGATGATGTCTCTGTTCCGACTTGTTTTAAGTTTTTCCTTTTTGTTTATAGAATTTCGTAAACACGTAGGGTAGGGACCTAATTACTGCGCCTATGTTAATTATACTTATTTTTAAAGCATAATGAATATTAAAAAACAAATGTATAACATAACTTTTGAACCACTGAATTCCTCGCCTTAAAACTTCGACTATTGACATTTTCGCGTCAAGATGAACAGGATTATATAATAAAAAGTTAAAAATTTCTGGGTTCCCAAAGTGAAGTTTAAGCTATACATTAACTGATTTTAATGAAAAAATTCAACATTTCTCTTTTTTAATGTTCATTATGCTTTAAAAATAAGTATAATTAATATAGGCACAGTAATTGGTAGCCCCACAGTAATTGGGACATTCACCCTATGCTTCGTCATTGAATTTGACGTGCTAAATAACTATTATTAATAATACTAAAAATGTTCGCAGGGTTGAACACTATTCACTCAGGGACAGCAGTATGCGTTACTTATCTTATTTTGAAGTTTCTCGGAGGAACTACTATGTCAGTGCTTGCCACTCTGATCTTCAACATGGTGTATCTACTATGGGGTATGGAAAAACATTGCAATATTTTTCGTTTTAAAATTATTTGACAATCCGCGTTTCGCATGAAAATATTACCTTCTGTGTCACTGTTACGAACTTACCGAGCACTAAAATTTACTGGCATACGTTGTTTTATGAAACAATAAAACACGATTTTTATCTAGATTTTGTATAATTTTCATTACAATGTAATCCTATAATACAGAAATATGTATAACCACTTCCAACAGTAGCATCTTTAGTATGTCAATAATTATTAAATAAACTATCTGAAACCGGTCATTTGATCGGCGGTGGTAGGTTCAGTGTTAAACATAGCAATTAGTTGAAAATTGCGTATTATAATTATCTTAGAATTTCTGATGCAAATATTGATCAATTTAGCGAGAGAACAATTTCTGCGAACAATGGGTTTAATGTAATAAATAATCTTTAATAGTGACACAGAGAAAATAAGGAGTACATGTGGCAACCGCATGATAAATTATACGTCCATAGCCTATGATTAGGAAAATTATGTCAGTCAAGGATTTAGATAGTCTAACAAGTTTCTCGTAACGTGCCTGTCTGATAAATAATCATCAGTAGATTACGGGTCTTTAATCCTGTTAATCATTTCAATTATATGAAAATAATAGTAGTACATTGGAGAGATAACTTGACTAGATCTAATTTGCAAACATTCGGTTGTACGGATATTTATGCAAAATAAAAATGTCGTGTATCAATTCCGAGGAAAATGGATTTTATCTACATATATGGAGCACTAAAAATGGTTTAAATGGAACAAAAATGTATTTATGCAGATAATTTAACAATTTTCATTATACTACGCGTCCAAAGAATTAAATTTGTTGAACAAATTCCTCGGAAATGCATCTTCACCACCTCAATAATCGTAAATCAAGTAATTTGGAGTCTGCCATTTTGTCAGGACCCGTAATTGTAGTGTTAATCGGTAACAAATAAGAGATTCTTTTTTTTGCAATTTTATTCGAACTATTTCACTCATTTATTCCTTCTTTTTTCCTGACTTTATCCCTTATTTGTAACAATATAATAATTAAAAAAAAAAAGACTACTGCATTTGTAAATTTGTAAACTTTAGGAAAACTGCAACAGTTATTTTAGTTCGTTCATAAGTAGATTTTTGATCGACAAATATTTTTAATGGTGTTTTAGCGCTTTTAAAGCGACGTATGAAAATGTACTTATACTTTATTCGCACAAAGATCCACAGTTTGCAAATTACGAGTGGAGCTACACTATAAATTTGGCGATACTAATGTTTATTTTCACCTTTGTCAGGATATTACACGACAGCTACGGATGATTACGACATAAAGTGGACTATGCCACAGTGTGTGTTAACATTGCGGTTAATTGGTCTCGCGTTCAATGTGCTCGATGGCCGACAACCTGACGTACGTAACACAGAATTGACTACTTCAATGTCTCATGAATAATCACTTTTTTAATACACCGTAACCAGTAGTACGGTTATTTACATACTTATACAAGTCGTTTCACGGATGTCAATAAATTAAAATATTGCAAATAAAATTTTTTCAGTTGATATAAAAAGTATTAGAACGAAAACTAGATGCCTTAGGTACCATTTTGACAAATTTAAAAAGCTTTTAAAATTTCGCGTGAACCGGTTGTCACTTTGGTAATTTAATTAATAATTGATACATAACATTTTTGTCTTAAACTTACCGCTATTAATCTTCCATCCCTATTATTAATTTTGGCACTATTCTATTTTAATTATAAATATTATTTTAATATTATGCATTTGGAGATATACATATAATTAATCTGTGTCATTTCGAATGCTAAATTCCTGAATCGCTTTCCTGCAGCCACAAAAAAAAAATGTAATTTTAATTTATTGAGAAAGAATTCTTTTCCGTTAATTAACTGTATTGAGTTGTTGCATTTTACTAATGATGCAATCGATAACAAGGAGAAACTAAAAATTTGTGAACCACTATGAAGAGAGGACGTGTACAATTCTGGCGAAAGGACGGTTTATGAACGACTGGCCAAATGGTTAACTGCTAACCCTACGCTACACTGTATCTCTCATCTCATTCGATTACACGCACGCAACAGTCTCGTTCTTACAATTACTGGTGGCCGTTCTAAATTCTATTTTGACGGAGTCAGAAAGAATTGCGTAACACGAGGAGCTAATTCACCAATTCTGGAAATAATCGATCGAAATTGTATTAATTATCATAACGTTAGATCATAAAATGGAACGGCTGAAATAGCATCATCCAGAAATAACTACGACTCATAATTTCACTAAAATGACAGCACGTAAAGTGAAAAATAAAAATAATAATTTAAGACATAAAAATTTTTAACTAAAAAGCAACATTGTATTTTTGGCTATATTTTTCTACATATAAACATAAAAATTAAATTTTTGTAATAATTCTTCGCTAAAATTAAATTTTGACTTATCTATAGAATTGTTCTGATGTGGATGCATATCTTCATTTTCATAAAATAGTATTGTACAAAATTATGTATTTTGGTGGTACAACATTAATGGATTTAAAATAAATCAAATAAAAAATTATATAGGATGTCCCACCTAACTTGAGCACTCTAAATAAAATTTAGGAATTTCAGGGTCATTGTAGTTGTTTTTAAACGGGATTCGATATTTTCGTTATTATTATTTTTGAAGTTAAAAATTTGTATTTGTTTCTAAATCTCTTTCCGAAAAATGTGTATGGGAGATGAATTAATATTATAAAAAATATCTAAAAAGCGGTTCTTTGACATTAGAAGCCTGAGACATGGTTAAAGTTCGTTGAACAGTATAGTTGTCGTTTCAGGCAAAATTATCCGCGTCGCAGAGGGAAGTGGCCTTAAAAGAGCGACCAACGATTTTAGAAGTTACAGCGTTCGCTTACTTTCCGGGATCTTTCCTCGTTGGACCGCAATATAGTATGAAAAGGTACTTGGACTACGTACACGGCCGCCTGCTAGATGACGTAAGTTAAATTTAAATAAAATATAATTAATCGTGGCAACAAAAATAAATTCAGTACCAAATAATATAAATAAGAATCGACTGATTTGTCTGATCATGGCTGGCCGATTCTACTTGCAAATACCAATGCATGAGAATTTTTATTTTGTGCTATAAATATACTCTTCATATTTATTTTGTGCTAAATCGTTCGAAATAATAATCACAGATAAACTAATTTGAGCTGCAATTATTTTTTTCAATGTTTTCGTTAGAAAAAATTTATTCGGGGATAATATATTTTTTGGAATGATTATGGTATTTCTTAAATCGTTACTGTTGCTATATGGTTACATATACATAATTATACATTAGTCGACAATAACGATTTAAAAAACACCAAAATCATAAAACATATGTTATCCACGAGTTAAGAAAAAATTTTTCTAATTAAAGCACCGAAGAAACGATAATAGAACAAGTTTTTGGCTCCACTGAATCGATATCGATCCTAAATATTGGGTTTATAGAACGATATAGCTAATAATAGTTGTGCAAGTATGATTGACTTCCCTTTTTACGTTTTCAGATTTCACAGAACGGACAATTACCACCTTGCGTCTTTCCTGGAATTTCTCGTATACTCGTTGGATTTATATACATAACACTCTACCAATTAGGAACAATGTACACTTCGGATGAGTACGTCCTAAGTTTCGAATTCCAGAAACAGTCGTTCTTTAAACGACTTCTCATAATTGGTTTCTGGGGTCATGTAAATATGTACAAATATATTGGTTGCTGGTTGTTTACTGAAGGAGTGAGTACAACAAGATCTGTAATTAATAATTCTTTGCATACACAAAACCCTGATAATGCACAAGCGAAGTACTAATAATAAAACAATATAGCCATGATACTTTATGATAACATTTTTCACTAGAAAGCTCAAGTTTAAATTAATAACTTCAATATTACATTTAAATATCTTCAAAGTTGTTCAAACATTGAACAAATTAAGTGCACACATATTTTAGCATCAAATCATCTTTGTCTGACAATACATAATTCATTTGTCCAAGCAGCAATTGTGAAATTATTTATAAAACTATATTTTATTCTCTGCCACCATGTATCGGTTACTTACGAGTAATTCATTTTTCATGTTTCATCATTTAACATTATTATTATTTTTTCAGGTCTGCACAACATTTGGTTTGACATACACTGGAAAGAATGAGAAGGGCGAGTTCCAGTGGAATGGTTGCGAAAATGTAAACTTGTACACCTTCGAAACAGCGAACCGGTTCAATCATTATATTATGTCGTTTAATACAAACACTAATAATTGGTGTGCAGAATATATTTATAAGAGATTGAAATTCTTGGGGTCGAAGCTGTATAGTCAATTTTTCACGTTACTTTTCCTTGCATTGTGGCATGGATTCCACTCGGGATACTATGTGTGCTTCTTCCTTGAGTTCATCATCATGTATGCCGAGAAAGACGTAAGTTCAATCTTTTTGTACATGCTCGAATTAGATTTTCTTGTTGTATCTCTATCAGGTTTATGAAACTGTGAAAGTGTGGTGAAAATGTAGGAAAACAGCTTAATCAATTTTCAAACAGCTACTATACCTTTTAAATTGATTTACTTTGTGTATGCTGTGAGTTGTAAATTATAATACATTGTATCTTTGGATTTCGTAGGTAAAATAATTGATTTTTGGTTCTCAAAAATTGTTAACCAGTTGCCAGCAATCACAATGAAGCACTAACAAAAAAATGAGTTTCTGAATATGTATAAAAGTCCAGTCACATATTGCATATGCAAATGCATTCATTTTTTGTATATCATTTCTTTATTTGCATATGCTGTTTTGCACACAAATTCTCGCTGTAGATTATAAACAACTTATTTAAGTAAACAGAATTGATGTATATTTCACTAAAATTCTTTTGTTTATTTTTCAGTTGACCTCGATATTCGAGAAGCAGGAGAAGCTGCAAAGTATAATGAAAGCCCATGTGGAACTTCGAATGTTATTCGCAGTGGTTTCATTCGTCTACACATTTATCTTTATGGGTTACAGCGTCGTTTGTTTCCATCTTCTATCGTTTCCCCGTTACAATCAAGTCTACTCTTCCATTTATTACTGCGGTCACATAATCTACCTGACATACCCGCTGGTTTCTATACTGATTAAGAAGACGCTTCTCAAAAAACCTGCGGAGAAGGCGGATTAAAAGAAACGAATTCCTTTTCTTTTTTTTTTACCATACAGAAACATTTAAGGAAACTATATGTGACACGCTTTTTGGGGCTTAAAGGAGTCTTGTTACAAAGATGAGAAAACAAATTTTTATGTACAAAGAACTTTTATACACTGTGTTTTTGTGCGACACGAGCATGTCCTCGGATATTTTGAGAATTTATAGGAGCGAGGTTTCAGCTGATTTTAACGAAACTTTGTACAGAGTTTTAGTTTGACGTGTTTGACGCGTACTTTTTTTTACGGGTCATCTTGATGTTAAGACGAAATTACACTCCAAAGTCTAGTATTATTATGGAGAAGCTAATGTAACTGCATTACTTGAAATGTATAGAACACGGTACCAAAAAGTTGTTTATTTAATACTGTTGAACTTGTTTTAATAGATTCCAGAGGAACAATATTTCACGCGCGTTAAGCTGATGGCGAAATTTTTAAGAAGACACATGTAAATAAATCTACACGAATTGTTTCTAGATTTTTGTTTAACGTAAAATGTAGAATTTTATCCGTGTCGATAGTTTGCTTCCTTGAAAGCTAAAGATTGTTACAATATGTTGTTTAGAAGGTTTATCTTGAATGTACATATAATTCTGAACATATTCTTTACCGCTTTATTCAATTAAGGACTGATTAAGGTTTTGTGAGTAGTTCCCAGTGATTATGTGTAGAGAATTTAAGCTGTTGCCTTATCATGCAGTGAAGATTTTTAAAATGGTTTTACGAAATACGAATATCATTAAACGAACTTTATTCTTTAAGATGAAATGGAACGCCATATTTCTGATATCAATATTTAACATTTGGAATGAATGTAAATTTACAACGAAAATGTAAATTCCCGTCTATTATAATAAAATAGCTCGAACAGGCTCAGTTGGAAACGAAATCATAAGGCAAGGGGTTAATGATGTTTACCAGATCAATGTAATCACTTAGGTATTACTTTTATTCAGTGTTTTGCCCGCGTGTTTAGCTAGCCTACTGTGCAAGCAGAGATTAATATTAATTTCATGTAAGCCTTCATTTATCAATGGTGTATTATCTCTTTCATTGTAGTGATTATTTACTTACTTGTTCTTTCCGTAGAATATAGATTTAAGGATTCAAGCACTCCTTTAACGCACGGCTTCAACGTTAACTGTATAAGAGTATGTTCATAAATATTTATGTGGTTCGAAATGGAACTGCTTAAAGGAGTATTTGCATCTGTGATGAATATCTTGCTATTTGGTGTAGTGTTTCATTTGTAAGGGATATTTGTGATATAATAGTAAGTGTTGTGTTAAATTGATGAATGGGAAATGAGATGACCAACAGTTGACTCTTTCATGGGCGTATTAATGAAGCATGTTTATCACTAATTGCATTTGCTCAAATATTTTGGCTATGAATGTACACATCTGAAGCAGGCTTCTTGCGACACTCTCTCAGTGGACGACTGACAATACATTTTACTAATATGCTATTATGCGCGGCTTATACGGCAAAGCAGTTGTACCAAAGTCTGATAACAATAAATCATTGATTATCGAGTACGACTGATAAACATGCTTGGTTATGTATGGAATAATTTACCTATTTCAATTTTGTGCAATGCCAATAATCACTCTTAATCGTATATCGAACGCGTTATCGCAATTGAATTCAAAGGAATTTTCAATGTGACTGATTAAAAAGTAAAATATTATTTTTAATATTTACACATATAGAAGTATTATTAAGAAAATTCTAAATTATTCGTAGTAGAAATTGCAGAGGAAATTTGCCTATAACGAAAAGAGCACTCGGGATTGTTTTTAGGCATATAGTTCCCAGAGTACGCGCTTTTCGAATTATTTTTGATAAAAAATTAATTAGTCGAATGTTTAGAAAAATGATTATAATGCTAACCTTGATTACAAATAAAAGCTTGAATAGTTGAATCTATAATGTGAAGTAACATATGAAAGTGACAGTAACTAAATTATAATGCATAAATTACTGTATCAAGAGTGATTCTCTGTTTCATTGGTATTTAAAAAAATGTGATATATAGCCCCCTCGCAGGGAAACTGTATTCGAAAAATTTCTGTAAAATCGTTTTGTCAAAGTGTCCGAAACTTTTGTTGTAAAATTATGTTATTAACTTCGATGCAAAATTAGTGATGTGTATACGAGCGAAACTTTAACACGTATGTTTAAACATTATAATTAGTCATAGAGAAATTTATTTTCGAAGTAACTGTTTCGTTTCCACAAATATTTACCCTATCTTCCAATTAATTTTTTTAGAAATAAAATTGTTTTAACATAAATTATATCTTCGTTGTGGAGTGTAGCCTACTGATAACAATTTATTTTGAAGAAAAAAATTGTCCCTGGACCTTAGGTTTATCTTTGAGAACTGATAAAAACAGACAAAGGGTTTCTACAAAAGTACAAATATATTTATTAAAATACACGTACACAGATTACAATCATTTGCACTTGCATCAATACGCCTTAAAAGTTTATCAATGGATATTGACACACTCATTTTCAGAAACGTAAATGCCAAAGCTATGTTCGAACAGATTTCTCTTTTAGTTTAAATCAATCAATTAAAAAACTGATGCAGCAGAATAGAAAGTTTATAGTCGAACATATTTATACTTCAAATATTTCGGTTAGTTTCTCAAGAAATTTTGCAGGGATAGTGAGCCGGTAGTTCAAGGTACTGCAGATAAGTAGCTAGGAATGTACAAAGCTAAATAGTATCGACATCTAAATCTATTCACGGAGCCTATAATGATTAATAGCGGTAACATTTGTATCACCTGCTGCAGGACTCAACGTTCACGAGATCTCGTAATCGATGACGTATGGTTTAAAACAAACTCCCGGTAGTTTGAGATTCATGTTTTGAGTATTTCGTTCGCAGGAAACGAGTTTACGCGAGGTACCGCTATTTAATAGGGACCACCGGAACTTGATGGTGGAGCACCATAATTGTCTGAGGGTGGCGACTGCGGGGGTGGTCCGTATTCTGCGCTTTGTTGCTCTTTCTGAAAAACAGAAAAATAATAAATAGCACCATTATCTTCGTCTATTTTCTTTCGATTATCTTAACACATATCTGGCCAGCATTTCCTCTCAAAATGCCATTTTTAAACAATTTCTTTCAGACATCATCCACTAAATTCTTCTATATAGCTCGGTAGAAAAACGGAAATTTGGTTCACTTTTAGAAAAGTTATTTTATTATCGAAGTTTCAATATCATGAGTAATGTTTTTATACGACACCCTATATATTTTCGTCGATATTCTTAGAGAGCGTAAAAAGACGAATCCAACGACTACCATGATCGTACTGTTACGATCATTGGATCTCGAGATACACGTGTCTGAAAGGTAAAATATTTTATGTTTTCAGACACGTATATCTCGAGATTAAATGATCGTAACAGTACGGTCATGGTAGTCGTTGGATTCGTCTTTTTACGCTCTCCAAGAATATCGATTAAAATATATAGGGTGTCGTATAAAAATATACTGATGAAAGCAGTAAAGAAGGTAGACACATAAGGTTATACACTCTTGACGGTGAAAGAGATAAGGGGAGAAAGAAATGATAGTGACTGTCGGATAGCTTCTCGAAATCCTCACCTGTGTCTTGTATCTGATGAAGTAGACCTCCGGTTTGCTGGGTTGCGTTGGCGCCTGTGTCGGTAGAACCACTTCCGGTGCCTCTTCCGGTTTCTTCACGAGGACATAGATCAAAGTCTTCTCTTCATCTTGAGGCGGCAACGGTGGCAGAGCCGGGGCAGTTGGTGTTGGTGGCGTTGGTGCCTTTATGAAGACGATCTTGTAATGTTTCTGGGGTGCTGCTGCGGGTGGTATGTATTTTGGTGGCTTGTATTCCGGAGCTTCCGGTGGTGGCACGTGGACGTACACGTGCTTGTGAACGACGGGTTGCTGTTGAGGTGGCCCATAACGATCCGGAAGCGATGGGGGACCATAACTACCTGGTCCACTTGGACCACCGCCGCTTGGGGGCGGGAAGTATGAACTTGGTGGTTCTGGAGCTGGCTTCGAGTATACTGTGGTAGCTACCAGTAGCACCGTCGTCTGAAATTTAATGCATCATGATCAGCACTTGAATAGCGTACGGTGACCTGCCCAATGAACGAACATAATTCGTATTAATCTAAAATAATTCATGACGCCCTCTGCATGTTGAAATATTATACAGCAATTCTTTTGCAAGTTCACTGATGTCTTGCGGAAGAGATCTTTTTCTATAACACACTTCATTCATTTACTTAACCGCCGTCCGAACGACATCCCACATATTCAAAGTAAGTATTGTTATCATGAGATTAGTAATTTGTATTTATGACAATACATGCTAATGTATATTATTTTTAGTCTATTAAAATTATTGAAGAAACAAAGGATGTTATATTTGGTTTCTATTTCCTGTGAACAAGGTAGAAAGTTTTTATTTTGCATAGAATGGTTGATCAAATTATTATAGTGTGAAAACGCATTATTTCAGCATGAGATGAATAATGTTGTCTACAGTGCTGCTAAATGTGCATTTGTTATATGCGAACATCAATAATGATAAGAGCGTAGCTGGACATTCATTTAAAAATTGTTTGTGGTTCTAGTATTTTGATCACCTGTTTAATTAATCGTACGATAGTAACAGAAGTTTTGTAATTTTGACGAGTGTAATAATCTTGAAGTGGAACAGTAAGAAAAACCAGTCGGCCACGTTACAGATTGAATTCCCGGTTGCCCGCAGATACCCGAAAGTAAGATGTGCAGTAAAAATTGAGAAAGTGGATTCTTCGTGGTGCAACGTGTCCTTCAGCACGAGAAATTGGTAATGCGTGATCATCGACGTCGATTTGTTTAATGTCTCTTTGAACACTTTCATATGCCAAAGAAATGACAAATGTCAGCGGCAATCTTTCAAAGTTCAAACTTTGCATTTTATATTAATCGATGTATTAACAAATAAAAAATGTTAAAACGAAAGTAACCATCAATTTTTGTAAATTTAGACCGTAAAAAATTATTAATAAATTAATTTTGTTGTGTATTTTTTAACGTATTCAGACAATATATTGTGCACATTTGTTTAAATTATTGTGGCCAATACGTTATACACATTCTTTAAATTAATATAAATAATTCGTTATACACATTCTTCAAATTATTTTGAACAATAACACGGTTTTCCAATTAATTTAAACGTAATCCATACATTTTCAATCAATTGAAGGTTATTGATTCTTTATTGCTAGATAATTTTTTACAAATTTACATGTTTCAATTTCGAACAGAATATTCAAATAAAAATGTACATATATATGTATGTACATATTGTATTTATTTTGGAGTAAATTAAAATAGTGAAACTTATTCGTGAAACTATGTATAAATTTTAATATGCCATATCGAAAGAGTTAATTGAAAAAACCATAGGTGATCATCAAAATTAATCAGTCGGAGCTACTACTTTGGCAGTTATTAAGATGAAGTAGCACCTTTCGCTTCGATAAAAAGTTAATTCGTGTGAAAAAATACAAAATAAATGAATTTTTATTCGGAACTCTTCGTATCGGTAACGATAACTTATGGTGACTGATATTAAATTTCATTTTTTATCACGCATACATCTTCGAGAGATGAAAGGTTTATTAGTATCGAATTAACAGGAAGTTTTATGTGATTTCTTCTTCATTAGTAATGTCGTATATTATTTAATGCTTAGCGTGAATAATTTCTTTCATCTTTTTCGCCTGCTTCTCGTATTAACAACAGTAGAATCTTTCAAAAAATATTTCATTATTTATTGTGAAAAATTAAAATTTCGAGAAATGATTAAAAAGATTATTAAACAAAGTTTTAAATTAAATAATAGCAGCACACGATACTTTTCCCCTAATGTTTCAGTCGAACATTATCGAAATGTTTCATCGAAAGAGAATCGTCTTTTCCGAACAAAGTAAAGGGGTATCATTATGTACAGAGTCAGCGTAATTAAGCTATCGCGCTAATTATTTCCAGCGGGTACATCTGAAAAAATAGCCGGCACATTTTACTTTTACTTTCGGGTTCTGGCTTTCTCCTTTCGAGACTGCTCGTTGTATTATTTTTTCTTTCCCTTCAACATCGAAGAATTCATTGTATCGCGTTGTTTCTGGTTAGTTAATCCTTAATTCATTTGATTATGAAATTTATTGAATAACTTGTGAATAACTAATGAAATACCTTTCCCGTAAACTGGTTGCCGTTTACTATCGTTCGCTCACTTCTATTCGTCGACAACAACACTGCTTGTTCATTATACTTTAAATAAAAAAATATAACGGAACAAAGAACTAAATTATTTTAGTTTCAATACTGCTGTAGCATCTCAATTAACACTGAACCTACAAAAATGTGTTTTAAAATATTGATAATTATCCGAACTGGTCAGCAGGACGTGACTGTTCGGATAATGGAGGCTGTACCGAATCGTGGATTAAACGAGCAAACGTGACGCAAATCGCATCGTGTTTGGACTCGTTTTAATCAGAAAAACGTCGCAAATAGATCCGCAAAAATTCGCAAACAATTAATTGAAACTAAACAAATGTCTTCATCATACTTCCACCATTAACTGAAGAATATCTCGGTAATTATTACTTTGTCACCCCACATGCCTTAATACTTTTTTCCTCGGTATTCGATACTCTTTCAAATCGCATACTCAGAAATCACACATTATGACACCAAAACTCAAGGTCACCTTTGTATCTGGATAATAAAGTGAAATCTAAAAAAAAAGAAAACTAATTTGTTTCACTAAATCAAATATAAAACCGGTTAATGTGTACCGACTTTTGTACGAAACATTATTTGATGCAAGAAGTACGAGTAATTTCCGGGTGGTACGGTTAAGTGACGCCCTGTGCGGCCTTTGGAGAAAACGTACAATGAATAGGAATTTTCGGTATTTTTTTCGATGAAATTCTGAACGACGAAGAATGTCTACAACCACAACGTAAATAGTACAGTGCAAGGGGTTAAGTTACGGATCGCATAATGTCGGCCGGTCCGACGATAGTGCGAGCGCCAGTAGTGTGCAGCAGCGGCAAGTTATTACGGTAAACGCGACCGTCGCGAAGTGTTCTTTTTTTTCCACAGGAAGCAATAGACATAGTAATCGGTGCGGAAGGATAATGAAACGGTCGTTGAGCACCGAACCACGGCGAACAGTGAAATTTTCTCGAAGATGCGCGAACTAGTTAAACAGCCATCAAGATCGGCGTTGCGTATTAGGAGAAGACCGGTTACGTAAACATTAGAATTTAACATGGTAGAAAATCGGTTGCGAAACTGCTGGGAGCGTACCGTGGTACCCTCGTTGCGTTTTCTGGTACATATCTACGTGAGGACGAGACAGTCTGTACACGGAATACGCGATTAACTTTCATCGGGAAAACCATTTCGGGGCTTTCGAACGACCATAACACAGTCTGGTGGAAAAGCACGGGCGTGCTCAGGAAGTTATAGCGTGCTCTGTTACAAAGAAACAGTTATAGCGCGCAATCCTCGCACATTTCTCAGGGAAAAAATTCACTGATTATTTATACTACCAGGTTGCAGGCTTGGGCATTATCGAAATAAATTATTTGACAAATAATCGCTAAGATAATATATTATCTTATTTGGCTACATTTGAAATATAATTTAATATACATGGTGTCCGAAAAATGTACTTCCTTGAGGGGGGTGATTTTCCCGAGGTTATTTGAAATAACTTTTTCCTTTGCGAAAATGTTCTCCGCAGCTTCGTTCACGAGTTATTAACGAAAAACACGGACCAATCAGGGCGCGACAAAAGCAGACGGACTCTGGCACAGCGGAAGGTTTCGCTGAACGCGGCGTTGGCATTGGCCGAGCCGCAATCCGTCCGCTGTAGCCGCACTCTGATTGGTCCATGTTTTTTCGTTAATAACTTCTTAACGAAGCTTAGGAGAAGATTTTCGCAAAGGAAAAAGTTACTTCAAATGACCCCGGGAATCACCTCTTTCAAGAAAGTACAGTTCTGGGACACCCTGTATAATAAATAATAACTTCAATATTGTAAATAATTTTCTAATCATATGTTAGTTTATCTGAACAATCGAATAATTTTCGAAAAATTATTTCACAACGTCAAACGAAATACAAATAACTTTTCATTTCATCTTTCATTTTACCAAATAATTCGGCAACACTGAAATTATAGTAACACTGACACGGTCTAACAAGCGATTGCGTAAAAAGCGGACGTCCGAAATAATTTTGCAACGCTGCCAAACAAGTAAACGTTTTCTCTGAAAAAGTCAATTCGAAAAGCAATCATTCTTTTCTTTTTACAACGCGATTCGAATTGTAAAAGAGTGCGACGAAATGGAACTAAAGTATCACTTAAAGACGCGTTCCCGCCGACACGGTTCTTTGGAATAAATTTCTTTGAGCGAATCGCCTTGTTAATTCCCCGGCGATTTAGAGCGTAAAATGAACTCGCGCAGCGCAGATTATCGCACATTATCATAAATCAGAATTCTTTCGACTCGATTTCTTTCGACCTGCTAAGGTGCTGCGAGTTAACACTTCGTTTGAAAAGGAAAATTCAACTGTTTTTTTTCGTCCCATCTGTTTAAACGAATCATTTAGAAATTATTTTCTTATCGTAAAACAAGCTTTAAACAAATCAATGGATACTTGAAGAAATGTGGATATTGTTAATTCCGGATCAATAAAAATTCCGATGCAATAACGATGTTAGTTTCTATTCGCTGTGTATTGTAATTATACATTGCAAAAATGCAATTAGCTATTGCTTTTCTCTTTTTGGTGCTGCTCTCTACTACTTGGATTTCACATTTTTATGCGTATTTGACAAAAAATGAGTGAGTAAAACAAAAAAGTAAAACATTTAAAGATTTTAGGAATACTGTTGTGTTATCCTTAATTTATTCTAATAAAGAATTGTGGATAAGATAGTTTTATTTTGTAGTAAGTATAGGAATTGTAAAAATATTGAAAATGAGTGAATCAAATGCAAAACAGTGTGCAAATTTAAAGAGTACAAAAATAACAAATTATTCTCATTAATTGTGAGCAACCTGCAATTAATGCAAAATTTTATATTTTACACAAAAATCCGCAATCTACATACAATTAAAAGAAATGATCAGTTGCACCTTTGTTTCACGTTTTTCGTGGATAATGTTCGTTTATAAATTGCGAGTTTCTCGGAGAAAGAATAAAATTTGGTAGAAAAAGGAAGAAGTTCAAGTGAAAGAAATTTATAACTGCGCCGTGAAATGTGCGAGTGAAATTGCGACATTTATGGAACGTCCAGAAAGGTCCAAAGTGGTGAGAACCGGTCATCGGTATCGCAGTAAAAGTATTGAAAAATGGAGTCGTCGGAGATCGTGGGATCCAATGAAATATATTGCACGTTCGATTACGAGTTGCGAAACCAATGTGAAGAAAACAAAAAAAAAAACAAAACCGTACGATTTTGAACGACTACTTTCACTGTAATTCACTGTACGCACAAAGAGAAGATTATCTACTCGATCTATCACGATACCGTGATGAAAAGTAAAATTTTCGTGTGCTGAATGGAACGTGCTTAAGCAAAATAATTGTGAAAGGGAAAATTGAGAATAAGATAAAAAAGAATATCGTCTCATTAATATACAAAACTGTGATTGCAAAGATGCCACTATGATCGAATATAATTCTGCACATTGTTAAAAAATAGTTATAAATAATTAAAAAAAAAGTCTCAAAAAATGCCACGCATTCGAACGCCTGTGAAAAATTCGAAAAATTTTTTTCGCGCCTGAAACTACTACAGATTGGAAGATCGAAGCTTCCTCTTTACAATGACACCGTAAACATCGATGTACGACTTTTTTTAGACGTTTTATCAAATTTTATATGAGAACTGTGCTGGCAGCTTTACAGTAGTATAAGTTCCGCCACGAGGGCTTCACCGAACTAGTGCCTCATTTTTGTTCCATAAAACGGTGAAAAAAAATCGCACATAAATGTTTAAGGGGCCGTTTGAAAAAGGAAAATTCAATCTTTCGATCTGTGGTGGTTTCATTCGCGAGAAAAAATGTTGAGAGTTTCTGAGGACGTTTAAGTTTGCAGGGTTTTTCCCACCTGTTGCGTCGTGTTTATTAATTATTCAATTGCTAATGCACTATTGATGTTTACAAAATTATCACGCTTTAAACGTCGTCGATTTGTCAAAAGTCAGAAATGTTTAAATACTTTCTGGATCCACTGTATTCTGTTTATAATCAACAAATTCACAAAAGAGAAAATGAACTAATTCAAACACCTAACGGTGTACGAAAAACTCGAAGAGTGCTTGAAACTGTTTAGCAACTGCATACTGTATCTTTCATGGGCCGCGAACCCTTACCTTGAAATGACGTCGCGGGTTATGGTGGTGAAACTTTGATTATTTTCAACAATGCGGAATAACGATCGATGTTACACTGATTTTAATGTAATACAAATTTATCTCCCGTCGTTGCGTGTTTAGAAGGTCGGATGGAATGATACGTTTCGATGAAAAACATCGGAATGAAATTGTAAGGCGAGGGGTTAATGGCGACAATGTTTCGCGACTCGTTGCGAAGGGTGCACTGACAGGCTCGGTTCGTTGAGTTTACGAGCCTCTTAGGTGAGGCATGTTCACTTTCAATTGAACGCGAACGATCCTAAGGACGTCGAGCACGACCGGCCGATTTAATTTCGTGTAATATGTTTCTGTGAAGAGTACGGTTCACCGATAGTTCGTAGCCACAGTGTGGGAGCGGATGTGGACTCACCAGGTAGAACAACATGCTCTCTCGTTGGATTTCGCGGCGACTAAGAGGGTAACGAAGCCGAAACGTGGACGTTGCAAAGAGGAACGTCTTTCACTGGCGATCTTTCACCGTTGTGTTGGCCGGATCGACACATTCGGACTTTTATACGGGCCCGAAGAGGGGAAAAGGAGCATCCTCGATCTCTTTCTTCGCCTGTTCAATCATCGATCGGTCGATCTTCGTCCGCAGGACTACGTAACCCTGATCTTATTACGATTAACGGCATCCCCCCGAATTCTTTTTTCTCCCCGCTCGGATTGCCTACCGTCACAGACAAGAAATTTACAACCATAGTTTCGGAAACGTTGCGCCATCGGCAGCGACTAGTATGCAACTGCAAACAAAAGGTCTCACTTAGCGGATCACTTATTTAGACCATTCGAACACTGTGTTGCGTTAAGACGTAGCTTTTTTGTAGCGAATTTTCCGTTAGTCTGTCGCGAATGTTGTCGGTGGAGAAGGAGACTTTAGAAATTTGTTCTGTATTTTTGTGATTGCTATTTTTTCCCCGTTTGGATTTTAGAGTGGCTTAAAATTTGCACAAGTAGAAATACGTGTAGCATTGTGACAAATCATTGAAGTTATATTAAATTTCTTTAATTTCTTACTATTTTAAATTCCGCCCACTCATTTTTGTTATAAATGTTTAAAATCTGCAGTCTAGGAATCAACCAATTGCTGAATAGAAATTATACCGTTGCTCAAAAATTTAAATAATATTTTGTTTATCTTTTTTTTTGTGCCTTAAAGTTTTCATTATAATTTTATGAAAACTGATTCCTGCATCTACGAAGCCTAATAATTTAAAAAGGATATATTAACAAAATGTAACAATTGCACGAATAGACATATTCTTTACGAGTCACTAACAAAACTAATTATTATTTCTAATACTTGTTTTTTTCATAAATACACGAGATCAATTTGTTCTAACTTTGAACGAAACAATGTTCATTTTAGTAGGCCGCATTACCGAAACTACCTCAAGAATTTGCCGAATTCTATTTCGTACGTTCAGATTTATTCCCAAAACATGCAAATAAATCGAGCCGTTCCGCAGAGAGAAAGGAAAGCTCTTTTAAACTGCAGAACTGTTCACAATGAAACATATTCGAAATTAATTCGACGGGTGAACAGGATACAAAAAATAAAACTGGGTCACGGAACAAAAATTTAAAACTTTTTGCACTTTGATAAATCTTTTTGAACGTTCCACTCTATGTTTAGTATATATTTAGCTTTTAATATATTGTTTATTTGAGAATAAATCAGATTATTATATTAAGTCTCTACCAGCACTTATTTAACATTTTTGAATTTAAGATAACAATTATACAGTTGATATCTTTTGAAATAGAAATATTAAAGAAAGGAATATATATAAATAATATTATAAATATACATATAATAATATATATTATTATAAATATATATATTATTTATGTATATATATTTTCTCTTTCTTTCTATAGAAATATTAAAATATCTTTACTAGCACATACATAAAAATTTTTTGATTTTAACTAACAAGTGTACAGATATTTTTAAAAATGTTATGTGGTTGATATTTTTAGTATACAGCACTTGTAATTTCGCTTTTATTCAATATTACATTAACGGTAAGTAAAGGTGTCTTAACCGTGTTGTATTGCATTACAAAATTACAGTATTTCAAGGCAAGGACGTCATATTAAGTGAATAGGTATTAAAGTATATAAAGTGGGGTACGTTTGACGTCACGAATGTCGTAACGATTTCGACCGTGCCTCCTCGTCTTCAACCAATTTGTTCGGCTGTCGAAAAATAACTTAGTTTTCCTGCTATACATTGCTAAATTGACGGAATAATAATGCGACATTGGATCGTGTGTCGTGTGCCTCCACGCGGTATTAACATTCAGAGTAAATCATCGTGGGCAAAAATCATCGGATTCCGGCGCGACGTCGCGTCGGCGTGTTGATCAGTACGTGAGATTCGAAGCATAAATTCGCCTAGCATAATTTCAGGATTTAAATGCGAAACCGAAGGATATCGGTGAAGAAATCATAGTTCAGCGTGGTGGTAGCAGAACCAGAGCTAAATTTCGAATAAAAAGTATTGCACACAGTAAGTCAAGTAGTTCAGTCACTGTAATAAAAACCGCAGAAATTAAAATTACAGGGACTACAAGACCGTCGATTATTATACATTCAATAAAAACGAATTGGTGAATACAAAATTGTGAAGACGTCGGGGAGAATGTAAATTTTGAAATTAACTTTTAAAAATAGACGAAGGACACAACATTTTTCGCCCACAGATTTTCGCCCACTTGGTGAAATTGTTAAATACCATGGATTTTTGGAAGGTCACCTCAGCGTGCCAAGTGCCAATGCTATTCATTCGCTGAATCGTTGATCCGTTTGGTCCCGCTATTTATAATAACTACCGTGTAATAACCATCTCTAACATCTATAATAACTGTCTCCTATTTTATGGAAAAATGATTTCGGACAAAGTTGGTACCGCATCAAAGACTGTGTCCAATAATGGCGGATAATTTTCTTTCAATATTATATGTTACGAGACTTCAAGATCACGGAGTTATTTCTCTGAATGAACTATATCATTCCGTTGTTGAAGAAAATATGCGTTTCCTTCCAGCGATTTCAGCGAGCAACAAAAACAGGTGGCAGGAGAAAAACAAAAGGAAGAATAAACGATGGTTAAGCACGGCATCGGAACCAGTGCTGAATACATTACGAATTAAAAGTATTACAAACAATTTTAAGGGTGTGCAGAGATTCAGTCGTTCTTTTAATCTTCTTTTGTGAACAAACAATTGTACCAAAAAGGCGGAAGAGTATGACCATTAACAGTAGACTGCGGATTTGATGTATTTATGACATTTTCTATTTTATTTTGTATATTTTATTTATATTGTATTGATATTTATTTATATATATTTTATTTATTACATATACTGATTTTATATATTATTTTCTACTCGCTAAAATCATTAGAAAAAAGAATGCACTTTTATTCAACCTCTGTTTCTTACAATCGGGTTGGACAATTTTCAGTCTAGTTATTAACTTCCTCTAAATCGAAATGAAATTCGATTTTATTGTCATCAGTAGGCAGAAGATTTTTATGCAAAATTCTCTACCTGAATTGCAACAAATTGGAGTGAAATGGAAATTTATTTGTGTTTAATAGGTTGAAAATAACATAAGAGTATTTTTAAATTCCTCTGAGGTTTTTACCCTTTTAAATTACACCTACCCATCTATGTCATAGACGCATAAAATCCACTGTCTAATTATATCGTCGTACTTCCCTCTTCTTCTTCTACGAGATTTTAACCCTTTGCACTCGAAGCTATTTTAACTCCAAAATGACACATTCCTTCCGACCTGGAATATTGCCCTCCTCTATATTTTTTTTCATGTTATACGAAAATGGTGCAACTTACTCGTGCAATACCGAAACGTTTAGTAATTTATTAAATACAAGCAAATTTAACAATATCAAAAATATTTTGAATAATGATACAGCAATTTTTAGTGGCGCCTTACAGGCACCATTCGAGTGTTGAGGGTTGAATAACAACGAAATTCTTATCGCTGCAGAATAAATGAAGAAACTGGTAACCGGAAAAGGTACGTTTTACAAGATCGCGAAACAATTGGTTGAAACGTTCGATCCTCGCCGGACGAAATAGGCGCGGTTCCGAACGCGAGTAAGTATAGCGTCGTCCCCGAGAAAAGCAAAACGAAAAGGAGAGGTGGGTACCGGAGTTCGTATCGCAACAGATCGTTCCGAGATTACAAGAAATCCCGATTACATCAAAGCTCGTTGGGCAAGCGGCGCGGATGCGCCGGTCAGAAATTCTCGGACGAGCTGTTTCGGTTTACGATCGTAGTCACGAGGGGCGAGACAGTGGATCCTCTCGATCGCCGAATCGACGGGAGCGATCGCGGTGGGTACGACGGACGAGCGGCGGCGACGCACGACGCGACGTTCCGAATCTGGCGAGGTTACGAGAGGACGTCCTTGATATCGGCCTGAATTCTTCCGGACGCATTCAAGCATTTTCTCCCGTAACGTAATTCCAGAGGCGAGCGAGCGAGCCGAGCCGAACCGAGCCGAGCAGAGAGACGGGTAAAATGAAGACGAGCGAAAGTGTGCCCGGTAAGGTGGCCCTCACGGTGAAAGTCAAACTAATTACGAGCCGGGCATGGGCACGTAAGGTGCCCGGAGAGCTAGCGTTGCAAAACAATCCTCTTCGCTACGAATATTAACCCGGAACACCTGCCCGCTTTCCACTGCCGCCTCTCCCGGGGGAGCGGAGGGAAGGGCGGCGGCTTCTGCCCGAATACCTTCCCCCGCCCTCTTCGTTTTCCTCGGGACACATCTTGTATCGATGAATCTTCGCGATAAATTGCTACGTGTTTATCTTTCGTCGGTACCGCCGGTTACACAGGCCAACGCGTGTTTCCTCGTTCGGCCGGTTTCCAGCGTGCTCAGACAGGCTCCCTTGTGAAAGAATGTTGCTTATCTCGAGTATGCGCGCTGACTCGAATTGGAACCGCATGCGATAACGAGGGCACATCCCTTTCGGCTGCTGTATAAATTAATTTGTGGCCGTTGCAGTTAACCATCTGTAATTTTATTTTAACACGTTCGCCGTTGCTCGAAACGATTGCCTTCGCGGCATTTTGTCATTGAAAACTTGAGCTGGCTTCAGGAAAAATTTACATACACTGCAAGAGTATCCGGACTTTATTCAGATGTAGAACAACTATTTTTTTTTAATGAATGACATTGGGATACTAACAAAATTAAATTAACCGGTCAAGTGATCGATTCCGGATTTTTCATTTCACAATTACTGAAACTATGAACTATCAACTTCATGAGAATTGATCCAATAGACTTCTTTACTGAAGTATAATATTGTGATAAAAATCGCACGAAATGTACACAAATTCAGTTTTGTTATTTTGACAAGACAATGCGTAGCAACTTTTAATGATCGGCAGGTTTAGCGTTAAACGATCTTCGTTCTTGTGGACGAACGGTTGTTTAGGTTAAGATCGAATTCGGATTGAAAATTGATTTTTTAGAATCAGTTCAAACTGCTCGAGTTCTTTTTTATGCCAGAAGAATTTTACTAGTTGATTTATGAAAACTAATTAAAAATTGGTCGAAATTGCGAGGGAAAAAGTAATTCCGAAAATTCGGCCGAAAATGTTGCGATTTAGGGTAGACTGACCGTGAGCTGAACTAAATGCACGGAGACCTTGTAAGTTTGCGTTTCGACTTATTTATGCAAATGACCACTTGGCTCTATTGATAATAGTCTCGGGAAGTCCCAATGCTATCATCGTTCGAGTATCTGTTTGCCTAGTCGTTGAGATTTACATCTTGAAGAGTGATAGGCAACACATTTCCCGCTATAATTGTAAATTTGATTTCTCACCAGTTCCAACTACTTTTCTATAAATTTTCAAACAGTCAAGTGCTTCGACTGTGCCTTCGTTATTTTTGCGAATTATACAAAAAATTAACTTATTTTGTTATACGACCATTTCTTTTTAAATATCCTACTGTGTGACGAAAACCATCGACCATAAAATGATTAATATTAGTCGTATTAGTAATTTATGTTTTGCAATAAATAGTCGTACGTTGCTTTTGTGTGAATTTCCGAATACATTCTTTTTCTCTAAAAGATTGTTACCAATGGCAATTGCCTAAACGACAATCCTAATCCGACAAGAGAGACATTAAAGCCGTCGCGTAAATTAACATCAGCCTCTGCGTTGCATTCTTCATTCCGCTGCAGTTTCGTAGTCGCAAGGAAGTGCGGACATTTTAGCGTGTAGTCGTAAATGCTTTTACAAATGAGAACGGTCGGACGAGTTGAGTGGTCTTTGTTGTAGGGAGAAAGTATCAGTATGCTGACTACGTTTAGTATTTTAGCGCCATTCCAAGTAGGTATGTGGGAGAGCATTGATTACTTAATTTTCGGCTAGTTAATTATTCTGGAAGATGCCGTGCAACGTATACTACGATTCGCGCTATTATGGGATGTTACGTACTGTTCACTTGTCGAAAATTATTGAGCGTAACACATAACACCTTCTCACGACATACTAATAATGCTAAACACATTGTATTACATAATATGACTCGTATTTTATCGAATAAAAAAATGATAGATTTATTTGGAATTTTCCGTTTTCGGCCTCAATAGCAAATCCTCGTACCGTAAACCCACAGTTTCCGACGGCCCACAATTGGCCACGGCTAATTATGGCACCGATACAGTATCTATATACAGGGTGTCCCATGAACTTTGCACTTCCTTGAAAATAATTGTTTCTATAGCTTTACAAAAATAAATCCAAACATTTTTACAGTCTATGCATTCAAGATTTGTATTGAAACATTTAACATAATTTACTATACTACATTTTTACAGGGTGTCCCAAAAATGTATTTTCTTGAAAACGTTAATCCCTAAGGCCATTTGAAATAACTTTTTCCTCTACGAAAATGTTCCCTACGGCTTCGTTAAGAAGTTATTAACGAAAAACGCGGACCAATCGGAGCGCGGTTACAGCGGACGGATTCCCACGTGACAACACGCCCCGCTGAGCGTAGCGTTGTCATTGGCCGAGCCGGAATCCGTCCGCTGTTGTCGCGCCCTGATTGGCCTGTGTTTTTCGTTAATAACTCCTTAACGAAGCCGCGGGAGACATTTTCGTAAAGGAAAAACTTATTTCAAATGACCTTAGGAATCACCGTTTCAGGGAGTACAACATTTTTGGGACACCCTGATAGTCCCGTTCGAAATCTTCATCACGAGTCTGACTCGATGTTATAGAGCAAGAGGTTAATAATTTTAATGTGTTAACATTCCCGAATTCCTTGAATCCGGTTTTAAATTGCACCTACCAAACATGTCATAAAAGCATAAACTCCGCAGTCAAATGATGAATGATATTTTTTTTTCTGTTCTAAGTTTTCAAAGTCACCTTCAATCTTTTTCTGTACGACGCTGTAATTTTCTTATGATAATTGACCATTAAGAGAAATGAACATGAATTGCTTTGTACGAATTGTCCCTTTGGCATTGATAACGGATAACACGCGGGTTTGTTTAACTTTGAAACAGTGTCGGCTTCATAAAAGCCTAATATCGTAAGACCGTAATCGAATCATTAAAAAATTCTAGTCAGGCGTTCGGAAACGGTTTTTGATCCAGCGCGTGTGTCACAGGCTGCATGCCACGCGCCGGATACAAATAGCTGCATTAACTGTGCACTTTCCATCTTGCGTGACGGCGCGTTGACGTGTGCGGGCCGCATCGGCCAATTGCTTTTGGTATATAAATCCAAAAAAGTAAAAAAACTCAGACCCGCGACATGGTATTACTTTTACCCTTTACACTCGAGAGGTAGCATTCGCCCACAACTTACCTTTTTCCTGACCCCGGAAGGTGAACAACTTTGTTGCTTGACGAATATGTAGTCTTTGTTTTACCCTACAGGACTTCGATTTCAACATCTCGTTAGTGCGAATAAATTTTGATGCAACAAGGAGATAGAGCAGTCGATGGGAAACGTATTTTCTAGCCATGGATTGTTGAAAATGTGATACATGAAATTTATTATAATTATTTGTACATCCTTATACATGCAGTTTTACATTTCATCTACCCATTTTTCTCATAAATGCATAAAGTACGCATTCTATTTATAACATACAATACGTACATTATATGATCTGTATATTATCTGTTAATTGCCACGTCTCTGAATTTATCCGAGTTTCATTTTGTTGTCATCTGTTCTACAAATATATAATAAACTAATGGCCTGTCAATAATGCAGCAGGCATTCGGTACCAAATGAATTTAAACGAAGCAATAAAGAATAATAGAAGTGTAAGGTAATAAAGAATAAAAGTAGCCACAAAATGGCTGACAAAGAAGAAAAGAAGGAGGAAGATGAGCGGTTCGAGTACATTTACACTTATCTCACACTATCAAGGAAATTGAAGTCTGACAGATGGGCGAAAATGTTGTCGAACGCAGATTTTAAGGTATACAATCTATTTTGTATAACTACAGAACAATTACAGATGTCTTTCGCACAAATTGAAGAAAACATATACAGAATAAAGTTCTTCTATGAAACTACCATAAAAGTCTTTCATTGCTGTCTATCTTAACCTTGAAAGTTTAACCAATGGTAATCGATGGTTACAAATTGTTAGACAATTTTCATGGATAATAAAAATTGTTTGCATCGATTACAGAAGCCAAACAGAAACTTCTTTCTTCTGTTAATAATTTTCATAGGCCGATGAATTCATAAAATCCGCAGTCCATAAAAATACATGTATTAACAATACAAAACTGTATTTAAAAATCATACAAAAATGTATTTCCTGGGAGGGGGTGATTCCAGAGGTGATTTGGAGTAACATTTTTCTTTGCGAAAATGTTCTCCGTGGCTTTGTTATGGAGTTATCATCGAAAAACACGGACCAATCAGGACGCGGCAACAGCGGACGGATTCCAGCTCGGCCAATGGCAACGCTACGCTCAGCGGGGCGTGTCGCCAAGCGGGAATCCGTCCGCTGTATCCGCGATCTGATTGGCCCGCGTTTATCGTTAATAACTCCTTATTGAAGCCTCGGAGAACATTTTCGCAAAGGAAAAAGTGACTGGAAATGACTTAAGGAATCATCCTCTTCGAGGAAGTACATTTTTGGGACACTTAGAAGTAACGACGTTACGACGTACATGTCCGATCAGATGGATCTAGAATTAATCGAGTTCCTTTTACGGTTCCATTTACGTAGGATCTCATTAGCAAGTTTTTTACCACACCATCGGAGATGATCCTAGTATTGCAAATCACACAAGCTGGTCTCTTGACACCTTATCTAGAAATAACGCAATCCAAGAGAAAGCTTACGTACTTCATAAAGAAGAGACCGCAGACAGTTACCGAGACTAATTACATGGATCTGCTGATTCCGGGTGACATGGCACCGAATCCGATCGAAGAATTGGCAGTCCTCGTGGAGGATGTTAGTATTGTTAACACTATTTTATTATTTATTCATCTGGTGACCAATAGAAGGAACTTTGTTGCAATTGTACTAAACTCTATCTTCGTTATAAACAGAAACTAAGCAGTTTGATAAAACTTTCAAGATTTATAATTTGATCATTTCGATAATTCTTCCAGGCATACGTTCCCGTTTTATCCAATCCGAAGAATCATATTGGCTGGCCCGAAGTTGCCAGAGCAGATGTAAAGAAACAAATATATAATCTTCGAACACTAATCTGGCAGGTAAATAATATTTATTCTTATTAACTATTCTGCAAATAATTGAATGAATGATTTAGGTTAAAGGGAAAATAACAGGCCAGACATTGCTCCCAATGCCAATGGGTATCGAAGATCTTCTTCAACATGAAAATTTATCTCCGGTTGACTCTAAAACGCTCGAACTGAAAAACAACATTGAGAAAATCGTAATCAAGTGGGCGACTCAAATCAATGAGATCTTAAATGAAGAGTTCACTAAGAAGACAGGTGCACCTGTGCCGGAACAGTCTGGTAATTGTATTGTTACTGATACTTTTCATTGTTAAAAATTTACTGCTGCGATACAACATGAAAAATACAAAAATAGTTTATACCTATCAAATAATTAAAATGGTTTTTAATAAATGTATTAAAGATGATTAATAATTAATAAACTAATTTAATAATAATTAAAATATATTTTTGGTAAATAGTACCATTCAAGTTTAGGTTTGATGCAAAAATGTCACGGAATTCCTTCAGTAATTAATAGTTAACACTGCTCTGCCATTAGTAGGTAAAAATATCCGTTATTAATAATTGGAACTACCCGTGATCTAGTATTTCACCTTTTTAGAGTATAAACATTTGCAACAGTAATTTTAATACCTTATACAAAATATGAATTAAAAAGTAATATGTGAAATATTTGTAAACATTTTCATCGTATTAATTGATCAAATGTTTCAGAGATGAATTATTGGAGTATGAGACTGAAGAATATGGAATCGCTTTACCAACAATTGAAAGATCCAAGAGTGATCAGCATGCGCATGTTTCTGGAACAAATGGAGAGTCCTTATTCGGAATATTTTACAAATTTAATAAGAAGCGTAGCTGCATGTATGTAATAACTAGATTGCGGATCTTTATGCAAAATAAAAATCGTTTGCATTAGTTGGAAGACATAGAAGCCAAGTAGGAATTTATTCCTTCCTTTAATAGTTTTATTAAGTTGTAAGAAATGTATTGGCAGTCTTAAATTCTTGTAATCTTTTTATTGTTTGAAATGACGCCCACCCGTTTTTGCTATAAATGCATAAAATCCGCAGTCTACTAAGTTTCATTACCCACAACCAATTAATAATTAGATTATAATTTTTTCTATAACGTAATATAAAAGGAACATACTTGTACAATATTCTGAAATTAATGTGAAGATTAAATTTTGTTTTTGGCAAATGGTGAATGAATATGAAATGTTTGCATAAAAGAAAAAGAAAATATATACAATTTAAAATTTGGATCCTTCTTCAACTTGTAATTTTTAATATCATTGTTTTTATTGCAGCACTGCTAGAAACCAGGGATATTAATTTATATTTGAAACCTTTGGAATACAATTTTAAAGAGGTCGAGAGCTGTGAATTCAAGGATTTGGGATCAAAAGTGAAAGCCCTGCTACATTGTGCCTGTCTAATGTGGGCAAACTCAAAGTACTACTCTTTGGAAAGAATGATTGCCCTGTTGCAAGAAATTTCGAACTTGGTGATATCTCAGGTATATAATTTCTAATGTAAAGCATGAAATATACAGGGTGTCCCGAAAATGTTGTATTTTCTTGAAAAGGGTGATTCCTAGGGTTATTTGAAATTACTTTTTTCTTAATGAAAATGTTCCCCACTGCTTCATTAAGGAGTTATTAACGAAAAACACGGACCAATCAGAGTGCGGCTACAGCAGACGGATTCCGGCTCGGCCAATGCCAACGCCACGCTCAGCGGGACCTGTCGCCGGGTCGGAATTGGTCTGCTGTAGCCGCGCTCTGATTGGTCCGTGTTTTTCGTTAATAACTTCTTAACGAAGCCGTGGGGAACATTTTCGTAGAGGAAAAAGTTATTTCAAATGGTCTTAGGGATTAACGTTTTCAAGAAAATGCAACATTTTTGGGACACCCTGTATAAATGTAGTACAGTAAATTATGTTAAATGTTTCAATATAAATCTTGAATGCATAGACTGTAAAAATGTTTGGATTTATTTTTGTAAAGCTATAGAAATAATTATGTGTCTACTAAATAGTAAGAAATTCAATATTGGTATACAGAAGTTTAATTTTCTAAATTAAATATAGGGAAGAAGGAGATAAGAATGGAATGAACTGTAATATTTAATCAATGTTGTTTCAGCATGTTTCAAGCATTCATACTTTAAATGTTAGGCGTGCATACATCCGGTGATTTATGTATAAATTAAAACCGGCACACGTGAAAGTTGTCTGAAATATAATATACTTGGTCAGCAATTAAAGTGCAACTGGTTTCGCTAATCATGAGAATACAAATTGTCGTTTTGGCTTCTAGAAAGTATATTCATTCAATTTCTGTAATGTAACTATTATAATTTTTAATACGTTCGCCGCAATCACTTGCTTCGGTAGTGACCTTCGTTAGTTTTCAATTATTCATTAAAAGCAACGTATCTTTTTCTTCGAAGTATGGAGAAATTTTATAACGAAAGGAACTGTGGTTGTAGATTGTTCAAATATTTTGCTACGCGTTGTAGTTTTAAATAACAGCCTGCATAGGATTAATTTGACTTTCCTTATGTAAAACACGAAATCGTCACACATATTTGACGCTGGTCGCGAATAAATTAAAAATAGTGGGTTGCACTCATTCGAACGTAACACTATACTACAAACTCGCCTGGACAGTAATGTTTCCAAGTTGAAATTACACATTCTTTAAATTCACCTTTTGAATATTTATGTTTATTTAAATTTCTAAATATGTACTATTTAAATATTTTTTCTATTAGAAACCAGAAATTTTATAGCTGAAGCAAAATTATTTTCATAATAATTTTAATGTTGACAATTGTAAACAGAAATTTATTTTCAGTGGTCTTAACTTTTTATTCGAAAATACAAATTTTAAAGCTGGAGAAAAATATTTTTAAGGAGGATTATTGTAATTGCCATTTAGTGATTGTAAAATGTAGGATTATTTGCGTGTTCTGTAGTAGATAATTATAGCAATTTGTCTAATTGTCAATTTCACAATTATTTCCTCGTATACCACGTTTATTCATACAGAATTGCCCAAAAAAGTAACACATTTCGATCTTGAAATTTTAAGTGGTTACTCAGCGCAAATTTTAATTCAACATATTCATAATGCGATGCCTATCTTCATAACAACTCTAGCTTTCGGTAATTTCAAGATCTAGAACGCAAGATTTAGTTAATTTTTTAAATTATGGAGGCCGTTAACAGTCACACTTTTGTGCCCAACAAATTACATACTTTATTAGAATACTTGTACATGCAAGATGTAGAAAAGGATAACGTTTCGAAATATTTCGTGGGACAAAGGAATAGTAATTTGAATGTTTCTTGCAGTCAGTGAAGTACATAAATCCATCGACGTTGTTCGAAGGAGATATCGACGAGAATAAAGCAAAAATAGCGGAAGTCCTACCTGTTCTTGATTACTATCAAGACACGTTTCGATATTTTAAAGAAAAAATTGAGAACTATTTCAAGGGACCTGTTGAACCTATACTTTGGACATTTCACGAGAAAATGGTCTTCGATAGAATTCAGAAGTTTGAGAAGAGGCTGAAAGAGATCGAGGTTCGATAGCAATTAATTTTTGATAATATAGTATTGTCTTGATATTTAAGAACTTTTTTGTTTTTCATTATTTCTTTATGAAACTGCTATTAACGTATCTCTGACATTTTTCTGATTAAAACGAGCCCAAACACGATACAATTTGATACAATTCAGTAGAACCTCAACTATCCGAACCGATTCTACTGGTTAGTTCGGATAATCGAGGTTCCGCTATATCGTGGATTAAACGAACAAATATTCTCCGAACTGTGTCGTGTTTGGACTCATTTTAATCAGAAAAATGTCGCGAATATGTTGGAAAATGTTTCATAACAAAAAAATAATTAAAAGCGAACAAAGTTTTATCTCGTCTTCACTGTTTCATGTAAATGTAAAAGACTATACGTTTGTTATATTATATTATTTCTATACTTTGTTTGTAGTCGTTATTCGACATAGCCCAAGACTACATAAAATTAGAAAGAATAGAAATGACCGGTTTAAAGGCAAGGTCGTTGCTCAATATGACCAACGAAGTCTACTATGAATTTATAAAATCGTATGAACTGTTTGGAGAAGTGCCTTACGAAGTTCTCTCTCCAGATGAGACGCAGTTCACTGAAGATTTGGAAGCATTTTGCACTAAAGTAATTTATTTAAATGAATAACGGAACACCGGTGATGAAGTAACGAAGAAACTGAAATCAGTGTTCAAATAAATTAATAAAAAGATTTTTCGTATGAAAGGTGGAACAGTTCGATCGACGTTTGGCGAGCATTTTCGAACAAGTATTCGCGGAATGTCATAATTTAGAATCGGCTTTTAAGTTTATTTGGATGATGGGATCCATTGCGAATCGACCTCTGATTATGGCACAATTGTGGTGTCATTATGAGGGTGTGATTAACCGAATCGATAAGCATTTCAGTAACGTGAAGGTAAGATAATTAATACTGTTCGACTCTGTTCTTTTTTCCCGGATTTACATTTTTGTGCAGACATTCCTGATAAATATTCCTGAGCTAAATTAATTCACTTACAACGTTATACTACATTAACTAGGACCGTTTTAAACATTTTTGTGCGTAATATTCGAGAAGTGTAATCAACGATTTACATGCAACATTTATGGATGTATATGCAAATTTACATATTTATAGACTCACTTTAGAAAGTAAACTTTAATCTCTGTCATACGTGATTTTATTAGGGTGAAAGTAAAATGAAGCAGCATTGTTTCAGCTTACTTTTAAGCTGCCGTATAATTTTCTTAAGAATTTGATACGTTACTTAGTCAATGATTTGCTATTACATAAATTTGCTGTAAAAACAATTTCATTTCGTAGATCTTGTTTGACGAAAATTTTGTTAAAGGAGATTCGCAAGTTTTACGCGCAGCTGTGAATCAATACTTCCCACCTGTGGCTGGGGCTCTGTGTTTGTTAATGAAATTGCGTGAGAGGTATCATTTTCCAATCGAATGTGCAAAATTATGCGACCATCCTCTAATTACAGCGAAAATGCAAAGCGAGCTCAGAAGCAAATACCTAGAACTGGAAGTAATTATTAATAAAACTGTAAACATATTAGTGTACAAACTGATTTTAAAATGTTTTTAAATATTATTACGTATCTGCATAATATTAATACAATGTGAAATTATTATATATGTTTTATTTTATTATGCATTTTAATTACTATTAATGTAATGTAAAATTACTATAATGATTTTATCGATTTCTATAAGACGCTCATTAATGAGAAGGAGCAAGAGATTTTCAATGCGTGGGCGGAAACAGTGCCAGAAATAATTGAACTTCATTTATCGAAACCATTGTTAAGAGTCGGAGACGACCAACTATTGGAACTGAATTTCGATACTGAGTTAACAACATTGTTAAGGGAAATTCGTTATATGATTATAATGAAGAGGACCGATCTCTCGGAAGAGGCACTTAATTTTTACGATAGTTCAGAATTTTATTCCAAGAGCACTTACGATCTCACTTTGATTACGAACTGGTAAGTGATAAGTCTAAACTGACAAATCATAGCTTCTTTTGCATTATTTTGAACCCGACTTTGTATTATTTTTATATGTTTGAAGCATCGAGAGGTTAATTAACTAATTGTTTAAATCATGAAAACGTCCAAACATATTTTTATAACGATCCCGCAATACCTGATAATATAATCAGATCTGATAATTCTGTCTCAGGTACAACAGAATACGAAGTGAAAGTGTTCCAGTCGAGTTCCAATTAATAGAGGATGAGGTTGAGGAAATTGACAAGTTAATTAATTATGGCCAAGAGAATTACAATTGGAAATCTCCAGGTACGGATGTGCGAATGTTTTATGCCTTAATTAATGACAGTTTTCAATGTATGTAGCGAGATAGAAACTTTATAACACAACATGTAAAAATGTAATGAACTTTGATAGTTTATTATTATTAGAATGCAATATTAAAATATATAATATTTTTTTTTTTATTTAATCAGTTTCTGAATTGTATGATTTTGCACGTCGTACTTTTCTCCTGAAAAAGTCTTGCAAAATTTCTCCGAAAATCTCTAAAAATCAAATCTACTCTAGAGGTTCCGGAATATATAGACAGTCTGTTAGCAATGGTTAAAAAACTGCATGCTCGAGTGTTCCGAGCACAGGACAATTTAAAATACGTTATGGACAGACTGTATCTCTGGGCAATGGCGCCGGTTCTGTATCGCAAAGACGCGAGGGACGAACATTTACTGTCGATCGCAGACAAAGATGATCGATTTGAGGAAAGATTCGCGGAAATCGAAGAAACCGCTCAAGAACTGAATCGAATTTTGGATGAAAATTACAAGTTATTCTTCAACCTGCTGCCGGATTCGTTTTACGAAGAGGAAGAGTCCGAGGATGCCGATGGTAAGCCACTGATGGTCCGACTAAATATTATTCCATTTATACTTATCATATTTATTAATGTAGAATTCCTTTTTTTCAAATTCGAACCTTTTTTATGCCACGACAACAGCGCGAATAATGGACCAATCAGAAATTTTAGAAGAAGCAGTGCCGGAATCACCAAGGTGATGTGACCAGAACTTTCGAAAATCATTTTTTTTAAGTACAGTGAATTTTGGTAATCAATGACTAAAGCCACAGTACGAAAAATATATTTTTTATCCATATGACAGACATTTCCTGTAGTGTACAAATTCAAAAATTACGAAATTTATTCGTAGATATTTTCCATTTTGTTCTATTACTTTTTGCCATTTTTGAGGTAACTTATCATGTTACTGAATAAACCTATGAATAAATATCTTAATTTTATCTTTGAATTTTAATTTAAAAACGCTAGGAACTTATTGATACTGGATAAAAATATTTGATCACCCAATGTGATTACTACAGAGATTACTATTTATTGTTTCGCATTTAAGTAATACAAAGAATTGTTTAATAATTCTAGTTTGATGGCAGAGATCAATGACGAAGCAGAAGAACAAGAGGAAATGGTAGAGGAAGAGGAAGAAGTTGACGAAGAAACGCTAGCACTACGACGTGAGAAATGGCAGCCCTATCTCACCTACGTTGACAACTTAATTTCGAAGGGTCTCATCCAGGCTGTTTCTACCAGGTTATTTATTTATAACCTGATTTCTCCTGATTTACTTATCCCATTCTTGACACTTTATAAGACTGTGGATTTTTATATAAAAAATATCTGATTTGGTCAAATCTGCTTTTTTTAAAGAGATTATTTAAACATTATCGAGAAAATTAAGGTTATAATTGTTTTGCAGTATCTGCTACATACTGGACGAAACTGATCCCGAAGGAAACATGTTCCCTTTGTTCGAAATACAACTGTATCTAGAGGTACATACCTACTTTATGGACATTTGAAAGCTAAATAATTTATAATTATTGTACAACTGAAAACTCGTCTTTTCTTACTAAATCCGGAAGAACCCTCACATCAACTTTCGGCCAGCAGTGGAACTTGACGACCCTGAAGGATTCTACGTCTTCTTCGAAGGATTGTTACTTGATATGGTGAAGATGGGCATACTCATTCCCCGTGTCGATCCCGAAATGCTAGAAGAACGAGAAAATTATGGGGTATACTATTTCAAGCTTTGATATCTTTCCGATCTTCTTCAGCATAATTAACGGAGGAATCAAATTTGCTTTGTTCAATTTATGGTTCTTCGAATTACTTAATATACTTCTTATTAAATTGAAGACTCAACTGTAAATAGGTTGTTTGTTAAATTCGTCTCGAATGAGTTGAGTTTTTATTGTTCAAAAAACTCGGTCTATATTTACAAAATTTTAACGTTTACTATTTAAAAAGTTGTACTGTATTTTGAGTTTTCAATTAATTATTGCACTTGACAAAAGTTGGTCTACATTTCAAAGATTTTAGCATTTAGTATTTGAAGAATTTTAATTATTTCAAGAATTTTAAGATTCACTATTTAAAAAATTGTATTATATTTTGAGTTTTGAATTAATTTCTAGTTAATCTTTGCCTTCGCAGACAGACGTGGCAGAGGAATTCGGTATTGTTTTCATGATGGAGGAAACTTGCAACAGAGTAAAGCTGGCTCTAGTTGATATTCAAGAGCACGCTCACGTGAGAGATAAATTGGCAGATAATTTAAATTATTATTGAATTGAATTTAACTTAACTTTTGATATTTCCACGAAATACCAAAGTTTAAATAATGGTACAACGATATAAAACGATTCTTTAATTACTTCTAGATATACGAAGTTTTCTCCTGGCTGTGGTTAGACAGCAGACAAGAATATTTAGACTATTTTCTTCGGTACGCTCAGTACGTGGCAATCGAAGACAGAGAGATGATCTCTGAACATCCTGATTACCTCCCGGAACATTTAAAGCTGAAGAAGCCAGAATTATCGGATTTCAAAGATGAGATTGATTATTTCATGGATCTATATCAGAAATGCGATCAACTGTCTAATGAATACATCGCTTGTCAGTGGTTGAGATTAGACATAAAACCATTTAAACAATCTCTCTTGAATACCATTTGCAAGTGGGCCAATGTGCTGAAGGACTATTTGGTCAATCGTATTACTACCCAGTACGTTCTTACAATTATTATCGTTATCAAACTGCGAATTTTATGCATTTATCAGAAAAACCACGAAATAGAAAATTATAGGGACAGTTGGAGAATCTGAGAGCATTGTTTTATCATTTTCGACTTATTCAAATTATCAAAACAAGTCAGTTTATCCACAGTTTAGTCATTATTAATTTTTAAGATTGTAATTACCGCTACGTTTTATGCTATCTTTGGAACAATTGCAATTTTAAACTTAGGAACGTCACTTTCTTTTTTTTTTTTTTTGAACGTGCCAAAACAATATAAACAATGTATTCGTTAAAGTAAATCGGAGTTTGAATTATTTTCTAATGCTTGCTATATTTATTTGAATTTCTAAATAGTCTCCAGCATTTCATTTGCAACATTTCGTACCTAAGTCACATACTGACCTTTAGCCGCAAGTAAAACCGATTTCACTTCAAACTACTATCGGATCGTTGGCATTGTTTCCATACATATAATTGCGCAATCGAGCAGGTAAACTGGGTATTTCATCGCGAATAGTTATGCCAACAACGTATCAAACTATTTTGCAAACAATACGATTCGCTCAGTCACGATTCGCTGGAACTCTTCTAAGCGATCAACTTTACAAATTATCATGAATTGAAATAGAAGTACGGTAAAGTCTCGATTTAAGCCGAACGGAGCTACACGATCTTAGGCAGTTCGACTATCCCCTCCACTGGGGGGCATACCTCCGAGCAAAGTGTAAACATGACGTGTAATCTGATACTACGTCGGGTATATCGGTGTGAACCACTATTAATGCAATTACGAAACTTCTTTATTTTTCATTATTTTCTTATAGGACTTTTACGATCTGATTCTAATTTTTCCAGATTGGAAGAATTGTCCGATTTCGTAAAATCAGCGATGGAGAACTTTTCGCAATCCATTCAAGAGGATGATTACGACGCACTGTTGGTGACGATCTCTTTCCTAAAAGAGATTAGAGATCGACAATTTGAGATTGAGGACATGTTTGATCCTATTAAGGTAACGTTGATAATTACATTGCCAATTTTTATGCAGCCATTAGCGCAGAATAATATTGAACGACGCCCATATCAATTTTTTAATTGTAGATCCTAAAAATTAGGCAATAAAAATTACTTCATAACTGTCAAAATATTGAACGAACGAACTAACAAAATTAATTCTTAATCATTTCGATAAATTCGGTCATACTAGCATATTACATTTAATTACAGGAGACAAACACTGTTATTTTTTGTTGGTGGAGATTTGTTATCTCTAACTTGTTGATTTGTGTTTCAGAAAACGATAGAACTATTGGAGCAATATCAAGTAGTTATAAGTCCGAAGATCTTCGAGTGGTTGACAGAGCTACCTCACAGTTGGGAAACGTTGAAGAAAGTAGCTGCTCAAGTGAAGCAGGTCGTGCAACCTTTAATGACTCGTCAAATCGAACTTCTGAAGAAGAGGCTGAGCTACTACGATTTCAAGCAGCAACGTTTCCTTGACGTATTTCACCAGAATCCTGTCTTCGAGTAAATTCATTGTTAATTTGTATCTAGAGCAGTGATGGGCACGGTAGGGGCCCCTCAAACGCTTGCTTCCCCCACCATCCTCTCTTTCATGCAGCGCGCACCTTCGTCGCGTTCGCTGGTGTCTCGCGTCTTCGTTGCCCCACCACAGCGATGGGCACGGTAGGGGCCCCTCAAACGCTTGCTTCCCCCACCAACCTCTCTTTCATGCTGCGCGCACCTTCGTCGCGTTCGCTGGTGTCTCGCGTCTTCGTTGCCCCACGACAGTGATGGGCACGGTAGGGGCCCCTCAAACGCTTGCTTCCCCCACCATCCTCTCTTTCATGAAGCGCGCACCTTCGTCGCGTTCGCTGGTGTCTCGCGTCTTCGTTGCCCCACCACAGCGATGGGCACGGTAGGGGCCCCTCAAACGCTTGCTTCCCCCACCAACCTCTCTTTCATGCAGCGCGCACCTTCTCATGCACGGCTCTTACTGCAAGGGACAATGGGTGCTATGGTGGGGACGGTCTTGTCTCGACTGAGACAAAAATGCCCACCACTGATCCAGAGGATGATATTTTCAAGTATCATAAATCAGTTTACATTCTTGATAAACATTGACGAAGGTTCATCCATACAAAGATATTTTCGAACAAAAAGGAACCAACTGTTGCAACATAAAAAGTGTTAATTGTTTCCAGCCCGGAATGTGTCGATCCTTACGAACAATTGAACAAAATACGCGAAGAAGTTGTGGTGTTCCTGTCCGAAGAGAAAAATCTGCTCGATCAGACGGTGATATTTGAACAAGAAATGCCCGAGTTCAAAGTGAACAAACAAGTACAGAAGGAGATGCAGCTTTTGAAGACCCTGTGGGATTACGTGAACGTGATTAGTACTAGTTTGAACGAATGGAAGAAGACTACTTGGAAAAAGCTGGACATCGAATGGATGGATCAAGAGTGCAAGAAACTTCTCAGGGAATTACGACGTGAGAACATTTTTCAATTTCGCCAGTATTTTTTGCTGTGATACTGTAACGCTTTGTAACGCTTTCTAACGAAATTGAAGCTTTGCAATCTTATTTTATGCGATATTTCATTTATCAAGATATAACGAAATTTAATTTATCATTTATCATTTATGCTTCTAACTGCAGCATATCACTATTGCTTTTTTTTTGCTATGTTCTAATCAGAGTCGCCGGATTAAGACTTGTCTTTCCACTGTACCTTCCCCTTCCACGACGCTGATCCCCCACGCGTCCGTCACGGCTCGGTCACGTGACGCGTTTCGTCTCCTTTGTGCACGTGTGGTAGTGTCACGTGACTAACCTGGTATTGACAGAGAGAGGGGGGTAACTTTTTCCCCTCGATTCGAGTCAATTCCCCTGATCTGGCGACTCTGGTTCTAATGCCTCGTTCATAGCATTGCGGATTTTACGTTACAGAGTACAAATAAACAGTAGCCTATAAAATCTCATTTCCTCCCCTTAAAATTGGTATGTACAGACGTTGTAATAATTTAGTGTAAAGTCTATAATAATAGGCATTATATACTTACACTGATATTTTTATATTCAGATGCAATAATACTTGTTTCGTTAAAAATGAATTAACATTAATTTGCAGAATTGGACAAAGATGTGCGTGGTTGGACACTGTACGGAGACGTCGAGGCTCAAGTGCGTAACATGATGGCCTCCCTAAGAGCAGTCTCAGAATTGCAGAATCCAGCTATCAGGGACAGACATTGGAGGGAATTAATGGCCGAAACGAAGGTAATTAATAGTAGTTTTGCCACGTAAATTTTGCATAAATAAGTAAATTATTCGTACAATGGTACACGGGCAGATTATAACTGTACAGTTTCAGACACTAAGCTGCAAAGTCTTACTGATGTTACGTCAGACACTTAAGTCGAACAACTGTAACATAAACAAACGAAAAATGTATACTAATCGATGCACGAGTTGAACTTCGCGCTATCTAAAATCTGTAGTTCAGCTAACTGGGACAAGTCGGTGCAAAACCTTGGTTTTAATTAGGTATGAAACTCGAATTGTTTTTCTGTGTCGGTAGGCGTCTGCGCAATATGGGTATGAGCTTGTTTGTGCGTCAAATTTTCACAAGCGCAGATAAAACGTGTGACGTACACAGAACAAAGCGAAACGAATGAGTAAGCTAGTGTTTCAAGAATAGTGAGAAAGGTATCGGCGAGATAAGCGTGCAAGGATTCGCGCCGCATTCGACGAGAGCACGTAAACATGATTGAACGAACATCACGTATCTGTAGCAGAATTCATACAAATTTGTCACAATATGATTGAATAGTTTGCATTCAATTGAGAAAGATATTACCGCTTAATTAGCACTTCGATCTTAACAGGTGGAGCAAACTCAGATTAGTTTCTAACTAGTGATAAATGTAAAAATTTCGGTGAGACAATACGAATTCAATGATAAAACCTTTTTGTTTTTAACTATTATTTTAGGTAACTGTTATTGGCATATTCGTGACATTTTTCTGATTAAAATGATACCAAACACCACACACTTCGGATCATATTTACTAGTTTAATTCGCGATATAGTAGAACCTCTATTATCCGAACTGATCGGACGTGCACGTTCAGATAGTAGAACAATACTCTAGCTACATTAAATCTTCAGTGATTTGTACTGTGTTGTATATGGATTGCTTTGAATTAATTTATCATTTGTATAATGGAGAATTCTGACATCGGTTCGGATAATCGAGGTTCTATTGTATTGTGGATGAAACGAGTAAATGTGGTCCAAATTGTGTCGTGTTTGGCCTCGTGTTAATCGGAAAAATGTCCCGAACATTTTAGTGAAAGCTTCGCGGAAAAATAATTCATTATTTTGTGTATAGCAAAAGTGACACACACTGTGGCTATTTAGAATGCGTTCTCTTGAGAACGATTGTCCCTGTACAATTATAAATTTCTATCAGCGAGCACAATGTCATAAATACACACACGGAAAACAATTGTTGCCACCAGTTTTAGTTATTTGGGAAGATGCTGAAAATTCAACTTCGCTGCTTAATTAATGAAAGTATTCCATAATTTGCATGGATTAGTGCACGTTTCGTTTCATCGTCAATGCAAACAATCTTCGTGGGAAGTAATTAGCGTGATTAATGAAGACAATAATTGTCTAAGTAGCATAATTACACGAGGAGAGGCATCCTGCGTGCTTCGTACGACCTGAGAGCAAAACGGCAATCATGCGAGTTGAAATTAGAATTATCTCCTCGAAGATAGAAACGGAAACATGATGCAATAGTGAAAGAAGTGTTAACGAATGAACGACAGAAACTTTTACTAACAGCTCTACGAATATTGGCAGGCACATACGTCGCGAAAATATAAACAAATGTATGTGCTTCTTACATAAACGAGTGTTCGTAAATCATTTACTGGTTCGCAAGTTTGGATCTGTGTTTCCGAATGTTTATTACTTTTAGTTTCTGTTAATATAATCTGTAATATTGTGCGTTCATCTGCGAAACAATTCTAATTATTTTTCTTCCCAAATATTTATTAATTATACTTTAGGAATTTTTTCAAATTTTACTTTCTTCTTAAATTAGGCTTACACTATCCCTCTATATTATTTATTTTGGACAACTAGTTCCATGCTCCTGTTAATATAACCTGTAGTATTAAAGATTCCTTTAGAATATAATTAAAATTATAATTGTCTAGCATCTTCTTGTACCTCACTTTGCCCCTGCAAAGTGTTTAGAAGACACTCCCATTGTTTCCATGATATTATCCCATGCCCTCTTTATATTTACCCACAATTGTTGCCATAGTCATAAACCATCATAAAAGTCTGCATATGCAACTCTTTCAAACAAGCCCACAGATATTCTGCAGAATTTAAATCGAGAAATTGCAAGGCACATGTAGGGACTTTGATATGTTAATCATTGCCGAGTACTGGTTGCTTTATGCTTGAGCTCATTATCGTGCTATAAATTAACTTCCGGCCACGCCTTCTGCATATTTCCTAAATCGCACTGTTTTCGAAACCTCTCGTGCAAAGTTTTATGTAAGATCATGCAATCCCAAGTTACAATATAACCATTTCAAAATTGGAATGGCAAAATTCAGATTTCCTTTTTTTTAGACGAATTTTTTAACGCAAAATAAATATTGTCTTAATAAATATTTCACGCTAGGTTGTGTTCAGCATGTCCGATAGTACGACACTGGAAGATTTGCTGAAGCTGGAATTGCATAAATATGAAGAGGAAGTGAAAAACATTGTGGCAAAATCGGTGAAAGAAATGGCAATGGAAAAAGTTCTGAAAGAATTGCACGACACCTGGAGCACTCTCGAATTTGGCAAAGATGTGCACGACCGCACGAAATTGAATGTTCTTAGAATCGACGAGGAAACTATAGAAATTCTTGAGGATAATCAGGTAATACTACAAATTTCATTATCTCGAATAAAAAGGGAAGGAAAGCAATAACACATAAGCACTATCGTAAAAAATTACAGTTATTTTTATTATTTCCTTACGAAACTATGACTAACGTATTTCTGACATTTTTCTGATTAAAATGAGCCCAAACACGATACAATTTGATACGATTCAGTAGAACCTCGATTATCCGAACTGATTCCACTGGTTAGTTCGGATAATCGAGGTTCCGCTATATCGTGGATTAAACGAACAAATGTGCTCCGAACTGTGTCGTGTTTGGAGTCATTTTAATCAGAAAAATGTCACAAATATGTTAACAAATGTTTCATAAAAAAAAATATTTTACATAACATTATAAATTATCATCCTATTAACTTGTCTTTTTTCGCGCTACTCGATTCCATTGTTACTACACATTTCATTTGTAACAGGTACAACTGCAAAACATGTTAGGATCGAAATTCGTAGGATACTTTTTGGACGACATACTCGACTGGCAAAAGAAGCTGAGCAACGCGGATGCCATAATTAACGCGTGGTTCGAGGTTCAGAGAGCGTGGATGCATCTTGAAAGTATTTTCATTGGCTCGGAGGATATAAGGAGCCAGCTCCCGGAGGAATCGAAACGGTTTGAAAAGATCGACAGGGATTTCAAAGTATTCTTTTCGAGTTTCCTTGTGTAACGGTATTTGTATTACTTGTACATAAAACATTTACGTGTACGTTATAAATATCGTTGATTTCAAGGAACTGTTAAAAGAAATGATGAGCAATTTGAACATAGTGAAAGCAACGAATCGACCGAAGCTTTTGGAGAAGCTGGAAGAATTGCAACTGCAATTGAACATCTGCGAGAAAGCTCTGGCAGACTATTTGGAAACGAAGAGACTAATTTATCCAAGGTTCTATTTCATTTCTTCGGCTGATCTCCTAGACATTTTGAGCAATGGTTAGAAAAATTAAGCCATTCATCCTTTATTTCGTCAATTTTTATGCGAATTTTTTCGTTAATTATTTTATTCGTTCTTAGGCAACAATCCCGAACTGGTTTGCAAACATCTGTCTAAGTTATACGATTCTATTGCAAATTTGCTATGGAAAAAGGACGGTGACAAAACAACAAAGAACGCTATAGTTATGGTTGCTAAAGACGGCGAGAATCTGACGATTCACGGATCTTGTGACTGTAGTGGAAAGGTATTCCCGTCAAATATTAATTTTAACAGGTCGGATAATCTTTATAAATTTATCAAAAACAATTGCATCCCATAGTAATGAAATCAATCCATGTCTATTTGGATTATTACAATTTTTATTATTTTCCAGGGAATATTTTTGCACTCTATTCTATTATTGACGTGTTGTAACATAGTTCTAAAACATAAGACTCGAATTTGTTTAGAAACAAAAGATCGAATTTTAAGTTATCCTTTTCCGGAACATAATTTATTCCTCCAGGTTGAAAACTGGTTAAACAACGTGACGGACGCCATGAAGAAGACAGTCAGGCATCACATATCTCAAGCAGTAGGAACGTATGATGAAAAACCGAGAGAACAATGGATTTTTGATCATCCAGCTCAGCCAGCACTTACCGGAAGTCAAATATGGTGGACGACCGAAGTGAACATGGCATTTATGAGACTCGAAGAGGGTTTCGAGAACGCTTTTAAAGACTATCAACGGAAACAGATCAATCAGCTTAATGCACTGATTAGTATACTTTGCGGAGACTTGGACGCGAGCAGCAGAATGAAGATTATGACAATTTGTACCATTGATGTGCACGCTAGGGACGTTGTCGGGAAGCTGATCGCGATGAAAGCGGAAAATTCTTCTAGCTTTCAGTGGCAATCGCAACTCAGACATAGGTGAGATTTTTACAAAATCTGACCAGGTGATTATAGCAGTCTCGGTATATGTGAAAGATGTAAAAACAAATTTTATTTTAAAAAATTTCGAAGCTCGATCGCCGAGAAGTGTAACAGGATTATTATAAAACTTCACAAAACTTTTTCGTTTTTAATCATTTTTGTTTGTGAAACCTTTACCAACACATTCGTGAGATTTTCTTGATTAAAATGATACCAAACATAATATGATACAAAGCACGTGTGCTTGTTTAATTCACGATTTGGTAGAACCTCGATTATCCGAACCGATGTTTGATTCCATCCTTTCATGTTTCCTTTTTGTCATAAATGGATAAAATCCGCAGTTTATGCAATTCACTGTACAGTTAAACCGTGCTAAATTTCGCTGATTATCATTATCATTATTGTAATAATAAATTTCAGATCCTTATCCAATTCGAATCTGTTCATACGTAAGATTTTGTTACTTCGACTCAAATATTCAAAATCTGACAAGTCCCGGAACGTTTGCTACTGTGCTTGTAAAAGTTGAAAATGATTCGGGTGGTGAGGATAATTGTTGCAATCACAATAGCACAGAGTTACGTGCGACTACGGCTCGCGTTTCCTGACGTTAACTATTACGTAGAACGTAACAACCAGAAAGATTCTTAAAGATTGAATCTGTGTTTATTTATTATCATTCAATTACCTGTTTAAATTGCACGTCACAAATTACTTGTTCTTCCAAAAGAAAGTGAACGGGAGCCGCCGCGTGGCTGTACCTCCACTACTAATCTCTTCGGGAAAATAATTTGCAGATGGGACGATAAGGCTCACGACTGCTTCGCTGATATATGCGACGCGTCTTTTAGATACAGTCACGAATACTTAGGGAACGTGCCGCGATTGGTAATAACACCGTTGACCGACAGATGTTATATCACCTTGACACAGTCGCTGCATCTTGTGATGGGCGGGGCACCCGCTGGCCCGGCAGGAACCGGAAAAACAGAGACCACTAAAGATTTGGGACGAGCTTTGGGGCAAATGGTCTATGTGTTCAATTGTTCCGAGCAAATGGATTACAAGGTGAGAGGCAACAGTAAAACCTCTAGAATCCTATAAAAATTATTACTAGACAGGCGGATTCTCGTGCAAAATGAAAATTGTTTCGATTACAATGAACAGGAGTCAAACAGAAAGTTCTGCCTCCTTTTAATAATTTTGATAGGACTAATACACTGAAGCTCTTAAATTTGTTAATCTACCTACTCATTTTTGTCATAAATGCATAGAGTCCGTAGTCTAATTCAACCTTCCAACACGATATTAGTATTCCAACAATTAACACTGTTGTTAGCTTTGCAGTTATACTTCGGAAAATTTGTTGATAAAACATTTATGTTGCTAACGATTTTTTTTTTAATCAAACATTTACCAAAATATTCGTGACAATTTCCCGATTAAAATAAGTCCAAACACGACACTATTCGGATCACCTTTACCTCTTTAATCCACGATAGAATGGAATCTGTATTATTCGAATTGGTTCGGATAATAGAGATTCTACTGTATCGTGGATTAAACAAGTATGCATGATCCAAACTGTGTCGTGTTTGGGCTCATGTTGACCAGAAAAATGTGACGAATACGTCGATAAAAGTTTCATGGTTGTATGTCTTTACAGTCTTGCGGAAATATTTACAAAGGTCTCGCTCAAGTCGGAGCATGGGGCTGTTTCGACGAGTTTAATCGTATCTCTGTGGAAGTGCTTTCTGTGGTTGCAGTGCAAGTGAAGTCTGTATTAGACGGAATAAAAATTGGCAAAGCAACGTTTCTGTTCTTCGGGGAAGAGCTAAATCTTGTCCCGACTGTTGGAATGTTCATCACGATGAATCCAGGATATGCTGGGAGGACAGAATTGCCGGAGAACTTGAAAACCTTGTTCCGGTATTACACAATTCATTTTTACATCGCAGAATTACTTGTTTCGTCTGTTTCTCGAATGATTCTCATTATGGTTTTGTGTTTCTGAAAGTACGAAAGGGAGTTTTGCAATGCTTATACGATGTTCTACCAGTTTTACATTAGTCGTAACCTATACAAGAAATAAAGGAGGAAAGAAAGAAAAATGAATACAGAACTAACATTTAGATAATAATAACCCGTTGAATGTAAACTTAATGGTATTAAATATCAATTTATCAATACCAAAATTAACTAAATTATACTTCAATTATACTTCAACTTCATTGTAAAATAGCTGACAATTTTTATCAATAACGCTGATCGCTTCTATAAATAAAACACACATGCAGCATACAGCGTATAAATAAAAATTTGAAAAATTTCAATAAAAATCCAAGTTTGAAGAATATTCACTAACATTCGTTAAAGGCCCTGTGCGATGGTGGTTCCTGATTTCGACCTAATCTGCGAGATCATGTTGGTAGCGGAGGGTTTCCAAGAAGCCAGATTGTTAGCGAGAAAATTCATAACGCTGTATCAGCTCTGCCGAGAACTATTATCGAAACAAGACCACTATGATTGGGGCTTAAGAGCAATTAAGTCAGTGCTGGTCGTCGCTGGGAAATTAAAAAGGGACGATCCTCAGAGACCGGAAGATCAGGTGTTAATGAGAGCTCTCAGAGATTTCAATATTCCGAAAATTGTTACCGACGACGTTCCTGTTTTCATGGGGCTTATTGGTATACGCAACTATTCGATTTTTTTTATCTTCGTTTATACCCCGCTTCCATTTATAGCAGCAGCATACTATTTATAGTAGCAGTAGAAATTTCTATTTCTCGTGTTATGCTAGCGCCAACTCCCGCAAAAGGATACTCGATCCTGTATTATCGACTTTCTAGGTGATTTATTCCCTGCTTTGGATGTTCCACGGAAAAGGGATTTAGATTTCGAAATGACCGTCAAGGAATCCGCTGTCGATCTGAAACTGCAACCGGAAGACGGTTTCATATTAAAGGTAACGCTGCGCGTTCGAGGAAATTTCTCTATCCTCGAGTTGGTTCGCAAATTTCACTGAATTCCTTCCGCAAACTAAATCACCCAATTCAATTTTTCTACAAATTAAAGCAAAAATTTGTTAGACTCGTTTCACGCGAATCTCGTTTGACTTTTACTCTTTTAAACTTTCCACTTCTCCATAGACACACGAGATATATACAGGGTCATCCGTTTTTAAACGGCCAAACGTCAACCAGCTATAGAGGACCCCAAATGAAACAACTTTCACCCCTAACACTTTTTTTGATTCGGTCTTGATTTTTAGATAATTGCAAAAACCCGTCATTTTTTGCGTTCACTTAAGATTAAATATATTAGGACTGCAATTATGTGTCTTGATGATTTTTCCTTTGTTTGGTTTAAAATAAATAGGGGCATCTTTTTTATCAAGTCAACTTTTTTGTATGACCTTTGGATCTTGGTTTTTTTGACATGGGGCACGCCGTGGAGACTGAATGAAATAACTTCGAATCAATCCGTTTAAAAACGGATGACCCTGTATATATTTTTTTGCATGAATCACGTAAACATAATCGATCAACAATTTCACAAAATTAGGTGGTTCAATTGGAGGAATTGCTTCACGTTCGACATTCAGTTTTCATCGTCGGCTTCGCGGGAACCGGGAAAACAGAAGTTTGGAGGACGCTAAATCGAACTTACTTCAATCAGAAATTGAAACCGTATTATAACGATCTGAACCCGAAGGCTGTGACCAATGACGAATTGTTTGGAATTATTAATCCGGCCACTCGGGAATGGAAGGACGGGTTTGACGCTTCCTACAACTATTACAGTAAAGTCTTGATCTAAGATGAACGGAACTACACGATCTTAGTCAGCTCGCCTATCCCCTGCACTGTGGGGCATGCCCCGCGAGGGGCCAAAAACATGCTCGTAAACATGCCGCGCTGTCCTTTCCTGAAAATAGTAACCCTACACGATCTATGTCACAGCACAGATCCGACAATTGGGCTTAGATCAAGACTTCACTGTATTTTGATTTTTTTTTAAGTCGAGTGTTGAACTAAGTTCGTTTCATTCACCGTTCGTTTTTAGATTGTTCTCGGTGATAATGAGGGATCAGGCAAACATGGCGGGAAACGATCCGAAATGGATCATTTTCGACGGAGACATAGATCCTATGTGGATCGAGTCGTTAAATACCGTTATGGACGACAATAAAGTGTTAACGTTGGCTAGTAACGAAAGAATCGCTTTAACCAGCCAGATGAGACTTCTTTTCGAAATTTCTAATCTACGGTAACAATTTTTCTATCGGTTAGTTTAGTCAAATTTTTCGGACAAGTATATTTAATTGGTACATGTCCGTACGTGTACTTCTAATTTATAATAATAGACCCTTCCATTTGTCCATAGACACACGATATGTTTGTTTTTGCACAAATTTTTGTACACATGGTATTTTTTGTTTAATTCTAGAATTTAACCCTCCGTATGTCATGCCAGAGTCATTCGTGACCCGTCGCGGTGGGGGTAGTATTCCCAGACCGGGGAAATTGAGGGGAATACAGTTATCCCCTCTCAGCCAGTCACGTGACGTGGGGAATAGCGCGGTAGAGGGGGGAATTAGAGTGGGGGAACAAGTCTTGATCTGGCGACACTGGTGAGGATAAGCTCGAGCCACCGTCAATATGTATTAGTGAAATATCGGCGTGGGTCAGAAATGACTCCGGCATAGGAGAACTCGCAAGAGTCCGAGGCTTAATAAACTTTCCCATTTAATTATCTAGAACGGCAACCCCAGCTACAGTGTCCCGAGCCGGAATTCTTTATATAAATCCACAAGATATCGGTTGGTACCCGTGAGTAATTAATTACTCATCGCTCTGAAACCCCCAAAATGTTACTTTCAATCGAATAATTTTCAACCAAACACAAATTCAACGCGATCGACATTTATCTCTCGTTAATCAGTTATGCTAACGAGACATCACTGAATCACTGTGATTGCAAAAGGTCGTCATATCATGAAAATGAATGCAGTTTGTAAAATTTTTCACATTATCCAATACACAATGACGTTTGCATTTGCAAGCCCGACTTGTAGTTTGGCACTTTAAGATTGTCAAAGACTGCGGATCTTTATGCAAAATAAAAATGTTCTTCGTCAATTGCAACGAACAAAAGCCAGATATTTGGTTTCTTCTTTTAATCATTTTAATGAGTTGAAAATAATAAATTCAAACTTTTACATTCCTTTAATTCTTTTAAAGGATTCAGTCTAATTATTATAGACTGCGGATCTGAAAATAAAAATTGTCTGCATAATTTGCGCAAAGCAGGATTCAAATAAAAATTTCATTGCTTTTTAAGCTGAACTAACACATTGATATTTTTAAATTCCTGGTTTAAATTGCACATTTTCGTCATAAATGCATAAAATCCGACGTCTAATAATATACTATTAAACGCGTTAACAATTCATATTTACGGTGAATGTAGATTTGCAATTAGCTGGATAGAGACGAGAGAAGCTTCCGAAAGAGCAAACTTGACTATACTATTCGACAAGTATGTTCCACCATTGGTAGAAGTGATGAAGCACAAATTTCGAAAGATCACCCCGTTGCCAGATATCTGCCATGTGGAAATGCTTTGCAATTTGTTAGATTGCTTTCTGACGGTGGAAAACGTGCCGCCAGATTGTCCGAAAGAATGGTACGAACGAAATTTAATAACTATTTAACACCAAACCTACCGACCACTAAAAATTAAAAAAATATATATATTCAACCATTTCCCATGGAAGGATCTTTATCATTTCAATAGTTGTAAAATAAAATGTATAAAATCGTTTATTTGTCCGGTGGTAGTAGGTTTAGTGTATGCAGGTCTGAACTAGAATTTAAAAATTTTAACATAATTTTATTGTTTCTTTAATGCATACATTTCTTTTATTATTTAAAAAAAAAAAGGCACGAATTGTACTTCGCATTTGCCTGCATTTGGGCATTCGGATCCGCCACGTTTCAAGACCAGTTAATCGACTGGCGAAACGAATTCAACAAATGGTGGCAGAACGAATTCAAAACGATCAAGTTTCCAGCCGGAGGAAATATATTCAATTACTTCATCGAGGAAGAAAGCAAAAAACTGTCGCCGTGGACCGAGAGAGTGAAGGAATTCGAATTAGATCCCGATATACCTCTGCAGGTTCGTTGAAACTATTCACTAAAAAATTTAATCAATGTTGTTAACAAATTCATGTTCTGTAATTTCCGTAAAATTCTAAAACAATCTACAGAGTGTTTTTCGCTGTAAAAATGTCGAAACGAGGATCTGCAGGAATTTTAGAAAATAGGAAGAAGATGCTTAACGTCGAAACTGTGCGTTTTCTGCAAAATTTATTCGCCGATTTTGCTTGACAAATATTTTTTTAATCACAGGTGTTTCATCCTACACATACTGTTCACTCTCGAGACGGTTTCATTATAAGGGGCCGTTATACAACTTGCATTCGTCTGTTACGCGTCGGCCATTTCCATTTCAATCGTTTTCCTTCATTTTCTAAAATCTTACGGAGTTTACACGCTTCATTCGGTCCGCCTTTAAAGCATTTCTGTCTCATCTTACAAAACTTTCGCTTTCCCCAAGTTCGTTGCTCGCTCCCACGCTCTTTTCCCCACCAACTTTCTCGTTCCGTCGCGTACCCGTAAACGTATACGCACATACACATCCGTGTACCAATATAATCTATATTATACTAATGTCACTACCGTTCTCAATTTACTATAAATTTCTGGTCAGATGCCCCACCATGTTTTCTTCGCAAACGAAATTTTGTAATTTTCTTTGTGTTGCCATTGCCATCGACAAACATTTATCAAAACAATTTCATTGTGCTTATTATTTAGTGATACGTCACAGAAATAGTGACAGAAATAATCTCTAATTACTCAATAATTTTTTTTCCAAATAGAATTGACTTTACTTTTTGTGTTTAATTTTGTTTCACATTTCCCATTGACGTTGCGATTTTTATGTCAATTGTTGGTTCTATTTTTCAGAGTCTGTAATTTTCGGTTTTTCGAACATTTCGGTGAACTTTGAACCGATTAAAAAATGATTTCGTTCCACAGTCTACGCTCGTGGCGACCGGTGACACGGTATACTTACACTTTTTCTTGGACATACTCATCAAGAAAAGAGTGCCGGTGATGTTGATAGGTGCCCCAGGATCGGGGAAAAGCGTAATCGTTGCTGAGAAATTAGGGTCCCTTCCGGATGATTATAACATTGCGAACGTGCCTCTTAATTATTACACCACTTCTGGTAATTGTTGCGTCCTTTACTTTGTTTTCTGTTCAACGTCTACGTGTTATGAAATATTTATGACTAATGAAATATTAATGATCCTTTCCAACCAATGTGCATATACTAATTAAAATAATAACTTGACCGTTTATGCGAATTATTCGTGATTATATATCCAATAAGAAAATAACTAATTAATTAAAAAATAATGAATTATTTACTTTTATTATTACTTTAAAATAATATTATTTTTAAATTAATTTTTCAGAAATGTTACAAAGTAGTATGGAGAAGTACTTGGAGAAAAAGACGGGTAGAAATTATGGTCCACCAGGTATGAAGAAACTGATATATTTTATCGACGATATGAACATGCCGGAGGTCGACACTTATGGCACCGTCCAGCCTCATACCCTGATTCGGCAGCACATTGATTACACTCACTGGTACAAAAATATACAAAATATTTTAAATAATAATTTCCTGGCATCTAGCTTATTAGTAAAGTACATATATTAACTCCTTTACGTTGGCATTCAACCTCTTTTATTAAAATTCTTTTTCCATTTAAAAAACCCGCAAGTATGCTATTTATCGATGTTCATTGACTCTCCAAACAAAGACTGTTTCACAAAATACAACTCGGAAGATATTTAAAAAAAAAAGACAGTTCCATGTCAGAATTATTTAATATTATCAAAGTGATTAATTGTTTTGAAAAAAAAAAGGTACGATAGAACAAAACTAACTTTGAAGGAAATACACAATACACAGTACGTGTCCTGCATGAACCCCACGGCTGGAAGCTTCACTATAAATCCTCGCTTGCAAAGACACTTTGCTGTTTTCGCAGTCAAGTGAGTTGTGCATGCGATAACCATTAAATGTACCATTTGCCGTGGAAAATATAATTCATCGTTGCAGTTTTCCATCCGAAGATAATTTGATACGGATCTACAGTCAAATACTGGAACAGCATCTGACGAATCCGTTTAATAAATTCGTCGTGTCGCTGGCAAATATCGCAGAGAATTTACTCACGACAGCGTTGTTCTGTCACAACAAGATTTCAACCACATTTTTGCCGACCGCGGTTAAATTCCATTATGTGTTCAATCTGCGCGATTTATCGAACATATTTCAGGTAAGAATTCTTGAAATATTCGACGAAGTTGCATACAAATTGCAATGAAAACTACTGTACTTGCTAAATAAACCACTTGGTTTAAAGCAATAATAAATAAATAAATAACATTGAAAACTCATTATGCCAGAACGAAATTGTTCAAGCAATTAGTTTAAGTCGTTCAAACAATTTCATACTGTTTTTGTGTATTTTAATTGCGAAATTGTTCAAACAATTAGTTTAAGTCGTTCAAACAATTTCATACTGTTTTTGTGTATTTGAATTGCTTCTCCCTTTCTTTTCCTCAGTCAAGACTGTCACTATTAGAACTTAATCTTAATTAGAAAAATAATCATTTTTAAGGGCTTACTTTTCGCTAACGGTGAAGCAGTGCCTACAGCAAATCATTTAATACGCTTGTACGTTCACGAAGCAACGAGAGTGTACTCTGACAAATTAATCAACGCCGATGACAAGAACACGTTCCAACAAATACTGAAAGGCTCTCTTCGCAAATTTATGTCTGTAAGTCTTTTAATTAATTTAACATTAGAGCATTATCCATATGGCAACAAAAACAGTAGAAAAAACATTAATATTTCTAGTTTTCAAGCTATCAATAAATAAATGATGATTAGAAAATATATTTTCAATTTTAAACTAATGTCCGCAAGATTTCTCATTTACCTTAAAACATTGCATGGTAACAAAACTAGGACGAAAAACATTAGTACAGTAAAGTCTCGATCTAAGCCCAATCCTCGGTTCCGTGCTGTGACATAGATCGTGTAGGCCTACTATTTTCTTGTGACCGCCTCGACCCAGTGTCGCCAGATCAAGACTTGTTCCCCCACTCTAATTTCCCCTTCCATCGCGCTGTTCCCCGCGCTTCCGCCCGGCCGGGTCCAGTGGAGGGGATAGGCGAACTGACTAAGATCGGGTAGCTCGGTTCTGCTTAGGTCAAGACTTTGCTGTATTTCTATTTTTCCAACGATCAATAATCATTTTCGTGCAATGTATTAATTCGATATACATGTTTCTAACTTTAGGAAATTGACGAGAATGTTATATTTGCTGAGCCAATAATATATTGTCATTTCGCTGAGGGAATAGGCGAACCAAAGTACATGCCAATAAAAGACTGGCCGCAGTTAACAAAACTGTTAGACGAAGCTTTGCTTAATTATAATGATCTGGTAAATATAACTGTTGAAACAAAAACTCAATTAACGATGTTGTTCGTTGCTTCTAAATTATTTAATGCAAGAACTGTTTCTATGTCTATGAATAGGTAGCAGCGATGAAATTGATATTGTTTGAGGATGCGATGTACCAAGTGTGCCAAATAAATCGCATTTTGGAGTTACCAAGAGGAAATGCTCTTTTGGTAGGAGTTGGGGGAAGTGGAAAACAGTCTCTTTCCTCCCTTGCATCGTTCATCTCAGGTTTAGAGGTATCTATTTATTTAATTATGACAAGCCTAGTATTCTACATGTGTTAACTATTTTAAGCTGAACTTGAACATATAAACAGTGTACTCCAATTCAACAAAAACTGAGTATTTCGAAACTATAGAAAGTACAAACAAAAATATTTAAGTAGAAGTCAATAAATAAATAAAACTTAAAAATAGGCACAGTATTCGGTACCCCCACAGTAAGTGGGTGCCTTACCCTACGAGATGCCTACACACATACGAAATAAACACTGGCTATAAAATACGAAATGTCGTAATTTGAAACGATATATAATGATAGTCAACTTCCAAACTTTCACAAATTAAATGTCTTTCTAAAATAAATATTTGCAAATTCGTTTCGTAACTAAACACTCGCATTCTTTACATTTTTGTTCTCGTACAGGTATTTCAAATGCAATTAAAAACGGGATATTCGATGAATGATTTACGGACGGATTTAGCAGCACTATACTTGAAGGCAGGATTAAAATCAATCGGAATAACATTCCTGATGACTGATTCTCACGTTGCGGACGAAAGGTTTTTAGTTCTGATTAATGACATGTTGGCTTTCGGTGAAATTTCAGAATTATTCGCCGACGAGGACATTGATAATATCGTGAATGCCGTGAGGAACGAGGTAACGTGGAATTTTAATAAAAATGAACCTGAGATTCGTTTTTTTTTATAAATATTTTCTCTCTTAATTTGAAATTTTTTAGGAATTTTTATCTAAAAAACTATTTGTTGAACGTGAAGATGTGTTGTTTTATTTCGTTTAGAAACAAAACCATTAGTTCTCATTCATGAATTATTGTTCTATGGTTGTTATTTTGTGGACCTTTATGCAAAATAAAACGTTTGTGCATCAATTGCAAGTTACAAGGGCTAAATGTATATCCTTGGTTAATAATTTGAATATATTAAAAAATAATATATAAAAACTCTCAAAATCTATTAATCACTGTTTTATTAATTACTGTTTTAAATTGCATCCGCTCATTTTTAATTTTGAACAAAAGCACTGTCAAAATTAAAAATGGCATACAGCCAATTCTTAAATTGGAAACAACAATTTTAAATAAAAATCTAGCTGCACAGAATTTTTTTTTATGCATTATTGGTCAACAAATAAATTTTTCTGTACTGTTTTTTATACTCAATATTTTATAACATTTCAATATTTACACGATGCAGGTGAAACAAACCGGCATGCTGGACACTAACGAAAATTGTTGGAAATTTTTCATCGATCGAGTTCGAGGAAAATTGAAATGTGTCCTATGCTTCTCTCCGGTTGGATCAACTTTGCGAAACAGAGCCAGACAATTTCCAGCAATAGTGAACAATACGTCGATCAATTGGGTTCAGAGTTGGCCGCTGGAAGCTCTGAGATCAGTTTCTGCTAGGTTCTTAGACGTAAGAATATTCGAAAAAATAGCTTCGCTAATAAAGAATTTAACATATTTCACCGGATGACTGTGAACAATTAGAAATAATTGAACTGTTCTCGCGAATATTCAAAACTCCACTAATAAAAATCTGAGCATATTGTTCTCTCGTTTATATTGATAAGGTCCTCAACATACCATTCGATTCCTCTTCCCATATTATTTAAAGAAACAATTCAAATGTTGAATTTCCCGCGTATTAATGCTGCTTCACTTAATTCATTATGCCGACCGGAAGACATGTTGTTTCTGTAACGATCTGAATTTATAGACTGGTTCACTTCCTTAATTATATCTCTATTAGATGTCACGAAACAGTCCGCGATTTCATTTTCCTCGGCAGTAGACGAACACATTACATGTAATGAATGTAATTAATAAGATAACTTTTGATAAAATTAGTTTATCAGTTATTTGAAGTCTTAATGTCACGAGGCTTACCCGGTATAACACATTTATGTATTCTTTTATTTATTCGTTAATCTCTTATTCTCTGATTTCAGGGATTAGATGAACTTCCGAAACAGTATAAAAAATCAGCGTCTATGTTTATGTCGTTTGCACATACCAGCGTTAACAACATATCCGCGTTGTATCTGCAAACCGAGAGGAGATATAATTATACCACCCCGAAATCGTTCTTAGAACAAATTGCTTTGTATACGAAATTACTTATAGAGAGAACGTATGATATAAAAGCAATGATAGAACGATTAAGAAGCGGTCTGGAAAAATTAGAATCCTGTGCTGCCCAGGTAACTAATATATTTTCTACAATTATTATTAAAAACCGATCTCGAACACCAGTATCTTCGAACAGTTAAAAAAAAAATTAAAATAGTAACAAAATATTTATTCTTATTTTAAAATTGTTCAGTTTATTTAGTATATATAGAACTGCAAAAATATGGCAAATTAAAAGTTAGACACTCCATAAAAAATAATGTGAAAGATACTAAAATGATTGCAAGGTCGAAGATTGTAAGGTTTGTCGTTAAACATGAAAATTAGTGGATTTCACATTCTGTTTACGTGATAGGTGAGTGAGCTAAGGGTTGTATTAGCAGTCCAAGAAGTTGAATTGAAGAAAAAGAATGAAATCGCGGACAAAATTCTTACCGAAGTCCGGGCTGAAAATACAAAAGCCGAAGCTGAAAAAGCGATTGGTACAGTTTCAGATTCGTCAGTTTAATTTAAATTAAATTGCGATTGATATTTCAATATATGTACCGTGGAGAGAATTTTGTACTTGTAATGCTAGATGCTACCTGCATTACTTTTTCAATTAACTTCAAATACAGATTCCCTTAGGCGTGTACAAATGAAATAATGTTTTTTATAGTGTCCGAAGAAGAAGCAAAAATCGCGGAGATAAAAGAAACTGTGGCAGAAAGGCAGAAACGATGCGATGAAGATCTGGCAAAAGCCGAGCCGGCTGTCCGACAGGCTGAAGCTGCCCTGGACACTTTGAATAAGGTAAGACATCTTTTGAACTAGCATGATTCACGTAAAATTGCATTTATCACATTGTGATACAAGGTCACAATGGGTCACAGCACATAGGTCACAAGTGACTTAACGGAGTGGGGGTACGCCGTAGCCACGTAGCTGTGACAGTGCGTGTGATAAATACATACAGTATTGCCCGTAGGGGCGTGGCTTCGAGCCCGCAGGGGCGTGGCTTCGTGCCCGCCGTTCCGTGTATGCCCAGGGCAAGAAAATCGCTGCCCGTACGGGCAGGCGCTGAACGGCTCTGTTGTACGGGAAACGCAAAGCATGCCACTACTCTGTTAAAGCAACAGGAACTTTACAGAGCAATTTGACGGAATTGAAATCCTTCGGGACACCGCCGGAACAAGTAGCGATGGTAGCGCAGGCGGTGCTGGTCCTGTTTGCTCCCAGGGGACAGATCCCGAAGGACAGAAGTTGGAAAGCGTGTAAAGCAATGATGGGGAGTGTTGACACGTTCCTCTCGCAACTTCGGAATTACGACAAGGAAAACATCCATGCCGATGTTGTCAAAGCCATTCAGCCTTACATCAATAACAAAGGCAAGACAAATAAATTCTCATGATTGAAGTAAACATGCCATTTACAGTTCCCAATTATTTATTAAAAGGGGACACACCACACAAAAGAATGCAATGTAGGATACTAAAATTCGTGTAATGAAAACTTAAGCGTAAGGTAGTATGCGAGCGTTTGTAAAAATCGAAAAACTTTATGTAAATGATGGAAAAGAGAAATATTTATTAAGGGCTATTCTGGAGTTCTATTTTTAACTCCATTTTTTTGGGAATCATTGAAATTATTGAAAGAAAAATTCTCGTCTAGCTTCCACTTTTTAAAAGTAAGAAAATAACAAATAAATGTACTAAATTGTTCTAGAATTTGATCCAGAGATCATTCACTCGAAATCTCAAGCTGCCGCCGGCCTCTGCAGTTGGGTTAGAAATATTATGGTTTTTCATTACATTAATGAAACTGTAAAACCGTTAAGAGCTGCACTTGCACAAGCGAACGCTGAACTTAAGGCTGCAATGGATCACTTGAACGCTCTGAGAGCACGATTGGCGGTAGGTTATGATTTTTAATAATCATCGTTTTTATTACATTTGATGTTTGAAACTGTTTTTAAGCCAAAATTAACTTTTTACGAAGTAACTAAGAACTCCAAGCACCAATTGAATTTTCTAACACGATTTCAAAATTGTCTGCAAAAATAGTGTACGTGGGGAGTTACAGGGGGGGACTTCATATTTTCAAGAATAAAAGAAACCACTGTTAAGCTGCTAAACAATTGTTGCAACTGCTTTCCAGGAGCTGCAAAAAGTGCTTGACGCATTGGGGGAACGGATGAACACAGCTTTGCAGGAAAAGCAGAAATGCCAAGACGAAGCAGACGCCACTGCATTAACAATTGATCTTGCGAATAGGCTTGTCAATGGACTAGCTTCCGAAAAAATTCGCTGGACCGAAACTGTGGAAATGTTAGTAACAATTTTTCAGACTACATTTAATGTTATAACATTGATGGAACATATCCAGAATACAAATGCAATCCCAAGAGATGGACGCCACCGAAAATTAATTAATTCGTTCGCTTAGGCTGAATAATTCAGGAGTCACTGTGCCAGGTGATATTCTGCTTGTAACAGCATTCCTTTCATATATGGGTTGTTTCACACGAAAATTCAGATACGATTTGATGTATGAGAATTGGTTGCCGTTCCTGGAAAATTTAGAGGTCAAAATACCAAGGACTGCAGACTTGGACGTGTTGGCAATGCTGTCTGATGATGCGCAAATTGCGCAATGGAACAACGAAGGTAATAGAACGTTAGAACTGTAAATAATAATTGTGATTGAAGGAGTAAGAAAGGAAAACCTATTTCATTATAATAAAATATATCATATCATTATAATAATCATTCAAAATGATATCCATTTAACGTTAAACGCGTTGTTTAAGGTCTGCCAACCGACAGAATGTCTTCCGAAAACGCAACGATTTTAATGAACTCGTCGAGATGGCCTCTAATGATAGATCCACAGTTGCAAGGATTGAAATGGATCAAAAATCGATACGGGGAAGACTTGCAAGTACTTCGACTTACTCAACATAATTACTTGAATCTCGTTGAGATTTCCATTGCGAATGGTGGAACCGTTTTAATTGAAAACATTATGGAAGCAATCGATCCCGTATTGGACCCGGTTATTAAAAGAGATTTGATAAAAAAAGGAAAGTACGTTCCCCTCTGTTATCTCCAATAATGTACAATAATCGGCATATGTTTGAACCACAAATTTAATCAGTACAACGAATATTTGAAAAATAATTGTTATGGAATCTTCATGTACTTTGATTTTCTTTTTCAAGGGCTATCAAGATTTGGGACAAGGAGGTCGATTATGATCCCAACTTCCGTTTAATTCTGCAAACGAAGCTGGGCAATCCTCATTACAAGCCCGAGATACAGGCGCAGACCACCCTGATCAATTTCACTGTAACGAAAGATGGTTTGGAGGAACAATTATTAGGAAATGTCGTCAAAGCCGAAAGACCTGACTTGGAAGCCAAAAAAGCAGAGCTGACCACGCAGCAAAATACATTTAAAATTACGCTGAAGGCTTTGGAGGACGACCTTTTGCACAGGTACTGTTTTTTCGAAAATTTGTTTTTAATTATCTTTTTTTTGTATGGAACTTTTCCGACCGTATTCGTGACATTTTGCCGATTAAAATGAGTACAAACACGACATAGTTCGGAGCACGTTTACTCGTTTAATCCACGATTTAATGGAACCTCTATTATCCGAACTGATCCGTGGAATATGCTGTGTTACCCAGCTGTAGTGCTAGATTAAATATTTACCAATGAATTGTGTGAAATGAAATGAGTATATCATTTAGATAATGGAGCATTCAGATATCATCCGTTCGGATAATAGAGGTTCTACTAAATCGTAAATTAAACAAGCAAATATTTTCCGAAGTGTCATGTTTGGACTCATTTTGACTAAGAAAGTGTAGAGAATATGTTGGTAAAAGTTTCGTGAGAGAATCATTACAAACAAAAAAGTTGTGTAGTATTTTAACTAGCGTTGTCTTGTTTGACATTTTTATATTGAGGCATTACTGCGTTTTTAACCGACTAGTAACGACGAATAATAATTATTCTTAAAGATTATCGACAGCAGGACCAGATATATTAAGTGACGTCGATCTAGTGATAAATCTCGAGACCACGAAGAAGACTGCTGCAGAAATTCAAATAAAGGTAGCCGAGGCTAAGGTGACTTCTGTGAAAATAGACGAGGCTCGTGAAATTTACCGAACAGTGGCAGCCAGGGCCAGCCTTCTGTACTTTGTCTTAAACGATCTCAGCAAAATCAACATGCTCTACCAGTTTTCTCTGAAGGCTTTCAGTGTGGTTTTCCAAAATGCCATCAAATTCGCCGAAGAGGCCGACACGTTACCAAAACGCGTTGCTCTTTTAATCGACAGCATCACCTATTTAGTTTTCATTTACACGAGCAGAGGATTGTTTGAGAACGACAAGCTAACGTTCCTCTGTCAGATGACAATTCAGGTAACGTCTACATGTGTCTCATTCTTTGAAAATTTGTTCACGCGTTGCAAACATCACGACGATATCAAAGCCTAATATAAAAGTCGCATTACTAGTGACCAACACTTTCATAAATCATATCAGAGAAAAATGATTTAATGAAACCTCAAAGTACGTTTTAATTACAATTGTTGTTTGAAATGTATTGCCTCTGAACTTCCTATGAATCTAAACAATTTCCGAAAAATCTAAGACCACGTGTGCAAAAAATATAATCACATGTAAAATGGCAAATATTTTTCATTTTTATACAAACTAATATATTCAGTATATCAGAGTCGGGCAACTGGCGGCCCATGTTCTCAGCAGTGTCGCCAGATCGAGACTTGTTCCCCCACTCTAATTTCCCTTTCCACCGCGCTATTCCCCACGCTTCCTCCGGTACTGGCAGAGAGAGGGTAACTTTTCCCCTCAATTCGTGCTCCCTCCTCTCGTCTCCCACCACTCGACTGGTATCCTATGAAAGAAATAGCGTGTGGGCCGTAGGACCCAGTTCCCCGGCTCTAAAGAATAAAGTCAAGCTAGGTGTGGTGTCGAAGAGTGGGAGAAGCGACAGCGGGGAAGAAATTGCCTGGCTCTGCAGTACATAACTCTATTGTATCATATGAGTAAACTTTTCGCAGATTTTTATGCAATCGGAAGAAATAACGCAGTCCGAGCTCGATTTTCTATTGCGGTTCCCTTACATGATCGATTTGATCAGTCCAGTAGACTTTCTGACGAACGTTGGTTGGGGAGGAATCAAATATTTGAGCCAAATGGACGACTTTCGAAATTTGGAAAAAGACATCGAAGGTGCAGCGAAACGATGGAAAAAGTTCGCGGAATCAGAAACGCCGGAACGCGAAAACTTTCCGCAGGACTGGAAAAATAAAACAGCTTTGCAACGACTTTGCATTATGAGATGTCTCAGGCTGGATCGAATGACTTACGCACTTAGGTTTGTTGAAAATCTAATTGCAGATTATCCTTATCGTTGGTGAATTTTTTAACAGCCTATATTTTATGTCCTGTCGTATATACAGGGTGTCCCAGCAACATTTAAGGGGATAAGGGGCACATGTAACAGTAAAAAATGGATTTTCTCTGGGGTCAATTTTTCCAAAATTTCAATGTTGTATGTTTTCAATTGGAGCGCAATATTTCCTTTCGATATCCTTACAGGGTGTAAAAGACCAAGATAATTGTTTAGTTTAATAGTCTCGTAAAAATAGAAATCTTTATATTGTTACATGTGCTCTTAATAAAGTAAAAATATTTATTAGATCTAGCATTAACAAAAAGAAAGTTTACTAAAATTTCATGAATTTGTACAGGTGTTTTGTGGAGGAAAAACTGGGTTCAAAATTTGTTGAATCTAGATCTCCCCCTTTCCATAAATCCTTTGAAGAAACAAGCTCGATTACTCCTATATTTTTCATTCTTTCTCCAGGTGTGGATCCTCTAAAGGTAAATCATTTTGCAGCATAATATATTGTACGATGGCTGTTCGATAAGTGCGTCATATAACTGTCACTTGAAACCCCCAAACAAAACCAGCTCGATCAATCAACTACTGTAGTTATAAATAATCGAAAACTAACAAGATAATTCTTTAGGATGTAGAAAAACTTGGAAAACAATTAGGATTCACATCGGAAGGCAGAAACTTCCATAATGTGTCATTGGGACAAGGACAAGAGCCGGTAGCCGAAGAAGCAATGATTATTTCCGCAAACGAAGGGCACTGGGTGATTTTGCAAAACGTTCATCTGGTGAAAAAATGGCTGCCTACGCTGGAAAAGCGAATGGAACAATTATCAGACAACCCTCACCCCGATTATCGGTTATTTATCAGTGCTGAACCCAGCCCAGATCCTCAGGAATCGATAATACCACAGGTAATTGAACTGTAATTACAAGAAAATAATTTAGTTAAAAATGTTCATGTACACTGTGGTCTACATACACTCGTATGTCCAGGGAATTCTAGAGTCTGCTATAAAAATCACGAACGAACCACCGTCAGGAATTCAGGCGAACATTCACAAAGCACTGGACAATTTTAGTCAAGAAACTTTGGAGTCCTGCAGCAAGGAAACCGAGTTCAAAGCTATATTGTTTGCGCTATGCTACTATCATGCTGTGCTTGCTGAACGCAGAAAATTCGGAGCCCAGGGATGGAATAGGGTGCCGATTTTTTTAAAAATAATTATATATACTAAATACCTGAAACTTACTGAATATGAAAATGCGATTAAGTAATTGCTTAGCTATTGCGCGATCCGTTTAATATTAATTTAATATTTATTCTCTGCTATTTCCAGTCGTATCCATTCAATTTTGGCGATTTGACGATCAGCGTATCGGTGTTGTTCAATTATTTAGAAAACAGTATCAAGGTACCCTGGGAGGACCTTCGATATTTGTTCGGTGAAATAATGTACGGTGGTCACATCACAGACGACTGGGACAGGCGATTATGCAGAACGTATTTGATGGTGTACTTGAAGCCGGAATTAGTCGAGGGTAAATAATTATTACAAACTTATTTTCTACCGTAATTGCAACAAACTGGAGTAAAATGTGACTTGAAATTGTTTCTTGTACATTTAGGTGAATTGTACCTAGCTCCCGAATTTTTAGTGCCACCTAACAACGATTATACAGCGTATCATCAATACGTTGATGATTTTCTGCCTAGCGAAAGTCCAATTCTTTATGGTCTTCATCCTAACGCCGAAATTGGTAATAAGTTAATACTCTTAAACACTGTAAGAATAATGAATTGTTTGAAGATACTTTATGTTTCTAAAACACGATGCCTGCATTAGGATTTTTAACATCAACCGCCGAAAATTTGTTTAAAACGTTACTGGGAATGTTAACGCAAACTGTGAGCGACGCAGAAGGAGATATGTCGAAAGAAGAGAAAATGAGATCTATTTTGGAAGATTTATTAGATAAATTGCCAGAAGAGTTTAACATGGCAGAACTTTATGGCAAGGTAACTAAAGACTTGTATATTAATTTTAATTTTAACTTTGTATTTGAATATTTTAATTTGTATTTTTGTAAATAATTCCCCATGAATGCATCTCGAATCTTGTAGCTTTAGCGTTACATTGCCTTAAAAGTGTGTGTACTGTGCGTCCCGCACAAGAAGTCTCGTTGAAGGAATGCGGAGCTGATTGGTCAGAGTGGAAAGGGCACGCCTCTAGCTGCTCTATTGGCTAAAGCGGTCGCACATACTATGTAGCGTGTGACGTCAAAGCCCAAGCATTCGACTACTGAAATATCAACAGTGGGTATAGGCGGAGCGAGCAAGTGCTCCCTTTGCCCTTGAGTCGTCCCGCGAGACTTCTTGTGAGGCACGGACAGTACTGTGTACTCGAAATGAAGTATTAAAACATGCCAGGTTGAAGATCGCACGCCCTACGTCACAGTTGCATTGCAAGAATGTGAAAGAATGAATTTATTGTGTAAGGAACTTCGAAGATCCCTTCGAGAATTGGAATTGGGTTTGAAGGTAATGGACAATAATGGAAAATAATGGGATTTTTGTAAAATTAACTACAGGATTGGCTACAGTGCTGATGTATTATAAAATTTGTTTTACGACAGGGTGAATTAACAATTAACGCCGAAATGGAAAATCTGCAAAATTACATAATGATGGATGCTGTTCCGCCATCTTGGACCAAACGAGCATACCCTTCTAATTTAGGATTAAATAGCTGGTTCGCGGATATGCTGAATAGGATAAATGATTTGTCCAGTTGGACTGCAGATTTTGGTGTAAGTTTAAAATTAATATTAGCGTGGGTTGCTATAACAATAATTTCGCCCGTCGAGTCTCGTTAATCAACTAGTACAGTTAATCGAAATTATTGTAAAAGAAATAAATTTTCAACTTTTAGCTTCCCGCTTCGATATGGCTGGGCGGTTTTTTCAATCCGCAATCATTTTTAACCGCAATTATGCAACAAACTGCGCGCAAGAACGAGTGGCCATTGGACAAGATGTGTCTGTATTGTGAAGTTATAAGGAAAGCTAAGGAAGAAATCACGTAATTATTATAAATTTTAATTTTTACGATTTTTTTGGAATGCTAAGTCTTTGCACATTTAATTTATTCGTTAATAAATACACAGAAATAATTGTAACGATCTGTTAAAACTATGAAAGTATAAACAACTAAGATAATAGTGAAAAACATTGGTTTTTAATTTTTTTTTACTATGTACCCACATTTTAAAAATTCTCAAAAAAATTACACATTAGATCAACTTGGTTTAAGGACACTGTCCTATGTTTATTCAGTTTGGAGAATTTAACTCTTCTTTCAGGAACTTCTGAACACTTCCAAACAAAACAATGTGTCCCTTTCTGAATATTGTATATACTTGTCTGTAGAATTCGTTTTTTATTTATGAATATTTTATAACAAAAATTTTAACAGTTGGCACACCTACATTCCTTTGTTATCAAATAATCATTGCGATTTTTCATTTAAAATTCTAGATCAGCACCAAGAGAAGGGGCATACATAAATGGATTATACATGGATGGTGCTCGATGGGACATGCAAGCGGGCTGCATCACAGATTCTCGATTTAAAGAACTATATCCCTTGATGCCAATCGTTTACATTCGAGCTATCACTCAAGATAAGCAAGATCTAAGAAACATATACGAATGTCCTGTATACAAAACTCGATCTAGGGGACCCACTTATGTGTGGACTTTTAATTTGAGAACAAAGGAGAAAGCAGAGAAGTGGATTCTTGCTGGAGTAGCTATTTTATTGCAAATCTAAATGTATTACAATAACTAATAATTACCTAAAATAAATGCTATTCACTATTCATGAAAATACATATTTTTTTATAATAAGAAAAGCTTACTGGTAAGCAGAAAAATCTCAAACTTAACGAATCGTTTAATTTAACACAATACTCGCTTCAAGGAAACAGAGTATAAGAGAAACAGGAAACAACATTTTACACAGCATCGTTGTGTTTTATTTACATTAATCTTAATTACTACTTGCATTATAATAACTATGAAAATTATTACAATAGCATACCTTTCCTACCACCTGAGTAGCACCATCTATAATATTTTTACCTCTAGTGGTGAGAGCAAAAAAATAAGAAGAAAAAATGTTGGCAAGTATAAACAACGAGTATAAAACAGTTTTCACTGTTCAGGCTTCCGGGTACAAGCTGTGTCGTAGAATTATTTTCCTAATGTTTCACAAGCATTGCAGCTAGATTCATCAGGGGGTCGAAGACACACTAATACTGGCGTATGCCTTATGGAGTTGCTCTAATGTACTGGATTTGCTCATGTTCCGGTTCATTACTCACCAATCAAAAATGGACATGACTGGTGAGCCTTCGAACAGATGCATTGATTTCAAATTAAAGAATCACCAGAAACTTACGGAACCAACCATCCTTCCTTCTATTCCATCACCTTTCCAATTTATAGAGAAATGTTTAATTAACTTTATAGAGGCAATTATCAGAGACAGGATATTATTGTCAGTAGTTTGACTTAGATTTACATAACTTAATTATGTTAAAAGGGTACTTAGAACATAATAGAATATACATTTTTTTATCAAAACTTACCATTTCTTTTAATAATTATTTTATTTATCTGTCTATCAGTTAATGGGTGCATAAATTGAATAAAATTACGAAAAATACATCGTTTATTTTAAGAAGTATAATGCTCAATGTAAAAGTTGCACTGCTCAAGTATGTCTTATAAATTGTTAAGTATTTCTGCTGTTTATTGTAGTAATAATTGAATCCACCTGCGACTTTTCTGAGGTTATACCATCCTCATAACAAAACGATCATGTTTTCTATTAACTTTACTATGTTCCACACCTAATCTTCTTTAAAAAAATATTTCTTTTTTCATCTAACATAACAACCTCCCACTGAGTACGTTATCGCTAATAACATAGGGATTATAAAAATGAGAAAAGTTATCCTTACATGCCTACTTCGCAGGGTTAAAATGTCGCTATACAGAATTATATGGTGGCAAAATTGATATTGCAACAAACAATTAGAACGTATGTTTTCTTCGAATTACCTTCTTTTTTCTGCATGTAGCACAATTTATATGGCAGCCTTCACAAGAGAATAAATCAACATAAATAAATCACAATTTCTCATAAGCACTCTATCAACCAATAAGTTTTACATAACAAAAATGAAAAAGAATATCAAACTTGGCGGTGAATTGAAATAACAAACCCGGCACAATTCCCTCATTCAAAAATTACAAATTTACCATCACAAAAAAGAAATGTAAGCGACATCTAACGGGAATATTTGTAATTAACTACACAAAATAGATGAAAAATTTATGTTAAATCATGGAAATCATTTCTCATGGATCTAGTTGCAACATTTATCGTTCGTCATAGTAGAGGGTGTAAGAAATCTAGTCGTTGTTAACGATGTCGGTATTTCAGATCATGAGACACGAAACCCTGTATGGCGATTGGTCTACTCCTATACCTCGTCTGTGATATTTCCTCGCTTTCTAACGTTTTCAATTTTTTGCACACAAAAACGGCAACACTGTCTGTATGTAGCCACCCATAAAACTCAAAGGTTCCAAAAAAAGTGTTTCGAATCCAATATTATTATACTTCGAGCCTGTCATTGCAAAACAACCATTGAATATCAAAATACAAGAGGAGCTATCATTTTCGCTGGTGACTTTCAATAAATTGAACTGAATTGAGCCGGGTGGAACAGACATTCCGACTTCTAATGTTGTTTTCTATTAACAGTTAAAATTGCAACATTTATATTATGGCAGCTAAGAGCGTTACTGTACTTGCGCCGAATGGGCGCAGACAAAATGTTAAAACTACACCAAACACCACAATCTTTCAAGTATGGTATTTGCAAACCTAAAACGGTGTTTTAGCCGTTAAATGACATGTTATGTAGGACTGTTATCAGCTTCTTATGTTAAATCAAAATTATTATTTTTAGGTTTTGGAGGAAGTATGTAAGAAACACGGACATAACATAGATGAATATGATCTTAAGTAAATATTAAATACGAAATCAATCAATATTAAATATAAAACTTTATAAAACTTGAACTGACCGTAACAGTTGATTTACTTTTCAGATACCGTAATCAGGTATTAGACATTAATACAATATTAAGATTCACTGTGATACCAAACAATGCTCTATTAGAAATGGTACCATGTACTAAAATGCGTTCTAAATCAACTGTCACAGTGTGTGTACAATCTGAACAAGGAGAACGAGTAGTGAAGGAATTTTTGCCTGATGTAACGTTAGCAGAAGTTATATTGCAAGCATATCCTGGTCAAGAACTTGATGAAACAGTTTTAACGTACATGCATCGTGAGGTAGGCAAATATTTATTACCTAACTGATTATATGGGCAAATGTGCAAAAAGTCCATTACTTTAATGAATGTATTTTTGTCATTGTTCTGGACAAATCCTGATCCATACACTTCGAAGTTATGACTTTTGTGATACAATGTGTGCACCATTAATTTCAGGTTTTTGGAACACAAGCTTTGAAGGATACAACTTTAATCTCATTAGGACTTACGCATGGTAAAGCTGTAGTACGATTGTTACATCGAATTCCTGAAGAAATAAGTACCCCAACTTGTGAGACCTTGAAAACGAGTGATAAAAATAATGAAACCGAATCCTCTGTAAACACTACTAAAACAGTAGAGCCTATGGTTGTAGAAGATACTATGAAAGATGTTAAAACCAAAGAAAATGCAGAAACTAAAGCTTTAATAGAAAAAAACGAGTTAGTACCGTCAACAAGTGTAGATCGTTGCACCGATATTAATACAGTTGTAACAGAATCAAATACTGAAGATGAATTAATGGATACACATGAAATAGACTTTGTAAGTTTTTCTTGGTACCATGAAGATAGGATGTTGAAGAGCACCATTGTTGGAATATCTTAATCAAATATTCTTGTTAGCCACTATGTGTTTACTACAGTAGGTTCGTCACGAAATAGGTGAACAGATCAAAGTTTGGTAGTGTATTTTACTACTTCTAAGGATGAAGAAATTCGCATAAACGTAAGTCCGGAAATACATCTCTTTTTCAGTTATAAATGTTTTTTGTCTATGATGGAGTATTGAAGAAATTGATGAAAATGATTTTGAATTATATAATGACACTTCTTGATTTCTGAATATCCACAATGGTGCTTGTAATGTAATATTATATTTCTAGTGTAGGATTTATGCTAGAATAATAGAAAAAGAACTGGTTAGAATGACAATTGTGTCATTTATTAATTTCATTATTAGTGAATTTATATTTGTCTGTTTACAGAATGTTACGTAACATTTCATAATTATCGTACAGTTAACTAATTTTTTGTGCTGTACATTACAAAAGTATTTGTAATTCTTTTTTACAGTTAGGTGAAAGGAATGCTTTGGTATTCAATCAGGCTATGGTTCAAGCATTATCCAGAGATGAATTCCCGGACAGTTTCTATGAATTAACAGTCGAAGATGCAAAAGTGTTAATGCGAGATGCCAAACGTCGCAGAGAAGAGTTAGAGGAAGCTCCTCTTTTAACGAATGTTTTGCGTGAAGAGAAACACGAAAAAGAAATGTCGTCTAAATTAAACAAATACTTTAAATCCATTATCCGTGTACAATTTCCAGACCAGTTTGTGCTTCAAGGTGTATTTCAGCCAATGGAAACAGTACAAACGATAAAAGATTTTATAAAAGATTATTTGGATGACCCAAATAGTGATTTTACTATTTGTATGTATAGCGATTTCTTATAATTAATATATCCTAGCTCTACTGCACTTTTATGCTAGTATAGTATGTATATCTTAAAAAGAATATTAACTATTTAATTTTTCTCAACAGTTACTGCACCACCGAAACACATTTTGGATCCTAGCAAACACTTAATTGACGAGTACTTGGTTCCTTCTGCTATAGTTTATTATTCTGGAGCATCACTTCTAAAACCAGAGATTAAAGAAAAAACTGTAGATCCTAAAGAAATTGAAATTCAAGTTACTAAATTTAGGTAAGTGATCAATTATGTTACCTGTATACTACACATTCTTATTTGTTGTATCAACTTTTGATTCAGAAAGTCCATGCTGAAGCCTCAAAATAAAACAATTAAAACCGACATTGCTTCGTCTAAAGCAAATAGCAAATCCAGTCATAATACAACTGCTACTAAGAAACTAGATGACAATACAACAAAAGCGCCAAAATGGTTTCATTCAACGTTAAAAAAATGAAATAATTCTATCATGTAAGGATACTTTATTAATTTGTATGTACATAATTATACATGAATAAATGGATGCATTTTTACATTACTATTATTCAATTATGTGATTCAATATACTTCTATAAGCTAACCGTTAACATAAAACTAAATTGCGTGTATAAAAAAATGTTAGTTGTGTTAATCTCTAAAAATACAAAGTGTGATATATAATGAAAGAAGTATTATTTGTTGACTTTAAGAATAATTCTGGAACTATAATCTTTTTATTATAATTTCGTATTAAGTACTCTTATTTATTGATATTGTACCTACATGTAGATATGAGTCATTCTGTTAATAGAATTTATTAATAGATATTTTTTCTCAACTGACGGATAGCTTTAGTTTATCTTGAACTGGTCAACAAAGAGAATTTAGACCTATCAACACTTATTAATATCTTATAGAATCGATATCATTAACTTTGTAAATCAGGAGGTACAGCGGTAGGCGATTGTAGCTGTAAATGCATAAACCGACGAACAGGTCCGCCAATTATATTTCCAGTTGGTCCTGAACCACCTGCCTCTTCTTTAATACTTTTCATTAAGTTTTCCTCTATTCTATCAGAATTTGTACTTGTCTCGAATCTTTCATCTTTAACCATTTCAGATTGTAATTCCGAATTTAATAGGCGCATATACTTATCCATTTCACCACCCTTATCTTCATCATCTTCACCTAAGGACCCTTCTGAACTTCCTTCAAACTCCCCTTCACTTCCTGGAACAACTAAATCCAATATACCTTGCAGTGTACAATCAAATATGTCCGCATCAAATTCAATTTTTCCATTATCTTCTGGATCATGCATTATATCAGCTTCCACAGAACGATCCCTAAAGAAACATACAAATTATGATTTATGCAGGGTGTTCACGCTATTACTAGCCAGCGTTTTCTTGCAAATAATATAGATTAGAAAAACATGAAAGACGACAAAGTGATACAATTTTTTCCAAGCAACGTAATGGCATATGTAATTCTTTTGTGTTTGCACTTTTTTTTAGACATGAAGGTGACCTTCAATTTTTTAAATGGAATGCTATATTTTTTATATCACATGAAAGCGTGTGTCAAGACAAATTCATTTGTATATGATACAATGACCTCCAAGGTCATACAAGATCAGAAATGGAAGAAACATTTTGAATATAACATAGTATAACTAAATGTACCGTATAATACAATTAAATAATGAAATTTGTAATAAAAATAGTAACATACTCTAAAAGTTGAACACCATCAATATCACTGGTATGATTGAAGAACGATTGTACTTTCTCCCGAAGACTCAGTGGTTCTTGCTTTTGGTTTTTGTTTTTAACATTTCCCCATTGTTCGTTTAAGAATGTTTCTAATTGTACTGGATCTACGTTTAACCAACTGTCGCTATCCGCGGGACTTAACGCAGCTTCATCGTGCACTGCATACAAAATATAGTATAACAATAATTGAACATTAATGGAACTCTATTAATATGAATGATAAGGGAATTACCATGCAGATCAATATCATTAGACTGTATGCTTTCCCATGCTTCTAAAACTTTCTCTGCGTCACTTTTAACATTATTTGTAACAGAATTAAACGAATGTAAATGTTGTAAATAATAATCTTTCGCTGTGTTCAGAAGCTTCTCATACTCTTGACTGCCTTTTAACAGATCTCTAAAGTAGCCACTAGCTTCTAAACGTGCTAAATATGCATTTAGAGCATATTCATTGATGTTCAATTGATCAGAGTCATTATCGGTTTCTTTTACTCTATGTCTACGTTGTTCATGTGCATGAGCAACTAACATTTCTAAACCACACGCTATCTTCACACCAAGAATATGTGCATTGTACTTTGAACAGTTTGTTGGCGGTATATTCCAGCCTGTTCTTGGATCGCCTGTGTATCGGCAATGCATTGCCATTGCATATAAACATTTAGTCATTTTTACATTAACCATAATTCGCTGTTCAGGAGGGAAATATCTCATGGCACGACAGACCTGTAATACATATAACATGTAAAAGAAATTAAAGTAAATTTATATTGGTCTAAGCTATGATACCGAGTTATTACTTTTCTCTCAAGTGGGTCAGAATGACAAATAGTCCTAATGGCTGGTGCAACAAGTCTTGGTTCTTGATAAAGCATTGAAACTGCTTTCTCCGGTAAAAAGACTCTGGTCTTATGATGCCTTTTCTCAATTTCATTCGGATAACTGTTTATTCTTTTTTGTAAAGCATTTTGTATTTTCTCAGACGCTTTAGACAGATACGGACTTTGTTGAACATTATTTAATAAGTCAAGGAATGTTTTATATTTTTCACGGACTATATGTAAATCTCCGTTATGAATATATACACGATTTTCACATGTTTCTGGATTAGCCCATGACGGTAATACATTTGCAGCCTCGATTAATAAAAATTCTCCATCAGAGTCAACTACTTTAGCAATTAGTCCATCAAATTTCTGTGTAAGTTTAAATATAAGAAACACTGTAAACCATTCGTCGCTTATATCTTCGTCAAAGTGTAATGATATGTAAACATGGGGTAATATATCACATTCTAGAAAAGAAAAAGATAAAAATATTACATTCAAATATCTAATGAATCCATAAAATGCTCAATCTTAATGCAGTATATTACCTTCAACAGTAGATGAGTTCTCTACCAGTTTTTCTAGTAATAATGCTTGCTTTGTCCTAGGACGTAGCGTTAAACTAGCACTGTGCCAGATATAGCCTTCCAAAAACGGTGCAATTTCTTCATTATATTTTGCGATTTCTTGTAAAAGTATTTCCTCTGTTATTGTCTCTGGAGGTTGTGTATAACAAATTTCTGGGTATAGGAAGCATTCAAGAAAATCATCTTCTCTTACTTTAGTTATCTTTGTATGTGCCATAGTTTTGCTACCTAACATTTTTATCATATTAAATGTTAATACTTTCGTTCGTATTCTTCATGTTATTATTTGCTTGAAAATGGTAAACAGCATTTATGAGTATAAAAAGTCGGTAACAGATACATACAGTACAAACATTATAACTAATAAAAAATAAGTAAAAAGATCGTTTATACAAGTCCCTCTAATATGTAATTATTCAAGATTCTTATGAATAATATATCAAACACTTAACTGTGTTTATTAAAAGAAACTAGAGCTTTTCAAACGCAGTCATGGTGCAACTATGCGTAAAGACTTCTTTAAATTGGTCAGAACCACAGTTCTGCATACACATGGCTTACTTCTGACCCAGCAAATGCGCAAGGCGCGAAAGAGGTAGCATAGCTACGACGTTTGATTGGTGCATTGACCGACACAAACACCGCCGAATACAAAATATACATAGTTATACCGATTCTTACCTCTCGAGTGCAAAAAACGGCGTCTGCCTGTCTGAATCTTATGCCAGTATGTTTTGTGACGTAAGCAAAATGTTTTGTCAATAACAAGCTTCGAATTTTCATCATCCTCGAAGATTCTGCAACATTAATATGTACTAATGGGGAAACGATGCACAAATAAAATATTATGAACGAAATTCTCTTAAAGTACAAATGAATATTAAAAATCTAATTACTCTATAATAAATTACCTACGTTATTATGATACATTTATTTTTTCCGGAAAAATTGGAAATATTTTACGACAAATTTATCATAGTCTACATCTATACATATATGAAAACAGATAATTGAAAAAAAAGAATTCCAAATTTCAAATATTACCGCGCTTACCAGCGTTTCCAATTTCTACATAAAAGTAGCAACACTGTCTGTGTGTTAAACGTCGAGGTCGTCTAATTTAAAGATATGAATTCAAAAAATTTTGACTGCACAGGCTTCTACCGATTTTTACGGGTGACATACGTCTACATATAAACAACGTCAATTAAGCGTTACATATCAAGTTTCATAAAATGTTCATATAATTTTTAGCAAAATAATTGGAGCTTATTTTTGATTTGCAAACATCCTTATGCAGGGGGTGAAAACAACACGCAAAACTACTGTCTCGCAGCAATTTTCTCGCATAGTTTTTTCATTCATTTTGAGAATTTTCTATTAAAAATTCATGTTAAGATGAAATTTTTTGTCCGAGGCTTCGTCTAGAAAATCAAATTTGACAATTCATCAGGTTCGCGCGCATTCGTATTTGTAAAAAGTAGAATTGGCAAGTCTTGAACAGACGCGCTTACTTACTGACATGCGTACTCTACTCGAATTTTCAAATTTCAAAATATGTGAGCACTTCTTCTTACGTGAAATAACGTTCCCATATATTTAAATATAACTAAATTAAGTAGAACTGGTAGAAATACAAAAATATTTAACATACATTTTTTCATCAATCATTTATATCGATAAAATTATTCAACTCAAAGTGCAATGAACTGAATGAATAAAGATCTATTGTAATATTCAATATCGGAACAGATCATTAAAATTGTTATCTTATTTCAAAATATCGAAGATTTGGTATCTATTGAATTGTTCATTGTTCAATTTCTTAAAGGAGCGCTAATTGTAGGAAAATATAAATAGCATAATTAAAGAAAAACTGCATTATGCAAGAAAATTCGCACATAAAGGAGATTCATGGTGGGGACCGGAGACGACTGAGACAGGCCGAATCAGCATTCTAAGTTCATCTTCACTTTCACTTTAACTAGTTCAATGAAGAATGTGCACATCTCAAAGTACACTAGTAACATCAATTGCATTAGTGCAAGATTATATTTGATCTTTACTATAATTTACTATCATGATGATTTACCTAAATCGAATACCCCAAATATCATTCATGTATACGTTTCTTGCTGTACACACAAGTTGGGAAATGTCAGTAAGTATCACGAAGTATACAAATTTATTAAATAACATTCGATTTGACAAATAAATACAAGGTAATTTATCCTTTAAAAAATCTATAGATATTTTTTTAAATATTTCATTAATTTCTATTTAATTTTAGTAACAGTAAAAAAAAATTCTTTGTTATTTTCGTTATCCTTTTTGTTTTTATATCGGAAAGTTTAAAAAAATTTAATCATTCTGAAATAAGTCAAGATTTTTTCTGTCTTTTATTGGATTGAAAATTCAATATATTAAATATATTATTTGTTTATCTATATTTTTGTCAATCATAGACAAGTACTTGGATGTTTAAGGATAGTCATTTCTTAATTAGTGTATGCATATTTAAATTACGGAACATAATAACTAGATCGTTTCAAATAAAATAAAACTAAGTTTTATTATATTTTCTGTAATTCCATCAAGTATCTTATAATTATTTTTATATTTGCACAACGTCCGCATTTTAGTAACGAAAACAAGTTCTTGTAACAAGTATAATGCAATAATATGAACGGTAATAATTATTAAAAAAATATTTTTATGAAAAATTTTATTTCATATGAAAAATTGAAACTGTTTCACCAGAATAGTTTTATGTGAGCATATTTATCACATTTTTAAAAATAACTATTACATATTTTATATGTATATTTTACAGAAAATTGTTACTGCAATCAAGACAAATTTTTCATGTTTGGATAAAACTGCTGGATTTTATGCTGATGTTGACGCCAGATGTAAAATATATCATACTTGTGACGAATATGGAAATAAATTCACTTATCGTTGCCCAGAGGAAACTGCCTTTCGACAAGATGCTTTAATATGTGATCATGCCCATCTTGTTAACTGTGAAGAAACTATTCCATTTAATACAGAAAGTGTGAAAAGTAAGCACAATGACCCTTCTTGTAGAAATGGGTCAATGGATAATAATAATTGTCAATACTTTTTTCAACTATCAAGAGATACACAATCAAGAGCCACGCATAATGTTATGCAACATGGATTTACGTTGAATTTACGTAGATTTCCAAAAATCTTCAATGAAACGGATGTTAACGTGGACAATACAATGAAATTTTTTTCTCCACAAACTGAAAAATCTCAAAATCAACAGTTTGTATTAAGGACAAATGAAAATTTGTCTACAGCAAGTCGAACTTTTAATAACAACAATAGACTCAATGAAAATAAAAACTTCAATCAAGAAGATCATTTTAATAAGAAAACAAATACTACTTTGCATAATTTTCTAAGATTACCAATACAAACATTTTCTGAGAGTGTTAGAAATCAACAGAATATAAAAAATGATAATCAGACTATGAAAGCTTCTTCAGGTGTGCCACAATGGTCTTTTAACAATAATAGAAATCATCCTTATGTGGAAACTTTAAATTCCATCCAAAAGATAACAAAAATATCTTCAACTGAAATTAGTACTGCTGCACCAAATACAACCACAGAGATTCCTATATATGCTTTGACTTTATCATTGAAACCATTAATACCGAGAGAATTAGAATATGATCCATATTATCCACAATCTACATCGACAGAATCATATTATACACCAAGTAACAGCAACAAAAAACTGCCGTATGCCAAACCTTTTGCTCAAAACACTTGGTCTAATACTCATATTGAGCTTCCACCAGTTTTACCAGATTTGCGGTTACTAGAGGACATTGTTGATCGCAGAAAACTGTTTTACATCCCTCGAATTTAACTTAGACTAAAATAGTTTCCTTTATCTGTAATATTAGAACTACTTAGGCGAATTTCTCACATGTTATATTGTCATTAACTTGATTGAGACTCTAGCTAATAGTTACAACATGAAGAATTGTTTACTTGTTAACTATCTATATAAACGTCTTAAATAATAAAAATTATAAAAACTATATTGTTTCATTATTATTCCGTAAACGATTAAAATTATTTATAACTTTACTCTATTTAATACTGATGGCATGGATCGCTTTAATCTATTTAATACTGATGGCAGTGTACACAACACAGATTCGTAACACAAATTAGAACGGTATTATTAACAAAAAAAAAAAAAATGTGCCATTCCTGAGCCAGACAAGTTAGTTACATTAACTTTTTTTGTCTACTTTAATTTTCTGCACTGTCTTGGGCCATTTTTGAAATTGTATCTATACTAATCAAGTCTTTGTGTTTCTCTAACATCTTCACCAGCATTGGTTCTTGCATAAGCAAGTGGCTAGAAGCACCAATCATATTTACTATCAATTTCTTCATTATATTTATTTTATCCAGTCTCTTCATTACATTCTTCTTATTTCTGAAATGGAAATTCAACCATCAGTAAAAATTTAATGAATGAATTTATAATGCTTCATAAAACTATAATCTAATGAGAGGTAATTTATAGCAAGATTTATTGAAGAGGTTTGTACCTTGCAACTTCACTGTTTGTTTCTTCTAACTTTTTATTTCGTATTTCTGTTTGTTCATCTAGAAACTTTCTATGTTGATATAGCATATTTTGACATTCAATCTTTAAATCCAATTGTTTCTGCACTGTTTCGTCAATGTCCTTCTGTATTGTCAACATTTCATCATTAACGTTAAATAATTTACGAAAGCAGGCATCAATTTTTCTGAAATAAAATATTAGCACAATTCAATGTCAAGTATCAACAAAAATTTTGTTCCACTATTTGGAAACTGAAGCTTCTTACATTTGCTTATCTTGATCACCTTCCTCACCTTTCAGGATACGTTGAATTGCATAAGAATGGAGGCACAACTTAATTGCTTTGTTATTTAAAAGAGATTCTGATGTTGCTTCATGCAACTTCGTTACTGTGTCTGCTTTGACTTCCCCTGTCATGTCTTTTGTTTTTACTACAAGGTCGAAGCAAATTATTGTTACATATTGAAATTGTACGTTTCTTACTCATATAGTAGTTTATATACATACGAAATTTTGTATGTGCTTTAAGCATAATTAACTTGGCACTTAATTGTGTTAACGAATCTCTCATATTTTTTATCCTATCTTCGACAGGTTTGTAATCGTCCAGCGAATCCGCTCCAACACAAAAATTGGAGATACTTTTATTTAACTTTTCAATAGCATCTTCTAGATGTTGAAATTCTGTCATTTTCTTATAAAGTTTGTTTATTTACAGTCGCAGGGGTGTTACAAACGTTTTCACCAGAAGCGAAAGACCGCGGTTTTCAGTAAACAATTGTCAATGCGCATGCGTCCGTATAAAAGTTCATTCATGCCATCATAAATTCAAATTTCGTATTCAAGTGCGCGTGCGTCGTATTCAATATGCGCATGTGTATACAAGTGTACTACACTGTGTTTAGATATGGATGTTTTGGGGAACGCATCAGTGATGGTTCTATTATGCGACCACTTGCTAACTTTCTAGGTAGATTATGTATAGAATTATAATGTTTATGCCCCATCTATGAATGTAATGAATTCGAGGAGGTTATGGAAACATAATATTTATGAAAGTGTATACATATAATCGTGTGCAAAGTTCAGAAGGCGTTGCGTATTATTTGTGTTAGATCTTTTTGAACAGGTAAAATAATCTGCGGTCTATGTATGCGGGAAACCACTTTTTTACATAAGTTTCACAGCTAGTTCTCTGTGTACAGGAAGCTACCATGGCTGATGCTGCAGCGAGGCAATTGCAGTATGAATATAAAGCTGTAAGTATGTTTATATATCTGTTTGCATTGGAATATTGTAATTCAATATGCATTTCTATTATACCATTATTATATATGCAATTATTATACTGAACACAGTGATAATGGAATCATTGTTATTATAATTCATGTTGTTCTATACTGTATGTGTTATGTACGGTTGCTTTTTCAGAATTCTAATCTTGTTTTACAAGCGGATGTACGGTTAATAGAAAGACGCAGTAGAGATGAAGCTACTGGCGAGGTTATGTCCCTCGTGGGAAAACTTGATGGGACACGAATGGGTGACAGAGCACAACGTACTAAGCCAGGAAAAGCAGAAGAACGAAAAGTCAAGTAAATATTGTAGTTTTCAAACAACTTTGAACACAGTAGGTTCTGGCAATCACATTGTCCAATGAGCGAGTACTTATGGTACTATGATGAATTATGTGTACTTAAATTTTATGTCAATGCGTGTATGATAATACATTATTTGTATAATGTTTGTAAAATTTATAAAAATGATCTGTATAATAATTTTTTTATTTGATAGGCGGCAAAAGCGAGATGAAGCACAATATGATTTTGCCCGAATGAAGGGTGCAACATTGCTTTCTGAAGGAGTGGATGAAATGGTTGGTATTGTTTACCGTCCAAAAACACAAGAGACACGGCAAACATATGAAGTATTACTAAGTTTTATTCAAGAAGCTTTAGGAGATCAACCACGAGATATTCTGTGTGGTGCTGCTGATGAAGTACTGGCAGTATTAAAAAATGACAAACTTAAAGAAAAAGAGAAAAAGAAGGAGACAGAGTTGCTGTTAGGTTTGTTAGCAGAAGAAAGATTTGCACTGCTGGTGAATCTTGGGAAAAAGATAACAGACTTTGGAAGTGATGAAAAGAACACTACTAATGAAGAAAACATCGATGAAACATACGGGATCAATGTACAATTCGAAGAAAGCAGTGAAGAAGATGATGAAGATGTTTATGGAGAGATCAGAGAAAATGATGACGAGGGCGATGAAGGCGAAGAAGCTAATGATGATAGAGCTATTCATGCAGAAAATGTGAGTATAGAAAATGTATATCATTTTTAAAAAGAAGCTAATTTAAATTAATATTTGTATGGTCTTATAAAAATAAAAATAGAAATCGGAATTTATTGAATTCACTTTCAGCTGGGCAGTGCAGAAGAAATGAAAAAAGAAAAGCCATTGCATCCACTGGATATAGATGCATACTGGTTGCAGAGAAGATTAAGCAGAATTTATGATGATGCAATGGTTTCACAAGCAAGGGCTGCGGAAGTATTAGCAGTTTTGAAAGATGCTGGTGATGATCGCGACTGTGAGAATCAGTTAGTACTTTTACTGGGTTATGACTGCTTCGATTTTATCAAACAACTGAAGAAATATAGGCATACAATTGCATACTGTACTATGTTGGCATCATCACAGTCTGAATCCGAACGGCAAAAGATTCGAAATAAAATGAACGATGATCCCATATTGGCAAAAATTCTACGTCAGTTGGATACAGGCAAAGGTGACGATGACGCTGATGAAACAATGGAGGCAAGAGCGCAACGTAAAAGGAGGGAAGAAAATGAAGATACTGGAGGTCCTGGGGGTCAGGTTCAGGGTACAAGAAATCTGATAGACTTAGAAGATCTTATATTTGCACAAGGAAGCCACTTTATGGCAAACAAACGCTGTCAATTACCTGATGGCAGCTTTAGAAAACAACGGAAAGGATATGAAGAGGTACATGTTCCGGCGTTGAAGCCGAAACCATTTTCAGACAGTGAGAAACTTCATCCCATTGAACAATTACCAAAATATGTGCAACCAGCGTTCGAAGGTTTCAAAACTTTAAATCGAATTCAAAGCCGTTTATATCAAACTGCATTAGAGAGTGATGAAAATTTATTGCTTTGCGCACCAACAGGCGCGGGTAAAACTAATGTCGCTCTTCTCTGTATGATGCGTGAAATTGGTAAGCATATAAATGCGGATGGCACAATTAATAGCGACGAGTTCAAAATAATTTATGTAGCACCAATGCGTTCATTGGTACAGGAAATGGTTGGGACATTCGGTAAACGATTGTCCACGTATAACTTAACTGTGTCCGAATTAACTGGTGACCATCAATTGACGCGAGAACAAATAGCTGCGACACAAGTTATAGTGTGCACCCCTGAGAAATGGGATATTATAACAAGAAAAGGAGGCGAAAAAACGTTTACTTCGTTGGTTAGATTGATCATTATTGACGAAATCCACTTATTACACGACGAGAGAGGTCCCGTCTTAGAAGCTTTGGTGGCTAGAACAATTCGAAACATTGAAACAACACAGGAAGATGTAAGGTTAATCGGTCTTTCAGCTACGTTACCTAATTATCAAGACGTGGCAACATTTTTACGTATAAAGCCAGAGACAGGCTTATTTTATTTCGACAATAGTTTCAGACCCGTCGCTTTAGAACAACAATATATAGGTATTACAGAGAAAAAGGCACTGAAACGTTTTCAAGTAATGAATGAAATTGTATACGAGAAAACAATGGAGCACGCAGGTAGAAATCAAGTTCTCATTTTTGTACATTCACGAAAAGAGACTGGGAAAACAGCACGCGCTATTAGGGACATGTGCTTGGAAAAAGATACACTAGGACAATTCCTTAGAGAAGGATCTGCATCCATGGAGGTTCTAAGAACAGAAGCTGAACAAGTCAAGAATCAAGAACTTAAAGATTTATTGCCTTACGGGTTTGCCATTCATCATGCAGGTATGACGAGAGTGGATCGAACGTTGGTCGAAGATCTGTTTGCTGATAGACATATACAAGTTCTAGTGTCTACTGCAACCTTAGCATGGGGAGTTAATTTACCGGCGCACACAGTTATCATTAAAGGAACCCAGGTTTATAATCCGGAAAAGGGTAGATGGGTTGAATTAGGTGCCCTAGACGTATTGCAAATGCTGGGCAGAGCTGGTCGTCCGCAATACGACACGAAAGGTGAAGGCATTCTTATCACGAATCACAGCGAACTCCAGTATTATCTGTCTCTCCTAAATCAGCAGCTGCCCATCGAGTCGCAGCTAATCAGTAAAATGTCAGACATGCTGAATGCTGAAATTGTCTTAGGTACTATACAAAACATTAGAGATGCTGTTACCTGGGTGGGATACACTTATTTATACATTAGAATGCTTCGTTGTCCAAATCTGTATGGTATAAGCCATGACAAGTTAAAAGAGGATCCATTACTTGAATTGCACAGAGCTGATCTTATTCATTCCGCAGCAGTTGGACTGGATCGCAGCGGTTTAATAAAATACGATCGAAAATCAGGAAATTTCCAGGCCACTGAATTAGGTCGGATAGCATCACATTATTACTGTACGCATGACACAATGTCCACGTACAATCAGTTGTTGAAACGTACATTAAGTGAAATTGAACTGTTCCGAGTGTTTTCATTATCCGGTGAATTTAAACATATAAACGTTCGAGAAGAAGAAAAATTGGAGTTACAGAAGTTGATGGAAAGAGTACCTATTCCAGTTAAAGAAAGCATAGAAGAACCAAGTGCAAAAGTTAACGTACTTTTACAAGCATACATCTCTCAGCTGAAGCTAGAAGGATTTGCGCTTATGTCGGACATGGTCTTTGTTACACAGTCCGCATCGAGATTAATGAGAGCAATTTTTGAGATTGTTCTGTTCCGTGGTTGGGCACAACTAGCTGACAAGTGTTTGTCATTGTGCAAAATGATCGATAGAAGAATGTGGCAATCGATGTCCCCTCTAAGACAATTCCGTAAAATGCCAGAAGAAATCGTAAAGAAAATAGAGAAGAAGAATTTTCCATGGGAGAGATTATACGATCTTGGACCGAATGAAATTGGTGAACTGATTCGAGTACCTAAATTGGGCAAAACTATTCATAAATATATTCATCAGTTCCCGAAGTTAGAATTATCAACGCATATTCAACCGATAACGCGTTCTACATTAAGAGTAGAACTAACAATTACACCTGACTTCCAGTGGGATGAAAAGGTGCATGGGGCTTCAGAGGCATTCTGGATTTTAGTTGAAGACGTAGATTCTGAAGTAATACTACATCACGAATATTTCTTATTGAAAGCGAAATACGCGATAGACGAGCACTTGATCAAATTTTTTGTACCAGTATTCGAGCCTCTACCACCGCAATACTTCTTACGGGTTGTATCGGATAGATGGATTGGAGCGGAAACTCAATTGCCCGTTAGTTTCCGTCATTTGATTCTACCAGAAAAGAATTTACCACCGACCGAGTTGCTCGATTTACAGCCTCTTCCAATTACCGCATTGCGTAATTCCAAATTTGAAAGTATCTATACCGATAAATTTCCGCAATTTAATCCGATTCAAACACAAGTGTTCAATGCTGTTTATAATTCAGACGACAACGTTTTCGTCGGAGCACCTACAGGTTCAGGAAAAACAACAGTAGCAGAGTTTGCAGTATTGCGTTTGCTAGTTCAGAACTCGGAAGGTAGATGCGTGTACATGGTAAGCAAAGAAGCATTGGCAGAATTAGTCTATGCTGACTGGTCGGTGAAGTTCAATCAACTTCTGGGGAGAAAGGTAGTTTTACTGACTGGTGAAACGGGAACGGATCTTAAGTTGCTCGCCAAAGGACAAATCATTATCACAACAGCAGATAAATGGGACGTCTTATCGCGAAGATGGAAGCAGAGAAAGAACGTGCAAAATATTCAGCTTTTTATCGTTGACGAGCTTCAACTAATTGGTGGCGAAGAAGGACCTGTGTTAGAAATAGCATGTTCGAGGGCTCGTTACATTTCTTCTCAGTTGGACAAACCAACCAGAATTATTGCACTATCAGCTTCACTCGCAGACGCCAAAGATGTAGCTCAGTGGCTAGGTGCACCCGCCGCAGCAACTTTCAATTTTCATCCGTCGGTTAGGCCTGTACCCTTAGAGTTACATGTACAAGGGATAAATATTACTCATAATGCATCGAGATTAGCTGCTATGGCGAAGCCAGTGTACAATGCAATACTGCGATATGCTACTCACAAGCCAGTTATTGTTTTCGTTCCTACTCGCCGTCAAGCTAGATTGACAGCCATTGATTTATTGACCTTTACCGCAGCAGAAGGACAACCCTCTCGATTCTTCCATGCAGAGGAAGCAGATATTAAACCATTCTTAGATAGAATGACCGATAAGACGTTGAAGGAAACACTTTCACAAGGGGCTGCTTATCTTCACGAAGGATTATCAGCTGATGATCGACGCCTGGTTGAACAGCTCTTCGATAGCGGCGCTATTCAAATTGCAATCGTTACAAGAGATCTTTGCTGGGATTTGTCTATAAACTGTCATCTTGTAGTTGTTATGGATACCCAGTGCTACAATGGAAAGACACACGCTTACGAAGATTATCCTATCACAGATGTCTTGCAAATGGTAGCTCGTGCAAATCGACCATTAGAGGACGACGATGCTAAATGTGTTCTCCTTTGTCAGAGCTCAAAGAAAGACTTCTTTAAGAAGTTTTTGAACGAACCTCTGCCCGTAGAGAGTCATTTGGATCACAGGTTGCACGATCACTTTAACGCGGAAATAGTAACAAAAACGATCGAGAATAAACAAGACGCAGTCGATTATCTTACATGGACTTTCTTGTATAGACGGCTCACACAAAATCCAAATTATTACGGATTGCAAGGTGTTACGCATAGGCACTTATCCGATCATTTATCTGAACTAGTTGAGAGTACTCTGAGTGATTTGGAACAAGCTAAATGCGTTGCCGTGGAAGATGAAATGGACACATTGCCATTGAATCTTGGAATGATCGCTGCTTATTATTATATCAATTATGCAACGATTGAACTGTTCAGCCTTTCTTTGAACAATAAAACCAAAATCAGAGGGTTACTGGAAATTATTTCAGCAGCCGCGGAATATGAAACGGTACCCGTTAGACAACGGGAAGAAAATTTGTTGCGAAGTTTAGCAGCACGCCTCCCACACGCTCCACAAGCCGCAAGGATGGCTGATCCTCATGTGAAAGCACAGCTTCTGCTGCAAGCGCATTTGTCTCGAATACAACTCGGCCCGGAGCTGCAAAAAGATACGGAGTTGGTGTTAAGCAAAGCCGTCAGGTTGATACAAGCTTGCGTTGATGTTCTTAGCTCGTCTGGTTGGTTGGCACCTGCGGTTGCAGCTATGGAACTGGCGCAAATGGTCACTCAAGCGATGTGGTCTAAGGATTCTTATTTAAAACAATTGCCGCACTTTACTTCTGAAACAATTAAACGTTGCACTGATAAGGGGGTGGAGACTGTATTTGATGTAATGGAGCTGGAGGACGATGACAGAAATCGTCTTCTGCAATTATCTGAAACACAAATGGCAGACGTTGCTAAGTTCTGTAATCGTTATCCCAATATAGAAATGTCCTATGAAGTTCAGGACAAAGATAAATTGCGTAGCGGTGGCACAGTGAACGTTATCGTTCAGCTGGAAAGGGAAGATGAAGTTACTGGACCAGTCGTGGCACCTTTCTTCCCACAGAAACGCGAAGAGGGATGGTGGGTGGTGATCGGTGATCCAAAGACCAATTCTCTGCTGTCTATCAAGAGATTAACGCTACAACAGAAAGCAAAGGTTAAACTTGATTTTGTAGCACCTGCTCCTGGACAACATTCCTATACTTTGTACTTTATGAGCGACGCTTACTTGGGATGCGATCAGGAATACAAATTCACCATAAATATAGGAGAATACGAGTCAGACGCGAGCTCAGGATCAGAGTCAGATTAAATGAAATGCGTTTTCTTCATTTTCAATATGTTTGACATAGTTTTATATTTACTTATAAATATAACTACACATTAGTGACAGTATACATGCGAGAACAGACTTGGTAATATAAGGTAAACGACGATTTAGGTAAAAAGTAGTTATTTTTCACCATTTGTAAACGGATACAATATAAATCATCTTTTCCTTTTCTACGCCGGCTTTATCATTAATTATTGCATTTTTAAAAAATGTCAAAAATACAGGTGTTTATAAAAAGTGTAGTAACTTTTAGTTACATTATCAGAAATGTGAGTGTCATTTAGTTTGAAAATATATGAATGTCTCAAGTGCAAGTCAGTGTATGAACAATAAAAAAAAAACGTGTATGTAGTCTTCAACTACTAGTATACCTTTATAATATTTGTAAATACAGTTTTCGTGTAAATAAAGAGTACATTCGAATAATCGTATGAAGTTCATTGAAAAATAAACAAATTCTGCGTTTTTACATTACTTTATTGCGCTTCTCAATACATTTAATCAAATGGAAATGAGGTCCCATGTTCGACATCGTTACTCTATAAAATACACATTCAATTTTGAATTGTTTTCGAACAAAAAAAAATTAAGTAAAATTCGTTCAAGTAGTATCAAAGACTGTCTAGGTCAGATTCGTAAGTGCTGCGTGTAAAACATTCAACGGCTACGCTTCTTATTTTTAGCATTATCAACCCTAAGCCTGTCAGACACATCACCGCCCCTTCGTATTTGTTTCCAATAGACAATGTTGCACTTATTGTACACCCATTGTCACAAATTAAATTACAGATATAAAATGTGCATTTCATAGATTATTAAACCATTTGAAATTATTAACAAATAATCTTTTTATAAGAAAAATCGTTTTATTTGGAAAATCAAACTTGTCCATTATACATTGCATCCCACGTATTCTGCCCACCTGAATTATGATTGTTATTTTAAACAATAGACGGAAATGTTAAGAATGAAAATTGTAGGATTTAAAGAAATAAATAACATAATAATAATAGTTTCCTGACAGATGGGTGCGTAGAGGACATATAGAGGTCAATTTAATTTTTTTAAGCGAAATACTCAATTTTTTATGTTTGATTTCGAAAAAGTGATCTTAATAAAAATTTTGTTAAACTGTATTCCTCTTTCGAAATTATTTAAAATACGCCTTAAAATTATTTCCTATTACAATTGTTAAATTATTGGTATCGTATTTTCTCATTACTGAGATGAAGTATTGACTATAAAATATTATAATTAATATCGCGTACTTCATTGTTTTTATAGTAAATCGATATTAATATCTCTTTTAGTCGTGGCGGTTTCAATTCCGCTTCAAATGGGTGGAAAATGGATGACAGTTCATATAGAAATTGTTACTATGCAAGTTGCACATTTTAAAATTTAAGACCACGCGAATTTACGTGAAACGGTTTCAGGATTTAAAAAAAAAGATTGTTTTGAAACCATCGTGTTTGTGCGAATTAAAACTTTTCCCGGCTAACTTATACTTATTATGTACGTGTCATCCAAGTTTGAATAATACAGTGTTCAGATAACAAAAGTTCGAACAATTGTATTATAAGAATAAATCGCGCAAAATATAAATAATGTTTGTCTTCATCATAACCTATTTTCGTAACAATAAATATATATGTAAGCGTTGCATACAAATGCAACAATATATTAATATTATTGAATAGACGGAGGTATACTTTATGAAAATGAAAAGATAATATAAAAAATGTATATGAACAATTTTTAAAAATCTATTTTGACATTCTTCGTTGACAGAGTTCACGCGCTGTTCAGGTATACCTTTACTTGTTTTTATTGATCGACGCCTGTGCAATAAGCGACCTCGACGTATCAACCCTAGCCTATGAGAAGTAATCATCGGTTAATATATCGTTTATATATCGTTTCCTAACATTTAGAATTTTAACCTTATCTTCGACACGATCATGCAACGTACGGTGGCCGTCTCTATTTGTTAATAATTGAACGAAAACACTGGACGGAAAAGTACGGAGATAAAGAGGTCGTTGAAGTACCTGCAAGGTGAAACGACAGCAGTATTTGAAGCAATAATAACTTCAATCAATGTAGTAATTCTACTTTATTCAAGTAAGACGTATTAAATAGTGAATGTTGTAAGATAGAACATTCGTATTCTAAAACAATTGACAGTACAAAATGATGTTTTAATAAAATAATGCATGGATATTTTTGTTATATTATTTTACAATTATGACATGTTATCCATGATTACAACACTGTCATTGAAGTTCATATTTTTAATACACATAAAAACTAACTTTTTTTAATCTTCCTTTTCAGTGTTGAAATATTATGTATAACTGTCAAATATATTTCTGTGCATCAAATAGATCAGATTAAAAGTAAACTATTATAATTTTGTAAATAAGTTCAACGTATAAAAATTAAAATATGAGTTTGAAGTACAATATGAATATACAGATATAAAATAAATTTTGTAATTATTAAAAAAAAAAGAACTATCAGTGTTATCTATTATATAACTTGCATTGGGAGCATGAGATTTTTATTTATCTATATACTACTAAGTTTATATGTATATCTATTCATTAATTAGTTTGTAGAGGTAGATAAGGTACATATAGTTTATGTTTTTTCTTATGCACTCACACTCACGCAAAATAAGAATCTTAGCTGGACTGTATTAGTAACTTGTTTATCACAAGTTGCAGCTCAATTGAAGTTCTTCTTCATACGCATATGTAATTGTTTAAAAAATAAAATGGAATAAGCTATATGTACTTTTAGAATATTAGCAGTGCTGTTACCATATACAATATTTGCTGGGATAAAATGTCACGAAAAATTGATCAAGAGGTCACGAATATTAATATTATTTGACAAGGTATTACGGTATAATAATAGTTGTACCTAATCTTAAAATATAAAGCTTTGTATCTGTATTGATTATCATAAAAATTATGCATTGATACTTGTCTACTTCAGCTGCCTGAATTTTTTACATTAATTCACATTGCTAATAGGAATCAAACAAAAATTGGTTTAGCACCCCAGGTGTTCATCAGAGAACAATAAACTTTATATATGTAATTCAACATTGTGCAGGTTTGTACATTTAGAAATGCATTTATTTATTATATTTATATTTGTCTTCCTATTACATTTTTAATTAAAATTGTTGAATCACATATATTTAGAAAGTAATTTAACTAAACTATAAGAATTAATTCTCTTAATATATTTAGAATCGACTGAAGAAACCAAGAATATGCATATGTTTATTTAAGATTTAAAAAGTCCATACAGATGAATGAAAATTACATTTATCCTATTTGTTTACATAACAGTAACTACTCCTTGATCAAATAAGAATATTCATGGCTGATGCTAATGTCACAGTAATTTTCAATATTCTTTATATCACAACAAATGAAAATTCATTAATAGCACGTTGCAACATATCATCTAAATATACTGATTGTTCTCTAAAAAAATAATCATTATTAATTTATTGTATCATTATGTTAGAGGATTTAGAACTTCATTTATGGTCTTTTTTGTGAAAGTTAAAAATATTTTGTATTTAATTTTAATTTTATTTTGTGTATGTATATCTTGCGGTTGAAAATCGTTGTTACCAGCAAAGTTAGTTTTAGCAAGCATTAATTGAAATTTGTTCACGACGGTATCGAGTTTTTATAACATTGAAAGCTTTTAGCTCTCCTTTGTGAAATACTATGACAAACTGAAAGACGTTCCTATCAGAAGGCGTGCATTTCTATACGAGCAAATATAGCTATTCACGAGCATGAGGCTTTGTCTCTAACAAAGAAACCGCACTATATGTTAGACACCGATATGAAGGAGGCTTTGTAGAATGCTAGTGGACAGATAGATTCTCAACCATGTCGAGTCGCAACAATAAACACTTAATATTTCAGGATATAAATCTCCGTTGAGAGACGAAAAAATAGAAATATAGTAGGAAACACATTTATTTTAAATATTTTGTTATACAAAAATTTCGAAATAAATTATCGCATTATTTAATTTTTGTTTGTTATTTATATTTTTGAAAATGTATCGTTTATATCATTAATCAATTTCCTTTCCTTATTATTATTTTCCCATCTATTTGTTCCCTGCATTTATTTAATAAAGAAACTAATAACAATTAATATTTATCAATATAAAATTAAGTATTAATTAAGTACTAATTTTATATTGATAACATAACGATATTTATTATTATCTTTTCAGGATTTCCTGGCACACAACGTAAATTATGTAACATGAAGGGGAAACATGAATATCACAATGCTTCGATGTTCCAATATATCACGGGCAATGTGTAAAATTATTAATTGCTTGGCGATATGAGTAGCGACAGAAATATGACCGTCAATCTACTATGAAACATAAACTAAATTCTAAAACCACAATCATTCAAATTGAACAATGATTTTCTGTTATTTCGGCAAATTCTTAATTCAGTGGTTCATTCAAAATAAGTGGGACAAAGTCAACCTTCGCAATTTCTTTTGTAATCCGTCGCAAACAACCAGAGTCGATCTTGAATTTATAAAATATATTAGCATTTTTGGAAGTAGTTAACTATCAAATTCTTTGAAATCCTGGAAGCCTCTAAGTTAAGAAGTAATCGAATTCGAACGCTGTAATACGCAACGGTATTCGTCGTTTGTGCTATATTACAGTTATTACAAGCAAAACGAGAATGATTATCACTTGTGAAAAAAAGCACGAAGAATTTCGTCTTTACGAGTAGAAATCGCGGGGGGTGAAAATTGAAAGAATTAAAAATGTCCGAGGGCGAAGGAAAACGGGCTTCGCCGATACCGGTGGTGGCTCAAATACAGTGTTGCAACAGCGTAACTAATACACCGTGTCCTGCGCTTCAAGTAACTCCACGAATGTTAAGATCGCCAAGTCATGAAAGTGTCACCACCGATCTCTCCCTGTTTAGTGTTTCCTCGATAGCAAGCGAACTTAGGGGGGCTGGCAATAGACTGGTTACCTTCAAATCTTACACCGATGTTCATCTTGCTGGCCGTGGTCCATCGCCGAAACCTGATTTCCGGCAAATTCAGACCACCAGGTATCAGCTATTAATCATTACATCCTCTGAAACGCATTATTGTAATATCTTGCGAACGTAGAAGGTGGCAGCAAGTAAACAAAACGTCGTCACCAGCGTATCGCCGAGTCAATTTTATAACAAAACTTCTTTGTTCCTACCGTTTTTGTAATGAAACCTTTACCAACATATCCGCGACATTTTTCTGAATAAAACGGTACCAAACACGACACAATTAGGATCGGAAATACTCGTTTAATCCACGATATAGTAGAACCTCGATTATCCGAACTGATCAGTAGAACGGAGCCTTTGGATGATAGAATCGTTCCGTAGTCAAGAGACTTAAGAAAATGATTTTTTCTGGATTTACCACATTGATTTATGCAGCATTTCATACGTTTTAGGCCAGCGGATATACCGGAAATACTTTGGTTCGAGGAAGAAAACGAGCTGATTCGTAGCTGTGGGTTACTCTCGTCAGCGCTTGGTCTTCGCAAAAGCTTCAGTACGAGCGATGTCTCTCAGTTACCAAGTCCAGATGCTTTGGACACAGGTGGACTGCGAACAGCAGTCTCCGCCTTGACCTTGGACACTGCCCAAAGAAGTACTTTGCTTTTGGAGCAGACCAGACTCGATCATGCTTCGAGATCTTGCAGCACATGGGTCGCGGTCGGCGAACCCGTGGCCATTACGTCGCAACTTCCTAGTCCTCATGGAGGGGCTGCACAGGAGCAACAACGCCAGCAAAATTTATCCACTCAGACAGCTCAAACATCAGCCCCTCAACCTCCGCCCGCACCCCCGCTACCTTCGGTACCCTTCACGGGAGCAGATCTGGTCAGATCCGTGAACAAAAAAGTCCGTCAGAAATATATACGCCGAAGGTAAATAAATAACCTTCATTCTGGTTTGTGTGGAATATTTATACATTGCGCGATTAGAGGATGACGTATCGGGCCAGTCCATGTGTTTATTTATTCAGGGTTTCCTAGGGTCTTGAGGATCTTAGGAGTTCGATAAAGATTGAAGACTGAGTAGTATGGCTCATTGTCAGAAAGATGTCAACAGTTTACTTACAACACTTTATAATAATTTACAACAATTTGTAATAATTGATTAGTACCTTCTACTATTTCTTAGGGGCTATTCGTCGCAGGACAGTTTATATTAAGCATGTCGTTGCATTTAAATGATACGACTAGACTGCAGATTTTAGCCGTTTATGATACAAAACTATTGGTCTACAAAACAGCTATCGGCATCAAATTATGTCCCCCTCGATACCATTCAACTTTTGTTCCAAACATTTTCCGGGATCGTAAACAATTTCAGAGGTATTCGAGGGGGTCGATTTAAGTGGGATAGACCTCCTGTATATGTATACCATTAAATGGAACTACTTCATTCAAATTTGGTCGAGGTTTATATAACCCAAGTCCGAATGAGTTTATGGGCTGATTTGATGAATTCTTGAGGCTTGCAAGCGGTTTATGACTCGGACACAAACTTCTGTTTTTGGAATTGTATTGTTTGACATTGGCTGGGAATGTGAGGGTTTGGCGAAATTTTAGCCCTAATCGGGCTCTTCTTTCACCGTGTCATAAATCATAGCCTCAACGGCTGGCTTTCAGGTAGAAGGTAACGGTACTCCCGCACAAAGGGAGGATTGCTATAATTCCAGGGCAGAGTTCGGCCTCGGTAAAGATTATAGAAGCTATAGTACAGCTGCTATACCATCGTCGATTTTCAAGCAACGTTTTAGCTTTATTTTCGTATTTTTTTCATTACATAAAATTACACAATGGTGGAGATGTTTATCATTATCTAACTCCACGTCCAGCGAAACCTTAGTCAGCTTGCATTCAGCGGTAAAAGTGACTGGAATATAAAAAATAAGAAATTGTTTCATTAACTTCAACAAAAATAGATTATCTTCAATGTAGTGTACGATTTTGCTGGACCTGGAGTTAGGTAATGTTATACAACTCCACTATTTTGTAATTTTTGCAATAAAAAAGAATTTGGAAATGAAGCTAAAACATTGCTTAATGTTGCCTAAAAAAATCTTTGTTTTCACAGAATCTTTATATGCGAAAAGAAATGTTAGATTTACTCCATTTTATTAGGCTTACAGGGTTGCATACCCCTTTGAATAGAGTTCCACAAGTACTAGCAGAATACCATGAATTTTCATATATTCTGCATAGTCGGAGCTCACACAGAAGAAATCGGAAGAAATCGGGTTTCAAGTCACAGGACTTGGACTAATCATAGTTTCTAGAATAGTAACAAACTGTAGGCATGGTGCAATGAACGACGCAAAAGTGAAAATTTATCATTTCAATACCTGACTTCACAGATTTCCTCGGTGTATCAAAATGAACCCTTTTTTATAATCTCGCAAACCGTGAGTAATGTTGAGCAAGTATCATAACAGACGTAGGAAATCTAATAATTCTTCACAGTGCAGTAGTCGTGTAATATTTAGCTACTTCACCGATGGTAGTATAGTAGAGTACCCTCTGTGACTTAATCAATCAACATTTAAGAAGAGATCCTGTATAGTAGTAGAAACAGTTGACTTATCTTCTGATCAAGTAGAGAAAAAACTATACTTCAAGAAGAAAAAATAGTTCGTGATAAATTAGTGTTTATTTTTTTATAGGTTGCGCTTCATTGCAGATATACAGTGTAACCAAAATGGCGTGTTATTCTTGATGAAAACGGTATAATCACGGTTTCAAGTAGATTCTCGATTTTCTGGTTCTGCTGACGCGGTTGAACGCAAGGTGCCATAACCGAATTGTCACTGAAAGAAAGCAAATTTTATTTTAGGGTCCTAATTGCTATCGATACGTTAGAAATGGCATATAGCCCTTGGTTCAACGGTACCAGCATGACCCTTCCTTTGGAAGTCTATTTAATAGCTATACTACACAATTTCCATTGAATGTAACGGCACAGCAATGCCATACTTGCTAATAGTGTACATAAACGGTAACAGAGACTACAACCTCGTCAACAAAGTATCTTTCACCAAAATTAGTCTTCCCGTATGCTAGCTTTACAGTGAATTCAGTCTTACTCTTAGAGGGCATGTTGGCCGCAAGAATACGTAGCGATTTTTACAAATCTACCGCAGAGTGGACCTAAATACCATGATTATTTTTTCGTTTGCAAATTTAACAATATTCCATTCTGAAGTAATATTTGCGCGAGTTTCATTGAAACGGAGTGGTGTATCAGTTGGCTGACGTTTGTTTGCGGTAGAGAAAACGCGAAGCGAGATACGAGGATCAATTATTGATTGGGCGTCCTTATGGTTTGCAGATTGTTGACTACTTACCGCGCGTTGGAACGGCTCTCGCAGAGCGAGTTTAATTTGGATCAATTAGAGGCTGCGGCGAGCGCGGCGCAAACTTCCAGCAGTACCTTACTAGTTCCTGGTGCATCGACTATTACCGGAATCGCTTTGTTGGGACGAAAAGAACGAAATCACGCGCTGACCATTAAAGACGTGGAGAGAGAGCGCGGCAATCAATTGTCGAAGTACGAGAGGAACATGATGATCTTCAACTGGCTGCACACTCTTGATGATACTGCTACTGTTGATAGTGTTGAATAAATTGAATCAAATATTTATTATCGAATCTTCGATCAAATAATTTATTGCGCAAAGGTGTAAACCCTTTCGTTATGCAGGGCAGTAAAAGGAAATCTGTACAGTAAGTCACGAGAAACAGTTATAAATTCGAGGATGCAAAGGTACATGTACAGAACGTTAATTATTATACGGGATGACATACGGTACATTCTAAATGAATTTATTCAGTTTGTTCCTACGAATAATAGGAATTATAAAAGGTAATTCGTCCAACTTAAGGAAGTTGGAACTGACAGCGCTCTGTTTGAACGTGTTTGAACGTGTATACGTACGCAACGAAATCTTCGAACAGATTCGGACACCGTCCAAAATAAACTTGTGAGCGTGTCACGGTTTTTTATTAATGAGCAATTCGATTAATGAGCCTCCGAGACCTCGACGTATGCCGTCGACGTCCTCCCTCCATTGCGACTTCAGAGTTCTTTGGCGACTGGGGTTCAAGTGATAATATCGTGATGAAAACGTCGGCGATCGACTACCAAACATGTCGCGGAGGCTCGCGAGTTCGTATTTGAACTTTTTTTTTTACGGAAAGTCGCGAACTTTACCGCGAGCTCGCAAGCTCTTCTGTTCGAACCCATTGGAACTCTTCGTTGCGTGCATATACGTGACATTCCAAGGGGAATTCGAGCTTGCTGGATTTCAATTCGAAATCTCCGTCGAACTACGTTCACGATCATTGCAAACTTTTTCTAGATCTTTAAACGTCGCGTGTCATATCAAAAATCCGGAGGAGAAAGTGCCAAGTGGCGCGAACGCGCTTCTTTCGTTTCATATCGAGAAGTGCCAAGGTCGCGCTGTTTTTCATGTTTATAGTAGCAGCTACCGGGGAGTAAATGCGATATAGCATCCGTGAAGATTACGAGAACGAGAATTTCAGGAAACGGTCGTGAGATTGTTCAGACGCGTTCAAACCTCCTGAGCGACTTCAACGCCATTGCAAAATGTATACTCCGTAAGCTGTTCGTTGTACGCAACGAATGTTTAAAACTACATTGTTTTCAGTGAAGCACGCATTTTTCTGATTGAAATGAGTCCAAACACGACATATTTACTCGTTTAATCCACGATTCGGCAGAACCTCGATTATCCGAACCAATCTCTGAATTCTTCATTATCCAAATGATAAACAACTCAATCTAAAGCGATTTTCACAAACCAGTGAAGATTTAATCTAGTACTGTAGCTAGGTAATTGTTTTATTGTTTTATATTTTTGGATCACAATCTTAATGTACAGCGAGTGGTTTACGAGACATTCCAAGTCGTCAAGTTAGGTGAATTACTTGGTACTATGAAATTCCTTACAGTAAAATACAGTATTATTCCTCTCTAAAAATACTAAGAATAAAACCGCAAACTTACGTTCTCTGCATGTTTTTTATAATTAAATTAAAAATAAATGACAAAGTTTTCTGTTTTTTGAGACTCGCTGCAATGCTCCACCAGTGTATAGTTACGCAATTTTTGTAAAATAAATCTCGAAGGGTTTAATAAGTTAGTAAAAGCCTGTTGTAACTGAAAGATAATGACTTTCAATTTAGCATAGTGTTACACACTCTTGCATTGACTCTAAGCAATATTATTCTGTACCAATATATTTTCAGCTGTTACGGGTTATAATGAATTATTCACATAAATGTAACGGTAAACCATAATTGATTATAACTTTTCTTACTTATTATACTACGTAGCGTTAAGAACAGGATGCATATAGCAGAAGTGTATTTGACTCTATTTTGTGCATCCTAATTGCACAAGGTGATTGTATACTCATCATAGCGCGGTACGGTCCGATTCTTTATTGGGCTGCTGGTCAATTTTCCATTCGGAATAAGCCGCTGCTTGTTAATAACTAACTATTACGAAAAGCTCGTTACCATTTGTGTAATTTAGATGTGGTTTAACGTTAATATAGATAGTCGATTTGTAATGACATACAAGAATTTAATATAATAATTACATATATACATACAAACAATACCAGCGTACTAGAATGTGTTACAACGTGTTTTTCTGTGATGTATGACAATGGTCTCTAACTAAACGAGATATGGTGTGGAATGCGATATATGTTTTTAATATGGATATTAATATTTTCCTATTAATATATATTGTAATTGACGATGGGGCATGGCGGTCATGAAATGTTTAATGATTGTATTTTTCTGTGGCTATGATTCTATGTACTGCACGAGGGGGGGGGGGGATTCTTGATTTCTCTTCCAAGGATATTACCTAGGATTTTTTAATCTTACTTGATGCCGGGTGCTGTAAAAAGGGGGAGGGGCTATAACACCTAAGAAAAATACAGGTTCTACTGACCAATATGTAACTTTAATCTGTGACGTTTAAAAAGTGCCGATTTGATATACTTCTCATTATGGTAATTGATATACAGCATTCACTCCAAGAGTGATCAAAGACAGAACTTTATTATGTTTAATTTTTTATTTACAAGATCTCCATTAACACATCTGTGAGATAGTTCTGATTAAAATGAGATCAAACACGATATAATTTTAATTACATTTGCTTATTTAATGAAAGATGTCTCGGACGCGAAGAACATCATGCGGACAAAAAGAGAAGCTTAGAGTCACATTAGGACAAATTAAAATTAAGTCTCTAAATCCCTTGGTTCCCCTTTTTTTCTAGTCTCATCTAAAGAGCGTCTTTGATAATGTAGTCCCTGCACAATAAATAACCATCTTTAGCCCTAAAATCTTAACATTCTCGGAGTGAATATTGTACTATAGTTACAGTAAGTTACAGATACATATGTGGAGTCTGCCCTAACGATCCTAAAGTTTGTAAGAAGAATAGGATCCTAAATTAAAAATGACTTTAATAAAATTGTGTCGGACTGCAGAAGAAACTACGCTATATAGAAAAATATTTGTCATAAAAGCTTTGTTTATTATTGTTTTTGAATATAACTTTCCGACGATGTTCCGTCAAGCTTTACCAACAAAGAAAACCAGTTGATTTTATTTTTTACTCACGTTTCAGGTTTCCATAAACCCAAACATAAGACTACATACATTCTTTACTTACAGTATTTAATACTTTTTTATGTGTACTAGCACATATGGAATATATTTTTCTTATAAACAACGAACAGTCTCAGGTATTTGAGAAGTTAACGTTTCATGTTTAGAGTAGTAATTCGAGCGGATTCAAGAATATCTGAGGGTATCTGCAAACAACATTGATGATACATTCTGGCTACGATATAATGCTGAAGGACTGCACGTGGGAATTATGGGATAAGGAGAGTCATTATTCCAAGCTACCGGTTTAAATCGTTCCAATTATTTAAATTTAAGAGGACTAATCTTCTATTAGCTAGGTCCATTCAAGCATAAACCGGATCGAGTCTTGATCTCGTCGATCATTGTCATACTGTGCACAAGAGATGAAGCTCCTATTCGAATTTTTTATGTTTGTGTTCCTAAATTGGATAACCTTGATATGCTACATGCATACAGCGTTGCTCTCTCTCTTTTATACCGACTTTCTAGACAAAAAAGGATAAACACACAGTATGCAAGAAATTCGAAACGTTAGAAAACAGACAAATGTCCTGTTACTATTCCTATGATTAAAAATCTTTCTATTTTAAGTAAAAAATGTAATTTTTAAATTAAATTTATTCTCTTGAATACGGCGCATGCGCACTTCTACATGAAAACTTACATATTTAAAAGGTAGATTTACGTATTATGCACGGCTGGAAAGATTAATAACGGTTGTTATATTACTTAATTCGTTGACATTATCGTTCTGACCAATAGTAAAGATAACAACCAATTAAACTTGCATTCCCTTCGCAGTTTTTCTTTCCAGCTCCGTATAGTACACTTGCACCGTGCGCGCGCACCAGATAATGGCTAACGAAGTGTATTCGTTCTAACCCTAGGACGATTCTTCGACCAATAGCAACAATGCGTGGGACGGTTGGGAGTTGCTATTGGCCGAAGAATAGTAGAGTTAGAACGAATACACTTTGCTAGCCATCATCTGGAGCGCGCACGGTACACCAGTGTCACCAGACCAGAGGAAATTGAAGGGAATACAGTTACCCTCTCTCTGTCATTACCGAATTAGTCACGTGACATTGTGACACATGCACGACAGAGACGAATCGCGTCACGTGATCGAGCCATGGTGGGGATGCTCGCCGTCCGGGGGATGGGGAAATGGCGTCGTAGAAGGGGGGCGGTAGAGTGGGAGACAAATCTGGCAACACTGCGGCACACTTGAGGCCGCATTCAGTTTTGAGGCCGCATTCATAATTTATAATGGTTCCACTTAGGAGCGCATGTGTCTAGAAATAGGTTTTCCAAAAACGCTGAAGTTTCATCGCTAGTGCAATTTTCGTTTATGGTGTGTACGTACTACTACACAAAGACGCGTGCGCATTTTCCATGTGTATACCAGTAGTGCGCGTGGTGTGAAGAAACCGGGAAAAGCATGTATAAACGTGTCGATCACGTGTGATGCAGCTGCTTGTGTATGTTTAAGTAAGTACACAGTATTAATCTATAAATTTCGAGATTGTTTGCAATACTATCAATTGTTAATGATTCCACGAACGAACCTTAATTCTATATGAAAATGATAACTTACATATGTAATTATCTGTCGATCGGCATATGTCCAGTGACACATGCTGCTCACGTTGCGTGGCATTGTACGGAAAATCTGTCAAAGAATAGTATATAGTGTGATTCGTAATGTCTTACAAAGTGATTGAACAATTTATTGATTGTTGTCCTACGTTTGGACGTTGGTTTTAAACAATTCATTAAAATATTTGGAGGCGTGGCGTGTGTAGCAACTACATATGAGTATGCTTTCTTTGCACACGTGTTAGATACACGTGCACATAGTATATAATCTATGCGCCAGTACATGTGTGTGTGCGCGCGTGCAGGCGTGAATTGTCCCTATAAGAATATAAACTCGACATGTGCATTTAAAATCGTCTTGTAACAGCAGACATCGCAGATTATTTTATAAAGTAAACCTCTGTCAGAACGTTTTATTGTATTACACCTGTCAGATTGTGGTTATGCGACAAGTCCTTTTTTCTTACACTCCGCTAAAATATAACGGTATCTCGTGTCTTTGTCGATCTTTAGCATTTTCACGTTTGCAGTGGGTAATGTGGATAAATTTCTGGTTTTATGTTAATATATACGTAATTGTGATCGTTAAATCGTCGAGTGTGCGAAATATTTGAAAATGAAATGATAATCTGAAACCAGTATCAATTTCAACGTCTGTATACCAAGATTTGTGTCACATTACCATTGTTTCGAACATAACCTTAAAGAAACGCGTGGCCGCATCATATCACTTTGACAAATTTCCTTATTGTTTTTGTATATTTCCAATTGCAGGCTGATTATACAGGATTGCCAATTAAGTATACGCTTGAAGTTGTATCATGGAAACAGGGTTTTTAAATTTTCACGATGAAGAACACTTTTCAGATTTTTCATTGTCTCTGGAACAGGTAATTTGTTTATTATATTTTCAGAAAATGTAAATAGTTTGGTGTTTGTAGACACAAAGGTTATGCTTTCATATTTAGATGACGTTATTTTTAATGTTAATATTAATAATCATATAAAAATAAATTTTTAATATTTTAAGTATTAGTATATTTATTTCGTTAGATACTTATAATTTGTGCATTTTTGTCACATGAGTTTGAACAATTATGCTCTGTGTATTGCCCTTTTACAATTTATGTCAATGGCAAAGTATGGTTGCGAAGTGTTTTATTTTTAATATACTCATTAAAGATGAACACATTTTATATTTAATTTACTATGTTTTTCTAAAGATTTTAATATTATAAATTATAACTTGTAATTGCAAATTCTATATTACAAATTATATAGTCGTATTTTTTGTATGACATTGTAACAAAAGTATATTAGATATGACACTAATACTTTTCTAAATTATTGTTAATATAATTTCTATACTATACTCTTCTATTGGACTTACATTTGGGTTTAGTAAAATCATTATTATTTTTTTTCTAATTCATTTAAATATTTTAATAGTACACGTACGTAATTAGGTTGATGTGATCTAATAGCTTCCTGGGTATACAAAATGTGAATTGAATTTTAAAAGTTTTATTTGAGTAATGATAGTCTTGAAATAATGAAGTATTTATGTATTGTGTTACTATAAATACAATGAAATACATCGTCTCTTTGTAGCACTTAATGGAAAAGCCTCAAGATTTATTAATGCACATAGTAGAAAATGATTTCGATTATATGGAAACTCATCTTGATATTGCAAATTCTGATAGTTTATGGAGCAATGAACATGAGTAAGTAGAGACAGTTTTTCTTAGTTTAGTTCTGAAAACAAGTGACACTAAGAAGTTTAATATATTTTAGACATACCGAAGATGTGGATGAAGTATCAATGGCAGACATTTCCACTATATCTAAAATGGATAATATTAAAGAAGATTTTGCAAAAGTTCTCACAGACTGGCAAGAACATATTGGCTACTTGCAGGTTTTACTAGTTTCTTAATCACATTATGTGGTATTTACAGAATGATTTCACAAACTTTCTTTTTCAGACAACCGATATTGACGAATATATGGATATTATAGGGATAAATATGAATACTACTGACAGAAAAAGCTTTTGCATTTCAGAAAATGTATGTCAAGAGGAACAGTTAATACAGACTATAGAGCCTGAAAGCTTTAAAACAAAACAAGCAAGCCTCAAAAGAGAATGTTTTCAGAACAGTAAAAACACGCAAGAACCAAGCAGTAGTAACAAAGACACAGGTTTATTTATATTAATATTATCATCCTATTTTTAAAACCATTATTTTCTTTGTAATATAATTTCATATTTTTTTAGAGAACATAGTAGAGCAGAATTCATATCAGAAAATAGCTGGTGTTATTAAGAATGGAGATAAGCACATAGATATAGAATATAAACAAGGTTATTTATACTCTAAAAATAGTCAGAACAAGGTAAAAAAGAATATACCTAAATACGACAGTATAGGAATTGATATCACTGCAGATATGCTAACAAAACAAAAGAAGAGAAAAAAAGAGAAATATATACTTTCAAATAAAGATACGAAAACTAGTAATCGTAACGATAAATCTCATACGATAAATCAATTACCAGGTAATAAACGAGTTCGCAGTATTTTAAGATGATCCAGATAAATCACTTTATAAAAATGTACTATAATGATTCTATAATTATTATCATAGTCCTGGAAGCTGGAACTGTTGAAAGTTTACTAGAAAAATTTGAAGCTTCTGAGAATAATGTATCGTCTGATTCATCTAGCAAAAGTAACACAGAGTTTGATCGAGATTCGAATTTAAATTATTCGAAAAATCAGAAACTCATTAGAGAGTCTGAAATCACTATTTCGAAGAAATCATTGTCACAAGTTTCAAATCTTCATAAGAATATTAGAAATGCTCTATCCAAAGAAGTAATAGAAAAGATGAAGGTAAATATACGAGAATCTAAGTTTTATAGAATACTCGTTTGTTTAAAATATATTCTTATTGAAAATACAATGAATTTGTAATAGACATCCGGGCGTAAAAAATTAATTTCAATAATACCAACAAGGCCAAGTATACAGGGTAACGGACGTAGTAATGGAACCCGTATGCAAGATGCTGCTGCCACGCTTTCGCGAAATAAGCTTTTAAAAATAGTATGTATAAAAATTTGTTATTTATATGTTTACAGAATATAATTTAATGGAAAGCAATTAAATTCTGTTTCGTAAGACTAAGAAAAAAAGAGTTGCATGACACTAAGAAAATTAGCATCCCAAAATGTTCGAAAACCCGTCCCAACCATCGGGTTCTCGTACACATTTAAATATTATTCACTTTAAATCAATTATACATTGTAGTAATGAGTAAAATCAAATATACCGTTTCTTTAAATCTCTATAATGGGCACTTTACATGAAGTTTAACAACTCTTTATTTGATTAAATTAGGTAACAAATAATAATAAAAGTAGAACTATTGATGGTGGACTAGTTCAATTGGATCATGATTATTGTAGTAGTGCCACTTCATCCATTAGTAGTTCTGATAGTAACAGTGAATATGAAAAGCAATCGAGTGACAATGAAAAGGCGACTCCAGTTAAAGATGGTGATCAGCAACGAACTGATTGTCACTCTACGCTTGCAAAACCGACGGTACCACTTCGTGAGAATGAAATTGTAATAAAAAAGAGGGGAGGATACTCGATTGAAAGTAGTGCGAAGAAAAATGATACGTCAGATTCAAATGAAACAAGTGACTACAGCGAAGAACAAACAGGGGCTACAGTATTGAACAGTGTTCAGCCAAGCAAATATGTGAAACAGATTGACGTTGAAAGTCAAAAGGAAAAAGTAACAGAGAAGGAAAGTTCTCAATGTGTTACGTCAAATCATGCAACAAATTCTGTTAATCAATTTCGGAATGAGTCTTCAAGTAATCCAACTCCGACACCCGAAATGAAAATACGTTCGGCTTTAGCGACAAGTATTTTGCAATTGCAACGTGGTGCTTTAAATAAAACAAAGTCCGTGAACGGGGAGAATCAGAGAACAAAACAGATGGTTTCTGTATTAAAGAAGCCACTTAATGCGCAACTACCAAATGTCGTAATCACTAACGCTGGTGAAAATGTATTAACTACTAATAATGGTTCAAATGATAAAAACGAAAGTATTCAAAATACTGAAGAGAAACTTGCACAAGAAGAAGACAGGAAACCTCCTCGCAAAAAATTGAATTTAGCAGAATACAGAAGTAGAAGGGAGCAAAATCGTAGTGATAATAGCAGAACGAATTCACCATTACAACCAATGACATTGGTGTATATTCATCACGTTTCTACAACAACAGAACCGATCAAAGATGACTTTGGAAGTCTTAATTGGACTGAAAGAGAGATCGTATCGATTTTAAAGCCAAAAGCAGATGTGGACGAGGAGAAAGTTTGTCCGAAACCACAAACTTGTGACATGGGAATACAAACTTACGAAACTGTGTTTGAATTTCCTCCAAAGTCTTTAATTGACGTTGACGAAAGACACGAGCAAGACAGGTAATAAATATTGTTAGACATTTTCTATATTACTATAATTACTGAATAGTTTCGAAACAAAATATTTGTTCTTTTAAAGACAATTGCATAATTTTTTGGTGTTATTTAAATCGTACGAATTATCATTTTCAGAGAAAAACATGTCCCGAACACAAGGCAACGATCTTACAGAAAGCACAGAATTAGTTCTAGTTCAAGTCGATCTAGATCAAGAACTAAAAGTAAAAGTAGGAGTAAAAGCAGAAGCAGGAGTAGTAGTAGTAGAAGCAGATCCCGTAAACGCAGCATTACACGCAACCGAAGAATAAGCCATCGTCGTAGCTCTGTCAGTTCAAGTAGTAGTTGGTCATCTCGTTCACGTTCGCGTTCAAACACTAGATCTACTTTCAGTTCAGAATCGACATACTCACGATCACGTTCTAGATCGTCCAGGTCAAGGTCCCGGTGTTCTTCAAGATATTCCAGTTGTTCAAGGTACGTACTTCAATTTATATGAAGGGAGTACAAAAAATCCCCTTCGATTAAAAATCTTTAAAATCTACGTTTACAGATCTTCGACCCGTTCTAATTTTGGGAGAAGCAAATGGCCAAATCGTCGAAGAAAGGAAAGGCGCTATCGCAAAAGTTACGATAGACACAGGCAACGCTCTTCAAGCAGTTATCGTAGTTATAGGGATTGGAGAAGGTGTATATCATTCACAAGTGTAATTCATTCATTATGTCTAGGGAAAAATGGTGTCTTGCAATTCGGAATTTTATTATACTTCATATATTAACATCTGATCACGACAATAATATTAACCAAATGACACATTTTAGAATAGAAGCTAAGTTTAATTACCTGTTAATAGTTAGATGATCAGCGCCATTTTAATTGTATTAGATCTCCGTCGAGTTCTTGCCATAAAGCATATGACACCTGGTACGACAGGGAAAAGCAAAGACAGGTAGAGGAACGAAGAGTAATTTATGTTGGACGATTAGAAGAAGGAATTACGAAAGCTGATTTACGTAGAAGATTCGAAGCTTTCGGACCCGTTGTAGACATTAGTGTTCATTTTCGTGAACATGGGTAAATATTTTGATATCGTGTAGCATCTCTTGTAATATCAACAAATAGAAATGGAGTCTCTGACTGTTCGTTATATCGCAGGGATAATTATGGTTTTGTAACGTTTGCTTATAAAAATGATGCGTACGAAGCTGTCGAGCATGGTAACGATGATCCTGCTTTACCCAGATACGATTTATGTTTTGGAGGGCGACGAGCTTTTTGTAAAGTGAAATATGCTGATCTTGGTAAGAAGTTTTATTTGTATTAAATTTAAAACAAATACTGGAGTACCACAGAGAATTAACTGGTTATCGAAATGCATTAAAGTTACTATTTGTTGGACGCAGAGCTTGAAACGGTTCCGAATTTTTTAACAATTATGTTTTTTATGGAAACAATTTTACGGCAAGTTTCTTGTACAAATGTCCACCGATCCAGAGGTCTAGATCCGCCCCTAGAACGGATAATCATTAGTCTTTTTGTACCCTGTGTAAATGTATCTCTCTTTTTTTGTAAAACATACCATAAAATGCAGTTATAATAATTCTTAGTCATTTGCGGAAACTTTGATACGAGAATCGATTGTATAACCGTAAGAATCGATATATAGAACCGAAAAAATAATTGTTTTGAACCGATATAAGAACCACAATCGAGACAGACTTAGCTGAGAATTTTGGTTGTTCTTAGCAGTTATTTAAGATAAAGGTTCTTCGTAACTGTGTTAAGAACTGAAACCGATATTATAATAGTTTTCAAGTCCCGGTTGTACAGTGTTATGTGGCGGAACTACAATATTTTTGAAAATTCGTCTCTTTTTATCTAGTGCTGCCTCATGTTTGATTTAAATTACAACAAACGTAATTAATACAATTGCAGTACAATATAATATTCATGTTGGAATGGGAAGAATGTTCTAAATTTGACTGTACATTGTTTACAATAGATGGCATGGCAAGCAGCTCACCGAGCAGTGGTGGAGGAGGAGGTGGTGGAGGAGGAGGTGGCGGAGGAGGAGGTGGAGGAGGAGGAGGAGGACACATGCCGCCGATGAACGAAGATAACACATTCGACCTGTTACTAAAAGAAGCAAAAGCTAAGTTGCGCAAAAGGAAGGTTTGACACATGTACTACTTATTAGTTGTAAATGTAATTTAAAATTTAGTACAGATGTCGTTAACGATTATATCCAATGCAAAAAAAAAGTAAGTGAAATGGTATACTGGTATTTTCTACCAGGCGATATGTAGTGAGAATTACGACGTGATTATTGTAGAGTATGCATTACCATTGCAATGATTTTGTGGTATTTGTAAAGGAATATAGAACGTGACGGCTTCATATTTCGAAGTAATCAACAACAACATTATTAAATTGTACAGGATATATCTCACTTAAGTCTACGCTATTTTCGGTAACAATGGAAGTATTAAATTTCATTCTGAAAGTCTGGTTAGTTAACAGTGTATAATTGTAATAGGATTATTTCAAAGTTTCTCCTCATTTATATAGCAATAAGTTATTGAAGTCATTACCGCATTAATTATGCAACCATTGAATGAAAAACAGAAATTTTTCAAACAGAAATTTATTGTATTTTAAAAGTGTTCTGTATGAATAAGATTATAAATATATATACATGCTAGAGGGTATACCATCTTGATCTTTTTCACATTCTTATCTCCAAAATTACCAATTATTTAATACAATGTTTCAGATGTCGTTTATTCTGTATAGAACAAATATAGTATGCTTTAAAAATGCAGCAGATCCAAATTCTTTTTGGGATCTTACGAATGGTTCAGGTAATAGAAATAGAAACAATTATTACGAGAGGACTATCCCAATACCATTAATCACAGTCTTGTAAGACGACTTCTCAGAGAGTATATTTTATCAGCCTGTTCACAAAAGGCTCCAAGAAAATCACTATATTTGTTTCATTAAGAATAAATCATTTTGTGCAAGCCGTATTGTAATCAACATGATTATTCCATTCCATGATTTACAGAGACACTTTTATCAATAGTTACGACAATTTGAAAATCGCTTATGTTCTTTTCGTACAATCGTACACCATATAATTAATTAAACTTAGAAATAATACGAACGATTAAAACTAGAATAGGTTGTATACCAAATAATGTTTCTGCGGTGTGTAGCAAAACAATGATTTTAGAGCAAAATTGAACAAGGCTCGAGAGTACGTTTTTTCCCCTTATGTGTTAGATCGATATAACGATATAGATTACTATAAAAGAAATGCACTGTATCGCATAGAAATCTAAGGTGTACTTGAGATGTTGGATGTATTTTTACTCTGAATAAAACCGTAGAGCTCGCCAATACAGAAAGGAAATTGTGACTGAAACATTTTATTAAATCGCTAATAGTTTTCAGATATAATTGTGCGGAAAGATTGGATCGGGACCCTGTATATATTGTTTAAAAACATAACTTTTACTTTCATAGGAAAGTAAATGTATTTCGTTACTTCGAAGATGCTGTGCATCAATAACATTTGTGTGTACCACAAGCAGTAGTGCTCGTTTAGTGGTTGCAACTTTCACATGCTTCATAGCACTATACAAAGGCAATTATCCAGAAATCATCAACTATTTTCTGTCTCCAGCCTGTTGGAATATGAATGGTGTTTGGAGATAGTCAGTAAGAATCATTGAATGCAAATAGGATATTTAGAAAACTCATTGAATGAGATAAGCGTCAGTCAAATAGTTACTTGGAAACAGAACATCACCATTAAGCGGGCACCACTGGACATATGCAACACAGAATGACACCTGAATACGTATACAGTCAGTCAAATATTCTTGTGTCAGTATGAAAACAATTAACCGAAATTGATGATACCTTTATTTTATGTCTACAGTAAAAAATTATTTATTATAATTTTTCTAAGAATAATTCAACCGTTTTTAATATGCGAAACTAAATGCATGACAGATCACGTAGATATATTTATATCTAGTTTGCGATATTTTGTTATACTTTCAGCTTTAGATAAAGTTGACTTCGTACTCATATTCATATTCCCTACCCACAAACTACAGCTCGCTACTTAATTATACATTTTAAATGAATGATTAAATTGTCATTTTTTTACCTAAATGTTGTTTATTTCTAATATTGCCTCCTGATATCCTTAAAATACATTTTCTAGAGAAAGTAGCAGCGCAATAGTACCTTGTTACTGTAATTACCAGCGATAAAAAAGCCCCGCCTATACCGCTTATTTTTTCGGCTACTATATATTTGCTCTTCTGGGTTTGACATCAGACCTTCGTCTAAACGTCTATTCTGGGTTTGACATCAGACCTTCGTCTAAACGTCTATTCACTCCTAACACGTTCACGGACAGTAAAAATTTCAGTGAGCTGCAAAAATAGACAGGCAATTTTTCTTGAAACTAGTTGTACTATCCGAAATCTGATTAGACATAAACAATAATAATAAGTTAACTGTCATTTGTAATGACAGTTGGTCATTACTTTGAAATGTATATTAATTAAAAAAACTTAAGGTTGTATAAAATTAAATGAATAAAAATTGGCTTTAAAATTTGAATGCTATAACATTCGTGTCCGCGAACGTGCTAAATAAGCCAGACGAGCACAGAGAGCTTTTCTTCTTTTTTCATCGTGTGCGTTTATTAAGCATTCAGTTAATACCGACTACTATGTATAGTCGCCCTATGTAAATGGATTTTAGCACTCAAGGAGGCGTACTCAATCAATTATTATTTACTAATACAACATAATGTGCTGTGTAAAGTGCTATTCGGTGGTCCGGAAAGTTCTTTTCGCGTTCGTGGCTCGAGGCCAGAAAAATGCCACGAATATGTTGGTGAAAGTTTCATAAAAAAATAACGGAAAATAAAAAAGTTTTGTAATTGGATTAGTAGTGGTCTTCTGGTTTCACACCGATATACCCGACGGTGTTGTGGTATACTCCTCGGCGGCGACGACTCTTGAGCTACGGTCCGTCACGGGGTATACACCCGTGGTGGTGTGGGTAGTTTGAATGATTCCCAACCGTGAAGCTTGCACTGACTTACAACAGGAATTCACTGTATTTAGCATTCTTGCAAGAGTGTGAAGGAAATGCTCTGAACGACACGCACGAATCGTTTAATAAAATTATTTACAATTGAAGAAATGATGCTTTAGATTAAGAAGGGATTACCGTGGAAATTTCTGAACTTTTGGGCTCGAAATAAGCTTGGACAAATAAGATAGATTTGCAAATGAACCGGCTTGGATAATTTATTTCATGCTCAGGAAACGATAGGATAGTACTGCAAGATTTTATGGAAAGGAATAAAGTTAAAATATTTGACACGATGTCGACAAGCACTCCCTGATCCATGAGCATCCTTTTTTAATTAATATTTAAAAAACGCTTGAGTGTTGAACCCAATTTTAAAACATACATGTTGTATTACATTTACACTACAACATATATGAAACACATTAAAAATCGTGTCCCATATCCCTTGTTAATTTGTAAGATTGTAAGTCGTAAAAAAGGGAGCAAGAAGGAATCTCGATTTCATTCTGAGTCCCTTTCGGGTCACTTGTGCAGCAACCTCCTCGTGGTGAGACCTGGACAATCGGTATTATTCTCTATTTGTAAGATTTTCTAGTATCTTACAAAGAGAGATCAATATCGAGCTAATAGCTGCTTATTTATAATTTCCTATAACATTGTAAAGTAGAATTTAAGACTTGCTAGTTATAAAACCTTATATATTTAATTGAATTGTGTCTGAATTTATTTTAGGCTACCTCGGGATGACCCGAAGGTCCTTCAATGCTTTCCTTGTTTACTCTTGGCCCACCTTCACCTTCAAGGCAGCTCCTTTCAATTATTAATCCAAGCACGCAGTTTTTGTTTCGGAATACATTTTCGTTAGTTTGTTAGAGTGTTAGGTTCGGGTTAGGTTAGTGTTAGGTTTGCTCTCCTCAGCGGGTTAGATTTAAAACTGTTTACACCCGTGTGCGAGAATGGTAGGCCGTACTCGTGTATGAGGTACAGAGTCGTATCATCATCATTTATGATAGGTATATGGTCTAAAGTTCATGTGGATCTAGTTACAAGTTTTATCGTTCATCAGAGTAGAGGGCGTAAGAAATCTAGTTGTTGTTAAAGATGTCGGTATTTCAGATCGAGAGACACGAAACCCTATATGGTGATTGGACTACTCCTGTACCTCGTCTGTGCTAAAAGCTGCTCAGTTCTGTTCCCCGCTAGAAGCTGCTCGGTTCTGTTTCCACTCATGCATGCAACGTGACGATATCCAGGAAAACCGCTGGCCTCTTATATCGAGAGCCAACACGATCTCGCTCTTACTTACAGCCGCTGCGCTCCCCTGCTTGCCCACAGTCGCTACGCTTACCTACAGCCGACGCGCTCTTACCTACAGCCGCAGCGGTGTCTCCTTTACATACAGCCGACTGCGCACTCATCGGAGAATGTAACATTTGATAATCGATATGGTTCCGTGATGATTCACCTTCTCACCGACGAGAATTTGCTTGGTGGCCTTCTGCACAGACGAGATTCCGTCGTTGGCTTTCTATTTCTTACTCCAGCCAAAATCTATCCTAAAGGGCAGTAGAAATCACCGTATGTGGGGCCGGCGGCACAGCCACGCATGTGCCGCGCGGTAAGCGCTACTGCGCCTGCGCGACCGCGCGATAGCGGTAACGAGCTCGTCGCCGACGAGCCTTTCTCTCTCTTCTCGCTTGCTCGAGGTGGGCCAAAGTGGGCCTTCAATGCTTTCCTTGTTTTCCTCTTGGCAGCTCCCTCAGTTTTTGTTTCGAATTACCTTCGAGTTACGGATTACCTCATTCAATGAACATCGTAATTTTTTTTGTTGATTTCTCATCGAAATTTACTTTTGAACTTTCGAAGGTTCCGATTCTAAAATTAATATTTTTTGCTTATAGTTGTCATTCCTCCGATCGGGGGTCCCTCCGAGGACCCGTGGTACCCGAAGCGCCTATAGGTAATTGCGTCCACATTTCAATAGCTTTACCTTTATCTTGCCCTTGTGGAATTCTTAAAATTTCTCTGGTTGGTTTAAGCCGGTAGTTAGGCCGTACCTGTGTGATTCCTATACTTCGTCTGTGCTAATATGTACGCCTAAATTCGCGAAGTATCGGTAACATTGGGCGCTACACCGAAATGGTACGGGACTCTTAGAGCCCCCCCAGGCCTAGACAGAAAAGCCCATAAGATGCAATGTCTGTAGGAAGTTTATGAACTGTCGATAATGTTGCACGCAACATGGAAATGGTAATGCGGATTCCCAGAGTCTAATAAATCCTTGACAGTAAACAGTAAAATACATTGCATGTCGTTCCTGTGATCATTTGTGATCGAATCCAGCATTTTGTGTTCGGTGGTTCACCTTTATACAAAAATTCTGTGCTCGCATCGTAGTAGACGCCTAACTGAGTAAACAGATTGACATAAACAATTGTTTTAACCTCTGTCACAAAATAATGTCCTACCATGATGATAATGTAAGAAAAAAATATTAATTAAGATAAATGAAGTTCCATCTGCACTTACACTTAACTTATAACTAATTTTAATGCAAATTACTAAAATGTAAACCAAATTTTAATGAACATTACTGCGAATGTAATAACAGGAGTACAAATGGCAGGATACATTCACTATACAAAAGTTGAGTTTACTTTTCACGCTTAATCAAGAATTATGTCCTGTTGCAAAAGAACTGACAAAATTGAACATTTTTCCTGTGGTGGCTGCTGTGGTTAGTAGCATACTAACTATATTAATAATTATAGTATTTCCTCAGAAGTATAAAATGTAAAATAATTTTTAATGGATAGATGATAATATAAATTATGATATAACTCGGGGTTGATAATTTGGTTGACTATTAAAGCTTAACTATTTGTGTAGCGAACAACTGTGACATTGAAAGCAGAAGATGTTCAATATCAAATCCTCAAGCCCATTTATGTTTCTGTCAAAATTATGGAGGATGTTTCGCTTATAGTAATGAAAACAATAGCCACACCGTTAACAGCTCCATAAGTACATATAGAGAATCATGTCAATGCGCTGAAGAAATAATGTGGAACAGCTGTGTACCACCTAAACCTGACTGTAGATGGTTCTCAAACTTTTCTGAATTACGTAGACAATGGAGTAACCATGCCCGCCAGCAAAATTGTAAATGTTGTAACTGTAGGCAAAGGTAACAGTTCATTTTGGTATTTGAAATAGTCAAAGATTTTATCCATGATTCCTTAATTCTTCTGGTAATTCAATAATATAATATTATCATGGCAATCGTGAAACAAAGAGACTTAACAATAGTACATTGACATTAAAGTTTATGATTTATTCTATTTATATTAGGTAAAACCACTGAGACCAACGAATATTTGATTAAATAATTATATTACAAAATAGGAGGAGGATAACTTTTTAAACAAGATTGTAGCAACAGGCAGCAACATGAAAATTATTTCAACAGCATACAAATATGTGACTGACATATACTTATAGTTTATCTAAATGAACCAATTTGCAATGTCAAATTTCTGATATAATAAGAATAAAGGACACTATGCTAAATGTAGGTTATTCTGCAATGTAAGAAGGTGTATCACATTAAGAACAGTAATAATGCAAACATTTCTTAGAGTTTATACAATTGAATTGTGTAACAAAAGACCGTATTAAATTTTCTATGAGAAAATATATAAGTCGTTTAGTTCATCTAAAGTTCTACGTGTATATTAAAAGCTATAATATATTTAAAATATTGAATACAAGATTTTGTGAACACAATTTGAACTTCCCGCGATTTTTGCGACATTTCTCCGAAACTGACACGCAAACGCAACAGATATTGATCAACGTTTGCGGACATTCTGAGTCTATATTAATGCACAGTACCATGTCAACAAGATCTACTGTATTTAATTAATGATAAAGTTGTATTATAACCCCTTTTTTATTAACCGTCTTTTATAAGGGAAGGTGAAATTATTTAAATGATACACACACTTAGAACAAATTGAGTATATTATTCAGTATAATAAAGCTCCTTTAATACGTCTTTTTAATTGTCAATAAATTGTAAATATAGAGAAAGTTTCAATTTATTATTTTCACCAAAAATATTTGTATTGCATTCAAAATTTCACAAAAACGTTTTGTGCAGCGCAGTTTAAAAGTAGTTACATTTTGTTCAGCTTTATTTAATGAAATAGGAAGTTAAATTTTGTTTGTTTTTTAATAGATTATAGCACTGTAAATATTAATTCAACAAACTGCAATAGTGGATCCTTCGAGATTTTAAAACAATAAGAAACGTTCTATTTAATGTTTTATTTTTTGAAGCGCTTTGCTTATTTATTAACATTTTGTGTTAACACTGAAAGTTACAAAAGTTTACTTGAAATTGACTGTAAAAGAGATTCCTGTACACAAGGGATCAATAAAATCGTGAAGGAGGATATAAAATCTAAAATTTTAGAACTCTATCGCGTAAGCAGAAGTTGGTAACAAATCAAATACTTAGTTCATTAATAAACTGTCCATACATTCGTAATTTATCGTGTCGGAAATATTAACGTGTTCGAGAGGAAGAGCTTAAATATAGCTGAAGTTTAAAATGGTGGAATTATGAATTTAAAATAATTAAGAATATCGATAAATGAACATTAAATCAATCTAAATTATCTTTAATTCCCTTCCATTTCTCGGCTTGCATTAAAATATCTTTCCACCTCTTGTTTTCTTTCCTTTCCTTTTCCAACTTCTTTCGATTGTTATCGTTCTTCCGAACAAAATACGTAACAAAATAAATAACAAATTTAAGACAAACGCTTTTTGTTCAAGATTCCTCTCCGAAATTCACATATTTGAAAAATCATCAGGTTCGCGCGCGCGAACTGTTGTTCACGTTGTTGCTTGTTGGTTCACGATTGAAACGATTGATATTGGAACATTGTCAACAATGGTTACAGATTACAGATTTCTAAAAACTGTTAAGCAGTAGGCGATATGCTTGCAGTTGAGAATTGAAGACTTAGGAGACACGCAATGCAAACTGCAGTCAGCCGAGCACTACACCACCCCTAATGTACACCCACACACCTCCAGAAACACCAGAGGACGATGCTCTCGTCGTCAGCCTTTCGCACGAGCAGCCTACTGCAATTTTTCCGCAGCTTTCATTCTGCTTTTTCCCTTTTAACCATGCAATTACGAACGAACGAGCGAAGAATAAAAAAATGTGTTGAGCAAGTACAAAACAGCGAACACGTTCAAAGAATTTGGGAATATTGATGTATTTCAACTGATTGAAACTATTAAAAAAATAAGAAACAAATATGTACCTCCTGCATTTTGCAATTAATACAGACGATTTTGCATAAAAGTCCACACAATGTTTCACGACGTATAATTGGACTGCGAATTTTATGCATTTATGGCAAAAATGTGTGTAATTTCAAACAATAAAAAGATTTACAACTGAAGAGAGAAATACATTCCTTTTCGGTTCCTATGCCGTGCAATTAATGTATACGATTTTTAATAAGAATTTACTGTTAGACAAAATTAATTTGAAAAATATTAATAAGCACGACAATTAGAAAAAGATATCCGACGTATTCTTGCATGTACTACATATTAAACATGAATATGCAGGACACATGTATTATGCAGAAAATACAAATAAATATATTTTTAGAATCCTGGAGTCATGATTCTGACCAGGTCCTACAGCTTTCCCCAAAAATCTGTGTAGGAACGTCCACTGTCCAGGGATCGCTGTGATTAGTCTTTCGCTGCGATCGCATATATATTTTTTTTTTTCCCCCCCCAATTAGTTTTGATAACAGATATTAATTTGCAGTCCGTGTGGCTGGATCAATACTGTCTCATGAGGTACGCTCGTTCATTGGCTGTACGTCCGTTGTGGCATATGTTGCTAGTTGCAGACGTAATACGATCGTACTACTCAACGGATGTTGATCATGCGACCTGTATCTATCGAAATTATACATACATACTATGAAAGTCATTACTCGAATGTTCATATGTGGCCGTAGCGTTCATGTTTGCGAAGCATCTGCATCGCTATCGGCACCGGTCGAACGGAAATCCATGGAATCGCAATTAGCAACATCTTCGAAAGGAAGAAATTTGTGCAATGTTTAACAAATGTAATTACACGCGGTGCGAATGAAAGACAGAAGTTCAAAGTGTTGAGATAATCGTCTTATTTTCTCAATGTAACACACGATTCTACAATTACAGTTCCGAACTTTCCGTTGTAGTTTCTGTTGTACTTTCGTTGACTCTCTACCGGCTATAGTCGGGAAACATTTATCAAAAATTGATACGCGCGCGAGTAAAATATTTTTGTATATTTTTATTATTTTCAAGACACGTAATTCCAGGCGTCTCATATTTTAATATGATCGAACGACTTTGTGAGATTTTGAGCTTGAGAAAGTGAGGGTATAAAGAATTTTTCAAACAATTTAACGTATTCGGACGACGATTTCAACATGCGTGGTTTGCTATTCGAAATGAAGATGTCGAATTTTTTTTTGTCGCTTCTTTTCGGTGAGAACGTTTTCGTTTTCGGAGAGAGCGACCGCGCCATTATCGAAACAGATTAGGTTTCGCGGTGAAATCGTTACCCGTCGGCCGCGACCGTGTCGGATGTTAACGTCCACAGTGATCTTAGGATGGTGATCCTATTCGCGTAAAAATAAGCGGGAAAAGGACACGCCGCGAAAGAGGTGGATGGAATCGCGCAGCATCCGAAACGCGCAGGCTTCGTTCTCGCAGCATCATTGGAGACAATCTTCCCAGCAGTACCAGAAATTCTCACGGTGTATGTGGAAGTCGAGGAACGTGTACGTCGTATCGTTACGGGGGGAAAACAAAAAGAAAAGAAAAAAAAACACACAGTTCGAACGAAATTATTCTCCGTCTGTCCTTCTCGATTTTTTTTCCCCTCTCCGGTTCTACTTCCGCGAAGAGTGTGTGTACGCCCGTGCATCGCGGAGTGCGCCCATAATTTCCGTCGTCGTATTCGAAAGAGCATAACACGTCCTATCGATTGCTTTCTAAGTTAACGGCTAGATAGTCGGAAAGTCAATTTCTATTTTCAATGGCAGATCACGATAACATTTACGACGACGAGGTAATTAAGCGATTCGCGTTATCGTCGAATCGAAACACTTTTCTCACGCTCCCGGAATACCTATTGTCACGATTGCCCTTTCGATCGATATTTTTATGGCCGTTTTTTTAATAAACATTTAATACTGCACTCCGCTTGTAGAACAGCGCAGCGCCTATACAGTTTTGCAGGATCGTACACCGCTTTGCGTCCGTGCATGCGTTATAGCTGTGGTAGTCTAACGCTGTTTCAACGAGATTTAGTTAATTTTTGTAGAAATTCGCACGATACGTTTTCGGTGTAACGGTACAACACACTATGATTTTACAGGATCGTACTGCTTTGCATGCTGTAGCTTTAAGTTCTTTTATCTATTATTAATACATTTTTGCGAACATTTGTGCGACACTGATTGAATTAGGTAGACTAAAATTAAAATCAGAGTTGTGTCATTTGAAAATAAAATTTTAATTGAATGAAATTAAAAGAAAAAAAGTATTAAATATTGATACCATTAGTATTAAGTATTATTTAGTTTTAGTTTTAATTCAATTTTTTTCATGTTGTTTTAATTTTGTTCATTATGACACGCCTTTATACAACATTAACAACGCCAACAAACATTTACGATTGCATTGCATTGCGGAAAAACAATTGTGAAATTTTCGTGGATCCATTATTTTTGCCCATGGAAAGATCCACCCTAAGAACAAACGTATCCCGCCATTAACAACAAATTTTCAAACTGCTCGTATCTCCATTGAAAACGCATGTCAAGTGTTCTGTGGAATGCGTGAAACCTCTCACGTTCTTAACACAAACTTGCGCAGAATTGTTATAAATACAATACACATGTATTAACCATCGTTTGTCAAAGTGTGTCAACACGTTCTCCACTGACGCTGAATAAATAGTATGCTCCTCCGTTTTATTCTAAATGAAGTAAATAGCCCTATTTTAAACTCATTTTACCATTTTCATATCCAAAGAAGGAATTCACAATAATCACCAGACTGCAGATTTTTGTGCAAAATAAAAATTTTAATGAGTAAATAAACAAACTTTCAAATCCTTTAAATATTTTCACTGTTTTGCATCTACTCACTTATCCATAAATAAAATCGGCTGGCTAATAATTTTAATAATTTTATACTTTTATAATTTTAATAACCTTATCATTTTATAATCTTAATAATTTCATAATTTTAACTTATCTTTCCATTTACCTTTACCATTGTGTAAATTTGAAACTAAAGAACAAATTAAATTAGGAAAACCTCAAAGCAAAAAATGAGGGTCAATGACGATAATTCTGGCACATAGAAAAATATTTTATATATTCACATTCTGCAACGTTCTTGATGAATAGCCTAGCATTGTTATTACTATTTATTATTTCATCGGGACATGGTTGTATTAGTAGCGAACACAATTGCTTGACTGTGGCACAGTAGTTACCGAGCAAAGTTTGCGCGGGTTCTCGATCATAGGGGAGTTCAAATTGAATTTTCAGTGGTGTTTCGTGAACAAAATGCCACAGTAGCGGTGCCATTACTAAGTTTTGTCCATTTAGCTGATATGTAGTCCATTCTTCGTTTGCGTGGGTGTTGCTCATGTTGTTGCTCGTGCTAGCTTAAAGCACGGGGTAAGTTAGGTGTTTTGAACTCCAACTTTTTACGACTTCAATCTTGAGCTTCATTTTGTAGCTTTTATCGGGAAGATTCAATGGTCGAGAGAACAGTTCAAACAATTTAAAGAAGACGAGTGTTTGTCTCGGAACAGGTCACGTTTAAAGCGTTCGTATGTGACAAATGTTTTTTCACAAACAATTTGGAAAAGTGCATTCCACAAATGCGTTCCCCCACTCCAGTTTTCGTTGAAATTTCTTGTGCTTACTATGAATTATAGTACACGTTTTTATGATTGCTCGCAGTACATATTTTCGTAATTAACAAAAGGCGTTTCTTAATAATTCTCGTCAATGTGTAAAAAGGGGAGTAGAATCGTTTACGCATCATTCTGTAAATAAACGGACAAACATTCGATGGAGCAATGTGTACATTCTGTGAGAAGGGACGATTTATTATTTATTATGACTGGTACAATTGAGACGTTCATTTATTTTCAAACCGAGTGATGGCCCATTCGGACATGTCAGTAACGCGACGGTTCTGCTCCGTGAATATCCGCCAGTGTCGGTGATAAAAATAATCGGCTCCTTGTTTTAGACTTGACTTGAGTTTGCATTTGGTCGTTTTAAATGACGCAATTTTCTTTTCAGGGTCGCTTTCGTTTCCGTATGAAGAAATTGAAATTCCTCGGTAATGGCCATTTTGTTTTCTCTTGTACCCTAATAACGTACACATATGTACACCTAATGAAACAATGCGCTCACCGATCCTGCCTCTGACATGTCTCTTCAAAAAAATTTTCTTTCCTGTTTCATGAATCTGGTGAAAATATCACTTTCCAAAATTTTATCGTTACCGCTGTAGCTTTGACGAAAATTATTATTATTGCTTAAGAAAAACTATAATAATTGCTTAAAAAATTCGTGTACATACTACGAATGTTAGTCAATAAGTGTACCAAATTTGCGATTTTCATACCGAATACTTTTCTTTTAAAAAATGATATAGTCAGAGCGTTAAGCATCCCTTAAAGTCGTCCTCTCTTTACATGTATTTTTTCAATTTCCAATTTTATACTGTTGCGCGCTGCATGTTATTGTTGATATGATAAAATAGGGCTAACAAATTAAAAGCCTGCGGCCTGCACGTGACCACTTTCCCTACTTAGCAGTTTCGCTGACAAATGAGATGCGAGAGAACTGCCTACTCCATATCCACTCAACTCCATCGACCTATCTGTCTGTCTTTGTTGCATTTCTTTGCTTCTTTTTCTGCGAATGTGTGCGGCTATGCGCATACGTTGTTTAGGCTGCATGTATGCGCTAATGTCAGCTGAAACATCTCTTGCTCTGAGTAAGGAAAAAAAGTTGGTCACCTTTCTATTAGCCCTACGACGCGACGTCGGAGCCTGAGTCTATTTTGACCCAAATTGTCGAAAATTACATCTAATTTCACAGTCTGCCATGGTCAGCTCGCGTTCAAATTTCTTTGCATTACGTTTCATCAACTTTAACCGCTAGCCTTTTGATTTATATGCAAAATAAAAATTGTCTGCATTCATTTCACAGGAACAATTTACATATTAATTTCTTTTCTTGAAATAATTCATTTCTGGAAATAATATAATATATTTATAAATGTTTTTACTGTCTCGTATTTGAGCTACTTATTTCTGTTATAAATGCATAAAATCCGCAGTCTAGTTATAAAGCAAGTGATTAACAAGAAAACTGACGCACAGTGGTCCAGATTCTAAAGTTAAATTTTCAAATTTCGTGAAAATCTATAAAATTGTAGCCATAAATTCTTGTATATACAAGGATCTCCGTTATGTGAACGCTCGTTAAGTGAACCAATTATATGAACACCCGTTTTGCGGACACTTTTACTTTCCTCGAAAGTGCTACATATTTTAATCGATTTGAGTGTGCTGCTTTAATGTGAAATGACATTGTACACATTCCGACAAGCTTGCATTATATATATACATTTCCGAAGGTCTCCGGTACTATAATTACACGTTTCATAAATTATTGATTGTAAATATCCTCAGAAATAAAAGTCTGAGGGGTTTATATCTGGTGGACCAGCTGGTCAGTGAATTAGACCGTACGTATCAACCTTCGAAGACAGTATTTATTTGTGTTTTTATTATTAACCCTCGCAAGGCGAATGCATTTGACGGTTTCGTGGCAGCCATTGCTAAATCCATGCAAATTCGTACACCGAAATATTTCTCACGTATTTTTCAATCTACTTCTTTGGGATCAACGTCGATCTTCTTATAAAACCCAATACGAATAATCAATGATTCAAACTGGCTGCTGAAAAATTAGAATTTTAATGAAACGGTTTGTAACTCAAAATGGACCCAAGTCCCACCATCCGAGGGTTAAAGTATTGTAAACAATTTTATGAATATCGTGGCGAATATCATTTTCATTTATTGTTTAAATCATTGTTAGAATTTCAAATCACAGAAACATTAGACGTTCCAAGATAAAGTATTTTGCTTAAAATTGATTCTACATGTTAACAATCGATAGACTACGGATCTCTATACAAATTAAAAATCGTCTGGATCAATTGCAAGAAACAGGAGCTAGAAATTTCTTTCTTTCTGTAACAATTCTAACAAGTTGAAAGCAATGTATCGATATTTTTAGATCTAATTATTTACAAAAATGTACAGCCATCAAAAGACAGTAAAAGTACTAATGGAATAAATTGAAATACTTCAACAGATTCGTGACGATTTCTCAGTTCAAGGTCACCTCAAGGTCATTTAATTTATCACTAGGCCTCCTGCAATGCTTCGAGGTGCCCTTGATTTTTCATTGTAATGAAACCTTTTTTCAAATTACTAAATGATTATTAAATTATAATTATGCGACTTGTAGAACATTGAAAACTGATTCACTTTTGTTCGAAACATTTTTTTTTCACCAAACGATTGGGAACGTTAAAAAATCATGGAGGCCTAAATGTTCAATTTCTCTGTGCTGTTTGTTGTTATTTGACATTAGCGTTAGTGAAAACCTTTGTGATAGGAGCTCGTCTCGGCGAATCAAAATCAAAGAAACTGGCGCGGCATTTTGATTGCTCTGCTGGTGATCGTTGCTGTCCTAGCTTTGATAGTGACGTCGGTTGCCCTGTTGACACCACCCGATGAAGGTCCTAGGGTCCGAGGTGCGAGGCTACGGCTATCTGAGGTATCCAATACTATTCGTTATTTAATATTTTGTTTACCAAACCATAAGAACATCCAACCCCTAACACCTAGAACCCCTAGAACAGAGAAACCTCGTTTTGAATGCAACATGGAGGATACCGACGTGCAATATTTATTAAATTGATTTCCCATCGACTTAATATCAGTTGTAATTTGCCACTTTTACCTCCTAAAAATCTAACAAAATCAAAATCATTTATTTATTGAACCAACACTGTTGTAGTAAAAATTCTAAATTTTCCAATAAGAATATCATCACTTCGGTTCTAACAAAGACTAATTTCGCCTATTGTATCGCAGTAAAAATTAATTTCTAACGTTTACGGCATTTTTGCATTAATATTCGCTAATGTACATGGTTAACGTAATTAGTTCGAGTGAGCAGATAATCACCGGAAACCATTTGAACTATCGGAAATTGTTTACAGTTCACTGAACTGTTAAGCAGCGAACGTTTATAAACACTGCGATAACAATGCGATTACGGAGTAAAAATTCAGGAAAATAATGCACAGTAATTTCGTGTCGCTTTAATATTCGAAATTAACGATTTCTTAGGTACTATCCGGAGAATTAACTCCCCTTCTCTTCAACGGTTCATGGACAAGCGAACAACACATTTGCTACAGGGACGTTTGGGGTGGAATTTCGCTGTTACACATTAATCAAGACAATGTTACCTCCCGTAGCTTAATGCCCAATGAAACTTTTGTAAGTATGACACCGTTCAACAGACACAACGAGCAACATAATTGAATGGCGCAAGTGTTTCGCTTACTTCATTTCCGCTGCAACCGATCAGCATTGTCGATAACAATTTTTAGTTAATATTAGATGGTTAATTTCAGTATTAATATTAGCAAAAGTTTTTACAAGAACTAGGTTGACAAGATAATCAATTTTATGTTCTGTTAGCGTGTAACGCTGGAATTACGAAACTTGTCAAAATGGCGGACTCCTAATTTTCTAATCCATGATTATTGAAGTTCCTTCCAAGTTACAATTCCAAGGAGTCATTCAATACATTTGTTCCTACCGACATAGATTATGATAAAAATTGTTACAATTCTGAATAAACGTACTCTTGTTATTTCAATAAAGCAATGTCGTAAGAATTCTTTTTTATGTATAGAGAAGACTGAATCCAGCCAAGTTCTTGTTATCACCGGATCGTAAATACTTGCTGCTAGCTCACGACGTGAAGAAACTGTTTCGGTACTCGTATTTAGCGAAGTACACAGTCTACGATGTGAACACGCGGTTAGTAAAGAAATTTCCCACACGGACCAATAAATAATGCAGACATGTTACCGTTCGAGTGGAACGCACAATTCGAGATAACGTTCCTGTCGCGATAATACTAATTGTAAGGAATACACATCGCTAGTCTATTATTGCAGGGAAAGCATACGATTGACCCCGTACCCGGAGAGGGTGGAGCATCCTTATCTCTTATTGGCACAATGGACACCGCGTGGTCACGGACTTGTCATGGTGCAAGATTATGACATTTATTACGTAACTGGTCCCATGAGCAACACAGGATACAGAGTTACTAACACGTCGATTCCTGGTATATTGTCGAACGGATTACCAGACTGGCTATACGAAGGTACACTAGCCATACATGCAGGGTATTCATGCTATTACTACCGAGAATTTTTTTTGCAAATAATAAATATCAGGAATCGAATAAAAACGAAATACAACATTTACTTTTGGGACATTATTTTTTGGGACCGTGTGTATAAGATTTAAAAAATTGAAGGTCACCTCCATTTGAAAAGAAAATAGTGCAAACCCAGAAAAATTATACACGCCATTGCGTTGCTTGCAAAGAACAGCATTACTTTGTCCTCTTTCATTTTTTTTCTAATATTTATTATTTGTAAGAAAAACGCGGCATGAACACCCTGTATACTTGGACATTTATTCTGCGCATGATTGACGGAGAGTATGTCATTATTTATTATTTTGTAACATCCTAGAGGAAATACTGCACTGCGCAGAGGCTATCTGGATGTCGCCAGATAGCCACATGATGCTGTATGCATCTTTCAATGATTCGCTCGTTGAGGAAATGCACATATCGTGGTTTGGAGAAGGAAACAAGGCTCTTTATCCCGATATACGGTCCCTTCGTTATCCAAAGGTACTTTTTTATTCTCCCATCTTCATGAGATTTTCGTTCGCTGTATTTTCAGATCACTTCATCTCAAATAGGACTCTTTCTACTGGACCTTTATTAATTACTTGTAAGATGGAGTAAATGTACAAGGTGAGTCACCTATCGTTTGCACCTCAAATATCTTTGTTGTTTTTAAAAAAAGATCAAATATCTGGAGAGCAAAGTTGAATAGGTTCGGGATCACACGATGCCATAAAAATATTTATTTCTATGTGATTATTTTTAGAGATCTCAAGGTCACCAGGTTTTTTTTTTAATGGGACCACCCCTTTTTAAACATCTACGATGACAGTCCCTTTCATTGGGAATTCAGTGACTATCATTATTCAAGTTCATTCAAGGTCACAGACAGAGGAAACGTAGAGATGCAAACGTTAGCTGACTGACCCTGTATATAGCCAGTGGCAGAGATTATTTTTAAGAGTAGAATGCACTTTGGTTGTTTGTAAATAATCCACTTTACAAAGAAGAACCACGGAATAATGAAGTTTCTTTCAAATGCTAGAAACATGGTTAAAAACAGTTTTCAAGAAAAATACATACACATGTATACATATACACACAAGAGATATATAACTGGATATTGTTTAAATATTTCAGCCAGGTACTCCGAATCCTGTGGCGCGACTCTACGTAGCAGATTTGGCAGATCCAAAGACTATTCATACGAAGGTAGTGAAACCGCCATCTATCATCGAGCATGTGTGAGTTTACAAATGAATTTTAGAGTAAAAGGTTTATTAAATTTGCCCCTTTCCATTTCTGCATGGTAATCAGTAGCATTGTCGACAATAATTCAAATTTGGTTGAGTTCTCACACAGTATAATGGCATTAATTAGTTCCTGCTTACGTTCATCATTAATGCCAATGTATTATTATAGTAACAGATGTATGTACATAGGTACCGAACGTTTCGTCTAACTGGAGCAGTGAAAATATCTCGGTTGCATTTCATAATTTCACTTCCAAAAATATATATAGAAAAATGAACGATGAAAAGGGACAAGCATTCTGATTGGTAGAACGTTTTTGTTATTTAATTTGTTTACGAGATTTCAAGGTCACCGATGTTTCTTTCAATCGATTCACATATTTTCATTACCGCAATATGTATTGTAGCTCAAAGAGAGATATCAAATATGTTGACCTTCTTGAATGTCAAACATTATGTTTGTTTGGATCCTGTAATTTGTCTTTATGTATTATGGCAAAATACATTGGCTTTAATGTAAAAGACAATGATAAAAACGAGGCACTGTTAGAGGAAAATTTTATCGATGACCTTGAAAGTTCGAGAAATGACCTTGAAGAACAGCATGACTCGCAATATTCGCCGTTCGTTTACATCAAACAATTTTTTCTTTTTACATATTTTGTATCTGCAAAATTAACGAAGATGTTAAAGTGGACGAGATAAATGAAACACCTTAAATATTAAAGACTTTGTACTTTAATAACAATTTGATACATCTTCAACAAGAGATCGTGTCATATGTTTCCCTTGCTTCCTGAATCTTGTGTACGGGCGTCTCATGGTAAAGGAATGTTAGTAATATAACATTATGTACAAATACATGTTAAAAATTATTATTTTCGACCCTTATGTTGGCTACCGGATACATTATTTTAACAATTTCCGATGTTCTTCTAAAAACCATAAGAACGCTCTGAACTAAGATAAATATTAATGCAACGACCGAAGCTTTAAAATTATTTCTAGTAGCTTCAAAAATTATTATAGCTGTTCCATTTGCCAACACGAGGGAGAAGTAAAAATGTCATCAACGATTGAATTGTGCATGCGATGCTGTAGAATCTATAGTATAGACAATAGACACAAAAGTGAGAGTAGAGTAGAATCTTCCGTATCCGAACACAACTCTAATATGCAAGTTGTTTTAAATCCCCTAACAGTTCCGTTTTTGGAAACGGTCTTTCGAGAAGAAAGGCTCGAAAAAAAGAGTAAAATTAACGAACACAATTTTGATGGCCCTACTGAATAGGGTAAGGGGCCCAATTACTGTGGGGATACCAATTACTGTATATTAATTATACAGTGTTTACTCGAAATATGTCCAAAACACGGGTCTAGTCAGGGACATATATCGGCCAGGGGATACTGTTCTTTGATCCACGCCGAACGTAGAAAAGGACAACGAAGCTCTAGAGGTATCGGTTCAAGGCTCCTTACGGGGTATACCCCGCGGCAATGGGGATAGTTCTGGGACTTTTATCGGCTAGGCATTTGGGACATATATAGAGTAAACACTGTACTTATTTTTAAAGCATAATGAATATTAAAAAAGAGACATTAAATTGTTTTTCATTCAAATCAGTTAATGTATATGTTATATTTCTCTTTTTTAATACTTCGGACGCGGAAGATTCTACTTCAATGTCATTGTATTGATTAATTCCGACCATAAACTGTTTCTGTCCATTAACAGAGAGCATTACTTTACTTCGGCTTCTTGGATATCTTCGACGGAGGTGTGCATAACGTGGTTAACACGTGCTCAAAACCTTTCGGTCGTCACTATATGCAAAAGCCCACAGTGGCATTGCCAGGTACGTTAGAATTAGGGTAAGGGAGTCAATTACTGTGAGGTTGCCAATTACTGTGCCTATGTTAATTATATTTATTTTTCAAGCATGATAAATATTTAAAAAGAGATGTTAAATCTTTTTCATTAAAATCAGTTAACATATAGATTAAACTTTACCTCAGGAAACCAGAAGTTATTAACTTTTTTTATGTAATCCTGTGACCGACGCGCGACGGTCACCACATAGCAACATGGCGGTGCTCTTACCTGTCCAAAATGCTAAAAATCGCACGTCTTTACACGTGTATAACTTTTGAAGTAGTGATCTCCTAGGATTGAAACTTGGATTTTCGGCATTTTCTCGCGAAAATCTACAGGATTACACAAAAAAAAGTTAAAAATTTCTGGTTTCCCGAGGTAAAGTTTAACCAATATATATATCTCTATTCTAATATTCATTATGCTTTAAAAATGAGTGCAATTAATATAAGCACAGTAATTGGCACACGCACGGTAATTGGGTCCCTTATCGTATTTGCTAAACTTATACAGTACATCAAAATGGAAATTGTTGTACGTCCAATGAGTATTAATGTTTCATTCAGGAATATCAAAGGATAGTATCTGAAGAGCGCGGATGGGTGGACACTCCTCCGGAAGCACCTATTTTCTCAGCAAATGGAAGCAGTTATATTGCAATAAGTCCAGTTAAGGATGGTCCATCTGGTTATTATAAACACATTGTTTGGGTGAATGTTGATCGAAAGTTGGTTGTTCCTCTAACCCACGGGAAATTCGAAGTCACCCAAATAGTGGCATGGGATCAAGTGAACCATACCATGTAAGTCTAACATGCTTGTTGCTCTCATTTCAATTACGGTTTGCTTTATTTCTGCAACCATTTAGATTTCATTGCAAAATAAAGATTGTCTGCGTCAATTGCAAGATACAGGAGACACAGTGCCAGACAAAATGATAGGACCTTTGATATATTTCAATATTTCGTATAAATAAAAAAAGAAAATACACGTTTTCTTGCATACGTTCTTGTAATAAATATTCAAATATATCGAACGTCCTTGAAACCCACGAAGTTGAATGTATCTTCCGTTATGAAACGACTTGAACTATTATAATAAGTTGTTGGACAAAGCTAATCTAATTGTTCTGTACAGATATTTTATAGGTATACCGCCTATGCGACCAGGTCAGAGACATCTCTATTACGTGAGCTCTCTGTTACCGAATGTGGGCTCGTCTCTGCATCCTGCTGTCTGCATTACATGTACAGATGTCACAGAAGGAAATCTGAATGATCATCACACGGTGCTTTCACGTCATCACAGTACTTCATCCGATAATAACTATATACGTGACCACTATGAAGCGCGGGAAAACGCGCAACATTCGGAACGAGAAAAGGCAAAGGAGAAACCTTCGAAGAAACAAAAACCTAAAGCATATGTACCTCCGAGTAAGTATAAAAATCTAGAGTGATTTTAGTAATTTTTACGTAAGCTTAGATTTTGCAAAATTACTTCACTATCACGATGGCAGTTGCGTATTATTGGAACACGAAAGTGGCTATAACATTGAAATAAAATCAAATTCTAATGCAGCAATTTTTTTCCTTTTTTAGCGTTTAACGAAGAACCGTGTCAATACCATAATGCTATTTTTCCACGGGGGAGTACGAACTATTTTATTTTAGAGTGCTATGGGCCCAGTATACCGACCGTCGCATTGTACAAAACAGAATTACCTATGCCACGGTTGATCTACGTTCTGCAGAATAACACACTATTGCGTGTAAGGCACCCTGTTCTTTCTCAAGGGATGATTCTGAAATGACATCTCCAGATGAAACTTTAGGAGGACGTAGTTCTTGTAAAAATATTAGACACATATTTATTTTTAGATTAATTATTAGCACAGAAAATGCCGGAATATTAAAATTACAACTTTTTTAAAATACAAAAATCAAAAACCTCTTTTATCCGTATTTTGTATTTCACTTATCACACACAATTATTCGAGAAAATTGACTAACATTTGCATAACAAATTTAAAAAGTGTCATTTTCAATGTATTTTTTAAATAAATTAAGGTATCTAAACTCGGGTTGTGCGGCTGGATTCCTTATTGAAAAATACACCATTTTGCCTTGTAAACCACCCATCTAGCTCCAAACGATGACCGCTGAGAAAAATATGTGTATAATATTTTTGCAAAAACTACATCCTCCCACAGTTTCATTCAGATTTGACGGTGTAGCTTCGGGATCGTCCCTTGTCAGTAATATACATATTTCGTGCTCTCTAATTTTTCTGCGAACAATTTTGTTTAGGAAAAAGTCGCTAATCTCGCACTTCCACAAATAAAGACATTTCCCGTTCAAATAAGTGGCGGGTACAACGCACAAGTGAGACTACATTTACCGCCAGGTCTGCGAGAAGATGAAATCACGAGGTACCCTTTGGTTGTGCAAGTGTAAGTATGACGTTCAATCACCGTTCTTATTGTACATTTTTGGGACACCCTGTATAAAAATTGAGCAGATGAAGTTCAAAGTGTTTTTCCTCGACGTGGGATCGTTTGTTTGTTTAGATACGGTGCACCTGGGTCGCAATTAGTAACGGAAATGTTCAAAATAGACTGGAACACATTCCTGGCCAGTAGGAAAAATGTGATTGTCGCTCAGATCGATGGTAGAGGCAGTGGAGGTCAAGGCTATAAGTTTTTGCACGAAGTGTACTATAGACTTGGCTCCGTAGAAGTCGCCGACCAGCTGGAAGTTACTGAGTGAGTATAATATATTCGATTAATCTTTTCCTCTTTTTTATTGAACAAAAGTAATGCATCACTACAGTTGCAACTGCGCTATGCATAAATATATGTTGCGTCCTGGAGGTATTAATGTCTCCAACTTACAATCTTAATTTGTTCATTTCATTCGTAACATTCTACTGCTCTACTGTTCTCTTCGGAGATTGCGTAAATACAGATTTATGCACCCAAGAACTACTGACAACATAATTTTTATAAACGGTTATACGTACACAACTACAAAAAATAAATTTGCGAAGAAAACTGTAGGAGGGGGAAGAAACAAACTTTTTCTAAATTTTTATCATAGGTTTCTTCCGTCCGTACGAGAATGAATAATTTTGTTTATACCTGGATCCACCATTGACGATTGAATCTTCTCCTACAAAATGGCCCCTCAAAAATCGCTATACGATTCTGTTTAACCGTTCTATTGCACTTTGATGCTTCCATATAGGAAGTGTTATACGTAATGTGTACCATTCATTCTGTTTTATGTATAGGGCAGGTTACACAATTGGGATAGGTTATACCTGGAGTTCTGTTGTAGCTAGGAAAAATGATCAAGGAAGTTACTAATCGGTACTGGAAGAATTATTTTCACACAGCTTCATCTTCCAAACACAAACACAATCTTCTCCAAATAAATAAGAATAAATTTAAAATGCTGTTATTGTCCGCTTTATCGCATGGTGTAGTTAGGTTTTGCTTCAGGCCGCCAATTTTTAAAGTAACTCGAGAAATATCCGAATATTGAGGAATCATGTTTGAACATGTTTAAAAGCGTTTCTAATATTATAAAAAATCGCTCGCAATTAGTAAATTTTTTGAGGTCACCGAGGTCACGCTTTCGGACATATGATTTCCGGGTAGTGAGGCTAACAACGATCGCACTCCGCTTCTCATTGCATCATTAGCTTATTTTCCCATTTCTTTTAACAGATCGTCCATGTGTAGGTTACAATAAGTACGTACACATTGGACGCTGATGGCTTCTTTGGCTGCTTGTCAGCTTTCTCGTTGACAGGAATTCAGTCATGACCGAGGATCCATGTAAGTTTAATTTTTTTCTCTTTTTTTTTTAGTACTCCTTTGTGGATCTGTAACGTTTGAAGAGAATGGTACCGTTGTTAGATTAATCGTTACTGTAGATGGTACTGCACTCTTAGGGCTAGTCGATATTAGCTATTTGTTGATACGTGTCTTCATAGCCAAAAGGCATGGTTGGTGGTCATTAATTCTGCCATGGTACCTGATGTTGTCTTTTAACATAAACTGAAAATATTTAATCATGCATAGTAGGGTATTGCCGAAATTTTGGTTACTTGATGTAAATGAAAATTTGTGTCGTGTTTTTCATTTAACATTTTCGAAATATTTTCTGTGAATAGTACGATTGCGCTTTTACTATTCCAGTATTGTTTAGAAGTTTTCTATCAACAGGAAACTTCTGAATTCTTTGAAACTAATAGAAGGATACATATTATTAAAAATTTCAGGAGTCATAGTTCCACGAATTTGGTCATTTTCACTGTTCCACTGTGATCGTTTCTAGTTTAATTTGAGCTGGTTCCAGCACATCATTTCATCGACCACGTTATTAGAAAGTGTGCCAAAATATGTTTAGCGGTACAATTGCATTTGTGTCTAACAAAACGAGGCCGTTGGCAAGCGTATCATAGTCAGCTGAGCTTGCCCTCGACGTAGAGCAGCCTCGTTTGTTATGTATGATCGTGAGTCCTTGTGGAATTGTCGTTTGTATTTCTGTAGCGGCGGAAAGGTCGCTTATAGGATGTGTAGAGATGTCAGCGGTATCAATGTTACTCACATACGGTCACTCGTTATAATATTCGGACACTTCTAAAAAGACGACAAATTCTTTAATAGTGGATCATACGACTCGAATTTTTGTTTCACATGACGTGAAAAAGAAATTTTGAAGAAATTGCAATTGGTCGGAATTGCAGAACAAATACTGAAGGTTGTTTCTTACAATTTCTTTTATACGATTTGTTTTATGTCAAAACCAATTTTTAAAAAACTACAATTTTGTAAAAACAACTTTTAGTATTTCCGCTGTAATTCCGACTCGATTTTTCCAAAATTTCTTTCTACGTTTTGTAGCAAACTAATTGTTCTAACTTCTCAAAAAAAAATTTAAGACGTACGGTCCAGTATTAAAAAAGTTATCGTCCTTTGAAGAGTGTGCGAATATTATTAAGAGTGTATGTGGTTGAATTGTTGCATGGACTCGAGTGTAAATTGGCTAAGTCGTGTTTTAGATTGGATATAATTTCATTTGTCGAGAGTTACACTATACTTCTATATTTGGTTTCTTCAAATTCAAAGACGAAGGATTCCGGAACAAACTACAGTAATGTCTCGATACATGTGAAGGAGATGTGCACGATATTTGTGAAAAATTTATCCCCTGCTGGGAACACTCTCGAAGAACTTAGGAGCTCCAGAAGAGTGAGACGACACTAATTCAATGACGACATTTTTTTATTTTTAATTATTTTTCTATGATAATTTTACCAACTTATTTGTGACATGTTTCCGATTAAAACGAGACCAAACACGATATAATTCGAAATATAATTGCTTGTTTAATTGAAGAGTTTAGTAGGACCTCGATTATCCGAACCGAGGATATCAGAATTCTCCATAATTCGAGTGATAAACTGTTCAATCTAAAGCGATTCATTGTACACATAATAACATTATAATAAACATTGAAATTTTTATTTTCATTAGCATTCAACATACAATTAACGCAAGTTTACATTGTTATATTCAGTTGTTGTTCATAATTCATACAAATGTTGTCCAATATGAAAATAAACTTGCACCTAGTCAATGTGACATCAATTTGCAAAAACTTTTAAAAAATAAATTACTCCATTCGAAAAGTCGTATTACTTGTATTAAAATAGCAAATAGTTGTATTAAGAATATTATAAATTTTCTTCGGCATAATCCCTAGACGTGACAACACCGTGTGCCGAAGCCGTAATTGATATTCTTATATATTAATAAATGTAATCGATATGTTGAATATGTATTTAATAGTTTTACTATTTATACCGTTAATGTATAAAATTGATATTTCTATTTACAGATATTTGCGAGATTCGTTGCACTTTGTGGACAAAAGGCGCGTTGCAATTTGGGGTTGGAGCTACGGTGGTTTCGTAGCTGCACTCGCATTAGCGCATCCCGACCGAAATGTATTTCAATGTGGCATAAGCGTGGCGCCTATTGTATCATGGAAACTCTATGGTACATTAACAAACGTTGATTCATTTATACATATAACACTTTACACAAATAACTGAAAGCAAAAAGGAAGCTTCCTAATTAAGAGAATAAACACAATAAAAAAAAAAAAAAGAAAAAAAGAAGAATCTCTTTAAAAAATTAATTCTTTGGGAATTTATTGTAACAGGTTGATTCGCCCTTCTTAAAATTTTAGGGCTATTTTACCACACTATTAAAGTACCTAAAAATATTCTTTTAAAAAATAGAAAAGTTATTATTGAAGAAAATTGCATTTTAGTTGGTACTTTTTACCAGAGTTTGTAATTATTTATGCTATCTTTAATCAGAGATCTGAGTAATAGAAATCTAGCTTTAATTCTAAAATAATAATTTATACTTTTCTTATATCCTAAATGCTTTAGTATTTCGTTAGCAGCGTTAATCGTCATTCTTCAATTTTATATGATTGCAATAATTTGATTGTTGCATTTTTGCATTTTTGCAGATTCCGCGTATGCAGAAAGATACATGGGCATGCCAACTGTTGTGTCAAATTACAAGGGTTACGCGGAATCAGACGTTTATGAGAAAGTAGAATCTTTGAGGGACAAAATGTTCTACCTAGTGCACGGCACTGCTGACGATAATGTTCAATTTCAACAATCAATGGCACTTGCACGGCATCTTGCCAAGAAAGGCATACTTTTTCGACAACAGGTATACTGTTTTATTATTCCTACACACGCCTTGTAATCTTTCCTATTTTTATTTTATTTATCGTGTGAATTTATAATGGACAATTCTTCAATTATTATTACATTGGCGTATATAAAATGTTCGACGAAATGAATAGCATCCATTGTTTTAAAATTCATTCTATTATTTTTTAATTCGTTATTTTCAAATAAGATAATTGATTGGATATAATGGAAAAAAATAGAAAAGTTTTGTACAAATATAAAACAGAAAATGAGGCATGTAATATTAATATTTAATAATATTTAACTATGAAAGAATTCATCTTGTTCTCTGTTCATGAGAATGAAAAAAATGTATAGCTTCGTATTCAAAGTTACAAATACAAAAAACAAAATATTTTTTTGTAAATTTTGTAATAATTTTTGTGACCCTTGTAATCATTTTTACAGGTGTACCCAGACGTGAGTCATAGTTTAGCGGGAGTAAAGGGACATCTTTATTTATCAATGGCACAATTCTTAGACGATTGTTTCCAAAAACAAGTACCTACCGATACGAAAGCGGGTCTTATCAGTGGTGGTACTGGTTTGTAGCTGTCTGTATATAATGTGATTCAAAAAACAATCTAACATTTGTGAAAGAACTCTATGCATAAATATTATATCTTAAATATCTCCATATTGTGTTCCGTTCATTAATATCTTTAGAAAAAAAAACAAAAAATATTTTCGCATTATTTTGTACACTGAATTGATGTTGTAACGAAAGGGCACACACACAAAAATCGTTATTTACAAGCAAATTAAATTACGATCATTGTATTTTCAATTAAAAATGAGATTTAAATCAATAAAAATGAACCTATGCAATTTTAAGAAACATATAAACACCGCAACAGCGTTGAATATTAAACAAAATTTTTTTTAGAGAAGATCGTCTAGATCGTCAATGAAAGATTGAATGAATAATATAAGAACTATTATTGTTTAAAGAATTGAATATTTATTTAAATGCATTTACATATGTATGTATGTGTATTGTATAAGTTCTCATTCGAATTAAACTAATTTTTTCAAAGTACTCGTTCAATATAGCTTCACTCCATTATGCTATATTAAATTTATTAAGTAAGTACTGATCTTTATGGTATGTATTTTCCTATCGACTATGGTGTGTAAAATTGTATTGTACATCTATTTGTTGCTTATAAATTGCATTTCATTTCAGGATGAAGTTTAGCTTACAGCTGCGAAATACCTGATCCTTATTAATTAAGAGGTAAGTAACAAGATTAATAACAATATAATATTACAACTTTGTAAAACTTTAATATCGTAACATGTTTATTGAGACGTTCGTTGTTCAAACGGTTTACACTAAAACAAATCATGAAAAGGTTAAAAATATTTTTAATATTTTTTAAATTGTTCTATGATTTTATTTTATACCAGTTTCAATTGTTACCTGCCTGAAACTGATTCTTTGTTATTTATCAATATTTATCAATGCATGATCGCATTGAAAAAAAAACGGAAATTCAATTTAGAACATGCGATTATGAACGTATTAAAAATATTTGAACAATCGCATTCACTACCTATCAACCATAACTATGAATTACTCATTTCTATCCTGATTTACACGATGCTTAACAATTGAACATTTTAAAAGTATAATTTCATACATATAAAAATAAAAATATTACAAACAACATTGAAAAGTGTGAAAATCAATATTTTTATTGAGGCTTTTGCACCTGCCAAGGTATTTCTAATATCGAGTAGGATTCGTCTGGCTTATGTATGTACATACATTGTCTTTGCTGTCGGAGCGTTAACAACAATCATTATAGAATAATGTCCGCACATATTCGTATAAATAAAACAGGGAAAATAACATTTAATTTAGGTAAATAATTTTATTAAATAATTATTTAAAAGAATAAGTTTAGTTATCACCGTATTATGTATAATGGGAAGATTTGGCATCTTCGCTGAACGTTCTAGTGCAGAGCTGTTCAGCGTCTGCCCGTACGGGCAGTGATTTTCTTGCCCTGGGCGTACACAGAACGGTGAGCACGAAGCCACGCCCCTACGGGCAAGGCTGCGTGTATTTGTCAGAAGCATTGTCACAGCTACGTGGCCAGTCACTTGCCTGTAGTTTTGCCCGTAGCTGTGCCCTCGAGCATCGGTGGGTGCCCTTGCCCGCTAACAGGCATGTTGAGCAGCTCTGTTCTAGAGTAACGGGAATGTTTTTACACTGTTAATAATCGGAGATAGTTTTGACAATCTTCTTGTTAGTACACCTGCCGAGGTGTAGTAGCATATGATTTTTCAGATTGGTCGGTTTACTGAAACCTCGACTGCAAATATGACACCTGAACGGCCATAATCCGTTGTGCACGTACATATGGCTCTTGAGATCTCCCGGGGTCGGAAATGATTTCGAACACTGGGAACATTTGTGTGGCTTCTCCTGCGAAACACAATGACGATTTGCTATTCAATGTGCTATTCGATTTGAATAGAAAAATAATTTTTCTATACGGATTGTTTCGTTATTTGGAATGTATTTGAAATAATTTTTCATTTTATTTTCTATTTTATCAAACACTTTTTTCATTTTTTAATTTAGTTTCTATATGGGTGAGGAACACGGTTATATTAAAAAAATAATACGGTATGTGTGATGAAAAAATTAAGCAAAACTAATACATAAAAAATGTATTCCTGATAATAGACATCATTTCGAACGTTTTCTATAATAGAATAATTTTTCCTTCGGCAATGTTTCAATCGTAGATATGGTTTCACTATTTTCATCCATTACTCAACTATTATTAACTTTTGTAGTCAAGGTCATCTGAAGGTCGTAGTATCATAAGTCATTAGATTCGTCTTGAAGCTATCATGTTGCGATGAAGAACATACATAGCTCCATTCGAGAACAGTGCAATAACCTTGATATCTTTTTAAAAAGTGACCTTGAAGCTTAAGAAAATGACCTTAAAATTATAGTGACCTCGAAAAATTTGTTTCTGCTTGTCATTAAAATTATCCTTCAAATTATAATTCATCCTCTCTATGGTTTGCCCATCCATCTATGTACTGAGTTTGCGATTATGACGATTATGACAATGATTTCGAGGTGTTTCATGGTTACTTCGTTTTGCTATGTTATACAAGTTGCTGGCATTTGTTCCAGTCATCACTGAACAATGTATAGAGCGTTTCTTATCAGAAGCAACTCCTTCCAAACTTACCTTGATATGAGTCATGCGATGATAATACAAGTTGGAGGAGGCCGTAAACTTCTTACCGCAAACGAGGCACTGGTGAGGTTTTTCACCACTATGAATCCTCTTGTGTGTGTTTAAAGAGCTCGAGGTTGAGAAACCCTTGTTACACACCACACAAACATGCGGTTTCTCCCCTTAAATATAATAATATCAATGCATTTCGCAGATTATTATTAATATGTCCGCCGACGCGGACCCACTCAATTTTATGCTAATAATTGTTTAATATTTAACCATTAATAACATAAAAATAATATAACTATGTGTAGATTTTGATGAAGTTTTTATGATGACGTAGAATTTGACGAAGATTTTATGTTGACGTTTCTATTTACCATTTCGATACAGATGAACATTAAATATAACATTACTTAAATATAATTTAATTGAATCATTGCATTTTTAAAGCATTTCGTGCTAATAATTATTTAATATGTAAGTTTTACTATCGCACTACGTTTCTATTTACCAGTTGGATACAGATGAATATTAAATATTAAATATAATATTATTTAAATATACTTTAGTTGAATCATTGCATTTTCAAAGCACATTCTTAGAGCTCGCTTGTAAACATTAAAACATGCAAAAATACTTTCTGGCCAAACTTAATAATATGCCCTTTCTGGTGTTCAACGCAATAATATTGCAACTATTTAATTAAATGTGTTTCACGTACCTGTATGCGTTCTCATATGGCGTTTCAGAAGAGAAGGCCTGTCAAAGGATTTTCCACACACTTCGCAAGGTAGTAAAACTCTCTCGCCCCGTTTGATCGTTGTCAAAATACTACAGTCCAAGTGATCCCCCGTCAAGGACAATGTCGATGAGGAGGACTCTTCGGATGTTGACTCGTATTCGTCAACTTCATAGTACGGATGCGGGATTGCGGCTGGCGAATGATGAGAAAGTAGTGCCATGGACAAATCTAAAGGAGATTCTTGAAACCGAAATGAAACGATCATTTTTATTCATCTTCCCATAGCGAATCCCCTACTAAGTCGTAGACTCCGGATTTTGTGCATTCGTGAGAAAAACGAGTAGGTGCAATTTAAAACAGTGAGAGTATCTACATGTTATTTTCACTACGTTAAAATTACCATCTTTATTTTCCATAAAAATCCGGAGTCTACTTATTAGTGTTTTATGCTATCCTTCATTGAAAATATTATTCGCAAAATCGCTTTTGTTAATATTTTATTACGTCCTCAGCTTCCACATATTTAACCGTCCCATTCGTTTACTTGAAAAATATTTGCATAAAAAATAAAACGAATATTTGGAACAACTTAATATATTTTACCAGAAAATAATTAATAAAATTATAACAATATGGATAACAGCATTTCGTTTAAATTCTATGTGAAATTCCATGTCGTTGGATAATGTTTATAGGCATTTTAGGTAATGATTGATTGAACCTGGGGCGAGAAAAAAATAATTATGACAAAAGGAAAACACGCTAAAGTATTTCAAATAAGAAACGTAAATAAATAGCCTCAAGTATTCCAGAGGATAACATAAAAATAAATTAATCTCGCATTTCGAGTGCTCGAGTACTTTGAAAATGGAGTCTTCTGGGCCCCAGAAATTTTGTTTGACTTTTGGCACTTAGAGCGTTTTCTACGAGGTTGTCTTCAATTCAACGCGATACGTACGTGATAGTTTTTGTCGCACTTTGTATAGTAGTATTAATATTTTTTTTTTTTGTTTCTTATAAAACTTGTTCTGGCAAACGATCCCTCGTCACCACGGCAACCGTTCGCTGTCTCCGCCCAGCCCTCAGCCCCTAACCATTCCCTACTCTTCTTTTCGTTCGCCGGCGAGCCTCTGTTCGGAATTGAAGGTTCGGTGGCATTGTACTGTCCTTTATCTCCTCGTAAGCGCGGGGGTCTACGCATTTGAATCATGACCGAACGAACAAGCGTCTTCTGATCTAGCCGACAAAAGTACCGGCATATATTTGCATTTCAAATTTCCCGGGGCCCAATCGACTCCTTTCTTTTTCAATTGCCCCACGCGATTCTGCCGATTAACGCGATTGCGCCCCGGCGAATAGTTACGATTACCAAAAATCCGGATATCGCGGCCATTCTTTGTTCCGCACGCAGTCGATTGTTTAAACTGGTCGCACTCCGTGCCAATTCGCGTTTCATAAATATTACAAGGTTTTACATTCGCAGTAGTCCCGAAAGGAGTTGACCGATTTTCGAAAAAATCCTCAACATTGAAACCGTTGCAATTTTGTTAAAAACAGTCGCACAACAATGAACCGAGGCTCGTTTTGAAGCTGGAAGCCTCTGCTTTCGCAGCCTATCGTTCGTTTCCTTCTAAGATGTTTATGGCAGGCGTAAATAATGTTTATAGCGGACGAAACAGCTGGGAAATTGCAGACATGCTGTTACTTTGAATTGAAATGACTCTAAAATCATTGGCACATTTTTTTCCTGACTGTATCCACCAGGGATTTGAAGATTGAAGCTTTACAACAATCTCCTGAAACTTGACGTACGATTCTTTTAGCCCTTTTATTAAAAAGAAACGAGCAACAAGTTCGTTCCCGTGAACGAAATGCAAAGTTGATTTTCAATTCAAAGCTCAGTGAACGACTAAAAAAAATCGCACATAAAATGTTGTTGTAAAGGGGAAGTTTAATTTTTCAAATTGAGGAGAAAATTTAGAACAAAATTTTTTAATGTTTTTAGTTCCAGAATATTTTAGCTATTTGTTAAGTGAAAACGAATCTGGTAACGTAAAAATTGTTTTAAATAGTGGGTGATTTTTAGAGCTCAAAGTCGCCATTTTAGTGCAGAGAGTTTTACGGTTTGAAATTGTTGAATAACTCACCATCTAGAATAGAGTCGATCGTGCATCTGTACAAAGCGGACCTCGAACACATATCATGCGATATAAAAACGAAATCTTGTTCTGCCGTAGGAAGGAACCAAGCCACTAATTCAGTATCAGGTTGAACGTCCTTTATTACTTCGAAAATTGGATCCCCTAGGTCCCAGAAATGAAACATAAACAAATTAAGATTCGCTATTGTAATATTCGCTAAACAATTGTAATTATTAAAGAATTTTACACAGAATATTCTGAAATGTTTTCCCTAAATAATGAGATTAGCCATTTGCAATAATTTGATTTTCATCTTTTAAGCTAGAATGCTAAAACACATCCTAGTTATTCGGTACGTTGTAACATGTTTATTATCTTACCTTTTACTTTGGTACCAATCAGATTAACTTGATCATTATAAGCCTGCACTATACGAAGGAATCTTATCCAATTGCATTGGCGTTTGTTAAGGCTATAATTTGAAAAGAAAACTTCATCGTAGCACCCATATTCACGTCTGATCTGTAACCGAGAGTAATGACGGAAAAGAATAAGATTTTCTTTTCCCTATATTACAGTTCTTTACATTCTATAAAAATCAAGTTAACAGGGATGGAAATTTTCGCGAGCGTTCCACTATTTTTCCACTTCTCTTTCGAACAATTTACGAACAATTCGATATTTCTAGTTGATTCAACGAAGTCATTATTGCAATTTCGAAATATTAGGTTGTCGCAAAAGTTTCAATGGCACTTAATCATGCCATGATCTTTTTTATGAAATTTAGTGCTCAATTTTGCACGCCAGTGTACATTTGGAAACATACATTTACGTAGTAGTACAATTAGGGAGTAGTAGCAGTTCGATTATGTTTTTACTTCGCAGAAACTGAAACTGTAGAGGCTTTACACTTTGAAATGATTCCGGAATGATTATGATTTTTCTTAGAAAATTTAGTGCTCAATTTTGCACGCCAGTGTACATTCGGTAACATAAATTTACGTAGTAGTACAATTATGGAGTAGTAGCAGTTCGATTGGATTTTTACTTCGAAAAACTAGAACCGCCGAGGCAATCAAATTGACGACTTAATCTCTAACGTATGGAGTTCTTATACGATCCTCAATAATTGACTAATTAAATTCATGTCATCCAAAGATCAAAGTCACTCTTGATTATACGATACATGCTGGATGCCAGAGAAGTACTAGGCAGTAGACACTATTAGCCAATTGATGACTTTCATAAAACCTTTTTATGAATGAAATCGGTTCTTTGGAACAGTTCACCTGTCATTCTACATTCCTCGAGCTCGAACAAAAAAAAAGATGTCTCGTCCACAAAACCGATTCAACGAAACAAAGTATCGGACTTTGGCAAAAAATTCAACAGCAAAGTTTCGGACTGTTTCAAGCAGCTCACAGTAAACTGACAAACGACTGTCTCTTTGTTTAACGATCACTATACAAATAATTTCGAAAATGAAGGAATAGAATCCCTGATTCAATCTGTCATAATTAGACCGAGGATCTCGAGAAAAGTAAGTGAACACTAAATTTCCCGTTCATGAAAAATTGTGCAGAAACAGAAAAATAGTACAACAATAAACTTGGACTCATTTTAAAACTTGAATCCTCTACCTTTTTCTCCTAGAAAAATTGTGCACGATACAATCGGGTGAAAAACTGGGCGTTCGTTCTCGAAAATGCTACAAATTCAAACGTCCGTGAGAACGTTAAAAAATTCATTTCGATACACCACAGATTTGAAGATTCAAGCTTCACGACGAGACCTCAAAACTTGATGTACGATTCTTTGCGGTCAATTTGTTGAAATTTGAATGAAAGGTGTGCTGTGAAATTTACGATAACATAAGGTACACCGCGAGGGTTTAAACGACCACGCTTGTTCCCCGATTTCGTTCCATAAACCAGTAAAATTGTTTACGGTTAAAACTGTTATACTATCTCCAGGTTATTAGAACACTTAAGAGACGAAATAATTTTCTATCGGACGTCTGTTTGCCGCGATCGACGCTGATCTTTCGCGCAGAGATCCGCGACAGTCGTCTATTCGTCAGTTGCGTGTAGTGTTTTGGCACGTTTGGATAGGTTTGGTGTTAATGTAACGTTAATGGCTACGACTACTTACATCGTTATCGTCTAGAAGCGAATAGAGGTCGATCTTGTCAAATCGAATGGACCCCTGAAAGGGGTAGATCAAGGTCCCCGATGGAATAAGTACGTTCGACCAGACCGATATTCTGACGTCGGTGACTAGGCTGCCTGAATCATTCTTGAAGAGACCCTTGTAGGTGGACCGATCGTTAGCGAGTACCAGAGAAAACTCTTTCGGTATTAAAACGCAGGTTTCCATAACAGAGGCCCCGTGGAGGGATGCGTTGTAGAAGGCACAACTACGGTTGTCTCCACTGTAAACACTGTCTTAGAACTGGTCCCACGGTGACAAAGTGAATCGTCGCGCGAAATTGTTTATCCCTCCGATAGACCGACCGTGCCGAACGTCGAGCGTCGCCTAATTGCCTCTCGGACCGACCGATGGAATATTACTTACGATCGAATACTACAAGAGACTCGAGAGAGACAGAGAGAGAAAGAGAGACAGACAGAGAGAGAGAGAGAGAGAGTGAGAGAGAGGAACATTTACACCGAATCGTCTTCCCGGAATCGGACCAAATTAATTGGGAAGCATCACGTACGGAGCACTGACGATCTTTCGGAACTGGTGCTACCATTCGACTGTGTACACTCGAGAAACGGATAATACGAGAAATTGAAACTATATTATATATTTAGCAAGATCGAAAAATGAAATTTCAGTTCCGTGCGTGAGGGTCGTTCGTCCTCCAAGGTGCAAGGGCCTCGGCTGACTGGATAGGATTAACCGACTGATCTTGACCTTGCGACGGGTTACCAGCATTTGCTACCGAATGGGTAGCCCTTCCCCTTCTTTACCTCTTTTCCCACTCACAGTACATGGCCCGCTGTAGACTTTTTCAATGGCGTAGTCTCGGCCGGCGGCTTGACTTTCCTGTTGTCCCGATGCATGTGACGTTGACGGTCTCGTCAAGGTACGACCGTGTCTCTTTCTATCGTGAATAGATTCGCTTGCAGACGGACGGGGACGAAGATTTCGATTATTCGCGGTGAAAAATTGAATTGTAGATCGACACGATGGGCAAGAAAGCGGGTAACTATACGCCAATGGAGCTCCTTGCCCCACTATGTTCATCCTGTGGCGAGTGCACTTGGCGTATAGAACGAGTATCGGCTTCTTCACCAGCACAAGGAAGCCGGCTCGTCGTCCTCGTCGTCTTCTTCACCCTTCTACCGTCTCTACAGCGCCATAAAGGAGAACCCACGTGGGCGATTGGGCACCTGTCGCTCCTTGTGCCCTTTCTTTTTCCTTCACGTTCCTCTTCCACTCTATTCCGTCTTCTTCTAGTCCCTACCATCCTCACCGCTTCCACGCCCTACCATATATCCTTTTATTCACCGCTCCTCTTCTCCTCGCCATTTCTTCTACGTAACAGCCTCCCGAGACTGTCTTATTTCTTTCTTTCGTCGCGTTTCCTCAGGCCTGTACCGCCGATCTGCCAACCAGCCTCGACTGCCTCCCTGATTCTTTACTTTCTTTCTCATATTATCTACTTGAGGTGTCTCTCTTTCTCCCCTTCTCCTCCTCCTCCTCCTCCTCCTCCTTCTTCTTCTTCTTCTTTCTTCCTCTTCTTCTTCTTCTTTCTTCTGCTCATCTTCCACTTTACTTCGCTACCCGATGCCTTTCCTTTTTCCCTTCTATAACCGTTCGCTCTTCTCGTCACCTGAGAACGCTCGCTATTCATTACTTTCCATGAAATATTAAACTTCGAACGATAGAACGATATTCGACGATTCTACTCCGATCTGTTCGGCACCGAGATGGCGACGACTGCGGATTTTATGCGCAAAATGGGAAAATGAGTAGTTGAAACGCGAAACAGTAAGAATTCTAGGAATGTTCTCAGTCTGATTTTTCGCCTTTGCAACAAGCCACCGGACAGGTGCAATTAATCAAAGAAGATTTTCAAGAAGAACGTCCTGTTTATAGAATGTTCTTTATGAAGAACTGTTAGTGGTAAACAATCGATTTGTTTATTGTTTCTGTACAGTCGATACGTCATTAAAAAGGATCATTTAAATTAGAATTACCAGTCAGAACAAAATGATACATTTAAAATTTTTTAATTCACAACTATTTCAATTGTGAAGATGATTCTGTAGAAAATCGCTGCGTCAATTTATTTATTTGTCTACTTTACTCTCGCATGCACTGAATAACATTGTTCGAAGTAGGAGGAAAGATATAATAGAGAAAATAATGTGTTATCAATAATGTTTCGTAGCCAGGTACGTAATAAGATAACTCTCGTTAAATTATTTGTCGGGAGCATCGCAGCGAACAGTTTGCAGTTTATTTTCACGTTATGAGAAACTGCAGCTTTTTCGTTCTTTACCTGGACCTATTAAAAGTGCCGGTACCTGCAAGTAACACGAGCAGCGTAAGTTTACGACAAGAAACATCCTAATTGCTTTTCTAGCGAACTAGGCTTTGCAGGCAGATGTAAAATGGCGACAGAATATTATTTATTAAATATTTATTACCATTATTATTGTATATTCTGTTAATATCCCAGTTAAGAATCTTCTCAGCTCTTTATTTTAGATTAGCAGTATGACCTTTTTTGTAAGCAGTTATAAAACAATTGTACAATTATTGTAGTGTAACCACTTTTGTGTTTTTCTGAATAAAAAAAATTATCAATGTTATTGAAATAATGTATACATATTTTCTCAAATTGTGCGCATGTGAGAACATACACACAACGCCACTTATGTATATTATTATGCCATAAATTAAACGTTTGTATAGACATTTGACGTAATTGGATTTTCCGTATGATTATTGTTCAGATCCTCAGCAATCTTCAGTATAACCATTGAATTTCAATGGACGTCTGACGTTGCCAATAATTTACAACTTTAATCTTGTCAGCCTGTAATATTGTGTACATTTAAATCGCATTTTGAATGTGTTTTATACCAGTGTAAAGGGCAACTTTAAACGATAATTGTTGCAAATTGTATATTGTCAGCTTATTGATAAATATGTACTGTGAAAATTACAGCCGTACTGCACAATTTCGAATACTTAGCTTAATAATTCTGTTCTGCAATGTACCATCAATTACAACTCAAAAAGGTAATAATTAATATCTCCTACATTTCTCAGACATTTCTTCTATACTTATTTCCTTTTTTGACAAATTCTACACGATTTGTATGTACAACAGACTGGTGCATAAAAGAAAATTTGTTGGCAGTTAGATAGATGTTAATTCACAATTTTTTCTATTCCTCTGTAACTAAACCAAAATAAATGAACGTGCAACATGAACTGTAAATAATTACAGTGCACAACGCATCACGAACCGACTTAATGAAGTGCAAGCTAACTCAGATCGGAAAAGAATACAGAGGTTCGATATCAAAAACTGTTAGCGACGTTCCGTGTCAATCTTGGACAGCAGCTGATCCAATACACGAGGTTAATAAGTTATATCTTCCGATGCAGCTTCCTAGAATTTTGTACTAACATCAATTCACCTTCTTTTCTTTTCTTTTCTTCTTTGGATTGATTTGAATTGATACTTAATGTCCATAACAATTTATTTACTAGCAATATCGTTAAGCATTCCCTTGACCATAACACAGTCCAACATATTAATAGAAATAACTGCTAGAACTCGAAATAAAAAGCAATTTTTGAGACATTCGAAAAACTATAACATCAAATAAATTTTATTGATAAATTCATTATTTCTATCTGTTCGTTTCTAATAATCCATTTTACTAATGATGTTGTCAAGCATCTCCTACAACATAATCTCCTTTCGTCATCAGGTCAGTAAAGACATTCACGACGATGACTTTCCTGAACGATCGATGAAAACTGTTAAAAATTACTGTAGAAATCCAACAGGAGAACCGAGAGGTCCATGGTGTTATACGTTAGATCTATCACTCATAGATGATCGATGTGATGTACCCCTTTGTAATTTCGGAGGTAATTAACATGAATAAAAATCACTACGAAAGTGAAGAAATCATTAATACCGGTTGGTTGTGATCAAGGTAGAACATTTTTATATTGCATGATGATCGTATACTGATAAAACGCGATTCATTAGAGTGTAGACTGTCAGGGCCAGGTGCTGAATACGGTGGTACCAGAGAGGTCGCAGCATCGGGAAGAAAATGTATATCGTGGCACAAGCTGAAGAAAATGGAGAAAGCAAAAGTAAAGAACGCATCGACGAATCAGATAAATGAAACGAAATGGATTATTATTTTTATTTTACATTGTTATAGAAAATAATATTTTCCGCCTTTCTTCCACCTGTTGCGTGCATAAGTCTGATAAATCTGAACGCTACCTTGACATTTTTAATTATGACGTTTTGCTTAGAATTTGAAGTTCGACGACAACAATTTTCCGGAAGTGTCCCGCAAGAAAGCGAGCAATTTCTGCAGAAATCCTTCCGGAGACAGCGGAGGGCCATGGTGTTACGTTGAACAAGAAGATTCCGAGTATCTTCAGAAGGAGTACTGTGACATCCCATTCTGCGACGCTAAAGGTGTTTTATATTATTGGTAATTTATTGATAATTTAAAAGAAAAGTAAAATCGATATCGTCATTAGATTCTGAGCAAGCAACTTGTAACAACTATATTCGGCACACCCTGTATATTAAATTGATTTTAATATTTGTTTCACGTCCTGTATTTTCTAGAATGTTTAACATACATCAAAAACGTATCTGACTACTCGGTACTTACGAAATTGGACGCGCCTGGCGGTAACACCTCATTTTGGATGAAGTTGTGGGACCCCATTGACGAAAAAAACGTAAGTTTTCAATCAGACATTCAATTATAATTCTGCGGAATTATATACAGGGTGTCCCGAAAATGTACTTCCTTGAAATGGAATGGGGTGATTCACGCGGTCATTTGAAATAACTTCTTTCTTTGCGAAGATATTTTCCGCGGCTTCGGAGTTATTCGAAAAAAGGCGGACCAATCGGGGCGCAGCAATAGCGGACGGATTCCGGCGCAGGGACGGGTCCCGCTAAGCGCGACGTTGGCATTGGCCGAGCCGAACTTGTCCGCTGTAGCCGCGCTCTGATTGGCCCGTGTTTTTCCTCAATAACTCCTTAACAAAGCCGTGGAGAACATTTTCGCAAAGGAAAAAGTTACTTCGAATAGCCCCAGGAATCCCCCCTTTCGAGGAAGTACAACATTTTCAGGACACTCTGTATGTTGCAATTGGCAAATTCTAACTTCCTTTTTGTTTATTTATTTACAAAGGCTCTCTTTGTAGGCCGAGGCGCGAATTTTACTCAGTTTGCTGCCAGTCCCTGTTACTGCTGAGAAAATTGCTGAAGAATGGAGTGCTGGTGTAGAGTTGCTGTTCGCAAATTCTGGCAGTGGACAGACTTTCCCTAAATCTGATGTGAGTAATACTTTATATACAGGATGTCCCAAAAATGTTACACTTCCTTGAAAGAGGTGATTCCCAAGGTCATTTGAAGTAATTTTTTTCTTTTTCGAATAATGTAATAAATTAGGCGACGGAGGTTTCGTATGCGATTGATATTTCACAACAGTGTTTGCATTAGGACGAGGAAGTTTTTGAAAGCAGTCCTGAAATTTTGCTTGGCACAAAATGGATAGGAATATGGATAACCTGGGGCGGCGGGTTTGTGTCTGCTGGTGTTGAAGGTAGTTCGAAGCCTCTGCTTATGCAAGAATACAAAAGGAAACGTGGTATCACGAGCCTGTATCCAGAAACGTTTCTGTATTACGGGATTCGAGGGACTGGAGTTTTGTGGAGCACCACATTTTGTCAAAAACGTATGCTTTGAAGTAGTTTAAACGCTTGTCGCAGTATTCGCGTCGAACATTGTCATAGTTAATTCTATTTAGAATTAAAACTAATTAAATATCAAAAATATATCTGTGAACCGTGTATTACATTTGAATTGTTAATGAATTTGAATGTTAATGTAAATTCTGAGGTAGAATTTTTTTTAGAATGCGAAGTCCATACGACCTTTGGGACTAATTACTCTAGAGCGTGGACCATGGAAAAAAATAACGACACGAACGACGCTCGAGTTTTCGTTCGCGCAAGCCAAAATATTCACATACGACTATATCCAACACCCAAATCGGAGTATCCGTCTGTTACGGTAAAAACATCAATTCTAAATAAAACAGCAGCTTTTTTTCGAAACCTTATTTGGTGTAGGTAACAATAGGCAAAGACATTGCAACACTCACGTACCAAGAAGAAGAGGACTCGACGAAGCACTATCTCAAAGAAATTCCAAGCAGAGGTCTGCTTGATTTCTGGTCCTGGAGAGAATTTAGCATTAGGTTCGTGAACTTTATGCAAAATAAAAATTGTCTTCATCAAAATTGCAAAAGTACAGCTGCCAGATAGACATTTCATACTTTCTTTGATTAGTAATCTTAATTCTAATTTTAACTTAATAATTTTTAATATTTTAGTTCGTCTACAGTTTTGAATTAATAGATTCATGAAGTCAGCAGTTTAGTTTTTAGTTAATAGTAACAGAATCTACTTTTTAGCATTTTTGGAGAACATTTCCGCTTATTTTATCAAAAGGCCAAGACAGCTATCGAACTATTCTACGTGAACAATAATTTTTTTGCTAATTTGAGATGGTTCAGCATTGGAAGTGAAAAGTCCGTGGCACACTGGACACTATTTTGTTCTCCCGAAGGTAAAAATCACTACTTTAAAAAAAAGAAACATAAAAGAAAGCTGTCAATATTGTACCACTCAAAAAACCTTGGGTCCTCGAGGAAAATTGCTTCCCTAAAAAAAAATATTCCAATCTAATTGAATGAAATTCTTTTTCCAGCCACAGATGCTGTGGAAATTCCTTCAGCGCCGAACTGTATTTCCGATTTGACAGATTATTTGTACAAAGGTGGACAATGGACGAGTGACGGCGAAGTTCCTTGTATTCCATGGATTTCGAAAGAAGTAAGTAACGTGAAATGTATTATTCAAAGTAATTTTAATCTTTGGAATAACTTTTTGTTCTGTAAATTTTTACTCGGTTTTAAAAAAATACGTACTAACAAATTGATCTTGTTATATTATTATTATTATTAATAGCATTTTTATTACGCGTGGTAGTACACATTATTAAATTTACATATACTTGTAGCTTTGTCACTGTCAATTGCTTTTTAAAAGATTCGAAACGAAGAAAAAGATGACAACAAGTTTGCGGATGGATCCATTTTGAAAGCATTAAACAAATGCAGAAATCCCACACGAGATTCAAATGGTCCTTACTGTTACACATTTACACCTTGGGAAGAGATAACTGTCTCGAAACAATACTGTCCTGTTCGATTCTGTAGATCCTCAGGTAAGGTCCCTGAACTTTTATTTGTACTGAGCTTGTACTACACTTGCTATTTAAAATTATGTATAATTTATACATTGGTGTTCGTGAAATTCATGATTTTTGTGCGATAATATTTGCTCAATGTTTTATAAGAGCAAAATAAAAATTGTCTGCATAAATTGCAAGAAGCGGGAATCAAATAAAAATCGAATTCTTCCTTGAAGAATTTCAATAGGATGAAAATTTTTTTGATTTTTGCCACAAATGCATAAAATCCGCAGTCTAGTGATCAGTAATGCTATGAAAATAATCATAAGTGTAATTAATATAGGCACAGTAATGGGTACTCCCCACAGTAATTGGATCCCTTACCCTACTAGGAAATAAAGTGTTACATTTTATTCCTAGAGTGTCGCATGGCAGGAACAGCAAACGATTATGTAGGTACACTGTCAGAAACACGTTCTGGCCGTGCTTGCGAGTATTGGCTAACCGATCACGACTTTCCTCCGCAACCAACTCAAGGATCTACAACAATTTCAACAACGTCGCAACGTACACGAAGACCAAGCCGCGTGAAACCATACAAAAAATGGGGACCTCCGGTAAATGAAGGGATACTGTCGATCAGCAGAACAACAACATCTACTCCAAAACCTTCTACGAAATTTACGACGAAATCCATCTCGAAAATTAGCCCATCGAGAACGATTGCACATGAACATTTCAATGGTACTTTGTACCCGGATGGTAGTGCTAAAAATGCTAGCAATTATTGTAGAAACCCTTCGCGAAATATTGCTGGAACTTGGTGCTATACTACAGATCCTTCGGTGCCACAGGATCTTTGCAATGTCAGAGACTGTGAAAAACCAGGTACACTAGCCATTTAAAATTAAAGATCCTAAATGTATTTAATCGTGATGATATATGAAGTAGTTTGTGTGTATTTTATCATAAATTAATTCCATATTTAATTTTAAATTTCGACGGCGAAGAAAATACAGTGAATTCTCGATACTTGTCAACAACACGGGTCTTGTCAGTGTCGTGTATCGTCCAGGAGACATACCCCGAGCCGTGTTATGTTTACATTCCGACGCTTCTCGAGCTTCGTGGCCTCTCACGAGGTATACCCCGCGGTAGTGGAGATAATTCCGCGACGTTTATCATCCAGGCCTTGGCGACATATATAGAGAAATCACTGTATACCCTTACAGTGGATATTTAAGTTATATACATGTACCATACAAAGATTGATAAATAAACTATAGAGTACCTTGTAATTGGAAAATAACTGAAATATTTATTTATTTATAATTTCTAGAAGAATATACGATTCTTGTCAGAGGAGAAGCCGCAGGAAGACGTTTGTACGTTTTACCCGAACATCGTTTCGAAGGATTACGCTTCGCTCTAAAATCTTGGGAGCCAGATCAACCAGATTGTATAGTGTTCGTCTTCACAGCTGATGACAATTTTAAGTCACGTTATATTCTTAAGATCGGAGCTCAGAATAACGAAAAAGTACTTCTCTATTATGAGTCGGAAACTGAAGGTGATTTTACGGTGTTTAATATGAAACTACAGGATGTCCCAAAAATGTCGGTAAACCTTGAAAGGGGTGGTTCCGGAGGTCATTTGAAGTAACTTTTGCCTTTATGAAAATGTTCTCCGCGGCTTTGTTTTCGAGTTATCAACAAAAAACACGGACCAATCGAAGCGCAGCTATAGCGAACGGACTGCAGGCCTGGCGACAGGTCTCGCTGAGCGTAGCGGTGCTATTGGCCGAGCCAGAATCTGTCCGCGATCTGATTGGTCCGTGTTTTTCGTTAATAACTCGAAAACAAAGCCGCGGAGAACATTTTCGTAAAGGAAAAAATTACTTCAAATGACTTTAAGGATCATTACTTCAAGGTTCAGTAACTTAATGCTATAGAATTCTGTTAATATTAGAATTTCTATAAATTATCGCAAGTATTTTTGAATTTTATTTCAATACTTGGAAAGTATTTTCTACATGTTCTTATTTGAAAAAAAATGTTTATCCTCTCTTAAGAAATACATCGATTCGCGTCGGTCTTCTTAAATTAGGAAATCGTTTCAGAAATTAATTTACTTATTCTTTGTTCTTATAGCAAGTCCAGTCGATTGCTGACTGGTGGCTTGTATGATCTGTATAAATTGTTTATTATATTTGCAGCTGTCGCTTTAGTGAAAATGAAAACTTTGCCACACTTGTTGTATTTGGGGAAATGGAGCACGTTCACACTGAGTATTCCTCGAGGAAAAGTTTTACTTTATTATGAAGAGGACCCTAAGCCGTTATTTGAATGGGCGCATAAAGATCCGTCATCAACATTCCTGCCGATATACTATTACTATAGCAGCGAGAAAGGACGGACTGTTGGTGTTGCTTTTGATCATGATTCAGGTTTTTTTTTTAACGTGTTTTAAAATATTAGAAGGCAGAAATTTGGGAAATCGATCGATGCCGATTTCTTCAATCTTATTTACAATTTCGCGTGTTATAATTTTTATCATATCAGGCTGTCCTCTCGAAAACACGAAAACGGATCGTTATGCTAGAATTTTATCGATATCAGCATGGAGCAAGAAGGAAGTAATACATCCTGATAAAGTTACATTTCATTTGCGAGGAAAAGGCGTAATTAATATACCACTGCTCATGCTACCTGCGATTCCAGGGTAAAGATTATCTTTTCTGTAAAATATATACTATTGACTGTTGCGGCATCTCTCCAATTAAAAATATCCAATCAAAAATATGTTTGTTTATAAAAGGCGGGTAAAAGTTAAGAGCATCAAACAACCCGACGTTGTGTTTTATTAAAGTATATTACAAATTTTTCCGAATACCATTTTCTTACAGATTTTATGCACTAACATTTAGCGAAAAAAATCACTGGATACTGTTCACAAGAAACACGTACCCTAATGTAACAATTTTCCATAGACAGATGGTATCTTCAGCACTGTTTACAACTGATTCGTGGACTAATATAACTGTAAGGTAAGAATAATTAATTGTAAAATAAAATTTATATAAAATATAAATAAAATGAAACATGTTCTTCAACATCGTATTCTATTTGATTTCATTTTGAATTTTGAATCACGCGCGTAATATGGTAAATATTATTTTTTTAAATAAAATTAAGATTCCAAATTGTATATATCTTTAGATTTATTTTTAAAAAGTGCTATAATAATAATATGTATAATAATAAATTTCAAATATTGTTACCCATTGAAGTGTTTTCGATTCTTCGCACAGATAAAGAATTTTATCATTTTCAATTTTACTTACATATATGTTTCTGTTTCAAGGTGGTTCGGAAATATTATCGATGCATACTGCAATCAAACTAAAGTGTTCCATTATGAACACCTTAGCCCTCTTCTGTTTTACTTCTTTTCTATCGGAGTTGACCCTGGTGGATGGGTTACTTGGTCTGTAAACTGTTTACCAATGGGTAAAAGCAATTTTTAAATCACCGTTAAGTGTCAAATGGACCTTCAGTTTTTCTATATTTTTTACTATAGGCGTTAATATTTACAGATATAGATGGGCCACCAATTGATGGTGGTTGGTCAGAGTGGGGACCATGGTCGTGCAGCGCGAGCTGCAATGGTGGCACAGGAACTAGAAAACGACTTTGCAATTCCCCAGCACCTAATGTTAAAGGCAGGGACCATAATTTGTTATAATCAGACTGCAGGGTCTTTATGCAAAATGGAAATTTTCCTTGTTAATTGCAACACTCGTGAACCATATAAAAATTTCTTTCCTCAACAATTTTAATAAATTCACATTAAGATTTTCGTCTTTCTACTGTTTGAAGTTACAACTACCTATTTTTGTCATAAATGCATAAAATCGTCTAGCCATAGGAAGACAATGATCGTTTCGACCGAAATTGTTTTTAATTACAAATATTAATTACGAGTGACTGAAAATTTTTTAAATAGTTTTTGGTCATTTATCACTTCTATTTGTAACTAAAATATTTATTTTAAACTTTCATTTTGTGAATCTCAATTGATATAATACATGAAATTCAGTTATTTTTGTAAAAATTGTTGGGATAACTGTTATTTTTGGTCTACAATTAAAGGTGAACCATGTGTTGGGCCACATACTATGGTTGGTCGCTGCAATGAAATTTTGTGTGGTGATGTAACGCAAGGTAAACATAAATACATAAATTACAAAAATTCTAATAGTGGTATAAATAGAAGTTCTAACATGGCTTGTGTTTCGGTGACACAGACACAATAACTCTGATTAATCGAAGGGTTCGTTCAAATTATACATCTCTGACCGTGAAAGAATTTCATTCAGCAACAATTACATCGGATGAGAATATCGTTGATCTGATTGTTAAAGAATCTCCTCATTCTGAACTGCAGTGGTCTTTAAACGGCATTTTTGTGCAGGACGAAGCAGACAGAGTGGAACTAAAAAATTATAATATTGGTAATTATAATATTGGCGTAATGTCTTACTAGCTTCGCAAACAAATGAGTCAGAAGAGTGATTTATTTCGAGAACAATTCGAAAAAAATAAAAGAAGGTATAAAATGGTGAAACGTCTCTTCAACATTCCTGAACGACATATTTATTGCAGAAGATATAGCTATTGTAAAATCGACAATTTAATACGTAATTTATAATACGCCCGTTCGCATGTTTGTTTAGACATAAAAAAAGCTTTGGTAAACGACTCCGGTGTATATGCCCTAACTTTGCGCCGTATCGATGGGACCTATTCGATCGTCAAAGTCATTACTTTGGCGGTCATTCCAGCGAACGAAAACATGAAAATACGAGAAACTCTGAGCATGATTGTTACGTGTCATTGTGCTATCCTGGGCCACGTTTACTCAGACCTTCAAGTGACTTGGTTGGTGCAGAATAAGACGTGGAAAGATTATGGCATCACTCTTCCTGTCGCAGCTGATGTAGACCATATTCTAAAAGTTAATCGAACGCATAAAGGACTATGGCAGTGTGTTGTGAAGCAAAACGACTTGAACTTCGTCTGGATAACAAATATGATCTCTGTTAAAGGTAACTACCATTTATATCAGTGTTATATTAACAATGTTGCCTGATTGCAGTGACTTTAATCAGATTTTCACAGAAAGGAACTTTTGTTATTTTAGATTTCGTTATTGTAGACAACTTTTAATCAAATTGTTTTCATAAATAAATACATCGAAATTAGCAGTATAAAAACATGCAAAATTGTACTTGAATTTTTCGTTCCAGTTTTGGGGCCTCCGAATTGGCGAACCCATTTAATGGAGGATCAAGCGACACGTTTTCTTTTCTTTTGGTTACCGGACGAAAAATATGTTGCTGTCATTGCTGCAATAATTTCAGTGATTTTAATTGCAGCTGCGATTCTAGTTTCGCGATTTTACATAAGGTAGGTACACCACGTTTCGCGAACGGTAAAAGAAAATTTAATTCGAAAATTTTCTATTTTTATTAATCACTGAATCCATAAAATATATTACCGTAAACATACTCCACTTGTGAATAACTTCATTATTTTATGTCACTTAATTATATATATTTTATAATTTCATTATATAGGGTATCCCAAAAATGTTCTAATTCCTTGAAAGGGGTGATTCCCAAGGTCATTTGAAGTAACTTTTTCCTTTGCGAAAATCTTCTCCGTGGCTTTATTAAGAAGTTATTAGCGAAAAACACGGACCAATCAGAGCGCGGCTATAGCAGAGGGAACCCGGGCTCGGCCAATGCCCGCTCGGCGAAAACCAGTTTAGCCGCTGTCCGATTGGTCTGCGTTTTTTTTTAAATAACTCTTTAACAAAGCAGCACAGAAGATTTTCGCAAAGGAAAAAGTTACTGCAAATGACCTCGGGAATCGCCTCTTTCAAGGAAGTACAACATTTTCGGGATACCCTGTGTATATCTAAATATATAAATTGCAAAATATTTTTCAGGCGAAAGAAGATAGTGTTGCCCCCAAAAAAAGATATAAACGAAATGAAAAATGTTACGGTACCAGAAAATTAAATTTTCCTAATGAACACATTTCGTAGATTCCATTTGATTAATATTTACATATACAGGTGTTACTATAGAAGCGACGTTGTGTGCTCTTAAAAGAATTAAATATTATCAACTTATTCAATAATATATGACTTTACGCGATTTTATACTTACTAGACTATGAAGAGAAGACTATAAATATATTACAAGAATTTGAATGTTATTACATTATTTTCGATTTGTTAAAATTATTGGAAGAAAAAATACATTTTTGTCCGTCTTCCATTTCTGATGATCGACTTAGAACATTTTTAATAATACTTATTATTACTCGTCAGTTTCACACCTTCAATTATTTATAAGCTGTTGCATTATTTTTACTTAAAACTGAAACACTATATACATAATCTTTTGAACTTTTTTGTAAAATAGATTACTATTATAACAAATAATGTATTTTTGATAGCATGCAATTTTTACATAAAAGGGTGAATAAGGAAAACATTAGCAAAATAGCAAGAATCAATTTATTTTCATCAGAAGAATATTTAATTTCCCGGGTACAATGTATTTTACTAAATATCTTGGATGTAAGTCTTGTTGTACTTTACTTTTGTATAGTACACATTATGTATCAGCTATAATATTTCATACATTTTATACACACGTGAGTATAATATTGAATTAATTATAACATCTGTTCTGTTGCACATATCCGAATCCATAACAGAAGTTATATTATAATTCAATATTTTACACAACATTTAGATTCGTGTATGAGTTTCTCTGAAAATGGACGTGCAGCGCTTGATATCTATTCCCTGCTCTGATTTTATTATAAGCTATTCATTTTTCTGCCACATATTTACTAGAAATATTTACATGCACCTTACTAATGACTGGCCTATCAAAGTATATGTGTGGTGTCCCAAAAAAAAAAAGAAAGTATCATATGCCCATAGCAATCAAATAGTAAAACAAAGGAGGGAATAAGAGAAAAGCTGTTCCTTATTAATATCTTTCTATAAAATCTGACATCTTGTTATATATATTAGAAAGATAGCAGTTGTTTCTGTAACTTTGTAACATTTGTCCAAATGTGTGCTACACCTCAGTGAAGAAAATATAAAACTATGCTGCTGACATGAGACTAGAGGAAATATATATATATATTTTGTATTACTATCAAACATTGCATAAAAAGTAATAAAGATAAACAATTTTATCTTTCCATCTACAGTGAATTACATATTATTTTCACTTATCTCAAGACACCTTGAATATCACTATATCTTTCATAATAAATACTTGAGCTGGATGTATGACTTAAAAATCTAACTTATTAGTTTTTGTCTGTTAACATAGCATAGTAAATACAAAAAAATATATATATATTAGATAAGCACACATTTTTCTTATTAAAATCATTTTATGCTATGGTCAATGTTATTGCCACAAACACCATAACGTTTTATATAATACATATAACATGAAAAAATTGATTTTATAGATTTCTTCTGTGCAGAAACATCTTCGATAGTTAAAACTCAATTATTATTAGCTAGTAACATATGATTAAGTACAAAAATTTGTACTTTAATTTAAACATCGAATATATGGTTTTAAAATATATATATGTATATATATACATATATATATATATATATATATATATACACACATGTCTACGCACTTTCGAAGATATTTCTACATATTACATTTGTATATGATCAATTTGTTTAATTAATTGGTGTTCAAACGTGAGGTCAAAAATGAAACGATTAATACTGCTATTGATTGACTATCGAAGTGTATAATATTACGTTGATGCAACTGCATTGTTAACGGATGCTATTCATTAAAGAATGAATATAAGTCGACTAATAAAATCGTACGTACCTCTTAAAAGTAGGCCAATAAAAGTATTCTTATATAATACTAAATTGTATTTAATAATTCTTCAATGGTTTGAACGTAATTTCAAAATAGAAGCTCAAACACAAATCTCTTAATATTTTAATTACTGTGTACAAATAAACAAGGAACAAAATCTGTTATATTGTTATTAAATCAGTCTTAGTTCAGTCTTATATCGTGCGAATGTAAATAATTATTTCATTTCAGTTCACTAACATCAAATTAAATTATAGATGCGGCAACATCTGTATTTCTTTAAAAGACTGATATATATTTTTTCAATTCTTACACATCATATAAAACTCATTTCTTGCCCGCAGCAAATGTCATTAGATGAAATGATTTAATTATATAAATTTCATAATATCTTGCGTATAATTTTGATGAAGATAATAATTGTAATAGCGAGGATGATTCAGACGATATTATTCACCATCGAAAAACATATATGTATAAATTTTTAAAAAAGTGTAATAAAATAAATAATGTAATAAATGTAAAACATATAATTTGTATAATAAAAATGTGTTATGCTGATTTACAAATGATTACACTAAATTGCCATAATGGTAACTAAAAATATATTTCGAATCGTGATATGTTAAAATATTACTGGAGCATTAATTTTCTTTAAATCGATGAAGTGTTGCATTTTTTTACAGGAGGAAATTCATTATATATTTTCTTATTTTTCATCATTTCATATCCATTCTTTGTTTTGTTAATCCCCTTATTATTCATAACTTTTCTTCTTATTACACGCAGCATCACTTTCCCCAAGTAACATTCCTTCTCAGATGCATACATTCATAAACAAACTCTTTAGTTACACTGATCATGCACACATGCGTATGTTTAACATCAAATTGCATTTTAGTCTCCTTGTATATTTAACAGGAGACAATAATATCATTAATTTATAGAAATAGTTTTAAGCATTTTAAGACGCTGGTCATATAATAGTATTGTATACTGTTCCTTTCTTCTTTTTTAAGTGTTGTCCGGTCACACAACAGTAAGATATTTTCTTTTATGTACATTACAGTCAAAGAAGAAAAACTATATTTCTTTAGTTGTGTATATTAACGAAATTGATATGAAATACATAACTATACTCTATCAGTAGAGAACCTTTTTATGTAAAGTAATGCAAGCAAACTAATGAAAGGAAGTTTTAATGTGCGTAGTGAAAGTGTGATAACAAATTTCGTTCGCATTTTCTATTCGTTAAAAATTGACATTCTTTCACGCTTCCATTGAAAAATATAGGACAGCACCCTTTATGCGATTGTTATTACAAAATGTCAGTCAACTTCGCCGATATTAATCACTTCGACACACGCTCTTTTTATTGCATTACTTTCAATTTCTCAATTCTAATGCATGTTTCTCGATTCTATACGCCTCCTATGCGCAATCGTCCTCTGATAAAAAAAAATAATAATAATAAGAAATACATTGGTAACTATATACGTTAACGTTTAAAAAATAAATAGAACACAATTTAGGAATTTCAAGAGACATAGACTAAGTTAACTCTATTTCTTTTCTTATAATTTACTGCTATCTTATAAGATAGTCAATACTGAAGTTTATAATCACTCTCGATTTCCTTTTCTTTTTTTTTTTATTACGGTCGTATGCTCGTTATCTCTCGTTTATTTTTATTTTTTTTTCTGCGCAGATCACAAATTTACGGACGTGTGATAACTATATATATGAATAATGTGAAAATAATTTCTTTTTTTCCCCTTTTTTTTTACGTGGAAACCTTCAATAACGATATGACTTCAGAACAAAAAGTTCATTTTGTACTTATTGCTTGGCACTCAAAGTGAGAAAACCCGAAGCCTCGAAAGGAACCCACCACGGATTTCTATATTATGTACAACAAGTAGGAAAATATTGCCTCTAACGTTTGATCCATGGGGCTTTAAGCGTCACACGCTTATATCTAAAATCGAAGGAAAACAGCAACGTTTGCTCCTTTTGTCACGGCCGTCGTACATTCAACGTGTATAAAATCTTATTCTCACGAACCAATAATATTAAACCGATCTAAATAATAAGAACCCGATTATTACCGAAATCGACAACCGCGATTCTACCATCCGGACAGAGCGCGATGCCCGATGGTCTGTCCATCTCGTCGTCGCCCTTCCCGTAGCTGCCAAATCTCCACTTCAGCACACCGGCAGAATCGAACACCTGTATTCTATGATTTCTAGAGTCAGCTACAATAATATTACCATCGTCATCGATCACCAAACCTTGTGGTCTTAGGAACTGTTTCGAACCGCCTGCACATTCGCACTCGAAGACTCTAGCGTGCATAAAGTCGGCGTCAATAATTACTACTCTATGATTATTAAAATCCGTCGTGACGACGTTGCCTTCCGGATTGAACGCCACTCCGCGCGGAGAATCGAAGTGTTTCCACATGTTCGACGCTAGCTCGTAGCCGTACTTCCGTAGAAACACGCCCTCTGGGCTGAACAGTTGAACACGATGATTTCTTGTGTCCGACACGACTATTTGGCATTCAGAATTCACTGCCACATCCCACGGGTAGTTGAACTGTCCGCAGCGGCACCCCTTCTCACCAAAACTCAGAAGAAATAGGCCTTCCATTGTCAACACCTAAAGCGATCATTAAAATAATGTAAAGAAGGCACTTATCTTCTGGACGTCTAAGTTTGAACATACAAAAAGACAAATGTCTCAAATATCTCAAAAACAAACCAGGAACTTTAGAAAAGAATGTTTCAGACAAAAGCTTTATCAAAAATCCCATTGAATGGTCCCATCTATTTGACCTTAAGTGTAGGACTGAAGGTCACGCCACGGTTAATAGGTCTTTTTCTAAATGAATTCATCGGTTTTTGCAGTGTTACAGGTAACTAAAAATTTACTGCCTGATAAAGCGTTCAAAATTGTTGTCTCCATTTCTTTCAAGAGTCTTTTAGTTTTTGAGACATTTGACTTGCTCTCCAGGAGTTTTAGAAGACCTTATATTATAGATATTTTCAGAGCATGAACAAGTCGGCAGTCTACCGTTGATCGTTACCTGTATACGGTGATTATCCTTATCAGCTACAACTATACGTCGACGCGCATCGACTGCGACGCCAGCAGGGCGATCGAATTGTCCAGGCCCGGCACCAGGACTGCCGAATCTTCTCACAAAAACACCATCCTGTCGGTAAATCTGAATCCGGTTGTTCGATCTGTCCGCGACCACTATGTGACCTTCTCTGTCGCATGCTATGCCCCATGGCCGACAAAGATTCTCTCGTCCGTCCCCATCGTTCCCGATAATTTTCAACGGCTTCACCGACAAATCTGCGTTGCGATTTATTCGAACAGTAACCGGGAAACTGTTCGATGAAACCGGTCTTCCTCGAGGTAGAGTGATGGAGTTGATGGATGATGTTTGTCTACGAAATATCTGCGGCGAGTTCCCTCGACCTCTCACTGGTCGACGGTCGCCTATAGGGCCCGGATTGTTCACAACAACTGCTCCTAAATTCGCAACAGCGTTCAGTATTGTCCCCTCCAAGCCGTTGAAGGAAATCCAATTTTCTTCTTGTGACGGAAGACATTGTCGGCTCTGACGTATCTGGAAAACCTATAATTAATGAAAACGATGGACTGATATGCCATGTACCTGCAAAATTAATGTGCAAAAGTACCCTCCATAACCGGAGGTGTGCGAGAATGGTCGGGGACAGGTTATTATAGTGCGCTGAGAATGGACAAAAATGAAAAAAAAAATCAACTTTCACAAGTTCAATAGAAATTCATGCAAATTCTCATGCAGCATGTTAGAGGAAGTTAGTTTTGGTATTGTCGGATTAAATGTCAGTTCGTTAATAACTACCTCGGCAGAAGCCATATCCTTAGTAAGCAATAAGTTTAGCGGATTGTTAGAAAGCGTTTTGGATTCCATCGCCTCGTTTAATTTCTCAGCGGCACGCGACAATCGGGATAGTCCATTCCTAAGTCCTTCATCTCTCACTTTCAACGCAGAAAATTTCAGAAGCCTAGCTTTCTCGATTTTACCTAACAACTCCTTCTCTCTTGTTTCTAAAGCCGCAGCCACCCTTCTTATGCATAGCATCACGTCCGCAATTGCTTGTCTAGCTTTCTGTTCTAAAATTTCAGCTGCTATCTGCAAAAAAAGTACATTGTCAAATTACAAACGAGGATTTTAATCGTAGAAAATATGATCCGTAGAAACCTCTATTCGTATAAATATGGTCGTTCAAGGTCACTCTCAAAGTCAAGGATAGAAAAAACTAAACGGAAAAAGTTGTGATTTCCCTTTCTAGTTAACCAACAAGTTATATTGTAATTCTTTCTTTATTTTCTGTACAATAATCGTCCAAATTTTTCTCATGTGTAACATTTAATCTCGTATTGTTGTATCATCATTTTTGTATAAAACGAATGTTAATTTAAATCTGACATTAAATATTTAAAGAAGAATAAATAAAAATAAATATAAAATAAATAAAAATAAATGCAAATATTTATAAATATAAAATGAATAAAAATAAATATAAAATAAATATAAATATTAATCAACGGAAAATAAATAAAAATAAATATAGAATGAATAAAGTAAATATAAATATTAATAAATATAAAATAAATAAAAATAAATATTAATTTACAATTTAATACCGATTTGTTGAGATGATTCGCACGATTTTTAATTATTTGTAATCTTACTTGTACAGCATCTAGTTCCTCTCTGAGAGCTGAGATGCCAAGTTTGGCCTCTTTCAATACTTGATTAGCTTGCATTCCAGCACCTTCGACAGCCTCCATTAAATTTACGGTAACGTGGCCATGATGATGGTGAATCCCGCATTCGCCACAAAGGGGTTTACTGCACGTTTGACAATAAAATTTTTGGCCGTCGCGATGCACATCGCAAAATAAAGTCAATCCTGCTGATGATACATTCGGCGCGTTAATTAGCGGAGGACTTGGTATCTCGGAGAGTATATTTTGCATTGTATTGTGATCGTCTTCGTGGCTCAAGTCCCCTGAATTCTGTAAACAAAAATATATTGTATAAATAAAATGAAAGAGGTATTTAATTACCTAAAAAAATATAGCAAATCAATCGCAATTGATACAAAATATTGTTATAAGTAGACTGCGGATTTCTATGCAAAATAAAAATTTGTCTGTACCGATAACAATGAACAGGAACTAATGAGAAATTTCTTTCTTCCTTTAATAATTTAAATAAATTGGAACTAATATATTGATATTCTTAATTTCTTTTGATCCATCCATTGCTTTAAATTGCATCTACTCGTTTCAGTCAAGAATGCATAAAATCCAATAATGACATGTATATTGGTACGTTTGATAATTTGGTACTGATGATGTGTGCTCACCGTGTGTTGACACGAGTCGCACATTGTATCAATGCAGTCCTTGCATCTGTTCATGAAACTGCGTGAGTGTGGGAATTGCGAACAAGCCGGTCCGTTAAAAGTATCAGCGTTTACAACTTGCAGTAGACTGTTAATCAAAGAATCAACACTGAGGTCATCGGGTGATTGACCATAACACTGAGAATTCGTGCTACTTCCCGAGGACGCGGTACCCGGTGAACTAGCGTCCGAGTTACCAGATCCCATACACTGCCATGGGAATTTGTTCGCCATCTGCAATCAATTAAATGATCAGCAAACATAACATTAACAAAATATTTGGCACCTAAACAAAAAAAAAAAAAATAGAAGGCTAAATAATTCTTGGATCTCAATCCCTTGCACTCAGTTTCGAGTCAAATTTAATACACTTTATCGACAAGAAAAACTAAAATTAAAAAGAATCGTAAAAAAATTTGTGGAATTGATCACACGCAAATGTTTAGCCTTTTATTAACCGTTGAACTATTAGGGCCGCATCGGCTCTTTATGTCAGTAATCATATGTGTAACTATCGATAATATTCGTAGATGCAATTTTACTATTTCTTTACGCTTTGATTTACCATTTTGAGAGAGATGAAATAAATATAGGTACAATGTTGAATATAATTTAATGGAAACATAGCATGTGAAAAGGTACATTCCGAAGGTCCACTTAAGGGTGAAATCTATTATAGTAATGTAACAATTGTTTCGAATAGTATGGTAAAGCGTCATGAATCCTAGTGTGCAAAATTTTAAAGATTTGTTATGATTTGTATTTAAATGTTTTCGATTTATGATGAACTCTTTACCATACCTTCCAAATCATATCTATATCCTGTTCCTGTTCTTGACTGTCGGAGGTATATTTTCCCAAAAACTGTGTATCGCGATGGTAGCTCTGTCCATTATTCATGGTGAATTAGACGACTAATTAAAAACCGTATAGAAATTCGGTATTAAAGTCCTCAATTCGTCGTAATGCCTTCGCCTGAAACAAAAATATCAGAACAACATTGTATCATACTGGTCATATCTAACAAAAATAGTAGATCGAAAATGGCGGATCTCAAATATTTCATTTTACCATTATTCATAGATTTTTTGATAGATTTATTTCGTTGGACATATATTATGATCAAAATCGCTAAAAATCTGAATACGATCGATACGTATCTGAGAACTATAGCTTGAACATTGATACGAATTATGAGCAAACTTTCCAGTATTCGTCGCCGTGTATCGATTACGAATTAATTCGAAATCATTCATTGAAAGTCAACGGTAAAGCAGTTTAAATTTTACGCATGTCCCCCTGTTCCAGTTTCAAAGATGAACACACCCCTACACAGCTGGTTCAAGGTCATCATACAAGTTCAGAGTAGGGAAGAACTGTGATACCCCTTCGGTTCGAGGATGGAGAAATGGGGTTCCGGGCTTTCATTCGTAGAACCTTGCAGAAATCAATAACAGGAAATTCGACATAACTTCATTCATATACATACATAAGGAAGTTGAGAAAAAAAAATGTCTCAGTCCCGTTTCAACCCTAAGTTTCCTCTAGAGTTACCTCATTGGTTACCCATGAACCTTTATACACGATTCACGAAGGAAGAATTGCTAAATTGTTTACGCTATACTAATGGAACATGATGAACATTTTTGCATGAAAATACGGTTCACGTCCTTCAGTAATTTTCGTTAATTATTTTTCAATTCCACATTTACGTCTTTGCAATTTTTTCTTGTGTTAATAAAAGGTGGAAATTTGTTTGCAACGGCTTGTCGAGGATGTGATTAAAATATTTAAGAATTACCCTTAAGAGTTACCCTCGAGGAACATTAACATGAGTCCCGGAAGACTCGTGCAGATTTTTCTGCGCGATGACTTCAACGCTTGGTGGTTCAATCTTTTATTAATTTTTATTATTTCTGTGAGCGAAATGGACGATAATATGTCGCATTTTGAAATGTGAAAATGTGACGTACGGAGTTCTCTTGATTGGGGAGCTATTAGAACTTCATATTTTGCAAATATTTCGCCAACTATCACCTATTTGTATCCAACTGTTTAAATGAGTAGATATTAAAGTAAATATACTACACTCTGTTTAATCACAAATTTAGTTTTCATATATCTGTGTAAATTTTTACAGAAATTTTTCTCTTTTTTCAATCGTGGCATACGAAAAATTAAAAATTAGTGGGTGAAATTTAAAACAGCAAAAAAATTAAAAGAATTGAAAAATACAAATATTATTATTATTTATTTTTATTATATTTAAGTGTACATAGGGAATATTTATCTCATTTCTTCTTATTTTTTCTTCTTCTAATGATCCAAATAAATTAAAATACACTTCAGTGTATAATGTAGTCTGTGAGCATAAAATATATAAAATATAATAAACATAAGTAAACATGACGTATAAAGTAATCAATTGTTTCTTGCAATCGATGCAGAAACATTTTTATTTTGCATAAAGATCTACAGAGTTGTGACGAAATTCAATGTGAGTAGATATATGTACACGTTTGCTTATTGTAAGTGTGAAGTGGTGTACAATATTGTATGTACATGCCCGTAGCATATTGAACGACGTAACACAGCATAACATTGTTTGTGACCATCAATTTTCCACTTCAAAAAACATAATAGATCAAATAATTAAAGCTTGTACTCATTGATCGAAATAATTGAAAAAGAAAATTAATTATGATTGATTTTACAGTACATTCTATGATGAGAAATTTAGTCTTCGTCCATTTTAAAATTTTAAACAAATTTTACACAGATTTTTAGAGCAATATTTCGATTTAAAATTTCAGATACTAATTTTTATTTTGCAATAAATACTATAATGAAAAATTCATTTTCCGTTTATGAAATTATTCTCGGATTTTCACACAATGCCTTAGTATATATATATTTGCAATGTTGTGTTTGCGTAAGATTGAAAAAATAGTATAAATTTTAGTACGTGTAAAAACAACTATTGTTTACAAAAAAAGAGCATTGGAAAATATCATTTTATACGAATTTAATATACTGAAGCCCTTTAAAAGATAGTCGGAAACCTATGAAAAACATTTAATTTGTGTAAATGTGTTCGTGCAAAATGTACATCAGAAGAAATGAATTTACAGAAGAACATAATTTAAATTACATTGGTATTCAAATTCTTACAGAGATTTATCTTATAAGGTCCGTAACATCGTTACTCCATCGAATTCGGAGCATGAAGAGCTCAGGAAAACTTGTGTACAGATTTCGGGAAACCCAAGATCACTTTCGGTACCTACCGCCCGGCTTCACGAGAATGGAAACGCTACACGCCAACCCGCAAACTTTTCCCTTTTCGTTTTTCCAGCAGCTGGTCTGCAGCAGTTAGAGGGTGCTATCCTTGAAATCGCCATGGCGACCAAGGTTAGACCTGCTATTCTCTCAGAGGGTCAAAAAGAAAGAGAAAGTGAAATATCTGTCATCTGTTATATAGATACTCCGCAACGCGCAACTGCGGAAACTTTAACATTAACAAGCATTTGCTAAAAAATCTAGCGTTCCAATATCTTCATTAAAGTATCGAATTCATTTTTTAAATGGGAAAACGCGGTACGCTAGAAAATATAATATATTTTAAGTATAATATAATTTTTACTTCCAAATTTAGTATATTCTTTTACAATATATGGGGGATATTTACATTAAATTAGGATAACGATAGAATAGCGATTTCCTTTAAATTGTTACATTACCGTCAAAGCATCATGCGGGAAGAATAATTTATTTTTCCACGTCCGTAAGGCACTGTGAATATTTATTTTTATATTTGTTCGAAATTTACAAACGCTAAGAAATTTATTTTTTGCTGTTTGATCCCCCAAATGAGTCGGTATCGAAATATCCCAGTATTTACAAAGATTTTCTCAGATTTATGAAAATATTTAATATTAGTAGTCCATTTTACAACAAATGGAAGATGTAGTTTATTTGAACATCTATTACAACATTATTTAACAAAAATATATCCTTATACACAGCTGTAATAAATATTATTTGTAAGCTAATAAAAAAAGAAACGTGTACGTATCATACTGAAAATTAAATATCCCAACATCCAATCTTCTTACTATAATGTATTTAAAAAACAATGATTCAAAAGTACGGTCCTTTTCATTTTAATTGGGGATTATTTAATTCGAAGACACACGAAGAGGAAATATAGTTTGTGTTTTGAACAAAAACCATAATAGACTATTTCAGAAATGAAATAAAAATCGTATATATTTATTTATTTTTTTATTATTATTATATATATTGTGTTTAGGTTTTACAATCTGAAGTGTACATAGCGTAATAAAAATTGTATATAATTATTTATGGTCGAAACAAAAATGTTTATTTATTTTATATATATGTCTGCTAGGAAGCTTTATGATTATAAATATATTTCTCGGCGAGTTCCGTCTCGAATATTTAAAATTTATAAATGCTAGAAAATTTATTTTCATTTGCAACGATAAATGTAGTAAAAAAGGGAGAAAGGCTCTCGGAAAAACAACCGTGGAAACGGATAGTTTCCTAATTTCGTTTTCACTATTGTTGAACAGCGCCAACGTAGATACTTTCCCTCTCGTTCGAATTTCAATGTCGTCCGAGAAGTACATTTTACGACATAAATACGGGAACGTAAACGAACATATACATTTGACCTATAACGATCAACGTTTGAAACGTGTATCATCACTTTCCCGTACATCCAAACACATCAAATACGAATTTTAAAATCCGATCGCGCATACCGGATTTACACAAAACAGACGAAACAGAAATCGTTGATTTCCTCCAAAAATTTCATATTTTTATAACTAATTTGAGAAAAAATACGTACCTTAGCCACGATGAGTCACCCTCGGAATATATTAAAAATTCAATACGTCATTGGTTCTGTTACAAAAACACACCTTCTTGAACAGTCCGATAAGAATTTTCGGAAACGGCGACGAATTATGATGCGATGAATTTGAACGGCGGTAAATTGATTCTTTACTCGATCACAGGGAAGTCCAAGATGCCAATAAGGTGGTTAGGCGAACACGAAATTTTCATTGGTATAAGACACGTGCTCGTCAAAACGGAATATCGTCGAACGCCGTCAAGCCTCCCGATCCGCACTGAATTCTTGAGCTCGACTACTCGACTCGACTGTCTCGTTGAAACGGGAGCCTTACACCCCTCCCCTCCACATTTTCCCCTCGCCGAGCCGTCGACCAATCGGAAGAATGCGTTCTTACCCCTCGCTCGGATCGGTGATTCACACCCCCGCACTACCCTTTCCCCCGAGGAACTAACATTTCTCTAAACCACCCCTTACCCTCCCTTTCCCTTCCCCTACACGTCCTACGAATTTACTATTCCTTCCTACGACAGCTACGTCAGTAACGATAAAATTTCAAAATTGTTTATCAGCCCTTTGCGACCCTACGTAGAGTGTGACTCGACGTTTTAAAATTGCCAGCTTAGATACGCGTTATATTCTGTAATATTAATTTTCCTTTTACTTAAAGAAACAACATACATGTTTCGAAAACGCTGGATTATTTACCATGTTTTATATTAATTTTCTTTTTACTTAGAATTTATCCTTTCTTCCTGCTTCCTATCAATCCATAAAATTATTAAAATTGTCAACCCTTCACACTCCTATCTCGAGCGTGACTCGACATTTTTAAATTGCATTGTTTAAACGTGTATCATACATCACCAATATGAATTTTCCTTTTACTTAGATAAGCAATATACATGTACACATGTGTCATTTTCGACACGATGAGCAGAAAAGATTGTTCAACCCTTAGACTCACGTGTCCGGTCATTAAAGGTGCAAACAAACAGTATAAGTATTTAAGTATCGCAAAACAATAAAATTTATGTACAATCAAAGGTTAGTTATATATTTTCATTTTAAGCCACTGTACGTATAGTGGTTTATTTTAAAATCATTGTTTTACTACTATCTTTCGGATAGGAACTGTCTTTTAAATAGAATGTTTAAAATGATAGGGAGTTGTTTTAGAATAAGATGAAAACAAAAATTCGGAGTCTAAAGTGCTAACACTTAAACGGCCGGAGGCGGGTATATTTGGACCCAGAGCATAAAAATCGTCATTTTATCACTCAAGTTTCGACAGTCGGACAAGTTTCGAAATGTTGTATTAGGAACGACGAAAACAATAGTGGAGACAAGAACTACCTACAAATGTATTAAAAAAAAATAATAATAAATGAATGAAGCTGTGAATGGTTCTAAACACCATAAATTGTCAACAAAATTTCAGTACAATCTACTATTAGAATTTCGCTCCGGCGTCCACCGGCGTAAATAATAATCCAATGATTACACCTTAAATTTATTTATTAACTTCGACTCTAAATAATCCATACAACTCGATTGAATGAATCTATACATATGCACGATTCCGGCGAGATTTACAGGCTGAAAAGACGAGAAATTCGAATGTACACTTCTCTAACGAATTTCTAACGGAGGTATGCCGAATGAACTCTACAGGGGATCGCCGAGCACGGAAAACTCTGTGGGACGTTCTCGCATGGGAGGACGTTCGGTGAGGATGCTCAATGAAACCGAAAAATTCAGTTCGGAATGCATTTGTCAGGATCACAGCCACTGTTACAACATACGCCACTGTCACGATGAATAATTACTGTTCGGCGGATACGTACATGCGTGGCAGCGTACGCGGGACAGTCTCGGTGTCGTTCGGACGTAGCGAGATGAATCTTAGACGTCCTCCGTCATCCCCGGTGTAGAGAGCTCGATCGCAGCACCTTCGAGAGTGACCGTGTGCATGTAGCAACGTAGCCCAGTGTCTACGTAACCAAGCCAGGAGCAATTTTCTATCCGAGAATGTGGCAGGGCGCCTGCGCTGCGAAATCATGAATGGAGCCCACCGCTCAATGCGAGTCCAGCTACACTGTCACAGTCATACAGCCACTCCACTTTTATTTATATCCCAGCAACGATGACCTTCAACCGGGGTAGGGTTGATCAGCCAAATCAGGTTCCACGTCTTCCGAGGAACAGGTGCGACGCGATCGTACGCGGTCGTCGCGTGCTGGACCCCAGCATCCCTGGCACAATTGTGTATCAAATTTAGCCACTTGACACGGTCGGGATAGATCTATTCGACTATTCTGCAGATTTGTTCTACACGTTTTTTAGTATCGTGACATTTTAATCGGCTTCGTTAGCGTGCCAATCCCCCACGCAATAAACGGTTCGATAAATAAGACACCCTATAGTGGCATCTAGACTTTAGGGTAGCAGGAGTTTACTTTGACCTTCTAAAATCGCAGCGTTTTGAAAATCTACCGTGGATGGTTCTAGGAGTATTCTGTTAGCTCCTTCCAGTGCTCGAAGTGACACAAAAAGGTTAATTATTATTTTGTGAAAAATTCTTCTATCGTTCGGTTTAATAAAATTTCATTGAAATCGCTATTTCACGTGATCTGAATAAGTTTTTTGCGCGAAAGCGTTTCATTAGCAGAGTCATTGACTGATTTTGATGAGAAAGCGAGACTAGTGCCAGGAACATCAATTGACGTATGAAGAATTAACGCGGCACGAGTTTATGAATGAGAGGCTTGGGTATGAGAATCACGTGTCCGGGCGCTGTAGTGCTTTAACGATCGAAAGCATCCTGCTTGCCCTTTCTCTCGAGCTTTGTCGCACCTTTCTCTCGTTTTTCCCTTTGACAATGGAACATTCTACAGACCATATCAACCACAGTGCGCGAATCTACCTTAGACAACGCAAAAATCGTCACTATCGAACCTTAAAAATATTCTACGACAATTAAGCACTCTACAACACTAGGTATCCACTAATATTTTTATCAAAATAATTGTAAATTAGAATTGACGTGTTCGAGTTTACCAAACATCAATCATTTAAAAATTATAAATGTTCACTTGTATATATTCTACAATATGAAGCAGGTTTAATGCAATTAAACTAGTCGCTAATTTAATCGTTTATGTTGTATCTTGCGTTGATTTGTATTATATCTTGATTTAATTATTTGCATTACACCTCGCTTCGACTGCCCCTCCGTTCGGTATTACGTTGCTGTTGCGAACAATTTGGTATTTTGCATATTGCCCCGAGAATCCATAAATGTTAAAGGTAACTCCAGGCACATATCGCAGTTTATCGCTGTAGAAATAAATGGAAATCTACTGTAAACGAATTCGATACTCAGGCACAGGGAAAAGCTAACAATTCGTTGTGTCATTTGCATATGTAAGCTTCCAGCAGGACTAATTGTAAGCAGGACTTTCCAGCAGCACTGCGCCACGTTTCCGAAATTTTTGCGAAACGTATGGCGTGGGAGGATGCGTAGGCGTTACACGGTTACTTAGGTGTAGGCGTAAAAGTAGGCGGATACATCGGGGAACGGATAGAATCGTTGAATAATCCGTGTTTGCGGAATGTCTGCGCACGCGCGAATGTGCAAAATTGAAATGTACAGGAGACTAAAAAATGTAATCCTCCAACATTCTAGAAAAATCGGAAGTTTCCACTCATAATAGTAATAAACAATCCGCTCGAACTTAAAGAATTTTATCACATTAAAAAAACAAGAAAAAAACATTATCAGGAAAAATTTACTTATTAAATGATTTCCAATTTTCGAGCATAGTAAGTGATTAATTCAATAGGATAGATCTTCTTGTAGAAAAAGGTACAGCTCCCATTTATAATAGTAATAATAAACAGCCCACTCTCAGTTGTATCACATTGAAAAACAAGAGAAAGAGTGTCTGAAACTGGAAAATGTTTACTCGTCATCAGTAGACTGCGGACAAGTAAATGAATGAAATACAAAATTATAAAAAGGCATTAGAGGACTTTAAGAATATAGTTACAATATTTTTGAACCGTGAAAACTATTAATACAAACAGTTTGTTTTTACTTCACTTCTGTTTCTCGCAATCGAGTTCGGAAATTTTTATTTCAACTATCGGGAAATTTGTAATTTGTTAACAGAAGAGGTACATTAATATGGTGCTTGCTTACTTTGTATTTACAGGAAAGTAATGTTCGTTTACTGTTAAAAATCGAGCATTTTCTATGCAACAAACAAATGAATATTGATTTGGAAAATTTTGATGGGCAATGACGGGATTTGTGAATCCTGTGACATCATTTTTGAATTGACCAGTATGTCCTTCTACACCCACACACCATGTGTAGGCGTCGGGGTGGAGGCGTCGTGGTAGTTTGCTCCTGCGATGACCTTGGAAGCACTCACGTCACTAAAATAGATCACTGTGCAGGGGTGTCGTTCAGCGACGTCCCAACCATTCTTCTCGATTTTCCTCCCTATTCGCTACCTATATTTCTCAGACGCCATACAAAGCGCGCGTGCGCCCTCAGGACACGAAACCATAACCACGAGTTTGTGGAAAACGGGAAACTCGGTGTTCCACCATGATTTTCACGTTTGCTCCTGCATTCCAATATTCACAGATCAAATTTTCATTCGTTGCACAAAATGCAATCACATTTTGTATTATTGTTACCAATATTAGCATATTTTTCAACCCTCGTCTGTTCCTCGTGTCAATTTAACACATTTGTCACTGAGACTGCGGATTTTCATGCAAAACAAAAATTGTTTGCTTCAGTTACAAGTAAGAGGAGCCAAGTGAAAATTTCTTTCTTCTTTTAATAATGTTAAGAAGCTAACACCGATTTATTAATGTTCCTAAATATTTTTAATCTGTCCACTGCTTTAAACTGCATCTACTCGTTTCTGTCTTCTTTCAGACTTATCTCATATTAGTTTAGGTTTTCATTAATATGAATTAAAATAATAATTTTATTATTTAATAATTTATAAAATAAAATAATAATTTCTAATATATTGAAATATAATTTTGTTATAGTGTAATCATTTTACTATTGCAATAAATTTAATTTTCACAGATACCGAATGTATCTTTTGTATTTTTGAAAAATAATTTTAATAGAATGAGGGGCTACATCGTTGCGATTATACACAGGATATAATTCTAAAATCTTTCTCAATTTGAAAATGTCGTTTGAGTTCTATTTGAAACTACATTTCCAAAAATACGAACGGAGTATATTCGTTTCTTTAGACACTCTGCGAAACAGAGTTTCGAGATTTACTCGAAGGTCTGTTAAGTCGTTGGTTACCTACTGGCAGCTTAAGAGTACAAAGAAAAAGGGCACAGTGCATAGTAATTCAAGAAGTAGTGGGGACAGGTACCGGGAAAGTTTGCCGGCATTAATCATAAATGGCACTGAACGCACCCGTTAAAAGCTGTTAAATTTCGACTGTCTGTTCGCCTGTTTAAAAGACGTTTTAGACTATTTTAAATTAATGTAACAATGTATTACATTCTTTTAGGTTGATATGTAATACTTCCTCTCTGGTATAATGAAATTTAATTTTGTAAATAGAAAACACACTAAGAATGGCTATATTGCTGCAGCTATTATGAAAAATAACAATTATTTAAAATTATAAATATGTTCATGACAAATATCTATTTATTTACATACATGTTAATTTTTAAGTAACAAGAAAATCTATTACATAAGGAACATATTTATTTGCTAATATTAATTAAAGTCTTCATAATTGTACATGTATTTATATGCACATCAATATTTACAACTGTAGCTGTAAAACGATTACGTTAAGTTCATTTACTTAGAATGAAAATATCAGTCAAGTATACAGTACTATTCAATTAATATTAAAAATATAGCGTACAGTATATTATACGCTATAAATAAAGCTATACTATACGAATAAAGAATAATTGTACAATGTTATAAAGGAATTATTCAACATTCGCTTATTTTTAATTGCCTATAATACACATGTGGTATTTTCATAAAATAATACAGACTAATCCTTAGTATCAAAATGGTTGAAAGAATATTTTGCAATTATATGAACTAAGAATAGAATATCAATTATGTAGACATATTTATAGGGGTCAGGACTCCCCGGTCCCAAAGTTGGGGACGCGGGTTCGAATCCCGCTTGTCCGTTTTCCTAATTTTTATTTATTGTCGTACAAACCAAGGAAGCTAAAATCCGCCATTGCAAGTGCATTTTCAAGAGATGAAGGAATTTTCCTTCAGGCGGAAGAAAAAGCGAGCTTACCAGTATTACCTACCGGCAACGACTACCAGGTGCAGGTGATTGGTGCAGGCTATTGTACCCTAAGTTCGCTAGGTAGGTAGGTACATCCATAGTTTGGAATGAGAGGTCAGTTCGGAAAAGGTACAAGGTCTCTTATTTTGATGACAAAGCACAAGCAAAAATATACATATTTGACGAAATTCGTAGTTAAAATAAAAAATATATGCCCATCGATAGACTACAGGTACATGATGCATTTAAAAGAACAAAAATATAATATATATAATAATTATTATGCATCATGGAATATCGGATATTTAATCATTCACCATTTACTTCGGAAAATAAAGCAAAAAATTGGCAAAATAAAATACTGTTCAACTACTATTAGCATGAAGTCAAATAAACGTTATTACTTTTTTAATATCCTTACCATTTTGTATACTATGATATACAACTGTTATTTCTAGTATTTCTTTAAAATCTCTTTAAAAGAATACTCACTCACAGGAGTCTATCCACAAAAATGATTAACAAAAACCGTTTTTATAACAATAACTCGAAAATTACAAATTGGAACCACTGAAAGCTATCTATTTAATTAATTGTATTTGAAAATTAAGTAGAAAACAACCTACTGTTTAAAATTTAAATTGTAACACTCCACTGCAATACACGCTGGCCAATACTAAAAACAATAAAAGCTTTGTACCAACCTAACTATACAAAAATAAAATAACAATAAACAATTTAAATATTGTATTTATAATAAATTTCAAAATGCGTAACATCATTTCAAAATAGTAAAAATAATATAACAATTTAACATTGATGCATATTGTTATTTTGTGTATTTGTCAATCTAACCTATTACATCTTACCAGTATTGCGATTGTAAATAGTATAACTGAAAATGTATTCAAATATCAACAAACAGGAAGAATAATAGCTTCTTAAATAGTCACATGTTATAATAATTGATAGAAGTTATTATCGTATTTATGTAGTATAATCATGGAAAACTTTCAAGCCACAGAAAATGTAGTTAAAACTCCTGATCCACCTATGGTAAGTGTTTGAAAATATTAATTAACACTTACAAAATGAATTTTTTCATTTAACCAGAGAAGAAATGACTTAACGTTTATTATGGTATAATATACAGTTTATTATTTATATTGTAGTCAAATTCATTGATGCCCGAGGAAACATTACAAGATGAAATAAATACAATAGAGATGCAAGATTTAGAAATAAATGAAACAGTAAATGAAAAGTTAGTAGAAGAACATAATGTTGAAGAATTACAAGAAAAATCCACTGATCAAAGCTTACAAAATGTTGAAGGCAGCAATATAGATGAAGATGTGTTACGATATAACTATTGTGTAGATATTTATAGTCTTCGTTATAACTGGAATAATGTAGCAAAACAGTTATGCAAAGCCATGAAAGACTATGAACCAACTAAATCGTGTGAAAATTTTACAAAAGGTTGTCAGTGGTCACCTGACGGAACATGTTTACTAGTATCTTCAGAGGATTTTAGAAACAGAATATATGAAATACCTCGTAAATTATATAATGAAAAGATTCGTCCAATCGGTCAGAATTTCGATCCATTGGATTTAACACCAATGAGCATCACAGCAGTATTAACTATAAAAGAAGGAGGCCTTATATATGATACTTGTTGGTATCCTTACATGAATTCTTGGGATCCTGCGACATGTTGTTTCCTAAGTACTAGTAGAGAAAGCCCGATACACTTGTGGGATGCTTTCAATGGTGAATTACGAGCAACTTATAGGGCTTACAATCAGTTAGTACTACGAATGATTTTAATCAGTATTTAAAACATATTTCTTACAAGCAGGTGAAGAATATTTTAATATGTACTGTTTTATTATACCAGAGTTGACGAAGTAGAAGCTTCAATTAGTGTCCAGTTTGTTGATTCTGCGAAAGAAGTATGGGCTGGTTTTAAAAATGCTTTGAGACTTTTTAATATGGAACGTCCAGGTCGTCAAATAAGTACTATTCAGTTTAAGAAAGATTTTCCAAATGTTAGCGGATTAGTTTCCTGCATTAGAGAGAATCCAATCATGCCTGGTCTAGTTGCTTTTGGCACATATGCTAAATGCATTGGTGAGTATTTCAAATAAATTAAAATACTCTAATACTAGATAATCAATACGTTGTAGCATATTATTTATATTTACTTGTTTTAATTTTAGGTTTATATAAAAACGGACCATTATGTTCATTTAAAACTGGAAATGGTGTAACTCAAATTGAATTTAGTCCTTGTGGTACAAAATTATTTTCAGCTGTTAGACGCAGTAGTGAATTTTTATGTTGGGATCTTCGTAATCCTGGCACTGTACTCTACACTCTTCAAGGACGTAAATCTGATACAAATCAGAGAATACAGTTCGATATTACGCCTGATGGCAAACAAATAATTTCAGGTATGCGAGTGAATAATTATATTGCAAATTGTTATTATTTATTAATGATAATATTTATTCTGTTTAGGTGGCACGGATGGAAACTATACCGTTTGGGATTTAGTTGAAAATACGAGTTGTACAAATCTTAATTTCTCACATGATATGAAGTTATATCGTGATTGTATAAATGGTGTAAGTTTACATAAAACATTAGCAATACTTGCTACAAGTACAGGACAAAGATTATGTGATAGTGATACGGAAATAAGATATAATGATGTCGGATTATGGTGTTTTCCTTGATAATTGAGTGTAACTATGATAGTATTATAAATCACACTATTATATATACGAGATCTTTTGTACTATAATTTCATTATAGCATTTTATAGTCTAAAGTACAGTAATGTCAGAAAATTTCTGATTTCGAATCATCACACATATAAACTACAAAATGTTGTGACTGACTTATTTTATAGCAGTGAAATATGTAATTGAATTTTAATATAAAAAGAGAATACTTCTTTACATAGGGATATGTAAAAAATATATAAATTATAAGACAAAAGAATGGAATATAATGATATTTTATACATTATAATATTTGTGCACTCATTGTGTATATCATATTGTGTTGCTTTGTTTTTAAGTTATTAGCAATCAAAATCGACCAATAGCGGCGTACGAGATAGTACTTGATTTGACTTATGCACAATTGATGGGCCAGAAAAATCTTGAAATTATTAATAACTTAAAAACAACGCTGAAATCGCAATTTTTTTATTCATAATTTTCGTCGTGTATTATCCCGAACAAACATCCCTTAAATTTTCTCTTGTTTAAAATAACTAAAATTAAAGCAGTAGTAACATATATTTAGAGATCATTTATATCCATATATAAACATATTTGTAATTTACTAGCTACGTTTAATTAATCTTTAATATTTTATATTTTATTATAATTTAGAAAAATTATATTTCAACGAAAATGACTTAATTTTTAACATCATTATACGTATGTCATACATACATATATGTTCTATAAAATGTATATATATATATACGTTTCTAAAATATATTTTAGAAACTTAAACTTTACTTATGTTTAAAATAAATCGATGAAAGATAAAATTAACAAAATGGTGTATGAAATAAATTAAGAGACAGTACATTATTAATTTATTCATTACTTTTTTATATTTCATTCATTTCATAGATAAAACACTTCACTTCTCTTATTATATCAGAGAGTTATTGTATACTTATAATTCTTAAAGATAAAAAATTATTAATGCAGACCATACGTGGTACTGTAATTTTTAAAATAATTAAAACCATAGTGCTATTAAATTTAAACTACATTAAGCAAATACAAAATATTTTCTATTTCGAATATTCTTAACTGTAAATTATTGTAATTTTGCCTTTAGATGATTATGATTATTTTTTTTCTATTTTCACGATAATGACACTTCGACAACAAAAATTTATTTTATAGTATTTATAAAAATATATTTAACCTTTTATATTTATAGAAATTGATTGCAAATAGTTCGTTTTAGTTTAATCCGGTAATTCAAATTAAATTGTTTCTCTACAGCAGGCCCGTCATAGTTACGTCACTGTTTCACAGACGATTCAGCGTACTTGTGAAAGCTTCGTACCAATCGTACCATATTTTTCAATTAGTCGACGACAAACCATCATGGCGATGGGTTTTAGTTGCGTCTTTACTTTACAGATGAAAAATTCATTGTGATGGTCTGAGAAGAGATTCTTTTGTAATTATTTTCAACAGTCGCAGGGCCTCACCATTTTACTTTGTTTCTGTTATTTTCTCATAAATCACAAATTTCATTATGGTAAAATTAACAGAGGAGATGGTCGTGGCTCGGACACGAGTGTCCGATTTCTCTGCTGTAAAGAAACTTAATTGTTGGTACGTATTTGAAAAGATGTTACAGTTCTCAAACAAATTGTTCGACTTTCTCCAACAGTTAGCCGATTTATACGGACAAGAGTATTAAACTGACAAGTTCAATGTTCCCAGTATTTTTTGTAATAGATGCAGCTATGTGATTTACAGTTCTTTCTGCTATATTCTTACTACAGAAGCAATTGTCTACTCTAAAGTATTCACAGATTTGTTCTATTACCTTATTAACAATTATTTTTCTAACCGTGTTATTCGACATTTGTATATTTAAATGATTGAAATTTTGATGTTTGTTCACTTAGTTATTATTTTTTATTAATAATCATTTTATCTCTCTTAAATATTCCACAATATTTATCATGATACGATTATTACAAAATGCAAATACATAATTTCCTTCTTGTTATTCTAGGGGTACCGAACTAACTGATGTGAGTATTTTACGGAAAATGAAAAATGTGGAAGTGCTGTCCTTAAGGTAAATAATTTAAATAAAAAATTGGATGATTAAAAATCTGTTATACTGAATTTTATTGTGCGTTGTTACAATTTCTGCAACAGAAACTATATTGCAATCCTTGTTTACAACAGAATGCTACTATGAAAATCAAATTATTTATAGCAATGATTTAAGTCTCTCAAATCTGTTTGTATCACAGAAACTCTAATGCTCTCCTACTATGGAGAGGTTTGTGAAAAAATGAAGATCATAAGTACAACCTACATATGAAGAAGTTGTTCTACCCACACGTTTTGAATTCATTGTAATATATTTTCCAGTGACCAGAGAAAGAGAATTCAATTTTCCTTTATAACAACATGCAATGTTTTCATTTCGAATTGCTGATGTATGAAAATATTTTCTCCGATTTTATATGATAATTTTTTCTTGAAAGTTAATCACATTTTATTTTAATCTGAGTACATGTCTACATGTACCTTATTTGTAATCTGTAATTTTTTAAATAGTAATGTACATGCATTCGAACACACATAATTTGTTCTTATTATTTAATTACTTTTTATAAGATAATAAGATCATTTTTTTAATTTTATTTGTTAATATTGATGTTATTCTAATTTATTTTCAGTGTGAACAATATTAATACTCTCGCTGATTTCCAATATTGCCTAAGCCTCCAAGATTTGTTTGTGAGGAAGAATAACATTAAAGACTTGAATGAAGTATGTTACCTCCAAGGTCTACCCAATCTACGAAATTTATGGCTTGGTGAAAATCCTTGTGCTGAGAAAGAGGGGTAATATACCTTCTATCCTATGCTACAATTAATGCTGGGTTTATATTAGTCCAGTTGCTGGTTCCCGTGATTACATTCCGGTGGTTTGACTAGAAATTAGTCAGTGCCTACATACTCTTCGTTCACTAGAAGATGGCGTAAAGTAGACTGTCAATCTAGTCATTTGAATGGATGGTTTGCTGGAATGATGGTACTGTAATTGAATGAAAACTATTTACACTACTCCAGTTACGATCTAGTGTTGAACTGGATCACTGGACTGGAATGCTACTGGGCCAATGGAAACCCACTTAATTTGTAGTTTTCTTAAAAACTAAAATATTTAATTAATTATTTCGATTAGGTATCGGTTAACAGTACTTAGAGCTTTGCCAAATTTACAAAAGCTTGACGACAAAGTAGTTTCGGCAGAAGAAGTGCAAACAGCTGTAACCCGAGGTCATATTCTAGTTCATCCCCTTGATATTGATGCGTCTCCACCTCAGTCCGAAGTAGTTAGTCCAGAGGTAAGATGATTCATTCAACAATATTTTACGATACATTTTTATAGAATGTGTTCAGTTATTTTATCATAAAAAGTATTTTATTTAAAACATTCACATAATTTTGTTATTACTGTATATCATCTACTGATCACTAGTGATCACTTGCTGTTATTCATAAAAACTAAGAGATTAAACCTAAGGAGTTCGCGATACAATTATACCATGCTCCTTAAGATTTTGATGTGTGCTAATGCTAAATTGTAGCTATGTATTACATTAGGAAAAGGTTTGTTTTCACTTAAATTGCTCCTAGATTTAACCTTTTCAGTTTCTATTAATACAGTTGGGATTTTATTTAATGTTACTAAAATAAGTTTATTAAAATATGTTATTGTGTTACTATGCCTTTAACAAACATCCTAACGTTTCAATAACATTTACACAATTAGGATATTGTCACTGAATATATTGAAGAAACAGAAGTGATAAGACATCGAAGATATAGTTCATCAAGTGATCAGGTAATATAATATTTAAACTTTCATCTGCTTTTCTTAATTTTCGTTTGTAATAATTTTTCGAAACTGTTATAAGGATTTTTTTTGTTTATTCTCATAAATATGTTTACAGTAATATACATGATGTGTTATATAAGGATATTTTCTTAGCATGGTGCTTGTTTACAGAGAAGCTTTGAAGAAACACAGCATAATCAAGAAGAATATCATGATTCAGATCGTAGAAATGCAAACTATAATGCATCGCCATCTCATCGCTATTCACAAAATAATCAATACACATACGAAGTGAGTAAACTGATTATTATGTGTACGTACATATACAAATACTTTGCATGAGAATTTTTATATTAATATGTTCTTCCATTTAAAAATACAAGGAATCCTATTATTATCGATGTATTTAGATTTTCAATTACTTGCTTCTGCATTTATATTAGATTTAGAATGATACTAACTTTCTCATTTAGTATTTGCTGAGCAGAATAATTAACTATCTTAATATTTAATAAACGAGCTTGATTATATCATTGCTCCCTTTATCTGTATTCATACACTAACAGCTACAGAATGGACAGTCAAAGAATCACAACAAAGATGACACTGTATGTAATACAGAGTCACGCAACGTCAGTGAAAGTGTGACCACTAACACTGTTGAAGTAATGAAGGTATATTTTACAGAATTGCAAAAATTAATTCCGCAGCATAATAGTTCGTTTATAGTGTTACCTTGATAGTTCTTGCATTCATCAATTACATTCATACTCATATAATTAATCGACTAGAGCTGCTACTATTATTTGAAGTAGTAATCACTGGCAAGTAGATATTCTATAAAGATATTGATAATCGCTCATACGCAATACATAGCATGTGTATACATATGAGATAGTTCACCAAAAAGCGTGATATCTCATTACTAGAGGTGTGCGAGTACCGAAGATGTTTGGTTGGGATGGGTTTAGAATTTTATTTGGGATTGGTCTCGACCCGATGCCTTCCCGACCCGTCCCCACCATCTCTACTCATCATCAGTTTTTGATATAATTAGATGTATTCCGCTTCTGGTGAATTTATCGTGTGTATGTTACATAGCAATATTTTGTTGTCATCAAAATTTGAATAGGTTGCGAGAGCAGAGCAATCATCCGTCAGAAATCACAGTTAATTTTACAACATTTGCTTTGTCTTGTAACGATTAATGAAAGTAGATATAACGGTTGATTTCGAGTCAACATACAGAAATTGCATTGTCTTACGATTTTTAGGAATACGATGAACGACCAGCGGTTTCAAGACATAACGGTGAATATGATGAAAGACGTACCTATACAGAATATAGTAATAATGAAAATCCTCAAAGGACATATGCGCCAACGTCTCCACGTACGCAATACTCCTCGAATGAGCCAATAGATGATAGGCGTTCAGATAGAAATAATTACGAATACGACAACAGACAAAAATCGGAATACGAAGAACACCACGAGCAGAGGATAAATACAGAATTTGAAGATCATCAACAACCTCTTCAGCCTAGAAGGACGGCCCATCAAAACATTGAAAGGGTTAGAATTGAAATGGCAAATTATTTTGAGAAGAGATTGAGTACCAACCAAGCAAATTTTTTCTTTGTATAGAAAAAAATAATGAAATAAAATTACAGGAAGATTCGAACCAAGCGCCTGGATGGGTAAGACACTCTGACAAAGAAAAATGTAGGACGCAATTCCATTATCACAGAAGGCCTGTTACAAGGGTAAGGTCTCCTATTTTTAACCCTGTAGCGGTCACGGTCGTAAAAATTCGTTCCGAGATCGCAATGTATCTGAGAGATACAGTAACTTAAAATTTGTGCCGTAGTGATATTTACAAGTATTTGGAATTAGATTTAATATGTATCTGTCAGATCAACCGTGACCTCCGGAGGGTTAAATTTGACATAATGATATTCAGGTAACATTTTCTTATGTTTTCATTTTAGAACTCGAATATACTATCAGCTGTGCTTTGCTTAGTTAAAGAACTCGATTATCCAAGCTTGGAAGTGGTAGAAATGGCCGTTAGGAATCGAATGGACGAATTGGAAGAATGATGTTTCTGACACCGTCCCCAAAATGCTCAGGGGACGGTGGTCTTCTCTCAGATGGGCAGCGTATCTTCAATCCCAAGTCCGGAATTCTCCGATTCTCTCGACTCTACCATAATTCCTTGTCAGTGCGTTGAAAACGATGCAAATTGCAACCTGAATCATCACATGTGCGACAGACATTCGATTGACGATACCACCGAGAAACGTCAGACCCGTCGGAATGGATGCGTGGACGCCTGCTCAACGCGAAATCCAAAAAATGTATCGATAGATCCAAGCCCGAGGTACTTCGGAAACAACCAATGCGCGTATAAACTTAGGGATTCGGTACCGGATAACTTGATGTCAGTAGTCGGTAATTATGAAGAAAGGAAAACGAACGATGTTAGAAGAGTGGCAAGCAGTGACAGCATCCCCCGAGGTGGTTACACCGGTTTAACTTTGAGCCCGGGATGCAGGGTTTTAAGTCAAGATTGTGTGAGAAGGTCGAAAAGCCCCGACGTTAGAAACACGATTGTCCCTCTTCGATACATTCAATCGGCTAAAGGTACTTGGACATATAACTTGTAAGTTAAATTGTTAGAGGTGTGCGAGAACCCGAAAATGTCAGGTACCCGATGGTCGGAGCGGGACGAGTCGGGTTCTCGAAAATTTCGGGTACTCACACACTTCTGTGAATTGTATATTACTTATACAATTATTGATTGAAATATTATTGATTCAATCATTATATTACTTAAACGAAATGACATGACTCTGGCAAGTTTCTTAGGAAGAAAGATATATATATATATATATATTTAGATTATATATATATATATAAAAAATAATGAAAATCGATTGTGATATTTCTACAAGGAGTGAAAACAATTAATTACCCCTGTGTATTATAAAAGACATAAGTATTCTCAGAATAAGGTGACATGTTTACCTATTTCAAGTAAACGGTATAAAAATCAAAACAGATTAATATTGCATTCTTTAAGTAAATCTGGGATTTATTACGTTAATAATTTAATGCGTTAAGACGCATTAATTTAAAAGGAATGTTATTTATTATTCGCATCTACGCGACTGAGATTACAATTCCAGTAATTTTTCGATATTAATTTATTTCAAGGATTATAAATAGAACTGATACATACGTGTACTTGATATTTTTTGCAGATTGTAAGGTAACATGATATTTAAATTATATTTTGTATACAGTGTGGAGCATTTAAATGGAAATATCATAAAATCTTCGTTTTACTTGGCCGTATAAAAAGTTACATTATTTTAAGAGACGAATGTAATAGTAGAAAATTTTGTTATTGATCTCATTTTGAAATGAAATACCAAGGTGAATTTTTTTCATCTTTAATGTAATTATTTTGTATAAAAAAATAGGTGAAGCTTTTCGTAGAAGTGTTCTGGTACGACCATAAATAACGGAAACACTTAACCTTTCCATTTAGATCTCCCGTCCCGTAAGAAGGCATACAATCAAATTAATTTCATGCCGAATTATATAGGTTTTCTTTTAAATATTAGATGACTTTTATTTAAGCATGATATTAATCTTAAGTTTGAATTTTTTAGGACCTGACATTTATAGCATGCAATAATTTATACAGTAGATTATTATGTGTACAGAATACTTGAAAATTGTTTGACAGCGTTTTTAAGATTTTTTAGGGAATTATTGAATACCCTTACATACCGTGTTTGATTTTTGACACATTGTTATTTTTACACATTTATATATATATATATATATATACTCGAAAAGCATTTGTGACTGTAAAAACTTGCGTATTGATTTCTTTGAAACGCTTACCTGCTTTCACTTTTTTCACGGAATTAATTTACTTGGAAAGCTCTAAACAGTGCAATGGAGTCATGACCGTTTATTCCATAGTACTGTAAAATAGTACTTAAAATGATATGAAATGTGGGGTAACGAGATAACAAAATGAAAGAACGATATACCTGTGCAATAGAGTGTACTATAGATTAATATTAGACTGAAAAATATGCGTGACATGTTTGGTTTAGAATTTTCGTGCATCAGTAAATAACAGCTGACAACAGACACTAAAGGAAAAAGGCTACTAAATTATTTCTAGAATCTAAACCGTTCCACTTAACTGAGCCAATTTTCATCGTAGATTTAAGATATTTTATAAAAATGCGGAATACATCTTTTGTTACATATAACCGTCCAATTGTATTATTTTTTAACTGAGTAATGTTACTGTTATTTATATTGTTGGCAACTATTACCATTAATTGTTTAATATCTGATTGCATAATATAGCGCAGATAATAACCATTTTTCTTTTTACTTAAGAACAAATTTTTATGCAGTTATAAAATAAAAGTAACAATTGTAAAAACGTCTTTCATTCCGAATACAATAGTTTCGAATAATTTGTGTAGATTGTTGATTATAAGGTTGTCTATAACATCAATGTTATAGACTGAAATAACGTGATTGAAAACTGTTATTTAAAATTTTATTATTCGCTAAATATTATATGTGTTGAGACTATTAAATTATTGATTGTTATAAGTTAAAAATTTTTACTATACTTAATGTACACAATTATAATAACTTGCTGCAATTAAAGGCATTAATGTGTTTTAAGAAATAAATTAATTACAAAAATAATTTCGTATTCATTATTTCAACATATAGATAATAAATTTCCAGTATCATTGTTTAGTATGAAAGGGAAAGTATTAATTTAATCTAATTTAGTACTTAACATAAGTCATCTACCATTTATTGTTGTCACCTTGAAAAATGTAGTGTTTATATACGGGCAGAAGAATGATTGTCAGCGGGTGTACGGCATAAAATATCGCGCAGTCTCTAAATATACCGCGTCAATTAATTGTATGTACACTACTGTTGTCAGGACAACCGAATGGATAGAGTAATTGTTACGCGTATTGAACGTTCAAAGTGCTAAAACACTTAGTTCCTGGTAATAGTGAACGTTAAGAAACAATTCGTGCAAAAATGTATAACTACGTAACACCAATTCTTTATTTAAATATGGGTGGTGAAATGTTGTATGTTCTACAACAGAGATTGAAAGCACAAAAGATCAGTGTTGATAAATCTGTACATGGCAAGTTTATTGTTCCTTTCTACTAAATCTACGTTTTATCTATAGGAAAAACATATATTATTTATTACTACCTTTTAAAAATTTAAATATTAACTTAAATTATAAAATAACTTTGTCCTACTTTCATGTGGTAAAGATCAAGTTAATGGAATTACTACGTATTGTTTTTAGTGCTAGAAGGTGTAACCACTGCTTTACTTAGTCCTAAAATACTAACTTCTATATTTGAGGAAGAATCTATGAGTGGGTTGACTGCCCTTAGATCAACTTTAGAGGCTGTTGTCCTATCATCTATTGTAAAACTTGATACAAGTAGCATGGATAAACTATTTGACCTCATGACCATGATGGTGAAATATCAATTAACTGCAGCCACTGGCCCTAAAGAAGTTATTCTGTTAACATTAAATCACACAGATGCAATGCGTGAGATGGTCAGCCATCCAACTGCACAAAGATGCCTTGGAATGCTGCACCAAATGATCATCGATGTAAGCGAATTGTGTTTCCATTAATTAACTCGTTAGCACCAAGTTTGTATAAATAGACCGTTATTCGTTGCATAGATATACGAGGATTTAACTTGCGATGAAATCTGGAATATCAGGCGTGATTGTTTAAAAGAATTAGACTCGTATTGCGTAAGGGTGTCTCTTCTTCTCAGGTTTGGATTGCAAAATGACGACGGTAGTTTTAACGTAACGACAATGAACCGAAAATACGACGAGAAATATGAAGAAAACAAAAGCACTTTTTCCGAGATGAAGGTGCGCGAAATGCATCGCAAAAACTCCTGCAGTGGTTCGTTTAATCTTTACGGTGAACGTGGTACTTTACTGGGTAAAAATATGTAAGTAAAGAATCAAAAACATTCGATGGTTACTAAAACAAGTACATATACTTAACAAGTATCATACAGGTATGCAATGACTAATGAAATGTCGAAGCTAGCAAAGAAAGGAGAAAATGAAGATCATATCCAAAATTGTGGTGCCAAAGCAGAACTTGGTATGTTGGCTATTCAATTGGGGACTGAAGAAGCTTCGTATACAAGACCTTTTACTTTGAACTTACTCTCAAACAATGATTATGATAATGGAAACATGGAAAAAGATAGTTCTGATTCGAAAGACGCGAATTCAAGTGATACAGTTGACATAAAAAGTGAAAAAACAGTGTTCAACGAAGATTATAAAGCAAAACTTGATAACGTACGTGCAGATTTTTCTGAAGACAAACTGAATGACATGGAAAGCCAAATGTTGATATTGGATATGTTGGAAAAAACAAACTAATTTCATGTGACATAATTTTAAGTTACGCAATAAAAACACCAAATTCTTTTGCACATTTTGTCTATAATTGTATACAACAATCTTTCTGTACAAATAAATACTTCTTCATTTAACAATAAAGTACCTCAGTATTTATAATATTCACGAAACGTTGTATTTCATGTTAAGTTTCTCATATGCTGCACAAAATCTTAATTATAAACTGCATAACAATGTATGTTTCATATTAAAAATTAAGAGCTGTTCACTTTACTAACACAATAAATCAATATTATTTGCATATTTTAAGTTTTAATCATTTCGAAAATACAGCCGTTTCGTTGAAAGTTTAGAAAATTCTTATTTTCTAAAAAGATTTTAAGTTTAAGATGTCATATCCAAAATATACTTTATACCAGTTCGACCATCAATGTTGAGTGCATTTATAACAGCTTCTTGGAACTGAGAAAATGGGACTAGCTTATGTGGTGGAGCTTTGAGCTTTTTGTCTTGGAATAATTTCCCTAATTCACTAAACATGTCTGAACGTTCCGTGGAATTTTTGTTTGCGTTTGTCCATGCTGTCATCCAGAATCCTTTCAAAGTTATGTCCTATATATATTATGGAGTTATTAAACAGGTAATTAAAACCGGTATTGGATTAATAAAGTTGTACCGAAATCGATATAATACCGAAATGTAACTGTCATAGCAACTGCATATCAATTTCGGTATTGCTAACATAATAAAATAATACTAGTTTTAAATCTATGCTTAAAAATACTTTGGAAAGTATCATAAACGTTATTATAAATTAGGGAAACCGAAAAAATGACCAATAAATACCGGTAAATATACCGGTATGACACAATACTGGTATTTTTGATACCAGGTTTCTATAACGGTTCTGAAGGTACACCAAAAAATATAGGCATAATACCTGTTATTAACAGATATCTCAGGTCCAATTATGATATAGAATATCTTATGAATTTTAATTACAATTAGAAGACTTAGAATACCTTAAAAATAAGTGCAGAAGTTGGAACTGTTAAAGGTTCCCTGGACATGCCACCATAAGTTACCATAGTACCTCCTGGTGCTAAATGTCTCATACAATCTAATGCATTTTGTCCACATATACAGTTGAGAGCCAATTTTGGGGATGGTAACTTATTACTTTTAAAGATTTGAGTTTTCCTTACATCAGTATCAGTCAATATTTCATTTGCACCTAAACTAGTTAAATAATCCTAAAAGAAAATCCAATATTACATGTAGATTTATAAATTTTATAATGTGAATCATATTAGCATGAACATGTTAATATATGAAATGTGTTGGTCTTTCTTTCTTGCCTTTAATTCTTGTAAATTTGGCCTGTCCCTAACAACACTGACAGACTTATAATTCCATATTTTACATAATTGTATAACCATTTGCCCCACCGCAGAATTTCCACCATTTTGAATGACAGTATCCCCTGGTTTCAATGCTACAAAGTCTTTTAACATTCTATACGCAGTGCATGGATTTACATTTAACATACTGGCTTCTATTACTCCAACATCTTTTGGAATCTAAGGGTTTTGTAACAGTTACAATGTTAATCTATGTACAGGATGAGTCACCTAACGTTTTCACCTCAAATATCTGTGTTGTTTTCAAAGACACATTAAATGTCTTGAGAATAAAGTTGAATGGTAAAATGGGGCTCACGCGATACCAAACAAATTTTTGTTTTTATGTCATTTTTTTAGAGATATCAAGGTTACTTTAATTTTTTAAAATGCGACCACCTCTTTTTAAACACCTACAATGATAGTCCCTTTTGTTAGGAATTCAATGACTATAATTACTCAAAGTCATTCAAGGTCACAAACACAGCAAACATATAAAATTTAAAAAGATTATTTTTGTTAAAAGATAGTGTACAGATGAGTGCTCCAACAACCGTTGAAAATATGCATTAGCGTATCATCACAACATGTACGAATATCACGCAGATTCTTTCAGAGTCTGCTTACAAAAATGTATTGATGTAAACAGCCACAATTTCGAACATTTATGAAATAAAGGTATTCTGCTCTTATATTTTAAATCTTATGTTTCCTCTGCATGTGACCCTGAATGATCTTGAGTAATAATTACAGTCACTGAATTCCTAATGAAAGGAACTATCATTGTGGGTGTTTAAAAAGGATGGTCTGGGTTAGGTCTGGGTTATGTATTCTGTTCTCACATTTTAAATCTTATATGTTTTCTCTGTCCGTGACCTTAAATAACATTGAGTAATTATAGTCACTGAATTTGTAATGAAAAGGACACATTGCAGGTGTTTAAAAAAAGTTTTTTCATTTAAAAAAATAAAGGTGACATTGACATCTCTAAAATAATGACATAAAAACAAACATTTCTTTGGTATCGTGTGAGCTCCATTTTACCATTCAATTTTGTCCTAAAGACATTTAATGTATCTTTGAAAACAACAAAGATATTTGAGGTGAAAACGTTATGTGACTCACCCTGTATATGTTTAAATGTTAAACTGTAAATTGTTTTATACTTTCATGACATCTTCAGAATTATAAGTTGCGTGTGTTCTCCATGTTCCTAGATTCGTACCATTTGGAATAATTTTGTCACCGACAAATAGATTTTTAACACCAGATCCAACAGCTATTACTTCGCCGACTCCTTCATTTCCTGGAGTAGCTGGTAAAGCTGGCTTGCTCGGATATTTACCTTGTATAGTATTAATGTCTGCTGGATTAACAGGTGCTAGTAACCATTTCACAGAAACCTTTACGAAGAACAATTTTTTATAACAAACAATTGTAAGAGACAAATTTCTATTTAATAATTTTACTGATTAGTCAAAGACAAATTACCTGATTACTTTCTGGCTTATTAATTGTTTGTGTTTGTATCTGTAAAACATCTGCAGGTTCCCCATACTCCTTATAAAGCAATGATTTTACAGAATTGACTTTCAAATGTGTGCCCATTCCACGAGTTAATGTAAAGTTTGTTTTAATCGATTGTGAAACCGGCAATACTAACTTTCTTACATAGATAACCATTTTGGTGTATATTTTCTCAAATATCTTGTCGTGCTTCGAGCTCTGTTCTTTGACGAAGTTCCGAACGTGTAGAAAATGACAGCGATAGTCTGACGCCTCTTACAGCTTGCCGCGGTCTGTAAACACGCTGCAATTCATATGACTTACACGATACATGCCAAAGTTACGGCGTCGTCAATGCTGCCGATAAGACCCTACATGTACTTTCTTTGATGCAGTGTCAAACATAGAAAAGGTCAGCGAAGCTCGAGAACTTCTTTATGTTTCATTATTTTTTTATGGGACTTTCACCAACACATTCGTGGTATTTTTCTGATTAAAATTAAACCAAATATGATATGATTCCGATGATAATTACTTGTATAATGAACGAATAAAGTTTCGGACGCAAAGGACAGCCTATGAGAAAGAATGAAACGCAGAGAGAAAAGCGTTCGGAAAAGATGAAAGACTATCGTGATCTCAGGTCTTTAAATCAGAAATTAAACTTTTTTATTATTAATTATTTTTTCATGGGACTCTCACCAACATGCTCGTGGCATTTTTCTAAAGAAAATGATACCAATTTTCTGTTAATGCAATTGTAATGGGAAGTAACTTTCAGCGTTCATTACACAAGTAAATATCATCGGAATTATGTCATCTTTGTTATCATTTTCCTTAGAAAAATGCCGCGAACACGTTGGTGAGAGTCCCATGAAAAAATAATGAAAAATAAAGAAGTTTTCCTACTGGCTTAGTAGTGGTCTCCTGATCTCACACTGTCTCACACCGATATACCCGACCCGTGTCATATTCACACTTGTTGGCAGCGGTGGCTCTCGAGCTTCTTGGCCCCTCACGGGGTATACCCCGCGGAATTAGGGATATATGTAGAGAGGAAATGAGAGTTCTCACGTCCGGGATTTTAGTGTCCCCGGTATAATGCTGCCGCCTAGTCTAATTTTTAGCCTGGACCAGAACCTGCTTCATCTTTTTAGCCTGGACTAGAACCTGCATCATCTTACCTGCGTCATTAGCAGCGGATTCCAAATAATGCCAGAGTGGATACTACTTCTATGTAGGCTCTGATCCAACCTATGTAAAAGATGATGCAGGTTCTAATACAGGCTAAGAAGATTATGCAGGTTCTGGTCCAGGCTAAAAAGTTGATGGAGGTTCTGTTCCAGACTAAAAAAATGATGCAGGTTCTGTTCTAGGCTAAAAAGATGATGCAGAAAAGTGGGGACACTAAAACCCCGAGCGTAAGCACTCTCATTTCTTCTCTGAGGCTAACGTAACGGTCTATGTAGGCAAACTGTACTGCGTTATTATTAAATCATCAATACTACATAGACGAAAATATTCAGAAATTCGATTGACAGGTTTAGGTTTATTTAACAATATTACTCGATACGTTGCATTTAATTCACAAAATATTAAAATATTTTACAAACAATTAAAATTCTGTTCTCGTAGCAGAAAGAATGTTCATAAAGCGTCCTCCTGCAATTAAAAATTGTAATACGTATTTCCTGGCATGAGTTTGATAACCTCGAATGATTACGTTGTACAGTGTATATGTATGTATATAGTCAGTGGTTGTTTGACACTTCGATAGGTGACATGACATCATGCTTGTGATTTAATTAATACGTGTACCGATAGTTTTGTGTTGTGTTATGTAAATAAAAAACCGAAGTATGTAAATTTTGCGTATCAATATACATTCCTCGTAACTGTAACAAAGATAACCGCTATATTCTAAATGTTACCACTTGTGGGACTTGTTTTTGTAGTTCTGTGCATTGTTCATTGTTAAGTTATAGGAACGCAATTAATCTGTGAATCAGATTGAACGACGCAGTTCCATGTTATTGATCATCAGTAAACTGCGGATGTTTATGCAAATGCATATTCTTACAGGAAATAGGTAAAGTTATAAGACTTGGACAGAAATATGTTTTGTCATTAGAAGATTCTAAAAATATATTTTTTTGACAAATATCAGTGATCTAACATCTAGATCACGTACATACATCATACACGGTACGATTCAAAACCATTGAAGTGACAACATAGCAAAATCATATCACATAGCATATACCGTGTATACATTGTGCATATTTACTTACATTTCTCCTGCATATTTATTGCATATTCTGACATATTTTACTTGCATAAACATCCGTAGTCTAATCATCACTTATCAGCTGATATTAAATATTAATGTGTTTATTGAAAAGCAACACGTATTTCTAGGAAGCAAGAAAATGATAGCATCAGAAATAGGGTCAACGAACAATGAATCTACACACGTTAAGATTGGGAGTGAAAAAGCCCCATTAATCCATGGGAGAAGTGTCCTTTATAGATTAAGTAATTTCTTCAGAATCCGAAGAGTTCAGCATACCGAAGGAGATGGATATGTTGAATTTGGTAGTTTGGGTGCAGACAGTGGTCGTACCTTGGGAACATTTGCCGGTGTGTTCAGTCCTGTCACATTATCCATGTTCAGCGCCTTAATTTTTATACGAATGGGTAGCTTTTGTTATATAATAATATAGCCCAATGTGTTATTAACAAAAATATTTTAACATTGCATAATGTAAATTTGATATTTCAGGATATATTGTGGGCAATGCAGGATTACTGGTAACTTTGGCTCAATTTGTGATTGCTTATGGAATTTTAGTATTCACTGTGGCATCTGTGTGCGCAATCTCAACAAATGGAGCAGTTGAAGGAGGAGGCGCATATTGTATCCTTGATCATATTGTATTCTTTATCAATTCGTAAGCCATTAAGAAAAATTTGTCATACGTTGAACAGAGATAAGTTATCAGTCATCAGTGTACTCCATTTGCTTCTATCTGCTGTTTTTAATTATGTTCTCCAATTAACATTGTGCTCGATTAAATAATAATTTGTAAGATTTAAAATGGTTCTTATTTATAGAAACAATTTGTATTTTTTTTAATGCAGTTCAAATGAAGTTTATACTAAGATTTCATAAAACTACAATTTTTCCTTATGAAATATTATACAGTTATGATTAGCCGTACCCTTGGGCCAGAATTTGGTGGCTCTATCGGTACATTATTTTTTATGGCTAACATTGTATCAAGTGCACTTTGTATCTCTGGATGCGCTGAAGGACTGATAGAAAACTTTGGGCCATCTGGCTATTTGTCTGGCAAGAGTGCTCTTATCCCAGATGGCAGATGGTGGCGATTTTTATATTGTTCTGTGTTAAACACTGCCAATTTATTAGTATGTTTAATAGGAGCATCAATGTTTGCAAAAACTAGTGTAGCTATTTTGGCCATAACTTGTGTTTGCCTGTCAAGTGTTTTTATAAGCTTTTTGGCACAAGGATCTATGGAGGTAATAATATATTATTATAGGTACCAGAGAACCCGACAATGTCAGGTACTTGATGGTCGGGACTATCGGGATTCCGAATATTCTTGGAAAAAATTCCGAAAATGGTCGAAAACCCGAATATGCTTGGGAATCTCAATATATTCGAGAACCCGTCCCGATTCCGAATAAAATTCTCGACTCGTCCCGCCCTGACATTTTCGGGTTCTCCTACACCTCCATGTATTATCTAGAAAAGAATTTAGTATATTGAATTACTAGATTTTATGTGGAAGCAATTTTTGATGTTATTCTTTTTACTGTAGATACCAATTCCAGATGCAAACACAATTGTTCAAAATGCAACTGAACATGTCAATGGTACATATACAGGGTTGTTATCATCTACTCTTTTAAATAATCTTTATTCAAACTATACTTATGATTACTCAAGTGGTGGAGCAATGACTAGTTTTGCAAGTGTATTCGGTGTATTATTCAGTGGTGTAACCGGGATAATGGCAGGAGCAAACATGAGTGGTAATTTCAAAGCTGATTTAATGACTCGATATGACCGAGCCGTTTAATGCAAAATTGGTGTAAGTCAATTTACTCCATTGACCCTTCGTTTTCGTGCAAAGAGAAAGAGGGTAGGTGTCATTTAAAACAGTAAAAACGTTGGAAAAATACTGTTATATTATTTTCAACCAGTTGAACATATTAAGAAAGAAAATAAATTTCTATGTCACTCCACTTTGTTGCAGTTCAGGTAGAATATTTTTTATTTTGCATTAAGATCAGCTGTCTACTTATAAGCTATTTTCGAAATTGGATTCAATTTACCCAAAAAGTTTACACTTTTCTTTAACACTGCTTCTTTTATTCTCAATGTTCAGTAGTTAATCTTGTTGACTTAGATTGCTTTTGCATCGAACAGCTCATTTGTTTATAACTACATAATTTTTTTAATAATTTATAAATAATATTTTATAATTATTTATAGGCGAACTAAAGAATCCAGGCAGAAACATTCCATATGGAACTTTATCAGCAGTATTGTTTACATTTATATGCTATATCCTTCTATCGATTTTTACAGCTGCAAGTACAAGTCGATTTTTGTTGCAAAATGATTTTATATATATGATGCCAATTAATATTTGGCCACCGTTCGTAGCGATTGGAATATTGACAGCAACATTTAGTGCTGGATTGAGTAATTTAATAGGGTCGAGCAGAGTACTAGAAGCGTTAGCCAAAGATAATGTATTTGGTAAATTGAAATGAATATTTTCCACAAAAATATTTTTGCACGATTTTTACGCTTTCGTTTCGATTTTTTAATAATTTTGACAATTGCAGGGTCTGGATTAAACTTCATAACACAAGGAACATGGAAAGGAAATCCAATTGCTGCAGTTTTTACTTCGTGGACATTAGTTCAAGTAATTTTGCTTGTGGGCTCCTTGAATACTATAGCTCAAATTAATTCGGTATTGTTCTTATTAAGTTATTTGGCCACTAATTTGGCTTGCCTTGGACTTGAACTAGCTAGTGCTCCAAACTTTAGGTACCATTCAATTTGTATTTGTGTTATGTTAGTTCTTAGTACAATACATTTTAAATCGTTGCATATCTCTTTACAGACCAACGTTCAACTATTTTACGTGGCACACAGCAACAATTGGACTTCTTGGAACATTGATAATGATGTTCGTTATAAACAGTATCTATGCTTCCAGTAGTATAATATTATGTTTAATATTAATCATTGTATTACATTTATTCTCACCGAGTAAAAATGCACCATGGGGAAGCATATCGCAAGCATTGATATTCCACCAAGTCAGGAAATACTTATTAATGCTTGATTCACGCAAAGACCATGTAAAGTTTTGGCGACCACAAATGTTGTTAATGGTAGCATCTCCACGATCGGCATGTCCGCTTATAGATTTTGTGAATGATTTGAAAAAAGGAGGACTTTATGTCATTGGGCATGTGAAAGTCGGAGAATTCTCGGGTCAGAATATTGATCCCACCATAGAAGAAAATCCGCATTGGTTGAGCTTGGTTGATCATATGAAAGTAAAAGCATTTGTCGAGCTGACAGTGACAAAAACTGTACGCGAGGGATTGCACCACTTAATAAGAATATCCGGAATGGGAGCAATGAAGCCGAATACTATTGTCCTTGGTTTCTACGACGAAACATCGCAAGTGGATTTTTTCACGAACTCGCAATATGCGACAGATATGTTTGAGAATGTTTCAACATTCCCGAATAGCACTGTATTTCCTCTGAGACAGTCGAATGCCGACAAAAATTTAGATTCAGTGCAATACGTTGGTATGTGTTCTGACGTTTTAAAAATGAAGAAGAATTTGTGCTTGTGCAGAAATTTCCATACGCTAAATAAGGCGCAAATATCAAAGTAAGAATATACCGAATTTCTTTGTTTTATAATGCAATTGTTTTTCACTACAATGAGTTTCTTTTCCAGGAATTTAAATTTAAAATATATCGACGTATGGCCGGTGAACTTTTTCCAGCCAACTGATCAAGATCCATTTGATACAACGTCATTGTTCATGCTGCAGCTTGCGTGTATTATCAACATGGTATCTGTGTGGAAGAATTTACATTTGAGGGTGTTCCACTGCGAAATCTCAGACAGCGACACGAGTCTGAGTATTTCAGATTCGCAGAACTCGATTAGCGAGTATCCTAGAGTCTCTAACGAGCATCGCATTAGAAAATTGTTGAACATGCTAAGAATATCAGCATCGATTAAGAAAATTCCCAATTGGGGTGCACAAGTACGAGGATTGCAGGGCAGACCTCTCATCGAATCAAGAGTGGAACCTCAATATGAGTCGAGCAGTGAAAGCAGCGACAATGTTTTAAGTAACGTTTCGCGTGCTTATATTTTGAGGTAAATATTAGTGTCAATATTTGGGGTCGGGTCCCGAAGTTATTTGAAGGATCGAAAATATTGGGATTCCCGAGAATTCCGAGAACCCGAAGCACGTTTTGGGACTAGTATAGGCCGTGTATTTAACAACATTGTGATATCGGTTTTAACTGTAGTTTTAAACTTTTCTCGCAAAATAACGTTCCTTTCTTTCAATTTTAGAACATATAAAATAATGCATAAAAATTATTTTTAGTCCATTAAACAGATGTTAACAGTACTTTTCTGCGATATCGGATTTCAAACAGTCTTAAAAATGAAATTTCCGGAACCATGGCCATATTAAACAAAGCTAGTCTCGAAATGTCGTTTGAGTCCTCGAAGTGCTTGGGAATCCCGAGATTTTCGATCCTCGAGATATTTTCGGGACTTGCTCGACCCGAGCTGCCCTGAACACCGGCTCGAACCCTAATCAATATACTTTCGTTTGACAAAAAAGGATGAAAGAATAGTATCTACTATAAATATAATGTATTTAATTATGATATTTTTTAGCGTAAACCAATTAATTAGACAGTATTCTTCGCAAACTGCTGCGACATTCATTTATTTGCCTGCACCACCAGCGTCAAATACTTGGGATGAAGAAACCATGTACCGTCAGTATCTTCAGTTGTTAACGGAATTGACAGCGGATTTACCGCCCATACTATTAGTGCATGGTGTCAGCGCTGTCACATCGACAACATTGTAACAAATGTACATACAGTCATTAATTTGTCATACTATTGGCATTCAAGAATATTAGTTAAGAAGTGAGTATTGTTATTTAAAATCTGAAAAGTATTGGTAACATTTTATTTATCGTTTTACTTTATCACGATTGTAAACTTATATGATTAATCAGTTTAATGTTGTTAATGATTTCTTATTGCAATAAGAGAAGCTTAATCTTGTAACAAAAATAGTTTATTACTGTGATAACGAAATTATTCAATAAGAGACTTCCTAGAAGTGAATATTTTTTAAACATGTAAAATATCTTTATTGAGAAATATATAAGCATTATTTTAACGTATCTCATACATGAAACTATTTCCATATCATTTTTATACTGCACTTTATCTAAAGATAGACGTAACTTGATAGTTGTAATAAAAGCAAATGTAAAACTGAGAGTGTTGTGTCATTTCAAGTTCCAAATTTCTTTCCAATTAATAAATTAATTATCTCTGTTTAACCATTGTAAGAATTCCTTTTGCCTATGATGCTGATAAGCACTCCCTTGACCATATCTTGTCAACTAATTTTTTAGTAAAAACAGGTAATAGAATTCGAGATATAGAATAACTTTTAACACATGAACATTACCAAGCATAATTATATCGAGGAAATGTAATTAATAAATTTATTATCTCTGCTTGTTTAACGGTTATAAAAATTTCTTTTATCAATGATGTTGGGGAGCATTCCATTGGCTATCTTGCCACCTCATTTTAAAAAAATAAAAGTGGCTAGGATCGGTACTATCATGGTACCCTCTGGTGGTACTATTGATGAGTGGTAATGCTAATATTTTTGTAATTTAAGCCCTCAAAAGGTGACATTTTCAATCTTATCTCGTCTGTGACAGAAAACAATTTATTCCTTTATCGATCAGGCAACATTTCATCTGATTTGATCTTATTATTAAAACTTTTATTCTAATTTTCGTCCTTGTCGCCACATTCTAGAAAATGATAGCGTCATCTGTCGTTGACTTGTCGATACAAAAAAGAAGGTAGTTGCTTTCGCATTTTGCCACAGGTGACTCCACCATTCTTATTTGGCGGTGAATGCAGATTTGATAAAGTAAGTATATAGATAAATGATTCTTGTTAATATTCACGTTATACTATTTATTTACGAGTTTTAATATTTTATTAGCTCGCCATTTATTATTAATTTGTTAATTACATCACAAATCTAGAATATATACGAACGTTGCGTTTTATACTGTTGCATACGGGTTATGTTATAAACCATATAACCAAAATCAGCGCAACGAACAAAATTATCGTTAAATATTCGTTTTGTTAGTTCAGTTATGAGATGCTACTTCTGCTATGTTTCGCATTTCCGAAACAACGGAATAGCTCTTTAGGCGATCCAAAATTCGTTCCCAAATAAATCTTGCAACTAGGGCAATAGTGAGCTGTGTTCTTGAACTTTGTACTGCAATATGGTACCATGCACATGCTTCAGTTTTTTCAAATTTTTCAATGAAAAAATAATAATCGATTAAAATGATCAATTATCAATTATTATTCAATAATGCACACTTTAGATAAGGCAAGCATATTAGGCCATAATTTTCTATTTATACCAACCATACGGGGATCAAACTTGCAGCAACCGCATGCGTTCGACGAGTACTATAATAATAAACGTCCGTTTTAATGTAACTTAAACAATTTGGGCAAGTTGTTTCATGCGGATATTTATCGAAGTCCGTATGTTCTGAAAGCAATAATATTTCATTAATAATTTCCACTTTTTAATCATTTCAACTTCTCCAAACTTTTGCAATTCGATTCTCGCTCGTTTTGGAGATAATTAACGCATTTGATGCACTTTCAATGTCACTCACCTTTTTGTGTGCGAGGGTGTTTTCGTGTAGCACCATTCAATGATTTGACAAATGTCTTTACTCTTGCTTTAAAGTTACTGTGTCGTTTGCCTTCTTGAGAAACACGAAACACGTGGTGTTCTTTTACGGTACGATTGAATTTACCAGTACTAGGATATACGTCTTAAAAAGAAATATTATTTCTCATTACTTACATAATTTTACATTATTTTCATTAAATATTCGAATGAATTCGTAATTGATAAACTGCGAATCTTTATCCAAAAATTATCTTTATCATTAATATCCTTAAATTCTTTTAATCTGTCTTACTTCATTTATACATGTAAAGTAACTTATAAATTTTATTGTGGATTGACAAATTGCAATTATTCATTTCAGTCATAATTAGGTATAAATGCACATGATCTACGGTCCATTCATCGAAATGATTAAAAAGTGTGTATTAATACGTAAAACAGATTTGTTTGCAAATTCTTCTTCCTCCTGCATAATGAATTATTTTTATACAAGTATCTTTTCAATCTGTACAATTGACTTCTTCAGATTCACTAAATTTTTCAACTATATAGCTGACGTATTTGCTGCTCGTTGCTACGAGTCGCACAAACATAATATTTCACAGTAAACAACATATTACACGAAGTTGTAACACAGACATGTTCGAAAGTTTATTTTAATATTTTAACACGACCAAAACTCTGATTTTCAATCGAAAAGATTGTTGAGGACACTTTTTCCACATGGTGAAATGAGAAACCAAAGCAGTTTTGTAATGCTAGTTGTTTCGAAAAATATCGAGCAGAGTTTAGCACCATTACTGTTCGCATTGCTTTCAAATAATTCGCACGACGCAACGATAACAACGTGCAGTATAGTGTTCCCATTAAAATATCGGCGAAAAATGTTATTCTAGCCTCCATAGAGGCTGCTGAGAGGCAGTGTCGAATTATTTATGAGTTTGCAGCATGCTCGATTATTTACAATGCAGTGGATTCGCATTGCTCAACCAATAACGATCAAATTCCCGCAAGACCGAACTAATTTATTCGATGAGACCAAAGTCGAAAAGTTAATTCTCATTAACCCTTATGTCGATACTCTAACAAACTTTCTGCGACGTTCAACAATATTGCAATCTTTCGACCTCATAATTTGGTGCACGCTTTGCTCTTTGTACGCTTCAAATTTTGAATTAATTTATAATCATCCAAGAAATTTTAACCATTGCTATTTGCCAACAAGAATATACAATAAATTTTAAAGACAAATTGAAAGTATGTACAAGGGTATTTATACAAGAATTAAATAAATTATACAGTAGATTTCTGTACACGTAGTAAACTAATCGTTCTAACATCTCAAAAAAAAAAAAGATTGAAGTCGTTTGGTCCAATTTTAATAAAGTAATTAGATATTGAGTCCATTTAATTTTGTCTCCGACTGTACATATTAGAATATTCGAGACATATTCTAGTATTAGAATCGATATCTTATCTCAAACTTAAACAATGGTTCAAAGAGCCAAGAAAGTTGTACGGACTACTGTATGAAAATCCACGTTTGCATAAACATCTACAGTCCAGAGTCGCCAGATCAAGACTTGTTCCCCCACTCTAATTTCCCCCTCTACCGCGCTATTCCCCACGCTTCCGCCGCAGTCCGGTCACGTGACGCGTTTCGTCACTGTCGTGCATACTTCGGTACCGGAAGAGAGAGGGTAACTTTTTTCCCCTCGATTCGTGCTCCCTCCCCTGATCTGGCGACACTGATACAGTCTAGTCGTCAATCGAAGACAGAAACAGATACTTTACGCCGAACGGGCTGATGATCGAGTTTCGTTGTAAAACGATGTGCTGGTGTCATTGTCATCGCGGTTATCGAACGAAGGGAGTACGTTTGAAAGGGGTCCCGACACTTGACCCCGCGGTAATCAATGCTTGACTGACTTCACCGATTAATTTTACTAACACTCGTCGAAAGCGGTACCTATAGCGGCGGGAATCAATTAGCTGGAGAATCGTCGCGGATGAAGTAGATCCGTGCCGATGAAGGTTGATCAATTTTCTCGTCATGCCTCAAAGGGGCCGTTTGTGTTTGGATTATCTGCTGGAACGGGTTCTACCTAAAAATCTGTGAACGAGTCGACTCACCGAAATAGACTGACACGACCAATCACAAGTTCCGACAGATTGATAAACAATTGGTACAATTCCTTTAATCCTCGTGCAATCTTTTGATCTCTTTAAAATTTTGTTCAAATCATCGTCTCCGACACAAGATGGAAAACAGAATTCCTCTGTTTCCCGTGTCTTCCGTATGACAATCTGAACAAAAAATTATGGTTAAACTAAACTAATCATTTTTCTACATAGATACTATTTTTTTATAGGTCGTGGAATGTCGAGCTGCATCATGCGGCTTCTGCCCCGCTTAGGTACTTCCCCCACTCTTATACATCATCGTTACGTAGTAGTACGTAGAACTTCTTCCCTGTTCCCGCTAGTGTCGTCAGATGAGGGGAGGGCGCACGAATTGAGGGGAAAAAAGTTACCCTTTCCCTTTCAGTATCGGAGTATGCACGGCAGAGACGAAACGCGGGGAACAGCATGACGAAGCGTGGGGAATATCGCGGTAGAGGGGGAAATTAGAGTGGGGGAACAAGTCTTGATCTGGCGAGTACGGCTGTACGCAGAGTTGCCAGATCGAGACTGGTTCCCCCATTCTAATTTCCCCTTCTACCGCGCTATTCCCCCATGCTTCCACCATGGCCCGGTCCCGTGACGCGTTTCGTCTCTATTGTGCATGTGTCACAATGTCACGTGACTAATGAGAGAGGGTAACTTTTTCCCCTTGATTCGTGCTCCCTCCCCTCACCTGTTGACACCGGCTTTACGCAGTAGTGGGAAGAGGTTTGACTAATGGTGGGGACAAAGATGATTCTGAGTTACGAGTGACCAGAATAATACAACTGTATGTTGCATTGGTTGTAGTTTCGTTTAATACGAGTTACGTTCACTGGACAGGCCACCCTAATATTAATTGGAATCCACGAACTGAAGTCTTCTTTCTCCCAATTTCGCGCAGATCGACCACAGTAGCGTATCACCGCAACGTTCCCGTGCCCGCCAGCAGGATTTCCTCGATCAATTTCGTAATTTCCTCAGCGATCGTGGTCATGGTTCGTCATAGTTCATTCCCGATTGCCAGGGTGTCGCGTAAATAAGTCATGCGGCGTAAGAGAGCGAAAGATACAGAGTGTATTGAATAGATAGGACATGGCAGAACGGGGGATGAGTTGGAGAGGGTGGTATCCAGCTAAGAGAAAACCATTGTCGGGGGAACGTGAACACTATTTGTTGGCAAAGTAGATTAGGTCGGGGTATTGATAGAGAGAAAGAGAAAGAGAAAGGGAAAAGGGGGAGGGATACAGAGGGGGAGGGAGAGAGGAGCAAGAAGGCAAGAGAAAGAGAAAGAGAGAGAGAGAGAGAGAGAGAGAGGGGGGTCGAACCGTGTGTAGTAAGAGTGAAACGAAGATGACGAGAAGAGTGGGATGAGGAGAGGAACAAGGTTGTGTTCTCTCACAGGGAGAGGCCAATATAGACGCGCTCGAGATGGGATATAGCAATAGAATTTCGCTTACGAGGTATAACCGCGTTAGACGATGCCCTTTGTTGTATCAGTGCGCAATTGCCTTAAGTTCTGATCTTGTCCGATATTGATGTTCGAGAGGCCGGTGAAACCTCCGATAGGATACTAAGAGTTCTATTCGCCTTCGGTCGTTTCCCAGCCCGTGTCCGGGATAGTTTAGAACGGGGTTCCGTACTTTTCTTTTACCCGCAAATTCCCCATACATACAGGCGCTTCCTACTTCTGGCCCGTTTACCGTAGCCCGCGATACTATCCTCGTTCGCTTATCGTAAATCAATACAATTCGCTTGTAAAAAAAGTTCGACGACCCCGGGAAATCTGGGGACCACCGCTAGCCATCCTAATTTCTATCCTGGTAGTACCGCATTCGATCGACTCGTCTCTACAAAGTCTACAAACTTTCAAAAATATCCTTCAACGTATTCACCTTGTCCACCTACCCGAAGAATAGCTTTTTCTTCCGAAAACTTCATCATCTTCTGAAATATTTATTTATTTATTGATTCCTGGGATTATTTGAGGTAACTTTTTTCGTCGATTTTTATTTTCTTTGCAAGAACGAAGTTATTAACGAAAAACACTGACCAATCAGAGCGCGGCTACACCAGACGGATTTCGGCTCTGATTGGCCCGTATGTTTCGCTGATATCTCCTTAACGAACTCGCGGAGAGCATTTTCTCTCCCGAATCACCCCGTTCAACATTTTTGGGGCACCCTGTATATTCCTATAAAATAGTAATCTATACAACATCACTTCCTGTACAAATTTTCAATATATAGTCCAACACTGCAGCTAGACAACAGCTCCGTTGTGCGAACACTCGCGTTCCACTGAGCAGTTCGGATAACAGAGGTTCCACTATATCGTGGATTAAACGAGTAAATACGATGCAAATAGCATCGTGTTTGGTGTCATTTTAACCGGGAAAGTGTCCCGAATACGTTGCCGAAGGTTTCATTGAAAAATGATTAAAAACAAACTAGCTTTATCACTAACACTAGGTTTACGGGGTACTAACAGCGACCGTTTCACATTATTTTACAAATAAACCAAGGATGCGTCTATCCAAATTATTAGTCGTTTTTTTTAAATAATATATACCCAAAGAAATAAATTTTTCCTTAAAATTTCAATAATCGTATATTAAAAATAGTAAAATCCGTCATTTTGACGCGTCCCGTAAACCCAGTGCTAAAATGGTATTGACCAATATGTTGCTGATAGTATTAACAATTTTGCAGGTATTTTTCTTTCTGAAAACTCTTGGTGGTCGACCCTAGAGATGCAGACGGAAATTAGGCTGCTTTCGAGCGTGAATGCACAAGGACCCAGCAGTCTAACGATCGGCGAGGGGTTAATTGACGCAATTTTCCATGGACGCGTCGATGAGGCGTCCCGATGAAAACGGAAAGTCGCAAGCATTTTCGCGGCCGGCTGGAAATCCCGGACGAGGAAGAGTGGGATTTATGTGTTTTCAAAGTTTCACGGATTTTAGTATCGCAATTATATCGAGGCCGGGGGTAGTCGGAGATTGAGTTGAGGCTCATAACTCTTGCCGGTCGTAACGTTCAGCTGCAGACTGCTCAGCCCTGCATTTCATAGGCCGCCAGATGTTACGTACCTACATATCAGCAGGTACCACTTCACGTGCGCATACGTATTCATTACTAAATTACGCCCACAACACGGTCCTATGGCGCGGAGGCGCGTTTCAACCGCGAATCGCCGATGGCACGTAAAACAATGTTGTTCGTTCCTCGTGTTTATTTTGCCAGATCGGAACCGTATCCACCGTCCGGGGACATTTTATACAATATTCAGGGCTAACTCCGCTGAAGGACCGGCCCGGTTACAACGCGAATTTATTTCCGAAAATACTCGCCGCTTGTCCTTTACCTTCGAACCCTGCGGAGCATTTATTGCCGGGATTCACGCGCTGTCGGAAGTAACAGCCCAAAATTTGTCTCCGCGATTTTCCCGACAGGTTTTTGAAGACTTAAGAGCCAAGGGTAGTCACGTGACTTTTGCAGGGACAGCAGGTCGGTAACTGCCGTATAATTTCCGTTCACAGCCTTCAGCCACTGACTTAAGATCTGTGACTAAACTTGTCACATATTTTGCCCTGTATTATCGATATTATGAATTCTGACGCCAGAAACGTGCTTCAAGTTTTTCGCTTTATTTCGCAGAGAATCAAGACAAAAAATATAGCTCAATTCGTAGCTGGAGATATTTTCTATCGCGCGCTACTCTCGATTTCATCCAGAAAACTCATCCAATGGCATAAAAGTGCTTGAATACCACGGCATGCGTATCGTCAACATTTGGCCTACTTCTAACGCTTATATTACCAAATATCTGCATAATCTCGTCAGCTCATGACCAGCGCGCGCTAGATCGAACCTTTTTCTTTCGAACGAGCCCTTTACCAACGAAAAATATTGTCATATAAGGACGAAAAGTTGAGGCACGTGGAAGCATTTTTCGCCTATTTTTGTCGGTAACGTGGGCACTCTACCTTATCGCGAATTTACGGATTCTTAACAAAATAATCGTAACAGAACGAGTGCATTCTTTCAGAGTGCACGGTGCAACTTCAATCTGATACCTTGCACAACTTATATGCTGTCACGACTATATCCGTGAATTACCAGAATGATAATTTTTCGTTAAAAATAAATTATCGCGCGTCTCCCTCGAAAATCAGTTTCGGAATTGTTTCGAGTGCAACGGCGATGCGAGTTTAAAGGGCGGGAAGAGCGATTCAAGTGGGGTGCAACTCGACTGGTTTGTCGTGTAATGTTTTCTTGAATTACAGCTCGGCGACGGTGGGGGATGGGGGAGGGAAGGGGTAACGGCGCCCGCAAAAGAATAAAAATGAAAAGACGTTGCCGTCGACATGTTCTTAATGCAGCTCGTTTCCATATTCAACGGTTAATTAAATAACCGAACGAGCGCGGACGGATGGAAAGCCGCACGCTTGTTCGGCACAAAAGTAAATTTAGAATGTGCCATTCGGCGGGCTCGCGCCATTTGTCGAATGAAAAAGAAGCTTCCCGGGCACGATGTTGTTGGCAGAAAAATCTCCGACGATGCTTGCTCGCTTGCTTGCTTGCCTGCTTGCTTGCCTGGGACCCTTTCCCCGTCGAGTTTCCCCGACCACTTTTCCAAAAAGCATTTCCCGCACTTTAAAGCCCGACTTCTGTTCCGCTGAAATGTATACCACGCGCTCGTTTGTGCTTCCATTAAACGCGCGACGGAATCGCTATCGTGTCACTATTATCTTAATTAAACTGCTCCCGTGCGTAAGCAAATTTTTCTTTAACGTTCGTCGCTTCAACCGGGCGTTGCGCGCGCCGATCTTTCTAACGATCAAATTGTGTTCAAACGGTATTTTTAATTTATTGTTACGAGGATGCACCTTTATATCGCGTAGAAGTTTATACAATTTTTCGATTGTTTTTGTAGCTTTACAACGTTAAAAACAAAAAATTGCAAATGATCGTGAACAGCTTCACCATGTCGGTAATTGGCCGTTTCATGAAATATTTCATAATGAAATGACGACTAAGCGTCGAGAATATTTATTGTCCCGTGGTTTTCCATCTGTCCGGCGGCAAACATGATGCGTGTAGCGTGGGAGTCAGCCATCGATTGCTTACAGCAATTTCGAGTCGTATTGAAGGTTATTGCTACTAGCAGCTGAGGTGCTATCGATTATTAATCATCCAATTACTGGCAATTTTCTTCACGGAATACGGGAATGATTATTGGAACGATGATATGACCTGATGATCGCAGGCGGGGGGTTAATTGTCCAGGAAAGTGCGAGATGTATCGACGGGTCGGGAGAACGAGTTCCCTCGTTGCTGGTAGCACGCAATCCTTTATTACTCGCCGGATTAATTGATATTGATGTGACATACCTTTCAAGATAGCTGATCGATATTAATGCGCCGCGCCTTTTCAGGGAAGTGGCAATTAAGGGAGCAAGATATGCAATCTCGTCTCGTCACTGTTCGATCTTAAGCTTATTAGACCCGTTTTCGCGTACAGAAATACCGGCCGGAAAATTTCCGGTGTTTATGCATTCGTATAAAGCGGTAGCGAAACTAGCGGAGCAGCCGATACAGTGTGAAATGTTACCATAACTTCGGCGCACGGTGAAACGAAACGATCTGACTGCGATCGAAAACCGATTTTCGGACTTGATCACCTTGAACGACTTCTAAATTATGTACAAAAAAAAATCATTTCCACAAATGTTATATGGTATCGGTCGGGGGGGGGGGGGGGGCCGCATGGTGTACGACATTCAAGGGTCAATTTTTGGTTTGTTGAATGGTACCATATAGTTTTTTTATGCACCAATCGATGCAGCTTTTTGTTCTATCCGAAAAAGTGTTAACTCATGCATGTCGAAAAATGATTAGTTCAGCAGATATTTCAATTCGAATATCGCCAATTGTTTTAATTTGTATGGAAATTCCTATTTTTGTGGACTATTTTGTGAAAGCTGAAATAAGGGAGACATTTATGTCCTCTGAACGCTTTGTTTAACCAAATGAACGAATAAAATAAAATCCTTTAATATTGACGTGCAGTTTCAAAGCGGACTATTGGGACGGCCGTGGTTTAAATCGATGCTGACAATTATGTCATGTCTGGAAATGCAATTACCTGAAAATTTAGACAAACTTTTATCATCTCGTTACGTTATCGATGCTGCAAGCTAAACTTGATTTCCATTAACCAATACGTTGGAAGGGAATATTGATTCTCATCGGTTAAGTGCAAAATTCGCCGATTTTTGACTGCAATTTATTCGTTTCTCTACGATTGGGTTGCAATTTCGCGTGTTTGCTTAACTCGATCAATTGCGTTCCGTTCGCCGTTTGATATTTTGAGGTATGAAACGGTGGAACTCGTGGAAGGACAGTTTGTGCAACTATTTTGGAGGAGCGTGTGAGAGTTAAATACATGCATTTGGTTGATGCATTGTTCTAGTCCTTTCTGAAAGTCCTCGAAGATTAATTACGCCAGAGCCGGGCAACTGGCGGTCCATGGGCCGAACACTGTTTCTTTCCCCTGTTCACAGGGCCTAACAGCGTCTCCCACCATTCGACTTGTATCCGGTTTCGCCAGATGAGGGGAGGGAGCACGAATCGAGGGGAAAAAGTTACCCTCTCTCTGCCAATACCGAAGTATAGAAAGACGGAACGCTTTACGTGACCGGGCCGTGGTGGAAGCGTGGGGAACAGTGCGGTAGAAGGGGAAAATTAGAGTGGGGGAACAAGTCTTGATCTGGCGACACTGCTGGTATCCTATGAAAGAAATAGCGTGCGGCCCGCGGGTCCCAGTTCCCCTTCCCCGGGTATAAAGTCAAGCTAGGAGTGGTGCTGAAGAGTGGGAGTAAAGTCCACCTTTAACCTCTTAACCCTTAACACTCGAATGGCGACTATAAGGCGCCACTAAAAATTGCTGTATCATTATTCAAAATATTTTTTACATTATTAAATTTGTTTGTATCCAATAAATTACTAAACACTTTATTATTGTACGTGTAAATTGCACCATTTTCGTATGTATAACATGACAAAAAATATATTGAAGAGAAATATTCTAGGTCTGAAGAAATGTTTCGTTTTAGAGTTAAAATAGCTTCGAGTGCAAAGGGTTAACCCTAAACCTAAATTTTTCTTCCGTCTTAGAATATGTTCATTTTATTCGTACGAAACTGATCCGATTTTCACATATAATATTTAAATGTTTAGTAATCTATTGAATACAAATTTTGTAAGCAACAAATATTTTGTAATATTTCTTGTAATTTCGTTGAAATAATGCCACAACAATTTCTAGTGGTGCTTCAGAGTCACCACTCGAGCGCTAAGGGTTAAGTACTGTACGCCACTATAGTGGTTTCCGTGGAAAGCTTCAGTTTGAACGGTACAAACCACTATAGTGGCTTTTGTGCAATCCGCGGCCAAGCGCGCCGTACCTGGAAAAGAGAGTCGCGGACGAGCGAGGCTAATTAACACAATACATTCAGCTAGCAGAAAATAGTCACGATTAACAGTTGTGTGATTAAGAAAATGAAACCCGTATAACACAAAAAAAGGATCTGCCTCGTGGGTCGAGGCATCGGCTGTACTTCCTATATCTAATAAATCGCTCGGCAGCTGAAACTTTTCGTCGATAAGATGCGAGATCTGCCGAACGACCGTCGACGATGAAATTTTTCGAGGGAACCGGCCGGCGATGCTTATGCAACCGCACGATTCGGTTGACGAGTGGTCGCGAGGATGACCCCGGAAAACTCGAAACGTTTGCACAGATGATAAATCTACGGCACGTACAGGCGTTCTCGGTCTCGCACCCGGGCAAAATCGTACTAAAAGATATCATGCACACCGCGGTGCGGGGCTTGTACGCGTACGCCGCCGCCGCCGTCGCCGCTGCCTCGAAATTAAAGTTGACTTAAGGAAGAGCGATGCGCCCGAGCGTTAAAGAGGTTCGCAGCTTCCGCAAATTAGTTTACGTCCAACCGCCGAACGAATGGGGATTAAAGTGGATATTAAGCGAATGCATTAAGCTGGAAGCTTTATTAAGGGGCAGGGGGAGAGGGGAGGGGGGAACTCCTTGTGAGAATCGGAAGAAACATCGAAGACAAAGCAGCTCGGCCCACCGCCGAGCCGAGCCGAGCCGCGCCGCGCCGAGTCCCAGGCTCCCTTCCTACGGTTGGTTAGCTGCTCGGCCAACCGACCATTTATCAAAAACGCATAACACCTATGCAAGAAAAATCGACAATGTTTTAGCTCTATCAAGTGGAGGAAGGCTGGCCCTGCTTATGACACGGGAGATGGATGTACGAACCCGAAACCTTGTACATTCTACAGGACGGCAAGAACATTATGTATTATACGCTCCCTACTTGCCGACAGAATCCTCACCGACGAAGGGATAGAGACTTTATAATGCAAAATCGTTCAACGGCCGATGTACACCGTTCCGCGGCGGCAAAACAATACTGCCTTTCCGCTTGCTTCGTTTGTTACCTGGGATTTTACGTGGCCCATTGTCCATTTCACCGATTGCGTCTTTCTGCTTGAACGAATGCACACCGTGGTCGGAAGTTATTGCATCAACCCCTTCACTCCTGATTGATAGCATCGTTTAGGATCTGTTTTAATATCTTTCGTTAGATAGCAGTGTTAGGTTGTACCATAAGTCGTTAATACAGGTTGTTGATACTGATACGTATACGGGGCGGAGAGGGGAGGGTAGAAATTAGAGATTCCTGTTTCGCGTGTATTTAAATGCACGCATACTATTTCACGTGCAATACTCTACACCTATATTTAGTCGCCCGTGCATTAATATATTCTGATTTTAATTCGTGTAATCTTTAAAACATTGACATTAGTGGGGATACAGTAATACACGCGTGACTAAATACATGTGACATAGCACACGTGCATTTGAATATACGTGAAACAATACACGTGTATTGGCATGTCTATTGCGAGAGGCTGAACCTAGATAAAATTATATTTTCTCTTTTAACACGTTGACTGCCATGTCAATCATTTGTGGGTGACGGAATTATTTGTCCAGGTTTTAATTTTAATATATTCATTGTACCAAATTTGATTAGGAACTGGAAAATGCAATTTGGAGGACTACTCAATATCATACATTTAATTTTTTTGAATTTTTATTTCATTAAATAACTTACTTTGATCTTATGGAATTTTTGAGGTTTCTAGTTTGGCCGTCATGGGCATGAAAAATGAAAAATAATGTAACAACTTAAATCCTTCTGATGTCTTTCCAATTTTGTATTTATTTTGGTATAGGTGTGAAATTTGACCGAAACCAGGAAAAATGTAGAGAATTTTAAGTGGTTCTAATTTCCTGGCCAGACGACGTAATTGGTCCGACCATAAGTTCATCGATTCCCGATGATTTAATAGAAACTCGAGTGTCAAGGGAAGATCAATGAATATAGGAACAATTTGCGAGTGAAGGAGTTATCAGATACGAACGGTAGATTAAACGGCGTAAGGATTATAGGCTGGGGCGTGGCGAACATTTAAAGCCCGAACCTAAACTCATCGGAGGCGGTATGGGAAGCCTAATAAAATGCACCCACATACTGATGGATCACAATACCATCGCATTAGTAGCTGGCAGTAAAGGTTAATGTTGATTGCACGGAGTTTCGGAGCGACCCGTAAAAATTCTGATTAACCTACCAGACGTGACAGTATGCTCTTTCTGTACTTAAGTGCCCGACCTGATAAAAAAAAACCTCTCGCAAAGACCAAAATATAAAATGCGGCGCGATGCTAGCGGGCGACACACGTTTATGGCAACGTTAAAACATGTAAAGACAGCGTACAGTTTTTACTCGGTTTTATTACAGATCTCAGATTATACTAATTCTGTATGCTGCAGTGTCACCGTCGGATCCGTTGAATTTCTCGTTTTTTTTTTAATAAAAATGAATAACTTCCTACACTGTTTCCGCACATTTTAGTTTAAATTGGAGTATCGTGTCGTTTACGTTCGGTTATCTTCGATATCTTTCTTCCATTTATTAACAAAGTATATAAGTTAACAGAATAATATTTGTGGCCTCTTTTTAATCACACCTACTGCAAATACATACACGTAGCAGATAAATCTTCTCTCATTACTACACTGCGGATTTTTATAGAAAATAAAAATTGTTTAATGTCAAGACACTCTAGCTACGTACTCGTTCATTTCTTTCCTGAATAATTATAATCAAATGAAAATAATACAAGAGCAATTTTGAATTCTTTAAATGAGTTTTACATCTCGCATTTTGTCTACTCATTTTTATTATGAATGCATAAAATCCACAATGCCATCGCCACGAATACTTGAGTTACGATTAGTCATTTTTACGAAATTTTTCAATTAATTCTCCAGAGTAGAACACACTGCAAAATGGTCTAGTTAGAAATGTATTATATGTTATATTTCGTAAAAGAAGAAGTTTTAAAAGAAATGAGACCGTTTTTGAAGAAAATGTAAAAATATTACTAATGGATCGTGGATAAATTTTCAAACAGTAGCGGGACTGACGGAACAACTTACAAAATTACAAGCCAAAATTGACTTAAATTACTGAAATTGTTAAAGACAGAAAAATATTTCTGTGTGGTACCTGTGGCTTAGAATTAACTAAAAAATTTTACATATAATGTGCACAAATCAAACTGTGGAACACTAAAAAGAGGCTGCGGACGTCTGTGGATCGCGTTGCAGGATTTTTAACGGCGGATTGATTTATTCGCGATAAATTGCATCGCAGCTGAATTAGAAAAATATTGCATGACCTTTTATGATCGCGACATCGGGTGTTTCCGTGGGCAAGGGGAAGGGAGAGAGAGAGAGAGAGAGAGAGAGAGGGGGGGAGGGAGAGAAAACGAAGAAGTACGGTCGTCCAGCTACAAAGGCGAAAACTGCTCTTCATTCTGCCGGCCGGTCGTAATTTTGACCTATCAGAAACATCTGCGTGGCGTTTGTACGAACGGATCGCGCAGTTACTTGCAATTGACAAATTTCCAATGGGCTACTTCGGTGGTGGTATGCGCCTCCCCAACAATTAGTCGCGATGAACTTTGGGAACACTTGGCGTGTGACACTGATCGCGACTTATCGGACACAGCGCCGACACTTAGGTACACCTAATGACTAACACGCTCGCAAACTTCGCCGAGCAAGTTTTGATTACCGTGAATGTAAGACTGTATCGGCTTTCGAACAATCGCTGGATCCGCAGTCTTGGCTTCGAACTTTTCGGAAACGCTCCAACGATTTCGCCATTGTCGCCAGACTATGAATATTTGTGCAAATCCTCGTTTTGACGGGGTATTATTTTCCGGAAATTGGAGCGACTTCCAGTTTTTCTTTCAACAAAGAAATTCCGAACATAGTCATTATTTCTTAAATTCTATATTGGGGTAAAAGTAGGATAAAAGTATTCTTTTATATTCTTTTATATTCTTTTATATTCTTTTATATTCTTTTATATTCTTTTATATTCTTTTATATTCTTTTATATTCTATATTTCCACTTTCGAAATTTATTAAAGTTATTTGTTTTGGTTGAAGATTTACAATTACTAACTACTCCACGAGATTTAACAATTCTTTTCGCACGATTCAACGGATTTTAACAAATCAGTCCCGTCGTTATGATATCAGCCACACACTCCTCCCTTAAAACGTAAAACCAAAATCACGGCAAAATATCAAGGCTTCCCTTCATAACGTCACGCGGAAACGACTATGTGAAAGAATGTTTAAACTCCGCGGAATTATTTGAGCTTGTAAAATGTCGAAAGAAAAAAAGTAATTCCAGTTTCCCATTCCGTTTTATAACAAAAGAGGGTCTTTGAAAAAAACTAGGTCCAACAGTGCGGAAGTCGAGATTTCACCTTTTAAAATTCGCACCGGTAGAAAGTTATAAGATTTTTTCTCACAAAGCCCCAGGATTTCAAAGATCAACAATTTTCCAGTTTTCCTTTTCCTTGCAGGCTGGTGCTTTCAACAATTTTTGTGTCAAATGTACCCATTTAAATTTTTGCATGCCAATTGTTTTTTCACATAGTTTGGCATCTAGTTCAACGCCGATCGACGTTGAGTCTTTCGTTGATGCTGAAAGATAAATAAGTGATGAATGAATAATTTTAATAAGCTGCAAGTCATAGAACGATACATCATACTGTGGGTCAAAATGAACCCAAATCTTGCTATACGAAGATCTCCCAATTGAATGTAGTAGCACAGAGCTGCTCAACATGCCTATTACCGGGCAAGGGCGCCCGCCGATGCCCGTGGGCACAGACAGTGTCGCCAGATCAAGACTCGTTCCCCCACTCTAATTTCCCCTTCTACCGCCCAATTCCCCACGCTTCCGCCGCGGTCCGGTCACGTGACGCGTTCCGTCTCTGTCCCGGTACTGGCAGAGAGGGGGTAACTTTTTCCCCTCAATTCGTGCGCTCTCCCCTCATCTGGCGACACTGGGGACAGCTACAGGCAAAGCTAAGTACAAGTGATTTAGCGGAGGGGGGGTAGGCAGTAATCGCATGAAATACATGCAGCTTTGCCCGCAGGGGCGTGGCTTCGTGCCCGCCGTTCTGTGTATGCCCAGGGCAAGAAAATCGCTGCCCGTACGAGCAAACGCTGAACAGCTCTGCAGTAGCATATTCGCATCAGGCTTTTCGCATTCAAATTTGACTTTATCTCTTCACAGAGAATGATTTACAGGGAAGCATTCAATCCTTTCCTTCCCATTTTCTGGACTGTCATTTCCGTTCGGTTTCACCGCGTCAGAATTTCAATTAATTTATTTTAATTTGTATCCAATTGTGTGCCCTTCTGGTAGCAAAGAGGCTAGCATGTGAGGAGTCTATTGTCCTACCGGCAGGCCTAGGCATCATCTATTGTACCGAAAGTTTGAAGAGATAGCGTGCTCGCACTGCCCGCGTTTTAGTATGACGAACAGAGACAACGTTTTCCGGAGTTCCGTCGAAAAACATAGCCACTTCTGCAATGTGTGCGGAGAGAAGGCGTTCACGCTCGGTCGGTTGTCTTTTGCCCGGTTTAATTAACACTTCCGGCAGCTCGATAACCGGCGCGGCGCAACGAAAATCTTGGCCCGAAAATTTCGCAGACGCGCGGAATTGTTTCCAGGTTTGCGCTGACGCTATTTTCATCCGCGTAACTACCTGCCGGATTATTCACGCGGCTGTAATGTAATCCAGCTCGTACAGGGTGGAGTCCGGTAGTTTGGGCCAGGAATTGTCGGTAGTTTCTACGGCGAAATAGCAGCTCTATTCTTCAGTCTGCGGTTACGCAGTGTGAATATCTTGTAGATAGATACCTGCGACCGTGTAATCCTGGCTTCGATCTACAGACCCAGTAATTTGGATTAGGTATTGACGCCCGCATACATCACCTGCCAATTCAAGGTGTTCGCGCGTCCTACGGTGTTAATCGGCAGCGTTTCGGCCAGGCCGCCTGATAATCGCGCATAAATGTAAACGAGCCACGGTCTTCGCCCAAAGGTCCTCTCGTACAGTCGGGGACAAGAAGATAGAGCGTCTTATCGATTCGTTTATTTTTTCTCACTAGACAACATAAATGACATTTCTTCCACGTTCGTCGCTAGGGTACTCATCCCAATTACTGTGCCATTAACCTCACTTCGCGAATTAAATGACTATTCGATTTTAATTTGATCTGTTCAAAATCTATATTGATTCTCACACTCTTTCTCTTTATTGGATTGTTTTTCTCAAGGTAGAAACGTTAAAGTTCACGGCAATGTGAGTAAAGCGAAGAGGAAGGAGTTTTGTCCCAATTAGTGAGCCAATATTTTCCACTGTAACATATGCATTAAGTGTTCAATTTAATTAGAAACGAAAATAGTTTCGGTAAATATTTGTTCAAGTTCTTTTTACTACTTATCGAAATATGAAAGCACATCAACAGGGACAAGCACCCTACACTGTTTTTGTTTGTTTGGCTCTGTTGGTAAAACAAATGTTGCTGAATATATCCACAAAAGGAAAGGAATAATTAAAAACAATAGAGTTTTATCATTAGTGTTGTATTATCGATACGTGGAATTTTGTTTACTCGCTATTATATTATTATTGTGTTACTTTTATCATTTTGTGAAAAGAGGATGGGGCCATACTATCTTTCTAAGTTTGTATTTTACGTACGCAGTTGGTCACGAACAAATTGTATTCCTTGTGCTTTCATTTGGTACTAAGTATTGCATAATAGTGTGAGGGTAAAACGGTTGTTGTTCTATTATGTGAACAATTCTCTTGTGTGACTATTCTTGTCCACTAACTGGTTCACATAATGGAGGTTCCACTGTACGTCTATATGCAGACGTAGATCTGCATAAAACCAAGTATTCGAACGAGGATGGGGTTGTGCTCAAACACTCAAATCGATCACCTGAACATGAAATTCCAGAATAAACTGAATGCCATTCCAGGACGCATTCAATGACCCCTCGAGCTTATCCGAATGGTATTTTGGTCTTTTTCTGTCGATTATCATTGAATTATCCAAAGCCCAGAACGTTATCAGAAAATTGCACAAAGGAAACTAAAATATTGCAAACAACAAGCAACTATTTTAGCCTCTCTTTCATTAACCTTAAATGATTATTTAGTTTCGATCAGTCTGATCATCTGATGGCGATAAAACAAATCCTGTGAAGATTAATTTTAACGGTTTTTTAACCACGACGGCGACGTGGTCGTCGGCATCAAGATGAGTCCAACGACCATGACCTCGAAGTGACCTGGAAGGCGAAAAATTAATTTTACCTTCAAGGCTTAGTGATTTTTCTTTACTTTCAATAGTAGCAGAAATAATTTAGGTGCCCCAGTTAAAATTAACACCCTGTATGTAAATAATATATTTGCATCGACTAATTTAACTTATGCAATTACCATCTCCGTAACACGACGAATATTTTGGCGGTTGTTTTTGCATTTGCACACTGAAATGTGATTTTCCTATTCGCAAATTATACGGGCGCGCACGAGAGGATATTATGCAGCTCATACTTGCTAATCAATAAAATATTCAATGTCAGAGGATGTAATCTGAGGTGCTAGGTTGCCAAGCGAATTTCCCTTAAGCTTATTAACGACGAAAACTGAAGCTCCGAGGGAAATGAAACAGTGCATTACGCGATTTAAAGATTTGTTGAACCGGCGAATGTAGCCAGAGGTGTTTGATGCATGTATTAACTTTGTTATCAGATTTCACCGTGTTGGGTCGAGGCAAAAATGCACGCACATATACAGTATATATATTTTTTATCGAAAGCTGACACGCGAGTAGAATCAGGACATCAACGGTACATTTGAAAATTGTCTGATAACTAAATCCACATTACACAAGCGACGCTCGATCCGAAAAGCCTTCGTAACTCTTTGAAAAAAATCCGATACTGATATTTTATCTTCGCGCGAAACATTTCGAAAGGCATTCCACGATCAATTCATTTTTGTTATTAGATTATAATCTAGCTTATCTACATCAGTCTAGACATTAATCTCGCCATCGCTAGACTGTGGATCTTTACTGTCCATTTTTATACTAAACTTTATGAAAATTGGATTAAGAGAATAATGTCTACACTAGAAAAAAAAATATAGAAATTTGTAAAATTAGCTGTATATTTCGCAGAATCACCATCCAAAAACAGCTCAAAAATCGTAGGATGTCTCCTCGTCCGTGCAATTTCCTCGACAAACCGAAAGACCCGTCGCTGTAAACCGAGTTTTACACAAAGGGTGTCTGGATAGCGTTTAGCTATACTTTTCGCACGATCGGGCCCGCGTAATGAGAACGGTATCGTCATCTTGCTGCAGATTCTAATCGTATCATAAACACTCACCCCACTGCGAAATTGCTCGCTGAAGGCGTATCTAACTTTCTAATTGTTTGAAACACTCGACAGGGGCGAACGGCGGAACAAAGGCACTCATTACTCTTACACGCTCGTTTCGGCCTCCCATGCACAGCGATCGGTCTCACACCGATGTAAGCAGCTTTCGCACAATCAGTTGATTACGCCAAGTTCGAAAACCTGTGTCTCGCATGCCTCTCCCCCTCTCTCCCTCTCTCTCTCTCTCTCCTTCTCTCTTTGTCGTTCTCTTTTGCACATCCCCGGGCCTCTGCCGCGTGTCTAACCGACTCTTCTTTGTCGAGTGCACCGAGCCCGCAGGTGCAATTCGCGTTTTCCGCTCAATGTATTACAGCGCATTAACGAGTACGACTCATTTACAAATCGTACTCCCGGGATACAGTTCCCTTCTGCCCGGGGTTATTTTTTTCGATAATTCCCGTGCAGATTTGACCCGGCCCCTGAAGCCGGCTCGACAGTCTTCGCTTCCTCAGGGGGTTCGGCGGAAACCACGCTTGAGCTTTGATTCTCAAATTTCAATGATTTCAGTGATTCTCAGAATTTCAAATCACATTTCAATGTATTTCTGTAATGGCCATCGTTAATTTATTTATACAGGGTGTTCGACTACAGGCGTAACAAAATTTAAGGGGCGCTTCTCCAAGACAGTATAAGACGAAAATGAAGAGTAAAAAATTGCGATTTCCGCTTCATTTTTTAGTTATTATCAATTAGAAATCCGCCTAAAATGCGGCAACCCGACCAACAGAGGTGTTCGTTGCTTACGTCATGAAGGCGCGCGACAGTAATCGCCGTTACGCGCCGAACGTGCGCGCTGTATGAAAGAGAGGTTGGTGGGGGAAGCAAGCGTTCGAGGGGCCCCTACTGTGCCCAGCACTCCTCTATATCGTGCAGAGTCGCCAGATTATGACTTGTCTCCCAACTGTACCCTTCCCCTTCTACGACACTATTCCCCCACGCTTCCACCATGGCCCGGTCACGTGATGCGTTTCGTCTCTGTCGCGCATGTGTCAGGTGACTAATCGTCACGTGAGTCACGTGACTCGATTCGTGCGCCCTCCCCTTATTTGGCGACTCGGATCAGTTGCTGTTCGTTGCCTGGGTGACTAAAACGGTTTCTAATTGGTAGGCGGGTATGTCGTTGAAGTAGGAGTATATTTTGGGGAAACTAGGCGAAGGAAATGGAATGCAATAAATTACGATTCAGCTAAGAACGTGTTCTTTCGATGGGGTTCGCTCGCGGGGGTCTTCGAGCGAAGTCCGATGACACCCGAACGATTTTGGGACCGTCGTCCTATGACGTCCCAAGTGTCCCAAGCTGTTGCAGCGGACCGTGCCTAATTTTCACGTTCGGTGTGCTTGAGGCCGAGCATCATTCGCGAATTAACAGGTCAGCTTAATGGCGCAGCGATTGGGACAAGTACCCTACGTCAAAATTCGTCGTTACGAGAGGTTGGAAAACAAACTATCGCCAAACAAGCCATCGTCTATTCAGATCATGCCTGGTGCATGCTCCCCACAGCAGGTGTATTACAATCGTTTAACTATAACGAAGAAGAAGAAGAAGAAGTAAAAGAAGAATCCTCCGGTCGCCTGCGGAGCAATTTTTCTTCTTTCTAGAACGTCGACACAAGTAAAAACGACGTCTCACGGGGTCCGTCAGTGGTGGATGCAACAGTTGCTCGTATGACGTCGTGTGCGTCGTCTGGCGCCTTGGTCGTCGCGCGTCTCTGGGTCCCGGGGTGCGAGAGACGCGGTGCAACGCGTTGCAACGCGGTGCAACTGAGTGCGGCTTGGGTGCATCGTTGGGGGCGGTGCGACGGCGTCGGTGGCTTCGCGTCGCGTCGTTGCATCGTCACTGTAACCGAGCGCTGTGACGGAGCACGTAAACGGGGGTAGCGCAAGCTCCGCGTCAGGATGCCACCGGAAAGAGGGTGGCGTCGGTGCGGCTGTCCACGGCTTTATGCTTCTCCTGGGAATATCTCTCTCGCGCTCTCGGCGAACGCGACGGCAGGCCAGGCCCAGGCCAGGCTCAGACATTCAACCCGGACTGGCGCGCACACCACGCGCGAAAACCCGTCACACTGACGTACAAGGGGATACCACCTAGCGCGCCCGTGCTAAACGTCCACCGACGTACAAAGGCGTGGCGTCGCGTCGCCGTCATCCTGAATAGGAAAGTTCTCGGTGATAATTATTATTGTTGCTACGCTACCGGATACGCCGCCTCTATGGATACCCGCTGCCAACGCTGGCACGGTTTGTAGCGCGTCGCGAAGCCGCCGGTACGGTGTCTCCCCTCTTACCACCCCCTCAAACCCTACCCCCGATGCTTTGCCTATCTCGATTCGCGGGGGACGTGTTTGCGGATCGCGCGACGCGAATCAGACCCGCCATTGTTCCCCGGCCGTTATTAATGATCGTGATTAAGGAAATGGAACTGTTCGAAACGAAAAAGATGCTCGCCGACGTCCATCAACGAAGCGGTCGCGTACCCTGTTCGAGCGGCGATCGCACGCACGCGGGGAAGAGATTCGAATCTCCGAGTGCGAAATAATCGCCTAATCGTGGCTGATACTCTCCAAGGGGGGCATCCTGGGGATCAATGCTGCGATCATTGCTCCTCGCTGAGTGATTCCACTCTCCGAGCGCGACACGATGGCTGGAAAATAATTCGAAGTTCGAAAATGATTTATCCGACCGTCTCTGGATCAGCGTAGCCGATACTCTTTAACACTAGATTTACCCGATCCGTTAAAATGACGGATTCTAATATTTTTAATTTACGAACATTGAGATTGTAAAGATGCATCCACGAGGAATTATTTAACAAATTGATTTTTTTGGGTATACACAGTGAATTCTCGATACATGTCAACAACACGGGTCTTGCCAGCGTCGTGTATCGTCCAGGAGACATAGCGGAGCCGCGTTATGTTTACACTCCTCGCGGCGTCCGCGTGTACCACACGGTAGTGGGGATAATTCCGCGACGTTTATCATCCAGGCCTTGGCGACATATATAAAGAAATCAGTGTATTATTAAGAAAATGGTTACAAATTTTGATAGATACTTTCATGTTAATTTTATAAAGTAATGTAAAATAGTTATTTTTAGTTAGTGGTTTAGTAGTTAGCTCCGTAAAGCTAGTGTTAATAGACGATAATGGACTATTTTTTCCCCAAGAGAGTCAATAGGATATTGACACGTGGCAAATATAGCGCTCGTCGGATTGGAAAGTTTTTCTTGGGTCTGGTGAAGCTGTAAAACTTGTATTGATCTTTGTCCTCTCATGGTGTTCACCGTCTACAGTGTCAAATATACATGTCAAGTTAATGGTGATTGAATTAATGAAATTACTATTCGTCAGCGTTTGGTCGATTTTTCGATTTACATATTTAATTTACCGCGTAACGTGACTGCGATGTTTATTGTATCGGGAAGAGCAGTATGATTAACAGGTTGACCGCCACGTCGATCATATCGCAATCACATCTTTCCCAGCATGAACTTTATATAGTTATTTCTGCCTTTATACGTGTAATGAAATGTTATATTATTATTGTACGTAAACGAAATCCTCTTTTCAGGGTAGCTGGGAACGTGTCTCGACTTTCATAATGATGTTTATGTCTCGTGGAGTGAGTGCAAGTGCATGGAATGTTAGTTAAAATAATTAATCCTCATATATTCCAGAGAGGATGTTATTTCAATGATTTTTCATGCATCCTGCAAAAAGAAAAAATTGTATTACTTGGATTACTAATTCTAGTGGATAATAAATAAATAATAATGGTATAGTATAATATTATATATAGTATATATAGTATATATATAGTATAATAGTATAATAAATATATTTTATCAAATATTCTTATGGAACCAAAACTAGAACAATTTTGAAAACACCATCTTCTTTAAACGAAAGTATTTCAATTACTATTTCAAATGCAGATACCATGTCACTCTGTCACATGCTACATCGTTCTAACTCTTGCTGCAGTAACGTTTAGACCATCTTACACAAGATTGACATTTTGATATAGTAATATTATGCGCGTAATGCTTCGCGTCGTTACTATGCATCAAATTTTGTATTCTATCTTTACTGTACTGGGCTGCGCATGAGTCGGAAATATTATATAGAATGTGTGATGCGATCCTATCACACTGAAAGGATTATTATTAACACGTCCGTGTCCAGGTCTTTTCGCGAGATTCTCTGCTCGCGTCACGTGTATTATCAGCGGATTCGTCGATTGCTATTTCAAACACATTTTACTTTAAATGTAGTCTTAACTGATCGGAACAGTAGCTTCTAATCAGTCTATCACGGTCGGTCAAATTACCGGTATCAAACATCCCATCTCACGATTATTGAAATTATAAAAATGCATTCATAGAAGAAGGTCATTCCTTACTCGGGCTCATATCAATCATCAAAGATCAAAGATCATGTTCCCAAAAATGGCTGAACTACATGGAGCAAGTAACGAGGAGAAGTAATGGAGAAGTAAATTATTTTTTGTCATCGTGAGAAAGAAACTGAAAAATAAAAATTTTCTAATTTTATTGCGAGGCACACAGGTTATATAAAAATTAATTTCTTCTGCTACGCATTTCAGTAAGTCGAAAATAATGTGACAACGTTAAATTCTTCTAATGTCTTCGTTATTTTATATTTCATCTACTCATTCGTGTGAATGCATAGAACGCCGAGTTTAATGAGAAATAATTCTATTGAGAGTATGTGTTACGTGCCAATGATAAATAATCTTTTCCATCGCGTCTCGTGTTGCAGGGGTGGTTTCTTGAAATTCTGCAACCGTGTTAGTGCAAAATCGTGTTACAAGGGGGCCATCTGTACTCGAAGGGAGACGTTCGGTTGATTGGGATGAAATTCGTCGAACGATTCCGAGTTCACGATGGGAAAGTTGAAATAAATTGGACCAGTTGGAAGGTTAGCGGTACAGTATTGGAGAGGGTGGAGAACCATGACGCTAGTTTGAAATATGCTCATGAGAAATATTTATTGCTGGCTCCGCGGACCGAGTTCGGTAATGAGACCTTCGGATTTCTCTTATTTGTCCAGATCACTTATTTCAGCGACTATTTGCACCACACATTCGCATGGAAGTTAAGAGGCGAGGCTAGTTTGGTCCTCGAGTGAAATTAAAAATGCCACTGCTCGATAAAAATTCAAATAGTCCACTAATTTATTAATATGTTGTTAACGAACTCGACTGCATTTAATAGCTTGGCTGTGAACGCATTAGCCTTAAAAATGGCATAAAATTGGATTTATTTATGTAATACAATCAAAAATTGATAACTTACGATCTATACTCTTTCAACCTTCTTACATATTGATAATTTTAACCACATTTTGAATAGATTAGAACAATTCTAAATTTGGACAATTAATTCCATCAGCCACCACAGTTAACGTGTCAATTAAAAATACATATTTTCAATAGTTTGAGAGAAGAATTGTTTCTGAAAATAACGTATCTTCCTTTTCTGTAGGTTATTATTTGAAAATTGTCTGCACGAATTGTGAAAAACAGGAGGCAAGTAGAAAATTGTTCCTCTCAATAACAATTTTAATGAATTGAGAAATATATATTTTGCATTCACTTAATCTGTTCACTGTTTTAAATTGCATCATCTCATTGTTGCCACAAGCGCATAAAATCCGACTATTTATTATGTCGAAGTGTCCACTTTAATCTGAAATGTAACGTAATCTGCAAAAGAAATTTTGCCAATTTGTGCAAGAACTTTTCGCGAAGAAGCTCCCCGCAACCAACAAACAGTATTGATACCGTGCAAATGTGCGGACTATAATGTATTGATCAAGCGATCCCGTATAAAGACACAAAAACACGTCCGATTATATAGCAATCTATACATCCCATCTACATCTCTATGTATACTACGATACACAACGTAGAGCGGTGAGTGTATACCTGTACATAACGCAACTTGCGAATCGTTTCGTACCACGATAAATTTCTCTCGGTCCAGAATACACCGGAATGTTAATGCGATTCGAAAATAACGTGCGGTATTACCGCGCCGTCATAAATATTTAATAACGACTGTTGATATTCATTAATGGCAAATGCATCTCCGCGGCACCGAAATCCCTGACCTAATAAAGTTTGTTACGTTCGGATTTACGAGCGTGCGATTAAAAAAAGAAAAAAAAAAGAGAAAAAAACGAAAAAAAAAATTTGTAACCGTACGGGTTAATAAATTACGATCGCCGGAGTTCCATGGTTTTATTGCGCAGACTAGAAAGTTAAATAATTGTTTTTCCAGTGGCGTTCGACGCGAAGGAGATTTTTTGTTTCCAGTCGGAGTAAAATTTAAGGCCACGTGCAGTTACGCTGGCGCTGTTTTGCCTCGGTTTTGTGCTACAAATTTTGCATCCACAATTTTTCTTCTTCTAATTCTTGATTCGATAGTTAATGCATAAAATCCGCAGTCTACGTGTCAATTTTTTTTTTCTTATAGGAAATTATGAACGACGAGATTCTAATCAGTGTATCTGCAAAAATAAATGATAATGGATTAAGGGTTATAAGGGGGTGGGGATGAGGATGAGGGGTTAATAAATGGCACCCGGGACTACCGAATAGATAAAAACGAAGCATTTCGAATTTTTTGTTTCATTAGCATTACAATAATTGTGAAGATACTTTTACAGAAAATTATTAAATAAATCCATTCACTTCTGCACACTTTCCATCGGAAACCGTTCAAATCTTGCAATTTTTAGAAGGGGTTGAAAATGAGTAACTGTCAATATTATATACTATTAATATAGGTTTTTTGAAAATACAGTGTTTACTCGATATATGTCCAAAACACGGGTCTGGCCAGGGACATATATCGGCCAGGAGATCCATGTCGAACGTAGAAAAGGACAGCGAAGCTTAGAGGCCTCGGTTTATGGCTCCCCACGGGGTATATCCTGCGGCAGTGGGGATAATTCTAGGACTTTTATCGGCTAGGCATTTGGGACATATATAGAGTAAACACTGTAGTGTTATACGAGAAGGAAGCTTAAAAATCTTCTTTCATAACACCGAACAAGATTATAGGATTACGTCACTGGGACGTTGACTTGTTTGTTTACGATTAAAGTTGCTATTGCTGTTGGAGAAATCTATTAAAAAGTTCTTAGCCATGGGCCGTAGATGTTCAAAAATTATGAGTCGCCGGTAGACAATGTGGTAAAACAGTGAACGATATCCGCCTGAATCCACTTTCCCCCAAACAATTTGTAAAAAATGTACAATATAAAAAATTTATAAAAATCGTCTCTGTATTCGCGGAGATCACTGACGGTACCAGAAAGCGATTGGACCTTAAGGGCCCTAATCGCACAGGACAAGGCCAATTAGATTGCTCGCATAACGGCGAGAAAGCGAGACAGAAGTATTTTTCGCAACATGCGCGAGCGCGGCTTTCGTTTCTCGCTGTGTTATGCTTGGCGTTCATGAATTTTATGCGCCATTGTTCAGCTTTCGACGACATAACGAAAACGTTTGAGGCGCAGCGAGCATCCCTCGTCAGGATGACGATCTCCATAAAGGGGACGTTTGCTCTGCGGCCGCGAATGTTTTCAGTACTTCTATAACCGACGTGCCACAAATGTAGAAAATGAACAACTGTTGCACCTGGCTCTTTGTACTTGTTCCTCTCTCTCTCTCTTTCTCTCTCTCTCTCTCTCTCTCTCTCTCTCTCTCTCCATTCGTTTCTTTTTCCTCTTGCCCCCCTCTCTCTCTCTCTCTTCTTTTTTTTTCATACGTACCGCAGCGAACCGAACACCAACCCCCCTTTTTCTACGCTTTGTCTTTCATCTCTCCACTATGCGGGGGTGGTTGCGGCCAAGGACGGGCGTGACGTCGCGACGTCAGCGTTCTCCAACGCGCACGGGGCCGTTTGACAGTGACATTATCGGCGAAACAATTGTTTCCCATTCGATTCCTCGTCATTCGAATGCGAAAGAATTTGGCAGGAAAGGGAGCTGGAAAAGCCACTACGGTGTCGGAACGACACTCGACGTCACTTCCAACAATTCCGCCCGAACGTTTGATCACGTAGACACGCTGAAAACCGACGATGTCTATCGCTCGGATGCTCTGCCGATCGAAAAAGAGAGCAGGGGACACTTACGCCCCAGCGCCGGACACTTACGGGGGGTGTCTCGTGTATCTCCAATAAATATTAGTAAACGATTTTTTTGGTCAAATACTGATTATACGGTACGCCGATTTGTGGCGTAGGGTTGTAACATATACTGAAAATTTGCTTACTTCAGACCTTGTTGTTCATTGAGCACAACTCGGTATTCTCGTTCTTTCCGAAAAGATAAACTTTTTCTAGATTGTTCGTTCATTCATAAGAAAAGTGACATAAATTGCAAATTTTTCTTATCGTGTATAATCAACTTAGAAATGCAAAATAATTTGTTGTAGTTTAGATACTGGGTTAATTGTCACGCACATGAACTACACTACGATTTATACATTTATTATTGTAATGTATTTTATAAATATATTTTCGGTTATCTCGTTTTTCCGGCGAATAATTGTCGAAGGGTTGAAAAGTTAGAGCGACCTCGAAGCTAGTGAACCAATGAAAATAATTGAAAAAATTTGTTTGAGTTGTGTCACGTTTCTTCTGAATGGACGAGTTCGCCACAAGCAATTTACCTATGTGCCCCGCATTTAATAATTCTGAAAAAATGTGAAAATTGCGCCGAATCTGAGAGAATCCCGACTTACGATTAGCACGTTGCTCCACCGATTAATTTCCGCACAGTCGAATCCCGTATTATTTGTTTGCCGGCATAATTGATGTAATAATTAGGCATCTGTAAAGTGCAAAGCCCGTCAATTTTTGTTCCGTTAATTTGCTGCGTGAACATGTTTTCCGGTGAAATACGCCGACAATTGGCATACCGCATACCCACCGGTCGGGGCGTGCACAACAACCGGTTTTATGTGTTTCGGTATTAGAATGTTTGGCGAGGTTTTCTTCCTGCCGGTGAACTTTGCGAAGCAATTGCCAGCACGTAAGCAAACTAAATACAGAGGAAAATTCTCGGTATTCTTGTAGATACTGAAAGATTCACAACTGTTGTATTCATCCTCTGCTCACTTTTGTACCGGTTTCGTGTCAGTGCGTTCGCGTTTCCTTCGTGCCGTGCCGTGCCTTCCTTTCCTCGAAAAAGGATACGTATTTTTGCAACTCCAGTTGCCCGGCGTTGTTCTGTCCTCTTTTTCTCTCTCTCTCTCTCTCTCTCTCTCTCTCTCTCTGTCTCTCTATATCTCGATCTCGTACTGTCAGCACTTTTTCGGACGTTGTTTCTACGAATTTTTTCCTGTCCCTATGCATTTCTCGAATCGTTATTACATTCGATAAAAAAACGAGCTCCACGGGAGAATGAGAACGAGGCTACCAGCTGCATAGACGCTCCGTAAAATATTTCTTTTTTCATATAATTTTTCGGGTTACCTCCGCTGGAAAAAATTCTAAAACTGGCGAATTCAAGATTCCTTCAATTTATGTCGAAACAATATTTTCACGTTCTACTTTTCATTTTTGTCAGTTTTCACGAATTTGGCGCACCGCTCGATTTCTGTTACGACTTGGTGTTATTAGGATTGTAACAGACTTTTCAGTGGGTCAAGTTTTGAATAACTAGACTGCGGATTTTATGCAAAATTAAAATTGTCTGCACCAATGGCAAGAGACAGAAGCCATGTAGGCAATTCTTTCTTTCTTCAATCATTTTCGTAAGTTGGAAATAATATATTGACATTCTTAAATTCTTGTAATCTGTCTTCCATTTTAAATTGTAGTTATCACTGGACTGCGGATTTTATGTATATTTATAAGAAAAACGGTGGAATTTTACACAATAGGATTCGAAGAACTTCGGATACACTATTTCCAACTTGTTGCGATTATTAAAAAATAAAGGAAAATGGCCTGTAAATGACTACTGTGCCTTGCAAATAATGCAGACAATTTTTATTTACACAAAGATCCACACAGTAGTAATCGTATTTATTTTCAGACAGTCGTGTACAATCGGCTTTGAAACCATTCCTGATGAGCGGTTTTCAGAAGCTCCAACACTCACCCCTAATAAACATCGTGTGTTCTCGCAGTCCAGAGTGCCGGCTACCCCGGCTAACTTGTTGATCGCAGAAATCAATCTCGCCCACAAAAAAAAAGGAAGAAAATAGAAAAAGGGTAAAATAACATAGCAGAATAAAAGAACCGTCACGGGCTCGTATTACGTTCGAAATCTTTTTCCCCGGGTCGCCGCGATGGAACTCTAAAGTAGCAATCGTCGGGCGCGCGCCGCGAAGTTGAGCGTAAAAAAGGAAGTTTCCTTAGCGTCCTGCCCGGCTATATAGTTACCATGCCAGAAGATTCACAACTGTTGCATTCGTCTTTGTTCATTTTTCCACCCTCCGCGTTGTTTCCGCGTCCTTCCTCCCTGTCGCATCCTTCACCGGCGCGGCGGTGGCGTCATAAAGGAGCCACGCGTCGAGCATCAACGAAAGAGAGAAAGAGAGAGAGAGAGAGAGAGAGAGAGAGAGAAGAAGAAGACGCACAGAAAGGGTGCGAGAGAGTGTTTCCTTCCGTTGTCACACAATGCGGTACTCCCGTACAGCGCGATCAAACAATTTTTGAAAAAAGACTAAATGCTCTTTCGATCCTTGATATTTTAATTATCTACCTATTTTTGTTATAAATCCATGAAATGCATAAAATATTGTATGGTCGAAATAATAGAAAATGTTTATGTGAAACTGAAATATAGATTCTGATTCTGATTTGTTTATAGAAACGGAACGGGGCCTGCGAAGTGAGATTTTACACCGGAGGACCACAACCCTGGGATGGTATTCCGGGGTCTCCCGTGACCCCAGTAAAACTTACGGTACGCTGATTTTGGTGTTGGCGTTGCAAGACGATTGTAAATATGAAATTTCTTCAACTTTCGACCAGTTTAGTAAATCTTTGGAACTATTTTCGTAAATTTTCACTGAATTTCTAACCGCTTGCACTACGATTTATTTTACGTTCCAGTGATTCGAACTTCATCACGAGTCTGATCCTCGTAAAGATTCTGCTGTGGTGTTTCGTAGTCTGAGAAAACGGTGTACCAGAAGGGTTAGTGATAAAGAAAAGTGAGTGAGATAGTGAAAATAGTGAGAGCAGAAGATGCACTGAAAGGGAGAAAAAGAGAGAGACAGAGAGAGGGAGAGTAGGAGATAGGAAAATAGCAGAAGAGGAAGACAGAAAGAGAGAAACACAGAGAAAGAAGTATAAGAGAGTAAGAGAGTAAGAGATAGGAATACGACAGAAGATGTACATTAAGAGAGTAGTAGCAAGAAAGAGGAGAGGGGAGAGAGCAAGAAATGGGAATACAGCAGAAGATGGACAGAAAGAGTGGAAGAGAGAGAGAGCAAGTAGGAAAATAGCAGGAGATGCACGTTAAGAGAGTAGTAACAAGAAAGAGGAGAGGGGAGAGAGCAAGAAATGGGAATACCGCAGAAGATGAAGAGAAGGAGTGGAAGAGAGTATCAGATAGGAAAATAGCAGAAGATGCGTATTAAGAGAATAGTAGCGTGAAAGAGGAGAGAGGAGAGAGCAAGAAATGGGAATACAGCAGAAGATGAAGAGAAGGAGTGGAAGAGAGTATCAGATAGGAAAATAGCAGAAGATGCGTATTAAGAGAATAGTAGCGAGAAAGAGGAAAAGGGAGGGAGCAAGAAATGGGAATGAAGCAGAAGATGGAGAGAAAGAGTGGAAGAGAGTAGCAGATAGGAAAGTTGCAGAAGATGTACAGAAAGCTAGAAGGAGAGACGGGACGCGGTGCGTCGCGACGAACAGGGAGCGCGGCCGAAGAATCGCAAGAAAAGGCGAGGGGCGGAAAGCCACGCAAACGAAACGGCACGAACGACGAGCGTGAGCGCCCTCGACGAGCGGCGTCGGGACGCCGAGCGTCGCGGCGCGCCGTGAAAACCGAGGGACGTCGGCGTTCGAGCCAGTCTGCGTCCGCCAGTCGTCGCGACGTCCTCGCATCGCAGTGACTTGCGCCGATTTCTCTCGTCGACATACCGTGCACCTCGAACAAGTTCTTTTTTTTAAAAGGATACGCGCCACCGTTAGCACCGGAACAACCCAGGCCAAAAAATCAAAACCCGTGCCCCCGAATTGGGAAGAGTCCGCTAGCACTTCTACCAAGGACGATCGAGATCCCGCGATCCGATCTTGAAAGATCACCGTCCGCCGACACTCGAAGTTTCCCCCGGCCGATTCCTGCGCGAAGGTTTTCGCCCGCCGAGTGTCCTGAAAGATTCGAAGCGGGATTTCCGGGACACTTCCGGGGACACCAGGAAGATCTCTCGATCATCGGCGCTCGACGATCTCGTCTGTAAATAGCCCGTCGCATTGACTTGAACCATCCCCCAAGTGATCGCGCCGGAGTGTTGCAACGGGAGGACGTCTCGTGGACATCCTCTGCTGTTATCCGCGGGACATCGGTGACTCCGACGGTCGTTCTACTCGTCCTGCTTCGTACTACTTCTCTCCGGCAATCCACGGGTTGCTTTGTGCCGTGTTTCCGTGCCCCTCTCCTCCTTCCCACCCGGTTTCGTCGGTTTTTCGCACCTGTGTGTGCCAACCGCTGACTTGGCACCGGGACACCAGCGAGGGAACGAGAGACCGGCCCGGAAAAGAAGAGAACACCACCCGAAGGGGGAAAACACAGAAAGCGCTCTACGAGCGGGAGAGAGAGATACCCTTTCTTCTCTTTCTCTCTCTCTCTCTGTTTTTTCTCTTTCTTTCTCTCTCTCTTTCTCTCTGTCTCCCCTCCCTCTCTCTCCCTCTCGCTTTCTGCCACCGCCGGTTTCTCTTCCGCGCTTTTTTTTTTGTTCGCCCTCTTGAATCCCGAACGAGTTTCTGTGCGCCCCGCTGGATGGATCGCAGCCTTTGATATTCGCCTCGATATTTGTCTGCCCGCCTACTCCATTGTTCGGTGAGTAATCTCAAAAGTAGACATTCCGCCGCGCGGGCCTCGCGTGACCGACTGCGGCCCGCGGCTCGTTGCGGGAAATTACCGTTTAACTGGGTCTACCCGGATTCTTTTTTGCCCACCCCCTCCACACTGCTATGGACTTTCTTCGAGAGTGCAGTGGTGTACGGTAATGTCCCGATACGTGTGGCAAGAGGTGCGCTCGGTATTCGCGAGGAATTTCGTCCCCCAGGCACCGTCGAGGTGTACCCCCTCAGGGCCCCGGGAGGTTGAGAAGCGTCAGATGAAACGTTATGAATTATGATAGTTTTATCTGGAGATTCGTGACATTTTCCCGAGCAAAACGAGCCCAAACTTGGCGTAATTCGGTGCACGTTTGTCTGCGTGATCGAGGATTTTGTAGAACCTCTGTTATCCGAACGCCTCTCCAGTACGTAAACGGTTCGTTTTAAAACGACCCACGTACAACACGATTCGTCGTGCAAATCGGTGACGATTTAACCCAGGTATAACGCTATCAAGAAATTGTTTAAAAATTACTGTATGCATCTTTCGTGTGGTGATAAGCGGAAAAAAATCTTTTCGAAAAGTTCTTCATGTACATTTCCTGTTACAGAAAGTATGTATATAAAGTCTTTCTAAACAATTTTTTGATCGTGTTGTATGTTCTATTATCCGAACGTTCGTGTTCCACTGGTCAGTACGGATAATCGAGTATGTCGTGAATTAATGACGTACAAATGATCCGAATTGTGTCGTGTTGGGTGTCGTTTCGATCTGGAAAATGTCACACGACTATGTTGGTAAAGGTTTCAGATATAAAATAGATTCTCCATTGAATTAGTATTGTCTTACCGATACTCTGGTGTCGATGTTTTGTTTTCTCGCTGTCCTTTTCTACGCTCGACGCCAGCGGCAGGACAAAACAAGGAATAGTACACGGCGCATAATAGGTGACATTTCGGTAGCAAAGTTTTCACATATATCGCGACATTACTGTACGTACTCCGTTAAGAAGTCCTTTATTAGGAAATGTATAACGCAACTTCGCTGAAAACGCGTTGACAATAGCGCACAGTTCGTCAGTGGATGAATCTGTGAGACAATCGAGTGCGTGTGGCATTTAAAAATGGAAAAATTTGGAACTGAGACAAGACATAGATGCATATGTGTAAGTTCTGAACTTGAGCGGTGGGGTATAGAAATTGTATTTGATAACTAGACAGCGGATTTTATGCACAAAAATGAGAAAAATAAAATTGTAATAAAAATAAAAATATATAATAAAAATTATTTTGTGACAAAAATGTGTAGGAGTAATTTGAAACACTAAAAATATTAGAAAAATTTAAAAATGTTATTTTCAAGCTATTAAACGTATGGTGAAAGAAAATAAATTTCTATTTCACCCTAGTTTGTTGCAATTCTGGTAGAAAAGTTTTATTTTGCATAAGGATTCGCTGTCTGTTAATGACCCTGATGAGTGCGTGTGAAATTTAATGGGATGATAAGGAAAATAGAAAACTTTTTAGAATTGAGAGAAGACGGTGCGTATTGGTTCTAAACTTGATTTAGTGGGGTTTAGAAATCGTAGGGGTTAGTTTGGGAAAGTTTGAGGATAACTAGTATGTGGTTTGTATGATGAGAACAGCAGGTCTTCCGACCTGAATACGTGAAACAGAGAATTTGTGCGATTTTGGGGTATTTGAATGGAAAATTCGAAGCAGGGTGTCTAATGAGGAATGACGGTAAGCATCGAATAAAAACGAACAAGTTGAATTCGAGAAATTGTGCAACGATGCTCGGACTTTTGCGAATTAATTGCAACGGCAACCCTCGGCTAGGAGATCGGAAAGTTTGTGCTTGTTGACAGTTCAGGACAATGCAACTTCGACACCAATTTCTAGTGTCATGTCTGTAATAGTATAGTAGCAATTTTGACACAGGAAACTCAGCAGAAAGTGCTGTCACAGATTTCAACCCCTAACCAGGCGCACCAATAGTAATTACATTAGTCGGACTCCGGGATCAGCTGCAACCCTACATTTATACGATCATAATTTAACCAATGGATAGTGTAAAATTGTATCCGCTGTGCATGGTACACGTTCAGTATTCTGTGTGCTATTCTCACAATCCCAAATTACAACCCCGAACAAATCTAACGAGGTCAAATCAATTTAATCAATGAAAATTGAAGAGATATAACGCGCTATATTATTCCTCTGATCTTTCTGCGTCTTTGAGTTGAGATAAAAAACTTTCTCTTATATTATGTTACAGTAAAAATTAATTTCTAATTCCGATGAAAACCCTGTACACATTCTTAAAATGGTGGCCCAAACGTCACTGGACGTCATTTGAAATTCGAATCTGTTCATAAAAGGAATAAATGTGATTTTTTAAAAAACGATAGGATCGTTTCTTTTAAAAATGACCTAATGACTTCTTGACCATCCCGTAGGAACTGTAGTAAATCTACGCATAACGCGAGAAAAGAATTGTTTAAAAAAGCTGTGCGTTCACTTACACATAAAATCGACATATAAAATCTTTTTACACAACATTTGGTCGCATTTCACGGGGTTCTATCGTATTTCTAGAATCATAAAAGTTCCCGAGAAAAAACTTGAAACAGTTTCACGGCTAAGGGTCGGAAAAAGTTTCAAAATTCACTCCCTCGGAAATTCGAATTTGGGACAAAGGTAGCTTCGCAGCGAGCTCTCCGATTCCCGATAACAGATGGATATTTGTTCTACTCCTCCTCGAGAGAGAAAGAGAGTGTGTGTGTGTGTGTGTGTGAGAGAGAGAGAGAGAGAGAGAGAGAGAGAGAGAGAGAGAGAGAGAGAGAGAGAGAGAGAGAGTGAGAGAGGTCGATAAAGTTCCGACTTTCAGCGATTAATTGGTGACTGATCGTCATTGTTTCTTCCCTGTACTTTTGACACTTGTTCCGCCGATCAATTATCCGCGCGCCTAATGGGAGACATTAAAACGCAAGACATTTATAATTGTCCTCGAACCGGGATCGCTCGTCTCGATACTCTTCGATTCCATTTATCATTCGGCCGCGTAACAATCGAGGCACACTCTCCGGGATATTGCTCCCGAGGACGGTGCACAATTAAAATAATAGACTCTCGGCGGTCCCGTGGAAATCTTAAGAATTGCATTACCGGTTCGGTAAAAGTCTCGGGTAGTGCTGTTTCTGTCTCTGTGTGGCAACGTGTGCTTGTACCTGTCTCTGTATCGCAACGTGTGCCTGTATCTGTCTCTGTTATGCTTGTATCTGTCTCCAGCATGTCCGTGAACGTCTGCACAGGGTGTTCCAGTTGAAGCGAACCAAAACTTATTAACATGTGGGACATAATATTATGGTAATGGTCATTTTTTCTAGGTGGAGGAGTAGAGGTCATACGAAGGTCATTTTCAATTTTTTTTTTTAACGGAACTACGTACTTTTTAACAGTAATTTTATTCATCACAAAAAATTATTAACCTTATATCGAGAAACTGTTTGGTGATATTTCATTCCCTTCTAAACTAATGGATATTTCAATATCTCCTAAACTAATAATTCTTCGATATGAAAAGGTTGATAATTTTTTATGAAGGATGTATTAAAAAATATACGGTACCATTAAAAAATTTGGAAGTGACCTTCATATGACCTCTACTCCTCCACCTTAAAAGAAAAACACCATTAACATACAATTACGGCTCCCTCGGAGCCATGCAAACTTTTGTTCGAAACATTTTTCGACGTCGTTAACAGTTTCGGAGATATTCGAGAGCGGTTCACGTCAAACGGGACACCGTGTATCCGTGAATGTCTACGCGCGTTCTGTGAATGTGTATATGAGTTTTCTCTGTGTGTACGTGTGTAGAACGAAGAGATTCGCGGAGACGACGACCGTTGTCAGATTAATTTTCACACGGAGCACAACGGTGTACCGGCGGTTTCGAAACAAATGTAATTAAATTCTTTCGACGCTAATGATCGCATGCATTTGCGTCCCGCCGTGCAAATGATATTTAAATTAGTACGCGGCCTGTATATTAATCGCGCCGAACAGAACACATTTTCGTGACGATTGTGCGACTTCCGTGAGGTTGTTAACTGATCCAGCAACGGTAATAAATTCCTTCCCGTGTAATTTACATTCCGCCCCCGAAACACTTGAATATGCACCGTGTCTGGTAAATCGTATTGCAATCGCTGATAAGTTTATCACCCCGGCGCGGCACGGGCGCGGGGAATCGGCGAAAAGAACTTCGGAATAAATTTTTGTTTGATCGATCGCGCGCCTCCCGAGACAAATTACTTCGGACGTGACGTTACTTTTTCATTCTCTTGTAAACGGGACACGGTGTACAACTCTATAGCGAGCTTATCTCTCACGGCTGTTTAAAGAGCTAGATGTGATTTCGAGTTGCACGGTGATTTCAAATACGATTCACTTTCGACTACTGTTTCTTCACGAACGACACGTTTCGCTTCGATTCGGAACATTCGATTCCCAAACATTTTCATATATTTTAAATATTTCATTTTATATGATTTTTTGGAAAAAGAGAATCTATTGTACATCTAAAATACAAACTAACTAGGAAGAAATTCACGATTGTGATGTGCCCGAAAAATTTGTCCATTGCAATACATTGTCTCGAAAAATTCGTCAAAATGTAAATAATTCTCTCTGCAATTATCCCTTGGAAGGTACAGTCTTTACTCGATATATGTCCTAAATACTTAGCCGATAAAGATCCCAGAACTGTCCCCACTGCTGCGGGGTATACTCCGTGAGGAGTCACGAAAAATAATGAGAAATAGAGAAGTTTTGTTATTGGATTAGTAGTGGTCCCCTGGTCTCACACCGACATACCGACCTGTACTATGTTTACACTCTTCGGCGTCCGAGGCCACTCGACCTGCGCTGTCCTTTTCTACTTTCTGCAGTGTATCGAAGAATACAGTGAATTCTCGGTATATGTCAACAACATGGGTCTTGCTAATGTCATGTACCGTCCAGGAGACATACACCTAACCGCGTTATGTTTACACTCTTCGGCGTCCGAGCCTCTCGTCCTTCGTGGCCCTCACGGGGTATACCGCACGGTAGTGGGGATAATTCCGCGATGTTTATCATCTAGGTCTCGGCGACATATACAGGGTGATCCACGCAATTGTTTTAAGTCATAACTCCGTTATTATTGCATTTACGAAAAAATGATAAAGGAGAAAGATAAATGGTTCGAAGAGCACTACATCTGTAGGCCTTTAAATTTTTTTTAGATGCAGCAGTGCATGTCCAATTAACAATTGCATCATTTCTTTAAATAGAAATGCATATTTTTTTTTGCACATATCGATTCTTCCGTTCATTCTACGTAAAAAATGATTAGGGTACCATGGCAAAAAAAAATATTAGATCTCGAGATATTTTCAAAAAATGTCTTTATTGAAGAAGATGCTCAAACGCTTCTCCATTACATTCTAAACATTTCTGATAACGTAAGAAACGTTACGACACGTTTTACGTGTTAGTAAAATACATTTTCTTGTATTTAGTGAAATACAGCTACACTTTTTCAAAATCTTGGTTTTCGTACTCGAGTTACGATACGTGAATTGCTACTGAATGATGAAATGCTTACTCGTACAAATCGGTTTCTGTTATGATAACAATGTCGAAAGGGCGTTTACGTTTACAACATAGTCATGAAGTGTTTGAGTATCTCCTTTAATAAAGACATTTTTTGAAAATATCTCGAGATCTAATAATTTTTTTGCCATGGTACCCTAATCATTTTTTACGTAGAATGAACGGAAGAATCGATATGTGCAAAAAAATATGCATTTCTATTTAAAGAAATGATGCAATTGTTAATTGCACATGCACTGCTGCATCTAAAAAAAATTTAAAGGCCTACAGATGTAGTGCTCTTCGAACCATTTATCTTTCTCCTGTATCATTTTTTCGTAAATGCAATAATAACGGAGTTATGACTTAAAACAATTGCGTGGATCACCCTGTATATAGAAATCACTGTACTATCTTCTAGCCGATATGTGTCGCTGGCCAGACCCATGTTATGGACATATATCGAGTAGACTCTGTACTGTCAAACAGAAGGGGATCCCTTAAAAGTACCCTTTAAAACAGAATAACTTTTATAAAATTGATTTGAATAGCTTTGTTACCAAAAATTTTCGAAAAAATTACCGAAGTCGCAAAGAAAATAGTGAAGGGGTTGCTTTACACGAGTTTTCTATGTGTCTTTAATGAAAATTGGGAAAGTACTGTTTGTGTCATTCTTTAGAAAGTCACTCCACTTTGAAGAGCGTATGGAGACCATTTAATTAATTGTGGACACGGGGGAAACGGTGCAATTAATGAACAATTAAAAATCGTTGTGTGGCAGCTGGAATTTCTGCAACATTATGTGCACGCTATATCGGAACGCTATCCGAGGAGCCTGCGATGTTCCAGAAAAACGGAACTATAAATCTAGTTCCTCGTGTTGCGTGAGGTGTCGCGATACGTTAATTGCCGCTGGGAATGCTGGCGACAGAAAGTGTCCTGGCAAAATCGGAATAATTCTGTCGGCCTTGAGCCTTCGAAAACGCAACATGAAACGCGATAAATAACTGCGAATGGCAGCATCGTGTTGGCTGAAGTTAGGTTTAAGATACTGGTCGGCCTGGAAAGCTAACCCAGAAAACAGACAGGCAATTTATATAAAAGTATTAGTTTATTTGAGTGGCTTTGATTTTAAGCAATATGAGGATTTAATATTGTTTCGGTCGATGGTTGTTAATTGCGATGCATATTAATTCCGATATGGTTGTTGCTGTGTTTATGCTTTAACGTCCCCGCTATTTTCTATCGATGCGTGTCAAATTATTGTGCAGAACGAATAATACTATGTCCCCGACAACGTTTATAAACATTAACTCGAGTAGTCATAACCGCTAATGGACCGACACGTGAGGCTAAATGGTACTCAGGTGCACGTGTACGCCGGTGAACTTTCGAAAATGATTTAGTCGGTAAAGGAGGCCCGACAGCAAAAAATTTGCTGATTATTTACGAAAACGATGACTATGGATTGTCAATTAAAATGAAAATTGTCTGTATCGATTGCAAGCAACAAGAGATACAGCGAACACTAAACACTGAATACCTCGAAAAATTATAATTTTGTAAAAAATGATCGTATGACAATAAATTTAGACACATTTTAAAGCTAGTAGCCTCTACTTTCATAATCCATCGTTCATTTTATTCTAAGATTTTTTACCATGATGCAGCGGGCGAGAAACTGAAGACGCGTTTTCCGAAATTGTTGTACGTTCGAACGTCTGTGAAAATTTTGAAAATTTTTTTCGTGACTGAAACCACAGTGGATTGAAAGATTGAAGCTTCCTCTTTACAACCGCACTTTAAACATTGATGTACAATTTTTTTAGTCGTTTTATCGAGTTTTAAATGAGAGGCGTGCCGCGCAGTAGTACAAGTTACATCACGAGAACTTTATGCGAACGAACCTCACACTGAATTTTGCTTCATAAAACAGTGAAAAAAAATTGTATGTCAATTTTTAAGCAGTCGTCGTGGAGAGGAGACTTCAATATTTAAATGTATGGTGGTTTCGGTTGCAAAAAAAATTTTTCGAAGTTCTTGGCCCTTGACGCGGTATACCCCGCGGCAATGGGGATATTTCCGCGACGTTTTATTATCCTGGCCTTGGCGACATATATCGAGAAATCATTGTATATCGCTGTGAGACCAGGAGACCACTACTAATCCAATAACAATACTTCTTTATTTTTAACTTTTTTGTAGTGGCCCCTCACGGGGTATACCCTGCGGCAGTGGTAAATAGTTCTGGGACTTTTATCGGCTAGGCATTTGGGACATATATAGAGTAGACACCGTATTCCCTTTATAATTTTAATATTCGATCTGTACATCGCAACAATCGTTGATCTTACAGTCTTTTCGCAGATCCGCTTTGTCACTCGAAAAATAGCCCCTATAAGATGTAAATGAGTACATTTCCACCGAGTCGGGGGAGGGGAGGGGGTTAAAGCCGTCCTGAAATGCATAGAGATTTAGCCTTTTTTTAAATATGAATACGAGGGGAACAACAGAAAAGAGTAATTAATATCCGGCTTAAAAATGAACGACCAGGGAAAATTTGTTCGCGTGCGCGGGAGAGTGATTCACGTTGCAACGAGAAAACACGAATGCGTTAATAACATGCAAATAGATCCGAAATTCTCGCTGAAAAATTGTGAACCGCCGCGCCGAGAGCAGCGCGTTTCGCTGGCCAGAAATCATAAATCAACGATTTGGATTCAGTGGCACAATTTAAAATCAACGAAGAATGAAATTAATTACGGACGACCGATGCAGACGTTCAACGGCTCACTCTTTATGGTAATGCGTGGCAAGTTGCACTATCATTCCGTGTCCTGTGCGCGAACTGGTGAACTTTCTCCTCTTGTTTTCTGAAAAATGTCAAATTTTCGAGCAGAATGCGTGGACAAGTCGCTGAGATCGATCTTAATTATTCGGTATTAATTATTAAGTCAATGAAAGGAAAGAGACACTCACTCCGTTTCACAGAATTAAACTAATTAACACTTTTGATTAAACTGTGACGAGTGGAGATAATATTCTCAAGTGTGGAAGGTATTTTATTTATTGCTGCTTATTGTTGCAATTATTTAAAATTGTCTTTGTGCATAAAGACTTTCGAAAATGATTATTATCCAAAAATAATGATTAATCTTTTTATATTATATAAAAATAATGATTTTTCTGCAAAATAAAAATTGTTTGCTGTCTAATGATAACGAATAAATGGCAAGGACATTTGCTTTTATCAAAGAATTTATATGTTGATTTATTATATTTGTCTGTTGGAGTAGTTAATGGGTGTTTGTATTATTAGTCAGACTTTGGAAAATTCTTTTTATACTTTCATCATTTGACGTTTTAACTCATACAAAATTTATAACCGGGACGTTTGGAGTGTCAAAAAATAAAAGGGAGTAAAAAACGGAGTTTCATAAAGTTATTGGAACCGGTGGCCATATTAAAGCCGACAGCCGCAATTGAATTTTAATTTCGTTTGTTTCCCGGAGGAAAAGGAATTCCTGGCTTATGCTATTCCTCGGTAGCTCGATTATTTTACTACGGTCATCAATGGTATTAACGTGAAAGGTACTGCGAAAGCGCGTAAAGTTTTTCTTCTTAAATAACCGTTTGAAACTTACAGAGAAGTCGATTCCTCGAGGAGAGCCAGAAGAAAACGCGCGAGAGCGCTCTCACGGCTCGAACGTAACAGATACTTCGACGGAACACCTACTTTCCGATACCGATTGCACAATGTATTGAATCGCAGAAAGCGTTTTAATCGGCTCCGACGGAACGCTATCGAAAACTTTCATATCAAGCAAAACTTTGTCTGGCGGTTAGTATCAATCAAGCGCGATAAGTCTAGAAAGTAATTACTCCGCGGAGGATTTTTATGCAAAACACTAATTGTTTATCGATTGGAAAACGGAGGGACCAAATGGAAATTCAATTGGTTCTTTAACAGTTCCAATCAGATGAAAATAATACAGTAATGTCTAGATACGTGTGATTGGTGCGACAATAACAATTCAGTAGCAAAACTTTTTTTGTTTTTTAATTATACTTTTGTGAAACTGTTAATAGTATATTTGTCACAGTTTTCTGGTTAAAATGATACCAAACACGATGCTATTCGGTCCATATTTGCTCGTTTAATCCACGATATAGTATAACCTCGATTATCCGAACACGTTCCACGGATTAGTTTATCGCGTATTAAACGCGTAAAAATGGTCGAAATTATGTCATGTTGGGTATCATTTTAATCAGAAAAATGTGACGAATGTGTTCGCTTAAAAATTGTACGAAAACAAAAAAATTTATTTTTGTTCCTACTAACACGTAATTAATCTTTTTACGTCTTGATGTAAAAATCTCTTAGTGATGATTACTCTGTAGATAATTCCTTAAATTTACTTCCACGTAATCCTTGATCATTAATCATTACATTTGGTAATTAAAGTGAACCCGTATATTCGTTGGAATTTCGCGTTGTTGTCCGGTAAAGAATATTAATGGGGAAATACTGTAATTCCGATGATATTTTGTTTCCCCGGTTGAATCCTCGAACCGGTCCATTAAATTCGAATTATTATCATCTCTTGATTATATCTTACGTTGTAACCATCGAGAATCTACAGGCGGGATCACTAAATTTAAATTCCTATAGGTTCTCATTAAACACTTCCTCCCTGTCGACCAATTGAAATAATTGTCCCATCGAGTTCCATCTTGCGTAAAGTTCTGACGACACAATAGTAATTTCCTTCTGCATTTAAACGACGTCGGTACCATTCTCTATTAAAATGCAACATTTATCACAAATTCTACCACTGTCAGGATATGTACACTTCCGTCCAAAAGTGGCTGAACCTCAATTTTCAAAATTTCACAAATATTATTCCGAAACAACAATTCATACGATACAACTCTTCGTAATTAATAGACCGTGGACCTTTATGCAAAATAAAAATATTCTAACTCGATAGTCAGATGCAGAAAATAAAATAACAATGTATTTTTTGTTTTAGGCATTGCAATAAGTCGGAAATAACAATATTCAGAAATTCTTTTAATATTTTCACAGTTTTCTACATAAATAGTCTATTTGATGATAAATATTTCACGTCCGATCGACTTTCTCTCGAAATTTCTTAATTTTCGATTTTGTCGGTTTTCCGTTTATTCGCTGGATTAATTATTTAAGAACTATTTAGGGAAGTGTTCGGTGCACATTCGGGGCAATTACTTTGCATATAAATAAACCAGTCGATCAGAATTTATAGTTCCTCTAGAACGGACACAGGCAACAAACGCTATTTGCTCTGGGAGCGGCTGGATTGCCCCCAGGGGCAACGCTTCGGGGCAAATGATGTCAGAGAAAGAGATAAAAGACTAACACTAGAAGATAAACCATTTTGTTTCCTCTGTGCAGGCGTGGCGTCGTTGTTCTCGATTTTGACGGTGCCTCGAAGGGTATTTGCGTCGTGAGCTTTTTATTTTCAATAAAAATTTCTATGAAAAATTTTTAGTCGTTGAATTTGAAACTTGGCGACATTCGGTGCCACCATTTGCTTTTTTGAAATCGTAAATAGCAGTTTCACGAATATTTACTTTGAATATGTTTCTTTTTATTATCTCGGATAGGTAACAACTGTTTGTTTCAAATTTTTTCTTTTACAAATTTATTAAAACAATAAAAGTGTTTGCACGAGAAATGTTATACTTCTTTATTCACATATATATTGCCGTACAAGATTTGAATAAATTTTGTTATCATCATAACGAGACCATTTTTCAAAAATGCATCGTAGTCAAAGGTTCGTGAATAAAAATTAAATCTGGCAGTGTTTTCGAATATTAATTCTCCAGCTGAAATAAATATAAACTGACACGTGCTCCTTGAGATTATTGGGAGTCTAATTTTGATAAATAATAATTTCTTGACAAAATGGATTCTCTGGTGTATTCGGAGAGGTTCCATCGACTAAACCAAATCTGCCGCAAAACCACCGAATTGTTAATGCGGAGAGCTTTCGTAGGAAATCGTGTCAAAGATTTCGAATGGGGATCATTAAAAATTTTCCACGAAAGCGAAGTATAGATCAGTCGAGACACCGCGATTGGCTTCGACGCGGCTTCGCAGTGGTGCGGAGAGAAAGTTTCATGGAAATTGGTTCGCCAGTTCTCGAGTTCCTCGGCCAACCGTGGTCAGACTGTACATAGACAGTAGGTGAGAAACTTCCTAAATGATATCTACCTTGTAAGTTCGTAACGAACGGTCTTCACCTTCAATCATAACTCGTAAGTTATCGGCGCGAACGCAAAAGAAGTTCCGCTCGTGAGTCCTAGTGAGTCGCCTTTCATGGAGCCCTTCGACTCGTGTCCCCATCGTGTCCTGTCATTTTTTCTCTGTAAATTTTTTTACAAAGACGTTCATTTCGAATCGTGCAGGCAATTCCTCGGGCGCGGCTTCGGTCCGAGGTAATAAAGAGCCGGCGTTGGATTATTGATGTCGTCGAAAGCCTCTTATCGAAAAGTTTATGAATTGTCTGGCAGCCACGCGAGTCGTCGAACGCAAACGGTGTTAAGCGCCTTCAAAGCCGACTGATCTTGACGTGTTTTATTTAACGCGAATCGCGGCAGATTTGCTGAATTCAATTTTATCGCTCATTAGCGGGACCGCGGAACTTCATGCAAAATAAAAATCTTCCGCGTTCATTGCAGAAGCCAGAGACGGTACCTTTCTTTAGTGGCTTTAAAAAATTGAAAATGAAGTGCAAGCTTCTATATTTTAAAATAACAGTTTTAGTAATGGATTATATATAGTCACTATTCTTTTCTACAATTGTTTCAACGTTATACAAGCTGATGGATCCCTTTTTAAAAACGACGTGGATTTTCTTAAAAAAAGATTTCCAAGTCTCTGAATATCGGGGATTTGCAATCATCCAATAATATCGATCGCGACGGTCCCTACATACCAACATGGCGGCCCCTTTACCTGTCGGAAACGCTGAAAATCGCACATCTTTACACACGCACATGCTTCATAACTTCTGAACTAGTGATCTCCTAGGATTGAAACTTGGATTTTCGGCATTTTCTCGCCAAAATCTACAGGATTACATAAAAAAAAGTTAAAAATTTCTGGTTTCCTGAGGTAAAGTTTAACCAATGGATATTGATTTAGGTTCTCATAGTGTATGCGATAAAAATGCTTGGTAAGATATTATTAAGAGAAAATCAACGTAAAGTAGATAGCACGATGCCTCTGCGAAGTTATGACACGGGTGACTATAGTGAGCCGTGTACTTTAAATAAACATCAGAACTTCAAAAAAATTGTTTATTGTGAAATAATCATATTAAACACGTTTTATAAATTCTACGTACGAATTAATCGTGTGTAGTAAAAAGAAATGCAATTTTGATTCATGTAACAAATATATATATATACAATTTAGTGCTACAATTTTGTAGAACCTGACACGGAATGTGTCATGCGTTGTGTTAATTGTTTTACGACTCGTGCTCTTCATTAAAACTTTACTTTAACCGAGATTCACTGAACGGCATCTACTGCAATTGTATCGTTTAATTAGAATTTTACATTCAACCCGACTATTATATTATACAACAAAAACTGGCTTTTGAAAAAGCATTGCTACGGCACGATAACTTTCTATTACTCTCGGCCATGGTAATCTACACACCGGACCCGGTTTATAATGAAATGAAAATATTGATATTGATAACCGTGCGCGGACGTGGTACTCTAAGTAGTATTTCAAAATTTATGCGTTTCTAGCGTAAGCGTATGAAATTAATTGGTTACTTTATTCATAGCACGGCAACCTTACGATGCATAGCAGAAGAAATGCGAGTTCGCATTACTCGAACCAAAAATATGTCGTAATTTATACGCATAAGCCTGTCATAAATATTTACAATTTGTCTACCGTGAATTTCTTAATTCCAAAATTTGGAGGATGATAAACCATTTTAAGTAATACAGAAAATCCAAAGTTAAATAAAGCATTCATTGCATTCATGAACAATTGTCATATATACGTACGTGCATATTTTTTCAATATAAAAAAAAACACTGCTCTACGCTCAAAGAATTTTCTAGTTAACAAATTGAACTTGTTCCGCATCCTGGTTTTTATAGAACTAGTCATAAAAGATCATTCGCGTTCTTATTTACATTTCTTAAATAATATAAAGTTTGAACAACTCGAAGAGCTCAAATGGAGTTGAGAAATCCGCGTTCCCGTTTCAAGAATCAGTAATTTTTTGAAACGACTACTGTCGTCTAAAGGAGCATCCAATAAGATGGCAGCGTCGCATTATAAAGTTCTGCTGGGACTATAACTAGCGAATTATTTTCGTTGCTCCTTTTCCGTCGCGTTTCGGTGTCCCGCTGTAACCCGATGCTCCAACCCTCAATTGTTTACCCATCGGTAAGGCTCGACGTAACCGAACAATATTAAGGAAGAACATTCGTAATGCTAAGCTGGAAGTTTTAACAGAATTTCCCCGCGTAAGACCCCCGGCCCCTGCTGTGTTCTACATTTCCATTGTTTACGAATCCTCGACCCGAACGGGGTAACGATTCTCGCTGCGCGCGTCCCGTCGCGTCGCGTCCCGAACAACAAATGAGAATATCAAACATAATTTTGCAACGCATGAAGGTGCGCTTTCAACCTCCGTTTCCGTCCTATTATGTACACGAGCCGGGCAAAAAATTCCGCCCGGGAAAATTCCTCAGCTTCGACGAAGGGGACGGCCGCAAGAAAGCTCGTTTCCGGTGCACCGTACATACCTGCCGAATAAATCGAATAAAGCGCAAGAAATTTTTCCCCGACCGTAAACTATTTTCGACGATTTTTTTTCTTTGTTCCCGTTTTTTTCCGGTTTCGTTCGACAAGGTCTTCTCGCCGCAACTTTCGGAATCCGCGGAAGTTGTTCTGGCGAACTGAAGATGGCTGATTACGGGCACCGACGAATAGCGAAAATCGAAAAGGGCTGTGAAAATCGACAATTTTCAGTAGTTTAACACTAAACCTACCACGGCCGGTCAAATTGACCTTTTCAAACTTCTGCGTACAATTTCGTACATTTATCTTTACGACTTTTCTTAACACTTTGACTGGCAAACTAGAAACCTCCAAAACTCCATAAAATCAAAGTAAGTCATTTAATGAAATAAAAATTGAAAAAATTAAATGTATGATATTGAGTAGTCCTCCAAGTTTGTTGTGTTTTACAGATCCTAATCAAATTTGGTACAATGAATATATTAACGTGAAAATTCATTTTAAAACCTGGACAAATAATTCCGTCACCCATATATTGGTGACATGGCAGTCAACGTGTTAAAGTATGTATACAATATTCGTTTTATTTTTTCTTTTCCAAGAAATATATGTATCTTGTCCAACCTATCGCGGCCGGTCAATTTGACCGCACGAGATAATATGGTATTTACTCTTCTAAACCTAAACAATCAGTATAAAAGAAAAGCTGTTCTCAATGCGGCATGGCCAACTCAAAATAAATGAGCCGCCTGGTTGATAATACTGTTTCATGGCAAATGCATCCAAACCGCAAAGATGGACGACACAGTACAATCTTGTAAATCGAGGAGAGAGCATCGCAGTATTTTTTGTGTAATTGAAATTATATGAAAATAAATTTGTATCGTCGTTTTAAGGAAGTTGTTCGTCTACTAATTCGTTCAGCAACAAATTGACTATTATCTACGTTTAATGTATTAACAATAACTTTTTTTAAGGACCGGGCATTTTGACCACGAACGGTAGGAACAGGTATACAAGAAGTATCGGTAGTTTTAGTGTTAAAAAATAGCTTGATTTCGTCGAAACTACTTAACGGACGAAATTGATTTATTGCAACATTAATCCTCGAGCCGGAGTCATTTCTGACTCGCACAGATATTTCATTAATACAGTTTTATTCCGATATGCGGCTTGACTCTGTTGAGAATGTGCGCAGTGTCGCCAGATGAGGGGAGGGAGCATGAATCGAAGGGGAAAAGTTACCCCCTCTCCGCCAATACCGGAGTAGTAACGCGTCACGTGACCCGGCGGTAGTAAGGGAAATCAGAGTGGGGGAACAAAGTCTTGATCTGGCGACAATGAATGTGTGAGAGACTCAATGTAACGGCAAACTATAAAGTGATACACATACTATAGCGCTTTTCTTATTTCGAAGTAAAAAGCGTCGTATTATATCGGAATAAACTTGTACGTAACGAATGACTGTGCCGAAAACTCGATCTACTGGCGGACAAGTCGCAATTTTACAAGTGAGTCCAACTTCGGTAATTTTTGTTTTAATTCGCACGAGAATGCTTCCCATAATTTCGAGTTTTCATTCACAAGTTTCGGAATATATTGTCGCGATAAAATTAGCACAGCAACAAACTATTTGACCAAGTAAAAGAATTGTTTTAATATTGTAATTTGAGACTATGAGATAATTCAAGGAAAATTTTGAAACGAAGAATGTGAAAAATGAATATTTATGTTATTTTGAAACCCACTGAAACCCAATTTTTACTTCATTAAACTGTAAGAGGGAAAAATTTATTATGAGTTAATCGTTTAACGTAGTAATGTTTAACGTTTAACATTGTAAATTATTTTTCGAACGCTTAATCCTTCACATCGAGCAATTCGGTATAATGATTCTAATTATATCGTTGATAATCCCACCACATTGTCTTAGTTAATACAGTTTCAGGCTGTTCGAAGCACCTTATTCCTCCAACGTTTAACCAATAATTAACCTCACCAGGGGTCTGATAATCCACAAATCAGCAATTCTGCGAACCCTGTTGACTATGACAACCTGGTCACCTATGCTTCGGTGAATCAAGCAGATAGTAAACTAATTAATAACGAGAACAGATCTATATTTTCCGAAAATTCATTAAAAATTTCGGCAGATCAAATGTGGAAAAAATATGTAGCACAATTGAGATTGTTTAAGTAAATAGCTTCCCTAAGCTAGACCTGAGTGTCGCACTAATTAATATTGTCTCTGTCGGAGCATTCTAACAGGCAATAACTTGTAATTTGACTATTAATTTGACTAAGTTTTGGTAATTTAACTTGGGTAACTATTAAAATGCTATTTAACAAGAAATTGTTGCTACTCTATTAACACTAGGCTTACGGGTCTCGTCAAAACAACGGGTTCTTATATTTTTAATTTACGAACATTGAGATTGTAGAGATGCATCCATGAGGAATTATTCAACAAATTTATTTATTCGAAAAAATGGCAAAAAATTTGATGGACACATTTTTCTTATATGTATGAAGTAATGTAAAATAGTAATTTTCATCAACAAGAACATTTCCAGCAAATGGTAAGATGGAAACAAATGGCAATATTGAAATTAAAAAGTGAAAAAATAAAGAGCCAAGTCAGGTAATTATCATATTTTACGTTTCATGAAATAATTGGTTTCAATTCAATTTCAGTAAAATATCTTTGAATAATCACTGTACATTGCAGCAAAATCTCTGCAAGTATAATTTTTCTATTGTTTATTCATTCTAAATTCTTGTTTTATCTACCACCTCAAAATAGTGGCACAAAATATATTCTGCCAATTTACTTTGTGTTAGATATTTATATGGAGTTTTAAATATTCTTTATATAGAATTCTACTTTCTGAAATAGAGAGTTTATACTGCTAATTTTATACGCGAGGGAACAATTTATCAAAGAATACCGTACAAAAGCAATTCGGTTAGTTACGGAATTTGTCGATAAGTAAGTTTAAAATTAACAGAAAGATCCAACAAATAAACGTTCGCTTTGACCCGACATTATAGCTCGCGCGAACGGAAAGGTATTAGTATTTGAAAGTTGACACTCGAATCGACTGAAAGCAATCGATACAGTAAATTCTATACACAAAGCGCGTTTACGCACTAACGATAAGTGCTTCTCTCGTTTTGATCTCGATTTTCCGAGATACTGTATCCCGAACGCAAACAACTATTGTTGCTGGCTGTGGGATATTGCAACTGATCGTTCCTGCAATTGTGGCGCGAACTATCATAGATAGATAATTTACAATTTCACCATTACTCAAACAATGTTCAATGCAATGGCCTATTAGTTCAATTTTTCTTAAGCACACGAAATTCTCGTGCGTAAATTAGAAATCGATTAAAATAAATTATAAATATTGTAAACACTACGAAACTGTAATTTAAAACAATTATCAAATTGTTTATTCAAATGCAATTTGAAATATGTGATAATTTATTGATTCGAATTTATAGATAGATATTTATTGCTGCCCAAATTTTTAACCATTTTTTAAAAATAACATACCTATACCCAAAGAAATAAATTTGTTGAATAATTCCTCATGGATGTATCTTTAGAATCTTAATAATTGTAAATTAAAAATATTAGAACCCGTCATTTTGACGGGTCCCGTAAATCTATTGTTATGGGTTAAAAACGTATGTCGCTAACAATAAGATCAAAGAATTATTTAGCTTTTAAAACTACACAGTCGAGTGCAAACGTTAATAATTAGTGGTCTCCGTTCAAAGAAAACGCGACAACCGGCAAACATTATATATTTTCCACCTGATTTATCATTCCACTAATATCATACGTATCGTTAATATTCCGTGCTATTTATTCGAAGTATTCATTAATGTTGTTTTAATTCTTCCCATCTATTACACGCCAAACGCAACCTCGCCATTGATTACGCGCGGAAGTTTATCAACAGCCGACAGTTTATAAATCATAATAACGTGCAATACGTGAAAATCAAAGTATCCCGTGTGTCGCCTTTGGACTCGTATCACAAAATAGAAGTCGTGCTAATGACACAAACCAACACAACGGACCGGGCACGCCTACGCATATTGCTAATGAGCGTCATAAAGTCGATATACTATCGAGCAATAGCATGTAATTAGTAAATGGACGGTGAAGCCCCTGAAATTGGTCTTTCCTAAATCGTCAATCTAGCCCACCCCGCGATGGCTATACTACACTTTCCCGAAAGTGATTAATTGCTTCTTTATGATTCGGAAAGTTCGGGGCGGAGTTCGTTGCTCGATGGAAATTATTAAAACCAAAACATTGATTGAAAAGAACGAAAATAAACCGAGCTTCCCGCCGGGCTCCTAATGGATCCATAACTCGTAATTAGACTGGATTTTATGCATTTACGACCAAAATGAATGGATCAAATAGGAAACTATTAAAATATTAAAAGAATTAACCCTTAAGTGGACCTATGAAACGTACTTTAAAAACGCAATGATTCGATCAAATTATATGTAACATTACATTTACATTTTTATATTATATTTATATTAAAATTAACTTTGACCTTGAATCTCAAGGTCAAAAGGTCAACCATTTTTTTTATTGCATCGTGTTCTATTCATTGCAAAAGGGAACGTGCAAAAGGGACTATCGGTCAAAACTCGATCGTTCTCTTAAAATGTTGTGGTAAAGTTTTTATTTTATATTTTCATTCCTCAGTGGGGTGGAGTTTATATAGCCTGCTATTGATGAAGCCATTGAATCAAATTAGTTTGGCAATGGAAGAAACTTTATCATAATTTTTTAAGAGAACGGTTGAGTTTTGAACCATGATATCATTTGTACTTTTTATCCTTGTGAAGACGCAATAAAACAAATGGTTGGCCTTTTGTCCTTGAAAATCAAGGTCAAAGTTAATTTTGCGACACCTTTCTTAAATCAATTTTTCCCAAGCCAAGTGTGTAGAACCTCTATTTCCATACAGCCTGTGCAAAATAATTGATACACTAAAAATGTACAATTTTCTTCCGATACCGTGTGGAAACGCAATGAAACGTCGGTTGACCTGCCTTTCGGCCCCGAGTTGTATCAGCCTAAACAGTCGATTCGTAAGCAGGAAAAAACGGTGTTATTGCCTGGTGAAATATCGTCGGGTCATCGGTATCGTCTTGATCCTCTCAATCACTGACGGGCAACACAATCGGCAAATAGGTGCAATTTCCCTACGGTTCTCTTTTCCCGTCTCCCCGTATTGACCTATCTCACGTCGGAATTCCCCTCGATTATCCTCGACTTTTGCCCACCGTTGCGTTATGCGGGATATGTCGGTAATGTCGCTCGTAACTTGGAAATGGTAAGAGGGCTCCAGAGCCCTATTTTTCGCGGTGCCAGGAACTCCGTTGGGTTTTGGGATCATTCTCTCTCTCCTCCGCCTCCCCCCTCCCCACCCCCGATGAATCTCTCCTGTATCCTCATCCCCTGTTTCTCCGTTTCCACCTTTCCCTGTCGCCGCAACCAACCCCCTCGCGCACCGTTTTCCTCTATTTTTCTCTATCTTTATATCCACGGCGTTTCTTCTCCCCCCTTCTTTACCGTTCCCAGCGTTCCATCTTTCTTCCCTTTCTTTGCCCAACCCCTCCGCGAGCATTCTCCATCCCCGCAGTCTTCTCTATCGAATGTATATTCTTGCCGATGCGCTTTCCCTTCTTTCTTCTTGTTTTTTTTTCTCTCTCTCCTCTACACCTTCACGGGAACCTTTGTTTATCGCGTCTCCAGTCACCGAGCATAACTTGAGCGGACGATGCTGTTGTTGCCTATTGCATTTACTCGCGCGTTCCCCGCTGCTCGAGCGTGCAGACACGCTATTAAACCTGTCGGATTTACGCGAGCCTCGTTATACCGAGCCGAACCGGGTCACTTTTACTACGGGAATATATCGACGCCATTTTTCTGCGGGATCCCGCCGGTCGTAACCCGAATCGAGTCGCAATCGCGCGCGCATAGAGTAATTAGAATATTCCGAAATGAGCGCGCGCCGCCTGTATAAAGAGGCTTTCTGGTTTTCTTATCGGTCTCCGCGTCCCGGTAATCTCTCGACGTACGCGGAAATGTCACTTGTACCGTGTACATTCGTTCTTGATCTCTTGTCTAATTAAATGTGGACAATCAACCAGACCAAACCAATTGAAAAATTTTCTTGTTTTTAATGTTTTTTGTAGTGTGAATATTTGATCAACGCATTTGTCACATTTTTCTGATTGAAACGACACGGATTTGTTTAATCCGCGATTCGGTAGAACCTCGATTAGCCGAGCGAATCAGTGGAATATGATTGTTTGCATTATAGAATAGTTACAATATCAGATTAAATCTTTACCGATTTGAAACAATAAATTGCGCTCTGTGTGAATCGCTTGATCATTCGGATCATGAGGACTGCACACGTCGGTTCGGATAATCGAGGTTCTACTGTATCGTGCATTAAACAATTATACGCGATCCAAATTGTGTCGTGTCGGGTATCGTTTTAATCAGAAAAATGTCACGAATGCGTTCGTAACGATTTCATAAAAAAAAAAAATAGCTAACCCTCCGCCCCGGCAATATGGTTTTTTTTTTACTAACGCAGTCGGCATTACGAGTCTTTTATTCCCGGGTCGTATTATTCCAGGCTGTAAAAAAATCTGAAAAATTTCTGAAATGCTTATTGTAGTCTCTAGTTTAATGTATGCGTGTGAAACGAAACGTTGAATCAATTTTACAATAAAAATAAAAATTCGACGGAAGAAATTCTAATGTTTAGCGTTTAATTTTGCACAGTTAGTTTCCGCAGATATTGGAAAGATTAAGTCGAGCAACAGTCCAGTTTTGAAAAGCCGGCAACGACAGTGTATGTGTATGTATCGTTCGTTTCCACGGCCGTCGAAGACTTTCAACACTGCGACAATAAATTGGCCCGCGTGAGTGTGAGTTATGAGCACGTAAAATTTTAATCCCCTTACGATGAGCGTTTTGACGCAGCATTAAACGGGAACAAGATTATTACAAGCACCGATGATCGAGACTGTTAAGCGCTGTTATTAACGCTCCCACCCGAAACTTCGATCGAACGAATCTCGCTCGTAAAATATCAACAAAATGTAAAAATCATATCGCCTCCTCGTGTCCTCCACATTTTTAAAAGCGGCACACAACTCTAACCGCGTAGTTGTCTCGAAAAAAATGTCTCTTTCGCACGAAGAATAATATTTACCGGCAGAAAATGCGATTAAGAATATCATTGTTGGCAACATTATTCGCGGCAAGAGAGCCGACAAATTCATTTGCATATTCTGTTCCGAATTCCCCTGTTCGCGATGCAGTCAAACAACTCGCCGAATTCATTTACATTTAATGTCTGAAATTAAAGGGGAGCCGGAAACGTTTCCTTGTATTTGTTATTTACAAGATGCGCGCGTTCCGCGAATTGAATAGTTCGCCAACAGTTGGGAGGCAGCCCTAATTTTAACACGTTACATCTACCTGCAGTTTTATAATATTTTTTTTTCTAAATTATAGAAACATTTATATATAATTTAACAAATTTTTTGGAATTAGTATAGTGGGACAATTTCGTCTGAAATTATTATTTCCAGCAAAATTATCGAGCTTCTTTTAAATTCTCCTTTGGCGCAACCCCTTAATGAACCGCGCGAATCCTATCTAAAATCGAGGGAGGGTGATGATCAAGATTTCAAGTAAAATCTCTCAGTATGGATCTTATTCGTTTTTTACATGTAAAATAAATATTCTACCCCAAGAAATTATCAGCAACAAAGAAGACGTCTTCGCAGCCGCGAGGAAAATTGTACAGAGCGGATTAAATTGCATTTACTGGTACATTAAGGAAGACACCGGGGCTCCACATTCACCGTAAAAGTTCATTAACCCGAACACTAGTTATTACCCAGTAGTTAACCATAAGTTTCTATCCGGTCGGAAGCTGTACTTGATTTTTAATTGCTTTCGGTTTACTCAAATTACCCGAAGGAGGGGGTGGATCTCGTTATTGCGGCCTCCCTTAAATTTACAGTATTTAAACGGGAGAGGTGGTTTTATAAAATCGTGCAACGAGCGGATCCACGGTTACTTCGATCGGCCCGAATGCCCGTAAAAATCACAAAGGGTTCCGAAAGTGGGGGATCATTTCTCACCGTTCTAACTTGAACACGGTTAACAGCGGCTGGTTCTAATCTTAACTATCCCGTTTAAATCCCGGCCGAGCCGCAGTAACATTTATCTTCACTCCTTTTCCTTAACTGTATCATCAGTTATTTAAGCGCCGCGTACTGTTCATCAAACCCGGGGCTCGCTCAGAGTGATAGTGGAGGTTTGCGGGGGAGTGGAAACACCGAGAGAGCCTCGCCGCCGTCGTCGTCGGAACAGCCGAGCGATAGGGTCTACTCGATTTTACGCAATGCATTTTAATCGCGGATTTAACGTTACGGACTTCTGGGGATCGTGGCTCGTTCCGAAAATCGGGCGAAGTCTGCCCGGAGAAAAGCGTCTCGAGGAAAAAGCTCTCCACGATCTGCCTTTTGTCGGGCCAATATTTTCATTCATGGTCACTCGCGGGCACCCCCTCTGGTCACTTTTCCCTTTGCACGACGACGATCGCCCCTTTCACCTCGGGGAAAACCCGTCCAGACGAAATGTGCACCGTGGAAATACATTGTTTGCGTTCGATAGTACTGCAATGGATCGATACATGCGAAAAATTCGGCACCGAAATGACATCTACGTCGGGCACAGTCGGTACTCCTTTTGGGGCAGCGAGAAACGAATTAGCAATTCAAGGATAAAACTTTGTCATTCGTTGTTTTTTCCCCGTGGAGCTTTCACTGGAATATTCGTGACGTTTTTCTGATTAAAATGACACCAGACACGATACAGTTTGGATTACGTTTGCCTGTTTAATCCGCGATATAGTAGAACCTCGATTATCCGAACTAACCAGGGGAAGACTGCGACACCAAAGCAAGTTTTACGATAAGTCTATAATAAATACGCTGTACGGTTTTACACTAAACTGTTTACGCGTACAATGTGTTCGAATGATAAGGAATGTAGATATCGAAGGTTCGGATAATCGAGGTTCTACTATATCGCGTATTACACAAGTATGCGTCGTTCGAATTGCGTCATGTTTGGTCTCGTTTTAATCGGAAGAACGTCGCCAATGTGCTGATAACAGTCTCGTAAAGGAATAATTCAAATAAAAAAATGTTGTCATTGAATTAATATTTACGTTCCAATAGAAAAATCTGGTTCCACTTTCACTTTCAGTAAAGCAAACTTGTCTCTGAACGAATGATTGCAGAACGACGTTGAAGATTTTGAAAAATATTGTTGAAAGGTACCGATCGATTTTGGATGATCGCACACGACGGCGAACGCACGACTTCCGTGCAAACACCGCGGAGTTTCGAAGATTCGCGGGGATTTCGGCAAACTTTGCGAAACGTACGGCTCCGCGGCAGTTCCGCAGCGCGGCACAATTATAAAACTACGATCATTATCGCAGTGTTAAATGCGTACACCCGGGAAGACGAGTGTTTAACTTTATAAGCACTAAATGCTGAAGTAGCACTATATCCGCCATTATTCGAAAGGCGTTGCAACGAAGCGTTCGTATACTTAACAGCAGAAAGTAGAGAGAGAGAGAGAGAGAAGAGAGAGAGAGAGAGAGAGAGAGAGAGAGAGAGAGAGAGAGAGAGAGAGAGAGAGAGAGCGCAACACCCCTCGCGCCCGTTGGAAGAGCAAAGTTCTGTGCGTTCGAGTCGAAGCGAATTCTCGGATTTTCTTGCAAGTATGAATAATGAACTAGGGCCAACTTCCCAGAGTGATAAGGCAATCCGGGCCGATCGATCGAAAATTAAGTAGAAGCACGGCAACTTTCGACACTGCGCACCTTATATTTACCAAGGAGCAAATTAAAAAACTTTCCGCCGGCTTCTGTTTTAATAATCATTCGAAGACGACCGGCCGAGAGTTCCTGAAACGTCCCGGAACGATTATGGCGCGTAAATAGATTTTTTTTTCTTGTATCGCCGTATTCCAGTACACGCGACGCTGTAAGACCATTCGCGAACGGCCGTCCATTGGGAACTTTGCAAATTCCAGTGCAAATTCGAGCTCCGGCCTTTTTTAGCTGTGCAATGTTCAGCCGTTGCGACGATGAATTGACTCTCTGCGAGCAATTTTTTCGGAATGAAATTTGAAAAATGTAAAATGCGATCGTCTTTGAGCCTGCGGTGGTTTTAATCCTTGGACAAATTTTTTGTAATAACGTGGAGTAAAAAAATCGCACATCAAGTTTTAAGAGGTCTGCGTAAACAGGAGACCTCTACCTTCAAATCTGTTGTAGTTTTAACGCTAAAAAGAATTTGTCAATGTCTGTAGAGTTATTTAAATTTGAACAATTTTCGGAGGACTTCGAAATTCTAGTGCAAGTTCGAGTTGCAAAGTGCAATTATGCTTGTTTTTTTAAATGGAACTGTACAAATCTTCTTGCATGAACACGTTCGCGGACGTGAATGCTGTAGCATTCATTTTCATAGTGATGCAAAATGACACGAATGCTGTAGCATTCAAATTTTAAAGCCAACTTTTATTCATTCAATTGTATACAACCTTAAGTTTTTGTAATTAATATACATCTCATTTGTCATTACTAATGACAGTGAACTTATTATTATTGTTTATTTCTAATCAGATTTCGGATAGTACAACAAGTTTTAAGAAAAATTGCCTGTCTATTTTTCCAGCTCACTGAAATGTTTACTGTCCGTGAACGTGTTAATTGATTCCTCGTGCCAATATCAACAAAAAAGTATTGGAATACTATATGAAGAAAATTGATATTTTATAAGATATTTCAAATGTTGTTCAACATTCTTGCATGTCTTGTGCAACGAAATACTTTCCACAAGTTTTGTACCTCAAGTAGTGACTTTCGAAAATTCGTCTCCAGGAAGCAGAAGGTACACTGGTAACATAGTGGGGAGAAATTAGGGTGTCCGGTGTCGAGTCGAGACCGTTCCTTATCTCCGGAATTCCGCACGAGTCATTAAAAGTGCGACGCGCCGGGTTGTTTGCGAGAGTTTCGATTTCCCTCTCGCAGATCTTTTACGGGCAACTCCCGGATATGGAAGACGAATAATATTCTTAAAACTGTAGGCGGGCCCGGGTATATATCTCTCCCGGTGCAAAGAGGATTTGCAAACTCGAATGAAAGTTTTCCAGCTCGTCTCTTGGTTCTCGTCAGTGATCTTCCCGGGGAAAGTTTCGCCCGGTGATCGGTGATTCGAAATTCTGTCGGGATCCGGCTGGCAAGAGTTACGCGCAAGCGTCCATGTAGATGTATACGTAGTTAAAATCAATTACTGGGGGACAGACGTTTGTTATTGGCTGAAACTTCGATTTGATGGTGACTTTTCTTTCCGTGCAAAGACCCCTAACTTCAGCTACGCCGGAGCGGCTCAACAAGGCGGATAAGGACTAGCGCCTATTTGCGGGCAAGGGCGCCCGCGGATGCTCGCGGGCACAGCCAGAGTCGCCAGATTAACCCTTCCTCCTACCTGCTAACTCTCGATTGCTCGGGCCACAATAAACAAAAAAGGGCGGTCACGCGTCGAGCCACATACCTGTTTAGTATACTCGCGATATACGCGGTATGTGTATCGCGAGCCACGAGCCTGATTCGTGTTGTTTACGTTTGGTCCGGACGAGGTACCACAGGTCAGGGTCGTGCTTATTGTTTTTGGCTCAAATGTCTTACCACGAGTCTCACTCGTTGTTGTAGGACAAGGAGTGAACACTAAACCTACCGACACTTCTTGTATACCTGTTCCCACCGTGTGCAATCAAAATGATCGGTCGTAGCCGGTAGTTGCTGGCAAAGCCTGGGTCTATTATGACCCAGAGTGTCAAAGTGAATTCCAGAAAATTATTCGTTTTCTGCATTTTTGTATAATCGACAGGTTCTTCCGTGCACCCTGTCGAGTAAATAAATAAACAAGTGTAATTTTAAAAAACCTACCTACATGTACCATTAAAGTGTTTTTCCATATAGTCAATAGTTTTCTAGCATAAAGTTGATAAAAATCACTTACTCGAACAGCTGTTAAACGAGAATTTCTCTTCAACTGTGTCGAGCATCGTTTACCCATTTTTGCAAGAAATCCATACATTCCGGTTATTACAAAACAATCACGTTCTCGCACCGAAGACAAAGGAACGATTCGCCAGGTTCGCGATAACCGACGCACGAGCGACTCGCCTAGATACTTTGAAGTCTCTATTAACAAGTACCGTCGTTTGCGGAATAAATCGAGCGGGCTGGAAATTTATCGAGTTCCCGTAATATCCCGGGTGTAATCTGAATTTAGTGGATCCAGTTACCCCCTCCCTCCCCTCTCCCTCCGGCCAATCCCCCATTCATTCCTCCACAGCATCGCGCAGACAATCCTGGGAAGGATGCGTGCACCGGCTCGGTAATTATTTATACGAGCGTCTGGAACTGCATCTCGCCTTAGGTCTACTTTCTCCCGTTGCGAGGCATTAGTCGGGCCCGACGCTGCTGCTGCTCCGTCGTGTTCCGCTTCTAACGAGATGTCTCTCTTAAAAAGTTTTCTCCATTAAAAGTGTGTAATTGCAGATGTCCCCGTTGTTCGTTTCAGCTCGGTGCGCCGCGCCGCGCCCGTTTCAAAAACCTATCCAGCTACCTGATGCTAATTGGAATTATATCCAGTTTTTTTCCACGTTCTACCACGTTTTATCGCAGCCTCTATCTTTCATGCCTGATCGCAATGCGCTGTCGACAATCTAGCAGGACGAAAGTCGTTCTCGATGATCCTCGCGAGACCCAATGATTTTTATTGCTAGTCGCAGTAAAAGCTCTGCGAGGTCTGCGTTACGAAGATCGTACAGTGACAAAATTGTACAGTAAAGTCTTGATCTAAGCCGAACGGAGCTACGTGAGCTTAGGCAGTTCGCCTATCCCCTCCACCGGGGGGCACACCCCGCGAGGGGCCTAGAAGCTCATGCTGCCTCGGTCGCCGAGCAGTGTAAACATATACATTTAAATAGTGTTTTTGTAGTGTTTACATGCTCGGTCCCTTTCTACGTTCGGACCGGTCGACGAGGTCACGACAAATAGTAGCCCTACACTGTTTATTTCACAGCACGGACCCGAGCATTGGGCTTAGATCAAGACTTTACTATACATCAAGTTTTAAAAGGTCTATTGTAAAGAGGAGACTATGGTGGTTTTATTCCGCAAAAAGATTTTTCTATGTCATCGGTTTCCTAAAAATTGCTAGTTGTTAGGAAAGCTCAATAATTTTTATTTTGCATAAAAATCGGCAGTCCTAGTTAATGATCCCATCAACATTGGCCACAAATTTTGAAAGATACAATCATGTTATTTTTGTAAAGTAATGTAAAATAGTAACTTTTAGTGCTCCGTAAACCTAGTGTTAATTATCTGAAATCGCTGTTTGTCCTATCGCGCTAGTCATCCGAAAATTCTGCTATATTTCGCGAACGTCGCTCATTAATTGCACCTTATTACTGTCCGATCAGATCGACAATTGTTGCGGCGTTTTCGGCGAGTTCTACGTTTAATAAACACGCGAAATTAACGCGCACCCCTCCCACGCACAGATCCACGTGCTCCTAATTGGTCGAACGCTATCGTTGTCGACCGTGAATAGTTTTAATTATGAAAATTATGCGTTTGTCCGACCACGGATACAGATTATCGGAGCTAGTTGATCAACTGTTATTGTTTCCGGTATGTATGTGTGTGTGTTGGTTTTTTTCCGACTCGCAGTGGATTACACTGGGCAGTTTCATAAGTTTGCACGGTGCTTGGTTAACAGGTTTCGTGGAAAATGTGATCGGATATTATCTACGGCTCGCCTCGTTGTTAGACTGCGGATATTTGTGCATTTAGAGAGTATTTGACAGTGTGAAATACGGTCGAATTAGAATTATTGTGATCACGCGATGGTTGGATAATATTAGCGAGCAATTGCGAGCATTTCACACGTCATTTTCTCTTTATGTGCGCAAATTAGTGGCTGTAAAAGCTGCCCGGTAAAATATACCGTTTCTGCGCTTTATTTAACACTTGCTAACTGCTGTCCGGTTCTGTTTTAATCCTGCGACACCATTGTCGAGCATGCTCGTCGATTCTTCATACACTTGAACAACTATCAATGGAATATAATAATTCAGTTAATTGCACTTCCGTTTCATTTTGACCAGACGGAAGCTTAATTAAATTTCAAATTTTTATGTATTAATGGACTACAATAATTTATTATGACAAGACACAATAGCGTTTCCATTTAATTTTTATGAGAAGGAAGTTCAATCAAATCTCGAATTTTTATGTATTGATGGAATTTAATAATTCATGATAAGAATTAATAGCAATTTTGTTTCATTTTTGCCAGAAGTGAAATATAAACAATTTTTACCAGGACGGCAATAATTTATTATGCACAATAGCATTTCCGTTTAATTTTCACCACAAGGAAGTTCATAATCAGCGAAGGAAATATTTCCTTCACTCCATTCTCTATAAAATAACCTATGCAAATGGGAATTTGCATACAGATACACAGTTTGATATTATTTCAAGGGAAAGCTGTGCCTGTAATATATTTTTAAGTCCGGTTATTTGTGTTCGTGTCAATTTATCAAAATATAGAACGATCGACGCCGTGGAAACGGTTCAAGCTCGTGTTTCGCGTGCCATTACACTTGTTAATTAAATGGCGTTATCTGCTGATTAATAATTCTAATGACGTAACGCGTACATTGATGGAAGCTAATCTGCTTAACTGCCAGCTGAATGAATTAATCGAGAGGATATTTACCGTGAAGAGCCATAATAAGGCAAGGTTTACACAACCATTTTTCAAAAAAAAAATATCATTCTGCGATACTAATCCCTTTGTTTAAAAAAGAGGTTCGTTAAGCATTAAGAGGAAAATGATTATTCAATAATGGTAGAGAACAAAGTTTACAGAGTTGTGCACGATAATAGCGCATTGTGTATGATGAAATAAATTGTTTTTACCCCTCTTGTGTAACAAATGGTTACAAAAATGAGGAAAGAAATTGATAAAATTCGAAAGGAAAATTATTCCGCAATGGTACAATACCTGTGGATCTTTATGCAAAAATTGTTAGCATCATTTGCAGGAAATAATAACCATATTTCCTTTTTTTGTTCTTCAACAATCGGCCGAAAACAATACATCTTTCAACATTTCCACTGGTTTACATTTCACGAACTTGTTTCTGCCATGAATGCATAAAATCCGCAGTCTACCATTGACATTATCATACTATTCGCAATGTAAACGTTCGAACGCTCCGTATCGAATAAAGAAACGCGTTTTGTCCGAGTTATAATATTACACGAGCAGCGAAACGAACGGACCAGTTCATTCGGTAAAATTAACGGCACGTAATGAGCATAAAACCGAATTAATCGCGAAACCCATTTGTTACCGTGCGCTCCGGGCTCTGCGGTTCGATAAGTTGTTCGTCACAAATGATTTCTCGCGAACGGAGAAAAATGGAACTTGTGTCATTATACTGAGAATATCGAAATCGCAGATACCGGGTGGAATCGTAAATGCGAATGACCTTATTTGAGGAAAAAAAAACACACTCCGCGAGCTGCATCGATCGCTTCGATTTAACGGGCAGAAAAATCATTTCGAATCCGTGTGACGCTACTGTGCTGTCTGCTTATGCATGGATTCTATCACTGCTCGTATCAAGCTGGGTCTGTAGCGCAAGACCCGCTGCGAAGCGAATCAAATTTATGGCCTGATAGACGAAAGGGGGTTAAAAGTGTCATTCTCCTCTGCGGAACGGCGGCGAGTATCGAAGTGCAAAATATGCAGACTTCGCTGTTTTGCATTCTCACGCCGAGTGAACATGCGAAGAGCGTTCGCTGTTATGCACAACTCCGTGTGCATTGCAACTGGCCGATTAAAGCGGGAACGATTCGGAATTTTCTTCGAAGAAACGCGATACGCCACGTTCGAACAGAATTATTTCATTAGTAATTTTTTAGTAATAATTTTTACATTCATCGAATTCCGTTGTGTTGACACGATATATGAACAAATTAACCTTTTTTAGTTCCCCGATGATCACCATAAAAAATTATTATTAATTGCGGATTTTTATGCATTTGTGGCTCTTATTCTGTGAAACATTTTAACTCTTATTTTATTTCGTTCTCGAGGAATCTTCAACTGGGCAACAAAAATGTTTACTGTATTCTGTTTTTTTAATAAAACAGCGTACAAAAATAGGAATTTGCATAGTGAGCGGTTTAGCCATTACAGTAACGTCTTGATATGTGTGAAAAAGGTGTGCACATATCGGTGAGACAATAGTAATCACATGACAATATTGTTTTCTATTTAATCATTGTTTTATAAAACTTTTACCAACATATTCGTGACATTTTTTCCGATTAAAACGGTACCAAACACAAACAACGGTAATTGTGTCGCGTTTGGGATCGTTTCAATCAGAAAAATGGAACGAATTCGTTGGCGAAAAATTTATAAAAATATTAGAATTAAAGTAAACTATTTTATAAAAATGTAAAAAAAAAAACACGCGTAGCTCATAATGGATAAAATTCATTTAGAAATTGTTGGAATGCTTCAAACGATTAAAAGATTCTTTATTTAGATCGAACTGAGAAGACAGACGAATAAAATAATTATTATATACCAGTTGTCAGAAAATTAATTGCAGTCTGTAAAACCGAAAACTGAAAAGCTCTCTGCTTTTGTGTTCGAGATTTCGGAGCAGATCAATAAAAAGATTTGTTAATTAAATTTTGTGTCTAGTATCTTTGGAATGAAAATGGAATAAAAGCGTTATTACTTTTGATTGACAAAATTTTTTTGTTCCCTGCTGTGTATTTTCGAAATTCGTGTATGTCATAACTGCGGATCCGCAGTCTATTTAGATGTAATTTATAGTAACGCAATAATTCTTTTCCTCGAACTTTTCCGCACACTCCATGCGCGACGTATTATTTTGATAAATTTGCTCGCGAATCTGCGTACCCGTGAACCGCAATATTTCACGAAAAGAGGGAAGAAACGTGTGCCTCTCGTTCCCGAAATTTATGGCTCTTATCGAGCCACGATATACAATACAACAAGCGTAATTTCTCGAACGGGGAAAAGTACTAACTGGTGGGATCGGTTGATCTACCATCTTTCTATTATCAAACGATGTTTGGTACGCTTACGAAGGCAAACGAAAACAATCTCTCTTGTATAAATCTTTTATCCCTGCGGTACTAGGCTGACGACAAATGAATGGCTTCTTGCTATTCAGTATCAAAATATAATCTCAAATTCTGTGACGTTTAGTTTCGAGTTAAAAAAAAATAGACTGAACATAAAAAAAAAATAAAAAGAAATAAACTGCAGATTTTATGCATTTTTGGTAAAAATGAATACGTGCATTTTAAAGCAAGAGGCAGATCAAAATATTTAGGACCTTAATCCCTAAGGTATTAATCGCTGTTTATTGAAATGATTAGTGATTAGTAATCGGTGCAATTTTCATTTTTCATAAAAATTTGCAGTATATTTATAAGTAAATAATATTATTCAATGTACGGATATTTCTATAAATTTTCCAGATTTATTATTTCGTTTAAGGAGTAATCAAAGGTCTCGCCCTACACACACGTGTGTTCACAGATTCTGCAATGATGAAGCAATTATTCATAGCAGCCATAATTCCTCGCACACACTGTTCCGGAATACAATCTATATTTCACATTGTCTAATGTACCATGTAAGACGTCTGATTATTATCGTATGTATGTACTAAATTTTCATTACACACGGATCTTCAATAATCCGATTAATATCAGCGATTCATTGAAAATGCACACGGTTGGAGATTTCTCACTCGTACAAAGGGACGCTTAATCCCACGCGAAGCTGTTATGAAAATTTTAACCGCTTATCAGTAAGTAACATTCGATAGAAAAGATCCATTCAATTAAAATATTTTTATTTGATAATTGTGTTATGAATTTTATATATTCATCCCAAGAGTGAGCGAAAGAGACACAGAACAGTAAAAACAGAAATGTTTAAAAATATTATTTCAATAGATTAAAACTGATTGGACGTTAAAATAAATTTTGACTGCTACATATAATCGACGCAAGAAATTTTTATGCACGAAGATATACAGTTTCATAGTTTCTATACTTGACAATGTTAAATTAACAAATTCAAATATTACCTACTGGGACTGTTCCCTAGTATTTAAATGTCTGTGATACATGTAACAAAGTACTGTATAATGAATTTTTCAGTAATCATTTCAATGTTAAAACAAGTTGGCCCGGCGCCGTAATTCACCGTTCATTAAAAGAAACGCTAAGCTCCTTCTTTGCATAGCGCAATAAAGCCCTCGGCGCGTAAACTGTCAAAATAAATCACTATTACAAAGAACTCCGAACTGAAAGCCAGACACAGGGTTTTTTAGGTTAAACACTTGCGCGGGCGTAAACCGTCGAAGCATGAAATTGCCGGTGGATAAATCTGAAATTTCTAAACACCCGTTCCGAGGGAGAAAAAACTCTCTCCGCGTGGCCCGCGCCAGAGAAGTTCGTTTACATTTGCTCGTCGAAAGAAGCGGGCGAAACTCGGCTCGGAAAATTCTTCCGGGAACTCCATCCCGTTCGCGATCGAGAGCGCGCGATCCGACTAAATAGATTTAGATACTTCCGAAGTTGTCGCGCCGGTGAAAGGTAATCGACCGTGAAAATTAAGTATCCGTCCCTATAATAGAGGTATGGCCCGCGGAATAGGAGAGCCGGGCGCATCTGCCTGACATTCCCGTTGCCCAGAAATGTGTCTGCGACGCGCAATGGCCACGCTGCAACATACCGTGCCGGCTGCGGTCATTTTGAGTACGCTGGGTTAGCCAGGAATGTTAATAGAAAATACTCGGTGTCTCCAGACTTTAATTACGAGGCGCGAGCAGAAGATCATGAGCGGAAGAGGCTTATAATAAGTGTCGGCGATCGGCTCGAGTAGCTGTCGTTCTTCCGAGCGAAATACTTCGGTGCACTGTGATAGTATTAGAGGGACCCATAAGTAATCAATTATTTTGAAAACTGAAACAAACTTTGTAGTAAATGCAGGTTTTTATTTCTTAACTTATTGTATAATCTCCATCATTGTCGAGGACAGTTTGCCATCTTTCCTGCAAATATTCAATCCCCCTCTTATAGAAATCCAGGGTTCGTGAAGAAAAATATGACCTTGGATTAAAAGGATTAAAAGATGATCAGAGGAAGCAAAACAAATTCTTTGCAAATAATTGGTTACTTATGGATACCCGTAATAACTGCACTTCGACGCTTCGTCGATTTGTAACCGTTGTCTGCCATTTTAAATTTCTATCTTTGACTTTTGGAGGTTAGGAGTTGTCGCTCTTCGACATGTGGCTAGTAAAACACCAATCTGGTTAACAAAGATGCATATAAGTCGCGAAACAATTATTGGCAGATTTTGTGTTTCGCGCCTAAATAAAACTGTTTTAATAATCGTAAAAAGAACAGGGTTTCTTATCATTTAAAATGACATTTCTTAATGGACCCTGTATCTGTTTGAGCAAGTACAGTTGTATCTCCGTAACTGTCACATCGTTGGGTCTGCCGAGCGACAGTTCTGGTGCTACATTCTTTGTAGTGTGCCGAACGCAGAGAAGCATAGCGATCGAAAAAGAAAGAAGGACCGAGGTTCGTCGCATCGACTCTCTTTCTGTTCCGTTCGTCCCCTTTCACCCTTGTAACTTCAATCGCTTATTACACAAGTAATTATGATCGTAACTGTATCGTGTTCGGTGTCATTCTAATTGGAAAAACGAGACGAATAGAAATAATTGAAAACAAAATCATTTTCTCACTATACTAGCGTTACCTAACGCTGCGAAGAACAATTCTTTTGATTAGAGAAATCTTTTTTCTTTCTTTATCAAGCGTTTTATAATTAGATAAATAAAGTCTTCTTCTACGAGAGACTCGGTTAATTTATTTTACATAAATACTAGAATGCCCCGCGACGAATAAAAGTAAAGATATATATTTTTAGAATTTGAACAGATCGAATAATAGTAATAATTTGGTAGCAGTTGTTGATTTATCGAGCGCCCTGTAGTCTCGCAAATTGAAATAGGAAATCCTATACATATTATCGCATTCAATAATTTCGATGGAGGGAATTCTAACCATGTTAATGTTTATTTTCTGCGACAAATGGTCAGTGCTCATGAAGGTAAACATCCATTTCCAATTATGCACGTTTAACCGTTTAATGAGTGGGCTTTCGTGACAGACATAAAATACCATTTGAATGTCCGGCGAAATCCGCGAGCATTTAGATATTTGCGCAGCTCATAGTAATATCGATGAACGTCCTGGTGGGTGACCCGGATATATTGTCATTTAAGTATACATCTGTTTACGATCATGCGAAATAAATTGCGGGTTTGATCAACGCACTTTTGAACGTTTCCGATATCAAAGCCGCAAAATTTCTTTCATTAATACTGCAGTTTGACTTTTGAATTCTTTGAAATGAATTCTGTATACGCGAAGCATTAAAAATAAACATTTTACGTTACTTTATAAGCATCAAGTACATTTATTCAGAATTTTAGCGATTTTAACCATAATTCAAACGTTCAAAAAATAGATTTATTGAATAATTCTTTGTGAAGGTATTCAATTTCAATATTATCGAATTAATAAATTTTTTTAAACTAACACTAAACATAAAACAGAAAAATTTGATTTACCATCTCAATAATAGTAAATTAATAAATTTGGGGTTCTAGTGTTAAATTAACATTAAATATAAAACAGGCAATATTCAATTTACATAGATTTTATGCGATTTTTGCTATAATATTAGCTGGAATAAAGAATTGTGTTAAATAAGTTCCAATGGAAGCGTCTTCGTAATTTTACTAATTATAAATTGAAAAGTTAGTAATCGGCAGTGGCAGATTTAATATTAAATAATTTCCAACGTAAAATTCCGAACTATGTATCCATATTTTGGTCATATTATCGAGAAACTAATTAAAACAATACCTAATTGAAGATAAAACGAAGAAGCCCGGCAGTATAGAAAGAAATGAATGTTAACTTCCTCGCATTATTTCACTTTTATTCGATCATCCCGAAGCTATATAAAAAAGTTGGCCGAAGTTAACACACTTTTCCACTCGAGAAGTTACTTTCCTGATCTAATTACATAACGAGTACCCGACTAAGCGTAACAGCTTCGCAAATGATCCCCAGGTAGTCGGTTAATCATTTTTCGCGTTTAATCTCGATGAATTCTTGAAGCTCCCGCGAATCCTCGATGGCTTAGTCGGTTTTTTCAACTGATCGTAAACTTGATATGCGTCTTCATCATTTAAAAACAAGTATAAAAGAATGAAGAAAGCTCTAGTAAACCTTTAATAAAGTTTCCAATATACATCTTCTGGAACTTTTCACAGAGAGAAAGCTACTGCTTTATCTTTCCTTTTGTTGGACGGAGCAAATAGATATTAAATTGATTTTATATTTGCGTAAGAAACATTCGTATCGACCTGGAAATGGACTTTACAAATGCAATGATCCGATAAAATTATATTTTATATTATATTTATATTTAGTAAGTTAGTTATATTATTAATAGTTAAGCATTAGATAATTAACCTTTTGCACTCGGAGCCATCTATGCTAGACTTACAATATCCCCTCAGAGGGGACATCCGAGTGCAAAGGGTTAATAAATTTGGCTAAAGTTCACTTTAGGAAACCAGAAATTTTCAACCTTTTTTTTATGTGATCCTGTAGATTTTGGCGAGAAAATGCCGAAAATCCAAGTCCTAAACCCAGGAGATCAGTAGTTCAGAAGTTATGCGTGCGTAAATACGATTTTCAGCGTTTTTGACAGATCGAAAATTTTGATTGATCAAAAAAGTCGAATGCGTGGAATTTTTGCTGTTCGTTGAACAGTTTTTTTCCGCAGAAGAATGGAAAATAAAGGAAACAGCAGTGTCGAAAGATCGCGGTCGATTTTTTTCTTAGAATTTCAAGCACGCCGACGCAATATTTTCGCAATTACGTCAGGGAGGATCGATTCTATTAGGCGATAAGTTATCGCAGGTGGAATCTCGCGCCGGGAACGGCGGAGTTTGCGGAAAGATAATAAACCAGGCCTCTCTCTCAATGAGAAAATTTTGAAAACGTCGGAAATCTATTCTCTTGAATGGCCTGTTTGACGTAATTCAACCGCGGCTGATAATAAATCAGTGTCAGCGAGAGCTGTAGTGCCGCTCGAATCAGCGACGAAGAACGACATTTACGATGACAGATGGTGCGCAAAATTATCTACACGACCGGGGGGAAGAAATAACCGAAAAGACTGCGGTAAGAAATGATGGCCGGCCGATGGAATTATGATTATCAGAATGATGCCGGACACGATGCCATAAAAAAAAAAAGAACAGGGGAGTAGAATATTTTTTAACGGGGAAGTAATTATAGTCGTGACGAAATAGATGATATCGACTACGGGACCGCCAACTGTAAATATTCATTCTGCTACCGAAGGAAAATATTTATTAACGGTTTAGGGACGTTAACGAAATAATTTCCTGTTAACATGTTAAAATAGTTTTTTACATTGTACGGTGTTTACTCGATATATGTCCAAAACAAGGGACTAGCCACGGACATATATCGGCCAGGAAATACTATTCTTTGATCCACGTGACCTTACACCTCTCACGGGGTATGCAGTGATTTCTCTATATATGTCGCCAAGGCCTGGGTGATAAACGTCGTGGAATTACCCCCACTATTGTGAGCAACTACTCGAGAGATCTCAAGTTTCTTAGCCCCTCACGAGGTATACCCCGCGATAGTGTTGATAGTTCTGGGACTTTTATCGGCTAGGCGACATATATAAAGTAAGCACTGTATATTTATCATGTGAAAGGATTTTGAATTTCTAGTAGAATAATTTGGACCAGCATCTAGGCTGAACCACCATTTTGGAGAAAAAGACGTGCAATGTTACCATCTACTAATTAACTACGATTTGACTACGACTTTCTTCCATACTTCAATAACGTCAACGTGTTCAACTATTTGTTTGCACCTTCAGGAGTTCCACGGTCAATAGGTGCATCAACATCCTCAAAGGGTTAAACGGTGTCGGAAACAATCCGAAGCCTCGCACACAATACCCTACCCTACACCCAACAAGTGTCCATTCCACTAAAAAACGATCCCACGAAAAGCAACCTTTCCTCGACGGTGCTTTGGTAGCTCTGGAAGTTCAAAGGTTGCCTCCCAATCCCGTCTCCCCGTTACGAGTATTTGAGAATCACGGGTCCGAAAGACAGGCGATGTTTGTGCGGCGCAGTGAGCATCGAATGGAAATCTCGCTGGCAAATCGTGTGCAAAAGTATGTGCCTACTCTGGCTCGCGACACACGCGAGTTTTCGAGGGGTGGGGGGGGAGGTTGTTGGTGGTGGTAGTTTAAGGAACGCGCGCGCGGTGCGTGGGTGGAAAGATCGCAGGGGGGAAAAGCGGCTCGTGGAAGAGATACACCGTTTACTTAAGCGCTCTTGAGATATCGAAAATGGTATGTACACACTATCGATTGCTTTACATGTACACATGTATATATATATATATATATACATGTACATGTATATGTATATAGAGAGAAGCGTACTGGCGGCGGCGGCGCCGAATGCATCCGATACTTCAGAGAACCGGACAGTTATTGGTACTTAAAAGAAGAGCATCGGAGAACCATAAACTTGGGTGGTCGAACCCCCCTCCCCTCCCCGGAGGTGGCACGATGAGGCCGTAGAAGGGGGCGGTTTTCGCAGAGGGATGAGAGGACGATTCCAAGGAGGCCGAGAGAGGGTTCGAGTGAGTAAAGGTGATTGTGGAGTAGAAGATGTCTCCAGCGTGTGCAGGGTGCATCTGCATTTAAAGTGGCTGCGCTTGGCAGCCACTCTTCCTCCGTCAAGTCAAAATCACGCGTGCCTTTCCCGGTGTGCACGTGTGCGTCCGGGATACGTCCGCATTCCTTCGCATGAATTTCGTTCGCGTAATTTCTTCCGCCCACACCGTTCTATCCACGGGCTCATCCCTCTCGACCAGCCCTGTCGAAGCGGTTGTATTTTCCGTATTGGATATGAGACTTCGTTTCTTTTTCGCGGTCCGAACGGCCGGGAAATATTTTTGCTGGCTGATACAGCCGGGACGTGCACGCCGCGGGACGATTAGGAAGAAACAGAGACGGGTTGTTTTGTTTCAGGGACGCCGCGGCGCACTGGTGGTTTGCGGGGAATGCGCCACAGTTCTTCGGCCGTGTATATTTTATTTAACCCGTTGCGCCGTGGCATCGAGGAAGATTTGTGGTGGAGATTTCTAGTTAGTCCAGTTGTCTGCTATGTCGCGACTGCGAAGAACTTTTAAAGAAATTCTGACTCTCGGAAAATACCGAACTAATTTCTACTGGGCATGAGAGTCGCGCAACTACTGGATTCAATGTTTATTGATTTTTACAATATACAGGGCGTCTCAGCTGAAGGAGGCCACCTAAATGTCTCCTTTATTTCATCCTAGAGTTTTGTCACATTTTTTGGTACTCAAGGTCACCTGAAGGTCATGACTTGAACATAGTGAAATGTATTTTTTCAGCCGCTACAAACGAAAGAAATTTTTCTTCTGTGGTACATCTCGTTCGATACCATTTAGATTATGCCATAAATATTTTTTGGGCCATTAAAAATAAAGGAGATATTTAGGTAGAGAGCCTTCTTTAACTGAGACACCCTGTATATTGTATGTTATTTGTGCTATATCATTATTTGTGCAATATAGATTATACAATAACATTATTGTCGAGTTATTAACATTATTAAACGATCAAATACATTTTATTTTGCATAAATTTACTGCTGCATAATTGCTATGGAATTAACTCGAACCACGAATCTAACTGAAGCATGGTCAACTGAAAACTGCCTGTACACATGGAAAATGTTTGATTGAAACAAATGTATCGTACAATAGGGAATCTGTATCGTATAAAGATTCTATTGAATAGAGTTCCGACGTTTGCGCGATGATGCATAATTTTTTCCGTTCGTTATCCAGCCCCGCTGCAAGTCGGGAATAATTAATATGTGTATTTGGAAGACGCGAGAGGAATATAAGATGCCCGCGGGTTTAAATTAAGACAGATTGCATGCGAAATGAATAGAGGAGTACAAAGGCAGCTGGTAATTTGAGAAATTACGTCCGGAAAGTTAGGTTACAGTGCAACAACGCTCGTAAGAAATTATAAATTGCTGACTGAAAAAGCTAATGCATTTCCTGGCGAGTGCTCAAAAGAACACAGTACTTAATTTACGACTTTAATTAACTATAGTATCCCTCGGCTGGGTACAATCGCCGTGGACAGGTCTCCGGAGGATCGCGGAGTGCACGTCAGGTGGAAAAGGCCGCAATAAAGTACAATAAAAAATATATAAGAAGAAAGAAAGAAAGCACGAAAGAAAGGAGGAAAGAAATGATTCGAAATTCATCACCGTTCGACAAAGAAACGGAAATGGCACACGCGTGTTGTGCACACATCGCGAGGAATTAGCCGCGATCGCGTGTACACCAAAAGCGATTCGGAGAGATCGTATGTACGAGACGCTAACGTAATTTGTGTCGCCGGTTCAACGGGTCAACGCATACACATACACGCGACACACAATTTCGCAGTAAACAACACAGAGGAATTCTTGAGCGTAATCGAGGTTATCCGCTGAATAGCAAAATTCGTACGAACCGGAAATTTTGCAGGACACTCGAACGGCTTCGAAAACAGCCAATTCGGCTGACTGCCATAACCGGAACGCCGCAAAACTGAAACCTAACTCTTGTGTCAACAATATTTTCCACGATGCTCGATCATACTCCGCTTTACAGTTTCGCAGTGTTTCAAGCACTAGAAATATATTGGTTTATTTTGAAAGAGGTGCAAGTTTTTTGTTGATAAAAAAATACAAATATACAAATTATGTGATATCTAATTTTTTTGAAAAGGTGGACTTATTTCTGTGTATATGTCGCCAAGGCCTGGATGGCAAACGTCGCAGAATTGTCCCCACTACCGCCGGGAATACCCCATGAGAGGCCACGAAGCTGAATTAGACAAACCTTTCTTGTATTTCAAGTTCATTTGTTTGCGACAGTGTATTGGGTCACAAATAATTCCTGTTAAACATTAATTACGACAGTATTTATTTTCTCAGGATAAATATTATTACACCATATCCAAGAAGTCGATTTTCATAAAAAAATTAACTAGCTAAACCTTTCTTGTATTTCAAGATCATTTGTTTGAGACTGTCAGTGTATTGGGTCACAAATAATTCCTGTTAAATATTAATGATGACAATATTTACTTTCTCAGGATAAATATTATTACATCATATCCAAGAAGTCGATTTTCATAAAAAATGAACTAGCTAAACCTTTCTTGTATTTCAAGATCATTTGTTTGAGACTGTCAGTGTATTGGGTCATAAATAATTCCTGTTAAATATTAATTGTGACAATATTTATTTTTTCGAGGGAAATATTACAACACCATATCCAAGAAGTCTGAACCTTTTTTTGTATTTCAAGTTTATTTGTTTGAGACTTTTAGTGTACAGTGATTTATCTATATATGTCGCCAAGACCTGGATGGTAAACGTCGCAGAATTATCCCCACTATAGCGGGGTATATCCCGTGATGGGCCACGAAGCTTGAGAGGCCTCGGACGCCGAGGAGTGTAAACATAACACTGAAGTGAATTCACTGTACACCACATTCTAAATAAACGGTCCACATTATTAACACTAGAACTACCGAGTAATAAACACAACTGATGAATATTGCTCTGTAATCATGACAAGACTACATCTATTCAAGCCTAATACCATTTTCATTCTAACATGTGCTTCAATGAAAAAGTTCATTCAAGCAATTCTGATGAAAACGTTTTTACAATTTCAGTAATTGTAAAAGAAAAAATTAGGAACCAGTCATTTTGACTGTTTCGATACTTCTAGCGCTAACCGTGTTATGAATCACGTCTACAGTGCTGTTAAACATTTATGATTTACAACCATCAAAGCTTCCTACAGAAAAGAGAAAAATCGTAGACCTTTATTTAAAAATTATTTGGACATATACAATCGTCGCTTTGTGCACACCTGTTACCGACTACTTCGCCAGGTGTACGTAAACAGACGAACAGAGGTGTACACACATCCTATTCAAAAGACAACTCGCAAAGCAGCTTGCGTACAGAAATTAGTCGTCCCGCAGCAAAGCTTTCGAACCACACCTTGCACACCTTCGAAGGTCGTCGTGTCTCCCTAACGGCTAAATCGTGGTTATCACGCGCGAGCATGATCCGCCTCCGACACCCCATAAACGTCGTCCCGCGGCGTCCGCGACCGTGGAACGGCGAAAGAAAACGATTGGCTAACGAGCAGGCGAGTCTCGCCCGCGAGCGGGCGGGCAAAACGAAAATGTATTCTGTTAAAGGAAAAGGCATCCCATACGGCGATAACCATGCGCGTCGCCGTTAATCTCGGGCCGCCATGGGCGTTTTTGTCTGGAGGAAGTTGAGAGCTTGTAACGGCCGGGTGGGGGAAGCGTCCGCGAGTTTATACACTTTGAGAGGGCAATGCCGCAATCCCGGACATTTTTACGTTGATAATCCACCCGCGCGGAGGGGAGGGGAGGGAGGAGGCTGCAAGCTGCAAAAGGTCGACGAAACTGTGTTGCGAAGTTGAACACCGTCCGCGCGCCGTAGCGGCGGCTGCAGCGAAACTAAGCCCCGTGTCCGTCCGTGACGTAAGGACGAAGGCTCTATTGTTTGTACTCCCACGTGTGTGTATGGTTCCTTGAAAAGCTAGGCCCATAATTTTAACGTTTTTGCTGCACCCTCTTTCCACCCGAAGCTTTTTCTCCCACTCGGTCGCGCCGGCTCCCACTGTACCCGTCTCTGTTGCTCGCGAGCCTTTATCATTCGAGACCAGGATGAAAGCGCCGACCGCATGAAAGACCGCCTTTTTGCCCGGGGAAATAAAAATTACCATGTCAGACATAAACCGTTCTCTCTCTCTCTTTTTCTCCCTCTCTTTCTACCCCTGCCAGCTAGCCCGCTCGCTCGCCTGCTGTTCTTCTTTTCCAACATTTTTTCCTGCTCTCTCTCTCTCTCTCTCTCTCTCTCTCTTTCTTTCTCCGTTCATCCTTTGCTACAACTCTCTTCTGTCTATCCTGCTTCTTCTTTCACCAGCCACACCAACTTCGCCCTCTCTCCCCTTCCATCCCTTCTTCGCAGGTACACTTCAGGAGAACAAAGATTCCCTGGTCTGTGTTTCTCTCACGGAGCTTTATTAACGCGGTATTCAAACCGCAACGCATGCAAGGATTCCCGGTTTTATGTAGAGCTTCGAACATAAATAATATTTGTACACGAGGAACGTGCGCTATACGGCGCGCGCGCGCGCTACAGTGTAGCGGAAACGATTTCCGATGGCATCTCTTCGCGACAGCGATCGCTTGCTTGCGAAATTGGGGATGCTGCTTTTCGAATAATTCTTGTCTTAGACCCCTTAGCCCTCTTACTCCCGAATTTTTCAAATTATTTTCGAAATATCGTCCTCTGGATACCAATTAACAGTAAACCTATCAAGCACAAAATATATAAAAGTGAAATGTCTTATTAGAACGGAGAAGATTGAATTTACTTAAACTTTGTACAATTTTTCAAGTCAATTCAGTAATTTCCTGTGAGAACGTTTTTATAATTTTAATAATTGTGGAATAGAAAACCGGTCATTTTGACCGTGGTAGGTTTAGTGTTAACATGTTGATTGCTATGTCGGCGACTGGGTGACGGAATTATTTGAAAATTAATTTTTGTGCTGATAGATCTGCTTTGTTATCCCAGATATTTTTAAAAAATATGGCAAAACGAACAGACATTAAAGTGTGACATACCCACGTTGAGTGTAACACACATATTGTAGTGTTTGTTATTTATTTATTAATTTCGCAAAATATTTTACATAACAAAACTCATAATCTTATTGTAGTGTTGATATTTAAGATTATTTTTAAAATTGAGACAAATTAGTATATTTAACTAGCTATTCCCCGAGGTCTATATTTTGAGAATGGAGAAGTCCCTCGAAGCAGCAAAGAAAACGCGTTGCCCGAGTTAATCAGGGTCGCAGAAGAAAGCCGCCTGTAAATTGATAAAAATATCATCGGTGTAAATGGTTCGTTATAATAATCTTCCTTAATCCTTGACGTGGGTCCTGCGGCGGCCATATTTCCCGAGATCTTTCTTGGTCGCGCGCGTACCGAAAACGGGATAGATTATGAAGCGGCAAGTGTCGCGTAATCCAAAGTTATGGCGAGGAAGTCGAGCATATCTTCGTTCGCACCAGATTTAAAATTGGTTTCCCACAGGAATCCCATCGCAATTTCTTCTTTCCCGTTTTCCCCGAGCGAAATCGAGCGATATTATCGTCGAAGATATGCTAATTTTAGTAGCCGGGTTTGTCGACGAAGAATATCGCGTAAATAGTAATCGACCGCGAGGAACCTAATCGCGGATTACACGTGTCCCGATCGAATGCTTAATTGTCCAGGTTCGACGGGCTTTCGTTTGAAGTAAATTCACTCGTTAGGCGCGAGTAAATCGCGGTGGCCGTTGCACGTTGGGAAACCCACCTGGAACTTCCGAGCTTAGCGAACTTTAACAAACTTAGTCTGCCGAGATCCATTAATACTCATGTAAATTTTTAACGAGTATCTTTTATCACAGTCGCTAAGAACGTGTGGCCGGCTTAACGCGTAATGAACTTTTGTGTAGCTCGCGGTGGAAACTCTCCCCCCGCCAAGAAAATCCCTTCGACGACGGAGATCTCGGATTTGTCAACTAACAATTATTAGAATGTCTTCCACGATCATACTAGCGGTTGTTTGTTGGATCAGTTGTCGCGCCCGAGAAGTAAATCTTTGTACAAACATTGAACAGCTAACCGTGTTCTGTTTTCAGTTCATTCGTTCAAGAATTAGCTAAATCTATCTTGTATTTCAAGTTCATTTGTTTGAGACTGTCAGTGTATTGGGTTACAAATAATTCCTGTTAAATATTAATGACTACAATATTTATTTTCTCAAGGTAAATATTATAACACTATATTCAAGCAGTCAATCCTCGTAAAAGATGAATTAGCTAAAGCTTTCTTGTATTTCAAGTTCATTTGTTTGCGACAGTGTATTGGGTGACAAGTAATTCCTGTTAAATATTAATGACTACAATATTTATTTTCTCAAGGTAAATATTATAACACCATATCCAAGAAGTCTGAACCTTTCTTTGTATTTCAAGTTCATTTGTTTGAGACTTTTAGTGTACAGTGATTTCTCTATATATGTCGCCGAGACCTGGATGATAAATGTCGCGGAATTACCCCCACTACCACGAGTATACTCCGCGAGGGGTCACGAACCTCGAGAGGCCTCGGAGGCCTCGGAGTGTAAACATAACACGGCTCGGGTATGTCTCCTGGACGATACACGACGCTGGCAAGACCCGTTTCGTTGACATATATCGAGAATTCACTGTATTGGGTTAAAAATCATTCATGTATGAATGCACGAGTAGAGTGCCTAAGATTTAATGAAAATGAACAAGAAATTTTCCAAGACAAATATACAACAGAAGATTTAATTTCTGTAATAAAAGATTTCGCATTAGGGATAATTTGAAAAGAATGAAGCTCCAGTTAAAAATCGAAACTCAACCAGCATTGCTTCCTAAAAATTCATCTCTCGGCGCCGTTTAATTTCGTTAAAAAACCGTTTACGAGTCTAACAGTTAATTTACGAGATAATCAACCGTATGCACCTGCAGCAGACACACCGTATGATCCCGTGGAGAGGGAAGGGGGGGGGGGTGTGCAGACCGAAATCTCGAGGCTTGGCTGGCTGTAAATCACACCCGAGGCAAAGTCAATCCGGAAAACAGGTTCCAAGCGTCGAACTAATAACGACCGGAGTTTAATCGCGCGTGCCTCTTTAGGACCGTTAAAGCCATTTAACTTTAGGGCAAACGCCACTACTGCCGACAGAAAACGACGACGGGGAAATCGAGGGTCGAGGGCGAGAGGCGGACTAGGTGAGAATCGGGCTTTACATTTGACTGCGAGGCTAGCTTTTCTTCGGGAAAATGCGCGGCGAGGCAAGGCGAAGCGAGGCGAGCCGAGGGGAGAAATACGCGCGGGAGATTCCTGCGTCTCTTCTTTCTCTTCTTTCTCTTGTTCCATTTTATCTCTCCGTCCCCACCTCCCCCGCCGATTTCTCCTCTCCGCCCCTTTGTTTCTCTTTCGTCCACACCCCCGCCCACAGGCTCTCTCGAGTTCCATTCTTTCGCGATCCCCTCTTTGTCTCGCGATTCCTCGCCCCGCCGTATAAGAACCTATGAATATTTCAGCGGTCGAACCTTGACGGTACGCTAAATCGCGTATGCGGCTCTGCATATGCGCCGCAGTAATACACAAACACTCGAAACCTCTCTGATTTCACTCGATGCTCGAATTACTTGACGCTGACCTTGTCTGCGCTTTCCGGGAAATCTTGACCCCGTGCGATGTGCCCGGATCCATAACACTAGGTTCACGGAGCACCGAGAGTCGCCATTTTACATTACTTTGCAAAAATAACGAGAACATGCCTATCCAAATTTTTTAGTCAATGTTTAAATACACGTGGAGAGTAACGCAGAGCTTACGGCCCTGAAGGCGCGTGCGATGTGGGCCCAGTAATCGTGAGCACGGCCCTGTAAAAGCAAAAGACGATCAAAAACTCTGTGCCAGTACTAGATCAGTCACGTGACATTGTGACACATGTACGACAGAGACGAAACGCGTCACGTGACCGAAATTCAACGGTTTCAGGAGATACACGGATTGGTGATATTGGTGTTTTGTAGGTAGACGCGTCAAGGACACGCAAAGGTCAACTTGTTTTTTTTAATGGAACGAGATACTTTCTGTGCAACAATCGCTGCAGATTTCTATTCTCTACAGAAAAGCGTTAACCCATGTATGTTGATAAATGGTTAGTTTAGGAGATATTTTGATATAAATATTGCTAAGAAACGGAGGAACCATTTTCACCGGCAAGTTATTAAATCGATTTTACTCCGAAAGATTCGAATATGGAAATATCAATATCCATGTTTACACATTCCACTTGTGTCAATTATTTCTAACACATTTGTCCGATTAATTCTTATTTTTGTCAAATGTTATATGAAACCATTTGTATAAATATTCTGAGCATAAGTATGTTGCGGATCTTTAGGCAAAATGAAAATTGTTTGTATAAATTGCAGGAAACAGGAGCCAGATGAACATTTCATTCTTCCTTTCATCATTCTAACAAGTTAAAAATAGTGTATCGATATTCACCAATTTTTGTAATTTTCCTACTGTTTTAAGCATCTACTCATTTTTGCCATGGACGCATGAAAACCGGCAGTCTAGTTATAACTCTTAATTGAAAATTATTCTGTAATGCGTTTACTGAAGACGTTTCGTAAATCACGTTTTCATCGATTATCGTTTATATTATACATTTGGTTCAACTCTTCAATGACTCGCGTAATTGTTTAAACACTCTTGAAATCGGAAAAACTTTTCTAAAAGTGGGCCAAACGACTTCAGTTTTCCTGCGAAGGTAAGATTACTCTTATCTCAGCCTGCAGCGAAAATTTAAATCGTTGCAACGTTTTATTCGGTCCTCCTGTTATGAAAACTTATAAACTATGTTTGCTGAACATTTTATCGATTAATGTTCCTGTGACCTACAAACGATTAACTTTTTATTACGCAAAGGGATGCAATATTATTTGATATTGTTGCACTTTACCGAGTTTTCACTTCGTCTCTCACTACCCAATAATCAACTTTCTTTACCCACACTACTTTCGCATTAATATTTCATTGATATCGATAGCAGTAGATTATATATTTTATTCACTTATTTCAGCCACATCGATTTTCTGTAATTTTATATATTTAAACATTTAATAACGTTTTGACTTTACCGGCCCGATAAAACTCTTAGGAGAACGGATAAATTTCTCTTTGTTCAAACTTCTCTGTATTGCTGAACAAAAATTTATATTCGCATAAAAATTCGCTGGCTCATTAGTCTTTGTGGTTACGATATTTCTTTAAACGCAATATATATGCTTTTTATGGAATGTTAAAAACGGGAACAAGGAAATTCAAAGTAAAATTGCACTTTTATAAGAATAATCTAAATTGGTTGAAAATAATGCGACAAGGTAGCGAATTTTTAACCCTTCGTATGTTATGCCGGGGTCATTCGTGATGACGAATTTTTACTTCAAAATAAGAAGATTCTTCTTTATTCGAAATAAGAGGAAAGCCGGTCCCGAGCCATCGCCTTATATCGGAATAAAACTGTAGTAGTGAGATATTGGTGTGGGTCAGAAATGACTCCGGCATAGGCCTAGAACTGGTAGGAGTCCGAGGGTTAATAATAAATAAATATTTGTTGGAAATAACATGAAACGCGAAACAGTTTCTAAATAAAACAGAAATTACAAAAATTACCGATCCGGTAGCAAAAATGTATTATAGGAACGCACACAGAAATAACTCATTTGCGTTTTTAGAAAATGATATTTTCCGTCCAAATATAAATTGGGGGAAAAAGTCCGGTTATATTTGGTTGACCCTCATATTCCACAAAAGCGTCCATAATGTTGGGCCGAAATGGAACAGAGATTTAATTACATGTCACAAATTACGCGGGACTATGGTAAAAAGTAATGCCGCCAACGCATTGCCAGTGATCGCGGTTATAACCGTGTGCATTATAGTGTTCCGCGTTATCTCATAAGACCAATTTGCAAAACGGAACAATTGTAATCGAAATGGAATTTATTCCACAAGGGAGTTATACGGTTCAATGGTACCGATTCGGAATGCTGCCACTGTTTTGCGAATGCTTCTGCTGCGGCGTAACGCTTTATTATAATTACTCCTTTCGAAATGTTATAACATAAACGAGAATCGACAAATAGGCGAATAACGAAATGTCTTTAATAAACACATTACAGAACAGTTTCCATTGAAGATGTGCTTGATCGGAATATTCACACAAATTCGTGGTGTCGTGCATTATTCTACAAAAACCTAGCATTAAATGGACAAAACGCGTTCGAAATAATTGACACGAGTACAATGAATAAAAATGGTTATTAATATTTCCATGTACGAGTCTTTCGGTGTAAAAAAATTTAATAAACTGCCAGCCAGCGGTGTTTTATTGCGTATGCCAGTGTGTCTGGCCATCACTCGCTTTTTCTACTTGTTACGAATGTTTAGTGCGGTAGCTACTGCATTATTCGTTAAACAGCTTTTTCGCCGAGTGTAGCTGCTAATTTATGTTACATAATTGGAGAAATTAATTCTAAAAAAGAAAAAATTTATTCTCTATTTATTCTTTATTAGTTTCAGTGTTTACAAGTGTTAAACATTAGGTGGTCACTGGAATCAATAAAAATGCAAACCGATTGTGCTTAAAAATGTTAAAAGTACAGACAAATGTGCGTACCGGTCAAAAAATTAGTCATATCTTCTTTATTAGTTTCAGTGTTTACAACTGTTAAAATTTAGGAGGTCACTGGAATCAATAAAAATACAAACAGATTGCGCTTAAAAATGTTAAAAGTACAGACAAATATGTGTACTTGTCAAAAAATGAGTCATATCTTCTTTATTAGTTTCAGTGTTTACAAGTGTTAAAATTTAGGAGGTCACTGGAATCAATAAAAATGCAAACAGATTGCGCTTAAAAATGTTAAAAGTACAGAAAACTGTGTGCACCGGTCAAAAAATTAGTCATATCTTCTTTATTAGTTTCAGTGTTTACAAGGGTTAAAATTTAGGAGGTCACTGGAATCAATAAAAATGCAAACAGATTGCGCTTAAAAATGTTAAAAGTACAGACAAATGTGCGTACCGGTCAAAAAATTAGTCATATCTTCTTTATTAGTTTCAGTGTTTACAAGGGTTAAAAAGGAGGTCACTGGAATCAATAAAAATGCAAACCGATTGCGCTTAAAAATGTTAAAAGTACAGAAAACTGTGTGCACCGGTCAAAAAATTAGTCATATCTTCTTTATTAGTTTCAGTTTTTACGAGTGTTAAAATTTAGGAGGTCACTGGAATCAATAAAAATGCAAACAGATTGCGCTTAAAAATGTTAAAAGTACAGAAAACTGTGTGCACCGGTCAAAAAATTAGTCATATCTTCTTTATTAGTTTCAGTGTTTACAAGTGTTAAAATTTAGGAGGTCACTGGAATCAATAAAAATGCAAACAGATTGCGCTTAAAAATGTTAAAAGTACAGACAAATGTGCGTACCGGTCAAAAAATTAGTCATATCTTCTTTATTAGTTTCAGTGTTTACAAGTGTTAAAATTTAGGAGGTCACTGGAATCAATAAAAATGCAAACAGATTGCGCTTAAAAATGTTAAAAGTACAGAAAACTGTGTGCACCGGTCAAAAAATTAGTAATATCTTTCATTCATTTTTCCCACAAGGAATTTTCCAGTCAACGAAAGGCAGCTTCTCTTCATTTCGGTGTCCTTCGAATAAAATATGAAAAGTGTAATTTCCATGAAGATGGGCAGTCCAGTAATTACGACGAACAAGTCTGCCAAAGGCCTGAGACGCGGCTCCATCAAACGAGCGACGCGATCACCACAGAATCCGCTGGCTTATTGTCATCCGAGCCGTTCAGCCTTAGGACAACGGCATTGTAATCCAGTGTAACATTCGACGGCCGCGAAGCTACGCCGCCGGAGCGTAACTGCATTTCGATCATTTTTAAACAAAGCCTGCCGGCTGGCAGCAGCGGCGCGTTGTCGATGGGACAGGTTACAATGCTGACTGGGCTGGTTATCTGACAAGGCATATTTCGGAAACGGATCGGCCGGTTTCGGATAGCAGCCGGGGCGTTTATTCCATTCGCTCGGGGTGTATGGTTGCAAATCGCATCGTGGCGCGACGGTCGTTCTCGCTACGCCATTGTTCTATAGGTAATAAACTTTCGGCTAATCGAAATCTGTTGTAAGCGGCATCGCATTGTGCATTCCTTGTGCCGCGGAGATTTGCGTAGCTCGGGCTTCGAATTTCGCGCAGGTCCGCTCGCGCTATGCCGGGCATAAATTGCCCCTTTGTGTATCTTCCGGGATTGTGTAACAGGTTGTTGGCAACGCAATGGAACGACTTTAGGCGCGGGGGGTGTTGGTCCACCAGCCGACTACCAGCCGGAGAAAGGATAGGGCTACACACCGGTGTCGGATACAAAACACCGTTTCACCGGCTGATTGCTTTGTAACGACAACGACAGTGCCGGTGACATGTAATTAGAATGCGCCGGCGGACAGCGCCCGAGACCGATGCAATGTATCGTGGTGTTAGCAACGGAACCGAATATCGCGGAAAAGTTTCGCTGCTTATGCGATTATTCGCCATTCTCGCCCGCGCACCTGTCTCTACGAGCCTGTGCGGCCTCTTGATCCTCATGCTAATTTTCTTGCCCCTATCGTCAATTTTCAAGCGCCTTTTCAGGTATTTTTGCTCCGACTTGGTGTTCATTTCTGAATCAGACATTACTTTTCTGTTGACACTAGAACGACCGGAGCAGGCAAAATGACTGTTTCCTAATTTTTTCTTTTACAATTACTGAAATTGCAAAAATGTTTTCATCGGAAATTTTTTAATGAACCTCTTCATTGAAGCACATATTACAATAAAAGTTGTATGAAGTCTGAATGGGCACGGTCTTGTCACTGTTACAAAGCAATATAACGTCAGTCGCATTTATGGCTCGGTCGTTCTAGTGTTAATGAAAATTATTCTTGATGCTTAAGCTGGCCAAAATTGAATTTTTGAAGGACGAATGCACGGTTGTTCAAGTTGAAGAAATTAGCGAAATTCAAAAATTCTTAAATCAATAATATGTATTTATATGTTTCTTATGTTCATATAGAAAAACTCCAAGAGAGAGAGAGAGAGAGAGAGATATGCAAAATAACCTCAATGTTTGATAATGCAAACAAGTCTGAAATGTGCATAGGTGATTGTTTTCAACGATATCGCCCGTTAAAGAATTATTTATGCACAGTTTTTGCTATTAAACTTTTCCATATTTCAGAGTCTGTATTTTACGATTATTGGGACTGTAAACATGTTTTTTGTGAACACTTTTTCGGTACATGTTTATTTATTGAAAGGTAGTTACGTAACAAATTCGTCCGATGTTTTGATAAAACTAGTTATTTTGAAAAGGCAGTCAATACAAGCTACTCACTTTTAGCGGTAGTTTCAGCTTCCAACAAAATTTTTAATTGTTCAACCGACTAATTAAAAGTCTCTCGATTGATTGGTAATCAATGAACCAGATCACGAAGTAGCTTCAGCGTATTAGCTACAATTTCAACAACGTCAAACTATGAATATTGAAACGAAGTGATTTTTGCATGACTTTATTTCTGCTATTCGCTGAATTAAAATTTGAGTGACGAAAAGTTAATCCGGAAGCTAAATTGATTTGAATCTTTGATTTTAAGGAATTTTGTGAATTTTTATTGCGAAAAAAAAGATCGAGACTATCAAAAAAATGTTGTCCCCAAAATTTTATTTTATTAAGAAACTGTGGCATGGCCAGTGCGCGAGTGCCGGATAAAATTGACCAAAAAGTTTTGTAACGTACGCTCGATTGCGGCTGAAAACTCGTGGTTTAATGTTAGATTCTCATTATCTGTTATAATGGTGTTACAAACGTTTTCTACGTCTATAGCGAAGTTGTACTAACAAGGAAACTTCGGTAATCCGAAAATTCCGATTTTGTTTAAACTATGCAGGTTTGTAAAGGACCTCGGTGGAAGTATCGAACAATTTTTTGCTTCTGGTACTTTCTAGTTCAAGATAAAAACTTCCCTTAACAGTTTACCTACCATTAACTGCTTAATAGTTCTTCACAGGTCGAAGATAGTTAATCGAATTTATTTACAACCCATTTTTAACGAATCGTTCAATACCGATAATATATTTTAAGATTATAAATTAAAGCTTTCAATCGCTAAAATGTTAAACGTGTTTTTTATAAAATGAACTAGGAAAATAAAAGGTTTATTATGTTTCGGAAAAGCGTGCCATAAAATTGTAAAATACTTTTCTATAAAAAGTAAAAGTTCAATAATCCTTAATAATTCCATGATATAAAAAGAAAATTTATTTATTTTCATACTTAAATATTGACGAGAGAAGAAGAATATTTTTGTATTGCTTTAAAAGAAATTAGCAACGTTTATATTTAGTAGATTTTGTTCAAAATCTTTATTTTTATATAAAACGGATTTTTATAAGAAATAAAAATACTCTGCATCAATTGCAAGGAGTAGAACTCGCGCAAGTATTTCTTTCCTGTCTCAATCACTGGAATCAGTTGAAAATAAATTTTTTACCTAAATTCTGTTAATCTTTCCACAGTTTCAACCCTTAGCACTCGAGTGGTGACTCTGAAGCACCACTAGAAATTGTTGTGGCATTATTTCAAAGAAATTACAAAAAATATTACAAAATATTTGTTCCATTACAAAAATTGCATTTAATAGATCACTAAACATTTAAATATTATATGTGGCAATCGGATCAGTTTCGTATGAATAAAATTAAAATATTCTAAGACGGAAGAAAAATTTAGTTTTAGAATGGAAATAGCGCCGAGTGCAAAGGGTTAAATGTCACCTACTAATTTCTGTCACAATAAATGCATAAAATCAATTCCAAAAATGATTCACCCACCAACATTATTTCCTCGAGGTGACAATCCCCCTGGCAGCGAGCGTCGAATTCCCGAAAACAAAATCACGCGTCGCAATTAAGCAAAAGAGCTTCGACCGACACGGCGGGGCGCGTCCGTCCAAGAAACGATTATGCCAGTGTCGCGCGTTGTCGAACGAGTATCTAGGTGCGTCGACTACCTATTTTGCGGTGGAACGGTGCGCACACGACAGCTGTTACAGTTAAGCGTGGTGTGTCCGGATCGTGTGCCCGGGAAAAACAAGAACCGGATAACGAAACGACACTACGCGGCGCGGCTCTCTCGAATAAAAAGCTCGAAATGCACACAATTAGAGAACGATATATAGGTGCATCGACGCGCATGAAATGAAATGATTCCGCTAGGAAAACAGAAGCCGCTTTAACGAGCTCTGCGCCGCGGAGATAGCTATGCAAAATACGTTTTCTCGCGTGCGCGCGCGCGTCGATGCTGCCCGGCCGCGAACAAATTGACTTTGATATGAGAAGGAATAAAGCCGAATGAAAGACCGAAGGAATAAAGCCTGGTCTGGCGTATCTATGTGTCGGCGCGCGCGCGCGCGCGCGCGAGCGTGTGTGTGTCCGCGAAAAAAGCTGAGTCCACCGGTTGTCCGTGGGAGCCGCGAAGTTATACGACAAATTCGCCCCTCGGAAAATTGCCGAGGGTAACCTAACCCTAACCGGTTCGCATTCCTTCGGCGAACCAAATTTCCTTCGGTCCCAACGCAATTCGCAACGATGCACGGCGAACAGAGAAACCCTTTTGCGAATCCGGGCAACTTCGCTTCCGGTGACGACGGGAACCGCCGACCCCCGAAAGTTTGCCGAACCAATTGCCGGGCCATGACTTTTCCACCGCGGTTTTGCACACCTTGGCCGACGCCGCGCCGATCGTCTTGGGAACGCGCGACGTTGATTAGTCAACCGATCCCCGGCTACGTCTAATCGGTTCGCAAACTTCCGAGTTTACGCCGCGTTCTTCCTTCCCGATTAACTCCGCGTTTCTTACGACGTATTCGCTTTTCGAGTTAGACGGCAAAAGTTCCCGGGTATTCTTGCGCGTTCCTCGGGGCTGCGATCGGTGAAGATGGGTAAGCTTGCCGGACCTCTTCGACTGTTTATCTTTTTGGTAGTTAACCCGTTGCACTACGATTTATTTTACGGTTTCAGTGATTCGGACTTATTTTTATAGTTCGCAATTCCCTAGAAAAGGAGATAATTTATATCTATTTTATTCTATTTATGTTTACCAATAGCTGAACGTTAACAAAACCGAAATAGAATTTTATTTCGGTTTTACCAGTTAAGCGCGCTCGACCGTGTATATGTTACAGTGAAACACCGAAATCTGGAGAATGTCGACTTTCACCGGTGAATGTCAACATTCACATAGTCGCTTGGTGTATGTCCGAAATATTTGCTAAATACCCTTATTTCTGACTTACACCGGTAAATGTTGACATTCACCATGCACTAATGGTGAATGTTGAACATGTTGGAAATTTATATTTTCTTCTCCGTAATTCAGTCGCTATAAAACGTCACGCCAAGTCGTGATTAATTTCGGGTTATGTGCTTTACGTTACATTTCCTCATAAAAAAGGTTTAGGGTTAGGGTTAGGGTTAGGATTAGGGAATCACTTGGGGGTAGAAGGGGGGGGGGAGCATATCTGTGATTGTCGACATACACCGGACAGGGTCCGAATATACAACAATGTAATAAAATATTCGATCTTTCACCGACGTATTTGGTATCTGTTGACATTCACCGGTGAAAGTCGACATTCTCCAATTTCGGTCATTCACGGTAACATATACACGTCAATCCGAAACTCTATTGCGGTGCGGTTAACGTTAATGAATTGTTAATTTCTTATCGAATAGAAATGTAATTCTTTCTCATTCAGCTTTACAAGGGCTTTGGCTTTTATAATAGCCGCGTTCGACGTGTATATTCGTCATTGCTTGATTTTCATTCCGCGCCGTGGGGGATTTCTAAAATTAAATTCCACAGTTAACTGGTTAAAGGAAATTCATAACGCACATATTTATTAAACTCTATTCAGGATCATCATCGTGAGTCTGAGGGCAAGGGGTTAATTAGATGAACACCTTTTGCAAACTCTTTTAAAATTGCACGAGTTTTTCGTAGACGTTGGAAGATTTAGTTTGCTAGAAAATTAATTAAAAAACATCGAAATTTCGAAGAAAACAGTAAAGGTCAATTTATATTGTTCTTCACATTTTTTTGTACCTTTTTAGTAGCTATCTTTAGTACCTATTCTCGTTTTATGCGGAATACATATTCGATCGACGGAGAAACTTGAAACGGTTGATGACCACAAAGGATTAAATTTAAATCGATTTAAATAACAAATGGATCCTCAATGAAGTGGCAATCTCACTCAAGAGGCACAAAATGGTAACTTTACGTGTTGATAGATGGAATGGATAATATACTGACAAGTCTGTCTGTTTATTATATTTTGAGAAATGAAGGATATTTTTAAACTTTTTAGAGTACTATATATAGCATGGTTAACATAGTGGTTACCTAAAAAGGTCAGGCTGGTAGTAAGTTATTTATAATTTTCGTTGAGAATTATTCATAGTAGTGTTCCCTGTGGATGTGCATAATGTTTATGAAAGCTTAGCAAATGGCTTTGATTAATAGTTGGCACACGCAACTGTAGAACTCATCAGTATGCGCAACTTTTTGGCCTGAGATGTTGTACAGAACGGTTACCAATTTTAATCGTCTGATTTGTCCTCCTGTAACCGTTTAGCGTTTCTAAATATGTGAAAGACGAAGATGGGGAACAACAATTCGAAATAGATACCGAATGTTAACTTTTACGCACAGTTCTAGACGATACAATAAAAATAAATGATAAAATATATGAAATGTATAAATTATATTTTCTTCTATTATTTTGAGGGATTAATATCGACCGAAAGTAATTTATAATTAATGCAGTAGATGTTACATTTATTATTGGAATGTGGATCCTATTATATCCTATTATATGAAGACTTCGAACAGAATTTTCTAAATGTGTATATTATTAATTCCCTTTAAATTGAAATGAAATTCTATTTTATCGTGGTCAATATTTAGAACCAAAGAACTTCTAATCATTGTAATTATAAAATAAATGTTCGCACGCACCCTTTCTCGTCGGCATAGTTCGTGAACTGGTCTCAGGTTTCTTTGAGCCGACGGAAATCGGATTATTTATTAATAGGACCCATAAACAAACAAATTAATCCACTCTGGTTCAACAATTCGATCGTACACGGCAGACACGTTCGGAATGCAATACTTACTTTGATCGATGCACCGATGACGCTATGAAGAATGCACAGCATCGATTGTTCACCGAACAAATGTGTTTCGAGCACCCCGAAAATAAACAGTGCCGGTTTATAGGATGCCATTAATGCTGTGCGCAATCATTTCGGCCGAGTCTCTTTAAAATAGGAGTTTGAATCACTTAAACGAAGTTATGGCTGTTTGGAAATGATTTGAACTGCACCGGTACGGGCATTGAAAACATTTCCAAAATTCTCACGTTTTATTGTGATTTGATTGAATTTTCCAAACGTAAAAGCTGGACCAATAATTAAATTTATTTGTTCAAGTTCGCTGAAAATACCGAAGCAAGGACCTTCGTCTGTATGATTTATGCTTTGCCGGTCATATTTTTATTATAAATCTGCAGCGCATTTTTTCAAATAAAATCTCTTTATGACGATGCTATGCTTACAAAGTAAATTATATTTCTTCGAAAGAAACAATAATTACAAATTGATAAACTATGTATTTTCTATTATTTACAACGACGTGTGTGTTTAAATAGAAATAGGAAAAACATTGCGAGAATTTAGGAGCATTATTTTCTGTATATTTAAATTATTAAAGGCAACTTTTTATTTGGCTGTACAATTAATGCAGACAATTTTTATTTTGCATAAAGATCCACAATTTAAGCCATTAAAATGATACTTTATTGCAATTTGTTCCCAGAGAAAAAAAATTTAACATTGGACGACCGTGTTTTAACTTTTATTCAGTTTCTCAAGAATTTCATGCAAGTCTTCAACTTCTTGTGTCTAATTGGAAAAAAGTAATATTATAAAATAATCTAGAAAAGTAGGTCCTTTTCTTTTCACTGTCGCTATTTGTTTAACAGTTAAAAGCATCGTTTCTTCGGCGGTTAAGAACGGTGTAAATGTAACCCGCCTCGAATATCGCATTTGTTTCGAATTACTCCGGGGTCAATGTTTCGCTTCTATCAATAGAACCCCACGTTCCCGGTGTTGTTGCGCGAACTACGAATGTTGACGATCAAAAAAGGAACTACCGATCGAAGTCTTTCAACGCGTGCATCCACTGCCGGGCAGCTACGATTCTTTTATCGCCGGCGTATATGATCGATGAGGTTTCCGATCGACGACATGTAAGGAAGAATGCAGTTTCAATTTTTTTTCCACCGCTGACAAATGATTCGACCTCGCCAGTCGGAGGCGGATCTGAAACGTTATGCATCATCGGCTGTACAACAAGACGCTCCCATGAATTGTTGCGCGCGGTTCTGTTTATCGATCGCGATTTTTCAAAAGGAAATTCTAAAATCCGCGACCGGAGACGCAGAGTGAAACACACTAATGCGTGCGAGGCTGTTTGGAGCAAAGAAACAATGATTAGAACAGGTTTTTGTTGTTTTCAGATCAAATATTTCTCAAGAAATGAACAATTATGGCAACCCGAAGGTATTTTCAATCTATTACAGTAAAGTCTTGATCTAAGCCGTACGGAGCTACACGATCTTAGTCAGTTCGCCTATCCCCTCCACTGGGGGGAGGGGAGGGGGGATAGGCCTCTGAGTTGCATGCTTCCCCCACCAACGTTTCACCTCTCATACGTCATGCCATAGACGACCTGTGCGCAGCTTATGCTGTCTATTCACATATAAGGGGCAAGGCTGCGCAGCGAAGGTGCGCGATGCACGAAAGGGACATTGGTGGGGGAAGCGTTTTGCCTGCGGCAGGTATACGTGCACATCACTGCCCTACACGATCTATGTCACAGCACGGTCCCGAGGATTGCGCTTAGATCAAGACTTCACTGTACAATAAATGGTTAAAATGATGAACTAAACCTTTCATGGAAACATTAACTATAAAATTGAATGGATACTAAACCGAAGCGGTGTGTGTTTCAACGATTAAGAATAAAAATGTGTACTATAAATGACGTGGTATAAAGGTAAAGATAAAATTGTGTTGTTAGACTGAATGATCTCCTTAGGTTCTATTACATAATTTGGAAATTTTGTACGACCGTTCCTGTTATAAATGTTTGCTCGACTGTGCACGGACAGCGAAAATAGGTTTCGATTGGCCGGCGACGTAAATTCGAAATACTCGGCCGAGCCGTTTTATCCGAAAGATTTTCTGATTTTGTTACTAGAGTTCAGTGGTTCGTTTTAGAGAGGTTTTCCCCGTTGGTGCACATCGACAGATAATTTAGCGATATTAGGGAATGAGCACGGAAAATTACGTCGAAATTCCGTATCGGTCTGAAGGAACTGGGAAATATCGAGTGGAAAATTGTTCTCGGTGCAATTGTATTCAACGACCACTGCTTACTGTAATAAAGCTGGTATCGATCGCAGATTATTTCTGACTTCTGCTTTTTAGAGCCCGTTTAATCGCTACTAAGTTATAATTGAACAGATCCTAATTATCTGATAGATAGAAAAACGCTTTTGTCCCCGCGGAAAATATTCGATCCTCTATCTAAGATCAAATGGACAATTGAGCTTTTTCAATATTTTACTGTTTAATCGCTCGATAGATACCAAGCTTCCTATATTCCAAATCAATTTTGTTAATAATTAGACTCAACAAAAATTGAAAGAACTTTTTGAAATTGGTGTACTGCTCTCTTCTGATCAATATTTCTACTTTTTCTTTTATGGAGTTAATCGATTAGATAAATGAACGACTAAATTATTAATTTATAGCAATGATAGGGTAGATGCGAGTTGCAAAATACCAAAGAACGAGATTCGACTACAGATCTATTTCTTTTTATCATACTATGTTTTCTGCTTCTATTCGTTTCTGCCATAAACGAATAAGACCCAAAACATCTTGCCTTCTCATAAACTTTCCCTCTTCCCTCTTTATAAAATACCTACAGAATAAATAAAGAACTATATTTCCTCAAATAAAAAAAAAAAAATAAAAAATAAAACAATCCTTGTGGTCAAAATAAATAAACGTTTTCTCAATGCCATAAGAGAATTAACATGTTCATAATCGCGTGATCGACAAATGGGTCAGGACAGTTTTGCATAAAAATGTTATCAAGTGACACGTAATTGGAGACAAGTGCCACGAGCATGATTAACCTAGAAGCTATTCTGAAACCAATGGTGCGACACTATGGTACTTTAAAGAAGACAGTTTATTACTTCCCCTCTTAAAGGAGAATTCATTGTTTTCCCGCGAGCTTGAAGCGTAGACGCGCGTAACGCACGAACGTAAACGTGAATTACGCGATTGGATAAAAGCTGCGAGATCGGGCTCGGTAAGCAAAACTACTTTCGGAAGTGTAAAGAAGCTAACTAGCGTTATGAAATCGCGGAAGATCGAAAATAAACCGCGCTGTGTGTACGCTTTGCTTAAAAATAGAGATTTCACCGTGGAACAGAAACATGACATGAACCACTCCTGCAGATGGCCGAAAATTTCTGTAAGCAAAATAATAAAAGTTCTCGAGGTGAACAGTGGGAGTACTTGGAACGATGTGTCTGTTGTTTGTCCAGAATTCCACTCGTAGAACGTCGTATACACTGTTTTCTATAAGCATCTCGACACACTCGTTCAAATAAATATTGGCGCATCGGCACTGTAAGAACATAATTTTAAATAGTATTATCTGCACGTACAGGCTACTCAGATGTATTAAAATTGCTGATTCGTTTACTGAATTACAAATCTAAGTAGAAACAGTATAAAAATATACTCATTTTATATATGCGAACTATTCGATTTTTAAATTAAACAAATTTTTTTTCATGTCAAATTTTTTATTTCACTGTTATACAAATCATAAGATTCTACAAAAGCATCTAGGACATCTTGCAAATTTTACAATTGGAATTCAGTAATTAGACTGGGGAACTTTCTGCAAAATAGAAAATGTCAATGATTTGATTTAGTTGGAATTAATACAACAGTATTTTCAAAATTTTTAATGGTTTCTACTGTTTTGCACTTCACTCATTTTCAATGTAAATGCATCAAATCCGCAGTCTAATAATAATACGTAACTTTCAATATTATCGTTACGAGTTCTTGGTGTTAACCATGGATTTAATACTGATTCTAGTCTCGAGGTTGAACAACAAAGTTTGATAGCACGGAAAATGGCAAAAGTTCGTGTTGTTTGGATGGAAGTTAATGAGAATGTTCCCATTATGGGATATGTGTCTTGCACTTTAAGAGTTTCCATAACGGAAACGTCGATTTCTAATGCGCTGATCGACTGTATTTCGTGGGACGCAATCATTACAGAACCGCGCCTGCCGTACGTTTCTTGAAATGCTTGCCGTTCATGCAAACTTCATCGAGTATCGATTTTGCAATAACAGAGGGCACCGCGAAAACCAGCTGACGACCCTCCCTGTGTTGGTGATTTCCGTTGAGGGGGGTCACATTGGTTGGTTTCGAGACCGTGGGTTCTTATCTTAAACCGTTACATTTTCGTTAGACTATTATATCGACGCTAGATGCAGAATAATTGAAAAAGTGGTTAGCAGACCGCGGCTTATTCGTGTGTACAGTCGATCCAAAAAGTATTTCAACACTGAATTTTCCTGACAATTTCTAGAGCGTTCACATATTGGTTAAACTTCACCTTGGCAATCCAGAAATTTTTAACTTTTTACTATATAATCCTGTGCAACTCGACGAGAAAATGTCAAAAATCAAAGTTTCAAGGGGAGGAGTTCACTGGTTCAAAAGTTATGCGCGTCTAAACTTGTTAATTGTATAATTTCAATAAATAAATCTGTCCAAGAAAATGTGAGGATCGCGAACTTGGTTCGTAACTTAGTATCATTGTTGTCTCTTCTAAATTGTTCTGCCATTTTCGAGCGGCGTTAATTCGTTTTAATATTTACTCGTGCAAACAATACCGTTAACATACCAAAAAGAGGGGAGAGTCTAAGAGGACTAGAGGAAACGTCGTTTCCAACCTAGGATTATAAGTGAACCGCGAAAATATTTAACGGGGAGTAATTATTGCGAATAATTATGGTTCTTTCTCGCCGGGTCCGGTGTTCCGGTAAAATCCGAATCCGCGTCTGCTCGGGAACGCTCGGCGCATTATGAGAACGGCGCTTCATCCGACACGTTTCACAATAATTTCATGCATTCATTCTCTCCCGCATTAGTAACATAATGGTTTCAATTTACCGAGTGGCGTAGCCAGTTTCGTACCACAACACGCGCAATTTTTCAGAACGATAGCGTATTCCAGTCGCGCGAAGGGCGAAGGGAAGAGCGCGTCTACTTTATTACACGGGACAGAACTAAATTCATACAACGAGAATTTACTACGTCATTTCACTGCGTACGAGGCGGCATAAAAAGTTGGACGGCTCGGAAGAAGCACCGGAAAGTCCCTTAAGCGGACCCGTCCGCGTGCTTCCTGCGGTTCTAACTACACGTAAATTTCACTTTGTTACGATATCGCGATAAATACGCGCGTAAACCGCGTCCGATCCGCCGCACAATCGCTACACGGTGTCGCGGGTTCGACAACGATCCATCGGAACCAATTAATATTAAATCCACCGAGCGTTAACATTTTGAACGTCCGACTACCGTTAACACGTGAGAGGACGTAACAATAGAGACGAATAAAATTAACGCAACACAATTATTCATATATTAGGGGGACCCATAAGTAATCAATTATTTTGAAAACTAAAACAAACTTTGTAGTAAATTTTTATTTCTTAATTTATTATATAATCTCCATCATTATCGAGGACAGTTTGCTATCTTTCCTGCAAATTTTCAATCCCCCTCTTAGACAAATCCAGGGTTCGTGAATCACTTGTGATGTCCACTTCGAGGCCTGTCAGAGAGATCATAATCACCAGCAGCAAACCTTCTGAACCAACGTTGACACTTGTTGACCTTCAATACATCTCCATAAACATCGAAAATTTTCTTTATTGTCGCTGTTGCATTAAATCCCGCATGAAAGGTACGGACGCCGCCATTTTATTACAGGGTTGTAAAGAAATGATTATACTTTTTAGAATATTTTGAACATAGTCTGCTTTACCGAAAACTATAAAAGAACACGTGTTTCCACTTCAACGATCGGTACAGAACTAAAGGCAAATCAAATTCTTCGGAAATAATTGATTACTTATGGGTACCCCTAATAATAAATGTCCTAAAAAGATTCTTTCTCGGTGTTAAACACGCCCCTACGGCTGAATTTTCCGTTCAGGCCATAAGGAATTTTTGCTATTACCTTTTTGCACTGTTACGTCGATTCTGAGTCGACATTTAACAGGTGTTAACACGTTGATTGCCACGTCATATGTGGGTGACGGAATTATTTATCCAGGTTTTAAAATGAATTTTTACGTTGATATATTCATTGTACCGATTAGGACCTGTAACATGCAAGAAAGTCGGAGGATTACTCAGTATCATACATATAATTTTTTGCAATTTTTACTTCATTAAATAACTTACTTTGATTTTATGGAATTTTTGGTGTTTCTAGTTTGGCGATCAAAGTGTTAAGTGGTAAGTGGAACCATTTTTCTCGAAAGAAAGAAATTTGTCTTTAGCTCCCGTGTCGTGGCAACATTTTTTATTCGAAGATGCTAATGGTGAAAGAAGCTTTAATGCAGTCGTGGTGCAAGGGGTTAATGGCGTGCGTCCTAGACCAACGGTTTCGGAGATGTCAGGGCTAGCCGTAAGAAAAGTTTGGGTCCGGACAGAGGCAAAGGAAACCCCTCCCCGCTCCCCCTGTTATCCCGTTCATTAACTCCACGTGGGATTCCATACATTACGGACGCGCCTTATCCAGGTGAAACGTATGGACTGTTTGCGTGCATGAGGAAAACCCTTGGTTTTAGGACTGTCGAGAGAGGCCGGGCAGGGTGCAGTGGGTGGCCGGTAGGGTGGGAGATGTCTCGGTATCGGGCTGGATCTATAGATCGTGGTGGTTGTCCCCCATGAATCACACCCCTATCTGCTGGAATACGGCCTGTATTTACAACGGCACGCTAACCCTCCCTTACGAGCCGGTCGGCCACCCTTGCCGCCGCCGTTCGTTGCCTATACGTCGTGGCGCGCCTATATCTTTCTAATCAACTGTTTGTCTAATGTCTATGTAAATACGGTATGTTAATTATCTGGATGGTAACGTGTACGCCAGCTATTAATCTGTGAAACATGTTTCTTCCTCGTAGCCGCGGTTCCGATCTGTCCGGGCACCGCGGGGATGTTACAAATCGGCTGTCTGGAGCGTTTGCGATTGATTTTTTCCATCCACGATCATCCACCCGCCCCTCCCCGCGAGACAAGACCAGCCCCGTCGTCGAATCCTTTGTCTCCGTTCGCGTGACGCATCGCAGGAAAACGGCGATCGCGTATACGCGTCCGTATCAGGGGATTTGCGATCTCCGATCCTCGTTACAACCACGCGTCACACGTTACGATAGCACGCCGCGATTTTCTGCTTTTCTCGAATCCGTAACATTTGGCACTGGTAAGGTGGTAACGTGCCACCGTGTCACAGCGAAAACAATTGGAGACGTTCTAAGTGCGACACTCTTAGAGCCAACAGAGAACAACTGTGCCAGAAATGCACTTGCTTGAAAGGAGTGATTCCCGATTTGATCAATGAAATGGACGGAATATTATTTCTTATCGCAGCACCGCGTAAATTGCGAAGCCCGAACGAATCGCAGCGCAATCTTCGAATCTCGAAGGGTTGTTTAACGATTTTAAAAGTGGTTTCTGTTTGTCCATTTCGGTGGGTATTCAATCAGGAACGACGCAGCCGGCGAAGGTGTCGTGCCCGCGGATGATTTATGAAAATGGAAAAAAGCAGCGGGGAGGAGATGATTAGTCGTTGAAACTGTTCGCGCTGTTTCTATTGCGGCAAAAAAATCAGCGCTTTACTTACCGAACCCACAGTTCGTTACCCTCCGCCTGCATCGGCTGGCTTGATCGATAGAGAGACATTAATCTTCTTAACAAAATCTCTCCTTAATTGCAAATTACCTTCGGGAGTCGGGCCGGCGTGTAATTCAATCCTGACATTTGCCCACAAAAATGCTGTTCCGTCGGTTCATGCAGGCCGATGGAAATTTGGAACGTCTCGAAACGGATCTCGACGAAATTCGAGTCCCGAACGTGGTAAACAACATTTCTATTCCTGGTCGTGCAATTTCGTTACATTTATTCTTGCCTAGGATTTTTTCTAGGTTTTTCGAAATAGCACCAACTTGTTCATTTTCACCGAGTATTATTTTTCGCAGTAATTTTGTTTCCCCTAACAATTTCATGAGGTTTTATATTCTGACTTCTTTGTTCCCGTTTCTAAATGTAATTTGCCTCTTGTTATTTGGGTCTTAAACGATCTTCTTTTAATTACCACCACTTTGTACAACTGTTTTCATTCACATTCACTTACGTGCCGTTTAAAATTTTAAACAGAATAGGTTAGAGAAGAACGGTAATAATTTTCTCTGTATTCCATTTTTCAATAAATACAAGCCCAATCCTCGGGTTCGTGCTGTGACATAGATCGTGTAGGGCTTATATCGTGTTTAGTGTCATTTTAATCAGAAAAATGCCATAAGTTGGTGAAAGTCCCGTAAAAAAATAATGAAACGTAAAGAAGTTTCGTAACTGGATTAGTAGTGGTTCACACGGATATACCCGACCCGGTATCGGATTACGTGGAACGTTTACACTTCACACTGCTCGGCGACCGCGGCAGCTCGAGCTTATGGGCCCCTCGCGAAGTATACCTGCCAGTGGAGGGGATAGGTGCACTCACTAAGATCGTGTAGCTCCGTTCGGCTTAGATCAAGACTTTACTGTACTTCTGTCTTTACCGGAAAGAAGATAAAAGTGATAAACAGCGGATTTTATACATTTATGGTCAAAATGAGATGAAACATGGAACAGTAAAACTATTACAAGAATGACAGAACATGAGTATTAATAACAGAGGGAATACATTTTCATCAAACTGCATTTTCTCGTAAACGATGCATGGATATTTTGCAGGAAGGCTTCAAGTCTAATAATAAATATTAAACGTACAGTCGATTCAAACATATTAATGTGTCGACTTATCCATAGACTAGAGCCTTGAATAAATGAAATGGACGAACTTATCGCAGTAACTCAATTGTAAGTGCAGTTAAATAATGGAACGACGGACTTCGCGATGGATAATAATAGTTTAACGATTTCCAGCGGATTGTTACGGGAACTTTAAAGCTCCAATTCGGCGGTACTCACGACCCGAATGAATTCGTAAAAGTTTCAATACGGAGATAGACGGATACGTGTGATATGTATATCCAACTAATCGAGCCGTGTTTGCGAATGATCATGGAACGGGAGCATAACAGGAAACGAAGATAAGCTTGTATCACCGAAAATCAGTAATTTCAAGTCCGCAGTAGCTGCAGGGTTAATTAGTAGCTCGTGCTCGCGAGTCCCGAGTCTCTTTACTGCATATTAGGCGGGAGTAAAAGCAACCGGCACTGGCTGGTACGGTCTGGCCACTTCATTTTTGAGGGCGGAATGTGGTATTAGCGCTGTTTCGCCGAGGTACCCTTCAATTTAACCCTTTTTATTTAATAAGCCTACGCCCACGCACACATACACACATGTGGATCGACGTTTCTGTCGTTGAGAGAAATTCTACTTGGAAATCGAACGTTTTATACCGAAAACGGAGCTTTGCTTTTGGCAAAATTCGAGCAGAATGGACATTTGTTTCTCTCTGTAAAGTACTTAATTATTAGAATATAAGAACATTCTCTTAATCGTTGAAATAAATTAATATTCGTACTTTTATGCTGTACGAACACAAAGGCTTGTGCTAGGTTGAAAAATGAGGGTTCAATTGAGATCTACAGTGATTTCTTTATATATGTCGTCCAGGCCTGGATGATAAACGTCGCGGAATTATCCCCACTACCGCGGGGTGTACCTGAGAATTGACTGCACTTATTTTACTATGGGTTCCACTATCACTATCCCTGTGGGTCTTCATGCAGCTTTTGCAAAAAAATTAAAAAAAAAAAATTGAATATTTTACAAGAACACAAGGTTTTAGTTTAGGTTGCGAAACTGTTTTAGTTTATGTTTTCTTATTTCGAAAAACATACTTCATCATGATTGCTCGCAGCAAAAGCGAAATATTATTAATTTTTACTGGAATGTACATTTTCGCGAATTTCACAAACGTGCAGAGTACGGTTATCGTGATAAAAATACAATAACTGAACTGTGGAAAGTAGAGTACAAAAATCGTTATAGTAAAGCACAATGGCAGTGAAAGGTGATTATAATCATCCAACCTGCGTAGATATTCGCAGTCTGCTAATAACAGTTTTTAATTTCAGCAGAAATACTCGTTTCATTGTGCTTTGTGCCCTCGCTATCCAAATTAATTGAAGTTCATTTTGTAAATTACTAAAATATGAGAAAAGCCTTTTTGACCGAGCTCGATAGAACTCTCAGTCGAAAAGGATTTACACACGGGCCTACGTACAAAAGGAGAAAAATAAATACGCAATTTTATTATGGGAATCGTGGGGCTATTTAAATAAATACACATTTTCGTGAAATAAATTGTAAAAAATAAATCACAGCAAAAATTTCAGTAAATGTTTTATCCGACATGAAATAAAATAAAATTCTCTACAAATGTTATTAAATTTGTTTGAGCACTGTGTGGAATCTACAGATACGCTAACAAAAATGACTGGTATGGTCACGTCATGCACTTCGCTCTGTCGAATGCACTAAACCTGCACTTCTTTCGCGTGTTTCAAGAAATAACCGCGCTATCTTTTTGCACTGAAGTGTACGATCTATCATGCCTTGTAGGTCACTGTACTAGTATGACAGCAGACAATGCAGCTGCAGACTGTCATCGTAAACAACTCAATAAAGGCTGCAAATGCAGGCAGATGGTGCACCGATAGAAAACGAATCCAGCGAATGAACTTTGCTGGTCGACAAAATTAATAATCACCGCTTCAATTCTTTGTAAAACCGTTCTCCAGGCAGAATAAACAATTTCAATTGGAACCCAAAATAATGGAAAAGTATTACAACCACTAAAGTGATCTTTATCAATTTTTTCCCAGAATGCTATTAACAATATAGAAATTAACTTTCACGGGCTGTGTAGGTGCATCCTTAATCTACTAGAAAACATTTTTTTAAGGTACATTTGTTTATTTATTTATTCGACAGATTGCAATCATATCAACCTGTTCTGAGTGTAAAAATGCCTTTTTGTCATAAGATCAATTGACTTTATATTCTTAAAAGAAATGTTAAAAATAAGACATAAAATTAATAGCGAGCTTCCAAATTTAGAAAACGAGCTTTCAAAAAAGAAACACCAGATACTGTTAACACAGTAAATAATCTGAAACTTCGTTATTTTTGCAAATTCACCCTGGAAATGTTGACAGTACAAATTAATTTACACAGAAAATTAATTTTTTGACCCCTTTATATGAGAAACTCCTTTAAGAAGTCCACAGAAGAATGGAATTAATGAGCCAGATCGCTGTTCCCATAAGTTTCCGCGATAACAGGGAATAGGTGACATAATAATGTTTCTCGAAGATGTTTGCGGTGTGTCAACAAATTTCTATAATTATGTTTGCTAATGCAGCCGCGAGTAACTGCATGGGAAAGTGGTGGCTAGCGTAAGTAGTATTTCTGAGAATCTTAGTCTCTCGGAAACCCCGTAAGCTCTCCGCGCAGATATTTAGGTAATGAACGCCCAACATACTCGCATTCATTACTGTTTGCAAGTCGCTCCTGCGAATTTCCTATACCGTTCCCGCGGAAATCGCTCGAAATATCAAAGCGCAAAATCTGTAAACATTAGCGGTGTACTTCGTTAACAGTCCCTGGGAAATTTGCTCGTCCCTGTTGATTTATCAGTCTCTTTGGACTCGAATCTTTCAGAGTCGTCTTCGTTCCATCAAAATAGAATTTTTAGTAGGATCTTCTTATTAAAAAAATATTTTCACATTGTTTATTTAAGTTCAATCCATCTCACAGAAAAATATATCTAATCCATGACTAAGACAGACAGTATACAGTAGATCCAAAAATATTTCAACACTGAAGGGTCTAGCCGCATTAAGGTAGTCAAAAATGCCCTTCGGCCGATATTGACCGAAAATGGCTCGTTCGATAGCATGCCAAGAAAGAACCCTTTTCACCAAGTTTTAGCCCTGCACCTCGTTAGTAAGGCTAATTACGGGAAACAAAGGAAAATCCAGTTTTTGCCATCCAGTTGTTTCCCCCATTTACTCACATCTAAAAATTTTCTTAAAAATCTCACACATTTAGCCAATCGAACCACATATTCGAGAATTTTTTCAGATTTTTTAGTTGCAAGCTCTAGTTGTAAAAAAAATGAGAAACCAGGAAAGAATTCGAAAAAATACAGACCACCCTGGGAATTAATTTAACAATAAGGTATTGTCGTCAACAATTGTCCAATGTTTTTCATATTTTTAGTCAGGGTGTAGTCATAGTTAAAACGACTAGTTCTCGTAACAAATCTTTCCCAAACTCGAAAGCTAAGCGCGTGAATATAAAATGGTGGTGGAGGGCTAGTTCGAAATCATCTTTCAACCAAATTGGCTCAGTCGGTGGGCGGTCGTAGCTCAGGATCATTGAGCGGGGAACAATTTCGCGGGAGTTATAGCGCGAATTAAAAAGCAAAAGTCGATGCTCGCGCGCGGAACGCGCGGGGGAGATTACGTTTTATAACTACTCTAGACGCAAGCGGGGGGGAATACACAAGCTACGCCTTGCAACTTGCTACGTTCGCTGTCTCCCCCGGTGTTTTACATAGGTTGTATTTCTGAGGGTTTATTTTTTTTTTCCCTTCAGCAAGGCGAGTCCGAACACACCGTGTGCACGCATTGCCGCGCGTACCCGCAACGGCGTGCCGGTTCTTTGTTTTAATGAACGTAGTTTACGCTGGTTTAAATTCCGTCGCGCAGGATTTTTAAATATCCTGCGCTCGCTCGGCCCCGGTGTAATTCAAATGGTCATCCCCCCTCCCCCTCCTCCCCCTCCCTGTCTCCCCCCTCCTCGCCACTTGCCTCTCGTCGTTGATTAACGAAACGGGAATTACGTTGGAGCGACAGAGTTTTATTCGATTCAATTTCCAATTGATACGAACCGCTCTAGCTCTCGATTCTTTGCGAATTAGATTTCGCTGCGACGAATTAGGCGGTGAATTATCCGACCCCCCCCCCTCCCCAGTCCTACAGGGTTGAATAACTAATACCGCATCGAGTCCTGTCGGTGTTTCAATCCTCAGACAGCGGGGGCCGGGTTCATTTTAACCCAGAGGACAGTGGTTCGAATGCTATAATTTTGCCGGACAAAATTCAATAATGTTTTGAAATGTTGAAAAGTGTTCTACTACTTTGATGGGCAACTTCATTTCTCTTATAATTTTCACATGCGTGTAGTTTATTATTTTATATTTAGTAACAAGCCGAATGAAGCTATGTACATATATTATTAATATATTTCTGAAATATCATTGTACTTTTTGTATAAATTTTAGCTTTTATATATATAATTTATACTTTAATTTTAGTAATTATACGCGAAATACTAATATATTTCTGAAATATCATTATACTCTATATATGTCATTAACTCTTATACCATATTTGTCTAATAAAAAAAAAAAAATTAAAATAATTCTGTAATAAATTGTAATATTAAAGCGGTTTATATATGCGAATTATTATTTACTCGGTAAATTGTGTTCGATTAGATAGATTTAAAAACTGCAACCTCAATCGATAACAAGTGGATCCTTATGCAAAATAAAAAAATGTTGTGCATCAATTTTCTATCTACTGGCAATTTTCTTTTTGAAACGGATATTTCGATGTGTTTTCTGCGGGGAAATTGATCGCGCGCTTCCCTTCAATTGTTCTAATAAATACCGCGATTGCTCAGGGTGACAGTCGACAAGCATCGAAATTAGAAGCAATACCGGCGACACGCGTGCGCTTCCCCGGGGTTAAATGTTCCGTTAAATTGACACTTCGCCAGGTTTCCGGCTGCTCGTTTTCCACGGAGCGGCTCTTATTTTTCACCGCGAAGCTTATTTCTTTGATGTGCACGGGCGAAATTACTTCGCCCTGGCGTGCCCCCTCCCCCTCTCCCATTGTTTCAGGATGTGTAATTTCATGTATCTTGATGACACCCAACAGTGTCGTAATGCAAACCAAAAGGGCCGGCAGCGGGCGGCCCCGGCCTTTGTTTCGTCGGCGCGCTTTTAAATGTCGCTCTTTTGTCATTCCCTCCGTGGCGAACGGGAAAGAATGTCTAATGAAGCACCTCCTTGATCTTACCGGCGACAAAAAGAGGAGTCCCTCGGAATCGTGTAACGAGGCACCGAGGACACACGTTGCGAAGTTAGCTAAAAGCCCCCGCTATTCTTCGAGCTTCTTCTGCTTCTTCTTGCGAATCGAATCCGTTGCAGTTACCCCTCTGCGCCGGAGAGCGCAATTCACTCTCGATCTGGTAATTTAGTTGCTGCTCTGTCTCTCGGTTTTCCATTAGGTTGGTACACGCGGAATGGCCGATTTTTTTTTACAGTGACATTAACCCGTAATATACGAAGGGGAATCACTTAGGATACCATGTAAGTTTAAATCAGAATAACCTTTTTAACCATGGACCGAACGACTTCAGATTCTCTGATAAACTGGGATTAGTTTACTACGTGTATAATGGAAATTTTGGAAAAATACCGTTTAGTCTGTATTACGAAAAATATAGTTAAACTTTAGTTTTAATAAAAACCCACTTTTCCTACAAAATTCTGCGAATTCAAACTTCTGTGAAAACGTTAACAAATTTTTTGGGTGAGTGAATCTTCCACGGATTCGAAGATTGAAGGCTCCTCTTTGCAACGACACCTTAAAAATTGATGTACGATTTTTTTCCAATGATCTATGGATCGAAAATGGAGACCAAGTTGAGGTAAAGTCGGCTTTGCAGGAAGTAGAATAGGTTGGTCATGATCGGACGAATCCTATCCAATGCCTACCTTTTTCTCAAAAATGAGGTGTCAAACAAAAAAATGTTATCTTTCGACTTGTTTTTAAAAGTAAAATCACATGCGAAAACCGTAAAATTTCTGTGCACAAAAGTATTGAGTTTTTCCTTTATTATTCATTTAATAATTTGGGAATTAATTTCTGTAAAAATGCAATTCGGTTTTTAGAAGTTTAATAGTCTGTTATTTGGAATTTGTAGATTTGCGTAACCAATCAAAACGTTTGATTGATATTTTCAGTTGCACACTGTGAGAGATAGCGTTGACATTTTGGTCTTTATTCGATTTATTTGTCAGGGAAATTTGATTGTCTCTTCTCCAAGCGTTTTGATATGATTAACGTTTCCTTCATGACAATATTACGTCCCGATATCCTTCTTTGAGGTGCATTTCCGCCAGCGGATAATAATGATCACGTTTATTGACCCCGTGTTATCAAACTGCCCGTATAATTCACAAACGGTTATAGAGTTATGCGTATTGGAAACGGATTATGACTGATTTTATTAACAGTTTCCCGTTGCGACAAGGTGATTATATTTATATTACCTGGCATTAAATGTTCGTTTATTATGCACCTATTGTAATGCATCGATCAATATTTTAGAATAAAATATATTTTACAGGGCGTTTATAATTTGGCGTGTATAAAAGCACGATTAACTTACTCGAAAGTGTGACAGTATAACTAACACCTCGTGCACGTAAAGAATTTGTTAGATGTAAATCTAGACTCTGTTGATAAATGGTGCATTAACATATTCCAATGTGAGATTAATTCCATCATTCCACATTAATTCCACACATTTGTCGAAGGTGAATCAGCTTTAAAAAATGGTGCAATAACAGCTTCCATCAAGAAATCGATTTATTAAGCCGTAAACAATGCTGTTAACAATCAATTCTACCTAAAAAAATTTTCGAAATGCTCCAAGCTTTAAAAAGAGTCGAAATTTATTATTTTACTAGTTTTTTTAAACGAAATTCTCACAGTTCAAACATCGGCAAATTCCACGGAAATCGAAAATCTAGTGTTCAAATACTTTTTGGTTGCACTGTGCACATTCGCTGGAACCGTAACACAAAAGCTTTAAAAATCGGGCGAACAGTTCGCCGGCGAGCAAAGGCGAAACGGAGCCTGAACAGTTTCGGTTCAACGAAAACGAAAATCGCTTGGGGATGACTTTCGTAATAATCCTGGCTACGAATAGCTATGGTAAAAAAAGAACCCCGACAAGGGGTTGGAGGGAGAGGATCGGCAGAAGAAGGGCTGGGAGAAGGGTCCAGATTATTCGGAAAAACGTAGCGCCGTTTTCATTTCCCCCCCGACAGCCCGCGTATTCTGACAACGCGGAATTGCCGAGCGTTCCGAAGACGTAGCCGCATTTACCGGATAATGAAAACTTTAATTGCCTCTAAGCAAGACGACACGACAATTCGTTCGCGGGAGCGAGCTAGGAAAATTGCACTTTCCCCGAGAGCACCGCGCGGAGAGACAACTTCTCCGCGGAACTTTTACATAAATGAAGAAATCCCGCAGAGATCCTTTGTGCACCTTCGGACGCTCCGCGTTTCCCTGCTCCGCGATCGTAATTGAATTCGTTTTTTTGTATCGTGCCATCTTTGACAAGATGCGCCGGCGGCCGTGCGGCGAACCGGAACGCGCGATTAACAGTGCGACGAGACAGTGATAAGTCGCGGGAAGATGGTAAATTCGCGAACGTCGCGCGGTCGCGGTGTCCACCTGCCAAAAACGGATTCATTTCTCTTTGTAACGCAGGCCCGCGTGCCCGCGGTTATCAAGGTTTACAAATTCATGCGCGAAATAAACTCCGCATTGAAATTTCACAGAGCCACCCGTGCGTTCCAGCGAAATAACAAGCGGAGTGAAAAATTGTTGTGCCGCTTCCGTTTGATCTTTACCATTTTTGCGTTCGATGATACGCTCTTCTTGATCGCTGCGTCTACATTTACGCTTTCCGGGTAACTTTGGTTTTGATACTTTCTCTGTCTTGTTAGTGAAAGATGGTGAAGACTCTTCTTTAGTAGACCGCGGATTTTGAATGTAATTTAACCTGTAAAAACATTGAAACAACTTAAGAACCCTCATGCTATTCTCAATTTATTAAAAGAAATTTTTACATGTTTTCTGTGTTTTGTGATTGACGAACAAAATTTTTATTTTGCATAAATCAACATGTCAGCGAATTACAAGATTATCGAGAGCGTGAATTTTTAACACTTTAATTACCAATTTCATTTTAAATTGTCAGTTTAATACTTTAAATTCGTTTAATGGTTAAACTTCACCTTGGGAAACCAGAAATTTTTAACTTCTTTTTATGTAATTCTGTAGATTTTGGCACGAAAATGCCGAAAATCCAAGTTTCAATCCTAGGAGATCACATAAATAAAATATCAACGTATATATCAACATAGATCGAGTGTATTACAGTAGACATCGAATTTTTAATACCATAATGTTGTAATTAGACTACGGATTTCTTGGGAATATCTTCGTTTAACAATTTCAATTGATCGGAATTCAAGCATTGCCCAGTCTAGTTGTAACATTATTATAAATTGTCTTTTGTTAATAATTATTTCTGAAAATGTTCGCAAGCGGAGTATATGTTAAATTAACCATTTTCCCGAGTTCTGCGAACAATCTGTGAACGACATATTTTTGTAATTAGAGAACTGCTGTAACAGTGAAAGAAAAAGTCGCGCGAGTTATGCTAGTTTTTGCCAAAAAGATCCTCGAACAAACTGCAATTCCGCCTTAATGCCGGAGAAAAAGATATCCGGCGACCCAGCTGATTACGCTGGACGAAAACTTTCAGATAAATTGCCAAGATTAGAATGCATAACATCCCCCAGAACTTGCGAAATTCCGATGTTCGTTTTGCAACAAGCGGGACCGCGACAATATCTACGATAGATCTGATAAGAAGGCATAAGCTTACCTGAATTGATTCATGAATATTTCATTTAAGATCTCCCGTCCACTGTGTCCGGTATACGATAATAATTTTGTTGCCGTGTGGATCGCAACTAATCCATCCGTTATCGATAGTCTCGCTCTGAAAGAATAATCCTTGGCAATTACTTTCATTATGTAACGACTGAACGTCACTGAAATTCACTCATGGAACAAGAGAACGGAGATTGTAAAACGTTATTCACAATTTTCATGTTAAAATTTTTCACGTTCAAATTGTCAGACTCCTTAGAATTATGTGTAGCTTAACTGGTTCACCAATGATTAACGCCGTCATTAAAAAAATATATTAACTCCATTTTTTGAGCTTCGTTGAAATTGCTTGGTGATGGAATAGAAAAATGAAAATTCTAAAATGTAAACATAAATTTAGCATTCGTGACCTGTTCGAGTAGTACATTGGGTTAAACTTTAGCTCAGGAAACCAGAAATTTTTAACTTCTTTTTATGTAATCCTATAGATTTTGGCGGGAAAATTACGTAAATCCACGTTTCAATCCTAGGAGGTCACTAGTTCAAAAGTTATGTGCGTGTAAAGATGTGCGATTATCAGCGTTTTTGACAAGTGAGGACGCCGACATGCTGGTATGTAGTGCTGCTAGATAATGCCGGTAACGTAGAGTACTTTGAGAGGAAATATCTTCTCCGCACACACGAATAAAGAAAAAGTTGTAAACATAACTTGCAATTCTTAATCGCTTGCGTGGCTGGAGGGCTCCGCCCCACTATAAAATCCATCAACTCGTGCACGGTATCTAGCGGCTCCGCTCGTTAAGCGAAGCGCGACGATCACTGCATACCAACATGGCGGCGCCCTTACCTGTCAAACACGCTAAGAATCGCACATCTTTACACACGTACAACTTTCGAATTAGTGATCTCCTAGAATTGAAACTTGGGTTTTCGGCATTTTCTCGTCAAAATCTACAGGATTACATAAGAAAAAGTTAAAAATTTCTGGTTTCCTCAGGTAAAGTTCAGCCTGCAACTGAAGAATGTTCGTTGAACGAACGAATAACCGTGGTAAATGCGAATGTTTGAATTTTGACCCTGTCAAAAACAATTTCCAGCGACAAAGTACGAGTCGAAAGCGTCTTTCACGGCGTCCTCGTTCGAGCGATCACATTTATCCGATTCAATTAATTAAATTCATCCGGGGAGCGACTAGATGACAGGCTTTTTCCAAAGTTTTGATAAAAAGGGGAATGATATCGCGGTGTACACCGAGGAGGGCCGTCAAAGGTAGTCGTTCCTGGTTTCCTATCTCGGCTCCAACAAGCGATAAGTCTCGTGCATAATTGAATTCCGCTTTATGCATTACGTCTGCCCGCCGACAAGGGAAATTTTCGTGGACCACTCCGAACGAATTACGTAAAAACGGCGTGCTCGATTAAACATTTGCATAAATTTTCTGGGCCAAACATAATTTACCGCTGCGCGTTGCTGAAGCTGAAGCGCGGAATTCGAAGGGGAACTGGTGTCTAATCCTCCACATTTTCTATGCCCTCTACTTTTTGAACGAGCTGAATTATAAAGAAACAAAAAACGGACAGTTTCGCGGGAATAAAAAAGCGCGCAAGCCGGAAAAAATTATTACCCACACGATAATAATTCCTCGCGAAAAAATCTGACGAAAATGCTTTTACTCTGTTTCTTTCTCTTTTTTCTTTTCAAATTGGAAAAAGCAACCTGGAGGATCCATTCTGCGGATTTGTTTTCGAAAATGTTTTAATTGTTTCAATGGCCAATTAAAATCGGCGATACGTGACCATTGATCCGGGACATGAATGGGTACAGTTTAACGGGACCATCGAGCGACACACAACGATATCAATCGTATCAATCGACCCTTGATGAAGCTAACTGTAATGCTAGCGTAACGCTCGGATCATTTTCCCAAAGGTGTGGATACTGCTTACACTAGAAATGCAACAAAGTTCCCCTAATGACACCCATAGAATATCGGCATAAATTTAACTTTGTATTATTTTTAGCTGAACGAAGGTCACAGTAAATAACGAAAATTCCCAATTAATTCGTACTGGCAATTTGATGACATTTAGCTAACCGAAACTTTTCAGCTTGCCATAATTTGTTACAGCTGGACTGCAGACTTTATGCATTTATGACAGAACTGACTGAATTTAACGTAATGGAAAAATAATTCAAGAATATGTATTATTTTCAATTTATTAAAACTATTAGAGAGAATGACATTTCTATTTATTTTTCAAAATTTTTATTCTGCATAAAAATCCACAGACCAGCTATCAGTCATTTCTGAATTGCTATGGAAATTTTCATTTCCGTTAATGGTTTTACAGAAGCTGGAAGTAACGGTCTTTCCCTTGATCAAAGAGAATGAAAGAGAAGTGTCAGTGACCTGTGCCATAATTTCTCGCGGTCGAATCATTTCAACGTTTCCGCCGGGATCATTGATGGATCCCGAGGAAGATTGCCCCGCGCGACGTGTAAAAATGATGTTTCCCGTGCAGCCTGGAGCATCGTAAACGGGCAAAACGATTCACGAAACGTTTAACCAAGCTCATAAAACCGGTTCACGTCGACCGGGCACGTACGTGTCGGTTTTCATCATTTACCTTATCACTACAATCCTTTATAGCTCATGAACAAGCGTGGACCACGTTCGCCGGCCCGTGATGGAGTATCGGATTTGTACCTTATGTCAAGTAACCGTAACATATATAACTATGATATCACGATCGTATTTAGCTCTTCTTGTCGTCCAAAGTGTTTCAAGAATGTAGGGGATGGCACCCGGTTAAATCGTTCCCGTACGTTTTATCCAATGTTTGTCCTCCGTGGCCGCCACGAAATTATGTACCTAATGCTGGGGGCCGCTCTAGGAATGACATAACTATACCTTCCAACCCTGTAACAATTCCTCGTCCCGTTATCTCGGCTCCGATAGATTTACAACGGCTATGATGCGATAGTTTTTCGACAGCTTCGGGCTTCGTAATTTTTCCCTACCTTCTGCCAACCGAGATCTCGATCTTAAAGATTTACCGTCACAGCGTAAGCTTCCTGTGTGCTAAATTTTTATCGCCGATCGATCGTTCATCGGTTAATTCGTTTGCAGTCTATTACAATTATTAAGGGATGGAATCAATTTTTATGCAACTCCTTTTATTTTGCGTAAAGATCCCGTGATGATTAATTGTTAGACTGCGGATTTTGTGCGTTTATGATTAAAGCGAACAGTTAAAATACAAAATTACGAAGACTAGATGAATTTAGGAATATTGTTAAATTATATCTGATTTAACAAAATTATTAAAAGACAAAACATATTTTTTTATATAGTCTTTGTTTTTGAAAACGACTTAGAAAATTTTTATTTTGCTTAAAAATCCGTCGGTTATAAAAATGTTTTTTCTGTTTTAATTAGAAACGAATTCCATTTAAACATGAATTGTAGCTAATAATTAATTAATCCCTTTAGATTTTCAAAATCTTGAATTCTTCATTAAGAACATTGCAATTTAACACTTTGAATTCGGAGAATTTCGGCAGAAGCACTTGTTAACAACAATTTTTCTGTATCAATATTTATTAATTTAATATAATTTGGTTTAATACAGAACGTGTAAATACGTCGCTTGGGTTCAAAGGATTAACTAATTACGGATCAACACACGCCCTAATAGCTTTCGTTTTTATTGAAAATTAGAATTTTGAAAACTGCGACTTTTAGCAATAAGTGTTAATTACTTTTTCGATGAAGGCGCACCAAAATTGGTTTCTTAAAATAAAAATTTCTACCGGAATTTAAGAGAAAGCTTTCCCATATCAAATGTCAATTTCCCAAACAGCCTATTCACTTTTACCAACAAAAGTTAATTAATTCTCGAACAAGGTGCGCCCAAATTATTTTCATAAAAGAAATACTTGTGCTCGAATTTTAAAGAATGCGTTCTCATGTCAAATGTCAATTTTCCATACAGTCTATTGACCTTTAAAAACAACAGTTAATTAATTGTTGGTCAAGATCTGTCTAAATTTTCTTTTAATAACAACTTATACTGGAATTTCGAGGAATACGTTGTAATTTTAGAAGTTGATTTAACATAAAGTCTGTTGACTTTTAACAAGACGAACGAACTGTTCCGCGATCATGGGATTGTTGGCAATATGTGAAGTTCCACACGAGTGAAGTTCGTGCCAAGAGAAATGAAAGCCGCGTAAGATAAATTGAAATTCTATGATTTATGCCGGGCAAGTAGGAAGATCCGTTCATACAGCAGGAAGGGTTGTTGGATCCCATAGAATCGCGAAGAATACATAGGACTGTGGGAATGGGAACAACATTAAAAAGGAAACGGCGCCCTCCGACGGGGGAAAAAACGTAATACTAGACTTCGTGAGTTATGTGCGGAGGCAAACAAGATTCTAAGAGGATTCTCGTTCCTTCATTATATCGACGCGTTCAATTTACAGCGATTCTATTCGCCGGTGATTCGGTATGAAATGGTTTCATTAAAAATATTCTCATCATTCCACATCGACAACCACTAATCCTCAACTTGAAGAATAAACAATTTCGCAGCCCTTACCAATTTCATTTTAAATTGCCATTTTAATACTTGGAATTCGTTCAATGGTTAAACTTTACCTCGGGAAACCAGAAATGTTTAACTTTTCTTTATATAATCCTGTAGATTTTGGCGAGAAAATGCCGATAATCCAAGTTTCAATCCTAGGAGGTCGTCAGTTCGAAAGTTATGCGATTTTCAGCAAAGAAGTCTAACGTTAAACACACCATGATAAGAACCACTACTAAAGCATCGTTAACTCGAAGCACCACAGGCATCTTCGCCAGTTTCTTGTGTATTGTTTCCCAGGAGCATCGCCTAAACGCGAAAGGATCGCAACAGCTGTTTAGTCGATCGAAAAATTGACTCGGGTGTACTCCCGTAAATACAAAAAGAAAACCAATTTTTATTGTCAGGGAGCGGGAGCGGTGCGTTCAGGTTTTAACGATTTTTGTTTTCCGTTGGCGGGCTGGATCGTTATTTCGGTGAAAGCAATGTTTATCCGCGGCAACACGGGCTCCCGGGGCGAACTTATTCAACAGCTTAATAGAAAAGTTTTCGCGCAAGATGTTCGCTAATAGCGGCGCCCAAAGGGGCCAAGGGAGACACCGGAAATGGGGAAAGCCGTGGTGGGAAACCGAGGCAAACAGCGATATCGCTGCGCCGCGCAAAGAATATTCCCGATAAGGTGGAAGAGGTGAAATAAGGCCACGAACCGCGCGCCGCGACGCGGCCACCTACCCGAAGAAAAATTCAATCAGCTTAAACGCGGCCAGATAAACGCAACCGTGAAAGAAGTCGTCACGAGTCGCCGGCGTTAATCAATACAGACGGCCGCGCGATAAGCCGCTTATATCGCAGAGACTTTTCTAATTTTTTTACTGCGAAACACTATTGTTGTTCGATTAAGGAAAAACGAACAGTCACCCAGCCTCCGGTTCCATTAAGCATATTCGATTCCATTGTGCTTTCCGGCGGCGAGACACGAAAGTTCGATTAATTGATTGGGTCGATTAAAACGTCGCGATAAGGTTCTAACGAAGTCGCGTTTGTTGATTTGGTGTAATAAAGTAGAGTGGTTAGTGTTGGCTATTGTGTGCCATTTTCGATAGTTTCATTGATGGATAGACTGGACGTTTCCGCGTGAAAAAAATATGCGCATAAAATGACTATTTATCTTTTTTTTATAATATGCACTGGTGTGTGCATACAAACACGTAGTGTAGCAAGTAATGATACTCTGTGGATTTTCGTACAACATTCGCAAGAGTTCGATTAATTAATTCAGTTAGGTGTGACGGTAATACTCGAGCAGTTATGACACTCGTGTTCATTTTTAGAAGAAACTATTTTTCATATTATTTTGACGTATTGCTCGATTAAGGTACAATCGAGTCAGATTAAGATTAACATTTTTTCGGTAATTATTTATCGGTAGAACATCGAACGATGTAATGACGCATCTGTTATGCTAAATGTTGACGGAGGTGTAACTGCGTTTCAGTTAATAATCGATTATCGATCGGCGTGGAATCACAGCGTCGCAATACTTTGAAACGCACTGTCCCATAATCCGATTATTTAACTTCAGGGAGTTGTTAATATAATTGGGCCGAGCATGCTGAATCGTTGCCTAATGAAAACGGTATTATAATCGCGATGATCATGAAAGCCCTTTCAATCGGGAACAATCGCAACAAGAGGTGCGAGATTTGAACAATTACCGTGGTTGTTAGAAAACGCGGGAGACAATGGGATATCAAACGCGTTGCTAATCCAGAGTTTAATCGAACTGTGAATTCGTTCCAGTGTCGTGATTCTGTACGAATTATCAAATGAATCGATTAATTATTAACTAAATAAATGATTAAACAAATTGCATGACCAAAAATAGTTAAACTGTCATAAATATTGTTCAATTCCCGCTTCCGAACTACACGTTAAACAGATAAATAGATAAATTCGAGAAACCCGTTGCAAACACAATTGTCCATTCGAAGGAACTCCGCGCGACAAGCCGAAATAGCATGAAATTCGCGAAAACAGTGCGCGCCACGTGATTTGCCACGCGACCACGGAATTGTTATTCGGAAGGATAGCTGCGCGAGCAAATTGTGAAAATCGCGGTGGTATCTACGCTCGTGTACGTGTGTACATGGCGTGTACACACCTGTACAATTTCCATCGGGGGGCACACTTTCAAAAAGCATTCGCCCCGATCGTGGCCGGCCAAGCGATTCCCATTACGCTGCCTTGATAATCATTCATGCTCTCTGAAATGGCTGGCGGAATGAGATACGAATAGGGACAGTCAGTAAAACGTTTCGACGTTGCTCGAGGAATTTGAGCGAAAATGTAAATTTCCAGTGATGCTCTTCCTGCATATTCAATGGGGAAAGAGTGGGGGTGGGGGGAGGGGTGGAACGGTGGTGAAAGGGGGTGAAAGAGAAAAGGTATCATCCCTTCCCGCTCGTCCGTAACCATAAAGCGTGTAGAAAGTCGAGTCGGAGGGAGGGGGCTGGATGGCGGTGGTTGATAGATAGATTACAGCCACGCTTTTCGAGAACAGAGCCCCTTCAGTTTTGCTCGCCCGACACCGACGCGACCAGGGAAAATTGCACGCTCGATTTGAAAAGGTGTGTAATGCGCATCCATCGCTTATTTACGATTCCGCGAAACGCAGCCGAAGTCACCCCGGCCAACGCACACGAATCAACCGAGCCAATTTCCTCGCTCGCCTTACCGTTGCCCGTAAATAATTTTCGCGGATCTGATAAACGTTCTTACCGACGTTTTTTCTTTTTTTTTTTTCAATTTGCTCCACCTAATACCCCGGGCTCCCGACACTTATGCAAATTCGACTTGTTACGGGCCCACGCGCGCCGGATATGCGAGGATTCCGGCAACGAACAGGCGAGAATGGCGACCCGGTTCGTTTTTCTTTTGGCAGGAGCGGAAAAATCATACGCAATTTCTTTATTTCGGTTCGACGCGTTTTTATTGCCGCTGTTTTCGTAGTTTGCGAATTGCGGATGCGTTTATGATGCAAGCGATGGTGAAGGGGAAAATCATGTTTTACATCGTGTACGCATTTCTATTGTTTTTTGTCAACAGGGTGGGCTTTACCTCGGCAAACCAGAAATTTTTAACTCTTTTAAATGTAAACCTGTAGATTTTCGCGAGAAAATGCCGAAAATTCAAGTTTCCATCCTAGGAGATCACTGGTTCCAAAGTTATGCGTGTCTAAAATGTGCGATTTTCAGTGTTTTTGACAGGCAAGGGCGCCGTCATGTGGAAATGTAGTGACCGTTGTGGGTCATGTTTTCTCTACAGGATTACATAAAAAAAAGTTAAAAATTTCTGGTTTCCCGAAGTGAAGTTTAACCACAAGGTGCTCACGCTATTGGTGGCCAGCATTTCCCTTGCAAGTAGCAAATATTAGAAAAGAATGAAAGAGGTTATACTGATTTCTGCGAGCAACGTAATGGCGTATGTAGTTTCTACAAAATTAATTTTTACAATTTATATATTGGAATGTTATATTCGAGTCATAATATTCCAATTGACGTTGATATCCTTACAAAAACAGAGGATCTAGTAAAAAATATTACTCTTATTATTACACTGCGGATTTTTATGCAGAATAAAAGTGTTCTAAGTCGACCGTAAATAACAGAAATTCGATAAAAATGCGTCTCCTCTTTCAGTAATTTTAGTGAGTAGCATAAAGTGCAAAAATACAGTTCAATTCTTTGTAATGTCTTCGCAGTTTCATATTTTATTTATTCGCTGTTGCCACAAGTACCTAAAATCCGCAGTAAGAATATTATTTTATCCTGAGCAGATGCCAAGTGCAAATTGACGAGCACAGCCGCACCACGATTGCATTTTCCGAGATGAAAACGGTTCCCGTAGAAACATAATGGGTGTCAGAGTTGGCCGAACCTAGGAATCGTGTAAAATTATTCGGGTCCCACGATGTAAATCACGTTTACCACGAAGAGAATTAAAATAACGAGTCCGTGCCCATCTGCGCGGAAGGGTTGACAGACACGGTGGATCACCGGGACGTTAGATTTTAATTAGTTTTTTTAATGCCTATGCAAATCGCTTCCTTCGAGCTGTCTCCTCCAGATCTATTGCGCGGAAGATTTAACTCGCAATAAAACACTTTATACTTTCTCATCTGGGCTTTTCCGCATTTCCGAGAATCACGGGTGTTAAATATTAACGGGACACTTACCCCCTGTAAAAGTATCCATCGACCTCTCCCCCACTTTTTTCAAACAAAACAAATGATTAGATTGCTGAATTTTATTTAATTTTCTCTCGATACATATGCGGGCCGTGATCATTCTCGCACTTGATCTTTCCGGCTCACTATGGATTTTAGTTCCCCATTGTGTCCTTGCAGTCATCGAACAGTCGTCATTCTTGCGAACAGTAAACTTTAGAGAAAAATGAAAAGGGAAAAACTGTTTTTTGCAAGCAGTGCAATGACGTCTGTAATTTTTTGCTCTGCATTACTTTGTTTAGGAATGAAGGTGACCTTCAATTCTATAAATAGAATGCTATGTATTTGTTTATATCATTTGAAAGCGTGTGCCGATACGAATTCGCACGTATACGACGTCTCCCCTCCCTTTTTTCAAACAAAACAAATGATTAAATTGCTGAATTTTATTTAATTTTCTCTCGATACATATGCGGGCCGTGATCATTCTTGCACTTGATCTTCCCGGCTCACTATGGATTTTAGTTGCCCATTGTGTCCTTGCAGTCATCGAACAGTCATCATTCTTGCGAACAGTAAACTTTAGAGAAAAATGAAAAGGGAAAAACTGTTTTTTGCAAGCAGTGCAATGACGTCTGTAATTTTTTGCTCTGCATTACTTTGTTTAGAAATGAAGGTGACCTTCAATTCTATAAATCGAATGCTATGTATTTGTTTATATCATTTGAAAGCGTGCGCCGAAAGGAATTCGTACGTATACGACGTAACGACCTCGAAGGTCGCACAAGGTCGGAAAGAACTCGAGTCGGTCTCGTCCCGTCGATTGTTTCGCCGGCTCGAAGTATTTTCAATCGATTACAATAAATTGATGTAGAATAAAACAGTGCAGGGCGGGCGTTTCGGGGTAACCGCGGTGTGGGTAACGGCGCGTTCGCAATTTAATGGAGCGAGCCGACATGAAGCATTTCCATAACGTTCTCGTGGACGCATTATCGAGCGTAAATTCGTTTCATTAGACTTTATTAGAACACGCACGGTCGTTTCCACGTTTCCAAGTTCCGGCGACCGGGTGTATGCACACTGTCCGGATAATCCATGACGACCGGTGCACTGGCCGCGCGCGTCACACCGTGCAGTTTCGTTGCATCGCTTTGAACGTCCCGTGCCGCGTCCAGAGCCTGTCCTACGGGACGTTGCAGTCGCAAACTCATTTTTGCCGTCTTCTCGCACACACACACATACGCGCACGCGCACACACACACACGGGTTTCAATCTCTGTCTTATAACACGCGTTTCCGAACTGTCTAGCCGACGCTGTTTCCCGTTTCGTTCGTTCACCCAGCGTTTCGCCAATCCTATGTGCACGGACGCCATGAATGGACCAACTGCGTGGAAATTAGTTCTGCGAAGGTGTCACTCGCTTCTCGGAGCTGTCGCGGATTTTTCTATTACTTTCTGCAACGCTCGATCGCCGCCAGTTGAAAGGATACTGCCAGTGAATGGAGCATTGTTATTTTTCGAACATTGTTCGCACGATTTCGTACGGAGTTAGCCCTCCTCCATTTTCGCAAGTTAATATTAGGACCTTGAATAAGTTCTCGCTGTTTCTCTTTTACAAAATAAAAGCTTTTACCCAATGTCCTTGCTTCTGGATCATTCCTAAAACTTTTAAAGGTTATGAAACAGTTGACTCATCTACTTGTAATGTTTTTCCAAGTTCTGCTAGCGTCTGACATCGGTCTTGATCGAGTAATTCCTCCAACTTTTCGTCTTCAAATTTTTTCGGTGCGCCAAAACGTTCTTTATCCTCAAGTTCAAAATCATTATTTTTGAAGCGTCGAAACCAGTCTCTGCATGTCGTATCCGACAAAGCATTGTCACCATAAGTCTCAACAAGAGTTCTATGTGCTTCAGCTGCAGATTTCTTTTGAATAAAGTAGTGCAATAAAATTCCCCGCAAATACACTTTATTTGGCACAAAAGTAGACATTTTCAGAACTAAGAAAAAATTACTTTGTTTACACTAAAGTGAACTACCATACACTGAAATTTAAGGTTAGATACACTACTGCCTTGCATGTGTGTTACCATTCGAAATTCCACGAACGGGGTACTGCTACTGTCATTTTTGAAGAAACAGCGAGAACTTATTCAAGGTCCTAATATATCGTGCGCGTGCGTCAAATCGACACAAAAGATAAAACGTCGAAAGAAATGGAACGGGACAAAACTTTGCTAATTATTCTCTTGAGAATGAAGGAACAAATATTTACGCAATATTATGCTATACGAGCCGGGCGTCAAAGGACTTGGATACACGTGAAGATCATGTCAGATTTATTTTTCGAACATTGTTCGCACGATTTCGTACGGAGTTAGCCCTCCTCCATTTTCGCAAGTTAATATATCGTGCGCGTGCGTAAAATCGACACAAAAGATAAAACGTCGAAAGAAATGGAACGGGACAAAACTTTGCTAATTATTCTCTTGAGAATAAAGTAACAAATATTTACACAATATTATGCTATATGAGCCGGGCGTCAAAGGACTTGGATACACGTGAAGATCATGTCAGATTTATTTTTCGAACATTGTTCGCACGACTTCGTACGGAGTTAGCCCTCCTCCATTTTCGCAAGTTAATATATCGTCCGCGTGCGTCAAATCGACACAAAAGATAAAACGTCGAAAGAAATGGAACGGGACAAAACTTTGCTAATTATTCTCTTGAGAATGAAGGAACAAATATTTACGCAATATTATACTACATGAGCCGGGCTTCAAAGGACTTGGAAACACGTGAAGATCATGTCAGATTGACACAGCAGAGACCTTTCTGTAACAAGTGTTGTCACATGTTTTTGTCGCATGTTTTGATATTAACTATTGGCACGCCCTTTAAAATAGTATAACTTTTTCAAAATGGGAACAAGCGACCTGACTTTTTTTTTGAACAATTAGAAAAATAGGTTTATCAGATGAAAAAATATTTTGGAAAAAATTGCAATTGAAAAAAAAAACAAAATTTTTAAATATGCTTTTCGTAGACCTGAATACAACTGCAATCGAAGTTTTCACAGTTTGCAACTGAATACTATTATTAGGCAATGTAGCTCCCGTGTCTGGTAGTTGATGCAATTTTTAGTTTGCATTAAAATCCGCAGAAAATTTCCAGAAGGATTAAAGATTCTAGCAATGTACATTATTTAACAAACGAGCCAGGAGTCGTTATCGAAAGTATGGCGGTCATAAAATTTCCGTAATCGAATCGGGCGATTAAAAATGGAGGCCCAGCCGTTTGTGATTAAGCGTAAAACTTCAGAAAAATGTGTGGGGGGGGGGCCAACTTTATGCTCGCATAAGTTTGAACAGCCAGGCGGGAAATACGAGCTTCGACGCATAATATTGGATTCATAAAGCCCGTTTTTGCCGTCTTGTCGAGGCTGGGCGGTCCACCGCGGTGCGGAGGCTATTGTTTTTAAAGCACGCTCGCGTTGTCGTTTTCCACGGAATATGTCTGCCATGACAGCCGGCAGCTGCATTATATTTTCGGCCGTCGTTCCGATATCACGTGGATGCCTTGTTTGGCGGTGATTATGTCTTCCTCTTGCTCGATCTTTCACTTTCTAGCCACCATCGTTCCTCCCCTCTCCAATGTTATAATTACTCTGGACGAGGTGACCCCTTGGTGTCTCCCTGTGTGAGAAAAATGTCACTTGTGGTCGAATGTACCACTCGTGACAAAACTGAGCGGATCAATTGTAAAACAGTGAACGCATTTAAATAATATACAATTTAATATCAGTGTATACAGTAAAGTCTTGATTTAAGCCGAACGGAGCTACACTATTTTAGTTAGTTCGCCTATGTCCTCCACTGGGGGGCACACCCCGCGAGGGGCTGAGAAGCTCATGCTGCCTCGGTCGCCGAGCAGTGTAAACATATAGTGTTTACACGCGTTGTCCTTCTCTACGTTCGGCGCGGTCACAAGGAAATAGTGGCCCTACACGATCTATAATCTATGTCGCAGCAAGGACCCGAGGATTGGGCTTGGATCAAAACTTTACTGTAATTTAATATTATACGTTTAATCCCATGTGATTACAATGATTCGAATTGTCAATGTTCTCTCCAAAGAATTTTATTTCGGTTTGAAGAAAATTAATAACATTGTTCGCGATAATTTGCCGGTGGTGTAGTGCAAACAATATCTTTAATATGGCCCCACAAAAAAAATCTAGTGGTGACAAATCGGGGAATCTTGCCGTCCATTTTATAAGTCCGTATGTTCCGATCGATTTATCGTTAAACATATTATGTGAAAAATGGTTTACCGCTCTAGAATTATGAAATTTGGACGACTTGAAAACTAAGATAAAAGAAGCCTGTGCATCCATATCTAGTGCAACATTGGCAGAAACTACCAGGAATGTAGTCAGCAGAAATGCATTCTTGTTAATGGAAGTCACATTGAACACGAGATGTAGCTTTATCACTACAATATACTAGTAAATACAATACTACGAAATGTTAAATCTATTTCTTTTATTTCTGCCCTTGTATGACCCTGAAGACCATAGTATAATACATGGTTGAACTCGTCTCAATGTCCGTTTTCATTTGATGTTAACAAATATGTAGCATTCCATTTAAAACGGTGAAGGTCACCTTTGTTTCTAGAAAAATATTAAAAATACAAAAAATTGAGATACGCTATCATACTGCTAGTAAAATATACTACAACTATCTCCTCTTCGGTTTTTTTTCTAATGTTTACCGATTACGAGAAAAAAACGCTGGTACAAATTATCGCGAACACCCTGTATATTTATTAGACTCTGTTCAGAGTCTTCATCACGAGTCTGACTCGATATTGTAGGGCAAGGGGTTAATATTAGTACAAATAATGTACAACTTAATATTAACGGACCTGCATTGAAGCAATTTAAAATTGTTATTCGCGCGTTGATAAGTTACGGAAACTATTTTTAATACTTGAGCAAATCGGGATAGAAATTGTATTGAAATAATCGGTAGCCTGTATTTCATGCATAATTTAATATTAGCGGACTGGCATTCACTGCAAATTGTTGCAGACGAAAACTATCTCGGTGGTGTTAGGTTTTCAGTCAGGTTTTGAATAAAACGAGGAGCTGATTTAACTCGATTAAGCTGCGCGGAATTTTAAACAATTCTCTATTTCTATAAATACATGAAATCCGCAGTCCACCGGCGAGAGAGAGAGAGAGAGGAAGAGAGAGAGAGAGAGATAATGAATGATTCAATGAGAGAGGACAAGCAAACCGCCAGCGAAACGAGAACGCAGAATCATGTACGCTTTTCTGAGTAATCATGTTGTCAAGTCCCAGCAGTGCAATTACGGAGGGAATACTGCGCTCGCGGCGCCATCAATAAATGAACACTCGATAGACGTTGAACAATTTATGTTTTCTATGTAGTACAGTCACCGTTCTATCTCCATTAACCAGGCGACATTTAAACCGCGGAAAAATCTTTCCTGCCGGCTGTCTTGGATTCTCTGCATCATCTTCTCAGGGAATCGAGAAACAGTTTGAATTGTAAATTTCAGACGGAAGTATGGCTCCTGTGAATACTGTGTCGGAGGAGTCTTGTCGGCGTCATCGATTGCGATGAACAGTTGAAGACACGATGAAGAAGCAGCATTAAACAGATTGAATGATATGTTGAACTGAATAGATGATGTTTTTGAAACGCACAATTACGATTAGACTGATGATGTTCATGCAACATCAAAATTCTCCGAACAAATCGACGGAAACTGGAGCTAAATGAAAATGCATTTTCTCTTCTAAAACTGTTAACGAGTCAAGAATAATATAATTCATCATTCAATTCTTTTGATATACAAGTTTGTATTCCGACCAATCCATTTATGTGACAAGTAGACTGCGGATCTTTGTGCATTTATGGCTTATGAACATTTTCAAAAAATGCTATAATATAAAATTCGATGGAATTTAGTACGATTTTTATTAGTTTTGGATCTACAAAGGCTGTTCCCATGAACAATATGATTTTATTTCATTCCGTTTTCTGCAAATTTGTCTGCAAAAATTGGAAATTGCATAAACATCCGCAGCCTAGTGACAAGTGCATAAAATCGGCCGTCCAATCATGCAGACAAAACGGAGATATGATTATTAAAATTACAATAATTTCCAATCATTTAAATTTTCTTATTAGATATAACTGAAATTCGACCGAGAACAACTTCTCAGACACGCGTATCAGTGAATCAAATTGTACAACAATTTTCAATTTCTAAAATAATTTTTTATCGACCAGCGGCGGCGTGTTCCACAGGGCTCATTAATATGGTGTCGCGAATAATCTCGGCCGCTTCAATCGTAGCCTGGTCCGAAAAAGAAACAGAGGATCCCCCTCTGGCGATAGTCGCGGACACGTTTCCCGTGGAAAAATATGGAAATATCTGTGAAAATCTCATTTGGCGGTGGTCAGCGCTCGGAAATTCTGCGTCTCGGCCCGCGTCCCTACGGAGAGGGGATCCGTTTCCCTAATAAATGACCAACGGAATCCTGCTGGAAGCTTTATAATCGCACACGTAGGCGCGGAATGCGACGGGGCCCGAGAGCAGGTCCAGGTATGCGTGTACCCAGCCGAGTAACTAGCTGAAACCCTCCGGCTGTATACAAAGTAAAATAACGTTAGACGGAGGTAAACGGCTGTTTATTAGGTTCCTGTTAAACTCTGGGACGCGCGCAGTCCGAAATGAGATGGCACTGTTCTCTCCCTCCCTCTATCTTTCTCTTTCTGACGTACTCGTTTCCCTACAAAGACGTGCACGAAAACGATTGTAATCCCTCTGCTTAGCGTTGTAACGCACAGTTGCTAGATTCAGACTTGGTCCCCCCACTCTATCTTCCCCTACTACGACGCTACTCCCCCCAGTGTCGCCAGATGTGGGGAGGGAGCATGAATCGAGGGGAAAAAGTTACCCCCTGCCCGCCAGTGGGGAGTAGCACGGTAGAAGGAGAAGTTAGAGTGGGGACACGAGTCTTGATCTGGCGACACTGATTCCCCCACGCTTCCGACACGGCCTGGTCGCGTGACGCGTTTCGTCTCTGTCGCGCATGCGTCGCAATGTCACGTGGCTAGTACTGGTAGAGAGGGGGTAACTTTTCCCCTCAATTCGAGTCAGTTCCCCTCGTCTGGCGACCTGTTTTAATTCCACTCGTTTCTCTTATAAATACATAATATCAGAATATAATATTTCTTATAAACTGCTGTTTTCTACTTTTTATGAGCCGGAAGTGCACGACGATGCGCACTCAGCTTGTCAGTCCGGTTCCCCAACCGCGAGACCGGTCTCGTCGAATATCGAATTTATTCATTGTAATACACGCGTCTACTTGTCAATTAAAAATAGCTGCTTAATCGACGAGTTAATTTCACGCGGCGGTTTCCCGTCATTGGTAAAAAGCGAATCGAGCGAATCTTTTTTTTTTTCAAGCGTTTACATCGTAATTCGGTTAACTGCGACGTTCGGCGTAATTCGTCGAAACGTAACGGTAGCCCCATCTCTCTTTCTCTCTCTCTCTCTCTCTCTCTCTCTCTCTCTCTCTCTCTCTCTCTCTCTCTCTCCACCCGCGTCACGCCACCGGTTGTTTTAATATTCAGGACTCGCGTATCCGAGCGGGGGATTTTTTTTTGTTTTTTCCCCGTCAGCCAGATTAAACGTTCAGCCGGTTTAAACGTTCGACTGCGCCGGCCGCGACGTTTTATCTAATCAACAGGTACCAAATTCACTTTACCGCGGAATGTTAAACATACTGAAAGTTTCTGCTCGCCGGACATGTTTTCCCGTCGGCCACAAGGCGGAGAATCATTCGGGAAACTTCGGTGTCAACGGTTTTCGCGTCCCCACTGTGTTCTTACGACTGGTTCGATGTTTCAAGCGATCGATCGATTGCGATGCCACTTTCAGTCGATTTGAAAGTGATCTTGAAAATTTGAAATCGGACTGACGACTTTTGTGCGAAATAAAACTTGACTATACAGAAATTTATTCTCGAATGATTTTGTACAGCTGAAAATAATGCAACGGTATTTTGACATTTCGTTAATGTTTTTACTGTTTTGATTCTGATCTTTATTATTCGACGCAAGATTTGACGAGGAAATTGCACGTTTCGACAATTTGGTTGATTACCATGGTCATTCGTATTCCGCTATCTCCGAATCTTTCATCAAAGCACATCATAAATGAAAAATAGCAGACCTCCCTAGCCGATTCCTCTTTTCTTACTCCCCCAGAATTCTCTTTTATATTTTCCCTGACGTGCACGTTGCCGATAAAATCGACTCGTTGTCTGATTCATCTATAGCAACTTCTTCCTATTCCGATAAGGATCAACCTCACTCTTCAATCCTTCTCTTGACTCACCCTAAATTACTCCTGCGTTCGTGAAAGCACGCGAATCTTTCGCGAAATATCGCACCCCCGCGAACGCGACAGACCCCCAGAAAGCATGTTTTCTAGGAAAAGGGAAAATCCATTAGCGAACATAATCGGTCACTATTTTGCCAATCACGTCTGCGAAAGAGAAGAGATTCATTTGCATTTTTATATCCTGGAAATCTCGTGTCAGGACACAATTAACAATAACAGCGGATCTCCAAAACAAAAATTGTCCACATCCATTACAAGCTGAATAGAGTTAACTAGAAAATCAGTTTCCACCAGTACTCTTAAATTCGTCTAAACTTCACCTCGGCAACCCAGACATTTTTAACTTTTCATTGTATTATCCTGTACATCTTGGCGAGAGAATGCCAAAAATGGAAGTTTTAAGGCGAGGAATTCTACGTTACATTCCACCTACTACAGTTCTTCCAACTTCTAATCCAAAATCAGTTCCCAAGTTTCTTTCGACAGACGTGGACAATTTTTATGTTCTACACGAAGATTGCAACGGATGTGATAACTCGAAAATTGCATGCGATAGATGTGCGCAATTTTTATTTTACATCAAGATCCACAGTCCAGTGACAACTCGAAAATTGCACTTTTCGAGCTGCCTCGCTTCCCAGCCAGTGTGCAATACGTTTCCTCGCGCGGCTCTCCGAATATCCTCGATTCTTTTCGCCAGCGGTTCGAGCGTTGTTAATCGTTAAAACAAGCAAGAATTTCGGCGCGGGAATCGAAGATTAGCATCGAAACCGGCGCCGCGGTCCTTTCGTCCATTATGCTCGATTCGGAAGCGGCGTCGGCTCACGGCTGGAAATTTTCAAGCCAATGAATTTTCCCCGGCACTCTATATCATACGACGAGGTGGCGTAGGCGTCGAGTATAGTTATAGGGCGAATGGGAAGGGGAGGGGAGCGAAAGCAGGAGAGGAACGACTGGCCAGGGGGAAGAGGAGAGGGAAAATTCTGAAGCACGATCTATGCCCAAGAGTACTTAATCTAATTCACGAACGCCTCATGCATTTAATCACAGGCTCAAAATTCCGGCTACGAGCAGTTTGTTTTTTCACTTTGCAGGAAAGCGGGTGACGGCCGCATTCACCGATAAAGCACGACACTTCAATACGCCGGCGTGTGGGTGTAGTCCGACGGAGAAAAATTTATATGCTCGCGCGTGTACCGGTGTCCCGGGGACGACGCCTCTATCCCAACGTGCCTCGCGACGAGTTCCCTTGCAAAAGAAAACAAAAAAAAAAAAAAAAGAAAAACAAGAAAAAAGAAATGCAAACCCTGCCGCATACGCGAACGCGTTCTTCGGACACCTTTTTTGCCGACGGCACGCGCCCGGGGATACTAATGCTAAAGCAATTCGCTCGCGGACCAACTAATTTCTCTATGCCGACGCTAATTTCGCGTTTCGATGAACGGCGCGCCGATTTTTGCGGATTTCCGAACGCCAATCCCGCGGTCGTTTCTCGCTGCCCTCAGATTTTTATGCAACGTAAAAATCGTCCAAGACGATGTAACTTTGTCGTCCAATTGTTTCAATGTGTCAAAACTAACAATATTCTCGAATCCCTCTGGTGTAAAATCTGCAATAACGTTGTACACATTTTTTTGCACGGATGGAAAATTACTAATCGACCAAGAGAAAGGATTAGAATGCTTACTTTGGTCCATCAATTAATTTAGAAGAAAGTTTGTTGAACGTTACCGTCCAAAATCCGACATTTTATACGCAACAGCCTCACATTAAGGTTTTCAAATGAACACGTTCGACTGCAAGTATGAATTGGACCGTTTATTTTGAAAGTGGTGCAGGTCCGTTTTTTTGTTTATAAAAAAAAATACAAATATCAAATACAAATAAATAGATTATGCGATATCTGATAAAAAAAGATGGAGTTACACCACTTTTGAAATAAACGGTCCAATTAATTCTAGTTGTGACAAGAGTAAACCATATGAAAAAGACATTGTAGACAACCGAACGTATTTATGTTATAACGGAATACTCTCCAATAAAATCTTAATCCCGCTCGAAAATCGAAAAGATTTGGACACCTGACAGACTGAAAAATGGCGAATTCTCGCGCGAGGGTTAATCTCGCAGAAGCAGAAACGAGGATTTCCCGGCGTTCCACGGTGAAACACTCTTCTGATCCGGTAGAAAGGTCTCCTCCGAGTGTCAAGAGTCTTTCTAATTTTCGCGAATCCGTTCCCCAATGAGAAATTAGCGAGCAATCTGCAACGTCGGCGTTGCCGTGTTGTTGCTGTAGCACGTCGAGGAATATTTTTACGAGCACTTTGGCATATTAGTTTTCGGGTGCTCGTTGTTGTACTCGTCGAATCGGGGGTGGTTCGGAGGCGTGTTGCAACTCGTTGCATCGCGGCGCGGGCGGGGGAGTGTTTGCGTCTGCTCGCGTGTACGTGTAATATAATCCCGGGGTATAAGGCAGATATATGCACCGAGCAGTCCGTGGGGCGCATTCTACGATCGCTGCGGGAAAGTGGAGATGAAGAAAGCGGGCAGGAGAACTTGTTTCGCGCTCGGGGGTAAATTAAATTCAGGCAGGCGTCGCCTGCGAGCCTGGAAAGTAGCGGGAAATTCGATCGGCCAGCCACCGAAACGTGAAGCACGTACCGTCCACCGTGTGTGCACGCGTTTCCCCCTGCTCGGTGACGAGCCGAGATTTCTATGAAGACACATTCCTGCCGGAGCCTTTCACCAAAAAATTGCCAACGACCGCCTCCTCGCGAGGAATCCGATTGTACCCGTTGCATTTTATTCCAAGCAGACGTTCGACTCTCCCACGATTCTCCGCTCAACTCGAAATAAACAACTTTTGCATCTCAGACAACACCGACCCTTTTCTCGCAATTATACGAGACCGCTCGCAGCTTTATTTATTGTTCCATCGACGGTCTGTTGCATTTTATTCCTGATTTTTCTCCGGACTCGAAATAAACGATTACTTTTTAATCCTTGAACAGCGGATTTTATACAGTTTTATACCAATTCTTTTTCAACGTACAATTTTATCATCGAGGCTTTGTAAATCGCGGCCATGCCGCATCTGTTGCATTTCATTCTACGTCTGCGAATTTTGATAAACAAATGTATGTATATAATTTACTTAGATCTACAAAAAGTATATTATCAATTTCCAATGTATATGAGAAAGTTCAAAATCGAGTCCTGAAGTTTTTTTCTTCGAAATCCCGAGCAGTAGCAATTTCCAAAAATTTGTCTCTCTCCGAAAGAAAATAAGAACTGAAGTAGTTTGGTCCAATTCTAGGAAAAAAGTTTTCAGAGGGTGTCTTAATTTTGTCCCCGTGTTTGTTAGATTCTGTTCAGAATCTTAATGACGAGCCCGATTCGACGTTATAGTGTACCGGGTTAATGGGCAGTAGATAAATTGTTGAGAAACGAGCGACAGAGGAGATTTCCACTTTCCATAAAAAGTTTATCGAAAGCAAGAAGCATGTGGCTCGATCAACGTCGATATATTGGAGAAATCGGGAAGAAGGATGCAGTTTCCAGGTTCCGACAAATTTACTGCGTCTTGTACGTCTTTCGGCCGCGACGATGCATATGTAGGTGTACGGGGGCGACAGTGACACTTCGGAGCATTTGGCGCATTCTTATAAATCTTTTAAAGCCGAAAGCTAGAGAGCGCCGGCTCGCCAGCCGGTCGATCTTCCCGTGCGGATCGCCATAAATCATAAGCGGTCGTATTGCCTCGTTGCTCCATTGTGCTTCGGCTCGGCCGAAATATTTGAATATTTCATTGACCGGCACCCGGTAAATAAAATAACAGGACGCCTCTCCTTTCGGGATCATCGGCGCGGCTACGCGATTTCGCGCGATACATACTACGATACGTGACAACGATAACAGTTGATGCAGACGAGATGATGGCGTCGAGATGCCAGCTAAAAAATTCGTATCACATGTATCCCAACGACAGACTGTGCTCTAAGAATAGACTGTACTCGCTTGCACAGTCTAATTTTATAATGCTACAATTTATTTTTCATCAGCTAGCTTATGACATACCTTAAATCATATGTCTTCATTATTATTATTTTTTTTTTATTTAGCACCTTGAATCTCAAACGAGACTCATTTTTGCCAATAAGAAAATACAATTTCAAGAAACATGTACAGAATAATACACGCAAACGCAGTGTATAAACCAAACAGAAATGAGCTAGACAGAGGATTTTAGGAAATAATTGCGAAAAGCAGTTTTTACTCATTTTTTTCGCAATTCAGACCAAACGGAATTTTTCCAAAATTATTATTGGTTTTCATTGGTTTGGTCTGTTTGTAAAAAAGTTATTGTGCACCATCAATTCCGAGACTGACATCGTGCAATAAGAGACTCGGTGCTACGGAATAAAACGGACATTACAAGTCGCACAACCCGTGTGATGCATCAGCCGAATATTCGGCAGGGCCTGTATCACTCAAATTCGCGATGCAGGTTGTGCACTCGGAGTCCATGGCTATCGCACTTCATCAATCAACGACGCTGCAACAAATAGCTCGAACGATGTTTACACGAATCGATCGGAATCGATCATCTTGCAAATTTACGGGGGAGCGACGAAGCTCCGAAGGATCGCGGACGTTATCGGATGCTTAGAATGAGTCCGGTGAAATGTTATCCGGCCGAAATCGTTACAGAAGCATTAAAGTGCCGGGGAGAGGGGGAGGCGTCACATTCCGTTATCGCCCGGGCAAATATTGCGTCAATATTGGCAGTTTGTGTTGCGCGCAAAGAACGAGGGTAAATACGAAAACAATGATATATGGAATCCAAACAACCCCCGGTTGCAAGTTGCGCGCACTGTGCGCGTTGTTCTGATCGTCTGTCGAGGTCCAATATAAATAAACTAACGGATTAATTTGCTAACCTTCTATTGCTAAGTTCTTCCATTCTTGTTGGAACCCTGTACTGGGTGTCGCACTTAGTATCCCGCTTATTTCAACTGCGAGAACGGGTGTTCGCCTCCGCTCGTTGAGCGACGCTTGTCCGTCAAGGACGCTGAAAATCGTACATCTTTACACACGCATAACTTTTGAACTAGTGATCTCCTAGGATCGAAACTTGGATTTTCGATATTCCCCCGCCAAAATATACAGGTTACCCAAAAAAATGTTAAAAATTTCTGGTTTCCCGAGGTGAAGTTTAACCTATTTATAGACAGAATATATAAATGATATTCATATAGTTGATAGATTCTGTTTGAGGTCTGATTCGTTATTAGAAATGATTAATTCATTCTTGAGTTACCAGAAGATGATTATTTGAAGGTTATTATCCAGAAGTATTCTCCGACCTTTAACAGGTCCGGGTATCTTTAATAATGATTCGTTAGCGAGTTACGGGTCAGTGCGATAGATAGGGTTGGTTATTAGGGAACAAGTCGGCTTACAAGAATTATACTTTGATACGTTCGAGAGAGGGAGAGAGGCCACCGGTGGCTCGAGTTGTCGAAGCTAACGATCTACAAGAGGATCAACAGGTCATACGGATCGTCTAAGGAACGTTCCGGTCGAAAGTCCCGGACGTACAGTTCAATGTATCAAGAAACGAGTATGCTCGCTCTTGCGAGTCTTCGGAGACTTATAAAATGTAGAATAATGGTTATCGTCTACACGCAAATGTTTCGTACGTAATGTGTTCGAGCGTGCTGTGTGCGCACGATGTGTTCCACTTGCCGACTGAACTTCGTTAATATATTCTACGCGTGGAAATGTACTTCACTTAACCAACAGTTGTTTCCTTTATATGCAGCTCTACGGCTTTACGGAATGGATATGTGCATCGATTTTTATTACACATTTCTAGAAAACAAGAATTTGCATAAACATTCGTAGCCCAGATCTGCGTCGAGCGTTCAACGCGCGGACAGAATGAAAATACCACACATTGAATAATATAAAAACAGAAACGACAAGACTTGTCGCAACAATTGCTCCGGAAACGTCTTGGTGTCGCCTTTAAAAAATACAGATTTTGAAATAAAAATTTCAACACCAACACTGCAGAACTTTTCGAGGTCACTGCAATGCCAAACTAATGAAATCACCGTGCACTCTCTCGTACTCTATAAATTTGAGGTGAAGCAATTTTCTTCAGAAATCGGGCTTTTCGAAATCGATATCTCTTCGAAGTCAACGGGGTCGCGTCGCGAATTAAACGAATCGGTAATTAAGCGGGAAGCTGCGACGAAACGAGCAGTCCCAATGTCGCGAGAGAGGAGATTGTCACACACACGCGCGTAGAGAGAGAGAGAAAGACAGAGATACAGAATAACAAAGACAGAGAGGGGGGGGGAGGTAGAAGCAGCAGTATCTCGACAGGGAGAGCGCGTAAAAGTGTTTCTATACGCGGACGATAAAATTCTCGAGATTACAAGCTGCACCGACACTTCCTTTCTGCGCCCCGAGGCGTTCCCTTATCAGCATACTGCGAAGCGGCACAATAAGACGGAAATCTGGTGGAAAGAACGGATACCGTGCAACGAGACCGGGCCTCTATCGTGGAAATAAAAGTACCGAGTAACGGCTTGTAGACGGAGCCAAGAATAGAGGGTTGTCCTGGGAAAGAGAGGAGAAGAACAGGAGAAGGAGGAGGACCGGAGAGGCGTGTGGGCGGAGAGGAGAGCTGTAATATGCAATACGTAAACACCTCGTCTACTCGGCTCGATCGTGCACACGCCTCGACATTCCCTTTCCGCATCAGAAGAGACGTCTTCGAATACTCGAACCGGCGGAATAACGTCGCTTGGCTAACGTCGACGAAAGCTCGATGTCCGACATGCAAATGCATTCTTCTTCGACCTGGGCTCGCGTTGTTCTTCCCCAGTGACATTAGTTTTACACTCACCCTTTCCCCCTCTCTCTCTCTCTCTCTTTCGCCCCCTCCGCGAGATCTTTGGATGACGTTGCTACCCCTGATGGCCCCACATCAATTACCAAGACGTTGATAAATAGGGAGCCATTGTTGTACCGCGAAGGTCCTCCATCCTCGATTTGAACGACGCCGACGACCCAGAAGGGCTAACAGTTTCAGGGATGATCAAGGTTAACGATGCACTGCGACTCGCTCTTTTAGAAATCGGACGGAAGTCCGTTCGAAAGCATGCTACAGATTCTTGTGACACGATACAGTGCTTACTCGATATATGTCCTAAATGCCTAGCCCATAAAAGTCCTAGAACTATCGCGGGGTGTACCCTGTGAGGGGCCACGAAGCTTGGAAGACCTCGGTCGCCGAGGAGTGTCGATAGAGTGGGGATAAGAGTGGATTTGTCATCCAGACCTTGGCGACATATATAGAGAGATCACTGTAGTATCTCCTGGCCGATATATGTCCGTGGCTAGACCCGTGTTTTGGACATTAATCGAGTAAACACTGTATTTTGGAATCACGGTGCAGAAATGATCATCGTTAACGTTCCACAGTGATCGATTTTTTGTTTTAGAAAATTTAACGAAAGTCAGCTAACATCTTGGTATAGTCAGTCCTCTTAGTGTTCTAAGATATCTTGTTAGATACATAGGGAGCACGCTGTAAAACTTGCGACGTGTGGACATTTTCTCTTTATTGTTATGATTTAATATTGATTTTATATTATGACATATTTCCTGTGCGATGTGCAACGAATCGGTAAATTTTCGTTGTTCCTTAAAGATATAAAGGTTAATACGTGATAAATTCCACCCCATGTTTCTTATCAAGTGATAAATCCACTTTTCTTAACGACTTTAACGAGAGCCTTTACTTCCGTACTATAAACCCCGTGCGTCTAGACAGTTTATGGCAATCCAGCAACCTCGATTGCAAAATTATTAGCCCCTTCACGGTTAAGAACATTACGACCTGGAAATATGTGCGGAAACATCGTCAAGCCTGAAACTAAGGCGTGCAATGTACTGTGTTATGGTAGCTCTGGGATCAAAAACTTGGATATTTCGAGTACAGACACGGTTTCGTGACGCGTGGCAGAATCTGTTGGACTTAGAGGTGACATCTGTAAAATCACTAATTACCATCTCTTAACGCTAGATTTACGGGACTCGTCAAAGTGACGAGTTCTACTATTTTTAATGTACGATCACTGAGATCGTAAAGATGCATGAGAAATTATTCAACAAATTTACTTCTTTGGATATTATAAGAAAGTGGCAGAAAATTCCGATAGATACGTTCTTGTTATTTTTATAAAGGATTGTAGAGTAGTCTTGATGCTCAGTAAACCTAGTGTTAAATTAGGTATAATTGCTGTTTCCGACCAGTTGATACAGTCAGAAAGAGAATGATACTACAGAAATAAGTCGAGAATATGCAATGAAATTTTTTCAAACGTGGTTTTGAAAATTTGTCAGGTTCTCGAGCATTAGTATTTCAAATAAGTAGAATCAGCTGGCCATGGTCAGACATACCAGCCGGCCCCTATCCAATGGCACGTGATAAATTTATTTTAACCAATTGGTTGAACCAATCTTTTCGAAACTTTAGGGCTAGTTTACTGCACCCTCGGGGTAACTTGAGATATTTTTTTTTTAGTCAGAAAAACCTATATGCAAAGGAGTTATGATAACTTATGTGCCGTCCGTCGAAGAAAGGTACTTCTCCGTCCGTCGAAGAAGGTTACACCTTCACCTTATGGAGCATACCTTCAACGTGAAAACATTTGAAAACTAAAATCAAAAAATTGAAGGAATGGCACTCGAAATAAAAATTCCCATTTCTGCGAGAAATTTCGCCATAAAAAATGGTATAATTTGAAACTTAAACAATATTCACGAAAAAAGGTAGGTTCATGCTAAACAGAGACCATTAACGAACACATATACCAAAAATGAAATGAATCAGTCGAATAATTTTTGGGTTACATCGCACAGCAATCTGCAGATCTCTCCCCACCCTGGCCAGCCACTCTATGGCAAAACGAACAATGGACGCCTAATTTTTTCCTTAAAGAAAATATATTCAAAGGGCTGCCAATCTATGCAGAAGAAAATCAATTCGTCCGTACCCGCTACATCGTGCAGCCCCTTAAACTCGCACTTGCGAGAAGACGACGGGTAACGGAGGGTACTCTTCGGCGAATCGGTTCTAAAATTTCCTTGGTCTCGGCAGCCGTGGTATAAAGGGTTATCGTGGAAGGAAGGAGAGCGTCGGTAGGTAGGTGCAGGTTGATGGTGTGCCGTGGGTTGATTTCGTGGCTGTTTGGTGGGGGGGGGGGCGGAGGAGGGGCTTGCACGAGGGCGAAGGGATGGTTTCGGAAGGGCGCGAGCGGGCTAGACAGTAAAGTTCCTTCTTTGTCGGATGGGCGCGGTGAATAGCGTGCGGAGGCAGACGGACGGGTTAAATTTGCATGGACGCTTGTCTGCGTTTCCAATTTCACGCATGCACACATCCAGCGGTACCGATAATAAACGGCGCCAGTTTTGGCATAAATCAAGGCCACAAATCCTGGCACGCCTTCGTCAGTTCGGAGAGAGAGCCCAGTGGCCCCTTCAGGATATATTCGCGACTCGCTCGTTTTCGCACGCTCTCTCTTTCTCTCTTCTCTCTCTTCTCTCTCTCTCTCTCTCTCATTCTTTCCTACAGTCCTGAACAAAACGATAGCACACGCCTGCAAGTTGAATTTCTTTTGACTGTTACACAAAATATGTTTTCGCTTCTTCCTGAACACGTCCTTCTGCACATGTTAATCTTTGTGCTCTTAGAGGTCAGGTTCGATGTGCTCCCATGCAATGTTCTTCAGTTCCCGAAAAATCGAAGATACAAGTTTTTTTGTTCGATATAAGACGACAGCTCGGAGCGGCTTTCGACGTATTACGGATCAGGGTACCCGATTCGGCTTGGCATTGTTCTCGAGCAGGCTGAGTTTCATTCCAGAAATTCCACGCGCTCTTCGATGAGGATGGCACGGGGCGTGCTATCATTTTGTCCAGGAGTGTACCTTCTAAACTCCAGCCGCCACTTCTACCATGGCCACTTCTATCATTTTTTTCGTCGGTGTTCGTTCCTTTGCTCGCCGGGGCGTTTCCTTCTCGCTCGCTCTTCATCGACAGACGGATTAATCCAACATGGAGAGCTAAACAAGCAGAAAGTACGCTTACCTGCCGTCGTACCCGGGCCGCGAGAGAGGAAATATCTGTAGAATTTCACTCTCGGCCCGTCCGGTAATCCCCCCCTCCCCCGCGCCGCCGGTAGGCCGTTTGAACCGGACGTTTGAATGGCGCGGCTTATTAAGATCCATGTTTTTCGTGGCACCGCCGCCGTGCCCCTCCTCCGCCCCCCGTGGCATCTGCCGCCCCCGCCTCGAGTTTTCGAATCGTTGGTGAAAGAGCGACGGCCTGATAGCGTTTGAAGTATTATGCATTGTTAGTCCGGATTACCTATTCCGCGTTTTCGATGATCGCGCTTCGTTCGTTCCCCTTCCATTATATCCGCGATACGGTATGCGTTCATATCTGTTGCCGATTTTTCCTTTTATTTCGATTTTTTGGTTCTGTTGTTTTTGTTGTTGTTGTTGTTGTTGAGCGTCGTGTTCTTCTGTTTCTTTTGTTCGGTTTTTCAGTTTCATGGGATCGACGTTGCCATGTGCGGTTTATTGTCGATAGTAATTGACGAGCGCAACCTTTGACGGATTGATACGCGAAACGATCATCGTCAATTTGCAAACGGCGTCGGCAGATTTGCCGCGAGGCTGTTCTAGAATCGGATTTGCAGGATTTTGTAGGCGAGGCGTGACCGGATATCTTCGCGAGTAGATCACCGATCTTCCGTGAATTCTGTTTTCATTAAATTCAAACTTCCCTTTCGATTCTAATTTTATTCGCGGCTGTTTTAATTTATTATGTGAACTTATCCATCGATGACGTGCTCCTGAGGATATATTCGTCGATAATGGGAAATAGAGAAACGATTTTTGCACTGTTCTAGATTAGAATACCCTCTTAAATGCATACAAGACTGGTATAATATTTTCATACAATCAGCTGTTGTAATGACTGCGCGAAATGAATGTGAAAGAGCTCAGTTTCTGTTCTTAATTCGACCGATCATTCTGCTATATGTTACTACACTATATGACTGTACTATGTATTATGCTATATTCTAGTATGTTCTAGTATATTATACTTACTCTATTCCAGTATATTATGGTATATTCTAGTATATTATACTGTATTCTAGTATACTACGGTATATTCTATTGTATTATGTTCTATTCTAGTATATTATGGTGTATTCTACTATATTATACTCTATTTTAGTATATTATGGTATATTCTACAATATTCTACTCTATTTTAGTATATTGAGATATTGTAGTATATTATACTCTATTCTAGTATATTATGGTATATTCAACTATATTATACTCTATTCTAGAATATTATGGTACATTCTACTATATTATACTCTATTCTAGTATATTATGGTATATTCTACTATATTATCCTCTATTCTAGTACATTGCGGTATATTATAGTATATCCTGCTATATTCTAGTACATTGGAATGTGCTCTAGTATATCATACTATATTATAGTATATTCTCGAATATTATTGTTTACTCTAATATAGTACACTATCTCATAATATATTAGTGTATATTCTAGTACATTATAATATATATTTTATTGCATTATACTATATTCTGATTTGTTATTCATAATATATTCGTAGTACGAAATGTACTGCCGATTTCATGCGTGAAAAATGATTGAGAAATTGAACTCGAAAGGAATCACAAGAATTTAAGAAGATTTGAGAAATATTGGAAAACGAAGTATATTTTAACCGAGTTTCTACTCCTCGCGATAAGCCTGAAAAAATTTAATTTCGCATAAAAATCCGTGTAATAATGACGAAACGCGACTGGATCGGTCACCCAATAAACGGAAAGGAAAGAACGGTGCTCCCCATCGGCGGGCAGCGCGGCGCAATTAAATAGACATTCGAATCAATTTCCGGGCGCGTTTACGAAACGGCCGCAAAATTTGCAGGGATCAGTATACGGTCTCGCGCCGGTGTGTTTCGACGCCGGTTATTTACTGGGCAAGCAGAATTTTCGTGGTTACCATATCAATGGATGGGCACAATACGCGGCCTCTCATTAACGTTTTATGATGATCCAGCCGTTTTCAAATACCGGGAGCGGCGGGGGCTGGTCGGCTGGCCGCCCGGGTAATAAATTCACTGTCGCCCATTAACATTAAAAGAAACAGCCTGCGCGATACATCTTCCTGTTGTGCGCCGACAGGGCCCGCTCGTGTTATAACTACGATATTCAAATCGAGGTTCATTGCGTGCCGGCATTTTGTATTCGTGCCGTGCGCAAACTTAGTTATCCGAGGATCAATTCCAACGGGAAGATGGCTATACCAGGCGAAACCCCGTCGATCCGATACGCTTCGGACGATCTCTAATTTCTTTCGATAACGCCGGTTCCTTCGATGATTTTCCTGTGGCCTCATGCCAAGCGAATTTTTCTTTCAAAATCGATACTGGCCGATTTTTTAGAATTCGATTTCTCTCCACTTCCTCCTTCTTTTACGCTTAATAATTTATTGGCAGAAAATGAAATTTTATTTATTGGCAGAAAATGATACTGTTCATTTTTTGGAAAAAGATGATCCTCATCTAATGATTCGCCGAATTTATTTGACATCATTTTTCTTTTCATTCTTCATTCGATCAAATAGTTCTTCAAATATTCAGAGAAATATTGAACAGTTGCAGTTACTATTATACAACTCGGTGAATTAATTAATCTAATTCAACATTTCACGTACAGTCATTTGTTCATCGAGGTGAATACGTGAAACGAAAGAATTGCTCGAAAATCATTCGATTCGAACACAAAATAAAAATACATTTTTCATGTTATTTGTCGTACAAAAATAACAGAATGTCTGAAATAATTTATTATTTAAAGTGGTTATTTGTTAGCTTATTTCAAATAAAATGTGCCCAACCCCGATTCGAATAAATTCCGCGCTCGGATGACACGTTGGCCAAAGTGTTAAAGCGCTTCTAATAATCCATAACCTGCCGTCCCAAAAACAATGGTCCCGAAATAATTGGTCCAGTGGATTCCTCGTTTTCCACCGGTGGAGCAGAGTTATTCGGGTTTGATTTCAGCGCTCGTCGGTGCCGTAGTCGTCCGTTCCGAATAGAATTACTTGCTATTGTTCATTTATCTATTACAGCGGGAGACGGACAAGGGATTAATTCTCAGATAAAATGTTATTCGATCACCGGGGGAGAAAGACAGCGACTATAGGGAACCGTGGAGAAACGGAGCGAGAGAGGAACAGTGGGAAACGGAATTCCGACTTTTTCGTTTAATTCAATTCGAAACGTAATTTTCCGAACGTGAAACCAAGGAATCCCGAGTCCGCAGAACGCGGCCAATTCCGAATGTAAGAGCGCTGTTCAACGTCAGCCAATCAAGATCTAGCCCGAGACCTGTTCTTCTTTTTCCTTTTTTTTTTTTTTTTTTGTTGCGAAACAAGTACACCCGACGGAGGAACATCTCGAATTGCAATTCAGTTCAATGGCATATCGCGCGTCGTTGCGAGCCGCGCGCTTCATAAAATTTTAACTCCCATTCCTCTCGTTCTTACCCAATACTCACCGATAACAGACCCTTTCGTATGAAACTCCGCGATGCAGCCTCTCACGGATCGGGTCGGGTCGGGTCGGGTCGGGTCGGGACTTAAAGCAGGTGCCCCGTAACAATTTACCGAGTTATCGGCAACCGGCGCAACTGAATCGCGTCACAGGTTTTTTCGAAATTGCCGCGCGACCGCGCAGAATCCGCCACTGTCACTGATTTTTGCAAAATAATTCTGTCCCTAATGATCAGCTGCATGCAATGGCAATTCTTGCATCGCTTGTCTTTGCGAATCCTCAAACTTTGAAATTGCACTATCAGAAGCACTTTTTCTATCGTTTCCGTAATATATTGGCACAGACGAGGTATAGAAACAGACCGACTATCCTATTGTGTTATAGTGTCACATCACTATCGTATCGTCCAGCATTGCGTAATCCAATATTGCGGAACTAATATTCTTAATTCCCTTATGTTTGTCACGCGAGTACGTGTCTACGTAAAGAAGCTTCACACACATGCAGAACTGCAAAGGAATTTAGACTGAAAACATTATTCTGTATTTTCGTTTTTATTTAAATACTTACTTTTTTGGTAAATGTTGCGTATAATTACATTTATTTACACTTTATTCCTAAACATTTCCTTTTACTCTATTTATGGCATTTTTGAACTCATTTTCAGCAGAAAAATGAGACTTTTCAGATTTGTCGCCAGAGATATTTTGCATGATATATGTCAGTACAACCTCAAACATTTTTAATCGGTAGGTGTCGATATCATTATGATAACGTTAATAATAAATATAATTTTGTTTAGTTAGGAAACGTCAATACGCTGGACAATGTTATACGATACAATATCGAACGTCGTTTGACTCCTCCAACAATGTAAGCGTTTCAACCATCGCTTATTGTTAGCAATAAAATGTTTGTTACAATTCATAATGCTGCCACGGAAACATTATCAATCGATTACAAGTGGTTTGCTGATGAAAACAAATCGGAACGCGCCAGAAATCGAATAAGTTTGGCGGTGCCAGGATTGAAACGTTTCCTTCGAAGTTTACCAACGAACTTTATTTGTGGCTTTCCACGACGCATTCACTCGAACCTGCCTCGAAGGATTGCTATTAATTCCGAAGCCTGGTCTACTCCTATACCTCGCCTTTGCTTGTACAGAGAACATTACATGTAAACATCTGTATTGTATTTCAACACAATCAATTTATGTAAGAATCAACAATGAATAAACAAAGACAATACAATGAAAAAGACGTATGCGCGTATATAATTATTGAACATTCAATTTTTCCCGAACGTTACACTTGTCATTGACTTATACTACTGAATTTCGTGCCACCTCCTTCGATATCATATTCTCCTAATACAAAGTTCGGTTTTCGACATTTTCGAAAATTAATGCAATTTTCGGATTTCTACTAGGAGAACATGATAGCAAAGAAATTTAAGGGGTGGTTCTTCATGACAATATAAGACGAAAATGTAGAGTAAAAAATTTCGAATTCGGCTTCATTTTCTAATTATTGTCTATTCTAATTATTAAAAATCCGCCTAAAATGCGGCAACCCGACCAACAGAGGTGTACGTTAGTCACCTGGTAAGAATCCGGTGTGTCAACCGTCCGATTGGGTCATTCCACACACATTTTCGGTTCTAGCCGAATTATTGGCTAAAGTGTGTGACGTCAAAGTCTAACCATTGGACGCGAGCGAGGACCTCCTTCAAACGTGACTGTCGTGCGCCTTTATGACGTAAGCAACGTACACCTCTGTTGGTCGGGTTGCCGCATTTTAGGCGGATTCTTAGTTGATACTAACTAAAAAATGGAGCCGAAATCGCAATTTTTTTATTCTTCATTTTCATCTTATGAATTACCCCTTAAATTTTCTCCCATCTGTAGTCGAACATAAGTAGTATTTACAGGCGCTGTCCTTTTCTACGTTCGGCGCGGTCGCAGCGGTCACAAGAAAATAGTATCCCTGCACGATCTATGTCACAGCACGAGGATTGAGCTTAGAAGGACAACCTTTATTTTTTTAGGATGAACATTCAACTGAAATTATTCAGAAGTTTTGTTGTAACGCAATCGAACAACTCTTTAGAAAAATTGTATACATATAGTTCACATGGTAAAAAATTTCGTTTCACATTTACTACCACAAATACATGCGCATAATGTTTACTCGATATATGTGCAAAACACGAGCTTCTTGGCTTCTCACGGGGTATACCCGCGACAGTACAGTGAATTCTCGATATATGTCAACAACACGAGTCATGTCAGCGTCATGTACATTCCAGGAGACATACCCGAGCCGTGTTATGTTTACACTCCTCGGCGTCCGAGGTCTCTCGAGCTTCGTGACCCCTCACGAGGTATACCCCGCGGTAGTGGGGATAATTCCGCGACGTTTATCATCCAGGCCTTGGCGACATGTATAGAGAAATCACTGTATACTCTGGGGATAGTACTGGGACTCTTCTCGGCTAGTTATTTGGGACATATATAGAGTAAACACTGTACAATTTTTCTGAACAGTTTTTCAATCGCGTTAGACAAGGTTCTACCCTATTCGATTTTCATGAACTAGACGTGCATCTGCTCGATGTGGTCCATTTGGACTATTATTGGATGAACTCGAAACAATTTTATCCAGCCAGGGAAGATCGATATATGTCATCAACACGGGTTTTCCCAGCGTCGTGTATCGTCCAAGAGACATACCCGAGCCGTGTTATGTTTACACTCCTCGGCGTCCGAGGTCTCTCGAGCTTCGCGACCCCTCACGGGGTATACCCCGCGGTAGTGGGGATAATTCCGCGACGGTTATCATCCAGGCCTTGGCGACATATATAGAGAATTAAGTGTATACCCTGGGGATAGTACTGGGACTCTTCTCGGCTAGTTATTTGCGACATATATAGAGTAAACACTGTACAATTTTTCTGAACAGTTTTTCAACCGCGTTAGACAAGGTTCTACCCTATTCGATTTTCATGAACTAGACGTGTATCTGCTCGAAACAATTTTATCCAGCCAGGGAAGCTCATTTCGACCGCATTGGCAAATGCTCGAGTTTTTCGTCGTAGACCGGGACGAGAGGAGGAAACAAGACTCCGGTTCGCCAGATTCAGCTCGCGGAGTCGTGTTCGCAAGGTTGCCCTGGTAAACGAGACATCGCAGACAAGGCCGGGCAAGGTGTGCCCACCGCGAGAGGTTATAATGTTTCCGTTAAAAACGGTATTGCGCTGTACGGTTCAAGTATTTCCTCGCAAGAACCGGATAACACCTGTAAGACCCACGGTCCGGAGGAACTGACGAAAATGTCGAGCACGCAGACCGTCGAGACTCGTGCGAGTCATCAAATTTGTGGCAACGTTGCTTCGGAGGAATCCAGCGAAATACTTGTATGTTGGAGGAGCAATGAAACTGAATTTCGCAGGGGTCAGGAATCTGGGCGGTCCGACGACGATAATGGAGAAGAAACGTAATCGTCGGTGCTTGATTATTAGCGCGATGTGGTCCTCCGGAGATGATGAACTGTGGTGGAATAGTCACAGTGTCTTTGACAAGACTTTGGTCAATAATGAGACTGTAGCAGGTGACCAGAAGAATCAATTTTTAAATGGAAGCCTAGCTGCAGTGAACACTTTTCACTTTTATATGAAGTATTGACGTTTGCAAATTGTATCACGCACATTTAGAAGCACTGTGTAGACAAATGGTTCTAATGGCCGCCCACTGTATATAAGAAAATTATATTTGTTACATTAATATAATTCTTGTAAACAAGAAAAACCTGAAATCGTCGCACGACAAGTTTTTACTATTTTCAAACAATTTTTTAAACCCATTGCACCGAACATAGTTAAATAATTACATTTCAACAAAAATGTCAAAATATATTGTACACGTTTAAATTAGCGACCGAGAATCGTTGACTCTATATTTCACGCGAGTTTCAAAAAATCGAAGGATTTGCCATAATCCCCCGTTAGGTCACCGAATGTAGGTTAACCCCGGAGCTTCAGGCCATACACGACAAGCCTAACTGTTGAGGATAACGGTGAGCCTGTGTACCGGAATTTCGTGGTCCGTCGAGGATATCAAAGTCCGAGCGTACATTAGGAAAATCCAGCGAGCGATCGGTTAAGAATAACGATCGCACGGAAATCGAATAGTCGTCGGCTTATGATCGCGGGTTCTCGGCCGGATCGCTGAAGTCGACAGGGAACGTAGCCGAAGACAATTAAATCCCTAATTTTCTGGATGTCATGCGCACAAGGTATTATACGGTGATTCAAGCGGGACTGCCTAGGCTACTGACATACACGCCGCAACCTTGGTGGCGGACGAAACACGCTGCCGGGAAGTGACAGTAGCTAATTAATTAGTATCAAATGTAACTCCCTCCGCAACAGTATTCTATCCGCCATGCCGCTTGTTACAATGCACGGCATTTGATACATTCAGTGATTAAGCACGCAGACGCCGGAGGAAAATCGCAATCTGCGAGTAGGTTGGCACATGCGCGAAACGTCGTTCCGAATAAATTAACAAAGTCTTCCGATTTGTATTTTGACGCCGACCGTCTGCTGGCTGCGACAGACAATTTATTGATTCTATTGATAGCCCCCGTCATTTCGTCCTGATTCGATACTCGGGTTGAATTTGGGACATTTCTGTTTCCACTAGAATTTTCATTTCTGCGGAATAGCTGAAAATTTAATGAAACGAGCACCAGTTAGATATAATCTGTACGCTAGAGTTAATTAAATAATAATTTATTGACGGTTGGTCCAGTTTCGCGCTATTAATATAGCTTGGGGACAAAGTGGAAGGTAGAAACATTGAAATAATTCGTTTTGTTGACGATTTTTACAATAGTGAATACAGTTAAAATGTAATTAAAAATAGCAATGTAACACTAGACTTGCGGAGCACTAAAAATGACTATTACTTTAGAAAAATAACGTGAATGTATCTATCAAAATTTGTAGCCATTTTTTAAATAATATATACCCAAAGAAATCAATTTGTTAAATAATTCCTCATGGATGCATCTTTACAGTCTCGATATTTGTAAATTGAAAATATTAGAATCCGTCATTTTGACGGGTCCTGTAAATCTGCTGTTAAACATAGAAAATCTTACAGTACGAAAATAATTGATCTATAATCCACGGTTAGTTAAAATGTTGTTGATCGACGAATTAACTTATTCGGAATAATTGTTAATAATTATCCTAGTTATCGTATCTTTAGAATTGAGTGATGGAATAATGACTACAGGAAATAGATTTTTTGATAAAACAGTGGAGAGTTATTTTATATGTTGAAAAAATATTTCTTTTGTTATTTCAAGGAACGTGATATTCTACAGCGGAAGCTTGGGTATTTTCGCTCACTTTCCACGGTTGCCTCAATATTGGAAGAGTGTCCTATGGAAAAACATTTGGCTTTGTCCGATGTAAATCGGCAAATTGTATCGGCTACTTACAATGCGCAAATAAATTGGACGTTGTAACGATTATTCAAGATTAATTTCAATGAATAGTGAAACAGAAAGCCGGGGCGGCGCTGCGCGGCGTGTCATGGAAGTTATGGACGACGCAGCAGCTCCCCGGTGTCATACGAAAGTTTCTCTGACAGCTTTTATTCCATTTAAACGAACCTTTATATTTGAAAGCCCCGAAGAAATTGAATCGGGAAAACGAAACCTTAAAACGCGCTTAAAACATCCAATTTATTATAAACCTATTTACATAGTGGTATCAATTTACTATTGTTAAAGGAGAATTTTCGTTTAAATAAATTCAAACTTTTCCGTCTAATCTGTCCCACGATCTAATAGATCGACGATCGAATACATCGTAAGCAAAACAACAAGAATATGAAAAAAAATCCAATTTCACCTGATTTATTCTTTGTCAAATTGACAGATAGTAAAAACTCAATACGATAAAAAGATCAATTGTTTCTGAATTACCAAGAAAAGAATGAAATACTAAAATAGTAAGAAAATAAGTTTAAAATAAAATTAGTTGGTGACATTGAAATGACCTTGAGTATCATTTTGTCAAAATCGTTGAAAAGTGTATCACGATGGGCGAAGTTCTTTTTGAGAACAAGGAGGCCGAGATAAAAAATGTTTAAAATGAAATTACTCACGTCGTTCACAACCGGTAAAATAATATGCGAAACGTACCATTTTGTGAAAATCGTCGAAAGATCTGCAAATGGACGGGTGTAATGGACAAGTTTAAAATAAAATTATTCATATCGTTCGCAGCTGGTAAAATTATGTTCGAAACATTTTCCGAAGATCGTTGAAAAATGTGCTAAATTAACATGAAGGCAGTAAAATTCCTTACTTGAAAAAGAAAAAGATACTGAAATAAGTAGGAGACAAGTTTGGAATAACATGATTCGCTTGGTTGGCAACCAATAAAATGACTTGTAGGACATACTGTTTAACACTAAACCTACCACCGCCGGTCAAAATGGCTGGTTCCGGATTTTTTATTTTACAATCGCTGAAATTCTACAGATGATTTCGTGGAAATGATTGAATGAATATATTTAGTAGAGCATGTATTATAACACAAACCGCAGAAAATCCAAATAAATTCAATCTCGTCATTTTGATAAGACGACACGTATTAGTTACTTTTAAGGCTCGGCAGGTTTAGTGTTGATAAATATCGATTCAAAAACGTGTGCAATTGACACGGGTCACAGACAAGAGTCGAATTTCCAGATCTTCCGAAACGCAGAGAATTGCCACTTTTCCAAACCGCAAGAACCTCGCCGCCATCTCCGTCCGAGGAATGCTGACTCGCTTGAATTTAAGATGCGCCACTATAATTAGTCTGGGCGTGAGAATGAGAGGTTTCGGGCCGCCAGTTAAACAGGCTATTAGCAACAGCTGTTACGTGACATCGTCGCGTCTCGGACACTATCTGATGTCGCGGCTTATGTGCTTTTCTTTTCTCCCCGGCCCATTGTCTCACCTCTTCGCTACCCTCAACGATTCTTATACGCTTTTCCACCCCCCGTGGAATCGACACCATCCCATCCCATAAGAAGTTTCCCGATCATAGGAAAAAACCTTCCTCGTGTCTCTTAGAAATTGTGCAATGAGAACTTTTCATGGTTGCGGGTGAGTGTTAAACATAGTCCCCTCTACCCTTCGCAAGGGTTAGAGTCTTCAATTTCTGATCTGGTTAGAACATTACCAATTAGAACTCCCTTAAAACTGGTCCTAGTTTGTACAATTTATCCGAACAATTATTTTACATTTAACAATACAAATAATCTCCAACTCTGAGAAAAGCCCGGAAGGGTTTGAGAAAAACTCCCTGAGCGAGTGTTAGAACCGTCAATATTTAATTCGACCGGTGTATAAACAAATCTAGGCTCGATGGAACGTGTTCACGAGTACGAAGCATAATTACAGGCAATCGGGCTCCTATCGAGCGAACAAAAATCCCATGGAACGGGGGCGGGGGAGGGGGAAGGTTCGCCGCGGCCGCGGGCGATTACACGTCAAGATTTTCCCGGTTCTTCCCATTGCCAAGTTCCCCGGATAGCTTCCCCGTCGTAGTATTAAAATCAATACGGTATGCGTTTGACTGGTACACCGTATTCACCGCTATTACCGCGCGCGAGAGCCGCAGAAGACGGTTGTACACAGCCGAGAAACGAGAAACACACGTAGACACACAGACGGTCTCTCTCTCTCTCTCTCTCTCTCTCTCTCTCTCTCTCTCTCTCTCTGTCTGTCTCTGTCTCTCGGACAGAGAGCGCCTTACCGATGCTCGAGGGAATTGTAGCTCTGCAGTTGCAGTTGAAGCAGCGGCGGTGGCGGCGGCGGCGGCTTGCAGCGGACATGCAACCGCCATGGCATGCCCCGAAACCTTGCTCGACCGGGTCCGAGCGAATGAATAGTCGGACTGTGGGCTATGAAACTGTTAGGAGCCGGCTGGGAAAGGGCTTGTTGGCTATTCGAGGCGCGCGGCGTCTAAGTCGACGGATAATTTCCTACCGAGTTAATCAGAGGCCCGGGAATCTCTGTGGACCGAGCATCTTAACGCCAACGCGTTTTTCGGAAAATCGGGCCGATTCGTGGCCTTCGAAAAATTTTCTAGGCCGACGGTGTCGCGGTGAAATTAATTGTTACAGTTCCAAAAAATTCCAACGATTTTTGAAACGGTTCCCGGGCTTCCGATTAGCGCATCACGCGAACACGTTCTATCGATTTGTTTATATTAGGTCGTCCCATAAGTTCGTGCCGTTTACTCTTGTACCATTTAAATTCTAAAAATAAAATATGTAATCATCCTTTCATTCCACAACCTCTTCTGACCTTTTTGTGGCAAAGACATCATACCGTCACGATAAAATTTCTGCGGTTTTCCATTAAAATACTTCTCAATGGTGAATAATGTAAACATATTCACGGCACGAACTTGTGGGACTACCTAATTGATGTCGTTCTAGTAAAATTAAGAATCGAAGGTCCCAATGCCTGCAAAGCGAGTTAGTCTAAGGACTTGTGGTCGCTGCAAGCAACGAATCGACTATGTTGGAAGACGGTCGAATGTACAGGGTGTAAAGAAATGTTTGGCCTTGGCTGTCATAGGCATATTCTACATCTTGGATCTGTAAAAGAAAGTTTCCGCAAAATTGTCCTTGACCATGAATCTCAAGGTCAAATTTTTGTTTATCATCATGGCGCGTCGAATGTAATGCAATAAAAAGAAATTTGACCTTGAAATTCAACGTCGAGGACAATTTTGCGGCAACTCCTTTTGACGGGTCTTTATCGATCAGTAGATGTAGAATATGCCTGTGGAAGGCAACACTAAACATTTCTTTAAGGGCCCGGGATAGTCACTTGACTTTTTAATTAATAATTTCCATTCACAGCCTTCAGACACAGACTTAAGATCCGTCTGTATTATCGATATTATTAATTCTGACGCCAGAAACGTGCTTCAAGTGTTTCGCTTTGTTTCGCAGCGAATCAAGACAAAATATAGCTCAATTTGTAGCTGGAGATATTTTCTAGTGCGTGCTGTTCTCGATTTCATCCAGAAAACTCATCCAATGGCATAAAAATGCTTGGATTCCGCGGCATGCGCATCGTCTATATTTTTCGCCTACTTCTAACGCTTATATTACCAAATATCTGCATAATCTCGGCAGCTCCCGACCAGCGCGCGCTAGATCGAACCTTCCTCTTTCGAATGAGCCCTTTACCAGCTACAAAATATTCTTATATAAGGACGAAAACTTGAGGCACGTAAAATCATTTTTTGACGGTAATGTAGTCACTCTACCTTATCGCGAATCTACGAAGACCGGGCCCTTAAGGGGGCCGGCAGGGTTTGAAATCCATATACGTATGCATGGGTCAAAACCTTTTCAAACTATCGCTTCAATATTGCAATGAGCAGTTTAGAAGTGGTCAATTGTGTTTCCTAAAAGTCCAATTTATGTCTGTATAGAGCCCAAATTGCGAATTTCTACCTCATCGTGGAGTAATTTGTAATATTCGGCAGAAAATTCGAATTCTGAAGCAAGTATGACGTCACAAGATGGCTGCCGCTAAAAGATTCTCTTAATTTCAAGAGATTTAGAGTTCGTATCGAAAAAAGGACTCTATACAGACATAGCAAAGACATGTACAAACACGGTGGTATGCATTTTTAATTGATTACTTACTTATTTAAGACATAAAATGTCTAGAAAAAAGGCACAGGATAACATAGCGTGACATTCAAGGCCAAATGCCTGCCGGCCCCCTTAAACCTTGTATTTCTAAAATTGCTGAACTGGAAGATAAGATTGTAATTTGCTTGAACGAAATTGTGGATCGAAACTGACGGATACGTATCGGGACCAGACGCCATCAGGAAGCGGGCAGGAGCCTCGGCAACTTTCGCCGGATCCTGAACGCGTTTGCACGCAAAGCGGCGGACTTTGCGGGAACGTCGAGCCGTGCATCAGCCACAGGTGCCTTCTCGCAGTCTCGCAGTCTCGCCGACACGAGGCGTTTATGGATGTTGTAAAAGCGTCACCCCATCCCCCTCCCCTCCCCCGGTTCGGGAACATATCGGCATCCTTCGACGCGCCTTTGTAGCGTCCTCGTGTCACGGCTTCTCCCCTCTGGAGCACCCTTCAATGGCGGCAACACCGACGCGGAACGATCGTTTCACTGTTCCAGGCGAAACGAGAGACAGTAATGTCGAATGCGCCGCGAGAACCGACCCCGTGCACAACCCCCGTTCTTTTTTATGCTTAGTAAATAGTCGCCGATTTCACGTATGGAACTACTGTCGCTCCCAGAATGCATCGCCAGTAAGTTCGTACTAAAGATCTACGACCGAGAAGGGTCCAACAATTTTCTGGGATTATTACTCGAAAGATCGGTTAAACTTCACCTTGGCGACCCAGAGATTTTTAACTCTCTGCTATATAATCCTGCGCGTCTTGACGAGAAAGTGCCAAAAATCGAAGTTTCAAGGCGAGGAATTCACTGGTTCGGAAGTTGTGCGTGTTTAAAGTTGAGCGATTACACTTTGTTCTGGGACAAGCTGTGATCCAACAGTAATTAGAATATAGAGAATCGTTAAGCCTAAAGATCTTTAGGCTTCTGCGACAGAATTTATTTATGAAAGTAACAGGAGGGGGAGTTCAATAAACTTACCAACGACAGAAAAATTGCAGAACCGTCGCATTGCATCGGACTGGTCGTGACATAAAGACCGTCACTTCCAGTGGACATTTATTCTGTTCCATCATCAAAGACGGGCACGAACAGCTTCGACTAATCGCAGCCATCGGAACAGTTCCTTTCGCTGAAGAATTTTCGCTGGTATTGCAGCGCCAAGACGAAACACAACCGTGGGTGGGTGGGGGGTTGGGGGAGGGTTTGAGAGAAAAAAAGGGTAGCCTAGTAAATCGTTGCAGGCGAGTCGGAAAATAGGACAAAACAGTTCGCATACTCAATGAGCCGTTACAAACGGGTAGCTCCCATCCGACTCGAGTTTCCACCGTTAATTATATTCCGGACACGACTCGAAGCATTCAGGCTAAATCCCTATTAGCGAATTCTTCGCGTCCCGCTATAAATTTTCCGGCGTCAGAAATTGCATTTCAGCCATCGTTCACGTCCTCAACCGACGAACATTTAGAAGTTCCGCGCGTTCAACAGCCGTCCATATTGTCTCCGGGCTCCCCCCCCTCTCTCCATCAATCGTCTAATACTCGAACTCGATTAATACTCATTAAATTCGCAAACTTCAAGTTCAAACCGCGCCACCGTGCCCTCCGCCCTACCGACCAAACCAGATTAATTCGAAACCGCGGCCGATCCCATTGTACTATACTGCCCGTGTTACATACTCAAAACGCTCTTTGACAATAACAACGCAATCACATCCCGGGTAGGGAATTTTAACAACAGATTCGCCGAACCCGAGCAGTAATTAATTAACAGAGCGTTTTCTGCTCGGAGCGATTTCGCTACTGTGCAATGGAGAATGAATGCTGCTTGCTTCGGGAACAACAACTTGTTAACTAGACAGTGGTCGTAATTAAAATGCGGCACTCTGTGAGATGCGAACGTTTTTCAGCCGTGGGCATATCAGAGGGATCAGAATGATCCATGGAAAGATTCATAACAACTATCTTTGATCAAATTTTGGTTTAAACTTCCAATGTGTCGTTTGAAAAAGTATTTATTCGCATTCTAAGATCGTAATTATAGTACGTATCACAATTTTTATTATAATTTTCTCTCTTTGCGTAGGCGTTCATTCAATTTAATCACTTTGATACGCTGGACCCAGGCACCGCCGTCGGAGGGTTTCTACTTAAAAAGAATAATTGACGGTACCTGAAATACTCGTAAATGTCTGAGCGAAATCCTAACGCAACAAGATCGATAGTTCTTCGGAAAAAAATTCCTGTACATGTGTAAAAAAATGGCCATGAAATGGCCCTTTATCTGGAACCCATCAAAAAGTCCCCCCTAATTCTTCCGACGCCTGGCGCAAAGTTTCAGAGTTCAAAAATAAGAATCGAATAATGTTGCATTATTCGCGAACGGCACGAAGTAGCAAAACGAACAACAACCGAGCTCTGACGTTCCGAATGCGTAGACGCGTTTGATATTAAAATTTATCGAGGCGTCAAATTGCGTCTACTTTCTCTGGCGCGTGGTCAGCGGCCGTTCCGCGAGTTAGGATGGTCCGATCAAATAACGTTCGAAACATTTTCCGTGACATGGCCGAACAATGGCGCCGTTTAAACGGCGGCGTATGAATCCGACCGGGCCGGGGCTGGGTCGCGATGAGCACGCGATAAAACCAATGTCGACAACGTGTTTACAGTTTTATGGGGTGTCGGCTAAATGCAACCTGGTGTACAGACCTTAATAACTCTGGCGCGATACGAGAATAGAAATACGGCCGAAATTTACTGGCGCGCAAGTATTTCCGGTCTCTATAAACGGCGAACGCGAGCGCCCCGAGGAATTTACATCCAACCGGTTTAATTGAATCGTTTAATGTTTGAGGCTGTTTGGAAAAGTATGATCACTCGGATCGGCCCACCTGTAAAACCCCTCATAATCCTGGATGCTGTTCTAGAAAACATTCATCGTAAAAACACTCAATCGGAAGTGCTGAGCGAAGTTCTTGTACGCGAATCCGCGTTCTCGAGGAATGAGAATCGTCTGATTAAATCACTTGATCCCTGAAAAAAACCTCCTTGTTCATCATTATTTTTGCATTAATCTTTTACCAACGTGTGCGTCAGATTTTTCTGATTAAAACGATACCCAACATGACACAGTTTGGACCGTACATGCTTCTTTAATCTACGATACAGTAGAACCTCGATTATCCGAACGGATCAGTGAAATGCGAAATAAATAAAATAGAATTAAATCTTTACTGATAAGTACAATAAAACACAGTTAAATCGCTTTCCAACGAAAAATTTATCAATTGGATAATGATGAAATCGGTTCGGTTAATAGAGGTCCTAGTAAATCGTGAATTGCACGAGCAAATATGTTCCGAATTGTGTCGCGTTTGTGCTCGTTTTAATCAGAAAAATGTCACGAATAGGTTAATGAAGATACCGTCAAAAAGTAATTGAGTACGAAGAAGTTGTATCATTGGATTAGTATTGTTTCACCGGTGTATCTAATCGTGTTGTGTCGTGTCCACTCTGTATTCCGGTTTTTGGCGAGAAAATTTGATTTCCACGTTGGTAGAAAATTGCAGGTACACCCGGTACATGGAGTATTCGCGGGTCACTCGCCGTTGCGATCCGCAGGAGCGGCGAAGTCTACACAAAGTGCGGATTGAACGCGATCGACACGTTTCCGCGCTACGGAAAGGACGTGGAGCGGACCAAGAGCGGTTTCACCGCAGTTCGAGGAGCAAGAAACTCGTAGTTGGATCATCCGTGGATGCATTCTGTGGATCAGAACCGCTTGACAAACCTCGCTTCACACTAGACTAACTTGCCCCGGCGCGTCGCGCCGCTCTCTTCTATGTGGCTTTTGCTTATGCCGCTGCGAATAAGACCGCGAATAGAGCTTTTGCCCGCAAAGGCTTCCCCAGTCGGTTGTCGAGCAAGGTCGACACACAGGGACAATTGCCGGCCTTTGCGGAAAGAAAATCTGCGAATTCAATCGGAAGTCGGCCTCCAGTGGCTTGATCAGTTTGCCATAGTGATGGAGTCGAGTTCTACCTGTACAACGGCGTCTACCGTCGTTTTAGAATCCACCATGCCGCCGAAAACAAAGACATTTATTTCAGAAATATTTGCTCCGTCAGACTTTGCCAGAATATACCGAAATGTACAGGAATATACAAAAACATACCAGAATATACCAGAATATACTTGAATATACCAGAATATACCAGAATATACCAGAATATACCAGAATATACCAGAAAATACCAAAATATACCAGAATATACAAGAATATACTAGAATATAACGGAATATAACGGAATATTCTACAATATACCAAAACATACCAGAATATACCAGAATATTGCAGAATTGACCAGAATATATCAGAATATACTAGAATATACCAGAATGTAATAGAATATTCCAGAATATGCCAGAATATACTAGAATATTCATGAATGTACCAGAATATACTACATAGAATATAGCAGAATATACTACAATATACCAGAATATTCCAGAATGTACCAGAATATACTAGAATATACCAGATTATACCAGAATATACCAGAATATACCAGAATATACAAGAATATACTGGAATATAACTGAATATATCGGAATATACCAGAATATACTAGAATATACCAAAAGATACCAGAATGTAGCAGGATACACTACAATATACCAGAATATTGCAGAATTGACCAGAATATGTCAGAATATACTAGGATATTCCAGAATATACCAGAATGTAATACAATAAATCAGAATATGCCAGAATATTCATGAATGTACCAGAATATACTAAAATATGTCAGAAAAAATACTGGAATATACCAGAATATACTAGGATGTCATATTATTCTTGATTTATTATAATTATTAAAATGAGGCTTTTTAATCAACTTATGTTTCTTATAGCTATGGAAAATTTTTATTTTGCATAAAGACCCGCAGTGTAATAATCAATGTACAGAGTACATGAAATAAAGATTTAAAAGCTGGTTTCTCAGAAGGAAATGAAGATGTCTACTTTATTTTTTCCTTTTCTAATTAAGTAGTGGTTAGGGGGTATCAATCTTTTAGTATGCAATAAATCTTGCAGGGAAAATACTAGAATGAGAGTCCTGACACACTTTTAAACTGGGATGTGATATTTTAATTGCATACTAAAATATTAACACTCTGGGACCGTGCAATTTAAAAAAAAAATGAATATTTTCATTAGGTTGTGAGATATCTGCTTGTAACGCTTTATTTAGAACACCCTGTACATTTTTATGTGGTAATATGGAAGTACTAGAGTCGATAAAAGAGTCATGAGGATTGCATTTGACTATAAATAATGTGGAATAAAATTTTAAAATATATAGACGTTTAAAATTTTTGTATACTAATTTAGCAAGTTTGATGTCGAAGCAAAAAGGTGTAGCTATGCTTTCTTAAAAGGTGCACTTGACATTAAACAGAAGTAGACTTCTGACAATTTTGTGCATGCACAGCACGAACGTCAATACGCAAGCCGCATAGCTTTTTATCAAGTCCAACGAAGTTTCTATTTAATCTTGAATCCAGCGGAGAAATATGTTTCCGTTTAACTTAGATTGATACGTATTAGCCTTTGGAAATGTATGTTTGCCTCCACTTCCGGAGTTTAGTAATGAGTACATACACTGTTCAGAAGTGTACTTCTAAGTACGTCGGAACACACGAGTGTAAAATGTTCACACATCAATTATGCTTGAATATATAACTGGATTCTTGTACATATATGTGTACATATATAAATAAAACATGAGATATGTAAATGGAACTACTTAGATGTCTTTCATGTCCGAAATATTGTTGAACCTTTCAACGAGGCAAAGAAACTGATCAGAGGAAAAATTTCCAACAACTTTTCGGTAATTTAACTACAAATTGTAGTTCCACTTACAATTCCAAAATTCTTTTTTTTCATAAAATGCCCATAAAACTCACACAAAATATGTACCAACATCATTAACAAATTTAAGTCAATCCTAGCAAAATTTGATTCACTTACTAGATCATTACAAAAATTGACTTTCAAAATTGATAAAAAAATGTCGTCAGTCATATATCTTGAGTTTTAGTCACTATACAAGAGTGTCCAAAAAGTTTTGTGTTTTCTTGAAAGAGGCGATTTCTGAGCTGATTTGAAGCAACTTTTTCCTTTGCGAAAATCTTCTCCGCGGCTTTGTTAACGAGTTACTAACGAAAAACGCTAACCAATCAGAGCACGATTATGGCAGACGAATGCCAGCTCGGCGACGGGTCCCGCTGAGCGTGGCGTTGGCATTGGCCGAGGAGGAATCCGTCTGCTGTAGCCGCGCTCTGATTGGTCCGTGTTTTTCTTTAATAACTCTTTAACGAGGCTGCGGAGAATATTTTCGTAAAGGAAAAATTTATTTCAAACGATATTAGTAATCACCCCTTTCAAGGAAATACATTTTTGGAACACCCTGTATAATCTATTATGCTACTTTTGTCGGTACTGCCCTAAAATTCTAGGCCTATACCGGAGTCATTTCTGACCCACACCGACATTTCACTAATGAAGTTTTATTCCAATACAAGACGATGACTCGGGACCGGCTTGCGTCGTATTTCGGATGAGGGTACCCTATGCGGCTTGACTTTGTTGAGAATTATATCTCATGTCTCTCGAGCTTATCGAGGGTTGTCTAGCGTGTAAAATCTTGTTTCTTTTTCATCAACACTTATTTGAGGCGGTTCTAAATAAATGAATTCCTCCGTGTGCGTTTACGTCCGAGTATTGTTTTTCTCTTGCTCGGGAAGGGTTGAAAGTGCGTTGGGAAACTCATGTCGCAGATTAGAATGAAGAAGACTCGCAGAATCTTGCCGCGAGCGAAGTAATTGAAACTACTGAGATTTCGGTGTGAAAACGTAGCGGATTGTCTTGCGTTTATTTTCTATAAGTCGAGGACAACGGCGCCTGGCATTTGATTCTCTCTTGTCTCAGGATGAAACTCATTTTCACGGAAATACCACACCGAGATATATAAAAACACCTTACATTAAGCTTACTGCAAGCTATTAAGTTTAAGCAGCTTCCACTGCGCCGGCCGGAAAGCTATGACACTAATAGGATGTTCTCGCCTTGCGTGCAATAACAAGCGTGAATTTAGTTGCACTATTATTAACATTTCGCGCCAGGAAGATAAAACTACAGGACACGTTTTTTCCGTTCAGAAAATTGCGTTCGTACAGTTAATAACAATTTCGTTGCGCATCAAATTCTAAAGGCGAAGCAGCGAATATTTATATCTTTGGGAGAACTTTAAGAACTGCTTTAAGTTTGGAATTAAAGCGAAGTTTAATCAAAGAATTAAATTGTGCTTGAATTTTTTATAAATTTCGTTCCGTTTGTTTGCGATTGCAGGGATCAGCAGTGCCGGCGGACATTAAGGATTCCCTTTAAGAGTCGACCGTGCATGTCCGAGTGCGGTGATTCACAGGTGAGTTTGCTCTTGGAAATCAACATTTACATTCTGTTTCCGCATATTTTCTTAGACAAACGTCTATTAACGTCCGCGGTCTATTATCCGGCCTTGGAAAACCGGGAATGCGAAAACGGGAACGTAAGGAACGTAGGGAAATAAATCTGATCGTCTGCTATTAATCAGTCTTTGAACCAGACTTCAAGACCTCTATAAAAATTCTGTAGAATATTCAACGTTTGGTCACTGGTAGTTTTCCTTTTTTATTCTTAAAATTACACGATTTAATTTCATTTATATTATACGTTTCTACGAAGATACACATTGTATTTTTATACAGGCTGTCCCAAAAATGTATTTCCTTGAAAGGGGTCATTCCTGAGGTCATTCGAAGCAACTTTTTCCTTTGCGAAAATGTTCTCGGTACCTTTGTTCAGGAGTTATTGACGAAAATCACGGACCAATCAGAGCGCGGTTACAGCGGCCGGATTCCGGCTCGACCAATGCCTACTCCGCGCTCAACGGGATGTAGGCGCGCTCCGATTGGTCCGTGTTTTTCGTTAATAACTCCTTAACGAAGCCGCGGGGAACATTTTCGTAAAGGAAAAAGTTATTTCAAATGACTTTAGGAATCACCCTTTTCAAGGGAATACAACATTTTTAGGACACTGTGTATAATCGAATCTGCAGCTGTGGGATATTCGTTGATATTCATATTTTTATCTCTTAGTTTATGCTTTACACTTTAAAGTCATTTTTTAAATAAATGCATATCAAAAATAGTGAATGAATGAATTTTCGTCCTGAGGAACGAACGAGAGTTAAGGACACTCGTGCTTTAAGGGGTGTTTTCTGGTTTTCAAAAAATCGATTTTTCTTTTTTTGCCTTTTCGCATTTGAATATATGTGTAAAAGGATTTGTGTGAATTCCTAAAGCTAACGTAGCTATAGACGTTTGATGAACACAACTCGCGTTGCGGGATATTGATAGTTGAATCTTTAAAAGCGTTTTCCTCGAAATTGCTTTTTTCAAAACGGTTGCCACGATATTTCGAGGTTCAGTTGACCAATTGACTTGAAATTTTTAGAGAATCTTCGACACGTACCCTGTTATCGTACAAACAAAAATTTTCACAATCCGTCAATGTTTTCTTATTTTTCCATCATGCTAACGACTGAAAAATTGTTATAAAACCGGTAATCTGTCTTCAGAATGCTGCCATTTTGTAAGTGATCAAAATTTTTAATTTCTCCTCGTTCGGACCATAGCAACATTCATACTGATTAACAAACAACTTCATTTTTCTGTTTTGTGCCAGTAGAGAGACCGGAATCAACGGTCGAACCATCTCTTTCAAAACTGCATTAAAAAAAAATATAACTCACGTAATTTGGATTATATTTATTTTAAAAAAATCAGACGTGTACTGTAAATACCAATAAATGCGTGCGAAAAATCCCTGTGCGCAAGGTTTAATAATTCTGCTAAAAAAAAATTCGTGAAAATTCGTTTAACAACGGTCTCTAAAAGCGGAATACCTTTTTAAGGAAAATTAAAAAAAAAAAAGTAATCCAATAAAATTTCAAAACGGGAATACCACTCTAATGGAAAGAGGTACGGGCCGCGTGATTCGCAAAGAATTTTCGGTTGGGGAAAGTCGCGGAGGCAGTTTCGATGGGGAGAGAGTAGAACGGAAGCGGCAAGTACGAAAATGTCATCGCGATTTCCCGGCGGCAGCCACTCGAGCATAATCAACGAGCGGGAAAGTTGAGTGAGTGGGCTAAGAGTGCTGCTTAAAATTCAAACGCGTGCCATACGTATACAAAGCGAGCGGCGGGACCTCGTCCCGTCCACTGATTCGTGAACGATGATCAGGGAAACGACAGGGAGCGTTTCAGATATAAAGCGGAGGTTATATTCCGCGATACGGAGGTCGGCCGTGACAGTAAACGCTTTATTACTGCCTCAAAGAGACCGTTTACGAGAATTGCCCGTGCGCTCGCAATATTTTGCACGTCCTAACGCATTCGCATTATAGAAAGTATTTCGGAAATCCCGGACGCGTCGAGACGCGTCGCGTTGAATTTATTCGAGCGACGACGCCTCGCAAAAACGACGCCGAAATTCATATCTGTTAACCGTGCGCGTTTATTCGTTGCTGCGGTTCTTTGTGTGGAACAAAAGTCTTCCGATTTTCGATCGTAACAAAAACACGGACGCGAAATGAAAATGTATTTACCTCTGCTAAATGTTTTATCAAAACGGAAACGATCCGTCCGTTTAATTTGCGTTTTAAATTTTCTGTACGATGGAAAATGCGCGACATAAGTGTAATTTTTAATGTGGTGTCGATATTTATCCCCGTCAAAATGACGGGTTTTAATATTTTTAATTTCAAATTGTTAAAATTCTAATGGCGCATACACGAGAAATTATTTAGCAAATTTATCTCTTTGGGTACATATTGTTTTAAAAATATTGCTAAAAATGTGGGTAGTACATTCTTGTTATTTTTATAAAGTAATGCAAAATGGTAATTTTTAGTGCTCCGTGAACCTAGTGTTAATCGCAATTAAATGAAATAATTTTAATATAATTTAACATCCTTCGGTATTATTGCGTTTTGCAGAACTTTTACTTAATTTTTCATTATCCGATGATTGACTGCTTCAATTCGCACCATTCTTGCACAAAACGACTGAATCCAAACATTTTTGATATTTTAATCATATACATTCAGTTCTGAGCGAAAAATAATACTCTGTTACGTCGCACGGTGGTTTCATTTTAGTTACATTTTACCTTAAAATTTGGAATATTCATTTTGGCCAGGATTTCGCCGATGTTCACCATCGTCGGACACGGCGATCGCTGTTGTTAATAAAAACAATAATGCCAATACGTTATTGTTATTAATACCGCGGATATCAAAAGTGAATAACGCCGGCGGTGTGCCGTTATTAATATTACGCGCACCGAGAAAGGAAAAATGTCGGTGCGGTATTGTTATTAATATCGCGCCCGCTGGTAAAAGAATATTAATATTACATACATATAATCCAATTCGAATTTGTAGCAAAGGGTTGATTTACCTTGCGTTTGTTTAATAAAATTACGCGTGGACTCGTAAATGGAGATAAATGAATGAGTTTCTAGCAATTTTTACTCGTTAACTGTTAGGTATTACTAACGTACGCGAATGAAAATGCAAATCACTTTCGGGACCTTGTTACAATTCTTTAAAAAAGTATCGATTTGACAGAAAATTAATGACAACTAGACTTTGTTAAGTTAAATTAATAGTTTAATATTTGTATCAAAATCACAAGAAATTTTCGCTGCCTAACTTTTATACACCAAGTAAACATTAATTGTCCCTATTGAATTTATCGATTTCGAGATCAAATAAAAACTGTAATACACGTCAGTGAATATTGTTCTACAGAAAATTATAGATAATCGTGGATTTTGTGACTGCATAAAATCCGCATTTATGACTCAAGTTGCAGATAGTGTTAAACGACCAATCCACCGATTAAAGCAACGAATTATTAAAAATTTATCGCTGGAGTGTGCTCACGTATCTACCCTCAATCCAAAGTGCTACTTTCGGTGTTCATAGACAATGCTCATAGGCACAAAATCCCCCAAATCCTAGAATTAGTAATCGTCTTCCTAGAACTGCCTTCAACCCTGCCCGGTTATGTGACAAAGTAGACTTAACGGTCACGATTTAGAATTTGATTCCAATTACATGTTTCTCTAATTTAAAATAATAATTAAAAACAATACTAATTAATCTAATTAAAAATAATAGTCAGCTGAATATGTGCTTCTTAGTTGCAGCAAATAAGTAAATCACAAAAAAAAAGAAAATAAGTGAACTTTCTTGAATACCAAGCATCCGAGGATTAAAATCATAAATATTATTTCAGAAAGATATGACTCAGTTTTATAGAAGGCAATAATGTTCGAAACCCGTCGTAATAAAATGCTGCAAACAATTTCAAAATGTTTCCACGTGAGCTAGAGCACGACAGGACCTTCAGCCGAGGAAACAAGTATTTCTTCGATTCCAATTCCCGCAAATTTGTTTATCAAAATGTACATTTGCATGAACACATCCACAGTCGGCTTACGAATAACGTAATGAAGCGATGTATCAGAATGGAGTCGAGCAAAACGATGTTGATGCAAATTCCGCACTTGTTTCTGCGGAAACAAACCGCTAGAGGTTGAGCAAAAGATCGCAAAAGTAGAGAGATTTTGCTTTTTGGGGTCTCTCGTGACCACGGCAAAATTTCCATACCACAAACACCAAGCTCCACGAAATACGGGCAAATGCAGCACTGCAAATTAATATTTTTGTAAATCAGATTCACCTTCTTGCACTCCAAAGGACCTCCTTTGCAGGTCTTATTCGCCGTTTTGCAAATCAAATTCAATTTTTACCTCTTTGTAAACGAAGAATTCGAGAGAGAACAATTTTTAAAAGATTTGATTGCCAGTGGCTAAACTTTCCCGCGGATTCTCGCAGCGTGGGTGGGGATGGCGAGGAGGAGGGTGGGGATAGGTTGAAAGTTTTTTTTTCTAGGAAATTTAACTTTAGGGGTCGATAAGGCATAGGGGGAGCTGAGATAGAGAGACGGGGGGAGATCGAGTATTGGATTACGATAGAATGATTGCGCTTTTAATTAAACGGGAGGGTGACAGGAGCCCCCGTTCGACGGGCTGGCCCGTCTTCGAGGGGATTAACTTGCTAAATCCGAGTTATAGTCTTATTGTCGGCCGGCTTCATAAATCGGGGGGCCGTGCGTGTCGGCCCCGGCGTTAGTTTGCCAATGAAATCAGTTCGTAGCCGGTCTCAAATATTCAGAGTATTTGCTCGCGTCGGTTGGGCAGAGTTTATTCGACATTGAACCGCGGGGCGAGAGAGCGACAGGTAACGCGGCAAACCTAATTTCGCCGGGCGACGATAAGTCTCCGGTAACGCGTAACTCGAATTAATGCGAGCCGAGTGTTATTGCTTTAACACCCTTATTTATATTCATCTCTTGAGGGAAGCCAAGTTGCTGGACACGCGACGAGACGGCGCAAAACCCTTTTCCTTTCCCTACGTTGTCACAATGAAAAGCGTATGAGTCCCGGGAATCTGAATGCCGAGGGACACACGACGCGACGGTTCAACCAGCTGTTATTCCCTGCGAAAGGAAAACAGGAAGATCATGGTTGTTGACATTAACCCGCGAAGGAATGCGTTTTATGGGAATCACAAGCCCCGGACCGTGAGCAGAATTTTAATCGACGGATCGCCCGACGTTGATGGATTCGAAAGGAAATATTTTTCACGTGGGCTCGTTGACTTTGTTTTAATAGAAGATCCATGTGCAGTGAACTCTCGATATATGTCAACAACACGGGTCTTGTATCGTGTATCGTCCAGGAGACATAACTGAGCAGTGTTATGTTTATATAGGTGTTACCTTCGGGCTCCCTCACGGAGTATATCCCGCGGTAGTGGGGATAATTCCGCGACGTTTATCATCCACGCCTTGGCGACATATATAGAGAAATCACTGTATTAGGTCGTTGCATATATGTATAGCTTTAAACAAACATAATGTTTTCTAAATAAAACTTATTGATTAAAGTAAGCATCATTGTAATTATAGGTTATGGTAATTATTGAATTTTTTGGTTGTTCACCTTCCTCGTTTATTAGATTATCGTCTATATTTTTGAGCTTTTTTTTATCATTGACTAGTAGCGCGTTTATTTACTACCACATTTTGACCAACCATCACATAATGTTGTCATCAATATGTTTATTTTTTCGCTCGTATAAACAAAATACATGTCGGTCACATTGACCGATGTTGAAAAAAATTTCATTTAAAAGTAAAGTTGGATATACAGACAGAGACTGAAGGTAGGACTTGAAAGATTAGGTTTGCACCTTTAAATGGTATACATAATGAACCTGTAGATTATAATAGTATTTCTTGATTAAAACACTTTATAAAATTTGCATTCTGAAATCGGTCATTTCACATGCAACGACATAATTAAAAATTGAATTTACAATTTTACGAATTGGTTAAAGCGCGTAATTCATTTTATGCACGGTGTCCCACATAAAATTCTCACGATTTTTCAAGTATTTTCGATAATCTGACAAACAAATTTTAAACAAAAGTTGATCAGTTTTTGATTGGCTATACATTGCAATAAAAAATGATCGCCCATTCAAGCAGACTGTCATTTCTTGTTGAAATTTTCATTTCTTTGCCTTCAAGGTCATCCGAAGGTTGGGCTATAATACTGTTCTTCTTTGCCTTCAAGGTCATCCGAAGGTCGGGCTATAATACTGTTCTTCTTTGCCTTCAAGGTCATCCGAAGGTCGGGCTATAATACTGTTCTTCTTTGCCTTCAAGGTCATCCGAAGTTCGGGCTATAATACTGTTCTTCTTTGCCTTCAAGGTCATCCGAACGTCGGGCTATAATACTGTTAAGTCAAAAATACAAAGTGCCAGTTAAAAAAATGAAGATGACTGACAATACTAAAAAAAAATATATATTTCGAATTTTTTTTTATTTCAATGTATAGCCAATCGAAAACTGATCAACTTTTGTTGAAAATATTTGTTTGTCAGATTATCGCAAGTACTTGAAAAATCGTGTAACGTGTTACGTGGGCCATTTTCATCTGAATTGAGATTACTTTGTGTATTGCTTTGTCATTGACAAGACCGTGCTCGTGTACTATTTTCTGAATCACGTCAACCAGCTGTAAAAAATATTATTAGCAGCTGAACACCTATAAAATTTCACTTCAGATGTATTAAGAATTTTCACTGAACATTTTTCAGAGTCATTGCCAACGAATCGCGCTACAAGACCGTGCTTGTGCACTATTTTCTGAATCACGTCAACCAGCTGCAGAAAATATTATTTCCAGCAGCACACCTTCAACATTTCAGATACCATAGACGCAATGAACAACTTCGAAAGTACCTTGGCACGACGTCCAACGTGAGATTTCATGGGGGCACTTCCAAAGAATTAAACACGAAGACTCGACAAACAAAAATCGGATTTTTCCAGGAAAAAGAAAAGAAATCCCACCGGGTAAGGAAGCTCACGAGAGACCGCTCTCGCTGGTCTAGCTAACAAATTCCATTCACCTTAGGGTTTTCCGGCTCGTCGAGCACGGGATCCCATCGGCGTGGCGTCCCGTCGCGCCGCGTCGCGTCGCGCCTCAAACATCCCGCGAAAGAATTTATGAAACCGTGGACTCTCTCTCCACTTCATTCTGTCCCATTCAACGTGTCGGAGAGAGGTGGCGGCCGTGGAAGCGAAAGTCGCTCGTTCACCGAATAAGCTTTTCGCGCTGCAGCCTCGGCGTGTGGATATCGGATAATACCTAACCGAGGAACGCGGGAAAACCATTGGCCGGGGGAGGGGAGAGGGATGATGTGTTCCACCGGTGTGTGCCAGAGGAACCCCGGAGCAAAGCAGCCTAAGTGAAACGAATGTCGGTAGTTTCCCGAAGCAGTTTCGGGATGTTGCAACGGTGTCAACTTTGTCCATTAACCATCGATTTCTCTCGGCGCGTTAGCCAACTGGGCTGAAGCGTTTACCCCTTTTGCGCTGATAGCGGCAACTTCTCGGCCCGGGCTTGACAACCTTTACAGTTTCATGCTCTTCCGGCCACTTTTTCTCTCAAGGCCTGTCTGCTCGCTCGTCCTGAGACACGAACGCCCATCCCGCCGCAACCAATTGCGATCGCTAATGAAACCCATCGAGACGCGACATTCTTTGCCGACCGTAAAGTTTCATCGGATACGTGCCGAAGAGTGACCCAAAAATTCGCCCATTTTCGCTACCTCGATTTCTAGCTTATTATGACATGAGTCGGTGTAAATTTTCAAGTTGAGTTCACGATTTGTTTCTAAGATGTCAGAAGGTGGAGTTCGTTAACTCACTATGAAGCTTGGAATTATTCACACATTTTTCTTTACAGAAGCAACAATTTTAAGTATTTCGTAATTGTCCTCAGTACTGCTCCAGTTGAATATGTCCCAACTAACTATTACCCAGTTAACTGCGTTAGACGTGTATATACGTGTCAATCCAAAACTATATTGCGGTTGACGCGTATACTCGTCGTGTACAATAAAAAATTCCCTTTCACAGCAAAAACTGGAAATTTCAATAAGATGTAATGAAAATGTCATTTGGTGGTATGTCTCTTTCATATTACTAATTAAACTTTTTTATTACAGTGAATTCTCGATATATGTCAACAATCGTCCAAGGAGACATACTCGATCCGTGTTATGTTTACTCTCCTCGGCGGCCGAGGAGGTATATTCCGCGGAAGTGGGGATGATTTCGCGACATTTATCGTCTAGGCCTTGGCGAAATATATAGAGAAATCACTGTATTCTCAATGTATTATTTTTTACAATCTAACAATGTAATTGTTACTTACAATGTTACAATCTAACATTGTAAGTTGCTTCTAAGTATTCTCCGAATTGTTTTGTACGCTTTACTGAAATCAACTGAATTTCTTAAAATTATTGTCTTGCTTAATTTTCCTCCTTTACAAATTCTATTATTTTTTGACAATTTCAAAGTTTTTCAATAACAATAACCTTTTCAACAATGAATCGTTAATTTCTTGTCGAATAAGAATGTAATCCTTTCTCATTTTGCTCTACTTTTTTTGGTAAAACTTCTAATAGGAGCACTTGTCTTGCGTTCGACGCGTACACCCGTCATTACTCGATTTCAATTCCGCGCCCCGTGAGGGATTTTGAAAATTCAATTCCGCGGTTAACTGGTTAAATAGAAAATGACGCTATGTACTGGATAGGGAATTTCCGTGAACTTCGAACAGCGGAAAATGCTCTCAGCAGTTGTTCGAAAAAGAGGAAACGCGAAGCGGCGAGCTAACGTCGTTCCGAGGATTTGTTGGTCGCAAATTGATCGAATCTCGGGAATCTCGCATCGTTCTGATCGCGGGCGGCATTAAATTGTCGGCCCCGAAGGCTCCGGGTGGGGATACGGTTCTGTAAAAGAGTCGGGCAAGGAGGAGAAAGCAATCAAGAGTCAGTAAAATTTGGGGAAACGGGGGCCGGCTGGCGTAACGATCAGCCAATCCTGATGAGTAAAACGGTTCCCGGCCATCATCAGGCCGTTAGATTAACGTTCCCGGCGTACCTGGGAACTTCATATTACGTTTCCGGGGTTGTTTGTTTCCTCCCGCGACTCCCGTTTCCGGCGATGCACTGCCTGTCGAGTGTTTCCGCGCGGCGATTTGTCGCGGCTAAATGCAATTGTCCCCTTATTTCTTCGATAATTGTGAAATCGGTTGATGAAACTGGCTGTACGGAGAGAGGGGGGCAGGGGAGGGAGAGGGAGCGACCGGCGACGACGTTTCCACCGTTACTGCCCTCGCGTGTACACAAGGGCGAGGGCCGAGAACGAAAAGGGAAAATTATTAATCGTTCGACGGACGTGTATGGAGAGCCGAACGAGCGGCCAATGCGGCAAGCAGTTTTAAATTGAAAACCGGGGTTAAATCAACCCCTCTCGTTCACGAGCTCGCGATTTTTCGTCGACGTCCAAGATATTCTCCATGTGAAACCCCTCTCTGGCTTAACCCTTTCGACGCTAATCGTTGACTATACGGATCTTCCTCCGTTTCTTGAAAATTTAACGCTGGATAACACTTAGAGGACACACCGCCATGTCAGTTTAAAACTATTGATAAGAGAAAAATTTGTTTTAGTAATTCTTAGACGAAATGAAAATATCTTTTCAGGAGGTATTTAGCAACACCTCGATTTTACTCTCGTATTTTCTTAATATTTAGAATTACAAAATGGCGACACTGTACAATATTGCTTATCGCGTTCAACGGGTCCTTTGTCACGTAATAATCAAGAAGAAAATATAAAAAAGACTTTATTGCTCAACCGGAGTTGAGTACTACTGAGTTAGTTACAAAGATTATTACAATGATTGAAATACACGGAGAACGTACGTAGGCGATACTAAAACAAAACTGAACGCTCGTGCCTTGGGGCGGCGGCCTCTTATACCGTCGGAGACAACTGACCGCTGAGGATATTTGATCCCTTCTTATCAACAGGACTTCTCCGAAGGTGGTGCCGTGTGCAACGAAGGTGTTGCCGTGTGCAACGGGCCATAATCAGGTGTGGTCCCTGTGACACCTTCATAGTTCTTACTGAAATACAGGGTGTGCGAGTACAGGTGGGAGAAAATTTTAGGGGTGGTTCTCTATGAGAATATAAGACGAAAATGCAGAGTAAAAAAATCCGCCTAAAATGCAGCAACCCGGCCAACAGAGGTGTACGCTGGGTACGTCATAGGGGCGCGCGACAGTCACGTATCACGTGACAGATACTCCGCGTGGGAGTTCCAAGATTGCACACGCATTTTCGGTACTATCCGAATTATTGGCTAAAGTGTGTGACGTCAAAGCCTAACAACTGGGCGCGAGCGAGGACCCCTTTGATACGCAACCGTCACGCGCCTTCATGACGTAAGCAACGTACACCCCTGTTGGACGGGTTGCCGCATTTTAGGCGGATTTTAAATTGATAATAACTAAAAAATGAAGCCGAAAACGCAATTTTGTTATTCTTCATTTTCGTCTTATATTGTCTTGGAGAACCACCGCTTAAATTTTCTCCCAGCTGTAGTCAAACACCCTGTACAGAAGGCTGAGCCTTTTGATGTGAACTTCATCAATAAATACTTTCCAATGTGGCGTACGATGTTTCGCTGTATGAAATGTTTGACTGTACGAAAAATGCAAACTTTTTTCCCCTGTACGTTTAAATATTCACACAAAATTCAGTAGATCAAGATATCAAAACGAAAATGTATTTTCACGTTCTCTGCAAAACCGTTCCCTTTAGAAAGGTGACGATAAAAATCGGTGTTGGACAAATAAGGATGCGTTCGAATCAGAACGAACCCGAGCGAGAAAAAGCTGTAGCAAGGTTGATATTAAAATTCTGTTCGCTTCATAAACTTTCGTACTGCGAACTACAAAGTGTGCGATCAAATCATGAGCGTAACTTCTGTTAGTTCGTAAGACTGTGCAAAATTAGAAAATTTTCCTGCGAACCTTGCAGCATCTGCTCTGTGTATTTTTACGTTCTCCGTGGAACCGTCTTGGTCTTAAAGTACGCAATTAACATTGTGTGACTAAGAAATAAGGAACATGCCGTGTATTTTTGCGCTTGGGGGGAGTGTCAGGCAAATTGAGTTTCGCGAATGCTTCTAAATATTGCTTCGTCGGGTATCGCTCGGGTACCGCCTATCGAAGTTCCGATGGCCGATCGTCTGAAAATTAGCGAAAGTTTCCTCTCGATTCCTTTAGTTAGATAAACGAAACTATTCGCGCGCCGCGCCGTTCTGTTTCGTCGCTTAACGAAGCAGTCGTGCGTCTTAGCTCGTTAAAACTCGGACGGGTATAACGATATTAGCGAATTTCTTTCGTTCGTTTATCCCCGTTTCTCCTCCCCCTACATCTTTCTCTTCCCCTCCCCCCTTCTTTCTTTTTTCTCCGAAACAGATTTAATGAACTCCCCGCGGGAAGTGCGCGGGGCCCGATTCTTTTAAAAACGAACTCGGTTTCAGTGTAATTGAGCAATCAGTTTTAATCAATCTTGCGTCGAATCGAGCGCCCCACCGACGAGCATCTCGGGGGCAAATCTCGCGTGATGGGCGGCACGGGAAAGACGTAAAATTAAATAAGCTTTACCCGAATCACCGTGACAAGATCCTATCGCGCACGTTGCCAAGCCCGGATCTCTCCACTTCTTCGGCTAGACACTTATCCCCGGCGAGTATGTAATTCTGCCCGGCGAAGAATTTGCATTTTTCTGCATATGAACGCTTCTTATCTGGCGACCCGGCCCTCGTGACTCGTCCACGTGCTCCGCTGCACCGAAAAAGCACGTTTTATATCTCGTCGCCCCCATCGATTATTATTTTGTAATTCTGTCGCGAGAATTTCTTGCGAAAATTGAACTCTCCTACGGCTTTCTCGATTAATATGGCGATTTTATTAATAAAATTCGTTTTTATCGCTTAATAGCTTTTTTTTACATCGACACGATATAATAATACTCAAATGAATATGATATATCTTGAATAATAATAATAATACAGTAAAGTCTCGATCTAAGCCGAACGGAGCTTCACGATCTTAGTCAGTTCGCCTAACCCCACCACCGAGGGCGCACTCCGCGAGGGGCCAATGAGCTCGAGCTACCTCGGTCGCAGAGCATTGTAAACATAGTGTTTACACTCGCTGTTCTTTTCTACGTCCCGCGCGGTCGGTGAGGTCGCAAGAAAATAGTAGCCCTACACGATCTATGTCACAGCACCGACCCGAGGATTGGGCTTAGATCAAGACATTTCTGTACCAGTCAAACGAAAATAGAAATTCATTAGAAAAATTAAAATTTCACATTGTCCATCATTTTCTATGGCTCATCTTCTAAAATAATCAGCGTACATGCAATTCTGTTTCAAGGAAATTCGAAGCTGTATGCTCCTAATATTCTGTGTACCAGTCAAACAAAAATAGAAGTTCATCGTCGAAATAAATGTTGCACGTTCTCCGCTCAAAATTGGATAGTGATTATTTTTCGACTGCATCACCTACTATGTCAGATCCTCGAAAACAGCTCGATCCTTCTCTGGATCAGCAATCTTGTTAACTTTAAATTTGGGTTCGTCATTAAGTATGGGATAACCCGACGTACCATGCCACGCATTCGCTAACTTTCTATATTTTTGAGCCGGGCTCGTTTACCTTGGGAAATCGCTTATGAAATGAACAACGGTTCTCCAACTATAGAGGATCATTTTCTGACACGTGTTTCGATTGATCGAGCTAATCGAGGAACGTTAACCTTACGCGCGTGCCTCGGCTTTGATCCCTCAGTGGATGAGCCGATTCATCGCAGCGCGAAACTTACAGGAAACTTGTTTACGATGTTGATCAAACGGACAAAGGCTCGAAGGCAGCGCGGCTACATCGGCTGCCTGGGCAATAATAAAATGCACTGATGTACAATATACACCTAAACCTTTCCCTTCCACGTGCGAATCTTAAAAATGAAAATCTGTTCCTCGAACTATCAATTTTCTCGATTATTTTACATCGGTCAGAACAACAAAGAATTTTTCTTCAAAAATTAACTCAGTTAATTTTTTTATAGTTTTTTTATAGTCAGGTCTTCATTCGAATTGTTTCGAATGAATATTTACCTAAAATAATTATTCGAATAAATTCTTCTTAGTTGAATATTTTATTTGGAGAATAATCATTCATTATTCGGAACAATTTATTCTCTCTATTTAATAATCAATTCATTATTATTTATTCGGATATCAATTGAAAAATTATTCGAGTAATCCGACTAAACGATCAAATATCGAAAAAAATAATATTAATAATATTATTGATCAATTAACTGTGTTTGACGAGTATATTCGTCATGAAGAAATGGCAATGTTTTGTGTCATGACGAGTATACTCGTCAAAACAGCTATAATTCAAACAGCAGTTAATTTTTGCGGCGCAACTTAGGTAGACATTTTTCGAAGAGGTCGCAACAGCTAACTGGTTAATATTAATAATATTACAATATATATAATAAATATTTATAATATAATATTAGGACCTTGAATAAGTTCTCGCTGTTTCTTTTACAAAATAAAAGCTTTTACCCAATGTCCTTGCTTCTGGATCATTCCTAAAACTTTTAAACGTTATGAAACAGTTGACTCATCTACTTGTAATGTTTTTCCAAGTTCTGCTAGCGTCTGACATCGGTCTTGATCGAGTAATTCCTCCAACTTTTCGTCTTCAAATTTTTTCGGTGCGCCAAAACGTTCTTTATCCTCAAGTTCAAAATCATTATTTTTGAAGCGTCGAAACCAGTCTCTGCATGTCGTATCCGACAAAGCATTGTCACCATAAGTCTCAACAAGAATTCTATGTGCTTCAGCTGCAGATTTCTTTTGAATAAAGTAGTGCAATAAAATTCCCCGCAAATACACTTTATTTGGCACAAAAGTAGACATTTTCAGAACTAAGAAAAAATTACTTTGTTTACACTAAAGTGAACTACCATACACTGAAATTTAAGGTTAGATACACTACTGCCTTGCATGTGTGTTACCATTCGAAATTCCACGAACGGGGTACTGCTACTGCCATTTTTGAAGAAACAGCGAGAACTTATTCAAGGTCCTAATATAATATTAATATATATTTTTATTGTTTTTTTATAATATTTATAATGTTATTAATATTATTAATAATATTTTATTTTCGAATAAATACTTATTCGATAGTGACAAATGAAAGTTTGATTCGTGACTGTGATCGCAAACTTCGGGTAGCAAAAATTCGCGCCTTGCGCCGATAAATTTCGACAGTTGGGTATTGATTTTCCATCTTGTTGCCGAATTAAACCTATGAAATTCCCGATGGAAATTCCGCGTTTCGCCAGTGTCCTTGTTCCTTTGACTCTCGATCTCCCCGGTGCAAGAAACATTCGATCAGAACTCCTTCTTCCGAGGCGGCGCAGCCACCGACACTTCGCAGAAAGGCGCGAACAGTTCCGCAGCGCTCCCCTTCGCCGAAATATTCCTCTCTTCCTCGGAATATTTCCCGGGGCGCCGTCGTTCCTTCGCGCCAGCGAAATTATTGACAAACTCGACAAAAATCCCGGCCCCCATATCGCGACGGCGAAGGAAATTCCGGAACTTGTTACCGTCCCTCGTTAGCCCGCAGTTTCATAGCAAGCTATGAACTGTAACGAATATTCTTTCGTTCACGGTGCATTTCGAATTCCGAAGTCAAGCAGTCGCTTTTCCTCAAACGAAACTTTTAATCATAAACTCGCCGGCCGTTCCGAAGCTGCGCGCAAAAATTTCGTTCGGCTCCGAGCCCGGATACTTTGCTTCTCGCGAAATCCGCCGGCCATTTCTGCGAATAAATGAGCCCTGATTCACCGGGTCTTGCTTGCTATGATGCTTTCAAAACGCCCCGACGATTTTTCAGCGCTGGGACCTCCGATTAGCGCGATCGCTGCCGATGACGTCATTTGGGCGGGTTTTTAAACACGAGACCCGAATAAGTGCTCAGTTTTCTGAAAAATTGTAATATCTGTCTTGTTTATTGTTTTAGTTAGTGGGAATTAAGATACTAAGGCAATATTAGATGTTTGCAAAAATTGGTGCTTGAACTGAAACGATGTATTTCTTTGAGAGGAGTGATTCCCGAGGTCATTTGAAGAAACTTTTTCCTTTGCGAAAATTTTCTCCACGGCTCCGTTGAGGAGTTATTAGCGAAAAACACGAACCAATCGGAGCGCGGCTACAGCGGACGGGTTCCGGTTCAACGACACGCCCCGTTGAGCGCGGGGTAGGCATTGGCCGAGCCGGAATCCGTCCGCTGTAACCGCGCTCTGATTGGTCCGTGTTTTTCGTTAATAACTCCTTAACGAAGCCGCGTAGAACATTTCCGCAAAGGAAAAAGTTTCTTCAAATGACCTCGGGAATCACTCCTGTCAAGGGAGAACAAAATTTTGACCAAAATGTTATTGCATTCTAAAATTTCATGTGCAACAACCTAATAGAAACGAATGCGTACGCCAAGTAACGGGAACAATTTTTGCCTAAAAATTCGCAGTCTAATTGTAACAGTTCCGTGTCGCGATTAATAACGACGATATTACGAAGGTATTGAAAACGGGGATCTTAGGTTCGAAGATTCTGATTCCACGTGGACGGGGTAATCTCGGCGTCGAGCCGGAAATCAAATGTCCTCGTTCCTTTCTTTCTCCTCGGGGGAGCGTGTAAAAATTCGACGGATCAGATCCGGAATTGCATATCGAGTGATTGAAAACTTCTGAATGACAGTTCCCGAATGCGTCGTGGTTTCCGGGAGTGACAGCGGGACATATATTACCGTGAAAGACGTCCGCTATTCTTCAGAACGACTGGTCTCCTTCCGCCGAATGGTGACCATCAGACACTCGAGATTGCTACTCGTAATCCATTGATGTATCTCTATATATAGTCACAGTCCGCCGAGAAGGCCAGGGAAGGGATCAAACCGCGTTATCAATTTCATTCTTTGATCCCGCGGCCGTCCCTTGATGAATTAAACTAGGATTTCGACGTTCCGCGTTTCGCAACCGCCGCCCTTTCCTTCTCGAATCGAATTTCTCTCTTCCGGTTCTTTCCGCCGTCTTTGATATCAAATATTTTCGCGAACTTCAAATTGATTAAACTTAAAGAACACACCGGCGAACGTAAATTAATTACGGCACCGAGGTTCGCGGTCTCGGGGATTTTCCCTTTTTCTTCTTCTTCTTTTTTTTTTCATTTTCGCGCACGCGGTATTATTCCAGCACTCTCGCGTGTTTCGGAATTTATGCTCCTCTTTAACGGCCGCAAAGTGGCCGGAAGCGAGTTGCTCCGACATGCTCTAATGGCATTAACGGAACCGGAAATATTGTGATTGCTCATTCGAAAATTGGGGGCGGTCTCGGCAAACAATCTTCCTGATTGCGTGCTCCACGTTTTTATTGCGACATCGTACGCCCGACGGATCGGTCTGCCACTCGAGAAACGTTTATTCGTTGCTGAGTATGTACAATGTTCATTTCAAGTCATATTTGTTGCTTTTATATCGGTTCGTCGCGGTGGAAAGATTACGTCAAATTGCGTTGCTAGTGCAACAGAAACAGCAAGAATTGATAATAAAGTGACTCAAACTATTACCGTTCGTTCATTCATATATATTTTAAATCCTTTTGCCAAAAAATTTCGAATAATTTTCAAATGGAAGCTAGCTCTGTGCAGAACCTAGAACAGTAAATGTAAATGTGAGTACATCATCAATAATTCATAAGAAAATAGCAAGAGTTATATCAAGTATCTTTATAGCAAGTACAATTATAATAATTATTACTGTCCGTAGTACAAATTGAAGACTGTGTAAATGCTGTAGAATTAATAATGAAATAAGAGGAATCACATATTTTTAGAAGAAGTATAACTATACTAACTTTAACTTTTTCTGCCAAAAATTTCAATGAACTAAAATAAAATTGAAAGATTGCAGACGTAACTGACAACAACAAAAATATTTACGATCACCAAAAGAGGAGTTCACCACGATACCCACATACTTAATTAATAAATTGACTAGAATTTAATTAATATAGCAGTGTGGCAAAATGAAACATCTTTTCAAAGTTAATGGATACAGAATACCCGTAGATCGCGCGGTATTCATACCGAATAATAATTAACAAAATTGCCGTCAACAAATTGCCGTCACCACGGCGGTCTGGGCATAGTTAATCAACTCGAACCGCCAAGAGCACGCCACGTTAAGAACATTCGATATTTTCAATTTATTAACGAACCGATGATAGGGGTGTGAGAAAATAAAGGGGTGGTGGAGGACCCGGGGATGCTTGCGCACGCAAAGATGGCGTGTTGGTGATTGATGTTTCTGTGGGGGTTACGTGGATGACTTCGACTCGAAACATGCAAATTTAACAGGACTTATCCAAACTTGGTCCAAATTGATGGAATAAAGTTAGACATTAAGTAAACAAAGCAGCTTTACGCGCGGCGCGTAAAGTTTACGCAAATTACAGCGAGCAACCTTCCTATTATGCGTTGCCCCGTCTGTTTTCAAGTAAATTAACCCCGTCGCGATGGGGGTGGGACCCGATGATTACAGGTATGCAAAAGTTTTGCTGCTGATGCTTAGGTTTCGCGTGGCCGGCCTCCTTTAATATTATTTTCTAATTGGTGCGCCGCACAGCGCGTTGAAAACCATGTTTTCTGGATAAGAGCTGTCCAAGACAACTGCAAGATACAGAAGTTAATGATTTTAATAATTGGACCTTGGATTTTTATGCATTTATGAAGAATCTAAGGAAAAAAAGATTACAAACATTTAAGAATATTGTAACGTTGCTTTCAATGCAACAATGTCATTAAGTGATGAAATCAATTTTTATTTATCGCCTGCTCCCCACAAGCGACGCAGAATATTTTTATTTTGCATAATGATCCGCAGCCTATTAACAAGTCAAGTATAATATGGAAATATTATCAATATGTTTTTCATGGTAAAATTTCAAGATTTTGAACGCACGCTACAACCATCGAATATTGTTAAAATCGTGTTTTGGAATGCAAGATCTTAACAATGATACAGTGTTCGGAAACAGCACTCGGGCAATAAAAAACGATTTGCGAGTATTAATTTTGACAGACATGCACTCATTTGCTGGACAGGTCACCGTATTCGGTCCCGACATCTCGACAAATCATCCTCTTCTTCCTCGACTTTCGACTTTTTCCGACCGCGGAACTTCGTCGAAAGTTTCCGCGTTGAATTTTGCACGGGGTCCACGCATCGCTCGTTATTAAACGTTTTTCCGCGGAGAAGAATCGTTAATCATTGCTTGCTAACGCGAGCTATTAACCCTTAATTGAGTATGTAATCCTGCGACCCGCGGTCGAACCGCCACCATCTTTTTTTTTCACCGTTTTGCACACTCGCCGACGAAAGTTATCGAACACAACAGTTTAATGAATATCATATCTGCACCGTTAGCACGTAATTGATGCAAATTGATCTTTCGTTGCGGTTCGAGCGATTTTATTCTTAACTGCAGCTTAGATTAGACATAGTTTGCGATTCATAGACAATTAACAACCCTAGTAAATAATTCTCCGATAGATAAATCAGATAGCAGGTGTAGAATTAAATATTTTCATTAATAAGCCCAGTAAATAATTCTCCGATAGATAAATCAGATAGCAGGTGTAGAAGTAAATATTTTCATTAATAAGCCCAGTAAATAATTCTCCGATAGATAAATCAGATAGCAGGTGTAGAATTAAATATTTTCATTAATAAGCCCAGTAAATAATTCTACGATAGATAAATCAGATATTAGGTGTAGAAGTAAATATTTCCATTAAGAACCCTAGTAAATAATTCTACGATAGATAAATCAGATATTAGGTGTAGAAGTAAATATTTTCATGAACAAGCTCAGTAAATAATTCTACGATAGATAAATCAGATATTAGGTGTAGAAGTAAATATTTTCATGAACAAGCTCAGTAAATAATTCTACGATAGATAAATCAGATATTAGGTGCAGAAGTAAATATTTTCATGAACAAGCTCAGTAAATAATTCTACGATAGATAAATCAGATATTAGGCGTAGAAGTAAATATTTTGAAGTAGAATTAAAATTTAATAATAACGTATCATTTATTTAATAATAATATATAATATAAAATTGAATATATCCAACAGTTATTCCAGGAAAAATTCTGAAAAATCACTTGTTTTCGATGTCGTTACGCGACAAGAGATTAAGTTGCGAAAATGAGGGTGGGGATGAGGGTCACGTTACTTTCGTCGCAAGGACATTTTGCCTCGAAAAGCTGGCCACAACTTCCATCTCTGGAAGCGCTGATTAAATTGATGAAATCGCGTCGGGAGTTGCGGCCGAGCGGGAGGGGTTGTCGGCAACCGGTAGCCAGGAGGCACGTGTGGCCGATGAAACGTGAATTTGGGAATGCACATAATCGAGGACGGGGTGCGAAGAACGTGCACACGCACCTCGTCGTCGGTCCTCTCGGGCTGCTGCCGCCGCCGCTACCGTTGCCGTTGCCGTGCGTTTCTGTTGCTCTCTCGCGGCAATATAGTCTCTCGCGTGCTCTCGCGCCACCTACGTGACCGGATTGCGGGTCCGGCCGATTTGAAAGAATTGCGAGTCCATCCACGTAACATAAAATATAGTAAATCGGGCAGAGAGTAATGCCTAGCTCGTAAATAACATGACATATGTTCGTAGAAGGCACGGCTGGCATGCACGCGGTAAATCTCCCTCCCGAACGCGATCGATATAATGGCGGCCGATTGCAGCGTTACGCGCGCGTGCACCGCGATCGATCGAACAGAACCGAACCGGCTCGGCACCCCTAACCGAACACCTTACGCGATACTTCAAAAAGTTCCATGGACTTGAAAGCTGCCAAGGCCCCGACCTGCAACGATCAACGTCAAGTTTCCGAGACGTTTTGCGGCAAAACAGGGCTTCCGCCTCTGCCCACCCTCCCCTCTTCCCCTCCGCCCTTCCTCCGCCTTTGCCTTCTTATACCACCACCGAACCCGTCCTCCAGTCGGTTTTCTCGCTACCACGTCGACCCCACACCTTGCTTGTTTCCGGCGGTTACTTACGAACAACGGGAACCGTGGCTTCCGTTTAAACTTTGCCGCTGCTTTCCAAGAAGTTGCGTCGTCCGCCGATATTCAAATATCGATACGCGGCGCGGCGTCGATTATCCGGACCGCCATTGTACAGGGTGAGGCAATTGATCACCTCGAATAACTTCTAAATTATGCGCTGTACGAAAAAATTATTTCTGCAGATGTTACATGGTATCAGGGGAACACGCTGTACATGGTTTCTTCATAAGTGGAAGCGTTTACGACAGAGCTGGTCTGCGTCCGCCCGTACGGGCAGCGATTTTCTTGCCCTGGGCAACGAGGCCACGCCTCTTGGGGCACGTGGCCACGCCCCTGCGGGCGGGGCTGCATGTATTTACCACACGCATTGTGGCAAGCTACGGCTGTGCAACGGCCTACCCCCACTCCGCTAAGTCACTTGCCCGTAGCTGTGCCCGCGGGCAGCCCTTATCCGCTAATCCGCCCTTATCCGCTAATAGGCATGTTGAGCAGCTCTGGTTTAGGACACTTGAAGGTCAAGTTTGATCTTTCACACGGAGTCGTATATGTTTTCGATGCACCAATCGATGCCGTTTTCTATTCTCTGTAAAAAGTGTTTAGCCCATGCATGTGGAAAAACAATTAGTTTAGCAGATATTTTTATTTAAATATTCCCGAATACTCGAACTGACATACTCGGAGACTGATACCGATTGCAAGTGCTGTTCCATTGTTTCGCGTTCAACACTTACAGCACAAGTGCATCAAACGGATCAACGTTTGTAAAGGATTAGAATTTGTCATTTGCGGAGTTAGTTTCGTTTCTTTTATTTGCCACGATGGATGACTTACCTTGCGTATGCAGATGCACACGTGTTCGTCGAAGCCTGCCGAATGTTGCTTCTTCGAATATTCATGAGAAACTGGACGACTGTTCATGGTTCGATTCTCTTCCATGGCGTTCGGGTCGCGAAACCGAGGATCCGAACGAGGAAATTTCGCACGGTGATTGGTCAGTATTTCCCCCGGAAGTGGCAAGCAATGATTCCTCCAGGACCGATCGTGATTCGAGCCATTCATTTCAGACCGGTGATAAAGATTTATTATCTGTACATTAGGTAGTAATCTATCTCTGCGCCGTGCATCTGAACGTCCCAAAAAATTCGTCCCCCGATCGTTTATCTTCGAACGGTAAATCTCTGTGAACATCAACTAATTCACAAAAATAAACATTTTTTTACTACAGTAACAGGTTCATTCAAAAATGGATGTTGAAGATTCAAAATGTTTTTGATTGTTGCGACAAATATTGAATACCGTTCAGTAAGCTAGACTGCGAATCTTTATGCGTTCGTGATAAAAATGATTAGGTGAAGTACAAAATCGTGGAGACATAAGTTGTAGAGAAACGCTACAGAATTTTCGACTCATTAAAATGATCAAAAAGGAAGACGCATTTTAATTTTACTTCTGTGGAGCATTTTCTCGAGCAGTTTTATTTTGCACAAAGATCCGCGGTCTATTTATTAACTGTAAACAGCATCGTTGTTTCACAATGTTCGAGTCCTCTAAAACAATACGTGCCGCGCGCGTGCGAATCGTTGTAACGCGATTTTCCCAGCGCGATAAAACCGCTGCGTACACAATCTTTGCTAAACAAAACGCGAGAAAAAAGCAAAAAAAAAAAAACAACAACAACAACAACAACAACACACACCGCGGCGGAACACCAACGGCAATTGGACGCGGGGCGACGCAGAGTGCAACAAAGTCCAGCAATTCGTGGAAAGAGAATAACGTTTAAAAGCGACCTTTCGCCGGCCGGTGATGACTTCCGATTACCACGAATCGTTCTCGAAAAATACATTTTTGCGTGTTCTGCCCCGGGGGACAATAGCGTTGGATAGCGGCGGAATAAATAGGGAAGACCGTGCATAGAAACAGCCCCATGCCGATTCGCCAAAAACCGCATCGAACGCCCGGCGCAGCTCGTATTGTTGATGCACAAAATGAGAATCCGGTAGAAAAACGACGCTATCCCGCCCAGGTGAAAAGTGGTCGGCGAATAACAGTAGCCGGAAGCGGCGGTTTTTATAGAAATGATGAAATAATTTGTCTGTACCTAGCCCCGGCGCGGCGGAAAAATTCGGCCGAAATTTCTGTCACGGACACGGAATATTTTCTGCTTGTCTTTCCTTCTCTCTCTCTCTCTCTCTCTCTCTACGCGCGCGCGACCGTTTGCTTCCAGATGCGAATCTATAAATCTGCGAAAAACTTTCTATCGCGACGATTCGTCCGAATAACGATTTACCGCGATGCATTAACGAGGCAATTAATTCGCGCGACAAGACAGAAAAGTATCTCGCTGCTGTGTGTGAATTGTTGCGTTCCTAAGTCGCGGAGCATTGTGTGAAACTGGAATTTTGCCCGAATGTCAAACAAATCGATTACTTCACTTCAAAATACCGCCATTTTGTGAGTGCTCAAGATTTTTAATTTATTTCGACTCAGATCGCAGCTACAATCATGCCGATTGACCTTCCGTATGCTGTGCTCGAGTCATTCGTGACTCGTCGCGGCAGCGGTGGGGATAACCTCGAACGGCCGTCAAGGTTATTGAAGTATTGGTGTGAGTCAGAGTCGCCTTGTCCCCTCTTCCCCTTTGTTCTACCTTCCCCTTGTACGACGCTATTCCCCCACCCTTCCGCCACTGTCCGCAACGTCACGTGACTATTATGAACATCCCCACGCTTTCACCACGGACCCGTCACGTGACGTGGTGCGCGCACCCAATCCGCGTTGTCTGTGCGCCTGCGCCGTGAAAAATCCGGTAGAGCAGAGAGAGGATAACTGTAGTCTCCTCAATTCGAGTCAATTCCCCTGATCAGCCGACCCCGGTGTGAGTCAAAAATGATTTTGGCATAGGCCCAGAACTAAGCAGGAGTCCGAGGGTCAATAAACAACTTTAATTTTTGTTTCAAATCAGTAGAAGGACCGGAATCGTGGCAGCCGTCGGAGCATCATAAAAAAATAAGTAACTCGTGTAATTTTGGTTATTTTTACTTTCAAAAAATCACACGTGTATTCCAGGTACAAGTAAATACGTGTGCAAAATCTCGTTGCAATAGGTCCAACAGTTCTACCGAAAAAATTCGCAAATATTCGTTTAAGAAATTGATGAACAGTTGCCTGAACGAGACCGAACACACCAAGCGTTGACACTCGAAGTGTCAACGTGTTCCTCGATTCGACGTCCCCTCGAAGACGCAGCCCTCGCCCTCCATCTTGCAATTAAATCGCTCCCGGTCCGAAATCCAATTGCGAAAGATATACCGGTGTCCCGGAAGTGTCTGTGGCGAAAAGTAATAAAGATAATAGAACAGTAACCGGCGCGTCGCGTCGTCGTTCGGCTCGGTTGAAAGCGCGGGGCGACAAAGGGCCGCGCTTTGGAACGGCTCCGTAAAACTATCCCCCTCGCCCCTCCGCCTCGAACGATTAAACTCGATTCGACCGATAATTCCCTCTTCGGGGTCCACTCGAGTCCGCGGTGTAAAGCCTGGACACAAAGCAGGCCGCGTGCGCCGCAGCCCCGCAACCCGCTTTTTCGCGTCATTATATTTCTCGTAATTATCCGCGCGGGATGGCACTCGCCGCGCCCTTGTCTCCCGGCGAGGAAAGAGAAACGAAAAATAAAAGACGAAGAAGAACCGTGGGAGGCAACGGGGAAAATAAAAGCGGCTGAATCGTCTCATTGGTTCCCTAAAAAAAAAAAAGTTGCGGTCGCCGTTTGCCAGTGATTTCTCGCGCGTTTCGAACCTCGTGCCCGATTCTCATCCGCGAGTAGCAACAACAGTGAGAACTTTACAATTGCTCCCCCAAGCTTCCGGTGCCTATTACGTGTCATTCTATTCGTTTCGACGTGCTGAATACGAATACGACTTTCGTTTACGGCGATAGTCACCAGTTTCCGACATATTCGCAGAAAACTTTCTCACCAGCGCATTGAAGTGTGCCCATAAGTGCGCGTCTATGACAAAACGAGTACAGTGACGTATAGATTCCAAAAGCTCGGGGGTGGGCGGGTGCAATTCGAAAGTCTTACCTAACAACGTCCCTGGCCGTTTAAACCGGAAAATGAGCAAACACCCTGCCGTACACCCACGTCATTCGATGTCCAAAGTTAGACATAGATACCCAGTTTTCCACCCAATTCAAACAGCCCGGAATCTTCTACAAACTAATGATTTCACCCTTGACTCAGCCACAAACTCTCATCCTCGAACTCTCATCCTTGCAGAGTCGCACTCGAACCTTATCCTCGCCGCGTCGTCCCCGAACTATGACCTCGCTATACTAGCCCTTACCAATCCTGAACGTTCGCCAGTTTGCTAACACTTCTGGCTTAGAGACCTATACCAGTTGCGGCAATGTCTTGATATATGTGAAAACTTTGACACCGAAATGTCACTTATATCGTGTACAGATAGTGTACCTTGATGATGTCTTGACGCTGACGTTGAACTTGGGAAAGGATCGTGAGTAAACGAAACGTCGACACTTTTGACCAAATTTTTTCTTATTTTTCATTCTATTTTTATGAAACTTTTATCAACGTATTCGTGACATTTTGCTGATTGAAACGAGCCCAGACACGACAGAATTCGGATCATATTTATTTGTTTAATCCACGATATAGTGGAACCTCGATTATCCGAACTTATCGGTGGTTACAATAGAACTGTTAGCTACAATGTTAGACTTTCACAATGATTCGTGTTGTGTCTGGATCGTTTTTGATCACTTTGTGTGAAATACTGGAGAATTCAGGCTTCGGTTCGGATAATAGAGGTTCTACCGTATCGTGAATTAGAGAGGCAAACATTTTTCGAGTTGTGTCATGTTTGGGCTCGTTTTAATCGGAAGAATGCCACGAATGTGCGGGTGCATGTTTCATAAGAAAATTGTTGTTCGTATGAAACATTATTGACTAATACTGGTAGTTGTGAAACTGCTAGTATTAAGTGAAAAGAATCGTCGGTACAAAATTACAATTCCGGTGATGGAGAACAGTCAAATGAACCGTACTGTTCGATAACAACGAGAGGTATCACTCTATTAGTGGCGGAGTTATGCTGCCGAGGATATTGAGTATTATGCTGCCGAGGATTTGAGTAGAATTGCGTCGCTCTTGATAATTACGAGGAGTACCGGCTATAGCATCGCGGTGTATTTATTATTGTAGATTATGATCTAGCCTCGCCCACGATACCAAGGAAATTATCAGATGACTCAGGCTCTTAGATACGATGATGAGTCGAAAGTATCACCCTTTCTCCAGGAATTATTAATGATCCTGGCAGCACAAGATCTAACAAAATTTTAATTCAATTATCTAGCGGCTCGGGAAGGGTATTATCTGTTTCCCGTAACATGCCAAAAGAAACAAGCATCGTTGCTTGTTCCGCAGTCGATACAGCATTATCTTGTTTAATTTGATTAATGTGTACACATGCGATCAACTCCGACGCCAGAATAAAGTATGAAATGTAGAAGAGTTTCGCGGAACAGCTGTCACCTAAAGTGAAATTTCGATTTTTTACAATTATTTTTCAAGCTCTTTGTCCGTTTGACTCTGGCGAGGCTGATAGACAGTCTGACAGTTCTGTCAATTCGGTCTGAGGATATATGACCGTTTCTCTTATAAAGTTTTTGTAACTGTATTATTATATCGAATTCCGGTACGAAGTTTTAAGTAATAGCCTTCTGATATACAAACCGACGAATCCCTCCGGCAAAAAATTAATTTCCTATCCATCATTGCGAATCTTCATTTTTATATTTTCATGTTACCACACACAACCATTCAGGAAAACGTCAAGTTTTTAGACGTCGAATTCGATGAAAATTGACTTCAGACATTTCCCAGATCAATATTTGTCACGTATTTCTTTTGTTAGCAAGCATTCAAGTTGAAGGGGTGAAAACAACCCTTCAAATTCTGGCTTGAAACTGTATTCCCCCTGTTGTACAATCAGAAGGTTTAGAGACATAAACTTTGAGAAAGATTAATCTACTATGCGCTAAATGTGTATTTATTCATAATTAAAAAAAAAACGTTTCGTAAAATATACAACATTATTTTAAACATTTCTTGAGAGAAAACTGATTTCGAGCCAGAAAATAAATTGCATAACATGCAAGAGGCGTTGATAGAGGGGGTAGAGATTTTCTTATTTCGAAATAAACACCATCGTCTTATATCGGAGCAAAACCATTTCTTCCGTGCAATCCTGTTACAGGTATAACACCACCTGTTGGAAACGTGTCAAGACTTTTCCAATGACCTAATAAAGTGAATTCTCGATATATGTCAACAACGTGGGCCTTGCCAGCGTCGTATATCGTCCAGGAGACATATCCGAGCCATGTTATGTTTGCACTCCTCGGCGTCCGAGACCTTCCGAGCATCGTAGCCCTTCACAGGGTATACTCTGCGTTAGTGGGGATAATTCCGCGACATTTATCATCCAGGTCCTGGCGACATATATAGAGAAATCACTGTAAAGTGAATTCTTCATGGTATTGCCAACGCCGTCTATCGTCTTATGTTTACACTCCCCGGCGTCCGAGACCTCTCGAGTATCGCAGCCCCTCACGGGGTATACCCCGCGGTAGTGGGGATAATTCCGCGACATTTATCATCCAGGCCTTGGCGACATATATAGAAAAATCACGGTACTAATGAAAAGGAACGTGTTCTGCCGCAACAGGCGCATTAAAAGTAGCATGGTCGCGACGAATGCGAAACGCGTACGCGAATTTAGGCAAGTTCGCCGAAGATCGACGCGTTCGAGGAGTCGTTTCGTGATTTCTGTGGAATCAGTAGGTCTCGTGAACAGCGTAATATAAATTTCTCTTTTCGAACGCAAGACGCGGCTGGCCTGAAAGTTGCGTAGTTTCGGCGGCGGGGGAGGGGGACGGAGAGGAGCTGACGCAAGTTCGCAGCGTCGCGACGGGGACGGTGCGGCGTCGGTGTCGGCGGCAGCGGCGATTCGATTAGAGTCACCGGGCGATAGTACCAACTTTGGTTACACCGTCTTCAAGTTGAATTCGCTCGAGTTTAACTTGCTCGATTATCTTTGAGGCTTGCCAAAGTGCTCCGCGGAGAAGTGAAATTTCCTGGCGATCCCCGCTGGTCCTCCTACCCCCCGCCTCCGGCCCCCTACAACCCCCGAACACTGTTAGAAAAGAATCGTCACCCGGGACTATGTTTCGACAATGCCGAATCGAATTTCGATTAGGCGGAGTCGAATCTGTTGTATCATCAAGAGGAATATCGATTGCAATCGCCTGGACGAGCTTGAAAAATTTGTTAAGCTAATCCCTTTACGAACGAATTGTGTCTTTGGCGGAGATAAACAATAACGGTTACCACACAAATTTTTACGAAAACATCGCAATAAAGAAAATAATAAAAATGTAAAGAAACTTTTGAGAAAACTGCATGATTCAAAAGTGAAACGTTTTAATTAAGAATAATAATTACGAATGAAGCTTATTGAATAAAAATTTCTTTATTAATTCCAATAGGCTGGGAACAATACTGTGACATTCCGAAATTATTCTAATATTTTCACTGTTTCATGTTTCTTTACGCATAAAATCCGGAGTCTAATAATAATTACTATTGCACGGTGAAAGGTACAAAAATAGCATTAGTAAATCTGTTCGAAATAATTCGACTTCCAGCTGCAAAAAATTCATCCATCCAGATAAAATCCACGCGATAAAATAAAATAATGTTTCCCAGCATGAACTAAATGGAATTTTTAAACTACATTTTCCGCAGAAAACGCCTTGCGATGTTCACGGTAGCATCTTGTGTTTTGATTGAATGAATCTGCTCAGGTGGCCTTGTCGACGATCTCACATCGTTATCTAGAAAAAAAGCTATTTGTTTCAAGCGATAAGTCAACGGGATTACATATTTTGGCGTAGCGTGTAGCGCCGAAGAGAAAAATTTTCGCGTCGAGACCGAATAATCTTCTTAACAAATACCCCCTCGACTTTTGAGCGGATTGTGATCCGGAAAGATTAGCAGAAAACGCGGTGCTCGCGAGCCGTGTAAAACGTTACTGGAAAGCGCGCAAGCTTCTTTGTTCTACGGTAAAAATACGATTGCGTTACTATGCCGCGTTTCTGTTAGACTAGAAATGTATTCGGATTTGCTTCGACGGGACACATTATCGATCAAATAAATTTCGTCTGTCAGCGATCGTGGAACAGTGTAGCTACTTCGAAAACGGATTCAGTATGTAGTGGTATTTTTCAAAATCAGAAATAATAATTTTGGATAGATAAATACTTACTTTTGAATAGATTCGTACATTTGTAGCTGGCTAAGGACTTTTAACTTACTGACAGTATGAAATAAAATTTTAGCTAGTTACATTTTCTCTTTTACAGTTAAATATTGACTACAAATAGCAAAATCAGCGAACAATTTTTATTATTCGGTGCATTAAGAAGGTACTGAATCCACTTTTTAAATAATCCGTCAGCTATATAATACTTAAATTTAATATATTTTCCTCTCCTTTCACTAAGTATACAGAAAATGCTATGCACATAATTATAGATTCTAACCAAAGGGAATTTCGTTAATAATATAAGACTAATTTCTTAAATTGTCCATAATTTTTTGTAGTTTCTTGGGAAGGCATTTAAAACCCACGAACTTCGTAGCAAATGAAACGGTATCGATAATAATATCAACGAACCATTCATAAATATTTCAAGGACGTTCACCTGATTCAAATCTCAACATTCATTACCGGGAGAGCCACGTCTGGAACATTTTATTTTTCGCGAAACCGGAGCCGAGTCGGCGTTTTGCATGGAAAGTTTCATTCAATTTTCGTGGACCACATAAAACGCGGGAAAACAAGGTATCTCGAGCAGAAGGGTGAACAAGTAGGGCCGGCCCTTAATTTTCAACTTTCGATTATTTTCTTTTCGGTCTGCTAAGAAATTTGAAAATCGCGAAAATTGATCAGTAACCAATGAATGTATTTAAAAAATTCAACGCATCTGCTGTATTTGATTTCACGGTAAAAATATTTCTTAAGATAAACATTTCCTGACCAGTTTCTAAGACATCGGGAAGCACGAAAGTCAACTTTGATGGCCTATATCTCGGCAATCAGTCAACATAATGAAAAAATTCAAACGACATTCGATGCATATATTAGGGGTACCCATAAGCAATCAATCATTTGCAAAGAATTTGTTTTGCCTTTAGTTCTGTACCGATCGTTGAAGAGAAAACACCTATTCTTTTACAGTTTTTCGGTAAAGCAGCCTGTGTTCCAAATATTCTAAAAAGTACAATTTTTTACAACCCTGTAATAAAATGGCGGCGTTCGTACCTTCCGAGGACCATATTCGTCATTGCATACTTTTTCATTTTCATGCGGGATTTAATGCAACGGTAACAACAAAGAAAATTTGCGATGTTTATGGAGATGTATTGAAGGTCAACAAGTGTCAACGTTGGTTCAGAAGGTTTGCTGCTGGTGATTATGATCTCTCTGACAGGCCTCGAAGTGGACGACCAGTTGAATTTGATAATGGCACCCTAAAATCTCTAGTGGAAGCTGATCCAAAATTAAGTATACAAGAATTATCGAGAAGCCTTGGGTCCACATGGTCAACTATACAAAGGCACCTACACGAAATGGGAAAGGCATATGGGCAAGGAATATGGGTACCGCATCAATTATCTGAGACCAACAAGAATATTCGTCGATCAATTTGCACTTCATTGCTATCCAGATTTCGTAGAGATCCATTTCTTAGCAGCATCGTTGCCGGAGATGAAAAATGGATTCTTTATGATAACATAAAGCGTTCCAAGCAATGGTTTTCTGCCAATCAAACCGCAATATCAACCCCTAAACCTAGCTTATCACTTAGAATGGTGTTACTGTGCATTTGGTGGGACTGTCGTGACATAATTCACTTTGAGTTGTTGAAACCTGAAGAAACAGTTACTGCCGAGTTGTATTGTCAGCAATTAAAACGGCTGTATTCAGAACTATTGAAAAAGAGGGCATCTTTAGTCCACAGAAAAGGTGTAATACTGCAAATTGACAATGCCCGGCCCCATGCAGCGAAACTCACTCAGGAAAAAATCAAAGAATTGCAATGGGAAGTTTTACCTCACCCCCGTACTCACCGGATATTGCTCCCTCCGACTATCATCTTTTCAGATCTCTGAAGCATTATTTAAGAAATAAAACATTCACCTCTGTAGAAGATGCAAGGAGGCACCTTGAGTCATATTTTGCTTCACGAACCCTGGATTTCTATAAGAGGGGGATTGAACGTTTGCAGGAAAGATGGCAAACTGTCCTTGATAATGATGGAGATTATATATGGTAATAAATTAAGAAATAAAAACTTGAATCTACTACAAAGTTTGTTTTGGATTTCAAAATAATTGATTACTTATGGGTCCCCCTAATATAACAACTCTATCACAGTAGCAAAAATTCGGGAATTGAATTTCAGCTAGCATTTCGAAAAAAAAACGCGCCACCGCGCAGCGGACAGACTCCGACACTCGTCGTCCCGCCTCCGTCCCGGCCGCGGAGATAAAACCGGCCGGTTCGAATACATCGGACGACCTTAATTGCAAGGTGTGCGAAGTCTTATCGGCGTTTTATCCAATCCGGCTTTTTCTCGGCTCTGCCGGCCGGTCGGGGTCGCCCCTCGAAACTACATGCGAAACTTACATTTATCTTCCTCCAGCGTTCAACCAGCCTAGTCTTCAACGAGTGCTCTGTCTATTTGGGGGAGTAGTGTTTAAATTTCACGGTACAACAATATTTGCATTCTCGTGACGCAACATTGCCAGAAACAGAATAACAAACTGCGCGCGAGTGAGTCTACCGGTATTTGTTTTTTCGTGCGTAAAATTAGAACGGAAGTCGGGAAAAAAATTTCTCTCCGAACTGTGTGTGTCTCTCTTTTGCTCAGACGATCTCATTTTCTTCTCCGCCCTGATATTCAATCGCAAACGGTTGTATTTGTTCAATTCATTGAAACCGTTTCAGAAGTTACCGGTTAAAAAAATTGTTGACAACGTTGTGTTTGAACGAGTATATCTGTTGCGCTCGAATACTCTGCACGTACCATGGTCAATAAAAATATTCAACATAGGCTGTAGCACGCTTTAATTAATGTTACTGTACAATTGAACTGTGAGATTCTTTACTGTTCCTATTTATGTCAAATGTTTATCAAAACTTTGAATTTCTTTGAACCTCGTTGATTACAGTTGTAAAATTTTCTAATTTTGATTAGATCACGGATTTTAATGTAAAATCCATTTCCTTTTTTAATCATATTAAGAAGTCGAAAATAGTACGACAGTATTATCAAATATTTCTTGGAATATTTTCAGATAATTAATCAAATCAAATATAATTAATGTTCCCGTAAATAATCGATGTTAAATTGACTGGGTATAATCAATGTAAAGTAAAATCGATAAAGCAAGAAAGAAAATTCGATTTGGATCCCGTGTCTCGGAAACAATTTCCAGTCCCCATAAAGATCCACAGTGGAACAATTACAAACCCGGCATTAAAGGTTATAAACAAGCAGAATCGGTTTGTCGGTAACAACATACGTCGCGAATAAAGCAAGACGACGCCCGCCGGAAAAACTCGGCAATTTCGAAAGCCACTCATTACCATTTAACTCCGCGGGACCGTAGCAAAATTGCGTGTTTTCACTCTCCCATTAAATTAGATTTCGAGAATTTACTTCATCGTGTAATCAAGTACCACAATAACTTGTTTTGTATCCAGGGAGACGGTCGATGCTCGCGGCACGGCCGTTCTCCCGTGCTGCACCAAACCGACGCGACGCGACGTATCCAACGACCATGGAAACCCCGAAAAACGTGTTCCGGAAAAGGAAAAACAAAGTAGCCGCTGTATCCGCGAGCGCGTTAATGAACTCCTTTCCAACAGCAAAAAGAGAATAACTTGGAAAATAACATAAAACATCCGCGATCATTCGGCAAAATTTTCGGCAGATGCTGGTTGAAACGGAAACTTCCTGTTTCTGGGCATGCACATGAATCATGTCGACCTATTTAACACTAGATTTACGGGACCTGTCAAAATGACGGACTCGAAATTATTAAATTTACAATTATTAATCCTTAGCACTCGAATGGCGACTGTAAGGCGTCAGTAAATACTTTTTGCATTATTAAATTTGGTTGTATTTAATAAATTACTAAACATTTCAGTATTGTACGAGTAAATTGCATAATTTTCGTATGTATAACATGAAACAAAATATATAGAAGGGAAATATTGTAGGTTGGATGAAATGTTTCGTTTTGGAGTTAAAATAGCTTCGAGTGCAAATGGTTAAGACTGCAACGACACACTTGTGAAGAATTGTTTAATAGATTTGTGTCTTTGAGCACATATTACAATAAAAATGTCGGGAAATCTAAATAACTAAAATTTTTTGTTATTCTTACAACGCAACGTAAAATAGTCACTTTCAGTGCTCCGTAAACCTAGTGTTAACTAAAATAAGGTACAGTGGCCCGCAAAAATATTCGGACAACAATATGCACTTTGAGCTCTAGAACTACCGATCCTGTCACAAAAACAGGATGCTTTGAATAAATACTATCAGCATCAACAAATTCTAAAAGACTTATTTTATCGCTTAATAGCTTTTTTTTACATCGATACAATACAATAATACTCAAATGAATATGATATATCTTGAATAATAATAATACAGTAAAGTCTCGATCTAAGCCGAACGGACCTACACGATCTTAGTCAGTTCGCCTAACTCCACCACTGGGGGCACACTCCGCGAGGAGCCAATGAGCTCGAGTTACCTCGGTCGCCAAGCATTGTAAACATAGTGTTTACACGCGCTGTTCTTCTCTATGTTCGGCGCGGTCGTTGAGGTCGCAAGAAAATAGTAGCCCTACACGATCTATGTCACAGCACGGACCCGAGGCTTGGGCTTAGATCAAGACTTTACTGTATACGTTTTACTAACATTTATTTACTCCTACCTTCTAGCTGAAAAGAAAACAATCATTTGATTTTATATTAGGACGTAAACAAATATGCGAATCGTTAACTTAGTTTCCGCCTCGATTGTCTATTTCGACCAGCCAGTTTCTTTAAAAATCTGCAGTCTACTGGAAGCAATAAAGGAGATAAAAATTTTACTGTATATGTTTTACTAACATTTATTTACTCCTACCTTCCAGATAAAAAGAAGACAATAATTTGATTTTACATTAGGACATAAACAAATCTAATTGTAAATCTATTTCGACCAACCAGTTTCTTTAAGAATCTGCAGTCTACTGGAAGCAATAAAGCAGATCAAAACTTTACTGTATATGTTTTACTAACATTTATTTACTCCTACCTTCCAGATAAAAAGAAGACAATAATTTGATTTTACATTAGGACCTAAACAAATCTAATTGTAAATCTATTTCGACCAGCCAGTTTCTTTAAAAATCTGCAGTCTACTGAAAGCAATAAAGCAGATCAAAACTTTACTGTATATGTTTTACTAACGCTTATTTACTCCTACCTTCCAGATAAAAAGAAGACAATAATTTGATTTTATATTAGGACATAAACAAATCTAATTGTAAATCTATTTCGACCAGCCAGTTTCTTTAAAAATCTGCAGTATACTGGAAGCAATAAAGCAGAATTTTGTCACGGTTTAAAAAAAATGAATGACGAGTGGATTCAGTTCAATATCTTCATGACGAATCAGACTCGACGTTATAGGACAACGGGTTAACCCTTTGCACTCGAGTGGTGATTCTGAAGCACCACTATAAATTGTTGTGGCATTATTTCAAAGAAATTACAAAAAATATTGCAAAATACTTGTTACATTACAAGATTTGTATTCAACAGATTTGTCGCGTTGCGACACCTCAGAGTGAGACCACAACAAATTCTAAAACGATTCGAACGGGCCTAACAGCCAAACCAGGCGAAGACCGCGTCCCGCCTACAACATATATTCATGCGAACAAGCATATGGTGAAGATCATGTTCCACCTAGCTTATACAAACATTTATATAAACAATAAGGTGAAGATCACGTTCCACCTACAGTGTGCACACTGTATACGAATCGGCGTCAGGTGAAGAACGAGTTCCGCCTGTAACGCCTATCAATACACAACCCGATCAAATACAGACAAAATACGATTAACCAAGATTCGGCTCACTCTGAGGCGTCATCACAGCGTAGCGTAGTCTATGACCCGAGGAGACATGCGTTCCTTCGAGTGTATGCACGTAGCCGATGGCTCGACGTCATCGACGCTACGTCATAAACAGGTGAACCAAGACCTGGTCACGAAGTGGGGAGGTCCGTGCGGAAGTTAGTTACTTTAGACGAACACATTGCGAATTAACATAAAACAATCTCTGTACAACTGCATAGCAACCAGTCAATAAACACCACGCCACCGTAAGAGTATTTTTCATTCCGAGAAAAAAGCGAAACCACGGAGCGTGCACGATCGCTTCGAAGTAGAAGTTTCTACATACAATAAGATTACTAAACATTTAACTATTATATGTGGAAATCGGATCAGTTTCGTACGAATAAAATGAAAATATTCCAAGACGGAAGAAAAATTTAGTTTTACAATGAAAATAGCGCCGAGTGCAAAGGGTTAATAGTGTCCACCAGCCTAATCCATGGATCAGTTGAAGTTCCGTCGTCCGTCGAAGCGTTTTCCGCGTTTCCCTCGGTGGGCCGTCGAGTGTTGAAACACGGATATCGAAATGGCTCGAATAATTCCTCGATAAAGTGCGGCCCGGTTAAGAATAATTGGAGAGCACTTCTCCATTCTTTCCTTTGCGCCTTCCACGGTCCTTTATATACACACATATATATATATATATTTTTTGTTGCGTTTACTTCTAAACGTATTCCCGAAACGGTTTTACTCGGTCAACGGTATCGACAAGTATAAATTAAGAAACTTTATAGCCCGGAGAAATGGTGCAGTGCGACGTCTGCGTTTGTAAATGCCGCCGGCATGTACGTATGTATATGTATGCACTATTGCACGCGGGGGGCTCTCGCGAGCGCACGATCCCGCACATATGTACTCGGGCACGTCGCACTAACGAGCCAGTAAATTCTACATGTTGGCCCCCGCTAATGATTACCTGATATCATGAGCTAATGGACGCGGCAGATGTCGTCCCCCAGCATTTTATATTTCGGACTTACATCGATCGGATTGTCCGCTCGCCGGATCCACGTTTTATGAATCATCCGGAACGATTCTCGTTCCCTAAATGGCATCGAGAGGGGTGGGGGTTGTACGAGAGCTGACGATTTGTTGAAAAGGACACGGCGCAATTAACGCGAACCGCCGATCCGGGATTATCGATTTAATGAACCAGGAAAATTACAGTTGTAACGAGGAAACGGACTCGTTGACGGCGAAACCCGCGGGGAATCGAGGGGGCCGTTTCGAATTTTGACGGGGACACTTTTCGGTCCCCGATACCCTCGGCTTGTGTGCGCTCTCGAGGGTTGACGGTCGACTGCTTGGAGTTTGCTTGGAACGCAACAGCTTGGTTCTCGCCTCGTCGCGCTGTGCAGCCCCGAATTAGGCTACTGTGTTTGCACGTTCGGTGCTTTGTGAATAACACTTGTTGGAAACGTCTACCGGGTGTCCCCGTTTTATCGGCGCCTGTGGTTTCCTCCGGATTTGCCTCGGGAACGACAGAAACACCGCGGCTGGTGGAAGCTTGTTATTAAACTGAGGAAAATAGAAATAAAAATTTAAATATCATTTTCTATCATGATAGAAATTTTCTGATAATAATCACTGTGGACCGTTAGGCTGAATAAAAGTTTTCTGCATCATTTGCAAGAAACACGAACCAGATTGAAATATGTTTATTCCATTAATAACTGCGGTGAATTGAAAATAATACGTTTTATATTTTACCTACTCATTCTTTTCGTAAATGAATCAAATTCGCAGCTTAGTCATCACTAGAAAAATAGTCCCCAAAAATCGTAAAGTAAGTTTTAAGCAGTGGTTGGAAAGGGGGAAGATTCAATCCCAAAATCAGTGATAAATACATTCGGAAACAAATTTTTTTCATACCTTTACAGACGATTCTATTTGTAGAACTTTCGACGAAAACTTGTCCTCAGTTTTCCACCTCCTATATCATGTACAAATATCCTACAAAAAAATGAATAATGGTCTACGAAAGTAGAGGTTCCGAGCTTCAAAATGAGTCCAAATTGATTACTGTACTATTTTTTTTTAACGAAATTTCCATGGTTCAAATATCTATGATTTCTCGAGAATCGGAAATGTAGTGTTTAAATATATTTTGGATCTACTGTATACAATGATTTCTCTATATATGTCGCCAAGGCCTGGATGATAAATGTCACAGAATTATCCCCACTACCGCGAAGTATAGCACGGCTCGGGTATGTCTCCTGGACGATACATGACGCTGGCAAGATCCGTGTTGTTGACATATATCGAGAACTCAGTGTAAAATGAAAATAATTTAGTTTTGTATTAAAAGTTACAATTTTGATAATTTTGAGAACGTAGTGAGATCAACTTAAGAACATTATCAATAAGAATGAGTGACAAATTTGTGATAAATCGCGGAGTTCACGCGCAAAGAAAGATATTTTATTCTTTAATAAAAATGAGTTTGCATAATTTGATTATTCAGCTTAACGTCTGCATTTGCGAGGAGAATTTGCGTTCTAGGTCACAAATGCTTCAGATTCGAAGTTGTTCCCTCCCAGAAAGCAGTTCTCTTATCGAACACACTTGATCAGCTGGCTTTTCTATTGTTTTAGTCCTACAACGGCGTAGGTTTCAGCGGTTTCACAACTCGCTGCCCTTTTTACATCACTCATTGATCGATTCCCTAGAAAAAGGCGACCTAAATATCCATTCACCTAAGCACTGACAGAATTCTAAAAATTCCGCTCTTGCAAAAGTTTATCAAAAACTCGACTCTCTCCTGCAAAACTACGCTCGGCACTCAAGCTCGTAGTTTCGATTGCCGTGGCATAAGTTTTGTTTTCGTCTCGTAAACTTCATTGTTCAATTACTCTTTCAGAAACACAGTATTAGTTTCGGACAGAGAAAATCCGTTCCCACAGTTATTTTGTAGTATAACGTAACGTTCTTAACGCTCAGCGTTTCGCATGTTTGCTCGCGTTTTTGCATCGGGAATGCCAATTTACCGTACAACAATACGTTTTATCAATAACCGGTTAATTCATTGATTTTATTTCCAGAGTCGTTTTATGGGCTCTCCGGTGTTTTATTTCTGTTGCAAATAGGCGCAACTGTGCACGAACCAGAAAAACGATATACCATCAGAAAAATTTTGTAATTTGATCTTTTGGATGAGTTTTGAATATTCAGAAATTATAGACAAGCCTACGGACAAATAATCGAAGAATTCCGTAAAGATTATTTTATTTAAGTGATTCAAACGTGACATACAACTTTTTAACTCCTATCCTTCAAATTTAATTCCAACGTTTCAGATTAGAACATACTATAGTAAATTCCCGTACAACGCTATAAAAAAAAACTTGTTTAAATAGACTGTACATATGCATTTTATACAACAGTGTATGCACAGTAAATGTACAAATAATTGTCTAAGAAGATTGTACACTTACTGTCACTGAAGATACATACAAGGTGTTCCAAAATATTGTTCTTCCTTGAAAGGGCTGATTCCTGAAGTCATTCGAAGTAACTTTTCCCTTTAGGAAAATGTTCTACGTGGTTTTGTTCAGGCGTTGTTAACGAAGAGCACGAACCAATCAGAGCGCGGCTACAGCGGACGAATTTCGGCTCGGCGACAGGTCTCGCTGAACCGGAAATCGTCCGCCATAGCCGCGCTTCGATTGGTCCGTGATTTCCGTGAATAACTCTTGAAGAGAGCGTCGGAGAAGATTTTCGCAAAGAAAAAAGTTACTTCAAATATCCTCGGGAATCAAGATCACGGCCGTCTGCGTCGAAAGCGGTAGCCTAAACGGCGAGAAGAAACGCGCAGCGTCGCGTCGAAGACGGAGTATTCGAGGGGCGGGTTTTAAAAAATCCTCTGGAGCCTCCGCGATCCAGTTAGGTCGGGGGAAAAAGGTTCCGGGGCCACACTAATTACATCATACAAAGGGAATTACTTGTTCGCAAAAAGGTCAGAATGCAGTTGGCCCCCCCGAAGCTTCTTACAATTCCAGCCATCCAATTAAACGGTTCGCACTGTCCCCGGCGACGTTTCCGCGTTAATTACATCCGGCCGTTGCGCTGCGGCGAGGTTCCATTAAATTGAAGAAGAATTTTTACGTTCCGACAACCTTGCAAAAACATGTTTAACACAGCCAGCTGTCGGGCAGACGCTAGACTATAGTCGTTTCTTCTACCCGGGATGGCATTTGCAACCACGCGACCGGCATGGCGCGGCAGCGGCCCGCTGTCGACGACGATGGTGTGTATCTGTCGGATCGTATGCAAATCTCTTGCGGCTTAATTACGCGAACACGCCTACTATATGAGGTTTCAGATCGTACGTAACGCGAACCGGAACCCAATATATTTCTCGGCCCGATAAGAAGAAACCCCCCTCCGCATCTGAGCCCCCTGGTGTAAGCCTAAAGCCGCGCAGGCGCCCCTGCGTTAGGCTACTTCCATCTAAACCCGCTCCGTCGCGTTTGTGTTTATCTGCGGCCACTTCCACAACGGCCACCCTCAGCTTGTGGCATGCCTGGTTTACAAGTCTTTACACGACGATCGCCCCCGATCTCTGATACCCGAAACCCGATTTCCCTTCCGGCACGCTCTGATCAACCATCATCGCCACTGTTACGGACAATCAGTGTGCTAATGAACGCCTCCCCCCGACCAGATTCTCACGATAGAGAAACACCCCGCAGTTTTTGCTGTGTCTCTGGGAGTGGTTAATGGGAGTTGGAGACGCTACTCCCCGTGGTTTTTAGTTACCATGCTCGTGGATCTTATAATCGTCGCGTCCTAACGTGTTCAGACATCGTGGCTAGGTTTAGGGTATGATGGAAAGTGACATTGCCATTTTTGGGCCATTTGTTTTGGTATACGTGGTCCTCAGATTTATGATTTCGTTGACACTGTACTCTTGGATCTTATAATATTTGTGTCTTGAATTGTCTAGGTATCGTGGTTGAGTTTAGGGTATGATCGAAAGTGACTTTGCCATTTTTGGGCCATTTGTTTTGGTATACGTGGTCCTCAGATTTATGATTTCGTTGATCCTGTACTCTTGGATCTCATAATATTTGTGTCTTGAATTGTTTAGGTATCGTGGTTGAGTTTAGGGTATGATCGAAAGTGACATTGCCATTTTTGGGCGATTTATTTTAGTATACGTGGCCCTCAGATTTATCATTTTGTTGACCCTGTACTCTTGGACCTTGTAAACTTTGTGTCTTGAATTGTTTAGGTATCATGGTTGAGTTTAGGGTATGATCGAAAGTGACATTGCCATTTTTGGGCGATTTATTTTAGTATACGTGGCCCTCAGATTTATCATTTTGTTGACCCTGTACTCTTGGACCTTGTAAACTTTGTGTCTTGAATTGTTTAGGTATCATGGTTGAGTTTAGGGTATGATCGAAAGTGACATTGCCATTTTTGGTCCAGTTATTTTAGTATATGTGGTCCTCAGATTTAAGATTTTGTTGACCCTGTACTCTTGGACCTTGTAAACTTTGTGTTTTAAATTGTCTAGGTATTGTGGTTGGGTTTAAGTTATGAACAAAATGGACATTGCCATTTTTGGAATATTTGTTTTGACGTACCGAGCTTTTAGATTTGAATACTGTGTTGGTGCTATGCTCTTGGATGCTATAATCGTTGCATTCTGAAGTGTTTAGGTATTGTGACTGCGTCCAGGCTTTGAATAAAAAGGACATTACCATTTTTGGGGTATTTATTTTGACCAGATTGGCTTTCAGATTTATGCTTTTGGATCTTCGAAATTTGGTGTCTTGAATCGTGTAGGTATCGTAGCTAGGTTTAAACTGCCACTGAAAGGAACCATTTTTCGTATCTATGATACAATGAATGATGTTGAATATGTCAAATGATTCTTTCAGCGATGCCTTCTTTAATTATTTTAGTGCTTAATAATAACATTTGATGATTGTTTTTTAAATCTTGTTTGGTTATTCTTAGTTACACCCTTGTAAACCATCCTTGTTATTTATTCAACTGAGAATTTTGTAATTAAACTGTAAATTTTATGCATTATACTATTATGCAGGTTTATTTTATTTTTTAGTATTTTATAGTCTTTGACAAAGAAAATGGACACTATCTTATTTGCATGGGCCATTCCCAACCGAATATTAACATACTTTATATTCACACTTACATATGTGTACATATAGAAGTACATGTATCTCATTATAGCTTAGCAATTTTTGTCGCACCTGAACTATTCTTGTTTAATTCGTACGTTTAATTAGAACTTTCATCCAGTTCTTTCGAACGTACACGTTTTGTAACTAGCATATTTTTAAATATTTCTTAATATCGTTGTTTTTACATTCTCCCTAGTTTAATTCTGGACGTATTAACGAACATTAAAGAGTACCGTATTTTTTTCATTGCGAAACATCTATCCCACTTTCAAAGTTATCCGATATGTCGATATCGAACATAACTTTGCATATTTCAAAGTAATTCGGGCTGCTATTCGATGGAAGAATATTGATAGTTATATGCTCGATAGCTTATGAAGTCTAAACATTTTTGGCGTACATTCCAAAATATGAAAATTGAAATCATAAATGCATGAAACATACATATGCTGTATACACATCCTACACCTTATTAATTATATGTGCAATTTTCCAATTATACAAATACGAATTCAATTAAAACCTCCTTCAAATGATAAAAAAGAAAAACAGAACAAATTTTCCAAATTCTATTTTAATCGTTTTACGTAATTTTTACATAAATTTTATTTGTAAATTTAGTTATGTCTCATTGCAAGTACTCATAATTGTGTTCATAACATGATTAGGACTTACAAATCATTTCGGAGAAAAGTCTCTTTTAATAAAGAAAAAAGCGACTGATTGCACAATTGTGATTTCAAGATTACGAAGCTACGTGCAATCTTCTCAATAAAAAAAATCGCTTTTAATAAAAAACAAGCGACTGATTGATAAAAATAAATATCGGATAAAAACCTGCAACGACTCACTGCAAATGAACACAATTGTTACTTTAAGATTAGGAAGGTACTTCTCGATAAAGGATTACTTTTAATAAATGAAGAAACTGCTGACCAATAAATATAGCACACGATCTACCTAATTTTTTAAGCACGTCACGATCCAATAATCTTATCAATCGCACAGTTCAATTTGAAAGAAGAAGTCTCGAAAAATGCTAAAACTTTTTTGATAATATATTTGTGATAATATATAGTGATAAACATATTTTGAAGCAAGGATTTGCTGCCCCCTACACGACGCACAGTGTGCAATTTGGACGAAATCGGATTAAAAATCAAGGAACTTTCGATAGGAATGAGGTAGAGCGATGAAATTTTTTTTAAATTAAAGCTGAAACCACGTAGAATATGGGAAAAAATAGAAAGATTATTACCATCCAATCATTTCAACGAAAAAATGACTTCATTACTTTTTGTCACAGAAATCTATTTTTTACAAAATCCTGAGGTCGTAGACAAATTTTGAGACCAGATTTGATATCGGCGTGAAAACATCTATGGGAAATGATGTATAGCATGTTAAAAAAAAATGTTTTCCGCGCGTGGTATTGGAAAAACTAAAATTTTCTTGAATTTGTGCGCGTTTAACAAATTTTCTCGAGGTTAAAAAACGTTCGTACCACAATCTCTCTATTTGTCCCATATTCTACAAAGTTGCAGCTTTCATTTAAAAAAAATTTCATCGCTCTACCTCATTCCTATCGAAAGTTCCTTGATTTTGAATCCGATTTTGTCCAAATTGCCCACTGTGCGACGCTCTGCAAAACATTCAAACCGCGATATCGTGTTTCATTCGCGATTTATCTCGTATTTCTCTCGGAAATTAGCGGCGGTGGAGGGGTGAAGGGGTGCGGGGGAGGGGGCGAGAAAATCGTATTCTCGTCGGGAGCCGGATGGCTCGTCTCGGCGCATTGTATCGTTAAAATCGAAGTTCGAAGAAGGAACATCGAACCCCGAAATTCCTCGGAAGCACCGAAAAGCCGGGGTAACAATAGCATTAATGGCTTTTTGCTTTATTAGGTGGTGAATGGAACAGGAGTCTGGATTTCGGTTAAATTACCAAACTCCCCGTGTCTGCCGCTTGAACCTGTATGCAATATGAGCTTTGGCATTGTGTATTTACGTCAGGATTTCAGTAGTTTCTGTTGTGGATGTACACACCGGCGTCGCAGTGACGTAGTCATATTCGTAAGGTTAGTTCGCCGACTGGCTGAATGGAACCGGGTTCTCGGGAACAATAAGAGTACGATGAGGCGGGAGGCATTCTACTCGGAGATTGGCAAGATTGAATCATTATTCAACTTTGTGCGCGAATTATCCACGACAATCATCGATCCCGAGTTTAACTGTTCCGGCCCAGACGAGGTACACGGGGTGTCCTCAAAATTCGATGCTACAAAAAATGTACACCGAATTCTTATCATGCTATTATTTATCTCGGTCTATCATAAGCATTTGCCGACTGTAATACAGTAACGTCTTGATCTAAGTCCAGTCTGATGCCCCCCCCCCCCCCCAGTGGAGGGGATAGGCGAACTAAGATCGTGTAGCTCCGTTCGGCTTAGATCGAGACACTACTGTAGAATTCTAGGAGGTTTAAAACATGAGCATGCTTTAAATACCGATAATAATATTGCGTTGATTATATTATTAGAGCTACCTGCACAAATTGATGTGTAGACATTAACACTAGAACGACCGAGCAATAAATGCGACTGACGTATACTGCTTTGTAACAGTGACAAGACTGTGCCCATTCAGACTTCATACAACTTCTATTGTAATATGTGCTTCAATGAAGAGGTTCATTAAAAAATTTCCGATGAAAACATTTTTACAATTTCAGTAATTGTAAAAGAAACAATTTGTGTTGAGGAGGTACATTCCCGTTTTGAGTGCCATTTTTCACCAATCTTTAGGAATTATTTTCAGTCGAACTGCTCAACTTTCTGCATTAGGATTTTGCACACGTATTCATGGGTATTTGAAGTGCGTGTGTGATTTTTTAAAAGTGAAAACAATTTAAATTGCACGAGTTATACATGTTTTTTTATAGAGTACAGAACAGGATTCTATCAATATCATAGCTATAAATTATGTAAAACGGTGACATAAAAATATAAAATGGTATCCTTTTCGTAGGACCTTTTGTCCTAGCTACGAAAGCTGCTTCGCGAGGGATTCCGGACACTTCTCATTAACCTGGCCGATCGAATGGACGCCCGCCGCGATCGCGATTCGATCGCGTACAACTAAATCGTTCGTGGATCCCGGGGATCGTCTCGCGAGACGAGAAATTCCTCGGGAAACGTTCTCTCGCAGTGCAGCGGCGGGACCCGTTGCACCTTGCACCGCGACGCGGTGCATTCGTATGCAGCGTCCGGCGTTTCAAATCCCGTGCTATCTAAAACGGAGTTCCTTCTCAAAATCTCGTTTCCGAAATTGGCACATTTCCTCGCGGGTTTAAGAAGAAGTAAAAAAGGGTGCAGAAGAGAAAGAGAGAAAGAGAAGGAGAGTGGAACAGGAGAAAAGAAGGAGAAACGCAACACGACTGCCGCGGAAATCCACTTCGAGCTCTCAGCCGAAGGAGGGTCAAAGTGCAGGTTGCGTTGAAGCGTCGTCGTCCTCGCGGATGCTGTGTGTGCGCGCGCAAATATTCTTCGCAATTGTTCTTGGCGAATATACGGGTTCTAATTTTTGAATTAGTCCAGACGAAATCGATGATAGACTGGCCGAAATTAATTGTTTGCACAGGGACATTGTATCTCGACATTTTTAATACTTCAATGTTGTCATTATTGGGGACCTCCGAACGACCCCAACAACATTTCTGTACACCAACTTTCGCTGCTGTATTGCACAATTATTGCAAATATCAAATTTCCTATTATTCAGTTATACACTTGAGGCTATTTGAGAAAATTTATACAGAATTTTCGAGTTGTCTTAGAGAGTCTTCGGGAGTCTCTTCATGCGAATACTAAATTTGATTTTATAAAAATCAGGATGAGTAAGAAGTTCAATTTATCTACCGGAAAATTCATTCTAGTGCGCATAGAGTAGAGACGTTATTAATGTTTCTTATCATTAAGTATATTGAATTTCCAATGTATGTACATATAACAGCGCTGCGGGCAACATGATCCATCCCACGGATAATAACCATATATATTTTTCATACTGACTCTAAAACCCGCTACACATTTACTGCTTAAACAAAAATGGTCTTGCACATTGTCACGTTACTCACCGTCATAATTACCAGCCGGGGGTAGCAGTACATTCTCAAACAAGCCGGGAGAGTGCAAAATAACACGTGACACGTACATATTGTCCCGCAAAGTCTCAGAAACATTACTGGTACACATATGTCCCATCAGGCCGAAAGGGTTAAAAAGGAGCGATCGCGGGCCGTTCTCCTTTTATAATTAATCGTCTCGACTTCCGGTTTCGGTCCCGCTGCACCGGCCCCGGCCTGCAATACCTGGGTTAGTGCATTATCGTGTACCAAGTCTCCAGCTTTTGTCCGTCCGACGATCTGGTTACAAGTACAATCGATCAGCGCGAGAGGGAGCGAGAGAGAGAGAGAGAGGGGAGAGTGAGAGAGAGTGAGAGAGAGAGAGAGAGTACGTCTAATTACTATAGTCTCGTAACACGGTGTTAATGATGCGGCGGAATGATATTCGGATTGCAGAATGGACGTGGCCATGAATCGTTGCATCAATGTCTGCCCCGGTGCAACGCGCACGGCAGCCCGGCCTGACGTAAACGATACACAGAGCCCGGGCATTATGAGAACAACAATGGGGCTCTTGAAATGTTCCCGAACTAAAATTATTCTAACGCAGTCACGGTGCCGGCCTTGTATAATACCGGTTTCGAAATAATTATTCGAGCGACCCCGTTCGCCGAGGAGTATGCACTTCGCGCGCTCCGCCAAGCAATAAGCAAATTTTTCGTGTCCGGCAGAACCGGCGAACATCATGCTTCTCTGATTATCGGACTGCGGATTTTATGCATTCGCAAGAGAAACGGATGGATCAAATTGAAAACGGCGCAATCCCCCCGGAGCAATTTTTCACGCGTGACTGCGGATTTTATGGGAAATAAAAATTGTCCAAGGCAATTGTAGGAAATAGAAGTTACATGAAAGAGTATTTCTTTTTTTAGTAATTTTCACAGGTCGAGAAGAATATCGTCACTCAGTTCTTCTAATATGTCTTACTCTTCTGTATTTGTATTTGTATTATTTTGTATTTTAAATCTCGGTATTGATTGTTCTTGTTAGAAATCTGTTGTTTATCATTCCTGAAGATGCACCACGAATTAACAGCCCCAAACTGAACTTCCGACGACTACTATGCCTCCCGAGTACGAAATACTGGTTGCAAAAGCAACAGCAGGTTGGAACATTTTAATGGAGGTAATCCTCGGAGGATTTTTATCAAAATGGACACGTCACAGTTCGGTGACGTTCTTTCCGAGCGGCGGCAGGTTTAATTACATCCACGGCTGTTAAATTCCATCGGATCAACAGAGAGTCCAAGGCTGGCAGTACGCCATAGAAGGTTAATTCGCTCTGGCGCCGAATTAATTCCTGCGTATAAATACATCTTGACTCTAGGAATTTATAGTCACGTGGACACTGTCTTTTCAACGCAGCCTCTGCTGCTGCCCCCCCCCCCTCCGTTCGTCTCGTCATGCCAGATCCTCTTTTCCCTCCTTCTTCTTCTTTCTCTCTCGCTTTCTTTTTCCTCCTGGTTTCAGTTTTCCCTTTGTTCCATATTTTTTCCGTGGGATCTGTTGGACCGAGGCGAAGAAAAATGAAGAGCAAGCCGAAATGTGATACGGGGAACGCGCTCGTCTATGTGAATCTTTAATCACCCATCATCCAGCATCGTCCCATCTGTAATATAATTTTCTTGGAATCCTCGGGGATGGAACATTTTTCCTGGTTGAATGAAATAATCTTAGAACGCACGTTCGCGAAATTGCCGCAGTTTTCTTCAGTCGACCACTCTCGAGTGTGTCTAACGAGCCGATTGTTGCGACGGTTTCGTTCGCGGGACAATTAGCAATTGTATGTGCCAATCCTGCCGGGTTGCATTAATATTAGCCGGTTCCTTTTTCTCGGATTGACGGCAATTTTCTGCGAGAGAAAGCTGACTGAATTGAATTTGTACTTTTTAAAGTTTCACCGTGTGCTGGAAACTTCAGTTTTCAGTTTGAGACTTGTGACTATACTGTATTTTTCGCATCTATAAAATTGGTGGTGGTCAATACCATCCACAGGTTTAATTATCAATTTTTTTAAAAACATATTGTCGAAGGTATTTCTTGTAGACTCAGTCTTTCTGATATTTCTAACGTAACATTTTATTTATTCATAGATTTTCATAGTCTGGGTCAAGGCAGACCCTGGTTTCATCGTCGAAGGGTCAAGATAGGGACATACTGGAACAGGAAAATAATATTTCTGATTTTTGCTTTCACAATTATTGAAATTATAAAAATGATTCCGGGAGAAATTGATGAATACACTTCTTCATTCAAGCATATTCCAATGCTGGGCAGTTCTAGTGTTAGAAAATATTGTTATGAAGGATTTTTACAATATGTAAAATTAAGTGACTTGATATTCTTAAGAGGTAAAATTACACAGAAAAAGGAAAGTAATGCGTCTGATGACGCGTCTGTCCCTCATTAAGAATCTTTATGATATCAAGTTGACCAGTTGCTGTTTCAAGAAGTTCTTATGAAGGATTTTTACAGTATGAAATAAAGTAACTTGATATTCTTAAAAGGAAAATAATGCGTGTAAGAACGTGTCACTCTCCCATTAAGAAACTTTACGATGTTGACTACTTGCTGTTGTAAAAAATGAAATATTAATAAAAATATTTATTGCGATTTTTCGCGATGCAAAGTGAAAATTGTTGCTTCGAGAAATTCGATACTGGAGGCTGATACAACTTATTGCGTTTCTCGTGACGAACGGTGAAGCACTTCCGTGACTAACTCTGTACATCCGTCTCTAAATATACTTCTTTGAACCACGCCGGTCTTATTGTGCTTAGTATAAACGACACCCGGCTACAGTGAATCATCGTGAACCGAGGAAGCGCAAGAGAATCTTCAAACCTGGGTCAAACAAGACTCGAGCATTTCAGGATTAACTGAAAGAAATTGTCCTGTCTGCGGGATCCAAAATTATTTCACAAATCACGTTCTGCAATGGAATTGAACAATGAATTACCGGAACACATGACGCGTGACTGAAGTGCGCAGCCTTGTAAAACTAATCGGATCAAATTTATTTAGTCTCTGCACGGTTTGCATTAAAATTAGACTGCGGATCTTTATGCAAAATAAATATTTTCTACCTGAATTGCAACAGGCTGGAGTGAAATAGAAACTTACGTTCTTTCTTAATATTTTTAATAGGTTGAAAGTAATGTTTTAAAATTTTTCTTATGTTTTTACTGTTTTAACACTAGTACTACCGAGCAATAAATGCGAGCGATGTATATTGCTTTGTAACAGTGACAAAACTATGTCCATTCAGACTTCACACAACTTTTATTGTAATATCTGCTTCAATGAAGAAGTTCGTTCAAAGATTTCCGTTGAAAACATTTTTACAATTTCAGTACTTGTAAAAGGAAAAATTAGGAATCAGTCATTTTGACTAGGTAGTTCTAGTGTCAAAATACGCATACTCATTCTTGTCATAAATGTGCATAAAATCCGCAGTCTAATTATAACTAACGACACAGGAACCACATAGACATTTATTTCATTTTCCAACAATTTTAATTAGCTGAAAGTGGCACAGTGAGATTTAAAAAATTTTTTAACAAAATAGTCTCAAGTGCAAAATACAAAATAGTCAATCCACAACCTAGTTGCAGTCATGGCCCCTCGAAAAGAATAACTAGGTCCTCTAAAGATCCCCCAAAGTGCAGAAAGCAGTTCAATCAGTTCATTGTACATCTTTCAAATTTTCTGCATGCTGTAACTGCATAAATATCTATAGTCTAGCTGCAACAATGAGGGTCTCTAGGAAAGAGGATAGCCAAACCAGGAAAGTGCAGGAAGCTGCTGAACCGTTTCGATCAGAAAGCAGTGATCACCGTCGACCGTGGCCGAAGATAATGCTGGGACCGGGTAGCAAAGGGATGAAAGAAAATTGGTGGAAGGGATCGGGGGCGTGTGTGTTAGTCGTGTGCGGTGGCTAATTAGGGATCACCCGCGGCGCGGGACCGTATATAAGTTCCGACAGTGCGGGGGGCGGCGCGAAGGATGATGCAGCCTGGCAGTGGTAAAACCGCGTATTAAAATTCCGGACACCTCGTGCAATACTGATCTTCGTCGGGACGGCGCGGCGCGGCGGCCTGGTACCCCAAAGGTACACGTTGGATATGTGGCCTGGCGGAGCTTAGTGAGGTTTGCTCGCCACGGAGGGAGGGAGAGAGAGAGAGAGAGAGAGAGGGGGTGGGGGTAGCTGCACAGAGAGAAAGGAAAGGATCGAGGGAAGAGGATGGGAAGAGGATGAAGGTGGCGAGAGATGCACCGTCGGTACTGGCAGCCGCCCGTGCCCCGAGGGATTAATCACGGGGCATTATGGCGGTGCCGGCTCAAAAGCGGCCAAGGAACGAGCAGGGCTGAGTCATAACTCAACCTCCTCAATCTCCAACCGTATCTGCTAGGACTCGCATTAATAAGGGCATAAACGCTGTATAATTTCAAAGTAGGCACTGTCGGCAACCAAAGAGCTACCCCTTCGGTACCTCTTCCGTTCCCCAGCACCCCAGCACCCCCAACGGCTCTGCCACCCTTCTTCGCAGACACTGCCTGTACACCTTTCCACCTTCTTCCTCTCGCAACACCAACGTTAGACATCCCCAATGTAGTCTGCGGGGGTGGTCTGAACTACCTACCGCCTAGCTCTACCAAGGAATAGGTATTACTGGCGGGCATTAGGGGTTCATAACCGAAGCCTTAGACCATTTGGGAACGAACCTGCAAGAATTATGCGCGGGACCCGGCTGCGGGGAGTCAACTTAACGCGCCGCAGGACGCTAGGCTGCATCTTTCCTCTAATCAAGAACGGGGGGAGCAGCTTCTTTAATGGGATTATGCTATGCACAATGATTAGAATTTTCAGGTGACGGGACTGAAATTGCTGTTTGTACGAGGGTCGTGACAGTCTTCCGAGTCATCGTAGCACTTATATTGGAAAGCACACAGCTTGCTTATTTAGATGACCTTGGCCTGTGTCGTGAAGGTCACCAATCCAAACAAGATTTTCAGACACACATTTTGAAACTTTACTAGATAATTTTAGTATGCTGGTAACAATATGTCGATGTTCTTAGATTTTCTAAAATCCCTTACTGTCTTTTTTTTTATAAATAGCGGATTTTTGTGTGAAATAAAAATTGTCTAGATTAATTGCAAACACACAGAAGCTACCTAGACATTTGTCTTAGTGATTCTAATCAGACGGAAATAGTACAACAGCATTTTCAAATTCGTTAAATGCATTTTCTACTTTTGCATTTGATCTACTCATTTTTGTTGTGAACGTATAAAATAGTTATTCTCGGTTTGGATGTGTATACATGTATATTTATATATCTGTCGCGAATTTTAATAATGGCTTCTCCGGCCGATCAATGGCAGCACGGCGACCGCGCGGTATTAATTAAATTTTCGGAGCTGTTTGAATTAATTAATTGCAAAAAGTTCAGTTTTCTGGATCAGCCCAAGTTAAACATCGGGGCTGATACCCCGTGGACACTATGAGGCAAACCGGCGGCTCCATCGCCTGCTAATTAAGCGCAAAGTTGAAACTCCAACCTATAGTACAGCGTAATCTGATTATGAATTTGGCCGTGAATGCAATATTACACGGCTGCAAGGAACCTGATAAGACAACGCTTTTGTGAACTTAATCCTACGGGTTTGATCCTGAGGCCAGAGAAAAACACTCGTCCGTGTGTATAGGCGCCGGCCGCAAAATAATTTGTTTACATCCGGGGGCCAACGAACGTCAACCACCGCTTTTGATTCGCGTTAATCGCCTCGTCCGCGCCACCCGGTCGTTGACATCCGATTGTTCAACGGGACCAGGGAAAAGCTTCGTAACGAGACGTACCAATTATGCGAACGATGGAGGGGAAAGACGTTGCGAGTTTTTGGTGAAGGGACCAGTCCCAAGGAGACGCCTCCAACTATTTCAATCCGAGTATTTTGGATCATTTTAATATTTTAGCGGAAGTGAATGTATTTTAAATTTGAAACTTGAATTTTTTAGAAAAATTTTAATTCGTTTGGGTGTAGGTATATGCAGTGAATTCTCGATATATGTCAACAACACGGATCTTGTCAGCGACATGTATCGTCCAGGAGACATACCCGAGCCGTGTTATGTTTACTGTCCTCGGAGTTCGAGGCCTCTCGAGCTTCGTGACCTCTCACGGTAGTGGGGATAATTTCGCGACGTCTATCATCCAGGCCTTGGCGACATAGAGAAATCACTGTAATAATAATATCTCCCAATTAATACCTAGTGATTCCTAATAAATAACCGCTACTGTACAGTAAAGGGTAGATATATGAGACACCTATGTTTTGACCAATACATAATATTGATACTTTTCAGAATGTTTGTACATTATATATTATACCTACTAAAACACTGTTCCTTAAACCACTATCTATGTATGTGACTATAGCAATATGAAATAAATTTTTCTTCTAATTTTAGTTACCTTATTATTTTTGACGTTTTGTCATCCTTATGCATTATTATTAACTTTAGAATCTTACTTCATTAAGAAGTAACACCGTCTTATATTACTACCCGATTTTCTACTAGGCTGGATTTATTTGAAAACAGCAAGAAAATAAAAAGCTTTGTATGATTGAGAATATTTATATTTATCCGGTACATTACAAATAAAATTCCTTAAATTTCTACGTTAGATCTTTCCATTTATATATGTTCTGAGAATTTCTAGATTAAAAAAAGAAAATGGACATCTTATATTCCCCTCCTACTTTATGCAATTCAAATAATTGAACAAGGCCACAAATGAAAATAATTGCGAATGCGTTGAAAATAGATAACATGTGTGTGACATTTAAGTACATACTTACATGTCAGTGTCCTTAAACTGGTAAAAATTATGAAAAATGGCGAACCTCCGTGGCGAAAATCATGAAAAATCGAAATAAATTCGATGTTATCGTTTTCAAGAAGCAACACTCGCCAGTCACGTCTTTTTAGTAGGTTTCGCTGGTGGAATGATTGTCAAACACGCTGACAGTCGAACGTCCGCAAGACAATGGTGTTAATCTTGTTCCATCGATTCCGTCACGTCAAAATCACATCGATTGTCACGCGTCACGAAAAAGGTATAAAAGCGTTTTGCTTGGTCTTCGGCGAAATTGGCAGCGTGCGCTCGCGGCAAAAAAGGCAACAAGAGAGTCAGCGGTCGACCAAAAAAAAAAAAAAAAAACAAAAGCGGCGATCAGCGGATAGCTATGGTTAAGATAGCCCCTATTGTCCGCGAGAATATTTTTTTTTGGTCATTCCTCCGCCCACGAATCCGTCAGTTGCATTTCGGTTATACAGGTGGTACACACGGTGCAGCACAGAGCCGCAAAGATTTCGCGCGCGAGAGAGAGAGAGAGAGAGAGAGAGAGAGAGAGAGAGAGAGAGAGAGAGAGAGAGAGAGAAAGAGAGGTCAGAGGCAATTCAATGGCGGGAAATCAATTTCGTGCCTAGCAATTTGCTTTTCACCGCACCGTTCACGCACGAATAATACCGACTATTCGGCGATTGTTTTCCTATAAGTCAAACAACGACACCGAAAACGCTAGCCTGGCCTCCTTTTGAATACTTTATGGCCGTCATACCGTTCCATACGATGTCTTGCCCCCGTCGCACACGCAATTCGCAACACGCCATGTCGTTGGATTGTTCGCAACCCCTTTTACCCCCCCCCCCCCTACTCTTGGTTCAACCACGCCCATGTTTTTCGTCGCAGACAATCAATTTCGAGGAACCGAATTCCGGAAATGAAAAATATCTGCCGATTGGCAGAAACTAGCGTTGCCGCCAATTGTTTCGATCTCACCGCGATTCACGCTAAATTTTTATTTATTTGTCTATTTTAAGAAGTTAAATTTCTTCCCGAAATGGACGAATAACATTGTTTTATACATGTGGTCACTCGAAGGGTTGTTTGCGAAAACCATCCCTAAAGGAAATCATTTTCTCAACTCTTAATAACTGGGTTAAAATTCTGAAAAAATATCTTGAATGAGGCTAGGTATAGAGCTTTTATTTAATCCAAATACCGTACGTAATAGCTGTGAAAATAATAGGCAAAGTTTAGGCTTTTCTACCCTTAAGAATAAGACTACTTCGTCGTTGAAAGTTTCTTGTGAGAAATAGGCAATTTTTATTTATCGGGTGCCTTTGGTGGTTCGAATGGGTAAATGTTAACAATGAACATTAATGTTTTAGGGAAAGAATATCATTAAGCACTCAAAAAATTGAAAAATGACATGGGGCCAACGTCCCAAGGTTATCCAGCCAGGACCTTTTTACAGCTGTCGGATGCAACATGTTTTTAACCGGAACGCAAAATCGTCCTCGCGACGGTATTGCCGTCGTAAAGCAAACAAATACGTTTAATATCGTTCTGAATAAAAGGAGAGTGACTCGCCCGGCGGTCTTTTACGAATCCAGAATTCATGCGGCGATCATCTATCCGCGTTATTGGTTACGCGGACGCATCGGAAGTCGATGGCCAAGAACGTTTTCCGCGTCGAAGGGAGCCGGCGTCGTAATTTTCTATCGTGCAATCTACTGACAATTTATACGCATCGACCATGTTCGGAGACATGTTCCGCTTGGTACACGCAGAGAAGTATCAATATACTGAGTGTATCGAGCCATAGCAGGCGACGTTAGGGGCTCTCAAGAAAAACTAAACCGCCGTGCATAAAGTGAAAAATTTATGCCGCGGCTCGTGTCGTTACGCCCCGCGGTCCATATGGTAATACGCGGGGCTCAATGGTTTCAAAGTGCCCGCGAAAAGTGTGCGAAAGTGTTTATGCAAATTGCACTCGCGTTGTTTCATTGGCGTGGACAATATGAGCCGCGGTACTAGCTGCGAACACCGCCGCCCGTATTTTTCCGTTTACATCGTCGTCGTAATATTCCGCGCATTATTCACGGTACCGAGTTGTTAAACATGGATTTTTGCATTTGAGCCGCGCGCTGTCGCCAATTTTAGTCCCGCCTATTATGAAATTTTAGCTTTTCGCCCAGCCTCTTTCGAGAGGCACAACTTTTTGATACGCTTTGACGCGAAATGCCCGAGATGCTTCGCGTGGATAGCTTGATTGTTCGATCAATGCCGAGTCGTTGAACATGGATTTTTGGCTTTGTGGATCATCAAATTTGAGTCTCTTCGATCACGGAATTTTAGTTCTGCATCTGCCCTTTTGGGATACAGAATTTTCTGACGCGAGACGCACAAGGTGCTTGCAATTGTTAAACAATTCTGAGTTGTTAAACATGGATTCTTGCATTTGAACTGTATGGATTGTAAAATCTGAGTCTTCCCAAGCATGAAATTTTAGGTCCCCCATCTGTTGTTATGGGAATTATAATTTTCCAATGCGTTTTGTGAGGTGTTCTGTTCGTCTGAGCAATGCTTGATATTTCTACTTCGAGAGTCGTCGTGTATTTCTATTATTAATCCAAAGTATCTGACACAGTTTTATGAAAGGGACTGCGTCAATTTCAATTTTAATAGGGGTTCTGTGTTCTGTATAATCGAAAGGAAAGAATTACAGGTCTGAGCTATATTGGCTTATTCTACTGATACACCTGAGATCTCGTATTATACTTTAAATATCGATTAGCGATATTCAGTGTTACGTTTACGTCATTTTTGCATGAAGTCGCTTAATTTCTCGGTTTCTTCATGAAGTATTTGTGGATGTACATTAAATTATGTTGATAAAAAATTTTGTTGTCAAAAACTCAGTTGTCCGACAATGATTACCCTGTTCTTCTGTTTATGAAAGAATAAGGATGATTATGTATTACGTGTCTACCATTCATTGTGTTAAATCGTAGTAGCAAATAAATAGCATTACGTCACTGTCATTATTTATCAATTTCAATGCAACTAGAAATATTGATGAATCGAACGACGTATTGTATACTACTTTATTCGTGTCCTGACAGTCGTTAAAAAAATTGATACAAGACATTTTTTAGTCCACATTTTCGACTCGACCCTTCGCATTGCAATTTTACGAATTTGACAATCTACTTTTCGATTCTACCACGAATAATTTCGCGCAGGCTATAATGTAGACAGTAGACACTGGAAAAGTGGGTCTGACTTATGATGGTAACTCTACTTCTGAAAATGAGTGAGGTATTTTTTGCGTACTATATCGATTTTTATTATAAATTACCGGGATCAGAGAATGAAAAGTCGTGTACGTAACTGTACCGTGTTAAAATGAAAATGAGGTCTGACCAATGCTGGCCATAACTACTTATATCTTGAAATGCGACTGACATCGTCGAGAAACGCTTCTCTTAATTGTAGCATTGTTTTAATCATAAAGAATATTATTACAAATGTTATTTACACACATTATTACATACATTAATGGGTACGTTTCCTTTATTCATTTTTATAATAATGTTTTTATTACATTCTAGCTCCTAAGGGAAATTAACCACTTGCTGTACGATCTCTTTCTGAAACTACCCCTGCAGGAGTTAGCATGTATTTTAATAATTCATTAAAAGAGAACAGAATTCCATATCCATTGCAAATCCACATTAACTTTCAACATTAAATATCCCACACATCAAAAAGAAAGTATCTTACTTCTCCAAATAATATTCTCGATAATAAACCAAAAGTTAACCCTTCCCAATTCCTTTCTATGGTTAACTTTCTTGCACCTAAATGAATGATTACATTAATAATTTTCCAGTGCAATAAAAATACTTTAGAAAACATTAGATACTTAAATATGCAAGTATTATTTCACAAGTTACTGATTCATTAAGTTATCCCAGAAGTTCTTGTCGATTAACGAACAAACGATTGCGTGCTCGTCTTATCTAACAATATGATATATGCACATTGTGAAAGAAACATTTGGGACCACCTTTAATCTTCAATGCAGAGCCGCGTGGTAAATTATAGAGTCGCAAACTAATTTGTACACCCAATATACCCTAAAATAATGATTACAAAATGGTCTTGTTTTCTGTTTCAGATACCGGTGAGTAGAACGTACGCACACGAGCATCCGTTAACACGCATCCGCGGATTAATTGACAGCGAACGGTATGCTCGCGTGTAAATACGAACTGAAGACAGATTATAAATCACGGTAGGGCAGCGTCCCGCTAATGGACGCTTTTACGATCGTTCATTGCCGCAAAGTGCGTCATAAAGAACCTAATGAACGTCATCTGCGCCGGATGCTATCTTTATAAATTCGCGGCGGGTAGGTCCCGGCACTTGTTACCTGTCTTATTCAGTTTCATCTTCCGCTATCTTTAGTCGTTCCTCTCGGCACCCGTGTCGCCCTGCAAACTGCCGTGCAAAATTTTCGCGAATCCACCACTCCCCTAGAAAACGATCCCCTTCGCGCGACCTTTCCAGCGCGCAGCGCGGTGCGCCGCCGCGGTTTCAACAGATCGGAAATAAACGTCGAAACTCGATTCCGTCGCAGTTAAACTGTCTTCGGCGTCGAATTACCGAATGTCGAGCGTGCGAGAGCCGCTCGATAAAAAGCACAGTTTTTCGGAACGGTAAAAAAGAATCGCTGACACCGAAACACAACGTTCTCCAAATAGAACCGCTCGAATAAATATCGTTCGACTTGAAACGTTTTTCGAGGGCAGATAGATAAAAAAAAAAGCACAAAAAAAACTTTTGTCCCGCGGATTACTCAGTTTTCGGAAATGTTTGTACAACGGAATTCCCTGTTGACGCTCGGGGTTCCAGAAAAATGTTCTTCGGCCCGCGTCCTATTTTTTCGTCTTTTTCCTCCCCCCGTATGTTGTTTTCTATTTTTCTTTTTTGTTTTTTTATTTGTATAAGCAGATCACACGCCCGGACGACGGGCTGAAACATTTATGCGAGAATCGTTCGCGTGCGTTGAGCTCCGTCTAGTTGGCCATTCTCGCTGCTAATTACACAGTTGTCGTTAACGAGAGAGAGAGAGAGAGAGAGAGAGAGAGAGAGAGAGAGAGAGAGAGGGAGAGAGCGGGGAAATTGATCGAAGATTTTTATGCGGGCCGAAATGAAAAGCGACGTTCGACTAGGTGATCCGCGTCCCGTTTTTGTCGGACGTGTTTGGCTGACTTCGACGCCCGCAAAAAGATCGTTAGCGGAATCTAGAAATGGTATATCGGCGCCGCTTATCGATTCTAATTTACCGGAAAGTCATTATCGCGGAAAAAGTCATTGAACGGCGTCGATGTTATCGGATTTCGCGACTCGTGTTCCCCGTGAAATAATAATTAGACTGTTTACACTTTCCCATTTTTCTGTTTGCAAACATTGCAAAAATAATTAATAAAGGGCTCATTCGATTTTTGGGGAACGCTGGACACGCGTAACTTTTGAACCGGTGAATTCCTCGCCTTAAAACTTCGATTTTTGGCTTTTCTTCGTCAAGATGTACAGGATTATGTGGTAAAAAGTTGAAAATTTCTGGGTTGCCAAGGTGAAGTTAAGCCCTGTGGGTCGTTAATTCTTAACCCCTTGCCATACAATTTAATTCCAAAGCTTCAGATTAAAACGTACTATACCATTTGGTTTGATGTTCTAAATATCAAATAGAAAATAACAATGTTGCTGTTACACTTGTTAATTTATGTTGAAAAGTTAAAAATGACCAAGTTTGGCGTATGAAATCCAAGACGTCTCTGAGACGTCATTTTAAGATATGAAATAGTCATCGTCAGCGACAGCAATTTCATTAATAATTCAAAAGAAATTTAAATTTATGTAGTGTAAGAACTTCTAAAATCCCACGTATGAAAAATGTTTGAAAAAAAAGAAGTAATAAATTCTGTTTACAACGTTTTTCTTAAAACTAATTTATTAATTCACTCTATACATTTTTTGCATAGTATTGATTTTTCTGAATGCTCTGAGCAGAAAAGAAATCAAATGATGATCCGTATTTCACTTTTACAGAAGCTTTATTGCTAAAGTGCCATAGACAATGCCATAGCTAATGCTTTTTACGGTATAATATTTGATCAGATGGTTAGTTAAGTAACAATAAAATGGACTGCAAGCAGATAACGCTAGTGCCCGCCGACAATGCTTACGTCAAGTAGAAATAGCCTGCAATAGACAGACCCGCTGGCCAAGTCGCGTCCAACAGCATGCGTACTCGACAAATTTTCCAAAATCGATTTTCTCGCTTGCGAAAACTCCGTACGGTGGAATTTCGTTTTACTTTTTCAATTTATTTTCGCAGAAGCAATCACCTCATTCACAATTCCGCTATCGTTGCGGTCACGCCTCTCAAATTTCGAAAATGTTCCCCGAGACACTCGGGATTTTCTGGAAAGCAAAGAAACGTTCCATTTTACTTCTGAAATTTCCGAACACGTGCCACACGCTGCGAATCGATAATTTATTGTTTCTTATTTATAATTTCATGAACAGACTGACGGCACAAATTTTTGGACTTTCGTTAAGCAAAAATATAGAAAATATTTGTTTCATTTGAATTTATTCTGGTTTCACAGCAGTTTTTGTGGAGAATATTTTAAAGGGACTGGCGTATGTTGCTTTATGAGTATGACGATTTATTTGGATTTTTGCACGACTTTTTATAATACGTGTTTGAATGCACAAATCCTATTCAATAATTTCTCATGAAAAGGGTTTTATACTTTCAATAACTGTACACTGAAATATATATAAAACGACCACCGACGATACTGATAAATTGAAAAATAACGATACCATTTAATTAACACGTTCAATTAGTTGATCTTTCTTTATTTTCTTACGTTCTCTTCCTTTTCTTGTTTTTTATTGTACATGCAAATTTTAATATATAGATCAGATTTTAAAATAATACGAAATAATACATAAGAAAATTCTGAACTATTCGTCGAAAATATTTGTTTAAAATAATAATTTTTCCCTGTTAAATATACTCCAACATAATTGATCAAAAGACATAAATTTTCTAAATAAGATAAATAAGAAAAAATAAGATAAATAAGAAAATAGATAAATATGAAAAAATATAATTCTTTCCTAAATAAGATAAACTAGAATAAAGTACACTACAAAATATACCATAAACATATTAAACTACCAGTGTACACTGAACTGATTGCCTCCGAAGAAATCTCTTTTAAAGAAGGGATTTTCAAAGATGTCACCCAGTCGACCAACACGCTTTTCGGGAAATGTCGCCGTTGTAAAATACAGCTCACACATTCGCTCGCATATAAACCATCTGTATTTCCACGTAAGCGAGAATTATAGTCTGACCCAGTTCTCAGGCTCAGCTTGTACACAGCGCAAGGAAATTTTTGATTTTCGAAAATTGGCTGCGTTTTATTATACTTGCCCGTGTTCTAGCATCCCGCAACATTCTCATCCGGCTTCACTCGGAGATGGATGTTGTCTTATCATCTCAAACATTTATCACCGAAAGTGTGCTGTATTTTGTTGTGTATGCACAGGGCGGTTCGTTATTGATAGCAGGGACGAGGCTAGCATGATTCTTCGCCTAGAGATAAACAAAAAAAAAACGAGAAAGAAAGAAAAACGTTGAAATTTCTTCATCCGAGGTCTTTGAGAAGAATTCAGTATTCATCGAACTCGATGCACGCGTCTGTGCGCTGATGTCTGTTTCTACTTCACACTGCTTGTTAAGTAATATAATTAATAGCATAAAGTATTTTATAGAATCACGAGGCTTTAGAATCTTTTGCAAATTATTATTTTCACATCTAGCTCATCGACTGCGTCTGTCTTGTCGTCAATTATTACAATTAAACCGCTCACTGAGTGCAGATCTGATTAAACTTCACCTTGGCAAGCCAGAAATTTTTAACTTTTTACAATATAATCCTGCACATCTTGACGAGAAAATGCCAAAAATTCAAGTTTTAAGGCGAGGAATTCACTGACTCAAAAGTTATGCATCATCTGAAAGAAAAAACAACCATTAATATAAAGTTAAAACCGAACTAAAAAATCAACTCGGCACAAACAATAGAAATGCAAAAAATGGAAAAGGCTGCAATATCTTTTGAGCTATTCGTTTTTAGACGGACGGGTCGTTTTTTTTTTGCCCGCGTTAATGACTTCCACGGGTCAACAATTGAAGTCAGCAGGGTGCGGAATAATGGCTGATTTTCGTGCGTTCAGCGCGGCGGTTTCAAATCGAGTTTCTTCGATTGCGATCAGCGACGATTCTTTTTGTCACGAACAAATCGCGCCGATTTGTCGATGAATTTGTTAACATCCGAGGATGTAAGTTATGCTCCGCAGAATGCATAGGTGCGGGGGTCGGAGCCGATATTTACACGGGATTGTTAATGTTTACTGCGTTGCGTGCGCGCCCGTTATTGCTGAAATGACGTGAATAATTGGTCGAGTAATGCGCGTGCCGAGCTGCATCCAAATTGTTCGACGATAATAATTCTTGCGAAATGAGATAAAGTCGAAATTGCTTCGCCAATGAATGTGCGAGTTAAAGCGGCCGGATTCGATTCGCTACGGATTTACTGCAGCGGCAACAACGGCGAAATACAATAACTATCGAAGAACGTGCGATAAGATTTCCGGGTCGAAACACAGAAACGTTGTTCCTTCGATGGTTGTCGCTATTGAAAATTGGATTACGTGTATTATTGTATCACCGTGGACGTCGCATTCCCAATTCTTGAAAGAGTACAAATTGTATTAAATATGGGCAGTATTAATCATAGTATTTTTACAAAATGGTCGTACAAAAAAAAAAGTTTGTATCGAATGCGAGACATTTTTAAAAAATTTTACACTTTTGCGTGTTAAAAATTGAAATGCATATTACCTGAATTGATCGCCTATTTTTTTAGTAGGGTTAGAGCAAACATAATTAAATTGTGGATAATACAAGGTGTAACAGTACGATGTAATATTCAATTTTGCAACGGTTTTGCAAAAGACTTACATTCAGAAAGCGTAATCGAATCGGGCGATCGATAAAAGCGACATTTCATATTCACCGACCTAATAATTCAGATCTGACCCTGATCTGTCAGTGGCTCGTGATAGTTTCTGGGAATATCTTCAATTGAACGTCCATCATCTTTCGTCCTGTGAAATATTGTTCAATTTTTTTTTCTGTGCACTCTATCCCAACGATGTAAACGTGACACATACGGACGGTATAAACGTTATACACGTACTAAAAACCTTGACCAACTTTAATAATGCCACTGTCTCATACAAATTTCCTCGCGGAAGGCTGTCACACTTATTTGAACAAATTACATACGAAATCGCACGTCCCGCGTTAAAACTAACAAATATTTACAGCCGGGCGGAGATAGAAGCATAAATAATGGGGACGAACAAATCAGATCCATTCAACAATTTTGGAAATGTTTACGGGAGCGAATGTATCAATGTAGAATGCACGATTTACAACGTGTCCTGTAATCGGTGACACGGTCTGTATAGTTATTATTCAACGCGAAAGGAATTAGGCGAAAATATACAAATGTTTGTACGCGGGCTTTATTTTTCGGAAAATCAACATTGGAAGTTTCGTGCATTGTGCGTTTGCAGCAAATAGAATTCGAGTGCAATGGTCAGACCGAAAACATACCTGACTATGAGCACATTCCATTTCATTTATTTTGTCATGTGGAGTCTACATAGTTTGTTAGTTTTTAGTTGTTCGTCAACTTGAAGTGTTTAAAAGTCGAAATGTTCGGATAATATAACAGTTGACCTAGTTACAGTGATAGATTAAATCTTTAAGTAATTTTTTTAATGTTTAAATAATTCGCAGTAAAAGGTAATTAAAGGCGTACCTTCGGGAAAATAATTAAAATATCGTTGAGTTTTGTTCACGCGAATGTAATGCCCTCTCTGAACAAGTATTTTCATTAGCGAACAATATGTGCACCAGTCAAAAAAAATCCAATTAAAAATCGAAACAATGAAAGGCATGCGTTTACGCCAAATTCAACTTTGCCATGAATGGCAAAGCCATTCAGCATTCGGCTTTGTGTACTGATTTGTGAATTTTTAAAGCAGAATACTGATTTATTAAACAATAGTTCATTCTTCTGGAAAATATCAATATTAAATGTTTTATAAAAGTGAAACAATTCATGACACAGGGCCAGTCTCGTAACATACTACCTCAAATTTCAAAAATTAAATTACCAGTTTGAAATTACCAATTAAATTAGAAGTCGAGTTAACAATCACGTTGATTGAGCACGTGAAATATTTCCTAATAGAATATTATTAATTTCAGAATATCTCAGTAATGACTCATTTTAAGCCCTTTTCCGTACAATACTTTTTTATGCAAAATTTGGTGCTTTGTCCGAATTCGACAGGCAAATGACTTAGGAGCACGCTAATTTATTCAATTCGTTTGTAAAGGTACACTAATTAGGCTAAAAACCCTTCATTTTTATATTAATTCTATTAATGGAGAATATTAACATCTGGCAAAATATTCTAATAAAAAGAAAGAATTTGGGATCAATATAAATTTTGACGATGATAATGAATTAACAAGTTAATTTAACACTAGGTTTACGGACCACTAAAAGTGACTATGTGACAATACTTTACAAAAATAACAAGAATTTGTTTACTCAATTTTTTAGCCATTTTTTAAATCATACCCCTCATTTTTATGTCATGTATACCCAGAGAAATAAATTTATTGAATAGTGCCTCATGGATGCATCTTCATAATTTAAATAATCTTAAGCCTTGTGTTAATAATTGCGTTAAGTACAGTAATTGGGATAAGTACACTACACTTTGTGAGCAGAACTGGACGCTAATTGTCCCTTTCATGGCGTCCCCACGCACTGTTTGGGATCGCGAGTGTCCCATAAACAGATGCTTCTCCCGTCTATCAGCGAGCTGGCCTGAACATCGACTTTGCCAATCGAGAGTAACGATCCTCTGGTCGTTGGGAAGAGGCTTTTTACCGAGGCAGCGTCGGACGATGGACCGATTATAAGGGCGAAGTGTCGAGTGGACCATTAAATCGTGGCCCGAGCAATTACATCGATCTACTCGTGTCTGATAATGTTGACTCAACCCGACCGTCTCTCCCATCAAAAGATGCTCTCTCGTTTATTATTCGCGACGTTCGACCCCCTCCCCCTGTAAGAAAAAGGATCGGTTCGCGATACAACAAGGAGTCGAGTCTTTCGTTCGAGTGGTCAAGGAATCGAATCGAGTCGTCCGCGGAGAAATTATTGGACGTCGATGGAGGAGTTATTAGTGGGAACAGAGTGGACCGATGGCTGAACGGCCCGTTTGCGACGGTGTCTGTCCTGTTTGGAATTGAAACGAGTAATTTGAAGGAGGGAGTGCTTGTAATCGCGAGAAGAAGAAACGGCCCGGAGAAATCCGAGCGTCATAATTGATTCCCTTTGGCCCTGGCTCGCACAAAGGCCCCTCCCAGCCTCTCAAAGAAGTCTGCGTTAAGAAGACGGGGTCTCGAGAAAACGCTGCGGCGGTCTCGTTAGGTTTTGGAAATTCGATCCGCGTGCGAACATGATACTATCGACGGGTTTTATGGAGATCATCCGATACAGAATCCGGGGACGCCCGTTGCTTGAAACGGAACGCTCTTCCCCGGAGAACGACCTTAATATTTTAACGAGTCCTAATCAGTCGTAATGTCTGAGCAAAAAGTTCGATCATCAAAATTGAACCGAGATTTTATTCGTTGAACATTTTTATCGTTGAAAACACCATCCGTAATTTTAATTTCACTTAACGTACAGTTTAAACTCCTGTGTGTAAAAATTCGGGAACGCAGTTTAAATATGCGCAACCAAACCTGTAAAGTTTCGTGAAAGTGCATTGCTTCGTTTCCGAGAAAAAAAAATTGTGAACGTGCACCATATGCAAAGAGATCGTGAGAATTGGCCATCTCCAATTTTCAACATCGAAGGCAGCATCAGTGATTTCAATTTAACTTCATGTACAGTTTAAACTACTGTGTGCAAACATTCAGGAACGTAGTTTAAATATGCACAACCAATCCTGTAAAATTTCATGAAAGTGTATTGTTTCGTTTCCGAGAAAAAAATTGTGACTATGCGCCATATGCAAAAGCATCGCGAAACGTGGTCATCCTCAACTTTCAACGTTGAAAGCAGCATCAGTGATTTTATTTTAATTTAACGTACGGTTTAAACTGCTCTGTACAAAAATTCAGGAACGTAGTTTGAATATGGACAACCAACCCTGTAAATGTTCGTAAAAGTGTGTTGCTTCGTTTCCGAGAAAAAAAATTAGGAATGTGCCTCATACGCAAGGAGATCGTGAAACGTGGTTTTCGCCAATTTTCTTCGTTGAAAGCAGCATTAGTGATTTTATTTTAATTTAACGTACGGTTTAAACTGCTCTGTACAAAAATTCAGGAACGTAGTTTGGATATGGACAACCAACCCTGTAAATGTTCGTAAAAGTGTGTTGCTTCGTTTCCGAGAAAAAAAATTAGGAATGTGCCTCATACGCAAGGAGATCGTGAAACGTGGTTTTCGCCAATTTTCTTCGTTGAAAGCAGCATTAGTGATTTTATTTTAATTTAACGTACGGTTTAAACTGCTCTGTACAAAAATTCAGGAACGTAGTTTGGATATGGACAACCAACCCTGTAAATATTCGTAAAAGTGCGTTGCTTCGTTTTCGAGAAAAAAAATTAGGAATGTGCCTCATACGCAAGGAGATCGTGAAACGTGGTTTTCGCCAATTTTCTTCGTTGAAAGCAGCATCAGTGATTTTATTTTAATTTAACGTACGGTTTAAACCATGTGCCTCATACGCAAGGAGATCGTGAAACGTGGTTTTCGCCAATTTTCTTCGTTGAAAGCAGCATCAGTGATTTTATTTTAATTTAACGTACGGTTTAAACTGCTCTGTACAAAAATTCAGGAACGTAGTTTGGATATGGACAACCAACCCTGTAAATGTTCGTAAAAGTGCGTTGCTTCGTTTTCAAGAAAAAAATTGCGAATGTGCCTCATACGCAAGGTGATCGCGAAACGTGGTCATCCCCAATTTTCTTCGTTGAAAGCAGCATCAGTGATTTTATTTTAATTTAACGTACGGTTTAAACTGCTCTGTACAAAAATTCAGGAACGTAGTTTGAATATGGACAACCAACCCTGTAAATATTCGTCAAAGTGCGTTGCTTCGTTTTCGAGAAAAAAAATTAGGAATGTGCCTCATACGCAAGGAGATCGTGAAACGTGGTTTTCGCCAATTTTCTTCGTTGAAAGCAGCATCAGTGATTTTATTTTAATTTAACGTACGGTTTAAACTGCTCTGTACAAAAATTCAGGAACGTAGTTTGAATATGGACAACCAACCCTGTAAATATTCGTCAAAGTGCGTTGCTTCGTTTTCGAGAAAAAAATTGCGAATGTGCCTCATACGCAAGGAGATCGTGAAACGTGGTTTTCGCCAATTTTCATGATTGAAAGCAGCACCAGTGATTTTAATGTTACTTAATGTATGGTTTAAACTGCAGCGTAAAAAAATTCAGGAATGAAGTTTAAATATGCACAACCAATGCTATAAAATTTCATGAAAATGCTTTGTTTCGTCTCCGAGAAAAAAATTGCGAATGTGCACGATATGCAATAAGATCGCGAAACGTGGTCATCCCCAATTTTCTTCGTTGAAAGCAGCATCAGTGATTTTATTTTAATTTAACGTACGGTTTAAACTGCTCTGTACAAAAATTCAGGAACGTAGTTTGAATATGGACAACCAACCCTGTAAATGTTCGTAAAAGTGCGTTGCTTCGTTTTCGAGAAAAAAATTGCGAATGTGCCTCATACGCAAGGAGATCGCGAGTTGTGGTCGCCGTTAATTTTGATGGTTGATAACAGAGCCGGCGAGTCGGTGATTTGAAGGTAACTTAAGGTGTACACGTCGCTAAGATGTCGTCGAGCCGGGACATCCGGTTCCCGGGCGAAATACGTCGGCAAAATATCGACGCGATTCCGATAAGTTATGACGGCTGCAGGTTCCAGTTCCCCGGCACTTCTATGGTGATTGCCTTTTGTTACGGGTGAATGGCGTCGGTGGGTGCGCGTAGCTTGCCACTCCACGCTGCCACCCTTTGCCGTCGTCACGGAAAATGGAGGTCCTTCCCGCAGGACTCTTTCGCAGGACAACTTCTCTTCGACAGAAACTGACCGCAGCTGAGTAGGCAGCGAGAACGGGAACCGTGTACCGGCTACCCGCGGTAGAATGGAGGGTCGAAAATGGATTTCGCTTGAAGGATCGCTCCGGAAAATTATCGCGAAGAAAGTTTTTCGGTACTCGAACCGTACCGCGTCAAGAAGCCCCTCGAGCTGGTTTATTTTCATCCCATGAAAATCACTCGACTCTCCTACACCATGAGAAACCGGACACGTGGCTCAACCTTTGTTGCTTTTTGCTAGCTCGCATACTTCATCCCTTCGAATTCCACGTAGGTTTAAAATTATTGGTAGAATTAATTTACATATTCTACTGTATCCGCGTATTCTCTTATTATTTACAATTACAAAATGGCGATGTAATGCGATATTATCTGAAAAGATGGAAGAGTACTTATTAATATTTATAGGATGTTTTCATCCCGAAGGATCAAAAAGCATGAAAACAATGAACTCGTATCAAAGTTCTCTAGAAGCAGAAAAAAATAGCAATTTTTCCCGAGGGTTTACACGCTGCGGAAGTTCCATATCAACAAAAATAGCGCAAACTTTATCGTTTGCAGATATTCCCTTTGAGAACATTTTTTCTGCGTAGCGGTACGGAATTACAGGCAAAGCTTTTAAAATGTCCGCGGACTTCGTTTCACCATAAAGGATCCAAAAAAGCTTCTTTTAAAAAGGAGCAACAAAACATTTTTAATTTTCGTGCGAGGAAAGCGTTTATAAACAACATATCAAAAACAGTCCACCGGCGATTTATTCGCGTTTGATCACAAAAGTTCCAAAAAAAACATTCTTCAAAAAGAACGATAGAACCGAACGAGATGTGTTCTCTGCGTTATCGAACATGGGGAAAACATTTTTCATTTTCACGCAACGAAATCGTTCACAAACAAGATGTAAAAAAAAACAGTTCACCGGCGATTTATTCGCGTTTGATCAACAAATTCGGGGGTTCGATGGTTTTTACTTAAAATTTAAAGCGGTAATCCGCGCGAGAAACGACCCGAAAGAAATAATTTTCGACGGGGGGAGTTTCGGCGGCCTGGCGGGGGGAGGAGGGTCGACAATTATCAAAATTTATGGTTTCGCGCGAATGGTCAATCAACTTCCGTTTTTACCAAGGGGTTTCACGAAATGACGCACGGCTTAACCGGGTTTTTTTCGTTCGCCGGCAGCGCTCCGCTGAATAATGGCCAGGAAAATTCATTGAAGACGAGCCTCGGTGTGCAATTAGTTTTTCCGCGTGCGGTAGAATGCGGCGGTTACCAATCCGTCGACGGAGAATTTAATTTTGTTACGCACGGAAAGGAATGCTTGTCCGCCACCAGGAGAAAAAAGCAAACGGGGACCGACCGTTTCAAAATAGAATTTGAAAATTACCTCGGACGTTATTCGATCGGGACTACTTCCCGCCCGACTTCTCCGTTACCGTCTGCGCGAATGCTTTTACCAAGAATTTTATGAATTCGAGCACCGCATTCTTACGGAATCATAGTGCTACAGAGGCTCCCGCATCCACCCCTCCATTATCCGAACGTTCTGTTATCCGATGTTTCGTAGCGGTATTTGCTGCAGAACTTGTTACAACTTATTTCGTACTTAAAAATCGTACAATAATAAATCTGAGCTCGTATTAAAGTTTCAAGTCTCCACCTTCGTCGTTTACTTTTTTCTAAAATATTTACGCCTAGTGTAAATAATAATTCCAGTGGATATTTCCAGTAAAAATGGTGTTGCTTCTTGTTAAATGAAATTCGTCCGGGGTACCTTTATTTTAGCTTTGACGAGACGCTTGAAGTTTGAAACACTATTAATCAACTGCACATTTCAAGCTTTCAAAAGGAGTTTGCAGTACTAGATGTAAACGCGATCCTTTAAATCATAAAACGCGGGGATGCAGACGCACATGTACACTTTGAAATCTTCAATTTGCTTTTTTGACACGTTAGTATGCATGTATCCAGTTGCAAAGGTGTAATCCAAGGTCCGTTGCCAGAGTTATTTATTTAGTCGTGTAATCTCGAGTGTTTTGTAAAATTCGGCTTCAAATATCTATAGAAGTGTGGACTGCGTGGTTCAACCAAAGAATAGTAATTCTGTTTATTTCAGATTAACACTGACAAATACAATTTTGAAACACATCATTTTATTCTTACTCGACGTTTCGTTAAACTGTAATTGCAAGTGTACAAATGAAATAAAAACTATTGACAACGTAAGGGGAGCCATATTCGCTTTTGTGAGAGGTCCAAGGTTTCCAAACACGCATAACTTTTGAACCAGTGAATTCCTCGCCTTGAAACTTCGATTTTCGGCATTTTCTCGTCAAGATGTACAGTATTATATCGTAAAAAGTAAAAAATTTCTGGGTTGTCAAAGTGAAGTCAAGAAGGTCAATGATACATAAAATTCAATGAAAATATTTTTGTTTTAATCCCACCTTTTGTCATATGCAACCCTACTGTTTTACCTGCATTTTAAGCAAATGCTTCAATACGTTTAAGTTATGGATCACATTTTACGAAGAACTATAAAACTGGGGTTTTTTACCACATTTTCAGCAATTATCCTGTCACTAGTGGAGCATTTAGGTTTCCGATCCGCTCCGAGAGCGTAAACAGGAAACAAATAATCGTTCGCACGACTGTTAACCTCTTTCACCTGAAAATACACGTCGTTAGAAATTTAATGGCACAAACATGGTACCGACATTTCATAACGATACTCGGCTCGTTAAGGGTTTATCCTGTTACTCTGGAAATTGGCGGAGCGTTGCCATTGTGTAGCGACTCGCTAATTTCATAAAGCAGCAGCGGGTTAGCCGGAGTATTTTTGTCGGCCGTTTTCACCGTTTTAAGTGGCTCAAAATTTTAATTATTTCGCGTTCCTAGATCCCGCCGTTTGCCAAGCATAATCGCCTGCATGTTTAACCGCGGGTATCCTCTGTTACTTCGCGAGAACCGTTCGACGTTCCCGCGGAAATCGGACGCTTGAATAATTAAAAATCTGACGAACACGGGGTAAAATGAGCGAATGCTGTCGACACTGAGCAAGAACTTGATTTGCGTCAAGACAATGGAATTTCTGTCGCCAGCCAGTCGACTAAACGATGTATAGTTCATTCTCTCTGTGTACGTACATCGTCTCAATGTGCTCCTTTTGATCTACAACGACGACATTGATATTGCATGCGGTAACGGTTGTTTATTGGATGCAGGATGCATTGGGGATATGGTAAAACAGCATGTTTTCACTTAAAATTATCAATATCTGATTCTCAGAAAAATGAAGTTTGATTATCCAGTTGGTTCAGCTGATTTTTAATATATTTTTTAAACAAATTACAGGAATGTCACTAAAACATCGGCATCAATTTCCTGACATTTTTCTTATTAAAATGACTCCAAACGCGACGCAATTTGGATCACGTTTACTCGTTCTATTACTTACTCTATATCGGTTCGGATAATCGAGGTTCTACTAAATCGCCAATTGAACGAGCAACTATGTTCCGAATTGTGCCGTGTTTGGATTCATTTTAATCAGAAAAACGTCACAAATATGTTGGTCAACGTGTCGTAAATAAATAATTAAAAACGAAAAAATTTTATTATTCACGTCACTGCATTTAGTAAAATAATTTTTGATGTATTACATGAACTAGACCTTTCGATTGTAACTTTGAGGATTTTTCATTCCTTTGCAATGAATGTTGACCATCTAAAAAATATTTCTTATATCTTTACGAGTTTTATATTGCAGAAGAGGGAAGTTTGTCAAGAAAATTCAATTTGGGATCGATTCGCGAGAAATTTAAACAAAGCCCCGGTTCGACAATGTCATTGTACCCTTTCATTTTTCGGGCAACGTGTTTTTTCACTTTAAATCACCCCGTTCCAGTATGTTCCACTATTGCCGGCACAGGCTGTACAAATTTTCTTCAGAGCAGAAAAACTGGATAGGTTGTGTAGTGCAGCCATTGTCGCGAGTGTAAATCAGCGGCGCAGCGCCGGCAACAATACTGATTGGTAAAATTTAATATTGACTCGTTTATATCGCGGCGGCGGCGGCGGCGGCTGTAAAAACGCGGGAAAATGTAACTACCGGAAAATTGCTGTTTCAGGTTTCATAATGCAATGGCAATCGCGAATTGGTCGGCAATTAATTTTGCGAACCGCACTGGTTATGCCTTTAACTGTTTACTACCTTGCAGTGGATTGCCAGTGCTCGTGACATGCTATTCGACGTGAGCTTGAGAGGACTTTTTCATTTCCGAAATTTAATCTGCTTCGATCGAATGGGGACACCATTTTTCTCTTTTCACGTTCAAAAAATATATGTTCGAAAAAGTGTAATTTCTTTTTTCGCAATATTGCTAGCCCCTTCGGTACAACTAGGATAAAATTTTCTGATTATCCGGAACCGTCCATTGTATTCCGCCTAAAAGTGGAAGAATGATTAAATTAATTATTTCCATTCGGCTGAACTATACCAATTGATGGTATTATGAAAGTTGATGCTATGACAAGTAATTATTTTATGATTTGATTGAATTGTCTAGACACGAGGACATTATTAATTGGTTCCCGTCTGCTCTGCTGCAGAATGAGGCAGTTATTATAACTTGATTGTGAATGCCTAAGCTATTTTTCATGAGCATATGGCAGATTTTTGTTTCCATTAATTAATTACATTCTTTTAAGAAAATTTATTATCAATTTTGGCTCATTGTTTATGATCAATGGTTCGTGTAATTATGTTATACATTGAAATATTCATGAATCAATAGTAATACTAAACGTATGTTCTTATACGCCAATAATGGTTTGATGTTATTGCTAATATTACTAATTTATTCGCTAAGCGATTGTTTTCATATCACAATTAATCGAAAGCGGTTTGTATGCATTTATGAAAAGAATGAGTGGGTGCAATTCGAAACAGTAAAAACATTAGAAGAATTTCAAAATACTGTTAGTTTATTTCCAACCTATCAGACCGAGGTTCTCGAGCTTCTTGGCCCCTCACTGGGTATGCAGCGATTTCTCTATATATGTCGCCAAGGCCTGGACGATAAACGTCGTGGAATTATCCCCACTACTGCGGGGCCTACCACGCGGTATAGTTCTGGGACTTTTATCGGTCAAGCATTTGGGACATATATAGAGTGCACACCGTATTTCGCTTCAGTTTGCAGCAATTCAGATTTTGCATAGAGATCCGCTGTATAAAAATAAAAAATTGTTTTTCATGTCTGTACCGATCGTTCGCAATACAAATGCCCGAAAACGAGTGGTCTAATTATGACCTGAAAGCAAACGGACCGGTGCGTCCTCGAAGAGGAGAGGTTTTCGAGAAAAGTGGATTTCGTCGTAGCCGAAGAGGAGCGAGGGAGAGAAAGAGAGGGAGGGGGGGGGAGGAAAAAAGGAACAAGCTGCAGAAATTTCGCATTTAGCCGAAGAAGAAAAGGTTTCCGCTTATTCTCCGGACGGGGATCTTAAGAAAAGCTGCGAACATTTCTGAGCAACTTCTCTGACAAACTTATCGTACCCCTTTTCAAAGGCGCTTTCTAAGTTTCCTTTCGGAAAAGTTTTACCTTGACCCAGCAGCGGCGCGGCCCGGGAATGAAGTGCAGTGAGAATGCGCGCAACTGGTTGGCTGACAACTTTCCCGACACGTGAGAATTGCAGATGCTGTCGCGGCTCTTGCTTTTAAATGTCTCTGCGAGCCTGTTAGACCGTCGGTGGCCGTTCTCTTCTTTCGCCGATGCTCCTTTCTTCGGTCTATCCTCGGGCGGTCCGAACGAATCACCGCGAACTCGCCAAACGGACCACCGATCGGCCCTTGATCATTTTTGCGGATCGATTTTCTCGCCAGTGGTCGAAAACCAGTTTCCTTGCGACAGATAAAATTTCACGGCTTTGCTGATCGCTTCTCTACGCCCTTCCATATATCTGCAAATAATATTAGGGGTACCCACAAGTAATCAATTATTTGCAAAGAGAATTTGTTTTGCCTTTAGTTTTGTACCGATCGTTGAAGAGGAAACGCGTATTCTTTTACAGTTTCCGATAAAGCAGCCTGTGTTCAAAATATTCTAAAAAGTATAATGTTTTTTTACAACCCTGTAATAAAATGCCGGCGTCCGTACCTTCCGAGGATCATATTCGTCATTGCATACTTTTTCATGCGGGATTTAATGCAACGGTGACAACAAAGAAAATTTGCGATGTTTATGGAGATGTATTGAAGGTCGACAAGTGGCAACGTTAGATCAGAAGGTTTGCTGCTGGTGATTATGATCTCTCTGACAGGCCTCGAAGTGGACGACCAGTTGAATTTGATAATGACACCCTAAAATCTCTAGTGGAAGCTGATCCAAAATTAAGCATACAAGAATTATCGAGAAGCCTTGGGTCCACATGGTCAACTATACAAAGGCACCTACACGAAATGGGAAAGGCATATAGGCAAGGAATATGGGTACCGCATCAATTATCTGAGAACAACAAGAATATTCGTCGATCAATTTGCACTTCATTGCTATCCAGATTTCGTAGAGATCCATTTCTTAGCAGAATCATTGCCGGAGATGAAAAATTAATTCTTTATGATAACATAAAGCGTTCCACGCAATAGTTTTATGCAAATCAAACCGCAATATCAACCTCTAAACCTAGCTTATCATTTAGAAAGGTGTTACTGTGCATTTGGTGGGACTGTCGTGGCATAATTCACTTTGAGTTGTTAAAACCTGGAGAAACAGTTACCGCTGAGTTGTATTGTTAGCAATTACAACAGCTGTATTCAGAACTATCGGAAAAGAGGGCATCTTTAGTCCACAGAAAAGGTGTAAATTGCAAATTGGCTATGCTCAGCCCCATATAGCAAAATTCACTCAGGAAAAAATCAAAAAATTGCAGTGAGAAGTTTTACCGCACCCCCCGTACTCACCGGATATCTATCATCTTTTCAGGTCTCTGGAGCATTATTTAATAAATAAAATATTCACTTCTATAGAAGATGCACCTTGAGTCAAGGTGGCACCTTGAGTCATATTTTGCTTGACGAATCCTGGATTTCTATAAGAGGGGGATTGAAAATTTGCAGGAAAGATGGCAAACTGTCCTTGATAACGATGGAGATTATATAATAAATTAAGAAACAAAAACTTGAATTTACTACAAATTTTGTTTTAGATTTCAAAATAATTGATTACTTACGGATCCCCCTAATAGTTACCGATCGGACATTACAAAGATCAATGGAAACGTATTTTTTCCTCAGTCGCTTTTGAGGGCATCTAAATTCCATTGTCACTGCCCCCTCTCCCTCCCCCTCTTTGTTTCACCTATGGACATGTCAAAGTATCCCATAATATTTATTTTTCCCGAAAATAGCTGCATTTTTAAATGTAAACAATACAATTAAATATTTTATATATCATTGTTATCGCGCCGCTTAGGCCACTTCGCAATCGATAAAGACAAGCACTATCGCGCCGTTCGGCGTTTTTCGACCATGTTTTTTCAATGACCCCTGTGACTCAAACGGTTAAATGTGTTTACAGTTTTGTGTATTTGATCTACTTATTTTTATTACAAATGCACAGTACAATTATTATGTTTGTTGCGTACCAAATGTCGGATGTTGGAATGCAAATGTTATGAGGCGTTCCGACAAACATTACTTCAATTCATTGTTATTATCATTATTATTGTTTTACGGTTGATCTGAGCTGTTCTTTCGAGCCTCATCTTCAGCTGTTACGTAAACATCTAATTTTACGTTCAAATAAAGTTTCTACCCGCGTTGTCACTTAAAATCATTATTATTAGCTGTATCCGAGCGGCGTATCGCGGCCGCTTACGCAATTTCCTCGGCGCGCGAGAACGTTGACGGAAAGGTTGACAAGCCGAATCGTCTTCATTGTAGCAGTCTATTTAAATCGGCAACGATCCGTCCGCCGTTATTAACTCGTCACAAAGCGACACTGTCTCCGAGTACCGGCCGGGCCTATCAAAGAGCCTAACCGCGTTTTCGCGACACTTGCCAAGTGGCGGACACGTATCTACGCACAGCGGATTCCGGCCGGTCATGCAACTATGCGAGAATGCATCCGCGCGTCGCCGGCCGATGCACCTCCGTGCATCCGAGAAATTGCAGGTACGCGGACCACGGCGTTTTCTTTGCATACGGGTTACTAATGACGCCTCGCGGCTCGTAATGACTGTGCCTGGATAGAACGCCGCCGTTTAATTGGCTTGTCATCTTTCGGGCTGAAACGCAGCTGCGTTCGATGCGCCGCGCCGCTCGGATTAAATCGCCCGTTCAATTTGGCAGACAAGCAAATATTCGTTTTACACGCCGAAATAGTCCGATATTATTCTATTCCACTCTTCCCGCGATTTTGTTGTTCTAGATTGTTCACGGCCTGTCAACTGTGGCTGGCTTTTTTTTCAATCACGAACACCTAAGACGTAAAGAAAAACAAATTACGTTGTGATAATAAAATTCAGTAGAGACTGAAAGACGATGGTGAGCTCGGTTAAACTTCGCATTGGCAACCCAGAAATTTTCAACTGTTTAGTATATAATCCTGTATATTTTGTCGAGGTAATGCCGAAAATCGAAGTTCTGAGGCGAGGAATTCACTGGTTCAGAAGTTATGCGTGTTGAAAGTTGAGCAATTACATTTTATTTGCCAAGGTGAGGTTAATCCAAGTCACTGTAAACAAGAGCCATGTCAATATACCAGATGAATAGGAGACACGAGGTTTATTGATTCTAAATAATGGATGGGTGGCTGCATAAAGAATGAATTGAGCACATTGTGAAAGTGGAATACGTTACGCGATGGTAAATATTGGATACGTTACTTTAGAAATGTGTTTTTGCATTTTCGTCGTATGGTACAAAGAAATTGAAACATCTTGCGGCGATCGGGTAGTTTGTGTATAACTATTTTAAGCATGCAACACCTCCCCGTGGACTTTTTCTCGTCTTGATCGCTCCTGATTTTCGATCCCCGTGATGAGGTTGGAAGCTGCGTGAGAAGAAAATTGAAAGTTTACGGGAAACTGGGAAAGTTCGAAGCCGAGCTTCTGGCGAAGGAAATTTCAAAGTTTTGCAATTCTTTACGCGTTTGGGGGAATGGTAAATATGAAAAGTAGTGGTGGCTGCGCGGCTTCCGGATGGAAAGGTTTGAAAAATCATTGCGGCTTCAATAATGTTCGGATCGGTTCAGTTAAACGCATCAAAGGGACGTTATTGAGCGATTGATCTTCTATTTGTGAAACTCATCGAACAAAGCCTACAGAGAGAACGTGATCTCTGAAAATTATTCTGTTTCAGGTATAGTAAAAATTTTGAGAAAAATCTATAAAACAGAGCTTGTACGTACTTATCGACTGTATTTAGATTTATCCGAATATCTTGAATAGTTTAAAAAAAAAAAACCTGTTTCAGAGATGTACAAATTTTCCAGAATGACACTGTGAAAATAGAGCAATATTTAGACAGTGAAAATAACAGAATTGATTCATGCTTGTTCGACTCTGTATGAAATATAGGAGTGCAACAGAATTTAAGTAGAAACAGCCAACAGTGGTCAGACGTATAGCCCCAAGCGTGCTGAACAAACTCTCTAATTTCATTTTCTCAGAATGAAATCATCGTACAGCGTAACTTTGTTGTACGTATATTCGTTGTCATCAATAAGGCAACGTACATACTATTTCACTCGAAACGATAGTTACGATCAGAATCACCAAGTATAATTCACGCTGCGGTCCGAATTCGCATGCGAGCCGGCTAAATTCACTCTGAAATAGAGTCCAAAAAGAAGGTGGGCATCTGGAAATCGTAAACACGTCAGATTAAGGATTTATACGGTGTTAGGTGCGTATATTTGCCGCTATTAATACCAATCCTACGAGGCTTGGAAGTAATTGCTATTCCTCAAAATTATTTTTCATAAAAATCCGCAGTCTTCTCATCACTAGACTCCAGATTTTATGCCTTTTTGACGAAAATGAGTAGGTGAAATTAAACATTTTACTAATATATTATATTCACTTCGTTAAAATTATTAGTCAAAAATATAAATTTATATTTAGCTCCTGTAACTTGTGATTGATGCACAAACTTCTTATTTTGCATAAAGATCCGGAATCTACTCGTCACAATTAAACTGTGGCTAAAATTACCTCAATATATTCGCGCGTAACAAAATTGCCTGCACCATTTCCAATGAAGGCATCATTGCAATATGAACAAATGTAAAATAAGAAATCATTCGATGGTAGATTCAGTGTTAAGGTGAAAAATAAAAATAATCACCAACGCCAAAACGGCAATCCTTCTTGAATGGTGATCTGTTATAATTTTTTAAAGGTACTCGGCAAAACGGTTACGCGATTTCGATCGCGTATCATTGTTCCGCTTCGCAGGCGTGACCGTAGTGAAATTTTTATTGGGTTTACCCATCGGCCCTGGTAAATATAATTTTACACCCGCGCGCGGCACACCGGTGCAGCCACGCAGAACAAAACGGAATTTGCAAAAACGGTAAAAAAAAAAAAGAAAATCGGCTAGGAGGGGAGAAAATTGTTCGACGAGCCGACAAAACGATTTTCGTTCCCCGATTCGATGCCGGGGAATTGTTGTTTAAATTGAATAATTTTGCTCGACGGTCATCGCGATTGCGGTCGTTCGTTGCGTTTACGCATTTTTTGCTTCGTAATCTGTTTCCGAATCGAAACGCGCCACCGTTCATTCGTTCACGATGCTTAAACGATTAGCATCTGGCCGAAGAAGAATGATTTTCGAAAACGGTTGCAAAATATTTGTTGAACATCATTTTATCGCAGCGAGAGACGTATGTAATTAAATTAAAAATTGTCTGCGTCGATTAGAAGAAAAGGGAGTTACAGAAAATTTGATTCCAGCAGGCTTTCCCGCAGGGCACTTCGGTGATTCGAAATATGTACACCGTCTCACGAAAACAGAATAACTTTTTTTAAATTGGACTAAACGACCTGACTTCCTTTTGAACAATTAGAAGAATTGGCTTTCTAATTGAAGTGCAAAAAAGATTTTGAAAAATTTGCAATTGGTGAGAACCACATGAGAAAATAAAAATGGCACTTTTTACAACTTCTTCATTCGAGCCTGCAATGAAAATTTAAAATATGCGTTTTATAGATCAATATTAGTTATACACATACTGAAAATTTCATCGAAATCGATTAATGTACACACGAGCTACAAATAGTTAAAAGCGGTGAAAATCATAGTTTTTCACGACTTTAGGTCAATTTGCGTGCCGTTTTTGTCTGCATCATCCAATTTCGACGAAATGTTCAGTATGTGGGTAACTAACATAGATCTACAAAACGCATATTTAAAATTTTCCTTACAGGCTCGAATAAAAAAGTTTTGGAAAGTGCCATTTTCATTTCCTCTTATAATTCCTAGCAATAGCAATTTTACAAAAATCTTTTTTGCACATCATTCGGTAAACCAATTCTTCTAATTGCTTAGAAAGGAGTCAGGTCGTTTGGACTAACTTAAAAAAAGTTGTACTGTTTTAAAGGGCGTTCGAATACTTTCGCGAGCCTGTGTACGAGAGAGGGGGAAAGGGAGATAGAGAGCTGGAGAGACGGAGAGAGTGTGCCGATGAAACTTCAGGTGCCCTCGAAATCGGCTCTATTCTATTCGCCGTGTTCAAGGAGAGCGGTCTACTCGCCGCGCGGCCTAAAATTACCATCGTACCGAACGATATTTATAGTCGCCGGTATCTAAAATTATTGTGGCTTGGGAAATTCTAACCGATACTAGGTGCAACCGGTGCTGCGGCCGGCGATACACGCGGCCAGGTGTGTGTACACGCGGATCCTCCGCAGTTGTATGCAACTGCGCCGGGCGTGCACGTACTCGCGCCGCGGACGCGTACGCGTGAACCCGCGCGCATGTTACGCGCGTCGTGAGCCGATTTGCTTAATCTATTCGCCAGTTCCGCGTGTAATGGACATTATACAGTCACGTGTGACTGATGAGCCAACAAGGGGAAGGGATGACGGGAACGGTCGGGTGGGGTGTGGTGGGGGGCAGAGAGGGGGGTACAGGGAAATCAGAATCAGAGCTAGAGGAGTTGCAAAATTTCGGAAACACGTCGACGCCTCTCTCCCGCGAACGCGTTATATCCGAACGTCCCTTTGGACTCTGATGAACTTTGCCTATTGTTAGCATAAATCAACCCGCTCACCACCTACCCACCCTCCACCTTGTTACCTCTTTATGGAGCCGATGACGCTGCGGAAATTATCTCGCGGCCTTTCGCGGACTCTTTTCAACAGCCCGGGGCCAACCATTGTGTTTCACGTCGACCGCCCCATAAATCATCGAATTCCGCCACACTTTTACGCCATTATATTCGCGATACACCGAGGATTTTTCACTTGCGATTTTCTTCCCCTTTTCTGCGCGGGCTGCCGGCACAGAGCAACTGGAAATTCGCCACGCGCAGTCGATTATGGATGCGATAATGGACTGCGTTAGGTTCGAGCTAGCTTTTGATTTATGAGATGACTGTGGGAACAACCGGCGCTAACAGCGGCTGCGCCTGTAATGCGTTCTGAGGGCTGTTTGCAGGTGTGTTTTTACCGATTTTCGGTGATCGTTCGTGCACGGCATTCTCAGACTTTTTTCGGCGAGGTTCGACAGCTCTCTGATTTGTCGTTTTAACCCCTTGCCCTAGAGTTTAATTCTGAGGTCTCCGATGGAAACGTATCTCATTTTGCCTGACACCATGTATGTAACAGCAAACCAATTTATACTGCTTTAAAATCCTTATTAAATGACTAGATTCCTTATATACTAAGCATCCCTTATAGCCCTAAGTACAGTGTTTACTCTGTACAGGGTGGGAATTATGAAACGTTACAGACGAATATCTCCAAATATATTGATTACACGAAATAATGTTTTAGTTGAAAGTTGTGTATGTGGTGGGACTTTTATTTTTCCCGGTGGACACTCCAAGGTGAGGTGATGGTCAACTTTCATTTTTTAAATGGGATGATATGTTCTTTTATCCACCATAAAATAGTGCGTTTTAAGATGAGTTCAATGACTCAAACGAAGAATTATTAAATGCATTGAAGTAGGAGGCAATCGTTTTGAACACATACTAAACTAAAGTATACGTAAAACGATCACACCTTTTCTGCATTTCCCTGCAAGTTTGACCTTGCATAACCTTGAGTCATCTGGTCATTCAACTTCAGAACATGAAGGTGTTTGAAAACATTTTTAATCAAGAATTGTGGAAGATCTATGATTTTCTATTTTTGAAAAATTTATTGTGTCTTGAATTATAAGTACAGGAAATATCGATAAATGTATCGTATCGATTCGCTTAGCCCAGTTCGCGCAAATGATTCTCAACTCTCCCGCTAGATGTTCCACATACTTCCCTCAGATATCGCGAGTTATTTGGCGTTAATTATTATCGATCAAGGTGTTCGTTTGTGTGTCGTCAACCGTGTCCAGTCTTTTAGAAGACCGGTTCTCTTTGGTGGAGAAATTACCAACACGAGACTTGGCAAACCAAAATTGGCACACGGTAGCATTCACTGCGTTCTCACCGGATACTATGTTTTTCCTTTATATATTTATATTCCTCGTTACTGAGACCTGTTTGTGAACTAATTTCTTCATCCGTAATTGCTAATACACTATTTTGCCTCTCTGTTAAAAGTACGTGCAATTCTCATTTCACAATGATGATTACTACGGATTTTATTTATTCATGACAAAAATGAGTACATAGAATACAAAACAGTGAAGACATTTAACGAATTTAAAATCATTGTATTATTTGGAGCTTCTTAAAATTACTCTGAAAAGAACTGAACGTCTTAGAATTTTTGACAAACTGTGTTTTGAAATATTTATACATATTGCAGACCTACTACCCACAGAGAAGTTATTACCATTTATTTTTATGTGATGTTTTAATTTTTCATTCTGATGCAACTATGCTGCGTTAATGTTATTAACAGCAACATGTGTATTATCAGTCCAGGAACATATCTGTCTTGAATTTATACGAAAATTGATCGCGAAGCTGACACAAATAATAAATAAAAAATAAATAGTACCTTTGGTCACATCGAATTGAAATTCGTGTCAATCAAGGGTTTAATCTATCTCTTGGTGACAATTTTATCAATACGATGGAAATATGAACAATTAAATTTATAAATTCCTTCTACGAGAAATATAAAATATTTAGTGTTATAGTAAGATCATGCTAAAATAAGTCCACAAGTGGTAAACAGTAAAGAATGTCTGGAATTGACACAAGGGACAAATGTGAATTAAAATAGTATGATTTTTATGTTCGTCGCTGCGAGCAAGAAATTATAAATTAATAATTAAAAATAGCTCGGATTGAAATTTTTTGCGGGCTCGCAAGTTTGTTAGGGCAAAGTGCATCGAATTCGCTTCGGATACTTTGAACTACATAAAAATTCGGCGAAAGATGATTGAAAACAAGTGAACTAACAGAAATCAGTCGACATCGGGAACATTTCGCGCAAGTTCCGTGGGTCCGCGGTTTTCGCTGAAACTTTGTAACCTACATATTTTCATCTTGTATTCGCTTCTTCGTGCCCTTACCGCCGATATAAAACTCCACACGCTCCCTCTGCAGGGAATTCGCATATTGCTCCCGACGGCGCTGCGGTTTTATTTGCATAACCAAAAAATAATATCCGCATAGACTGCGCCGAATGATAATTTCGAAGATAGCGTGGGCGTTTTCCTTAATAACGTAGATAGCATCCGGAAAGAATCCGCAAAATTCTCGGGACGATCAGGGAAACTTGGGGAAAAAATGTTCTGCTTAGGGAAACGGTGCTGATGAGAACGAAAGAGGAGACGGGGAACCCCGTTCCCTTTGATTCACTTATTTAAAACAGCAACATTTCCGTGGTCTAAACGAACCTGTGATCACGACGATACTAATTTTAGTATAGATTACTTCAGATACTATCGAATGCGAATTTTTATGCAATTTGCAAAAAAGAAAAGCAAGCACAATATTATTTTCCGTGCTCTGTTCACGACAATGCGTATGCAAAATTAAAATTAATAATACTTCACCGCTTGAAACCTCAATTTGCAAAACAGAAAAGCAAGCACGATTTTATTTTCTGTGCTGTCCATGACAATGTGTATGCAAAATTAAAATTAATAATGTTTCACCGCTTCGAACCGCAATTTGCAAAGAAGAGAAGTAAACACAATTTTATTTTGAAAATGTGAAATTGCGAGTGTGTGTAAGACTGAAACTAATAATTTTAATGCATTCATCGTATAATAAATATTAAATGCGCGTAGCCTAGTTTCCGAAAAGTAGAGCTACGCAGATTCTCTGTTAACGGATTCTATAATTTGAAAACGAAATATCAATTTGATTGAAATCGTTTATCCAGTGGCAATGAGTGCTATGCTCATTTTGGTACGATGAAAATGTAATTTAAATTCTGTGCGTGACATTGAACGCCGAAAGGGGGAGTTTTTAGACACGGTTTCGGGGATTTCGGTAAAATTGAAGTACGATGCGGTGCATACGAATTTAGGGCAGTGGTTAAAGCCTTCTCATTACCTGTATCGCGGTGCAAAACTGCCTGTAGCAGAAATTCCCACCGTTTCAAACATTTTTCTAGGGAGAACGAACATTCTAATACTAATAGGCAACGTGGCTTGTTGCTAGACTGCGAATTTCATGCATTTATTACAATAATTTTGCATAAAAATCTAGTCTAGTCTCTCAAAAATTAAGTACAGTATAAAAAATTCTCCCCCGATTCTACAGGGTGTCCCGTTTAAGTGAGTACAGCAGGATATCTCGGAAGGACCCGTAGTTATTAAAAAAGTGTTCGTACAAAAGTTGTTTGGTAGGATGGGCTACATCATGTGGTAATAATTGTTTTCTTGTGGGTAGAAATCTGAAGGTCAATCTACTTTTCTTAAATGGAATGCTACATTTTTTTTCAAAAAGTAACAGCAGACACCGAGACAAATCCAAAAAGGTGCTACATGATATTATTCTGATTTTCATAAAGGTAAATTGTTAGCTTATGTTTACATACTCCATCGGTCGACGGTCAAAGGCCATCAGCCGTTTAATTAAGCCTGTATGTAATGGCTAAACTTCACCTCAGGAAACCAGAAATTTTTAACTTTTTCTTATGTAATCCTACATATTTTGGCGAGAAAATGTTGAAAATCCAAGTTTCAATGCTAGGAGGTCGCTAGTTCAAAAGTTATGCGTGTGTGAAGACCATTTCGCGTCGCTTATCGAGCGATTTTACTTAATTTCCTCTTAACATAACCTTTTCGAGGGTATTTGGGCTCTCATTTCATTGTTCTTGGATCTCGGACAAAAAAACAAGGTGCTAAACAATTTGTTGGACCAGTTGGCGGACAATCAATTAATAGCGAACATTCTCCGCTGGACACGCGCTATTGGAAATAGAGGAGCAATTTGATGGTACACTTAACTGCCTGAGTGACAAATACTTAACGAGCCAAATAGTTTCGTAAGGCGGCGATCTATACCGGTCCTCTGAGGTTCGCTGAGTCATTTGTTTGCATGATGCGAGAATAAACAAGATAGCAGGCAGCCTCGCGAACGAGTGTCCCACCGTGTTGCATGATTTTATTGAAACCGGTTGCTGCCTGATTTTATTCTCGTCTCGATAAAAACGGACCCGGCGAACGGCAATGGCGACGTTAAGTAATTTCAAACATTTTATCTCGTCAAATATTTCGCTGTTTTATAAACGCTGTAAAACATCCGATACGATAGTTAAGTATAAATCGCTCGAACCGGGGAATCATTTTATTAATAGCTTTGTTTATCGATCGCTTTTCTGCCGAGAGTTTTTCAAATTTCTCGTGCCACTTTTTTTATGGGCACTCGAAAACCGTACCATTATTCAATTTCAGACAGATGCGTGTGCGCGAGAAATGTAATTCGATCAGGTATTAAATGATAGTCTGATGTATTGTTTTATGTACCTGCCGTCACTTTCTTGATTTATTTTGTTGAAATTACTTGAAATAATGGCGGCAATGAACGACTCCGAAAATATGTTTCACAGCCCATCGGGGACACCAATTAATTGTCTCCATTAACGATATTTATTTGAAAATGTTTGACTTTGTTGTACGGAGTGCCAGAATTATTACGTTATAATTTAACAAGCTGTACGCGAGAGCATAATAACAGTGCCATCAGATAAATGGCGATTACAAAATTGTTTTTACGTCGAACCATCGCGCGAATTGTGAAGAAACAAACCATCTTATGTAAACATTATTTCACTTTCTTCCCGGAAATAATTATTTAAAATTGCTTATTCCGCAGATATTGTCATTGAAAAGTACGTTTCTATCTAACATCATACTATCCTATCCTGTCTATGTTATATTTAAATATTAAAAATAAAATTAATATCATTATCATTATTTTAAATATTTTTCATCACGAAAAATATTCTATCAATTTTTATTAGCACAGAGCCTAACTAATTAAGTCCTGAAGCTACCCTAAATTATGCTCAATAACCATATATATATATATATATATTTAACCTCAAAATTAATGGAAGAATTCTTAAATGAATATTTATATTAAACATATAAAAATGACTAAACTGGGCATAATGCAGGGCAGAGGAGATGAAGTTTACTTTGATAAATAATTCCGGAATATTATTTATCGCGGTATAAAAAAAGAAATTTACTGAATGACCACCTAGCGTGTTCTCGTAAATATTGCAGTCAGTTATACACGTTCGAGCATTAATGCGTTGCAAAGTCAATGAAGCGAATGCCTTTGTCCGCGTGAAATGGAATTTGTAAATCGTACCGGAAGTGCCCCCGTGCCGAGCCCACGCATTCTCTCATTTCCTCTGATCCCGCGTACACACATATTTTTCCTCGTATCATCATTTTCCAGCCTCTCGCCTCTACCTTCGAAATGGATATGCATTGATGTCCAAATAATCATCCCCCCTTCATTATTCCTCTCTTCGTTGCTCGTCTACTCGACAACTGTAGCTTGCCACTCGTTTCAGCTTCGTTCGCACTTGATCTTTGTTCTTTTGTCTTCCCTTTGTTACCTTCCAGTGCTTATAAACGCTTCCCGTAATTACCGAACACTCGAAAAGATGTAATACAACACAAACAGAATTAAAATGATAATGATCGTGTCCTGAGAAATGTATAATGCATTCGGTTGCCGCATAATGTCTGTGGCTTATTATTTCGATGCAATTTTATCCCGAAAATAAATTTTTGTTACGCGTTTATATCGTTTTATGTCGTTTCATAGCTTCACTTTTCGTTATCCAAACGTGTCTTGAAATTTTTAAAACAATAACGATAGGCCTATCACCTATAAGTCACCTAAGACCTGACAATGGCTGTCCCATTCTTCTTGTCTGGCTAATACCGCCACATTCTACTTATCAGTATATTGATATTACGTATACATGTAATAACAAGGAATAAATTTTTGCTATATGCTTATATCGTTTTATAGTTTCAGTTTTCGTTCTCCATATTTGATTTAAGGGTTTTTTTTATGTAGTAACAAATTGCGATAAAAAAATTTTTAAAAATGAAACAAATTTGTACCTTCCGTGGATCAATGTTCACTCTTTTGCAGCCAATTTTGTATAGTAAATGATCCAAAGGCGGGGCACAAAAGAATGCTTATATTCGTTGTAGATTGAGTTTGGTTACCGAACACGCGGTAACTCGGATTGTCACTTTGTTCTCGTTGTCAGTCACGCTCTGTAATCGGATGAAGACTGCAAAGTGACACACCTTTGAACTGTATTACGCGATTTGTGCCTATTAAACGATTGACTCGTGGCGAAATCATTCGTGAAATATCTTGTAAAGAATTTAGCCTTTGATTTGCGTGAGTTGGATAACGCACAATATATAATGCCATTAAATGTCAATTTATTAACTGGCATATACTGCAAGATAAAAAATCTTAAATAACTTACACATTTTTGTTCGCACTAGTTTATGTCAGAAATAAGTAGCTGTAACTGAAAACAGTGAAAACATTAGAAGAATTAAAAGGTACTGCTCCCTCTGCCCCATAATAATAGTAGCAGTTGATGAATTTAATTTGTCCCATAGTAATAGTAGCGAAAGGAAATACATATTGAACGCAACATTTTTTATCAAAAAACTAGATTACATTAAAAATATTACTCCCAATTATTTTCAAACGAGAAGTTACCGCGCACGCCAATTTTTGTAGTGTCGAAAAACGTGTGTGTTATGAATAAAAATAACAATAAGAATTGAACTAGATAAAATCCTCTTGTACTTCAGGAGTATCCGTTTATATTCCGAAAAGATGCAGTCCCATGTATCTAATAGTTGTTCGGGAAAAAATGGTTAAAAATCCGTTGTTTTCAGTGGCGTTACACGAGAAGCCCGCCTTGAAGTAACAGCCGGTGGGTGACGTGCAAACTTCGTTTCAGCGAGGTTTCGCCGATCGGGAGCCGTGTTTCCCGTAATTGTTCGAGCGAAAAACGTAAATCTGGTCCGCGAGGAGGCTCTCGAACGAAAAACCGGTTATACTTCCCGGTGGGAAATGTTCAATTCTCGGGCGCGATCACGTCGGCTTTGCCGGCACTCGAAAGTTTCGCGGTAAATACGCTTATGTAAAAGAGCCGCCGCGGCTCTATCGCGAGTACGTTCAATCATGCGGGGACAAATAGAAGCTCGTCGAAGCCCCGGCGCCGGAAATTTGCTGGTCAACATTTTCGAACTTTCGGAATAATGTGTTTTCTCTGCGGTCGCTAGCACAACGTCTGCGAAACAGTGAGATCCCAGACAACCCGCTCCGGCTGCGTATAATTAATTAACACCCGTTTATGCTACGCGCGAGCTTATAAATATTCATGCGGCACGGTCCAAGATATCCGCTCGGATCCGTCGATATTACTGTTTGCCAAAAATTCATCCGAGCCGAACACGATTAAATCATCTTCGCAAACGTGACAAACGTTCTCCACCGGCTTTCTCGCGAAAAATCTACCACCGCGAAACCAGCTATTGTTTCGGCTGAATGTACAGAAACAAAATAGAAGTGCATTCAATATCGTGTATAGATTAAACTTCATTTTCGGAGACCGAACATTTTCAACTTTTTTTTAGATAATCCTGTAGATTTTGACTAGAACATGTCAGAAATCTCAGTTTCAATGGCCGAAGTTCATTGGTTCAAAAGTTATACGCGTGTAAAGTTGGCACATTTCAAGCGTTTCTGCTCAAAAGTCGGCGCTCCTAAATGCTTGTACAGGGTGTTTAAAAAGTAATGGTCATCCGTTCTAGGGATGAACCTGCACCTCTGGATCGGTGGACATTTGTCATGTGGACTGTACTAGTAGGCTTTTGTCTATACGTATAACTCCACACAATCAAATTTTGCAAAAATTTTATATCTTATATCTCGATAACTATTTGTTTGCGGCATATGGTTCCTTTCAAACGTTTTCTTTTCTCGATGTATAGAAGGTGTTGATGTAACAGAAACTTTAACAACAATGTTCTTTGTTATAAAAAATTTTGCGGCAAAGACCATCACTTTTTATACACCCTACATCTTGCCTTCAACATTGCGAAGACACACTTTTAAGAATGGACACAAATTTCAGAATGTAAGATGGGAAACATTTTAGAAGGAACGGCTAACTAGAATAGAGAATATTTGTAACGATATTTGTCAACGAATGAAAATATTTTCGACGGCGAGGAGATGCTTGGAAATTCGATTTGGGAAGGAAGAGTCTGTTATAAAGGACTGAGAGCCGGCCGAGTCTTTACGGATAAAATCCAGTTTGACTAATTCTTGTCTCTTTTACTTATTCGTAATGATAGAATTACAGCTGAAATTGCTGTCTGTTGTTTACGGAAGGAAATTACAATGCCGAGAAACGCTTTGTGCGATTTTCGCTGTTTCCGGGGCGCCTCGCCCAGCGAACATCGCGAACAAGCTGCATTGTTCCGGGCGGCTCAACATTTTCTGGATGTTTATGCCGTAAATAATTCCGTGTATTTTTGCGGAAACGAATGAATCCGCCGGCCGGCCGGAATATCCGAATAAATCAATCAGGCTTTCGCTTTGACTATTCCTTCGAAATATGCATGGATTTATAATTCGATAATCGGCCGGCGAAGAGTATGATTGATCGGCGATCAAATAATGTCCGTTAAATACAAGAGTAAATTTTGCGACACGTCAAAGGCTGGAATTTTCCGTCGTATGAATACGCGAAGCGATGCAGTAATTCACTTTGCAAATGTTCCGTGAGAAATCAGATTGGCCGTGTCGTTGATACAGCACACGAAGCAATTGGTTACACGATCTCGATCACGCTGCGAAGATCCTGCGAACGTAGGCGGGACACGGAAAGTCCAAAAAAAAAAAAAAAAGAATTGTGGAATATCTGTAGCAAAAATCGAATCGTCAAATTGGTCGACAGCAATTAATTTATCTGTCCGAGGATCTTGAAACAGGATTCGCGTTGCGCCGGGAATCGCATGATTTTTACGATCAGGCCAATTCCGAATCCGCGAAATCACCTGAAAAGCAATAAAGCGAAAAATCGCATCGTTATTCGGGAACATTTGATCGGAGTTTTGCGATAAATCGTTGTCAACGGTTGAAATTTGCAATCTGCGAATCGGCGGCGATGTTAGTAGGGATATTTTTTTATTAAAAGCCTGGAGCTGCCCGACAATGGCAACTAATTTCGGTTGTGAAATAAATTGAAATTAAATATCGCAGTCCGGGGAATGATTCAATGCAGCTTGATTGGACGAATCGATGGCTTTTATTGTAACTTTTATTGTTAACTGCCGAGCCACTGTGGTTAGCACAGGATCGTGTAAGTCGCATTGTGTGGGCTTCCTGAAATGTTTGAGGCTTCTGGGATCTTATAGTTCGCTCTTGAATAATCATTATAGTACATTATTTTATCATGTGTACGGAGTTGTGTAATGATTAAACAATTTATACAATTTACTAAAAAATTCTGTACTTAGAATTGGTTTCATACTTTCTCTAGTTCATATGTTTATTATACTAGAGAATATTTTATTTATTCGTGCATATTCTCGTCTCCGTAGACAAATTTTTGTATTCCCATATCTGACTGATTCGAACATAGTCACAGTCTGAATTTTGTAATTGTTCAAACACCTGATCAAAATATTATATGAATAGTTGAAGAATATATGAAATATTCCTTGAATTTCAATAAATAATTTCAATATTCGTAAATTACAAATAAATTAAAGGACATATTGAACGGAACCACTGCATTTACAATTGTTCAGAGATTTCATGATTGTTGAGATTTTATTGTAAGCAAAAATAGGAAATATGAATTATTCGTTTCCTCGATGGCTTCGGTAAGTAAAGATAAAATGCATGTTATATCGAACATTGTGCACAATCGATATTTTATAGTTGTATAAAGATTTAATTGAAATCAAATAGAGAATATGAATGACTCGTTCGATGAACGGCTTCAGTAAATTAAAGATAACGAATAAAGATGATGAATTCTATAAAAATCTTATTGAAACGAGATACGAAATGTTTGCCCTTTCCGCGTGTATGTTTGCAAACACGACATAATACAGCACGAACCGTAGAAACCAAAACAATCCGCTGTTGTTACAGTTTAGACTGCGCGATTGTACAGTCACAGTCGAGTTGTCAGAAGCAAATATAAATTTCTCGGTGAACTAATACCGCCGTCCCTTAAACGTACCGACGACGGAATCGTCGAAATTGAATTCGATGTAACTTATAACGGAGCTAAGGCTGTGCGAGTTCCGTGTTGGTACACGTTAATTGAATCGCCCCGACTGCGGGAGATTAATTAGTTGTTACCGAACTCGATTCTCGTATTTGTAGCTCATTCGCCGTGAATGTATAATATATTGTTTTGGGTGAAGCGGTTTTGCTATGTGGTCGGAGACAGCAAGTAAATATCAACAAAGAACACGGGGCGCAAAGTGTTCCCATGAAAATGGATGACCGACGGTCATTTCTCATCCGCGAACTGAAATTTTACTGATACCATTCCGTGTCACGTTTATTTATGTAAAGCAAGCTCGCGTGAAAAATTACATTCGCTATTAAAAAAGCTTTTATACGATTCTCACTTGCTCGACAACGTTCGTTTTTTTTTTCTTTTATCCAGTGGTCCAATATTTTCACTCTAAATTTACAGTGCACCAACTTAACGCTAAATTTATTAATTTTTACTTTTAGAAGTCAACTCAGTTTCTTTAACATTTCGAGAGGATATTAACGATTTCATTCTCTAAGGCGGAGCTATTCAGCGTCTGCCCGCACGGGCTGCGATTTTCTTGCCTTGGGCGTACACAGCGGGCACGAAGCCACGCCCCTTCGGACACGAAGCCACGCCCCTGCGGGGAATGATGCACGTATTTGTCACACGCATTGTCACAGCTACGTGGTAAGCTACGGTTGTGCGACGACTGTGCTGCGGCCTACCCCCACTCCGTGAAGTCGCTTGCCCGTAGCTTTGCCCGCGGGCATCGGCGGGCGCCCTTGCGGGCTGCTGTGTAAATTAAATGAAGAATATGAAAATTATCGCAATTTTATCACGTATAACGATAAAAAGGGAAATTCTATATTAGTAAAAATAAGGGTACCAGTTGAGCAACAATTAAATGTAATACTTAGCGGAGCAGATTTTAGGCGTGCATTCTCTAGTTTTCTATGCTACTTCTCGTTGCACGAAGGCTGCCAATATTCTAACAAACATTTAGGCATTGCTAATGATACTGATTTTCCACTTTCAATCCTTTCGTTGCCTAGTTACCCTGGTATTTGTTTACTGTACTTCTATTACATCTGCTGTGGTTACGAATAGATCGATTGGTTGCGAACGGACGGATCGATCGGAACGGATCGATGGCAGGTTCGATCGTCGCTGTCACCTTTGCCAAGAGGGATGCCCGTTGACAATCGATCAAAGCTACTTTCGAAGCTTATTTGCGGCGCGAAGCGCAGCTGCGCGGAAAGCTGGAATGCGGCGCGTGTGCCACGCGGAATGACTCACGAAGCGCGTGCTAAATTCAGACGGGCCGCCGCTCCGCGCCGCGCCGCGCCGCTGCCGACCACATTCGCTAGCCTCTTGGCCACGCATCGAGAAACATTCGTCATAAACGAGCCCCGTTATGAAAAATATCCGAGAGGATCCAACCCGGACGCTGACAAATCTCGCGGGGGAACGAACAGGTGCCAGAACTCCCGACGCTCTAGCATGCTGGAACCGGCTAGTGGGATCAACGATCATTCCGCTTGGCGCCAGATTCGTTCCTGATTTAAACCTTTGTGGTCCCGAAATACAGTAGACTCCGGTAAAATAGCTGGAAAAAGACCGTATTCGTGTATCTTTTGTGACAGTGAACGCACAACGTCTTTAAACGATGCTTCACACATTTACCGTAGGGCCGAAAAATATTTGAACACTTGAAAAATTCTTGAAAAGGGAAAGGATCCTTGAAATATAGTACAGCGATTCATTTTGAAGTCTGTTTCGTGCAACGAGCGAGGTTCTACTGTAATAAGAATTCGATTCAGCCAGGGTTTCATTTAAACCTACCGAGAAAAATGACGAGATTGAATTTATTTGGATTTTGTGCGGTTCGTATTATTATACATGCTCTACTAAATATAAAGCATCTGTATCATTTCAGAAATTGCAAAATAAGAAAGCTGGAACCGGTCATTGTGACCGACGGCGGTAGGTTTAGTGCTAAAAATTATTTTAATATAAGCTGGTCAGTTTAAGCGAGTTGTTAATTTAACACTCGGACTCCTGCGAGTTCTGGGCCTGTACCGGAGTCATTTCTGACCCATACCGATATTTCACTACAGTTTTCTTTCGATATAAGGCGATGTCTCGGGACCGGCTTTCGTCGTATTCCGAGCGAAGAAGAAAAGAGATTCTCTTATTTCGAAACAAAAAGCTTCGTTTTATATCGGAATCGAACTGTACGTACTGAATCCAATAAAATGCGTCATGCACAGAAAGCCGAACTCGTGGGAGCGCACGTGTTAACTATAAGAAGCACACGACGGAGTCCATGAATCAATTCTGTCGGTTATCGCGCAACTTCGGGAAGCTGGATCCTTCCGACGAGGAAGAAATGGAATAAAAAGTATTGGCATTTAGTGGGCCCGTGATTGACGGCTCAGCGACGGCCCGGGAAATTTATTCCGTTTTTAAATTCCCGTGCGAAGCCGCGGGGGGCGTGGTTGCGCGCGGATGTCGCGTCGAGAGGATACACAGAAACGAGGACGAAACACCGAAAGTACCGTTTTTCCGCGTTTTGTCTGAAAGCTTTGTTCGCCGGTGGTTTTCCTCGTTGCCGCGGGGGGAGGAGAAACGCCGCGGAAGTATGTCTCCTGGTTGGAAAAGCTTGACGCTCCGTTTCCGCATTTATGATCGCGGAAAAGCCAACGATACCGCCTCGTGCCCGCCCCGTCGCGCGATACTTGAAAATTTTATTCGACGCCGCGCGCGAAACACGTTGACGGTTTTATCGCGCGATTCGAGCCAACGAGCGTCATCGTTTAACACGATGATTATGCGGGGATTATGTCCGCCGAACCGATGCTCAATGAGCCGGATCGTATACGTTAGGAGGGAAAAAGTAAAAGGGAATTGAAGGTAAGAGAAAATGTAAGAATTGTGGTGAATGTTTTATTTACTATACATTCCCCCGGGACGTAAAGTGATCTCTGGTATTAGCATTATCAACAATGATACATATAACGAAGGCAATTTAATTATATCATTGTTCATAACACGTAACGCTATTTTACGTAATTTAATTACCGAGTATTTTATGATTGTACTCCAATTGCAATTACGAATTGCGTTGTAATTACTTTGACTGCCACACTAGAAACCTGAAAAATTCCATAAAATCAAAGTAAGTTATTGAATGAAATAAATCCAACTTTCTTGCACTTTACAGATCCTAATCGAATTTGGTACAATGAATATATTAACGTAAAAATTCATTTTGAAACCTGAACGAATAATTTCGTCACCCACATATGGGTGACAAGGCAGTCGACGTATTAATTGAATGAAGATCTGAATTATAAATTACAATATGACTGAATTACAATGTAATTCAATTACTTTGTAATTACAATTCCTGGGGTAATTCAATTGTAATTCTGCGTAACTCTGCATTCAATTCTATCATTATCGCTTCGAGGAATGTTATCGTAATTTTTTTTTTACTGATACTATACGTCAGTGAAGGTCGTATTGAAGATTGTTTATCCGAATAGTATGTTTGAGTAAACCTTCGCAGATATTTCCCAGCAATGATCGAACGAGGATCGGCAACGGTCATTTTTCGACGGGGAAATATCGAGCGTCATTTTTCCGCGGGTATCCCGGATTTTATGAATTCACCAAATCTCCTTAAATGGAGTGCTTTAAATTCGAACAATACCGCATCAGCCGAAATCTCATTACATTCGCTAATTGAATTGTTACGATTTGAAACGCGAGCGTATGGCGTCAGCCGCTTTGTACGCTCCCGGGGACCGAAATTATTAATTAAACCGTATCAAAACACCGAGGCCGCGACACCGATTCGGCAAATTGAATCGGTTCATTGAAACCGAAACTGTTTTTCATTGATAACAACGGCTGCTCCTGATCACCCCTTAACTCGATCGTTCCGGGGTTTGGGAAAGAAAAAAGAGTTTTCCGTCGGTTCTATGGTAACGTGGAAATTTCGGACAATGCAGAAATTTTGGACGCGGATCGATACGAGAGACGCGATACAATTTCTCGGCTCGTTGCGAACGTTGTTTCGTGCGTTTCCATTCCTCGGGGTCTCGAAAATAACTTGAGAAACGGCGGCTCGCTCGGTTCCATTATGGTCTAATTTTTTGTGATATTTCGTCGGGGGAAATTTTCAATTTAACCGCGGCTGCAAATTATAGCCTCGTAGATTACATCGATGACGACAGCGGCGAATTGTAACACACGCCGCGCCGCGATGCATTTCTGCTTGTACAGCCCCCTGCCTCCCTTCCTACCCTCTCGTTCTCTCTCCCTCTCTCTCTCTCTCTCTCATTCCCTCCCTCTCCCTCTTTCTCCCCTTTTCACTCTGCTCGCGCCGGGAATAATTAGATAATTTTGACATGATAAACGATTCCCTTGCAATGTGTCTCCACGCTACCGCCACTCCAAAAATTCTAGTCCCTCGTCACGTACTGTGCGACAGCGAATGTTTAAGGGGGCGTTCTCCGACAAACATTGCAAAATTTAACAATTTTCGTGAACAACATTTCGTACGACGCGCACGACACGTTGGCAATGCACGAACTTTCGCTTTTGTTTTTTTGAATGTTGGTATTTAACCCCTTGCCCTACGATTCAAGTTCCAATAGCGTGTGCCAGAAACAAAAACAAGAGCGCCATTCCACGGTTCGGCAAATTCGAGCCACACCGGTGATGTTTACAATGGGGCGCGTCAACAAACCACGAGCGTGGCACGTGTTGTTTACATCGAGCCCGACCGACGCGCCACAGGCCTGATTCGCGATACTCATTTTTGGCCCGATCACCTGGACCATGGGTCTCACGCGTGGTTGTAGGGCAAAGGGTTAGTGGTACCTTCACAGAAGTATTCCTAGATAAAGTCTTCATCTAAGCTCAATCCTCGGGTCCGTGCCGTGACATAGATCGTGTAGGGCTACTATTTTCTTGCGTCTGCCGCACCACACGTAGAAAAGGGCTGCCCAAGGCGCGATACATACCCTCAATTAAACCACTAAACCTACCGACACTTCTGGTATAGCTATTCCTACCGCGCACGGTCAAAATGACCGGTCCTTAAAAAAAGTTATTGTTCATATAATTAAACGTAGATAATAGTCAACTTGTTGCTGAATGAATTAGTAGAACAACTTCCATAAAATGACGATACAAATTTATTTTTATATAATTTTATATAAAGGTGTCGTCCACCTTTGCGGTTTGGATGTATTTGCCATGAAACAGTATTATCAACCAGGCACGTGCGTAACTTGATAGCGTCTCATTCAATTAGGCGGCTCATTTATTTTGAGTTGGCTATGCCACGTTGAGAATAGCCTTTCTTTTATACTGATTGTTTAGGTTTAGAAGAGCTATTTAAATACCGTATTATCTCGTGCGGTCAAATTGACCGGCCGCGGTAGGTAGGACAGACTACATATACTTCTTGGAAAAAAAATAAAGCGAGAAATAAATACTGAAAAATATATTGTATACAATCTTTAAGAGAAGTCGTAAAGGCAAATAGCGATGTTATAATGTTGTATGTACGAAACAGTGTTGTCAAGTGACACCCATTTGGGTATCTGTTTCCTCTCCTTCTTTTCCCCTTCCACTATCCCATTCCACCACCATGAGGACACTCCAACGTCCCTCACTAAGCCGGAGAACACGCTATGTCTTACGCACGCTGAAGTCGCGCACGCGCAACGCGTCACATAGTACTCTGGTCATCAGAGAGGGGGTACATTGTATTCCCCTCGATTTTCTCGATCTGACGACACTGGTTCGAAATTGTACGCAAAAGTCTGAAAAGGTAAAGGTCGGCCGAGGTAGGTTCAGTGTTAAACCACTAAATGCAGTTCAAATTATATCGCGTTTAGTGTTGATTTAATCAGAAAAATGCCACAAATAAGTTGGCGAAAGTCCCGTAAAAAAAGAATAGAAAATAAAGAAGTTTTGTGATTGGATTAGTAGTGGTTCTCACCGATATACGTTCCCGGCCCCTTAGGCGAGCTGACTAAGATCGTGTAGCTCCGTTCGGCTTAGATCGAGGCTTTACTGTAATATGTTTCTAGTTGTGTATTGGTACATTCTGTAATAGACTAAACTTTATGTATTTTTTTTAGCATGCTTTTACATTTGTTTATGGGTTGTTTCTATTAATTATCGAGCTTGATGTATTCTACATACTAGCGTTAGAGTTTATATTTATTTCCAGCGCTGAAATACTTTGCAAATATTTTGCTTTAACTTATCGCGATTTTGTAACGTATAAGTGGCACCAAAAAGTCCGTTTGGCTTAGGTCGAGACTTTACTGTATAAAAAATAAATAATGTCAACTATGCCTGAATACTTGATCTGCAAGTGAAAAGTTTAACATTCCTTTGACGATTGTGCTAGTATGAAAACTTTTGTGTTTTAAGTTCGAATGTTTTACCGAAACGTACGATTTAGAAAATCGCGTTACACGTAGGCGTTTGTAATCGCCGGTGACTAACCATAAAGTGCGTAGCTTGCACGGAACAACTATATACGCGGAATACGTATATTGATATATTGGTGGGTAATAGTCGACAGTGACTACACGATAAAACATCGACGGACGAGTATCGGTCCCGCAAAGTTTGGCAAGAGCTACGAGCCAGAACGTAATCAGGAATCGGTGCTAGCATAATCCAATGAATTATTCTAATCACTATTCAGTTACGATTCGAGTTACATACGACACACGGCGGGATTTAATCGGAAATAAGCACGATGCTGCACAATCGTTAGCCCGATGTAATGCGGTGGTAATGACAATAGTCGCGGAGCTCCGCGGCATTTAATACTAATTATATGTTATGTTACTCACTACGACGTTCACAGCACTCCCTCGCGTGCGTTGGCCGCCGATAAAGATTTACGGATCGTGCGCGCGTTCCCGTCGATCGTATGTTTTATTTCAAAGAAATTATTACATATTATCGTTCACACGGGGCGAATCTTTGCATTCGGAAACGGAGACTGTCGGATACGTTAATTTAGAACATTTCCTTGACGCATGTTCGGAGACTTGACACGGTGCTTAATTAACAAAAAGGAAACTGCCGGTCTGTAAATGAATATTTCAGAAATTAGTCATTTAACGTGTCTGCATTTTTTAAAACTATGTAGGTATAATTTGCTCCAGTGGCAATCTGGAATATTGCTTTCATAAATTACGTTACGGCACACTGTTATTTTGGAAATATATAATAATAATGAATACACGTATTTTTAAATGAATTCAACATTTTTGGTACGTTTAGAACGTTCATAAAATATTCTGACTCAAACATTATTGTTCATTTTCCATTTCACTTTGAGCTGTCCAATTATTTTGTACACGCAGTCGTGATAAACAAAATCAAAATTGTTTTTTAACTATATAGAATGGAATTGAACGTTCAGGAACAAAATTTTCGGAACGTTCGAAATAAATTCCATTTAACGCACTCTATCGTTGGGATTAAAATCTTAAATTAGAATATTGCATGTCGAAACGATAAAAAAAATTTTTCTCCTCGATTAAAAAAGAGGGAACATTAGTTTCTATTACATTGAATTCTCTGTAAACAGTATTGTCAAGGTAACAAGAATTCATTTTTCGAGCTAAGTTCGAACACATCACGAACTAAACACCTTCAAACACAAGTAAACCGTATGTAAAAGCTGAACGAACCTGTTTGACGCAGACTTAAAAGTTCCTGTCGATGAATAGCATAGATTTACGGCGTAACAGTCGTAAAAATCGCAAGATCAAAGTCCCGGTCTCGCGAAGCACAAACTCCGACCATCTTGGCCCAAATCGAGCCGTCAAACATCGGCAAAATGAATTAGCTTCCGAAAACCATTGGTGTAATCTGCGAATCTACTTTTAGAATTCCTCGAACTCGTAAAATTGGCGATTTCTTCCTTTCGGAAGTTTCGGGAAAGTATAATGCATGTATAGGTACTTGCGGTCGTTTGCATAGAGACTTTCTCTCGAGAGGGAATCGTTCGCGTTGTACACGCGATGCCGCGATCTATCCGCCGAAAATAAAACAGCGGGACAGTTTTCATGGGCCCGAACGTATTCACGGCGACTTCCTTACGTATCTCGGCCTGTCTCCTCTTGTCTGCCGTGATATTTCTTCGTGCATGATTCCGCGACCGCTCTAAATATAACGGTGTGTGCTTTGTGCACCGGTGAAAGTATTTACAGTGCCGTCTCGCTTTTGTCGCGGGCAAAGGTCCATTCGCACGGGATCTTGCTCGGGACAGTTGCGTAACGTAACAACGAACAAAACTATGGCAATTATCCGACAGCAATCCAGGTAGCAAAATTGATATAACAAGAAAATGCTTCGAATTTTCTCGAATCTTAGGGGTCTTGTTCTTTGATAATTTTGGCAAAATAAAAAATTATCGATTTTGTGAGAATTTTTCACCCTCGGACTCCTGCGAGTTCTAGGCCTGTGCCGGAGTCATTTCGGACCCACGCCGATATCTCGTTACAGTGTTCCTTCGATATAAGGCGATGGCTCGGGACCGGCTTCCGTCCTATTTCGGATGAAGAGAAAAAGCGTCTTAATAAAATAATTGCAACGCGATTATGGTAGCATGTATTGGCTTGAGAATGTCGTATTTTTTAATGAAGCTGATTGTGAGTTGCATGGGGGTACACTACGATCAACTATGCAGTATATAACTATGTAGCAGCCATTTTGCTTTCTACTTTGTTCGAAGAGTGGATTCGGTGGATGCGTGGATACGCAGCAAAATGAGATCGATATGACACGGTTATTAGGAACAAATAGCTGCATAGTCATAACGTGGTTCAGATATAGAAATCTAATCCTGATCAATCGATTATGAACGCTTATGAAAATTTACCATTGTGAGCGTTAGTTTACTGCAGTTCTAAATACTAATTTACTGTGACTTATTTACTGTGATGGGCTCGTGTATTGGTTCGTCTAGTCAATTCAAAACAAATGGTTAATAGTGCCTTAAAATATTAATAAGCAATAATTAATCAATTATAAGTAATTTATTTATTATATTATATTTTATTATATTTTCGTAATGTCTTTTATTCCTTAAATGATTTCACTCTTTCGCTTTACTGACTCATTTTTAAACGCGTAAAATCCACAGTGCACTGATAAATCCACTGTGTGCGTGTGATTGTTGAGAAATACACGTCCTCCATTAGTCGAACAAGTAAACATACATTAAATGGAATAAATGCAATTAATGCAATGTTATACGTAGTTCAGTTTTTTATTGACTGTAGAAATACAGGAATGGAGGTGCGAGTATTTGCACAAATTAATTGATATTGAAAGACTACATTTTCCACGTCGAAACAAATATTTTTAAATCGGGTACTTTCGGATATTGTTAACAGCGATGAACCTGTTTGGCATCCTGAATTCTTATTGCATAGAAAAGAAAAACACCAGCGAATTGTCGAAACTTGACAGACCATTAACGGAAAGAGTTGCGGTAAATTTTTCACCGATATTCCATTGAACCCGACGGTAATACTTCCGTTCTGCATCGAAACGCGTATGCACGCGCGTAGACCAGCGACAAGAAGACAAAAGGTGGAGAACGACGCGACGGAGGGAAGAACGTTAAGAGGATTACGGTTGCATTAAACGCGGCCGGGCGATTCGCCAATTGCGCTAATCGCGATGCATTCTTACTTCTTGACGGTCGATCGATCACTGGTAAGAAAATGGGACGATATTTTATAAAGCGACGAACACTTGGGCATCGTCGCAGACTGTTGCGAAATTATGCTGTTTCGGGCAAGATCGGGTGCCATTTCGCGTTCACGCTGAAAGCAATTAGTATCGATCAAAGTCCCTGAAAGACCAATGAATCTTTTCGATCGCTTCTACTTTAAACACAGACAATAGAACTTTTACAAAAAACATTCTCATATTATAAGTTCCAGTGGGTATAAATAGAATAAAAATTCTGGAAGGAATTACTAGTCACAATTTACTAGTTTTATTATTTATTTACGATACACTAGTTTCAGGGACAATTATAGTACAGTAGTGTAGTCCAATTACAGCACTGTTGTAGTGTAGTATTGTAGTTGTAGTATTATAGTCTATAGTTCTAGTGAGAATGAATAAAAAGAAATTCTGGAAGGAATTATTAATTTCAATTTAAAAAGAGTACCATACACAAAGTACAAAAATCTAAATTGTTCCATTACAGGGACAATTAGAGTACTGTTGTAGTGTAGTATTGTAGTTGTAGTATTCTAGTCTATAGTTCTAGTGAGAATGAATAGAAAAAAATTCTAGAAGGAATTACTAGTTTCAATTTAAAAAGAGTACCATACACAAAATACAAAAATCTAAATTGTTCCATTACAGGGACAATTAGAGTACTGTTGTAGTGTAGTATTGTAGTTGTAGTATTCTAGTCTATAGTTCTAGTGAGAATGAATAAAAAAAATTCTAGAAGGAATTACTAGTTTCAATTTAAAAAGAGTACTATACACAAAATACAAAAATCTAAATTGTTCTATTACAGGGACAATTATAGTACAGTGGTGTAGGATAATTATAGTACTGTAGTATTATAGTTCAGAGTTCTAATGAGAATGAATAAAAAAAAATTCTGGAATGAAGTAGCAGTTGAATAGAGTTAAATAAACGTTGCTATTGTTGTCGTTGGGGCAGACATTTTGTTCATCCACATACTACATTAAAACAGTCGTCGATTATTGTAATTAATACTGACCGATATTGAATGGATAGCACTATACCAATATGAAATAATTACAATTAAGTTAAATTTGAGAAATTCGAAACATGCGACCAATTTGTATTCTTCGCGTAAACAATTCATGATTCAAATTTTGTTATCTTTTTTCCCGATGGAACTCTTTTAATGAGTATTCAAAATAAGCTTGTTCATGGCCCCTCCATATTAAAATCGATTATTTACAAACGGTCACACTCTACACTCTCTGTGTCTGCATCTTATAAATAACCACGAATAGCAGATTTAAAATACAATTGCCGCTGATTGATTCCGCGGAGCCCGAATTAATTCCCACGGCTAATGGCCGCGATAAAATGTCCCCGGGAACGTTATAATGAGGAAAAGATGAATTCGAACGAGGAGAAATTTTGGATAATCATAGAAATTTAACGAAGACCGTGCGCTGATTAATTGGACAGTTTCATTGGCCCTATAAGCGATTAAAACGTATAAATTTCCACATATTAAGGGGCGTTGTAAATCCCGGGGGACGTTTTAATTAGCACCATTCGACGTTCATTTAATTCGCGTATTTTTCAGGTTCGTGCGCACAGATTTCGGACCAATTAACGGCTGTGCTAATGCGCCCGAAATGAAGTAAAATCGCGTATCGGCCGGCAGTTATGGCGCGTTGGATCCCCGCCAAGATGTACTTGTTACTTTTATCCACGCTATCGTTCACTCGACTCGTATTACTTAAATTAAACGAACTCTGGTTTTCTGCCTCGGATTCTTAGTTCTTCCAGGGCTCCCCTAATTTACATTCCGCACACGAATCAGGATAATAGACTCTGTCGACTTTGCCGCGGCCGGTGCACGTATATTTTTATATAAATTCTATTATCCTTACCCTTATTAACATAATTATTCTTATCCTGTTTAACGCGCGTATCACATCTCACCGGATAAGGTCAATTACTGGGTATTATTAACACATCGTGTGCAAAAAAAAAAAAATCATCTCGAAAAATCGATTTTACAAACGAAGAAAATATTATATTACGCAGAAATTAATGAAATCGAGATACGAGTATGAATTGTAGATATTTGATTTGTAATTCTTTCCTAAGAATTCCTTAACTATGTTCTTCAACTGTGAATGTTTATTAGGAATGTGTGCACTTTGTACTAAATTACTGCAATTTAGACGTTACTGTGTTTTACGTACATACAGCCACGTTACAATTGCCGTGACTCTAATTAGAATTCTGTACGGTTATCGTAAAGGGACCGAGCTATAACAGAGTATAATTCACCTTTACGTTCCACAAGCGAACCTACAAATCTTGCGACAGAATCGAAGCAACAGCGTAGCCTGGTATATTCCAGCGGGCATACACATATTTTCCACCGCGGCAGCATATATATTTAATAAACAAGAGCGAATGTTGATAATACCGCACGAAAACGTAATGATCACCCGGCAACTGAGTACCGCACAACTGACATAATCCCATCATACCTGAACTCGATTAATCACTTAGCAACTCGATACCACGCGATCACCATAAATAGACTACGGATTACGCGTTTATCGAAGTACGCTATAGGCGAGAGCCATTGAAACAAAAAAACTCGACAAGTGGAGTTTCATTTTTCCGACGAAACGTTAGGTATTAATAGAATATATGCGTAAAGACCCGCTGTCTCGCGATGAATAATCTCCAACAAAATAAAACTTGTCCTCATCGATTGTAAGATGAGAACAGACAAGAAACACATCATTCTGATTTTTCCATTAATATTTCCAACAAATTCGAAATCCCACATCGACATTCCGAAATTCTTCTAATATTTCCACTGTACACAGGCTCACGAAAGTATTCGAACGCCCTCTAAAACAGTATACAGGGTGATTCAACTAACGTTGCCACCTCAAATATCTTTGTTGCTTTTAAAGATACGTCAAATGTCTGAAGGACAAAATGGAATGGTTCAGTGGGGCTCGCACGATACCAAAAATATTTTTGTTTTTGTGATTTTTTTTAGAGATATCAAGGTCACCTTCATTTTTTAAAATAGAAGCACCCTTTTTAAACACCTACAATGATAGTCCCTTTCATTGGGAATTCAGTGACTATAATTATTCAAGGTCATTCAAGGTCACGGACAGAAAAACTCGTATAAAACGAAAATATATGAATGAATAATGAATGACCAGCGCGCACTAGATTGAACCTTCCTCTTTCGAACGAGCCCTTCACCAGCGACAAAATATTCTTGTATAAGGACGAAAACTTGAGGCACGTAAAACCATTTTTTCACGGTAATGTAGTCACTCTACCTTATCGGGAATCTACGAAGACCGAGCCCTTAATAAGAATGTAATTGAAATGATATTCATTGCACAATAAACCGTTTCGGTTAGTTACGATGCCCGTGGCCAGTCTCAACAGTTATATTCACAATGTGAGAAATCGCGCGTTAGGCAGACGCAGCTTGGAAAATAAACAGTCGATCAGGATTCAGCGGGAGCCTTCATCGGTGAATTTTCGAAAACCGGATCCGCAAGATCCTCCGCAGCCGTTTCGACAGTGGAACGTCACAGGGGACGAGACGCTGGCACAACAGGGAAGCAACGCAACGTTTCGGATCCACTTCGCGCCATAATTATCCCCGGGCGCGACGCAACAAGAGACGCACATGCACTGTTTCCCGCGTCTGGTCTCCGGTGACGCAATTCCGACGTGCCCCGGTCCGTTCCCCGGCCGTCTATTCAGTTCGTCGAAATCTCGGCGCACGCCTAACCGACTATGCTCCCGCGGTATATTCCAATAAAGGTGAAATTGCGGGGGAGGAACTGCGGGTGGAGCAAACACGCGGAATCCACGCATTGATGTTTAATGCAAAATTCAAATCGTTCCGTCAGCCTGGCGAGCCACTGTCTACGCCCGAGATTCTCTCTCTCTCCCTCTCCCTCTCTCTCTCTTTCTTACCCTCTTTTCTTTCCTTTGCCCATCCCATTCCCCTCCTCTCCTCTCACCTCCCTCCTCCCTTCTCTTCGCCTTCTTCACCTTTACCCGACCTACCCGCCTCGGGTAACATATGACGCAGTCTTGGCAGGTATTGTCAGGATCCCGACGACATCTTTAATGTATGAGATAGAGCGAAGCTGGCTGCGGTGGTCTCAACGCCGCGGTAATTGCCACTGTGTCCGCCACACGAGGTGTGCTCAGGTGTCCCGGCACGTGGGTGGTTTCATCTCTTTTCTTCTTCTTCCTCTTCTTCTTCTGCTTCTTCTTCTTCTTCATCTTCATCTTCTAGTCTTGTTATTTGCGTTTCCGACCACACGATCCAGCCACGAGGCTTTGTATTCCAGAGTTGGATATTATTCTAATAGAAGTTTATTCGTTAGTTGTGTCAAATAATTCATTCGTTTCCAAATTGTTTCTTGATAGAACTTTTACCGACATATTTGCGACGCGTTTTTATTTTGAAAATTACCCCGACCTCGATATACAGTAGAGTCTCGATCTAAGCCGAACGGAGCTACACGATCTTAGTCAGCCTATCCCCTCCACTGGGGGGCATACTCCGCGAGGGTCATTTCATGCCAAATTAATCACTTTTTGACGTCACCATCGGCGATTTTCTGTTCTACATGAAATATGTTGTAGTCCATGCGATATTAGGCGGGGGGGTTTAAGTCATAATTTTTCCGGTTTAGAATTTGTTTAAAAATTACAGGCCTTCGAAGTTTGCAATTTTTGCCCATTTTGCCGAAAATGGGCTTCTCTTACGAATTTTTATCTCAGGAACTGTTTGTCCGATGGAGCTAAAATTTTTTTCTGTTTTATGCAGAAAGGATTGGGCTATAGTAAAATAATTTTTTCAACCCCGACAATCAACTTTATATTGTCGAAAAATGTAAACGAATGCTTTTTCTTCTCGATGTGGGGACAAGGTTTTTTAATTTTTGAAAAAAATATGGTCAGATTCCTTGAAGTTTCCCCATAAAAATGAGCCCTTCAGCAGAATGGAGACAGTGCGCTCCGCTATTATTGTCGGTTCTTTGGTTTGCATGTCTAACAGTATGAAGTTCACGTGTTTGTACGAAAATTGTAAAAATTGTTTACTGGTTGTACGTTGAAGTTCGCAGCCTCTTCCAGATTATTAAGGGTAACGGAAAAATTGACCCCCCCTCCCTTTTCAGAGTTTATTGGCCAGCCTCTTCCAGGACCGGTCCTGTTCTCTCTCTCTCCTCTCGTTGTCTTGTTTATGCGACGGATTTCCCTCTGACCAGTTTCGTTTCCACACTTGACCCGGTTCCGGCGATTCCGGTCGCCTCCAGCGAACTCACTCCGATTTCATTTGGTTCCGACCTGCTGCAGGATGTTTGGACGACCCGGCGGTGTTTGATCGATCCTATCGGCACCGGGTAATGGGGATTTGTTAATTGATCATCGGCCAAGGGCCCGCCAGATTTTCTTCCCCCGTGTTTACCTTCGCTGACGCGCCTGGCTATTAGGCTCTCTGCTGCCTTTTCTATTCCTGCGGCTGGATATTGCAATAATATGTAGACGATTCGGAACATTTTTTAGAATTGCGAAAAATCGAAGATACCTTCTGAATTCGAATATTTCTTGGTGGCGGCAGACTTTGCACTCCAATTTGAATAACACGCCGGAGAAAAATCGTGCATCGAGTTTTCAGACGCCATTGTAAAGGGAAATCTCCGGGCTTCAAATCTGTGGTAATTCTAGTCGCGGTAAAAATTTGTTAACGTCGCCAGGCTCGTTTCGATCTGAAAAATGTTCGAAAGTGTAATGTATCTTCGTTTTTCCATATGCTGCAGACCTTTGGGAAAAGTCGTTCTAATTTTTATTCATTCGTGAAAAGAATAGTGCGAAATTAAATAAGAAATAACGTCGATATTTCACAAAAAATAATAAATTATTTTTGAGCGCCAGGAGTTCATTTGTATAGCTTATCTGTCGCTTTAATCGAGAAATAATTAATCGTACAAGATGATCGGTGGATCGACGGTGTTAAAAATTGTTGCACTATCTGGTACGGTTGATAGGGTTTGAATTCCGTTCCCCAATTTGGATCCGACGATTTATCTTTAAGATTTTCGCCCGTAGATCCCTGGTTTGGCCCGTTCCCGCCCCATCGCCGTTCCGTATTTCATTCTGTTCCGTCTTCCCTTTCCACGCTCTGTTCTCCATAGACGTGTACGAGGCTCAGGGACACGTAGGTGGAGTAAATGAGAGAGGAAGTTACGTTTCCACGTCGACACGTGGAATCCCATCGTAGAAAATTACGCGAATTTATACCGCAGTCTACCGTCTCCAGTTTCGAGCCCGCGTTCATCCGTCCGCGAATTGAACTTTCCGCTGGGAAACTCGAACGATCAAGAGCTCGGTGTGTCAAGTGTCAAATGATGGCAACGCGGTTCCACGGAATGAACCAACTTACAGCGATTTCAAGGCCGATTCTTTCGTCAGATTATTTTCCGGTTGCCGGGATTCCCGGGAATCCCGGTTTTCTATTATTTCGCTTTAAGCCCAGTCCGTTTCGTCCGGGGAATTCGAGAAACGCGTCACACATTTCAACGCGCAAGTTTTAGGAAATTGTAACGGTGAAGTTGCCAAAATTACTTCTAATTAATTACGAACGCAAATATTCTTCGTATCTTGTTCTTCGAGAGGAAACGTATTGCTCATGGTAAATTGGTTATAGTCGAATAATATTGTCAATAAATAGTAGGAAGAAGGACTAAACTTTACTTCGGGAAACCAGAAATTTTTAATTATTTTTAATGTAATTCTGTAGATTTTTGCGAGGTGGTACCGAAAATCCCAGTTTCAATCCTAGGAGATGAGTAATGGACAAGTTGTGCGTGCGCGAAGGTGTGAGATTTTCAGCCTTTTTGGCAGGTAAGGGCTCCGCCATTTTGGAATGTACTGAGATATGGTCCAATGAACGGAGCCGCGAGAAGGAGCCGCAGTTTGATTTATTTTAGACACGGGTGCTCGAATAAAATAAAATTCTTACCGTCGGGGCTTGTTACGTGTCAGAATGATTTTCTGGTGGATTAAAAAGGGTGGGGTCCCATAAATCTACGGTAGATCGAAAAAATTCGAGACATCGATTAGAACCGTTCTGGCAGGCTGGGCCGTGATTTCAGTGGATTTCGAGGATGTCAGATATACACGCCAGCTACCGGAATATTTTATAATATATCGCGTTGTATCGTCGCAACGCCATCCGCGCCGCAGCTCGCATTGTCCCGTTCGCCGGCGAGATGAAATTTTGAAAACCTGTAGAGCTCCACATGGAATCCCGACCGAGAAATATCGTGTGTAGGAAGCGAGCACGCGAATTAGGAGACACCTTGTAGAACGGCAATTCGCATAGCTCCCGCGGGAGATCGGCGAACATATTTTCCCTGCCTTCGAACGTCGCCATGTAAAGGGACGCTAGAGAGAATTGTTTCTTTGAGCAGGAAATTTATTTTGCCTCGCAACGTAATTCATGAATGTTTCGCTGCGACATAGCGTTTTTCCAATTTTCTATTTTCCTTCGGTACTGTCCATGATTGTCACGATTAAAATAAATGTATCTGTTAATCACTGACAAGAACAGTCGCTCTTATTTGTTTCTATTCGATCAATAATAATTCAGGATTCAATGGATGACCTGATGTATTTTTTAAATTAAATTCCAAACGAACGTAATTATTATTTTTAAGTTTGAGATTTATCGAATGGTCTGCAGGATGACCGCGTTAATCGAAGGTAAAGTCAAAGTTAGTATCCGGGATGAGTTCGCGAACTGTGAGATTTTAATTACAGAAAGTTATTTATCTTTTGAAAAAACACTTCGTAAAGCTTGTCTTGTCGCAGCTCAGAGCTCGCATCTTAGTTAATATTCCTCTTGGTTTACTTCAGTTTGCAGCTAAGTGGATTAGCTTCTACCAACACGTGCGGCACTTGATTCATTAATCACGATGAAATCGCGTTCGATTAACAAATGCAGAATCATTTGAAACGTAGACTGCAAGCTCATTTCCCGTGTTAATCGGCCTTCGATAAATTAGTACGAACGTCGGTAACCGAATCGAAAGTACAATATGAGCATAAAACTCACCTGGATATTTACAGATTTTACATTCCACCTGGGAATTTTCAAATGTTTAATTTTTTAAACTGTTCCGTTAGACCAATTAATTTCTCGAAGTTATTTTGTAAAATAATATCTGAACGTAGATTAATAAATGAAGTAACGAATTGCTTGCTTTAAATTTCATTTCAATTTGAAAGTTGAATTTACCTAGCCGGAGTTTGATTTTAATTTTGACTCTGTTGATTTTCTTCAAAACTACGGAGACATTAAAATCAATTTGGATTTGTTTCATACATTTTTGCTATTTTTACGAACAAAAGAAGCTCAACAATCTCGACAAAATATTATAGATTTGAGGTCAAACACCTACATAGTGTTTTTCAGAAACGGCTTTGGTAAAATGGCTGCCACGTTCTTAGTTAGAGATATTTAGCTGAAATTTTTAGCAAGTAAATATCACATAATAAGTAGTATATTTCAATTTTTTAAAGAAACATGGTATATAAAAAAATTGTTGAATTTTCTCTATTTTTTAAAGGGTTTACATTTTGCAACAAAAAGGTTACGTATTATTCCAGGATGCCTGGACCCAAGGAAGAGCACAGTACCATTTCCCTCTGTAATAAACAACCTTATAGCTTCACAATGTTTCTGACAAGCTCGAAGGTGTTTTCGCAGAAACAAATTTCTATCCGGACCGATGCGAGTCACCTTTCGCAATTAGCGCCGTACAGTCGACGAATTTCTCCGGTGAAGAAAAATTAGACCGTCGTCTTATTTCTCTCGGAAACGTAATCTAATTCCGCGGCGCGGAACAAACCTTCGTTCCATGTTCCCTGAAAGAAAGAGTCCGGGAATCGCGCGTATTCACTCGCGCACGGATTAGGGTCGCCTTGTACAGAGGCAAATTACATTAGTCCCTTGAGATTTTCTCGCGTATGTTCTGCCCAGTTGCTCGTACCTCTTCCGTGAAGAATGAGCTGAACGCATGTTCCCACTCGCCCCTTCTAACCCTTTCCCAACGAGGTGAGAACACAGATGACAATTAACTATTGACCCGTAGAATTACGCTCGAAAGAAAAATCTACATTAATTATGAGGTACTGGGAGCAAATAACAATTTGTTTCACGCTTTAACAATTTTAATAGGTTGGCGATAACTGGACTGCGAACTACATGCTAAATAGAAGGAACGAAAAGTTATATTTGTAGGTTTGAACAAAATTATGGTGACCAATGTGAACAGTAAGTGATGTAGTTTATGTTCCCCGAAATAAATTTTGTCCTGTGTGAATACCGTCTGATCCACGCTATATCACAACTATAAGGACGTAGAAGTTGTCATCGTTGATGAGCACAGAAGATGGTAGGATCGATGCTCTTTCCAACGCATTTTGTCCCATCTCGATATCCCAATCCGTTCTCGAGATATAAACGATCAAAGTTTTCACGTAAGATGAATGGAGTGGGGGGCCCATTCATAAATAGTAGTATGCACTATGCACTACTAGTAATAGTAAAAACTGACCTGCCTCAACCTACTGCGCGTAGGGGTAGGTCAGTGACGAGTGTGCGAGAGAGAAAGATATACTGTGCAAGAGAGAAAGAGATCACACGTTAAAAAATTACCGTTGTCTTTACGCGACGATATCTCGGGAACCAGGTGTCGTATCATAATGAAACAAAAATCGTTTTAAAGCAGAGGCTTAGCGCTCACTGACAGTCCAAGTTTCATTAAGATACTGTCCATAGTTTCATAGTTATAACAATTTAAATATCAACTAATTTCAATACGATTTCACCGAGCGTTTCACGCATTTCCATGGGTTCCATTGAACAAATATTCTTTATTTGACGCTAATGAACACGTTTTTGAGTAAAAATATTATTTATAACTATTTTATGAAAAATTATGCTTTCGTGAAAACTGAAAAGTATTCGTAACCAAAGAAAATCGCATTTATGGGTCGACCGAAGCATACCGGCGACAATCGTGCGATTCATGGCGCGATGAAGTGTCACTGTTATAAAATTTTTGGCGAAATGTATGTGCGTCGGTAGAATGGGGGAGAGGCCTGAAAATTTTCATTCGACGATGGAGGATCGTCGGTGTACAATGGACTTTATCGGGATCACTGAATAATTTACAGAACTCGTGACGCAAACGAAATCAGCTCATCATTTTAGTCGCATTCAATTCGGAATCCATTGTAAAGTAACCATTAATAATATCTTCTAGGTCACGTTAACCGTTTTGCCAGTTCACTATTAATCAGAGTTATTCCCATTTATATCATAATTTCGCGGATGCCCCCAATGCAATCGCCGCGCCAGATAATCTGCATGTGAATATAACGAATTTGCACCTGCGTTTACGAAGTGTTTCGTTTATTTGTCTCATATATCCCCCGGCCGTCGCTGAAATTTATTAAATCGTACTTAACCGGGGAGCGGGCGTTTTCGAATTTCGAACATCGATATCTTTATCTGGTTATTCACGACGAGAACTATACTTTTCCGCTCGTTTCTTCCGCGCCAGCCATAATCCCATTCCGCGGAGAGCCGTTCTGGACGTTCGGAGCATTTTTAGAAACCGCCAACGGAATTATTTATTGTTTTATTGTCCTCGGTGCACGTTGGAATTAAGTTAGACCGAGGAAAATCGTGATCGTTCTCTGTTCGCGTTAGGTTTAAAATTAAATTAATAGTAAAAATTTAAAAAGCCGATTTCTTGTTGTAAATTTACTAAGGAGAAACTTGTAAGTCTTTTCTTTGCAAACAGGAAACAAAAATGTGAGGACTGTGAAATTTATTTTAAAAGTTTCTTAGAGAATTCTAATTTTCATACGAGAATCTTTAGATTAACTAACGGGGTGCAATGGAATGATACCTGATGAATGACACATAATAGAATGAGGTTTAAAAATTAAATTAAACTTTTTTCTATACAGTAGTTTGTATTTTGAAAAGAATATTCATCAGATTGAAAGATTATAAAATTGCAAGAAGATATTGTGACAGTGGGAATATTTCAGTGACAAGTTGAACGTGATGAAATGCTAAAATTAGTTTGCGAAAGTACCATTCCCTTTGGAATGTCGAAAGTAATGTTTCGATGTAAGTAATTGCGAATCATCGGTTGAGCGGTCTTCTGAGTGACAGCCTGCCACTTCATATCTGTCACAGAGACAGATGACTATTGTCGCAGAGAATTCTCTGCCTATTCTGTTCCTCTTTCACTACGTAGGAAATCTTGGCACGTTGTGATCAAAGTGAAATACTTGCACATACTTTCCAATGTTCAGTACACGTGGTCTCTGAAATTATTAATATTACCATCTCCAGAATTCTCATCAAACTTTATCGAATGTTTATCGAAATTTTGTGGTAAACATTTATTAAAACGCTGTTCAACGTTTTGTTTACTGACTGAATTTGCAGTTTATGGTTATACATACTTCACATGCATTCATAATTCTTTTACAGTATTAGAAATATTTATTGTCAGTTTATATAACATAGACAGGTTGAGTCATTTTATCAATTCCGGTCCGGTAAAAATTGTATTCTTGAATGACTACAACAATTTTTTCAAATTATTTTACCACGATCTTCGAGCAAACTAAAGTGACGTTGAACTATTAGAAATACCTGGAAGAAATGTCGAAAACTGTAGAACCGCGTCTGCGCGTCCATTCTTAAAATTTGTATCAGAAAATATTGCTATAACAAGAACCATTTGCAAAGTTTCCACCACCTTCCGAGGAAAGTTCGCAGGTTTTTTTACATCAGCCAATAATAAGGGAAGGCTATGTCTTTTAGCGGCGATAGTCCAAGTTCAAGGGGTGAAACTACCCTAGAAAGTTGAGGGCTGGAAGCCTATTAGGTCAAACAACCGGAAGACAAATAGAAATAGAAGGAAACGTTAAATACGAAAGTTACTCGGCTCCTGGAAACTTTACAAAATCTCTGGTAACGCCAGTGTGCCTCACATTTCTTAATAAATTTCTCCCTTCCTGGTTGAGGATGTTATACCTGGGATCTAGCCGACATTTTATAGCGGCAAAACTTCGCTCTGGCTACTTTTCGCTATAAACTAAACGAATTACAGCGGGAATCTTGCGTCGGACTCAATGGCGTATTCTTTAAATTAATCCTCAAAGACTTTACTTCGTCGGGACGTGATTGATCGTTTCCGAATCAAAATTTGAACACATGTAACAAGTATGCACTGGCAACATTTTTCAAAAATGGATGTGTCGAGTTTTGATACTATTCTACTCGAACCAGACGACGCTCTACAGGGCGTTCGGCGACAGGTGGGAGAAACTTTAAGGGACGGTTCTCCAAGACAATATAAGACAAAAATGAAGAGTAAAAAAATTGCGATTTCGGCTTCATTCTTTAGTTATTATCAATTAAAACTCCGCCTAAAATGCTGCAACCCGACCAACAGAGGTGACGTTGCTTACGTCATAATGGCGCGTCACAGTCACGAGGAGTCCACGCTCGCGCCCAATGGTTAGGCTTTGACGTCACACACGTTAGCCAATAATTCGACTAGAATCGAAAATGCGCGTGGAATGACCCAATCGGACGGTCTACACGCCGGATTCTTGCCAGGTGACGTCTTGCGAGGCACGCGGATTGTCTGTCACGTGATACGTAACGTACACCTCTGTTGGCCGGGTTGCCGCATTTCAGGCGGATTTTTAATTGATAATAGCTAAGAAATGAAGCCGAAATCGCAATTTCTTTACTCTTCATTTTCGTCTGATATTGTCATGGAGAACCGATCCCTTAAATTTTCTCCTAGTCGAACACCCTGTGTACTCTAACCTCAACAGCTCGATTTTTCCCTACAGTTACATGTCGCCAAACACGAAGACCGACCGATGTCCCCAATAACACCGCGTGGCTCCGCAAGCGATTCCTCCGCGAGGCTTTATATTTGATTCATGGCCGGGTCGATTTACACCTGGAATTCAATTACACCGGCGCTGATTACCGTCGGGCGCGTTTACATTCGGCACGGCACAGCGGGCCGGCCACCGCAACGTCACCCGGTTACGTATTAACGTAACGGCCGGCGATCCTTTAAAGCGCACTGCCGCGGTGACAAACTGGCCCGTCGGTTCTCGGGGCTGTTTTCCGCGGAACGTTTCGTTTTCCAACGACATTTCTCCGTGCACTCTTCCTCGACGGTTCGTCGTCCGGCCGCAGGTTCACACGCGGGACCCGCCGGGTCGAGTTCGCGGCGCGACGCAGTTTCGGAGAGCCGACACGTTTGTTTCGGTGTTTCTTCGTACCGGCGGCCACGCCCGTCGGGCGAAACTTCGCGGCATCGGCGGTTTGAAATCATGGCGAAACGACGACGGACGAACCACGCCGGACGACCCCACGTGTGCGAGATAAATCGACGGGACACATGCCGGAATCCGCAACTGACGCGCCGAGTTTCGAGCGTGGTCACCCCCTTCCCCACCCCTCCCGCCCCTCGACGAACAAAACGGATTCCTCTGGCAAGCGAGATCATTTGGACCCTAACCCTAAGCGTCTTCTGCGACCGGTCGACGCCCGCGAAACCAGCCACGGGCTGGACACTACGATTTTCAGGGAAGTTTTGATGGTTTGAAATTTTTGAGTCTAGGAATTCTTCTTTTTGACGGAAGATGAGACGCGGGATGGAAAGAGAGGGAAGCTCCGCCTAATCCCCACCTCGAACGCTCATGTGGCCTTCACATAGGGCCCAACTCGACGTAGCGGTTCGATATTTGTTGTGAGGGAGCTCAACGATGCTTCAAAATATTCAGCGTCTACCCGTACGGGCAGCGATTTCCTTGCCATGACAATATACGCCCCTTCGGACACGATGCCACGCCCCTTCGGGCACGAAGCCACGCCCCTGCGGGTAAAGCTCCATGGGTTTGTCACACGCATTCTCCCAGCTACGGCTGTATATTACGGTCTACCCCCACTCCGCTAAGACACTTGCCCGTAGCTGTGCCCACGGGCATTGGCGGGCGCCCTTGTCCGCTGATAGGCATGTGGAGCAACTCTGGCCTGGACAAATTCAAAATGTGCGTCGCTGCGCGGTTTCTCCATTGCACGATACTGCAGACCTGAAGTCTCTATGAGCTATAAGTACTAATAATTGAGGAGAAGAATTAGAACCCGTTCGAAGCCAATTAAAATCGGGGCATAGTGAGGGCAGACCGAGGACTATAGGCTACGAACTGGGGATTAGATAAATGGACTGGGAATGAGGGATTAGGTCTAGGAACTGGGGCTAGTGACTAGGAACTACTGACTGAGGACGAGAAAACAGGACTAAAAGCTGGAGTATTGGAACTGGGACCTAGATTAGGGCCTAGGAATTAGAGATTGGGGACTGAGGACTAGGATAGAGACTGTGTCTGGGGCTAGATTGAATTGACAAGCACAGGGAAATGTCACGAAGGAAGAGCTGAAGAGAACGAATATGGAACAGAGCAGAGATAACTCGAAAGAAACGAATCAGGGCAAGGGAAGATAGAAGGGGAAAGACGAGGTTACGAAAGGTCAGGAGGACAAGTCCAACGTTAGTCTATCTTGGTCTCTTCACCGTTCAGCCGCTTCACGAAAACTGGTAATTTTTGGCTCTGCTCTAATTATCATCGATCGATACGCGGTGCGCACAGATATCCGCAGAAATTTCATATGCAGCAGCGCAAAATTGTGCGATTATTCTCCGTTGTTAACAAGATACATTTCTGTGTGTCCAATACGTGTATAGCTCTCTAAATTCCAATTGCTTCGACTGACTATCGTGTGGGAAGAGAATGCTGTAATCCGTTCGGAATGTTTAAATAAAAGAATTAATAGAGTCACTGGTTTTCTTTTGGCATCGTTTTTGCATGTGTCGGCAAGTTCGTAGATCAAGGTTGAACTAGATATCGTCCATCGAACAATGCTTGCCAGTTCGACCGAAATTGGCAAAGTCGATCGGCCGCGTTTAACATCGATTTATTGCAACACGCGCCAGGGCAATATGGCTCTCTTAAATCCGTTTTTGGAATAGGAAACGTTCGGAAATTGCAACTAGCAGACTGCTCCCTCTCTCTCTCTCTCTCTCTCTCTCTCCCTACCTATCCATCTTTTCCCCTCTCGCTCACAGTTCGAGCGAGAGGAAAAAAGGCTGGAGTGCCGCTGGAGTCTCGAAAGTAGCGGTTTTTCAGCGTCACCGGCAGCGCAGGCCGCATTATTTTATTATTGTTGTCACTGTCGCTGACAATTGTAGCCGTTTGCTTGCTGATAGCCGGTGCCGTTGAATCGCTGCACGCCGCAGAACGCGGAGGATTTCGACGCGTTATTATCACCGGTGATTTAATAATGCTCGAATTATTAGCGAACGACTATTAGCGTTTTATTTTGATTAACCAATCCCCCGTGAAATCGTCATATTTCCCGCTAATTAAAAGCACCGAAATGAAACAACGCGCTAACACGGGCCTTTAAGCAAACCGGTGGACCGGACAAATAGCTATCGCGTGCGTGAATTCTCTTCCGCAACGTTCCACTCTTCAAGATTTCATATTTGACTCGGTACAAAAGTGCGTTCGAAATTTTCAGAGGCTTTGGTATTTGACGTTAAAATGTTCATAAAAGTCAATTCGTAATCTGGTAACCGTAATCTAAAGATCCATTGAAAATACTATTCTTCGAAGATCTTCCTCTGATTGCATTAACTTAATATACTTCACAGAACAATTTGATAAGTCTTCACAAATATTACTTTCTTAATTAAAGAGTATATGCTGCCCACATATTCCGGGAACGTTTAATACTGTCTAATTAATCGTATCTTTTTTTATAAAAAAATGTCGAGAATTGAGCACACGGACGAATTTTCACTCTAATTAAGAGTGTCGGATCTTTTCAAAGACTGAAATAGTCGAAAACAATTGACTACATTTTTCGGAGTTAGTTTTTACCTCTACAGGCATTTAATAGAGAAGAATTCGCATTTCGTGGATATCAGCCTAATTGACCGGTCTCTCCTGACGGGCAACGAAAATTTAACGAAGTCTGATTCCGTTAATAAAACGGGGAATGTTCGCGGTGCTGTTCGAAATTCTCGTTTTGCATTATTTTATTATCCTTATCACTGTCACCGGCAATTAAAACCATTTATTGCAGCGACGAGGTGTGCATTGTTGCAACCGGCCGGGCTGCGCTAGATTTGACGCATTAGCTCTCCGTGAAATTTAATAACACTCGACGACGAATTTTTATTGGTACTTCCAGCTCCGCCACCCTTGCACGGCCTCGATATTATCCCTGTTATGCATTGGGTGGGCCAAAAAATACAGAGCACCACCAAAAATCTTTGTTACGGGAAAATCGTTCCTAAAATTTACAAACAGTAGAATCATTACATTCTCCTCCGTCATTAAGTATTTTATTCAACTCAAAACTAATAAAAAAAAACATCTTAACTCTGCGTAGAATTTTTGTTACAAATATGAACAAAATTTATGTAACTTGAAATCTGGAAATATTATCCTCCAGACTCAAATTAATTTATAGTTTAATTGAATTCATAGTTTACAAATCACTAGAAAATATTTTTGTCACAATGTGGCTAAAAATAAATGTACTATTTTATTTAATTGCTGACTGAGAGGTCGATTTAATTTTTTGTTAATCAAATGTGCACGTATTATGCTGAAAATTAATACAAATCTTTATAGTTGGGAGGCTCCTCTTTTAATACGTTAATACGTTTTTTATAACGACGTGTCTGTGGCAACACAATAAAATAAAGCGTCACTACAGGACCGTAAATAAAAATGTAAGTTAATTTTAATAACATTTGCATTGAATAAATAATATACATAAAGGGACGAATAAAGTATATAGTAAAATGATTAATAAATTATTCTTTAAAAATGATCATATTTGCTTGACAATATGAATTTACATACTGATGGAGAGCATTTATTTGCGAGAAAAGGTACGGGAGATAAAAACATGAGATTTCGGGAAAATGGGACTCGCAGCGGATTTTTACACTTAATTATTTCGAACGTATATACGAAGATATAGGGGAGTCACTGTATTACTTTTAGGGTAGATTACGTTGGCCGTGTATATCCAAGCAAGCTCTGCAGCGAATATTTCCCGCTCATTTTCTTTATCCAGCCGAGCAGGAGAGAAATGTTCCCTTTCTGATTGTACACCTTGTATAAACGTACGGGACCCAACGGCACGATTACAACGGAATGGAACCGTGCCGCTGTCTTCGTAACGCTGGAATAACTAGAAATGAAAAGTAGTTAAATTTGATACGCTCGTTTGTTCAGCCACCGTTGAAATCGAATCGAGCCTCGATGAACCAGGTAGCCTTTGATCGAACTAACCATTAAATATGGAAACTTCCGATATAAATTAACACTATTACATCCTTATTACACTCCACGGGTTCACGCGAAAATTCGAAATACGAAAATCTGCTCTGTTCCCTCGTTTTTATAACTTGATAATCCGACGGCGGATTTCATGCATTCGTGACAAGAATTAGTTGAAGAAACACAAAACAGATATAAAGCAAAATGCAAAATAAAACTTTGTTCAGACTGCGGATCTTTTTGCAACGATTGCAAGGAACGGGGGTTCGATACTAAACCATTTCATCTTTTAGTCATTTTAATAACTTGGAAATAACGGACCCGGTCCTCATAAATGAGAAAATTTTATTTCGCATAAAAGTCTAGTCTTCATTAATCCATAAAATTACCTGAACTGATTTTAGTGCTTGAATTCTCTTTAAAGAGACTGCACGCAGCGTGATCGATAGAATATTTAAAAACATATTTTTGAATATTCTTAGAAAGAATTCTTATATTTCAAAAGAATATTTTCAAATGATCTTAAAATAAATTCCTATATATAAGAAAAATATTTTTAAATAATCTTCAAAAAAATTCTTATGTTTAAGAAAAGTATTTTTAAATATCATGAAAAATATTGAAAATATTGAGAATATTGAACACCTTGAAATTCAGCGCAAGAGGTTAACGCTTTCCAAATCCAATTACTAAAACGTCAATTACTTCCTCAAAGACTGCAATGAAATGGTTTCCCTGGTTTTTCGTTTTAAGGTAAGTCCCACGAACAACGTCAAACGTGGTATTAATTAAAACCATTACAGTCTCGAATATCACATTACTCAGTTCCATTTTCCATCTGTTCCGCAAAAAGACGTCCGTTTCGCAAAGAAGTTTCCGTTTCTTCGTCTTCCGAGACACCAGTTAAAACATTGGTGAGGGAGACCTCGTTTCAACGAATTACCGTCTCTCGATTGTAATTGGGAAACCAGGATTGTTAATTAACACAGATCCATTCCGTCGAAGTGCTCTCAAAACAGCGGGAAATTTATTTTTCTTCCGTGGATTTTGGGTCGCTCGGGGATGACAATTATCTGATTGAAATCTTAACCTGCTGTCTTCGAGGAGGAACGTCTTCGTTGCGAGTGCCCCGGCCTGGCCTGGGGTCTTCTGATTAAATTAATTCATGCTGGATGGCGCTTAAAATGGCGGAAAATTAACGTGACGAAAGCGCTTGACGTTCCCTGCCGCGCGACGACCGAAGAAAATGGACCTACTGAAGACAAGAATGTTTCATCGAGCTTAGGGGAGACACCGAATTCACTGGATTCAATTTCTTTTTGCTTCAATCGATGGCACTGCTCGTTCGGGATTACGTGTGTAAAGTTTCAACCAGAAATTCCTAGTATAGTAATGTCTCGAAACGAAACACGTGTCGAATCGATTGAACAAAACTGTTTTTTCATCATTTTCTTATGAAATATTTACAAACATACTTGTGACATTTTTCTGATTAAAACAAGTCCAAACACGACATATTTCGGAATTCATTTACTCCTTCAACTCATGACTCAATAGAACCTCGATTATCCGAACCGTTTATCAAATTCTTCAATACTCGAATGATAAACAGTTCAGTGTAAGGGGATTCATAGTACAAATCAGTAAAGATTTAACCTAATTCTGTAGCTAGGTAGCTGCGCTATTATCCAAACAGTCTTGTTTCACTGATCAGTTCGGATAATCGAGGTTATACTCATTCGCGGATTCAAGAAGTAAATATGATCTGAATTGTGTCGTGTCTGGTATCATTTCAATCGGAAAAGTGTCCCGAACATGTTGGTACAAGTTACATAAAAAAATCATTGGGTACAAAGAAAAATATTGATTACTAAATTAAGAAACCACAAACACCATCCGCTTGCGGCGTGAATAGTTTGCTTGTCACTCTTTAAAAAATATTAAGACATAACTAATTGTAAGTAAATTTTCTTTTCTCAAGTACTGTAAAAATGTTGATCTACTTCTGTTCGTTTAGCAAGTTGTCTTCGGAGCGTGACGTTAAAGACGAAACATAATTTGTTTAGACAAATAGATATTTCCCATGCAAATGCGAGCGAGGTATAATAATACTTCCAGATATGCTGTTTTAGAGGATCGTATGAGAAAATGGCGAATAATTCACGGTCCCTAATATATTATCGAATCGAGGAGAAGTTGCTCAGTCAATAATTGCTGTCCGCTGCTGATTATTAAGTGAAATCCGCCGGAGTCGGGGGTTTGATCATCCCCTTAAGAAGTCGGTGTTAATTCAGACAGAGCCACGGTAACCGGGGATTGATAGTCAATGAAATCGCTTAGTCAGGGTGTTTAAAAAGTCCTCCGAACTTGGGGAATATCTAATAGACGGTAAACTGAATGAATAAGAGGTTTACTTTGTCGGGGGTTGGAAACGGCGCGCCTCTTTAGCGAGAAGAATCGGTTTCGGGGTACTGTTACGCTGTTCCATCCGTTGATTCGTCGATATCCGTGATAATTAAATTACAGATGCTCGTAAAGATTCAATTTTTTCTTTTTTTTTTGTGTGCGGGTTGCTCCAATTTTATCATCTCACTCGATTTTTCTTGTGAATCCTTTTCGCAGCGGACTTTATTTTGGGGAGTGCTCGTTTAATAAACGCGCACACGACAATGAAATTCTTTCCCTGCGTTACGTGTATTCGTAATTCGCATTGTACCAGGAACAGATTGTTGTTCAACTATACTTCCTGTACTGGCGAAAAAATTTGTTCAGGTATTACAGCACTGTTGTACACATTTTTAGAATCCTGCAATCCTAAAACAGATTTTTGGACAGGTCTACAATGAATTCTGAGACATACCCGAGCGGTGTTATGTTTACACTCCTCGGTGTCCGAGCAGTGGGGATAATTCCGCGACATTTATCATCCTGGTCTTGGCGACGTATATAGAGAAATCACTGTTATTGGTTTGTTTGCTTTCTTGCAATTGTATGAACTATAAATGAAGAGCTCAGGGCAGCAAACGGTCAGCTCGATTTAGACATGACTGCCCACTTAGATTTTCTAATCGTTCGGAGCAACAAACAGTCAGAACGACTGTAAACATTCGGGGCAACGAACGGTCACCTAAGGTGACCCTAAACCTAACCCTAACCTATAAGCTGACCTTTTGTTGTCCAGAATTAAACAGTATACCGGAATTAAATAAACTGTTAACCGTTTGTTGCTCTGAACGTACCCAGGCTCAGGAAAGTATTCGGACGCCCTTTAAAACAGTATAACTTCTTTTTAAAAATTGAATCAAACCTGACCTGACTTTTTTGAGCAATTAGAAGAATTGGTTTTCCAAACGGTGTGCTGAAAAGATTTTGATAAATTGCAATTGGTAAGAATTAAATGAGAAAATAAAAATGGCACTTTTTACAACTTTTTCATTTGAGTCTGTAATGAAAATTTAAAATATGCGTTTTGTAGATTTATGTTAGTTGTACACGTGCTGAAAATTCCATCGAAATCGATTAGCATACACACGAGCTACAAATAGTTAACTGTTTGTTGCTCCGAACGTATCTATAGTTCGGGACAAGAAACATTCACAAACGTCTCGTGATATGACCGTTTGCTGCCCTGAGCTCTTCAACTATTCACTATTAATCTTTAATTAATCACTATCAGGTTTCTAAAACTCGAGTAGAAGATGTAACCTCCGTGGTCAGATTAGGTGTATTTTGAATTAAAGTCGACGAACGTGTACATCAGGTACGAGATGGCCATTTCCGCGCCTAATAGAAGGATCGGGATCCGCGGAAGGGAATAAAAGGCGAACGTCTGCGGAATACCGTGGCGATTCCCCGGCAATAATCAAGGATCAGGGTGTAATTGAGAATCATAAGCGGCGATAGCAATTAGTATTCGCATAGAGCTATCGTCAGCAGCCGTGGAACGGCCGTTCTAAAGAGCCGTTTTGTGACTCTATCTCTGACAATTGCGCAACGCGCGAGCCGCGCCGCCGGTTGAAACTAATTCGACGAAACCATAAGAACGGACGTTTGGCCGCGTCTCATGGTATTACACCGCAGAAGCGGCGTGCACGCCGCGCGCGGATCCCGTCGAACAGCTGAGGAGAAACCCGAGGAGGAGTATCGCCGCGTCGAGGAGCGAAGTCAGCGCGCTGCCTGGAAATAGCTTTGGCAACGGCCCCGGCAACGTGCTGTCTTGGTCCATAAAATGGAAGATTACTAGCATGTTGCTTTTCTGCACGCGCGTCTTGTCGCGCCTCGTTCTCTGACTCGCCCTCCCCGCGCGCCCACCGTGCGCCGAGCCTGCTAATATAGATCATACCCTAACGATTCCTGCTCGGCCGTGTCGTTTAGCTCGTAATGACGAAACCACCGAAATGCCGGGTTTGTTGCGTCGCGACGCGCGTCACCGACGATGAAAGGTACATCGGGCACGCCACCATCCTAATCTCTTATTATACGGTGATTTGTTTCGACCCGGTGACCAGACACGTCGTCTGCGATGGTCCACGCCTTAGCCGCAATGTCCACGACTGGCAGAATTGATCAACATACCTAGCTCCACCGACAATTTCACCGGAACCAAGTCCTCGTGATTTAACGCTGAACGTGTTAAGCTCAAACTCAAGCTTAAGGGGGCCGGCAGGGTTTGAAATCCATATGCTTATGCATGGGTCAAAACCTTTTCAAACTATCGCTTCAATATTGCAATGAGCAGTATAAAAGTGGTCACTTGTGTTTCCTAAAAGTCCAATTTATGTCTGTATAGAGCCCAAATTTCGAATTTCTACCTCATCGGGGAGTAATTAACAATATTCGGCAGAAAATTCGAATTCTGAAGCAAGTATGACGTCACAAGATGGCTGCCGCTGAGAGATTCTCTTAATTTCGCGAGATTTAGTGTTCGTATCGAAAAAAGGGCTCTATACAGACATAGCGAAGACATGTACAAACACGGTGGTATGCATTTTTAATTGATTACTTACTTATTTAAGACGTAAAATGTCTAGAAAAAAGGCACAGGATAACATAGCGTGACAGTCAAGGCCAAATGCCTGCCGGCCCCCTTAACGGCTACATTAATCGGGGGTCAAAATCGACCCCGGGCCGATTTTCATCGGACCCGGACCAGTCGATAGCCTACCTCAAAAAAAACCTTTCTGCCCAGTTTCAGACCGATACCTCATCCCTGAAGGTAGTTACAGCGAAAAATCAATTTTTGCCATATTTTCCCCGTTTAATTGCAATGAAAAATTCTGGAAAACATCAGACACATTTAGGGTACCGAGCCACACATCAGGGATTATTTACCAATTTTTCCGTTGCGAACTCTTGTTGTAAGAAATGAAAAACGAGACAAAATTCAGATCTCGTGTAGAAGTGACACTTACGGAATTGATTCAGCAATATGATATTGTCGTAAGAATTATGCTGAAACTTTCTCAGATTCTGAATAATGGTAAAAATTCGACTTGCCAAGAATGGGATCATGAGCTCCGAAAAAAAAAGAGTTTCAGATACAGTAATTCCGTCTTATAAAAATTGTCTCATTGCTGGAAAAATTGAATATACTCAGCGAGTATTAATGGGTGCATCCTTTCAACAGGTTCACTACGGCCTGAGAGAGTCACTATAATTCAGGCTCTATAACTATAGCACCTGTTTCACAGTTAGTAAAATTGCTTATTTGGTCCTCCATAAAATGAGACGTTTATTGTTCATTTAATGTTAGCGTAATTAAGAAGATCGTCTAACTAGCCTAATTATTGGCAAGAAGCGATTCATCAGACACCTCAGCCGCAGGATTTGATTAGGGGATGCAATTTGTCCGGGTCGGATACGTTCAATGGTGGTTGCCGTCCTTTTTGTTTCCGAAACGGCGGAACATAGATGCCGTATGCTGTTCTATAACTTGAATCGCGCTAAGCGTACCGAGTTAGCGAAGTTAGGTCTCTCAATGACAGCACCGCGAAAGGAGACCTCTGCGAAACAGAGAATTATTGTTTTTGCAGGTAGCTAACGTCAATGGACTCAGGATTCGTAATTGACTTTCTTCGGATGAACAGCAACCGAATTGAATAGAGGTTGTTTATCAAATTAGTTGTTCCCTACGTCTACTGTCTTATGAAACAGTTATATACAGTTCCAGAGAATTTTGATTTTGACAATTATTATATGCAATTGCCGCTAAAATGGCTTTGAAATGCTGGATCAGAATATACCTGGACTCCGTTAGTCAAATATGAAGCATATCCACAAGCAGGGTACTCGATCACAGAATTATGGTTGTTTGAGGATCGAGATTGTTTAACTCAAAATAATCGGTTCTAGATTTTTTATTTTACAATTACTGAAATTGTCAGGGTGCTTTCGTGGGAAATGATTAATAAATATATTTTTTTATTTCATTTTTAAAAATTTATATATATATTTATCTCTCCTAAATATATTTACGAGAGATAAATTCAATCTCGTCATTTTCATAGGACAGCATGTATTAGTTGCTCTTAAGGGCCCGGTCTTCGTAGATTCGCGATAAGGTAGAGTGACTACATTACCGTCAAAAAATGGTTTTACGTGCCTCAAGTTTTCGTCCTTATTTCCTCGTTTCCGGCGTCAGAATTCATAATATCGATAATAGGGAGCAACAAATGTGACAAGTTTAGTCACAGACTTAAGACCCCTCGGATCAAGACCAAGACGAATCTCAAGTCAGTGTCTGAAGGCTGTGAATGGAAATTATTAATTAAAAAGTCACGTGACTATCCCGGGTCCTTAAGGCTCGGTAGGTTTAGTGTTAAGAATGAAATTAAATGTCCTTTAACGGTTAAAAATAAAGAAATTGTTTCGAAAAATCGTTGCGCTTCTTCTTCGAAAATTTCGTCTTGCTTCTGCGTTTGATCGAACAGTTTCCGAAGGATATTTGTTATTCCTTGTCATTCTTATGACGCGTGAATCATTCGCAACAGTTGCAGCGCCCCGAAATAATCGCGAATCTAATCCCGTTCCCGATATTCGCGCGGCGCGGCCCGACACGGTCCACAGCTTTTCCGTGTTTCGTTTTGAATTAGAACAAGGTCTTTGTCTATGAGTCATTCTATTTCGAATCGAGCGAACACACGATGCAACTATAACTCGGGATCTGGACGTAATCCAATACCGCGGTGCGCGCACGCACGAAATTATAGTGGAACCGTCAACGTGGTCATCGAATTTCTTTTCAATTGTCAGGCCGTCCGTTAAACGTGATGAAGACGCGAAGCTGATGCCTCGGTATGGCCGTGGTCCTATCAGGCCCGAAGCGAGCTTGACGTTTACTGTGCTCTTAGGTATCTTTGAAAGCGCCCCGGATGAGTGATACACACTCTAATGCTCGTAACTCGCTATAGTTGCGCCCGCGTCCCTTTAGATAAATTCAGTTAACGTTCAAACTAAATTTAGGGGGCGTGCACCCTCCTAAATAGACGGGCAACGATTCGAACGTACACTTTTATCGTTCACAGACGACATTCGCCTAAGTACTACTTAGTAAGTGGACGTTTATTTCGATACCCGCCGGTTTTGTTAGGCCAAATATTAAATAAAGACATTTATGCACTGTCCCGAATTGCGTGAAAATGCATTGCAGAATTACAGGAGTTGTTGGTTTAGTACCAAGCTTCGTTTATTGAATGAATATTATTAGTTTGGCACAAATAAAATTTGTCTTTTCACAGCAGAAAAGATTTTTCGAATATCGAAGCAAAGCGTACGTGATATAACAAAATGGCGGGTTTCGGATTCTCTATTTCAGAGATTGTCTCTGTGGACACTTACTAAATATATTTATTCGTTCAGATTTATTTTCTACAAAAGACGTGCAAGAAATGTGATCTTATTTTCTCTTTTTCTAAGAAAAAATCAATGCTGGGTCTTTAATGCTACGGTATTATTAGACTGCGGACGTCTATGCAAAATAAAAATTTTTTACCTGAATTGCAACAAACCTGGAGTGAAACAAACGTTTATTTTCTTTCTTAATATGTTTAATAGATTGGAAATGATCTAACAGTATTTTTATATTCTTTTAATGTATTTACTGTTATAAATTATACCTACTCATTGTTGTCATAAATGCATAAAATCCGCAGTCTAGTTATTATATAAAGATTCAAACGAAATAATTATTGTTTGAATCGTACCTTGCGAGAGCGTGTCCTGTAGATTCGAGATTTTAGCCCGCGACGCAGAACGAAGATGAACGGGTTCTGTCTCGCAATGTTTAACATAATTTAAATTGAAAGTAAACCGTAGGTACTTGAGATCGTGTGCGTCGTGATTTATCTGGCGATAGCGTTCCTCCCGTATTTATCCAAATATTTAACGAGCGTGCATCGCTCTTTGTACACAAGATAACTGCACCGGTTTTCGAGTCTTTAGACCGTTCTTGATTCCGCAGGAAGAATGTAGATCCGAACGGTTTAATATTAATGAGTCTCAGGATAAATTGCGAACGATAACGTCACGATGGAATTGCTCGGATATCAGAAAACATTCTTACCCATCGTGAATACGAAATTATTTCATTCTCCTAGTGATCGATCCAGTGGGCCGAATTCCTTCAGCAACCGAGTCAAATATCTGCCCTGAAGAAATGGAAATGATTTTCCGAATAAACTTTTCTTCCGCCTGGAAAATTTATCTTCTAACCGGTTTCTATTCTTGCTAAATATTTCGCGGCTTCAGTTGCTAAATAGTTTATGGCACAACCAGAAATGGCCGAGAACAATAATTGTACCATATGTGAAAATGAAAATCTATGTTCTATGGGTGAAGAATTTTTAATGGATCCTTCAACGGCAATAGTAATTTCAATCGTACGAAATAAGTGGAAGATATCTAAAAGAAGCTGTGAAGATTAATTAGCAAGTATTTTGAACCTTAACCAATGAATTAAACGATATTTATTTGAAAATAAAACACATAATAATATGCCTAATACATAATAATATGTATATTCTAAATATTCTTAATTATAGTACATATTAGTAAATTGTAAATTATTTTTAGATAATATATACGAGTATATTTTTAAACGGAACAATATTTATAGCATTTTCTAACCTAGAAAGTACAATAATGTATGTTTTTTTTTAGATAATAGAGTAATATATTTATAGTATTTTCTAACCTATAAAATACAGTAAAATAAAAACTTTAATAAATCTTGCCTATATGTATACGTATAATACAGATTCGTATAGATTTTAGAAATTACGTGTAATTTCTTTTTTCATAAGTATCAAAAAATTGCGTATACACGTGTGAGCTTATCTGCTAAAAGTTGCATTAATTGATACAAATGACACGATCGTGATTTACAGTGTTATACTATTGATCTAAAAGATAGTAATATATAAAGTACAGCGAAGACCATGATTACCGGATTACACATTCGAGGGTTTTCATTTCCCTAATTTCATAATTCGAACATTACATTGCTAATTACGGAAATATTCGTGGAACGTTGGTCAAAATGGAGATGACTCATTAGCCCAGCAGAGTCGTTCGTTGAACATGTGGTTAAGACAGATTGATACGCCAAACTTTCGATCTATCGGATACCCATTATACACGATTAGTGCCAGATCCGTTATCAGCCGCAATTAATCTACTGACCACCACTAATTGAATAATAAGTATCGATTACAAGCGGCGACTGTAACATATTTCCCAAAACCGAGAAAAAATAAATTGTTATTCGGATTTGTGCCCCGCATTCCAAGTACTTTCACCGTGGACAACCAATGCAAAACTATACAGTCTCAACAATTTATATAAAATTGACCCGCATAATTAAAAAAAGTTACAAAAGCTTCATCCGTGAGCTCGCTTAATTTCATAATGAAAATAAAACAAGGTTTTACATTTCACGTAGAAATCCAACCGAAATAACAATTCCTTCTTTCGAGTCAATGTTCAATAACATTAGACATAAAATCAAAACTGAATTACCCCATACTGAAAATGAATGAACGAATTTTTTCTCAGGTAAAAACTCGATGAGTTGCTTCCATAAATTGAATCGTTCAAAGCAAAAGTGGTGCAAGTAAAAGCGGTGTAATTAACGAGTAACTAGATACAAGTTTTAATTAACGACGATTGAGTCCTTGAGACGTGGTACTAAACCAAACAGACATATATTGATTACAGCGCTATCGCATGAAATGGCTCACTTGTTGATTTCCAAATAAAATTCCGCTCAGCTCGCGACAATAAGCAACCGTTGAACAAACGGTCGGGCATTAGCCTAAACGAGAGGCCTTAATTATTCCAGAAACTCGCCGCCACAAAGATGCTTATTTCAAAAGATTCCGCGTCGTAAGTTTCCCAGCGAGCGTCGCTTCTTTATCGCAAAGCAATGCCCAGATAATTGCCGGCGCTTTCACCGGCCGGCCGGCAGCGCCCGTTGTACCTTGTCCACGCAATTATTAAACAAGGTATTCAATTAATTCCGCCTGTATTAACATGACATTAGCCTCCTTGCTCCCCGGGCGACTCGGAATTTTATGCTGCATCCACGACGGGGAAACAAAGCGAAAAAGAAAAGAAAACAAAAAAAAAAGGCTCCGCGGCGCGCTACCCGTTACGCTCCCGTATTCCACAGTGTTAGCATTTTTGAGTTAATTACTGGCGTGGAACAAAAAAAAAATGAAATGAACAACAACAACGAAAAAACTCGCAGGCAAAAGAAAGAGAGAGAAAGAGAGGGGAGGGGAAACACGAAAGCGCGGAATTAGTAGCTCCGTGGGTGAACAGCAGAGTCCTGTGCGTTGTACGTGCGTTCTAATGGATGTACAGACCCGAAAATCATGATACTCGACGAAATTCTAGTCTTTTTGCGCCGCGGATCCGCAGCGAATTAAAATCTTCCAGCTCCTTGAACGCACGATGAAAGAGAACCACTTCAAACGGTTCACTTTCCGCTGTTTGTACAGCGCGTGCCGTTAACTATAGCTTGACCTCGCTTTTGCAACGCAAGAGGGGAACTCGCAGCGAGACTATCGGAAGCGCTGCTTCGATTCCGCAGACGCCTGATTGGCTCGCGATTCCCCCTCCCACCCGCTCTGAACGTTCACCGCGCGTGCGTGCGTCTACTCGCGCGCTTGGCGCCCGATTCGAAACTGTTAGGACTCTACCGGTTAGCAAATCTGTTTTACTATATTGCAAATGCTCTATACTAAATTCAACTACAAAAATCGTGCACGACAATCATAATGATCGAAATTGAAATTTATTTAAAGCTGAAATTAGATAAATACCAATTGAAAACCAGCTTCGCACCTCCATGATAAGCCTGCAGGCCGTAATAGTATTTCTTGATTAAACGGGATTCTAAAATCGGACATTTTGTACGCAGCAACCTGACACACTCCGTGAAACAATACACCGACGACAAATAGCTGCAATTACATTGTAACACTTCCCCCACAAAAAAAAACCTGAAAGAAAAGTCGCACAATTCACGCGATAACCGGCCACACAAAACCGGGAAGGGGTCCCACCGGACCCTGCGTCTTTTCCACCGTGAAGCCTCGTATCTGTTTTCCATCGCGATTGTTATTTCCCGACTCGCGAAAACGCCGCTGCTCCCTCGAAGTCGCATCGGTTGATTTACTACGTAATTTGGCCGAGTAAATACAACGGTGTGTTCCCGTGCAACAAATTCCCCGTAGCCGTCGCGCTGCAATTACAATACCGGGTAGAACGGGCGATACTACGCGGCGCGACGCGACTCGCGACACGGAGAATTCTAGAAAATCCAAGACACGGTCGGGCACCGGGTTCTCGTTATCCCCGGTACCCTCGGCGCGTCAACACGAAATTATGAGGAGAATCACGGAACAAAAGGATCCCCAAGGGGCTCGCCGGATACGAAGCGAGTTAGAATCCTGCGCGCGCGAGAGAACGGGGGGGGGGGATGGAGTGGATCATCCGAGGTTTTCACGCTGGGTAACCAATGGACGGGTTTCGCTCCGTGTATGCGCGTGTACATGTGTGTCTGTCTCGCGATTCGTTTCCTTGGTTCTTTCTTCGAGTTTACCCCGAGACTTCGTTAGCCTCGTGCGTATCGGCAACAGGCGGTTTTCGGTCGCTTCGTTAGACCTCGCGGACGAATGCGCGGCATAATTAAAAGAGCCCCGGCGCGCCGCGAACGCGAATCTTAATTAACGATTGTACGTGTCCACGGCGAAAAAAAAAACCCGAGCGGCAATCCCCGTATGACATTTATACGTATAACCAGATTTCCCGAAGCGAGCCTGACACCGACTAGACCCGTGTTAAATTGCAATCCCTTCTCCTTCGACGAAGACGACCACTATGGATTCGTTCTAGCTGTCTCCCCCCCCCCCTCTCTCTCCCTGTCTCTCTTCTTTCTTCTTTCATCTTCAGTTGTTTTCAAATATTTGCCCGGCAAACACCGGCAGACAGCTTCCTTCCATTAACCGACGCGAAACAGAATAAAACGACGAAGAAAGAAAAGGAACGACGGCGAAGGAATGAAATAAAATGAAATGTTGCAGCGGAACCTTACGGCGTGCTGCACCGGGGAATTTTAAACTGCCTGGCTGCCGATTCGACCGGGCTGGATTCTAGTGCTGGCCTGTATACATGGTGAAAGTTCTGGTGAGTTTATTGATACCAACCAGTTTTCCAATTACCTGTAGAAACACGATTTTGCAGGTTTTTTGTTTAATGAAAATTTGCTCGCAGTTTATACTGTGTCCTCAGTCTATGAAGTACCACCTTAGGGTTATCAGAACTATCATTATTATCACTAATAATACTTATTATGTATATGAATAATAATATATAGTAGTAATAATAATAATACAGTTATTTCTCTATATATGTCGCCAAGGCCTGGGTGATAAACGTCGCGGAATTATCCCCACTGCCGCTAGCACTACCGCGAGGGGTCACGAAGCTCGAGAGACTTCGGACGCCGAGAAGTGTAAACATAACACGACTCGAGTATGTCTCCTGGACATACGTTGACATATATCGAGAATTCACTGTATATAGATATATTAGTACCACAACATCATTAGTACCACATCATGTGTTGGATGATGGGATTGACAGCAACTGACTCTTCACTTGCATATAAATATAAACATGTTTATTAAAGTTCGCTGATCATTTTCGTTCACCTAAATTTCTTAATGCAATTTAATGCACCGAAAAAATCTAGAAGACACGTACAGCATGTTTCTTCCGATTCTTCCGTTTATTCAATATTCTTGTTCATTTCATGCAGTTATTAAATTAAATTTAAGCAATTTAATGCAACGGAAGAATCTAAACGACATGTAAAATTTTATATATTTAAAGAAAAAATTTATATGTCTGCCACGTGAACAATTCTCCTTAATGACGTTTTTGACGAACCGGCATCGAAGGGGTTAGAATATGTTTGAACAAGTCCCAAAAAACTCGAAACACGAATTTGCTCCGAAGTTCTATTTACCTAACGCACTGTCTGTCTTTGAGTCTTTGATCAGAGATTTTGACCATTCGTACGCACACAACTGTGGCCGGGGATACGCATCTGACCGGTCTTCCGGAGGAATCGTTGTTTTTTCACGTTTCTGTTTGCTAACTGTTTCCGAACAAGCTTTTTTCGAATCGCTGGCAAAAATTCTCGATGCGAAAAATGATAGTTTCCGCGGAAAAGCTCGAGTCATACCAACAGATTTTTGGATACCGATGCACGGTGTTCGGGAAACGGAGGATGTTAACAGTTCGAGAACTATGAATTTAATCTGACCAACTATTTAGAACACGTACAGGGTGTCCCATTTGAAGTTTCGCACGCAATTATTTCCCAAATTAGAACTCGTTGTAAAAAAAATTTTAAATAAAATTTGCACTGTTTCGAGGACGACATGTTATGGTGGTCACAAATCTTCTCGAGGTGGACGTGCTTACGAGATTCCAAGGTGTCCTCTGTATTTTTTATACCCTGTATGTTTTAACACTCTCGTCATCCAAGGTCATTCAAGGTCATTTAGTGCTGTTTAATATTTAGCTTTGCTAGACGGAAGCACGTCCACCCAGAGAAGATTCGTGACCACCATAAAATGTTCACTACCCTCCTCCCCCGAAACAGAGTGAGTTTTCGGTGATATATTTTTTACTATAGTTTGGAAAATATGTAATTGTGTGCGAAACTTCAAACGAGACGCTCTGTTGAAAGTCTATAAACGGGAATAGAATCAAGGAAATCATTTACAGGAAAATGTCTGATTGGAACAGCTATAGAGAAAATATTGAAAATTGAAAAATTTATAAATATCGAATAAATACCGACACATCTAGACGGTAGCTGTTACAAGAACAGGTTTATGCGGCGCAATAAATATCCCCAGAATCGGAACGATCGCATCGAAATCGGATTAGAAGTAAGTACGAAACAACGCGGCGGCTCGGATTCCCCTTATTTCATTCATCCGGAGATCGCGTCGCGGATTATAGTTCTCCGCGTTTCAATACGCTCAAAGGACGCGGCAGAATTCGCCCGAACACCGTTTCCTTTTTACTTGCAAATTTCTGTTATACCGTTACCTCGAGAAAATGCAGTTCCTCGCGGTCGAAACGCTCGCCGCAGGAACGGTCGGCCATGCTCCGTGCACCGCTATTGCCATTTTCGCGAAACACCTGACAACCGTCCTCCTGTTAATGTTTCCCACCCCCGATGTTAAGACATCCGGCTGTGTAACGTTCTCGGAACCTGGCCGAGCGATCAACGTTAACTGTCGGCGAATGAATCGTTCCGACGAACAATTGTTCCCGGACAACGCGCGCGAAAATTTCGCTGAACAGTTGCGGCCAACACGAAGTGCGATAGACACCTTCGTTAAGCAATTTTTACCGCGTTTGCTGCCAGCATCTCCCTTAGTAAATGCGATCGGGTTAGTGGCCCCAGCTGGGAAAACTAGTACAGTGAATTCTCGATATATGTCAATAAGACGGGTCTTGCCAGCGTCATATATCGTCCAGGAGACATACCCGAGCCGTGTTATGTTTACATTCCTCGAGGCCCCTCACGGGGTATACCCGGAGGTAGTGGGGATAATTCCGTGACGTTTATCGTCGAGGCATTGGCGACATATATGGAGGAATCACTGTATTTTACCATTGAAATTTTATATCCTACTCAAAGTACTATTTTTCAAGCCAAATGAAATCTAGAATGTTAAATAGCGTTTGAAATATTTAAATACAGTGTTTACTCGATATATGTCCAAAACACGGTTCCAGCTAGAGACATATATCGGCCAGGAGATACTATTCTTGAAGCCTCGGTTCAAGGTCCCTCGCGAGGTATACTTCGCGGCAGTGGGGATAGTTCCGGGACTTTTATCGACTAGGCATTTGGGACATATACAGGGTGTCTTGTTTAAGTGAGTACTGCAGAATATCTCGAAAGGACAACAATTTACCTGTATTAAAATTAGAATAATATCGTATAGCACCTTTTCGGATTTGTCTCGGTGTCTGCTGTTACTTTTTGAAAAAAATATAGCATTCCATTTAAGAAAAGTAAATTGACCTTCAGATTTCCTCCACTACTCCACCCACAAGAAAACAATTATTACCACATGATGTAGCCCGTTCTACCAAACAACTTTTGTACGAACACTTTTTCAATAACTACAGGGCCTTCCGAGATATCCTGCTGTACTCACTTAAACAGGACACCCTGTATAGAGTAAACACTGTATTGCCCATTTCCGAACAATTTCCAAAATCCGTACTAATCTGGAGATTAAAACATTCATTTGGTCTTCGTCGTTTGACTTTCATCGAGAAAATTGTTGTGCAATTTTGATACTTTACGGTAACAGCGGACACGTCGCGTATCGAACTCGTACTTCTCGCGACTAAACATACGAAAATCGTGCAACAACAATAACTCGCGGGAAATTGCCCGAAAAATACTAATTCAACGGTCAACATTCGCTCACTATCACGGGAAGCGAGTAAATATTAAACGAGGTGAGTTCGGCCCACTGATCGTCGTTCATGAATATTCATTAGCTCATCGGCGAAGATAAAAATCAGCCAGAACAGGGAAAAGTGAACAAATCGATCTTTCTCGTGGATGTGTACACGCACACGCTCGCGCCGCTGTTCCTCGTTACAGTAATTTTTTTTTGTCATTTTCATTTTTACTATAAGAAGAGATCGGAAGAACGACCGTTGGGTTTACATTCGCGCGATCTTTCCGCCGCCATTTTGGAATTTTTATTGAACCCCTAAATCAACGTGCCTGTCAGATATCCGCGGGGACAGGAATCCAAATTGCTCGCAGGAAATTTTAATTAATCCGAGATTACGTGGATCGACTACCACGGCGCCACGGTGAAGCCGTTGTATGATCGAGTTTACAGTATAGATATTTTTCTACTTTTTTTCGGGCCACGGATTGTCGGATTGTTTAGTTCTATGAAAACTGCGAGGTTGCGATTTGTTTTGGCTGCTTTTGTTTGCGGCGAGACTGAAGAAATTCTGTCGCCGTGTTTTAATGTTTAGCGAATCTTTTGATATTCGATTCCGTGCCGATACGTGTTTACAGAAATAATATTTGTAGAAACTCTTTCACCGTTTCTTCAATGGCTATTTAACACGTACAATTTCGTACGTACAACATGATCACATTGCTATTTGTCTTTGCGACTTCTCTTAAAGTATGTATACAATGTATTTATGATTATTTATTTCTCGCTTTATTTTTTTTTTTTTCCAAGAAATATATGTAGTCTGTCCTACCTACCGCGGCCGGCCAATTTGACCGCGCGAGATAATATGGTATTTAAATAGCTCTTCCATTTTAATAGCTCTTCTAAACCTAAACAATCAGTATAAAAGAAAGGCTATTCTCAATGTGGCGTAGCCAACTCAAAATAAATGAGCCGCCTAATTGAATGAGACGCTATCAAGTTACGCACGTGCCTGGTTGATAATACTGTATCATGGCAAATACATCCAAACCGCAAAGATGGACGACACCTTTATATAAAATTATACAAAAATAAATTTGTATCGTCATTTTATGGAAGTTGTTCTACTAATTCATTCAGCAACAAGTTGCCTATTATCTACGTTTAATTATATGAACAATAACTTTTTTTAAGGACCGGTCATTTTGACCGCGCACGGTAGGAATAGCTATACAAGAAGTGTCGGTAGGTTTAGTGGTTTAATTGACGGTATGTAGTTCGCCTTCGGCCGCCCGGTCTGTGTTTACACGCGCTGTCCTTTTCTACGTTCGGCGCGGCAGACGCAAGAAAATAGTAGCCCTACACGATCTATGTCACGGCACGGACCCGAGGATTGAGCTTACAAGGAGAGGCCACGTCCTTCGGGTCACCGATTCGGTTGAAACTTTGCACACTTATAGATCTCGTTCTGCTCTTTACGAATATATACCATTATAGGGGCAGATACCCAATACTTTTCGAGATATTGATGATTGAAGTTTCATTATTTCCCATGTAATGCCGTATTTTTTCTGGTCTACGACAAGAATCGGTGTGGCGCAACGGTAGCGTGCCAAGTTTTTAGCCGGACGACCAGGGTTCAAATCCTGCCGACTAACGTATTTTTTTTTTTAATTTCATTATGTTTTATCATTGCATATTTATATTATTAATTTCACGCATAAAATTGCATTTTGAATTACAAATAACATGTATTTATTTCCTAACAACAGGATTATTTATTATTGTTATATATTAAATAATAATTAATAGTAATTAAATAGTAATAGTAATTTATATATTAAATATATATATATATTAAATTTTAAGAACTCTTTATAAATATCTTGTGTTAACTTTTCGGATTTCGAACAAGTTACTATTACGTTTGTGTGATGTGACATAAGTTCATCTACCTTTTTTTAAACAAGTGCGGTCTTTACTCCCTTATATGTTATTGTCCTCTCGAACGTTGATTGATACTGACATTCTGTCTGATCCGTGTTGATTATATAATTTAAATGGAATTGTGAAATACGAAATACATGTTATTTGTAATTCAAAATGCAATTTTATGCGTGAAATTTAATCGTTTGAAATTAATAATATAAATATGCAATGATAAAACATAATGAAATTTTAAAAAAATGCGTTAGTCGGCAGGATTTGAACCCTGGTCGTCCGGCTGAAAACATGGCACGCTACCGTTGCGCCACATCGACTCTTGTTGTAGGCTAGAAAAAATACGGCATTACATGGGGAATAATGAAACTTCAATCATCAATATCTCGAAAAGTATTGGGTATCTGCCCCTATAATGGTATATATTCGTAAAGAGGAGAACGAGATCTATAAGTTTGCAAAGTTTCAACCGAATCAGTGACCCGAAGGACGTGGCCTCTCCTTGTTAGATGAAGACTTTATCTAGGAACACTTCTGTGAAGCTACTACTAACCCTTTGCCCTACAACCACGTGTGATACCCGTGGTCAAGGTAATCGAGCCGAAAATCAGTATCGCGATCCCGGTCTGTGGCGAGTCGGTCGGGCTCAATGTAAACAACACGTGCCACGCTCGTGTTTTGTTGACCCGCCCCATTGTAAACAGCACGGGCCTGACTCGAATTTGCCGAACCGTGGAATGGCGCTCTTGTTTTTGTTTCTGGCACACGCTATTGGAACTTGAATCGTAGAGCAAGGGGTCAAATACCAACATTCAAAAAAAAAAAACGAAAGTTCGTGCACGGCCAACGTGCTGTGTGCGTCGTAGGAAATGTCGTTCACGAAAATTGTTAAATTTTGCAATGTTCGTAGGAGAACGCGGCCTTAAACATTGTGTCGGTAGGTTTAGTGTTAAAATCTGAACAAACAATCGCAGGGAGTGTAAATGAAATCTGGTTGCTTAAGGGCTCTGCGAATCCGGTTGCCAGTAGTATTCCTCTGTGGTTAACGAGGTCTGGGGACCCCGAACAGGCTCCAAAAACCTCTAAGAAACCGCGTCGCGCGGAGGGTCGATTTGAATTTAATTAAGTCAACCATAGCCAATTTGGCAAGATGCTCGCATTATAGAAGCTGCCGTTAATCGGATGAAGTCTGCGGTTTACGTAGGAGCAGTAGATATCACGATGCTGCGAAATGTCTTGGGGTATCTCTCACCCCGGTGAGGGGCTGTTCTTCCTCCTTTTCGCCCTCTAGTTGAAACCTTCCATCCCCCACTTTCTGTTCCCCCATCTTCCGCGGCAGTATTTGACTTTCAAATAGCGCCTAGCTACTCCCGATATATAGCACGTTATAACCGAGCACTCCATTTCGAGAAGCAATTCCGCTACCTGACGAATAGCCATTACCACGGTCTAACGATAACTCGATTCACGCCTGGAACGCTCGATTTTTCGACCGGTGGAGGGGGGACGAAGGCGGTGGGTCGGTGGGTGCGGGGAGGGGGGAATTTCGTATCCTTTGGCCGGACACTCGATTCCGTGGCCAATCATTTCGCCACGCGATCGCGAATTCAATGCCTTGCCTCAATTACTCGACCGACACCCTCCTCTGAATCTTCGAATTTCGAGGAAAAACGTTCCACGTTGAAGATGTAGCAGGGGGTGGTAATGTGCGCCCCTCCGTTTGTATTTCTTACAATTTTATTCGTAATTGAAACGCATTTGAATTTTCGCTGAAAATGTACGCAAATTAATGAGGTTACGTGCGATACGAAGCGGAAGTTCAAGAAAAATACATTTCATTGGATTTTCCGTAAGAAAATATCCTAAGAAAAATCGTATAAAATAATCGTTTTTACGATAAACGCTGTTTTAGGAGAGTTAACTGGGATGCAAGAGGGTTGTAAAAGTAGTCGCGGACATTTATGTGTAAATTTAGGAACTCGAAAGGAACCTGTGAACTAAACAAAATTATTGGCGTTTTTTATTCCATATCTATTACGTAAAATAAATGTTAAGTAATCCGAGAAGATTATAAAAATAGAAATTTGTGCAAAAATTCACGGTTTGCTCATCGGTATGATGAATATTTCAATCTTGAATTTGTCAAATCACCACGATTGGTGTAACAATGTAGTTCTGACTCATTGCAAATGCAGATACCTGCAATGTAATATTAAAAAAAATTAATGAAATGATCTGCAGACGAACGGACGAGTTTACGGTGCATCGGAATATTTAACAAAGTAGTCCTACGTGTATTACGTAGTAGTCCTACGTGTATTACGTAGTAGTCTTACGTGTAGCACCGTACAACACGCAACAGTGATTCATTAATTACGTTTTCGCGTCGCTCATGTCGAACACGTGTTGTTCTAAACGCAACGGAACACCCAGCGCAGGAAATAGAATTCCGCCTAATTTCCTCCGCCGCGAATTAGCGTTGGAAATGGCGAATTTGCATAAATATCCGGCGATCTAGTTATTTGCGTTCTTGTTGAAAATTTCTTCGCCGTTTTGAGAAAGTGCTGCAACGAGGCGGAAAGCGGTTATCCCGCGATAACATGCAAAGTGAAAAAATGTAAGGGAAAATTTTTTTTCTTAGAGGGGGTGGCTCCTCGAGGAAATTCAATTTAAAAACGAGCGAATGGCAGTGTACACTCGAGTACCATTTAACTCGTTCATTATACCCGCTAAGAACGTAACGAACGTTGCTCCCAGCTTTATTTTACAATTCCACTCTAATTACAACGGACACGAAAAAAAAAAAAAAAAATAAGAAAACCATTAAATTCATTCTTCCGGGATAATCGAGGGAGAAGTAACGATTAGACAGAAATTGAACGGGGTAACATCGTGCGAATCCGGTCCTTTGTCAATGAATAAACAAATTAGCTGGGTTGCGTCAAAGGAATGTCTGCCTCGAATTGGATTTCTTGCTGAATACAAAACGTCTGATTTTTTACTTCGACTCAAGTCGAGAGCCCGGCATTTTATGCGCAAGCATGTAAAGTTAAATGGAACGTAATTTTCTGCCTCAAAGTTACCGTTTTTCTTCCATCGTTGCTCCAGGGATCTTCACAGCGAACGTACACCAGCGGGTAGGATGGTGGAGTGGGGGTGGCTCAAAGGCCGACCAATCAGCTTTTCGTTTCATTCAATTAGAAGTCAAAGAACGAATCGCATCTTTCAACATGGAATTAAAAACCAACAAGCACGAGCGAGCGCCAATGTCGATACGCTTCAAACGCGAAGCCGAATAAAGGATTGATTTATGAAGAGTTGATCGTGATTGGACAAATAACGACCCGAGGAAATAAATGCGCTTTCAATAAGAAATTTCCTGAAGGTTTGATCATTACACTTCTCGTTGTCATCGAGGATCTTTTTTTCACTGAATATTTCGTTTCTTAATTTGAACGTTTAGCCTGTGCTCGGATTGGATTTGTGAGATCGGTCGTTTGAATTTATACTGTTTCAACCCCCTTTTAATATTATAGTGTTCGACTACAGGTGGGAGAAAATTTAAGGGGTGGTTCTCCAAAACAATATAAGACGAAAATGAAGAATAAAAAATTGCGATTTCGGCTTCATCTTTTAGTTATCATGAAGCAAAAATGCGCCTAAGATGCGGCAACCTGTCCAACAGAGGTGCTTACGTTGCTTACGTCACAAAGGCGCGCGACAGTCACGTGACAGATACTCCGCGTACCTCGCAAGAAGTCACCTGGCAAGAATCTGGCGTGTTCTAGCCGAATTATTGGCTAAAGTGTGTGACGTCAAAGCCTAACCATTAGGCGCGAGCGAGGACCCCCTTTGATACGTAATTGTCGCGCGTCTATATGACGTAAGCAACGTACACATTTGTTGGTCGGGTTGCCGAGTTTTAGGCAGATTTTTAAGTGATCATAACTAAAAAATGAAGCCGAAATCGCAATTTTTTTGCTCTCCATTTTCGTTTAAGTCGTCAAGTCGAACACTCGGTATATTTATTGCTGACAACATATTGTCCACACGCGTTTACTCCAAGATACTAACCATGACTGAGACTTGCTCATTGCAGCACTATACAATGAATTCTCGATATATGTCAACAACACGGGTCTCGCCAGCGACAAGTATCGTCCAGGATACATACCCGAGCCGTGTTATGTTTACACTCCTCACGTTATGTGACCCCTCACGGTAGTGGGGATAATTCCGCGACGTTTATCAGTCAAGCGTTGGCGACATATATAGAGAAATCACTGTACCTACATAGCACTACTAATTTAACCCTCGGAATCGAGTCGTAGGCCTATGCCGGTGTCATTTCTGACCCACTACGGTTATCTTTCGATATAAGACGCCGGCTCGGGACCGGCTTTCGTCGTATTTCGGATAAAGAAGAAGAATGAGTCACGAATGACTCCGGCATAGCATATGGACGGTCAAGAAGCAACAACGAACAATTTTTGAAAAAGTCGCCGCTTTCACCGAATGATTAAAAAAAGGCAACAACAGGCGACAAAAAGCTGTGATGTTGCTTCACCGTGGACATAGATCATCAGCAATGAAAAGTTGTTCGTTGTTGCTTCGGCGAAAATGTTTCTATCGTCGTCGTTGTTGTTGTTATCATTCCGGGATGAAAGTCGACGTTACAAATTTCATCGAATGGAACCACCGCGGTGCACCGTTGCAGTTCTCAAATGCGGCGGAAAACGAATACATTGAACTGAGCAAAGGGACACGCAAACAAAACCGACGCCAGCCGCTATTGTTAAGCAAACAATACGCTTTTTAAATATTGCAGAAATTAATCTGACGCTGTCGGACCGAGGGAAATCGCGATGTTCCTCGAGTGCGGTTCGTTTTTTTTTTTTTTTTTGGTTTTTCATTCGGCCAAATGAATTTTGATTGAATGCTCGACTCGGCACGAACGGAATCAAAGATTGCCAAATTTAATGAACAAAAATATTCGCGAATGGAGAAACAATATTGCCACGGTTGGACACTGGGTTTATCGATCGATGTGGGGAGTCGAATTTGGGAGCAGTGGGCGGAACGAGGACATTCGTTAGGCAGGTCTCATTATTTACCTGTTTTAGTGAAATTTTTAATTGTCCGTTACATTCTTTCCATGGACTTATTAACTCTTAATTGATCGATGTATTTTCATATGTCATTTCGGGTGGTAACATTTTGATATTTTTTTTTTAAACGAAATACGGCATGTAACATGCTTAAAGAAGTATTATTAACACTAAACCTACCACGGTCTTATAGTTTATAATTATTGAAACTATAAAAATTCATTTATGGAAAATAGTAGAATAAATTTCCTTGTCCAAGCATTTATTATGTAGAAAATTACGGACAGTCTCAAGAAATTTAGGGTTGCCATTTTTGTAAGGCAATATTTACCAGATACTGTTAATACTTGGTAGTTTTAGTGTTAATATTGAGAATATTATCATTTGTTTAAAGAGATTCATGGAATGCCTGAGACAGACTGCTGGCTACTTAAATATTAATTTTTACATGTATTTTAATCGCATTTATATTGTACAATTATTTCTCCTGCAATAGGGTCGAAAAATATATAAATAAATCATTTACCAGTTAATATGAAATAAACGATCTCTGCTTTCATTTCTTCTAATTATAAAATTGTGTCTGCTTTTTTCATCAGATCGTGGTTGAAAGAAGTGGTTTAAAAAATATTGAGCCATTTACAATGCTCGTGGCTTTTTGCAGGAAATTAAAAAAAATTGTTTCCAAATAGAAAATAATATGAATACTGAAGGGGAAATAAAGCTTTCTGTTCTTTTACGGTGTCCTTCCAGTCACGTGCATCAACGTGACACGAGCAAAAGCCAAAGCGTCTATTAGAATTCTGTGTCATCAAACAAGCAGACTCGTCGTTCGTCAAACAAGCGATCAAACGCTTCTAAACGATAGTGCACACTCCCATCGTTGAGTTGGCATTAAAAAGTATCATAAAGACAAAATGAAATATAAAAACAAACTCCCGTCGCTTTATATGCCAAGCAATATGGCTGACTCTCTGCTATTAGGTATGTTCCCAACGAAATTCCGTCGTGAAGAATATTAATAACGATAATAACGCATATCATCGCTGTACACGTGTAAGGCTACACTTAATAACAATTAGCAGACACAAAGTGATAAGCAGACTGCGGATTTTCATGCAAAATAAAAATGGTCTGTACTAATTACATGTAACATGACCTCTGTAGATACTCATTTCGTTTTTAAATAATTTTAACGAATCCAAAATAATGCAACAGTATTTTAAAATTGTTCAAATGGTTTTATCGTTTTGTATTTCATGTATACATTTTCGTCATAATATCCGCAGTCTAGTGATAAGTAAGCGGACATAAAATTAATATAAAATAATATGAATATTCAGCGGATCTTTTACCAACAATACATTCATTTGATGTCACTTCTGTCCCTACCTACTCGTTTTTGCGATAAATGCATAAAATCCGCAGTCTAATTATAACAATTACAATTACGAGTCGGTTAATAGATAAATGATAGAAAAAACGCGAACTGTTTATCTCGATTTCCGGTTCACGCCGAAGAGGTCACGCACCGTTTCCCCTTCTTCGTCACAGATCTGTCGACCAATCACCGTCCGAAATTTCGATTCATTCGCCGCCCCCACCGTCGCGCACGGGAGTAGGTGCGGGCCAGGCGAAAAAACGGCGAACTAATTCCGGGAATCAATTCGCGCTAATAGCGGCGAACAGTCGAAAACAGTGCGAAGGAGAATTCGTATAATCGATTCGGGACGGCAGTTCGCGTCGTCACTTTGTTTCCAGGTGGGCGGCTCATGATGAAGGGTGCTCAGGTGGAAACACAACCGGTCTGCCCGGCGACCCTCGACTCACCCACTTCAGCGGCGAACGTGATTCGATTTAACGCATTCCGATTGAAAACTTTTTTCCCCACCTCTCCTCTCCCCCCCCCCCCCTCTCTCGCTCTCTTCTACCACCACCCACCCAGAGCCGGACAGATTCGCAAGCTCTCGAGCATCCGGTGACAACTCTCGGCGCGAGTAATTTCCGTTTGATTAAGGAACCGCCGCGAAAAAAAGGCTGCTCGCGACAGCTCGGAATTCAATAGTCGCGGCGACGTGGACGTGGCACACGTGGATCGGGGACGGCGAAAAAATTTCGCGAACGGGGCCACATCTCACCCGACCACCTCCGACAAGCCCCGGATCCCTAGCTCTCTCTAATTAAATTAAATCCGCACTTAATTCCACGAACTTCCCCGAGAAAATTTGCTCCGACGCGAACCAACCCCTTCCGATCGCGCCGAAGGGCGCTTTGCGGCTGCGAAATTAATTTTTTCGATTTTTGGGACTCGTTCTAGCTGAGTGCAGGTCCCTCACTGTACTGCATTCTTACGTTTGCTATACATTTAATTAACAGTAAACCTACCGAGCCTTAAAAGTTACTAATACACGTTGTCTTATAGAAATGACGAGATTGAATTTATTTGGATTTTGTGCGGTTCGTATTACAATACATGCTCTCCTAAATGTAATTATTTATTCGTTTCCCACGAAAGCATCTGTACAATTTCAGTCTTTGTAAAATAAAAAATCTGGAGCGGTCATTTTGACCGGCGGTGGTAGGTTCGGTGCACATAAATCCACAGAGTTCGCCGAGAAAATTTGCTCCGAGCAGAATCAACCCCTTTGATGGCGTCCAAGGGCGCTTTGGGGCTGCGAAAATAATTTTCTCGATTTTTGGGACTTGTTCCAGCAGAGCTTAGGTTTCTAACTATAGTCCATTTAATGGAATCTGCACATAATTCCACGGAATTCGATGAGAAAATTTGCTCCGAGGCGGACCAACCCCTTTGATGGCGTCCAAAGGTGCTTTGGGGTTGCAAAAATAATTTTTGAGAATTTGTTCTAGCATGTTTTGGGTTTCATACTCTTGCGCGTTCTTTTATTTGGCTATGTACTTAATTCCTGGGTCCACCATTATTAATTATTATTAATAATTATATTATTAATTATATGGACTTCGAATGCAGCTTTTGATCAAATTTATTGAGAAATTCTGAAGTTGATCTTCGATTCTACTGCAAAATTGCCATTAAGTGTTACGTTTCGACTTAACTTCGTTTAGTTCACTTTTTAATTTTTCTCAGACGTTTTAGTTCGTTAGTGGTAAAAAAATTTCGGAAACTGCGCAGCTTGTCGGATGTTGCTCTTCCCGTGAAATGTTTCATTTTCGCAACTACAGCGATGGAAAAGTCAAGTAATATTCTTGATTATACCGGCAACGTTGAATGCGTAATAAGAGCTCGTCAACGATGAATAATGATAATCACTAGGTATCGACGGATTTCATAGATAAATTGGCCCTGATGGACAGCTGTTGCCTCGTAATTGTATTTCGCTGCAGCTTTCAGCCGTGTTCCGCACCGGCGTGAGAATTTCTCGCATCCACGCACATGCGTAATGCCATAATAGCGGAGCGCCAGCGAAATTTCCAATGCGCGTGCATTAGAAAAATATTTGAGGACGCGGCGGCGCATAGACGGTTCCGTTTTTATATGTATTTACATGACACCGTACCCTTCGCAATCGTTCCACTGAATTCATTCGAAACATAGTAAACGACCTTCACCTTCTGTCGAAAAATACCTAGCGGACAAACGGCAGAAATTAATCTACTTGAATGAAAAATTAAAATAGTATTTGGAAAGACACCAAAAACGAGTAAATTTTTCGGTGACATACGTATCGTCGATTAAAGACAAACCGATATAAATTCGTGCTAAATTGTAAATACAAAAATATGTTGAATAAATGAAGAATCATCAAAATTGTACAAGCGTTTTGAAAATTGGCGCAGCATTTCGCGTAGATAAAAATTCATAAGACGCTGCAAGGGAAAGCCAGAAGTCGAGTGTACCTGTCGAACAGTGTAATCGTTGCACACAGAGAAACTCGCAGTCAAATAAATTTTCCGCGTCTCTCCTCGACGTTCACGCGAACTTTCCCGTCATCGGGAAACTTGACAAAGCAGCATTCTCAACGTCACTTATGAAACGCGGGTCGAATATGACGCATCTACTCGAAGATACAGGCTTTGTGCCGTCACGTGAGATTTCCGATCCCCTATAAAGCATGCTCGTCGGGCGAACCGGAGCAATACATCTCCGGGAATACAGTATTGTGACCCGTAAAGAAACTTCGAACACCGCGATCTCTGACATTTATCTCGTGCGCCGGTGTCGCGCTGCTGACTCTTATAACACAATATGATTGGCTGAAGCTTGATAACGGAACCACTTTCGTTCTGGCTGAATCGTGGCTGGCAAAATTCGATTTTGTTCCGTTTAACGTCATCGCCCCCCCCCCACACGTGGTCATAATTAAACACATTTGTTTCCCTATTTCTCGCTAGTAAAGAATATTTGGGAGAGCACAATGAATTTGACAGGAATCATGGCTTCGTTTGCATATACTGATACTTCAACGAAACAGACCTGGTCATTTGGTCACGTTTGGGACAATCTTCTAATGTAGCGAAATGTGTAAATATAAATAAAAATGAAACACTTGGTTTTATAATTTTGTAAAAAACCTTCGATAGCTCAGTTGGTAGAGCGGTGGACTGTAGTTGGAATGATTGCGTACGGTTTTATAATTTTGTAAATTTTTTTTTAATTAATGGGAATAACACTGGTATTATCGCGAACATTCAAAACAGCTTGAACACTGCCTCGATTCAATTTAATGAAAATATTATTGAACGTTCAGGAACGTTGCAGGAACCTGTGAAAAACCAATTGAACGTAGCTCGATACAATTTTACCCTTCGAATTCAATAAAAATTGATGAAGCATTTATTTTGCTTCTTATTTTTGTACGTTATCGTTTTAACATGCTACCATTATTAAAATTCCAGCGATTGTTCTGAAAATGCCGCGATCATGATGAATCACTTCGAAAACACTGTACGCATTCTTCGCAAAGGTGACCTTTCTCACGAAGGATTACACGAGATCTTTTCCTGAAATGTTGACACTCGACACACAGAGATTCTACCGATAGCATTTGTCCAACGGCTTACAATGACGCCGCCTTTTTACCGAGTGTAGAACCTTGACAATCTGGATCGCTGTTGCCAATAGTCAAGACATAGTGAGCTCCGAGAGATTCCCGTTCGACGTTTCTGTCAGGAGATTGTTCCGAAATCGTGAGAAAATCCTTATCAGCACCTAGAAAAGATTTAAGAAATCATCGTCGCGGGATTGCAGGAAATATTTCAATCACAGGCCCACGATTACTATACTGTATTTTCCACAATCACTGCATAATTTTTTTTCCATGTGAAATTTAAGAACACGTTATTTTCACTGTGCAAGCATAATTAAAAGTAGAAACAATATACTATTAACAATTAAATAATTAAAAACTAAATTATAATTAGCTGACTGTGAATTTTATGCATTTATAATACAAATAGGTGAATACATTTGGAACAGTAAAAAATCTTGCGAACACAGCTATACGTTATTTTCAACTAATTAAAATTATTGAAGAAAGAAATTTCTGTACGGTTTCGGCGTCTTGCAGTTGATGAAACAACATTTTATTTTGCTTAAAGGTCCGCAGTATAATTTATATGAGCTATATCTTCTGTTTTTTTTTTAAATGAGGCACAGAAAATTGATTTGCATTATTGGTAGCTAATTCGACAGCCATGGCTCGGGTCCATGGCCACACTTCAACGATGCAGTTTTCCGCGCAATTCATTTTCCCAGGTCATTATATCTCATCCAGTGGCCGTGCCGCTCATAAAGGCGCAGCTTGTATATTAACGGGCAAGTTGATGGGTTCAGATAATCCACTTAGCCAAGAAATTCCCAAGAGAAAAATTTCTCGCGGCCAGAAGAGTTAAGTCCTTAATCCGCAAAACCCTGTTTCCGCGGGAGCTAGCGAATCCGAGAACCACTCTTGCTGGTTTGATGAATCGCGCCTTAACATCCGGCTATATGGACCGAAGTCCTCCTGCCAAAATTCACCAACTATAGCCCTTTTTTTCTTTTTTTTTTTTATCACTATTACCAATTTCTTTTTTTCGCGCGACGAAAGACACCCTCTAATTTAGCTACCCTTGTAGACCTGTTCCTGAATTGTCGAGAATCATTTCAAGCAAGTTAACCCTTTGCACTCGGCGCTATTTTCATTCTAAAACTAAATTTTTCTTCCGTCTTAGAATATTTTCATTTTATTCATACGAAACTGATTCGATTTCCACATATAATATTTAAATGTTCAGTAATCTATTGGATACAAATTTTGTAATCTAACAAATAATTTGTAATATTTGTTGTAATTTCCTTGAAATATTGCCACAACAACTTCTAGTGGTGCTTCAGAGTCACCACTCGAGTGCAAAGGGTTAACACTAAAAGTATTTTTGTGAAACGATAAATTTTACTCTGAATAATATCTCACTTTTATGCTGTTATTAGACTGCGGATTTACTTTGCGTAAAATAAAAATTGTCCGCATCAGTTCACTGTGATCGATGAAACAGACAAATTGCCAACATTAGAGAAGAGTATGATGCACTCGGATCGTTCGGAGGTGCATCCATCCGAAAGCTCACTGACCAACATCGCGAACCTAACTCCGCAAGGTCCAGTCTCCAGTCCACAACGCTTCTTCCCCGAACTTTTTCATTCCCGTGAAAAAGCTCGGATGCTTTTTCCTTCTTGTCTCTTTGCCGGGAGTGGAGTCTGAGGCAGGTCTGGGCTAAAAAGCAGGGAACGTGTACGCGGGAATATGCCCCATATACCGTGACCCATTACGATATTCTCCGCGGGGTTCGCAAAAACCCTGTGGCTCCGTAGCGTTCAGAAAGTTCCGCGGATTCGTGCCGTTATAATTCATACCTCTCCTCTTCTCCTTTTTTTTTGCATCAGCTCTTCCCCCTCCCCCTCGCGCCATTCTCTTCAATCCCATGGCGGAGCAACTCGATTCCCACGGAATCAGGACTTTTGCTATGTTTTAATTGTACGCTAAAGTAACGTTGTTGCTGTCTTCGGAGAACCCGCGGCCCGGTAAAACAACAAACGCACCGAGCGACTGTTAATTAGACTGCTTTTACGAGATTTCGCGGAGGTTGAAAGGGGCCGGTGGAGGGGCGGGGAGGGAGGGGGCTGGAACAGCTTTAATTATGTAACGGTACACCGCGTCGTGAGCTTTTTCCATCGCTGCGCAAAATTCTGCGTAATTAAAGGCGCACGGACTGGCTCCGACAAGCGAACCGCGCGCGCAGCAGCAACAACACGGCGAACGGAATTTTTAACGAGATTATTATGCCGGATTTTGTTCGTGTGCCCGGCTGTTTACTGACCCAAATTTATCCAGCTTCTAGCTGCTCGATTCGCCGCCGACCGCAAACAAAAGAGTTTCTCGCGTCTCAATTTATGGCAGAACGATGAAGTATTGCCAGTGTCTCATGACGTGCACGCGGGATGGCACGGGGAACGAAGTTTGACGTCACGCGAAAATTCCCTCCGAGGAAATACAGTATTCTCTCCGTAACTGTCGAAAAGATCTCTACCGTAACTGTCGAAATTTTATCCCCACCACTGGGCAGATCCCCGCCTTGTACCGTGACATCGACTTCTGTCAGCGAACATCGTTGCCGGGAAAATTCCCTCCGAGGCGATACAGTATTCCCTCGGTAACTGTCGAAACGATCTGTACCGTAATTGTCGAAATTTTATCCCCACCACTGAGCAGATCCCCGCCTTGTACCGTGACGTCGACTTCTGTCAGCGAACAGCGTTGCCGGGAAAATTCCCTCCGAGGCGATACAGTATTCCCTCGGTAACTGTCGAAACGATCTCTACCGTAACTGTCGAAATTTTATCCCCACCACTGAGCAGATCCCCGCCTTGTACCGTGACTTCGGCTACTGTCAGCGAACAGCGTTGCTGCCAAAATTTCCTCGGAGGCGATACAGTATTGCCTCGGTAACTGTCGAAACGATCTCTACCGTAACTGTCGAAATTTTATCCCCACCACAGAGCAGATCCTCGCCTTGTACCGTGACGTCGACTTCTGTAAGCGAACAGCGTTGCCGGGAAAATTCCCTCCGAGGCGATACAGTATTCCCTCGGTAACTGTCGAAACGATCTCTACCGTAACTGTCGAAATTTTATCCCCACCACTGAGCAGATCCTCGCCTTGTACCGTGACGTCGACTTCTGTAAGCGAACAGCGTTGCTGCCAAAATTTCCTCCGAGGCGATACAGTATTCCCTCGGTAACTGTCGAAACGATCTCTACCGTAACTGTCGAAATTTTATCCCCACCACTGAGCAGATCCTCGCCTTGTACCGTGACATCGACTATTGTCAGCGAACAGCGTTGCCGGGAAAATTCCCTCCGAGGCGATACAGTATTCCCTCGGTAACTGTCGAAACGATCTCTACCGTAACTGTCGAAATTTTATCCCCACCACTGAGCAGATCCTCGCCTTGTACCGTGACGTCGACTTCTGTAAGCGAACAGCGTTGCTGCCAAAATTTCCTCGGAGGCGATACAGTATTGCCTCGGTAAGTGTCGAAACGATCTCTATCGTAACTGTCGAAACGTCATCCCCACCATTGGGGGATCCCCTTGGAAACAGTCAAGCGGTAGACATTGCAACTTTTGTAACTTTTAATTTTGTTTTTTATAAAACTTTTACCACCGTGTTCGCTTCGTATTTCTAATGAAATTGGTATCGAACTCGATATAACTAGCGTTATAATTACTCGTGTAATCAGGCATAAAAGCATCTTTAATATTTAAATTGCATGAACTCGATCGGAAAAAGGGTGTAAATTTCGTGTCCACTGTAAAAGTTCGTTAGCACGAATATTAATTGACCATAAACTCATAGCATGTTTGGAACCGTTTTAATTGGCTTTTATTGGTTTAATCAAATAACCGAACAGTCGAGCTGCCTCTTTATTGCAGCAGTTTTTTCACTCGCGAATAATTCAAAATCATCGTCATATGCTATTGAAAAGATAATAATACGTTCCCTAATAAAAGAGGTATTTTAATCATTAGACTGCGTATTTTCAAAGCTGTGAAACCAATTTAAAATTATTTTCAATTTAATTTACCAATTTAATTTTCATAGTATCGCATTATTTTCGATTTGTTAAAGTTATCGAAAGGAGAAATAATTTTTCATTCGACTTCTGTTCCCTACAGTTGACACGAACAAATTTTCTTTTTGCATCAAGACCTGCAGCCCGGTAATAATAACAAGTACGATATTATTTCATCACATCATTGGTCACTGTCTACGTAAAATCACCAAACTAGCAGAAAAATTAACCCATCAATTTTCCCTCGACTCATGAAGAATACAGAGGTCTGGAGTGATTCATTCGAGAACGTTATCGTGGTGAATAACCGAACGATGTCTTTTTAATGCTCAGATTTGATCGAAGATCATTATTTCCCGTACCGTTTCTCATCCAATAAATATGTATGGAATATTAGTATCCGGATTTCGTGGGAGAAGTTGGTATTCCGCCTTATCAGAGATATTATTCGAGCATTTGTCTCGGTGTCGGGGATGGAAAGGGGCCGAGAGGAATAGATCTCAGCATGATGGCGAAGATATTGAGTTAACGCCGCAGTAAAACCGCCCCGATGCACCGATCCTTCGAAACTGCGGGTCGGAGAAGAGGGAAAAGACCTGTTGTCGAGGTCCGGGGGACGGAAGGAAGAGCAACGCGGTATTAATTACATTTAAGCTCGCCGGCGGGGTCATGGTTCGCTCGAAATTTCCTTCCCTATTTACATACTTCTTTCTTGGGGGTTGAAATGGCCTTTTGATTAGCGCGAATTTCACTGTTTTCTCTTCTCCCTGCTCGAAGTTTCGCCTGATCGATGCAAGCGAAATATAATACAATTTTCCACGCCACGTTTTTCATTATTTACTTTGTCACCTGTCATTTTTCCTGTTTTCAAGGGGGGAACCTTCTGTAAAATAAACTTTTTCAGCTTTTTTTTTTATTTAAATCGACAGGAAATTTCCTCCGATAAAAGAAGTTAGAAATTGATCAGAGATGTTCTTGTACGGTATTTTCAAAATAAAGCGAACGGTTGTATTGGGCGGAGTACAACTTTTCGAGGAAGAGGAAGATCCGTTCTGTGGCTCTGAAATCGCAGATTAGCAAGAAACCGCGGCAAGTTAAAATGCATTAAGATTTTTTCACGATATGCAAACACGTAACGTGTTTTTCACGTTACTCAAAATTTCAACGCATTTTTCTCGAAACGCAAATTTTCGCACGCCGAGCAACGTAGCTCAAAAACTGATTACTCCATCTTTATGAAACTTGGCATAAATATTCTATAAATAATTCGCCACAACATGACGAGCTCCGATGTTTACATTTTTTATTTAAAACATTGTTATTAACTGAAAATCATAACAGGAAATCTGTTTTTTTCAAAACCTCGCCAATTTTGCAATTTTGCAAATTTTAATAAAAGAGGAATGTCATGTTGTGCATATCTGCGTCAGCTAACGATTCCATTTTTATTTTTTCATTTGAGATTATTTTTGTGCACTGAACGCTGCACGGCGCATTTCCAGGATGCCATTTTCAAGCCGCCATTGCACAATTGATATTAACGATTAGAATTTATAACAAATATTTTTGTTTACAATATAACGTTAATAAATGATACCTCAAATTTTCAAATCAATCTATACATTACATTTTTCGAAAAAAATTCTTGAAAACCAGGCCATTTACACAAGGGTCCCTCCTGCACGTACCATTATGCATTACTGTTAAACCCATAACTGCGACATGCAAAACTGAGGACACAATTGAAACGTCTCTAGAAACATTGACAAATTTTTTTCGATGATGGATCTTCCGCAGATTTGAAGATTGAAGGCTCCCCTTGACAACGACACTAGAAAAGTTGATGCACGATTTTTCTCGGTTGATTTATTACGGTTAGTAATTTTCACAACGCTGAAAAAGTTATTTCGACAAAGCAATAACGCAAAATGGGATCTCTTCTCGGCTGGGAGTCGACGAATTTTCGTTTCCGTTTCTGCGTGTGTCAATGTTTGAAATACGGCGTTAAGCGGAACGAAGAGAGAGAGAGAGAGAGAGAGAGAGCCAAAGGGTAATGTCGATTCGACACCGAGGAAGTCAAAAGAAAAATTAAATGAGAGGGAAAGAGATTTCCGGTGGCGGGTGAATTTGACGGTTTGTCGGTCACCGAGAGAATGGAATGGACAGGGGGTTGTAAAAAAGGGGTTGAAAGTCAACCTCACGGTGGGGGTGAGAAAAGGATTCCAACGGGCGAAGGAGATCGCAATCACGTTGGATCGTAAAGCGATCGCTAACATTTCCGCTATCCGGCTAAATTCAGATTCGGATTCCGGACGGCGGCGGCGGCTGCGGCGGCGGGGGACGAGGAGCGGGATAGAATATGGTTTTAAGCGATAATAACGAGGCGGGTGAAAGTAGCGATAGTGAAATCACAGAGGGACGGTAAAGTTCGCGCCGATTCCACGATGAATAAATTTCGCCAACCAGAATATTTTGATTCGGCCAATCTCATTCGAAGTTTCGAATTAAATACGGGCTGAACCGGAAAATCGTTTCTGCCGATTCTGCTTAACCGATTCGCTCGACTAATCTGCATATAAATGCACCCACATTTGTTACTGTAAGTTCCATAGATTCTTATAAACTGTCCACGAAATGTTGCCTAAACGTAAAATCAATACACCCTTGCAGACGATTTATGATTTACGATCTACGATTTATTTTCGATTGACGTGTTTATAGACATCGTTTTGGTATATATATTATAATTAGACTGAAAGAACAAAATATTCAATATTTTACGTTCACCTGTTATGCCACTGTAATATTGTCACATTCACCTGTTATACCTTCATTGTCACTGTAAATTTTGAAGATTCGTGTAAACAGTCTGCGAAATGTCATCGTTAGTTCTTACATAATTTGTAGAATAACTTTTAGTGTATACCAACGTTTGCATGGTGTCCCTAATTGTTGTTGGTATCAAGTCATTTCTGGCAATTCTGTTTAATCGAATCACGTGATCAATCTGCATACAAATGCACGTATTTGGTACTATAAGCTTCACAGATTCGTGTAAACAGTCTACGAATTGTCATCGTCATCGTCATCGCAATATTCATCAGTCGCATTTATTACTCGACAGTTCTAGTGTTAAGCTGGTCTAGCAAAAATTTACACTCGTGATTTTATTTCTAACCATATTCTATCGAATGCAATCATTTCTACGCTTGTCTTTCTTCAGAAACGACTTCCAATTCGTTTCAACTTTTCAGACGAATTAGATTTTAAATTAATATACAGGGTGTTCCACGTAACTCGAGTATCTAAACTATCTCGCTTGTTTATTGTGATAGAAAAAAATTGCAGAGGACGACATTAGTTGGTTCAGAGGGGCAAATACTGTGATAGGCAAAAAAATTTGTTCAAGGTTATATTTTTTGAGATTTCAAGGTCATCGAAGTTTTTTTAAATGTAATGATATATTTTTATTATCGCTATATGATAGCCAAGGTCAAGACGAATCCAACGACCTGTAATATTATGACCTTCACGTGACCTTTCCAATTCAGATGAACTAAATTTCAAATTTATTATATTTTACATAAAGTTTTATGTTCATTTGAAATCAAATATATATTTGAAAGTGAATTAAATGTTTCTCTTACTCCCACCCCTAAATCTTAATCCAATCGCAAGCGACATTTTACCTTATTGTTAGTGTGAATACTTAGAGTCCATTACATTTTAAAATACAGTCTACCAAAAATGAAACACGTACTTAACAATGCGGTGGAAAAATTCGCGTTCTCCGCAGCGCTTTCGAAAAAGAAAGGCAGCGTCGGCGGCCGCAACAATGTTGCAATATTCATCCGCGGAATCCGTTCCCCCCAATCCGGTGCCAAGATCCTTTTTCCGGCTGCCGGCAACCTGCTCGCCGTCAGCTGTTCAATTATAGACAGCTGAAATATCATTCTCGCGTATTTTATTCACAGCTCCGACGACGTGTAACACGGAGGACAAAAGGGGATGGACGGTCAAATGGGGGTTGGAGGGTGTCTACAGGGTGTTCGATTAGGTCGATATTTTCGTGGTCGACCCCGCGAGATGAAGAGAGCGCGATAGAATGGCTTCGCTTCCAGGTAATTAGCAGTCTAGAATCTCTGATCGACCAATAGCAGCGCGCATAAGTTAGGTCAAAAAGGACACGGACGGCGACGCATCGCCGGAGAAACAGAGAGACAGAGACCGAGTTCACGCGCCGCTATTAATAGATGTTAATTATTGAATTGGAAACGGGGCTTCTACAGGAAATTGGATCACTCTTCATTTTCGTCGGACTTTCGCTTGTAGAACAGTCCTATTAAATATTAACTCTACATACTCGAAAAGGATCTGACAGGGGTGAAGAAATGTCTCTTCCATAGGTGATTCTGCAGCCTCTAGTGACGATTAGGATTTTATGCATTGCAATTTTTTATGGTGCAAACACCAAAAAGAGTTTCTCTTACCATTCACAGGCCACCGAGGCCACCTGTATCTTTTTCCATTTAAAATAAATCTACTTAATAATTAGCCCCTTAAGCCTAACCCCCCTAAGGGTACAATGATTTCTCTATATATGTCGCCAAGGCCCGCATGATAAACGAATAAGGAGTGTGAACATAACACGGCTCAGCTATGTCTTCTGGACGATACTTGACGCTGGCAAGACCCGTGTTGTTGACAGATATCGAGAATTCACTGTATTCATAGCGGTCAATTTATGGGACAAAGTGTTTAAAAATTTTACGTATCCGTTTGGCTATATTGTAAGATAACATAGTGTAGTTTTCACGGAATTATCTATATTATTCGTTAAATTATTGTACGATGTCAACAGCATATCACTTTTCATGACTGCCAATATGCATTACCTCAATAATGAATTGGCGCATGTACAGGGTGGTCCACGCACCTTCTACACCTTCAACATTACCGTTACTCGTAACAATATGAAAAACTGATGTAATACTAACATGGCGAGGGGGGGGGGGGAAATATTGTGATGTAAACATTTTTTATGCGCGTGATGGCGTTTCGGAGATTTCAAGGTCACCTTGAACGGAAAGACCCACCTTTCGTAGAGTATCGATTTCTGCGTAGAAATTTATTCACATGCCCTAGATATAATAGTTAATGTGATATTACGGAAATAATTAACCGAAGAGGGTGTTGTTTGCGAATGCTGTGACTCAGCCTTTCTTTACACCCTGTACGTGGAGGCAGCTCGAACCAGAATCAGGTATCGGGTCTTGTGCATTTTGCAGCAGCAGCGAGGTATCGGAATCCTTCCTGGGCGTGTAATTTTTTCACAGTGGTGGGGGTGGGGGGGAGGGGGGAGGGGAGGGGGAGAAGAAGGAGGAAGGCTCATACAACGAAAGGCCGACTCCGCGATTCGGTAATCCAGTTAAAGGACCCGTCCGTCGGCGTCGGGTCGCACCGGGCGGAATCGGGTAGGGACCCGTTCGCGATCACTTTACGAGGCGACGTGATTGCGATCATCCGGCTTTTTGCCGCTCCCGAACCCACTTGGAAATCCCCCGGAGTACTTTTAATAATTCAGTCGAATCCGCCGGAGACACGGCGTCGCTGCATTGCTTCGGGAACGAGACGAAAAAAAAAACAGACAGACAGACACACACACACAGATACACACAGAAAAGAGAAAGAGAGAAAGAAAAAGAATTAAACCTCGAGCCGTGTTCCGATGGCGTGGACGGAATACGAACGACCCTAAAACAGAGGCCCGCCCCGTAATTGTTCCCGCGGATAAGTAATGGAGAATTGAAAATCACGCGGTCGATTGAAAATCCTCCGCGTGCACAAACCGATCGATCCAAGAGAAAGAGAAAGAGAGAGAGAGAGAGCAGATTTTCCTTCGGAATCGATAGCCCGTGACGGAATACCAATTAGATTCGGTTTTTGCCCGACACACCTGTCCCGAACGAAACAATGTCCGACTGCGGTGGAAACGAATCGACTGGAGACCCCTATTTCACCTGCATCGACGTGACCCCGCGCCTTTTGTTCCCCGTAATTTTTAAGGCACGCTCCCTGCGGATTAAATCGGTGTTTTACTACTAATCGATTCCTACGAAATCATTCAATATTCTCAGGTGGCAATTTTACTACCGTGAGAACACCTGTGTCTGAGCACCACCATGTATATGAAATAATCATCTGTTGGAATTATGACAGACATATTAGTCTGGCTATGGTCAGAATTTACATTGTATATGTCTATTGAAAAACTGTGGTGGTACCAATTACTGTGCCTATATTAATTATACCTATTTGTAAAGCATAATGAATATTAAAACAGAGACATATAACATTAACTGACTTTAATGAGGAAAATTGAATATCTTTTTTCTTTTTTCATAATTAATGTAGGCACAGCAATTGGTACACCCACAGTAATTGGGTCCCTTAGCCTATATTTAAAACAAAATAGTCCCTTTCTTTCATTTAATCTAGCTTGCCTGGTAAGTTAAACCTGAATGAATATAAAATGGAACAAGGATACTTTTGACCTAATTTTTCTGACAGTATATTTCGTCGAGTATTGGCGGTATTGGCATAGACAACAGCGGTAAAATACAATGGATCAATTATTTTATCATTATTTTCAGTAATTCAGTTCACAGGTTGTTTCAGAAAATTTCTACGAAGAGAAGTTGAAAAGTTTTTTAATCAGAAGTTGACCAAGAAATTTGATAATTGATAATCTTGAAAGCCGAAGTTTAGCGGCTGCCTTTTTCAATTATTATGGGATTTTCTAGTTTGTTTTCTTGCTCCGAAAATTTTCAGTGTAACAGTATCTTTAATAACAATGAAATATACTATGATAAACGTGAAGGAAATTTTCTAGAAAAATTAGATCTATTCAAATAATTATTTTCCAATATATTCCGACACAAAATTAATTACGGTCGATTAATTTAGGTACATTTAAAATTTGTTGTACTTTGATTTATCCCAAAGAAATGAACAAGATTGTGTAATAGTCTCCCGAGATAACAATTCACCTAAAGATGATCACAGTCCACATATATAAATTGTAATTCAAACCAATCGTCGGCATACTTACTTCACAGTATGATCGCATCAGGCGTTAAAAATTTAAATTTCGATTCAAATCGCAACTTCGTATAACTTGTAATTGCGTTTGAACTTGTAATGAGATTTCACTGATTTTATACCATGAACTTTGAGCATTTTACTTTTTTAATACATCCTTTACTGCAGAAAGAACTTCAATTTTAAGCGAGGATCTCATACATACTGAACATCATACATACATCAATTAACATATCTTTTATCTACAAATATAAAATTATTTTCGTCACTTGAAAAGTGTGTCTTTAAATATTCAGTATCTTTTAATACCTACAACACCATTTTGAGAATATTACCTCCCAAAAAGTTCTTTTCTCAAAAGCCACATAAAAACATTCGTACAAATCCAAATTTAAATAGTGTGCTTAAAATTTTGTGCTGCTTATTAAGTAGAGAAAAATAATTTATTAAGGGTGGTTTTGCAAAAATCCTCGCGAGTGATCTATCGGAAAAATATCCTCTATTTAATCGCAGTATTAACCCTCAAATCGCGGGACTTGGGTCCAGTTTGACACAGAGTTACAAATAGTCTGCGGATCTTTATGAAAAACAAAAAATTTTGCAACTGTTGTAAAGACAAGGAGCTACTTTAGAATCTCTTTCTTTAACAATTTTAATTAGTTCAAGGTAATGTATCGACGTGTATCGATTTTAAAAATATTTTCATTGTTTCATGTTGTAACTACTCATTTTTATTATAAACGCAGAAAATGCCTAGTTACAAGTGTTCCATTTAAAGTCTAACATTTAACACCAAATGTAAATTGTCGATAATTAAACGCTGTAACAAGAGTAACGTTGATCTCAACGAAATGGGTCAAAAAAATATTAGAATGGATTTAGCCGGCCGTGAAGTCATCAAAAACGTTCACGATCCAAAGAATAAACGCAGAAATCGCGAAAAGATAAAAATGTTAACTTCAAAAAAAAAAAAAAATAATATATAAACCGAGTGATCGACTATCGTTTCGCAAACAGACACGAGTTTTTTTAACATTGTTCCGGCATGGTAGAAATTCTAATGTCGCGTCGATTTATAGTCGACTCGTTGGGAGTAGATGAAAAAGTTTTATTGCGATCACGTCAGCCCGTAAAACGATAGATCGGCATTACCCGGCTAATCCGCTAATTCCAAAGATTTGCTCACGGCGATGGCTCGTGAATTTCAAGATATCGGCAAACCCCTTTTTGCACGAATTAAATTCAGGAATCACTGTCCGATTTTTCGTTCTTTCTTTTTTCCAGCTCTCTCTTTTTCTCTCTATCCTTCTTTTTTCACGGTATTAACGTGTTGTGAGGACTCGTCAGCCCGAACGACCCGATTTTACGTTTAAGACGATTAATTTCCTCCTTTTTTAGCCCCCTCAGCCGACCCCCACGAGTGCACCAGATTCTCCTCGCGTTATTATATGAATATAAACGGGGATCTCGATAATTTTCTTTGGCTGAGCCACGAGAGATAGCATTCGAGACGCGGGAACGTTCGTTCAGGGCCGGGAACTTCGCTTGAATTATTTCAGTAAACGAACATTGAAAACGGTCTCCCGCCGAACCGAATGGCACCGGCCACTTTTGCTTTGCTTGAATTTCATAAAAATAAGCTGCATCGGCGAAATTATAAAGTAACTCCACGGAGCCGCGCTGGATATACAACTGGCCGCGCGATTGAATTGAAATTACATGAAAATCTGTATGCAAAACGCGGCCGGAGGAAACAACAAGCTTCCACATTTTTCTTAGATTGTCTGCGGAGACTGCAGAAACGTAGTCATTATAACTAGTTGTGTATGACGAGTGGGCTGCGGACCTTCACGCAAAATAAAAATTGCCTTTATCAATTGCACGAAATTGAAAACGATAAGAAATTTCTTTCCTCGTTTAACACTAGGTTTACGGAGCACAAGAAGTGAGTTACATTACTTTATAGAAATAAGTAGAATGTGTCTGTCCAAGTTTCTAGCCACTTTTTAAATAATATGTACCTAAAGAAATAAATTTGTTGAGTAATTCCTCGTAGGTGGATCTTCACAATCTCAATAGTCGTTAATTAAAAATATCAGAACCCGTCATTTTGACGGTTCCCCTAAATCTAGTGTTAATAGATTCAAAAAGTTGATATTATTCACGCATATACTGCATATACTATTAAAATCTCTTTGTAAAATAATTTTGAAAAGAAATTTCAAGTTGATTCGTTCGAATTAATGAAACTGTCAATTTTAAGCTTTTATAAACGAACATGGTTGTCCATTTATAAATGAACCCTGTAGCTTTGTATATTTACAGACAAAGGGAATGAAAATCAAGCGAAATTTCATGTGCTTCGTTGTCAGATTTAACATGTGAAAAGGGAACTGACACTTTGTATTTTATAATTTTCTACAGAATTTTAATTGATTAACAGCTACGTAATTGCTTCAGTTAATGAACGGAATTCAAGCTTTCAATAATTAAACTTTTTTTATATTATCTCAGTAATTTTTATATTTTATACATTATAGAGATCAGAAATTATAAAAAAATAAATTATAATATTTGCATAAGGGTTTTATTAGACAAATTGGAACGAAACAAAAATTTCCATAATTTTCTTGGTGATTGAATGAGATAGATTAGACTCAAAGAAACGTTCTGGATTGATATAAACCAAAATAATATCAAATAAAAAGCCAATAACGTCAACATGAAAATCGTTGAAAATTTATTAAGTGCCCACGAAATTAGGACTAGAGAACATTTCTTCGGGGTACATGCTACTCGAAAAAAAAAAAAAAATTTCGTGTGTAGAGTTAAAAATAAAAAGTAAAAATAATTCCCCATTCATCTATTTCTCCGCAGCGCTGCAAAATCCCATAAACCCGTACGCCTTCCGGCTGCGTAAAATCCGCAGCCTAATAATGAAAGATGCACGAGGCTCCGGGCGGGCGGCATCGAACTTTCGCAAGTCGCGGGGTTGCAGAAAAAGAATACGCTATGTATCACCTTTGATCCGGGACACCGTGGAACAGATTAAGGTCCACTCGCACGTCCGCTCTCCGGCGAAGTTTGCTGGCGCGAGTTGGCGGAAACGGGTTCATTCGAAAAGTGAGAAAAGTTTTTTGACACGGTCGCCGACAGCGTTTCTTCATAAGCTTTCTTAATTTAAGCCGTAAAGTTTACGAGGCTCTGACGCGCGACGAACCCGGATCCGCGAGGAAATTGAACGTTGCATCCGTTGCAATTAACCCCGCCGTCTCCTCACCCTCCCTCTCCCCCTCTCCATCCCCTTCTCTTAACTGCAACGCGGTTTCGAATAACCGCCGTTTTCAGAAACGGAATTGCGTCCTAAAGGTTACACGGGAAGTGAGAGAGAGAGAGAGAGAGCACCGCCGAACTTCCGGCGGCAATTTCAAGGTTGTTCCCGGGGAAATCGGATTTATTACCGGCCGGAAAGTTTCGCTATTAACGACACCTTTAAAACCGATAATAAGTGCGTTCCTCCGAGGAACCGCTTTTAATTAACGCACTCCGATGCATCGAGTAACCTGTTGGTATCCGAGCGATTACTTCGGACAGAGAGAGCCGAATTTACGATTATTGAGCTCGCTTCCGGAACTCTGCAGCATTCGTAACCGTGAATTAACTTGCCAGGAACGCCGTTCAGTTGATGATCAAATTGCATAGAACTTTTTTATGCGGATCGAACGTATTAGGGGTGCCCATAAGTAATAAATTATTTGCAAAGAATTTGTTTTGCCTTTAGATCTGTGCCGATCGTTGACACACGTATTCTTTTACAGTTTTCGGTAAAGCAGCCTGTGTTCAAAATATTCTAAAAAGTATAGTGTTTTTTTACAACCCTGTAATAAAATGGCGGCGTCCGTACCTTCCGAGGATCATATTCGTCATTGCATACTTTTTCATTTTCATGCGGGATTTAATGCAACGGTAACAACAAAGAAAATTTGCGATGTTTATGAAGATGTATTGAAGGTCAACAAGTGTCAACGTTAGATCAGAAGGTTTGCTGCTGGTGATTATGATCTCTCTGACAGGCCTCGAAGTGGACGATCAGTTGAATTCGATAACGACACTCTAAAATCTCTAGTGGAAAATGATCCAAAATTAAGTATACAAGAATTATCGAGAAGCCTTGGGTCCACGTGATCAACTATACAAAGGCACCTACAAGAATTGGGAAAGGCATATAGGCAAGGAATATGGGTACCGCATCAATTATCTGAGACCAATAAGAATAAAAAATTAATTCTTTATGATAACATAAAGCGTTCCACGCAATGGTTTTCTGCAAATCAAACCGCAATATCAACCCCTAAACCTAACTTATCGCTTAGAAAGGTGTTACTGTGCATATGGTGGGACTGTCGTGGCATAATTCACTTTGAGTTGTTGAAACCTGAAGAAACAGTTACTGGTGAGTTGTATTGTCAGCAATTAAAACGGCTGTATTCAGAACTATTGAAAAAGAGGGCATCTTTAATCCACAGAAAATGCGTAATACTGCAAATTGACAATGCCCGGCCTCATACAGCGAAACTCACTCAGGAAAAAATCAAAAAATTACTCACCGGATATTGCTCCCTCTGTCTATCATCTTTTCAGATCTCTGGAGCATTATTTAAGAAATAAAACATTCGCTTCTGTAGAAGATGTAAGGAGGCACCTTGAGTCATACTTTGCTTCACGAACCCTGGATTTCTATAAGAGGGGGATTGAAAATTTGGATTAGGAAAGATGGCAAACTATCCTTGATAGTGATGGAGATTATATAACAAATTAAGAAATAAAAACTTGAATTTACTACAAAGTTTGTTTTAGATTTCAAAATAATTGATTACTTATAGGTTCACCTAATATTATTTATTAACCTATTGCCTTACAATTAGGTAATTAGGCTTAGGTTGTCATAAGCGGATAACAAATAAGATTTTGGCTACTAGCTGGCGTGTATGATTATTAATAGTAGAGAAGTTTCACGTATTACGCGTACAAACACGAGAAATGATTAGCGGCCAATCACGGTGTCAAAGCAATTACCCAGTCGATTTCTCTTTGCGTTCCTAATCACTGTTTTCACCGTTAAACACGGTGAAACGTCACGAATTTCAATGATACCGACCACTTTAGGGCAAGTGAACGGTCCGAGTAGAACCGGTGCCCTTCTAATTAAGCGGATTGGGAGATCGCGGGCCGCAGGTATTTGCGTCGGGTCACGATTAAATAATTTCACGCGCGACCGACCGGCCCGGCCGGTGTCGCACGATGCGTTGAAGAGCTCGTTTTCTGTCAAAATTTTCCATTACTCGAGAATTATAGGTGGTGTGAAAATATGTCTTAGACGAAAGTTGAAGCACATAGCAGAAAGTACACGATGGTTATATTTGTTTGAGATTGCAGTAACCTTGAAAGGCTCTGTAGCATATAATTTTGATTGTAGGCTAAACTTCACATCAGGTAACCAGAAGTTTTAAACTTTCTTTTATGTTATCGAGTAGGTTTTGTCGAGAAGATGCCGAACATCCGTGTTTTAATCCCAGGGGATCAGTAGTTTAAAAGTTGTGTAAAGATGTGCGAGTCTCAGCGTTTTTGACAGGCAAGGGCGCCGCCATATTGGTATGTTCTCAGATATCGTCCAATGAGCGGAGAAGGTTGGTCGGTGTTAGGTTCGTGCAAATCTACGTTACCGACATTACCGCGCGCTTGTGCTCCCACCTAGCGGCTCTACTCGTTACATAACGCGCGACGCTGAGTGCATACCAACATGGCTGGCCCCTCATCCGTCAAAAACGCTTAAATTCGCTCCACTTTAAACACGCATAATTTTCGCACCTGTGAATTCCTAACATTAAAACTTAGATTTTCGGAATTCTCTCTCCAAAATCTACAGGATTACATAAAAGAAAAGTAATAAATCTCTGGTTTCCTCAGGTGAAGTACAACCTGATTATATATTTGGATATAATTTTGGTTATATATTTGGCTATATCCTTGACAGAATATTTCTAGGTCTTCAAAAGTGATTAGTACCAACTTCTATACAATTACCAAAGTTACCAGTAGCATTTCAATTTTCATTACTAATTAAATCTCAAGAAAGTGGAGTGACCAAGTAAACTAACATCAACACAAACATACCTCCAGCAAAATGCTCTATGTGGAGATAACGAAAAGGTTTTACTGTTACAAAACGAACACACTAGCACAGTTGTTAAATAAATTTTTAACTTTTCGACGAAGTGTCCAAGCATTAATACATGTTCGTCGGTTTTACATCGGGGATTTTTATGCATTCACGAAGCAATTTTCCGGTTGTAAAAACAGTAAAATATTGGAAAATGGCGGATTAAACATCGCGCGGACCGAAAGAAAGGGAGACAGCGTGAGGGAGAGGGATCGGTGGAAATGTAAATCACAGAGCGCGCCTGGTATCGCCTCGTATCATCGCCGGGGCCGGGCTGCCGGTTATTATCATTAATCGTGCGAAATTAATGGGACACGGATCAGGAGGCTCGTGTTTCCGGCGCGGGTCGCGCGGGTCGCGCGGGTAGCCGTCGGTGTAAATTCGTCGTAAGTGCAGGGTAAACAATTACCGTGGACCACTTGCCAGATGAAGCAGGGCCTCGAGCCACCGGCGAACCCGCTCGCGGGCCGAAAGTTGTGCAAATGTTTACAGTGGAAGTGAACTACGCCAAGGAAAACGTGTGCGCCGCGCCGGTGGATGTTCGCGGAACTGAAGCCAAAGGAACGGGGGCGCGTGCCCGGGAACAGTCGAGTAGCCCAAGTTGCTCGCAGGTGAACCCAGGGGTCTTCCGAGACGCTGCCAGCAGCCCTGGCTGAACTGTGATTAAGCGTTTCCTAGTAGATTTATCTCTTGTTTAACATCCGAACGTGCTTAGATTCCACCTATCTCTCTTTGGCCGCTGCGAGAAAGTCGAAAGTTTCGTTGCGCTTAACCGGCCCCGTGTTGCATAGCATCGCGCGATAATCAGAACAATTTCATCCTATTTCAAAAGGTAATCGTGCTCCAGTTGTGCTTTAAACGAGTACGGTGGAATCGCTGATTTAAGGAGTACAGTGAATTCTCGATATATGTCAACAACACGTTGTATATCGTCGAGGAGACATGTTACCGCGTTGTGTTTACACTCCTCGGTGCCCGAGCCTCGTGGCCCCCCACGGGGTATACCTCGCGGTGGTGGGGATAATTCCGCGACATTTATCGTCCAGGTCTTGGCGACATATATAGAGAAATCACTGTATTCTCCGCGGAAATACTATAAGACACTATAAGGGACACTGTACAGGGTGCGCTGGAAATCGTAGATCAATAGGGTGGGGGGTAATTCCACATATAAGAAATTAGAAAAAATTCGATATAACATTTTTTACATTTTTTTGCAGCGAACGCGCGTGGTTATAGATAGGAATGGACAGGCAACATTTAATCCTTAGCACTCGAATGGCGCCACTAAAAATTCCTGTATCATTATTTAAAATATTTTTTACATTATTAAATTTGTTTGTATTTAATAAATTACTAAACGTTTCAGTACTGTACGAGTAAATTGCACCATTTTCGAAAAAATATATATAGAAGGGACATATTCTAGGTCGGAAGAAATGTTTCATTTTAGAGTTAAAATGGCTTCGAGTGCGAAGGGTTAAAAAAATACAAACATTAACTAACTGTAGTCAACAAGAAGCAGGAAACTGAAAGAAAGTGAGAAATTTTAGAAGAGATGAATTATATGAACTTTTCCATAAGTATTTGTGGAGCAGTGAGTTGAACGTTCAGAAATTAAAGTTAAAATTTCTAAAATGTCCAAAGATGACTAGCCATGGACAAGAAGAAGCAAGTAAGTGAAAGAAACAGAGGGGAAAGAGGCAGCGACGTCGCAGAATCGCAGCGACTCACCAGAATTGGATCAACCGAATTATACTTGTATGATTCATTAGCGTCTCACCCGGCGGAACAATAAGTGAATTACCATATACATTGTGCGAGACAGCCGACGACAGTTTCGTGTTTTTGTCGCTCGAGGTTGCGTTACCTGTATATACACGGTCCTATTGTTCTTGGGGGAAACTGAATCGCCGGGCACGAGAGACTCGCGTGATTATTTTATCAGCGCGATGTTTTTGAAATCCGGTCATTGTTTGCCGGCTCTTGATGATTATTTGATCGGCTGTGACGGACGTAAACTGTTTTTGTTTCGACGAGGCCAAACGCCGGGGTAGCTCCGCCTATCGATTCCGGTTTTTACCAAAACTATTTCTACCACTCGAGAACCGAATTCTGGAAGACGCCATTATTGATCCGAGCGGAAAGTCTCGGTTTTATTATTTCGTGGCTCTTTGTCTGCTTACGAATATTTTACTTTTTCCACTGCGGAGATTTTAAAATTTAAAGAAAAATCGAACGACATATTTTCTACTGCTATCTTTTAACTGAAATCAATATAAAACGGATCCGCGCACTGTTAAATATGTCTGATCATGACCCACCAATTCTACTTACTGTGAACGCTAGGGCACGGGATTTTCAAATTCAATTTTTCCTCGAAAATCTCAAGGCGTTTAATTGTTCTCGTGAATTGATAGATGTTTACCGGTACCAAGATACTTGCACAATACATAAACTATAAGAGCTTCAATTTTACATTAGTTTTTCGTGAAGAGAAACGGCGAAAAAAGCGGTTTTTAATTTTTTTTTCACAGCCCAGTTCAGCAAAAAAAAATCTGAAAAATTCAGGAACAGTACTTATATCAATATACTAATACTGTAAAAATATAAACGATGGCGCTCTTAAACTTCACCGCGAAAACCGCCATTTTCCGAATTTTTGACGTTTCGATTTTTTACAACCAGGATTTTCAACATAAAAATCCAAATTAATTACAGTGTACGTATCCGGGTGTGTGACATCTGTTCAATTTTTTAAAGAATTTTTGCCGATAAATAATTAGGGAAAACAGGCCAAAAAATGATTTTTCGATTTCACCCTATAATTACCCCCGTGGTCGAGATATAGGGTTAAAATAAGGCACACGTTTTTGACTATGTAACAATGTTGCCATAAAGAAATATAAACTTGTTACTAGGCTGCGGATTTACAAGAAATATTAAAAGAGTTTAAGAAAGTTTATACGGTTACTGTGTCGTGTAAACGATGCCCGCAATTTTCATTTCGAATAAAGATCCGCAGTAATTACTCAACCTAATGGAACCTTCAATACAATTATCCCCAAGGAGCATAAGGGATGAAAAATCTTTAAAAAAAAACCCGAAGTAATCGCTGCCGGTTGTAGGACGTTATTCCGCGCAATTATTAGCGGGGGCCAATAAAACGAAATTGAATGCACTCGAGGCCCTGTGCGGGAACAATTTCGCGAAGCAACCACTCGATCTCGGTTGAAATTTGGCCGGGCACTGTTCCGCGATGGGCCGCGCGCGAACTTCCATCGTCTGAGTTGATCTCGAGAGCGGCAACGCGGCCAGTCCCTTTGTGTAATGTTCCCTTAGTGCCTTATTTAATTTTCTGGCCGCGGCGAAAAGAAAGGCCGCTGCGAGAAAGGGACCCGGGACCCGGGACCCGGGACCCTGGTTAAAAAGGAACGACCCAGCGATTCGCTGCTGTTTAATTAAACAGGAGGCGGGGGCGGCGACGTAAACATCTCCGCCCCTCTGTTCCCTCTATTCAACGAAAGACGCCCATTCATCCCTGTCTCGGTTTTTCGCGTACTCATTGACCGTTTTTATTCGCGCATTAGCGCCCGGACCTCGCGGCCCGCTCGCAATTTTATTCACGGCGATGACTGCCTCGCGTTACAGAATTTCGTAACAAGCAAACTTCGCCCGTGCAAAGACGCGCCAACCCCCGTCTTTCTCCCCCACGAGGGTTTGTTCTCCGTTATTCTTGAATCCCGGACTGTTTCGCGAGCAAATCCGCGAAACTGGGACGCCCCGGCTACGAACAAAAATTTATTTCCAGAGTCCCTCGAAAAAGAAAAAAAAAAAATGCCGGCCCCCTTTTCTTCCGACTGTTTTCTCTTCTCTTTTTCTCTCTGTAGTTTTTTTTTTAATCTTTTTCTTTTATTTCCCGTTGTCGCGTTTAACGGGAACATTTTTGTTTACGCACCGCTGCGTTTTTGCGATCGACCCTTTAATTGCGTCGATCTTAATTGGACTTCGACGCGTATTTTATTGGTCTTCGTTTTTGTTCGAGCGTCAAGTGCATTTTTAGTGTCGAGGGAGATTACGAAGGAGGACGTCGGTGTCCTTTTATTGTCAAAATAAAAGCTCTTGAATTTCTCTGTATTGTTTTTTATATTTTACTGCAATCTGAATATATTTTTTATATAAACCTCAAATCTTGTTAGAGGTTTTTGCTTTTTTTCTTCTGATTTAGATATTCGTGTTAATTCATGTTTTATCTTTGCTTTCCTCTTTTCCTATGATCTTTCCTTATATTCTTCATATTCGTTGTACTATGACATCACTATTTTATTTTGTTTTTAATTAATTTTCTCGCTTGTCAAACAACTACCAGTACAAACGTTCTCATTGCCATTGCCATGAATAAATTGCCGATTTTTCTGCAAAATAAAAATTGTCTGGTTTTATATGCAAGATACGAAAACTATTATTATTCTTTGAATATTTTCACTATTCCGAATCGCCCTACGTTTTCGCCATAAGCGCATAAAATTCGAAGTCCAGTTATGAAATTCACTTATTCTAACAAGATGATAACAAGACAATCGGTTAAAAATGGTTTCAGAGGGCGAGCGATCGATGAGGCCCGGGTTCAGGAATGATTTCGAAAGAAAAATTGAACTAGTTCGTGAGATGTTACTTTCCAGTTCCCGGCTGGCTTCCTACCGCATCAAATTTTTCGAAACTGCGAAAAATGTTGCTCGAGTTAACCGTGCGTCCCTGAATCTGCGCTTGGCAAAGTTTCGGCCAAGGATGTTTGCAACTTCTCTGTGCACACAGCCTTCGTTCCCCTGTTGGCGGATCTGGCTTCATAAATAAATGCAAGAGAGAGAGAGAGAGAGAGAGGGAGAGAGAGAGAGAGAGAGAGAGAGAGAGAAAAGGAGAAACATATGATTAAACAATGAAATTAATGTGCAGCAACTTGATCAAAGCTGGAGCAAGTGACGTGTTTTCTGGAGTCAATTATAAAAGTGTACATCATCATTTTTTTTTTGGTATCTGTATACTATACTGCAATATAATACACAGACTGCGCACCTTTATGCGAAATAAAAATTTTCTATATAAATTGCAAAAAGCAGGGACCAATAATTCTCTTTACTGATTTTAATAAATAATACATCCATATTTTTAAACTCTTAACCTTTCAGTTTTTTCAAATTGCACCTACTCATTTTTGTCGTCACCGCATAAAGTTCGCAGTCTAGTACAGTAAAGTCTTGATCTAAGCCCAATGCAGTGAATTCTCGTTATATGTCAACAACACTGGCCTTGCCAGTGTCAGGTATCGTCCAGGAAACATAACCGAGCCGTGTTATGTTTACATTCCTCGGCGTCCAACGCTTCTCGAGCTTCGTGGCCCCTCACGAGCACCTCGTGGTAGTGGGGATAATTCTTGCGACGTTTACCAACCAGGCCTTGGCGACATATATAGTGAAGTCACTGTACATGTCAATCCAAATACATACCGTCAATTGAGCCACTAAATACAGTTCAAATGATATCTTATTTAGTGTCATTTTAGTCAGAAAGTTGCCACAAATAAGTTGGTGAAAGTCCCATGAAAAAATAATGAAAAATAATTTGCGATCATAAAATAAACGGAAGTGCAAGGGTTTAATCAGTATATTGCTTTTCAATTATGTTATAGAGGTTTGTTACAAGCATATTGACGTTTCTGGAACTGTTTATCATGTACGTACACGTCAGACAGAGTTTAATTTTGCTAAGTGAATGCAAGAATACGTCAGGCAACGTATTCGCCGCGCAAAATGTTTACAACTGGGATCCTTCTCCCTTCGGTTCCGTTTCTAACAGTCGACTTGCAACATTTTTACCAACGGGAACTGCGAGAAGATGGTCTCCCTCGCCCAGGCTAGTGCAATTTAGAATATTCAGCGTGGAAAAGAATTTCATCAGGTTTGAATTTTTCTGAAAGCAGCGGACCACCGTAGACCGTACGCTACCTACAGCCACGGAAACGTTATATTTTTATCACTTTTCACTCCGCTCGAATCAAAAATGCATCGAGCTGCCGCAGAAGTTCTTCATTTGCTATTAAACCGAGAGAAAAGTTACTCGAGTTTTAGAGATACTTCGATGCCGGAGTTAAAATCGTATACTCTGTGTCCCGCGTGCACTTTAACTCCCGCTAAATGCAACTCGATTTACTGGCAATATTGGCAAGATGCGCTATTAGCACGTTCCCTGCCGAACACGTTGTACGTGTTATCAATGGATCTTGTACTTTCTCCTGATTAACGTAAAGTGAATTTGCTGGGCGTTTGTTGCTCAGAGATTAAATTGCGAGCCGTGCAAACTCGCGTCTCCTAGGCAAATTCGGAGACGTAGAATATCCTGTTTTATTCATGCGCGAAAATTCGAAATAAAATGGGACTTTTTCAAGGAAATTTTAAGGAAATTTTGAAGGTTGCTATTTTGAAACAATGACGAAACAAATACTTTAACAGAGTTTAATAACTTTCCGTGTCATTGTTTCAACTGAATTTATATCTTGGTTTCTCTTCCTTCTTCAAATACTTTATTCCTGTGTGTTACATTTCATAGAAATCATGAACCGTAAATAAACTAAACTGACCTAAAACAACTGGTAGAACGAATACAATTTTGTCCATTTTATTTTGCTATAAATTGTTGTCTATACCTATGCATTTGTATAAAAATCTGTAATTTAGAAGCCAGTCTAAACAACAATCTACAGTTCAGTTCGAATTTGTCTCTGTTACATATTTCTTTTTGAAACTTACAAGAAACGGCGGTCTATCACGAATACAAAAATCTACATATAAAAATTGTTCAGATGAAATTTTGGAAACGTACATAACTAATTTTCGTGCGAAATAAAAATGATCTGCATTCGTTGTAAGATCGCGGAGCCAAAGTAAGAGCAACTAGCCTTTAGTGTAAAAATTAATTGTGTTAATCTTGATCTCCCGAATTTAGAAGTGATCTGTAATAAAATTTTGAAGTAAAATCAAGTGGCTCGGTCCCGTTTTCAAATTAATATTTTTTTCCCGTGAGGGCTGTGCAAGTAACATTAATACGTGTTGCTGTGTGTTGAATTTCTGGTATGGCTAAACGAATTGCCCGGGCGATTTCGAATTTTTGCGGTCGAGCAGTGAACATCTATGGGAAGTTCACGGTATCGAAAGGTCGAACGAAATCGAAACGAGTGGCAACGGTAATGCCCCCGTGTAAACCGAGTTTCGTATTCTCAAAGCCGGCCGGCAAATTGCCGATATTTCTGTATTGCCGGCCACAATCCGACGGTGACTTCGAAATCGCGTATCGTACAATTGCTACCAAATTCCGTGTTTAAGAGGGCCCCGGCTATATAGATTCGTAACGAGGGCATTCAAAGCGACGCGGGATTACGGTTTCGCTTGAGAGAAGGCAATTGTAGTAGCTCATTATGCTTAGATACCATCGGACGGGAAAGGTTCACTTCGGACGCGTGAAATTTCGAATATTGACCCTTTGTGCACCATTTAGTTCGTTAATGTATTATTGCCGCAGCCCCCACGAGGGGTTCAGGGTTGTCTCCGTGCCCTGACCGCTGCGAGAAAATCCAAAATTTTTCACGATTTTTTAACCATCGCAATTTCGTCGATGTTCATAGCCTATCAATATCGAATCATTTCAAACACTTAAAATATAATTTTACACAGTCACTAACGAATTACGGAGCCTGATACTACTGTACTCTTTTCTATTTTAATGAAATCGTTATTGTAGAATTTAACGGGAGGTATTGGAATACTTATGTGACAAAATTATTTAAATACTTGAAAAACCAAGTAAGACAAAATCTAATTAATGTTGAAAATTTCTCAGAACCCCTTCTCGAGAAAGAAACGTTCGCAAAGTATTTTAGCAGCGAACCAAGCTTTACCATAGCCTCGACTGAACAATATCAGAACCAGTAGTATGAACGACCAGTAGTCAGACTTTTTTAGCCAGCAGCTTCCGCCTTGCATCTTCATCGACGGTTTCAAAGCCATCGACGAGTTCAAGCTCGCAGGTCGTAGGATTCGACGAGGGTTGTTTAATATTAACGCTGCGGCCGGGTAAAACGTTCGGACGAAAAACATTCGGTCGACCTTTTGCCCGGCCGTTCGTGCAGGTGCGTTCATCGGTCTCGTTGCCGTCCACGTGCCGCGCAGTTTCCAAGAGAAAAGAAGCCAAAGGTTCGTGAGCGGGAACCCTGATGTCCGGGCCGAACGGTTGTTCCGTCGAATTTGTATGCCTGCACCGGGCCAGCTTGCTTGTTTCGTCTTCGTTAATAATCACGTGCTTCTTCGGCCTAATAATTGGCCGGGTACACGAGCTGCATCCCGTTGACACGCGCGCTCCTAATTCCTCCCAATTGAATAATTAGCCCCATGCCTGACCAGAATTCCGGCTCGCCGACTTTTCCAGACCACGTAATCGGGGATACTAACCGTTCTCCCTACCGTTTGCTCGGAATCATACTCTCCACGGAGAATGATTCTTGTTTCCCAACCGCTTGATCAAAAATTCGTTCCTCCTCCTGTTCGTCTCTGACATTCTCCGGTCGTAGACGCACAATGGATATCAATCTCCTCTTTTTTCTAGATACTTTCCAATCGCTGTAATCGTAAAATAAATTATGGTGATAGGGATTAATTAATATTCTGGTGATGAAGTTTCCGGTCAGACTAATATAAATCTGGATTTTCAAAGGCAGAAGACTGTTTTCAAATCGAATATGTGTTTCCTAAGTTATCACCCTGAGAATCGCACGTCTTTACACACGCATAACTTTCGAACCAGTGAATTCCTAATATAGAAACTTTGATTTCTGGTATTTTCTCGCCAAAATTTGCAGGATTGCGTAAAAACAAGTTTGAAATTTCTGGTTTCCCGAGGTAAAGTTTAACCGATTACAGATCTAGTAATCGTTTTCTTTGAAACAAAAAAAAGAAAATAGATGAGACAAGGACTTCGCGCTCGTTCGCGTCGAATGGTATTCGGTAATGCGGTAAATTCGCGAAGTTGCAACGCGTAAATAGGCGCGAGCGAACGACTACAGAGGGGACGGATGAAAATGGCGCAGTTTCAAGTCGACGGGACGACAGTTAACGAGATTCCGAAACTCCGAACGATAGCCCACGTGACGATACCTAAAATTATACGGCACCATCACCGGCAGTCCACTCTTTGTTTTACTTCCTACATAAATTATGGATAATCTTCTTAGTTCCGTCACTCCCTTGAGGAACTTCCACTTCCGATGATCGCGACAAAGATTAAGTTTGAATTCGTGAATCCGCGTAGGCCCCTCGTACCTACCTCTCTCGTAACCGTTCGGGATCTTTAACTTCTTTCGTTCGCCGTTACCGCCCACTCTCATTTTCATACTATTTTCGAAACGGATCCTTCCCGCTTTAATTCCCTCCCGTTTGATATTCAGACCCGGCACCGCGCGTCGCTGAATAAAATGTCGTTAAATTCCGACGACTTCCGTCCACGCGGCTCGTAACTCGTGTTCCAGATGAGGAACAGCATCTTTTTCAACTCTTCCTCGAAACTCGAAATTACTCAATATTATTATAACTTGGAACAACGTCGCCTATACGAATCGTTCAAAGAGATATTAAATATCGAACACAGTCTACAGTTTGCTTTACCCTTCGCGTCAGTTCTTTTTATTATTCCTACGTGGGAAGGGCCTGTAGATGGCCTGGAAAAAACGCTATAATTGTCCGAAAGAGGGGACGACATTAAAATTCCTGTTCGCTACCAATCTTTCAGAATGTACCATTTCATTCTTCATTTTTCTATAGAGAATGTTCACGCTGTTACTAAGAAATGATTAAATGTAAGAAAAAATAGGAGGAAAAAGGAAATATTGTTTTTACCAGCAATGTTATAGAGTAATTTTTTTTTTGTACTTCTCCAAAGTAACGCTGGCTGGTTCCAAAAAACCGCTCTTCGAAAAAAGCTTTTATTTTCGTACGTATAATCAAAAAAGAAAAATGCAAGACAACGTGATACTAGGAAGGAGGACCTCAAGGGGCCAATTGTCTTTTTAAACGAGGTGCTTTAAAACATCTTCAAAACTTCTTTTCAGTTCTCATGGTATCATTTAATTGTGAGGTTATGCTGAAGTTTGTTTCATAATTAAAACAGCTTTTTTTTATGAATGTTCCTCTTCAAGAAGAAATTTCGAGTTTGGAAAGATTATGTTTTCTTTTTTTTTTTTAGAAAAATTGATAAGTAATTTGTACGTACTTTGATTTCAGATTGTCGTTATATTTAACTATTATTTTTAAACCCGAGAGTTCGTGTTACGTAGTGTCGTTGTTGAATCAATATACATTGACTGTTCGTATCTCGCGTTGGAAAGTTATTTCCGTTTGAATGCAGTAACAAACTTGTTTAATTTTCGAACACGGTATATTTGTACAAGCCATTAAACGCTATAGATTTTGAAAGTTCAATTTTGAGAACATGCCACACAGCACGCCGTTGTAAACTGTTTAGTTAATTGTTTAGTGAAATTGTTGCGGGTGATGTTAGTGAAAATACGTGAATGGAGTGGACATAATAATACTGTGCACACAGACGAGAAAGAACAAAACAATCTAAAAAAGAAAATTATGCATCAGTGTTAACCGATTAAGATCGCTATTCATTTCATATGTTATCAGATGAAAATACTAGAAACACAGTCACATTGAAGTAGCGAGTAATTTCACAAAAAAATTTCTTTTTTTAAATTACAAGTATACTGTAGAAGCTGGTATATATGTTATTGCCAAATAAAAACGTTCGAGCGTTTATGTCGATGTTTTACCGACAAGTAATACAGACGGTTCACCTTTACAGCAGAGTACAGTATCGACTAAACGATCATAAAAACTCGTGTACACAGACCGCGAAATTGATCGTCGCGAATAATTCCCCGACGACATTGTAAATTTTAATTTAAAGTTCCCGGTAATTTGGTATCGAGGGAATTGTTTCTCGGTGTCGGGCACGCTGAAATGTGTTTGTAGCGAGCCACCGTTTGGGAAATTCCATCAAAGTTCCGGAATCGGATTCTTGCCGCCGCGAGAATCGACGACGTACAGATTTCTAATTACACTCTCGTCTGGTGGACTAGAATCTCGTTCTCCACTGTCGCCGTTATTTATGTTGTAACCTGTCCAAAGGCACACGCGAACCGTGCGCTCTCGCGTTCGAGATGTTTTCGCTAAAATTGCACGGCGAACAGCTTCCCCCTTAAATTAGTATTCGCAGCGCAACGAAACGATAATGCTCGCTGAAATGTATTTTAACACTACACCGGAATGTCTGTCCCGACCTCTGTCATTCTATTGTTACCGGGATTTTGCTGGATCCCCAGTTTCCTCCAATCGAAATACCAATTTGACAAGAATTTCGTTATTACGATATCGCACGCACAAAACACATTGTCAGTAGATTTGTCGATACATTCTTTTCTTGTTGATAGATTTTTGCAAAATTCATATCAGTTGCGAGGAATTTTTTAATAATCGAAGCTCGATAATATTTTCATTTCTTTTTGAATTTTATAAACTTTTCCTCTACATAGTTTTGTCATAAATACATAAAATTCGCTCTGGAATTATTGCTATATTTGATCTCGTAGGTGTAATGTATAGATTGCGGATTTTTATGCAAAATTAAAACTTTCCGTATCGATTGCAAGAGGTGGGAGCTAAACAGAAATTTCATTCTTCCATTAACAATCTAGACAAATTAGAAATAATATATTGAATAAATAATATAAAAAATATAAATAATATATTGATGTTCTTAACATTTTTAATATTCTTATTATTTTAAGTCTCATCTGCTCAGTTTTGTCATAAATACATAAAATTCGTCTTCTTACAGTATACATTTTTGTCAACATACAGTGATTTCTCTATATATGTCGCCAAGGCCTGGATGATAAACGTCGCGGAATTATCCCCACTACCGCGGGATATATCCCGTGAGGGGCCGCGAAGCTCGAGAGGTCGCGGACACCGAGGAGTGTAAACAAGACCAACAAGATCCGTGTTGTTGACATATATCGAGAAGTCACTGTAACATAACCTTTCAGTTTTAAGCCTGCGTTAGCGGAGCCGGAGTCATTCGTGACCCGTAGCGGTGGGGATAAGCTCGAGCGACAGTCAATATGTAAAACCCCGATATAAGACGACGGTTTTTATTTCGAAATAAGAAAATCGCTTTCCCCTCTTCTTCATCCGAAATACGACGAAAGCCGGTCCCTAGCCATCGCCTTATATCGAATGAAAATCGGACTATATATCGCTTGCATTCCTGACGGAACAGGTAATATTGTTGTACTATTTTCGACCTATTAAGACCCATTAAAGAGAAATACGTTTTCATTTAACTTCCGTTTCTTTACTGCGAATAAAACCCGTTTGTCCGTGCGCGCCGCAATAATAATTGCCTGAAAAAATTACAGGCTGTTGAGCCGGTGTTTGCGGTGTCAACAAATCAATTGGAAAAGTGTGAATGTACACGCAAGTACGTGCACGCTCGGCTAATTAGGTTCGAGCATACTCGATGACGCGTATCGTGCAGGTTAGCGTAAAAAAACCACTCGATCGAGTACACGAGTCAACAAAATGAATATTACAGATCTGGTCCTCGCCGGTTTACATCCGTGCCGCGCAGTTAATTCATTAATTCCGGCACATCTATTCGCCGGTTATGAAAATATTAATGCAACCGGCCGGGAAACAATGCACTGCGCAATTTTTAGCGAACGCTGGGGCCGTTGCCGGGTCGGGGAAGTTCGCGCGTCCAGGCCGAAATTTAATGGAAATTTAGCGAACGTGTACAATGGCGAATGAAGGAAGAGAACTGAAAATAAAACTGGGGGTGGGGGTGGGGGTTGCTTCGGCCACGTGCTACGGGAACCGGTTCGGAAAATGTTGCTTCGGAATTTTCCGAATCCGAGCTGTGTAACTCGCGGATACGTACATACAAGCGTTCTCATGTGAAATTGGAAACCAAAATGCATAAAATTGTCGATGAGCATCGCCCGATCTACCCGTGTTTTCTGCTTTTGAACGTTATACATTTTTTCCCCCTGTGTGTGCTCGCCGATTTTCACCAGTCGGGAATGTTTGCACGAAAAATATCATTCGCGTTAAACGTGGCATTAAATTAACGCGGAAAACTATGCTAGCCGCTGAAAAAGCTTGTTCTGTCCTAATGAGTCTGAAAAAGTTTGATTTTGGACAGACAGCGTAACAACAAATTTATATTTGGAATCACAAAAGCAATATTTATTTTTATTCGTTTCGAGTGGTCGCTTAACTGGAGAGTCCACAACATTGTTTCGAGTTACAGTAAAGTCTTGATCTAAGCCGAACGGAGCTACACGATCTTAGTCACTTCGCCTATCCCCTCTAATTGGGGGCGTACCCCGTGAGGGGCCGAGAAGATCGAGCAGTGTAAACAGATAGTGCCCTACACGATCTATGTCACAGCACGGACCCGGGTATTGGGCTTAGATCAAGACCATACTTAAATTCCGGAAAATACGTGACGCAACAAATATTTGAAAGCATAAAATTTGAAAATCGCTATTTTTATTTAGTCGTTTTAAATGCTCGCGTTAATTGGACAATCGTCAACGTTCCGTTGGTCACTTCGTTTCTGTAAAACAATAAATTGATATTTAAAATAATGCAAACAAACTTGAAATAGTAAATAGTAAAAATGGAAATAGTGAAAAAGCATTCTTTGTAACAGAAATGAATTTTTTGAAATAGTAATACTAACTGTAGAATACTAATAAATATTGTTACAGTGTAATAACGACACAATACAATGCGAGAATGCAATTTAATTGTTCATGTGATACTCGGTTTAGAGTTTTCGCGAATAACATGTTTTAGAATTTATAAATAATATTTTAGCTGTACTTTTGTACTTCTTAGTACGATAAAATCTTGCCAAAAAAATTTTCAACACATTTTGAATAACAGTGTGTATTCAGTGAGGAATCCATCTAAAAAGTTAATTATAGCGACACAGATTCCGTTTGTTTGTTTCTCATTATAATTTGACAGTCGTTGATGAATAGATCTTGGCTCCAACGCAACTTTCCTTCTTAAAATTAAACTGCCGTTCAATGTACGCAACACCGACAAAATTTCTAACTAATCGACACAGACAACATTTTATATTTCGAGAATGTGCAACGAAATATTATGAACATTCGTGTCCGAATTTCTAAAATAAAATGTTATAGGTGCTATCCGACTTCGTAAGAAAATTGAGAATTTCATTCATCATTCTAATGTACGCCGCGGTCATTTATGAAATAATTGGACGTTCGTTAAAGCTATTCTTAGAAACGCATTACGCAAAACCGTTAGAAGGTATAAATGCAACAACGGTGACATAAATAATTGTTGGTGACGAATGTCTATGAAAATTCTTATTATTTATGCTAATTAGAGAGACCACCAACTACGAGACTAATTAGTCGCACCTCCAATTTCCCTTGACTGAATGTCCACGCCAGTAATTACTCCGACATCAATCAAGCCAATATTAAGGGGTGGTTACGTGCGCAGTTGTATTATATATCATTTCTATATGCGTAGAAACTATTTGAATATTGTTATCGTTTAGAAATATAATAACAATATCAAATTCCTCGTTGGAACTGTATAGCATAAGTTACAGTATTTTAATGTTCTTATAGATACAGTGCTGTAGCATCTGACATAGCACTCTTCTACGTTTTTAAATTATATTGTAATAATCGAAGACAAATTTTAACAATAGTTTTTCCAGCTTTTGTTCGTCAAAATCAAATTTTACAATACAATTGTTCAGATTTCTTAACACTTAACACGATCAAAATGGCGGATTTTCAGATTCATTATTTTACAATTATTAAGTCCGTAAAGACGATTTTGTGGACATTTACTGGATACATTTATTTATTTAAAAAACATATTTTGAGCTCACTGTACCTTATATTATTCTAAAGTTGACAGCACACCTTTCATTCGGAGTTCAATAAACCGACCAGAAAAAAGAACCGTACATCAAGTTTTAGGGTGTCGTTGTAAAGGGGAAGCTTCAATCTTCAAATCTATGGCAGATTCTGCCATAAAGAGATTTTCCAATATTTCTAGGGACGTTTCAATTTGTAGGATTCTCGAGAAAAAAGTGTAACTTCAGTTTCCCTCCCTCTATATCAGGCGAAACGTCTTGGAAAAAGCTGCGAAAATATATTTCTTTTTATCATCCTCCTGATTATATAATATTTGTTGACCTGGTCAAGTACATGCAATTGTTAAAGACGATTTAATATTTTAGAAAATTATAGAAAAACTGTAAATGTCATTTTAATCGTATAGCTTAATAATATATTGATACCTACACCAACTCAGTTTTGCTATAAATGCATAGGCAGTATAAATATTAATATATAAGACTTAGTATAAAATTTAGACTGTGGTCTTTGATGCAAAATCAAAATAACCTGTATTCGTTGTAAGATACATCAGCTACACAACTTTTTTTTTAATTAAGGAAGTTAAAAATACTGTTTTCTTATTTGTAACCAAGTAAAATTAACCGCCTTAATTGTTTTTGCTGTTTCATATTTCACCTGGTAATGGTCTGATACAAAATGCACAAAATCCGCAGTCTATTAATAATATACCCAATGTTAATTTGCTTTTGCACGTCTCCGAAATGGAATTATCTTTAACAGTAGGTTTACGGAGCACTAAAAATGACTACTTTGTACTTTATAAAAATAACAAGAATGTGCCACCCACATTTTTAACAATATTTTAAAAATAATATATACCCAAAGAAATAAATTTGCTAAATAATTTCTCATGTATGCATCCTTAGAATCTGAATAATTTGAAATTAAAAAAAATTAGAATCCGTCATTTTGACTGGTCCCGTAAACCTAGTGTTAATTATCGGTAGAATTTTAAGCATCGACCACTTGCTTGTGCAATTAAAATTCAGTACAGCAGAACTCCATTAATGGTCGTTAATAGCGTCGTGTCTTCTATGAAAGATTGAAAAGGGGAATCACTCGGTTCGCAGAACACGGGTCGAAAATAGCTTCTGTTTTCTCGCCTTTCGGTAAAAGTCGAAGCGCGACGCGGCGAATCCCTTGTCGATTAAAGCTGCCCTCGGCGTCGATAGTTAATTTTGACGTTCTGCCCAATATTTACCCCTGTCTCATATAAGTGTCGATATTTATCACACGCGATGCACTCTAATACTGCGCTTGGTATTGCCCGATGCTCTCCTACTGATGCGTCTGCATATTAATCCGGATGAAAAAACACGCCATTTCGATTTTTCCGCTCTCGCCGGAGATTTCGTTGACCAATCACCCGTGGAAATTTTTCTCGGCGTCCTTTACGAACCAGTTGGTGTTGTACAAATTGTTAATAACAACTGTAACGTAACATCTTATGAACATTAGTATTTTCCTTCTGATTTTACAATACGTCATTAGATGAGCAGGTATAATACGTCAAAAATGAGCAGGTGAAATATAAAACATTTTAAAGAAAACAATTTTACATATAAAAGAAAATTATTGAATTGTCTTTTAAAGTATTGAATAAAACCACTAGTATAGTTGGATTATTTTCATTTAACAACAAAAACATTTTCTTTTATAAAGAAGGGGGATGAACGGGATATACTGAAATACTGAATGTACCGATCGAAATATTCCGAAGCATCGAAACGAATGTTCCGATTGCAATTTTTGTTCAGTTATCCTGGATTAAAATAATACATTTCCAGCGAGAGACAGAAACGGGTTCGTCAGGAATCGACGGGAACCATGTTTCTGGGTTCACGTGGCGCCGGGTTTGTCAGCGACTTAATGAGATTCATGGCCGATTCTTTAAATCGTCAATAGACAGGCGGGTGGCGTCGTATCGCGGAGGAACGAGAACGAGTAATTAATTAACGCGTCGCGATTTCATTCTGACTGGCGCAACGGTTTCGTCGCGCTGTTTCATTTTCCGTGGCCATAATATGCCACAAAACTAATGAGGTCGTTAGCCATGCCGATGGTAATCGAGAGCACGGATTCGACAGGCCGCGCGCCGCGATGTGACTGCTGCGATTTCCATAGAATCGTTTAATCTTACGGGCGATCGTGCGTTAATTGGATGATGTGCCGGTTAATTGAAAACCCGACGCGATCCTACCCCAAGAGAATCTTTTCTTTTTTCGTCCCGGTCTGATCGGGCCGATCGTATCGTTGGTCAATTATCCGGGCCTTCTAATTGCACGTTCTCCTTAATCCTTATTTTAATGACGCACTAATTCCCTGGGAACCCCTGCGCCCGGAGATAGTTAATAATTAGACTGTGCCTGCTGGTCGTTGTTTAGGCGACTACGCTGCCTCGGGGACAACCTTGGACGAATTAAAGCTAATGAGAGCTTCTTTTCTCTGGTAATCGTTTTAAGCCAGAAACTCCTTTCTATGTTTTAATGAAAAGTGTCGGTTCCTTTGCATTTTTTATTTAATGCTCAGGTGGCAGTACCTATTTGAAACTTTGTATAGTCTTTTATTATACTTTCGTTCAGTTCTGTGAATTTTTTCAGTTATACAATGGTTTTAGTAAATTGAAAATTAGACAATATTTGGCTTGACTTCACCTTGGCAACCCAGAAATTTTTAACTTTTCGCTATACAATCCTGTACATCTTGAAGAGAAATCTTTAAACACGCATAACTTTGGGACCAGTGAATTCCTCGCCTTGAAACTTCGATTTTTGGAATTATCCCGTCAAAATGTACTGGATTATATAATAAAAAGGTAAAAATTTCTGGGTTTCCAAGGTGAAGTTTAACCCAATATTTTATTCAATTTTTGAAGAGACTGAGGGATCAGGTCTTTAACTTGTTAATAAAGAATAACGTGCTGTAGATAATTGTAAACGACTATAAACGTTTATAGATGACCATAAACGATTGAACTATACTGCGAATTGTAATTAAATTGTTTTAAATGTAGGTTGAGCCACGAGCGTAAATTTAATTTGCAAAGAAGTGAGTTCTTTTCAGCTTGACTCTGATTAGTAATGACTTCCATTCATTACTGCGAATATCATCTCAGCGTACACAGAGAGAGAACAACGTGTCGGTTTTTCTTTTTAAGCGTAGAAAATAGTATAATGCAGCGACGCATGCAACACCAAGAGGAAATTCAGGTCACGCGACGTTTTTATTAAACGCTGCCCTCTTTTTGTCTTTCCCGCCGAATGAAATATGCACGTGGACGTAAAGAAATGAAATTAAACAATTAAACCGGCCCTCTGATAGGGAGAACGTTAATTGTGTGTAGAGTAAAACAATTTTCCGCGCAGCTTTGCCCCGCGCCCCTTTTGTTTCAAGTGTCCACAATGGCGTTCGGAATTTATTCAGCCTATTGTGTAATTAAACATTCTTCGTCGTTACATGTTTAAAAAACTGACTAAATGTAACACGCTGTGCAATCCACTTAACCGAATAAAAGAAAAATACAGCCAGTTTTTTCGTTATTCCGCTTGTGTAACATCCGCGTTAATATACAATTACATATAAATTTTATTCATTGACAATTTTTTATAAAATTCGAGAAGAGACATATCACGTTTTAGAATAGTAAGAGAGATAAAAATTTTTAAAACATTCAGTTTTTTCTAGTCCGAAAATAGCGTAATGCTTATTTGTGTACTGGCAGTAGAAACAGTAAACAGTAGTCAGACACTGCAGTGAGAACGAACATGCTCGACAAAATCTTCAAATTTTTCTCAGAGAAAGAAGTCATATTCCAACGAATATCGTCTTACAGTCTGTATTTTTATTTTTTTTTTTTTTTATGTAAAGAATATAAAAGATTATATACATGTAGTTTCTGAAACGATCACAGAATTGTTCAAAAAGTGATAAATTTTGTCGTTCTCGTTAAATACAAATAAAGCACATTTATTCCCACTAGGCTACAAATGCGCATTCTTGTAAATAAATAGTAACAGGGATGCAATAAAACTTCATGATTTACGTCGAAATTTTTATTGACCTTTTATATATCACTTTACATGTTTATAGCATAATGTGAATTTGTAGTGCACGGGAAAATACGAACTGTGTTGAAGACCGTATGTGGGATTTATTGCTTTGGTAAAATAAAATTTTTATTAGTCCGTTTTAGTCTCTATTTTACCGATACAATAAAATCCACTTTTGATGGAGAATGCACTCCAGTGTCAACCAGAAACTCGCATTATGCCATAAATCGAAAATTGAAGGATATCCATTTCAAAAATAGAAACTGTATTAATCTCTGATTTACAAACGCGAAAGTACTAAATAGTTATTTCAATGTTTACAAATTCACACTCGCGTACGAAATTTATATTAATTTTCAATTACTAAATAATTCGGTAAGATTGCAAATCTGAAATTGAAAATGAAGTGCATATCATGCTGTTCACAGAATTTCAATGTAATTTCCAGCATATTTACAACAGACATGAATCTGCGTAGTCTCTTTCTTAAATATTCGTCACCGGCTCACACAAAAACCTTTCGCCAAAATTTTCACTACGCGCCATCTACTAAATCCTTCTGACTTCACGGAGAAGTCTTTTAGAAAAATCATTCTGACGTAAAGGATGCATGAACGATTAGGTGAATCGCAATAAATGTCGACGGCACAGAGATACGATTCTTACAATGCAATTTAGGTGTCCTGCATTGCGTGTAAAATCGGGCCGGACGTACCGTCGACAAGATCGCCAATAAAATCGGCGCGTAGGCGGTTCGAATCCGAAAATGAGTGTCATAAACGTCCGTCTCTGTGTCAGGGGCAACGGGTTGCGCCCAGGCCCCATTAAAGTGGAACCGATAAAATGACTGTATCACTTTCCCGGGCGTATCATCACACAAATCACGTCGGACGATAAACCGTACCCGTTACATTCCTCTGTTCCAGGCGATGAAGATGAGCAAAGTGGGCAACCAGACCAATTCGCAGGACCCACAGGCGGTGAATTCCCGGGTTTTCGTCGGGAATCTAAACACGTTTCAGTGCAGCAAGACCGATGTGGAGCGAATGTTTCAGCGTTACGGCCGTCTGGCAGGTGGGTCTCTCGCCGCGGCGAAATCACATAAACGAAAGCTCGGATCAGCTCTCGCCTACGTTTTAGAGATTGGCCTGCGTCAGACACCTGATTTTTAACGATCCCGCTCAGTCACGGGACTGACCAGCCCGTCAGAAATCGTGCCAAAGCTTGTCAGCTGAGCCCCGTGTTCAGCAGAACGTCGATTATCCGAAATGATTGGATTACTGCATCTTCTATGGAACACACGATTTTCGAAGCTTGTAAAAATAAAGGGGTGCTTTGTTTTGAACGGTGCCAACATCAAAATGTGCCAAAATTAATGTATCTTCATATGGTAATGGTTAATTTGGTCAAACTTTGCAATTTAAGAAAATTGGTACCTGGCATTTAGAAAATTTTTTCAATGACTTGTTACAAAATTAAATTAGTATAGTACACATTCCTCGCCTTAAAATTTCGATTTGTGGCATCTTCTCGTCGAGATGTGCAGGATTATATAGCAAAAAGTTTAAAATTTCTGGGTTGCCAAGGTGAAGTTTAACACACACACAAGTGATCCTTTATTGAGATAATAAATGCCCAGGTAATCGACGTTCTACTGTGCCATTTCGCAAATTTGAAGAATCGCTATGACCGAAAAATTGTCGATCTTTGAATTCCAGTAACTTATCCAAAATTTTTGATACGTTCTGCTTATGTCCACTTTTAAGATTGAAGTCTCTGCTTCCACATCCTTAAGCTTAATTTTTTCAAAGTTTCTTTTTTATTATAAAATAGAGCGAGAAGACTGAAGTTTTACACATTTAAACGACTCTGCAGAGCCTGAATAATTTTTTAATAAATTCATTTGAATTTCTTCTTGTAGAGGGAGTTTAAAAATAAAGTAAGTGAATAAAGTAGGTGATATTTGAAACAGTGAATTGGTTAGAAAAATTGAAAATATAGTCAAAACATTGTTTATAGCTTATGAAAACTTTTAAAGTGGGAAAGAAATTTTTATTTGATTCTTGTTTCTTTCAATTGACGGAGAAAATTTTCATTTTGTCCGGGTATAACGTGTGAGTAATAGGAGAAGACTGGACAGTTATTATGACTGTCACTGTTCCTAGGTTTTCGATTCGAAATTTTTTTTAAAATAGTATGTAATAATCTTTGCGTTGTAACTTTAAATGAAAGTGTACACTTTCATTTTGCACATACTCTACCACCTGTGTTTGGTAGATTCATAAGATGTTCAGAGGACGGAAAAGCGAGGGAAGCGTGGTCAAAACAGTAGAGAGTTTCTGGATTGAAAATTTGAGATGAACATGCGAAACTATGAAGCACGGTGAAGCCTTGTTAGCTTGCCCGTGAAACTTGTTAATAGTTAAATTTCATAATACATTTTCTAAGCTTTGATAACAGTTATGACTGTGGAGGTTCAGGAACACTTTTCCAGACATAACATTCGAAGCAATTTGATCTTAAATTAAATAGTATTTTCTGCTTTACTAGTCTCAGTGGCTTAAGGCTAATGCGAAATTGCAAGTGTGTAGGGCTTTGTTCACAGAAAATCATTTGTTTCACAAATCTATAAACTTGATTTGAAATTTTAGCTTTCATTTTATAATATCGAATCAGATATGTTCAGAGAATATTAAATGTTACTTATTAAAGGTGATTATATCTCAGTTCTGATTAATAAAGAGGAATATTATTTTTACAATTTTTGCAGATGATTTATGAAAAATATATTAAATCTTGCACTTCTGTGTTTAACCTCTTTCCCCACAATGTTCTATTCGCCAGTTTCGTTAAGCTTTCCAAACAATTTACAAAGCGACAACTACAATGGTTAATAACTATTAAACAATAACTCGCCCGTAACAATAACGCAGAGGAGCGATTGCAGTTTCGACATCAACAGGCAAGCAACTCGTTGGAAGTTTCGGAAATTTATAATTCGTGGAAACGAACAACGAAATTTTCAATAATAGCAAGCCGCAATGTGTTTGAAGGGCCGTTAACCTATTTTCCTGAGGTGTGGTTGTTATTTAACGAAAGTGCATAAACAAATTTACGTCGGTATACGTTGTGCTCTGCATGCTCGCGGTGTATTATTTATAACAACGTGTTCACGAGGTTCGTCTAGAAAACTTTTTCAAAATTAACCCGTTCTCTACCAACGTCATGTACGGAAAGTTCAACTAATTATACATAATATATTATTTATGATCACGGTGCATATTATGCGCATGTATTCATACACGTCGATTTATATTACACGTATATATTCAAAGAATTTTTACAGTAACATACAGAGACTATTTTCATAGAGTAATTACAGTATGTATATTTTTTAATTTAATATATAATAATTAGATTGCGGATTTTATGCATTTTTAGGAAAAATGAGTAGGTAAAATTTAAAACAGTAAAAGGATTCGAAGAATTTAAGGATCTTCAAGTATTATTTTCATTTTATTAAAATTCTTCAGGAAAAAATCAAATTTTATTTCGGTTTTTATAATTGATGCAGACAATTTTTAATTTAAAAAAGATCCGCAATCTGATAATAATCTATATATCATAATGATTAAACAACATACACATTGTACTAGTTATGATATTACTAATAATGGTAGGCTGCACGAATCGTATTAAAAAATGAATAAATATGTTTTACTCCATATAATTCAATGTTTCTCATTCAGTTCCTTTGTTCGAATTATTATTTACCACTCTCTTTGGCGTTAAGTTTATAAATTCTGAAAGGCAGTTCAACTTCCGGAAGCTCATTCTTTCGTACTTCAGCAAAAGAAGCTTTTCCGTAATAATTGTTCTTCTTGCTTAAAAAAAAAATCACGTTGCGCTTAATAAAATATCATAATTACGAACACCGTCAGCGAAACAAGTAATTATACTGTGGATTTTACGATAGTTTGAAAAATATAATACTAACCATGAACAGACCGCAGATCATTATGCAAAACATGTTCTGCATCAAATGCAATAAATAGTAAGCCAAATAAAAATTTCATCTTTAATCATTTTGCAAGAATTAAAAAATATTTTCCCTGCATTCTCAAATAATTCTAATCTCGTATACAAATTGTTTCCACAATCTGGACAAATAATCCAAAATAACAGAAACAGAAATTGTTTGTCGGCTACGATTAAAATATTCGTTCACTGAATTTGCACAAATATTCGCAGTCTAAGCACGATTATAATAAACACATCGGTGCTTTTAAATTAAATTATTATAGAATTTCGTAAGTTGTTCCTGCAGCAACTCTAGACAATTATTTATTGCTTTAAACCGTATAAGGAAATGTGGGCAATTTTAAACTTAATAATTTAAAAAAATTGATTGAATAGATTTTCCGGTGTCGAGTGATCGTCTGCACGTAAAAGGATTAAATAGTTATTTTAATGGTTCATCGAGAATCTGCCGTTTCCGTATGATCTGTGCAAGAAAACGTAAAAGCCACGGTTCGGCGGCGAATTAGAGGGTGGGACAAGATAACGCGTGTTTTGCCGGGCGAGGATCTTCTTGAATCATCGAGTTCCCGGGGAACCTTAAAAGCAAGGTAGTTACAAATTGGCCGAAGTTGAGGAGATTCAAAGATCGGGGTCGGATAATAGGGAAAACTCTTGCTGTTATCCGATATAAAAACGTTGGAGCTCCGGGTTCGGAGCCCGAGAAAAATAGCGAGTTGGAAATAGGATTTTCTCGATACGGTCCGTCCTCGGTAACCCAATTTGTGCCGTGATAGCTCCTTGACCTTCGATATCCCGATTGGATATCCGTCTCTCGTTTCACGAACACCGATGACTCCATTGCTTTCATTGTAGCACTAACTTCGTTTCGGAAACGTACTTTATTGCGAGAAACTGAACCCTGCTATGGGGAGGCGGTAATAAATTGGAACTACGAAGATTGCGTTTCGCCGCCGAATTCGGTTTCGATAAGTAGTTTTTCGAACCCCGCGGAAAAACATTTCTGCGGAAATAATGTCCTCGAAAATTGGATCCTTTGTATCCCTATTTGCGGCCATTGGAACGCGAAATCAAACTCTCTAAGGAACAAACTTCGTTTCTGATTTCTGTCCCTTTCAAACGCTTCGGAAATTTTGATTTGTCTCATCAGAAAACTTCCCTCCAACTTTTCACTGTAATTCTTGTAATGAAATTCTTGCAAAATTGCGATTTCTGTCGTTGTAAAGATTTTGTTCCTTTTTGTTTTCGCGTTGTATGATCGCGTATTTGTATGATCGCGATTCTTTCTTAATGGTTACACATTGTTTTAATTGTTGATTTACATCCTAAACTATTAGAAATTTTGTTCATCTTTCTTTTTGGTTTGCTTTACTGTTAATAAATTTAATAAATGTAGAATTCCTTTCATTTTTTGCGACAAATATATTTGGTTATTATCGATCATTATTTCATTGTTACTCTTAAATTTAAATTGGCTAAAAAGTTGACTATATTCTTTGTTATCCTCAGTTTAATCGTATTAATATTGTATTTATTGCAATCAATCGTTAGTGATGGGCTATTCATTTTTATTCGCATTTCCATATTCATATTCCACTAAATGAGAATCACAATCAGAGAGGCGTTTATTGCATTTAATTGCAAATCGAACAGAAATTTGATTAATTCTGATGTTTTTTAATCGGATTATTTTCCTTGATCATTTGTTTCGCGAGTCCATACATTTTTTATTCGATCAGTAATTCTAGTTTCTGCACCGTATTGCATTTTATCTGATAGACATCTATTTCTTTGCAATTCGAACAAATTTTATATTCTATACAGATTTTAGCGGATAATAATAGTATTTCAATAATTATCGATTACATATTGATAATAAAAAGATAGTGTCATTGTTAGCCAAGAAGCAACTTTATGCACTGATTTTAAGTAGAACAAGCAACGAGGTCAGACACATTAATCACTTGTGTTCCTATATGTGCACGTTTTCAACAAATATTTGAATTCTATTTTCTTTTTTATAAACTGTCTACTTAATACACTTGTGCATTAACAAAAATGTCAATTTGCAGTCTACTAAATAGATTAATATAAATAAGAATCTAGTAAAATTTAATTTTCCTTAAAATGCCCACTTGATTTTCTTTAGCTTTGGATTTAATAAATCAGAATTAAATTGAATCTGTATTAGATTTACTTGTAATATATAAATTGCACGATTTTTAAGAAATGTTTCCACATTAAAAATGTAAAGATGACTCCTCGGTTTTCAATAATCTTCTTGTATTTTTCTAATTAATAACTGGTAGAATTCGTTCTTTCATTTGAAGAGTAATTTTGCTGTGTTGGGTAGAATGCAACGAGTTTCCGCGAGGAATTATCTTTGCAGAATTTAATGCAGTACGCGATATTTCTAGGACAAAACTGTGTCACTTTTACCAGAGCAAGTTCCCAGAACTCGATCCTACTTATACGAATTTCGAGTTTCTTGGAGTCTGTTGCGTACAGCTGTCACTGCTGCGCGATACGGATCCATGTTTGGTGTTCCCGGAGCAAGTAAAATTAAGGCGCTGTCTATGGCAAAGTTTCCTTACAACTCACGCAATGCATCCCACATTACGTCCCACTAATGAACACTTGCTACATCGCATTTAAATAATTCGATTACTGGGACCTTCCTCGAGATGCTGACAGACGATTATTAAAATTTTCACGTTACTCCGTCCAAAAGAAAATTACGAAATTCAACCAAAAGAATCGGTAAAACGATCTACTGAAAATCATTTCGGTATGCATTAACATATAAATTGTTTCATATTTATGTCAATGCCCAAAATTTGTTACGACGTTCAATATACTGTATTTCATAGTTCTAACAGACGTCTTTACGCCTCAAACCTAAATGAAGTTCTGTGTTTTTTAATCAAAAATTTAGAAATAATTTTTTAAACAAATTGGAAGTAGATGCCTGGTTATCGAACAACTCTTATTGACATAAGGGTTGGACATGTGAATAAAAAATAATCATAGAATCGTCGTCGTGTATATTCTAGTGAGTACAGTGTAGTGTCTGACTATGCGCTGACTTTATCTACTTTAGGTTTACATTTTTAGCTCGTTACTACTTCCCAGAAAAAAATATTTATTTATTAAATGTTCTGACGCTTTTACCGAATGTATTCAAGTTGCATAAAGGTTTAAAAAATCTCACTGTTTATTTCAGATGTACAGAATTGCAAAATTAATTATCCAGAAATAATACAGTAACTATGAAAAACGATTACTTTGATATGCTCAATTCCATAATTAAAAATAATACAAGAAGCTGCTTATATCCATAAATGTGTCGAACGCCAATTATTATTTCCAGCAACAATATATAAAATGAATAAAACTTTATACAATATGGAAAACAGAAATTACACGAAAATATATTCCTTTTCTTGACAATTTCGATAAGTCGAAAAGACAACATATAACAATCGTAGTTTCCTTACTCGATTCCTGGTGATTAAATTAACTGAACGGCTGTTACATTTGATAGCAATAGACCAACTTATGTATAAGAAATCCCACCAAAAATATGTTTAAAAAATTCATAAATAAAGCATCGAGCTAACATAATTAATTATAAAGTGACGAGAATGGTCCACCGTCCGAGGCTGAATGTCATCAACCATTCATATCTTTTCCCCCCGAAAAATCGGAATTATTTCTGCGCCGTTCTCGCGAGATTCGCAGATACTCGTTCGCCGCCATTCCGAATTGGCAATCTCGAGTATTCGGCATTTCGGACTCATTGTCCGCGGCTCTGAAAGTTCCCGGGCAGCTTTCCGAGGAAGCTTCGAAATAAAATGAACCGGGCGGTGTTCCCGGGTACAGACAACACTCGATATAATTCCGCTTGTCCACTTGACCCGCGCAATCTGCGCGGTACAGCTGTCACCGTATCCGGGATGAATGGCCGGGGCCGGTGTGTTTGGCTGTGGTAGCCCCGTCTTATCTGTCCGAATCGAAGCCCCTTTTAATTCCCCGCTGGAACTTTAGGCGAGCAGGGGAGGGCAAAGTTCCGCGCAGCCGCCTTTGTTGTTACCTCCGCCTTGCAGCGCCCGGGCGCATTTATTGTCTTCACGCTTTATCGAGGAGGCTGCCGGAAAGTAAGCTGTTTATCGGCAGCTACCAGGAGACACCGTTGTCCTCGGCGCCGTCAGTTTTCGCGCGCGGATCCCCGAGCTTTCCCAGGGATTCAAAGAGAGTCCGGTGTCTCTCGCGATTGGACGGCCATCCCGATGAATTCTCCCGGCACCGGGCCCCGATAATGCTGAGACACTCTGTCGCGTTTAATTGTTTCGAATTGGTAGCGATTCGCGAAGCCGACAACTCGGGTTCACCTGTTTCTTCGGCCTTCGAGCGTTGCTTCCGAAATGTCTTTCATACCCTCGGACTCGACATCCGCACCGACACTGAGGAATCTTTCAAAATTCGATTGAAAAAAGTATATCAGCTGGGAAGTAGTAGGGAAATTATTTTAAATTCTTTTCTGTTTTCTAAAAATTGCGAAGAAATTATTCGCAAATCTGTAACCTCTTCGGCTATCTGTTATATCCTCGTCACTTCTCATTTCCTCGAGGATAGAAAGTAAAGAGTATAAAGCGAGAATAAGGGTGGTTTGTATCCCTGGAAAAAATAGTCCGCGCGTAATTCGCGAAGTTCAAGGAGCTGCATCAAGCTGCGGACTGCAATTCGACAGGCTCTCGTCAACGGGTTTCGAAAGCATCGCGGAAAAAATCGTGGAAAGGGGTTCAGGGACTAACAAATAAGAGGAGGGAAAGTAGTACAAAGACGGAGGGAGAGGGGGTGGGAGAGGGGGGAATATTCCGCCGATGGCCGCACAGAGATATAAATTACATCTTCTTTGCATCAACGGGAGAGCAAAAATACCGGGCACAAAAGGATTCTGGTCCCGTAGTCTATCGCGGCTTTCTCTCTCTCTCTCTCTCTCTCTCTCTCTCTCTTTCTCTTTTCCGGAGCATCGACAACTTCTGGGAAAGTTTCAAGCTCTCTTTACCGCAACGGCGATTCGCAATCTCCCCGACGACTGTTTTGTGCGGCCACGCGAAGGGAAGAGAGGCGAAAGAAAGGGCCTCGTGTCCTTATTGCGAATGGCTCGAGTCAAGGGGAACGTAAAATTGGAGGAGGTCTGTCTTGTCGGATGGAGCCCGGCTTCGGTCTCCACTGCGGAATGCCGGACCCGAGGACGACGAGGACGACGACGACGACTACGGTGACAGCTGCGAGGACCAGATTGCACGAATCGAGTGGGCCAACAACCACCGCTACCGCTGACATCGCCCTTCCCACTACCACGACTACAAAGACCGACTCGAAAATCGTATTAAAACGTGAACGACCCACCGATACCACCGGCCGACCCATATTTCGTTCACGGCTGCCGAAACGGGGAATAATTCCTGGCGTTCAACGCGATATTGTTTGCACGATTGTATCCGCGGGCTTCAACGCAGAGGAAACACGCACCAGTAACTTGATATTTCTTGTTTAGACCGTTCACCGCGGTTTTAGACCGCCATCGCTCGCTATACTGTTTTTGTTTGGTTCGGAAACGTCTGACGAGGACACCATGTGCGACAGAGTTGTCGAAACAAAAATTCTGCAGAGCTAGAGAAACGTTTAAATATTTTTAAATATGTTTACACCGAAAACTACATACGTCGGATAGAAGGAACAACAATTTTTCGTTTGACCCCTCGTTTTCGAGAAAATCGAGCTCAGAAGGGATCGCGTACCGAAGTAGAATAGATCGGTCATGATCAGACACGTGAGATTACCCCTAATAAGACGGAAAAATTTCAAAAAAATTTGTTGACCCCTATAACTGAGCATCACCCGAATCCGAGGTCTATTGGAGTCACCGATTATCTCGTCGAGGATGCGTTCGAAATATCTGGTCGAAACGGACCTGGGCCATCGAATTGCTGAACCGTGGAACACCGGATAATGCAATTGTTAGACAAGAAGCTGCACCATGAAATCGCACCCGGCCAGTTGGTAGGGAAGTATAAAGTGGCTCTGGATTTTCAACCCCTTGACATTATTAACATGTCCGGCGCAACTGGCGTGGCCAGATAAGTTTTTTTTAACCGTCACTGTCCGTTTCGAGAGTGGACACACGTTCCGTACGAAATATATCTGCATCCAGGCCCGCGTGGCACCCGTTGGCCGTATATGTATAACCCGGTAGCAAGAATATATATATATATATATATATATATATATATATATATATATTTACATTTATACATATATACGTATATATATATATGGAGATTTACATATTTGTTTCGGCATAATGAATTCCATGCATGGTCAGCTGCTAACCACGCAAAAGTTATTACGGGTACACAGATTACAGCCGGCTCCTGCGTTAAAATGAACGTATCTGCCGACTTGCCACGCAGACTACCCACGAAATCGATGACCCCGGGTGCCATGTGGTAGCCGATGTAAAATAAAAAAAAAAAGACCGAGGAGGGGGGGAAGAAAAAAACGACGAGAAAATATTGGCAGAATTTTTCGAACGAAAAATGCACGCCACCGCTGGGGACCCCGGGGCCCTGAATATTGCGATACACTCTTTCGATTTTTCCACGATAGCGGAATATCGCCGGGCGACGATGATCCGTGTTGGATGATCAACGATGATCATTCGCGAGCATCGATCGCTCGATTTCTTGCCGTGAATCGGTGTCTCGAAACACAGAGAGTAGTACAGTGGTATGCGAATTAATGCGAACAATATTTTTAATGTCTTATTAGTTTTTTTAAAGTTGGCAACTATGTCAGTGGTAGCGGCCATTTTGTTGTACGTTTGATGGACTAGTCTGTGCTGACCTGTTGAGAGTTATTAGCGTGTTGTTAGTGTACAAAATCATCACTACCACTGACATAGTTGGAAACTTTTAAAAAACTGATACGACATTAAAAATATTGGTGTGCTCACATTAATTCGCTGTACCTACTCGGGTGATTAATAGTCCGATGGTCATGTTAATCGTGTCTGCGGATTTTTATGGAAAATGTCTTCTATCGATTCTAAGAAACGGCGGCGAAATAGATATTGCATTGGTTCTTTAGTAGCTCGACGAAATTAACGCACAATACGTTCGGTTAATAACAATTAACAATACACGCTCAGTTCCCATTCAAGCAATTATCATCTCGACTCCGCGCATTTGCAACACCAGATCCCTCAGGCATATTTAATATCTGCTTCCCGCGGAACAACCGGGATTGTTCCTTTTAATTAATCGTCAAAGCCAGCCGCTTAAAATTTTGCGTAAAATTCAGATGTCGGGATCGCGTTTTCAAACTGTACAAACATCTGCACGGGGAGAAGTGTCTCTTCGGCGAAAGGCTTGTTCAACAATTTTATAAACATTCGCGTATATATTCAGAGAAATGTATGTTTCATATAACCATTAAGCGGCGCAGTTCCCGATGAATAGTACTCGGTGAATATTTTTGTCGAGCTTTATAAAACACGGTGCGTATAGAAATGCAAAAAGAGATATTTCAAGTTCCGATTCGCGGGAATCGATATCGATAATTTCCAATGCACTGTTTGCCTTTTTTCGAATATAAAATTCGAGGGTCCCTCAAACAGTCCCGTTCGTAGAAACTTTCTTTGTGCCTTTCGCCGATGGAGCTCACCGTCGAAGCGGTATTATAAATTTCCATTATTAACACTAAACCTACCACGGCCGGTCAAATTGACCTTTTCAAACTTCTGCGTACAATTTCGTACGAACAACATTATCACATCGCTACTTATCTGTACGACTTTTCTTAAAGTACGTATACAATGTATTTTTCAGTATTTATTTCTCGTTTTATTCCCCCCCCCCCCCAAGAAATATTCGCCAGCGTAGATACATTTTATTCCTCGAAAATTAATCCTCTTTATAGGTATCAAACACACGCAATAAAATAAAAATACACAATTGCCCTCATACTTTATGAGTAGTTTAATGTTTCTGCACATAATGTGCACATATCCACAGTCTAATTATTTGCTACAAGGCACGAACAGAAATTTATTATTTCGTAAAAGGCACAAACAGAAAATGAGGAAAGAACGTTCAGCCAACCCAAAATTTATATTAAGAGAGTTATCATTAAGTTGAGAAAGCTAAAGCTCAGAATCTGAGCTGTCTGATTCTCAGACTGAATCTCATCGGCAAAGTGTTAAATAATATTATAGCAATTACTCGTAATAATTATTATTCTCTCAGTAGGCACTTCCAGAAAAATCACATACTGAAAGAACTTTTAATTTCGATTAAAATCAAAATGGCCATTGACTTAAGCAACGTAAAATGTCTCCAGCTCATCGGTGACGGGTTAAACAACATCCTACTAATAACTGAACATTGAAGCTTTCTGTGCTTCGAGCACAGAATACGCGCGCTTGAAAGTGAAATAAAGAGGATAGCCCACGACACCCTACTTTTAAATTTGCCAAAATCACTATTGGCTCAAGCCGGTTATAATTTCTCCAGCTCATCAGCAAAGGGTTAAACAATGTCCCAGCAATTACCGTTCATTCAGTATCCGCTTGGATCTCGCTAGGATCGTTCATTAATTCGGCGTACGGTCCGCGCATTCTTAAAGCGCGTCGCGTTGCGAAGGGAACGCGGATCTTTGTTACCTCGTTTCAATAATCACGATTCACCGGGGGTTGGTACCGCCATCCAGCTGGATGACGGACGCACCCCTCGAGGTAGCCTGGCTCATCAAAATTCATGGAAACAATTTTAATTAAAGATTTCTCCCATTATCCGTAGCGCCGGTATTTCTGTTTCATTCCGTCCCGCCCGCCATCCCCCCTACTCCCCGCAAGAAGAAAGAACGAAGGTAGAAGGGGGGTGGGGGCAGGGGCGGTGAGGTCAGGTTTTGGAACGTCACGATCGTTTGTTGTTGTTCCAGGAATATCCATGCACAAAGGCTATGCATTCGTGCAATTCACAAATCCCTTTGATGCCCGGAGCGCCTGCCTCGGCGAAGATGGCCGCACCGTTCTCAGCCAAATACTCGGTAAGTAATTTCTCTTCACCGGATACATTAATAACTCACTCCGTGTATCCGCACGCTGCTAATTTAAACATTAATTGCTGCCCTCCTCCTTCTCCTCCTCCTCCTCCTCCTCCTCCTCTTCCTCCTCCCCCTCCGCCCCTTCGTCTACGAGCCCATCTACTACTATTACCATCGGCAGTCTCTTTTACGGCACCGCGCCGATTAATTATTGGCAAAGGCCCGGAACGTTTATTTCGCCGGCCACGCGAAATCCGGCACCGGGTTTAAAGGATGATTTTCAGTCGCGACCCTTTGACGCGTCTTACATCTCTCCTGTTTCCAATTTTAATGACAGCGTTCGCTTTACGCGGATCCAGTGACTAATCACTTGCGAACCAGACGGTTTGACAATGTTTCGCCCGGGGAACCGGCAATAACGATTATCCAAAAAATCGGTAGTGGAAATTTATTTATTCTCCTGTAGCCGGTCAAAAAATTGATTATATTCACGAATTAAAGGAGCAATATTTTGAACATATTGAGACATGGTTCAATACCGATCCAAAAGACCGTATGACGCAATAAAAGGATGTTATTATCCTTGCAAGTGTGCGGAACGCAGTTTACAGTAAAATGGTTTTCATATCAGTTCTGGATAATAAATGTAGCGTCCACTTTACCTAACGTCTCTTCCGACAGTTTTGGATAATTTTATTGCAGCAGTTACATTCGATTTTCATCGTATCGTTTACGCTGCCTCTCAGTGCCGTTTCGCGTGTTCTCGAAATTTTCTGATCGAAGCGATGCAGTTTTTATTACGGCGTTCGCTGCAGCGCGATTGGAGTGCACTTCGTGCTTGCCCACGCTTCGAACTTTTTCTCGCGGGAAACAAATCGATATCTATCGCGAGCACTTCGAAATGTATTTTGATGACAATGCATGCGAAAAGAGTAGTGACGACACCGCCTGAGGCCGCCTTGAATTTCTGGGCGAATTGAATTATGCTAAAATTCGCTTTAAGAAACGGGCAGAAAAATGGCCCCAAGTTCTGTCGAACTGAACCAAAAATTTCGTCCACCGTTCAATAAAATGTATTTGAAAAGACTGTGCGGTTCTTAAAATATTTATTCTGCAGACAGTGTAATTATAATTGATTGTTCTGTAATAGAACGTTGATTTTCTAACATCCATGGCACAAATTTTGTTCGAAATGAAATATATTTTATATTTATATAACTATAGTGATTGTCGTTCAAAATTATTTTTGTAATACTATTACTTCTCACAAATAAATGAAAGTAAATAATGTTAAAAAATCCACCTATGGGTCCAGTTCAACTGCAGAACCATAAAAACGTTTAAGATAGTATTTCCTTCAAGAAATGATTTATTCGTTAATTGTAAATTAAAAGTGGGATAATTAAGTCTTGAATGCTTCCATTACCAGGACAGTTCCGAATTTCTACAGCAAAGTTTCGGCGATATTACCACTCTTTGCTCACCGCTGGCTTTATCCGCGTAATCAGCGTCGAACAATCGATCGTCACTCCCCTAATTTTCCTAAATTGCCCCGGCCACCGGAAAAGTACCATTATTCGACATCTTACGCGTGGGCGGCGCTTGTCAAACACACAAAAATGGAGTAGCGGTCCGGTGCCGGGCGCAAGAACACTTAACGCGAGCAACTCCCTCCGGTTTATGAATCGATAGAGAACGACGGCGCGGCGCGGCGCGGCGCCCGGAAGTCGAGGACCAGCGATCGAACGTTTAGGCGATCATCACCGGGAGCTATCTATACCGAGGCGCGTCGCCGTCGGAACGTTTCCCGCAGATGGGAGGGATCGGCGTACGTTCCGACCGGATCCTTAAAATCGAAGCATCATCGACCCCTCCCCATTAGTTTCGAACTTCCCCGGGTGAATTTCAGTTTGTAGCCCAGACTGCGGGGTGCCCGTCCTCGCTCGAGAGCGTTTGGCAAACTCGCGAATTCCGCCGAGGAATCGGCTGTTCTTTCTGCCTCGTTGCGGATCGGTGTATTAGGTCGTATACACTAGACTTTATCCTTTAGAAATGTCCTGAAAAAGGTGGTGGAACGCAACACCTCGTCGAATTTTACACGTCAAGATAAACCTGACGAAACATTACGGAACAACTTCTCTACATCGACTTTCTTTCTTCTGAAGTTAAACGCCGCCGATCTCACCCCAAATAGAAGCCGGACACTTAACAAAGTTCCGGCCAAAAAATTCGAAAACAATCCCTCCGCATCGGCTCCCCCGACCACCGAATCATTCAATACGTCGCGCGAGCCGAGGGGTTCATTGAATCCGTCCGCCCACTCCCGCCCATTACTTCAAAGGTGAACGTCCCGGGCCGGATCACCATCCTCCGATAAACATCCCCCAAAGCGACTCTGAATCGGCTCCCGACGGGCCAGCGTCTTTCACCGGCGCCCCGGAACACCTCCTCGAAAGAAACTTGTGCATTAATCAAACACAGGGCTTCGGTAAGTTCGGTGTCGGCATTGAAGTCGCGGGACCAGTGGCGGAACGCCGTTGGTAATCGTCGTTGAAAACGCGCGCCCCCTCCCGCCCCCGTTTCTTCTACCCCAGCTCCGGTGTGTATCCTCAGGAGCAGGGGCGGGAAGACAGAGGGAGAAAAAAGGGGGTGCAAGGGAAAAGGTGGAGGGAGAGAGAGAGAGAGAGAGGGAACTAGGGAAAGGGAGAAAAGGGGATGCAAGAGATCCAGAGGAACAGAGGAAAGAGGGTACGAGGGAAATGGGCTTCAAGGGATAAGGGGGTACAAGGGAAAGGGGAAGCAAGAGAAAGTTGGGTGTAATAGAGATAGAGAAAAAGGGGTGCAAGAAATTTGTAGAGTGAGAGAAGAGGGGGAGCAAGAGATCTATGGTAAGAGAGCAGGGGGTGCAGAATAACTAGAGGAAGAGAGAAAAGTTAGAGCAAGAGGTCTTTAATGAGCGAAATGAAGGTGAGATCACGAGAAAATGGGGTGCATTAGAACTGCAGAAAAGGGGATGCAAGAGATCCAGAGGAACAGAGAAAAGAGGGTACGAGGGGAATGGGGGTACAAGGGAAAGGGGAAGCAAGAGAAAGTTGGGTGTAATAGAGATAGAGAAAAAGGGGTGCAAGAAATTTGTAGAGTGAGAGAAGAGGGGGAGCAAGAGATCTATGGTAAGAGAGCAGGGGGTGCAGAATAACTAGAGGAAGAGAGAAAAGTTAGAGCAAGAGGTCTTTAATGAGAGAAATGAAGGTGAGATCACGAGAAAATGAGGTGCATTAGAACTGCAGAAAAGGGGATGCAAGAGATCCAGAGGAACAGAGAAAAGAGGGTACGAGGGGAATGGGGGTACAAGGGAAAGGGGAAGCAAGAGAAAGTTGGGTGTAATAGAGATAGAGAAAAAGGGGTGCAAGATATTTGTAGAGTGAGAGAAGAGGGGGAGCAAGAGATCTATGGTAAGAGAGCAGGGGGTGCAGAATAACTAGAGGAAGAGAGAAAAGTTAGAGCAAGAGGTCTTTAATGAGAGAAATGAAGGTGAGATCACGAGAAAATGAGGTGCATTAGAACTGCAGAAAAGGGGATGCAAGAGATCCAGAGGAACAGAGAAAAGAGGGTACGAGGGGAATGGGGGTACAAGGGAAAGGGGAAGCAAGAGAAAGTTGGGTGTAATAGAGATAGAGAAAAAGGGATGCCAGAAATTTGTAGAGTGAGAGAAGAGGGGGAGCAAGAGATCTATGGTAAGAGAGCAGGGGGTGCAGAATAACTAGAGGAAGAGAGAAAAGTTAGAGCAAGAGGTCTTTAATGAGAGAAATGAAGGTGAGATCACGAGAAAATGGGGTGCATTAGAACTGCAGAAAAGGGGATGCAAGAGATCCAGAGGAACAGAGAAAAGAGGGTACGAGGGAAATGGGTTTCAAGGGATATGGGGGTACAAGGGAAAGGGGAAGCAAGAGAAAGTTGGGTGTAATAGAGATAGAGAAAAAGGGGTGCAAGAAATTTGTAGAGTGAGAGAAGAGGGGGAGCAAGAGATCTATGGTAAGAGAGCAGGGGGTGCAGAATAACTAGAGGAAGAGAGAAAAGTTAGAGCAAGAGGTCTTTAATGAGCGAAATGAAGGTGAGATCACGAGAAAATGGGGTGCATTAGAACTGCAGAAAAGGGGATGCAAGAGATCCAGAGGAACAGAGAAAAGAGGGTACGAGGGGAATGGGGGTACAAGGGAAAGGGGAAGCAAGAGAAAGTTGGGTGTAATAGAGATAGAGAAAAAGGGGTGCAAGAAATTTGTAGAGTGAGAGAAGAGGGGGAGCAAGAGATCTATGGTAAGAGAGCAGGGGGTGCAGAATAACTAGAGGAAGAGAGAAAGGGTAGAGCAAGAGGTCTTTAATGAGAGAAATGAAGGTGAGATCACGAGAAAATGGGGTGCATTAGAACTGCAGAAAAGGGGATGCAAGAGATCCAGAGGAACAGAGAAAAGAGGGTACGAGGGAAATGGGCTTCAAGGGATATGGTGGTACAAGGGAAAGGGGGAGCACGTGAAAGTTGGGTGTAATAGAGCTAGAGAAAAAGGGGTGCAAGAAATCTACAGAGTGAGAGAAGAGGGGTAGCAAGAGATCCATGGTAAGAGAGCAGGGGGTGCAGAATAGAGAAAGAGGGAAAAGGTGGAGCAAGAGGTTAATGAGAACAAGGGGGGGTTAAGAGAAAATGGGTTGCAATAGAACTACAGAGGAGGGGGTGCAACTAGATGAAGTGAGAAAATTGTGTACAAGACAACTAGAGGAAGCAGAATGGGGGGCAAGAGACGTTGAGAAAGGGATGAAAGGAGGAGCAGGAGAAAATGGGGTGGACTAGAGAAAGAGGGATAAGAGAGTGCAAGAGAGAAAGGGCTGTAAGGGAGAAAGTGAGAGAGGAAAGAGGGTGCAGGTGAAAACGAGGGAGACATGGAAGGGGTTGGAAGTGATCTAGAGGTAGAGGGAAACGTGGGTGCAGGTTAAAAAGGGAAAATAGAAGAGGGAGCGAGATGGAGGGTGAGGGGAGTCCCGCGGAACGATACAACCGGCAAGAATCAACGACAGGGCCCCCAATACCACGCCTCCGGGTAAGAACCACGGCTATCTATATGGATCCTTTCTTCGTTGCTCCGTCGGCCAGTTCGGCCCGGCTGGGCTCGTTCGCTCGCTCGCTCCGCTCGATTCGCCGGGAATCTTTCTTTGGCTAATGCAAGAACTGTGTTCCCACTGTAGCTCGCAGCCGCCTACCTTCCGGCGGCTATACATACACGCTCGCCGGGGTTATAGGTAGGGGGTTGGTTGTAGGTAGACCCCGGGAACCCGTGGATACCGTCGGAGACGTGCATTTACAAGTGCAACTCACCACAGAGAGACCGAGACCGACTACTACTACCCCGTCCGCCGCGCCGCGCCGCGCCTTGGCTATATAATTCTCACGACTGCACACGCTTCCGCGCGTTACATAGAGAAACTTCAGCCCCGAGAAACACCCGAATAAAACTGTGCGTTGCCGCTCCTTTCTGCACGCCACGTCAGACGTCGCGGATCCGCCCGCGAAGGGTCCCGAGAACCAAACTATACGCGCGGTATCTGAGACTTTTCAGAGCAGGCAATTGTGTGGTCCGGAGCCGAGACTGGTCACGTGCTTTGGGGTCATGTGGCAGGACACGTGGGACTCCATGGAACACACCTGAAATACGGCTGCAGTCTTCATTGGGATCAGAAGCTTCAAATATGAAAATGAACAAAGAAAGTACTACTTTATAATTGTATCTTTTAACACGTTGACTGCCACGTCACCCATATGTGGGTGACGGAATTATTTGTGCAGGTTTTACAATGAACTTTTACGTTGATATATTCATTGTACCGATTAGGATCTGTAACATGCAAGAAAGTTGTAGGATCTCTCAGTATCATACATTGCATTTTTTTCAATTTTTATTTCATTAAATAACTTACGTTGATTTTATGGAACTTTTGGGGTTTCTAGTTTGGCGATCAAAGTGTTAAATGAATTAATATATTTGAATTTAGGTTTACTTTAGTTCTGGTAGCCTCCAAGACATTCGTCGAAGATCTCACCCGAAGCATGGAGGGTTGTCTTCACCCTTAAAATCCGAATAATATTTGCTGAAAAAAATACGTAGTAAATATTTTTGGGAAAATACCTGTTCCCCAAAGTATCATTAAGACCTGCCGTTTCGAGGTCTTCCCTCGTCACTGTAGGTTGGAAACGCTTCCGGGCCAACGGAGAACTAGGTGTGCGCCCGGTTGCCGTGGTCCGATAGCGAACGATGGAATCGGGATCGGTTGCTGGATATAATTATCTTCGCCTACGTCTGTGCACAGACCGTTAGGTCGTCCTTTGAACGGGTCCAGAAATTGGATAATGAACGAGGGATGGTGGTATCGAACTGGCTTGGTGCCGCCCTCGGAGGAATTCGGCCCGGGCCAGGTCGGGTCGGGCCGAGTCGGGCCGGGCTCGCTTTTAACCGAATTCTTATTAGAAATGAATTTTACTCGGCGCCTTTGATGCCGGCCCGGCAGACGCTCCTCCTCTGCTGCTCCGGGAAATTTGTACCACCGTCTTTGCCCCGTTGCGAACCGGAAGTTTTTTCGTTTATTGGCTCGCGCGGTAAATGAACAGCCGTTTGAACGATCAGGTTGTCACGAAACCGCGGATGTTTATGGAAATTCGCGTTTTTTTATTTCCGTTGAGTAATCGACAAACACGGAACGAAATCAAATACCTGCGCCTCTGCGGCGGGTTTCATTGAGCGGAAAACCGAACTGTTGTTAATTGAACTTTTATTGAAATATTTATTCTAGCGACGCCGCAGTGGAAACCGTTCGTTCCTCTTCATCGGATATTTTAACACTAGATTCACGGGACCCATCAAAATGACGGATTCTAATATTTTGAATTCAGGAATATTGAGATTGCAAACATGGATCCATGAGGAATTATTTAACAAATTGATTTCTCTAGGTATATATTATTCGAAAAATGGCTACAGATTTTAATAGATATATTCATGTTATTTTTATAAGGAAATGTAAAATAGTCATTTTTAGAGCTCCGTAAACCTAGTGTCAAAATGGAGCTCTGATGTTGTCCTGCGGTTCAGATGCTTGGCAACTTGTCGTTCATTTTGTAATGCACAGAAATAAGAATATTATATCTAACAATCGGTTTGCGGATTTTATATATTCACGACAAAAACAGGTAGATCAAATTCAAAGCAGCAAAAACATTTACAGAAATTAAAAATGGTATCATTTTCAACTCAACCACATTAATGCGGACTGGATTTTTATCTTGCATGAAAATCTGTAGTCTACTAACAATTTATAATTACCGAGCCAGCTGTAAAAAAAAACAGACGTTGAATTCGTTTGAACATCAGAGTAAGAGAAAAATTAAAATTCTTTACGGTAAAGTAAAAATGTCCTTGATGTTTGTTAATATAAATGCTGTTACGTTTTACAAATATTCCATTACCATGAGTGCACAGTGGCCGTTAGAATCTATTATGTACTTATTTATTTATGGATAATGACAACTGCACACTGTATGCTTTATCACTACATTCAATGTGTGCGCTCGCTGTCTATCATGTTCCATGGTATTGATCGTTTTTTATCTTTGCATCAACAAATTTATATTTGATAAAGCGACCTGCGTATTAATGTGACAGGGAGAAATTTCTTTAATTGTTTCTCTACCGTGACACAGGGTACAATTTCATGGGATAAAAATGGATGTTAGTAAATTGTAATAATTTGTTGCACTTATTCGATTAAAAATCGTACTAATTCTCTGCTAATTGCAGTACAACATTACTAATTTGTCGGTAACCTGTATATTAACCATGTGGATCATAAAACTCTTGACCTCAATTGCAAGAGCTCGTTGATTGTTTATCGATAAACGTGCGGGAAAAGGTGTAAAAAGGTCGCAATAAGTTAACGCGGCAATGTGTTCATTTGGTCGTCTTTATGCGGCATGGAAATGCAATCGCGTGACAATAATGCGTCGTTCATTTTGCATTCTGCGGTTCTCGAAAAAAATTTGTTATGCACACCGCATTTTCTTGGAGCGACCGGTTGAATATTTCAGTCGGGTATTTATTAGAATATATCATGTACGAGATGTTTTATCGGCGTTTCCTGTCATTTTATGTGCCATGCCTCCAACGTTTACATCGGCCTGGAGAGATATACATATACATACACATATACATATACATGTACATATGCATATACGTATACATATACATATACATATACATATTCAACTGTCACGTTTACCGCCTTTAAAATGATAGCGAAAGGTTGTCCCGCCACTCGATCCCGGAAAGTCGATGCACTTTGTCCCGAAACTCCTAAATAAATGATTACCCAAAGTATGCAGCAATCAGCAAATTGCTGATCCCCATCCATCCACTTTCTTCCCGTGCACAAAGTCGATACTCGTAGAACTCGATCACTGAAGCTGCTTTGTGAATACTTTGTCGGTTGATTACGGCAGTGTCCCGATATATGCGGAAACTTCTGCACCAAAATGTCGCTTATACCGTGTACGGAGACTGTTCAGTAAAAAATGATAGCGAGCAACCAAAGCATCGACACCTCAGAGTATTAGTTGTAGAATTTTCGTATTGTTCATTATTTTTATAATTAAACTTTTACCAACGTATTCGTGTCATTTCGCTGATTAAAACGAGCCCAAACACGATGCAATTTGGATCATATTTGTTCGTTTAATCCACGATACAGTAGAACCTCGACTATCCGAACTAATCGGTGGAACATACGTATTTGGTTGATACAATTGTACAAAATTTAATCTTGCTTCGGGGCTAGACCTTTGTTGATTTGTATGATAAATCGCGCTGTATGCTTCAGACTGAACTGTTCGGATACCGGAGAGTTTATTAAATTCCTTAATTAAACGAGTGAATATGCACCGAATTACGTCGTGTTTGGACTCTTTTTAATCGGGACAATGTCACAAATGTGTTAATGAAAGTTTCATAAAAGAATAATTGCAATTGAAAATGTTTTATCATTGGATCCTGCACGTCACTTTCATCCAGACGTTGCTTATCAGCTAATTCAGTAACGCATCCCGCTGGATTTTGGCTTTCATTAATTTCGAGTGAAATGCAAGTAATATTGGATTTTCAATATCGATATTTATAGCCCGTATACGATGCTATCGCTATAGGAAATGTTGTTATCAATTGCAGTATGTAAACGATCGGAGCTGAAAATATCGGGGATAAAATATTTAAAAAGGAGTGCACTCGGGACGCGGAGGATTGTTTGCAGCGATTCGGATACCGATAAAATTTCATAGAACTTGAAATGTGTACTGTATTAGAATCGATTACTTTTGGTATTATTCCTGTTTTTCATTTAGAAATAAAAAATTTGAAAAATGTAAAGTTTGAATATGTATAACATTTAATTCAATTAGAAATATATTACCAAAAATTATTTCCATGTTTTATGTCATTGTAATTTATTATTGTTTTTCCAAAAATTCGATCTAATTTGCACAACTTTAGTTTATACTCGACCTATTCGACCTGATCGAATTACAAATAAACGAAAACATGCTGTATTTTCGAATGAAGAATTGTGTAATGAAAAGGTTGTTCGAATAAACAAACAACGAGGGAAATATTTTTAAACTGTCATGCATCAAAGTATTTGTAATTGTTTCATTCAAATGGGTCACAACGGACTTTTCTGTGGTGTAACAAAAATTATCACAAGATTTTTTTTTGTTTTTGTAATATTAATTTCTCCTGTGGTCGGGAAGTTTGTTAAACAATTTATTGGGGAAGAAGATGCGGTTTCGGTACGTCGAATACGTTAAACAATCTTCTTGTTGGCGTTTCTCAAAAACGATTTACAATTTCCAGAAATAATGGATTTTATTTAATCAGCAACATCGTGCAAAGGTAATTTACTGGAAAAACGTTAACAGGAATCGATGGAACACGAAATAACTGATAAGTTCAAGTGTTTTAGAATTCTTATTTGCGCCGCTTTTATAATCACCGGTACAATAATTATTGGCTACTGGCGGGTATTGGTTCTCAATCGGAGTAAAAGGGAATCCGGTAATTATCGAATACTAAAAGAACAAGCAGCTGAAAGTATCGACCATTACTTGAAATATGAGTCAGCAGTGAGTTTCATTCTGGATTAATTTAAAAAATATTTTAGGGTGATTGTTCTTTTAATTTTCTAAACTGCCTTAAATCTTATACTGTGTACGAATAAAAATCTTAAAAGTGATTTAAATACTTAAATACAGTAATTTCTCTATATATGTCGCGAAGGCCTGGATAATAAATGTCGCCGAATTATCCCCACTACCGCGGGGTATATCCTGTGATGGGCCAAGAAGCTCGAGAGGCTTCGGAAGTCGAGAACTGTAAACATAACACGACTAGGGTATGTCTCCTGGACGATACATGACGCTGACAAGACCCGTGTTGTTGACATATATCAAGAATTCACTGTAAATAGCAATGCCCGCGATACTCGTCAGTGTTACGATAACTTCCTAATCTTCGGAGTTCTGCGAGTTCTAGGCCTATGCCGGGGTCATTTCTAACCTATACCGATATTTCACCACAGTTTTCTTTCGATATAAGGCGATGGCTCGGGACCGGCTTTCGTCCTATTTCGGATGGAGAAGAAAAATAGCGTCATCTCATCTCGGAATAAAATTATACATATTGATGATCCCTCGAGCTTATCGCCGTCACTGCGGGTCACGAATGACACCGGCATAGCATACGGAGGCTAAAATGATAAATAGCCCGCGAATGACTTTTTGAAGTGCGATGACACAGACCGCGAACGAATTAATATAAACAACAAAATGAACAATCTTGCCAGAAATTCATGGAGTCGTGAATGGGAATGAGAATGTTAATATATTTATTTGGTTATATGCCGGCTATGTGACGTATTTACATATTCAGTAAACGGTTACACTACAGAAATCGCAAATACACATGCACACGCATGTTTCCCATTGAGTGCCGTATTAATTAATAATTAAACAGTGTGCCGCGCCGTATGAATAATTCATAATTAAGAATAGTAATTTTCAGATATCACCGTTGCGTGATACAAATGCAGAAATATCACGCGACAGGCATACTTTCAATGAAAAAGGATTCCGTTAAATTGAAAACGATACTTCTGCGATCGCGAGCACGACGTCGGCGATTGAATGTGCACTGTTTAAAATAAAAGTACAAATTTTGGCACCGTGAAACGTTGGGCGTTGAGAGAAATTCCGAAAAGGAAAAATGTTATTTTGGATTTTTTGTTTGAAGATTATTTTGGGATATTTAATCCATTTATTTAGGATCTACTATTTTACTGTTTTCATAATATAGTGCTACTGTTCAAATCTGAAATTTTCCAAATAATATTTGAATATCAGAATTTTAAAAATTCTTTTTAAAGACAGAAACTGAAGTACAATAAACAATTTGTGGATTAAATCTGTTGCTTTCGCACAACGAAACCTGTCCAGTTTAATAAATACAAAGCTACGTAAATTTAGTTGAGATTCCAACATTGAACATTTTGATAACTACAACAAATGGGTTCAACAATGTCCCCGCTACTCTTCCTCGCAAATTCCGATTCCATTTCCGATGAAATTGCAACGATCCGGAGAATAAATTGGAAAATATGTTTAAAAACTTTATTTCGATATCTCTGACTTATTTGCACAAAATGTATTTACGAATGCTGTGACGGATGATTCAAAAGGTTTATTTGAATGAGGGTGTGTAAGCATGGTTTATTTTCTGCCTTATTAATTCATCTAAACAGTAACCATCGGGGAACCTTACTAACACCTTCCACTCTAACATCCGGTCTACTAATAACTCATGGTTATCAATTTCAGATTACATAGAGATGCATTAGATATAAACTGTCTTCTTCTCCAATGAAATATACCAATAATAAAGATATTCCTAATCACGGGAACCGTAAAATAAATTATACTGCGGGGGGTAAAATGATTGAAAGTTCGAGCAATTTTGTATTAAACTCCTATTTCTTGCAACTGATACGCGGAACATTTTGCATACAAATCCGCAGTCTAATTGTCGTGATAAAATATTTTCTCATCAAATAAGACTTGACCATCTTCGTAATTTTAAGCGTATGATTGATAACAGTGTAGCAAACGAATTTTTTTGCGCTAAAATCGGCTTCTAAAATTCGAATGGAATATCGAATTACCGGCGGCTGGAACTTTTGAAATAAAATGCAACTTTCTGTAACAGTGTAAACGCGCTTGTTAACGGTTACGTGAATGATAACTAGCACAACCATTAAAAGTGAACGGGAACGTTTCGTCCTGATTCGTTGCAATTTCCACCGGCGGGGAATGTGTTCGCCACGACAAAACGTTGCCCGGTTTATATTCCACTTTGGAATGATGTAACCCGAGATCTGTATAGAATTATATTCCGTGTTGTTTAATTGGATTAATTAAATTCGTCGGTAACGAGATCGGGCCGGGACGCAATGGAACAAAAACATTGTCCACGCATACCCGGCGGCGCGGCGCTGGAACACAGGTCGCATCTAAAATATCACAGCTGTCTAACTTTCGAGCTCATTGTTGCAAGCTAACGCGAAATCCATTGGACATCGAGTTTGTCAATGAAAACGATAGTTACATTTTCCGTTCCGTGAATAAGAACGGTCCCGGGAAAATAAAATGTTTATTAATTAATATATAACGAATTCTGGGGAAATGTACGTTAAAATAATGAAATTCTAGCTGAAAGTGCAACCAGAATTGTGAGAAAATTCAAAATTTGTATGTAATATCAATTTTGATTCAAATATTTGGTATGGAGCAAATATTGAATACTGGATCACTATAATCACCCTCATATATTATGCAATACAAAAGATAACTGCATTAGTATAAACAGCCAAGGATTTTCTATCAGAATCCAAATTCTACAATAATAAAAATATAATCATTGTATGAAAATAAAAATTAAAAAGATATAGTTTTCACATTTTAATACGTAATGAAATGGTAATAATTTGCTATATAATTTCAATATTTGCTACATATTGTTACAGGCCAATAGGTTATAAATGAATAAACATTTGTACCGTAATTATAAATACCACTGTTAATTGTAAATACATTAAAAGGGGAAGATTATGCTTTACGTACCATATCAATTGTAATTAATAATCAGTATTTATATTACCATTACACAGCCTGTATTCTGGACAGTGGATTTTACGCAGTATCTCAAAAATGAGCAGATGCAAATTGAAACGGTGGAAAGATTAAAACAATCGAAGAATATTTAAAATTATTAAATGATTAACTTAAAAGAGAGGAAAAAGTGCCGCTGTCCAACAATAACAAATTCCACGTGACGTTCACAACACTACAATGAAATAAAACTCAGAATAGAAAATGATACTTTCATCGTCAAAATACTGTCGTGATCCATCATCTTCAATTACATTCTTTCATCCAAAGTGTTCGCGCAGTTTTGACATGAAAAATCGTGACATACGTTACCACTTCAAATCTTATTTCACGAGCAATAATAGTTTTGATGTATAACTCCATTTTATTTCCATCAATTTATTTATCACACTAAACTTCCTACCCTTTGTTAAAAAATTTCACGTGACTCCTCACTTTTTAACCGTCGCCCATCCCTCATTTTCCAACCGAATTAATCTCTTGTTATTAAATTGACACAATGGCCAAAAAATAATGGATAGATGAATAACTAGATTTGCAAATCCTTTCGTTGAAAATGGAAAATCTAAAGCGAAATTAGATAAGATTAAAATAAAATTCATCGCATTTTTGGGGCTTTGGGGGTTTGGGACATTGAGGCTTTGGAGCTTTGGGACTTTAGATCTACGGGACTTTGGGGCATTGGAGCTTTGAGGCTTTGCGATTTTGGAACTTTGATGCTTTGGGACTTCGGTGCACTAGGGCTTAGAGGCTTTGGGGCTTTCGGACTTTCCAGCTTTAGGACTTTGGGGCTTTGGGGCTTTAGGACTTTGGGACTTTGAGGCTCTGGGGCTTTGGGACTTTGGGGCTTTGAAGCTTTCGGGTTTTGGAGCATTGGGGCTTTGAGGCTTAGGGCTTTGGAACTTTGGAGCTGTAGCACTTTGGGGCTTTGGAGCTTAGGAAATTTGGGGCTATAGGTCTTTGGGACTTTGTGGCTTTGGGGCTTTGAAGCTTTCGGACTTTGGAGCATTGGGGCTTTGAGGCTTTGGGGCTTTGGGACTTTGGAACTTTGGAACTTTAGGACTTTGGGGCTGTGGGACTTTGGGGCTTTGGGACTTTGGGGCTTTAGGATTTTGGGACTTTGAAGCTCTGGGGCTTTGGGACTTTGGGGCTTTGAAGCTTTCGGATTTTGAAGCATTGGGGCTTTGAGGCTTTGGGGCTTTGGAACTTTGGAGCTGTAGGACTTTGGGGCTTTGGAGCTTAGGAAATTTGGGGCTATAGGTCTTTGGGACTTTGTGGCTTTGGGGCTTTGGCACTTTGGGGCTTTGAAGCTTTCGGACTTTGGAGAATTGGGGCTTTGAGGCTTTGAGGCTTTGGGGCTTTGGGACTTTGGAACTTTAGGACTTTGGAGCTTTAGGACTTTGGGACTTTGGGACTTTGAAGCATTAAGACTTTGGAGCTTTGCAGCTTCGGGATCTTGGAACTTTGGAATCTTAGGATTTCAGGACTTTGGATCTTTGTAGCTTTGGAATTTTAGGATTTTGGAACTCTAAGATTTTGGGACTTTGCAACTGAAGGACTTTGAGTTTTTGGGAGTTTGGGGGCTTGGGGTATTAAAACTGTGTCTAATTGACACAAGAGACAAATAAGAGTCACTGTTTCTTCGACCATTAGATCCTGTAGTTTTTCCCAAAAGTGAAATTAACCTGTACAATAAAATCTTCTACGACACATGGAACGAAACACAATAGATCTCCGAATTCCGTGGCACTCTTCAATTTCTGTTTGAAAAAAAAATTGGAAAATCAGATCCAATTCGCATAGGAGACGCGCAGCGCGAAACGATTTCGGAAGGCCGAACGTCGTCGTCGTCCGCTGTCAAACCAGATTTTCCTTCCGGGGTGGAGAGTATAATAAAAACACCGGCGGCTGTTCCGTTCGTGGAGCGTGTCCGAAACAAAACAACAGGAGACAAAGTGACCACAGCAGCGCGATGCTCTCTCTGGAACGTCGTAATATTTTCTATCGGGATAAAACGCCGGCTGAAGGACGCCGAGGACTCATTCCCCGGGCCACCTTTGAATACTCTCGACGCCACTTTTCGCTGTCAGAGGAGATTATGCAGCATCAGAAAGGATCACGGAACAACGGGCTCGCCCCCGGCATTCAAGATTCCACGGTGAAAAAAGAAATCGGAAGGAGAGGGAAAAGGAGGAGCATATTTTTCCCTTCTCCCGACTAATGGCGGGCCAATGGCGGCCTGGCAACCGGTTATTTTATTTTATGATCGGTATTTCCGTCGGACGAGGGTGGGGGATGCGTTTAGGAGGGTGTTTCTGGTTTGGGCTATCATTTGTAGGCCTTCCCGAGGAAATTTTTCCGGGAACTTATTGATCGACGCGCAAACATATTAATTCTACTGCAGAATATTTTGAGCATTACTTCCATTAAAAATCACTTATGGACAACGTCTCATTAACTATCAGTTTTTCCACCCCAAATACCCTTACAGCTTTTTTATTTGGGGTTCAATTCTCTCTTTAACCATGTGATTAAAATTTGCCCTTTACAAGAAGGAAGCTCAAGGTGACCTCTGTATCTCGATAAAAAACAGGAAAAAAAATAATTATTACACTGCATGCTACTCCGGTTTACATGAAATTTAGATGGCACACTTAGCTGAACCACCCTGTATATTTTTCTTTAAAATGTACGATTATAAAAGGAGAAAAATTCGTTGAGGGTAGCCATTCGAAAGCAAAATTTACATTTGAGGTATGGAAAAATACGATGGTGCTATGGAGTACGATATTGTAGAAGGTTATAGAAATTTTTTGGTATTGACATAAGGGTTAATCTGTTCAAAGGAACGCGTGAGGGTGGATAACTGGATGAAACGGTTCTGTGACAGGGAGGTTAAAACGCGCGGTGGAGGAAGAAGGGCGCAGGGATCGCATGGCGTTACCGTTTTATGGTCCCACTAGCCCTTGCCCATAGAAGCCTCTCCCTCCGCTTTAGCGGTTCCTAAAATGTACGGCATAAAACAAGGAGAAGAGGATACAGGATTCCCGGGGTTCCTCCGGGCGAGGGCAAAAGAAAAAGTTCCCCCGCGGACATAAAAGTGTGTTTCCACTCGCGGGGAATCGATGTTTTATCGGGCTTTTACGGCCCTGCGAATGGAACTGATTCGTTCGAGCGCTGAATTATAATTAAGACGTATCAGCCCCGGGCTCCGCGCGTTCATATCGAAATATGAAAAGGAAAAATTGAAACGGGGACGCGCTTGCCAGGGACCGGGTGGAAAGAGATTCTTAACTTTCCTGCGCCTTTGACGATACCTGTTTGGTCCATTGATACCGTAAATAGTGAGCAACCCAGTCGTTTCTTCGATTTTTATAATAATTTTCTGGGGAACTTGTCGACATTTGATACGATTTTTATCTTGGAATATTTATATTCTTCTTGTTCAGTTTTCAGTCAGTAATTTCTTATCAGAACGAGTTTTGAGTAGCTATTTTTGTTTCCAAAAATGATTGACGAAGTCCTTAAAAGCTACTTTTTCATGTAACGACGCAATCTGATAATTAGGACAGAACACTGTCTGAATTAATTGTAAGATACAGGAACTATGTAAGCATTTTTTTTTTAATACTTTTATGAAGTTGCAAAGAATGCAACAGTGCTTCAAAATTTTTTAAATGTTTTTACTCGCGTCTTTTTACTTGCATTTGATCTACCCTTTCTTGTTATAAATACATAAATTAATTAATACATAAATACATGAAATGTAGCACGTATTTTTCATTTATCACATAGAGAGGCTGGAAACTACCCCTGGGGGTAAAATGATCCATTATATTTTTGTCGAATTGGCAATGTGATTTCACTTCAACCCTGTTTAAAACAGTATTTAAAAAAGTGTGATTAAGTACATTAATTATACAATTTTCAACGAATTTTCTGAAGTGCAAAATTGTCTTGCATAGACTATGGAGGTCAATAGGTAAATCAATGTTAGGCACACAGGACGATGGCAAAGAAATAAATCTGTGCACGGGTCAGAAATGACCCTAAGAACGCAGCAGAATTAATAAATAGCGAATTGAGTAACAAAGCTGAGAATGATCTACTGATTTCTCCGTCAAGTACGTAAACATTTCCAGAACATTTAATAATTAGTTGAAAATGAGAAATAAAATAACTTCGGTACAACATTTGCAAGACTTCGAAAATCAATGTGCTACAAAATTTAATCGATCTCAAGAAACCCTTCGAACATTCTGAAACTGCAGCAGTGTTTAATACGAAAGCTGCCGCGTTAATTAATTTGAGTTCCTTTAAGATAGTCTACCGAAAGGTCTATAAACGTTTCGCCTAATCATTAATTGAATTCGGTCGAGCTTAAAATAACAAAGTAACACAGGCTGTGACGAAACGCCGATCGTTCGATGGTTGAAGAATAATTAAGCAAATGTCGGGCGAAGTAGAACACCGGGCGTTCTTTTTCCTCTTCAATTATTAATTTCATCACGCGTCCCCCCCCCCCTTCTCTTTCTCTCTCTCTCTCTCTCTGTCTATCTGATTTTATACTCTCCGCTTCCTTTTCTGGGCTGCTGGCCTGTTCCTGCTCGCTCTGCTGCGCGCGATTAAATCCTTTAAATGAGAATCGAAAGCTGGCAAACTCTTCAGGATATAATCCTGGCTTCCGGAGGTCTATGGTTCTTCTAATAACGAAAGCTCACTCGCGCGGTATTATACGGGAAACTATTCCGCTTTACTAGCATTCGCTCTTTTAGACCTTCAAGTTCGCCGATCTTCTTCCGGGCGATCGTGTTTTACGGTATCTCAAATTCATTCCGGTTTCGGACACCGTGTCGTCGACATTTGTCTCTCGACGAGCCTTCGACGCGCATTAAACTCACCCCCGATAGTCCCATAAACCTTACAACTATAGCTCCCGTTAATGCGCAGCCAAGAGTAATTTCATATTTTTACGTACCCGGCATGAGCGAGGATTTTCAATGCTCTTCCGAGCTTCCCCGTTTGTGGTACCATTGGCAAAGTGAATTTTATTTTATCATTAATTTTTTGTTTCTGTTTTTATTTCGCTAATTCATTGTAGTATCTCGAGTTTTTTTACATTTCTAATCATTGAAAAATCAATTACACGAACGTTTTTAACGTGTTAGAAATTGTTTACGGTAACTGAAACGTTCATCGACATTCAGAGAAATATTTTCGTTCTTTACAAATTTTATTTTTGTTTAATACACAAATCTATTTCCGTGGTGATACATTTTATGTCCCACTACAAGTTTAAGCAATACGTAGTTTTCAAAAAACTATAATATACGCATCCGTAAAAATATTTTCTTCCTCCACGTATCTTATTTTTGTTTAATCAGTTCATTCTTAATTTAATGTATTTCATATGCAACAGGTTAGAATACATGTGATCCTCGTTTGGTGGTTTTCTTCTTTTTCCTCCGCATATCTTATTTCATATCTGACACACAATTTTGTCATTGATTCAGCATGTTTCGCGTATAGTTTATGCTATGTTTCGCCAGCGTTTATGGTTGTAAGAGTTCGCAGCCGTTCCAAAATTCATTTCACGTTACGATTCCGCGTTCACGTCGAGGCCGGAGTTAGCTTTGAGTATGTAAACGCGCGTGAACGCGAGGTAAGAAGTAATTAATTAGTACATTAAATGTGCAACAAGTTTCACTATGAAATTATAGTATGTCCGCGACAAAAGTGAAGAGAAACGGGACAGCTGAGCATGACTGTAAAACTTCGGGTACTTCAAACATTCAATCTGCGCAATGCTGTCATATTGTTGCAATTTCCAAGCAAATCTATATTTCGAATCATTGTGTACAATCAGCGTCAAATTTACAGTTCGTAACGTTGTTATATACTAACTACCACTGAAACATATTTTACCTTCTATTTTACACACAGACTCGTGCAAACAATTCTTCAAATTAAAAATAAATGATGTGTCTCTAATAAAACAATGTTCACTAAGCACATTGTGTACCAATATTCAAAGTATTAATGTCGGCATTTAGTCTAAAAAATGATCTTAAATTTTTCTACGAATGCAGTTGAATAACTTTCATACAATTTTTGGTGGGACTTATATTAATGTTTTAAGACTTTTGACCCTCGGACTGCTGCGAGTTTTAGGCCTATGCCGGAGTCATTTCTGACCCACTATAGTTTTCTTTCGATACAAGGCGATGGCTCGGGACCGGCTTTCGTCGTATTTCGGATGAAAAAGAAGAATAACATTCGGGTCACGAATGACCCCGGCATAGCGGACGGAGTTTTGAGCATTTTGTGAATATTTTTTAACATTGCGGAAGTCTCTGAAATTGGAGAAAGTCCGTTGATAAATAATAGAAATGTTTCGTTCAGCCATCTTTTTTATGGGGTAGTGTGCAGGGATAAAAACGAGGATCGAGATCCGCAGTAATTAGCGCTGCAGTGATTAAGTAACAAGAAGCCTCGTTCTACTCTGGAACATCTCGTGCATATAATTTCGGCTTTCTTGATTCCCACGAGGGTATCGTCTGTTCCGCGGGAAGAACGTACTCAAGTAAATTTATGGTGAAACGCTTCCTTACTATACCACTCTACTCTCGCCATATTAGACTGTATTCTCGAATTCGCATGCACGACGCAAGAGATTTACAACCGTTATAAACTCGCCATTCAATGGTTATCCTTATGAACTAACTTACATAAAAGATCCTTGTCGATTCTGTCGCTTAGGCGACAACCACGAAAATTACGTTTTTAACCAACGAAAGTCCATACAGTGATCGTACTATATATAATATAATACTATATATAATATAATAGTGAATTTACATGACATTACACTATTTTTATTTTATCTGTCACGGTATTGTTGTATTTTCCATTGAAGAGGAATTAAAACTTTTGCTTTGTCACAACAACAGAACACAGTTATTTCTCTATATATGTCGCAAAGGCCTTGGTGATAAACGTCGCGGAACTATCCCCACTACCACAGGGTGTACCCGACGCCGAGGAGTGACATAACATGGGGTCGGGTATATCGGTGTGAGACCAGGAGACCTCTACTAATTCAATAACAAAACTTCTTTATTTTTCATTATTTTTTTATGGGATTTTCACCGACGTATTCGTGGCATTTTTCTAATGGAAAATATACTAAATATAATATAATTCCGATGATATTTACTTGTGTAATGAACGATTTTTGACATGCAACGTGTAGGACAGGTATGTTTGCACTCCTTGACGATACGCGACGCTGGCAAGACCCGTGTAGTTGACATATATCGAGAATTCACTGTACTTGACGATTTATTTTCAAACGATCCGACAGTCGAACATAACTATAACGTTTGAGAAAAAAAATTGAAGCTTCGACGAGCAATCAGAAAGAAAAATCAAAACGCACATACTGTTTGTAGATTTATTATTATTTGACGAGGAGTTAATGGAATCATGTAGTAAAATCGGCGGTGTCTAATAATATTATTCTCGCGTACTTTGAATAATTGTTTGCAGCTTAAACATGTACCGGCTCATGCGGTTTATTAATTTTCCAATTTATTGACGAACCATACATCCCCCTCTCTCTCTCTCTCTCTCTCTCTCTCCCTCTCCCCGACCCTGGAATTCTGTTTCTGTGTTACTATTGGCAAAATTCGTTACAAAATTCATAAATCTCGCGAATTGTATCGGCGTTAATAAATTGCAATTCGGATTACAATGGGATTTGTATGAATTAAACCGCAATATTGTAATTATTTAGAGCCGTTGATGCAGTGGCGGGAATAGTCTATTAGCATATTAAATGTCTTCCACTTCGCTGCATATTGCATAATAATTGATAAATGACGATCACGATCGTACGGCGGGTCTCGTCGGTAATTGATTCATTTCTTCGTCGGGATCAATCATTATCGGTCACGATCAATCATTTTAACACGGTTTTCCTTGCTCCCTTCGAATTTGGGTCTATCGTAACATTAATGGATAGCTCATCGCGTGTTCGGTTCTGCATACTTTTCACTAACAGTGTTACTAGAATTTTTGTGGCGTGTTAATGCATGGGATTCGTTCTTCCCCAACTTTTAACACGGTGTCATTTTCTTCTACGCACTGAGAATACCAAAATATTCTAATATTCATTCAAAATAACCAATTAAGAAAAGTGTATACACGTATGTGGCAATAATTGCGCAGCAACAATAATAATACAATAAATGTATCATTTATATAATATTAATAGAAAATAGAAACAAATAAGTTTGGAAAATATTTCCAACTTTCTCTTTTCAGAACAAAGTCTCCGGTCTTTAAACAATTCACTATCAAAGGAAAGTTGAAATAGCATTTATCAAAAATTAGTTTTATCCCTTGTACATTAATTATAATTTTATTTGAAGGCTAATGGAGCTCCTGACAATCTATAGAAATTATTTAAATCGTAGAAGATTGTAGAAGATATAAATTGTAGTTGTTATAAATTGTAGAAGACTGTATACTCTTTCAATTTAATTGGAACAAAATTTCGACAAAACCTGCCGTTTTTTGAGAAATTCGTTAAAAATTCCAAAAATGTCGAAATTTCTATCCTAGTTCTCGATTTAATCGAATAAACTGGTCCGACGATAGATCGAACTAATTTTTGTAGAAATCAGATGACCAAAAAATTTTAGATTAATTTTCAAGCAATTTCATGACAATGGTTTCCGGAATGGAATAAATGCAATGAAAATATTCCACCAGCGCGTAACAATGGATCTATCGTGAGACGGAGGTACAGCGAAACCTGAAAAAACAACATGAAATCGGATCTCGCAATTAACGAACACGGAAAATATTATTTTACAAACGTTAAGCAACTAGTGTACCACAAACTGTTTTTTTGTTTTTTTTTGTTGTTGTTGTTGTTTCCTGCGGAACATCGTCACATGTTTCCGGTCAAAACGGAAAATTTTATCCGTGTGCAACGTACACTGTTGGTATTAATTAATCGAACTCAATGAAACGTATCTCGGTTTGTAATCCTTAATTCGCAGGATTTTTTAATACTATTTAAAAGCAATTTCTTTCCAATGAAGATATAAACAATTCACAATTCAATATTTACACAACGATGCTGTAACACGCATGTATATATGTAGTAAAACATTCGATCTCAATGATAAAATTTAATACAAAATTAATCAATCCTGAACAAATTTAATTCAAGACTAAAAGGCAATATTGAAGGGTATCAAGAATTTATGGAAAGGACCTTATTGAAATCCAAGAAAGTAATGAAATTAATTAATACGATTTCATACAGTACTTTTGCACAAAATTAACGCAATATTATGACCGAAACTCGATATTATTGAATACATATTGAAATCGACTGTAATTGATCGAAATGCATCAGTTATTGGTGATTGCAAGTCTGTAATTATGTAAATGCTAATTATGACAATTGCGAAGTTGGAGTTACTCTGGTAATACTTCAATAATATAAAGTATTGACTCAATACAATTTCCACGAATCTAATTCAGAATAAAATATTTATATTTGGGATCACCTTGAAGCTTGAAAATTCTACTTTCGCGAATAATTAATAATTTTCCTCTAAGGTTTTTTGACGTGATGTATGAGAAACTAAAGACCCATTTTTCCTAAAAAAAATACTATATATAGAAACCTCTGTAAAAACTTTAAAAGATTTTTTCGCGAATCTACAGATTTGAAGATTGGAACCTCCACTTTACAATCGCGTCTTAAAAATTCAAGTACGATTTTTTGTCACTGTTTCGTGGAACAAAAATGAGAACCAAGTTCGGTAGTGTGCCATGTGTCACTGCAAAGTTGGCTGCACACGTTCCATTTAAACCGTAATAAAATTACTGAAAAAAATCCTACATCAAATTTTTTAGTGTCGTTGTAAAGAGGAGACTTCAATCTTCAAATCTATGGAAGATTCATTCAGAAAAAAAATTTTTCAATCTTTTTAGAGACGCTTCAACTGGTAACATTTTTTAGAGAAAACATATCTTCAGTTTTCCACCTGTCGGGTGGTGCGGAATTGTCTCAGGCAAAACTGAATGACGCTTAGTAAAAGTAGAAATCTGAAGCTTTAAAACGAGACGAGAATCAATATTGTACTATTTGTTCTAACGAAATTGTCACTGTTTAAACATCGACAATTTCTCGAGAGGATGCGTGTCTTCTTTTGGCAATTACTTCGAAATCGTGTAGAATAATCATCTTCCGAGAACAAGTAAGTCGGTGTACCGAGACAATTGCGAGAAACTGAGACAATGTTCAGGCGCTTAGACTGATTGGCTTCCAAGCGTTGCAAATGATTACGGGACGGCGAGTGCGTTAATTAATCCCGACGAATGTCGAGATTAATGTGCAGAATGGTCAATTCGCGGAGGCTTTTTACGAAACAGGAGCTGTTTAGCGAGGGCGGAGTTCATTATTTCGGTAAATAATGCCGGAACGGTAGCGCGGAGGGTAGAACGGTACCAAATTTTCCTTTGCCGCGGTCCGGACAAAGAAATGTAAAGCCAAAAGCATTGTTTCTGCTTAAAAGGGAATGAAAGAAGGGTGGAAAAATAAGAAACTTCCCGAGCTTCGTGCCAGACGGTACTAGGGGCAGGCTGCTATTTTCTCCCGTGCTTCCAAGGCATTTAAAAGTCAATCCACAATCAGTGTTTTATGGGGAAGATTAAGGCTCGCATTCTGAAACGTCCGTGTGTTGCAGAAAAGGCCATTAAGCTTAAGCAAATGAAGCGTGGTACTTGTTGTACCTCGTTTCCTCTCTGTTTTTTCTTCGTTCAATCTCTCTCTCTCTCTCTCTCTCTCTCTCTCTCTCTCTCTCTCTATTCTCTCCCTCTCCTCTCCTCTCTTCGCCATTCTCGTCACCTTCGACGAAACACCGAAAATTAATTTTCGCCAGCCTAATCCGTGATATCCTCCCAGCGACGATTCTTATCGTTTTAATGCGGATTCCATGGCCACCGTGGAAAATTTATGCGTTGAATCTGTAGCTCGCCCGGCGAAAAGACCAATATTTATTTAGGTCTCGAAGGCTTCCGATCTGCTCCCGTCGGATAGCGTTCCAACAGTGTAAGATGAAAGTTTTTATTTCCAATTAGGATTTTATGAAAGCTGCACCCGTCTTCCGGTTGATTCAAGTATATTTAAGTTCGCCGCCGACGATCAGTTTTAATTAGCAATAATTTAATTAGCAAAAAACGCCCGGCCGAGCGACCCCTCTCGTCTTACTCGTTTCAGATGTTACGCTCGACTGCATGCTATTTGAAATTTCATAAACCGTTTCGGATACATACTTTCAAACGAATTAACTTCATTGCTAATTTCACTATTATATAACCTCCTAGTTACTGAAATACGAAATTCTTGCATTTCATTATTGCAATTTAAACAAATTTGTCGCAAATAGTCGCAAATTGACATATTTTCAGTAACGATGTACGTAAAAAAAAAAATATCGAAATTATCCACGTGAAGCTTATGCGGGCGGTACACATCGTTTTCGCTCAAGTGATTAATATACAATTCAATTGATTACGGATCTTCATTTGTGGCATTCGCGAATTTATAAAACGTACGATAACTTTGACGTTAATGCTACCATCGTTTATTCCGGTATCAGTCCTCATATTGGTTGGAATGCCTAATTATTTTTTAATTTACGGTAAAGTCAATTTCCATCGACTAATGGTAACATTTTTATTCAATTATTACCATAAAGAATATTTTAAGCAGCGCAATACATAAATTCTTTGCCTGAAATGATTTTTAATAAAGGCAGATAATGATTGAGGCGGTCTGTGAAATCCCTGTAAATGTTCACGTTTTAATAATCGACAATATCGAAGGAAATGGGAAGTCGTTCAAAAGACACTAGACGATGGAACAGCATCGCGAGAACAGCAGAAAAGGAAAACAGCGGTCTCGAGGAATCGAATGATCGCACTGGAACGGACAACCCCGAAACAGGTCTCCCGTCGTAAATCAAGCCCCATCCACACCTCATCTTTCTCACATCGAACTCAATCCGGCATTATCAATTTCACCGTTCCGAAGAACGTCCGCACACTCGGTGCACAATTGTTCCCGCTTGCTACCGATAAAAACGGAGAATCGAAATCCGCCCTCTCGATCTACTATTGCCCGTTCTTCGCGAGAGGAGACCTGCCCCGTACGGCCATAACATCTGTCCCAGCCCACTGTGATCACTCAGAACCGATTAAAGAGGAATGGTGCTGCGAAAGAACGCGTTTCAAATCACATTGTCAAAATTCCAACCGTACACGCACGCTGCAGAGGGAAATTATAGTTTATTCATTTTTGTAAAGAACTTGCACAAATTCTGTGACGGAATAGACACAATATACGAAAAAAATTAGATATAAAGAAACTAACTTTGCGAGATTAACAGAAATACGCAAAAAATCGACAGAAATATCTCGAGCAACAGGTATATTGCTAAATGTTTATTTCCCTGTCTTCGTTACGCATTCATGACAAAAATTAACCAGTTAACTGTGGAATTTAATTTGAGAAATCCCTCACGGCGCGGAATTAAAATCAAGCAATGACGAATATATACGTCGAATGCAGGCCACATGCCGCTATTATAAATTTTACGAAAAAAGGAAAGCGAAACGAGAAAGAATTACATTTTTATTCGATAAGAAATTAACAATTCGTTAACGTTAACCGCACCGCAATAGAATTTTGGATGACGTGTATATGTTACAGTGAAACACCGAAATCTGGAGAATGTCGACTTTCACCGGTGAATGTCAACATTCACATAGTCGCTTGGTGTATGTCCGAAATATTTGCTAAATACCCTTATTTCTGACTTACACCGGTAAATGTTGACATTCACCATGCACTAATGGTGAATGTTGAACATGTTGGAGATTTATATTTTCTTCTCCGTAATTCAGTCGCTATAAAACGTCACGCCAAGTCGTGATTAATTTCGGGTTATGTGCGTTACGTTACATTTCCTCATAAAAAAGGTTTAGGGTGAGGGTTAGGGTTAGGATTAGGGAATGAGTTTTAGGGAAACGTTTTAATCGTCTGTAATCCAAAGGTGTGTTGCATTTAATTTCAGCAGAAACCACTTCAGAAAGTATTTTAGAATACTTTTCTTGAGAAAAATAAAAACAATTGTCTGCTCGTTTACCCGCAATTAATGCATTTAACTTTTTCAAGAAAAAGATCACGATTTACTGCAGTATCCATTTAGTATAAATCAGGGTATCGGAAAAAAAATTAAGAAAACGTAGCTCGCGTTATCAAAGCTTGCATAAGACTGACAAAGCTGATTGACTCCGAGCAGAACAAAGGATTTGGCGGGAGAGACCCAAATTTTTTGACTCTTCTGTTTTGGACCTCCACCAGAGCATATCTGTGCATACACCGGACAGGGTCCGAATATACAACAATGTAATAAAATATTCGATCTTTCACCGACGTATTTGGTATCTGTTGACATTCACCGGTGAAAGTCGACATTCTCCAATTTCGGTCATTCACGGTAACATATACACGTCAAACGCGCTTAACTGGTTAATAGATCAGTGCGAAACAGTAGACACATTCGAGGAATTTAGGAATATTCTCGACGCGTTAACGACAACGACCCTGGTTCTAAATGTTTTACTTTACAATTACTGGGATTGAAAGATGTACTTATAAAATTTATCCAGTACGTTTATTCCTCGGATAAAATCAGACGAAATATGTTCCCGTTATTTTTATCAAATAATCGAGAATTGCCACGTTTTGCGTTCCGTGAACGTTAAGTCGGCTGGGAGTGGTTTCCGGAACAATGACCTGAACAATTTCCGAAAAAGTGGTCGCGACAGTTCCCTCGTTAGACTCTATTCCCGAAATATGGACGAATCGGAGTTTGATGTAGTGTGTCCAGCGGCGAGTACCATGGTCGTCGAGAGGTTTAGGTGACGTGTTCGGTAGGGGGGAAAGTTTATTTCAGCGGCAGCTGAGGTAATACCTAACATACGTCGGTTCGGTTTAAACGGGTTCCACGGTCTCGAGTTTTCACGTGGACCAACCTGTGCATGTCGGGACTCATGCATCGAGGTTGAATGTTCCGGGTTGCGTGGGGGTGTGCAAGAGGGGCGGCCGAGAGGGTGGAGAGAGGCACAACGTCGGACGGGTGGCCTCTCGCGGGAAATACGTCGAGTATCTGAATAAATCGAAACAGCCTAAGTGATTCTCCAACTTAAATTAGTTTCCGGCTGGCATGGAGAGAGGCTAGGTGCACGGGAGAGCCCGGGGTCCTGCTCGCACAGACGTGCGACGGGTCGCCGGGACGACCCGCGTCACACAGGACACGCGAGTAGGTGAACCCGTTCTCTCTCTCTCTCTCTCTCTCTCTCTCTCCCTCTCTCTTGCACTCCTTTCCAGCCTGACCAGTCCCGGGTCCCATTCCATCTGACTTTTTCCAACCGTAAACGAGTCCCGACCGATTCCACCGGCCACCATTTGTTCGTTTTACACGTGCGGCCACCGTACCACAGCGACGTCGGGCGTCGAGACGCTACCAGATGGGACAGGAGCGGGACGCGGCTCCGTTACTCGTAAACGCGACGCTTTCTTTCCGTTTACTGTCTCCTGGCTAACGAATTCGGAGAGTGGCTCGACCCGTCGCGCCGCGGCGGTCGATCATGCTAATTTTTAACGAGCTGGGCGGATTTGGTGGACCGATCTCATCTTCATTGCATTGTCTCCTTCCCGACCCTATGCTAATCATCGGGTACCTTTCCTTTTGTGCGGCTCACTGTTTCTTTCGGCGCGTTCCCTGCCGCAGGAAAGTCGCAGAAAATAATGTACGCTCTCGCAGAACCGAGCAGATCATCGGTAGGGATTAGACTGCGGATGCAAAATGAAAACTTTGTGCGATTGCAAGAAGAAGGTGTTGCTGAGACGGGTGTTTCTTCTCTCTTAATTTTAAAAAGTTACAAGCTGTAGGTATTATCATATACGGTTACACTCAGACACGAAAAGCGAGAGCATTGTAACCACTATAATTATGAGTGATTGGTAGATTGTGGAGCTTTATGAAGAATAAGAACTTTGCGCATCGATTGCAAGATACGGGAACCGAGGGAAAAGTTCTTTCTCCCTTTAATAATTCCTGTAAGTTGAAAACATTACATTGGTGTGTCCAACATCGCTGGATCTCTTCACCATCTGAAATTGTCGTAAGGCCATTACACACGAACAAATTGAAAGAAGCTAGCACCTGATAAGATAGAAGAATTTCTCACGCTGCGGGAGGTTAAACGGCCAGGACCCAAAGACGACGCCCTTATTAACTTCACATTGTACTTCGAGCTTATTGAGACGCGACAATGGCCGGCCGGTTCTCAATAATAGGCTATCCGTCGATGCGCGGGGCGTTTTAATTAAAAAAATTTCCTCGACGATTCCGGCCGATGAATTTCAATTACTTTCGCTCGGAAATAATCGGGGGGTACGACTGCGAGAACCGTCTCTTCCGCTCGACCGTTCCCCTCTCGTCCGCGACGTTCCAGCTGTTTGATTTCCCCAGCAGAGACAGAGATGCTCGTTTTACACGAGTACATTGACAACCACTCCCCCTCCCCCTACCCCCGCCCCGCCACTTCCAGCGAACGTGATACTTTCTCAATGTCTAGAAATTGCTCCGGGTAGCGTGTAAACTTGATGCATCCTGGCTGCGGAGGCGAGCGAATGCGGGAACAGCAATTTTTAGCGAGGCGCATAATTACGCGGACATTCCGTGAAAACAGGGGACCCGACGAAACAACGCGCGCGGCGAATTCTTTCCCTATCGAGTTTTGCTGCTCGTTCCTTGTTTTCCCTTTTCTTGTTCTTTTTCCCTTCGCGCCCGGCAAGCAAAATCAAACTGAAAAGGTTTTCCATTAGGGAAGGATATTATGGAAGCCTCTGCAGCAGCCGGGGAACGGGATGAGAAATTCGATCGATTTTCTCGAGTTTTACAGCGCTTTAGGGATTGGAAATTGTTGTGCATTCGCCGAAGAAACGCTGCTCGCTGCTAGAATGGATTCTACCGGTCCCTCCGATGTTAATTCCTATCGACGATCCTCGCTTCCCGGCCCCGACGCACGGCGGTTCGAAAAGAGAATCAAATTTTGAAATGTCAACGGGATTTTCCCTCGCGAATTCACAAGTACGAGATCGCTATCGATTTTCAGCAAGTGCCCGTTAACACTAAACCTACCGCCGCCGGTCAAAACGACCGGTTCCAGATTTTCTATTTTACAATTATTGGAATTATACAGATGCTTTCGTGGGAAATGATTAGATAAACATATTTAGTACAGCATATATTATGACAAGAACCGCACGAAATCCAATTAAATTCAATCTCGTTATTTTTATACGACAACATGTATTAACATATTTATTAGACTTTGTTCATAATCTTCATCACGCGTCTGACTCCATAGACTGCATATACTCGCGATAAGATAGAGCAACCACGTTACCGACAAAAATAGGCGAAAAATGGTTTTACATGTCCCAACTTTTCGTCATTATATGAGAATATTTTTCGGTGGGAAAAGGCTCATTCGAAAGAGGAAGGTTCAATCTAGCGCGCGCTGACATTTGGTAATATTAGGGGTGCCCATAAGTAATCAATTATTTGCAAAGAATTTGTTTTGGCTTCAGTTCTGTACCGATCGTTGAAGAGGAAGCACGTATTTTTTTACAGTTTTCGGTAAAGCAGCCTCTGTTCAAAATATTCTAAAAAGTATAATATTTTTTACAACCCTGTAATAAAATGGCGGCGTTCGTGCCTTCCGAGGACCATATTCGTCATTGCATACTTTTTCATTTTCATGCGGGATTTAATGCAACGGTAACAACAAAGAAAATTTGCGATGTTTATGGAGATGTATTGAAGGTCAACAAGTGTCAACGTTGGTTCGGAAGGTTTGCTGCTGGTGATTATGATCTCTCTGACAGGCCTCGAAGTGGACCAGTTGAATTTGATAATGACACCCTAAAATCTCTAGTGGAAGCTGATCCAAAATTAAGTATACAAGAATTGTCGAGAAGCCTTGGGTCCACATGATCAACTATACAAAGGCACCTACACGAAACGGGAAAGGCATACAGGCAAGGAATATGTGTACCGCATAAATTATCTGAGACCAACAAGAATATTCGTCGATCAATTTGCACTTCATTGCCATCCAGATTTCGTAGAGATCCATTTCTTAGTAGAATCGTTACCGGAGTTGAAAAATGCATTCTTTATGATAACATAAAGCGTCCCAAGCAATAGCTTTCTGCAAATCAAACCGCAATATCAACCCCTAAACCTAGCTTATCACTTAAGGCTCGATAGGCTTAGTGTTAATCGTAAGGGTACGGTGCCGTTAGAAAACGCGTTTAAAAGTTGGTAGCAACAAAGTTGCTTAGAAAACAATTGCTTTCCTTGCACCGCGGTCGCCAGCCTCTCGCGCTCATCTCAATTTTCGGCGCATCGAAGCGAAATCGAACACGGCGCGGAACACGCCAAACTTTCGCGGAGGGCGCGCGTTCGATCACAGTTATCTCATTGGAGCTTCGTCATTGTCGTTCAATTGAATATCAACGCGCAGAAATTCGCCAGTCTGGCATGCGGGGTTGGGGGGTGGGGGGACGGCGGCGAGAAGGGTTGTTCGTTCGTTCGGAATTAATTCGCGAACGTGACGCGGGCCTTTCACGGGATTTCCTACGCGCGGAAAATGCGAATTGAAAGTTTCTGCCCCCCCCCCCCCGTCGCCATTGCTCATAATTGCACGGAGACGCGATTCAATAGGTGTTTTGGGAATATACATGCGCACCGACACACAGACACACACCTGTACACGCGAGTGCACGTTATAGGCATGCTGTCGATGGGCGTGTATCGATCCGGGCAGCGCGTCGATCAATGGAAATCGGATGAATTTCGTGAATCGGCACCTGTGATGACGGAACGCGCTTTGATTGTGCATGTAATACGCGACCCCGCGCGGGTTCGCGTATATTCGGCGAAGACAACATTTGGTTGGGAATTGTTTGCACGGTGCCGCACATTAACAAGCGAAGCCGACTGTTGGAATCTGACTGGGATACTTGTACGGTTTGGCTTCCAATGATGGCAATGGAGTCAAATTCTGCGACGCAGAACCGCGACACTTAAATGGCCGACGAGTACAGTGAATTCTTGATATATGTCAACAACACGGATCTTGTCAGCGTCGTGTATCGTCAAGGAAACATACCCGAATCGTGTTATGTTTCCACTCCTCGGCGTCCGTGGGCTCTCGAGCTTCTTGATAATTCCGCGACGTTTATCATCCAGGCCTTGGCGACATATATAGGGAAATCGCTGTAGACCGTCGACGTGCGTGCAATTTTTTTTCCAATCGATACACCCCTGCAAAAATTAACCGAGCATTTTACTGTTGTTTAAATCAAACACCGGAACCTTTGTCAGCTTTTTTTGGAAATTTTCTTTACGGGTAATTATGTTTTCGCGGGCTGCCAACAGCAGAGGTTGAACAGGTTTTACGATAGTGTGAGAAATTGGAGTGAAAATTTTAGTTGGTTCAACGGATTTTTTGGTTTGTATTTGACGAGAGCGTAGAGAAGAATTGTTAAGGGAAGTTCCAATTTCAATGAATTTATTTCGATCGTGTTTAAACAATCTTTAGCAACGTGTTCCAGTTTGTAATCGTCGGGACAATGAAAGCACCATTACGAGAAAATATTAAATGGATTTTAAATCTCGGCAAACGCGCCTTTGTCATTTTTATAAGAAATTAAAACCGAGTTCCTTTGATTGTTCTGCGCTTTCTGATTTTAATGTTCAAGCTCCACTGAAGTTTTTGCTCTTGTTGATACGTGAGCAAAGTTAAAGTTTGAATTGAAAGAAGACCTTTCGGTGAATGCTCACTTCACACGCAGACTTAACGGCGAGTGAATGATTGAAGGGTGGATAATGATGACAAACCGGGGATGTGGATAACAAAAACAACTGTATTTTGAAACGAAGGTGAGAGACACTAGACAGAACTTGTACTATTACTATGGCGAGTGAGAGCTAAGTTATAATGTGTCGGACGGCGAGGAGGCTAGCGCTAGATGTTTTCGCTTTGCCGGTTTTCAAGAGTCTGGCGAATTTTTGGTGGTCATTGGAGGACGCTCCTTATGGGGGGCGGACTATTGCTGGGATTTTCCCAGTGCGTATACCTCACAGGTATAGCCGTTAACGGCAATCGCGTTTCGAACTAAATTGCGGGGGTCATAACGCCCAACCGTTTCTTGGACATCTGCATCGCAGAAGGCCGTGCAGATGCGTCTTGCGTTAATTTATGAGCTAACGGTTTTATATTTTTCTTTTATTGTTACGCCGTAACACGCCGCCCGCCTTGAACGATCCCGTTCAATAAATTACTGATTGACTATTGAATCGAGTGCCATTAGCGGTACTCCAAAATGTTCCGAACTTGAATACATTTCGATTTTTAATTCTAACTTATGATAGCACGATATCTACGATATATATATATATATATATATATATATATATATACGCGACATAACATATAGTGTTTTAACTGGGACTCATACCCTTGAATTCTTAATTCTACTGAATACTGACTAATGACGATACTACGATTATAATGATTATGATTCTAACGATTATACTAGGTACTAGTAGTCAAATATGTGAATGAATTATGCACTAGTGTACATTGTCTTGAAAATACTTAATCAGTAGGTGTCGCACTGTCTATCGGTATGTCTATTGGTAGCGGCGCAAGTTTATTTACACCACGTTTGTACACGCCGGAGCTAGTTTTCACTGTCGCCACTCGCACTATATTGTCTGTTCCTGGATGGACCGCGGTGATACGACCAATGCTCCAATGCATCGGTGGAAGGTTGTCCTCCTTCACAGTAACCATTTGGCCAACGGTGATTTTAGTGCCATCTCCTTGATGCCACTTGCTCCTGGTGCGCAGCTCATTCAAGTATTCTTTGTGCCACCGTTGCCAAAAATGGTGTTTTACTTTGTGAATGTGTTGCCACATAGATAGTCTGTTGGTGGCGACATCCCGAAGGTCGATTTCAGGAATATTTTTGAGAGATCCTCCGATTAGGAAGTGTGCTGGAGTTAGGGCTGTGAGGTCATTGGGATCACAGGAGATAGGGGTTAGAGGTCTGGAATTTAAAATTGATTCTATCTCAACTATAAACGTATTGAATTGTTCATATGTGAACATTGCGTCACCCACAGTGCGATATAAATGCTGCTTGAACGACTTGACAGCCGCCTCCCATAGGCCGCCAAAATGAGGGGACCGAGGTGGGATGAAGTGCCAATTAATTTCTTCCGTTAATAGGCTGCGTGAAAGAGTATTTTGATTTTCTTCAGACATGAAGAATGCTCTAATTTGTACCATTTCGTTCTTGACCCCAACGAAGTTAGTGGCATTGTCCGAGTATATGTGCATAGGTTTTCCCCTCCTAGCACAAAAGCGTCTAATAGCTTCCAAGCATGTTTCACTTGTTAAATCTGTGACTAATTCCATATGCACAGCTCTAGTCGCGAAGCATACAAATACCGCTACATATGATTTTACCTTTCCCTTGTTTCGAAATTTCTTCTCCTTCAAAAGAAACGGGCCACAATAATCTAATCCTACGCATTCAAAGGGTCGTGATTGCTTTACACGATTCATGGGCAAGTCACCCATTATGTACGTTGGTAACTTTGGATTTACCTTACAACATCGTACGCATTTTCGGATAATGTGTCGCGTGCTGTTTTTGCCATCAATTGGCCAATAGTTGTTTCTAATTGAATTGATTGTAGCCTGTACACCCGTGTGCCAATTTGCTACATGCTCTTTCAAAATTATTAACGATGTTATGTGATTTCTACGTGGCAACAAAATTGGATATTTGCGCGAGTAACTAATTGCCGCATGTGTGAGCCTACCACCGACTCGGATAATGCCATCGGCATCTAAAAACGGATTTAAACACAGTATTTGACTTTTGGGATGCAATTCTTTTCCTTCGGTTAATCGTTTTATATCTTGTGAAAAATGTTGCTGTTGAGTTACTCTAATGACTTGACGATGTGCTTGTTGTAATTCTTTGACTGAATACCTTCCAGTTATTTTGTTTGTTGATTTCCGATTTGCAAGTGCTCGACGGCAAAATGCAACGAAGCAATTTAGTCTTTGAATAGAGGAAAATCGTTCAAATGTGTCATTGACCACTGGCTGATTGTTTTGGGTTTCTTTGTGTGTTTTACGGTTCTGCCGGGATCTACCTGAACTATCCCTAGCCTCTCCGGTACTTATGAGAGTCGTTGTGACCCGTTGGTCAGGAACCGTAATGCTCAATAATTCCTTTATTTTCCATTTGCTTTCGTCTTGCGACAGCCAGGTAGGTCCATGCAGCCAGTGCGAGTTAGACACGAATTCAGCAGGATCTTGACCACGAGATATGTAGTCAGCGGGATTATCATCCGTCGCTACGTGGTACCAGTCGTTAATGTTACTCTTTGCCTGAATCTCTGCTACTCGATTTGCAACAAATGTTTTTAACGTATGGGGGGAAGACTTTATCCAGTGCAGTGTAATAGTGGAGTCTGACCACAGGTAGATTTTATTAAATTTGATCTGCAACGCCTCTGGAATTATTGTAACTAATTTTGCTAATAACTGTGCGGCGCACAATTCTAAACGAGGCACGCTTATTGTTTTGACTGGAGCGACTCGAGACTTCGCACATATTAGGTTTACTGAACAATTGCTACCTTTGTTGATTGATCGAAGATAAATGCTTGCCCCATATGCTTGCTCGCTTGCATCGCAGAACCCATGCAGCTGGTAATCGATGGCATCAGGCAACGTGATTTGTCGTTTTACATTGAATGCGCTAAGGCTTGGTAACTCTTCCTTCAGACTGGTCCACTTATTCTGTAACGATTGTGGTATCGTCTCGTCCCAGTTTAAATTAGCCTTCCACAATTCCTGCATTATCAATTTTGCTTTAATAATCACTGGCCCTAGTAACCCTAACGGATCAAATAGCTGTGCAACTTGAGACAGGATAGAACGCTTTGTGCATCGTTCGTGATTTTGTAATGGTCTAATGACATATGTGATAGTATCCTGTACTGAATCCCAATAAATGCCTAATAACTTTCTTGTCTGCTCATTCAAACAAATGCTGGGTACGCTAAGTTCATCGTTTTGTTCTGCTGTCAATTCCTGTTTATTTGAGGCCCATTTATGCAATTGAAATCCTCCGCGCTTGAGGAGGTTAATTAATTGGGCTTTTAACTCTACTGCCGTATCCACAGAGGATGTGCCGGTAAGCAAATCATCTACATACATGTCGTTCTTTAAAATGGCAGCCGCTAACGGGAAGTCTTTACTCTCGTCGTCTGCCAATTGTTGCAACGTTCTAGTTGCTAGAAATGGTGCTGATGCGGTACCTTGAGTGACCGTAGTCAATTTAAAAATCTGAAGAGCATCATGCTCACTATTTCGCCATAGGATCTTTTGGAATGCTGCATCTGCAGTATTGACGTTGACTTGTCGATACATTTTCTGTAGGTCAGCCGCAAGTACAACATTATGTAACCGGAATTTCATAATAGTGAATAGCAATTCTCTTTGAATTGTAGGACCCACCATTAACGCGTCATTTAGGGAGGTCCTTGTCGTACTTTTGGCAGATGCGTCGAACACGACTCGGACCTTTGTAGATAAATTGGCCTCTTTTATGACCGCGTGATGCGGGATGTAGTAACCCTTAGACTTGTTAGCGTAACTAGTAATTTCTGTCATGTGTCCAAGATCATTATACTCCCGTAAGAACTCTGAATACTCCCTTTTAAGCTCTCTATTTTTTGCTAATTTTCGCTCCAATGAATAAAATCTACGTAGGGCCATGTCGTAGGAATTTCCTAAATTTTCCTTTTGCTCATTGAATGGCAATCGCACAATGTATCTTCCATCGCCGCCACGAAGCGTAGAATTACAGTAGAGTGCTTCACATGCTTGTTCCTCGCTTGAGAGGTGTTTCTTTGTCGGTACCTCTTCAACCTCCCAAAATCGCGTTATTTGCTGTTCCAATCGAACCAACTGGCATGATTTGAGTGTCGTGATCTTTTCGGGGCTTCCCACTTCACCAGCCACAATCCAGCCAAGCAACGTTTTTTGTAGGACAGCGTCCGAATTATTTGCCAATTTGATTTGCCCGGTACTCAGTAATTTATAAAATATCGTTGTTCCGATCAACGCATCGATGTCTGCCGGTTTATCGAATTCCGGATCAGCTAATTTTATATTGCGCGGAATTGCAAGCATCCGTCTGTTTACCTGCCGCGAGGGTAATACGCCCGTAATAGTGGGAAGCGCCACAAATTCTACCTGGGACTCAAAGTCAGTTATACGCGACCTGATTGTCGTTGTAACCTTATATTTTGCTCGCGTGGTTAATTGCCCAAGACCGGCAAATGGCAAGTCGATGTTATGTTTCTTTAGATGGAGATGATCCGCTAATTTCTCTGAGATGAAATTGCATTGCGAACATCCGTCTAACAATACACGACACTCGCGCGGTTGATTAAATCGATCTAATATCTGGACTCGTGCCGTCCCTAATAATACTTCGGAATCATGTGTGATGGTATATGTCTTTTTTATCGACTCGACAGTGTGAGCTGGAATCGACTTATTGGCAGACGAGGGTTGGTCTACACTACTATATGATCTAGTGCTGTCTTCAAAGTGCAGCAAAGTACTGTGCTTTCGATTGCATTTCTTGCAGCCGGACGCAAGGCACTTACTGGTGTTATGATTATTGCGCAAGCAATTGATGCATAATCGCCTATCTTTAGCTGCATTGCTTCTTTCGCGGGGACTCAATTGCATAAATTTTGGGCATGTGTAAATAACATGATCGGATTGACAAAATGCGCACTCCTGTCGTTTCTGAGCGCTTAGATATGTTTGTCCGCGAGGTCCCCATGATTTCCCTATTCTGTGTATATTTCTATCAGCAATAACAGGATTATTATATCGTTGCTTTATGATACTACATTCGTCAACTTCCTCTCCCCGCTCTTGTTTGTTTAAGAATGAAATGAGCTCACTAAATGTCGGCATTTGAGCATTTTCGAGGGTACGTTCCCAAGCCCTGCGCGTTGCTTTGTCAAGTTTCTGAATGACCAGGTAGGTCAGAATTGCATCCCAGGTATCTACCGGTACTCTAAGGGCTTTCAAAGCATTAACGTGCCTCAACGCGGATTCCTTTAATGTACGCAATCCAAGCGGTGAGTCTTTATTGATTTCGGGTAATTCTAACAATAATTTTATATGTGTCTGTATTATTTGTCGCGGTTTATCGCATCGCTGTTTTAGCATCTCCCATGCTACCAAATAATTCTCCTCGGACGCATTTAATGAATCGATGATTGTGGCCACGCTTCCGCGAAGAGAATTTTTTAATAAATAGAATTTCTGTACCGCGGGAATTTGTGTATCATTATGTACCAGCGACTGAAATGTATCGTGGAAGCTGTGCCACTCAATTGGGTTACCGTCAAACGGACGAATTTCAATTTTGGGTAATAGCGTATTTTGTTGAACGACGACCTTTGAATTACTTGTAGTCTGATTGACATTAGCCTGTGGCATACTATCATTAGACTTCACTTCCCGAATCCTTTGGCTTAGTAAGTCAGCGCATTCATAATATAGGTCGTCAAACTGTTCTCGCTCTAAATCTTGATCTGCCTCAAGCTGAGCTTCTTCAGCAAGATCTTCAATTTCAGATTGAACCTTCAGAAATGCTTGATAGTATTCTTCTAATTTAATTTTCCGCGTTTCTAAAGCATCGCTATCGAGCTGTGCATGTTCATTGATATGTTTTATTAGACGCGTTATGTTTGCCTTGTTCACTCCGCGAACTTTGATCAGCGATTTAACCTTTAATGCCGACATCGTGATTTGAATTGATTATATTACGCGATTGAGATAGAATCAATATAGGTATTAGGGAAATTTAGGTAAGGAAGTGGAGACTCTCTACTCACATATAGCCTTGTCGACCTCCTCCGTTGTTGTCCGTTGTGTGATGACGATGGATGAATGTCCGATGATGGTGATCCAAATGGGATCCGTAGCGATGTCTTCCGATGATTTTGGAGGAAGCCTCGATGTTTACGGTCCAAACGGGATCCGCAATGATGTCGTTCGATGATAGGATGAAGCCTCAATGTTTACGGTCCAAACGGGATCCGCAATGATGTCGTCCGATGATAGGCACCGGGAAGTTTGATGCGTTGTTCTGGTACTTGTTGTCCAAACGGGACGTTATCCAAATGGGATGATGATTAACTGGCACGTCCGATGAATCAGTCTTGCACGACTCCTTCAGTTACCTTGCGTTTGACGTATATACACGCAGCGTTAATGAATTTCTGTGAGAAGTCCTGGTTACTCTCACGTCGTGTTTCACGCACAGCACTTTCAAGCTCGCGATACTTGTTCAATATGATTGTCTTTTGCTAGACGTGTCTTTAATGTCACCTTCGTATGTGTTTTCACTCCACTACGCGGTTCACTATCCGGCTCGAAGGACCAAATGTTGGTACGTGAGCAAAGTTAAAGTTTGAATTGAAAGAAGACCTTTCGGTGAATGCTCACTTCACACGCAGACTTAACGGCGAGTGAATGATTGAAGGGTGGATAATGATGACAAACCGGGGATGTGGATAACAAAAACAACTGTATTTTGAAACGAAGGTGAGAGACACTAGACAGAACTTGTACTATTACTATGGCGAGTGAGAGCTAAGTTATAATGTGTCGGACGGCGAGGAGGCTAGCGCTAGATGTTTTCGCTTTGCCGGTTTTCAAGAGTCTGGCGAATTTTTGGTGGTCATTGGAGGACGCTCCTTATGGGGGGCGGACTATTGCTGGGATTTTCCCAGTGCGTATACCTCACAGGTATAGCCGTTAACGGCAATCGCGTTTCGAACTAAATTGCGGGGGTCATAACGCCCAACCGTTTCTTGGACATCTGCATCGCAGAAGGCCGTGCAGATGCGTCTTGCGTTAATTTATGAGCTAACGGTTTTATATTTTTCTTTTATTGTTACGCCGTAACAGCTCTGTTACGTTTCAAATACGTCAACTGTGCTTTATATTATAATTGGAGGTGCGTGTACCTGTACGACTGACGGCAATTACCTTTTATTCCGATGAAACTAATTATTAGCACTACAAATAGGAAACATGAAACTGTGTGTATCTCGTAATTATCACAGGAACGATGGCAACTTCAACGTGCTCAGTCATTTATGCGACCCAGTATTTTATCATGTTCTGCTCGCTGTAATACGTTATGTACGACATATTTAACAAGTATGTGTGCGTCGAATCGCAACAAAGCAGACTCCTTCTGAATTGGTTGCAAACGTTTCGCGATTTACTTACATGAAATGAAGAAGCAGGTGGAAATAAACTTCGAAGGACAAATTTCGAGCAGAGATTAGCAATAAAAAATCTATCGATTACATTTTAATATAAACTACTCATAAACGATCTATTTACAAACTGATTTAACTAATATACTATTTATTATTCAGTGCCAAAGTAAAATATCGCTTAAAATTTGCAAAAGTAACGAAAGCGCCAACAAATTATCAAATTTTTATTCTCGAAATCAGAAATTTTGTCTACAATAAAGTATGATATATTAAATACACGTGAAATTAGAGTGAGTTTAAGCCATTATTTCCTTGCATTCGAATTTGTTTATGAACCACGAGCCTTTTACTATTTTACTATTTTTTTACTATTTTAATTTTACAATTCACAATGTACCAAATTAATTTCCATCTCAAAAATTATTTCTCGGAGTTGATTATTTTTGAGACTGATCTACATAGTGTGGACTATCGAAACGATTTTTTTAATGACAGAAAAATTAGGTTTGATCTGATTAGGTCACCAGATCAGGGGAAGTGACTCGAATTGAGGGGAAAAAGTTGCCCTCTCTCTACCAATACCGGATTAGTCACGTGACACTGCGACACATGCAAGACAGAGACGAAACGTGTCACGTGACCAGGCCGTGGCGGAGGAGTGGGGGAATAGTGGGGCAACTCTGTTTCCAGCTCCTTTCCCGGATAAATGCTTCCCAACAGCAATACAACATTTGCAAAGATAAACATGCTCCGCTAAACAAAGTGCTCGGCGGTATTGTGTTTCCTGTAAATACTAAATACGAAATGCGCAAACATTAGTTAGAGTAGCGAGCTACTTCATGCTTAATCGCGGACTGCCTCGATTTTCCGTCGGTGTTTCCGAAGGAAGGATGAAAGGAAGGAAGAAAGGAAGGCAGGGGATGTCGTTGTACAATGAAATTGTATAAAAATCGTTTTCTAAGCCGGTGCTGCAACAATTAATTTGTCAGGAAGCAAATTCTCTGCAACGAGACACCTATACGCCGCCGTTTAAGAGCAGACAAATCGTTAGCAGTGTGACTCTTTGTAATTAGTAACAGGGTCAGCCATTCCCCTTTGCCGCTCTTAATAAAATTCTGAAGATAATGGCTTCGTAATGAACAATGTCCCCTTTCTGATTAAAACATTGATCTGCCTGTGAAGCGTACCGTTGAAATTGCAACGTGAAACTCTGAAGAATATTCATCGCAAACTATTCAACTCCGAAAATACCATATTTCCCTATTAAATATTCCATTTGCAGTTTGTCTCCTCCCCCCCCCCCCCCCCGCCCTCACTCTCTTTCTATTTTATTTTCTTTTTTACAAATCCGACGAACTCTCCTCTTTAATCACCATTAGCAGAACTACGTTACAACGGCTAAAACGCAAGGACACACATTTATTTTTTACTAGTCGCGCTGGAAAAATATCATATTCGCAAAATTCGGAGCTTAAAATTTCAACGATCGCGCGCGGCCCACTTTCCGCGCGAAATTTTATAGAAGTTTGCTTTTAACGACTCGCCTGTTGTGAAAATCCGAACGTTTCACTTTTATTGCGTGCTCTCGATTTTTCGCGAACTTTCCTGTTGCATTTTCAGCCAGCTCGTTGGAACAATCATTTCGGGCGGTGTCCCTTCGAAAAAATCAAGGGAAGATCGAACAGTTTTTATGGACAGACTGCGGAATTTTATGCGAAATAAAAATTGCGTCAATTGCACGGACATTTATTTCTTACGTTAATCACTTTAATGAGCTGAAATTTCATACAATAAGATTGTTGGATTCTTCGAATGTTGATTTGTGTCTTACCAATTTTTGTCATAAGTGGATAAAATCGGCAGTCTGGTTGTGAAACACGACAACAAAAAGCCGAGTACAAATCCCATTTAAATTAATTAATTTTCGATCCTGCTCCTTGCGTGTAATTATTCCGTTTAATTTTCATACGTTTTTCCCGTTAATTTGATACATTTTTCATGGTACGGGAAAAGCGGTGCATTCCGCATTTATTATTTATGCTTCGTCCCATCTCAGTTGTTAATTTTCAACGAGTGAATTTATAAATTTCAGTATTCATCTTTCCATCACATTAATTTCTCATCATTTTACAATTTCACACCGAGAGACAAATTGAGATGGAAAAACGAGAACCTGATGAGGGTTAATGTGGAAACCGGAGTAATTTCTTTAATGAAGCATGTTGCATAATTATTTTACAGGAAAATATATTGTGCGAATAATGTATATTTCCTTGTGTCTGGTAATAAGAATATTTTACATTGACATTTAAATAGTTTATGCAAATGGGAATACGGATCAAGATTTACATTCTAGTAGTAACCGATCGATGCTTGTAACACTGCTCGATCAGTTTTATGGTACATTATCAAACAATTAAGGGCTCATTGATACAAATAACCACCGCCATCGACATAATTTACTTCTATTGTATTTGATATGTATTTAACTGCAATTTGTAACCGATCAGAAACAGCGGAAATCATAATTAATAACGACGGATGAAACGATTTAGTTTAACATAGCAATGTTGATATATGTACTTCACGTTAATACAGTGTTCGTTCTGCCACGCGTAATAAATCTCATGATTCAATATTAAAGTAAACAGTTTCAAATCAATTTGAATGAAACATTAAAAAAAAAAATCATTATATTTCATTAGATTAGAATCCATTACGGTGAAGATTAATGGATAAACAACTTTCACTTTTGAAAATCAATTCCAAGGTCATGTTACATTTAATCGTACAGTGGTTGATTTGAGTGACCAGATTTATTCTTACATGCTCCATCCATGGATGACTACGTCATTGAATTGATCCGACTGCTACCGGACCAACCCAGCACAATAGTCCTTTCTCTTCCTTTGTTCGTCAGAACTTCAACAGCCATAAAAGATCAAGATACTTTTAACCTCTAAGGGTGAGTATCCCCATACGCGGCTCGTTACACGAATACGGAGAATAGAAAGAACGTTGATCAAGCGTTGATTTATTAATCAGCCACTTCGGAAACGAAAGTATTAGCCTTTCCGTTAAGAAACTCCGAGAGACAATGGGTTATTGTAACCATCGAGCCGGAGACCGGCCATCGTTTCCCCGAGATCCCCCACGGACGAGCAGTTAAAGACGGAACGCGGACGATATCGGAACTTTACATGCGAAACAATGACCTGAACATCCTGAATGCATCCCACCGGTATACATCCTAAGCGCATACAGGATCGTTTTCCTGTAGAACAGTGCAAGAAAGACCTTGGATGTTCCGTCATTGTCCCCTTAAAGGATCCGCGCGCAGAGCCAACCGTAAGGGGATCGTTAAGAATGAAATTCCCCCGGCTTATCACCGCCGGGAAAAGGGGAATTTAACTAATTAACTGAGGAAAGGACAGGCCTCGCGGGATATTTCGGTGTATTTAACGAGGAACTGCACGGCCGTAATGACGTTTCTCAGAACGCGTTTCTCCCCATCCTAGGCACTCCGCTTCAACCTCCGTGAAAAGCCAAGGAAAAGCCGCGTGAATTATTTCCGAAACTTTCTTCAATTGTCTGAATGCTGTTCGCGGGTTACAGTAACGCCGCGATACGTGCGCGCGAAAGATGTGCACCATATTTGTGAAAAATTTATCCCCATTACCGATAGGTACACCCCTGAGAGCACCGAAGTCGAGATCGTAACGTGAGACGATACTAATTCGATTATATATCGTTTTTGTTTCGAATTATTCCTTTGTGAAATTTGCATAGGCGTATTTGTGACACTTTTCTGATTAAAATGAGTCCAAACGCGACATAATTCGGCCCACGTTTGCGCGTTTAATTGCAGAATTTAGTAGAACCTCGATTATCCGAACCGATTAACAGTTCAATCTAAAGCCAACCGTGTGCAACACAGTGTGGTGTACAAGTCAGTAAAGATTTAATCTAGTATTGTAGCTAGGCAACTGTTCCAATATTTGAACACTGCCGTTCTACTGACTAGTTCGGATAGTCGAGGTTCCACTATTTCGTGGATTAAACAGGTAAACATGATTCAAACTGTATCGTGTTTGGAATCGTTTTAATCAGAAAAGTGTCACGAATACATTTACAAAGGTGTTTCATCGAAAAATAGCTAAAATAAAAAAAGTTAGTTTCATAAATCCGATGTTGAGAATTCTATATCTCCAATGCATCGAAAAAGACCATATAAAATTCAATAAAAGTTGTGAAAATATGCTCTTACCTACTTAAAAACGAAAAAAATTTCGTTAAAAAAATTAAGTACACGAATAAGTTAAACGAATAACAGATTGTTCTTCGATAGTCCAATTATAATAATAATGAAATACAGTCGCTCGTTATAAAGGGAAAAGTGTTTAGAAAGGCTTTCTGCAGAGGGGAGAGTCGATAGTTATAATGAAAACACTTTTAACGGGCGTTGAATTATTAAAGTTAACGATTAAGGCGGCCGCTGTTCGAGAGAGGATATCTAATTCATAAAACATCAAACAAAATGTCGGCGATGCTCGGCGAGAGAGGGAACCTATAGAACCAGCGACAAGAATTGCTGTCCATAATTCACCGCGGGATCGGTCGAAATGAATTCTATCGATCTGTTTCCGCGGGAAACCTCACAATTCCATCTTACAAGGCAAGTCTGCGAATTAAAGGAGCTCGATCAATTGACAAGCATTCAGTCGAGGAGCAGAAAGAAATTACTTGTCACGGCGCAGAAATCGTGCAGGTGACTCGGTGGTTCTTTATTCTGTCCTTGATATTCCCGATAAAATCGCAAGATGCGTTCACAGGAAAACCATTTCACCGTTGTGAACCACCCACGTGGACACTGCTCGCCTTACACGTCCCTCTTTCAACCCTCTTTCCCTTCATTCGCGACGATCTTTGCCAATGGAAGTCCAAGACTCGTCGAAATGGACTGTTCCAGGTTATGTTGCGATTATCAAAATCGCAAACTTTTCCTACAATTATTTAATAAATTCGTTCACTGGTGCACGGGTTCAAATAATTAAAGTTCAAACAATTTTTGCCGAATTCTACAAACTGAAATGTGCAAAATTTCAATTAACGCGTCGTTGCAATGTTTATAAATTCTATACACTTTCTGTAGATTCTAAAATTTTTATAAACTGTGTGCTGTAAAATTCACGAAACTTTTACGAACTCAATAAAAACTTTATAAATTACATACTTTAAACTTGACAAAACTTTTATGAATTCCGTAAAAATACTTTTCCTCCAAATATCGATTTAACATATCTGATAAATTTAACATGTCTGATAAAAGATTAATGAGTATGTATAATAAAGACATCCAAGACAATTCGACACCATTTTTATACTAATCGACAAAGCGTTCTTTTGGGGGAACATTGACGTGAAAAATGTCGTTCTACGGATTTTGTTTAAAAAGTATCCAGCATTCGGGTCACGCCGTCTGACCTCGTCGAACCGTGAACCGTATTGAAAGGTTAAATGATGGCAGGATATGATTCCCATTAAAGTCAAGCAGTAACGTCGGCCCGTTAGACGTGAATTAGGGGAATTTTATTTTTCTTGCACTTCGATGAAGCTGTAAAAACTCGCGGCCCCTCATTCAGATCTACTTTCCGAAAGCAGGAACATTACCCGCAGAAGTACTATAAAACGTACGTCTACAACGACGTTTATGAGAATTGAGGTTTTATTCCCTTTTTATATTCTAGTTTTTCTTCATGAACAGATGTTCGGCGTGGCTCTCTCGCGAGTTTAGCTTTGCCCCGGAACACTTCGACCGGTCCTTTAATTAGTAACAACGGGAATCACACGGAATTCGGACAGTCTTAACACAGCTGGCGACGAAGATGTGTGCGTTCGAACCTGGAAGAGCATCGTAAACAGCGAGTAACTTTGTTCATTGACTGTTCATTTCGCGACGGACCTTTCGCAACTGTGTTTCCAAGGTAGCACATAAATTTCCGTGTTTCAATTATTATTTTTACACGCGTGGACGTCAGTTTCCGAAATTATTTTAAATGCGGGGACATCAATTTGAAATAACTTTTGGACCAGTGAATTCCTCGCCTTGAAACTTCGATTTTTGGCATTTTCTCGTCAGGATGTACAGAATTATATAATAAAAAGTGAACAATTTCTGGATCGCCAAGGTGAAGTTTAACCTAATTGAACGGTATCAATCTGTCGCGCCCAATGCAATCGTTAAAGAAAGAAACAAATTGTCTTCTGCGTCTTATAACAAACGCATACAACAGTTACTTTGCACAAAAATCCACGATCTAACGATGCACGATGAAATCCAATAAAGCAACTGCCAATAGAAATGAGCTGTTAACAATTCTCTGCCGCCTTTGAAGACACCAACGCTACTTCATATTCCTTTTATTACACCCATTAATTTTTAATGAACTCGCTCAGACGCAAAGCCAATTACTTCCTAATTATGCGACCGTAAAATGACCGCATCAAATTGAAAGCGAAACTAAATAATCGTGTCTTTCCAATGAAATTCTGTTGGACCCATGAATTAATCATTTATTTATTGAACGGCCGAAAAATGTTTTCAATTAAACGGTGATTATTTTCGATGAAAGTACGTAAAACACACAGTAATATGGAGACTTATGCCGACACGTGACCCTATCTATTTTTTTTTTCTCCCGTGTTCGTTTGTCAGCGTTAAAAGCCAGATCGTTCGTAAATTAATGTTTAATGTTTTTTCAATGCGTCGGCGCTCGGAATCATTTCCATTGATAACGGAACATTATCGTCGAGTGTTTTTCTTCATATTAAACGTTTTCCCCGCGCCTGTTAAGCACGAAATCGCCGTTGGCGCTATTAAATCGGAACGAGCGTGTACGCGCATTAGTATGCGACTGTTAACAGCTCTGTATAAAAACGAACGATATTGACAAGCATAAATCTGGGGATGTATACGCGGATAGAGGATTTGTTTCGATATCTGTTCATTCTTAACGCGCCCCTGTCGGCCAGATCCGTTTACGTATGAAACTTTTATCGAACGGAAAGGTGGCCCGTGCGCAATATTCGACTGATTCCGAGAAAGATACTGCCACTGTCACCTCGTCAACTGGCATGGCAACTCGTTTTATTAGCGCTTTGTCTACCAGCAATTTAATAACTATTTTGAAATTTACTTAACTACTAGAACTTACCTGCTACAGATCGTCTGCGAGCTCGCTCTCAATATTTATTCGTCTCTATTGCGATTTTCGTAGTATTTAATCAGTACAACATTAACATTGGTTAAATTTTACCACAGGAAACCAGAAATTCTTGATTTCTTTTTATGCAATCCTGTAGATTTTGGCGAGAAAATGTCGAAAATCCAAGCTTTAATCCTAGGAGATCAGTAGTTCACAAGTTATGTGTGTTCAAAGTTCAGAAACGCTTAAAATCGCTCAACTTTACACACACATAACTTTTGAACTACTCATCTCCTAAGATTAAAACTTGGATTTTCGGCATCTTCTTGCAAAAATCTACGGGATTACATAAAAGAAGGTAAAAATTTCTGGTTTCCTGAAGTAAAGTTTCGCCTAAACATTATGTAATCACAATAAAACTTAATAGACGGTTTTTATGCATTCGTCACAAAATTGAACAGATCAAGTGCAAAACAGTAGAGCCACTTAAATAAAGGTACTGTTGTGTTATTTTCAATTCACTAAAATGATTTAAAAAAGAAGTCCACGAAGCTCGTGTATATTGTAATTAATGCAATGAATGTAGACAAGTAATTGAATTTGATCTTTATTTAACACCTGTTTGTATGTGATAATTCTTAGCTATGGTAATTGTGCAAGTTTCAACGTCTATAGTAATTAAGATATAATTGTGTAAAAGCGACAGCAATTTCAGCCATAATCCTGCAAAATATTTCGATGAATGTGAGGTAACAAGTTCCGAAATTATCATTTAAAAAAAATTATTGAGCTACTTCTAAATACTTCTCGGTCATTAAAGTCTATTAATAGGCTTCTAATAGGTAACGTGTTAATTCACATAAGGACAGTTTACTTTAAGTCATTCCTACAACCATTTAAATATGACAATTTATGGCATCTTCAAATTTGCAAGATTTAAGGGAACGTGCATATTAATAAAAATAAACAGCGTTTTTATTTGGTGCTTGCCAGAAGCAATTTTCTTGTCGATCAAACGTTTCCTTATTCCGATTTTTATAAAATAACACGCTTCAAAGTCCACGATTCGATAATTACTAGTAAAGTAATAGACCCCAGAGGTTCACGTAATTTCCTGTTAGTGAAAATCAGTTCCTTGACGTCGACGTCAAATTAATTTTTATATTCTTTCTATAAGGTGTTTTAGTAGACGATATTAGTTGATATAAAAATTTCAAGAAATCGATAAAAACATAAATACCTTCGGTCTAATGACTGGACCGTAAACTTTATGCATCTATCAATACTTCTGAATATTTTCATCATAGAAACATAGTAAATCCAACAGTTTTATCTCACTTTTGTCTTATAAGGAATTTATGAGTATGTAGTTAAAAGTGCAGGTAAACTTGCAGTCAATACAGTAGACATATTATGAACATAACGTACCGTTTTCATAGTCGATTATTGAAAGCAATGGTAATAAAAATTTTAAGAGATTATATTTTTCTGAAAATATGCAATCGCAGAAAACAGAGCATTTTCTTCTAATTCGGGGCATTTTTTCTTCTCACTTCACGTATTTTCCACAACATAAAATCACGGAAAATATTAATTTCATTTCCAAAAATATGAAATTGTAGAAAAACAATGAACAACTATTTCTTCTTACCCATACGGTATCACATATTTTTCCAAACACGAGACCACAGAAAACATTAATTCTACTCCTAGAAAAGTGTAACCGTAGAAAAGACAAAGGGTTGTTTCTTCTTATAGTATCAGATATTTTTCAAAACACGAGAGCACATGGAACACGTTAATTCTATTTTTCAAAATATGACATCGTAGAAAACAGGTGAATAATTATTTGTTCTGATAGTTTCAAGTGTTTCACCGAAGACACGATCACAGGAAACATTAATTGCACTTCTCCAAGTATGAGATAATAGAAAACAGGCGAAGGACTATTTCTTCGCCAGATCGAGTCACGGGGAACGATGATTAGAATAACAATAATGCTTCAAAATTTGCTAAGAAATATCCAAACCCTCGTGCTCTCAAAGACGAAACCCGAGGGTCGAAAGGAGCTTTCGACAGTACACTCATCAGCGCGCTGCCTCCTCCACAGACTGACAGCGCTTTATCGATCTTAGGTAATGTTTACCTTTTATCGTCCAATTTTAAATCGACCTTTTATAGCTTTTTTTATCGTTGAAATCGAGTCTCGCAGTGCCTACGTGTTCGCCGTCTCTAGAGTAAAACTTTTATATGGATTTTCTCGCCATAGGATGCTTCGCTAAGTAAAAGCTTTTCCTTTGATTTGAGGATGAGGGTGGGCAGAGAAGAGAGAGAAAGAGAAAGAGAGAGAGAGAGACTCTCGGGTCTCCAAAGTGTATTGTGATGTAACAAGTCTGAGATTTCTGTGTAGGATCATTGGAAACTCCGATGTATTATAATTCGATTTCGCGAGACCGCGACAATGCATATTCCGCGCGTTTTATTAAAATGCTTCGAACCAAATGTTTTTTCCTGGCCACCTGTATCCTGCTATTATTTAGATAGGCGTCACGTGCTACTGCGGCGATAGAATTTTCGAAAAATCGTGTGTCTCTGTCCGGTTTATTTTTTCCCGTATACCGAACGTCGACGAATAAAAAACCAGCCTCGCGACGCACGAATTTATTCCACTTAAACGCGCGGAAAAATTCTTTCGCAGGCCATTAACAGCTGTTTCTTTGGGGAACGAGCGGTATTATTAATGAATTTTATTAATTGAACCGGTTACTGCTCCGGTCAGCCGCGCGAACGCTGCGTCGGCTATAACACACGCGGTGGTCCATTATTTTATAATAACCGATGATTATCTTGATAATTAATGCGCCGAAAATTAGAATTGTTACTTGCTGATCACGATTGAGTTATCACCGTTCAGAGAGGTTAGGGAAATTGAGGAGGCTTGTTAAAAATACACTAAAACTGTATTACATTGTCAACGTAACAGACACTGTTGTGAGTACAATAGATTTGTGTTATGGTTATATAGGCTATGGAACCCAGTTACTGTGCCTATATTAATTGTACTTATTTTTAAACGTAGTGAATATTAAAAAAGAGATATTAAATTTTATTCAGTAAAATCAGTTAGTATATATGTTATATATCTTTTTTTAATATTCGTTATACTTTAGAAGTAAGTTTAATTAATATAGGAACCCCCACAGTAATTGGGTCCCTTACCCTATTTTAGAGATCATTCGGTTGATACGTTGTGGACGTCTAGCGTCTTAAGAAAATTTTTTGGAGCGAGAGAAAAAATCTTACCGATTCTAATGAAACTTTTAAGGAGCTTCGAATGAATCTTGCTTTCTTATAAGTCGTTAATAATCACAAATATTATTCTCCTTAATTCTTACAGTTCATTTATAGCAATTCCAACCAATTTCAAAGTATTCCGTGATTTCGAAAATGTGTCGAAGTACACACTTTGTAATTTTCCTCAAATTGTCGAAAATAAAAAATCTTAGAAATACAACGCGCACTGTGAGTTTATTTCCAATAACAAAATTATTCGTTTTTCTTTCAATGTACGAAAAACGAGCTTAAACGTACACTTTACAGTATGAATTTATTCATCCTCGGTTTACAAACCGAGAATCGATCTTAGGAATACCTAGAATTTCCTCCGTGATTTTATTTCAAAACACAAAATTACTTCTCTCTCTCTCTCTCTCTCAGCAAGCAAAACGAAAAACCACTCGGAAGTACACTCTACTTCGCGGATTTATTTCCGAAGTCGGAACTACTTATTTTTCTCGAACAAAATGAAAAAACAAATTAAACAACGAGGAACTGGCTGGTAATGGATTGAAAGCACACAAAGATGGGAAGGCAAGGGAAGTTTTCGCATGAGACAGAGTAACAACAACAACAACAACAGCAACAACATTAAGAAAGCCCTATGGAGAACACATAAATCTCGGAGACTGTAATCTGGCAATCGAAGTTTTCTAATCATCCGGGGCGCAACACGTCCTCCTCGGAGTAGTTTATATCGAGACGATATTCGAAGGTGTTGCGAGTTGGCAGCCGCCATGAAATACGACTTCTTCGAGTGCGGCCGTCGATTTCTTGAAATTGGAGAATCCGCCGTGACCTTCTGATGCATTCCAGCTCGTAGATCGCGTGCCAATATCGACGACAGGGTTCTCCTTTCACCGGATAATCGTAGATTGCTTTCTGATGTGGCAGTCAGACCTCTGGAAATCATTATTCGATATTAGAACACTCTCGCTATCGTCCATAAATATACCCGCCGATCATAAAAGCGAACCAAGTGATTCCCCCTGTTTTAAGATCTACTTCCGCGTTTGATTTCATTGAAATGTCGTTGCAAGGAGGGAGCATCGATCGTTAACCCTTTGCACTAAAAGCTATTTCAACTCCAAAACGAAACATTTCTTCCGACCTAGAATATTTCCCTTCTACATATATTTTTTATGTTAGACATAAGAAAATGGTGCAATTTACTCGTACAATACTCGAGCGTTTAGTAATTTATTAACTATTAGGTCGTCCCATAAGTTCGTGCTGTGGATATGTTTATATTATTCACCATTTGAAAAAACATTTGAATAAAAAAACCGCAGAAATTTTATAGTGACGGTATGATGTCTTTGCCGAAAAGGTCGGAAGAGGTTGTGGAATGAAAGGGTGATTACATATTTTATTTTTAGAATTTCAATGGTACAGGAGTAGACGGTACGAACTTATGGAACGACCTAATACAAACAATGTTTTGAATAATGATACAGCAATTTTTAGTGGTGCCTTACAGTAGTCGCCATTCGAGTGCTAAGGGTTAAATTCATGGTGGTTACAGTCACGAGAAAAATTGTTCAGTTTCCAAAGAAAAAAATTTGTCAAAGACAAAAATTTTAGAACAAACTGAACAATGGATTGTGAAACTAGAGACCTCTGGCTTTAAAATGCGTCGTACGACCATTTTTTACAAAATTGTCACAGTTTAACCCTCCGAATGCTTTGCCGGAGTCATTAGTGACCCGTCGCGGTGGGGTCAAGGTCGAGGGGCCGTCAATATGTGCAATTTTATGCCGATATAAGACGACACTTTTTATTTCGAAACAAGAAAATCACTATCCCCTCTTCTTCTTCATCCGAAATAGGACGAAAGCCGGTCCCGAGCCACCGCCTTATATCGGAATAAAACTATAGTGAAATATCGGCGTGGGTCAGACATGACTCCGGCGTAGGACTTCGCAGGGGTCCGTGGGTTAAACATTGTTGGTGAATCGGGTATTTCCAGCTTATTAAAATAATACAAAATATTTCACGTATGCAGTAATTGAACATTTCGGTTTCGCAGAAAGATTCGTTATTCCGTGTTTCGGTGGCGACGGCGGCAGGGCAAAAGGAAATCAAAGCAGTTCGACGGGAGCGTTGAAACAGAATTTTCTTTCTTTCCGACGTGATATACAAATTCACGCTCCAGTTCGAATTGATCCCGGCGAGCCCCGATGCCCTTACGGTATCGTTCGCAGTGTCAAACGTTCCGAAAGAACCGGTGGAAGCCCCAAGATCAATGTAGCCTTTGTACCCCTTTGTTTTATCAAGCTTTCAACCGCGCCGCTTTTATTATTTAACCGGCGAGGTATCGCAACCGGCGCGCGGTAGGCCCCCCCTCGGTACAAAACGTTTGATTTTTCCGATCGCCTCGCCGCGGAAGGGAAGAACGAATCCCGGAGTTTCGCCGAGTCGACACGGGGAGTTAATGGATTCGTTATGGCGCGAATCCCGCGAGATCATTCGCCGCGGTGATGAAAAACTGCGCGGCGGTTCTCGTTTTTACCGCGGGCACGCTTCCCGATCCGCTGTGTAACGAAGACACATATTTTTCGGCGCTTTTCAGCCGATTTAATCCCTCCCGCGGAATGTCGAATGAGGATTAACCACCTCTTTTAAATGCATACGTTGTTTTGTATTCAAAGCACCGGCCGACCCAAATGGAACGCACTGCCCGCCCAAGAAAATTATGTACTCGGAACTCGCGGGCCAAACTACTTCCGATTGTGTGTGACTTCGCCCGATGATTTAACGACTATCGTGAAATTGATTTATACTGCTTTCCGTGTGGAAGATAGGCAGGTGACAACAACGTTTAATCACACGGTACACATGCGCGTGTCACGTGGAACGAAACAGAAGCGCGTAACAAAAAGTAAGGTTATATACAGTAGCGGACATAAATTTAAGACGATGATACGCGATTTCGATTATACGCGTAATATACAAGTACTGTCTTTCTATTCTGTTTGATATTTCAAAGTAAGACAGGTATATGTTTCATCTCCTTCGTCTCAATGTTGTGATCGTCAAATGTAAACAATGTAGAAGTTTCAGTCGTTTGTTTCTACTGAACGTTTGTGCGCAGCGGACATTAGTTTAAGACGATCTGTCTAACAAGCAACATCTATTACGCTCTTTCTATAATTTGCTATATAAATTTTGAAATCGGAGTCTGGCATACCTTTCGTTGGTTGAAGTTTATATACAGTGGAGAAAAGTATGGGTAAGTCTCGGAGTTTGCTACCAAACGAAAGAGAGCAAATTGTAAGACTGCGAAAAGAAAAAATGACATTTTCCAAAATAGCAAGTCTTGTAAATAAATCAGAAACGGCTTGTAAGCAAGCGTGGTACACATTTTTAAAGACTGGTGAATATTCTGATCGATCAAGAAGCGGAAGACCTCGGAAAACAACTGCGAAACTGGATCGTCGGATTCACCGCTTATGCGAAAAGGACCGCTTTCGTTCTGCAAGTGTCATTGCAGTTGAAATAAACACGAACAGTGACACAAATATTAGTGCTAGAACTGTTAGAAGACGTTTGGAAAACTTCCATTTAAGAGGACGAAGACCCCGGAAGAAACCAATGCTCAGTTCCAAAAATCGGAAAATGCGACTTGCATTTGCTAAAGCTCACGAACATTGGACGAGTCAAGATTGGCAAAAAATACTATTTTCAGACGAATCAAAATTTAATCGTGTTGCTTCTGATGGGTTACAATATGTAAGACGCCGAATTGGTGAAGATTTGAAACCACAATGCGTTTTACCCACAATTAAACACGGGGGTGGTAGCGTTATGGTGTGGGCGTGTTTCTCTCGCAACGGCCCTGGACCAATACGTCGTATAGATGGAATTATGGACCGTTTCCAGTATATAGACGTGTTGAAGAATACCATGTTACCATATGCACACAATAATATGACTCATAGTTTCATATTCCAACAGGATAATGATCCAAAACACACAGCCCGAGCTGTGAAAAATTTTTTTCGTGAAGAAAATATTAACGTACTACCGTGGCCTTCGCAGTCACCAGACTTAAATCCAATTGAAAACTTATAGAATATAGTAAAGAAAAGTGTGGCAAATTATAAACCAAAAAATCTTAATGAACTTTACTCTATAATACAAACGGCTTGGAATACCATTCCTGTTGAAAAATGTCAAAAATTAGTATATTCGATGCCGAAAAGATGTGCCGAGGTGATAAAAAATAATGGATTTTGGACAAATTATTGAAATAAAACAAATATTTCACACATTTTTCGAATAAAATGTTTCCTTTATACATAGTCTTAAACTTTTGACCATGAAAATATAATATAGATTTGTTTTTCTTTTGCATATTATTACTATTATGCTCAGAAACATAATAAAAATTTTTGTTGTCAATATGTAAACAAACTATTCATCTGTTACCACCAAAATAAAACCACTGTGTTTATGTTTTTCATGTCAATTGAATTATTACTTCCTTCTTTTCTTTTCGTCTTAAACTTTTGTCCGCTACTGTACATCGAACGTATTTAGTATCAAACGTAGATCGACGGAACGAGAAGATGCCGCAAGGTGTGCGATCTTAGGGCAAATTTCCAACATTCTGTTGCTGGTGGTCTCCGTGACCCGCATTAGTAAGCTGAGGATGTTCGGCAGTGGGGACAAACATGCGTAGGTCGAATATGCGAGAGTGAAAGCATTAAACAAATTTATAAATGCTGTTGCGTTATCTTCATTTCAAATTATTGAGTAGAAATTTGATTCCGCAGAAACATCCACAGTCGATATTAGTATTCGTACACTATCTACAAATAGAACTTTTCTACAATTGAGCGTGTTTCGCTGAACTTTAAACACGCATAACATTTGAACCGGTGAATTCCTCGCCTTGAAACTTCGATTTTTCACATCTTCTCGTCAAGATGTACCGAATTATACAATAAAAAGTTAAACATTTCTGGGTTGCCAAGGTGAAGTTTAATCTTAAAGTCGGTCAAGCTTGCGTCTAAATATTTTCTCGATAGCGAAACAATTGAAAGTGCACGTGCGTTCCATTTGTAGCATTGTTTCACTGTAACGGTTTAGAACCGTGTTATTTCAAAGTCGTGTAAAAAAAGCCCTCAGGCGAATGCGTCTTTGCCCGGAGTCTTCGAGTGACGTTGTTTCGATTGCTCTCGATTCCTCGGCATATCGATGGCCCGCAGACTAAACGAACGGCTCTCGGATACACATTACTTCCGGTCGAAACGGTATTCCACGGGGGATGGGCGCGGGGGTGGGGGTGGGGGGCAGGGTTAATATTTAAAAGTGACCAGGCAATTTGGCAGGAGCGTGCCGTTGATTCCTGATTGTCCCGTCGAGATTTCGGTGGGACGATCCCCGAAGGTAAGCCACAGCAAATGCGGGCACGTGATTGGGAAAGGGTTCGTGGTAGGGGGTGATTGGCCACGGCCAATTTCTAAGTCGAGGCACGCCATACAACGCGACTCCTAACTCAACAACGAGAACGCCCGGCAGGCCCTGACTGGAATTTTTTCCATGTAATTACATCTACGTACACCGGCGGCTGCCTTTGCTACCATGACTCACCGGCCCCGACAAGCCCCCTCCCCTCCCGTACACCCCCGCAAAAACCCGTTCTCCCGAGGAGAAGCCCGTGTCGCTGCGGCGAAGCTAAATCATCCCCCTGGAATGAGCGCGCGATATACCAACGCTCATTCCCTCGCCTAACCGGCTACCATCTTTTCCAGCGGACTTTTCCACGGTCCCCGATCCAGGGCTCTCGTTTTCTGATTTATTGTCCCCCTTTGTCCGCTGATGCTTGCCGCCAATTGTTCCCGGAGATTGATTATACCACCGCGAGTGCTGCACGATCTGTAACCTGTTAACTCCGTTGCCGGTCGTCCGTGGGTTCCATCTAATGACCTTGATGCGCCTTCCGAGCCGGTTCTGAGCTTGATCTTGACGCTGTCTTCACATTTTCTTTATTTGGAAGTCTATCCCCCCCCCCCCCGATTAATTTTATTCAAATAGAAAACCTAAGAAGCACACGTTCGCTTTAAAACAAGGAAACTGCAATCGGTAGAATATTCGACTCGTTGACGAAATATCCCAGCTGTTTCGAAAAATTGTTTATCGCGATTCGTTCTCTTCGTTGTTCCACGCGCGTCGGATGTTTTCCCGTGTAAGATTTTCACTTATCCATGATTTACGACCCTCTCCCTTATCTCGCGACGAGATAAAAAAAAAAAGATGAAGTTTCGTCGTAAAAACGTTACCTATTTGTTTGGCGAGCGTGTAGGAACCGTGCAAGGATTTACGGGCCGGTAGCATTGCTCGTGTTCGCACGATTTTCGTATTTGGTCCAGTGAACTCTCGGCGCCGAGAGTCTCATTCTGTTTGTCTTAAAGATCCCCACGTTGCTGTTGGAATTTTAACGGAGTTTGATCTTTGGATTTAACAATTTATTGCCGTGGATCACTGTTACACCGATTTTTCCGTTTTGTAAGTAGCTCTGTTCAAGCGCCTAACGCCGGACGTTAACATTTCATTGAATAATCGAAACACCGCGGAAAGAATTCGCCGGAGCGCAGGGAAAAATTAATGGGAGCAAACGGGAAAATATAAAAATAAAACTGCATATTATTTTGTTCTATGCATTCACAAATATTTCACAAAGTAGGTGAAACTACTCGCGACGGTCATTGAATAGCAACATGGCGGCGCCCTTGCCTGTCAAGAACGCTGAAAGTCTCCTAAGGTTCGCTAGGATTCACTCTTAGGAGAGTGATCTCCTATGATTGAAACTTGGATTTTCAGCATTTTCTCGCAAAAATCTACAGGATTGCATAAAAAAAGTTTTAAAATCCTGGTTTCCTGAGGTGAAGTTTAACCGAGAAATCCATTTTTACTTGGTTCCGGTGCTCTCCTGTGGAAGTTCTGCAGTCCAATAATATATTTCCTTGGGAGTCAGGATAAATATACTTTAACGATCCTAATAAATTTTTAAACTGTCCAACATTAGGTGTTACTATTTCTTTAAAATCGTAAATCAGAGTTTTTTTAATGCATACAATACTTCATATTTCCACCAGGTTTTCCGTTTTGCATACTTCGCAACTTTTCAAAAAAGCAGAATGCACGAGGAGAGGGAACGCTGTTGCAAAAGATTAAAATAAATAGTCCGATGGTTGAAGCTTCGGCAGAAGTAACAATTTATGTGCTCAAAGTGGAAAGCAAATGTTCGCCAATGATAAAAGTGCGAAATACAGCCAGCAATTTGGAAGCAAAAAGCGTGCCCCGAGCGTAGTGAAAAAAATGAGCATTTTCCCCGAAAGGGGAGAAATCCGAAGTAAAAAGAATGCGAAAATCGAAGCGCGAATGAAAATTTTTTGGGGGAACAAGGGAAAAGTGATAAACGAACGAAAACGTCGATCGGACGTTGACGAGAATGAATTTGATCGGGAAACGTCGGGATGATAATTGTTGGCAATTTTATTTAATGGAAACGTTTCCCGTTCTCCGCTTTGATTTTGCGTGCCGATGTTATGAGGTAGAAAAGCCTTTCGGGGGCGCAGACGGATCCGTCAGATCGCATAAAATCTTCATAACAAATCCTCGAATTCTATGATCGAAATTCTTTCAATTCCCCAGACCGGAGAAATTGACTGACGTACGCATACACGTGCAACACTTGCCCGTATGCTTACGTACACTTAGCAAAATCAGCTTTATTTGACGTCTACTTATGCAGCGAACAGCTACTCGAAAATCGACGGCTTTATGTTTACTGTAACATGTTTAAGCAAAGAACTAAATAAACAAGTAAATAAATTCTATAATTGTTGAAAATACAGTGACGAGCAAAAGTGTAAACACACTCCGCTAGTTGTACATAAAACGTGATAGTACAACCTATTTTTCAATTGAATTACAAAGTGAATAGGATAAACAAAACACAGGAGTTTAGTTTCGTTAATGTTAACAATATACGGAATATTTATGGAAAATAGGGATTGAAAACAATTTTTACAGTTTTGCACTTTAATTGTGCTCGTCGAAATAAAGCTTTAAATTAATATTTTGACCATTTTCCTTTACTTTTTTATACATATTTAACTGTTATGCTTTGTTTATCACATTCACCATATAATCATTATTGCCTAAGCCTTATCATTCAATTGAAAAATAGGTTGTATTATCAGGTTTTATGTAAAACTAACAAACTGTATTTACACTTTTGCTCGTCACTGTATAATTGTCGCTTCCTCTACTGATAAATAAAACGAAAATCGTGTGCGACACGACCTAATATTTTTCATTCTCCTCGTTCTTCCGAAATGTCCGACGAAAATCGAAGTTTGCCGAATGATATCCGGGACGAGAAGCAGCCGTCACATTAAAGTCGCGTGAAGAAGAACGTTAACGTAATTTTCGGTGAAAGTCGGGGAAAGGTGGACCAGGAGGAAAGTTGATTTCCCAGTACATCGGCAGATTTGTCGAAGTTGGATTAGCCGGCATACACTTTCGCGCCATCGACCTTTGTAGTTTCGCCTCGTTTCACCGAACTTTAAACAGGTTGTGTGTTACTGCTCCGAGAGAAATTGATTGGAATAATAACTTTTCGCTTCGAGAACGGCCAACCGGCGAAAAGTTTTCGAAACCTTTCCACGTATGCCCCCGCCATCACGCGACAACGCATTCGAACTTTACAAGCGACACAGGCCCGGGGTTCGACGTCTGCTCCTTTATTTCCGTGAATCTAATTCATGTCGACAAAATTTTGATCCCCTCGACCGGAAATTGCTATTGTGTCTCCGACATCCTGGAAAAATAATTCCGTGTATTCGCGGCTGAAGCTTCTCTCGCATTGTTCCTCACAATCAACAATGGACTTTCAACGGATCACTTATTTCGACAAAAGACACGGCAAGTTTTACATTATTCGATAAATGCAAATTCACTCCGGCTTAATTTGCGAATTTTATGTTCGGAAAGACTGACGCAAAATTCGGTTTAACCCTTAGCACTCGAATGGTGCCTGTAAGACACTACTAAAAATTGCTGTATCATTATTCAAAATATTTTTTACATTATTAAATTTGTGTGTATTTAATAAATTACTAAACTTTTCGGTATTGTTCGAGTGAGTTACACCATTTCCGTATGTATAACATGAAAAAATATATATATAGAATGGCAATATTCTAGGTCTGAAGAAATGTTTTGTTTTCGAGTTAAAATAGCTTCGAGCGTAAAGGGTTAAAATTAAGTGAAAAGTGATTTTGGAGATGATCTCCTGGGATTGAAACTTGGATTTTCGACATTTTCTCGGCAGAATCTACAGAATTAGATAAAAAAGAGTTAAAAATTTCTGGTTTCCCGAGGCAAAGTTTAACCTTCTCTTCTGTTTACCATTAAACGAATCTACTGCTATCGTTACAAAAATTGTACAGAAACTAGAATCCAAGAAATGGAACATATTTTGCGGTAATAAAGATAACAGGAGAGAGACAGGGTGAAGTTAACAATTAATCGAGACGATTCTGTTTCGCGAAATCAAATTCGATACCGAAACGAAATTATCGAACGGGAACGACGTTGTCCTAGAAGTTAATGATTTTGTGACAGCTGGGAACGCGGGTCAGGCGTTATGATAAACCGAACAGACAACAAACGCGGGTCCATGAATAATTCAGACAAAGCTGGAAAGTGTTTATATTTTTAAATGACGCGGCGACATAAATATTGCATCGCGGATGGATATGTGACCGCCAGGCTCGTTTCAGATTCCGAAGTTTTACGATGTGCGAACGTTGTTCGTTGTCTACTAATATGTTCGTATAAAACAAATCATTAAACGAAATATCGGCGCATTTAAATGCCCACGAATTCCGGATTCCCGTAAACATCATTGCCGGGACCATTTGTAAACACGTAATAAATAGTGCGTTTGCGATTCGTTGCGCTAGGAAGTGGAGGGGATTGTGCGAAAAATGGAAGAAAATGTTCTTGACTGAAAGTAACAGTTTGAATATTTATTTTTAATCATTCTACTACTTACTAATACATTTCGCTTTCAATCCTTTGATATCAATAAATATATGAAAAACATGTCTTATAATTTTTCTATTACTTTAAGTACATTAGAATTCTTTATAGAGTTCATACAATTCTTCAAACTAATTTTTTAAGCGATGATAAACTTTAGTAATTCGTGTTAAAAAATTACAAAAATCTTGACATGTCTATCTTTTCGATTTTACAACTTTGAAACGATTTTTAAATCGGAGAACGTCGCTCTCGATAAATACTGACAAAGTAATTTTCGTACGATGCGATGTACTGTCCCAAACAGTTTTTATTAAACTTAAAATATTCGTAAAAGTTGAACAGAATTTATTATCGGAGAGTTTTCAAATGAAGCCTGTCTAATATTCAAATTTAAAATACCCATTCGTGCATTTAGTCCCTCTATTTTAGTCCCACGCACGGAACGGTGTAAAGTAACAATCGCAGCATGTTTTATATTTTTTTCACAGCAGATACTGTCAATGGCTGATTTAATTTCCTCGAGCGAGGAGAACGGTGTAGCCCTTTCGCCATCAGATCGTTGACCGTAGAACATGCGATCAGATTTTCACGCGTTTTACTTAACCGTGGCGAGCCTTTTTCGCTGGCGTTCTATTATTCCCTTTATTTACTTGACTCATAACTTACGTCAACGTTATCGTTCGGTACCTACGTCCGATACCGAGAGTACATGTGTTCGTATCTTGTATCTCATATTGTCGTTTCCAATGTCCATTGCTTCCGGTTTTGGTCGGTCCCCTCCATTTTGTTAACACGAGCCGGCCCCTCCTGCCTTTTTATTCGAATCTATCGACCTTTTGCTCGGCTAAACGACCCCGTAAATTATTAAAAAGCTCTGTCTGCGTGCAGATGCTCCGAACATTTACTGGAAGTAATGCGAGCTTTTTAAACATTTGTGGATAAAGGTATTTTCAATTGACAATATCTTCCCCAGACAACCAAATTCAGTTTCTCAACGTTTGACATACTGGGGAAAAAAGAAAAATACATTTTGTTATTTAAACGACTAAATTATTATTATTATTTGTGCTCAAGTTCTCAAAGGTTTAATAAAAGTGTTACGTTTATCACTATTGCCAAAGAATGTTTAACGAAGAGATGCATTCATCAATTGGAGATCAAAAATCCATTTTTATAGATATTTCGAATCGATGCGATAATTTATTGCTGTTTGCAAACACGTTTTCAATTAGTCAGATCAAATTGATTTTACGTATTCGTTACCGACGTTGTCATAAAATTACTTTTTCCACGAACAGTTCGTTATAACACGAGCTGCTACAAGTAGCGTGTAGCAAGTAGAGACAGTCGATAATAGTCAGACACAGCAGCTACATATAGAGCGTTCGTCGTTGTTGGTTTTACGTTCTCTGCTACTTTTTCTGGTTTAATTACCTCATTAAGGACACTGTATGTTTCGGCGACATCCCGTAATGGAATCTTCCAGTGAAATATTCCCGTTTCTTCGATCGAAAACCGTCTCATTTGTTAGCAGTGATCGGATAAGGGTGACCCCGAATTTGAATAACAGATTTCTCATGCTCAATTATATCGGAATCGAACGGGACTGATTGATTAGCTCCAGAGAGGCAATATTAAACGTGCCTCTGCATTTCCGACGAGGGTACATCAATTCCTTTCGAAAAATAATTGAATTTTATTGAGAACGCCAACAGAATCGGCCATTCGAGTCACAGAACTTCGACTATTTATGCCACCGGACGTCATTGATTTTCGCCGAATTCTCGACGACGCGATGGCTTCAATCGCGACCCTAAACGACCATCCTAGAATTGCGAATGGTCTGCGTGCGCAAATCAGAATATTCATTATTTATTTATTCTCACCGATCACGTGCGTTTGGTACCACGGAAAGCCGGTTTATAAACATTTTCTACAAACAATGCTTCCGAATGTTTACACGTGGACCGTGTCGACAAGTGGGTCCATTTTGACCCGGAGGTATAGATGGTCCATCTAAACCTACCATCGCCGATCAAATGACCGTTTATTTTACTGTTATTGAACGTGTAAAGATTTTTTGTTACTCGAGCCTACAATCGTAGAACTCCCTTTTAATAAGACTAATAACAGTTCTAAAATTGGACCAGACGTCTTGAGGATTTTTGAAATGTTAGGATTCCTAAACAATGTGATAAAAAAACTGAACTAAAATGAAAAATGATTTAATGAATTAAAAACTGATCGAAGATGCAAAGAAAAATTAAAATCCAGGATTTTTAACTGTTTTATCTGTTCTTTGAAAATTTATAACATACGTGGATTTGAACAAAAATTCTAAAATTCCCTTTGCACATAAATGTGCAAACTCCGTGCACTTTAGCCGGATCGAATTGAAATTTTCACAGAATATTCCTACGATGATATGCATTAAAAAAAATCATTTTTCGAAATTTGCAAGGGTGTATGACCGGTTAAGGGGTTGAAGGCTGACCGTTAAGGACCCTTTCGGATCCGTCAAGCGACCGAGGCTCGAACTCTTAATCAAGCGGAGAGGGTAACCAGTGTTTCCGCGCGAGAGCCATAACAATTATCATTCGGAAATGATCCAGCTAAGCATCGCCGGAGTTCCGGACACGCGTGATCACGGCTATCTCTTATCTGGGAACGGACAAGCGGAAGCACTGATGCGAGGCGGCCCGGGGGTTAGGTGCGCGCGTGTAATCGCAGTTTGAGCGTGCGAAATGCCGCCTTTTGTAATTGCCAGCGGGCCAATCTAAGTGACGAACGGCTGCGCGCGGCCTCGCGACCTCATACCGCGGCGCCTGCCATAATCATTTCATACACAATAGTCTCGGCGTACTCCGCCAGAAGAACGGGAACAGCCCCCGTTGCCTCGTGGCGAGAGTAATGGCCGCAATTTGTAGCTACTCCCGCATTCCAGGGCACCCGGTGCACGCGTGACCCGTGAATTTACGCACGTGCATAGCTCCGGTTGATTCTTCGACAGCCTCACACCCCTAACCACCCACACGCCGAACCCCCGGCAATGCTACCTTTGATGCAGCCCGAAAATACACGGACCAGGCACGGCGCGGGAGGGTTGAATCAAAATTCGATGAAATTTATACGCCGCCAGTTGCTAAATGTCGGACTCCTCGACTGACGGTTTTATGCGTTTGTTGGGTCGATCGATCTGCGCGTTCCTAACATTGCGTTACGATGCGAAACAGTGCTTGATCTACGATCTCCTTTAGCCGTTTAATTAACGTTCAAACGAAAGGTGCAACTTTACGGCGACATAAGACTTTATTCCATAAAACAGTGGGGAAAAATCGTACATCAGTTTTTAAGGTCCTGTTGCAAATGGGTGACCTCAGTCTTCAAATCCGTGGTGGTTGCAGCCACGAAACAAATTTTTTAATGTTTGCACAGTGGTTCCAATTTGTGACACTTCTTTGGAAAAATGGGTGTTCAGTTTCTTATTTGTTACATCGTGTAAAAATATCTTGGACGAAAATGAATAATTTTGTGCGAAAGTAGAGTCTTCAAGCTTTGAAACGAGTCCAAGCCCATTGTCATACGCTTATTTTTTACGAAATTACGAGACTCGGAAAATTTATGTTCAAATAATTTTCGGATCCGCTGTACGTATCTCGGAGGGTGTTGGACTGCAGGTGGGAGAAAATTTAAGGGGTAATCATAACAATATAAGACGAAAATGAAGAGTAAAAAAATTGCGATTTCGAATTCATTTATTAGTTATTCTCAATTAAAAATTCGCCTAAAATGCGGCAACCCGGCCAACAGAAGTGTACGTTGCTTACGTCATAAAGGGAGTCCTCGCTCGCGCCCAATGGTTAGGCTTTGACGTCACACACTTGAGCCAATAACACGCCGAATTCTTGCCAGGCGACTTCTGGGGTAGGTACGCGGAGTATCTTGACACGTGACTGTCACGCGCCTTTATGACGTAAGCAACGTACACCTCTGTTGGCCGGGTTGCTGCATTTTAGGCGGATTTTTAATGAATAATAAATAAAATGATAATAACTTTTTTTACTCTTCATTTTCGTCTCATATTATCTTGGAGAACCACCCCTTAAATTTTCTCCCACCTGTACTCGAATTACCTATATAAGTTCTCATTATTTTTTTCGCACGGTTTTCTTACACGGTGCTCCTCAAAACAGCGTGTAAAAGAAGACTTTGGAGTAGGATAATTTAATTGCCTTGCCGATCAATTAAAAGGTGCCTCTTTTAATTCGGAATATGTAGTAAAATTTGTTCAGAGCGCGGATATCCGAGCTTCGTCTGAAGTGTTTTTAATTGAACGATTCTTGGGCCACATAATATTTGGCCATGTGACGCGGATAATGTTGCCTCCATGCGTAGCTATACTTTCGCATAAAAATTGATTGTTTCAACGCGAACTCGTCTAGTTTGATCCCACCCCCTGTACCGTCGCGGAGTATGGTGTCCACGGTGAGCTTCGGAAAACAGGAACTCGCGACCGAAAGAAAGTGGCCGGTTTCGTCGGCTTAAACATGCACCCGCGAAAAATCAATAGCGCGGGGTTCGATCAGTTTTCAGTAAAAAGGAGTCCCGGGAACGATAACAGTGAACATCCATTGAGCGAGGGAGGGTCCGGCCGGGTTTTCGGCCGCTTTTAAATGCGCGCTATTTAAAAGCGCAGAAATCCTTTAATTCTTCTCCCTCCCCCTCCCCCTCCCCACTTCTCGACGGATTCTCTCTCCCCCGGGCCGCTTAAAGCCCCCACCGGCGAGAACCCTCCCAACAGTTTCACGTAGGCAACATGAAAGAACCCAATCACGTGTTTTGTCCCGAAAATTCTCCGTAGGTCGCGCAGGTGCTTATAACACTTCGCTCGTTAATTATACGCGAAACTAAAATACATTTCGCCGACATGGCGGGGAGTCAATGAGCCGGCCTTGCTCGAAGGGAGTCTGCGCGCGCCCTGCACCACGGTCAAATTTACTCCCTTTCAACATTTCCTACGGCAGACTACGGCTGAATTAGCGAGGTAAACTTTGCCTGTAGCGTCGAAGTAGTCGTGCTTTTCCACGTTAGAGCGGTTAAGAGGCTAAGAACCCGCCCTTTAGCCGCAGCATTCAGACAACTACGACCTCTCTTCCCTCTTGCAATCTACCCCTCTTCCACCCTCTTCTCCGACTCCTTCTCCTCGTCTTCTCTTCAACATCTCCCCTTCCCCCCTCTCTGTCTCCCTCTCTCTCTCTCTCTCTCTCTCTCTCTCTCTGTTTATATACCCGGAACCCCCTCCATCTACCTTTCTCGTCCCTTTGCACGTTTTTCTTTCCATGTTACTCCCTTTCCCGGATCTCTTATTCTCTTTCTTCCGCGCTGGAACAAATCTCGAACTATACGGAAATAGGCACCCGGAATTACCCGGCTAATTAAAATCCCTTTGGAACCCGACCGCCAGATTGCCGCGATTCCCTTAAATCTGACGGCGCATTTTTCCGTCAACGGTTTATCGCTGCCTCGAGTGCCACTGCGGTTCTCTGCTCCCTTACACCGACGAGGGGTTCTTGCTATACTTCGGTTCTTACTTTGGTCGAGAGTTTCGAATGTAAATCGTACTATTTTTCTTTTTTCTGGAATCTTTTCCCAACGTTTCGCAAACGTTACACCTTCGACGGGGGTCTGAGGAATTTAATTGTCCTGCCGATCAATTAGAGGGTCTATCTTTCGATTCGGTATACAGTGAATTCTCGATATATGTCAACAACACGGCTCATGCCAGCGTCATATATCGTCTAGGACATACGCTAGCCGTGTTATGTTTACAGTCCTCGAGGTCCGAGGCCTCTCGAGCTTCGTGGCCCCTCGCCGGGTATACCCCGCGGTAGTGGGGATAATTCCGCGACGTTTAGGGCGACATATAGAGAGAAATCACTGTATTTGGTAAAATTTGTGTAAAGCATGGTTAGGTGTGGGATGTGGTTCTACCGGGTGTAGGTTAGGTCTTGGTTAGGTTTTAAGACCTCCTGGAACTCCTACGCTTCCTCTGAAGTATTTGGGATTGAGTGATTCTTGGGCCATATGAGCTATAAGCTAACTCGATTAAATTTATTTTTTAAGCATCACAGCTTCATGACCGGTTAAAATTTTTCTCTTCCGATTGCTAAGCAATGACCCAACTTGTCTATACAGTAATTTCTCTATATATGTCGCCGAGGCCTGGATGATAAACGTCGCGGAATTATCCCCACTACCGCGGGGTATCCGAGAGGCCTCGGACGCCGAGGAGTATGATCACAACACGGCTCGTATGTCTCCTGGACGATATACGACGCTGGTAAGACCCGTGTTGCTGACATATATCGAGAATTCACTATATTAGCGGAGCACAAACTGATAAAGTTGTTAATTCTACGAAACAATTCCAGAGGTACCCAGCTGTCAGTCAAAGGTGGTTAGAATGAAGCCTGAAAAAATTGATTTTCGATCAATAAATAGTGACACACGACTGATGCAAGTGTTAAACGACACCCGACCGTGCCTCCGATCAACCAGTTGATCGCCGGCAATCGATCCCCTTATTTCGCATGGAGTCTTCACCGGCGAGGCATGCAGATCAGATCAAATAGGGTCTGCTGAAACATCCAGAAAGAATCGTTTCGTTTTCAGCCTAGCCTATCGCCGATAACCGCAATCAATTTGGCCGACGACGATCATCCCCATCGGACATTGCGGGCTATCGCGTGGGTATTCCATCGACATGTTTTCTCGTGCCAGTGGTGTTTTCATTCCGCGCATGGTATCGACGTTTAATGAAGACACAGACGGTAACTAGCTTATTTAATAGCCGGGACTTTATGCAGGGCGTTTTCAGGGGAACGTTCAACGGATGGCCAGACTCAAGGCCGGCGGCGGCGGTGGCTGGTTCATCCGTGCAGACGGATTGACCAACGAATCCGGGCGAGCACGATGCATATAAAAGGACTCTTGTGTTCCGTCGGAATAGCTAGAAATGTAGCCATCGTTCAATACAGTCCGCTTGAATGCGCCGCTTTCAGTGGCCCCTTGCCACGCTTTCGCAACCTTCCCTTTAGCCTCACCGACCATCCTTCTTCTACGGCCGGCCAGCCACTCTCGTCTACGCCCCCGTGCAACCCCCGTCTACCGACGTCCAACCCCCCGTCACGCTGATCGCCGGATGATGGTGAATGCGAGAGGCTCCGAAAATTTCGAAAGAATTAAACTGCGCGCTCCATGGGAAACGAGCGGGAGCACCGGGCCTCAACCTGGCAATTGCTCACGGCGATCTGGCCGGGGAGGATTAAACGGACGTGTCGGTGGATGGAACCGGTCGTACTTTGTTATGATGCCTTTTTAATCCTTGCTGTTTCCTTTTTTTTTATTTTTTATTTGTTTTTTTTATTTTTACATTGTTTGCGAAGGTTGCATCGGCGTGAGTTACGATCTGGACGATCGTCCGAGTACTCGCGATAATGTATTGCGTGAGCTCATTTCGAAAACATCACGTAGCGTGTAGTGTGTACGCTGAAGAATGCACGCTTCGTGTATACCGGGTATTTCACCTAACTTGACCACCTTCAATATATCGCTTATTTTGTGTGATAGAAAAAATGTCAGAGGGAGAAAATATTCTGTTCGAAGGCGCCAATACGGTGATGGGCCGAATTTTTTTCTCAAGGTCATGAAATTGAAATTCCTTCATTTACCGTCCCCGAACGCGTACTGAAGTAACTGACAAACACTTAATAATTTCCTCGCTAAAGGTCACGTGAAGGTTAACATATTGCACCTCGTTGGATTCGTTTTTTTATAAGCTATACGACTGTTGTAATGAAAGTATGCAGTCCCATTTTTAAAAAATACGATGACCTTGAAATCTCGAAAAAATGACCTTGAGAAGAAATTCGAATAGAATATTTTCTCCCCCTGACATTTTATTTGATGTATTTAAGGTGGTCAAGTTAGATGACATACCCGGTATACATGGTGTTCGCTACGGGTGAGAGAAAACTTAAGGGATGGTTCACCATGGCAATACAAGACGAAAAGGAAGAGTAAAAATATTGCGATTTCGGATTCGTTTTCTAGTTATTATCGATTAAAAATCCGCCTGAAATGCGGCAACCCGGCCAACAGAGGTGTACGTTGCTTACGTCATAGAGGCGCGCGACAGTCACGGTATCAAGTGACAGATACTCCGCGTGCCTCGCAAGAAATCTGACAAGAATTCGGCGTGTAAGGGTCAAACCATACCAGGCAGGTCAGGCGCTGAGAGTGTACAAACGCTGGATACAAAAACAGGGTAAACAAATACTGTTGGCAGAATTTGGTTACCTTGTTTTTGTATCCAGCGTTTATAGACCCCAGCGTCTGAGCTGCCTATTGTATAATCTCACCCTAAACCGTCCAATCGATTCATTCCACACACATTTTCGGTTCTAGCCGAATTATTGGCTAAAGCGTGTGACGTCAAAGCCTTGGGTGCGGACGAGAACTCCATTTAAAACGTAAGCAACGTACACCTCTGTTGGGCGGGTTGCAGTTTTTTAGGCGGAACTTTAATTGATAATAACTGAAAAATGAAGACGAAATCGCATTTTTTTTATTCTTCATTTTCGGTTTATATTGTCTTGGAGAACCACTCATCAAAGTTTCTCCCACATATAGTCAAAGACATGTTAGATAGTACTCTTCTGTACAACACGATTATTCAGGTGATAGAACAGTCACTAGCTATGGTTGACTTTTTGACATTCTTCGCGTAAAAATGTTGCAGTGCCAACAAAGTTGAAATTCCAACTCGGAGAATCAAGTTAAAATTCAGTCAATTGGAACCTTTTTCATATGTATTAAATTCTGATATTATCAAATGTGTTCCCTAAAACGTTTGGATGGTTATAGATACAATATACAATATAAAAAATATACAATATACAAAATGTACAACATACAAAATATACAATATACAAAATATACAGTATACAACATATATAATATACAAAATATATAATATACAAAATATACAAAATAGAAAATATACAAAATAGAAAGTATACAACATATATAATATACAAAATATATAATATACAAAATATACAAAATAGAAAATATACAAAATAGAAAGTATACAAAATGTATAATATAGAATATGTACAATATATAAAATGTACAGTATACAAAACATACAAAATATACAAAATGTACAAAATACAAAATATACAAAATATACAAAATATACAATATACAAAATATACAAAATATATAATATACAAAATATACAATGTACAAAATATACAAAATATACATAATACGAAATGTACAATGTACAACACAATCTAAACAACTTTGATTTTGTGGAAGTTAGTTGAGCTGATATTGAACGCAAAACGCACAAAAAAAGCAAAGTGAAAGTTCCAAAGAGAAAGAGCTCGAATCGAAAGTGTTGAAAAAGTTCGAAAATTGAAATTTCCCTGAAAACACAGTTCACCCGACGACGTTCGTCACCCGTTTCGCTTAATTTCGTGAGCGACAGACATTTTCCTGTCACAACGCACACCATCACCATAGACAAACGAGTTTTGGGGTGGGAGCCGGCCGGTGTACGGCAGCGAAACCTCGGTCCGGAAGTCGTAGCTGTTGCGGATACGACGTTTTTGACATTCGCACGGTTGCGGCTAACACAGCGGCGGTCTTCGTGCGCAGTTAGAGAATGACTCGGCGGTTATCATCGCGTAAACCGACGAGCGACATGAATTTCCGTGTTACTAATACGCGGGTGAAATCCGCGACAGGTCAGGCGCTTAACCAGACGGTAATTAAAATCAAACATGCGAAATTCTGGCAGCCAGAAGTTGAGAGTTGCCCCGCTTAAAACCGCGATTCCACGGCTCGCTCACTGAAACGATATAAGCCTTTAACTGTCCGATCTCGTATGAATCAATTGGCTAGAATAATGATATTACTAGACCGTTTTAAAACTGTTTTTGTACGATCTAAATACCGCATAAATATTCTTCGTTCAATCTTTTAATTTTCAAAAAAGATATCTTTCATTTGATTTTTGCATCATATTTTTTAACCTAGCTTTCCATTGGTCGTTTGCATGTTTTTGGAGATGTTACAAGACAATAGTCTTGGTAAAGTAATTGGTAAATAAATTTAAATTGAGTCAGTTATTGTGTTTCTTGAGGGAAGTTTTTCTCTTAAATGTTAACAAGAGACGTTTGCACTACTGATTCTGTTGATTTCAGATGTTTAAACATTTTATTGTGCAGTTAGACTTTAGAAAATAAATTATGTTGAAGCTTGCTGTTGTTGAAAATTGTATTGGGCTTCTCAATGATACAGGCAAATTATGTTGTTAACAACTCAATCAGTATAATTATAATTCTGAATATACATTGAACACATACACATAGTAAAATTGTCGGAAGTTTGCTTCCAATTAGAGAAAATGATTTCTTTTCATCAAGTAGTACCAATCCACAGTAGTAAAAAACGATATTGGTCAGACATCGCATTAATCCCGCCAACGTGCCATGAAACATCTACTACAGTAACAATTCTAATCAAAGTGGTAATAAAAGTGCAACGATAATTTATTCTCAGTCTGAAACATTTGATCTTCGAAGTTTTAAGTTTAATTTTAAGCTCAAGCGCTAATTTGTCAAGCCTTTGAACCTTTTTTGTAGTTTCTGTAACGAAAAAGAGTATACGAAGTGCTCGCGACCGATATTTATGGCAAGGTGCGACGTTTGCCAGAATTTCGCGACACTTATCGGTGATGTAATGCATATGTTCACGGCACGGAAAAAAGTGCAAATATAGAGAAAGAGAGTGTATTAATGGCGGCCCGTGTCGGTAGTGCGTGACGCGCGTAATTCAAGCAAATTATACCCCGGGTATAAAAATCTGCATAACAAGAAAGTTCCTAATGGAAAAATTCCAACGGATTAAAATTCCGTTCGTGTAATCGTTATGCAACATTTACTTACTCGTTTCGCGATTGTTCTATAGACCCCGATGTCCGGGGCTGTGTGTTGCCCCATTGATACTAAAATACAATATCTTTATACGCCGGTAAATTCAGTTTATTTGTCCAGTTTATTTAAAAGGGATACTTTATTAGGCGCGCGTTTCAACGGGCAGAAACGCGGCGCGGGTAATTCAATATTTATTACTTAACCGACCGTGGCTTTTATTTATATTGTTTGCAGGTTTTCGCGACGCTTTTCGCAATAATAACTCCGTCGGTATTCGCGGAACGCGGCTTGTAATTTGCGAACGTTGCGGCAATTGATTCTAATTAACATAATAGTATATCAAAGTACAGTTCGCGAATTACATTAAATGTTTAGAGCGTTAAAAGGCGATTCCAAATTACCCCATCTAATTAAATACTTTCAAAAGGCATATTAAATACTCCGGGTCGAGCTGCGGCATTAATTTTTGCAGAAAACAAGCAATATCAAGAAAAATACTCTTTGAATTTAATTTTAATTTAAAGAATACATGAAAATAGGGACGCTCGACTATTGCTTTTCGAGAGCCACTGTAATTTATCGTAAAACCATTTATGAAACGGATTCGTGTCTGTAAGACCGGTCTCGACGTCGCATAATCTGGTAAAAGTTCGCCGGAAATGTAAACGCCGGTTGTCCGAGTAAATTAGCTGCACTGTCCGTGATTACCGGGCCCTTGGTAATCACGAATATTTGTACAACACGAACGGCCCGTTTAATACGGTATTATACTTTTATAATCTCTTCATAATTAACCCCCTCGGTCGGAACAGGCTCATTCACGAAATTCACAGAACAGTTTTGCCGGTGTGCACGTGCACATGAGAACCCGCCACCTCGTGCCGAGGGTTTCGACAAAGTTTCGTACCAACCAGTTCGAGCTTCCTCCCCCGATCAGCTCATCAAGCACGCACCACGATATACAGGGTGGTCCACACAATTGCTTCTATTTCGAGCACATTCTTCTCCAACGCTTTTCTGTAACCCCAACAACAAAGTTATAGCACGAAACAAATGCGCGACCCCCTGCGTGCAACGTAAGACAACGATAACATCTAAAATAACACTCTGCTGGTGGTACGAAAAAACGTTCTAAACAAATTACATTGCGCTTCGAAAGGCTCATCGAGCGGATGCAGTTAGATATTTTTAGATGTCACATTTGTTGAGATATTGAGGCCAACTTGGATTTTTTCAATGCCAATAGTGAACGCATTTTGAGGATTTAAAAATACTTTCGTTCTAAACTCTATGAAATGATCAAGAAAAGAGACAAAAAATAATTATAGATGCACGTATACTTAGTGGTACAGAATCACAGACGATCTCGCATTATTGACACACCCCGTATACATATGTATATCCGTTCAGCGACACGACAGTATTTCCATCGTTTTCGTTACACTCTTCCCCCGGACGGACCTTCGTACTCCGCGGCTCTTTAATTGCAGCTCATTATTTATAACGGCAGTTAGAAGTTGTTCCCCGTCCGTTTCGGTGAACGATAGAGAAAGAGAGGGAGAGGAAGGGGGAGTAGGAGAGACGGAGAGAGAGAGAGAGAGAGAGAGAGAGAGAGAGAGAGAGAGAGAGCAGGTTTTACGCCCCTGGTAACGGAAGTCTCGTTTCGTGATAACCGGACGTTAAGAGGCGGGTTTACTGCGGAACGCATGTAGTGTCTTGTCGGTGAAAACTCGCGGCTATTTTCTCGCGGGCGAAAGAAGTCACGGAACTTCTTCTATTGCGGCGATACGGACGGTGCCCCCTCGTTTCCGGATTCGCTGGCCGGAATCGTCCATCTCGCAGGTATTAGCTCGTAAACCAAGCCTGCGTCTTCTTCTCCAGAATATGAAATCTCTTCGAACATCTCTATGATTTGCCTCGTTTCCACGTTCCCGCTATCGGACACTTCTCCCTAGCTTTAAAATCTGTCGTAGGTACCTACGTACCTCGAAAGAAATTAAAGGATCGCCTCGACGAACCCCAGGAATTGGGTCAGTTTCAAGTGATCATAACTCCGGCAAACATTTCCGTATCGATATCGTTAAAAAATCATTCGAAAGCTTGAAGCCTTCACCTTCAGATGCCCTTTCAACTTTTCAGCTTCGTTGCTCCTTAACACAATTATAGAGTTATAAAGAAGACTTTGACAGTTGCGAAGAATTTTGTTCGACTTCCAGACATCACGTAGGGAGAGATAAATTTTTTTGATAAATCGCGTTACCATCATTTGAAAGCGCCTACTTTCCTGTGCAAGAAACCCGGTTGTCGAATATAGTGCGATTTTTTTGTTCGAGTTATGCAACATTGAAGCAAAAATGGTCGTTTTAACTTTAACTGGCTCTAGAAAATGAACAAATCATTGTAGAATCTTGTACAAAAAAGCAATAGAAAGAGCATTTCTTTCTCTTGAAGGCGCTTCTTTTGTTTTTTCAATTTGATTGAGATTTCGATTAACCGGGTCGTCCTGAAAATATGCTTAAAATTTGCATAATTTCCATGTTTCATTCAACTCGCTATATCTCGGCGAGAAATGATCGCAATACTCGCATCTTAAGGTCAGGCTGAAGCTGAGTTTCTGCCGATTCGATTGAACACTTGATGAACCCGCTGCGACAATTTTTCACCTATGGCAAATGTGTTTGAAGTTACCGTTTCGCATATGAGGCAAATAGCGCTGGTTCGTCACGTTGGCGTTCGCCTAAAGCGTGCTACCGACGGAAGTCCCGAAAACACCTGAAAATTTGAAAAAAGCATCCGAAAGTAGAGATCTGAAGCTTTCAAATGATTTTTTAACGATATCGATACGACAATTTTTGCCGGAGTTATGGTCACTTGAAATTGATTCGAGTTCGAGAATTTCTCGAGTTCGTCGAGGTGATTTTTTAATTTTTTCGAGGAGCGTAGTTTGGTCCGACGATCTCCAACGACCGATCGAGTATTTCGTAACAATTTCATTAATTATTCGGTAAGAATTCGCACAGAAAATGCGACGGTGGCATTCCCAGCGCGCACGGTAGCAAACAGGGATTCGTACGGTCGAATTCAATGGCCACAGTCCGTAGTACATCATTACAACATTACCCTGAAGCCATCGCTATAATGGTGAATAAAGAGACGACACAACGAAGGAACACGTCAACCCTCGTTATATTTCGCGTTCCCCAATCACGCTCGCGGAGAGCTACGGGCATCCGAGCACGGGGAACTCGAAAAGAAAAGGGGAAGAGAAAGAGAGAGGGAGAAAGAGAGAGAGAGAGAGAGAAAGAGAGTGGAAAGACTGAAATCTCAGTGATAAAAAGACGAGCACGCGGCGGAAGAGCACAGTGACTCTGAATAGAGGCGAAGAATATATGTGGCAAAGTGTGCCGCTCGTTCCGCGTGTATCAGAATTCCCGTTACACTTCCGAAAGGCAAAGCTCAGGTGAAACTGAGTTACCATGTAACCGGGGCTACGCGAAGCTCGATTTTCCACGGCACACAAGAAAGCTATATGTATATATATATATATATATATATATATACACACATCCGAGAACGGTCTGATGCAAGCCAGATCAGTTTCCTCGTTAAACCTTGCACTTGCAGCCAGCAACGCTCTTCAACTTCGCCATACCCTTCGCGGCACTGTCGCATAATGTGCGCGCGCGCGCGCGCCGACCGTTTCTACCCGAGATGCAACAGTTCTGCATTCGCCAAAAAATCTGGGAAAAATTCGATAGATTGTGTACGCCTCGGCGCGTCTAATGCAGCTGGAATTTTTCGAATATGTTGACCGGTTACCGAGATACACGAAGTCAAAGTTGGCCGTCCGTCGTTTCTCTTGATGCCTTCAAAATTGGGACGTGTTCAATATTTTGAGAAATGTTTATGCGAAAAAGGTTCACGTGAAAATATTTAAACAGCATATTCATTCAGAATATTTTTTTTTGTCTGATTACTAGACAGTGAATTTGACATCTTTACACACACACAACTTTTGATACAAAAGACTATACACTCACTTGATCTAGTGATCTCCTGGGATCGAAACTTGAATTTTCGGCATTTTCTCGCAAAAATCTACAGGATTACATTAAAAAAAGTTAAAAATTTGTGGTTTCCTGAGATGAAGTTTAAGCGGAGCACTTGAAAATTTGAATTCGTCTCTGTTTTCAAAGTACTCGCGAAAGTTGACTATTCGTCGTTTCTCTTGCTGTCTTAAAAATTCGGACGTTTTCAATAATTTAAGAAATATGTATGCTGAAAAATTTTAGGTAAAAACATATGACCAAAGCGCGTAATTATTAGACAGTGAATTTGACACATTCCTAATAAAAATGAGTGGATGAAACAACTGTAAAACAGTCATAGAGGCGATTTCACGTTTGATTTACTAAAGTTATTAAATAAATGTGTACTTAATTCCTGGTTTGAATAGTTATTAATAGTCGAGCTTTCTCAGCAATTGGTCGAATTTGCGAGGTTGTTGATAGCAAACGTTCAGTTTCGCGAACAGAGCGCGGTTTAATGTAAATACAATACGGAGCCATTCTCCCGACAATTTTCGAGCTGTTTTATAATTTGGTCGTTAGCGCGGCTCTTAATTTTATAGATGCACAACAACGAGTAACGGTGTACACACGAAAGAACGGGCACTGCTAATTGGTTAGACGGTCCTTCTCCTTCGGCTTTACTCGCGTCGACATCGTAACTCCCTGTCGCTAAGGATGATGCGACGCATTTACAGTTTTAACGGCGAAGCTGTTAAAAAGTTTCACGGCACGTGTAATTGAGAGCCAGATAAAAATGCAACGTGTCCTAAAATTTTACGATTCTACCGCGCCGATGCGAGATGACCGCGAGGGTGGGGGGAACGGCTCTGAGGAACGATTGTGGACTGCTTCTACGTCTGGTTTTGTGCAATGATCGGCACACTGTTTCAAGTTTTGAGGAAGAAAAATTAGAGGAAGACAAGTTTAAAAGAGACAAGACCAATTTAGAAAACTGAGGAAAGGTGTGAGAAAGTGCGATGGAAATTAAATGCACAGTGAAATAAAACATTCCATTATTAATCAAGGTTATTATTAATCAAGTGTTCTAAAATATTGCATACATGCTTGGCTATACATGAAGATAACGTACTGCAATTTTTACGCAATTATTTGTATTATTATTGAAATTATTGTAGGATTTCAATAGCAGATCACTTTTCGATCAATTTTCTCCAAATTGTACATACATATAGAGACCTCTTTATCTGGTGAACTAAAAATTATGCAATAGTTTTATTTTTGTTGCTCGAAAATGTTTCAATCCTAATGAACCCCTGCGTCACACGATTGCCATTTTGTGAAAGAAATTTTTTAAACATGACAAATAAAAGAATACCTGTGTGTAAAATTCGAGGGGGGTTGGCCAATTCATGAATATGCTGCTGAAATCTATAATTTAAATAATAATAAGAGAAACTTGATTTACAAAAGCCTAGCCATTTTTAACCTCATTGATTGTCTAAAATGGACAGCTCTGCACGGGGATACCCTCTCAATGGGAAATTTCGCGAGCGAAACGTTCTCCTCGACGAAGAGCATAACGCATCGCGTACCGCGCAAATAAAAAACGTTTCGTTTCATATCCGGTGGCGTAAGCATTATCGCAGAAGCTTGTCCGTCCGTAAACTTTCTTCCACTGTTCGGGGCAAATATTGTTTCGTCCGGTTCCGCGGGCGCGAGTCTTCTACAAATTCATGGTCCCGGCGATAAAACGAGCGCGATGTAATGCAACAAATCGCAACGTTCGTCATGCTGTCCGGTACGTGACGCGAATGAGAATTCGAGGTGAAAATAACTGACGGCTCGCGCCGACCGATATGCCGGATAAAATTGCACCGCAAATTGCCGAGTTGTTTCGAGTAGTTAATCCGGTAATTGGAATGATGCCAATTAATACAGCCGCGGTGTAGAACGGGATGATGGCGTTTCACCCGGCGCGGACGAGACGTGACGAATCAACTTTTCCACGTAAGAACGATTTGCATATGCATGAATTTTTGCGGGGAGGCTGGAAACGCGCGCGTTACGCGCGGATCGATGCGTTCTGTTTGATCTCGTTTGTGTGTCGTGTTGCGTTTTTTATTTTTTCCTTTTTTTTTTATTCGACAACTATCAATAAATAATAATCCACAGTGCAATTAGTTCGGAAATTGTTGCCAATTGCCAATGCTTGAGAGTGTATGTTTATAAAAAGTGTTTTATGTATGTACTACACTGCATAGATATTTTAAAAATGTATTTCTCTGAATTCACAATTTATTTATCACACTGCCATATATACCACACGTTGTCGATTCTTTGACTTCTAAATAAAGTTACTATAGCAACGCAGATAGAATCTAAGCTAACAATCTATGCTGTCAGCGAAAGTCAAATAACAATAGAAAATCGTAGATTCGCGATAAGGTAGAGTGACTACATTACCATCAAAAAAATGATTTTACGTGACTCAAGTTTTCGTCCGTACATAAGAATATTTTGTCACTGGTAAAGAGCTCATTCGAAAGAGGAAGGTTCAATCTAGTGCGCGCTGGTCAGGAGCTGCCGAGATTATGCAGATATTTGGTAATATAAGCGTTAGAAGTATACCAAAAATTGACGATGCGCATGCCGTAGAATCCAAGCATTTTTACGCCATTGGATGAGTTTTCTGGATGAAATCGAGAGCAGCGCGCACTAGAAAATATCTCCAGCTACAAATTGAGCTATAGTTTGTCTTGATTCTCTGCAAAATAAAGCCGAAAACTTGAAGTACGTTTCTGGCGGCAGAATTCATAATATCTCGATAATACCGAGGAAAAAATGTGACAAGTTTAGTCACAGACTTAAGACCCGTCGGATCAAGACCAAGACGGATCTTAAGTCTGTGTCCGAAGGCTGTGAATGGAAATTATTAATTAAAAAGTCACATGACTATCCCGGGCCCTTAATCGGAAACCGCAGGTTCCGCCAGTGGACTTTTTTCAAGCGCGTGGATCGCCTCGATTAATCCGGGGTCTCGCAACGAAAATAACGTGCGCCCGGAAAGAAAAGGATTCTGATTCGCCGAGGCATATTTCACCGCGGCAAACTTGCTCGTACCTCAATTTCCTGGAAACGGTCGCATCATCCTCCAATTACATCAGAGACATTCATCCCTGGTTGGTTACCCGAGTCGCGGCTCAAACCGCCACGCTGAATCGCTTTCCAGAAGTATTAATTAGCGAAATTCTAATTAACGTATTAACACCGCGAGACAACTTACCAACATCGTATCGCATTATACAGATCGCACAGATGACAAGGCTGCTAGTTATGTGTCTGCTATGAATCCCTGTTCTCTCTCCCGTCTCTCTCACACCTCCCACCCTCTCTCTCACTCTCTCTCTCTCTCTCTGTCGCTTCACCTCTCTCCTCCGTCCCCTATCTGTCCCACCCTGTCTGTCCCACCTTCTGAATTCAATCCGATTGTTCCTCGCTATGGGACTCGGCAGCAGTTTACGAAATATTGTCGAACTACGCGTCGCTAACAACCGAACGCGGATGGTGAACACTCCACGATAACGATATAGCGAGGCGGTAACCCCACCGGGGTCGTGAATCATGATCTGCTTTCGCGAGACCGGTCTAACAGAGGTCCTTAGACCGTAGACAGTTGCGAGCTTTCCGAAATTTTAACGACCGATCGAACAGTACAGTTAGCCGCTGCGAACACAGCGGACACCGGTGTCCTCGCGCTGTTTTGCCGGAAATTGATTCTTCGGAGTATTCGATTTCGGGTACGTTTTCGTTTTCGAAATTTCCGAGCTAATATGTTTTACCAAGCTACAAGCTACTGTGCTTTTTGTCCGCTAACGAGACTCCTGATGACCAGTCCGAACAGAGTCTAATAAATACGCACGTTATTAACACGTAGCACTTGAATGGCGACTGTAGGGCGTCACTAAAAATTGCTGTATCATTGTTCAAAATATTTTTCACGTTATTAAATCTGTTTGTATTTAACAAATTACTAAACACTTCAGTATTGTACGAGTAAATTTCACCGTTTTCGTATGTAGAACATGAAAGAAAAATACATAGAAGGGAAATATTCTAGGTCGGAAGAAATGTTTCGTTTCGGAGTTAAAATGGCTTCGAGTGCAAAGGGTTAATTTCCTTTAATCCGAAATGAAATTCTATTTTGTTTCTGTCAATGTCATCAATTTTCGTTTTTTAGGGAATCACTACAAAAAAATACTCCCTCTGTCCCATAATAATGGTAGCACTTGATGAATTTAATTTGTCCCAGAATAATAGTAGCGAAAGAACATAAATATAGAACATAAAATTTATTATCAAAAAACTAGATTAAATTAAACAATAAATAAAAAATATTGCTCCTCATTTTTATTTTGAGTGTTTAGATAATTCCTGGATTTTTCAATAATTTCGTTACTGCATTTTAAACTTGTATGTAGGATATGCGTCGTGAGCGTAAAATTATTGGAACCATCGTTCTTCGACCTCTCTTTTTTTCATCTTGTTTTTACAACGGGTGGATATTCAACCGAAATAAAACAATTGATTTCGATCTGCGGATGAACTTAGAAAAATAGTTATAATTCGTAATAACTAGTAGTTTTGTAGGCAAATTTTAGGACAGTGGAAACAAATGAAATCTAATTTTTAGTGGTAGCAGCCATTGTAGATCTGGAATAAGTAAAACCCGTACTAAATGTAGGATCTCGGGAAAAATGAGGGCACCGCCGCCGGGAATCGAACCCGCGACCTCACTGGTGGTAGCCGATCGACTAACGCGCTCACCCACGGAACCCTCCCGTTCTTCCCGATCTCCTACATACTTTTGTTCTGGGGGTCCTGATCCCACACTCGGCCATCCTGCAACGACATTCGCCCTCGAATGTCCGTCACAGCGTCGTCTCATCGTTTTCTCTATCGTGTTGTGGCCATACACAGAGCCACCAACACAACTCGTAATTTCTCGTCAACTCGTAACAACTCGTAACGCAACTCACAAATTCGCAGTTTTTTCTCACAGCGCCATCGTGCGGCGATCGGTGTTCCCCCAATCCCACTTCTGACACCAATTGTAGGATCTTGGGAAAAACGAGGGCACCGCCGCCGGGAATCGAACCCGCGACCTCACTGGTGGTAGCCGGTCGACTAACGCGCTCACCCACGGAACCCTCCCATTCTTCCCGATCTCCTACATACTTTTGTTCTGGGGGTCCTGATCCCACATAAATTCTGTGGAATTTTATGTTATAACATTTTTGAAAATTTTCAGAAGCCATAAATGCATAAAGATCCGCAGTCTAGTAATAATTAGGTTAACGTAAAAATTTAAAACAAACGACATATGTCATGAATAGACTGCGGATCTTTATGCAAATTAAAAAATATTTGCATTGATTGCTAGACACATTTCCTCTTTTAATTGTTTTATTAAGCTAAAACAAATACGCTGGTGCCCTTAAATCTTTTTAATATGTCCACTGCTTTGAATTGTGCTTACCCAGTTCTGTCATAAATTCATAAAATCCGTCTATTCATGAAACATTGATTTCGACTGAATAATAATTCCCGTTTAAATATTCACTTGCTACTATTATTGTGGTACAGAGGTAGTACCAATCACCGAAACGGTAACATAAAAATGGTGCCCCGTTCAGTATTCCCCGATCGAGTCTAGGCCAGCGAATAGACCAAATTTCGACTTATCTCGTGGCAGGAAACGTTGCGAACAGAGTATCGCAGCTCGCCAGACACGTGTTCCACGTTTCGCAACGGCGGATCTCGAGAACCGCGTTGAAAAGTTGAAGATCGCGTGGAAGAGGGAGAGATCTCGGGGAGACGAGATCCGGGCACGGAATTCCCGAAGCATTGCCGGTTTCCGGGATCGACACACGTTCCATTGGTCGCGTTAGGAGTGATCCTGGTTTGCCGGTCGTCGCGACGCGGCGGCAACGAGCGGCGCAAAGTTTGCCGATGGTGGCCCCGTGGTGAATCGTGCGCGAGGCGGCTGGAAACGCCGCAGGAACGTCGCGTCGCGTCGCGTCGCGTCGCCCCGCGTCGCGCGTCCGGGAAGTCGAGTATCGATGTCATCTGCAAGCTCGGTCGAAGGAAGGGTGACGCCGCGCCGGGGCCTCCTATGTATCGCATTGTGCAATTGTTCTTCGAACTAACCGCGGCAGCCGCATCTGTAACCGGCAGCCACGGTAATGGAATATGACAACGCGAACTGCATAATGATCAGCCGCCGCGCCGCCTCCTCGCTTCCCTGCCTCTGAACTTTCTAATAAAACGGCCAGTGTCGGTGACACCACCGTCCCGTTACAGAACGAGTCCGGGGATCCCCGCAGACCGGAAACAACCGCGAACAAGTGACCGTCGATATCTCGACCGCATCAACATCCCCCCACTCTTTGACCTTCAACTTCGACCACGCTAATTCGATCGATTCCGCCAGATCTGCGCGGCCTAATCAAATGTTATTCTGGGGTAAGGGACCCAATTACTGTGCGAGTTACAAACGATTAAAAGTTGCGATTTTTAGTCGAAAATCGTGAAAAACGGCAATTTTTCCACTTTTAATCGTTTATTACTCGTAAACGAAGTAACGAATATCCATGAAATTTTCAGCGTGAATATAATTTATTCGAGTCAATAGAACAGATTTTTTAAAGTTTCGATACAGGCTCAGATAAAAAAGCTGAAAAAACCAAATTTTACTATTTCTTTTGCGATTCCGACCAATTCAAATTTTTTTCAAAAATTTTTTACACCTCGTCTAAGAAACTAATCCTTCGAACTTCTTAAAAACGCTAAAGTTATTTGGACTAATTTGGAAAAAGTTATGCTGTTTCAAATAGTGTGTAACTAGTTTTGCTTCTTACTGTATAACATATTTACTGATTTTAATGAAAAAAATTTAATATCTCTTTCTCAATTTTTGTCATGCTTTGAAACAAAATATAATTATTACAGGCACAGTAGTTGGGTCTCCTACTCGATTACTACGGTAATACCTCGGTAATTGTAAGGAAGAGTCGCCTTTAATTTTGGGTCATTTCTGTACAGGGTGCGACGAAGTACGCTGTGTGACCGAATTATAGCACTCATTTGGATTTGCACGAGTTTAATGTTTCTGTACACTATTCCAGGATACGTTTAACGTTAATTTGACCAACTGTTTGGCTTTATTTGACAAAAACGATTCAAATATCCTGGTTTTCACACATTTTTTGAATGTATAAATGGAATTGTTTCTAAAAACCATGTAAATTGGAATCGTATATTGAATACAAATTCTGTCTTCAATAAGTACATATATATATGCGCGTACCGATATTGTAGTAATCGAACTTTACGTATTTTTAAATTTTCCGAAATTTAGGCGAAGCACTTCCGCTGCGCCAGCACACTGGGTGACTAATTGTTATTCACGCAAGATTAAATTTAATTCAATTAAATTTTCCGGCGTTTACCGCACCCCGCGTGAATAATTCGGGATTAATGGGTATGAAAACGGTTTAGTAATACTATTAGATGGTTACATCATTATTTAGCGCGCGTGATGATTAGTGGTTATCTGTGGGTTTATGACGAATTTTCCTGAATAAAGACCAATAATTTGCACACCTTGTAGGTGCACCGTAAGCTTCTGTCTCTCCTGGCTGTTTCAGTATTTCATTTGTCAGGAAAATAATAACAATAACAAAAATGTGCGTGTTTCTATTTTCAGTCGCTCGATAGTCTAAGAAAAATATTTGCAAGCATATTAAATCAGTATTATTAATATTAAATGAAGATTGTATTATAATACAACGCAAACGTATACGTTACTTAGTTCCACCTGGATGATTGTGGATTATCGATGAATGTATTGAGGAGTATAATCTCTTAATGAGACAGAGCTTTAGGGAATTGTTGTAAATTCTGGGGAAGGTGAGAGCCATCAGAAACGCGTGTACACTCTATCAACCATTCGCGAATATTTGTACATTTGGCAAAACGTGATCAAGAACCATTCGTGGCAATTATGGTGCGGTCATCTCTAAACACGAATAAAATATATTTGTACAGGCACCAATTAAAATGTATCAATTCGCGATTTTCAAAGTGATCTTCGAGCCTTTTCATTGCCATTTTATACATGCTAATTTATATTCGTCATCAGACTGCATTTTGTCTAGCATATTTGATCTTTGAAAATTTATTAAAATAACATTTCTCGAACATGTTGAATAAAACTATAATCTTTGAAATATAATTGATCATTTTTCGAATACAATAGAACTCATAAAATTGTAATGAGGCTTCTTTAATTACAGTCTCGTTGAATTAACTTATAAAAATCTATATTTTTTCAGTAAAGACTTACTGTCTTCGTCTTTTTTATATCATAAAATGGCGGGGTTTTACATTATGCTTTATTCGCCTCTCCTATTTAAAAATGTATAAAATTGTATTGAGGTTTTTTATACAGTTTTGTAGAATTAATTTATAAAAATCTATATTTTTGCAATAAGGACTTATTGTCTGAACTATATCATGTTGAAATTCTTTATAGTGATTCTAACTGGACATTTTCAGACAAAATAATAATTAACCGTTTCCTTAGTGACTATAGTCGAGACTGTCTAATATGTGTACCAAACACTTTCATAGTAATGCATAAAAGTTGTACATTCCATCTCCATTAAAATTTCCCAATTCCCCTGTCAACTTGCTTACAGTTTAAACCGAACTTATTACTTACTAAGTTGGTTCCAGAAAAATTATGTACATTTGTACCATGTAAAAATGAATGGCATACAAACGTTTTTTGCAACAAGTACATATTATAATCGCAGACTGCACGGAAAAGTGAACTCGAGGCAGAATCTGGCATTCGGGAGAGAGCCCGTCGCGACGTGGGGGGAATAGGATACAGTCGGATATTTAACCGGGATTATGGCAGCTCGTTTGGTAAAACATTCGCGGAAGTTAAGCGCCTTTCCTCGTCGTCGACACCGGTCTGTTTTAGGTAGCGCCGGGGTCCAAGAGATAACTCTTATCGGGCCGTCTGGCTGTTTCAACGCAGTTAAGCGAGCCTGCTTCTGATTTCCTTCGAGCTCGACACGTGCCAACTTCCGCGAAACGTGAAATTTCGCTTGGCCCGCGGGAGAATTGAAGGACGAACCTTCGGGCTCTCCCAAAGAATTCGAAAGTCCAGCCAAATACAGCGAATTCTCGATACACGTAAACAACACGGGTCTTGCCGTGTTATGTTTACACTTCTCGGCGTCCGAGGCCTCTCGAGCTTGGCGGTAGTGGGGATAATTCTGCGACGTTTATCATCCTTGGCGACATATACAGAGAAATCACTGTACTGTCCTCGGACGCTCATAAAATGATCGATAGACGATCGATTTCCTCTGTGCCATCTGTCACAATTTTTTTAAATGATTGACAATTTGCTTTTAAACCTTTATACATTTATCATAATATACGATCTTTCAGCTTTAATTCGAGTACGCGAAAGTTTAAAAATTCTCACAGGGATTCGTATGAAAATTGATTCAATCCTTTAATGAATTTTTTCTTTGTCAGTAATTTAAACGAAAAATTGCAAATGTTCCCCGTTATAATTTAATTTGCATTCTCCTTGGATCATTTTGTCGGTCCACAAAATATCAATCCCCGGCATCCGTTGTTATAAATTTACGGACAGTGAATATGTATGACGTTTCATTCCGCGCATAAGCTGGCAAATATCGCGTGGAAACAACACCGTTGCGGAAAAGTATTTATTTCGCGGCCGCCATTCGTTCCCCGCGAAGTATCAACGAATGTATAGCGTTACAGAGAACACATGGCGGTTACTATTAACAAATTCATGTATTCCAACTTTGCGTCGACTGAATATTCGAAATTAACACACGTGTATTGTTTTTAGAACCTTGAACGAACCCCTTAAAATCTGAGTTTTACTCGAACTGTGGGACCGAGGTTTTGACGCGATCTTTAATTCTAATGTAAATGCATTATAAAGTACGGTCTTTCTTGGTTCGGTCTAAATTCAGCCTCCGAAAGTTTAGAAATTCCCGACGGAATATACTTGAAAATTAATTCAACCTTAATATCCTATCACCTTCTCGAGCTGTGGATCGGACTTTGATGATTTTTAACGCGATCTCTAATTTTGCTTCACATCTTAATTTAGGTCCATCGCGTAGTGCACTCTTCCAGCTTCAATTCGAGCCCCCGAAAGTTAAAAAACTCCTGCGGGAACGTGTTTCAAATTTTATTCGAAGCCTTCAAGTCTCATCACGTTTTCGAACTGCGGATTACGACATGTTGATTTTTAACGTGACGTCTAATTTCACTCTAAATAAATGCATTATAAAGTACGGTCCTGTGATTCGAAGAGTCGCCTTAATATTCCATCGTCAGCATTTCGAGCCGCGGCTAGGGGTGCGTCGATTTTTAATGCGATCTCTAATTTTACTCAAAATCTATACGGATCTATCGCCTTTCAGCTTTCATCGGAGTCCTTAAAATGTGAAAAATTCGCGCGGGAAGAAATATCGAATTTTCTTTTATGGAGAAGTATTTTTTTTACGCGGCCGCCATTCGTTCGCCGCGCCATATTAATCAACGGATGTGTAACACGTTAATGGGACGGAGGCGTGGCAGCATCTATTAACGAATTCATGTATTCTAACTTTGCGACAACTGCTGACGAATATTCGAACTTAATATACGTCCGTGTATTGTATTTACAACGACGGGCCGGCATTGTGTGCGATCAGTAAACAACGACGCAAGTAGATGCGTGCCACCAGAGAGATTAGTTTACGTTCCCAGAGAAAACAGAAATTACTCCGACATTAATATTCCGCCGCCGGAACGTTATCGAATCCGCGTGCAGATTTGCTCGCGGGGAATTAGTGGAAACACAAAAATTCGGCAATACGCGCCGGCCGGTCACCCCCCACCCCGCGCGCCGGGCATAATGTTTTCAACGTCGAAACGAATAATTATGTATCGCGGACCGAACGCACGAAATTACCGATCGGGTTCCATTAAAGTTCGCATCGCGCGATAAATTTTCGCCCGATTCCGAAGTTAATATTTTCGACGATGATTACAGGGAACTGCTGGCTGTCAACCGTTATCGACGCGCCGAATTATTTGCATTTACGCGGGCCCGTCCGCGTGCTGTTGCATCTTTCCTTTCCGAATGGATTTATCATAATGTGCGACATTTCCGCTTTGATTCGCGTCCTCGGAACTTCGAAAATTTCCACGGGGACACGTTTTAAAATTTATTCAGAGGGACGTAAAAATCCTACACGAAAATCGTTACTCCTTTGAACGGGGGTTTGTCGATTTTTACAACGTGATCTCTAATTTGACTAAACCTAAATGGATCTGCCATAAAGAGCGGTCTTTCAACTTTAATTTGAGTGCTCGGAACATCGAAAATTTCTGCGGGTGCGGATTTTAAAATTGTTTCTTCCGACCTACCGATCAAAATTTGATTTTTCGATATAATTTCGAATTTTTCTTTGGACCCAAATGGATTCATCGTACAGTACAGTCTTACACCTTTAAATCCAGCCATCGAAAGTTCAAAAATTCTGAGGAAAAATCCACGGAAAATTGTTTAAAAAATGGTTACATTATATATAATTGTATATGTTAATTATTCAATCACCTATTAGAATAAAAATCGCACAAAATTTAAATAAAATCTATTTTGTTATTCCCACAAAGCAGTACATTAGCACGCAACATTTTTTATGAATTCTTTAACCGGGAGCATTACCGGAATTTTGTGTACATTATTAGTAGAATTTAGTTACATATTTTTCCGCAACGAATATTAATATTCTGGAATGCTTGCTTTTAATGCGAGCATTGATGAGTGTATTTTTTTTCAAGGATTCGAATCGCCGTGCAAAATGAATTTAAACATACTTTTATCCGCATTTCATGATAACGCGTTGCATAATCCGAAACTATTGATTTGTACACGCACGTTTGCTAATTGAGGGGATCCTCGATTATCCGAATTACGGTAAAAATTTCGATAATCTGACAGCCTCGGAACGTCGGCAATGTCGAATTTATCGAATATCCCGGATTATCGGAGTATGCTCGCGATACAGTCAAAACAGGGATATGATTTTTAAAAACGGCCGCGATTATTACTGCAATATAAGGCCTCGCTGAAAATAATACCCCACATATTCACGTCACAGTTTAAAAATGTTCTTTTCACCAAAATATTTGCTGGTTTCTGTTGAAATTAATTTTTCAAGTCTTCTTTTTCTATACCGAAACGCACGCCTGAGACCAAACACATTTTAGTATAATATTTTGTCCCCATTCTAGTCACCAATTACCGGTCGGTAATCGTTCATTAATGTCAGATTTGATGAATAAGAAAATGTGTTCCTAGTTATTAAGGAGTTGAGAAGTTAGATTATTCTGTTACATTATTTTCTAGGAAATGAAGCAGCGAATCTAGAGATTTTCATTGATGCTTTTTTAGGTGAACCTTGAACGGTTCGAAAATATATTTTTCATCTCTTTCACATTACAAAATCACGGCGCTTTACATTATGTTTTATTCGCCTCGCGTATTTTTCGTGAAATTCATTTTGCGATAAATTTGATACTGTACAAACTTTCTCGTTTTTCTCTCAATTCGTATGAAATTTTGAATAAATACTGTCCTAGGTATAATTTGAAATGAACATTTCTGCTGTACAGCAAATTACACTGCTCGTGCAGTTATATTTTTATACAAAAATTTTACGTCTTCTCTTGCATTTAACCTTTCTCTACGGAAACATTCACAGAAACATGAATATGTTTTCTGGCAACTAACATTGTTAGTGCGTGAAAACTTCAACTGACAAATAAATGTGTTTTCCATTGCAGAACATTTTTATACGAAAACTTTACATGAAAAATAAACGCGTTGTCAACAGTTGAACATTTCTATACGAGAAACTAATACGTTTCTGAGCGATAAACATTTTTATATGAATCTTTCGGGTAAAGAGAAAATTCTATTTCTGCAGTTGACGTTTTTATACGAAAACTATAGCAAACATAAATATGTTTTCTACCGAAGAATATTTTTACACGAAAAACAACAAACAGGACATGAATGTTTTCCTTGCAACGAATATTGTCATAGAGAAGCTACGGGGGAAAAATGACAATTTTCTATTTCGGAACAAACATTTAAAAAATGAATGCTTCGCATTCAAGGAGAAAAGTGCCACTCAATTGAATGATCGTCTCGAAAATGTCCGACGAGGCCCTTTTGTTTGAACAGTTCTGATGAATGTCTAATTGCGTACAAGCTGGATTATTCGAAACTCCTCTGTAACGGGGACACGCGGTTATGCGAATGGCTCTGCTACCGCTCTGCTACCACTCGGCTGTACTCATTAGGGATCTAAAAATCGGAAAATATGTAACGGACCGCCAGCCACTTTGTATTTCCAGCAGGGCCGTAAAATGACGGTCGGTGGCTTGAAACGACAGCCACCGAAGCGAGACTCATAAAGACACGCAGAGGCCACTTGACGCGAGTACTATACGCAAAACAATTTCCGGGGACAGTCTACAAAGTAGCAGGATAATCGAGGGAAGTTTTAGCGTCGATGCGTTCCCGCGCGCAGCCATCCTCTCGGAGCTTTGTAGGACGTGTTTGGTTAGGTTACACAAAGGATGAGTCTCTCTCTCTCTCTCTCTCTGTGTTGGGTCTCGTAGTGGTTGCACACCCACTAGAGTCAGCTGGCTGTGTACCGCGTCTAAGATTATGTTTGTACTCGCTGTCAGCAGAGAATCATCATTTTCGGTGATACAGAACTAACCAGGCCGCCGGGTAATGTTTGCGGTTTACCGGTCAGGCCTGCGAGCGTCATGCTGGAAAATCATCTTTAATGAAGCCTTGCGTTATGCCTTCTTCAGATCTACTATAATTAGATCCTCTTATTCCCCGTACTTTACTAGGAATTACATTATTCACTAGGACACGGAATTTTTATTTATTTTCCTAGATTTTGAATCATTGAGTAAACGCACAGGAAAATATCCTTTCAATGTTTGCTATCTATTAACCCTCGAATGGCGACTGTAAGGCGCCATTAAAAATTGCTGTATCGTTATTCAAAATATTGTTTATTAAATTTTTTTGTATGTAATAAATTACTAAACACTTCAGTATTGTACGAGTGAATTACACCATTTTCATATGTTAACATAAAAGAAATATATACAAGGGAAATATTCTAGGTCTTAAGAAATGTTTCGTTTTGGAGTTAAAGTAGCTTCGAGTGCAAAGGGTTAAGTGTTTCCCAATGCTTTTATACTCGATTTGTAGATGAATTTAATGTAATTACATTAAATATTCTTTTTAATGACCATGTCGAAACTAGATCCAGCATAAAACATGAAATAAGTACAGATGATAATATTAAACATAAAGCAAAACGTTACAAAATAAAAATAATATGTGTATACTAATGTTTTTTAACTAAAATCTAAGAAACTAAGTCCAGAGCACAGATTCGGATAGCAACATTGTTGCATAGTTTGATATTCCGGGCTCGCGTCGCAGAATTATTACAGAAGTCTATCGAGAGCTGTTTCCCGTTCATTTTTTCCCATCCTCGGCCGGAAGAATGGATATTTCGCTGACACAACGGCTCAACTGTTCTGATCACTCGAACGCATCCATTATCCACCTTAGCGCTATCCGGCGCGACACAGGGACGCGCCGCAAAGGGACGAAATTAATAACTGTTTGCGGACACGTTGAGCCCTCCTGCAACAGTACGGTTTATTAATTCGCGCCGGCCATTATGGGCAAGACAGACTGCGCGCTGTCGCGATTACACGCGGCAATGTCTCCCCTTTTATTGACGACGGTGCCTCTACTTTTATTGTCGCCGTGCATAATGATACAAATTTTCAGTTCCCTTGAAGCTTTTGGAAAAATACGTGTCACGAATCTTTTTCATATTTATTGCTTCTTCTGAACCGGCAAAATTTTGCATTATAAATGCAAATTATTATGTATTAAGACGTAAGAGTAACAATTTAGAAAACACGCCGAATATTTTAAACTTTGGATTCACTTTTTAACTGCTTGAGAACGAACATCGATCTGTTTAGTTGTTCGAATGTCGATATTCAGTTCTTTGTGAAACACGTGACCTTGCCACGTTTATTTATAAAAATCCTCGTGGAGGGTTCAGAGGAATATTATCTTTTAAAACGGTGCGAGGTGGCAATAATAGATTGCTTGTAAGTTTTGACGAAACAATGCCATGTGGCTAATGCTTTAATGTTACTCTCTTTTGTTTTTCAGATGTCAACATGGTGGCCGAGCCGAAACCTCATCAGACTGGACGCAAACGACAGAACGTGACCAAAACTGGCAACGATTGGTAAGTTTCTTGAAAATGAATTTACTGCTAATCTTCATTCAGTTGCATATTGACAAGAGCTACGATCATTATACCGCTGATACAAATCACCGTCTTGATTACAACAATAAGTCTGGGCACATTTTGAAGCTCCTTTTGAAGCTTCCGGATCCAATCAGGATTCAAAGCTGAACAATCCATTTTTTTTTCTTCCAAGATGCTTCTGTGTGAAAGAAGAGTGAGAACAATTCGGGTAATTTTGTTACTGGGTATTGATTATGGGTACTGCAAGACAGATATATGAAATATTGTTTAAAAATAACAAAATGAAAATAGGAACAACCCTCTTAGCAGAGCGTGGTTTCGATCCACGGACCTCTGGGTTATGGGCCCAGCACGCTTCCACTGCGCCACTCTGCTGATATGCTACCCTCTCGCTATAATAGTATTTAGAGTTGATATACTGTGTACCGTGTACAGACAAGAATATTTAAATGTTTTCCTTACTTTCAAAAATTATCAAAAATGAAATCAAACTGCTGATCATTCAAATAGGACTGCAACAAAAATCGCTTCAAGCTCACCTCTTTTTTTTATAAAATTATTTATTATTAAGACAGATGATTTTCTTCATTCTTCGAATAAATAGACAGATTGAGGTTATTCCACAAATAAATGTATACTATATGTGCACTAGCGCCAATGAGAAATTCACCAACAATGGCGTGTCCAATATTGTGTTGGGCACACTTGGAAGCTCCAACATTCTTTAAATTCAAATCCAAAATTATATCCACAAATCAATATAAATTAGAATTTCACTGAATAAACTCCAGCCCCGCTAAAATTTATTAGAATATTTAGATCAGTGATGAGCACGTACACTACCGCTCAAAAGTATGCGGACACTTGCGAAATATGTATTAGCATTGCATAAAAGTTATTTCGGTGCCTAAAATAGTGACTAAAATCGATTTTTATTAGTTTCTTATGAAATATCTAACGTTTTAAATTAAAAATTACGTATGTGGAATTTACCAATACTACACTAAAATTAAATACGAGATTCATCGACGTATCAACCGCAGAGTGTCCGGATACTTTTGAGCGGTAGTTTATGCCTGTTGCAGGCAAAACGCTTCCCCCACCAATTCTTCCACCCAATCAGTGGTGGGCACGGTAGGGGCCCCTGAGCTACCTGCTTCCCCCACCAACGTCTCTTTCGTTCAGCGCGCACCTTCGCTGCGCAGCGGTGACTCGTGCCCCCCACCCTCGTACGTCAGCCGACACGTGTGTAGCTTATGCTGTCTATCCACATACACGAGGCACCCCTGCGCAGCGAAGATGCGCGCTGCACGCAAGAGACGGTAGTGGGGGAAGGAGGCAGCTCAGGGGCCCCTACCGTGTCCGCCACTGATTTAGACACTGTACGAGTAATGCTTGAAAAGAAATAACTCGTATGGAATGAAAATATTCTACATCGGAAGAACTGTGTGGTTTTCGAGTAAAAATAGTTCCGGATGAAATGTGAAGAGTAGAAATGAACTGTCTGCGCAAACAGAGAAACAGCCTTTGAATGATAACAAGTTTTTGCAATCAAGCGTAATAGAATAACCGTACGGTATCGAGCAAAAGACGTCCACGAAACAAAAAGCACACATTGGTCCCAGCTGGGGTGTGAACGAAGTTATCCCATTAAATTAGCAAAGCCGAACTTATCTGGTTCTACGAACGTACACGCGGGATAACGGAGCATTTCGTTGATACCGTGTAGAATATACATAACATTAATCGACCGTGAACATGCTAACAGGAGTTCCTATAGATCTTGGAACCCCTAAAAGGCTCGAGCAATCATTCGTTGCCAAGAGTTCCCCGGCCTCGTAGAATAGCGGGAGGGGGGGTGAGACAAAGTTTCGCATCAGCTTAATCATCCCGAATGTTAAACAATCGCATGCACGGTAGGATTAACACTCGATTATCGCTGTTTCATCTCCGGGGCCGCGAGTTTCGCTCGGGCTCTCGAGACCCTCGCAATTTCATGGTCACGTACGTCCCGTAAAACACGTTTTCAGCACGTCGCCGCCCACGCGAGAAAGCTCAACACCGTAGAAAGCTAGTTATATCGAGTTTAGCATTTGTTTGGCCGTTGTTCTTAAGGCGATTCCCCGTTCAGCCCGGCAACGACGACGGCATAAACCGGCAACGGCCCTTCAAATAAAGCGCGATTTTCCTCTTTCTCTCTCTCTCTCTCTCTCTCTCTCTGCCTCTCTCGCTGGTCTCATGGCCAAAGATTTATGCGCGGCTTGCTACCCAACTTTCTCGTCTAGCATGTGATCCGTGAGGTCGGGCCGGTTGCCAAGTCCCGCGCGACATTAGAGATTTCGGTAACGCCGAGAAGAACGTCATTTTTCATCGGTGCAACTAACACAATCGACCAGAACCATCAACAATTTTACAACAAACCGCGCACACCGGCGCGTGTACTGCACCGATTTCTAATCCGTTCCTCCGGATCGGCTTCGTTCGATGACAATTTTGGTTAATATCTATCATCGTATAAACTTCACCTTGACAACCCAGAAGTTTTTCACTTTTCAATACATAATCCTGTACATCTTGACGCGAAAATGCCAAAAATCGTAGTTTTAAGGCGAGGAATTCACTGGTTCAATAGTTATGCGGCGTACAGGCAATAGCTGAATGTCTTTCAGCTTTTCCGGAAAGCATTGGGTCACCAATAGATATCCAGAAACATTTTCAGTCTGCAGTCTGTGCTCGTCAGACTGGTCTAGAGATTCATTCAATATTTAAACTGGAACTTCGAAATACCACGCAGTTATAGTAACTGCATTATTTGGGCTCGGATAATATGGGAATCGATACATACGTATTAATGGAACCGAATCTTTTATTCGGAGCTATCTTCGATTCGATGCTCGAATCGGCCTGCATTATTATTTGAACGGTTTCATTGTTAAGAACTTCACTCCCCGATGCCAGACTTTGCAAATTGAAGTGAGCACTGCTGCACAGCTTCTTCCACAGTGATAAACGGCGGAATATTCTCGCGGGCGATTTCGCAGGTAAATCGACCGGCGATTCCTCGGACAATCGGTTTAATCGCGAGAAACATTACGCGGGAACAACAATCGCGTCGCTTCGAACGAGGGGGTGCGGATTACGAATTTTCGGGACGTCACGGGCCGCTGGAAAATTCATTCTCTCGCCGAAAATATTTCCGCGGAAAACGGCGCGGCGGCCCCGTTAAATTTTAACAATTCGCGCTGCTTTTACCATCGTCGGCTCCGCTCCGCGCGGAATACCTCGACTATCGCGGACGGAAGACAGCGTCCCCTCTGAACAATCGGTGTTTCGGTCCCAGTTTGCTCCTGCGGACTTTCACAGCTGCCTGGGAGAGTTGGTTGCCTCGTTTTCTTCAGATCATGCGATACGGGACGCCTCGGTTCTCCCTGCGGAAGCGAGCGATCCTCCGCATCGCCGTTTTATCTGCGCGCGATCCTGAACGGCCGCCGGAGAGCGTTCCGTCGTTAACGTTAGCCCCGTGAATCAGCTGTCTGTTGGTTTTAATTAAATGAATCGCGCTCGAAGCGGCAATGTGTCGCCCTGCTCGCTGCGGATTATTGTTACAGCAGGATGTTGCTCGCCCGAACTGTTTCCTCACGGTTCGCGCTCGTTGTGCTCTTGCGAGACTTTCTTTTTATTATTAATCAATTCTTCAATTATAAAATGATTAATCAATCGAAATTTTATTTTGGATGCGAGTCCTGCAACTACAGATGGACTCTGTAGTCAAAATCTACTCTGGGTCAAAATGGACCCAGACACCACACTCGGAGGGTTAAATTGCACTCGTTTCTGTCACGTGTGCACAAAATCCGCGGTTAGTGATTATTATTCTTATCTTTTTTAGGTGCCTATAGTTTATAGTCGAAGACTATCAATTTTGCGAGTTTATAATGACATTTATGCATTTATGGCATCTGGATATGTCCAAAAGTGATAAAATTCAATAGAATTTAGTACGATTTCTATTTATCTCGGATCTACAATGGCAACTACCACTGGAAATAAAATTTCATTTGAGTCCACTTTATTAAAATTTTCCTACAACAATGGAAAATTGCATAAACATCGGTAGCCTAATGATGACATTAAAAGGAAAATTCTGATTCGCGTAAAATCATTTCAAATCATCGGATACTCTCCACAAAGTATCAAAATTCGTTTGAATGTTTGCAGCGATCGAAACGCGCGCATTCACAGGCGATGGACGTTCGATGATAAATTTTGCTCGTTCTCTTTGGGAATTTGTTGGTAATGTCTGAAACATTTCGACACGGAACGCATAACATGTCGCTAATACGGTTTCAAAGTTATCCGGCGGTAAGCCGCGACATTCGAATGGATGTATGTGTCGCGGAGTATTAAAATCTGCACATGCATGCAGACGCGAATGCATAAAAAGAAATGGCGGTGACTCGATGCGGGAGACGCACGGAATTATCGACTTTTTAAATGTTCCGCGCGAGCGAGGGGATGCTTTTGATTTGAATTTCAGTCGTGTAGCGAATCGACGTGAATAGAGGAATCGAATGATTACTGGAAAATCCGTCTGGAAGAAAAATTTGCTCCTAATTGAAAACATCCTATTCTACGCCGATCATTTTTATCGCTGCTCCGTTTCTAAGCATTTCCTGTCGTGGTATTAAAATAGTAAAATTCATTATTGGTTGCCTGGAATGTTTAACACGTTCTGTTATTGTTTTTTATTTACTAAAAATTTGTATAGGCAACATTGGACAAACCTTAAGAAATTGTGTTTTTTGTTAAATAGAGGATGTTTATATTAAGTAAACAAAATTAGTAACAACTTTTTAATATCACGACAAGCTTATGAGACATTCAAGAGTTTCTTGTTAAATAGAAAAATAGATCACTTGATAAAATTCATTATTAAATTATTCGATTTATTCCTAATTCGTTAAAAATTTGTATAGGTTGTACCAGACACTGAAGATCAGAAAAACGGATTAATAAATAATGAAATAAACATCAGCACAGTGTTATGAGACACTGGAGCAGTTCATGTTAACCCCTTGCAGGACTATTTATTTTGTTATTATAATGATTAGAAATTCTTTATCGTTCAGAATTTCATGCGAAAAAAAAGATAATTTATATTTATTGTATCCCTATGTTTTCTCCAGAGAATATATATATATATATATATATATATATATATATATATATATCAACTACAACAAAATTTAATTTTATTTCGGTTTAAAGGAAAAGCCAAGGGGTTAAACAGAAGGCTCAGAACATTTTTCTAGAATAGAGTACAGCGACAAAAGTCGCCACGGATCGTCTTAAATATTTAAAACGTTACGCGATCCTATTATTCGCCGGGGATCTTCGCGGAAACAGTAGTTAAAACGATATCAAAATCAGACGCCACGGTCGTGCCCGGCGAATTTTCATTGGGGAGCGAGAACAATGGTAATGAATAAATCTCGGCAGCGGGGAATAATGGCACGGATAAACGAAATCTCGTTTGAACCGCGTTCCCCGCGACCGATGAAAATAATTGCTTGTACACGCAGCAGCTGTCCACTTCATCAGACGCACGTATACCCATTGTCCGTCAGACGTATTCGCGAAATTGTCGGCTTTAGAACGTCACGTCATTTAGCGACAAGGCATCTTGGGACCAGGCGAAGTTGTTGTCCGGTTAACACAGCTGCTGACCACGGGACAGTAAAATCACCGGCCGGTGTACGCTGGCCCTGTCTGTCAGGACAAGCGAACATGACCGCGATATTTTTCTGGGAGCATTATTATACTCTCCTCTGAACGCTTCACGTTTTAATCGGCCATTCTACTACCGCCGCGCCGCGTGCGATTTATTAACTGGCCTGGGGTCCTTGTGGCGGATGGACCGCGGATTTGATGCGTTTATGGGTACGAGCTTTCTGAAATGCTCTTCAACATTTGACGAACTTTAATCAGCCATTCATTTCCTTGAAACTCTAAACCTTTACGCTACCTCGGTACAAAGACCTAGTATCCTCCGTAAATATTGATAATAATTGCAGATCGTCATGCGAAATACAAATTGTATGCATCGTTTACAAGGTACTGCAACCTCCTCCTTTGACAATTTTAACACTAAACCTACCGACACTTCTTGTGTACCTGTTCCTACCGCGCTTGGTCAAAATGACCGGTCCTTAAAAAAAGTTATTGTTAACCCTTTGCACTCGAAGCCACTTTAACTCTAAAACGGAACATTTCTTCCGACCTAGAATATTTCCCTTCTATATATATATTTTTTTTTTTCATGCTATACATACGAAAATGGCGCAATTTGCTCGTAGAGTACTGAAATGTTTAGTAATTTATTAAACACAAACAAATTTAATAATGTCACAAATATTTTGAATAATGATACAACAATTTTTAGTGGCGCCTTACACTCGCCATTCGAGTGCTAAGGGGTAATACGTTAAACGTAGATAATAGTCAATTTGTTGCTGAATGAATTAGTAGATGAACAACTTCCGTAAAACGACGATACAAATGTATTTTTATATAATTGCAATAATATCGTTCAATAAGTCTCATTCAATAAGGCGACTCATTAATTTGAGTTGGCCACGCCGCTTTGAGAATAGTCTTTCTTTTATACTCATTGTTTAGGTTTAGAAGAGTAAATACCATATTATCCTGTGGTAGGACAAGATACATATATTTTTTGGAAAAAAAAAATAAAACGAGAAATAAATGCTGAAAAATACATTGTATACATACTTTAACCCTTTGAGCGCTATGAACGCATATATGGGTTCCACACCGCCATTCAATTTGGGCCATGAACACATATATGGGTTCTCACACAGCCATTCAAATTGGGCCATTTATTTTTTTTTTATATTGTTCATGTTATTATTGCTTAATGAAATAAATGGTTCTGTTAAGGTTTTTGCGGACACTGCTCAAATTATTTCAGCTACAATCAACATATTTTGCATTGAAATTTTAATCAGCCCAGCATGCGCTTCGTCGTAAAAAGTAGGCAGCCCAGCGAGTGATTCGTTGTAAAAAGTAGGCGGTCCACAACACACGCTTAACGTCGCACAACTCAGCGCTCAAAGGGTTAAGAAAAGTCGTAAAGAAAAATAGCGATGTGATAATGTTGTACGTACGAAATTGCACGCAGAAGTTTGAAAAGGTCAATTTGATCGGCCGCGGTAGGTTCAGTGTTGTAAATCTTTCAAAATTTTGAAGATCGGTTTACCGATCAGCATCGGACGAAGCTGGATCACCAGCTCCCACCCAGCTCCCGCAAAATGGCAGAACAATCGCGAAGCACCGATGACAGAAAATTACAGGCTGGCTCAAGAAAAGTCCCGGTTTTCTGGTCGAGCTGTGGCACTGAATGGCCGCGCGAAAATCTCGTCGAAGAAGAAAGCGGAAGAGTAGGAAGAAGAAAACGGTCGCGAGAGAGGAAAAACCGGGAGTGTGTGAAGGGAGCCCGGGACTTCGCGGAAAAAGACTATCGACGTTTCCCGACGCGACGCTATCCGTCGCAGACGTCTGACGGATAATGCATCAGCAGCCGCGAAAATATGTTCGCCGTCTTCGTCTCGTTCCCTACCTGGTCTCCCACCTGGTCTCTCACCTGAGGTGTTACCCGAGGTCTTGTCTGAGCTGCCGGGTTACCTGCAGCCCCCAACAGAGCAGAACACATTCCGGTTTTACCTGCTCGCTGATAGGCTCCCGCGCGGGGAGACACGCTCAGGACATTTCGGTCTACTGCTCGAGATCGAACACCTTTCTCGGTGTTGTTTTCTTCGTTTTCTTCTTCTTCTTCTTCTCCGTGTTCTTCTCGCCGGTGGTCTTTCGTAGGCTAGATAGAGAAGGAAAAGGTTCGATCGACAAGAAACGGGATTTCGTTCACGGATTCGTCTTTTTGCGGGTTGCGTGCCGGCGAGGACGATAACGTCCTTCGTGCCGCGGCGCCCGGAATGGAAGAATTTATTATAGTATTTTTCGGGGTAGAGCCGGGGACCAGATGAAAAGTAACTATTTTCGCAAGGAACCGCGAGAACGGCTGTTTCGACTCCCCGTCGGCAGTTTTTTTTTTTTTTTGCTTTTCGCGGTTGAGCGACCAGTTCTTAACGAGCTCTTAACGCCGATTTCTCTGCGAAATAAAAATGGCCCGTCTCTATTATCGTTTACATGAGAACAATGAAAATTTAATACGCTGGTTATTCCAACTGGGTGAAAAATCAGTATTTTAACCCATTGGTCGCGGTGGGGATAAGCTCGAGCGACCCACCGATATGTACAATTTTATTCCCATACAAGACGACGCTTTTTATTTCAAAATAAGAATGATACAAAATAAGAATATTTTATCCGAAATAGGACGAAAGACGGTCCCAAGCCATCATCTTATACCGGAAGAAAGCCGTATTAGTGAAATATCGGTGTGGGTCAGAAATAACCCAGCACAGGCCTAGAACTCGCAGGAGTCCGAGGCTTAAGAAAGCAAACAGCACGGATTAACCCTAACACTCCCGAGGGGAGGCTCCTCGAACTCATAGGTTGGAAAATTTTAAAATAGGACCATTTTTCTTGGGTGAAAAATTCTCAAAAAATTATTTATTGTCGTTTGTACATTCAAGTTTAATACTCCGAAGTCCCGTTGCTATAGGAAAAAAATTACAGTGCGTAGAAAGGAAAAACCAGACTACGCATCGCCCCTCAAGACTACCCCAACGCTCCTTTTATCTCCAAAGAATAACAAATAGTCCCAGAACAGATGGGCAAGGAACAATGCAGCATTTTCAGTTACAGTCAAGCATTCAATGCAGTCAGAAGTGAATATTCATTCTGAGAGAACAGAGTTATATATCTATTTTCTATTTTATGAATAAAGTGATTTCTTCATATATGTCGCCAAGGCCTGGATGATAAACGTCGTGGAATTATCCCCACTACCGCGGAGTACATACGACGGAGTATATACCACAAAGCTCGAGAGGCCTCGGACGCCGAGGAGTGTAAACATAAGACGGCTCGTGGTATGTCTCCTGGACGATACACGACGCTGACAAGACCCGTGTTGTTGACATATATCGAGAATTCACTGTATACAGTATTGTCCAGAAGACATACCCCGAACTGTGTTATGTTAACACTCGGGGTCCGAGGCCTCTAGAGCTTCGTGGCCCCTCACAAGGTATACCCTGCGGTAGTGGGGATAATTCCGCGACCTTTATCATCCAGACCTTGGCGACATATACAGGGTGTGGCCGGACGGGTGGTACAACCGGGCAGGGGATGATTCTACATGTAAAAATAAGTCGGAAAAAACGAATAACAATTTTTCGTTCCACGCTTCGTTTTCGAGAAAACCGATTTTGAAAATGCAGCAAATACGCATGTTATTACGCATGTCTGACCATGGCCAACCAATTCTACTTCCTGCATATACTACAGCATGCGAAACCGACAGGATCTTTAAACTCGATTTTCTCGAAAACCAGGCGTCAAACGAAAAACTGTTACTCCTTTTTTTCGACTTAGTTTTACATGTAAAATCATTCGCTGCCCGGTTGTACCACACCCGTCCGGGCCACACCCCGTATAGAGAATTCACTGTATACATCTAAATGCAACGTAAAATGTTCATAAAGTATCAAACACTTAAATATCACCAAACTGTTTTTAAAAACAGTTTTCTTAGGAGAAATGAGTAAATAATGGTATGGGGTCGAGGAGCCCATCTTGGGAGTGCTAAGGTCAATGAAGCTTGTGAAAAAATGGAACGTCATTGAACGGATGTTAACAATGTTAAATGTGCACATTACGAAAGGAACTTTTAGGGCAGACTAATACAAACCCGAAGCTAATTGGCCCCCGCCCAATTCGGTCAAACACCCCCAGAAAAATCCGGAGCGGCCATCAACCACATCGACACCTCGCCAATCGGCGTCCGTTTCCCATCCGTTTCTTCTCGGCCGAACTTCCTCCATCCCTCTCTCCGCCGACCCTAACTTCAACGATTTTCGCGTGTCCATTGAGAGACCCGGCAGCTCCGCCATCCTCCTTCCAGGTTTTTCTGATGATCCCAGCGCGGCAGCGTCGCGCGCGGACGTAATTTTCCGTCATCCAGGCCGTCGGATGACGTCCCCTTCTTCTCCGTCTTCTTCCCGGCGTTCCCGCGCGAGGAAGAGACGGCCGCAAAAGTGACTGTAATAGTTTCCACAGGGAACAATGCCCTGGATTTTCAAGAGTTCCGAGGTAAATGCGCGGCCTCGCGTTCTCTTCTCGCCGTTGAAAGAGTCGTCGGCGATGAACGGTTCCCCGGAAAGATTCTCGCGGACGCTTTTCTTCTTTTCTTCTTGTCGCATTCATGGTCCCTCTCTCTCTCTCTCTCTATCTCCCCCTCTCTCCTTCTCTCTCCTCTCTCGTCTATTTCCCTGGCCGTGTTTTGTCCGAGAGACGTAATACGGTTCGATGGGGAATATTCGAGCATGTTTTTCCGCGCCCAGGAAATTTCGCAAGGTTTCCCCTCCAACCCTCCTCCTCCAAGGCGATATCTATGAGAATTCTTGGACGAGATTCGGAATCTTTCGGGCCCCCTCTAATGAAGCTTTAAATGGGTTAACGTCCAGTCTACTGCGATCAATAGTCTCGGTATGCCTATTTCTGTCTTCCTCCCGTGTTTTGCTCCCGGTGTGCATGTGGCCGCAGTTTTGGAATTAATGTGCCACTGGAATTTGTTTCGCGAATTATTCGTCATGGTCGTTCGGGTATGCCCGGCATCCCTCCGCGTTCGGAGCGGTCGTGTTTTATTGTTCGAGAGACGGTTTGTTTATTGTCTTGGATTTTTGGGGAACGTTGGGCTTGCGGAGTGTCTCAGACAATGACGCCACACTGTGGAGCATTGAGAACAAAGTTAACGATCAACATGTGGGGAACGCTAATCAATACTACGTATTGCCACTTGTGAATGACAAGATTGGATTTGTTCAGACTTCTTTACTAATTTCTTATGAAAGCAGCTTTACAATTTCAATAACTGTAATAGAAAACATTTGAGTCCAGTCGGTTGATTAGTGGGCGCACATTTAGTATCAAATAAACTGTATTAACCCTTCTTAAAGTTCTTAATTAAATAAAGTTAGAATTAAAAGAAAAAATTAGAATCTTTATCGATAAATAGCAGAATTATTATAGACTTTTATGTTCTCGAATGATCATAGACTAATTTCTATTTGAGGCATAGAAGTATGCATTGAAACTATAAAATACAACTTTCTAATAAGAGTTAAAATTTCGCCGTGTCGTTTATTTCGTTAACGAGAATTATTTATCTGGTCAATGTTAATATTTGAATTACCAACGCTGGCTCTAAAAAGTACTCTAGCACTTTCGAAAAACTGTTACAATTTCGTAAAGAAGTAGCGTACGACAATAAATCCGGATTCAAAGCTTGAACAATGCATCATCCATCTTTTTTTCATTCCAAGATGCTTCTGTGTGAAATGATACTGTGTTAAGCGTGAGAAGAGAGAGTGAGCAGTTCGGGTAATTTTGTTACTGGGTATTGATTATGGGTACCGATATATGAAATATTGTTTAAAAATAACAAAATGATAATAGGAACAACCCTCTTAGCAGAGCGTGGTTTCGATCCACGGACCTCTGGGTTATGGGCCCAGCACGCTTCCACTGCGCCACTCTGCTGATATGCTACCCTCTCGCTATAATAGTATTTAGAATTGATATACTGTTTACCGTGTACAGACAAGAATATTTATACGTTTTCCTTATTTGAAATAATTGTTAAAAGTAAAATCAAACTGCTGAAGATTCGAATAGGACATAAATGAAAATCGCTTTAAGCTCATCTCTTTTTTTTTATAAAATTATTTATTTATTATTAAAACCGATAATTTTCTTATTTCTTCGAATAAATAGACAGTTTGAGGTTACTCCACAAATAAATGCATACTGTACGTGCACCAGTACCAATGGGAAATCCACCAACAATGGAGTATCCAATGTATGTTGTCTGAATCAATACTCGTTTCCGTCGAAATTAACACGTTCGTAGACCTGTGTGACCTATATGTGGATTTGGCTATAATATATATATTCAATCCTTTGGGTCTGGATCGGACATGTACATATTGTGTTGTGTGGAAAGATCATGTTGTTTCGTAACGGGAAATAATAGTCAATAATGCTGATATTTATTATGCTTTCACAATAGGATAATACTTTTCAGCAATTTACAATGCAATATCGTTCTACAGATATTTCAATAACATTCGTTAATTATAATTGTTTAAGATATCAGCATTATTGAAGAAAATATTAATGACCTCTATGCAACCTTGAAATAGATTCATTTACATCATTATATTGGCTTGTATTATTATATTGTTAAACAATACAGCTTGCATGCTAAATATCTTCCATTTTCAATTTCAACAAGGATATTTAAATGTTCTGTTTTAATCGCTCACCCTGTATATTCCAATATATGTCGGAACGGTCAGATACTATAACGAGTGAGATTCTGGAACCAATTAGTGCAACGTAGCGTACCTCTTTGTGTTCAAGTCTGATCAAACAGTTGTCACTTTTATATAATCGGCCAAACGATCAAATTGCTAATAATAACAACACGGTATTATAACAATTATGCCCTTACACATTCAAGTAGAATTATATTTCTCCTGTTCGCAGAGATATACAAGAGGACTTAGTGTATGTTGTTAAACCAGTGCAAATATAATTGCAGTTTTGGAGCATCAACCTTAAAGCAATATTTATATTTCAGCTTAAAATATATTTTACGTGCATAAATATTTACGCTGCAATGCCAACGAGATACTGGTGTATTTATTCTCTTGGCATAGAATTTTTAGAGTGTCATACGATGCTCAATATATTAAATCTTGGCAATTGAACTGTTTGCAACATTTATAGTTAAACTTGGCAATTGAACTTCTGCAACGCTTGCATCTAAATTGGCTTTTAACTGCATATCCTAATCTATCCATGCTATCATTAATCAAAGGCAATACCCTGGAACCAAAACTAGAAAGACAACATTCAATTCAGAAGGCGTTAATTTGAAAATGTGAAACTTGTCCAATTTTCGTGATTTTCGGGCAGAATTTTAGCACAAACTGTCTAACTTTAAAAAAAACTGTTTAACCATTTTATGATTGATACACAACCATTACAATTGAACTGCCGAATAACAATTGTACGCAAATACAAAATTTTCTCCCCTAGATCCTCAACGTATCTTTGCGCCTATAAAATAATAAACAAGAAAGAATAAACAACAAAAAAATGTTAATATAGTAGTCGATTTTCCTGGTTTACACGAGATTCCCCTTTAACGCTAGATTCACGGAACGCTAGATTTTTAATTTACGTATATATTATTTAAAAAATGCCTACAAATTTTGATAGATATGTTCATGTTATTTTTATAAAGTAATGTAAGATAGTCATTTTTAGTGCTCCGCAAACCTAGTGTTAACCCTTAGCACTCGAATGGCGACTATAAGGCGTCACGAAACATTTCAGTATTGTACGAGTAAATGGCACCATTTAAAAAAACTATAACATGAAAACAAAATATATAGAAGGGAGATATTCTAGGTTGGAAGAAATGTTTAGGCGAAGGGTTAAGGGACTAATACGTCAGTCAGCGCAAGGACTCCGATGCTTCTCCTGAAATCCCGACGCGAATGTCAAAATGGCCACTGAAGAATGTTCGGCCAATTAGTGGCGCGCGCATTAACGGACATGTGAGAATCCAGGATTAATCGTCGCCGAGACGTCGGCCGGTCCCGACGATCCAGCGACGTTCAACAACACATCGTCGAGCCAATTTCAAGCACGTCATCAAGACGCTGCGCTGCTCGAAACAAGGCATCCGACGCTTGACAAACCCGACGCAGATCGATCGGGGTTGTACCCGGTTCGGCGAATAAATAAGTCAAAGCCGGAAGTCGGCACAAAGAGGTAGGCAAACGCGATATGCTCAAAGCGGTGCGCGTAATGTCGTCAGCCCGACGCCGAAAGTTCTGTCGTCGCGGCGCTTGTCGCGCTTTAATGCAGCCGTCAATCCCTTTCGCGTCGGTCTTTCCTGCGAAAGGGAATTCGCTCGCCAAGAACCTTCTCTATATTTTCGTCTCCGCGGGATCGATCGATCCTCGATCGCGATAACTCGCTCTTTCCATTCTCTCTTCCTCTGCCTCTCTTTCTCTCTCTCCCCCACACCTGTTTTAGTCTCTCAGCGAGATGCAAATCGGTTTTCGGCCCCTCGGACACCGACGGTCAAATAAATTAGCATATTAAGCTATATTTTAATACGCGTGCATGTCCGCCGTAACAGCAGGACATTTAAAAATTATACTTGCAAACACGGCGAACATAATTAACGTCAACGGCACGCACCATTATCCGCTACCTGCTCGGCTGCGAGGTGCGGCAGCCCCTCGAAATTCGCCGGCCGTTTTCACGGTGCGTCGTCGTCGACGGCGTCTAGGGGCCGACGAGAAGGGAATCCCTAATTCGCGGATGATAAATCGACCGGGTAAACGGAATCGCGGGCCACTGGAAGAGCGGTCACGCATTTTTACAAAGGTGAATGACGAATTCTCATTCGCGCGGATCCGTCGCGTTGCCCGTAATGTCGTCACGTCGACGCTCCGTTTCTCCCACGTGGGTTCTCCTACTGATCGGTCCGAGGTGGCCCTGCAATTTTGTGATCGGGCACAGTCACTGTAGTGTTTTTCTCGATTTATGTCACAAATATCTAACCGATAAAAGTCCCAGAACTATCTCCACTGCCGCGAAGTATACCCCGTGAGGGGCCATGAACCCAGGCGTGGATCAAAGAATAATATCTCCTGACGAATATACCTCCCTGGCTAGACCCGTGTTGTGGACATATATCGAGAAGACACTGTAGTTGTAATATTCGGTCACTTTCGAGAGGACGGTTACTTTTCTGAACCTACCGAACTCAAGTTTTCCGAAAACTGTGATTTTTTGTACCTTCTCTCGGGAATCGCTAGGGCCATCTTCGAAAACTCTTTTTTGTTTGATTCCTTATTTTCTCCTGCATATTTCAACATGGGACTCTGTCCACTTATTGCTTTCTTCAACAATTACTTAGCTGCAAGTGCCATTTTTCTAAATTTTCTTCGACAATTTGTCATAAATGTAACTCAAACATTTTTTGAAAACCCCCCTCGTTAAAGTATGTAGGGAACAACTAAATAAGTTTTTTTTTAAGACATCGCTTATAATTCCTGAGAAAAGGAACTATACTTACTAGCTGGGGTAAAAAACATTTTTTTTTTTTTTATTGCAATTGGTCAGAATCGTGGAGAAAAATTTAAAGGTTGCTTTGTGCAACTTTTTCATGCGAGCCTATATTGAAACTTTAGGAGAGTGTGACGATATATTTTTATTAATTGCATTAGCAGTTTTATCGTGTTTCTACAGCTGAACATATTTATAGTACTAAAGTAGATTGTACTATTTACAATACTACGTTAGGTTAATTGTTCCACGAAATGCTACCGACACATAAATATTAACAAGCTAATTATAATTGTATGAATTGTTGAGATCACTATAGCTAATGAGGCAGAAAACTTTTCGACCGAAGTGGTTTATCGGTGAAAATTTCACCGCAGCATACATTATCCGTCCGCATAATTGATTCGAACGAATCCGATCCGCTCGGTTCATCATTAAGCAAAAGACACGAAATTATAATAACAAAGTTTTGTATTAATTTCGGCTAATAAGAATGTCCTACTCCACGCTTCAACATAGTAAATACAATACATTCAGCTTGCGTTTATGCAAGCCGTCACAACTTCGATAATTCAGTAGCATTAAATATCGATTTTAAGTATTTATTAATTGGATGCCAACAGAAATCTGCGAATCAGTCATTTGTTCATTCATGAATGGTGGATATGGGTAGCTATGGAAATTAGATTGAAATATGTTTAAATAAATAATTAATATTTCGATAGCATTTAATAACATCGTAATTGGTTTCAGAATTAAAGATTCAACGAGTAACGTTGTTCCATTCCCGTTCCATTATTCAATTGATGCCATATTCGCAGTCCATGATACTTGTGTATCATTGATGAAATTAATATGCATTTGGATTAACTATTTCAGTGGATAAAATAACAAGCATTAAAGATTAACTGTTAAGTAGCAGCCTGAATATTTCTCTTAATTGTCGAATTAAAAACAAAAATTTTTCTTGACTTTTCACGTCTGAAGCCAAATTTTCATATTGTGCATCTGCAATTATGTGCCACAAAAATTTACAAATATTTTACTGATATACACAGCATCACTATGTGCGGTTTTCTTCAAAGTTGTTTCTTAATTTTTTGCTTAGTTCATCGTTTCTTTAAATAATGTCTGAAATTTGCGAATATATTATAACATTGGCATAAACATTTTAATCTCAACACTTCATGGTAATTCGACATACGCAGCCGAGAGGATTAATCCAGGATAAACTAAATCATTTATTCAGTTATATTACATGGTCATGACAACACATATATGCACGTTGGTGGGAACGATTAATCAACTACAATTCCCACAATTTACAGCAAAAATTAACTAATAGATAGACGTCGAAGACAACTTGTTTATAACTTCTATAATACATAATTTCTCTTAATTGCATCCGTTAATTTCACATACACATTAGATTGTGGATTTCTATGCAAAATAAAATGGTCAACAAAGGGGAGTTGAAAAGAAATTTATTTCTTCAATTAACTCTTCTTTCAATTAATGCTTTCACTGTTTTATATTTTACTTGCCCAGTTTTACAACAAATGCGTAGAATCTATAGTCAGTTTGTGACCGACATTTTTGCGAGAGTGCTAATTATGATTCCGCACCTGACAAGCGACACCGAAGCGATCGACGCTCGATCACGCTCGTAAACGAGGTATTTCCTTCAAATTTTCGCCGGCGGACGGGCCCCGGGAATATTTAATTATGCGAATCATTATTATTAATATTCATAAACAGAATTACCAACTCAAAGGTAACGGCCAGCGGAAATTAACGACGCGTTAACTCATCCATTTCGTCGAGTGAACGATCACAGTACAACAAGTTTCGGCAACAGGCGAGCGTGGTAGCGTGCGCCGAGCATCGATTCGATTGCGTGAGTAACGAATGAAGACTACTTCCGGCAGAATTGACAGGTCTATTGGAATCATTCCGATAGGTGGCTAATATTTCATCGATAAACAACGATACCCGTTGATCAGCGACCGCCAAACACGACTCGATAACTTCCTCTGACGCTCCCGATCTGCTTTGGATCCCGTCGCTACGAAATCCCTAAGACATAGCTCCCGCTCCTTGCAACAGAACATTATTATTTTGCATAAACACTCACCGTTTCCACCATTTTCTGAGCTGAGAATAATGCGTAACGATTTTCATTTCAGCTCTTTTGTTCGAACGAGGCAGTTCAAACATTTAATCATTCGGTTTTCCATCAGATCCAATTTTCATCGTTCTGTCAATTTGATGCTGAAGGATTCATTCAGCTGAGAAAGTGAGAGACCAACACGGCTATTTATTATGCGTGTTCTTCTGCAAGAATTAGGTGAAGGCTCTTTTAATAAATGATGCTAAACAATTTCGGGAATGTGTTCAAACGGGATCTAATACTATAGACTTTTTGTGACATGCTGTATTTTATAGCGTTGCTTTAAAACATGATCCATTAACGTCGATGATGCATTGCAAAAATTGTGTACCATTTATTTCATTATATAATGTTCGGGTGAAACTTCATACGTATTTTAAACATTGCTAATGCAAACTGGCCATTTTTATATGAAAGATACCGAATTGTAAACACTGTTTAGTTACATTGTACATATCGCTTTCAATTTACAGTATAGTCTTGATCTAAGCTCAATCCACGGGTCCGTGCTGTGACATAAATCGTGTAGGGACCGCACGGCCGAAGGCGCACTATATACCGTCAATTGAACCACTAAATACGGTTCGAATTATATCGTGTTTAGTGTCATTTTAATCAGCAAAATGCCACGGATAAGTTGGCGAAACTCCCGTAAAACAATAATGAAAACTACAGAAGTTCTGTAATTGGATTAGGCGAACTAAGATCGTGTAGCTCCGTTCGGCTTAGATCGAGACTTTACTGTACCATCTCGTTTCCAGTTATTTCTGCTTTGGATGTGCAACGTGCGGTATCGGAAAAATCGAGAACTTCAATTTTTTGATAAAGCGAAGCTCTCGAGGCCGACTATTTTTATTTCTTGATTTCGATGCACACTGTGCCGGTACTTTCGTAAATTTGAGGCGCGTTCGAACGCAACAAGTGAAAAGCGCAGATAACGAGAGGTTCGGTTTTCTCTCTCTCTCTCTCTCTCTCTCTCTCTCTCTCTCTCTCTCTCTCTCTCCCTCTATTCGATTTCTATTCCCTTCTCTCGCGAGCTGTAATGAAATTCCATGTCTGATCCTTTTAATAAAATTCATCGATGAATTCCTGTTTTGATGTGGACCCGGCCCGATCCCGAGCCCCGGTGAAAGGGAACAATTTCCCGGATTACCATTAGCTGATCTTCGGCATCGTTTGAAAGGAAATTGATACGTTGCGCCGCCGCGGCTAATCGCAGCACTTTTCTTTTCATTTAACGAACGATAATCCCCTCGTTAGCAACGATTACGTCGAGCCCGGTGATCGCTGGGCAACGGGGATAATTATGTTTCCAATTTACAAACTGACGCCACCCTAATTCTGTTTTGCCTGCCGTAATATCCTGGAAATGACGCGGGAACGTCGAACTATTATAAATACCCTATTACAGAGACACTGAATTATTACTGAAACAGTTTATCCCTTAGGTACTATTACTTCCCGTGGAAAACCAAAAAAAGAAATCTTAAAATGTTCCGCCCTTGCTCGTTTTAACGAGTGAATTTTGTAGCTTCGTGTCTCGGCTGAACTCAGTTTTTTTCGTTTTGCAAAGTTTCGTTTTCGTTTGAAATAAAAGGTTTCGATGAAAACGTGACTTTCATCGAAACATCTCCGGAAACATTGGAAAATTCTTTTCGTGAACGAATATATACGCCATTGATTCGAGGATCGAGAATTTCCTTTCGCAACGGACAACCACCAACTTGGTGGAGAATGTGTTCCAGATGTTTTGTTGAAAATAAAATTCGAACTACCAGGAAAATCGTACGTCAAGTTTCAGATGGTCGCTGCAAATGAAAAGCTCAAAATTTCGAATCTATGGTGGATTTTATCGTAGAAGAATTTTCTAGCATTATTAGGGACGTTTCTGTGTAGCTATACAGCGAAAACGTGTTTCAAAAGAAAATTAACGATGTATAGCGAAAGTCGAAACGAGCTTTAAAATGAACAATTTTTTTTTTACGGAACTATCAAAGTTTAAATATGTACAATTGCTCGAGAATGGAAAATTTAGTGTGCCGGTGCTTTCTGGGAACCACTGTGCACGTTCCGTGATTTAATAAATCGTTCAGCCATTTTTGCGACGTTCAGAGTTTGTTTAGGATCCTCTTGTATGATCGCGAGGGTAGTTAGCAATTAATGCGTCCGTTTTGTTGACCTTGAACAATCGCCGTAAGGGCGGCGTTAAATTTATCGGGATATTAACTCTACAGATGTCACTAATCAATGTTGTTTAACACATAGTGGGGGGTTTCCGAGTTATGCGGCGGTTTGCGGTGAACCAAACGTTATCGAGCAACGCATTCAGATACGAATAGCAGAGAAGGAACACGCGCGCGTAATCGCCAACATCATCGAAGCATTCAGTAATACACAATACCGCTTCATCATTGGATAATGAAGTGTTTTCTGTTAGGCTTGTGTGTTCGCGGTGGCGCTGTGATTTCAAGAACTTACGTATACCTCTCTTTCTTCCCGTTCACCTCGCGAACATAAACGAAATAAGAAACTACACGTCATCATTACCAGTCACTTCAGAAATTTTGGAACTGCACAGCAATTTGGTATGCATTTTTTAGAAAAAACTACGCAGATTAAACGATAGGGTAAAATTTTCTTTTAACTTTCCAAGAAAATAATCGATGCCCAATCAATTTCTTAATGACGTAGGATTCAGACGTTGCCCTGCGTTTTTTAATTGCCCAAAAAGTACGATTTGAAAAATGTATTAAAAATATCTAAAACTATCCACTGTATCTGTGTCAAAAATGTTACTGTTTCGTTTTCAGAACAATAAAACACTATAAATGAAATAAATCCTTAAGTGCCTAATAAACTAACTATTTAATTAAAAAATTGATGGACTTTTTCCACTCCAAAGACCTAAGTGATAATATTAGACTGTGGATTTTTAAAGTAAAAATTATCTGATTTATATTGAAAATCATGCAGGAGACACGTAAAAATTGATTTCCCTTTTAGATCATTTTAATAACTTGGAAACAATAGTATCTTTAGATTCTCTGAATGTTTTCACTGTTTCGCATTCGATTATTTTAACAATAACGGGTAAATTTATGGGGAACGATATAGATGATTTACAGTGGGCGTTTAGCGGCGTTTCCCTAATCACTGTCGTATCGCAATTTTTATTCGTCCGACGAACGACGCGGGGAAAGGTTAACGCGGTCATGTCACGTTTCGAGGGAACACGCGTGTAAACGGAAATGAAAAAATCCTAGTTCGAAGTGCTCCGTTATCAGGGGCTCTCCGCGTAGACGATACGACGCAGCTCTTGCTTCATCATCCGCCGCCTCGTTATTTATTCCGAAAAGAATGCAATACCGTCTGCGAGATATCAGCCGCGATAAAAGTTGTGGCTGCAAAACGATCCCCGTGACTCCCTTATCCGACGTCGTATGTAAATGCCGACATGTTTTCTGCTGGATACATGTGCACTGGCCACACAAACGGCCACACAGCAAAAGGAAAGTCGTGTTATCTCATGTAAATCTTCACGGTGCCACGATAAGCGTGAATTTCACCGCTTGCTTATTAATATTTATGTTCAGCGTTAAGGGTTGGAAGGCCTCCGCTGCTGTACAGCGTCGTTCAAAAGTCCAGGCCGCGTTGCTTTCAACGAAATTTTTGCACGGAAGCTTTATTTTGTATTTTATTGTATTTTTTCGCTTTCTTTTCACTTTAATTTTAAAACGCGAATGAACATTTTCTTCATCATTCATTTTGAGATCTGAAAGAGTTGTCAGCAAAATTTAATATAATACTTCATGCATTTGCAACAAACATGTAATTCAATGTAATGGACACGTTGAAAAGAACGCCAATGCATTAGTTTCAACGTATTGAAAGCGCTTAAACAAAAAAGGAATTTCGAACAATTTTCATTGTTCCTTTTCATTGTTTGTTTAACCGTTCAGAATCGTGTTTAACATTACTTCGTACGGAACAAGTAGCGGTCGTGCAAAATAAAAGTTGCCCAGGTGAGAATTAAAAATTCTTAAGAATTTTCTGTTATAATATTTGCAAGTAGTTTGAAAAATGGTGTAATGGTTGTATTTCACTTGTGCATCGTTGTCACAAATGCATAAAACAAGCTAGTAAAATGGTTTTTATATCAAAGTGCTGTTCGAACGACCAACGAAGTGGGTCCAGCAGCAGTTTCTTATTTTTCTGCAGCCCCGTTAATTATAAACAGAGCGGTTATAAACAATAATGGCGGCGGTACGTGCACGACGCGTCTGACGTGAGTACTGTTGCCAACAAACCCTGGTTACCACCTCGATTCGTGCTCAGAGGAAAGTGGACCAATTAAGCGAATTTTGTCCCTCGGGAGGAAACTAAGTTCCGAAATACCATTAGGTATATTAATGTGCTTTCCTACTTTAGGTCATTCCGGGTCAGAGATGCGAACTCCGTTGTGCCAGGGTCGGTATTCTTTTATAGCCCGGCGGAATCCTCGTGCTACACTAGTGTGCATCGGCCATTGTACACGTTAGCGGAATTATCTTGCGCCAGTAATCGCTAATAAACAACGCAGAGTCGTTCGCGACGCGGCGAATTCGTGACGGACGTTCTCTCAGGAAATTTCAGATACTCCACGGCATCTGTGCACAGTGTCTGTAACGAACCTGATAATTGCCAGTCAATTAACAAAAATCTCGTCTCGTTGGAATTATGCTTGCAATTAACGCGAACCATTGGCTCGTCGCATCGACGTATCTCTCGCTTTACGAATCCATTCTGCCGTGCAAAATGATCCGGTTCGCGAAGAGCGATGAGATAACCGAGTGCTGGATCTCATTGAACAGTTTAGAGACGATTCTCCTACGCGATTACAAAATACAGTGAATTCTCGATATATGTCAACAAAACGTGTCTTCCGTGTATCGTGTAGGAGCCGTGTTATGTTTACACTCCTCGGCGTCCGAGGCCTCTCGAGCTTCGTGGTCCCTCACGGGGTATACCCCGCGGAAGTGGGGATAATTCCGCGACGTTTATCATCCAGGCCTTGGCGACATATATAGAAGAATCACTGTATTGCCTAAATATTGTGCTGTTCATATTCTCTAAATTTTACGTTCAATGTCGTTTCATTAAACAAATTTTTGGCAGTTCAAACATATTTTTCGAACGCAATAAAAGTTTGTATAACAAATATGGACGGATCGCTTTAAATGCGTAGAGAGAGAGTATCGTGGATCAAACGAGCAAACAAAATTCAAATTGTATCATGTTTGGGCTCATCCTAATCAGCAAAATGTCGCAAATACGTCGGAAAACGTTTCATAAATAAATGATCAAAAACGACAAGGTACTGAATTAGTGCCGCCTCGCCGATATAATCTAATCCCACATCATCGTATACCTTTCGGGCGCTACACGTAGCGGGGATAAATTTTTCGCAAACAACGTGCGCATCTCTTGGTCCTATCTCGAGGCGTTACCGTATTCTCGAGAATGTAATATCGGCGCGTAATTGTCCGGCGTCCGGCATCGGCTGTCATTAATCGGCCGGGGTTAATTTCAAGTGTGCCAGCCGGCTATCGTAGATACAATCAAGATTGTTCGTTCGCCGTGTGTTCGATAACCTTCGTCTGGTATCGAGGGGGGGCGGGGAGGGGGTGCTCGTTCTCCGCCCTCTGCGGTCCCGGTACACAGGCCGCACGAGCACAAACACCGTCTCCCCGCTGGAACGCCGATGAGTATATTTGCAGATCAGTCGAGCGAGTTCTACCAACATTTCAGCATCGTTAGCATTCAATTACGCGATTATTGAGGGTCTTGGAGCCGTCCGTACATCCCCTACAACCCCCTCGCCGTCCCCCCCGCCCTGACCCCCCTGACATCTGATCGATACACGTCACTTTTCCTGATGCTCGAGGGATCGAAATAATAGGGATCCGGTGGCGGATAATGCCGGCTAACTTTCCCTTCGACGTCTGACTCCCGCGCTGAAGAACACCGCTACCACTGTCAACATATTGTCTCGGATTTTGAATATTTTATGAACACTCCTCGGCTGTGCTAACTTCGCGCACGCTTTCGTTGCCGGGATCACGATTTGCCAGAAGTGTGTACAAATTCTTGGAAACACGGCATGAGAAATTCATTGAACAACATTTGAGCAGACCGAGGGTTTTATGGAGTTGGGGGGGGGGGGGGGGGAATGACTAGGTGGAATACAAAACAGAAACATTAAAAGAATTTAGGGATGTCAATAGACAAATTGTCTTCGATTTATTAAGACCGCTAACGAAGCGTTAGTAGACAGGTTTCAGAGTTTTGATTTTAGGATTAACGGGGTTGTCAATTTATTATATTTTTTGATACTGTTTTTTTTTTCAATTTTGTGTTAGATGGAATTACGAATGGACAGCTATTAGACGGTAATTTGCGTAGCTGAGGTTTCTTTTGTGACAAAACGATCTACAGGGTGTTCGACTACAGGTGGGAGAAAATTTAAGGGGTGGTTCTCGAAGACGATATAAGACGAAAATGAACAATAAAAAAATTGCGATTTCGGCTTCATTTTCTGGTTATTATCAATTATAAATCCGCCTAAAATGCGGCAACCCGACCAACAATGGTGTGCATTGCTTACGTCACAAAGGCGCGCGACCTCTCGTACCTCGCAAGAAGTCACCTGAGAAGAATTTAGCGTGTAAACCGTCCGATTGGGTCATTCCTCACGCATTTTCTGGCCGAATTATTGGCTGAAGTGTGTGACGTCGAAGCCTAACCATTGGGCGCGAGCGAGGACCCCCTTACGCGACTGTCGCGCGCCTTTGTGACGTAAGCAACGTACACCTCTGTGTGTACGTCGGGTTGCCTGCGTGTTGGTCGGGTTGCCGCATTTCAGGCGGATTTTTAATCGATAATAACTAAAAAATGAAGCCAAAATCGCAATTTGTTTACTCTTCATTTTCGTCTTATATTGTGACGGAGAACCACCCGTTAAATTTTCTCCCACCTGTAGTCGAACACCCTGTATATACATCCTCGCGCCAGCTACGCACGAGCTAAATCCGCACTTGGAGGGTTAAGATTTGCACTTCCCACTTCGCTCGAGGAACTCATACGTAGATCGGAAGGCTGTCAAAGTGACTGTTATCTTTGCAGACCCGGTGACAGAAGAATGCGACGGTATTCAGGGCTCTTACCCGACCCCCGGAGGAAAATTAAATATGACGGCGCGAAGGGAATCACGATAAGTGGATATATATGGGGATAATAGGTATAAAATGTATATATAGCGTACGGGGGTCGCGTTACAGGAGGCTAAAATGAGTCTGAGCATAATCCAATTTGGTTGAGTAGATCCTTGCCCCCCCCCCTCTCTCTGTCTCTCTGTCTCGGCTCCCGCGGCCAACTTTATGAGGCGAAAAGATGAACGAACAGGATTACCAAATTATTCCGGGCCGCTTCATTACCGGATAGTGTTCCATTTTTCGGGGCTTAATTGCCGCGGTCGAATCAGGGAACTGTCCCCGTCCGCAATCGCGCTCCACGCCGTCGTCGACCCGTTAAATCGCGATCCTAAATTTGTCCACGATGACAAACGGTGTCCCGGGCCGAAACAATTTTTCTTCGTTCGGGGCTTTTCTCCTCGGATAGTTTCCCAACGAGACTCCGTCGGAATTAGATGTTCCCTCTCGAGCAACCGGCATCTGTGTCTCCACCCGGGTAATTGCCGCGGCGAAACGACACCGTTTTGTGTGCAAATGTATGCAAGGCGATCCGGAGATTGACTAAAGAAGCGGGACTTATCGCCCGGTGATATATATGTATATGTATATATGTATATGTATCCGTCGCCAGCTGTTGCTTAATTGGAGATCGAGCGATAACCCAGCAATTTGTTTTGATAAAAATGCATCACCGTGAAGGCTTGCGGAATGGGGGAACGAGCGCATACACAGTTGCACCACTTGCGCCGGAAGATAGCCGGTTTAGGTGTTTCGCTTCTACTGTTTAGGTTTGACAAGTTTGGATAGTTCCTGTAGCTGGCATTCCGAATTTCTTTGAAATTTTGTTTATTTAAAATGTACGTGGATATTTATTTGATTATGTTCTTCATTGTAGAGGTGTTTACCAGTGTTTCATTATTGTTTGTTTATTGGTATTTATATATTCTTGTGTATAAAATGCAGTCTTATTCGTACTGGTATTATTACAGTACTATAATATTACAGTATTATTACACAGAATTCATTTCAGCTGAGATGAAAGATCTAGTAATGAAAATAAAGGGGTCATTTGTTATTCGAATGTACATGTGTAGCAAAATATAAATTTTCTTCTTATAGTTCGGTCCTGGATAAAAAAAAAAATGGCGTGGAGGCATTCCAAATACGAAAGACACATGTCCCGAAACGTGAACATTGTTGAAAAAAAAAACTCGGATAATCGTTCGAGTAATCTCCGTCCGAGAATGCCTCGGAAACGGAAAAAATGCCTCTTAAGCCACCCCCATAATCGCCGGCGCAGCTAAAGGTCGCAGTTAAAGGAAAAAATAGGGGGAACTCTGCGGATCAATGCGCTTAACGCGTTAATATACCTCGCGTCGGGGTTAAGTTCAATAGAACGCACAGCGAGGGGTACACAGTCCAGGGAGAACGCGAGAGTAAGAGAGACCGAGATAAACAGAGAGAAAGAGCGAGAGAGCAAGAGAGAGAGAGAGAGAGAGATACATATATATATAGAGAGAGAGACCGTTGTGCGGAAATCAGAATGCGTGAATCGTCGGAGTCTGTTTTCTGGCTGAGTTCAGCGTGAACGTGATTTTCGAGCACTCAAGCGAAGTGGAGAATGGTGTCCACAGCACGTGCCTCTAGGCTAATCCAGCCATCGTCATTCCCGGCTGACTCCATTTCGCTCTACGTACCCTCTGCATGGCCCTGGATAAGGATGAGGCGAGCAGAACGAAAAAGGACAGTCATCGGTCTGTTCGGTGGTTTAACCGGAGACAGATCCGAGCAGGTCAACCTTTTTTCCGGTCATTCTGATGCAATCCCCTTTCGTAGTATCATCCCTCGCCGCTGGTGTTCGTAAAACTAACACCCCTACCTCCCACCCACCGCCGCCCCCCCCCCCCCCCCCCCCCACTTTTCGGAAGTGAGCTCGATCGCAGCCCATCGAACCGTTGTCCTTCAAGTACTTTAAACCTCCCCACCCCTCCCCTCCTCTCCCTTTGCCTTATTCATTTTGCCAAGCCACACGTTCGTGGCCAAGATTCGAAACTGAATTTATAAGGTGCCGCTCTGGTTTTGACCTTTCGAGAAATCGATCCCTCTGAATTTCCTTTGACCTTTAGAGAGAAGGCATTTTTCCAACTTTAAAACTTGAATTTTCTTCACGGTTACTATCACGAATGTAAATTTGTTCTATATGTTTATTGCGTATATAATGCATCAAGATTGTCCCTGGCTACATATAGTGTAGATTGTCCTCTACATACAGGGTGTCCCAAAAATGTTGTACTTCCTCGAAAGGGATAATTCCTGAGACCATTCGAAGCAACTTTTTCCTCTGCGAAAATGTCCTCCGCGGCTTCATCAAGCAGTTATTAACGAAAAACACGGACCAATCAGAGCGCGGCTATAGCGGAGGGATCTCGGGCTCGGCGACAGCTGCCGCTGGCATTGGCTGATTCAGAATCCGTCTGCTGTATCCGCGCCTGTGATTGGTCCGCGTTTTTCGCTGCTAACTCTTTAACGAAACCGCGGAGAAGATTTTCGCAAAGGAAAAAATTACTCCCAATCGCGTCGGGAATCACCATTTCCAAGAAAATGCAACATTTTTGGAACGCCCTGTATAGTGGCTTGACTCTGTTTTTGAGCAACGAGCCCAACCAAGTTTTAAATTCGGGTCCCATCCCTCCCTCTTATATTTCTTATTATATCTTATTATGTTAATATTTCTCTGAATATTAACCCTGTTGGCTTGACTCTAATATTATCAATATTATTATTATATTTCTTCCGCGCAACGGTATTGTTGTGCCGTTTATTCGCGAACACCGTAAGCAAAACACGACGGCGGGCGTAATGGCCCGATGAAAATACGAATTGCTTTAGCCGTCGACATCGCGATAACGCGTCCTTGAGACGCGTAATGATCGCACAATCTCGGCGAGGAAGTTGTTCCGCGGAATGACCGCTGTAACGAACTGCTTATTGAAAACTTTGTCCCGCGATAATCGGGAGGCCAATTCATATTTAATGCAGCGAAACAACGGAGCCGCGGGGCCTGACTTCATTCAAGATTCTATTATCTCGTGTGTAAAATATCCACGCTTCGAAATCCGTTAAACTTTTATCCCCGCGGAGTGTAATTCCCTTCCTTGGGGAGGGGTGGGGGAAGGGCCGGTGGCTGACTTTTCCTCCAGAAAACTCGTCTTGTTATCTTGATATTACTAGGAAATGGACAAAAGAAGGTTCGTTCTACCGTCCGACGGGGAGGAACGTAACGCCAAGATCCGAGAACGGGTAGATTAAAAAATGTAATTCAGTAACGGCGAGGAAACGCGATCTTTGTCGTCCCGGCTCGAAAATACTTCAGTTCCCCGGACACGTTCGGATTATCTTTGCGAAACCGAGACTGCGCGCCTCGTTCTACGTCGCTAAATATTACCCAAGACCGGGTAAACGTACCGTGGAAATTGTTGAGCGCCTTCCCATTTAATTCGTATTAGCGGCAACAATGAAATTCGAGGGTATTCCGTGCGCCTTCAATAGAGAACTGCTACCGCATTCGAGTACCCGCTGCTCCGGAGCGCGGGAATTTAATTAGAAAATTGTGCGGCTTGCCTGGTTACGCTCAAAAACTATATTTAATATTGTTTAATACAAATTAACAGACAAACGAAGCGTGCAGGGTGTCCCGCTAAACTACGTTGCAAAGCGATGTTCCTAATGTTTTTTATGCTGCTCGAAATGTCGAAAGAGCAAATCATTTTGTATGATGGTGGGGATAATTTTCACCTCATGGTCATCCTTCCGAGATTTCAAAGTCGTCATCTATTTGTATGTAACCACATAGTTGAACTAGTCTTGACTTCGTCCACTACAGCGTAAAGTTACATTCAAAAGACCATCGACGACCTTCAAAAGACCTTGAACACAACAGCTATCAAAAAATTTTTTAAATCACCATATTTGTCTCCTTGAAGAGTACAATTTTCCTCTTCAACATTTTCTTCTAGTTTCAATCCTAACGGAGATTCTTTTAAATAGAGAGATTCTTTTCGTTTCTCGTGTATCACCCGGTATAGTGGTTTTACACGTGAAATTGAATAAAAAAGAGAATCGTAGAAACTCGTCTGCGTCTGTGTGCTTCATATTTTGTCATCAAATTCGTAAGCATCTTTTTAGATTGATTTTTAGAAAACCCATTTTTGTAGTTATTAATATATGAAGCACACAAGCACGTCATTGTATTCGACACAATACTCGTTGTCCGTGCGATGATTAAATTCCACCGAGGAAAAATATTTCCTGGGCCTTTTCTTTCGTTTTCGAGGATTTCTTCTGTTCGAGGGAGTTCATTGGGGAGAGTTAATTAATTTGTGGGATGCGGCATAGATTATCAGGGAAGCTAAATGGAAGAAGTTAATCTTGAACACAGTGTAAGCGGCCGGTATTATAGGGTGCAATATTGTTTCGTTTTAATCGTGGGAAACAGCTCCTCTGTTCCCCCGCGTTGGTCAATATTACCTGTCACGTGTTACTTCCTCTAAATTCGTGTGGAATGCGCCCATGGGATTCCGATATGGAAACAGCAGATTGATGAGCACTCGGCAATAATTGTGATGGCCGTGCAATGCACACAGGACCGCCCTGGTGTCGAGAGCTTTCCGAGCGAAGCTACGAATAGTTTACAAAAGGTTACACGCGTTTTAGTAATTCGCAGCCAGCTAAAATCTCCAGAAAGGGTTAAATCAAATTTTCAATACAATTTTCATAAACGTCTTCAAACCGAATATGCTCCTTTTATTCTAATTCCCGTTTTTCTAGAATAATATACAATTAAATTAAATTAATATAAAAATTATATGAATATTTACGAAAATTATTTATTCGTGTTAATTAAAGAATAGTTTTGTAAAATATAATTTTTTGCAAATTATGACCTCCATTCTGATATTCTATACGTGCCGCGATTATTATAGGTGCGTGAAATCTGTAGTTTAGTAACAAGCATGATTTCGAAAGAAAATGATGGTTAGTGAAGCTTGAGACAACGATTTCACGATACTCGAATGATGAGCAGTCTGTGCGTAAATTGGAAATAAAATTCATTCACGTCCGGAAATCTGCCTCTCCGTGGGAGAGAGATATCATAGTATGTATTGGATAGTGAACTATCACCTTTACGAGGCTTTTATTGAAATTCTTGAAGGCGATCTTGAAAAGAATTCCTTTCTCTATCCGGTCGGCTCATCTGGAAAGTCACGCCTGCGGAATGAGTTCAATGTAAGGGATCCCTTATAACGCAATTTCCACGACTGGAATAGAACGTGCGTGAAAGTATGAACGGTTCTCGGAAAGCGATCAACCTGCCCCCGGGTTCTCCTAACCTCAAGTTATTTACAATCTTAACACCAATAATCCACCCAAGCGAAATTCTCGTCGCAGAAGTGATTCGCAGACCTACTTACAGCACTTTAATAATACCGCATCCATTATACCCTAACCCTCGGACTCCTGCGAGCTCTAGACCTATGCCGGAGTCGTTTCTGACCCACACCAAATATTTCGCTACAGTTTTCTTTCGATATAAGCCGATGGCTCGGGACCGGCTTTCGTCGTATTTCGGATGAAGAAGAAGAAGTGGGGATTCTCTTATTTCGAAAGAAGAAACGTCCTCTTATATCGGAATAAAATTGTACATATTGAATTGGACAATTAACCTCTTGCAGTATTATTTTTTCCACTAGCACTTTTTTATTCTTAATCATTCTCCAGTAAATCTAGTTATCTCTAGTAATCTGTACATGTCAGAATGTTTTAGATTTTCGTTATGAGTAGAGATAAAAAAATTAAAAATCGTGACCTGTTTTCTTCGAAATTCCGAGCAACAGTAATTTCAGAAATATCTTTTTCACACATTACCCAGTGAACTAATCCTTCTAACATCTCAAAAAAAAAAAACTCAAGTTGTGTGGTCCGATTTTAAGAAATTAGTTTTAAGGGGGTAGGGCCACAAAAGTTCGTTTCGTTTTCGAGTAATGTGCACGATGTGAACTCAAAGTACCATTTTAAGAAGGAGTGATTAAGTAGGAGGAGTCTTGGAAGGTTATAGAATATTAAGAACGGATGATCGTGTTACTTATCACTACTAAACGTACGCATTGAAAAAAACATTTGTTTCGCACGAAAATCCGCATGTATGCATGTGTGCAGCGATCATCGGCCAGGAAGAATTAGTTGTTCGCGTAAGAGGCGCCATTGCGTTAATGTCATTGCTTGTTGAAAGTGTTGAGGCAAATGAATGCAACGTTCGGAGGCAGACGGGAATAGAGGAGCTCGGTACTTGTTGCGTTCGGTAATCGAGTCTCTTATGGGGTCGTGGGAAGCATCGCGAAAATATTCCGTGGGTGTTCGCAGGATATAGGGGGGACGTGTGTAGTGCACTCAGGACAATTTCAGGATATCCACAGGATTTCTGTCGTTTCCTCCCGGGCTGGTGCATCTCCGAGCAGCATACGTGTTGCGAAAGCCAAAGTCCGTTAACAAGGCGGCGACGACGGCGAAATAAAAGTGCGGCCCCTCATTAAAACTGCTCGCAATTAGTCCATGGGCCGAACGAACGACACGTCGTCGCCGGAACACCGGAGTCGCGGATGAATCCGCCGCCGCGGCCGTATCGGCGCAATTTAATCGCGAAGTTAGAATTTCCGAGTGTATTACTTCGCTATAACGAGTTTAAAGTGGCTTTTCATTTGTCTGGGACCGCCTAAGAATCTCTCTCTCTCTTTCTCTCTCTCTCTCTCTCTCTCTCTCTCTCTCTCCCTCTCTCTCTCCCGGTGCCCTTGCCCTCCCCGCGTTTTCTTCGCGGAAAGTTTCGCCCTCTAATTCTTCCGGGACCCCCGGAAATTGTCCGAACTATCCGAACTTTAAATAATAAACAAACTGATGGAAACTTTTCGGCGCAGTGATTTGATTAAAAAGTTTCCGACGAGTGACCGGACTCGAGGATATCAAGGCTTCTTCATACACGGGCTACTCGGCCGATTAGTTTTCCGGTTGCTTCGGCAAAATTAATCCTATTCATTTCCGGAGGCCAACGGTCGAAGGTCCGTGGGAAGAAAGAACTGCCGTTCTCCAGGGGGCTTGCCGATTTCCGAAAAAAATTTAGGCAACACATAGGCAGTGTAATGCGGATTTCTGCGTGAAATTTTTTGGCGATACCTCCTCTACTTTGGAGAATATTTTCTGAATTTATCCGCAATTTTATCTGACGCTGGAATCGCTAGGCCTGGCGAAGCAGGTACAAATGCTTCAACTTTAAAATTACCCAGGTTTTAAAGATGTTTTATTATGATTTTTTGATTATTGATGTAGTATTTGTACTCGTGAGTTGACTGTGGATTCTATGCAATTGAGAAAAAAATGAGATCAAATTGAAAATGGTGAGAATGTTCCAAGACTTTTAAAACATTGTTGTATTATTTCTGAATTATTAAAATGATTAAGAAATGAAATAAATGTCCGAGTTACTACCCATTCGAATTTTACGTCTGACCAATGCCGACTACTTCTACTTAATTTTTCTATTATCCCATATTCCTCATTTGTGGCCACAATTCCATAGTTTTGGTGATAACGATGTAGAAAAATTCATGAATGCAGTTCAAATATATAGGAACAAACGTGGAAAGTTTCATAAAAATATCTCAGTGAGTGTATTTTTAAAAAATTGTACAATTCAGGAACCTATCGATTTATGAAAAATGTTTTATTACACTCTTCATTTACGAAAATAGTTTCGATAATAACGATGTAGAAAAATTCATAAATGTAATTCAAATATGTATGAACAAATGTGGAAACTTTCATGAAGATATCTCACAGTGTATTTATTTGAAAAAAAATCCTGAAAGAATCTATTGATTTATGAAAAATGTTTTATTACACTCTTCATTTACGAAAATAGTTTCGATAATAACGATGTAGAAAAATTCATAAATGTAATTCAAATATGTATGAACAAATGTGGAAAGTTTCATGAAGATATCTCACAGTGTATTTATTTGAAAAAAAATCCTGAAAGAATCTATTGATTTATGAAAAATGTTTTATTACACTCTTCACATACAGCAACGATTCCATAGTTTCGATAATAACGATGTAGAAAAATTTGAAAATATGGTTCAAATACGTATGAACGAATGTGCAGAGTTTTTCATGTGAATTGACATGAAAAAATTCCTGGACATAGGTGGACTTTTGTCGATACTTAAACATTGAAGAAAATGAAGATATACAATCAGCATAAATTAACTCCTATAGGAAATTAGTGAGGACGAAGAAATTCGGGTAGCTATGAAAAAAAGGTGGTACGGCAACAGGTTAATTTAATGGTTCGATTTAATTCCACCAATTTGAGGAGACTGGGGATGAAGATTGTCGAAGGGTTCCGAGGACGAGACGTTTGTCGATTTTGACGTGCAGAAATTTCAAACGCGTCCGCGCCGATGAAACGAGAGAACGTTTCCCGGTCGCTTTATCTTTTTATTTGTTTCCCGGGGATAGAGAAGTGCACCGTCACACCTCGAAATTTTCATTTCACGGAAACGTCTTTAATGGAACGTTCAAGATGGAAGCAAGTTTCACAGCGAATCCCTCGTTCAGATTTCTTCCGCGTTTCTGTCTGTTCGGTATTCCCCCGCCCTTCCCTCTTTCTCTCTTCCCCTTTCTGTTTCTTTTTACGAAAAATACCATTTACCCGCCTCGCCTCGGTATCGTTCCATCGTACCCTTTTCCGACGTGCATTCGACGATAACGTCACGATAACGAGTCAGGGATATCGACAGAAAGAGCGCAATAGTTTAGTTCTTCCGTCGCGGAGGAAAAGCAAGAAATTTGCTCGTTCTCATATATTCCGGCGCGCTCACAGTCCTCGGCTCTGCTTGAAGGCCCATCAATTTAACGTAAGTTTCTTTGACAAAAATACCGGAGAGGATTCTCCGCTCGTGTTTGAATAACTCTTTAAAAATATATATTCCTCGCTGCGATTCACCTCGAATCGAATCTACGGATACTTCCCAGTCTCGAACTGGCTCCGAGAGATTCTTGTCTGGATCGAACATTGTATCGCGCGAAGAGAAATCAAACGCTCCGCAAACTACCCACGGGTTTCACAACATACTCGCAAAGAACTTTTTCAAAATATCAAATGATACCCCGGGGTCTTTGATGACTACAACTAAATTTCCCATGTACTGCTGGTACAAATATGAAGTTACTTCAATTTATTTGTTACGTACGGATTTTGCAGTCCTACACTACCTCGAAGTACCTCAGGTAAATTAACGGATTTTTAGGAAGATTTTAATGTGGCAGACCGCAGTCTGGGGAAACGGCATACCACTTGAAGGTTACGGAACTAAAGCATACTAGCGCAAAGTTAAATCGAACTCCAATAAAATATTTCCCCCGTTCGTCTGAACGGGGACAACCTCCGCTAAAAACAGTGAAACCCAGAAGATCCATTAATAAACAGAGCCAACCTGAAAATAAATATTTCACGAACCGAATTTCGATGCATAGACCACAGCACGTGCCGCGAGTATCGATACAGAATAGAAATTCAGTAGGTAGCTTTCGAAAGTCCAAAGCCTCGAGTAAAAGGCGCTTGTCCGCGACTCGCAATCTCGAATTTGTATTTTCGGTATTTGGCGTTCTATTTTCTCGGACGATGCGATTGTGCATGCTCGCGAATTTTGTAATATCCCGTACGAAGTTCGGCCTTTGAGATCCCCTCCGTTCATTGGACGATAAATCACGTATGAGATTTTCGCGAAAGCAGCGTCGAGAGGTCACCGTTCGAGAGTATCGCGCACTTCGTATTCTATTTCCCCGGTTTTTCCCCATGACCGCTGGAACCTCGCTGTTTTCCTTTTTTTTCCTCGAGCAGTCGCAGTCGCCGCCGCCGCCGCCTCGCCCCTCAGACTTCCTTCTTTTCCACGCTCGGTCCTTTTCCTGCGACCCTTTTGACCATTCACCGATAATGTTACGATAACGAGTCAATGCTACCGCGCCATCGAGAGCCGGGGCCCTCCCTTTCCTACGTGAGAAATCAAAGACTCCTCTTTGTGCGGTTCAACAGAGCGAGCGCGCGGAGAATTTCGCTTTAACTCAGACTCCCCGCGTTTCGTATGGAAAATATCGGCGGAACGAGACTTTTAACACTGTAACGTACCCTCGCCGATAAACCCGATTTCATTGTTTTCCGCGATTTTTTGTAGTTGCACAAGTCCTATTTGCACGCGAAGAAAAGAAATTTTAATTGGTTCAGAAATGACCAAAAGATCGCTTATACTATTAGGGGGACCCATAAGTAATCAATTATTTTGAAATCTAAAACAAACTTTGTAGTAAATTCAAGTTTTCATTTCTTAATTTATTATATAGTCTCCATCATTATCAAGGACAGTTTGCCATTTTTCCTGCAAATTTTCAATCCCCCTCTTGTTGAAATCCAGGGTTCGTGAAGCAAAATATAACTCAAGGTGCCTCCTTACATCTTCTACAGAAGTGAATGTTTTATTTCTTAAATAATGCTCCAGAGATCTGAAAAGATGATAGTCAGAGGGAGCAATATCCGGTGAGAACGGGGGGTGCGGTAAAACTTCTCATTGCAATTCTTTGATTTTTTCCTGAGTGAGTTTCGCTGTATGGGGTCAGGCATTGTCAATTTGCAGTGTTACACCTTTTCTGTGGACTAAAGATGCCCTCTTCTTCAATAGTTCTGAATACAGCCGTTGTAATTGCCGACAATACAACTCAGCAGTAACTGTTTCTCCAGGTTTTAACAACTCAAAGTGAATTATGCCACAACAGTCCTACCAAATGCACAGTAACACCTTTCTAAGTGATAAGCTAGGTTTAGGGGTTGACATTGCGGTTTGATTTGCAGAAAGACATTGCTTGGAACGCTTTATGTTATCATAAAGAATCCATTTTTCATCTCCGGTAACGATTCTGCTAAGAAATAAATCTCTACGAAATCTGGATAGCAATGAGGTGCAAATTGATCGACGAATATTCTTGTTGGTCTCAGATAATTGATGCGGTACCCATATTCCTCGCCTATATGCCTTTCCCATTTCGTGTAGGTGCCTTTGTATAGTTGACCATGTGGACCCAAGGCTTCTCGATAATTTTTGTATACTTAATTTTGGATCAGCTTCCACTAGAAATTTTAGGGTGCCATTATCAAATTCAACTGGTCGTCCACTTCGAGGCCTGTCAGAGAGATCATAATCACGAGCAGCAAACCTTCTGAACCAACGTTGACACTTGTTGACCTTCAATACATCTGCATAAACATCGCAAATTTTCTTTGTTGTTAAATGTTAAATGTTAAATGTTTGTTGTTAAATTTGTTGAAAATGAAAAAGTATGCAATGACGAATATGATCCTCGGAAGGTACGAACGCCGCCATTTTATTACAGGGTTGTAAAAAGTAATATACTTTTTAGAATATTTTGAACACGGGCTGCTTTACCGAAAACTGTAAAAGAATACGTGTTTCCTCTTCAACGATCGGTACAGAATTAAAGGCAAAACAAATTCTTCGAAAATAATTGATTACTCATGGGTACCCCTAATATTAACAAAAAATAGGGATCCAAAGTTATCAAATTATAAATATAAATTATATAAATTAAGAGGGATCAAAGTTATACTTACAGTATGTTCAACAAATATTTCATATTTTCCCTTACGTAATTGACTCGACAAAGGTGAAACTTCACCTGTGGAACCCTGAAATTTTTCACTTTTTATTATGTATTCCTGTAGATCTTGTCGAGGGGATGCCAAAAATCGAAGCTTTAAGGCGCGGAATTCACTGGTTCGAAAGTTACGCGTGTTCAAAGTTGAGCGATTACGCTTTCACACTAAAAACTAAAAAATGTATCAACTTGCCACGGTCTCCCCGACTTGAGCGTTTTTCGTTTGTACGCTGCGATGCCTGTGGAACGATGAATACTTGGTCGAAGTCGCGGGCGAACAGGTGCAGACGGTTTTAGAGAATGATTCGGATGGCATCCTGGGATGCTAGTCGGATTACTATCTATTTATCCGCAATCAGTTCTGCGCGAGTTTTCGTTCCGGGCCGGCAACAAGGATGAAAGTTCGTTCGTTCGTTCGTTCGACGGTTTGTTCCGAGTTCCGTTCGAGCGCGTCGCAATTTAGCATACGGATTGATTAAATGACTCAATCACAGCGGATGTAGTGACTCGCGCGACGCTGACGTTGCCGTGTTTCAAAAGACACGGTGCTTTGTGAACATTCGCGTGGCTAACGATCGAGGAAGGCCTGTTGACTCTGACCAAGTGGAACCGTGAAACAGAAATTGGAAAAGCAGAGGACTCTGCACAGTCAATTATGAAGATACACAGTGGTTTGGGAAAGTATTCAAACGGTTGCTGTTGAATCATTAACACGTTGACTAGCGTGTCATTCGTGTACGAGCTATTTCAGAGGACAAATTGATTAATCAGCTTTCGTGTTTTCTTATATTTTACTACCAAATCATTAGTGCTTCACTTTTTACATTTACAATACATTTTCTTAACAATTGTGCTTATAATAATAAAAAAATAGGATTTTTCTTCATCCAATTCGACTCGAATTCAGAACACACACTCTTTATATCGGTATATTATTGTGGGTATATTATCTTGAAATATCAAGTGTATCATATACTGTTTTATGCTTTATTGTTTCTACAGCTAGCGTTCGAATAAATTCGTGAGCCACTATATTTTTTATATTTCATTTTTACTGCCGAATTTCAGGCTTTATGTGTTTCACTAAACCACGAAACTTGATATAATATAACAACTCCTTAAAGAATTATAAAGTAAACAATTCAACTGAAATTGTTCCGTGCTCATATTATTTTTAATTTACTCGTGAAGATAAAAATTTATTTAATTTCTATATCTGTAAATTTACATTTTCCTCGGTCCAGCTTTTACATTAATGAATTCCTCGCCTTAAAACTTCGATTTTTGGCATTTTCTCGTCAAGATGTACAGGATTATATATTAAAAAGTTAAAAATTTCTGGGTGCCGAGGTGAATGTTAAACATCAAAAGTATTTAAAAGCAATTGTTAGAATATCTAAACATTTACGACAGTAATCTAACCTGCCGCAATTTTCGATGTTACAATTATAATAAATCTGAAAATAGTATTGAACATTCCATTAATCTAATTTCCGGCAAGATACCATCCCGATCGATACTCTCGATTAATAATTCCAAATTTGTTGCAATGAAAGTAATTACTTCTGCGCGATGAACAGTAATGACTGTCTTAACGACCGAAGCAATAGTAATTTAGAACTTCTCAAGAATCTTGACATGCCCCTTCCCACTCCAGATATAATTAATTCAGTGCTGCAGCTGCTGTTAACGAATTTTGAGAGCATTTAATCGCTACTAAATTTTCGGCCGTGTATTCTACAGAGTACAAACACTGTATGTGTCGATCCAGTTGGTTATCCTGATCACAGACACTTCTCTGTACCAGTCATTAATATTAGACTAGCATTAGTAATTATCTCGGAAATTGTTAATATCTCATTAACGTCCTGTAACGTTACTTGCGGCACTCAATGAAACTTTAACGCTCTGGAAATAACTTTCGACTGTATAGTCGAACTATGCTAAATGCATTTGTTCCTTAAAAATACTTACACAATTATTTAACAATTACATTTCAAACATGAAGTAAATTCGAAATACATCACGAATATACATTCAATAAAATAAGAAAAATTCGATGTAATAGCATTGAAAAGTTCTTTAAATTATGAAAATGATATTATCGTTACTTCAAATAGACTTTTTCAAATGTTTACATTTTTAAATTCAAAATCAGAGGTTAGAAGTTCTATTTCGCTATTACTTTTAACTTCAAACCACGAATAAGAAATATATTTTATCAACGGACGTAACAGACATTTTGTCACATTTTTTGTAATACAAATTTCAATATACGTGCGATGCGAATAATTGTGCATGGCAGAAATAATTTCAATTGAAATATTTCGCTCGTGAATTCCGTTCTACGTGCTTTATTTATTTGGAGGTTAACGTTAGGCCACGATGATAATTCTTTTAATAGAAAAATGTAAGTATCGTCCAAATAATTGAAAAAAATTTGTATTTCTGAAATAATTTCGATTAGAGCATTCTGCTCGCGAATTCGGTTCCGAATTCTGTAATTAATTTCGGGATTCGCCATCCGTCATTTCGATATCGGCACGATCGAGGCCTATCTTAGCGGGCACGATTCAGTATGATAATGGAACGGCTCTTTGAGCGGTGCTGCTAAGTAAACACTGTAGAAATTCCATTGCCGGCCGGGTGATTTAAATTCATTGGTTTTATAGATTCATTTGGTCAGCCGAAGTTGACGCGCGGCACTAGCTCGGAATTTGTCGGTGTAATTCGTGTCCATGTAATTAACATCGGGAAACGTAGTGTGTTTCCGCATCGCTTTAAACGATTTGTAAACAGTTTTAAATTTCATTCCGTTCGCTCGCTGGCGCACGAAACCGCTGCTATTTTACGGGCGGGGTTTCCCGTTACATTTCATTCAGCTCCCGATAACAATAATAATTGCGCGAATGCCGTTCCCACTTCGATTTCTTTTTGCTATCCGATCTTCATTTATCGTTGCGCCGTTCGTTTAGCAGGTATCATCCCCCGATAAAAAATATGTTTGAAGTCGTCGAATTAATTGCAACGTGACCCGGTACTATTCCGCGCGGAGTTCAAATGTAATCAATGATACGATTTTAATGAGCCTTTGCTCGCTGTTTGACGCTTGTCCGGGAACGATCGTTACACGGAAACGCGTCGAATCAATCCCGTGACGTGTATTGTAACAGCTAACGGACGACCCTTAAATTAATTTGCGCGGATCAAGGTGGGCCGAGTACCCCGCGGCGATCGAATCCTTTGCGAATTAACGGAAATTCGCGAGATCGCTCGCGAAAAGGTGTACAGACCACCGCAAAAATCTGCATACGCCTCGGGTACACTCGCGTGCAAAATGCGAAAGAAGCGTTGCGATTTTTGTTTTCTTTCGAAATGTCCAAAAAAATCTTCGTTTTCTATTAATGCAGAAAACATGTCCTCGCACTTTTGCGACTGACTGTTTGTCGCGCAACAAAGACGCCTCGATTCCGCGTGCGAAGAAAGATGACCGCTAATCCGCGTTAATCAATTCGATCTGTCACTGCAGAGGGACAGTGAAATTGCAAAAGAATCGCGCGCCATCGAGCGCCCGGGAACACGTGTAGTTCTAACCGGAAAGAAATTTTCTGCAATTATGCGATTTGATTAATGGGTTTTTTATACCGGTTACTCGATCGATCAATTTGTAGGGGTGACCCGCGTCCTCCCCTCGGTTTCGTTTTCGCGTTCAAACGGCCCCGATGAAAAATCGGCGGACAGGCTATATTTTTTCGTCTGCGAACAAAAAAAAAGAGGCGCCGAATACACACACACATATATATATATAACATATACGGGGAGAAAGTAAAACGGAAAATTCTTGGCTAACAAAGAACTCTTGCCAGGCCGGTCCCACCTAATTGCACCGTCATTTTTCGATGTTCGTAACGATCCGACGCGATTTCACTGTTCGCGCGTTCCGAACGGCAACTGGCCGTCGATTTTCAATCTGTCGCTATAAGATATACAACGTGTCGCGGGAACTTTTTTCGGGTAAATACCGCCATTAATCTCTCGCGAAATTAAATAACAAAAGAAATATCGCGAAAGATTTATTTTTTTTTATATTTCGAACGAAAACAAATCGCTCACGACACAGTCGCATTTTATTTGCATTGTTCCTCCGCATCGCAATTAGACCAACGGATACCGCGGGGCTACATCAGACTCGACTCCTCTGTTTGAACGTCCTCTAATTAAAAGTTTGATCAAGTCGACCAACTTTCTACTTTGCTGGAAAATCTAATAGAGCTCTTGCAACTCCCGACAAATTTATATCTTGCTCTAGCTTGTTTAACCCATCGTACGCTGTGCCGGAGTCATTCGTGACCCGTCGTGGTGAGGACAAGCTCGAGCGACGTACAATTTTATTCCGATATAAGACGATTCTATTCCGCTTTTCATTTCGAAATAAGAAAACCGCTAGCACCTCTTCTTCTTTTGTTCGCTCGACACCGCTTAGTGTCAGAACGAGAGGGTTACTTCTATCGCTGCTTGGCCGAACACTCTGTACAGTGGTTTCTCTATATATGTCGTCAAGGCCTGGATGATAAACGTCGCGGAATTATCCCCACTACCGCAGGGTATACCCTGTGAGCGGCCACGAAGCTCGAGAGGCCTCGGAAACCGAGGAATGTAAACATAACACGGCTCGAGTATGATACATGGCGCTGGCAAGATCCGTGCTGACATATATCGAGAATTCACTGTAGTTTGCCGCTACATTCGAGCTTCTAACACATTCTCACCGAAGTCGGGCCGCGTAGGTACCCTCATCCGAAATACGCCGAAAGTCGGTCCCGATCCATCGTCTTGTATCGGAATTTTTATTTTTATCGTAAATTTTGTAGTGGGGATAATTTGCGCGACGTTTATCACCCAGGTCTTGGCGACATATACAGAGAAATCACTGTAATGAAATTATAAATATGTTTTCATGAGAAAACTTTTTAATAAACTTCTCTATATCTAAGTAGATATTCAAACAAAACTGGTACGGAATCTAAACAAATGTAATTTTGTTGTAATTATAAGGTAATACATGTGCCAGTTGCATTTACTGCTTGGTAGTTCTAGTGTCAAAAAAGTCACAGTTCGAAGAGAAACCACGTCTTACAACACATTGAAAATCGAACGGCCAACAAAAAGCAATTTCAAAGAAAAAAGAGACGTCGATTTTCAGCCCGAGGGACGATTCCTTCGTACACCATGTTCGAGCATAATCGATGCGCATGAAACAGTGCAGGGACGGGAATTACCTCGGCGCATATTTTTTGTCCCGAAAATTCGCGCCGGAAGCTTCGCGCGAAAGTGCATTCGACATTCATTTAAACGCGAATCGAGTATTTTATGCAATACCCAGGAACGTTGCACCGGTTCGTTTCGCGTTTTCCTTTTTTTTTTATATATATGTATGTATATATATATATATATATATATATATATATATATCGCATGTTTTTGTGTTCGCCACAGCCGTTGGGTTCCTTTTGCGGCCGGTCATTTTCGCCTGGATTTGTCAAGTAATGGCGACGGTCGCGGCGGCGTGGTTCGAATCTTTTGACGAACCCTGTATTTCGAATCACGCGGTTCAGTAATCATCAATCGATTTGCTATTCGTGCCCAATCGTTGTACACCGGAACTGTTGTAGTCGCCTCGTCGACCGGCGAATAATATTCAGACATTCCGGATCATGAATGCCCCGCGCGATCGTTTCAACGGTGCGGCCGCCTTTTTTTCCCCCGGGCTGGCCTTCGCGTGTGTGATCAATATTCTGTTGCTATGGGGCGCCGTAATTACGTAAATTAGCGAGACTACGGCCGGAAAATCGTTTCGGAGGCTGTGCGTTTCGCCGTAGACGTCCCCCGCATTTTACATTCTTCGTCTCCGCGAAAACGCTGTCGGCGAAACCGATCGTCGGTCATTCTTTTTTTTTTTTTTAATACTAAACGCACCACCATCGGTCAAAATGGCCGGTCTCAAATTTTTCTTGTTTCAATTAGTGCGATTATATAGATGCAGTCATGGGAAATCGTCAGACAAATTCCTTTACTGAAGCTGCCATAATAAAGATTGTACAAAATCGAAATAAATAGTATCTTGTCATTTTTATAGTACATGCAGTTGCATTGCTTGGTAGGTTTAGTGTTAATCATATCCTAGATCCTTTATAATTTGTCCCATAGGGACATTTGGTAAAACAGGATGAGCATCAAACATAAAGCAGGGTATTTGATTAGGTTCCAATTTACTGGTGATTGTTAAAATGATGTTACACAATTTTTAAGTAAATTGTTTTTCAGTGGATTTAATAGGATTTAAGAGGATTTAATTTCCTCAACTTGAAACGATCTTATTGTCAGATAAAACAGACTTTCATTCAAATGTTTAAATTTTTCAATTCGAAAGCAAAGTTGGTGTATGAACATCCTCAGTATAATTATTGATGCAAATTTATGAATATATATTTTTAAAGCTATCAAGACTTTTGACATTTTTGTTATTAAATGCTCTGTGTTATATCTTACAGCCTATACCTTCTTCTTGATAATCAGGATTTCTGTAGTATTTTGAATACACTGCGGATTTCACAGAACACGTTAAGATCTGATTTATGGAGAACGTAATCAAAAGAAGGTTTGTTCACCCTATTAGAGGCTCTGTCATGTCTCAGCGAACATGCAGATCATGTTAAGCTCTTTCAAACATTTTTCTATACCGAGCTGGAAAAAGTCAAAAATGCTATAAATTCATAAAATCCGCCGACTAGTCATGAATATTCATGCACTAGGGTCAGTCAAATATAGACCGGAGTTTTTCAACAATTTTGTTTTGTGACCGAAGTTTTCTGAAAATACAAATCAGTTATTTTTCCACGTATGCATGTCACACTGACTCACGTCTCCATGTAAATAAAATAGTTGAGAAGTCTATTTGGAATCTGGTTCAATGTACACGGATATTTGTTGTAGAGGATTTATTTTAGAACGGACAACTGACAGAGTGACGTCTAGACTGGTAGCTGAGGACTCACTGCCTAGGTTTCCATCGCCCTGTCTACTTATACTTTTCTCTGCCCTTTGTGGCAGGGAGAAATCTCTTCCAAATAGTGCTGGTGTCCTCCAGACCTTTCGCACGTGGGGCTCTTCCGGTCGCAGACGACCGCTGCCCTCTTGTCGAAGGTCCTTCGGCACTCCACGATTTATGGTACCCGTGTGCAGCTATTGAGACTGTGACTAACTCGAACTAAAATCATGCTAGGGTCTGAAACTAAACAGTTCTCTCAAAAATAGCATTGTCTAGTCACGTATACCATAAATCGTGTTCAGCAGTTTTCCAACTTTCTCTAGTCCCTACATAGTACTGATTAAAATACTGCCGATTTTGTGCATCTGACAATTGGGTAACCTTTGAATATTTGAAACAACAGAAAAATTTAGAGACTTTAAGAGTAGCGACAAATTATTTCCAATTTGTTAAAATAATCACTGGAAGAAAGAAATTTCTATGTGGTACCTGTTCTTGCAATTGATGCAGGCAATTTTGGTTTTGCATAAAGATCTGCAGTTTATTTATCAGTAATTTATACGTAGTATCGTGCAAAGTATTAGATGATTGCAAAAACTCGTGAAGTTTTTCAAATTTTCACTACACTTCAAAATAACAACTTCAGTAACCAATTATATAGTAATTGTATTATAATTTTTCAATAATATTTATCGCACAAAATACCAATATACCATAGTCATTAACATAAATTCGATCAGCTGAAATTCGAAGTGCGTAAAATTAAATGTCCCAGAAAAGAAAAATAAAACAAATAAAATCGCGTATAATTGTCAAACAAGAATTTCACAACACACGAAAAAAAAAAGGTGATAATAGAATTGCAATGGAAAAGTGGCTGGCGGGTCACTCGGCGGTTCGGTAATTGGTAAGAAAACTGCCGTAAACCGGAAGTCGAGTGTCAGCGCGAGTTTCCCTAATTACCGGAGGCATCGGTCGAATATTATGCAAATCTAACGACGATAGCGTGTCGTCATCGGGCGACAGCCACTTAGAGTTCAGAGACCCTCGACCGTCTTCGGCCGGTCGGTTTTGAATTTCCCGGGTCTCCGAAGACGTTTTCCGGGAGGTGGGGGGAGAGGGACGTTTTACATTAATGCGGGTAAAAGCGGAGAATTACGTGGAGCTCGGGCCAAACAAAACGATCCTCTCCGCGGGGTATAGCGCGGCGCAATCAATGTAATTGGCAATTTTCCCTGAAGTTCGATCCCTTCGTCGGCATTTCACGGTCAGCGTTCCCGTCGTTTTCTCTCTTTCAGTAGCAGAAATCGTGTGTTTAAACGGCAACTAATGGACCGTTTATTGACCGAAACACTTTTCGTACGGTCGATCGTTGCACAAACTCGATTAGCGTCCTCCTCCACTTGATTATCAGCAATTTCCTTCACCGTCGGTACCGACTTCTTCGATAAATATTGGCCGATGCGCGGGGAAACGTTTACCGATACCGATTTCGACGTGCCGCTCGACAAGTTGGCCAATAACGTCGCGAAACATATTTTTTATTGCCCGCGCCCGCCACCATTTTGCTTCATTTACCTGGCCGCGTTTTTCTACGAGGCCGCGCGGTTCATCAATTTTTCTAAAGACCGGCTGCCGACGCGCTAATTTATTTGCTTGTCGCAATCTGTGTGCTCGGGGTCTGCGCAAAATTATAAAATAAACTCTTTCATAACTTCTTCGTTCGTTAATGTTAATAACTCGATAATCGGTATCCTTAAATCCAATCTCAACTACTCATTTTTGTCACAAAATCCTCGATCGTAACGTTGCAAAAATATTGTTCTTACCACGCACACTCTGCATCACTTATCATACTTTTCTATAAAATACACTTGTTCAATTGTTTTTCCCAACGAGACTGTACTAAAAAGCAGCGTTCATGGACACGTTGATTAGAATGCTAAATAAACCGTAGACTTTTTGGCGAAACTTTGAATATTTGAAATTTCTTTTCCCGAGACGCGATGGGCAACTAACAACGTGCAGATTCTTCGAATAAAACGTCGCTTGTAATTATTGCTGTGGATTTGTAGAGCGCATTTCGACTGCTCAGAGCCGAGTTCCCCGGGAACTTTGGAATTTGATCACATTAAAGTTTCGCGATAAATTCCACGTCAAATAACGTTCCTAAGCAGGAGTCCGAGATTATGCTTCTTCGGGCAAGAAGAAACTAAACGATTCGTTTTCGTGGTATCGCGATCGGTAACGCGGCGACGTATTATTTCTCGCGCGTTCGTCATATCCATGGTATCGTTATTGACATCGCAAAATTAATCAACAACATCACAATATTAATATCATGCTTGAACTGCGAACACGTGGAAGGAAATTAAACTGTGATATTTGAATATTAAATCGCGAACATTCGCGACAATTTAATTAAATAAATTGTGTTGTAGAAGCGGCGACTAGCTGAAGGCGGCGGAGCTTTTTAATTCGTAAATTGGTTGTCAATCGCAAGCTCGCGGAAAATATTTCCTTCCGCTGAAAGAGGGGATCGCAATTATACGTTCGACGGTTGCCGACCGAGTGGCTTTCATTAGATTGATACTTTACGTCTAATTTCTGAACTTCCCGGGCTCGTCGGGAAGTTCTTTATTTATTTCGCTTGTCTTTCAAAGCAACCAAGAAACGCCTCACTGTCTGAAACGTATCGAACCCGAGTAGTAGCGAGCAAAGTAATTGCCAATTTCGCCTTAAATCGCTGGAGCTGTCTCAAAGAACATTCTTTGGGGTAAGTGAATAATGGACCACTTCACGATAAACTTGTCAAACATTTAGATACTTCAAAACGCTATAAAGACGTCCTTGCGGGAACTGTTGCACTAGTTTAGAGCGTGACTTTTCGCGGACGAATCTTTTTTCCTTTCCTCGGCGCTTTAAAAAATCGAGCTCGGCGACAAGTGTCCGTTTAAAACACATCTTATACTCCACTAAAATTTGCAAATTTATTATTTTAAATTGTTTAACCCCTTGCCCTATTGTATCGAGTCAGGCTTGTTATGAAGATTCTGAACAGAGTCTAATAAATATGTTATTAATTTCCTCTAAACCGAAATAAAATTCTATTTTGTTGTAGCTGATATATATCCTTTAGAGAAAACATACAATAAATATAACTTATCTTTTTTTTTATGAAGTTCTGAAGATGAAGATCTTCTGATCATTACAATCACAAAATAAATAGTAGTGCAAGGGATTAATTATCTTCCCATTTTGTTTCTCCGATATTTCGTATCGATCATTGTTTTCGAGATACTGTAAATGTATTTTAAATGTCAATAAATTTTTACAATTGCTGGATTATCTCTTATCTTGTACTTTTTCGTTTTCTAATTTAAACGTGTCTTCCGAGGGTAATTTATCGAAAGTGAGAATTTTATTTGGCCCTGTTTCTTGTAGATGTGCACGTATTCAAAGATTTAATGTGAAAGAAATTCGGACGGTTGTATGAATAGATTAATGTTCGTTTCGAAACACCAACTTGAAATCCGCCCGTCTTCCCTCCCATTTCCTTTCTTTCGCAAGCCATTTCTTTCGCGTCGTTGTGCCTTTATCACCTGCGTATACACGTGGAACTTGTGTAATTCACTGTAATCCCAGCCTAATGTCCGATAACCTTAAGTATCGCGAAAGCTTTTTGGAGAACGAATGAAACGCGCGAGCTTACCGCATTCTCCGTCCATGCAAATGGCCGAGGGAAGAACAATTATTCGGTGGCTCCTTACAAACACGACGAACAAATGAAACTTTGCGCGTCCACGAAATACACACGTCCTCGAAACATTACAGAGCTCGATTCAATCCTGATTTTTTTCTCCCGCAATCGTTAAAATTATAAAACTGTTTCCATGATAAAATATGGCAGAAATTCTCTGAGACAAATGAATTGATAAATGTTGAATGTAATGAATAATTAGTACGAATACTTCGGATAAACTTCACTCGTGAAATGTCAATCAATGAAATGTTACATGTACAATTATTTATTATTTATGAAAGTGTACAAGAAAGAACAAAAATGCTATCAGAAAAGTTGTTTCACGTTGAAAGAAACGAGATCAATAAAAATTTTGTAAAAGTACAGAAATTTCGATAAAAAATTACGATACTAAAAATTACCATACTAGGATACAGGGAAGATAATAAGTAAAAGAACGTAATCTAAAACGAAGTACAACTTCTGCTCGTTTCAAAATTTTCTAGATCCAGATGGAAAAAGAAAAAGCAATAAAAAAATATTGAACAAATGTTTGAAGTCTCTTTTTATAACCCGACGATAGGAAAAACAGAATTCGATAATGCAAATTTATTGAAGAAAAAATTATTGACTGAAACGTTGCATTAACATTTGGCCGTAATGGGTCAGTGATAATAAAATTGTACAAAATCTGAATAAATTCAGTCTGGGCAACAAAAACAGCAATAAGTCAGAGAACGTTTAATTGATTTCGAATTTGCCTAATTTTGTCTGCAAATTTGCAGAAACCTCGACAATCTATCGGGTTTTTATTCGTCAAGCAACGTGAAAAGTTCATCGAGAATATTAGCGAAGTAAATATTTGTTTCTCGGTGGTAGAGGGGGGGGGGGGACACTCTGGGAAGCGCATTGAAATTGCAACAACCGTTCGCGGTAAACATTTAAGCAATCGATATAATGGCGGTGCAGTTCCGCGAAAACCTTCCCGTGCAGCCGCTATCGCAGACGAGGCAGAAATTGACTCGTATCACTGTGCCGGCCATTGAAACGGACGACTCAACGCCGGACAGTAAATCAAATAAAAGCTCCATTAGACTCTGTTAAATCTGTAGACACCGTAACTGCATAAAATCTGCAGTCTACTCCCAACACGCGTTTCCATCGATGCAACGTGTTGAGAAAAAGCGTTGCAGCAGACTGCGAACGCTAGAATCTATTCGGGGTGCTAAGTTTCAATACGTAACACTCTCAATGCTCAAAAATTGGAAATATTTCATTTACTATGGCATTCGCATACGGGGTATACATAAAACATGATTTTCATGTAACGGATGCATTTACCGGGCATTTTTCATGAATATCATGCATTTTGTGGCCCATGCACTCTCGCTTTGAAATACGTAGAACGTAGACTAATAATGAACGGGAAATGGTTAAAAATCGGTTGTTTATATTAACTCTACTCGTATATGGACGTTGTCTCTATTTATTAAAACATAAAAATTAATAACCCCGAAAACTGATCACCGTGTATTTTTATGCATTTAAGACGAGCTATGTAAACAATATAAAGTTTTAAACGATTTAAAAATAAATTATATTTCTAGTTTATCGAAGTTATTAAAAAAAAAATTTAATTCTAATTGGTCCCTGTTTCTCGCAGTCGATGTAGAACATTTTTATGTTCGATTATGTTTCGATTTTGCGGAAAGTCTTCAGTTGCTGGTGTTACAGCCAACGAAGAGGCTGCAGTAAAGTTTATTTGTTTGTTACGTCCAGAAGATTTACACAGCACTGATCCGCACAATGATCGCCACGATGCCATACAAATTGCATGAGCAGGAATTTGAGCGAAAGACCTCGGGGGGGAAAAAACAAACTGAATGCATTTAAAGTATCGGATTCGGAAGATGGGGAGAAAATGAATGTCAGACCGTTGAATTTGACTTGCAGCAGCGGTCTAGTCACGATTCCATCGCCGTTCAAATGTTATTCTGTGCACTGAGACGTGACTGGAACGTGTGAACACTGTAGCGCTTCAGCTGATTCGGGGAACACTAAACTGTGATTGAACGGTGACTGTACCGGGATTGGATCGTTTCTGCAAATGAAGGGCTTACGGTAATGGGACCACATTTTAAATGAGACAATTGGCAACACGACGAATTCAGGAAAAATTAAGCAGAAGTAATCGGCATTGATTCCTGTCTTTGGAAAGTTTTTTTTAAATTAAATCAATTAAGTATCTTTATGACACCTTGCACATTTGTACATACACACTTGAACTGCATTTGTGAATTTTTTTACATTGTTATCGCCAAAGCTATGGAATCGTTGCTGTAAACGAAGGGTTTCATAGAAGATGTTTCTTAAATCATCAGGTTCCTGTCTTTGGGAATTTTCTTTACAAAAACTCAATGAAATATCTTTATGAAACTTTCCACATTTGTTCATACATATTCGAACTGCATTTGTGAATTTTTCTACACTGTTATCACCGAAACTGTGGAATCGTTGCTGCTAAAAACTCTAGGGTGATGGGACAATAGAAAACATTAAGTAGAAATAGTCGGTATTGGTCAGACGAGAAATTCGAACGGGTAGAGCCCTACCATTGGGAATTTTTTTCTCATAAACGCGATGATATATCTTTCCGAAACTTTCCACATTTGTTCATACATATTCAAACGGAATTTGTGAATTTTTGTGCATCGTTATCATCGTAATTATGAAAATTATCGATCGAAACAGTTGTAAAATATGAACACGCACACGATGAATTACTCGTAGTAATTATAAATTATACATTATATAAAAATTCACGAATACAGTCTGAACATGGACGAGTATGCCCTTAACGGTCCACAAAAATATGTCCTTCAGTTCGCTAGGAGTACACGAAATCCTAAAATGGGCGCATGACCGGAGCCGCAAAACGTGAATACGCAAAACGATGAGGTCCAATTTCCAAAAAAAAAAGAAATATAAACGGTGCAACAGAGCTTTTGGCTCATCCTGCCACGATTCGCGACGCACTGAAAGGGACCCGGTATTGTCTGTAAGGTTGTATAAGTTGGAACGCACCAGGAACAGAACCGAAAACCGAAGTTCCATTTATTTTCATACGCCACTTACGTGCCTTTGTACGAGATTGATCGAAACCGTTTGACGTCCCTATCCATTGTTCTTGGTAATTTTTGATCGCCCAGCTCGAAACGTTCATCATTCCGCTGATTCCTCGCTTTGATATCGCGAAACATGACCGCGCCCTCCTTTCTTTTGTACCCGGGGCGGCGCTATTGTCGTGTTTTTCGAAAACGTAAAAATATTACGTTTCGCTCGTTCTGAGGTTTATTTTGTTCCAGTTGTGTGTCAAACGCGCGCTAAAATCGATTTCATTGAGTTTCGTACACACTACATCGTTCGAACGGGGGGGGGGGGGGGTGGCGGACGATATTCGGTCGTTGTGCCCGACCGGAAAACTTTTCCCAATTACAACGAAAAATAACAGAAAGCACACGCGATGGTTTTCATCGAAATGCTCCGCGGAACGTTGAATCAAGAACGCTTAATGAAGAAAATTGACCATTTCTCAAGCTTTTCTATCATTTTTATCACTTGTATCTTCCTTCCCTTCTAATTACTTGACTTTAAGTGAACCTTCGAGATGTACGAAACCTTTCGAAAAAATTGAAAACGCAGTAAGATATATTACACGTTAATTAATTATTAGCAGAAATTTGAGTGAGGTTGCATCGGCTCCAATAATTCACTTAAGGGTTGAGCGCTCTCCTCTTATTAACGAGGGTATGAATGATAAGCAGACTGCGAATTTTATGCAAAATAAAAATGTTCTACCTCAACTGCAACGAACTGGAATAAAATAGTATTTCCTTTCTTAATAAGTCTAATAGATAGAAAATAATACAACAATGTTTTTTAATTATTCCAATGATTTTACTGTTTTGTGCATCCACCCATTTTTATCGTAAATGCATCAACTCCGCAGTCTAATTATAACTGTGAACCAATATTTATTCTGTAAAACACGAATATTGCAAAACACAAATTCTGTGCCTAATCTTCAATCATATTTTTGATTGCAGGGACTACTACTATGACAGGTGAGTGATGACAATCCTGATGATCCAGCGATTCCCTGAAACACAGGTAGTAAAGACATTTATCAATTAAGTTCTTTAGAATTAAAATTGTCGTTTCGACTCCACTTTAGGTTTCGAAAACAAGTCGTTTCGGTTCCGGAGCTTGCGATCAAAATTGGCATATTCGGGGTCGTGCAATTTCGAAAATCAAACGCATAATTTGTCGCCGGACGCCGGAGCTGGGACTACCGGACCATAAATCGCAATTATGATCCCAGGACTCGGTGTTTCTGCATCACATGCGCGACGCGCAAGATGAACAACGTCGACAACATCGAAGTTCATTAATTTATTTTTCCATCGGGCTTCGGTCCGATACGCGAGCGCGTTTATTACCTTCTGACGTCGATTCAATTCTGCCAATTGAAAATCCACTGACGATCCGATCAGGTTCTCGTTAAAAACAGAGTTCTTCATCAATTATTTAACACTTTGACGTATGAATATATTATTTCTTTTACACTTTGGGTGCCGCGTCGGTCATCTACGACACACACAATTCTTTTAGCTAGAAAATTAATTGCCACTACAATCTATTAAGTAAAACAATGTTGTTAGGATCTATGAGATGTGAGAAGTTTGCAAGAATCATTGTTATGATCAGACTGCAGGTCTCTATGCGAAAAAAAACATTGTTTGCATTGATTTCAAGAAACAGGAGCTAAATGGAAATTTCTTTCTTGCTTTATCGATTTTTATAAGTTGAAACTATAAATTGATATTCTGAAATTATTTTTGTTATAAATTCATCAAATCCGCAGTCCATTTATAACAAATCGAATTAAAATTTTGCGCCGTCGTCGTCGTGTTCCGTGCAATTCATTTTGTGAAGCTTCGATCTTCCGCGAAACACGCAATAAATTATCATTCCTGTAATCCATACGTCACCCATTTTAACGAGATCGTTAATTCGATTCATTAAAATCGAAAAACGCTCGACGAGAAAGCAGAGCACGCGTGAATGGTTCTTTCATTTGATACGAATCGTTCGGTATGTTTCTTTATTTTATTTCTCCTCAGTTTGCAATTTTTAGTTTCCCAATTTGCAACCAGTTCGTAGGGGAGCATTCATTGGATTTGTTCTACGTCGTACGAATCGATACATTGATTTTACGTGCTCGAGACAATGGATGTTTTCTAAGCGATTAATTCTATAAATTCTCGAATCTGTTAATGCCTTATTATAGTTTTAACAATTTGAAATCTATTAATCGATCTCAGAAGTCTACCTTCCAGTGTCCCAATATTAAAAAAAAAACAGACAAGAACTTTATACATGTTGAAGACATTGATCAGTTGTCAGATAAAATTAAATTAAATTTTGTCTTTATTACAATTATTATCATTGTCAATAGCAAGTTTCTTAAATTTTTTATTATACATTCCTAAAAATTTTGATCTCGATTTTCCTAAAAAATTGGTTTGAAAGTGAATAAAAATATTTCAGAACGCGTCCATTTTTAATAAATACATTCATCTCCCTACGGTATTAAAGGCTTTAACTTCTTCCTCTCGATATTTGACATTTGGCAGGTCGACGTTTGCTATTGGCATTGAATATTGCTATGTTCTGCAATATTATTGGCGTTTCTGCCAGACGAATAAACACCACGTAGAAAATCAAAAATTGTTGGTTGAATGATGGAGTTAAGAACGATCCGTACAGACGTTCCAATAAACGACTTTCCATTGACAGGATGTATCGCGCAAACGTTGCCGATATATCGAGTCTCGCGAGTCGATGATCCGCAGTACAAAATCTCATGAACACACGCTGTCCATTTGATTTCGCGTGGCGTACGAGCGGAACCAATGATTAAAAGAAGAAGGAGAAAAAAGTAGAAAGAGGGGACGAAGGGAAAGGGATTAAAGGGGGACTCCAAAGGATTTGAGCTCCACCTAAGATCTTGTGTCATCGTCAAAGGAGCCTTTCGGACGGTTCATTTAAAAGCTTCGCTTGAAATTCTTACGAGCACTAAAAGCGGGTGTTTTTTTCGTAGGAAAATACTGCGACTATATCCAGCAACGTATGCTTGTCTCGCCCCGCGACGTGGCTAAAAGATGTATTAAGTTCCGGGGAAACGCATTACGTTCTTAGCGCAATGAATACCACTTTTTCATGGTGCCTCAAAGTCATGAGAGGTCTCTCGAAAACTCGCATAAGTTCGAACGCGTTAGGTACCATGTGCAGAATTAATATCTGCTGTCGCATCAAAGCGGACGCTCTTCTTTTGACCTGTGCTAGAGTTGCAATTTCTTGCAAATTCATTTTTGTAAAGAGAAAGAAGTAGAAACATAATTTCAGGAGAGAAAAAAAAATACAAAATTCTACTCGACTTTATTGTCATTTCTAGTCTAATGAATTGTACAGTGATATTAGCAAAATGGCGCAATCAGAGGCACGCGTTTCCCCCCCGCGACGTAATAACCGTCACATTTTTTCGCACCTCGGCCGCAATCCTCGATCTTTGAGACATCAACGGCTCGACCCCTCGCACGAGCAACAAGTCACCGGGTACGTTTTCGTGAATGGTAGCAAACGAAGCGTAAAAGGTTAATTAGTCGAGGCGAACGCTCACGACAGGATATATTAACACTTAATTACTCCGGTGGGAGCACGCAATCATTTTTTTCCTTCGCCTCTCTCCCCCCCCCTCTCTCTCTCTCTCTCTCTCTCTCTTGCTCGTTCCCCCCGAACCCTCGAGATACTTCTCCAATTAATCGCCTCCAGGTTGGCTCAAGAAACGAACAAAGATCCCCCTGATTGAATGGAAGAAGAGGAAGAAGAGGAAGAAAAGAAAAAAATCGAACCGACGCGGCATAAAGAGGCAGTGCACGTGCAATTATCAAAAGCACGCCAACGTTATTATGTTCACGTGACCGTGGATAATAATTATTAAAGGCCCCCGCGTGCCGTGCCGTGCCAGCTACGTATATATTTCAGCTACAGAGGGGAACACGCAGGAAGCCAGTTGAAACGCCATTTTTATCCTATTTGTTCGCACGTTCGCGAACAGAATTCCCGTATAATTTAGGATCCGCGAGCGAGCGAGTATCGTCTCTCGTGCTGGGAAAACGAAGGGGGCGCAAAAAAGCCCGGGGCGACTATTTATTGCATGCTTAATCCCGCCGTTCCGATGGCTGTATTGATTTTGCCTGTGTCCACTCCTCGAGGATTCTGTCGGCTCTCAAATTGTCTGAATTTGATCGACCTCTTACGTTCCACGGCAGGCGTCCGCTTTTTCCGGAATTATTTATTGCTGTCGCAGTGCGTCGATGCGACTTATTCGCGCTACCACGTTGTTTCCCTTCCCATTTTTTTTTATGTAACTTTGGTTCGAGTAATTTTCAAATTACTGACAAACATAGTCGAGTCAGTCCGAATGCAAACTCGAGTCCGAAAAAGTTGCAATTTTTACAGCCTTTAATCATTGATAATTAGGCTGCCGATTTTATCCTTCTACGACCAAGACGATCAAATGCAAAACAAAAAGACATTTAAAGAATCCACAAACACTTGCATCATTTTCTCCTTAAAATTCCTTAAAATTATTAAGAAATCAACTGTCTATGTGGCTGCTGTATCTTGCAATGCATCCAGAGAATTTTTATTTCGCACAAATATTCGCAGGCAACAAGCAAACATATACCTGCCTCGGAGCGGAAGTTAGAAAAGTAAATGTAACTTACGAATAGACGCGGAATCCGTGCAAATTGGCCGGGCAGGATCGTCCTATTGGTAGGATGCATATTGCGGCGTGCATAGTACGGAAAAGAGCATCCGTCAAAAAGCAATCAATTCCTTTCTGTCCGACAATGTGGCGAACAATGTCGCGGGCGTCGCGTGCGTGGAGCAGCGGTGCGTGGCACGTTGCATATTTAAGGGCGAGGCGCAAGGACGGAATATAAAGTCTGCGGGGCAAAACAGGGCGGCCGGTCCCGAAAAAAAAAGGGACGACAAAACCGGGGAAAACAGGAGAAAAAGGCAGATTGTATGTGGAAGAACAGACCGGAGAAACACGAGGAGTGCGAGACGGAGGCTGGTCGCGTACCGTTGCGGCGGAAGAATTAATAAAGCAACGAAAAACAACGCGCTCGGGCTCTCTCTTTCTCTCTCTCTCTCTCTCTCTCTCTCTCTCTCTCGCACACTCATTTCCTCTCTCACTTTCTCCATCTGTATCTCTCGCGGTTTGTCGTTGTGTTTGCGCCGAAAGAAAGGGACGAACAACAACGACGTAGCGTGCGTGTTCCTCACGGTTGTAATTCCACGCCACTGTGCCAGCCCGAGAACGGCAACCATCTACGCACACACGCGAAACTGGACACTCTCTCTCTCTCTCGCTCTGTGTCTCTTTCGCCTCGCTCCCTCGTCTCTCTCTCTCTCTCTCTCTCTCTCTCTCTCTCTCTCTCTCTCTCTCTTTTTCGCTTGGTCCCTGAGCTTATGACTTTTATTCGGTCTGTCGTTCCCCGCTATACGCGGCGCATCCGCGGCCGCACGCGGCCAACACGCTTTCCAAGCCCGGTCACGAACGCTCGCTGAATCGCAACAATTAAAGCGAAAGGAGCCGACCAGATACATACCGTGTTTTCCGTGCCGGACTGCAGTTTTCTGCGCCGTTCTTGCTCGTCCAACCCCCGCACCTTTCAATCCCGCGAAAGCTTGAAAGGACGCAATCCACTGGAACTGGACGCCCGCGAAGGGAGTGGTTGTTTGGAGCACGAATCGTGTCTGTGAAATCTGTAATGCGAGACAGAGAGTATTAGAACGGTGCAGATTCTTGTATGGAGATCGAACGTTTTTAATTGGGGATCGAAACGGACACTTATCTGTTGCGTCTCGAAAAATTCTGCTGGGACTGCCGTCGATCGGGGACCCATGGAATTTTCATGGAAAGAAATATTACACTTTAACTAATCATGTGCTATGGCAGTGTCCAATCTTTGACAATAACAGAAACGCTTTGATGCGCAAACTTTGCAACAAGGGGTTCTTCCCACCCTATACAATAGACTCCTTTTTGTGCAGACCCTTTCTTTGCCCTCTATTTTTCATACACTCATTTCTTAAATCTCACTGTTTATATCTTTAATGTTAATTTTGTACTCGAAAATGCTCATTATATTGTCTCAATCCTAGTTTTTAAGTCACCCATGTAATGTAATGTTAGCATGCACGGCCATGTGCATGCTGCTAATAATACCATGTGGGGTTCTATCGCTTAATAAAAAAACTACTTTTTAAAGTGCAACAATTGCCTTCTATGACATCTGTAATCTAAGACTGGAAGGATTAGAAAGGTGCAGATTCTTTTCTGAAGATCGAACGTTTTTAATTGGGGATCGAAACGGACACTTATCTGTTGCGTCTCGAAAAATTCTGCTGGAACTACCATCGAGTGGGAACCCATGGAATTTTCATGGAAAGAAACATTACACTTTAACTACTTTTTAAAGTGCAACAATTGCCTTCTATGACATCTGTAATCTAAGACTGGAAGGATTAGAAAGATGCAGATTCTTTTCTGGAGGTCGAACATTTTTAATTGGGGATCGAATCGGACACTTATCTGTTGCGTCTCGAAAAATTCTGCTGGAACTACCATCGAGTGGGAACCCATGGAATTTTCATGGAAAGAAACATTACACTTTAACTACTTTTTAAACAGCAACAATTGCCTTCTATGACATCTGTAATCTAAGACTGGAAGGATTAGAAAGGTGCAGATTCTTTTCTGGAGATCGAACGTTTTTAATTGGGGATCGAAACGGACACTTATCTGTTGCGTCTCGAAAAATTCTGCTGGGACTGCCATCGATCGGGAACCCATGGAATTTTCATGGAAAGAAACATTACACTTTAACTACTTTTTAAAGTGCAACAATTGCCTTCTATGACATCTGTAATCTAAGACTGGAAGGATTAGAATGGTGCAGATTCTTTTCTGGAGGTCGAACATTTTTAATTGGGGATCAAATCGGACACTTATCTGTTGCGTCTCGAAAAATTCTGCTGGAACCACCATCGAGTGGGGATCTATGGAATTGTTATGGGAAGAGATATTAGATAATTAGAAAATTCTTTGAGAAGCAACAATTGCCTTCTATGAAATCTGTAATCTGAGACAGAGAGTATTAGATCGGTGCACATTTTTGTGTCTGAAGATCGAACATTTTTAATTACAGTGTTGCTAAATGCACATTTGTAGTATACAAACATGAATACATCGTAAGAGCTAATGAGACTTCAGTGTAGCTGTACTCGGGCGACTGCGGCAATCTTTAGGCTCGGCGCAAAATTGAAGAAGACAAAAATCACGGTTTGAAATTACTTGGCGGCGAGAGGACTCGGACACGACGCGTAAATGCGCTGTTAAAAGCACCGCTGAAAGCGTCATTAAAAACAGTGCACGAATCCCTGCTCGGTTTGATGATTACACATCCGAGGGAATATAATCAGTCCGCGAGGATCAAAGCGGCAGTAGAAATTTTTACCATATTTAATTCTCGTTTAGCGTCGTATCGCACGAGACCGTGCCTGAAACAAGAACGCGTTCATGAGCAACGAGAGAAACATTGTGGTCTAACGTACAGATGTAACGCGCATAAGCGCATGCATTATTACGATCCTCGGTGAATTTTGTAGCGTATGCTGCTCTGTGGAGACTGAACTACGCGTGTGTAAAAAGTTAGTGCCCGGTATTTTCAAAAAATAAGAACATTTTTTCATGTGTTTGAAAAGGAAAGTACGTACGAGAACGGACTTGCAACCACCTAGCGTTTTATATTATTCCTTAGTTTTTACAATTCGTAGAATTATACAGGGTGTCCGACTACAGGTGGGAGAAAATTTACGGGTCATTTTTTAGTTATTGGCAATTATAAATCCGCTTAGTTATTAGCAATTATAAATCCGATAGTCACGCTTCAAGTGACAGATACTCTGCGGTCAAGAATTTCGAGTATAGGGGTCAAATTATACGAGGCAGGTCAGATACAAAAACAAAGTAAACAAATTCTGTCGGCAGAATTTGGTCAGCGTCTTTGGCTGCCTAGTATAATCTGACCCTAAACCATCCGATTGGGCCAATCCACACGCATTTTCGGTTCTAGCCGAATTACTGGCTAAAGTGCGTGACCTCAAAACCTAATCATTGGGCGCGAGCAAGGACCCCCTTTGATACGAGAGTGTAGCGCGCCTTTATGACGTAAGCAACGTACACCTCTGTCGGTCGGGTTGCCGCATTTTAGGCGGATTTTTAATTGATAATAACTCATAAATGAAGCCGAAATCGCAATTCTTTTACTCTTCTTATTCGTCTTATATTGTCTTGGAAAACCACCCCTTCAACTTGTCTCTTGTCTCTTAAAAATATGAAATAATGTTCGCATTACCTACGGGATGACCCAACAGAAAATTCTTCAATTGAATGCATAAAAAAAGAATGTATCAGAAAAATAGTTTATTAGAAGAACAAGATTGATTATAATTGGACTGCGGATTTTATACATTTATGACAAAATTACATCGATATATTATCATCAACTTCTTAAAATTATTAATAGCAAAAATGAATTTTTATTTTTTTTTAATTTTTGGTTCCTGTTCTTGCAATTATGATACTACGTTTTTGTCACGGTATATACCGTTTTCAATATAAAATCTCTTCAGATGAAAGTACAGACAGAAAAAAAGTTATCAAAATCTCTCTCAGAATTTGTTACAATATGTCCTGTAACATGCATTTTCCTCTTATCCTAACATGTTCAAATTGATTTGAGATTATAAAAATGATCACAAAATTAGCAATCGAAAGCAGATTTTCCCAAACCAAGTGGCTAAATTGCCACGAGAGGTCACAGTAATTGCTTAACGGTTAAGGATAATTAGCGCTAATATGGATGGGAAGGAATCGGCACAGTGATTCCGTTTTTCCGATTGACAGTCGGGAAAGATCGACGTCGTTCCATCAACGATTAAATCTGACGTCTCCGGCAGGTGACACTTAATTTGACACCGGTAAGATAGACATCTGAAATCCGTGCACTTAATGTATGTCGATGGGGATCAAGCTTATAGGCCAGGGTGGCTGTTAGGGGTCAGGATGCATCGTGTCCAGTTAAGCCTCCTAGTCACAAAGCGATGTCTTGAGGGACGAATGTCCCTAATTAACCTGACACCCTTCGGCGTGTGTGTGGTCGTCACACAGAGCCCAGTTGTTACACCCCCGAACCTGTAGCCAATTCAATTTGTAATTAATCTTCCGGTCCCGAGATAGAGAAAATTCATAGGAGAGCCATTTACTTAATTGAACGTCGTTAACACGCGATAGAAATCTTGCCGCGGCGCTAACAGGCTCGATGTTTCATCTTTTGCAAATTGAACCATCTCCTACTCGGCACGGATTCCCTGATAATTTCCATTGCTAAACGCTTTGCGTTTCGCGAATCAATTCGTTTCCCTTCGAACGCGTATTTCATTGCGAATGGTACATTTATTTACAGTTTCCATATGATCGTACGAAAAACGTCCTACGACGCAAAAGTTAACTCTTTACTTGATTCATTTACACTAACTAGAAATCTTTTAAATAGTACTTTCATGGCAACATTAAAATATTAGAATTTACAATTAGATCTCTGACGTAAAAATATTTTATTTGGCCCATTTATAACATTTTTCCCAAATTTTACTTAGCATTTCTTCCAAAACAATATATTTTTGATGTCTTACCGTAATTTTAGCAATATTTAACAAGTTTTCGTTTTTTATTGCGATTCAGTAATTGAATTGTACGCCAGAATTTTTAATAATAGTTATTAATAGACTGTGTATCTTTATGTTAAATAAAAATATTCTAAGTCAATTGTCATATAAAAACTGTCTATTAACTTTACAAAGAATATTAATTGTTTACATAAAAACAATTTATTTGCCGAAATTTCACTTCGTATTTTATTTCTCTGTAGAATAATACATATCTTGTAATGCATACGATTTTTAACAAAATAAATAAAAAGATTTCTTGACGTTTGAACGTCTGTATGTGTGTATTAAATGGACAATGTTAACGGTGAACGAAATTTTCCGCTTAGCACACACGCATTAACTGAAGAGAACGCTTCAGTAAGTAATTAAGCAGATATTTAATATCCCGTACGCTTCGTTAATTTGTTCCTAACTATTTCCAATTAGTACACACCAGTATCTTCGATAATCATTAGCCTATCCAGCACAAAGAGTCGTCCGTATAACGGGAGAATTTGATTGCAAAGCATTGAACCGTCGAACGAATTTAATCAGCGAAACATTAAAAGATACTTGTCGAAGGTCTAATTAAGCTCAGACGCGGTTAATAAGGCTAGTTAAAATTCCAGTAGAATTGAAGTTTTCGTGTTCCCCGTGGAATTAGCGTAGCCCCGCACCCTAAATACTACGTACAGTATAACGAAAATACAGGCGTGCGGAAAATTTAAATATCCAAAGAAATTCCTGAAAATTGTATTTTCAATTAACCTCGGCGATAATTCCGTTCTTTAATTAAATCCGCTGCAAATTGAGACACGAAGCGGAATTTGTAATTTTTGTTCGTTACGTTTGTACTCTTACTCGCGCTTTTACTTTCGCGTGATGATTTGGATCGAAGAACTTAGTAACAGTTTCACAAAAAATTGACTATTGATTTGAGTAATTATGAAAAAAATTAGGAACCAGTCGTTTCGAAGCGGAATTTGTAATTTTTGTTCCTTACGTTTGTACTGTTACTCGCGCTTTTACTTTCGCGTGATGATTTGGATCGAAAAACTTAGTAACAGTTTCACAAAAAATTGACTATTAATTTGAGTAATTATGAAAAAAATTAGGAACCAGTCGTTTCGAAGCGGAATTTGTAATTTTTGTTCCTTAAGTTTGTACTGTTACTCGCGCTTTTACTTTCGCGTGATGATTTGGATAGAAGAACTTAGTAACAGTTTCACAAAAAATTGACTGTTAATTTGAGTAATTGTGAAAAAAATTAAGAACCGGTCGTTTCGAAGCGGAATTTGTAATTTTTGTTCGTTACGTTTGTACAGTTACTCGCGCTTATACTTTCGCGTGATAATTTCGATCGAAGAACTTAGTAACAGTTTCACAAAAAATTGACTATTAATTTGAGTAATTATGAAAAAAATTAGGAACCAGTCATTTCGAAGCGGAATTTGTAATTTTTGTTCCTTACGTTTGTACTGTTACTCGCGCTTTTACTTTCGCGTGATGATTTGGATAGAAGAACTTAGTAACAGTTTCACAAAAAATTGACTGTTAATTTGAGTAATTGCGAAAAAAATTAAGAACCGGTCGTTTCGAAGCGGAATTTGTAATTTTTGTTCCGTACGTTTGTACTGTTACTCGCGCTTTTACTTTCGCGTGATGATTTGGATTGAAGAACTTAGTAAAAGTTTCATAAAAAAATTGACTATTAATTTGAGTAATTGTGAAAAAAATTAAGAACCGATCGTTTCGATTTTGGTAGTTCTAGTGCCAATATTTTTCGGCGAGAATTTTACTTCGATGTCGGAAGTGAATATTACTTGTAGTTTCAATGTTGTAGCGAAATGAATTCTTTGATCCGGAGCACCGTTCAATGGCTTTCGAACTGACAATACGCGGCAGCTGAAATAATTAAATTACCGGGTGAAGATCGAAATTAGGGACGGCGAGGCTCTTGATATAAATCTCGGTTACACGAGCACTAAATAGAGGTTAATCGTAGCTGTGAAACGATACCCTGAGGGATGGATATTCCTGATTAACTCGATACCCTTTCTTGCGCATACACCGGGGTATCATAGCTGCATTACGTTCAATTTGTAGCAAAATTTCAGCTCGGAGGTGAAGGGACGCTGACAAAATTTCACGGGGAAATGTGTTTGACACGTTTTAGAGCGACATTAATACACTTTAACGACTTATTCGATTAGTTCCGTTACTGGACCGTTACTGAAGTACATATTACACGACATTTTTAGAAATCAATCTCAAAAAAACAGAAAACATACGTTTCCTCTGCAAAATAGGAAAAGTATTTAAAAAAATAATACTTTACATTGCCTTCTCCTCTGAATTTGTTGATTATCTGCAAACAAGTACTGTCGAAAATAATCTCACATTTTCTGCATTTGCTCCATTAATTTACATTAATCCATTTACGACAAATATGAATGGATCAACATAGTGTGAACATGTTAATTTAAAAACACTATTGCACCATTTTGAACTTGTCACAATGATTTATAAAAGCAACGAACACCTGCGTGACCTGCTATCCCCTCTTCTTCTTCATCCGAAATAAGACGAAAGCCGGTCCAGAGCCATCGCCTTATATCGAAGGAAAACTGTACTGAAGTGTCGGCGTGGGTCAGCATGCTACTTATAACACAAATATAATATTCAAAAATTCTACAGATACTGTTCAGATTCAAGTCAGAAGTGGAAGACACAATTTTGGACATTTCCGCGGGAAATGAATTTATTTAACATTTACATATAAAAATGCAGCGGTTTTATTAATTCGCGAAACACAAACTATGTAAACTTCCAGCGCAGTCGATTCAAGTTAAAATCATCGGTTCCCAAGACAGTTCAAAATGTAAACGTTTGCTATGCCAACGTGCGTTCCACAATCGGGCGTAATTTCCCTAACTAATTTATCGTCAAAGGTTGTTGCGTTACACAGTAACACGATCGCGTTGCCCTAATTTTCTACAGTTTCGACGCGAACGAAGTCGCTGCTGTTCGAAAGATAAAAATACAATCTTCGAGTCGCGACGGGTTTCGATATACACGAGCATAACCGTCGCACGAGACCGTGTTGTTGCGGTTTTAATTATTTGTTGGCTGAACTTGATCTAACTTCGAAGCTAATTGGAAGTAGTTAAGAGTTAGCGTAGCCGGTCGATTTAGCCGGAACGCCATTAACAATTCTGTATAATATACCTCGGGCGGCTGCTACGTTATCGACTTGTTTTGCCATTTGCTTCAATCCTACTTATTATTAGCAGTCGCGGTGGATAATTAATACAGATAATATTACAACCCGCGATGTAATTAATACCGGAAGGAATTCCGCTCGGCAAAAATCAATTTGTGCTAATGTTTGATTGAGGTCGACCGTTCCCTGAAATTTTGTTCCATTATTCATTATAATCTCTTATCCTGAATTAATTATCGGTAATAAAAAGCAAGTACCTAATCTCGTCAAGATTATGACGATCTGTGCATTTTTATGCAAGATTGTCTACATCAATCGCAAAGAAAAGTGGAGAATGTTCTTCGAACCTAGTTCGGATCAGTTCGGATAATCGAGGTCTTCTGTATATCGTGGATTAAACGCGTAAATGCAGCCCAAATTGCGCCGTGTTTGATGTCGTTTTAATCAGAAAAACGTCACGAACACTCCGGCAACAACGGTTTCATAAAATACTGGTTAAAAGCAAAATGGTTTTAACACTAAATTGTTATTCTCTCGTCGACATGTTCCGTTCGCTCGATTTCCTTTCGACGCCGACGGCAGGAAAGGTCAACGGGTATTGATGGCGTAGCTGATTTACACGGCGCACGACACTGTCGTAATCACCGACAGAAACGAACGAAGAAAAATCCTCGGGGCGCCATTAAATCGGCGCTCGCCGAAAAGCTCGGTCGAAGCGAGGACAGCTAATTAAACGAATTAAGTAGCTCCGAAATAATTAGTATTTCGAGTCGGTCGAGATTAGAGGGCTGCGGAGGCCGGTCCGAAAAGTCGCGGACGTTGTTTCCCGGAGGTTTTTGCTTCCGGTTGTTGCACCTACGGCGCGCCGCGCCGGTTGCTACAAATTAGACGATAGGCGTGCAACGTAACGCCAAGTAGTTTGAAACTGGCTGTTAAACCAATGCAAATTACTGCAAGACAATCTCCGTTGTTGCGGGCATGGTCTAGATGCTGGTGGAATGGGGAGGGTGGGGAGGTATTCTGGCTTTTCCATGAGGGGGGTGGGGAGAGTGCGAGGACACCTGCGAAGGGGGTGCGCGGGGGGTTGGGTGGGTTAAGCGAGAACCCCGGGAGAGAGTTCGTCCTTTCTAATTACGTATCCGCGGCGAAAGAGGACGGAAAAGCTTAACCAACTTTTCACGAATTAATGTTGTCCTCTGTGCCCCGCGAATTTCACGTTTCACAAGAGCGCGTTATTTTCCGGGCGATTTCGTAATTGGACGGTAACCCGACTTCACACGGGCAACCCCGACGAACGACGCCGGGTGATTCACCGGCTCTAATCACGACCCTGAAGAATTCGATCGAACGCCAATCCGCGGGTTGCAAGGTGTGGTTTAACCTGTCTTCGTTTAAAATAATGTTCATGGTGGGGGAAAAGCAGCCTAAATTGGACGGTCCATTATTCCGTATACGGGGTCTCCCAAAAATGTTGTATTTCCTTGAGAAGGGTGATTCCCAAGGTCATTTGAAATATCTTCTTCGCTTAACGAAAATGTTCCCCGCGGCTTCGTTAACACTAGAACGACCGGAGCAGTCAAAATGACTGCACCCTAATTTTTTCTTTTACAATTACTGAAATTGTAAAAATGTTTTCATCGGAGATTTTTTAATGAACCTCTTCATTGAAGCACATATTACAATAAGAGTTGTATGAAGTCTGAAGGGGCACAGTCTTGTCACTGTTACAAAGCAACATACGTCAGTCGCATTTATTGCTCGGTCGTTCTAGTGTTAAGGAGTTACAGTGTTTTCTCGATATATGTCCGAAACTCGGGTCTTGCTAGGGACATATATCGGCCAGAAGATACTATTCCCAACGTAGCAAAGGACAGAGGATAGTTCTAGGACTTTTATCAACTAGGCATTTGAGACATATATAGAGTAATCACTGTAACATTTTCGTAAAGGAAAAAGTGATTTCAAATGACCTTGGGAATCACCTTTTGAAAGGAAATACATTTTTTGGGATACCCTGTATAAATTAATTTTGCTGGCATCTTCTAGCGTGAAATTATGGTTTTATGTGAAAAAATGTGAAGAATGCAAAGACATTTGAAGAATGCAAAGACATCGATGTCGGAACATTATTGTTTTCGTCCGGAGGGGACAAGAATTGTTTCCGGGTTCGAATATTAATTGTAAATCTAAGGAACATAAGACTCATATACACCGTTCCTGTGTATCGCGTAAATGCGACGAAATAAGCTATAGTAATCCTCACCTCTTAAGGGATTTACCTTAATATCTTCGTATAGCGTGTCACGTAAGCGATGAAACAGGAAGAGTGATATAAAATATAATAATCCAACATAAAACTCAAGAATAGTGATTAAACATTTTTTATGTCGCCCACCATGTTAGAAACAGTTACATTTGATGAGCGACAATTAACAATAATATCTATACTTTCATTTTATATGATTTCAATCGAATATTCTGAAAAGAAACCTAGGACATATAGAAGAAAAATTTTACTTTACAATTTACATTTATATTTTTCATATAAATCCAAGTGTTTTAAATCGCAATTTACACAATGACAGATGATTACATTTGTACTTGAATGTAAAGACAAATAAAGGGAAGCATTTAAAAACCGAGAGAAAATTATGTAAAATATTATTGGTACTCTTTTAGCTGTTTTTATAGTTAAATTTATTATCAGACTGCATTCGTGCTGAATAAAAATTTCCCAAATCCAATAAAGTCCGTAATCCACTTTTTATTATTAGTCAGTTTTCTGAAACGTCGAAGAAGCAGAATCGCGAGATACGAATGCAACAGAAACGGTTCTGGTAAATGTTAACGTTTATATTTTGAATACGAGCTCCGTATTCGGGGTCGAAATTTATTTCCTGCCGACACAAATATCTCTTTGTCCTGGCGGCAACGAAAATCAAATTACGTGTCACCTACGAAAGGATTTTCATTCCTTTGCGTTCGCCCAGATCAAAGGATACGAGCGCGGGCGCGGATCGCGAATTCCTTTCGCAATTTCGGAATATTGTGTCGCGCTTAGGGAAATTTCGTTTCCAATTTTCCTGTCTTCGCTTGGATGTATTGTTCCATATTACCCGAATAGTTAATTTTCTCCATTCACGCATCCCGCATTCCATCGGTATCGCCGAAATCATTTTCAATACGTAAATCACACATCTGAAACAAAGTCCTTGGACGTGTATCGCAATTTCGGCCATTTTGTTCGTTCCGTTTGATTTTTCAATTTGCGCACACTTTTGTCTGAAATGTAATCTTTTCATATATAATTATTATTGTGTTGTGGTTTTTTATTCGCAAATGTTTATAATTGGAAATATGCTTATCATAACTATTAATGCACTAGAGCAAATTAATTTATTGTTAGACAATTTCGATGTTACCGTGTCTTGCTTTGTTTCATATATTTTTTAAAGTTTTTAAGGAAGTGGATAAAAAATTGATCATCGTGTCGATCAACGCACCAAATCGATTAATTAATTATTATTTCGACGCCACCGTGTTCCATTTTTGTTCATAAACAAATTGATCGAATGCAAGATTATGACAAAATGAATATACCAAATTCAAAGCATATTCTAAAAATTCAGAGACATGTATTATTTTCAATTAATTTTAGAATGATTAAGAAAGAACACGAATGTACACCAGAATGTTGTAAGAAATGCAGATAATTTTTATTTTGCATAAAAATCCGCAGTTCACCGCTGACACTATTTTATAAAATTTCTGTTATATTTACGACGTTAAGTCTTTTTCCCCGACTAACGAGATCTGCCAAAGATTTTCGCGAAAATGCTAGGGGGCGGGGTGGCTCGATTATGGAAACGAGGAGGGATATGTGAGAAGTATGGCTATAAGATTCCGTAAGAATTTCTTCGTTCCATGGTATCGCCATAGAACTTACCGAGCGCTCTTTAATTGCTCGTTGAGAAACCAAGGCAGGCCCGAAATTGTGGTACCTCAGCGAAAAGTTTCCTCGTGAAAGGAAACGAGACGGAAGGAGCAGCATACATAATTCTTCACCCCTTCCTCTCGACTACCAATGAGAATTCTAGCGAATATTTGAAAACCTTTGAGCATCCCTCGCGCTATTATTCGAAATATTTTCGTGTTTCTGGCGAACGGGAATACCGGACCGGGCCCAAGACGAATGAAGATACATTGTTTGGACACTTCGGGTACCGAAACGTTAAAAATTAAGATAATTGACAAACATGAGTGGTGATTGATCATTTTCTCTCAGAAATTTAATACCGAAGCTCGAATAAAGGTGAAACATGTAACAAATATTGCTGTGAATCAGTGAGACGTAAGAAACATGATTTACGATCTATTAATTTACAAGCATTTAAAAAATTACGAAATGGAAAGTCCAGTAGAAACACTATTTCATATAATTTTTAATTTTCTGAAAACACTTGTAAATAAAACGAAATTTTATATACAATTCGCGGACCTGTTTATTAACATTTTTACTCGCATATTTAACTTTAACCCTCCGTGCGCTATGCCGGAGACATTCCTGACTTTTTATTTCGAAATAAGAACATCGCTATCCTCGCTTCTTCTTCATGAGCCATCGCCTTATATCGAAGCAAAAATTTTAAATATCGGCGTGGGTCGGAAATGACTCGAATTAATTAATCTTGCAATGTTCGTTTACTGAGGCAATTACTGAATTAAGCGGTGTTCCATGTTATTTTTAATTCATTAAGGATCCCAATAATGGTGACAACGTTACGTCTGCGATCAGTTCATTGAAACTGAGATGGTGCAAAATATTCATCCGTTTCGCCATAACCACGTCGACAGATAATCTCTTTCGACGACAAAAGGTTTCTTATTCGATATTCGAGACCGACGTATTTAGGTTACGATTAGCACGGGGGGAGGGGGGATCAATGTTATAATGTCGTTATATCGCTGGCTTGTAATGGAAGTTGACGCGAATCTCTTTAAATTAAATTGATCGCGCGTTTTCCGGGGGATATGGGATCGGGGCTATTTATAAATGAAATATTGGATCACTTTATAAGTCTGTTCGTTTTTCCCGCAGGGGGGATTTCGTTTCATAAAAATACGCCCGTATATAAGAAAATAATTGTCGACCTTTAGACAATTTGGTAAATAAGTTTGTCCATAACTTGCTGTCGGATTATTATACGGAAATAATAGTACGCTGTATTATTAATAGCGTACTTAATATTTATTTTATGCATTCACGATAAAAATACGCAGATGAAATTGAAAACAGTGAAGATATTAAAAAGGGTTAAAAATACCGATTTTCAACTTATTGAATGTTACGTATGGAGAAGTTTTCTCCCACGCTAGAATTTTCTAATCTCTTTCCTGAAAACGAAAGGAAAAAGAAATTGTTCCTGCATTTTGCAATTAATGCGGACAATTCTTATTTCGCATAAAAATCTGCTTATTACTGTGACATTTACTCGGAACAGAATGGGGACTATAGCTGTTTTCGCAAATGGTAGCCAGCTCAATATGAAATTTTCGTGATAAAACAGAATGTTGACAATGATGAAGATTGATATGAGTTTCTTACTTGAGATGACGTATCAGTAGAAATTAATTGAGGGAACTCGGTTAAGCTTCTTAAATAGTGGACGATGCTGTTTGTCCTACGTCCAGTGGAGTAATGAGATAAATTCCATTAGGATGCACGACCTTTTGCTCTTTGCAACGTAAATTTGTTGCTCCGGGAAACTTCTGTTATTAAAAGTGTGCGAGTAAAAGCGTTTTCAAGTAACAACGGGCCAGAGAACTCGACGCGAGCAGGTAATATACTCTTGGCGATGTACTTTACTCCCATAAAATCAAAATTAAAGGCTTCTCTCCCAATAAAAACATGAGCGAAAGCGAAACTCCTACCTCATCGCTAGAAACGTGGGGGCTGTGGAGAGAAACTCTAGAGATAAAATAAACCGAGATTCCCTAAACTTATTTTAAAAAAAAAATTGTTCTATACTCACCAGATGCATACATGTTACGTTGAACTCCGCAGATTATTTAACATACAGTTATTATAAATATTAAAGGGATTAGATTGTTTTCGATATGAAACATTTTTTCCGGCGTGTCTCTGCAGTTAAAATATTCAACTTTCACACCACTTTTTCGAGAAGTCCATTTTTATTAACAAGTTCCAACCAAAATAAATTCGATAGTAAAATGTAAACATACTTATCGCGTAAAATATCAGAGTACTCTGAAAGTGGAGGCTTTAAAACGAGTCTAGAATATTACAAATATTCTTTTTTCACGATGTTATAACCGTATAAATATTTTCGACGAACAAATTTAGCGATTCTCCAATTTAACACACCCAACGTATTATTTCCAGCTGATTAAAACGATTACAGAAACAAAATTTTATCAAGCTCTGGTTGCTGCAGAAACAAGCGGAAAATATTTATTTCGCGTGAAAATCCGCAGACCGTTAATAAAATTCGTAAATGTAATACACATCGTTAAAACCTAGTCTTGCGATGCAAATAATTCAAAAATTATTTAATCGGTTAACTTGTATTATATCGACAGCTTGTTTTCTTTCGTTATTGTTGTTACGTGTGTGTGTACAGCGCGAAGGCATTTCATTAATTAGCAGAGACCTAAAGAAATGAAAAAGGGGAAGCCCCAGAAAGTCGTGTACGACGAAGGGGTGGGGGAGGATTACATAAATTGAAATGATGATGTGGCTAAGCAGAAATTACGAATCGCCCTGTTACCGGGTAGAATTATGGCATCGGTTATGAGAAACGTAATAATTGTGGGAAAACGCCGGTGAAAGCACTGACAGAAATATTATTTATAGGCTTTAGGGGTGCGCTCTCGACAGCGGACCGTGTTCAAGTCGTAATACCGGTGATAGTAAAATATATAGGCGGTCGGGTTTTGTCGTGTACACACATACGCACACGTACGCGTATACATGTGGCTGCATTGTCGTGATGCAATGGAGGAAGAAAGGAGAACGTGTGTTTAAAGACACACCGAAGCGCGATTCTACTGACACGTGACGAGAAAAACGATTAGAAAATTATTTATTATTAAATTGGAAAATATTTTTACATGTTTCACAGATTCACAGGTATGTTCCGATTCGTTATATTGAAATTAATAAAATACAGGCGCTGTTCGCTTTTGTTAAAAAACATTCTGCCTTTATTTTGTCCAAAAATGTTCCACCATTTTGCCGTGTCTTTATTTGGATTTAATATTCATGCAAGTCAAAAAAGTGGAAGCGTAAAAAGAATTAACGAACACTGTTATGTTATTTTCAGTTGAATCAGATTATTATTTACTATAGTTAATATTATGAAATACAATTCTTATTTTGCATAAAAGTCCGGACACATTTTTATTAATTTCTTTGGTCCAAAATGACAAAGTTGGAAATGTATAACAGATATTATGAGTAGTATAAATTGTCTGCCATTAATTGCAAGATACTGAAATTACATAAGCTTGTTTGAATATTTCCACTGGTTTAAATTTGATCGTATTTATTACAAGCGCATAAAATCTGCAGCCTAACCGCCAGAAACATAATAAACATAATTTCGTATTGTGGGCGGGTGAACGATGTAGCGTATAAAGCAGGAAATTAAATGGTGCGATTACGCTAAACGTAAAGGATTGAAAGGAAATCTGAAATATTGTTTCGCGGCTGCAGCATATCCCTCGGAATACAGTTTCTTCCATCGAACAGGATGCAACAAGGTGGATACGCTGCAGAATAGTTCACTTTGCCCGGGCTCAAGCTGGATATGTATGTATTCAGATTGAACAACGTGAACGGAACTTGAATTTGTCGGATAAATTGTGGCCGGACCCTCTAATACCGGGAGTTCATTAAAATTCATTCAGTCGAGCAAGCTGTCACACGTGCAGATTAAGCGTACGGGGGTGGAAGAGCTAATAGGCATAGAGTATCATGTCCCTGGATGCTCAAAAAATTGATATCGGATTTTTCGGAACGAGCAAATAAAAGACCCGTCCGCATTCAAATCTTCCGCTATTAATTCTCCGAATTTCACTTACCGTTTCGTGACACAGAATGATTACTTTCACGCTTAATCTGTCGATTATCCAGTCTGTGCGACCGTCTAAAACTCAATAAAATAATTATCTACACGATCGTCTAAGACGAAATAAAATAATCGTGTAGATTATACGAGCATCCAAAACAGAATAAAATAACTATTTAATTTATACAAATATCCAAAACAAAATAGAATAGTTATCTGGTTTATACGAGCATCTAAAACTTTTTGAATCAATAAAATGCATCATTTGAAACAAAAAAATAATCATCCATATTTATAGGATCATCTAAGAAGGAATAAAATAATTTATTGTGTTTTACTAGAATAGGGTGGTTGAAATTCTCCTGGAATTTGAAGGTTTAATTAAAATATCCTTAAAAAATCCCTTTAGCTTAGGGAGTGTGGGGAAGGGATTGCTCAGATTACACGAAATAAAGTCCAAGGGAATGGATCGCGTTCTGTATCAGAAATTCTGACAATGACTCATTGTGGCAGGCGATATAACTCGAAATGTCGTTGGCAGGTTCCCACTGATCCCGAAAATATATGGCAGGAGAAATATAACAGAGGAGTGGAAATCTGTTGCTCTCGCAGTTTAGCAATGTTCCGTGTGACTCACGACCAGGAAATAATCGTCACTGTTATACAAGATTTTCTTGGTTGTTTAACAACATTTAATTCGATAACTTCATCTTAATTACCAAAAATAAAATTAAAAAATGATTTACCACCCAGTAGAATTTCATTGAAGTCATAAACAATGCCGTACCTTTATTCTAATAAATGTGCAGCTTCATTGAATTTTGATAAATATATTTTGACATTAAATGTGAGGCTGAGCATCTAAATATACCGACTATAATTCATTTAGAAATTTTATCAAGTAGTTGAGTAAATTTTTGCTTATTTTGCGCTGATTGCAATTTATACAATTTGCATCTGTAACATTTCTTTAAAAATATTACGGTTAGACTGCTTTGCACAAACTTTTATTTTGATCAAATATTTTTTAAAGATTGTAAAAAGGAAAACATTCGTTGTATCGACTAGAAAATTCCTCGCGGTAGACACAGAGTAATAATTATGCCATTAATTTTTCTTAACAAGCACTTTTTCCTGCATTTCATAAATTCCCACGGGCGTGTGTGTATTCCATAAGCGCACAAAGATTGTCACTGTAATTACGAATATGATAAACATGCAACAGTAAGATTACATTAGCTGGAGAATAATTATTTTCTTCATTGTAGCCAATAAAAGCGAAGAGAGAGAGAGAGAGAGAAATAAAAGCAATTTGCAATAACGAAAGAAATTGGAATGTAAATGCAAAGCAAGGAAAAGCGTGTTCGCGATTAAAAAAGATGTAAGAAGCAACGCCGTGTATTTTCCGATTAATTCGTTTGTCGATTTGAAATCGCAATTACACAGTCCACACAATTTCCTTTTAAGTGACACAGAAAAACGGAAAAAGGAATTGTGCGCCGCCGTTCGAAAACTACAAGGTGTGTCTGGTGTCGACAATCCGGCTTGAAATGTCACACCCAGACGCCATTTAGGCGACCTGAATAGAAGTCGATCGAAGGAAAAGGTATTTAATGAAAAATGTCGTTTAAACTTATGTCGCTGTCGCGTTCAGCCCATCGTTGCTTGTTTCTGGTTAATAAAGAATTCGCTGTCGATACGTTCCCAGCGAAATACTTGCCTGTACTAGCACGAAGGAACTCCAAGTTGAATATCTGTGGAAACAAAAGTATCTTGCACACATTTTTACGATGCCGCATTTTACGCGCTCAATTGTTTAGAGAACCGTCTTCAACGATTCATCTTCCCAAAAATTATGCTCGCAAATTTTGAAAAGTGCCGCAGAAAATATTAATCTCGTTGTGTGCAAACTTCTCGTTTCAGAATTGTTGAACTTTCATTTGTGACAACTGATTTTAACGTAATTGGATTAAAACGACGATGTAGACGATGTGCTGATTAAACGACGATGTAGATTCAAACATTAAATAATAATAAGAGATTCAATACTTCGTTTAAGGGAATAATAATATGAGAGTGAAATGGATGCCACAGAAAATTTATGTGAAATATTGTTAAAGTTTGTTATTATATCGTAACGAAACCTTTGCCAGCATATGCATCACATTTTTCTAATTAAAATGAGCCCAAACACGGTACAATTTAGGTTGTTTTTACTTGTTCCACGATTTAGTGGAACCTCGATTATCCGAACCGTTGCTATCCGAATCCACAAACTGAACAATTCAATGGTAGGTTTATATTACAAATCCGTGAAGATTCAATGCAATATTGAGATGCAAGGTAACTGTTTTATCACCCGAACAAACTTGATGCCCAGATCAGTTCGGATAATAGAGGTTCTACAATATCGTGGATCAAACGAGTAAATGCGGAGCAAACTGTACCGTGTTGGGTATCGTTTTAATCAGAAAAATGTGACGGATATGTCAGTAAAAATTTCACAAATAAATGATTAAAAACAACTATTCCATCACCTGAAAACTCCTGTTCCACAGATCAGTTCGGATAATAGACGTTCTACAATCTCGTGGATCAAACGAGTAAATGCGGAGCAAACTGTACCGTGTTGGGTATCGTTTTAATCAGAAAAATGTGACGGATATGTCAGTAAAAATTTCACAAATAAATGATGAAAAACAGACAAATTCTCTACCCTGTAATCCTTTCTTTAGATGAAAGAAAAACGAAAAGTGTTTATGCGATACAAGCGACACTTGGGACCCGAGTTTTTCGCATCTGTCGAGACATTAACCGTACACTGTTCGCCAATAAACTCGGAAAAACTCGGCGCGACGGTTCCGCAAGGAATCTTTCGTTGCCCTCCGTTCGGGGCCCTCCGGTATCGTATTCGCGGCGTGGTCTTTCATGCATGGGCGGAAAATTTGGTTTACGGAGGGTCAAAGAACGCCTCGTCCCGGCAATATTGCGGCAAATGCCATGGACAGCCGGGACCGTATCTGAAAGTACACGGAGGGGCGAGGGGAAGAGAGAAAAGAAAAGCCCCGTCTCGTTCAGCGCCGAAGGAAAAGGGAAACGGCGTTTCTCCCCGGTGATTTGTGGAAAACAAATAATTGTCACCGGTGCCAATCACAGACCTCGTTGGCCCCGTCTCGGGCTCGCTTCTTGATGAAAATCTGTCGATTTATTCCGTCGTCCCTCGTCTTTTTTCGACGACCTCTCCACGCCAGGCTTATATTTAAACGGATAGAGTTTATCCGAAGGTTCGACCTTCTTCTTCGCTTTCTTTCTTCTTTACCTTTTTCTTTTCTTTTCTTTTCTTTTTTTTTTTTTTTTTTTTTTTTGGTATTTTATTCAGCAGAGAACCCTTCTCTTTTCGACGCGGAACAGGAATTCCTAGCCCCTCTCGGTCGGGATTTTAAATTGAATCGTTTGTTCCGCCGAATTAGAGCCTGGACGCCGGAAAGGTGTTCCGGCGCGAACGCGCGAGAAATTAAATCGAAACGGATCGCGGGAAATTATTGTGACCTTCGGCACGACTGATCCACATTTTCCGACGCGCTTCAACTGATCGTTTGCGAGGTAATCGATGCCAGAGCCTGAAGAGAACACCTTTACGAGTGCGTGAAGGACGTCGGAGTTTTTCGGAAGAAAGTTGAACGAACAATTCATAATTTTACTGTTGCTTCTCTGCTAATATTTGCGTGAATTTATTCCATTCTCTTCAGAAATGCATTAAAAGCGTGGCACAGCGAAAGAAAACCGCTGCTTTTGGGGAGGAAGATAAACAAGCAGAGGATCTTTATCATAAACTGCACTTGCATTGTCCTGTATCGTGTCTCTAATAATATCTTCGGAAAAGTTCCTCTCCCTTGTTTACCTTAAATCAATTTTACCGATGAAAAGACGCGCGTTTGTAAAGCTTGCGATTTTCATTTGAATTCTTTTATCAATGGCTCCTCGCTGCATAAATCTTTGTGCGGTGCTATTGCGTTCTTATTATTTGAAAATGTGCTTCGTTCGAATTTTTGTCGCACAAACGTTGTTGGTCTATCGAAGGAAAATCAATGTTTTTCAGGAGGAAAGGTCAACGAGCTTTCAATATAAATTGCATGGCAGTCTGTGTCGCGTTTTTATTAGTATTCATTTTAGAACTTCTCTTTCTTGTTTATCTGGAAATAGAACTTTTTTAATGAAAAGATGTAGGTGTATTTAGCAAGCTTTCGTATTGAAGCAGTTTTTGTAAACCTGTTTTCTTTTATAAATTCTTATGTGACTTTGTTATTATTATTATTTTAATATGCGCAGCTTTACCGGACTTTTCGTTTCAAGCCAGTGAAATTAACTTCTCTTCAATTCTCGTTTCTTTCAACCCTTCCGGAGGTACTTTAACACATCTCATGAAAATGTTGCAATCCCACGCGTTTTTGTATTTAATTTACTGCACGGCCTCGCCGCCGTGCGGTTTCAAATATCAACGTATACACGTTATTAGCATAAACGCGGAGTATTTAGAATAAAGACGGCAATGCGGAACAACGAATAAATATTCCCTTGTAACGGATAGCCCCTTCGACACGTGCTTATGGAACATGCGATATCCAACGAAATCCCCGTTGCAATGGAGCGCACTCGATCGAACCGTACAAATAAAAAAAAACAACAGAACTTCACAGAATCCTCTACGCTGAAACGCTGCAAAAACATTGAAAACGTCAATCATATTGTGCGGAAATATGAAAAATATTTGCACCGCGGGCAAAACGATGTGAAAGCGGAGGTCGAAAGCGAAAGACACGTCACGGGAAGGAAACTTTCGAAAAATTGATAGAGTCGGCGATTTTTCATTCCCGAGCTGCTCTTTGAAAAAATAATATTGTTTTTAAAATACAACGAGAGATCAAAAATACGACGAAAAAGGAAGGCAATCAGAATACCAGTGTCGGATCACTATTCTTTATTATCTGACTTGTCATTGAAAACTTACACGTAACAGTTTTGTATTCTTTAAATTTCCTTCCATTTTAGCTAATCATTTTTGCCATAAATGCCATGATTTTTGTCATAATTCGCAGCCAACTGACACGGTAAGCCTGGTGTCAAAAGCATTAACCGATAAAATCGTCCGGAAGTGAGCGGACGCGACACATTTTTTCCTCTGGCGGGCCATCGACGGTCTTCCCCAACCAGCCTAAATTTATCGCATCCCCAGGAAATATCTTAGGCCGTGCAACAACCCCCAATTTGATTATTCCCCCATAAATTACCGGTGACGGTATTAGACCGCCCGGGGTCCGCGCGTTTTATCAGACATTATTTCCCGCGTTCTTCCGTCACTTCCGTTTCCCCCTCGAGAGACGCATTCTTTCCCCCATCAAACTCCCTCTGCCCTCTCTCTTTCTCTTCGCTCGTGTTTCATCCCTTTACCCGGTGGCAGCGGCAGCGTCGGCAGCGTGACACAAGAGATACCCACGAATTCGTGCCTTCGTAGCGGTTGTTAAAAGTTCTCTCCACGCCGACAGAGTTTCACTCTGTTTCACTTTGGAACTTTCGGATAATAAGCGCGAAACTGCCGAGGGAGAGAGGCGTCAAGGAAGAGAGAGAGAGAGAGAGAGAGAGAGAGAGAGAACGGTGACGCGGAAGGGCTCTGCGTTAAGGGTGGCCAACCCCCTGTGACCCCTGTCCTTCCTCTTTTCCATCCATGATCCTGGGGATCCTCTCTGTATCATCTACACCGGCGATTCCCGTCGTCGTCGTCGTCGTCTTCGTCGTCTGGAGCATTTTAATTTCTTTCCTCGAGCCACCGTCCAATTATTGGCGACCGCGGGACTCTCGGCCTTTGTGCGAGCTGCCCCCGCGACCATCTTTTGAAGTGCCCCCTTATTTCGCCGTTTCTTCGACCATTCCCCTTCTCTCTCTCTCTCTCTCCCTCAGTCGGTTCTTAATGTCCGTGACGACTGATAAGGGGGTGGCCGCTGTCTCGTCGCACGTCGAACCATCGAGCACCAACAGCACCGGGTAACGATCGTCCCTTTAGTTTTCGAAGTTCGATGATTACGGGCCGTCTCTGAATCTTCGCCGCCGCCATGCCACGACGAGGAGCACCGTAATATGCCCGCGGACCAATACACCGCGAAACTTCATCCTATCGGCTTAAAAGTTTCGCCGCCAGATATCGCTTGCGCAGACCCCTAAATCGACCCCTATCGCCGTCGACGCGATCGAGCAGTCCGCGGGACGTTCGAATTCAGAAATTGGGGGAGGGGGGGGGGTGTGAGGGAAAGGATAGGACCCCGAATATAAGAATACTCTGAATTTTCTGTCTTCGTTAGTCCCCGAGATAGCATGGAACTTGGACTCATTTCAAAGCTCGAGGATTCTATCTTTGCACGCCGTTGTTCATTTTCTTCTAAGATGTTTTTATTTTTATGACCTGGCAGTCGAGAAACTGAAGACCCATTTTTACGTAATAAAATGGTATGAACTGAAACCTCTGTGGGAAGCTTGACAAATTTTCTTTAGGAATGAATCTATCACAGATTTGAAGCCTCCTCTTTGCAACGACTTTTTTTTTTCTTGCGTTTTTAGGGAACTGAAACGAGGACCAAGCTAGGCGGCGTACCTTGTGTCACTAATTGCGCAACGAATTGAAACGAAACAGTGGTTCGTCTCTAGCCAGGATATTTTTGTGACCGGGTTCTTCCGTCGGTCAATCTTCAGGTTCTTCTTGGCGAAACATCGACGTTGCTAGCACTAATGGAAAAAGAATTTCATACACGGAGGCGACGTAGGAAGTAGAATCGGCGATCTCGGCGAGGTATTAAAGAGTAAAAGTTAAAGAAAAAGAAAGGAAAAGGAGATTTGAAAAGTTTAGCCGAGCAATCGGAGCACGGAAATTCTGTAAAAGGAGTCGGTAGTGGAAAAAGATTTGGGACCTCCGAGTGGATAGCAGAGGAGCAGAAATTCTGCAGCGGAGAGAAAGTAAAAGTTCCGGGAATCCCGGCGAGGTATTAAAGAATGAAATGGCGAGACAGAGCTAATAAAGATATCCCTGTACCAAAGAATATTGCACAGATCCAATAACAAATATTCCAAGTCAATCTGCACATGTCGGAACAGTCAAAGGTTCTCAAATCTTCTTAAATATTTCTTAGTTACTACTTTGGACTGGCGCAAAATTCAGGGATAAAATACTGTAACTGCTAAATTACACGTAGCAATGAAAATATTAATCGTTTCTTAAATTCGAATTCGTGTAAAATCCCCTGTGAGATTAATAATTTAAGCAAAAATGAGTTGGTGTAATTTTGTCATCAGCAAGCTGCTGATGACAAATTTACGGCAGTTATTTATTTTATTTATTTTACATAATGTAATATATTAAATGTATTTTATTTTATTTTATTATATTGTATTTATGGCGAGCGTTATGGTTGATTGGTTTTATTTTATTTTATTGTGATATATTGTTATTATTTTATATTATTAGGTCCGTTTTTATTATGTTATTATAGTTATTATATTGAAAAGCGACAGTAGCTCTCTCTCTCTCTCTCTCTCTCTCTCTCTCTCTATCGGTGTAATTAGTGGTCTGCGATTTTGCGAGTTGAAGGAGATGTGATGTAATGGGATTGTAACCCTGAGGGGAACAATAAATGAATACATACATACATACTGAGTTGGTGTAATTTAAGATGATCAAGATATTAAAAGAATCTGAGAATACTTACTGAGATTATTAATGAAAAAGAGAAAAGAAAATATTTATTGGAACAAATAAATATATTATATTATTGTTATATTTATTAAATATTTTTCACTTTTCTTTCCTTCCTTTTATTTTGCACGACGATCCGCAGTCTACACTTAAACAACAATTTTCTGGAGAAATGGTTTCATTTTGCTCCTCACAGTGTTTCAAGACATTGCTGTAACAGTTACAGGACTCCAGTTTTCTAAAAAGAAAATCGAATTTCTACATGTGCGAAGCATTCTCGTCCCGAGGACACTTCGCGCGTATAATCAAACTGAGGAACGAAGCTCGGTTAAATTCGAGACGAGTCCGATCCTCGCCGATCGACAGCCGTGAGCAGACCTGGGAATCGGGAATTCGGGCGAATTAGCGCGACGAAGACGAACCCGCCGGTTTTATTAGAAATTGGACGAAGCTCGTTCCGCTTCTCGCGCCGACTTTCAATCGAGAAAGAAAAAGAGAGAGAGAGAGGGAGAGAGAGAGAGAGCAGGCCGAGTTGCAAGCGTGCAGCCAGCTCGCGTGCAAACAGCATGCACCCCCCGTGCTTCGGCGTTCAAATGGGTTGATTAAATATGTAATTTGTACATTCCTCGGGAAAACTTTTTAACCGGTCCGTCGGTGCGCAAAGAAGTTCGCGGATGGTAATTCCGAGTGAACGTATATCGAGACGGGGCGGACGCCGATCGAGCATATGTATATAGGCGAAAACGTGTGTTTTCTATCCGCCATTGTGTTCCCCGGGGGAGAGAGCCGGTTTCGATCTCGCAGTATTAACCTATTTCGTTTGGATTTGTTTTCTCGGATCGTTGGGGAACGGATTCCGGATTGCTGAGCCTAGGATTTATTGCCGGGATCCGCCGCGCGCCGGTTCCGCCGCGGCAAAGAAAATGATTAGGTCGATAAGTATTTGTTTTCGGAACTGTTCCGGCGTACCCCGCGCGCGATCCAATCCGCAGATCATCCGGCGTGTTCGAATCCTGTTTTTGACTAAAACTTGCTCCTCTAATCTCTCGCGATTGTTCGCTCGGTTTTCTTGGAACTCGCGAATCTCGGCTAACTGTATTTCATTTAACGCTGATACACCTGAAGTAGGGTAATGGCTCCAATTACTGTGGGGGTACCAGTTACCGTGCCTATATTAATTATTCTTATTTTTAAAGCATAATGAATATTAGAAAAGAAATATACTTTTTCATTAAAATCGGTTAATTTATATATCTTTTTTTTTAATATTCATTATGATTTAAAAATGAGCATAATTAACCCCTTCCCATGACATTTGGCTCGATGACATCCGGGCCTAAGTGGTGGGGGGCAACGCGCGATGAACAGACCAGAGTGTTGCTCGAAAACAGTTGCAACACTAGCCGAAATGTAAATACCTGCGATATAGTCTTTTGTAAATCACTCCGCGAGTATGACTCGTGATATTTACATTTGGCCTGATGTTCAGTCCACGAGTCCTACTCGTGATATTTACGTTTGGGGGATAATCTTCATCACGAGTTAATATAGGCACAGTAATCGAGTCCCTTACCCTAGTACAGGTTTCTTTCGATATAAGACGACGATGCTCCTCTCGCAATAAGAAAATCTCTACCCCCTCTACTTCTCTCTAGAACCTCTTTATGTTCAGCTGGAGAACTTTATGGGACCCATAAACTCCCCGTCCACTCAAGAACAATTTCAAGCCGTATAGGTACCCAGATCCGCAATACGTCGAAAGCCGTCCCGAGCCATCCAATTCTTTTAGCCTCTCCATTGTCCAGAATTTCTCCTATCGATTTTTCTTACGCATAAAATCTGATAATAATAATACTGACCAACCTGATCACTGATACTGATTACTGATCACTCTGTTCGTAAAGAATCCGGAAACACTGACTGTAAACAAACAGCACGGGGGACTCGGTGTGTCGCTTCGAAACGAACCAATTAAAAAGAAACAATATCCCGTCGGAACTTCTTGAATCGGGACAACGGAATCCCGTGCACGGCGTTCTCCGTTCGAACGGGTCCCGATCGTCCTCGTCGCTGTTCGAGTATACACAATCATGGCCCGGGGGTCTCTTCAACTCTGAAAACATCCCGGTGTCAGTGAACGAGCCATTAACTACGAGGAATCCAGGATAGAGGGGCTGGGGGGGAGAGAAGGAGGAGGAGGAGGAGGAGGAAGGTAGCGGGCACCCTCGAATCCTCGACAAGCAATTTGCCCGGGCGATAAAGAAGCGACTAAAACAAAATATCTCGGAACTGTAAACAAGCGGACGGGAAAACGAAGACGCGTTAAATAGGAAAAAAGAGACTGCGCGGGGAGGGGGGTACTCTCTCCAACGTGACGGTTCTCGAGAAAAGAAGAAAGGAACAGAGTGACTTTCTCTCTCTCTCTCTCTCTCTCTCTCTCTCTCTCTCGCTCTGCTTTCCCTCCCTTGGAGAAAGGAGGATCGTGCTCGAGGATACAGAGAGCGCGAACAAGGAGCGAGAGAACATGAAAGTAGCGAGATCGTAGGTGGTTGATGGGGGGTGTGCGAACAGGGGAGGCAGAAGGAGACGAAGTTTTATTTCGAGGGGATGGAAAGCTGCAGGACAGACGTAGGAAGTACGTAGCCGGATAAATACAACGAGGGGTTCCGCGATTCCTCTTTTCCGCTCCTCTTGTTTCATTCCGCAGCTCTCTTTCTCTTTTTCTTTCTCTTTCTCTTTCTCTTTCTCTCTTTCATTCTGCCCCACAAAGCGGAACGTCGTAGAACCGGAGGCGACAATGTCGCATCGATTTCATCAAAAGTCTAAACACACTCGATTAAATTCGAAACGAGCTCCATCATCGCCCATCGCCATCAGCATCCCAGGAGAATGTGCTTTGAGCAGTTAACCCTTTCGCTGTTTAATCCGCGTTTAGTCCATGTACCGGAATTTTATAGAAATTGTTCCAACTGCAGAAAGAAATCCACAGAAACAGAGTGTAGGATACAAAGAGTGTGAAAAGACACTAGTATAAATGTTGGTCTGTATATGCTGTACCTTGTTTTAATATTCTCACGCGGATTCGTTATTAACGTTAAAAATGGACTGCAACAGGTGAAGGATACATTTTACGGTTTTTAGTGCAAATAGAAGTATTTTCAATCGGGAAAGAACGTCGACCGTTTTTGAAGCAATTTTCGTTACTTTATTATACACGGTTAATTACATGTGCAGTTTTTTAGCAGATTATTATGTTGAATATATGCTACCCTCCAATTATTGCTACAAGCTTATTTTTATCATACACTGTGTAATTTTGTTTATAAAATTTTATATGTAATTTTACTCATAAAATTGTGTATATGATTTTATGTATGCAATTTTGTAAGTAATTATACGCGTAAAATTTTCATATAATTCCGTGTATACAATTTTGTATGTCACTTTACGTGTAACATTTGTATATGATTTTATGTATAAAATTGGTATATGATTTTATGAATAAAATTTGTATATGATTTTATGTATAGAATTTTGTATGTGATTTTATATATGATTTTATGAATAGAACTTTCTATTTATTCTTGCGCAAACCATTTTGGGTTGCGTAACATTTGTAACATTTTTTGGAACAATTTTATTAGTTCTACAATTTCCCCTGACCGTCTTTTTCACAACGTTTTACGGCGTGCATTCCCAGACAATGTTATTCACTTTCCATTCATTTTATCCACACATCCATGACGTATAGGTCCGTGTCTACCACACAGCCGCGCACACTATTACCAGCTGGAACAATAGTGCTTTTCGCTTGTCTACGTTCTTTTTTATTCTCTTTTGGTACGTGCTCTTTCGCAACACACATGACAGCTCCTTTTTTTCTGTAGAAGGTTGCGGCTTTGGAGTAGTTTTCGAGAATTCCCTACGTGGAATAGCTTCCATATTTCCTGGCACTGAACAAACATTTAACACTGTTTGGCAACACTTTTAGCATATGTTTCGAGAAGCCTGCGAACCTAATCTACTTCCGAATTTTCGGATGCGATTTTCCTGTGTCCTTTTTGGATCCGCGACATAAATAATTAGTATGTTCCACTTTTTAATTAACATCTAACAATCATAAACAATGATCATCCACTTTTCAAATTTTTTGCCACAGACCTAAACTATTTTCTTTTTTTTTTATACTGTTCATACTGTTACTATTATTTGGTGAATCTTACCCTCCTGTTGAGATAAAAATTTTCTCTACAATTCTGTTATTATTTAATTAATTCATAGATTTTGTGTAATTTTTTTATTCAAATCTGGCTCGAGGATTGAACAAATGCCTTGCGGTTTAGAAATTAAAAGATTGTTGCTTTCAAAAATTATATGAGGATATATCATGTTAAATTGTACATTTTTTATCACTTTCCTTTAGATCTCTTTGCTCTAGGAAGTCAGATAAAATATTATTGACGTACTGCGTTTCTCCGTAAAAAATGGCTTCAGTATTAAATTCATAATTCTCCGGCTTTTGATGGCATTCGTATGTTTTCCACGAAGTTGTTGGTGCACATTGCACCCTCTCTTGCAACTCGATCTTCTTTTCCAGTTTCCTCGTTAATTTCGCGTACAGGAATTTGTAAATGTTCACGTTTCCTCTTTCCGTGTCATCGCATAGCCAAAAACTACTGTCTAAAACAGGATTCACTGTTTTAAAAGAATACTCCTCACTGCACTACTTTCCTGCACAGGGCATAAGTTAAAACATTACTAGAGTTTCATTACCATCTATTCCTACGTTTCTTTAACAGATTTTAACCACATTGCTTAATCCCCGAACATTATTGCACGCTGCACATGAAAAAGAAGAAAAAATGTACAAAATATTGACTCGAAACTTACTTCGATTGAAGTGATACACCAATCAAGACACGTGTTTATTGTAACAGAACTATTATCACAATTTAATTATCGGTTAAACTTCACCTTGGCAACCCAGAAATTTTTAACTTTTTTCTACATAATCCTATACATCTTGACCAGAAAATGGTAAAAATCGAATTTTTAACGCGAGGAATTGACCGGTTCAGAAGTTACGCTTATTTACGTACAGGATTATACAGTAAAAAGTTAAAGATTTCTGGGTTGCCAAGGTGAAGTTCAGTCTAAATATCGATCGGCTGCCCCAAAATTCTTCATTCGCCGCCCCAATCACCGGACCTTAATCCTATCGAGAATTTATGGGATGAATTGGATAGAAAAATTCGAAAAACCCCAATTACATCGATAGCTAAATTAAAACAAAGACTTGCAACTGAATGGTCGAATATAACTGTTGAATATTTAAAAAAAAATTACAAACAGTATGCCAAACAGATTAAGACACGTTCTTAAACAAAATGGTTATGCCACGAAGTATTAAACAAATTTTGTAATGCTAAACTACATTATCTAAATTGAAAAATTAATATTGTCCGAATATTTTTGTGAGCCAAAAATGGTACATTATTTCTTTTACTAATTTTTATTATGGAATTTATGTACATTTTTCAAATAAATTATTTATGTTTATCAACATTAATAGATCTTTTATTGCTAGAAACAATTCCCGGGACGATTGCTTTATTAACAAAGGAATTATCAAGTCGTAAAGGTAGTTATAGCTAGTGTCCGAATATTTTTGGGAGTCACTGTATTTCTGAAAGCACACTTCTGACACTCATGGGCACTGCAGTGAAAGTCACCTTCTGACTGTCGCGCGAAAATCCACCTCAAGGTCGGAACGCGAGGCACACGTAAACGTAAACAAGTCGGATTACGCCCGGCTCCACGCACGACGCACACGCGTCGATGATGACGTAGTCGGCCCCTCTGTCCCAGACCCCGAGAAGATGGCTCGACCGTCGATTCCATCTGGAACGACTATACCGAAAGCGAACGCTCGGTGGTCGGATCGCTTCTTCAACCGACCAGGAATGTCAGAAACAACAGGTCCCCATCGAACGGCGAAGCCGAGTGCGTGGATCCGGCCTTTTGAACAATTATTCAAATACTCCTCCCGTAGTATTTCCAGGCTGAACCGAGACCCGGTTTATTTTCAGTTACTACGCCTCGACTGCTTTTCCACCCCGTTTGGCCCCGCCGCTGAAGAGACCCCGTTTGATGCCGCCTACTCGGTCGCAGCATCCGAAGCAACAGAAACAACAACCAGCTGCAAACACAGCCACCGTCCCGGACCTGAACCAGCTGAAAGTGTACAGTGAGTATGGCAACGGTGGTTCATAGCCCCGGCACTCTTCGGGGGCTCGCGAAAAATAAATGACACTGACCTATTTTGCCACGGTTGACTTTTCCACGCGTTGTCGACGGAATGAATCGTAACAATTGAGACCGAGAAAATGCTGTTTGGCTTGTAGGTCATCCACGAGAAATTATAGGTAACAATGGGCATCTGTTAACCCTTGTGTGACGGGTTACACACTGTTAATTGCTTTTTAAAGCTTTAGTATTTCCGCTGACAAATAGCAAAATAATTGCCACTTTTTGTAGGTTAAACCTCACCCTCTGGAACCAATGATGTTTAACTTTTTCTTACCTGTCGAAAACGCTTAAAATCGCGCATCTTTAGACACGCATATCTTTTGAACCATTGAATTCCTCGCGTTAAAACTTCGATTTTCGGCATTCTCTCGCCAAGATCTACAGGATTTTTTAAAAGAAAGTTAAAAATTTTTCGTCCCAGAAAGTGAAGTTCAGCCTATTTTATATTCTTGGATGAACACGGATTCGATCATATTCTAGACGTAAGAGAGATTGAGTACCGTAGAAAATTTGTCATATTGACGTAAGGGTTAGAGCAGAAAAATAAATTCAATCGCTCAATGTAACGAATCGGAACAAAGCCACGATGCTGCTAATCAAACATTGTTCGCGGTCCTCTGTTCCAGGCAACCCGGACATACTGATCTGCGGCAACTGCAGGGAGATGTTTACAGATCTGGGGGAGCTGCTCGAACACAAACGGAATTACTGCAAGCTGCGGTTCACATGTAAATGTCACACCTTCAACGGAGCAGCTCCAAGTAGGTACATTCAAAGTAGAGGTAGAAGAAGAGGAAGAAGAAGAAGAAGTTAGCCTCGAGTCCTGTCGCAGGATCGACAGGATATCGTGCCCCGAATCGATCCGATCGAGCCGCGATCTCGCACGCGTGCTCTCCGCGGCTTTTAAGAAATTTTCCAATAAACAAGTCTGGCTTTCTACGCGATCGAGACACTGGAATACCCACCGGCTTTCTTTCGTTGTTGCCTATCGCGTTATCGTCGACGCGGCGAACGGAGCAGGTGTAAAAATGGAATTCGTGCCCGGTTCCCCGACGCGCGTTACGATCGCCTTGCCTCACGCCCGGGCGGAATTGCATTTTGGCATTTTATCCGAAAACGCAGCTGCGTTGCCGTGCACCGGAACGCTTAGCGGTTTGTTTAGGACGGAGGAATCGAATTTGGGGAACCGTTCCGGGAACGGCCGTCGAATTTGCCTGGAAGAGCCGCGGTGTCGCTTCCGGTTGTTTGCCATTTCTGTGATTTGATTTCCGTGCCGGAAAAAATTTCGATCGCGAGAATTTCGCTGGAATCACCGCGACAAGGAAACTGCTGCGGGTCTTTACGCTTCTCGTGCTTCTCAATTACGGTAGCGGATATTCGCATCGTTTAAAAAGGGATAACTTTTTTAAAATTATGCCAAACGTTTCTCCGAAATGTTACAACGATTAATAAATTTCATTTTAATTTAGTTTATTAAATAATGTGCGTCAACTTTTCTATCTGAGTCGGGAATGAAAATTCAAAACATGCCTTTCGTAGATCTAAGTATGTTGCCAAACGTGATTAATTAAATGATTAAAGCTGGTAAAGAGAAACTGCGATTTGTATAAATCCCAAGTGTGCGGAGTTAAGAATCGTTGCTAAATAAAATTTGTTTAAAAATGGTCACTAAATTCCTCTAATATCTCAACAAGTTCCAAGTCGTTTGCTATAATACTATTTTAAAGAAGTTATTCCTTTTTAAAGGAAAACAATTTTTTCCTTTAATTTAGCTGTTGTGAATTTTGGAATTTGCCTAGAAATGCAAAAAGTGGTTGCATAAAGATGCGAAAGGTTTAGTAACGATTAGACTGTGGATTTTATGTATTTACGACAAAAATGAATGGAAGAAATCTAGAACATTGAAAGGATTAAACAAAATTTAAATTTAAGAATGTAAAGAGAGGTGTAAAGTTTATTTTACATAAAGATCTGCAGCCTAATAATGATAAATGAGTGAACGGAATCGATAGTTTGTGATGTATAGTTCGTTTCGATAAACTACGGATTCGTCGATGAAAATGAGCTTACTTTCTGGAAGAAGTGAGAAAAAGATAGACTTGATTGATTGACTTTCCTGCCCTCGTCAATTATTCGTTAGCTCGATGGTAGGTAAAAGAACGAGAATAATAGAATAATGTGCTTTAAATGTCATATCGATGCTGCGAGACAATAGGTTAAGAAGCCATATTGAGAAATCATTCGTAATTTATTTTGAAGTATGAGTGATCCGCGTAAGTAGGACAGACATTTACGTAGTTTATAAATGGTCAGAATACAATTCCTCCACTCGTCTGTAAAACCAGATTTCAAAATGCTCGTTCTACATATGTCTGTACGCAGTCACAATTACGGCGGGTTGATCAAATTATTAGAGTCAGTTGCAAAAACTGATCAGTCTGCATTAAGATGATCAAATTCTCAAATCAAATCTTGGCTTTATAGTGTTTCATCATTTTCTCAGTACTGTATTTCGCGTTTAATAATATTTTCTTTGAATAATATTTCACTTCAATTACATTGTTCATATGAAATACTAAATAACTTCACCTCAAGAAGAGGTTATTCAAGTAATTAAATTAATTATGAAATTCTAACGATTAAAATTTTTCTGCATTCGCTCTTAAAATTGTTCTTTAGTACAGGAAATAAATATAATTTCGGAGAGTGCGAATTACTTGATCGAATAAAAAATGAAACAATTTTAAAAATATTATTCAGCTGTTCAAACAAACTAACATACGACTATTTGAAATAATATGTATCCAAATAGGATAATCTTAACGATTATTTTGCAAATAATTTATTTCGTTGACGCCCCAGCCTGGTCGAGACGGACATTCAACTTAATTACCACGCATTCTACTGATTTGAATCATGCTTGTGGAATTACCTGATGCATCTTGAACGTTGAAAAAAATCAGAATCAAGAAAACAGTCTTGCAGGTGTGTTAGGGACTCGTCGACTATTTCTGACGTTTCAATTAGCAAGAGCAGCAGGAGAATTGGGAGTTACGATGCGAGCGCGCGGTTTTCTTTAATAATTATTGCGTTTTGGGATAGGAGCTTTGTTATGAACCTGGAATTTTATGTCCAAAGGGGATTCCACGACAGCTCTGCTCTGCGTTCTGTGCAAGGTATCCTTTCCCTCAGCATGGGAACTGATGGTTCACGCTCAGGCAGCTCACATGATCAACATTTACGAGCTGGGAACTCGACCTCAGAGTCCACGATCCGCGCCTAGCCCGCCGCACAGTCCAAACCAGCATCAGAAAGAATCATCACCGTCACCGCAAGATTTTCAGGTATATCTCTCTTCTCCTCTCTCGCTCCCTCTCTCTCTCTATCTCTCTCTCTTTCTCTCATCCTCTCGAAGAAACTTGCCAACTATTTATGCTAGAACGTGCTTCTATTTACAATTCAAAAAATTCAACTTATACAGGCTGTCTCGTGCAAGGAATAGAATTTAAAATGGAATAATATGAAATGCAGAATTTAGTCATTTTTTGGAGTTCAAGGTGATTTGAAGGTCACATTATAGCACGCGTATTTGAATCTATTTCTTCGCGAGCTACGCGATGCGGTGGGACAACAAAATATGTAGCTGTACGAAAAATAACAGTGATAAGTAGACCGCGGATTTTTATAATATAAATTGAAAAGTACGGGAGCTATGAAATTCACTTCTTCGCTTGACGACTTTACAGAGTTGGAAAGAATAGGATAGCATTTTGTAATTCTTTAAATTTTTCCACCGTTTTGAATTTGATCCACGCATATTTGTCATCAACCGCGTAGTCTACTGATCACACAATACCATTCAAATTACGTGTGAAATATTTATTTTCTGTAGACGAATTCTGATTCTGCTGATAAAGATAATTACTATTGTTATTTGCCGTTGCTATTCCCTGCTCAATGGAAAAGTAATTCCGATCCGACGGATTTTCTATTTCGTTAGTTTTGTTGGCCAAAAAGCGAGGAGTAGCGAACGATGACTGAACGATCTTATCAGAACGAGCCCGGCTGAAAGGGTTCGAAAATAAAGTAAGACGCCCGGCTATACTCGAGTAGCTTTAATTCTTTAGATCTGACCCCGATAAAAGCACGGCCGAGTCGTGCTCGCTTCGATTTGCGTAATAGAAAAATTCATTTCTGCATGTCGCCCCCGTAGCAGTTCGCAATCCGAGACGACGGGAACCTTTGTTTTCGATTATCCTCCGCGAAGGAGAACATTCGTTTTGCTTCAAACTGATCTCACCTCGGATACCTCACAGAAAATCACGCACGACAAATCGGTAGACCTCTCGAGCACAAGAAAGTAATTTTTTTACAACAATTCGGTAAGAGTTATCAACGTAAACTTTACTCCAGTGTACTTACTTGCCCTTGATCACACATTTTTTCGTTCGAGATTAATTACATTTGGCTGCAGTGGATCGCGTCAAACTCGCCTGTGGGAAGAAACGTTGATGGCTGGTTTATGGTTCAATGGTTGCCATAATCTGAGTCGTTCTGCTTATCTGAAACAAAAAGATTCATTTTATTAGTACTTAGTATGCCTCAACCTGTGGTCAGTAGAAACAGGAAAGCGAAATATTGAAAACTAAAGAAAGTTCGTTTTGCTTTATTTCGGACTTATTGTCTGTAGTAGACTGTAAAAAATTAGAAGAAAAAAACTATATTTCAACTTGCAACTTGGATGAGCAACTGGGATATTTTCAAAGTGCTATGCTTTCGATATACGAACAAAAACAATTGAATTTTTTTTTTTTTTTGGAATGGCCCCTTAACGGGAATTGGTTTGAAACTTTTCTGGAAACCGAAGTAACTCTCGAAAAGTTTATTTCTCGCGAAATGTACTCGGCGAATTCTCTGCGTAACGCGTTTTAAAATATTCACGGATCGAGGAGATTGCTTCGACGTGTTGTAATGCCTGCGCGATGAAAAACTTTGTAGATAGAATTCCAAGTTTTTTTTCCATGGGAGGGGGGGGGGGCAGAACTCTTATTCTTAACGCAATAACCTGCGAATGACTTCTCGGTTTATTGCCGCAGTTGATCACACGCCCGACGGTGTTACAACCTGATGTGAGAGAGCGGTGTATAAAAGACATTATCGCCGGGAATTTTATGCTTAGATACTGGGGAGGATCGTCGAGCTTATGGTCCCATAAATAAAATCTGTATAACTCTTTTCATTTTCGGAATAATCGCATCGAGCTTCCACTCGTAACGAACGTGGCCGCGGGGGGAAGTTGGAAACAAATCATCATTTAGTGGACCATGGTAATTTTTAAGCCAATCAACGCTGTATTTTCCTCTTTAATTCTTGCACACTTTTTCTGTCAATTTTACATATTTCTTAGTTTTTCTGAAATGGTATTTGACAATGACAACCATTTTCATTTCTTGGTTTTTTGTGGGTTCTTTCAATATTAATTGTAAGATACTGGACGTACATTTTCAGTTGTTTTTTAAATTATTTTACGGAGTGGAAAATAATACAACAGTGTTTTTAAATCCTTTAAGTGTCCTAAATCACTTCATTTGGTCTGCTCATTTTTCTGGGAAAATCTTGGAAAAGGTAATAACAACGGTGCCTACCAGTAAATTTACGTAGTCCCATAACTTCATACCGCAGATACGTTTATACTCCCCATGATATATTTTATAAACACAGAACCATAAACGAACGAAGAGACTATATAAGTTCAAGTAATCGAATCCACCTTAGAAAAGACACTGGAGAAATCGGTTTATTATTAAAAGAAGAATTGAGGGAAGAATTGTCTGGGAAATATTTAATAATGTCACATCCATAGGAATAGACATTGGAAGATATTTTGAAGAAAAACCATTTTGCAGAAAGTTTATAGCGACGGTACAATATCTTTGCCGAAAAAGTTGTAGAACGAGAAGGTAATTACATTTTTACTACGAGATACTACGAGTTGTAGTAATATCGTCAAGCGACTCGACGTTTAAGACACGGTCTACGAACTAGCGGGACAAAACTCCCCAACGAAAGAATGAAATCCTGTCGTCGTAGGGAACGGCGTTCACCTTGGGAAAATATTACTTCATCATATGTTTCTCTGTCGATATGTCAACTCCAGGGCGGAAACAAGGTATACGGATCGAGCTATCGAGAAACGGTTGCCCCATTATTTCGAGTTTCGGGGTTCGAAAACCTTTTCCCTGCTATATCTTCAGATCCGATGATATCGAACGCTGTATTAATTTTAATTGGGCTGCGGATTTCACGGATTTGTACCAGTCACAATTTTCTTAAAATCGCAATACATTCACATTTTTACTTTATCTGGTCCTTAACATCTTTCATATAGTAACCGTATTTTTATTTGATTGCAATTTTTGTAGAAATAGTAATTTTAGTTGGACTGCGGATTTTACATACAGCGGTTATTAAATGAAAATATTATAGCAGTTATAAAGAAAGTAATTCAATCTCGAATTTATTGAAATTTGTATTTTGCTGGACTCGGTGCAGTTGCATTGCCAATAAGTGCATACGCAGTCTAATTACAACCAAATATGGATAAAATCATGGAAAATAACGATTTCATGTAGAGGTCCATAACATTAACGAACATATTAATTTGATAAAAGAAATTATTTGTTATAATTTGTATTTCACTGGATTTCGTGCATTAACATTGTCAATAAGCAACCAAATATGCATAAAATCATGGAAAGTGAGGATTATATGGAAGCTCATAACGTTAATGAACATTTTAATTAAATAAAAGAAATTATTTCAGTCCCGTATTTGTTGAAATTTGTATTTTGCTGGACCTCACACGTTAATATTGCCACTAACAGGTATCCGCAGTGTAATTACGCAGAACCGACGGATCTTCGCGCATCGCGTATAAAAATCCTCAAAAAAATGATGAAACGCGAACCGCAATCAACTTTAATTGCGCTTCATTCCCCTTTTAATTGACCGGATGCTATTTGCCAGAGGAAAGTAAATTTAAGTTTCGCTGAATTTGTCGGTAAAAATGTAAATTTGCCTAAGTTCCACCGACGTAATCGTAACGAGCAATAACCGTATTAAATACCGTCCTTTCGGATGCCGTTCCCGCAGTCTGGGGAAACCGGCTGGCTGTTAAATAAATTAACTTCGTCGATCTCTTTTTGTGCCTTGATCGATTGCGCGGGTAAACATGTGCGGCATGAAAATCGTAGCGTCGAGGAAACGCGAGCTAATGGAGATGAAGCTGTTATGCTTCCTCGCGAGGCACATAGTCGATATTAAATATTTATTAAAGAGCTCGGAAAGGATTCCTTTGTACACGTTGTAACGGTTTTCTTTTTTATTCGGTGCATTTCATACAAGCATTACCAAAATTTATGCAGTCTATTTTATTCCGCCTTGTTGCTAAAATTTTTATGGTTGAAACATTTTTTTGAACACTTTAACACGGTCCTCTTTGCTAAATTCTGTTAATGGACAGTTGGAAATGAAGTGTAAGCTTTCTCTTTATGCATGATATTAATATTAAACTTTTCTCACCAAGCACCTGTCTAGTCTGTAACATGAGCGTTTATAGCAGAGCCGAGCAACTTCTCCCCCGCCGTCGCTGTGCTATCCCCACCATTAGTTTCGCGGTTCTCCTACTCTTCAGCACCATACCTGGCTGCACGTTATTTCTTTCATAAGATACCAGTCGAATCGTGGGAGACGCTGGTAGGCACTGCGAACCGGAATCGCCAGATCAAGACTTGTTCCCCCACTCTAACTTCCCCTTCTACCGCGTTATTCCCCACTCTTCCGCCGCGACCTAGTCACGTGACGCGTTCCGTCTCTGTCGTGCATACTCCAGTACTGGCAGAGAGAGGGAACTTTTTCCCCTCGATTCGTGCTCCCTCCCCTCATCTGGCGACTCTACTGGGAAAGAAACAGTGTGCAGCCCCGTGGGCCGTCCAGTTGCTCGGCTCTGGTCTCTAAAATTAAAGCATCGATTCCCTCGGCCACGAAATAATTCATAGCAAACTGTCACATCAAGTTGCATCGAGTATTGACGCTTTTTTTAACGTCTTTTTTTTTTGTAGTTTTATTTATCCCCGAGTGAAACTCGTAGCGAAAAATCGATGGAACGGAAAACTGTGAATGTACGAATGGGAAATTGTCTGACACACCCAACAGTGAATTAAAAAAGAATATGATTCGATATCGTTTAATAATGAACAAAAATTCCAATAGTTACAGACGCATGAAAACAAATATTGTAAATAAAAAAAAATGCTTCCGAGGATTTTTGTGTTGATAGAACAAATTAAACATATTAAAAATATAGCTGGTAACCATTTCAATAAATACAGTAGGACGAAAATAAATGATCTAAATATAAGAAGGACGAGTATATTTATGCTGTATAATGTTGCAATTTGTACTGAGGGCATTTCCTTAGAAAGAAAAACTAAGATGATTCATTAACAGCTACATTTTACTTTGCTTTTAATTTGAGAATGTGCGTAAGGAAAAAATTCATTTCAAAAGTGTTTGAAAGAGAGGAAAGCTCTTCTTGGAGAATACGCGATGAAGTGTCGAAACGCTGATGGAACATGGTGCAGTTAATGCTAATAAACGTTGCGCAGAAAGGGAAATAAAACGTGGAAGAGGTTTGCTTCGGTCAGCCGAGCTGGATAAAAATGAGCGGAGAAGTATGCAGGAGCACACCGTTTAACTTATCACCGGGATGACATGCGTCGCCGGAACAGTGCCATCAACTATCCCCATCATTTCGTCGCGGAAAGAAAAATAAGATAGGTCAAGCTGGCACGTTCGATTGTCTGGTCACATCGATTACTTCCCGATATTTTTAGGTCCCGTATTGTGTCCAGTCAATCCCATCGACTTACCGCGAATTAAATTACGTCGGCGGGGGTTTCAAATAGCAGGTATAATCTGGAAACAATGTGGACGTCAGAATTAAATTATTTTATTGACTTACGGTTTCACAAAACGGTTGAACAACCTTTCCCGTTTCGTAATTTCAACAAACTATGAATCAGTGAACAACTAGTAACATACAAACAAAATATTAAAATCAGATATCACAACTTGTGCATACGTACAATTTACAACAACCACTTGGTACGAAATGGAATGAAAATTTTTTTATTCTCAAATTAGAAGGTATTATCTGAAATGGGACTTTTTTGATGTCTCAAGTTGATTTTCCAGCGGCGGAAAGCGATTTTTTCCGATTCGAATGCCATTTCCACGAATGATCGAATTTCTTGAATATTCAACGCTTCGTTTTAGATAATACCTTGTAGCTTAAGAATGAAAAAATCTGTTCATTTCAGCCGTTTCAGTTTTTAATAATAATATTAATTTAAAATACAATTTAATAATTTAATAATAAAACTTTCCTCTGTTGTTTCACGGCCGAGCGAACGGAAAGATAATCGCGTTTGTTGCGTTTGTTTAATTAGGAGACCAAAGCGTCGGACTGCGAAGAACGCGCCGAAGAGGAAGATCTGGATGTGCCCGAATTAATACCGTCCCCCGACAGCGGTAAATCAACGGACAACGAGGCGGCTCTGTCACCGATTAAAATACGATCTGACGTGAACGGACTGGACCACGAAGAATGCGACGAACTGATGCACGTCGAGAACACCACGCAAGCTTGTATCATGCACGCCCTCAGCATTGTGAGTAGCTTTTGATCACGCACTTGTTCCTGGATCCTCTTTTCCTCCCGACAGATTTAACGTTCCACAAAACCCAAATCATCAAGGCAACCCTCTGTTGTCTAACCGAAACACATTTAGCTATGTTATTTCTATATTTTTCACTTTATTATCCACTTCGTGGTGAAACTTCACCTTGGCAACCCAGAAAATTTTAACTTTTTAGTATACAATCCTGTACATCTAGACGAGACAATTCCCAAAATCGAAGTTTTAAGGCGAGGAACTGACTGGTTCAAAAGTTATGCGTGCCTAAAGTTGAGCGATTTTAACACGTTAAGCGCGGAGCTCATATCTATGGACTTTCCCTTCATTCTGCAAGTAACTGCAAGTTTATGTGTCTAAACAGAAGTCACCTCTCCGAGTTGACCGACGCGTCGCCTAAATCAGTGGTCCGCAACCTTTTATCTTCCACGGCACACCAACGTTTTTTCGACAATTCCGCGGCACACCGCAAGTAAAAGCTTGCAAATACATAAATTACAATAATACGTATATGTTTTTATTAGATAAGCAACACTGCGCAACCGCTGCGCCGTGGCATAAACGAAAAGCCTAGTGTCGGTTCTCGTGGACAGCTTGCCCCAGAACAAAGTGTAATCGCTCAACTTTAAACACGCATAACTTTTGAACCAGTGAATTCCTCGCCTTGAAACTTCGTTTCTGGCATTTTCTCGTCAAGATGTACAAAATTATATCGTAAAAAGTTAAAAATGTCTGGGTCGCCAAGGTGATGTTATGACTTCAGGTGACTTTGTTGTTTAACACTACACCTACCGTTATCAGTCAACTGACCGGTTTCATATTTTACGATTACTGAAATTATAAGAAAAACGAAACCGTGTATTTCGATCTCTCTAGAAATTATTTAAATTCTCACCGTCTCAGTCGCAAGCACAGACCCGTTGCGAGACCGAAGATGTCACGTGCAATCTTTTCGGTTCGAGTATAGGAACCTAATCTCGAGCCTCACGTCCGCCAGACCGAATAGTGGACATCGTAATGAACTGGTACGCGGGATAGCCATTAAAACCGATCATTCGATGATCACTTCCGTCGGCGGCGCAGTCGTAAAGCCTCGGGACGTGCCGATTTTCCGCGCGTTGAAACGCGAGCTTAGAAGGAGGCTTCCTTCCCGCGAATAAATCACTATGGGACCCCGAATGGCCCCTCCCACTTCGTGCCATTTCGGTTTCGTATTCACCCGGGACAATCGTTGCCAAATGGCTCAGCGAAACCGTTGTATCCGCGTAATCTCCGCGCGTAAACGCGTTATGGCTCTCGCGATTGTCGCGCGCGGTCCTGTCCCCGATACATGCGCGTTCCTAGAACATGGAAAAGTAATTCTGGCGGTTTCGACGACTCTTGTTATTTGTGATCATAAATAATATAAAACACAATAAAAATTTTCTACATTAATTGGAAGAAATTCGAACCGAGTAGAAATTCTTTAACCCTGACAAGAGGATGCTCTTTACAATTTTATAACAATTTTTCTTTACCTACAATTCTTTTTCTTTACTTACAATAACTCTTTACAATTTTCTTTTACATATTTTTTAATTCACCTTAGCGTGAATTTTGATTATGTTAACGTCGTATAACCTCGAGAAAGAAAAAGACAATCGGACGTCCTCGAAGGGTTAACAGGACCTGTTACAAGAACAATATCAAAGACATTTTTGCCCTCATTCTGTCAAATTAGTTTATGACTTTTTCCTGTCAATGCAACGTCGACTATCGGCGACCATAATTGACAGGATCCCATCCCAAGGTCCAGGAACTTCGAAAATAATTATCGAAACGCTGCTCGCTCAACAGATCCAACGTTTTCTCGGTTGCAGGACTCGTCCTTGGAACTCAACTCTGACACGAACTCGAGGGGAAGTTCCGGCCCAGTCATGGCGTTGACTAATGGATCCTTGTCCGCGAAGGAATAAGTCGAGAAAGAATTAGTCATTGGAACACGGTCTCCCCCTCCCCCCTCCCTCCAACCTCCCCGAGAACCCGTGAAACCATTCCCGAACCCCCGAAAAAAAAGCCCTTGTCCGGGGGATTCCTGTACCAACGCCACCAACGAGACATATCGATCTCCTTTAAGGATAACACAACCCGTCTGTATATAGCTTAAATGCCTAACAAATAATTCAGGGTCGTCCCGTGCCAGATCTGGGACCTATTTCGGCGAGTTTAGTATCGACGGATCCCGAACCGTTCCGAGGATTCACGGAACGAGAATGATTTAAAGCGTTTCACCTTTGTTCGAGCTATACTATTTTCCTTTCTCCCACTCTTTCTTTCTCTCTCCCTCCGTTTTTCGCTTTCCTAGCTCGAGCTAGGAGTAAAAGCGTTAACGTTTTGTTGTTGTTGTTGTTTTAGTTCTCGCCATTCAAATGAAAACGATTAATCATTTTCCAGCTGGTTTTCGCCGCCGGTTCCCAGTGTTCGCAGCGGCACGCAGTCATGCAGGACGCGTTCCGGTCTCGTGTTTTCGAAAATTCTTCCCTGCCAAATGCAATGACTTCCGATAACGTTTAAGGAATATACGGCACGAGGATTCTCGTCGGTCGAGATTCCGACCGATCGAACGCTCCGAAAATTACTGGCTACCGGCGGCAGGCTAGAGACCACCGTACATCGAAACCAACGTTTCGTTTCGGGACGGAATCCGTAAAATCGCCGGACAGAAATAAGGAACCGTGTTTCTGTTTGGACTCGCGTGCTCCGGGTCGTTCGAATACCATTTAAACCGCGTGGAAATGGAATATTTAAATTTTGCCGAAATCAGAATACGCGACGGTCTCGCTGATTCAGTGTATCGAATAGACAATTGTCTCCTTGCGGTCTGAGCGATCGTGGAAGGTTCGAATCTGCTTGGATAAAATTCGGTCGTAGGTAAAAATGGCGTTTATGCATATTTAAATACTTCGAGACTGATTGTGCATACAAATTTCCTCTAGATTCGAGCAAAAACATTCAAATTAACTCTTAAACTGAAATAAATACAAATGATAATATCTTTCGAACTAAAATAAAATGCCACCTTCTGTTGTCAATAATTACCCTCCTAGTAAATTATGGTGGCTTGACAAAAGGAGATCACGAAGCAATAATTGTATATCAACCCTTATCTAGTAGTTATATGAAATCGGCGCGACTTGCACCCCCCCCCCCCAAATATAACATGAGGAAGATAAATTTTTCATCATTATGAATTGGGTTTAAACACGCGTAAATTTTGGACCAGCAGATTCCTCACATTAAAATTTGGATTTCTGGCATTTTCTCGCCAAGGTGTACAAAATTATATCGTAAAAAGTTAAAAATGTCTGGGTTGCCAAGGTGAAGTTTAACTTAAAAATGCCGCATAAACGTAAAAAATCTAAACTTTATGAATTGTTCTATTAGAAAGTTCTTTAATTCTTCTCCACCTAACTAATGAGATGATTGGTTGATAATTAAATACGGGTCCCAGAATTCAGTTTCCCAGTTCTCTAATTCGGGGTTCAAAGTGCATTTTTGCCATTTCAAAGCGATCGAGACTATTCAGTTAGATTCGAACCGGCACTCGGGATGTGCTTCTCGTCCTGTGATAGTACCGTAGCCGTGTTTCTTATCAATTTTCGAGGAACCGTGACCCGCACCCGGCACGCCATCTTGGTTCGCGTGAAACACGTTTTCGGGATGGCTCGAGACTGCGATTTGTCCGACTCCTGCTCGTGGCACGGTGGAAGATTTTTAAGTAGACAGCCGCGGAGATTCTTAAGTAGGCTGCAACATTAATGGATTCTTTTTCTAGCGTCGTTGAGAAATAGGTGAAAACCAGGCCGTCCGTTTGTGGTAACGTTTTATGAAAATTGCAGGTAGATTGCCGGGCATGTAGCCGCGGTGCGCGTTTCGCACCGGGAAACGGAAATATCGTTCCCTTGCCGGAAGAACGTTGCTTAATTAATCATCAGCTTTTTCGCGATTTCTTCTTTTAACTTCTAACATCTCGCGCCGACGCGCGATTCTTGCATTTTATTATTAACGTTTCTGTGCAAAAATAGGTCTAATAACCAGGACTTCATTTTCTTTTATAATTATAAATTAATATAGAAAAGGTACCGTCTCGTAACGATTTCAAGAACAAATTATTACAAAGCATATCCTGCCGAGAAAAAATTCAGAAAAACAGTAAAATATATACAAAAAATAGAATATATATAATGTATGAATCACATTTTATTTCTATAAAAAATGGAATAAAAATTGTTAGTATGAAATCGAACAAAACAATTTTCGCGAATATAATCGTTTTCTATGACTGTTTTTCGAGCAACGTTGTTCCAAGGTATTGCAAATTTCTGCTGGAACATGTGTAAATAAATTCGTCACGAATCTCCGGGCAGCAAAAATCGCAATGATCGCCGTTCTGAACGTTAGAAATATTCGCGTAACCCTTAGATTAGCGTAAAGATGGCCGTTTACGTTCTCCGTAAGGATTAATCAACGTTTTAACCGAAACGCTTTGGATCCCTCGATCCTGAGTAAATCCTCCACGGTTTTTTATTAGTGATCGCATCGATACGGAAATTCGCCGAATCGAAGCCGATTTAGCACCGAGCCGACCGCCACCGGTATCATTAAGACACCTCTTTTAATCCGAGTAGTAGCCGAAAACAGTGACAGTGACGGTAACCGATCACGAGACAAAAGGGACGAGAAGTAAAAAGTTACTTGACATCCACGGTAGATCAGATCCATCGTGGCGTATAAATCCGATTTCTCGTAGTTGTATCGTCACACATGCGACAAAATGAAAAATAACCCAAAAAAAAAGAAAGAAAATGGCAAAAAAGAATAAATGCTGAAGGAGAAGAAGTTAATGAAGAAGAAGAAGATGATGATGAAGAAGAAGAAGGGCGACGAAGAAGAGGAAACGGAAAAGAAAAACGTGGACTCTTCCCGTGTTGAACTGCGATTGCGACAAAATGGTTAGCATATCAAACGTGTATTTTTGATGACGTGTGAGTGCGATTTCATTCTTTTTTTCTCCAGCGAATTACGAACGCAGAGGCAAACATCGTCCAACAACAAAAAAAAAATAACACTAGCGTAACTGTTTAAAACGAAAGGAAAACGAGAGAGGACAAAAAAACAGAAGAGTAATAAAATGTACGACGATGAATTATTGATGACGAACGAAGTGCTGAAAACAAAACGCCCGTAATCAATATTGGCTTCGTCTGGCGACGTACGTACTTGAGATCAAACATAGTGATCGAGCTCGGATCGTGCCGCTCGCATACAGCGTTGCACGTTCCGAGCAGCCGCGAGCATATTTCTCGGAGTAACGAATTTAAATGGATGAGTACTTCACACCGTTATTTATTAATTAACTGCATTGCAATGTGCCGTGTTTCCAACGCGGCGAGGATCGGATTAGTGCAACGGATCTCTGAACACTTATCCGGGGAGCTCCGACGCTGAACCTACCGAGAGCTACCGGAAGTCAGAATTTAAGAATGTATTTATCGGAATTTAGAAAGTCCATGGATCTTTATGCAATTTCCATTCTTCATTGTTTATCTTCCTCGAATTGATTTCAGAGAAAAATCTATTTCGTTAATCACATAAATACCTTCTTGTATTTCATTAGTTTGCCATAAGTGCATACAGATCCGCAGCGGTTGAATAAAGAAATTCATTTGTCATGGAACTTCTATAATTTTAATAAATAGTGACAAATCTGAAACCGGTTATTCGACTGGTGTTGGTAGGTTCAGCGTTAAACAGTGCAAGGTCGAAAAATGTATTAAAAAGAAAATGTTAAATGTACAATGATTAGTCACATATATATGCAAAATTTGTTTGCAAGGAACATGATCGTATGCAAGCCTTGGGGCAAATGAAACGTGTACATTTGTATAATAGATGTTAAAACATGTTCACAAACTTACAACAAAAAAATTTATATAAACGTATTACTATCACGTCGCGAGAAAACTCGCGTGAGCTCACCTGACGCGATGTGTTTATACCTTTAGTGTACAGAAATTTTGTTGAGATCATGAGAGACCCCGGTATAACCTCCCGAGAGTTAAGGGTTGAGAATGCCAAAATGTCGGGGGACCGATCTAATCCAAGACGATCGTAATCGTCCTTCGGAAAAGTCATCAAATTCGTTTTTTGGACCTAATAGAGGCCCGTGAAAAAAAAAGTGGCGAGGACAAGTCGGTCGGTAATCCGGGGACGACACGGTTGCACTAATCCGAGCCGGTGCCGCAGCAGCCGAAACTCTTCGAGAACTTCGAGAATAGCCTCGTTTTCTACGGGTCCCCGACGCTCTGACGAGGGATTCGGGATCCGTGCCGCTACTTCCGCCAGTTTTATTTATTCATTTACTCTATAACCGTTCGAACTTCCGTTAGACGCGTTCGTTTGCGACTACGATTGTTCACGAACCCGTTGTGCACGGACCCGCCCCACCGCCTTTCAACCCCTCCCAATGTTCCTCGAAAATTTGCCCCGTTGCATATTCCCGTTTCCGTTTCCGTTCAATTGCACGTAGAAAATTACTCTCCGAGCGCGAAGCATACGGTAGCCGACACCCACACACACATAACCATACGAACGGAATGAGAAAGAGAAAAAACAACAAAGTACACGTTCTATTATAGTTTGATCGCTGCTCCATGCGCTTGACCCCTTCGGCGAGGAGCAGAAATAAGTTATTTTGTGATATCGAAACGGAATCAAATTCGATTATTCTAGGCGCGATATTGTACCGAGTATAATTGATATCCGATCAGTTGCTTCCGTCTCATTGAAGGAATCGTTAGTCGGACGCGGCCGAGTCATCGAACGACGTATTATAACACGCTTTTCGTACGCGTCAAAGGAATTGCGTTGGCTGTGCTGATTAATTCGTGGTCCTCGTGTATTCGTCCATTTTTTGTAGATAATCAATGTACGTTTTAATCTTGCAAATAATTTTCCTACAGGTTCACTTCGTTTTACGGAATGTAGCTTTACTGAATGTAACAATTTAATTAACGAACAATTGGTATCGAAGACAGTGAGAAGAACTATAATCTAGTTTTGGAATTAATCTCTCTGGCATTTCCTCTGTATCGTCGCGCGATTTGGGGACACAGTGGGCGGTCGTCATTGATTCGCCACGCCCCCCTGCCTCGCGATTGGCTGCGCCGCAAGGTGGTGGGGATTCCGTCCGCCTTCTGGGCGGAGCTACGGAAGAAATAGTGCGTTTAGCTCCTTATCGTCGCGCTTTGTTTAACCAACCACGAAAACTGGTCATACAAATGTTAGTTATTGTCCTAAAAACTAATAAATCGGATTTTACAAGACTGCCGAGCATGAGGAAGTGGGGAGAAATTATAGGAATAAATTTTGTCATTAAATTTATAGGATCTCCCACTTTGTCTCGAAAGTTGCGCACTTAAAACCGTCTCTTGCAAATCTAGTGTTGTAAATAATCCGCTTCCTTGTCTACAAGTACGCGGCTTCACTGCAAGAAATAGCTTTGGTAGCAATAAAGTCAATGGTTTCTGACCTTTCGAACTGTTCTAAAACGGGTAACAATTGAATTAACGAACAATTGGTATCTCAGACAGTGAAATGTCCTATAATCTGACTTTTCAGCTTAATAAGTTAATGGCCAAACTGTGAATTCTTAAGCATCATGAAAAGTGTCTGCATCAACGACAGGATACAAACGCTGCACAGACAGTAATTGTTCTGAATTAAACATCATGGTATTTTTAAATTCTTTAAATGATTTTAATTAATTTTGTTATAAATACGTAAAGTCCGCAGTGTAATACATGTACTGCACTTAGGTAGGAGGAGGTAGGATGAACATTTAACGTAACGTTTTCATGTTTAATGCAGATTGACAAGTGGTAGCGCACGTGTTAGGCTCCAGAACACTTTCTCCATTGAATTATAAAACGAATACTCGGTGGAATACATTGTTTATAGAGCAACGTGGTATTCCGTAGCGCTTTATATTTTTATCATCCAGTTGCAGGAGGTTGTACTAAACTGGGATTAACAATTGCAATTGAGTTATTACGAGGGCCACGAATTAGTTATGCAGCTAATGGATTATCATTGAACGTCGTGAACTGTTTCCGCTCTTATCCGACACTCGTCTGGACCCGCCAGATATAAAGCATGAATAGTTCGTAATACTCGCGTGCCGCGAGTGCTTGAAAAACGCTTCGACTCGATTCGCGAAGATCAATGATAATTAGGCGGTGGAAGAGAACGGAGGACTAGGGCTGCTAATATCCGAGTTCAGACAGTTTACAATTCTCTCTCTATCTCTCTCTCTCTATCTCTCTCTCTCTCTCTCTCTCTCTCTCTCTCAATCTATCTCTCTTTCTATCTCCCTATCCCTCTTCTATGCACAGGGTAATCTACGACAGAGAAAGAAAAATAACAAAAATGGATGAACGATTCCAAGACAACGAATAACAGGAAAACGTTTAATGGAACGTTCAGCAAAGAACTTTCTTCGTCCATTTTCGCGAGCTGTAAACACCATCGAACTTCTCGATCCTCGTTTCGTTCAAGTACCCTTCGTGAATAGTCTGTAACAACGTGTGCGAATTTCGTTAGGAGCGATGTGTGGATAATAGAGATTGTCGCTGACAATTTGTTCCGTACCTTGAAGCGACAAAATTGTTGAAATATTTTCTTCATGTATCAAGCGAGAATTTCACGAGGAAGAAATTAGAGTCGCGTGAAGATCGAATTTCGTAAGTGCTGCTATCTGTTTATGGCACCGTAGTACCGCGCGAATGTTATTTGGATAATTTGCTTTTCGTTTTATCCGCGACAGTTTTTTGCGGCTTCAAGGTGCGAAGAACCCGGTTCGTAAGAAGTACCATAAACGATTTTCATATTTCTATGTTATAAGAGACACAGCTTTACAGGATCCCATGGTAACGGATACGAGATTCGTCGTATAACAGTCTCGCTAACGTATTTATTATTGTAGCCGTGTATTATTTACATAAATTATTATGTGCGTCTATTATTGTAATATTATAATATCATTGTTATAACCGAGGCGAGATGATCTAGGCAGACCGTGCGAGCGTGACGATGGATCGAAATCGATTCAACGGGGGCGGTACACGCCAGTGTACCATAAATGTTTACGCCAATTTTCCTGGGTTCATTTGTATAAACATGAATCGAATGTGTTTATTATGTTAATAAAGTGTTCCCTCCCTACGAGCGTGTTCTGCCGATCTGATTAATCGCGTTATCACTCTCACCGCATCGCCGAGTTTGCAAACTATACTGTATCGAGTTGAGAAGTTGACTATTGCAAAGAAATGCGGGTTTAATTCGTTACACGACGTTTCCTCTGAATCGTCGCGCGATTTGGAGACATAGTGGGCGGTCGTTATTGATTGGGCACGCCCCCCTGCCTCGCGATTGGTAGTGCCGCGAGGTGGTGGGGGTTCTGTCCGCCTCCTGGGCGGAGCTACGGAAGAAATAGTGCGTTCAGCTCTCTATCGTCCCGCTTTCTCTAATGCAATCACAAAAACTAAGTGTACGCATTCTAATTATTACACTGAATGCTAATAAATCGGATTCTACAAAACTACCGAGGGAGTGGGGACAAGCCAGAGGAAAGAGTTGAACTATTAAATGTTTGATAATTTATGTTGTCTTAGTCACGAATGGGCTCAGATGAAGTGAAAACTTGATTTTCATTCTGTCTGGCCCACGAAGGCCCCAGTTTTGTACATAGTCAAACATACTTGTGCTTGTGGTGAGAAGTAGATTATGCGAACATGATGCGGAGAACCATCGCTTCTCTCTAAATGTATAGTAACGAGCAAAGTTGTTGTAGGAAGGGAATACTATTCTTCGTTGATAAGTTGGCCGACTAGGTCATTAGAAAATTCCCATGAGACACGTAATGACTTTCCAGCCAGAGATTAACATTCTACACGGTTGCACTGATCTAGATTAAAAATCAACATTGAATTCTACAAAATTTTGTTCGATTAATTTAGTATATTCCATAGCCTTGTCTCAAGAAACATGAAGATGGAAAATACTACAGAACAAAAGTATGTAAATTTATTTTACTTCGTTGTAAATCTGAGGACTTTCAATTAGAAAATTGCAAAATAGTTTCGTGTGTCATGGGATCGGTTAATAGCCAATTCGTTGAGCAATTTTCAAGCTACTGTTTTTCAAATATGAATGCGCGAATACACGCAGTGCAGCATCACCGATACCACTTGCGTGTGTTTCCATCATTGTTTATTATTGTTTGAACGCGCGCGTGTTCGCGTGTGTTTTTAAGATACAAACGGTAGTGTCTGTTTGAAGACGTGAGTGTTTGTACGAGTCCGAGACAACAGGACCTCCAGCACGATTCCGTCAATAATTGAGCTAAGCGTAATTCGGAGTACAATATTTGCGGATAATTTCGGCAGCCCTAGAACGATTGTAATTAAATCATTGATCTCTCCTCTTCAATGGAATTTTCAATATAACGTACCTATACCTTTTACGTTTCTGCGTGTGTGAAAACCCTTCCCCGACCGACCTCGGCCGTCGACCTTCCCAAATCATATCAAAACGGCAACTTATTTGCAACAAAGGTAAATTCGTCGAAATTCGTAGAGAATAATCTAAATCTTTAAACAATTGCTTTAAAACAATACTCCACTTAAGAGTTGAATTTTTATTTGACACACAATCCAGACACGATACTAAACTCAAAAAATCATAAAACATTGCTGGACTGTGGATTTTATGCATTTACAGGTAAAAATGGTTGAGCGAAAGACAAAATTACTGATTAAACTTGCTGAACTAAGAAATAATTTACCATTTCTTACAGTCGACTTGGAAAATTTTTTCATTAAAATCCACAGTCTAAAGTACCCACGATTACTCAGAGGGTGAACAAAAATCGGAATTAATTAGTAACGATTAGGTTCGATTTTATGATTCTCTTGATCGGAATTGAATTGATTTATTATCGATCAGTCGTCGTTGCATGAGACTTTGCTTCAAAAGACCTGATCCCGAGTTGAGTCCAATCGTTCTTCGAGCATCTTCCGCATGTTTAAGTAACATGATCGGGACTGCGGTTTACCGAAAGTTCGAGAGATCCACGAAGAAATCACGGTCAGATAAGCGTGGGTGGAATCTTATTTGACGGAGAGCTACGTTACCGTGCCCTCGGCGGTGTATAGATTAAGCTAATCATTTACTAAACAGTATATCTTCCGAGTGGTCTGTATAGTTTATCCGTATCGCGGTGTATGTTCGTGAAATAACGAGCTATTGGGGGAAGAGAATCGGAAAAGAAATGGAAAGGAAACGAGAGATTACGAAACGACAGATCGATCGAGGCGTTCTCGAAACAGACCGGAAACCCTCGACCTTTACTTCCGGGTTTTACTTCCTACGTTCATTCTTCCTACGAGAGAGGATACATTTGTCTATGTTAAGTTACGATTAGATCCTAGCAACGAGAGTTATTTGTTCTATATAGTCCTATGAATAAACTATACAAATAATATATATATTATTATATATGTATATTATTATAAATCAGATCTATATGTATATTTATATGTACAGAGTGCCTCATTTGAAGATTTACATGAAATTATTTCCACACCGCAGCTTGTTTCATAAAGTGTTTCTTGATCTCACGGTGATCACTAGACTGAAAATCTTTATGCATCTTTATGCAAAATTAGTAGAACAAATACAAAACAATAAAGACGTTTAAAAAATATTAAAAACACATTACAGTGATTTCTCTATATATGTCGCCAAGGCCTGGATGATAAACGTCGCGGAATTATCCCCACATATATCGAGAATTCACTGTATTTCCAACTCATCATAGTAATAAATATCCTCGGATGACCTCGAACGACCTTGAATAACCTACAAAAATCATAATTGATTACGTATGATAATAACAACCCCAAATTATAATAACCCCGATTATAGGTTAATAAATTCATCATGGAACGAGCAACCCATCAACCTAAATAAAAACATACCATATAAAAACGAAACAAAAATCATCTTGAAAGAAAGTATATGTTCGCCTACAGAAGATTTGTATTTTTTTTTTGTTTGACAACATTTTTTGAAACGAGCTATACTTTGGAAAATAATTTCACGCGAGACATCGACTGGGATACACTGTGTATATAGATATGAGTATATGTATATGGACAATGTTTTATGGATCACTATCATCAGAATAAAGTAGATTATGTCTTTTAATCGGCTCGGTGATTGATTGCTGATGGCTCCGTGTCTGCGTGTGAATTCCGAGAATGAGAGAAATTCATTGTTTCGAGACATTTAGTACGATGTGCCTTCGATTGCGTTACGGACTGGGAATGGATAAAGAGAAACGTTTGTAACCGTAGCCGTACCCAATTGTTGTTCTTGTTTTATAATCGAGGTTTATGTGTTTATGTGATTGAGAACGTTCGCCGTAGAGATTGTCTTTTTGATTTCGAACGTGTGCCACGGGAGAATTTCGAAATTCGTTTCGTTTCTGTTCTGTCGCAGAATTTTATATTTATTTTAGTTCGTAGACGATGGTAGTATCTTGAATAAACGTATTGTGTACACACGGAATTCGTTTTTAATTCAGTTCTAATTGTAAGTTGCTGGGAACGTTGGGAATGATTTTAGTTCCCATCGAAATTCCTGAGAAGATGTATTTATTTGCTGCTCTTTTCCGAATGGATATATTCAAAATTTTACACAGCTGGAATGGATTTTGGAATCTACGTTGAAGTAAATGTGTATTTGTACCTCTAGGTGAGTATGAGGTATCGATATCAGTTCTTAAACGATCTAATAAATTATTGGAAGAAAAATAATTGAAAATTTATTTCCCCCTTTCATCGACTTCCCTTTGCAATTATTTCAGAACATATTTTATTGAATCCGGAAATATAATACGAGTATCTGCATAGTCAATAGTGAAGAAAAGAAGAGCGTATTAAGATTCCTTCAAAAATTTATTTCATTTTTTAAGAGATAAACACTTTGGAATGAAAAAAAAGCGGTATTGAAAAAATCATAAGACACGTTAACTTCTTAGACCTTCAAGACAATCTAATCGAAGACTGAAGTTAGATAACTGTTCTATAATCCAAACACGTTTCACTGATCAGTTCGGATAACGGAGGTTCCACAATATCGCGAATTAAACGCGTAAATATGACCCTAAGTGCGTCGTGTTTGGAATCATTTTAATCGGGGGAGTGTCACGAGTATATTGGTGAAAGATTCATAAAGGAATCGTTAGAAATAAAAGAGTTTTACCACTAAATCAGCATCATCTTACCGATAGTGAATAGATGTTTCCTTCATTACGCTACGCTTTCTGCATTCAACGCTAGTAGCAATGAATAGTGTCGGCACACGATACACTGTTTACTCGATTCGTGTCCACAACACAGGTCCAGCCATGGACATATATCGGCCAGGAGATACTATTCTTTGATCCACGCGACCTCACATTCCTCGATGATCGAGGTCTCTCGAGCTTCTTGGCCCCTCACGGGGCATACCCGCGACTTTTATCGGCTATGGATTTGGGACATATATAGAGTAAACACTGTATTAGTGCGATTTCAGTCCCAACAATGTTCACGTATAATATCGTGCCATTAGTGTGCCCACCGAAGTAGGAAGGAAAAGCAGGAAGCAGTTCAACCATCACGGAAAGAGCCCTGTGTGACCGTGCTAACTGCCGTGCGACGCAGACAAGGGGCTGCTTATGAAAAAGGGGATAAACCGGAGGTTTCTTGCGTCACCAAAGGCGTGCAGCAGCCTCTGTCACCTTAGTCAACGGTTTCAAGGAATGCTTAGAGACCCCTGCATTCCCAACACACAGAGAGAGAGAGAGAGAGAGAAACAGAGAGAGAGCAAAAGAGAAAGAGTGGTGTACACGGCGTTGGGGATAGTGGCTCGTTATACAAAAATTTCACGACCCAGTGCCCTCAGCCCCCGTCAAATGAGCTCTCGTCTCTACTCGAGTCCACGGGTAATGAGTCTGTTGTTTCTCCAATTAGACCGAACGCGGACCAACGAGAAATAGGTATAAGCGGAAAGGAACTCGGCGCCGCGACACTCGTGCGGCCACTGCGTGCTAAGTGTTCTACTTCATTCCGACCGAATCCTCGAGCTCTCTCTCCCGGGCTTTCTTTCCCCGGTTTCACCAGCCACTCTCGCTTTCGCGGATATACCGCTACCTAAAAACGAAGGAAAAACCAGAAGTGGTAGACGGCAACGAAGGGCCGCGGGGGCCGAACAATAGCTATTTCGTTTCACGGATGAAGAGCGTCCGCGAAACGGGAAACACGCCGCGCCGCGGCTCGCTTTCGCGAGGAACTTCTTTTTAAGTAAACGTTCGCGAGATACAGCGGCTCCTGCGGTGCTCTTTGTTCCCGAGGACCTTTCAGGTACGGGGTCCTTGGGGATTGGGGACGATCTCGGCGAGCTTTGGTGGATACCGCGGGTATTAACCCTGTAATACACAATTACTTTTAGTACGTCGACAGAGGATTTTCTAATAGACTGTCCAACAACGACAGGAACAATGTAATCGATTTCTTACAGTCTTCTGATATTTTTACTGTTTCGTGTTTCGACTACTCATTTTTGTCTCAAATGCATAACTCGTCACTCTATATCCTAGAATGGCTTTTAGGAATCACGGGATCGATGTGGGAAACGCATGTGCTTGCATGGAAGAACAAGTATAACAAATTTTAAAGAGGGAAGTCAATTGTTTCTTATTTTGTAGACCATCCTATACATCTACCGAATCTCTCAAAGATATTCTATATGTACAAGATGAACAGAATGGCACGTTTAAACCTAAAAAGCTTATTTCGATGTAATGTATTGATGGATCACTTTCATAGCCTCGAATGTTTCAATGCCGACAGCTTTGATCTCGGTAGGAGGCAACAAGAATCCAGAATTTCCACCGGGAAGCTCGTAGGTGTACGAAAGATTGATGCCAGCCTTGCCCAGTGCCCAGTCGTCGCTACCTCCAGCAGCGGGGTCTAATTATCGTGTGAACAGAATATCAATTAACCACGGTGATTATTTCACGGGATCACCCGAAGTGTCCGTTAACGCTAAACCTACCACCGAAAGCACTGAAAGCACTTGTTACCTTACAAAAGGCAAGACAAGATTGAATTTATTTAGATGTACATATTAGAATTTATTAGATGTCAATCATTGAAGTGCTCAGAAGCCAATCAGTGTAAGTTGAAAAATGATAGGCTAAACTTTACTTCAGGAAACCAGAAATTTTTAACTTTTTTTTTTATGGAATCCTGTAGATTTTCGCGAGAATAGTCCGAAAATCCAAGCTTTAACCCTAGGAGATCAGTAGTTCAAAAGTTATGTGCGATTTTTAGTGTTTTTGTGAGAGCACCGCCATATTGGTATGTACTCTGATATCGTCCAATGAGCGAAGCCGCAAGAAAAGTACATACCAACATGTCGGGGCCCTTACCTGTTGAAAACGCTTAAAATCGCTCAACTTTAAACATATATAACTTTTGAACCAGTGTATTCCTAACATCAAAACATGGATTTTCGGTATTTTCTCGGGAAAGTCTACAGTATTACATTTAAAAAAGTTAAAAGTTTCTGGTTTCCTGAGGTAAAGGTTAACCAAATTATGTATTAACTTGTGTTTGTTATTGAAAAAATAGATCGATACTTACAAAGATGATTAGCAGAGGTACCATAAGTGTACTTAGTCCTACGAGAGGTGGCGATGGCAGCTGCACTCTTGCTCGCAAGATTTCTCTGTAGCATCGAAACAAGTTAGAATCACAGGTACAGGAAATAAAACAGAGAATTTCATCGTGAAACTGTTAACTTACCAATTCCGGTTCGTTGGCTGGGACTTTAGAGGTGTATCCCCAAGGGTACAGGATATACTGAAAAAAAAATAATATTCTCAATTTTTCACTGAGAGCGATAAAAAGAAAGGGTAGATAAGTGCGTGGAAAAAGAACGCGCAACGTGCAACAACGATTCGAGGCTGCGATTGTCCCAGGTTATTTTCATGGTGCGACGGAATTCGTAATTCTCCGGTACCCCCCCCCCCCCCTCCCAAGTGTGTTTAGGAATTTTTCGAGTTTACGCTTGCAAAAGCCTCCCACGCGCGACACGTGACCCGCAAACGAAATCGGCAAACTAGAAACGCTGCATTCGGAACAATTAAAAGCTTGCATTACCGCTCGGAACTTTAAACAAACAATGAAAATACCACGGAAAGCTTTCAAGAAATTAGTCAAGCATCGCTTGTATCGGGTAACGCGAAAAGTTCCAAAGCTTTTTGTGTTTTCAACTAACAGCGGCACTACTCGCAAGATGGCAGAAAATTGTCTACGGAGAATAATGCTTATTTGACTACTTTTCGTTAAATGTTAACCTTTAAGAGGGTAGTTCACCTCTGAATATTACTCTTATCCACTGTCCAGCAAACTCCGTTTCAAATCATAATTATTACAACATTTTGCAAGTGAAACGGTCTTGCAGAATAATCAACTGAGGATTAATGTGAAAGTTTCGAATAAAGACTCTAATGAACACTGGGAAAAAGTGTAAAATTTTCTTTAACTAATAGTGCAAAGAATGTTGATATTTACCTGGCCATAAGAGTGGAAAGTGACGTAGGCTTTGATGTTCTGTTTGCGTGCATTGATGAAGTCTCTCATGTTTCGCATTTCCGGTTCAGAGAACGCCTTCGGCCCGGCATAAGTATCACTGCATGGGTTGGAGGATGCACCAGCAACTGCAAACAATTTGTTACCATATATTTATATAAAATCAAAACTTACTATTATACTTAATATAAACTGTTAAATCTCGGACTCCTACGACATCTAGGCCTATGCCGGAGTTATTGAAAGAAGAAATACAGTTCTGTGCAACTCCTGATTTTTGCAATTGATGCAGACAATTTTTATTCAGTATAAAAATCGCATTAATATAAAAATTATTATTGGGTAATACGCGATTTGTCACAAAATAAATGTCAGAAACGACGGGAAATCAAAGCAGTGATAATCAATCAATGAAATAATACAGAAAATCGAAGAGATAGGAATGGAAAGAGAAAGAAAAATGCAAATGTACAAACACGCAAAGAATGAAAGAAGACTAACAGTAATTACTAATAAAGCGTCCAAATAAATTTTTTCCGCGACTTCTCCACCTCGTCAATTTGCGGGATAAACAAACCAAAGTCATTTTCATACATTTCGCAAGAGGTGTCCTAATCCGACGAACGAAATGAAACATTCTGCTGCGCGCAACGATAGAATAAAATTTGAAATTATTTTCTCATAACGTCTCGCCAAACGAGAAACAAATGCATTTAGACGATGTTCATTTCCAAAAACTCAATTTACCGCGCGCGCTCTGTCATAATAACAAAGAGGGGGGTAACGAGCAAAAAAACAGGTTTTAATTGAAAAATACGGTGCCGCGGATATTCAAATATATCTCGAAGAAGCGCGATTTATTTCTGATCCATATTCATACACGACGGGTCTATTGACATTTGTCAGACGCTAAGGAAAATTTTTTTTCTCCGCAGCTCAGAGATTTTCTTTTCTCAAACTCCGCACGACTTTCTGAAGTATTAATCAAATATCGGACTTTCCCGCGGGAATAAAAGTGGTAGAAATATCGTGGGAGAAGACAATACTAATCTTCCCGGGGATCTGGGGGAGGGGGAACCAGCCCCGAGGTAATACAGTGAAAATTTTTAGTACATGCGTCGAATTTTCTCGCGGGCCGCAATGTAATACGGGAAAGTGCTCCCGCGAATTTCTCGCAGCCGGCAACTTTCAAATGGCATGTCGAATTAGGGATCTCAATTTAGAGAGTCTCTGCAACTGCGCCTCGCGGTTGTGTTCGCCCTGTTCCACTGAATTTATTTGCTTCAAATTTCGTAAATGAAAAAAAAAAGGAAAAAAATAAACCCGCGACGCCGCTCCCGGGAAAATTCATCGAGTGGTTCGAATTAGAAAATCATTAGCGGCCGCGCTATTCTTTTTCGAGTTGTGTCAATTTTGGAAAAAATTAGAGATTGTCTTCGGAGAACTTGCGGAGAATTTATTCGATAGAATTATTTCCTTGTATCGTGATAAAAATGGCTGGAAATCTAAATAAACACGTTCGTGTTATCTTTATAGGCCACCATAAACTAGTCACGTTCGTTGCTCCATAAATCTAGTGTTAATAACAGACTGCGGATTTTTATGCAAAATAAAAATGTTTCGTGTCGATCGTAAATAATGGAAGCTAGATGAGAGTGTATTTATTCTTTGAATAATTGTAACACGTTCGGAATAACGTCAGAATATTGTTTAATTCTTCTAATGTCTTCACGTGTTTGTTTTATTACTCGTCTATTTTTACTTTAAGCGCATAAACTCCGCAATCTAGTTAAATAACTATGTGCGAGACGCGTAAAATTCTTTCGATAAATAATAAATATAAATTCTTTTCTTCGGAGGGGAGAAACAAACGAGTTCTAATTATCGTAAGGTAAGGGACCCAATTACTGTGCCTACATTAATTATATTTATTTTCGAAGCAAAAAAAAAAGAAAAAGAAACTAAGCGAAAATAAGTATAATTAATATTATCACAGTAATCCCTAGCCGCGAAGAAAATCATACGGCAAGGGGTTGAAACAAGGAATTTGAGCATTCGTACGGAGAGAAAATTTTTGTTTCGGGGAGCTTTTATGAACAATGAAATGGAGGAACGCGCGGCCGAGTACGGGAACAACACAACCCTTTGCGTAACTGGACACTTAAAGCCGGATCTCCGCGGAGATAATTCTCCGTTCTAAAGCCCGTGAAAACAGTTGAACGTAAACGAAAGGTGAAATTGTCATCGCGATGTCGAGAGGCCGCCGCCGACATCCGTAACGCCGGCAAATGACTCCGGGAGTTCTCAAAAGTCAGTGTGTTAAAGCCCGAATGAAGAGACCCGCCGCGCCGCGCCGGAGTAACAACCACCGGCGGGTAACGAGCAAGTTTTTATCACGCTCAATCATAACTTCAATGAAAACGCCGCGGCAATTGCTCTCCAAAGAAAAGTTAGAGTGCAATAGTCGAGTTTAACCGTGACACAGTACTCTTCATGGAACACGAGGAACGAGTGGGGGAGGGGAGGTGGGCAGATGCGCACCGACTAACGACGTGTTCTCCTTTCTCGTTCAATTATTTGCGATAGAAAAGTTCGATTGCCTTTCGACGAACATCGTTGCCGTTTCAATCAACTCGAGCGAAATCAATTCGCCGCAAATAACATTAATAATAATGCCGGGCGACACCGTAATCGAACGACAACGATACGATAACCGAAAATTCAAATGTTTCTCGTAGATTTCTACGATCTAATTGCGGTGATTAAATACTTTTTTTTTAAGAAATATGTACTTGCATTTGGCGACGTTAAAATGAAATAGTCATTACACAAATGTGCATACATTTGTCAACGTTGAATTAGCATGTTGGTTTCTATTTATAAAAATATTCTTCTTTTGGCTTCTATAAGTCGATATAATAAAATGAGAATTTATATAAAGATCTACGATTTATTAATTAACCTTCCCCTTTGTCATTTTCGCAAAATTGCTTCAACAAATAATTCGTTTCATAGCATTTTTCAATAAAGAATATTGTTAACTTTCTAAATAAATAAATATTAAATATATTAACTTCTTTATAAGAAAATTGACATTATTTGATAAAAAGAAATAAATAAAAATGTTTAATGTTTTTTTTTATTTTTCTAATTTGGCTATTTCCTTGTAGCAGTTATCGACTTTTTCCTGAATACATGCGATTGGTATCGACATGAAATGCCGAACTAGAAAAAAGTTGATAACACTCCCGATATCATTCTGCAATATCTCGTTGTTAACAAACAAAGTATTTCATCCAATAAAATGATTCGATCAATTTCGACAATCAGCACGATTGCACGATTTTACAAGAGAACAAATGCACCATGAATCACGTTAATAAAATATCACTGCCGCAATCAAATCACTTCCGCGTGATTTCAAAACGTGCTTCCAAAAATAACATTTTGTTATTTGTATATGTATATACACTTTCATATATCACGATCAATTTGTTTCTCGTTGTTTAATATTGATTCTCGAGCGATTAAACAGTAGATACGTCGATGGTATCGCCGACTTATCAGCGATCTCGATATTTGATTGATGTGCACCGTAATCTCCACGAGGAAATATTAATTTGTCTTTTTAATAGAAGTCCTCGTCGCTCTCGAGTTTGATCGGCCACGATAAAGACGTGCAATAAAGTAATTATACGTGGACAGTTTTTAATCGATCGATTCGCGAGAGATATTAGATTGTAGCTGTCATTTTCTTGTTTGAAAAAGTTTTTTGTTAAATTGTCTACTCACCCATCCATCCCATATCGTAGTTTCTGTTGCCATCGGTACCGCGGCAGGTTGTTCCGCGGTTCGGAGACCTTGTCTTTCTCCAGAGACGGTTCTGCAATGAAATTATTGTTGCAATTTAGTCAAACAAACATAAATATATCCGAGAAAATGAAAAAGGAAATATTTGCAATATTTATGTATCTTTTCCCGGTATCAACTCACTTTCATTGAAACGAACACTACAAGATAAATAATTTAAATAAGAAATTGAGATTATGTTAAGATTAAAATTAAATTCTATGAGTCATTTATTTTACATAAAACCTAAAAATATTTTAATACTGAAATTAAATAATCTGGTTAATTTATCTGCGTAGTCGTCAAGTTTCATTAATCTTTTTTTGGTTGCATTGGCTTGGTTTGAAAGTAGAATAAAATATTGCAAGATAAATGTAAATTGTTTGTTCTTATTTTATAAATCAATTTTCTAACCCTCGGGGTTTTCTAGTCCTCCTTAAAAGTTTAACAATATTTAAAAAATCTTGTTTAACAACAGCAAGTAAAGTCTTCAATGTACGCGTGTGACCGAGACATCACTTAATAAGGAGATTTCCAATAATCTAATCAAATAATTCGCTGTTCACCCGTTTCATTTTGTAAATCAATCTTTAAACCCTCAGAATTTTCTGCTGATTGTTAAAAGTTCGATAATATTAAATTAATCTTGTTTAATAGCAATAAATAAGGTGTTCATCTCCTAGCGAACAAAATGTATTTCTACAAAAGGTGAAACAACGCGGAAGGAAATATTTTACTAGTAATTGTTTTTAACGGTGACTAAGGGTTTCTATGGCAATGGTGAATTGAAATGACAAGTAAAATATAATTACCGAAGTAGAACTGTGCGTGAATGCATAGCCATCAGGGTTCAGTACCGGAAGAACGTACCAATCGACGGTTTTCAGAAGATTTTTATTCGCCACCAACTGATCTACTATGTAGAGCGACGTCACTGGAGCGATCCATTCTCTAGCATGAATACCGGCGTCGATAAAAATGGCACGCTTATTATTACCACCAGTTGACAGCTTTAGAACTTTCATTTGCCGTCCCTCATAGGACGCTCCTATGTTGATTAACGAAGCCACGTCACCGTGGCTTTGTACTATGTAGTTCAGATACTGATCCACCTAACGGAACATCACATGTTATTTTCTGCACTATCATTTTTATATTAACTAGAAAGTTCAATCGCTTCTCCGAGCATAATAGCATCCCACCCAACAAAGCATACACGCCGTTTAAAATTTAAAAATAAACGATGTAACAAACATTAAAACTATGTAATATTCTTTTCGAACATAACCGATCCATTTTAAGGAATAAAAATCATATCATGAACTGTCCATAATAATGAAAATAGTCAAATAGAACAGGAATGATTAAATTTAATTTTGCGTTTTTCTTTTCTATTGATGGTATTATTTGCAAGATTAAATACTAAAACAACACTTTTAATAGAATAAACAACGCATAATATTTCAATTCAAAATTCCTGATAGTTTCAAACGTGGACTCCTCGTTAGCTTAAAGGAAGATAATTTTTCTAAACGATGTATGAATGAGAAATAAATTGGAGTTCTATTCTCAAGAGAAATTAAGCCGCCCCGTTGCGCAAGTAAGTTGTTACGTACTTCGTTGTTATTAGGGTAGTAAGTGAAAGACAATTTTCCAGAAGGAGCACGGTTTTGCGGAAGAAGCGACTGCAGTCTGCGCTCAATTTGTTGATTGATGTATTCCTCGGTGACTGCTTCTCGAACATTGTGAACCAGGACCGTGTAGGTCATGTCATTTTCGTCCAAAAGACTTTTAAAACCGTCTACTTTGTCCGCCGTCACCAACACGTCGACGACGCTCTCGGTCATTCGGAGAAAATCGAAACCAGAAACATCCACGAAATTTTTCAATAACATAAGCTGCTCCGGCGTACTCACGGAAATAGAGAGGCTTTGCATCCTGTCAATTTCAGTAGATTAAATTTTCATCTAGAGCCACTGCTGATCAATAGGCGGATCGTGGCTTTTGCTCGTACGAGAGAGAAACTTGTTTGCCAAATTAAATATGTCGAATTCGTTTCAAGCAACTATCATTTACATAGCGAAATTTCATAATTGTAAAATTATATGTCATATTTCTAAAATTTCAGTTCAAATTGCTAAATATAGGAAATGAATAACCGATCAGTAATTGTTTAATGGGAAATGGAGAGGATGCTGATATGCAATATTTATTAAATTGATATCCTACCGATTTAATATTATAGAATAATCGTAGCTAATTTAATTATACAAACACGCTTTCCAAAGATCACGACTTTTAAAAATATAAATTCATTGTGACCGTGAGTATTTTCATAAATATATAAAAATTATGTCAGTCACATCAAAAAATAGAAAAATTATAAACAATAATCAAATAACATTTTCTTTTTAAAGACAAGTTGGATAAATTAAATATTGATAATTAGTGGATTGAATGACGAGAAAATAAGACGTTATTATTTTTAAAACTACAATTTCTTCCTCCTACTCAGAGCCAAGTTGGAAAAATTGAATTCGGATAATTAGTGGATTGAATAGCTAAAAAATAAGACGTACCCCTCTAAGGGTGGCAAAACCTCCTCGTTAGCGGCAAATACAGCCGCGACACAGGCGGCAATCAACAGAATACGCATGATGACGGCGATGATCACTCAGAACTAATCCGACTCATCGTCTCCTCAATTTCTTATATATCGACTCCCGTATCTACATCCATTATTGTGCGCATTTTATTTACGTTTTTCTAAATCCCCCCCAAAATTCCAGACGACCGAGACGATCGCCAGTTCATCATCATCATCGTCGATGATAAGTATCGATTGGAAAATTAACAAAAGTGGCAACGCTCTTATGAAATCGCTGCTAGCACAGATCCAGCAAAGATTACCAGTTGAAAGAGGTTGTTATCGCGCGACAGATAGCTTTGATTGAAACTTCATGAGGAATTATTGATTCATTTTTGATACTTGAGAAAAGATATACCACATCGATCTAGTGCAGTGTGTTGTCGCTAATAATGCTGACACGTCGATATCGCGGCCAATCATGTTCGTAATTAATAACAACGATCTTTACTTAATTACATTGTTCACGCAAAGTGCGTTCCTCCTCGTGATCCCACTTGATGAATGATACTAGCGAATTAATTGATTTGAAGGTTTTCGTGGAAATAATTTAACCATGTTTGTCTAGATTAATCTTTCATAGATGCTATTTCTTTTATTATAATTATCAATTTACAAACGTTCTAAAGTAAGTTTCTGCGACAGATAACAAAAAGAAACATTGTTCATGTTAAAATTTTATTTGCGAAGTCACGTTGTGCCTTACGAATCATTAAATCAAAAGTTTTAAAAGCCTACTGTATTTCAAATATTATAATTTATTTATTTACTTTAAACATTTTCGCTTAAGCTAGTAATAGAATATTTAAATAAGAATAAAAATGACATACGCTTTCTGTTAACAATACTAATCATAGTTATTGTATTGTGTATTCATAATATGTGTATATAATTGTTCTTAAGAATAACTTCGAGAATTGCAAGAACAAAAATGACATAAATGAAAATCGTCTTTCAGATATAATTTCGCATGTCGTATAAATATAGTTATTAGATATCTCGGTTTGTTTATGAAATAATTGATATTATACAAGAATTTGTATAAAACATTGCATGTAACATTCAAGTACAAACACTTAGAACCATTATTGTACAAATGCTCTGTTAGAGATTTTCTACATTGAACATGTTCCATATGTACATGTCGTTCAGAGTTATCCTTTGCTGGGGTATTTTATTATAAACCTGTTAAAAAAATTATTAAAACTTGGTAAAATAGACCGGATTCTAAGATTACTCAATCTTTCAGATAATACCTTCTTAAATTTCTTGAAATTAACACTAGCACGAAGTGAAGAGGACAGATTATTACGGTTTTCCTAAAACATTGAAATAAACATTGTTTATTTGCATTTACACTTCATTTTAAAGACTTGAATTACTAATCTTACAGTTTGTGATGGCTTTACGGTATTCGATGACGTCACAGGAACTTCCGTGACTGAATTGACAGAACAAGATTTTTTCCTAGTGAGCGTCAGAAAATCTTCAACGCTGTCAAACTCGTCAGAAGATTTTTTTCTCTTTCCAGATTTTTTAACAGACTCTCTCTCTATCTGTGACCCCGTTTCTGCCGAATAATTATTATCTGCTCTAGATAAAGGTGTGCAATGCCTATTTACTTCTGGACTTTTAACTCTAACACTATGATTGTGAACCAATTTGGACAATTTCTCTTGACTCAGAATTCTATTGCTTCTTCCTCTTCTCAACAGTATCTCTTCCAATTTATTTTCTTCTTCTTCGTCGTCATCTTCATCATTTATTAGCTCAATTACTTCGTGTGCGGGAGTTCCTTTATTCGCTATCATTGACTCTTTCATGCGACTAATTTCTTGCAAGCTTCTATTTTTATTTCTCACACACTGTGATCTCTGTAGAGAACATTGTGCACCTTTTTCATTATCATCTGATGAATCATTCGTTTGTGGAGTACATTTCAGAGTTCTCTGTGAATTAACTTCTTTTGCCTTCTGCGTAGATTTCTTATTAATTGAAACATCATTATCAGCAGATAAATCACTCGAATCGGGAACGTATTTCACTGTCTTTCGTGAAGATACTTCTTTTTCTCTTTGTGTAGATATTCGTTCAATTGAAATATCACTATGAACAGCACCCCTTGCATTCTGACTTACTTTAGACGTATCAGCTCTTAGTATATCTTGTGTTCGGGTTGAATCATTCGTTTCTGGAATATATTTCATAGCTTTTTGTTCTTCTTTAGCATTTTGCACAAGTCCCCTTTCAACTGAAATCTCGCTATTAGGAGTGCTTTTTGCACCCTGACTCGCTTTTAGTGTACCACTTCTTAGTAAATCTTGTGTATCATATGAATCTTTTGTTTCTGGAATATATTTCGCAGCTTTTTGTACTTCTTTAACATTTTGCATAGGTATCCTTTCGACTGAAATCTCACTATTAGGAGTGCTTTTTGCACCCTGACTCGCTTTTAGTGTACCACTTCTTAGTGAATCTTGTGTATTATATGAATCTTTTGTTTCTGGAATATATTTCGCAGCTTTTTGTACTTCTTTAACATTTTGCATAGGTATCCTTTCGACTGAAATCTCACTATTAGGAGTGCTTTTTGCACCCTGACTCGCTTTTAGTGTACCACTTCTTAGTGAATCTTGTGTATTATATGAATCTTTTGTTTCTGGAATATATTTTGCAGCTTTTTGTACTTCTTTAACATTTTTCACAGGTATCCTTTCAACTGAAATCTCACTATTAGGAGTGCTTTTTGCACCCTGACTCACTTTTAGTGAACTAGTACTTAGTAAATCTTGTACATCATATGAATCTTTTGTTTCTGGAATATATTTCACAGTTGTTTGTACTTCTTTAATCTTTTGCGCAGGTCCCCTTTCAATTGAAACCTCAGTATACTTTCTATCCTGACTCTTTTTTGGCGAACTACTTATCATTCTATTATCTGATTGAGATGCAATGCAATCCGATGCCATAAAATCGCATGATTCGGGAATGACTTTAACGTTCTGCGTCGGATTCCTTATATTGAAGTTCTTTCTTATCGTAACGTTAGAAATTATATTCGGTAGTATTCTCAGATCGTTTGTCAGGTCCTGCGTATCAAGAGCTAGAACTTTGGAGGAGTCAGGTTTTGACTGTGATCGTCTTAACAGTTCCTCAAATCTATATTTTGGATTGCAGTACTTTTCTGTAGAACAATGTAAAATTGCAAGTGGAATGTCAGTCTCCGGTATCATTTTACGTTTACACTCCCGCAATGAATTATCTGTAAATTATTAATTACAGATAAAAAAAATACACAGAGAGCACCTACAACAGACCATCTGAGTAACCCTAAAGTAAACTATTTTCTAATATACTTAAATGGAATGCTATATATTTTTTATATCATAAAGTGTGTGTCAAGACATTCATTCATATACGACATAATGATCTACAAGGTCATACTAGGTCAGAAATGGAAGGAACATTTTAAATATTTACGCCATTGCATTGCTTTCCAAAAAACAGTATTACTTTCTCCTCTTTCATTTCTCTCTAATATTTTCTGCAAGAAAACTGCTAGCTAGTAATAGTGCGAACACCCTGTATTCGTTTTTTATCGCAATTACCAGCATAGTTATTCAGGTGGCCTGGTCTTAGGTAGTTTACTCTGTAGACAAGAACGTACGGAACTATGTAAAAATTGCTTACATATTGTCTCATATTCGGGCAGTGCGCCCTGTGTCGATTGCGTTGTGTCACTCTCAGGGTATTGTAGCACAATAACATTAGGTGCACAGATCTCCTTAATGGTCAGAGGTCTTTTCGAATATAATATTGACTTACCACCTTTAATATATATATATACATATATATTATAAGTAATAAGAAAAAACAAAATTCTTAATATTCAGTCATTTGCTTTTTACCTGCCATGCTAATCATTTTTCCATACAATTTGTACTGGCGTTCGCTGAAGGACACAAATATGAAGCTTCCAAACAGAGTCTTCCTTTTCACATTTACACAGAGGGACACGGACTGTTTGTTGACTAATGACTCGACAATCGGTGGAACAAAATCTGCTGGCTTTGGGAGCTCGTCACCTGTCTCAATAGCTTGTTTCATGGCCTCCCAGAAATTCAGATGTACTATTGGCACTGCGGAAGCCATAGCCCATGTAACCTGAACCAGAGAAAGTTATTAACTACTGGAAGACGATAGGCAAGTATACGAACATCTTTGAGTGAAAACCTTTTCAGTTAAGGCAGCTTTCGACACTGTTAGATGAGTACAAGCACGTGTCCAATTATGAGAAATCATTCCATCAATTTCATCCAATATACCTTGTAGTTTCTGTTTTTCGGCATTGTGGAAGGTGGACACAACAGTTATTAAGGGTACATATACTACACTAAAATATAAATTTAATATATATAGTTTAATATATATATATAAATGTATAGTTAACTAATAATAATCAAAATTTAAAATTTTACGTAAAGACATGTTGCTGTAAACCAAAGCGTATTTTATCTCCATTCTTCAATATAATCCCTGCACTAGTAACTTGCAGTTTTTCTTCTTCATTCACAATAATATATGTACCATACTTAGAGTTGACATCTTTCAGTTCACACTTAGATATGGGTTCATCACACTAAAGTGGTAAAAAGCATTTTAGTAAACATTTAAAATACTGATATGAATTTTTTCAGATACCTTTATTATTTCTATGGGTTTGATGTGTATAAAAGCGTGTACTCTACTGATAGACTCATCGTTTTGCAGAAGAATGTCACACTTCTTTCTACCAAATGTCACTTGTTTGTTTGGCTTCAAATACAGGTGCTTTCCTGAATACAAATAAATGAACATTCAGTGTTATAACTGCATTATTTACTGCATTCTCTTATTTTAATCGTTGCTTGAATAACAACAAATATTTACCTGTTGAAGTTATCAAATACCACATTTTGTTATACTTCAGAATAATTGACAGGTTTCAGAAACAAAAACTTTTTCATTTGGTTGTTACAAAAATGTATCATAATTAGACACACTGTCAAAGATGTCAAACAACCTTATTATTCACGCAGAAGCATATTGACACAGAGTAAGATCCTATAATCTATGACAAAAAATTCAAAAACGTATGAGTCTCGAGTGCCATGTGTCATTGAATAATTAAAATGAAGAACAACGGAACAACCACTGAAATTAGCCTAATGCTACCGCCATCTACATTCAGTGCTAGTGGTATCTGCATAGCCATTTTTTTCTTATGTATGGTATCACTGGGCAGGTAACTATTTTGTTTTTGATTGTCGGAGTTTGTGCACAGTGTATGCATTCGAATCTTACCGGGTCAGTCCGGTTAGTTGGTGCGGTCAAAGTGCCAGTCATTCAATATTTCGACACTGTAGTTCATTCATTAATATTATATTAGATACATCATAATAAACAATGGGTGCAGTACGCGTGATTAACAACGACAGCCAATTTTATGGCGAAATGGTGCGTGCGGGTACAAAATTGGTTGTAGTTGATTTCACAGCAACATGGTAAGTTTGTTGAGGTTATATTAGACTCGAAGATGAAAATGATTTCTACAGTCCTTATATGTATCTGTTTTTAAATATAAAAGTTAAACTCATTACTTCATCAATTTGTAGAATTTTTTCCTTCAATCATGTAAATAATGTTATTTTAAAGACATTTAGTTTACCCATTTAAATATCACATTCAATTTCTTCGATTAAATGTATATATATTGTTTTATGAACTGATGAATATATTCTATCGAAATGTCTTTTATTATCATGAATCTATTTTATACAAATCCTGTTCAAATTTCAAAGCGAACTACATTGATATTTCTCTAATCTACAGGTGTGATCCTTGCCAGAGAATTGCACCAGTATTTGAACAATTATCAGTTAAATATCCAAACGCAGTATTTCTTAAAGTTGATGTAGATAATTGCACCGAAGTTGCTGTTGTACAAGGTGTTAGTGCGATGCCTACATTCATATTCTATCGTAACCAAACGAAATTGGGCTTATGTCAAGGAGCTGATGCAGTTGAATTAGAATCGAAAATTCAACAGTTTTATGGAAGTACAGAGGCAGAAGAAACTGAAAGTCCAGTATCTGGACATGTACGAACTAGTGATAATGTCTTTCTTTATATATTTGGAGTATTATTTATTGCAATTTTGTATTACTGGGATAAGCAGCAATAAAAAAAAAGTTATAATAACCCTCTTTCGAAAGATATTTATATAATTACTATTCATTTTAAACAGTTATACTAATGAAGTTATCAAATATATTCTGTGAAGTACATGTATTTGTAATATTATAGTCTTTGCTAAAAGACATATTTTACACATACATGTTTCCCCACATTCTTAATAATGTATCTACATGGCAAAATGTAAAAGTTTATATTTATATGCTTTCATTTTAACACGTTCGAGACAAAGCTGATTTTGATGACAGAGTATAAACAGAAAATAACGTGCTCTCAATGCGATAGAGATTCTATTTCACTTTATGTTTAGATTATGCAGTGATTCCCTATCATTCGATAAACGGATGGAAAACAAGAAATAGATGTTGGCTAACAATAAGAGACGATTAGTTTAGGCAGAATCACGAGAAAGTAATTATAGAAATTACAGTTTTGTAAGTGTACTTTTCATGTTACATATATCAAGTTTATTTATCAGATTCGATACAGTCGATCCACCGAGTCCGACGCCGGCTAAACGGAAAATTCAGTGTTGGTTTACAGAGTCCGACGTCGGCTAAATGGATAATGAAGTGTGTCAGCCCTCAGGGCCTGACACCGACCTAATGAAAAGTTCAGTGTCAGTCACCAGGGACTGACACCGTCTCGAACGTGTTAAATCAAAATTTGTATTTTTGTAAATTTTGTCCTGCATATTTTACCCAACTATTGTAGTTACTGTTTATTCTAAATTTAATAGAAACTATGACATGTAATATACTTTTTCAGATGGACCTAGTTACATTTATTTCCAAGACACAATGCGAGTGTTTAAATGAGTCTGATGAACATAATTTCTTACAATGTTTGACTTCAGAAGACGGATACCTTGAGAGCGACTGCGACGAGCAATTGATATTGTCTATCGCATTTTTGCAAGCAGTTAAAATTCATTCTCTGAAGATCAAAGCTCCTAAGGATAAGGGACCAAAAAATATTAAATTATTTATTAATCAGCCTAGAACAATTGATTTCGACGTGGCAGAGTCTAATACAAGCATCCAGGATTTGACGTAAGATTTTCTAATGTATTCTATTAGTTTTCATGAGATGACAATTCATTTTAATAATTTATTATTACAATGTGCAGTTTATCACCGAACGTTCTGGAAGACGGCACTCCAGTCGGTTTACGTTTTGTCAAGTTCCAGAACGTACAGAATCTCCAGATATTTGTAAAAGATAATCAAAGTGGTAGTGAAACAACGAGGATCGATCATTTGGCTGTTATAGGTTCGCCAATCTCTACTACGAACATGGGTGACTTTAAGAGAGTAATTGGTAAAAAAGGAGAGAGTCATTAACAGCCAGTACTTCCTACACAATGAATTGTAAAAGAAAATATTATTTTAAATATACTTTCCACAGCCATTATACTTTGCAAAAGTAATACTAAAATAAAAATTTGTTCATTATATTTCTTCTACAGACTATGTGAACATTATATATTGTGCATTTAGGATCTGCATTAATAAAGAATATATGATATTTATTATACATATACATCATTTCTAAATTTATGTAAATTTTGTACGAAATCTAAAAATTTTGAGAAATAATGAGTAATTAACAAGACTTACGCGTTATTCTTTATTGCAAGCGATCCTGGATAATTAGATACAATACAAGCAATACTAGCCTATAAATTATCATTTTTAGTATTTATTTGATCTACCAGAATTGTTCATTGATTAGAAACTCTAATATCAACATATGGAATTGCTCATTGAAAAATTTAATACATGCAATGTTAAGAAATAATAAAAATTTATTGTACCTGTAATAGAGAACTAAACAAATTCAATAAAATTTATACATCTTATGTGAAGTTGTTTGCTTATTCTGATTCGACAAGGAACACGAAATAAGAATACGGTTTTTATTTTAAATAAAAATGCTTAATATTATTATTAACTACATAATGTACAAAATTGTAAGTATAAATCATTATATATAAAATTTATGAATGCACTACTTCCAGCTTAGTGTTCACGGACAGGTTTTATGAATTCGCCAAATGCCACCGCAACGACAAGCTCTGGCCCATCTTTGATCCCATGCTCTAATTGCAGCTGTTCTTGTCATATTTTGAACTTGAGCTTTTCCACCACATCTTAAATTTTATTTCACAATATAATTTCTGAAATAACTTATTTAATAGTTTCATAAAAATATATACAGGCTGTTCACGTTATTACTAGCCAGCGTATTTCTGGCAAATAATATTAGAAACAAATGAAAAAGCAAAAAGTAATTTTTTTTTAGAAAAAAAAAAACTTAAAGACTTGGTGACCATTTTTTTCAATGGAATGCTATATTTTTTTTATCATATAAAAGCGTGTGTCAAAGACACTCATTCGTATATGACACAATGACCTACAAGATCATACAAGGTCAGAAAGGGAAGAAAAAGTTTGAATATTTCTTCCATTTTTTTCTAATATTTATTATATGCAAGGGAAACACTGGCTAGTAATAGTGTGAACACCCTGTATATGCTACTTAATTACAATCGTCACATTTAATACCTTGTACACTGTTTAACAAGAAGTGGTTGTTTCCCAAGATACAAATGTCTAATACCGTCTACGATCTGTCCACTATGCATACAGCCTTCAACTGAATTAAGCTCAGGTACAAATAATAACTGTTCAGATTCCACACCATACTCCAACTGCAACAAAATTGAATTATCACCACAACCAAAATGGAATTCATAAATCAATGTAACAATGCTTATGAATTCTTTACCTGTAAGGGAAAACTCTGATAAAACAGAATAGGTGTAGCTATAGCTGTTATGCTATTACCCTGATGTAATTGGGGTATCATGATCTGATTTGGTAGCAGGCAACAGTCATCTGGAAGAAAGTGATGGTCGTAGCACTTATTTAACTTATTACTTTATGCGCACAAAACTTCGGTCCTTATCTTCATCTATTGCGATACATTTAAGTTAAAATAATTTATATGTCGAATGTAGTGATTAAATTATGAAAGAACTATGGAATTATAATTTCAAATATTTTATCGGAAACGAGTCTCCTATTACACTTTAAATACAACAACTTTTTCTTTAGGCTTTTCACTTTCATTGTCTTGTGTCTCTTCTTCTATCGCGATCGCTGAGTCTTTGATTATTAAATTGATCGAATGAGGTGCAACTATTTCTTTTGTATTTTCTGGATTAACATCTATGTATACTTCGGTTTTCTCGCTCTTTGGACTTTCTACATTTGCGATAAAATAAGTTGATTCGGGATCGCTGTTCGGTAACGGATTTTCCGAGGATTTTTTCTCATTTGGTGCATCAGCGGCAACGCCCTTTTCGTTAGACGAGAAATCATTTGGGAAAAAATGTTTCCCGTCTGGCACTTTAGCACTGCCATTTTCTTTATTTTGATCAGCTTCCTCGGCTGCCTTGATGAGATCAATAAAAAATAATTCTCTTGGCGACAGAGGTCCTTTTGGAGATTTTGGAGTATTCGTGTCGTCATCCGGTGTAACCGTCACCAGTTTCAAATAGTCTTGCATCGATTGCCGTTGAATTTTAGGGACGATGTTTCCCGATTTTAATGCATCACTGTCTTCTCCGTTTCCATCAGAATCACTGTTCAGATTTACTTTGCCGGTGTTTTCAATATTATTGCCCGAGTTACGACGATGTATCACAAGAGGTGGAAGATCTTTGTGCTTCCTACTCCTATTTCGTCGCATTTCAAGAGAATTGTTTTTATCTGTCTCATCGGGTTCACTTTTAATTTTTTCCTTATCTGTAATTTTGTCCTCTTTTGTTTCTACAAACTTTACACTATGCGTAGGACCGCCTTTTTCATTGGTCATTGGCCCCAGTGTCATTTCACTGCTAGTGCCATATGTTTGCAATTTAACTTTCTTATCTTGCTTAGTATCAACGCATTTCCAAACTACAGTTATGCACAGCGTAACAAAGATCCAAATGAAAAATGCTGTGACCCAATATGTAATGAATATATGTTTCGAGTAATGGTCATTTTTGCTACCGTGAACTGCATGGATTAAAAGTGGTCCTAGTACGAACCAATAAAGTACAAACACGCATAGCATTACTATGCAAAATACAGTTAGTTTATATGGTTCTGTGCATTGACAACAACGTCTTTTCCCACTTTGCTCTTGAAGTAACTTCTGCTCTGTTAAAGCCAACGAGTTCTTGTGTTTCACAGCAAGAGCTTCACTCATTTTGAACGATTAAGGCGCGCAATTTTATAATTATTATGAAGCAAAACGCTTTTCTTTTTAAATAAAGAAAACAATGCAACATTTAATGTAGACACCCGAGCCTATGTCTAATAATACTGAAGGAAAGAATCAGGATTTTCCCTTGACATACAAGGAAGTGGTACGTTATCTTACTTCCTATTAACCGTCGCATTCTGATAAAGACCGTGTAACTGTGCATGAGCGTTATAAATGATTCATCTCGCTTCTGACACGATCAAATGAATATTCTTTAGAAATTATGGTGAAGCACTTACCTATTAGTCCATCATCTACTTGTTGGGATTGAGTATCTCCGTTCGGTTGCACCAATTTTGACAATAAACGGAACAACAATGCCAACACGTCGAGATTATCGGCGCTGCGAAGAAATACTGGCAGACACGAAGGACGCAGTAAACCCCATATACGTATAATCACTAGTAGCTCTCTCAACGTATTTAAGGCCTTATGATCCTTGAGAAGCTCGTACTATGGTGTAAAGTATAATCAAATTATTATAAAACAGAGCAGTTCGAAGTTAGTGATATTATTTTATAATTATTTATTATACTAACACCACCGGTTTTCATTTGTAACCGTTGCTCTGGAAGGCGAGCTAAGAGATTTAAAGCCAGATCTGCTACCCATTGAATTAATTGTTGCAACGATTGAAGCGTACTAGGTTCTACGGTAAATTCCTTGGGATCAAGATGCAAGAGTACCTGTCAATTACACAGTTATAATCAAATATATATGTCAGGTTATCACTGTTGAAAAAATGGCTACGTTTATACCTTATCTACATCCGTAATTGCATCGTTAATGACTGCTGCTAAACTCTCTGCTGGTCCCTTATCATGAGAAATCAAATCAGACGGTCGTAACAACGATTTAAAAGCTGTTGCCACTGAATGAATCATAAGCAACGACGATAAGTCTGCTGCTTTGCTTTGCCCAGATACTAACATTCTGAAAGTACATTTTCTATAATCATAATGCACTAAAATTATGTCTAAACGATTTCGAAATGATACAATACCTGTATAACGACGTCTTGATACAAAGGAATTGTATGTAATGATACTGCTGTATAGGCTGTAACTGCCTATTGAAAGAAACGTCCAACCTTTCGCATAATGGTTCAATCATCGACGATCTTAAACATAACAATATGTCTAACCAGTCTAGTCCAGTTACAAGACAGTATTCTAAGAGTGTACAAGCGTATGTTAATGTTATTGATGGCCCTGTAAAGTTAAGGACGATCAAGAATTATTTCAATTTCAATTCTGTGTTCTAGAAAATTTCTTTTTTTTTTTTATTTAAACCTTGAAGACTCACCTCCATCCGGTAGGAGTTTGTATAAATATAAATTTCCTCGTGTATCACAAGCCAAGAGAACGCAACCCAGCCACGATAAATCTATGCTCGCTATAGAGATGGTATTTTTAAAATATTTATTGTTTGGTTCATCGGGCCGCCAAGCCATGTTCAAAGTCGAAAGAGAGATTTCTTTCAGACAATCACGGCTTAAGCAATGCACTGATGAATCCGCCAAAGCTACTACAACGTAACTCGGAGGCGGCAACGTGGTAACTATTGATAATTTTGTAGTCGCTATTGCTGTTATTGGAGATTGGCAACGATATTGTGATTGATGTTGCCATACCTATAATAATGTATACATACAAAAATACACCACGATGAATAAACCTCATATTTGTGTTTTAAATACATACCACTACAGTTTTAAATGGTTCTAATGTTTTGGGCTGAAATAACTTATGAACTGGTTGCGATTTTTCTCGCAACTCCCATACTTCTACAATACCTCCGCTATCACTGTTAACAGCAACAACTAAGGAATCTGCGTCTTCCCGAACTACAAACTTCAAGTGGGTCACACTTGTATCTAAGGAAAAAATGTTGCAAAGTTAAGTTGTACAAACAAGAACATTACTATATGAAAAGTTCAATGTTACATGTATTGTCTTTGGGTGCTCCATCTTGCAGGAAAAAACTTGGCAGTGCTTGCGACGTAATAGAGCACTTATCATCATTTTTGCGAACTAATACTCTGTAACATCTAATTGGCAAACAGATATTCCCACTGCTTACAGCTACCAAAATATGGCCATCTGAAAATTCATCAGATTCTATTTTAGTTTGCTGATTGTCACAGAAATGATCATATTTTAGAAATATATTTACATATACATACTTTTGCCATAACACAAGTCAACTGCAGTTATCCTATGCCTCATACTGCCTAAGCTTTCTGTTGAAAAACAAATAGGATTTTGGAAATCTTTTGTAATCATCAGTGCACCAACCATTCCTGTTGTCGATACGACTAATACTCCTTCTGCTGCTCTACCACCAAATTGTCTTACAGAAGGAGCAAAGGGTAAATGATTAAATTTCTCACTATAGTGAATACTATCTTTTTTCTCAGTGACAAGTCCTGTCTGAAATTATAATCTTCTATAAATTCTGTATGCTGGATTAACATTAGTAAGTTTTCTTGTATATTAACTTCTGGTACCTTTTTCCCATTATGAAACCAAGCTGCACCTAATATATGTTCCCCAACAAAACATGTGGAACCAATTAATACCCAATCATTAAGGACATGATCCTTAAACATCCATAGTTGTACGTTCCCTGTGGCATCAGCAACAACTAGTTTATCACCTGGTAGATCCCATTCTAATGCGGTAATAGAGTTTTTGCTTGATAATAGCCTAAATATTCAAAACCATTTTAATTAATATGAATGTATGTTTTTAAAACAATTGAATAGGTAATAAAAAAATGTATCATACTTGTGAGTATGCCAAGGCATATTTAAATCGCAAACATAAACATGCGATCCCCATGTTTTTCCACTATTATCGTCTAACTCCGTAGTTGTAGTAAACGCTGCTATATTTCGACTAGATAACGAGCATAAGGATTGTCCTTCATAGAGGCTAAAAATTAGATTACTATGAAACAATGATAAAATTTTAGAAACATCGTTTAGAAAATGTTTATTTACAAGGGTCTTTGGAATAGTGTTTCAGATTTTGTACAAATTTGAATATGTTGCAGGCTTTAGTGACCTATTAACGAATCTCAAAGAATTGTTCGATACCTTAAAAATTGTTGATTTTACAGACGTGTAAAAAAAAGCGTCAACATTCTTCCATTAAATTATAACAGCTGAACTACCAAACCAATGAAAATAAGATTCTAGGAGCTTACAGTGAAAACATAAGAGTATCTAATCAAAATTATGTCAGTTGAAAAAAATGTTTTTTCCACCATATATTTTGCAATTGTTTTAAACGAATGCAGGGGAAAATCAAAAGGGAATATTAAAAAATTTGAAAAAATCAGGATATCGCCCCAAGTGTTCCCTTTACGGACGTATTTTCGAAAAAGTGGACACTAAAATTGACGAAATGAAAATTATTTGAAGTGAACGCTGCACCGCGATATACCATAGCACGTCGGACGAATGTATATAAATATATACAAATGTATTTAACTTAATAAATAGAAAATATCATACATTACAAATATTAATATTAATTAGAGGAATACATAAAGAGGCATTATTGTTAGTACCAATAAAAATAAGTTAATAATAATGCAACATACCTTTCTTGATTTATAAAAGGTTTCGATGTCACTTTTCTATTTACAATATACTGTAAATCCATGATTGTGAGGTTATGTTACAATTAAAGAAAATATTATGAACACAATATTGCATGCACTACAATATTATTTGTTTATTGTACTCGTGCATCGCGATGCACAAAAATTTTATGTGAAAGGTTCAAATAATAATTAATCATGTAATAAAATTATACCGGGAAAACCATAACAGACTACGCGAACATCACAGTCGTCAGCACTGCGTCATGCAGATAAAATGTACTACTGGTCGTGTCTCATAGCGTGGCTAAGCGTGGTACTCGGGAAGACACGGGGGCAAGGGGGAGCGAAGTTCACCGTTATGCGATGCGATACACCTGACGTAGTCGTGGTAATCTTCTCAGCGAATAGCGAGAATGCTTGCGACTCGACTGTGTGCGCCTGACCAATCAGACGGTTTCTTTGCGAATTCCTTTCGCATTCCTTCCGAGTACCACGTTATGAGACACTGACAATATGTGATGTGAGCTTAGTCGAATATGCATTCTTCGTTCTGATTCAGGTCATTTGCAATTATGAGTCTTCTCCCATTATTTTTAATTATTCAATACACGAACCTCTATTAAAGAATCGAAGTGCACTTTTGGAGCGTGACGGACATAAGCGGTACACTATAAACCCATTCATTAACTTATGCAAGTGTTAATGCATTTTTAACCTCGCTCCGTTTGTTTTGGAGAGCATTCCTGCTTCTGTCCCTTAAACATGGCTGTATTAATAAATTGTATTTGCATCGTTTTCTCCTTATTTATTTCAGTTTCCTCCACCTAGTTTTGTTCCATACAAAACGTTCGAAATATTGCTTTCTTTCTGTCGATTCAGTTTTTGATTACTTATTTTCTTCTGATACGAGTCATGATGTGCAATGAACACTGCTGTCGTTTCACTGCAATTTCGAAGATTAAATACATGAGTGAAAATGCATGTCCGCACATAAATTAAACACAGAAGGAGTCAATTTGTCAAGATCATCCTTTCCATCTATAGTTTTAGTTTACTTTGCATGTTTCAATCATTCTTGTCAATGGATCTGTGATTGTAAGGCAGAACAAAATAAATTGTATTTTTTTTAAAGAAATTTCTGTTTACACCTCGATTGAGGAAGGGCAGTACTTGTGTTCTTGAGAGAAAAAATCAATGTTTTATTATCAAAATAACAATGCAATACAACGAAACTCTAAAATTTACTTCACACATATAAGATAAGTAAAGATAAATCTAAACAGTTTAGATTAATGGATATATTATGTGAAAAAGTTGATAAAAATGTTTGTGTCCCATAGTTTTAATACAACAAAATTGTTGTTGCACAACTATATCCCACTCTGTAGCAATAACAAAAATGAATGTTTAATAATATAAATATCTCCAAAGTAGTATCATGTAATGTATGCTACTTTGCCTTACAACTACAGATGCACTACTAAGTGACAAAATAGTGTTATTTAGCTAACAAGTAATTAGAAGTAACTTGGTTTCTGCTAACTACTTAAAAAATCATTGAATGTTTCTCTTCGATTACACTCGTAAAGAATGCTAAAGAAAATAAATAAAATGAGTGCCACAGCTGTGAGCACAACAAGCATTGAATGCAATTTTCCATCTATACTTTGCAATGAATCATAAAAAGCGTTTAATAACTTTATCGTATAGAAAATGGTTGGGGATCAGGCGAAGGACCACAGCTCTAGAACGAGCGAAAAAGCAAACAATAAATTCACAGAATCATTAGGATTGACAACCACAGTTGCTCTTGAGACGCTGCAACGTGACATTAAGAGGGTTCTGCAAGAGTATGAAGAAGAATGCAAAAGGAACAAGTAATGTCTTTACCCATTCCTCATTTTTATATCTATCAGAGGAAAATGTCATACTCGATATTGTGTATATGTAATGTATATATTATGTGCAGAAAATATAAAGCTTGGCTAAAGGATACTTTACATCATCGTAGTCAGTACACAACTCTGTGTTGGACTTCAGCAATTGCACTTTTGATCAATGCCATTATCCTTGTCATTGAATTCTTCACAGTCAACGAGACATGGTATGAACTCGCTCACAGTTTAATATTAGATTGTAATATCTTGAGAGCATAATAATGCTTCTAAAACAGTGCGTGTATAATAATAACTACATTCTTTTAGTTATATTCTTTATAATGTTCAGAAAGACTAAGAATAAATAGAATTGTTAAAAATAACTACAGAAATTATATGAACTGTGATTTAAACAGACTAAAAACCATCTTTACATGGTTACAGGTACCTTACACTGCCTTATGAAGGACTGACAGTCTGTTGTTTAGTAGTTTTAAATTTTATTTTAGTTGTATCAGATAACAAATTACGACACAAAGAAATTCCTCATAGAGTACGAATACTTCTTGACCAATTAGAAGGTAAATTTTTATTCACACTGTATGTATTTAAATGTGTTTTAAACTTCGTTCGTAAAATTGTATTTTGGCCATTTCAGTTGCAAAACATTCTTGCCAATGGGAATCCGAAAATTACCCACATTTGTGCAGTCCATTGTCCCCCTGTTTAACTTTACAATGGACGTACCGTGATGGCCATATAGTGAATTTGCCATGGGCTTTATTAGTTGCCGGGGACATAATTGTAATAAAACCTGGCCAGCAGGCACCTGGATACTGTGTCCCTTATGATGTAAGTAGAGTACATTAATAAATAAGATTGCTTTATACCCAGGGTTCGAAAGCTTATAATATCGGTTTCGCTTCTGAAATTTCTTTCCATTATTGTTCTTGTCGTTACAGAATCGATTCTCACATCAAATTTTCTGTAATTGAGATCTCGAATTATTATAATTGCATTTTATTGTATACATGCATATGTTTTATAGAATAGTTATTAAAAAGAAGAAACATTTCAAGCCTTGCTTTATACAATGAAAGAAATAATGAGAGTGTAAATAATTACAGGATACAGAGGCACCGGTGCTACATGTAAGAGAGGTGTACAGTCCCCAAGTTCACAGTGCGAATGAAATCTTTTCAACACCCCAGGCACGGGCACCATTGAAGAACAAAATTTACAAGCTCCAAGAAACCCCATATTTGATGAATCTCAGAATGGCTCTTGATCAGGCTCTCGACAGACCAGTCACATATCACAATCGCAAGCGTCACCTTTTAATGATATGTTGTATCGAACAGCTCGCCTATCCAGTTCTTTTAGTTATTGTGTTAATTGTAAATTTATTCCGGTATTTATATTTGTATGAATACTTTGGCATTGGTCATTGGAACGAAATGTTCCTGCTGCAACCAATCGCCATTGGGATTCCTCTACTTCCGTTAGTATTTCCGATTTGTTGGATTTTTCTAAACGGTTTTGGAATGGCGCGGTTTAAAGCTTTATTTAAACTTTATCAGTCTTCAAAGAAGCTCCAGGTTAATATGCCTTCGAAACAGCGAATTTTTGATGGCCGCGCGATGCTTCGTCTCGTATATATTTTGATCATGATTTTAGTTTGTCGATCCGTTCGAGGATACGGACATCTCTGGTCCAAGTTATCCAGAGGTAGTCTACAACTGGATGGAACTAAAAGAATATTTTTTCAATATTCTTCTCGGTAAGGAGCACATGATGTCCAGGTCTGCGAGTATCTTACACGTTTTAGGATCAGTCACGGTACTTTAAACATCGTACAAGCGAATATACTTTCTACCAAATGTAACAAGGAACAAAATTAAAAGAAATGTAATGAAACCTTTTCAGGCACTATGCTGTGTGGATAAAAAAGGAATCCTTTCGTGGCCTAATCCAACAGCAGAGAAAGTATTTTTCTTACGCAATGCCAGTACTTTGTCCCCGTCTTCAAGGTAAATCATCATTTCAAGACTGTAGACTTTAATAGCATTTCTTGATCAGAACATTTTATAAAATTTGCATCCTGAAATCGAATATTTCATATACAACCACCTAATATATTAATGAATTACTTATTTTACAGCGCTGGTAGTTTAGATAAAACTTCTGAACACCAATGCCAAACACAAACTGACGATTCTAAACAGTACCCAAATAAAACGTCTTATGTTCAACACGGTAACGTAGAAAATAAAAAAGATTATCTAGTCTATCGTATATTAAATGGAAATGTGGTTTCAGACATGTCTCATTCAACAGCCGAGGTTTTGGATCTTACCCATGATCATGCGCTGCCGTTTCGTCTACAGTTTGATGATCATGCTTGGAGGCAGCATTTGAACTCATTGAAACCGCTAGGTCTAGCGATTCTACTCAACACATGTAACATGCAAACGCAAGAGCATTATATGCAGTTCTGTTGCCATGTGACTTGCGAAGCACTGTACAATGAGAATCTCGTACCGGTTACGAACAGACGGTATGTCTATTGTCCGTTTCGGTTGATCGTGTTTCATTAAAACGCTTTATTGCACTGCATTTTTCTCCCTTTGTTTGTATACATAATTCAAACTAATTCTTCCAATTATCAAGCTAATTACGTCCAGTTTATCATACTCATAATTCCTAAGACAGTCCAAAGGTAACACTTCCAGTTACCAGTAACGTTGATCATACACATTTGTCAGCTACCAGGATCACAGTGTAGAAGATAAGAGTGGGTATCAGGCAAAAGATACAATACAAAGTTCAAGACAAGTGTATTTAGTGGACGAATCAGGGAGCCTTGGACAGATGTGGTCAGTCCAACCATAGTTATTTTATGTATCCTCCATATTTATAGTTAATCTGTATTGGTGTATGGAACTCCAATCATTTTGTACATATAATCATATGAATGCTAATCATGGGACATTCTCTCACACTTCTGTACTGTTCTTTCTTTCGTTAGAGTAAATTACCATTTACTAAAATTTCATGTGTGATAAATGTAGGTGCCTGTGTGAGTTAGCGAAGCAGATAGGTTTCCAAGAGCAGGCACAAAATATATTCCAATTGGAGCAACAGTTGTCCACGTTTAGGCATGTTGTAAGCATATTGTGTGATATTGCAGTTGTACGTTCACTTAAGGGGGGATTCTCGTGTAAACAGGGAAAAAAGAAGCCAATTTTCGGGAAATTTTTATTCGAAATCTCTTTATTAAACGTATCTGCAACTTTATATAGTCATAGATGAGTATTTGTAGAAGAAAAAAAAAATGAAAAAGATTATAAAATGATGAAAATTCGTTTTTCTTACTTCTAAAAATATTCATCTATGACTATATAAAGTTGCAGATATGTTTAATAAATAGATTTCGAATAAGCATTCCTCGAAAATTGGATTCTGTTTTTCCTTTTATATGAGAATCCTCCTTTAATTATTTATGGAAGAAACGATTCAAATTTTACGCATTATATTTTAGCAACCCGAAATGGTACGCCGTGACATCAAATTCGCAAGGTCCTTGAGCATTGCAACGAAGCTGAAATTCCCCTTTCCGCATATGGTTGCCGTAGTAGTTAAGGAACGCAGTGGAGGTGGTTTACAATTATTAACACAGGGTACAGCAGACATAATTTTGGATTCGTGTATTGAGTTTTGGGATGGCCATGATCTCTGTCCACTTTCTGCATCCGATAGGTACATTCAGTTGCTCACGAAAATATTCGGACGCCTTTTAAAACGGAATAACTTTTTTAATATTGGACTAAATGACCTGACTTTTTTGAGCAATTAAAAACGTTGGTTTACTGAATAATGTGCAAAAAAGATTTTGAGAAAATTACAATTGATAAGAATTACATAAAAAAGAAAATAAAAGAGGCACTTTTTAAAGGCTGAAATAAAACATCTTTTAAAAAGGGCCTTTTTCATTTTTAATGTAAAGGATGTTCGAATTCTTTTGGGAGCAACTGTAGAAATAATAAACCCTTAGAATACATTTAAACTATTCAATTCAAATAATTCCTCCATATGCATTTCAGAAAAAAGGTGCAAGACTTCTATCAAAGGACAAGCTTGACGTCATACTGCACTGCATTTGCATATAGACCACTAACGCGTGGTATTAACAATAAAATGTCTAAAATATATTTAGAGCTTCCTGCAGACAGCAAACATTTGTACACACCCCATAGAAGTCCCACCCCATTACCCTGGGACTTCAGAAACGTTCTTGATCCCAGAGTGAAAGGCATTCTCGGACAATTTCACTCAACTGGTAAGTTCTACAAACATTTATATTCTTTGTAATATTATAAATACAGCGTTTTCATGCAAATATTTATAGATTCCTTATTGTGCAATGAAAATAAGGACGACAATATAAGCGATGTGGAAAGTTGCTTCGAAATTCAATGCAATCAAGTCTTCATTGGAATGGTCACAATGCAATATCAAGCACAAACAGATATGGTAAAATATTTAATTATAACACACTATCTAACACATTTTCAATTCTTTAATTTTCAATAGGCGTTCTTTGTACAATGAATACACATTTGCAATCCTTTTTCCTATGTGAAAAATCTATTTTATATGACTGCTGCACGTTTTGTCGAACTATTTCGATTCTGTATTAAAAACAAAATATAATTTGGAACTTCTGGGAACATGTTGTATGGGAAAAAGATTTGCTTTACCGCGTGGTGTAATTAGTAGAGGTGTGCAAGGACTCGAAAATGTTGGATTCTCGAATATATCGGGTACCCGACATTTTCAGGTTCTCCCACACCTCTAATAATTAGACTTTCTCTTTTTAAAATTTATTAAAGGAATATATGACTTACAAAAGTGTTTTAGGATTTACGATTAAGTGTAAATGTGTGGTTTGTCTCACAGGTACAGTTGATTGAACAACTAGATAGAGCATGTATACGTTTCGTTCACTTCAGCAAGGAAAATGAACTGCGATCTCGAGTGTTCTCGGAGAAGATGGGTCTGGAAAGCGGATGGAATTGTCATATATCGTTGCTCAGTGAGAGAGCTAGGTACTATACGCCATTCTACTATTGCTAATCGATAACTCTACAAACTACTTTGCTTTGCTTTCTTTTGCTTTTGGATTAATATTGAAAAGTTTGGGGCATGTCCTCACATTGGAGAGTATAAATATGTTATATTTCTATATGTGTAAAAATCTGTTATACATGAAAACATATTCAACACTGAGTACTTCACACTAATTGTATATGTTGCTGGTGTTTACGATTATTCCGTTGTCGTTCGTTTTTTCTTTCTCTTCTTACTCGTCAATTAAAAAGTATTTGTCACTTTTTCAATGTCGTTTAATCTAATCTGTTGTAAGTCTCTAAAAATAAATGGTGCTATCTGATATGAACTTGTTTAACTAGCTACTTTTGTCTATAACTATGAATGTGAATGTAAGATATGCATGTACATTACAGGAGACAGCAATGGCTGGAGAGATATCCACACATGACCCCATCGTATATGTTTGTCTATACCTCTTTCTTTCATTACTGTTACTAATTTGCATGTTTATTCGTTACGCTCTGTATTAATTAATATCTTTTTTTATTGTGAATATTATTTTCTATCCATAGAAAGTTTACCAGTTCTTTGAATGCGATGATGATTCGATTTTTGATCCTCCCTTTCTAATCTTTCTGATCGATACTCTGTACTCTTTAGTGGACTTTCGATTATATTCGTTCTCTTACGAATTTACTCTGTTAAGTTTGTTACTTTGTTATGTTTCTATTTAGAGCGTTAAGTTCCGACTGATTTTTACGCCGGTATAGTTACTGGCAACCTCTGGTTTCGTTTCTATTAGTTTCTGATAGAGACTTAATGGCTTCTTCATTAGCGGATACGATCTCGAACAAAAACATTTGTTCATTATTTCCAGTTGTACCATTGCACATGTGTTAATATCTCATTATTATATTCATCGACATTACATTAAATACACGAATAAAACGTATATAACTAACACACCGATATTAGGTCCGAGAGTCCAGTGGGTTGGTGGGTGAGCCAGGCAGCAGCCATGTCCTCACCCACTCCCTCGGCCCAATCTCATCAGCATAATTACTCCTGCATGGATGAGGCCAGCCACTTGCTTAATCGTGTCTCTCCTCGGTATGTTACATATTACCCTCTCTTTATCACACATAAAACACTAAATGAAACATGTCATTATTTACTTTTGATAAACGTTTTAACTATACTTACTATACGAGATTGAGAACCGTGCTTTTGCTTCTCGATACGATTACGTTAGACCAAATAAGAACGTTCGCCGATACCTAAAAAGAGCATGCAATCATACATTTCTGCTGCATACATATGCTGCATTGATGTGTTTGTGTTCTAAAAGGTTATCCCTGCATGAATGGAACACGGAGCAACCGTTTTCTCTATTGTACGATTTACTTTATATTATAGCACCAATCTGGACACTAGCCGTGCCATGAGTATGTCAGCACCGAGTGCCATAAACACCGACTTCGCCACCGTGAAGTTTGACGATGAGACCACTGAGTGGAACGACACAGGATTGTCCCAAGTCAAGAGTGCCATGAGCCATAGGTTCGTTCTGTTGCGCTAAACAGCTGTAACTGTTTTGATAACGAATGTTATAATGTTCGGTTGATTTTGCATGCCAGTCTAAATCACCTAGTGCAAAGGATCACGAGAACTGGATCGTCACACTTTTCGTAATTATTTTCTGTTTCCCTTTTCTTTTCGTATTAGATCTCCTCTCTTGGATCACTCCGAGACGAATCGATCGCTTCTGGTCACCGATGCCAAATGATCTTACCTGAAATGATTTATAATCAGGAGGTTTAAGTCATCACCTTGCTGATTTCTTATTTGTTTACAAAACACAGACATTTAAAGTTTACAATCTCTGTCTGAAGTGAAATAATGTCTGAGATGAAACTCGCTATACTTATGAATTTTTATCTCAGAAACTACTTTTCCAATCAAGTTGAATCTTTTTTAATCTTACACTAGAATGTTTGGTCTATCGTAATAATATTTTTTTTAGTTGAAAAATATCGGTTATCAGACAAGTAAATAATTATCAACATGATTAAAAATGCGGTGGGTGTAATGAAAGCAAGCGAAGATTGTAAAATTCCTGTATTTTGTAAACAAATTCGAGACCAGTAAAATGATGACTCAAACTTCCCCTAATTTTACAAGCAGTGCATGATATGCATTTTACTTTAAGCATAATCTCTCGTTTCGATGGCAGAAATTGACTGATTAGCATGGACTGATCCGCAACTATATTAAACTGTCTCTCTTTGTTGTGTTCTCTCTGTATTCTTTCTTTGTCATTTGAAATATTTCCAAATGCAAATTTAAGAACAATGTCCAAGAGTAAAACGATGTTCAATAGGGAACAGGATACAGTTAGAAGCGAGGACAGCGTGCTAGTGCAAAGTGTGGATTTAGGATCAGGTCAGGAAGCATGGCGGTCCCTGAGTTGCCTCACGGATAGTACGGAACAGAGTGCTCCCGTTAATTTCGACTTATCCAACAGAGTAAGTCTCCCAATCTTAAACAGTTGTCTCAAAAACGTTAATAATTGACTGCAATGTTCTGCTTCGATTACAGGCGAAGCTGCCAAGAGGCATCGACAAAATCCGACCGCACTTGGAACTAATAGATAACGTTCCTCTACTAGTGTCTTTGTTCACCGACTGCAACACTACGGTCACCAGAGAGATGCTGCACATTATGCAAGATTACGGAGAAGTAGTTTGCGTCTTAGGCTCTTCTGCTAACGCAGAAAACATGCCAATCTTTATGCAAGCGGACGCAGGGTAACGAATCCTTCTATTACTATCAATACACGTTTATTAAAATCAAGACTGAATTATCAAATATAAAACGTACAAAAGCAAATACTATTAGCAAACATTTTTCTTGGTGATGAGACGGCCTGGAATCTTCAAACTAGCTTTGAAGATAGTGCCATCCTCCGTAATAGAAAACATACAAGATCAAACATATTCGCAAACGATCTCCTTTCTGACGAGACGGCCTGGGATCTTGTAACTAGTTCTGAAGATAGTGTCGTCCTCCATTCGAGCAGTGATCTTCGCTCGTTTAGGCTTCATCCTGATGCTCTCAGGAACAAGTCCTGTGAATCGATAAGACAGCTGACTTGTAGTGTCGTAGTCTGTTTTCACTTTTGTCTGCCAGAACGTTGCTCTTCGTGGTCTTTTGACAACAAGAGGGGTAGAAAAATTTTGATAAGACCCTTTTGTGATTGTCTCGCTTTCCATTGGAACAGAGGGGACATGTTTTTCTCGATAAGGTTTGTAACGTTTCACTTGCACACGTCCAGGGTTCATATAGGACATCATCTGAGTAGTCGTCATGTCCCGAGATCCTTCGATGAACAAACGTGGTCTTGGGAGAAAAGGTTCTGGGATTTTTCCGTTTAAAGCTTCATAGGACAGTTTGTAGACGGTATCGGTAGCCATTTTCTCGGCGGTTTTGTACCCTAATTTTTCATGATCCCCGTAATTGAATCTTCGTCTAGGAACTTGATTGAATTTCAAGTAAGACTGGTTATACGTTGTGTCCGATTCGATCTTTATGGTAGGTCTCCTGTAAGGTCTGTTGTGTGTCATCGGTCGCCTCGTAGCTGGTTGTAGGTATAGTAAATTCTCATCTCCAAATATTGATTCTTGTGGTTTATTTAAGTTCCTTAGACTACGGCAGGGAACTTCGGAAACCTGTACCATTTTTGTAAATATTTTACACAAAAAGTGAAATGTCAGAATGTTGGTGGAGAAGTTATCAGCGTTTGCTGTTGCTCGATTGTTCTGCGCTGTTTTCAGAGTTGTGTTAATTGATGATACGATTTTAGAGTGGCAGTAGAACCATTGTACCCACAAGTTTGCCAGAGAATTCCTGTACTAACCCAAACGAGAGAAGACCAAGGTCCATCTCCGGTTGACATAAGCAGAGCGTTGAACTCAGTTGCGTGCTCGTTGAGCGTCAAACGCGAGGATCCGATCGCCATTTTCCATTTGATTATGGAGGTAAATCTCATAAATCATATAGTTTATCGTGTACTTTATTCTCCATAATCATGAGGTAATCTTTATAGAATTTTATTTAGAAATGTAACTTTGAAAAGAAGTTAAGTTTTTAGATATAGAATTGGCCCCCCTAGAAGTAACAATAAGAATCAACCTGATGAATTCAAATGAATTTGATGCATTAAAATTTATCGTTCAGGCTCGTCATTACATGAAGTGCCTTTGGAATTGCGTGCAATTCTGGGTCTGTTGCACAGTCACTCTCTCCTTCACGCAAGCACTGTCCAGCTTCTTGCTGCTGCCGCCGCTGTTCTCTGTCGATCAAGTGTTATGGTTGAGTTGCTTAATCATTCCAATGTTATCGATATCCATGATTGCCACGCCAAAAGATCCCACCATAATGCAACGCGCCACGGGAAAGAACCAGTGCACCATAGACGGCCAAGTGAGTAAATGCGACAAGTGAACTCTGAATCTCCATGCAAAATAAAAAGTTTCTGCATCAATTACAAGAGTCGAGTGTGAAATAAAAATGTATTCTTACTCCTAATCATTTTAACGGATTGAAAATAATATTAAGACACACTTATTTCCTTTTCAGATTGCGTTGTTCGTTCTGTGGTGTTATGGTAGCAAGTTTCTACCAACAATTATAACCATAGTTCTATCGCAGTGTATTTCGTTTCTAACTTTGTGCCCCATTTACGCGTCAATGGACTCCAAATGTCTCTACGTGTACCCTGAATTAAGAGAAGGGGTCCTATGGGGGGGTTGGGGTGCCAAACCAAACGTCGTTTTAGTGGTACAGCATTTCGCTTTGTCATTGCTAGTTTTACATTTAGGTAAGTTTCATCATAGGTTAATACAAAAATTATTATACGATTAATTACCGAGAAACGGTCTCCTTGGTTGCAGTAACCATATCCGTAGGCTTTGTACATCGAGAGTATTCTATTTGGAGGAAACAACCTTTCAACAATTTCGTGTGGTTCTTAAGTGCATTTATAACGTAAGAATAATTTTATACTTTCCTTCGTAATTGTCCCTCCTATATTAGTATTATAATGAATACATATGTTTTTTTCTAGATTATGCGCACAAGCAGCATTCTCAGGGGTTGTGTTCTGTTCATTTTGGAAAGAGGAGGGTGAAAAAATCGAAGACTTTCCGGTTCATCTCCCTCTATTCTTCTTAAGTTCCCTGCCGCTTATTTTCGCTGTTAATGAGTTAATTAAGTGGCAGGAAATTAAGTAAGTATATTTCTCTTTCAGGGGTTTCATACGTGTAGGACACGAAAAGTTGAGTTGTCCCATTTCTTTGGGGAGGAAAATAATTTTTTTAAGGAAAAGGAAGTTATTTTTAATGCAATTCAATAGTTTAATGTTTTTTAACTCAAACAAATGCATGAAACACTTTAAAATAAATATTATAAGAAAGATATTTTCTAACAAACCCCAATTGTTTTCAGAGTAAACGTGAGGTATCAAAAGAGAGCTCGGCTAGAATTTGGTACAAAGCTCGGTATGAATTCGCCGTTTTAGAAAATTTTAATTAATTATTTAAACTGAAACGTCTCGTTTAAGAGACCAACGGAGTTTTGTTCGAATTTACACCGGCGCTGTACTACACAGCGAACCGAGCAGTAATTAATTTATTATACATTTGTCACAAATACCCACGCTGTGAGAGTTAACCATTTCGTGAGAGAACGTGGATTTCCTTCAGGACAGTGACAGCGAAATGACTAGTATTGATTCGGATAACTGCAAACCAGTTTGTCACTTGGAAAGTGCATTAAAAAAAAAATCTTCGATTTGAGAGAAACTGATTGAATTGCGGGTAACTTTACAGCCTTGCAAAACCAACTGTATTAACCCTCGTTACGGGATTAACTATATTAAAACACGGCAGAATTGTTTTTCGTGATTCGATAAATGAATATCAAAGTATTTCTATTTTTGTATAATACGAATACGAATATTTTATATTTTAAGAGTCGTGCTGAGAAGCATTAGCATGTACTGTTTCGAGCTTACAAGCTATCGTGTACTTAACTTTTTCATTGTAAGTATTGCGCGCGAACGGTGTGCAGTATTTAGTATGATTTTAGATCGATTATAGTTTTAAGTTGGTGCTATTCGATTTGTCAACAAATTTTTTAAGAAAAACTCTTTTAGAACCCGTTAAAATTATTTATTAAAAAAAAAACACGAATTTTCTATTTTAGAGCGCGTGAAATCGACTAATTTAGTTAAGGATAACGATATGTTACACATCTCTATTTCGATGATTTTTATTTAATATTTATTGCAGAAAGTAGCAACACTTGTAAATGTAAGAGAACACAAAGCATCTCGATACTGCTGACAATTACTGTTAATCGATTTCATATTATTTTACAGCGAATGCGAACAAGTATATTGCTACTTTTGTCGTTTTTTCGTGTTCCTATAGTTAATAATTTAATTTTAGACACTGAACTAGCATCCTGTGCTTTAACAAGTTTATTTTTAGGGATATTTTTTGGATATTACGTTGCATGACTAGTAATCGCTATTTTACATTTGTATTTTTCTCCAAAGTGGCTTCGCGAGCTGCTATGAATTTTAATGATAATGTAAATGAGAGATAAATTAGATTTTAAAATAGTGTATTATAGAGAAGAGAAAATAACGTAAAAAATTTCGGCGTATTTTATTAATCATACGATTTGTGATAGAATTTTATCTCCGACTTCATTTGAACCGCATTCTGATTGTACAATTATACAAAAACGTTTTGACATAAACGATGTAACTCTTAATTTTACTGTGTACGTTGTTTATTATACAGCCATATAATAGTTAGTAGCGTAAAGTATGCAGACCAGCTACAATCTGAGCTTAATTAAGAAATTAAGTAATTTCGATTGTAAACGAAAAGTATTTTTGCAAAGTTTCTGTTTTACGTGTATCACTAATTCTTTTTACGTTCGATTTTTATAGACGTGATGGGGTAATTACGCGTAAATGATTGTAAAGAAATTTGGAAGTTCAAAATAAAATTGTCCTTGATATTAATTTTCTACTTCTTCCTCCCATTTTGTATTTATTATATTTCAAGTGTGAAATTTTTTTACAAAAGTGTAAAAGAATGTTGCATCATTGCACACTATTTTTTATCGCCTTTTGCAACGTAATTAAGATTAGTATAATCAGTGTTGTAATGCAAACGACAGTGAAATACGCAGTTTCGTATATCAATTTTGGCGAAAACACTGACCATACGAACAAATGATGCCGTTGAATAGTGATTATAATTGTATACGCAGTCAGTGGCACCAATCTCCAGGTAATATACGTTTTACTTATTTCCATGACAGTCTCGCGTGTACTAGAAAAAAAATTGCCACAGCATAACGCATTGTTGCGCCAAATTTTAATAGTTGCGCGGATCCTTCAGTTAAAATGCCGATTTTCTGCAAACATGGATAATGCAAAATTCCCCAAAATAATTATAAATTTCCAATTCTTTCTTTACCTGATTTGTTTGCCTAAAATATTTCCATCTTTGTATTGAATTGCAAGAAATTATCTTGAACGTGTGATTAGAAGCAACGTAATAGTTTATTGATGCATTGAGAGTGAAAAATTGAAAAGAAATTTTTATAGTATTTCGAAGGGTGTATTAATAAAATCCTAAAAGATTTTTTGAAAAATGTCTTCTCCTTGGAAAAATTTATAAAATTCGCCTGTACGCATTTTAACCAGAGGATCTTTCTAAAATGTCGCAATTTACTTACTTATAGGAGTATTGCAATACTGCCTGGTAAACGAGTAAAAGACACGCCAAAACAGGCGCAGTGTAAGTATTAATTATTAACAACGATGCGTTAATAATTGGCATGTAGGATTGTATACCAACGTAGCCAGCGGCTACGTCAACGGTTGCCAAACTATTCGAATTTCCCTGAAGAAAATTTAATTTTATTTATTTTCAGTTATGTTACTCCCACCAAGATTTGCATCTTTGATTTTACCTGATAGAAATAAAACACATTGCCGATCCACGTATACACAAGCGCATTTATCTGTTGCGTGCTATTGTCTTGAATTATCGCGCGAATTACGCCACTGAAAATGATTTGCAATGGCAAAAGAATCACGTTATACGGTTGGTGTATAATTGCTGTGACCATGGCCCATATCCGCACAATGGAAAATAATGCGATTCTTAAAAATATTGCCTGCTTGTATTGGATCGTTAACCCTATACGATAAATGTAATTGAAAATGTTAATTAACAATAATATCCAGAAAATTTGTACTTCGTATATTCCTCTGAAAGAGAAGAAAGTATTATAACTTCATGAATTAATTGCATAGATTCCACGCGTTAAAAGCAAATTTACCTAGACTGAGGATACAATGGCAATTTGATGACACTATTATTGTTCATGTGACGTAAATAAATACATACACCCATAATCGAGTTAATTATTAGCGATTGTATTTTGTACTTTTCGTCTTCGTGCATAAAATCGAGCCATATTAAAAGTACAATGGCTGTAAAAATAATTTTAAATATTTAAAAACGTATTTGTAAGCAGATAGATGTGCATTGGTATATTATTATTTAATTACCAGTGATAAGTATAATTGTCATGCCCAACATACTCTCTTGTTCTACCAAGAATCCTGCTATGTCTGGTAGATGAGCATACTTATCTCCTGTACTATTCAATTTTCTAAGGATTCTGTGTCCTATCAGTATCAATAAAAGTTTTATGCATGTCTGTGCATACACATATCGCTTGTAATTGCTGTAACTACAAATTGAAGTTTATTATTTAAAACTTGCACAGAGAAGCTTTTTATAATTAAATACTTAACCCCTTGCAAAAGAAAGAAAAAAAAAATAGATAGACATATAAAAGCAACGTAGGTATGCATAAAGATAAACATAAGATAAAAGGAGCAATGTAGAAATAGATAGTAGCAATATATCGGTAATTAGAAAATAGGGTGAAAAATTGCACAAGCAGTCGCAATTTGATGATGATGAAAGTTTTAAAAGAAATCATAAGACGAGGGATTAATATGCTAGTAAAATTGGCTTACAATTGCAGATGCGCATAAAATTTTCCAGTAAAATTGTAAAGTAACAGTGTGAGAAGTGTGACCCAGTGGAAATACCAAGTTTGATGTTCTTCTTCCACAAAACTACTGCCACTGAGACTTATCGCATGCACAAATGTACCGAGAGACAGCAACCACTTTCCCAGTATATTTTCTGTATTCTAATGTTAGGTGAAACATTTACAAATTGACGCAATCATACGTAATTTTTTTTTGGGCTTTGATCTTCTTACCTTGTGCATAAAAAAGTTGGTATAATTACCACCGGCGAGTAAACAACAATTGACGATTAAAACAATTATTACAAATAACACTATCATGATACTGCTTAAATTCTTTAAGTGGAGTGTTGATATGCCGTCGAAGTTCCAAAAACAATTAATTACTATCCAAAGACTTATATTTATCACAACTAGTAAAATCGTATTTTTCGAAGTACCTAATGTATAAATGTTCTTTTTGAGCAAAATACAAATTATCTGAAAAATTATGAATTACTTATACATACATAATTCAATTATACTTATATCAAACGATTAAAAATTTTAATCCTTACGTGACTCAAGAAAAACATGGCCACCAGTATTACATGAAAATCGTATTTTATCATACTGTTTATGAGAAGTTCTTTCATTCCTTTAAGCGCATACTTGTAGGAAAGTATAATGTCATTTGTCATGTCATTTGAATGATCCTTAGTGTTTAACCATGCGGTATGAAGTTTCAAAGCCTCTTTGTATTTTTGATATGCATCTGTATGGATATAAAGTATCCTATATTATTCAAAATATTATAATGTAGACATGAGTCACTGACTTACATTCAGATTTGTAGTCTGTCAATTGTTGAAAATGATCGAACATCTGTTTGGCATTATAATGGAGTACATATAATTTCTTTGCTACAGGCAAGTCGTACAAAGAATCCAAAAACACACTTCCTAAATTAGAGTGTGGTATTGGAACACCCAAAACAGTGGACAATGTGGACGCAATGTCTACTTGTTCTATTTCTGTAAAGTGATTATGGTGTTGCATGCATTTGCCACCAATCGTAATGAAAGGTACAGTTGTTTCTGATATCGTAGAGCCACCATGACCTCCAGAATCTTTCATTCCATGATCCCCACAGATAATAAACAGAGAAGAATCATTATTTTGATTCTGAAGATAATAAGTTTACACTATTTTTATAAATATGGAAAATGGATTACACCTTATTTCTAGAGATGTGCGAGAACCCAAAAATGTCGGGTACCCGACAGTCAAGAGTCTCGAGTATATCGGGATTCCCGAGAATGTTCATGATTCTCTCGAATAATTTAAAAAATGATCAAGAACCCAAATTTTCAAGAACCCAAAGTTTCAAGAACCCAAAGTTTCAAGAACCCAAATTTTCAAGAACCCAAAGTTTCAAGAACCCAAATTTTCGAGAACCCGACCTGATCCCGAATAAAATTCTCAACCCATCCCGACCCAACATTTTTGAGTTCTCGAACACCTCTACTTATTTTCTCTTTTTAATTAAACTTGCTTTAATTTGCATTTAAAAAATCATTGGATAAGAATTGCTACACATACCCATTCTCGAACCTTTGCTTGAATTTTTGCAATTACTATATCCATTTCCTTAAGTTTTGTTTTAATCAGTGGACTAAACGGACCGTGAACATGGCCAATATGATCAAGGCCCAGATAATGAAGAATCATTATTGACCAGTCAGTCTTACTGTGCAATTCTTTACGTAAATGTCTAGTCACATTGTTGTCAACCTAAATTTGTAATCTCCATTGAATTATATTGTATACCCATAAATGATGAAATTCTTGGTTCACAGTACCTCTGTAAAATCTGTTACAATGAATGATGTAGTACCCTCATAACGTTTAAACATAGAGGGAAACAATGTGAGCCAAGTCTCATCCCCATAAAATATTGACTCATAGCCATAGTTTGTTGCTTGAAGCAACACATTATCACCAGCAACCGGTTTACTTCCAAAATTTGAAGCCACTTCAATAAAACTAGGAACCGTACCAGTTGTGATTGCCTATGCGACAGAAAATAAGAGTGCCCGAGTTTTGAAAATATTTCAAAAGAGTGATTTTATTCAAGATATAGCACCTTTATTCGTGGCATCGTAACAGTCGGTGAATGTACTTTAGCTTGAAATAAACATGCTGAGGAATTTGCTATGAGACTGCTTGTTATAGGCATAGCAACTTTTCCAATTGACCCTGTTATAAAATCCCATCTCAAGGCATCGATAACCATTATGACCATTCTTTTTACCATTGGCTGATACAGTTCATCTACTTTTACTCTAAAAGGTTTATTCGATATTGTTAAGATGATCATTCAATAAAATTTGTTTCTTCTATTATATGTACATTTTTATAATGCTTTTATCTCACCTCACATTTTCTACAAATTTTGGAATATCTTTTTCAGTTGCTATGGTGTTATCGTAGTTTATTAAAGGAAAAAATCCATACAAAAATAATGCAATAGATAGAGATCCAATAATAAGAATATACAATAATGTAATAATGTTTTTATCTATTTCTTTATCTGCAATCAATAAAATGAAAATATTTGTCTTTGAATATTACTCTAAAATTACAAACAATAACAAATATCAGCTGTATACTTATTGACAAAATAAGAATACAATTGATATATTTTTACCACTATACAAAAAACATACTACTGCACCTTTCATTTTCGGTCAAATTATCACAGATTCAATCACTGTACAATAACTATTTAATCTAACTTTGAGGTTAAACTACGAATAAGCCGAATATCTACTTGCAAATGATGATACTATCGTTACGCATTTCCTTCAGTAGCTAAAACGTTTTAATTTATATTCTTGCAATGCTATTCTGTATTGAATCGCAAGAAAATTTGTAAAACACTTCGTCCTGTATCAAATACATATTTGTGTATCTTACAGACATGATAAACTGTATGTATGAGATATATTGTAGTGATATATAGTCTTTCGCGCAGACGGAAAAATCTACTGTAAGGTATTTCTAGGAAGCTGGAGATTAAAAAATGTTTCATGCTAGAATGAAAAAACATGATTTTTATTTGTAGAATGACAGAAGGAAACACCGAGATTGTATTATATAAATTGTAATATATTGCTGTAGCTGTGAACCCATAGTCGCGGGGAAGCCCAACCATCTTACAAGGGTACCAACTAGGCGCGAATTTAATGCAAATAGTCGTAAGCGATTTTCTACGAAGAAAAAATTTAATTTCTTTTTCTAATGAAATTTAAATATTCTCGTAATGTTATAAACGATTTTTTCGAAAGATTCGAGACCATTCTTCCGTGTAAGAAATACCGCGTAGGTAATTAGAAGACGCGCTGTGTTTCGCTGATAAAACGCGGACACAATCCGATCAATAAGTGGAAGCAGACTTTATTTTATCGAGTAGAATTCATTCAGTCAGTGGACAACCGCAACGATACATTATGTATCGGTAATCAGAATTTTCTACGAAGCACAGTTTCTTGCTTTTCACCTCTAAGTTAAACCATCGCATTGTTTGGCTCATTTAATATACCGTGAGTACATTTAAATTAGGAATATGAATTTTTCCGCATTTGTCACGAATTTTTCGTTTTTAACAGTAGTTACAATTTCCTTCAATTAAAGACGTAAACGTTGTTGTTCCCTTATCAAACTTAAAATATACATTCCTTGTAAAAAAGGACCTGATAGAAACAAAATTTGTAAAATGGTCTTATTTGTTCTATTTAAATATTTCATTTGTAGGGAAAAATGGCATCAATAGAAGAAAGTTGGAAAGAGGCGACTGAATCTTTAAATAGTGAAGTCTGTGATACATGGTTCACAAAATTGCAGGAGGCTTATTCCGAAGAAAAGCGTACCTATCATAATCTAGACTCTCTTAGTGAGAAGTTGAACTGTTACTATGAGATCAAAGATAATTTAAAGAACCCCCAAGCTGTGCTTCTTGCCTTATTCTTTCAAAAGTGAGTATTAAAAAAAAAAATAATAAAGTGAACAACTGACACAACACACATGATGATTCTGTTACAGCTTCGAATATGATCCCAAAGCTTTAGATGGTGAAAACAAGAATTTGGAGCATTTTAATACATTTGCAGATGAAGCTGGAATTGCTGCTGTAACTATTATTGCACTGTTTCTTTTTTCCATGCTTACCAACAGTGACGCAAGGATAGAAATTTAATACATTGTATTTATACAGGATGCGGAACTAAGGGAAGAAGCTAGCGAGCTTCTGAAAGTAGCTACAACGCATAGTACAGATGCTCATAAAATCGGAGGTGCCTTTGGTGGTGAAGATGCTCATTACTTTTTAGATTTGGATATGGCTGTGTTGGGTTCTTCCCTAGAAAGCTACGCAGAATACAGGGAGAAGATTCGTGGAGAGTATTCTTTTCTGAGTGAGCCAATGTACACCGCTTTACGTTTGAAGGTAATATAATTTGATCACTCGACTCTCAAGGAAAGAGCTAAAATCTTTTACTTTTGTATATGTGCTTCTTAAAACATAGGTGCTGCAGAATTTTGTGCAAATACCAAATATTTTTGCCTCGAAGGAATTTCGCGAAAAATATGAAGAACAAGCCCGCCAAAACATACAAGCTGAGGTTGAATTGTTATCTTAGGAAAATTATTGAATTTTCTGTATCGGGAAATGTATCTTTATAAATTTTGTGATCAAATGTATTCATTATTTAATTATAAGGGAAGCTAAGATTCCAATTGACACAGAACTGTTTTACTGTGTCCGTAGGTATTTGATTTTTGTGTAGACTAAAGTAGCACAAATGTATATTTTAAGCATTAGTGTTTGAAGTGATTTATGTCGAACTATTAAGAATGTATAGCGTTATTAGATGAAACAAGATACATTCATGTCTTACATTTAGCATTGAAATTGTCCAAATCATTTTGTTTCTAGTAAAAAATGGAACAAAAATTTAATATGATGTCAACTAAGAAGCTCGTGTTTCCTTTTAATGCTATATTTCAGGCATGAATGTATATTTCCTTGTATTTTTCATTGCATTGGAGATACATTTAAATTTTATTATTCATTATACAATGATTAACTTATATAACTTTCATTAAACATAAATCTATTTTAAATATTGAATCTCGTTTAGGACTTTGCATAGACAATATGTGAATTAATTTATTTACACATTTACATCTGAATCTTGGCTGTTGCTTTTAATGGATGTTACTTATGTATAACATTTGTAACAAAGGTATTACCGAATTTATAGCTAACTTGAACGAGAAGAAAAGTTTGAAATATTGTTAAATGGAAATATAACTATTAATAATCTCAGGATTATATGTATAATTTCTATAATGTAAAACAATGCAGGCAGAATTGTCATTGTATCATATATACAATTCACTTTATTTAATTAATCAGATTAATATAAATGTTTAAGTATGTTATTATAAGAAACGAAAATATATAAATATTTAAGTGTTATTTAATACCTTGTGTACATAATTTTATACACTGATGAGGAAATGTGTGACAAGTGCAGCCAAATACGAACAGTGATAATTATAACATTATTAATAATTACAAAACATAAATATTATTTTACGCTGGTGGTAAACAAATGATTTATGCCTTCGTTAAAAACGAAGTAGAAGAACGTTTACATGGGATAGAAAACGGAAGCTTATATTTATTATACTTTGCTATCGTTGACTACTGCTTTTTATGAGCGTAAACTTTTGTTTGACTGTTATACACGTGCAATTTTGTTTGATTTCACGCTAAATAAAATTACTGTAATACAATAAATGTTATGATAAATTGAACTAACCTTTGTACGACGCCGGCTTCATACCTGCAATTTTCTATTTCTTACTTCGGGAGCGATGCAAACACACTTTTTATTCAATTAACACTGTTTAATTATCTACGATTCGAAGTTGACAAACTACACTGTTTTTTCTTAACTGGCACTGTTTAAACAGCTTTTACGTTCCCGATAATTACAATCGTTACATTTTAAAGAACCGCGAATTCAAAAATATGATCACCGTTCGATAATCGGAATCGGTTCGATAATTCTCCGAAATCGATACTATCTGCGCGCGCATTAGAAAATTCGAAAATTCAAACGATGCAAATATCGCATTTCAAAAATTATATAGAAAAGAGATAATTGTTAAAAATTATTAGTAAAAGTGGTTATGTGGATCTGGTACATATAAAACTGTCGAAAATACATTAAAAGTATAAGATACGGTTTGAAGAATACGTTTTTTATTAATAAATTGAGTACTGGATTTAAATATTCGGAAATATTTTATCGATATTAATTCACTCGACAATTATTGACTAATCAAATTTGTTTGTTTTGGTAACCAAGTAGCGCTTGGTTACGTTCCAGTAATACAAGTATTTTTAATGTACTCGTAACAGTACTTAATTGTTAATTGGGAAGACTGTGCAGAACATTTATTGATCGATATATTATGCCCCATCAATTAGAATTGATCGATAAAAGCCAGGATAATGAAAGGGAGGTAAGAGAAAATCTCTTTTACTTAGTGCGCTATTTAGTTTAAAATAATTTATTAAAATGAATTTATTTAATATATACCTCATTTTAATTTCTGAATTACTGTAGGCGCTAAAATATCAGAACACTTATCGTCTGGAAGCTTACAATCCTTTTAAAGTAGATCCAGTCGATAAAATTGTGCAGACTACAATGAATAATAAGCTCGAAGATATCTCTTATGATCCAACAACATGTTTGAAGGCTTGCGAATCAATTGCTGCAGACATTAGAAGTAAAATAAAAAATTTAAATTTCGACAGGTACTCAATACCGTAAAAACCGTCGAGTATTATTTTATTCTGTCAGTCTGTTTATATTAAAAATTTTATTGAGTTCATTGAATGTAATATTAATTAGTTTTAGGTACAAGGTTGTAGTTGCAGTGACTATCGTAGAAAAATCAGGCCAATCTATTCAGAGTTCTCTTGGATTTATGTGGGACCCTGAGAAGGACAATTATTCCACGTTCGCTTACGAAGCTCGCACATTTCATGCCTACTGTTGTGTATTTGGCATTTATCATGAATAAATATCAGTTCGTTATTCTGTCGTGTTAATTCGATAGGGCGTGTCTACAACTTTCGCTGAAATCAAGTTATTGCTGCCAAATGGCACAAAAATAGTTTGTGTATAAAATGTATTGAACAAGAAAACCGTATCTACAAAAAAGTAATTTTTCTTAAAACCAACTTTTGATCTGACACGCCCATTCGAAATTGACACGGTGGCATATTGCAATTACAATCTGTTATTTAGTCCTTGAAGACTTTCTCTTTGTAATATTCACTTCATATTGTCTACAAAATGTTAAAATGCATGGAAATCTGTTAGCATTTAAATCGCAAAGATTTTTATTTTTACTAAAAATCTTTTTATTTTAACTGTTGCGCGATAATTTGAGCCAATAAAAGGTTGCATAAATGTATGTATGGTTTGCTTGTGGTAAACAAGATTGTTGATAGTGACGTTCACATTTCACACAAATTCCATATCAGCGAATACTATAGTATATTTAAGGGTAATAGCAACCTTACGTGTGCATATATGCAGTAACATTCAACAGGTGTGCATCGTGCTTTTAACAAGTCATGTGTTAATCCGCTATATCGATCATTACTCGATCGTTTATAATAAAAAATTGCCTGTGTTCTCCATCGTTACCTGTAAGATAATTTTTCTGTGGAGTATACGTCTGGTTACTTATTTATTCTGATTTCTACATCGTTCCAACTGTGTAATTGATGGGTGGAATGCTTTGATTAATTGTCTGACTGGCCAAATATCTAATTTGGAGAACATGTGTATGCAAATATTGGAAACTGACAAAGTAGTACGCTATGACACGTACCAAATGACTACCTCCATTTTAAAAATATAGTGTTACAACATAAATACTAGATTTTATGTAATTTTTTGTAAAACTATTAACACTAATATTCTATTTTCAACTATCATTTAAATTAATTTTAAATGTCATGCGTAAATAAATTTTTTGTTTTCAAAGACATATTGTATTTCTAGTCGGACACTCAAAGACACACCGGGAACTGGTTAACGAAAAATATTAACTCGAAGTTCAAAATTGTGATGAATATTCGGTAATATTTCACCTAATTCTAATAAGCATTGACACCGACGACGACGCGGCGCGGCGGTTCGTATACACGAATACGAGTGTACGCAAGTGTATGTAGTTTCGTGGTCATGAGTTTGTTACTATAAAAGAGAAAACCTGAGCAGTTATTGACATTTATATCTTTACATTGAAGGAGACACACTAGGCAGGTAAGCAACCAGTGTCTGATCAGTCGACACCACGATCGCTCGTAAGACACACCTGTATTTCTTGATCGTCACTTTTTACATAAAACAGTTAAACAAAAATTAAAAACTTCTTTGTGAATCACAATTAATATATCTACAACACGTGAGATATAGAATATTTAAAATTAAGTCCTTTTTAATGGTGCCATATTGAAAAGCCGCTTTAAATCAAACTTGAAAACGTGCAAAAATTATGAGCTTCTTTGTCAATTTAAAATTAATAGATCTAAAATTAATAGATCTACTGTACTCCTGATAGGTAATAGTACCGTTTTGAAATACGAACCGGACGAATTTGATAAAAATTTGATATAGTGATTTATTTATATATTTTAGTAAAAATGCGCATTTCAAATACGCTCTTTCTTTTTTGTCGTGACCTGCAAGCGTATTTAAAGTACGAAGAAAAATTTGTATGATTCATTAACAATCGCGTTGAGCCACAGTGAAGTGATTTTCGCGTCGTATTTCACGTGATTTGTTTCTTTTTTTTTCTGACACAAACTCTTTCGATTTTCGCTCCAGACACGCAGACTTCCGAGAAGAAGATAATATTTATTATCAGAAAAATGTTAGATATAAGAATCCTCACAATAGTGATTGCCTTCGTATCTCTCGAGGGTCAATTTATTGTAAGCGATGCAAAAGATGATTATTGCTATTCGGTTGATAAACATCCGTATTTGTTTGCTGGTACCAAAACGGCTTACAAAATTGGGGATCATTTGATAAGTAATACTTCCGTGCCAAGTAAGTATCAACAATTTTGTAATTCACAGTTATTATACGTATAATATTTAATTCCATTTATATTTCTATTTATTCTTTAGATTGCGAACCAGTGCAAATTTGGATGCTGATAAGACATGGAACGCGCTATTCAGGGAAAAGCGAGATTAAAAATATGAAAAACTTGTTGCCGAAACTGCGGAAGAAAATCGTTAAAAATCACAAGAAAAATGGAAGTAGGTAAAGCTCAGGCAGCATTGGAGTTAATGGGTTCTTATGTCACTTCAGATTGGAATTGTAAAGGAGATTGCTTTTTTTACTGGTTCTCGGTATTCCATGCACTTAATTGTTTTTCCGCTCGCTCGTAGGCGGCCATTTATGCAAAGAAGATGTCGAGGGCTTGAAGGCGTGGGAACTAGACCCGAATCTCAGCGAAGACAAGTCAAAATATTTGACGAAGCAAGGCGAATTGGATTTGGAAACACTCGGAGCCCGGTTCAAAAAATATTTCCCCCAGCTTCTGCGTTTGGATTCTGACGATCTGCCAGCAGACAGATACAAGGTACGCGATTATTTACAGTCAATCATTCCTGTCGCACGCCTACAGTGAATGGATCTACTTATAATTCTTCAAACAAACAAAAAATTATTCAAATTATCGCTCTCATTTTCATGCAGTTTAGATCAACAGATACGCAACGGACCGTGGCTAGCATGGATTACTTTATTAATGGCCTCTTTGGTAATGTGTCTCTCAACAACACGGAAGTCGTGCCATTGGAACAAGATACTCTACTGAAGGTTTGATAACAAAGAAATGAAATATGTGTACAATGCAGACATTATTCCTTGTCTCTATAATGTTTTCAATTATTGTTTTATGAGACCTTTATCAACGTATTCGTAACATTTTTCTGATTAAAATGATCCCAAACACGACACATTTTGGATCATATTTGCTCGTTTAATCCACGATATAGTAGAACCTCGATTATCCGAACTGAGCAGTGGAACATATGTTTTCGTGGATTAAACTGACAAGTATGATCCAAATTACATCGTGTTTGGTGTCATTTTAATCGAGAAAATGTCACAAATATGTTACTAAAAGTTTCACAAAAGAATTAATTTAAAACAAAATGGTTTCATCCAATCCTGCCCCAAGCTACACTTCTACACATTTCTTTCACATATATCGAGACCTTATAGTATTGAAGGTTTCAATATTATTTACGAATGTCTATTTTGTTCACAGCTTTACAAAATTTGCAAGCCTTGGGTGGAATTAATGAAGAACGAGTCAACTAATGCTGAAGTCAACGCCTTCATCGACGGACCGGAGTTCAAGCATGTAGTACACAAAGTTAGCCGGCGACTCGGCTTCGACGAAGATCTTCCTTTCAGTGTGTTTTCTGTCTGAAAAAAAAAAACATTTAACATCCATTCGATAAAACGGATTAATCAATCTGTGTTTTACAGAATCCGTTCTGGTGATGTACACTGCCTGCGTGTTCGAAAGAGCATGGGTCGTCGGGAAACTGTCTCCTTGGTGCGCAGCTTTCGCAGAGGAATCCCTGAAAGTTTTCGAGTACGAAGAGGATCTTCACTACTACTCTCATGACAGTTATGGACAGCAACTGAGCCCCAGGGTCGGATGTCAACCGTTGCAAGACATGTTCAAGCACTTTACGTGAGCTCCCGCGATTGAAATTACGTTTTCCATTGTCTTGGAAACGCGTCCAATTTGGATTCGTTAAAGTTTTGTTTTGAACGACGAGCAACCATTTTGCTTTTTATTTAAACGTTTCAGGCAATTGGAAAAAGGAGACGCGAAAGATGAGCCGCGAGGGATATTCTACTTCACCCACAGCTCGATGCTGCAATTATTCTTGACAACTGTTGGAGTTGCGGAGGACTCGACGCCCTTGACAGCTTCGAATTACGAAGCCGAAAGAGACAGAAAATGGCGGACCTCCTATCTCGCTCCGTTCGGTGCGAATTTCGCAGCTGTTTTCTACAGGTTCGCACCGATATGCAATTTCATAGTGCACTGTATTGATTTGATGTATTCATTGCCCGTAATGATTTGTTGCTTCCAGATGCGATTCCGCGCACAAGGTCAGATTTTATTTAAACGAGAAACCTTTGGAACTGGAAGGTTGCGAGAAGGGAGTTTGCGATTGGGAGTATTTGAAGCAAAAATTGGAGGTCCCTGGATTCCACTGCAATATAGATTTTTGCAAAGTTTGAATCGCCAAGTGCGCGAAAGAAATGAATTACTAAATGTTAAAATGATATCTCTGCTCTTATTTATGTTTAATTTTAAAAAATAAAATGTACGTCTGTAGAAGAGAGAGTCGGCCGAGGAAACTATTTCACGGCGAATGATTGTTTTCACGGTCAAAACCCGGAAACGGGTCCACTTAAAAAATTTCGAACGCCAATTACGTACAAAGTTCCAGCTAGGTGACAACAAAAACCGGTTACCTTAAAGCGATTACCGCGCACGTCAAGTGCGCTTTTGTCAGCGATTGTGTTGAAGAAATTAAGGTGTCATAAAATGTCTGATTCATGTGTGCGCTTGTGTTTGATGCCAGCGCGACTCGACGACCTTATATTACTGTCACATAAGCTGGCGTAATAAACGATGATCTTTATACGCCTAACATATTACAATTTAACGACGACACGTGGGATTGATGTGCCAGTTAATATGTAAATATTATCCCATAACCCTAATTTGTTGCCGTTGTCGGTCTTCCAGAATCAATTGGTCACTCGATCAAGACGTAAACGTACTTAATATTTAATATTTAATATGTTTAAAAATATTTGAGTTGTACTTGAAGTTGAATACAGTGATTATGCATACTTGTCGCGTGATTTTAATAGTTATTCATTGTTTGTGCTAAGAGGAAAGATCTGTTTGTTTATTCTGAATTTGTAGTATTAGTTCTGCTTAATTTAGCTTTATTGGGATAGCGTTGATATTGTTGGTTCGTGGAGTATATGATACATTGTAGTAGGCTCTTCAATTGCAGAGAACAGTCACATTATAGTCTTAACAGGGCACCGATTGCATAGAATGTTCAGGTGCGACGCAACGAAGCTTGACGACCTTATGTCAGTGCCACCTGAACTTCCGTGACAAATGGTTGTTGCGATCAGAGATTTGTGCTCTCGAATGTTGCGGTAAGTGATAATACAGCGCCTGGAATTTTATTACAGCATTAATGCAATTAGTACATGATATATAGACTGTTAAAATACAGATTTACATTTTCGTAGACGGTTCTACAGGAATCGATTTTCAACAATATTTTCTTTTCTTTATGAACAGTTTCAATAGGTTGAAACTAAAACGGAATTTTTACATTCTATTCATCATCATATTTTTACATTCTACATGCGTAAATAATATGCATAATTTTATACTCTAAATGCGTAAAGTTCCACGATCTACTGATTCAGTACTTGATTAATACAAATGTTAGTAGTTACCGTGGAATTTGTGTAAATTAATGTATAATGTCAGTAAGGTCTCTTATACGAGTGTCAATGATTTTTCTAAATATTTGATTTATTTTTTATCAGACTGAACTATCGAGATCCTTTAAAAATAATTATAGCATAAAAATAAAAATAGCACTTGTTTATTAAAAAAATAGCTCTGTGTTATATAACAATTGGAAGGTATATTATATGAAAGCTTGAGGAGGTGTGGAAGAATTCCATAACAAGAGGAGCATAGCAATTCTCTTGCAATAGAGCACGGATGATTGCAGCTGCTTACGTCATAGAACAAAAATCACAGTGTCACGAGTCGCTGGATTTAACGGGACATCTTAGCGCTGTCTTAAATAATTGATTCGGTAACACTGAAGATGATGATGCTACATAATTTGAATCTCCTAATTGAATTGATATTACTATATTAACTATATTAACCGTTTTAATAAACCTTATTATAAAACTTATCGATGTAAAAAATTATAAAATAGTTATACTGATCCAGTCACATATTTACATTTTGAAGACAATTATTTCGATAAAATTGCCAGCGTGATTGATACATACCTATAAAACATATCTTTAAAAGTCCCGTTACAAAAGTTATCAAAAGTTCTACATCGAAAATTTTTTTCGCGAACGAACCTTCCATTGTGAAGCCTCCCCTTTACAATGACACGTTAAAAATTGACGTACGATTTTTTTCACTGTTTTATGAAACAAAAATGATTTGAACCTTAATAGAACGAGTGGAAAAAATCGTACATCGAGTTTTCTTCTGTCGCTACAAAGGGGAGACTTCGATCTTCAAATCTATGGAAGATTCATTCACGAGAAAAATGTTTCAATGTTTTTAGAGACGCTTTAATTGGTAGCATTTTCGAAAGAGAATGTGTCTTTAGTTTTCCACCTATCACGTGGTGCGAAATTGTCTTAGGCAAAAATGAACGACGCGATTAGTAAACGTAGAAGTCTGAGGCTTTAAAATGAGATCGGGATTATCATCGTACTATTTATTATAACGAAATCAAAATAGTTTAGGCATCAACAATTTCGAGACTGAGTGTTCGAATACTTTTTGGATCCAGTGTATATACGTACGTATCGTTTTTTTTCGGACCGTGATATTTCAAAATTGCGTGAAAAAGAGGGTTGGGTGAACCATGATACCCAGGGCATTGATATGAGGGTCGAAAAGTGTGCAAATATTAAAACGGGTCGCTGAATGTTTCGAGTCCAAGCATTGTTCTTCGTGGAAGTCGCGTGTTTTTCGTGGCTGGTCGAAAGAAGAGGTGTTCTAACGACCGATTCGAACGCAACGCGGGGGTCCTGTTTCCACCTGCCTACCCCATTATCGATCGTGCGTGCCCGTGGTAACGAACCTTCACAATTTTATGGAACTCACGAAATACTATGCTGTACCAGGAAAGGATCAAAGGCCACAATCCGTACTACACTATTCACCGGGGGGGACTATATCGCCGGGGACTATATGACTTTTCCACACAGTATACGCTGCGAACCAGCGAAGCTCGTCGACCTTACGGCAGTGCCACACAAGCTGCCGCCTCGAAAGGTGGTCGCGATCGGCATACAGACGAGAGAGTATAGTACTCGCGTTCTTTTCACGGTTCACTTCTACAACAATTCCACCGGTAATTCGCGAGTGTTTCTACAATACCGTTCACCTGGATCCACCTGTTCGCAGGACAGTGAACTCTCCGAACTTCGCGAAAAAATCCGAAAAGCTTACCGGTCCCCGCAACCAACACAGATTTCCCCCCTAATAATGTAATTTAAACAATTGCATCGTCATTTTCTATTCGACCGCTGATCGTGATCTCGAGTGCTCGTGAACCTTTCCGAAGATCCTCGCGGATCCAGTCGCAAGGAACAAGATCGTCGAAAAGTGAAAAGTTAGATCCACTTGCCGGTCGCGCACTCTCTCTCTCTCTCTTTCCAGGCCTTTTTCGACGCTCGATACGACGCAACAAGAAACAGGGCGTGAAGATAAATACCGGGCCCCCGTAATTGCGGTAATTTCTCAATGAAAACAAATTTTTTTCCAGTCGCCTCTGTGAATTGCGATCTCGCCAATCAACGCGCGCCTTTGACAGGCTACCGTGCCTCTCTTTCCGGATATTAATTGCACATTTCTAGAAGCCGAATGTTCGCACAGTGCTACTTTGTGCGAAATATATGACGCCCATCATTGCAGCTTGACAAATTAGTTCATCTCCTTAACGATAGAATTACACGATAGAAATATTTCTGATTCGTTCTTGCACAGTTTTCCGAATCGATGTTTTTACAAGCAATTTTTTAAAAATTTTATAATGAAGTCTACATATTAACAAAGCTGTTTTACTTAACAACACGCTGTAATTAAAATTGTAGAAAGTCTAAAGAAATTCAATCCTGTCGTTGTGGTACAGCTGTATGTATCAGTTGCGGTTTGTGCTCGGTAGTTCTAGTGTTAAATTAGTACTCGTTCTTTTATTTGCGCGAGAGCGACGCCCTTTGAAAGTAAATTATAAAATTACAGAGTGAGGATCACTGGACCGGCAGATTTTTGTTGAAAATTTACCGCATCGAGAACTATGAACCAAACAGAAAATTCGCCCTTTCTTTAACAATTTTAATAGTTCGAAAATAGTACATTTTTAATTTCATCCTCCTGCAATTTCAGTGTCACCTATTTTGCCATAAACTCCGCGGTCTGCAAATTCCGAAAGCATCGCAGAAAGTGAACCAACAAGTAAGTTCGAACGAAGTGTAGATTAAAAATGGATTACAGAGTACTCTAATTTTTAAACGTGTCCGGAGAGTCTAAAACAAGATTTATAGCCTCTAATTGTTTCATAATGCCATTTGGCTGGCTCCAAAATGGCGCCCAGGTTAATCACACTCGCCGCTCTATAACCCGTGACACGTCAATATTTTATTCAGGACTACCATGATCTATACTCTGGTCGTGTGAGCCGAGATTCGAATTGAACCAAGTATCATCGAAGTTTCCGAGCATCGTTTTCGACTTCAATGGTGCCTCTAGAAACGAAATGTTAACGAATGGTTCGGTAACGGGACAGAACAATTTGAGGCAGGTCGGAAGAGCGGTCAATTCCGGGTGAAAGGGGGGCGCATTGTTGCAATAAAAGTCATTTCATTCAGCTTTTGATTAAATTCCGATTTACGTATTCGGAAGGAATTTCATTTGAATAAATAAACCCAGGCCCGCGAATAATTAAATCGTTGAATGCCGGCGCGGCAACGATCGCCGAGCGTGACGTCGACGTCCTACTTGCGTTCTCAATTATCAAGTACAGATTACTGTCCGGCCGTTCTTTATTGCGTGATAGTAGATTGTTCTGTTCTTCGTTGTGACGGTAGATGATTCGTTACGGGCATCGGGTAAACAGAAACAGAGTCCCATTAAATTGACCGGCGAAGACGAAGATCCCGCCTCCGTTCAAACTAAATCGAAAAACATTCGATTCGATTCGATATGCCCCATTTGTTTCGCAATTCCTATCGATCACACTTTTCAACAATCATTTCAGAGGGTGTACGGAGACTTCTGTGGATCTGTATGCAAAATAAAATTTTTCTACCTGAATTGCAACAGACTGGAGTGAAATAGAAATTTCTTTTCTTTCATAATATGTTTAATAGGTTGAAAATAATGTAACAGAATTTAAAAATTTTTCTGATGTTTTTATTGTTTTAAAATACGCCTACCCATTTTTGTCATAAATGCATAAAATCCGCAGTCTAGTAATAATATTGGCGAACAGACGATCGCGTCATCGTTGCGAAACAATTTTTGGGACAACCTAATGAAATTGAAAATCGTTTTTTCTCTCGTAACAAACGACCGCGAAGAAGCTGCTGCTGTTTCTTTTGTCTCATTTTTTTTTTTTGATGATCGAAGGAAGCGCGAAGCGTAAAATCGTCGAGCGTTTACGGCAAAATCAGATCACTACTAAGTTTACACGGCAGTCGTCACTTGCGGACACGGGGCATTAACAATAACTAGGCCAAGTAGACTTATTAGACTCGAAGAAGGTTTTGCTAATCGAGCCACTGTCCATTACGCTATCCTCGGCGATACTTACTCACGGATTGTCTTCGCCAACCGCATTCCGCCTTCACGATGAATTGACTAGTCGCGAATTTTCTGTCGAGGGTCTTGTTATTAACGTGCAATTAACGCGTTGTCTACAGCGGATTATTCAATTAGTTCTACTCATTGCTATTTCCCATGCTTTTTCGAAAATTCGATTTGCAAAATTTTGGTACTGGTTGATCAATATATTTGACAGGTTCGTTAGCAGCATTTGTTTAAATAATATTCTTTAGGAATATAATTAGACTGGGGCGTCTTTATGCAAGATAAAAATTTGCTGCATTAATTTGGAAGAATTGTTAGCTATATAGAAGCTTCTTCCTTTCTTGAATAATTTTTATAAATTGCAAATTGTAGACATTCTGTAATTCTATTAATCTCTTCATTTTTCTAAATTGCACAAACTCATTTTCTCACATATGCATAAAATTCGCGGTCTCGCCATATTATATATAAATTTTTTCAACACAATGAATTCCTCGATTATCATGCTATCACGATCTTGAATAACAATACAGTATTAAGATACAAGTTGGTGGTACATCGAATTTTGTTTTGCAAAGTTTATTTATTGTTGATTATACATTAAATGATTGCCAGCATAAAGAATAGTAAGTTCAAACGCTTGGAGAATGATTAAATGACAGAAGATCAGTGCATTATACACTTTTATTTTTCTCTTATTTATCCCTTAGGTTGTTTATTAGGTTTGATTTTTAAATAACTCCTCGTTCGGAAATTATTTAAAGGATAAAAATTTATAATTCATAGCCGAGGTATTTTATTAATTTTCTCGATGGAATTTTTTGATCATTTAGGAATTAGTAGGTTTCGCAATAGATGAAACGTTAATGAACTAATTTCGATCCCATGTCAGACTTGGAACGCAGCTCTTTACAATTATTGAATTTACAAAGACGTTTTTACAGAAAACGACTGACCGGAGCGTGCTTCTTCGAACGCGAAAGTCCAACAAAATTCTATCTCATCATTTTTGCGACAGGACTATTTAGACGAGTTACATTTGTTTACTTTAGCTTCACGTACCAGCCGCTTTTAGCGCTCAGCCGTTAACTTTGCCCGTCTCAGAAGTCGCGTAAACGATTAGCAGATCGGTTCGCGAACTAACCGGTTCGGACCCGATAAGGGCGAAGAAAACGTCGGACATTCGGGTCGGCGAAGTTGCTAATCACGTCGCGAGGTGTCTAGGTTTCTTCCCCGGGAACCTGTTTCTCGCTCTCCGGGGAATTATGCAAGCCGCTCGCATGTGTGCGCGTAATTCGCGCGCGCATCTTAACTTTCACGTTCACTTACATATTTCGCGTCTCTATCCTTAACCTTGGTGCACCATAAACTGTAGCACGCAGTACCCAGACCCTGTTCCCCTGCGATCACTAGTCCGCGGATTTTATGCGTTTACGACAAGGACGAGTAGGTGCTATTTCGAGCAGTAAAAGGATTCAACGCTGACCGTACCGAGCACAAAATGCGACTGCTGTGCATTTTGACGTTTTATAAATATTGCAACGCCGAATCTATTTAGATTTTTCGCAGTATTTACAATAATCTGTGCCCGAATAAAGACATTTATTCAATGGCATTTTTGTGATAATCAGAAATTAAAAACAACGAGCTTTCTTTCTTTCTTGTTGATACAGTTGACATGTATTTTGCGTAAAAATTCGCAGTGATCATCTTCGCGAATTGTTTCCAGAACTGAGCGTCCACGGTTCCGGCATTATATGCCAGGGATTATTATTATTAATAATTTGATTGGTAAATTGCTACTCGGATGTGCATCAGGAGTGATGTTGACTGGAGGACGTGACGTCATACGGTGCACATATATGTTGATTTATTGATTATGTAAGTCCGAAGGACGCGAGGATAATTTGCTCTTTATCTTCCTTCTGTTTCTTCTATTTTTTTTTCTTTTTAAATCGCTGGTCTAAATGGATAAATATCGTTTCCCGGGTTACATAAGAACAATTTCGCGTTCAGCCGGTCACAATTCGCAACGCCGCGTGCCGTCGGGGAAGGAACATCTGACATCAGCACAGGAAAATGTAGGTTTGCTTGCCATAGTTGGGTTTCAGACGGAGCGGCATAGCAGCGCGCTTTAATGCGATCGTAAAATACCGCTGTGCGGGAATTTGTTCAGAAACAACCAGTGAAACCGGATCGTTCTCCCAGAAAGAGAGATTTCGATTTCCTCGAGTAGAAAAACGTTCCGTTCGATTTTTCTGCAAATCAATTTTCACGACGCGCAGCGTTTCAAGGGCGAAGAGGACACTCGAAATGAACGTGTCGCTGTTGCTCCTCGTTCGCGAAGTCTTGAATCGTAGACTGCGGATCTTTATGCGAAATACAAATTTTCTGTGTCGACTAATAAACTGAAAATAATATAACAATATTGTTAAATTCTTTTCTATTTCGCTCACGCATTTTGCTATGAACGCACAAAATCCGTAGTCCAGTGGTAAGGAAAATTTTTTACTCACAGCCGAGGATATATTTTATACCAACGGCAATTTTTATCATTCCAGAGTTTCTCGATAGGTCTCCAATAGATAAAATGTTAAGAAACGTCTAATTTGTTGGCTTGCAGCTTTTCGGAGACCAAGATGGCGCTCAAAATGAACGTGTCCCTGTTGCTCGTGCTCGTCCTGGCGAATCTCGCGTACACCCGCGATTCCGATTACTGTTTCGCCCATGAGAGTGATCCGTATTTGTACATGGCCACCAAAACTGCCTACCATTTCGTCCATGCCGGCAAAACACGGTTCCAAGATGTACCGAGTAAGTAAATAAATCGGCAGTGAACGAAAATAGATGGACACCGGTACTTCGAAACGATTTTAGATTTTTTGTTGTGAAGAGTCGTTTGGTGTTCTTTAGAATAATTTAGTATCGCGTCAATGGAATCCTTTGTACGATCTTATAACACAATCTCGATTGAAATGATATTCAATCACTGTCCTTACAGCGCTCACAGAAGGAGTTAAGGAGTTGGTAACTTTTGTTCATGTTCATCAAGTGAATACACTATTATACTTCGAAAGCTATGGTACCTACAATTTACTGATCTCTTCTGCTGACTCTATTATGTTAAATAATTTTTCTAAAATTAATTTAGACTTTTACAAATTATGATATCAAATCCGTTCCACAGATCATCGTTTCGGTAAAAGTAATAATTATTAAATAACGTAATGCATAACTTCAAAGAACAGTATAAAACTTTCATAATTAATTGTACGCTCTTCACAAGTCACATTCAAAATTTCTGGGCAGTATTTCGTTCATTTGAATCAACAAATTATGTTCCATTTATAATATAAATTTTTTAAGAAATTAATCAAACGTTTCACAGAATAGACGCTGATTTGAAAAAAAGAGGAGTGTCCGAGGGACACCGAATTGTTATGGTGTCCGAATATTTTCGTGCGATATTACAAATTTTATTAATTTGACATTGTTGAGTTTACATTGTTCGCCGATTGCGTCCGCAGACTGCAAAGCCGAGCAGGTTTGGATGCTGGCAACGCACGGCACACAGTGCGCATCGAAAATGGAGATCACCGAGATGCTTTCGTTAACGGAAGTGCAGAGCCAAATAATCAACAACCACGAGTCCCGAGGCAGTAAGTAAATTTCCTCATCCGAATAACCGCGGTTCTAAAGAACTGCCAGGGGTGGAGGTATCTCCGCCGACGTCTGAAGCAACCCGGTTGAAACCAGGTTGCACTGATAGCTGAGTTGACCTCCCGTACCAAATGAAGATAAATCACGATCTTGCAAAGCAATTCAATTAACTCTTCGACAGACGAGCCGAATGGAACTCGGTGTGACCGAAGCCACCATTTATTATTTAGCACTGCCCGATCACAACCCTAAAACATTCTATAACTTCGAAGCAATTTAATTGTGAAAGTGGCAAATTCAAATCGATCAAAATGATTATAACACTTCTTCAGGTCTCCGGCGTGCTGCAAATGTTGATAGACTTTAGTGTGCTCGAATGTTTCGTGACAGAAATTATTTTTTAACTCTAGTAAAAAAATTGTGTCGCCCGTATACAGTCTTCACTCGATATATGTCCGAAATATCTAGACGATAAAAGTCCCAGAACTATCCCCACTGCCGCGGGGTATACCCCGTGAGAAGGCCAAGAAGCTTCGCTATCCTTTTCTACGTTAGGTAGTGTATCAAACTCTGGGTAGGCTCGTGTTGTGGACATAAATCGAGTAAACAATGCATGTGATTAATGTAGCTGTCAAAGCGTTAAATTATAATAGAGATGTTTCTAGTAATATTTTATCCTTTTAATTAACCTCTCAATTATGAACACTTGCAATAGAGCACGTGTAAAAATTGGAATAACGAACATTTTTCCGTAAACAATATAAATACAATATAGTTTATACCAACACAGATACTATGGCACGAAATGTAAGAGTTGTTTGTTTCATTTAAAAAATGAAAAGTTTCCGAAAAGTGCTGGCGAACTCGAGATTAACTTGTCGTTCGAATCGAAGAGGTTAATAATTAAACTATATTTTATTGTATTGTGTAGAATAGCATAATATGACGAAGGGTTAATAGAAACAAAGGAGAAAAGTCGAACCCCGCCGGGCGGCGCGGCCGAGCCGGCAAATCAGACTGCAGTTAATTCAGGTCATTGACACTTTTTCGTATCGATCTTTCTCTACGCGACGTTTCACGTGTTGATCAATATACTCGCATTCACGGGGTAGCGTACCTTAGATTTATTGATTCCGTGAACTTACGTGTCTGAATTGGAACGCGCGTTCTAGTGTCACACTTTCCTCGTTGGCAGTCGTCTTCAACTTGTGCGCACCAGTTTCCATGGTTCCTAATTGGCGCCACTGTTTTGTAGAAACCGTTGACACCTTTGCTTCGGCATTATATGTCTCTAGCAACCCGACTAACGTGTCGGTGATATCCAAGTTTGGCCGTTTTGCTTCGCGAGAAAATTGAGAATGATCGTTCATTGGTACCATTTTTCATGCAACAGTTTCTGTAGATTAATCCTCCAGTACTCCAAACCCCGTCAGAATAATCGCACCCGGCTACAGTGAATTCCCGATATAAGTCACTGCAAGCCTCGCGTTTAAAGGTCATTGAAACTACCCACACTACGGCGGGGTATACCACGTGATGGGCCGAAGCTCGAGAGCCGCCGCCGCTAATCCACTAACAAAACTTCTTTATTTTTCATTATTTTTTCATGGGACTTTCACCAACATATTCGTGGCATTTTTCTAATGAAAATGATACCGATATAATTCCGCTGATATTTACTTGCTTCGTTTCTACGCGCAACATTGTATCAGAGAAAGACATTTTCTCAGCCTTCGTGCTACTGTCCGTCTATAAGTCACAGGTTTATGACACATAGACCTGACTTTTACATTTCATTTCATACATTGTATAAGTGACTTATACAGTGTTTTCTCGATATACAGAGTGTCCCAGGTTTTAATGTTCAAACTTTGTCAATATATTCTATGGCACTAAATAAGAAAAAAATGTTAGGTAAACATATGTCACATAGAGCTTTATTAAAAAGTTATAACAAAAATACGAAATACAAGTAATATAGGAATACCAACCGACTTGCTGTTATTGCGAGCATTAGCTCGAATAGATCAGTGTATTTACTACTTGACATCGGCACTTCCACAGTTAATTAATACTCCATTTCAAAATATCTACCGTTCTTGACAATACATGACATTGACAGCGATCAAAGATCGAATTTATAACTGTGCGAATTACGTTTCTATTCTGTTTTATTTCATTGAATGCATTATTAATCTTTTGCATTAATTCATTACGTGAATTTATTCGTGTTTGATACACTTTCTCTTTCAAAGTTCCCCACAGATTCTAGGACTTTTATAGGCTAGATCTTTGAGACATATATCGAGAAAAGACTGTATCGGGAATTCACTGTAACGCGTCTTTTTCGCATCGATGTTCCGCAATTGACGACGCGGAATTTTGCTTCGCAGACGGCCACTTGTGCGACAAGGACTTAGAAAACTTGAAAAGATGGAAGCCGGACGATTACCTGGTGATAGAGAGGGCGGAAGTTTTGACACCGCAAGGCGTGGAGGATATGAGATTGCTCGCGAGACGATTGCAAAGCAACTTCCCTCACCTTTTGCAACCGAGCGCACCGCAAAATATAACGCCGGAGAATTATGTGGTACTCTATCGCGACTACCAAAACTAACGAAATCGGCCTGCATTGTAATCGCCATAACTTTTTGTTGAAGTTCAAAACCGCGGAAGGTCGTACGAGCATGGATCAGTTCATAAAGGGACTGTTCGGTGACACCGACGCTGTCTTCGGCGAAGAAGTTTCCGTGAATGACACGCTGCTGTCCGTAAGTAATTGAGATCGTTAGAACGGCAGATACATCTGCTAATTCCCGGTGGAACGACCGACGACGAACTATGCAACTTAAACGCGGAAAAATGCCCGCTAACTTTTCTCCCCCAGGCTTATAAAACTTGCAACATATGGGACGTCGAGTACAACAATGTTTCCATGATGGAGGTCAGCAGATTCGAAGAGCAACCGCAATTTCAGAGTCTCATACAGAATGTCAGCCGACGGCTGGGATTCCTCTACCATATTCCGAAACGTGAGTACCATAACCGAGTCCCGCGAGACGCCGCGGACATTTCGAAAAATCTCCGGTCAGCTAATTTGTCCGAAAATTTTCCAGTGGCTTAACCCAACTGTTTCTCATGGGATTAAGATGAAAATTGTTGTCTCAGTTACGAGGGATTTTTTTTAAAGAAGCTTAACGGTTCTCCTTTTTAAATAGTTGTCTCAAATTGTGTTCATTGAAAAGCCCTGAATTATTCTTCTTCGTAGTGTCTCGAATCCTTGAATTGATATATTAAACGCGTTATCATAATCGATAACTTAATCGATGGTTAAAATACCAATTTTTATTCTTTTGAAATCAAATTCATATAAATAATATAGGTAGTTCAGTGCCTCGGCTAAAATTATTATTCAAATAGACTGCAGAATTTATGCATTTACGGTAAAAAAAAGGAGCACATTGAATGCAAAACGGTACTTTCACGAAGACGAGCATGCTCGACCAACTGATTAAAATGATTAGGGAAAGAACCGAATGTGTACATAGCTGTCTTGCAATTAAAGCACACAGTTTTCAATTTGCACGGAAATCTGCAGGCTATTGATAAAAATCGGTATTGTGATTCAATGAATTTGCGATAACGAATGTTCAAGGCGTGTATCAGCTGTGCCGGTTGTCTAATATCCGTACGAGTTTCCAGGTTCGATCCTAACGATGTACGACATGTGCCGTTACGAAAAGTCTTGGACAGTGACGAAACTTTCTCCGTGGTGTGCCGTTTTCAACAAAGAGGAGCTCCGCGTGCTGGAGTATCACGAGGATCTCTACTTCTATTACCAAGCCGGATATGGACGTGAAATCAATGCACACTTAGGATGTACGCTTTTGCAAGACATGATGAATCACTTTTGGTAATTTCGTTTCCCTTCTACACGCCCTTTAAACGAACCTTCTTCCCGAAGAGAGAGTTAAGAAAACGGTCCTTGCGTAGAATCGATACGCTATCTTCGCAAATATATTCTTCGCTAATGGTTCCTAGTTGAGAGAACTTATATTCAGGTGTATCTCCTGGTTACGTTAGCGGATCTTCGCGCAGGATGCGCTGTTTATCCCTACTCGTCGGCAATAGCCATAACTTTTGCTTTCGTTTGCTAACAATGCTTCGCGGTTCGTTTTCAGGAAAGTGGAACAAGACACGGAGTCGGTCGAACCCAATGGCGTGTTCTACTTCAGCGACATCATCAGCCTTCAAAATCTACTGACCACGTTGAACATTAACAAAGACTCATCGAAACTGACAGCCTATAATTACGACAATATGGCAAAACGTCAATGGCGATCGTCGTTTATCTCGCCCTTCGCCGCCAATCTCGTCGCAGTGTTCTACAAGTGAGCGAAACTATTTAATAACCATCCGAAAAGTTCATATCGAAACGCCTTTGTCCTTTCTCCCGCAGTCTTGGGAAACAGTTGCTACAGCATGACTTCCTACTTTCTACTTCCTTCATTTTTAAAATAGCTTTGAAACAAACATGTGTTTTTTTTTTGTTCGTAAATTGATTATCTTTTCCAATTTTCTTACGTCTGTAGCAAAACATAGCAACTAAAAGTAGAGACATTATTTCCTGAATCTTGGATTACCTTCTTATGTACTTACAATTGTTTTTTTAAATATCTTCAAAATGCATGTGTATTGCAAACGTCTTTCTAAACTCCTCAATCTCTGAAGAGCCTGTTTTACACCTTTGAAAGATGTTTGTAGAAGTACATTGTAGAAAAAATATTATTTAACCCTTTGACTACTGTGGGCGCCTATAGGCGCTCAGAAATTTTGCGTTTGTGATACTGAGAGCGCCTATAGGCGCTCGAAGTAGTTTGGCTTTCTGACACGGAGGGCGCCTATAGGCGCCGCGAAAATTATATCGGTATTTATTCCCATAAGTCATCTAAGTTAACGCTAATTTCTCTGGTACATACTCCGGTAGTCACCTGCTACTTAAATATTTAAATATTAAATAAAAATCAAAAAAGGAAAGTTAGAGGGAGTGGAGGCATGCGCACTGCTATTCGTATCCTCAGAAGCAAACAATAAGCGAATTTTGAAGGCATAACTTCGTACTGTGGTAATTATGTTCTGCTCAGTGAATCATTCCATACCGCCTGATCCCACAATTTAAATTTAAATTTTACAATTATTTTCTTGTTTTATCCCTAGAATGAAAAATTCGTGGGGGTACCAATTACAGTGCATATATTAATTACACTTATTTTTAAAGCATAATGAATATTAAAGAAGAGATATATGACATATATATTAACTGGTTTTAATGAAACAAATTTAATATCTCTTTTTTAATATTCTTAATGCTTTAAAAATAAGTATAATTAATATAGGTGCAGTTATTGGTACCCCCACAGTAATTGAGTCCCTTACCCTAGAATACAACGATCATGACAGCCGCCGGCAGCACTCGAACGATTCCACGCCGTCAAAATGGCGCTGGTGGTAGTGGGCTCTGGTAATACAGGCATAGTGATCGTTCGAGCGGCCTTCTCTTGCGAAACCGGGACAATAAAACGTTGAATGAGTCAGTGGCCCGAAACGGCCGGCGGGAATTGTTTAAAATTCGCGACCGCCTGGGCGAAATAGACAACAGTTGGTCACAACTGACACAAGCGTCATCTATTTCTGTTCGCAGATGCGACGGTGATAGTCAGCCAAACAAGGTCATGTTTTACTTGGCTGAGAAGCTAGTCTTGCTTGACGGATGTGACGTAGGGCTGTGCGACTGGGAATACTTCAAACAGAAATTCAACCCCATTATTAATAAGTGCAACCTGAACGCCTGTTGGGACGAAAACGGCGTGGCCGCCTACGTACCGAACATTATTCTAATCCTATTTTCGTGCTTCTCTCTAGTCTTATTTAGAAAATAGCTAATAAAATAAAAATGCACAGATACACACACACGCACGCACAATTCAGTGCATTCGGTTATCGTTCGTTCGCTTTCTTACGAACAATAACGCTAACACGCTCGCTACCACCATTTGTTTCACTGTTAAAATATTTTATTAGCAACGTAACTCCTTTAAGAAGTATTGAAACTAGATTACCAATTGTAGGGATTTACGATAAACACGAGCAGATGAAACACAGTGCAAGGAAAATATCTGACGATTTTAAAAGCACGATTTTATTATTTGTAACTTATTGTAATGATTAAGAGAAGGAGTCTGTGCAATTCCTGTTCCTTGCAATCGATGCACAAAATTTGTTATTCTTCACCGAGACCCGCAGTCTAATTAAGACAATTTAGCAGAAGAAAGTCATGGATTCTCTCAATTATTATACTGCGTACCATAAATTTGTAAGCGTGTAAAATTAATTCGACTATTGTTAAGTAAACTGCGAGACTGTGGACGTTACATATATGTATGTATATGTGCACTACGAATTTAAGTAACAAAGTGTACAAAATTAATTCGACTAATTTTTAAGCGAACTACGAGATTGTCACGGTGAGATTATATTTTCGACGATGGTGGCGAACGTGTTAATCGACTTAAGTTAAGAGAAAAATCATTTTTGACGATGAAAAAAAATACATCTGACGCCTCGCGATTGTTCCGCTGTGCTTTCGATACGCCAAAAATGTATATTTAATATTTTTATGGTCCTATCCTATACTCCGATCCGTGTTTCGGTAATTTATACACGCATTTATCGTTGTTTACGATCATTCCCCATTTGTTTATATCTCACGACTATATATGTACTCGAGAGTAAGTTGTATAGTATTTATGCCATTCATCTACTTCGAGAACGTCCGTCCGAGTCATGGTAGTTGCACAACTATAAGCAGTGCACTATTGCTACTGCACACCGTCGCCGCTTTTGTGTTTTAATTGTTCGAAAAACGCCTACCTATATACTATATGATACTTGCAACTACGGGATACGTATTTCTGTACGCTTAATAAACGCGACGCCCTTCAAAACCGGGGCATCTATTTTTCTTTTCTGTTCATGTATGTATGTATTACGTGGCATTTAATTCTCGAATAAAGTACTATAAATTACGCGTGACGCACTTATTATCCTCGAATTATTTCTAAATTTAATTTCGCTTGTCGTTCGTTAAATTTATTTAACACTGGATCTACGGAGCACTAAAAGTGACTATTTTACATTCCATTTGTTTCATAAGAATAGCAAGAATATATTTATTATAATTTTAAATGATTTTTATAATAACATATATCTACACAATTTTAATAATTGTACATTAGACTAATTTGGACTCCGTCGTTTTTACAGTCTTAATAAAATTGCACAGACGTAATGAAAGAGGTTTTATAAATGATTCTAATGCAAGTTGCATTGTAAATGAATTCTCGAGCGATGATTTTGAATGAAAAGGCACGATTCTAATCATGGAAATCGAATGTAATTTTTCGAGCACGTTCTTGACCTGTTTTCGCGCAATTAAAATCGACGAATCCCGGAGATGCAGGAGCGTTAATGAGTTCAATTAAATGTCATGGAAGCTGCGTGTCGATATGGAATCATTGCACTCAATAAAATTATCATAATTGCCGGCATAATGCACCGTCAAGGATCGCCAGCAAGATTGTGGGCTACGGCCAATGAAATTTGCATTAAATGTGCAAATTACAGATAAATTGAAGACATTGCCAATTAGAATCAATTGAACGCTCCGCCTGCATGCGGTTTCCAGGTGAAAAACTTAACAAACGAATCCTTCGGAACTGTTTAAACTAATTTCTGATTCACCGCGTGCCGGGTAAATGTTTCTTCAATTAACGACCACCATTTTGTTTTCAGACGCAGGGGATAAACAGAGGAGAATGTGCAAGATAATCGAAAGACGAGACCGGAGGTACAGAGAATTGTGCAGCCGGAAATTAGCCGGATAATTAAATTTTGTAACGCGAGGAATGCTGCGTTCATGGCGCTCACCTCCGTTTTGCAAGCACACACGATTATAACTTCGCGAGTTCTGATTTAAATACGTAGGAATGATCAATTTACGATCATAAACACGTTAGAGAACAAAATATTGTATTGACATTGCTGAACTTGTAATGAAGTATTTAATTGAACGACGTTTATGCGTTAACGAATGCTGCGGGAACCAGCGTGCGAGCGCCACGCAGAATATTAATGACGCAATCGATAAAACAAGCATCAACAAATTCGGAATCGTTTACCGTGTAATTAGTTGTTGGTTCTATGTAAGTTTGATTTTTCGGAACATTGAATCCAATCATGTCATTTTTACATTTAAGTGTGCTTATGTAAATTGTGCATTCAAAGCGATTAAAATAATGTTTTCCATTTAAATAAAGTTAAAGGTCCGACGGAGGGAATGTAGTTAAAAAATTTATTAAAAATAATGGTGATTTATTTACAAACACCCAACATGCTGTCGAGAAATGCTCTCGTCGCTTCTCATGCGCTCGCACTATTTTAGAAATAATTAACCAATGGAATTTCGAATTTAAAATAATAATTTAAAAAGAAATAATTGATTAATTTTAAGAGCCAAGAATTTTTTCTGTACCGCTCATATTTTACATCTATAGCTGTCAATAGAAAAGCGTTAAAAAAATTATACAATTTATGGGACTTGGAAGAAGTGTATATATGTGTTTGAATAATAATAATGTGACTTTAAGTAAATATGTTTATATGTGAACGCATATGCTACAGCGTCTAATAATTTCGATTTTTTTAACCATTCATGGTTGAGTGAAGGAATTATCTCATGAAGGCTACTTTGATACAATCAGCGTTATTTCTGGCAGTGCAGGAAATGAGTCATTGAAAATACTTGACACCCACAAATCAATTACTTGAAGAAGTTTTCTAGCCGGAGAAACCTTTGGACATGCAATTTATTCTTCAAGAGCTCATTGAGCGCAAATAAGAGGTCGTTGACAATGTTATGTGTACAAATCTACGCCGTGATTTCGCTAACGAGCCGCATTCCCTTCAATGATTCGATTCTCACGTTGTACTTGCTGTGTTCCCACGTGACTCACAAGTTATTAAATGTGGCACATACCAAAAAAAGAAAAAAACGATTATTATATTCTACGAAATAATAGAAGACATGCAGTCTTTCGGCGGACAGAAAAATTAAATTAATCAAACGTACTGAAAGCTGCAATTTTTAATGAAAAGCATCAGATTTTCAATGAATAATCTAAATTGATATCAATGCCAACAAGGCAAAATATAAATTTTGATTCACTTTTGAGGTCGATGTGGCAAACAAAAATTTCTAAAAATTTTAATATCCATTTTGGATCTATCAAAATGCGATACACACGAAAAGTCATGTTCGTTCATCAAATTGTTTATAGAAGTCGACAAGTGTACGTGCATATTTGTGTCAGTTGTTCGATGCAGTTGTTAGAAGTTGCAAGGAAATCCTGTTTACGCGAACCTGTTCTATTCTTATAAACATCTGGTATGTTCGATCGAATTTCGAACATTGCGCATGTGATCTGCAGATCTTTGTTAACACTAAACCTACCACGGTCGGACAAATTGACCTTTTCAAACTTCTGCGTACAATTTCGTCCATAGAACATTATCACATCGCTATTTATCTTTACGACTTTCCTTAAAGTATGTACGCAATGTATTTTTCTGTATTTATTTGACCGCACGAAATAATATGGCATTTACTCTTCTAAGCCTAAACAATCAGTATAAAAGGAAGGCTATTCTCAATGTGGCATGGCCAACTCAAAATAAATGAGCCGCCTTATTGAATGAAACGCTATTAAGTTACGCACGTACCTGGTTGATAATACTGTTTCATGGCAAATGCATCCAAACCGCAAAGATGGACGACCATAGTACAATTTTGTAAATCGAGGAGAGAGCATCGCGGTATTTCTTATACAATTGCAATTATATAAAAATAAATTTGTATCGTCATTTTATGGAAATTGTTCATCTACTAACTCATTGAGCAACGAATTGACTATTATCTACGTTTAATGTTAACAATAACTTTTTTTAAGGACCACGCACGGTAGGAATAGGTATACAAGAAGTGTCGGTAGGTTTAGTGTTAAAAGTGGTTTTTTGAAGCTATAGATAGAGAAGAAGATTCACGGTATAAACATTGAAGACATCGACGACGAGCCATTCGAAATAAATGTTGTTTATGTTTAGAAATCGTTTTGTATTCGGGTACCTAATGTCGTTGTTCACACGTATCAGAATAAGAAATGCATCGATTCTTGTTGTCGCGATCAATGAATTTTGAAAACTGTGTCTCGTTCGCGTTAAAATATTCGTTGGAATATGCACCGCGTTGCACCTTCTGCGAACAAACGTTTATTTATACGTATTGTAATAATCTAATATTAGGTTCATGGAACTTAATGATCCTAGGTTTCAACTCGTTTTGAAATGCCAACTTATTCTCAGCATGACCTCATTGTAACATGGTGAGAGTTGTCTGTGCGGATAAAATGAGCTAATAAAGTTGAAATTTAACGTGCACAATTCTGTTAAACAGCTTATTTCGTTTTGTACTCTGAAGTAGGATTTATTAATGAAATGGTACTGAGATTTCGTGAACTCCTTTTTGGAGTATATTTTAATAGCATGCTCAACAGATCCGTAACAGAAATGGTTACTGCCAAATTATATTAACTTCTCCATAATAATGTTGTCTTCGGTTTTCTCTTCATATCAGTTTATTAAAAATAAAAGAAGAATATTTTACTCAAAGTAAATGCATGCAACGATACTGTACTTTTTATTCATATAAATTATCTAATGTAACCATAACAATTTCTCTTTTATTGTCGGAGTCCATTCAATTCCGTTATACGTTATAGTGCGTACTTTGTTTTAATTGTGTGTGTGCTTTTTCTCCGTATTATCTTTATCGAGTTCTGTATAATCATCGCATCACTACAGTGACAGAGGTAGAGAGGCAGTAGCACTATAGGCCAGGGATGGGCACTTTTGTCTCAATTGAGACAAGACCATCCCCACCATAGCGCCCACTGTCCCCCTCCAGTAAGCGCCATTACCGTGGGGCAACGAAGACGCGAGACACCAAAGAGGTGGTGGGAGAAGCAGGCGGTTGAGGGGCCCCTACCGTGCTGTAGGCAGTGTCGCCAGATCGAGAAAATCGAGGGGCATACAATGTACCCCCTCTCTGATGACCAGAGTAATATGTGACACGTTGCGCGTGCGCGATGGGGTTTGAGTGGGACACCGAGTGTCACCTCAGTCACGTGACGAGTCTACGATCTTGGTGGGGGATGTTGGAGTGTGCTCATGGTGGTAGAATGGGACAGTGGAAGGGGAAAAGGAGGAGAGGAAATAGATACCCGAATGGGCACCCTGCCTGCAGACAGTGTTGCCAGATAAAGGCTTATTCCCCCACTTAAATTTCCCCTCCTACCGCGCTATTCCCCAAGTTTCCGACGCGTTTAGTCTCTATCGTTCACACACTGGTATTGGCAGAGAGAAGGTAACTTTTTCCCCTCATTTCGTGCTCCCTCCCCTGGAGGGAGACACTGGCGATACTAGCTGTAGGCAATGATCGAGCGATAGTGAGCGACACAGAAGCAAGATGTCAGCCAATAAAACGACCGCAGAATCATGTTCACTGATCACTATGATCACCTGTCTAGTGCTATAACCATAGATAGAGAAACGGAGGGGTCTGTGTGTTCCCGGAATCGTTATTAACAGTTTACCTACCGGCGGTTATACGGCAGTCTCCCGAAAATCAATGGTTAAAATCAATTCATTTTATTAATTTTATTAATTCATTTTTGAATAGCAATTGCATTTGGAACGAATAAATCACTGGGAACAACACAATTTAATTATTTGTTTCAGGATCAATGTTCAATTCTCGGTAAGCGAACGTTTCACACAGCTTTGGAGACGGCAATGTTTGGAATCATGTAGATAATTGTTTATCCATTGTTTTAAACATATTTTTAAAGATATTATATCTGGACTCGTTGAGTTTTCTCTTGCACTTAATTAAACAGCTTCCAATTTAAATTGATCACCAGGGACTAAATAGTTAGATGTCTCTGCTGGGTCAAAATGGACCCGGGCGCCGGCAGCACAAGATCAATCTGCTCTTAATTGAAAGATGTGTATTTTTAGAAATTTAGTGGAGTTTAGACTTATTGTTCAGGTATTATAAGAAAGGTACCATTTATTTATTGTTTACATTCACACGCATAATTAAAATTCCATTCTGGATCATATGGATTTCAGGAGAACATCAGGGTTCATTTTCTCGAGCAACCATTAAAATAATAGTTGATAAAATGACATTAATAAGATAGCTGACATCTTCTGACATTTGGTTGTCTGCAGAATGTGAAAGGGTTAGAAGAATATTATAAATATATAATAATTTATTATAGTACGGTCGTTGGGAAGCCTGTTCACCTTTAACAAAGCTTACCGTCAGAATTTATAAGATAACAATTCAATCAATAAATGTTTTAAAATAAAATCTAGTGTATGCTACGAGTAAGCTGTAGATCTTTATGCATTTACAACACTTACTTCATAAAATACAATGGAAAGTTAAGGTTAACAAACTTTAACTACAATCGACTGTGTTACCCAAGACAACTTACTCGTTTATTAACTAAATTTCCATGGCGATTATAACATTAAACTACTTGTAAGCTTCAATTGATAAACGACTATGAAGTATAATCGGTAGGTAAACCGTTAATAGACTCGTGCTACTTAATGTTAACAGGATTAAACAAAGCCCAAAACAAACACCGCCACTGCGGTTCGCTATTTCCCGTTTGCGTCACAGACAAACTCGCTTCTATCATGTACAGTGGCTCCAAAAAGTATTGGTACGCTTGATTTTCGATTTTTGAAAAATTATCAATATTTATGCTGTTATAGTTTCATAAAAAAAATATCGAACTAGTCTCGGAGAAAAGGAATTAAAATACAAAGCTTATAAGAAAATTAATTAAGTTGCAAACCTTAAAAGAAGATGAACGATGGGTTGCAAAAGTAGAGTCTTTAGGCCTTAAAACCATTTATTTATTCATTTGTTATACTATCTTACAAAATTGTAAGTCTGAATGTCGAGCATTTGTCGAAAATCAGAAATCTCTAGGGTGTCAATACTTTCTGGAGTTACTGTAGCTACGAGAGGGTTTCAACTTATCAGGGTACCGATTGTATCTGAGAAGGGTAGGGATTGCAACTTTAATCGGAAAATAAATGTCGCTGGTCCTCTCGGACTTCAGAGGCAAACCAGCACCATTATTTACACTGGAATCAGAATAACACAACTACGAAAGTTGCGCTAAGGTCCAAGGAGATCTTCACAGAAAAATAAATTTACAAAAAGGAAATAATTCACAGCTCCAAAATTGTCAATGTGTTCCTCACTTGATAATCGTTCTAAAATAATTTGTTTCCTTGGAATTTACCATTATACAGATCCCAAGACATCTGTTCCAATTGGACACTCTTTAAAGTCCTTTCTACAGGTACTATTTCTGTCCACAACAATTCAAAAACGAACCACAGAAAGTCGAATAAAATTTTGCAGGGGCATAATAAGTTGTACAAAAAAACTTTTCAATCTACATTCTAAAAGCTAGAATTATTCTTCCTAGGTTAAAAATGGAGTTGTCGTCCCAGCGGGGAAATGATAAGAGGTTACCGTCGCAGGGCTGTAGCGCCGCCATTTTACGACAAACTTACTATAAAAAAATTTGTTTTCCCACTTCGAAGTCTGTACAGTAAACACCTGTAAATAGATTTTCCATTTCTTTCGCTATATTCCCGCAAAAAATTCTCAAAGTTAGATTTCTTTCCTGTGGTGTAGAGTGGGTTCGCCCCGGAAATATAAAATATTGGTACTCGGGATCAAAAGACCATCGACTGTGAAAATCGAAATTGCCATTTCTCTCGAAACGTCGCAAAACCCTTCGACCCATCGTGTCGGCGCGGACCGGTTCGGGCACGGGGGTGCAGCCGGATAACGCCTCCGGTTTTTCCTATTCGGATCGCACAGGTTCGCTCGCATAGTTTTCCCTGTAGAGCCCTTGGCTCGCCAGTTTTTCCCCCCGTTCCATTTCCTGCGGCTACCCCCACTGGGAGAGTTTCTCTGCTCCCGCTGCGAAGCCGCGAACCAAGTAGTTGTCGGTGGTACGTTCAGTGTCGGGCCGACCGGCAGCGTTGTAGGTGGTGCGGAGAGCTACGACGTAGTGGAACTCATGGTTTATTTCGAACCGAGTCGCACGAGAGACCGAATTGGATAATCGCGACACATACGCACCGGACGTCGATCGTGATCCCCCGGCCCGTTCAAAACACAATATCGCCGGGCAAAAACGCAACGGTGCACCGAGGTGAGTGAACGAAATTATAGCCGCCGAGCACGTGTCGGCTCCTCTTGAACTCGTACGCCCACGCGCTCCCGCCACTTCTCCTCACCTGTCTTCCTTTTCTGCTCCCTGTTTCGCGTCGGTTTTCCCCTGTTCTCTTTCGCTCCTTCAATTCGCTTGTCCTCTGTCCTCGTCCTCTTCTTCGTTTCGCTTCTTCTCTGTTCGCTTGTCCTCGCTCTTCACTTCGTGTTTCTCCTGTTCTGTTGTTCTCTTTCTCATCATCTGTCTTCGCGTTCCCCCCGTTCCCGTCTCCGCACTCGAAACGTCCATCTTCTTGGACAACATCTAGACATCGAACGCTTTGCGGACTTCTATAAATATTACAACTATTTTCCCGGGGAAGCTAAATTCTGTATCGAAGTTTTTATTTCCGGAAGAAACAGAAATATATCGTTTGTTGCTACGCTTGAAATATTTGTTGGCAATCTTAATGATAAAATAAAATGAAAAGACGATAGTCGCCTTCAAAGTGGATTACCTTGAAATCTCGTGGAGAATAGTATTAAAGGACAGTTCTGCACCATGGTTGGAGGCACCTGTTTCAGTATGACACCGCCTGTGTGTCGAAACAATTTTATAAAATCGTGGACAACGAAGCGAATTGGCACGTTCTGTTGTTTATCCTGCGTCCTCTTTCCCTTCTTCACCTGTCTTCGGTTTTCCTCCGTACTTGTCCTCTTTCTCTTCTTCACCTGTCTTCCTTTTGTACCCTTGTCCCTTCTCGCGGTTGTCGCCGCTTTGTTCCGCTTTGTCCCACTTTACTCCGCTTTGTTCTACGATCTCGACAGTCCGCGGCTCGTGATCGCCGGTTTTTGCGTCGTCCGCCGTCACCGACTTTATTTTTGATGTCCTCCCCGGTCCCGGCGACGACCACTCGTCGAACTCGAATCTCGTTCACGTGCGTCGCGGTAAAACCTCGTTTTTGGCCTGTTACGTGCTGCGCTTTATCAAACGGGCGAAGGCTGGAGGGTGAGATAAGGGGGCGAATTGTCTCCCTTAGTCAGCCCTAGACGGCCGGCTTTCCTCAAACTCAACCCCTTGGTTTTTCGATCGTTCTGTGACGAGTCAGCGAGAAATGGCTGATAGTGTGGGAGTTTTAGTGGTTTTGGGTAGAAATTGTTGAATTGGCGACCGCGAGAATGAGCACCGCCGAAGTTTTGGAACTGGTATGAGTTGTTTTAATAGGGATGGTTTGCGGATAGAGGATTCTTGAATGGAAGTTTGTTTTCGTAGGAAAATCACGCTGAATTGTTAGGTTTACCAATGGAACAAATCAAGTTTCCGTAGCTAACAAGAAATACTTTAGGGAACATTGTCACGATAACGATTTTCTACATAGAATTCTGGTTACACTGTGAAACGTGACCGAATTATTAGGTGTGCGATGAAGTGATCTACATTTTTATAGCCAGAATTACTTACTTTGATGCTGACTATTTCTAGACTGTGGATTGCTATCGAAAATTTCTATTTCGTAGTCGAACAGTGCACAGGTATTGGGTATGCAATCGAACAATGTGAATTTTTACTACAGTCGAAAATTAAACTTCAATCGATTAAAAAGCGCGTTTCACAAGAGCTACACCGTCGACGAACATTTCTGGACAGAGAAATTTGATATAAAATCCGGTATTTGTAATTAAAAATCGATTCTGTAATTAAATATTGCTTTAGTGAAATTTTAGTAGTTCATGCAGTGTAACTGAAGTTTTATTAGTTTCTGTAGTTGAAATTTTAGTAGTTTATGTATTTGAAATTTCAGTAGTTTATGTATTTGAAATTTCAGTAGTTTATACAGCGTAATTGAAATTTTAATATTTCATATGGCGTAGTTGAAATTTTAATTTCGATTTAAGAGAGGTAGACTCCATTGCTTCGGCTCCTTTGAAAATTATCTGAAATCGTAGAATCAACGAAAAATTCGTTTTGCTTCCCACGAAAACAAACATTGCGTTTTAACAACATTGTATCCTCGCTCGCAATAGTTACAGTACACTTTGCTAAAGTTTACAAAATAACGGGAAAAAGGAATGAAACTCCGTTTCGCTCTGTTTACTCGGTTTCGAAGATATTTACCAGCAACACGAATCTTATATTCAAGGTAGGTGGGTGTTTACTGTAAAAATGAAATATTCATAAGCGTAAAATAATATATGTAGGTATCTCTCGCTCTCCGAAGGGTATTCACATTAATTCCGTTCCATTGAAAGTTCTCCTAACGTCTTCAGAACGATTTTACACGGCGAGGGACTAATGTAAGAATCCTCATTTTTCTCTGGGTTCAAAAATGCCGTTCCGTCGATCTCGGACGAAAAGAAATTGGCTTTGGTGCCGGTTAAAATGCAAAATCTCATTATTATGGCGAATTCTCAAGGGAAATTAGTGGTCCTACTGTTGGCAATGCATTCTGCATAAATTAAAATTTTATTTATGTAACCTGCTTACGTAATACTGTTCGAACAATTAATTAGTTAGCATTGAATGTGGCAGTTGCCATTTTTCACGGTTACATTTCCCGTGTTAAATAAATATTGGGCATCGTCTCTGATAAATTCTATACTGCTGTTCGATAAATTTTTAGCAAATATTCATTGCTAAATGTAACGAAATACTGTGAAAATTTTTACTGAAAATGGACGTATTTATATTACAGCTACTCGATAATTTTAGAATTATATAAGTACATAAAGAAATAATTCCCTGTTTTGTGAGCAGCATAAAAATTGATTTTAATTAAATCGATGAGATCAGATTCACCACTTCAACGATTGTTTTAAATTGTTGCAGGGCATATTTCAATTGAAAAAATTGTTGTACTATTGGTGAAAAATTGGATCTACTCATTAGCACATCTAATTATTAAAGTTGAATCCGTGCAACATGTGCCAGTTCTGCTTTAATAGCTGTTGCTCGAGTTCGCAGCGTGCAAACCGGAGAGTATATAATCATAATTATTTATACCCAAGGAAATAATCCAGTAACTACATAATACAATGCATGTATTGTTAACGATCTATTTGCTACAGTCCGCCTAAAGCATGTTTTAATTAAACCTCGGCTAATTCGGATTCTTTTGTCGTCAACGACAGTACATTTCCAGTTTGAATCCCGAGTTCAGCGTGTTAATTCGATTCAATAGAATTCTAGTCAATTTCCTAATCGATTTCCCTGAAGTGTCGCGCGCGAAACTTCACGGGGATGTATCGAACTTCAGTGTTAAGCATCGATATACGTCTCCGGCGTATTCGATCGAACGAAAATAGATGTTCACTTTAATATAATAATAACGTTGCAACGACGCCTGAGAATATACTGCTCTCCTGAAAACGATCGGTGCATTACGTTCACGCGATTTCGGTTATAATAATGAATACGTCCGCACCCGGCCGTGGCTTTTAACTAATTGAAGCCGCAACGTAATAATTAACTTATCCGCAGTAGGATATCACGGTGAAATCATAATTTTAATGAAACCTTTGTGCTTCTTTTCGAACGAACAGCGCTCGGCACGAACAATTATTCATTTACGAGCACATCAAGCTGTTTTGTGTCGTTGCAAAGGGGTGACGTCAAATCCACGGAAAAAATTTTTCAATGTTTTTAGAGGCGCTTCGATTGCTAGCATTTTTGAGAGCAAACATATCCTCGGTTTTCCACTTGTAACGTCGTGCAAGATTGTGTTAAGCAAGAAATAATCAAACAGAATATCACAAAAATAATAAAACAGGATATTACAAATAATATAAAAATTAGTCAAACAGAATATTATATTTGTAACTGTGTGATGTACATTTTCATGTGGAAATTATAATTCTTCTTAGGTCAATTGTAATTTTAAAAGCGGGGGCTAACTTCGAGGAGGTTAAAAATTTATCATAATTAATCATAAATTTGTTAAAATCCAACGATTTATTTGGCGTTGATTCCTATCAAATTGGTAGGTGTAAATTAATTTTTCTCTCATGCATTAAATTCGTCAAAATGTTACGTGCACACTCAATACACATTAGACGATTAATTGAACGTTCCGAATTGGAGTACAACTAGAGTATCGTAGGAAAATGTTTTATACAAAATAAAAATAGTCTGCATTCATTTCAGCATGAGTGAAGTACGTAGAAGTTCGTTCATTTTCTTGACAATTTTTGTGAGATGGAGATAATACAATCGTATTTTACCACGTTTCTATTAACTCGCTTTCTTGTCTGTCCGTTTGGTACAAATTTTGCAATTTGTTTTTAAACTAACTTCCTGATGAGCTAGAGACTTCAGACTTTAAACATAGCTCAGAACTGGATGACAACACACACAAGACTAAACAGTAGACAATAATTATTTAAATATAAAATTTTTTTTAATATATCACGTTTTTAAGACGGGTTAAAAGTTCATTTCAGTTCACCTAAGTCACTAACAATTTTATTGCACTGCAAATGATATGAACTGTTATGTGAGTTTTCTCAACTGCAGCTACACTCTGCACTTCTTACTATTATCTTGCGGCCCAGGTTTTTCGTTTTAAATCTTACAAGTATTCTCATAGCTATTAAAAATGCACAATCACACATTTTCAGGACTATCTGTATGGGGCTAGGAAAAATTATTCTATACTTTATAGCCCGTCTTGAAAACGTGGTATATTAAAAAATGCTTTTTATTCAAATAATTGTTAAATTCGTTTCGCATTTCACTTACTCAATTATCTCGCAACTGCACGAAATCCGTAGCTAATAATTTCCACAGCTAATCCAAACGGATACGCGAATAATGGATTTAGCGGAAGCCTCTGTGGTCACGTTTTTGCCGTGTGGCGACCGGTCAATGTTTGCGACTACCCGTCGACGGAATCCCCTGCGATAATTAACGCCCTTATCACATGACAAACAGCAGTTTCGCATGTCGCCGTTTGCCTTCGAACTTGTAAATTGATCACCGCGGGTGGGTCTGGAAATTTCAGCCTCGTGCGCGGCTCTGTGGGTTCAATACTCGGTACTCTACCCCCTGTTCCCACCCCGAAAGTAATTTTCCCCGATGCATTTCGTGAATCTTGTCGTCAGCTCGAGCTCTACAGGATTACTTCGTCGAAGATTTCCTCTCGTGGAAACCCCCGAAAGATTCGAGATATTGATCTCTGTTTTTCTATCCACGCTTCATTCCCTCGCGAGCATGATCATTGGGCGAAACGTTATTGCTATGCATTATAATCACCCCTCATCTGGGCCGCCAGTTACATGACACCCTGCGTGGTCGATGTATGGCGCTATTATGAGCTCGTGTTGCTTTCGCTGGAAAATGTCTAATTCATTAGAATCAATTTTAACCCGAGAAATTTTAACCCGAGAAATTGAACCCTCGTACGTTGCTCGGAAATGATTGTGTGAAAGATCCTGGGACAATATACATCGACAAATTATAGTTCATTTATTCGGAATTCAGTAGGCTTGCACTTCAGCAATGGTGGCATACCAGGGCTCAGGACTATGCTTCATCTGTTTTGGCGGTACTCTTTAATAGTGAGTGTACTAAGTATTTTATATTACTTTATAAAAATTACAAGAACGTATCCATTCAAATTTTTAACCATTCTTTTTATAGTATATATCTAAAGGAATAAATTTGTTGAATAATTCCTCACGGATGCATCTTTACAAGCTCAATAACCGCAAATTAAAAATATTACAATCTTTATTTTATTACAATCTGCTTAGTGTTATATCGACAAATTATACTTCATTTATTCCTGATTTATTACGCTCAGCTGAAACTAATTTTATTGGCACAAATAATGTAATCATAAACACTGGTTGTAAAAAGGGACCTGGAATAATACTTCATTTATTTTGACGGTACACTTTAAATCAGAAAATTACGCTTCATTTGTAATGTCAATTTTCGAAGAAATCTTAAACGATGTACAATGAAATGTTTCATACTGTTTGGTGGATTCGTCCGACCGTTTATTGTTTAATCATTAAAAGCTTCCGCGCTAATGATTAACAAAGAGGGAAAGTACATAATGATCTGCCTTTGGAAATATTGAGTATCGTTATACTCCTTTACTCTTCACTGTTTGTGGAATTCAATGGGTAGTTGAAACTTTTAATTGGTTCTTGATGTGGATAATGATGCAATAGTGCACCGGTAGTAGAAACATTGTGATATGATGCGTATTAATATATTTTTAAGAAATGATTTATACATTGACGTTGGCCATACTATTTTTTTACCGTGTTTAGGAATTAATTTTTATTGGGGAAACAAATTTTGTTTGTGAATGCAGAAGGATTAAACATTCGCTGTTACAAATTTTTACTTTCTAACTTCAACTTTATTAAGTTAATTACTAGACTGGAATGCACCGTGGATTAAAAAGTTTGATCAATTTCAGCTGTCCATTTTAATTGAGATGTCGTGGACTCTCGAATAATTCTATGAACTCTTCATAGAAACTAATTTCCACATTGCTCTGTGTTACTGCATTTCCACTTATGATAATATCCAAATGTCTGGTTCAATAATTAATGTTTATTGATCTGATTGTCTGCAGTTCGTTCGATTGTTAAATTAATATAAATAGAACCGTTGCAAAGTAACGAGAGCAAATCTGTGTCAGTATAGTCTGCGACACAACGAAGTCACAGGACTGGTAATAATAGGTGCATTGTATAAGCTAAAGCATTCAGCGGATAATACGCACTGCTCGATATCTCGTTTTCAAATTCGATTGACATGTTTTGCAACTGTGTAATTATCTTCTTACACCGTGCCGTGAATGCGACATACTTCGTCTCGCATGTCGGCGAGCGAAACGAATTTTTCAGTTGCGAAAGGGTGCAGACATTCAGATATATATCATCCTAATGTGGCTCCAACTGCATCCTGTTTCGTTTTCAAAATTTGGATCGAAGAGATCAAGATTAGATAAAACGTTGTCTTCAAAATCAATTTATAAATATTTTCAGTGTAAGTCAAATTGTGATTTAAAATTATATAAAGATATGCTAATCATCGAATTGTATTTTAAACTTTTATAGAGTCATACTAATCATCAAATTGTATTTTAAACTTTTATAAAGTCATGCAGGCGATCAAATTGTATTTTAAAATTTATATAATGTCATACAAATCATCAAGTTGAATTTTAGGATGAAATAAAACTATGAAAATTATAAAATTGCATTTTAAAATTATATAGAGTCACAAAAATTACAAAATTATATTTCAAAATGATATAAAATTATAGAGTACAGTGCACGAGTCATAAAATAACATTATAAAATCGTACGAGGCTAGTTAAGATTATGTGGAAAAATTGTGGAACGTTCTAGAAAAACTATTATAAATTACGTAGAAAATTTAATGCGGTCGTAAAATGTCCAGCACAGCTTTGTGGCACAGACGCTCGCTAATTTTTCATATATATTCCATTCGGATGTGCATGCATCGAAGAGGATGCCAAAGAGCAACCGTAAATCCGCTATTACACCTCCTTAAAATGGCGGCAGCTCGCATCTTTTTTACGTCGCGCTTTGAAGCATGTCAAGTTTTATCTGCTCCGGGAAATCGTAGAGACTTTATGTCATCATTAGGCCAACCCAGATATTCCTCAAAAGTAATGAGCAAGAAACGCGATGAAATATAGAACAAAGTCGCCTTAAAATTTAATAAACTCCCCCACCATCCCCACACCTCCATTCTCTCGTAGATTGGACTAAGAAATGAACATTCTTATTAGCTGCGCATCTTTATGAAAAATACAGATTTTCTCCGTCAATTTTATAAAAACAGGAATTAGATTAATTCTAGTAAAAATTATTGTAAATTCGACAATAATGCAGTACACTATTAGTATTAGACTGTGTATATTTATGCAGAATAAATACTGTCTGTGTCAATTGCAAAAAATAATTCAAACTAATTGCATTATATTTCAGTTATTAATATTCTAAGGTTTTTAAAACTCGTGATAAATGCAGATTTTTGATACATTTATGTTAAAGCTGAATGAACGCAATATAAAACAGTAGAAAAATCTAAATAACCATAGTTAAAATTCCAGAAGAACAATAAATTATCGGCCTGTCTCGCACCTGTTTCAATTGACTAAAAAAATGTGTATTTTGCATGAAATTCCTGAGCCCACTCATAAATAACACCGAGATCCAGCGCCAATCAATTCAACGAAACTCTGCACCTCGTCAATAAATAAACAAAAATACACATAAAGAAGAAGTAACAGGAGTTTGATAAATTCGAGCCATCAGCCTGTTTTCATCAAATGATCATTCATTTCCCCAGGCAAAACAGTTCGTAAACGTTGAAAAAGATTGTTTTCCAGTCGACAGATAAAACAGAATATTTTACACTCGCGTCTTCGATCCAAGTAAACAGAGAGAGACAGAGGGGGAGTTTCCGCGAAATTTGGCAATCGTTCAAAGGAATAGTTATTACTCCGACGCGTGCGCAATGTTCATTAAACAGCGATCAGATTTTATTTTGCCGTCTGGGCGATTTCCCGAGGCCTACTTCGAAACCGGTTATGAGACGTCGTCGAGGATGGGGGCGGGGTTTTATTAATTTCACGAATCATTTGTTTAGAGAATATTTTAGTCGTCGCCCGGTAACGAGTTCTGGCACACGGTTGTGTCCCGTTCCTTTGACCGCAATGCAAGTGCAGATGCAGCGGTCCCATGCATTCCCCTCTTTTGATCTCTCTCGTGTGAATCATAAATTATTCATTTACCGGTTTTTATAAACTCCGCTCGGAGTGTCAGAGGTGTCCTTCGGTGATCCTTGACCTCCGGGATATCGAGGCTGTACCAGCGAGCAGCGGGATCAGCCTTTAGGCGAAAGGGTTCTGTGTTAACGCGCTGCCAGCAATTCCGTTTGTTATTGCTCTCTGATGTATGCGACATCGGTACAACAGAACGAAATTGATTTCTCTGTCGAACATCAAACGTACATACGGTAATGTGCGTTATGTGCGTAATCTATTGTTTACGTACGCGGGTACTCCTTCTCCGATTCTTATGTATACCGGGTGGTTTGCGAACGAGGATTGTTGTCCGAAGACTGTGCTCGAAAAAGTGAACTTCAGATGCGGAATCAAATTTTCTATACGAGTAGTTTTCCTACAAATTTGTTTCCATAAATTATGGTAATAATACCTCCGAAATTGAAAATTTTATTGCGTGTAACGCTGTTAAATAACACTATAAAAAGGTGAATTTTTGTGAGGTAAAAACCAGAAAACATACAATGTAGATTGTAGACAATGAAGGGGACATATATATGTAGAACACTAATCGTTGTGTATGTGTTTGAGTAATTTACCTCCTAAAACTCATGGGATTGATTGATACGCATATAGATGTCTTTTAAATGTTGCATGTTTAGGAAAAATAATTTTCACATTATTTCTGTGCATTTCTTTTTACGATATCTTGTATCAGAAAATTTTATTCAACATTTTTGGCTCCGCATTTCATGCACAGTAGTCACTTTCACAAGAGTATTGGCGATTTCAGAATACCCAGTACATGTATCTGTCCTTTCATCGTTCCTGGAAGGATTCAGCTACGTGACTACCATTCCTGCAATTCGCTCAGCCATTAAACTGTAATATATACATCTGAGGTACAGACGAACGGAATTGAGTAGGAATGTTAGATTAAAAATTTTTTGATGAACATAGCTCGAGATGGGAACTGATTCTTTATGCATAATAACGTACCTTTATGTGTACTGGAAATCCTCTGAGACACACTTCTTCAAATCATTGAAAAATAAAAACACACAGACTAAATACATTTTTCTCCAACTTCCATTTCCGACTTGGAACATTTATATGCTCCATCAAAATCCGCAGTCAAATTTGAAAAAATCGCTGAAGTAAAATTGTATAAAAATCAAATTAATTGCATAAAAATCATCAGCTTCCAAAACTACAGTGATGGACACGGTAGGGGCCCCTCAAACGCCTGCTTCTCCCACCACCTCTCTTCCATTCAGCGCATACCGTGTCGCCAGATCAAGTCTTGTTCCCCCACTCTAATTTCCCCTTCCACGGCGCTATTCCCCACGCGTCCGCCACAGTCCGGTCACGTGACGCGTTTAGTCTCCGTCGTGCATACTCCGGTACTGGGGAAGAGAGGGTAACGTTTTTCCCCTCGATTCGTGCTCTCCCCCCTCGTCTGGCGACACTGCTTAGAGTGCACCGTCCAGCGTCGTCATCGATTCGGATTCCTGCGGTGCGACTCGGAATTTTCTCACGAGCGCTCGTGCCAGCGAACGGAGCCGGGAAACGCCTGTGTTTATTCGAGGAGAGCTCCCGGCTTTTCGGCTATTGTATTTATACCGTCCAACCAAAACAGACGCACTGCATACATCAGCCTTTAAACACGCCGATTTCGAAAAGAAGAAGGGAGTACAAGCCCCTCGGTAGATCATGAACGGTCTGGCTAATATCTGAGGAATCGCGGACGATTCTGCCGTGCAATTATCACGGCCGATGAGAGACAGGAGACGAGTCTCGTTCGGTGAGGCTTCCGTTGAGATTGTTGCTCGATCTCCACGCTGCTCTAAGAATTAACGGGATCTTGAAAGGTGCACGGTTTCATGGGACGCGTTGACAAATTTTTCTTAACGCTTTTAGACCTCCAGACACGGTGCAGTTTATCAACCCTCGTCCCTCGTGTCAATTTGATACATCTTTCTCGTTTTTTATTCTGCCATTTGTGAAGGGTCATCAAATAAGAGCTATGAGTGTTTAAATTTAAATCAAAACACATAATGGTATAAGCTATCAACGTTATTTGTCTTGCTTTCTATTTATTGCTGTATGCCATTATGTTTTAAAAATAATTTCATCTGAATGGCCGCTTCTGGACTTGAAAAAATCGATTGAACATTTTTAGCCACTTTTTTTTACGTACGCATAAATAATATTGTGGTCCATATGAATAATCTTAGTTTAAGCTCACTTCACTTTAATTTTTACCATTTCCAAGGAACGATTTTATGGAACTAATTATTTGTCCCTTTATCGTACTGATTTTTTACCACTGTGCCAACTTGATGCCAGAGAACAAATTATGTTGGAAAAATGAGGAACGGTAAAAGTTAAAGGCCAGATGAACGTCTCGCTTTTATTTCCTTCTGGAACTGGGACAATTGCGGTAAACGATCAAGTTACGAATAATTTATGTCCTAACCCCGAGAAGATCGTTTATAAAATATTAAACAACACTATCAAGTTTCTGTCGTCGGACTGTGCACCTTTCTACCATTTTTCATTGTCCAGTCTTCTTCCGCTTTCTAGAATTTTCCATTTTCGTCAGTCATGTAAAATTAAACACGACGAATTCTCTTCTTTTGACGACGAGATTCCTTGAAATTCAAAAATTCTTTATTGTTATTGTTCTAGGCCTGTGCCGGAGTCATTTCTGACTCACACCGATATTTTTCACTACTACAGTTTTGTTCCGATATAAGACGATGCCTCGGGCCCGGCTTTCGCCGTATTTCGGATGAGGGTACCTATGCGGCTTGACTTTGTTCAGAATTATATCTTATATCGCTCGGGCTTGTTAAATGAAAAACCGCTCTCCAGTTATTGCAGTCTAATTTGATCTATTGATCGTAAAAGCGTTCAGTTCAATTTTTCTACGAATCGCGTGTCTTCGAATATTACAGCGACCGCGACGTTCACGGAACGGTAAATAATGATTAAAATGCTTGGGTAGCGTTTCCCCTTGAAACGTTAGCTCCGGTGTGCAAATAAACGGTAACATTATTGTTTTAGTACGGAAGCCACGCTCGAAATGGTCGCACACGTGACCTTCCAATTCACATTTCACGTGTCCGTGGTTGCGTGTAAATTAACTAAATTACTTATACAAACAAATATAATGTTGACACATCGCCAACTGATATCGTTTTTTACATTTCCTAATGAGAATAGCACGCGCACATTTATCAAGAATTTTAGCTCGTATATTACATTTTATCTATGTATCAAAGTTTCCAATAAACGCGATGTTAAGGTAGAGTCGAAACTTTAATCGCTAATTAATAATTTGCAGAAATTGGAATATTACAGTGGCCTGGCCGAAAAGTTCTTCTGGGCACTTCAACGTTGAAATTCCACTGAACAGGATTTCATAAAATATAAATGCTTTCGACTTTTTGAAACTGTTCTGCCATTTTTTTCTGCATTTATTTTATTTCAATATTTATTTTCGCAAATAATAACGTCACGATGAACGATGTTAAATTTCACTGCAATAAAAGTAACATTTAATCTCAATTTTGTTAAAGCTTACATTTTGTTGTGCTCGGTAGTGGTTGCCACAAATGCATAAACATCCGCTGTCTAATATTTTAGAAATCACCAAAAATTATAACAATATTTCTATTCATCTATATTCAATACCTTCAATTTTAAGAAATGTTTTTAATACAATTTCCTCGATTCTTATGCAAGATTCGAGAACTCATTAACTCCAAATGTCAATAAAATTTCGTGAAATACCGTTTCCAGTAAATGCATAAAAATTCACAGTTTACTTACAGTATATTTTAACGAAAAATTATGTAAACGCATTCTTATCCCTTATTAACATAAATACGATACAGTCTATAAAAACTTCCCCAATTGAAAGCTTAAATAATACACAAAAAATTATAATAAGATTACCATTTTTTAAAATACTCAATTGTTCACGTTCTTCATAGCGATTTCCTCAATCCAAACACAATTCCAACGCAATTCGAATAAATAGGTCCTTATCAACATAAATAAAATACAGTATATAAAAACTTCCCCAATCAGCTTAAATAATACATAAAAAATTACTGAAAATTATAATAAGGTTTCCATTTGTTGAAATACTCAACCTTTCACATTCTTCGTCATAGCGATTTCCTCAATTCAAACACAATTTCAACGCAATTCGAATATTATTAACATAAATACAATACAGTCTATAAAAACTTCCCAAATTAGAAGCTTAAATAATACATAAAAAAATTACCGAAAATTATAGTAAGATTTCCATTTGTTGAAATACTCTATCTTTCACATTCTTCTTCATAGCGATTTCCTCAATTCCAACGCAATTCGAGTAAATTGGCTAGTCTCGCGGGCTCCCGCACGCTGCCATAAATTTGACAGTTTCGGTCGGCCGACAGCGATCCGGCGCGGCGGTTAGGCCGAATTCGCGTCGGACCGTTATCGAGCGTGTCGGGGATCGGTTTTCTGGTGACGATAAGACGTGTGCCGATAAGGCGTGCGCGGGTTCGATCGGGCGGGAACTTGTGCCGTTCCGTCCCGTGCAATTGTCGTAGGTCGTCTAGAAAATTCTTTAAAAATACACGCGTCGACGTGAAACTATTTCTGGCCGACGACTAGCTTGGCAGAGGCAGCTTCTTCGGAGTCTCGGTCGTTTTGGGTCGGGCCGGCTTCGCGCACGCGATCCGCACCGACACGTGTCGGCGTTCAACGCGGTGTCAATCGCCTATTAACGTAACCCTACCGTCTCAACTTACACAGTTACGTGGATCGATTTGTCGGGATCGACGAACCTACCTGTCAGCAGACCGGACGAGTCCGCGGGCTTTATTTTCGCGTGTTCGAAATGGAAATCACACCTACGGCTCCACAGACGCTCGGAAATGTCTGTGCGCGGAATCTGCGCGCACCTGTGGTCGATTAATGTTGAAAATTAATCGTGATTGATCGCGGAACATTTTTACAAATATTTCTGAATTGAAGACGTCGTTTACAGTGTTTTTAAACGATTTTTTAATCGCGTCCCGCGGGAGCCTACTGCACTTTTAACACTAGGTCTACGGAGCAACAAAAGTGGCCAGTTTGGATTACTTTATAAAAATACCACGAATATATTCTGCCAGATTTTTAGCAGCTTTAATCATAATATATGTTCCAAGGAAGAAACGTATTAAATAAATTTCTTATAAATGCATTTTTACAATCACAATAATGGTAAAGAATGTAGAACAAGTTAAATAGGAGTGAAATTGTAATGTTGTACCGAGACGTCATTTTGTGCAATCTCCTGTTTCTTTCAGTTTTGGTATTTAACTTCTTTGTTGCCTTATCAACGGAGATTGATGTTGATAAATTTTATCAAAGGACTAAGGATTCAAGGCGACGCTTTTTCCATCGACTTCATAGTCTCTCGGGATCAATAAATAAAGGTACACCGCGCGACTTCAAGAAACACGATTGTTGATACGAAGTAAAATTAGGGGAAAGAATAATAATCCCCACCCGGGGCGAAGACGTCACGGCTGCGAATCCGCCGCGATTTCCGTACCGCATAATTATAAACTGAACAACGATATACCGATGCTTCGGCTGGCAGATAAATATTTACTCTCTGTCCGTTGGAATTCAAAAAGTCGTGCCTACAGGTATCGGGAAGTGTATTAATTTCCGCGGAGCAGAGCTCTCCGATGAAAATAAAATCCGTGATCCTCTCCGTCTCCTCTTGTTCCCGATCTTCGGAACATTCGGCGAAAATAAATAAACGCGTCCGCGTTAAGAAATGAAATTTTCTACCATTGCTCCTGCCTGGTGCTATTAAAGACGGAAATAGTACGAAAATATTACTTTTTTAAAATAGACCCGTGGCCCAGACGGGTGGGGGGTTTCGGAAAGAAAATCGAACAATCTTTTTGTTACACGTCGAACGAAATCGTCTGCATCGATGATTACGCTCGGGGATCTATAATTAGCCGATAATTTGCTTCGGTGTATGACGGTCGTTCGGAAATGATTAGATCCTTCGTTCCGGAACAAATTCCAAATTCGTTTCGCAACTCGAAATTAACTTCAGATCGCAAATAGATTTATTGCTCGCGGCTAGACGTACGAAATCAAATGCAGTTGGGCATGCAATTATTCTTCCAACGAGTAGGTACTGCTTAATTGCTGGAAGCTTTTTTTTTATAGTATTAAAAATATTCAGAATATTCAACTTTCTCATATTAAGAAAGATAATAGACGAAGGAGAGATTAGTTTTAGAAACTGTAGCAATTAACTGAATTCTGTACATATCCATTGAAAATATTGCAACACAACTGGATTCAAACATTTGAAGCTTCATCTGAGTTGGAATTAACCCTCCGACTCCTGCGAGGCCTATGCCGGAGTCATTTCTGACCCACCGCGATATTTCAGTTTTCTCTCGATATAAGGCGATGGCTCGGGACCGGCTTTCGTCGTATTTCGAATAAAGCAGAGGGGATAGCGATTTTTTTTTCGAAATAAAATAATATTTTATATAATGACGGTCGCTCGAGCTTACACCGCTACGGGTCACGAATGACTCCGGCATAGTACACGGGAGGGTTAATACCCGCGGATTGTATGCATTTGAAATGAGACGGTAAAAAAGATTACCAATATATTGCTTTCGATTTATTGCAATCACTAAAAATTTGTATATTTAGCTCGTGTTTCTTGCAATTTTTATTTTGCATAATGATCCGCAAGTGTTTCATCAAAATTTTGTTTAGTCGTTAGTGCAGTAACACGTCTCCATTTTAGTTAGTCTTAAAATCGTAGTTGAGATTAATTCGTATATCGAGTCTATGATTTCACAGGTTTCGACGCTGTAAAAAACGATACGCCATTCTCGTTACCAAAATTTCTCCGATTAATTATACCGAGTCGTTTTGATACAGAAGCCGTAAAATATTTAAATTTTCCGAATCGCCGAGCAAATTCTGTCTCACCGAGTGGACTCGCGGTGGTACATTTTGCCACTTTTATTTTTGCCACCTTTTGCCGGTTCGTCGACCTGTCTAAAACGATCCCGAGGCCCGGTCTCGTTGTCGTCTGACCAGCGCGGACTTTTCTACTGCGAAGCTTCCAGAAAACGCGTTGCCAAAAATAATCCCGCGATGCGCGCGGTTGTTCGATCGTTCGATCGCCGATCGTCATGATCGGCGTACCGTGTCGGGCCGGCCCGTTCTGTCAATCAATCATTGTTTTCGTTAATGCGGATCCGTCCGCGGGTAAACAAACCGATGCCCGAACCACAGACACATCGAGAATACTATTCCGAACGGACTATTTCGACTTGTTTGCGGCGCCTCGCCGCGAGAATAGCATCGGCGGTGAACATTTAGGAAGGCTATATACTTCGTGTTTCGCGATTATATTTGACAGTAAGACTCGCAGAAGCACGCCGGTCCTGTCCGAGCCGATCCATCGTCGGGGGAAACGGAGATAGTAGATCGTTACGATCGCGATAAATCGATCGGCCATCCGTTACAAGCGTCGTTGCACCCCCGCGTGCCGTTCACCTCGCGATCATACTCTGGCCCCGTCGTTCGATGAAAACTTTCGAGCTTTTACGATCCCCCTTTCACCGCCGATGCATCCACCTCCCCTTTTGTGCAACGGGGTGAAAGCTTCGGGGGGAGGCTATTGGTCGATTTCTGGTATTAAAAAGTTACCGTAATTGACAGTCGAGGATATAGAGCTTCTTGAAAGCGAAATAAGTTTCTCGTGAAATTGAATTTTCTGCCTTTTTCGCGGGCATGTGCTGCCCGGGGCTAGATACTATGCCGTGATCTCAGCACTGATATCAAACACGAGCAACTCTTTTTTTTACCCGATTTTTAAATGACACGGTCCAAGAAAAAAAAAAAAGAGATACGTCTGTACAGCCGGGGACAAAATTAAGTGGACGTTGGAAAAATTAGTTTACCAGTGTAAACAGAATTCCATCAACAAATCTTCGAGCTTTGACACTAAACCTACCAAGGTCAAAAAGACCGATTTTTTATTTTGCAATTATTGAAATTATAAAAACGTTTTCATAGGAAATTAACTTACTATAAGACGTTTCACTTCTACATGTTTTGTGCTTGGTAGGTTTAATGTTAAAATGAATTCAAGTAGTTTTTACGCAACTACTACATGAAATACAAGCTACATGTAAAAATATTTGGCTTGCTAAATAAACCACTTGGTCTAAAGCAATAATAAATAAATAATTTAAATTGTTTTCAAAATATTTCTATAACTAATTCTGTTATAACAAGCGGCTACTGCCTTGCGTAATACGAGAATCAATAAAATACGATGAAGTAAGACTAGATATTATATGTAGGAGTGAACGACGAAAAGACAGCAAAGCAACATGGTGTCGAAGCCGTGGACGATCATGTAAGGTTACACGCTCGCGCACGTACGCGTTCGCGCGCGCGGTCTATTTCATCTCAAAGCGTTAACGACACGTAAAAGTCGAGCGACTCGAGCGTTATCGGTTGTTCCTCGTTTTTTATTGGCCCGGTTGATGACGTCAATACACTCGCCATTGTCTTATTCGTTTACGAGGGCCAGAGGCACGGACCGCGTTGCTGCGCGCAGTTTATTTAACCGGCGCGCTCTGCAGCTGCACGAACTGCGCACGGAGAGTTATAAATGCTGATAAAGAGAACGTTGCGCCGCTGTGTTAGGCCACAGGCACATTCGACGCCCACCGTTGCTATTTTCGAGTATTGCTGCCTTTTTTCGTGTACGTGCCACCCCGTTTCCCGCCCTTTGTCCGACTTCCGATGCTACGAAACACTGTCTCGCGTTTCCCCACGTACTGCGTCAAACGAATTAAGCCGTGTCACGGCTTTTTGAGACCTGTTCGAATGTATTAGAGGGACCCATAAGCATTCAATTATTTTGAAATCTAAAACAAACTTTGTAGTAAATTCAAGTTTTTATTTTTTAATTTACTATATAATCTCTAATTGATGCGGTACCCATATTCCTTGCCTGTATGCCTTTCCCATTTCGTGTAGGCGCCTTCGTATAGTTGACCATGTGGACCCGAGGCTTCTCGATAATTCTTGTATACTTAATTTTGGTACAGCTGCCACTAGAGATTTTAGGGTGTCATTATCAAATTCAACTGGTCGTCCTCTTCGAGGCCTGTCAGAGAGATCATAATTACCAGCAGCAAACCTTCTGAACCAACGTTGACACTTGTTGACCTTCAGTACATCTCCATAAACATCGGAAATTTTCTTTGTTGTTACCGTTGCATTAAATCCCGCATGAAAATGAAAAAGTATGCAATGACGAATATGGTCCTCGCAAGGTACGGACGCCGCCATTTTATTACAGGGTTGTAAAAAAAATTATACTTTTTAGAATATTTTGAACACAGGCTGCTTTATCGAAAACTGTAAAAGAATACGTGTCTTCTCTTCAACGATCGGTACAGAACTAAAGGCAGAACAAATTCTTTGCAAATAATTGATTACTTATGGGTACCACTAATATTTTATTTTTTAGAGTTTCTCAGAGTGTCTTTAACGGTCCCCGCCTTTAAGGTACTTTACGGAGCGGACCATTTCAATCGGGACAGCTTTAAACAACTCTGTTATTAATTATTTTATCGGAAAAAGTCGTCAGGACAATTTTACCATTTTATGTTCTATTAGTCTCTTCTGTTCGCTATTTAATTCGGTTGTTCCATTTACTGGCACCGGTCTCACGGTTACCACGTACGGCATCGATTCAATCAGGAATATAATGGAGGTGCTATTGCAAAGTGATAGCTTGGCGTATATTCTCCTCCATACTAACAGCGTGCAGATGGACGAGTTTTTTTTTTTCGTTGCTTCTAATCGGACGATGCAGTATTTCACTTAACCGCGACACAAACAAATTAACGGCCCTACGAGTGACGGGTGCATGCGGTGGAAACATCGCGCGGACACTTTATGCGGGCATAAAGAATAGGCCGGACCACTATGACGGCGTTATTAAACGCCAACGAGCTGTCAGCGAAGGGTATATTAAGCATCAAAGGAAAATGTCAATAAAACGCGTTCGAATGGATCCGAGTTAAAAGCAGAGGACAGAGGGGGCACTGTGTAAAAACGCGTCGGGGCGCTGGGACGCCAAGTAATGTGAAGCGTCATTAATTTCGGATGTACAGGACGCTCCATTTCGCACGATCTTCGCGTGGGTCGTCTCGGAATTACTCGCAACGTCAATAAAAGTGTCACTTCCTCGTGCGCGAAAATGCTTTGAGGCTGCCGTCACTGTTTTTCTTTTTTTTTTTTTTTCATGAAATCCTCTTACCCACCTACCCTTACTTACGAACCGTGAGTGGCGAACGCGCGGAGGCTACCAGCTGTAAACGGAGCCCAAGTTCATTGTTGTGCCGTTCTTTTTTATGAAATTACGGGTAATTTAATATAGTGTAATTCAAAGTGCCGACACTTTTTGTGGCAGCTTTATGTTGTCAGGAGCATACCAACGAGAGCATTTTATTAGGTTGTCCTAGGAGATTGTGTAATTTATTGCTCCTCTTGTTGGATTGTAAATGACTAACAATTTAAACTAGTTGTACGAAATTGTAATCCAGGTGGGACATTTACAACTCTGGCCTTCGAAGAAATAATAATTCTTGTTGATTTAAATTTTTAAATGAAAACCCTGTTACAGTGCAAAGGTATATTTAGAAAGATAATGTTAATAAGAAATATGGTTTTTATTTCTGTCTGACTCTGATAAAAAATGGATCTCATTTGAAATGTGTTTCTTTTTAAAGATTTCTTTTTCGACTTGAATTTCTTTGATTTCAAAGCGAAAGGCTACGTTTCTGAGACTTGCTAACATACTTTACAAGACGATTGAATAAATAAAGATGGTAGGTTCCTTAGAAGCTTTTATCGTTACAAGGTTGACTCTAAACGAGAACGAACAGTTGTAAAATCATGGGTGGTGGGAAAAATATTAATGCGTCCTAGTTAGGACACAGTGTTCGATAAATAGGCGATGTTACTACCAACGGTCGATTCACTATTGCGACATTCTACTACGATCTAGAATATTACTACTATCTTGACTCGAAAATTTAGAAATTTAATCTGACTCAGAAAATTGGATAAAATTGTAATTTTAGAATTTGATAAAAATTGTAATTTTAGAATTTGATTAAACTATAATTTTAGAATTTGATGAAACCGTAATTTCAGAATTTGATCAAATTGGAATTTTCTGTATCTGATGAAATTGTAATTTTAGAATTTGAAAAAAATTCTTTTGGTAGTATTTATAAATCTGTCTGTACACATTTGTTCGTTTCATTTCAATTCCCGAAACTTGTTGGGTTAACACTATAAGTAATGAATACTAATCCCGAAAAATCCCATAAAATCGAAGTATTATAATTAATAAAATCGATAGCAGAAAGTTAAAATTTATTATAGTGGATGCTACTTTAACCCTCGTACATTCTAAAGTTCCCCATAATAATATTCGTCGCATATATAATAAAAATGAACTTCTGAACCTGTCACTAGACTGCTGACTTTTATGCAAAATAAAAATTAACTGTATTGCAAAAAATCGGAGCCGAATAAAAAATGGTTTCAATGGTTTTAAACAGTTGGAAAAAACTCATTGTTGCTGCGAAATATTCGCAATGATCTATTTTAAGTTGAACCTACTCATTTTTCGCATAAAGATCATAAAGATCGCAGATTATTGCCAACCACAAGCGACGAAAGAAAATATATATTTATTTCCTTGCAATGGGATGCAATTTCGAAAATGGCGTGGTCGCGTGACAATTACATAACCGCACCACTTCTAGAGACTAATACACCGTGTCCAAGTGCTTAGGTTTGTTCGCATCAGTCGATGGGGGGCTTCTAAAATAAATTTCTATCGTGCGTTCGAGTTGAACGACGAACGTTATTAAAAATTCATCGGACGTTTGAACGAATCTCCGAGGCAGCAACGAGGCGAGCACCGACACGCAATATCGTACATAATAAATAGAGCGAGATGGCTTCTCACGCCATAGTTGTATTTTTAGGTCGTCGGCTTTTTCTCGCGGACGTCGTTCGATCTAGAGACTTTTTACATATATCAAGAGGTTGCATTAATTCGTGTCGTCTTTTCGCTCAGAATATTGATTATTTCTCCAACATGTCAGAAACGGACATCGATCAAAATATGCTCGAATAAGTTTCTGTCGTTCCTTTGACAAATAAAAGTCCTTTGTTTGAAAAGAAAAATGGAGAATATTTTATTCACACCTGAATGTTTCTTTCACAATATGCGCGTTTAATGAGCATGCGTGCACAGTCATCTGTTCGTTAATGTTTTATTCTCTTCTAAGCTTCCTCTTACTTAACTATACCATTTGTCGAGTGAGAAAATTACTGTGATTCATTGTGCTCATTTACAGACAACCTAATATTTTCCGTCTTTTCTCACTTTTCCGATAAGTGGAATTCGCGATAGAAGAAATTCGGTGAAGTAATCCAATCGTCAAGCCATTTTCTGATATCCTCGTAAGAGCTCTGAAGCTTTGCTGGGGAATCCCATGCTGCATTGATCGGAATAAATGGTAATCTGATGGGGCAATATCTGGTGAATATGGCGGGTGTGGTAGCACATCCCATCCAAGCAGTTCCAACGTTTCCTCGCCTGGTTTTCCAGCAATATGGTCCGGCATTGTTATGCTGAAAACTCACTTTATCTAGTTTAATGTAGTACAGCCGGACAGGAGGTGATTACACACAAAAAAAGTCGAAAATGTGGAATAAAATTATTTCATACGAGGCTTTGTTTTCGAGGGAATCGAGTGTGAAAATCGTCTGACGGGTCTGTGCACGAACCACCAATTCTACTTACAAATGCTGAGCACGCGAGTTTGACGGATCCTCCAAGTCGATTTTCTCGGAGACCAAGTCTCGTGTGAATAAATTTTATTCTAAATTTTCGACTTGTCCTTTCATGTCGAATCAATTTCGATCACTCTGTATTGCATCAGAAAATCCGCGGACCGATTCGAATTGGAAAGCTGACGGTTTTGTTCTCTTCAATTTCGATGCGAAATTAGTTGGTCGAACAAAAAAAAAAAAAAATGAATTCCACCGGCCGAACAAAATTCATTCGCTGAACATCCGCGGGGAAACAACCGTGTTCATAAATGCGGTATGAATGGGGGAAAAAAGCGGGCACGAGTTTCGCGAACTAGGCCAGATGCCGGTAATTCCGCAGCGTGAGGGACCTTTTATATTCTTGTCCACGCCATGATAGACCTATATACTTCTCCCGTAATTGCTTTATCAATCAAATTATCCACCGCTTACGCCAAGCACCGTGTCTCGCCTTCGAAAGCGCAACGAATCTTCTAAAGTTTCTCTACGAACACATCTCGCAGTGTTACACGGGGTGTCCCGAAAATGTTGTGCTTCCTTGAAGAAGGTGATTCCTGAGATCATTTAAAATAACTTTTTCCTTTGCGGAAATGTTCCACGCGGCTTCGTTGAGGAGTTATTAACGGAAAAACTCGGACCAATCAGAGTGCTGCTACAGCGGACTGATCCCGGCTCGGCCAATGCCAACGCCACGCTCAGCGGGACCTGTCGCCGAGCCGGAAGCCATCCGCTGTATCAGCGCTCTGATTGGTCCGTGCTTTTTATTAATAACTCCTCAACGAAGCCACGGAGAACATTTTCGCAAAGGAAAAAGTTATTTTAAATGACCTCAGGAATCACCTCTTTCAAGGAAGCACATCAATTTTGGGACACTCTGTATAGGCCGAGTCTCGTAACATTACTTCAAATAACTCGTAAGTTATTCTGTAATCTGTTTTTTGTTATTTTTCTCTTTTATCGAGATAAGAGGCTCACTTTCAGTTTTTTTAATAGAGTGCCCAATGTTTTTTTCTCGAATTCGGATAAGGCAAAAAATTCTACGTGAAAAAGTATTATACCAAACGGGGCTCAAAATTAATAATTCCTACAATATTTGTAAAACAAATTTCATTTAATTCTAATCGGCTTTACTAATTTTCAGTGGTTTTAATATAATATTAATTTTTGTGTACGTACACCTTATCTCGTGTTTCATTATTTTACACATGTCACGCATGAACGATCCGCAGCATAATCGCTAATCCCTGTCGAGTATTCTTGTAGTTCGCGAACTAGCGGAAGCCACGTGCGCGGATCCGTGATCGAGTTACGAGCAATCATTGTCGGTTACGTGAACTTCTACTAATTGCAAGGTTGGCATTTACGTTTGTAGTTGTAATGATATACAAATCAGTTCGTTCACTCGAAATAATGACGTAGAATCGAGGATCTGACTTAATTAGATCCACGGATGACTGCACTCTTGCTGCGAGATACCGTAACTCCGCCAATCTTGTTATGCGAATGCAGAACATTTCACGTTTCGAAGGAAATAATCTGCTCCTTATGTTCGGGTTCCGCAACTCGAGCTTCTCGACTCTTCGCGGGGTATGTCCCCCAGTGGAGGGGATAGGCGAACTAACTAAGATCGTGTAGTTTCGTTCGGCTTAGATCAAGACTTTACTGTACTGTGTATTAACACACTTTTAACCCTTTGCACTCGAAGCTATTTTAACTTTGGAAGGAAACATTTCATCCGACCTAGAATATTTTCCTTCTATATATTTGTTTTCATGTTATACATACGAAAATGGTGCAATTTACTCGTACAACGCTGAAATGTTTAGTAATTTATTAAATACAAACAAATTTAATAATGGTACAATAATAATACAATAATATATACAATAATAATGGTATAATAATGCGAAAAATATTTTTAATAATGGTACAGCAGTTTTTAGTGGTGCCTTACAGTCACCATTCGAGTGCTAAGGGTTAATACTGTGTTTTACTTTTAACGTACAAACGACAATTCTATTTGTTCCAAATTTTTACGAATCTTGATAACTACAATCCTTATTAATTTGACAAGGAATGAGCAATTTAGTTTTTCGAATTTTTTTTGTAAAAGAGAAGATAAGTAGTTCAACTCAAGTTCTTGCAGATTTTCACACTTTTACAAATTTTACTGATCAGAAATGAGTGGTTTCATTTAATTTGAATTTTCTAAAATTTTTCAACGAAAGAGATAGTTTGATATAGATTGTTCGTATGTCTTTATTTGTACAATTGCACCGATTCTAAATTGACTGCGTGGAACAGGAGTTAAATAAAATTTTACTTCATCTCTTAATATTATTTTTTTAAACAACATAATAATATTTTCAGATTTTTATAATCTTTTATTGTCTTATATTTCGTCCAGTTAATTGCTTCATAAATGCATAAAAATCCGCAGCCTACCGATCACAGTAAAGCAACGACACGTTATTCTAATCGAACTGAAACGTACTAGTCGCACGTAGCATGTCTGCTCTTCAAGAAATAGCATGATATAATAGCAAAACTTCACGCAGCAATAGACGCTCCAAATATCCGAGCGAGAGATACAGAATTCCTGCGGTTTTCCTTTGACATCGCTATTTTTAACAAGTTATGACCGCTTAATCTGTTTGGCTACTCGAAATAATATATGTTCCGTCCAACTGAAACGCGAGGCAAATTATGCGAACGAGTTCAAAAGAAATGTGTAACGTCGCCCGGGAATTAAGTTAATTGTAGAATTATGATTCCTAATTCGATTGCTGAAAGTTCATTCAGCGAGGGATACAGAGCTAGTCAAAGCACTCTGACGTTTCTCCGTGTGTATATAATAATTCATATACACAGGTTGATCATGAAGATCGTTTTTCACGTTCGCGAGTCTCGTAAATTCAGGCTGCACGTGTTGCTATGATAAACACATCCATCGACAAGCCGAGGCGTTAAGATACTTTTGGTGATCGGTCGATTGCCAGTTGCGTTCTCATTCGCACGGTATCATGATCGTTTCACAGTTAATATTGATATTGAAGGAGTACTCTTCTTTATCGTATCCTGTGCTTAAGCTTAATTACACTATTAACGAAACGATAGAGATATACTCATGTGGAAATCTCTCAACGTAATCACTGGACTGTGGATGTTTATTCATTCACGGCACTTAGCAAAATCTCGGATTACAATAAACTATATTAACTATATTAACCAAAATTGATAGTGTTCTTATTTTATTTTTAGCTCAAGACATTTTTCTAGTTTCCTGACTTTTATAAAATAAGAGATAATAATAGAAATGATAATTTCCGTACACATTTAAGAGTTACAATTTTCAACATTTCTATAATATTATAATTTTAAAAAATATTTACGATATAGTCTGACATAATTATAATCAAGTTTGTAACACTACACAAAAATTTCTGCAAAAATACGAGCACAATATTGTTAGAGGAAACAGTAAATAAACGTTGACAACTAAAATTAGTGTTTAAAAAGCGGGCTCGGAAATTGAACTTCAGCTTTCAATTTTTCATATTTCGCAAAGTGCTAGAGTAGAGTACGATTTATGTTTATTTTTATTTATAAAGAATTTTTTCGATCGTCCTACTGTCCGCAGTAGAAACAGACACTCCTGGCCAGCCAGGAAATAATTTACGGCATCGTATACGATTCCGAATCTAACGAACTAATTTACTAACTCGCAGCGATACCAACCAATTACGCAACAATTATGCGAGACATAACAAGCCCCCATTGTTCCCGTCTATATTTGAACGTCACTAGTTGGAATCCGTTCGCTGTAGTCTTCGCTGAAATCACCGTAAGTTAATTATCCGAACGATTCTAATTAGCCGTTTGTTTCATTGGAATGCGTATTTTGCCAAAACTGCGTACACCAAGGGAGATTAGGTTACTTCGATTTACAATGAGATGTCTGGCCAGAGTTGATATTCGCTTGCCAAATTCATGCTCGGCGTCGAACTATTCTGTTTAACCGGTCCACTAACACGCGTGTCAATTTCTACATTCGTGTTCTATTTTCTCTGTATACTGGTTCACCGGTGTACTGGATAGTATCGATAATCAGGTAGATACAAAGAGGATACTGAAATAATCCATGTAACGCGTAGGCGTTATGTAATAATGTAATTTTGTATGGAAAACAGAAATTTTCGTGTATTGAAATTTATAGAAATCGAAACTAAATGTTTGGTTGTTCCATTAAGGGTTGCATTGAGGCTAAAAGAAAATAATAATCTAATTAAACTGTACTTATTATTTTCTGTCATTAAAATCCTTCACTATCCTGAAAGTTGTTACATTTACAACTCATGATTCTACCTACAAATCTCTGAGTACAAAGAATTCTGAAAAAGGCAGTAAATCTTTCATTTTGACATTTATTAAGGCCTCGCAAGTGAAGTATTCTTTTGAACCACTCTGCCGAAGAGATATATATATATATAACAAGCTAAATCTTTCCCATAAATCTTTATACTACAACTTGTTATTTTTCTCTTAATTTTTCTTTGATGCTTTGTTAATTTAGTGCTTTAAGAATAGAAGTTTCAGTGTTCAGAATCCCACGTATAAATTACTATATAAAATTTTATGTCGTGAGCTCCACAATTTCATAAAATTATTTTTATTTCTCTCTTAATTCACTCTTAGTCGTTTTCATTTCAATTCAGAGCTTGAATAATGGTAATTCTGATATTCAAAACGTATGGCCAGTAAATAATGTGGAGATAATTTTATGTAGCATATCCCGCAGCATATTCCACAAAAATTTAAACAGTTTCATGACTCCTCGGGCAACGTGCCTCACCGCACTCAAATTAACGGGCCCATCCGTCTAAACTATGAAACGTGTGCTTCTAGATTTCTCCGCCAAAAGCCGACTCTTAACAGAAGATGGCATTAGTCAGTATGTTCTGGCATGATTGCTCCGTCTCGCCACTCGAGACTTTTCTCTCCGGTTTCACGTGCTGCACTCTCTTTTCGCGACACAGTGGCTCGCCGCTTTTTTGGCACGACAGAATGGAAACAATGAGGTCGCGTTTCGCGAATCTCGCTCGACAACATCTGAAACAAACCTGAACAACTGCGGACAACCATAACCGTTCGAACCTGAATTGAAGAACGCCATAAGACAGCAATCAGCAATCACCGAAAATATGTTTGGTTCCCAATTACCGTTCTCAAGTTTTGTCTATTCTTGACAAAATTTTTATTCTTTCGACCGAACTACTTTTAATTGCAAATAGTCAGACTTGTGGACCTTTCAACAACTTCAACAATCCATTGATGTTCTTAAACAGTAAATAGTAACGTGGCGAGGTAGTAACAATTCATCTAAATCCACAAATAGTTAGATGATTAATACGTGAAATAATTATTCATTGCACCGTCCAATTTTTGTTAAGAATCCTTAAAACTAGTCTAATAATAATTATCATTTGCAACCAAAATATTCAATTTTTCAATGTGGTAGTTTTCTGAAAATTTTCTTTACATTCTGCGATTAATGTCTTCGACATAAATAATATACGAGCTTCGCTGAGTTCCGGATTGTTTTCATAAATTTTTAGGATGACTGTTATTTTTGGTTCGCGTAGACACGACGATAGCAAAGTGGCAGCAGAAATTTACCGGCCGCCGCGTCTTTCGGCCCCCGACGGTGCTTCCATTATAATAATTCAGTCTTCGAAATGCTGCGCGCTGACATTTTATTATCAAACGTTTTCTCGCTCCTTGGTCCCGATCGAATTATTCGTTACGTAAATACGCGGGCAAACCTCGTTACAATGTAACAGCGCCGAGGAAGATGCGAACGCGTTCGCATAATCGCGTTAGACGTTACGCGGCATGGAAAATCCTATTATTATTTTTTTAATCGCGGGCCTCAGGGGCTAACCCGATGCATCGAGGAGGTCGATTTCTTCTTGCATAAATCGATAGTGTAATCCTTCAAATATATTCTCGCGGAAATGTTTAATGAAATTCGAAAAAAACGGGGCTGTTTCAGCCATCGAAGATGCCCAAGGCCTGGGGAAGGAAAGCTTTCATTAACCCTCGGACTCCTGCGTGTTAAGGCCTATGCCGGAGTCGTTTCTGACCCATGCCGACACTTCACTACAGTTTTCTATCGATATAAGGCGATGCCTCGGGACCGGCTTTCGTCGTATTTCGGATGAAGAAGAAAACGAGGGGATAGCGATTTTCTTATTTCGAAATGAGAGGATCAATTTTTCTTTTTCCGGCTCAATAACAGGTCCGTGCTGAAGGTATACTAATGAGGTAGTGGTATATACTCGGTTTTTGAGAATAGTATGAATATAGAATCAAGTACGAGTACAGAAATTGACGGCATGGCCCTCGACTATAGGCTGCGGATAAGTCATTATAACTCCTGTATGTATAGCTTTCCTTGATCGAAAAAAATATGTTTAATTACTTCAATGACGTGGTAAAATAGCCCCAAAATTTCAAAAGGATTGGTTACACCCATTAGCTCCAATAAATTCCCAAAAATTCCGTCGCTTTCGACTGTTCGTATCAGGTCTGCAATTATAATTGCAGCTCCGCAAATTTTAACTCTCTTGCGTGCAACTCTTTCCGCCTAAAAGAAATATATTTAATTACTTCAATGACGCGGTAAAATAGCCCCAAAATTTCCAAAGTATTCGTCGACCCCATTGGTTGCTATAAATTCCTTCGTTTTCGAGGGTTTATTTCAGTCTCTCCCCTGCAGGCAGGTTTTCAGTAACATAAATATTGATTAAAATGTATACACATCAAAATAGGTTACATTTGTATAAATTAGCTGAATATTCAATCTTTCGATTTTCTTATTTGTTTTTGTAAATTGCATTTCCAGTTTCGGCTGCAGTTCAGAGAATGAAGTCACCGTTTCTCGCAGAATTAGCGATGTTGTGCGCTGTGTTTTCTAACGAAATGTCGAAAGACAATAGCGTGATAAATCACGATAACCACAGCGAGTAGACTGTGGCTATTAACCCGGCGTATGTTTCGTTGGCCAATAATTACGAAACGCGCGGCGAACAAAGAGAACGCTTTAAATAAACTGTGCCATTTATAAGGCGAGGGGTGCGGAAATGTTTTCTCTCTTCTGCTAGATAGTGCTGTAGTAGTGCTATGGAAAAATAGAATACTATTAACACTAGGTTTACGGGACCCGTTAAAATGACGGGTTCTAATATTTTCAATTTGAAATTATTAAATTCCAAGAATGCATACATGAGAAATTATTTTAGCATTTCTTTGGGTATATATTATTTTAAAGAGATTGCTAGAAATGTGGGTAGCAGGTTCTTGTTATTTTTAATAAAATACTGCAAAACTGTCACTTTTAATGCTCCGTAAACCTAGTGTTAACGCGACAACCGTGAAAAGTTTAGCACGCAGAACTTTTCAGCAGAAGTATTAGGAAAAAATGGCTACAAAAATTCTAATTATACAGGAAACGAATATGAAAAATTGCATTTTTTTAAATAGTAAAATGTCCATAAATAACTGTTCACCATTTTCCGCACAAATATTCAATGTTTTCACTATGTTTGCTAGTAGATGAGACGCAGTAAAATAATTGTCACATCCGCGTCAAACATTTCAGTTAACGCTCGCATTGTTCGAGCACGGTCGCAAGATGTTCTACAATTCTCTAGCAGCATTTTCCATTTGGCATTGCGCGTTATTTCCTTTGGCTTCTGCGGCCTGACTTTGATGCGTTCAAGACTCGCAATAAAAGCAGAAGTGGGGGATGATAATTCGACAGAAGCATTCCGCCATTTGCCAAATAATTCGGACGTGCACTGACCACGGTTACGCTTGTCGTTTGCAAAACGTGCTGCTCTTAATCCACCGAACGCTGCTCAATCTTCTTGACATCTCGAAGATCGCTGATCTGATAGTCGACTGCAATTACGACGTCGATAATTCCGACAAATTGTTTAATATCACAGCGTGTTCCGTATACTCTGGTTCGCTATACTTTCTCAAGTTAATTTCGTTAGCTGAAGGTTTAATAAAGCGTTTTTAACACTACCGAAGTTTCTTTTTTTACTGTTTGCAGGTGTGTGCAGCAGCTTTTCGACGGGCGTTGCCATAAACCCGGCAGCATAGTTAGCGAAGTAATCAAGATTCTAGCCGAGCTTGAAGAAAAACTGCTGTGTCCGCGGCGGAAGGAAATGGAAGTCACCGAAAGGAACTTGCTGAACAGCGACGAAAGTGATCAGAATGAGTGCCCGGGAGGAGTAATGAGAGCATTTGATAATTAAATTAAAAAGGCAAACGCACCGCGCAGCAAAGGAGAGGAGTATACCGGAAGTATTCGAGCGAGAGAGAGAAAGAAGTAAGGAACCGTGTTTTAATAGAACGGCCATTTACTTTGAAAACACCGCCTGGATCGCGGGGGAGGTGCAGCGAGTTATGTTGAAACAAGTTGTACGCAATTTTTAAATTAATTTAATGAAAGTAAGAAATCGATTTTGACAGACGAAGCTGATCGTTAAAAATAGAAATAAAAATGTAAAATGCTCAAACTGTAGCGACGATATTACACTCGATTGCTAGTGGATGTGTCAGTGCTATTTCTTGAAACTCCAATCAGTGTACAAGTGAAATTGAGAGGCAGTGAACGAGAATGTACATTACAGAGATTAGGTATTAGCCCAGTGAAAGTCGATCGACTCGGTCTTCGATAAGTAGATAAGTAAAGCGACAAGATGGCGAGTCGGATGAAGTCGTTGTACAACCAGGTAAGAATTTGCATTAATAATTCAGCAAATCTTCACTTTGAAATCTGATGTCTGAAAAATTGCGAAATGTCCCCCTCGCGTGTTTCTTCGCACACATTCCAAATAAAAATCTATTTTAGTGTGAAACTCGCCACGGAAAGTACAATAAAATTTGAAGTTTTACGTATACAATTTACACAATTAACAACTTTCTGTGAAGAAACCTATGCTTAGGAAAATTGCATTATTAAGAAAAAATAAACACAAAAGGGAAGAGAAAAATCCTTTATCCCAAAATTCTTTAATTAAGAAATTAAATTCCTTAAATTAAATTAAAAAATTAATTGAATTGAATTAAATTATTTTAAAATTCTTAATTCGAATTCTTTAATTCGTCTGTATTTATACTATTTCATATTTCATCGACTCATTTTTCTGATAAATATAGTCATTCTCGAGCCCCGACCATTCTCAGAACGGATGTTGTATAATTTTATGAAGACTGGCGCGAAGGTGACATTGTTGCACGTTTATCTGGAAAATTCGAAAACTGTAGTCGAGTTTTTTGGGGATGTTTCGTTGAATTTTGTAATGGCGATATTGAAAGATGCTCGATGGTGAGAAGAGAACTGAGAGTACTATGACACCCAGGTAATCTTCGAGAGGCGAATACTACTTGGCTGCACGATCCTCGTGGGACTATCGGTGTGCACATGGTCGGTGGCTATCGGAACCGATCACTGGTTTACTATCAAAGCACCGAACGAAACAGGTTTGCCCCTAGGAGATGCTGGTAAAGCTGGCAGACGATTGCTCTACAAGCACATGGGTCTCTGGGGAGGCTGTACGCATGGTTTAGCACCGGAATCCGTCAATTCCACCAACATGCAGCCCTACAGTAAGTACAAATCGTTTTCAACAGTAAAACCACGAAACGCCACAAAATCGAACCTACTTCGTCGACCGACTGACAATATAACTGTTATCGTGGTCACTTCAGGTTAGGGCTGTGAACAAAGACACACTCAATACATTAAACCTAAGTATACTTCATTATTATACTACTTACACATGTATACTTAATTTATATTTCATTTATTTGTTTTTTATTTTAAATTTTATTTCTTGAGATCTAAAAATCGAATGCACAAACACGCTTATGCTTCATTATTGGGATTATAATGCTAGCCTTATACATGTATACCTAATTTATATTTCGTTATATTTATTATTATTTTCAATCTCACAAATACACTCGGAAATTTTAATAATTGAAGCAGCTTAAAGAGTTAACTAGAAATTTTGGGGAACTATTATTTAATTTAGGGAAATTATTATACGGCTCATATATGGCATAGTGGTCAACGTGTCGATTTTTCATAGTAATGATTGAATTTTCAATAATTTTGTACTTACCATTTGTCTCCGTATAGGTTTTATCTTAATATTTTTAATTATAGACTGCTCCAACCCTTAATTGGTCGAGTGGTGTTAACGGTGCAATATATTCTTTCAGATAGCGTTTCTTTAATATCTGTAAACATAGACTTTCAGAGAATATTTTGGTTAGTGGAGACCATGTGTAATACACTAGTGAAAAAGTTTTTAGAAATTTGTTGCAGGGTTAAATTTAACACGAAAACAAGTGCTAGTTATATATCAGAACTTTTCCTTCGGAATTAACAGTTTCCGAGATAAACGAGTTTGGAACACCAACTTTGAGGTCACAACAGCTGTCCACTCCATTCGCGTAACTCATATGTTATAAGTCTAGAGTTCTAGAGTAACTAGAGTAGAGAGAACAGCCATTATGGCCGTCGGTGTGCCTCCGGCACCTTGTCTTTTGCGAAACAGTAATTGTTGCGAAGATACAGAAATTTATAGCAAGCCTATCCAGTATAATGTCGTTCTTTTAATATTCTTAAATAATATAACAATTCTTTTAAATTCGCAAACAAAGAATTAAACGTCTCGCTTCTATCGCTTGAAATATCGTTGTAATAAAATTTCTGCATAAAATCTACAATCCAGTTGCGACTTCATAATTCATTACAACTAACTCCATAATGGGGACCTTCGTGACCCCAATAAAATACCTGTACACTAATTTTCAAATAATTTGCAAATTTGAAGTTTATTTATTTTCTTCGGAACATTCGGGGTTTTTCACTTAAAACTATCTTAACAAATTTTTAAGAATTTTTAGAAAAGGCCCCAGTATAATACTTCGTGGTCTAAGCAATCATGGTACCACTGAAGGGTTGAATTCTCAGTTTTAATTTTCTTAGTATCGCAAAGTTGTCTAAGCTTGATGCAAATTGCTGCAGAATTGGAGGCAACTAATTATTTTCGAGAAGCTGAAATCATGTCTTACGATCAACATAATTTGGCTTAAAACGAGTATCTCGACGTTTCGCGAGACAAGCAATTCCTGTTTATTAACTAAAGTAATTTGAATGCGTATGACACGGTCGAATATAACTCGGCAACGAAATTTGAATGAAAATACTTCGGACAGTGTCCGCCAACTATTCGCTCCGATATCTGGCTCGAGTTGGCTGGTATCTTCGTTCGCATGCTTTCCAAATAATTAAATACGCTACAGATTAATTTATAGCGGAGAAACGTTCGGTAGCGACGTGGTCACGCGTTGCTTGAGACGTCCGTTAAGAAATTTCACGACTTCATCGAGACAATGTCCTGATGTTCCGACGATCCTAAATTAAAGCTCCGCAAAAGCTGTGCTTCGTGACGAGGATAGTTCTAGCCGAAGACCGGAGTGGCGTCGTTTCAAGAAAGGCGGGATCGTTGACCTAAATATCCGCGGGCATAGTCAGACGACATCGTTTTGTATACAAAATTTCTACGGGGCCGTGAATCAAGTGACATTGTATACAAATCTATAAGGGAGCGAAGGACACCTTCTTGCATAACAATTGTCTAGCGAAGAGGAATCTTCCTGCACTTCTGTGCAATCCTCCTCCTCTGTCTCCTGTTCCAATTTTCTGAAAGGGTATAGCCGGATGAGGGGGTCAAATATGACCCCAAATTGATCTTTCTTCATACCATTCGATAAAGCCCCAAAGGAAAACTCTCTATATCAAGTTTCAAGTTGCTACCCCTATCACAAGGGTAGGTATAGCGTGAGCGCGGTTTAATGAATTATGCTCTATTTCTTCCGTTCCGATAAACCAAAAATTACGAAAAAATTCATTAATATTCTACCCGATGGCATACACGACTGTGAATTTTTTCCGAATTTTCGGCTGCGAAATCGATTTTTAAAAAACTTTGAAGAGTCGATCTAGCTTTAGTCTCTGTCTCCTGTTCCAATTTTCTGGGGGTGTATTGCCGGATGAGGGGGTCAAATGTGACCCAAATTGATCTTTCTTCATACCATTCGATAAATCCCCAAAGGAAAACTCTCTGTATCAAGTTTCAAGTTGCTACCCCTATCACAAGGGTAGGTATAGGTTAAGCGCGGTTTAATGAATTATGCTCTATTTCTTCCGTGCCGATAAACAAAAAATTACGAAAAAATTCATAAACATTCAACCCGATGGCATACACGACTGTGAATTTTTTCCGAATTTTCGGCTGCGAAATCGATTTTTAAAAAATTCTGAAGTGTCTAGAAAATTGTGTGGAGTCTCGTGAATATTTCCAATGACGCGCGAACTTTGAAGCGAGCATGTGCAGCAACGTTCCAAATAATTATATCTCGATCGCAAGCAGACGAAATAGTAATGCTTTACGTTGTCCGCGCAACGTGCATTTCGGCCTTGCACCGGTTGGATGTAATTTACGTGTAACGCTCTCGTGTTTCGGGCAGGTTCAAGACAAACTGGCTATTAATTTTCTTAGAAATAGCCGCTGAGCCTTATGAGCGCGATACCCTACTTGAATCGCAGTATTTGATACGAAGATTTATTCGCTTTGCTGGTATGAAGTTGTTACGATGCCTGTGGAAGGCGGTGCTATTACCATGTATAAATATTTATGCGAGGGATATTCTTGCTTAGGTAGCGAACAGCGAAAGGCAATTCGAATGCAAAAATATAGGGAAAAATGGACAGTAAGAGGGTGTCGCACAAGACTCTGTTTTTTGGGAATACTTCCTCATAAATTTCAACATTTAAGAAGAAATAAAAGAATTACTTCTAATTTCTAATTAGAAAGAAAGAAATTAATGATTTCTAATTAGAAATTTCCAATTAGATTTCAGATTATTTCTAATTTTTTTAGTTCTAATTTCTTTTTCTTCAGGATAAGAAGAAAATTTCATACATTTAACAGTAGGTTTACGGAGTACTAAAAATTACTATTTTACATTACTTTATGAAAATAATATGAATGTATCTATCAAAATTTGTAGCTATTCTTTTTTACTAATATATTTTTTTTATTCGTAAATTAAAAATATTAGAGTCCGTCATTTTGACGGGTTCCGTAAATCTAGTGTAAACGGTATTAAATTCCTATATCTCTCTACGTCGAATTAAAACATTTTTCTGACATTTGCTCCTCCAAAAGACCAATTAGAACGTTCCGTAAAACGTACACACATTTCTGTTTAAATATTCCGGTACCTTTTACCCGATAAAATCAGAATGAAATCACATTCTGTGGTATGAAACTTTGGAATTTTTCCTTCTCCGACTGTGTTATATCGAAAAACTTCGTTCCATGTGATTCCTGGAATTAAATCGCTTTATGTAATTTGCAATTCGACGTTTAAATATTTGATATTCTGTATGCAATGCAATCAGAATTCGATACGCTGAATGGTAGAATATCGTTGGCCTCCGTTCTTTCGAGATATAATTTTTAAACTCTTTGAAATGCTTGCATTTGCAAAAGTCCAATCGCAACACTTCACGGGATTTTTGCACAGTTGTGATGAAATATTGGACACGTTTTTCCTGATAAAATGAAAATAACTGCATTCCATTTGTCTTTACAATTTTTGGTATGTTCTCGTTGACAAATAGCAATATTCCAATAGATTTCGACTTTAAATTAATTTACATTGGGGACATGCCAATATAAAACTATTGTGTTCAGCGAACATGGGAAAAAATTTTGTGTCTTGACATAGGAATTAAATAAACTATTTAAAATTTTAATTTTATTGTGCGTCCGCAAAGCCGCAATTATTTGACCGCGCACGATCCTGTCCTGTTTAACACCAGGTTTTCTAATATTTTTAATTTACGATTATTGAGATTGTGAAGATCCATCTACGTGGAATTAGTTAACAAATTTATTTCTTTAGGCATATATTATTTAAAAAATGGTTAAAAACTTGGATAGACACATTCTTCTTATTTTTATAAAGTGATGTAAAATACTCACTTTTATTGCATCCCTTCAATTTCGACCATTAGACCCTCTACCGAAAGAAAAGCATTTCGAGCATTCACAGGACTTTTCGTTGAATCTCGTTTAAATCTCGATTGTTAGTCCATGTCCCAACTGTCGGATCACAGAGATAACCAGTTCGTTGTCATTAATTTACGGACCGGAGATTGCACGTCTCTACGTAACATGTTTTACAATAAAACAAACGATAGTCCCGGAATAAATGAAAGCTCACGGGGGTCCCTGGCTTTCGTTCTCCGCCATGCTTCGTCGGCCATATTTTTTCTTCTTTTTCTGGTCACACTGTGCTCTGCTTTTTCTCGAGAAGCTTATCAACGACATGTTCCGACCGTTTCCTGCTCTCCGGAAATTGTTTTTTATTTTGAGAGAGAGAGTCCACCAGCTTCCAATAAAAATGATCGAAACGGTAAATACGACCGCATTTTTTCTCTCTCCTCGAGAAACACTCCGCTGCCGCGAACACCGTCGTCGTTTCGCATAGCTTCTGCCGTCTCCCCTTTTTAAACATCGTTCAACGCAAAATTACACAGCAATTGAATTTCTTTTCCATCTCACGACGCGACACTTCCCATTGTTCTTTGGAACGGGGTTGTCCGTGTTTATTTTTTCATTTTTTTCAAGATGGACTTCCGTTTCGCAATCCAATTTTCTAAAGAGAAATTTTCGTCCGCGTTTTCAATTTCCTTCTCTTCAACTCCACCATCATAAGTAGCCGGCAGATTTGCGTGATGGAAATTAAAATTTTTTTGCAAAGGTTTGACGTAATAATATACTAATTTTTGTTTACTAATTTTTAAAAAATATCCGGTTCCAGATTTCTTAATTTACAATTACTGAAATTCTAAAGATGCTATGGTGGGAAATGATTAAATAAATATATTTAGTAGAGCATAAAAATGAAGTAAAGCAAATAAATTCAATCTCGCCATTTTTATGAGACAACATGTATCGGTTACTTTTAAGGCTCGGTAGGTTTAGTGTTAAGAATTAATTTTACTTTTAGTTTAAAATTTCACTCGCGCGTAAAATATTTAAAAAACAAGTATCCAAGTTGAAATGATATCGGTTTATTTTGATTGGTTCCTAGCAACGAATCACGCATTTTAGCGCCAGCACAAAACGGATAAAACGTTTTATAGTTGACGCAGGAAGTCCATCTATATTTACGATAAAACGGGCACGTTCCGAAGGAAATTCGATCGCGGCCGAATGGTTATTAGCCAGGATATAAACACCGATCAGAGTGTTATTGCCTCGGGAACTGCTTTTAAAGGCCTCGTTTGTTGGTAACGTATCGTGACGCGGGACACAAATGAGGCGAACTGGGCAGAGAAAGATGGTCGGGATAAGGAAATGGTAAATGAAGGCTGCGGGGGAAATGGATGGTGTGATCGCCGGTAAACCGGGGGGATTTATGCTTCCACGATTTAGGCGTCATGCGAGCTTGTCGCTAGAGAGTTGGGCTAATCGATCGGATGATAATTATCAATTTGTTATACTGTTTCAGAGGAGTGCAAGAATCAGGACATGTTTCCCACGGACATACAGATCAAGCTGGACCCTGGATTGAACAAGACTGTCGTCAGTAAGTAATAAATTAATTGTATTCAACATTTCGCTAGAAAACATACAATATTTTGTGTAAAGGCACGTCCATTTTCCCCGAATTATTTACCATTACTTGAGCACTATTACCGAGGACAATGACAAACCTCTTATAATTTAAAGATTTCTTAATATAGGGAAAGAAACAGCTGATTGCTGTGTAATAATTCGTGTGACGATTAGATTTTATGCATTTATGGTAAAAATAATAGGTACAAAATACAGTTAATATTTGTCAAAATTATTAGAAGGGGAAGTACAGTTCTACCTAATTTGTAATCATTTGTTTCAAAATTGAATCGAATCGTTTTATAAAATAAATTGAAGTTGAATTGTGATTTTGATCGAAGCACCATCAACACGTTAAGCGCAGAGTAACCGCAAGTTTGTATATAAACAGAGGTCACCTCCCCGAGTCGACCGACGCGTCGCCTAAACGAAAAGCCTAGTGTCGGTCCCAGAACGGAAAGTTCGATGTCGGTCCCCTGGGACCGACGTAACGCATAACGTGTTGAAGAGTCGTCGATTACAGGACTTAAGAATCGAGTAGGCTCGACAAGAGCTGAATGATTCATCAGGCGAACTGACATATTCTGATCATTTTCAGATTACTCGAGGACTCAAGTGTCATTCGCAATAATCAGCCTGTTCGTGATGATAATGAGCTTCTGCTTCTCGATCTACACGTTCCGCAATCCACGATACATGTTCAAACGACTGGCCGGTGGCATACATTTCATTAGCGGTAAATTAATTATCTTCTGATTAACCGACTGACCAGCGTAGCAGCAACATTCGTAAATGATGTTCTCGCTTATACGTATAGTACCAGTAATGGGGATAGTTCGAACAATCTGCGAATTGCTGCATTATGCAAAGTCGTTAGGTACTTTTACGAAAAGCAGAGCTGGGCTACGAAAATTGGTGAAAGTTTCACGATTGAAAGAAATTGAAAGTTTTAATGGTGAATATTCACGACAATTTTGTTCGATATGCAGATTGTTCGATAGAGAGGATCGTTTCTTTTGTTGCCAAATTGTCTATATTTTTTCAAACAGTTTATCAGTTTCCCTACAATATTGATTGAAAAGTCGTTATACGACGAGCTATACAGTGATTTCTCTATGCATGTAGCCAAGACCTGGATGATAAATGTCGCGGAATTATTCACGATTCACGACGCTGGCAAGACCCGTGTTGTTGACATATATCAAGAATTCACTGTAGATATTATTAATGCAATACATTTTATAAGACATCTCTCGAAACAGCCAACAGTAATAAAATTGTGGTCATTTCGTAGCTAATTGTAGGAGTATCTCCGTAATTGTCGTACTGTAGTATCTCGGTAACTGTCGTATCGTCGGGTCAGCCGAGCGACAGTTCTACTAGAGGAGCTACATTCTCTGTAGCGTGCCGAACGTAGAAAGTGATAGGGATCGAGAAAGAAAGAGACACTGAGGCTCGACGCTTCGACTCTCTGCTTCTCTTTCTTTCCCGTTCGTCGAGCTCTTTCACGTCTGAAACTGTAATCGCTTATTACCCGAGTAATCATAATCGTGATTACATCGTGTTGGACATTATTTTAATCAGAAAAAGGAGACGGACACCATAACGAAAGTTTCGTAAAAATTAATAAAAAATTAGGAAAGTTGCAATCTTTTGCTTCGCTTGCATTAGTGGGAGTCTCACCGACATTCGACCCCTCGCTGACTCGGTCGTCGAGCGTGCTTCCGTGGAGAGGGAGCGTCCCAGTGGTGGGGCTAAAACGTTGACAGTTACGGTAGAGACCTTCGCGACAGTTACGGAGATAATACTGTATTCGTATTCCTGTTTGTTTGTCGTGGTCGCTGGTTAAATGACAAAGCGTCGCCTCATGTTTCAGCCGCGTGCAACATGGTAGTGATCCAAGTGTTGCTGTCGTCGATCGAGTTCGAGAGCAAATACGTGTACGCCACGTTCCCTAAAGGCGCGATCCTGAGGTACGGTTTCTCGTTGATCCTGGCCTGGGCGGTTTTCATCAGCAACTTGCTGGCAGGATGCGCGTTCATGCTGTTCTCGCGGAAGAGGAAGCGGGACAAAGCGCCGACAGAGGAGATCGCGATGGCGGACGAGCCGACCATCATCGGTCGTTGATTCCCATCTCCCTTTGTTCGTTAATTCGCGTCCGGAAGAGAGAGAGCCTCGCGTGTGCCAGCCGAGGCCAGAGACCCTCGGCACGTGATCCACAAGGCACCGCGAGGGAAGGAAACACGAAGAAAAGACATGTACATACGCGCCGTACGTGCTGAGAGACAATCGTTGAAAGACGCCGCCGCGCCCGGACAGGACAATTCAATCATTCGAGCCTTGTTCAGCTCGACCGCTTATGTGTGTGCTACACCGTTTTTGTGATCGTTAGGTAAGAAACTGGACGTCGGTGCACTGGCCTTCGCGGTTTGACCGTTCTTGGGGACGTTTGACCATTTTGAAACCGTGGCGATTAGTTTAAGAGGTTACGTACCTTTCTAACAATTTTTTTTTACGTACAACGTTATGAAAAATTGATACCTGTGTTTTATAGCACGATGTTTGAGTACTTCCTGAAAATATGAGTTGAATATCTTGAACTGGAGAGAGGTGGTAGCCATTTTTCCGAAGTCATATCTATGAAACGTTCTGCTGCCCTTTGTGGTATAATATGTGTCTTCGTGGTTCTCGGTTTGATCTAATACACATTTTTTATCATTTTTCTAGACAAATAAAGTTTTTAAAAAATAGTTTTCAAAAACTAATATTGAAAAAATGAATTTGTATGATTTGTATGATTCGAATTTCTGGATATGAGTAAAGAAAGAGATAGGTGTACGAATATAACATTTGTTTCGATTAAGAACTCGATGATAGAGCTGAGGATGTTATTGGAACATTTTATCCAAATTGGTCTGGTGGACTTTCAGATAATTTTGGTACCGATTTTGAAAAGTTCATTTCGAGAAAAACGCCAGTTTAAAGTTTCAATTTTAGTGTTAGATCGTGCTAATGGAGTATACGAATTTTGAAAAATTTGTATTTGTTTCGTTTTACGAAAGGTACGTAGCCTCGAAAATGAAGGCTGTTTTATCCGGTGAAATCAGAAGGCCATCGAGTATAGACCGTAGTTCTTTTAAAAATTCGTTTAACACGCTCGCTGCCAGCTTTTGTTTCGGCAATAGCCTTCACGGTCGTAACTAGACTGTGGATTTTATGCGTTTATGACAAAAATGGATTGGTGAAATACGAAACTATGAAGGCACTAGAAGAAAGAGTTCACGAATATTGTTACACTGTTTGCAATATATCAAAATTATTAGACGATAAAGTTTCTTTTCATATTTCGTTTCTGTTTCTTACAATGTACCTAAAGATTTTTTATTTTGCATAAAAATCCGCAGTTTGGTTAAAAGTTTTTATCAATCACTTGTAGTCGATGATTTTTTTAAACATAAACATAATCCCTTTATGTTCCACAATTCAAATTTTTATTCGACAAAAACGAAAAATAAAAACAGTTTTGAAGGGTTCCATACTTTTTTGTTTAAATTATATATGGAAATTGATCTAATCTAACGTGATTTATCAATATTGCAATCATTAAAATGCAGTTCCTTATAATAGGGTATTGTTTCCGAGTATCGATTCGGTGTTAGATAATTGCTATAATAGCGAATGCGAGTGCACTGAAACTCCCCACTGACTCCCAAGTGGTTCAGCTGTTCGTTACAATACCATAGTATTTTCTCTAAAATAATTGACAACTGTATACTATATAGCCGCCCTGTTGCAAAACATTACTGGAACTAATCACAAAATGCCCGCGAACGAAATAATCAAAAATCCTCCGACTAATGGCAAATACTATTTTTCTACATCAGATTGCCGAAATTTAGAGTGTACTATTGATCGGGACCATTCTGATTATCTCGAAAGATTATTTTGTTCTGACAATGAAATTGTTTCAATCGAAAATTTTCGAAAGCACACGAAAAACATATAACAATATGTTCTATTGATTAACAATTCGATCAACAGACGGAGCATACACTGTATATGTCTTTGAAAGACACGAAATCATTGAGGTACACTATGTATGCAATTAGTGTAGCAAAGAATTTTAATATCCTTATAAATAATTTAAAAAGTTGTTCACATTGTTACTATTCAGCATTGAATTGTTACAGATTCAATGCGACACAGAAAATTGCTATCGAGATTGATATTGTTTAGAAGAATCAGAAAAATGGTCGAAAACATAGTAAAATATAAATACGTTGAGAGAAATATACTAAATTTTCAACAAAAGTTCTGCACAGCCCAAGCAAGCTGGAGCTGCTGGTTAAAAATAGCTTGAGAAAACACTCCACGAGAAAGTATAGTACTTAAAAACTCCTACACTAAATGCTAGATTTATAAGAAGTTAACTACAATCTTGCGTGAAAATCGTTTGTATAATTGTTGCTCGAATGAATCGTTAACTCTAGTCACCATTAGGCTACGGATGTTTGAGCATTCACAATGCGTTCAAAATTGAACAAAATTATGTTCCCCTATTGTTGTTAAAATTCAAGACTGCAGATTTTATGCATTCGTGAAAAACACTTTACAGTAAAAATGCTTTACAAAGAATTTAAAGATTTATTAGAGAGAATTTTAAGATTTATTTATTTATTTTGATTTGATCGTTTGCAATGAAGACGAAGTTAAAAGATTATTTTCAACTGATTGAAGTCATTAAAAAAAGAGATAAATGTACATGGACTTGCTGTATATTGCAAATAATGCACACAATTTTAATTTCGTATAAAACCTGCAGTTAGAATTTCGATTTCCGTGCAATTATCCACTACAATATCCGCTTACGCAAACATCCACAGTCTAATCGAGACGCATCGGGGTTCGAAAGATTGAATCTCTCCCCGATGCTCGATACCGACGCCATTTTCTACGATGCGAAATAGAATTTAAGGAAATTACTGAATAATTAATATTCGTGTCCCCCGTATATCGTCTCGAGTTGGGAGACAGTTTCGACGCGGCAAGATGGAGCCCGGAACTCGAATACACGAGCAAGGTACACAAGTTCGGAACTCGGTTAATTTACACTTTAGTGGAACAGCGGTATGGAACTATCACAAGATTCGCGGAGAAATGTCCTCTGACAAGGATTCATTGCCAATTTCCTCAAAGAAGATTATCCCGGAGAAGATATTCGGCGCCGAAACGCCGAGTTGTTTCGTCCTGATAAGGTCTAGAACTATAGTACGTCCCAGTTTCTTGTCACTGGGTCTGAAGACACTTCGAAAATTATTCATGCGGATTCCAAACTTTCTAATGAGACGACGACGCGAATCAACGAGACCGATTATTTAAACAAAATGGAAAGTTCTTAAGCTGCTTGGATCGAAAAGACGACAATTTGTTCGTGCAATTTGGAAACGCCTTCTTAATAAATTAAATTAATGTTGGTATTCGACGAAGTAGATTGCTTAAATAAAATGGAAAGTTTTTAAGCTGTTTTGGGGCCTCATCAGGACCGAAGTGACTACTAAATAATTATACTTAAAACTCTAGTCGATCTTGATATCCTAAACATCAATAGTACAACACCTTTACGATTAAGGAGAGATTTATTTCCTTCGCGAGGAAACAAGTACTATATGAACCAAACTATCGAGATATGTAATAGGTTTACGATTTACACATATGATTCTAGTCGAACTCATATCTACGGTGCATCGTTTTCTGAGAAAAGTATTTTTTAATAAAAGTTTAACATGGTTATGCTGTATGTTCAACCCTTTGCAGTCGAATGGTAACTCTGGGGCCATTTTTGTATTACTACATTCATTTTTATTCAATAGACTGCGGATCTTTATGCAAAATAAAAATTTTTGAGATCGATTGTAAGATGGGAGTCATATAAAAATTTCAATTTTGCTTTAATGATTTAGCGAATTTATTCTTATTTTCTTTTGATCTTTCCGATGTTTTAAATTTCACTCACTTTTGTCACAAATGCACAGAATTCGCAGTCTAGTAATACTTTACTCTTTATAAAATATATATATATATATATATAAAAATATAATAAAATATATATTTATATATACATTCTTTATTCTGGATGAAATTGCTGGCAAAACAGCCTCGACTGCGAAGGATTAACACGTACGTTTCCGAGTCTAGTCAAACTTATGGTGATCAACGCAATGTCCGATGAAATTGTCTGTACTCACCGCTCCGTCGAAGAAAAATGTGTACTGTAAGTCGTTAATAGATTGCAGATGTTTATGCTAACTTTAATGCACCAAATATTGATTTATCAAATATTTCTCAGATTAGTGTAATCGACACGTATAAGCATCTGGGGTGTAATTAATAATAATTACAATTCTAGTCGATTAAGTAACATAATCGAGTTTGCAGAAACGTGAGTGGTGCCGACTTTGTCGAATTTTCGAACAGGGCTTGCAAAATTCAAGAACTCAGATAATTGAATGTCTATTTAATTGAAGAGATTCTAGTTCCTGCAACAAGGAAACCTGTCTGTATGAAAGACTATAATTTTGCATAATCAAAACTATCGACAAATATTCTTTCATGCTTCTTCGAAAGAGAACATAGCAACAATTTGTAGACGATACTATGTACAAAATAATCAAAAGGAATTTTGAATTTTGATCTGTTACTTCGAGAAACTCGTTTTCCTACTAAGAAATGTCTCTTGCATAAGCGAATTGTACTTATTATAATACAGTTTACGGGCAAAAAATGCAAATTTTTGCCACCATTGCCATTTACGTACATACATATATATACATATTTTTATTGAGCACATGTTTATTCGAGTTTAAAGTTTGTTATTTTTTTTTAATTAACAATGTTGATGACGAACGTTTGCTAATTATAGAGGTGTGTTTTTGCATCTTCTAGATTTCATCCTAGTTGGTAATAGTTCATTTTAATTCGCTCGGTTTGTATGTATGTGTACGGGAAAGAGTCGTTTTTCTTAATCAAATATATTAATGGACATGATCTATTTTTCATACTACTACTTTGATAGAGTGTTTCGAATATGCTTGATCACTTCCGACGATTCCCGGGTAATCATTGTATCATACTGATTATCAAACGTTCATGCGAGAACAAATTGAGCTGAAGTGTCTGGTTGAACGTTCCTTAGCTTTTTGCTTATAAAGTATAAGCGGCTGCCCACACGTCCCGATAAAAGACATATATATATATAGTTTGTATATGCGTACGTGAACACGAGAATGATTGTAATTGTTCTTTTCCACGATCGAAATAAAGCGCATTCACGTCTGCTAAACGTAGTCTTTGTTTGCATTTGTGTCTGTTACTATATATACGATATATAGTAATATATCGGGCCTGGGCAACTTCTACCCCGCCGTCGCTTCACGATCCCCACCATCAGTGTACAGATTACCCCACCACTGGCCACATCATATCCTACCGTTTTATCTCTCTTGGAGGCAACCTCCTAACAGCAGAGAGGATATGGGAGTGTTCACGCCCGAGGTTTCGGCGTTCCCATTTTTGTAACATCGCCTTTTTAGCATGGAACACAACCCACACCATCTTTTAACATGAAACAGAACCTTTACCACCGACGAGATATATATAAAGACTGCCAGCCCCTGTGTTAAACTGCGAGTCTCAAAGTGGGTCCCAGCCTGGCAGTCTTTATATATACCTCGTCGGTGCCTTTACTAAGCCTGTGGCATAAATCAGAACTACCTTCAACCAATGCTTCGTCCGACATTACCATGGATCGAAAATTGCTAAAACGACGAAGCACAGACGAAGTATAGGAGTAAATCATTCACCCAATGTATTTTTTAGTCTTACGTCCGCGGGCATCGACGAGAATCTTGTCGGTGTGCAGGTTCTGTTCCAGGCTAAAAAGATGATGCAGAAAAGTGGGGACACTAAAACCCCGAGCGTGAGCACTCTCATTTCTTCTCTGATGGCACAGAACCGAGCAGCTTTTAGCATGAAACAGAACCGAGCAGCTTCTAGCAGGGAACAGAACCGAGCAGCTTCTAGCAGGGAGCAGAACCGAGCAGCTTCCAGCAGGGAACAGAACCGAGCAGCTTCTAGCAGGGAACAGAACCACAGACGAGGTATAGGAGTAGACCAATCACCATATGTGGTTCCCGTGTTTCACACAAAAGCAACTGAGTTATTTGGGTGCTATGCGCGTGTTTTGCGCATGAATAGTGCTTGTACTGTGCAGGTTTTGGTTCTCGTTTTGTGCGTGTCTTGTGCGGATTTTGTGTGTTGATTTCCATCTTTTCATTTCTCATTTCTGCATTTCTTCAATTTTCTACATTCATTTCTCATTTCTTCATTTTTTCCTCTCCTCCAGAAATACCCGGGGCATGGACACTCTCGTATCCTCTCTGCTCCTATATAGGTTCCTCGCTCCCTGCCCCCTTCTCCTACACTCCATAGGAGCAAGGTGGGGAGTCACGTCAGGAGTGAGAAAATGGCTCGCATGTGGCTCGCGAGCCACCTGTTGCCTAGGCCTGTATAGTGAAAAGAAGAAATATAGATCGAGAAGTTTGAGTTTCACGTTTTCTTTATTGTTATTAAATTAATATGTTGTTCAAGAGACTTATATATGCATACGTATGTGCCCAAGCGTGCTCGCATGCGCGTCTGCCCGCGTGCACACACATCGTATGCCTATACGCACGTATGTATGTATTGTATATAACAGCGACAATTACAATGCATCGTTTATGATCAGTAATAATAATCGTAATCGAAAACCTTACCCGATTACTAGATGGAAACAAAACTGGCGAAGTAATAATAATAATCGTTAATAGTACAGTCGTATTACTCATAACCCTTAAGTCCATCGTTTAATGCTTATATCACTCGTTATAGATACAGGGATACAGAAAAATAATACCGCGCGGCTGTGGTGGAATCTTCTTAAAGTATGTATGTATATATATAAAAGGGGATCGAGGACTGTCATTAGAATAGTTTGCTCTCGCACGGATTCGCTCTGTCTCCGGAATCGACACCCAACGGTGATCCAGGATCTATGGTCGACAATGATCGTTGCAAACGGGCGTCGACGCTTCGAAGAAAATCGCAATACTTTTTGAAATTGCTTAATTCTACACCTGCGAGATTTTTCAGATTTCTCAAAATTACAAATTAATGCTCTTATGACGATTCTTTCGAATCATCCGATTTGCAAATTTCTAAATTCTGAATCTTTAAAGTTCTCGAAGTTTTCAAACTTTCAGATTCCTAAATTTTTAAATTTTGCAATTTTTGAATTCTGGAGTTCTCTTGAGCTCTCAAGGTTGAATCTTTAAAATTTGTAGATTCCCAAACTCGAAAATTTTATAACTCTCAAGCCCTTAAATTTATATTTTAAAACTCTCAAGTTTCCAAATGAAAAATTGTACAATTACCAAATTTCCAAATTCTGATAATCATCGAGATCTGGAATGAAAAATTCTGTCAGTTGCACGAATTTACAAACTCTCCCTCACACGATCGATTGATGAAACAATGTTTGGACGTTCTTCGAAAGCCGATCTAGACGATCGCGACGATTATGGTCTCCAGGATCGTAAGACCGCGTCAAGGATTGCTCACGCCGCTTTTAAACAACGTTAGGATAAATTGTAGCTTTACTTAACGATCCTACCATCCGAGCTCGTCTACATGATAGCGAGATCGGGATATCAATTTTTACACGAGCTGCACTATTTAGGTCCTTGGTCCATTTTCGACGCATACGTTTATTTACAAGACATCGTTACGACTCGTTATTTTTTTATTTATTTTCTCTTTGGTGCGTGCTTTTACCATTTTATCATTATTTATTACTTATTACTCGCTCTCTCTCTTTCATCCTCTCTCTTTCTCTCCCTTTCGCTCTCTCTCTCTCATTACTTTTTTTTTGTTTGTTTGTTTGTTTGTTCGTCTGTATGCTCAGTTATCCCCTTCACACGATGGATCGAGAGCGAATCGTCGAGAGGACCTCCGTGTACAATATAAATCGTTTCGTCACGCGTCGACAATGCAGATTTCGGGGTTACCCGTGCGACACGTTTCTCAGCTAGTCGAGTTGCTCAAAAAACGAGTATGTCAAACAAACACAATCTCTACGTCGGATGGTGACTCTTTCGGATTAAACGTCGTTAAGCACTTTTGGGCGACGCCTCGGCTTGGGAGCGAGCGCTGGCTTTTCCTAAAATGGCCTCTGTCCACGCGATCTCACGATTAGGCGAATAGCACGCGATTTTAGCTGCTGAGGCTATTGCATCAGCGGTGTACGTTCGGAATTTTTGGATCGGTTTCTTCTAATCTGGTTGGGAATTTTTTGAATGTTAATCGAAAGCGAGAACACGGGATCAAGTTTAAAATAATGATCGATGAATGTAGTTTATGTAATTGTTTTGTGAGATTAATTAAATATTACTACACTTAGGCTGATTGTAATGATGAATTAAATGGTGATCATAAAAGAAATTATATAAAAATACACGACGGTTAAATCATGAAAATTGATATATAGCATAATATTATAAACGATGAAAAGTTGAAAACGTTTACGTTTCATGAAAATTAATGAACAATCACAATGTAATGCGAATGTCGTGTATTTACCAGTGTTTATTGAATTGTTGACTGGCAGATATCGATTAAAAATTGATTTTAAATTCATCGTTAGCTGTATCATTTCGTCACAATTTCGCATCCAATTTTAACGTTTCAGCTAAAAATAAAAATTCAATAAAGAAATTCTAAAATGTAACATAGCTTGCCATGATATTTAAATATGAGAAATATTAATGATTATTGTTAATGATCACACACTGGTTAATACATTGAAAACCAAAGAGGATGCAATAAAGAAACACGTCCCTGGGTTTATTTAAAAATCAGAAATATAAAAAAAATGCCAAAAAATTTCTAATAAATTCGACAAAATGTGTGAATAGCTCGGAACCACCGGTGGAAAGGTAAAAAATAAAAAAATGTTTTACTTTCAAGTAAATTTTTATCCACTGATTTTATCCGCTGGGCCAGTCCCTCCCTTAGCCAAGGCGACCATAAACGCAGTCAACATTCTCATCGTCCCCGCGGCGAAAGACGACATTCCACCTCGCCGTGATCGGTATGGAAATATCGAAGGTATTCTCGAATTTGTTTACTCGTTTCCCTCCGTTGACTTCCTCTCTTTCTCTCACTCACACACTTACTCACTCTCTCTCTCTCTCTCTCTCTCTCTCTCTCTCTCTCTTCTTCGTATGGCATGCTATTACCTGTATATGACACATTTACAATAATAACAATATGTTTTTTTTTGCTTGTCGACAATCGCCACGGTCCACCTTGCTCTCCTTAACTCGTACCTTTTTTTTATGTATACGTGTATATTTATATACTCATATTTATATATTTATATATTTATATATTTATATAATCCGAAAAGTTGTTGTTTCTCCAATGTGTTCGGTGGTGTATGTTTGGCAGTTTTATGTTCGTTTAAGTGCGTGTCTGTTTGCATGTGTGTGTGTGTGTTTTGTGTGCCGTCGAAGGTCCTGGACCCCCTCTTCTTCTTAAACCAATCGCTTTTGTTTTCCTTCATTCGATCCTCGCGAACTCTTTTTCACGTTGATCCGAACTACCTCGCCTGTTCAAACACTCTTTTTATCACAAAATTTCGAACCAGTCGCTAAATCATTCGTGTCTCACGCTTCACACACGTCCAGAAATCACTATATAATACAGTAAAGTCTTGATGTAAGCCCAATCGAGCCCCGAGCTTCTTGGCTCGTCGCGGGGTACACCCCCAGTGGAGAGGATAGCCAAACTGACTAAGATCGTGTAGCTCCGTTCGGCTTGGAACAAGACTTTGCTATACTAAGCGAAAGGCGGCGTTTCCTCGTTGTAGGCGCGCTCAACCACCATTTTCTACTTTCCACGACGTTTTTAATCTTCCCTCAGACCGTTGGCAATGTTTATATATTTTCATTCAATCCTTATGCATTTATGATTTACACAAATCTTCGAAATTCAGTAGATTAACCTGTTATTCAGGAATGTGGAATTAATTAATTGATTCTTTTTTGTTAATCCAACAAATAATTCTTTTTAATGATGTACACTCGAAGCAATAATTGTTGTAAATATTTTTAGCACGTCGAATTTTTTCGCATTTATATGGATCACAAAAATAGCTTAAATTCGAAATAATTTATTTCCATTTATTTGATGTAACAATTAACCGGGGAAATGAGGTTCTATTTAATTAATGTGATTATGGAGGCGCCTATAACAAGGTAACACTGCAATAATACTGCCTATCGAAACCAGGAAGCGATAATGGAATGTTAATTGTCAACGGAGCCACCGAAACATTTACTCTGGAATGATTTTTTACGCAATAAGTCAACGAAGAAATAATCATTCATTTGTACTTCTTGAAAAATCTATCACATTATTAATAAAAAAGACATTCCTTCACTTTCGGTAGTTCTAATATTATAAACCAGCCGAAACAATGACAAATAGTGACGAATTTTGCTCAACTTTCCGACAATATCTTGATTCTTGGATATTGAAGGCAGTTTGTTAAACATTGTACGTTCTTTGGTACCTAACTTTAAAATATTTTTATAAAACTATCTCAGCAAATTCCTCGAGAAAATAAGTTATAAATGTTAGTCGAAAGTTAGTTAATTTGAACGTTCAATACTGATTGAGAGAATATAATGCTCATGATTTTTTAAACTCGATAAAATATTATAAGGCTAGGAATGGAAATTTAATCAAGCTCAGTGTCACGTTCATTTTCTTCCAAGAAATCAAGATGAATCGGTAGAACAAAAAGTATGGTTTCCCTTGTCACATGATCTGCCTTCTAATTATCGCTTAATCGTTTTATACTGTCGGTTCTCCACAAAGCAACATGTGGACCCATGTTTATTATTAGATTGCGGATTTTAATGCAAAATGAAAATTGTCTGAACTATGTATTTTCAAGCTACAGGAGCTATATAGATTTCTTTTTTTTTTTAATAATTGCAATAAGATGAAAATAATGGAACATTTAAAATCTTTGAATTTTCTTACTGTTTTGCATTTCATCTACTTAACATTTATTTTAAATGCACAAAATCCGCAGTCTAGTGATCGTTAATACATGGTGGAATATATTGTGCGCATCGTCGTCAGACTAATGACAAAAAGCATCAATTTCGTTTGTCGACAGAAATTGTTTAAACGAATTTAAAGACTTCACGAATTGGTTTCCTTTCGTCAACGAGCATGGTTTTCGATTATCGTAATTGTTGTGCTCGCCAAGTGATTAATTTACGTAGAGAAAGTCAATGACCAATAAAAATAGGAAAAATCATCGATCTTTCATAGTACATGTATACGAGTATATTAAAATTAAATGTTCTCCTCGATTATTTATATATCTTACGCACACCTAAGTAAAAATGTATACGTTTATTGCACCAATTTTGCTTCTCGCCCTCTCACGATGCGTTAAAGGAGAAATTAACGGTATATGTATATAAATACTTTTCCAATAAATTTTGTAACTTTAGATATTAGCCGTCGAATACAAAGAGGAATTGTATAAAAATTGCTTTTCCGATTAGATACTTGATAATTGTTAATCATCGTTATATAGACCCACTATAATGCTCCGTTAATGCGCATTTAGATTATAGATTAACTTCGCGTTGCTCCAATTAATAATGATCACCGGGTACAATCACAAAGAGTTATAAATTCTTATTAAAAATCGACGTATCGTGGATCGTCGTTCGTTTTCGTGGCATGCTCAACACGTACGAGGATAGAAAACCATGCCTTCACATTTATGGACTACATAGTGTAATCGATGCAACGAATTTCAGATTGTTTAAAGCTGCTGCATTACAACGCAGCATTAGTCTACAATACTTTGAGTTGGCTGATAAATAAATCTCTTAAGGCCTCGCGATGTTATAAAATAGTAATTGCAAGGTGTAACACAAATTTCTTTTTGGTAAAATCATTGAGATGTAGTTTTAGTTCTTCAGGCATCGCGAAACCTTAAAATCAGCGAAGCTTCGTTTTGTATTATGGATTTTTTGATACCGAGGCTATTGTAAAAATTAAGTAGTTTGCAAATACTGAAAGACTCGTAGCACACACGAACGTAAACAGAAAGCACGTTCCCTCAACGTACAATGCTCTTAATGAACCAAATTGTTGCTAAGCTTGATAATCAATTTAAAATTAGAGCTTTTAGTTAGTTACAAAGAAATTTTATCTAACACATTGGCGCTTGAAACAGTAGCCATAAAAGTACCGCAAGAGGCAATTTTTTCAAATAAAAATAGAAACTGAAAAATTAAAATTTTCGTATAGTACATATTCTTTGAAATTTCTTACTGAACAAAGAATTGCGTTACCATTGCGTTACCCCTTGTTCAAAGTACTTCTAAAAATTAATTAGAACGTCATGTAATTACCAAATCCGCCAACAGTTCATCAAGAGACACGATCAGAGCATGTTATGTCGCAACGAGATAAAAAAGACTTGCTCCACGTGTTGAAAATTCAACTCTCGAGAGCAATCATTTCAAATTGATGCCATACTCTCAAGAATAATTCTCGCGAGTCAACACACAGCATTAAAAACAGATAAAACTATTTGCAATCCTCTCTTGACGCAGCATACAAAAATTATAAACTAAAGAATCCCTTACCATTTAATATTAAACCCATGTCATTTCATTTTCGATTGATCAAAAACAGAATTTAAATCTTCGAAGGATAGGAGTTTTGTTGAAATACATATTTTTTATATACTTGACTTAATCCTCATCCATCCCTTATTTTCACAGCTTTGTTCTTTACTGTTGACTTAAAGGACAACAATTTAATAAATAACAAAAGTAAACTGGTTAGTAAAATACAGAAAGTGAATACTGTATTAGCTACGATCTTCAAGAACAATATACTTCATAGTCTCAATGCCAGTGAGTATGCCACAAATGTAAAACAATTTATAATTATCAAGCCCTGACACAAGTAGACAGCGGATTTTTGTGCAAAACAAAAACTGGAGTGAAATAGAAATGTATTTTCTTTCTTAACATGTTCAATAGCTTGATAATAATATAATAATATTTTAATATTCTTCGAATGTTTTTACCATTTTAAATTACGCCTACTCATTTTTGCCATAAATGCATAAAATCCGCTGTCTGGACATACGGATTGAATAGGCACGAGTGATGGATGAGGGTTAACATCATTCATACACTCGGGCAGTGTCCTCGAAGCAAATCGTAAAACCAAGAAGAACGAAATATATCGCAAACCTAAAATCCGTTGATCCTCGTGCAACATGAAACACGCTCCCCACGAAACTCGCCACGACACGCCAAAACAACGGAAACACGACTCCTCCAGCAAAAAGCATCCCCTCGCATACTCGTCATAATAAAATACACGTTCACGAACGCCGTTCCGTTTGTCTCTCACCCTCGTCGCCAATCATTTGCCACAAGTGAACCACGATTCGAACCACACCTCGGTCCATCCCCCCCTCCCTCATGAACACCGATCTCCTCCTCTTCGCGTCTACAATTATGTACAGGGTGGAAATTGATTAATTGTCCTGATATCGCTCCCGTCGATCTTTCTCACTTTCTCTTTCTCTCCCTCTCTCTCACACTCTCGCGCGTCGTTTATAAAAAATTGATTCGTTTCACTGGATACTTATCGTTAACACTTTCCGTCGTCGTCGTCCTCCTCCGTTATGAACTGTTCGCCCGGACCCCCTCGATCTCCCCTCCGCCCTACCTCATTCGTTTTTTCTCCCTCGACCTTAAAATTAAGCTCATGCGATTCCGCGGTGACCGGTGGGGATTTACGGGATCCTCCCTGGATGTTGACAGCCGTTCAGCGCGTGGCTTATGAAAAATATTCTCGAAGACAACCGCGCGGCCCATCACAGATAGTTCCGGCGTCGGAGGTTTGCGGGGTGCTCGACACACACACACTGTGCGCACACGTTTCTCTCACCTGTTGTCCTCGCGCTTCCAACATTCCCTCGCCCCGTTCAACTTAAAAGGTAATCAGGGTCGTCCCTATGTATATCGTATGTAACAAGAGTCGTCGGCTTTCGCTATGTACACATCAAGAGACCCCCGTAGCCTCGTCCGTTCGATCCAACGGCGAGGGGTGGGCGGTGGGGTGGTTGGTTGGGGGTAGGGGGTCTCTCTTCTCCGTGGATCCCCGAGCAAAACGTTCGGGGACTCGATCTCGCTCTTCTTGGATCCTGTACAGGATCTGTCGCTTATTTAAAGGCGCGTGTTGCTAATATGTACACTCCGCCCGGGGGCCACGGCTGAAGAAGAAGAAGAAGAGGATCGCGGGGAGTCTCTAGGCCCCCGGACGGACGGTTTTATTAAGATTAAGGCAGTGTCGTTCGTCCGTGGCGACGAACACGTGTATCTCTTTCAAGGTTCGTTGCCGATTGGCCAAAGTGGAGTCCCTCGGTTTAATTCACCAGGCGGCGGCCGGAAGAGTGATCCTCGACAGATCACGGCTGCGAGACAGCTTCCCAGGATCCCACAGGAACGCCAGGACCACCAGCTGCCACCGGGAACAGTCCGTATTACCGAGGGACGATGACGATGATGATGATGTTTCGAATACGACTTCGAAGCACGGCCCCGTGTGTCATACGGGCTCCTCCCGCTTGAAGTTGATGTTCTGGGAGGCGCAGAAGTCCCGTGTGAACGGGATGCAGTTGAACAGCTTGCACACCTCGCACTCGTACACCGGCACGTTGTAGAACAGTGCCAGCAGTAGCGTGAACAACACCACGATCAGGATCATGCAGATCCAGATCAGCCAGATCTTACGGCGACGGTCGTAGTGGCCGAACGAGATGAAAGGCATCAATGCGTACGCTGCCAGGAACCCGAAGATGAAGCCGAACAGGTGCGCGTAGTTGTCCACCCACGGCAGTATGCCCAGCACCAGCAGAGACAGCAGGATGAAGATCAGCTTGGAGAGCGCTCGCCGAGGGTGCTTCAGCATCGGCCAGCAGTGCAGCACTTCGACGATTAGGGTCGCCAGAAGGGCGAAGTGCGCGCCAGCCGGACCCACCTGGAATTTGGCAAAGCGTTTCCGTGAATTAGTATAGGGCCTCTCGAAATTCGGGTCGGGAAACGATTTGTTCCCATGAAGTTGGGAAAACCGGAAACTGGGTTCACGTGGCGGCTGTCGCGAATAAACGGGTAAACAAAAATCGCTTTCCTTTTTATGGCTATTTTTATGAACTTTGACTATACTTTCTTGAAATATTATGCTGAGATTTATTGCAATTGTTATTAAGGTATGACCTAACTGCGGATTTATCACTGTCGCGCGCCTTTATGACGTAAGCGACGTACACCTCTGTTGGTCGGGTTGCCGCATTTTAGGCGGATTTATAATCGATAATAATTAATAAATGAAGCCGAAATCGCAATTTTTTTATTTTTCATTTTCATCTTGTAATGTCTTGGAGAACCACCCCTCGAATTTTCTCCTACCCGCAGTCGAACACCCTGTAGAAGTGAGTGGATCAAATGCAATATAGTGGAAGCATTTGTTCTGACATTAGAGTTACAACAAGAATTGAATTTTCGCGAATTATCTCCATTGCTGTAAAGAAACATTACGCGTATTATGGAAATTTCGCGTACAGCCGTATCGTTGGCTCGTAGTGTAGCATAACACAATCTCGCGTAACACGACAATTACGAGGAAGTACGTCGTTATAGGAGTGTTGCGCGTACGGTAATATGGCTGTCATGATTGAGACGAAGTAACTCTGCGTCCCGGGGAGACCGATTACCATAACAGAAGCCGACAAAATCATTGAACGTGTTCGGAATTTAGTAGTTCAGGGTAGTTCGCCAGGTATTCCTTCGATTTACTTGACTGCCAATCAAATGAAAAGCACAAGAGCACCAGAACCATCAGAGAAGTCACACACATCAAATTCATTATTTTACTGTCATTAAATCTACAAAGGGGTCTTTGTACAAAATTATCGAATAATTTGATATGACTCGTGCTCGTATCGCAATGAACACCAAATAATTCTGATTTTTATGAAACGTTTTCTAAATCTTACTTTTAGTCTTCGGTAATTCCAGTCTGAAAATAAACTGCGAGATTGTGGACGTCTAATGTCGACGACAGTGCTGACGAACGTGTCAAGAAGATTCTTCAGGGAGGAAACAAATGTCTATGCAGTTCCTGTTGCTTGCAACTGATGCACAAGATTTTTATCTTCCACAAGGATCCATCTAATAATAACAGGACACACGGTGAACCACCCTCAATCTACAGGGTGAGTCAATGAGAACTAAAACAACCTTCTGATAGCATAAAGAAACGTTTTAAAAGAGAAACGTTGTATTTCGGAGGACGCAGTTGGACACTTTTAGATCTGACATTTTCTGAGGTAGCAAGATCATCGCAATCGACAGGTAATTTTACATCCTAGTTCCCAACCCACTCTGTACGTCTACGGTAATACAAACGACCTCGCGATACCACGGAACGTGACCAGGCTCAAAATTCGCCGCGAGCGTAATCAGGCAGCGCGAACCATGTAATTAATGTTCGGGGTGTAGAGTTCAGAGTGATCATTCCTCGGGACAGGAGGATCCTTCGACCGGTGTAATTAAGACGAATTCAACTATATTAGCTCGCCGACAATGGCACTTTCCTCTGCGTTGTTCGCCTAGGGCTGCGCGCAATTCCTCCAATGCCGGCAGCGCGGCGGGTGCACTCGGCAATAGGGACGACGGAATGGAATTGACGTACAACTCCGAGTTCGCCGGGGTGTTAACGGGTAAACTATTGGGCGATAAGACGTTGGGTGCAGCGGGAACGGCGCCGTAAAACGAACGATTGTAATACCGTTACCATTTCTCGTGGATATGAGTCACAGGGCGCGGCAACGTGGTCCCTAAGCAATTACGCCGCGCGCCGCCGTCGCCCGGGTCAAAGAGTCGATTAAATCGACGATACACAATGAAATGCTCCATTAAACGCGCCCTGAGATTATTCAATTAAAACTTAGCGGCGGCGGGTACGCCGCGCCGCGCCGCGCCGCTTCGCAACGGCTAATAAAACCGTGCCAATCGGGGCCCGGCAATTACAGACAGATCAGCGAATTAGAGTTTCGGACGAACGACCTTGGCTCCTGTGTACACGCGAGAAAATGGTACTTTCTGATCGGTGGAGGATACGCGGTAATTAAATCGTTCGGTGAAAATTAGTTAAAATTAAACCATACATTTTGTAGCCATCATTCATGTTAACGAAAAATTGGACAACGGAGAATATGTTGTTACTCGGTGGAGAGTGTAGGATAATAAAATCATTAGGCTAAAACATGCACTGTTCTAGTTGATAAATATTTGTGGATAGTGGTAAGCTTCGAATAAAACTTAAAAAATGAAAATTGGACTTATGGAATATTGTATGTTGAATTTCAATGTTTAACCCTTTATTTACTGACGGGACTTATAAGTTATGAACTTTATGAGGCCATATTATAAAATCATATACTATATCATGATCGGCTATATTGACTAATGGCTACATCATTATACTATTTCCATGTAAATAATGACCTTGGCGATGACCTAATAATGAAAATTGTGCTATAGGGTGTTTACTCGTACCGAAATTAAGTATTTAAAAAAGTTAACATAAATTTTAAAAACTTCTGAGAAATTTCGTAAATGAAGGGTTAAGTGACGAAGGAGAGTTTCTTTTGTGCTTGTACTTTAGTGTCTCTTTGATACGGTTTTGAAGAATGTGAACTGTTTTTATACAGATGCTACAAATTTTCATTCTCGTATATGTTACATGGTCTTGAAATAGTGCCGGTGCATGACGTCTCTGTTGCAGGCGACCTGAATCATTTTCGGAGCCACGGACTGACACGGCTGGAGTACGAAAATTGAAATTTATAACTCACCTCCGCCCTGTAAGGTACGAATATCGCACTGGCCAGGTTGCCAGCCAGAGCCCCGATGAAATAGATCAAAGCGATGCGAAGCGACCCCGTAAGCTTCTCCAAGTCTCGCATGAGGAAGTACTGAACCAATAGCGTGATGGATAGATGGAGAATTCTGTGAACAGAGTCGGTCGTAACGTGTCAATAAAGTGTCTTACATGACAGGGACACCCAAAACATCTCTAAATTACAGTGACACTTGCAGCAAACAGTCGTCGTTATATACAGGACTATGAAAGAAGCTAATCTTGATATCTTACTTGCCAGTTATAGGAGTCTTGTAAAAATCAAAGAGATTTAGCCCTTAAGTGCTACAGTGATTAATAATTTTACAAAGTATCATACTAGGATCTTTCTAAAATTCTGTATAAACTCAGATACCTTTACTAAATAATCTTAAAAAATCCAAATATTTTAAAGAAGTTATAGAAACATCATATTTGCAATTATCGTACAACACAAAGAGACCCCAGTATACCATTTAAGGGTTAATTATAACTAAACTGCGGATTTTTATGCAAAACAAAAATTGTTTATATTAATCGCAAGGCACAGGAGCTACACAGATATTCATTTAATTTTCCTATATAATTTTAATGAGCTGAAAGTAACACAGTAAAATTTGTACATACTTTAACTGTTGTCACAGTCTTGTGTTTCATCTAGTTATTTTTGTCACAAATCCATAAAATCCGCAGTATACTTGTTAAGAGATTTTTATTAATTTTTTGAATATCAGTTTCACTCATTAACCAACAGGATATCACGACTAACAGTCTAACAATTTGATTCGACGTAAATAATAGTAAGTTTGATGTAGAATATTGAAGAACAAAATGTCGCCTGTCAATTGTAGCTGATTAATTAATCTTGTGCACGGAACTTACCCGGCATGTAAGAAAATGGTGGTGAAGAGCCTGTAGAACTGATCCGGCCACTCAGGATGGAGAAAGGGGATCATGCCGCAAACGTCGTGCAAACACTCGACCTGGGAACAGAGGGACGCCTCCTCGTGGAAGTAACCGTGCACGAAGTCGCAGTATTCTTTCGTGGTGATTCGACACATCCCGTGGATACCGATGCAGCATGGATGCCCGATCACCTCGCAGACCATGTGTTCCGCCATTTTGTGCTTGTACTTGCCCACAGGAAAGCTTCCGGTGCCCCGTTGGCTGCCGTTTCTACTGTTGGACAGCGCAAACGATTATCCTCGATTTTAACTGTTCACCATCACCATCACCTCAAACATCATCTGATTGTAATAATAATGCAATAGTAGTCCTTGTGAATATGTAAAATCTTCAAACAATACAACAACCGTCGTCCACAAGTCATTGAACACTTGAATCTTTGCCACAAATTGCTAATGTTCAAACTGTTACAACTTCGTGAAAAAAAATCGTACAACAATGAACCCAGGCTCATCTTAAAGCGCGAAGTCTCTACTTTCGAAGTCTCTTCTTAGCTTATTCTCTATGATACGTGTGATTTAAGTCGCAAGGAAGAAAAGGAGCATAGGATTTTTCTTATCAGGTTCATATTTACCGCCTACTCTTTAAAAATCAATAGAACGGTTTGAAAAAATCGTGCAACGATTTTCGAGTCGTCATTTTGAAGGAGAAGCTTCGATCTTTAAATCTATGCCAAATTTAGACATGAAAAAAATTGTCTCGTCCTCATAGAAACGTTTAAATTTACACAATTTGAGCATGCATTTTAATTTAATGTATCGTCACTTGAAGAGTGTAAATGATTTATTGTGAAGGAGTATTGACGCTCAATGCACGTTCACCGGAGTGGTGTTTGGACAGTTTTCGACTGGCTGTTGCTTGTGCAGAAGGGTTGATACAAAAGGGAAACACAGGGGAAAATGATAGCGGCGTGAGACGAAGCAGGGAAGAATTGAGGGATAACGAATTTACCTAAACCGTTGGTTGAACGGATTAGTCTTTCGGCAGATGGGCCATTTAGTGATGTCGTCCGGCCATTCGTACGGCGCTATGCTTGCCGGCGCGTCGCAAAACTTTGGATCCAATCCGCAAACTGATCCGCTTATCCGTCCACCGGGTCCGCTGTCTCCGGGTCCCCACTTTTTCCAGGTCGATATCGTGTTCTGAAATTTCAAGCGTCATTCAGTGTCGCAGTCAGACGGAAAAAAGTTAATGGCAACGTAAACTACATCGCAGTCTCATTAAGGAAACATTAGTGACGGAATGAAAAATAATTGATTAAGGAAATACAATATCAGTATCGAAACTGATGGCGACAGTAAAAGAAATATCTTCATGCAATTCTTGTAGGTGTTGGAAAATAATAATTTTGAGAGTCAGTGTATCCAGTGCATGATAATATCGTTGCTGAAGGGTGGATCTCCATGCAATAACAGTGAAACAGTTCATTCGAAAAGAATAAACGCAAAAATAAGTTGAATACAATTTTTAGCACAGAAAGATTTCTGATAAATTAAATTCTTTTGAACGTTACTACTTCGTTGAAATATAAAAGGATAAAAACAGATCTCAGGTGCATACAAGCTTCGATGACTTTACTCTATCATTACAGTGTTTACTCTATATATGTCCCAAATGCCTAGCCGATAAAAGTCCCAGAACTATCCCCACTGCCGCGAGGTATACCCCGTGAGGAGCCATGAACCGAGGCCTCTAGAGCTTCGCTGTTCTTTTCTACGTTCGGCGTGGATCAAAGAATAATATGTCCTAGTCGATATATGTCGCTGGTTAGACCCGTGTTTTTGGAACTATATCGAGTAAACAGTGTGCAATTCTAAGCTGTGGAAGAAAGCTGAAAGAAATGTTTGGTTTTCCTGAAGAAATGTATGAAATGACATGCGTGAACACCGAACGTTGATAAATATCAGTGGAATTTACCGTAGCAGTAGATCTCAATCCCCGGACCAGTTGGTTCGCAAAAGAGAAGATCATATTATAAATATACGACCGACAGCGCGCGGAATGATACGGCGAACTATTTTATAATGCATCGCGCTGGGAAAACAGGATGAGAACTCACAGAGCAATCTGCTTTGCTGGACTGCACGCAGCCGGAGTCGTCGTTACGGATGCAGCAGGCGGTGTCGCGTTCTCTTTCCCGCCAGACGTCGATCTCCTTCAGGATTTTAATGTCACGACGCATGCACGGCGCGAACTTCGCGCCCAGATGAATCAGATCCGCCGCCCTCGGACCAAACCAGAAATTCGCTGGTTCCTGGTAGTCCACTTGCTGCAACGACAGACTTGTCACGAGGACCTGCAACCGTCAATCACAAGATTATTATCCGATCGTCGAAGCAGCGCTGCCTTCTTTGCTTCAGCCTCGCACGACAAGGGTCTCCTCTGTTTTAAACAAATTTATGCACGGTTGTATCGACTACGAATCAATTTTTGGTTGAACTGTAATTTTTTCGAACAATCTCGAATGAAGAAAATTCTAGTAAGTTATTAGTAAATTATAGGAATTTCTTTTTTATAGTAAATTTCTGTAATTACTCACCAGTCCCGATCTGTGACTGAGGTCCATGCCGACCGGCCCGAAACCATAACACGCTAACGATATTATCAAAATGAGCACTTGAACGGTGGTTATCCAATACGTGAAATACGGCCGATGATCCTCGAAGTCATCCAATTGCTTTCGCACGTCTGGCTTTTGAGACACGCTCTTCCGAAATGACCTTCTGCAACACAGAAAATAAAATTGGTATGTAAGTACAGTAAAGACTCGATCTAAAACGAACGGAGCAACAGGATCTTAGTCGGTTCGCCTAACCCCTCCACTGGGGGGCATATCCGGCGAGGAGCCGAGAAACATGCCGCGTAATCGGGTCGGGTATATCGGTGTGAACCACTACTAATCCAATTACAAAACTTCTGTATTTTTCATTAATTTTTTATCGGACTTTCACTAGCTTATTCGTGGCATTTTTCTGATTAAAATGACACTAAACACGATATAATTTGAGCTGTGTTTAGTGGTTACATTGACGGTATGTACAGTGAATTCTTGATATACAGGGTGGTTGGTACTGGTGGTACAAGCGAAAAGGGGGTGATTCTACGCGAAGAAAGTAGTCGAAAATATAGAATAAAAATTTGTCGTTTGAGGTTTTGTTTTCGAGAAAATCGAATTTAAAGATCCGTCGGGTTCGCGTACTTTAGTGTGCGCAGGAAGTAGAATTGGTAGGTCATGATCAGACGCAGCAGACAATTCCTATCGAATAGCATGCGTACTTGCTGCATTTTCAAACTCGATTTTCTCGAAAACGAAGCTTCGGATGAAAACATTTTATTCTATATTTTCGACTTCTTTTTTCGCTTCTTTTTTTTTAGAATCACCCCCTTTCCACTTGTACCACCAGTTACCAACCACCCCGTATATCAACAACACGAGTCTTGCCAGCGTCGTGTATCAACCAGGAGACATACACGAGCCGTGTTATGTTTACAGTCCGAGGCGTCCGAGGCCTTTCGAGCTTCTAGGCCTCTCACGGGGTATACCCCACGGTAGTGGGGATAATTCAAAATCACGTTTTCAAAATCGTTTTCTTTACAGTCATTTAATACTCCTTGTTTTACAAAACAATTGAACTATGCGATCAAAACTTTGTCGAGAAGGATGATTATTTCTCTCAGGGTATCTTTCTGCGTACAGTACTGAGTTACTTTTAGCCTCACCATAAACTAAAATCATTTGTGTCTTTTCTGCATCACTGTACACCATCGTTTCAGAGAAGTAACGTTATCTTTCACAATCGAATAAATCCCGATGAATTTCTTAAAGGTACTGATTAGAGTCATCGAAAGGAGAAAAATTTATGTCAGTGTTTACAAATTATTGTAAGCGTGTTTACAATCAAGGTAAAGGTTCAAGAACATTTCTTGAAATACTAGGGAGATCATGTCATCGTTATTGCACTATTTACATCAAGTGCCCCACTTTTATGAATTTTTCATACTCAAGGTCACCTGAAGGTCATAATATTACAGGTCGTTGGATTCGTCTAGATCTCAGCTATCATATAGCGATAATAAAAATATATCATTCCATTTAAAAAAACTTCGACGACCTTGAAATCTCAAAAAATATAACCTTAAACAAATTTTTTTACCCACCATAATATTTGCTCCTCTGAACCATCTAATGTTTTCCTCCGAAATTTTCTTCTATCATAAAAAAACAAGAGATATTTTAGATTCTCGAGTTAGGTGGAAATTCAATATAGTTTGTATCTTGTTCTTTTAGATTTTCTCCGCGTTACGAAACCTTTTAGCAAATATATTTCGTAACTTTTAAGTGTTGCTATCTCGAGAACATTTTCCAATGATATGTTTATCGGCTTCCACGATCGATGACTATGTTCCACTTGACATTTTTTAAATATCACTCAGCTCTTTTTCCATAAAGTTTTGCGTCATAATCTTCTCTCACTTCTGACATTTACCAGAAGTTCATAACGAATCGTGAGAGGGAATAGGATGGCCATTTCAAAAAGCCAGGTTAACGTTTAATAAAGTGCAGTCCGGTTTTCTGTACTTATCGAATTTCTTACTATTCGAAAAACGATGACTAATAATTAATGTACATAATCAAAACAGTCTCTCTTCGAACTAGTAGTGCCATAGCACTACCTATTATTATTTCAAAGCTTGAAGCTCAGAATATTCATTTTTCGATTTTAGAGTCGCATTAGAATTTCCAATTTTTAGAATCGTAACAATGTTCCTGTTTTAATCCCTAAAATGACTAAAAAATCTCTGCTGTTAATCGCTTTTTCCTACCCTTAAAATCTATCACAATTCTTCTTTGTTTTTTTAGAAAACTACGTACAACGCTCCGAACTGAAATGCAGTTTATTAACAAAAATAAAGGATCCTTGATCTGCAAGCCAACAATTTATTTATCGAACGTAGCCTGGAATTTCGGAAAATTCGATATTGGTTTTCATTGAAAAATCTTTTTCTGTGCACAATGAAGCTAGATCCCCCGTATCAGCGTTCGAAGTATGATTTCTGATAGAATCGAAACTAGTTTATTTATCGAACAATGACCAGATTTTTTAACCTCAATATATCGATCGTCGCGCGGGCGCAATGATTGCGCACTATTTCCTTCCGTAGTTCGGCGTCGAGAGTGCACCGTTCACAAGTCGGGGCACGTCCATTGTTCGTTCGCAGAATTTTTTTGTTTCGTCGTGTCGATTGCTCTCCGATTCAGTGTCACGGCTGTGACAAATTGTAAACGGGCCGGAGTTTTGACGAGTCACCGGTAAAAACATTCGTCGAATAGAATTATTCGTATGGAAATTCATTTATTGACCGTTCCGGAATCGATTCCTTCATCGATGCGGAACAACGATCGTAACAATGCAGAATGATTGCTCAGTATCTAATAAACGTATATACGTGTCCAAACAAACTGATATGATCCCCCACCCCTCCCCCCTCCCCGTTATTCATCGTTGTTTGCGCGCAGCTATTTACGGTTCTGTAATATTAATACTCAGGAGCCTGTGCGAAAATACACAGGTGGAAAAACTCGATAACAACACCGCGTGTGTTAGTCAATTTCTTCACCGTAATGTTTACCAAATCGGACAGTGACTTTTAACATCAAATTGAGCCGACATTGCTGCTGAATACAATAAAGAACCGACAACATTTGCACATGACATTATTTCACTATCGAGTAAATAGTACCAGCTATTTTACGTCTCATATTAGTTCAATAAAAAAATATTGAGAACCAAATGCAACAAATATTCTACAATAGCGTAACAAGTTTGATACCTGAATTTTTAGAAAACGTTTTTCACGAAAAGTCGAAAAATATGTATTCTAATGATTGAAAGTTTAATTATTTATTACGCCGGCAGCGTTGACGATTTTGCAGTGTAACTGGCGTTGGAAGAGGTCGGGATACTTGTAGCTTAAGGTGCATTTTGTTTCATTCCGATATCTTGAACCGTTCAGGAGATATGGTTGTTTGAAGCGAGACCTAATTGTAGCCGGTTCGCCATATCTGTCTCGTTCTAACAATAAGAGCCTTCCCCTCTCACTCGCACCTTGTTACTGACCTACCTCAAGCGTCGAAGGCCAGATTAAGACTTGCCCCCCACTCTACCCTTCCCCTTCTACGACGCTATTCCACCATTCTCCGGCGACGAGCATCCCCACGCTTCCGCCACGGTCCGAGCACGTGACACGTCTCATCTCTATCGGACATGTGTCACAATGTCACGTGACTAATTCGGTAAAAGGGGGAGGGCAACCGTATTCCCCTCAATTTCCCCGGTCTGGTCGAAGGCCAGACTCAACGTTTCCTTACCCCCACCACCGACCCTGCGTACGCAATTCCCGAGTCAGGTAGGTCAGGGCGCCTTCCGGTTATTTGGCCGCCGCGTACATTTTGCACCCCAACTTTCAATTGTTATATCTTAGGAACGAATCGAGCTGTCAACTTCGAACAAAGTTCACTATCAAGGACAAACCTTCCGCTATCCGCCAAGCTTATAAATTTCCCAGTATTTATGTTCCCTCCAGCGTGATTTCGCTTGAAAGATAAACTACGCTCGCCGAGAATTAACACAAGTTTACAGTCAAATCAGTATTACGTTTTGATAGACAGGGCTGTATACCATCTAGCCACATTGAGTATTTGAATATTTTCGTTATTTTTGGAGATGTGAGAAAACTTTATTAACCACTTGGAAATTTTAACGACCAAAAAGTTTAGTTTCTATCGCGATAGTTATTGGAGAATACATAGACATGGCAAAAATATAAATTTTCTTTTTCTTCTAAGAAATTATGAACAGGGATGAAGTTAGAGGGCTGCAGTTAAATCTATAGCTGCATTTATATTAGGACCTTGAATAAGTTCTCGCTGTTTCTTCAAAAATGACAGTAGCAGTACCCCGTTCGTGGAATTTCGAATGGTAACACACATGCAAGGCAGTAGTGTATCTAACCTTAAATTTCAGTGTATGGTAGTTCACTTTAGTGTAAACAAAGTAATTTTTTCTTAGTTCTGAAAATGTCTACTTTTGTGCCAAATAAAGTGTATTTGCGGGGAATTTTATTGCACTACTTTATTCAAAAGAAATCTGCAGCTGAAGCACATAGAATTCTTGTTGAGACTTATGGTGACAATGCTTTGTCGGATACGACATGCAGAGACTGGTTTCGACGCTTCAAAAATAATGATTTTGAACTTGAGGATAAAGAACGTTTTGGCGCACCGAAAAAATTTGAAGACGAAAAGTTGGAGGAATTACTCGATCAAGACCGATGTCAGACGCTAGCAGAACTTGGAAAAACATTACAAGTAGATGAGTCAACTGTTTCATAACGTTTAAAAGTTTTAGGAATGATCCAGAAGCAAGGACATTGGGTAAAAGCTTTTATTTTGTAAAAGAAACAGCGAGAACTTATTCAAGGTCCTAATAATATAATGTGGAATTGGACTCACCCGAAGAATCTGCCGACAATTCCCATGCCGTACTGTCGCCTATTACTGTTGTCGAATATCCGGTCTATGGTGTTCGGTGGGATCCTCGTGGGTCCAGACGCGTCCCCCCTAAGTGTCACCCCTTCGTCCTGCTGTCCTCTCGTGCCCTCGCCCAAGGAAGCGTCGTACCTCGACCTGCTCCAACTCGTTGTTCTGTAATCTCCTTCTCGCTATAGATCATGTCACTCCGCACTCGACGTCAAACTTTATTTTCCGCTCTGACGTCGAGTCCTGACATACACGAATTTCAGAATGTCTAATCGAATAATCCCGAAGAGGCTAATCAGATTCCTGTCACAAATTTAGCGTCTCAGACGCTTGAATTTTTCAGTGGAATCGCTGTCTCCTCTTTATTAACTTTGAAATCTCAACCCGCCATAACCGGCGCGCCGGCAGAGTTATTATGAAATTATATCAAGCAATTTTTGGACAACTATAAAACACTGTTCTAATTCACTTCTTCTAGGAAAAGCTTTGTTGCTCTTCCTAAATATATTTACGATGCACGTATAGTTTCAAAAAATACTTTTGAAAGAAACTATTGGAGCTTCGTTAATATTGTTTAAATAAAAATTGGTGACATGATTCGTGCAGGGTCTTTTTTCTTATTTCCTCTTTTTAAGAAGTGCGAAGAATGTGGGATAATGAGGACGAACATTGTTACATACAAAGGATTCACTGTCACGTTACAGTGTAATTAATGCGAAAGTAAGAGAAACGAGGATCGACACTCACCTTGAAATATAATGGTCCCTCGGCATGTGACGAACTCTTCTGACCTGCCCATCGATCGTCGTCCTTTCAGGTCTTACCACCGCTAGCCTATAGCAACAAAACTCAATTAAAATCCTGTCGTCATCGACGACACTTTCAATGTATAATTTCTCTGCTGGCACAGTGAATTTTTTTCTTTTTTTATTGCCACGGTGAATTATACCACTGTTTATCCAGCAACATTTTGTGTTAGCCAAGTACAAGAAAGGCTGTATAAGTTTCTCTTTCTCATTTAAATAATGACAATTTAATTTCCTTTTCAGCGTAACGAGAATTCTCAGGTGTTTCTTTTGCAACTTCAAACTCTGCGTGAACCTTTTTTATAAATTCCCACGATTATTAACGTAAATAAAAAAAATTAATTAATTGTTTTTTCTTTTTATTTAATAATTGGTTTCTTGCTCCTGCAATACATTCTTCAAATGTTTCAAGAATAGCTTCTGTTCGAAAAAGTGGATTTTGGAAAACATTGTAATATTTAACATTTTTGTACGTTTTCCACAAAACCTTACTAAAACGCAGTGAAAATTATATAAATTAATATTCACCAGTTCGAATACTACAAACTCCTAACGTAGTGCGTCTCTTCTAAATAAATGTCAGGGCCTAATTTCTTATTAGTAGTGGGGATAGTTCCGCGACGTTTATCATCCACGCCTTGGCGACATATATAGAGAAATCAGTGTATCCGATGCAGACAGGGTGGGTCTCAGTATGTGATTTAGATCTACAACGAAGATTTACCTCATCAATTCCTGGGACGTCTCCCTCTCAGCCGCGGAATCGGCCAGATCCGCGACCTTCGCGCCGTCCTCTTCGTCCTTGACCAGTCCATCGATGCCCTGCTCGATTTGCGATTGCGATTGCTGCGACGGTGGAGGTGGCAGCGGCGGCGGGGGTGGTGGTGGCCTGTCAAAGAATGACCTCTCTTCGTCCTGTGAATTTTCCGACGCCACCTCTGCCCCGGACCCATACGCGATCACGCTCGGCGGGAAGCTTCTCGATTCTTGTCTGCCCTGTAGTGTCTCTCTGTGCCGGGTTCTCGTCAGCGACTGTAACGACACAGATAGTTCTCCAATAATGGCCTTTCTTTCTAACCGTCGATATCTCGCGAAAGAACTTCCCCGAATCGAATTTCTATATTAATCGTTTGTCCGATCGAAATGGTCGCGTTTTTTTTTCGCGCTGCGGATATCATAAATCCAGTCGAACGATGCCAGGGGGTCGCGGGGATCGTGTAATTCGGCAGATAAAGTGTTACAAACTATTCGCTCGATTGCACATAAAAGGGACAGACGTCTTAGAATGTACAATATTACGGGGGTGAGTTTCTCAAGGGTGCAACAAAGAGTGCAATTTTTTAACAAAATGAGATAGTACAATCATTCGTTAATGTTCAGAAAGATGTTATCAAATTTACAAACTTTCGCCTAAGATTTGTTTCAACATAATTCGTTTCAAGAAAAGTTATCACTGCTCAAAATACTTTGTGGATTCACGAATGAAATAATGTGTTACTACAAAATCATTTAGAACGTCTCGATCGTTAATCTTTTATAAAACACTGTTAGAAGCGTTAACACTAAATCTACCGGTAATTATTGGAATTATACTGCTAATTCTATTGGAAGCGATTATAAACATTTCTTTATTTCAATATGTACCATAACAGACATTGCAGAAAATCTATATTAATTCGATTGTGTCATTTGCATAAGGCAATGTAGCCACTTTTAGTGGTAGGCAGGTTTAACGTTAACATAATAATTGTGCAACATTTTAGTGACAGTTTATACCGCGTTTACGTTTTGCACTGCAATTCGCGGTATAAACGCATGAACATTGGTAATCTAATTACTGTGAATAACTCGTTCTTTTTATTAGGGTGATTCTACGGGGTATCAGCAACGAATTGATAATAACCGGGAGCAACATCATCGTTTCCATAAATCTTTGTTAATCCCTGAACCTGCCGGTCTCTTCCCGGCGCGTTTTCATAGTCGTATATTAGAACAACGTATCTATAACAGCTTTATCGACGAACGAGGAATGGTGAGGAGGGGGAGGGGTGGTGGTTGTTAATTTCGAGAAGCGTAACGTCATTCATTAATATTAAACTACGGGCTGCCGCGCGTCTGTTAACAATGCCACACCGGCCAATTGATTGGGACCGGCGTAATGCTATTTTACGGGGGCAGATAACGACCTCGGGAATTATTTTATGCAATTAAGCGTGCAATTATTCATATCAGAAAACGCGTATGCGTAACTAATGTTATATCTCGTACGTTAATTCGCACGGCGATGAGCCGTAATGCCCCGTAATAGCTGGATGATGATTACCACGACTGATTTGCAAATCTCTCGTTTCTCCCCTCGCTGTTTTCATAATTACCCCGTGACGAGTGCTCGCGGGTTATCTCCGCCATTGATTTAAAAAATTTGTCCACCCTCGGACTCCTGCGATTTCTAAGCCTATGCAGAATCATTTCTGACTCACGCCGATATTTCACTGATACAGTATTACTCCGATATAGGACGATGTCTCGGGATCGGCTTTCGTCCTATTTCGAACGAAGAAGAAGTAGAGGGGATAGCGATTTTCATATTTTGAAATGAAAAGCGTCGTCTCGAAAATAATCCTCACCATTTACTATACAGTTACACCACTTCACAGGTGACTGATGAACCCAATAAAAAATTTGGATATAAGTATAAATTAATTTGTACAACTAACAGAAGCTTGAGACCAACAGTGTATAAGAACTGTAAACCGTAAATTGTGAGAATAAATTGAAGATTTTTTTGAAAGAGGAGTAAGTAAAATTTATCTTTTTTTAGAGATCAATTTATAGATTTACAACTCTTATTGCGAGATCAATGGGACTTTTAATTTCAAATATCCGCTGTTCAATTTTTCAGATCCTCCGACTGTTTGCGAGTTATTTCATCCGGATTATCCTGCGATTGCAGATCGATTCCACTAATTCTGGCAGATTAGGATCGTTTAAAGAACACTATTTCTTCCATCCAATCGTAGAACGCGCCAGCAGAGTTTCATCAACGTAATTCCGGAACGTTACCAATTAACGGCGAAAATTTGAGCAATTAGTCGATGTCGGAAACTCGTGAAAATCTTGTAGCTTCTTGACACCATAGAAACGCGAAGAGTTAACACCATTTTATAAAAACTTTGTGAAAACATCGAACATTAAAGGGTACTTATACTACAATATTACGATTAAAAAACAATTTTCATCATTTTCTTAAAGCGAAACTAATAAACATATAACTTTTAAACTTTGTAGATATATTGTTTGTTCTTCAAAGAATATAGAACATTTTGTTATATGTAAAAATGATAATTTTATCCAATGTTGTAGTAATTAAAGCGCAGCGTCCTACAGTAAATATTTCAATTTTTATAAAAGCAGCTGATTTTTGATAAGATAATTTGTATTTTATTATATTTTAATATGTATACTTTAATCATGTTTTGATTATAAAAAGCAATAACTAGATCGACTAGCGCCTTTAATTAAAAAAAAAAATCGTGAAAGCACCTCTGTGTTTCAGATTTGCGTCCGCACAAAGAAAACCCACGGGCGTCGGCCATTAATCACGCATTCGAAACGCATCTCGCAGTTTTTCCATATTAAGCCGCTGCGCATGTGCATCCAGCAGCATCAGCAATCGGTTCCACAGGATTACGTAGAGCTTTGTTTAATTACGTGATCGCGAAACAATGAGTGCTCCTAGTGAATAGTCATGAAACTTGTAGCGCGCGGCGCGCCAAGTGATCGATATTAATGACGAATCAATAGTGTAATCCAATATCGTCGGTTCGGCAGGCTGGCCAATCGGGCTCCAGATTATTAAGGTCTCGGAATTAATACGAATTACTGTCTGCCGACTGGCGTTATTCCAATTAAAATTCGGCGTCCGCCCGCCTCAAAAATTCAATCCCCCTAACCGCCTCTCGCTATCGGCGATTTATCAGCTTGTCCCAAAAAATCGCTTCGTTCCCGATCAACGTGCACAACGCGAATTTATAGTACTCTTTCCAGTAATCGAACGCCGCGATTTAATTAGCGAGTGCTTGGAGGTTCCTAAAAAATTAGCAAAAAGATCATCGCACTGTTTGTGTACGTCCTACCATACAGGGTGTCCCATTTGAGGCTAAACTTTACTTCAGGAAACCAGAAATTCTGAACTTTTTTAAATGTAATTCGGTAAATTTTGGCGAGCAAATAACGAAAATCGAAGTTTTAATCCTAGTAGATCAGTAGTTCAAAAGTTAGGCTAAACTTTATTTCAGGAAACCAGACATTTTTAACTGTTTTTTATGTAATCGAGCAGATTTTGGCCAGAAAATACTGAAAATTCGAGTTTTAATGGTAGGAATTCACTGGTTCGAATGTTATGTGTGTTTAAAGTTCAGCGAATTTTGCTTCTACATCATTGAGTTTACTTTGTTTTGTTACATAGTGTATTTTTTTATATAATTCTGGTCTCTAGCATCGAAATTACAGCAGAATGATCGACGGTACACCGTGTGGGCTGCGTTTCACTCGGAAAAGCTGACGTCCTCGGAAAACGGTGAAAAACCGCACGCGGGATCGCAATCTCAATTTTCCGCGTTTCAGACCGTGCGAAAACAAACATGTTCCCCGTAAACACGCCGCGCGGTGTAGGGGGAGCGTTACATAGAACAGAAAAAGCGCGTAGAAAAAAGCAGTGGTAGGCTCGCGAATCTGGTCGGTATAAAATCGAATGGAATTTAATTTCGCGACCGACACGCTGGAATTAACATTCTCGGCGTGTTTATCGGCCGGCTGCGAGCCGATCGGATGAGATTTTATATTGTCGCGACCCCCGAGCGTTAATTGCCTTGGTCGGGCCTTGCTCGCAATTAAGCCGTCCCGTAATTCGAAGTCGCGTGTGCCGTCCGAAAAAATGCCGGTTCCCCGTTCATTAGCCTGTTCTCTCCGCGTGGAATAAATATTAGGCCATCCGGTAAGTCTCGACGTTTTTTCAACGTTAAGAGGCTGGTCCATCCCGAAAAAATATCGAATCTGTTTTAAAACTATCGAAAAGCACGCGTTGTCTTGCAAAATTTACAAGATTGAATTTATTTAAATGCTGCTAGATTTTGATTATAATTCATTTCCCTTGGAAGGTATCTCTATAATTTTAATAATTGCGAAATGAAATATGTAAAATAGTTTTGTCAACCGGTGGTAGTAGGTACAGTATTAATTTTCTCAAAGCTTAATATACGTAGAATATTTTCTGTAGATTTTAAAAAATTTTTCACATAATATTCGCATACTTAAACGAGAATCAGAATTTTTCATTTAGTCATTATCTCTGAACAAAATTTCGAACCTTTACTTATTTGTATGCTGTTGCACATTTTCTTAATACTTCCTTGAACGCTCCTACTTCCTGATCCGATTTCATAAAGAAAGCAATCTTTTTATTTCTTTGATACTGCTACATTAATGTGCGTACTCCTGAAGAAACTCTTAGGATGTTGTTTACGGAACCAGTTTCATTTATTAAATGGAAAGAAGCTTACGGAATAAATATGTAACTTGCTCAACGAATTTCACGTGACTTGTAAATATAAAATATAATTTTCTCTTGAACGGTTCACGGTGAAACAACATATTTTTGATTTAATAAGAAATTACGCAATCGAATGTTCAGATGCGTTCATATGTGGTCAAAAATGAGCGATAACAAATTCCACGGGATCGAAGGGGGTGGGGAAGGGGTAGTTCGAGGAACGCAAACAGCCGAATATCACCGCGAAATCTATTATTCCCTCAACAATATGGGGGTGGGTGCGCAGATCGATCCGAGAATTGTTCGATGACCCGTGGATTTTTGAACGTCGGATTTAAACAAGCGGCCGGATAATAAATCGCATACCAACGGCACGGAAAAAATGTCGGGCGACGTTCGAAGCTCAGTGGATAGTGCAGCCAGCTCTTTAATAAATTTTATATCAGCTCCTCTCTTTTGCCAGCTGTTCCGCGATTATCCGTGTTTTCCATTGTTGCTTGCCTGGAATGGTGGGCTCACATTGCGTGGAACTGTCCGAAAGCAGTCCGAACTAATGAAAATATATTCGATCAACTTTATTCGCCAAACTGATATTTTAATTTATTTTCGTACCAGCACCTTTGAGATCTGTGAACCCGTACTCTCGATCTGCATATAAATTAATATCAACGCTCTAAAAATTGCATGATTTAATCAATAACCACCATCTACGACTTAATCAATATTAAAAATATATTAATGTACTGGTGAATAAATATGCTTCAATTCTATAGTAGATATTGCCAGGCATTTCGAGTGTCGGTGTTTGAAATATATTTTATTTTTATTATGGATGCGGATTTCTCATCTTCTCTGGGTAAAACATGTGGTGATACTACGATTATTTATTTACCGTTAACAGGATTGTCTTAAAAAAAACATGAAAATTGTAATCGAGGTAGAACATTGTTTAGATTACTTTTTTCTCCTATTAGAAGTACAGAGATTGCATACTATAGGCGTTAAGTAAGACAGGAATTGAAATTTACGGTCGTATCTCGCAGATTGCGTTGTCTTGCACAGACCCAGTCCGCGCCTAATTATTCATTTCGGAGTTTAATTACTGTATTGATCGTCGGACGGTGTTTGCCTTCAATTATACAATACCGCCTCGGACAGCGTTTTCTCTGTTGCTGGCTCGATCTATTGCCCGATTCTGTTTAACCTACGTGTTCCGCGTATCTACATCTGAAAACATTTGTTTTATTACCACGTCGAGACGCCGTTCCGCATTTCTAAAATCTCTGCAATCAATAGCTTGGCAATATTCTGCAATCTCTGGGAGCGGAGAGATATCTCCGTGATCCTGGGAAATCGGATTCGTCGATTTAGCTCGACGAAACACTGCAGACATTTTCAGCGGACTGACGAATTCCCCAAACTCCCGGTTAAATTCGATTATGTTTAAAACAGTTTCGGAAACGAATAAAATCGCAACCCGGGCGATTTGCCTTTCTATTTTGCTCCGTCGATTTTTACGCCACACGGTACGCTGGAAAATAAAAATTCCGACAACACGTGTCCCTATACTTTTCTTTTTATTATATAATATTTCCAGGTTACTCAAAGAGAATCAATGAAAAGAAAAATACAAAAATTGAGCCTCGCTATGACCAGCTTTTACGCTTCAGAATAATTGAATGTATCACATTCTTTTACAAGAAGAATAGTAATAAAATCTATATTAGTCGTCAATGATTAGTGCAATTTTTCTAAACGATGAGAAGCAATTTTTACAGTGAACAACCTATCATAGATTCTTGAAAATTGAGGTCGAATTGAATTTTGTCTGGAATTCCGATTGCAATTTTTCCAAAATTTTTTCCATGTCATATAGTAAATTGTCGTAACTTCTAAACAAAAAATCCAATTCGTATAGTCTAATATTAAAAATGTTATCGTCTAATATATGACCGAAGCAATTTGTTTACCAAACTCGAAGATCAACTTGTATGTTTCAGGGGATAATCCCTTTCGCTGACACTATGGCCAGTTCCTCGCTCTTTATCGCGGCGGAGATGATTGGATGTTCTCGTCTGAGAAACGTCAGTGGCCGACGAATGATCGGAAATCTAGAGGAACAATGGCAGTTTCTGGTGGAACCGTGGCGGCGGCGAGCGGCGCAATTACGATTTTAAAGTATCCTCCGGGGAACCGTAGCCGAAGCAAGTATCTTTGCTAGCTCCGAAGATCCTCGGACGGGAGCCGAGTAATGCTGATTACTCGGGGCCTCGAGGAAAATTTTCCATCCGAATTGCGTTCTCGAGTAGTCAGGTGGAGAGGGAGGGGGGTGCAAGCCGCTCGCAGCAATCAGCTCTCAGCCCCCCTCCCTTTGGTGACGAATTGAAGCCCGTGTAAACTGCTCGTTAGAAAACAAACCGTCTGCGACCGGCCCGAGAACTAACGGGAAAAAATGATGGGCTTTTTCGAGAACTCTCGCGGAACTATGTGTCACCAGTCGGTGTCTTAAATTTATTTCTTACGCCCGTATCTTTCATAACTTTCGCGGGAATAAATCTGACGCGACTCGCGACCGGGAATAGCAAAACTTGGGCGCGACCTGACCCGAATACGCAGACTCCTCGAATTAGGCGAAAATTAACCCTTGAGCTGTAACGTGTTCCCTCAGATTACGAAGTACACCTAACTTTTTTTTTTGTCACACGATTATGAAATAACACGGTCCGAGAAAAAAGATCCGAAATGTGTACATATCCAGTGGATACAAAAAGTATTTGAACACAAAATTTTGCAGTCTTGAAAAAAATGGTACATAAATTGTTAAAGTGCAGTTGTAAAGGGGAGGCTGCAATCTTCAAATCTGTGGAAGATTCATTCCCGAGAAAAATTTGTTAATGCTTTTACAATTATTTCTACTTGTATTATTTTCGAGAAAAAATTGTGACTACGTTATTCAGTCTTTCAGCCGCTATAACGCACAAAAATATTCTAGACAAAAATGAATGATGGAAGTAGAGGCTTCAAGCTTTAAAATGAGTTCAGGTTTATTGTCGTACTATTGTTTTTGACGAAATTATGACGGTTCAAATATCCACAATTTTTCGAGAATCGGAAATATTTATTGCTCATACACCGCATCGTTTGGATCGACTGTATATTTACTATGAAGTGATGAATTCTATTTGATATATGAATAATATATTTATTATTTCCCCTGTACATTTATTATAGGACAATAAATTGTATTTGATGCAGGAATGATACATTATTTCATAATAAATTTACAGTGGAAGTAATATACGAATTCGAAGCTATTTTAACTCCAAAACGAAACATTTCTTCCGACCTAGAATACTTCCCTTCTATATATATTTCATGTTATACTTTAGAATTTAATAATGTAAACAGTATTTTGGATAATGATACAGCAATCTTTAGTGGTGCCTTACAGACACCATTCGAGTGATAAGGGTTAATTTCTCTGCCCGTTTCACCGAACAAAAAAATATCAACCTGAGACCAATTACGGGTTAAGAAAGTGCGGAGATATTAATGAAGCACATCATCGTTCGCTCAGCTTGCGAATACCCTCGCTCGTAAAAGCGAGAAACGAAGGAAGGCTCCGGCGGAGTTTTTATTAAAATTTGCGCAGGATGCGCGGCGCGGTAATGAGAAGACCCGCGTGCCATGTATTAGAGGCGAGCCTAGTAAACACGATATTAACACTAAACCCACCACGGCCGGTCAAATTGACCTTTCCAGGCGTACAATTTCGTACATGCAACATTATCACAACGCTATTCATCTTTACGACTTTTCTTAAAGTATGTATACAATGTATTTTTCAGTATTTATTTCTCATTTTATTTTTTTTTTTCAAGAAATATATGGATGCTGTCCTACCTACCGCGGCCGGTCAATTTGACCGCGCGAGATAATATGGTATTTACTCTTCTAATCCTAAACAATCAGTATAAAAGAAAGGCTATTCTCAATGTGGCATGGTCAACTCAAAATAAATGAGCCGCCATATTGAATAAGGCGCTATCAAGTTACGCACGTGCCTGGTTGACAATACTGTTCCACAGCAAAGACATCCCTGCAAAGGTGGACGACACAGTACAATTTTGTAAATCGACGTGAGAGCGTAGCAGTATCTTTTGTATAATTGAAATTATATAGAAATAAATTTGTATCGTCATTTTATGGAAGTTGTTCATCTACTAATTCATACAGCAACAAATGCTTTACTTTTTTTCAATTAGTATACGTTAAATTTTCAACTATATGGCAATTTTTTCTAGTTACTAAACAAATTACATTTTGATGGAACATTCAAGTGTGAGCAACCGATGGTGCACGCCGATGGGAGACTCGAGCGTGAGTGATCGGTGCTACGCTACTACTCTAATCAAAACGCAGCGTTACGTGCGAAATTTCGCCGGTTTTTACCGACTAGGTTTCTTCCGCTCGCGGCGCGCATACGAGCGTGTTTTCCTTCGAGTTTCCCTGGGAATTTTCGTGGTGGAACGAAAAACTGGGTATCGCATACATTTTTTATTTGGGTAATGCTGATTTATTGGCCGAGCAGACGCGCGTCGCTTCCCGGAAACAACGATGAGAGAGAATCGCGACGAGAGAGCGGAAACTGCACGGTTGACGATCTACGCGTCGATCTCGATCATGTGCATGGCGAAATCGCAGCTCTCCACGATCATCTGTATTTCCATTAACAGGTTTCGCGTTACGCGAAATCGCCCGGTCCGCGATTATAATTTATAAGCTCTGGTCGAAATTGAATTTTAATCCTGGACCCGTAAATCACGCGTCTTCGTAACCCTATATAGCGGGTTTAGGTATAATCCGACGATTAAATCGCGCAAAAGTGAATCGCAAACATTGATGTCTATTAAAAACCTGGGCTTTTAGCAGGCGGAGTGACGGACGCGGAAAATGCATGATTTATTAGAACGGTGGTTCTCGATTTATAACGGCTACTATGGGGAGTGTAAATGTTGAGCTGCGGAAATTAAAAGCAATTATTATAACAATTTGCTGGGTTCGGTAGCATGCTGAAGAGTATTATCTTTTCAGTGTGTTGACTTGTGGAAGTAAGCTTTTATCCCTCCGAGAGCTTTTCATTGGTTTGTATCGCTCGAAAGTAGGGGATTATTTATAAACTTGAATGGAAGTTAATAAAACATTGTAAATGTGACCGATTAAAATTAAGTGAAAATATGTTTTAAGGTTTACTGTATTTTATAATAAGACTTTTGAAAGTCGGAGAGAAAAGTGTGGAAACGTTCATCACGATTACTGTATTTTCCGTTTCAATAGAATAAATTATATTCCGCTATGTAGACACAAAATTCTCATTTTTCTCAACTTTTCGCTAGAATTTGCTTTATTTATTTTTACTCTGACTGCTGTTTATCTGAACAACTCGTGTTTATCTATGTCATCAATATATTGTACCTAAGAACAATCGTTATTCATTAATGTTCGTAATATTCCACATTCATAAATAACCTACAATTATTAAAATGGAATATGAATTTTAACAGCCAGCTTAAATTAATAGGATTATTGACGATTGTGCTATATCAAAGGGAAGCTTAAATCGTCCTACGAATAATCCTACGAGAAATGATCACGTTGTGCAAAAATTGAAGGTGCACCGAATTTTCGTCGAAAATGCCTATCTAGCAGCGGCAAATTTAATTACTTTAGAAATTCAACTTAATGATGAATAATAAGGGGATGGGCTTAACTTCACCTCAGGAAACCAGAAATTTTTTACTTTTTTAAATGTAATCCTCTAGATTTTGGCGAGAAAATGCCGAAAATCCATGTTTTAATCCTAGGAGATCAGTAGTTCAAAAGTTAGGTTAAACATTACATCAGGAAACCAGAAATTTTTAACTTTTTTTTATGTAATTCAGTCTATTTTGACGAGAAAATGTCGAAAATTCAAATTTTAATGTTAGGAATTCACTGGTTCGAAAGTTATGCGTGTGTAAAGATATGCGATTATCAGTGTTTTCGACAGGCAAGGGCGCCGGCCATGTTGGTATGCAGTGAGTTGGTATGATAGTTATTATAATTTAATAGAATCATTGCATCTTCGAAGTATATTTTAGAAGGGCCACTTTCGTTAGGGGTGCCGACTATAGTCGTATAAGAGTCATATCGGTCTACAAGTCATAGAAGCCTATGACTACTAAGCGATAGTGACAAGTAGACTGACAAAATCTATTTCTCCGATACAATGTTGCAAGTAGCTCGAAAGACGGCTCTCGAGCTTCGGCCCCTCACCACGGTGGTGTGGGTAGTTCCACAGACTCCAAATTGTAGGGTTGGCATTGACTCCTAATGAGAATTCACTGTATCGAGTGCCGACTATGTGAACACTTTTCGGCGCGGTGTCACGTTCAGTGGCGGTTCTCTATTAAAGGTTAAAATTGTATTGTATTTCGACGATCCAGAGCGTTCAACATTTAATCACCGGATATTAACGCGGCCTGAATATTAATATATAAAAGAGCCGGGTTCCTTCGTGCGCGATATATCAATGTCTGCCCTCGCAGCTAATCCCATAAGATCGGAACGGTTGGCGTTCGGTTTCCCGTCCCGGATGCTATAATTCCGCCGATTTAAATGCATGCGCATGGCGACTCGATAGACACGGCCGATATCTCGACTCTCGTCTCTACGCATTACGTGCGTGGCATCGGTCGGGAGCCGGGATCAACGTGAGATATCGTAATGAATTGTATCGATTCGACGCTCTGCGACCCGGTTGCCCCTGAATATTTATACTTTCATTATTGCTGGACACCGGCCATGCGACCGCGCCGCGCCGGCGACTATACCAGCAGCGCGTTACCTCGAAAATCTTGCCAAAATTTAGTTTACGAAGTACAACAACAGGCTTTCGCTACTACAACAATGTTTTTATACGGAGTCTCGTAACACGACTATTTCAAAAAAGCTGGTAAGTTATTTGTTGCAGGAAAAGATTTTTCAAATAACTGTTGCACGGCTCCCAGGGGGGACAGTGCTGCGATCTGTTCTTTGTTACTTTGCTTTTTCATCGAGATATAGAGGTTGCCTTCCGTTTTTTAAATGGAATCCTATTTTTTCTCGAATTCGGATAAATTCGAATTCTGCGTGGAACATATTACACCAAGTAGGGTTTAAAATTAATAATTTCTAATTTGTAGATTTTTAATGATATAGGGAATATTAGAAGTATTAGTATTTAAAAAAAAGTTAATATTGGGTTGTCCGGACAGTTCGTCCCGATTTTTAAGGGAAACTCAAACGCAGTACATTTAAATTTCGATATACATCGAATTATTATAAGTGCCATTTTGTTCCATAATCTTTCTCCATCTTTCACGCAACTTGCGTTTTTCGGCGAAAAACTTTTAAATATGATTTTTTATGTCGACCAAAGAGTTAAATTTTTTTTCATTATGGGAATTTTGTATTGACCTAAAGAGATGAAAATCTGAGGGTGTAATGTAATGAGGGTGTAAAAAAAAAGCATCAAATGCCTATAATTCACTCTGTTTCCTTCCATATTTAAGAGCGTATGAAACTAACAAAAATTAATGTATCCTAATCAAACTTTTTTCTAAAAATGCAAGAAAGATCACCTTTATAGACTATGTACACATATCATTTGTTTTCAATCATTCTGATATATTCAGACCTATCCTAATGCCACCTACAGAAAAACGGCACGAACTTTTCGGACAACGCAATACACCAAGGAAGTCGACCTAGAGGAAAATTACGTGTGAAATATTTACTAATATAGATGTCATAAATGCTTATTGTACTCTGGTAATTTTGTTCTGAATGTCACCATGCGAAAAATTGTGCATTTTCTGCAAAGAATCGAATTATACGTTTTAGGAGGCTTCATCTGTTTTAATAATACATTAGAAAGGAACATTTCTTTGACTGTTTCTCTGTTCGAATGTTACTTTGATTTTCTGTGTACTAGCCTGTAAAAAGTATGTAAGTATAAACTGGAAATCTTGTTTCACAAGTGCCCAGGATAATTGAGTTTCGTATCTAACCTGTCTTTCCTTCTTATCTTTCCTTTTCTCCCCTTTGAAAGCCGGCTAAATGGTTTATCCTATTTTACTGCAGTTGCACTCACTATAGCTAAGTTTTCACGTTTGTTTTCGTGTCACAGCAGTTTGTAATTTCAAAGGATTCTCTCCGTAAATAAATTGCCGATTGTGACGTCACAAAGATGACTTTTTTTTAGTAAAAACAAGAAAAATTGAAATACTCTTCATTCCATTGTTCCATTGTAAAACGCATTTTCCAAGCTTCCATTTGCGGCCTCGAAAGTTAACAAACCTCTGCTGGAAAGTATCGAGCAATTAATTTAAAACAATGCTTTTATTTAATATATAATTATATTCCCTGTGGCAACCAATCAAAATTTTGAAAATTTCAGAATGACATCGTAATTGTTTTTCAACTGGAACGAGTATATCATAAAGCGTGTTCTTGCAGCTTTCATTCGCGTACTCAAACTTTAACAAACCTCCATCGCACAGCATTGAAAAATTAATTTAAAGCGACGCTTTCACGAAATATATATTCAGAACGAGGTCGTAATCGTTTTCCAATTATTTTCCATCTTTCATTTGAACCGCCAAAAGTTGACAAACCCGCCACCGCAAACTATAGAAAAATTAATTTGAAGCAACAGCTTTTTAAGTCACGGTGCACGACGTGGCGACATCTGAAAATATTTAATTTGCATTTTGCACTGTATTTATTTGTTGGACAGATCTCTTTAGCGCACTGAACGGGTATGTTTCACAAATTTGTCAATTATCACGAAAAATGATTTACCCTGTTCGTTCCTCAATTAGTTGAGAGTTGATATAATCGACGTTCTACAGTACTCCGGTTCGATTGTTTTCCATCGAAAATCGCCGAGAGGATCAGAGAAATCGTCGTTTATTTAATTATCCGTATCCAACCGTAGACCTTCCCGATTTGTACTCGGTCGTGGGCAAGTTCGGGCGTTGTTCTTGCGCGCGATATCCTCGCGCGCTTCGAATTCCCTCTCGGAATTCAAATATTAGCGCGGTGCCAACGCCCGGAGGACTTAGCTTTCTTCGTTACAAGCCGTAGGAAACGACGTTGTACACACCGGGCGGACCTGGACCTGTTCCGCCTGGCGCGCGGCGTTGGCCGGCGGAAGTTTGGTCCGCTAAAGTTCTATAGAGACTAGCTCTACCACGGACGACCGTATTTCAAAACTTGCCACTTAGCTCGACTACTGGCTGAAACAATCCGGACAACGACCGGGGCCGCGACGACGTCGACGACGACGACGACGGCGTCGTGTCGCTCGAGCCCGGGAAAACTGGACCGTTTGTATACACGAGCACCCGTTAGAATATTTTACGCGTGGCCCAGAAAAGAATAACCCTCGACGGTGTCCTTAAACGTACAGAGAGCCCGCGGATTCGTTTGCGAGACGGGGGAATCCTACCGCGTTACTTTTCCTAGAAAATTTTCGGCTTATTCATTTTACACCTCGCGAGAACTCGACGCATTGTTTCAGCTATTATTCAGCATTCTGTTTATATGGAAAATGTGGAAATAGTTTTAAGATAAATATCGGTAGATTCGCGATAAGGTAGAGCGACCACGTTACCGACAAAAATAGGCGAAAAATGGTTTTACGTGCCTCAACTTTTTTTCCTTATACGAGAATATTTTTCGCTGGGCGTTCCGTCGCAACAGAACTGTCATCTTAAGCATGAATCGTTTCTTCATGCTATCGATAAACGAAAGGGTCTTACAGAGGGTCTTTGTTCATGTCTCTTTTTATTTCAAAACATTCGTGATTTAGAGACGTAACCAAATAGCAACTTTGGCCCCCTCATAATCTCGAAGCTGTTTACAATCGGACCGACCTAACGATGTTTGTATACACAAGACGGGTCTGAAGAACCTTCGTTCCTTTAGATACGGCCCAAGGATGTATATCCTTCGCTCGCGGCCACTAAGTACGGTCAGGCCATAAATTCATGACACGGTTCAAGGGTCTATGACAATCGACCTTTCGACAGCGTCGAATTACCGAAACGCTCGGTTTTTCCCAAGTTATGCATCGCCCCAATCTTCCTTCCAACCAGGCCTCCGCCAGAGCCTGTGGAAGGGAGTTTGAACAATTAAGGGCATGCTGATTGGAAAATGCAAGTTTTCCCTAACCAATCCGGAGAGCTTCCTTTCTCGTCGCAACGAGCGACACATACCTCTCCTACACCTAAGGCCAACCTCTCAGCCACGAGGAGCCTATGACCACCTAAGGCCAACCTCTCGGCCATGGGGAGCCTATGACCTCGAGTTAATTCTGAAAAGTCGTCGAGCTACAAATACAGTTCATACACGATCTTTGGACGAGCAACACCACAGGTCTCAACCGAACCTTACAACTTCGCGTTGAGTCTGGAAGTCTAGCTTGCATAAAGTCCATACAAGATCTTTGAACCCGTGACACTTACAGTCAATTATACCGAGAGTCGAATCGCCTTGCACCACAATCGGCAAGGCGACTACAATACGGATCACTCGGATCCGCGCGCGTCTAAGGCAGGACCTGTCGGAATAGCCTTAGTGACGAGTCCTCCGACAGGTTCGGGACGAAACGCGATTCCTTTCCTGTTCCAATCCAGTCTTCCGTATCCGTTGAAATAGTTGCCCAAGATTAAGTTGGCGGGCAACAAACGCGAAAGTACGTCGCGAACACTGGGAAAGGGCTCGTTCGAAAGAGGAAGGTTCGATCTAGCGCGCGCTGGCCATGAGCTGCCGAGATTATGCTGATATTTGGTATTATAAGCGTTAGAAGTAGGTCAAAAATTGACGATTGCATGCCGTGGAATCCAAGCATTTTTATGCCATTGGATGAGTTTTTGCTGGATGAAATCGAGAGCAACGCGCGCTAGAAAATATCTCCAGCTATAAATTGAGCTATATTTTGTCTTGATTCTCTGCGAAATAAAGCGAAACACTTGAAGCACGTTTCTGGCGTCAGAATTCATAATATCGATAATACAGAGCACAAAATGTGACAAGTTTAGTCACAGACTTAAGTCCCAGATCAAGACCAAGACGGATCTTAAGTCAGTGGCTGAAAGCTATGAACGGAAATTATACAGCAGTTACCGACCTGCTGGCTCTGCAAAAGTCACGTGACTACCCTTGATTCTTAATGTTTAGACTTAATCTAATTGACTAGGTCCTTGTGCAATTAGTTCTCCCCACTTTTTCTCCACCATTCTATTTTCCTTTCGCGTCTCGCGAGATCTCGACGCAATGTTTGAGCTATTATTCTGCATTCTGTTTATATGGAAAATGTGGAAACTTTTTAAGATAAATATCATTAATGTTTCGACTTAATTCAATTGACTAGGTCCTAGTGCAATTAGTTCTTCCCACTTTTCCTTCAATTTTTTCAACCCTTAATAATTTTGGTATATTGAAAGGAACAACATTCTTAGGTTTTTTAAAATCTTTTACCGTTTTATATTTAACGTAGCCAAGTTCTTCATAAATACCTAAAAATTCGAAGTCTAATCATTTGCCACCTCCAATTCGATTTAGAATTTTCTGTTCGACGTGCACCCGTTACACAGCTGTAGCATTTAAAAACACGCGATGTTTTCAATCTGGATCACGCAGAATCCGCGAACTCGCAGCGCCGCCGGACGGAAATCTATTAGAATCTGTCGCTGTCAATAAAGTTCGCCATTAATCGGCTTTCAGGTGAAATTCTCTCGGTAAAATATGCGTGTCGGCAGTGGAGGGAGAGATAAAGAGTGTGAAAGAGAATAGGAGAGAGAGAGAGAGAGGCGAGGAGAGGAGGCTTTGGTATTTACGCGTTATGAGCAGAGATGCGACAGGGACAAAGTACGGGTAATAAAGAGCGACGCGAAGGCTGCGGGCCGAAGAGGGAGAAGGGGCAAGAGACAGAATGTCGGCACAATGGGGGCATTCGGATACAGGGACAATGGCTGAATCCTGTCGGGAATCAATTTCCTCTCCCTGGTCGTCGAAATTACAACGGCGAATCTACATTTATTTAGTTGGGACGCCGGGACGACCGCGGGCAAACAATAATCCCGTAATTATACGGGAACGCGACGGCTCTTTTGTGGCCGCGGATCGCGAGAAAGAATCGTTTTCACGAGCAATTTTATCCGTTTCTGCAACCACGTCCACCGGCTACAACGCGAAACGGAACACCAGAGACTTTTTCTGTTCAATTAAGAACGCCCGATGTTTTATTCAACTATTTATCTGCCTGCTTATTGAACCCTTTCGGCCCGAGCTTTTCCTATTTCTGCCATTTTCTAGTTGCGTTTCGTCCTTACTCTTTTAGAAACCGAAATCATACGTAGGTACATCGAATTTTTGAACTTGTGTGTCGATATTCAAAACTGAGAAATGCTTTTTGGATTTTCAAGACAGATGTGTTCTCGTAAAGTCGAATTAAGTTAAGGTGCCAGAAAAGTACAGTTAAATTGGCAATTTTTATGTTAACGGAGAAAGACCACACATATGTAGGCTTTAAACATTTTAATATTGGCAACTATTATTTAATTAAATGTCTAACATGGACAATTATTTAATTCAATTCCTAATATTGATTAAAAATTGAATATCTGATATTCATTTTGTTCCGTAATTTTATAGACAGTTCATTAGAAGAAGGCAATAAAATAATCAAGACTATCGAGAAAAATGAACAAATAATATTTTCATAATAAATGTGAATGTCAGATTATTATTTGTATACATTTTCTCTTAATTTCTCACAACAATTTCCTTCTTTTACGCGTACATGTCTCACCTGGTATTGATCTTTCTTGTCGTTAGCAACAACTGAGTGTCTAGCATCTTGCTACGCTGTTCATACTTTCTCCTAAAGCGTAGTATCCCCTAAAGATGTATCTGTAGCTGACCCCGTTTGTTTTATTTGCCAATTTCCCTACAGCATCTAAGATCGTTACGTATTCAACAATTTGAGGAAAGTAATAAGAAACCATGAAAGAATTACGTCCCCGCAATTTACATTCCCCCAAGAGCAGCGAGGCATCTACGGAGTTCTGTACACTAGTGTGCCAAAGACCACGAAGCCATTTCCATGGAAATTGCAGCAAGAGAGTTCCGACTTTTCTTTGCACAACACTACATATTAATATTTCCTTATCTCGTTGCCGCAACGGCAGGTCTGAATTATCTTCCGAAATGCACACTCGGCTATTTGTACACTTATCAATTCCCGTGGATCGGTTCTCGCCCGGGATTTTCGATTAGCGAATTATAATTAAAGCGAAACCGACCTCAGCGACGATATTAATTTCTCTGCTAGATATCGAGTGTTCCACGTTCGATGGTCTCTCCCGGACACCTCTTCCGTACGATCGAGAACAAATACTTTCGATTTATCGGGGACTCGGAACGAGAGAGAGAGAGAGAGAGAGAGAGAGAGAGAGAGAGAGAGAGAGAGAGAGAGAGAAAAGAGAGCAGGCATAAGAGACTTTTACGAACGAGGAGGAGAAATCTCGCGTTCCCGGGACACATGACGTCCCGGGTAACAATTATTGTTCCGCCACGATCCAATTATAATTCCAATTTTCGTCATGTTTGCGGTTAAACACGAAGGATCCATGATGGAGACGCTTCGAGGGCAGCAGATGGGCCAGAACTGCTGAAAAATCCACGGGAAATCTCCGACCGAAATTGCTGGTATACGCGGTGCTCGAAATTACCATTTCATCCCGCTAAACAATTTATCGATCTGAATGGATAGCATTAGAACAAAAATGAATTTCCAAAGCAAACTACACTGTGCATTTTCTTCGTCAACGTACAGGGTGCGTCAAAATTATTTCTCGTAACCACTATAGCGCGATTTCGCACCTCTGAATTTGTTAAAAACAAATGGACCGCAGCATTGACCTTGAACCTTTTTTCAAGGTCAAAAATTGTTTTCATTGCATCCTGTAATACGCATCGCGACGAACAGAAGCCTCGAAGGAACCTTGGGTCTCAAGTCAACCGTTCTCTTAGAAAACGACTTAAAAGTTTCGTAAACAATTTTATTCCATATGCCTACAGGGTGTGGCAATATTCTGTGTCATGACGAGTATACTCGTCAAAACAGCTATAATTCAAACAGCGGTTATTTTTTGCGACGCAACTCAGGTACACATTTTTCAAAGAGGTCGCAACAGCTAACTGGTTAAAACTATGAATTTAGAATTCCCACTTCGCGAGAAGAACTTATTTCGCAGTCCAGTTATTAGCGCCGTCACTTATCCCGATTTTTCATGGAGTTATGAACAGCAAAGCACTCTAAATTTTCATTCCGGCGTGCAAACACGCCGGCAAATTGTTCGAGAGGAGAAGCGTTTGTACGTTTCGAATAGCCATTCCGGTGTAGCCGGTGTCTGGGCGCATTTAACAGAATTTGCGTGGTTTCACGAGTCATTAAGCCCGGATTTCTGGCCGGTTAAAACCGATCGCGGATCCCCGCCGTAGAACCTACCCCCGACACCCCCGTCTCAATAACCAGGTGATTCAACTTATTTAAATGCATGCTACGTCGCCATGTAAATTCCATAATGGATCTCTGTATTCGAGAGCCCCGGCGAATCTCATCGTGAACGTTCCGGCGCGTTGCATACTTAACGATCGCCGGGGAAAAGGCGTTTTTGCGACGAGTCTTTACGTTCCTGAAGCGTAAACTCGCCTGTGGCTGCGAAAACTGTGCGACGAAACCGGCAAAAACCGGTGAAAATATACTGACGTTCGTAGTATTTTATTATTCCTGTCTGTTCTCCAACGCTTTTCAAACAAATCTTTTTTAAACGAATCTTTCTTTCTTTGATAGCAGAAGATTTTTCGTCGCTTAACTAACCCAGAAAATTTTGCTATATAATCCTTTACGTCATGTTAAACACGCATAACTTTTGAACCAGTGAATTCCTCGCCTTAAAACTTCGATTTTTGGCATTTTCTCGTCAATATGTACAGGATTATATAATAAAAAGTAAAACATTTCTGGGTTGCCAAAGTGAAGTTTAACCTTTTCCGTAAATTTCCCGTGCTAATTCTTAACCTTCGCATATAATTGACGATGCTCCGGAACGGTCACAGTTTTAATTATGAGTTTACAAAGGTATTTCTTGTAAACATATTAGCCTTTCCGATGTCCTCGAATACAGCAGTTATTCATTTAGTTCGATTGCCAGAAGGGGAGTAGTTAAATGACGATTTTGACACTGTGGGTCAAAATCTACCCAGACCTATGTACCATTAGAAGCAAGTAGAAAACCAGGAAATTGATCAACCTCCTCAGAACTTGCAAAATTATTGCGAAACTTGCAGATGAAACAATCATTGTCATTACAGTCATTACTGGTGTCACCTCTGGGTCTGTTTTGGTTTAATTATATAGTTAGGCAGAATATAATAAATCCACACTTAAGGAATCGAATTTATGGATTTACTGTAACACGTTTTTACCCTGCCAATTCCACGCGATTTCGCCAGCAGTCGTCGAATGAAAACGCGGGAGAAACTTCCGTCGAAGAAAAGTGTCAAAGAGTGTTTACATGTCTCTAGTTTAAATGTACTTTCTTTGTCTGTTCACCTCTTGGCTTATGCTCACAGCGCGATGTAAAGCGACAGAAGTGTCATTCTCCGCCGTTGGAAAGTCGGTAGTGAGGTTCGCTTGTTGAAAACAGCCTTAAAAGCAAGGAGGACGACCTTATCACGCGTCGCGAACGTAATTCAGTTTGTCTAGTAGGTTAAATAATTAAATGCAGCTTCGGAGTCTTACCTGGTATTTCTGCTCAATATTAAAAACTGACCCTTAGAAATATGGTGTTACCAAAATGATAAAAATCAGAGGTTGCGAACGAAAATTATTTTCGTTGCACACTTCCGATATTTTATCAACTTATTCTAATGCTTTTAATCCAGTTTTTAATCGTGTGAAAATGATCACACAACTAAGTGAAAAATAATGATACGAACATTGAGTTTTAGATTATCGAAGTATAGGGGTGTAGTTTGTATTTGGTTCTCGAATTTGCCGAACTTTTGAAATATTAATAGAAGCATGCTATTACACTCACGATGCTAACTCGAGATTATTACAGAATGGACCAATCCTGCAAGTTCGAAGTAAAATGTTTTAACATCGCTTTTAGGTGCTTTAAAAGTTTCATAGTCCATTAAGCGTTGTTATTATGCAGTAAGCAGCTTGCACACTGTGTATACAAAAAAAGTGCAGCTTTATGTCTCCGAACTTTCTTATTAGCACATCATATTAAAATATTCCATAAAATTCCTGCCACAATATTAAATTATGCGCTAATTAAATCATTTCAATAAAAAAATGCAACAGCTCTCAGTAATTATATGGTCTACCTCTGAACATTAAAAAGTTTTAAAATTTGATAGAATTTCACACGAATGATTAACACAAACAAACACATTGTGCATGTACATTCACGATACGAAAACTGTTTCAATGTGTTGGACAAAAAATAGAAACAAAGAGAACAACAAAATGTAACGATTTTCTCTGATTTTGTAAACAAAATCTTTTAATATTCCTTAACATTAAACATGCTGATTTAACCCTTTCGAGACTGTTGGGACACATATATCCCGAAAATTCGTCTCGGAAGGGTTAAAAGTGTGGTATTGCATGCACTGCTTTAACAAAATCATAAAGTTGAGTTTACTTAAATTTTTATAACACATGCTCGAATAAATAAATTTATTCAATGGATAGTACATTCTCTCATTTTTGTCGCAGGTAAAGTAGTACACACTTTTTTTATTTTTATCTTACCACAGATATGATTTCTCTTATTTTTGCCACAGTTGAGACAATATTTCCTGTTTTATTTTCGTCAAGAGCAATTTTCGAAATCAAAAGATCCAAATCTGAAGAGGTGTACATTATCGCAACAAGATCGCAGATTTCTCTAATTTTCGCCGCAGGGGATTCAGTCTGCGAAAGGGCATCGCCTCGATTTTCAAAAGAGAACGTCTTGGAAAGCAGCCCCCGCATAGACACATCCTCAGTCTAATTAACATTATTTAGCGTGCACATTTTTCCAAGAATGGGCCGCCCTGAATGGGGAAAGTTTCATCTTCCGCGAACACCCGCCAGGATTTACTTCCGCGTCCAGCATTGAAATTCCGTGCGAGATAAGGAGAGGGCGAATGGCAGAAACATTTTAACAGTTTTTACTCGGCTCGAAAGGTGGAAACACGGTTTTCCCGGGCACTCGGGCGTTTCTATTAATTCGAGCCGTTTCATTTATTCGACTCTCGGCGCTCGGACGCGGCGCGGCGCGGCGTCCCTTCATATCTTCGCCCGGCGTGCATCCCCGCGATGGAATTTCGAAACAAAGTCAAAAAACTAATTAGCCAACAAGATACGAGATAAGTTCGGGCTAGTTTCCCGCGGATGGAAATTCGCTGGAATTTCCGCTGCAAGTTATGTGGAAACGAGATTGTTTCACTCAATGGAGAACTTGTTGTGTACTTTCAGCGAGCCCCGTAATAAAAGACGAACGATCTCCTCGACGAAAGTATAGACAGAAATGGAGAGAAAGAGAGAAATAAAAGGAGCATCGTTGGAGGAAGCGGAAGGAAGATGATAGAATTTCGCGGGGCGAAACCGGGCATAATTAAGCGCACCGTTACTCTACGATCTATAATCACTCAAGAAGTTATATTACCCGTCGCTTCCTTTTGCTTTTCGCCGAATATTATTCGATGCCTGTGTTAATGAAAAAAACTTCGCCAACGTACGGAGACAAACTTTGATGATCCTAAATGGAAAAGTTAAACACGCTCGATTCAAATACGCCAACCGTGTTTACGAGGCAAACGCTCACAATGGCCGGATTAACACTCGGTTTGTGGAGGACTAAAAGTGACTATTTTACACTACTTTATAAAAATAACGAGAATGTGCGAGAATTGAACGAATTCCATTGGATTCTATTAATAAATACGATTTTCTCTTTTTCAATATATTATTTGTGCAGCGCATTGATAAATAAATAGTCTAATGAAAACACTGCAAATTGTATTTCGTTGTTTGCAATCGTATACATTTAATGGATTATTTTTCATATCTTGTGGCTGTAAAAATCATTTGCACAGCGTTTGTATGCACCGTGAATCGCCACAGAACAAAAACGGTGTACCGCAAAAATGTCTCGCGATATTTGACTGAAATTTTTAACAAACACTGGTTAAATATCATGCTACAAGATGTGTATATTGATTTTTTAAACAAACTTAATTTGACATATATAAAAGAAAATTAAGTCGCAGTAAAGACGGTTGCTGCCATTAAAATTATGCTGCCATATAGTTGAAGATATTTAGCTGAAATGTCCAGCAGAAACTGTACGAATATGTGTAAATTGAATTTTTAAACGAACATTATTTTATTTAAAAAAAAAAAGGTGGGATCGTGAAACAGGTGGTTAAGATAAGATCGCAGGCTTCTGCGAGTGGCTCTAATCGTTCGATCAGTCACCGTGATTCAAGGTCGCCGAGGAAATAAGTCCCGAGCCCGCGAAAGGAAGGACCGAAAGCAATCGGAGACTCGTTAGCCGGGGATCCTGCGAAATCCCTAATGAACGCAGATTGCCGATCGCAATTAACGCGCGTCCGAAATTAGCAGCAACTAAATCGGGCGCTCGCTCGCTCCGCTCGGCGCCATGCGCAAGATCGCCGGATATCAAAGCCAGCGAATCGCGCGTTTTGCGCAGGCGCGCGAGTGCACGCCGGTCCCCGAAAACCGGAAGAGAGGGTTACCGTTGCCTCGTTAGCTTAATGATCCCGTGCGAAGCTTCCTTGGGAAAGCGTAGAACTTAATTCGTCGGCGGCTCAACCCCCGAACAGTGCATCGGCGACGTAGATTAACTGGCTACTCTCTTCGGATTTGACTTCCATCGGCCATAACCGGAAATGAGCCGCGGAAACAGATCCCCGGCGTCTTCGTCGTAGATTCACGATCCCCGGAAGTTTTATTGCGATTTAATCCTTTGAGATACGCGCGAAGGGGGTGGGGGTGGGCGGAAAATAATTAAACCCGGGATCGAATTTTACACCGTTCTGAATTTATGATCCCATCGAGCTCGAAAACTGTTTTCCAGGGAGTTTTATACCGATTCGAGTCTGCGATTGCGTTTGCTGGGAGTTCACGTAACCGGGGATTTTACGTAAGGACGAACTTGCGAGTCTGTGCTGGATCGATGGAAGCAGATCTGTCCTGGAGGCTTGTATCGAGTAGAAAGTTGTATATCTTTCAATTTATAATATCGTTTTGTTGGAGTAATTTATAATGCCGCTTTGTCTTAGAATTTTAACAGTGTTTTTGTTCGAAGACCTTTATATTTTTTTTTTATACTTTTAACTTAGCTTCTCGTTCGTAACATGGGAAGAAAAATGTTGGTCTCTCTTTTGTATTTTTAGCGATTCGTTCGTTAAACAATTTTCATTTAAGTGGAAAAAGTGTCTTTGAAAAAGATTTGTCTTCAGTTTGAAGATTGAAGAAGAATTTTGAAAAGGATGCTCAACATTGACATATTCCTTGAGAATAATTGCCTTTTGTAATGAAATGAGCTCCACGATGTTACGCGAAAGATTATTTCTCTGCTTGCACTCTTTGATTTTCATTGAAGTGAAAAATATGCTTGGTAAACCGTGTAATGCGGAATAAGCTACATTACGCATTCCTTGAGAAGATTCTGGCCATAATTCACTAAAAATCAATGTTCCATGGATAATGGCTAATCCGTGGTTAATTTTCCATCATGTAATTGAATAATTTATAGAAAACTCACCTCGACGACGTAGTGGAGCCCAGAAAGCGTCATTCTTGCCACAGAATCTTTCCTTCTGACCGGTTGTTGCCACCTTCTCAATGTAACGCCCTGCTAACAACAATTTTATTAATAACTCAATAAATAAAAGAAACTGTGGATGTTTTGCACTTATGGCAAAAACGAGTTGGTGCAATTAAAAACAGTCTAAGGACGTCAATATATTATTATTACTATTATTATTATTATTATTATTTATTGCTTTAAACCAGATTTATATAGCATATACAATACAAACTATACAACATGTGGTTACGTTACGATATTTAGTCTTTAAGTTACAATTAATTTACATTAACTTAAAATATTATTTTCAATTTGTTAAGATCATTAGAGAAAAAAAGAAATTATAATTTGTCTTCTGCTCTCTGCAATTGGTCCAAACAATTTTTAGTTTGTATACAGATCCGTGGTCTACTGATAAGATAAACGAGGGTTCTAAGAAACAGGAGAATTATAAAATATGTGACAAAGAATAATATCCAATTTAGAAGTAAAGCAGAATTTTCACTCGTTAATTTATACAAACGGCAACAAATGCTAGAAAACGTATCAAAGTTTGAAAATGTACATTTCCAGTGCTTTATGCCGCTGCAGAAAAATTGCAAGAGTCCATTTTATAAGCAAGAGCAACGTCTACGGTTGCGATACAGCGCAATTTTCATGGAAAACGACTCGTTCTACACGAAGACACAGTTCTTTTCTAAAGCACTTCCGCGCAAAAACGTGGTTCGAAGTTACTGAAACTGTTCAGGAAAAAGTAAACAGAAGTATACTTCCCCCGCTATTACAAAACTTTGTGGCGCATGTCGCGTTTCCGGTCTGAGCAAGTTTTAATGGGACTCGAGCCAATAGCTCAATGTTTGAGCTCGACAATTGAACTGCACATGAAATTCTATGTACAAAGTTAAACTCTAAATTAACAAATTTCTGTCGAGCTCTATAAAAAAGAAAAACGTCTGTCGCATGGTGACCGGTACCGATCGATTTCCTTGCGTTCCACTTCGTGCGATCAGATTCGATCGCGATGGGTTCTTTGAACCTTCTGTCAATCGAGTGTGACACTACCGTTCATTATCAAAATATTTGTAGTTCAGTGAAATATTGCTTGGATGTAAACATTGTGACCATAAATTTTGTCTCGGATCCCGAATATTCAAAACAAATTGACTAACGTGCAACGAAATTGTTGCGTCGAGGGTGTCATGTAAATGACTATAATGTCATTAAAAAAATACTGTTGTATTCTTAAGGGTCTGCAGAATCGTTCTACGTAAAAATCGTTCGCATTGCTTTCACGGTTTTATTCATAAAAATTCTTGAAGTTGAACGTTGCTTTGAAGACGTCACGCTCTCTTGAAAAATTGTTTAAATATATTTACTGTTTATACTGTTGTAAAAAAAAATCCGTTGTATTCAAAAAGGTGTACGGAATCGTTCTACGCAAGACTGATTCGCATAATCTTTACGCTTACCATAAAAAATTCTTGAAATACAAAATTGACTTCTTCGGAATTAGAACGTATACAAATTAAGGAAAAATTCAAATGGAAAATTGAAAGGAAATGCAATTGTCAGCATCGAGTTCGGATAATGAGTTTTCCATAATTTATGAAAGGTAGTTCTGCGTTCGCGAACGAGGAGCAAATAAACAATAATTAAGTGTCTGGAATTAAGCTCCCAGAGGAATGTGACTTCCGGCGGTTTGTCAAACACAGCAGCTCATCATACTCGAAAGGTTAATAACCAGCGAGCTTACCTCTGGCAGATCCGTGGTATCTGGCACGTCCCTTGTAATATCAGGATCCGGTGGTCTGTGTTCCGGAACAAGGGCACCGTATTTCCTAGACGCCATTCTCCGTCTTCGGTCCAGCCATCTTTGTCTCTCAGCGGTCTCAGACTCCTCGTCCACGCCGAAGAATTGCGCGGTTTCGCGTTTGATGTAACTGAAACGATAAATTAGCGGTTTTCCTCTGCGAGCATCCGTCAATACCTAATTTTTAGTCCACTGAGACCTCATTTTAATACACATTTTCTCTCCGTTCATCTTTCTCTTCTTCAGCAGAAAATTCTAATAAATTATGATCTCATCTTCCGTTGCTGGTCATAGATTTTACTTTGATTCAAAGAAACTAGTCATTTATTTACTGCAAAACTAATAAGTTATTCGTGGACGTTAATAAATTACATTCGACTCTGAAGTTGTAAGATTTTTGACTGTTCATATCCATCTGACCTTGAATCAAGGAGTAACGGTCAGATCAAGGTCAACATGATTTTATTTGTGAAAATAACTTTGATAGTTTGATTACTCGCTGTACCTGATTAAAATTCCTATTGGAAATAGTTTTTTGAGGTTATGGAGGATACTCACTTCCTGATTGCTTCCGTTCGACTCATGTTCCTCCTCAGCCTGGGTCTCTGCGTGCCAGGATTGCTCGCAGAGCTGGTCACCTGTACATGTGGCTTGGGTGCGGTGGGTGCTGATACGCTTCTGGTGATACTGGGCCCGGTCCCAGACTCAGCAACGGTGCCAGGTGTGACCATCGACATCGTTGCTGTCGTCGTGATCGGTGTGACAGCCGCTGGGTCCGCTTGCGGTGGACCGGAACTACCCACGGGGTACAAACTGATGCTTTGACCGTTCTCGCCATCGGGCCCGTTCGAGGAGACCGTCGATGTGCCTGTTGTTCCTGATCCTGGCGATGGTTGCCTGAAACATTCATAACAAAATCGTTAGTTTAAAGTGAAACAATAGCTCCAGGAATTTTGAGTAAGATTCCTTATATTTTCTTATAATTGGTGAAAAGATCGATTCTTTCCGGAAAGAGTATACTAAGTTTGCTTATGGTCTATGAAATATAAAAGGATTGATAATTAACCCCCCTTCCCAATCCAGGCCCAGGCGGTGGAGGTCAACGCGCGGTAGACCAGAGTGACGAAAACAAACGCAATACTAGACGAAATGTAAATACCTGTGATATAGTCACGTTTGGCCTGATTGTCAGTCCACGAGTCGTACTCGTGATGTTTACGTTTGGGCCATAATCTTCATCACGAGTCAGACTTTTTAAAGTACGGGAAGAGGTTAATACCAAAAAATTGTAACTTTTAGCTTCTTGTTTCATGAAATAAATTCGCTTTGATTTTTTACCGATTTTTGTGGTCGCTGAGTCAACGAGTTTTTCGAAATTTAGCTCGACTTTTGTATAATCGTGCTCTATCTTTCAGGTGATTCACAGTCTCCCCCCAATTTTTATCAGAATTGGAAAACCCACATAAAAATCGTCCGTGCCGCCATTAGAATGGTAGTGCAGTTTCCTGTCTGGTATTCGCGCAGGTTTCAGTGCCACAGACGCGGCTGGTTCGCGGACATGTTTACTGTACAACTTTCAACGATAAACCAATGACGGGCTCCCGCGGCCACGTTACTTTTATACCTCAGGCAGGGGAAATAAAAGTCACCCGAAATGGGGATTCAGAAGAAACATACGGGACACCGTTGACGGGAAAAACTTCGAAAAAAATAACAACAGAACTTCCCGACAAACTTCACATCTGGCGATATGCAAAAATTTGCCCTGTGCTCGACCTTTGCGCATTATTCAGTCGAAACAGAGAAAAAAAATTTAAGACGGACGAAGGCCTGAGGTACAAACAAAATAATAATAATATACAAGCTACTATTATTCTCAAATATTTGTTTCATGTCCAATCCTCCATAATAAAACAATAAAAATTCTGTGTAGCTTCATATAAAAATTTATTGTATCCTATAAACTGATAAATTTTTGCAAGTGGCTTCAATAATTTGATGACTACATTGCGGATTCCATTTTTATATATAATTTCTTACATTGTCTAAAACATTCTGTAAAAATGAGATAATTCAATTTTATTTGTATGACGCGTTTTCTCACTTTTCAGAAATGTTCGTATGCCACAAGTGCATAAAGGTTCGCAGTCTCATCTACTGTAGTCGATGAAGAATCGTATAAATTTAAAATACAAAAGAATTACAGTGAATTCTCGATATATGTCAACAACACGGGTCTTGCCAGTGTATTTAGTTCTCGGCGTCCGAGAACTATTTAGTAGTGTTTAGTTCTCGGCGTCCGAGGCCTCTCGAACTATGGCCCCGCACGGGGTATACCCCGCGGTAGTGGGGATAATCCCGCGACGTTTATCGTCCAGGCCTTGGCGACATATATAGAGAAATTAATTTTTTTCAGATTACATCACGAAATAACTTCTGCTTGTCGCAACCGACGCAGAAAATGCGTGCGCAAAAGATCAGCACTCGAACAATCAAATAAGTATAAATGGTGTCTCACATTGGACGCTATCACGTATGAGCCAGTCAGTTATCGGAATTATCAAGTCCACCGACACGTCCGTGCGAACGTAGTTCCGTACGGCAGCTTTTCGCGTAGAAACGGAGTGTCTGTTCCGCATCAATGCCCGGAAATTGCATAAACATCCGCGTGGCATCATCCCCCGGATGACTCGATAGAGATTGCCCCGGGGTGGTCGGTCCAATTTCAAATTTTAGCGCAGCCGCGCCTCGCTCGTCTTATCTCCGTTCCCTTTCACCGTGGATCGCGCAGAAATTGCTAAAAAGCACTGACAGCAACGTAGAAGAAGAAGAAGAAGAAAAATCAAAAGATCGCTAGGCACACGGGGTCACGTAGCCCGAAGAAGCTCAGCGCTGAAGAGGCTTTTTCTCTCGTCAGATCGGAAATCGTGTGGCAGCGTTGAATGTGCGCCGCTTATAAACTCGCTCGCATAATCCCTGAAAAAAACCGGGTGGAGAAGGAGCGCGAGAGAGGGCCGAACGAAGGAAGGGAAAATTATAAGCCTCTCTGCTGGCCGAAAGCTTCAAGAGTACGACGCGAAACACGCACACACGTAGAAAGAGAGAGAGAGAGAGAGAGAAAGTAAGCGCAGCCGAAAATGGCGGCTCACAGAGACACCGTGTGCACGGCGCGATCCCTGCGGAACCGGCGAACTTTTCAATTTTATCTGGCTCTCATCTATTCATGACTCGACGGTTTCGTGTCCCGGCATTCTTTCACGGGATTCCACGGGAAAACACCGGGACTCTAACGCCGCTGAAGAGCGCCGAAGCCTTTGACAACAATCCCGGACGGCGACGTCTCTTCCGCTTCGTCCCGGAAGCCCGATAAGTGTAATTTTCGAGGACACCGTGCACTTACCAGGGAAATCTTCGCCCACCGTTGATTGGAAGTTACTGTCGACGCTATTACTTCTCGCCGGGATTACGCGCCGAAATATCGGAGAGCTTACGTTCTACACTTTGGCTCTACACTTTCGCCGAAGGTGAAAAGGGTGACGGAGTCACAACTACCTGTGACCGTGTCACAGATGCACGCTGGGATGGCCCTTAGCTATTAAAACATTTTTCGGTCTTAAATCCCTAAAATGTGAGACTTGGCGAGGAAATGATGTGCGCCAAATTCGGAAGCAATCGGAAAATGAGAACCACTGCTGAATTTGCGTTTCAAAATTTTAATAATTTCGTGTCATTTTTAAACTGTATTATTTTCGGAATATCGTTGAACGTTCTTGAATAAAAGAGCCTTAGACGGATTATGAGATTTATGTGTTACTTTCAAAAAGAATTTTTAATATTTTATTCACCACTAAATACAGTGGTGCAGAATCTGGTAAAGGATAGATCAAACCTGGACACACCGATTTTGATGAAATTTCTGTGAGGGGTAGTTTCTTTGAAGTTTTCGATTTTTACTGAATTTGTCCACCTTCAAGGGCTGTTTTCACCCTTCAAAAAACAATCTGATTTTCTGTGCAGCGGTAAACATAGTGGGCATTTTATGTACTGTTTCGAAGACCGATCTCGCGGCGAGTAAGAAACTTGCGACTACCGCGGTACGTATCGAATCAGTGTAACTTCCGTCGGCCGGGTGTGTTCAGTAAAATTACGCTCCTTTGACTTCGCTCGTTAACGCGTTCAATATTTGTTCCAAATTTATAGGGATTTCCGTGTGACTTCTGTCCTTCTCGCGTGTACTTTACGCCAACTTGTTAACAAACACCGAAAGCTGTACAACGTAATTGCGTCGCGAGTTACCTACGTGCCGCAACTACGTACAGCGAACTGTTATAGAAATTTCATGTACGGCGAACTCCATTAAATATTCCTGCTGTGTCGTGCACTCTTTCAAAGAGCTTGACTTTTTCAAAGTAATAAGTAACCTCTTCAAAAATGAACTAAACGACTCGACTTGTAAAAAATACTCCTTGCTATTGCGCACCAATCTTGCACTTTTACTCAAACAAAATGGCCTCCGTTTCAATTGAGAATTCTCCACCGATTATTCTCAGACAACTGGATCCACACGGTCTGTTAAAATATTTTTATTTTTGCAGATACAATTCCTAAAAATAGTCCTTGCTGTAGCACGCCAATCTTGCATTTCTAATCAAACAAAATGGCCTCCGTTTCAATTGAGAATTCTCCACCGATTATTCTCAGACGACTAGATCCACACGGTCTGTTAAAATATTTTTATTTTTGCAGATACAATTCCTAAAAATAGTCCTTGTTGTAGCACACCAATTTCTAACCAAACAAATGGCCTCCGTTTCAACTGAGAATTTTCCACCGATTATTCTAAGACGACTAGATCCACACGGTCGGTTAAAATATTTTTCTTTTTGCCGATCAAATTCCTAAAAATACTCCTTTCTATAGCGTACCAATCTCGCATTTCTATTGAAACAAAATGGCCTCCGTTTTACTCAGCAGAATTTTCCACCGATTATTCTCAGACGACTAGAACCACGCGGGCGTAAAAACCGGTTCTATCCGAGAGTATCGCGGCCGCCGAATAATTCACTAAACTGAATATAAACATAATCAAGTGAAAAACGCATCGAGCAGCCTGGTGTGGCCCAATTCTATTAACCGAGCCATCGCAGGAACAATCGGGTTGTATCGAGCGTTCCATCGTGAAAGTAGCCGAGGACTGTCCAATTATTTTCTTGGAATAATTCAATGAAATTCCGATCGATAAGTGTCGATAACTCGCTGGCGAGAATACGAAGCGAGTGGAGCAGTTTCTGGTCCGGAGTTTCAGCTGGCCTGAAAAATGATCCGCGAGTGGGGTGGCGGGGGACGAATACAATAATGGGGGCCCCCGGTCGTCAAAGACGGATTCCAGACGAAAACAATGAAACGACGGCAAACAGAGGAGGCATAATTGTGTCTCGTGACAATAAAACTCTAATATCCGGTGTGCGCGATGTGTGCACAACCCGGGCCACGAGGAAATGTGGGCCGTGCAGAACAGGGCGCAGAAAGCGGAAGGAAATTGGCGGTCGGTCGACGAGAGTTTCGCCGGCGAAATTCCCTCTTCTGCATGGTGAAAAACGTGCTCTATACCTCCCCCATATTTAGCTCTCCATCTCTCCCTCTCTCTCTCTCTCTCTCCCTCTCTCTGCCCCCTTCCTGCCATCGGTCCCGGTTATTTTCTCTTCAACGGCCGAGATCGCGGAGCTTTCAACCTGCCAGCGACACGCTACACGAAATTTAAGACTGGACTGTTGGGGAACGGAATGGATAGGACCAAACAGGAAGAATAATTGACCCCACAGAGGCGAATCAGATCGTTTTCCGTTTAATAATAACTAGACGGATTTTTACGCAGAATAATAATTGTTTGCATCAGCAGTGACAAGTGGGAGTAATAAGTAAATACACCCAACCCTCTCTCACCCTTTTTTCACATGGTAAATATGTTCACACGGTAAATAATAGTTTCAAATAAATTCCCTTCTAGATTATTTCGTTTTTTGAATTTTATTTGAAATAATTTCTCATCCTATTTTGTATTTGATCACTTAATTTTACAAATAAAATCTGAAACAATGTGTAACTCCATCTTGTCAGAAAATACAGATTCCTCTCCAGTATGATATTTCACATGCATGACTCAGTGTCGGATAAAGCTACTAAAGTTACATCTACATCTCAGTTACTTAATTAATTCAACACTCAGTGTAAAATTATTTTATTTGAGTCAAGTATAGTTTGAAATAAATTATTGAAAAATAATTCCTTTGAATTAAGCAGAAAATCAAAATACGATTTCAATATTATTTATCAAATAAAAACGATAAAGTATTCGAAATAATTCATTATTCCAAACGACTATTCGTTACCTAATTTCAAATAAAATGTGGCCAAATACGTTTCACATTTTGTGTGCAGAAGCTGTGAAACAATTTCATTTGTGCTTTGTTTTCTCAATCTCGAAGCCACAAACGACAATGGACGATGCTCATTCAAAAGCATTCCGCTCAAGGAAAATAACCGAATGTTTACATATCCTAGCTTCGAGCAGTGTTAGTCAATGGAATAGATCTTTCGCGGTTACAAAGCGACCACGGGCAATTTCGCAGATGCTTTGTTGTCCGTTCACGATAGTGATCTTGATCTGGTGGTAGCTTTGCAATCCTGAGTGGCGGCCAGAGGCTACCGGTAGCGTGGATTCACGTCGAAATTCGCGCTTTGAATAGGAGACGACGCTGCCAGAAATTGCATTAGATAATTATACGCGTAGCCTGTGGCAGTCAAAGACGAATGATTATGTTACCGGCCTAACTTCAGCGTTACGTTTTAGCCGGTACGCCGCAGATCCTCCACAATTATAGCCCTCCCTAATCGATCCTCTGCCGTTGTCTTTACACTCCTCTCCTCCCCCTCCCCAGCGCAATTAAAACCGAATAATTCCGGTGGCAGCGACGGGCGGTTAGTTTATTTATAATAGCCTGATGTAATTATGCGAGCCCGCCGAAATAGAACGTACGCGTTTTCGATGATTAGTCGGCCACGAATTTCCACCTGCGAAAAGGGAATAGCAAATGCGGCGCGAGCTCGCGCGAAATTTACAGCGTGCGTAATTTTCATGCGATAAATTTGCCGTCCGAACGCGATATCAAAAACGGACGCGTAAATTTTATTTCAACGGGAACGTGATATTGCTAGCTTTTTTCCCGCAGCAGCGATACCTTTCGAATCTACGGTGGATCCAACAAATGTTTCAACATTAAATTGCCGATTCTCGAAAAATTGTCGATTTTTAAATTGCCATCATTTCGTAGAAACGAATAGCGCAACCATAGGCCGGACTCGTTTTGAAATTTGAAGCCTCTATTTTGGCAAAGCAGCGTTAATTTTTCCCTGAAATATTTTTACATGATTCGGCAGGTGGGAAACCGAAGTTTCATTTTCCTAAAAACAAAACGCTACAAATTCCAAGGTTTCCAAACACTTTCAAAAATTTTACTCGTAAATGAAAATAGATTCGAAGATTGAAGCCACCTTTTTACAATAACTCCTTAAAATTTTGTTTTATGGAACAAAAATTAGAAACAAGTACTTACTGTAAAGTTGGCAGCACAGCTCTTATTCAAAGCTCGATAAAACGACTTCAAAAAATCGTACATCAATTTTCAAGGTGTAGTTGTAAAGAGAAAGCTTCAATCTTTAAATCCGTGGTAGTTTTAGTCACGAAAAAAATTTTTCACAGACATTTGTCTGCACAACATTTTAGAGAGAAAACGCGCCTCGAGTTTCTCGGTCAGTACGTCATCAAAAATCTCGACGGGTTATAAAACTAGTTGCTTCTGGCTAAAATGAGTCCAAATTTATGATTCATCGTACGGTAATTTTGTACGAATTTATCACAGTTCAAGTATGAGCAAATTTTCGAGTATTAAGTATTCCAATGGTTCTTGGATCCATTCTACACAAATGTATACTCGCACAAAATCCACGGTCGAGTGATCATCGCAGTGGTTAATGAGAAACCATAAATCGTCGCGTTACATCGTCGCCTCGATTTTAAAATATTGAATCGCGGTTTAATCGGGGAACGGGGAAATTTCTAGTAAAAGCAGCGGATCGTGGCCCAGCAATATTTCATGGTGTTCCATCGACCGCGAGAAAACCGTTCGCGCGATATTCCCGGGTGCAATAAATAAACGGAAGACGAGAAGGACCGAAGTTTCTTTCCCGTGAGCGGGAGAGGAGGCGCGCGCAAAATAGAGGAAACGAGAAGAAGAATGTTGTGTTTCAGCAGAATCGCGGAACAAACGGGATTCAAATAGGCTTTTGTCTTCATTTGCGTCAATTACGATGCACGCGCTATTTAATTTCGAAAGCCTGTTCCGAAGCTTCTCGGGCACTGTTCTTTTCAATTTCCTCGCGAAATTGAACAAGCGATAACTATTGATCGTGTAATACGTGCACGTAGCTTTCGACGATGCTCTGATTAGGCATGCGTATGAATATTAAGCGATTACGATTCTTAGGCGAGTCACGCTAAATTAACAACTATCGCCCGCATTGGAGCAGCTTTTCATGTTTTAACGTATAACTGGGATGGATTATTGATCGTTACTACGCGCACGAAATTGTGCACACAGTGGGTTCAAAATTTGAACATAAAAAATAATAGTACTATAACAAATTTTTTCTCGTTTCGAAGCTCGAAACCTCTGCATTCGCAGACCATCATTCATATTTCTTCCAACATATTTGCGCATGATATAGCACGTGAAAAACTGAGGACAAGCGTTTGGTCGAAAATGCTGCAAAATTCGAACGACTCCAAAAACTTTCAAAAATTTGTTCCATAATTGAAACTGCCTTAGCTCTGAAGAGCGAAGTCTCCTCTTTACATCAACTCCTTAAAAATTGATGTACGATCTTTTTTTCACTGTTTTGTGCAACAAAAATGAGGGACAAGTTTGTTCGTGCGAGGCCTTCACAATGTACCATATAGTATTGCAATATTTGGTTAAACTTTACCTCAGGAAACCAGAAATTTAAAACGTTTTGTTAGGTAATCCTGTAGATTTTGGCGAGAAAATTCCGAAAATCCAAGTTTTAATCCTAGGAGATCACTGGTTCAAAAGTTATGCAATTCGTAATATCTTGAACCAAAAAAGTGTGCTCAGTTTCTTAATTAGGGGAGCACGAAAAGATATCTGAGATAAAAGTGAACGACGGATTGCGAAAGTAGAGGCTTCGAGCTTTAAAATAAGTCCAGATATATTTTGCTGTAGTATTTCTTTTTAAGGGAATGATCGCAGTTCAAATGTCGACAACTTTGTTGTGATGCGGTATTCACTTTATCGGATACATTATGTGGGCTTTGTGATACTTTTGGTGGACGTTCTAAAATAAGAGATAATTGTATCTGTGTTCTTAATCGGAGGCCCTCGGCGGAGCAGTGTCCTGATAAACTGGCAGTTAACTGCGAAAGCTGGAAATGAGCATCGGGGTAGGTATCTGCATTTAATTTCCGGCCCCGCGCGGCCGTAACGAAACGAGACACGTGGTTCCTGTTTGCATCGCGCCGCCACGACGTATTTATGTCGAAACTTAAGCAGATAGTTGCGGTTCAAGTCCGAGCATTCGTCCCTGCGATATGCACGATCGAATGCTTTATAGCCCCGCCGCGTAACAGATTAATTTCCAACTGTATTTTACAGTGCTTCCTGCCACGTCGACAGAGAATGCCTCGAAAGCAATAATTAGGTTGCAGATCATGCGACACGTGGACCGCGTCGGTATATATTTTTCTGGGAAAATTTCAAGCAACCACGATCAACACACTGAGGAGTCTAGAAATGAATTGTTAATGTAACTTATTGGAAGAAGATAAATTTAATTAAGATTGAAAGATACAGAGGGGTTTTTATCAAATATGTTATTGTTCTAATTTTGGTTTTATTAAATATTAATTTTGATTTAGATAAGGTTCGAGTAAGGTAAGGTAATTTTATTGAACTTTGTATTACACTTAGAAACCATAGAGAAATATAATTACAGAATGAAACAAAAATATTTTACTATTTTATAATATTTTATTAGTAGAAGAATAAAATATCTATAAATACAGATAATGAAAGTTTTAATTAAAATTTGTTCATTATAAAAGCATCGTGGTTGTAGAAGCAAAATTTTACTTCCTGCTGTACTCACTAATTTTTGCATACCAGATGAGCGTACGATAAAACTAGAAAAATCCTATAAAACTTTGTATTATATTTTAAGAATATAAATATGCAAACCATGGATGTATAAAAATCCACACACCAAAATAAGACAAAAGTGTGAATTAAAATTTTTCTGTACGTCGCTGTATAATTTAGAAATCGAGAAAAAATTTGTTTCGCTGATGGAAACATAAAAGTAGAATCACCCAATAATGAAAATAAAACAGGATCGCTATTACTTTTCGTTAATGCGCATCTCCCTCGTATTTTGCTTCATGAAATTATTTATTTCCAATTTTTCTGGAATAAGCATGGCTGATTGTCTCTGATTTAAGCACGATTCTGTGTTCCACTTGGAAACAATAGATTTCCGAAACCGCAGCATCGAAAGAACGTACCGTGTATTCGCAATTCATTAATTCCCGCATTCTCAAAGAATTTATCGCCCGGCAAAGAATTTATTTCTGATCAATTTTTTCGTTATGTGAATACCATTTTTACAATCGCCGCCATAAATTGCCAACAAGCTCCGGATTTTATGCGTTTACATCGCGGAGAATAATTTATTGCGCGTAAAATGAAGGTTTTATTAATGATTACTGGGATTTATAGTATCTTTGGAACGCAATAAATACGTAGTGATGGGTACGAACAACCAACGCGTTTTGGATTGAACTGTGTTCGCGTAAATTTTCGCAAATGTTTGCAATGAACTTGCAAAAAGCACGCATTAATAACACAGATTTATGTTTGCAGTGAAAAATGTTGGACTGTGAAGATAGAGGAGGCAGCTAATTCATACAGGATTCAAAGGGAAGCTGGAATAGCGAATCTTTCTTCGCGCAGTTTTTCGCATTATGTAAGAAAATGTTTTTATGAATATTAAGCGGACGACATGTTACGCGGAACGGTGCTTGGAGCTGGTTTTCTTGGCGAAAGTTTTTTGACGTACTGATACCTTGGAAAAATCGCGACGACGAGGGAATTAGGGGTGAGAAATGACGGCTACTTTCGTATTTTCACGGTGTTCCGTTCGAGGCAGTGTTTTATTGGTCGGAGGTTTACACTGTCCTGGGTTTCTTTGTTCTGTGCACACGGGAATTAAACCGAAGATTTTTCAGTGGATTATTTCAGCGGCGAGCTCTGTCAAGCTGATTTATTTATACTGGAATAGCCGAAACCCGTCAGAATGACGGATCTCAGATTCTCTGTTTTTACAATTCTTAAGATTGTAAAGATGTTTTTGTGGACAAAGATTTTGTTGAAGATTTGATTACTTGTATATAATTGTTCATATTATTTACGTTAGGGTTGTTCGTTGCGAATTACGTTGATTGCAACAGAAAGGGGATAATGAGTGTTTAATTTCAGGTTTGTAATCTGTTGCGTCCATGGATATTAATGATACATGCTTGTACCAAGGGAATAGTTATTGAACTAATTAGTAATGCGAGGAAAATTTCTGTTTATTCGAATTTCGTTGGTGATTTATACTGCCCATTATATCTGCATATTTGATGCGTGTCGAAATGATCGAAAATAAAGTTTATTTTCAGTATCCACCAGACAATTTTAGAACAAGTATGTGGTCAGAGAGACAAGTAGTATTACAGAACAAATGATCAGGCAAAATGTACAGAGGTATACTATACAGGGATAGTGTAGGTCGAATATGTAGAATATGGTAGACTCATGGCCAAACAATAGGAGCACAGGTGAACAATAGGTACGACCAATAAAGGGATATGTAAAATAGAGATAGGGGAAGGAGACATATCGAATAACGAGTGAAAGTAGGATCTTGGTCAGACAAGTAGAATAGGAGTGATATATGGTTGTCTACGTAAGATAGTTTAGCAGGGGAATAAGAATTTTTGATCGGACAAGTAGAATAAGAAAAAGTTTGATCAAACAAGTAGAACAAGAAGAATTTCGATCAGACAAGTAGAATGAGAAGAATTTTGATCAGCCAAGTAGAATGACAATGCATTAAGTAGCCGTCTCAGTAGAAAAAGAATGAGATCTGGTCAGACAAGTAAAATACAGAGAATCACAGGTTAGATAGTAGTCTATAAGAACTTTTAATCAGACAAGTAGAATAGGAGTGGGATATCGACACGTAAGTAGAATAGCTACGGTAAGATAAATTCCAGGTGAAATAGCAATATAAATAAATTTAAATACCAACACGTCCCCCCGAAAACAGGATACATTTTATTTAAAATATTGTAATGAAATATTTATTAAAAATTTATTTAAAATAAAATATTTATTAAATAATCTTCGAACAAATCACCCCGTGTGCCTCAAAATTTGCGTAGCAGCTAGTACAGGTATGAATCAACGCGTAAGGGTGTAACAATCGAAATTCGTTGGTTCGACGGTCCGCATGAGTGATGGGTTAGAGCCGCTATTGAGTTACGGTTGTCGAGTCAGCAGTCGTACTACCCAATTCCAGTTGGTCAGGGGAAAAACTGATCACGGCAGAAATTCGTTCGTCGTTAGTGTCTCCCGCGCCGTTTGAACAAAAACGCCGCTGGTATAGGTGTCCCGTAGAGCAAAGCGGAACGGAGCGGGGCCGGGCGGAGCGGCGCGCGCGCGTGTCAATCGCGGCGCATGTCCCCGCGCAAGTTAAAAAATAAATAGGAAGAAAAGAGGCGGCAAGTGGGTCAAGTTGCCGAGCGCGCAAAGTGCAGTCATTGTTACACGAAGGAGCGGGCAAAGCTCACGAAATAAGTGTCTTTAGAATTTCTGCCAGCCGGAACTGCGGGGAGAGGGGGACAGAACGAAAGGGAGAGGGAGTAAGAGAGAGAGAGAGAGAGGGTGAGAGAGAGAGAGAGAGAGAGAGAGAGAGAGAAAATGTAACTGGAACGCGGCAACGAGGGGACCTTCAGCAATTATACGCCGCGCCCTTTCTATTTCGGCCAGTGATCATTAAAGCAAATTAACCACCGCACCGACGACGATGACGACCGGCTTTCCGGTCTCGTTTCATCCCCGTTTCATCCTCGTGTCACTGCGATGGTCATCTATTGACTCGAATCGGAATTTTCGAGCCTGCAGGAGTATGATAAACTACGGACGTTTATGCGAATTCTGGCAACTGTTATAATTAGACTGCGGGTCTTTGTGCAAAATAAAAATTGTTTGGCGACTTTGCAAGAAACAGGAAGATCCGGAGATCTTTCTTTTCGACATTAACGTTTCTCCTAATGTTTCTCCTAATGCATAAAATTCTGTACTTACTCAGATTAACATAAACAGCCATTTCTTGATTTTCAACAAATGCTGCTCCGTTTGAAATAACATTTAGACTCATGAAATTTTGATGGAGAGGAACGTTGCCCACGGGAACTTGTTTAAAAAATATTCTTATGATCGTTTAGAATGTCCGTATAATAAATGTTTCTCGTACAGTGAATTTTGAAAGTAATTACCGGCTTAGTCTGAAAAGATTTTAATTAAACATGGGTTTGTTTGTATTATTGGCGACTCTAATGGGTTGCGAACAAAACGTAGAGCTTGTTAAATATTTCTGTACGTTTCGTCGAGCTTTGAAACTGTATAAAAAATTGACTGACCAAATACAGACGTGCCCACGATTTTATTTAAAGCTCATAAGCTGTGTACAGTGTACAGATTTCATACTGACTCTATAAAAAATGAATAGATAGAGTGTTCTATGCGAAAAGCACTAGGGACGTCTACATAACACAGTATACAGTACCAAAACACGTTTTCAGACTCGATTTTGTCCAGCCTACACAAAAAGTATACACAACCAAAATTGTTTGAAAAATGTCTCGATCACGACACAACGATAGAAAAATAATACAGTAAATTGGATTTAAAAAATCATACAGTATATTGGAGTGCGGTTAAATTGACCGGCCGCGGTAGGTAGGCCAAAAACATATATTTCTTGGAATAAAAAAATAAAACGAGAAATAAATACTGGAAAATACATAGTATACATACTTTAAGAAAAGTCGTAAAGATGAATAGCGATGTGATAATGTTGTGTGTACGCAGAAGTTTGAAAAGGTCAATTTGACCGGCCGTGGTAGGCCGTGGTGGTTAGTAGTGTTAAAATTCGCACAGCGAGGTTGACGATTTCCCAGAAGTCTGAGCATGTTTACTAGGACAGCCGAACGTAAATAGTGCCCGGAATTTCGTTTCGTTAAAGAAAATCCGTAAAATATATAGCTCGTCGAAAGATCGTCGCCCGGTCGTATTTCCAGTTTATTACCCTTGCAGCGCGACGTTTACAGGGACCAGCTTTCAACCCCCTTGAAAGGGTAGGAGGGGGTGTGGGTCGGGTGTGTAAGCGTAAAATTTATAATTACGAGGTGGATGCCTTCTAAATATGTCGGCAAGTTCACGGGGACCGGTTACAATAATTAGAAGGATTTTCGAGAGTGGCTACGTGCGAGATTTACCACTCCACCCCGTCGATAACGGCGCGAAGGGTGGTTTGAAGGGCCATCCGGTGAAAAATGCCGATTTCGCTGGCGGAAGCTCGCTGAAAAAGTGGGGTAATAATGCCCTCGCGTTTCTCCACCCTGCCCTACCGAATTGTATCGTGGCTCGATTCCATCATACGAAAGGGAGGATTATACAGGGTGGCTCAAAAGCGTGCGCCTGCAACCCGAGATAGCAATTATCGCTACCCTTAACCGATGCACATGTAAGAAATTCATTTCACTACCTTTTGCACAACTTTGCCTGGGGATTTCTATACTTTTTATTCTATATAAACGATAATTCTCTACTTTAATTTTAACGAAGCCGAACCAAATAAAAATTTTCTATTTTAATTCGAACGAAGAGGAACCAAATGAAAATTTTCCACTTCAATTTTAACGAAGAGGAATCAAATACAAATTTTCTACTTCGATAATAACGAAGGAGAACCAAATAAAAATTTTCTATTTCAATTCTATCGAAGAGGAACCAAATTGGAAGTTTCTATTTCAGCTCTAACGAAGAGGAACCAAATGGAAAGTTTCCATTTTTCCAAATTTCCAATTCTAACGAAGAGGAATTCAATAAAAATGGTCTATACGCATTTTTATATGCATTTTTATATTTTAATATTAAAAAGGAAAAATTCTTCAGTTTATTTAGACATCCTTAAATATTCTATTTGTAAGGAAACACGTAAAGTTGTTTTCTAGATTTCTGCACAGATTCTCCCAACATTTAAAATCGTTAAATATGATCAATTTAGGAGATGATGTAATTTTAATTTTGTTCACATTATCATATGGAAAACGAGGAAAGCATGGAAACGGTAATGTTCCTTTGCGTCCATTCTTGTCCCAGAGACGAAATGCAATATCATGTGGTCCGCTAATGGAATGTTTTCGCGTGTTAACGTGTTCCCCGCAGTTCCACAGGTAAGAAAAGCGAAAAGAGATGGTTGAATGTTGCGGTAAAGTCTATTTTTATCCCGTGCCGTCACTTTGTTCGTAAGTGCAACGATGCACCAGCGAAGTGCAATTGCACCTTCGTTTCAAATGGAACCGTACCCGTTCTTTTCCTTTTTCATACAAACACATACAAACATTAAACTTCTCGCTTCGCGCACTGGAAAAATGTTCGTTTATTTCCATTTTCCTTTAAAATGTTTGTAAAGTCTAGAAACAACGTATCCACACAAAAATTCTATACATATCGTTCCCTGTGACAAAATCCTTGCAGTTGCATACCGTAGATATATTTTCTTTTCAATTCTCCCTTCTCCACCGTTTTCCTATCGGAACGAAAGACATAACTTGTCCTATTTACCCGACTGATTCGATGCATGGACGCCCCCTGTACAATTCAATACGGCGAAAGAAAACAGATTGGCGAAGTTCGAAGCTGAATTTCGGATCGGGAATCTGGACGTACTTGTGCAAGATTGGATCTCGCTCCTTTTGCTTACTGGCAACTTTATGTAACCCTCGTGTGCTGCTTAGAAACAGATGCGCAGGACGTTTCAAGGTCATACCAATTTTATCCATTCTTTCGATCAAATTATTAGAGCCACTTTCTTAAGTTGACAAATTTACAACGAAACGATCATTTTTTAAACGAAAGTTAAGAGAATGTATTTACAAAAATATTTCAGATTGATTTAAGTATTAAATCAAGTAGTATTTTCAGAGAGAATTTACTTACAAAAACATTTCAGATTGATTCAAGCATTAAATCAAATATTATTTTCAGACAGTATTTTGTTACAAAAATATTTCAGACTGATGTTAAGCATTAAATCAAATATTATTTTCAGACAGTATTTAGTTACAAAAACATTTCAGACTGATTTTAAGCATTAAGTCAAGCAGTATTTTCAGAGAGAATGTATTTACAAAAATATTTCAGATTGATTTAAGTATTAAATCAAATATTATTTTCAGACAGTATTTAGTTACAAAAATATTTCAGACTGATGTTAAGCATTAAATCAAATATTATTTTCAGACAGTATTTAGTTACAAAAATATTTCAGACTGATTTTAAGCATTAAGTCAAGCAGTATTTTCAGAGAGAATGTATTTACAAAAATATTTCAGATTGATTTAAGTATTAAATCAAGTAGTATTTTCAGAGAGAATTTACTTACAAAAATATTTCAGATTGATTCAAGCATTAAATCAAATATTATTTTCAGACAGTATTTAGTTACAAAAATATTTCAGACTGATTTTAAGCATTAAGTCAAGTAGTATTTTTAAACAGCAATGTCTTAAAAAAATATTTCAGACTGATTTAAGCATTAAATAAAATAGAATTTTCAGACAGCATTTATTTACAAAAATACTTCAGATTGATTTAAGCATTGAAATATGTCAAGCAGAAGAACATTTCACTTTTCGGTGTTTCATCCGTCAAACCATTTCAACTTTTTTCCAGCGAAAATAAAATTGTATTTGCAAAAGTATCTACAGTCGACGCACGGGAGAAGATTCCCGAATTCGATTTCGAGATTCAGCGGACTCTGTCAATTTTTCAATTCCGTCCGGTTAATTTTTCCTCGGCTCATTAATCTTTAATAATAAGTCGTCGATCCGTGCCGAGGCGAGGGAATAAAAACCTGTGACAAATGAAAGCCCCGGCGAGTCGAACACCGTGACAGACAAAATGTGTCCGGCCGATAGTTGATCCGGATCGTTGCAAAACGGCTGCCTTCGCGAACATTGCTACGCGGCGAACGTCCGAAATAGTAGACAGCCAATTTTTTACGCGTTCCATCCCCCTCCACCCGTGGTTCCTTCGCCCGTAAAATTTTACAACGGCCGTATATACACTCGTAGCCGGGGCAAGTGTTAAAAAAGAAGCATCGAGCCGGCCGTGCACGGCCGTTTCTAACGAAAACAGGGCCCGCGGGCTATTTTTATTACGTAACTGTTTGAAAGCCAGGATTTCCGGCCCGCGGAAATGTATTTTTACGTTCTCGCGGAAAGTTAAGGTCCAAGTAAAAATGCGTTCTTCTTCTCTTTTTTGTTCGGTACTCCTGTCTCTTTCTCGCGGCCATTGTTAGCCGGCGCGCAGAAACAAATGAACCGTGTTCTGCCGGTGCGTCGGACCACGCCTGCGCAAAAATTCTGCGCGACCTGTCGAATGTTAATATTAAATACACTCGACCCTTTTCTACACAGTAGATGTGTTCCTCAAAAAAAGGAGCGTACAACAAAAGTGATGAAAATTTAACTGTATCAGTGAACATAACATTTCTGATTCTCGAGAAACTGACGAAACCTGTTGTAATTTCGTGAGAAACAATCGTACAGCGATAAACTTAAACTCATTTTAAAGCTGGAAAATTCTAACTTAGCCCACCAATATTCATTTTTTGAAATTGAGAACTAAAATTTCCCCAAAATGCTACAAACTGAAACCTCTGCAGAAACATTAAAAAATCTTTCTCGTGAATCAATCTTCCATACATTTAAAGATTGTAGCCTTCAGAAACTGATGTACGATTTTTTTTCAGTGGCTTTATGGAATAAAAATGAGGACTGAATTAAATTTTAAGCTGCCCACTATATTAAATTGCAACTTTTCATTTTTGTCATAATCGAATAAAATCTGCTCATAAAGCAGACTGTGTGGCCCCATAAAAATTGAATCACAATTTAAGTTTTCTTAATATTTTACACAAAATTAGGCACACTTTGAACTAGATTACTCGAACACATTCAACAGAAGTTCGTCCCACTCGCCACAGAAATGAAACATAAACCACAATTTAAGCATTCCCCGACAATTATAAATTCTTGTCGCCTATCGTCGCGCTATGAAACGTGAAAAAGTGAAACCACAGTCGAACAGCGTAATTACGGAGGTCTCGGCACGTTCATTAAATAAGAAGGATCACGGGAAATCGTGCCTTTTGTCGAACATAATTTCTTTCCCAGGAGAAGTCGAATGACTCGTGGGTATTTCATACTGGCAGAGAATGAAGCTCGTATTTCCGGCAGCGCGTTCGAGGGATGTCTCACGGTGGACGTCGCACAAGTCTCTGAATAATAACCATGTCCAGGCTCCGGGTGGCATTAGAATTCAAGACGTGCAATTACGGTAGATTAACGTCCGAGAATATTTTTTCTCCCTCCCGTTCTGGTTCGATGTAACCGGCCGTTTACATCGTGCGATTGCGGTAACGTTCTACGCAATGCGGTTATTATTGCAGATACCCGAGGCATTGTTTCACCGGTACACATTTTGTTTCGCTGCTGTGTCCTACGCGCTCGGTAATGGCCAATAAAATGCCACCGATCCTTAAAGATACCGTTTCTTCGAGTGTTTAGATACATTGCCGCTCCGTGGCCGGAGCTAAATTGTTTTCACGCTTCCACAGCTCTGCAAACTCTGCGATAACGCTGCGAATTCTCCATTTCTCAGGCAGCAAGAACGCGAAACTAATTACGATTTTATCTCCTGTATTAATATGCTGATAAGAAATTATCTGAATCTGCTTAAAATTCTCATAAATGTTGTATCATATGTTTATTAGGGCGAACCAACGATAATTGTCGTTTGTCAATATGTGTGTACAGAATACTTTGTAATTACTAGACTGCGGATTTTTCTGCAAATAATTTATGGTTCGAAAACCCAGAATTTAACACCCTCCAGTTTTCAAGATATCTATTTATCGAGGTACGAGTTTAATAATTTTTTAAATATGAAAAACATTATTTAAACAATTAACTTTATTCGACATTCTTTTATGGACTACATTCCTCGTTCGAAAACCCACTATTTAAAAAAAATTTGACTCTCCTACACCCTCTAGTTCTCGAGACATCTCGAGAAACGTGTTTCCACCCTTAACATTGAGGGTTAATTTCACCCCTTCAATGCGGACGATGGCCGATAAAATAAATATGTATCATTTTCATAAGAACCGTCTCTCACTCAATTTCGTTAAAATCAACTTGTACAGGGTGGTCCAAAAGTCACTAGATCATTTAAACCCCGAATAACATTTTTACAATTCATTTCTTCAAATCTTTCGTTTCAGATTATTAAAATACAATTTTTCAGGAATGAATTGTGAAGAAATTCACGACTGAGCAGAGTACAAATGATCGAATTTTATCTATAAAATCAGCGGGTTAGAAATGAAAGGGTTATTCCATTAAAAATTAATCTAATGACTTTTGTGTATCCTGTACAACTCGAATATGTTCTTTGACGAGTAATTAAAGTTCTTGATGCAAAAATCGAGCAAGTTAATTTCTAATTTTACTCATCGAAGTTCTAAATATTTTACTATATCGTTGACTGTCTGAAGTACAATTGAATTCTCCATGCAACGTAGAGTATCATACTCGATCTACATTGAAAGATCGAGCAAATAGTTGATCGCGAATAATGCCAGCTAAACGAGAGCATGGTTTTTCGTTCCGTTTTCGCAGGGCTCCTTCGAGGATCAACCGGATCGGCAACACGTTCGCAAAGTGGTGCTGATTAAGTGGCACCGTTAATGGCTGGTACTTGAATAACGAACATAATCATTAGTAACGGAGGCAGTTTCCGGTACTCGTGCTAATAACCGGCTCACACGCGATCGTAATTATTATTTGCGGGGTTTTGGACGGCCGTGTTCGGGTACGCCGCAGGAAGTCGTGCTATCAATCGTGCTGGTGATAACGAGGAGACGATGAGCAAACTGGGAATCCTGAATTGTTTAAAAAAAAAAGAAAACGAAAATTGACGCTTCGGTGTTGATGTTGCTGGCACCTTCGAGCGAGGTGCAGTAATAATTGTGGGCTCAAAAAGGGTTCAAGAAATCATCACTGTGATAAGAAAAAGTCTTAGTTAGTCTTCTTTTCAATAAAAATGACTAAATTACGTTGTGAGATTTTTTGGGGATGATTGTTCGGCAGCCGACACGTTAAAGAAAATAGCTATCCATAAAATCTTTTTTGTTTTCACTATTGCCCTCAGAATTAAATTTTACCAAAACCAGTTACAAGCTCTCCACGAATAAAAATCTGCAGTCCAAGGATCGCCACGATCTTGAGTATTCAGTATTTGTTTCACAAAATGAATTATCTTGATTCTATTGTTGGAGTCCAGTGGATCCAATGGAGCAATCAAAGGCTGAGTCTCATGGGATTAATTAATGAAAACGTGATTCGTTTTTAGAAATCTCTTTCGAAATTGTACCGTCCCGGGGAAACATACCGAGGGCCAATTAAACGTGATAACACTGTCAAAATGGCCGTCGACGAGAAACTCTGTTAAGCCCGTCCGAAGCCAGCGAACGTGGACGACGATGAAACGCGTTTTCCGAAAATATCAGATACCCGATAAGTGTTGCGGGGAGAACAAAGGCTGATACCCTCGAGCGGATATCGGCCATGATACAATATTGTCGATGTCTTCGAAATAGACAACATGGACTCCATCCTGTATCGAAGCTTCTTCGAACTTTGTTCTGCGTCGTTCTATTAGGTGCAGAAATAAATTCCTTAAATATTCCATTGTGAAATAATCACAGAAAATATTCACTACTATTATTAATGAGCTTACATCATCTTGATTGAAACGTGTTAGCTAATAGATTCATTAAAAACGTCCGAAAAACTAACGGAAAAATCAAAATCCACTATAAATACTATTTTGTCAATCATCTCACAGTTAAAGAGCTCTAGCATTGTTTCGTGACATTGCTACGTGAAGACTTCCGTTGCCTACAAAGTTGATGTGACAGCTAAACAATCTAATCGGAACTTTTCAGCTCGAATATTGTCAAAATTTAATTTGTCCGATCTCTGGCAGCGATCTCAATTACTCGAGCATTCAGCTATTGTTCAACAGCATTGGAATTGGATTACTTGATGTTTGAAATTGGATAACTTTGTCCGTCAAACTTTTTCACTTGTAGAGGGAGTTGGTGAGCGTTGCCGATTATATAAATTGTTTCTACGATTATTCAACCATCAATAGCAATAGTCGAACGTTGATGGATCCGGAATGTTTACGTAGGGGTCTCTGATGTATAAATGAATTGATGAAATCGTCCGAAACCGAACGAAACATTGTGGTCTCTATTGCATATTGCGTTTCTGCGAATTATCGTAAATTGTATATTACGAATTATTAATTCAAATTATAATAAATTGTTGTGGTAAATTATATATTACCATGTACCGTGAAAGAGACGTTAAAATTTTGTATTTTTGTGTTTCGCTGGTTGCAGATATTATTATTGCAATATGCATTAGTGTGAATTATCATTGCGAATTATATTACCATTTATCATGGAGTATACGTTCAAATTTTCTATTTTTCTATTTCACTCGTTACAGAGATCATTACTGTAATATTCATTAGTGCGAATTTTCATTGCAAATTATAATTACCATGTGCAGTAAAGTAGAAATGTAAGTTTACGATTACTGTAAAATGCATTAGTGCGAATTATTTGTGAATTTCAGTACTGTAAGGTATTAATGCGAATTAATTGTGATTACAGTAAAGTCTTGATTTAAGCCGAACGGAGCTACACGATCTTAGTCGGCTCGCCTATCCCCTCCACTGGAGGGCATACCCCACGAGGGGCCCAGAAGCTCGAGCAAAACTTTTTTATTTTTCACTATTTTTTTATGGGACTTTCGCCAACTTATTTGTGGCACTTTTCTGATGAAACTGACACTAAACACGATACAATTTGAACTGTATTTAGTGGTTTAATTGACGATATAATATTTATTCCGGGTTATTTTCCAGAAATTTGTACACATTTTCTCTAGTAATTAAATAATTCGAAATTTTGATTCCTGATTTCTCATCATACGTTTCATCTGCTTAGAACTTCGATTCTGACTGGCTGGAAAGGGTAACAGGCCGCAAAAAAAAGGAGCAAGATTGACCACCAGGGGTTGCCACAGATCGGATCATTTTTCATTATCTTGATCATTAATATTCACGGTGACAAGGTTCATTAATAATCCGCAACGGAGTTCACTCTTTTCTTTGAAAGAGAGAGGGTGCGCTTTCCAGACACTCTTCCAAGGCTATTTGGCAGACGTCAACGTTCGTCGGAAACGAGGGGTAAGTATTAATCGATACTTCATAACCAGCTTCCCTCGACCAGACCAACAATAAATAACCCGACCACTGATTCGACGATTCTGCTAAAAATAATCTCAGTACTCATTGTGGATCAACGCGAATATCAACATGAACACTTCCTTGCGATTTGTAACAAAATTTCAATTGTAAACCACGATAAAAATGATGAATTCGGAAATTACATTAATAGACTAGGAATATTTCTGCATAAGATATTTCATATATTTATTTATTTTTTTTTTTTAGTGTTCATAATGAAATACTGGAATAGTAAATTTTCTAACAATTTTCATATTACTTCATTTATTAATACATAGATTGGTAAACTAGCAGCCTCAAAAATTCCACACAATCAAAATGATTTATTTAGTGAAATAAAAATTGGAAAATTAAAATATGTGATAGTGCCTTGACCTTTTCCTTTCTTTAAATCTGGGCAATTAACCAAGAGCTCGGAAGTTCAAAGGGACGAATATTTAGTGCAGTTTAATATATTTTTCTGAAAATACCAAAGCTGTAAAATGATAAAAGATTGGATTATTTTCAAAAGCAAATTATACACGGCAATAATTATGCAACAATGAGTACTGTGTCCTCTTTCCACTAGAACCGAAAGCTTCTCAGAATGAGAATCAACGGAAAGTCAGCCTAATCTCTAAATTAAAATCGATGGCAAGTCCTCCAAATCGCTAAATGAAAATTCACCGATGTAAAAGCGGCGAATAATAATTTAAGAGTGCTCCCCGTCTATTTCATATCTCGAGCTTTGATAATTCAACGTGATCTCATCAAACCCTCGAATCGCAGCGGAACCTCTCTCCAAAATTTTATTCCGAGTGCTGCGGTGACATCAGAGGGCACCTCCGAAGTAGACCGTGGACAGCCGCGGGAGCTTTAATTCGCTTAATATCAAACGACCAATACTTTCGTCGTGGTCGGCGGCCGTTAAGTAAAACGACGATGTTACGTAGGGGTGGGCGGTGGTGCGGGGGGGTGGGCGGGTCCCGCAGACACGAAAGAAATGCAATTCCGGATGAATTACAGTCGCCACTTTGTCATCGGACCGAGAGGGGCAAGAAAGCAACATAATGCATTGGTCTGGCTCGAAAATTGAAACCGAAAATTAACGGTGTCCTTTCGCATGGATGACGGGGCGGTGAACCTCTCCCTGCCTTGGTTTCTGATCTAATCTCCCTCAAATCGTCTCCTCCTTAACCAAAACGAATTAGGGGAAGAATCTTTTCTGCTGAATCGAAGCCTTCTGAAATTAACCCCTTCACGTACAAACATTTTTATGGATTTTTTTCAGTGACTTCAAGAAATTGAAGTCCAATTGTTTTCACCTTCCCACTGTTTTAAATTCCTCCAACTCATTTTTCTCATAAATTCTTGAAAATTCGCATTTATTCTTTCATAAACAAATTCGAATTTTAAATGGTCCAATGACTTCTGGGCTACCCTGTAGTGTCTTTGAAATTTCATTTAATTCGTACGATAATGTTTAATCCATAATTAAAAAAAAAAGTGAACCAAGGAGTCAAATAAATTCTTCATTCATTCCGGCTCACCGATCCTTGATTTGCAGGATAATTTCATTTCATTATATCAAATATCGTCGCAGCTAGCACACATAGGAGTGGCGAATGAGATCCAGGCTGGTCCGGATATTTAAAGATAAATCCTCCGGATCCTCTTTCGGAATTCCTTGAAGGTAGAAGTTGCAAGCACAGTGAAAGAGAGAGAGAGAGAGAAGATAGAGAGAGAAGGTGTGGGAGTATCAAGAGGAATTTGGAATGCGTCGCCGACGGGGCTCGTCAGGCGTCGTTCGAAATTTCCGTCACGCGTGAGTCCTTCTCGTATCTGTCTTTATTATCGGGCCGAAGTCGGGAAACGAATGGTACAGAAGGATCAGTCGCAGGACGAGGATCTGACGTAGCATGCCGTGATTCGATTTCTATTCCCTGTGGCGAAAAATCGCAGAAATCCTCGCCAAAACGAATAATAGAACCTCCATTATACATTCTGGACCACTTAACGCGACTACTACAATTATTTTCATTATTAATCACCGTGTTTACCAGTTTAAACATTTGTATGCATTATTTAAACAAATGACTGTTTCCACAATTTTCTTACATGATCAAATCCCTCATTCGAAAGCCCACAATGTAAAAAGAATTATTTTCCTAGACCTTCTAGTTTTCAAGATATCTAGTTACCGAGATTAAATTTATTTAAGCACTGTTTAAATAAAATATTTTCTACAAAATTTTCTTATATGGTTAAATCCCTCGTTCGAAAATGCACAATCAAAACAAAAATTGGCCTCCCTACAGCCTATAGTTCCCGAGATATCTTAGAAAACGTGTTTCCAACCCTAAAATTGAGGGTGGTTTTCACCCCTTCGACGCGAACGATAGCCGATAAAGAAAAACGTATCGAATATTTTTCCGAGTACAGTTTCTCACATAAGTTTCACCAAAATCGACTTGTGTAGCAAGTTCAAAATCCAACAAAATCCAAGTCGTACGGTCCAATCTTAAAAAAGTTATCGTTCTCTTAAAAGTGTCCGAATATTACTGTATACAGGGTGTCCGTCTATAAATGTATACTTTCTTAACCTCTTTCACATTCCAAACCGAACTCAAGAATCCTTACAATCTAGTTTACTTCTTCGATACATCAGATGCCGATTATCTCATAAACAATGCATTATATCAATTTTTTACCAAATATAATTTTGACTGCAAATAACTCCTACTTCATAAATGTGTAAAAAGAATGATGGTATGAATTAAAAAAAAAACGATCGTGACCTCCATAACTCGCAAAGGTCACGATTAAAAAATATATTTTACATGCACTTTATAGCAAACTTAAAACCGTGCAAAGTCTGATTAAACTATCTTGTAACTTCAACCAGTTACGAACTATTTGCTCTGACATTTATAGACGGACACCCGGTATAGTTGATTGTCTGAAGTAAAACAATCGGTCGGAAAGAATTTGGAAAATGTGGACTCATCTGGTTCTTTCGCCAAGATTTGCAATGGTAACATTATTCTAGAATTCCGTTCGCCCAAGTTACAAGTCAGTTACGCTGCACATCTCGATCGAGCGAGTAGACGAGGCTGCTCGTACACACGATTGCAAATTGATTCCGTAATTGATAAGGCCGACAGTGCCCGTTGGAAGTCGTTTAACGATATCCATCAGGAAAATCGAAATTTCACGGCGGAGCGGGTATCCCGATTAATATCGCGGAGCGGAAATGAAGCATCGCGACGGAATGGGGAAGCCGCCTCCCCGCCTCCTTGACAATGTCTTATGGGCTGATCCACTTCCTCGAATGATGTCGTCAATGATTTATGAGCCACTAAGCCCCGTCCTGCGTGATCTCTTCCATCTGGCGCCACTTTATCAGAGTACCATCGGTGTAAACAGGCTGCCACCGGAGCGATTGCACCGTTACCTACGAGATATGCATGAACGGTTAGCCTCTATCAGGAAGATAGAGACCGACCCGTCCGGCTCTAGAAGCGGAGCGCAGTTCTCCGGCGCGCTTGACGGATTTTCTTTCGTTATGCGAAATTACCCCCTGGATTTCTGGCCAGATTTCCCTCGGAATTTCCACGAGACATGTCCCTCATGGTACTCCGACCGTCGCCTAATTCATTCTGATAGACTGCGGATCTTTATGCAGATGCGGATCCTCCGGCGCCGAGCCTCTCAATAATCTATTCCGCTTCCGGTCCGGAGAACATTTCCTTATTTCATCAACGATTTTATTGTCCTCTAAATGAGACCAGTCGAAAAATTATTTCTCACTGTGGATACCAGATATGTCACACGATTCGATATACAGTGATTTCTCTATATATGTCGCCAAGATCTGGATGATAAATGTCGCGGAATTATCCCCACTACCGCGGGGTATACCCCGTGAGGGGCTGCAAAGCTCGAGAGGCCTCGGTCGCCGAGGAGTGTAAACGTAACACGGCTCGGGCATGTCTCCTGGACGATACATGACGCTGGCAAGACCCGTGTTGTTGACATATATCGAGAATCCAGTATTTTAATCAATTAAGCTACGAGAGTGTACATCAATTTTTATCCAATCGATGAAATTGAGAGTGCGAATAGACACGAACCGTCCGTGGATCGATTAACCCCATCAATTAGCTTTCGTACGCCGGTAAATGCAATTTTTCCTACGTTCGCAGAGGAGGAATCGGACGAAACGGGCAAAAGTCACCGGAGACTTTTTTCTAATTAAATTGTCACGGCACTGAGTTCCGTCAAAGGAGTTTCGAAACACTGGGAACTAGCCAGGTCCACTCAAACGGGGGAGAAATAAGCGAAACATGAGATGGGAAACCGTTGTTGATGCGCAATCGTCTGTTCAAGGCGACACACGGACATTAATTCGAGCGGAGCAATTCGCACGAGTTGCAATTTTTAGCTGCAAATTACAGTGTGTACTCGATATATGTCCAAAACACTGGTCTAGCCAGCGACATATATCGGCTACTATTCTTTGATCCACGCCGAACGTAGAAAAGGACAGCGACTCCCTAGTCGCGGGGTAGTGGGGATAGTTCTGGGACCTTTATCGGCTAGGCATTTGGGACATATATGAACACTGTAACGTGAAACTAGGCTCTGCACACTGAGATTCGAGAAAACGATTTATTGAATTGTTGAAGTAGTTAAACAATGTACGATTTATTGAATTGTACATTGCGATGAACAGGTCATGGTTGTTCACCCTCTATATGGGAGGCGAAAGGCAACGTGAAGCGCGACGAATTAACGCAAGCTGATTGCGAACATGATCGCGTGTGTCGGGCTGAGGCGGAACCAAATGTCCGGCGGAAATAATTTACGAATCGATAAAAGTTTAATCGATCAAGCATCCTCGTCGCGGCGTATCGGTGCCCGTTAACAGGTTTCCCAATATTTACGCCGAAAATGTTGAAGCAATCAACGGATACGCCGGATTTTCGAAGTGACCGGCGACTAATAAAATTGAAGGGCACCGGCGGCCCCACGGATTTCAGTGCCCGTGAACTTTAATAGCCAACCAGTGATCACTCTGACAATCCTCGAGTATCGCTGTCGACTAATTAACGAGCGGCCTGTTTGCAATTAGCAGCGGCTTTTCATTTTATACCCCGAATTTTTCCGAAAATCTTGCGGAACGTGTACGATTTATGGGAATGCATGTTAAAATTGTGTAAAAATGTACAATTTAGTGAACTGTACATTGAAATAGTGTAAAAATGTGCAATTTATTGTATCGTAAATACTGTAGTTAACGTGTGTCAATAAGTCATGTCATTAAACCTCGGACAGTTTTCTTTCGATATAAGACGATTGCTCGGGACCGGCTTTCGTCCTATTTCGGATGATTTTCTTATTTCGAAATAAAAAGCGTCGTCATAAATCGAAATAAAATTGTACATATTCTTATAAAATCTTATTTACATAAAACTATATTTTACCTAATTATCCTAAATTTTGCAACGTGCTCTATCAAGTAATTCCGAGAATTTAGGAAACATGATCGAATGAATAATAAAAGAAGGGAAAATTCGAGTAAAATTTCATATCTTCCATTAGCGTACGATCCAAAAAACAAACAGAAACGATTCGATTTCAATTCACATTTTGAAAATATTCATACGAATGCATAACGGTCTGCAGTGGACTAATTAAACCGAGCGAGAAAAATGTTTTGAAACGCTGCGTTGCTTCGTTTCAAATTTTATGGACAGGTCTTTGCTTCGGGTTCGAATTACACTTTTAATTAAGCGCGACCGTCATCGGGATCAATATTCTTTTTGTCGTAAAGACAGCTCGCAACGGATCGGTGTAATGTTTAATTAACATCGGGACAGGTAAACGAGAAATGTTCCTCTTCGGGCTTAATGGACAGGTCCTTTCACGGAGTCCGAAAATGTAATTTCAGATAAGCGTAACTCGAGACGGAATTGATATTCTTATCAAAGTCGCCTGTCGGTTGTTGTCGAGGTTTTTCTTTCCTTTTTCGCGGATCCCCGTAATACGGCGTCCATGAATGCGCCATATAAATCTGATTAGTTGTGGAATTTAACGAGGCACGGTAACGCGTATTTCGTGTACCGTCGTCGTTGGTGGTTCTCGATTTTATTTCAGGCGGCGAATAATGGCTCCTTTAGTATCCCTATCCGCCGATTGCGTCCAGAGTATAGAAACTGTTCAAGAATCGGGTTGACGTTCGCGTCTTCTGTAAGTGGAAAATCATGTCTTTTGTCTCGTTCAACTCGATATCGTGCACCGAAAATTCATTTCTTCGTTTGAAATTGCGAACAATATTTCTTTTGAAAATTGTCCTTATGTCTAGACGACTCTATATAAAATTTATACAAAATTCGACTCAGTGAGAATTAGAATTTCATTCATTAAAAAATTATCTTCATGTCTAGACGACTTTATATAAAATTTTAAGCAGCGAGAATTAGAATTTTATTCGTTAAAAAATTGTCTTCATATCTAGACGATTCTATATAAAATTTATACAAAATTTTAAGCAGCGAAAATTAGAATTTTATTCGTTAAAAAATTGTCTTCATATCTAGACGATTCTATATAATATTTATACAAAATTCTAAGCAGTGAGAATTAGAATTTTATTCGTTAAAAAATTGTCTTCATGTCGAAATCAATTTTAATAAAATTTATACTAAATTCTAAGCAGTGAGAATTAGAATTTCATTCATTCAACAAAAAGAGAATTAGAATTTACAAAAGATTTTTAGATAACGATTATTCAAATAGTAAAGGTGCATTCACAAAAAACTATTTATTACATTTATCTCTTACATAAAATCTGAATAAATGCAGTCTTATTTTCAAGAAGTAGTATATGCAATCATTTTAGTGTTAATTATTCCATTAACAAGTGAAATGGTGTTCGAGACCTAAGTTCAGTTTAATTAATATAATCTTTCGATCTTCGTTTTAAATTTGCATTTAACACGGACGCACACAGCACAAATGTTTTTAAAATATGCGTTTTGTAATGCGTGTAAGCGTTATCAAATTTCACTTTCGTTTTACACGCGTTTTCGTAATTAATATGCGCTGATAACACATAATTCTTTGCAGTCTGACGTAACGTACAGCATTACACGACCGGTAATTTCGACGTAATTACCCTTTGACGACGATACTATTTGAATTTCTGCTTCGTTCAATATACAAGTCGCGAAAGTGACATAGGTGGAATTGAATATCATTAATTTCAACAATTACTGGCCCCCAAACGCATAATTAGCGATGAATTCTAAAACCGAACGTTCCGTATTTAAGAACAGGATCGAATATCTGTATTCCACATATTGTGCAAAATTAAAGCGATTCGAAACTCTGCGAAACTGGAATATATTTCATCCGTTCAAAATCTATACAATTTGAAAAAAAAAATATGCAAAATCTCCCAAGCTTTGCTGAGTTATTAAAAGATTTTTGAAGTAATATTTAATACAATTTAACTTCTTCAAGAAATTGTTCCTTCGGAAGACGTAGCATAAAACAAATAAAATGAATGTACGAGAAATTATGCCGCAAACAATATAAACACAATATTATAACAATATTATACAAATATTATAATAAATGTGACGATCGAACAAAATGAAAGAATCGCCGATTAAATTAAGCAGAAATTGAATTTTTAATAAACCATCAATAATAAGCACCACATTGTTTTCGACACACTGGGTTTTAGCGTGAAATTGATCGCGTCCAAACGAATTTGTAAATGTGCACAAAGCAGCCGGTTTATTAAATTCGAATGCAGAAATTATTCGACGTTATGTGTCGTTATATTTGATCAATGAACGTTTCGATGTGAACTATCGATCGTTGGGCGAACCAAGGATCAGCGGAAGAGTATTTCCAGGGAAAACGATTCGGCGAATTCAAAACAAGAAATTGTTTTTTGTTGTCCGGTCTGGTTTCAGCTAGATAATCCGTGGTTTAGGGATGCAGTTTGCGTGAGCCGTTCCCGTTGCGTGACTGCGAAGTCACGCTCGTTTTATACCAGTTAAAGTGGTCGGAAAACAGTTCCGTTCCCCCGTTACACCATTACATGTTTCCTGTGATGGCATCTAATAAAAAACACACGATAAACCCGCGGCCCGGAGAACCATTAATATTTAATCCTTACACCGTTCCATACTTATGCGCGTGATTAATGCGTCCCGATAAACCGAGCCGAGTGTTTGTTGCAGGGGCATTCGAGCATCGATCGTGCCTTTGAACGTTCGCGATCAGGATGTTATCAAGACACTGTAAATAAAATGCTGACTCCATTAGTGTCCGCAACGAGAACTTAATCATCATCATAAACGTACAGTCGCGTCTGGGTGACAGAAGTTTTTTACACTTAAGAAATCAAATTCTGTTACAATCTGTCGAGTAAAGTGAATTTTGTTAAGATCTAACTGGTGCATTTGCATTCGCTTTCATTACCCGTTTGGATTATAAAAGTAATTGTTGTAATGGGACTGCGCTGAGCTTTCATTTAAGCTCTTAAGAGTTTGAAACTTCAAACGAGAATGTAATCTAAAATCGATTTGAAGCAACCTCTTAAGATCCAACTATTTTTCCCTGAGGTATTGGCCGAGATTCCTCGATTCCTCTAAATGGACCTATCATAAAGTGCGCTCCTCAAGCTTTAATTTAAGCCCTCAAAAATTAAAAAATTCCAACGGGAAGATAATTTAAAATTTAAAACTTAATCCAGTCCCAGCCTCTCAACATTTAATTTTTCTTCCCCTAGCTATCGATCAGCATTTAACAATTTGTAGGTATGATTTCGAAATTTTTCCTGAAACATAAATACACCTACTATAAAGTACAATCTTCCAGCTTTAATTTGAGGCCTAAAAAGTTCAAATATTCCAACGAGAAGACAATGAAAAACAATTCGAAGTATCCTCTTAAAAATAGTTTTCGAATTATGTTTGATGGAATTAAATAATATTATAATGAAGATTGAGTGAATTAAATATTTTTAAAAGGATCTTTGAAGAAACCTAACAATTTTATGACATTCAATTTTGTAGCTGTGAAATTTTTAGCACTGTAATCAAATGAAATTGCCTTTTGCTGCAAGAAGTAGATGTCAGAAGTTAAGACATTCCCACACGAAACATGAATTTGTCGAGCCAAGACTCCCCCGGTTAAAATATGGATCTCTCTGGTTTTATAGCAAAGGGTTCACCCCTTATGGCTTCATCAGCCGTCTTTGATAGACTAAAACGTAAACTTTATCGCCTGTGTTTATCCACGTCGTTTCGCGGAGAAGACGAGACGATGCACTTCTCACGTATGACACTAAACATGAGTATAATGTAAAAGAATAATGGCAGTTGCGTGCTGCATGTTCCGGCAGGTAAAGAAGAACACGATAAACTGCAACGAAACGCGGAGACCATTAATTAGGGTTATCACTCATTAGTGCTTGTACAGAATGAGTGCGTTCGTACAGATACATTCTTTGCATTCCTGCTTCCATTAATCGCATTGTCTTCTAATGCTACTCGTATGCCTGCTTTTTCTACTCATTCAGTCTTGCATCTTACTATACTCTTTCAACCTACTTCCACTCATTTCACTTTTTTCTACCGAATTCTTTTTCTACTCCATTTTCTGACTACTCAATTCTCTTTCTCTACTCAATTCTCCCTCTGCTCAATTTTCTCTCCGCTCAATTCCCTCTCTACTCAATTTTCTTCCTACTCAATTCTTTCTCTACTCAATTTTCTTCCTATTAAATCGCCTCTCTACTCAATTTTCTTTCTACTCAATTTTCTCTCTACTCAATTTTCGTTCTGCTCAATTTTCTCTCTACTCAATTTTCGTTCTACTCAATTCCACCTCTACCCATTTTTATCTCTACTCAATTTGTTTTCTACTCAATTCTCTCTCTTTTCTCCATTTTCTTTCTACCCATTCTTTCCTCTACTCAATTCCACCTCTACCCATTTTATCTCTACTCAATTTGTTTTCTACTCAATTCTCCCTCTTCTCCATTTTCTTTGTACTCAATCCTCTCTCTACTCAATTCTCTCTCTACTCGATTTTCTTTCTACTTATACATATCTCTTCTAATTATTTAAACTTCTTCAGTTCTACTCATTTGACATTTTGGATTCATTCATCTCACTTTCTCCTTCGACTCATTCAAGGTACAGCGGGTTTGAAATTTTGAGATGTTAAATGGTGCAAAGATTAATATTCGAGAATATAAAATTGTGGTCAGGTGTCATAAAATATAAGCGTGTACACTGTACGCGAAAGGTGTAGCTCTTTAAAAATTGGGTGCCCCGCTGTACGATAAATAATTTCAAATTTTCGAGCTACTTAGATGGACCATAAATAATATTGCAATGCGTGCAAGCCATCCACGTTCAATATTGTGTGGACCGAACGAGCGCGTAATAAGCAGCCTGCGGATCTTTATGCAAAGTAAAGAATTCCTAAAATCGTTAAATATTTTCACTTGTTGTCATAAACGCATAAAATCCGTAGTCCAACAACAAGTCATTTTCCAGTTGAAGCGGAGCAGGTGCATAAAGTAAAAAATTCTACTCTGTTTTTGTGAAAATTAGATTTTCCCACGAAGAGGAAAAACGTTCGGCGTCGCAGTTACCGAAACGCAAAATTGTTGTCGGACAGTGTGATCAGCAGCCAAAGTAGGAGCCGAGAGTGATGCCGTGTTCGGAGCACCGAGCGGGACCGTTACAGTCCATCAAACGACAATTTTCGTTTCCAATAACAATTAGACGACCGGTATCGCGCCGGAGGACTGGATATTATCCCGAGTTGCTAGGATATCCAGTGCACGGCGATTGAAGGGCCGAGGTCTCTCGCGACACGAACAGCAGTGCACCGGAGTGCAGCCACCGCCGCCGCCGCCGTGTGCTTCGCCGGGGCGATTGACCTGGCTGACCTGACCCAGAGTTGCGTCGGAGTTGCAACCGTGTTCGGACGGAATCGTCAGGGTTCGAGCGTGTTCGCCGCGACCAGGGGAGCCGCTCGATATTTCCGCGGACCAGCCGGTAGTGCAAATCCCACTGTTGGCGAACGCAGACCTCCACGACGAACGGAGCGTTGAGAAGCCCGTTTTCTCGACACCATTCCATTACACGAAAACTATAGGTGATACGAAAGAAAAACAAATGTTTTACACGAAAGTTGTAGGATATAGTATAGAGTACACGATGATTGTATTTGTTTGACATTGCCGTAACCTTGAGAAACTGTAGAGATTGCAATTGAAATTTTTAGTGGAAACCTATATTTTTTATTACGAATTCTCGAAGGTGACAGCAAAAGATTTACAAAATACTTAGAACACTTTTGTCTTTTAGATTTTTATACTATGTATGATTTGTATCGGTGGAACTTCTCGCCAAGCCCCATTTAAAGACAGTAATCCTTCCCGTAATTAAATAAAGCCACAGTTATTGGGTGGTCTTACAATTCGTCTCCGAGTGAGTAATATGAATTAGAATAAATTTCGCCACGAAGTAACAGTGGACATTTTATGCCAAGTCCCATTTGAATGAAGTAATACTTGCCATAAATAAGTAATGTCGGAGGTGCTGGGTGATTTCAGTCGCCGAGTGAGATAATTAATATACTATAAATTTCGCCACAACATAACAGACGGATTCAAATCGGAGTCGTCATTGCCGATGCAGCACTCGAGTGAAATTCATTAAGTATTCCGCCGTGACGCGTGGCGCCGCTGTTTACCTTCGCTCCTTGCTTGCAGGTTCCTCTACAGAAATATGAATTCGAACGCAATTATTCATTGGCCGACCTAATTACGTCAATGGCTAATGAATATTTATTTTCGAACACGTTTCTCTCACGGCGTCGTTGCAGCGGTAACATTTTACACGGGGAACAGTTTACGCGGCGCAACGAAGAAATTTAATTAATTCACAAATTATATTACATTCGAGTTGCCTGTCAATGATCAATTTACAGAAAAATATTAACGTTCACAGCCATGTATATTGGAAGGGATAGTGTGTTCAGAAAATTGTCAAATATTCAGAAACTTTTAGGTGAGACTGACGTTTTCTGGTAAAATAAGAAATGTTTAAAAGAAGGTCAATTTCTTACGGGAAGACAGTGTGCAAACGATTTGAAGTAACCACCTAAAACGCAATTATTTTTTTCCCTGATATCGAATTTTTTCCGGAGACGTAAATAATCCTGTCACAAAGTGCGATCTTGAAGCTTCAATTTAAGCTTTCAAAAGTTCAAAAACTTCCTCGGGAATGCATACTAAAATTATTTCAAAGTAACCGCTTTATGTCCCAATTATTTTTCTCCGTCGATCGGGATTTGCCAATTTTGTCAGTATGATTCCCAATTTTTTCTTGGAACGCAAATCAACTCAAAGTACGACCTTCCAGCAATAATTTAAGCCTCCGAAAGCCCAAAAATTCCCACAGGAACACAGCGTGAAATCGGTTCGACGGAGCCGAAGTGCCGCAGACACAGAAAAAGCAACGATAAACCCGCAGGACGCGTGAACTACAAATATCAGAGACAGGAGACAAGTTTCAGTGCCGACAGCCACTTAGAAAAAAAAAAGCAGACTAATTTATGCCGTTTGTCTTTCTGTCGTCGAGCGAGCGGCCCGATTATGGCACGAAAGGGAGCGGACATGGTCTCGGCGCGAGGAATCATTCGTTGCTCGTTTTCACTTATGGATCCGATGTTATCGACTCGTCGGCTGCACGCCATCTTGGCCGCTCGATAACGAACGCACACGGGTAATATTTTATTGCCGGGGCGTTTAACACAATGGCTCGATGACGAACAATCGGCCGATGGACTCTGTATCTACTGGGTCCCAACGGTTCGATGGGTTCGCGTCGCTTACGTTCGTTTGATCGACGACAAAGGCGACCACTGATAATAATGACGAATGAACGTGGCCAGATGTACCGTGTAATTGTAATTCAATACAGCCGACCGTCAACTTTGAAACCGTATCCCCGGGTATCGATCGGGCACGCTGGCCGATCGAACGGCACAACATGAACACGTATCCGTCGAGGTGTTCATTTCCTCGGGAACTCGAAACCGCGCTTTCAAATTCTGCTCTCGACGGAGAAACAGAAGGGACGTGCCTCGCAGTTTTATACATGAAAATGATCGGATGAAAGATGGATGCCGGTGTCCGACGAAGATGAAAAATTCAAGGTGGCGAAATAAGAAATTCCTCCAGTGGAAAATTTTAGGTTTCCGAAAACACTGCTACGTGCAAAATTAACGACTTGCGGACGAGGATCTCCTGAAACGCAAGAAATATTCTTCTTCTTTGTAGCATGCCAATTATGTATCGTGTAGAGGGTCTGTATGCAAAATAAAAATTGTCTGCATCGATTGCAAGAAACAGCAGACATATTGAAGCGTCTTCATTCAGTATAAGTTGTTAAAATCTTTTGACCTTTCTACTGTTTTGTATTTCACCATCTCGTTGCTGTCGTAAATGCGTAAAAGCCGCGATTCAGTAATATGAAACACAAGTGTGATTTTTTCGAAAATTTGTCAAATTTACATAATTCTTCATACGAACATTTTTTTTTAGGAGTTAGTATCGCTCTCATTTTTTCGAAGATGATTTCACATTTGAGACGAAAAGCAATCACGATAATTTAGGAATAATTACTTTCTTAAAAGGTAGAATCTAGCGGATGTTGTTATAGTGAACGAAATTTAGTAAAGCCAGACTATAGTAGCAGACACCATTTGCACGATGCTGAAAATAACGATGCTTTTTATTCAAATTTCGTATAAGCAGCAACTGTCTGCACACATTGCAACATTTTTGCGGCAGATTATACATAATTACTAAAAAGTCGCACTAAAAGATTTTTAGGCAGCCACCATGGTTGCAATGTATGCAAATATTTAAAAAACTGTATTTTTAAGGCATGAGAAATTTTATTGTGACCGCTACCTTGTATACGCGATTAGCTTTAATGTGTATGAAACTGTTGCGCGAATTCTTTTCCCGTAATCTCCGGACGAATATACAGTGTCAGGGATCACGGAAACGTTTATCGTGACTGGTTTTGCATTTTTCCAAAAATTATGAAACCGTATCAAACGTTATAATGTTTGTCGTTATCTTCTTGGCTCAGATTTTACTCAATGTTATTTATAAAATGAAAATAAAATGCTCTGCATTATTCTTAACGAACAGAAGCCGAGTAAAAAGTGTCCATTATGTATACCAGTTAAGGGTTAACATAATTTAAGAACACTGTTACTGTTAAGTACCGACCATTATTGTCGACTTATTAGAATTTTTATCTAATTTCTATTTCTTACGATTCACTAAAAAATCCGCAGTCTGGCGATGATTGTACAGAAATTGTAAAATGAGCTCGAAGTGTGTGCATTTCTTGTACATGAATTTTCGAAGTTTCAATTCGCATAGCGGGGATATTACCGAAGCCACAGGTAATTCCCGAGGAATCCCAAAAAGATTTCGGGGCGAATTCGCGCACGTGGATGTGTCACGGTATCCGTGTTATCACTGAAAACGATGCACCATTAACGCGGCATTAAAGCTGAATTCCAGCGAGTTCTGAAATTTCATATTCCACGCGCGCGGGCGCAAAAGTTAAGCACACCGAGGGATTAACTTCCGTTACAACCCAATTTTCCAACTTTGTATATTTCATACCGCGTTACCAGTTACCGTGTTTCAGGCCAGCCTCCGTCTGTCATATTTCCGCCGAGTTTCGCCGAGTGTTGCTACTATCCCTGTTTTCGCTATCCCGACGGTTTCGCTCGCGGATCTGACAACCACTATACCTGACGACGCTGTTACAACCTTCCGGTTCAACAAGCTTCCTAACATTACAACCCTTTTGATCTGAGCTTTTTCCCAAATACTATACAATTCTCATTACGTCTGAAAACGAATATTTCGCATCGTCAAAATTCGAAGGGACAATAGTAATTTAACGGTTAAACTATCAATTTTTTATTATTTTTTATGGGACGTTTATCATCATATTCGTGACATTTTTCTGATTAAATTGATACCAAACACGATATAGTTCGATTCATATTTACTCGTGTAATCCATGATATAATAGGACCTCGATTATCCGAACTGTTCTGCGATATAAGTGTTTTCGGATAAATAGAACAGCTATCTAGGTATAATGCTGGATTCAATCTTCACCGGTTTGTACGATGAATCGTGTTGTAGATCGCTTTAGATGGAATGGATAATTTCATCGGTTCGGATAATCGAGGTTCCACTCCGTATCGTGGATTGAACGGGCAAACGTAGTTCGAATTATGTCATGTTTGGGCTCATTTTAATCAGAGAAATGTCACGAATGTGTTCGTAGAAATTTCATAACGATACAACCAAAAACAAAACAATTTTCTAATGAGCCCCTCAAAGTGAACACTCTGCATTAGTGGGGCGAAATTTTTCGAGAAATATCATGAGAGAAGTATGCAAGAACGATTTATAACACTGCAATACTCATTAAAATTACTTCGATATTGTAGGACTTTTAAGAGTTGATTGTTCAACAGACATGTCAAGCAAACTTATCAAGTCCACGAAAAAAAAAAAAAAAAAAAATTGCAGGAGCGTTAAACAGAAGGTGCAAACGCTTCAGAAAACGGGAAAGCGAATTAAATCACAGGAAACGGAGACGTCAGACTTGCCGGTTAAGGGAAAGAGGGGATCTCGCGTGGAAAACGCGAATAAATTCCTCTGTATGGAAATGCCGGGGAAAAATGGAGCTTGAAGTTTCCTCCGGGTCGGGTAGAAGAAGAATAACGAGTCATCGTTAGCGTGGCGTCCTAATCGTACAGGGGTGCAACAACCCAACCCCCCGGACTGTAGAAAAATCCTCGAGCCATCCCTTATCGGGACAGAAGTTTCTATTCGCGGGGGAAGGGGGGGGGGTTAAACCATAGTTATCGGTGTTATCTAAATCCGCAGTTATCAATTTTCCTTCTCTTGGACGGGACAGTGTACATAACGCGCATTTATTACGTTACCATCGACGAACGCGATGGGGAAACCAGCCGGCGTCCCCGTTTCCAGGGGAACGACGGGAATGGCGGCCGGAATGGTAACAGGCTTTCGGTTCCCCGTGAAAAGACAGATTTCATTTGATAATTCCCAACGTGGACCGGCGGCCGTTGTTCATTTTTATCGTGGAAAACGCTGCCTCAGCAATATCGCGAGAAATTCAGAACCTTTCTTCTGTCGCCGGATGATTCGAACGGGAAATGCTGTTCGCCTTAAATGGCTTCCGCCGCGAAATATTGTATGGCGAATTGAAATAGTGGTGTCGCGTGACGTGGCGCTGTCGAACCTCCGTTATCCGAAGTGATTGGGATCAAGATTATTATTTACATTTCATGTAAAAAAAAATTGTTAATTATTATCAGGTTGTTACACGTGAAATGGTAGATTTCTAACAGTATCGTTAAACAGACACAACATTTTTCTATTGGTCAAAGTAGGCACCGTTCTGATCAACGAATTACAAGTTCTTTCGGATCGGTCCACGTTAAATCGAGTATTTCTTAAGATCGGCATGACCGATTTTGTTCAAAATTTAATACGTTCTGGTGCACAGGAAATTAGGGGCAGTTTAAGTTATCGCTTCGCTGACTTCCAGCTTGTTTGTAAAATACAGTCCGTTGAAGTCTGTGATATTTCCGTATTTCGTGAGAACACGTCTGCGTTTTGAAGAACTTACGAATTATTATCGCGGCAACTATTCGAATCGAATTCTGTTTATATGAACGTGGAAGGTCCGACGCGCGATAATACTGTATAATTGCGGGTCAAAAGGGACCCCAGTTCCTCCGTGGGAGGGTTAAACCACGCGCGTTCGATCGCGTTCTCGGGAGAAGCGCACGAGAGCCGTGGGAATTCCTCCGCGGGAAATCTTGAGGAAAAGTTCCTCGGGTAAAAATTTATTCCGCAAGGACTGTCTTCGCCCTAGCGTCGCGTCGGTGTCCAAAAGTTCCTGTGCTTTTATTTAACGGTCGCGGGGAAGAGCAGGCAAGGCGGGGCCGAGTTCGCAAACACTCGCCGAAAAGTTTGCCGGAAGGGACGGCGAGGCTGCAACACGCCGTGCCGCAGGTAACTTATCCGTGTTAATTATTCAGCCGGCAGATACAAGCCCTCGTCCACCTCTGAAAATCGTAGACGAGCCTCCCCGCTCGATCATGAATAATGCAATGTTTGTATCTGAAGTTGCCAACGGGAGGAAAGATGCCCGCGGTATTCCTCGGTATATCGAACGCATTTCCATTTTTACACCCGGTTACTTGAGACTGACGCCCTCTGGCGTCGCGAGGCCACCGTTTCCCGATTTGGCAGCTCGAAAAACAACTGAACTGCATCGACCTGCATCCGAAAACAATGACCATCCGCGGCATCGTGCGTTCGACGCGTTTACACTCGCGAATGATCTTCGATTTTATACGAGGGTATTAGATGAGCCATCATAATTCTCTTGCGTACAGCTCTTTTCGACTAAAAAAGAATACGTTCGGTTAGTTCGACGATGTAGCAAAGTCATCCTAACATTTCAAAAGGATTGGTTCGACCCATCAGTTACAATAAATTCCCAAAGTATCCTTCATTTTTCACAATTTCTAAGTACGTTTGCAGCTCCGCCATTATAACTCTCCTACGTATAACTCTATTCGTCTAAAAAAAAATATGTTTGTCTACTGGAATAGTGTAGCAAAATAGTTATAAAATTTCTAGAGGATTGGTCTAACCCACTGGCTACAATAAATTCCCAAAATTCCTTCGTTTTCGACATCATCGTACGATATAAGAATCATGTGTGCAGCTCTGCCATTATAACTCTCTTACATTCAACTTTTCCCGACTAAAAGAAATATGATTAAATACTCCAAACACGTAGAAAAATAGCTCTAAGATTTTTAAGGGATCGGTCCAACCGACTGGCTACAATAAATTCCCAAAATTCCTTCGTTCTCGACATCATCGTTCGACGTTCGCATCAGGTTTGCAGCCGTTATAACTCTCCTACATCCAACCTCATCCGACTAAAAAAAATACGACTAGGTACTTCAAGGACGTAGTAAAACATCTCTGAAATTTTAAAAGAATCGGTCGAACCGTTCGGCCACAATAAATTCCCAAAAACTCCTCCGTTTCTCGACGGTCGTCTATATTAGATTTGCACTCGGTCTGGCGGAGTCGCCATAGTTTTTCTCGCAGCTCGCCGGTATCAATTTTCCAGGGGACGGTGTGGAAGCAGCAGGTTTCGCCGGGCAACGGTGACAGCGAAATTCGAATCCGGAAAACTTCCGCAGACACATCGGCTCCGTGAAAGCCCCGAGCGTAATGGCTCGAGACAGTAGAGCGGAGAAACTCGGCCGTCGCGTCGCGTCGCGAGCGGGTCGCGCGAGCGGGACGTGTCAAGTTACAGGCGGCGGAGACTTAACCGGGGATAACTGAATACAGAAACTTCCCCGGCAGTCTCTTGTTTACGAACTAAAAATTTCACACCCCCTTAAAAGCAACGTCGATGGGGACGAAGCTCGTCGGCGCGGAAACGGAGACCCGCCCCACACGATGGAACACACAACCGTGAGCGAACCGAGGGGAAAAAACCGGGACGGAAACTCGATGAAATTTATAAAGCTTTCCCGGCGAACGTATTTATTATTTTTTTTATTTTTTCGCTGGACTCCCCGCGTCTGATTCCACTATATACGTCAATTACGTCCTGAAACGCGATCCGGAGACAAAGGGTCAATTTAATTGTTAGTGAACGTTGGTAAATACACCGTAAATTGATACACGATTTTTCCGTTTTGCTGTTTTAAGGTCCATTTACAGTGAATTCTCTATATATGTCGCCAAGGCATGGCCGATAAATGTCGCTAAGTTATCCCCACTACGCGGGGTATACTCCGTGAGGGGTCTAGAAGATCCTTTTCTACGTTCGGCGCAGACCGACTCCTGGACGATAAACGACATCAAGACCCGTGTTGACGACATATATCGAGAATTCGCTCTACATAATATCTCCGAGCTCAGTAGAATCAAAGCACAGCTGAAGTACTTTATTGATGGTGTTTTATCATTGCAGCTGCCTTCATCAAAGGTGAAGACTCTGATACGTTTCTGTATCATGTATTATACATGTATTATGTACCTGATGTGTTTTATCATGATTTTCAATTACTTATTATCACCACGGACTTTTTCTACAAAGTGAAAATTGTTTGAAAGTAGCGAAAGAATTCCTCCAGTAACTGTGCAAAAAATGGTGCGAATGTATTAAAAAAAGTTCTACATTAATTGTACAAAACAAAAGTCGAAGAAAAATGTATTTCCCCATTTACAATAACATAACGACAATATTAAATTATAAAAGTGTACGGTCGACAATGAGACCTTTGCGGTATCACACACTTTCCTCGTTTTATTTTTATAAAACAGTTAAAGAAAATCGTATGTCAAGTTTCAAGGGCGTATTGCAGAGAGGAAGCTTCAATGTTGGAATCTACGAAAGATTCAGCCACTAAAAATATTTGTCAAAGTTTCCAGAGATGTTCGTATTTGTCTCGCATTCAAGAAAGAAAAGCATCTCTGAAGACGCTTTGATTTCCCGTCTGTTAAGCAAAAATATTTTTGGAAGCAACATCGCCGATGGATTGTCGCGATCTCTTTTATGGAATTAAAACAGTGTAAACATCGAGAAATGTTCGAGACACCGGGAAACATAGCGTTGAAAACACGTTTAGGAGCGGCCGTGTTCGTTAGGTCGTTAGTTCGCCAGAAAACCGCAGCCTAACGCAATTTCCAAGGGTTACGTGCTCGATCGTATCTCCCTTCTTGTAGCTTGTGTTTCGAGCCGAACGGATGGCAGGACACCGTCGTCTTGGGAATCGCGATTGATTTAGAGCACGGGTCGCCTATCTCCGAACGCGTTGTTTACCTTGGGACACGAGCGAGAGAGACCCCTGTGTGCGCCACCCCCGCGTTAGGGGATAATCTGGTCCGCGTGCATCGAACCGGATCGATGGAAAGTATTTCTCGACGCGTCCACTCGATTTCCTCCAGAGATTTAAATCGTTATTAGGTATTGGAGGCGACTCCGTCGAGATCCAGGAATTCCTGTTTCTTCGCTCGAAATCGACCGGCGGACTTGTCGCTGCGCGCCCGACCACTCTTTGTCCGGTAAATACCGAAATTAATTTAATCCGGTGTCTCCGTGCGAAAATTCAACCATCCCCTATTTTCGATGCTGTCCAATCCCGTACCCCACTGCACCGAAATTTTAATGTATTTGTCCCAAATACGATGGTAACTACATTGCGGATCTTTAGGCAAAATAAAAATTGTAACCGGGGACAGAAGTTAAATACCAACATATTCTTTCTCTTAATATTAGGGGAACCCATAAGTAATCAATTATTTTGTGAAGTAAATTCAGGTTTTTATTTCTTAATTTATTATACAATCTCCATCATTATCAAGGACAGTTTGCCATCTTTCCTGCAAATTTTCAATCCCCCTCTTGTAGAAATCCAGGGTTCGTCAAGCAAAATATGACTCAAGGTGCCTCCTTACATCTTCTACAGAAGTGAATGTTTTATTTCTTAAATAACGCTCCAGAGATCCGAAAAGATGATAGTCAGAGGGAGCAATATCCGGTGAGTACGGGGGTGCGGTGAAACTTCCCATTGCAATTCTTTGATTTTTTCCTGAGTGAGTTTCGCTGTATGGAGCCGGGCATTGACAATTTACAGCATTACACCTTTTCTGTGGACTAAAGATGCTCTCTTTTTCAATAGTTCTGAATACATTCGTTGTAATTGCCGACAATACAACTCAGCAGTAACTGTTTCTCCAGGTTTCAACAACTCAAAGTGAATTATGCCACGACAGTCCCACCAAATGCACAGTAACACCTTTCTAAGTGATAAGTTAGGTTTAGGGGTTGATATTGCGGTTTGATTAGCAGAAAGCCATTGCTTGGAACGCTTTATGTTATCGTAAAGAATCCATTTTTTATCTCCGGTAATGATTCTGCTAAGAAATGAATCTCTACGAAGTCTGGAGAGCAATGAAGTGCAAATTGATCGACGTATATTCCTGTTGTTCTCAGATAATTGATGCGGTACACATATTCCTTGCCTGTATGCCTTTCCCATTTCGTGTAGGTGCCTTTGTATAGTTGACCATGTGGACCCAAGGCTTCTCGATAATTCTTGTATACTTAATTTTGGATCAGCTTCCACTAGAGATTTTAGGGCGTCATTATCAAATTCAACTGGTCGTCCACTTCGAGGCCTGTCAGAGAGACCATAATCACCAGCAGCAAACCTTCTGAACCAACGTTGACACTTGTTGACCTTCAATACATCTCCATAAACATCGCAAATTTTCTTTCTTGTTACCGTTGCATTAAATCCTGCATGAAAATGAAAAAGTTTGAAATGACGAATATGATCCTGGGAAGGTACGGACGCCGCCATTTTATTACAGGGTTGTAAAAAAAAATTGTACCTTTTAGAATATTTTGAACACAGGCTGCTTTATCGAAAACTGTAAAAGAATACGTGTTTCCTCTTCAACGATCGGTACAGAACGAAGACAAAACAAATTCTTTGCAAATAATTGATTACTTATGAATACCCCTAATAATTTTTATGTGAATATAAAATAATAATTTAATTTAATTTAAAAAATTTAAAAAAAAATTTAATTCTTAAATTCATGTAATGTTTTCAGTTTTATGTTTGTAAAATTCGCACTCTAATGACAACACTTTTAAATGGAAATCTACACTGAATTCTTATTATTTTTGTATGAAATATTCATGTTTGAAAATTGCAAATGCACGTATAGTGATAATGTCGGGAACATTATCCACCACATGCACGCTGAGTTGTTCGTATTGTGGCTGTAATAATTTTATCACACATTGTATTTTAAACTTGATAAAACTATTACGCATAGTAAAGAGGTGGTTTAATTGCAGCTTCTGCAAATTAGTCCATAAAAATTCACATTTGCATACGCATCCATAATCCAACAATTATAATTCATTATACACGTGCGGTTTCCCCACAGTGGGCTCGTACACGGGGATGCAGTTTATGTGATTTAAGTCCAGAGGTCTCTGGGACTGGATGCAACTATTAAAAGATAATAAATATTGTCATTTTCAGTGGACAATGGATCTTAACATTCGCGACCAGTTTGGGGGGCTAAATGCTGGTATCATTAGTAGCGAGCAAGAACCATGTCCTCAATCATTTTCAATTTCAAATTGAATAGATCTATAATAATTTGAATAAATCGATTTTTCTTACGCTTTTGAATCACATTAATTGTTGCGATAAATGCATAAACTCGGCTTTGGCAAGAAACCCGACTGCATGAATTACAATCTAAAGCACGTTATCGTGCAGTGAAATCTGGAGAGACGTACAAAAATTGCGACCCAGCGCCCGTTTCTTCGCGCCGCTTTAAAAACTGATTTTGAATACGGGTCAGCAGTCCATCAATCACCAGTTAGCAAAGAAAGGTGCAATCCAGATTGCATCCGCAAGTAACCGACACGGAGATGGCCGGTTGCGGTCGGTTTTCCATAAAATGATAGATTCCAGCCCTGATTGGGTACCAGAAAGTAAAAAAAAAAAGAAGTATTTCATTTAAGCGATCGACCGTGTGCCGGAAGAGAGCGGCGCGACTAAAACAACAAGACTCAGATAAGGGCACACGCGAGTGCCTATCCCCGCGGTTGAGCGATTGCAAACGGAACTGGAGGGCTTGCTTCCTCGTGACTCTGCCTATCAACCTGTACACCTGAATTTACGACTCGAGAATACCTTCACTCTATAAATCCAGCACGACGCCGCGCCGGCCCTGAAAGCCTGCTTATCTAGATATCCGACTATCCGGTTATCGGGACCTCTGCTCCTTCTCTTTCCGTCGGAGCACCTCTAATTGGCCGGTAAACGCGAACCAGCTCGATTGCACCGCCGACACGAGAAACGATTATTCAGTGTCCGAACAACGTAATCGCCGACCACTGAAAAATCTAGCGAGATTCCAGAATGCCTACCACCCAGACCTGATAAGGCTTTTTTAGCTCCCGGTTGATCCTTCGGGGTCGATACTGTAACTGTAATACCGAAGAACACCGCGTCTCTCCGATGGTACATCAGTTGGGACCCTCGGTCAGCTTGTAGAGAAACAGGGGACCTAACAGTGCTGCGATGTTGCGAGGTTGATACGGTAATGCGGAGCAATTCTAGAGTCGTGTGTATAGTCAGCTGTCAAAGTGTTTGACACGTACAAATCACTCGATTTAGCTTTTTTAATGGACTTTCAGTAACACTTTTAATTTTTTTCTACACTACAATTCTATTCCGAGGTAGCTGCGACCTATAATACCGAAATACACCGCGCCTCTCTGATTGCACATGAGTTGGGACTCTCGGTGAGCTTGTAGAGAAACAGGGGACATAGCAGTGCTGCGATGTTGCGAAGTTGAGGTAATGCGGAGCAATTCTAATTAATAAAATGTATAGTATTTTGAAAAAAAGTTATTGAACTTTTACATATTTGACAATGTACTGCAATATTAAATTTCAAAAAACTGTATGTTTCCGTAAAATTGGTTTTATCTGTACAATTAAGAAGAATCATAAATATTTATGTTATGTAAAATCGTTTATGGTGTAAGTGCGTCAACTTAGGGATTCATTAATGAGTGTTTGGAAATGGAAGAAAGACGAATTCATGACAATTATGATGACAGAAGGCGGTGAAAGCTGGTTGACGCGTTCATTCATGGTACTTAGGAAGTTATGGCACTTGCCTAATTGTCTATCGACAACCTCTTGGCTCTTGTTAACTACTCAACCGACGTGATCAGCCACGTTGCATCCCTTGACACGCTTCATGGATGTTAAGCCGAACTGCTAGAAAACATGTCAATAATATCGATAGTAAACTTGTCTATCCTTTAAGGGATAGCGTTTGACAGTTTGAAACATTTCAAATATGGAACAAGACAAAGCAGAAAATATTGGTATCTAGGTCATCAAAGAACATCATTTAACACTAGGTTTACGGAGCCCTAAAAGTTTACATTACTTTATAAAAATAACAAGAACGCCGTCTGTGCAAATTTTTAGCCATTTTTTCTATACCTAAAGAAATAAAATTGTTAAATATTTCCTCATGGACGCATATTTACAATCGCATTATTCGCAAATTAAAAGTATTAGAGCACGTTATTTTGGGTCCCTTGAATCTATTAAGACACACTCTAATTCGATTAACATCTTACAAACCGCGAACGTCGCAAATAGAACATTCCTCGCCGGTTTATCCCGCTTAGGATTCTACAAATTTCAAACGGTACGGAGCACTATATAATTCTAAGCTCCGAAAATACGGCGTCCAGTCTCTCCTGGAAATATTTAATCCTCTTAAAAATTTCTTGAAGGTTTAAGCCGTGGGTGGATGAACTTTGGTATCGACGCAGGGGAGCCTCCCATGGCTTATCCTTCCCCCTGAAATATGGACACCGTCACTTAAAAATTACGGATCATCCGGCGAGGAGAATTAAGTAAACTGTTATAGTTTCTTCGTGTTAACCTTTCCTTCCCCTGCCTTCAAAATTTACAAACAAACCACGCGAAACAATAACAATTTTATTACAAATTTTCACTCCACCATTCGAAGACCATGTTTTCCATAATTTCCTAACACATTCTTTCTTTATAATATATTTGAAAAACGCTATTTATAAAATAAAGTCGTAAAGGAAATTAAATTCGTAAAGGAAAGAAGATTTTCCAAAGACGTGTAACTACCATACAGGGTGTCCCTAAAATATTTCCTTGAAAAGGGTGATTCCTAAGGTCATTTGCAATAACTTTTTCCTTTACGAAAATATTCCCCGCGGCTTCGTTGAGGAGTTATCGACGAAAAACACGGACCAATCAGAGCGCCGCTATAGCGGACGGGTTCCGCCTCAGCCAATGCCGACCCGAAACCCGCCCGCTACAGCTGTGCTCTGATTGGTCCATGTTTTTCGTCAATAACTCCTAAACAAAGCCGCGGGTAACATTTTTGTAAAGAAAAAAGTTATTTCAAATGACCTTAGGAATCACCCTCTTCAAGGAAATGGGACACTCTGGGACACTCTGTAGGAAAAAACATAAGGTGGACGGGACTCAGCCATAAAATAAAATTATTTCTAACATTTGCGGATTGGGCAAGATGTAAAAATAGAAAATCTATTTGCTAATATAGTAAATTCTCGATATATGTCAACAACAAGGTCTTGCCAGCGTCACGTATCGTCCCTTAGACATACCCGAGCCGTGTTATGTTTACACTCCTCGGCGTCCGAGGCCTCTCGTGTTTCGTGGCCTCTCACGAGTGGGGATAATTCCGCGACGCTTATCGTCCAGGCCTTGGCGACATGAATAGAGAAAGCACTGTATTCTAATTTTCAACTTTGAGGACTGTTTTGATCCTCTGACAATGAATACGAATAATACATGCTACATAAAAGCACGAGTGAATTATGTCTTCGAATTCTAACATTATAATATTGGACTCATAAAAATCGAAGGAAAAAATTTTCTTCAGATTTCAAACTTCGAAAATTGAACTTGTTAGGAACGCGTGGCGACGTCTCGAACCCTGTGGATCGGCTTCGGGATCTCGTCCTGATCGCGGCTCGTTCGAGGAATTCATCGAGCTTCGATCGATCGAACGGGTCTCGCCTCTGTTTACAGCGATTGAAAGAGACGGCCGGTCTCGACGAAAGGAGATGCACTTCGACCCTCTTCGCGCATTAGGCGAGGAAGACGTGTCGGAAACTGATTATCGCGTTTCCAGTAGGCTGGTTAACCATCGAAGGGTGGGATAAATCGATCGCCGGATAATCGTATACCTTCGGAAGGATGGGAACCCGAGCTTTAGGGGCCCACCGACGTTTCATCTTTCGGCGAAGGGATGAAAGAACGAGGCGAGAGGGCTCCGGGAAAAGGGCGGTTTCGCGGGGAGGGGGGAGGGGGAGGGGGCACGTCGATAGTCGAGATAGATAGCCGGCTGGGATAAGCTCTTTATACCCGGGGATAAATTCGACGACAAAACTGTTGGATTAAGGACGCTTTTGACTCCGGCTCGAATATTTATGCGACGCCGCGCCGCGCCCGGAAACTCTCCTAGTGAAGTTCACCGTGACGAATTGTCGGCCGGTGAAAGGCGATACAGAGAATGATCGCGATGTTTGCGGGATCCAGGAGGGGGTCTAATTCATGCACACGCCGGAGACCGAAGGATTTATACCGTGCGCGCCAATGAAAGTTGAAATTGAAAAGACCGGGATTTATTAGTACAGACGTTTCGGTCGGCCAGGACTCTTTCCGAGCTACGGAACAGCGAGCAAGTTTGTTCGTAATTGGATTTTTTAATCGTGCCACTTTCAATTCTACTCGCCGCTCTGTAGTTCTCCAGGAAATAAGCGAAATTACCTACAGTGGAATCGGGAAGTATCTGAACAATGAATTTCTGATCGTGAAATTGTCTACATTTGAACTTTGATGATTTCAAAGTTTATTTCGTAGATTCGCGATAAGGTTGAGTGACCACTTTACCGACAAAAATAGGCGAAAAATGGTTTTACGTGTCTCAACTTTTCGCCCTTATATGAGAATATTTTTCGCTGGGAAAGGGCTCATTCGAAAGAGGAAGGTTCAATCTAGCGCGTGCTGGTCATGAGCTGACGATATTATACAGATATTTGGTAATATAAACATTAGACGTAGGCCAAAAATTGACGATGTGCTTGCCGTGGAATCCAAGCATTTTTATGCCATTGGATGGGTTTTCTGGATGAAATCGAGAGTAGCGCGGGCTAGAAAATATCTTCTGCTACAAATTCATCTATATTTTCTCATGATTCTCTGCGAAATAAAGCTAAAAACTTGAAGCACATTTCTGGCGTCAGAATTCATAATATCGATAGTACAGAGCAAAAAATGTGACAAGTTTAGTCACAGACTTAAGACCCGTCGGATCAAGACCAAGACGGATCTTAAGTCAGTGCCTGGAGGCTGTGAACAGAAATTATACAGCAGTTACCGATCTGCTAACTTTGCAAAAGTCACGTGACTATCCTAGGCGCTTAAAAAAAACAGTACAACAATAATGAATCATTTTCAAGCGTCGAGCCCCTACGCTTGTAAATGTACAAAATGGTCTACTATTTTCGGGAGTTTTCGGAAAATCAATTTTTTGATACAACCGCACGAGAAGTTGTTAGTTTCAGGAGAGAGGGTGAGCATTAAAATGAAATTTTCGCGTGGTATGATCGGCGGTCTGTTGACCCTAATTGCACGAGAATCCCCCCAGTGGGTCAGTCCTCGTCACTGTCAGAGATCTTTCGAGGCTGATGCCTTCGACAGCGATTTGCGATCGTAGCCGAACAGTCCGGGCCAGCAAGATACCAATTAATTGGCCGGACGCTTCATCAGATCGCGGCTTGATATTATCATCCGGCCAGAGGAATCTGTCATCCTGTCGGATACACGCATCCTTCCGTCGAAATCGACGTGCTCCCGAGCCTATTAGGGGGTGCCAGGGCCGAAGGTTAAACCGCGCTTTCGCAGAACCCTGCGCCAGCCACCGTTAATCTCCCGAAAATCTTAATCTCGGCTCGAAATGCGAAATCGATATTATGCAAACCAACGCCAATAAATCCTGGGCTCGGGCTGGTCGGGTTAAGGCCCTCTTCACGGTTCGTAGCAGCGCCGCGGCGGTGTGTGTGCGTATATACCAGTTGCACAGGCTCTGGCCGCTGCTGCTCGTCGATTTTTGTTAATCGTTATGGTATCGTAAAACCGGCATTAAGTTCGCGCTATCGTCGGTTTGAGTGATATCTCGTGAATTGGATTCTCTTCGTAGTTGTGATCTTCAGAGTGATCGGATTGAAACCGAATAAGCCATTGTCATTGCCCGCGCGACTGTTAAACGTTCGACCTGATCACAGTCGGCATTCCGGTTAGCGTTGTTGCTACCGATCAAATTCGGGATTTCGAACGTTTACCACGTTCGACCGCACCCGAATGCAAGTGTCGGGAAGAATTCCGTGAATTTCGGCTCGGGAAATTCAATTGCTGCTTTGTTGAGTGGCTAGTCTGTCATTGGATGATCGAGCATTCTGCTTTCGACTTTCGGAAAATCACCGAATTGCTTTGGATCGAAACTTTTGGCTGGTGAAACTCTAGATAAATGGGGCAACGACGGATCGGTCAGGTAATACTACTTCGGTGATAAAACTCTGTTGTTTGCAGTAATTTCTTTACGAGATATTCATCAACATATTCGTGACGTTTCTCTGATTAAAACGAGACCAAACATGATACTGTTCGGGTCATGGTTGCCCGTTTAATCCACGATATGGTAGAATCTCGATTATCCGAACGAATCGATAGAATATGAGTATTCGTATAATGTAAAGAGCTATAGAGCGGGATTAAATCGTTGCCGATTTCTAAACTGTTTATCCCTCGAATGGTGAATGCAGATACAGTCATTACTCGATATATGTCCCAAATATCTAGCCGATTAAAGTCCCAGAACTATCCCCACTGCCGCGTGGTATAACCAGTTTACACTCCTCGGCGACCGAAGTATCTTCTAGCCGATATATGTCCCTGGGTAAACCCGTGTTGTGGACGTATATCGAGAAAACACTGTATCATTAGTTCGGATAATCCAGGTTCCAGGATTAAACAAGTATTTGTTCCGGGAATCGTGTCGTGTTTGGACTCATTTTAATCAGAAAACTGTCATAAATATGAATGTTGGATAAGGAAACAACTGAAAGCAAAACAGCATTGTCAACGATTGGCCTCCTCAAGGGTCACGCGTATGAAACTGTGAACAATTCTGCGCAGCCCAAGAGATTCGGAAGAAAGCTGCGAACTTCTCAATAAAATACATCGAAGGGCTACCATAGCTCATCGGCTGTCGATGGATCCGTCAGAGTAGCCGCATTTCTCGCGAGGATCCTCTCGAAACACCGCTCGAAGCAGGCCAAAGTGAAAAGTCGAGCGGCGGTGTGCCGTGAGCTCGGCGCGCGCGCGCGGCCATATTGGAACTCTCGACGGCCGAAACGTGTAAAGAGTTGCCAGAGTACTTTGAGACCGGGGCATTCCGCGTTGTCGGAAGTTTTCCCGAGGAATTAAAATCTTTAAAGTCCTAAGATCATTCGGAGTCCCGAAGCTGCTGCCACGCCGGGAGCCCTTTGACTCTTCAAAAGGGCCGGGAGATTAGGAGAGTCCCCGTTGCATTATCGTTCCCGGACATGAAAGACGACCAGAGGAAAAGAGGAGTCGTGAGGAAGCCGCGGACCGAACCAATTCCGCGATTTCTATGTTTTAACACGTCCGTTTGATTAAAATCCTTTTTTTTTCATCGCTCGGGAACGTCACGGCAGAGACGTCGGACAAAAGACGCCCGCGAGAGAGCTTTCTCGCCCGGTTCTCGCGATTAAAACGTGTTTATTGTTGCTCCCACTTAGGTCCCGGGGTTAAAGGCAACTCTTCCCATGTTCTTTTCTGTCAATCCACCGGGGCGTTAATAAACGAACTTGATTTCGGTGTAGCGAGCGCCTGCGTCGAGTGCTTAGCGAATAATTAAGGTGACGCTATCGATTAATTTGGAATTCACTGTAGTTGAACCGCCGATGTGATCGTAGCAATTAACTGCGCCGCACAGTGATTTCGCTTGAAGAATTCAGTGACGTTCCAGGTCGGAAAGTCAGCGTTTGCACAGTTTATATCGCTTTCGGAGGATCTGTGGACTTCGAACATATGTGGATATTCATGAAATTGATTCGATATTTTAGGTATCGTGAACGTGTCGAGCATTTTGATGGGTTACTTTCTTCCCCATGTCCCGGTCATCCTGTTTCATGTCTTGTATCGATTTTCTTTTTATAATACAGAATATTCTTCTGCAAAATAAGACCTTCAGTTAGTGACTACCAGAAATAGGAATTTATTACTCCTTTTAGCTGTTTTAATAAATTGTATCGATATTCTTAACACTTTATCTGGCTCGATAATTATTTTATTAAAATTACATCCTGTGGCAATACTTTATCCATATTTTATCCCTTTGAATAATCTTTGGTAACAATGTTCCAGAGTGTTTTAATAATTCTAGTGATTAAATTAGTTATCGAATTAAAATGATCAAATTAAATTCTATTAAGAAATTGTAATGTGCAAATTTTTTCACGCAATACTGTGTTTATCTGTCAAATATACTCCGCTGCTTAACCGATAACTTTGCCAGGGAGATAATAATGATTTTTTGGCATTAATATACGGACTCGAGGAAAATAACTTTTCGATTTATATTCAATGATTTCGCGCTCGATCCCGATTAAAATAGAAATGTATACGCTTCCCGCGGGGCGTACGGGTGCTTATCTAAATTGCAGTATATATTTAACGAATAATTTAGTAAGCAGGGATTCAATTTATGCGCGAATACAGCAATACTGTATTATTAATAAGTGTTTGAGCATTATTTGCCCGCGAATTTAATGCGATCGCCGCTGTAAACGTTGTGTAATATCGATTCTCACCGGGAATGTAATCTGGCGCGCGAACGTTTCAATGATTCCGTCCGTTGGAAAATATTAAATGTCAAGAAAAGGCTGTACGTGTATGGGGTTTTACTGTTCGATTATTTCATTATTTCTTGTGATTTCGAGCGCACCCCGCTATTTTTGCGACGCATAATATGAACGCCAATGCGTGATATCTCGTCCATTAAAAATTGTTTAGTTCATAAATTCTTTTACTTCTCCATTATTTATTGTAATATGTTCTTGTCACAGAGGGTGGCGTGTGTTTTTCTAATTTCTGCAGCGTCAAATTTTATATTTTGTAACTTTATACTCGAAGTGCTGCCATTTGGTTAACCTTCAATATTTTTGGCTTTTTTTTAAATACCGATTATAGTCATACCGATTGATAAGACTTTTTCATTTCAGAGAAAAATTATAGTTCCATCGTGACTCTAATCGTGGCACAAGTCATGGGCAACAGTTCAACAAACATACAAATAATTCAAAGATTGTATTTCATAATAATAGTAAATGTAGTTGTTTCCCGATAAAAAAAATTTGTAATCATTCTCGAAGGGCAAATGGTGTTCAGAAAAATATTCCAGTCTACAGTATATCGGTCGAACCGATCCGAAATTTTCGGGGCGCTTTCAAACGACAATCGAAACCGGAAGTCATCGACACCGCGCGGAACAAAGCTCGCGGTCGAATTACTCGTTTCCCCCGCGCGTCGTTCCTATTTTTCTGCGGCTACGGTGGCTGCGGGAAAAAAAAAATAAAAACAAAAAAAAATGGAATGGTAGGGAAGGAGTTCTTCAACTTCCTCTGATACCGTTCGGAATGGATTTCTGTCCGGCTCACAAAGGTTCGGGTTCCGGCTTTGCTCCGCCACGTTCTCTCTCTCTCTCTCTCTCTCTCTCTCTCTCTCTCTCTCTCTCGCCCCTATGTCGAATTTTTCCCTGCAGGCGGAAACTTTTAACGAGCTAGGAGAAACTCGGAAACACGGGGATCCATCAGGCCCTGGCTGTAATCTCCATGCTAGTCGCGATCCTATGAAACGCAGGAAAACAGAATCTGCCGAATGGCCGTGCTGGCCACCGGCCAGCAGATTATACGCGTTGTATCGGGCGGAAGTCGCTTTTAGGGATTGTTCGACGGGAGCTGACTTTGCAGTCTTCTACTCGGTTCTCGTAAGGGGATGGAACATTAATTTTGAGCCAATGACGTGCACGGGGCTATGGGAATCGCGGGGACTACCGTGGAATCTTTCTAGGAGATTTCTTTTAACTGGAACTACCCTGAACAAGATCGATGCACAGTGGCCCACGAATGTATTCGAACGTCCTTCAAGTCACAATAACTTTTTTAAAATTGTACCGAATGACTTGACCATCTCGTTAGCTGTTCGAAGCATTTACTAAATGACGTGCAAAAAAGGTTTTTGAAAAAATTTCAACTTAAAATATGCGTCTTGTAGATCTATGTTAGTTATGCACATGCTTAACTCATCATTCTGATTTTTCTTAAATTAAATGCGAGAGTCGAGATTTGCACAAACGTGTGTAATAATTAGTCATTCGTTTTCAATTTTTGTATTTAGTTGATCGATGAATATGAGATAAAAATAAATTATTATAACTAGAATAGGATTCCTATAATTTATTGTACTGTCAGTTAGTGTATGCTATAACTAAATCATCAGGATTGCAAAATCCTTCGAAAATGCACACGAATGCATTGTAAGCAAAATATGCATCCAATAATTCTTTCATAACATTTATCGTTGACGAAGTGAATATATAAATAAAGTTAAAACTATTTAAATATAAAATATAAGACAGGAAACACGGATAAATGAAATTGATCACATTATGGAAACGCTAAAAATGAACAAGGGGTAGTTGCATTAATGCTCTCGGTGATAAATCGTGATACATTTGATAAACTAATATAAATTTCATTTGGTCGATACTTGGGATAGAAATACATTTATCAATTGTCAATGTCTACGTGTCGATTCCTTTCGGCTGTTCTGCCTTTCTTCAGAGATAGCAACTTTGTAATATGAGTTTCGAATGGGTAAAGTCCAATCGAATTAACGTCGAAAGATTAATGGCTGGACGGATCGAGAAAGGGGAGAGCCGAAGCGTAGACAAGGAACTAGGGCCCTGGTTTTTCGCAGTACCGAGCTCACTACTTTCGTTCGCATTAAGTACTTTAATCTACGGAATAATTAATCAGTGTCGGAGAAAAGTAGTGTCACGGTTGTCTAAAGAAAAGCAGCAGAGTTACTATATTAATATAGGCGGCAACGGAGGTTCTACTACGGCGAATATTATGCGTAAACACGGACAATCGGCGGAAAGAATTATGTGCTCTTTCGTTCCCTGATAGTCTCAGAAAAAATATAAATTAACAATAGACAGTGCTCTTTAAAATTTAAATCAGATCACTTTTTTCAGAATATTTTAAACATTGTTCGATGATCAATAAATCCCTTTAACCAATGCAAAATTTTCAATTGCGTTCGTTGTTCTGAAATTAGTATCACTAATAGAATTCGTTCAGTGGGATGACCTAAAACTTCCCTTAAATTATCACAAATTTCGTGGAAGCGATTTCCGTCGCATAATTAACGAGTTCACGATGGAATTAGCGCGAAGCAACGAATTTGGCCAATTTTAGCATCGTCGATAAGCTACGGGGCCCACGGCGATACATGAGATCGACGAAGTATCGATGCTGTTAACGAACAAACCTTAAATAACAATTTTCGCGAACGCTCAGCAGTTATTTACACCAGAAACTACCACTACGAAATAACAGATAATTATATAAAAAAGGGAGAGTTGTACTCTAATAAATCAACTCTCACAACATTTTTGACTCCTAAATATTTCGACTGAATTTCGTAGACGTCAACAAATTTATTTCAACAGTAATATATTAACTGCAGTTACTGCATTCATTAATAACTTTGCTAAAACGTTGAACCTCGTCAATTTGACTGCAAATACTCGAGCATTTATAATTGTACTGTCTTGAAATTTTTGAAAAAGTATTTGTTATAATTTATTCAAAATCTTTAGAACTACATGTTATACTGTGGATCTTTACGCAATATAAAAATTGTAGTATAATTATTGTAGTATAAAATTGTAGTATAATTTACCTTTATCAGTTAAAGGCCAAAGAAAGACACTACGCTACAACATAAAGAAAATTGCAAAAATTCCATTTTCAAATAAAAATCAAACAGCATCGAAGCAAACAGTGAAAAATAGTCCAAACTTTGAGATGAATTCTATGAAATCTAAACACACGAGCAACGATGTTCTTTTTGTCATAAACACAGATACATGCCCGCCGCTTATTGTTTCACGACAGAATACATGGAGGGATAGAAGAAGAATGATTAAGGGATTGCGATGCCGTAAAGGAGAACCTGCCGTGGGGTTGGAGAATGATTCGTTTCCCCAAGGGTTCGAAGGGAAGAGCGCGAAAAGACGTGTGAAAAATATTGCTGTTTTCCCGGCGAGTTCTAGACCGGAACAAAAGACGGGCCCCGCTGGAAACTCATTTGGCGATTTTCCGCAAGTTTTCCCACCTTTGCCCCGGGCGTCGTTAATAAACTGTCAATTGGAAGTTTCCCCCGACGAAGAACTGCCTCGATTTACTTTATGGAATCTTCTCACGCCTTCAATTTTAAGCGATTGTCTATATTCTGCCATTTAGAAACGTTTCCGACGATCATTGAACATTTTCTGGTTACCTAATCTTTGCACTAATGAAAATTAAATAGCAATGTTGTCTAGAGTAATTTTTTATTTTATAATATAATAATATTAGACAGTAAAAAAATGTTAATACAATATTAGTTCTTTTTTTAAGTTATTTTGTATTTTATTATATTTTCTTTTAATCTAATTCAGAGCGATTTTGACGTCTTGCTTGCGGAATTGAACACAGTAGCAATACAGAATAATATTTTATAACTTTGGATAATAACAATATTCTCGTTTTTCAATAGCGTGTACTTTTGAAACATGCAGTAATAAACCTGTAAGCAGGACTGGACACATTTGCCTTAATTGAGGCAAAACCGTCCCCACCGTAGTGCTCCGTGTCCCCTTCTAGTAAGCGCCGTTGCCATGGTGAAAGGACGCGCTTCGCCTATCCCGTATCGCTACGAAGTTACACGGTGTTACACGAAGCTACACGAAGCTCATACGGTGGGACAACGAAGCCACGAGACAGCGAACGCGACGGAGGTGCGCGCTGCACGCAAGGAAGGTTGGTGGGGGAAGCAAGCGTTTGAGGGGCCCCAACCGCGCCCAGCACTGCTGTAAAGTTTAGGATTAATATGCGGAATAGTTTTTCTTCAAAAACTTCCTGGAGTCGTCAATCCTTTCAATTGGCACAGTATGAAGCTCTCCCAACATGATAGGACAATATTTAAATAAAATCTACTATAACGTCAAAGTCAATATTTCCTCTTAAAAAAAAAATACTATACTCTCCTAGAAAAATTCCCAAAAATCCAAAAAAATCGTTACTACTTTACAATAAATTTTTGCATAAAAGAATGCTGCATACTCCTGGAAATATGCATTAATAAATCCATGAAATTAGAAATTGGTCAATGTAATAGTGTTTCTTGTAAAAATTGCTCTTCGCGTGGATTGTTTAGCTTTCGAACACGGGATCCGGTCGAGGAGTATACACGAACAGATTTGCACCCTTCCCAGACTCTGCTTAATGTAATTAGTTTATGGGGATTAAGTTCCCTCCGCGATAAATTCGTCACGCGCCGAGAACTTGGTTAACGTCGAATTCTATTATAAGGAACGTCGAACGCGCAGAAATTGAATGACACACGTGCGAGATGATCGAATAAGATGTAGTTCGACGAGGTTAACCAAAAAAGTTAGAAAACCTGCGGATTTTATGCATTTATGGCTAAAATAGCTAAACGAAACCCAGAGCAGTGAAACCGTTAAACGAATTTAAAAATATTATTACGTTATTCTTAATTTATTAAAACTATTGAAAGATGAAATTCATTTTCATCTGACTCCTGTTTCCAATAATCGATGCAGACAATTTTTATTTTTGCACATATATGTGCAGACTGGAGCAAAGTATTTTTATTTCCTTCGTTAATCAATGAGTTAAAAATAATATAACAATATTTTTTATAATTCTTCTAATGCAATTATTTTTTTGTGTTTCTTCTCATTTTTGTCATTAATGTATGGTGACCGTAGTCTAGTGACAACATCTAGTATTTTTTTAGGGGGAAAATTTTGGCGAACTGAAAAAATTGAGAAGACGGTAATTTTACACTAATGATTATCTCAGAAGTGCATAAATTTCCAAAGACGAAATCCGGCCATGTTTCCAGTCGGTCAACGCGAATACACGTACACACGTGCACGAAACAACCGAGCATAGTGCAGGCCACTCAGAAATGCATAATTTGAACATACAGTGTAATGCACTCTTGGTGCTCCATTATCTGATGATGCTGTCCAACCTGGACCGTCTGCGCTATTGTTATTGGAACGAACATGTGCATCCACCCCGGGGAGACATATGATCACTTTGGAACTTAGCGTGTCCGATGGACCGTACCGTCTTCGGCGTTTAGGTATGCGATATTTTGCGACGGAAGTTTGATGGGATTCTCGGGCAAAAGCACCGGTTCCTGGCGAATAATTTATTTGTACGTGGTGGCCCTTTCGCTTCACTTTTATTGCAACATCAGTGGACTCTAATCTTCTTTGTGGAACAATTTTAGATATAGTGCTTGTATGAGCAATTTATTTGCACAGTGGTTTAACCTTTTATCGCAATATCAGTGGACTCTAATCTTCTTTGTAGAACAACACAATTTTAGATATAGTGTTTGCCCGAGCAATTTATTTGCACAGTGGTTCAACTTTTCACCGCAATATCGGTGGATTAGAATTTTCTTGATGAAGCAACGCAATTTTAGACATAGTGTTTGCGCGAATAATATATTTGCAGACGCGTTAAAATATGGTACGTTGGCTTAAATTTTTATAGCAAAATCGATGGATTGTAAAATGCTTTATGAAGCAGCTCAATTTTAGATAGTGTCTGGTGGCATTTTATTTATGCAGGCGGTAAAATATGGTTACTTAACCTTTTGTTTGCTCAATTGATGGACTGTAATTTCACAACGAATTTGCGATTTTTTGACAGAGTATTTTTTTTTTATAGATTTAAAGTGAATGGATGTTTTCCAAATTTTGAAATTTAAATATTGTGTTTTAAAATCAGTTGTCTTGAGAAGCTCAATTTTCAAAAATGATGAACTCGAAAATTAGCAGATCTAAAGTTATTGCAAAGATTGAGATATTTAAATATCGATGATGGGGTTACTTAAAAATTTACTGTCCCGAAATACAAAGATGTAAAAATTGGAAAATTGTGAAAATGAAAATTTTTTAATTTCTTTTAAGTTGTCGTCTTTGGTTATTTATTTTTGCGTTACATTGCGGAATTGATTATTGACGTTCTCAATCAATTTGCTATAACTTCTCAAATAGTTTTTGGAACAATATGGCTAGACATGGATCTAACCATTGGACAGAGCCAAAGATATCGATGTTTCGAGTGAGCTCACACTTATTTAACATCGATCTGGATCGCGAACACGTGATATGAACGCGAACTTGATTCGAATGCTGAATCATGCTGTACACGATGGATTTGCAGGCGGCTGCTGGAGCAAACCATATAGGGAAATTCAACACGTAGCATATCCCGTGCTTGACCGCCACAAACAGTCAATTATCGATGTTTACAAAAGCTACAAACCTGCTGCAATATCGACCCAGATTTACAATATAATCTGTTCGCAACAGCTACGGAACGTCTTGATCATGCCTTGGTCCAAAAAGATCATCGAAAAGTGTTTGCACTATTGTGTCGCGAATTCTACTTGCGAATATATTTATTTAATAGCTCTTAAATGTTTAAGAAAAGCATCTGAATGAAACGTTTAATTACCTACGTAATTCATATTTCGTTTGGATCTTTAATTTAAATTCAATTGAATCGTTTGCTGTGTTGCAACTTTGAATGAAAGCAAGATTTCTACTTTAAAAAAATACTGTGACATTCTTGAGGTCTGCATTAAAATATCGGCTAAGTTTTAAATTGATGCATTGAATAGTTTTCCACGAAGAAATTCTCAAAGATGTTCTGTTCAATGTCACAGTAAGAAACTCTTTTAATGATCGTAAAGAATACTTCGTGAAAGAAATGTTATAACTTTCAAGTAGATCAATATTTCTACTGTCAAAAATTCCTGTACATACTCCAAATATACATTAACAAATTTATAAAGTCTGAAATTTATTGGACCAATGGTGTTCCTTAAAAAAATTCGCGAAGATAGCCTGCTCTTTTTACCATGAAACCAAACATTGTTGAAATAATACTTCGCGAACAAAATTATATAACGTCAAAGTATGTCGACAATTTTGCTTGAAAAAAATACTGTAGATTCTCGAAATATGCACGAATGTATCCGTGAAGTGTGAATTCGATTTGTCCGAGTCTTTAAAAAAAAAATCGCTATAAACGTCCATTTTCTCTGCTCCAATTGAAAGCTTCTTACAGAAACACAGATTAAGAATACCTTTGCGACAGATTTATGGGAGCAGCGTTCGTCATTTCGTGAAAATATGTTGTTCCGTGGGCATTGTTAATCGTATAAATTTCATGTCGCGTAATTCCCGACCGGACGTTGTTCGCATTGCGAAACATTCGCGATGCACGCGCACGGCGCAGAGAACATCGTCGCCGAGCGACTCGCATGCTCGCACCGACCGCAAACAGAAACGGACACGCGTACCCGCGAGTAACTTTACGCCACTTATTTTATTCCCCGCCATAAATTAACATTTGTTTCGTACTCACACCGACAGCGTTTAATTACAGTGGAAGCTCAACGGCGGCGCCTTAATACTCACCTGAAACAGAGGAAGAAACGAAAGTATTAGCACGCGTCAGAAAACGGCTATTCAACATTAACAAGATACGTAAAGAATGCGCCATTCTGTACAAAAATAGCAAAAATTATTCGGATCTTTCAAGTAGAAAATTGACAAAGGCATAAATTTTGTTCGATAATTCATCATCGAATTCTCATAAATCTTCATAATCTCAATGATCGTAAATTAACAAATTCGGTTCCCGTCGTTCTGACGGGTCCTGCGGCTTTAGCGTCGACAAATAATAAAAAACGAGCCGCCAACTCCAATCTTGTACGTCCTCAACGAATTATACATTTTCGTTTTTCGCGCCGCGAATCCGGGTCGTCTGTGAATTTTTCAAAACGACAACCGGAGATATTCGCGCAGCATTGTTTGCGATATGACAACCGTTCCCTGTCGAATCCAGTTTTATCGAACCACAAATCAAAATTATTGTTAACAGAAAATATATTCCGATTTGCGAGCTGGAACGATGCTGCGACCGGGATCGCCTCGGTTTTAATCCAGCTGGGCGAATTTGCTCCAAAAGCAGAACACGCGAGGGCTGAACGAATTCTGAACATCGATCTTTCCGTTTTTCGAAATATGTGTTTGAAAACAATATTCTTTTGTTAAAATTACTTGAAGCGATACAGATTGCAGAAAGCACTGTCTGGTCGCATTATTTTGGATACAATTGTGTGAATTCTCACAGAATTTTCACAAAAAGAAAATTTCATTTTTTAATGATTTTTTTGATTTACCTTCTATATGAAATATTGGAACAATTTAGCAAAAGAAAGTCACGCAACCTCTGAATATTATGCCGTATAACTTTAAGACAACAAAGTGTCTAAAATTAATTCGACTATTTTCAAGTGAACTGCAAAATTGTAAACGTTACTGTAAACGTCCACGGTTTACGCATAGTTCTGAAAATTCCTTTCTGCATTTAGTTTCAACGTCATAAATCGATCGATTTTCTTGTTTCGTCGAAACACGTCCACTGTTCTTTGGGGAATCGCACCGTTTCAGTGTCACAGACGTCCCGCGCGGTTCTGTTTAAGTTATAACCTTACTTGTTAAATAATTTCCTTTGAATAATAAACGTCGAATTGACTCTATCGCTACTGTTCGCACACTGGCTGGTCGCACGGAACGTTCGTCTGCAGTTTGCATAATAAATTTTCATTCCGTTATGGCACGGACAACATAATCCCGCCGGTAATTAGACAATAAACGAATCGATCGACGGGAAATTCGGGAAAATAGGATTCCGAGCGTTTCGCGTGGCCAAACCTCGACCATCGGAGAATTCGGTTTTACCAATTAATTTTTCAATTACACCTTTCGGTGCGGCCAGAATCCTGGCGTCGTTAATGCACGCAAAATTATTCAACTAAGTGTGCCAACATTACGAGTCATGCGACGTTGATGTAATATCCCGGATACAATACTGCTTTGTGCAATTATTTCCAATTATTTCACCGTTTCTGTGATCCTTTTCATTTCGTCCTTTTTGTCGGTATTTCCTTCTCTGTATTCTTTTTAACGTGCTCTCTTTTTGTTTTAATAAATGTGTAGTATTGTTTTTTTTTTTACATTAATGCACGACCGTACTTGATTTGTACATGTGCCTGCACTGTTGCTCATAAGTAGACCGTGGATTTATGACAAAAGTGAGTAGACGAAATATAGAACACTAAAATGAATTTTAATATAATAGATTATCAGCGATTTTTTAAAATTAAGGAAACACATTTTTACTTGATTCTAGTACATGGTACGCGATACAGAAAATTTGTAATTTGCATGAACATCCGCCTACTAGTAAATCATTGAATTATGTGCTTATAGCAGCCATATGTTGCTAGAGAAATAAAAATGAAGAGTAGTTCGTAGTTTATGTAGTATGACTATTAAGATTTTGGTTTTAACATTTATTTTTGGTAACAACAATACAGTAGTATGTATTTATTTTGGGTGCATAAAAGGTTCGAGCTTCCTTTCACTAAATTATGTTCAATCCATTTGATCCTCTTTTTCTTGAATATTTTAATTGATTTGATTAACCCTCCGTATGCTATGCTAGAGTCATTCGTGACCCGTCGCGGTGAGGATAAGCTCGAGCGATCGTCAATATGTGCAATTTTATTCCGATATAAGACGACGCATTTTCTCTTTCATTCGAAATACGACGGAAGACGCTGCCGAGCCATCGCCTTGTATCGAATGAAAACTGTAGCGAATGAATTTGTGTATTTTACTGTTAGTTTGCAAAACAGTAGAAACATTTAGAGTCTAAATACTCTGTTATTTTTAACTTTTTGGAAAGAAAAGAAATGAACGTGGGCTCCTGTAGTTATCAATTAAAATATGCAATTTTTATTCGGCATAAAATGCCGCAGTGCTACTTTAGGTATTTTTTTTTTATAATACTTTCGGAGGGATCGAAGACGCTATTCGAGAGCTCTTTCGTGGACTGGATCGACACTTTCGAACCGGCTCGAAAAAAAGCTTTCTCAGATATTTGTTTTCGCTGAAACTCGAACGGTTCCCCGATCGAGGCGAGATCATGAAACTGTTATGATGCGTAAAACTGATAGCTCGGTCCGCAATACATTAACAACTTTCTTCTGGACCGTCTCCAACTATATCTGAGAAAACAGCATATCATCGCGCGCGCGAATCCAATTGGACTCGCGAGTACCCAAGGAAATGAACTGTTGGCGACAGAAGAATGATGTTTGGACGGGTTTTACCCTAATCGTGTTTGTAAAAACGGACTTCGGTAGACGGGTGCACAGTTCGATGGATCATCGATCGTTTCATCGGAGTAAATTGAATGCAAACAAATTGCGAACGTTTTCAAGCAGACGTAGACAACGTAACAAATGGGTCTCTCTCTCTGTGTGTGTGTGTGTGTGTGTGTGTGTGTGTGTGTAGATGTTTTGCGAAGTTGAAACAAGTTTTCCTGGCCATTTGGTTGCGAAATTTAAGGGCGAAAGTTTGCTCTGCTAGTTTTCTCGTTTCGAAAAATTCGAAAGCGCGGAAATTGCGAATTGCTTAAGACTCGATGGACCAGAAAATAATTTTTATCTCTGTAGACCGGAGACTATTTTTCTTTTTTGACGAAAAACGTAAATTCAGTGTGGATCGATCACTTTCCAAAAAGTTCCGAAGCATGGAAATTGGGAATTACTCAATGGACCAGAAAATAATCTCTCTAGACTGAAAGAGGCCTGTGAATTTCGTGTTTTTCGGTGGAGTCGAACATTTTCGTTAACATTCGCGGCACTATAAGCGATTAATAGCCGAGAATCACGGCGGCGAGTAATGTGGCGAATTCAGTGATTTAATTAATTCCGTAGCGAATTAATGTCTGTATCGTGGACGCGTTGGTTTAATTACATTTATGTGGAGCATCCATTCGCCCTCGATTTTATTTGATGTTCGCACAAACGATTCCTTAGAAAGCTGCCGCTATTCATGATTTCTTATGGAATTTCGCTCTTCGAATTACCTTAATTACACACTTTTACCTTAATTACGCTGGGCGATTCCGGTGGATCAAGCTCTCGGTCTGAGCGCCGCGATGTTTCGCGATACCTTGGATGATATTCTCTTTCCGAGGAATTATCATTTCTGCGCACTTGTGTTACCGTAATTACCTAACCTCGTCTTTTATCCTCTGCAAATATAATATTTCCCACTTTCAGCTGTTCTGATATTAAAACGAGACCCGTAACCCGTTTCTGCGGATTATTTCGCGAAATATCTTCTGCGAAAAAAATTGACATTACAAAAGCTAACATCTTGATGAAATTAAGGCTCGAATAGAAACTTCATTATACCCGCTGTGGAACTCTCGTTACACCGTGTTCCGTGATACAGAGTTTAATTGCCACCAAACTGGTCTCTAATAAATAATTAATTTGCCACAGATTAATTTAGAAATCAAAGAGGCTCTTTTGCCAGGAAAATAGAATGGTGTACATTGTCTACAGGGAACGGGATTTAATTAGTTTCTGGTAACGTGCTGGTTAAGTTGATGATAATGCTAATTATTAATTATTATTTTTTGAAAGTCGAATTTTTCACAAGATACAACTGTAAATAATCCCATACGTTATTTTTTATTTTTCGCTATATTTGCATAACGCTCGAGCCTGATTAATGGCACGACAAAGGAAGACTCCGAACTTCCACGATGGAAATTCTTTGTTTTTCGCGGGGGATCCCGTTGACGTAGGATGCGGAAACCTGTCAGGCGCGAGGCAAGGCTGTGTTTCCTTGAATGCGAACAATGGCGAGGGGAAAACGAAAAAAGAAAAGGCCGCGTGAAAACCGGGCGCATGATTGACGCTCGCACGTGAAACTGACTGTTGCGGTGTGTCCGGGGAAAATGCGATTGGGTTAATTTTCACGCGTGTCTGCGCCGGAACGAGCGTTCGCGGGTCTGTTGCCACGCAAACGCACGCGTACGTATGTACACGCCGAGCGCGTTCCTTTTCCTGCACGTCACCCGCAGACAAATCGAAAATAAGCTCGCACTCCAGGCGTCGCGTCGCGACGTTGATTAGTTTTCGTGAGCTTTTTCGCCTCCCTGTAAACCTCGCCTGACCACCGTTGGTCATCAAGAACGGTCACCGATGGCCGAGAAATTAAATCAAAGAACGACCGACCCTTGACCGATATCTCAAGGGGGTATTCTGGTTCTCCAGATGGATTTTCCGAATTTCTTTCAGAAAAACTATCGAACCTTCCGCGTTGGGATTTAGCACACATATTCGCTGGTACTTGAGGCACATGTGTGATTTTTATCAAGTAAATATAATACAAATTACGTGAGTTATACATTTGTTTACGGGATAGGTACGTTTTCGGAAACGAGGGTCGACGGTTGCCATGGTTACGGCCTTTCCGCTGATAGGAAACGAAAAATGAAGTTGTTTATTATCGGTACGAGTACGAACCAAAATAAATTGAAAATCTTGCTTATTCACGAAATGGAGGCAATATTTACAAATTGAAGTAAAATTACAATCTTTCAAGATTTTCCGGAATTTAACGTAACAAAAATATGAGAAAAAATTGGCGATTGACAGATCGAATTTAGGAAAATTTAAAAAAATCGCTAAATTTTTATATTATATTGTTAGGATTTTATGAATTTACGAGAAAAATAGATGGGGGTGTTGTTTGGAACTGAAGAAAATTTAAAAGAATCTGAGTGTATCAAGATAATAATGAACTCCTGTAAGACACCTCTGTCCTGCAACTAACAAAAACAATTTTTCTGTTGCATAAAGATTCATATATTTATTCGTCTACTGATCGTGCCCACTTGATGAATTTCAAATTTTGCAAAGATTCAAAACAGATAGAAATAGATGCGTGTCCCCCGCAATAAGCGTAAATACTCGAGAACGTTATAGCGGCATTTAAAGCTCGGACGAACATCTGCTGTACCCGATATCGAATTTTTCCGAGCTGTATAAAATATAATAACTCGTACGCATTTCCGTATTTTCTGTTATGTGCTGCGTTTATCTTCCCCGCCGCAGCATGATGAAAAAGCGCGCGCAGGAGGTCGCGGAACGGAAGAATGTTAGAAAAATTCCCCGGCAAACAAAGCGCACAAAATATTCTAGTTATCTGCGCTATTTATTCAGGGGAATCCATTTTGAGGTCCCGGCCGCCATCCTCTTTTGCCATGGGCTTATCTGCGGTAGGAAAATATGGGGTCAGTTTTGTTCGTTGCGTTTTGTTAAGAAGCTGTGTAATGCGGCCAGCGACGGTACAGGTTGAATTGTGTTTCTATTAACAATAAGAAGCGTTCGGGGATGATTGCATTCTACCGTGCAGCTTATTGTTGGCTCCGCGAACGATAAACCGACACATCTATCAGAAAACAAAACTGGAATTCGAGATTATCCCCTTGTTTTATCTCTTTCCAAACTAGAATAATCAGTACTGCTTTGAAGTAAGCTTCACCTTAACAACCCAGAAATTTTAAATTTTTGACTACATAATACTGTACATCTGGACGAGAAAATGTAAAAAATCGAAGTTTCAAGGCGAGGAATTCACTGGTTCGAAAGTTATGCGTGCTTAGAGTTGAGCAATTTTAACACGCTAAGCGCGGAGCTTGTGTCTATGGACTTCACGCTGCAAGTAACTGCAAGTCTAAAAATCACGCTCCGATTCGATTTCCGTTTCACAGCTCAGTTCTCCACAGTTAAGAAGAAGAATTAAAGGAAAACTGTGAAGGATAAATATGAAAGGATCAAAATGAAAAAAGACAAGAAGATCATGACCACTGACCGATCGATGCCGCAAAGCCGAACAGTTTCATCTGGCAAGTACGGTGAACAATGGAGAATTAAAGAACAGCGAACACCGCTCGAGGAACTGGAAAATAAAAACGACGAGGATTTTCCGAAGTAAAATCAGTTTCACTGGATAAAAATTCCCCGGAGCATCCGCAGCACGGGAACGGCGACGGTCCGATGGCAGTAGGCTAATTACTAAATACCATCGCCAAAACTATGCCAACCGTTCGTGGAATTCTCGGCCGGAGCCGCAGTCCCGCCACCGGAACCATATCCTCGCGAGATTGTGGCTCGAATTCGAGATTAGAACCGATCGATTTCAAAACCCGCACCCACGCTCCCTGTTTCGATTATTATTTGAATATCGTCCGGCCGTCGACCGAAATGTTATTGGCTGCTTGGCTCGACCACCGGCGTGAACCGATGCGAACGAAACTATGCGAGGACCTCGACGGTCGCCTAACTAGTTTCCTCCATCCCCCGGTCGCCCCCTGACCCATAAATCTAATAATTCACGGGCACGAAGTAGGGCTCGCGAACGTCGCTCCTGCGACGAATTTTCGAAAATTTCGAATTTTTGTCGATGTTCGTGGTCAACATTACACGATCACGAATTTTGCGAGAATGTTGTAATTTTAACAATTTAGCTGAGGCTCGCTGCAAATGCATCTGACTGATTAAATAGAAGCCACTTACTTATTGTCAACAGTTTTCAAGGAAAATTGAAAAGTTATCGAATTCGTAAGCATAACTTTTGAACCAGTGAATTACTCGCTTTAAAACTTCGATTTTTGACATCTTCTCGTCAAGACGTACAGGATTATATAGGAAAAAGTCAAAAATTTCTGGTTTGTCAAGGTGAAGTTTAACCGAAAAAGGAGACCGAAGATAATCCAATGAATTTATTGTTAAAATATTCACTTTTAGTGCTAGCGTTGAATTCAATATTATTAATACAGAAAATAATCTTTCGTTTTAGAGTACTAAACGATCTTTAATAAAGCGGAATGTCTACAAATATCAAGGCTTATAAAAATTCTCATGTTTCTGGACTTCATCCAACGACATGCAGAAATCAGCATTCTACTTGTCACTCTGGCGGACGTGATCCGAGATCGACAGCTGGATCAGAAATTTTTTAATCGGCACCAGGTAAGTGCGGAGTCAAGGAAACCGTGCGATTTTTACGTCGACTTTTATTGCTCGGTCCCGATTATTTTTTCCCCGTAGGAATTTCTCACCGGGCAGCTCTTTTTATTGAGTCGTTACATTTTTCATCACATCTTTCTGCTCGAACGTCTCGGATGCGTGCGTAGAATTTTTATTATCTGCATCGCGTGTGCAGGTTCTGGATTCAACTACGAACTTTATGGAGCATCGGGTGTCGCGAGGAATTAATTAAACACCGAAAATGTCTGTCTGCACCTGACGGATCACCGCGAAAGGGAATTCCTCTTCGTCCGATTAATATATCGGGCGCATGTCTGGCTCGTTCGCTGATTTCATCGCGTAATTAGCCGGTGTCACGGCAGTCACTCTTGCCAAGCCGTGTCCTTCGGCCAAAGGAGGCGAGCAGACTCCCACGCCTCTCGCGACTGTCCTCGTTTTAACCTTGTCTCGGCTTTCCCAGGGACATCGTGGTCCTTTTGCTCATCGAGCCGAGACGTTCCAGCTGATTTCTGCTCGACTCATTTGTCACCGACGCCTTATCGTGCTCCGAGTACATTACCCGTCGTGCATTTTTCCTTTTTCGCTCCAGTCTCGAGACGGATCACGCGACCACGAATTTTCGGGAAGCTCGTTGGGAAGACTTCCAGGTGTCCCCGACCGAGATTGAACGCCTAACCCGAATAGATTAAAACGCAATCTTAAAAAGTAATGAATCGACTGCGGCTCTCGAGGAGGAACCGGAACTCTCCGCATCGATTACAAGAAACGGATGTCGTAGGGTAGGACGTGCCGAAAAGTCTCGTTTTTCATACAAACCTATGTAACGTTTAGTAATAAATAGCTATCGTAATTTGCCTTTACATAGGTTTTTTTTTCATTGTTGCTGTAATCTATTGTCAACTCAGAAGGGGACAAAAAGTCCCTATTATTTGGCAACTTGTATTTCACGTAATTTAAAACTAAATAAAGAAGAATTTTCTTTTACATTAACAGAAATCTGAAAATCTACATAAGAGTGTTTTAAGCAACGAACATTGTTTAGCAGCCAAAACAAAAATAATGAAAAATGGCACGAGGGCCGATCACTCATGCTGCTGGACCCTTTCTGAAAGGAATGAATAAATTGATGAATGAATTTGCAAAAATGAAAATATACATCGCACACATTTTACAAGAATTTACTTTCACCATATTCGGAAGAAATGATTTGTTTAACTAGAAAATATGACCGTTTCCAACCAACGTACGTAATGATGATTTATGACGAAGAACAAATTAATAGGAAGAAAGAAAAAGCAAGAACGATGGAAAGAAAATAAACGAAGGAAGAAAAGCAATGTGTGGAAAGAGAGACAGTGATTTATTTAACAGAAAAAACACGACAATCTGGAATCTTCGATGAATCGAAAAAATTAAACAAAAGGTAAACAGTGGAAGGAAAACCAAGAACGAGGAAGAGTAAAATAAAAAATCCCATGATTCATTTACCTAAAAACCATGACAGTTTCCAATCTTCGAATAGTGCTGACTCATTCGAACCATAAAAAAAAAAGAAATGAAATAGAACAGTGGAATAAATGAAAGAAGAGAAACCGTGATTTGTGCACCTGAGAAGCATGATAGTTTAAAACGAAAATTAAACAAACAGTTGCTGATTCACCTGACCAATAAAAAATATTCAAATGGTACAGGAAAGTAAAACGAACGAAAAATGAAAACATTGATTTGTGCAAAAATATGAAATAGGAAAACTTGAAATCGCCGGAGGATAGCGATGAATTGTGACGAAGAAAAATTGCTCTCAAATAGTGTTGATATATTTCGATAAAAAAACAACCAATAAAACGAGAAAATAAGAAATAAACAAAAAACGAAAATAATGATTTGTACAAGAGCAACACACGGCAGTTTAAAATTGTTGAACGGTAACTATCAATGACAACCAAAAAAAATTGTTTTCAAACAGTACCGATCTATCACGGCAAAAAAAAAAAATAAAACGTATAAAAGAACCAAAGAAAGGAAAACAATGATTTGTGCAATAGCAACAAGCGACGCGCAATGCCGAGCACACACCACCATGGCGGCGCCCCTACTTGTCAAAAACGCTTAAAATCGCCCAACTTTAAGCACGCATAACTTTGGAACCAGTCAATTCCTCGCCTTCAAACAACGATTTTTGGCATTTTCTCGTCAAGGTGTACAAGATTATACAGTAAACTGTGGAAAATTTCTGGGTTGCCAAGGTGAAGTTCAACCAATAAAATAAATAAGAAAAGAAAAACTGATTTATCCAATTGAAAAGCAAAATAGTTTAAAATCGAAAATTTGTCCTTGAACAGTGCATCGCGACCAACAAAAACCAACTAAGAACAACAAGAGAATAGAATGAACGAAAAAAGGAAGGCCATGATTTGTCCAAATGAAAAGTAGAATATTTTAAAACCGTTGAAGGCTAGCGATGAATCCCGATCAGGCAGAAATAGTCTACAGAGAAAAAACCCAATCACAGGAGCAAAGAAAACAAATAAATGGTGCAAAACAGCAGGCAGAACGATTGCGCGCGCTGGATTATAATGACAGGTGTCCAAAGTGACATCGACTGCACGAGGGGCACCGTCGCACACAGTATATACCAATGGAAATCGATGGAGCACCAAACTCCAGCATTCCGAAGGTTTCAATAAATATTTACATAAACGGAAAAAACTGCTAGTAAATATCGAATTGCCGGAATATCGAGCAGAATTCTGTTGTTTTCGAATCGATAATTGACGAAGCCCGCTAACGATTCATTAACGGTGAGATTATTTTGGATAAGGACCATCAGTCGGAAAATTCAACGTTGATTCATTGTCACACCATTGACAGAGTCGCGGGGAACGAGTGTTTTCGGTGTCCGACATTCGATGGTACATCTTAAAATTCAGCCGGGTAAACGTCATTACATAGGCAAAACTCTGTACACCGACGTCACTGATACACCTTTTGATGAACTTCAATGGCCTCCGCGGAGCCGAGAAAATGACTAGGGCGTTAATATTCATTGCGTCATCGTGGCGATCCAATTAGCGCGGGAAACGCCAAGAACCCTGGCCAACGCCGGGAGCCGAGAATTAACTGGGTTACCTGTGTTTCAACCCTTCGCCTAATGGCTCGCGAAAGAGAGCCGGGCCCGTGGGCATACTCGCCGGAGAAGCACCGGCAAGAATCCTACAGGAAAATCATTTGGCTAATTTTCAACCTACACACCGATTCCTAGAAACGACCCTGTTTCGCTGATTTTTCACAACCCGAATGTCCGTACGTTCACTTGGGTTCACAGGTTCTGCCTTCAAAATCGAACCTTTGTACTCCGAAATTTTCTACAATTTTTTCCCCCAAGGACCTACTTTTTTAAGTCCTTTATTTAAGAAATTTATTTAATTTTAAATTAGTCAACTAAATTAGTCAACTAACCTCATTGGAAACCTAGCATTCTACCTAATTTAGCATCTATATTAAAATTAATGATTTTGTTTAAAGGGATAAGGGGTGAAATGTGCCCTCAAACGAAATTGATCTATCCTCATACCATTCGATAGCACCCCCAAAGAAAACCCTGTGTGGCAGGTTTCAAGTCGGTGCCCTTACCACAAGGGTAGGTGTAGGGTGGAGACGGTTTAATGAATTATCCTCTATTTCTTCTGTTCTGCTTGATAAAAAATTACGAAAAAATTCATGAACATTCCACCTAATAGCACACAGGATTGTGAATTTTTTCCGAATTTTTGACTGCAAGATCGATTTTTAAAAAATTGCAGAAACTTAAAATTGCAGATTTTATATTCAAGTTTTCAGACGACCACGTTCATATTATTATGGTAATTGCGACAGTCAATGATTGAACACAAAAACATTTTTCGAACAAAGCCTAACGATTTCCCAAAAAAGAAACTCACTTTTTCGCGGGTTTTTATACAACACAATCCGATAAATACCTAATCGCAACCCACATCTACAGTAAGACAATGAAAAAGGGTATTGAAGCGAATAATTGCAAATTCTCGGAAAAATCGTTCCCGTCCAGAGGTCCGCGGATAATAGCAACAAACTTAAATACATAGCTTGCGAGGCGTTCGTATAGAAACCCGGCCACGCAAGAAGATTTAATCAAGGAGCCGGTAAAGCAACGCAATGAAATTCCCATGGGAGATGAAGGTGTACGCATAAAGTACGACGCTTAAACACACAATCGAGCATAAATTTTCGATAAAAACGTTCCGCTGGCCAGCACACGAATGCTGCACCGCACGAGAGAGCCGTACCAACACGGCGCGCAACATTACAAGCGAATTTCGTAGAAGGAAAACAAAATGCAGGCGCGCGTGCGCGTGTGCCATGAAAACGGGAAACACGAAAATTCACCTTTCATAATTAGACGACAAAGTCCTACGAAAATTTTTCTGGCACGATGTGGCGAATTTTTTTCTCTGTTTTCTTCCACCGAAAAAAGAGTGTGTAACAGTGTAGAGATCCGTGAGAGCACGGTGTATGCACTGGCGTTGCGACAATGCTACAAAAATTGTTGCTACGTATTTTGCGTGGCGGCGGAACGCCAATTTTTACGTTTTTAAAAATGTTTCATCTTGTTTTTATGCAAACTTTGAAAATTGTTTTGTGATCATTTTGAAGACCTTGAATTTTCAAAGTGGCTAACTTTGGTGACTTTTTGGTATTGTGGGAAATGAGATTGCAATTTTCCTTGGCGATTTGTGTAATAATTGTGCGGTGAAGTATAATTGTGAATAATTATGAAACAATAAATCTAGAGTGCATAAATAAAAATTGTCTGTGTTAATTGCAAGATTCTTATGTAAATCATTTTAGGAAATCGAGAATAATCACAGCAATTGCAATTGCTTTAAGTGTTTCTACTGTTTTAAATTTCATCTACTTATATTTATCATAGATGTATTCCATGAATAATAATATGTAATTGATAATGTTTAAAATTTGTCCATTGCATCATTTTTTGTACGAATTTCTTCGATTTGCATCATTACAAAATTTATTTATATTATTTGAAATCTGTAGCGAACGATCCGAAAACGAGGTTTGCAACGGCTTAGGATAATTGCTAAAGTTTCCAAATGCATTCCTGCGATAGAATTTGGCGAAACATAATACGCAGAGAGCGCATGTTTGTGCAGTTATTACATTCCGCGAATAGCAAAGCGAAATTTTTAATCAAGAAAAGAATTTCATTAAAATTTAATCAAGTTTCCCACTGTGTTTATGCTTTCATGGACACAACGAAACTTTTCCGTTCAAAGGACTTAAAATGACGCTGATCTTTTCGACCGATTTGAAATCGGTGCTAAAAATGGCGAACAAATTCTTGTTTGTTTGTTATTTATTTATTTCGATCGATCACGGATACGGCAAATTAGCCTGTGCAAAATCGGAATTTCCTGGAACATCCGCAGAACGCTCATAAATATTCATGGCCGTTTTACAGCATCCTACGGCATTTTTAAACGCGTCAAAGGTCGTGTAAATATTCATTCCGGTCTTCGCAGAGCTATCCATTAAAATCAAAATTCGTGTGAACACCCACAGTCGTCGCTGGACTGCGGAACTTTATGCGAATATTGATTTTCATGGATTAGTTTCCGGAGATTAGAGCCGGCAGAAAATTCATTTCCTCCATAAACTGGTCCGCTAGTATTGTACCAGATTTCCCATCGGTAGGAAGATCTGAAAAATTCGGATGAAACTTACTACTCTACATTTCGCATTTGCAAGTGTCGGAAACGAAACGGCGCGCACGATAAAAGTGAACAGGTCCAATCCGAAACCGCACGAGTATCACAAGGATTTAAAAACATATGATGTTCTACTTACAAAAATGATTGAACAAAGAAAGATTTTTAATTTGGCTTCCGTTCTCGTGATTGATGCAGAAAATTTTTATTTGAGCACTTCATGGAGAGTGAAAAATTTGTCGATTTAGGAGATAAATTTTCCAGTGGTGCGAGTCGAAGTAATTCGTATAAAAATTCCCGTTAAAAATATTTTATTATTGCGAGCCTCCGCAAGTATCGTTCGTACTGATTCTCTACATATTCAGTGGTTTCCAGAGAGTAAAATTCATTGACCTAACAAATATTTTTGCATCCAGTTCGAATCGAAAAAAATTCGTGCAAAATTCCGCAAAAAATTCCTGTGATGTATCATTCTCGACAGAAGACGATCGCGCAAATTATTACCGATCCCCGCATCTTGATCGTGTTCAGTTTATCGACTCGAGTAATAAATTTCGCGAATCGAAGAAAATCGACTAAAAACTCGAGGAAGAAGTTCCTCCGCGTCTGCAGAATTTCCGGGGCACCCGGTACGCAGTAAAACCGATCACGTACGAAATGTTCGACGTTAATTCGCATTCATATCAGCGGGGGAGCGTACGCCGGCCGTTTGATCGGGCCAAATATACGTCTGTGCCCGTCTGTCGACAGCTGCAGCTTCGAAAATTCGTGCTCGACGCGAGCAGGTTCGTCTCGAGTAGTTTTCCTCGAATTTTACATTCGTCGGCTACGTGACCGAGCCACCGACATTTTTAAGGCTGACAGGACGACACGACGGTGGCACCGTCGAAAAACAGCATAAACAAAAACACACCGGGCGAGAAACCTGACTGCATCCTTGTCGGCAGGCTTCCTGGCTCGTTTGCGCGGGGGTGGGCGGGGGTGGTTTTTCGGTTAAAAGTAGCCCCGTTCCTGGGCGTTTCCACGGTTAAAGGAGAAAACATTGTCCGACGCATGAGCCGAGACCTAGCGAGGTGAAATGTGCTAGACGCTGGAACTCGAAGATTTTTCGAAGGAACCACCGTCCGGGAATAATGGATGCCGGGTAATGGATGGTCCTGCGGATTTTTATTACACTCGAAAGTTATTTGGCTAAATTTGGGGCATCGATCGGCGCGCCTCATTTGAGCCAAGGCCGAGCGGAGAATGACGGTGTCTTCATTAGGTGGTATACGAAATGAAAGTTAAGTAGGGAGTAGGTAGAAAAAAAGAATCGTAAGTAGAAAAAATATTTGTAGAAAGAAATTACATAAAATTAATATTAGCTTGTTCTAATTCTTTTCGCAATAAGCGATCTTGATGTTGTCACGCAATAAGAGCGTATAGAAATAATGTAATAGGCTGCGGCTCTTAAAAAAAAATTTGTTGTGCATCAACTGTAAGAAAGAAGAGCCAAGTGAAAAGTGCCCTCTTTCCTGAGTAATTTTGGTAAGTTTAGTAATTTTAGATTGTACTTTCCCATTTTTGTCATGAATGCATAAAACCTGCAGTCTAGTGATCATTTTCTTGTTGACATTTTATTATTTTCTGAGGACTTATTTATTTAACTGTGCCATTAGCTTGCTCACTATTATACTAAATACTCATCGTGCATATTACTCGAATTTTCAATTTATGATTTGACGATAAAACTAAGAACAAAAAGATAAAAAATAAGGATAGTTGAAATGTTTATGATTTTAAGGTTTTTGAGTTACGATAGTGTCTTCTGGGTAGATGAAAATTTGAACGATTCGTTGATGCAACTGGGTCATTTGCTTTATATGGTTTAGAAATTTTTCAATTGATGTATAGCACGTGATATGACTCGGTAAACTGTCGCGAATGCGATGACAGCTGACAAAATACATATTCAATGGTGCATTCTATTCAAGTTTCGATAGAAGTGTTGTTATATGGAATACAGAGTGTTTGCTTCGGGTTTTTTCAGCCTCTATTTGTCTTTCTGGATACAATAAATTGTGCGTTTCATGGTTGCGAGATGTGCTACGTGATATTTTTACCATTAACTCTCGTATCAAATATTTCTGTAGAATTGACCACTTTTATATCACGAATTGATAAAATCCAATTATTAACACGATATTTACCAGCTTTACATATATTCAATATACATGTGTACTAATTAGACTGCGGGTCTTTATGCATTTATGGCTTATGAACATTTTCAAAAAATGCTATAATACAAAATTCGATAGAATTTAGTACGATTATTATTTGTTTTCTATTTATTTCTATCTAATTTGTCTAAAAAAATTGGAGAATGCATAAACATCCGCAGTCTAGTGATAATATATTCGCACAAAAATTTTGTTTTAATCTTCCTACTGTTTTAAATTTCACCCCTTCACTCATGAATGCATAAAAACCTCGGGCTAATCACGACTTGTAAACCATAATTGAGTGAATAATTAAAAAAGTTGAATAGAGCGAAGTACGTGAAACATACAGAAAATGTGTAACGCATGTAACATATTCGGTATTTTCTATGAAACACGAAAAATATCGATAAAACATGAAAACATGTAATATCCGCAGTCTAAGAATAATTAATGTTGTTGATCACTGGCAAACACGTAGAACCGCCAACGATACGCACAGCCGGTTCAGCAAATGAGCGTTCGTGACTTATCGACGACACTAATGCCCCGTTCGCCGGCTTGAAAAGAAGCAAATAAATGGAACGGATGCACATGGGACCCGCGGCAACCGTCATCCATTTCCAACGGAATATTAACCGTGGTACCGCGCTTTCGGTGGCGCGAGCAAATGCTTGGTCGACCGTGTATAGTGCATACACGCGAACCAAGATGCAGATAAAGGAAAGCGAGCCCATTTCTCAAAAACGCCAAAATGAAACGGGCGCCGCCATTCCGTGAGCGCCATTCGGTAAAACCTTCCCTTGGTAATTAGTCGCTATGCTTGTCATGTTCTCCAAAGACGGTGCCATCCTCAAATATCTTGCACTCTGCTTGCAAATCTAGCCCAGACTGCGAATTTTATGCATTCATATCCAATGTCCAAATATCAATGGGTGTGATTTTCGGTTATTAATCCTAGAATTTTCTGAACAAACTGGCGACCATTAAAAGGCAATTTTTAATTCTTCGGTGAAAGAAGAAGCATCCAGCAGAAATTCTCAGCTCGTTCTGACTTGTTCGCGAACAAGCGAAGGCCGTCGAGGAAACAGCGCGACAGAGAACACGGGAAAAGAAAGAAGGACGAGAAAAGAGTCTTATCCAAGGTCCGAGAACAGCGTACACGGTGCCCAGCAAGTCTCCCATTTTTCTCCTGTCGGTAGATCAAAGATAATCCATGGCTCGCGAGCCGAAGCTTTCGCTCGGTGGGTTTCATGGCTTAAAAATAACCTTCGGGGACTCGTGTGACCGAGGCTTGTAGCGTGATACACTATAATTCGTTCGTTGGTTCACCGGGAACCGATGCCCTTTCAGCTAGCATCCTAACACGAGACACCTTGAAGCCGGGGGCTGCCTTAACAACTTCGGAAAATCGATTTTTAGCTCGCTTTAACGCTAGAACCACGGCACTTATCAAATCAACAGGCTCTACGTTTATTGAAATTGTGATCATCGAGTTTGCAAACATGTATCTGTTATCGGACACATTTACTTCTTTCGGCACACATTCTGAAAATCGATGAAAATCATTAGAGCAATCGCTACGATGTACGGAGCTGCTTTATCTGTTCTTGTATTCTAAAAATAGTGATAAAATTCGGTTTAATCGAATGTATCATCGCATCGACGACATCGTTACGGGTTTTCTTGCTATCGGAAGCGATTTTTCGGAATTGCGAAAAGATAGGGCGATTCTACGTGAAAAACTGAGGAGAATATGTCCTGTGTCCATTTTTTGTATCAATGTTCGTTTACGAGATAATCGACTTTGAAAGTGCTCGATGCGCGAGAAGTAGAAACGGTCGATTGTGACCAGACGCGTCAGCTGATCATCAGCTGATTCACTAGTGTGCAGGGATGATTTTCAATCGCTGGTATCTTAGAAACGGTGCGTTATACGTAAAAACTTTTTTATGTCTTTTCGACTTATTTTTTCGTGTAGAACTGATTCTAATTTGTTTCATGATCCTAGAAACACTCTGTATGATTATGCTGTTGCATATTTGGTATTAACACATAATAGAACACATTCTGATGCTAATGATATTTTTTTCCAGGTAAATACGTAGAGAACACGTATACTCTTGAACGTTTTAATAATAATGTTAGTAGTTGACGTTTTGTATAATCGACGTTCCACAGTATATGATTAAATAAACAGTTGATTTCGTGACGGTGCAATAGTAAGATGGTCCCGCTACCTTACAGTAGCTCGCAAGAAATTACAGCGAAAGAAGAGGGAATTTGCTCTTGCAGGCGCAACGTCCTGGAAAAACCGAGGTAGCCGTAGTTTATAACCGGAAGTGGTCGCGGTCGGTAATAACCAGACAGCGAGCTTTTACAGGGAACATTTACGACGTACATACATAGATCCCCGACCAGCTAGCAACACGACGTGTATGTCCCTCCCCCACTGACTCTTGTCGGACCAGGCACCAATATATTCTTGCCATATCGTGCATCAACAACATTCAGTCCGCTCTTGCTGCCTTTAGCCTGGAGTTACAAGCATGTAGGTAAGGTAGACTTCATTTAACCGATCTAAACCGAGAACAGTTTCACATTCACGGACAATCATTTTCCAAATTTTACAATACATGGGGAGGTACGAATTAAATAAAAATCGTGATCAAAGACACCATTCAATCATTACTTATGAAAAACGACTTACCATTTATATAAGCATTCCAGTGAATTTTCCTATAAATTCAAAACAGACATGCTCCTAGGATGATAATAGTCATGTTGCTTACAAAATTCGGTATTAATATTAAACAATATTTTCACTCAATATGTAGAATGGCGTAAGAAACGCATGACGTATCTGAGACGTCTTTGCACGTCAAGGGGTTAAAACTGAACAAAGTAGAATGTTTCAGACAGTCTGGTAGGATTTTTGCCTCTTTTGATCCTGGATGAATATCTCTTCAATTCCAACTTTTGATAAATTGTCCACAAAAATCTATATCCACATAAAGATCCAATGGGACGAGGATGAAGCTCATGAACCAAGAAATAGTGGGAAATCATAATGAAGTCAAACAAATTCTCTAACCAACCAGAAAATCTCACTCATCATGAAACTGTAGCGCAACTGGATCAAGCCAGTCTTGTCAGACGAGTCGAATCCCCGAAGAATCGTGCTGTCGATTGATAATATATTAATCCAGAACCTAGCCAATCTCTTTGCGCGCGGTGTTCATCAGGAATGCTACTTAGGCGACGTTTCGCGGCATCGTGGGACACGGTAGTGACTTTGTCACTATGTAAGAGGCAGCTCTGCGCGTTCCAGCCGAAATCTGGTAGCCGATTTCAATAATACGGGAGAGCGAAGGCGCAGAGGCAAAAGGGGCGGGGGAGGGGGGGTCCCGCGGTGCGGTTTCGGTGAAGAGGAACGAACGTGGATGGAGGAATAGAGCGAGGCAGACGGTTCTTAAAGATTCATCGTTCCTGCCATATTTAAGCTCGATCCGAGCTGCAGAAGACCCTCGAGACAGCCTTACCAGGCGAGAACCGTCTTAGCAAATCCCTCGCCGAGACCCCATAGGACACCGCACAAAGCTCTCCCTTTGTCCGTCCTTCGAGTTCCCAACTTCATAATTCACACCCACCGACGCCGACCACCAGATTCCCGGTCTTCCTTTCCGAAACGAAGCCACGGAAGGGATGGAGGAGTTTGAATAACACGCCTTGAAGACGCGACGAGGACTCGCGCAAACGCGGTTTTAATATCCATCGCTTGGCAAAACTGCGCTCTCCACCTTCTAGAGCACCCTGGATTCTCTGGCCTCCCATTGGACGAGCGTTGTCCTCGGAAAAAGTTCAAGGAACTCGGCGGAAATTCCAGCACAGTCAGTGCAGACTCTCAACCTCGGAAATTGTCACAAAATTCAAGTAACTTGACTAATAAAACCGGAAGAGAGTTAAACGTGATCTTGGTGAACACAGGACTACTCTGTCCCTTCTGCCGTCCACAAATTATAATGAAATTCGGTTTAATCGAATGTATCATGATCGGACTGCGGATGTTAAATTTTAACAAAATGGGATCAAGTACAGTCTTATTTTCAGTGGTAATAAATAAATAAAAATCGTACGCATGAATTCGCGTAATGCATAAAATCCGCGGACTTACCATGACAGAATCTGAACCAAGGTTAGTGTCATCCATATGTGACCCATGTGGCAGTTAATGTACTACATGCTAGGAGATCGACGACGTCGTTACGATTTTTGGCGTTTTTCCTGCTTTCGGAAGCGAATTTTCGCAATTGCGAAAGGACGGGGCGATTCTACGCGAAAAACTGAAGAGAAAATGTCCTGTAACCATTTTTTGCATCAGTGTTCGTCTACGAGGTAATCGATTTTGAAAGTGCTCGATGGGCGAGAAGTAGAAACGGTCGGTTTTGGCCAGACACGTCAGACAAAAAACTTCTTTATATATTTTCGACTTATCTTTCCATATACAATTGATTCCCAACTGTTTTTTTCCCCTAGAAACACTTTGTATAATTATATTAGCGTATATTTTAAAGAATATGTAATAACGAAAATTCTGAACACTCTTGGTTTTAATACTGTTACACATATCGATAAAACAAATAACGACACTTAATATTTAAATAGGTTTTCGTATGATAAAATGTTCCATATTTGGGAACTACATAATTGACGAATAAAATTGTTTTCTTCAAGATTTATTTCTTGTATTCTATTTTCAACGTCGGTTCAGCAATCATCCAGTATTTTGCTCGTTGCTATGATCATGTATCATTTGTTCTGTCGCTACAGTAGCCTAAATGCTACCGGCAATGCAACCATAAAGAGCAATAGGTTGTAATTCAACCGAATTCGTTCTTGTAAGCAGAGAAAGTGTAAAGGAAACTTCTTTTCCCGTGCAGTTAAAATTCACTGCTCAATTCCGAGCAGTACTCAGGGTCCTTATGACACTGTGAGAACAACTTTGCATTTCCGCGGGTGTGGGCGGGTGGGAAGGACGGCGGCGCAATCGTTACCGTTCCGTTTGCCGTTCCGTTAATTTCCACGGTATAATTTTCGCCAATTTATACACTCATGGATTGCCAGCGCAAACTCTGCAAGAAGCGCGCTTAAGGAAATTCCAAGATAAAATACGGGCGCAATAAACAGAAGAAGATTGCACTCGAAATGGCATCGTTACACGTTGCAGCGCACTTTAAATACGGACACGGCTTAACAACGACCGGGCTGTGTGCAAAGGAACTTGTTCTCGGTCGAAATGCGGAATTGCCGCGCTGTGGTATCTCAACACGGATACGCTGAAATCTGTATCTGTTTGGTTTCAAGCGCGCCAGTTATATCAGATTTATGTGTAATTATACGAACACGGTCTAGCGCCATTAACATCCCCACCCCACCCCCACCCCACCGCCTATTTATTTACCTGCTGCGAATGAAGTTTATGGGAATATCCGCTGTACCAATTAGTCTGATCTGTCTTGCAATCTCCGCTACTTCGGTTTGCCTTATCTTTATCTTTGCAAGGATTTTCCACCGTGATTTGGTGCTGTATGATTTTAATTGTAATTGGGTCACAGTGATCACGATTGGTATATATTTATAATGATTCTAGGATAAAACGATCCTGCGTAACTCAGATATGTTCCCTTGTCTTGTAACTAAAAGTAGGTTCATGAATTTTTATAAATCTTTTTACAGCGATGGAACGTTTACACTTTTGCAACGGTTAACGACGAGGGAGATGTTTGGGGGCGCATCGTCATCAGCTCCCATAGCTTTCGCTATGGAACACATCCGGACATATCCGGAGCACAAACGAGAACCGCCCCCATCTGCCTCGGTCATATAATCCTCGGTTTAAAATAAACAAACGTTCGCGGGTGCAACGGGCCGAAATTTCCAGCGTCAGGAACACCGGCTCGTGACGTTTATCCCGGAAGAAAATGGAACCTCGAATCGGATATCCGCGACAGAGTCCGTACACCCATTTCGACGCGGAAGGAACCGCGAAGTTGGGAGAGAGTTCGAGAGAAATTCAGAGGGGGAGAGAGAGAGAGAGAGAGAGAGAGAGAGAGAGGGAGGGGATCGATGGTATCGACAGGCTGTCCTCGCCCAGTTCCACCGATACAATTCTGACCGGATGTTCGGTCTGAAAACCCGATTCCCGGTGATCCCTACTTCCATCGAATCAAAGCCTGTCCGATGACCACCTGCAGGAACCGCGCTCGCGCACACTTTTCCGCCCTTCCTGCGACGTTTCCGTGATTCTTGCGCGATCAAAGATTCTTCCCCATCTCCTGGGCAATTTGAAAAATCAATTCTCCAATTTTTTACGATTTTTCTGTAGCGCCACTCGCCGCTCAAAATCGGTGACTACGGAAAATCTTCCGGAAATTGCAAAGTGTGTTTAAAATCGCATGTAAAACTTGATAACTGACACTTCAGGAAAGACAGAAATACACAATACCAGCTCCGATTATAGTTTCTCTTGCAAAAGTATAGAAAAAGTATTACTTATAGGCATTCGCCTCATTGCCTAACGTTTCGATAAAATTGTGTTTTAAAATTAAATTTAAAATTAAAAAATTTACAGTAAATTTAAAATTAAAAAATTTACAGTAAATTTAAAATTAAAAAATTTACAGTAAATTTAAAATTAAAAAATTTACAGTAAATTTAATATTTAACTGTTTTATTTAATTGTATTCGTTACATTATTGCTTAAATGTCCTCGTTTCAGTGTTAGCTAATGTGCCCCGACGCGTTTCGGAAAGGTTTCCCAGTTTCATAGAAATAACTCGAGAAGTTTCCCCGGGTTCGATAGTAAGTAAATTTCTGTACGTTTTACGGCCGACAGCTGAATGCATGGTTCAACGAAACTCCAATTTCGGTGGATTTGTACTTGTTCGGGGAGAAGTGATCACAATTCCGTCGGAAATAGGTCACGCAGAGAAGTCGGGGCACGTCGGTGATATCGCATGATAGGTAAATGATCCGGCATCATTTCATTGATCACAGATGCTTCAGTTTTCCATGGTACGAATCTAATTGTGAATTCGCAAAAGCGCAATGCATTTTAAGCGCCTTCTTAGACGCGGCACCGGTCACGAACTCTGCATAATTCTGCCCCCCCCCCCAGGGGGTGGAGGAGGAGGAGGAGGAGATGAATTATGCGATCGATGGATGGAAAATTTGCAAAATGTTTATGAGATCGTTCCTCTTACTCGGGAAAATTCAGCCGAATCAACTACATATTTACATATCCTCAGCTTATATTTTTTTTTAACTCATGCGCTTCTCGCGTAAGAGATCCTACTATAATAATTCAATTTCTGTTCTCCGCTTTAAATCGACCAGTTAGGTTTCTTTCACAGCGTCACAGTTTAAAGAATATCGTCTCGCAACACGAACAGACCAAGATCAATCATTTTAATATTTTTCTAATCATTATTTAACCGTCATACTTTTAGAAATGTGTCATTGGAAATTTTCAAAGTATATAAGAACGATTCATATAAAGCAGAAAATTTTGAATTCCATTTTGGTTTATCGTACAATCGATAAAATTCGATTAATCGTGCAAAATAATTTTCACGTTGAAATCCAGTTACGTAAAAATTAAAAAAAATCGAATTTAATATTCTTCTTTAGAAAGATACGAAAGAATTTACGAAGCTTTATCTCGAAGGACACGGACATCATTGTAATGCACGTAATTATCCTAATGTCTGGGTTATTCTTTTAATACGAATATAGAGTACGATGCTGCATAATTCATAGGAACATTGTCTAGGAAAATACATCTTCCATTATTGAATGAGATCAGTGTTGCCTTGCATACAATCGCAAAATTCCACTCAAAAACTCAATAAAATCGTGGCTACTATTTCCCATCGAAAACGCATCACTTAGACACCCTCCCGATCCCTCGAGCTTTTGATTCGCTGATGCAGCACAGTTGCATCGAAAGGTTCCTGGAATATCCTCCCCCCCCCCCACCTCCGGGGGATAAATAAAAAATTTGAGTGCTCTGAATAATCTTTCTCGGCACTCGGGCCCGGTCTCTGAACGGACTTAATAGTGCATAAAATCGAGTAGGTTTCTTTCTTATCGCGGCGGCGGTAGCACAGGTTCGCGATGCGATTTCGAAAGTTCGAAAGTTCCGCGGTCCGAAATGAATCGAGGAAATGCTCGGAAACTCGTTTGTTTTCCCTCTCGAAGGGCGTGGAGGCATTAATTTTCGCGCCGCGGCTCGTTGACGAGTGGCATGTATTAATTAGCCCTCTTTATAAATCGTTCCCGACTCGTGGCGCGGGTGGCTGGCCGGGCCGGGCTGGGCTGGTGTGTTCCACTAATTAATCCCCGGGGAAAGTTCCAGGTGTACTCGCGATGCAAAGATCAGGGCGGCGCGGCCTAATTGATCGGATTGTTCAATTAAGGCTCGGTCACCGAGCAAACAAGAAGTGGGCGGCACTCCGAACGCTTATGCAAATTCCCCAGAAACCCATGGAAAAAATGCAAAAGTCGCCGAACACTGGCCCCATTAACTATTTCCACTAATTGTAAGAAAGCCCGGCGGAGAGAGAGAGAGAGAGAGAGAGAGAAAAGAAGAACAAAAAGCGAGCGAATTTTATTTGCATGCGACGCGTTTCTTCCATCTCCGCAGATTTTCATGCAAATTTTTAGTTTTGCTGTCGGGGACAGCGATACCGGAGAGAATAGAAATTTTAGTCTGCGTATTAGTGGTTTTGCTGGATAACGATTAAGCTGTAAGATAAAGGATTTCCGCGATAGTACCACTTTCGTAAAATTGGTAAAAATTTGCGATTTATAGGGCGACAGCGATACCGGGGAAAATTTAATTTCTGTATTAGTAGTTTTCCTAGATGAGGATTTCTGTGACAGTATCATCTGTGCGAAATTAGTAAAAGTTCTCAATTTATAAATAAATAAAAAGTGTAGTCATCTCACACGATTGCAGTATCACCGTTAACTCGATTGCAAACTGTTCCATTTTTCGGAATCGCTAATTAAAATTCACCGATGCTCGCCTAAATTAAAATAGTAACTACGTAATAATTAGCGGAAACCGTGAGACGCGTAATCGAGTTAACCATTACGTTCTAATCGTTAACGGTAACGTGTAATCAGATTACACTTTGCTTAATTCTGCTGGGAATTCGGTATTGGTTTTCGATCGGCTTTATTGATTTGTTCATTAAGAATTAATAAGCTTACAGAAGAACGAAATGAAATTACACACGTCAACCGACGTCGTATGATCGATTGCATAACACGTGACTCACGAGAATTACTTTCCTATCGAATTGATAAATTATTAAAATATGCATGTCGTTTTTATCGGATCTATCAATTAACTAATTACGTAAATGAATTCGATACAAAATAATAAGTATATTACACTGTGAATATATATGAGTTTATGGTACACATTTTTAAAGTACAACAAAATCTGTATATTGGAAAAGGTGAATGGCATGTCTACTCTGCTTTTACTGTAAGCAATTTTCTACTTGGTAAATTGAATTTGTTGCCCATCCTGGCTCTTAGAAAATAATCTACGAAAATTTTATCCAAAATAACACAAATGATCAAAGTCAATTGTAGAAAATAAAGGGAAAGTAAAAAAGTATTTAAAGAGTTTCGATAAGTTGCAAAGAATATTCTCAGTTTCTGTTAACGTCATCGCGGTTTAGCATTTCGGCCAGTCATCTTAATCGCATAATTCGCGATCGGGAATAAAATCGAAAAAGCATGATTGCAAATACGCAGAAGCAGTTTCCGGAGGAGGAGAAATCCGTAGAATCGACGTGATATTGGTTATTTCGTAGTTGTTTTAGTAATTCCCATGACGACCACGATATTATGGAAATAATTGGAGCATTTGATAGGAACGACACAATGCAGCAGGCGGATATCCCATCGAGAGCATTCCTTGTCGAAAGAATGGTAGAGGATAGAACGAGAATAGGGGATCGGGAGAGAGGAAGCGAAAAATGAGCTCGTCGAGTGCTAAAATCCCCATGGGAGAAGGTTAATCCCTCCCTGCGAGCAATCTTTTGTATCTTGCCCCATCTTCTAGACCGCAACGGATCGGACCCGGTTCCGCGATGCGCCAAAGGGGTTGCTTTCCATCGGGTTTCCAACCCCTTTCCGAGCTCTCCTTGGTCGACGTAACAGCCACAAATTCGGCTGTTTCATGCGTCTGTCGGCGATGCATTCGCTGTGTTTGCTACGTTAAACCGCACCGGAAACCGTTCCCGACAATCGTTGCCCGATCCCCGTAAAGATGCTCGATCCTTCCTTCGATCCTCCATACGAACCGCAAAAGAATTCTGTAGCAGGACAATCACTCAAAAAATTTGTTTCTTTCGGCCAGTAATTTTTCAATTGTAATACAGTTGCGTCCGCGATAATGTAAAACTTTAGGGCCAAATTGTCACTTACATTATAATTCATCACTAGACTGCGGATTTTTATACATTTTCCAAGAAGTTGGCTGGATGAAATATGAAATGGCAAAAGATTCGAAAAATCTAAGAGAATCGTTACGTTATTTTAAATATGAAAAAACTATTAAAGGACGAAATGAATTTTTATTCAACGCCCGCTTTCTGCAATCGATGCAAAATATTTTTATTTTGCATAAACGTCCGCAGTCTATTCATCACCATCATCATCATCATCATTATAATTCAATACACATCTTCCTTGATCTCTTAGACTCGTTGTTACTTATTCGTTAACGAAACTTCAGTGGTTTCGATTGTTTCTTTATGAGACTTTCAGCAACTGTCGCGGCAACTGTCGCGCGCCTTTATGACATAAGCAACGTACACCTCTGTTGGTCGGGTTGCCGGATTTTAGGCGGATTTATAATTGATAATAACTAAAAAATGCAGCTGAAATCGCAATATTTTTACTCCTCATTTTCGTCTCGTCTTGGAGAACCACCCCCTTAAATTTTCTCTCACCTGTAGTCGAACACCCTGTATATTGTCAAATAGATGGCTAAAAATTTGGATATATACATTTTTGTTATTTTTATAAAGTAATGTACAATAGACATATTTAGTGCCCCGTGAACCCAGTGTTAACCCTTTGCACTAGAAGCTATTTTAACTCCAAAACACATAATTTCTTCCGATCTAGAATATTTCCCTTCTATATAATTTTCTCGTACAATACTGACGTGTTTAGTAATTTATTAAGTACAAACAAATGTAGTGTTCGGTCCCACACAGACCGAACGTGAGCTATGATAAACACGGTCGGCTGCGATAGCCAAAACACTTTAGGCGAAGCGACGGTCCCAAGATTTGGAGTGTCATCGGACACCACTTGGAGACCTCCGTGAACGAGCCCATTGAAAGGGCAATACACAAACATTTAATTTCCAGACCATCTTTCGCATATCTCTCACACCTAATCCATTCAGATCATCTAAACACAATTCCACCAAATCGCATCCCCACTCCGACGACCAAATGCACCACCCATTAACCAATAGAAGAAGAGCCCGAGTTGACCTTATAGACGACGCGACACCGAACCACAGAAAGCTAAGATACCTCGAAGAAAACACAAATCGATCGCGTCTAGAAAACTCGTTGTACGCGTCATACCTCGCCAACTGACTTGTGAATGTTAAGTTAAAATATATTGAAGTGTTGTTCCAAAACGTCGAGTTTCATTTCAACTAGACGTAGCTACCCCGTAACTCCGTCAAGGCCCGAATATCGTCCGCGAGCAAGCGAAACGGTATTTACGACCCCGCGAAGTCCGACAGGCGGACTGACGACACTTTCGGTCGCCTCATGTAGTAATGTAAAAAATATTTTGAATAATGATACAGCAATTTTTAGTGGCGCCCTACAGTCGCCGTTCGAGTGCTAAGGGTTAAAAATACCCAAGAAACGTTTGTATACTCGCGGGAGCAGGAGCTGGACCGATCAATCAGCCGCGGAGAAGTCAGTGGCCGCCTATTTGCGAGAAAATCCATTCTACCGTGGGAGAAGTCCGTTTCTTGTTCGCGGCACAGTTGTTTCCTCGCGAAACGAATTTCCGAGCGAGCGAGCGACGCACGAGCGAGCGTGCCGTCGGTTTTCCGCCCGCGACCGGGCGCCGAGCAACTTTCCTTTCGGCACAAAAGAGAAATGGATGATTCCAATTTCGTAGTCGATAATGTATAGACAGCCCGGAAACGGTATTACAGGCCATTACTTCCTGGTTCCTTAGAAAGTCCCGATGTGTGCTCGAACTCGCGGGCTACACCGATCAGCAGAATCTCGGCCGAAGGAATGTTCTTTTCATGTTCACTTTCCTCTACCTTTCTTCCCCCCCCCCCTCCCTCTCCTCTTTTCCCGATGAATTGTCCGGAATGTGCCGGACGGTCGAACGATGATATACTTCTCTCCCCATAGTTACAGGGGAAATCGAGGGGACCCCGAGTCGCATGGGGAATCGCTGCGAATGGTCCGTGGCGCAGCCGAACAACCACCCACGCTCGCGACTCTTTCCGGGTAAATGGAACTTCGATTCGGAATGCGTCACGGTGCTACGTTACTGCGAGACTCGTCGAAATTCAGAATTTCGTACGATTTTTTCGTAAGAAATATCTTGCAAAAATGTAAAATTCAAGACGGACGGGGTTCAATTTCATTATATCATATTTCTTAAATTTTAATCTCAATTTTATTTAACACTAGGTTCGCGGAACACTAAATGTGACTATTTTACATTACTTTGTAAAACAAGTCTGTGCCAAATTTTTAATAATTTTTTTTTATTGTTATAATTTGTTGAATTGGATGCATCATTTCAATATTAATAATTGTACATTTGAAATATTAGAATCCGTCGTTTTGGCGGGTCCCGTGAAACTAGTGCTAACACTAGGTTTACGGAGCACTAAAAGTGGCCAGTTTGGATTACTTTATAAAAATATCACAAACATATTCAGACAGATTTTTAGCAGCTTTTATCATAATATATGTTCCAAGGAATAAATGTGTGAAATAAATGTCCTATAAATGCATTTTTACAATCACAATAATTGTAAAGTAAAAAATATAGAACCTATCATTTTGACATTTTTTTCAAAAATTTATATATGTATACAATAAAATCTTCCTTTCCAGCAAATAGCTGCTATGTATATTTCGAAAATTGAATTCTAGCCAGCTGTGCGAGAAAACGCACCACTGTGGTGTGGTGGTTTCCTTCCTTTTTTTTTTTTGTTGTCCGAGCACTATTTGCACGAAACCTTGGATCCCTTTTGGAATATTGTTACGCGAGCGATCCATTTTATGCTGTGGTCTCCGGGTGTAGGAGTCCATTCGACGTGCAATTTTATTTGCGGGCGTGCGCGGATAAGGAATTTATTGTTTTCGAATCGAAAAGCTTGCAGCAAGGAGGCAGTTCTACATTTTTTACTGCGAATTAATGTTGCACTTCTTCATCCATCGTTATATGAATTCATTTTCTCGAGACGTTGTTAAATTGTTTGGCACAATGTGTGTTTATTTGAAGCTTGATACGCGAGAATAGTGAATTTGTTTCAAAATAAGCTGACATGAAAAAATTTAATATTACTCGGAACATTTTTTTAATCCTCTCGTGCATTGTATTAATTAGTCTGTTTAATTTTAATTGCAGCCCCTCCGAATATTTTTGTGTAACAGATACGTGCTAGGTTTCAGTGCCATTTTTTAAATAATTCACTGCTTAATTAAAGAGTAAACATGTCAGACTGCATGCAGGTTTATGTTTGGCTCAGATGCTAGTCGGGTTAGGTCGGTCAACATAGCCGGCCAGGTCAACATTGACGCACTAAATTTCCTATATCTCTGCCAATTTTAAAGATACTGCCAATGAAATTTCGTTTGCGAACGATTTCTTGTAACTTACAGTACAATTGAGAAAACATTACACGCAAATAAAAACCAATGTAAATGGAAAAGTTCGAGTGTTACAAAATAAAATTGTAAAAATGCACTGAAAATTATTAGAAAATAAAATTTTAAAAATAATCTCCCATATATTTTCAAGTATAAGAAAATATTCTTAGTTAAAATGCAAACTGACAAGCTACGAAACTACTAACTTTTTAAACACTGCAGCCAGTTTTAATTAAAGAAACCCACGTGAGATTTTCTATGCTCGAAAGTTGAACTATGAACATGAACTTTCCGAATGGTATACAGTGTTTGAGGAAGCTCGGTGGCAACTTTGATTACGACTGGATTTTATGCGTCACTTAACTCTCGCAAACTGTGGAACACATAATGGAGATTGTAATAACAATTTAATAGTCCTTGCACTTTGTTGTTTAATTGGTGAATCTTTTGATAAAGAAACTGGCTGCTGCTTATGCCCTGGTTTTATTATTTCATCGTGACTACAGGTCGTAGATTTGCCTGATCGTTAACCCTCCAGACCAAAGACTATAACGTTCAGTTACACTCGCAATCAAGATACTGAACTAAATTTATACGAACGTTAACATTTAATCCCTTCGTTAGCTTTTCATTCTCGGAAAGCGACCACTGGACAAAAAATTCATTAAACAACAGCAGCATTAAAAATTCTTGGGTTCGAAGCTGGTAAATTTAACGTTAATAAATAAACGAATTTTAATGTCACGTAAAATCTATTGCTGCGTTTTAGAAACACTGAAATTACATATAAATGTAGGAACGTAATGAGGAAAAAGTGATTTTTCATTTAGTTCTGATTAACAACAAAGTTGGATAATGGATTCTAGAGGCTGCAACATTAGATAGATATTTCGTGAAGACAAATTGACTCCAGAGGCTAAAAAACGATGTGCACGTTTAAATAACAGGTGTTCACATAATCGACCGTTCGCATAACGGGTGTTCGTATATCGGAGGCCGCGCAGTATAAATAAAACATTGACTAGTTTCTGTCGGAGGGAAACCGACTCGACGGTTCTTTGAAGAAAACATTTCGAGCTTTTGATCGATGGTCGGTCCTCGTACAGCATCCTGCTCTCCAACGATTCGAATATATTCGAATATATTCAAGTACACATAGTCGAGACACTCGTTACTCCCTCCAGCCGCCGTCCATAAAAACAGTGCCCAGGGTTGGGAAAAAAGGGAGAAAAAGGGAGGAAAAAAGAGAGGGAGAGAGAGAGAGAGAATAGCAAGGAAGAGAACACCGTTCGCCTATCGATCAGCCTCGCCGCAGTTTTGCCTCGCAAATTCGTCGCGACCATTCGAAAAAGATTCGTTTCCCCATTCTTGTTATTCATGCGACCGATGCGTCGTTATCCCAGAGCTATCTTGAGCTCTCATAGTCGCCGGTTCTATTGATTTCACCTTTAAAAGGCTGCCTCTGTCGGGAGACAGACAGTGGTAGTAAGATAGCAAAGGGAGAATGTTGAACTTCTAATTGGATTCAAGTTTCAACGATGGGACGGTACAATTTTGTATACATTAATTCATACGATTTTATTTTGTGGTGTTCTATTTGATACATTGTATTTTAAGCATTTAACGATGGTTACGTAAGTCGGCAAACGAGCAGAATGTTAAACTGGAATCTCCTAGTGATCCTATAGGGAAATCAATAAAATATAGTACATACTACTGCATCAGTACAATTAAAAATAAAATAATAAGATTATAAACAATTATAAAACAATTATAAAATAATAAGATTTCATGTAACTAGGACAAAAATGAGCAGATGAACAGACGAAGTAGTGAAAATATCAGAAGAGCTTAAGAACACAATCTTATACTACCTGTATTGAAATTGTTAAGAGAAGAAATACATGTTTATGCAGCTGTTATTTCTTGCAATCTAGGCACAATATTTTTGTCTCGCACAAAGATCTGCAGTCTAATAATAACAGTGACGTGTTTATCTTGATGAAGCAACGGAAGTGTTGGGCTAATTATTAAGCGGAGAGAAAAATAATGGAAGGCTTAGCAACAATAAGCGAGAAGCCAAGCGTTCTCATATTTTCTTTGGAATTATGTATTTTACTGAATTACTTTTTTACTTTTTACTGAATTTGTCTCATTCGTAAAATTTGAAACTAGAATGCATCGAAATAGAAAACATTTAATTTAGAATATTTGAGTTGTTATGGTTCATAAAAAGGTTATTGCACAGCTTGGTTGTTTCAAATTGTTGCTAAATTAAATGCAAGAATTAATCTCTTGAAGACCATTCACCTAATATTGTTGTTTGTAACAGATAGTATTTTCATTTGAGTTCCAATTTGGATTAAAAAATAAGTTCATCAATTTTTCATAGGAGGGCACGGTAAAGTAAAAAACATAAAAAAAAATTCAAACGGGAAATGATGGATCTCATCCTACAGTTGCCTGATTCAGTCTAATTTCCATTTATTCATATCGATGCAAATCACCAGAGTGGGGAAAAATTCAAAACCTCTGAAGAAGTTAATCGAATTCTTCGAAATGACTTCTTGATATAACTAGAAATCTTCATAAAAATCGTGAAAATAAATTTTAACCTCGCGGAACGTTCGCAAAAACCAATAATAATTTACAAAAAATACGTTAATGACCAAATTCAATACTATAAACATAACTAACAGAAAACAAATACAAAAGTATGAAAAATATGTGCAAAAACAAATATAATCTAATCGGACTTAATAAATTGCAAAAACCCGGTCCAATACTCCACCTCCATAAGCTCGCGTTCAATTCAACCGAAGAGTTTATATTTTCACTGCACAGTACATCGTGACGTGAAAATAAAAGATGAAACAGAGCTGGTCGACTTCATATAGATCTGAACAGCAAAACGACGTAAATCAGTTTCCTCAGAGTTTTACAGATCCAAAAGCTTAATTACGATTGGGACATGTCGTCATTTGCAGACAAATGAATTTTCTATGTAAACCCAATTGCTGGTTCTCGGTGAAATATCGAACGAAATCGATCAGTCCAGGAAATTCATAAAGAACATCCCGCCTCCGCAGCATGCCAGCAGTAAATGCGTTAATCATCCAGAGTCATTTTCGCGTGTTTACGTTCATTAAGACGCGCCGTTCAGTCGCGCCATTGGCGAGAGCAAAATGGCGGAAACGTCTATGCCGGAACTCCGTGCAAGAACAGCTGAAACTAATCACTGGCGATTTATGTTAACGATGTAATTGCTGTAATTTTCCTTCAATATCAACAGATTACAAAATGCAATTTTTCGCTGTTTATTTCAAGGCAATCAATAATTAGAATTATTTGATAAAAAATCAATAATTAGAATTATTTGATAAAAGATGGAGAAAAAGTAGACGAGGAAAATAGAAAATATATGAATATCTTCGTCAATTATGGTTATATGAATAAACTATTCGGGACGAGGTGAAGAGTACTTCAGACATCTCGCACAATCATTGAAGAGCTCCTAACTTTAGGGAACTTCTTTCCCAAGGTTAACTTCCAAATTAGATCACGAGATCAGCGATGCTGTTCTTGATGGGACTCGACGAATTATTTATTATTATATTTCTGTAGAGGCTTGAATTCAAGTGGAACACATTTTTGCATGTCAGTTAGTTATTAATCTAAAAATAAAGTACCACGACCGTAAAATATTCGCAATTTATGCGCATCAAATATTTAACTTTCAATTACTCGCATGTAATATTTACAATCCCAGAACTTGAAAACTGTTTGGTAGCACGAACGATGGTCTCTCGCCTACATTCTTAAATAATTTATTTTGCGTTGACACAGACGTTGCACCGAGTAAAAATATATTTACGTTGGTATCGCATAAAATTCTACGCGAACGGTGCAGAAGGTCGAGTGCGAGCAACCGGAGGTTAAAATTTGACGCACGTTAAGCAAACGTCGCGACTGACAGTGCGAGTAAACAAATGAACGCCGGTTTGCCAGGGCGTTACAAACATTTACACTGTGGACAATTCGCCGTAAAGACAACGGGGCGGTGTGTATCGATCGAACCGCAGGGGCCCCGTGTACACGTGAGGATGCATTCGAAATAAAATCCTTAATGGAGTCCGATAGATGGAAGGTACGTAAGGAATTAACGAAACGGAAATAGGTCGAGCCAAGCGGAAAATGGCCAATTTCTGAAATAGAAGATTGGACTCCCGGCAATCTCTGTGTGTCTCTCTTCCACTCACAATCCCCTCGCGCACGTACATGCACACATCCCTCCCTTTTCCCCGCCCAGGGGTTGAATCCTTTGAGATGCAGTCGAGAGAAGTCAAAGAAGCCTATGAAAAGGTTGTGCTCCGCCTTGTTCCCTGCCTGCTCTCCCCTTTCGTTTTAATACTTCAACAACCATTCTCAGATGAAGAATGTTTCCAACGTCTATGGAATCCGAGGATACAGTGCCCCCCCTCCCCCAACCTCCCTCTTTCTCCCGCGTTCCCATCGTTTACATCGTCCACGCCTCTCTTTCTCATCGCTCGCTACCTTTCGAAAAGTCGCGGCAGCCGAGGCCCGGTAGAAAAGTCACTGAACACAGAGAGCCACGTAGAATTGATGCAGGTATGCAGCAGGCACACGTACAGGGTGTCCTATCGTACTTGCCAGACCTTGCAGTGAACGTACAAATTTTCCTCAAGGTCAGCCTGTCCGAGGTTTCAAGGCAGTCGATTTTGGAATTTTTTATAAGCACAGAACTGAATGTATATTTTCGAAATTTTAACTGCACTCGGATTACACTTGCAGCGATGTGTACAAAATTTTTCAGCTTTGAAAGTTAATTTTTTATCGAGGTAGAATTATTTTATTAAGGCCCCCTCGTTTTTCAAAGGGGCGGATTCGGTCGTCCATTTGAGAAAGATCACTCGATACGGGAATTTTTTGTAACCACACAGCTGAACGCATATTTGCGAAATTTTTACTGTATTCGGATTACACTTGCAGCGATATGTACAAAAATTGTCAGCTCGGAAAGTTCATTCCTCAAGGAGACAGTAATTTCAGTATCTATCGCTGTAAAGGGAGAGTTGCTTTTCTCCGTGATACTTGGCATTATCAAAAATGAGGAGAACACTTAAGATACTCTGGCGAGGTGGGACACCCTATACGTGCGCGCACACACGTACACACGTACACAAACACACACACACACACGTCGACGGTGCATTATCGATTTACTAGACCCCCGCCGTGACATTTCCTTGCCTGATAAAACCGACCTCGACCGATCCCACGTTTACGTACACCGAGGAATTTGAACGCGTCGCTGCATCTCAGAGACTCGAAGAGAGCCGTCTCAGGGGAAGAACTATGGATGGGATCGAACGTGAACGGCCAACGAACACAGTCCATGGAATTAGATGCTCGGAGAAAGAAAATATCCAGCTGCGTAGGAGCTGCTCCGGATGTGAGTAGAAAAAACAATTCGGAAAATTCACTCTCAAAACAGCCCTGTACCCTCATTTTACACATATGAACCTATTAACGAATTAGCTCGTTCAGACGCATTCGTTAATATTAATTTACAGTATCAATAACCTAACACTAACCTAACAATAGATTAAGTTCTCCAGTTTCTAGACGTTTATGCGAATCCTTGTGCAAAATAAAAATTGTCCAAGCCAATTGTACCGGAACAGAACTGCCTGTTCAATCTCAAAACCTTATCAATACTAAAAGAGAATCTATGTAGAACACAATTAATAAAAAACAAGGGATAAAATCTGCTACAGAAATGACTGCAGTATTTGGTCTGAAGTAGTAAACGTCAGGGAACAAAGCTTTCCACAGAAATATCTGCAGCATCCGCTCTGAAGTACCAATATATCATCGACATTACTTCATACAAACACAGATCACGTTTCGCAGATCTCCGAGTGTCATAAATGCGCGAAAATCCCGAGCGTCTTGTCGCCATACGTTCGCGATACCGAAAGAGAACTAGCGAACGAAGTTTGTGCGCTAGAGAATGACTGAAAAGGAGGAAACAAAATTCGCGCTGGTAGTCGAGAAGCCGAGAGAAGTCATCCAATTCCGAAGCATCACAAGCAGATTACGCGAACGCAAACGGCAACGTATCTTCGCATAATAAGCAGCTGCAACCCGTCGTCTCGGTTCTCCACTTAATCTACCTTCGCATGTATTTATAAATATATAGAAGAGGATCATATACAGGGGAGGGTACATATCGTTTCGCAATTTTGAGCCCATCTCGCTATCGCTGGATTTTATTTCTCTCTTGCTTCCGCTCCCCCCCCCCCCTCTCTTCGTTTCTCTGCATCTCTCGCTCTTTCTTGCTTACTTCGCAAATTTTCTCCGAGTCACGATAGTTCGCAGTAGTCGAGGAAAACGGCGATATTCTGTGACGGCGCACCCGCCGAATAAGTTATTTCAACTGCACGGGGAAACTGATTTCAAAATTAACCGTACGGCGGGAAAGGTCGTTCCTCGAAGCGGAAAAGCGACCGCGCCGCGGAAAATTAGACGTATAGCTTCAGGCGGCTCCTTCGGAACCGATTGTTGTTAACTTTGAACTTTGCAGTCGCGACGCGACGAAGGAAAGTGGGAGTATTCGCTTCGGTTGCTACGCAGAATACGCGCGTTCTGCCATTTGTGCCAGTTGCATTCTTAAATCCTCTCTGCTCGCGAAAATTATAAACCGCTGCTTGTACACTCGGCGCCCTGCCTACAGGTGTAGTTGTTTGAACAACCTTCAGGCCGAAACAAATTTTTTAAAGGCGAATCGACTTCAACTTGTCTGCGAAGCTGGAAGAGTTTATTAGATGAAGTGCAACTGTCCCAATCTTAAATAACGTCTCCTTGCGATAATTCAAAATTGTAGCTTTTACACTCGGTGTCCTGCCTACAGTGATCGTGTAACTGTTTGAACACCTTTCACATTGAAAGAAATTTTTTAAAAGCGAATCGACTTCAATTTGTCTGCGAAGCTGGAAGAGTTTATTAGATGAAGTGTAACTGTCCCAATCTTAAATAAAGTCTCCTTGCGATAATTCAAAACTGTAGCTTTTATACTCGGTGTCCTGCCTACAGTGATCGTGTAACTGTTTGAACACCTTTCACATTGAAAGAAATTTTTTAAAAGGGAATCGACTTCAATTTGTCTGCGAAGCTGGAAGAGTTTATTAGATGAAGTGTAATTGCCCCATTCTTAAATCACCTCTCTTTGCGAAACAGGTCTAGCCGGAACGAAATCCGGCGATTAAACAAAAATTGTTAAGATTGTAAACAGCGTTGATTCCACGGAAGAATAATTTCTGAAATTCGTTGGAGAAGCATTTGATCGTCATAGTCGGTTCACAGATTCAATCATACGTTGCGTAAATATTTCTCTGCAGGAAACAACCCGTCTTTCTTTTGCAGCGCTGTCTTCCTTCGTTACTATAATTCGCAATGTACACACAGCCACCGCTTCGTTTAGGAAAGCTCTTAAGAAAATTACATTTCCCATTTCATTAATGTTGAATGATCTCTTTCCCCTAGTTTCCTTTAAGAGATAGCCCATGCAAAAATAAATCTGTCGCGACTGGCGAAAGTTCGGCGCTCCAGCAGGGCATCACGTGCATCCGATCCGAAAAATCAATTTCGGTTATATCGATATAAAATTGTTATGTAAGCTTGTTATTGACAATTAAGCATCGAATTAAATGCAGATATACGATACACATAAATTTTGTCCTTCTACTAGGAAGCTACTCAGGACAAAGAATTTCGAATCACTGTGTGAAGAAAATAATACGGCAGGGGGTTAGTTTGTTTTTTTACAATTTTTGAAAGGTAATGCAAGCTGGTGCATTTCTAATGTAGATAATTTAGTAATTTAGTGTTCGATGTTTTCAGCGTTACATATTAACACACAAGTTTTAGGTTCAATAAACACTCACAAGTGATGTCGATCTCAAAAACAAAAAGGGAAGGCGATCCAAACGGAAAAAGCTCGGAAGGGTTAATGAGGCAAGTTTCGCGATCAATGGGACCGTATTGGCACGGTTTCCTTTCATTATTTAGCCGCGCGATTTGAATAAAGCTGTCGGAAGTGCCTCCGTGCCTCCTTCTCCCTCCCCTCCTCCCTCCTCCCAGTTTTCATCCCCACGGTTTCCACCACCCCCAGCAACACTTGATAACTTCACCGTCTACTGTATAATGTTGCGGTCGCTCTTCCACGACCTGTTAGATCCGTACGTTCACGTAATTCGTAAAGTAGAATTCGAAACTTTCTCGTTGCCGATTCTCTCCACCCGCTCTCTCGCTTCGTTTATGCGAGTTGCGCGCACGGTCGTTAGGCTGCCGGCTCGAATCGTGAGTTAATGTCTGATAAACTTGCCGGGGTTTATGGTTGCGACGATGTCGGGCAAGAGAGAGAGAGAGAGAGAGAGAGAGAGAGAGAGAGAGAGAGAGAGAGAGAGAGAGGTTCGGTTCTTAGCGATTAGAATATTCCGAGATGTCAGAAAAGATTCAAAATTTACTTTTTAAATACGGTTAATTAGACTGCCGAATTTTATGGAACACAAAAATTGGCCGAATTAATTGCAAGATATTCTAAGGAATAATTGCATAGAATTTTACTTGTTCAATGATTTTAGTAGGATGAAAATAATGCAACAATATTTTTGAATGGTCTAATATATTCAGTGATTCGTATTTTTATTATAAATGTGTAAAATCCACAAAAACTTTTTCTTCTGAAGTGGATAGGATGTAGGCGGAACAGGATACCGTGGAAATCTATCCACTTTCAGGTTGAGACGTAGACTTTTATTCGGAGCTCGCGGAATATACAAAATTCGAACGCGGACTAGCGAGGCGCGAGGGAGTGAGATCGTATACGACGACTGCCACGACTCGGTCGCAGCAAGAGGCGAAAAGTGAGGCCCTCCGACGCCTACGGAGGGCTTTTTATTTTGTCCACTAACAAAGGACAACGAGTCCCATGGAGGGGAGACGAAGGTCGTCCCCGGAAAACTTTGCCAGATGCGGAAACGTCCGCGGGAAGTTTCTCGGCTGCACGGGGCCATTTACCGGCAAGACGATATCGGGCCAGGCGAGTCTGGTTGCCAGATGTACGGCAGACCCATCCTCGTCTGGCTCGTAATGGGCCTAGGTAAAGACCCTCGGGGTAATTCCGGTCATATAACCGAACCGGGTTTTTCCGGGGACGTGGTAGCCGTCGAGTCGCTACATCACCCCCCTACCAGTAATTTTGCCGGAATAAAAATTACGCTTACTTAAGGTATATGGCGCCCACATTCGCAATTTTTTTATAGCTTGTCGCAGAATAAATCAATGGATCTTATAACCTAGGTAGATATGTACACTGCCATGCCTATACTACGCCTGATACGATTTTTTTTTTTTTTTTTTTTTTTTTTTTTTTTTTTTATTGCTCCTTATGGGAATCCCGCTTGGTACTTCTCGGTGAACCTCACTCGTCTGCCGGAGCGGGTTGTATAACGCGCTGCTGTTTGGTCTGTCGATCTAGCTGAGGCCGTGTGTGTGTTTGCTGTGTTATTTACATGTGTGTCTGTGTTCTGCGCCGGGCTGTTGACGGGAGGTGCAGGATCGGAGGGTATGATTACAACATTGGTGTTTTGCGTTGGGATTTCTTCGGACAAAATGTATGCTGGTTTGAGTCGATCTACTGAAACGGTTACTTGTTTGCCCTTAATATCTAGGACGTATGTCCTTACGTTTCTGCTTATGATTCTGTAAGGCCCGTCGTACGGGTTTTGCAAGATTTTACGCGACGCGTCGTTCCTTAAAAATACATAATCTACCTTATCTAAATCTTTGTACACGAATATCCGCGGAACGCGATGTGGCGTTGCTGCCGTCGGTCCGATGTCCTGGAAGTGCTCTCGTAGGGTTTTAACGAAAAAGGATGTGTCGGTGGACGTTGGTGTTGGCGCTAGGAAACTCCCTGGTAGACGAAGTGTCTCACCATACACCAATTCCGCCGACGTCGTTTTTAAATCGTCTTTCCAGGCAGAGCGAATCCCCATTAGGATGGTCGGAAGGACCTCTGTCCATCGGGCATTTTCATGGCATCGGATCGCGGCCTTCAATTGCCTGTGCAAACGCTCCACCATGCCGTTAGCGGCTGGGTGATAGGCTGTCGTACGCAGGTGAGTCGTACCTGTTGAAGCACAGAGTTCCTTAAACAGGTGCGACTCGAATTGCCTGCCTTGGTCTGTTGTGACTCGCAGGGGAACTCCGAATCTGCAGATCCAGCCTTCATAAAAGGCTCGGGCAACGGTCGCGGCCTCCTGATCGGCAAGAGGAAATGCTTCCGGCCATCGCGTGAATCTGTCGACGCAAGTTAATAAATATCGATACCCCTCGGAGACGGGGAGGGTTACAATGTCGATGTGCACGTGCTCGAACCTTGCCGACGGTACCTGGAATGACCCGGGGGGAGCGGTAACGTGCCTTACAACCTTCGCGCGCTGGCATTGCAAACAATTGCGGGCCCATTCTCTAATATCTGCCTTCATCGATGGCCATACGTAACGCTGTGTCACGATTTTGACCGTTGCGTTAACTCCGGGGTGGGCTAGGTTATGCAGCGCGTTAAAAACTATTCGCCGGAATGGGGGCGTGAGGAAAGGTCGTGCTATCCCGGTAGCTGTATCGCAATAAATAGCTCCCGTCACTCCCGGTACTGCTACTTTTTTAAAACTTAGGCCTGTATCCCCGCGTAGGAAACCTCTCAACTCTACATCGGCGGCCTGGGATACCGCTAGTTTTTCGAAATCAATCCCTTCGTCGATCGCGTCTATCCTGGATAAAGCGTCCGCAACTACGTTATCCCGACCGGAAATGTGTCGAATGTCTGTGGAGAATTGCCCGATGAAGTCTAACTGTCTTATCTGTCTCGGAGTATGTCTGTCTGGTTTACTGTTAAGAGCGAATGTCAGTGGTTTGTGGTCCGTGTAGATGGTAAACGTTCGGCCTTCTAGCATATGCCGGAAATGTTTTATCGATGAATATATGGCTAGTAGTTCTCTGTCGAAAGCGGAATACTTTTGTTCTGTCGGGGATAGTTTTGTTGAAAAGAAGGCTAACGGTTCCCAGTCGTTGCCACAATTCTGATGTAGAGCGGCCCCCACCATAAAATCGGAAGCGTCGCAGGTAAGCGACAGCGGCGCGTTGGGCTGCGGGTGAGCCAGGAGGGTAGCCTGGGCTAAACTATCTTTGCATTTCCGAAACGCGTCGCGAGCCCTGTCCGTCCAAATTACGGGTTTATTGCCTTTGATGTTCTCTGTTAACATCGCGTTCAGGGGGGCTTGGGTCTCGGCCGCCCTGGGTATGAAACGACGGTAGAAGTTTACCATACCCAGGAAACGGCGAAGTTGCTTGGCGGTTTCGGGCCTGGGGAAATTGCTAATCGCGGCTACTTTTTCTAAGGAGGGACGCGATCCTTCTTTGGCAACGGTATAACCGAGGAATTTTACCTCGCTCTGGCCAAACCTACATTTCCCGGGGTTGACTACTACATTATATTTTTCCAGACGTTTAAATAAGTGCTCTAGATGCTGTAAATGCTCGGACTCCGACGAAGATGCAACCAAAATATCATCGATGTAGGCATAACAGAAATCTAGCCCCTGCAATACCTCATCGATGAAACGCTGGAACGTTTGCGCGGCATTGCGGAGACCGAAGGTCATATACGGAAATTCAAAAAGTCCGAATGGGGTTGTGATTGCTGTTTTTTTTATATCTTCCGTCGCGACGGGGATCTGATTGTACGCTCGTACGAGGTCTATTGTAGAGAAAATGGCTTTCCCCCGGATGGATTGTGCGAAATCCTCGATGTGTCGCACCGGGTACCTATCGGGTATGGTTCGAGCATTAAGGGCACGATAATCGCCGCACGGACGCCACGTATCGCTGTCTTTTTTTGGCACTAGGTGTAGTGGCGCCGACCAACTACTCTTTGACGGTCGCGCTATGCCTAATCTTACCATTGCTTCGAATTCTTTCTTGGCGATGGCTAGCCTGTCCGGTGCAAGTCGTCGGGGCCTGCAAGCGACGGATGGTCCTGGTGTCGTGGCGATGTGATGTCGCGTGTCGTGCTGGACTTCTCCAGGTGTCCCTCGCGGCTTGGTGATGGCGGGGAAGCGGGCCAGCAGCGCGTGGAAAACGGTGTTTCCCTGCATCGCTTTTACCGATGCGATTTCTTCACGTACTGCCGCTCCCTTCGTGCTCAGGGTGGTCGTTTGGTCGATCAGCTGCTGATTCCGGACGTCCACCAGGAGGCCGAAATGCGCCAGGAAGTCAGCCCCGATGATTGGCTTTGAGACGTCGGCGATCACGAACTGCCAGGTGAACTCCCGACGAAGGCCCAGGTTCAGCGTCAACGTAGTCGTCCCGTACGTGGGGATTGGCGTACCATTTGCCGCAGAGAGCTCGTATCCAAAGTTCGAGCATGCGCCGCGGATCAAAGATTTTGGATAGACGCAGAGGTCAGCTCCCGTGTCGACCAGGAACTGCGTCTTCGTCTGCCGATCCAAGATGAACAGACGGCGAAACGTCGGGCCATGGTCGTTAGCCGTCATTACCGACTGCCCCTGGCGTTTCCCTGGAAGCTGCATGGCTCACTACAACGCTGCGCGTTCGCCCCATACGTGGTATGGTACCAGCATACTCCGTTCGGCGCGTGTTGTCTCCTTGGCGAACGGCCCCGGGAGGAGCTTCGTGGGCGTCGGTGGTCGTAGTACCTCCGGGTCGGCTGATTCCGGGATGAGCGTATTTCCGCGATCTGCTGCTGCATTTCTTCCGTCTTCTCTTGCAAAGAGATGAGGAGCCGCATCATCCGCTCGGACAGCGCTTCGGCCGGTAACGGTGAAACTGCTGCTTGGGTAGACGTCGCCGCTGGTCCGGAGTACGTTGCTTCGGCGATGGCTGGGCGGCTGGGGTGTGTTTCCAGGATGGCATCCGCCAATTCGGCAACCTTGTCTAGCGGGGTCTCTTTCTGGGTTGCCAGGATGGCCTGTGTGCTTGCGGGTAGGCGGCCAAGCCACAGGGTCCGCAGGAGCGTTTCCGTGAGGCAACTGCCTCCGAGGCTACGCAGGTGCCGTAAAAATTGCGACGGCTTCCGATCTCCGAGCTCTTCCCGCTCCAGGAGTTGTTGCGTCTTTTGCTCCTGAGAGATGCTCAATCGGCGGATTAATTCGCTTTTGAGTGTGTCGTACGCGCCCGCCGCATACGGGGCCAGCAATACGTCGCGGACCTCCGCCCTGCATCGCGGGCCAAGTGCACTCGTCACGTAATTAATTTTTGCCACCTCAGCCACGATTCCAGACGCGGCAAAAATCCGTTCCACGATACAGAACCACAACTCGGGGTCCTGTGGGTCGAATTCCGGAACGCGCACCGCCACACGCTCGTTGACACTGTCGGTCGCCATCGTGTGTAACAAAAGTCAAGCTTGGGTTTATGTATCGCACTAACACACTCGCGCACTAATACGGTATCTTCGCGTCGCGATCACGTCGGGGTCACCAATTGAAGTGGATAGGATGTAGGCGGAACAGGATACCGTGGAAATCTATCCACTTTCAGGTTGAGACGTAGACTTTTATTCGGAGCTCGCGGAATATACAAAATTCGAACGCGGACTAGCGAGGCGCGAGGGAGTGAGATCGTATACGACGACTGCCACGACTCGGTCGCAGCAAGAGGCGAAAAGTGAGGCCCTCCGACGCCTACGGAGGGCTTTTTATTTTGTCCACTAACAAAGGACAACGAGTCCCATGGAGGGGAGACGAAGGTCGTCCCCGGAAAACTTTGCCAGATGCGGAAACGTCCGCGGGAAGTTTCTCGGCTGCACGGGGCCATTTACCGGCAAGACGATATCGGGCCAGGCGAGTCTGGTTGCCAGATGTACGGCAGACCCATCCTCGTCTGGCTCGTAATGGGCCTAGGTAAAGACCCTCGGGGTAATTCCGGTCATATAACCGAACCGGGTTTTTCCGGGGACGTGGTAGCCGTCGAGTCGCTACACTTCCAATTTTTTGGATTTATCGTTGTACCAATAAAGTAATCAACTTCTACAGCTAATAATATAGAAGAAAAAAGATTGAAATATTAGTCATTTTTTCTGATTTGCGCGAGATTTCGCCCGTTATGTTTCTTGAGGGACTTCAGCAACAAATGGCGTCCCTCCTCCGGCTTCCTCTAATTTTCCTGAGCTTCTTTCGAGTCACCCGGTGCATCGACAGATGTATTCCCGGTCTCATCTAAGGAGAATATATAAGGGATATTGCGGGGGCGGCAAGAATGAATCGCGAAATTATGCGACGTACACGCGGCGAGCTTTTTCATCGGGGGTAGGAAGCAGTGTGCGCGGCACAAAGCAAACCGAGATAGTGTGTGTATACGTGTACGTATATGTGTGAAGGGGGTGGAGGGGTGTGCAGCATCCAACGGCGTTTCTCGATACACCGTGAGATACGTATGAAATATTCATAGAATTGCGCGAGTCACCCCTTTCGTTACAGCGAATCGCGAGACCCGGCGTTTGAAGGGGGCGGACGCCGCAGCTATAGGCAATCTTGTTTTCGCGGGGGATGCAAATTACGCTGGATGCACCCCCTGTCCAAAATCCAGTTTCAGATAAATTCTTGAAATCCGTTGGCGCGCGCTCTGCCGCAAACAACGCGGACAAATACGCTGATCGAAATAAAATCGGCACGGCGTCGTTCAATATGTCGCGCGGCGCTTGATTTGTGCTCGCCGGGGGAGATTACCTGCGATGGAGCACCGTTGGACAGCAATTTCGAGAGTGATTCTTTCGGGACGGTGCCGCGAATTTATTATTAGGTCGTTCAGAAAAATCTGCGGATTGCTCACACAATCCGGGAGAAACAAATAGCACACCTTACATTTTTTAAAAGTTTTATAGCAGAAACTGGTAAACATACATTTTTCATGTCAATTTTACTTTTGGGCATGGCTGCCTGTATAATGTGCTCAGTATAATCCACAACATTCACTTTGAAAATTCTAGGAATGCATATGTAAAATTTTTCAATTTTAAAGAATAAATGCAGCAGATGTCAGCTGTGCTTAATGTTTGCTTAATATAATTGCTTAAATAATGTTTGTTTAACACGTTGACTGCCATGTCATCCATATATACGTGACAGAATTATTTTTCCACATTTAAGGATGAATTTTTACGCTATTACATCCACTGTACCGAATTTGGTTGAAATCTCGAAAATGCAAGAAGGTCGAAGGATTACTCAGTATCATTAAAAAAATAGTGTTATTATAACTTTTCTATACTTACTTTATTAAGTAAAATCACTAAACTGCGGATTTTCTTATAGAATAAAAAATGTCGGAGTAAATTGTAGGAAACGAAAATTATTTTAGTAAGTCGAAAATAGTGTAACAGCGTTGGTAAATCTTTCCGAATATTTTCACAGATTTATACATCACCTATTCATATTTTTTATGACAAATGCATGAAATTCATACATTTAGTTAAATCACTTTGATTTTATGGAATTTTTAAGGTTGTTGGTTTGGGAGTCTGTGTAAAGTATTCTTCAGTTTTTGTTTAATGATATAATACAAATGACGTGTCTGCTTATTCCATCCGTTTATTTGACGATATAAAAGGTTTCATGATGACGTTTCCGCTTTTAATTCCTTCACAAATGTTATAGCATGATATTATGGTTTACATTGTTGAAAAATGAACAAACCGCCGAATTGAAAATGTCAACAGTTTTAATAAGCTGCCTGCGAATTTTATGCATTTATGACAAAAATGAACGAAACGCGAAACGGTAGAAAGATTAAAGCGATTTAAAAATATTGATATATTGTCAACAACTTATTCGAACGATTAAAAGAAGAAATTAATTTCTGTTTCATGTATTGTTATTATTTTCAGTATGATATTCAGTATTTCGTTATTAACCCTGAAGTGCACTATTGGGATCGATTAGGTCCCACTGAAATTTATGCTAATAATTCTATAACGTATAGCAATTAATAATACAACTATCCGTGCATGTTGATGAAATTTTACTACCTCGCTACGTTTCCATTAATTTCGATAGGGAAGAATATTAAATATCAAATGTAATTGAATCATTGCATTTGTACAGTACATTTTGAAGGTCCATTTAGGAGTTCGAGTGTAACATTTTTATTTTGCATATAAATCCGCCGCAAGTCTACCCGTAAATTACTCTTGGCAAGAAGCGTTTTGTGCCAAACTCGGTGTCGCACAAAACAAAAGCATTTGTCTCCATTCACCTATTTCAAAAATCTATTTCTCCCCGTACCTGTAAACACTATAAGCGGAGGGGCGGACGACGTCACGAGACCATAATATATGACAGAACTCGGTGACCCCGTCGAATAAATGCGGACCGTCTCTCGCTGCACAATGAGCGTTTTTCTGACGGTAATCTCGGGAGGGAACGAGTCCCCGGGATTTCTTCGCGAACGGAAAAAATCCTGCGCGCGGCTTTTGTTGTAGAATCTCGCGCGAACACCAGCTGACGCGTGTAATTACACGCGGCCCGATCGAACGCCGCGCGCTCACCTAAAACGTTTTGCACTGTTCGCTGAAACGTGTGCCCGACGGGAAATCGCGATAAGATGGAAATCCCTCCGTGGAATTTTTGTCCCGCCATTCTATCGCGCTCCGGGACAGATAAAATCCTGATAAAGAATTTCTATTTGTCCTCTAATTCGATTAGACGCGAGCCATTGATTCCCGACGACGTTACTTCACTATTCGTTTTATCCACTCGCCTAATTCTCTCACCTTACTCGATTATTCTACTGTATCCCCTGGATTGCTAATTTTATTTATTGTCTAGGTCCACGAAGCACTGACCATCTCGCACTAATTCTCTTTGAATTTCGTCAAATTTTTGGGAACTTTTAACGTACAGTGCATCCAAAAAGTATTTGAACATTATAATTCCCACTCTCGAAAATAGAGAATTTTGATTTTTATAACTATGTGCCTCCACTTTGTAAGATCTGAACATATTATACGTTAACAACCGTAACGAGATGCTAAAACTGTAAAAGTATAAACTTAGCATCTCATAACTTCTACAACAAAAGTTTTTGGATTTTTTAAAATTCGGTTTCGAAGCTAAAAATTCTGAAAAAATTCATAGATGTGCATTCTAATCGCTAAACTATGCCTGATTTTTTTCAGAATTTTCAATTGAAGAGGATAAACCTGATTTTCTTTGTCACCCCATTACTACCACCCATGTCGACAGTTGACACAAAGTATTTTCTTTGGATAAGCTATCGAATGGCCTATTCCAAATTCAATTTGATTTGGGGGTACCTTTGTCTTCCTTATTCGTCTACACCCTTTGTGGTGGATCCAGTCACCAGAAAGATGTTTTCAAGGTTTTTACAGATGTTTGAGCTTGTAGCATTTTCGAGTTCATTGAAACATCGTTCAACAAAATTTTGTCATCGAGCCTCAACAAATCACAACTGTCCACAGTCCTTCGAGCATCAGAATGCATACCGTTCAAAATTATTCAAAATTCACCCAGTAGCCAGACCAGTATAAACGGAGAGTGCCAAACACACTCAGCGTCGAGACTCAGTCACCTCTCCATCATTTCCTCTTCCTTCCTGCGCTCTTCGCAGCCGGTGCGCAGCGAGGCTTGCCATAAATACACAAAATCCGCCGTCCAGATACCGGTTATCCTTACAAACGGTCTGCACCCCTGCGTGGCTGCTCGAAGGCTCGATAAATCAACTACCACGGGTTGGTCCTTAACGCTCGAACAGAGACAGACCCGCTCGAGCCGCGGTTATTATTGTATCTGTGATCGTCGAGTACATCTGACGGCGGCGCACCCCGTCGACGACGGTGATACATGCAGGTGTTGATCCCATTTCCGGCTGTGAGACCGGTTAACGCCGCCACACGTGAGTCACGTGCGTTTGATTTACTACCCCCACCCCCGCATCGGCCATCCCCATAGCTTTGTATGCCGTGACTTTGCGGCCTACAGCAGCGATTCTGTTAAATCATATCCGTTCACATTGTGTGCTACCAAAAAATATTAATAGTTGGCTTGTAGGAACCTCCACGAGAGGACCAATTAATATAAAATTAATGAACCTCTCAAAAGTCCTCGAAGGGGTATCCGTATTTTCGCGGACAAATATTTAGCAATTTTTTTTCAGAAAAACTATTAAACCTATTGCATTGGGATTTTGCACACATATTCACTGGTATTTGAAGCACACGTGCGATTTTTTTCAAGTAAAAATAATCAAAACTGCATGAGCTATATATTTTTTTATAGTGTATGATTTGATAAAATATAGGTCGACCTATTTTGAAGAACTATTTTAGAAAAGCATATGTGTGCTATTGTAAATGTACCGAGTAGTATCATAAATTGTTACGATGCAGAGAGAAGGATCTTTCGCAGTAAACAAACACAAAAACGCTGAATTCATATTGAAGTATTGCTGGACTATAATTGTGTATGCAAAGTTTATGACCATTATTTAGCATTGCCGCACCTGTGGTGTACATCGTACCGACCCTGTAATCATGTTATCTGACGTGGCCGACCCGCAGAATGTCTCGCTCTGATCACGCGGTCGCTATTAAACAATACCGCTGATGACGCGTTTGTTATCGCGTAGAATTTACTTACGGGATACGCGCACGCGCAAGCATGGTGTCTTTGCCGTGATTATTGCCTCTCGCGTGTTCAGATCCGCCACGTGTTTGCACTGACCGTCCTGTAATTTCGTTTAGGTCGGCGCGATTGGTTCTCTGTGTACACACACTCCCCTCCCACGAATGTCAACTTTCTCGGAATGATTCGATAAGGAACGGAACTGTCGGTAGAAATCATTCCTATCGAAAGCAGGAAAAGTATTGATGATTAACATTCTGACGAAAAACTTGAAAATTTCATTTCTCTATTTTGTTTATTAATATGTCACTAGTATTTGACATCACATAAAAAATTAACCCCTTGCATTATAATTTATTTTACGGTTAATGTAAACTCGCATAACTTTTGAACAAGTGAATTCCTCGGCTTAGAACTTCGATTTCTGGCATTTTCTCGTCAAGATGTACAGGATTATATAATAAAAAATTAACAATTTCTGGGTTGCCAAGGTGAAGTTTAACCGTGTCTTGCTGTAAATGAATAAAAGTTCCTTCAGGTTCTGAATTATTTAAAACAACCCACGACCACTAACGAAACATAATTGATTACAAAATATAAGATGGAACAGAAAGATGAGTGCAGATGAAAATGAATTTAAATAATCCATGAACAGTAACGAAAAGTGAAATAATATTTTCCCAGAAAATATTAGAAACTGAAGAGACGTGTGGAGAAAAAATGTTGGTCGGACACGAGTTGAAATATTGAGGTCGAAATAGAGTTCACAATGTAACAATTAAACTTCGAAATAGTGGTTCCACTTGAAGAATAGTTCTGGTAGAAGTATTTCTGGCCAAGGGACCACACAGAAAGACGTAATAGAAAAAAATCGTGGCTGTCCACGAGACCGTATTATCTTGGTTCTTTTACTCACATCTTATTGCGGTAGGAAGCGAGTAGTCTCTAGGAACACATCATCCTGTTCGGTAAAGGTAATCGCCGAGAACTCGTTTCGCGGAACACTCGACACAATTTCACTTCCACTTCGCCCCGCGCTTGTAATAAATTATACTACCGCGAAACTATGCTCCAAGTTTTTCCGTTAATTCCGTCCGCCTCGAGGAAAACGGTGCAGGATAAAATCGATAAGAGTCTGTATAGCCTCCGGAGGTATTCGGCGAATTCTGTATACAGTATACTATACTATACTATCAGAAGCAATAATTTCAGTAACAACTTTGAGCGCCACATCGGTCACGAACTTGAAAATCAATTTTTACTACAAACTTAATTCGTGAATTTATTTGTGAAATAATTAGTGAAATAATATGTGTGTCTGTATTTAATTTTTAAATATAACAATATTATTATATCACTTCTCGACTTATTAAAATTATTGACAGAACAAATTCAATTTCATCGATATCCTGGTTTACACAACTGACTAATAAGATTAAATTGTGATTTTATTAGGATCGACAAAGTGATTGTTAGAAAAATCATTGTTACGATAAACTTTTTTCTTTTCCTATTCTCGTGTTAAATTGTTTTGATTTTGTGCGAGTTTAATGGGCGCCGGTGTGGCACTGAAAGTGTTAATTAATGTTATAAATTTTTGGTGAATAAGTTTCAAAAGGAAACAGGATTTTTATTATCCATAGACTCGGAAACTTTGGAAACGAACGAGGGATTCCTTCAATCAGCAAATTGAAACGATATTTAAATTCGAATTTCGCATTTGCATTGCACTCTGCGTTAATTAAACTCTCATGTGCACTCTTTCGAGCGAAAGGCGCTGTGTAATCAGAAGCACGTCGGCAAATTCATTTTATTATTCGAACATTGTAATTATTGTGCTGGACTTGACGTGTTTGAAAGGGTATAAAAAGCATTTCACGCTGAATAATCAAGCAATTAGTCAGATATTACAATTGATACGATTTTTTAATTTTATTAACACTAGGTTTACAAAGCACCAAATGTGACTATTTTATATTACTAAAATTTATAAAAATAAGAATATATCTATCCAAATTTGTAATAATTTTGTAATAAAATATACCCAAAGAAATGAATTTGTTTAATAATTCTTCATGGATCTTTACAATCTTAATAACCGTAAATTAAAAATATTGGAATTTTATACTGTATTTTCTTTAGCTTTCTGTGTTCAATATTTTTATTTTAAATTCATTTTGTTACTATTTATATTTTTGTAAACGACTAGAAGGACATCTCTACTTCTCTATATTTAACATTTTTATTTTGGATTCATTTGGTCATTGTCAATATTTTTATAAGTTACTAGAAGGACACCTCCTCCACTTGGCTATATTTAACATTTTTATTGACGAGTAAATTGGTTACTGTTAATATTTTTATAAGAAGCGACTACGAGGACATGGCCAAATATAGTGACAGTGATTCAAAAATAACACACTGACTGTGTCAGAGAGAATCTACCTACGAGCTAATCTTATCTAGTACGCGAAAAACATTACAGCCTAATCATGCCTGACAATCGCTTCGTTATTTTTGCACGATAACGAAAAATTTGTGATAAGACAATTTCACAACTATCAAGAAATTATATAAAAAATTCTATGGTATTAAGTGCACATGTTGTAATAAAAATGAATGCAGTAAAATACCTTCATAATATCATAAAATAAAATTTACGAACTTCATAACACTACTTGAACAAATAATGAAATTTATAGTCCAAAAGCATATTTTGCTTATTTTAACAATTTTTATAGTCTAAACATATATTGCCTATTTTGCAAACCACAAGCATTCTAAAAGCAGCATACACTTACAATTACTTAAAAATTAAATGTCAAACTTAACAAAATGATTAATTACATGATTGTATATCTGATTGCAATTACAAATACTATAACAATACTATAATCGTAATTACAGGCTCTAAAATCAATTATACAACCCAAACGAAAACTTTCTAAATAAAAATATTAAATACAAAGAAATAATGTATTATAAACCTCGTTTAAAATATCAAAATATTATTATTCCTATCGATCGATTCTTCTGTCAAATGGACGATTCGGTAACATGCTTCAAAATTAACAAATCCTGCAAACATAAATAATCAACTAAAACAACGAAGAAAAAGTAAATACAAGAATTTAATATGAATTTCATATACATAAATGTAATCGATGAAAGAAGAAAACAACGTTTCGAAGAATTTAATAGGAATGACTGCCGTGTTTACCTGCACTGTTTTGACTCGAGTAGTCGGCTGACCCGAGTTTCGCACGAACCGTGTCAGCGAACTGTTGTTTTAACAAAACTACGCGGCACTGTGTATAAAAATACCGTTTATTTTGAGAGCAAACGGCAGTTCGTTGATCCAGCAACGATCACAACGATTCAGGAGTGACGATTCCACGTAATACCAATGAAAATCATCGAAAAAGATGCTTCGGCCATTGACGACACGTGTCACTGACCAGGACTCGCGGTCGACTGCCGCGGTATACCAACACGTGTTCGACGATGCGTCACAGTGCGTGACTGTGTGTCGAAGGCAGCTGTGCGTCTCTCGAGACGTTAACCTTCATCACGTACACAAGAAGCCACGATATATTATCCTCGCAAAAACTGTGTTATTATGAGCCTTGATCCTTTGCACTCGGGCGCTTGTTTACTAGGAACTGCGATAACTGCTACGAACCGTTCATGTACACGGTGAGTCAAGTGAATTGTATTAATAACTGTTTTCTCAGAACATATAATGAATGTATTGACTTTACTATTTTTATTAACTGGTTCAAAGGAGACAGTCTTTTAGCATTATTTATTGATGCGCTATTCGTCCTTTTGTACTTTGGCGGACTTTGATATTATTTTAGTAGAATATTTAGTAGTATTCCAGTTGAAAATATTTTCATGCAGTATCTTTTTACCATTTTTGATTCGTAAACATTTCCGTAGATTTTACTGCACAATAATAAGTTTGGGAAACAAATGACAACAAAAATATTATTCCAGTTCATTTGAAAAAATCTATTGTTATTCGCTGCTTTACATAATGTGGTCTGCAAAATATGTGGATTTATTACATTGTTATGGTCGTATTAAAATTTATTTTCATCGTTTTATTTCCAGCGGTTGCACAATCACGTGGATCATTGTCAATTTGATAGACAATAGATTGCAACAAAAAGAAAAAAAGAATGATAAATTAGCGTAATCAGATGATCATGAGAATGGGTAGTCTGTATAGAGGTTGAAGAAGAAAGTCAACGTCGTTTGATTTGGCATTGATGGTGTTTGAGAGACAAGGAGTAAGGGGGGGGGGGAGAGAGAGAGAGAGAGTATTGAGGGCAGTGATAGTAATTGTGACTGTAGAGTGACAAAGATGCATAGTTCTCGCGAGAATGCTGCGCTTGGGAATGGAAAGGAAGGCAATGGTAGGTCAGGAGGCATGCGCGAACCTAACACACGAATTTCCAGAAAATTATATTTCCAAAAAAATATAGAATATATTGTTGACTTTAAATGAGATTTAACTGACACCTACAGACATAGTTTTATCTTTAAAATTGCCATGATAATAGTTAAAACAGGATTGCATGATATATAATAAACTGAAAAGTAATGAACACTTTGACAACAAAAACATTCGTTCAAAAAAACAACTAGACCGGAATAATTTGTCAGTCGTTTTATTAACGAACGACGATGTTATTTTCTGTGTTTCCTTCATCTTCCATTTTATTCATTATTCTGAGTATTCTTAAGATAAAATAATTCATTTGAGGATGTAAATGGACGTTCAGACATCAGCTGGACTAAAAGGAGAATTTCAGTAATGGAAAGAGCTGTGTCAAATTAAAGTATAAAGCTGGTAAAGATGTTGCTTGATAATGCAATTGAAAGATGTAAGATAAATTGATTTGATATTTCCTTCGCCAGAATAACAAATCTTCTCAGAAGATGGATAAAAGTAAAAATAATGTGTAATGCACAGTGAAGGGAGGGTTTGTACATCAATCGTGAGAACCAAGAAAAGAAACAAACCTAAATTCGTGAAAAGTCCGCAGATTTTATGAATTTATGGTAAAAATGAGTAAATATATTAAAAGAGTGTTAACTAATTTAAAGAAAAAGACAAATTATTAACGTTGAGCACGGCAATGGGTCGCCAGAGACCCACAAGCGTGTAACAGAAAAGTACATCGAGTGATTGGTGTACTCCTATGCCTCCTGTGCGATTGGAATCAAGAGGCACGAAACAGTTGAACGCATTAACGCCGAATTTCAGAGGCGACGCATGCAAACTAATTTAATTGCCTCTGGTTGATCGAAGCTGCGGACAATTAATTAGCAATGTGCCAGACAATTCGCGAGGAAATCCGACAGGTGGACACTGATGGCCCCTGGTTACTGATTAGGTCTTCTGAACGCGACAGGTGGTCGAAATTTCACCCTTGAGACGTTTCTGCGATCATGCAATCATCTCCCATCATTAATATTATTTTACAGCTTTTTGTACTGATCAACATACGTCGACATCTGTATATTATGCAAGTTATGCTAAAAGTGACATAATAGGATTTACTTCTGGAAATTCTGTAAAGTAAAGTTAATAACAATAAAACAAAATTATTATGCGTACCAATAAATACAATTCACAATTTAGTGACAAATTTAGTATCAGGTATTGTCAGTGATAATAATTTATCACTATCGCATATATTCAGTACGGTTTTATATTTGTCTATGAGTTTTATCAGTTGGCCATTGTTTGAATTTTCTTAAAAATTCAAGTTTATTGCATGTCTTTACTAAACTTTATACACAGGTTTTTCCGAGGTTTCCTGTGCATTTTAAATTAAGCAGTCTACAAATAATTATTTAATTTAGATGTAATTGTTTAGTGTGGTCTCACAGTGTTCCCAATTTTCCTGAGAAAACAATCAATTTGTATTTGCTAATTCTGTAGGAATCAACAGATACCCTTTTTGAAACCGTAGCCCTTTCACAGTTCGCTTTGAGAGTCCGCTTAAAGCCTAAAGCGAACAATTGGTCTCTCGTTCGGTCGACTATTCGCCACTAATAACAGAGACACGTAGGATATTTTTTTCGAGCGAGAATAAAAAGAAAACGAAAGCGGCACGCGTCAATCAGGGAAATCGAGCACGCGATTTCTCGATGAATTTAAATTTCAAAAGGCGCCCTTCGCTTCTTGTTGCTTCGGTAGGTACTTCCATTCTGGCGCGTTCAAAATAGCATACAGCCACGCGCGTGCGCATACACACACGTACACACAGTCTGGAAGTTCACGCAGCAAGTCTCGAAACGTCGTGTATGCATAAAACATGTTGCTTCGACCCCCTTCAAGAGTTCCTCTTACGTGCCGCAAGATGATACGCGTGCTGTACATTTTGTTATACGAATACACCCTTAAGTATTGTTATTCGGTCCTGCAATGGTTACAAAAGGTGAACTGTGGCTTTCCGCGGAAAGAAACGTCGGTGTAATACGAAGACGTGGAAAAGCCCCGGGGAAAAGAATTTTTCAAGTTGCAAACCTTTGTGCGGCCGGTTGTTCAATGGACTGGAAACATTCTCCAACAAGATCCCCTTATTCTTTTTATCTTGCATGTGTAATAACGTATTCGATAGAACGGAAAATCATTGTTCGTTGCACAGAGCCGAGGAAAATTGTCTATTATACGCTCACAAGGAAAATTGTACGTTGGAACGATGAGAAAAGTTGTACATTGCAGAGGTTAATTAATTTTGTCCGCTCAGCAACGTGCATCTCGTGGTCAGAATTATATTTTTCAATATAGAAAAATAATAATTGTCCAATTCAGAGTAGGTTAGATTAGATATAACTGATTAGATATATCCTACTTGAGTACAGAATAATCATTTACAGAAGACTGGCTCTCCGAAGTGAAACTATGTATTCTTAACCGGGGCGAAACAATCTCCCTAATCTACAATTACCGTTCCGAACCGGCTTGAAACACGTCGTACTAAACCGAAGAGGATTATTATCTCTAATCCGGGAAGTAAAATACTCGCTCTAAACCGAGTCAGATCAAATCGTAATAAACTCGCCATAAATCTTAGCGGGATCGCTATCAAACACGAACTAAAACCTTCGTCTCTAATCGAGGCGAATCGATCTCTCAAACCGAGTCGGAATTGTTTCACTAAACCAAGGCCTAATCCCCTAATCAATCTGAAACCGTCCTGAACCAAGGTTCATCTCAATGAATCAAATTCAAAAGAGGTAATCAAACAGGAGTCAAAATCTCCGAACCAATGCAAGATCATGGTCCTCGTATCCAACATTGTTTCGCTAAACCGGGGTATAGTCCTTGACCCTGATTAATCGAAAATCATCCTAAACCAAATCACAGCTAAGAAACAATTTCAGAATAGGTAATCAAACAGGAATCAAAATCTCCAAACCAATGTAAGATCACGATCCTCGTATCCAACATTGTTGCGTTAAACCGGGGTACAATCTTCACTTCTAATAACTCTAAAATTGTCCGAAACCGACGGCCATCTCAATGAAACAAATTCAAAACATAAAATCCAACAGAAATCAAAATCTCCGAACCAATGTATGATTATGGTCCTCGTATCCAACATTGTTGCGTTAAACCGGGGCAGATTCCTCACCCCTAATCGGTCTAAAATCGTCCCGGACCGCCGCTCGTCTCGAAGAATCAAATTCTAAAGATAAACTCAACGAGGAATCGAAATCTCCGAACCAATACAAGATCATGGTCCTCGTATCTAACATTGTTGCGTTAAACCGGGGCAGATTCCTCACCCCTAATCGGTCTAAAATCGTCCCGGACCGCCGCTCGTCTCGAAGAATCAAATTCTAAAGATAAACTCAACGAGGAATCGAAATCTCCGAACCAATACAAGATCATGGTCCTGGTATCCAACATTGTTGCGCTAAACCGGGGCAGATTCCTCACCCCTAACAGGTCTAAAATCGTCCCGGACCGCCGCTCGTCTCGAAGAATCAAATTCTAAAGATAAACTCAACGAGGAATCGAAATCTCCGAACCAATACAAGATCATGGTCCTGGTATCCAACATTGTTGCGCTAAACCGGGGCAGATTCCTCACCCCTAACAGGTCTAAAATCGTCCCGGACCGCCGCTCGTCTCGAAGAATCAAATTCTAAAGATAAACTCAACGAGGAATCGAAATCTCCGAACCAGTGTAAGATCACGATCCCCGTATCCAACATTGTTGCTCTAAACCGCGGTACAAGCGTATTCCCCTAAAATCAGAGTAAAATCCCGGCCGTGAAGCGAGGCGGTACCGTTACCCTAAATCGCGGTAGAACCCATTCTCCGGCCACTAACCAAGATTTATCGGTCCTCCTAAACCGAGGTACAAGCGTCGCCAAACCGGGGGTGTAGAACTATTCTAATCCGGGGTGGAAATTGATCCCCGGGTGCAAAGGTGAAATCGATCACCCGAACCAATCCCCGAAACAGAGGCGAAATCGATATCGTGCTTGCCAGCCATTATGAAATCGATGGCCCCGGAGGTAAGGTAGCGAATCTGCGGGCCACTCGTTCGAAGTCTGCAGATAGAGAGAGCCGCCTTTGACAATGGCAGCTTTGTAACATTGTTCCGAGCCGGCATTGCGCGGTAATGGTGAACAGGGGGGTGGGGGTGGAGAGCAGTTGTTTCGCGAGCAATATTATTGTCCGGTCGCTGTTATCGAACGACCGATTTGCATGTCGCAATGTTAGGTCCGAGCGCATTCATACGGGCGCGTTTAGCGCAGCCGAGCCCGTACGCGAGACTTATTTATACCGAATGCAAATTGATGTGTGCACACACACACACACACACACGCACACACAGGACATCGGGGACGCACTATTCTCACACGCGTCCCTCTCTGACATGGCTGATTGGCAGCCGATGCGTACCACCGCGATTCCGAGGGCCAATCGACCGCTGAAAATCCACGACGATTACCAGTATCTGCCTAAATACCTTGATAATCGATCACGATCGACCGACGCTACGTCTGCATACGTCCCTGTAACTAGTTGTGCGATGAATTTCGACGTTTGCTCAGCACTAGAGAATCAGTTGAGTCACGTCTCGCGTGGTCATTGTGCGCAAACGAATGATTAAATAAATATATTTAGGAGGAAATGTATTACAGGGTGTTCGACTACAGGTGGGAGAAAATTTAAGGGGTGATTCTCCAAGACAATATAAGACGTAAATGAAGAGTAAAAATATTGCGATTTCGGCTTCATTTTCTAGTTATTATCGATTCAAAATCCGCCTAACATGCGGCAACCCGACCAACAGAGGTGTACGTTGCTTACGTCATAGAGGCGCGCGACAGTCACGTGTCAAGTGACAGATACCCCTCGTGCCTCGCAAGAAGTCATCTGGCAAGAATTCGGTGTGTAAGGGTCATGTTATACTAGGCAGCTCAGACTCTGTGAGTGTACAAACGCTAGATACAAAAAAACAGGGTAAACAAATTCTGTCGGCAGAATTTGGTTACCTTGTTTTTGTATCTAGCGTTTATAGACCCTCTGAGCTGCCAGTATAATCTGACCCTAAACAGTCCGATTGGATCATTCCACACACATTTTCGGTTCTAGCTGAATTATTGGCTAAGGTGTGTGACGTCAATGACTAACCATTGGGCGCGAGCGAGGACTCCCTTTGATACGTGATTGTCGCGCGCCTTTATGACGTAAGCAACGTACATCTCTGTTGGCCGGGTTGCCGCATTTCAGGCGGATTTTTAATTGATGTTGGAATGTGAGCTTTTCATACTCTGTGCCGTGACAATAGCCAATGAGAAGGCGCCCACCGATTTCATTAATCGGTGTGCTCTCTTCGTTACTTTTTTGTTTTTGCGATGCCACCGATGTTTCAGTTTAAACTCTGAACAGGCAACGTAGCGAACAGGTAGCGACACGACGTGTTGCTACTCTATTTAACATTTTTTTTTTGTGTAAAGCGGAAAATAAACCACATTATTAAAATATAAACGCGTTATTCTCCATAATTGATAATAACTAAAGAATGAAGCCGAGATCGCAATTTTTTCATTCTTCATTTTCGTCTCATATTGACTGGGTGAACCACCCCTTAAATTTTCTCCCACCTGTAGTCGAACACCCTGTATAATACGAACCGCACACAATCCAAAGAAATTCAATCTCGTCATTTTTATAAGACAACATGTATTAGTCACTTTAAGTAATAACATCACATAAGTAATGACCTAATAAAACTTTCATGAAAGTATTTTGCAATTTCATCGCTTCAACATTGTCGTATGATCGAACATTTTCGTTTAAATTGGGTAAGAGTGTCACGCGAGTGATGAGTGTATCGAGAGACAGTTTATCGAACAAATTGTGAAGAATTGTGTGTCCCATATCCCGGATGGTTATCGACAGAACAATCGACCAAGACATTTTTCACAGCAATCGCGAGCACGTGTCAGCCCCCGATGTAGTCAAGACCGATTGATTCGGTTATAAATAATTTATGGAGATTCCTTACAAATGTTCTGGCAACCGTTTAAACAGGTATATAGCTCATTCACCGTACCAAACCCGGCTCGCAATGATTTATCTGCAGTTTACCGTGATGGATGGATGGCTTGTCAAACTTTACCACCATCGAATAGATGAACAGCGACGAGATTTCGGATTATCGAGCCAAATTAGAAAAGATGGACCATATATCTTGAGCTTTCGATGTGCTCTGTGATCTGATTCGTGTGACCACTGTGTCACGGTGTCTGTAGCGGATGAATGATTAAACTGTTTGCATCCTTTAAAAGAATATTAACGCGTCGATTGACGCATCAGAAGACAAACCAAGTGAGAACAACTTATTTAATATTGTAAAAGTGGACCAGAATAAATTTATTGCACCAGTTACTTTTGTAATATTCTTGTAGATCACAACTAGTTTGCAGATGTTCATTTTCAGTGGCAATGTGGATCCAAAGTAAATTAAAATTGTACTAAATTCTACCGAATTATATAATTTAATATTTTTTTAAAATGTTTATAATCCACACGTAAAGATCCCTAGTCTAATCAAAACAAAATTTGCTTCATAGATTGTAATAAAAATTGATTTCCAAGTCTGATCGATTTGCGTCACCGGTGACAAAGTGTTTTTAATAAAAATATTAAAAATAAATTTAATAAAAGTATTAAAAATAAGTTTAATAAAAATTTACTAGATATAAATCTTTGAAATGTACAAATCGGTCTGCGTCAATATTTATTCTACTTAAATTGTTCAGAATGCAAGAGCAAGTGAATTCCTGGACATTCGGAGCAACTGTAACATTTTTGTGCTGCTCGGAATAGTCGTTACACCGACCAGGCGATGCCGTACAAATAGGGAGGTTGTGTAAGTGAAAAGTACTTCGTGAAAATCCGCAAAGTCCGGACTTTTGACCGGACGCGGACCAAGCAGAACTTCCAGCAGAATGCCGAGAAACCAAACAAGCCGGGCAAGAAAATAGAATGGAAGAAGATGAACTTGTTTCGACATCCGAAAGGAAGATCAACCGGATTCTTAAGAAGAGTAATAACGCGAGAAAGAGAAGTAAGTCTCGCCGGACAAAATTGAAATCTATTGATCCGACGCTTCACCCAAGTAAACACACCCATAAATCGTCTCTTTACAAAACAAAAATGGTCAAACCGCAACGCGCTCATGATGTACCATATATGATTGGCAAGCTGGTAGTGCAGCTTTCGTTCAAAGCTCGATAAAACGACTAAAATTCCACAGAAAGTTTTTTGGAGTCGATCTAAAAGGGAAGCTTCAATCTTCGAATCCCTAGTGGACATAGTCACGAGAAACATTTTCCAATGTTTTCAGAGAAGTTTCAATCTGTAATATTTCTAAGAAAAAAAAACGTGTCTGCTCACTCGATATGTCACAAAACAATAAAAATCGTCAGCATAAAAACCATCAAAGTTACATCATCGTTTAAGCGAAAACCGTGCCGAGTTGACACGAGGGACGGATTAGGGTTAAACAAAAGCTTCTTCTAGTTTCGCAAGCTCTCGGCGTTTCAAAGCTCGGCGGTATAATTAGTGGAATTAGTCGGAGCTCCAAGAAAGCGAATCGATATTACAATCGCGCGATTACAGTTGCAATAGTATCGATTCATCGGACGTTAATACAGATAAACGGGGTCTTGCGGAATATCGGATCGCACTTAGGCGATAGGGATCCCGAAGCTCTCGGTGCGCGCGACGTGCCATGATCCTGGGCACGATGTCTCCGTCTTTGCACGCAGAAATGCATTCCGGGTAATAGGAGGATCGGCCGCGGTCGGATCCTGGGGGTTTCCTCGCAGTTATAACAGAATATTCTGCCGCGGTATTCTGTGGCGTTTCCCTACTGACGACCCCTGCCATTACCCTTGCCATAAACGTGTCCAGGCCGAGAGGACCTCGAGTTCGCACGGAAACGGGCGACGATGGCGGTTACTTCGTTTCGCTCGCGTGTAAACCCGACCGGCGTTACCACGTTGTCACCCGACCGTAATGGCGACGAGTTAATAAACGTTTCACTCGGCGATCGTCGACGTCGCCTTTCAACAAGGCAGATTAAACCCGGAAAAATGAATCGGAACCCCAACGGACTCCTTTATCCGGACGTCTCCGGGTTTGTCCCGATGCGACGGCGTTTCTCGCGAGCAATATCTGAGGCTCCTCGAGCGTGTCCTCGGATCGACGGCAAACAATGGAGAACGCGGCGCATAGGAATTGGATGATTGCGGGCGAAATAACTCGGGCTGAGGGGAAACGTTGCTTGCGCGCATCGTCGAAAACCTATGCGAACAACTCTTCTTTTCTTCCACGCGGAACATATGCTCCTCGAAAAACCGTGCAAAGAAAGTAATGAAAACTGTGATCAGTTCTGAGGTATGCACAGTGAACCCAGAAAGTATTTAAACGTATGATTTCGGATTTTCGAGAAATTCTTTTCACAAAAATGCTGTAAATTGAAATCTCTGTGGAAGTGGTAAAGAATTTTTTCCGCGAATGAATCTTCCGTAGATTTGAAAATTGAAGCCTTCCCTTTACAATGATACCTTAAGAATTTATGTATGCTTTTTAATCACTGTTTTATTGAATAAACATGAGGACCTAGTTCGGTGGTGTGAAGCCCTCATCAGAAAAAAACATGTTTCACAACCTTGCGCATCAGATTGTTAAGGTCTGGATATTTTATTTGCTTTTCTATTTAAAACATAATCTAAGATAGAAGTCGCCGCGCTGTTCAGATAAAATTGTACTTTAAACAAGGAGCAAATAAAATACTTTTGCTTCAGCAATCTACACAGAACATTATGCGTAGAGTGGATTTTATTTAATTCAGTTATCTGCTGTGTAATATAAAAACACAGTTTGTAATAGAAGTCTACGTATAATTAAAGATAACATTTTATTTCAAGTAGAAATCGAAAATTATTTCGGTTATCTGATGCGTAATATAAAATTCTATTTAAAAAATAACAGCTAACGTACAGTTAAAATAAAATTGTATTACAAATAGGAAGCAATTTAAATATTTTCATTTTGGTAATCTAATACGTAAGATAATATACAATTTTTATATTCATATCTTGATTCACCGAATGAAATATTTTTATTTCGGATATCTGATGCATAATACAAAATACTATTTAAAGCACAAGTTGATGAACAGTTAACATAAAATAGAATTTTATCTATATTATATAATAAAAATTATTTATATAATTCTATCTATATAGAATCCGTATAAATTAAACTTTCTCCCATCAAAGTTCACGAGGACCGATATTTTTAGAAATAAAAGAAGGATGGAAATAAATTATATTTTATTAGAAATAGCATGTCTGACTATCGTTGACTGCATATGCTGAAAATTAATAAGGATGTCTAATAATACACTGCAAATTTGATGCAGTGATGATGATTCGATATTTTATAGGTATTGATTTTTGTAGACGAATTGATGGACGTTCGAATCGAAAGAATTTCATTATTTCACGATTAGTATTTTTGACGACTAGTCATTGTTACTGCTTGAAACGGAAAACCACCATATGTTATTATTAGGCATGTGAATCAATTTATTCTGTCTATTTATTATTATTTAAAGGTAATAGTTTTCGAAGGAATTTAACCGGGCAAAATCCTCGAGATTACATCGAAAGGTTAAGATAAAATATAAAATAGAAAGAATAAGAAAAAGAAATAAAAGATTACCTGTTAATTACACAAACGTAGAGTGCCATATATTGTTATAAGAATGAAAATTAACTAGATAGTGAATACGAATACAGCATCGCGGAACGGGGAAGAAGCTTCACCCGTCTTGCGCGCGAAGTTAATTAGATGATCACTTCTCCAGCGAACCTGAAACTTGTGCGGTAGAAAATACGCGTGCTCAACCCCGCATGAAGAATGCACGATATTCCGTTTACGTGTCCCATAAGGATTCCGAAACGTGCTCGGATCAAAGACCTTGGATCCCGTTGATCTTTCAAGCGGATTAACTCGAAGAAGCGTCTGTACAGCCGCTAACGATGCGCTTCCTTCTCGTTCGCTCGTCTGAAGATTGTATCGAGCGCTTCGAGGCGGGCTACGCCTCCGGCGAGGAAACCGGCATTTACCGAAATAAATTATAATTAACTCCTTTCTTTGAGGGAGCCATACCCTTGAAATAATTATGCTGGAATCCACCGCCGTGGTAAAAGAACCGACGACCCGCCTGTTCGTAAGTGCAAACAGGTTTTCACGAAAACGAAAAAGCTCGAGTTTCTGGAATTTGAAAACTTTTCTCTGGGGTAAGCGGAAGTTATGAAAATATTCGGAAGTGATCGACAATTGTGTCGTGAGCAGACTGCGGATTTTAGGCATTTATATTAAAATTGGGTATGTTAAAGCGAGAGAATAAAATGATTTCAGAGCACCAATGTATTCTATTCGGCTCATTAAAATTATTGGAGTAAGGATCAAATGTTTATCCGGCTTCTGTCTCTTGCAACGCGACCAGGCCATTTTTATGTTGCATAAATATCCGCAGTTCGAGTAGAGAGCTGTTTATCGTATTTGTTAACCATTTCGGAGCAAAGAGGATCCGCGAAGCGACCCTGAAGCATTTTCATCTGTAGAAAGTGATAATTGTACTGTGTATTACTGTGCAAAGTAAAAATTGTTCACATTAATTGATAGACGCAAGAGTAGGTGAACATCTAATATTTTTTGGCGATAATTTTAATGAAATTAAAATGAACAGTGTTTTTTCAATTCTTTGAACGGTTTTATCGTTTTGCACATGATCTACTTATTTTTCCAGCGATATTATATCGTGTAGATTTTTACGAGTACACGTCTAGAAGTAACAAATTGTTTCTCAGTTGATTCTTCTGCATAGAATCGAATAAATGTTCCTTTCGAGTGTCAAGGTTTACTAGAAAAGTTTCAAACGACATCGTTCAATTTTAAATCGAAAAAATATTATTTTTCCGGAACAAAATTATTTCACAAAATTGAAAGTGAAACGAAGGGAAGGTTGACTACTTTATAATCGAGTCGAGGCTTCGACGAGACCGGTTAAGGATGTTAGACAGGTCGCGCTAATGACGGTGATCATGCGAGGGAGCATTAAAGAGACAATGCTCGCATTGTAATCGCACAATTAATTCCCCGCCCCCGGGCCTGATTTTGAAATTCATGAATCCGGGCAGTGGGGTGGGGTAATGGGTGGAGGAAGAGGGGCGCAAAGTGAACGTTATCAGGTTATTCGCGCCGTGATCGATGAAAGTACAAAGTTCATCAACAACGATAATCCAGTCGTTCGATCGGCGTAATTTTTTCCCACCCCTTCCCCCGTTCGGTCGTTAAGCTTACGGAGTTAAACCCGAAAGTATGTTAAACTCGGCGCCGGGGCAATTTCAATTTATTCCTGTCATGCTTTGCATCCCTGGCCCGGGTAGGGAATTATTTAGTCCGAAGGATCAGTAACTAATTAAAAGTTTCACCTCTTCGGGACGCGCGGCGGCGGCGGCAGCGGCGCGGTGGGCTCAATCAACGGGAAACTGCCGTGGGATGACAGTCTCCTTTATCTAGACTTAGTTCGGCTGCGAAGGGGGCGTATTAGTATTCATTATACGACCCAATGGTAGACTCTAAACTGCGGCGGCCAGGACACCCGAATCCTTCGGAAACGTCCTGAATCGCTAAACAATCCCTTCGCATTGTTACCCGATAAACCGCAATCCGAAGAATCGCAGACGCTCCGAACGTCTATTCAGGGAACACGGGGACCGTTTGGCTTCTGCCCTCGCCTAACCGAGGAAACTCGTGTTCCCGGGAATTTAAGAATTTCCCTGAAATCACGGACTCGAGATTTTTCCGGGTAAAAATTTGTTCGACAGAATATAAGTGCACGTTTGGATTCAAGGAAAATTTAATTCCATTTATTCGTCTGCTCCATGATACACTTCGCGTAAGTTTATTTACTGTGCATAGATACACGCGTGATTAATCTGTCTGACTATTCCTAACCGATTCTACTTAGAACAGCCTGGCGTAGTCTATACAAGATGTTCGACTACAGGTGGGAGAAAATTTAAGAGGTCTTTAAAATTTAAACAGTTTTTAGTTATTTCAATTAAAAGTCCGCCTGGAATGCGGCAATCCAGCCGACAGAGGTGTACGTTGCGTACGTCATAGAGGCGCGCGACAGTCACGTTTCAAGGTACAGGTACTCCGCGTGCCTCGCTAAAGTCACCTGGCAAGAACTCGGCGTGTAAACCGTCCGATTGGGTCATACCACACGCATTTTCGGTTCTAACCGAATTATTGGCTACAGCGTGTGACGTCAAACCCCAATTAGTGCGAGCGAGCGAGCGAGGCCCCCTTTGATACGTGACGTAAGCAACATACGCCTCCGTTGTCCGGGTTGCCGTATTTCAGGCGGATTTCTAATTGATAATAACTAAAAAATGAAGCCGAAATCGCAATTTCTTTACTCTTCATTTTCGTCTTATATTGTTTTGGAGAACCACCCCTTAAATTTTCTCCCGCCTGTAGTCGAGCACTCTGTATAATTTTTGAGATTTGTGGCACTAAGGGTATTAAAGATTCAGAAGAAGATTGGGATTGAAAAATCCCAGTGGCATTTAATAAGTGGTCAGATGGTCTTTTGAAAACGCCGTGCGTAGCCATGGCTGGGTCGAAGACAATCGCGTAGCCGGGACCAAAAGCGCAATATTCCACAGCTACCAATCACCGTTAGTCATCATTAACAGCACCTGCGTCGTCGCGGTCCAATTCCGGCGAATCGAGTTCCATTTCGCGGAGAGTCTACGCGATTACCGGTGGAACAAGGCTTTGATAACGGTCCAGGGGTGGGAAGTGGGTCCGTTTAATAACGATAATCGTGCTGTTTTCAAAACACCGTGCCGTTCTAACAGACAGCTCACGGCCGATTTCTGAAGGGGAGATGGTTGCGAGGTATAAAAGGTTTAATTGAGAGCGACGGGGACGGGAACGAGCTGTGTCAGGTCGCCATTTTCGTCTGACGGGGGCTGGTTAAAGTCGCGGACACGACATAATTACCGAACTTGCCAACAGCACGTGGAACATCGTCGTCCCCGGGAGACAATGCCAGGCCTGGCCCCCTTATGACTTCCGCCTCGTTTCAGCCACGAGGCACCCTGCGCTAACCGCCGCCATCACGAACCCTCCTACAACCGTCCCGGATTAATTTGGAATTTGCCGGAAGGTCCTGAACCCTACGAAACACCCCCGCACGGCCATTGTGTGCTGCGAACCTGATTTTCGAGGATAACGCCGAGAGACCTTGGCCCCGTTCCCCAATCTTCTCGAGGCCAGAAAATTAATGCCATAGACTTAACAATTTTTTACGGGCACGATACCTATGATATCTATGCAAAAGAGAAAGTCCGTAGACACAAGCTCCTCGCTTGACGTGTTAAAATCGTTCAACTTTAAACACGCATAACTTTTGAACCAGTGAATTCCTCGCCTAAAAACTTCGATTTTTTACATTTTCTCATCAAGATCTGCAGGATTCTACAGTAAAAAGGTTAAAATTTTCTGGGTTGCACAGGTGAAGTTTAACCTAAATAAGTCTCGAGTTAAATGTTAGGTCCGATTTAAGAAATTCCATCGGGCAAAACGCGGTTCCTAGACGATTCGCACGACGATAGAAATTTCCTGGAGCCTCGAAACGCCAGAAGTCGATATCCCATGTCAAAGTTCCAGCCACGGTTGCCTTTTCTTCACTTCGTATCCACCGAGCGACTGCCTTTCCAAAGCAATCGAGTTAATCGTTGCTCGAATTTCGACGTCCTAATTATGCGTTCTGAATGGCAATCCAGCGGGCGAGTTTAATTACTCCCGATAATCGAGTAGATCCTTCGTAGCCTGCTTCTCAAAGGTGCTCGTGGAACAGATTGCAGTGACTTCAGGTGCTATCCTCGACATTGAGCCGGAAATCAGAGAATATAAATGAGAGACATCCCTGGCCCCGTGGAATTGCTTGTTCGCACCACCGCGATCGATTCGAACGATCCAAAGGTCTCTGTCGAACCGTGGCGAAATTGCCTGGATCATATTTGAATAATACCGGTTATCCAACGCGAATGGTGTTGTTGATCCGCTGACCGACTCCGCTAACTATATTCATAACGAATTCACGCGAAATAGACGACTCTTTCTATTCTATTCTATTTTTCACATTCGTCTGTCTTTGCATGATACGTTATCAGTAGACTGCGAATTTTTGTGCAGAATAAAAATTATCAGAATGAATTGCAAGACACTGGAGTTAAACAGAAATTCATTTTCTCTCTTAACAATTTTAGTAAGTTGAAGACAACGTAGCAGTATTTTTACATTCCTCGTATTCTTTAACCGTTTTGCACTTTACGTACTCATTACAGTCAAATAAAATACTAGTCTGAAATTTTATAAATTATGCTATTCAATAATAATTTTTAATTTTCTAAGAACTTTAGTTTGTGTTGCAAACAATCTTACGCATCGTTCCATGAATATCTCCGTTATGTAATAAAGCTTAAGTTAATTATGCCAGTCTGATGATAAACTTCTTAAATGTTTCTCGACTAATTCTTGTTTAAACTTGGAGCGATTCTTGGCAAAAATTTTGTCGTATTTTACAACGTGTCAATAGAAATTTCTTGAACACAAGCACGAGTACTACAATTAACTATTGTTTAAATGTAATTTAGAAGAGTGTTCAGAATGTAATTCGCATGAAAATGTCTTCCTCAAAAAGGAAAGTTTTTCTGCAGGGCAATAGTTCAATCATGTTTGAAAGAATTTTCATAACGCCTACATGTCATTTTGTAATTCAATAAATTCGTAGTAGCGGACGTTTAATTCTAACATTTAATACTGCTTTAGATTGTAAAATACGTTATTACATTCTACAGCTTAGGAGAGCACGGGCATTAATCGTGGGACGTCGTAAATTCATGAGATTCCAAAATGGCGCGGCGATATCACGAAACTCATACAAGCATGAGGAATTTATTATGAAGTAATTTTTTCGAGGAATGTGTGCCGCGTTGGACGTAGAAGGAAATTTATTGAAATTTCCACTTTCAAATACGTTCTCCTAAACGAAAACCTACGCGAGCAACGAAAATGATTTGCGCTTAATCGTTTCTTCATTTAAAACGACTTAATTTAAATTGTCGTGTTGTCATCACCACAATAAATCAAAACCGTGAATTTCTCTTTTATCGGTATACAAAAATGAGAATAGTATTCGTGCACTGCAATAAAAAAAAAAAAAAATGACAAAAAACCAACGTGAAGAAAATATATAAAATAATATAGAATGCACATCAAATACTTTACAGGAGAAACTGGCAATAGAAATTGTCAGAAAATGTTTTGAAACCTGGATATAAAGAATTCCTAATTTGCCAGTTCAGTGAAAAGACGAAGATATTACGTTTATCATATAATTTTCATTTAATCTCAATACTTAAGGTTTCATTTACGTAAAGACTACCATTTTGCATTACGAATTACATTTGGCATATTCAACACAGGAATCTGTGTTACAGCCGCTGAATTCGCTCGATTAAGCGCGTTTCGCGTAAATGTCAGATGCAATTTCCAATCCATTAAAAAGGAAAATTTTCTGCAATTCAACCCGCAAGCAGATTCTATTTCGCACGGCTCGCAACGTTCGAGCGGAAGACTGGCTCGTCGTCTCGTTAAATTTCGAGCTGCCGATTCGCGCCTCCATTTTGCCCCGCAATTACGCAGACGGCGGAACTTAAATGCACAGCACTTTAGACGTTGATAAATTGTTCGCGTCTTGTAACGTTCACGGTGTTGAACGTGCGCGACGCACGGCTCCGCTTACGTGTACGTAATTTTCAATTCGCTTGTTCCATCGAAAGTTTCGCCACCGTGTACACCCCGTGTTTCGCCAAATTGCTAAACTTCCAGGCGCACACAATCACTTTTTGTTTTTTGTTTTTTCCTCGAACACCTCACCCTCACAGCATCTTTCACCAATAAATAACACAATCGTTTTACAGAGTAAAACATTCACAAAATGAATATGGTGAGTACAGTAAAATCATTTCTAATTTTTTCGTAATAATTGGAATAATATAGAGGCAAGTTTAATAGACGGTTTTGGAATTTTGCAAGGAACGATTGCAATAATCTTGAAACAACAACTCTGAAATTTTATACAGAAAATAAATATTTCACTAAACGTGTCTATGAATAACTTCGGTTCTAGCGACAGTTAATAAATTAAAAAAAGATATCGAATTCTTTTTGTCTATTTTGACTGATCCTGTTTGTCAGATCCGTAAATGAATGAAACAAAATTGCGCACGTCTATCGAAGACGATAACACTTGTTCGAGCACATGATCGATCACATTCCGGAACGCGTTTCGACAGGCCCGCGGAGACTTCATCTTTCATGCATGCAAAATTTTCGTTTCGTCACGGTCGCGGCAGCCCAGTTTCGGGCGAAGTTCGGTCCTCGGGGCAGTCGTGAAAGATCAACACGTGAAAGTTTAATCCACGGTCAGCGATACGGCGACACTACGAGACGATTAGAGCGACGTAACTATTTCCGAAATTAGCGAAGCCCCGGGATTACAGCTGCGTAATTGTACCAGTAACAATGCACGCTCAAGGGGCGGGGGATAAGGGAAGGAGAAGACGTACTTATTGCGGAACTTCCAACGCCTTTGTTCTTTCGAAATGAATCTCGCCGTTCCGTTCCGAATAAGCCGCCGTTCCCTCGCTGCGAAATAGAATGCTAGAATGCTAGTAAACCGAAAATGCCTGGGCGCGCGTGAGGAAATAGACGGATAGTTGTGATCCTCAATTCCGATTATGCGATAACGATGGTCGGATGTTCTTATTTTGTCTACTGTGGGAGATAGAGGGGCATAGTGCTCCAATTAAACAGGTTCTTCGATCAAGACAAATCTTTATTTCACTCCAGTTTGTTGCAATTGATGCAACTTTTATGCTGAATGAAAGTCTGCAGTCCAATGACCATGATAGAGGTTTCATACTACTTGTCTGATCATACAGAATTTTATTCAACGTGTCAGACCACTGACAAAGTGGTACTACTTGTCTAACCACAGGCAATCCTGTTTCACTCAACCACACGTTGCTTTTCGATTTACTCGACCATAGGCAATCTTACACCATTTGTCTGGCCACAGGCAACCGTGTTCCACTTGGTCACAAGTCAGGTTAACCTGCTAATTTGTCCGTTAACCATGTTAACCACTTGTCTGCCTACCGTCCAATTTATTCCACTAGTTTCAACGTTGACTGTCCTGTTTCACTTGTCCGACCGTAGGCCATCCTATTCCACTTTATGTCAACGTAAGTTGTTCTATTCCATTTCGTCCCGCTATGGAGTGAGCTATTCCACTTTGTCTGATCACATGCTAGCTTATTGTATTGTCCTGGCTTATTGTTGTTCGAGTTAGATTAATACTATTCTATGACGCGTGACAGGTTTTTACCACTTGTCTGGCCTGGACAGAATTATAAACAAAAATATTACAGTGAATTCTCGGTATATGTCAACAACACGGGTCTTGCCAGCGTCATGTATCGTCCAGGAGACATATCCGAGCCATGTTATGTTTACACTCCTCAACACTCGAGGCCTCTCGAGCTTCGCGGCATAGTGGGGATAATTCCGTGACGTTTATCATCCAGGTCTTGGCGACATATATAGAGAAATCACTCTATTGCTAATTCGACGCAGACGGTGTAAAAATAAGATGATTCGTGTGTGAACAATTAATGAAACGATGAATGGAATATACTATACACTCGGAACCGGTGAAAAATTGGTCAGACTGATATTCGTGGCGGAAGTTAAATTCATTTATTAACGGCAGCCCTTGCGATAGTTTAAAAGTAACATCTGAGAAACTGGAGCAGAATCTCCCTGCTTCAGAAGTAAATTCTCATATCTGAAGATTATGAGAAACCCAGAGTGTCCGAACAAGTACTTTCCTAGAATTACAATACAGACTGTTTCTTAGGTTTCGAATTTTCCCTCGATTAACCGGATGATCAAGAAACCGTGAAATCCACGGGTTAAACGAGATGTCCGGCGGGTGGCACGTTCGTGTTTACCGCGGCTGGATTTGCAAATTTAAAATCCACGGGAGCGGAAACTCCTGGAGAACAAGAAGGCACCGGCTTCATTCCGTTGAACGATTCAAGCTCGCGACGAGGAAATGCGAACAGATGCTGAAATAAACAAGAAATAACTCACGGTAACGTCTCCGGAATAAGTTAACGTGTTTTTCACGCGGCCGTTGTGGCAAGAAACTCTCTTCTACTGCCCGGCACCCTCTGAAATAAAACTTCTTGCGCCACTGTAATTTCAAACCTGGAACGCCTGCGTAAAATACACAACTGTTCAAATTTCTTTCCCAGAAAAAGAAAAATAAACGAATATTCTTCACAACCTTTCTGACACTTTTCGGACGCTTAGGTCCTTTGCAAACAGTGTAAACACATAAAGTTGGTCGACGATTTCATGGAAAACATATCCTGCCGAAAGTAAAAGTTTTGAATTGTTTTGCGGAATTGAAAATAAAAGGACAGTGTTTTTGTAACCTTTTGAAAACTACACTCTGTAATATTTCATTGCCTTGTATTTTTTTGGTTAATTTCAATCCTTAGAAGTATATACTACTATTTCATTTCTTCCTCTGACCAATTACTGGTACTATCTACTGATTTAATTCTTCGTCTCATTCGTCTCTACTTCTTCCATTTATTTTGTCCCTCGATGTTGAATTGTTTTAGCTTTATTTCTTCGTCTGACCAATTACTGGCACTATCTACTGATTTCATTCTCCGTCTCATTCGCCAGTACTTTTCCCATTTAATTTGTCCCTTGATGTCAAAATGACTGAAACCTTTAAACTCCCTCCTTAAAAATCACAGCCAGATATAAGGAAATAACTAAAAAATTAAGTAAATGCAAGTTTCATATTAAATATCTTCTATATTTATTAATAATTTTTTTTCAGTTGCATTAAGTGCAAACTTGACTTGATTGAATGGCAACATTATTAATCGACATTGTATTCAATACAAATGCATGACATTCTCAAAAATAAGAGAATCTCTTGAATAATGTTCATGCAACGTTGCAGACATGCCAGATTATAATTACAGCAAAATTCATCATCATTCATCATTACTAAAGACACAAAACGCATGAAAATTGGTGCTTGAAATGCGGACAGGACGTCAGCAAGTTCTCTCCGACTAAACAGAGAATGTTTCGAAGGGCGCAATAGTGCGTTGGCCAGTGTGCTGAAAACCGAAAACCGAGGCTAGGAAGGGCGACGATACCTTTCGAAACGCCAGGGCAGATTAGATCAGATCTAGCGGTCGTTTCGCTGAGCGTTCAGTTTGCTTTCGGATATCGGTTTTGCAGCTCGCGAATTCGCAGTTTGTCGAAGGCAGTTCGTGCTGGCCAAGCCGATTGTGACGTGACCTCTCGCACCAAACCGATCAGGGCTCCAGAAAATAGAAAATTACTGGACCCTAGTGCCAGGGAAAATCTAGCTACAATTTCCCCCTGCGCTAATGGCGTCACTTTTGCACGCCCACTTAAAAAGAGTCCAGATTACAGTCGTTTCGAGGACTCGGAATCTTTACTTTTTCTCACGTTCCCCTCGGCGGCGAGCTTGTTCCGCGCCACGCTCTGAGCTATTTGAAAGGGTTTTTAACCCCTTTAAGGATACTAATAAGGCAATAACGAAACTAAAAGCTGCTGCCGGTTGCAGCGCGTTCAAGACTGGTTCCTTCTACCCTGTTAACTATAATTAGACTGAGGATTTCGTGGGTTTGTGGTAGTGTCGAGTATGAAGCGCCGAGGTGAGGTAGACGGCCTAGTTTTTAGTGTTCTACTTTGTTTCTGATTTCAGTCGGCTTTTTAACACGTTGACTATTATACCAATAAATTTAGAAATTTAAAGGCACAGTCACGTTACTTTCAACTTTTACAAATTACTCAAATTTGATATAATTTATTACTTAGCTACTGTTTCTAGCAATCGATACTGAAAATTTTGCATAAAGTTTCGCAGTTTAATCGAGACAATGATTTTTGTAACATTCTCACACCTTGTAGGTACCAATCGAATTTGGTTTACTCAATGGATTGCATTAAATATTGATTTTCAAGTTTGCTGAAAAAATCGTGTCAGTCCTATATGACTGATCTGGTACTTAACGTATTAAATAATTTTTCCACCAATACTGTTGCCTATTTATTGTGCTAAAATCAAGAACATTTTTCTTTGTACCTTGTTGTAAATACTAACGTACATATTTAATTGATGAAAGTGCTATTAGTCAATAATGGATCAGACGTAGGAGAAACTTGGTATACAAATACAATGCAGCAGGTGCTATAAGCACTTTCAAATCTCACTTTTGTTAATCGGAAAACTTCCTCGTAAATTTCCACGGTTTGTACGCCCATTGATGAAAGTAGTACTAGCCAGCAATGGGTCAGTCACACGGAGAAAGTAAATATGTAAAGTACATCGTTTATTCGAAGCAGTTTCAAATCCCATTTTACGTGGAATAATTAGCAAACTTCCCCATAAATTTCTACAGTTTGTACGCTCATAAAATATTCCTCATTTGTGTGGAAATAATCAGCAAACTTCCTCATAAATTTCTAAGGTTTCTAAAGTATGTTAATCTTCAAGGAAACTCTAACGATCCTGATATTAAAAATCGAGAGGTATTCGCAAAGGATGTAGAAAAATAATATTAAAAGTGTACAATAAAGTGATGATCATCTCGCATTAATGGGCTAATGAAACGTCGTCGTTCTTAACAAAATTGAATGAACGTCGCAAAATTTCCTCTCGACCGAGGGAGCAGGGAGAGTATTTTGAGAAAATATTCCGGCTCAGGCACGGGGACAATATTTCTAAAAAACAGGAGAGAGAGAAGGAGAGAGAGAGAGAGAGAGAGAGAGAGAGAGAGAGAGAGAGAGAGAGAGAGAGAGAGAGAGAGGGCGATAACTCTGAGAGGAAAGAGAAGAAATCAGCGCTGTTCGAAAGCGGATGAGCGAAAGCTTTGGCTGGTGGTAATGCATCATTGACTTTGAAACGTTGAAAAGGGACACCGCGAAGAGTTGCGCAGAGGCGGTATACGCGGCTCGCTCTCGCGCTCGCGGATCCGATGAAGATGAAAAAATAAAGTGGGCCACGATACTCCATTAACCTGATTACTGCGACGAAAGTAACGACCCTTTCTGTGCTCGCGGCTTCCGCGCGACTGCTAAATGTGGACACGGCCTACATTCCAGTTCATTTTTAGATAACGTTTTAAACAGTGATCATCAACTGTGAAACAAAGCGCTATCAGGCACTCCTCTTGCATTTCTGCCCGGCTCGCGCTCTGCCGACACGACGCTACGCCACAGTCCCCGGACCCCCTCTGACATTCTCTAATCCGTGTCCTGAATTCGTTAATATAGGTCGGAATTTGCGTATCGCCGTATTGATAATAATAGGCGGGGGCCAGGTGCATACGCTCGCCGATGGAAATCCAGCTAATAAGCGATGTATTACGACCGAGCTACTTCCTTCTTTTCAGTCGGACATTATTCAACGCACCGTTCCACGGATAACGAAACAGGATACATTCTCTTGTACGGGCGAGTAGAGTGCAGCAAGCTGCTATCTCAGAATTCATTCATGATATCGACGCCATTCTTTTTAATTAAACGGTCCGAGAGTGCTAATCTGTTTGCGTGCAATAATATTTATGGCACACGGGGAAAACACAGCTCTATAAGCGTGAGATAGTATTAATTTTTTGTTATTGCAACAGGTCTTATCAAATTGAATAACATTTACCTGAATCTTTTCTTTTTAGTGTACAGTTTTTAAGGACTATCAACATTTTTTTTCACGACCTAAATTATCCCTCGCTTTAAGATTAATGTCCCTTCTTTACGACGAGCCCATAAAATTTGATGCAGGCCTTTTTTTTTATTGACATTTTGTCGCACACACTAATAAAATTTTCAAGAAAAACACGGCTCGCCTTTTATTATCATTCGTGGTTTACGATTGAAATTAAAATATACGTTTTTTTTTCAATCAAAAGTTAAACTGTAAATATGTCGACGGCCTTCCTGTCAAATATTTATTTAATATTTTGAGCAATTAGTTCACGTTTCATTCGGAACGGATTCAATATAACATCGATCGAACTTGTTCTTCTTCGTCTCCTTCTATTTCAACAATGTTAAAATAACTTTACGGTATTCGGACAAATTTATATATCAAATATTGGATTTTAGGATAATAAATACGAGACGAACGTATATAAACAAGAAGTTGTTTGTAAAGTGGGAATGATGTTTGCACAAATCTAACGTGAATTGGTATTTAACTTTGAGTGTTCAGTTTAATTTAACGCTTGTGATACTGTATTTGCCATCCTAACTTGCCACTGAACTACAAACGTTTGTATTGTTTGTTTCATTTATTTGCATGTAAATGCGACAACAATTACCACAAATTCACAGTGAAATCATATACATCAATCAGTACATTATACATTTTTATAGCGAAAAAATTATTCAAAGAATTACTTTCTTTCCTCAATAATTTTAAATAATTGAAAATAATAATTACACCAACTACATCTAATCACAGCTACTAATTTTTCTCATAAATTCATAAAATCCACAAACTGCTGCAAAAATCCTCAGTTAAATTTCCGAGTTGACTCTGCAACGAACGCAGTTTCAGAAAGCCATCGAAAAAAGTCCGAGCCAAAACCCACCGTCGGAAAAATCGTTACCTTGAAAGACTCTCGAAAACACTGATATCGTTCCATCGAGCTTGCGAAATCGCGTAACCAAAAACGAGAACGAATCGCGAATCGTTGAAGCCCCGGATTCGATTAATTTCCGAGCGAGTTGTGTCGCATAAAATTACCCGATAAAAACCGCGCGCCTCTTCAATTTATCGAATTCGGTATCCGGCTGCGATCGGCGGTATGTTCCGATTAAATTCAGCAAGGAGAGAGAGAGAGAGAGAGAGAGAGAGAGAGAGAGAGAGAGAGAGAGAAAGCGCACGAGGAAAGGTCGAAATGAAATTTCCATATACGCGGCGGCTGATTAATTTTGAGGCTCGAAGCCGAATCCCGAAAATTTAATCAATTCCGCGCGAACACCGATACACGAGCTCTCTCTCTCTCTCTGTCGCGCGCGCACGCGAAACTTTCGTGTTTGACGGTCAAATATTTCGGTAGGCGGTCAGTATCGGAATATTAAGGGTCGCATAAATTCGCAGTGGAAACACACGCTTCTGCGAAGTTCTCGGCCCTCGTGTGTTACCGGATACGCAATCTCGCCCGGGGCGTGCTTTAATATCGAAGGAAACTCAAATTGAGTCGTTCCGGGGCTCGCGGAAAAGTGGTTCCCACCACTTCCTGGCTATAAATAGCGGTGGTCCCGCAATTAAGCCCTCCCCGATTCTAATTCGCGGGCTTTATTATTAACGCGTGTGATTGCGGGGACACGTGCATTACCCGGATGCACGCGCTGCACACCTTAATCCCCGACTAGGACGGCTGAGCTCTTCAGCTTCTTTAATCTGCATACCGACTTCCGGTCTTGCTGCAATTAATCTCCTCCTGACCTAGAAATCTTACCTCTTATTTCCTGCTGGCCGTTGACAACTTTTTCCGCATTTTTAACGTCTGATACTCTTCCTTCATTTCATGTGCAGACTCTATTTTTCTATTCAATAAAAATTAGAATTTGTAAGTGTATAATTTCGATTGCGCAGAACGAATGTTCGCCAGGTTCAGATTCGACAAAGTGACGAAGACATACAAATTTTCATGGTATTGTTTATTATAATTTACATAGACTAGTTGTACCCAATAAAGACTGGACGTAGGTTCGTCCGTTTCATTTGATATCGACTAAAACTACTTGTTTAGCTAGAAGATAGGTAACAGTGCTTGTGTGACTAAGCGTATACTTATACTACTTGTATGATATAAAAGACATAACTTCCTCCAGAAGCTTATAAAATATGAAACTTATTAATGTTGAATGTTGTGTCATTTCGCTTTCAATTTACACGAAGCAGTTACAATAGAAATATATTTTATCTAATTCCAATTCCTCTGAATTAAAAAGAAAAGGTTTGTTTAATTTCTGTCTACAGTCTGAAAATTTGTCTATCATGTTAAACCGTATATTATACTAAATTTGCAGTCCTGCTCAATATTTCATGGTTATCGCGATTATTGTAGTTATTGCTGTATTTGAGTTCATATTAAAATTGCTTGCATAACATACAATTGTTTGCATGAAGGCAAACATTTACCTTATAATTATTGAGTTGGCACTCTGATTGATCCATTATTATAATCCCAACCAGAATCTATATCATTTTTATGAAGCATCCGACACCGCAAAGAAATATTGCATGGAATTATGGTAATTTCGCGTACGTTTGATAAGATACCGAGCAGTACTACTTGCTCTACCCACCAACTGACACCATACCGCCGGCAGTCTAGTCAGGAACAGGTCGTGCGACGTGTCCAGTCGAGTTTGCAGATTACGAGCAGACACAAAATAATCTAGAGATTGTTTTATCATAATGTTGTCCTAAATTTTAATGTGCACTAGAACGAATTTAAAATCATTTAAATGCTGCACGTGATACCTGCTGCTCCATATTCAACAGCAGAAAAAGCTTCTAAACAGTGAACACGAAACTCCTATTTATCACACGAGGTCATACTTCTTCTCTCCAGAAACAGTCGCTTGACTACAATAACTTACCATAAAAATACAACCCTAGAATAACCAGGTGGCTTGTACAGCAAGTATAAAATCTTTAAACTGTACAAGTTATATTCCTGACATTATAAAACAAAGATGGAGAGGAGAAATGATTTCTTTTCTTAGCCTCTAATTTTGCCATTCCTAGGATTAAAAATCAGTCACTTTGCCTTTTCCAAAATCGTAATCAGTTCTCAAAGACGCTATTCCTCAAAACCATGATCTGTAATAAAAGCTTGACCTAGCATTTTACATTTCTCAGGTCCAAAGATGAATCAACTGAATTTTGTCCAGTATCTTTAAGATTTGCCACTGAAAAATCGTGATCATTCATCAGAAACGCTATCCTTTAAAAAAGTTCACTTCATCAAAAGCCTATCTTCGATCTTCATCACTCTTCCTGGCCCCGAATCCTATCAGAAAAGAGCTACTTACCAAGAAGACTGCGTGGGTATCGATGGCAGCGCCCCCGGCGGCAGCGATCTTCTGATGGCTTGACAACAGGACCTTGCATTCCCTGGAGCTTCGTTGCAGCATGACGGGGGGTTGGTACACACATGCCGCCCAACGACGACGCTGTTCGAAGTCGTCGGGAACTCGACCGCAGAGGTTCGCACCTTCGGCCTGAGCAAGGGCGACATGGAGAATCCGTCTCTTTGATTGGACGCGGAGCTGCTGGAGCTGCTAGACCCGGGACTGCCTCCTAACCGTCCCGGTGAGGCGTACGCGAAACCACGGAGCCGGAAGTGCGACTGGTGGTAAGGATAACCGGCTGGCGGCGGTAGCCGATAATGATGATGGAAGCCGAGGTCTCGTCTCATGTACGGGTCGCCCGGGTCGTTGGTGGGCACGTAACGATCGGTGGGTGTGTGTGCTGATGGTGGCATGTATCTATCAACGTATCTGTCCGGATAGAGAACTTCCGGGGGCGGTTGTGGCACGTATCGTTCGACAGGTGTGTGCGCGGTTGGCGGAACATAGCTACCGGTCGCACTGGACCCGCCATAAGCGCGATCGGTGGAGGTGGCCGCTGAAGAGGTACCGCAAGACGAAATTGGCGTTATCCGACCGGTGTAGCGATCCTTGGGTTTCGGGAGGGACAAGTACTTGTCCGCTGCCCTTGCAGGAGAGTATCGATCAGCGGCAGAATGAAAGCGATCAGGAGTGCCTGTAGAGGACGCGAACCGATCACCGGCCACAGACCCCGCGAACCTGTCGTACCGGTCCTGGCTGAGTCTGTCGAACTGATCGCTCGGGTTCCCGCCGCTGTACCTTTCGTTCCCGTAACTCTGCACGGACTTCGACACCTGCAGGTACTTGTCGATCCCGGTCTTCGTCGCGCTCTGGTAACCGGAACCTGCCGAGGACCCCGCACCGTTCGACCCCGATCTAAGATCTCTAGCAGTGCCTTCCGGCGTCGGGGAGATAGACGTGAAGCGATCGTTGGAATTCGACTGCGTGGCCGTGGTGTTTGTATACGAGGAATGATATCTGGCGATCGTGTCCGTGGACGAGGAGGACGAGGACGAGGTGGTGGAGAGCAGCCTCTCCGTAGAGGACCCGGAGATGGTGTACCTAGAAGCATCCCCTCTTCCATCGTGACCGGGCGATGAACTGGCGAGAAACCGATCCGTGGACACGCAGAAACGTTCGGTGACTCGGGACTGGCCGCATCGTTGGACCGCGGACTCGTTGAACCTGTCGCTGGTGGTGACGTATCTAGACTGGCTAGCCCCAGTGTCCTGGAAGCTGGAATAGCGACCGAAGTCCGTGGGCGCTGGCGAACTACTCGATCTGTCTGTGTACTTTTGGCAGACCGTCTCGACACCTCGATCGGCGTACAGACGTCTCTGCTCGCTGGCTGTGCTCGAGACTTGCAGTGACCTCTCCGTCGACGAGTATCGCTGATGGCTGGCAATCTCGGGGTTCGTTGCGCTCGCGAGGAACTTCTCGGCGGTGGACGATATCGTCGAGTAGCGGTCATGATGGACGCCCGACGACGCCTCCGGCCGGTGGTACCTGTCGTACACCGGCGACTCGCCGTGATACCTGTCCGTCGATTTGCTCGCGAACCTTTCTGGCACCGGGGCGTGTATAGGCGACGATGATAGGAGCCTGTCCGTGGAGATGGCGCCGTATCTGGAGCCCGTGGAGTCTTTGCTGGACGCGTACACGCCGGCTGATCGGTCGCCTTGTAGGCTGACTTGAAGGGTTCCCAGCACTGGCGACGAGCCGGACAACAGGCGATCGCTGGCTCCAGAGTATCGTTGCTGGCTGTCCTTGGACTCGTGCAGGCCGGCCGACGACTGTTGATTGGCCAGTAGTCGCTCCGCCGAGGAGAATCGGTCCGCGGCTGGCATCGGTGAGGCTGGTGCTGTGCCCCCGCCATATCTGGCGCTTGGAGAACCTGGGGGCAGAATCCTATCAGCAGCAGGGTAACCAGCCAGACTCTGGGTCGAGGCATACTTCTCGCTTGGGCTGGGCGACAATGGCGGTGGTGGAACGAAACGATCATTCGCGGGCGCTGGCGACGGCGGCGAGGGGAACGTCTCCGACGAGAAAGGGCTGGTCGCGCAGCCCGACACAAGGATCGTGCTGTTCGCGTACTCGTTGCCGTCGGACAGGTCACCGTCGTTGCTACCCGTTGATTGTTGATAGCGGTCGCTCGGGACCAACGACAGCCTCTGCTCCCCGTGGAGACCGGTGAGCTCGCTGAACCGAGGAAAACGCTCTGCCAGAACGGTCTGGGACAACGTTTGACCGACCGTGCTCGATCTAGCCGGTGTGTACTGGTGGTGCGTCTGCAGAGAGGACTGGCCGAATCTCTCTTGGCTCTGGTAGTGACCGAATCGCTCGCAGCTCGATTGCAACGATCGTGGCTCCCCGCATGACTTCGGGAAATCGTCCAGCGACGGCTTGTCCGTTGACTTGTCGTGGCGGTCCAAACCCGAGAGCCGATCTCGGACACCATAGTCGTGATCGTTCCCTTGAGATTGCTGACTGGTAACGTGATCGGGCTGGTAACGGTCTTGGCCGCTGCCGGTGCTGCTCGACGGGTTCGATACGGCTCGGTCCGATTGTTGTTGTTGGGGTTGGTGTTGTTGGTGTTGTTGCTGTTGCGGCTTGTAACAGTCCGATGGATTAGCGGAGCCGATCTGGGACCCGACACTTCCAGATGACACGCCGGTCGATCCTGGAACCGGAGATGACGAGGACCCGTTCTGAGAGATCGGGTGTTGGTGCAGTAGGAGACGTTCTCTTCGGCCATAGTCGTCGTCTGTCGGCATCCTGGTGGCCCGGGGCCCGCTGTCAGGACATCTAGAACCCGAGAAATTACAGTGTTACATGGAGGACTGCGTACAATGACGGAGACTGTGGTTTACTTTGGGTCGCAAGTGGAAGAGATCAGTGATTCGTCGCACGCACAAGTAAATTGGATTTAAATGGTTATTTACGGAGTAGGAAGATTCCTATGTTTTTGATTTCGTTTACCATTATGCCATCAGGACCAACCTTGTCCAGTAAAAAACTGAAAAAGTTCATCCCCGATTAGGTAAATGAACTCGAAAAGTTTGTTTTCAGAGATACCGTTATGAAGATCCAGTGGAACGCGGACGCGCGTTACAATCAGATCGTCGTTTGTTAGCGCACGCGTAATTTTCAATAATATTTTAACGGTGAAATATAATACGCGAATGTGGCCGAAGGCAGGATACGAATTGCTTGTTACTTGACGTTAAAACGCGGCCCGTATAATCGATTGCAAATTAATTGGGGCCGCGCTAACCCGCGTTTCAGAACGGTCCAACGTGTCCGGAACGAGTGACGCGTGCGGTCGTTCGTAACCACTGGCGAGGCTGCAACGAATTACCGCGAAACACAACGATTCCATCGATCACTGCTTAAATCCTCCGAAGAGTATCGGGCCGGCCCATGAAACTTTTACCAGAGAGCTTCCCCGTGACGGTAAATGCGAAATTGACGGCCCCGTCTCATCGCTAATACCCCGAAATCCTGCTTTATTTTTCCTGTTTTTCGCTTTATACGACCACGCTCAAAATAACGCGTTTCGCAACGCCAAATGCCGCCAACGAAAATAATTCAGTGTTAACGGGCTATTCTATTCTTTCTTTTTTTGCAGTAGAATTTAAGATTTAAGCGGGATTTTGGTGTTTAATGTTGCCATGATTCCGGTCCTTCTTCTGATCGTAAACAAGAAATGAAGAAGTATCTGAATCGGTATGAACGTGACTATGTGTTTGATCCAAAATACATAAGAGAACTTGATTGTTTACCAAATGGCGACAGTTCGAACACAGATTGTTGATTCTTTAGAATATTTTTCTGCCTTTAGCACGTTAAAAAAAGAGGAAAAGACGAAAGATTTTAAAAAATTTAAACGCCTATAACCACATTAATTTTACAAATTCAAACTAATTCTCTTGTACGCATCTTTAAAGATAATGCAAAGAAATTAATTTTTTGAAATTTCAAAGTCTTCTAATGAGATGTGTACGAAGCTAGATTAATATATTTACAGAGCGCATATTCTGAATAGAAATAACTTTTGCCGCGCATTGCGAGTAATCCTGGTCCCGAAGTTAGAACAAAATAGTCGTGCATAATTTCTCTTGGGGTATTACGCGGTACGGTAGCTCTGTAGTCGGTAATTGTTGTTCGCACAGATACCGTGTAACCCTCGGATTAATCGGAAACAATATTGCAAATTACACGTGACAATTCTGTATTTATTATTCCCTCGGGAACGCGAATACATGCGACGATCCACGAAAAGTTTCCAATTTTAGCGAAAGTATCGCGATACGTTGGCAAGTACGTTCGTTAGTCACGATTAGCATCGGCTGCAAGGAGATATTCGCGTAAAACTCGGCGAAATTCTGCCGTTCAACCGAAAACTCGTTTACACCGTCTCTAATTAGGGATTAATTAAATTATAAAGTGCTAATAAACCGAAGCCCCTCGCCGCGGCACAATTCCCCGGCACATGAGCTCTTCATAAAAAGCCGCGTAACTTCATCCGCGAAAATTAGGGTGTAGAGCTGGAACAAGCCCCCGTTCTCGTAACAGAAGGTGTAACTAGCGGGGGAGTATAATTGCTCGTGTATTAGGGCCTGAACCTAGAACAGGCAATCGCACGGTGCCAGAATGAACCGTGTAATTGATCAGACGTTTCCCCGTAAAAGATGACGGCGTGGCCAAAGTATCGACCACCGCATCCCTGTTATTAGCAACCGTGTCATTTCATCGTGAAACATATATCAACCCTGTGCTTCACAGTTGCACACCTCCGATTAACGCCGCCTTCGTTTTCTTGACAGTCGCTTGGTCAAACATTAGCACTTGGTGTTTGGTAAAATATTGGGTTGCAACATAAATTCGTTCGGTTACGAATATGTTGTATTTTTAACGAATTAGTTGTAGCTCGTTGCAAATGCAAATTACTGATCTTAAATGAAAGCCGTTTACAGTAAAAGAATTTATGAGTGATTGATTGTAATTCTCTGCTTTGTTAACGAATGAAATAAATGTATTGAAGATAATATATCTCATTGTTAAGTATTAATAATAAATTTATACTGACAATTTATTGTTCCATAAGGTTGAAAATTATACACTAGTGTGGGAAAGTATGGATCCGCTTTTTAGTAGTTTAACCATTTACCGAGGTAATTGTAATTAATTTTTTTCCACGGACTTAATTAGTTGTAGGATCAGCCTCGTAGTAATAAAATCAATGTCCATTTCATTTGCTAGAACACATGAGACAAATTTTTTTTAATAAGAAAGAGAATGTTTAGAACATAAGGAATACACAATAAAATAAGGTTCATGTAAAGCAAATTATTAAGTACTGAATTAATTACTTAATCAGACAAGACGATGTAAGTAGAACATGTAGGACATGAAGGACGAAGTATAATGAGTACATACAGTTATTAGATTTGACCCAGATCTACTTCATCCTTCATAGAGTGCATCCACTGGTCTGACTAAATACGATCCTCTTCTACTTATCGCAAATTATATCTGTAATGAAGTCACTTAATGAAGGTATTCAATTTAGATACTTTGCGGCCAACCTGTTATTACAGTCTTATTAAAAAGTCAACTATCTACTAGATTATGCGTGGTCATTTATTTATTTATGTACACAGCAGAGTAAACGTTTAAATCAAAGATTTCGTAAATATTGTGTTACATTGACTATGCATAAATTTTTACCGATGAAACAAGTTGATTTTCAAGAACTGAAAATTCTATAAATGTTCGCAGAGTATTAATGATTCAATAGTGTTGTCAGTACATTATTGTACAAATCATTGTACAGACTTTTCCCTCGAATCCAGATCGGCTGTATTACTGGAACACGTGCTGCTAATCGAAAAGAGATAATAGCACGAGAACGGTTAACGACTTCGAATGGCTCTAACTGCAGGAAAAAAAGCTTTTGTGAGCCGTTACCAGAACAATTGTACCAGTCGATCCGCAGTTCGCAGCGTGTCGGATCGATCGTAACGAAATGCGTTTCGAGCGTTTATGCGACACGACAATAAAAGAAAAGAAGAACTGCAGACCAGCTGATGAAACGAGACTAAAAACTTTTTACATGGCCACGGGTTGACTTATCGTGTCATACTTAGAAATCCGTCGTGGGTCTCGCGTGACGTCTAACTATAATCCTACCAATTCTACTTGGCTGGTTATAAATCAATCTATTGTATTTATCTGATTTGAGCGTCGTCTATTCTACTTGACTGCAGATCGAGTCCTGGACGATCGTACGTCGACCTATTCTACGTATCTGACAGTGGATTAACCTATTCTACTTGTCTGACCAAAATACGACTATTTGTTTCGTCATAGTCTACTTATCTCTTGAGCAATCAATTTATAGTAAGCGTCTGAGGCGACCTATTTGGTCAATGTTAGTTTGGCCTATTCTACTTGACTGGACGTAGATCGACGTATTTAGGTGAGTTCGCAATAAACTGACCTATTCTACTTATCTGAGCATAAACAAGCCTATTTAAATTGTTTTATTACACGCTGAATATATGTGTTTGCTAATCCTATATTATTTGTTTCAAGTTGTTGGTTAACGACATATCGATTCAACTTGTCTGGGCAAAGGTAAACTAATTCCACTTAATGGATCATAGATTCACCTACATATTTGATCGTAAACCGATAAGTTCTAATCGTCTAATTACAATCTGATTATGTGTATTTACTGATCATACACCACCTGCATTCACTTGTCTGACTCAAAATATATTTATTCTACTTGTCTGGTCACAGACCAACGTATTGTACCTCATCGATAATGAATTGACCAATTCCACAAACGTGACAGTAAAATCTATTTTATTTGTCTCGTGACAAACCGACTATACCCGCCTGTCCGATTATAGACCGGCCAAATCCACTTGCCGGGCTAGAAATCACTTTATTGTGCTTGTCTGTTTATCCTATTCATCTACAGTCTATCGATTATTCAGATTGTTTTCCGTTTGACGAAAGGCTTGTTGCGAAACATTATCAGAACGAGTCGATTGCCGATTTGTAATGTAATGAATCGATCACAACAGAATACGTTTCAAACGTTTATGCGACCTCGATAAAAATGTAAAGACGGTCCAAGAGCATCAGACGAAGAATAAAATCGTTTTACATGGCCATCGGTCGACTTATCGTGTACATTGAGCTCCGTCGGGTAGTTCGCGATTTTTGTGGATTACAGGCGGCGAGCGGAGATCGAGAACGTGCAAATAACATTTATTGGGGCGCGCGGAGCTGCTGATACGGGAAAGAGAGACATTCGAGCGGTCTGGTGTGCGTCTATCGCGGCGGAGCGAAAAACTCGGAGAAGGGTGGAAATGGCACGCGTTCCCGGTGTCGTAAAGATAAAGCGCAGCTGGCGTCCCGCAAAAGAGCCAGCTGTACGCGTTCCCCTTTTTTTCCACATTTCTCTCGGAATCGTGCAGCGAGCCGCGAGCGGCACGAAAATTTTTTAATCTTCTTCCTTCGGCGAACGGTCCCGCGTGGAAAATTAAAAAGCTCGAGGAGAGATTTCGATCCGCGATTTGGGAAAGGCTTTCTATTGAATCCAGTAAAATAGATCGTGATTTCTAATACGAATACCATCGCTAGACAGCGGATCGTTATGAAAAGTAAAAATTTTCTACCTGGATTGCAACAAACTGGAGTGAAAGAGAAATTTATTTTCGTTCTTAATATGTTCAATATGTAGGAAATTATACGACAGTATTTTTAAATTCTTCTAATATTTATGTGCAATCATAAATTCATAAGGAAAGCGAATATAAGTGATATAAGTCAATCATAAGTCAGACACGATCGTATGAAAGAATGAATAACGTTTAGATTATGATATTATAGACGAGCAGAATAAATCTGTGACGAAATAAGTAGACATGGTGAATCTATGCTGAGGAAAGTAGATATAGTTGGCTATTGATTAGACAAGTACATTGTTGAGTCCATGGTCACATATGTATAATGAGTTAATGCATGAGCGATCAGGTAAAATCGGTCTATCCTTCTTCAGACAAGTAGAATAAACTGATCTCTGCTTAGACAAGTGGATATGGCAAATTTATGACCAGCTACCTGCACGTGGTTAGTTTGTGACAAGACAGAGTAGCCTGTATTCTAGTCGGACAAGCCTAATAGTTCAATTTATGGTTAATCAGATAACACAAACAGATGTAATATGTTCTATTCAAGTAGAAGTGATCGATCTAATACCAAACAAATATAGAATTAGGGGAATGATACAAACTAATGCATTTTGAGATACTACCAACAAGAAATATTTAAATAAAAATTAAGAATCAATCGCTCCAATTAACCCATTTGCATCATGAGGAAATATGAAAAGAAGACCTTTATCACCAAACTTTTTTTTATTATATTTAAGTACAAAAATGACTACAAGTAAAAGAACTTCATATTTCGGCGTTATAAGAAAATATATATACGCTCCGGTGATAGTGACCAGGAAAATTGAGCGTAAATATACGCTAAGGATGCAAATGAGTTAATGCTCTTCCAGCAAGTGAAACAGCTCGATGCTCCATCAGACGCTGTCGATTTTCTACTACTTTGCGAAAATACGGTGGACGCAGTGCATCGGCTGTGAACGCCTCAATAAATTTGCTCGAAGCGGACTTGTTTATACGCTAGCTCAGTTCGTAGCCGTGAAAAAAAGGCCTTGACGGTCGGGCAAAGGAAAAATTAATTAAACGAGAAGCCCCCAACTGGCAGGTAAACGAAGATTGTGGAAAGTTTCCAGATAGCTGACCGAGTGCCGTGTTTCACGTGCTTTCCAGTTTCTTTCTTCCTCGAGGAACGAGCCGTAGGGACAGGCGGCGGACGACGCTGCAGGCAGTTTTTGCAATTAGCGCGTTCAGCATACTCCTATCCAGGTTCTATCCGGAGCCCCATTCTCAATCGCTTTCCAGTCTGATTCCCCCCCCCCCCCACCCCTAGCCTCGATCCAACCAACCCAGACCCGACGGAACACTCATAGTCGGCCGTGTTCTGAAACCGAACATTATTGCCAGATGGTTCTCGCGGCTGGTTGCTACGCAGCTACGCGAGAGCATCGCGCGATCTTGCATACTCGAGCGATTTAACCCGAACCATACGTTCCTTTCTTTTGCTTGCCAGACTGCAGCTGACACCGGTCGCTGCATTTACCGCGGTGTTCGCGGTTTCGAGACCGCGAAACTGTTCTTTTCTTAGCAATGAGACTCGACACGTTTCGGATTTCTGCTGTCGCAATTATCAAACGCATAACAGTGGAAATTCATTCGGTACGTTGCACGCTACGGGCCGAGTCAATTGGGGCACGTCGACACGCGCAGAATTTAATCCTTTTGATCCTTCGGTAATTCCGGGATTAATAAAAGATTCAAAAATTTTTACCCCTCCCCAATCCACTCATACTGTATATTACGAAATTTAGTTTTGAAATATTGAAATTTTTAAAGTAACGACAGTTTAATAGGAGCACAATGAATGTATCTGATCTAACATGCGAACAAAAGTTTGTTCCATTTGTGACACGTCACAGCTGCAGCTATTTGATTTTCCAGCAATCTGTCTGAGCGAAGGACGACTCGTTCTACTAACAGGACCAGACGTCTCGTTCTCTATATATCAGCAAATACGGTTCTGTCTGGTCAAATGGGCTTCTAAGTTCCATTCGTCTGGCCACATAACAATCCTGTTCTACTGTTCACAGACATGATCTATACTATTGGTACTCGTACAAATCTCATCTCACTGGCGTAACGAACGCTGTCCCACACGTGTGATTACATATCGTCTACGGTGCACTCGTGTAACCATATATGCTCTTCATTCCACTTACATCACTACATCTATAATAGTATCGTTATTCTACTTGCATAACAACTCTACAGTGAAATGGACAATTTAATTGCTCCAATTAGTCGGTGCCTGCACTTGCCACTGCAGCAGACGTACATTTCGAAAACAAATTCAGAAGGAAGGCGAACGCACGACGATCTTATAGAGTTGCATTCTCTAAATGAAATTCCACTGACAGTTTACATTTTATTAGATTATAAAATACTACGAAGACATTACAAGATTTAAAACATGCTGCTATGCTACATTCGATTTACTAAAATCATTACAAGAAGAAATATATTGTAATTTAGCTTGTTGAAATTACTTCGTTGAAATAGACGTAGAAAATTTTTATTTTGTTATACACTTGTTTTATACTAGTTATTTATTATACTAGGCATTTCTTCTAAATTGAAATTAAATTTTATTATTTTTATCTGATATTTGGCCATTAGGGTGAGTATAGGCACACAATGAGTACTAACCTTCTGGTAGGAAATTATTTTGAACAGAGAACATTTAATCATAGTGGTATGTCAATTTTGTTTAGTAACACTAGATAATACTGTTTGATCGACGTCACAGTTATCTCGCCTGAAGGCTGGGGTCCCGAGGAAACGCTCCCCGGATAATATTTTCTCGCCGGTCGGATGATGTCGAAGATTCACGCAGGAATTCTTGGAATCCCCGTTGAATATCCGCAAGCGCTCCGTGGAAGGAGATTTGACAAATGGTTTTATCCGGCAGTTGACGCCTCGGTTGACGCGCGTACGTGCGGGTGACATGTGTCGCGTGTGTCGCCTCGTGTGACCTCGGTCCCAATGGGAACCTGAGAATATGTCATTTCTCGACGCTCGTGAAATGGATGGCGCGGCCTCGACGGCCCCTCGATGCCGAAATTTTGGACGGCCACGGTCAGGACACGATCGCGTTGCCGATTTGACAGTCCTCGGCGTAGCTCCCGGGCATGGCAAAATAATGTGTCGACAACCGTATTACCGATGCAATGAGATTCGATCGTGGGATTCAATCAACGTATCCTCAGTGAGCATTTCCGTGAACGTGTTTGGCCCTCGCAACGTTTTCGTCCCATAAAAACGGTATTTTCATCTCCGAATTTTCCGATCTGTCTGGCTACAGCGTAAAATTCTGCTTGGCTGACTTTTGGTCGACTTATTCCACCTACTGGATCATCGGTTAATTCGTTCTGCGTACAGTGCTACTACTGGGCCCATTCTTCTTGTCCGACTTCTGCTAGATTCGTGTTTGATTATTTATGGAGCTTTTCTGCCTAGCTAACTATTGCCATAGTTATCCCGTTTGTCTGGTTACCGACCTATTCTACTGCCAGACTATTGCCAGACTCATTCTGCTTGCTCAAATTTTGTTGTATTCACTCTACTTATTTTATTCTTGTTACCGTTGCCGTGGCTGACTATTGCTGCAGTTGTTCTACTTGTCCAAGTAGAGCAGCTTGTTCTACTCTCTTGCTCGCTGGTTGACCGTGCGTATTCTTCAAATCTGAACGAATGGCGGGTAAGGGGGCAGAAAATGGTAATCGTATTAGGGAACCAACGTCCTGAAACTCGAACGCCAGTAATTCCGGGACGGAAGGAGGGCAACGTCAAAGGGATTCCGCGGGCCGGTAGTTACGGGAACACATTTCAGAAGAAGTTTCTCGCATCACGGGGCCGAAGTAGCTGCAGCTGCGTCCGAAAAACTGGAGCGTGCAACAAAAACCATTTGTCTCCGGCGAAAGGTAAGGGTCGGGGGTAGGCGGGGCGAGAGTCAAGGTACGGGTTCTCCGCGAAAGAAAACGACGCCGTCTTCTTCGTTCGCCAACGACAAACGACGAACGAACGTACCCTACGTTTTCCCGGCGACTCTTATCGCCGGGAAATTTGCCACCGTGCTATCTAGCCCCGCCGCCGCGCGCCCGAAGAGCAAAGTCCTTCCGTCGACGATGAAAAGAACCATTGCCTCCCGGGGAACGGCCAGAAAAAGATGCAAATTATCCGGGTAACTGCGCCCGCGAAAATAACGACCAAACGACCAGCTCGGTTTCATTTCACGTCCCGGTCCCGCGAGATCATCGTTACTTTCCGAAAAGAAACATACTGTTCCCTGGTCGCGGCGCGCCGGGACGGAAAAGCTCCCGCGATCATTTCTTCGCGACTGTCATTAGCCGTATCGCTGCTCCGTACGGCCGGAATTCGAAAAAGTTCAATTCCCGCCGAGATTAAACGGATTTTTCCGAAGGAATCGTACTGTCCGTATTGATGCTGCAATTGTGCTTGTTTGTGCGCGTATCGCGATTGCGGGCCTTTGCGTGCTGAGTTTATGCGCGGTGCTGGAAAACTGTTGCCGAGTAAGTTGTCGACATTTAAGCATTTTTGGGGGTTTTTAACACTAGGTTTACGGACCATTAAAAGTGACTATTTTACATTACTTTATAAAAACAACAAGAATATATCTATACAAATACAAATACAAATTCAATACAAATTCATCAATACAAATTTTTAGCCATCTTATAAACAGTACAAATACAAACACATAGATTTGTTGAATAATTCCTCATAGACACGTCTTTACAATCACAATAACCGTGAATAAAAAATATTAGAATCCGTCATTTCGACAGGTGCCGTAAACCTAGTGTTAAGCTTGTCAAATGCGACAAGGTTAGGTCCACAAACATTGACTTCTCTAGCCGATAATTTATGAAAACCGAACTTCCTTCTCGCAAAACCTATTACCATACTTAAGTAGCCATTTACTATTTAATTAAGGAAATTTAAGATCAGGTGAAATCATTCAGAATTAAATTCATGAATTTCAATAGAGGATCTAGCTGGTTCACTGAACTTCGCGTCATATTTAGGCAGCCATTTACGTTTCAATTAAGTGTGCAACTCAAGATCGCGTGAAATTATTCAGAATTTAATTGATAAAATTTAAAAGAGAGTAAACATTGCATTTTCCATTTTAATTCAAGATCGCGCGAAGTAGCCTAAAAGCAATCAACGTACATGTTGCGGACGCTGTGACGCGAATAGCAACGATTTTTTGACACGGAGGACGGCGGTGTAGTTCGATTAGGCACTCGAAATACGGAATTCGTGCCCGATCGTTCAATAGCAATCGACGATTGATTTCGTGGACCACATCAGCCTCGGTTATTGGATAACACTTGAGTTACATGTGTTTTTATTCTTCTCGATTGTTAATTAACCCGCAGTGGAGCGTTAAAGTGGCTCAAAACGATCATTCGCCGCGCAAGATGGCTGAACGAGGGACGTCGATTACTGTCATCAAACTGCGGACGTGATTTCGATGTCCGTAAATTCGCTGTCGATGTTCGAGGAGTTTCAGGAGCGTTCTAGCACACCTCGCTAAGCTTGTGATTTCTCACTATTTTTCCGCGCGACCCAGTTTTCTGATTAAGCCTTCGAAATCGTAGACGACACGTGTAACCGTACGAGATCAGTGTTTTCGCTCTCCCCCCCAATATAAATTTCACGATTTCGTTTAATGAAAATTATTCTTGCTGGTTCAAACGCATTCAAAACGATTACTCTACGGTGACTGTTGCCGTATAGTAACGTAACTATAATACCACGTAACTGTACGAGAACTCCGACTATTTCCGCCAACAGGAACTTCCAGGTTTCTTTTAATTACAATTATTCTAGCCCATTCAAACGTATTCAAAACTATTACTGTTTGGTCGATCCCTAACAACCTGTATTGCACCGGTTTAATTCTAGACGAACTTGGAATCCTCTTGTCTGACCACATACGGGTCTCATTCTACTTGCACGTCAAAGCAAGTCACGCTCTCCAGTCGTTTGACCATAAACATTCCTCTTTCTACTGGTTCCATCGTAAATTGAACCTTCGATCCGCTTGTCCTGATAAACCGTTTTGCCTTCTAATTATCCGGACGGTTTCCAGTCGTCTTCAATTAATATATGACGAACTATGAACAAAGTGGATTCATGTTGGAGTAATCAAATTTTAATGATGAACTTGGTGTTAACAGATTGAAAAATTTTATCAGTGATTATAGACAGTTTCAATACACTAATTGGAATTTCATTAGGATGGAAATTCACACTTCTAGTAAAAAAGACTACAATACACTGTTAGTAAAATCGCACTGGATATTCATTCTTGGAGTATTATTATATTGATTTACAATTTCGAAATACAAATTAATGGGGGAAATACTAATATACCGAGCCTTTAAAATTATTTAAATATTGTGATGTTTTTGGTGCCCACTCAAGAATTAATTAGAGAACTTTATTAATAATGAAATTTATTCAATCGTTCCAACGGAAGCCTCTTTATAATTTCAACAAATTTGAAATGAACAGATTCAACTGTGACAGATTTAGTGTTAAATAAGTTGTTCCGATTTTGTGCGACGTTCGTGAACACTGGCACGACAGTGAACGCACTAAAGGGTTAAAAAGGTAGCCTGTGATAGATTCCTGTAAGGATCTTACTTTGCCATAATTCGCGAAAGTGCTGGAGCAGTCACCGTAATTCAGCAAAGTCGTTCGCAGGGCGAACGTTGAGCAAACGGCAGAAAGAAATCCGTCCCCGTTGAATTAAGGAATCACGATAGAAAGGTAAAAAACGAGAAAGAGAGAGAGAGAGAGAGAGAGAGAGAGAGAGAGAGAATGCTGGAGAACCTATTTTGCAGGATCTCGGAGGAATAAGGAAACCGGAAGCGAATCGAATATCCCTATTCCTGCCGGATCTCGGATTTCAAGCCAAGAGCCACGGGGAAAATATACCGAGTCCTGTGCCCCGAACACATTGGACCCTGCGTCACGCAGAAACGAAGGATATCCAACCCGTTGACGTGACGAAAGTAAATGGCCCCGAGTCCGTTGTCAACGGACTCGGATAAGAGAAAACGAGATCAACGTAGAGACACCGACGACTTCTCCCATCGGTAATTTCCGGATGAGCCGAGCGCCGGCGAACTTTTGACGTCAACGTTATTGAGAGCCCCCACGCCCAGATCGAACTGTCGCATATAAATATTAGACCGTTGCGCAAGTTACTTTCGACTTCGCTCGGCGAACTTTGATTTCCTATCTCGCGCCGAACAGCGTCTTCCTATCGGTCGTGGGCTGCCACTCGTAAATCAAACTCCCATTTCGGAACTTTTTTTTTCCTCTGCTGCGACTGGCTCTTCATCTGAACTGTTCTCTCGATATCAAGCCCTGTTTAACGATTCCTTGTACGGGCTTTTTACATTCCAAATTCATCCCTTCGCAAGTTTATTTTTGAATTATGTCTACGGAACGGTGAATCTCAAGTGCCAGATTTTAGATTTGATACATAGCTACGACAAGAATGACTGGGTGTAATTTACATCAGTGATAACATCAGAACAATTTTACAAAACTGTGATATTGTTTCTTTTCTTTTTTTTTTTTACGTACTTTAAGGATGAAAATAAATTTCACTCCAGTTTGTAGTTAATCGATTTCGATGAAATTTACAGTAGATTCACAAAACACCTATTTGTCCATTACGGAGCCGAATAGAAAAGTTTTAAACAGTGCCTTTTTCACGTAATTCCTACCAATTATTCATACCATTTTTTTCGCAATTTTTTCCAAATCTTTTCGCCCATCATTTGGAAACCCGATGCTACTAATTCTCTAATTGATTTTCAACCCTTCGCGGTCGTATCTAGTTTATGCATAGGTGTCATGCTGGTCGGAGGTAGCGAAAATGCCTAATTCCACTTAAACACAATTTGTAAAATATTATTTCGAACTCTACGTATCTCCGAAGCTTGTCGACTTAATATAATATAAGATTAGTATGGCTGAGAGCAGACATACACCTGGAATGGTAAGAAAGCTTTGTTGGCTGAGAGTAGACATACGGCATCAAAGGGTTAATTTTCTAATTAAGTAAAAAGCAAGTCGGGTCGTTCGGTCGAATTTTAACAAAGTTCTGTAGAAAGTATCTGTAGCTGTGAAAATAGTGAAGTGAAAATAGAACAGAGTTTGGAAGCTTAAAAATACAGTTTCGCGCGACAATGCTCTATTCCTCGAAGCGCCGAGAGTATGTCTGCGTATAATAGGCTTGGTGGACCTGGCCGGATTCACCGGGGGGCTAATTTCGATCGGGGGAAATTAGCCAACTATTGCATAAAGCAATTTCGTTCGAAAATATCGGGTTTCGAATAGCTCGGGGGCGCGGCGGTGCGGCGGATCACGCGAGTCGGTCCATTGTACGTGGAGCACGGGTCGGCCTATTCATCGTGTTACGCTGCTTCGGTGCACGGCCGGTTCTTCTATTGAAAGAGTATCGCGAGCGAGCGAGCGAGCGAGCGAGCGAGGCGCGGGAAAACATCGGTCCAATTTTCAGAAAATCTCGGCGGACAATGTGCCCGCGCGCAGGCTGTGCCAACGAGACAGTTAATGAGACCGGAAATAAGAGACGGGCAAATTACGGCGCGGTCTCGACGCGCCGTTGCGGCTATTGGCACGTATCGATTGTACGGCCGATATGGCCGAGGTCGCTTCCTTTTGCTGCCGGTTTGTTGAACGGTTCACGGATGGGTCCCCGCCGCTCTGAGGGTAACGAGCTCGATGGGGAAAAATAAAAAAAAAAAAAAAGAAAATAGACCTCTCCTCGTCGTCCGTTGGCGACGTATCCCTTTACAACGGACGACCCGTAATCCCGTTGTAACGAGATACGAACGCCACGGCCGCGGCAGCGGCTCGGCTACTTTTCACAGCTGCCGGAAGTCGACTGTGTTCCCAACAATTTCCTTCCGGCGCGCCAGCCATTCCGCGCAACCCCGTCCCAGCAAATGCAAACGTAATGCGGATATCAAGTTACGTCTAGATATTCAACTATGCCTTGGTAATTTGTCTCTCGCTCGGGAAATTGCGGAGACCCCCGACGAGCAGGTGGAAACTTCTTGTTAGTGTTAAGTGCGGGACTACTGCGGAAGAAGTGCTGTCGATTTAACACACGATCCGAAGACACTGCAAACAGCTGTTATACAGGCTCCGCTATACTTCCTCTATTTTAGATCAAATTTACAATTATTGTGGTTGCAAGAATGCGCCACATTTGTGCAGACATTCCACTGAATACACAGGGGGTGGCCGGACAGGTGGTACAGTCAAGCATGATTACACATGTAAAAATACAGGTTCTTATACAGGGTGTCCGACTACAGGTGGGAGAAAATTTGAAGGGTGGTACTTCGTAACAATATAAGACGAAAATGAAGAGTAAAGAAATTGAGATTTCGGCTTAATTTTTTTTTTTTTGTTATTATCAATATGCGTAAAATGCGGCAACCCGGCCAACAGAGGTGCGTGACGGTCACCTTTCAAGTGACAGATACTCCGCGTGCCTCACAAGAAGTCACCTGGCAAGAATTCGGCATGTACACCGTCCGATTAGGTTATTCCACGCGTAATTTCGGTTCTAGCCGAATTATTGGCTAAAGCATGTGACGTCAAAGCCTAACCATTGAGTGCGGGCGAGGACCCCCCTTGACTGTCACGCGCCATTATGACGTAAGCAACGAACACCTGCGTTGGCCGGGTTGCCGCATTTCAGGCGGATTTTTAATTGATAATCGTTTTTTTATTCTTCATTTTCGTCTTATATTGTCTTGGAGAGACACCCCTAAAAATTTCTCCCACCTGTAGTCGAATACCCTGTATAAAAGATTAATGTCCGAATCATTCCAAAATTGAAACACATATTATCCATACCATGCCTCTAATAACACTGTCCAACACCAAAAAAATTTTTCAATACCTGTTGGGTGATTCTTATACACTTTGTCATCCTAAAACCGAATCCGAAAGTAGAATTGCTCCATCACGCAACGTTTTCGAAAAATTTTGGTTTTTGTAAAAATGCCCGATTTTGATACGAAACGACGTGTTACGCAAAAACTAAATACGCGAGAAAGTTCAAATTTGAGTCAAGAGATAGAGGGGACTCTCCTCTACATATTCATATAGTCAATTATATTTTTATGTACTTCCTAATAGTTGTAAATGGTTGTTAAAGTTTGAAAATGTGCCGACGCGGGTACTTTGTACGCTCTATTTTTGTATTTATGTGAAAAATCCTTTATCTAGCAGGAATTTACTATACAGGAATGCATTCTACAGACATTTCTGGTAAAGAAACCATTCACGAAAAGTATTTGGTTCCCTTAATGTACGAGAAGGATCAGAAAATGTTAATTGACAGCGTGTGCGCGACGCGTTCGCGCCAGACGGCCATTGCAGCCTTTTCGCGACTCGACAGGGCCGTCGCTATGCGTAGTCGACGTTGGTACCACTCAAGTATGTCTTTGCTTACTATGCTTAATTAAATACATTTTTTTTTGTCTTTTTGGGTGCCAATCATTACAAAAGATTATAAAAATACGAGTTATATTCACTTTTCATTGTGGAAATGCTTAATAAAGAAAATTGTTACGTAACACGTCGTTTCGTATCAAAATCGGGCATTTTTACAAAAACCAAAATTTTTCGAAAACGTTGCGTGATGGAGCAATTCTACTTTCAGATTCGGTTTTAGGATGACAAAGTGTATAAGAATCACCCAACAGGTATTGCAAAACTCGAAAAAAGTTTAATTTTGTTGGACAGTGTAATTTGATCACCGTATACACTCGATTCTTACTAACAGATTTCAATTCGTAAATTACCAATAATGTTGCACGCAAAAATGATAGCTAATCTCTGCGGGAACCGTACAAAACCCGGGACAGAAGAACGCATTATTCGTTCGCTCTATTCATATATCTTGTCTGTAACTCCACAAATGAAATTCAAATCGGGAGTTCTACTTATTGGGGAAAACGTACTAAGATCGGGAGCTGCTTAACAAATTCCGTCATCGAGCCGACTACTTTCCGAGTATAAAAGATAACAACAGCCAGAGTCCTTCAATGGGATTGAAAAGCGTCTTATTAAGCAGAATTCTCGAGGAGTTCTGATCGAGGGTGGCCTGGGCTGGAGGATAATCGAACGCCGGTAATAACATCAAGGACACGGTTTCTCACAATGCCCCGGGTCGTAAATGTCCATTCGGGTTGAACTTTTAAATAGGATCGAGGGCGCGCGATAGTATTCGAGGAGATCAACGGAACGTCGCGAGAGGAGAGCGATCGTTCGAGGAAATCGCATTCGAACAGTCTAATAGCCGATTCCTAGGGATTGCTATTAATTTGTTCAACGAACCGCGGGCTGCATCCTTTACGAGCGTCTATCCCACGTCGGCTGGCACGGCGCGCACAGACTTGGCCGCGCTCCAAATTGAATCCATTTAAATACTTGGCTTTCTTGCCCCTGGCACCTTTTAACTCTCGATTTTATGCGATTCTACGATCGCGCCGGAGCCCACGGTGAAAACCCATTAATGCACATCATGCGTACCAGCGACACCATTCCTTTTTAGCCTTGAAACACGTGCCCACTTTACTTTTCATTTCCCTCCCGTGCTTATTGCCTTTGAAATCGAGTTTTCCCGTCGGAGACAGCGCGCGCTGGTCGGTTCGACGTTTTACACGGCTGTGGATTGCTCGCTGTTTCTACTTAGAGTTGACTCGACGACGTGTTAGTATTTTCTCACTGGGAATTTTACGTACTTTATTTTTTATTTTGATCTCTGAAAAACTTGTGTACACGTGTAATTCATTGAGTTCCATTGAGCTTCGAATGATTCAAATGCAAACATTGTATTCGGTTCAATAAGAATTTTTTAATGGTTATGCTGTGCGAGAGATGAGTGATCTACTTTATTTTTTCATCAAAACTGATACAATCTCTTGAATGTTTTATTAGCTTTTGATGCGAATGAAACAAAATTATGCTGAATTTATGTGGAACTATGAGTGTCTGTGAATGGCTCACTGTTTCTACTTATAATCAGTACTCGTGATCGTGTTAGTATCAGTTTACAAACAGTGTGATAATTATGTGCTTAATGACAGAGAAGTCAGATCACTTTGTTAAAGGTTCTGTTAAGTCCTAAATTAGATAAAATAATTACACTAATAATATTAGTTATTTCTTCTATCTATTTTTATCTTATCTACTTACTAGAGATCTGATTTAATTTATTCTGTACAGACAAGTTCGTATGATTTGTTAAGGTTCTACGAGGTTCTTAGCTGAATAAAATAATTCTACTGAATTGTAAAAAAACTATAAATACCACGAACACGTGAAATTCATTATTTTGAAATTTTAATGAATCGAGATGAGAGATAAAAAAGAATTAAAAAGTTTATTTAGTTCCCGTACCTTGTAATTTATGTGTGTATTGCATAAATATACAAAAGGAATATATAAATAACGTATTTCCTTTTAAAAAAAAATAGAGCAAGCACACCCTGAGACGTTCTAAAATTCCCGAAATGAAAATCTGAAACCGAAAGGGGGCGCATTCATCGTCCCGAAGTACACAGATCTCTCTTATCGTCATTCTCCCTTGGAAAACTGCGGGAATACCGAAATGGCGGCTCAGGAATATAGGGCGAAGGGAAGAAGAGTCCGGTTCTAGGTTCGACGAAGAAGAACCTTACGGACCAGATACAGGAAGGGGAGGCGATTGTCAAGAAATACGGCCATTTTAGCGTCGTCCATCGAGTGTCCTCGTTCCATGCATAACAATGGAATGTCGTACGGCCCAAGGATAATCTTCCCAGAAGGACTACGGGGATCCTTCAACCCACGACGATTCGTCCACGGATATTTTCCGTCTTGAACCTCCCAGCACTTCGTTCTCACGTTTTAATTCCTAACGATCACCCTTCATGACGTAAGCAACGTACACCTCTGTTCGCCGGGTTGCCGCATCTCAGGCGGATTTTTAATTGATAATAACTAAAAAATAAAGTCTTTTTATTCTTCATTTTCATCTTATATTGTCTTGGAGAACCACCCCTTAAATCTTCTCCCATCTGTAATCGAACACTCTGTATATCAAAATATCTGACAAAATTTGGAGATATATAAACGAACGAGTACCCGCGCATAGGAGAGTTGATTAAATTATTTTGATTCTGAAGTCGTGGTCCAACCACCGCGTTAACGGATGAAGCTGAAGAATGAAGATCCCGAGCTGATAGGGAATTAGGGACATACGAGGGGCAAGATAGCGAACGGAACTAATAATTCGCGAACCGCGGACGACCCGGCCCGACCGGCTCGACGCGGCCCGACCCGACCCGACCCGGACCGAATCGCCCAGGGCTCGCATCAACTTTTAACGCGGCAATGCCGTTCGCCGATAAAACGTAAAATCGGATTTCCCAGCGATGATGGGGGATCGTTCTTCGGGTCGTAGCGATCCGGCTACAGAGGAGTGTTTCCTGGGAGCGGCAGCGTTGCGATCGGAAACAGGTTCAGCGGATTTATTGCCGGAAAGTCACGTCGAGCGGATTTTCTCGTCGTCGTGGCCTTGAAGCCGCGCGAGGATCCCGTGGGGGCGCTTCGGAACGACGACGATATACCCGCGAATCCTTGGCCGAGGGGGACAGAGGGGATCCCGGGAATGAACTTTGTATCGAGAACAGCGTATATTGAGACCGGGCTGAAAGCTTTTTGAAGAGGGAAGGCTATTCTGCGACGCCGCGTCCCCACGGATCGACATTCCGCGCACACAGCCAGTGAAAAACCTCTCGCGGACGGTGCCATCCTCTGGGAATTCCGCTTAGCGGGTTCCTCTATCTCTCTCTTTCCTCTCTCTCTCTCTATCTCCCTCTCTCTATCTCTGTCTCTCTCTCTATCTCTATTTCCCTCTCTCTAGCCTGGGTCTAACGAGGAACGTAACGTTCGGAAATTTTCATCGGGAGATTATTGGAGCGGTCGTAATTAATTGGGGATTTCGCTGGCCCCCTCAGAGTCCATTAAAATGGGAGAAACTGTCGTTGCAGCCGACGAAATGGGATCTATCCGATTTTATGGGGAAATAAATATTGTGATGGTTGTTTACTTTAACGGTTCTTCGATAATTTTGCTTACGAGGATCGCGAATCCGGCAATTAAAGAAATTATGGAAGGGATATGTAGTGCATATGCAGATATGTGTTATTCACGCCTCAAGGGGGTGAAATCGACCCTTGAAAATTCTGAATAGCCGAAGTTGTGCTGTACATTGCTTGATTCATTCTTTTGAACGTCTTTTCAGTTAGTCGTGGAATAAGTTAGGATTACATTTAACCCTTTGCGGTCGTGTTAAGTTTATGCATAGGTGTCGTGCTGGACGGAATTAATTTTTGTTGAACGAACAGTGATACAATAGAAAAACAAAATTTATTAATTCTTTTTTAAACTTTAGATATATGTAACACAAGAATATGTCTTAATTTGATGTAAAAATTATATTTTATAGTTCTCCATCATTTAATCTTCTTTATATAGATTCTTTATATATGTTTATGGGGATAATATAAGATCAGCATGGTTCTTTGTTGTGGTGGCTGAAAGCAGACATACGACTGGAACGGTAAAAAAGCTTTGGTAGACATAGGAGAGTAGACATACGACCGCAAAGGGTTAATCAGATAAAGCAGAATCGTGTAAGGTAAATTTTATTGAACAAATTTTAGTAGCAATTAGCGAAAATAAATTTGTTCCACTGCTCAATACTTGGATTCCTGTGACATTCAACGTGTAGCTGCAATGATAATAATTACGGTCAGAAAAATATTGTAAATGGCACTTTACTAATAATTTAAATCAGCCATGACAACGAATTTGAAAATAAGACGTATTACCAGGAAATCGTTGTTCCACGTCCGCAAATCTGTGACACAACAGCTTAACCACTAAAAATTTCATAATGACAGACTCGCCGAGTTCCGAAGAACGATTTGAGCGAAAAAACGGTCACTCTTCGGAACACCGAGAAACAACAGTGACAACCGAGGTATTTGCATGGCTCTGTAATTCCTCCCCGGGAGATTCCGCAACTTTATAATTTCGAATATCGCGAGAAAGACAGAGAGGGGGGGGGGGAGAGAGTCGCTCATGAAACTTTCATGGACCATATTTTCCATTGTTCGTCGGACGGGATCAAGAACTGTGGAAAAAGAAGCAAGAACGTTGGGCGAAACAATAGAAGAAAAAGTAGAATGCAACGGAGGAATCGCGAGTGTTCTTCCCTTTCTCGATAATTTCGCTTCGATTTTATTCGCAATTTAATGTAGCGATAAACATTTTTCCATGGTTGGGTCACTGCAAATTGCGTTCGCTCAAAGTCTGCTGATTGTGAGATTTATGCTACAGAATGTGATTAAACCTTTCTATTGTGCTTGTCTGAACAGTGGCCATCTGTTTCTACTTGCCTAATGACTGGCTATCTCATTATAACCGTCTGACAACATACTTAATCGATTTATTCTACATATTTGATTATCTATCCTGTTCTTTCTGTCAGACTAATGCTAAGCAAACTCTACTTATCTGTCCACTTAGCCATCCAATTTTCTACTTGCATGAATACCCTTCTACGTATTCCACTCGGCCGATTATGCTGTATGCAATTGTCGGATTATTACTCGTCTTATTCTACTTCCCCATTCAAGAAGGGCTTCTCTGTACTTATCCGACTATTCTACGATCTAGTAGGCAAATCTGAGATGCATCTCTACATCCTCTGTTCGACTGGATAGTGGTTGACCTACTCCACTTTCTTACAGCTGGATATATTATAATGTCTGCCTATGAATCGTCCTATTCTACGTGCCTAACCACTGACGCACTTAATTTACTTGTCTGACGATAGAAGCTATTATTCTCATTTCCTAACACCTGGATATTCTACTTATTTGTTCAATGGGAGTTTTTTTATTTATCTGATTATTCGATGACCTACTATACAGATTTGAGATGCTTCTTCCTGCTCTCTGTTCGTTAGAATAATGACTGACCTAGTTCACTTTCCTATATACTAGTTGATTTACTATAATGTCTGACCATGGATCATCATCTTTCACTTGCCTAACCACTGCCGTACTTAGTTCACTTCTCCGACTATGGAAGGTATTATTCCCATTTCCTGGCAGCTGATTAATTTTCTCTTCTTTGTCTGTGCACTCAGAGGCTTATTCTACTTTCTTGTCCCAGATATGTAATCTACTCGTCTGTCTACCAAGATACTTATTTTATTTGTCTGTATACTCAAGACACTTATTCCACTTGTCTGACTGGTAAGTTACTCATTCTACTTGCCTTTTCACTTGGCTCACAATAATTATTAGACTGCGGATTTTTAGCTGTAATTCGAAACATTGGAAAAATTAAAAGAATTGTACACTATTGATACATTATTTTCAACCTACCAAAATTATTCAAGAAGGAAAGAGATTCTTCAGTTGCTATTGTTTCTTGTAACGGATATAGTAAATTTTAATTTTGCATAAGATATAAAATACTATTTAAAATATATAAATTATAATTAATATAATATAATAAAATATATAAATGATATTTTCATAAAACTTCTTTCGTAATCTAATAAGTATATTAGTTTTACTACTTAACTGAATACACGCTTGATTCAAGCGTCTGACTATGAACTACTGAATACTGCTTAAAACGCAACGTACACTACTTGTAATTCCGTGACCGACGCAAGTGTTTCTTAAGCAACTTTTCGCTCGGTAATTTTGTCCATTGTTCCTCGTTTGACAGAAACAAACACGATCGAACGTTGACAGCGAAAGGCTGTCAAACGGAGCGTCGTAGTAAGAGAAGAGACGCGAGTGCTTTCTTGCTCGATAATTTCCTTTCGATTCCAGTCGCGATTTAATCGGACGATGAAAACTTTCCCACGAACGGCCGGAATGAAATTTTTCTCGGTTAACGTGAACTGAAAGGTCCGCCCGACTGGGATAGGGGGGAGGGGGTGACGCGCTCAAGGGAATACAATTAAATCGATCGATACAAAGAAAAGTTCACGAACCACGGGAAACATCGAGCGTCGCAATAAAAGTGTCTACCCGGACTGCGGCCCTTAACCTTTGCGCCGTGTTTAATTATTTTCTGCAGCTATCTTCGAGAAGGTGCAAGCTCGACGGAAATGACAATTCGGGATTCAAATTTTCATTCCATGAATTGCTCAGCAGGAATCAGTAGAAACGGATAGACATGGCCAGACGCTTTTTTCTATCGATACGATGCAAATTTAACTTCTTTAAAAACATCAGCGGCAACATTTAATGAACTTAGAAATACTTTCGTACTATTCTTAACTGATTGGAATTGTTAAAAAGAAAAATAAATGTCAGCTCTTGCATTTTTCAATTAACACCGACAATTTTTCTACCATGGTCAGACTATTTTAATCAATGATTATTAATCATAAGTCATTATGCATGAACGATTGAAAAGGAGTGAAACTTTTGCACGTGCCTAATAAACAAACTTCTCCTGGTCACAGAAGAGACCAAGATCTTCCGAAGTCAAAGGGTTCAGTTAACAAACAACAAACTCGAATCGGGCGCGAGGTTTTGATGCGCCGGCTCCGAAGAACTGTAAAATGCGAGGATGCGCGTTCCGTCGACTCGAAGTTACCGAACGACGGAAAGGATTCGCCGACTTACCTCGAGCCAGGCGACAATACTGAATTCGCGAAGTATGCCATCGAATCCTCCGGCGAAGTTCGAACGGAAACTTCGCGAGCAGCCGGTGCGGCGCGCGATCCGCGAGACCCGGTGGAAGTTAGTTTGCAATTACGAACGCGCGTGCCAAAGACGGTCCCATAAAACGGGGGTGCGTCCATCTTGGGGGGATCTCGTAACCGTGGTGGCTGCCGCCATTAACCGCGATTACTGCCCGCGGCCAGCCTATACTGTAACCGCGATGGCTGTTTGCATTTACGACGGTGGAGCGCATCGAAGCGCGGCGAAGCGCCACTTCGACGAAACCGAACCGACATGCTTCACCGTCGTGGATCAACGAGTGATCCTTTTTGCGGAGGATTCAACGTCGCGACTGCGGTCGATCTGTATTCTGTGCCCATTTTAGTTTAGCCTCGGACAGCTTCATACAGGGTATCCCAAAAATGTTGTGCTTCCTTGAAAATGTTCTGCATTTGTTGTAAAATAGAGGAGCCACCTAAGAACGTTTTACTATCTATAATAACTTTACTAGGTCGAAAATAACAGATGCTATTAAATTCTTGGAATATTCGCGATGTGTCAAATTGCAGCTATCCATTTTTGTCATAAATACATAAAATCCGCAGTCCAGTTATAAAGCGAGGTCGTCAACTGACGTAGGTGGCTCTAATAATTTCATCATCCGCTATAAAACTACTATGCTGTTCGATCCCTCGCAGACAAAAGTACCGTGAATCCTCGCATTTCCGGCCGTAACGCAAGCGAGGATGTTACAGCTGCACGGAGCATGCTCTTTCGCCCAAAAAATACACATGCGTGACCAAGGCCCTTTTCCGATTTTTGTCCGTCCTTCGACTAATCACGAAGAATGCTAATCCTTGAGTTGCCGCACGCGAGGCGCTTGAGGATTCGAGCTGATGGCATTGGAAAAGTGGCCATAAGTCAATCCGTGCGACCCTCACACCGTGTACCGTCCGCGAGGTACTTGAGGGTTCCGGATTCGGACACAGCGGGCCTTATGGCCCACTACACGCGGCGGACAAGGGGTCGTAAATCCTCTTCCGCACGACGCGAGGCACGCTCGGGTTGCGCTACAACCCCAATAACCGTGTCTTTGGGTTTCGTCAAACGGACGAAAACCAGAGACAGTAAACGCACATTTTTTCCAGCCGTCGGTCTTCGTCACCGGACCTCGGCCACGGGGCAATAAATTAGCTGCTAGCCACTTGGCTAGCACGGCGTACATGGGCCACTTAGGCCTTCGTCGCGCTGCTCCGGGGTCCCATAAATCGCGCATTTTGGGAATTCTCCCTTATTGACTTGAGGTGGGGACTTCCTCCTCCACCGGTGAGGGCTGTTTCAGAAGAACCTCCACCCTCAAGTCAAATCAACGAATGGGGATGCTTCTTCCCCCGAAAACGGGCCCATGGCCAAAAAATCGCGTCACCACCGAGGTGACGAGTAAGCGGGCCTCGGAGCAGAGCGGCAGAATCGGCAAAGTTCGCATCCGAAAAAGTCAGCTTCAGAATCAGAGTCAGTAATCGCGCTATACCGTACCACCGCTACAATTCATTGTATCCAATTTAACTAGTCACCCAAGGTTAGTTCGGCCGGTGACAGGGCATTTGTTAAGTTTAAAATAAATTCTATTTGACACAAACGCGCGCATAATTTCTTCGTGAAAACGAACAGCCCAACTTTCCAGTGCTGTGGATTTTATGCGTTCACAAAAGAAACGGATCGATCAAATACGAGACTGTAAGGTTGTTTGAAGAATTTGAAAATATTCGGTTATTTCCGACTCGATAACATTACTAAACACAAATTATATTTTCCATAAAAATTCGCAGTCAAACAATTACAGAATAAGATTACGGTACACGCTCAAGAGAAATCACCGGCTGTCCAGAGAGTTCCTTATCGATACCGAGAGCCAATTTGCAAGATACGTGGACCGGTTTGCAACGGTTCGAAGGGTTCGCAAGGTGTCCGTCGGCGAAAACGGGTCAGAGGATCTCACGATCGAGCAGATTTCCTTGACGACGCGGAAACTCACTGCGACCGCAGACCGTCGGGACGGGTAGCTGTGCGATAAAACCGGGGGGAACGAGCTTTGTATTGGAAATCGCGTAAATTCCCTCGTAAAATGGCGAAAGGGCGGCCTGGCGGCGAGGCCGGCACGGGAAGTAACGACGAATCCCGGGGACAGTAACGGCAGGTAAAAGAGCGCGGGCCACAGTTTTTACAAGAACAAATGTCGACACGCTATAAATTCCCCAGCGTATCTGGCTATCGAGTATCCGCGGTGTAACAGGGGCCCTCCTCGATCCGGAGGACGATCCTCCATCTTTTCTGGTTTTATCGCATCGCTAACCGTAAAACCGAAACATGAATTTCATATTCTGGTAAGCAGACCAACCGGAAATTCCTCGGGAAACTGACCTTCTTTTGCGATCTTCACTCCGATTTTGGAATTTTTCGACTCCCGAACAATAGTTGATCATTCGACCCTTTATATGTACAGTCGCTCGCAATAATGTTCGGACATTCTCAAAAAGACGATAACTCTCTTAGTATTGCACCATACGATCTGGATTTTTTAAAAATTATAACCATTTACTATAGATATGAAGAAGATACTTTAGAAAAATTGCAATCGGTCGGCGAATTACATTATTTTTGACTTTTTAGCACGATTAAAAGGAGAAATACATTTCCACCGCATCACAATATTTTCTACCGTTTAAGATGACTAAAAGGGAAAATACATTTTCAGCGTATTACAATATTTTCGACGTTTCAAGACGACGAAAAGTAGAAATATATTTTCAGTGAATTACGCTATTTCCGACTTTTCAAAACGATTAAATAGAGAAATACATTTTCAATGAATTACGCTATTTCCGATTTTTCAAGACGATTGAAACGAAAAAGTCATTTTAGCGAGTCTGTGTCTATGACAATTTACTGAACAAATTGTTATTTCGTGTAAAGATCCGCAGCCTGCTGAGTGTCTCCAAGACGGAGTTTGGCGTCTCGCGGATTGGAAAATTCCACGGCAGAGTGTCCAACACGCGAGATCATAAAGAACCCGCGGGGTTTGTATTTTTCCAGAGGAATTTGCATGCGCCGAACGATCTCATATTTCTGTTCCCGGCGATGTGTAAATCAATCGCGCGGTGAAAAGTCAGAGCGATGACGCACGCCGATCCGCCGCGGCGTAATTCATCGGTTGAAAATAACAGCGAATCTCGGGATCGGGGCGAGGATAATTCCCGCTGATAGATTTACTCGCCGCTTCCTCCTTGGCCGGCGCGCATAATAGCCGGAGTCGTATTAAATCAACGGTGAAGGGACCATTTATCCGAGCATCGCGGAATGACCTAAGTCCCCCCCCCCCCCCCCCGAATAACCCGGCTGGCCGGGCATCGCCTACTAAATGGCCGTCATTCGTGATGTATGAAGCGTCAAAAAGAATCGCCGGCCGAGCCCGTGCCGACCGATTGAATCTTTGAAAAACAAATTGCATGGAACCGTGGCCAGGTTCGCTCCGAATCGATCCCCACCCCCCCTTTCTTGCTCTGTCCCTCTCGATACCTGAATCCTGCGTTGCGGAGACCGTTCCCAGGCAACGGTGAATGGACCTCGAAGATACGCTCGAATCCACGGTGCCGAACTGCGAAATCAATGCTGCCGGCTATTTAATCACCTCGTGAATCGCTGTGCTAAACTCGGGCCAGGTCCTTTACTCCGAGGACGAGAAAACTGCACTTTCCTGCACGCGAATGTGATCGCTGCGAGTCTTGCGCAGTCGTGAAAGAAACGAATAAGTGATCTGCGAAGAATCGCTGAACGTTTCCAGGATTTAAGAAGATTACTATTTACTGATATTTATTATCACTTGTTGCGTTCTTCAAATTGTTTCTGACACGTTAGTATTCTCATTTCTTCATTACTACACTGCGCATTTTATGCATATGTTATATAATTTATTTAAACTCCTTATAATTTTACATACTCAATCCAGAGAAAATATCAAGTAGTAGAAACCCGTGATAGGTCAGGCACGGTAGATACATATTGTTCCTGTTATTCCCACGATTGTTGTATGGTTAGTGAAAGTCTAAGAAAATTCTAATGTACTTGTACCCTTATCTTTAACATTGTTTTAAATGATTAGCTACAATCCAGGCTCGGTTAAAACGATTAGAGATATTACAATTGAAAATTGACATGGAAACATTGCTTGATTTGGCTAAAAATCCGTCGGGAGGATCACACCGAAGACATAACGTAATTATGCTGGGCATAATTCAAGTTTAACGAGGATTTCGTGAAACTAATATACGAAAACTCATATACCAGACGAATTATTTGCACGATTGCTGTCCCCGTCGCATTTTATTATATCGTTACTACGTTTTATTATTCTCTTTCCGTAGTCGTAACCCGTGGCTCTCATAATTTTGAATGGGGTTATACGTCGTTCGACGCTCAACCGAGATTTGGATTTTATCGAGATTTTATGGGATAGTTCGGTTTATACTCCTCAGACTCCCAAGAGGGACCATGTGCTTTTTTTGGGGGTGGAGGGGGTAAGAGTGTTCTCTATCCATGTACTTAGCTAAACATCGACAGGGACCTTCGACGGGGATCGGATGATGCGCTGATTATGCCCCGTTATCAGTGATCAATCAACTGTTACTGTTACGGCAGAGCTCGTGATCCAGATGCATGATGGATCTTCTTGCACGATATGTGATACGCCAATGCTCTCGTTGATAAATTAATGCCGGGAAACTGGGTGATAGGCGGGTAGATGCACGTTTGCTGCACTCGCTCATTCGCTGCAACTGCAACACCGGATTCGTAATTTCTGGCCGATTTATGCTGAAGTTATGGGCTATGCAGAATTCATTGCAGTGCTGCAAGAATGTCGTAAATTCATTTACTAGCAGCAAACTCTAAAACGCAGAAGCATGTTGGTTAATTTATATGCTGGTTACTCTAACGATTAGACAGAGGATTTTTTCTGCAAAATAAAGATTTTCTACCTGACTTGCAAGGACTTGGAGTGAAAAAGAAATTAAATAAATTCTTCTAACGTCTTTACACTTTCAAATTTCACCTAATCATTTTTCTTCAAAATCCGCTGTCTATTAATGATGCGAACGTATTTCTTTCAGTGTCCTGCGTACATTATATCACTATAATAATTATCGGCATCTAAATAAAATGGGAACATCATTGAAATAAATTATAGAGAACCTGACACGCTACAAGCGCATAAAATTCGCAATACAGTACATTGATTGTCAGTGCGAGTGATTCATCACAGGGGATGCGATACTTCGACCACTAAATCTTTAACCAGAAATTCATTTTCGTTGTAATATTTAGAAAAATATACCACAAATTCTTGTCAACATATCGAATGCCACGCCGTTGGTCATATATGGGTATTCTTTGACAAACTCTAATAAATTAATTTTTATTGTGATACAGTCGAGCAAATTAAAATGGATGAAGACATGCAGGATGATCACCGAGCAACCAATACGATCAATTTTGTCTTTCCAGTTTTGGTTCCGTTAATTAAATCCTTTTGATTTTGTGAACGATTGTTCGGATTATGGTCCAGCAGTCAGCGTGTCGATGATCTCAACTAACGACACACTACGTCCAAATGGTTTCATTAAATTACATCGACCCCGTGGGGAATATTCAGGGTAGATATTCGGCAAAAATTCGACTCGTCGGTTTAATGCACATTCTCAGCCCCCGAACGCATCTACGTGCAGAATCGAATTCCGAGAAAAGTGATCGCCGCTAATGGATCCCGGCGACCCGCCCCTGCATGATGCATCCTGCGCGGGCCGGTGCCGCCGCGCCGGTGTAAGTGTATCCGGATTAATACGCCGGTGAAAAATACCGCGGCGGATGACACTAATTCGCGACCTCCATAAATCGGCCGTCTCCTCGCCGACTCCATTCGACCCCGAATATTTACGGGGGTCGATAAATAATAAGAAAGTATAATAAGCGACGCACCGACACGCCTACCCGGGGCCACCCTTCGTTCGACTTCCGTCGACGATTGCTTTCCCGATTCCGCGTTCCACTTCCCTTCCATCCGTGCCCACCCACATCCCCGTCCAACCCCCTGAAAACCCACCCCCGCATACAAGCGACCGGCATGCAATAAATTCACGTCCTTTTTCGACGGGGGGACATTCAACGATTCGAACCCGTTTCCTGCCGCCTTCTCATGCATTCCCAGCATCGTCCACCACCCTACAACCCCCGGCCTTCTCTATCGTCGACCCCCATAGTCCACGGTTTGTTTGTTTGTTTTTTTTTCGAGCTACGGTCTCCTCGCCGATGGCCATCGGCGCTCCAGGATACGCGAACATATTACGGAGCGAATAAAAATGTCGATGAGCATTCCTGCGCGACGACCGACACCACCCTCGGCTTCGTTCTTTATGAAAGCCAGCGGAGAGATTGTTCCTGTGCGCTCGCGAACATCGCCCGACGATCGATCCGATATGCGGTTACTGTTTTCTCCTGAGTTGTATCGAAACAGGTGCATTTATTTCATGGGAGGTACGTTACCGTCCTTAAGGGCGGCTTCTCGTGTAACGACAACCCCCATTTTATTTAGATGTCTAATTTTACTTTTACACAGGGCGTTCCAGTACTGATGGTACATTAATACTTCGTCCTATCATTGCCAGTGCCTCTCCAAGCTAAAACAAGTAGAATTGGCTAATAATGGTCAGCCATCAGAACCAAACACGGTTCGTAAAGCATTCTAATTTTTCGTTCCGGTTTTCCGGGCAACGAAATAATTTTATTCGACATTTCAACGACCTAGCGCTTTCTAGTGTGTCAAGCCGAAGCGAGGACATTGAGCATCATAATTTGTCATTGTCACTTTCATTGCTTAGCGGACTATCAATTTTGAGAGATGCGACTAGACGATAATGATAGCCACAGGCGCGGAGAAGCACAGTGTAGCTTCGACTACCGTAAACTTCGTTTCGAATTGAAGATCGCGAAAGATGTTCCAACCGAAATCGTTCGGAGGGGTTATCAGACCGGTTCTGTTGTTGCACGTCCTACTCGGTATAGGCTCCCTCGCGCATGTTATGAAACAGAAAGTGAAGATGTCTACGGAGATCGTTTACACTGTCTGGTGCTTGGCATTATTTCATCTCGTGATGTACTACCACTATTGTTCCATGATGTATTTTAAGACGATGGAATCAGATTTATATTCAGCGTTGAATTCCATATGGGTGTGCCGCAGCTATGTCATTAGTCTGTTATTCATCATTGGGTCAAGATTCAATAAAGAGGTACGTGGTTGCACGTAATATTTAATACACTATGTAATGTGAGTTTTTACAATTTATTCAGGATTCGTGGATCTTACTGTTACACACTTCAAACGTAAAATGGAACACTGTGTATATTTAAAGTTTGCTTTCATCGTGGAATAAATTATACACCGTGTGTAATTATATATTTAACCAGTTAAGCGCGTTCGACGTGTATACACGTCAATCCGAAACTCTATTGCGGTGCGGTTAACGTTAATGAATTGTTAATTTCTAATCGAATAAAAATGTAATTCTTTCTCATTTAGCTTTACAAGGGCTTTGGCTTTTATAATAGCCGCATTTGGCCTGCGTTCGACGTGTATATTCGTCATTGCTTGATTTTAATTCCGCGCCGTGAGGGATTTTTAAAATTAAATTCCACAGTTAACTGGTTAATATACTGTGATAGAGTACACTTAATATTGCCACGCATGTGATATATATTATTGTGTTAAAGGCCAATATTACCTTGTTTTAAATTACAGCACTATGCATTACTCTATTAAATATTATAGTATACTAGGGTAATTTAACTATTTGCATGTTAATTGAACCTATCAAAATTGGAAATTACACGAACATGTGCATTCTAAATTATGCTCGATGGAATTACAAGAGAATTTACGGTCTATTTGTGAACAGAACTTACTGGATATGATCACAGTCTTAGAAGAAATCGACCAAAAAATGGATACAATCGGATTACCGAAACAGCATTGGTCACAATGCAAATACCAAATGTTTATTTTCTGCGAGTGGCTAGTGTATATCTTGGTACATGTGACAGTAGAATGGAAGTTTTCATTCACCCCATTTATACCAGTATTCGACAAAATTCTCCTAAGCCTTAGCCTGAATGCTGTCCCGATTCTGACTATGACTACATACCTGTCTTTCTCCATCTGGATCAGGTATGAAAATTCCATTTCATTTCAAGCTTCAATAATATGAACACATGAGTTCGCCTCGCAGATATATCCAAACGAAGTTGAGTCAATTGAACTACTTAATGGAGGAGATGATCGATTCTTCGGGGCCTAAACGGTTTCTTCAGATAACTGACTGCCAGATCAAGAGGGGAAGATGTATGAACGTTCGTCTTGTTAAAGGAAACGTGCAAATAATTATGAAAGCAAAGTAGGAAATATTATTATTATAATATTAATATTATTATTTATTTATTGTGATTTTCCACACTCATATTTATCTTTTAAAAATCCTGCTTTATCCAGAAATCCAAATCTTCAAAGTGTTAACTTTTACCAACATCATTCATATAAACCTAACAGAATTAATTTTCACTATTAAGATTGTACTAAGCGTTATACAAGGTGAATATGTTGTTGTATGAAGAGAATGTCATCTGGAGTTGGTCAGGATCGCAAGGAGGGTGAACAAATATTTCGGAATGAACCTTCTGTCGTCACTAACCACCTCGATCACGATAATCATAGCAATGTTGTATACAATCAATTTTTCCATCTGGTATTCTTTATCTGGGGACGACTTACTTGTGGACACGTTTCCTCTCGTAATTTGGATACTAATGAACACGACAGCGATGATTCATCTATATTGGTACTGTATGCACACAAGTAACGAGGTGAGCTTATTTGTTTTGTATTTTAATATCGTACGATTTTTAATTCGATTCTTTCATTTCACGCAGGCAGGAAAAGCAGGATACCTTCTATGCCGACTATACGACTCGTCAACTAGCATGGAATTCCGCATCGAGGTAAACGATCCGAGTACATTGTTCGTGAATTCACTATTTTATATTTTTCAAACTACGTCTCGTTACAGGTTCAACGGTTCACCCAGCAAGTACAGCAAAATCCATTAGTATTTAATGTCTGCGGACTCGTCGACATCGATGATACGTTTCTTACAAGTGTACGTCCATTTTGTCATGTAAATATTCAATTAAACCGTGCTCAACGTTCCGTGAAACTGGATTCGCCATTTTTCAGACGGTGGGCTGGGTCTTCACCTACATTGTCGTCATCTTGCAGCTACAAACGCAAAGTATGCAGCAAAAATTGGATGCGAATTCAACGAGTGTAGTCAAACACGCAATTTAATCGTGTGTTTAACAACGTTTACAACGCCCGCGAGAAATTAAGCAAATTAAGTCATTAACTTCTTAAGTTACACCTTAACTGATATTCTGTACGATTAATCAAAACTGTAATTCTTGTCAAAAGCAAATAAAATTTAAAATCCATATGTCAAATGGTATAAACTTTCATCGGGGAGGAAGTAGTATAAATCCGTGATGGGTCAGTCATTATTAATTTAATACTAAGGTGGAGTGGGGTAAAACCGACTCAGAAATTGTAAAGTTTACTTTAAACTGATGTATTTTCTATCTATTCCACTGAAACCTAATAATCTTAGTGTTTTTATTTAGCGCATGGTTTATTCTTTAAGTTGCATTAATTTGGATTAAAAATATCTTCTGAAACTTATGATTTTCTTAATAAATTAAAAACAGTGCTGCTAGGGCGGACATCCCCGGAACTGGGGCAAAACTGCACCCACCTGTTTAAAAATTATTGTATCTTATTTCCTTATATTATGGGGCAAAAGCGGATTTATTATTAGTAATAAAATAACATAAAAACAAAAATTCAAATTTTTATTCAATCATCGTCAAGACATCTCTCACATTCATATTGTTTTTTTTTTTATTCTTGGTTGCAGTTTCCACAAACCCAGTTCATGCAATTGTGATTTCTACCTTACAGTTGGTACAATGCAACGTATATTCGAATAAATAAGGGCCTAGTGCGGATTTGCCCCGTGTACGGATTTACCCCACTGCACCTTATATATTTTTGCTGTTATACCCACGATTGTTGTATGGTTAGTAGAAATTGTGAGCATTGCTATCAAAAGCAAATAAAGTTAAGAATCCATACATTATGCGGTATACATTAAGTCCAGGGAAAATAGCAAGTAGTATATGTCCGTGATGGGTGATACAATTAATTTGGTAATTCTTTATGTTACTATGATTGCTTCGATTGTACATTCAACTCACGACAAAGGCAGATTCTTCCACTCGCAATACCTACAATTTACTGTATTAAAATCATTAACAAACTCACGATAATTACTGATTCTTATTTTATGTTTCCATGAAATAGGGAAATATCTCAATAATGTCTCAAATATCTCATAATTATGCGTACATTTTTCACTATAACCTACATTTTCTTTACAATACCTATATACCATTTTCCATTAACTCCATTCCCGTAAACTGTTAGTTTATGCGAGCACCATTAGGGGCTGGTAATGACAATGAAACGTTTCATTGCGTGTGCAAATCATCATTAACTTGCCACTTCTATCATGGACCTGCCTGGTGTTTCACTTCATTTATTTATAAAAATATCTGTTAGACAAATGCCAACAACATTGCCATTACTACAAAACGAAAGAATCATAGGAACAAAATCGAAATTGAATTCTTTGATCTCAAAGAAAATCGGAACTAGTCAGAGAAAAACACTGAAACCTTTTAAAACAGAAGTGAAACTTCAACATTTTTGCTGACAATTTATAAACAAGTTATCTACACGATCACAATGTGCCCGAATACTATATGCTACTTCTACTTGAAATATGCGTTATATTCATTATGGTCCAACCAATAATAATACTAATGGCATTACATTAATGGTGTTTTTCCAAATTAAAACGAGTAGAAAAGGCTAGCAATTGGCAGACACAAGCAAATAATCAAGAGATCTTAACCCCCTTTCTATTGATCATCATTAATGTTTAGTAGCTCGCAACAGTAACAAGTCAGCACAAGGACACTTGAGGTCAGAATTTTTCATAGCGAGTTTCATTACTTAGCGATCTATTAATTTTGAAAATTGTGACAGGATGATGCCGCCAAAGTCACAGCGACGGAACCGTGACGGGACAGTACTGTGGAGCGTCGCGTACCGTCAATTTCGTTTGAAACTGAAAATTGGAAAAGTCAAAAATGTTCCAACCAAAAACGTTCAGCGAGACGATCAGACCGATTCTGTTATTGAATATTCTATTTGGTACTGGTTCGATCGTTTTGTCGAAGGATCAGAAAGCGTGGAAGTGCGTAGAGAGCGTGTACATGGTCATCGCCTGGATATCCTTCAACATTATACTCTCGTCACACCATATCTATCGTCATGCTCTCGCATCGACAAAAATAAATTTTAATGGCCTGGTAGCCACGGCGTGGTCTGTGATGTCGTATGAGCTTATGACGATGCTGATATTTGTTACGAAATTCAAAATGAAGGTACGTTGCGTTTGATACACTTTTTATATACAAAAATAGATTTCCATCAAAATTTGTCAATCTCGTCCACGTCTCGTTTTTTATTAATACATTACATCAAGTGCAATGTACTCTAGAATCTATGCACACACTTCTGTGTGTATGTATACTTAAAACACATTCAAGTAAACTAAATGTATATAAATATATAATGAAGCTGCGCATTACCAATGTCAGTTTTCATTCCACTTGTGAGCAGAGTACACAGGATTTAATCGAAGCCATCGACAGAATCGACCAGAAAATGCAGTCGATCGGATTGCCAAGTCAGTATCCAATACAATACAAGCATCAAATATATCATCTCAGTTGGTGGTTGGCGCATGTCACGGTAATCTTAGTGATCACCTGGAATATTCAAATCGAACCAAACGCACCGATCGAGGACAAAATTATTCTCACTATTGCCGGAAACCTAATCCCGATTATAATCACGTTCGTCCAACTATCTTTCACACTCTGGGTCGGGTAAGGAAATATAACACGAGGTTATTAATATTTGACTAATGCGACCACGTGCTTTCGAAAAATAGGTATATTCGAATGAACTTCCGTCAATTGAACCACTTATTGGAGGAGATGATCGAAACGACTGATCATTCAGGCCCTAAACCATTTCTTGCGATACGCAACAGCCAGGTTCAGAAGAGAAGACATCTCAACGCTCATGCTCATGATGGAAACGTGGAAACTATCGCGAAAGTAAAGTAAGACAATTTGTTGTGACATCAATTATCTAGAGACAATGTAGCATCGTACGAGCTCAACGTGTTCATTTTTCACAAGTTCATATTGACATCTTAGAAGCCTGCCCTTACCTATAAATTATTTTAGATAATGCTTCATCCTATTCGAATCTAAATTTATTTCTCGGAACCAATGTTCCGCTTTAGAAACAGACTAAATGCTAATTTTTACTGTTAACTTTATTAATATTATTTGTATAGAAGTAATATTCACTATTTAGCATTCGTGTACTTGGCACAATGAAAATTATCGATAGAGCTGAAATATCAAGTAAGTCGTTCCATACAGGAAATATCATCTGGACTTGATCAAAATTGCAAGGCGAATAAATAAGTTTTACGGAATGCAGCTTCTTCTGACGACATTAATCTGGCTCTTAACAATCGTTAAATTATTGTATATGTTCAACTTATGCATATGGCAACCTCTATCCACGGCCGACATCATTTATGAAACCTGTCCCCTGATAATCTGGCTAATGATCAACATGTCGAGAATGATTCACCTTCATAGCAACTGTATGCAAACCAGTAACGAGGTGAGTTTAGGTAATTCTCTATTTTAAAGTCAAGAAGTAATAATCATATTGATCATATTTTTTTAATTTCATGCAGGCAGGTAAAGCAGGATTCCTTCTATGTCGACTGTACAATTCATCGACCAGCATACAATTTCGCTCCGAGGTAAACAATCGAAGTGCTTTCTTCAGGCAATCACTACATAATATTTTTTATATTTAATCTCATTGTAGATTCAACAATTCACTCATCAAGTACTAGAAAATCCACTGGTACTTACTGTTTGCGGACTCGTCGACATCGACCGTACCTTTCTTTCAAGTGTACGTTGACTTTGCCGTATAACAATCTAATAAATCGTATTCAACATTTCATGAAATTCAATTTGCGATTTTTCAGGTGGTGGGTTCGATCTTTGCCTATCTGATCGTGATCGTTCAATTACTGCGGCCGCAAGTGGAACAAAGACATCATTTAGTTGGGAATGCGACGGATGTGAATGTGACAGTAAATTATACTTGAAACCTCAATGTATTCGTATCTACTTAAACTTATTTTTAAAACCAAATCTACCGAGATTAAATGTGACGAAATGACGTTTCCTTATGAAAATGACAGGATCGAATTTATTTAATTGTTGTGCTGATTGTATTTTAACTTTGTTGTAATACTCTAGCTTGTATTATCACTTCAGATGATTTAAGGAGGAAGTTTTCCTTAAGTACCTATGTATTTTAATCTATATATTTGTGAGAACAAATAATTCAACAAGTAGCCTTGCTCAACCATGTATGAAATATCACCCGAAATTGCACATTTTTCTATAATAAATATTTATAATAAACACATGTCTATAATCTTTTCCAACACACTGGGAATTCACTTGAGACCAACATTTCAGATTGATACCATCACCATTTGACCGCTCAACATTAACTTATTCCCGACAACAAACAATTCTCTCCCGAGGACAATTCCTCCCATATCACTTACCAAAATCCAGAGCAGGGCAAAATTTGTGAGAAAAAATATTTCAAATAATACTTAAAATAATCGTTCTTCTGCAATTGAAATAAAACATTGTTTTAAATAAACAGTCAAATTTTCGCAGACAAACAAATTTTACTTCGATAATCTAGCATAGTATAAAATATTTGAACTTTTCGTTAAATAGTATTTCAAATATTTCTGGACGATAAAAATAAATTGAGAAAATAGATTATATTCAAATACAAGAAACCACAATTGATTCCATATTTTCTCTTGCAAAATTACCATGTGAGACTTTGGTTTCCCGTTACGAGTACGATACGAAAAGATCAACAGAACCCTAATCATCATACCGGGTGCAAATTGAACAGTCACGAAACATTGGAAAATTGGATCAAGGACGAAAGCTGGTGGATCATCGAAACAAAGCGAGCTACGTGCGAACAAAGGCTAATTTTCGTGACGATTATTGTCCGGGGATCTCTCTCCCCCTCTCTGCTTTTCCCTTTTTTACCGGGCCAGCTCCGTCCAGCCAAGAGAGGATTCCAAGACATCCGAACGAAATAAATAAGGGAATGAGAAAAGGAAAAGAAAAGCAGAAAAGTAGAAAAGTTCATCTTCGTGGCAGTTTCCTGGACGGAAGTTCCGCATGAATCGGAGTCGTTGCTTACACGAAACTCTCTTCGAGTTAATTCATCGAGACTCCATGAACAGCTGCGGAGCCCACTCTAGATCCGGCTGCGAGGCGGTTCGGGTTGAAAAATTTCAATTCAATTTCTTCAATTTATGATTAAGTTATCTACACGATCATAATGTGCCTGACTACTATATGCTACTTCTACTCACAAAATTAAAATAAGTAGAAAAGACTATCAACAGGCAGACACGAGAACCAAATAATCAAGAGATATTACCCCCCACTCTTTTGGCCATCATTAATGTTTACTAGCTCGCAACAGCAACAAGTCAACCCAAGGACACTGAAGGTCAGAATTTTTCATAGCGAGTTTCATTACTTAGCAAACTATTAATTCTGAGAATTGTGACAGGACAGTTGACATAGTCACGGCGACGGAACCGCCGCGGAAAAGTACAGTCCAGAGTCGTGCACCGTCAATTTCATTTCGAATGAAAAATTGGGATCGTCCAAGATGTTCCGACCGAAAACGTTCAGCGAGACTATCAGACCAATTCTGGTATTGAACATTCTATTTGGTACTGGTTCGATCGTTTTGTCGAAAGAACAAAAAGCGGGGAAGTGCGTGGAGAGCGTCTACATGGTCAGCGCATGGATATTCTACAACTTGATAATCTCTACACAATATTTCTACAGAGAGTCCTTCTCAAATTTCAAAATACATCCGGATTTCTTTTTGCTTATGTCGTGGAATGTGATATCGTATCAGGTGGTGATGGTGCTCATATTCGTTACGAAATTCAAGATGAAGGTACCTGACGTTTCATACACTTTTTATATACCTACATAGGTTTCCATGAAATTTTGCAAATCTCGTGCACTTACAGTTAGAGCAGAAGCACTACACACATGAAATAAATTAAACTCATTAAACACGTACATAAAAGCCTATATACACTGACAATGTGTTTCCACAATATAATCATATGCAGTTTCCACGTTGTTATAATATGTCACTACATTGGAAACCAATGCAATATTATATAACTAATATCATATCACATTGTTATATATTATTACATTATATCAAGTACAATATATTCAAGTTAATGAAATGCATGAAAATATAGAATGAAGCTACATATTAAGAATTGAGACTACCTTAAAAAAAAACTTGGAAAGCGCAATAACATTTGTAATCGAAATTAGATCCTAGGAGTGAATAAAATAATTTTAAAATAGTTTTTACTCCAACTGTGAGCAGATAACACAGGATTTAATCAAAGCTGTAGACAAAATCGATCAGAAAATGGAGACAATCGGATTGCCAAATCAGAATCCAATACATTACAAGCATCAAATGTATCATTTCTTTGTGTGGTTAGCGCATATCACGGTAGGTTTCGTGGTCACGTGGATTTTTAGATTGAAACCATACGCACCGATCATGGACAAAATTCTTCTACTTTTCGGCACGGGCATAAACCAGGCTATGCTCATGACCGTGGAACTGTCTTTCACAGTCTGGATCGCGTAAGTAGATAATGAATCGATGTGATTAATATTGAAATAATATAAACGCGTGTTTTCGACAAATAGTCATATTCGAATGAACTTCCGTCAATTGAACCACTTATTGGAGGAGATGATCGAAACGACTGATCATTCAGGCCCTAAACCATTTCTTGCGGTACGCAACAGCCAGGTTCAGAAGAGAAGACATCTAAACGTTCATGCTCATAAAGGAAACGTGGAAACTATCGCGAAAGCAAAGTAAAAGAATTTGTTGTGACATCTATTGTCTAGAGACAGTTTAGAATTGTACGAGTTCAACGTTTTCATTTTCTGTGGAGGCTGTTAAAAGCCTCCCCTTACCTATAAATCATATTAGATAATGCATCATCTCATTCGAATCTAAATTCATATTTTGGAAGCGATGTTTCGCTTTAGAAACAGACTAAATGCTAAGTTTTACTGATAACATTATTAATAGTATTTGAGTAGAAGTAATGTTCACTATTTAGCAATTATCGATACAGCTGAAATATTAAATATGCCATTCTATACAGGAACTATCATCTGGACTTGATCACAATCGCAAGGCGAATAAATAAGTTTTACGGAATACAGCTTCTTCTGACAACATTCGTCTGGCTTATATCAATCCTTACATTATTATATATGTTGAACTTTTGCATATGGCAACCTCTATCCACGCTCGAGATGTTTTACGAAATCTGTCCCGTGGTAGCCTGGTTAATGATCATCATGTCGAGAATGATTAACCTGCACAGCACGTGTATGCAGACAAGTAACGAGGTGAGCTTATTAATTTTCTATTCTGAAGTCAAGAATTAATAATACCTTTATTTCGTGTAGGCGGGAAAAGCAGGATTCCTTCTATGCCGACTGTACAACACATCAACCAGCACGCAATTGCGCTGCGAGGTAAAGAATGGAAGTGATTTTTTCACGCAATCGCTATACAGGGTGTTCGACTACAGATAGGAGAAAACTTGTTTAGTTATTATCAATTACCAATCCGCCTAAAATGCGGCAACCCGACCAACAGAAATGTAAAGGGGGACCTCGCTCGCACCTAATGGTTAGGCTTTGACGTCACACACTATAGCCAATCAATCCGCTAGAACCGAAAATGCGTGTGGAATGATCCGATCGGACGGATTACATGCCGAATTCTTGCCAGGTGACTTCTTGCGAGGCACGCGGAGTACCTGTCACTCGAAACGTGACTGTCGCGTGCCTCTATGACGTACGCAATGTACACCTCTGTTGGCCGGGTTGTCGGATTTCAGGTGGACTTTTAATTGATAATAACGGAGAAATTAAGCCGAAATCACAATTTTTTTACTCTTCACATTCGTCTTATATAGTTATGGAGAACCACCCCTTAAATTTTCTCCCACCTGTAGTCGAACACCCTGTATAATTTTTTTCATACTAAATCCCTCTGTAGGTTCAACAGTTCACTAGTCAAGTACTCGCAAATCCATTGGTATTTAATGTTTGCGGACTCGTCGACATCGACCGTACGTTTCTCTCAAGTGTACGTTGACTTTGCCGTATAACAATCCAATAAATAGTATTCAGAATTTCTTCAAACTCAATTAGCAATTTTACAGTTGGTGGGTTCGATCTTTGCCTATCTGATCGTTATCGTTCAATTAGCCGGAACGCAAGTGCAAAAGAGGCAAAATATAGCTGCCAATGCGACGGATGTGAATGTCACAGGAAACTATACTTGAAACTTCAACTTCTTCGTATCTACATAATAACGCTCGTTTATAAAAATTACAAGATGGAATTTATTTAATAGTTGTGCTGCTTTTATTATAACGTAAGCGCGAATAAATAAATTTATTCAAGGGTATTTTACGAAATTAGTTGTATAACGTTATTGGATAGTAAAACACAAAATATGGTATGGTTAAATGACCAGTGGTGGACGGTTTAGTGTTAAGTACACCCCCGACGATTAGACGAAGTACATTTAATTGTTAAATCAATTGTCAAGTGCATGAATGTATGTAAAATTGGTCAGAATAAAAATTCATCCAATAAAAAACAAATAAAGTTTGAATAATCTCCGTGTCAAAGGAAAGGAGGAAGTAGAAACGGTCAGCAATACACTACTTCCATATACTTACATATAATACTACTGTGTCGACTACTTCTGTGAACTGTAAATTGATGAATAATCACTTCAGATGATTTATGGAGCAAGTTTTCCTTATGTTCCCGTGTATCTTAATCGACATAATTGTCAGAATAAATGATTCAACAAGTAGTCTTGCTCAACCATACATGAGACATCCTCGAAATTGCACATTTTTCAACTATTAACAGACCAATCACTATAACCAGATCAAGTCTCTCTATAATCACTTCCGAAAATTTCAATATTTCTGGGTACAAATCAATTTATGATCATGTTATTTACACGATCGCAATGTACCTGACTACTATAAGCTACTTCTACTTGGAATATGCTTGAAATTCGTTATCGGTATCGATATCGAATTAAATAAAGTGGTTTGACTGACAGTGTTTCTCCTAATTAAAACAAGTAGAAGGTGCTAGCAAGAGGCGGACACAAGAACTAAGTAATCTAGGGATCTTACACTCAATTCTCTTTATCCCCATTAGTGCTTAGTAACTCGCAACGGCAAGAAGTCAACACAAGGACACTGAAAGTCACAATTTTTCATCGCGAGTTTCATTACTTAGCGAACTATTAATTTTGCGAATTGCGACAGGGCGATTGCTACAGTCACGGCGACGGAGCCGTCGTGGAAAAATACAGTCCAGCGTCGAGCACCGCTAACTTCGTTTCGCTTTGAAAATTGAGAGCGTTAAAAATGTTCGGACCGAAAACGTTCAGCGAGACCATCAGACCAATTCTGTTATTGAATATTCTACTGGGTACTGGTTCCCTTGCTACCTCCGAAAAACAAAAAGTGAGGATGTGCGTGGAGAGCGTGTACATGGTCAGTGCCTGGATATTCTGCAACTTGATAATCTCTGTGCAATATATCTACAAGGATGCCGCTGTAGCGACAATGTTGGATGAGTATTTTACGATCGCCTTCGTGTGGGATTTAGCAAACAATGTGGTCGCGACGGTGCTGATATTCGTTACGAAATTTAAAATGAAGGTATGTGGCATTTGACACACTTGTTACATACCTAAATAGGTTCCCATGAAATTTTGCAAATCTCGTGCACGTATAGTTAGAGCAGTTAGTAGAGCAGAAGCGCTATACATATAAAGTAAATTAAACTCATTAAACATGTACATAAACGTCTTTACACACTAGTAATGTGTTGGACAATATAATAACTTGTGTATCATACGCATTTGTCACATTTGTTATAATATTTCGCTGCAGTGTAGACCAATAAAATATTTTCACTAATAACTATCGCATCGTTATGTATTATTACATTACATCAAGTACAATGTATTCAAGAGATCTATGCACACACTTTTGTGTATATACATATATATTGAAAGCACTTTCAGATCAATTAAATGTACATAAATATATAATGAAGCTAGACATTAACAATGTTAGTGTAGTGATTAAAGAGTTTTTCTATATCTTATAAGATAAGAGACTGTTTTCACTCCCACTGTGAGCAGATAACACAGGATTTGATCGAAGCTATAGACAAAGTCGATCAGGAAATGCAGGCAATCGGATTGCCAAGTCAGTATCCAATAGAATTCAAGATTCAAATGTGTCATCTCAGTTTGTGGTTTGTGAATGTCACGGTGAACTTGCTGGTCACATTGATTTTTAGAATGGAACCAAACGCACCGATCTTGAAGAAAATAACGGTCACTCTTGGCAAAAACATAATGCACATTATGCTCATAACCGTCCAACTATCTTTCACAGTCTGGGTCGGGTAAGTGTATAGTGATTGGATGGTACGACAATTGGAATAATGTCAACGCGTACTTTCGATATAAAGGCATATTGGTATGAAGTTCCGTCAATTGAACCAATTGTTGGAGGAGATGATCGAAACGTTTGAACATTCGGTCCCTAAACGATTTCTTGAGATCAATGACCGCCAGATACAGAATAGAAGACCTCCGAACATTCATGCGGTAGAAGGAAGCGTGGAAACTATCACAAAAGCAAAGTATTCATCTTCCAAAAATTCATATTCACTTTTGAGAAGTCTCTTCTTACCTATAAATTATTTCAGATAATGCATCATTCTATTCAAATGCAAATTTAATTTTCAGAACCGATGTTTTGTTTCAGAAACAGGCTAAATGCTCATTTTTACTGTTACCCTTATTACTACTATTTGAATAGAATTAATAATCACTATTAAGCATTCATGTACTTGGCACAATGAAATTTATCGTTAAGAGTGAAATGTTAAATACTTAAATGTGCTGTTGCATGTAGGAACTGCCACCTGGACTTGATCAAAATCGCAAGGCGAATAAATAAGTTTTACGGAATGCAGCTTCTTCTGACAACATTAATCTGGCTCTTAACAATCGTTACATTATTATATATATTGAACTTTTGCATATGGCAAACTCGATTCAAGGTGCACTTATTTTATGAAATCGGTCCCGTGATACTCTGGCTAATGCTCACCATATTGAGAATAATTTACCTGCATAGCATGTGTATGCAGACAAGCAACGAGGTGAGCTTATTCATTTTCTCGTTTAAAGTCAAGAATTAAGAATGCGTATTGATCATATTTTTTTATTTCATGCAGGCTGGTAAAACAGGATTCCTTCTATGTCGACTGTACAGCTCATCGACCAGCGTACAATTTCGCTCCGAGGTAAACAATCGCAGTGGTTTCTTCACGCAATCGGTATAGAATTTTTTCATATCGAATCCCATTCTAGGTTCAACATTTCACTACTCAAGTACTCACAGATCCATTGGTATTTAATGTTTGCGGACTTGTCGACATCGACCGTACCTTTCTTTCAAGTGTACGTTGACTTTGCCATATAACAATCTAAGAAATTGTATTCAGAATATCTTGAAACTTAATTAGTGATTTTACAGTTGGTGGGATCGATCTTTACCTATCTGATCGTGATCATTCAATTAGCGGGGCCGTAAGTGCAACAGAGGCATAATTTAGTCGCGAATGCGACTGATGTGTCTGTAACAGTAAATTATACTTGAAACCTCAACTTATTCGTATCTACATAATCTTATTTTTTACACTAAATCTACCGAGACGAAATGTGACGAATTTTCGATACCTTATAAAAAATGATAGGATCGAATTTATTTAATTCTTGTGCTGTATGTATTATAACGCAAGCTCGAATAAATAAATTTATTCGATGATTTTTTGTAAAAGCAACTTTATAATTTCAGTGAATTGTTAAACACGAAATGTGGTAGAAGGTTTAGTGTTAAATACACCCATGACGATTAAACGAATTACATTTCATTGTTAAATCATTTCTCAACTGCTTGAATATATGTGCGACTTGTCAGAATAACAATCGTTGCTATATAAAACATATGAAGTTTACGATACACACTCAAAATACACTGAATCCAAACAAACGACGAAGTAGAATTGATCTGTAATAAGTCAGGCACATTTAATTGGATATTGTTTCTATGACACTGTCATTTGAAATGTGTCAACGACTATTGCCAGTTGTAGATAACTGAATTCTGCCTTAATTCGTGTGAATCAAGTTGGAATGAGTTATTGTATGTAATTGCCAGATAAATAATTCAACAAGTAGTCTTACTCAACCATATATGAGAAATCAGCCGAAATTGCACATTTCTCGACTAAAATCAGATCGATCACTACAATCAAATCAAATCTGTCTACAATCACTTCGAACGCACAGTGCATTCGCTCGAGATCAATAGTTCGGATTGAAACTATCACCATTCGAACGCTCGGCGTTAACCAACTTATTCCCTGGAACAAATAATTCTCTACCCAAGTAATTCCTCTCCTATCGCTTACCAAACTCCCATCGTATAGACCTGCGAATCAACTCGTACCCGGAGATCACCGAAGAAGAAAGGATCAAAAGAACCCTAATTCCCATACCGAGGGCGAATCGAACAGTCACGAAACATCGGGAAACTGGATTAAGGACGAAAGCTGTTCGGGCATCAAGAGGGAGGATGCCGAGCGTCGAAACAATGCGATCTCTGGGCGAACAAAGACTCATTTTCTTGGTGATTATTCTCCAGGCATCTCTGTCTCTCTGTCTCTCTCTTTCTCTCACTCACTCATCTGGTCGGCTCCGTCCGGCCAAGAGAGGATTCCAAGACAGCCGAACGAGATAAAGAACGGATGGAAAAAAGGAAAGCGGAACGAAGGTAGGAAAGGCAGAAAAGTTCATCTTCGAGGCAGTTTCCCGGTCGGAAGTTCCGCGTGAATAGGAGTCGTTGCTTACACGAGGCTCTCTTCGAGTTAATTGATCGGGATTCCATGAAAAGCTGCGGAGGTCAGTTCGGCTGCAAGGCGGAACGGGAGAGGAAGAATTAACGAACGCGATAAATAATATCGAACAATACCGGTCGACCCACTTTTCGAGCAGAATACCAACTCTCTCTCTCTCTCTCTCTCTCTCTCTCTCTCTCTCTCTCTCTCTCTCTCTCTCTCTCTCTCTCTTCCCTCTCTCTCTCTCCCCCCTCTCCAGGCTGAGGAATACACAGTACTGGACAGGCGTCTTAGTATGGACGCTACACGCGGCCGACGAATAGAATGTTATGTCCCTAAACGACCCAGTTTTCGCAATCCTGAAAGGGTTTTATTGTCCGAAGAATGCTGCCTGGTAAGCAACGAAATATAAGGTTCAAATTGACTTGCTGCCACCGGGCTAGATTCCCGATGGAAAAATATTGAGGCAGTTGAAAGCATTCACCCTTGGACTGCGGGTATTTACGTGAGTGGACGTGTTCGGAATTATGGGTAACAGATCAGGCACGCATGTTGTTAACCGTTTGCACTCGAAACTATTTTAACTTCAAAACGAAACATTTCTTTCGACCTAGAACATTTCCCTTCTATATATTTTTTTCATGTTATATGATACATACAAAAACGGTGGAATTTATAATGTAAAAAATATTTTGAATAATGATATAGGAATTTTTAGTGGCGTCTTATAATCGCCATTCGAATGCTAAGGGTTACAGTTCATTGGATGTTTTTTTTTTTATTGTAAATATGAATATGTTCTAATTTCGAGGATGATTTCTTTGATCTTGTTTAGGTGTTTAGGATTATGGTTGTGAGCGTGAGAGTACCACGAGGAAGTTCTGACTTATGAAGCTCGCGTTGCTTTAAACCGCGCCATTTTCCGATTCAAAACGTTATTCCGAATTCGCGCTGTGCGTATCAGCCGGAAACGAAACAGCAAGTAGTCCAGCTCAACGATATATGAAACATCGCGCCGAACAGCCGTTTCTAAAACCACAATCGGATAAATTCTATTGTTTTTGGGGAGCACAACGTGATACAATATTAAACATCAGATTAAGATAAAAAATAGAAATCCTGAGCTGTCCGTTCAAAGTCTTGATTTCTCCTTTTATCCGCAGAATCCCTCACGAAGTTTAACACAAGAATCCGAAGAAGTGTAGCTAAAAATAGTTAAAAATTTGCTGGATTTTCCGGGAGAAGAGAAGGGCGGATCACAGACTTTTTGATCTACTTGTTCGCGAAGGAAAGGAATACCGGTTTCTCGAACAAATTCTCCATTCGAGCAGCAGCATTGTCAGATATTTAGGGACACTGGAAAGATCCGTCAAGTCGCGGAACGTTTTCCCACTTTTCTTAGAACCGTGCAATTATTAATGCAGGCGATAACAGTGCCCAGAGACGGGCTGTGTCAGAAAGAAAGAAATACAAAAAGGAAGAGAGAGAGAGGAGGGAGAGAGAGATGGAGGGAGAGACAGAGAGACAGAGAGAGAAAGCGCAACTGCGATGGAAGAAGAAAAATGATATATTTATGAGATACCGGGGCTCGTTTCCGTTTCATGCAAACGCGAGGCAAGACGAGGATACTGTTTTTGAGAAAGCCACCAACGACGTTCGAGCTGTAATAACTGTCATGGTGAAAAGTGGAACGCTTAGGGACCCGTGACGACCGTAACGTTTTATTTGTCCGACGTGGAACGTCTATATTAAGGTGCCCGTCCACACCAGTGAACGGTGAAACCCTATTATCTATCGCAATTTATCCAATATTATTAGGTCGGTCGCTAATTCACTATTTATCGGCGAATTCGTCAGCCGGAAAACTGCCTAATCCGACTAAGCTTTTAAGAAACTGTACGGAAAAGTTCGAGCGAAAAATGCGGGGAACACAGCAGTGGGAAACTGTGGGAAAAGATTTTAAATAGGCTACAGATACAGGGTGTTCGACTACAGGTGGGAGAAAATTTAAGGGGTGTTTCTCCATGGCAATATGAGACGAAAATGAAGAGTAAAAAAATTGCGATTTCGGCTTCATTTTTTAGTTGTCATCAATTAAAAGTCCGCCTAAAATGCGGCAACCCGACCAACAGAGCCGTACGTTGCTTACGTCATAAAGCGCCCAATGTTGGTCGGGTTGCCACATTTTAGGCGGATTTCTAATTGATAATAACTAAAAAATGAGGCCGAAATCGCAATTTTTTATTCTTCACTTTCGTTTTATATTGTCTTGGAGAACCACCCCCTAAATTTTCTTCCACCTGTCGTCGAACACCCTATATAAACTGAATTTCATCGAACATCAATGAAGTACCGCAACGCTGAACGTTTAATCGATTGAAGGGAATATATTTTTCCCCCACTGTGTTTCCTCAAGACGAGCAGCTGCATACAGAGAAATGCACCGTGCAGTAGACTATGGACTTCGGTGTGGATCATCTCCAGCAGGAAATATCTCGCTTTGAGCAGGCGATCCGCCATCGGGGATGCTTTTATCCGTGAAATCCGTCGATTACTCGGTCCATAAATACGCGACGGTGATGTTTTCCCATTTTAATTTCTCTTGTGCGGGGACGGGCGCCGGTGGCTGACGGGAAAAAGAAAGGGATGTGAAAGCCGGTGGGAGAGGGGAGAGGGGATAGGGGTAGGGGGTGAAAAAGTGCAGCGACGGCGGATAAAGTGCTCCTCGGTGTCGGAATTATCGAGTGAAGGTCATCGAATCGATAATCCGGCGAGGCTTTATTCTCGCGTCGAAGCCTTCGAAATCCCGCGTTAACCGGGCTCCAACGTTAATTCCTCGATAAACACTCCTCGGTATTTAGGACGACTATTAATATCGTTTCCGCGGGCTGCCTCGGGACTAAACGTGGCATTGATAGATTGGCCGCGATCCTTATCGTCGAAAGAAAAACGGCAAAACCCGCGAAACGGCTTCCTCCCGCGGCACTGCACACCTACTACATGCGACCTACTATTTATGCATTTACACACCTCGTAATTTTGTATTCTGCCCGCCCGGTTTATCTCCCGCCTTTGCTTTGTCCATCGTGCGACGAAGCCTGGACGATGATAACGCGAAACCACTCGAGAAACACTCGGGGAAAAACGGGAATACAGTAATGTGAAAATTGCAGGTGTATGCACGATTTCCGGGACCGAAATGTTATTTGTATCGTATACGAACACTGTTCTTTACTCTCGCACAGATAGCGTCGAAGCTGGAAAAGGATAGCGAGGAAATAAGACATCGGTAGCAGCGTATAAATCCAGCGATGACTCTTTTATTATTAACTACTGTTTTACGAAACTTTTGACAACAAGTTCGTGACATTTTTCTGATTGAAACGACTCCAAATACGACGCAATTCGTATTACATTTACTCGTTCAATTCATCGTAGAAGTAGAACCTCGATTATCCGAACTAACCAGAGAAACACGAATATTTCGATAATACAGCAGTTACCTGGTCGCAGTCTTGTATTAAATCTTGACAGATTTGTACGACAAATCGCTTCAGATCTAACTGTTTATCAATTAGTTAATGAATAGTTCAGTTACCAGTTCGGATAATCGAGATTCTAGTCCTGTTGTGAATTATACAAGTCAATGTGATCCGAGATATATCGTGTTTGGATTCTTTTTAAACAGAAAAATGTACACATATGTTGGTACAGGTTTCGTATAGAAATGATAAAAAGTGTTCGTTGTGAATATCGTATGAAAGCGTAAGATGACACGCGAGTCTCCAAAAATTTCCAAGATATCGTTAACTGCCCTTTCCAAATTCAAATATATAAATTAAATTCGCAATCCGGAATGAGGAACAACGTTCCTCGTTCAAAAATCGTTGATTTTCCTAAGAAAGCAGCCAATGGTCACCAAAGAACCGCAAAACCGTTCTTTACGAGCCACAAAAATCCCTTTCCCGCTGTGTAAATAATTCTAAACAGCGAACCAGAGACAAGGGTAGAGAAAGGGGCTCGTCAAACAGGAAACTCCGGGAGTAACGTCCTAAATTTTCGAAACGAGCGCGGAACGACTTTCTGGCAGGGGTAAAAAAGGACCGTAAAATTTATACAGCCGCCATAAGCATGGGGCGGCCATGAAAAAAAGAGCGACATAGGTTTGGGGGAGGGAGCTGTACCACGATGGCTGTGCCAGCCTCCAGCGTAAATCAAACCGACGATAAAACGGGGCGAGGGGGAGGGGAAGGGGAAAAATAACGCGTAAGTTGCTTCCGTTTTAATTATCTTCGGAATTAATCGGACCGCGGCGCATGGCACGGCCTGGAGAGAGGGCACATACACACGCACGCGTACATATGCACACACGTGCGCGAGCGTATCTCTTGGAATACGTGGTGCCGCCTCTAATTACAAAACGGAAGCTGCATTCTGTCGGTAAGATCGTGCTTCCTGTAGCCGCAGTACCCTCGTTAGCCGTTTGCCACGTGATATTGTTCACCATGCTGGATTTTACGCACACACCTAACCCCATACGGGGTGGTCCCAATTACTCGACCGAGCTTTGCGAGCAATAATTATGGAAATATATTATTTCGGTTTCTCGGGTAAAAATTCATTAATCCACGGACGAAGGACGCTTCTGACTGCTCGTGGTAATCATATAACTAGGTCCTTTCAAATTCTTACGTATCATTTTTCTTTTACACATTTTTGAACCCACTACTTTGAGGTCAAAGTTGATACCTCTAAGTGGATTTAATATATAAGGTGTATAGATTAATTCGTAGCCGTCACAATCAATTATTTAAGCTGCATTTTAAGCTGAAGATTTAGAAGAAGATCTAGATTTCGAAGTCACAAAGGGAATTATAATTTGCTATTATTAATTCTTATTTCACATGTCAGAGTAAATTTAATTTTCCTCGTTCAATTATCAGTTCACTGTCAGTTTGCATCTGGAGGATGATTACAAGTTCCGTACATTTTTTAATTCATTTGCGTGAAATGTATTCAATTTTTGGGAAATATTTTAATGATGGAGCAGATTGGAGATATTGAAAACCAAAATATTTCCTCATCCAATATTAAATTATTGAAATAATCTGTTTCCATTCATATGGAATTTCGTTTTTCAACTTACTGTTTTTTCCCCATTACGTACGTATAGCTCTCATTGTTCAGTGAACGAAAAATTCGATACCTGGAGATAACGTGGGTGATGTTTTAATTAATTCACTTTATTATTCATTGTTATCCATTCCAGATTATTCACATTTTAATTCTTTGCTAGTTGGTTGGTCTGATTAAATAATTAGCATATCGAATTTTTATAATCAGTGATTAGTCGAAAAATAGAAGTTTTATGTTTAATTTACTCTCTGAAAACAGGACGAGTAAATCCTATGATATCAATTTTCCTTGGAATGATACACATTCATATTATGATTAATACACCGCTTTTGTATCCTCAGTCGTCATACAAGGACAACACGAATATTAAAGAAATTGAATGAAATTAGTTAATTTAATGAGACAAATTGTTTAAAGCAGTTTGTTGAACCCACCAAGGCTCTTTTATCGCCTCCTCCCAAAATGGGGACGTTATTTGTTGGACCATTATTCTTCGACAATCCGTCTTGTACAATGGTTTGCATTTTCCATGAAAGTCCTGAATTTTCTCCTCAGACTGTGTACCGATCGAGCCCAGAATCTGCAGACTCCGCATGAAAAGAATTCAGATAACAATGACAAAGTACCTATGCATCATTCCGAATCTTTTCCCAGAGACTGTGTACCGCAACGTTCCGATACACTACTGTAGAACGGCTGACTTATCACTGACCTCGACTACTTACAACTACTGCACTTCCGAGCAATGACGTCGGCTTTGTTTACCTGTAACAGAAGGAAAATTCATCATGATATTACTGTTGGCGATAACATTAACAAATCTACACAATAACTCTTTAAATTGTTACATTAGTTGTATAAAAAAGTTAGAAAATATATGATAACCTGCTAAGGATTTCTTGTATGAACCATAAGTATGCCTCTGAATTTATCAATATAATACGATTAGCATATTTCGCTACAAATGAACATATTCCCTTGATAAATACATTAAAAGAAGAACAAATGTGAAAATACAACGTCTGTCCTGTCTAAACGTTTGTTTAAAGGAATCTAAAAAAAAAACAGAAATATATTTAAAGAATACAAAGCAGAGACTGATATTGAAACCAATCTCACATTTATTTTATAATTTTTATTGAGGTGTACAGTGACGAAATTTTTAGCGAAGAAAAATTAAAAAACAAATAAAAAACGATTCGCGATATGCATCATGCATTGTGTACTTTTCATCGGTTCGTGTGTGAACACCCAGTAGACGCATCCTTCTCGCAGGATGTCAGGTAATGAACGGTTGTGTACTCGTATAGCTGGCTGTGCTCGAAGTTACAGCCTCACCGTTACGAGCACGTTATCACGAAAGTTCCGACGTAACACGCATCCTACATCTGCATCCTGGTTGTCGCGTATCAATGCGACCGGGGATACAACAAACGCAACGGTCTCGGACGGAAATCGTCTGCGCGGATGAAAACGGTAATTTCGCCGGGTCGTTTCGGGTTTTATCCTTCGGAAAAACAGCAGGGCCACACGGCGAAACAGTTTATTAACGGACCATTAAACGGCGCTGCGCCGATATCCATCGGCTCGATGCGTGTCGATTTGATTCGATGCGCCGCTGTTCAGCGATGTATACCGTTTCCTTGATCCGTATTCGATAACTTTTCATTTGTCCGTCCAGCAAGATGAGTATGCTCTCGTCATTTATGTGGCGTTTCATTAAAAGGCAGTATACATCAAATTATAATTGCCTTCGACGCAAAACAAATCGGTTTGAATCGTCGTCGTTCCATTTTATTGAGGAACATCAATGCGTTAATGTTAAGTGCGCTTTTAGTGTCTTAATTGTTGCTGGTCGATTGAATCTTGTGTATGATTCAATATTTGTTTGAAAGCATTTATCAAAACAGTCCGAGGATAAATGAGATAAAATATTTTAAGGAAATTTGATATCTAAATTTCATTATGTCAAATTTATCCATTTTTTAGAATAATATTTGCTTAGAATAATAATATTTGAAACTGTGAAGTTAATAATAATTATTATTATTATTATCTGCGTATTGCTTTGAACCACATAAGAAGGCTAAGAATAATAAATTGTTATTAAAAGGGCCTTCTAAAAGACAGTGATCAATAGGTAAGACTTTAGTCATTTTTTATAGGATTATTATTTAAAAGAAAGTTATTAGATGCTTGTTTGACATAGCAAAGTTGTTATGGAGCTTGAAAATGGGTTTCCAATAACTAAGCTATTAAATTATGAATAACGGTGACACTAACTTTTAGATAGTGAGATCGATGCCAATGCACTTCAACTTTTTTCTTCGATTTAATTTTTCTCTAGGATCATTTTTTATAATCACTTTTTTTATACAAAATATTTTACTTCGCTATTTGAGGGTTAAAGATAAGACACTTTCCACAAAGAATTTTATTTATTAGCATATGAGAATGTATCATTTCTATTGTATGTTAACAAAATTTTGTTATATCTTTTATCATACTGTGTATTTACAGATTAACTCAATTATTTAGTTTGACACTTTTTGATAGTTATAGATTGGAATGACTTTATAAAATGAGAAATGTATGGAATTTCGAAAATAATTACCAGTATCTTCTTTAAACGAATCTCAAAGTTGCAGGTTGAAACTGCTGATATATTGTCAAATGAATACGAATAAATATAATTGAAAATAGAATTGATTCATGGTTCATATGCGATAGTTACGTTTCGTTAAATATCGTTCGATTTTCAACAAAACATTTCGTGCGGGTCGGCGCGACTAATTAGTGCTGTTCTCGAACGGGAAACTATGACACCAATGAATAACCTCCCGATGGCTGCGGTTTAGAATTATTTTGGAATGATATATCGTCCGATTGGTAATTAACTGGACGTCCGACGTGATTGCGTTTCCATTTCTAGGTCGAAACCTCGTTTCTCGCGGTTTTGTCCGGTTGGTATAGCGGGAGAACAAGGAAATTTAACGATAGTCAAGCAAATTCGATTACATTCGTTTCCTCCGTGGAACCACTGTTTTCTTCGAAAATTCGCCGAGGCTGCTGCCTCGAATTCGCTTTCGCGTAATCGAAAAATAGAACGCCAGCGTGGCAAATAAAGCTCCAAATATACAGAAGACAATATTTTCATAGCTCCGAGGGTACGCTGAAATGTCAAATCGAAAAACCATGGCGAAATACGACTGGCGATACTAGAAATGCTATATTTGAACGTTTCAATTCAATTAACTCCATTCAAACGAAGTAATGATCAATGGGAAAGGTAGATACAATATAAATTAATTCAATTAAAAAAAATGCGTTGTCCAACATGCAGTCTTAAAACGAAATGCCATTAATTGTTTTCAACCTCCACGTTCAATTGAAATGTAAATTCAGTTATGGTGTCTGTAATAAATTTCATTTAGAATCATACAGAAAGGAAAGTAAATGCACAAAAGCATGTTATACAGGTCCTTTCAAAAGAAGAAGCCATTCGATATTTTTAATCCCAACATTATAATGCAAGATAAATTTAACAATAATATATATGTGCGATAAACTTCGTTTAGAATCATGCTGGAAAAAGAATACATAAATAAAGAAGTAAAATCATGTCCTACAGGTCCTTTCAAAAGGCGCAGCTGTTGAATATTTCTAATCGCAACTTTATAATTGGAAAATACATTTAACGATATTGTGCGTGATCAATTTCACTTTAAATCATGTAAAAATAGGAAATGTAAATGAAGTCGATTAAATATTTTCAATTCCAAATCACAGCGTAAATCATTAAGGAAATGGATTTTCGCGTTCGCAATGTTCGGCCACGCATTTTGCGCCAAGCTGTAAAATTTACTCGTCCGGAAGTCGGCAGAGTGCGTCGATTCCCGGTGTTCGGGAACGTTTTATAAAATATTACGCGATACCGTCGAAGCGCGCGGTTATAAACGATGAAAGGCGATATCGACTCGCCGCGCGGTAAAATGCGCCACGGCTTCGCGAAGACCAGGTAAAGAGGTTGGATTATGGAAACAGAATAAAACAGCCATCGCCAAGTAGCTTCCGGCGTGATAATCTTAATTTCTTTGAAGTTCCGATGGTCCGATAAACTAGCATCGCTTTACCGTAGCGCAGCGAGTTTTGTAAATTACGAGGAGGGAAGCTTCCCTCTCCCGACAGTTTCGGGGCTTTAAACCGTGCGCGAATTGTATATAATTCCCATTATTATTTCGTATGGTAATGGGCGAATTTCCATGGAGAAAAATGCATTGAAATTTCCTCGGGTACCACCGACGGAGACGCGCGGACCTACATTCGCCTGCTTTTCAAATTCTGCGCGCGGAGGATTTCTAACTTTTATTGCGTTTCCGTTGAATTATTAAGATGTTTCGGATTTTACATCGCGGTGCGACGTCCGCGGAGAAGGCGCATCCCCGGATGCAGCACGAAACCACGTGAATTCTTAATAAAACCCTGATCGATGTTTTGGGACGATTCTCCGAGGTGTAATCGCAGAACTGTGTTTCCGAGACGCAGCATTCGTCTGGAACCATTTTGCTTCTGACGTTCACTCTCAAGAAACTTTTGTATCATGTTCTCATTGAATGATGCAATCCTTTATTGAAAATGTTAAATTGTTTCTGAAAGATTTGAGTCGCATTTGATCTGAAGAAATTAATTCTCTCTCGCCTTATTTATCGCATTCAATTGTCAATCGTACTTTGTTTAGATGAATGCCTATTGTACATTTTAGACTTCAGTGTGATTAGAGAATTAAGACAAAATCCACAGACGCCAGTTACAGTTTATTAATTTTGCAAACGCGTTGGCAGAATGAGTATCTTGGGCGAATTGTGCTTCTTCTGTGAACTGGGAAAAAGATCGGCTAGGTGTGTGGATAGTGACGTGCATCACCGTTTCTGACAGCGGGTGATCACCGTCAAATTGATATGTCTGAAGCACGCGATCCAATATCATTTTACCAAAATGGAACCGGCAGTCAACGTCCCCGGAATTAATCTCTATTCCCGCTCGACTATTCTCGTTTCTACAGGTCGTTTGGTAATTGATATTCACTTGTTTAAACAACTTGTGTCTCGGTCAATACCGGTACCATTCTAGTCGACTCTACTTAATCTAACGAAGTTTAGCAGTAAGAAAGATTCTGCGAACGAAAGGATTCATTCAATTAGCTTTACTGTCAAGGGAATTGATTGTGAGAATTTCTTTGACTCTTTCAACTGGATTGGACTGTCCGATCACTGCTGGATTTATCTACTTGAGACAACGTTGTCGTAACTGTCTCTCCTGTACTATTTTTTTTATGATTTTCTTGTCTTCTATCGCGTAATTTCATTTATTACGCTATGTAAAATGAATGGCTAATATGCAATTGATGTTTGTAAATAATACTTGCTTCAGAAAATGACGTTACAACTGATTTTTTGGTAGTACAATTATATTAGCATTACAAAATAATATTGCAACAAATTTTCAAGTTTTAAAGAAATTATAATTATAATAATAATTAAATAATAATTATAATTATAATGATTGTAGTGACGAAAATATTGAAATATAGCAGTTTAAAATCAGTGTTTATAGAACCTACAGGCTGTCTGACCACCACCAGTTAAATCTACTTACTGAAAACGTTCCAATACTGCAATTTTATTTCCTTTGTGAACAGATTGTTAAAATGATATAAAATAATACAGAATACATGAATAATCAACCTAACCTAGTTTAGTAAATATTTGACGCAGAAGAAAATTCTAAATTATTACTAGGAACAATGAAAGAATGAAATTCATATTATTATGACTGTATATTATATATTATTCGTAAATTTATTGATTATTTTGCTGGATGTAGGTAATGAATCTCCAAGTGGGGAAATGAAAAATTGAGATTCAAAATAAAGTTACAATTACTTAATTGTAGAAGCCACGAATAACTTGCACAATGAACATTATTACGGAGAAAGTGCTGAATGCGATTAGGTTCAAATCGAAGTCCCCTCTCCGACCCTAAAAACTCCTCATGTCAGACCTAACTTGATGGAACTCGATAGGAGCGCAATTACAGCAGCAGCCGGCGCATTTGCACGGATTAGCAGCTAAAGTTGCAGAATGTTGCAGTTCTCTTCCACGACTCGGCCGACTTCGGTCACACGTTATACGTAGTTTAACTAACAATAGACCTCCGGGTTTCACAAGTGAATTCCGCTAATATTAGAACCGTCCCAGAGGAACGAACCTTCCTTACTGCAATTTCTTCCTGCTGGAGATCGCACTACGACAGAAGAAGAGAACCCGCAGCGTAATTTAATTGCCACGTCTCCCCGAGAGTGGATCATGAAGTGCGTCGATATTTTCGGCTGAGTCCCATTACCAGGACGCCTTCGTTTAAATTTAACGAATTACAGAAAGTCGAGGGAAGCAGCGTTCCCACTCGAACGAACTGCGTTCTCGGTTCGTTGCATTAATGCATCAATTAACGCATTAATCCTCGGTGAAAACCTTCGTGAACGTTTGAAAACATGTTTGTGTAAGATCTCCCGCGGATCCAGGGAGCATTGTGTATCAAATAAATCGCGACGATTGCTGCCAGGAATTTCGCGATTAACGCGAGATAAAAAGTGTTTCCGTTTAATTTATAACCGTTTAGTGGCACTCAATTATTTCAACTAATTTGTGTAATCGCTTTCCGTATAAATGACGCGCGGTTTGGAACTCATTTAAACGCGATATTTTTTATGAAATCCGAAAGCTCGTTTACTCTGCGAAACGGGGACACCGAGTTTCAGACTGGTACGATATAAAAATGATCTTTTTAATTCATTCGCGGGCCTCGTGTTTGATATTCGACCGACGGTTTAATGACAGAGCTGTAACGGAAATATTGAAGATACACCGGAGAATAGTTTAAAGCTTCCGTGATAAAACCGTTTTTCATTCAGCAAAATCGATTGTGTTAATTCTATTGTGAACAGTACCCCCGTAATACCGATTTTTAATATCCGACGCGGCAAAAGGTGCTATTGTTTCAAACTTTTAGGAATACCAGAGAGAGAAAAAAGAGCGAGGTTTGAACGAATGAAATATCAACCGTGAATAATTATCAAAGGCATTTTAAATCCAGGGAAGTACAAATCGTTTAATAAACGCTTTGGAGAACGAATTTGCAACCCAAAAATTCATTTTGCTCTATATGTAGAGCTCTATATTTAGGACAAAAAGTGTGAACTCAATCGTTATTTATTGCAATGTTTAATCTGCGAACTTTGTGCATTTTCATTTTATAAACGCACAAAATGAAATGTGACAGACAATGTGACTGAAATATGAAATATTTTTTCGGTCACTATGGTGATAAGAAAAAATTCACAATAAAAGAATTTATTTGTATTCACGGCTTACGTTTTCATGAAGTCATTCAAATAATTGTTAACACTTTACCTACCACGGTCAAAATGACCGGTTTTATATTTTACAATTATTGAAACTATAAAAATTCATTTATGGAAAATAGTGGAATAAATTTCCTTGTCCAAGCATTTATTATATTGAAAATTACGGACAATCTCAATAAATTTAGGGTTGCCATTTTTATAAGGCAATATTTACCAGATACTGTTCATGCTTGGTAGGTTTAGCGTTAAAGTCATAGTACACAGCACGATATTCGTAGAATGTAGTACTTTCTTCAATTGTTGTAATATTTCATAAAGGTGTCACGAGTACGTTGCGTGTAATAAAATATTTTAACAATGAAGGCAAGCATAAAAACAAAAACAGTTAGCAAATGTGTTAAGCGATTTTCCCTGCTGTGTCCCCCCCCCCCCCCCCCAAATTAACGTCACGTAATTAACGTTTCTATCCGAGCAAAATTGAACCTGTCGTCTGGTATCGGCCCGATACTCCGATATTTCTCAAAATTCCGCGTTCCTCGTGCACAGACGCCATCCGCAATCTCAACGGAGGGACAAGTGATTTATGGGTACGTCGTGTAATCGTCGTCGGAGTTTCACAGCGACTGTCAGCAAGTGCATACATCAACCGATCGTTAAAAACGATGATAAAGAGCCACGCTGGTTGACAGTGCCACCCCCTTAGAATCGGATCGAGTTTATGGGTAACGGTCGGAGGAGATGGGAGGGGGATGGGGGAGGTATATACGAAACACCAGTCACGCATATATACGGGGACAAGAAATTTCTCAGTAACCATTTCCACGGTATCTGGTTTTATCAATCGGCCGGCGCGGCGGCGCGGGTTTCGTGCAAACGAAGCTTTCATTTCTACCGATGGAATCATTAATCTAGATCGCCGGTGGGCGGGATGCAACTTACATAGCAATTTACAACAATGATACCGAACGTTTGCTTTGCCGTCTCCAACCAGCCCTAATGGCATTGGAATCCTGTGATGCATAATTCTGCTTCGCCTTTCGGTGCATACAGATGCACCCTTCACTTACGGTTACTCACATTGAATTACAAGCAACAATTAGAAGCATCAAAATGGCATGAAATATTACGGAATACATTACTAAGGAACCTAAAAATTCTAAATTATTAAATTATTATTAGGTTATACTCGATATCCACAAAACTCAGGGGATGTCTGACTACTACTGAATGAATCTACTTGCTGGAGACATGCCTGTTCAACAATACTGTCTCTCCGTTTTCGACAGTAATTTAACACATTATGGAACAATGAAAGTAATCATACCGAACGTTTGCTATAACGTCTGCCCTAATGGTAAAGCCTTTCGGGGTATATAGATGCACCCTTCACGTACAGGTACTCGCATTGATATTCGAACGCCCTTTACGACGGAATAACTTCTTTTGAAATTGGACTAATCGAACCCATCTTTTTTTAGCAATCAGATACATGGGTTCGCCAAATGACGTGCAAAAGAAATTTTGAAAAAATTGCAATTGATAGGAATAACATGACAAAATAAAACAGGTTACACAAATTTCCTTACCGAATCCCTTATTATGATAAAAATTGTACGAACTCTAAACAGTCCCTACTAGTCCCTTACCTCTGATCACAAATAAAATCAACAGAGAGTATTTTATGTTTCACAAGTACTACTTAAACTTCGATAAATACTGCAACACAAAAACACGAGTAATGTCAATTTCATTGAAAACAGTGCTGATTGCACGGAGCGAGAACACGTGGTCACAACAGACTAGTGCTTTCAACGCAATATATTCAACTTCATTTCAAGATAACATGCTCCACAATTTTTCATCGCCGAGCAATACACACCTCTTACTATTACTTTGTGTTATCCGACTCTCCGACAGCGTTTATCCGTTCTCTGAAATTATTCGAATCGGAATTCACGATGGAAAAATGAAACCAGCCGCAGGAAGGTTCGGCTGCAGTAAAATCGTCTTCTCACGAGCTAAAGGGCGATTCGCGTGACCGGGGTGCTGCAACCACCAATTTCACCATTTTTTCCCCCCGTCCATTTCTGCACAGCTCTTATCCGGCCTCTGTCCGCGTACAAGCCCGACGTATCGGGCTCTAATCGCGCGCATTAAATCCACGAGCATTGCGAATTTTCCAACGGCATTCTGTACCCGGCCCGATAGCGGCATTCAGAACCTCATATTACACACCGACTTCTTGGGAACGAGCAAGATAAACGAGTCCCCGGTATAATGCGAAGGTTAAGCGCCGCTAATCATTTTACGCCTTCATTAATGACGCCTCGATAACTCGCTGACCGGCTTTCGCTCGGACGCTGTTTCGTTCGGTCCGTACTACTTGATAGCCACCGTCGGCAACAGTGAAAATTTACCACATTCACGTCGACAATATTTCCCCAATATGTGCTTCCATCGATGTTCTGTTTTCACCGACATCAGTGTTTATCGACATTCTGTTCTCACCCACATACAGGGTGTTAGACTACAGGTTGTAGAAAATGTAAGGGGCGGTTCTCCATTACAATATAAGACGAAAATGAAGAGTAAAAGAATTGCGATTTCGACTTCATTTTTTAGTTATCATCAACTACAATTCCGCCTAAAATGCGGCAATCCGACCAACAGAGGTGTGCGATGCTTACGTCATAAAGGCGCGCGACAGTCACGTATCAACGGGGGTACTCGCTCGCGCCCAATGTTGGCCGGGTTGCCGCATTTTAGGCGGATTTTTCATATTCGTCGAATATTGTCTTGGAGAACCACCCCTTAAAGCTTCTCCCACCTGTAGTCGAACACCCTGTATACAGTCACTCACAGTAATATTCGGACACTTCTAACTCTCGGATTCCAGCGAGTTTGAAGCCAATACTACGCCAATATTTCACTAGAGTTTTTTGTCGATATACGGCGATGGCTCGGGAACGGCTTTCGTCGTATTTCGGATGAAGAAAAAGCGTGTCGTTAATTTTCTTATTTCGGAGCTTGAACTTCCAACAATATCCTTCGACCAGTGACGGATAAAAACAACCGTACGGAATTGTCAACTTTGGCTAGCAGTGTATCGAGTAAACGTACCACAGTACGACCGTTCGAGAGATTGATTCGAGGCCAGGAGCAAGGTTGCGAGCTAAGGTCTCGATTACAAATTTCTCCGAACACGAGGTTATTAGCTATAACAATATCGTCACGTACAGACCCGGGGCCCATACGTTATTTCGATAAAATCATCGCATTAGTAACGGTTGATAGTGTATCGGAGGATCGAGGGGGTGCGGTGGTTTGCACGAGGGGCGGAGGGGTGTTGCAGAAGAACCCTTCGTGGGGGTGGAGAGGATGGACTCGGGCAAGAGAGAGTTGTTATCGCGACCCCTCGCGATTTATAGTACAGCCGTGAGCTATACGCAAAAAGCACGGGCCCCGTAAATTTCGCGACGGTGAAAAAAGGAGGCGCGGTTATCGCACGTACGACGCTCCTCCCCGTATTAATGTCTTTTTAAATCGGCGGGCCCCGTTGCCCGAGCAATTAACGCGGAATAATTAGCGGGAATCGGGACGAGCGCAACTTGCTCCGGATAGTTTTACGTTTACTCGATTCTTGAACACAATCATAAAATTTTAGTGGTCGATTTTCCAAATGTTTCCTTTTCATACGTAGATTGTCTTCTGATCTCAAGAAACGATTATAATCGACAAGTTCTCACTTGAATAAAAATTCTACAAAATGTCACAGAGTGTAGTATTAATTCGGCTAACCGAGTAACCTAGTGAATGTTTCATGTACAAGAAGATTCTAAATTATATATTAGGTTGAAATTGATATCCACAGAATTCAGACGTCTGACCATTGCTGGGTAAATCTACTTACTGGAAACGTTCTAATACTGCAGTTTCACTTCCTTTATGTTTCAGATTGTCTTCTGATCCTAGTAAACATTTAGAAGCAACATTTATATTTTTATTATACTGCACCGACTTGCAATGGATCGATTGTTTGTAGGTAACTGTTACACTAGAATACTTGTTTAAGCTCCATGAATTCTGTGTGGTGCAGGACTTGACTTAGAAGGCGGAATTGACTTAGAATCAATATATTCTATATTGTATATCGTACGAACACTTTTCAAAGAACTTTCTAACAGCAAGATTTCTTCCCATCAAAATTCCACGAGTATAAATATTTTCTCGAACCGAAACCTGCAAGTAGTATTTTAAAAATGAGAGATAGCTGTTTATTTCGATCATCTGTTACAGCACTTTTTGGAATCCAGTTGAATAGCCCAACTTAAGGGTTAATCAATCCAATAATTTCCTTCGCCATAACAAAAATCGGCGCGGGAGGGCAAGCCCAATTGCTCGCGCAATTAACGCGGAATAATTAGCGGGAATCGGGACGCGCGCAATTTGCTCCGGATAGTTTTATATTTGCTCGTTTCGGGCGTGCTCTAATGAACCGTGACGGAAACGGACAGCCCCCGTCCCGGAAACTTGCTGAAAATCGGCGAGGACCGTGCGCCGATTATTTCGCGGATTTTGAATATCGAGAGCCGACATCGGTCGATACGACGAAACCGGTTTGCAGGGGTTCGTGTCCCCGAGATTGAATCGGTGAATGCATAAATTCCGTTGCAAAAACGCGTTTTCTGATGCCGAGACTCTATTTTCCGACTCGGCAATTAGCGACGCGAATTTCCGAACGGTAGCGAGACAAGCTGTTTGCAAATAGTCGATTCCGGCGTGTGATTCTTCATGATTATCGTAAAGGCAACGTCGTTTCCTTCGTATTTGCATAGTGGATAATTAGGCGAATTAATTTTATCCTGCTACACCGTTTCCGTATTTTTCTGCTGTTCCTTCCTGGGAATCTTTGATCAATTATTTGGTACTGTTGAGTACTTTATTTTTGACCGAAACTTTTTTGTAAGGCGGTATTAATGTTGAGTTACATGGCAAAAAAGTTGCAACAGTGTCCATGAATTAATTGTATTTTAAAAAATTGTCTCTTTAAAAAATTGTACATCTCACCACAGCAACGATATTTTTACTTTTGGAAAATAATAGATGGACTTAATAAAAATTCCAATTACAGACAGATGCGATCTAACGTCGATGCGACATAAAACTATAAAATATTACAAACAAATTATTAAAAAAAAAACAATAAAACTTTAAAAATACGTTGAGCAAATGATTTTATAAAGAAGTATGGAGGATCGCAGAGGGTCGTAAAAGTAGAAATAAATGTCCATCTTGCTTCTATAAATTACCCAATAAATTCATTTCAAGAGAATTCACTCGCTGCTTCTTTTGAAAAATATTCAACAGCATTATAAGCTTTAAAAGCAGCAGACGGTTCGTCAAGGTTTTCTCTATTTAAGAGGATGCCTTGGGGAAAATATTCGATTGGCAACGATCGGCGAACGTCGAGGCGAGTTGGTCGATTTTTCGCGTGAAAAGTTTCGCGCGTTTCCACTCTATCGTCATCAACACGTTCGCGTAATGATTAAACGCGGCACGCGGCTTGCTATTCGAAACGGAATCGGGGGAACGGGCGAACAGGGACCGTCGCATCTGCGTTTCCGCGGCGAAAACATTAAAACGTATCACCGTTTAGCACGTACCGACCACCCACGACAGTAGAATTTCTACCGAAACGTAATCGGAAACGACACAAATCGGGGGAGGGGGGAGGGGGACGTCCTATTGCATTTGCATAGTTCCCGTTTCCCGAACGGCGTGTTCAACACACCTACGTTCTTCTCTCGACACCTGCCTATCCGAGAATCGTGTCGAGCAGAAGTAACAATTCGAAAATACACGACGGGGAGCGAAAACTTTGCACGTAGCGACAACTAAAATTTGCCAGTGAGAGAGAGAGAGAGAGAAGCGAATTTTCGAAAATTCGAGGCGAATATTTGTGTGCGTACGAAATCCCGTACGATGGAACTTGAGAGGGAATTAATTAAATTTTTGTTTCATGCCCTGGTACGACGTACCTCTGGATGGGTGAAATCAATTTTTCCTTCGATTCGGAATTTGCGAGATGGTTGATGGAAACTGATGGCTCGTGTGTGAATACGCGCGAGGGATTATTCATGAATTTCGAACACTCTTGATCATTGAAAGATACTTCGGATTCGCGGACGGTTTCAACTGGAAGTACAATTTTCGACTGGGCTTTTCAATTGGCCGGATCGGTTCGAATGTGCCATTTTATCCGATAAAGCAGACGGACTCTGGCGAATATCGCGCGACGATGCTCTGCAGCATAAAAATTGCAATCTGTACGTATGGTTACCGTATAACAAAGAGTACCGAGTTGATAGGTCGATATCAAACGACTGGATTCTATTTCCACAAGTCTGTATTATTCCAACTCGATACTGCGCGGTATACTCTATTTATACTGTACACATTATATTCTATAGTAAAAGAATTACTCTGCTTTCACGAGCCTGTACCGTACCACATATTCTACTCTCGCGAGCCTGTTTCGAATTATCGATTTTATATAAACAAAACATAATTTCGTCCAGCTAAATTAAACGCGGCTGAGCATACACCACTGCAGAAATGCAGCAACTCGCTTTTTAATTTAAAAATATCAGGCTTTATGGAAAATTTTCAAAAAACGATTTTGTTAATATCCGTGTGAAACAGGCGACGCTTTCTATACAGGGTAGCTTTCTGTATATATCCAGCCTGTTCCAAGAATGTTTGACAGCCACAATATTTATTTATAACAAGTTAAACGCAAAAGTTAAACGAAATACACCAGAGAGAAAAAGGCAATTTGCTTTCCACACCACCTGTGCGAAACATTTCGATTAAGCCTCTGTATTTGTTTATTAGCCGACAGCGGATCTTCGTGCAAAATAAAAAATGTATAGATTAAACAATACAGCAAGTCAAATACAAATTTCATTCTTACTTTAATAATTTCAGCTGAAACCAACACGTTCATGTTTTCCAAATTCTTTTAATCTGTCCTTTCAGATGCACTTACTCATTTTTATCATAAATCCGTCGAATCCAGACTATTCGTAATAAGTAGACTGCGGGCCTTTACACAAAATAAAAATAGTCTACGTTAATTGCAAGAAGTACGAATTAAATGGAAAGTTAATTTGTTATTAACACGTTGACTGCCATGTTACCCATATATGGGTGACGGAATTATTTGTCCCGGTTTTAAAATGAATTTTTACGTTAATATATGCATCATACCAAATATGATTAGGATCTGTAAAATGCGATAAAACTGGAGGACTACTCGATATCATACATTGAATTTTTTCAATTTTTATTTCATTAAATAACTTACTTTGATTTTATGGAATTTTTGAGGTTTCTAGTTTGGTAGTCAAAGTGTTGAATAATGTTGATAAGTTACACAAATCGCCTGCTCATCTTTCTCATAAAGACATAAAATCCGCAGTCTAATAACAAGCTGTAGACCAACGAGTAAAAGCCGAACGAAATCGACGCGTTAAAAAATGCTCGAAGCGACGAGACGAATAAACGCGCGAAAGGTTTTCCACTAAGGAGAACAAACACGACATCGGGGGCCCACGAAACAAACGGTCCAATATATTTGAACAGTAATGCACACACTTGCCGCGACATTATGGCCGTCAATTACGAACGGCGCTCGCCCTGGGGGCACGGTATCAAGCATAAACACTCCCTCTCGCGCACCGTTCACAATTTATCAATTTCCCAAAGCCCGATGAGAGCTTCTGAACTCAATTCCGGACGTTCTCGCAGAAGGTTCGCCACTTAGGCGGCCAATTCATCCGCTCGCTCGCTCGAGCCGGCGCTCGCGCGCGCGCGTCTTTAATTAAGAGATCTGTTCTACCCCGTCGGAGGGGTTGTTACTCGCGAACTAATTTCGCAGGCGGACTGTAATTTCGCGGCGAATGCATCTTTTCCGGCCGAGCCTCGAGGATTTTACGTCCGTCTCGGATATATCCGGTCGAGGCCCAAAGATCTCTCTCTCTCTCTCTCTCTCTCTCTCCCTCTCTCTCTCTCTCTCTCTCTGGAATCTCGCGAACGAGAAACCGTAGCCGTCGACGACGGTTTATATTACGCCCCGAGACATGTCGATTGGCGAATTTTCGTCCTGTAACGCGACTGACAAGAAAGAAACGGCCGCCCAGAGGTTCCGGACGATTTTCGCGAGGCGAAACCGTGGAAGCTCGAGCTTTCACGCTGTCGCAATTTCGACAGGCAGCCGATCATTTCCTCGGGAGCGTACAATTTATTATCCTCTTCAAATTGATCGCATATTTTAATTAAATTTGCAGGCTGCGTGTTATTTCTAGAGCCGAGAGACAAGAGGTCCTCGAATTGGTCTGAATATAGGGAAGAGATTCCTGAAATTGCAATTTGCGAATGGGTCTGGCGAATTAATTGGGGAATATTAGGAATGGAGAACGCTGCATTGTTCAGCTTTTTATTTGTGACTTGAACCAATTTATTCCTTCGTTTCAGACGATGTTATATTTATTTTATTAGAAATCTTTCTGTGGGCAAAATACTGTGTACAGTAGATCCAAAAGTTACATTCCCCATTCTCGAGCAATTGTCGATATTGCACTTTCGATAATTACGAAAAACAAAATTCTTCAGATTTTCAATATAGGCCTACAAAGGAATGCTCCAAAAAACAACTCTTAGTATTTTCGCTGGAATTCCGATCAATTTCTGAAAACATTTCTTCTCTCATCATGTAGTAAACCAATTGTTCTAACTTCTCAAAAAAATTCAGGTCGTATGGTCCGATATTAACCGTTTATGGATATGAAATTGATACAACACCTCATACAATACTTAAATTCTTCGTAATTCATTAAATATGAATTTAATAATGTAAACAATATTTGGAATAATGGCATAGCAATTTTTAGTGGCTCCTCAGAGTCGCCACTCGAGTTCTAAGGGTTAAAATAAATTGAATTTTCACGGGTGTCCGAATATTAATATAAGTCACTGTAATGGGTGCCCTTTCAGTTCATCTCGACGAAGTCTGAGCTCACGAAAGGACTTAGTTTTAACTTATTTCGTGGCATGTAAATTTTTGAATTAAGTCCACCTATTTCATGGAAACGGCCCACCGTGCGCACCCCGCAAACACGGTCGGAACACGTACGGGCCGCAGAAGGGACGCACACGGACTCGCGAAAGATGTTCGCGAAGGCGGGGGCGGGGGGGGGTGGGGTGTCCGGACGTGGATTCGAGGAAACTGCGCTCTGTTGTCCCTTGAGAATTCTAAACACCGTCGGAGAACAACCCTGGCGTGTCGAGAGGAGTGCAGGGGGCAGAGGGAACGTCGAAACGAGAGAGGGGGTAGGGGGGCGTAGGGAACGAGAAACCACGGTACAGGTTCGCGCGGCACTCGAGCACGTTTGTTAATGAACGTTAATTAATTAAGGAGCCTCGGTGTCCGACTGCAGCCACTTCCTCTCGCAATGTATAACCGCCAACGGGATTACAACGTCCTTGCATAACCACTAAATCGTTTATGAAGTTTCCGCCTGCCCGGAAGCATCGGGGAGACGCGCACTTTGAAAATAACTTTGCACCCCGCCGCGGCAACGAGCGCGCGAGCTTTCTTTCGCGGGAAAAGCTTCTTCGGGAAAGTGCTTCTCCTGGGAACTCGACATGGACTTCTAGGGTCCCGTGTCGAGGGCACCGTGGTCGCAGAAAAATTATTTGGGTTGGTGCAAAAATAATTTTCATTCCTTTCACCCTGCGGTCAGACCTGAACACTTCTGAAATATTATTATTCGAAATATTATTTCGAGTGTCGTGTTATTGTATAATTACTTCCATGCCTGTGAGATCACCTGTGATGCAACATCGCTTGAAATGTTATTTTAATTAACATATTAGTTTACTTTATAATCGTTTGAAATGATTACCGGAGATAATTGTGAAATTGTTCCGCAGAATTATATCTGATGATGATTCAATTAAACTGGATTTAATATTGTATTTATATTTAATATTCGTGCTTAACGAAAAGATTGATCTGAATCCACAAATAGGAATCGGCCCTAACAGTTCAATTAAGGGTTGAATTTAGCTAGATATTATTTTATATTTGGCAAACAGCAAGACAGATTTATTAAAATTCTTCTAAAATACCTGTTACACCACGTTTGTCTCATATACAGGGTGTTCGACTACAAGTGAGAGAAAATGTAAGAGGTGGTTCTCCAAGACAATATGCGAAGAAAATGAGGAGTAAGAAAATTGCTATATCGGCTTCATTTTTTAATTATTATCAACGTGAGCAACGTACGCCTCTGTTGGTCGGGTTGCCGCATTTTAGTCCGATTTTTAATTGATAATAACTAAAAAATGAAGCCGAAATCGCAAATTTTTATTCTTCGTTTTCGTCTTATATTGTTTTGGAGAACCACCCCTTACATTTTCTCCCACCTATAGTCCAACACGCTGTATATACTGTATTATTCATATTTAATATATGCCCAAATAATTCGTTCCACAATCACAATTCACGATTTGAATCGAATATTTTCTGTCGGGCGGAGTGTTTCTAAAATATTTTTGATTTTTAACGTGCTCAGTTATGGTTTGGAGGAATGAACGGTCGTCATACAGCGACGCTCTTCGACGTCGTGGCGGGGCTCGATCGTCGGCGAGGGGATTAGGCGAATTCTCGTTTCGAGAGAACTCGAAACCCTCGACTAACGCCGCGCACCACTTTTAACCGCCCTCCGTTTTACGTCCTGATTGCCGCGATAATTAATCCGGCGCCGCACCGAAACGCTTTGTTCTGTTTCTACGGTAGATTCGCGAGGCAAGGAGTTCGCGAAACGCTGCGCAGAATGGCGGAAAGGGGTTTGTTAACCCTCCGATGAACATTCGCGCCCCTTTTCTGTTTGTGGATGTTGTAAGGTGTTCGACGGTTTGGAGATTGTGTTGTCGCTGTTTGATGCGTGGAATGTGTGAACCTGTTATTCCGGGCAGCTTTTCAATTATTTTCTGGGTAAATGGAACGAGCTTTCGGAACGTGGTTTTTTGCAGGTTTATTGTTTGCAGTTTAATTTACTATTTTTGATAAACGGAGGTGCTTTGCTAGGAGGTGCTTTGCTAGGAATTTAATTCTTTGAGGACGAAGGTCGATATATTGATAACATCGGGCCTATTATATCTCATTTTTTTCGATGGTGCAAACTTATAATTTAATTATTGATATGGTGAAAGATTAGTACGTATTGCTCATGTTTTATTTGAATGTTAATATCGCTTAAATGTTCATTCAGTGGAATAGGAAAATGCAACAACGTACACCAGGTAGCAACTAAAATAAATAGAGTTTGTTAAAAAATCTAGAAGTATTTTTCTTCAATCTTAGGAGCAATAGCCACATTTTAATAGACTTCAAAATGGACTTCAAAAATTTATTTGATCGGTGGGCACAATCAGCAGATCGTGCGATCAATGAACACATTTTCGATCTAGGTTTTTTCCATCTGGCGTGTGCGCGAGCTGCGGAAGTTTATGTAAATTTACACTTTTATGAATACATATACGAAAAAACTGAGAGTAAAAGTAATTTTCCCCCGTTTATCGATGTTCTCGATGAATTGAAAATAAAATCTGATTTTATTTCACAAACTTTTTAACGAATTTGATACGCTGTAATTACGTTTGGTTTGCACAGTTTATACATGAATAATAAAATATGAGTGTACATGACTGTGTTAGATACGAAAATTAGTCCTATCCAATTAACTTCGCGCAATCAATACAGCTATTCAAATGGAAATGTTCTCTCACTCATATATGGTTTCAAACCGGTTTCGAGAAAACCTATTTAAATCATTTTCAATGACTCTGTACCTTTCTATCTTTTTTTTTTTATAAATTCTATAAAATGTGTGATATTCTTCCGTTTGTATTGTAAACTTTATTTCTGTAAAATATGAATGACACAGAATGTATTGATGATTATTATCACTATACACGAACAATAGTGTAATCCTAGGGTCTTTTATGCAACAGTTAAAATAATGCTGAAATAAAATAACATGTTACTGGGAGTAACTCATTGTTAAACAATGAAAATTGCCATTGTTCTCAAACAGTCTATTACATTGTCCCCAAAATTCGTTTCGCTTTCAACTATCGCGTACAGTACGAACAGAGAATAGTTTTGTAAGCAAGCAAATGATTCAATGTAAGCGGTTAAATAAGTAATAGCTTAAGAGATAATCAAATACTAGCAGAAACATGATAACGCTAGTTCTATATGCTCATGTTGTCCAATATTATCAAGATCGCTCAATTCCAGACTGTGAATTTTACGCATATGTAATAGAAATGAGCAGGCTCAATTTACAACAGTTATTTATTTATTTTCAACCGATAAAAATTGTTGCATAAAGAAAGACAATTTTATTTGGTTTCTGTTTCTCGTAATTGGTACAGAACATTTTTATTTTTCATTTACAGTTTACTCACTACGAAAAGAACTTGGAGACAGCCTAGTCATTAACCTAATCGTGAGAAAAATGACGCAAGGTTGTTAGCACACTTTAGGTGTCACTTTCACCAAAAAATGGGAGCCGGAATTATTTCTCCGTGTAAGTAAACGAATTTTTACATTGATGTATTGAATGTAGCAAATTCGATTACGATTTGCAAAATACTAGAAGGGTGACAGAGTATTGTTACAGTCGTTTTTCAACTTTTCAAGAGGTTATCTAAATTTCATAGAATTTTTTTACTACAACATATTCCAAGGATTGAGCCCTTATAATCGTGTTTCTCCAATCTTCCTATTTTCAAACAGCAAACAACCCTCTTGTTCGTCAAACAACAATTAAAGCCCCTCGAGAATCGTGCGTTTTACTTTGACGGTGCGGCGGCCGAAACTCGCGAACGGCTGTAACGACGTAGATCTTCGGCGAAGAGATAGTTTAACGCGAAGAGAGTAACTAAGCTATCGTCTTCAAGTTTCAACGAAGTTTTTTGCCGGGCCCCGGGGTTCGGAACGCAGAACTTTCGCGGATTCTGCGGAGCATTGAGGGAACATCGAATTCCGACGCTGAGAATCGCGCATGGAATTCCCCCGGAATTCTCGGAACGTGAGTCGCAAAATACTGGGCCAAATGAAAAGTCAATCCGCACGGATACAGATTCGCCAGCATTCTTTGAAAATCCCCCTTCGCTACGATCTCCGCGAAGCCCAACCGCAATTTATCATGCAATCAATGCGGAAAAAGAAAAATCTGCTATAATTAATCGTCCCGTGCAGTGTCCACATTTCTCCCTGGAACTGCGTGAGTTTCTTGATTCCACCCCCGAAAGGCATATTTTAAATGTTCAAATTCCGATCAGTAGCAATTCCAAAACAAAATTTTTCGCACACATGAACTAACGAACTAATCCTCAAATCTAAAAGGAAAAAAGTCGTTCGGTCCAACAGTAAAGAATCATTAATTTTCAAAGGGTGTCCACTGAATTTGTCCCCGACCTAGAACAATTGAAATTCGTCGAGGAACGAACAGCGTAAAATTCTTAAACCGAAGAGTCGAAAATATAATTTCGGTTTTCCCATCCAGCTTTGTGTATAGAAGGAAACTCGGTGGACAACGCGGCTCGTATTGTTGTCTGAGTGGCGTTTGCGCGGCAGAGATGGGGGGGGGGGGGAGTGGTGGTGGAGGACTTCAACTCCCTCTGCAAAACGAAGCGCATTGTATTTGGCCGAGCGTGGTCCGAATTTTCGCCTAAAAGCGATTTCGAGGGTGTTCTTGAAGGATCGTGACACGCGGACTGGTCGGCGACGACGGCTCTCTGTTTGCACGCTTAATTTTGCCAGGCTTTGTTCGCCGACGTCGCCAAAGAAAATTAATTTTCCGTGCATAGTCGGGCAGGTGAAAGCTGCGGCTTCACCTCGAGGAACATTTTATCGACCTCCCTTCCCCTCTTTCTTTTTCCATTCCCCTCACTTCTTCTTCGTCTCTCTTTCTCCCTTTTCTCTCTTTCTGCGCGAGCAGAACCCAAACACTTTCACAACCGCTCGAACCCGTTCGTTTCCTTTGGAATGGAAGTAATCGAAATTCGATCCCGGCTGGATCAGAAATGAAGGGGCCGGTTATCGGGTTCTTTGCTCGTGGTACGCAGGGGCGGAGAATGATTGGGGAACCGAGGGCGAAAGTAATTCGATTCTGTTGCGCGGAACATATTGGATGATTGGAGGGAAATTTATGTGGCTTCGCTGTGCGCACGAATTTCGAGTTTGTTAGCCAGCGAGGTTGAAGGTTTTCGGGGGCAGGGGGCACGAGGACGAGCCACCGACTGACAGGAAATTGTGCAGACAGCTTCGCGAATTTTTCTACCGAGAAATTGAATCTACCAGCTTCCTGGAAGTTCGCCGAATTAATCGACTCTGTTATTTCTCGCATTCGACCGCGACCAACGAAGATTTGTTCTGCCAGTCCGAGATTGAACCCAACTGAAAATTATCGGGGCTGCTCGAAATAGTTGGGAGGGAACTAACGAAAAGATTTCGAAATGTTAGGTGGGAGATAACCATCAAATTTCGTGTCTTTCATTTTATATTTTATTTTGTATTTTTATATAGCTAATCTCTGTTGCATGTAGGATTTATATGGATGTTACGAACATTTTTATTTTATATGCTCGAAATTTTAATTGGGAGGGAACTATCAAAAAGATTTCGAAATTTTAGTTGGGAAAGAACCATCCGATTTTGTGTCTTTCATTTTATATTTTATTTTGTATTTTTATATAGCTAATCTCTGTTGCATGTAGGATTTATAGAGATGTTACGAACATTTTTATTTTACATGCTCGAAATTTTAATTGGGAGGGAACTATCAAAAAGATTTCGAAATTTTAGTTGGGAAAGAACCATCAGATTTTGCGTCTTTCATTTTATATTTCATTTTATATTTTTATGTGGCTAACATTTGTATTTCACGTAATGATCCGCATTCTATTAACCCCATGCACTACTATTTATTTTGTGGGCATAGTGATCGCGAATTCGACACCGTACCGAGTTTCATAGAAAAAGAAAGAAAATTTATATTCATTGTAATAAAAAAATTGTACGTACATCAATTACCTTCGACGCTCGGATACGACAGCAACGTTTCCGCTCCGCCGCTGGCAACATGCTAACGTCCGTATAATAATTGTCGGAATTAATAATTATTAATGTCGGAGGAACGACGACCGTAATCCGTGTTACGAATCCCGTTAATCTGTAACCGGCGCGGATAAGCGACCCAGTTTTCCGGGCCGCACGACTTGGAAACTGCGAAAGTATGGATTCGGATTTTGACGCGCACTCGCAATGCGCTTTTGATGCATTGCTGCTGCGGGCGCAACGTTAATTCACCAGCCCTTCCTTGTTTCAACGAAACCCTTGTCTGCGTCTTCGGTCTGGCGAAGACAAAGCTGTATTCCGCTATACTTTGGATTAGAATTCGCGGAGACCAAAGTTTCGCACTCGTCGTCAATATTACGATAATTATTATGCAAATATCGCAATACTACCAAGAAAATAAATCAGTATAATCAGTAGATTAGACAATTAAATAATTAAATCATTAAGTAATCGATCAGATGATTATAATTATTTTTTGGTGCCACCGTATCTGTTTAAAAAAAAAATATTGCTTTTAAGAATCTGTTGATGAAGCCTAGAGCTAGAACAATTTATTTCATCCTGAATTTGAAGGGTTGTTTTCTACTGTGTAAGAATGTAACTAATATCTTCTATTATTAAAACTAATCGAGTGACTCGTCGGTCCAAATGAAAATTTTATATTACCGCAAATAAAGTGGTACGATCTAAAGTAATAAGTAATTAAATAAGTACATATCCTTCGTCTTGGAACTGTCCTATGCACACGAAACGAGTTCGCAGAATAAAAATACCAACAAAACCCATGCAATCTTTATCGTGGCTAAAATTTCCGCGATGCTGCAGCAAATCCTTCTTTGCGAATAAATACACAGAATCCGATTGCTTAAAAACACAGGAACGAGCACAAACATTCGCTCGTTGTTTCCTGTGTGCTGAACGGAATTATTAGTTTGTTGTACAAGCTAATGCGTCCCTTTGTTGTAAAAATCTCAAGTTATAAGAAATTAGTGCCGCTTTGGCGTTGACATAATTCCTGAAATAACAAACGTGAAATAGTGCACGTGAAATGGTGCACGTGTACTAAAATGCACGCACAATAATACACGTGTGCCCTTGTACTTAGATGCACGCATGTGGTTAATATGACACGTACCGACGTACGTGCGCGTGAAATACACGTGAAATAAGGATGAAAACGTTTCCCTTCGCGAGTTTGTCTTCGAATGGACAAGTATCGAGACTGTACTGTACTTTGTTCGGTAAAATCCCGGCAAATTGAAACCCGACCGGCTGTCAGACGTGCGTCACGCGGATTTATATGTCTTCGCAATCTGCAGAATCCCGGAGGTCTAACTAGAAGATCGCGGGCCTGCCGGGAAAAAGGTAAATGGCATACTTTCTTCTGCGTGCGCTGAAAAATTCTATGCATCCGTGAGTGCATCCCCGCGACGATAGCAAGACGCGCCGTAGCGCGGGGTTGAACGTGGAATAAAATTGTTGCTCCAGTCCCTTACGGATAAAGGAGCAGTCGTCGTAAAATTCGCCGGGGAAACAGAAAGGGAAAATTTCATATATCTTTTTATCCGGTTGCTTTTACGCGCGTCGGCCCACGGCGCGGCGGCGCGCGCGAAAGCCCCTCCATTTACGTGTCGCATAAAGAATTGATGAAAATGCAGAAAACGTTTCAGACGGATTCCGGGAGGAAAATATCAAACTGTTACGCGCGGCCCTCCCCTCGGAAACAATCCTTCCAATCGCTAGGAAACGAGCCGGGGCTGAGCCACGGAAACACGTATCTTTCATCTCGCAGAAAGGGTCCCGGAGAGTTCCGCTGGAAAACACGCCGTTCGTTTTCCACCGACTAATCCATCTGGCTGATCGAATCGGCCCACTCGGAAAAGCGAGTTCCCCGTGTCCGAGTGTCCTGCGGTTGTCGTAGACGTTGTGGACCTATTAGTAATTACGTAACAAATTTTTATTGGTCCGGCGAATTGTTGAAACACTCTGAATAATCGTTACTTGACTGCGGATCTTTGTGCAAAATAAAAACTGTCTGCCTCAATTGTAAGAAACAGGGACAAAATAAAATCGTCATACTTTCTTTAATCATTTCAACAGAACGAAAATAGTGATCCTTTCTTGTGATAAATGTATCAATTCAGACAATGTTTTTGACAATTTGAGACAAAATACCAGACTTATTGTAAAAATTGTGCAGCTATTTACTATTTGCACAAGACATTTTTGTATCAATTCTAAAGATATTTTGAGTTATGATTACTGTTCTCCTTTCCTAAGCTATATTGTTTAAAACATTTGTTTAAGCCAATAAAAAAATGTGGTTCCATGAGAAAAATAGGACCTGAGAAAATTTATAATAGTTTGAAACAAAATACCAAAGGTGGATAATTCAGCAGTTTAGTTATTGAAATATTTATGTTTAAATAAGATTTTATTTGTTATTTTCATTCTGGAAGAATATTTGGAAATGTCTGTTTATTACACGTGTATTAGGATTATTAATTAAAAGAAGTAATAGCTACTGTAGGATACATCAGAAAAAATTTGTATTAATATTCTTTTTCGAGAACATGAGAAATAGTTATTTCATCTGATACTTTTCGTTTAAAATGCTGTCCTAATTCTTTAATGTTCCCTTTAAATCATGTCCTCTTAAGAGAAAACGTACCTTATATTTTTAATTACATAAAGTATTTTCTGTTTGTCGTTTAAATTATAAAAATATAATTTTCAGCCATATATTGCTTGAATAATTTCTTCTGCTCAAAGGGAAAACCGGAATTAATGAGAAACAGAAACATTTCAAATTACACAAAAATTGTTCTGTAAAGTAAGGTACGAAGGAAACATTGTTTTCGTCGACTGGAAATGACTTTGTAATGAAAGTTAAATGGGAATATTATTAGTAATTCTTAATTTTAAAGTTTTACAACAATAACGCGGGGAAATAAAATGTTATTAGCATTTATTAATGTTAACGATTTGTTGCACTTTAAAAATTCACGCATGACGTAAAATGCCATAAAAATTCACAGTCTAATTAACTACACGTAATCTTCGTAGCAGATTATAAACTAATCCAGTGGCATCCTTCACTTTAGTTTTATTTTTAATGTAGGATTTAATTAGCAATTATTTAACACGTGTTTAATTAGTAATTTGTCTTAATTGATTTCGACGACAGATTTCTCGAGCCATACGAAATACTGAAATCATATTATTAAATATTATATTATATTTCCAAGAAAGAAATATTGCATGATATTAAAAAATAATGAAAAATGATGGAACAAAAATGTTGCAGGTAGATAAAGTGATCTACACACAGAACACCAAAAAAAAAAGAAGAAGTGTAACAAAAGGAGAGCTGCGCAATATGATGAATTTTGGTTCGCAGAAACTCAATGAAAAGTATGAATACACTCTAACATACATGCACACCAAGAACAGACCATAACATCCAAGAATAAAGAAGAAAAAGCGCAGCAATAAAGAACGACCGGAAGATTTGTATGCAGAAATATGCACGGTTTAGAGGAACAAAAACGAAAGTAATACAGTCCGTAGTACTAGTAAAACTGGTAGTAGGAAAGTACTGAAAGACAAAATAAATGGGGCAAGACTGGCATAAAAAAGAGTTACTGTCAGGAGAAGAAAAAGAAGAAGAAGAAATGGAAGAAGTCACGTTGAAAGAAGTAGTACTTTCTCGTAGAAGAAATATTGATGTGTCGGTAGTAAAATCTTTGAAAACCGTGGAAAACTTGAGTCGTGTGCAAGTATAGTAACGTCGAATATTAATGGATCGATGCTCAGTGAATTCTCGTTGGTTCGTGCATTCATATCGCATAAAAATGTCCACAGACATGTAGAATGCAAAGAATAACAAGGACTCATGGTCCAAATATTTTTCTTGCAACTACCCTACATTTCTTCGCAAAATAATTTCTACATATGTGGAAATCAATAGTGTAGACATAATATCAAGTCTGTGATAAATATATTTATGAAATACAATAATATAAAATTGTTCATGCGAAGGATGAAGGAAAATGCACTACACCCTGCTTATTAAATGTTTGTCTGACATCTGACGTTCCTATTCTACTTGTGGAATCAATAGACTGCAGAGGTATGTCCCAATATAGATTTTTATAGAAAAAAGTTTTGAAAATAATTGCTTTACTCTATTAGAGCTTCACCCAATTGCACAACAAATAAAAAATTTGGCTGTATTACTTAAAAAATTTGTCTACCCCTCTATTCAACACGTCTGACAATAGACCACTTATACTATTCAATCAATAATAGTGTTTCCAATTCCACTAATCTATGCTGGCTTCCGAACCGAAGGCAGTTTCACTCTACTTCCGTAACCACATAACTAGCTTATTCTACTCGTCCGGTCATGAACTCCCTCGTACTACTTGGCTGACCATAAACTACGCTGCACTACTCCTCAGACCACAAACTTCCCAATTCTATTTGCTTAGCCAGCTACTATCCCATTCTACTTGTTTGACTATAGAGTGATTCACCCACATTGTCTGACTACAAACTGACCATTTCTACTTGTTAATCCACAGAGTTCGCAATTCTACTTGTCTGGCTGGATACTTTTAATTCTACTTTCTTCAGTTACATTGCACTTTTCTGATCACGGACTGATGTTCGATTTCAGAATGCAAATGTTATGAAGTGAGTTAATTAAAAAAAAATTTGTTTAACTGTTTTGAGTTTCGCCGATATATTTTTGTGTTTAATGCATAAAATTCGCAATCTGATGGTCAAGGAGGTTTCCAGGAGTGGCGACTGGGTTTCTGGATTTCTCTATCGAGCAATCAAGGCGAAATCGGCAAGCGACCGAAAAACGGGTCGTCGGATTTTCGCTTAGGTCGTCGAAAATTCCGCGTCCGGCGGCCGCGGGTTCCGGTACGCATCTGTCCGCGTATAGAATCCGCAGGTCGCAACGATGCGGCGCGGGGCGTGTAAAATCTGCAACGCGAGAGAGAGAGAGAGAGATTTTGCCCAGGAGAAGTTAACGAAGCAACTTCTCTCGGCGCGGTACGTGTTTCGGGGGGCCGCAGATTATTACATTGAATCCGTTCGTCGTGTCTCGCTGATACAAAATAGCAGCCGGGTGACTGTGAAATCAGCCCGGCTGGAAATTCGTCGGATCCCCGCGGAAATAAATTCCCCGAGAGCCATAATTTCGCAATAAACGTTCCTCGAAAAATGTGGCCCAACGAGCCGTGAAATCGGTTTCACGTGAATGCGACCGGGGAATCTTCTTTATGCAGCCGCCACCGCCGCCGATGTTCTTTAAGAAGCTGGTTCCATCATGGTGGAACCTCCGTTATGCGAACCGATGGAGGAGCCAGCTGTTTTTGCGATTTCTTTCGGTCGAGAGAGAGAGATGACCCTTTTCAGAGAAACGTTCTTGAAGCGAAGCGGATTTTGTACTAATGGAATTAGATTCGCGATCAATTCGTTTTGTTGGAGCATGATTCATCTGGACCTTCCAAAAAATCAATAGTACACTCGCCGATTTAGAAACACAGTTTCAAATACACGAGTTTTTTTATTGAGTAATGTATGTATCTGGTTTTTGAGTATGGCGAACATTTTTGTAAATTCATGCTAATTCGCCAGTATAATTTAACCTAATTTTCCAAGCGGTTTTTCCGTCGGAAGCAATTGCATCTCGTAAAAGTTCCGAGCAACTCGTTTAAATTGGAGATATATGGGATGACCAGTGTTTACAATTACCATTGCTAATACTGTGATTAAACACTATTGGATCGGCAAAAAATTCTTCTCTTTAATGGGCAATGCATACTTGAATCCAGCGCAAACGCCATTCGGTTTTAAACTTCTGTAAAGAAAAAAGTGGAGGAAAGCTTTTTGAATCCGCAACGAAGAAAATTTTTTTACCTTTCGCGTTGCACAAAGTTTAACCGAGGCTAATGCAATTTTCACTTTAACCTTTGCCCGATGAACTCCTCATTACAGAGTGCTTTCATCAAAGTATTTCCTGTTTTTTTTTTTTTTTTTCGAAGATAGGAGTCCTCGATTTTTTAAACATAAGGTTCAGCAGAGACGGTGATTGCAAGACATGGAGATGCAAATAAATATCGATTTTTCAGCTATGACATGACATCTACGATTTTTAAAAAGTCGTCAGTATTTAAACATTTATAATTTCGTGAAAAAGGATCGTACAGCGTTAAACCTAAACAAATAATCCAACAGTAAAACTAAATAAGCTTTAAATATCCACAATCCTCAAATAACTTTTGACGCCACTGTATTTCACGGGTACACTTGATTGGTTACAGCAAGCTCAATTTACTTTGAACGCGTGTACAAAAATTTGTAAATCTGGCCAAAACATGAACGAAAGGGAGCGTGAAAGTCTGCTGGCGAAAGGTATCGTACTCTCATCGGAAAAAATTCTTGAAGTCGGCTTCAAATATCGCGTCGCAGACCGGAGGGTTGAAATTAATTTTACAACGTCGAGCTTTTTGAGAAATGATTCCTCTGGACCACCGGCGATTTTTCTTTCTCCGTGACTTTCGGGGTAGTTCTGCGAATCACGGGGTGGCGGTTGATCAGGAGCAGGTAGGGAATTTCCGCAGGCGGAATCGTCGATTCTAAGTAAATCCGGAAATTGCAGGTACGCCGAGAGCGATACGTCAATTCTCGGCAGGGCAATCTCTCCGGTGGGTACGCAGAGCCGCGACACGCTCCGTTGCCAATTAATTTGCCGGCGATCGAATTGATTTCGATACTCGACACACCGAGTTACTCCGCTATGTGTAGCGGAATCACCCGGCCCGAAAGCTCTCCCACTGACGTGCACGGGACAGTTGTCAATTAATCGGCGTGCCATCCATTAGTTTCCCCTTCTGCCGCTATAATGTCCCTGTATACCTACCGAGAATGCATATTCCTACGAGAATGCGCCGCTCCGGTATCAGGATGACGGGCACTGCTCACTATGCAAATCCGCTCCGAGACGATCGACGGAAAGTATTCGGATTACTCTCGGGATCCATGGACCGGAAATACCGATTTTCGCTCGGGATTTTGCATCGACGAGTAAATGCGAACCGACTCTTGCACCGGAGAATTGAGAGCCGCACCGGTATTCATACTTTTCCTCGGCTTCGTTACCGACCGAGGGATTTCATGCCATTATTTCGGTGCGCGAAATATTAGGTTGTCGCTGGACTGATGATTTTTTGGGCGAAACGAAAATTGGCTGCGCAATAACGCAGCAAATATATATATGGAACTATGTATTATTCCTTTTCTCAATTATTCTGTGAAAAAGAATTTTTTCTTAAAAGATAAAACAGTCTTCTCGCTGTAATTGTTGTATCTTCGGGTCTGCCGAGCGGCTGTTCTGTAGGTACTACATTCTCTGTAGTGTGCCGAAAAAATCAAAATTCCTTATTTTTGGGTTTTCGTCAATGAAACTTTTACCATCCTATTCGCCTCGTTTTTTCTGATTAAGATCATACCAAACACGATATACGGTGAATTCTCGATATATGTCAACAACACGGGTCTTGCCAGCGTCGTGTATCGTCCAAGAGACATACTCGAGCCGTGTTATGTTTGCAGTCCTCGGCGTCCGAAGTCTCTCGACCTTCGTGGCCTCTCACGAGGTACACCCCGCGGTAGTGGGGATAATTCAGCGACGTTTATCATCCAGGTCCAGTTGCGGACATTTACGGTAGAGATGCACGAATTCTTAACTTCGCTTGTTATGTAACTCCTTTCTTAACCTGGCTGTACTGTACCTGGCTGTGAAAATGTATTTATTCGTTTCATGAAACGTGTCTTTTTTTGTTACAATTTAACGAACGGGAAAGAAAAACATAAAATATTTGACTGCAGGTGTAGCGGCCATCGGCACGTACATTTAGTAACATTTGGCGTGCAAATGGTCGAGCGAGTTTATGGAACCCGTTGTCCCACAGCTGTTTTTGAGAAAGCCGTTAGGCGTCTTAGCAGTTTTTGTTATGGCACGTATTGGCCATTAGATTTTTACCATCGGCCTCAACAGCGCGTACGGGTATCATAAACCTCGAGTTTTCCAAAGGGACCCGGAAACTAGGCAGGTAGGCGATAGCCGGCCGCGCCATGCACCGCGGGCCCGTCGGAAATCCCGCTGCATTACCGGAATTACGGGGACACCCCCGCGTTTAGAGAGACCGCGCCAAGGTCGAGAAGAGTCCCCGAAAAAGGTACCTGATTGGCTAAAAAGGCTAATTCAGCCCCGGCCAATCAGGACGATTCAGGAATAGGCAAAAAGCCTGCGAGAAGAAGACAGAGCAGAAACGTTTCGACCAGAGATCCGAACACACCTCGCGCCGCGTATAAGTTAGAACTCTGTAATCGACTAGAATAAACCAAGTTCCTGGGTCGAACACGCTGGGGAGATTTATTTAATCCAAACCTCCATATCCGTACATTGGTGACACCGACGTTCGAGGAACGAGTTTTTCTAGTGCGAGTTCGCGTAGTGCAAAGGTGTTGAAAGTGCACAAGTGTCGTGAAAGCAATCATGTCCCAACCAGACGGTCTCGTACCAGGAGACGTACGCACAGCGGCCACCGAGGTGCATCGAGTGGCAATTCGCGTGCCACCTTTCTGGCCGGAACAGCCGTTAATCTGGTTTAGTCAGATCGAGGCACAATTTATCCTGAATGGCATCACAGCCGACGCGACGAAATTTTATTATGTTATGTCGCAGCTAGATGCGAAATACGCGATAGAAGTCCAAGACATTTTCACGAACCCGCCGGATAAGGACAAATATGAGACGCTGAAAAAGCAGCTAATCCACCGATTGACGGCCTCCCAAGGCAATAGGATCCGGCAGCTGCTAGAACAGGAAGAAATCGGAGACCGATCCCCCTCGCAATTCTTACGGCACATGAGGCGTCTAGCAGGAACCACTGTGTCGGACGAATTCCTGCGCACATTATGGGCAGGTAGATTGCCGAACATGACTCGGGCGATCGTGACAGCACAGGCGGACCTACCGCTTGACAAGTTGGCAGAAATTGCGGACCAAATCCATGCAGAAGGAGCTGGCCAGCCGCAGATAGCAAGCGTCACGACGGACCGTGGAACTGAGATGCTGCTCCAACGATTAGAACAATTGGAAGCGCGCATCGCGGAGTTGTCTGTTTCGCGCCGTACAGAGCGTAGTGGATCTCGGTTCCGACGCAGATCGCGATCGCGCAGCAAAAGCAGGGAGCAGCAGCACTCATCACAAGGAAAAGTATGCTGGTACCACCAGGTCTTCAAGGAGCGGTCGACGAAATGCCGTTCACCATGCAGCTATGAGTCGTCGGGAAATGGACCAAACCGGCACTGAACGCGGCAAGCAGTGACGGCCACAGAACCAGCCGCCTTTTCGTTACCGATGACGTAACGAAAGAGGAGTACTTGATCGACACCGGTGCAGACCTTTGCGTATACCCACGTACACGCGTTAAAGGCAGACTGGAGAAGACGTCGTACGAGATGTATGCGGCGAATGGTTCAACGATCTGTACGTACGGAGTACGTACAATAAACGTCAACCTGCGGCTTCGACGAGCGTTCCAGTGGAGGTTTATCATCGCGGACGTCGACAAGGCCATAATCGGAGCGGATTTCCTGAGCCACTATGGACTTCTTGTGGACCTGCGGAACCGTCGCCTCCTGGACCAGACTACGTCGCTGTTTTCAACCGGCAGGATCGCTGGAAGTGAGGTCGGATCAATCAAGACCATCGTGGGAAATTCGCCGTATCATCAGATCTTGGCGCAGTTTCCCGACATCACACGACCGACATCGACCCCGCGCAAGGTAAAACACGACGTAGTCCATTATATTACCACGACTTCCGGACCCCCTAGTTTTTGTAAAACGCGTAGACTTTCCGCTGATATGTACCAGGTCGCGCGAACAGAGTTCGAAGAGCTGTTAAGCCAGGGCCACATCCGTCCGTCCAAGAGCCAGTGGGCTTCGGCCCTACATATGGTGCCTAAAAAGGATAACGGATGGCGACCCTGCGGCGACTATAGAACTCTCAACGCGCGCACGATCCCGGACCGTTATCCGATTCCTCATATAGAGGATTTTTCGCGTCTACTAGCCGGGAAAACGATTTTTTCTACTTTAGATCTGGTGAGAGCGTACCACCAGATCCCGGTAAACGCGGACGATATCCCCAAAACCGCGATAACCACTCCGTTCGGATTGTTTGAGTACACCGTAATGCCATTCGGACTGAGAAATGCTGCACAAACGTTCCAACGTTTTATAGACAATGTTGTAAGAGGCCTTGACTTCTGTTACGTTTATCTCGATGACATTTTAGTGGCATCAAGAAACGAAACAGAACATAAGGACCATATAAAGCAGCTTTTCTCACGTCTGAACCAATACGGTATTGTAATCAATCCGAGCAAGTGTGTTTTCGCCGCGGCCGAGGTGAAATTCCTAGGGTATATCGTGAACAAGGAAGGCACTAGACCGTTAGCTGATAAAGTCAAAGCGATTGTAGATTTCCCGAGACCCGAGGTTGTTAAGCAACTCCGTAGGTTCCTCGGAATGATCAACTTTTATCGGAGGTTCATACCTAACGCGGCATCGGTACAGTCACCGCTTAATCGGTTGCTTTGCGGTCGCAAAGTTAAAGGAAACGCTCCGATTGAGTGGTCGACAGACGCGGAAAAAGCTTTCCAAGCGTCGAAGGAAGCTTTGGCAAACGCGGCATTATTAGCGCATCCGTCGGGTCACGCGCATCTCGCAATAATGGTTGACGCGTCGGATTTCGCGTTAGGCGCAACGTTGCAGCAGCGGGAAGAAGGTTCGTGGAAACCTTTAGCTTTCCACACGAAAGCCTTGTCTCCCGCGCAACGTAATTACAGCGCGTACGATCGCGAATTATTAGCCGTCTATGCCGCGGTAAAGCAATTCCGACATGCTGTCGAAGGCCGCAAGTTCACGGTATACACCGACCATAAACCGCTGGTGTTTGCATTTAGTCAAAAGTCGGACAAATGCACACCCCGGCAGTTTAGGTACCTAAATTACATAGGACAATTTACGACCGACCTGAGACATATCAGCGGTAAAGACAATGAGGCGGCAGACGCTTTGTCTCGAATAGAGTCCGTAACCGCATCGTTAGATTACGATGATTTAGCGAGGTCACAAGTAACGGATGAAGAATTGAAAGATCTTCTGACCGCGTCTGACACCTCATTGGAACTAAAACGCATAAAATTAGTAAATAGCGCCACTCAGATCTATTGCGACATTTCGACCGGAAATGTCAGACCATTTGTAACAAAGCCTTTTCGACGTCAGGCGTTTTTATCCGCACACGCGCTTTCGCACCCCGGAATTAAAGCCACGGTACGATTAGTAAAAGAACGTTTCGTATGGCCGTCGATGGAAAAGGATTGTCGCGAATGGTCCCGACGTTGCATCGAGTGCCAACGCGCTAAAGTAAGTAGACATACAACGAGCCCTATCGGTACCTTCGCGTTGCCATCCGCTAGGTTCGAGCACGTGCACATCGACCTAGTGGGGCCATTACCGATTTCGCGCGGGAATAGATATTGTTTAACGTGTGTAGATCGTTTTACGCGATGGCCAGAAGTTTTCCCGATCGAAAACATAGAGGCCGAAACCGTCGCGAGAGCGTTCGTTGCTGGATGGGTTGCACGTTTCGGTACGCCTTTAAGGGTCACTACCGACCAGGGGAGACAATTCGAGTCTCAACTATTTAAGCAGCTCAGCGTCCTCCTAGGCACGACGCATTTACGCACGACTGCATATCATCCAGCAGCGAACGGCTTAGTGGAACGTTTCCATAGACAGCTAAAAGCAGCGATAAAATGCCACGGCGATGAGCGTTGGTCGGATGTACTCCCCGTAGTTCTGCTGGGCATCCGAGCAGCATATCGCGCAGATTTAGAGGCATCGGTCGCCGAATTAGTATACGGCGAAAAAGTGAAGTTACCGACGGAATTTTTTTTCCAACAGAAAGGGAAATAACACGGAACCGGTAGAGTTAGTGAAGAAGCTCCGCGAACATTTTCGTGATGTAAGACCGGTCGCGGGGTCGCGACATGGACAAAAGAAAATTTTCGTTTTCAAAGACTTGTCCACGGCATCACACGTGTTCGTGCGAGTAGATGCGACAAGAAGCCCCTTAGATAACCCGTATGAGGGACCGTTCCCTGTTATTTCCCGTTCGCAGAAAACGTACGTCATTCGACTTAGAGGTAGGGATGCGACAATCTCCATAGATCGACTCAAGCCGGCGTACACCTTTGATAATAACGACCAGGTACAAACCCATGCGCAGACGTCCTTACCTACCGACAATACCGTGACAGAAGACAATAACCCACCTTCCGTACGAGAACCGATACGGACGCGTTCAGGTAGACAAGTCAAATTTCCAGAGCGTTTACAGGTTGGTCGGTAGGTCAGTTTTATTGTACATAGATAAACAATGTATATAGTAGTGTATATAGATAAGTTGTTTAGTAAGTTTAGCCGTTATTTAGAATAAGTAAGTATAATAGGACGTTTGCACTGGCAGGGGGGTGATGTAGCGGCCATCGGCACGTACATTTAGTAACATTTGGCGTGCAAATGGTCGAGCGAGTTTATGGAACCCGTTGTCCCACAGCTGTTTTTGAGAAAGCCGTTAGGCGTCTTAGCAGTTTTTGTTATGGCACGTATTGGCCATTAGATTTTTACCATCGGCCTCAACAGCGCGTACGGGTATCATAAACCTCGAGTTTTCCAAAGGGACCCGGAAACTAGGCAGGTAGGCGATAGCCGGCCGCGCCATGCACCGCGGGCCCGTCGGAAATCCCGCTGCATTACCGGAATTACGGGGACACCCCCGCGTTTAGAGAGACCGCGCCAAGGTCGAGAAGAGTCCCCGAAAAAGGTACCTGATTGGCTAAAAAGGCTAATTCAGCCCCGGCCAATCAGGACGATTCAGGAATAGGCAAAAAGCCTGCGAGAAGAAGACAGAGCAGAAACGTTTCGACCAGAGATCCGAACACACCTCGCGCCGCGTATAAGTTAGAACTCTGTAATCGACTAGAATAAACCAAGTTCCTGGGTCGAACACGCTGGGGAGATTTATTTAATCCAAACCTCCATATCCGTACACAGGTACAATGATAGTAACAGTGGTTGTATTACTGCATAAAATGATGAAATTTTGAAATGTTTTAAGTACGGGCGAAATTTACACTGCTCGATTATTAATATTTCAATTTGCTGGCGAAACACCTGACCCAGACGAAAACGTTTCGGATTAAACGATCCGGTTTGGTCACCTGAGACTAATTCAGAAACGTCGGATTGCGTAACGGGCAGCGCGTTCACGAAATTGCGTGATACGGAATGGTTAATGTTGCAAATAATTTCGTTGGTATAATTGATTAGTCGATAATTTGTCGTCACCTAATTGTAAGCCCTATCGTTCGAAAACATTGCATGTTTACTGAACGTGTTGCGTGTGTGCCCCGTGCTCGCGCGCTTAAATCGTAAATAAACGCCAGCAAACTTCGCTACGGAAATGTAATCATGATTTTCATAGTAACTGCTAACGGACCCGCTTAGGTATTCCGTGAAATACTGCGGGACTTTGTCACATAATCAAGCTGCATTTGTACCGTCTGATTCTGCGATGATTTGAACTATATCAAATGTTAAATGCAAGTGGATTAATGTCGAAACAGAAATATTCATTATTCTTTTTAGTAGGTGTTATTAGGTATTATCAAAATTTTAACCGGGACATTAATAACGAGAAAAGTGATCTCTTCGTGCTCAGTTAAGTAGAATTAGTTACTTGCGGATCAGACTGTTCGATAAATCGTCTGGCAACGAGCTAGTAGAATAGAACCACCGTTGGTCAGACAAGCAATTAACCTGTCACTTAACAGAGCAGTAAAATGAAGTCAGTTTCCTATTACAGGAGTTGAATGGCCATGTCCACGATTTAATTAAATCATCTAAACTTTGACGTATTCTTGAACCAGACAGTTATTTTCAATTGATTAACGATTATAGAAGTAGAATTAGACTGCCTAGAATCAAACGAGTAGAATACTCGTGGTTTAGAGATTGACAGGTAGAATAGGAACCCACCGTACCGCATAATCAGACAACTGAAATGAACACTCTATAGTCGAAAACTAGACTGGGAGCTCTGTATTATTGAATAGGTAGAATAAGACAGCATGCGACCTGACAGGTGTAACGAATCCACTGTAATTGATATTCAAGCAAGTGGAGTAAGGCAATCATTTGGCCAACCAAGTGGAAAAGGTATTTAATGCCTCTGGCAAATAGAAAAAGTCGATTGTTATTCAAGCAAGTAGAATAAATCGATCATTGTTCGAGCCAATAGCATAAATTAGTAATTTCTCAAACAAAGAGGACAAATCCATTGTTACTCAGGTAATTGTACGTAAAATAAATCGTTCGTTGACTGAACAAGTAGACTCGATTATTCTTGGAACCAACAGAATAAATTTCTGAATGTTCAAACAAACAGAGCAAGTCCACCATCACTCAGCTAATTGCAAGTAAAATGAATCGTTCGTTGGCTGAACAAGTAGAATAAGATTCTTCAATCCAGTCGAATAAATTGATGAATGTTCAAACAAGTAGAATAGGTCGATCATTCTTCGACCCGATAGCATAAATTGATGAATGTTCAAGCAAGTAGAATAAGTCGATCATTATTCAGTCAAATAGAAAAATTCGATCCTTGTTCAAACAAGTAGAACAAGTCGATCAACGTTCAAACAAGTAGAACGAACAGCCCATTTTTTAAACGTTTACAACAAAAGGAGCAGTGTTCTGAAAAGGAGACTGAGTCGACCACTACGACGTAAAACAGAGATCGTCGAAAATGTAGAATAGAATGGCCTAGTCTATAGTCAGTCAAGTGGTACGACTGGCCATATATTCTGAACAGGGGAACGAGTCTGCCACTAGCCAGACCAGTCGAATAACTCATCGGTTTCTCGCCAAAAAAAAAAGAAAAAAAAAGTAGAATCGAATCGTTGGTCTGTACGATCAGAGAAATAGAATAATTCGATCCACAGTCATACAAGTAGTCCGTTCGCGTATTAAACAAAACGAAATAAACGGAGCAAGAGCCAATCCGCAGGAATCAAATTAGTTTTCGACCGAGCAGCGAACTTCGCCGGTCCGTTTAGCAGAGCAACAAAGAAACATTGAAACGATATCCCTTTAATTGGTTCGAGTTATGAAACCAGCATCGCGGGGAACGCGATAATGATAGAGCGAAACCAATTAATCGATGTTGCCGTCAGGCGGCACAAAAAATCAAATCGAGTAACTGAGACGAAAGATTGCCAATTGGTTTTCGCCGAGTATTTCCGAGGTATCTCGAAACTGTTCCGGCGAATCCTTATTAATATGTTCTACAAACAAGCGAACAGGTTCTTCGGAATTGCCGGTTCTTCCTATGACCAGGAAGTTCCTGCTTCACCGAATTGATTCTCTCGACGCTATACCTTACTCCCTCCCCCCTCTCTTTCTCTCTTACACTTTCTCTCTCTCCGTACAGCACTCTCCTTCGCCGAGTTCGTGTCTGTGAATCGTTTCACGGGAGTTGCATCGCGCATAATTGTGTGCATCGCACAATATCGCGTGCATATAGAGAGCAGTGTATGTGTGTGTGTGTGTGTGGGTAAAGTTTCGAGTGCAAGGAAAGTTAAATTCAATTGAATGCACCGGCACTCGCCTGTGACGTTCTACGTTCTACGTTCGTCAATCAGTACGCGTGGATACCCTAACGCAGCAACATTGTTAGCACGAAGCACTAGCAACTAATTTGAATTTAGAATGCGCCGAAATAAAAAGAAACCACCGGCGGTACGATGAAACCTCGATGCTTCTGTAGCTGCGTTAAGTAGATTAAGACGATTTCTCCGTGAAATAAATAATTCAAAGAGGTGCACTCACTGCAGCACAAATTAGCCACATTTTATTCGGAATAAAACATTTTGTTATCTTCACTTTATAAATAACACAGCAAAAGCAACTGAATCTTTATTCTACTCCTTTTAATCGTCTTTGCAAGCAGTAAATAAAATTGGTCTATTTTGTAATTACGAATTCCAGGACGTTTTTCACTGTTTCTAACAATAATATATTTTTACTCTATCGTATTCAATGTAACTCTATAATTATTAGAAAAAATTAATGTGACTTTGAGACCTCTTATGCAACTATTTCTGGGTAATATTTATATGAAGTCAAAAATGTAGATTAAGAAGTTCTTAATATTATTAATTATATTACAGAAACTATGAAATAGCTGCCAGCAGATACCCCGTTCCATTTGATTAAAGATTGGTTCATGAATTAGATTGCAATGTATTTCGCACGTTTCGGCCGAATGTAGCCGGTGTTTCGCTCGATTAGTATCGTGTAGATGTACCATAGCAAGGAGCTCGTCATGTTCGTCTGATTGCATAAGATCCTCATACTACTGAAGCTACTAGCAGTTCGCCTTCCACACACATAAACTTTATATTCTACTCTTTTAACCAAATGTCAAGTTGGTTCTGCATGTCTGACAACGTGAGAGCACAAACGCTATTTGTCTTTCCTGACTAGACACACGTCTCATACTACTACAACCGTCTTGGGATATTCAGTATTGTTCTTGGCTGGCTCGGCACCGGCATCATGCTGTTTGTTCGATTGGGTACAGAAGCTTCCAACGTTCCTCGAAGTTGAATTCTTGTCTGACTACAGACGGCACCGATACTACTTAACTAATCAAATACAGACTATTCGGTACTCGTTCGACTACGTGTATACAGGGTGTATCGCATACTGGGAAGTAATTCCACGCGCAAAAGTGAGTCGAAAAGAAGGAATAAAATTTTTTTGTGTGTGACGCCTCGTTCTCGAGAAAAACGGGCTTAAAGATCCATTTTAAAAGTCGATGCAACATTCGTCTGAAGACGAATCAATAAAAATAATATTTCTGAGAAACGTACGAATGTTACTGCCGAAGAGACGACCGAATTCCCGGCGATATTTTCAGGCTGGTTTTCACTAATATTTTTCTGAATGGAATTCGAGTCGGACAACAGGTCAGAATTCCAGCAAAAGGATGAAGCCATTCGTCATGCCAGCGCGGCGGTCGCGCGCGAAGGTTTTAAATCACGAAAACTGCCGTTGGAAACGTACATTTAAAGGACGCTCGTCGAACAGGAGAGAAAAAGCCGGGTTTGTGTTTCGAAACGAACGGTACCCAACGATTGTTAGTCGAACGTCCGTCAAAAAATAGGGAGGCTGAAAAATGACACCTTTTAACCGGAGCACCGAGGCGGCGCCTGCGAGGACTTCCGGTTTCCGTTGATAGTCGAAACGCTGGTCGGCCGTGTAAATGAATGATCTCGCCGGGGCCATGACTAATCAATCGGTTATCATCAATTATCGTCGGGATATCTGGGTCACGTTGTAGGCTTCTTCAAATAATCGAAAATTGAAGCGAATCGGCCATGAAATCTGGTTAGCCGGATTAACTGACTAGCAGAATCAATTATTCCACGCGTCATGGTTTCCTAGGCGGCCCCCGAACCAGAACAGACTTCCACAATGAATATTTTAAATTCTCTCTCCACCCACCGACCCTCTGACAATCCGACGGGAATATAAAAGGTGTCGTTGAATTTCTGCGTTTTCGTTTTGGTTTATATATTCTCGTGGAAATCCACCTACTCCCTTCCACACCCCTCCGCACCGTGCTGATATATCGCCCGAAATTTCGTTTATAATAACGCCGGGAACACGTTCCTTTGTCGGTGTATCCACCGTTTAAAATGTATAATTATGTTTCGCAATTTAGACTGGCAATTCCCCCGTTTGTTACGCGTATCGAAATCAAAACCGGGTAATTGAATATCATCGCCGAGGAGGATAATTTCAAATGACCGCGGATAAAACGACTCCCAACGTCTACCATTCAAATTGGCCTTCTCGTTAATATGTTTCCAGTAAATTATTTCCAATCGCCAAACGTATTTCACATTTACAAGGGAATATTAATCGTACACCTTTAGATTTTGAAGTCATTCCAAAACAGAATGCGATAGGTATATCCTAACATACAGCAATTTAGCTTTTAACAGTCGTCGTGCAAGCCTTTATAGATGCACTTTTATTGCGAATCACAGGTTGAACGAAAATATAAATAGTAATCGTATATTTCACTTTTCATGCCATTTTCTTATTTCTTTCTATTTATTTTTTTAATATTTTGTAATTAGAAATGAACAAGTAGACTCAAATGAATATTCTGAACTACTGTCTGACTATAGATGTGCTAATTCTACTAGTTTCGCTCCTCTTTTGCTACCAAAATTAAATGTAACTTTCATGTCGCTTTTTTATCTACACCTGCATATTTTTGACTAGATATAATTTTACGCATTCCAGATTCAATTCTGAAACACAAGAGATATTTGTGTTTATTAAAAATTGTGAATTAGAGGCTAGGAGGAATTAGTAATAAACAATTTTAATAGAAACCAGCCGGCTACTGCACTGTTATTAGTGTCCACTGTTATTAGTACACAAATTATTAAAAGCAATCCGGAGATATAGAAGTGAAATAGTTAAACATATTTCTTGTCTGAATAATTTGAATGAGTTGAAGATAAAATGACTGTATCCTTAAATTCTTTCAGAATTTTTCTCCTTTATATTTCACCCACTTATGTTTCTTATAAACGCACGACGCCAGCAATCTAATTACTCCCTTTCACATGTATGCTGCAGGCACCGGCGAACAATAAAGTGTTAATTAAAATAATTTACAATGCATCAGCGAAACAATTTACGCTAACGGAAATTACTTGTGGAACAACTTTTCACGCAATTCTAACTATACAGCAGCTTTATAAAAAATTCTAGACGGAATTGCAGGGAAACTCGATAGTTACACGCAGACCCTATAAATGTCCAGACATTCACATATTTGCGAATTTTGAATAAAAGTTTGCTGAATACATTCTACTTTACGGATTTATTATGTTGCCCTGCGACCTTAATGTTATCCGCGAATGATGCAAACAATACTTATTGTCAAACAATCAATATTATACAGTACACTTATAAATTCTAAATATATCTAAGGAATAACGTACAAATACAAGTGATAGAGACGTATCAAGTTCCAGGCATTTCTGTCACTTGTCCAGTTCTTTCGTGATCAATAGCCTGCGGATTTTATGCAATTATGCGAAAGACAAGTAGGTGAAATACAAAACTGTAAGGATATTAGAAGAATTTAAGAAAATTATTCGACGCAGAAATACACTTTTATGTACATTTTGCTGTCTGTTTAATGATCAATATCATTCCATTGTTTCAAAATGTTCAAAATATACATCTTGTGTTAATAATTTAGCATGTTGGCATTTCAAGGTCATTCAAGGTCATTTATTGATATTCAAAGGTGTAGCAACAAATGCACAATTTATGCGAATTATCAAGATGACTAGACACTTATGGCTAGAATAATGGTTGCACGATGGTTATTATGCTTCGTAAACACCACGAACGAGGAGAAATCGGTATTTGGCGTCGGCCTGATCGGCCGGAAGAGGAACTATTTAGTGTGACTGGGAGAAGAAGCGTATCCAATATTCGTTGCCGCTGAAAAATAAGCAGCTCGGGGGCGTAGCCGTTATTTTCGTTTCGCCCCGAGACGCCGGCACAACATTTTATAAAATACGCAAACGCCTGGTGGCCCGCGAGAAAACACAATATCCGTCCCGAGAACGTCCTGACATTAAATTATTACGTTGACTTCTCCGCTGGAATCCGATAGGGCCCCCGACGAATACGTCATGCCATGCGGAAGGAAATTGGAGCGATTCCTGCTATCTGTCGAATAAAGGTGGCTCCGCGAGTTCATGAATAAAGAGAACAGGGGGTGGGTGGGGAAAGGAACGCTAGCAGAGAGAAAGGGAGAAAGACAGGCAAAAGGGTAAGGCGGGGTGGATTGCAGAAAGAGAGACAAAAGCACGTGGACTGCGTCATGAAAAAGTCCGAGGCGATGGCATGTCATAAAACTGTACCGAGAGAATGCTCTACACAGCAGATAAGAAACTGAGTTTTAGCTCGGACGAGTCGGAACAGAAGAAAAGGCGGGACGCGGTGATTTTCGCGGAAAATTGCCGATCCGTGAATTGTATTGCTGATGAGCGCTGCGAGACCGTACGGATGTTTTCGAGAACGAAGATATCTTCGACGTATCAACGTGTGAATCACGTATTCGCTATCGTCCGACAAGTATTAATCCCCAAATTCTCATGTTTAAATGATATATTGTATTTGGCAATATTTTGAGTCCATGCAAGTAATCATTGTTTGAACATACATATATTTAACGATTTTTACCTTTAAACAAGTTCAATTGAGATTAATTGTTAGAAACTGAGTAGCTGGATGGTGCCTTTGGAATGCTGGGTCGAAATGGATCCGAACACGGACGTTTAAGGGTTGATTTTTTTTTATTGATTCCACTAGTCCACCAGTCCAAAAATTACTATATTCACTTAACAGGAAAACTGAAAAAACACTCGCCAGAATTAAAATACAATTTCATGTTTCATCGCAGAAACATAACGATTGAATTTAAAGTTCTGGGCATATTTTTATTTTAAAATTCGGAGCAAAATCCGTGTTCTCTCTTTGATCACTTATTTGTGAATATTATTTTCGATAAGAACGAAAATAATTGCCGAAGATATTGGATTCAGGGAAAGGTCCGACTTCTGGTCTGACTTCATAATTGCTTCGACCACTTGATAGCGTTCTTATCTAGCGTGTCCGATTTCCTCCGGTTCTCGTTCTGCCGTCTGAATTTACAATTACATGTATTACTGGATACCGTTCTTATTTTGCGTGTCTGGTTTCGAGTAATCCTTCTCGGCTGACCGAACGATTACACGTTCTACTTGCTGATCGCACGGTCGTTTACACAAAGTTTCCAGTTTCTTATATCGCGGTTACGCTTATCTCGAAAAGCATCAAATCTTGTTCGCCTATTTAAATAACTTGCAACAAGGAAGAACGAGTTTATTATGAATCAAGGAAGTTGTCCGGGCGAACAGGCATTAGATTCTATTAGATCGATCGTGTCATCCCACTATTCGTATTCTAATTGTCTGCTCAAATGTCCATCGTTCACTTGTCTGGCTGCCGTGAACCCTAATCTACTTGTTTACTTATATGTGCTCCCTATGCCACTGCTTTGATCAGCCAGTGGATCCCATTCTAACCACTGACAGCCTGTCACGCGTTATTTCTTTAATTCATATGCCTCTATCGCTGTCACGGTGAACGTGTCTGGCCACAGGCTGTCCTCGTTCCACTTTCCCCGATATACACGCATTTGTTTTGCTAATTTCGGTTCTACTTTCGTGTGGGAATAGGAAGCATTTGTTCTGACGTTCTACTTTTCCGTTCGGAGTTGTCTGATTATATTTGTCATCACCCTACAGGGACCATTTTCAGTTGTGACCATATTCTTCAATCGTGAAATCAGGAACAATTTCTGCTTTACTCGTATAATTCACGTTTTTGTGTTCCAGTTTGCTCAGTTTTGCTTTTTTTTTTTGTATAGTCACATTCTTTAATCAGATATTTTAAGTTTTCAACTTTTTTCATTTTTCAAGACTCATTCTTCTTTCCCCACGCAACAAACCTCCCCAGGTACTTTTCCCTATCCTTCGAAAAACTGTCAGATTTTTTCCCCACGCAATAGCAAAATCTCTTCCAACTAAACTTACCTACTTTACCCTTCTTTCGACGACATTCTCAAATTTTTACATCATCATACCGTCAAAACTGACTTTGCCATACTGAATCAAACACATCCCCTCTCCGCTGCCCGCAATTCTCAAATCGAGCTCTCAGAATCAACGTTCGGAGCTTCCCAAAGCCAAACCACCCTAAGTAAACATACCAACCATGCAACAGAGGGTAAAACACGCCCTAGGATCTTAATAGCAAACATAAAAAAAATGTCATTCGTGTCCCAGACCCGAAACACGCACCGAAGCGGAGGAAAGAAGCGTCCAACGTAAATGGAGCATCCTGTAGGTGTAGCGGCACGGGTGGAAGCGAGATAGCGCTAGGAAACGAGGCGAAGGGTGAGAGAGGAGGTGAAGGGCGGAGGAGCGAGGGGTAGAAGGTCGATCAATATCAAGCTAAGCGTTCTCCACCTACGGACCTCCCACCATGTACAGCGTCTCGGGCGAAACGACACGCCGCGCGCTCATCGCGATCCTAGACGAATGGATTTCCGCGAGAGTGAGTGAGAGAAAGAGAGCGAACGAGAGAGAGAGGGACAGAGAGAAATAGAAAAAGGTGGAGCGGGAGAAAGAGAGAGAGAGAGAGAGAGAGAGAGAGAGAGAGAGAGAGAGAGGCTCCCTCTAATTCTGTGTAATCAAGAAAAGTTCCGGTCGTAACGTTCGCGGCAGCACCAGAAGTTAGAAAAGTTTGATGAAACTCGTTGGGGCCCAATCACCTTTATCTCTCTGTGCGTCCGCGGTCGGAAGATCTAGGGGAAATTTCACTGCGTCATCCGGGAGATAGCCCGGAACGATAACGACTGTCACCGGTTCCCTTTCGGACGCCCGGAGACGCGGCCTTTCCTTCTACTTTTTTTCCCCCCACACCACCGACCCGTCGGGTTTTACCCGGAAAAATTGCTTTCCCGATGACGGCTCCCGCGGTGAAACACTTTCAGCGAAAGTTCCCGCGTCCACGAGCACCACCGAATCGCTCCGCGTTCACTTCCGCTGATGGATCCTGCGGACCGGAACACCGTTGACCAATCAGAAGCCTCTCCTAACCTACCCGGCTGTGGAAGAGATTGACCCGAAGAATCAAGCCGAGGTCGAGCTTGCTTGCGAACGGTTTCGCTGCGATCTGCTGTCGACGAGGCTGCTAATGCGTAAAGAATAGTGTTCTCGGAAAACGAACTGGAGACAGAACGGTTATAGATTAGGGTTTACTCTGCTGGAAATTGTAAGTGACGTTGTACCTCTGAGATCGACGATTTTTGAAAATATTTTTGCGAAGATAAATTCTGCAGTCTTCTGGGGAAAAAAATAAATGAAATAATTTAATAAAATTAATAATTATTCGGTTGTTATGGAAAATAGAAGAAACTTATGGAAGAAAGGTTTAGCGTGGTTTCCTGGAAGATATGTGAATTTTTTTTTTTTTTTGTAGAAACGAAATTGGAATGTATAATAATTGAGCGGGATTGGATACAGGAATGATTTTGCGGAAAAATTGCTGGCCAGGAGTAATCAGTGGGTCGGAATTAATTATTTATGAACCCGAGACGAATCACCGGCGAGCATCATCGCAGCGGCCGTTGTAAGTTATGCTTTCGACGTGAAGCACGACACAAAAGCATCGAAAGCAGCTGCCGTTTCAAAGTGCAGTAACTCGACCGAGAGTGCACTCGATGGTACTGGTGGCATGTACAAGCAGAAATTAATTCCCATGGTTGACCGGAATTAGAGTTATGGATTTCAGAATGATTCCCGCGACGCGGAACACGCTCGAGCATCGGGGAACCTGCGTTCGAGTGATGGAAACGTTTCTAATAACACGGGAAAGATAGATACGAGTAAAAACAGTTCGTGAGAGCATGAAACGATCGTGTGATCCTGTATACTGTGTGAAAAATAGGAAAAATACCGCACGTGATGCTTCAAAAATTTCAAACAATAGTGGAAAATTGAAAAAATGAAAGAGAACTCTCTAAGTCAAATGAAAAGGAAATAATATTTAAAGTGACTATTACTGTAGCAATTACATTATTTTTACTATCTTCTCATCTCTAATTAAAAAATGGGGGAAAACACCATTCTCCAAGTCAAGTGAAATAAAAACAATATTTGAAATTTCTACTCCTACCGAAGTTATTTTTATTAGTACAGTTTTTCTTATTAATATCGTTACTATAAATCTTCATTGTACGTATAATATACAGTAACATAACTGAGTATAGAAAATTAAATAAATTGCAGATGTAACAATCTTCTTGAAATTAGTTTTCAACTGATTGTTAATAAAATGATTGATTGCGCCGAAACAACAGAGTAATTTAATTCTAATTAGAGAAAAGTATAACTTAAAGCTAACGTAGCGATACAGAACGACGATTAGCTACCATGATTTTATGATCGGCAATTTACAGAAGCATACTAGATCGATCAAGGGAAATAAGTCGACGAATTATCGAACAGTCGGTATAAAGACTGTATTCCTACAGTCCGTAGAATCAGTCGTGTCAGTGATCAAACAGGCAGAATAAAGAACCATGTAACGAGTAGAATGGGAATGGTGAATAATCGGACAAATGAAAAATGAATATCGCAATTGTTCGAGAAGTAGAATGTAAGTGTAGACAAGTGAATCCGATGTTCGTTACCATTGTACGAAGAGAATTCGAGTTCTGTATCATGAACCAAGTGAGAAACAGACTGTCATTAAGCAAATGAACAAATGATACGATCGAACGAGCAAACTGCAGATCGTCAATCATAGAATAAGTAGAACAGGTCGGCCTTTGGTCAGACAAGGGCGACGAAGTTGATAAATCGCCGACACGAAAAAATAACCATAGTATCGAACAGTTGTATAGTCATTGGTTAATAAAGTCACCAATAAAATTACTTTAGGCCTTACACATACACATTTATTGGTTGTTAGAACATTTCTGCACACCAAACTTTTAACTTGTTACTTAACGTACACCCAACAGTGCTTTAATAGCTTCAAAATAACTTCGATGCTATTGCATTCGATTTAAAGATTTCTTAATAAATTTACCTATAATAGTTATAGTTATCGTGTATGATAATAAAAGTCACTTTTGCTGACAGAATGTTATGGTAAATATTTTCAAGCTCCTCTTTGACATATGCTTCATTCATTCATATAAAAACCATTAAAAATGTTTAATATACGATATTGAGTCAAATTTAATATTGCTCTACTTTGTTCAATATTCAATAAAATTATTAACAAACGAAATGAAACTCTAAAAATTGAAAGGTTGGAAGAATGTTACAAAATATTGAAATATCATAAATGAGCATCAGGAGGCTAAAAATGTTACATTCCGAATGGTTGTGTGCAATAAAATTTGCAGTAAGAATATCGAATTCGAAAAAATCAAAAAATATTAAAATAAAAATGCGACAAATCATTAATGAAAGCAAGAACAATTTGGCTCCCGTTTCTCGCACTCGAGACCGACAAAGAACAAATCGATCAAAGGTTAGATTAGGACAAATTCGCACAAAGATCCGCAGTCTAATTACCAGATAGCTGACATTGAACGAATCAAACATGGTCACCTCGTTGCCGCAAGCGAAACAGAGTTTCGCATTCGATTAGATACGTTGGCATGATCCCGTGCAAGCTGAAATCGATTAACAACAGCGCAGAATCGCCTGGGATTCAAGCAGCCCAAGAAAAGAGCGATGTTTCAGCGTAAACCAGCACGTGCGGAGAGCGCACGGGCACTCGCGTGCTTGGAGAACAATTTATCCGACAATCGTCACACGAGATCTGCTTTAATTACGTAACTGCAATATTAATTATCCCGTGAAGTTCTGTCAATAGCGTCGCTCGCATTCACGAGCGGCTCCCCCAGCGACGGGAACCCGATGTCGTAATTAAAATAAACAACTCAAGGATAACAAGGCACGGGGCCCCGGCCATTCAGCCGAAAATCCTGCGCAATTAGGGCTAAACGAGTTGCAAGCGTCAATTGAAGGTATAATGACGATGGGAACAAAGCTAAGGGAAAATAGTCTGCGCCAGACGCTGTTCAAATGCCCAATGCCAGCTGCCGCCGCGCCGCTACCAAAACGACATTTCAACCCGCGGTATAATTATTAAATAAATCACGCGGAATGACACTCGGCCGAGCGCCTTCTGAAGGGCCGGCCCTTTCATTAACTGGATTCTTGTTTGCCGACAACGTTGTCGCGAAATTTCTGTGAAAGGATTGCGCGCCATTTAGTCAGAAATTCAAAGTGTTAATTGACGTACGAAGTTTCTTTAGAACATAATAGGCAGACAGCGGATCATTATACAAAATAAAAATTTTCCACCTGGATTGCAACAAACTGAAGTGAAATTGACATTTATTTGCTTTCTTAATATGTTCAATAGATCGAAAATAATATGAGAGTATTTTTTTAGTAAGAGAAAATTACACCTAATAAATTACACATAAGAATATTGTTCAGTAAGAGTAAATTACACATCTACTCATTTTTTTCATAAATACAGAAAATCCGCTGTCTAAATAAAACAGAAGTTTCAGAATAGTAATTTCAACTTCTAATTTAATTAAATCTTGATTTATTTTTGGATGTAGCATTGTATGTTATACTAATAAGAAAATATAAATTACAGTTAAAAAAGAAAATAGAAGTAGAAGGAAACAAACATTAAAGAAATTGATGCTATAATACTATGAAATAAATAATTATTCTAAGAAATGTTTTTAGTTGAGTAAACCAAAAATAAAAATGCTAGAAAACCTATTAATTCTACAAATAAATGTGTGTTTACTTACATTCAAGCTGTTGTGCAACTATCAACTTTTGGAATAACGGTCACGTACCTGTAACCGAAATAATAAAGAAGAATTAGATTCAGTTCTCTATTTCCCTTGAAATTATGCTAAATAAAAATCCTGCATTTGTGATATAATTTTAATAAAGAAAATGAGACTGAGAGAAGTTTAAGAATTCTGAAGTTAATAACAAAATACGATGAAATTCAATTTATTGTCTTTACCATTGGGGACACAAGGACACTTTAACAAAAATCAACTTAGAACCCATAAACCAAAAAAAAAATCAGTTAATTTAACCACTCAGTACTAGTGTCAATAAAAATTATACAAAACTTTCTTAAGACTTTGCATTACATTTGTAGCAATTTATGCTCGAATAAACAAATTTAATCAAAAATGACCCCAAACATCTTTTCAACGTTATCACTTCTAATAACAAATTACAAAATATTCATTAATATCTTCCACGGCTTTCACTGCAATCAACTTACGGATAAATAAATTCATTTAGAAATTACCTACAAATTCAGAAATAAAACGATTCGCTAATCATTTTAAAGATATTTTCAGTGAAACCGAATAATTTTTAATATTTTCATTGCTGACAACAATGTACACTGATTATAATGTTCGACGGCCTTTATTGCCCTCAATTCGCGAATAAATAAATGTATGGTAATAACCACCCGTAAAAATATTTTCGTAATTTCGGTACCGACAAAATCAAAAAGTTGAAAGTCTCATTTCGCCCGTCCGATAGTTCTAAGATTCTTTAGTGTAGGCTGAAAGTATCTTAATAGAAACTTTCGCTGCGAGAGAGCCCGGCGGTCGAGGCTACGAGCAGACGTCGTGTCAAGTATAATAGAATATAAACACCGTTACATTACAGGAACAGCATGCTAGCGACATATGCAAACCAACAGCCCTGCACAATCTACTTCGAGTACGTACGAACATGGAGAACGCAGGGAAACAGAGAGCAAAGAGACGGCATGATGTCTTTCCAATAACGGCGCAGCTTTGTATTGATCTCGAAGAAACGGCTGCCAAAGAGAACCGAATTTGTTTAAAATCACGAACGCCCCTCGCTCTCGAACAAATTGACGCATCGGCGACTTTCATATTTTGTCGACGGAACCATCATAAAATCTCGAATACATGAAGCTACGAAAGTGAAAAACTGGTTCCGGATATTTTCTACCGAACGCTTGAATTTCTTCGACGATATTAAAACTTGAAATTTTAATATTAGTAAAACCATGGAACTCAACACCGACGTCGGAGTACACGAACGATTATGTGCAATACACACGGAGAGCGCGACGAAATAAAACCGGAGCATGTAGAATAAAAATTTTTATTTTTAACTCGATACTCCTCGCAGCGGATAGAATGCATTATTCATAAATTCTGCTCGACATTGTCTTCGAGGATGAGAAACACGACCAGAATAGGAATTTAACTTAATAAATCCAGAAATGGGACGAACCTAATCCTACGACACTTTTGTTTCGTCGTATGGAATGACGAAATGAAAAAATTCGCTGACTATTCAAGCTTTCCTTGTTTTTCGGTTTTAGATGGTGCTTAGAAACGTATGGCTACTCCTTGGGACATTCTTGGACATCATTCGCGTTTTATGAACATTCCTACAACCAATGGTAGGCTGCGACATCATGTTTCCCGGCGCGGCCCATAAATTTTTAATTTTCTATCTCGAGCAATATATATTTTTCATAGAGTATAAAAATGTCAGTATTGAAACGCGACCGCCGCATTCTGGACCGTGTGTTCTATTTTTCAGCGAGCGATAAAATTTGTAATACCAGCCGGTCAACGGTATTCATTCTTCCTTGACTTTCCTCCGAAAAAAACGTGAAGTACGAGGGTCGCGAAAATTTTCATCCCCAGCTGCTGTAACCCTGATGTTAATTGGAAATTTCAGTGAGCAAAGTCAGCGTTCAAATGAAAAGTTTTTCGGAGAATCCTGGATTCAAATTTAAGTTGTTAGCAAATTCATTAAAGGAAGAGGTTAAAACAGTTTCAGATTAGTTTTCATCTACTTTAATTTTTGCCTATGTGTCTACAGAAAATAGGAAGTCCTTTTATCCTCTGTAATTAAACGCAGTTCTGTTTCACTTGTCTGACAATATGCAGTTATATTCTACTCATTCGTTTCACTTTTTCCCATGTGAAATGTAACAAAGATTAATGGAAGAAAAAACTTCCTTCATTTACTAAAAGTTTCTCTATTGCAAGAATAAAATAAAAATATTATTAATGTTCATTAATATACTCATTTTCCACATAGCATTTCATTAAAAATCTAGTTATCAGAATTTGTTCTAGTTGATTGCATCACAATCGAGTTGCAAGTCGCCTAATCGGTTACATACGACAGCCACAATACGTCCTCAGATCGATTCCAATCACGAATGGCTATATTCTTTTTATCGAGTGATGAAAGCTCTATGTATCACTCTACTCGAAGAACACCCATTTCATTTTTCTGATCGAGAGATCCCTTTAATCTACCTGTCGAATGATCTACAGTCCAACGTGATCGTAAAATTTGTTGGAACTACTCGTCTGATCATGCACTGCCCTATATCACTTGCCACATTACACGGCAATCGTTTACTCTGCCACTCCTATCGTGAGAAACCTCAATTCTGTGTGTCTGACCATATACTTTCTCATTCTACTAACTGAAATAATGCTTCCATTGCAACTTGGCCGATGATGGACGGTCTGTTTCACTTTACTTATCACTGGATAGTGGATTTTTCGAACTTTAAGATATCTGAAGCTTTAATACTATTTACTAAATTGTAATTTCCACTAATCAGAGAAAGGTCATTTTTGTTCAGGCGTATTTTTTAAATGTCGAAAACATTTTGTATTAATTTTTGAATGCTTATGTAACATAACTCGTTTACTCTGCAGCTTTTGGATGCAGTTTCCCATGTTTATCTTCGAGGAATCTGGTTACTATTAAAGGTGCGCGGCCAGGTGGGTTCTGCTAACAGATATTATTGATTTATTAGTTGTGGTTTAACTACCTACGTAATAGGATACATAAATATTCATACTCGAGAGCTGCCCGACGATTTCCATTTACGTATATTCTATTATTAAGCTGGTCAGCAAAGTTAAAAATAGAGCACTGAATTTTCCAAAGTAAGTAACGGATACAAGCATTATAGAAATATAAAAGGCATTTATCTGTCAACAACATTAATAAATTCTACAGTTCTCTTGAGAGCTTCACTGTCTCGTATGTTTATCCATATGTCTGTTATGGATGCTTAAAGTCCACAATTTTCTATTTATGTTGAAAACGGGTAAATGTGAATCAAGTAGTAGAGAAGTACTGTGTATGGTCAGACAAAATGAAACATAGACTTACGGAATTAGACAGAAAATTGGAGACTTAATCACAATCTTGTTAACATTTTGACAGCTAAAAATCTGAAAAAATGAAAACAATTTTGAGAAATGTCTAAAGAAAAGAAATGTTCCATAAAAAAAAATGATTCGCGACTTCCTGTCGATGTTAACAAATTCATCTCGAAAAACTGGAAAGTCTACGGTCGTACTAGAAACTCTATGGGGTCCAACAATAGTACCACGACCGCCATATTTTCGGGGTTGTAGATACGATAGAGGGAATTTACGATCGAAAAACTGCGGGATTTCCTTCGTGTTCGAGACGTATAGTTGGCATAGAGCGTCTTCCGTGCGATTCCGTGGAAAAGCCCAGGGCTATCCTGCTGAGAGGGTAGTTTCCGAAGGGTGGACCAGCGCGAGGATATTTACGGGTCACCGTGTACGTATTTCGTCGGTGATTGGTGGAATGCGTTTTCGTAGACCGACTGGGGTCGTCGAGAGGATTGAAGTACTCGTCGATGCGAGCTCTTTGTCCGAGGCTGCGCCCTCTCTCGCACCCTCCGCGCCACCCTTGTTGCAACCCCTCTGCTAAACGGCGTGTTCCTTTGTTCGTTCGCTCCTCCTTCTGTCATCCTGCATCTCGAATTCCTAAGAAATTTCGAGAACGCGACCTTTCAAATCATTTCTAAAAACTCGAATCGCTGACCTCTACTACTTCTGATTTCCTGAAACAATCCTGTATTTTTGCGATCTCTAATCGTTGCAATCGTTTACTCTTACTACTTGTAAATTAATGGACTGATTCCTGGAGAAATGTTTGTCTGTTTTGTCGTTGAGAAATTCTACAAGGAAGAGTATGGAAAGCATTAATTGAATAATTACTTAAAAATGGCCCAATCGTTGACTTTCACTACTTCAGAATCGTAGAATTTGTCTACGAGATAAAAATATTTTTGTGAACTTGTTTCTCCACTGTTTCTAAAATTGTATATCTTTTTAATAACAACGCAATTTTCTTTGAACATGCAGAAATTCATTTAAGGAATTTTTAATCGTTTACTCTTACTGCTTGACACTTATTCAATTCTCGTCGATGCAATCGTCACTGCGTTCTACTTTTATTGTTTCTGAAACTGCACATAAATGAGAACAGAAACGGAAACGCAATTACGCTCGAAGTCACACAAATTCATTTAAAACATGTCCAATCGTCGAGCTTTACTATTTGAAAATTCTAGAATTGTTTCCTGTTGGAAGAATTCTTTGTGCACTCGTTTTCCCTTTACTGTGCAATTTTCTGTAAACAAGTACAGGACAGAGGAAACTCAATTTCGTTCGAATACAGGTGAGTTAATTTGGAAAAGTTCCAATCGTTGGCCATTACTACTGGAAAATCATAGAATTGTTTTCTGGGAATACAGACATTTTTTACCCGGTTTCGGTCGGTTATCAAATTGTCTGTGAACAGGTATGCAAAAAAAATACCATTCCCTTCGAACTCGTGTGGAGTCGTTTAGGGAAATTCCTGTCTTTGACCTTTACCACTGGAAAATTGTGAAATTGTTTCCTGTGGATGCAAATGTCTTTACATTCTGTTTCTCTGGTGATTAAAAATTGCCTGTGAACAAGTGTATAAAAGAAAACACATGTTCATTCGAATTCACGCGAATTCAATTAGTGGAAATATTGATCTTTACTATTGGAATATTATGGGATTTCTTTTTAAAGAAGCTGTCCTCAATATTTTCTTCTTCTGTTTCATTTAAAACTGCATAGAAGCAACAATTAATAAGACAAGATATTATTTTTATAATTTTTAGATCGACAAACACCAGCATAGAAGTGCCGTTTGAAAACATAGATGTACTGAAATGTGTTTAATGTTTACAGGCAAGTTGTACCTCATTACATTGTCATTAATGCAATATAAATGTTGTCTGCTCAATTGGAATACGTTCTATCATTTTACAGTGTCTTTATTTAGTAATAATGTTTATTCTAGCAAATAATACCATCAACAAACTGAAAAATAAAATGCAAAGACTTGACATCCAACCTGATATTAATTCACGTAAAATTCTCGGAATAAAGGCCGGCTCGCAGCAACGGTAAAATCCTAAATTAATAAAAATGGTAATCGTCTCGCCCCAGCGTCGCCATAGGTTCTCTCAACCGCGGTTTTCCATTTCCCCAATTTTCCCCGGAGACCAAAGCCACGGTTGTTTAAGACGTTGTCCACTTTTCCGCGGTTTAGCAAGCCATTTTCTAATTCCGTTCCCTCGACTTGCCCGCGAAAGCATTAATACATTTTGCGGGGCCACAAGAGTCTTTTGCCCCCTGAACGACGAAAATAAAGAACTAATGAAAAAGAGCAAAGAACGCCGTCCGTGTTTCTCGTTTAAGGCCGCGTCTCATTTTTCCAAGATTACACTCTTTGTAGCAGCTCACTATTGTCCCCCTCCCCTAACCTCCACTCTCGGCCAACAGCTACCCTTGTACAGTCGACACACACACGCACACGCACACGCACACACAAAAGTCTCCCTTTTGCCATGGAAAATTTCATCCGACAGGAGGTTCTATGCATTTACCAACGCTCGTAACAAAGTTAACCAGGCCCCCGTTCCATTTTAGACAAAAGGTGAGAAGTTTTCGTCAAGGAAACGTATAATGACGTCTTACGTCTCTCGCGCGAGGAGCCTGTCCTTAAAAGCTTTGCTTTTAACTCGGACCTAACTGAAAAGCACGGCGGAGCACGTGTGAAAGCAATTAACAATATCTGGCACGCACTTCAACTGAATTCTTCTTTTTGCAGTCCTGTTGTGCGCCTTCCACGCGGATTTGCTCGATTACCGCGACCGTTCTGGATTCTATAGAAACCTTGGAATCGATGGAGATACTCGATATGACCATATAACACTGTCGATCGAAGCGGCAAAATTTGCAAGGCGTTTTTAACATGTGCCATAGAATCTCCAAAGATTGACAATTTTGCAATCACAACTCAGTGATGCTTGAATTTCGTGAAGCGGTCAAGTCATTAATTGAGACAATAATATCGAAAATGGTTAGTTAGGATAAGCCTAATAAGCCTAAGCCTGAAAATAGCTACGAAATTGTATTAACACGAATTATTAAACATTTTACAAATAATTTTTGTAGTCAACCCTATATTTAATTTATGGTGTAATGGGGCTGAGAAGTTTCGAAAGTGTCTCGTTGATTAAATAAAGCTATATTTCTGGTTCCTGTTGGTTACAGTATAGTATATGGGACATCTGATAGCGTCGAAAATATTGAATGATGTTTAATCGAATCGTACAGACCAGACACTGAAAAGCATAACAAGATTGCGCGCTGACCGACGTCAGCTTTGACATTCGGATCGATAACAGTAATCCACGTTAAATCGTCCCCGCGCCTCGGACACCTAACTAATCGTCGGTCGAGAGCGGCAAACCGCTATTAAAACATGGTTCGATTCGTCGTTTCACCGCAAAAGCGGACCGTGTCCGACCTGGGCCGAACAAAAAATGTTGGGTCGTGCGCGATTACGTCAGAACAGCTGACGCGAGCAAAGAAAAATCGCTTATAGTACTCGATCGAACGGTCGCTGGTGGAAACTTTAACATCTCTTCCGCGTCCACAGTTTCCTTGCACTCTTCCTTTAATTATTTCAATAAGATGAAACTAATGCACTCATGTGGTGAATTTCGGAATTCAGATTGCATCTTCTCATTTTTTGTTGTAATTGCATAAAATTCTGAATCTGTAACTGACCTGGTATTACAACATCGCAGCGCACTAAATGCTAGTATATCCTGCACTAACATAGATAGCACTAGTACACCTAGTTGAAATAATAAAATCGAACATACTTGTAGCCCAGTTACTGTTAGTGTCATAGCCCTCTGAATCCTAGTACATCTGGTAATAAATATTAGAACGTTGATGGCACTGGTACACCTACTCTAAGTAGTAGAATCTAGCAAACTAGCACACCTAGGATTGGTAGCATAGGAATCCTAGTGCATCTAGTATCAGTTGTAGGAGATAGTTAACTATAATCTAGTATTAATATCAGAACTCTCTGAATCCTAGTACAAAAGTGCCCAATAGCCAAACTTAGATAGCACTGGTACACTTAGTTGAAGTAATAAAATCTAGCAAACTATGTAGCTCACCTACTATAACTATCAACTCCCTGCCACCGCTCTGAATTCTAGTGCATCTAGTATCACTACTGAAACCCAGAAAAAAACTCTACCACGAAGCCCAGGGTTGACTGAACTATGCCTCGCCTAGCGTTACCGGCACAGCCCATTAAATAGCATTACCTACATCTGGTGTCACCGATGTGTCCAAGTAAACTTCACAGCGCAGCTATTACGGAGGCGCTATAGACAAGAAAACACCGGCGCATCTATAATCCATAGGAAAAGTCTGGCGAACTGTATTACGAAGTGCAGGTCTAAACGAATCCATCCCGGCGATCGGTGTAACACGGTAAAGCGGATCTCGCAGCGATCGCCAAGGTTCAACGCTCTCGGATCCGATCGATTTGACGCACGACAAAAAGAGTCAACGACACCGCGACTGCTGTCGGAAACGGAACAACCTGGACCAACGGAGGCGTACGCCTGTTCGCGGCTGGTTATTCTCCGTTTTATTGCGTTGTCTGACATTTGAGGCGAGTTAAAAAAAAAAAAGAAAATAAACCGCGATAGACCGACTCCGAATGGACACGGGGGTGGCTCGGTCTGTTTGCAAGTTTGCGAGCAGCATCGCTACTGTCGCTGTTACGCGTCGGTAATTGTTTTCGTTGGAAGAGGCAACTGTGAGCGGCAACGCCATTACTCTGGCAGTCTGTGTTGCTTCTTTTTCGTAGCGTTTTACGGTTTATCGATCATCGGTAGACTGCGGACTGTATGCATTTGCGACCCAAATGTTTTCATTGTTATTTTCATTGTTTATTGCTACGCTCAGCTACTTATTACTACTACGGGGCTATGATACTAATACTGTCTTCTCGATATATGTCAACGACACGGGTCTTGCCAGCGACATATATCGTCCAGAAGATACTATTATTCTTTCATCCATGTGAATTATGTTTACAACCCTCGCTTCGGCGTCCGAAGCCTCTCGATCTTCGAGGCCCCTCACGGGTTACACCCCGCGATAGTGGGGATAATACTGCGACTTTTATGAGCCAAGTATTTGCGACATATATCGAGAAATTACTGTACTACGTGAGCTACAATTCGGTTAAATTTTACTATTTAGCAATTACGGTTGCAAAATCCAGTTAGACAGCCATGCCAAGGTCAGCGAGAGCATCACCAAGAATATATTGATTCTACTAATTATTACTAGATGCATTAAGATTCAGAAAGCTCTGATATTAATGCTACGTGAGCTACAATTCTGTTAAATTTTACTATTTAGCAATAACGGTTGCAAAATCCAGTTAGACAGCCATGCCAAGGTCAGCGAGAGCATCACCAAGAATATATTGATTCTACTAATTATTACTAGATGTATTAGGATTCGGAAAGCTCTGATATTAATGCTAGGTGAGTAGCAATTCAACTAAATTTTACTGTTTATCAATAACGGTTGCAAGAACCGGTTAGCAACATGCAAGTCAATAAATTATCGCTGTCGAGAGACAGCCGTCCCAAGATCACCAAAAACATCAAGAATCCCGTGATCAAGTATCTCCATCCCTATAAATCTTAATTTCCTCGTGCTCGTGTCCAGCGTCTCGGCGGAACGCGCCAGTAGACAATGGCGACGGTACGAAAAACGGATCCACGGGCTATTATGTTATCAAAACGAGAAATTCCTGTTCGTCGTTCGCAGCGGACGAAGATCGTGTGTTCCTCTCTCTCTCTCTCTCTCTCCCTCTCTCTCTCTCTCTCTCTCTCTCTCTCTCTCTTTCTGTGTGTAACAACGCCGATGAAATAAGGGTTCTCGCAGCGGACATACCTGACGAGAGAATGCAATTAAATGCAACGTCCAAACCAGGAAATGCAAAAGGCACTTCCTGGCCGGGCGCACAGTGGAAACGGGCCGACGCGACTCTCCGCGAAATATAACGCGGCTATAGCGTTCCAGGTAATAAATAATATCGCGGAAAAGGCCGGACGAGGAGGGCCGAACGGCGTCGACAATGTTTCTCGCTAAACCGCCCCCGCGGTGCCCTTGCTACACACCCACCCTCCTCCCTCTCATCGCGAACGTGAAACGCGAATGCGTGACGGCTGTCGCTCGCATTAATTCCCCGGGATTAATTGCGCTCATTAATGCGCGCCGTTACGGCTCCGGGTCGGCATAATATAACGATTCGGGATAATCAGTTCAGCTACCTCGCGGTTACTTGCTACGCGCGAAGAATCGATCATCGAGTTGATTTACCTGCCGTCGCAATTCCGGATTCGCGACGCTGATCGTAATTGAACAGCTCTTCGGATTAAGGACGGCTCCCCTAACCCATTCCCTTCTTGCGATCACGACAATCTTGTGATCTATAAACGTTCCTGAACAACGTGGTAGCTTTAACCACGGCGAAGTTAAACGCGGAGCCCGCGGAAATGATAATACTGGATATCAGTGTTTGATGCTGGTTGCCATAAATTTCATCGCTTGACTGCGAATCTTCACGCGAAATAAAAATGGTCTGCATCAACTCCAAGAAACAGGGCTTAAATAAAAATGTATTTCTAGCCAATCCAACAATACTGTCAATACTGTCACATAATATAATTTAATAATATATCTTCATTAAAATAATATAATCAAGATACATATTTTAATAATCTTATAGTAAATAGCTATAATATTATTTTCAGATCTTCGGTCTCACATATACACAATTTATTTTTGTAAAGTTCCAACAGTGACCATTTAAACACTTTTTTGAACCAGAGTACACAAAAATGCGATCAATCTACTATTAATGACTAGACTGCGGATCTGTGTACAAAATAAAAATTATCTACATCAATTGCAAGAAACAGCACGCATAATTTTGATAAGGTGAAATACATCGTCATTCCTAGATCCATTAAATCTTTGGCCCATTTTCAATTGCACCAACTCGCTTTTGTCGTAAACGCATAAGATTCGCCCGACTATTAATTCGAAAGACACCGAAACCATTTGAAAATTACGAAATTAAAAATGATGGGAAAACACACGGCCGAGTTTGTGTTATTTTTAGCGGGCATGTTACAGGTCACAATGACACGAGCGGAACTCGATTATTAATTTACAGGAAACAGGTCCGAGTCCCAGGCGCTTAACCGGCCGAAGTCGTTCGACTCGAGCGTCGTTTTTCAACTGAAAAATTCATCGTTGTCCCCCCCTCGATGAAACCAGTTGGAACGTAGAATATCGTTGCAGAAAGTTTGTAACGATCGGCGAGACTAATCGGCCGTCGCGAGCTCGGAATATCTAGATACCGAGGGATCGATACGTCACCGGCTGTGACGCGTGGCCATTTTTTTCCGTCCGCCCCCTCCCCCCGAAGTTCTTTCTGTATTAGTTCTCGAAGAAACTTTTTATGGGTCACGATTCCGCGCTTCTTTTCTCCTTCAATTTTAGTTTCCGGTGTTACTGCTAGAGATGCTTTTTATTTACTACATATTGAATGAAAGTTTCCGTCCGGCCGCGACGGAGGTGAAACCGACCCTGGCGATAAAACGGCAACAACATTTCACTCTTAATCAGAACCGGTTGTTGCGCGTGGAACATGATTGGCGTGCTTAATTACGCTTTAACGAATGAAATTTCCAAAGCTTGATACGATGTGGTTTTCCGTTGTTCCGTGGTCTTAGATCGTGAATTTTTCTGAAAACTTGTAAAATAAAATAACATGAAATCTGAAGAACTATACTGCGAATCTTTAGGTAAATTCTGAATTTTTTCTGAATGCCTTATTTCATAAAAACCAGGATGAGGGACAAGTGCACGTCATCGACTAGAAAATTGCTTATGGGGTAAAGATGTCGTTAATGATTGTTGCTATGCATGTTTCGTTGTATTTTAGAAACGTGCGCGTACTATAAATGCACAATGATTTATAGATACGACTCTATAAGTATAGACAACTGTGATTGAAAGGGAACTACTTGCAGAAATTATACAATTCGATACAATTCTGTATGTTATTAATACATGAAAGGAAAATTCGAAATGTGATGAAATAAATGTATGTTACCATCCAGCACGCTCATTTCGCAGTATCATAATGCAAAAGCTACACGAACCCATTCCGCAGAAACATCAAATACGATATCACAATTCGAAAATTCGCGAAGCGCGCGTCCGGTCTTTTCGAATGATTAAAAATCCACCAGTGAATGAAATTCCGTGAGTTATCGAAAAATTCAACGACAACTTTGCGTTTGGCCCGAAAGTCGAAAGTTATTTCGTGATCCTGGGATATATCAAAATGTTATTTCCCGCGACAGGATTTGATAAAATTTTCAACGAGTGAATGACACGCGACGATAGCGCGGAACCGTAATGCTCCTCCCTCATTGGTGCAGATTTTGCACGTTGATTGCGTTCCGTGGCAATCGTGCCCCGCGTCGTCGTGTCGAATGTATGAAACTGCGAATCGAATTCCCAGGACAACGTGAAATGTTACCGAAACGTATTAACAGTTCCTTTTTTACCCCTCCAACCACTCCATTTTCGCGCAACACCTCGCGCGATCCGTCGTAATTAACTTAATCAATTTCTGCCAGCGATCCGAGGTCTCGTTTCAGTCCGAAAAAAAACCGATACGATAAATAATTTATTCATTGAACGACGCAATTCCAATTTTGATAAAAGTGACGCAGACAGCACCTCATTTTTCTCGTCAGAAAATATGCGAATATGTAAAATATTTTTAATATAATGATTTGGTAGGGAATATTTGTTTGTACGATTCCTTTAAACAAAATCTTGACGTGTTGTTAATATGTTCCAATGTCAACAGGGAAACATAATACACAAAAATGAGGGGCATAAATCGTGTGAATAGAAATAAATAGTTGGGAAATACACTAATTGTCTAGAATAAGATTTAAACAAAATCGTACTGTTTTGGTAAAATGTTCCAATGTCAAAAGGGTGACATAATAAACATATAAATGGGAGATGGAAATACAAATAAGGTGAATGGGAATAAATGGATAAGAAATAGAGTCTAAAATAAAATTTTTTAAAAATCGTACTGTGCTGTTAAAATATGCTAATATTATAAGGGAAACACACTGAAAAATGAAGACAGAAATATGAAACACGTGAATGGGAATAGACAGACTGGAAATAGACCAATACTGATCAAAACTAGAATAAAACTAGAATAAAACTGAAACAAAATTTTCCACCCCCGAGTACTTTCCCCAGCAAACAGACGCAATCATTTCCCCCTCCAACAATGAGTCTAAATTCGAAATTCAATCCATTGGGGCGAATCGTCAGAGCCTTTTCGATCGTGTCTACCACAAAGATCGCGGGAACGACCTATTCACCGAAAATCAAAATTAACTCCGCCCCCGGTGTCCGGGTGGACACAGCATCTGTCTCTCTCTCTCTTTCTCTCTCTCTCTCTCCTCTCTCTGGAATATAGAATTCCAGTCGAGTCACGTACACTTTCGACCGACTCCGCACGCTTTTTACCGTCGCCCCCTCGCTCGATTACCCTGGCCTACTAATACACAGAACATAATACACAGATAGACGCTCACGCGAGCACACCCCCGCGTGGGTGTGACCAGGGGGTGAACAGTTGCGCGTCACTCTGCAACCCTTCGCTGAGGAAAGTTGCCAAATGTGTGCTGGTCACCTAAATCGTACCACCCACATTAATTCCCGATCCTTTATTACACAGAGTATTGCAGACGAACTTGCTTCCAAATTGTTCATACACACATAGCTGAAACAAATGTTGTATTTTTCTCGTTCGTATTAGATCATATACGTTCTGAGTACAATAATTATTTTGTGCTGCTGCTTTGGTCCACTAACCCTCTAATACAAGGTAACCGGTTTTAATCTAGCAGGAAAATTGGACCGTTAACCATTTTTTTTTTTTAGAAAATGACTGTCTATGATTTATTAGGACAGGATTGCAAACGACTCAAAGGGAATACGATTTTATATCATTCTGATATTTAGAAACGAGTAATATTTGAATGCTACATTTAATTTCCTAGCTCAACTTCTTGCCCTACTTTTATTTACTGCTGCCCTAATTTGGTGCTTTGTCCGAATTCGAGAAAATACGTGGACCGTTCCGTTTAAAATACTGAATGTGACCTCCATACCTCGATAAAACGTAACAAACAATAGATCACAGAAAGATTGTTTCGTACAAGAAATATCTTAAGAGCTGTTTGAAGTCATGCTACGAGACTCTTCCGGTATAATGAAGGATAAAGAACGACCACTGAAATTTCTCCCAAAACTGCTACCAACATCAACAATTTTCCCGCAATTCCGAGAGGGGTACGCCAGCCGATTATCGCATTGTTCGTGAAAATGTATCGATCGTCGCCACCCTCTCCCATTGCGAGCTTGTATCAGATCCGACGCCGGCACGAGAACACGCAATACAATCGTCGTCCCACGTCCGGGGAAGCTCGTTAATTATAGAAAATAATTGGCCGGCGAGGCCTGCCAGACAGCCCCGTGTTGGTTGTCTGGTCGCTAGATAAGGATTCGTGGCGCGTGCGCGCCCGCGCGCAGGGGTTGCAGAAGAAGAAGAAGAATAAGAAGCCAGAAGAAGTAGCTTCCGAGCAACCGACACGACGGTGGCGCGGGGGTGGGAAAAGAACGCCAGGAGCGAAGTTTTTCTCGAGCCCGCGAAGGGGATGATCGGAAGAGACGGGGATGAAATTCATTTCCCTAATGGAGGAAGGAATATCGCGGCTAACGACGCCGCCGACTAAACAACCCTCATCCACTCCTGCGAACTCATCCCTCCTCGGTTTCAACCCTCTCCACTCCCGCGCTCCTATCACGACTCTGTGTTGCACACAGTGGCAGCGGATCGACTTGCGGAGGACCAATTACCGAGTCGTTTCGAAATTCGGTAGTGATCGCTAATGCAACCCCCGGAAGCGTTGCGGGGGCGTTGACAACGTTGTGCCCGCTTTTGGTAACAAATTCAAGTTGCAATGCTTCACTTGTTTCGCTGGAGATCATTTTTTCAACCCTTATGTCAACGCCTAAAGTTTTCCTTTACGTAGGAAACCCTCGGATAAATTGCGGTGAACGTTGATAACGTTTGTTTGCATTGGTAATCACTTGTACTTGTAATTCTAAAGAACTGGAAATTTTTATGGACGTGTACATAGACTACAGTGATTTCTCTATATATGTCGCCAAGGCCTGGATGATAAATGTCGCTGAATTATCCCCATTACCGCCCGTGAGAGGCCACGAAGCTCAAGAGTTGTTCGTTGTTTCATTGGAAATAATTTTTTGAAGCCCCTATGTCAACGCCTAAAATTTTCTTAGACGTACGAAACATTGTGTTTGCTTTGGCAACGAATTGCAGTTATAATACTGCATTTTAAAGATAAATTTTAAAGATAAATTTTACAGATAAATTAATAGTTCGTACACGCTTATCGACTTGAGGGTTAGGTGATTGGCTCTCACGTTCGGTGACGTTGTTTTTAATTAAACATTCTGTGTCAAGTTTCGTTAACTGTTTTCGCGTTAGAAGTTTTATGGTGAAAGTGCGCAGTGTTTAAGTATGAACGATGAAGGTGCAACGTTACTTCGTAACCTACTTCGAGTTTGTTGTAGTGCTGTGCTGGATAAGTGGTTTATGTAATTCCGCTGTGTTATGAAGTATAGTAAATTGTTTGCGAACGAGGCAGCCGGCATACTTTTTGCACCGTTATTTCAAATGAATGAAGTTCCATAATTGGATTTGCGAAACGTGACTATTTATAACGATCTTTGTTTTTCAAGTCCAAAACATTATTCTTTTGTTTTGGTTAAAAGAAAAATAATTGAACCAAGAACAGATAGTTGCTGAGTGAAAGCTTCCACAGGTACAATAGACGAAACATGTAATCCTAACGCTACTCTAAAACCTGCGCCTTTAAACACTCCTGTTCCATTCCGACTAAATTAAAAAATTTTCCTCCTCTTCTTTGAAGTTTAAAAATAAAGATAACCAAGAAAAAACAGTAATATCTATGGTTTATCATTAACAATTAACTCCCCAAGGGCCACCGCCGGACCGTACAACCCACGCAAAAACCGAGCAAGACTAAAAAATATCTACGAAAGCAATTTGCCGCGGGGAACTTTGAAATTCTCGTTGAGTTGTACATCCAATTCCACAATTTTCTTGCGATGCACAGCCTTTCAAGGGGGGGGGGGAACAAGATCCAAGAAATTAAACAGAAGGCCGCGGTAATGCTGTAAAACCGCGGCGCCCGTGGATAAAACAAGAGAAAACAAGAGAAGCAAAGTTTCCCAGAAAGAAACGGCAGATATGGACAAAAGCCGTGGTGTTCTCTTTGCCTCGCTGTGCCCCCATCCCCCGTGACCTATAGTCCGGTATCCGGGCGAAATATGCACAAACAAAAGAGCAGGGTCGCGGATCCGAACGCAAGAAAATGCAATCGGGAACGATGCAACGAAACGGTATTACTTCGGATGCAGCCGGGCAAACCAGCCGGAGCATTTTCCGGTGGATGAAACCGAAGTCGTATCGTTTCGAGGAAGGACGGGAAAGTCCCAGGTTGTGGAGGGAAGGGGGAAGAGGGTGAAAAGCAGTTATCTCGCCGCGGGAAGAAATTGCTTTCGGTTTTATCGCGCGCGCGGTCGCGATTGATATAGATTGATCGTTCCGGCCGCGTTCGTCCGCCAGATGAATCATTCTACCCGGCGAGTACGATGCGGGTTTCCTCCGTCGAGTCTGTTCATGAAAGCCTGGAATAGTTGCCGGCAACGAATCCACCGATTTACTATCGCGTCGTTTGCCGCCGGAGAAACTCGACGAACGATAACGAGTTTCGAGATGCGAACCGCCTTTCGACCCCCCCCCCCCCCACCCGTCCTCCTCACCAACGAAGTCTTCCAGTTAATTGGCTGGACTTTTATGCAGCTGGAAATTTGACGGGGTTATTGGTTTGACCTCAGTGACCTGGGATTCTTTCTTTCTCCGATGGGAAAAGTCATTTTTATTAGAGGTTACTCGATAGAAAAATACGATTTTGTAAAATACGAGACAGTATGTGTTGTGTCAAGCGTATGACTGTTGCGATACTTGAGCAATTTCGTTGTTGTTATATAAACCATAGTTCGTTATACAAAATATTCCAAATAAAACTTAGTTTTGGGGAGGGGGGGGGGCATCTTATGGTGATCACTAGACTGCGAATTTCGTGCAATTATAGGAAAAGTGAGTAGGTGCAATTTAAAACAGGCAAAACAGTATAAAAATCTTATTATAGTGATCGCAAGTCTTCTCTAGGTGGAAGTACTTCCGTCTAGCTAAGCTAAATTTTGAACAAACTAAATGACCTTGAGTGACCTTGGAAGACGAAAGTGTTGTAAGTCAACGAATTCGTCTCGGAATAGGCTACACGCTTACTTAAGATGTAGTTCCAAAAGGATCAGTACTATATTAGTATTAAATCAGATAAATAGTGGAGAATTGAAAAAGACACATAGTTTATTATCTTTACACAGATACGCAATATAGAATTGTATTAGGTCTAACAAGCAGTACAAGACTGTAATAAATCAGCCAATAAGTGTGTTACTGTCATTTTTAGGCAGACAAGCAGTACAGGACTGTATTAAGATTGATAAGTAGTACAGGACCGTAATAAGTCAGACAAGTAGTATATTAGTACCATTCCTAGACAAACAAGCAGTACAGATATCTTTTGTGAGTGTCTCTAAAATTAAGTATGTGACCATACAATCTTCACGTGCTTCTACTTATGGGGACTGTCGCAATTAGGAAAGGTGCTACAGTTGGAGATAACACTGTGGAAACAGTAATCGAGGGACCCGTTGGACAAAAGGCGTGAGTGGAATCACAGAGTGTTCCAGTAAAGTGTTAAAAGGAAGGAAAACAGTTTCGCAGGGGTCGTAGGGACGGGGTTCTCATCGGCAGTACCATCAAATTCGATCAGAGTGACCCGCGACCCCTGGCGGAACGGTGCTCGAGGGCGGTTCCTTTGTCGACCTCGACACTCGAACGAGTTTCCCAAGTCGTCGGTGAGCGACCCAGCTGATCTAGTTCGACGAAAGTTCTCCGATTCTCGCGGACTAGTTCCCCGCGACGAAGCAACAAAAATGTTTCGGTGCGTTCTAATCGGTTTAAAGCGCCGAAAGATAGAAAAAAGGAGAAGCGAAAGTTCGAGAGCTAGTTTTCGGACCCGACGGCGATGGAAACTTCGGGAGCGTCGCGATTTTTCGGGCGATTCCGGCACTCTGGCCACCTTTCCCTTCTCGTTTCGAGCATTAACAGATAGTACAGTGTTGTTGAAAATTGTCTACATCAAAACTTTCGTTCACGTCGTCGGGCAGAAAGGTTGCACTCGATTTCGCTTATATCTGAGCTTATATGCAAGAAGTATATGAGTATATTAAATGAAACAAGTACTGCAACACTGGTTAAAGTCGGACAAGTAGTAGAGTATTATATCGAGTCAGACAAGTAGTGGAAGACTCCATTGATTCAGACAAGTAGTACGTGGTTATATTAAATCAGACGAGTAGTAGTGGCTTCTAGTGATCCGGCTAAATATTGTAGTATGTGATTGTATTGAACCAGATAAGTAGTAGAGGAATCTATTGGGCAGACATGTAGTAGAAGCCTTCCTAAAAATTAAAAAAGAAGTACAGAGATTTTACCGTGTCCGATATCAAGAACCTGCTACTACGCCCGTCACTATAAACATAAATCGTAGTCTAAAAAACACAAACCTTTTCCTACTATTCTTTTTTTCTTTTTTGGAAACCTAACGTACCTCTCACAAATTAATTCGCCCTGAAAGTGTGTAAAATGATAACGTTATTTCATAAATTTGCTAGAGATCGTTTCCGGTGTATTACTACGATAGTTTAATGAACCCGGGCGTTGTCGAAGTAGCCTTGAAACAAATATCCTGGCCAGCTACAGTAAAAAATTAGAGGGCGTGATTTAGGGCAGAAAAGGGGTTAAGAAACTATGATTGCGACGCGCTGGCGGACTGTTAACGAACCCTCGCGAAACTCGGAGGGTGCGGATCGATACCCGATGCGAAACTTCAATAGCAATTAAGGGTGGAAAGACAAGTGGGACTCTCACAGCCATCGAATCGTGGCGGAAAAAATCCTGAATGGCGGACGAGGAAGGAGAAGAAGAATCAGGAAGAGCTAGAGAGAGAAAGAGGGTGAAGCAGAACTTTCCGTTCTGCTCATTTGAAAAGGCGAACCGGGTCGGGAAGAACCGCTGCTAAATCGAGCAGCTCCAGATAACCGAAAGCTTAGCACGTACCCAGGGAAGGATTCGCATTTACTTGGTCCTGGTCCGGGCGAGGAAGGGCGAAAGATAATAAACAAGGACCGAAGGTTAAATTCGGAGCCAGTCTTCCGCGAAATAGCCTGTATCCCGGCAAATACAAAGACGACAAGCGGAGCTTTCGGACGAATCCGCGCCGCTCCGCACAGTTCATTTATCATGTGCTCCCTGTGCCCGAGAAACGAATAATATCGACCCTGAAAAAAACAATCCGGTAATAGCATCTGCAGCCATTGATTATGCTCTTGACCAGCAGTGATATCTTCGCGATCTCGTGTGCCGGTGTGGTTCGTTCAAATATACAGGGTGGTCCACTATTTTTATCCACTTGGTATATCAGCGTTGTTTAAACAGTAGAATTGTTGCAAAAGAATTTTACTTTGTATCAATTATTGAGTTGCACAAGTAGTAGAGGATCATGTTGAAACAGACAAATAGAATATTACTTTTACATAGACACGCAATATAGAACTGTATCTAGTAGGTCAAGTAGTACAGTATTCCAACAGGTCAGACAATTAAAGTATTATTTTCTTAGACAGAGGAGCAACAGAATCGTATTGAGTCTAACAAGTAGCGTACAACTTTAATAAGTCAGACGAGTAATGTACCAGTGGATCCAAGTCAAGCACAAATCAAGAGAGTAGACACGTAGTCAGACAAATAGGAATAGGAATGTAGAATAGGAATGTATAAACTGAGACATTATATTAGATTAGACAAATTGATACAAGATTGCATTAAATCAGACAAGCAATACGAATATACATCGAGTTAACAAGTAGAAGAAGAACGTAACAAAACAGTACAAATAGTACAATTACATTCAGATCAACAAGTAGAATAAGGACAACCAATGTACAGCCACTTACAATAGGGACAACAATGACCAGTCAAGCAGAATAGGGATAATTTATGGTCAGGCGAGCGGAGTAGGCATAGTCTGTGATTAGACAGAGCCGTCCTCATGGTGTATGGGACTAATCGATGGTTAGACAAGTAGCACAGAGATAGCCTGCGGTCACAAGGAAAGCAAGGATACAGTATCATCGTGTAAGTAGTTTACGATTATATCTGATCAGACAAACGATACGGACTCTAGAAAGTCACCAGTATTTTTAATAAAAATTCGTAAACAAAGACTTAAACAAAGACTTAAACAAACTTCCTCCTTACCAACTGTGCAACTATCAAAATCGTCTGTTTTCTAAGGATTATTAATGCACAATTTCCCTGATACTTGAGACGAAAAACCTGAAACTTTGAAAAACAAATTAAAAATTACGATCAAACAACGCTGAGTAACCAAACTGACCAGAACAACCTCGCGCGTAACTTTTAAGCTACAAAACTCGCCGGATGATCAGGATCGGATGATCACGGTGTACCGACAGAACCCCGAGCCCGGAAAACACTGTTCACCTCGTTGGAAACAATTACGCAGCATCCCTAACGACAACCGGGACCCAATTCCCAAGAACCGTCCCGTTTATTCCCGAAAATAGAGAGGCGGTGCCCTTTTAGCCTTTCCATTCTGCGAAAGGCTCACCGGGTTAAGGGATGGGGTCGGCTGGATAGGGTTCGGAGGGGTGGGGGGCGGGATGGGGGTTATAACCGTGCAAACATGGCTCACGAAACGAGCGTAGATATGCGAGCGTAGTTTCTCCCCGGCGGATAGCCTTGAGAGGCTTTCACGAGGGGCCGATCGAGTCGAGGGGGTGCCGGATGTTTGCGTCTGGAATAGAGCGGAAGCGGGACGTCGTTTTCGAGTATCGAAGACGCCCGAGGGCGCGCCGGCGAGCCTTATCTCCGGGCCGAGAGGGGATTTTCTCTATTATACGTTCCTAACCGTGGCCGTACAATCGCTGATGCTCGCAGCTCGGTTAGACCCATTGTAAACAGAGCCATTTGTCAGCTAGTGTGGCTACCAGCCGCTACCCCGGCAACCCTTCTAACATACAGTCACTAGCAAAAAGCTAGAGCGCTCTATTAATCTGTCGGATGCCGGTGAATACGTTGCATAGATGGTCTTTATCATATTCGGGACTACAGTATAACCCCACCGTTCGAATAATAGAACTTTCTGGTTTTCTCTATAAGTTGTCCGCAACTGTTGAAATCGGTGTATCGATCAGTCATACATATTAAGGGTTCGTATATGTACCGTTTATTTCGAAAGTGGGGTAAGTCCATTTTTTTTTTAATGAGATATCACATAATTTGTATTTTTTTTATCACCAAAAAATGGACTTGGTCCACTTTCAAAATAAACGGTCCATATATGAGATTTAGAATTAATTGGTTCGTATTAACGAGGTTCTACTGTATCATCTACTTGGAGGTGTGCAAAGTAGAGTCTTCGCCAGAATTAATAAATTAAGTTTATACGACGTCTGAATTTAACATTTCTAGGAGACAGAAGCATCTTCACTTTCTCAACTTATATACAGTTTTCTTAACCTGGTGATAAATCCGGGAAAAGGAGTGAATCCGGATGCGGATAAAATAAATCGAAAACGTGGAATCAAATTTTGTTGTGCGATGTTTCGTTCCCGAGGAAATCGAATTTAAAGATTCATCAAGTACACATGCTATCGAGCAGGAATCGGCTGACGCGTCTGTTCATGACTTACCATTTCTACTTCTCGTAGATCTTGATGAACACAGTTTGAACACAGTTTGTTTTATATTTTCAACCTACTTCCTTCTATACATCCACTTTCTATCTGTCCAGATCCTTCAGATTTTCAATATAGGTTCAAGGACAAAATCCGTCATTTTTCAAAAGCTTAATTATTATACTGCGAGTTTTATGCATTTATGGTAAAAATAAGTAGATGCACTTTAAAGCAGTAGATGGATTTAAAAAATGTAGAGAACTTCAATGTATTAGTCCCAATGTAAAATCAAAATTATTAAAGGATGAGAGAAATTTTTGTTTGGCCCTGTTCGTTGTAATCGATGCAATTTTTTATACAAGTAAGAAGTACAAAAGTTACTTCATTGCAAATACTGTCTGAATATTAATATATGCATTAAAATAGTAGGAACTACGAGGTGCGCTATAATTCTTCTGGGACTGTACACGGTGTACGCCTCCTGTCGTTCCATCCTCCATCCGTCGCGCGAACGAAGTTGAACTCGTCGCTGGAGAAGATGCCGACGGATTCAGTCGCTTACTGGATGAGTCCCTCGAACAATGGCCGCGTAAGACGCCGCACAATGCTCTTCCCAAAACCTGTCCATTGTCGGGAACGCGATGGGTGAAGGAACCTTAACGCGTGACCGACCATTGTCGCTGCGTCCAGAGCTCCGTGTCTAATAAATTTCCGCGTCGTCGATGCCGTCAGAGCCATTTCTTACGGCCTCGGAAATAAGGATTCCGGTCTGTGTTAGGGACACGCGGGGTTCCTTCCTCTGTCTGGCCTTTTTACCGACGCGAGAGCTGCCTCTGCTGCCTCTGACAGGCCGCGCGCGCCGATTTATCGCGCGCGATTATTTGCGGTGTTGTTTAAGAAGAATTCCGGGGGGGGGGGACCCGGCCGCCGGATTTATCGCGCGCGATTACTTGTTTGTTCGGGAAGAATTACCCTCGTTTCCGAGGGGTGAGACTCGCTTTCCAGCCAGTCACCTTTCGCGGGGTAAGAGGATTTCCGGGTAATATATCGCCTTAGGGTTCCCTGCGACGCTTGGGGAGACTTTTCGACTTATTTTAGGGCGTTTCGTTCACGCGTGTGCCGGTGATAATTAAATAGACACAGCGCGGAGAGATTGTTTTTTGGAATTCTGTGAGTGAAGTGCTGAGCTTTGTGTCCTTGCAGCGTGCGAAGATTTTCGAACAGGAATTTTTTAACACCCCCAGTTTCGTTAACTTCGAGAAAAAGAACTTTCTAGTTGAACGATTTTTATTGTAAAGAGCGAGATTTAGTAGGAATTATTTTTACGTATCGTTTAAACTAACCCTGATGCAGTTTTTCATTAACGCATAAAAAATCCAAGGACAATTTCACGGGAGAGAGACGTGGTCCCGTTTCGCGCTGTGGTATAGCGCTCACGTGCCCCACTTTACTCGTCCGACTGCGTACAGTCCTATTCTACTAAGCCATAGACATGCATAGTCCATATCATGTCTGATCAATCACGATCTTAATCCATTTGCTTGGACGGACGTAGCCCTGTTTCCGGTTGTTTGACCAGTAATGATCCCATTCCATTCGTCTGACTAATAACAATCCTAATCCGCTTATCTACACAGATATGATTTTATTCCACTTACCGAATTTGGGAGCCTAATCCCAACTCGGCTATAAGCGATCCCATTCTGCTTGGACGTTCAGAGCCAACACTGAGGTGTAACTATAAACGATCTAGCAAAGATCGATCCATTTCCTGTTTCAACGACAATTCTGGCTGAATAGAGCAATATGTTTTTCGCTCGGCAGACTAGTGAACGGGTTATTCTACTGTAAAACAACGAATTGCTAAGAAATGAATAAAATAGAGAAATTTATAGGAATCAATACTGTATTATTTGTATTCAACTGGTCGAACGTATCATTTACGAAAACTATAAATGTAAATGAGAATATTTTGTATAATTTTCGATTTTCTAAGTTTGTCGATAAAAATAGAAATTTATTTGGAGGTACTCAGCCTGTCTTCTATTAACTTCCATTGTCTGTCTCCAGTTTATCGTAACGAAACCACGAATGTTTGTGGAAATATCAATTTTTATGGATTAATTCACAGGCAGAAGAATTATTGTGTTTCAGTTAAGTTATACTACAAATATTAATCGATAAATACATAATATAATAATTGTGAATGTATACATTTACATTTTGTATCAATGTATACATTTATGTATATCGGGAGTACATTACTCGGGGATCAAACAAACAGAAAAATATGTAAAAACAATATTTCCTTCGACGGAATTTCGCAACGGAACAATCATTTTTTCATTCGGAATCGAACGAAACGCGTAATTCCGAAATTGATGTGAAAGAATGCACGGGAAAATTTGGACAAAAATCCGGATTGAATATCTGGTCGGGTGTTCTGTATTAGCCCCCTCCTACCCCCGCCCCGCCGGATGAAATTGATTAGACGAATACCACGGTGACTAGAATAATCCCGGCGGAGAATAAAAAATCGACCGTACCGTACCGCACTTTGATTGAATATCCTAGGCCGTGAAATACACCGGCGGCCGCTCAAAGAGTATCGATTTATCGGAAGCAAAGCCTTCGACGGGACACGAGCTATTTATTAATCAAGACCGCGTCCCGGGTATTTTATTCGTCTGGGCGTCTTCCGTTGCCTTGTCGCCGAGCGTCGGGAAATTTTGCAATAACTTTAGACGAAACACTAAAACAGATACGAAATTTAAATAAATTCAAAGTGGTCACCTTGATTCCAGTAATATATGTCTGCCTCGAAAGACTGATTCTACTGTTATGAGTCGGTAAGGAAATTTTTAATTCTATTCTCACTAGTTTGCAATGGACGACTGATTCTCCTGTCACCAGTCTGCGTTAAACAACTTATTCTACTGTCACAAGCGTGTAATGGTACGCTTATTCTACTGACACTGTGTCAGTAGGCTAGTTTTATAAAAGACTTGTTGTCAATCAATTTTTAAATGAAAATTTACCAACATTAAATTCTTGTTTAGGAAGTATTAATGTTTACAAACTACGTTACATAATATAATTACATTAAGCTACATTATACGTCGCATAGATATTAAATATATTTTTCTTAACGTGGCCATTTCTAATCGATGGTGTACAAAATATTTTTCATATTATTGCAATTGAAGTATATTTGAAATACTATTTCATCTATTATCAGTCAGATTCTGTGTCCCTCGAAGAGGTAAGACAATTTGTTTCTGCTTAGCGGTTTGAAAAATTAATTTTTCTTCAAGCCTGGTTTTTTGTTGAACTATCAATCCTGGAAACGCTGCAGGGAGAGTTAATATGTTCGCCCCTCGTCAGCTGCGTAGGAAACCACCGGTGACTAATGAGCAGGCGACGCGACGCGGGCACCGAGAAAGGGAGGAACTTCCCCTAAGTGTTTGTCTCGCCCCGTGAAGCCTCCGCGAAGAGTTTATCTCGCCGTCAGAGAGTCTCCGAACGACAGAGTATCGTTCCTCTAATCGAGTTTTACTTTTTCAATTCGACGAACTGTTTGTCCCGGAAAAATTGCCCGCGAGAGCGGAGTATTGATTCCTTGTCGACAGGAGGAAAATTGATTTAACTCTCCGTATCTCCTTGTCGCTTTAAACTCGCATACTGATGTATCAGCATTTACCAGCCTAAATTGATTTTTCAACAGAATGCGACGAAAGTATTTTATTGTGTTGGGTACTCTTCGTAACCATGAAGCGAAGTTATGGCAAATATCGTTATTGTCCATTCTTATTACACCAGAGTGAATGGAATTATTGTAAGTTGATATGAAGTTATGACAACTATTATTAGCTAAACGTGACAGAATGAACATTATTATTAGCTAATTGTGAGAGCACGAAAATTATTGTTCACTGAATATGAGATTATGGTAGTTGCTATCAGCCAAATGTCAATGAAATGTATTGTTAGCTAAATGTACGAGTATGTCCATAATTAGCTTCATAATGACGGTGACAGCGATATCAGATTTTTCATTGAACACGTGGAAAATTGCAGGCAGCACTTTTCCTAGCTGTTTCGCATAACTCTGAAAACATTTTGATATACTACTTCAGGAATACAAAAATCAATGTAGCGAGAAACTTTTGCCCGCGACTGTACATAAACGCGCCGATGTTGTTCTCTTCATCAGAAAAATAACAATGAAGTCACGTTCTGATTGTGAACTGGTCTTAAACTTGGATCCCTCTAACAATTATAGCTGGAAAATGAGCGTCCCTAGACAAGTTTCCTATCGATCCGTAATTGTACGAACTTCTGCTCCTAATTGTAAGTTACCACGTTACTTTGCCAGGCATGTAAGGTTGAAAGTTCCGTCGAATGCCTTTCCACAAAGAATCATATCTTTTTCGTTATTCTATACACCACCATTACATCAGACTGCGAAGTTTTAATATTCATGAGTTCTAAAAGCACTGTGAAAATAATTGCTTCGAACCTGAGACCGACCCCAACCTTCCATCGATTATCCTTTAATGATACCTCTGATGGAGACCGTGGAAACACGAGGAGAGAAAGATCGCAGCTGAGAAAGAAAATAACAGGCGAAGAGAGAGAGAGACAGAGAGAGAGAGAGTGCAGAAAATTGTGAGAGTGAAGGAGAAAAATAGGGGAAGACGTACAGCACTCGAACGAAAAAGAAAAAACACGTGGATCGAAAAATAAAAAGAATGAATGGGGAATTGAAGGAGAAAATGAGAGAACGAACAGCCAGATATCTTGAATGAAAAGAAGACAAATTGGAAAAGACAAATTGAATGGGGGGAAAAGAAAGGGGAGAACGATTCGTGGAGTGGACGAGTCAAATTGAGGCTGAAAAAAAGAAGCTCGGGGAAAAAGAGAACGAGAGGAAGACAGGGATCGAAATTCTGAGGGAGAGAGAAAACTTTGAGCAGTGGCAGATTTGATACGAGGAAATCGAAGGGAAAAAGAGAGAAAGAGAGATCGATAGAGGAACGAAAGAAGGTGACAAGGGAGTGCTTGAATAACACAGAGAAAAATAAATAAAAAGGAACGATTCAGAGAGAGAGAGAGAATAGAAGAGTAAAATTAAGGGAAAACGATTATAGAAAATGAGACGACTAGGAGAGTGAAAACTGAAGAATGGGAGACCTGGAAAGAGAGAAAATTGAAAGAGAAAAATAAACAGCGAGAGATCGATGGAGAAACGAAGAAAGAGTACCCTGTTCTAGAGCTCGAACAGCAAAGGGAGAAATAAATCGAAAGAAAAAGAGAACGATTCGGACAGAGAAGGTGACTAAGAGGACAAAAGATAAAAAAGGGACAGGGGTCGAAAACGGGAGGAAAAACGACGAAGAATTTGAAGAAAGATTTGGAACAAAGGCTACAATTCGAATAGAAAAGGAAAGGAGAGATCGATGGAGAGAGAAAAAAACAGATCGAGAGGGAAATATAGCAGACGACTAAAATCGGCGAAGAAAAGGAATAAAAAATAGACAAACGAATTTAAGAGAAGATAAATTTCCAAACAGGGCGTTCGACTAGAGTGAAACGAGATCGGCGGAAAGACAAAGAAGATGAGGCGAAGATCGAGGTGCTCGAGATCGAGGGAAGAAAAATGAACGTTGCGAGAGACGTGAAAGGGGAGGGGAAACTTCGGGGGTTCCTCGAGGACCTGAATGGAGACTGTAGAAATTCAACGAATCGAACCCGGCGAATGGGGGCGCATTACACGTCGATACCTGGAAGACTTATATACCCAGTAAATTGCATCCTAAAGGTGAAGTCCGCGCGATCCACGACAGTAATTCACTGGGAAAGTGGGTATAGCCCGCCATCCTTGATCCCGCCACCTGCGCGAGCCATAATGTTCCCTCATCCGCGAAAGATAATTTAAATTGTCCGAAATCCGTAGAAGCAGAATTACGGTGAGTTGCACGAACATTCCGCGTGGCTCGTTCAATCTTCGCGAACCTGCGATTCCGGTGACGGTGTTCTATGTTTCGCGAACTCGTGGAAGAGAGAGAGAGAGAGATAGAGAGAGAAAGAGGAGAGAGGGCATCATTGGATTCGAGTAGAAATAAGACCGGGCGACTGTCACACGACGCGTTTTGAATAACGAATTCCGGGATACGTGCTCCGGCTCTCGCTCTTCCGGATAGAGCGAAAAATTTCATCTCGAAAGTGGAATGTGTTTATTGGCTCTACGCGTCGGCCATCCTGGTTCCATTTTAATCGTTCGCTTCGCTGTACAACATACTTCATCTCTCTCTCTCTGTCTCCCTCTCTGTCTATCTCTCTTTTTCGTTCCTCTTTCGCCGTGTCCGTCCATGTGCATTTATTTCCCCTGATTTATGAGCCGAATAAGCCACGTCGCCAGCCGGAATACTGTCATGCAAGAGCCAAGAACAGTATTTATGATCTGGACCATGCCTCCTTTTGCCTCCGTTCGCCTAAACGTTCCGTTCTACAGCTCCTTTCGATCCAAGATAAAATTGTCTGCGGACGTTCTTTCCCTCCTTCGCTGAAATTATGGCATTTTAGCGAAGTTCCTGTACCGAGAGGACATTGTGCTTGTCTCGTGAATAGATTGGAGATTTTTGTATTGCATAAACATTTTGTACCTCCATCGCAACAGGCAGGAAACGTTGTTGCTTGATCTTCTTTCATCTCACCGTGAAAATGGTTTTATTTTTTTCAATAAACCGAATTGACAACGTCGATTATTGTGCACAACAGTGATCTGATCTCCACTGTTAAATTTACCCTTTAAAATGAAATAATTACTGGATAAACTAGTTAGAATTGTTTCCTGGAAAGATAAGATAGTGTCTGCTCAAGATTTCAACACTTTTGGCAATACAGCGTTGACTATTGTTTACAACAGTCCGCACTGCCCAAACAATTGTTCCGATAGAGCGGTAACAGCTAAAGCGCGGAAGTCGAAAAGCTTCCACCGGAATATTGGCCCCAGGAGGTGAAATGATCGACGGGAGGGAATTCGATGGATTTGAATCGTATTTTTCGTATCAGGGCACATTATGGGGTGAGGGTTCGATACGTCGATACTCGGACTTATAACCCCGGCAAATTGCACGGTGAAAGCTGCGAGTAAACGAAGCGGCCCCGAACCACCTCAGAAATTACATTCCGTTTGACGAAGAAACGGGAATCGTGCCATTTTCCCCGGTCTGAAACTGTTGCAAATTTACTCCGTGCCCCGCATCCATCGCGATAACAGAATTTCCATTTTTATTCGCGGTACTCGCGATTTTACGCTCGTCGAACGTGAATTCTCTGGTTAACCTCGAGCCTCGTTGTTATCCAATAATAAGCAGACGGATTTCAGAATTTTTACTAGGTGAAACAAAGTTTCGTTTTTGCCATAAGTGCATAAAATCCTCGATCTAATTATCAGTTCGTAACCGAGGCACCAGAGGTACACATATAAATTACGAAACCAGGCAGCATATCATGTTTTTCTTTAAATTAATCAATTGTTCAAAGAAATAGAAACAAGAATACGGAAAATTCAATACAGTATTAGCAATAGATTTGCGAATATCTCGAAAACTAAAAGCGACCCCGCTATATTGAAACCGGAAAAAGTTGTTCAAAATGTTGAAATCTATAACATATTTAAATTTCATCATAATCGGAGCTGAGTGGTACTTTCTAAATAATTACAAAAATTTTCTTTTCCTGATATGTTTAACCCTTATCGAACGCTACGACCTCAGCGACAAAGTGCTGTTGTCACGTGAGAGGTGACTTACGACCGTTAAGGGTTAATAGGTTGAAAATAATATAACGGTATTTTTAAATTTCTCATTTTTGTCACAAATGCATAAACTCCGCCGACTATTTATTAAGTATAAATAATCGAGTAACGAATCGCATACTTTGCCGGTGGGTTTAAATGTTTATATAATGGCGGGCACGCGCAAATTCGTCGAAAGCCCGCAGGAGTAGGCGCTGCATAATTGACCGGAAATCTGCACAATTAAAAGGAACTTCCGCGTCACGGAGGCGTAGCTCTTTATACGTCGACGGGACTGGAACCATCGAAACTTTGCTCCTAGAAAGTATTCCAACTTCCGCGGGCATTCATCCTATCTGAAATCCTTCCATTCGACCCTTTTCCCACCGAAGGTAAACCTCTCGCGAGTATTCGGCGATACGCTTTGTACGGCCGAGACAGTGCTTCAAAGAATTTCAAGGCTAACTTTTCCAATGTTTCTCGCTCCCCAGACACGAACACTCTCGTCACGTACTAGCCGCAGAAAACTTAGCTAATCAATGTCATTACTGGACTGCGGATCCCTGTGCGAAAGAAATTTGCCGCATCGGTTTGCGAGAATTCAGACTCAAATATTTCTGTCTGGTTTCAGTACCACCCTAACAAGTTGAAAGTGATGCATCGACGTTCTTAATGTATTTTAAATTGCACCTGCTTTGGTCGTAATTAGACAGCGGATCTTTTTAAATAAGAATTGTCTACCTGTATTGCAACAAACAGGATTAAAGAATTTTTAATATATTTAATATATGTCTTTATAGTTTTATAGGTTGAAAATAACGCAACATTATTTTTCAATTCTTTTAATATTTCTACTGTTTTAAATTACACTCGCTTATTTTTGTCGTGAATGCATAAAATCCGCTGCCAAGTCATACTGTCATAAATCCAGTCATAAATCCTTCAATCTGGACTGCAGATCTTTATACAACAGAAAAATTTTCTGCACGAATTTATAAGAAATGAGAACCAGAGAAATACTTCTTTCTCTTTTCAAGAATCTCTTTAATAAGGTGAAGGTCGTACACTGATGTTCTTCAATCCTTTTAGTTTCGTAATAATGAAAAACTGTATAAATATTAATTTAGAGTCATTACACTCTGGGGATACATAAAGAAATTCAATACTTTTAAAATGATATCCTTCCTTTTATTAGACGGTCCATTGTTGGATCCTCCACTGAGAAATTCTGCCAACGATTCATTACTTATTACCGACTTCAATATTCTCAGAAATCCATACGATAAGAGGGCGGTTGCTAATAAAGCACTGCGAATGTTTCTGCAAACATGTACATTTGTAATCACATAAATGATATTTGTCAGTCAACGAGTTGAATGGAGCGCAAATAAAATTTTAATAATTCATTCGGTGTTTCCGGCCACGAATGCTCATTTCTACGATACAATTTATAGACAATAGAACAAAAATGAAAAAAGTCTTCAGTCTATTAAAAAATTAATAAAGAAGTCGAAAGAATTAAAATCAATTTTTTATGTGTACATATCAGCAAATTTTAGGTGCACAAATTCTGAATAAATATAAGTTTGCATATCCCTAGAAATAATTGATTCCAGCTACAAAAATTCTTCATTCTATAAAGAACAGAAAAATTGATAAGGCGATCGAAAGAACTTTAATCAGTTTTTTAAATTATATATTCATACATCTAGAGTGCATGACTTCTGAATAAATGTAGATACCTCCTTGCATCTCATCCGCAAACGTTTCCAAACCGACAATTGGTACCACAGGCCGGCAATTAGCGTATAATAAAACCGGCCTTTGGTTTCAGTCATCCCCTCCCCAGAAGCCTTTATCCTATCTCAAGCCACTTCTTTCATACTTTCAGCCGAGGGTTGATCCCTTCGCAAATTATGTAAAACCTCTTGCTTTCGCAGCGAGTTTAAACGCACATGATGGCCGCCGTTTAACCTCGTTCCAACTTCAGTCGCATTAAAGCTTCCCTACCTGTTACCCATTAATCGCGATTGTACAATGAAACTTTTCCGGAAACGACGCCCCGGCGCCGGGCTTTTCCGGTTAACTGATTTCAAAGAATCCTCTCCCGGACAGCTACAACGATCGCGAATCTCGCGTTTTTCGCGAACAGAAACGAATCGGGCAACCGTCACTCTCGTGCAATTTCCACGTTGTTACAATTACAGCGAGACTCTTCGCGAAGCACAGAACTTTGTAACTTTATGCTGATTTCGGGAAGCTTCTTTTCTAACTTAATTCTTTTATCACCTTTTCTACCGTGAAAGATTGGCACACGGTATGCCCCAACGAATACTCTCTGTACTTTTTCTTTTCCTTTCACAAATATTAAGTCGCAAATAAATTCTTGGAGCAAAACTTAGAGTGGCGACTATTATTCAAAATATATTTTACTACAATACTTATAATATGATTGTATTAATTTTAATGTAAAAAAAATTAACAAGATCATCTATTCTATTCTTGCTTTTCGAGTGAAAATATTTCCGAGTACAAATGATTAATGCAGAGTCTCGTTGATGGCCGGTCCCCTATTTTTCCTATAATCGTACGTATATTGGAAGTTTGTAGTTTTGAAAAAATTCAAGATATTCCTAAGAATGTTAAAATCGATAGGTCGCCTTCTCTCGCCTGGATAAGGTCAGTTCGCAGCATCGGTTCACATGAGGGTGGGGGGAGTAAAAAAGCTGGATATTGCGAACATCAGCATCCCGGTAATTACTGCGAGTCTCCTAATGCCGGGTAGGCGAGCGCGTTCGTCGCTCCGCGGATTAACAAGACGTGAACAAACAGCGACTGGCGTTTGTTCACGGTTGCCTGCTCGCATGGAAAGAACACAGACCTGCGCTTGCTCCGGTTGCAAAGAGGCCTCTGGAACCCGAGTAATTTAGAGGAACGAGAGCTTTGTCAGACGGACCTGTCCAGGGGTGGAATCCATTGGCTCCCTATCCGTTCGTTCGTTCATTCGTTCGTTCGTTCGTTCGTCTGTTCATCAATCGGTGCGCTTAAAATGAACTGCGCTCCGCGAAGCGCATTTGCAGCCTCTCGTATTTCTCTCTATACGCTCATCTCTCTCCTCTCGTTCTTTTTTTCTTTTTTTCACCCTCATCCCCTCCGCCGATACTGTATCCGCCGAAACATAGCGAAAAATCTCGATTTTTGCCGGTTGCTATCCGCCGTAAAATTCGCATTCGATGGTTAATTGCGCGAGCCGGGAAATTGATTCTTTCCCTCCCTACCGTCCCTGTGAAAGAGCCATCAGAAGCGGATCGCGCGAGCTTTTTCAGATGTTGAATCCCCCCATCCGCTTCCTGTCGGAATGTCTGTCCCCTTCCTGTCGGAGGTTGTTGTATGTGTGGGTTTCAATGTGTCCTCTTGGTTCGGTTTCGAGAGGGGACGTTTTGTTACGTTCAGCGAGGGAACGCAGAACGCATTGACGCGTCAGTCGGTTGGTTAAGGGTGTCTTGCGAACAGGTAAACGAGTTTTGTTGCGAACTACCACCCCCCTGATGCAACGAGTCGACTTGTTATGTGTACTTTTTTCCTTTGGTCCGAGTTTACCCCGTCGTTTGCGAGCGAGGGATGGTTAAGGGGCTGCGACGTAGCGTTGAAGCCTAAGCTGCCTTTGGCAATTTTTTTCTTTTATAGTATGAAGTGGATCTTCTTGAAATTTTTAGGATAATTTGTCGCGTGTTCGAGTAATGTATACAAATTTTTTCGTTGGACAACGTGTGGTAGGAATGGAGATATACAATATAAATGTTTGTAGGATCACTGAGGGCTTGGTGAAGAATGTTAAAAATAAGGTGTCTTCGACCATTTTTTTTTTAAGAAAATGTGAATTGGATCTTTTTGAAATTTTTAAGATAATTTGTGTGATGTTCAAGCAATATACACTAATTTTATAGTGGGAAAATATGTGACAGGAATGAAGATATACAATATAAATATTTATTTGTAATCTCAACATTAGTCTTCAATTTTTGCTAGAAATAAAAAAATATATGGTTCGAAGACACTCGAAAGCTGAGAAGCAGCGACATGTTATTGGGACTGATACATGTTTATTTCGTGCTTTGACTTGATTAAATCGGCGTTCAAAATCGATCAATAACCCAGTAATCGTTAACAAAATTGATCTTGCAGATTGGAACGAAGCAAATATTCATTTCCATTGTAACGAGCTGATTCGATTCAAAATAAAACGCAAACCAAATTAAACACTTTAAGGTATTAATTCCACCGAGTTGTTAATTGCACACACATGTAACCTCTAGTAATCATGATGATATCCAACAAGAGAATGGCAAATAAAATTCATAACAAAACCGTAATAAAATAAAGTCTGCGATATTGCTTTTATTGACCCTCGAGCGTTTCCCGAATCGCAATTTGCAAAACTTTTTGTTTCTCTGTTTGTATGACGTAAATTGACAAAGCTATATAAAATATAAGACTGAGAATCGAACACCATACACGACACAGTTCGGGAAATAAGATTGTTCAAAATTGATATTTATATCAATCTAACTTGGTGTCGAATAGAAGAATAAACTATAGAAAATAATTCTTTTTGTTTTTCTGATCATTTTTAGACTAATTATAGTTATATACAATTCTGTAAAATTCCGACTGAATTAGTGTCTAAGTTAAGTTTAAATAATTTGAAATGTACAATCGATAAATGTTAACTAGGAATTCTTGGTGAAACTATTTAACAGGAGCATATGGATATGAAAAAGTAGGTACTATTTAAATATGTACTAACAACAGCAACGGTGCAAAATATAATTTCACATTTCTCCGTGGCACTCCATTTTGCGATGCTCCCTTCGAATTGAAGGAAATTACGAGCACGCCCGGCAACGAATTTTCTAGCCACGAAACCGACTAATGGCTGTTTCCGCAATTAGTCATCGCATTCAACCCCGCTGACAACTCAAACTGCAGTGCTTATTGTCACTCGTTTGCGTATTCGCCCCGTCCCCCCTGCCACCCCCCGCCCTTATATTCTTCGAGTAGCTGCGGAATGTCGGCTGGCATTAACGCGAAGGGTGTGCATCATAAGAGATTAATTCGTTCGTTCCCGTTTCCCATTCGTCCTCGCGACAGATGAGGGGGTTTCCAACGAGTATTAATGAAATCATGGTCGTAACGAGTCCGGTCGCGTCACTGGCAAATTTATTTGCGCTTTGCTAGCCCACTATAACGTATCATACATTTTTTAATCATTCACCGGAAGCGTATTAGTACGTTGATCGTATTTGACTGACATAATTCTACGTCCGTCCTTCGTAATTAATTTTTATATTCATATTAATATATTCATCATATTTGATTGACATAATTCTTCGTCCGTCTTCAACAATTAATTTTGCATCATAACTAGACTGCTGATTTTTATGCAGAATGAAAACTGTCTGCATTAATGCAAGATATATTTTCAATTCCATATTTTTAATAATTCTTTAAGAAATTTTATCGTTTCGTACTTTACCTACTCGATTTTTTAATCTAATCTTTTAGTCCTATCAAGGATGATCTTAACTATCCTAAAGAGCATTTACAACAATATACAATCACGAGAATATAGATATTAAGATATATTAAAGTGATGCAGTCAGAAATCATAGACTTGACTACTTGCAGGTCGCGGGGAAACAAGTGAAAGTGGTCGGATTCTGGTCAAACACTATAACGAATACTAATTCCATACTGAATATCGAACAATTGCCCAATGATACATTAAGTATGGATTTTATACATTTCTTTTACATCGAAATAAAATTCATAAACTTTCGTAAATGCATAAACAGAAATTTTCTTATTCCTGTATGAACCACAAGAATCTAACCTTAACGCTTTGTTAAAATTAATAAAATATCCTGTAGAGGATATTTAAACATTTATTTTCCATACGATATTTTTAAACAAATTCTATACAACTCCTTTTCACACATCAGAATGAGATCTAGGGTTGATGAACCTTCCCGTTACACTTTTTCTTCTAAACAAGTTTCACAGCAAGGATTAAACGAACGTGACAACAAAATGAAAAGAACTATTGCTGTTCCCAATTTGCACGAGTAAGTCCATGAGCTGGTACATATCGACGAAGAAAAAGGTGAACCCAGCTACCGTGTCCCATCGAACCCTTTTAATTCGCTAAAAAACCTCCTATAATCCGAGAGCCATGCGGGAGCCATCACGGTCGAGCGAATTATCGATGAAATTTCGCTAAGGGCGAATGTCGAGGGTCCGTTTATTTTCATCTTCTAAACAACAACCGATTAAATCATTGTTCGCCCGGTCCGTGGTGTGTGCTAACCCGCTCCGCCGGCGAAATAACGTAGAAACGTGTTTCGTAAATTAAGTTAATTGAAGGCACTCGTTATCGTTCCCGGGGATCGTGCAAGTGGGACAGGAAATTCGCCCAGAAAAATTCTCTCGACGGAATTACTGAATAAATTTAATACTATTATAGGATTAAAAGATTATTCGCGTATACGTCGAACGACCCAAGAATAAATGTATCAAATTTTTCGTTTCCGTCATTAGTTTTCGTCTCGACTAGAGACGTGTTACAATAAAAGAGGTCCCAGCTCATTCTCCTCCTTTTACTCTCTTTCTTCGCCGATCCTGTCTCGAGCTACGGCGGACGACATTATTCGCCAGACCTTTCATTCATTAGTTAAATTCAGAAAGTCGATAAATATTAGCGCGATGAACGTCTAATCCCCCGAGGGTTAATTCGATCTTGCTCCCCGGGAGAAAAGCTTTAACTTTCAAGAGAGTCGCTTTTTTTAAACCCCCTGCGTAATTAACACGGATTGTAACTCGTTTAATAAACCGAACGCCCGACTACTACGACAAAGTCACTGGATCCTGTTAATAAGCTTGAAACGCCGGGATACATTCCCCCACATTACTAAATACAATACAAATGGGTCTGTTTATTACTAATTTCTTATTGGAATATTTATATGCATCTCCTTCAGGGTAGATTACTCAAGATTCCAGAATTTTTCACGACTTTTATCATAATATGTTCTCGAATAAAATTGTTCAACCATTGTCCATTAAAAGGCAGTTTCAATAATTGTAAAATAAAATATATAAAATAATCATTTGACTGGTAGACAATGATACTACGTCAGAATGACGGTTTCTTCATTTTATATATTGCTTAAGGTTGTAAAGATTATTTTTATAAAGTTGATTCCTAGATTACGGATTGTTATGCAAATTTCTGTGTTCATAGATTATTATGTAAAAACCAGGGAAAGATTTCCTACGCCGATTAAAACTTCACATGTAGTACAAATGTTAGTACTTTTGGTTCGTGTTCAGGTTTTTTTACATTTTACACATTCGTGTATCCCATAAATAATTTGCGAAAATTCTTTCTGCACTTAATAAGCTAATGATAAATGTGTAATTTGAAGCTTACTTGTATGCTTAATTCACGTATGCTAATACATTCAATCTCGACATTTCTCTAAAATCTCCTACTTCGCACAAAACAACACGCACGGACTACAAAGACAACAATCAAATACGGTTGTAATTATCCTACCGCAAATTTACATAAACCTCGATTAATCGAGGAAAGAGGCGATTCAAGGAAAATTCATTGCCCCCGAGCTCCGCCAAATCGATAATTAAATGACAATTATATTGTATTTTCATCTCGGTGTACTGCAGCCAATGATTTCCAGTAATGCGCGGCATTGGCAGTTCATAATTAATAAGCTGACTCGGGAATGTTTGTGCAAACGTTGGTGTCAAGATTGGCACCGAGAAATAATGTGTTTCGTTGAAGCTTTCCATTGATTGAAAGTAATACTGACGATGGATTATATTGAATTCTGTATTCTATGATTTGTAAAGATGGTTGCTTACTGTAAAAATATAATTTCATCCCTCTTCGTATTATAGAGGTTGATTTATCATTTTAATAAAATGTAAAAGATTTAATCGATCAATTTCAAATAAGATTGCGTCGTTGTACACAATTTCTGGAGCCACAACAATCGAATAACAATTTTTCCTAAATCGTAAAAAGTCTCGTTGCATAAAGCATAAATTGTAACTGTTCGTTGGATCTCAGTAATTGCCAGAGATTAATGCGAATGAAATATGTACAACTAATATCACAGGTTTTAAAATAATATACTAGAATTTTCGGACAAACAATGGCGCGGCACCAGGTGTGATTTTAATAATCTCGAACGCTGCCCCCGCGTTGAATAAATTAAGATAATGGCCACCGGCGGCGGTTTTTATCGACAAACGCGAGGCTTAAAATATCTAACCAGCCACGCGAGTGTTTAAAAATTTCTGGAAACACCCGACACAGGTAAAACGCACTGTAAACGCAAGAACAAGAACAATTCTTGTGAATATTCATCCGCAATACAAAACCTCTCCGACAAAATCTTTTGATTAGACTTCACACGAGAATTGTATACAAACGTTCTTCGAATATCAGACATATAACGTCAACACAAAAAAATATTTTTATACTCTTTAAACAATGCACAAAAAATCTAGAATAAACAGTTTTTGATCTTCAGTTTTCTTTTAGACAAATTCTGAACGTAGAGAAGAATCGTACTGAAACACACAATACTTAATACTGTCAATGCAATAGTCAATATAGCAAAACAAAAAATATTTATGTTATGTTTATATTTATGTTTTTTTTTTTATTTTTTTATGCTGTCTATCCACATCCACGAGGCGCCGCTGCGCAGCGAAGATGCGCGCAACACGACAGAGACGTCGGTGGGTACACATTTCAAAGCAGCAAGTGCATTTACGGCTGAAAAAGCTAGTTTTAATTATTATAAATCAATTGCTGCTGCTTCTCTTGTTCACTGTATCACCGCGGCATAACACCAACGCTCCCGCTCAGTGGATCGGCTCAGAGCCGCGCTGTGATTGGTCCGTGTTTTTCGTTAATAACTCTTTAACAAAGCCGTGGCGGACATTTTTGCAAAGGAAAATGTCGCTTCACATGACCTCAACAACCACCCATAGTTGATTGAATTTTGAGACACCCTGTATATTGTTCCATACTGATTTACATATAGGCAGTGTAATGTTCAATGCAAATTTATAAATAAGCAAACGAACCAGTTGCTCCCCATTCTGCGTTCGGCGGTGGGCTAAATAAAAAAAAAATTAATTAACAGCCGGCCGTCGATCTTATATCGTCGAGGCGAATTAGTCATATGTAACGAGCAATTACAGCTCCCCATTATGTTGGTCTATTTATTATGTAATGTTTATCGGTCTCTAGAGCGTAGTACGTGCCGCGGGCGTTATAAATGCAAATGAATCGCCCGGTCCGTTCGCTGAATATACACATAATGCCGGTCGTGTGCGATTAAATCGAATTTCAGCAACCGGCTACAAGGAATGGCGGAAGACGTAGATCGGGGTGCGTTCGAATATATGTAGGAATATTAGTGCAACGTGAATCACGGTGCTTTGGTTTCCCACGAACTACCAAGCTGCAGGGAAACATTTGTCCTACGAAAACAAGCTCCCACACATGGGCCAAAATTGCCCCAAAATTAGGTTGAAGACCAGAGGACCTGCCTGCAGTTGCAGCTTGCAAGAATCTTCTGAAGTAAAAAAGAACTTACTGTGATTTATTTGTAATTATCCTAGTTTCAATGTACTGTTCATCAAAAGTTACAAACACACATATTCATATAAAATCCTACAATATTATAAAAATTCACTGTACAATGGTCTAGATAATTTTTCTATCCAAAAATAAACAGTGTTACGCTAAAATTAACAGCAAGAGGTACATTTTAATTTAAAACTCGAAAGTAAATCACTGACAATCTCCATTGATAAAACTGTAATTGCAATTTCCAGCAGAATTATGCAACACATTTGTTGTCTCGAGCGCATAAGAATTGCAAGATCGGTATTACTTTGCTCGATGCGATTCTCAGTTTGTCTCCGGGCGACCTCTCGCGCGCAGGACAAGGAGAAAACGTATACAAGACGCTCGCTGAAGGATTCTTCAGCAGGAGCACCGTATCTCGAGGATTGACCGACGGATTTCAAGGAAGAAGTGGTTTCCGGGGTCGTAATACGCGGATCTCGAGGGGCATTACATTTTAAACGAGCTGCTTTAATGAAATCTGCACTCGAGAATTAGTGACTTCGTAACGATCTCCGCAGGCTATGCCCACCGGTTTCCTTTCTTCCTCCCACAACCGCCATTTTTATACCACACCCCCGAGCCGAGCCGCTCCCATTTACATACCCCGTCAATTATCATATTAACGTCCCCATTAACGAAAATTTAATATTGCCCGTATGAACGTTGCAGCTGCATCGCGATTGCCTACCAGCGAACCCTTATACTCATTGATTCCCCGGCAGACCTATTTTCAATTTCAAATCCTGCCATTACTGCAGAAGTCTCGATAGGTCGGGGACTCTTCAAACGCGTTTCCCTCTATTTTCAGAGACAATTTTGTATTCGGATTCGATCGTAATTGATCGTCTGCGGATTTTATGGGAAAGCTGGGTCGTTTTCGAATCAATTTTAGGTTGTGATCAATCAAGTTCAGGCGCTTAGATTAAAGGTGGACGATCGTGCCTCAATAATTACGAAATCGTGTTAAAAAATCGAATCACAAAATCATGATCACAAATCATCATTTCTATTTTCTTACGAAAAATTCACTGGATTTGAAGGGAATTCTTCGAATCAATTTTGGATTGCATTTTCGTTGGAATGTTAAATAAGTATTTCAAATGAAGCTAATTTAGCGGCCAGCCCAGATTCACCAGACGGTAAGTTATCGGATTTCTTGAGTTAATTACGGCCAAAACGCAACTAACTATGAGCACGGCCGCATCCAGCCATATTTTTCTCGGGTGACATTAGCTCCCTTATTACCGCGTACATAACACGGGCTTTTGCTAGAAGGTGTTAGGACGACATGGCCGCAATTGCGGTCGCCACGTCGCCAAACGTTCCATGGCGGTATGTCAGGTCGGCATGCTAAACCACGAAATTCACTCTCCAAACCGCGGTAGCCTGTACTTGAGGACGTGCCTTTACCATGGGACAACGGGAACCCTCGAATTCTTCAAATCCTTAGAAAATACGGGCATCCGTGCGTATAATCCCGAACTCAAGAATGCAGAAACGAAAACGGAGTAGGTATAGCTGAGAATTAAAATTTACGACTACTAGCTGCGATTTATAACAAGTCTCGCGAAACAAAGAGGTAACTGGATGGTTCGTCAAAAGGAAATATTAATTTTAGAGACGAGTGATTTTCGTGAATTTTTAGAAAACGCTCAAAGCTGCATTAAAATAGAAATATGAATTTAACAGTTTTAAAGGCGAATGATTTTTATAAATTTCTAGATAATACTCGATGAACCGTTACAATAGAAATATAAATTTAACAGTTTTAAGGGCGAGTGATTTTTGGGAATTTTTAGGTAATACTAAATAATTCCTTATAATAGAAATATAAATGTGACAGTTTTGAAGTAGACTTTTGTGTATTTTTCTTGAGAAGTATACTAATAGTGTGAGAATTAGACAGCAGACTTTATGCATTGACAAAAAAAATGAGTAGATGGAATTTAAACGAATAAACACATTTAAAGTAATTAAAATTATTTTCTGTTGTATTATTTTCAAGTCACTGAAATTATTTTAAAAAGGAATAAATGTCTATGAAGTTCCCGTACCTTGCGATTGTCTGCAGACAATTTTTATTTTGTATAAAAATCTGCACTCTGGTAAGAATGAACTATCCTCTCATAAATTGTAGGACAATATAATACAAATTAAAACGTAAATACATATGTACACGGAATAATAATTTTATATGCAAGTGCTTTTTAAAAATTTTTGTCGATAAATCGACTGATGGCATGAGATACGGGATACAATATAGGAAAGGGCCCTTTGTCGTACGTGCCTGAGCCACAAATCACACTTTGTTGAAAATATATGATGCTCGGATTATATATTTCCGGAAATGCGCGAACGCGTTTGGATTTAATCTAAACGATATAAGCCGGTTATATTGCTGCGCGAACGTAATGAAGTTACATGATCCCAGGGTATCGACCGTATCGAATAAACAATACCATTCTACAGTTTAATAAATATATATATATATATATATATATATATCCAATTTATATTTGGATATGATCACTTGATTCCGAGGGAACATTTAAATGGTCGGTAAAAGGTTTATAATTAAATTGCACTCTAGCACCTGCGAGCCGTTATTTCTTGCAACGTTGAGATACGTTTTTGCAATGATGAAAATTCCCGTTGCAACGAGTATCAGATATTCCAGTAATTATATTTCAACATCTAGAGTAGAACTTGATTACTGGATACTGAGTTCCGTAGGTCTGTACACTAAACATTTAAACTAATTAGTAGCATGGCCAACTCAAAATAAATCGGCCGCCTTATTGAATGAGACGCTATCAAGTTACGCACGTACCTGGTTGATAATACTGTTTCATGGCAAATGCATCCAAACCGCAAAGGTGGACGATACAGTACAATTTTGTAAATCAAGCAGAGAGCATCGCAGTATTTTTTATATAATTGCAATTATATAAAAATAAATTTGTATCATTATTTTATGGATGTTGTTCATATACTAATTCATTCAGCAACAAATTGACTATTATCTACGTTTAATGTATTAACAATAACTTTTTTTAAGGACCGGTAATTTTGACTACGCACGGTAGGACCAGGTATACAAAAAGTGTCGGTAGGTTTAGTGTTAAATAGATAACTATTCCCTTTATAGAGGGTTAGGATCGTACCTTCCCTGGCTCTCCCTCCATTCATAGGCTCATAAACATCAAGACTCCCAAGTCGCCGAAACTCTGAGACTCGTAGAGTCTTAAACCCCTATACCCTCGGCCGTCCGGAATACTTAAACCTCCAGACGCCTAATCCTCCAAACTCCAAGTCCAAAGACTAGAATTTCTTAACCCCTCTAAACAGTTATATTCCCACTTATCCATGCGATTCCGCCCGCATACATTAATCCCGCACAAAAGGGGATCCTCAACGACAATCCAGCCGAATAGCGACGGTGATCCCGATCCAAATAAACCTCGTTAACAAGCCTAATTATCCTCGCACTGATATCATCCCTATCCTGATCGAGGATCATCCTGTCGAGGATGGGGATGACGTGGGTACCAGCGTGACCACGAAGGAGGGTCACGTCCAGCGAGAAAAGAAATTCGTTTGAGGGAGCAACAAAGGGAAAGAAAGATACATCCCCAGTCAAAAATACAGCACATGTTCGCAAACCTAGGAAATAATATGAACATTTTTAACATCAGAACTACCAAGTAGCAGAAAAATAAACTGCATCTATTCAGACTTCGAAAATTTCTGATGGAAACATTATTACAATTTTGTTAGGAATTGTGACAAAAAAAAATTAGGAACCAGTCGCTTTGAGAATCCTTGACTTCTTCGTAACTCTTGCGATCCAAGAAATATATTCTTCTTAGTTGTCCATCACACAACTAGCCTTCAACTTCTTAAGAACATTTGGATTATTTAGTCTGAAATAATACATTTCTTTAAATGTACCTTTGTACGTGAGAAAATTTATACAGAATTTTAGGAAGGTTCTAGTATGATAATTCGTAGTTTGAAAAAACGTGGCACCACTTCAGGTTTGACGTTCTAAACAATCTCAGATATTGTTTGAACAGCCGAAAGAATATTGCGATGGTTCTCGCGTTTGTTAAGGTTGCAGGATACGTGAGCAATCTTTTTGACTGGGAGTGTAGATGATCGACCTACCTGTTCTGTTGTTCGTCGACGGTGACAGACGGGAGGGTTGTTAGACGTTGACCGAGGCAACGGGGTTGCTTGCCCCGTCGCGATGCTCACCGGCCCTCGAATCGCTCGAGAGCGGCCAGACCCTCTTTCGCGTCCTTTGATCTGCGAGCCACCCCCGAAACGAGCGTTACGCCATGCTCCTCGGTCCTTTTCTGCTCGCCCCCTGGTTCCTCCACCGGCCTACGCATGCCAAGAACTCTGCAACCATGAGATACACCGGTTAGGTTAGACGGATCCTACCCACGTCGCTCTACCTCGGCCGAGTTGCACTTTAAACAACCCGCTGCGAATGATAGACGCAACACTAGGAAATACATTTTCTAACATATTTGGCATTGAAACAATCCTCGACATAGAGGATTAGGACAAGATAGAATAGGACAGATAGAATAGGACAAGATGGACGATAGGATAGAGGATAGAGGATAGGATAAGATGGAGGATAGGATGGGATAGAGGATAGGATAGGATAGAGGATAGGATAGGATAGAGGATAGGATAGGATAGAGGATAGGATAGGATAGAGGATAGGATAGGATTGAGGATAGCATAGGATAGAGGATAGGATAGAGGATAGAGGATAGAGGACAGGATAGAGGATAGGATAGAGGATCGAGGATAGTGGATAGGATAGGATAGAGGATAGGATAGAGGATAGGATAGAGGATAGGATAGAGGATAGAGGATAGAGGATAGGATAGAGGATCGAGGATAGTGGATAGGATAGGATAGAGGATAGGATAGGATCGAGGATTCTTAAGGAACAATATCACCACAAATTTTAAGACGAAAGTCTCCCCTTTACAAAGACCTCTTTAAAATTGATGCACGATTTTTTCTCGCAGTAATGTCTTGATAAAGTTGTTTTGTTTCTAATGATTTTTTAATGAAGATTTTAGTAGCGTATTTGGGACATTTTTGTGGTTGAAATGAGCCCAAACACGACACCATTTGCATCATATTTACGCGTTTAGTCCACGATACAGTAGAACCTCGATTATCCGAATTAAATAGGGAAACATGAAAATTCGGATAATAGAACAGTTATCTAGCTATAATAGATTAAATAGACATTGACTTATACAGCGTATCGTTTTGTGTATGGATCGCTTAAATTGAACTGTTCATCCCTCGAATAATGGAGATATCGGTTCGGATAATCGAGATTCTTCTGAATCGTCAATTGAGCAGGCAAATATTCTCCGAACGATGTCATGTTTGGACTCATTTTAATCGGAAAAGTGTCACACATATGTTGGTAGAGGTTTCACAAAAGAATAATTAATAACAAAAAATTTTTTAGTTTTATAAATTCTGAACGACTGGTTATGAATAGTTACAAGGTGTGTTCGAAAAGGTTGCTGCTTCAGTGTGAATAAAATATTAGTATAAATTAATGTGCGTAATCAATGTTTCGAGACGTACATCAAAAAAAGGTGTCAGAAAGATCCTTATTGGGCACAGCATATGACACGGTCATTTTTATGGAAACCCGAGAGCCGCGGTTGGCAATCGTTGGTTATTGCCAGCTCGCATTATCGCAGCCTGATAATGGTAACTGGAGAAGCTAGACGGAAATGCGTGTTTGCTCCCAGATGCGCTGTTAACCGAGAACAATGGACAGCAATGGTAATGGAGAAACTAATTGGGGATCCGGTGTACACAGCGAGCCCGGCGTACAAGGGAATTTGAAAACTAAGAAATATGACGGCCGTACGTGTGGATCGTTGTTCAGCAATATTTATTTATTCGAGCTGCTCTGTACCTCGCATAACGCTGTTGATGGTGGGGGTTGTTTCAAATTAAATGGGATTTAATGAAAATGGATTCGAATTTGACAACATCGGACGAGCGGGGATATAAATCTGCGATTTCTATTTTCAATACGGTTTTTCATACAATACTTCTGGAAGTTTAAAAGGAGAACATTTTAAAAGGATCTTTACAGGAATTCTGTACTCGATTGTACTTTATTTAATAATCAACCTTCGGGCTCCTGCGAGTTCTAGGCCTATGCCGGAGTCATTTCCGACCCACGCCGATATGTCACTACAGTTTTCTTTCGATATAAGGCGATGGCCCGGGACCGACTTGCGTCGTATTTCGGATGAAGAAGAAGAAGGTACACGCAGTAAGCACTGAGGATGATCTGAGCTCCGAAACCATTTATGAAGAGACGATCTCGACTTTGTCAGGTGGAACGATGAATTCCGTAGGTTCCCAAAAATGTCAAAGTACCAACTATGAAAAGCAATCGAGGTACCAACCAGGCGACCAAGCGAGAACCAATCGATCGCCGTCTGGTCCGCTTCCGAAGTCGGTTCAACCGTGCGTCCTCATTATTCCTCGGGACTGAATAAATTAATTACACCGGCTTTGCAGCTCCGTCTTTCACGGCGCCGTGGTCGAGAACGTGGTTCATCAAGCAATAATAAGGGGCCACCGAATTTTCTTCCAGTCCCCGACAACGCCGGCTCGCATAATTCAGCCTGGTGAAAACGCGCCCGCGACAAAACTCGCTCGACTAATTATCAAGTCCAAGAGGGGGGAGGGGGGGAGAGGAAGGGGAGAGAGGCTCTCGCGGTTCATTCGATGGTTAATGTGGCTCGTTAATGGCCACGGATTCCATGAGGCCTCTGTGCATGGCAACCGGGGACAGGGCCGTAATAACTGTCAGGTGTTGAGACGTAATTACCAGGTGCCCCCGAAAGCAACACAGCCCGTCGCTCGTTTCGAGAGGAAGATTTGTTTTGCGACCGTCTGCGGGCCCTGACGGTTTGAAATGACGGATATTGCGTGAACCGAAACGTCAACCGGGGATCTTGCGAACCCGACGACGCCGACGGTTACCCGACACCTACCCGTCGACACCGGAAATGGTTCTTCGAGCCAGTTACAGCGTCGGAAAATTTGGGAAATGTCAAACGCTGTTCTCGGTTCCTTTTGGATTGACGTTGGACCTGATTGAAACGATTTTTAAGAGATTTAAAAAGATTTAGTAGGTAAATTGATGTCCAGAAAGAATTCACGGACTAGAGAACTACGGTAATGCCTTGACACGTGCGAAAACATCAAGATCGACACTAGCGTGCCGGTGAAACAATGTCAATTTAATCTGAATACTTTTCTGTTTTGAATTATTTCTTTATGAAAGTTTTACAATCATATTTGTGACATTTTTCTGATTAAATTGACACCAAACACGATGCAATTTGAATTGTATTCGCTTGTGTAATACACGATTTAGTAGAACCTCTGCTATCCGAACTGATGATATTTGATTTCAAATATCGAATTTTTATAGTAAATCGTGTTGTATATGGCTTTAGATAGAACTTTTTGAATATGAAACAAGTATTCGAATATGGAAGAATTCAAATAACATCGATTCGGATAATGGAGGCTCCACTAAATCGTGGATTAAACGAGTAAATGTGGCGTAAAACATGTCGTGTTTGGAGTCATTTCAATCAGAAAAATGTGACCAATGTATTAATGGAAGCTTCATAAATGAATCATTAAAATCAACAAAGTTTCGTGAAATAACTTCGCTCCAATTGAATTCTGACCAGTACACAACAGTTAACTGTACCACTCACAATTCTGGAACAGCATGGATGAATTTTTGAAGAGTCGAGTCCAGTTCCCGAAGGAACAAACGCTTCTAGCTAAAATAGATCTGAAACTTTGTTCAAGCTTACACAGAAATATTAACGAAGCTATACAAACTGGTTAAAATTAATATATCTGCTCCAGGAAGCATCTCTCTAGAAATAGGAGATCCGAGACAGGGAATAAAGCGAAGTATATTGCAATTGAACGAAGGCTTTGATTATTTTTACGTAAAACTTGCATTTCCACGGGAACATGGAACTACACTTAACTCGGCTCTCTCGAAACTCGTCTATAAACGATGAGAATTTGCATAAATGTCGACACTTTAATCGTAACTGTTCTCGGAGTTTGTATAATTGTTCCGAACAGCGTATCTCTCCTGAAGAAAAGTGCTTCAAATGTTTCATATCAACCTTTCTGCGCTATTGAGGTCAATTCGAGCAGAAATAATCCTTCGTTTCTGATTATACTCTCTCTCTCTCTCTCTCTCTCTCTCCCTCTTATAGAGACACGTATATTAACTCGCCACAGCCAGTTTATCACAAAAATTTTGTCGCTAATCCGAAACGCTGATAATTTGACTGTTTGATCTTGAATTCATTTAAAATAAAATATGAGTTTCTGTAAAGACAGTACAGTAGAATATTTAATTCTTTCTACCTACTATAACTTTCTGTTTGTATCAAGGCTTTTCGTACAGGTAAAATGACTTTCCGAGATTCTCACTTGTTCGTCACAGTCGCACTAAAAAATTCTGTTTTCTTGATTCCATAAGACGAGCTCAGAGACGTCTTGGAAAAATCTGTTTTCTCTATGCTATGAAGAAAATATCCATTTCCTGTCATCTTCTTGTTCCATTTGTAGAAAAACAGACAGTGCATGGAAACTTCTATTATGTATTATATTACGAATTCTCAAAGCTAACATATAAAGATCTTAAACACCTTTTGAAGTCTTCACTGAAATTTGCACTTTCCTACAAACTTAAAATTGTGGACGTTTATAAAACCATAAAACTAGCTAAGCCGCCGTTAATTCACTGAAAAGTTGAAAACTAGAAAGGACAATCTGGAATATTATTTTTCGGGATTTTTGCTCACGTCTTTGTTAAATGGTTCAGGGAAACGTGAATAAATTTAAAATGAAAAATTTGGAAACCTAAAGGATTACAGGCCTTCGTAAAAACATAGAACCAGTATAATCCACTGAAGAGTTGAAAGTTAGATAGGACAATTTAAAATGTTATTTTCAAGGATTTTCTTCATAAACTCAAAGCAGGAAATTAGGAATTTATAACCTGAATCCCTCGAACAAATGTTTAAAATCGTTCTATTCCATTTTCAATATTTTTGTCAGGATTCGGGCAGTTGATTTTACCCGAACTAAATCGAGTTGCAATAAAATTTGCACTTTCAGAGAACATTCAAAATAAAAATTTCTTTCGAACTCCGGTTCAATGTGAACCGAACGCACAAGCCAGCTCGCATAAATTCGCGATATCGGCAAATTCTACAGCGTTCAGAGCGAAAACTGACTAGGCACCGTGCACACTTGCTAGCCAATTTTATTCCCGGCCGACATTTTCAACACCAATCGATGGTGCATTAAATTATTCGACTGCAGCCGGCCGTGGAAACGATAAATAATTCCCTGGATATTATTCGACTATCAAAACGAGCCCGTGGAAAACTGTTCGCCGAAAAAGATCGCGCGCTGGCAACGCGATCGAGAGGATTCGCGTAGCCGTAAGCCCGTTGTCATTAATATGCAATCTGTCGTTGTCATTCATATTTTTTTTTTCTCCCGCGCGTGTGTACGCGAAAAACAGAACAAAAAACGGCACCAGAGAGAGAGAGAGAGAGAGAATAAAAAAATCCGTGTATTCGTGTGCGATCGGCTGACGAGCCCCGGCGATCTCGGTTTAATCAACGAATCTGGGGCCCGGGGTTACACTGCGTGATTCAATCGAACTCCGACTAGATATTTCAATATCGGACGATTGAATTTTCGGGTGGGAGGCCGCTCGCGGCGGCCCGATGTGTGTTAAGCTCTTAAAAAAGTGATATCGTCGGTGGTGCCTCGGATAGACAGCTTTGGGGACCACGGAAACAATTAAAACGAAATTTCCTCCCCACCCCCCTACCCCAAAATCGATCCGGGTATTAGCAAAAATGCGTGTCCCCCGAGCATTGTGAACGTGCGATGGTGAACCACTTCCGCATAACGGTATGCGGGGGACATTGGTATTTGAAAATACAAGCTGCTCTGGATCCATACTGCGCAGGATTTTTCAAGTTTTTCGAGAAGCCAATTCAAGCAAAAATCTTGTACGAGGATCTATTATCCCTTTCTCTAATTTCTGTTTTGATGCTATTCGCTCGTCCCTTACTGTTAGTGTCGAAGGTATAAAAGGATAGATGAGTGACACAATACCAAACCATTGATAAAATTGCTTTATTTTTAATAATGTCTTTACGATTCGTTTACCACCATATTCGTCACATTTTTCCGATCAAAATGAGACCAAACACGACACAATTTGGACCACATTTACTTGTTTAGTCCAGGATACAATAGAAACTCGATTATCCGAACCGATATCGGAATTCTTTATTATCTGAACACGAATTTCCCATACGAATAGTTCATTCAAAAGCCGTATACAACTTTATTTACAAGCTAGTACAGATTTGCACAGATAATAACTTTTAATTTAAATTCAGATGCCATTAGTTCGTACAGTGAAGGTTCTACTAAACCGTGGATTAAACAAGTAAATATTAACCGAACTGTATCGTGTTTTGTCTCGTTTTAATCAGAAAAATGTGACAAATGCAATGATGAAATTTTCATAAAGAAATACTTAGAAACAAGCTAGTATTGTTATTATAACGTGTCACACTTATCTTCGGCAATGAACATACATTTTTCGCACATATCATGCACATCTCTCTGACATCCAATCAAAATACTATTGTAAACAGTCTAGAATGTCCGACATTCTACAATTCAATAATGCAGTTCCATTGCGCCACTCAATTTCGCGCAGCCTGTTCAATTCCGCAAAAGACAATCAATTTCCTCTCGTTCACGCCGACAGAAGGGAGCCTAAAAAATTACCGGGGTCCGTCAGGACGATTAGCAGTTATTGCGAGCGAAGGTAACTGAATTTGAGAGGAAGCCAGAAGAGGCTGGTTGTCCCTTATTTTTCCCGGGTTCGCTCGGGGCAATTCGAAGGGGGAGGTGGCGAGCGTCAAACCCTCATAGAAGTTTAAACGACTTCGAGCCTCTCCCGTGAACCTTCCATCAGAGAACGCCGTCTTGTAACAGCTCAGTTTGCAAAGTCGGGGATGCTCGACGATAAAAGTTACGTCGTTTAGCAAGGTTCTTGGTCGAAAGAAGTCGCCCAGGGTGGAGTCGCCAGACACCAAGCGCCGGCTTTTCGTCCTCTCGTTGCATCGGGCAAGAGAAATTGAGACAGATCGGTCTCTCGTTCCCCAAACCTCCCCCCTCTTTCCCTCTTTGTCACTCACTTTCTCCCTTATTTTTTGTTTTTCTTTTAAGAAAATAGTACAATGACAAACCGGGAATTAAATAGAGATTTCGGTAAATAGTCCATTTTGGCGAATTGAATTTACATTTACACTGCGTCTCGAAAGTGTGTGGACACTGTCTTACAAGTAGTGGCGATTAGTCAAAAATAATGAGAAAGTCGTCGGTACTGGATCTAGGCTTTTCAATTTTTATTGTAAGATAGGGTGTGACAGGGGATGATTTTACATGTAAAAATACGTCGAAGAAAAGGGAATAACATTTTTTCGTTTGACGCCTTGTTTTCGAGAAAACCGAGTTTGAAGATGCAGCGAATACACATGCTATTGCATAGGAATGACGCGTCCGACCGAGGCCGACCAATTCTACTTTCTGCGAATCTTTAAACTGGATTTTCTCGGAAACAACGCGTCAAACGAAAAAATGTTATTCCCTTTTCTCGACTTATTTCGACATGTAAAATCATCCCCTGTCCGGCATCATTCATTCGACCACACCCTGTATATTCAATTACTCAATATATTCAAATATTTTTGCAACGGACCCCTAAAACTTGATGTGCGATTTTTTTTTTAGTACATCGGTCATGCAGCGGCGCGAAATTTTTCAGTTATGAACAAAAGGGTGCGCCGCCCGTTTTACAATAATATAAGGTACGCCAGACGTAATACAGACTTAGCTTTTCGTCCTGGAGACCTCTCGTTGCATCCGGGAAGAGAAATTGAGACAGATCGGTCTCTCGTTGCCCAGACCTTCTCTCTCTCTCTCTCTCTCTCCCTCCCCCCCCCCTCTCTCTCTTTTTCTCTGTCTCAGTCGGCTTCCGTATACACGGACCGTGGCAACGAGATAAATTTTTATACTCTGCGGTTTCATATCCCTATGGAAGATACACGGCGCGACGTAATGGGAAGTTATGTCGGCGAGCCGATCGATAACGCCGGGCGAATGGAACCGGCAAAGAACTATGACGTCGAGTCTCTAATATTAAATTATTGCCGGTGGCCCGGCAGTTTCGTTTATTGATATATGCCGACGAATGGCCGGTTCCGCGAACCGAAGATAAATCGCGGAATCGTAGAATAAAGTTTTCGCTGCTCGGCCCTGGGCCCTTTGCGTACCCGGCAAATCGAATTTGCGAAATTACCGCGTGATTTATTCCCCCGCTAGGCGATACTCGCGTGCAACGAGCTTTGATCTCGATTATACGGTTCGGTGATTTGATCGCGATTGCCTAATGAAGGTATGTGTAATGAAGGAGTGAACGCTCCGAGCAAGAGTTGCGCTGCAAGTTTGTTCCTATTGACTTTTGAGCGCCCTTTTCAATGTGAAATTTTTTGGGACCATGAATCACTTTTTCATAAAAAATAGGAGTTGAATAAAAACGCATTGATTCTCTCCAAAATTGTATTATGCGTATGCAAAAGTTTTAATCGTCTTATTTTTACTTGTTAATGATAAAAAAGATTACATGCAAGCGACACCCCTATATTGGAAAAGGAATAAGTTGTTCATAATGTGTAGCTGCATAACATATTTAGATTTCATAAAAATCGAAGATGAGTGGTACTTTCTATGTAATTACTATCAGCTCTTATCAAGTTAGATTTCAGGCTATTTAATCAAGTTTAAGAAAAATCCCAGCGAACATACCTTTAATAATGTCGGGGGAAAAAAATGGACAGCTGCTTGGACAATTCTAAACATTGCTATCCGTGCAGTCGTGAAAGAATCAGCTTTCCGAACACTAAAGCTCGGAACAGCGTGTAGGATTTTTTCTATTGAGGTTTGTTTAACAAAGCATCGGTTTAGAGTAGAAACAGCGAACAGTAGCCAGCCCCGTAAAACAACGCGGCAACGGTCGATGAATTCTCAAAATCACTTTTTCCGATCCGAAGGCACATAGAGAAAAACCTTCCATCCTATGTTTCCATTTGTTTTTATCCATAGAACCGCTTGCTGTTCAATCGGAGAACGAAATCCATCGCATACCATGGAATTTATACGTATCCGATATTGTCGTCGAACGCCGACTAGGTTGTGTGACAGTCGCAGTTGCAGCTGCAATATTGTGCAACGTTGCAACGCTAATGAGTGGTCGGTCCCTTTCTGCAAAGGGATATTCAAAGGGAATTCTTGCATTTTTCAGACTGCTAAACTCGAGTATCCTTTTGAAAAATACCAAATTTAACACGGAGGGTCTAATTATTAGAGCCACAGTACAAAAAATACATTTGCTATCGTCCAAACGTGCATTTGCAATTGCAACAAAAACTCAGTACTTCCCAAAAATAAGAATTCAATGTAACTAGACCTTCATTGAAAAATTGATTGTTCAAATGTAAGTTTGACAATTTATGCAAGTACCTCTAACAATTCGTTCGCCCAATGTATACCAAAAAGATATACGACTGTAATAACATTGAGAACAGACTGTGAATTTTTATATAAAATTTTACCTCAATTACAACGACTAGGAGTTAGTGTACTTTTTTTTACCGTTTGAAGGACATTTTTATACAACCAAACTGGCTAATTTCGTGTAAATCGATCTGTGTGTGCAACAAATCTGCAACGGTAGCATCGAAAGTTGGATTTCGGCCAGGTTTTCGAGAAAACGCGGCACGGTGTTCAGAATTTATGCTAATTCCGAGCACTCAGGGCCCCGGTACTTTCGGCATGGTGATGGTGAACGACGATTTTACCGAAATATTCATCTACCCGTGGTATGTATACCCGGGGGTGAGGTGCGGTTAGGCAATATGGCAGCGAGACTAATGAAACCGGCGCGGCGGCGTACAGGCCGATGAAATCGATTAAACATTCAACTGCCTCTCTCGGAAAGTTTCCGGCAAAGATACCGAAGAAGCTGTTCTACGCTGGTGTTTAGTATTATGGGGTGTGGCAAGCGTTACATAAAACGTGGACCGAAACCGTCGTACCGTTCGCTTCCACGATTATGTTTTTACGCGGCCGTACGGGGGCAACGAACTTCGACGCTGTTCGCCTAAGTAGAATTAAACGGCCCCGGCAACGTCGATAAATAGTTTATTGCGCCTCGGCAAACTTCATTTACATTTGCACTCGATAATATGTGGACACTTTCTTAGTCCACACAGCAGTAAACTTTTCGATTTTTATTGTGATATACAGGCACACGTATACATATATACATATATTTATTGTAATATAAAAAGATAAGTGGAAAATGAAGAATACAATTTTTTCATTTCAGGCTTTGTTTTCGAGAAAATCGAGTTTGAAAGTGGTGTCTGACACGTCTGATCAAGATCGACCGATTCTACTTCCTGTGGATCTTTGACCTGGATTTTCTCGAAAACGGGGGGCGTCAAACGAAAAAATTGCTTTTCTCCGACTTATTTTTATATGTCGAATCATCCCCTACTCGGGTGTACCACCCTTCCATACTTTGTACATTAAAAGAAGTAGACTTACTGCACAATTCCTCTGCGATGCATCTGTCAATCTCAATAATTGTATATTTTATATACAATAGTAATAACAGTAAGATGTGTTTACATCTTCCAGCCAAAGGACCTAGTGCAATCATTACTAGTGTAAATCCACAGGTATTACGAAAAATTTCAATAATTATTAGCATTTTGAATAAGGCTGCGTCGGCTCTATAGTTCGCGTAAGGGTTAAAACTTACTTTATTGGGCGATGGAATGCCAACGTGTAAAATGGTTGAGAAGTGTAGAACGTTCCTATTAAGCGTGCAAAGACATCGGAAGCGAGTGAATTTTTACCGAACGAAACTACGAGGTTTCACCAAAACGTTGAAATGGTGGGCCAGTTAATAAACACTTTTTAAACCGTTCTACTGTGCAACTTTCGCGAATGGCATTCGAGTCTTCTGAAACAGGGGTAGTTAGGCGGTTCTATTAAAATCGAGGCAGGAAACGGAGGCGATTGAAATGAAAAGGGGACATCCCCTAACAATAAGTGTCTCACGAAGGACCCGTTTGCGTGGGATCGTATACGTGAGAGGTTCCTGTGAGTCGGTGGATTATTCCAAGAAGCAAGGATAAGGAACAGGACATCGTGGTAATCCCACGGGAACGCAGGATACCTTATCTCCGGATCCAGAAGTAGCGTAAGGAGAAATTTCGGGGAAATGGTGTCGCCATTACAATAGATTCAGCTCGACGAGCCTGTCACGGTGAAATAACAAAGGGAATATTGTAATCTCTTATACTGGCCTATAGAGATAAGCTTTATGGCTTTGTGTGCCCATAAAGGACCGGATCGAACGAGCCCTGTGACTTGTTAACGATTCGATCGCCGACAAACGATTTTGGGGATCGAGATTTACTTTGTTTCAACGATTCGTCCAACAAAATGTTATCCTTCGGAAGATATCACTAACAGGATTTTTATACTCGTGAAAATCATTTAAACGAAAAAATATGCAAACTTGAAACATTCGCATTCTAAGTAGACTGCGGATATTTATGCAAATTTTTCACTTTTGATGGCTTTCGTAGATCCAAAATTAATAAAAATACATTGTAATATTTTTTTTCATTTTCAGACGCCATAAATGCATAAAGATCCGCAATTCTAAGTACAGTGGATTCTCGATTTACGTCAACAACACAGGCCTTGCCAGCGTCGTCTATCGTCCAGAAGACATAACCAAGCGGTGTTATGTTTACACTCCTCGGCGTTCGAGGCCTCTCGAGCTTCGTGACCCCTCACGGAGTATACCTCGTGGTAGTGGGGATAATTCTGCGACATTTATCATCGAGGTCGTGGCGACATATATAGAGAAATCACTGTAGTTCGCAGGAAATACGTTTGAATGAATCTAAATAGATAAATAAATAAAAATAATCTAACCTAAAGAAATCTAATATATCTGGTTACTCTAAATAAATAAAAATCTAAATAAAATGTATGTAACTAGTCGTTTGACGGTTTCAGAACCGGTGCTTTCAGCATTAATGTACGAGAGTAGGAATCGAACGAGGGTTAATAAACAAAAATTGCCAGCAACGCAAGCCGTATATCGCACATCGTGTCCAATCAATTTTTCGGTTTCTATAATACGGACTATAATGAAAAACATTTTCCTGTCGGTCGAAATGGCTCCGGTGAGCGACGGTTAATGAACAATGACAGGATTATAGCTCGGCACGAACAGATAGACTTATATGACCGACTATTAGCACACGCGGGCGAACGCTTGTCGCGGAGCACCGTAATCCGAATAAAAGCTGCGGGGGTGATCCGGGGGGGGATGAGTATGGCGGACGATAAATTATTGTCGCCAACTGCAGAAGATTTGAAACGGATCCGTTGGTCCGCCCGCCGAGGCCTTCGAAGTCGCTAGAATGTCATCCGACGTTCCCACAGACTCTTCGTCTTCGACGAAAAACGAGAATCCTCTATCCCGTCGAAGCCACGAATCAAACTTTTTAATGGGAAGACTGCGACGAGGGAGCAGTCGAGGATCCGAGAATTATTTTTCGAAAAAAAACGACGTCCCCGAGTTTCCCAGCCACTTTACCAGAACACCCATCCGACCCCCTTGGCTCTTCATCTTTTCGAACCGGTGGGGGTGATTTACATCGTTGGAAGGTGTCACGAGAGAGCCAGGAATATTACCGGTTCTAAGGGTACGGCCGTGAATTATCCTGGCTGGGCTGAAATATCCCCAGACGCGTCTCGCCGTTTCTGCAAGGCCCTAATGTCCCTAGGAATTTTGGGAATTGGCGAAATCGAGGGCTGCAGTTTTCCTTCCACTCGAGCCCGCAGTCTAGAAATTAAATTTTCTTCCAAGACATAGATTTCCTATTTTGCTTAACCTCTGGCACCGTGTCCCACCAAAAGAAAAGGAAATGGTTCCCAGAAAGCTGAGAACAGAACTGCATCTTGCAATCAGTGCAGGCAATTTTGCGTAAAAATCCGTCGAAATCAATAATGACCAGAACCACACTGATCTCTCTTCCAACACATAAGCGTTCTATTTTATTTCCTACGAGGGAAGCAAAATGGCGCGCGGAAAACAGAAAAACCGAAAACACGAAGTTCGCGGTGTACGAGTTACAAGTTCCAATATCCTTCCGAAAGAAACACGCGGAAGAGCGAGAGGAAAAAAAAGGAAAAAGACATCCATCTTGGAAATAAGGACTTCAATATAGATGAAAGGAAAGCCCAGATCCGGGAAATAAAACGTCGGGAAACTGCGAGGCAAAATGGCACGCCATTGTTGAAACGGCGAAGCACGCTCCTGTGTATGCCGTACGCTACCCCATAGGGGAGGTAGTGTGTAGAATACACGTGTGCGAAAGATATGTGTATCGATTTCACGAAAACGGGCCAGTGATACCACTTTCGGCACGCACACACGTCCGATCCATTCTCGCGTCGAACTTTCCTATGCTTGCATAACGTTGATGAAACGCGCGCACACGTGAAAAGAAACTACCCCCGATCCGCAGCGAAACGGAATTTTTATCGGGACCGAGAAATCGATACGACCCGCGAGCATTTGGATCCGAGACACCAGTCATTTTAACCGAGACACCGTGACCTACGTCAGACATCATTGAAAGAATTTTTCGAACAGGTTCACAGCCACCCCCGTATTCCCCAGATTGCAAATCTTTAAGTATTGTAAAGATCGGAACGTTGGTCTTTTCCATGGAGGTACATGACTTCAGATATTGTAAAAATAATTTTTTTAGTTATTTTCGACTCGCCTATGCCTCAGCTTGCAAACTTTAAAAATTATTATTATTCAACTTGAGAGCATTTGATACTGAGCGACCAGTCATTTTAAGAAAGAAATCGTGATCTGACCTGAGCATAAATTTTTTAGCCGTTTTATAACCTCCCCGGTAGTCCCCGAATGCAAATTTTAAATATTGTCAAAATGGAAACGTTAGTTGCTTCCATGGAGATACATACTTTGACATCAGACATTGTCAAGACAATTTTTTTAATTAATTTCCTACTCTCCTGGTTTGCAAATGTTTAGTACAGTAAAGTCTTGATCTAAGCCGAACGGAGCTACACAATCTTAGTCAGTCAATTACTCAGGCATTATCAAAATTGAAACATTTCACTTCCTATACTCGAATCTTTCTTCAAAATCCAGAAACTTTTGGTGAAATGAAAAGTGGAAAATGATTCTGTAATAAAAGAGAGTATCGACATTGCTGTTATAACGCAAACAAGTGTACAAAGTGCAAGCAATAACTTTTCACAAAATCATAAAACAAGTAACAATGAAGAGTCAAGTCGACCCATCGAGTACCTACGGTACGGGGCAAAAGAAAAGTTATAAAACACACAAAACAATTTCTAAAACTTTCTTCCGCGATAAATAACCAGCTTGCTGGGAGGTCGGAGGCGCACGTTGGAAATTTTTCCGCTCTCTTTTTCGTTTTTCAACACACATTCGCTGGTTGCTCGCCGACAAGCGCAGTAATTGGACACGGTCAAGGTTTTCCGCATAAAAATTACACAGTGGCACCCCGACTAAGAAGGGCAACATCTTCCTCTGGGAGGTTCCCGGGGGGTGAAGGACACCGTAAATTCCGGGAAAGTTTAATTAAATCCACTTCGGTGGTCGCGCGTGGCGAGCATAAAATTTGAGACTTGCGAGGTCCAGATGCACGCCGTATTAAGCGAATTTACTGTTGGGTTCGCGTCCGACGGATGCGCCTCGAAATTGCGCATAAAAATTGTTTACGCGAACGACGCGCATTCGTTAGGGTATGCGAGAAATTTCCTAAAAAAAAAATACTGTGGTTTTCTAGTAGAATATTCAACTAAGTGAACACGCGACGAAAAACGATGGGAATGCTGCGAAAACCGCACCCCGGCCGCGTTGTTGCGACACGAAACTCGTCGCAAATTGTTCCTCACGTTGTTAGAATCCTTTCTTCGAATTAAAGCGATCAAGACCCTGGAAATTTATCGGAGGAATTTTGGTGGTCGTACATCGACCGGAAAAACGAGGAGTTTTGTTGTAATTTCATTTTTCCTTGAAACACTTTTATAGTCAACAGGCCATTTTTTAATTAAAATTTAAATTAAAATTATTCTGGTAGTTATTGCCTTTGGATCAGCTTTCACAGAGTCCCGCTATTAGAAATAATGATGTTTAAAAAAATAAGAAATGATAATTTTCTGGAGTTTAAGAAATTCTGCATTTCTTTAGAATTAGGTTCATCAACTTCTTGTGTTTATATTTTTTAAAGAAAAAATACAGTTAAATCAACCACTGAGATATTTTTCTGTATATCTTTAAGCAAATTAAAAATTGTTTGCTTTAATTGTAGGAACCAAATAGGAGTTTATTTCCCTTTTTTGTAGTTTTATTAAGTTGTCAACAATATGTTAACAGTCTCAGGTTCATGAAAAACATTTATATTTAGTATTGATTCTGTTTTAAATCTTCATTATACTGACTCGTTGTGTGGACAGGGGTCAAGGAAACCTTTTTTCAACGAAACTATACTTATATTATTCTCACAGTACTGTTTGGTGGTAAATAAAAAATAATGTTGCATCAATAATCGACAATAGTGTGGTAGGTTTCAAAGCATCGTGAGACGAGACGAACTTGTGAATCATGCATGACTAGATAACGTGGTCTCATTATCGGGGTCAGCAATTGTGAATATTGCATTAAAAGATGAGTAACCCTCATTCATAAATTATTCTATTCAGTCTATTGATTTTTCCACGTGAAGCTTTGCATTGTATGCTACAATTATTTCTCGCAAGAAATTGTTTTTACATGAGATAATAAATATTCTATTCATATTTCATATAAATTAATCTTATTTAAAATTTGGTCATCATTATTTTATTATCGTGTAGGTTTAAGTACAGACAAGCATTAAATCTATCTAGAGGTTTATTAAAAATTGTTATTTCTCGGAACTTTAATCTTACAAAATTTTAATCTTAAACAATGCAAACAGGGTCCATACTGCACATTTAAAAACATGTTTTTCATAAAACATTTAAAACACTGATCCAGAAAAGAAGAGCTATTTACAGGAAGAAGATTTCCCTTTTTTTGAATGCTAAATAAATTAATATTGCCTTTTAGCTTTATCATTAAAAATCGTAGTCGACATTCAGTACCGTGTTTTGAATAAATAATCTCTAAAAAATGTTTATATCCTCGTACACCGTTCCAATGACTAAAAAAAAAAATTTTTTTCTGTGCAACCACGTTAAATGTTTTACCAGCGCGATGCACAGGTGCGTATTCGCTGAAACAATCGCGCGATAAATAATAATGATCATTCGAGCCCGATCGGTTGGAAAATTGAATTTTTCAATTAATTGCCCGGGAATCGCGTCGCTATCAATTCCCGGCGAGTTCTCATCGACGAGATTTCCAGTTTATACCCTCCCCTATTGATCTTTAGCGCGGGCGAACGTATCGACGAAGAAAAACGTAATATTTCTGCTCGGGTTGGCCCAGAAACCGGGGAAACCTTTTTCCACCGTGTCTTGAAAAATGGAGCATCGAAAAGTTTCGCTTTGCCGCGCTATTTCTTATTTTCACGGACACATAGAAACGGGCGCAACCGACGAGTGAAAAAGTACGCTCATAAGGAAATAGCATAAATTCGTGGCCGGGCACTAAATCAACCGTAGTAAAGACCGTCCCTGTTTGTACCCGGCACTCGCCATCCGCGAGAAACTCTACCGTTTCCCATTAAAATGACCTACTTGAACGATCGACGATCTGGTTCCTCGCTGAAGGAGCTCGCGTTCTTCATATAATAACTTGCCGCGATTTTAGTCGTTTTAAGCGGGCTTGAAATTAGCAGACCTTTCGTGTGATTATATTTCCATCTGAATGCTCTACTTCGGTATGAAGTAGGTGACAGGAGAATGGGATCGCCTTTGGCCAGCCACGTGATTTTTCTAAAGCTATGACATCGCAGCATTGCATATAATCACTATTTTTGCAAAGGAAAAATATTTCTGCATTCCCCAAAGATTGGTAAATATTCTCAAAATGTTTTAAATCGATATATTTATTATTCTTACTGTGATAAATTCCGAAATCATCCTCTTTCGATTATCAAAGTAGAGGAAACCTTGATTCTCTGCAGTTCTCCAATTAAGTCGCTATAACCTCAGAAAAAATCACTATTGTCGCAAACAAAAAATATTTCTATACTCCCTAAAGATGGATGAATGTACTCAGAAAGTTTGAAACCGATCTATTAAGCAGTTATCCCGTGATAAATTCCTAAAGCAGTCCCTTTCGACCACAGAAGTAGAAGAATCCTTGATTTTTTGCAGTTCTCCAATGAAGTCGCCATAACTTTAGAAAAAATCGCTATAGTCGAAACCAAAAAATATATCGAAACTCTTCGAAGCCTAGCAAACATACTCAACAAATTTTAAATTATTATATCAATTAGTTTCGTTGCAAACAATTCCGAAATGGTAGAGTCCCTCTAGGCTTCACATCTAGACGATAATTATGTGTAATTGGTTTAGCTCGCGACCATTAAGTGCCGGTACAATATTCATCAGACACGGTCACATCTATTGAAAACACAGGGAGAGAGAGAGAAAGAGGCGGTCAGCATGATCTAAACATCGGCGCAACACAAGAACATGCTCTCGGCATGAATCATAGGATGGAGGGATGTGGTAGACGAGGGGTTGCATAGATGCAACGAGAGGCGTTCGATCCGCTATTGAATAACGTTCGTTCGTAATACCCTAATATCCTATCGAGTTCTCGCTCTTGGATAAAACCTGGCCGACAGGATCCACGGATTGCGTGAATACTAACTCCGCAGTTCCGCCGGCGACTATGTGTCCTACATCCGTTTGCTGGCCGATGAATGCCCGCGAATGACGTCATTGGTAGCCGGATTAATTCGAGGAAGGGACCAACCAACGCGGAAATGATCAATCAAACATTCTTCTGACGCATCCTCATCGGACTGCGAATTTTCATTTTCAAAGATAATTTCAGCCCCCAAGAATCTGTCGGTGTCCGACACGTCCGCAGTGCCATATATGAATCACGAAGATTTAAAATAAAAACTTGGAATGAAAATATGCTTGGAGACGAAATGCAAAAACATGCTTTATACAGTAACTATATGAGAGAAATTTAAATATATCGTCACACTATTTTCAACCTGAAAATCAACTTAAAGCATTTTTAAAATTTGTAGAATAACAGAATGTAGTCTAGGGTAAGGCACCCAATTACTGTTACGAAGAAAATTTACGCGCGTATTGTTGGTTAGTCTAAATTAATAAGAACAGAAAGTATACTCATAGATGATAGTACATGTCTCACAGGGTTCTGTCTTTGACATTGTTCCGTCCGCGTTATTGTCTTCGTTATTGTTTAGTCTTTGTTATTACGGAATAATCAGCGCTCTCTGTGCGCCAATGGCTCCCCGGGACTGTCGTCTTCCGCGTTCCGGTAATTTTCTTATTTATGTCTTGCCCGACGTGAACTGCGTAATGTTGTTTACAGAGAAAATGGCTGCCCGCCGGTGTTTGTATTCGTTCATTTCCAGGCAATCGCGGAGCAAGAAATATGAGGCTCGGAGTCGCAGTTTCGGCGCGTTCGCGAATTTTAATGGAACGACGCTTTTATCCGAGCAGAGAGATCTAGAGAAATTTGTATCTCTCCGCTGATTTATTGGGTTTAATATTGTGGCCATCGGACCCGCTCGAATTACTGGCTGTTTATTTTACGATCATAAATTTGTTTATTCCTGCAGAATGCGAGCGAAGTTAATTTAAAAATTCAGTGTGGCTGGACTCTTTCATTTAAAAATCGACGGTTTTAATGTGGCAGACTTTTACTTAAAGAATCATTATTATGAAATTATCTACTTACGCAGCTTTTGGTTCTAATAATCCACTGTACGTTTTGTAAAAAAGAAAGACTTTTAAAGCAAGTTTCAGTTGATACAAGTTTCACAAAAGGAAAGAGTTCCAAATTGGGAAAATAGTAGGGTTGAAAGGTTAACGTGTGGGGTTCACTGTTTCGAGGTCTCTGGACCAGGTTTTTCCCTTGGTTTTCCTTCTGTTCGATGGCCAACAAGGGAAACACCATGATTCACCGTGAAATTCTGAACGGGGGCGAGAGGACGGGGCCAAGGGACGCGAAGAAATTGGTAATAAACAAGAGAAACATCCTGCCGCGCGAGAAAAGTTTTCTAATTACAGCTAAATCTTACAGTTAGCCGGAATCGGTTTAGTTTCCCCAACGAGACTGTCGGCGAGTTATAACCGAATTTTCGAGTTCGCCACGAACAAAACTTTGCCGCGCAGTCGGCCACGGTCTCGATGTCTGTCGCAATTTGCATAGATATCCGCCGGATGTGATTACGATACTGTTTGGAATCGCGAGACAAATGGTTTAAGCAGCGCTCTCCGTGCCGCGAACCAATGATTATGGTGTTATTATTACACGCGGCACAGTTTCCTGCGGTTTTTAACCCTCCGTATGCTATGCCGGAGTCACTCGTGTCCCGTCGCGGTGGGGATGAGAGGGTCGACGCATTCTATTTCGAAATAAGAAAATCGCTATCGCCTTTTCCTCCTCTTGATTCGAAATACGACGAAAGCCGGTCCCGAGCCATCGCCTTGTATCGAAAGAAAACTGTAGTGAAATTATTTACTCGGGTTTCGTTTGATGATTTTATGAAAACTATTTTTTCCAAATTTTCTGCCTCCTTTTGTAGATGAAACTTTCGCGTTGGAATAATTCGACAACACGCGAAACGTCCCGGTGAAAAGCGTCGCAATTCGTGTGCCCAGCAATTCAACGAATTATCGATGAATTTCCATCGGTATGGGGGAAAAGATGGTTGGACTTTTGAATGGGATTTCGTTTCCACTTTCGATAGGGCAAACATGAACTTTTGACCCGGATCGTCGGCGTAACTCTTGCCGCGGCCTCAAGTATATTTGAGAAAGTAAATCGACCGTCTTCGAGAAACGATTTATCGAAATACGGAGCGAATCGCGTTACCGAAGCTTTAACGATGTGAATATTTGCCGGGACTTGCTGCTTGACTTATTTTATGGGTCGTATCAAACTTTGAATTCCAGGTGTGTTTATTTAAATGGTTCGTTTTCATCGAATACAAAATAAGATCGCAGACGAAGCCACTCGGCTTCCGCTAGAGACTGCGAAAGATTCGACTCGTGCTCGAGAATGAGTAAAACCGACTCGTGAAAATGCATACAATATTTACAGAGAGTTAGCAACAATAGACAATAATTATAAAAATTCGTTGGACCCTTGTTCGCACCTAATAAAACGTTGAACAAGCTGTTTTCTCTGGAATTACGAAACAGTGGATAATTAAATTACTGTAAATAGTTTTGCATAATTTTGTGCATAATCTTTCGCATAACCGCAGAGATTTTTGTTAAAACAATACATTTCTCTGTGAATATTCAGCTCCACTGAATTCGTAATATTTTTTTATGAAATATTAATGCGCGGAAATTACAAATGTCTGCAAATTCAACGAAGATTTTCAACTTTAACAATTTTTCATGCTTCAACCGTGAATGGTATGATAATGATTTTTACGTAGAATGATTCTGCAAACTCTCCCGAATACAACAGTGTATTCTTTTGTAATATTATAAAAGCTTCAACATTTTTTAACAATTTAACAATTTACGAGAAAATAAAATTGTGGGAACGATTCAGCGAGAATTTCGTTAAATTTTAATTATGTTTCCAACTTGATGAAAGTCTCCGTGTTTTTTTGGCGATTCACGTATAAAATACCGTAGAAAATTCCACGTTTCCGCAAGGATCCGCGGTGTACTAATTAACTTTTAAGCTTCGCTTTCCGGCACGAGCCAGAATCCATCGAATCAAGAGGCTTGTTCATTAACCGCGCGCAAGATGCGAGATTATTTTCCACAGAAAGGAGAGGGAAGGGGAAGAGAGAGAGAGAAAGAGAGAGAGAGAGAGAGTTAACGATCTCAACGACAGCGTCTGTCTGAATAATTTCCAATTCAAACATTTGTCTGTGCTCAAGCCACGGGTTGATTGACACGCGTCGAGCGCGGAATATGGCGCGCTTCAAACACTATAATCGAGCCGAATCTAACGCATCGGTGGATCAAGGATATTCTGCAATGAGTGTTGTTCCTCCCCCGAGCATGTCTCGGTCTCGTTAGCTTTATGTAATTATGTTCGTCCGGATTGCAGCCCCCGGACTGCGACCCGCACCCGACATTAGCGTGCACGCTTCATTATCGCAGGATAATTGATAACACTGTCCCCGACAACAATTTCGCGTTTCGATCACCGATTCTAGACTTTGCTGAACGCGAATTTTATTATTTTACGGCGAAGGTTGAGTTTTTGTCTTTGGGAATTTTTTACGCCAAAACTGTGACAGTCAGGCTAACGATTCCTACGCGGGATGATTCTATGAATTCATCCAAATATAACACTGTATTTTTTGTAACAGTATAATTGTTTTAACAATTTTTGAAAAATTGAAAAGGGGAGGGACATCTTTAATGCACTAATTTTCTCAGACTTCGAAGATTATTCTTCGTTGAAATATCTTTAGCCTAAGTAAAAGTGGTTGATCGGGTGACTCGTCGGTCCGTCAGGAACGCGTGAAAAATAAAGGAGGCAAAAATCATATCGCTGAGCCAATTTCGAGATTTTCCGGTTGACGGTCGGGGACGCGCGTTTTTTGTTCGGAAACGAACGCGAGTTTTCAGACCGAAACTGCATAATCCAATCCCGGTCTCGCATACAAATTGGAAAATACAGGCTGCCTAATGCGTTCCAATTAATTTGTGGCCGAAGGCCACTTTCCGGGCACGGCCAGATTTTCCGTTCCGCTGAAAAATGCCCGGCGCAATACGACGCGCGCGCGGCTCGGGATCGCTAAAATCGCGGATTAATTTTAATTATAAACGGGCCGGGCCGAGCCGAGTGTAAGAGACGGTTCTCGCGGAGTCGTGAAATTTTTCGGGTTTTTGTGTCGCTTTTTTTTCCCTGCCGCGCCATGATGGCGGATATATATTTATGAAAGAATGTGACGCCAGGAACGAGCACAATAAAATTAACCTAGGGGAAAAACTTAGCTTTAACGTTGCGCCGCGTTCAAACGACGCGCGTTTAGAAATTCAATTACATTCTCATTCGCTGTCGCAGTACACTGTCGAGGAATAAAACGCGTACGAAAGTTCCCCGTTTGTAATATCGCAGGAAGTTAGAATATTTTCGAAATTTCTTGCGAATTTTTAAATTGTGGGCGCGGCGTACAGTTCGCTTCGCGAGAGTACTATGAATTTCATGAAAATTGGTAGTTTCGGAGGCTGATGGATTTTTGAAACTTGTTAGAGAAATGTTTCAAATACAATGTTATTTGAAATATGAGAAAACGTATATATTAAGCAGAAAAATATTGACATTTTTATTTTATCAGTAAGATTTAGCTAAAATCTGCTATTAGTTATTTAGTTATCCGGCACGCCATTTTTAAAAATATTATTCCGAGAAAAACGCGTTTAAATTTTAGTACTGACGTCATAACTTCGTTGTTTCAATGGATTTCGGTATAAAATTTCGGGGAGGCGTTTTCAAGGTTCTATGCTTTTAAAAAATACAATAGAAGAAGAATCGATTCTTGGGACCAGTTACAGGAGAATCCCCCTAGACGAGATTCGACATCCATATTCCATTTCACGTTTTACACGTCGACAAAGCGTGCAAAGAATCGCGGTGCGCCGGCAGGATCGGATTAACTGGAAAAACGTCGACGCGGGGGGTATTTGTTCGCGTTTGCAGAGGGATAATTGTGCAAAAGGGTCGAGCGACGATCCGTCGGTATCCGGCTGCGTATCGGCGTATTTACGGTCGGTAAACATTTAAATGCAACTCCGACGAAGACTCTCCGGAGAGGACAGGCAGATTATTAATCTCTAGACAAACAATGCTAACGAAGGACGACCCGGACGACTATGTACATAAACGCGCGGACCGCGCAAAGTCGGGGTTGTCTTAGCAAGTAATCAATCTCCGGGGAACACCATGTGTCTAACCCCGCTCGTCTGTATCGTAAAACTCCGGCTAACAACCCACGGTAATTCTAAACGGCTTCGTCTCGAGCAATTAGAAAAAAGTCACGGTCCTAACCGGGGCTAGAGTCCGTTTGTACAATTGGCAAAATAAAACTTCTTGAAAAAAATCTGAAAAATTTATATTAGCCAGTACTCGTCCGGATATCCTAAATTGAATATGATATTTTGACAAATAATTTGTGGAAATATTCGACGTTGTAAATAGCATGAAACGAAACACGTGAAATTTAGAAACTGTTCAAAATCGTCCAGGCACGATTACACATCCCCCTCTTACAATATAAGGGTTAACCTTTTGCGCTCGAAGCTATTTTAACTCCAAAACGAAACATTTCGGTAATTATTTAGAAAGTCATCTCCGATTTTGATGAAATTTATATGTGCTAAGCAGCTACACATTTAGAACAACTTTTTCCATTTCCAATATCGGAGGGTCGCTTTTAGTTTTCGAAATATTCGCAAAAAATTATTGGTAATACTGTATTGTTCCGGCGCAGCGTATATTTACTTTTTTTTTGTAAACACGCTGTGGAGATTAGAGAGAAAACAGGGTCTCACTCTGGTCATACATATGTAAGGTGAGCTTTCAATTTTGAAAGCTACTTTTGGATTTTCGTGTGCACGGTCGGGCCGGCCCTCTCCGCCCCCTCCGCGGCCTAACCACAACTCATTCTGTTCACATGATTTTTCCATGACTAGATCAAATTCTGTATGGCAGCTACAATGCAAAGATTATGCGAATAGAATGAGTTGTGGTTAGATCGTGAAGGGGGCGGAGATGGCCGGTCGTTAGGCCGTCCCCGCCCACGCATATGAAAATCGAAGAGCAGTCTTTCAAAATTGAAAGCTCACCTTACATACAGTGACTCCCACTAATATTCGGACGCTTTTAAAAATCGTATAAATTCGTTAACATTGGACCATACGACTTGAATTTTCTTAAGAAGTTAGCACAATTTTTTTGTAAAAAAATTTGTACAAAAATTGCAATTGGTCGAAATTGCAGAGAAACTACTAAATGTTCTATTTTTCAGTTCTTTTACGTGAACTTACATTGAAAATTTCAGAAAGTACGACTTGTAGATCTGTGTGAATTATACATATTCTGAGAATTTCATCAAAATCCGTCAACGTTGCAATGAGCTACAGATGTTTCGAAACGATCACATAAGTGCGAAATTCCCTGACAAGCCAAAAATTCTGCGATTTTCACCCTTAAGTTTTCATCGTTAAACGTTTGTAGCTCATTGCAACGTTGACCGATTTAAATGAAATATTCAGAGTATGTATAATTGATGCAGATGTACAAAACGTACTTTTTAAATTGTTGATATAAGCCCGCATAAAAAGTTGCACAATACAACTGTTAGAACTTTCTCTGCAATTTCCACCGATTGTAATTTTAATCAAACATTTTTTCACGGTATGTAGCGAATCAATTGTTCTAACTTCTCAAAAAAATTCAAGTAGTATAGTCCAATATTGACACAGTTATGCGATTTTTAACAGCGTCCGAATATTAGTGGGAGTCACTGTATGTATGACCAGAGTGAAACCCTGCTTTCTCCCTCATCTCCACAGCGTGTTTGCAAAGAAGAAAAAACGTAAACAGACGCCGCGTCGGAACAGGCTTACATTGCCACGGAGCGAGAAATAATGCGGAAAATTCAATACAGTATTAGTAGGGATGTGCGAGAACCCGAAATATCGGGTCGGGTCGGGAACACGAAATTTTTTCGGGTTCGGGACGGGTACCCGAAAATTTCGAGATTCACGAAAGTGTCGCGAAAAAATCGGGATTCTCGTATTGATCGGGATTCGCGCTAACGAAAATTCCGAGAACCCACTAACCATTTATATTCGTTTTAATGAATACATTCGTGATTTTAGATTTTTTTATTGTAGGTGTTTTCGGCAAATTACGTTATTGTACTTTTTACTTATTTAATGAATTATTATAAATGTATACAATTCGGAATATATGGAATAGGAATATACTTATTTATTGTAAATTGAAAGAATGCTGTCCACCACGAATTATTTTCAAGAGTGTCATATGTTATATTCTCGAAATTTTCGGGAAACCCGATTCCTTCGGGGAATCTCGAAATTTTCAGGAACCCGACCCGACCCGACCCGATCTCTTCCCGACTCGCCCCGACGATCGGGTTCCCGATATTTCAGGTTCTCTCGCACACCACTAAGTATCAGCAATAGTTTTTTTTCGAATATCTCGAAAACTAAAACCTACCCCCCTACATTGGAACAGGAAAAAGTTGTTCAAAATGTCGAAATCTATAACATATTTAAATTTCATCGAAATCGGAGATGAGTGGTACATTCTAAATAATTACTCATTTCTTCCGACCTAGAATATTTCCCTGCTACATATATTTTTTCATGTTATACATGCGAAAATGGTGCACTTTACTAGTACAATTCTGAAATGTTTAATAATTGACTAAATACAAATAAATTTAATAATGTAAAAAATATTTTGTGACGCCTTACAGTCGCCATTTGAGTGTTAAGGGTTAAATATAAAAATTCGCGGTGGTTAGAGGACACGAACGCTTTCTTCCGAGCATATGGCACAGGCGTCCAAGAATTTCCAGATCCTAGTGTGCCAGTCTACAATTTCCTCGTGAGTCCAGGTTAATGGGGAGTTCGCCGTGCGCGTTATCCAATTTCGGAAATAATCTCCCGTCGTAAAAAGGAGTAATGAAACAAGTTCGTTCGAGGGCCGTAGGCAGGAGGAAGAGGAGGGGCGGTTCCCGGCCCAGGAAGTTGGCCGCCATCATAAAACACGCGGAATTTTAATGAACAAGTTGGGAAATTTCAGTGAGAAATAAAGTACGGCCGAAAGAAAGTCTCTCGAGTGTACGTAGATGCTCTCAAATTATACTGGAAGTCCCGCGAGTGGAACTCGAGGAAGCGATGCCAGAAGGGAGGCCATATTTTACTTTATTACGAACGTGTACGGAGACGGGCTTCTGCCTTGTCTCCTCTGTCTCAAACAACAGTTTGTTCTCGTCTCTTCGTTTGCCTCCTTCTATACTTCTGTCTCCCTCCTCCTCCTCCTTCTCCTCTTCTCCTTCTTTTTCTTCTTGGTTCTTCTCCCTTCTCTCTATATCCCGCTCGTTCTTTCTTCTTTTTAATATCTCTCATCGGCCAACTACCGCCCAAGCTAAAAGTCTTTTTATCCCGTTTTTCGTCGAGTTTCCACAACCTAGCCCCGGAGAGATTCTGATTGCAGAGATGTGACTTTCCCCGGGCTGATGCCGACCGGATTCACCTAAGTTCCCCTCGCGGGAATGTTTTATCTCTGACGATTTAAGGGCTCGGCCACCAACGCGCCCTTGGATATTAACTTCTTAGCGATAGATTTTCTGGTATCTCGCGAGATCTCTGTAATCGGCGGTGTGTTCTGCCTTCGGGCAACTATTTCACATTACTTTGTGAAAATAACACGAATGTCCAAATTTTTAGCCTTTTTTTACAATATAACTCCGTTACCAGTTCAGTTACAGAGAAATGTCAGAGGAGAAAGGTGAATGGTTCAAGAGGAGTATCGAGATATGGCACGATGACCGTCAAGGTCGTATAAGGTCAGACATGGAAGAAATATTTTGAATATTGATTAGAACACGCCTTTAACCCCAACAATGTCGGAGGAGAGAAAAGAAAATTTATATTTTTTAGCTACATTTACTTCAATTCAGTGATTTCTCTATATATGTCGCCAAGATCTGGATGATAAATGTCGCGGAATTAGCCCCACTACCGCGAGGTATACCCCATGAGGAGCCACGAAGCTCGAGAGGCCTCGGACGCCCAGGTGTGCAAACATAACACGGCTCGGGTATGTCTCCTGCACTATATATGACGCTGGCAAGGCCCGTGTTGTTGACATACATCGAGAATTCACTGTACTTAAATACTGATTCCTAAATTGTGGATTAATTATGCATTTACGAAAAAATTAGGTAAAATACGAAACAGCAAATGAATTAAAAAATCTGTGAATGTTGTTAGATCGTTCTCAATATATCAAAATTATTAAGGGATGAAATCAATTTTTAACCCACCCTTTCTTCCCACAATCGACAAAGAACATTTTTATTTTGCACAAAGATCCGTAGCCTGTTGATTAAACGGAAGTAAAAAACTGTATTTCGTCTAAAAAGAGAGGCATAACATCCATATTTGTTGGACGTCGTTTAAAATGTTCATCGCGAGTCTGAATACGAATCGAATATGGAACGAACGTTCGGGACACAACGTTCCCTCATAAATCACGGTGTTGTTATAGGAATTTCGTTCAACGTAGTTTTACGACGTTCCGCGTGGCGAACAGGGTTGAACGAACCCTCGGTTCGAGAACTGCGAGGAAACGGAGAGACTGTATCCAGACAAAACAGCTTGTAATTGAAGTTCCAATAGCAGACGCGGTGTAATGCCACCGTCGAAGCCGCTAATGGCAGCTTGGCAACCAGTCGAAAACGCGTGGTATACCTGTTTAATCATGAAAAAAGAGAGCCGCGGCGATAAGGGAGAAACTAGCGCGGCCACTCTCTCTTTCTCTCTCTCTCTCTCTATCCCCAACCCCCCTTCCTCCCCATCTTCCCCGGCGAATTTAATTAACAAATAGTCCGCCTAGTGCCTCCTTTCATGTCCTTGCCCCCGTGTTCTTCGCTTCTGCACACTCGGCCGAAAGCACGAACGCGATTGCGGCAAATTGAATGCTCTTCCCCGCACCCCCCCCCCCCTCTACCGCAGCTCGGCGTTTTTCATTTTACCCCACGGTGGCCTCGGTCTCTCTCTTCTTCGGCTTTCGCGGCGTCCAAGTGCTTCTCGTCCTTTCGTTCTTTCATCCTCACCCCCTTTTGCCGGGCCCTTTCTTTTAATTGAGCCCCGCGAATCTGAACAGTCCGCGCGCGCTCGCAGATTATGCCGTGATTTCGTTTCTGTTTTTTCGCGAGCTCGCGGAACGCCGACTCGTTTCGCCGGAGGTTTGCAGTTTATTAATATTAGCCTAATGATCTGCCTTGTCCGACCAAGTCGTTGTTCTGCATTCAACCCTGGCAACTGATTGCTCGCGGCCTACCGACGCTCGAGCCGCTACCCCCACTACCGCGCTCCGACTCGCATGAAGAAGAAGGGGGGGGGGGATACGAGCACTGGCCTTAACACTGGTTTAGTGTTCGACCTACCACGGCCGGTCAAGTTGACCTTTTCACACTTCTGCGTAGAATTTCGTACATACAACATTATCATATCGCTATTTATCTTTACGACTTTTCTTAATCGAATGTATTTTTCGTATGTTTCGTCATTTTATGGAAATTGTTCATCTACTAATTCATTCAGCAACAAATTGATTATTATCTACGTTGAATGTATTGACAATAACTTTGTTTAAGGACCGGTCATTTTGACCACGCGCGATAGGAACAGGTATGTAAGAAGTGTCGGTAGGTTTAGTGTTAAGGAGAGGAGGGGGGACTTCTCAAGGTGAGAACAAGTGAGTTTTAAGAATTTTTTTCAGAATAACTATGTGAGCAACATATATTAAATTTAAATTTAACATAAACCATTTAAATCGTTTGAAAGCTGATTGACCGTTTCAGCACAGACTATTCTTGAACTTCCCCTTTACTGTCCAAGTATATCACGTTGTGATTATCATTTGTTTGGACCACTCAGTGAATATCGTTTCGATAGTAACGTGCTGGAGCACTTTTTGTGTGATTGGCCCTGGGCCAATGGGGGTCTGCTGCCTACGATACTCGAAACAAAAAATTACCAATCCGGTTTGCAAAAGTGAATATACAACGAAAATTGACTCGTTCGTATTTCGAAGAAATCCTACTGAAATAGAAAATTAGAGGAGAAAGTTTGTTTCATAATTTCCTTGCCTTTACAAATGGCAGAACTGCGTTATCTTATGAACAGACAGAAGTCGCCGTTGTTTCGAGATGCCGGCAAACCATACTCGAGCAGACGGGCCGGGATTAAACTGACAGAAGTCTACTCGCGAGTCTACACAGAACCTCTCCAGGGTAATTCTCCTGTCTGCTGTCTACCCGAATGAAGTCTTCTGACTTTTCTACGGTACATAACCCTGCGATGCGCGCTCTGCGTTAGCTTAATGCTACGTGTTCATGCGAGGGTATCCATCTACCAGGCTTGAACACCTCGCGTGTTCCACTCGCCAACGTGGAAACAACAATTGCCAGAGCGTATTGTTAGACAGTTGCTCCTCGAGTTCTACCCTCCAAAACAATTTCCAAAAGCACACCTCTCAAGGTAGCACTCACTCCGCGATAAGCGATCCGCTATCCACCCCTGATTCGCCTAATCTACCTAATCAAGCCGCAGAATGGTTAGAAATGGTAATGATAACGTGGGCGCCCGGGTCTTCGATGGTTTTAGCAACGAACCCTCTGTTATCCGATTATGTACTTTCGTCGATGTGTTTCGGGGGCGGGAAAACAGATAAACGGGCTGACTGAAACTGTCCGGACCTGTATTCGAGTTTGCCGAAAAAGATAGCGACGCGTTACTCACAAGGGGGATGCTTTTCACAATTTCATTTCTTTTGACATGGCTGAATTTTACATGCTTTTGAACCTGCTTCTTTGACACCAACGTCCATTTTCTTACCGAACCTACACCTCTGTTGGTCTGGTTGCCGCGTGTTAGGCGGATTTGAATTGTTAATAACTGAAACATTAAGCTGAAATACTAATTCTGTATTCTTCATTTTCGTCTTGCATTGTCATGGAGAACCACCCCTAAAATTTTCTCCCACCTGTAGTCGAACAGCCTGTAGATGAACATAGACGAGCATTCCTGCGTGACCTACTACGAACGACCAACCACCATGAAACCAGAATATCTCGATGGAACGTTCGCAACTCAGGGTCAAACCAGATCCAAGTCCAGCCACCCTGGGGTCAATAGACGTTCGTCGTCGCCCGGTTCGAGGCAGCAATTCCCGAAGGGCTCGGAAACGCGCGTTCCGTCTCCGGCATCGGGAATATCTCTGGCGAACCCGGTAGACCTATCCATCGAGAACCTTCCGCTCACGGAAACACCGTTTCGTCAATAACAGGGCGATAGCTCGGGCACAGTTAGCACCGCATTCAGCTGGATAGCTGTACGCGGAAGTGTTGCAGGCGAAGGGTTGCGGGGGGGGGGGCGTGTGCGGTGCTGGTGGGTGCCGAGGCGGGTGGGCGGATGGGCGGTTTTCGAGGGAAGAGGGGATTCGAGCTGGGTATCTCGGTCCGTTTTCATTTTGCCAACTGAATATAATTTGCCATGCGAACGGGTATGTAGGTTAGCGCTTTCGTGCTCCCAGCTACGAGCGCGCGCGCGCGCGCACTGCACAGCATTATGTACCGGGTGGAGTGTGCTCTAGCCGAGAAAGGGTGTGCGCATCAGTCGACCTTCTTTTCGCCTGTTATCAACGACACACCGCCCCTACGGAATAAACTGTCAACTCCTGTTCGTGGGAACAGGACCAGAAGAATCGGGAAGATCGATGGAATCGAAGGTCCTTTAACCCTTTGGGCCCTGTTGAGGCATACACGGTGTCTCGTTTTAAGTTTCCCACCTGGTCCACGGTTACAAACTTTTTAATGAATCCGTCACTTGTGTCTAACAATTTCGATTTAAGGCTCCTTTTGGTACAATTCATACGTTCGGATAATCGAGGCTTTACCGAATAGTGGATAACAAAGACAGCACCGAACCATGTCATGTTTGGACTCGTTTTAATCAGAAAAATGTTACAGATACGTTAGAGAAAGTTTCATGAAGGAATAAATTAAAAACGAAGAAGTTTTAATAGAGGTACCCATTACTCTAAAATCAAGATACAGCTATCTCTGTTTGCTCTTACTACTTGGCATTGTTCTCTAGCACAGTTCCCCGAAAATTTCAGCAATGGTGCTGTGAGATCAACATCAAGCATGGTTTAGTTAACATTGGAGAAATATCAGAAGCTGTCCGAAGCTCCACTAGCTAAGAAGATGAAACGCTTTTCAGCCTTGCGTCCCAAGGCATTCGCGAGCATTTGTTCTTGAAAAGGCCCTCTATTCCTCTCTCTCCCTCTCTCTCTCTCTCTCTCTCTCTCTCTCTCTCTCTCTCTCTCTCTTTCTTTCTCTTTTCCTGTGGGTCTCGTTCGTGTGTCCAGCCCTGATAAATCGTGGCTGGCCACGATATTCGACGGGACGAGAATGGAAAGGGGATGGTGGACGCGAGTGGGTGGCTCGTTGCAGTTGATCGGCGAGTGGTATCGATGACAAATGTGTAACGGAGGGACAAATTGCTTTGTTTCTGCAGCGCGAAATTGTAGCGGGAAAAAACGAGCGAGGCGGATAGGTCGGGGAACTTCGTTTCACACTGGGAGGATGGTTTCCACAGTCAGAAGAAACCGCGAAATCGAGACAGTGCGGAGACAACTCACTCAGAAAATCGTCAGTGATCATCAATGAGCAACACGATTGGTTTCCAACTTACGTGGCACAACTGTTACTAATAAAACACAGTGAATTCTCGATATCTGTCAACAATACTGGTGTTGCCAGCGTCGTGTATCGTCCAGGAGACATACCCGAGCCGTGTTATGTTTACACTCCTTGGTGTCCGAGGCGGGGTATACCCCGCGGTAGTGGGGATAATTCCGTGACGTTTATCATCCAGGCCTTGGCGACATATATAGAGAAATCATTGTAGTCCTAAAGTTTCCTGTAGGAACATTATGGGTACAGGCCTAATTCACTCGGCCTCCTAGCTGTGTAACTCAGTTTTTATATATTTTACTGATCGCACTGCAAATCGCATGTAAATTAAAAAGTTAATTTCTACTTGTAGGTCATGAAATGAAGTTATATACTTCCTGGTGGTTTCTTGGTTTCTGTACACTTTTAAACTCGTTTCTCAATCCTTGCTTTTCCATCCTATAATTATTTATTAAATTTTCACCTGCCGGCTACAAAAAAATTGAACTTCAAAAAATGAATAATTATTTTTGTGAATCTCTTCCTTAACAGTGAAACTCTCGTATAAGATGTGTTAAGTTAAAAATAAAATTGTCCACGTCGTCCACAACTTATGAAACAAAAATATATTAGTTAATTTATTAGAAAAGTAAATTAGATCGCTAGGAAAAACGGATAAGAGTTAATCTCAGAAGCGATACTACGCGAGAAATATGGTTTGCCTCAGCGGAAGAGTACCCGGAAAAATTGAGATCGCGTAAAATCGTTCAAACACGGAAAGAGATGTCGGAATGTTGAGAAGATAGGTTTCTGGTGGACAATAGAATTTCACGTGGCTGAAAATAGAGCGTTCTCTGTTGAGGAGATTTCTCGTTCTCGGCGGAAGTCAATTTCGACTGGCCAGCCCGGGGACGAATCCGTGAATGAAACTAATATCCGCGTCGACTTAAAATTCTCTTTAGCCAGTGGAAATAACGCGACACTTTCAACAAGAAACGGCAGAGAGCAGATCTCCTCTGAAAACGGAAAGGGAACAAGAAACCGGGCAAACAAGAATGAGAGACCAAAGACCGCAAAGAAATGGACCGGAGGCTGAATTAAAATTCATTTTTGCGAGGGAGACCGGTCGAAACTTTTTGCTCGGAACGCTCTTTTGAAACGGAAACATACTACTTCTACCGTCCGAGACACTGGGAACTATAAAAATGATGTTTGGAAACATTGAAACCTTGTTTCCATGCTGCACCGAATTTTTCTGCTGAATTTCCATTCGCTTTGCGTGGCCGAAATTAATTATGCTAATAAGCATGTTTCACTTTCCAATGAATTCATTTGCGAGAATTGGTTCGGATCTTTATAGGCATCGTATTTATCCGTCCAATTTGTAATTGCTGGCGGAACGGCGAGCGATCGTTTAAACGTGCAATGCGGATGTGTTATAAATGCGAAATATTTATCTTCGCAGCTAGATTCTTTAATTACACGCGACGTTCGCGTGCGTAAAACATATCGGGCTGCTGTTGCATTATTAAAATCCGCGACGAGGCTCTGATATCGCGACGATGCAATAACAATCAGTCAATTGTGCACGTTCCGTGCGCGCATCGCCCGTAAAAGCTGTAATTAATATTCTCGAAAACGTTTCCCGAATTGATGAAGTAGGTCCGAATATTTTTATAATGTTATCCCCCTCGGCCTTTTAATTATTCGGACACGGCCGAGCAAAAATTTGCAACGCGGATTAACAAACTTCTCGTTCAATTTTCAAACACGCTCTTTTCATCTTAATCTAGTCGAACTGGAAAATCATGCCATTTAATTACAGTCGGACTATGCTCGGTGAACTGCACCTTGAAATTACTATCTTTCTAAGGGTGGTATTACAACTCGAACAAAATCGATTATTCATACTGCAAAAAGGTTCTTGAAAGCCATAATTTCTTCCTTTTTTTTTGAGGGAGGATATATTTATTTCTACCATTTTAATGAGAAAAGTAATGAAATTATTTCTGTGACGATAGACGCTAGAACAAGGAAATTTATTCCATTACTTTCCATTATTGCGCTTTTACAACTTCAATAGTTGTGGAACATATAATCAGTCGTTTCGACATGGTAGGTTCTGTACTTGTTTTTCTTGATCTTATCAACCAGCTGCGAAAAAGTTGTTTCGAGAAAACGCTTTCAAAGTTTTCAGCAACTGCGATACGCTACCGTCACATTGAACTGTATCTACGTAACTACTTCGAATTTCTGCCAGGAACTTCCGAGATGTGCTCTCTACGTGTGTTGCTATCGATCGAAGAGAAAAAAATTCGAATTTTGAAAGTAAGTAAGCGAAATTCTTCCTTAACACTAGATTTCTAAAGATGCATTCAGGAGGAATTATTTAACAAATGGATTTCTTTGGGTACATATTATTAAAAAGAGACGGTTACAAATATTGATAAACACATTAATGTAATTTTTATAAAGTAATGTAAAATAGTCATTTTTCAGGCTTCAGGCTTCAAAATTAATTTTTCCAGCGACAGACGGAGTGGGATGAATCTACTTGTGGTCTGCGAAATGTAACAGGCCTGAAAAAGTAATTAACACGATAAATCTTAACTTCTCAGTTTTCGTTTGTTGAAATAAATCGTTTTAATCTTACCCGATTTACTCGTGGTCAAATCTGAATCTGCGGTGAACATGTTAAAGCGTTAACAAACCCTCTTAATTAATCAAAGGAAATAAGCAATGTTTAATCAGTACAATCAGCATGAACGTCTGAGAGCCTCGGTAACCTAAGACAACAACGAATCGGGTGTTAATGACGACCGGAGCAGCTCGATAAATCATGAAAAAGTAGTTACCGGTGAAATAAGTCGGGCCAATCGGGTTAAGGGATTTTTCTGGGCGGTAGTTACTGCACGAAGGTCGGACAACATCGTCGACCATAATTAAGCTCGTAAGTAGACAGAGGATTACCTCCTCGCTACAGAATCAGCTCGAAAAATAAGCGTTATTGCGAAATCGAGCGAGAGGCGGGTTATTAACGCCGCGTCGAAGACGGTACAAAAGCGAGAAGCTTTCGATAATTTTGGAACTCGCTTATTTGACTGTAATCAACGTCTCGAAAGCGGAAGAGCTAGGGAAAGGGACGGAATGCTCGTCATTGTTCGCACCCGCTCTGTTAGAAATAATTTACAAGCGATTAACAACATTACTACCGATGCGCTTTCGTTTTGTTATTTTTCCTGTTCTTCCGACTGTGCGCATCACGTCTGTATCCATGCGCAGGAAGAAATAAATGTTCAATGAGAGCTATTGTAACAAGAAGAAATTAATGCCCCCACCCATTTTAAAAAATGTTGAGGACACAGATTTGTTAGCAGTTGCCTCTTGAACATTTGTACAAACTGAATGATTAGGTTTTCAGATCATTTAATTAAAAAAGAAATGAAACTGATAATTTCGTTAGATTCTGAGAAAATAGCTGGCAACATTTTATTTATGGCTTCGATGAAAATCGTTAAATGAAATACAACGAGATTTTGCTACGTTCGCGGAAAATTCGCGTGCTTATTATTAGTTTACTCGACGCAATCGTGAACAAAAGCGCCAAAGTCAGCTTTGTATTTCACCGTAGAGCTGCTGTCGCAGAAATATAACAAGAAACTTCAAGGTAAATCTCTTATCGAGCACCCAAAGACTAATACTCCCCGAACAATAGCAATCTTAAAGGAACGTTAAACGAGTTTTCTCGAAGGAATTTGCTATGTCGGAGGGTCCGCTCCCGTTAACATAAGTATAATAACTTCTATTCTGTCTTCTTTCGCTAATTATTCCGTGACTTTAATGATCCTGAATTTCTTATGTTTTCAATGGCGCCGAAACTTCGGTAACGAAGTAAGACCTACTTAACTCTACTTAATTGACCTCCGCGAGGTAAGATAACTTACTTTCCCGACTTTTACGTTGACGTAACGTGGAACGAGAGCGTGAATTAAAGTAAATTGGAAATCTAATTGACAAATCGCCGTGAATATCGAATGATCTTCCGCCGAGAATATTTATGTCAATAATCAAAACTTTTCCAAGATATTCAGTAATGTTGCATCTTATTTTTTAATAAGAATTCATACAACTTAGAATTCCTAAATAAATTGTTGTTTTACAAGGAATAGTTTTACGTGCTGTAGCAACAATAGCATTATGTAACTTACAGAAGTTTTAAAAAGAAATTGAAAGTGAGTACGGGGTTATTGACACAAGGGGTAGAGTGAGGGTGTCTCAGATCGAAAAAATTGATCGGTTGTCGCGAGTCCCCCTTTAATGAGCTCGAAGAATCGGAAAGTACCGTCTATTGTTAGAATGATCGATTTGTGGGCGGCAGAACGCAAAGACAAGCGGCTATCTGGTGGTTACAAGGGGTTACTGATGAAAACACTTATAAAGGATCTGATAGAACCAAGAAAACGATGCTCGAGGGAAAACAAAGGACTTATTTATAACTTCTTGAAACTTTCTATTTATACGTTTCCTTTTTATTATGTTAAACACCGAATTCGTTTTGTCGGTCGATGCACTATGTTGCCTATAAACACTGGGGGTCTTAGAAACGATTCCATCTTCGAAACTCAGGACGCTCAGATATTTTTCATTACCTTATTTATTAACCATTTTGTAGGTACTAACGTGTTTGCACCAGAATTTGTTTTGTTGCTCAAATAAAAGTTGCATTGACGCATGTAAAGGAATGCTTGACTTGTACTACTAGTGTCTTAAGAAAATCAAGGAGAGACAGTCAGTCTATGGTCAAACAGCAACTACAGAGTTATTAGAACAGCACTAAAATTATTGCTGTCATTTATTCCATCCTAAAAATTCATACTAATCATCCTAAGAGTTGCATCACTAAGGGAAGAGAAATACTTGACCTCTACTACTAACGTCTTAAGAGAATCAAGTGAAAATACCCAGTCTGTGGTCAGACGCGTACTCGAAAGTTATTAAAACATCACTGAAGTTGTTTCATACATTAAATCCTGTGTAAAAAATCACACAGATCATGATCAACAAAAAAATCTTCACCTATAGTGTAAACATTAAATGTATACTTATGATTTCCCTATTCAACTTTCCACACAATTGTGCTAATAACGTACAAGACCCTCGTTAAAAATTATTTCTACCGCCCATTCAATCCAAAATATCCACGCCAACTCTTCGAAACAAAAAAACTGCACTCCGACAAAACAAAAACTTTAAAACCACACGTATTTTCATTTTCCACTTTTTGAACTTTCATCCCATTTCCATTTCGACTATTACACAGCTCCGAAAAAAATGTAAAAAGTTTCCGATTGTCCTCGAGCTGAACAGGAGTGCTCGTGGATCGCATATAGGCCACTTGACACGTCGAATAAACAAATATCCAAATAAATCCCCGAAAAATCACGTTCACCGTTTACTAGTCGCCCGGTCAACGGTGGTAGGCGCGTGAAACGGCCGCGTACCGTTTACTTTCGATTTACATTGCCAATAATTCAACGCGGCCGGCGCAGTTATGCAGGTAGTTATGCCTGCAACGTATGTCATCTACACGGTGGAACATGTGTTACGCGGACTGGTACTGTATAAAGGTTCGCAGGTGGGATTTCAGAAACGGCAGGGGCCACTGGAAACCTGCCAGGTCTCCGTGTTCGATGATTCCGTATTAAACTTTCAATGTACGGCGGCGGACGTCGCGTCGCAGAAAGGAGAAACGAACGTTCAGAACGAAGTGATGATAAACGGCCATTTTATTAAAGACTCTGTCCACAGGAACCGCTCGGAACCGTTATGAACACCACCCGGAAGTTGTGCAGGTAGAGGGGTTCACGAACTCATTGCACTGCAATTGCTACAACTTCCGTGAGGAGAAGCATAGAGCAACCGTAGACTACCATCGATTCTAGATCCCATGTGAATATTGCATAGCGGTCGTTCAAAAACTCGGACGTTTAAACGTCCAAGGCAATCGCCGGGAAAAGTTCTTTGGCCATTGTTTCAAATGTGTCCACGTTCCCCAGCTGCCGTTCGCACGGGACTAGATGGCGAGCCAGATATAGAAAATAAATGTCGGATAACTTCCGAGCTTCCGGGTGTATGTCTCAAATAATAAAATAAATGCTTTCTTTTAGTAACGATTTCGGTATTATTTCTGGAGATTTTATTGACGACAAGGTTTACTGGACCGTTTGGCACGTGTTTTCTTGGGTAGAACGTCTTGTTGTGAAGTTTTATGGGCCTCAATTTATTTTTACTCATTGCGCTGGATCTTTTATCTTTGTAATTATTGATACTGGAGACACGAATAAGGTCTTTTTTTAAATGATGTGTAAAGAGAGCTCTTAATTAAATGTGCAGTTATCTGGTACCAAGTTTTGTGGGATTCAATTTATTTTTATACGAAATGCTGTGCTACCTTCTTTATTTGTGTAATTGCTGTTATTAAGGGATGGAGTTGATTAAGGTGTTTTTGAAATGATGTGTAAAGAGAGCTTCCTATTGGGAGTACATATTTGTGCGCATTAAACTTGTAGCAAGTTTTCAAGCAATTTTGGATGGAATTTATGACGTGTATTGGAGCTAGTTAGTAAATATTAGAGAGTACGTTGCTTTCCAGATAGTGATATTTAATTTTCCTGTACTGTTGAAGTTTATCAAGATTTGCTGTTTGACCCTGTTTCGTTTAAAGTCTGACGGGTTAAATATTACTTGGTCATTTATCTTGGAGAACGAAGATGACGAAATGGTTTTTGTGCCTTAAATTAATTGACTTCTTAACGTTATGGGTACAATGAGCTAGAAAATATTAAGTCACCCAAAATAATACGAATTTTGTATTCTTGGAAGGTGACAGTTTGTATTACAGTATTAAATTAATAAATAAAGACTGTGTTAGATTGCTATTATAAACGCAGAAAATGTGTGTGGAGTCAATGTTGCTCTAACTGCCTTAAAAATAATTTTTCTATGGACAACCTACAATAATATTTCTTAAAAATTAATTGTTTAACTAATTAAGCAGTAATGTGAAACTATGCACAGCTTTAAACGACATATTTATTGCTGTAACAACAGTTTTTAATTCGCTTGTAGTGTCTGACCATGAACCGACCACTTTCCCTTGCTCATCCTCGAATTTTCAGTAGTACAAGTCAATGATTTCTGCCTGCTACGTATTGATATTCATATTTTTGTAATTAAGAGACTTATAAAAGTTCTTTAGGATAATTAAAATCATCGTTGATATGAATGAAATAGCATACAATAGTGCAAGTCAGTTATTTCTACGTAAATCGCCTAGTACGTTTTAAAATTTATGTTCCCCTGATTATGAATATCATAAAAGTTCATTAGAATAATAAAGATCATCCTTAATGGACGAATGAAGCCTTATACTAATTGGCAGTCGTTTATCTGTACACGTAAATATTGTATTCTGGTTTCAAAAATACTGAAAACATTTTCTACAAATGTATCAATTAAAATTCATCTCACTTTTTGAACGATCAGCTTTTACATTACCATTGTTAACTGTACAACAATGCATAATAGTAATCCAACAATAACATGTAAATTCACTGCCGAAAGATGTCCGAGAATTGTCGATAAACCGAAATTATTCATAACATATCTAAAATACAAGATAAAAATACAAAAAAAAATATACTTTCATGATGTATCCACTTGTAACCATACAAGGTTCTTAAACCCTCTATAAAATCTTGATCACAATTCTCTGACAATTCCCACCAGCTTCCCAAAGTTCGAGGTCACGCATCAACAACAAACGTCCCATCAACAATACGAAAACGTATACTCTAAGACCCAAGACAATCAAATTCTCAGCTGAAGACCTCGAATCCCCATTCCAACAAAACATCCAGCTGATGAGTCCAACTACAGCTAATTGTCCAATCGCCTCCCCGAATTTACCGTAATCGCCCCTCGGAGCAAGTGTCCAACAACACCGTGCCACACACACACGGTGGCCAATCAGTGTTGCCAATTTTCCAAACAAGACCACCGAGAAACCAAGATCCATTATGCCGTGTCAACAATACCATCGAATGAAGCATTCGCTGTCATGTACGGTAGGCCAAGGAACCTTTCAGATCAACGACCCCGAACTTCCGGAACACGGTGTATACAAATCCCCGTTGGGGGTCGAGGGTCGGGTGATGATACTCACATTAGGTCGTGGTCGTGGGGGGATAAGGGTGCGTAGCACGCGTAATCCTCGTCACACCTCGTGAAAAACAACCGGCACACACTGGTCACACTGTATCGAGAGCACACCCGAACCAGTTTCACTTGGCCGACGAATGCATACGTCGCACACGAAACCATCCAGAACTACTCTAGAACAGCCCATCCGACGCTGGGGTGGGCGAAAAGAAGTCACTCGGTCTCCATCGCGGCGATACTTAGTCCCCCCTTCTCCCTCGATCCCTTTTTCAATCTATCTCTGCGGCAGGGAGACAGAGTTCACGGTGCATAATACAGAGACAGAGTCAGAGACGAATGGGACAGGCTCTGACCGCTATGGAACACCCTAAAACGGTTCATGCCTGCTCTCGGCCACTGGGGCTGTTCAGTGATCCATGTTCGGTCCTCATCGTTTCCCGCGTTCCAGGTCGAACGGCGGGTCCAGGACGACCCGTAGAATGGCCGGAGCCTGGCAAACCGGATCCCCGATCGCGCCGCCCATCTCACGACCCAGTGTCCCTAGGTCCCGAGTCCGGGGAAAAAAAAATCGGTCCGAGACCCCTGGTCCAGGTGTCCAGGTAGTCACCGAGAGCCTGATCACTGAAAATAATAATCAAGGTATACACGGTCGACCAGCTGCGACAGATAATTCCTCGAACGCACAAACGACCCTGGAAACGATCAGGGAACGTCGTCAGCCAGCAAGGAGGACGGCACTTATGGTAACCCAGTTTCGAGATTTGTCGCTTATCCCCGAGCTGATCACCATGGACCGTTGTGGCCCGACACCTCCGAAGTTTGGTTATGTGAGGATGATCGGGCTAGACTCGGCGAGGCATACGGGGAATATATCCGATGGCACACTGCTACGACCAGCTGATGGGCCCGAGGTGGGACAGACGAGGAAAACAGCTCTCGCCTTGCTCCATTTACAGCAGGTCGGTGGTGTTCACGGGCGCACTCTTACCTAGCCAGCCGTTCCCGCACGCACTGTTGTCCACTATGGTCCTTGACGCACCATCGCATCGGCGAACATGCACACGCACATCCCGCGAACGATCCGCTGGAAACCGTCGAGAACGGGGAACGTGCGGATGAGAACGGTGCACGCATCGAGTAACCTCGCGCAGCCAAAATGGTGGACGACACTCCCGTGTTCCGTTTCCACTCGGTCGCTAAGTCACCGCTTTCCACGCATGCCGCGCCTGTCACCGCTCCGACCAGCCACGGAATTGTTTCGGTAGCGGCACGTTCGTTGCGATACCGTTTCACTGGGATATCCTGCACCGTTCGTCGAGGAGATAGACAGAGAGCGGAGCGCACTGGAACCGCCTTTTGGTGCACAACACAACACACCACCTCCGTACGTGTAAAGTGGACCACCCGCCTGGCGCATCCGTTCGTTGCCATCCGTTTCCGGGGCCGGGTTACCGTGCACGGCCGATCATCGCCGGCCACAGGATCGGGTCGTTTCGAAAGGGGCAAAACACACTCTCGAGCCGATCACCTGATCGTTGCGTGGAAAAAAGATCCAACGAAAGAAGACAGCGTCGACAGGCTCCTCGTTCAGGGCATTCCAGCGCAGGCAGGGTGGACCGAGACGAACGCCGCGCCATCTGACGACTAAACTGCTGACCCGTCGACTGACATGGCCGCGCGACCAACCCTCGCGTCAATAACAATCGAATCGCGCAACGGGACACGCGAGCTCGCGATATTCTTCGTCTACCGACACCACGGCCAGAACCAGACGTTGCATCGTCCCCAACCTGTAAACGAAGAACGAACGCGAAACAATAGAAACTACGGTCGCAAGAGCCAGACGCGATCCATCGCGCGATACCCCCGTTCGTATTTTCGATCAACCGCGCAACGAGGTACTGCGGCGGCTGCGCGATTCGGACTGAGCGCAGCCTCGCATGGGAACCGTGCGGCCGAGGCCGGAAACGAACGACCACGCACGAACCAACGGCCAATCCGACGCGAGCGTGGTGACACCTGCAGTCACGTAGCAGAAACCGCTTGGGGTGGCTGCGTTTAAGGGGTGGATGGATCCTATGGTCAGACAGTGACCTGCCTGATATTACTCCGACACCGTGTGCTGGAAGGAAAGTAATGTTCGATGATGTTGATCGCATTCTCTTCCTGTGGGATCTGGAAATTATTTAAACATGATTATTTTAGATTCGAACGTATCTGTGAGCTCCACGATCTGAGTATAAATATATTTGTTTCAATGACTTATGTATCTTTTGTGTACAATTTTTCGTGCTTTCCAATAGTGAAGGAATTTGTTTACTATGTGTCTTTTCTTTTAGCTTGACAGTAGAACCGAACGGATCATTACTGGTTCCTGAGTTTTTCTTCTGTCATTATTGAAATCATAGAAATGTTTTCGTGAAAAATTATTTAATAAACTTCCTTATTCGATCATATATTGTAATAAAAACCGTAGGAAGTGGAAACGAACTCAATCTTGGGGTTATTGTAAAGCAACATACCTCAGTTGAATTTAATGCGGAGTAATTCTAGTGTTAAATATATTAGCGAGATATGAAAATTTATGTAAATACTGGTTTTTAATTGCTATTAATTAAAAGGGAGTTGGAGTACTTGTGATATAGCTGCCTAAAGTAATAATATAAGGAATGGATATACTGGGAAATTAATAATTAAAAATTTACGCCGGGTTTTCCGTAGATTCGTAGTATTTAAAATTCCAGTCTTGTGCTAATTCTTCTTCTTCCCCTTTCTCTGAAACCGGTTCTTCTTCAAGCACCTGAAACATTATTTTAAACTACTTATACTCTGCACATAATTATGAAACAGCTTCATTGCACAAGTCATTACTTTACAAAATCTGTAACACATGCTATATGTCATATGCTATACACATATAGAAATACTATACACATTCTCGAACTTTAAAATATGTAATAAAATTATACAAATATTGAACTTCGACATTTCGTTTGACTTTCCAATAAAAATTAAAATCATTGCAAAATCATGTGAGTCAATGTAGGGTCTCTCTAAACTGATGCTGAAAAATAAATAGAAAATTTAAAATAACTTGACTTGAATTGACTAAGTGGTCTGATCGTTGCATACCGTTTCTACTTATTATTGATTCGTACAGAAACGAAGTCTCGTAGAAAGAAATGTTTATGCTCAATACTTTCGACTTAGCCTTTTTCACGTATATTTAAACTAATGGTACATACTGTGTCTTGTTGAACCATGGATCGATAATGCTGTAGTTCTCGATTCGCCTCTAATTGCCACTGATTCTTTTCAATGCATTTTCTATAATGTAACAACCAAAATCCGAGATAATTGACTGGATCACCAGGCTTCTTCGCTACTATCTCTTTCATTGCCATTTTCAAAGGTGACTTCAGATGGTTTCTCAACCATTCGCCATCATATGACAATTCGAGATCGTTCATTAAACACTCTAAACATTTCACGTCTTTTTCTTCATCTGTTACCGTCTCTTTTTCATCTTTCTGATCAGGATCAGCTTGTTCATAATACATAAAAGACTTCATTTAATATTATTTTCCTATTTCAATCTAATATTCATACTGTTTTCTACTTAATCACGATTTGAAAACAATTTTCTTTTAATAATTTTAACAAATTAAAGGAATAATTTGATATGCTTTAATTCTTTTAATGCTTCTGCAGTCTTAAACTCTATCCTGTCGATTTCTGTCACAAATCCCTAATTCGAGTAAACAAGAACATCAAGTATTCTAATCTTTCGGCTCAACTTACCGGAACTGCTTCTTAACACACCGTTGTCTTTATCAATGTCACGCGACTCTTGAAACTCTTTCATACTCTCATGATCCAGTGCATTACATTTACCCAAATTTACAGTTGCAGGCAAGAAGTCTATCTGACACCGAGGCGGCGACAGTTGTGACATTAATAACTCTTTCGCGCTCTGTTTGCTGGCGACAACGTTTTACGATGCGGCATTACAAATATTTATAATATAACACCGCGAAGCATGTTTCGCATTAAATTCTATTTTCCGTAAAAATAATCTCGGCAAATAAAAAAATAAATCCAATATTCAACGCCCGACGAAATTATTATTCGCGAATATAAATTCCAGAATTTAATTAACTTACGTTCCGTCGGAACGAATTTTATTCGCGAACGTGGTCAGAGGATCTGCGACCGTTTTTTCTCTCGATGGTGCCCGATCCTTTTTCGTCCTTGAAGATTTGTACCCTGAAACAAAGACACAAATGTTGAAAAATGCATTCAGTTATTTCCTACAAAGGGATTCATAATTACGACAATTTGAAAATAAAGAATATAAAACCGGTCTGAAATTCATTCAATTATTCCCTACAAAGGAGTCTTTATAATTTCAGCAATTTTAAAATAGAAAATATGGAACCGGTCATTTGTGCTAGTAGATTTGGTGTTAAATTTTCGACAGCGTCTACGAGTAGGAAAACTGTTATTGTCGCTGATTCGTGCGTTCAAGGAAAAATTTCTTTTGCACGACTGATTTATAACGGCGTGATCTCAGTGTCAATCTCTCTCGCAGCTCTAATAAATAGCTCAACCGCAACAATAGCGTCTCGTTCACTATTTTTACCGCGATTCAGCGATAACTGGTGCGAAGCGATAACATATGAATCACTTACGGTGTTTGCCTCTCCACGAGTCTTTCAATAATTTATGCCGCCTCGTTCCCGTTGCCAAAGATAAGAAAAATCAGCCCAGGCTAGGATCCGAAATGATAACGAATTTTTCACGCGCAGCCAAATAATCAAACTCTCTCTCTCTCTTTCTCGCGCGCACGGAGGGCGTATAAATACATCAAAAATCTTATCGGAACGCAAATTTTCCGATCTCGAACGGTATCTTCCGGGTATAAGTTTCGCGGGGCCACATGAGTCAGTGCATGCAACTGTACCCGGCGAGATAGAAGGTGCATCACATCCTGCACATTCCCGTGGATCCGAGAAAAATACGAGACAGAAATGGCCGCCGAGGATCCGGAGGATGATAAAGCCAAAAAGATCACGATCTGGACACAGTGGCTGGCCGCGTTCGCTCGTAAGTAAACGCCAAGGGTGGCAGAAATTATTGATTCGATTTCGTGTTAACGGGACCCGCGGAATTGTTCGTGTGTCGTGTGAAAACGTTTTCGCCTACGGTGAAAATATAGAATTTCTCTGTAGAATAATTAAAAAATATTTAAAGATGATGCATGTCTTGATCTGCTTGTCAAAAACAAAGTCTTCCAAGAAATAAACATTAAAAATATAGAGAGCCAATGATGTCTATGAAAATAATTACAAAATTATGGATGTCATTCGTCGGCTATTCAGAAATCAAATAAAATCTTAATACGAATATCGTGTAGAGGGTAAATGAACGATGTCTTTTTTGCTTAGAAAGAATAAAATCTTGTCTAAAATGCACGTTAAAAATATAGGAAACAACAGTCGATCATGCTTTTAAAAATATTAAAACATGACAAATACCTCCGTCTCTTTATCGGAAATAAATACCTGTTTAAAATGTAAAAGTTACAAGAAAATTATGTGGGGGATATGCAAAATGGTAAGAAATGGCAATGGAAATTATTGAACAACTTTTTAACGTCCCACGAAAGGCGAAGATGTAAAATTATCAACATTTTATTCATGTAAATGCGATTATTTCGTTCAATGTCATTAACTATGATGTTCTATATTCAATGTACGAATAATTTTTGTAGCAAATTGAATATAACAATTCATGTCAAATTATACAATTAAATTTGGTCGTTCATTCAAATCGAAAACCTAAATTAAATGTACTATTTTATATGAAGATAGATTTTTTAAATTGTAAAATTGTTAATTAAAGCATTATTATATACTAAGTGTATATATGTACGTGCAAATCATATTGAAAGCAACTGAGAATGCTCTTCATCTTAATGCCAAACCAAACGTTCTTGTATCACATAATTTCACTTAATCAGAAGTGCAAATATGCTGACTTTTATCAAATCTGCATAACAAGAAGCAAGTTTGAAATTTATGAAAGGTTGGAAACATGTTCCATTCTAAATAACAAATTATTTTCTATTCAAAATCTAGAATTTAAAATAAAACCAACTAACAATTAATATTATTACTAGACTATGCGTCTGTGAATTTGTAAAATTCATGCAAAACGTGTATATTAACAGAAACCAATAATATGTGTTTTATAATCAATAAATTTTCTTATATTTTAACCAGACATCGAAAAAATTGTACAACTTTTTAATATGTTCTATCTAATGCATAGAACATAGTACTTTTTTAAAAAACGTTCTCACATTACAAGTTACGATGAGAACAGATAGAGGACAGTTTGTTAAAAGTTTGATACACGAAGTATTTTCTTGTTCTTCTAAGGTTCCATAAATCTTTTTTGTTTGCATATAAATATTATATCAATATTAACACATAGACTGTTCATCCGGCTGAGAAAGCTGCGATTAATAAATAAACAAATCTATGTACACAGATATTTTCTCAAAACGCGACATACCAGCTTCGCCAAAATTGTTTAAAAACGGTGTACTGCAATCCTTGCTTTTCACACGTAACATGTTCTGCCAGTAGTAAAGCGATCCTCGGTATAATTGTTGCTAAGATTAGATCGGTTTAGAGTGCAGTGTATATGTATTCGCCGGGTGCATCAAGATGTTCCGTTCGGTCGTGCACAGGGGAGGGGGAGGGGGCGACGCTTGTAGAGCTATGTCTATGTATGAACTAATGAAATTACTCTCGCATCTGTTGACACAACTGTTTCATGGCCGTTTGTGACAGTCAGCTTAGCTGTTATCGGAAGTGGTCTCGCAAATGGCTGGGCATCGCCGTACTTGGCTCAACTGACATCAACGGAAGCGAGCGTGCCTTTGAGACTGACAGATTCCGAGGCGTCCTGGGTAGCCTCCCTTTTAAATCTTGGCCGCCTCGCCGGCGCTTTGCTCAGCGCACTGTGTCAAGGTAAGGTCGATTCTTCGCAGTCCGGAAGAAAATTCGTCTAGCCAACCCCCATTAACTCACCCCCGGCACGGACACGTCCCCGAGAATCGCTTGAACTTGAAAAACTACTCAAACGTGTCCGGTCAAATATAATATAAATCCCCGGTTCCAATCAACGAGAACATAACTTTTCTCCGTTCTCCGCTCCCTCTAAGTAACAACGTGTAACAATTGTTTATACTTCCGTGAAAACTCCGCTTAATTCTCCACCCTCTTCACCCTTTTTCCTCCTCTACCGTCTCCGTTCACAAAATTTTTACTCGAGGAGAAGCTACCTCTTTGCAGTTTGTCTATCAGCAATAATTTAATAGCTTTTCAAGAATCGGAGGTAACAATTAAAGATCAGATCAGATTTACTTCGCATTAGTCTTTCTACCCTTGCCGAAACAATGTTTACAAAAGGCTGGCTTCCTTCGTAAATAATTCCAAAAAGACACGAACCACACCTCGATACAACTCGTTCCAGTCTCAACAATACAAACTGCATAGTCAAAGGCTTCTTACACAGCGAATCGCAAATCTAAAAGGATTGAAATCAAACGTTTCGTGATGTCACCTGCCTGCCTACCACCGTGATAAATAAATCCTACCGCAAGCTAGAAATGTTAAAACAATTTCTTGCTTAAAAGATACGCAGACTCGCAAGCTAAAGCCATTAAAAAGATTTCTTACAACATTTTCCTCAGGGTTTTCCTCCTCGCCTAACACATTGCAGCAGATAAGCCTGCTCTTGAATACATTAAATTCATACTCAGTTGATCCGATCGATCCTTTCTTGCAGCACGCGATCAGCCGGCCGACCAAGGCAAACAATGGCGAACAACATTGTTAGCCGTGAATTCAAGTAAGAACAAGGCAGCCACGACTCAGCACTCGTAGCAAAGCGTGATATGAAAATTGCGGTACGTAGAAAATCGAAAACGGCGAGGCTCGATTCTAAAAGCAATTGTAAATCCCTCCGCGATTCGATTCAGAGTTGATCGTTCGTATTCCGAGACGGCCAAGATTAACGATTACGATCTTCCGAATGGAATATTTCCATTCTGAGAGAATATTTCGAGGATCCAATCGAGCGATTATTGGTACTGAGTTGTGGTGATCTTGTTCTCAGGAAACTGTAACTTTAACATGTCACACCGTCATCTTCAGACTATATTGGTAGGAAGAGGGTGCTTCTGCTCAGCGGCGTTCCGATGGCCACGAGTTGGGTGCTCAGTATTTCTGCCACATCGGTCATGTGGCTCTACGCCTCCAGGATCAGCTCAGGAATTGCGACAGGAATGCTATGGAGTTCTCTCTCGCTGTATCTGGGCGAGATCGCTGACCCCAGGATCCGTGGATCGCTGGTAAATTCTGAATCAAATGGCATGTTCCCGATAATATTTAAAATCGTTCAATTATACATCTTCATTCCATAATACAATCTAATCTTCATCCCTAATCTTTCTATCAACCACTAATTAACCAGCCGACTTAAACTGCAGGCTCAATCCTTTCAATGTTCAAGAACATGTTCAAAGAAAGATTCAATTTTTATAGACTTGGTATAAATTTCCTGCCGCTTGCATTCGTTTTAAAGTTTCAAATAAAACTTTTCTGCATCGATTGCAAGGCACTGGAACTGAATAAAAATTTGTTTCTCCTTTTAATAGTCCTAATAAGTTGCCAATTCTGTATCGATACTCTTGAATTCCTTTTATCTCTCTACTGTTTTGCATTTCGTCTATTCATTTGTGCCATAAATACGTAAAATCCACGATGGCCCGATGGTCGTCTGATGATTATCGAAAAAAATTGAGTACGTTCTCAAAATGTTGCGTAACAAACCTATCAATTTTGGAATTGAAATTCTCAAAGTCTGCGTTTCAAAAAATTTCCAAAGGTAGTAAACTAGTCTAACAATAAATAAAAAGAATTCACGAGGTCCCAAGGACACCTAAGCAGGCCATTATTAAATCCAGTTAAATCCTCTCGCACGCATTAAAGACAAAACTAGCATCGAAACCGCAGATCCGAATATTTTTTTGGCGAATCACGAACGTGCCCAATCAGATCTGTAGTCCGATAAAGCGGTACCTGTGGTCACGTCCTCAGATATCCATGAACGTGAACGCATCCTCCTTCGGCATGGTTCTGGGCAATGCGATGGGTCCTTATCTGTCCATGGAGATGTTCGGGTACGTGAGCCTCGTCCCGAATATCCTCTTCATAATCCTCTTCAGCCTGATACCGGAATCGCCGTATCATTATCTCTTGCACGGGGATATCGACAAGGCCGAGGCATCCTTGAAGTGGTTCAGGCGAGAAGCTGACGTCAAGCCGGAGATGCGAGAACTCCAGGAATTCGTCGACGGGGCTCGGACTAATATTTTCCTCAACTTGAAGGAGTTCCTCCGGCCAAGTACCCGCGATTTCTTTGCTAAAACTCTCGCAAAATTGTTCTCCGCCGAGGCTCAAATATTAGGAAACGATATACCGGGCGAAGAACTTTCCGAAAAATTTTCTTGCTGCCCGTTTAGATCTTCCGGGCAACTCGGGCAAAACATTCTCGCGTTTCCTAGTATATTGATCGAGGGTAGACAAACACAACTTGCGAGAGAAAATTAATTTCGACCCTTCGCACTCCTAGGTCAATTGCTCAGAATTGACTAATTGCTCGGAGTGCAAGAGGTTAAGACAAACTTAACCGATCTTCGATCTCGCTTCCAGACAATCTGAAGAAGGTCCTGCTGGTGCTGGGACTCTACGGTTTCACCTACGTGAGTGGATACAACGCGCTGTTCACGTACGCTGAGATTATAGTGACCAAGAGCCAGATCGACGTGAAACCTAGCTTGGCCGTGACGATTTTTGGGATCGCGATGATCGTGGCTGGATCGACAGCCACTTTATTAGTCGACAGACTCGGCAGGAGGTGTCTTCTGATCGTCTCCGGTCTTGGATCTTCGATAGGTTTAGCGCTGTTGGGCCTTCATTTCCATCTTCTTTCTTTAGAGTACGATGGCGGTAGTTTGACCTGGCTGCCTATGGTTGCTTTAATATTGTTCAACATTTCTGTGTCCGCCGGTTTGCAACCGGTCCCCAGCACCATCATGAGCGAGGTCTTCCAGGCGAACTTGAAGAACATGGGCTGCTTCTTCGTCAGCTCCAGCAATGCGGTGTTGTCTTTCGCTAGCGCGAAGACTTATCAACCATACTTAGACCTGGTCGGTGAAAAATACGTGTTCTGGACTTACGGTTTCGCCATGCTGTTCCTGGCGCCTTACGTCTACTTCTTCTTACCGGAAACCACCGGCAAGAGCCTGATGGAAATACAACGAGCGACTAAAACATAGAAAGAATTCTGATCATCCGAATCCTTCATCGTTCATCAACTTCGCGCACTCCGAGGTGAAACTGACTGTAAGCAGTATTAACGTCCGTGTAAATACTGATAAGAGGATACTTAGAGGATAAGCATTAGTACAAAATATTGAAATTATTTTTCACGTGAACGAGACTCGAACAAAATTATTTATTGTCGTCAAGGAATCTCTTTACGTTGAAAAATGTACTCGCCTCGGCCACTCGGTAAATATTTATTAACTGAATAAAGAAGATCGAAATCGTTATTGTTTATTATACCTCGTGCACGATGAACGATGCTATAGCCGTGACGTGAAAACAGTGTTTACCCACAAACTCTCGATAACAGAACAAAAATCAGAATGAGAAGCAATTCCTTCTTTTTCCAGTCCCCTCGCGTTGGATTCCAGTGTTCTCCCAGCGAAGCAAACTGATTAAAGTTCCATAGTCATACGACTATCTCCAATCCTGACCCGCGTATTATTCATACCGGATATTTACTGCCCTAACCATTCCTCAAACTATAAAGAGATAAGGTAGGGTACCAACAGGTGCGGGGCCAACGACGTTAATATTGCATAATGCTCTCGATGACAGAGACACCGAACTAGACCTATTATTTTCCGTCCATCCTGGTAATAGTCCCGGTTATAAAGAATTCCCTGTTCGGAGAGGCTTTGTTGCGGTACACCAAGAAAAAGACTTAGCGGATCGGACACGCAACATTCGCGTGGAAAGATGAAAGAACCGGCCAAGTCCTCGATCGATTATTACATACTGCCGAACCGGATTTTCTGCGGGATGGCCGGGATGTGGCCTATCGAGGATAACAGTTCGACGTTCAGCAAACTGTTCGCTTACTTCCGCTTGCTGTTCGCGTTAACGGCGGTCAGCAGTGTTTTCGTGCCGGAAATTCTGGCGATAGCGGTGAACTGGGGCGATTTGAAGGTTCTAGCAGGTAATCAATCGAACGGGAATTATTGAACCCCTGCTGATCTCCATCGTTGTACCTAACATCCCCTTCTGAAGGCCTTAATCATCATTCTGAACATTAGTCTTTCGTACTTCCTTCTTAGTTCAATTTTACTCGAGATACCTTCTGCCACAATTTCAATTCTTCTAGCTTGCCTCTAGATCCTATAAATACCTACATTTCTTTGTACTTATAAAGGAATTATCTTCTACACTTATCATCCTACACGCTTTCGTATCTAATCACTAGACTGCGGATTTTTATGCAAAATCGAAATTGTTTGCATCGATATTTGTAGGACGCATTTAGGAGTTTATTTCTCTCGTTTGTAGTTTTATCAAGTTGTAAATAATATGTTGATACCGTTGATACTCTACTATTTCAAATTACACCCACCCATTTTTATCATAAATGCATCAAATCCGCAGTCCCAGTGCTAATCACTGCATTTGAAGAATTCGGTACGGTCTAAGCTTGTTCATCAATTAGAACAACGTGATGAACGAAATTATGTGTTCCGCAAAACTTGAACATTCTTGAACACTTGTACGTTCAAGTAATAATTATTGCCGGAATGAAATATTATTTTGGTCTTTCGCTACCTCAAATTAGGGGTAGGATGCGTCTTAACATCAGTCGGGCAACTACTCTTCAAAATGATGTACCTACTTTCGAGAAGAAAAAGGATGTATCAACTTTACTACGAGCTGAGAAATCTATGGGACTCTTCGGATGATCCTGACGAGAGGCAACCCTACGTGCAGCTAGCTAACTGGGCGAGGTTGCTCACTATAGTCTTTTACTCGTCCTGCATGTGCAATGTGATTACATTCGCCACGGCCGCGGCGATCGATTATTTCCACATGAATTACAACGTCAGCGACGCTTCTAACGATAATCGTCATTTACCGTTTGAAGTTTGGTAAACTTGCATGGCAATTATCCTAAAGAATAACAAACACACGCACGTGCAATAAGATGAGAATAAAACTCGTGACACGGGTCTTAGTTGTTCAGTTAAAATGAATCAATTCATGTAGAACATTATTGTTGCATGAACAGATTCCGTTTTTGAATTGGAAATAATTCACTTGTAATGATGTATGTATTACGGTTTGTTGAATCGCGATTAGGTACGGAACAGACATAGTGGACTCCCCGAAATTCGAGATCGCATTTATTTGCCAATTCATCGCGTCCCTGATTTGTTGCGCCGGCATTTCCGGCCTGGACGCCACGTTCATGACGATCATTCTGCACGTGTGCGGTCAATTTAAATTGATCAACATATGGATCAACAAAATCTGTTGCGACGATAACCGCCTGCCGCAATTCAAAGTCGATTTATTGAAATGCGTCCAGCACCATCAGCGTGTAATAAAGTACAGCATTGTTCCGTTCGATTTTTAACCTTTACATCTTTTTTTTTTCTTCTTCTATATTTTTGTTCCATAATGTTTGTTCAGCGTTGTGAGAGAAGTGAACAATTTGTTGGCTCCAATCATTTTCGTGCAATTTCTGACGAGCGGCGTGGAGATTTGTCTGAGCGGTTTCGCAGTGTTTGATAACGGCACCGGTACCGATCTCCTGAAATTTATATCTTACTTAACATCGATGGGGATACAGCTCGTATTATGGTGCTGGCCGGGCGAAATCCTCGTCCAAGAAAGCCAGCAAATAGGTCATGTGATTTATCTGAACCTGCCGTGGTACAATTTACCGCCAATTTATCGGAGACAGCTTTGCCTTATAATTGTTAGGGCGCAGCAACAGTGCAGTATCTCAGCGCTAACATTCCAGACGATATCAATCAGCACGTTGACCAGCGTGAGTATGTAATTCTCATGTTAACCAACGTGAGTATATTCCCTACTCGAAACTCATAAAACGCCCCTAACTATGATCAGTAAAAATGAAATATAAGCGAATCTGTTGCTTAACCACGACTGCTTCTGCAACAGAGAAAAACTTCCTCAGAAAACTGTGTATAAAGTATTTTAAATGAACAAAATGCTACAGAATAATAATAAGTAAAGTAACAGTTTTGTTTGTACTTTATTTTTAACCTGGCGAAAGTGAAGTCTAGTCCATCCTGCATGTAAAAAAATGGAGTATCGAGTATTGCGAATTTAAAATTATTTTTAGGTGTTCAACACGGCAGCCTCGTACTTCACTCTGATGCGACAAATGCAACAAAAGTAGAGAAGAAACGGTAGACACTATCATGACACAATAGTTGGTGTCGGAAACCAATTTTCGAGATAGTCGAAAATGCATCCCCCAAAGAGAAATTCAACTTTCATTTTGTTTTATATTTGTTTTCTACATGAAGTAGAATAAAAGGTACGCTAACTAACGAATTTCTGAAGACGATTTAGATAGTAAAAATTGTTTTTAAAACGCTTGCATATTCGATGAAACAAATAAAAGCACTATTTAATGTAGCAGGTTGTAAATTGAACGCCTGCAAAGGATCAATCTTCGTAGAAAAGGACATTAATGCAACTTCCAAGTTGTTGATGATCACGTCTGAATTTCTAACGAGCATGAGCTATCTTAGCCTACCTAATTAACAAATTCGATGGAAAAAGTATTGGTCATCTGTATTAGTGGTTCTTCAGGGGCCATCAATTCCAAGTAGCTATCAAGTAAACCTGTCCCCGCAAGTTCTAGTGACTTCTAAGTGTATTATACTGTTACGGAGACCTTTAGAAATGCGATAAAAGGATACTAATCAATAAAAAAAATAGTTTATCGAACAATTAGTCTCATTAAATTCTAAAAATTCGACTCAAAACTCACCGCTTTATTTAGGTCCTGTGTTAGCGCTAGTAGTAAAGAATTTACGACATTTTGCTACTTTGTTACATTTATAGTTATACTAAATAAATTATTACAAAATACGCTGATTTATGTGAACTTGCTCGGTCTTTATAAGCTTTTGCTCCATACACCTTTTTTCCGTCAACACGACAACTCTTTGCGCGTTTGGTAAACCTATAAAATACCCAGCGAGCGATAGCATGATAAAAATCAGAGCAAAGAACTTGTTCTTCGTGTTTCTTCCCCGATGTGGTAACCTGGTTGAAGATTTAGCCTTAGACAAGCTAAGTTGTTCGTGTGCGCACATAATCGTTTGCTTCCGACGATTTCGTTTAAGAAATAACATCTTAATTAAAAAAAAATATATAAGCAGCAGTAAATATTAGGTCGTCCCATAAATAATGTCGTTTTCTCCTCTGTTTTTTATTACGTATTATGACTTTTTCCCATTTCTAACTAACTTTTTCATAAACTTTCGAAAAATGTTCGTGATTCTTTCTCACAAACTCATTAACACTAAACCTACCGACACTTCTTATATATCTATTCCTACAGTGCGCGGTCGAACTGACCGGTCCTTAAAAAAAGTTATTGTTAATATGATTAAACGTACATAATAGTCAATTTGTTGCTGAATGAATTAGTAGATGAACGGCTTCCATAAAATGACGATACAAATTTATTTTTATATATAATTTCAATCATATAAAAAATACTGCGATGAATACTGCCCTGAACAAAATTGTACTGTATCGTCCATCTTTGCGGTTTGGATGCATTTGCCATGAAACAGTATTATCAACTAGGCACGTGCGTAACTTGATAGCGTCTCATTCAATAAGACTGCTCATTTATTTTGAGTTGGCCATGCCACATTGAGAATAGCCTTTCTTTTATACTGATTGTTTAGGTGCAGAAGAGCTATTGAAATAGAAGAGTTATTTAAATACAATATTATCTCGTGCGGTCAAATTGACCGGCCGCGGTTATTCTAACAAGCCTAATGCTAATTCGAATCCTTTGAATGGTTTCTTGACTCACTACGTTACGGTTTCCGGCCATATTGCCAAACACAACCTTACCTAATAATTGTCATGTTCTCACATCGCTCTATTATCTTAGGATTAATATTTCAACGAATACCTATTCATAAGTTAACAAACATTACCATTCATTTTTACCTGAAATAACAAACGTGAAGATTATTGACTAACATATTCTTACGAGAACGTAACGGCCAAAAGCCATTAACATAATTCGAATTTTAATCGTCATTTCTAGACTATGGATTCTATGCATTTATAACAGAAATGCATTTATAAACGTTCAATTTATGACAGTAAAACGATAAAAAAAGTATAAGAACATCAATACATTATTAAGCCTATTAAAGTTATTAAAAAAAAGAAAGACATTTTTATCTTGCTCCTGTGTCTTGCAATTGAGACAGAACATTTCTATTTTTGCGTAAAGATCGGCATTCTAATTATAACAAATGCAATGAAACTGAGGTACAAAAAAAACAAACAACGATGTCTATGATACTGCTCGCGTATGAAACAATATTTGTCATAGCTAAACGCAGCCAAAACTACGTCTTTACTGCCATAATATCAAGGTATAACAATTTAATGAACTATCTATACCAGAATTAATAAGAATAAATTAAAATTTCTGGGGTACCTGACATCCTCCCGGAATTATAGATGTTGGTCTATGCAAAATACAGTCTAAAAACCCTCGTCAATCGTGGATTACTAAAACATCGTACGTATTAACCAATTAACTATAAGCTCGGCTCATTCCTATGCAAAAAATGCAAGTATTTATCTTACCATTCAACAAAATACAAGAATTCGGAGTGCTCTTTTCGTGAACAGCTTTCAAATTGTCTGACCGTTACAGAGACATCAGTAAAGATTATCTGGTCATCTCGATCGCTATTGTAGTGGCAACATTGATTTTTGACGTTTGTATCTCATGAGGAACTTCACTTTAGTTCTCTAACCCGCTTCAATATTATGAACCAATATTATTTAATGATTGTTCTAGAGACAGTTATTCAACAAAAGTTAAACAATTTCACAGAGAATCGATTTCTGTTTTGTGGTTCATCAATGAAGAGAACGAGGGCCAGCTCGAAAGTAAAAACCGGGAAAGAAGAAGCCAAAGATGATTCCAATAAAAATGAAATTGAAGCGAACTTAGAGGTTCGTTTATCCCGCGCTGTTTTATATTTTAAACATTTTAATCGTTTTCAGAAATAATCTAAAAATTAAAGGAATATCTTTTCGCATTTATTCTTTCTTATTTTAATTTTTTAATGCGTTTATTTATTTATTCACCAATCCTACGTATGATAAAATGAACGATAACTTATAGTTTTTATCATAAAAGTATATATTGTTTTTATTAGGACAATCAACATCACCTAATAGTACAAGCTAAGAATTTAAAAAATCAGAAATTTAACAATATATCAAAAAGCGAAAATAAATTGGTTCATAGTATCAGGGATCCCATTGATCCTCCTTTAGAAGATGCTATGAATGCTGAGCCCAAACAAAAAAGTAAACTTAATTTAAAAACATTGAAAAATCGTAAGTTAATTTATAGCAAATTCTGTTCAAGACCTGATATACTTACATGTTTATCATTCATTTATATAGGCAATAAAGAAAAGAATATAGAACTCAAACCAAATGCACCTCCTCCAAAGAATAAGCCTAGAGCTGTAGTAGATTTAAAAATGATGACTGAGGAATTAAAACAGTTAGAAGATCCCCCATCGACTAACTGGGAAAAAGAAATATGTTTTAATAGGCTTCCATTCTCATTTTATGATTCTCCTTGTGAAGAATTAGCTCAAAATTTATTAGGTAAATTAATGAAAATACATGCTAGTGTTAACTTCTACTACTATTAACAAATACAACTATTGGTTTTATATTTAGGGAAAGTATTGGTTCGTTGTTTAGAGAATGGGACCATTCTGAAAGGTAGAATTGTTGAAACAGAGGGTTACTTAGGTGTGATAGACAAAGCTTCGCACACGTATCAGAAAAAAGTTACTCCCCGTAATATGCCAATGTACATGCCACCAGGAACTATCTATGTATACATGACTTACGGCATGTACCATTGCTTCAATATATCTAGTCAAGGTGAGTGTAAATGAAATATAAATTGTAAGAAACAATTACGTTGGATACTGAGAAAGGTACTAGTTGATTGAGGTTCCTATTGTCACTCTTTATAATTGATTTTAAAGAGAAGCCATTATAATTCTAAGTAGCTAACACAAGCTTTAACAAAACGCATCTGGTATAACATTTAAAATATTCAGAGTCAGGTGCATATGTACAAATTAAAGCGGTGGAACCAATGCTTGGCCTTGATTACATGGAACTGCTTAGAAACATGCAATTCGAAGAGAATGGAAAAGAAAAGAAAATCATAGCGAATGTTAAATCTATCAAACATTATGAGCTTTGTAATAGTCCAGCCAAGATTTGTGCTGCTTTTGATATTGACGAAGATAGTTTTAATGAACAGAAAATTTATAAGTCTGAGAATTTATGGATAGAATATGATCCTTATATAAAGTTTACTACCGTTGTGGCAACACATCCTAACAATGATTCAGAACATGGTGCCCTAAAAGCATGGCGATATTATGTGTTAGGAAGTTCTAGTGTAACAGAGAGAGATGTTAAATCTGAGGAGCATGCCTATAATATTTAACAACATTTATTTTCCGTGTATTGCATCCTACCACATAAAAGTCTACTGGTAAGATTTTAGGTGAGGGATGTGCTGTTTTGATAAGGGCTGTTGAACCCCTACAAGGTATTGAATGCATGGTTAGTCAACGTACATCAAAGGGAACATCGGGTGTGCCTAAAAAGCCTTTGAAAGATTTAAAAACACATGAATTATGCAATGGCCCATCAAAGCTCTGCATGGCCTTTCAACTTCATAAAAAACATAGTAAATACTCGATGTGTTCTTGGAAAGGTTTGTGGATCGAGAACGACAACGTGAATATGGAAATCAACGTTGTAAAGTGCCCCAGGATAGGTATAGAGAGGTATGGAGAAGAATGGACAAAGAAACCATTGCGATATTACGTATACGGTAGCAAAGCCGTGAGCAAACGAAATAAGGAAGCTGAATTAACATTGGGGCTGAACTAAATCATTGATGGACACAATGTGTTCAGAACTGATTGAAATTGTTTAAAGCATGTTATACTTATACGAATTTATACATGCATGAACAGAATTGTGAAATCGATATTTTCTATGGCTTTAAGTTACTTTAGTGTTTTATTTTTGCATTTACAAATAATAATACATACAAAATAAATAGTTATCACGTTGAAAACCGTATGATACACATTCTATTTGTTACAAACGGTAATTTTGATATATAATTATAGCATACAAAATGAATGATTATTTGTTCGAATATTTTACAAATATATTGTCTGTATTATTTATGCCCATTCCTTCATTACTCTTTCATAGTCTTCCTCTTCGATGAATGGTTTGTCTATAGATCTATAATATAAATTTTTTTTATAAAAAATGTAAAAATTAATACTTATCTTATACAAAAAAAAATGAAATATTAGAATAGCTCACTCTATCATAAGTTCTCCACAATATAAACACTCGGAGGCCACTAATTCGTCGATGTCAGCCTTGATTCGATCTTTTCTTGATAAGGATACTGAGCCAACCGATGTAGTATCTTCTGGTCTATTCGAATGTGCAATAAGTAGTTGTCGTTGAAGATCGGCTAACTTTGTTCGTTGATCCATCGACAACATAGGTGTCAGTGCAGCTACGAGGCAATCACTATGAAATCTATGCCCACATGGAAATACATAAAAGGGCCGCGATAGTAGCTGTACATCACAAGTGTTACATGTGTCCTTCACATACACAAATGTACACCTAAAAAAATATTTCATTATATCACGATATTAAATACTATACGTATATCATCTTTTATCTGATTACCTTGTTCTAAACTCCTGTATGTCTTTCCTAATAAGTTCGGCGGCTTTCGTTGCTTCTTGCATTTCTTCCTTCAAATCTTGGATATGTTGATTATATTCCTGTTAATTACAATTAAAATATATAATAATAATTTCAAACGAATTGAGAAAGCAATAATACATGAAAGCTAATTTTATTTCACCTGTAACGAATTACAGATAGCTTCTTTGAAATGATCTATGGTAACAAAGTCCGAGAAGAATGGTAGTATGTCTTCTATTCTGACTATATCACAATGTCGTAAAAATTTCATTGCTTCTTGTATATCGTCTTTCTCTCGAACCACATGTTCAGCTGAAATTAAAATGAATGTGAGTAGGTATTAACGAAAGTATTTCATAATTTATATTTTTCTCAATTACCGATTTTCAACCATAACTTTTTCCTTAATTCATCGTCGTGGTCGGTGGGCATGGCTGCTATTTGTTTAGCAAGATCAACGCTTATTGTCAAAGCTAAATCTACTGCTGTTGTCCAGAGTCCGAGCAACGCGGACAATTGTACGCAAGCTTCGGTTAAGCCAACTTCTTGACATAAACGTAATGCATAGTGAACATCGTAATGCACCATGTTGATATCTTGCCCTACAAACAAGTGAAATATTTAGATTAAATATTACAGTTTTCTACAATATAAGACGAGGATGTTTTTTTCACAATAAGAAAATTTCTATCCCCTCTTCTTCTTTTGAAGACTTTATGGTCTGCCGGACAACTTTAAGGGGCCCATAAACTCACTCAGAAACAATAACAAGCCGAACAGGTACAACTGTGTGTGCTTCAGTCACAATACATCGAAAGCTGTCCCGAGCCTTGAAATAATTGTAAAGTATAATTTTTAAAAGTAATTAATTTACCTTGAGAACTGATGTATCGCATAACTTCATCCTTTTTATAACGAGCATACAACGACAATAAGAAATTGTGGATTGCCTGTTCCTGGCAACCTAATTTGTATACACAAAATTCCAAATACCTCATTATTTCTTTCGCCTAGGACACCAAACATTGATTAGGTATTAGAGCTCTAAACCATAGAAATAATCAAAGAAATACAAATTGTTGCTCACATGTTTCTCGTCGCTATTACAAGAGACTAAAGCTGGCAGGAGTTTAGACGGCTTTAACGAGAATCCTTGCGATATCAAAGCAGTTACCGCAGGACGTGGCAATTCTTGTAAGAAAATGCCAGAGAATTGATAAAAAAGATCCTTGTTATTTTGACTCTTTAAAACCTCAAGCGCTTCTAAATAATTGTTTTTATATAAGTGCTGACGTATCACTTCCTCGTAATTACAATGCATTATAGTTAAACGGATGAGATTTTCTTTGTCGCCGTGGCTTGCCATTAAATCGTATATCGTACTGCGATTTCTTTTTACGCATTCCTGAAATAAGAATTACGTACGTAGAGAAATAATATTTTGTTTAATGAAACAATTTGGTATTCACTTGTACCTCAACTTTGGGTATAGCAAGGAAGCTATCAAATTGCTTCTGAAGTTCCAAGTACTGTGGATCATTTAAGTATGGCTTATTGCTACTCCGTAATACCGCCATTTGGTTCATAAACAATTCAACCACCCACACAACAATCATAGTTATTTGTGTTTTGTCTTGTGTTTTCAATTTTTCTAGTTTCTGTACATTCAAAATAAAATTATTTCATTTATTTCGAACACGAAGAATTTGGAATAATGAATGCAGTACCTTCTTGAGAAATGTTTTTAATGCCTCTATTTGCCACTCTTGAAGAAACTTCAGCGATATTACTTCGAACGACGAATGAGTATCTGCAGAGATGAGAGCACTCTTTTCGTATCTGTAAAACCGTATTTAATTTAATTTATGGTTTCACATCCTAATCACTAGTATATCAAATTTAACATACTCTTTATTTTTAAAAAGCATTTCTGCTTGTTTTACCAATACTTGATCTATGTGAGCTGGATTATCTTTACAATATTGTTTAGCTAGCTCAAATTCACCTTTGTCAACGTATATCTATAAAAAATTCAAACAATGTTATTAAGAACAGTAAAAATGTGTATAATTTAATGAAAGTATAAACATTTACCTGCCAAACATTTCTATCTTCTTTATTCACTTTGTATTTAAATACTGCCTTTTCGCTATAAGCCCATATAGAACGAGTTACATGATCTTTAGTGATATTAACTAATTTTCCAAGAGCCTTCGAAAATTAAGACATCTTAATTACATAACTTTAATTGTGAACATAAACTATCGTAATTCTTATTTACTATACATACGTCATTATAAATATCTTCGAATATTAATTCCTGATTCAAAAGTGATATGCCTTTAACGCGATCTGTATAAAGTAACAACGCATGAAATTCTGTTAGTACAAACGAAAGCGGTGGAGATGCAACTTGCGAGATATTGCTTCCTATAAGACTTGTTTCGGGGCACGTTATCATTTGTTGATTTTGTAACATATCTTTTGGATCTACAGTCGGATCGATCTGAAGACATTCACATTACTTTAAAGTACATATTTGTAAATTTCGCATCATATTGCACAAAATGATATAATCATTTTTACCTGTGCATACAATATACCAGTTTCAGTTAACCAACCAAATGACTTTGGTAGAGCTCCCATCGAAGAGTAATAGAATTGCATTTTTGAATAATTCAAGCTACTCATCACTTCGTTGAAGCTCTCTGTAAAAATGTTACTTCTATAATTGTTCCAAACATAAATGACAATTGAAGTAGATGCACCCACGATTTACCTTGTACATTTAAATATTTATTAAAAACTTGCTGTAACAAAGGTTTTTCTTCTGGATTTTGTACTTCTCCAATATATTGATAAATGCGCATTAGAGTGGTGACAATAATCACATATTTATCTGTGTTCGGTACTTTATGAAATTCTATGCCAGTAATTGGTGGTTTACTACTCTCCCCTATATCAAAGACCTAAAATAAAAACAAATCGACTCTAGAATATCATATACTATTTACTTAGAAATGCATTGTGATTTCATGAGGTGAAATATAATATTAATAAGCTGAACAATGCAGTGACGATCAATGAATAACTATAACAAAAAGATATTATAGGTGCTAGCACAGATTTTCGGTCATGCAAAATATGTAACTTCTAACTCACCAATCCTTCTACCTCTTTAGCACCGTAAAGAGGTAAGTAGTTAGGAAGCTTTAGAAATAATGAATAATGATATAAGGGAAGTACTAATATCATTGTGGACTAATAATGTATACTGATAATGATATAATTGGAAGATTAATGTTATGTTTCATTATACCTGACGCCAATATTGCTCCAAACTTGTATTAAATATTTTGTCACCATCTAAACCAATTTCTGTTTCAAAGATGAGACCTTTAGAAGTTCCTAACAATATTGGACCCGTAGTGGTTTCAGAGGTATTTTGGAAATTCCATCCGATAGCAGTGATTTCGTGTCCTTTAAACTTGCTTGCCTAGATAAAAATTGTTGAATATAATTTCTTTTGCATTGGCAAATTCGATTGCATCGAATAAATTTTATTATCCATTACACTTTGTACCTGTTTTAATTTTGTAGTTTTTTTATGTAAATAAAACAATTCAGATGGTGGACTATCTTTGGCACTCGGATTCTTTGGTACCAAAGCAATTAGCAAATGATTTCCCAAAGGATCAAAAAACATTCCTGACATTTTCATATTCACTGCATATTTTGCTATATTAATTTCTGAAATAATCATTTCATTTAATAAGTCGACCAGGTTTGCATAGTACATGCTAAAGTTACAAAAATGACTACCTTCTATATTAGAATTTCTCATATCGATACGCAAGAGCATATTATTAGCCATAGCAATAACAGTTATATTATTATTAACAACCAAGTGTACAATACTATCTGATGGCTGAAAATTAACTTTCTGCTTTATAAAAATCGGTCCATCGTCTTGTAGTTTCATTTGGATAAATCCTGCTGTACTCTACAAAATTTAATAAACCGTAAGGTAGTTAATAAAGAACCTGTATCACTGAAAGGATTTTAATTATCGAGCTTCAACTGCATTATAAATATGGATAAAAAGACTAAACTATATGTATAAAAAGTCTTACAATGTCAGGACGAATTGGAGGTGCATGTATTTGTTTTGATCGCTGAGATGCTTGTTCGTACTGATCAAGCATTGATGTCATTTTGTTAATTTATTTAAAACTCTTTACTCTCCTGTAATAAAAATGCGTTATGTACACTATTTAATTTAATTACACGACGAAAAATTGACATATTATATTTACACTTACACAAATTCCTTTCGTTTTCTTCAAATCGGATGAAATATATTTTATTAATACGCCTACTTAAATTATAATTTATCACTTACGCACATGCACACAAGAATGTTACATACTACATGTATGTTTAACTTTAATTTTTACATGGTAAATTATAAATATACTTTTACATCGTTTTTCGATCGAATACTGTCTGCTTAGCCATTCGATTAACTTGCAAGATCATACAAATTTATAATACACCGTGATAAATACAATTAGCTGACAGCGATAACTTGTTATGTTCACTTCTATTGGTAGCAGTGATTACGTTTATCTGATATTTAGAGCAAAAAGTATAGACTAATAATAATAAACATAAAAATCATATTATTACTACGCAGCTAACGCAAGTGTATTATTATTCAATATTAAATAAATAATGATATAGAAGAAGTTGCTAGATGTGTCATCATGGTATTATCTATCTAGCGCATACATACATACAGATACATTACCTCTCTGCAGATACATATTATCTGGTACTACATACATATCTACTAGCGCTCCATCTCAGAAACGTGGTATAAAAATCAGTGTTTGCATCGAAATATACTCGAATTGTTTCGAGTGATAAGTGAAAAGTAAAGATTGTTTAAATGTCTAACGCTAACACCATGGAAAATGTAAATGATCCGGTGATTAAAGAGGTTTGTAAATCGATTTTCACTTTCATTCTTACATTTGACATTGTTTCATGAAACGTGGTAGCTGAAGGTTATGTATTCGAACTGTTTTATGATTTATTTTATCATGTTTAATAAATTTTTTCATTTGTATAACGAATGAGTTTTATTTCTGTGGTACACAAATAAATTTTCAATTTATAATTATAGATTAATTACCGTGTAATTTAATAATTGATAGATATCTCAAGGTACTGTTTTGGATGAACCTTGTGAAAAAGTTCATTTATTATTCGACTATATTTTTCTTTTAGACAATTACATTAAAGAAAGAGGAAGATAGGCGAAAATCGTGTGTATGCTGTAGAAGAGAAAGAATGAAATACGTGAAATTTTTTTAGATTCCAGTGTTTCTCTCGAAAACACTTGCAGACAAGCTCTTTATTTTCCAATATCCTATCCGACCTGCTAAAGATGGCTATGACAATGCAACTGTCTTAAAATCCTCGATCAAACCACAGAATCAGGAGGTGCTGATAGAAGTAGAAATAGATACGCATAGTGTTAATTATGACCAAAGTAAAGGTGAACAGATTGCAATTAACGCAGACGGTGATGCAAAGAGTGATCAAGACGTAGATGAGAAAGCATTCGATAGGTATTTAACAAAATAAAATTAAAACAAATTCTCCTACAGGGTTTCTTCACGTTATTTATTATATTCATGTTGTAGTCATTTAATGGACAAAACAGTCTTACAGTCTTCAAGAGCATTACCGAACTGTTCTAATTACGCAGTTGGTGTTTTTCAAGATGGTGAATTACATTTGACACCTCTGAGGGGGGTTGTTCAAATGCGTCCACAGTTCAACTATCTCGATAAAAGTGATAAACGTGTCAGAGACGAAGCCAAAAATATAGGAGAAGGTATTTATAATACATAATTATGAATATAAGTTACATTAAAGGCTATAATTTTAAATATTATAGAGTTAGAAGAAGAAGAAGAAAGCCTGAAACAAGTAAACGTAACATTTGCCAGACAGAAACCAGAGTTCATGAAAAAAATGCAAGAGCAATCTTTCCAACATCACACCCAAAAAAGCATGGAGGAGAGGTGGATTCATACAAAGTATATTCCTGCAAATAGTACTCAAGCAGAGGTTGATATGATCTCCAGTTAGTTGTATCGTTAAGTTAAAAATAAATCGTCATTTTGTAATATGTATATGTTTTATTTTCAGCTGACACGTTTGGAAATGTTCTGCTCTGCAACAGATGAAACTGTAAATACATTAAATTTAACGAATAAACAATATTTAGAATTATTAGCGCCAAGAGTGAAAGAAGAACCATATTCGAGAACAGATATGTCTAATAGTACAACATCCCTTAGTTATATTAGGACATTACCACTTCTGGATCAAATAAGAATTCTTCTGAAAGATGGTTAGCATTACCTTAAGATATATATTCATTAGAGGTGTCCGAGAACTCAAAATTGTTGGGTTGGGTCAGGTTCTCGAAAATTCTCGGAAATCCCAGACCTCTAGCATTAATTAATTAAAGTGATTTATGCTGATTCTAATAAATTCTTTGCAGCCAAAGTTATATCATTTGTACAGTTACGGTCGATTTTGTCTCCGGATCAAGAGACAGCGGCTGTCTTAAAATACTTACAACAGGTGGCTGTTTTAGTGCAAGGTAATTGGGTTGTAAATAGCGAACTAATATATCCCAAGGACAGTATATCCTCGCATAATGGCATTCCTGCCGATCTAATGTGCAAGGCTAGGGATTACATTGTAAGTATCATTACACTGTCTAAAATGTTATTGTAAGCTATACTAAATGGTGTGTACCAGTTAAATTAACGAAGATCTGTAATTTCAGTTATTATCCTTTACGGAACACGAGTATCTAGATAGAAAAACAATTTCATCCGTAGTTAAATTACCACCTGACGAAATTAATGAAATATTTATGAACTTAGCGTCTCACGAACCTAAAATAGGATGGCGATTAGCAATTCCACCTACTAAAGACTTCATAGACAGGTATTTTATCGCAAGAGATTTTATTTTTATGTTAAAGGACATTTTAAAGCGTATACATTTTTATAGGTATCCGGAAATAGCGCAAAGGCAAGAAATGCTTTGGGAAGCGAAACGAAAGCATCTCCGCGAGGCGATGGAGGTTCAAAATCAAATTCCCCAGCGTCAGAGGCGAAAGTCGAATAGGGAATCCGTCGGGTCTGAAAACGAAGAAAAGAATGTCGGACGTGGTAGAAAAACGTTAAGGGATTCGTCGATGTCTGACAACGACAGTGCCGCAGAGCCAGTAAAGCATAAAAAAGTTATTCGATCTCGAAAAGTCTCCGAGACCACGTGACCAAAGCCGATGCGCGACTAAATTGCACGATAACACAACGTATTGTTAACCTAATTCGAAAGGAGAATTTATCCTACACACACGCCACTAGATCATATTATCACAATGTGTCTGTTTCGATACACTACCAAAATCTTACAATATACATACATCTTACATACATTATACACACATCTGACATACATCTTACATACATCTTTCATACATCTTACATACATCTTTCATACATCTTACATACATCTTTGGATTACTTAAGTAAAGAATTCTCTAGTCTCGAGTCGTCGAACTGCCAGCAATGTCTTGACCTCTGTTGTCCTAAATGTTTGTGGACGAAATTCAAGTTGTTTCGTTTGCGTTTTGCACGGTCGTCGGTCACGAGAAATATGATTGCCAGAAAAAGATTCATTTCCATAGTTATTGTATTATTTATTGAAGTATGTATAGAAGGATAGCGGGGTATGGTCCTACCACACGTGATTATCACAGAGCATTTATTGTCTCGCATCACACTGTCGATGGTGACAAGACAGTACGTACAGTCTGTGGCCAAAACGTACGTCCACCCGATAAATTTTGAATATTTAGAAAAGTTTGAAGATTCAGTTAAAATTGAACAGGTTCAGTGAAGTTGAATATATTCTCAAGAGAGACGTGTTTATATTAGCAAAATTTGTTGCTATAATTAGTATCGTTAAATTAATCATAAATTGAGCAATTTTCAAGTATTCTTGATTTTTTCGGAATCTGTATAATTTTAATTAATAAACAAATTAATGTTCAAATTTCGAGTGTGTGTAGGTTATTGCGACCGACTGTACGGGCCATGTGATTGTATAAAGCACTCATTTATTGTTTCCAGTGATTGCTTTCGGCACATCGTGGATCGATGATGCATTCGAAAGTGCGGACTGAAAAACGACTGATCTTTTCTATTTTAATAAAAAGTATTTTTACGTGTTAAGGGAGATCGATGCGAGATCGTCATCAACTTTAGATAGAAATATATGTATAAACTATCGGATGAACTCTGTATTTATTACCATGATGTTTAAACTGTACATGTGTATAGTATCAAGATATATTTCCGTATAATTTCCTGTACCCTTTCGTTTCTTTATACCTGCTCTTCACTTTTGCAATTACTACGCCGAATATTTTCAAGTATTTATTTTCGTTACTATTGGGTTGTCCGGAAAGTTCGTGCCGATTTTTAAGGGAACTCAAACGCAGTACATTTAAATTTCGATATACATTTATTGAATTATTATAAGTGCCATTTTGTTCCATAATCTTTCTTCATCTTTCACGCAACTTTCGTTTTTCGGCGAAAAACTTTTAAATATGATTTTTTATGTCGACCTTTTCGGACAACCCAATATATCGAACAAGCAAGAGCTGAAATACTTCGAATTATATATATTCTGTTTCGCGTTATAAACATGATTCAATTTCTGACGTAGCTCCTCGACTTTCGTAATGTTTATCATGTTTACATTACATTATTTTTTCGCAATGGACTTACATAAAATGATTTTTCATTAATCTAATCTTTACTCGCACGAATCTGCATTCAGAAAAATAAAATCCATTGCCAGTTAGTATCTCGTAATTACGTATAGCGACTATAAAAATAAAATAGATGTAACATAGAAAAAAACTATGCGAAGCTACCAATTGCTAATTTTCGTTAATGCATAGTGTAATTGCATCTCGCAGGTTCTAAAGTGTACTAGTTTAAAAGCAGGAAGTACAGACGCAGAAACAGTTAACATTTACACTTGTTTCTGTGCATATAAATGCATACTGGTTCCCTGAGTTACTTGCTTCAGAAATATGCTATCGGGTGCAGGTATGCACGCATTATGCAACAATCTATCACCTTTTGTAAACACGTTCAAACGTTCGCGAGTGAAACCGCAACTGGCAAACAAAAATTCTGGAATTTTTTTTTCCTCTAGATTTAATTTCAAGTAAATCCACGACAGAAAATAATGTATGGAACGTTAAAGAAGCTCTTCCTTTCTTGCTCTACGTTTCACGAATCATTCGAAAAACGAGCAAGAAAGCGAAGAAAACACTAATAAATAAGTAATACAGGTCACGGCATCAAACTTTCGATTTCCACAATCGCGTATGTTGCAACAAAACAACGCCCTGCTGCCTGGTGATTGAAACTTTTCCACTGAAAACGTTGCAAAGATTAATTTCATCTGGTTTGCATTCTTGTCTGTTAGCCGAGAAAGTAATAGCTGCGATTGTCCTTGAGGCGTACGCAAAAGATTATTACACTCCTCGCAGCATGTCGGAGTAGATCCGCGGGACTCGAGAGGAGAATGTCTTTATTCACGCGAGACCGGTGTTGCATAATTTTTTGGAAGAAAAAAAGGAGCAACTTTCGTGGAGAAAGGGGACTTTCTTCGGGCAGTTGCAAAACTGAACCAATTCGTACGAGAATAGGAGATAAAGATGCAATAACAACTCCTATGGTTGGCTCTAGAGAACAGTATAGTGATGCTCAAACCCAAAACGTTGTCAATGTTCATGAATTTTCTTTTCGTAGCTTTTCCAGTAAAAACTATTTCCTATTTAAGCCCTTAGATATAATCTATTATAAAAGCATATTCATAAATTTATTAACGTTGTAACGTATTAATTAGCTCGCAACATGAATAAGCACTGTATTCAATAGATTTTTTTTTACAAAAAACAACTTTATTAATCATTAGAAATAGCTTTTTTTCATTGAAAAGATTCCTGGTACTTGATCTCAATGATATTTGCAGTGAGTATACAGTCTCAGAATCATTTTAATTTCTAAAATATTGTACTCCAAAATATGTAATAATTTTCTGAATAGTGCAGAAGAGTTAAATAAAGCACAATGATCGAAAAAGCGACAAATGCGAATACATGATTCGTGCGAGATAGTTTGAAATCAACAGAGTTCGATTTTCTCAATGAAAAATTCACCTGCATCAAGTATTTACGCAGGTGAAGGTCGTTCACCTGAATTGGTAACGATTACCAATACGCAAGGTGCATCAAAGGAACCTCGTAGCGCAAGGCAGGATGAAGTAATCGAATATAATAATCGGTCATCAATTCATCTCTGATGGGATCGCATTTCTTTTAATTTTCTTTTTTAATCGCTCATTTGCATATTACAGGGGCGTAACGGAGGACAAACACGCTTTCTCCCGTGGGTCTGACCGTCGGTGAAAGTATTTCTTACGCGTCCGCACGTTCGCGGCACCCAAATATCTGTCGTTCGATCGGAACGAGTGCAACCACTTCTTTTTTAACCTGTGAAAACAATAATCTTCGTAATTTTTCCAAACAACAATTCACAGCTGTCGATACTTCTACTTTAATTGCTTTCGGAACCTAAATTTTCCACATTTCGAGCAGTGCATTTTTATCTTCAAGAAATAGCCTTCATCAATCTATAAATAAAAATGAGAAATAAAAATTTTTTCTTTTCTTAACAATTGTACGAGTAGAAATGAATATGACACTATTTTCAAATTCTTGAAATGTTTTCACTATTTATACGTGGGTAAAATCCACAGTCTTCTGATAATTTGCGACACGTTTTCATTTTACTGCTTTTTGTGGAGCTTTCCATACTCTGAACAATATATTTTTATCTTTCAGATACGAGGTATTGGCGCCATTTGTTGTAAATGGAGGCTCGCAGAAACGCAGGAAACTGTCAATTACGAAAGTACACCGTCGAAGTGTAAAATTGTCGGTGTCTTACAAGGGAGAAACCATTTTCTTCAACTTGGTCTAAATTCATTCGCAATTACCAGAAACCGGTTTGCGATCGGTAAGAATTTAATTCTGTCGAACGACCACGGTTCTCCATGGAGCGTACGCACCCTAAAGCGAATCCATTCGGTGCATTGTTCGTGAAGGTTCGACCCTTCAAACAAACTGTCGAACGAGAACGCGTGGGTGGAACCCGTTCCAGCAAGAAGGGAACAGTTTCAAAAAGTTTTGCGACGTGATTTGCTCGATGGCAGTGCGAGATAGAATTCTCAAGGACATCCGATCTAAGGCGGACCTTTCGAACGACAAATTCTATCGGGTAACGCAGTTCCACGATCGCTTTATGCTTCGGCTGTACTGCAATGTCAATGACATCCAGAAAATCGAGAGACCGAGACTGAAAAGTTTGATTTTTAGCTGAAAAAAAGTTGTAAGATAGATACGTTATCTGAACGGGCGCTTATGTAACGCGATAATATTGATAGAAACTCGGGTCACGTAATAATCTGAAAAAAGCGACGATCGAAGATCGACGGACAATTCAAAAGCAGCATATTCATCTGAAAAACATGTTCTCTCGGGTAATATAATTTTTATTGAAATCGTTCTTGCATATTTTTATAAATTCCTTGCACTCAAAGTCACTATAAATATGGTGATTTTTATGCCAGACGTGGTACAATTTTTTAGAGGTAAACAAGTATATTTTATGAATCGTAGATTTCATTTAATAATCTTTAGTCTAAATTATTAACTGTATTGCAACGAAATATTGAATATTTACTTGAACCTGGCCGAGTTCTTTTTACTGGAAGTTGCAGAAATTCTAGGAAAGAATAATAGCACCACAAAATGGCGGAATATCGTGTTCCAAAATGGCACCTATTTGATTATGATGAAGATTTGAAACTTCTCCCACTAAATTGTATACTTTTCTATAAATTTATACATAAAGTGTCAGCTTTGAATATAAATTTGCATTCCATGTAAAGATTGCTGTTATTAACATACTAAGCGTCTGTGTCGTTCCTGATTTCGTCAATTAGGCCCGAACAATCCGAATTTGCATGGTCACGGTCTATTTATTGGATTAATGTGTGAAACTCAGTTAGTTTTATCCAACTTCGAATTCGTAGAAAGTAGCAAAATGATTCACGGTTTCGTCCTGCCATTTGCTTCGGGTGTTCCGTCTAAACTTTCAGTCTCGTGCGCGGAGCATGGGATTCGCCGATAACAAAAGGCTTCGGCGCGCGGATCGGAAAAGAAAGGAGTTGGAAGAAAGCGTGCGAGAGACATTCGATCTCGTCGATCGCGCGTCAATCGAAAAGGGATCTCGGTTTCCGTCAGGTGAAAACAATGACCTTCGATAGGCGAGCCCGCGAGAAAGAAAGTCCGAGCGATCTGTTTCCATACGATTTCAATAAATTACACGCTAAGCGGCGCGTTCAATTCGGCGAGTCAAAGAAATCCGAGGAAAGAGATCGAAAGTTTTCCAAGCGAACGTGAATTTTCCGACTCTGTTGCGCTCTAACGTTTTCTTCCGATTTATCCGAATTGACAAATCACCGGAGCACCATTTCTGAAAACAAATAAACAGTACAAATTGATCTTCTAAAGTTCATTTGATCAGGTTTAGCGATGGCGGATTGAAAGATTTACGACTGACAAAAACCCTAATCGATTAATTACTGCTACAATAAAAGTAGAATTACAGTATCTCGTTGTGTATACCATTAGCCTGTTCATTCTGTGAAAGGCACGCAATTAAATTAGCCTACTTTCGAGATTTCAATGGCACAGCAAAACACAATTTAAGAGAAAAGCAATTAAAACATATATGTACATGCGGGGAAGCCTGAAGACGGAAACAAGGTCAGGTGCGATGGATATGGAAAATACTGGACTCACTGCTGATTGTTTACTATTAACAAACTCAACGTAACTTTCGTTGGATTTTGTTTTCTCTGAGGGACTAGTAATTAATGGTTAAAAACGGTTAACATGTTTATTGCGGACTTATAACGATTCCAACTCTATTTAAACAAATTAGACACGCGGAAACCGATCAGTACCAATTTTAATGGAGGAAATCAAGGAAAAGTGTCAAAGATATCTCTTTAACGTGTAATCTTCTAAAAGCGGTACCTACGATTGATGTACGTAAGTGGACAACGCGTGAAGCATAGTTGAATTAATCCGTGTAATTGAAGAGAAACGATCATGCAACAGTTATTTATAGTCTGCGCTGTCTCGTATTTTCTCCGATCTATACAGAGCAAGCGATTAATTACTTTCCTGTTAAAAAAATCCCTCGTGTAGCAAATATATAACTGAAACAATAACATTATGTTGCAGGAATCGATTAATTTGATGTTATAAACTTTTTGAAAATTATTTTTTAGCTAGTTCTCATTCGAGACATTTATATAAACGGTATAAAACATAGAAATAAATGTATTAGAAATACAGAAATGTGGAAGCGAATATTGAAATAATTAGATGCAGAGATAAATATAGATATAAAATAATTAAATATAGAAACAAATATGGATATAAAATATAAAATGTAGAATATTTATTTATAACAAAATTTTAGGTGATTGTAAATTGTGTTTTAACAACGTTTTAAAAACCACCTAAATCTAGGCATTTAACAACAAAGATCTAGTGGGAATAAAAATTCTATGGACGACTTGTTCAACAAGGTGTCGAGGAAATCGAATAGAATCCGGGTTCGCGATCAAAATCCGAAATAAAAGTCGATCGATGCACAATCGTTATTGGAGGCACGTTCCTTGAATGCAAATAAAGTCTTAAACAGCTGCGTAAAAATTTAACGCTGAGGTACGGCGACCTACTACCGAAAGGAAATTTTCGTATGGTAGAAAGCTACTCGGACCCAATTTCGTTTCGATCCTATTCGCGTAAAAGATATGTGCTTCGCGGAAATGATGTGTGAGGTCTGTGTGCATCGATGTGAAAAAGTATCGAAAGGCCGCGACTGTGATGTAAGAATCGCAATCGTCGAGCGTGCAACGAATTCGACGCTTATTTATTCTTGTAGACCTCGGAACATTGTTAATAGACTGCGAATTCTCGCGGCCGGTTCCACGGTGATTTACAAAAGTGGGATCAAGATCAAATTTCGCGCTCTGATTTGAATGCGTTACTGATCAAATTAAGATGGAATTGTTAAAGACCTTATTCATTCTTACAAATAGTCAGCGAATTTTATAATAAAAATGAGCCGATCAAATGCAGTGCAGTAAAAAATTTAACGAATTTAAAAATACTGTTTTCAACTTATTGGAATCATTAAAGAAAGAACAATTTTTATTTTGCATAAAAATCCGCAGCCTACTCATGAATATTTCCTAAAAGCGATAGAATAAGAAATAAAATGCAATTTTAGCATACGGAAATGCAGCTAATTAAATAGGAACTTTTCGTTTTCTCTAAGAATGTTATTAAGTTTCAGATATATCGAAGCAGTGTAATCTTTTCGTCGATACCTGAAAGGCAGATTATTATTTTATTAATTCTCTTTGTCAGAGTTTCGAGCAGACAGCAGAATTGAGTTTGTAGAGCATTACATTTAGAAACATGTTAATTGATTTTTTTTTAATTGGAAAATGCGTAGTGGTACGCACACACTATCCAGATGCTGCTGTGATAATTTCCCATTTCACTTTCCTCGATCAGAAGTCAGTATCGCGCTCGGCGCAAAGTCGATTGAATTTCACAGTGTGCGCAGCTTCGCTGTTTCGCATGCACTCGAATTTCTCCGGCAACATAATTTCATCTGCCGCAACCGCTTCCGATCAAATTTTTCCAATCGATAGAAGAATCGAGCGGCTTTCCAAGAATTTCACTACATCTTCCTTTTTCTCGGCTAGGAAAGTTCCTGCAAATACTCTTGCAAAAATTCCGCCTCGACTTTCGGTTTCTCAAAAGAAAAAAAAACACCGCGTTCAATTGTATCGAGAACTCGTAAAAGCCGATCAGAACCAGGAAACAACGAAGAAGAATTAAGCAATCCTTGCTGCTTCGTTGAAAAACGAATCAAAAGAAAATTGGCTCGACGATTAGCATCGTTCAAGTCTATTTAACATCTGTCAAAATCATTACCAAGAAAGTGCAAACTCCTTGCCGGTGTCCACCATTGCAACACGCCGCTGCGTTTCACCCTGCATTCCGCGATATGTTCGCGTGGCTCTCCGATTTTTCATTCGCACCCCCGCTATGATACTCGATTAGGCTACGGAATGTATCTGGATTCATCCGAGTGCACTGACCCTTGCACGACTGATCATTCTTACAACTATGTAGTTGTTTAGGAGCATTCACGGCTTTATTTATTAATTTTTAAAAAAATATTTTTAAAGATACTTCTTGTAGAGACCTTACTCTCTCTCTGCTGTTCCCAATTTAACGGCTCTCTGTTTAATTATTCGTGTCAGAATCTGAGTAATCGACGATTTTGATACTCTGGGTCAAAACAGACCCGAGCCCCGTCCTCCGAGTGCAACTCCACTTTTACTGCGTGAAAGTTAGCGATGCTGAGTGTATTTGAGAGTATTTTTCTCATAATTATGTAACATTTTTGAAACAGAAGAAAATTATTGCTCCGAAACGACATATATGTATAGACTCCTCAAGTTTAAAGATTAATGATTGAGGTCTTTTTAATGAACTCTTCGACAGCAATTTTATTCATAAATCAAGTTGTCTTGAACAACATAATTTAGTAACGATATTTGATACTGTTCTGTCAACGAAAATTACTAAATCCATTTTTAACGTTTATAAACCAACAATCACAAGCGACATATTAACAATTTCTAAGATCGTTTCATCAATAAAAATGATAAAGCATCTTTCAAATACAATGACGTCATTCCCACCGCAAAAAAAGCATTTCTTTCCAGAGCCAATAAAAGTGTCGGAGCAGCGTCGTTCGCAAAATGTCCGAAGATCAATTTTGCGATCCTTGTCTCACAATCACCGTCGCGAACGACGATTTATGATAGTCGATCTTGCACGCCGGGGTATCCCGCTTCATCTCGTGTCCTGTCAAACACGTTTCACCTCACCGCGCACTAAATTATCCGATCGGGGATTGTCCGAACGATCGCAATTACGTTTTTTATGTGTCGCACGTCGACGACGAAAGCCCATGTGTATCCCATTGTTCGGCGGGCCTCTGGGTTTTCGGCGAACAGAGCACGAATCCGTGTTACGTGTGTCTCCCACCAGCAACCCTAACGTCGGATCCAGATATCACCTGGTGGAGGTAACTTTCAGCGGGACACGCTATATAAGAGAATGAAGAACCGGCCGGCCAAGATAAAGCTCGCGCGTTGTCAATCGTTTCGTCGTGCTGTTGCTCCTCTAACTTGGTCGTTGACAGGTAAGTGGGGGTGGAGAGACAAAAAAAAACGTCATCGTTTTCGAAAAACAAAACAAAAAAATAACTAGAGGGGTGGTTGACGAGAGGACGTGGAAGATCAGTGACGAACAGTGCAAGTGAAGCATCATTCCTCTTCTCGATGTTTCTCTCCTGTGGAAAATTGGTGTCTTTTATTGGTCGATCGTGTGGAAAGTCGGTTGGAAAATATTGATTTGGTGAGATTCCAGAGAAATTACCGGATAGATAAGAATTCGCGAGATTAACGCCGTTATGCTCGGCGGAGTCGATACTTATGGCACGTGCCTTAGAAAAGGAACCGGTTGTGCGAGGGCGATCAGGAACTGCGCCGAGGAATTCTTGAATTTTTAGTTGAATGTTGCGACAGTGACGCTTGCAATTACTTGGGAAGGCTTGCGATCGAATTAGTACGCCCACTCGACATTCCTTGACGTGTTTCCCTTGGGCAACTTACGGTGATCGAATGAAAACTTGTAAATGGCTGTGTTTTGGGAGAAATAGTCCTGCGAATTGGTAGGTTAACGATTAACAGATCCTTTGGATTATTAAAGAAAAATCATGAAAGTATTAGCTGGTTTTAGCCAGTGGATTATTAGTGTACTGCAAATTTTGTGAAATAAAAATTTTCTGCATTTTTGATCAGAAACAGCAGCCACTTAAAAACGTCTTTCTTCTCTCAAGAATTTGAGTGGGTCTCGAGTCATCGGTCTTCCTACTGTTTTCAATTACAGCCACTCATTTTTTGTCATAAATACATAAAATCCACAGTCTAGTAATTAATAATTGTAACTGTATAAGTAACTTCAATTGGAAGGAAGCTAAAACTCAACACTGTCCCTTCAAAAAGAAAAGAGCTTTCGGAAAAATAATGTTCTTCGAAAAATGGAGTCTTTCAGTAACTAAAAGTTCAGAAATTTTATTAGGTGTACAAATTACTTGGTCCTCCCCACAATCAACGAATTATAACTGTATTCTAATTTCCAATCTTGCATTCCGATATTGGAGATTCGTTAATTTTAAAATGGCGCAGCTGCATAGGAAGCAATGGGGATTATTTTCGAGAGTAGAATTCATTTTGATTGTTTATAAATAATCAATGAATGCACGAGGGAAGGGCAACGAGTTAATTTTTGTATACCTGATATGATTATTCGATTGTCGAATAGAAAGAGGCTTTTGTAAATATTTGTTTGAAGAAGAGATTGCATAATTGTGCTTTCGATGTTGAAGGACGAGGTCTCCAAGCCAAATAGTTAAAATTCTGTGCCGTTTCATTCACCGGAGCATGACACGCTTCGAGTAAAAGTTGAGTGTACACGATGAATACCGTCGGCTCTGGTCCACCGAATTGAAAAATGTTGTCTGAACCGTAAAGTCTGCTCCAGATTTCCTTAAGTGGCCGACGGAGAACCGGCCGACCAGTTACGTGTGCCCTCCACTGATTATATTATACAGCCGCGTTCCCCTCGTTTGTAGTTACCGGGCAACTATCTCTTTTTTCATTATGCAATTGCTTTCTTCGCGGACCCGCCGCCGGATCAGCTTCCAGCGGCGGGCGCCATTTGCAATTTTATCGCAAGAAGGACACGCCTCGAGGACGGCTCGCGAAAAGCCTTCCGCGTGACATTGCTTTCGACCGCGTAACAACACCCCTAACTGCCCGGGTTTCTATTTCTTGCTCAATTTCTGATGCACTTTCTGTTAGAAAGCTGCATCTTCGTTGATGCTTCTCTCGCGATCGGTTAGTAAAAGTCAATTAGTTTTCACTCTCCTGACACGCATTTTTGCTTTCGATGACTGGAGAGCCGAACGTTTTGTTCGAGCTAGCGTAATTGATTTCGCCCTCTGAGAAGTGCAAATAAAATTGTACTCGTTGTTGGCTCTAAATCTTTATTGATAAAGCGCCGATTTTTAGGAATTGTTCGAATGACTTTTGTCGAGTAATTTATCTTAGCTAGCTAATTCTTAGCAATTTTTAGACTAGTAATTTTTGGGGGTTAATTTGGAGTAACTAATTCTTTAGCTGACTTGGCAATTAGACTGCCAAGGCTTTGGAATTGGAAACGTTAAAAATAATTAAACGATAGATAAAACAGTAGATGCATCAGAAAAATCTTTTCGTGGATCTACACGTACAAGGTTATCATCTAGATCTCTGATCGAAGATATATAGATCACGGAAAGAACCTGATCGAATTTCTGAAGAATCCTCGTCCTGTATCCTCCACGGCCGGTCCTTTCTCCGCGCGGACCTTGGGCGATACTGTTTCGCGATCTGCATGCGCACACACTATAATTCAATTCGCAACACCCGATACAGATACGTTCCCCTTCTTTTTTTTTCTCTCTCTCTGAAGTCGATGCCATTTTTACACGCAGGCCCTCTCACTTTCACCCGAGCTACCGATCGAGTCCCGCGTCCACCTCTTAACGATCGGCCGGTTCGCCGGTTTACGCCTAACAAGTAAAGCCGGGACAGCTCATTAAAACCAGCAACCGCATTTTCCTCTGCCCTACCGGTGCCAATAATTAACCATTTCGTCCCATAAGCGGACAGGCTGACTTGATGCACGCCAGACCGTGTCAGACGAACTTTTAGACCTCCTTCGCTTCCTCCATTTCATATACGACCGCTCGCCAAGTATGTTTGACACGTTTGATGACATGAGTGACTCCAACGGCTACTTTGTTTGTGGTTGTCCTCTGTAACACAACGTTCATATTTGACAAAACTAACCGTTCAAATATTTATGAACGACGGTGCACAGTGAATTCTCGATATATGTCAACAACACGGATCTTGCCAGCGTCGTGTATGTTTACACTCCTCGGCGTCCGAGGTCTTTCGAGCTTCCCGGCCCTTCACGGGATATACCCCGCGGTAGTGGGGATAATTCCGCGACGTTTATCATCCAGGCGTTGGCGACATATATAGAGAAATCACTGTATACATATACGATAACGTAGATGATTTGCACCTTTCATTATGTCCTCACATTTTCAAAACTCAATCAAGCTATACAAGTGACGCGAAGCGCGTTAATCGCGGCGGGATCATCATAATCTGCATATGGATCGCAGTCAGGTTGCGTAAAATGTCTCCTGACACCGGGAACAAGCAGATTACCTCCGACCTTTGTCGCCCAGAGCAGGAAACCTTTAAGCACCCACTGTCACACCGGTTGTGTATCATTTGCGAAAGAAACGCTGCCAGACTTTCGCCCGCTGGTCGCCAAAAAATCGCGGATGATCGGCGCGGCGCGACGTTCGAAACGAGTAAGAAAGTGTTTCGATCGTGATAGTTGCGTTTCGCTTTTACGTTTGCCCGAAAAAAGAAACAAATAAAAATGGTGTGCACCCTCTTTTTCACCGTCCAGCACATTTGTCACGCTCAGCGGAGGTTTCTTTTTATCAACGCGCGGGGATCTAAACGGTGTCGGAGAGGTCCACTCTCGAGAGAGGCCTTTCAAATTTATCGAAAGCGCCGTATCTCCCCGCGATACATCATCGCACCGTTACGAATGAGATGTCTTCAGCGAATCGTGAAACCGCTGTCCGTGTTTTACGTGCTTAGAAAGTTATGGTGCTTTCCACGGTGATCGGCAGCCGGTGTATGTGCCTCCGGAGTCTTCCTTCCCGAGGCAAACAATGAGAGACCGCCGCGCCGGAAACCAAACAATTAGGATGCTGCGCAAACTCTATCGGTCTTCTCTTTGCTCGTTCGTGGAGAAATAGACTGTACTGAATTATTGTTTAGAAAACGCGAATGCTGGCTAAGAAGCTTTACTCGTCGTAACAGAGTCACGAGGAACTGGAGACCTCAACATTTAATTACGTTTTTCCGTTTGTTTTATTTTTAACAAATTTTTCTCTCCGTGTTCTGCTCTGTCTTCTATAGTTCCTGATACGACAGCTGTTCATTTAATCAGAAACTGAATGAAGATTGTGATACTCTGGGTCAAAATAGACCCAGACTTAGCCGTCGAAGGGTTAATTAAATGTTTCCCCATTATTTAACCAGCATTTATCTCTGTTTCGCCTTTCTTTTCATTCGATTTCGAGGAGCTAACGTTATTTATTTACTGCAAGACGCTAATGCGACTAATATTAGTCATTTTGTCGTTGATGACTGGCGACGACACGACTGATTTTACTCATGGTGTAATACTTGTTAACATATTAGGACGCTGAGTAATCTCAGCCTATCTCCTCCACGTTCGTTCACGGACAAATATTACTCACATGAATGTTAGCTGATTTATTGTCATGACTGAAACTTGAGAAATGAGTAACTTCTATGTTTCTATCTTCACTAATTTTCTTTTTGTATTCAATTGCTCGAAAGATTTTCTCGGTTTTTATACCATCGCGAAGTTTGCCATGCAATTTCCTCGACTGCAGAATAATGATGTAAGCCGCGGAATGACAAAAAGTTTTCCAACGTCATGAATCCGATAACTTTAATAAGCATAAAGAGAAACCTTGTCTTTAAACTTTCTTAAGAAATGGCAAATTCATTATGATGTACAGGGAAACTGCATGATTATCCATTTACATTTGAATGCAATCTATAATTTTGTAATTAAGTTCATAGACTCCGAAGAGAGTCTGAAGTATTAAAATATGAATAGTCATAGATTAAATAGCCATTGGATTAAATGTACAAGAAAACTGTACGAAAATCGTTCGCATCCAAACCGTCTATAATTATATACCAAAAAGCAGGATAGTCGCAGCAGATAAGAACCGTTCGACTAGTTTATCCTGTAATCAAAACTGCACTTTAATCAGCATACAGCCGATCGGTTCCATGGGGTTCAACTTTCGAAGCAGCTCGTTATTTTCTTCGTATCACGGCGAGAAACGAGGTTGCGCAACGTGTAAATATACTGTGCATATCTTGTTCCACCATAAAAATGCAATTTCACTTAATTTTACCGTCGCCGTGGATGCACTGTTTTCCAACCTGCTTCGTCGAGCTCGCTCGCGGCGTCGACCAAAACCTACTGGGGATGTGCAAACGCGTGCAAACCGTGTTGACCGTATCGAGAGTGATCGCCCGAGGCGCGGAAAAGTGCAGCAACCGGTGCAGCAAAAAAATTCGAACGGGCCTGCAGCTCGATTCGGAATACGGATTACGCCATTTCACCGCATTTCTCCGTGGCCCTCTTTCCCTCTAATTCTGGGTCGTCGACATTAAGCACGCTTGTTCTCGGCACACTTCGCCGCGCTTCTCCTCCGGACACCTGCGACTGCGTTCCGCTAATCGCCGTGATGCATCACTATCCCGAGACGTGACTCGCGCGAACGCTTCTCTTTTCAGCCGGTTGTCTTCTTTACGAGCGGACTTTTTTTTCCTTTTTCTGCGAACGGTGAAACCGCCGCTAACCGTTTAACCACCTAGATCGGGATCATCAATCTCGCGAGCGGATCGAGGATAATTTCTGGTCGTTAAGTCGAAATTATTCGCGGCAGTTCAACCGTGGCGATCGATTAATTCGAAAGGATTAGACGGGGAAGAACAGAGGAGCTGAACAGCGCCTGCGGGGCTGTTGAATTGAAATTAGCCGAACGATTACGTCGCACTTTTATAATCAATAGACACATTGTAGAAAGATTAGTAGAATTTAAAAATACTGTTATTTTATTTTCAACCTATTAAACGCATTGAGGAAGAAAATTATCTCACTCCAATTTGTAGTTTGCAATTCCGGTAGAAAATTTTTATTTTGCATAAATATCCACAGTCTAATAATCAATTTACGAGGATTAGATTGAAGATACATTAAAAACAGGATCGAACAACACACTTTTGAGATTATTCGATTGAAATTATCCACAGGATTTTATTTTGCTTAAATTCAGTTAATCTGACAATTTGTTTTTGAGTTGCTTCAGTATTATATTCATAAAATTTTTGAGACAGATTGAAATTATCCAGAGGATTGCATTCCTCGTGTTTGATTAATAGACTGCGGACCTTCACGCAAAATAAAATTTTTATACATCAATTTGCAATATATAGGAACTAAGTAAATATTCATTTTGCTCATTAATAATTTTTATATGTTAAAATATATCGACGTTGTTAAACTCTTTTAATCTTTTCACTGTTTTGAATTACGCCTACTCATTTTTGTCCTCAATGCGTAAAATCCGCAGTCTATTAATTAATATAAAAAGACTAGATTGAGTCGAGTCAATATTAATTTTTTAGTAACTTTTCGTAACTTCTAATAAAGTGAGCACTGTTAACTCGAATCAAACGTTGTGCAGTCTGGTTAGGACAATAGACAAAGCGACGGCATTTTTGCAGGAACGAATGAACAGCTCGTTGAAACGCACGTGCATACAGTTGCAGCGCTTAAAATAATGGCAAGCAATTTAGTGTTCGAACACAATTCACAATAGGTCATAATTCCTTAGCGTCTCCGGCACAGCCCATCAATCTCTTCGAGCTATTTACAGCCTAATCTCCATCGACAATCTAATAGTCTTCCCCAGGTGGAATCACATAAACACGTAAAAGTGAAAGATGAATTAATCGAAATGGTCTTCGAGCGAGTCTCTAAACGACCAATCGTCCCTGCGCGATGCGTTTACGGATCACCACAGCGGATCAATCGATTTTTCCACGATCTCGAGGGTTACACGATTTCACTGATCGACCGGGATGATCCCCGTTCCAAATCGATCCTGGCCGCATCGTTGCTTTCCACGCGATGCGTGCGCTTTATGGAAGATGTCAATGGCCAAGGTTGCTTTCTCTCGACGTCCGCGCACGTCCACCTGTAAACGTAGCATTTGGTACCGCGAGAAAGCGCATCGAACGCCGTAATTCTAGACAGTGGAAGGACGGATGATCGATAAAGGATCGGCCATTGGAACTGTGTATGTTAACAATATATTTTTCGCTTTTCCAGAATGTTGTGGCTGTGTCTAACGGCGCTGGCTGCTACCGCAGCGGCGCAGTCTTACGATCTGGATGGCAGGGTACCTTATCCTGGAAAGTCCTCCAGTCTAGGACCTCTTTACGCTTCTGGGGCTCAAGGATTCCGTGATAACAGCTACGAGGACAACATTGTCACGCCCACGCCCACGCCGGCTTACAGGACCCCTAGCAGCCAGCAACCTGTAAGTTACAATCATGTTATAAAACAACTATACAATTTATCAATCAATTATATAGTCACCACCAGTTTCTGTAACTTCTACTAATTGTCACTCAATAGTATAGTATAATACTGGTGGATAATTCGGCATGATCTTTTGCAATCGTACTTTATGCATTGTGAAATCAGTTTTGCCTGGGTCTTTGAAACTGCGCAAGGATTTTTTAAATAAAATATATGTCCTCCTTCGGACTCGTTGCTAGATCTATCAAAATTCGTTCATCCTGGCGCCATACATGAGCACCTACTTCGATTAATTTATTTGCGCTGATACAATTTAATCCGATTATTCTGTACTCGCAGATATTTTAATTAGAACAAATCTGATGAAATCTCAGATCAGTCTGACGTTCATAGTTACAGTCAAGCTTGTTAACACTTTATCTACTGAAACTTATAAAACTGATGATTTTCTTTTAAATAATAATCTCACAAGAAATTCTTACACTGCATTCATCCATATAGTTTCCTGAACAAAATTGCTGTCGCTTTCGGGCAATTCATTATAAACTGTTGATCACTGATTTCAAAAGGACTATTATAGAAAATTGCTGATAGTTAAAGTTTCGAGTACTAACACGCGGTAAATATTCTCAGCAGGAAAGAGAAACGGCAATGGATAGCCGGAACTCGCCTGAATCAAAATTGTCCCGTCGACCACGGCTCTAATATTCTTCCCCTATCCTGCGGAAACGATTATCGAGTGAATAATATCCGATTTCCATCGATCTGTCCCCAGAGCCGTCGATTTACATAAACACCCGCGGTCTGCAAGCGAATTCCTTTTCCCTTTCGCCTGGAAACATTCCCGCTTTCCGATCTGCTCCAATTTCGAATATTATTAGCCCCGACGAAAGAAGTTGGATCATATAATATTACGTTACAACGTTATGTAAGGACTTACGTAAAAATAACCGGTTGCCTCGAAGTACCGTCCGAGGCGAGTTCATTCCCTTGCAGCTGCGTAACAGACGCCTTCATCAATGGTCCTATGCACGAGAGAATCGATCTCTTAAATAATCACGCGTTGTTTATTTGTTTTTCTCTTTTTTCTTTCTAGCTGTATCGCAAACCAGCATTGGACCAAGGAGCCATCAGAGTGAACGGACCGGCGAGAGGCGTTCTTCGTGGTGGACAGCCTCAGGTAGCCATTAAATTATCGTTAGACTGCGGATTTTATAAAAATCAATTTTTATCCAATTCCTGTTTGTTACAATCGACGCGCAAGATTTTTATTTTGCTTAACGATCTGCAGTCTAATTATCACACGTCAGTCAAATCGGACGTTTTCTGTAATTTTCTGCTTCGGTGGAATTTTTTAAAAAGTTATTTTTATCTACGATCTCGAATTCGGAATATTTTAATTCCAGTATAGAAAATAGAGTGTCGGGCGCAGAGCCGATTGCATGCTAACTTCTCCACGTCTTCGTTACTATTGAAATCCTCGCGAACGCGTTAAGGGAAGAAAATTTCGACCTGGTCCTAATTTCGAATTTGCGATTGACGCAGGCAATTTTTACATGATAAAGATTCGCAGTCTGATCACGATCAGTTGCTCATTGTCTCGCATTAGCAGTAAATTCAGAAACGAGGGAAATCCTTTCACCGAATCTCGGCCGTTACGTAATTTTCATAAGCGATCGAAGAAACATCCATTGTTCGCGGTTTCACACAATGCGAGCGAGGCTTTTGCGTAATCGCGCCAGACGTTACACGATTTCTTTTGGGGAAATGATTTCGCGCAAAATCCGTTCTGCTTCTTTTATCGTCGTTATTTCGAACGATTGTCGCGGCGGAATATAATCATCGGGGAATTAAGTAATGATCGTTCGCGGTCGAGCCAATTTCGCTGCTCCAATTATCGTTCCAAGAAATGTCGGAATTGGGAAACGGGTTCACCGTAAGCCTTTCTCTTCCCCGTGGACGATAGCGATTTTCACGGTGTTATTGAGTTCGTTGTTCCACGTTTGAAGGCCGAGGCTGAGGAACTCGAAGAAAAGGAGGAGCCCGATCGTCTGACCCTTCTACTGCCCCAGAGCAAATTCGATTGCGTGAACAAGCAGACAGGATATTACGCTGACGAGGACCTCAACTGCGAGGTCTTCCATTATTGCCAGGACAACGCGAAGCACTCCTGGATCTGTCCCGAAGGATTCACGTTCCATCAGGTAATTGGGAATTTTATGTCACGCGGCTCTACATCTTCAGGTTCTAGACAGATCTTCAGGATCAGTGCTAGACAGATCGCAGCTTCGTCGCAATTAATACAATTGATCAAATGGTTTCATCCCGATTGTAAAGATTGATACCATAAAAATGCAGCGAAGATATAAATTTTGGAACCAATGCATGCTCCGGTACATTCTACAGGGTGGGCCAAGTGAAATGTACCAAGCTGGTTTCCTCGAAATTCAATGAATGTATCGACACTATATTTTTTAATTAAATGCCGCAAGAAGGTTAATGTTTTAGTATGCAGTTTGTTAACTCATGCTAGAACGCTAAGAAGCATATTCTAGTCGAAAAGATTTCTGCAATATTTCTAATTTATTTTGTCTACAGTAGGATCTAGTTAAAGATTTCTATTAATATTTCATACTGCGAAATCATTCTATGAATTCGTGAACTATGTGAAACAATAACAAACAGACAGAGAAAGTGCTTTGAATTATGAGACTGTTGAACAATAAAATATATCAGTTCCATAACAATCAAACCAATCAATCATTCCAAACGATAGACTACAAAGATAAACGAGAATATTGTAACAATTGTCAATTATGAAACTCCTTTAAAAGATTCAGAGATCACACATAATTAGATTGTAGATTTTTATACGTTTACAATTCATGAGAATCTTTAAAATAAGATTTTATACAATTTCACATCCTTTATATTTATGTAATTTCAGTTTCTGTATATTCCTATTAAAAAATATAATTTTATTGAGTTTAGAAATGGATGCATAGAAATTGTTGAAGTTCAAAAATATTTCAAAAAGTGTATCTAATCAGTCTGATTTAATTAATTCTCTAGCACAGATATTCAAAAATATAATTTTGCATGCAGTCCAGCTATAACATAATCGCTAAAATATTAAATATCTCTATCTTAACAAACGTAAAAATAAATATATGAAGAATGCTGAAACTTAGAAACATTTCAAAAAGTGTAACTGATCAGTATGGTTTGGCCTCCGAATAATTTCTAACATTGTCGAAACCATACTTTCAGAGCATACATCTTTGTCAATATTTTTGCTCCCGCAGTCGTGTAAATCCATCAATGGCACAGCTCCGATCAGTTCGGTACATTTACTCGCTGCCAAGTCAAGTTTATAGGTAGCCATTTCGATCGACGATCCTACGATCGTTATCCTTTTTCCTTGAACCAGCCCGGTCAAGTGAAAGCGCCCGTGAAAATAAACGTCGCGTTATGCCGGTACAATTAACAGGCCTCGAATGCCATTGATAAGAAAATTTCACCTCTCGCGTACGCTCCGATGTACGTTTTCACCCGGTCGTTTCCGGTTCTCGTGTACCGAACCAGCGGGCAGCTGAGGCCAATCATAAATCGTGCGATCGGTTTCCTGATACCAGACTATCGTTACGCGTTTCCGGGATAATCAGTCCACGCCCGTTCTCTCGGCTAGGAAAAGAAAAAGAAATGAAAACAGAGGAACCGCGGAAACCCCTTTCTCCTGGGGAACTCCGAGGCCTAACAATTCGCATTCCACTAGCTCATAAAATCGAATTTAGAAATTAATATGCAAGAGATCTACTTTGGAGGAAAGTTTAAAATCGCCGATTCTCATTAGAAATGAAAAAGATTCTCAATAAAAACGTGCAGTAAACTTTTTACTGATTCGAAGTTAATGGACCTAGAAATCATTGGTGAAACTCATAGCTTGTAATTCCTGTAAGCAAATGCGATCGTTTGCAATTTATACTCGTTGGATTAGCAAGGAAATGTCTTTACTTCAGATTCTTCACTTGTAAAATAGTCAGTGTACGCCTCGATATATTTTAATACTATGTAATCGTTTCATTTAATTAAATGTGTTCGAGCGTTAGTTCATTTTTGTTTCTCAAGAGAATTTAAGTAACAGCATATTTGAGAGTCTTAGAAAGCTGTAAGTTTAATTGTATATATTTTTTCGCAGGTCCACTTAATCTGTATGCCGCCAAGCGGTGACATAAGCTGCAAGAAGAGTTCGCAGTATCACTTCGTCAATGAATATCTCTACAAGCCATTGAACCAGCAAGAGGCTGATACAAAACCGAATGTAACACTGAGATACAGCGAAAGGTATTTCCCCGCTGACATTCATTCTGACGATCACGTTGGCGACTATCAGATCACGCCATCTGCACCTATTCGTCGTCCTGTACAGCCGGTAAAATAATCTTATTTGTTTATATGCTTTCACAGATTAATTCACATTTTTATCCATTCACATTGCGATTTTCCTATTTATTGTACAATTCTCCATGTGATAAATATTTTTCAAGTACCTGTAAAAATAAATGAACACACGGTATAATTGCTATACTGTGGATTTTGATATAAAATTTTGTTAAGCAATTTAAAGTATTAGAAGCTAGACAAAATCTCACTTCTCTTTTTAAGAGTTCTAGTCAATTGAAAATGAAATAGTTGTGCCCTTAAATTCATCTGATATATTTTCTGTTTAATGCTTCGCTCATGTGTTTTAGAAATGCATCAAATATTAAACAGCGTTAAATATCATTTTTTTCGTAGATCTATGCAAGCACACAGCCAGCACTGAACAGTATTCCTTCATCAGCTCGTCCACAGTCCGCAGGACTCCCACAATTCCGTCTACCATTGAACCAAGTGTTCCACAGCCCTGAGGAGGTCAACATTCCTCTTCAACACAGACGCCCACAGCCTCAGCAGCATCAGCCTGTGAGGAGATACCCTCAGGTGCGACCTGATGAGGAGGAGTACGAGTAAACAGGATCGGCAGGATCAATTGAAATAATTAATCATTCATCGTCCATATTCACCGTCGCGTCTAATTCGTTAAGATAGACTGCGGAACTTCGTGCGAATTTGCATTTTCACAAAAAATTTGACGTTCCTCATAAACAGTATCGGTCACATAAAAAAATGTGATATTCCATTAAATATTATAGAATTGTATAACATAATTATTTCCAAGATTTTTATATGTAAATGCATGAGAGTCCACAGTCTATCGATTACATTGGCTGGAACCTCATCTTGATTATCGTGTCGAAATTGGAAACGTAAGGGAAAGTAATTGCTATATATATTTATTCAAGTGGATCGTAGCTGTACGCATTAGAAATTAATCGTAGAATATAAATTATTCCACGCTCTCATTCATCCATCCGTAGAACACCGATTAATCCCTTAGATCGAGATCGGATCGAGAATTTTCCCGAGATTGTGATCGAAACATCGAGTAATATTGATACATTAAGTTATATTTACCAGCTTGTTGTGGTTTTTATTAAGGGGGTCGAGTCTATTTAGAAGATCACTCGATAATTATCGAATATCTGCGCAAACGATCAGTGATAATTTTAATGATGTAATAAGCGGGTACGCTAACACGTAATGTGTAATCGATATTAGCATAACAGTAATGACCAATAAATTGTTATTGCGTTATTTTTAACGGCGCTTACTGTTTCATCAATGCGATCATGAAGCAAAGATTATGTAATTGACTGGTAATAATAATTACAATTAAATATACGAACCAAGAAACCTTATTATCAATTCAAATTCGTCGAGAAATTCAAACAGATGGCGCGCGTACGCGGAGAAACAGTCAAATCACCGTCCAAAAATTTCCACTAATCATGAAGAACACGAAAAACCTGTAAATGAAACATATTAAAACATAAAATCATCTTTCCATATTTACCAAGAAACAATATTGACTCTCGACATGTGTGCCTATGTATATATTAATAAAAAAAGCAATTGATGTGTTTTGTATCACACGGTAAGTGCAGTTGCAAAAACGTCGCAATGAGATTCGTGTTGTATTCTTTTTTTTTCCTTCGAGGGTATCGGACTGTGAAACAATTTCGATAAACAGTTGAGAGAAATACAGCGAAAGCCGTAATTTGTTTAACATTCGTTGTTCGGTGAATTGGACAGATGCGGATCTAGAATTGGTATTGTTTGTTCTCGCGCATGTTTGGTGTGTAAGGTGCCGCCATATTGTTTGCATCACTGCTGCCTTCCGAACGGAAAACTTCGGGGTTAGAACGTGTGAGTGTCGTCAGATCGTTTGAGTCTCTCAATGCTCGGGTTGATTTGTCTCAATTTCGAGTTGATTTGCACGGTCTCGTCGTTCGTTGTCTGTCTCACGTGAACAACAAGCAACACGTTTATTGCCTCGCATTCGCCGTTGGCACATCCTGGCGTAGTCCCGATAAAAGACATTCGATCACAAAGATTTTCGGAATATGGCTGCTGCTGCTGCTGCTGCTTTGCTCGACGAGCTCATGGGAAGAAATCGGAACGTTCTTCCCAATGAAAAACCAAAGGAACTCAATTGGGAAGATGCGGAGGTAGGCCCTCGAAAATCTTACCCCGATTACGTGATCGTTAAGGGGTTAGGGGTACTGTAAAATTCCAGAAAATTGTTTTACGCTTAAACGTTGGTTGAAACCCTTGAAAATAAAACACAGGAGGTCCTGGCTCTTAATTCGAGCCGGTTTCTGCAAACATACGCATATACTTGAATATAACATGTATATCTATATCTATGTATATATATCAAGTTTAATCTTAAACGTTCCATTCTTTTCCCGTTTCAGTTCTGTAAATTGTATTTAGTGAAATTTTGTCCTCATGACCTATTCGTCAACACAAGAGCAGATTTGGGTGCCTGTTCCCGTGTACACGATGACGAAGCCAGAGAGCTATTTGAAAAAGCACCATACTCGTATCGAAAACAACAGTATGAAGACGAGTTCATCAGATTTTGTCAAAGCATGTTGAACGAAGTTGAAAGGAAGATCATTAAGGGAAAGCAACGTTTGGCTCTGATTGGAAGAACAGAAGCGGTAAGAACAATTTAGTTAGAAAAATAGTTTACACAAATAAATTTATTATTGAGAAGAGACTGATAAGACTAATAATGTTTCTTGTGTATATAGCCTACTCTAACACCAGCACAGACTCAAAGAAACGAGGAACAGATTGCTCTGTTAACTGAGAAAATTAATAAATTGGTAGAGGAAGCAGAACAAAGCGGTATACAAGGCAATGTAGAGCAAGCACAAGGCCTAATGAGATTATGTGACCAGTTAAAGGAAGAACGGGAAACACTCCGTAAATCTAATGACAATAGTCATTACAACCAAGTAAATATTACATGGTCTATAATCAAATAAATAATTTTGAGAATATGTGAATACAGAAACAATTTGTTTTAGACTGCTGAACTGGCTGCTGCACAAGAAAAACAGATGGAAGTGTGTGATGTATGCGGTGCATTTCTTATTGTTGGCGATGCGCAGCAAAGAATCGACGATCATTTAATGGGAAAACAACATGTTGGATATGCCAGGTTGAAAAGTGCCCTTCAAGAAATCATGGTAACTTGATACATACAATACAAACATTGTATTTAATTATTTACGCGATGTAAGATGTTAGCGCTACAAATACAACTTTACAGAGTAAGCGTGAGAAAGCCCGGGATGAGAAAGAACAAAGAAGAGAAGAGGATAGGAAACAGAGGGCGCGTGCTAATGAAGATCTCGATAGACGAAGAAGAGATGGAGACAGGGACAGAGATCGAGATAGAGAAAGAGATAAACGTCGTAGGCGCGAAGATGACAAAGGCAGACATGATTCAGGCAGTCACAGGTAACTATATCTATGGTGGTACCTGCGTAGTGATTGTTCATTGAGTACCTGATATAAAAATGTTGAATGTTGTATTTAGAAATTCTGGACATAGAAGTAGAAGCAGATCAAGAGATAAGCATGATAGACATCGAGATGATGATAATCATCGACGTCATCGAGATAAAGGTAAATTATCCTCTGCAACCGGAAGTCTATTAACCTTTAAATCATTTTCTGTATGTAGACATTGGAAAAAAAGTTATTAAATGATATATTATATTTATAGGAACTCGTGATCATCGAAGCTCGAGTCATCACGCTCGTCGTCGCCATCGATCTAGAAGTCGAAGTCACAAGTAACTACTCTTGATTGGTTAGTGAGTGAGAAGTAAGCCAGGTATGCACTAAACAATATACCATATTCGTCTCAATTACTGTACAGGTTCTTTACCAGGTGAGTTTCATTAGATGCACATAATTTATACATGATAATTATCTGTAATTTTGAAGAATGGCATAGTCACAGCGAGCCAGTCTCTGGTCCTGCCTATTAATCGGAGAAACACTCTTACTAAATTTCATATGGACCTGATTGTACAGCGTTTAATTTTCAAAGTGACGTGCTTGCTCTATGTAACATAGTACTGAAAAAAGGTGCATCGAGGTAATGTCGAGCGAGGAGTAGTAAAAGTCGTTCCCATACGAAAGGTATTCTTATCATGTAGTATTATAGATATTGTCTACAGAGCAAGATAGGAGAAGGTATACCTATGCTTGCTTTGATCGGTTTAATGTCTTCATAGGGTAAATCAATTATATAATTTCAACGACAGCATAGCTTTTTTATCGAAAAAGAAATTAGTGGTTTAGTGGAGGAAATCAGTGCCTACTTCCGTAGACCTGCCACAACAGTGCCCTGTGTGACTGTGACTATACAATCCTAGCTTCTACTACGCATTTCTGAGGTATTTATATCGGAATGATAATACCAAACATGTCCTTTTATTAGGAAAATTAGACATTTTGAAAACGGTGATCTTTATTTTCGAGCGATACTCGAGTGCTTTAAAAGTTACGATAACAAACTCCTGCTCTTACTTTCCTTATTCCCTAATTGCGATTTATTGGAGCATATTCAGTTTAAAGCCGAGCTAATATCTGTCTACCAACTAGCGAGGGAAGTTATGTTGCGTAGGTCCAACGGAGAGTAATTTTAATAATCCAACTTTTTAGAACAACGAATCCACATGTATAGTCCAGATAATATAAAACTGTACTCATTTAACAGCCGTCCCGGCTATGATTTACGAAGCGACGAATTCATTGGGCTTATAAGTTAGCATGTAGTCGCAAATCATATAAATGTGTTTTCTTCAGAACTTTTTCATGAAATATTTTGTCATATGTATTATGGAGAATACTCTTCTTCCCTTTGCATGCCATTTTTCTTCGCTATTTTTAGTTCTGATAGACTCAGGACGTAGGCGAAGCTCAGTCAAATTTTCTAATTAGAAAGTCGTGATATTTTAGCGTCATCGTACATCGATTCGAAGGTTGATGACAGGTCACATATCATGGAATCATGTGTTATATATGTATATGGTGCTCCGAGGAGATCCCCTTAAATCGTATCTTGTCTCATTCTTTTTTGCCGTGTCCTCATTTCGGCTTGATAGAAGACTCTCATACTTTATACGCGTACTACATTTGTGTGATTCGTGTTTGCTCATAATAAATGGTACACACATTCAATAATCTGCTTTTTGAAGCAACTAGACACAAAGACCAGATTACAAAAATAATAGCTTTCAACGGAAGATATCATCTTGTATTGTCACATTGATATGAATGAAATTCTATTCATGGCAAAGCATCAACTCAAATACCCGATGTTTTAAATACTATTTTTTTATTATTGATCTTTACATTCGTGATAGATAAGCTATTTGGTTTTGTTTTCAATGTTACAATTGAAGATGATCACTTTTAATTTATCTGCTTTCCCACACATGTAGCCGACAGAAGTATGATATACTTTTTTTTTTAATTATTTCGTGTATTAAGGCAAGGTTAACAAATAATATACAGATACTCGTTATCTAGGTGTTTGGTAACAATCGAAATTAATATGAGAAGAAAACAGTGCTGGATGCATAATCTCTAAAAAATGTATTGTCTATTTTCAGACAAAAGAGGACATACCATGGGGATGTAACCAATGCAACAGGCTCACTTTGCACACTGCTTAATATAATATTAAGGTAAAGATTTTGCATAATCTACAAATTCAAATGAAATCGTGATTTTTATACAACTACGCCTGAATTAATTTTCGTCATGTCGCGCTGTTTTTAAATTGATTACGGAGAAATAAAGTATCATGAAGTACAATTTTTAATTAGCATTGTCAACGTTATGTCACAAATATGAGAGATGTGTTTAAAACAGATTTACTAGCAGTTTATTCATATTTGATGCAAATGTTACTTTTAAACTATCTGTATATATATACATATATATTTATATATATATATATATATATATATTAAAACACAGACGTCAAGGTAAATTATCTATAATTTGCATTGTAATACTCGTAAGATTGTTAATTGAAATTAATAAAACAGTACTACAATGAAAACATCCGGTTATTTAAAACAAAAAAAAACATACAAATACTTCTAAAAACGATCAAAACCCAATGATTATGAATGGATCAGTGAGATTGTATAACATTGTATAATATTGAAGGAACTGTATAATTTATTAAATAAGTATATACATCATTAATACATTATCGAGCGATAGGATATATACTCTATCCAAATACTGTACATAGTAGTAATATTTGCTATACTACAAGTATGTGCTATTATCAAATCTTTATACAAACTAAAAATACTGTACATCAAGTGTAAATAGTTGCTGAGCGACATTCAATTTGCCGTGTATAAATTGTTTACTTTCACCCAGCTTTCATACCAACAGAGATACCAAAATAATTTATAGCATATCATTCAGTCGAAACAATTTTATTTAAGCCCCATACTTTTTGTAACCTAAAAATAATATATTAAATAATTAGTGTGATCTGTTTTAGAATTGTCTTAATAATAAAAAGCGAAAAAGATTCGAAAAAAAAGTTATACTACCTCTTCATATACAGTCCAAGCCATAGCAGTCACTAACGTCCTTCTCAACATTCGTGGCACAATGCCTTTGAAGTATCCTAACACACCGTATTTCTTGTAAATTCTGAATGCTGCGACACGAACGCCTGTGAATTCATTTGGATATAACTGCATCTTCGTTTTAATCACGTCCGCTGGTTGTGTAGCAATAGAAGCAAATATTCCTGCTAGTATTCCACAACTAAAATGAATTGGAGCTGACAATTTGGCGCATGGTAAATCTGGAAATAAATATATTCGTTAATAATCATCGTCTAGAAATTTAATGGTTCTTTTACTTTCTTTTAGTAGCACTTACCTGCTTCTACGGCGATATTTTTTAATCGAGTATAAAACATAAGATAAAGACCGCTAAACGGAGCGTCCCTTAACAATGTCGGAACTAATCCGCTTGAAAGTCCTCTCACTCCCTCCTGCTTGTAAATTAATCTCAATGCTTCCCTTATGCTATTGTATTTATAAACTTCGCTCTATAAAATTAAATTATCACCAAATTATTGACTTCTGTGCCATTTTTATTAATCTGAAAGCTGTCAAGCATACGTACTTCGTAACGCGTTTTCACTACTGTTATTGGAATTAATAATGCACCGGACATAGATCTTGCAGTAATGCCTAAAAACATGGCTTCTGTAGATGTGAGAGGATCTTTTAATTGGAATGTGTGCTTCAACCAATGTAGCGTTGAGAAATACAGTCCTACACCAGGAATAACTCTGGTAATGGACTACAAAAAATATTTTCAATAAGTATTCCTGTTTCAATATATTTAAATTGAACAACTATTATCTTCTTACCGGTGTCATACCCCTCCAGAGTCCGAACACATTTTCTTTTTGGATTATATGGATTACAGTTCCCACTGTCCCACTTTTTGGAGAACTAACAAAAAAAATGATTGATATTGAGAATAAATTAATTATATAGAGCAAAATAATTTGAAAATTAAGAACCATTTGTTTTAACTCACTCGAGATGTAGGTTCGCTCTACTTTGAAGTCTAGTTTTGATAAGATCCAATGGTTGAAACAAAATTGTTGAAAATGTGCCAGACAGTGATCCCGCAAGAAAGGACTTCAAAATAGGATACTATAAAAATAGAAAATATTTGTCTGTTATCATTGCATTTTAGAGCATAAAATATTTCAAGAATCTTGTTACAAAAATAAGCTCAAAACGATAAATTTGTAATAAAAGCAAGTAGATAATAGTATATCAGTGTCATTGTCATTGCAATATATGTATGTCGTTACACACTATCTTGCACGAGTTTGCTCACGTGAATTATAAATTTCCTTTCAAACGTCAATATAGCCATTATCTACAGAATAATGTTCCATGGGTTATCATTAATTGTAAGGACAACTTTTTCTTCTTTATGAGCATGATATACTAATTGTACTTGTTACTTGTGACGTATTATCAATAACACACAAGGCATTGTGAACTATGACATTTTTATGTGGAAAAATTATATTCTGTTGTAACTAAATAATTATTTATTACATCGTTACTGTACTATGCAAAAATATAAAATTGAGTTTCTTCACTTGATCTCGTTAGAAACACGAATGCATTTAATTTTATAATAATTCAACGTTCGTAATAGTCGTAGAATAGATAATTTTTTATTTTCTTTTTCAGCTTGTACATGTAAGTTTGGGACATCAAACTCGCAAACTCATAATGCAAATGAACACATGAGACACTAAATGGTGGATACAGCTCCACGTTAATCATCCCCCATCCACCTCTTGTAATTAGAGGTATTTCTCATAGAAATATTTAAATTATTTTTATTTTATTCAATGTTCGTAGAAAATAAATTTTATTTAAGGCCATTGAAATCCCATTTCTAATAATTCTGTGCGTTACCTCAATAAGTTAGGAAAGCAAAAGATTCTTTATACGATTGTAATAAGAGTTTGTATTTCTATAATTATAATTTACATAACTGGATATTTTATGCATACGAAATCATAATCTAAAACAAGTTCATATTTCAAAGTGTGAAATTGAAGTACTTACAGATACCACAGCCTCCATGACAATACAAAATGTACCGGAAACTTGGAAAATAAATATATATTTGGAGTTGCAGTAAATCAAAGTATTCCTTAGTAAATCACGAGACTAAACTATTCTTTATGCTCCCTTTGGTGTCAATAAGATACTGAGTACATGGAAAACGTGACGGCTACTTACATCTTCTCTTATCTTCGTTTCACCACTTTCGGGGTCAACAGTATAACCCTGCATATCAAAACATAGTCGTGCAAAAAATCCGATATATCAAACTGAAACGTGAATTAAACGTGACTTAGTGGCAAACGTGACTTACTCCATTCTGTGACTTATCTATTGATACAGAAGTTTTAAAAATAAATTCTTTAAATGTACACTAAAACGTTTTATTGTATGATAAAACGACCAGTACACAAATTACTGTTTACAAACGTATTTTTAAACATAAAATGTTTTAACAATAAAATATTTATGATTGTCCAAAAAAATGCCAAACTAATGCACAAAAAAGTCGTGACTAGGTTAGAATGAAAAATCTAACATGCGAAGATGTATACTTCATTTATCGCACATATACTTTTATTTTTTACAAATATACTACTTATTTATTATTCTTAAGCGGTAAGTACGATTATATTGTTGTGAAAACACATACTTCGTATGTTTATTCGTAAATATTTATAATATGAAAAACACCGCCTACAACATAAATAGAAAAACGTAGGATTGCGGCTGAAATATCCAGAACTGATAAAAATTTTCGTTATCTACAATGTGAAGAAGTCTTTGTCCCTCAAGATAATAAATTTGTCTTCGACGTTTGTCAATTATTTGCATATGATTGTATACGTATATTCTGTGACGTATTGTTTGCTCCAAATCTGCAGCGATATTTCCCAATTAAAAATTAATCGGAACAATCCGCTGGTAAATAGATTACGTGAAAATTCTAGAAATTACTACACATAAGTTTTCTTTGTGGCAACCTCAAAATACGTGGCTAAATAAAAATTATGTATATCCTGTGTTATCATATTTAGAGTGATGATGCTTAAAATAGTTCCAATCTAAATAGTAGACGTAATAGTTGATATGAGCATTACGTAGTTTAATAAAAATAGATTTATTTAATATATAAAATTAGAATTATTCACTAAACATTTTAATCTAATATATGTACATTGAAACTGAAACCGTATGTAGCAAGTTTGCTTAATCAATAATGTTTTGTCGTGTTAGGGGTATACATAAAATATATTTGTTTATCGTGAAAAATATTAAATACACCTTGTCATTAATATTTTGTATGAAAAGAAATTTACAATGGGGTACTGCACTTTTAAAATTAGTTCTCGTGGAAATAATTTTAACTTCCTGTTCCGGCGCTGCATTCGCTGTATGTAGACATATGTAGTTTCCGTCCGAGAGATTCGGCCATTTCTTTTCCAGTTGTGACGACGAGTAGTCGGTGTACTTAGGTGACTGAGTAAGTACAATTCATTCCTCAAGTATTCTTGAAATCACTATTTTTTAACCATATAGGACATTATTATAATAGCTCTATTAGAAAATTATATAAATTCGAATAATATGTAGTATAGTATTCCTTCGTTTTCATTGCAAAGTTCGTCGAGCATGTGTAACCTTTCAACCACGTGTCTCGGTTTTTCTTAGTCAGATTTTAGTAGATTTGTGGTATCTTAATAGTTCTAATTAACATAAACGTATGTGTACGTAATTAAATTTAATATAGTGAAAGTAAATGAAGTATTTTTATTAATATTCACACTATTAAATTGTGAGTCATAATGAGGTTATCCGTGTTCATAATAGTTGTTCATTCTACTTGAAATAAATTAAATAAATCGTACATCATAAAATACAATGGACATTTATTACGATTGCTGATATATTTTAAGATTTAATAATTTTATTTTCTCTACTAAAGGTTTTACTAATTTGCTTTATTACTTATAGGTAACGACTATTCAAAATGGTAAACGGACGAATTCCGTCCGTCTTTTCGAAGACTTATGTCACACCCAGGAGACCTTACGAGAAGGCTCGTTTAGATCAGGAGTTACGTATTATCGGTGAATACGGTCTGCGTAACAAACGTGAAGTATGGAGAGTCAAGTATACTCTCGCAAACATCAGAAAAGCTGCTCGTGAGCTGCTTACTCTTGAAGAGAAAGATCCCAAACGTCTGTTTGAAGGTATTGTATCAATTGCTTGTAATATACGTACAATTTTTAATTTCCACTAATAATAGAGTTTCTGCTAAAAAGATGATGAATAATAACATATACTATTCTGACACCTCTTGACCTAAAATTTTGAGGATTCAATGTTTGAACTGAATACTAATTTTCAGTTCACATTTATATTTTGTTTGTGTACTCTGTTTGATTGAAGTTTCTGTTATCAGGAAACGCTCTGTTGCGTCGTCTGGTAAGAATTGGTGTATTGGATGAGAGTCGAATGAAGCTCGATTACGTTCTCGGCTTGAAGATCGAAGATTTCTTGGAAAGGCGTCTCCAAACACAAGTATTCAAATTGGGACTCGCCAAGTCTATTCATCACGCTCGTGTGCTCATTCGCCAGCGTCACATCCGGTTGGTATTTTCAGACGCGGATATTTGTAAGCCTTAAAACTTGGGCAAGAAATATCTGGTCATTTACAGATGGTTTCTAATCTTTTAAGGCGATATCAAATTCCTGGTCTAATCACCAGTTTAGACGTATCTGATGACTATTCTGGTTTCATAACCAGGAGACATTTTAAAGAATATTTATCTACTGTTAACAACGATACTAATACCAAAACTGACTCATACTTACAATTAGAACATAATAGTCTTTTGACTACCACAGGTATCCAAACGATTTACCCGGTTGATACCTGAAAATGTTTAAAAACCGTGACTTTTAAATATGGATGAGCAATTACGATGTTAATCTTGAGAGCTGTTTTTGTTTCAGACAGGCCACTTGAGTGTCAGGAAACTGGCACTCAACGTCTGTCATTGTACTAGCGGATCTATGCACATTGATAATAATTGGTATTTACTTTGATCATTAAATAACTTCGCGGTAATGTACTAAAAAGAAACAGGAGAATCAATGTGTCTTATAAATATAGACGCAAACATGAAAAATATGTCCTGTTTCAGAGTACGCAAACAGGTGGTGAACATTCCATCGTTCATCGTGCGTTTAGATTCGCAAAAGCACATTGACTTCTCACTGAAATCGCCGTTCGGTAGTGGCAGACCTGGCCGTGTAAAGAGGAAGAACCTGCGCAAGGGAAGCGGCGGAGCTGCTCCAGAAGAGGAAGAAGATTAAACAATGATGTAATACTTTAATAAAAGTATGTTTTAAATACAGAAAGAAGTGTGTTCCCTACTTTATCCAATCTTCACCTGTTAAGAAAAATAGTATAATTGTAGTCGTATTGCCCGTGCATCTCGCTTTAGTGTACAAAATAGAATGAATGTGAAGGTATTACAAGAGCATACGAGAATACAGAAATATCTATTTTTACTAACTCGTTCTGTATAACCTGTTAACTTGCTCTAATGTTAGTACGTTGGATCATAGAAAAATATTTTTAAACGATTGTATTTTTCTAGTACCTCGTATTAAAAATCCACACTTTTTAAATCTAACTGATCCAGTAATGTTACATGACTATAATTTATATATTTCAATGTAAGCAAATATTCTAGAAGTAATAATGTATACAGAGTTTGTTAATAAATAAATTTATGAATCTGTACAAAATGCAAAGGTGACTACGTGAACTTAGTATAATAATGGACATCAGGGTTGACAACATCTTACATTTAAAAACTCGCAAGTAGAAAGCACATGTGCCCACGCATGTTGCGAGCAGCAGCTTTTATTATAATATCTCATCTCTGTTATCTCAAAACCTTTAATTATTGTAATTCATTCTTGCCTAAACGATTGAAATCATTATAACATACGTAACAATTCTATTCGATTCTTTTTCTCAGTACATTTGGTCCCCGTCATTAGCCAATATGGAAGCTAGTGACTGTAATTCACTGTAATTTGCAGGAATTTCACGATCCATAGACCGATTAAGAAAATAAAATTCTTAATCGTCATCGATAAGATAAATATCAATGTGATTGTGACAACATTGGCCAATAGTATTCATTGCGAATCAAATGTAATTTTGACCACTTCCATCTCTCAAAGGCTGCATTAAATGCATAAGGGTGACCTGCTGCCACTTTCACTCGACACTCCGTGTGCTTAGAGGTTTCCACCATGGCGAAGAAAACGTTGGCGGACAAAACGCCTCAAAACGAAGATTCTGTGAAAAATAATGACGATGCATTGAACGACGATGAAGAAGCAAGTTTTAGTGACCCTGAAGGATTTGTCGACGATATCTCCGACGACGGTAAACCTGATCTTTAATGAATGACACGAAACACAACCTGCGGTGCAATGACTGAAGGCATGGCTACGCATAGTCGCAAATGTGGCACGCGTACATAACCTCTACAGTCACGAGTACTTTGCTTCTCTCTCATCGAAATTCGTTAGAATGTAGCACACACATTGCAAAATAAAGTCTCTTCGTACAATATGAACATAAAAAAATAAATGCTCATGCTTTTTATATTTACAGAACTTCTTGGTGACATATTGAAGCTAAAGCCATCAGAGACAGATGGAGTGGAATCGGTGATTGTCATTGACGGTGTTCCTCAAGTTGAACCAGAAAGATTAGAAAAACTTCAGTCGGTTATTAGTAAAGTCTTAGGAAAATTTGGTACCATAGTAAATCAATACTACCCTAAGAATGAAAACGGTCACACAAAAGGGTACGTTTATCTGTTCTAAGATCTACAACCTATTGTCTCTCAATCTACGTATTATGTTGTCGTTTGATTTTATGATAGTGTAAAAAATGTTATATTGATTGGACAAACAAATTTATATGAGTATATTACACGTACTAAATATAATTATAAATTTGTCTTTTTTTTATTGCAGATACATATTTCTAGAGTATAATAATCCTCTGAATGCCTTAGCAGCCGCTCAATCTGTAAATAATTACAAAATTGACAAGCAACACACGTTTAAAGTAAACTTGTTTACTGATTTCAAAAAGTTCGAAGAGATTTCTGAAGAGTGGGAGCCACCTAAACCACAACCATTCAAAGCAGCAACAGACTTGCATTACTATCTTTTAGAACCAGATGCTTATGATCAGTTTTGTGTACTTTGTGGTAATGGCCCCTCTGTTACCGTTCAGGTTTGGCAGAACTCTGCACCTGAGCCAACATTACTTGAAGAGCGTTCTGTAAGATATTGTTTGGTTAGCTTATGATATGAATTATGAATTGTGTTGTTCATTTTATGTACAATAATTATTTATTTCGAACAGCGTTGGACAGAGACTTATGTCAAGTGGTCTCCACTGGGAACATATTTGGCAACATTTCACAAACTGGGTGTTGCATTGTGGGGAGGTCCACAATTCTTGCAACAAGCGAAATTCAGTCAGAAGGGTGTCGAATGCATTGATTTCTCGCCTTGTGAACGTTACCTAGTGACTTACACTCCTCGAACTGATCTTGGTTCTGATCAGAAGCGACTCGTAATTTGGGACATTTTAACCGTACAGGAGAAACGTTCGTTCCATGCAGATGGTTCTTCTGTGTGGCCCATCTTCCGATGGTCATACGATGACAAATATCTTGCTCGTATGGGCGAAGATATTTTGAGTGTTTATGAAACACCGGTATGCTTTCTATTCTTAACACTGTACAAGATACAGTTACTCGAATTATTATTAATTGACTCATAAACTTTCAGTCATTTGGATTGTTAGATAAGAAAAGTATAAAGATTCCTGGAATCAGAGATTTCAGTTGGTCTCCAACAGATAACGTTCTTGCCTACTGGGTACCGGAAGACAAAGATGTTCCAGCTAGAGTGACCCTTCTCGAAATTCCAAAGTAATAATTTTAACAGATTTAGTTTACGTTCGTACCTTCATACACATATTAATTATTATTTTATTTCAGCCGTAATGAAATACGTAACAAGAATTTGTTCAACGTAGCCGACTGTAAGATTTACTGGCAAAAGTCTGGTGATTATCTTTGCGTGAAAGTAGACCGTTTCGCTAAGCGCAAGGAAAAAACAGAACAGAAGTATACGGTACTTATATTTATTTTTTAATACGATTTGAAAAAATTTGAAACTGTTTATTGTATATGCATAATCATTTAAAGGTTTATTACCAGGGTATGTCGTACAATTTCGAAATTTTTCATATGAGAGAAAAACAAATCCCCGTCGACAGTGTCGAAATAAAAGAACCAATCCATGCATTTGCATGGGAACCTGTTGGAAGTAAATTCGCTATTATTCATGGTGAAATTCCAAGCGTAAATGTCAGTTTCTATGAAGTACGATACGGCCATCAGCCGGCACTTCTCAGTAAGTCTCATGAAGTGTTTAATAGTTGAGAATATAACAAGGGTATTGTATGTATTAATATTTGTTTCATATAACAGAGAAATTGGAGAAGAAAGCCTGCAACCATTTATTCTGGTCACCTTCCGGACAATTTATTGTTCTCGCGGGATTGACAACCATGGCAGGCGCTTTGGAGTTCATTGATACTAACGATTTTACTATCATGAACTCAACTGACCATTATCAAACGTCTGACGTGGAGTGGGACCCTACCGGGCGGTGAGAATATATTTGAATAGGTGTCTAGAAGAAGGGCATATGTTGCATTTTATGAAGTTTACAGGAAGATGTAAACATAATTTGTTGCCCATTGCAGCAATGAGCGAATAGGCTAGTGTACATAGTAATTAAAATTTTCACTTCTTAAAGTGGAAGGAGGACACGTATGTTGCAGTAGTAGATTCTTTCAGTTTTTAACTCTTTTTCGTAAATTTCACGAAATGTATCATACTCCCTTTTACTAGGCATCCATTCATTTATGTTTGTATTACCTGCAGATTTTAATGAGCAAAACGATTTAAACGTGCATATTGTTACAGATACGTTGTAACAGCCGTTTCTAGCTGGAAGACCAGCGTTGATAATGGATACTGGATATGGACCTTCCAAGGACGTATCTTGAAAAGAGTTAATCTTAATCAATTCAACCAACTGTTATGGCGACCAAGACCGCCAACATTGCTAACGGCAGAACAAATTAAAGAAATTAAGAAGAACTTGAAGAAATATTCTGCTCAATTCGAGAGCAAAGATCGCATGCGATTAACGCGTGCTTCGAAGGTATTTAATTTTAGAAAAGCGGTACATATCTACAATTTGTGGAACACGTTTATCGATTAAATTATTTTGTAGGAATTGATTGAGAAACGATGTGCAGCCATGAAGTCATTTGAAGAATACAGATCGCAACGCATACAAGAATGGAACAACCAAAAGAAACGCCGTTTAGAATTACGTAATAGTACGTAACAAAATAATCCTCCTACCCTTGAGTACGAGTAATTAATATGTGTAATATCGAAACAATTTTTTTTTCTTTCTCCAGATATCGATACCGATGAATTAGATTCTGATTCGAAGAATGTGGAGGAAGAAGTAATCGAATTTTTCGTCAAGGAAGAAACATTCGTTATCGACGACAAATAAAACTTTGTGGAAGAAACTTTCCTCTATCTGCCATTTTTGGAAATCTCTAGTGCAAAACCGATTCAATCATTTGTGCAAAGTGTCATCGAAACAGTAATCTTCAGGGGTCACATGAACCGTGACTCCCAATAGTGGACAATGACTATTCTAAGTGGTTACGAACAGTTTTTCTTATATTACTTCTGCAGTTTAATTCGAATCATTTCTATCGTATCGACGTTTCGTATAAAACGCCGTAATCGTAGTACTATAAAGTTTTATCACGTTCCATACAGGATAGTATGTCAATCAGCAAATAATTATTATCAGTATAACCTCAGAATAATGTACTTTTTATTTATCAAACCCATATGACACGGATCGATCAAATCAATCGTATTTATTAACGGAGGAGGACTATTAAACTTTTTATTTATATTTTTTCACTAATTTTAAACATTGTACATTATACAAATAGAAAAGACTATATAAATCAATAATCCGATTGAATGGTTCTTATTTATATCTTTATTTTATACAGTCAGCGTATTTCGTCATCCAGCGAGTGTTATAAACTCGCATAAATTAATTTTCTCTTTTACATAAATTAAATACAGTTTCAATCGAGTACGGTAGGCATTCAGCACATACAACATATTATTTAGAAATAATATTTAAATAGAACTACCGCGGCGCATACCCAGGTCGGAGGAATTCTATCTTGCTCCGAAAATGTTCTCTTTGTTACTGGTTTTGCAGATGCAAATAACCGTTCGTATTCTTTTTGTAATTCACTCTGTAACGTCTGGTTTTTTGTCATCACAGCAATTTGAGTTTCCAAATCTTTGTTTACCGATCTGTAACCTGAAATCAATCATTCTTCCAGTTATTCGAAGGTATTAGATGTTATACATCTCGTATTTATTTTAACCATAAATTTTACCAAAATTTGGCGATCCGATAAGTGTAAGATTCGGTTTTTCTTGTCCAGGCAGGGAATACCATAATCCTTTCGCGTGATATGTCCATCCAGGTTTTATAAATTCCCACAGTTGAATCCTGTTTTCTTGACCCATTTTGGAACAACGTTTAATGAACGACTCCTCTATTTTTGTGTAGGCTGCTGGAATACCGCCAGCAACACCTTTTGCAGCTAAACATGATATTTATTTTAACTCCGAAAAATCGAATTTTTCATTTATGCTGATTCAACGTACAGAAAAAACCATTGGCAGTTGGATGTGCTGTCAAAAGATGGCATGTTCCTTGACAGTCCTTAAATAATGCATCGCTGTATTCCGAAGTTAAATTAAAATAGCCTGTCGCTAATCTAAGTATTGCACCAGGTTGTGATGTTTGTAAAAGTTTTAATGTTATCTGACTGTCGTGATATATATTTAACTGACCCATTTGTATCAACGGGAAAATCCACGTATCCGCGCCGGAATCTTTGGCTATCGAGATTATTTTAATTAACATTTTGTCTCAAACAATTTATACTTATATACATATATACGTATATATTTATAATAAAAATTTACATACATATTTTTTCAACATTGGAACGTTTCTCTAATTCCCTCTGGAAAAGAGTTTTCACACCGTATGCGGCTTCTTCGATAAACTTTATTGGTTTATCTTTAAAGGGATGAGCATTTGCGGTAGAATTTAATACTGCGGTACCATCTGGTCGAAGGAGAAAACTAAATTCTCCTACTTTTTCAATCAGTTCACTATAAAAATCACAAAGCTCTTTGCAGTCCCTGATTACAAAATAACGATCTTGTCTGTTCGTGAAGTAATCATTACTAAGATTAGCACTGAAAAGAGTGAATTTATGTTTCAGTTTGTGCACAGCAAAAATTGTCTTGTGCGAAAGTAGAAATTTGATTTGATTATTCACCCACTAATTATTAGATCGTTATCTATCATATATAATTTCATATGTTGCAATCCTACTAATTCATTGAAACGATCTGGGATGATCATCTTTAAGATACCTCGTAACTTAGGGGTATGATACAAGAATATCTGACAGCAATGACCATATTTACCATTAAGCAAGGGTTCCAACATTTTACGCGAATTTAATTTACCTCTAGATCCTCTCATGTAATCTAGCAATAGTTTAACTTCAACGTTACCATTACTTAATTTTAAAGCTTGATCTATAGCCTCTACCTATAAAAGAAGAAAACATCAACATAATCAATTATCTCCTTTTCATTATGCTTTTAGTTACCAAGTATACAATACTTACTAAATCTGATTCTAATTTTCCTGTGCCTAGATAGAGTGATGCAAATACTATTCTCTTCTTTGCATTTTTACATTTTTCTACAAGTGTTGAATAAAATATACTCGGTTCGTGAATTATTGTAATCTGAAAAGGAAAAATGTATTGAATGTTTAATCTATTCGTTTCATTTTTTATTTACTTCCTTCTTTGTCTTTACCTTAGAAGCATTCACAGGAAAACAAGGAGCAGCCTTGTACAACCAAGACAATGTATGGAACTCGGATTGTGCCATCTCAACTTCAAAAATTTTTTCCTCGTCTAGCATTGCTATCTGTATATTCCTCGTGACTAGGGATCCATTGTAAGTCTTAAGATTTGTATTGTTATTTATTAACAGCTTCGTCGAAGGAAACCTGTATACATATAGTTGGGGTAAAAAATAATTGGATAGAGGTGATAATCATTATAAATTTGATTGATTATACACCGTTATTGTATATACATTATCCAGGCAAAATTTGCATTTGATATTTATAGTTTTGTATAAATAAATAATATTTAATGGAGAAGTGACCTAACTGTACAAGGACAAAAATAACTAGACACATAATAAGTAATAACAACAATGATCAATACTTAGTGTTACCCTTATTTATTAAATATAATTTATTTATAAAGGATGTGGATATTAATTTCAATTTTTCACTGAATAAGAAATATACAATGGTAATACATAGTAAATAAAATCTAGGTATATAAACATACAAATGTGTTGATTAAATATCATTAATAAACATTTTCACCTCTATCCATTCACTTTTGTCCTCGATTGTGTAATTGAATAAAATGAAGTAGAAAACCTTTGCTTCAGTTAAGTGACCAAGATTACATCAGTTACATTTATAAAATGTCAAATATCGTGTATTGAAATCGATCTTAACAAGAAGCTCATTGACACGTTTCCAATAAAAATTTATATATCAACAAGTGATATAAGTGACAAGTCCACTCTCGGGGTATTGAATTTCGTCTAAACATTTCTTGACATTTCACAAAATCAATCAAAAGTTGGCAAAACGTGTGATACACCTTTTTTACGTCAAACGTGCACAAGGTTAACACGCGTTTATTTTGCTTCAAATTACTAAAATTCGATGCGACACGCATCGTGTGCAATTTTCTCGGGCTTTACTCACCGTTTCAAACTTGTCCAGATCACACTATGCATGGGTAGTTTTTCATATAATAAATCATCAAGAAATAAATGTTTCAAATCGCAAACTAAACTCTTCCCTCGCGAATACGAAATTCAGCACGCGCGATCTCCTGGACTTTCCATGCACCATGACGATAGGAATCATAGACTCATAAAGCATGACTCAATGAAAAGAGAAACTAATTATATTAGGATATTCGATAAATGGTTCAGAGCCTTAACTCCTTATTGTAATTACTTGTGCATTTATTATGAGCCATATCAGAATATAAAATCCCAAATCCATGTCCTAAATTTAGTTTTGAATGCACGTAGCTGTGCAATCACAGACGAGGTATTGGAGTAGATCAATCACCCAATGTATTTTTTTGTCTCACGTCCGCGGGGCTCTATGTAGAGCCCCCTTACCATTTTTGTGTCACATCCTACCATATCGGTCAGAACTAATTTAGTGGAACTAATATCACAGACGAGATGTAGGAATAGGCCAGTTCAGTCATCTCATCTTATGCTGTTCTTGTCGCACCAGGTCGCACGACATGAAATACCGTGAGAATGTTCATGGTTTACAAGTTATTCTGTACCTTGAATTCTATTACCTACCTTTACCAAAAAATTAGGTGGCAACATGGCCAAAGGAGTGCTTGTCGACATTATTGGAAAAAGAAGTTGTTATGAACATTACACAGCCAGAAATAATAAATTCATCAGTTTATTGTGTTCGATAATTTAATGCGTGCGAATATTCATGGTTTAAAAGTTATTCTGTATCTTGAGTTCTATTAATTATTTTTGCTAAAAAATTAGATGGCAAGATGGTTAAGGGAGTGCTTGTCGATGTAGTTGGCAGAAATAATTATTATGAACATTAACCAGCTGGAAATAATCAATTTACCAGTTAATTGTGTTCGATAAATTAATGCGTGCGAATATGCATGGCTTTAAAGTTATTCCCTATCTCGAGTTCTATAATTTATTTCTACTAAATAATTAGATGACAAGATGGTGAAGGGAGTGCTTGTTGATATCATTACCAAGAGAAATTGTTATAAATATTAAATAGCCAGAAATAACAAATTTATCGATAATTACTATCCCGGCGATCGAGATCTACCGAAATTAATTGGGGTGGGAGAGTTGCGCACCGCGGACCGCGCTCGGTCAGTCAGTCGAGGTTGGTCGAGGTTGGTCGAGGTCAGTCGAGGTGCGCACTCAGAAGGGAGCGGAAGTGCTGCGGGACCAGACGGGCGAAGGACCTTGGAATTGACCAGAGGTTCTCCAGAGCTGCCCTTGCTTACCCTGGCCTACTCTTGCCTACCTTTGAGTTGACCAGGGACTCTCCAGAGCTGCAGTAGACATCACTGGCCTACCTTGGTCCACCTTAATCCTACTCTGGATAGCTAATCCTACTAAGGGTTTCAATAAGAGCGATTGAATTTTGTCATTACATGTAGATTATGTATTTATCCTTTTTTTATTCTATAATAATTACAGAATATTTATTGTTGAATAATCATTATTTTATAAATATCGCAATAATTTCCAAATTAATTTTAAATTCTGTTGTTTTTTTAGAATGTTACTTTCATATTTTCTACACCTATAAACTATCGATTACAAAACAATGATTACAATGGTGAACAATAAGGAAAATAAGAAGACAATAAGAGTGTAGTGAAATTATACAATAAAAAATAATTATTTTCCAAGCAATTACAGAACGGATTATGTCAGCATCCTACGTTTATTTATTACCTATGATGTCACTGACGTTTTTTACGTAGTTCACGAGCAAATGTTCTATTTTCGTAGAGAGTGCGTTACACGTTTGGCGATGTTGGTATTTGAGATCAGTGATAGTTTCACGTTCTTATTTCCACAACCGACGAGAGTATCTCGACATTGGGGCCATTACCGACCGCTCCCAGAATCCACCTGGGACCCACTTTGAGGCTCGCGGTGGTCGGCAGTCTTTGAAAATCTGTCGTCGGTGACCACATCATCTTTTTGCATGGAACAGAACCGGAAAAATCTCTAATGTAGGATCTCGGGAAAAATGAGGGGCACGCACCGCCGCCGCGGGAATCGAACCCACGGCCTCACTCTGGTGGTAGCCGATCGACTAACGCGCTCACCCACGGAACCCTCCCGTTCTTCCCGATCTCCTACATACTTTTGATCTGGGGGTCCCGCGATCCTACACTAATTAACATAAATTAAATATAATATTAATTGTAATGATAAGTATTTTAATTTTTTCCAATTTTTTAGTTGCAAACTCTAGTTGTAAAAAATGAAAAACCCGGAAAAATTGGAACAATTACAGATTTCATATCGAAGTTTGAAAGCGACCATTCTGAACATTAATTTAATAATAAGGCATTGTCATCAACATATTAATTAAAAAAATTTTTTCTTTCATGAATAAATATTTTTTTCCACCTCCTAACCATAGGATTTTTACTAGATGACTTTAAAAACATATTTGAACTATTTTTAAATAATTTTACACGAAAACATTGTGGCTTACTCTTTATTTCATTGTTCTTCTAATCTTTTATTGGCTGCATTACAGCTCTGTTTAGCAGTATCAGAGAGGAATCCTCTCTGACGGTATCTCGTCGGTGGAAAGAGCCCTCGTAGTACGGGGTCCGTACCATTTCGCAAGAACTGAATATTCTGTATACTTAATTTTTACGGAGGCTATACATGTAAATATATGGCGTGTGTATTTGAACGGTGGAAATAGTATTTATGAAGAATGTATTAAAAAGCACGAAATAGAGTAAAATTAATTCTATACACCTCCAAAAGAAAAGAATTACAATTCTAACTGTTGATCGACTAATATTGCATCAAAGACCCATCAAAATGACCACAATAATTAGTACTATGGTAAGTTACCTCCACTGTTTAAACAATTCCCTAAGATTACTGAAGTGATAAATTAAACGTCAGAGATAAGAAATATATCAACTTTAAAGTGTAATATACACATGATTTAGTATGAAATTTTATTGTATAACACATTTCCAATTTATAAGAATACAAATTTATGTATTATACAATTTTATGTAGCTTCCCCAGTCCATCTAATGGAAGTTGATACATTTACATCAGGGATTGAAAACAGTTATAAGTATTATAAAGGTTTGATTATATTAACAAATTTTAGTGCAGACAATCATGTTATTAATTAATGCTTCGCTAATAGCATACATGCAATATGTAACGATTGAATAAATAGGTAATTATAGAGTTAATTTACATCTCTGATTATCCAGTCTTACTTCAAAAGTTGAGTGCAGAAGTATGTTATAATAATCGCCCCATAGCTTCACGGCTCCATATGGTTGCAATTTTATCTCTACCATCTCTACCAGAAATTAACCGTGAGGTAGCAGTAAGTTGCCAGGATCTCGCAAATCGGAATACTACCTCTTATTTAATTATGTTTTGTTCTCAAATAAAGAATCATGACTATCTCATAGATATCTGAATAATTTTTAAAAAATCCTTTATTTAATACTTAAGCTATGTTTTGCACCTTGCCTTAAAATAGAATAAACAGAGTATCTACAATAAAAGAAAATATATTGTGACACTTTAAGATTCTCGATACTTGTCGTAAACTATAACTTGTAATGTATGTATATATGTAGATACTGCTTTTACAATGCAAAGAAATTAAAACGTAAATTTGGTAATTATGCTTTTTTGCTCTTCGATCTACGGACCCGTTCAGGAACTGCAATAAAAATTTTTAATACACAATTATATTCTCAGATTAAAAATATAGACAAACAAAACTGCTGGGTATAGTTACGTTTTTCTGTTGTCTCAATTGATTCTTTAATCACCACACTTCTCTTCTTCTCAGTGGAATGTGCTTTACTCCGTCTAACATGAGGGGTCATAGAAAATGTCAGTTTTTCTACACAGCCACTGCATTCTTTTTCTGAAAGAAAATATATTAATTAAACAATTGAGACTTACCAAAAGTATATTGTTAACTGTATGCTTAGAATCGTTATTACCAGAAAATTTAACGCTTCTTCGGCTAGATCGTCTTCTTCCATATTCCTCTTCTAAACTCATACCACGAATAGCGTCATGTAAATCTACATCTGAATGAATAAGTGTATCATCTTTAGTACTGTCTTTATTCAAATTTTTATTTTTAGCTTTTGTAGGAGTTTTATTCTCTTTGTATTCCAATTCCTGTACATTCATAGACACGTTTCTAGAGTATCTTTTTTTCTGAGTCGTTGTATTTCCTGGAATAATATTTCGGTTTCTTAATACTCTTATATTGTCACTCTGTTGTTCAGCTGTATCCTCTTCTTTATTTACAGAAACGTGTTTCTTCAAATTCTGTTTGGATTTTTTCAAATCTGTATTATCTGTAACATCTTTGAATGGTGTAGAAACTACAATATTCAATGATGGACTCTCATCATCTTTGCAGAAAACATTCTGTCTTGTCGATCTGCTACTTGGTAATGGTGTACTCGATTCACAATACAACATTGATTTCTGTAATGGTGTTGTATCTTCAATGTTAATGGTTGGTAAAGTCTTTGGTGTACACATACTTGAATTTGCATACTTCTTGGACTCAGAATTTCTACTGACATCAAAAATATTTGGAGACTCTTCGAAGCTGTCATCATTAAAAGTTAACTTTTTTCCTGCATGAATTGGTGTTTCATTACTAACACAGTCAACGTCAAGATTATCTATTTTAGCAAGTACAGTAGCTAAATTTTTTACTGCGTCTTTGTTTTTTGATTCTACACTGCCATTAAAATTAACCTTGTGTGTTGATTTCACACAAGATCCCATCTGATTTGAATGCTTCGACTGTTTTAATATACTTCTTGATGGTGTTTGATGGGAATTAATGTAGGATATGGTATTGTCTAATTGAATTTCAGGTGTTTTGCACATTTGACTTATTTTGATCATAGTTAAAGGACTTTTAAGCTTCTTTGTATCCGAAAATTGCAGTTTTCGCAACAAGCTTAATCTCGTTTTATCAGGTGTTCTCGATTTGTATTTACAATTTGGATTGTTTTCATTGTTTTCAGGAATACTACTTAAAGTTTCATTATTTAAGATTCCAGGGTTCTTTTTATCATTAATATTTTGTGTTCCTCCGACCATATTCTGTTTTCTTTTTGCTAAAAATGCTCCAATGCCGTTTGATTTTGTACATACAACTTTTTTTGTTACAGCTACTTTCTTTCTTATGCGAGATCTATTAATGGCAATTACTTCCTCTTCTTCCCATCCTCGTGAACGAAGTTGTTCTAACTTTTCAAATCGTATATTACAATTCTCTATTTCAATGTACATCATGTCCCAGAAACCTTGCAAATCATTGCATGTGACTAACATTTCTCCTTGCCCAGTCGCGCAATCAGAGACTAAATTACGAAACCTTACAAACTTTTTATTCATTAATAAATTTGTTTGTCCAATAGCTTGATTAATTTGATACTGGGCGTCTTCTGTAATTCCTGGTTCTTCTTTTAACTTTGTCCACTTCTCACACAATTGGCTTTGCCTATCTATTTCTTTATTTAAGAGAAACTCAAAGTATTGTGCCGTACATTCCTCCTCTTCAGCCAAAATATTGAGATTTGTCGTAACAATCTCATTTGTTGGAATATAATCATTTGTTGTACACTTAAGATTGAAACCACACTTCATCTCTTGCTCCTTTCTAGCATTGGTCTTACCACGACTAGATACTACACATGGTTGAGGAAAAAATGGTTCATTAGAAAAATCACGTACTGACTTATCATTGTTACCAGAAGGCTGTGTTTCTTCAGAAGTATCCTTCACTATATCATGGGTATCTTTGTTTTTGCTACTGTTTGTAACATTGCATGTAACATTACTATCGTAATGTTTTTCATTACTTTCATTATCTTTATAGCTGTTGTTCAATTTCTGATTCATGTCTTCATTTTTCTCAAAATTATTAAATTTTTTACTTCGGTTAGAGTCATCAAGATTTTTCTTGGAATTAATAAATTTTTCATTTTTCTCAGAATTGTTAACTTTTTTATTTTTTTTGGAGTCATTAAGTTTTTTATTTTTCTTGGAATTATTTAATTTTTTACTTCTCTCAGAGTCATTGAATTTATCATTAGTCTGTGTATCTTTCTTGCTAACATTATTGCTATTATTATCATTATTCTTTATACTTTGACGAGTACATCTATTAGGAGAATTAAACACATTCTCATCATCAGACGACAGTTTTAATACAATAGGTTCAATGGAATCTTCTCCTATATTGTCATCATCATCTTGCTTTTTCTCAATAGTATAGGATGTATTTAACAATGTGCTGTTGATTCGCTTTTCTTCAATAGTATAGGATGTGTTTAATGCTGTGCTCTTTATTGGTTGTGCAGGAGAGTTTGTAACACAACTTTCTCTGCTAACTCTTGAGACTCTTGCAAATGATGTCAAAGATTCGTTGAAACTAAAATTTATACTATTTGTGACCCGACCAAATAAAGGCAGTCGCTTTAAGTTTTCCGGCACTTTAAATTTGTAATCTGCAGGAGCAAAGGACTGTTCCTGGGTCTTTGAAATTTTGGGCAGTTTGTTTTTCACAGAATGATCAGTTTTCGTTGAAACGTTGGTTGTTTTGTTTAACTGGGCTTTATATATTAATCTTTTCTCCGTAGCTCTTGTAATTCTTTTCTCTGGGATCAAAGGTACCTTTGGTTCCTTTGATTTACAAATCTTTTTACTCGAAACGATTGAAGTAATATGTTCATCTTTTGTAATCGGAGAGTATATTTTATGATGTACTTTTCCAACTACGAAAGGACGTTTCTTTTTAGCTTGTTCTAGCTTTTTCCGTCTATCGCGTTCAATCTTCCATTTCGATAGTCTTGCTATACGATTTTCAACTGGTGCTGGTATATTTGGTTCTAAAATCAATAGACAATCTAATAAACAACAGTGACACAAATAATAATGTACTGAATACTATCAAATGATTTCACAAACCTTCAGTCAGTGTTGCATTTATTGAGCTGTTCAATATATTTCTGTTTTCGTTGAAAGTTTTAGTTCTCTCTGTTTTGCGTCGATTTGCATGAATTTCAGCACGAATAGATCGAGCCTCCTCTTGGTTTGCAAAACCAAACGGTTTGCCTTTGTATTTACTTTGAGAATTTAACATTTTACGCTATAGAAAAGTATCGTGTTACGAACAGATTAAGTCAACTATCAACTGACCGCTCAACGGAAACAATTTGAAATTGAAACGCTTTAAAATGGCGTTCGCCGTAACGAGGATTATACAGAGCAATGTAGAGGCGAAAGTAGGATATGTTTTTGAGCCCAATTACCGGTCACCGCATGTACCTATACATGGTGTCCCAGAAAGTTTGCGGGAAACTGAAAAGGGTGACTTCCGGGGTGCTTAGAACACTGATCTATAGATCAGTGGCTTAGAATCACTTCAGGAATCACCCCTTTGATTTTCCCTCATACTTTCTGGGACACCTTGTATAAATTTGTTGTAAAGTAATCTCCTCTGGTAATCTTAATGTGTGGTTTACCATATTACACATAGATGGCTCGCATGCTGCGATTTCAGAATGGCGCTAAATCCAAATTGTAAACTGAAGCAATGACAAAAGATCTTATTCTAATTGGGCGTTCACAGTCATTCGCAGTGAAAATCATATAGTATGTATCGACGGATTCTTCTATTTTGTTTGATTCTAACGCGTCTGATCATAACCTGCCGGTTCTACTTTTTACACACTCTAGGCACGCGAAATTGACGGATTTTCAAAGTCGATTATCTCGAAAAAGAGGTGTCAAATGAAAAATATTTATTCGATATTTTTGACTTATTTTCTCATGTAAAATGACCCTCTCTACGTTCATACCATTTTGGAACATCCTGTGGGGATATATGGAATAAAATAGTTAACGAAACTTTAGTCTTTTTTTGTGAGAACGGTTGACTTGAGACCCATGGTTCCTTCGAGCCTTTTCTTTCTTGAGATGAGTACTATGCTATGCAAGAAAACAATTTGACCTTTGTGGTAGTTGGCTTGTAGATTTATAAGCGGGAGTTCGAATAATAAAGAGAGGTACATTTAGGTACGCCAGTGTTATTACACCTGATCTCCGATCCGTCGATCCTATCGGGCTCCTTGGGATCACTTACCACAACCTTGAAGAAAAGGGTCAAGGTCAACTTTGCGGTCCATTTTTGAAACAGATCTTTACCGATCTAGAGGTATAGAATCCCGCTATGGTAGTCGTAACATGTAATTGTTATACAGCTCGTAATTTGTATACGTACATAAAATGTGTTTGTGCTATTTGGGCGAATATTGATTTACACTAAACAATCCCATTTACTTTGCTAATTCCACTTACGATGTAATCACTACATGAAAAAATTTGTGTCTTTGTTTACACGTCGGAGATAAGATCATGGGAACAATAAGAGCACATATAAGCAACGTAGAATGATTGGCAACTCTGTACAATAATTGCCTTTATCTGTCCGCGTTGTTATAAAACGAGATGTCGTGGAGACAGTACTCACATTCATCTTTCATTGTGCTCCGAGAAACCGGAAGTGAAGGACCGCGCTTCAACAAGTAATTTTCTTCTTCAGTTATACTACGTCCCGTTTCTACTGTATCGTGTGTTTGTTTCGTGTTAAATCCAATGTTTCTATTGTCTTACGTAATGCCTAGTGTAATTCCAATCGAAACGGCAACTATTAGTATAACGTAGCACAAGCGAGATGGACATTTATTTCTTTTCTTAATTATTGAAACGAGTTGAAAATAATATAACAGTACGTTTAAATACTTCAAATGTTTTCACTGTTTTCTATTTGACCTACTTATTTTTGTCACAAGTGCGTAAAATTCGCAGCCTAATGATCACCGGTATTTAGTGATTGGACCGATAACGGTATCGATTGTATTAATACTACTTTATACATTTTAATTCAGTATTGATACATATCAAGAAGATGATTATCAAAGGAATTAATACTTCATTGACACTTACGCAGAAGTATCTATACTTCAACGATGCGCACAGAAAAGTACCTGTATCTACATATCAGCGTTAGAGACATTTCATTTGAAATAAGATAACAAATAATCATTTGAAATAATAAATTATTTTAAATACTTTATTATTTGTATTTTACAAAAATCAACGAAGAATTCATTTTTATTGATTTTCAATTATTTCATTAACTTCGTTCAAATAAAATAATAAATAATTTCACCTCGCGAAGAGGCTCTTGAAGTAACAAAATTAATTATTAAATTTAGTACTCATTTTTATAGTTTAATGATTAAAGATTAGTTGTGGTCGCTTTCGAAATTGTTCTTCGGTACACGACATAAATAGCATTTTGTAGAGTACGAATTATTTGATCGGTGAACTAATCTTTCTAACATCTCAAAGAAACTCAAGTCGATTGGTCCAATTTTTAAGAAGTTATTAGTTTTTGAAGGGTATCCATTAATGGATATCATCAATGAATTCATTTATCGTACTGATACGTTTGTTTTCACGACAATCATCCTATACTGTCTCGCCTGGGATTGTTGACACTTGGGCGACAGTATACTCAGATGACCTGTTTCTTCTTGTGAAAGCTTATGGATTACTGATAACTTGTTTTTTAATTTTTTAGTCGATACGAGTTTGTCTGTTTTTCAAAAGATTAATAAATCGAGTACATTTTAAGATTGAATTTCATCGTACAGAAATTTGGGTATACAGGGTACAGTTATTTTTCGATATAAAACGACGATGTTTTTTCGCAACAGGAAAATCTCTATCCCCTTTCTTCTTTTGAAGTTGTTCACTATAGTACCAGAACGAGAGGGTATCTCATGTTCTATCCTTTGCCCCCGCACAACTTTATGGGACCCATAAACTCTCAGCCTAAGAACAATGTCGAGCCGAACAGGTACCCTAATCCGTAATACATCGAAAGCCGTCCCGAGCCGTCGTCTTATATCGAAAGAAAACTTTATACCTAACATATATAAAATAAAACGTCAAAAAATTAGCTATAAATGCTACAGGTTTAAATGTTTATTACTGCATTGATTTTGTCATATTTTGCAAGCACACGTAAATGCTATAAGTAATTTTTAATCGATTTATTTCTTTCGAATATAACATAGTGCTAATTGAAGAAGGTATTACTGTTTTCAGTAAACTACAAATAGCGAGCTACCATGGTTGACTATCTCCAAATACTCAGCGCCATTGCTTTGGTGTTCATCGGTGTTTATTATTATTTAACATCATCCTTTGACTTTTGGAAGAGTAGAGGTGTACCTGGACCTAAACCAGTACCTATATTTGGAAACACTAAAGATGTTATATTAAGAAGAACGATGCTTGGCGTGTATCTCAAAGGAATATACAACGAATATAAAAATGAGCCCCTCTTTGGGATATTTGTGAAAGGAAGCCCTGCAGCTGTCATACGTGACCTCAATCTCGTCAAAGATATTCTCATCAAAGATTTTTCTGTTTTCAACGATCGTGGAAAATTGTTACACGATAGGGTCTATAAGGTACATACGTACATACAGTCAGTCGCATAAATGATGGCACATTCATATGCTCAACGTAACTGTATGTACATTCTTTATACAAAGAATACAATAAAGATATAAATTTGTAGTGTGGCTTAAGACTTTCGTACAGGTTGTTGTGCATTATATGTACGGGCAGTAAAACTTAAAAATTAAAAATTTCGATATTACTGTCGCTTTAGGTGGACCCATTAGCCGAAAATATTTTTAACTTAGAAGCAAAGAGATGGCGGCCATGGCGATTAAGGCTCTCGCCAGTTTTTACATCTGGGAAACTCAAAGAAATGTTTCCTCTGATACTAGAATGCTCGGAGCAACTGGAGAAATATTTGGAGAAATTGGAAGAAAAAGGAGAGCTGATGGAATGCCGCGAGGTAGCGGCAAGGTTCACGACTGACGTAATCGGTAGTTGTGCCTTTGGGATTAATATGAACGCGCTGTCCGACGAAGAGAGTCAATTTCGGCGAATTGGAAAGATGGTCTTTTCGACTTCGCTGTCGACTCTCATCAGGCAGCAGTTACGGGAACATGCCCCGCAACTGTACTATTTAACAATGTCCCTGCGACCGTTTACGAAAGTTACGAAATTTTTCACGCGTGTTATAACGGAAACGATCAAATACAGAGAGGAGAATAACGTGACAAGACCAGATTTCGTGAACATGCTTATAGAATTAAGGAACCACCCAGATAAATTACAAGACATTGGTAAGCCCTTATTGCTACTGCAACTGTGACACAGGGTGGCCGATTTTAATCTTTATTATTCTATAGTTTTGAGTACAAAGCTTGGTATAAGCGTCAAAATTCAGAGTAAACAAATAGCCTTCGAACGAACCTAAACGAACTAGAATATTTCATCGAAAGAATAAAGAGTCGACTAGTTCGATTTTAATTCGATTAAAGTGCATCTTTTTTAGAGATGACAGACAGCTTGTTGACTGCGCAAGCTTTCATCTTCTTCGCAGCCGGCTTTGAAACATCGTCAACTACTATATGCCATGCTCTTTATGAAATGGCTCTGAATCCGCAAATGCAAGATAAATTGCGAGCAGAAATGATGGAATTCAGTGCGAAGAACGATGGCGCCTTGAAATACGACGATGTAAAAGAAATGAAATATTTAGACAAAGTTTTCAAAGGTATGTGCTATATTATTACATATAACCGAAATATTCAAGGTGGTCAAGGCAGAAATTATCTTATAAAAACATTCGTACACCTTTTTGACAAATCTGATATCTAAAATTACGCATTCTTATTAACAGAAACACTCAGAAAGTACCCAGTGGGTACTGTACTGAGAAGACAAAACAACAGAGATTACACCTTCAATGGTACAAAAGTAACAGTTCCTAAAGATACTGCAGTATTTATCCCGGTGTATGGGATTCATCATGATCCCAACATTTATCCAAATCCAGAAGTCTTTGATCCAGAAAGGTTTAACGAAGATGCAGTTGCAGCGAGACACCCAATGAGCTTTTTACCTTTCGGAGACGGGCCCCGGAATTGTATTGGTAAATCACCAAGGAAAATTAAATCACATTTCCTTGTTCGCAAAATGCACCATTGACGATATAAGACTAACATCGAAAATCGTTCGAGTCGTATACCATTCGCCTTGAAAGACTATGATTGGTCTATTGTCGCCCTTTTGTCCTTGAATCCTATGACTTCTCGGAACGTCTCTCTTTTTTTACTTTCAAATTTATCCCGAAAGATATATTGCCTTTTATCTTTTAACAGTGTACAGGTGATTATATCGAATAATTCGATTTAAATATAAGTAAGAATGCATCGAACGATCGGTAAATTCAATGCACTGACGTCTATCAATTGTAACGAAGGGAACATGTCTACTGTAAACAATATTTTTAATTAATTCGTACGTGTTCACGTTGAAGAATCAAGGACGAATAGATTTCTGTAGCTTTAATATCTTCAAAGTTCAATATCATGTTTATCTGAAATTAATTTGTCATTTTTCTTTCAGGTGCACGTTTCGCAGTTTACCAAACGAAAGTGGGCTTGATAAAAATTCTGCGAAAATTTAAAGTCAGCGTTTGCGAGAAAACAATGATTCCGTATGAAATTGATACACGGTCCTTGATATTAGGTCCAAATAGAGAAATATATGTAAAAATAAGTAAAGTAGAAGAGTAACGTTAAGCGGAGACATCAAAGAGATCGGAACACGAATAAAAATTTTAACGCTATCTATTACTTTTTTTTTATCACTCTCACGATTTGCGTTAGTCATATAGAGTGATTTGCTAGTTCTAGCAAGGGGAGCGAGGGGATCATGCTGTAAAGAAATGTAAACTGCTATATTAAAGATTCTTGTCGTTTGAAACCGTTGTCAAATTTTATTGTAAATAAAGTAGAACAAATTCTATCCCTTACCAATGAAAGATATCGCTGCTCGGCCGACCACTTTATGGCCCCCGGACAACTTTTTGGGACCCATAAATATGTATGTATTTGATACAGTTTTAAACTGTAATTTACTTTAGTTCACCTCAAACAAAGCAGCTAAATGTCTACATTATCTTATCGCATCTTCAGTGTAAAGAACTAATCTCCTTTTCTTATAATTTTACGACTTGTTTTCAATCTTGTGCAAATTCACGCCAACAGTGAGAAAACAAATATTCACGCAATTATGACGATGCAGAATTCCGTCTGATTTCGTCGTTATTGGTTCTATGTGCTCTATTGATATATGTAGGCAGAGCGTCGGCTAAGATTATCACAGTTCTAACAAAACGGATTCGGGAAAATCGAATTTGAAAATGTAACGAATACGCGTGTTATTCGATAGGAATCGTGTAACGCGTCTGATCATGATCAACAAGTTCTACTTACCGCATATACTAAAGCGCGCGAACCAGACCAGAAGGTTTACAGGACCCGTCAAAATGACGGGTTCTAATATTTTAATTTACAATTATTAAGATTCTAAAGATATATCCATGACAATATATGTTATTAAAAAAAAAATGGCTAAAAATTTGGGCAACACATTCTTGTTATTTTTATAAATTAATGTAAAATAATCACTTTTATTGGTCTATAAACCTAGTGTTAAACTCGATTTTCTTGAGGACGAAGCCTCAAATAAAAAAATGATATTCTTTATTTCGAAAAAGTTATACTGTTTTTTGCAGACAATGCAGATCAATCTTTTGACTGGAATGCTATGTATTTTTTTATATCATATGAAAGCGTGTGCCAAAACAAATTCATTCGTGTACGGCACAATGATCTTCTAGGTCACACTATATCAGAAATGGAAGGCAATGACCTAACGCCGGTATATGTATAAGTCCCTGAATACACTGGAAGTTAAACAAAAGGGTGTGGTTGACTCGAGTAAATTTAACCGTGCAGATTTCGTGCGATTTTAATTGTGCACTATTGTATGTTGAACAGTGTCATCAGATTGTTAGCGAACTGACAGTTCTAGTAGTTCCATCAAAACTACTAGTCGCGACACCTACGGAAGAAGCTGGAGATTCCATCAAAATCTCTATCGAGTCGGGAACTCCGACGATAAAGCCTCTTTGTTACGTTGCACAATAATTCATCTGACTGATGTGAACGTGTAGAAGACTCATTATAACATTAGTCAAACAGTGATCGTTCACCTCAATTTTGAAGTTCCCGGAACTGTTACATGCGTAATGACTCATCAGTATATTGATTCTTATTCGAGTTAATGTTGAGATAAAGTTGATGTTGGTTTCGTTCAGTCTACTGGATGCCGTGCTACTAACTGGATCGTCGATTCACGTCAGGAAGAATAATAGGTACGTACGTACTTACGAGTGTTTCGTTTAGTCATACATTGTGCAGTAACGACAGTAGGAGTATTCCATTACGATTCTATACGCTTTTAATGTCGTGCTTCCACGGTTTATACTAGTTGGACCATAAATCATCTGAGTCAGTCGAAGTATTTTATACGCACGGTGAGTGTTATGCGATTGACCTTGCTGCATAATGTCTTGTATAGTAGCCGTAATATACTATAGATGTATACATGCATACATGTATACACGTTCACGTGGCAAGCGTACCTATGATTACCTTTATTACGCCATAGTTTTAGTAAATTACTTCAGATGATGTATTTTTTGGAATCCGTCAAACTAATCCCCTTTATCTTCGCTTCGTCATTAAAATTTAAATACTGCGTACACAACAAATACAAGTACATAAGTATAATATTAAATACAATTTAATCGAATCACTGCATTTTTAAAGTACATTTTTAAGGTCCATTTAAGGGTAAATCATTAAAGGGTTGTTTCACTTTAGAATGGTCTAGTGACTTCTGAGCCACCCTGTGTTTTAAAATCTGTACTTTTATGAAATTGTACCATGTAAGAAAGCAGTGGTCGACGCATGCACTGTCATCGGGATTTATCTATTAACACGACGAATCTTTTTATTCGCTCATTATCTGCTGTGTGCAGACATTTCTGCTGCGCTGTGCAGAGTCTTTACAAAACAGTGTAAGAGCAAGGACAGTGTTTCGCGGCGTCCTCCTTGGAGTCAATTAGTCAACTATAGAAATCAAGAACAGTTAGTAGCAAGATGAACGGTGACAATAGAAAGATATTCGGGTTGAAAAAATACGTCAAATAGGTGCGCAATGAAATTGAGTAGGAATCTTCCGACGTGTCTGATCATGACGTACTGGTTCTACTTCTTACAAATGCTAACAATAAGCACGCGCACCTAACGGATTTTCGAAATCGATTTTCACGAAAACAAAGCCTCGTATGAAAAAATTTTATTGTGCCTTTTCGACTTATTTTTTTATGTAGAATCGCTCCTCTTTTCGTGATTTTCGTTAACAACTCCATAACAAAGCCGCGTAGAACATTTTCGCAAAGGAAAAAGTTACTTGAAATGACATCAGGAATCACCACTTTCAAGGATTGTTATAATTCAAGATTGGTTATAGATAGAGAGCGGATCTTTATGGAAAATAAAAATTTTCTACCTAAATTGCAGCAAACTGAAGGGAAACAGAAATTTATTTTCTTTTTTAATATATTTGATAGGTTGAGAATAATATAATAGTATTTTAAAATTTTTCTGATGTTTTTACTGTTTTTAATTACAACTACTCATTTTTGTCGTAAATGCACAAAATCCGCTGTCTAGTTATGAACGATTTACCTAAAAAGAGCCCATAGATCTATAGGTCCTTTATCCAGAAATGTCCCCAATTGATAACAGTTTTCATGCGCTCTGTAATCTAATCGATCATTTGTTTTAAATCTACATTTAGTAATACAGATATACTATTTGAGGGGTATACTGGTTTTTCATTTTTAAAAGATCGACTTTTTGCTAGCTGTTGTAAATTATCCATGCAAAAGGATTGGTTTGAATCCGTGATATTGTCGTTACAAGCGTTTGCAGAACGCAGCTCGCGTTACAAGATAATAATAGTTGAATCTTTAAACGCGTTTTTATCGAAACCAATTTTTTCAAGACGGCTGCCACGATATATCAAGTTCTAGTTGACCAATTGACTTGCAACATTAAAAGAATCTTCACAACATACTCTGCTGTCGTACAAACAAAAATGTCTAAAATACGTTAATTTTTCTTTTTCTTATCGTGCTAAGGACCAAACAATATTTTCAAAAAACGCCTCCATTTAGTAAATAATAGAAATTTTTAATTTCTTTTGGTTCGGATTGTAACTGCATTTATACGGGTAATGAACAACATTCTTGTTTCCGATCAGTACAATCATGCTAATCGTCAATCCATGTTGTTCTGAATATACTCTAAAAAATATATAACTCATGTGATTTCGATTATTTTTACTTTAAAAAAATCACACAAGTACTTGAAGTACCAATAAATATGTGTGCAAAATGCCAATAAAAAAGGTCCAACAGTTTTTCTGAAAAAAATTCGTGTAAAAATGACCTCGAAAACCAGAATACGCCTTAACAATGAATGACGTTCCATCTAATAAGCCCAATTCTGAATATCCATAATAATAATATTTTACAGGAAACTTGGTTCATTAGGATCTCACTTCTTACTGGACTATGCACACTGAAGAACAATGGCAATTTACTTATCGTTAGATATACTCCTCGGAGTCGTGGCCATAGGTTTGCTCATTTACTATTACTTCACTTCAACTTTCGACTTTTGGAAAGTTCGAAATGTTCCCGGACCAAAGCCTATACCACTGTTCGGTAATATAAAGGATGTGATGCTTACGAAACTGGCAATGTGCGATTTCTTGAGCGCACTTCGCGATAAGTATGAAGATGAACCGATGATCGGAATATTTACAAGAAGAACGCCAATTCTCATCGTTCAAGATCCGAAATTTATAAAGGATGTTTTAATACGAGATTTCTCGAAATTCGCTGATCGTGGCTTGCCCGTCTACGAAAAGGTATAATTTTCAGGCCATAAACGTCTATATTTAAATACTAATTGAAATACTAATTGAATTCAAAGAAGCCACTTTCTCCACGTTATACATAATGAATAAGTCCTAACGCTAAGTGTTGGTAGTTAATGAGCAGTCTCCGGATTGTATGCATTTATGACAAAAAATTAATACATTATTTTCGCTGTATTAAAATTATTGGTAAAAGATATAAATTTCTATTTAGCTCTTGCGTTTTACAATTGATGCACAAATTTTTTATTTTGCGCAAAGATCCAGAGTCTAGTAATAATTTAAACAAATTCCAGACAGAACCGTTGTCTCCTCATTTATTCAACTTGGAGCCGGAAAGATGGCGGCCGCTGAGGACGAGACTTTCTCCAGTATTTACGTCTGGAAAACTGAAGGAAATGTTCCCGCTTATATTGGAATGTTCCGAACATTTGGAACAGTATCTTGACAAAGTCGTGAAAGAGGGAGAATCTGTGGAAGTCCGTGAATTAACGGCGAAATACGCGACAGATGTGATCGGTAGCTGTGCGTTTGGTATCGAAACGAACGCTTTGGCAGACACAGAAAGCGATTTTCGTCGAGTGGGCAGGACAGTATTCAAATCCAGCCTTGGCAATATAATACGATTCCGTCTTAGACAAGCAATGCCATGGTTTTACAAAATGCTCGGTTATATACTACCAGAGGCAGAGATCACGACGTTTTTCACTAAAGTTATCTCAGATACGCTGGCTTACAGAGACGAAAATAATATTGTTAGGCCGGACTTCGTTAACATGCTCCTTGAGCTCAAGAGACACCCAGACAAATTGGAAAGTATTAGTAAGTGAAAACATATTGCAAAATATCAGATTGAATGAACGAAACTAAATAATATTTTAATTATCTTTTTGCATACATTCAACATTCTATTCTCTGTTCTTAACAAATGAGAATTTTTTTAAACTTAACCATCCGCACTGTAATACCGAGTGACGAAGATTTTGAACAGAATCTACTAAATATGTATGCTATTAATTCCCTTCAAATCAATACAAAAATTCATTAACTATTTTCTTGTCGTTATGTATTTGGAAGCATCATGGAACGAATAGGTTGCTTTCGAAATATTTGTTAATCAAATTTGACTTCGTTATATTTGCAGAGCTCACAGACACTTTATTGACTGCTCAAGCTTTTGTTTTCTTCATTGCTGGCTTTGAAACGTCTTCTTCAGCAATGAGCAACGCACTCTATGAGCTAGCTCTGAATCCCGAAATACAGGATAAACTTCGGAAAGAAATTCGAGAACATTACGATAAAAATAAGGGAGAATTAAAATACGATCAAGTTAAAGAGATGACATATTTGGATCTAGTATTCCGCGGTAAGTACGACAACATTAACACTAACCGTACCGAGTACAAAATGTGATTGATTTACCTTGAATAAAAATTATAAGACTGAATTTATTCAGATTTCTCACAAGTTTTATAACAATGTGTGCTTGAGTGAAGAAATTTATGTAATAATTTGTAATGAAAGCGTCTTTGTAATTTTAATAATTATGAAATAAAAAATGTGGAACAGGTCATTTGACTGGTCATAGTACGGCCAGTGTTAAATAATAAATTTAACAAAATTAAATTATATTGATTGTTATTCTGAAACTTAGCAGTTTTTTTATAATTATTATTTTTAACAATAGCAATTAATATTTTTAACAATAGCAATTAATATTTTTAACAATATCTTCAGAATTATATTTCAAAACTTGTATCTTTTAGAGGTACCGCTTAATATACTATAGTATTCCAAATAAAATCGTAGGAATGGTTAAACCTAAGACCGTATTTAACCTTTGTACAATTAAAGAGCACTAAACTAAATTTTTATATGTGCAGAGACATTGAGGAAATATCCGGCTGGACCACTTCTATTGAGAAAATCTATGGAAAATTACTGTTTCGAAGGAACAAAGGTTACAATTCCAAAAGGAACATTTGTTTGGATACCAATCTTTTCAATTCATCGAGATCCCAAGATCTATCCAAATCCGGATGCTTTCATTCCCGAACGGTTCACCGAAGATGCTGTTCAAGCTCGAAATCCTATGCATTATTTACCTTTCGGCGATGGACCAAGGAATTGCATTGGTAAATAATATGTTTTATTAAATACAGAGTGATCCAGCTACATGTTAATACTGCTTTTAAATGTTTCCAACCAATTGTTAATTATGTAAATTCCAGGTGCACGATTTGCAGTTTATCAATCGAAACTCGGACTGATTAAAATACTTCGCAATCACAGAGTCGATGTTTGCGAAAAAACCATGATACCATACGTATTCGATGCGTCTGCGTTTTTATTGGCACCAAAAGGAGGAATACACTTGAAGATAACAAAATTAGATGGTTGATCAAACATTTTTATAAACTTTTAAGAGAGAAATTAATACGACATTGAATACTTTAAAATATAATTTATCTTATGTTAAATTATAAATTGCTATCTACAAGTACTCTTGTATAGAACACATCCATAATTTTATAATATATTTAATACACTTCAGAATAATAAACATACACAAATTAGGAATAAGTTATTTTAAACATTTATTCGTATATGTATATTTATAATGTAAATTGTTAAATAATAACTTTTTTACTGTTGGAAATTTTTCATGGGATAGTGACACATAAATATATGTATATGTTATTTATAAATAACAATGTTTATCTTTTCGTTAATTAACTGTTAGTTCACATACCAGCATTTTGTAACAACAATAACAATAACAATAGTAATTGCAAATATAATAGTTATTATAAGGCGTTGAGTGTGTCAAAAATTCGGTGAACACGCATGCTATGTCCGATCATGATCTGCCGGTTCTACTTTTTACAAATGCTAAGCACCCGAACTTGACGGGTGCTTTTCAAAATCGTTTTTTTCGAAGACAAAGCCTCTCATGGAAAAAGTTGATTCTACATTTTGCATTTATTTTTTATGTAAAATTACCCCCTTTTCGATTGTACCACCAGCTGTCGATCAGCCTGTGTATCATTCTTTTAATGATCAGCCGATGAACCGTGGTGCCAATATTGCAATATGAGCATCAATTGTATACACGTCAACAGATATGATATCAGGAAGTGTTTCATGATTTTATTTCTTATTATAGACAAAATATTAAATAACCGTAACGGAAGTATTGGCGTGGGTCATCAACGACCCACGCGGTACAGAACGCGTTCGCAGTGCCACCCTCGCAGTTAACTTCTCGATTGGAGGAAATAGGGTCGCTCTATGATCGTGTGGCCATGAGGTTAGGTTCTCTGAATCTGTACCACCTAGTTGTTCGCTATGAGTAGAAGGTGCAAGGTAATTATTATGAGATCACGGTGGGAACGTTGAAATGCGTTATAAAGGATGGAGGTGACCAGTACGCCAGTCATTCAATGCAGATAGCGCAAACCTACTTGCATCGGGACGTCGATTAAAATCATGGAATACAAAAGTGGTTTCCCACATCCAATGGATAGAAAAACAATAGATTCAAACAGGGAACTAGAGTATTGGATGACACAACTTCCGGAAGCTATTAAAAACATACCTGTAATACAGTTGGCAATACCTGGTATGTTCAAATGCTTTTAATATTTTGCAATTACATGTCATTAAATGGAAAAATTCCGTTTACACATGTGTAAATAACTCTCTAATTTGACTCAACATTTAGAAAAAATTAATGCTTCCTCTGTCATTTATTATGGTATACATGTATATATCGTTTTCAATTTTGTCCCAATTTATAGTATATGCATAACTTTTACCTGTCATATTACTTAACTTTACTTCTTCTTACTAAACTTAATTTCATTTTACATAATTGAAAGTATTGTGTACTGCAAACATCTAGAAGTATTTTCTTTTTTTTATTAATAATAAGCTTTGAATCAACTCTGATTCACAAGTTGGGAATGTAGAAGTATATTGATCTAGAATTTTAATGTAGTTAGTATATAATAATTAATAACTTGTAACAGGTTCTCATAACACGATGACGTATACTATAAATCGTCGCAATGATGTAGGGCCGGATGAACCAAACTACATTAGAGCTCTAGGCCGTTACTGCTCACTCGTTTCAAAACCCATTATTTTTAATTGGTCTATCACGCAACACGACAATATCAAGGATCAACTCAATGGAGGAATCCGATATTTAGATTTCCGTGTTGCAACGAAATCGACGAATGGAGACATTTATTTTCTGCATGGCTTGTATGGGTCAACAATATATCAACCATTACAAGAAATAGCAGAATGGTTATCCTCCCACAGCAACGAAATTCTAGTAATAGATTTTCAACATTTCTATTCATTCTCAGAAGTAGACCATCGTCACCTTGTGGACACAATTTTTCACGTGTTTCAAAGAAAATTGTGTCCAATTGCTTCCAGCGTTGATCACATAACACTTAACTGGCTTAATTTAGAAAAATATCAAGTGATCGTTATTTATAGAAATATTTATGCACAAAACTACTCAAACTTGTGGCCTAGCGGATTATGGAAAACACCCTGGCCTAACACTGTTCGTGTCAATGAACTTCTAGAATTCTTAAATCTTGAACTTCAGGCAAGACCGTTGGAAATTGGTTTTGTATCACAGTGTATATTAACTCCAGACGTTCCATATGTGTTAAAACATTTATGTGGTACGCTACACAGAAATTTAGTACCTTTATGCCAAAAAACAATTTTTTCCTGGATAAGTCAGAAACGACCTGGCCGAGGTGGATTAAACATTGTTATTGCTGATTTTGTGTCAGATAATAATTTTTTATTCTGCAAATCAGTTATTGAGAACAACAGAAAGCTTCTGCATCCATAGTATTCTATGCAAAGTAGTTTGTACCCGAATATTATATAGGTATAACAAGAATGTTTGCAATGTATATACTATTTTTACATTATACCATTTAAGAGACACGATATTCAAGTTTTGTTTTTTAACTGGAACATGATGTGTTTGTTTCTTGATTTTATAGTGAATTTGAAGACAAATTCAGCAATCTATGTTAAAGAATTTGACCACCAATAACAATCCGAAAAGGCAGGAAATTTTCAAATGCATTGAATTGAATTGACTGAGTATACCAAGTGTTGTCAAGTTACCTAAAAAAAAAAATATAATGGTCCCATTTAGAAAACGAAATTTGAGTATTGTATCGCTGAAATTAAGAACGCAAAAAATTCATCTTCACGAAAATATATGCCTCTTCGTATCACGGAACTTTTATAAAAACTTTTTAAAACTTGTGATACATTAAAAGTTACACTTAAGTATGAACATACTGTATATATTAATGTAAAATTATTTTGCATAAAAACATGTTTCTAGATGTATAATAATTAAAAAGATTATAATAAATTTGCACATACATATATTTACAGAACAATTTGATCATTTCATTTTCAGTTCTTGCCTTAAGACAATAATTTATTTACCAAAAATTGTACTCCTATATATTTTGTTAACACAAAAATGATAAAGAAACTAATTTTATGACATTATACAAAGTCGTCAGTATAACATCAAAGTTCAATTGACATATAAATTTGAAAATAAACTAATATATTAAGTTTAGTAAGAAATGTGTATCTGTATTTATACATACATACATATTTCGTTTTATATTAAAAATTTATGTATACATACTTAATAATAATATATTTCATATCAACATTTAATTTTTTAATATTTAAATCTTTTATTTTAAGTAAATATAATTTATAATATTTAAAAATGAAGTAATGAAATATTTTAATTTTACTTAAAAAGAATCTATGCAACAATTTTTATGTAGAAATTAATTAATTTTTTTATGTATGCAATACAAAAATTAAATACTCGTGACATAAAAGGAGGGGTTTAAAAATAAACTATGTAACAAATATTGTTAATATGGTTTAAGAGCAATAATTATATATTATTTTTATAACATATTGCTGTAATGTTTGTGGAATCAACTCTATGTCACATTTCATGATCATACATTCAAGTCACAGTATAACTTATCAGAAAAGTTATATTAACTATATTACAAAATAAATATTTAACAGTAATGACACAGTATTAACGAGAAAAATAAAATAAAATGATGTATTAGAAATTAAAAGAATGTAAACTGATTTTATTTCACTACAATGAATGTTAATTATGTGATACTTATCTATGTATTTTTTTTTATTTTGGAAAACTTGATTAAAAAATGATCGATGAACGTCGAACGACACCGAAAAAAGGTGAATATAGTTGAAATATAGTTTCACTAAATGAGTGACTGGGCAGTTCAATCGAGTACCTCATGACTCTTAAAAAGTTTCAACAATTTCTCCATAATTAACTGTATCTGGTCATAATGCTTTAACTTTAAGTTGCTTCATTCTAGGAGCTCTCTTTTTAGCAAGTCTTCGTTGTTCTTTCTCTTCCCACTTTCTTTGCTTGTCTGGATCTTCTTCTTGAAGAATACGCTCTTTCTCAGCTCTACGACGTTCTTCTCTTCGCTGCGCTGCTGCTTCAGCTCTAGCAGCATGAGTTGTTTTTAAGAATGCTTCCTCTACTCTAAATCTATTTTTATCTGCTTTACTTTTACCCTGAAAGTAACAATACAATACAGAATAACATATTAAAATAGTAGTATAATTAAAAGAGATATATTATTAACCTCTTTAGATAATTTGAAACGACGTAATTTGTCTAATAGGTAAAATGTTAATTGCAAAAGTATTTTCAATTTTTCTTGGTCTTCTGTATTGGTAGTGCGCCCTTTTATGCTTATATTCAGTCCTACCAGTAGAACTCTCTTAACTTCAGGCATTGTTAATTGTGTTGTATCTCTAAAATTAGAAACATAATATCACAGATACAATAAAGGAAATTAAAAATTCTTAGTTACTACATATGTATTTTGTAATCTTACTCTTGTTGTTTGGGACCACTGAATTGGTCGCTGATGTGTACATAATCGATATATTGTGCATACTTTGTAAATGCTTGTAAAACTCTTGTATCTAAAATAGCTGATACTGCTTCAGCAATTTCAGACATTACATAAAATCCTGATGGAAGACCAAATTTTTCTCCAGGTCGCTTTTCTGGACAATACATGCTAATATCAGCCATATCGCGTACTAAATGCATTGCAGTACGTTTTGTAGCCACTGCTAAGACAAAATTATCCGTTTCATCTTTTGCTAATTCTATACGTACGAGTGCTTGATCATTTTGAGGTCGCACAAGTTGTGCTAACACTGCAACTAAATCTTGTCTTTTAAGTAATTTTAATTCGACAAGCATAGAATCACATCCAATTCTTCCTGAACAATATAAACTATAATGTGATTGACTTTCTTTTACTAAATCATTTTCATACACATCCTCGCTAACTTTTCCTGTGTCGCCGACGAGAGAAAAGTTATCGAGTAGAAGTTGTTTGTGCTCCATCAACCACATTTCCGCTATACGAGCATTTATTGATCGTCCTGCTAGATAGTTAATGAAATATACTAGTAACCCGATAATCATTAATATTTCTAGATAGAAACTATCCCATCTCGATCGCAAATGTAATGGTATTTTGGTGATTGTTAATGTTGATGGCTCATTGCTCTTTGAGCCTGCATTTCCACCAGCAACGTCTACTCCTTCAAACTCTTCTTCATCAAAGTGATCAAATTCATTATCATTATCAACGATTAATACATCGTCCTCATCAAAATCTTGATTGATATTTGACTCTTTACTATGTTCTACTACGCGATCATCAACTAACTGAGTTAGTTTTTCTTCTTCAAAATCTTCAAATTCAGCGAATTCATTATCTTCGGGAAGTTCTTCGTGGAAATGTGCCGTGACCCATATATTTGTTGCAACCAGCACAATATGAATAATCACTAATCCCAATTTCATTTTGTCTGTAACAAAGTGGAAACACAATTAATTTAAAACAATAATAAGGACAAATTGAACATCTAAAAATTGACATATGTATTTTTAATTTTCAATACAGTATTCGATATCACGATTCTTCCTTTACTCCCCTTAAAAGGACCACTACATAATTAACAATTTAATTACTTCCAACAATTATTTGCAAAATAACTCCTATAAAATAATATACGGAATACTCTTAACAAGTTATTATCTATTCAATTTATTCATCAAATGTCTATTATTATTGGTTTACCGTCTTATACTAACATTATGGTGAATTTATATGAAATGTTCCCACTTTTCCAACATCGATTTCAGTTATCAATTAAACAGAACTGTATTTCCAATAAATAATACTGTTACAACACTGTTTCGAGGTGACTTGCATAGTATGAAACTAGCCACGGGACAAACGTCATTTCCTTCGACAACAGTTTAGTTTTAGAGGAAAAGTAAGATTTATAATTTGTAGGTTAATCTTGTTGCAAATTAGTTTATAATTTCGAAAATATAGTATATTAAGAAGATTCTATACATGATCAAAATATTACTTAACACAGTAGTTAAAGTGTGCAACTTCATTCACATAAATACATTTTGAACTGAAATGTACAAACTGTATCGAAGTAATTTCAGTTTTGAATATAATATGTGTGCATAAAAAGATGCAACAGCGTACTAAAAGGTAAATGGACGATAAGAAATGTTTATTTTAATATTTTTATTTCTAACGTACGTTTGATTAAAAAATACAAGAGTACTTCCTGCGAATGGTGCTTACTACGCAAACTCGGTAACACCACGCGACGATTTTAATATTACGTGTGTATTTATGAACGACGGTAGACGACGGAGTCTATTAAAATATGTACTGCATATATTTTAATACAGCAGTATAAATGAATATCTACATGAAAACAATTTTTTTTTATAATATGATTTCATTGATAAGAGAACATATTATATGCAATTTTGCCAGTGTTGTATTTTCAATGTATACATAGATAACAAAAAACAAATACATTAATGATATATATTTCTGAATATATCATTTCTAATTTACGTGCAAAATTTCAATTTTACAAAACATTCGACTTCTTTTTATGAATTTTGAACATTGAACACGAACAAGAATTAATTATGTTTGGTCGATAAAGTAAATTTCTTACTGCACATGCCGCAGAAAGAGTGCAGCGTAACCAACTTGCCTAGAGATATTCCGTGATTAAGCGAGAGATCGATTCAGTATGCCCGTGGAAACGAGTGAGAGGTGTTTACTGCGCAGGCTTGATCATAATGGCTTTATTCTGTCAAAACATGATGCGGTCTTTCCTACATTCTGTCACAATGCATCGCATGCTGTTCTAGTGATTCGATCACGCACCGAGTCCTGATTATCGTAAGGATCCACAGCAACCCGGAAAATAGTATTGTTGGAATAAGTAGATATAACAAGGGTGGGTGTTGACAGTGCAAATTCTAGAAAGCTAACAATGGATCAATACCGTGTGGAAGAGGGTAATATGTGGATACAATGAAAAATCGTTGTTCCTTTATTATAACACTTTTTGTACTTCGTGCGTGCCTGTTAACTTGATAAGGTAAGTTTCGTATAAAAAGAAAGAAATACGTGTGTACTGCTTACGGTGTATGGCTAAAGTAGTATTTGGTTAAGATCTCCCAATTTTTGTTTCTTTTTGCGTGAAAATTGACAGAGCTTCTAACTAAAATCGCTTGAAATAAAAATTAAAGAAGTAGCTAAGTTTATTACAACACAATTGCACAGTATCCCAAAAATATTTTCGATAATGTGCTCGGCAAAAAGAAATGAGAGCCAAGTGACGTGCATTTACGTTTTCTTTTTTATAATTCCCTTTCAGTAACGAATGATTGTAACTACAGATACAGAGTCGCATACATTGGACATGACTTTTCCTCGACACAAAAAACCATGCAGCTAATTTCATTTCTCTTGTTAAGATAGGGGTTGTCACACAGTTATCTTTCTACTAACAGAATTTCTCATTTCTAACCAATGCGATAAACGTCACCACGCTTATTTCGTGAATCTTACTTATCGATTATATACCATAGCACAATTAGCTAATAACTGTTATTGTCACAGTCGAACCTTGGTAACTTGAATCTCAAAGGAATAATTAAAATTTTCGATTTGTAGAGGTTTCGGGTGAGAGAGACTTAACAAACGAAATTTCGATTTATAAAGGTTTCGTGCGTAAAAAAAGACAAATTCGATGTTTAGGAACCAATTGATATAATATAAGAACGTCCAGAGAATCTCAATTTGTTTATTTAATTATCCGCTTCGAATGGCCCTTGTGACCGAGATGCATGCATTGTTAATATTATCATACAGATTACAAACGATTGTCAATGGTATTTTGCAAGTAACAGAATAACGTAACAGAGGTGAGCTTACAGGAAATTAAACAAAAAAAGTATAATAATTTATACCGAAACGGAAGCGTTCTGTGTCTGTGCGGATAGTATAAATCGACCTTTACAGTGGCCTTCGAGTTACCGAGGTTCGATCGCATTTTGTTATTGCTGTTCGAGAGTGGTGTATTGAAATATGTTTCGCTGTACAGGTGAATCGAATCAATCGTCGACATGGAGAAGTCGGATAATCACGTGAAAACCTGGAAAAGGAAAAATATGAAGACGAGCTCGACGCCGGAGGTGATGACCCAGTGTGTCCAGGTTGTCGTAAGATGTCGACCTATGGACGAGAGGGAAGTCACTCGCGGGTACAAGCGCGTGGTGGACGTGTTTCCATCGAGGGGAGTGGTCGAAATTCGTCACCCGAGGGATGATCCATCCAGTGATAACGTGAAAGTCTTCACGTTCGACGCGGTTTACGACTGGAATTCCAGTCAACAAGACTTGTACGAGGAAACGGTCAGACCGTTAGTGTCTTCCGTACTCGATGGTTTTAACGGTACAATCTTCGCTTACGGGCAAACTGGTACCGGGAAAACGTACACCATGGAAGGTCTCAAGGGCGATTACGATAGACGGGGTGTAATCCCGCGGTCCTTCGAGCACATCTTCAATCATATAGGCAGGTCCGAAAATATGCAGTACTTGGTGCGAGCGAGCTACTTAGAGATCTACCAAGAGGAGATACGGGACCTTTTGCAGCCCGATCAGAGCCTTCGATTCGAATTAAAAGAGAAACCAGATACCGGCGTGTTCGTCAAGGATTTGTCAACGTCGGTGTGCAAAAACGCCGCGGAGATACAACAGTTGATGAACATGGGGAACCAGAACAGAACTATAGGTGCGACGAATATGAACGAACACAGCTCTCGGTCGCACGCAATATTTCTGATCACAATCGAGATGGGATCTATCGATGATACCGGTGGGATCAGGGTGGGTCGTTTGAATTTAGTTGATCTAGCTGGCAGCGAAAGGCAGAGTAAGACTGGTGCATGCGGCGAACGACTGAAGGAAGCCAGCAAGATTAACCTAAGCTTATCGGCCCTCGGAAATGTGATCTCTGCTTTGGTGGATGGTAAAACAACACACGTACCGTACAGAGACTCGAAGCTGACGCGGCTGCTCCAAGATTCCCTAGGTGGAAACTCGAAGACTATCATGGTCGCAAATATAGGTCCTGCTAGTTATAATTACGACGAGACTCTGACAACGTTACGATACGCGAATCGCGCGAAGAATATCAAGAACAAACCAAGGATAAACGAGGATCCAAAAGATGCCCTTTTGAGACAGTATCAAGAAGAAATTGGTCGATTGAAGGAGAAATTGGCACAGAAAGGAATGGTACCAAGAAAAAAGAAAAAGTCGAAGAAAAAGAAAGAAGATGAGACTGCGGACTCGGAGTCCGAAGCAGAAGATAGTCGAAGCGAGGACAATAAGATTGGAACGGATAAAAAGCTCATCGCTGAACAGTTGAAAGCGGAGAAACAAGAAACGGAAACTCTTATAATGAGAATAAAAGATTTGGAGAGTAAGATGCTTTGTGGGGGTAAGAACATAATTGATCACACAAACGAACAGCAAAGGGCGTTGGAACAGAAGTCGGCCGAGATCGCAGAGAGAAAGAAACGAGAGGTTGAAATGCGACAGAAACTCGACGACGAAGAGCTAACAATGTTAGGAGTGAAGGAAACATACACGAATCTGCAGCAGGAGGTAGACGTGAAGTCTAGAAAGCTGAGGAAATGTTTCACGAAGCTGCAAGTTTTGAAACAAGAACTCGAAGACGTTACCAACGATTTTAATAGAGACAGAAGGGATTTGGAGCAAACCCAGCATGAGCTGATGAAAGAGCTGAAGCTAAAGTATCTTATTATAGAAAACTTCATTCCCGAGGAAGAGAAGAATAAAATATTGTCAAGAATACACCTCGATGAAGAGGAAGACTGCTGGATAGTCAAGGATCCGGAGCCATCCAGTATAGATACGATAAAGAGACCTACATCCATTCCAGGTGCGCGAAGGCCAGTTTCCGAATACGCGCGTATTGCTCTAGCTATGGGAAGAGGTTGCCGTTACGCGGGGGAAAACATATTGAATTTAGATCTTGATATGCCTGCGAGGACGACAATGGACTATCAAGGGCCGGCCATTGCACCCACGATTCAAGCCGTTCTTGAGGAAGCACTGCGCGACGAGGGCGACATCGACGTGGACGCTTCGAGTGCAAAACTCAGATCCAAGTCACGATTGCAATCGGCAAAGATACGACCTAAGAGCGTTGGAAAAATCCAACAGATTCCGCCACCCGTTTACCCAAAGACGAGGGGTCTCGTGCCGAAGTAGAAAATTATAACGCGTTTTCTTGAGTCTGTAAAGTGAAATGTATATATTGCGCGAGCTGCATTTTGGTGGTGTTCTATTAATTTATATAGATTGTCGTGATGGTACGCGTGTAACGATAAGCGCAAAACAGTTGGAGTCTTTGTAATTCTCTAGTCAATGTGCACTGTGCAGCCACGAGGTATTATTGCATTAATAAAGTACACGAAATAAATACTTTTAAGATTGAAAAGTTCGTTACATTTGATCGATTGTATAAGAAAACGGTACTATAATCAGTAATTTGGCGTAAATACTTAGATCATTTGGCCTGCTACTACAGCGTACAACGTAATCAATTCAAAAAAGTTTGTTTATAAAACATTCTCAAAGAAAGATAATAAACTAACTGCTTTATTATTAAAAATATTTGTGTTAATAGTAATGTATTATGTAGAAGTTAATTTTCGAATATTTCTGTTTAAATCTTTATAGTACTTTGTGTACAGATTAGTTATTTATTAATTTAGAAACGTTGTTTACTAGAAATGTGGCTAAAAATGAAGATATTCAGTTGATACATATATTGTTGAATAACTTATTTACTGTTTAATAGGTTAAACAGTTGAGAATAATTTGGAAAAAAAAACAAAAGACGTATTCTAATAATTGAAATTACTGCTGGTTTTCAAAGATCTAACACTATGCTATTTGAGAAAATGAAAATCCTGACAAGTAGGGTAAAGTAATTGATTTACGTATTTTTGTGTACAACTTCGTTTATTATTAATTTAATTCTACTTTTATTCTTACTATTATCGAATATTAAGAACAAGTTTCTTGGTGTGTTTATAGTTTCTCTGAAATATGAAAAACTCATACGCTTAAAAGTATTTACAAATGACGGTTATTCTTTACTTATTTAATACACTTTTACAACGTGATTTTTAATGGAAAAATTACACATAATTGTTCTTGCTATTATGTATATATATACATATGAGTGTATATATGAATATATTTATGTCTCCATAAATATATAAATATATACGTCTTTCAACATTAAAAGTGCTTGTAAAAATAATGTTCGATACTTTCGACTCCTTTGACGCTTTGTCACACACATCCGAACCTGCTAAATTATAAAGATGATAAACGTATTACCAATTAAGAAAGTTGAATAAAACATAGCATGACAAAATTGTAATCGAGAGTAAAGTTATTTCCTTGAATTACGTTTTCTTCTTCTTGTTTTTTTACTTACTTTATTCCTGTTGACATTGGTGCCTTAACACTTCGTTCCGTAAATCCACGTTCACTTCACGCGACTATTACGATATATACTTAAACAAATCGAGATATTTTTAAGCGATTTAAGTCCTGCCGTCTCAAAAGGAGACATACGCGATGTATAAAGGTATAAAAGTGATATAAACTTTTCGTGTATGAAGAGGAACGGCAAATGTAAAATGTTAAATTGCTTCGCATTCAAATTGTTCGTGAATATTTAAATATATTTACAAAACGTATTCAATTTAGTCAGAAATTGGTTAACACTTTGACCACTATTACCTTAATAATCCTTGAACTAGCCACATTAACTTTTCCTGTGAACTTTTGCACAGTGTTCAAGCAAGTAGAAAACTAGTTCAGTAACAATTACAATAAGATTCAGCCACAATATAACTTCGGTACATTCTTATGAACGATTCCTAAATAGTCACTTTAATAGAAACGTTGTTGTTGCACATAATTTCCGTATTGTTGTTGCGGTTGCTGTTGAGAATAATTTGAAGAATGGCCTGTAGGTAGTCCACCATAGGGCGATCCACCATAGTTTTGTTGATTTGGATATTGATTTGACGCCATGGGTGGTCCACTATATGGACCCTGATTGTTTACACCACCATATCCTTGGTAATTGTAACCATTATCGACGTAGCTCTGATTACTACTGTAAACTTGCTGATGTGGATAACTTTGAAACTGTTGATTGGATATGTTAGGATAGGTGAGAGGGGGTGCTTGTGGACGAGGGCAACTTTGTTGAGTATTCTGAACGTATCCTTGATTGTAAAAATTTGACAACGGAGCTGTTGACGTATTGGGAATCTGATCTAACGGCTTTGACGTATTTTGTTCAACATTTTCATTTCCAAGCGACAGGTGCGTCTTTGGCACATACTTATTTGGAAGATCTCCCATTATATGAGCGATTAATCGTTTGGTCTCGTTTAGTATTGCATTTGGATCATTGGTTTTCGTTAATTCTTTCGATCTTACCGGAGAACATGATCTCGAACGTGAACGAGATCGTGTCCAGGACCTTGGGGAATTTGATTCCGATTTTGAAAACCCTCGCGACTTTTTCTTTGCCTTCTCATTTTCGCTAACATTTTTATCTGCTGCTTTATAAATATCTTCAAATGTATAATCATCATCGTCATCTGACAAATCTAATTTCGCCTTTTGTTTGTCATCAGTATCATTCTTCGTCTGTTGTTCTTCCTCGTCGTCGTTTGCAAACATGTCTATTTTAGGTTTCCACTTATCTTCTTCGTCGACAGGATTTTGATTTCCTTTTCTCACAGAGAACGGCGAAATACTTCTACTCGGTTTAATACTGGTTTCTGTATTTTCTGGCGTCGGGGACTTTATTTTTGACATCGATGATATTATGGACGTAGAACCTAAGTTAACGAACCCTCTTAATTTCTCGACTCGAACCGGATCTGTTACTTCTAATTTTTTTAGGAAATTAATCAGCCCGTGTTGTTCCTGAGTGGATAAGTCTTTAAAATTTTGTAGAAGTGTTTTCAAATCTGCGTCTGACAAACTTTCCATTTTAGAAGTTTGATGATCGGCCGTATCCGCTGTTGTTAGCGTCGCGGGAGCAGATGTGGTTTGAGCAAGAGAATTATTACTTCTTGCTAATCCTTTCACGAAATCGGCCGTTGTCACCGGCTTATCGGAATTTTTGGACGCTTCAGCCATTCCAACAACAGCGTTAATCAAAGTTTCCAATTCTTCTTGCGACACGTTTGATCTACCTTGAGCTACCAAAGCAGCTGCTATTTGTTGGGCTATAGCTACTTTATCTACAGTACCAACACCAGGCACACTAACTGGTTCGGATTTAATCGCAGGTGTAATTACCTCCACCGGCCTTGAATATACACTTCTTTGGATATAATTTGTCGACTTTGCAGTCTCCAATTCTCTTTTCTTCTTTTTCTCTTCTTCCATCTTCTTTTTACTCTCTGCCGCTTTATGCAATAACTGCGCAATATTTTGGATCGCTGTTTTCGTTGGTGATATGGCCATTTTCTCTATCATTCCGGCAAACAATTGACCTTTCAGTTTTTCCTTAACTGTTTCGAAAAGCACGCTCACTTCCTCGTCGTAGAGCAATTCTTCGGCAGAGTTCGGTTTTGCTTTTTCTGCGGCTAATGCTTTCGAAAGAAGAGATACTATCTTCGGTCCAAGAGAGCCTAGTTGACCCTCCAATGCTGTAAGTAATCTCAACAAGCCGACTACTTCTAAGTCTTCAGTTAATATGTCATCTGGTATAGGACTCGGAGATTTTTCTTTCACCGGGTAAGGAGTTGCGTAGTGTATTGATCTTGAACGTGTAACACCACGAGGATAATAACTACTTCTGTACATGTTACCTCTTCCTCGCATATACGACGCATACGCGTAATCGCGGTCTCTCATTTCATGATGATCGTAATAGTCCGCTTTAATGGTTTTCGTGCCGACATATTCTACTTCGTCATCGCTCTCTATACGGTGACGACTTCTTTTCGGTGGAGATCTATCACGTCTATTCGATGGTAGCCATTTTTCTGGTGGCTTGTCTTCCGGCAATTCTAAACGCTTTCTAATTTCCTCTTTTCGTTGTTGCAGCTGTTCGTTATGGATTTCGCGCATCCGTTTGTTCCAGAATTCTATCCATTCTGGTTTGAAGTCATGCTTACTAGGATCTTTCCCCTCTGCTTGCAATTCTTTGTACCGTCTGTTCCAGAACTTTTTCCACTCGTCGGGATAAGATGGATGCTTCTCTGGATTCTTTTCATGAAATTTCAACGCGCGATCAAGCGTCTCCTCAGCTCGTCTGATTTGTTCACGATATTTATCCCACTTATCCCGTTCTCTAAGTGGTTCCGGTGAACGCGAACGGGACCGCGAACGTGTACGAGAACGCGTTCGATCTCGTGAATAACGCGGTTTAGTACGATACCTTCCGCCTTTATCTATCGAATTAGCTTTGCGATTGCGAACGGGAGAACGTGATCTTGAACGTGATGGAGATGGGCTGCTTGATATACTTGACAGCGATGAAAGAGATTTTGTTTCATCAGAGGGTCGTTTAGGGGACTTTCTCGTACTCTCTTCTTCCTTATCTAAAGGTTTGCGGATATTTAATTTATCCCTTGTGAAAATACGAATCTTGAATCCCCTGAAAAATGTGAAACACAATTTAGTCATCTGAACATTCGACGAGTTAAGAAACCAACGTTAATTTATTCTACTGAAATTGTAATTCAAATGAGGATAATTAATAAAATTCGAATCATTAAAAAAATTCTCTTAAAAATGTTACATCAAATAAACGTTAACTTACGATTTTGTAGTCTCTGATTTTGAATCTGTTTTCTTTGGTGGAGACTTTTCATGTTTCTTGTCTTCGCTTTTATGTTTATCATCCAGCTTGTCATCGGCAGGTTGAAGATCTTAATATAAGATTATCATTACACGATTGAACGGTTCAGGTGTAAGTGTTTTGTTTTAACAATATCAATTTTTATATACTCACCTTTTTTTATACCACTATTACCAGCCACTTCAGCCATCTTCTCTTCAAAGTTTGTTACCCATCGCACATCGTAAACATCCATAAATGTTAATTCTGGTGTTTCCCTGCATGTAGGAAACAGCCATTGATTTTAAGGGAACGTAAGTTAAATAATGAAAACGACTGACGCACACCTTGTCTAACCATGTCCATTCATTTTTGTAAAACATCGGAATTGAAATACTCAATTCATAACAGCGCTCAAGTGTGTAGAACTTAATATAATGAAACCAAATTATAACTTACCTAAAGTGATAATCCTGATAGACTCTCTTGATGTACTGCATTTTATTTTTTTCAAATTGACTTTTATCCACCAGCTGTGGTTGCAATCTTCCAAACCGTTCTTCAATCTTCTTAGCCACTAACACCGATATTTCATTAGCTCCGCGTTTATAATTAGGAGTACGCGGTAGTTCCGTAATAGCACGCGAAATTGTAGGGAAATGTCGATTTAGATATGTTATTCTATGATTATAACTGGTAATATGAGCCATAACAGTACGAGGGTCGCCCCTTTTATCACATAAAACACATGTATAACTTGGTTCGCAAGAGTCGTTATCAACCAGTTCAAGTAGGTATTCAAGGCCAACAAGAGGAGAACTTCTATGGCGATCTAAACTCATCTGAATCGTTGTTGTTCTAGTTATTTGGTCCTCCATACCAGGTGGTACTGGTTCTCCAGGTGCCAAACCATCGCCTATAGGAGCCGACTGTGTCGGCGGAGTTGTTTTCACAATATCCGATCGTTTGGACCATAACAAAACTGGATATGGCCATTCATCTAACTTCATTTTATGACGATTACACATATTGTGATTCAGTAACTTATGAGCTCCGAACAGAGCTATGTTACATATATGGCACCATATATCGCCGTCTTCTGTTTCAGAATACACAGGTCTGAGCGTGCCATCTTCAGCAGTGACACTGCTCCTCATTAAACGTTTTCGATCGTATTCTTCCTGTGAAATATAAGTACTTTGTCAAGTGTATAAGTAGTTGTGGCTCTAATATGTATATTGCAGAACACAAAAATATATCGATAATCAATAAAACATTAAATAACACTTCATCAAACATACGTTTACAAAGAATAAGAAACTCGAAAAGTGTAACTTATTTAATAATGTATCAAAAATATTGATATAAACGCAATAATTTTGTTATATTCAAATTAATAAATAAATGAATGTTACAATATAATTAAAATCCTAATCTATAAGTTTCCTAAAATTCTAATTGTAAATATAATGATATTGTACACGTGCTTCAGTGTGCATTACCTTCTCCTTGCCTGCTTCCGCTAGGTGAGAAGGATTACGCCCTTCTATATCGAGATCGTCAAAATTCTGCATGATTGCTCCAGGTCTGTGAAAAATTCTCACCGTGATTTCTGAAAATATAAAATTGTTGTAAATTTTAAGATAGGAACCATGCAGCATCAGGGTCGGCAAAATATATAAATTATCGAATGAAAATATACAATCAAAGTAATGATATATATATGATAGTATTGTTGAATAAAAACAAATGTTATACTATCAAATGATTTAAATGATAGAACTATAAAGAACATAGTTATTTTAATGTTAAAAATAAATATTAATTTATAAGCCAACCCTGTAGCAGCAGTCATATGTATGCTTGCCTCAAATTTTTCTGACAAAGCTTATTGTAAGTACAACTACGAATTTTATGAAAGTATACTTACCAGTTTAAAATTATACATGCTATTATACTTAAATAGTTTATGAATACACATATAATAATGCCTACATCTGACGTTCCCATCAAAATATTGCAACGTTTTATTAAATGAAAATATAAGTTTGTGTTTAAAAAATAACAGTTGTGTATTTATAATATATAATATAAAATACTGCTGAAAAGATGTTATCAACAACATATGAAAATTCAGTATTTTAACAAATATTCTGAATAAAGGCTTCATAAAATAACTGAATTCTTATGTAAATACTTACACGTCCAGGAAATTCTAGAGGTATGCATTAGCTTATGAGATAAATATGTCCTAAGACCATTAACTGATAATTAATTGTACTTCTTTAATTTAAAAACTGCTTATAACTATTATTGATAGGTTTGCTGGAGTATAACAGTCAATCCCCAGCTACTTACCGATAGAAAGGAAACTTCCTATATCCAATAACGTTTCCAGGATGCACAAATACCACAGAACATTAAACATAGTGCACTATATAAAGACACTAATGTCACGCAAAGTTAAGAATTAGAATAACTTTGCAATTTATACTTAAAGGAGAAAAAATATAGCCGTTTACGTTGAAAGAAAAACATTTTTTTCTTTAAACTGACACACCTAACATAGTATGTATTAGAACTCTGACGCAGGAGAATGAATAAGACATATAAATGATGTGTGTCGGGTTTATTAAGTGGTGCTTACTTAAATAAATTATACTGCAAACAGAACAACAAAATCATAGTGGCATTTACAGAAAGACCTGCAATACGCGCAACCGAAAGGTTATACGATTGATTGAAATCCGCAGAAATTGTATAATATATGCAGTATAAACTGTTCTCACGCGCACAGCCAGTTTTTAATAACCAAGCGATTCTAGCCAAATGGCTATCCTTTGGTGTCCGATTAATTTTTCCAGTTTTAAAAATGTCTTTTATTCTTTCCAATCACTTTAAGCTTAAATTGTAACCTTCGAAAATAAAAAATATGAAAGGTAGTTTTAACTTACCAAATTACCAGTACGCGATGGTTACACTCAGCAAATCCAGCGGTGCAAATGTCTGATTTCTTAATTTTGTTTTCGACAAAACCTCTCGGTAGCCATATCGAAAGAGAAATATTCGACAGCAGATCTGCGCATGACTGACCTGCATGGTCATGGTCGGTAATTCGTTGGCGATAGGAAACTTTCTTACCGATATCTTTCTTACCGGTTCATTTCTGGGACATAAATCATAAAAATACATTTACAAGTAAATAAGTTTTGGTGTACGATATAAATCATATAATAGTTACAGTCAACGGGAAAGTGTTTATGAAATGAAAAAATATTTATTACTAAAATAACAATTCACTTTTTTTAAAAATTCAATAAGTATGAAATATGTAATAAAAATTTTTATTTTCATTTCAAATTAAATTTGCCCAGGCCTGGATTATACACACATACAACTCCTCTTTTATCCTCCCTGCGCTTCCATAAATATTAAATAGTATTTGAAATATTTATTTGGTCAAATATTGCCCACCTCTGGTATTTGAGATTTTATTTCAAATTCCAAACAAAAGACATAATGTAATAACCACGGCCTACGCTGCAGACAATATCACATTAATAATGCCCAAGTAGACCTGGGTAAATTTAATTCGAAATGAAAATAAAAAATAGCTATTTGAAATAATTTATGTCGCACTGTTATTTGAAAATCAAAATAATATTGATTCATTTGAAATAATAGCAATTTCAAATAATATATTATTCCGTTATTTCCTTATTTCAAATTTTGTCGAAAGAAATAATTTTGAAAATAATATACAACAAAGGGTGGCGGTACAAAACAAACTCAAACCAAATAATTATTTCAAATAATTATTTCAAATAATTATAAAATAAAATAACATATTATTTGAAGTGATATTTCAAGCAATATTATTTTAACAATGCTCGCAGGCATGGAAGTAATTATAAAATAAAGTAACGTATTATTTGAGATAATATTTGAGGTGGTCGAACAGCGTAACCAAAGTTCTACCGATTACTGCTTTTGCGTTTCTGACCGAAGCAGCCTTGTTTCGGTGGTATCCATTGCGATCATGCTTGCAAGAGCATGGTCCGAATGTTATAAGAGGAGCATTGCAATCAAATCATCAGCAATAGCGGTAAATACCTGGTAGAAGTAACTGTAGCAGTAGGGGGCCAACATGTGCTGAGCCCGCGTTGCTGTTTCGTGATCAGTCGGTCGTCGTCTTTCGCTCGTGTGTTAAAGATCCGTGAGAACGACGCGGATGCGTGATCCTCGGAATCGACCGACTTCGGCTCGTCTCGAACATGATCGTGTGGCACCTTTCAATCACTCTCGTGCAATTCGTTGCACTCACGACCGTCGCCTATTCCATGGAAGTCCGGTGGAATGTTTTATCGTGGATGTCGCAGAATGTTTGCGCTCTGATTATCTTTCCGGTAAACACGCATCAATGGTCCTTGTTGGGCTTGAATCTGTGGCCGAGTCAGACTGTGAGGAGACCGACCGACATGTTCGATTTCAACAAAAATCCTATCTCAAGGGGTAAGCTACGCCGTTGCTGTTTCGCGTCTCTTTTGCTCTACCGCAGTTTTCGAGAATCTCGCCCCCACCGCATTCTGTTATCTTCGAGTTATCATTTGCAACCCTTTTGCAGTTCTAAACTTCTTTCCCACTCCCGTGGAGGAGGAGTGTCTATCGCAGGACAAACGACGACGAGGAGTATGCATGAACACGTATGAGTGCCGTATTCAACGAGGCAAATCCCATGGACCGTGCGCGCTCGGTTTCGGCGTGTGTTGCATATGTAAGTACTCGCGAGACTCTTTCATTTCCAAATTCATTCAATGTGTGAACGTTTCATAGATCCCGCGCGAGGAGTCTGTCGGGAAATAAACGATTGGTGCGTGCACGTGGTTTCTTCGATTTTCAAAGATAACGTCAATTCATTCGTACAGTTTGGTAGATCAGTTTGGTTTGGTTAGTTAATTACCAAATTTCTTTCACGATCTGCATGCCGGCGACGTACTAAAAGTATTCCACTTTTTAATATGTAACTACTAACATGGTAGTTTAAAACTTAGATTTTGATTCTTTCTCTTTGTTTAACGATAAACTCTCATAATCAACGGGATATTAAATTAATATTGTACGTAACTACGTTGCAAGTAATAGATATTGAAAGAATTACATGTAAGAATACTATCCTTACAGACTTTGTTGTAAATGCGTAAAATCTGCAGTCTATCGATTATGACTGTCGCTATAGTGGCGCTAATGGAGTGCAAAAGGTTAATAATACTTTATTAATTCCATGAACTGAAAATCATTGTTTTCTCAGTTTTGTCTACGTTCTCGGGTAAATCGATAACCGTTAGTCGGCTTCAATTACTTAAATGCATTAGAAATGATAACTGATAACGATTTATTCGATTGATACCACCACTTTGACCGACCGATCGGTTCGGAATTTGTCGATTTTGGTTAACGGTACCGCGATAGCTGCGCGTCGGAACGAACGATCTGGAGGAACGCGTTCTCCTTGAAAGGGGGAAAGAAATGGGGAAGCGAGCACGAAAAACAGGAGGAACGAGACGAACGCTTGATACAAACTCGCGTGCCAAAGGAGAATGTACGGCACAAGTTATACAGTTATTTAATTGCCTGCCGTCTCGCTTCTACCAGATGTAAAACCGTCTTTACGTTTCGTCGACCATACGATTCAAGGTTAGCCGAGCGCTCGTTAGAACTTGCCATACAGCTGTTTATAGGGAGTCTCTGCAAAAGTTCGTGCCTGATTCCAGGATAAAACAGTTGCAATTTAATCGCTTCAATGCGTGTCGTTTTCACTTATGTATCTATCGCTAAGGCGAATGTGTTAATTGCAATGGAGAACGTTTTGTTGATTACTTGCATTAAAAATCATTTCTAGAAAATATCAACTATTCGTCTTTCACCCTATATCTTCTTACAGTACGAAGTAAATGATTTCGAATAGCTATTTGTTCTTCTGATTTCAAATCAAGTTTGCCCAGGTCTGGGTTTGTCTGGTCCGAGTTCTGCGTAACAGAGCCCATTTAAAATTCTGATGAATTGTTACAAATAACCGTAGTGGCTCATGCATTATCGTTTTACGGGAAGGAGGGGTGAACACGGGGGAAAGAAATGAGATAAAAAGAAGCGCCTAATGAGAAGGTTTGGTCTTAAAGACCTAACGAGTTATTGCTTCCCGCAGAGACACCGTTCTATAAATTTTTAAAGTTGCCCACTGGCTTGTTTTCCGAACGAAAGGGAGAGAAAAATGTCCGTGTGGAACTGCTAACCATTTCCTCGGGGCCGGAGCAGACTGAATAGAGTCCCCGCGACCTTTGAATGGCTGAATGTGAACTCATTATCAGAGCTTGAAGCTGCTTACGAGAGTGCGTCACACTACAATTAATAAATCCGAGGGAAAATAGTAAATTACCTCATATTTCTTTAGCCATTATCCCCCCTTCATGTGATACGGTATTTATCAAATAATGAGTAGTCTGATCTTTACGCGAAATAAAAATTGTTCGAGTTAACTGTAAGAGACTTCCACTTGTTCCACTTTTCATAATTCTGATACGTCTAAAGTAATATAACTATATATATAAAAGAAATTCATAAAGTTGAAAATTTCTCTTCTAGAATTTTCTCAAATACCGAGAGAGATACACTAAAATAATTTGGTATAGTCGACGTACTGCTAAAACACCAAACCTTTTTGATGGTCGAATGTCTGAGGAAAACGAATGGAAATTTCCGGGAGTGTTTATTTGCCATGATTTACGGTTGCTATTCACGCACAGCACGTATGTACATACACGTTATTCAAGTTTCGAGCGTAATCGTTGATCTTCGAATATTTTTGGCATTTGGCTGGTTTCTTCGTATTAATCTTTACGGTATTTTAAGAGGAAACACGGCGTACAGGTGGTATCGTGTCGCGTATCATAATTCATCGTGTACCGTTGTCGCAGTTTCCCTGTTGTAGGCGTACAGTGACTTCTTTTCCCGTTATCGTGACCACGGCGACGCAAAAACATCGCCGCATATAAAACCGGCATAAAGCGAAGATCAAATGCGAATGCGATCTATCGCGGATTCCCAAACGGATAGTAAATGCAAAACGGTGCTCGATATTGTCAAAAATGAAATTCAAATTCCGCGTCACGTTCGATAATGGCGCTGTACGACCCCGTCTAGATAATATTGGTGAGGAATAATAACAAACACAGAGGGAGTTCCCCTAGTGCTAGACGCTTTATGGTTTTTCTTAAATAAGAGAAACAATATACAGTTTCATTCGGATATAAGACGATGGCAAGGTACCGGATCAGGGTAAATATTCACCTTGATTTTATTCTTGATTGGGCCTAGAGTTTATGGGTCCCATAAAGTAGTCCGACAGACCATAAAGTTGTCGGCCAAGTAGCGATATCCTTCGTTGGAAAAGCATAGAATATGGTATACCCTCTCTCACGCTGATACTAAGCGATGTCGAACCGAAGCACCTCAAAAAAAAAAAAAAAAAAAAAGGGACTGAAGGTAGTTATAGTATCCGAACATTAGTGTGACCAATCGTACATACATACATCCGATTTGAAAGGAACGTCGGGAACTGGCAAATACTGTTCCAGTAACGAGCGACACAGTCGATCGCTAAGTTCAAACATTTGTTCCTGTTCGAAATGCTCGCATTTCGAAATACCCCTCGCGTAATCGACTCACGAATTCATCCAGCCGCAAAACTTCGACCGCACGGAAGGCACTCGAAGCCAACATACAGGAAGAGTGGGAGAGGGAGAGGGAGAGAGGGAGAGAGAGAAAAAAAGCGAATCTTTATCGATGCGCCGCATCGTAACACGGTCCGACCACATGAACGCACTCGAATTCGTTGTTTCCCGGCCATAGAACAGGTTGAAACTGGATCAATATTTTCGAGCCCGGTGTGTTCTCCGTAGAATAAATATTTTCTGGCGTGCATGGGAACGGTTCGCGGCTTCCTCGAGGATCTGCGGTGCTTTTCTTCGTTGGTATCGTTTCATTATTTCTTTCCATTTTCTTTTTTCTTTTTGTTCTTTTTGTCGCAAGTCACGGCAGGTTGCGCGGAGGAGGTGCAAAATAATCTGACCTACGTGATCAGCCCCGGTTTCCCCAACCTCATTGACTGGCCCATGAACTGTTCAGTGGTCGTACGGAAGATCGATAGGCAGGTCAGCCAGCTAAGGATCGATTTCGTCCACTTCAACATAGTAAGCCACGCTGCTCTATCATTCTTTGCTCCACTAACGGCATATTAACCCCGGAATACTACGCATTCGTGATTTCAACGACACGCTTTTTTTACACCCTCCATCCCTCCCCCCCCATAACTCTTACCCCCGTAACGAGAGCAAACGTTGAAGACCCGCGGAACGCGTTCTCGGGACGGAAGTGTTGACCTTTACAGTGCTGGACAAAAGTACAAGACGCTTCATGCATTTGTAGATCTCGCATATTTGAAAGAAAATCATTTATACATCCTGTCTTCTGTATACTATTTCTAGAACGTGTACAGTTCTCTTTGGATGTAAGACGATGGCCCGGGACGGCTTTCGACGTATTGCGGATGAGGGTACCTATCCGGCTTGACATTGTTCTTTGAGTGCAGAGTCGCCAGATTATGAGTTGTCTCTCACTCTACCCTTCCCCTTCCACGACGGCATTCTCCCACGCTTCCGCCACGGTCCGGTCACGTGACGCGTTTCGTCTCTCTCGTGAATGTGTCACAATGTCACGTGGCTAATCCCGTACTCGCAGAGAGAGAGGGTAACTTTTTCCCCTGAATTCGTGTCCATTCTCCTGATCTGGCGACACTGCTTGAATGGACCGAGAGTATATGGGTCCCATAAAGTTGTCAGCAGAGCAGCAATATCTTTCGTTGGTAAGCGATAGAATGTAGGTCAATTTACACTATACCGCACGGACCGACACGTACCATCAACAAAACGGGACGACAAAACATTAAAATATGCGTTTTAAATGGAACCGTTCACACGTGTACTCCTCGGACCAGCACGGACCGGCACGTACCCTCAACGGAACGAACCGGCACCGACCAATGTTATCCTAAAGAATATTTTTCTTGTTCGGTTCGTGCCGGTGCATATCGATGTTGCGCTGTTTTGACAGAGTGAGGAGGGAAGAGCTAGTTAATCGTCGCTGTCCGATTAGTGTTCCTTCTCGAGAATTCTTTCTCGAGAATTTCTCTAGAAATTTTATAATTGATTATTTCTCATTTCTCGAGAAAGATTCCAGTAAATTTAGGAAAATTCTTATGAATCTCATTTATTTTATAACATATAAATTCTTAAATTCTCTTAAATTCTTATTTAAAACTTAAGAACAACTGAATACTGAATTGAGTAATGAGTTTCTTGTTGTTACTAAAGAAGAAATATCTAAAAGAAGAGATAAGATTGTTGTATCCCTTATAAAATATCTGCATAATTCAGAATCTCTGCAAAAAGATTCAGGTAGATACATTTTTTTATTTAACATCCAAGGCAAATATAACAAAATATTTTGGAAAATATAACAATGATTCTTATGAAAATAGTGAAAAACTTTCAGATTCTCAGAATGAGGAAGCGGCAGAAGAAAATAAATTCCGGACTCTAACAAAGGAATTCCAAATTTTTAAGTCCACTGAAAAAAGGACACCCAATCTTCAGCAACTTTTGGATGTTCTGTATACGATAAAGCCAACATCCACACAAAATGAAAACAATTTTTCTACGGCTACATATTTTGTTACAAACAAAAGAAGTAGATTGTCTGATTCTACATTGGACGTATTAATTTCAAAACAAAAGCGTAATGTTTCACTTTATAAAAGTTTGGTAAGAGTTTTCCAATATTTTTTAATTTTATTAAAAATTCTCGAGAAATCAGGAACACTATGTCCGATCCGCTCATTTTGACTGTTTGACGTCAACTGACGGTATGTCGCCGGAGCAGTGTAGACATAAAGCATAAACTGTCGTGCCAGTGCCGGTCCGTGCCGTATAATGTTAATCGACCTTATGACGTACCCTCTCGGTCTGGCACTATGCGGACAACTTCAAAAGAAGAAGAGGGGATAGAGATTTTCTTGTTGCTAAAAAAGCATCATAGTTTTACGTCGAAAGAAAACTGTAGTATACGAAAGGTAGGATGTGTATAATTGTGCAATTCTTTTCTTCCGGATAAATGAAATGCATGCATCTATGAAGTGTCTTGTAACTTTCCTCCACCACTGTAATTGCCAGCTGAGGAGTTCACCAACCGAAAATACCGTTTTCGTCGTCCTGACAATGTCCCTCGGTTCGTATTATACGAGCCCCGTGGGGGAACTTGCCCGTTGTAAAATTCAGCCGTGTCGACGCATGAAATTACGCCGCTGCTGTAAATTAACCGAACGTCTTGCGGAAAGGGGTGAATCTTTACGGGGCTGTTCTGGTCTAGAACTTTGACAAAATCAACCGTTTTCTTTACAGTAGAACCAGATTTATCCGAACCTCGTCTATACGAACCAATTAATGTTAAACCGTATATACAGGGTGGGGCAATAACTTTGTCCACCTTGAATATTTCCGTTACTTGTAATAATCTGGAAAAATGACATATAAAGAAATTCCATGGTACAGAGGAGGGAAATATTGTGAAGTAAACATTTTTTACGTGAGTGAAGGCGTTTCGGAGATTTCAAGGTCACCTTGATTTCCTTAAATGGAAAGACCTAATTTTTGTATGATGAATCGATAGAGTATCAAATTCTGCGTAAAAATATTTTGACCTTCACGTACATTTATTGTACGAAAACAACAGATTTCTATTTTACGAACGTCCACCTCCGTTATCGGAACAAATAAGCGCCGGAGGTGGGAGCTGTTAGTGGGAATCTATTATCCGAATTCGTCTTCGGTTATACGGACGTTTGCAACATTTTTTTTAAACGAAATTATCACCATTTAAACACCGACGTTTTTTTGCAAATCGGAGTGTTCAAATACTTTTTGGACTCTTGTCGAATATTTTTATTAATAACAATGACATATTACTTACAACTCTTGGTTGAAGAGTGAATTTCGTGTGAACAGTCTTGTAATCGGAATGGGAATTGTTTTGAGGGTAAAAGAGCATTTCTAGTAATTGGACTGTGGATTATTCCCAACTCATTCAAATAATTAAGAAAATAAATAAATGTTTATGTAGCGCTTGTATCATGGAACGAGTGCGGACAAATTTTATTTAGCATACAAATCCGCTGTCTGTTTATAAGACTGTATAAGAATTAGATGTTTATGCAGATTCAATATTTTCTACATTATTATTCAAGGTATTCGAACTCGTTTTCCCTGAAACTAATTTGTTAGTTATGTCATTGTTGCAGCAAATGAGCGGAATGTATATTGCTCCGCTGATAAAAATCGACCGCATTTACTGTATGGCTTGTTCATTCAAGAGACTTATCGATCGTCGTAGGGTCAACCTAACGCTAGGACCGGCGTATGTGACGAAGATATCATGGAAATCAGAAACGGCAGGAGCGTATTCCAAATGTGCGGCTGGAACAGTGGCCAACATTGTAAGTAACTCATCCATTCGAATTAAAATTTCAAATCATTTCCACAGCTCCACATTTCCGCGGAGAACTAAAATATTCATGCAGTGAAAACGTTCAAGCAACGTGGCCCGTAGCAATTTAATTTTCTACTTTTCAATACCCTTTAGTACCACGTTCACAGAGAATTAAAAGTCGTCAAATGAAAAAAGTTTATTCTACATTTTCGAAATACTTTCTCATGTAAAATCATTCCCTCCACGTTTATACCATCCTAGGACACCCTGTAGACATATAGAATAAATGAGTTTACGACACTTTAAAGTCGCTTTTTAAGAGAACGGTTCACTTGAGACCCATCGTTTCTTCGAGACTTCTTATCCTCTCAATGAATAGATTACGATGTAACAATAAACAAGTTGACAAAGACAATTTTGCGCGTACTTTTTCGAACAGATCTTCACCGATCCAAAGGTACAGAATCCAGCTGTGATAGTCTTTACACATAGTTTTGGTACACCCTGCACATATCTCAGAATTTGTACAGATTAGTTCTAATTATTATTTTTGCACGGTTTTTCGAGCAAAAATATATATCTACCGTGCAAAAGAAAAGAGTGTACACAGAAGTTCCAATTTTAAACGTTCCTTTGTCCGCCGCTGGATCTGTATGTAACGATCAATCTGTTCAGCTTAACTGAAGAAGAAATCAAGAGAAGGAAAAGGTAAAGCTCGGCGAGCATTGAAAGACAATACGCTCCAGAGCGCTGGCGTCTGACATGGCCGCCAGAAAAATCGGACGTTTCCTATCCGATCGATCTTCCTCGCGGGAGGAGTGTTTGGCGCGAGATCATCCGTTTCGATCATCTTTGCAGTGTACGTCGACGTCGACGATGATCAGCCCTTAACGTTGGACATCAGGCTGCCGAATAGATTGCAGCCGCGGATGTGGGAGATACGTATCATCCAGTTGGCCTTCGAGCAACGTGCGCCATCCGGCTGTCTGCAATATTTCCAGGGTGTGAACGGTACCCTGAAAACACTGAACTATTTGTCGAACGGCAGATTCCTCGCCGACCAAGATTATCTGCTTTGCATCCGCCAAGAGAGAGGAATGTGCGGAATCTCGTACGCACCTTGCACCGCGGACTCATTCCGAATCGGCCCATCCAGGATGCTCGTCGTCGACGCGAATGGCACCAGCGCGAATAGCACCAGCGCGAATGACACCAACGCGAACGCGTCGTCCGTCAGCGAAAACTCGGCTAACACCGGAAACGCGGTCGCGCAAAGCGCAACCAACAATGAGGCTTTCGCGAACAATACCGACGCGGATATCGAAGGATCAGGAACGAATCCCATGGACCAGGACACTGCTACCTCGATGAACGTGTCAAGTCTCATGGAACAAGGGATGGACTCGAATGCAGCGTCGTACGGGCGAGAACGTTGCAGAGACAGGGTGCTCATCCCTTGTGACTTCGAGGAATTTATTACGGTAGTATTTTCGTGGTTTATTTGCGGGGATGGTAGTAAATACCGGAGGGAAGTCGAAGTTTTGCTTCCTTTTCTACGGTAACAGGATTGCAAGAAATCCAATAGTTTGAAGTTGTGTCATTTCCGCGGGTATACAGAGTGCCCCGTCGAAAGTGCTGCCAGGTTTTCTTCGAAACTGTTCCAGATATTGATTTGAAATTTCGATGCGTTCAATTAATCAAATGGGCTAATTTTGTTTAGAGCACGGTAGTGTCTCGATACATGTGCAAACTATGGGACCGAAATGTCACTTATATCGCATGACTTAGATCGCATGTAAACAAAGCTGAGGAGTTGTTGGGATAATAATGTTTACAGTATTCTTTCGATATAAGACGACGATATTTTTTGTTTTTGTGGTCTGCCGGACAACTTTATGGGGCCCCATAAACTGGCGGCCCGCTCAAGAACAATGTCAAGCCGAATAGGTACCCTCATCCGCAATACGTCGAGAGCCGTCCCGAGCCATCGTTCTATATCGAAAGAAAACTGTAAAGAAACATCCTCGAGGTATTATAAATAATTACGTGATCAGACCCTGAATTTCTTATCGCTTCTGCAGAATAATGTATTGAAAATTCTGTTACAGCCTGGGAATAACGAGGCGGGGATTTGCAACCTCGAACACTGCGGTAATTCTCTGTGCGATGAAAACGAGCTGGACGAAGAGGGAAAGTGCCGTGTGGAAACTTGGGCAACGCCCTTTCGCATAAGAGTCGCTTTTGGTCCTGGCCAGGACACAGGGACCACGTTAGAGGACAATATTGGCATGTGTCTCGTGTACCAGCAATTACTTTGCGTGCCCTGAACAACTAGTGATAAATGAGTTCGAAAGTGGAATGCAACAAAGACTAAAATTAGTAGAGGGGATCCGAACGATTCGAGTCGTTTATTCAATCGATTAAACCCGAGCCAATATTTGAAGAGTATATTTCAACACTGATTAGGATTTGCTCTCGTAGAGTACGTGTGATCTGCGAATTCTATTTTGAAAACGTTAGTTCATTTCGTAAAATTTTTCGGGACAATCCACCCGATGACTACCCCTCGCGTGACGAATACAGTCATTTAATGATATAATTGTAACTGCTCTATGTTTATTTATTCAGTTATTTATTTATTCATTTAGTATGTATTATAATCTATAATGTTAAAACAAATACACATGAAGTTTTAATTCATTTCAACCCTTCGTATAATGTCATATGCAATACATATAAATATTATTGAAGTACCGTGCACTAAAATTGATTAGTTTCTGTTGTCTTATAAAAATAATAGGACTGCAATTATTCTCTCACAACTTTTATGGTATAATTTAGAATGCTTATAACGTTTTGAATTTTCAAACTTGAAAATAATCTCTTCGAGCTGAATTTGTCGAGCATGAAGTATCTTCTTAAAAATTCCGTAAATGTCATGCTAGAACTCGCTATAGCTACCAAAGTTACAGATTTTTATTGCTCCGGATGACCTGATTGCTGCGCAAGGGTAGCTGGATTTACGTTTTCTTTACTTTGAAAAAACAATCGGTGTTAATAATAGCTTTCAATAATTACCTGTTACATCTGCCAAGTCAGGAAAATGGATTTCTTGATTGCAACCTGAAACTACAAAGTAATAAACATCTAAATGCCGGTACTGTTTACACGGAGAAACATCCTTCTGATAACGTTGCTTTGTATACTTGAACGCGTCGTTCTAATGTTAATAAAAAAAAAAAACATTTTATAGAATTCCCATAAGACGTAAGATGTCAACTCCAGTTTTTTAAGACTACATTGGGACATAAAGAAATATGGTGTAACATTTATATAAAAAAAAAAAAACAGCTAAAAAACTGAATAGAGCGTCTGTAAACTTGCAAATGTTTCATAATTTTCTCGCATAAAACACAATGCATTTTTTTGTATTTTAATAGCGGTGGATGGAGAGGGTGGAGAATCGAAAATGAAAATTTTCCGAGAACGCCGATGTCAAAGAGTTAAATAGTCTTTATTTACAAACGAACTAGTTTAAATCACAAACGCAGCGCACAACTCTCGATACAATAATAGATATATAATTCGCCATCTTATTTTCATATTTTTGTTTCATTTCTCTGGATTGCTCGCCATGATCATCGACCACGAAACAGCGCGGTCAAACGAAACGCGTGTGTAAAGTTTCCGTTTCGCGAATAATCTATCGATCGTCGTCGTTCCCCGTTTCCTCTTCTCGGTGCTTTTACCGGCCATTTTTACGCAAAACGTGAACTTACGGGTTTAACAATTATCTGCCGCGCTTTTATATGTATTTTATACGTCCGTGACTTCTGTCTTCTATAATGTACAAATTCGAGAACTTCAACTTTCAAACATATTTAAAATTTTCGTATTTTTATATACACGTATAACGCACGTAGATGCGTTAAATTTTGGTCTTTTCATCACATCGTTTTATTCATTTTTGTTCTTTTTTTTTATCTCTAACGACAACGATAATGGGGGTTCTCGTCCCAAAACACACGAGTGTGAAAATATTGAATTATGAATGTCGGGAAGTTCGGGAGCCACGTTTACTCGCAACGGTACAAAAATTACTTCCAAGTGAATTTTCATCGTAAAGGGTAAATACGATTAGTAAATTGCCTTTTAGTAAATTTATCTCTCTTAAATGTATCGCCACTGTCTGTCTTATGCGGTCGCATCGAATTACGTGGATATTAATCTAATAACTTATAACACTTTTACGTAATCTTATGCTCGAGAATTTGTGATGCAAACGTTGTCAAGTTTTCTTCCTTTTTTTTTTCTTTTTTACAGGAGTACAACATTTGAAGCAATGCGTCTACGATTTTGCTAATACTCTATGTTAATGTAAGAAAAATAATTTCAAGATAAATTTTCACGCGTTCAATCTACGTATTGGAGATTCTTCAAAATTACAGATTCGAAACAGCGAAAGAGATAGAGACAAGAGAAAGCTTTTTCCCTCGGAGATGCTTCCCGTTACTCCTCATTACAAGTAACAAATCCTTCTTGTTTTATTCAGTGTAAGACTTTGTTATAAATAAATATTTGCACAAGATGTTGTCTCAAACACACTAATTTGAATTGATTGCATGCAGTTCTTGCTATTCGAATAAATAATGAGCTTAACAAAAGTATTACTGGAATTACGAATTTCGAGAGTGTGTTAAATGCGCGTTACCTTAGTTAATTGAATGGCCGATTCTGTTTCGCAACGAATATTCTCCTTTTTCGAACAGGAATTTGTTATTTTCGTCGTGTAGCAATAAGTAATTCATGTTCAAAGTGTTATTGTACTTTACTCGATAATTCAGTGGCTACAGATTACGATGTTGAATACTTTCGAACAAAATGGATATACCTGTATATAAAGTATTCGGAATATACAACATTGTGTCAACGTATAAAAGAAGAAGTTCACAGGGTTAAAATGTTTGGAACGCTATAACTATGCAATACTATGCATCGAACATTTTCACCGTACGACGACGACGACGGGGTCGGTCGCGGCGCATAAAAATGGCGGCGTTAGACGTTATGCGAGTGTAGCGGATAATATGGTTGATCTATAGTCTTAGAAAGCTAAGTCGATGAACGTTTGCCCGCAGCGATCGTCGACGATGATGACGGGAATCGCAGCGATAACGACAACGATGTTACAAGAATAAATAAATCCTATTAATACGATAATGAAGGTGACGTCACGCCGGGATTTTCAAAAGAAACAGACTGTTCGAGCAGAACACGCGGCGTGACGTTACAAGCTCCTCATCATTATTCTTTTTTTTTTCTTTTTCATCTGTTTCCATCGCCGTCTTAATTCTTCTCTTTTTAACTGTATAACCGTAATGATATGTGGTAATAATAATAACCATGAGATTAGCGGTAATTATGATTCAACATCGGCGACGTCTGGGTTCGGTGGTTTGGTCCCCCAACGCGGACGTCCCCCACGTTGCTGCCGTTTATAAGAAAGGTCGAACCTGTATCTACAAAGTCAAAAAGGACCGATAAAATGTGTAAAAGGGTTGTGGTCGGTCGGACACGAGTGTGTCCTTTCGGTGGCTCTGTGTAGAAATATGTTAATGTGTGTCTCTCCCTCTCACTCTCCCTGTATCTGTGGGCGTGTGTGTATGTGTGTGTGTGTGTGTGTGTATGCGTGCGTGTGCGTATGAGTCGAGCGTGTACACGGTTTTTTGTACAGAGTCCTCTGAATACAGCACATGTCGCTCCCCTGATACCGTATCGCGCTAATTCGTAATGAGCGTTTCTTTCTTTTTTGCTTCTCGTCTCTTCCTTACTTTTCTCGTATCACCCTGTCCGGCTTTAACGAAACTCTCCCTCGTCCTTGCGAGCTTCTGTCCTTTTTTCTTCTTTAAAGCGTCATGATATGTATATGCTATCTAGGAAACTCGGTGAATGTGTTTTTTTTTTGCCAGGGCGCGGCGTGTCCTTTTCAGGATGCGCTTCGTGATACATTACGTGGACACCGGGATCTGGGATTTGATCGTTTCCGTTGTCTTTTTCACTTCCTGTCCACAGAACAATGTACAGTGGAGCCGCGCTGGATGCATGAAACGGGACCGAAAACGCGTGCGAAAATCGAGGTTGTGCAACGAGAGAGGTAATCTGTGTTTTCCAGTTTCTTCATTCCGTATTTCCCCCACGCGACCACCACAATTCTCACCACGATTTACATTACTTCGAATCAGTATCGCCAGATTAAGGCTTTCCTACTCTATCTTACCCCTTCTACGACACCATTCTCTCATTCCCCGGCGGCGAGCATACCCACGCTTCCGCTACGGATCGGTCACCCAATTTGCGTTGCGTCTGCATCTGCCTCGTGATCAACACGTTAAGTGTCCAGCCCGATTTTACTTGCCGTTCCGTTCAGGCTATAGTTACAAGGTCCGTTAGGACCGGCGAGGCCTGAACGGAAAGTCTAGCGCCGGTCATTAGGGACCGGCGTGGCGTTTAACGTGTTAACCTGGTATAGTGTCGCCAGGTCAGGACTTGTGTGTCTCCACTCTAACTTCCCCTTCTACCATGCTATTCCCCATGTTTTCGCCACGGCCCGGTCACGTGACGCGTTTCGTCTCCGATACTGGCAGAGAGAGGGTAACGTTTTCCCCTCAATTCGTGCTCCCTCCCCTCATCTGGCGACATTGCTATAGACTGGCATCCTCTTGAACACCAACCCCAAGGCATGCGGCACGCGCTCCTAAAAAGCCTCGGACGGTGGGAGGAAGTCATTAGCTACCCTGGTAATACGCCGCGCACCGCTTCGAATGAGCTCGTAAAGACTATCAGAAAGGCCCTATTGCTGTCCCGCAGTCGGAACCGTTCGGCTGTCCGGGGGCCTTAAGAAACAAAAACTAGGTTTGGAGTAGGGGTGAGCGCAGGAGGAGAACCTCCGCCAATCTCCGGCCCTGAAACGCGTGTTCCTTCAATTAAAAAGGGCAGAATTCGCTGTAGTGAGTGTCCCATAAGATTGGAAGTGATATTAGTATGATAAAAAAATTTTTAAAATTTTGAATCGCCAAAAATCTTTTTGAGAAACATTTTTTTTAATATAAAACGAACCTATTTGCTAAATTTCAGCTGAATCGGATTTGACCGGTTTTCGAAACTATCGCCAGACTTTCTATCTACATAGATATTGGGAGTTTTTTTTTTAAATATGTGAAATTCAGCACGCGTAAGTGTATTTCTGTGATTGGATGTACTTATTTTTCGTTCAGTTAAGAAATCATAGCAAGTAGGATGTTAATCAATCGGCTACACGCCAAAGTGGTGCGACAGCGTAATCGTCTGTCACAGTTTGAGTTGTTCAAACTGTCGGTGACAGGGTTGTAAGATTGATGGTGTTGACGGGGACGACTCAACATGATCTTTAGCTTTGAACTAGCTCCTCGAAGGGCAGTGATTGTTAGGATGATTGATGCACTGCCGGGCAGGTTTGAACATCGAATATCGGATTCGTGATAATCAAATACAGAGAATATTATCAAAATGAAAATTTTGTTTATCTAAACAAAATATTTTGCATTATATTTCGTATCAATAAAATATAATCCAATTTCGTTGCATACGAACAACCGATGAAAGTAATTAAGTGAACCTACTGTTTAATTTCGAATTATATTTTTCTTTAAATTTAATTAGCAACTTTAGAGTTACTGATCGACTCCAGGTCAGGACTCCTGGTTAATAAATATATACATATGTATAGCTTGATTGGATACTTGACGGGGTCGAGCGTTATTGCAATGAACTTGTATTTATTCATTGCAATAAGTTTGTGATCACGAACTTTCGATTCAGTAATCACGATCGCAATAATTAGATTGTTTATTTGCTTCTCATCTTCCTTCGTTAAATCGTAGAAAGTCTTCATTAACTCTTTTGTATTATTATTTAAAATAATAAAACGCTCTTAATAAATATAATAAAATGCTCTTACAAATCTTCTTCCATTAAAATTAATTACTATTTTCATTTGTATAATTATATACTGTTTTTACTTATTATTTTTAACGACAAAATGCACAATTCTGTTACTCGGAATGCAGTCTAATGAGAAAGTAGCCCGTCTTATTGTGTAAAAGCAATAATTGAAAACTACATTGGATTGTCTTCAGAGTTTAGATACTGTATATCGGTACACTTGAAAAACTTGTGAATCAGAAACTTTAAAATTAAGACTTATTATCAACGGATTTTCGTTTTCGGAAACAAATTGTAATTATACAATTTAACTGTTACATTCTATTCTACTAAGCGGAAAATTGTTATTGAAAAGTTTTAAAAATTTTTGCAAGAACTTCTATATAATTTATTTACATTCCTGCTTCTTATATTCTCGATGTAAGATTTCTATACTTTTATCTAAGAAGTTATTACCCTGTTGTATGAGAAATTAACTTGGAATTTATAAAAATGTGAACAACTGTTAAAGCTTCGCTTAAGTAGAGAAAGAAACAATTATTAAAGATATAATATCACAGTTGAGAAAATTGCACATACGAAGTACTTAACAAAACGAGTAATGAAGTATAAATAGCTGGTAAAAACATCATTAACGGAACAATATAACCTTATTAATAACACATTTTATTTAAATCAGATAGAATAGATGAAGCAGAGTAGATGGAATAGATGAAAGTTATAATTATCAATTGCGTTTATCGATAGGACCAAAAATGTCCATTCATTTTCAAGGATGGTGTTCTCAAACACATTTTTAACACTCTCTTTAAAATCCTTCATTATCACTATTTCACCTTTGCTCTTGTATATTTATTCATCACAAATTGAACTTCGGCGAATATAATCATCCTCTGTCTCACATTTGCATTTTTTAGAAAGTGTCTGTCGATGTTTCCTTTTGTGTAAATGAACCTAAATCGAGGGTAAAGAAAACAATGCTTTCTGTAACTAGGTCATGCTTTCATCGTATTGTAGCACCCTTCAACGGAATTTCTTTTTTCTTATCCATATTTTTTTATCCATATACTTCGCTAGGGATTAGTTGATCGTATTTCAATACTGTCTGCTCAGCTTAGCAACAACTACATTACCAACAATCTTCGATAATCTGCAATACATTATCGACAGAAGTCTAGTAAAACTGCTGTTGTTTTTCGACTCTTCGTACAGATTCTCTGCTTCATGCTCAAACACTCTCAATATAGATGAACCTTCTATAAATGAATATCATCGTCTTCTCTGCGCCGTTCGACAATCGCTTCGTTCTCCGTCATAATTCTTTCAGTAAATGCATCGTTATAAAAGTCAAATTTTTACAATAACATTAACGTATACTTTATTCATCCATTTGTTGCATACAACTCATCGCACCGTTAAAGTGGCATCCAGAGCCTGCAGCGTGTCCAAGGTTGGGGTCTCAAAGGGAAGAGGACGCAACTCTTTCGGGCCCCGAGGAGTCCTTTTTTCGGGCACATCGGCTAAATGGATTGTCCGAATCCATCAGCGGAACTTGCCAGTTTTCGGTGCGAACATACTCTTTCGACCATGTTCGTCCAACCCCCGTTAGAGAGGGCACTTCTCCTCGAACGTAATTCGGGGATCACGAGAGGGGGCTGTTGATTGGTCCCGTCGGTATTCAGGGTGCGCATTATGCGATATACATAAATATATACATGCGTACGTGTGCCATTTTTGCTTCTGTGTACATACGCGGCTCTCGTGCCCACGGTTTCTCCTGTGCTCACGCACGACATTGTGCGTGTCCCTTCGGTGTGTATAGATCGTGTATTGTTCGTCCGTCGGATGGTTGCTAGGTAAAGAATACGCTAGGGTAAGAATACTAAATCTCTCCAGGCACACGTGCCGCCACAGGCACCGTCGCTATTGGTCCAAGACGATGACGTAGAATCGGTCACACCGAGACCGAGTGAAACAGTATGGCAGGGCTGGGCACGATTGTTTCAATTGAGAAAAAACCGTCCCCACCGAAACAGGGATTGGTGGGGGAAGCAAGCATTTGAGGGGCCCAGGTCTGCCGTAGTCTCTCAGGACTTTGAAGTCATCGTTCCATTTCATTCGGTCCCGATGCGACCGCTGCCGTTCTTCGTCATCGTCCTCGGCCAACAGCAACAACTGCGTGCGGTGATCGGGGAGTCAGACCAGATCGAGGGATTTGAGGGGAAACGCTATAGTCAGAGCCCGCGTGACGTCACGAAGCTATACTGTAGTCTATCTCACGATCCCATAGTACGGATCGTGACGTCACTGGTTACCCCCACTATTGGTGGGGCAATTCCCAGCGCGTGACGTCATGTATTTCCTCGGAGGTAATTTTTGCCGGAACGCTGCTCAGAATAGAATGAGAACGTAATCTACTTTGCCTAGCCATCGTCTGGCGAACGGGAGAGTACGCGTGTGTGTGTTGTGCAAGGTCTCCCGTAATGGATGGTTCGGTTGAATAACAGGCGAATCGAAAGTACCAAATGATTTCGAGAAAATGAACTTTGAAGGTCTGATGTAACACGCGCGTCTCGCTACCGAGTAAGCTTCCGGCCTTCTTAGCTCGTTCGCGAAGCGTTTGCGTGCTGTACAGGCACGATTACTTGCGACAACGCGGCGCGTTAAGGTCAATTTACACTGTACGGTACGGATAATGTACGGTACGGTACGCATAAACTGTCGTGCCGGTGCCGGTTTGTTCCGTTGACGCTACGTGCCGTTAAGTGTAAAACGACCTTTAGGTGTACCGCTGAACAATCCGCCATTTGTTTAAACGAGACCGGACGATTGCAACATAAAAACGCGGCGAGCAACAAGAAGTATCATTTAGATGGGAACTTTTCGAGGTCCTCCGGAGTAAAGAAACAATTTTGCGCGAGTCAGGCGGACTACCGGTGTGTACACGTAATAACAATCTACAGAGTACTGATTCTAGAATCTTGCGTGGAACTTCAGCGCCGCGAAAAAGGTGCACCGAGTATGTTCAAACTTGATTTTCTCGAAAATTTGATTCTGCAGTTTCAAGGTAGCTTTTTATATGGAGAATAGGTCTACATTTGGACTGAATTACTCATTATAGGGCGCACTGTACACGAGTTTCTGGAGGTTTGTTAGTAGTTTCTTCAACGTCTCTTTTTACATTCTCTGAGATGAGCAAACGAATTTTTCGTGTGAGATTTAAATACAATTTTCCGCGATGATGATACTTCGGTCACTGCATGCTCTACACTTTTTATTAATTAAATTTGTATGTCGAATGTGAAAATGAAAAACCAGAGTACCCACTTAATTTGTTATTATACGTATTGTGATGTTATTGAAACAATAAGGAATTTGTTATTGTACGTAGAACAACAAAGGATTTCCACTCGGAAGAATAAGTACTCTTCGGTAAAGCATACACTGATCAAGCACCGACCGAAATAATTACCAAGTGTAATTATAAATGTCCGTCGGATTAAAAAAATAGGGAACGTCTTGATGTGTGGACAAGTAGTCGTTAATTGCAATGCGTGTGGTTATTAACGCGTGCGTGCGTGCGTGTGTGTGCGTCTGTGTGTGTGCGTGTGTGTGTTTAGTATAAATAGATGGAAGTGCGATTGTGATAAGCGATTTCCATTGAAACCGTTGCGTTTCAGTAGGAAGTTAGGTGTATCATGTTTTCAACTCGAACGATCTTACGTAATGCCTTTTTGTTCTCCGGGAAATTGTTCCTTCCGCGACACCAGTGATATCGTTTTATGTTACCCCATGGATGGCTCAGCTCTTTCTGTTGGCCTTTCCCGCATCTTTTCTTTTATAAAATCGTCGATTAGTAACTTTGCTTTAAGTGTAAATTATTGTCGCGCATAATGGTTAGAAAGACATATTTATGACTGCGATATTATTGTGTAAATATACTTTTTGTACCCCAATGACTTTACAAGTACTCTGGTTTTTACACTAGACCGACGTGTATCGATATACAAGCGTAGATACCTATTACCAGGGAACCTTATAATATCAATACTTTGAGTCTCTCTCTGTGTCTTTTCTTCTTTTAATATCTAATATCATTATTTTCTTAAATACTTTTCTCTCGTGAAAATCATGAGTCGATTGATAGTCATTAACAGCCTGGTTAGCGTACAATACACTGATTTCAACTTCATTGCTATACCTTTTTTTTCTAGGGGTGCGCGGGTCGCCGAGCCTTCGATCGGGTCAGGTCGGGCTGGGATCCCAAAAGATTGCAATGTACCTGGAAAGTTAAATTGCGAAATTAACTTGCAATCGTTTGATTACAAATTTTTCAGATGATCAAACTTGATTCCACCCGACTACAGGTTCGGGTACAAGAATATCGCAAACTTTCGGGTTCCTGACCCGACCCGACCCGAAACCGAAATTTCGGGTACCCGCACATCCCTTTCGGTTTCATATGAAAACAGGCGAAAGAAGTTTTTCTAATTGTGTTTTAGCTGCGTGCACTGAGGCGAAGTGCCGTATTTTTCTTTAGCTTACAGATGAGCTCAGTATGCGATGAAATTTACTCTGAAATGGAAACTTTTTCAATGATTTCTTTTTTTTTTTTTGTTTTATTTTGTACCGACGCACTCGATTAAATCGGCAATAACAACATTTATTTACAAGAAACCGTATCGTTTCTTTTGTAGATCGAACTTCTGCCCTCCGTGGCATCGTACCTGGAGATTTTTTTCACGTGAAAAGTTGCGAAGTCAACTGACCAGAAGTATTTATGAAATACATACGTACGTAAATATGCAGTCGTTTGATGGACGGAATTAAATCGATTATACAATGCTTTGCGTACTTGTCGAAACTGTTTTAACAAACGAACTCGGAATATCAACGAATGCTTTAAATCGTAAGATCTTCTATGAGTAAACATTTCTTTTACTACGTTAACATTATACTTTAGTTTAATATTTCAGTTTATCTTCACCTAGCAACATTTGAACATTAACTGGAAGTAATGGAATATTTACGAAACATACATGTATTATATTTTAACGAAAGGCTATAAGGGTTCAAAATTTATTTTACTTTTGTTTGAGCAATACTGATGTGTTAATTTTGTCGATAACATGTTCGAATCGGCCTTTCGGACACACGATTTGATAAGGGATAATTCTAAAGCGATATCACTGTTTCCAGAAGGAGCTTCGTCGTCAAAGACAATATTTTATCAATATTTCAGCAATATGAAAATTCACAATTTCGGAGACTCTTGACGGTTAAAGTGATGGGGGGCTGTTTTCTATTTAATCGATCCAGAACGACATAACATAACATAAACAAATATGTTAAACTCTACCCTATGTTTGTGCTAAAAAATTATCAATTCTGAAAAATTAAAAAAATGCAAAAACATTGAAAAGGAATATTTTTTAAAATCGTAAACTATCTTCATAATGATTTGATGGTAAATAAGTAGAACTGATGAATTTGCTTTACGTATTTATCAGAGGATATACAATGATAAATTATGATCACTAGACCGCGAATCTTTATGCAAAATAAACATTTCCTAATTTCTTTCTTTCGTTAAGTTGAAACTGATAGACTGATATCCTTAAATCTTTTTCACATGTACAATTTGACAATAATATTGCTAACAGAGGTTGTCGCTTTGGAAAAGTCGTAGGATCGTTTAAACGGAAAGCATCCGAAAATAGACGAAAGAGTGTTTGTATCGTTCGTATCTGGATCACGATCGATCCGAATATTTACACGTACGTGGACGTATGTGCGTGTGAAACGTTTAAAGTTTCTATGTAGGTGTGCAATGCGCGGCTGTACACCGAAGATCCTTAACCCACGCGTCGCTCGACTTTTACTACGTCCTTATTCCGAAAACGAGATCCTCTTCGCGACATTCTCTCCCCCGGTATCGGGCATTCCGAGACTTATGCCACCACCGTTCCTTACATCGACGATACTATTCTCTCTCATTTCTGGTTTTACTTGCAACTATACTGCTTTTCATTCCTGAGCTGACGTCTCAAAGCCTTTAGAAAGTCTGGGCAAGATTTTAACCTTTCGTTGCATTATCGTTGATGCAAACATCGCTTTAATATTAGCACTGTACACGCGGCGATGCAAACATTTTTCATTAATGTTTACGAGAGTAAGAGTTTACATTCCTAACAAGTTCGCGATGAATAAATCGTCTCCCCCCCCCCCCCCGCCCTTAGTACGTACAAACTGTAAGAAAAATCCTGCGTCGTATTGCTTCGAAGTTGCTACAATGATGTGAGCTATCATTAAAATGAACATTGTTAAATGTTTATTGGTTCTCCATCCTCGGCATGTATCCCCCGTCTCGAGACTGGAAAGAGTTGTGCTTCCTGCTACGCAGTCTTATTCGCTTAACACATCGATCGCAGAGTAGGTACATAATTAACGCTCGCTTAAACTTATAGCATAATTGAGAGAAACGTTCGTGGCGCGGTACAATTTGCAGAATAGTATTTCATTCTGCGTTGAAACGACACACTTTTCAAAGCAATTTCACAGTAATCCATAACGGCTGTACGCACACCTCTCAATTATATGTTATATTAAACGATCTCGGTAAACGTTAACAATGATTCTCAAGGCAATAATTCATTCCGATAATAATCACTTCATCCGAAAATAATGATTATCCGAGTAAATTAATAGGCAAGCGTTCATAATCATGACAACAGTAATTAATGTCGCCGTAATAATAAGTACGTACAAATAAATATATGTATATAAATATATGTATAAATGTATATAATACAATGTACTATATATAAACAGAGATTTCGCGTTATCATTGTCCAGATTTTTCTCGAAAATGGCAAATGCATGCAACAATGACAAAGTATAATTCGGTTAAGGAGGCAAATATTGTAATGAGCAAAAAATTGTCCCCGAAGTCACATTTTTTTCGACATTGTAAGATCATTGATATTTTGTTAAACAAGACTGAATTTAACTATCGTCGCGTCATACCCAAGATCGAGACGCGAATTCAACGACCTACAATGTGTGTACGTTCGTGCGGCATTGAGTATAGAATATAAATGAAAATTAATATGAAAAATCGGTGGGGAAAATTCATTTTCTAAAATAATTAAAACTATGTTCATTCTGCAAACTTTGATGCATTATTGTTGATAATTGTTTGCAGTACTAATATTCTTTTTGTTGTTCAAGGTCACACGATGGTTCACACGATATTATAGGCTGTTGGATCAATCGATTAATAAAACTGTTATTTCAAATTAGTCACGAATTTCTGCGACATCTAATGTTGACCATTCAAACGCTGTTATTTCGAAAAGGTGTATGGAAAAAATGGTAAGTACCGAACTCGTAAGGAACCATATTCTCTTTCAATTCTGTTTGAACAAACTTTCGATAAAACGTACCCTTTCTGCGAAATTCATTAGAAATTAAGGAAAAACTGTCAAGGGTGCTCTGTCGGCACCCTTTCCCGGAACCATTCGGCGAGGTTGCGCCAACAAAATGAGAGACAAAATTTTTGATCAAGTATAGATAAGGACCACCCTAGAGGACAACAATAACGCGAACACTCTGCGTACTATCGAACGGATCCTCTATAAAAGAACGAAAACGTAAGCGCAATGACGTTTTACGGTACGTATGCAGCGAAAGGTTTGAAAATCCCCAAGATTTCTGTGCTCGGGACTCGTTTTTCGCCCGAGGATTCCGACGGCCAGCGACCATAAACACGCTAATCCCGCGAAATTAAAGACAACCGTTGTTCGGCCAGCGAAACGTTAGTGGCCCTGTTTTGACGGGACGCAGCGGAGGGATCTCGTCAGAAGTACCGCTGTCTTGTAACAAAAATTCTTTGTAACGCCCCGTATGCAAATGTTTAAGCTCTCGAGATTCACTAGTCTCATTACGCAGCCCCTGCAACACTCGCCGCATACTTTTGAAAAATTTTTGACAGCGCAACTCTACTCCCCCCTCGGCTCGTAAATTATTCGGCTCTCACAAAGACGAAGCTCTCATCGGGCACGCCTCTAAGCTGGCTGCCGATGAATATTCCTCGCCTCTTTAAACGATCCTCTACGCTCACGCCCTGTGCACCGACGCTTCCTCGGAGCTTTCGTCTGTCGCAGGTGGCGACTCTCTTAACACGGCGGTTTACCCCTTCCCCCCTCTCTCTCTCTTTCTCTCTCTCGGTAAATATTCCGTTCCGTATATACAGCAGAGCTATCTAACGTAAGCTTCATAGCTCGCTGAAGTCCTCCCTCTCTAACTTCGTCACGGTTCTCTAACCAGCTCTATCTCCGCGACTATTGTCACTATATTGCCATTGCCACTGCACCGTACAGTTGACGACAAAGGAATGGTGAAGTCGTAGAGGGTACTTCGACGGGTAGATTATGCTAGTGTTTTGCCCTAGCTTCGCTCGCGAGGACATTCCCCGCTGTGCTTTCGTTTGTCAAGGAAACACGAGCCGTCGACTTTTGTCCACGTCGAAAGCGAGCATCCGAGATATCTGTCTTTTACATATGTACAACGCCACCAGCGTTTCGAGGGACGCACGAAACTGTACTTTTATCCTTCCCGGTTTTGAATCTAACAGAACTGGCACGATTCTTTTCAACGTTGTTGTCATTGGACTGCGGATTTCACGCGTTTCTGACAAAAATCAAATCAAATTGTAAAGAGTGAAAATATTCCAGGAATCTGTACATACTGTTGTATAATTTTAGACTCGTTGAAACTTATTAACCCCTTGTCCTATCCGATAACTACCGATTGCTCGAGCCACAATAAATAAGGTCGGTCGGTCACGCGTCGAGCTATTTACCTGTTTAGCCGTGTGCTCGAACTTGCGCAGAATGTATGCGTCTTACGACATGTATATTTCGCCGCAACGAAAGTAAGAAAATATCGAGAACAACTGAACCACGGGTCTGACTCGTGTTGTTTACGTTTGGTCCGAACGAGGTACCACAGGTCTTGCTTATTGTTTTTGGCCCAAATTTGTTACCACGAGTCTCACTCGTTGTACAAGGGGTTACGGACAGAAATAAATATCCTGTGCACGACAACGGATGCAGACAATTTTCATTTTGCATAAACATTCGCGGCCTAGTAATTATACGCTGCAATGTGACGCGAGCCTCGACGGTGATTCGCGTGTTCAGGCAAGTTTTATCGTAGGGTTTTACTACTGTCGTTGTCTTTCGTTCGTAATGGCTCGTGGAAGCACAAAAGATCGAATTGTTATGAAGTTGTGGTACTTCTGCACCGTGAACGCGTTTTTTTATAACTAGTTTATTGTGTTGCTTTTCGCGGGATTAACTGACAGCTCGTGTCCGTTACTTCTGTTTCGTCGACGGCGAAAGAGCGAGCAATAACGAGCACGTAAGAGAACGCTCCGACCGATAAGCTGTTAAGCTATAAAACGATCCCATAACCGTGTCCATAATCGCTTTATCAAACCCGAGCGATGCGCGACTGTAGCAACAGACTGCTCAAAGATTTAGGGCTTCGAGCCCTTTTGAAAAAGTTATTCCACACGGTGTTTCGATGTTGTTGGCGAGCATTACTAGCGGACTGTAGGGTGACACGGTGTCGCAATAATTTTTCCAAGAGGACACGGCTTTGTTAGACACTCAAAACTCGTCTCTCCCTGTCGCCTTGTTTAATTTACAACCTCACAATTTCTCTGCTGTCAACTGTATGCAGATACCAACCTATATAGAAACAGAACGCTGTGCTACGAGAGAACAACGAAAACGAGTATGGGAGCACAATCGCAGCCTAGCACGATATCAAATACATTGGCCGATCAAAGAGTAGAATTAATTAAAAATAATATGAAACGATTTAAAACGTTCTATACCCTCGAATCGCACCTGCTGGTTTTTGTCATAAATGCGTAAAATCTGTAGTCTAGTTATATGCTCCGCTTAGCTTTCCATTAAGCTGTCCCATTAACTCGTAGTCGGTAATTGCTTTTCCATGAACTTAACTGGAATACTTTTTAGAAAATATGAAATATGCACTTCGTTATCGCGTGAAACGGTAGCGCGCAAATGTAATATACTATAACCGAAAAAACGTGAAAAGCATCGATGTGAACAACGGTGTCGTTAACGTTTTTGTTACCGTGGAGATCGCCGATAGTAGGCATTGTCGTACATCCAAGGGACAATCGAGTTCTGAGCCTATTCGCTACGAACTGACAAGGAACATTATTGATGATAACGTCGCACACTTTTTTATGTACTTCGAAAGTATGCCATAGAGGTCAGGCAAATGTAAATTAAAAATGCTAGCAATATCCATATTTACCTCTGAACCAAGCATTGTCAATTATCATATGCGTAATGGACCTATCGCTATGATTGTATTAATTATCATTTATTATCCTTCATTTGTCTAAATGTTATTCGTCGCTAATTGAATATTTTCATTTGTTCTAATTTATTCGTGTAGAATGAACATTAAACAGACCGTTCCATCATTTTCCACATTTAGTCCTTCCTCTTTTTTATTTTTGTTGATCCCGCAAGGTTAAATCGGTTTTTGGTAGCATTTTTAATTTAAATTTTTCCTGGCTTCTACGACGTATACTTTCGATCTACGTAAAAAATATATGCAATTTTATCATTGGTTTAACCCTTAGCACTCGAATGGCGACCGTAAGGCGCCACTAAAAATTGCTGTATCATTATTCAAAAAATATTTTTTACATTATTAAATTTGTTTGTATTTAATAAATTACTAAACACTTCATTATTGTACGTGTAAATTGCACCATTTACGTATGTATAACACGAAGAAAAAAATATATTGAAGGGAAATATTCTAGGTCGGAAGAAATGTTTCGTTTTGGAGTTAAAATAGCTTCGAGTGCAAAGGGTTAATAGTGTTCTTTATAAGTGTAGAGCAGCCCTGGGCAATTGGTAGCTCGCGAGCCACATGCGAGTCCTCTTGCCACTCCTGAGACCCCCACCATGCTCCTATGGAGCGTGGAAGAAAGGGGCGGGGAGCTAAGAACCTATATAGGAGGTTGTCTCCAGCAGAGACAAAAGCACGGTAGGGTAATATGAAATGGTCAGTGGTGGGGGAAGCTGTACATTGGTAGTGGGGGTCGTGAAGCGACGGCGGGGAAGAAGCTGCCCAGGCCTGGTTTAGAGTTTCCTACGTTCTCGTATTTTGCGAATTGTTATGTTTTTATCCGTTATCTCAAAAGTAAATATTAAACAAATTCTATAATAATGGTGAATCATGTATAGCTGTTGAACACTGTCAAATATTACCAAGTAACTATACACCCCTTTAGCTAGTACGGGTGCTATAATTACTTTCAGAACACGAGTTGCGTTCGATGTTCCTGTGACTATAGTCGTCTTTAACAACAAAAAGGTTAAATGTGTGCGATACTTGAGCGAAAAAGTTTTCACAATGTTCCAGCTTATAAGTTAATGGCTACAAATGGCGGCCATTAGATAACAGATCTATACATACACATTCTCAGATTAATGTATAGGTATGGAAATGAGTTCTTCCCGATTAACATCGCGCAATCAATACGGCCATTCAAACGGAAATATTCTCCAGCCCTTTCACAGATTTGAAGCATTACAATAGCAATTAACAGAGCGCTGGATAACGCTGAAATCCTCCGGTATAAATGAGTATAGTGGATACGAGAAACTTGTCAAATGCGTGCCGATTATCTAAATTGTATCCCCTGAATTAATTCGTTATTATTTATTATGCGCAACTTGTCGCGATAAATATAGTATCTACAGTCTGTCGTTTTCATATTACAGTCGCCCCCCTCCCCCCCGGTCTGAGAGTTAATATTCATTTCGAGGTTGAATTCAATATTTTATACGATTGCTCAAATTTTGAGAACCGGAAGATATTTTCTTTTTTACAAGAACGTGTCGAAGAGAATATATGCAGTCAGTGGAACGAGGAGAATGTACAAAGAAACAGTTCATACCTTTTAGTTTTAGAATAAAAAATCTTTCATTTCAGACGTTATAATGTTTGTCACCAATGGCGGCCATCCATTCATGTATCAATAAAAGGTCATTTCAAAAACAGTGAAGAATCTTGCCATTTTTTAATATTTTATACTGTAACGCGCGTGGTTATTAACGCGTGCGTGTACTCGGAGAAAACGGAGAAAAACGAAAAATCGATTTTTTGAAAATGAAAAACCAGAATGTCACCTCGAGGAGACAGAATTCGACGTCTCCTATTCGTCAGAACTTGTCCTCTGACGCGTATTGCTAGAAAAAGTGACCAAGTAGCCGAGATAATCTGTGACACGAATCACATCTGGGGGAACAATTCAGCGAAAATATTTGATATCGAGTGCAAGTTGCATGTGCACGCACCGTTGAGCGTAGGTGCTCGAGTACGAGAATTATACCGAGCGAGAGAAGCTGCATCGTATGTACATATGTATACATGCACTGGTCCGCGCACGGCACCGATCTGTAGAGGCGGATGTATTCAACTACAGCGTGGGCCAAAATTTGTAGTAGAAATGAGGACATGGATATAATACAGTTAAAAATAAGACGAAAATCTCGAATAACGAAATTGCGTTGAAGACTTCATTTTCGAGAAAAGTGGATTGGAAGATTTGTCAAATACACGTGTGCTGATAAGTACAGTTTTCTTTCGATATAAGACAGCGATGTTTATTTCGCAACAAGGAAATCTCTGTCCCCCCATTTTTTTTAAAGTTGTCCGTTCGACACCGCTTAGTGTCGTAACGAGAGGGTATGTCCTAGACCACGCCTGGGCAATTGGTGCTCCGAGAGTCGATGACGTAGAATCGGCTACCCCCACTATCCGGTCGTTTACTTCCCTTGTAGCAAGTAGGTACCCTTATCCGCAATACGTCGAAAGCAGTCCCGAACTATCGTCTTACGTCGAAAGAAAACTGTAGAAATCAGTTGAAACGTCTGATCATGTCGATTCTACTTCTTGTTAAGGGACCGGTCTCCGTGGATTCGCGATAAGGTAGAGTGACTGCATTACCATCAAAAAATGGTTTTACGTGCTTCAAGTTTTCGTCCTTAAATAAGAATATTTTGTCGTTGGTAAAGGGCTCATTCGAAAGAGGAAGGTTCAATCTAGTGAGCGCTGGTCAGGAGCTGCCGAGATTATGCAGATATTTGGTAATATAAGCGTTCGAAGTAGGCCAAAAATTGACGATGCGCATGCCGTGGAATCCCAAGCATTTTTATGTCATTCGATGAGTTTTCAGGATGATGTCGAGAGCAGCGCGCGCTAGAAAATATCTCCAACTACAAATTGAGCTATATTTTGTCTTGATTGTACAGAGCAAGAAATGTGACAATTTTAGTCACAGACTTAAGACTCGTCGGATCAAGACCAAGACGAAATTATTAATTAAAAAGTCACGTGACTATCCCGGGCCCTTAAGTGAGTACCTAACGAATTTTTAAATCTAATTTTCTAAAAAACGAAGCCTCCAACGCAATTTTGTTATTCTTTTCATTTTCGTGTTATTTTTAGCTGTACTATCTCCCTGACCTCACTCGTACCACAAAGTTTGACCCAGCCTGTATAAAATGTGTCAGCCATGCTTTCTGGTGTTCCTGGCGAACGATGCGAGCGACTGATTCGTGTTTATCGGAAGAAAGCCGGATTCGGGAACAAGCGTTGGAGGGATCGAGAGGATTAGAGCCAGTCAACGGGAAACGCGAAGCGTGAAAAAAAAAAGAAACACAGAAAGAAAGAAAGAAAGAAAGAGATACAGGCTAACGTTGGGTCGCGAGAAATCCCTGAATATTGTTTGATCGGTGCATACGAAATGTCGGACCTTTTGTGCGCGCGGAGCTCGCTTAGTAAGCTTCTCCGCTGATTTGGTCGATTTCTCGGTTCGTCAGCGATTATACACGAAAACTCTTTCTCCCTTTTGCAAAGTTGCCGAGCCCGAACGCCGCTCGCTGATTTAATTAAGAGCTCCAATTAATTGCTACCGCTAATTGCTTCGGCTTTACTACGCATCGTTCCTCTCGCAAGCCAGGCCGACAGGATGTACAGAACAATTCGCTCGGGAAGATCACGGTTAGTTTACGGTAGAGTTCTTGACCGATCAGAGCATGCGGACTTTCTTGTCCTACGTCTATTAGAATTGTGATATGGATTATACATAGTACTTAGACATTGCGAATTTTCCTCTGTCGGATGCCTCCTCTTCATATTTTCTTTGCGGTGGCTTGCTAACAATAGGTTTACGGAATACTAAAAGTCACAATTTTGTATTACTTTATAGAAATAACAAGAATATATCTATTCAAAATTTCAGCCATTTTTTAAAAATAATACATATCTAAAGAAATAAATTTTCTGAACAATTCCTGATGGATGCGTCTTTGCAATAATCGTCAATTCGAAATATTCGTAAACCTAGTGTTAATAATCTTCAACGAAAATGTCCGAGTTCCGTACCTATTGTTCCTCCTATTATCATTAGACTCCCGATCTTTATGGAAAATAAAAAGTTTGTGCATTAACACTAAACCTACCACCGCCGGTCAAAATGACCGTTCCAGATTTTTTATTTTACAATTACTGAAATTGTAAAAGTGCTTTCGTGGGAAATGATTAAATAAATATATTTAGGAGAGAATGTATTATATTACGAACCGCACAAAATCCAAATAAATTCAATCTCGTCATTCTTATAAGACAACGTGTATCAGTTGCTTTTAAGGCTCGGTAGGTTAATTGCAACACAGGAGCTGAATAGAAATTTACACTCTTAAAGTCTTTTAGCCTTTTCACCGTTTCAAATTGCATAAAATCCGGAGTCTAATTAGCATTATCTGCCAAAAAGAACCTACGAAACGGCATTCTCTCAGTATTAGGCAGCTCGGGATAAATCCTGTGTTTCCGTTGTAAAATATAGAAAGGTACACTTGCGTACGCAGAAACTAACGAAACTCGTTCGCTGTAACGAGTACAATCTCACACGTTCAGAAACCATACTGTCAACGCAATCGAACAACATGCACGTCGGTGTCGTTCATTTCGGAGCGTTCGCTTAATCGACAGATAAGCAATTCGCGTAAATCGTCCGCCGCGAAAGTGGCTAACGAAAATTCGCCTGTTTAACAGAAGCTGTCGTCCTATTTAAGAACGCGTGTAAAATAATCTCGACCAAACAACAGACTCAAAGACTAGCTCATTGAAAATTCCGCTATATAGTATGAAAACTCAAGGAGGCAGTCTCATCTCTGGTGAAAAAGTCGATGACGCTATTAGCACCTGTAAATAAGAATTCGAATCGACGCGACAATTAGTAAAACCTTTGTGGTCTGGGTGAAATTGCTCGATTGCTCAACGCAAAAACGACGCTGGTGCTGTAGACAGAAATCGTTTAGGTTTCCATTAAGTGTTCGGACATTTCTTGTTACGTACGTTAGAACTAGAAACATTTGAGCGTACTCCGGTTAGACGACAGGGCCTCGTGACGGGAATTTGTTCCTAGCACGAGTAACCGACTGTTGAAACTCCGTCGAGATGGGAGGAAGGAATGAACGAACGAAAAGAAATAAAGGGGGAAAGAAGGACAGAACAGTTCTAATAATTCCCGTGGCGTCGTAAAAAGCGACGCGATTCGTCGCGGTAAAAATCCGACATTTCATCCGCAGCGATCTAATATTCTCTTATAGACCGTGCAATCTTGATACCCGTCTTCAGCTTGCTCCTCCGGCAATCTTTCCCCTCATCGTTCCCGATTCTCTCACCCTATCTCGTTCCGACTTGGTCGTTCCAACTTCGAACGCAACGGCCCGGTCGAATGCACCTCGGCAGTGGAGAGTAGTTCTTGGTTCCAGCTTTTAACCCAAACCTCCGGCTGTCTTGGTCCCGTTAGTCCGCAGGTTAGAGTTCCTCCGGTCCTCCTCTGGAACCCACGGTACAAGAAGAAAAGGAAAAACAAAGACACTAGAGACACTTCTGCTCGGGCGACAATTGCTACTAAATTGGCACGCGTTTCAAAGAGGTTAACCTCTCTCGGCTCGAGCTCCTTTTGCAAGTGTTAAATAACCTAAGGAGCCCGTGCTATTGAAAAGCAGTCGAGAACTTCGTGCCTTCGAAGCATCTGTTGAACCCGGATCGAGCGTGCAGATATATCCGATCCTCGCTTCAGAAATCGTCAACGACACGATGCTTTATCGAGCTTTGCAATAAATTGAATCTGTAGCGATTCGAACTTGTTACAGCAATGTCTCGAGAATTTTGCAAAATAACAGAGCGCATCGATTGTTCCTGCACGTGAAAAGTGGTTTTATATTGTGCAAATGAACATTAAAGTCGAAAAGCTTATGGTGGCAGTAACTTTAAAGCTTTGCAAATCTACGAAAGAGACTTAATTTCTGTTTCGACTGTTTTTTTTTTTTTTTTAGACCAATTGTTCGTATACAATATGCGTATTATTCCAAGGGTCTGCTTTTTACTTGATACGTCGCTGTCGACGTTTCTTCTGAGCCGACTCGGGTCCACCACTGTTGGCAGATTGCCGTGGTTCTGGGGTACTTTAGCTTCTATATAATTTCAGAACCAAGCCAAAACGGTAATTGCGCTACATTTGATTTTTATTCGGTTTTATTTGGACATGTGAAATTGCACCGCTTTACACCATTTACTCCACCTGTTGCTAAACACCCTGCATATCGACACCGCACTAGTGACTATGGCATCACGCATGATTTAACTTTGTCGAAGAGAGAGGTATTTCCAAAAATTCTAAAATCTATCAATACAGTGATTCGCTCGATCACAGAACTGTGGACTGTATGTATTTATAGCAAAAATGGATGCATTTTAAAACGATAGAAAGATTAAAATAATGTATTAACACCGGATTATTAAACTAAGAATGGAACGTCTATCTGGCTTCTGTCCCTTAAAAAAAAAATTAAAATTTGCAATCTATTGATCAGGCACAATCCAAATAAATTTTTTAAAAGTGGATCGGGCGACTTTAATTTGTTCACGAAGCTAGTTCACTAGACCCCTTTAATGATCGTCTCATAAGATGTTAGCTGTACTGTAAAGTATGGTCGGAGTCTGAAGAGAAGAGACTCGGAGTGGTACAGGGGCAAGAGGGATAAGCTTATCGCTCCGCCTAATCCCCACTTTGAACGCTCACGTGACCTTGAGATACTGCACAAGTCGACATACAGTAGTGCACAATTAAGTGGGGGAGATGGCTTCTTCTTCTCTTCATTCTGACGCGCATCGTCATCCTTCTCGTGCGACGCGATACTATAGACTCGAAGTAGTAGTTGTAACCTACTCGGTGAATAGCGAGAATGCGTGTGACTCAGCTGTGTAAGTGCGTGTGTGTGTGTGTGTGTATTCTCTCCGGCCCCGAACGATACGTTCAGGACACCCGAACGGGACTAAGGTTGATCATCGAGAACTTACCAGCTTTCGTGGCGAACGAAACATCTTTGGGAAGATTGGTCTTGATGGCGTTCATCCGTCTGTTCAATGGCCCCTGGCCTCCGGGGCAGCCTACTCCAGGTGTCGCGCCAAGGCCAGAAGATAGGGCACCAGCGCCCATAGACGGTCCACCCGGTGGCATATGTGATTGTGGACAGCCAGATGGACCCGCGGTCCCTCCTCCTCCGACCATGCCTGGCACACCCGGAGTTCTGACTCTTGGCTGCTCGACCGGAAGTACGCGGCGTCTCTTCTTTGGTAGCTTGGCTCGCGCCTGCGTGTGACTGTAATACATCGCAAAGTTGCTGACGATCACGGGCACCGGCAGGGCGATCGTGAGTACACCGGCCAGGGCGCAAAGCGCGCCAATGAACATCCCGAGGTAGGTCCTCGGCACCATATCCCCATAGCCAACGGTGGTCATCGTGACCAGAGCCCACCAAAGACCCAGTGGTATGCTCTTGAAGTCGTTCTGTGGGTTGTGCTGGGTTCGTTCGGCGTAATAAACGAGACTGGCGAATATCACGATACCAAGGACCAGGAAGAAAACGAGGAGAGTTAGCTCTTTCGCGGAGGCGCGGAACGTCTGTATCAAGATCTTCAGGCCAGACGAGTGGCGTGTCAGCTTGAACAGTCTCATGATACGTATGATGCTCAAGAACTCAAGGATATCCGCGTTCTCCAGATGGGAGGCGAACCGTTGAAGCGCCAGATCGAGATAGAAGCTGAACGTAGCGACCAGATCGATCAGATTCACCCAGCTTCTGATGAAGACGAACCGGTTCGGGCTCGCAGTAATACGTATTAGGAACTCGAGAGTAAACCAGGCGTTGCACAAGCACTCGATGTAGAAAAACCAGTCCTGAGCGTTCGTGTGCGTTTTGTCCACTGTCCAAGAGGTTATGTTGTCTTTTTTCACCGTCCGGTTCACGATTACTGGCACTCGCAAGTCCGGATGCGTCTTCACGCAGAACGAGAGGATCGAGATGCAGATGAACAAAACTGAGACTATGCTGATCACCTGTGGAACAATTTCAACATTCGATTATGTAATTACGGAACGATTGTAAAGTGTACAAACCTTGGCTGACGAAGAGGAATAGGGTTCGTCGAACAGCGACCACATTTGGGGCTTGAGCTTCTGCCACCAGGTGAGCGTGCCCGCGTAGTACGCCTCCTCGAAGCCGAACTTCCTTGCCAGCTCCTCCTCGGTCGGCTTCTCGGTATCAAGGTCCAACCTGTCGAGGACTGTCAGCGTTTCCTGCGTGTCCCGATGCTAGAAGAGTGGGTCGGGGTGGAAGAGAGGGGGATGCAACAACGATCGTTATTCGTACCTGCGAAAGTCTCTCGCTCTCTTGAGGGTGCGTTTAATTTTTTGTTTTGTTTTGTGCTTTCGTCGGGACAGATAAAGCGCGTGCAAAGCGTACGTGAATATCCACACATGGAACAAAAAGAGTCATTCTGTATCGGGCTACGAAGCTAAATCTAATCGCGCCGCCACAGTGTCACGAATCGCCAATCCAGCTGGACAAATACCACTTTTCGGTGGCCCTCATAACATCCCCTAATTAATTATTACAAGTTACCGAAGTAAGTCCAGAATAACTGGAACTACTAGAACAACTAATACCCTTAGTATCTGTCCAAAGTTGACCGTTCTGAAAGTTTGTTCTTCGAAGGAACGTATTTTACTGAACTCTGGTAATACATTTTCCTATTTTGTGCCAGATATTTTTCAAGATATGAACATTAAAATACAGTAAGTTATATTTTATTATTTCATTGTACAAATATGTTTTCCAGTTTCTAAACTGTATAGGAAAAATTTGCAAATTATGTCGATGTATTCCGACCCTACATACAACCCAACCGTATTTGTTTACAAATGTTGCTGACAATTGTTGGTATTTTTTCTTATAGCATTGTGGATGTTGCATCGTATATAGTGTAGACTACGTACATTTTTCAGTATGTAATATAAAATAGTAATGATAACATCTAATCGTACTACTTCATATAAAAAATTTATATAATGGTTGTTCACTACTATCTCGACAACGCTGTGACGGTCTGTTAGGGCGAAAAATATTGTTTATAGTCTTATCTATAGGATGTGGCCGGACGGGTGGTAAAACCGGGCAGAGGTTGATTCTACGTGTACAAAAATAAGTCGGAAAGAAGGAATAATATTTTATCGTTTGACACCTCGTTTTCCAGAAAATCGAGTTTGAAAATGGAGCGAATGCGCGTGCTATTAGATAGGAATCGTCTGACGCGTCTGGTTCATGACCAACCAATTCTATTTCCTGCGTATATTAAAGTATGCGAAACCGGCGGATCTTTAAACTCGATTTTCTCGAAAACGAAACGTCGAAAACGAAAAAATGTTATTCTTTATTTTCGACTTATTTTTACACGTAGGTCCGGCCATACCCTGTATTACTATGAAAAATAGTTGTACTTGAGAAGCAATAGATCGTAGATACTGAAATTATCACAGGATTCTGCGCATAATAAATAATTACGAATTAATTCATAAGACGTGATTGAAATAACCAGTACGTATTTGGCAACTTTCCCCTAATAGGTTAATGTTGATAAAAAATCCAAAACATGAAAGCGATGTATTTTACAATTAGCTAGTCTACGTTTGGCTCTAACCGAACCTGGGGTCTTATTAGCATTAATCGACCAGTTACTATTGTGAACATGAAAACATGACATCCACGGTGTATCACGATCACAAAACCTTCTGAATCCACGCGCTGGGTTTTGAATACGAGTACACACGAAATTTCAGTACCCCCATTCTACGAATGAAATCATCATTCCGGGTTATGTTCGTACAATATTATGTTATGAACAGCATAATTATGCTCACAATTGTGCAACACGGAAATAGTAATTGGCCTTCACCTGGTGTATGACGCGTTCTGTCCACAATCCCGTTACTGACAATAATGTATTGCAGGCGAATCAGTTTGAGCAAACGAAGACACGAAATTAATTTCAATTCCAAACAGAGGAGTATCGGATGGAGTAGCGAAGTGCACGTGGTGCATTTCAGTGCATCATCGAACCAATTGTGCCAATACATGTTCGCACCTTCGTCTCACAATGAAGCCTAATTGAAGAGGTCTGTGGATGAACATGTTGACCGATATTTTGAAAAAATAGAGATTTCCGGGTTGAAAAACATGTTATGAACGTAACAAGAAAAATAAATCGTTACTTGACATGTTCATCTGTTAAGCTTTTCAATTATTAGAATTATTCGGTCATGTTTTGTAATCTAGTTAGTAGAAAAATAATTGCGGTTTTCACCAGTTTAAACTACAGCGGATTTTATTTCCGTAAATATGACGAAAATGAGTAAGCGCAATTTAATGCAACGGACAAATTGAGAGAATTTGAAAATATCAATGTTCGAACTGATTAAAATGATTAACGAAAGAATGAATTTTCTATTTGGCTCCTGTTTTGTACAGTTTATACACACAATTTTTATTTTGCATAAAGATCCGCGGACTATTTGTTATTCAGACTATTATTATTCTTTTAGTACATTAATGAAACGTGAAATTGAAAACGGTGAGAAAGCAAATTCGTGCAATCTTATTGTAGTACGAGTTTATATTAGGATGCAAAGCGGCAGAAACTGCTGGCAGTGTTAACAATGCGTTTGGTCAGGGGACTAACACTAGGTTTACCGAGCGCTAAACGTGACTATTTTACATTACTTTATAAAAATAAGAAGAATGCGTCTATCAAAATTTTCAGCCATTTTCCTTTTATAGTGTACACCCAACGAAATAAATTTGTATCATAAAATATACCTGTAGCTGTAAAGTACAAGAACGAGAACCGCAATTATTTTTGCACGGACCTAATGTGTCGTACTATCTGATCAAATTTTCATTATGGGAGTCAGCATTAATTATTGTCGCGAATGAATTTCGTTGGTAAGAATGGGGACAATTTGAAATGAGCCGCATAAAACATTGAGCATTACGGAAACCCGCGATACCACGAATAATTCCGGGACAGTGTCATACTTTCAACCTAATTGGACGTCGATTGACAATTTGAATAATGTACAATGTACCGGAGACTCGTGGAATGTTATGCTGCGACTGCGGCGGATCCCATTTGAATATTACTGGAAGCTTGTCGTTACTGGATTTTGGCGAATGCGATATATCAGAACAGGCAACCGTGAAGTGCATTTGCGACCTCGATTAGAGCACGGTACAGTGAGCGCGACCGCGACGATGATTCTTTCGAGACCTTGTCGGGACAGTGAAAGTTTTCGCGAATGACTGTGACAATCGTTTGAATTCATTAAAGGTACTGTAGAATCTCCGCGAACTAATTGGGAAGCCGGAAGTGTTCAATAGAATAGTGGCGGACAAAAGAATGTTTAAATAGTTATGCAGACGAACAACTATGTACCACAATTTTTAAAAACTGAAATTTCATTTTAAAGCAGCAACTTTTTAAAAACATCTACTTCTTATTAACTAATGGAAGCAAGGAAACTACAAAAGGGGATGCAAAATTGATAGTTTATCTAACACAATAGAACAAGTAAAGAAACTCGGTGGACGAAAGTAAGTTTAATTCTACATTTTTGTGATTACAATTTTGATATTCGATTCAATTTGTTCGTTTTATTAGTGTGTACGACCTCGGTTACTATCTATTACAGTTTACAGTGTATGTACAGCTAATGCTGTTTGGTATGCTCGCACTTAAACCCTTAATTAGAACTTCTTTGTTTGTCATAATTTCACAGAAGAGGGGAGATACTTTATATTTATTGCACGTATACATTTACTTCAATGCTTATACAGGGTCATCCGTTTTTAAACGGCCAAACGTTAACCAGCTATAGAGGACCCCAAATGGAACAACTTTCACCTCTAACACTTTTTTTGATTCGGTCTTGATTTTTAGATAATTGCAAAAACCCGTCATTTTTTGCGTTCATTTAAGATTAAATATATTAGAACTGCAATTATGTATCTTGATGGTTTTTCCTTTGTTTGGTTTAAAATAAATAGGGGCATCTTTTTTATTAAGTCAACTTTTTTGTATGACCTTTGGATCTTGGTTTTTTTTTTGACATGGGGCACGCCGTGGAGACTGAATGAAATAACTTCGAATCAAAAAAAGTGTTAGGGGTGAAAGTTGTTCCATTTGGGGTCCTCTATAGCTGGTTGACGTTTGGCCGTTTAAAAACGGATGACCCTGTATATTGGTTACAAAGGCATAGAATTCTATTATATTTTCCAAGAAAGGCATAACGTTCATACTGAATAGATTTTATTTTGAAATATTTCCAAAATAATACTTTCTTTGTTAGTGCGAGCGCTTAAGGGAATATGCTCATCTAACATTGTCCAGAGATTTTTAATGGGATCGAGATACAGCTTTCTTTCGATACAAGACTTTCTTTCTTTCTTCAGTGGGCCGAGAGTTTATATTTCGTTAGAAGAGGATAAAATATGCCATACCCTCTCGTTCTGGCGCTAAGCGGTATCGAGCGGACAACTTCAAAAGAACAAGAGGGGATAGAGATTTCCTTATTTCGGAAGAAATACCGTCGTTTTATATCGAAAGAAAACTGTATGGGGTTTGCGGTGGGCACTTCAGTTTTTAAATTCTTTTCCCTCAAAAAGATTGGATGCCACCTTGAAGTGTGCTAGGGATCGATATCAATTCTATTATTCTTATTCATCCGTGTAATTAAAGACACAGATGTTAGCTGAAGTCAACGTAATCACAGAAATGAGGGGAAATATCGATAAACGTATGCACTTGTTTATATTGTTATAAAGAGTTTAAACTTACTTTTGTCCGCTGCACGTGTCGAACAAAATGGATTGTTAACGTATTACGTCATTTGAAAATACGTGACGTGTAAACATTATGCAGTGTTGGCATCTAGGCGTTACATTTGGTGATCCTTTATAAACATATTTATCACCTTGTTTTCGAGTTACAGCTGATTTTATGTTAGTATATTGGTGTTCTACATTGTTTGGTTGTCATGTAAAGATTATGTATTATGAAGTGATTGGAGCAATTAGTATGAAAGCTACGTTCAAGGAAAATTATTCTGTTTCTATTAGTGTGTTGCGTCTTGAGAATGAGTTACTTCGACTGCGAACTAGAACATTTTGTCCTAGAAATACTAATAGCTCCAATCAGTTCATAATATTTACATAGTACACAAATCGAAAATAAGGTTATATTGGACATATCTTTATATGAATTCTTTTGCTTATGCTAGTATCCCAAATCAATCCTTGCTGTACTTCTCACGTGTTCTAGCACACCCTGTATGACACTCGAATTGAATACTGGGCGAGTCAATAAGAACTCTAAAATAACTCGTAATTTGTTGATTGTATCAAATATATTTTTTTTATCTGCAATGATCCATATTAGAGTTTTAAAACGAGTACTTTAAACATACCAGAAAATTCTAGAACAAATCATTTGCTGAAACAATATCTAAAATATTGGAATATTTTGCAATTTTTTAAAATTAATTTGTCATCCATTTTCTTCGAATTCGTTTGGGCGTGTGTCTGTGTGTGTGTGTGTGTTTGATCTACCAACCAAAATAGGAGATACGTATTTTCGGAATTCTTTGGTTTTTACTACTTAATAATAATTATCAAATATACAATATTCTTCCATCTCATGCCAAGGAAAGTATTCGTAGATGGTAACATAAACTTCTACAGTATTTTGAACTGTAATACTGTGTTATATGTTGCTTTTGTTAAAAATTGTTTTTTAATAGGCAAATGTGGTACCACAAGTGTAGTGTGACACAGCATCGTAAAGAAGATAGACTTTTATGGCCTATTTATTATTCATTACTGTACGGCATAATTATGTGTTTCCATTAAGATTTTTCCATTAAGGTTAACACAGTAATATCGCTCAAAACATAGATCTATAAATTGTATAAAATTTTTTACATAAATGACCAAATGAAGAACTATAGGTATACAATGAAGAAAAATATCTGTTATCAACAGCAAATATAAATCTGTTATCTACAGCATACATACGCAGGGTGGTCGGTAAATGGTGGTACGACCGGAAAGCGAGCGATTCTACATAAAAAAAGAATCGAAAGTGTAAATTAAAATGTTTTCGTATGAGGCTTCGTTTTCGAGAAAATTGACGTTAAATGTTCGCCAGGACACGTGCACTTGACCATGTCTCAACCTAATGCATCTCACGTTTGCGTTTATGGCACTGGGCAATCAAGCATTACAATGTTAGATTAAATTCTATTATCACAAAAATTGCTGAAAACATTGCCAATTCTTTACGTGATAAAATAAAATTTTGTTTATAATTTTCCTTGAGCTTGTAGTAGCTTAAAAATTCCGTGTGAACATTGTTTACGAAAACAGTGCCTTCGTCGTAATAGCATGCGTACACAGCGAATGTTCAAATTCGATTTTTTCGAGAACTAAGCCTGGGTGAACAAATTTTATTCTATATTTGTTACTCATTTTTTTCATAAGTAATCATTTTGTGTCCGCTTGTACATGTTATTGGGCCGTTCCCTGCGAAAATGATTGTAAAATAGTAAACAACAAAAAATTCCGAAAACACGCATCCTCTATTTTGGTCGATGGATCATACATACAGTGTTTATATGTATAAAATAGGTCAACAATTAATTGGACAAATAAAAAAAAATTCAAATGTTTTAAATATTCTTTAAACAAATGAATTTTTTTGAAACTATTGTATACCACTAAAATTCCCATTCAGCATCGCATACCCTAAATAAATATGTCGTTTACCCTCAACTTTGAGGGCTGTTTTTAAAATGTTTATTTTGCATAAATATCCGCAGTCTAGTGGTGTTGTTAGTACCAAACGCAGGAGGCTGGACTCATTATTGAAATGTGCTTTGAATCTGTCTACAAATCTTGTACCTTCAATTTAGGATTGAAATAGGGTCTCACGCTTCCTGTTCGAAATGGTTAATACCGAACCATTCATTTACATGTCTGACATTCTAATGTTTTGACCAAGTGCTCAAGTTTGATACATGGTGCTAACATGGTTTAGTCATAATCGCCTTTCAGAAATCGGGTTATACCGAGGGTGACGTAAACTGTTTCACGCTACCCTCTTAAAGCATCATAATACTCGCTTTGCTAAGAAGATTAGATTTTTAAATATTTACGAACGATGGAAAACCGCGAATAATTCGCCTGGGAGTGTCGCTATAGAATCTTCACTAAATCATAGTCTTCGAACCAATCTCGAGATTCGCGAATCTTGTTCGTGAAGGCTAGGGAGATTTATCGACAACTCTCAAATTTTCGCGAGGACTATGGCCACCTTCACTTATACAAGAGACCGTATCTCTTTCTAGGATACTCGAGACATTTATTTACACGTGTGTTGGATGTATTAAAAAAATAAAATAATTATTCACTTTGCATTTTACGCGTTGGTCTACATCAATCATACGTGACCTATTTTACTTGTAATTAGGAAAAAAAAAACTATACTCTTGCGAGCCATTTTGCTTTGAATTGTTCGTTTTAGCGATTTTTATTTGTGAGCATCGAAATAGTCAGACGTTGAATAAATATGGTGGCCACAGTCATGTTTCCTTGTTAAGTTCGGATATTCGAGGTTCTATGTGCTGTATTTTCAATGTTTTATTTTATGGGGTATTTTTTACATACATCTTATTTGTCGATAAGTAAATAGCAACGGTTAAAGAAAAAATAACCTTCGGAACCCTTGAGCTGTTATTAAATATCAACTTTGGACATCTGTACGTGTAACCTTTGTTCCATTTTATCAACGTTCTCTTGGCGAATACCTTCGCGAGAGACGTTCTCGTCCGTTATTTCCAACAAAGGGACGATTTATTCTGAAGAAAATAAATAGCCGTATAAATTCCAAGGAAACACCGACGCCAGAAGAAACGCTCGCCAGTACTTTATCAACATTCACCGCCACAAATCAATGGTGTTTAATCAAAATCCAAGGGTGTCCTCCCTAGATGACCCTCGACCTCATGGGATCCCCAACATAAATTCTTCATCTCCCTTTACTTTCTTTGATCGGGCACGGTCAACATTGCCAAATGATCTCCACTCCAGTCCGAAGTTTTGAAAGTGGGTTTAGATTGATCTTATTGTTAGAGGGATAAAAGATCGAAGTGAGTTTAATATACAAGACGGAATATAAAACGCGATGAGGAGTGAGGTGGAAAACGGATGTAAATCTGAATGGCTTTATTTTGTTCGATCGTCTTTCATAGTGGACTACGAATTTTACGCATTCGTGTTGAACTTCAGAATATAACAGCGGCGGACAAGGGAATGTTTATCAATTTTATATCTACTGCCCATTTGAAAAAGTGAAATTTTATTTTAAAGCTACAGTCAATTTTTTTTTATATGTATCTACTCCCTCGTAAAGTAATGGAAACGAGAAAACTACAAAAAGGGATAGAAAATTCATAGTTTATTTAACTCAATGGAACAAGTAAGGAAACTGGGTGGACAAAAGTAAGTTTAATTCTACATTTTTACAATGTTGATATTCGAACATTTTGTTAGAGTCATTATTAGCTCGTTGCATATGAAATGTCCGATTTTTAATAGCAACGTTAAACAAACGCAACTTTTTTTTCTAAATACATTTTTTCATCAAAGTAAGCACCGTTGTTAAAGTTGCTGTGTGATGTAAATGCAATGAGAAGAAACTAATAGTAAAACATCGATGTGACCTTTAAATAAAACTTACGTTTTTTTATTTTAGCTTATTAAGAATCCCAAAACGAAAAACTGAATTTCCGATTGGTTTATACTCGCACTAAAATGCAAGGTGATGTTTTACGCAGCGTGAAAAATGAGTTTAATCCATCATGTTAGTAGAATGTATTTCATATCGGTGCCATATCTTAATAGTGAGACGAAGGAAGAAACTGCACTCTATTCGAATTGTTTGCGCTCCCGTTTGCTCCAACGAAGATGAACGAGATTACGTTTTACACCCCGAAACAAAGAAACCACTTTTTATTTAAATGAAACACCTTGCTCAGCGTATTGTCTACTGAGAAATACAACAGAGTATATTTGGAATACAAAATCGGAAAATCATGGCACGATTAAGAATTTTCATAATTTGGACGAAACAAAAGTAATTGGATCGTTTTTAAATTAAATTCATTGTTTTTGCTAAATAGCCGACAAACATCCCAGTTTATTAGCTAGTATATTTTAAAAATAAATAATATAGAATACATTTACAAGATCTTGTAAAATTTTACCTCGATGCTGTTCCGAAAATTTGTTTAAATAAAATTCATGACCTTTCCCCAAAATTAGTCGGTGAAATATCTCGCTATTGTTATAACGTCACGAGAGATTATCAGTGATTATGGAACAAAGGATAGAATAAACTGCAACGAAGATTTTTCGATTCTCTCGTACTTTTATCCCGTGCATGATGTATCACAATAGGCACATCAATTTGCTCGTCCCGTACACGGTGCGCTAGTTTCCATAAATCAATAATTGTGCGTGCACTATACATTGTAAGAAATATCTGCATCGAATTGATTTTTAAAGGACACGACAGAAATCGATTTCAACTGAATTCCACATTCAAATTCCACGTCTCTACGAGCAATAGATTTCCATTGTCATTTTATAGGCACAGTGAATCCAAAAAGTGTTTCAACATTAAATTACCGATTCTCGAAAAATTATCGACATTTAACCGGTGGTAATTTCGAAGAAACAATAATAGAAAAATAAATTTGGATTCGTTCCAAAATTCGAAACGTCCCCTTTCAGAGTACGCTGCTCCATTTTCTTCTAAAACAGTTTAGCATAATGTAACGGGTGCGAAACTGAAGACCAATTTTTTCTTAAAAATGCTATAGATCGAAACCTCTGTAAAAACATTGAACATTTTTTTTTTCATTGTCAAATCCGCCACAGACTTGAAGATGGGTTCCCCCCCTTTGCAACAACCTCTTAAAAAGTGTTGTAAGTACATAGGAGACATTTAACGGGTGTTTACAAAATTCCGGAGTGCAAAGGGTTAAAATAATGAATAATAATAAATAATAACAAAAATCATGAAATTAAAAAAAATTTTGTTCAATAATAAAAAATTATTATTAATTATTACTTATTCATTATTAATAATTTTAACTTTTTGGATCCACTGTAATTTGTTTACGGCGTAGCTGTAGCGGAGACTAGGATCTTTGTGTATAGTATTAGGAAATACCACTACATAAGTATTTACCGATTTACAAAATGTCGTCGATATTAACACTGGGAACGAAGTTACAAGGTAACATTGAAACATTGACGTTAAATGTTTAAATCACCGAGGGATCAGTGAATGCGTGTCTAAATGTATTACTCACGTTTTTACGAAATGACCTGTATAAACAGCTCAATCAATTAGTTGGTAAGAACACAATACGATTATAATACAAGTGTGTTACTGCACTCTGGCACATTTCCCTTGCGTCCTTTAAAAATTAGAAAACCCTGTCGTTCGATCAAATTGGAAATGTGTGAATAATGAACGTTCCGGATCATGTGGTCTTACGCGACCTCAGGACTGTGCCGATGGAATTAGATTGAATAAATGATAATGTAATTAATGTACAAAATGAATGCGTGCCGATTATACTGTACAATTTGCATTATATAATCGGTGGTTGTGTTAATGGTGTATGTACATTATAAATTACACGGAAATGTAGTGACTGATGAAATGAAATCGACGCCAGTTATATCGCACAGCCCGCTTAGTGCAATGTTTCATGGTCGTGATTATTCGTCTAGACTGAATATAAAATGTAAAGTAGTATTATGAACAGACGAAACAAACACATTCCAATTGAACCACTTAATGACGCGGCATTCGCTTGTTCGATCACCGATGCAGATTAAGTTTTGCACACTCGTTGTCACGTCGCCGTTCAACATTTCGAGTCATTTTACAATAACAAAACACATGTACCTTTTCCAAACAAACGGAAAGATTCGAATTTCGTTGCACGCGCGTATGTAACGCAGCGAAACGATCGTTCATGTGTAAATAATAAAATCTGTTTGACGATTGCGTACGAGCTCTTTTCCAAATAATTGAGATGAAACGAGCATATAAATATAAAGCGTAATCGATTTTTATTCGCACTCTGATGGCGGGACATGGGTCCATTTTAACCCAAACTTACAGACCTTCCATCTAAATTCTAATCGTGTGGAAACCCCAGTCATTCTAGTGTGACCATTTGTTTACATTAAACAAAATCTAACACTAATTTTCTGAAGCATGATTGCTATTTTTTAAACGGTTATTGTTACAGCAATATTCTCTGTGAAAGTAGAGGCAATAGTTGTAGTGGCAAAGCAGATTTGAAAGAATTCTGAAAATTGAATTCGGTTGTAGAACGCGAATTCCGTTTCTTAATCTGCATCCACGAAACAGTGAAAGCCGCGTCGATAATAGTTCGAGTAAGCAAAGGAAAAAAAAGCGGATAGACTAGTCGGTGGTTATGTACCTGAGTGTAGGTCATCCAGCAACATGGCTCCACCTGATTGGAGTCGAGACCCCAGAAATCGAGCTCCTCCTCGAACAGTGGTCCGCAAACATCCGTTGGATAGTGGAGCTTTCCGGTGCGATAGTAATTGAGGACCTGGGCGAAGACCCCCGGATGTCTGTCGAAGAAGTACTCGTTTAGGATGGGGTCGTAGTTCGCGAGGGCCTCGGTCAACCTCGATAGCCTCGTCGCGGGGATCTTCTTCAGGGTCGCCTTGTACGTTTCGTGCCGGATCCCGCCTACATTCAGGACCACGCGGTTCTCCGAATCCGAGTTTATAAGACTCATTTTGATCACGGCTCTGCTACCGCCGGTCCCGACTCAGAGAAACCCACGCAGCCTGCAACAAAAAACAACAATAATTCATTCATTTTTTTGCCAATCTATCTACAAAACTGCCCGTAAGATTCAAAGTGTTTCGGGTCCGGTCTACTTGACCGACAGTGACACATACTGTTTCCCCAATACAGTTTTCTTTCGATATAAGACGATGGCTCGGGTCGGCTTCCGTCGTATTTCGGATGATCAGCGATATCTTTCGTTGGGAAAGGATAGAATCTGACATACCTCGCGTTCTGATACTAATTGCAACCGGTGTCGAGCGGACAACTTCAAAAGAAGAAGAGTGGATAGAGATTTTCTTGTTGCGAGAAAAACATCGTCGTCTTATATCGAAAGAATATCTTGTATGCTTTCTGTTTTCGCTACTTGCACACAGCTTTTCATTGTCATTGAAACACGACTATTCTCATCGATGCGAAATATCCACCTCGTCCTCATCTCCGAGTAATTTTCATTTTTACATTCTACTTTCTTCATAAAATCTGCCATCTTTTTTTTTTACTTTTTCTTGAAACGACTTTATGAATCTCGTAATACGTACCGACCGCATTTTCATGAAGTTTTCCCTTACATGTTGTGCATCTTCCAGCGAAAATGACGTGTTACATCGTGGGTTCCCCCCAATTCTCTAACCGCGTAAGAGCGAAATCATGTTGTAGGAGGGTCGCGTTGTACAGGGGTTGACCCCACATATTTGAGCACAATTAATCTGGTGGAGCTATACTGTACACACAATACAGTAGAGCCTCTTGTATTCGAAATGGAGCCGACAGTTTCGTGTACCAGTCATTTTACGTTTATTTTTGGATCTCCAGGAATGAAATTTCAGACTTAATCCCCGTTTTCTTAAATACTGCACAATAATGTCATCTAACTGTGTGTTCATAGTTAATACAATGTGGAAAATAATATTCTTGTTATGAACTCGATCGATATAAAGTCCAAGTTCTATCAGAATCTTCATAAATTGGAAGCTCAAAAACATCATCTTCTATTATATTTCAATCAGGCTGAAGTCAGGTTCTTTATTGGATGACCTATATACGTCACCACCATCTCCCTAATTGATTTGTAACTTGAACGAAAATATTCCAAAGGTTTTGTCCATAAGCTAATGCAAATATATGAGCAAGTTAAAGAACTTACGATTGCGTTTTACTAGAGTCACGTACACATTTCCAATTTATTTTATTATCTTCTTTAAGTCTGACGCAAAAGTATTTAAATTCTTTCGCAGTGATTTGTTTGACGGCGTATTAATCCGTTCAATGTTCCTTCTTCCAATATTGCATTCCGAAAGCTTTCCTGTCGTTATTATAACGCGATATTCAATACTAATTTCATTGAAAGTCGACTCCATTTCTGTCGTTACGATGAACGGTTAACATGCTTAAATTGAAATAATTGATTCGCTCTTAAATTTTTTAACGACATCGTTACACGGAAATTGCATTCATTAGTAAAATATACATATATTTGCACGGGACGATGCGATCCGAAGTGCATTTCCCTATACTCTCACTGTTGCTCTAAGTTTTCGCGTTCGCATGCACTTCCAGATTAGTTTCGTGGCTGTTCGATAAGATTTACGATATGAATGAGGGAAACGAACGTTATTGAAATTATCCAATTACAGTTCGGTGTTCCTCACGAGGTATGAACCGCACGAATATTTTCTAATTATACGCTTTCGTGACTTCGCCATTGACGTGTGCATATTTAACAATTGCACATAACTGGGACGGCTAAAAATATAGCCACCTTATACTCCTTCTCGGTGTTTAAATTCTCATCTTTGAAAGCATGCTATACCACTGCTTCCATTTTGGCACAAACGTAGGTTCAAATTGGCCGATAGCCACAGCGAATGCATGCCCAGCGAGCTCCATATTTAAACAAAATTTCAAAAGGATACTACCCCTGGCAAAATCTATATGTTCTAACTACTCATATTTTCACTGCGAAGAATATTTCCATTAACGATAAAAATGGAAACAAAACAAAGTTTTTCTTGTAATTTGAAATTGCTTGCTTCTATGCCAAAAAGTTTTGCTCCGATAGTATAAATATCTTATATCTTATCGTTCTATGTACCTGTTACACGAGAATCTTCCCTTAAGAAATTAAAAGTCATTCCTCGAAAAATGTTGCGCACGCGATAAAGTTGTATACGGGGCGCCACGTTGGCGATGAAAGCAACGAAACATGTTCCCTTTTCACATCTTCTCTATACTTACAATTTACGATAAAAGACGCTGGCTAGAAATTAAGTGAAGGTACCCGTGAAAGCGACATAATGGCTCAAACGGTACGGCACGACGACGTTTCTTGCAAGGAATAACTGAACCTGAAGGAGAGTAACACGAAACAAAAGAAAGCTCCTCTTCGTCGGGAAACCAACCAAGATTTTTGAATGGAAGACGATGATGACGCTGAATGTATTTTCTGAAGATATTTGTTACCGGAATCCGTAGGAAGATGGATTAGGTATTCAGAGTGTCAAGATTGAGCTCGTGTGCACGTGTCAGAATCGGGGACTGGGACTAAGGTGGTGCTTATGTTGTGACATACGTAAATAGTTGCACCTATCTCATGCACCCCCATCGTCTCACGTGTGCTACAAGACGAGACATAATCCTTATGTTCGAAGTCCGTTTTTATATATTTTGTGTTCGACATGAGAAACTCGTTTCAGTATATTCGAACATTTCACCTATTGGAAATTTATTGACATGTTGATTGTCCCGAAAAATCCCACAAACTTAAAGTAATTTAGTCGCTTTAATTAAAACTGCGAAGTTAAACATTTTCTAGTTTCTCGTAAAAGATTTTATTTTAGTGGATGGAGTTTAATTAAAAACCAGACCTTGTAAAACTATATGTACGTACCGTTAAAAGGCATAAGAAAGCAAATACATGTATAAAACTGTCACTAAGGCTTCTATGTGGAAGCAATTCCCACCAGAGTACTTCATTTCCTCGAAATTTCCGTGATAATGTCTTCGTAACGAGGCGAATTGTTTTAATAAAGTTACGGCGTGTCGAATCTGTAATGATCGAGTATAGTCTAACCCTTAAACTACGAGACCCTTCAAAATCACCAACTTCCGACTTCCCTTCATAATTACTGGTGCCACGAAGACCTATCATCTGTCGGAAGTGACTGAATAAATTCATTTAGTTGATTCTAATGCCTTGATAAATATCGCATCAAATATAAGTAAATGCATCCGTTTAATTTTTATGGATTTTTATTTTTATAATTTCTGATAAATTTTTAATGTTTCATCTCGAACGTCGTTAAATTTTACATTGTGATATCGTTGAACTCTGCATTGTTAAAAAATGTTTCATTGGCCACAAAGAATTATGAATGATCAGAGAAATATGCCTGATAAATACGTTGTACGAATTCCTCGTTATATTTTTTAATTTTTTTTGTGAAATAAACTTTGCTGTGCGCGATTAATCAATATCCTAATAATACAAAATTCCTTTGCGGTTTACATCGCATTCTCCGCGTTCCCTTCATTTATCAGGAATTGATAACCACCAATTCCAATCATCATAATATTTTTCAACGATTCAGAATTCGAAGATAATTAACGTTTAAAATCAGCATTGAATTAATGTTTACATTTAAAATACAAAAGCAGTTTTATGAAATATTAAAAAAATATTTTGCATCGACATTTTTCTTTTCTTTATTGATGGTACTATTAATTCACAACTCGTACAAGTATATTTGGTGAGTTCGTGTTTGAGAATGTAGAGAACGCGGAGATATCCACTTTCCCTTTGATCCCTACTTCAATGCTAAGTAATTGGATTTTGCGTTTGAAGATGTGCGTTTAGTCTTAATCAGCTGTAATTACGTCATCTGTATGTTTCCCTTAAAATCTTCTTGTTCTATATTTGTTTTGCGAAGACTGTATGCCAATTTATTCGAATCTGTCTCACGTTGTCCATTTGTGCGATTACTGTCAAACACATCCGATTCGACCGTTTAATCAAAATATTTTATTACCGTTCTCCTCTTTCCAGTTTATACATTCTCTTTCGGAAGAAAGGAAATTGACCATTTAATTCAATTTGTATCGATACGTGGTGACATCGATGCGTTGACCTATTTGGTATTATTTCATTTCGAGAATGGTGGCGCGACGGCCATTTTTATTTCAATTCGGCCACGTCATTTCGCTGCGTCAAAGCTAATTGGAGCGCTTCGGGGTTTGCAAACAATACAATCGATCACAGGGGGGCCGGAAAAGTTTAACTTTGATCTTAAGTAATTTGAAACCAATTCCGCGCGGGAGGATTCCCTTGGAAAGGAACTCCGATTTCGCAAATAGGACAGACAACGGGGTTCGTGCGGTTTGAGCTGGGCGCCCTTCATTTGCCGCGATCACGAGGACAGTTGTCTGAAATAGTGACCGTGTTCGAAGGCCGAATTGATCCCTTATTCGACGACGTAAATCGAGATTAATTGTACAATTTCGTGAAAATACAGTGTAATACCGATCAAACGTAATTGGATTGTGACCTGGAGTCATATATCCCGTGAAATCAGACCGAAATTCGCGATCGGTGACGTTTTGTGACAGTTTTCAATAGAGGACCAAGAAACTAACATACTTGCTACACTTTTTGCATAACAATATTTGGTTAATAGCGACGCGTTAGGAGAGGAGTTTTACATAAATCGAACGTACACCATTTCAAAAATATTTTTTAAACCGATCAATTTTAGACAAGGCTTATTCGATTCGTTACAAATTTCTCGAGGTACTGAACAACAATTTCAACTTAATTTCTGCTTTATAATTTTTTTTTCTTATAATATAAAATTAATTTTCCTATCGAAGAAAAGTATGTTTTCTTAAAGAATTCACGACTTCTACAATTCTCTATATTTTTTAGTAATATAGAGAATAGTAATACCATATACTTTCAGATATTTAAGTATCACGATTGGTAAATTATTATTCTCGCATTAGATATATAAATTTTATAAACCATCAGAGAATTAATGAACATTTACACATGTACGGTTTTATGTCTCTCAAAAATGATGCAAGTAACTTTTTAAACTCGCCATGAAACGAAACTGTTTATTTTTATTGTTTTATAGGATATTTTATGAACGTGAAATTAATAACGTAGAGAATTTTATTGATGGTTAAAGCAGGTTTTCCTCGATAATGTTACATTGTTCGTGGCCTGTCTCGAAACTTCCCTATTGGAAATTCATAAAATTTGTCAATACAGTTTTTATTGGACGAAGTCATATTCATTAAATAAAAATTAAAATCTCAATGAACTCCATTTAATATTTTGCTACTTTGAATGAATAAAACAAATTGTTTTCATTAATGTAATGATAAACCGCGCAGTAGCGGTCGAGGATTAAACTGAGACTGTACTCAAATATTTATATAGGATGTACGATACAGCCACAAATAAGGTTATTGGTCCGGCTGAACTAACAGTGAGCATATTCTAATCACATAAGCCGATTTTGTTAAAACCTGTGCAAACGATAGGTCTTAGTAAAATATTTAACAAGTACATTTTCATCGATCATCCTCCACATATATCGGAGACTTTTCATGTATTATACTAAAGTAAATTAGAATGAAAAAAAAGTGGACTTATGGTAAATCTACATTCTGATGAAGAGAGGATTTAATTTTTATTTTTAACTTAATTTTCAAATAACAAAAGTGGGAATTATTCCGCGGACATTTTGTTCGTGCACTTTTTCATCTAATTTATGAATTATAACACTCTTCTAACACTCTTTTGTGATTGACGGTGTGTAGGAACTATCGTACAAAGCCTTTCTAAGCTATACGATCGTTATTTAACAATTTCTTACTCGAGCTAACGATGATACGAAACATCTACAACTCTACGTGTTTAACTCTTCCTCGGAGATTTGAGTCGGCAAGGTACTGTTATGATACCACAACTGTGAAAGAAAAATAACCATTACATAAAGATGTTACAAGTTGCCTGAAGTTGTCGGCATTGTTGTTTGTTTAAGGCTTCGTAGTTTACGGATAAATGGCTGTATTTCTATAGAGAAATAAATTCTAGCCTCGTCTTGCCCTGTGACCTCACTTCGTTGCTCTTTCCTCCACGTGTTCGTTTCACAGATCTAATTACGGATCTAATTAACATTACCTTACACAGTATGAATGACATTAACGAGTTCGTGCCCGCCATCCTATTCACTGGAAATCTGAGCATCGTCTAAGAGTGTATACATGCGCTAATGATGCAAATAGATTAATAATTGCGCAGCCATTGAGGACAAACTTATGCGAATCACTGTTAAGCCAGTTTTTTCAAATCCGTTCTTGTGATTTGCAGTAATTATATATTTTAAAGAAGTTCGTCTGTTTTAGCAACGTTTAAAAATTGTTAAATATGCTTTTAATGTGTCCTTTAACGTCTTAAGTATTTTCTAAATTTTTTATCGTTGCACATCAAATTCTGTGCACGAAAAGTGAATGAATTAAATGGAAAGATACGGTTCTTTATTTATATTTTGATCGAGCCTTTCAGGACCAATACAACGATCATAATTACGAAGGTCGTTCAAGGTCACTTTCAAAAATCCAATTTCTTATGTATAACCGTTCTTATTGTTTTAGAGATATTTCCCTGCTGTATTCTTTTCTCATTTGCATGATAGATGACATCTAAAAATCTATGTTGTCACCACACTATTGTTACTGTAACTATTGTTTTCGTTATGAGCGTACTCTTAATTTAATGATATCATTCTTTTCATCATCGTTTCTCTTTAAAATGCAATTTGTTATCGTTTTATAAATCTTCGCAAATATTACGACCAGATGACTTCTTCATAGTGGGATTCAGTAACAATTTTCAACTTTCCTTGTTTTTCGACATTTTGACACCTAGGTAAACTGATCACAGAGATTATAGTCTAGTACACTTGGTGTACTAGATGTAGTTTGTTGCGTCTGAATACGAGTAAATCGCATTGTTTTGATTGTACTATTGTTCATAACAGGTGTGGCTTGATGGGATTGTACCAGAATTTCCGGTTGCAGTCAACGCGTTAAGAGAATTATACAGGATGTCTCACAGTTTTCCATACAAAGTTTCCCAACGTATTCTATACACATAGAAAAATAAAAATGTTACGAAATTTCTAACTTAGTTGATCCTTTAAACACTCTTCGAAATACGAGTATACAATGTCTTAAAATTAAGTTGACATTACAATCCTCAAAATCAGTGCACAATTTTTTACAGACCCCCTTATAATCCATTATCAAGAATAATCAAAGTATATATTTGGCTCCTCAACTGCTGCACTTGTACGATTTCGTGTATGCTTACAATTTGACGGTCCGGAATGACCTAATTTATAATTCCCCTCTCTTTGCTCTCCTTCTCTCGCAGAAGGTTGCACAAAAGCGTTTAATTTCTGAGTAATTATTTAAAGGATTTCATTTGAACGAACAAGCTTCATTTTAAATATGTTGGTGTGTTAAATATACGTGCGTACTTTTTAAAATATTGTAGATATCTTCACGGTTAGTACTAAAAATCTGCTGTCTATACAAAACGAGTTATTAGCAACTTTGTTTTTGTATTAATTAAAACAATTTATTTCTTCTTGCAATAGTACATCCGTATATTTAAAAAACAAAAATAGTTTTCGATCTTGTGACATAAAGCGATATAAAAATAAAGAAAAACGATCACGCCTAGCGATGCTAAAGCCATATTTTGTTGTTTTCAGATTTGAGACGCCTCGTTAACGTTCTTATGGGGATTCCATATGTCCTTTGTGTTTCATGCTTCGATATCTCATTTGTTTGTACCTTATTTACGAATTCTACGAATTAACCATATTTTCAAATTAGAAACGCAATGATATGGCCATAAATCACGGTGTCTGTTACGCAACGCGGAACGGCAAAATTTCTACCAACAAATTCTCACTCCATTACTCACAATTCTTATCGGCACGTCCACGAACCAGCAGGGAGGTTTGACAACCATCACTCAATTTCACACGTAGCAATCGCAACCAAGCCGATCTGATAAAATCCACGACACAGCCAGAATTCGACAAAGTAGAATTTCAAATCGACACAGAATGCAACTCGAGATCTCGATAAAAAACGTCGAGATAGGATACGGAAGGAAATGCATATTGAAACACGTTGACATCACGAATAGAACACGAAACTTTCACAAAAACGTGACACGTTCTAACAACGAAATACAGCGGATCCAAAAAATGTTTGAACACTAAATTTCCAATTATCGAGAAAGTTTTAATATTTGAACTATGATAATTTCGATGAAGAAAAAAAAATAGTACAATCGTAAATTTTGATTCATTTTAAAGCGCCAACTTTCGTGGATCATCACTAATTTTTTTCTTTAATTTAAAAATTAAGTTTTCAAATACTTCTAGGGTCAACCGTACATGCGATACCAGTTTATTACTAATATTTTATGTGTTTGTGAGGTGAATGCGAATGTGAGTGCACATAGACTATGCCCTAATTCATGTGCTCGTAATTTATTCGAGAAATAAAGTCTAACAACGTTGATCTAGCGTTTAAATAACAGAGTTGAGCGATAAGAATAAATTTATTATACGACGGTTCGTGAAAGCTTGAACCTGCGACGCAGTAATGAAGGATATAAATGGGGAAAGAGAGGGATACTTATTGTTAGTAAACAGAGAGGTTGTAAGAAAACTCGGAGAAACTTGGGAAATTGGTAGAACAATAAATCGAGGCGGTTTGTGCGGTTATGTTCGCTAACTATGTAAGATATACAAAAAGCTAATTCAAGTTCGAGCGGAACTTAAAGTGAGAATAGCAGTTTGAAGTTCCGGAAAATAAGTACACTTTCCGGAGATTTTGTCGAAGTACAGTAGTTTGATGGAAATTGTTTATAATGTTTTACAATGGCTATTCCCCGTAATATGTTTCTTTTTTAATATGAAAAACAATTTTACGTAATACGTTTCCAAATGCATATCTTGATTATAGATATGAACGACAAATAGAAGGTACATTTTCAACCTATTTTTGTACGTATTTAGAATGAACCTCTGGCTAGCAGTTGGTACTACGTTATGCGGAATACCCTGCGCAAACTCCCGAGGAACGCCAAAACCGTGAGATTGCAATTTTAACCTTTAATTACTCGCATGGGGTCATTACAATTTCAAAACGTTCACGCATGCGCAAATCGCAGTCGATATTTTCATGTCCCAGTGTAGCTGCCTAAAGCGGTTCATTTTACGGGATTTAGTGCCGGTCCAGGCGAGAAAACCTGTATTTGTGTCTATTTATTGGTAATCCGCGTCACCATGCGAGGGATTGCTTTTTTCGAAATGTGTCAGTTCCGGTTTTATTAAATATTACAACCTTTTTCTCCTAATCGTATTTTATTTCGTTACAGTTATCAAAGGTTTAATCCTGCGCACTCGAATGGCGACTCTGATGCGCCCCTAAAAATTGCTATATCATTGTTAGAAGTATTGTTTTCAAATATTTTAGGTTTTATACTGGAAAAGAAAAGCAATCCACATAACGATCGAATTGAGTAACCTTTTCCTTTTCGAAGTCGGTTCAGATAAAGGTTTCTTCTACTACGATCTTAAAAGAAAATGTTCACCAAGTCGTACTTCTTCGGGATGATGATCGATCATAGATAGCCAAAGAAAGATATTCCTGAATTTTCCTTAACGAAACGAGCAAGTCGTCGCAAGCGCTTTGTCTGAGAAATTCGGAGACTCGTATCAACAAAACTCTCGAACGCAATACATCTCGGTCAAACTATCGTATGCAAACAATGTGCCGCGTATTCATCTCAATTACGAAATGCTTAGTCGACAACGCTCGGTCCAAAACTCCGTTCGACAAACGTGCGGGGAAACTATCGATCGAAAAATACAGGGTGTTTCCGAAAGCGACCGGGTGCTGGTAACCAATGTAAAAACAAGTCGAAAAGGAGGAATAATATTTCTTTTTTGTCTGACGCCTCGTTGCCGAGAAAAACCAATTTGAAAATCCGTCGAGTTCGCGTGCTCTAGCATTTGCAGGAAGTAGAACCAGTAGGTCATGATCAGACGCGTCAGCCGATTCCCATCTACGCTCGGAGTCGCCAGATTAGGGGAATTGACTCGAATCGAGGGGAAGAAGTTACCTTCCCTCTGCCGGTACTGGATTAGTCACGTGACATTGTGACACATGCATGACAGAGACGGAACGCGTCACGTGACCGTGCCATGATGGAAGCATGAGGGAGTAGAGTCGTGGAAAGGGAAGGGTAGAGTGGAAGACAAGTCTTAATCTGGCGACTCTCCAGTCACGTGATAGCTCGGACTCTCTTGGATATGCGTGTGTGAACCCCGTTCACACCGAGTTCGATCTGGATAGTCTCTATGCGACTTAGAAAGTGTGCATTACCATTTACACTGAAATCTAAGATACCGTTTATTATTATCACTCGACTACATAAAGCCCCTTTTCTATTTTCGTTTATCATAGAATCAATACAATAAACTATCTGCATATACAACGTTTCTCATCGATTATAAACCCACGTAACATTAACGTGATCTTCAGGCTCGGTCTCTATACCGCCAGTTGTTAAAAATTATTAACTAAAGTCTCATTCACGATCACTCACTGATATACTCACCCTATATCACCAATTATTGAACAAGTAGGGAAATACGAGCAACTGTAAACACACTAAATATAGATTTTCTTCTTCTACTCGATAATTATTAAGAACAAACAGGTTCTAATAATTGTAGCCGCGGGGAAAATGCTGCAAGGGGTTACATTAAACGAACAGCCGTTACATTGGGAAAAATAACGAGTTTACGGGATAAAAATATTTCAAGATATTTCAAAATATTCAAAATATTCAAATATTTTAAAATAAATATTTTAAGATAAATGGTTCTGCGCATCGTCGATTGCATACTTGTTAAAAAGATTCAGCAACGCTTTACATGTCCGAGAATGAGACCATGTAAATGTTTATACACACGATGATCGGTAATTGGAAATCGAATCGAAAAAGGGGCGACTCTAGATGAAAAACTGAGTCGAAAATGTAGAATGAAATTTGTTCGTATACGGCTGTGTTTACGAGAAAATCGACTTTAAATACTCGCCGGGTGCACGTGCACTTGACTATGTCGTGACCCGACGTTGATTGACCTCGCTATAGCTTACTCTCCCAGTTCAGATTTGCGTTGTAGTAGGAGGAGTTCTCTTAGTATCGGACACACAAGGTTTTTTCTTCTATTTAAAATATGTAAAATTATACATGAACGCTGAACGAACTTGTATGAAAACTGAATCCAATCTTTATCAGTATTCAATAAGGAAATTACACATACAGTTTTCTCAGCGGTTCCATCTGGTAGAAACGTTTAATTTTGAATCGCTTTTAAGGTTCGTGCTCGTTTCATTATTTTCGTTTCCTTTGTTTGGTCGAATCCATTAGTTTTATTGGATTCTCTTCCACTATTGATTTTTCGTCATGCTTTTCATAGGACAAATCGCTTCGTTATGTTTCAATTATTGAATAAAATGCTACTGTCGGGAATTGGTAATTAAATAGTCTAAATTCTTTCAATCCGACATTTTCTTATAAGAGCCCACATAATATCCCAAAATAATAACTTGTAACACATCTGATACTCCGGGAGGAAGATTAAATTGTTTGTGGACGTAAAACTATTTTTACTGGCATGAAGCTTTTCGAATCGAATTGTTGTTTTAATTTGAACAGAATTTTTTAGAAACAACAGACAAACTGTTTGCTTCGATCCCTGGTTACAAGTGTTTGTACATGGAATTTAGTACAGCGTCAACGCTTTTGTCCACCACTGTACACGCTGAAAGCTGCCACGAGGAAAGATCGCCACACCGAATGCCAGTCGAAACGCGAAAAAGGTGAGCATCTGTGTAATTAGCGCAATGAATAGCTCCGAGTGATAATATATTGCCAATGAAACACGCGTGGCATCGCGCCAGGCGTAGCAACGTTACGTCGTGACGCGCAGATAAATTATCAAAACAAAACGAAAAAAGGAACACTTAACATTAGAAAGAAGGACGCGGTTACATTTGACTGCCGTGTAATTTTTTACTTCCGTGAAATTTCCGGAAAATTTTATCTCGCGTTCACGCATAAATATTCAACGTAACGCGAACACACTCGCGTACGTCATCGTCGTGCAACTTTTCTCGAGTTCAAAAACAAAAAAGAAAAATATCCAGGAACAGACGATACGGAAATACAAACTTCCAAATTAGAAATTTCGTGAGCACGTTTATTAAGCATTGATATTGTAAAAAAGAATTATGACGCGGAAAATGCTGTTAGCTTTAATTGGAATTTGCAACGTTAATTGGACCGGCTGCAAGATCCCCCACGACCTTTGCATCCAAAACGCTGCTGTTTTTGTACATTTCTAGGTGTAGTAAAGTGTAATTTTTAATTTTTCGTGCTCCAGGTATAACATGGAAAATTGTTCGTATCTTTATCTTCGTGAATTTTATTGTTCACATTACAATTTCTGTTGTACAGTGCTTATAATGAATATTCGAAAGAAAATCCCTCGAAAATTTTATTAGCGTTTAGTCTAGTTAGTGTTTAGCTTAGTATTTATGATACACACTGTGCGTTGTTGAAACATTTTGCGTAACGTAGAGCTTCCATTATGGAATAAGTACTCGATTCGGGAGAAGTTGCATTGAGAATTAAATATTTTCGTTTATAGGGGATATGGTTGTTTGCTCAGCTCAGAGTGAATAAACGTTGTTAACGTAATTACTGCTTTGACAGAATTTTCTCACTTTGATTTCAGCTCTGCGCGCTTTTCGCGAGAGGAATAAGCGCGAGTGTAAATACTTACGTTTGTACACCCGATTGCCTGCATTAAATGAAGCCTGCTTGCGTCAGTTTCATTATAACTTGAGAAAAACGAAGGATGCAAAGGCCAACTCAGTCTTTTTAAATGGAATAATATGTTTCTAGAACTGTGATAGGAGATTTCAATACTTTTCAATAATTTTTATTATGCACATCGTTCATGATCGTTCGAGGTCAACTGCAATGGAAAATTGTTTAAGGGCGTATGCTTATTTTCGAGGTCGTTTTTGCGCCGAATTTTTTTCAGAAAAACTACTGAGCATTTTGCATTGAGATTTTGTACACGTACACATGTATTGGTATTTGAAGCACGCGTGTAATTTTTTTCAGTCAAAAATAATCAAAATTACGTAAGTTATATATATTTTTTCATAGAGTATGTTATCAATTATAAAAGCTTTCGACGCTGCCATCATTGTGAGAAATTGATAAAGAAACTTTTGACTTTCCATTAAGCAGTCTGCAGTATTATACGTTCTCGCGCGTCATGGTTGGTTATCTTCTCGTGGTATATTTATTCGTTTAATTTTCTCAGACATAGAAATCTAGAGGTGTCAAGTCTCGGAAACGTGACAGCTATTTGTTACTTCCTGAGCGACGAATCCAGTGATCTCCAAATGTTCTGTTCCGAAATTCTGTAACATTCCGTGCAGAATGAGCAGAGCATCCGTCTTGCTGGAACCACATGGTTCGTCGCATATGGAATGAAATAATTTCTAGTAATTAGAGCAAACCGTCTGTTGAAATTTTCTTTTAAATTAGTACTGACAGTGATGCTCCATTCTTCTCTCGACGGAGCGAACTCGCCATAAAAACTTTTTCTTTCGACTATAACTTTTCAGTTACGTCATTGTTGCTGTATCCGAATTTCGGTTTCCTCAATAATTCTTTTGATAAACTGAGCTTTTTGGTTCATAACACGGCACAGATAACGTTGACGTATTTCGTTAGCGCGTTAACGGGTTTTCCAGCGAATTTAAACAGCACTTGACAATTTTGAGTGGGTCAAAAGGTCAATAGAAGTCAGAAGGTCACTCGGGAAGTTTCTACGAAAGCAGGTGAATGACTGAAGCAGTACAGAAATTGTTATAGTTCGGAACCATCGCAATATCGAATGTATGTTCATATGAACTTTTTTCGTACATTAATCCTCAAGTCGGAAGACAGATAACCGGTTCCTTATTTACAATTGGTTTTAAAAATTCTTTTGCACGCTGTTCACAAATATGTAAATTCTACTTTCCTGAATAGTTTTCAATCTAATTTATGGATAATTATTTACAATAGGGAATTCCTCACCGATTTCAGTGACCCTGAAATGTGTTGGGGCATAATTCTGAACAATTGTTTCATACACATGTAGGAACGCCGGACGGCCTTCATTTCCGAGATATTTTCAAAAAAGAATGTAAGCAAAAATCTGTTGCTACCGCAGAGAGTTCGTTTTATAACCTACAAACACGACCTAACCCAACGATTTTAATGATCTTGAAATATGCCAGTTACCGATTACCCTGTATAATAGAAACTATGAAACTGATCATTTAGTACTAATCAGTACTAATTATTTAGTACTGTCGATGAAAAAAAGGGGTTGTAACAATAGAAACAGCAAATTTAGGTACATCAATCATCAGCAGTCCGAAGTCCGCGAAGAAGACAAATGTTCCATTCAATCTCTCGAAAATGAAACTTCACATGACAAAATTCTATTGTACTCTTCGATTTATTCGTCCGCGAAAACGTAGCAATGTATTTCCGTTTGGTTACCACAGGTGATAAAAGAAGAAAATTACACTTCAAGAGGTTATGGTACTTATGGTTGTGAGAAATACGTGATCAGTCTTGTAGGTGCAAAATCTACTTTGCAAGTAATGCACGTGTTACAATACGAAACATGTAGGGAATTCATGAAAATCTACGTTGATATATGATCCCCGCGTGTCATCTTTGAAATGACAGATGTAAGACAGCGTCGAGTGACTCTTATAAATGTGAAAACGAATTTTCCTATTTTACAGAGGCACTCTCCTGCAAAACAAAAAAGTCGGCGGGTTTCCGAAAATTTCTTTAACAGTTAGACAGATAGATTCGCAATGTTGCATATTTATTAATTTTCATTTTTTCGTACATGTAGTATTTTCTTCCAATGCTAATACAGATTTTTAATTTTTGTGCACATTTAATTAGAAATTACGGCAGCGTTAACGGGAGGGTCTCAAAATATAGTTTCTCCAGACTGTAATGTAGCTATCATCTGAAAAAAAAAGTTTATTGAGAAATTAAAAAATTCTCGTTTCAAAGAGAACTTTTCATTTTAGCGAGAAAGGTGCTCAACCCAATGAACAACGCAACAACCAAATGCAACAACTTAATGACCGGTACGAAAAAGGGGTTAACAAGTACATCGACGTTCGCCGGCAAGATTCTCGCGGCCGCGTTAGCCTGATCAGGCCACGATTCGAACCGCCAAATTCTCGAAGTTTCGAAACTCCGGTAGCCGCGCCAGCCGGCCAGGAGGATTCTTCTGAGCGAGAGCTTGCGAGAACCGTGTACACGCCGCCGACAGCCAAACTGCCTAACATCGATTAGCAAAATCACGACGTGCTCGCGTATCCGTGTTTCTCGTGCCAGCCAAGGGAAAAGCTTCTCATAGTCCCCCCCATCCCCTTATACCCGCCGCCGTTCTACCATCCCCACTACCAGAAAGCTGCCCTGAACTCCGTCGAAAGCGACTCCGTGGCTGGGGCAACCAGGGGAAGGTTGACATCATTCGAAAAGGTTGTTGACCACCATGACAGTGTGCGCGTATACGGAGACAAGACAGCCGCACGCTGTCACGAGCGGAGCAGAGCGGAGCAGAAACGTTTTACCAGCTCGTGCAGGCCGGTCTACAAGTAAGCCTGAGCGGCGGCAGTATCAGTCGACCCCTTGTCGCGGGAATCGATAGTCTGCGTGCACGAAACGCCGATAAGCAGTCTCTGGTACGCCCAGCGACATTCCAACCGCGATTCCGTCTTCGATGAAAAAGAAATGGTCAGGAGAAAACCGAGGAATGAGGAACGCGAGAATGGAACGAACAGGGGGTGGGAAAGAGGGAGGGAGAGAGAGAGAGAGAAAGAGAGAAAGAGAGAAAAAGAAAGAGGGCAAGGCAGGAAAGGAAAGAAAGGGAGGAGGAAGCAGTCAGGAGAGACTAGGTTGTTGAAGCACCGACAAAATCGAACCAAAAAGGCTCGCGGGGGCGGGCAGGAGAGCACGGCCACGGGCAGGGAAGCGACGGCAATTGAGCGAGAAAGCGAGAAACTGGTGAATCCGATAAATCAATGAACGAAAATACTTTATACGAGCTGTGGATGGGGGGACGACGGCCGAGTGTAGTCGCTGGCAAGGAAAACCGGGGTACACGCCGACCAAGTGCATCGAACCAGTGGTTTACGCGAAGATTGATAGGGATACGGGCAGTCATCGACTTCGGAAACTTTTCTCCATCCACGGAATCTCCTAACGGCGGCGCTACTCCGCTAAGTGGCTGTTCGATCCAGCCGGAACTCACCGACGTGGAAGAGATACGTATCAAAAGTATTGTACCATTGATAAAACATTCCCTCCGCGTAGCTATCAGGTTACCGGGAGAGGAATAAAGTTCCTCGGGCAGCGCACCACGCGAGAATACGAATCGGCGGCCGCCCGAGCAGCTCCCTTCTATCAAGAAACGCTCGTTAATTTTCAGTTTCGGTGAATCCATGATAAAATCGTGCCGGGCGGAAGATAATCGCGTCGAATGAATGGAAATTCTCCGGACAAAGATATATATATATATATATATAGTTGACGTATATTGCTCTCTCTCTGTTTGCCAGAGGACGTTCCCGACGAGGGAACATTCATCGAGTAATTACTCGTAAGAAGACGGGAATATAATTAGTCTGCGAAGGAAACTACTCCGTAGCGGAGACTTTGGTAACGGGCAGCCCCTCGGGGCAGCAGTTCGCTCGAGAGGACGGAGCGATACCGTCAGAAGGGACAATAAAACCTACTTACCCTCGGTCGCGCTCTCTTCATGTCTCGAGACTCCTTTGCGGCATCTCAACGATACTATTCCGCTTCCGTATCCTCCATGTCGATGCTGGCAGTGACGATGGCGCTGCTCGAGGTGCACTGGCACACGGTAGACACTAGTTTCCCCCTCGGCGAGGTCCTCGACGATGCCGGGTGTCCAATCTCTTCCGTGACCGAGAGGGTCGAAGCCTATTGCGCCAGCAACTGGCTGGCTAGGTGTCCGCGGTGTCTTGTGGTGAAACTCGGTTACCGGTTGATTCTCACCGTGCCACCACCCGACACAACCAGAAGGTCATCGTTGCCCGTTTCTCTGTCGCGGTTCTTTCGGTCTCTCGATGTCCCGTGCCGCAAGGACGAGATGTCGGGCTTCGAACCGCCTCGACTCGTGCGCGGACTGAACTGACCTCGAACCAAGTCGCCGATTCCGTCGGAAGACGACGGTGACTGCGAAGGGGTGGCGTGCTGTTGCGGTAAGGGTGGGGAAAACAGAGGCGCGCGCAGAGTCTCGAGTGCGTATGCGTAAGGGTAGTCTTCGCGACGGCAACGGTCCGCACGCCGCCGTCGCCGCGCCGCTTCAAAGTGGACGCTGTTGCGAGAGATGCGTTTTCACCGCCGATTTTTTCCCCCGAGTCTTCCGCCACTGATTATCTCTTTATTCCCGCGTCCGACGGACCCTGGAACCCAGGACACACCGGAACACTGAGCCGCAGCGAATCCGCACCACGGTTGCCTTTTACTTTACCGCTGTCTTTTTCTCTCTTCTCTCTTCTCTCTCTCTCTCTCTCTCTCTCTCTCTCTCTCTGTTTGCCTGCCTGCTGCTACTTACAATTTGTTACGCGTCCCTGCTTGCGATTGTTCTGTTTTATTTTGTTTTGTTTTGCTTATTCCACGGGAATTACCAGGCGTGCGGGGTTTCGAAATTTTCTGTGACCAGCTCCCGAGGATTCTGCGGTGAAGCGGGACGCAGGGATGCGAATAGCGTACTGGTATGGTATTTCGGTCTTTTTGTTGGAATGTAAATTTAAAAAGTATCGTAGAGGTGCGCCCCGCAACGAAACTGTAAGACATACAAGGACACGAATGAAAAGTGTATTGAATAAAAGTGCGTTGAATATTCCTGTCGACAAATAATAAAACTTCTATACATTTCTACTTCGTTGGATAATTGTATATCGATTCACACTTGAGGGGAGAATATATGCGCTGAAGCTATGAAGTACAATGTTATTGTACGTTGTACAAAAGTTTGGGTATTGACATTGGGGTTATAGGGGGATGAAGAATTATGTTACCCACGTATGGGCGACATCGCAGTCAAAATATTAATGTAGCCAAGGCTTGGGAAACTGATTGCTCACGCGCTCCGGTGTAGCTCCCTAAGCCGCGTAGGGGGATACGTTCTCTGGTACTAATACTACTTAAAATTTAAGGCTATCGTTGCAACAGTGGTGTAGGATGATGTATTTGTCGTCCTTTATGGCACGAGTGATTCGGCATGATATTCAAGGTAACAGTTTGCAGGGCCGCACGATGCAGTAGACCCGAATCGTCCCAAGGTCAAGCCGCGTATGCACCCTCACCCGAAGTACGTCGAAAGCCTTCCGGAGCCATCGTCTTATATCGAAAGAAAACTGTAGTAAATAGTTTAGAATCAACATAAGTTAAAAAGCACGGATTACGGGTGTTGATATCGAGTGGAAACCCTGTTCCACTTTGTGCTACAGTGGCACAATTCTACTTTTAGAGAATCCTAATTAACCCAATTTTATTAAAATCTCTTCAGATGAATTATTTCACTATACAATGTGGAAACAATCTTTGCAATTACTTTTTCCCATTGTTTCTCAAGTTTAAGTTCGTATCAAACAAAATGAACTTTCCAGTTAGCCCAATATTTCAAGTATAGTTATCTATTGTTGCCGTTTCTAGTGAAATCAATTTTCTGGAATTTGTATTTAGTTACCGATAAATTCTTGCTACTTTGCATGTCAGTCAGAAACTTAACAAAAAAAAAAAAAAAATATGTGTAACGACTCATTGCGCAATTTACAATTGTTTTGAATACACGGTTGAACACACCAGAATTACATTATTACGATTATTGGTGACCGAAATTATTTCCTCCCTTGTGCAATTACAGGAAATGATTATTCCATTTATATACGTCCAACAATAACATTAGTTTACTCGTTGGAAATGAACATTGATAATTTTCAAACAGTACTGGATAAGTATTATTTTATAATAATAAATACACTCCCTTACTTGAGACGGTATTTTTAATCGTGTGAAAAACATGCTACTTCTTACTTCAGATTATTGATTTACACATGTAGTCCAATAAAATGAAGTTATCACAGTACTACCGCGAGGTCGGTCTACAGGTATACCATTGCTTATAGTAGAATTTTCGAAATTGTTCAAGTATAAATTTCTTAACGCGAAGCAGATATTTAGCATATATAGGCATATAAATATAGCATACATGTTATGGGAGGCGTTAAGAGGTCAACAATCGAACGTTCTGTTATCCACAGTGTCTCCTAGCAACATATACCTTTTGCTGTTGCAAATATGTAAGTATTTGCATGTATTATATAACTGGTATTCTTCAATCGAATAAATTCTGATTATAAGAATAGACGTCGCTATTTGATATCAACAATTTTAAAGCGTTTGATTTTGGAGAGTTAACTTTACCATTAAATATATCTTCTTGAAAATACATACGTTTTGACAGCTGCAAGCTAATCCGATTAAAATTTGTAAAGCTAGATTAAGTTCGAAAAACGTATTGATGTAATAAGGGAACGTGAAACTTCAAACTTGTTTTTTGTTTTCGAAACCATACTTTTCTATCGACGATCAAAATATCTGAAGAACCATTGCATCAAATGATTTGGATTTAATAAATAATGTAATGAGTACACTACTATTTAAACTTCCTTTCGCCCGCCACTACAAAATGAAATACATTCTAAATATGTGAATTAAATGAATATCAATTACTATTCATTATTTGTATACGCACTGCTCAAACACATTCAAATGACAGATCCATAAGCTGTCGCTTCATTATACGTATTAAATGCAGATCTCTGTCCACTGGTCCGAACATTTCATTATGTTTACGTAAACTATGCAATATCATGATAAACAGAATTTTCATTTTAGAGAATTGTTGCCGCCTATCAAAGTGTAACAAAGAAATTATCATAATAAACAAAATTACATAATCTCGTTAGGAACCTGATTCGTATTATGTTTTGAAGTCGTTTTCAACAACTAACAATGTCGAACACGAATTTATCCGAGACATGGCAAAACTGTTACGAAGTTTTCAGATGACGTGACATCTCGCAGGAAGATTATGGCTTCTTTGAACTACTATAAAAAGTAAATTACTCGAAATATGCACTTAAAACTTTGTGCCGCTTAATGCACTTTGTAGCATGTACCAATCTGTTTCAATCGGAATTTTTAAAAATCATACTTAACTATCTCGAGTATAAAAACTTGAACAAATACTGTTACGTACGCTAACGACGGTTGCAACGTTTTAAGAAACTAGCCGCTACCACTCATCGTTTCTCAGGGAAATTTCCCGCATTCAAGGTTCAAGAATTATCCTTTGCTGATAAGACGCCACCCTCTCAATCCTCTCATGCCACCGATATCGCATAATTTGCGACGAGTGATGCTGCTAAGAGCAGAATCAATTCTAAATATTCACGATTCCGAATAATTGTCAGTACGCATGTTTTGTTTCATAGTTTTTTTTCAGGGGAATCCACAAAGTAATTTTAGCAAACGAAATTTGTAGCAAACGACTGTGTAATTGTCCTACAGCTACGGTGTGTGGAAAGAATTGATTTATAAAGTGACTGTCCACGAAGTGTGACTGCATCAGGTTACTTTTATATTTTAGAAGGTCAACACACGGACGAAAGAGAAGTGGGAGACAAGTGACACACAAGAGAAAGCGACGAGGGGTAAGATAAACATACGATGAGTCAGAAGTTCATACACGCACAAGTCACCTTAATACACATACCTGACTCCTCACTCTTCTGTCAAGTTCGCAAATACAGTCCACCGAATCAAGAAAGATAATAGGTTCTTTTTTCTGTAAAGCCACTCAAAAAAATAAGTTAAACTTGGCAAGTGAGATGTTTGCTACGTTCAATAATATTTCAGAATCATGTGTTGTGATGCTTAATTCGTTTGTAACAGAAACCTGGTAAATTACGTAATAGACGAGTTCAACAGACTTCGAACACTTCGAAAGCACTCGATTATTTAAAGTTCAATGGTCTTGAAAATTTCATAACAATCAGATTTCGAGCCTGATTGAAACCGTATCAAAGTAAATTACAAGCTCGTGCTTAATTCCAGCCTCTGCTACTAAAGCCATAAAAATCTGTATTTGCATAAAGGTCCGTAATCAACTCATGTTCGTTTAATAGCTGGACTTGTATATAATTTGATTGTTTAATCGATCACGTAAAATGCAGGGTCTGGCCTAAGTAGAGGCACTTAGAGAAATAACTCGCTACGCGCTGCCGTTTAAACCGAAAGTATTAATTTGTACACCGCATTCGATATTATATGTTAGCTCGCTGAAGTTTACACGTGTCCGCTCGCTATTCCCTTGTTTCGTTGATGTCAGTAATATTTGCGGAAAGAACCAAGTACAAACAGAGAACTGATAACTATTGTTATTGTCATTAACCCCTTGCCCTGAAATATCGCGTCAGACTCGAGTCTAACAAATATGTATGTTATTAATTTCCTTTAAACCGAAATAAAATTCTATTTTGTTGTAGACCATATACAGGATGTTCCGAAAACGAGGAGTCTTTGAAACGGATGATCCCTGAGGACATTTCGATTAACTTTTTCCTTCGCGAAAATGTTCTCCGCGATTTTGTTATAGAGTTATTAACGGAAAACACGGACCAATCAGAGCGCGGTTACGGAGGACGGATTCCGGCTCGGCCAATGGCAACGTCGCCGAGTCGGAATCCGTCCGGATGAAATCTCTATCCTTGGAATAATTACGGACGACACTGTACGCACGGCAGTATTCGTGCGACAATCTCCATTTACCATTATTTCTCTGCTGAACATCGAGTTGACATCGATATCAGGCGCAGTAAATTTCTCTTTCGCTTAGACTGTTGCATTATAAGCGATACCGAGTTCGCTCAACACCCACCGTCGGCTGATGCATTAGAGATGCATGTAAACTCGCAGGTACGTCTGCGGAAATCGCCTGAACTCGTCGATAAGTCAACCGGCGGATCTGTGCCGCAGTTATAGACAGAACGGACGTCACTTACGAGCAGCTATCCGGCTTACTGTGTGACAGCTTACGACGCCACGTTTAATCGATTACAAGTCGACACGAACCACTAGTTAACCCCTATCTCTTAGTCGGTCAAAAATCTTAAGTTCTATTAAACTCCCGCCGGCGAACGGTGGTCCAAAATCGCAAAAGGCTAAACAAAATTCATGTCTCTGTTAACCCTTTGCACTCCGCAATTTTGTAATCGCCTGCTAAACGTCGAGTCACATTCGATAAAGGAGTGCAAAAGGTTAATACAAAGTGTCCCGCATAACGTAGACAATCGATTGGGAGGCACATGCAAAAGTGAATTGGAGAGAGTATCAAATTTTGTCAAATTTCGCTTCGTTTTCGAATAAATCGAGTTTGGAAATTCAGCGAACACATATCTCTATAATTGTCACGAGGGTCTCTGCCGTAACTGTCAACATTTTATCCCCACCACTGAGGGGATCCCCCTTGGAACCAGTCAAGCGGTAAACACGCTCGACGACCGAGTCAGCGAGGGGTTGAGTTTCGACTCACGCTAACGCAAGCGAAGCAAAGATTCCAACTTTTATAATTTTTTCTTTTTTTTTTCATGAAACATTTACCACCGTATTCGTCTCGTTTTTCCAATGAAAATAGCATCAAACACGATATAATTAAGATTACAATTACTCGTGTAACAAGCGATTAAGGTTTCAGGCGTGAAAGACGACGGCGAACGGATAAGAAAGAGAAGCAAAGAGTCGAAGCGTTGAACCTCAATCCCTCTTTCGTTTTCAATCGCTATCCTTCAACAGAAACGAAATCCCACACTGTTCAATTACGACAATAAACAAAATTTGAGAAACAGTAGGAAGAACAACAAAGTAGACGCACTTTTTATTACAAAGATTAAGAATGCGTAATTCATTGTGAATAATTATTATTAGACTGCAGATTTTATGCATTTATAACAAAAACGAGTAGCTGGAATTTGAACTAATAGCAAGATATAAAAATTGAAGAGCACATTACTTTCGTTCTACTAAAGTAATTAACGAAAGAAAGATATTTCTAAGTGGTGTATATTTCGTGCAAGAAATGCAGAAAAATTTTATTCTGCATAACGATCCGCAGTTTGATTATTACGAATCAGAAAAGTATGACTTGGGAATACGAAATTTTCGTCTCATCGATGTTGTACAGTAATATGCAACGTCGTCAATGGTAGCGTTAAAATCCCTAAGCAGGATCTTTGCGGGATTCCTCGCGACGCAAAGGGAAAGAGGAATGATAACGTTCAAAGTGTTTCCGGCAGAGAGACAGCATGGATCGCAGCAGCCGCGCCGACGAATCTCAAAGGATTGGAGATCAACGGAACGAAGTGGACAGAAGGCAGATTGTAAGAAGCTCGGAAGCTGGGCTGGCGTCTAATAGGGTTGTCAGGAAAAATTGAAGAAAAGGATGTACCGTGTCCTGTCCGTGTCCCCGTAACTCATCCGGTTGCGGTGATGGACAGAGCAGGGAGATAAACTGATCTCGCAGAAGGTCAGACAGAGTGTTTCTCGGGGATGTTTCGGGGTCGTGCCGCCGAAGCGCACAGGGGCTGCAGAGAGAAGAAAATAACCGAGATATAAGAAGTTTGGAAGTGATATGCGTGCGCGAGAGAGCCGCGTTTACTCGCGCATCACGCTGAAAGGGATTCAAAGGTATACCTCAGGGCCTCTGGCGGCGTCTAAAGGGCGAAGAGAGGATGAGCTTGACAGTTTGCCCCTGAGCAAACTGCCCTACTGGTCGATGCCTTACGCTTGCGCCCTGGCTCAGCTCGGCTCGCATCAGCCTTAGCTCGGCTATGACACGGCTCTGAATCTCTCTTCGCGTTTGAATCGGTGTGATTAAACTTTTACTCCGCTCCCTTTATTTTCCTACGCTCTGTCCCTGCACACCTGGCGGACGGTGGGTCTGTTGGGACCAGCGTTGCGCGCAGGAAATACCTGCGACTAACGGGGGCGTCCATTATCCTGTTGAAGATTCTCTCACAAGACAATTGGCCAACTAGCTCTTGAGGTATCGTGACAACCGTTTCGAAAAAAGCGATTTCAGGAAGATATGGTTAAAGATAACAGTAAAACTAACAGCGACATGAATTTTGTCCAGATCTTCTATCTCACTGCGCGGCTGATCAATCTACCTCTGAATGGTTTACATTTTTTTAGCGTGATGCTTCTGTTGAAGTGTCGCAAATATGTGACGTATACGTGTTTATGTCAAACGCACACTTGCGTCCTCAATAACGTCTCATCCCCAAACTGTTGACGTAATCTATTCAAGATTCCAATGGGTTTTGTGCCTTCAATGGTTAAAAACTTGATAATAACACGCGGCGCAATGGATGTCGATACTGTTTCCTCACTGATCGTTCCAGTTATTGAAAAAGCGGTTAAGCAGAATAGCGCATGATGCAAAGCAAGTGTAATACATCCATACTTCTACTTGGTATCATGTAAATAAGGACGACACGCAGTTGTGCAGTAAGTCCTGTTACTACATTGACGGACCCTCCAATATAGTATTATCTTCGTAACTGTCGCAAAAGTCTCTACCGTAATTGTCCAAATTTTATCCCCACCACTGGGGCGATTCCCCTTGGAGCCAGTCAACCGGTACCGGTAATCCATATCGAATCAATCTTCTTCAAATTTTATACACACATGAACTAGACGTTCTTCTATTTGTAAACTAGAACTATGTGTCATACTTCTCAACCCACCAAATCCTCCCCCAAAAATAATGAAGAACTTACAACTTGGAAATGAGACACTTACCATTTAATTAGCAGATCATCTTTGGTAGCATTAGTAGTATACTTACGTTTGATACAGACTTTATCTACTTATACATTAGTCTTCATTTAATAGACGCATTTTTCCCCGCTTAATTGACGTAGAGTTATTTCCACCAATTACTGTGACTAATCGAACACCATTATTTTCACTTCGGTCACACGTAATGTTTCTCATTCTCGTTTCCGATTCACCGAGGAAGCAAGCAATCGAATGAGAGATGACAATTGGGAATTCTTAAAACACCTAACTCCCTTGACATTAAGGGGAGAATTAAGGCTTCAATTAAGGGTAGAGGTCGGTACGACGATCCACAAGATAATGCTATCCTCAAACACTTTTCTGTCTGACAAATTATTTACTTTCTCAATACTTTTACTGATATGAAGAAGTATGTTTCTAGAAGTATATCTTTAGAAAACATTACGTTCAAGTAAAGTTTCTTTATTGTATTATTTTTACTGATCTGTTAGGTCCGGAAACGATTTTCTATTTTTCCATATATAGATTGCTTTACACGTACTCTTCGGGAACCTGTCTATCTTGTAAAAATAGAACACGGTGTACAGTTCGGTTTATGCGAATCTAAAATGGGAAGAGAAAGCCTGCATTATTTTAGTCCTTACACTACAATGTGACCGGATACTATCGAGCCTAGCATTCAGAAAAAAGCTCATAATTTTCAACAAACTTGAAAGAAGGAAGAGACTGCCAGAGAGATCTTTCGGAGGAAACGAACTCTGGAAATACTGAATCAAGTTCTATACGCCTTCCATTGTAATCTCAGTAAAGTACGAGGCGTGCTATTGAATCGAACATTATTGTGTGGAGGAAGGGGGATGAGGAGGAGGACGAGGAAGAGTAGGGAAGAACTTTTATTCCGAGGGAAGGATAATTTCAAGGGAAATGGGTTAAGATTTGCGATGTCGCCGAACGAAACATAAACAAGGGACGGGCATCTGTTTCGAATTGAACAACGACGAAACGTGAATAATATCAGGACAGTACGAACGTAAAGCACACGTCGACGTCGCGCTATTATGCCTCATCTCACCTACTTTCATTTTTATCCTACCACGATTCATCACTCATGCTTCTCTATTGTAGGTCGGTTACACGGAGGCATCAGTTGTAGAACTAGTCTTTGTATTCAGAAATCTGTTATTTTCACTAAACTACTAAACTGCTATGAAATACTCTGCCGTGGATAACATTTTTTTGTTGTGTTGAATATTATTTCATTTGAACTTTCAATTGAGGATATATTTTTAGACTACACATTATATTACCGTTTATAATATCAGACTAAAAATATCACTTGACAATTTCGTCTTCTTCTTGCACATATCCATTATTGATCAATAACATCATTACGAAAACACTTAGTCTAAATATATAATATTGACATCTATTCTTATATATTTTTATTACTTTATTACTGCGACTTTTAAAAATATATAAATTTACATAAAGCGATCATTTATCTGGAGAAATGCTTCGTTTTACTTAATTACTAACTTAATTATAACTTTACCGCTAGTTATAACTTCATACTACATTTCCTGCAAGTGTTACGAAATTACTTTGTACAAAAGATATTCTGTTTCGATAATTAGTGACTGCGTAATTGTTGGGTTTCAGTTCCAAGTAATAATTATTGATTTTCGATCGGTTTCGGATTATCCGATTCGACAACATAAGCTGGCGAGAGGTGTTTACACGCTTCAACGTGCGTACCGTCGGTTTTGCCTTCGTCCTCTTGTACCGTGTTGACGACCGTTCCGTCAACTGCTTTGCCATTTTTCATGGGATTGTCGGTGGCAAGTCGGAAAGAGTCTCTCCCATCAGAATTAATGGTTCCCGAAACGACCGAGTCTTTCGGTAAATTCATCACGATATTGGGCTACGTCAAAAATATCGGATAATTACAAAATGAATTTTAACAACCAAGATTAATGAATATGTAAAACAAAACAAATATGCGAAGTATTTGTATTAGTCGTAATGAAAAGATTTTCTTATTTGATCGTCAGTGCGAAATAAATGATTTCAAATAGCAATTTTTTTATTTTCATTGAAAATCATTCAAAACGAAATTTAATAAACCGAGGGAAAATAGATTTTGATTTATGATACTAATTAGTAGAAAGATTAACATTAATTGCAGTCTTGACAACATGGTACCTGTAAATGCAGAACATGCTCTAATCTTATAGTCGCTGAACTCGGTCTGTTTGAGTGATTAGGAGGAAGATCATGCTGATTATCACTTTGAGTGTGATAAAGGGAACTTCTCGACCTTCTTGGCAATTCTGCTGGAAGCACTCTTCGTTTCTGCTTCGGCAGTTTGCTGCGAGCCTGTCGACAATTCACTTAAAATTAATGGTAAAGATCGTTGATAAAAATATAAATCTGTTGGTAAATCTTTATATGAAATACTCATACTTTAGATGAAAAGACGAAACGCAGATGGAGGAACTGGAGAGGAAAACAGAACAACTGGAGAGATGGTGAGACAAAAGGAATGGGAAAGAAAAAGTAAAATGAAGAGAAGAATGGCGTCAGGAAATGGTGGGGAGAATAGTATGACAGTGGGATTAAAACAAGTAGAATAAGTGGCATGGAAAGTAGAGGCGAATAAATTGTTCAGTATGAATGAGGAGACAAATCTATAAAGCTTTTGTTCTCATGGGTCGGTTTGGTAAACTGTGTATGTCAAGTTGTTTGTTACCAAAATGGCGTCTGGAAACCGAAGACTTCGAAGAAGAAACCGAAGTAATGACGAAAAAATTCAACTTTCGACGTGTTGCTTTGTATGTGTTCGAAGTAGTATCAATTCAATGAACCATATCAGGGTAACTTGCTTCGAATGCGACACTCTGCAAGACGCAAAACACGCGAACTGTTTCAGATTCAAAGAGGAAACTTTGCGACAACGCGAACGAATGCAACATTTAGGTGTCCCTACGTTGCATGCGTCCATAAAAACACAAAAATATTTCTGCCGTGAATTCTGATAGAGACTAACGTACGTGTTTCGCAGAGGGAAAAACAGCGTCACAACATCCAATGTCCACCGCTAATTCAACAAGTGCATACGCCTGCACGCGAGAGGTCAAAAACGTTTGCGTCGCGTACCCTATACATGTTTTTGCATATATATAACAGCGCTGTGGCTATTCTCGCTTTATTAATTTCCTCTCCGCAAAAAGAAAAAAGTGGAATATACTTTGAAAAGGTCAAGAGGGGCACTGGAAGGGAACCACAAATCCCGCGTTTAATTTTCACGGTGTTTTCGAAAGAACTTTCGCAGTGCTCTCGTAAAGGAATTTCTGAAACTGTCTTAAACTTACGAGTACCGGAATACGCCGTAAGGGAGTTTCCGGGTCGAGGCTCCGATCCACGTTAATAATACCGCGAAAAACAATGCGAACGTTCCAGTGCCTATTAATTGGACGCCCGTGACCGCGCTGCGCCACGCCGCGCGCCGGCTTCGGATACGCAATTTACACACTTCGGACAACGGTGTAAAAAATTTAGGCGAACGAAACTTCTTGCCCTGGAAAGTTTCAAATTGGCGAGTCGAATGTGGGAAGTTTACTTGTCGCTCCTGAATGAACTTCCGCTTTCGTGTCCTCGGTGGACACATACTCATTGTGTACAATCTCGGTCAGTCGAAGCAACTTAATCCGGAGAAAAAGAAAATTCTACCGTTGGCATAAACTTTTCTAGCACGCGTGCATGTCAGTATGTCTCGTTCTATAAATATTTCTGCTTCCGTGGATAATACGTAAAGTGGGCCGGAAGAAAGTTCAAATATACGGAGGATGAAGAAGATGTCCAAAGTTTCAGAAAACTTTAAAGTTTTTATTCAATAAAAAATAAGGGTGACTACAATCTTTTTACGAAGTCGTATAATTTTTGTATGCAAATCGATGCATCTTTGTATTCTTTTTGAAAAAGCATTAAGGAACTTAGGTCGAAAATTAGTTTAGAAGTTATGATTTTTGTCTGAAACGCCTATATAAGCGAAACACTGTGCGACGGTAACATGTGCAGGGAATTGTTGTTCAGAATCATGCCCTTGGCGACACGTGTCAAGATCAAGGCCATTCGAGTATCCTCCCCTAGACGTAAGTTTCACCGAAGCATCCGTCTTACGAGGGTTAAACAAAGTAAGAAGTAGCGATAAGAAAGGTATTGTGCTATAGATACAAACCTGCGTATGCGAGTAAAACATCGAGAAATTACTGACGATGACAGGAACCGGAAGAGCAATAGCTAGGACCCCAGCAATCGCGCACATTCCGCCGATGAACATTCCCGGAAAAGTTTTAGGCGTCATATCACCATAGCCGACCGTTGTCATGGTCACCAAAGCCCACCAGAGGCCGTGCGGTATAGTGTCGAAGTCATTATTGGGGTTATCCTGGAGCCAAAAGCAATGTATAATGCAATCACAATTCTTGCGAATGCGAAAATTCATAATTGAAGTCTCATATCGAAAAAAAAGACAATTAAATACGATCCAATTTTCGATTACTCATTACTTTCGATGACCTCGTTCCAACTTTCGCGTCGCTCTTAATGCTCTTAAGGAACACAAATGGCGGCTTTCAGTCGAAGAAGTCGTTGATGCATTTTCGGCCCCCTTTCGCTGTTTTGATGCGTGTATCAAATAGATTAATAGATGATATTAGGACCACTCACATGAGCATCAATCAAATGGTAGTAGGTCTAATGAATAATCTGCGCGAGGGAGAAGCCTACTTCGTCCCTATTACATTCCTCCATCGAAGGAATTGCTATTGTAACGTTCCGATGGACAATCTGATCAAATTACAACATGTGATATATGACACCCTTAACCTTTTAACTGAGTGACTCTTCAATCATGAACATTCAGGGAGACGTAACGTAAGACAAATAAAATTGTCATGATAAATCTTTTGCCATAGTTCATACTAATGTTGATATTATGACATAATAAATTGGACGAATTATCTGTTGAGATAAGAAGGAAATAACGAATTTATCGACAAGTGATAGCAAACTGTGTCATAAATAATTGTGACTGTTAAAGAAAAATTATACATCTTACAAAAGTACAGACCATTAAATAATAATATTATAGTGGGTGTACAGTGTACAAAGTATTAGCTATTAAAATATTTGAATTCTTAAAAAGCTATTTTTAACCAAACGACTTTGTGTAATAGCAACCGTAATGTTAGTATTATTTCATTGGATTACGGGACTCCACATACTTGAAGACGTTCCGCGTAGAAGATAAGACTGGCGAAGACAACGATGCCCAGAACGAGAAAGAAGACCAGCAAGGCTAATTCCTTGGCAGACGCCTTGAAGGTATGAATCAAGATCCTAAGCTCCGGAGAATGCCTCGTCAGCTTAAAGAGCCGCAGGACTCGGGCTATCGACAGGACTTCCAGATACAAGCTAGACTCCGTTAGGAACTCCGTGTAGAAGCTCAACGTCGCTGCTAAGTCGATTGCGTTCACCGGTGAGACGGCGAATCGTTTCAGACTCGGACTGACCTGTAATTGAATCCGTCAGAATGAGGATTTTACTGGCTGACTCTTCATTCTCTCGCCACTGCTCAGTCCCGTTGAAATACAGTGCCCTTGCCAAACACGAAATACGACTTTATATCACCCGTATGCTGTCACGCACAGCACAGTGGTCGATAAGCATGAAAACTGTATTAACATGTAGTCTTATTAATTTATAGTCGTATCATACATGAATATAATGCTACGAAATCTACATATATCTCTTATGTCTGACTTTGTATGACCTTGCAAGTCATTCCGTTGCATGCGAGTGAACTCGTCTTTCCTCGTGTTTTCATATGACAAAATAAATAAATGAAAGTCACCTTCGTTTCACGAAAAATAATGTGAATATCAAAAAATTGACATAGGTTATCGCGTTGCCAGTAAAATATGCCGTTCCTCTAGCATTCGTTTCTTTTTTTCGAAATAATTACTGTTTACGAGAGAAAACGCTGGCCCAATTTACCGTGAACATCCTGTAGAGCGTCTTATAGTATTGTCGTGGAGTATACAGCAAAATCACAGAAATCACCTTATTGTTAGCGTTATAACCATGCTCCCTTTAATCGACAAGCTAATCGGCCTCGACAAAGTGTGCAGGTTCTCCGCGTCGTTTTAGAATTGTTCAGGTTTAATGGGCGCTGCGTATACAGACTTTCGCGAGCGACTTTGTGCGAATGCATGTCCGCTCTTGCAGCAGTGTAGCAAGTAATTTCGATACGCACCAAGCAGCGAATGATAATTTCCAAAGTGAACCACGCGTTGCACGTGTGCTCGAGGTAAAAGAGCACTGGGTACGAATCGACGTCGTCCTTGTTCCAAGTCGATTCCGATCGCAACAATTCCGCATGCCGTTGATTGTTTCTCGAGCGTTTCGTTGTCGTGTGACTCTTCAGGCAGAAACAGAGAACCGAGAGGCAGATGAAAAGTATCGAAACACAGGCTATAGACTTCGCCGTGACGGATGAGTATGGCTCGTCAAAAAGAGCCCAGATCCTTGGCCGTAGTTTTTGCCATCTCGATAAGGTCCCTCTGTTGTGTTCCTCCTCGTAGCCGAAAAGCCGCGCGACTTCCTCATCGCTTAGCTTCTCGCCTTCTACATCGAGCTTGTCGAGTATTGCCAGCGTGGCCTTCGTATCCCTGTGGATGCTGTAAGTACTCCAACAGCACGGTTCCACCTGAAACATGTGGACAGTTTTCGAAAAATTAGTTGCACAGTCGGAGGACGCAGCGACTGCTCGAATGATTAGTGTGAGAAATACACGTTCATTTACAAGCGGCACAGATGGCCCGTCGACTACTTAGCATATTTTTCGAAGAGGGCTTCCCTTTTTCCGCCGTTTCCAAATGACCACGGAAAAGGGGGCCATAAAATGGTAAGCGAGGGCCCCGAACGGACAGAATGGGTCCTGGCGCATGTGCAGGCCATCCGTGCAATTGGCACTACACTTGGCCTGCGCCAGTCGAGGGGCCATAAATTAAGAGGCCCATTTTAGGGTACCGTGAGCGCGCTGCTCCGGGAGTCATAGTTTTTAGAAGTGCACTAAAACGACTTGAGGGAGTGACTTTCTCCTCCACGGATCAAAAAGACCCTCCTCCCCCAAGTCGCCCAGCAAATAGGGATGATTTGATTTAGGGATGATGAAAGTTAGGATTCAAGCATTAAGATTTTTACGGATTCGGACTGTAGAGTGTTTTCGGTGTGTCGAGATTTTTAGTGCTCGAGTATACGCGACACGCTGACATTGTACTTAGCGGAAATCGTACAAGTGTGACGGTTTTAATTTCGGTCCGGATATAATTAATAAAGCCTAGTTTCTTGTCTATTCGGAATCCTCGACTGTTTTGTGAAGTGCCCTCTTTTACCCTCGCCGTTCCTTTAATAAAAACAACAATTAGGGTACTCGCGATACGAGGGTCAGTCAAATATAAACCGGACTTTTCCTCTAATTATATATCTACATATCTCTCAAACCGTTCAGAGGCCAGAGAGCTAGAGAAGGAAAACGGTCTGTGATTCCTAGAGCTTCTAGCTCCCTGGACAATAGTGACGATAAGGGCTCGGATTCGTGACCACTCGCACTCGTACGTACTAGATATGCAACTATGCTGTGCCACGGCTGAGAGTAACTTTTATTACGGGATGAAATGAATATTTATTTAATTCCTGCTTCCCACAATCGCTACTGAACATTTTTATTTTGCACGAAGATTCCCAGTCTACTGATAAGTGCGAACAGTGCAAGAGAATCGATTGTTTGATACGGAGGCAGCGATATTAGTGAAAATTGGATAAACTAATTCAGCGCTGTCGCCCGGTATGTCGCCTCCATCACACATAGCTTTTGAACGTATAAGCACGCTCTGGTTCCTGCTCAGTGTCAGTCAAAATGTCGAAGTTTTCGGATGTACGGTTCAAATAGCATGCTTTATCGAGTTTTGACTACGGAAAATGTTCCTTGAACAGATTCATCCTACTATGCACGCTCTAGAACATGATAAACGTATTTCAGAAGAATGATAGAGTCTTCCTGGAATGGTGTTTCAGGAACTTATTAAACAATGATAGAAAATGTCCTCGTATCGGAGATGAGTGCGCCGAAAACTAGTCAAGAGTTCCAAATACAAGATTCAAAGAATACTTGATTTTAATTTTTGCAAGAGAGAATTCTTGAAATCGTGTTGGTTAATACGAAGCTGACTTTGTTCTTAAATTTTTAAATGGTTCTATAATTCCCGTGAAACTGCGAGGCACGAATAAAATTGAATCCTGTCGGTGGCGCGGCCGGCTGACGGAAATCAAGTATTTAGAAACGATTAACCTCGGTACACAATGGTGGACAGAAATGGCAGGTTTCGACGAGCCAGTGCTAAATGGCGAAGAGGCCATATGACAGCAGTGCCTTTTTCCTTTTATTTTTTAGTCGTTACGCTCATCGTTCCGTTCTAAAAAAGCCGGGGCTACGTGTAGTCGTCAACCGAAGTTGAGAAATAGAATAACGTTGTTGCACACCGTATCTGTTACTCGCGTTTATCTCCTTTCGTGTTAAATGTTTTTGCGAGTTCAATACCTATCATACTAAAAGCGCTTCAATATCAGGGTGCCTCACCTCGGTAATGTCGAGACAGCTCTTCATGCAAATTCCAATTTTCATAGCTTACTTTGTGAAAATTGGAACGAGGGAAAAATTTATTCCGTTCATTACAATATTTCCTACAGAGAATATGGAGGAAACATAATATTAACTTTTTGTCGATAAATAGATTTCCTTGTATTTCATAAATTTACACATTCTGTAATTGTTTAAATATCCGTGTTCCAGCGGTATTCTTTTTTTTTAGATATAACCATACTTACAAGAGAGCTTAAAATTGGAATTGCTGTATATGAGTATTAGTAACTTCGGCGCTAAATGGTTTTTGAAATGTTGATAACATTCGTCTAATCTGGGGTGTCCTCGCCACACTTTACGACAATAAACTTCTTTTGTTTCTTCGCCTGATCCTACAACATCCGGATAAAAATATTCCTCCATGATCATCTATAAACCAAAGTATAGTTACAGAATCGTCTGGAATTGTTTCAGAAAGTACGAGGGGAGGCTTGTAGCGTAACCAATCCTTCAAACCTTGCAGTCCGAAGTCCAAGTTCGCGAATCGCAAATCGATACGAGACGACAAGCTCAAGGAACCGGACTTGGCAATCAAAGACTAAGAAAAGCTATTCGTGATCGATGTTATAGTCTGTTACAAAGATAGGCCGATCACTTGGTACGTAAAAAGAAAATGGCGAAATACAAGAGAACGATGGAATACAGCTGCAGAAAAACATCCAAGTGTAAATAAAGTAAAAGAATAAGAGGAGAAAGAAAATGTCGATACCAGTTTCAATGATAGTTGTCATATTTAGTTTCAATGATAGATTGAATGTGGTCATCTTATGCAATGGGCAGTTTAGATACAGATGGTCGTGAAAAATTTGAAAAGTAATCATACTCTTTCTGTCTGTACCTTTAGGTCAGAAACACACTGTACACCTAATTTAAGAGACATTTAACAGTGTGCTTTAGAAGAAAATGTCCGAGGTTTTATTGCCCTTTGATCCAGATTAGTGACTTCATAGATGGCAACCCTATTCATAGCATGTGTTACTTTCGATCAGTATGCTTAGTGAAAAGTATGTAATCAATAAATCAAAAAAGGAGTATTATGTAACACCGCCGATAAAAGCCTTTGCTAATTAGCCCATTAAGTCTTTTTTAATTGCTTTCCGTCAGCATTAAGTTTTAAAATGTAGTAGAGTATTGAACAGAACGTTTATGCGTGTAACTGGATACTAAATATATTCAGATTTTTTACTTGTTTTTAACGGAATTAGGAGTAAAGAGAAAACCTGGTTGGGATTTAGTTTTCCGTCGAGTTCGGAACTTTTTGTTGAATTTCATGATCCTTTGAGCAAACAGTTGCAGCGATTGTGATGTTGCGTTAATACCAACGATATATGTAACAAGATATGAAACATCGCGTTTCAAAGCTCAGTTTGAACGTTTAGTAAAACAACTCAAATCCTTTCAGTATTTTGTAACGTTAAACAAACGGAAGGCAATAAATCTAAAAATTCGTAGAACGTAACAATTTTTTCGTAAGAGTGGAAAGAAAGTATGATTATTTATTATAGACATGTGCTATCAATTATACTAATAACAATTGCTTCATTATTTATAGAAAATTTAATAAATATAAATGGTCTTCCCTCTCCTGTGTAAATGATTACAGACAAAGAAGTTCCTATGAAAGTCCTACAAAATATTTGAATATCAAAATTGTAATCACAAAAATGTAGAATTAAACTTGCTTCTATCAGAAAATTATTATAAATTTATTTATTAAAAATTCATTGGTGCTTAAAAATAAGATTACAGTTTGCAAAAATTGTGATACTTATCGTATACATTACTGTTTAAACTATCTCTTGCCCGCCACTGTATATTGTAGGTTATTATGAAAGAAGAACAAGAGTTAACAAAAAGTATAGGAGCAATATTTTTTCTTTTAAAAAGATCATGTTGATCCTCGAAAGAGAATATTTAATTTTATGATTCTGTTCGAGAATTTTTAGCAGACGCAGTTCCAAAAAATTCTGAAAGTAGGACCTCTGCTCGACAAAGTAAAATTTATGTTTCTATTAATTACTTTGTTATAATTATCTTAAGAAGCGATATAATTACTGTATACCTGCAATAACGATAACATTAGATCCTGTAGTTATACAATAGTTATTCCACTATGTAGAAGAGGTGGTAAATAGTGTATGTATTTATCACGCGTGCAACAAAAATTGGGGAGCGGTGTTAATTATAATCCACGCACAGAAGAGTATTCAAACAGGGAGAAATTAAATAAAAATCAGGTCATTTTATTTGCTGTGCGAAGGAAACATGGTTAATTTCAGTGTTTCATTATCAAAAATTTCATAAAAATAATAAATGCATAAAATCCACTATATTTATTATATCCACCATAGTTATTTCCAGGAGCTGAGTATGAATACGAGTATTTTTTTATTTTTTTCTGATTCTGTAAAAACCATCTGTGCAAGCAGTAAAGAAAACAGCAGACCTGGTTTGAATCCAAACCCCAAAAATCGAGTTCCTCTTCGAACAGCGGGCCGCAGACATCTGTCGGATAATGGAGTTTTCCCGTGCGATAGTAATTCAATACTTGTGCAAAAACGCCTGGATGGCGGTCGTAAAAGTACTCGTTTAAAACTGGATCGTAATTGGCCAAAGCTTCTGTTAAACGAGAAAGTCTTGTCGCTGGTATTTTCTTGAGCGTCGATTTATACGTTTCATGTCGTATGCCGCCGACATTCAGTATCACTCTGTCATTCCATCTGCCGTCATCCAGTTTCCTCATCCTCCTGGAGTCTGCTGGTTCGCATGATCGAAGGAAGCGAAGAAAGCTCGCTAGCAGTCCCAATGCGAGGCTTCGGAACAGCAACAACTGCAAAACCGAAATTATTCATTTTAATAAAGGAAGTGAGATGAATATTCTACTTTCGGTTAAACTTCACTTCCTGGGAACAAAAATTTTGCACTCTTTTTTACACAATCCTGTAGATTTTGACGCGAGAACTCCAAAAATGCAAGTTTTAAATCACGGAGTTCACTCGTTCCAAAATTGTACGCGTGTAAACTTGAGCGATTCGAAGCGTTTTTGACAGGTGAGATCGCCTCCTACATAATTATAAATACTATCTCAGTATATTCTTGCATGTCTCTTTTTTTTTTAATTAATGCCTTTAATTATTGCATAAAATAGACAAAAAATTATATCGAACATTGTAATGCAAAGGGATAAGAAAACAGCTGTTATCGCAAAGATTTCAGTAATATAAGGTCATGCAAAAATCTGATTTGTTTTCTTGCGATTCGGAGGATACCGTTATTTTAATTAATTAGTATAAAAATGTTGAGAATATAAAAAGTTTGGAATATCTACACCATAAGGGACGCAAAGTATGTACATTGTACATACTCTCTTACTTTAAGCTTGTTTGTGAATGGCGAGTCAATATTTTCATCTAGCTTCGTAAGCTCGCAGCGTTGGTAAAGTAATCAATATGTACTTTGCGTTATTAAATTTACAGCGTTCAGGAGAGAGCTTTCCAATGCAATATCATATAATTATAGTAACTGTGCCTAATGATTCCGAGCCAAGGAACTTTCCATAATGGAAAATTTGTTCTGAATTGGTCCGAAAAACCGCAAAAACCGATCAAGATATGCAAAATCATGCTTTATAAAAAATTTTCGCGAAAATCCATTTCTGTAATGGATTATATCTTTTTACATATGTCGCAAATTCAATGACGCAAACGATGTCCCGTAGAGCAACAAAGTACGTCTGAATCATCGCGCGAAAATAAATTCGAAATGTGAAATAAAATGTTTTCGCTCGGTGTTTTTAACTTGAAAAATGATAGAGATATAATGGTACGCTGAGTACGGAGACTTGAATTTTTTTTAAAGTTAGATCAATTAGCTTGCTATATGAAGAGAAAACGAAAATTTTGAAAACATTACTATTGCTCTGTATTGCGGAGAAAATACTAAAAGTTGTTTCTTACAACGTGTTTATGCGGGCCTATATTGAAAATTTAAAAAGCCTAATTTGTAGATCTGTATTAATTATATACATTCTGGAAATTTCATCAAAATCGGACAACATTGCAATGAGCTATATACAGACATTTTGAGACATTTTACAGGGTGTCCCGGGTTTTCCGGCCAAACTACGGGAGCATATTCTACAAGTAGAAATAAGAAAAAAATGTTACTTGAAGTTCGGTTAGAAACGCTTCGTTACAAAGTTATAAACAAACGAACTTGAATTTGGTAATGGCGGATTTTACTTCGCAGAGTATGAAAGGTCGAACATGTTTATCTATTCGTCGATAGTTATGATGTTTACTATCTTGGAGTGATTTGCGAAGTACAATCCGCCGTTGCCAACTTCAATTTCATTTGTTTATAACTTTGTAATAAAGCGTTTCTAACCGAACTTCAAATAACATTAACTGACACATATTTTCCAAATGCAGTTTTTAAATTTTCCATGCAGTCCCAGATAAAAAAAGTTGTGAAAGATAACCTTTAACATTTTCTCCACGATTCATTTCTTGAATTGTAATTTTTTCAAAATTTTTTTCTGTAAATTAATTGTGCTAACTTTTCAAAAAAAAGGAAAAATCCAAGTTATAGGCCAATATTAAAAAAGTTATCGTTTTTTTAATGGTGGCCGAATATTACTGTGAGTCACTGTACGTGTGTATCTGACTATAAATTGCGGCCAAACGGGTCTCAATATAGACCTCTGTTTTTGTTCAGTCTTGTTTATAAATATGTGTAACACTGTACAGTGCTAGTCTTCTTGCACAAAAAACTTGCGTTATTTTTGAACAAACCAGACACGCTAAGATTGTTAGGATGATGTATGTTAGTCATCTACTTGTTGAATTCAGTAGAATTAGAATAAATCAAATAAATATCAACACTTTTACTATCAATTTTTAATGAAACGTTTCTAAATTTCTATTTATACATTTTTCCGTATTTTTTATTTCCAGAACATACTAAAAAATTGGATCGTTCAGTCGTGACTCACTTTCTATACAGAAACTGTGATAATCAACTCTCAATCAAGTGTCATGCGTCATTATCAAGCTTGTATGAAATCAATCTATCTATATTAATATTATTGCATATCAACCCATTATGATCCAACGTTGCATATACGCAACTGTTCAGTCGGAATTTATTTTTACTTAAATTTACATTATAAAACACTTATTTAAACAATTATTTACACAAAATTCGTCTCATTTCATCGTTTGGAACTCAATGGGTTGAGTACCTTGATGTAAAGTTACATATATAAAATTTGTTGTGCAAAAAGTAACGATCCAAAAATCAGTCAAAATTAATCAAAATCGTTTCCTGTCATTGTTTGGGATTTAATGGATTAAGTAGGTACTTACACATAAACTAACACGTAGAGAAGTTACAGTTTGAGGAAAAGTAGCACGTCTTGTTACACGCACCCACGCATATACTACACTGATATTGAAGTCACAGTCCACAAAACTCGAAACACTAATCGTCTCCAGCAGTTCGCGTTAGTAACGGTATGATGAAAATAGTTTGCATGCAGATTCATTCATAGACGACTCACTAGTAAAAACACTACCGATGAGTGTTCCCGATCGCTCGAAGACCGCAGGATTCTCGAAGAAGAATAACCCGATGCGCGAACGTGGTTTCCTGTTCTATAAATTCGGCCGTGTTTATTTGCGTGGCACGCCGCGAACGTTTTAACGCCGCGCTAGGGAAAGACAGCGGGAACGTTTCATCCAGGAAATATTTGCTTTCCCACCAAAACTCATTTACCGTCCATTTTCCGTAAAGATAACGCGAAGTCTGATGAGGTTATTTTAAGGTGGCCTGAAAACACCACTTTTCCTTCTATTTTGATAGTGTCGAAACGTGATGCAATGTTTGGGAACTTAAGGGGGACTTCTTGTGTAACCTCACTGGGAACAAGATTTTTGAAACTGATTTGAAACTGATTTTTAAGAATTTCTTTCGAAATAACTGACATATGAGACTAGAATTTTTAGGTATATAAACAGATAGTCTTCAAGTACAAGAAGTTCCTTTTTAGTTCACTTCTTCTTGTTATTTATTGTATAATACGCACGTTTTTAGAAACTATATTTTTTAAACTGGCGTGCATGATAATTAAAAAATTAGCGAAATAATCGACTTCGGACGAAGTTCATTCATTCTTTTACATATTTCTTTGAGGATTGGTCCTAAAATAGACCTAAAATTTAATTTTTTATTTGTAATATTTTTTTGAACAATATAAATTTAACTTTCCATATTCTTCCTTCGAAATAGGTTCAATCACAGCATAAAGTATCTAACTTTAAGATTATTAGCTAATAATATATGTATGCTGATTTTACTCATCTATAATAATGTTTCCTTAGCTTATTTTTATTTACAAATTAATATTACCTAAAAGATTCAAATAAACTGAAAAATTTTAAATGAAATGATAAAACCTAGGTTTGAATTATATTTTACTGTGCCTACGAAAATTCAAAAACTGGGTCTTTGTAAATACTGGAATTATAAAACCGATTTATGTATGAACCTTAATCTCGACAATTGACATTATGTACATGTCTGTGAAATTTCTTTTATGTTTCATTCTTACCGCCATAATTTTCTTCATCCCTCTAGTGTTGCACGGTGAAACTGATGCAACAAGAAAATCCATCGATAATAACGTCACACAAAGTCGGTACATCAGAGTGTTTCTAGGCTGAAGAGCGTCTGACCTCTAGACTAAAAATGTTGTACTAATATTAGAACAGTCACAGACGAGGTACAGGAGTAGACCAATCACCCAATGTATTTTTTTGTCTCACGTCCTCGGGGCTCTAGAGCCTCCTTACCATTTTTGTGTCACATCCTACCGTATCGGTCGTAACTAATATTGTGGAACTAATATCACAGACGAGATGTAGGAGTACGCCAGTCACCTTATTATACTGTTTCGTGTCGCACGATATGAAATACCGAGTAATCTTAATTAGAAATCTTAATGAGAATCGAGTATCTTGTATACTTCGAATAATCATGCATAAAAGTTACTTTGACATGCTTTAAGACATGCTCAAGACATGCTTTAAAAGTTACTCTGTATCTCGAGTACTATTAGCCATTTTTACTAAAAAGATTAGGTGGTAAGATAGCCAAGAGGGTATTCGACAGCATCATTGGTAAGAGGAATTCTTATAATCGTTAAACAAGCAGAGACAATAAATTTACAGGGTAAATTTATTCATGGTTCAAAAGTTATTCTGCACCTTGAGTTCTATCATCTATCTTCATTAAAAAATTAGGTGACAAGATGGTGAAGGAAGTGCTTGTCGACATCATTGGCGAAAGGAATTGTTATAAACATTTGTTTGGAACTATAGCGACGGAAGAAGGTATGGAAGTTGCGATAGGGAAGGACAGAGAGTAAGCGTGGACTGTATGGTATTAAATAATATATTATAACAGGAGGTGAGGTTTATACAAACGGCGAGATGATAAGACGGTAGATCAAGTGAGCCAAGGACGATGGGTAGCGGATTTGATATTTTGGAATATGGGAAACGATGGCCTACGCGACAAGTATGACATCAGACGTAAACAGAAGGTTTACGTCTGCGTTCATTCACCCGGTCCTGGCCTCGAGCTCGACCAGCTTTTTTTCGTGAGGAAATGCTTTTCGCATACCCCGGCTCCCTGGGGAGAGCCGGGGTTATATGGGACTGTCTCCAGGGAGGGGGGGGGTACCCCTGGGGACTACCCAATAAAACCTCACGCCCACCTAAGCTAAAAGGGGAGGTGCCTGGATCACGCGAGTATTCAACAGGACACCTCCCAGCTAACATCCTACCCCAGGGAGGGGGCGACCCACTTCCATTTCCTACGCTGTAAGACCCCGGGCGGAGGGACCCGCCCGGGTCCCCATCTCTGGAGCCTTCGGATTGGGTTTCCCGAGCCCCAGCTCGGTCCGACCACAGCTCCCGAAGTCTTCGTGCCCCGCTCGGAGCCCGTGTCCCGAGGGAACCAGCTCCGGTCGAGGCAAGAAGACGCCGCCACCGGAAGGAAGGCCGTCAGAGGCGCGATCCGGCACGCCCCGACCCTTCCTACCCCACCCCCCACGGATCTCCCACCCCTAGGGGAGGGACGGACCGCCCCCCCCACACCCAGAATACTTCCGGGGGGTGTCGTCCCAACACGGGGGGAGCTATGCTCCCCCCCGGGGGCCCGGGTCAGCTCGCACCCCGAGCCGCCGAATCCACCGCCCCCGATGATGGGGGCACATCAGGACGCGGGGAATCTGCCCGCGCTAACCCCACTCCGCCCCCCTCTCTCGGTGGCACCAGTTGGCGCTGGGGAGACCACTACGCCCTCCCTTCCGTCACCAACTCCCTCTTGGGGGGCACACGTCGGCGCGAGGGACGTCCCCGCGCCCACACCCTCCTCGCGGAGCCCGGGTCGCGCTCCCGGGCCCGCTCCGCGGCCTCCTTCTCCGTCATAACGACTTCGGAGAAGGAGGCCACCGCCATCCACGACCTCTCGCTGCCGGCCATGTGGTCGACCACGGCCGCCAGCGAGAGGTCCCACCCGTCCACTGCGGTTCTGAGGACACGGCGCGCCGCATAGTGGGCAATTTGGACGAAATCGGATTCAAAATCAAAGAACTTTCGATAGAAATGAGGTAGAGCGATGAAACTTTTTTTAAATTAAAGCTGAAACTTTGTAGAATATGGGAAAAATAGGGAGATTATTACCATCCAATCATTTCAACGAAAAAATGACTTCATTAGTTTTTGTCACAAAAATCTATTTTTTGCAAAATCCTGAGGTCGTAGACAAATTTTGAGACCAGATTTGAAATCAGCGTGAAAAAATCTATGGGAAATGATGTATAGTATGTTAAAAAAAAATTTTTTCCGCGCGTGGTATTGGAAAAACCAAAATTTTCTTGAATTTGTGCGCGTTTAACGAATTTTCTCGAGGTTAAAAAACGTTCGTACTACAATCTCTCTATTTTTCCCATATTCTACAAAGTTGCAGCTTCCATTTAAAAAAAATTTCATCACTCTACCTCATTCCTATCGAAAGTTCCTTGATTTTGAATCCGATTTTGTCCAAATTGCCCACTGTGCGCCGTGTCGTCATCTTCGCCGCAGTTGTGGCACTGCGCAGTCGGCTCCCGGTGCTCGACCAGCTGAGCTATTGTCAATGTCGGGACACGGTCCCACCGAGGCAGTTCTCATATGGATGTCATAAACTTTGTGCACAATTATAAACTTTAATAAACTTTTTGTAATCCACATAAGAACTGTGGTGGCCCGAAATGGTTTTTGCGTTACCGGAGTTACCGGTAATGCCTGCAATGATTTCGAACAACATTAAACAGCCAGACATAATAATTTTAACAGTGAACTGCGTACGATAAATTAATGCGTGCGAATATTCACTGTCGCTCAATCGTGGGCTGACCGGGAAAACATTTATGCCGAGAATCTGTGTAGCAAGATACATACACAAGAACACAACTTTGCGTTCGCAACAAAGGTAAATTAAGAAACCGTCCGGAAAATTGTTGATAACATTGTAAATTATTGTTAATTTTTTTTTTTAATGGATGAATGCATTCTACGCTTTGAAAACGGAAAAAGTTTGAGAAGAACTATACGCCTCAAACGAACCATTTGGTTAGGAAAAATGGTAAAAAATGTTTTCAGGTCAAAATGCACATTGCTAGAGTTTTTGTACCTTTAAACGTCTATTGTGATCATGCATCATGAAATCAAGTATTACATATAGCGATGTTCTTATTTCGAAATAAAAAGCGTCGTCTTATACCGGAAAAAAATTGTACATATTGACGGTCGCTTGAGTTTATCCCCACCGCGACCGGTCACGAATGACTGGCATAGCATACGGAGGGTTAAAGGGCCAAGCTGGACGAGGTAGTCAAAAACCGACCCTCGAAACAATAGCTTCATCGCTTTACTTGCGGCTGACAGTCTGCATAACCCAACATTTGGTGTGCAGGTGGTCAGCACGTTTTATAACACGGGCCTCTAGGACCGTTTTTGAGAAAATTACCTTAACTATGTCTTGCGTAAGTACTCATTATTAGAGCTTTAGTTCGCGCACTCAACAGCTAACCGTAATGTCATAAAGCGTTGACTTACAAAGGTTGCATGGCAGGATCATCCGACGGTCCCCGGTCGGTGGGTCTCGGGCGACCGGGGATCAGGGTATTCTCACTAATTCCCCATACATTGAAATTCATGGGTTTGATAGCTTCCCTTGTTAGTCAAGGTTTTTATAATACATAGAATTTATGGCAGTCACCGGTTCACTTGTGATTATTCGCGTGTATGTATAAGCACGATGACTGAACAACTGGCAAACTGAACAAACTGGCCCTTCACATCTGACTGAAACATGACTGTGAGAATATCAAGTGTCGTACAATATTGGAGTCATTATGCTTGTTATTGTCTGATAAATATTTGATTCTCTGAATCAATACTGTGTCCTCACACTTACTCATAAATAATTTTAATCTCAGTTTTTGTGAAAATCGTCGTTGTCATTGTCACGAATTATAAATGTTATCAAAACCTATAAAAATCATTATTACATCATTATTTTGTTCAGAAAAACGAAGATTTAACAATCGCCCTAAAAAATTAGACTGAACTAAATTACATTAATATTTCTACTTTAATTTGTTAAATTTGTTCACTTAGAGTAAAGCAACTCAGACAATCAGTAAAATAAGATCAAATTGGTAGAAAAGTGTCGAGTATTTTTTCCAAGAATAGAAACGCGCAGAGCACGGTCGTGACATACCGGTATTCATAGTGTTTCCTGTTTTTCTGACATTTTCTCGAGTTCGCTAATCAAATCGATCGAATCCGAGAACGGAGCTCTGTATTTCAACAAATTACAGTCACTTTCGAAAGACAGACGAGCCGTCAGAAAAAATTCAGACAGAATGATAGCATGAATACAATATGCCACCGAGGTGTAGTTAGATGATGCAACAGAATCTTGGAGCAGACATTGTTTAGCATCGGTTGTAATGGAAATATTTCAAGGAAACTACAAAATCTATCATTCTGTGATGTGTCTTTGTGGACTGTGGCCCTACGATAATTCTATTTTGGCAAGGATTCATAGAATCGCGTTTACTCTGCTTTTATTGGGATGTATGGTGACCCAGGTGATGAGATTCAATTCACTGTAGGACGTTTAATTAGAATTAGTTTGATTAGATCTACGTAAGGTTCCCTTTGAGCGTTAAGCGATTTTTCTAAATCACTTCGAAATTCGAATTAACGAATTAACTTTCTAGTTAACTAATTTTCCAATCAACTAATCTAAGAGCAGCCGCGCCTATCTTGCTTAGAGGTCACAAGTTGAGACTTGTAATTTTGCAATAAATAAATCGGAATTTGCACTCCAGAGTCTCGATAATCTCTGAATCAACTCTTTGTCATCCAATGTACTTCCATCTATCTATTAAATTTATTCCTTTTTTCAAAGAATTAGATCGTCCGCATTCTTTTGTGAAAAGTGTATAAAATACTTTTCAGGTGATGACGATAAGAAATATAAAAATGTCTCTGAATGAAACGATTGGAATGATATCGTTCGGTGCTCAATTGTTATTATATTTTATACGATATTTTACGACTATCCTGACTTTTCCAACGGTAAGTTAGAGAATATTTTTGATAATCATGATTATCTAATTCTTTTCATATGACTTCAGACGAAATACGTGCTTGACAATATGCAAAACGATTTTATTATGTTGAAAGATCCTATAGAAGCGGAGATGTTGTTAAAAGATTCTGTTTTGGCAAAACGCATCCTGTTGGTATACGTCGGTAAAGACATTCGACAAACAGTTTACACAGACTTATTAAGTCTGTGCAGTTCAATAAACGCTAAATATATAAATACTCAACCACATTACTTCTGTAATATATGAGCCCCTTAGTTGACAAGTGAATTAAGTCCACTTTCTTAATAAGGCACTATCGGAGCAGAATATACATAGCTTTATTGTAAAAGAATAAATTGAAAATGTAGTATTTCTGATAGTATAACTTGAAACAAAAATCACACAATTCGAAACAATTTGGATTGAAGCCACTATTCTAGAAAATTTTACGATCATTTCATTTACGATGTAAAATTGAGTTTTACTTTTTATAAACAAAAACACAAAGTATAAGTAAGTTGAGTTGATAAATAAAATAAGCATTCATAAGGCTTTCTATTTCAATAGCAAACTTTTTTCGAATTTTAGACTTATGCCACCTTTCCAACTTAACGAATTACGCACTCAATAAATTACCACTTTGTCTTAAATTTGTATTAATCGCCCGGGCCGATTGACTAACGAAATCATTTTAATTTAAGAACTACTTTATTCCGAATTTTAGGTCTGACGTGTACAGGATCATTGTGTGTAATTGGAACATTAGGAATATCCACATTCTTGCAATCGGACATTCAGATTCGATTTCTGTATCTTTTGGGATTTTTTTACGACGAGAAAAATTTGCGGACTAATCTCACTTGCTGGCACATCGTAATTTCAACAATGCATGGTTTGTTAACAATGATTTGCTCGGAAGGAACCGTCACTGTTTTGGGCACTCATTTGAGTGGATTGTTAGAAGTTTGTAGGTAAAATAATTTTCCCAAACTTACCACCCGTCGCTGTAATTTTAAATTTCATAATTATTGACATTACGAAAACAATTTTGTGAAAATCATACTACAATAAGCTGGAATCAGCTCTAATGTTTATAAACAGTATTATAACAAAGTTATTATAATGACTTCAATATTACATATAGACTGTGGATTTTATGCATTTATGACAAAAATGAGTAATGTGAACAAAATGCAATTGAGAACAGTGAAAACATTAAAAGACTTTAAGAGTATTAACATATTATTTTCACTACATTCGAATTATCAGTGAGAAATATAAATTTATATTTAGCTTGTGTGTCTTGCAATTGGGGCACAAACTTTTTATTTTGCATAAAGATCCGCAGTCTAGTTATGATCAACTTATTAAAATTACTAGAGGAAGAAACAAATATTTACAATTTGGTTCCAGTATCTTGCAATCGATGTAAATAATTTTTATTTAAAAATCCGCAGTCTAGTTATATGTCTAACATATTGACTCCAGTCTTTCCAGTATTTATTATATAATACACTAAAAAAGTGGACAATATACCTTTGTTAGAAATTACATCTCTTCTTCCTCTAGCTATCGAATGCGAAACGCAATCGACGAAGTTGCAACTTCAAAGATGTTGAGGAGGATAGATATACAACCAGCTGTGGATATACATCGTCGAGCTATTCAGTTAGTATCTTATTCATTCAAATATTATTAAACTGCTGTATTATCGGTCTATATTTTATTATAATTGCATACTTTATTTATTTTGCACCTTTCAATGATCAACATCCATTACGAATTCGTAAACAAAGGTATAGTAAAAAATACATGGACGACATGATGCTAACGTCTATGACAATGATAGTAGTGGTTGTTTCGTCGTTCGGTGTAAATATATACCGAGTGAGTATCACAAAAATTAAATAAATAGAACTCGAGAATCAGTCACGAAAAATATTAACCATTCTATCGAAAAAAAAAAAAAACATAATCAGACTGTTTTTCGTATGCCGCAGCTTTATATCAGTATTACAGAAGTGAAAGAAATTGATGCAGTGATTCTTGCTCTGCAATTCGTTTTAGCATACATGGCATTCATAATCGGTAACAATTATAGCGGGCAGATTGTGATGGACAATAGTATTAAGATGTTCGAGGAAATGTAAGTTGCATTTTTTCGGGAAGGTGTAGCTCAATTATTTACAATCTCAAATGAATTGAATGGAACAGAATTATTAAAAAATTAATTTTAAATTGAATTTAAATAGTTAACACTCGTTTGGCGACGCTCAGGTTTGCAAAGCTGGACGTAGAATATTTGTTTCTTTGTTATTTGAGATTGTTTATTATTCTTTAAATGTTAGAGCTTACCATTAAAGCTTTTAGTTTTGGAGAACAACCATATGTTGGGATCCGGAGGTATGCAACTAACTCTACGAAAAACGTACTCAATCAAGAAAATCAAGCCTCTGTGATCATAATTAGACTGCGGATTTTTATGCAAAATACAAATTTTCTGAGTCAATTATAGAAAACAGAAATTGTATGAAAGTGAACTGTTTCTTTTAATAATTTCGATTTAATATTTTAGACAAATTAAGTATGACGATATTCATAAATTCTTCTAATGTCCTCACTGTTTTGTATTTTTCCCATTATCATTAATTATTACAAATGCATAAATTTCACAGTCTAGTTAACTATTCATGTATATACGTATCTATACAGGATGAGTTAAAGGTGTAGGATACATTTAACTGTACCACTTTACGCATAAACTATTTATTGTATAACAAAATATTTTTAATGAAAGTTGTTTGATACTGAGCATACGAAATGATCGAATATTTTATACCAGAACTCGTATCTATTTATCCGACAGTCTGCCATTCGAGTGTTAAACAAAAATCTAAAATATAAATACATGATATAAAAAAAAAATATATTATAAGAAAATAATGCACCGACGATGTTGATTGAACCAGATACAATTCGTTATGGTACCGTATACCAATAAAGATGCAGAAAACGGTACTATTCACATTCATGAACGCTCAGAGTTTAGTAGCATTTAATTTGGCCGGCTTGTTCATTCTATGCTTGGAAGGATTGGCGATGGTAAAAATCGACTGTATTTATATTCGCTATTATTTATATTCTCAGTTCCACATCTAATAAATTCTTGTTTCAGATGGTAAGTTCATCTTTCTCGTATTTTACTCTGCTTTGTTCGGTGCAGTAGAACATTTAGAAATCATTGTTGTGTCTCTAGTGATTATATTTATAATATTTGAAATTAAGTATGTACAGTAGTCCAAATATCCAATGGAACTTTTCTAAATATTGTTTAGAGTTCTAACAATACTTCCTGCATCTGAATAAACACGGATAATGGAACACTTGCTTTTTATAATTTTTTAATTTTTTAATCATTTTCATTTTTCATTGTTTGAGTATGATTCAGGTGACTAGTTTAACAATTTTCCCCTATACAAGGAATTCTAGTATACATAATAATAAATAAATAAATAGTTTAAACAATATCACAGGATAAAACTGTAATCTTAAAAGTAATTACAAGATCTAACTCCTAGTTTATAAGAATTAATGCTACCAAAAAAATAAGAGTCTCGCATTGTGTTATTTTAGAGCACAGTCTCCTGAGTGCGTGTGAACGATAGGTACTTGAGCGTCCAGATCGCTCAAATGTACAATATGTCCGACTACAGGTGGGAGCAAAGTTAAGGGATGGTTCTTTAAGACAATAAAAACGAAAATGAAAAATAAAAAAATTGCGATTTCGGCTTCATTTTATAGTTATTATCAATTAAAAATCCGCGTATAATGCGGCAACCCGACCAACAGAGGTGTACGTTGCTTATATCATAATGGCGCGCGACAGTCACGTATCAAGACCATGACCATGTCCATGTCCATGCAATGCAAATACAAAACTTTTTTATTTTTTATTCTTTTTGCAGAACTTTTACCAACATATTTGTGAGATGCCCCTGGTTCAAAATGACAAACTCGATAGTTTTTCAATCATATTTAATTTACTAATACCATAGCGAGTTATGATCTTACTTTAAATGAGAAAATATGGTTCGATTTATGCCGTATTTAGACCCAGTTTAGACTAATATGGTGATTGGTCTACTCCTACTCCTATACCTCGTTTGTGGTACAGTTACGAAGCACAGACGAGATATAGGAGTAGACTAGAGAGGATATAGAGTATCGACGTTCCCACTTTTGTGACATGTTACAGAATCTGGGCACCGACGTCGAGGTACCTCGTCGGTGCTGACAGTCTGTAACAGTACCTTATCGGTGACATGGTTCTGTTCCATGATGAAAAGTAGACATGGTTCTGGTCCATGCTAAAAATCAGAATAGGGTGTAGCACTGTATCGGTAACACCGAAATCCCGTGCGTGAGCATTCTCATATCCTCTCTGATTAGGTGATTGGTCTATTCCTGTACCTCTTCTATGGTAAAAACATATCGAAGGTTACCTTACTCCGATACCGCGATGTTGTGGTTTAGCTCGGTGCATCGGTGTCACCTCCCGGTAAAACAAGCGATACCTAAACGAAGGATACCACACTGCGATACATCGTGATCTACCAACAATAATTTTTCGAGGCATCGAGATAGCGCCCTCGATCGCGAGGTATGTAACTTCGGAAAGTTTGTACCCTAAGGCTCTCATAAAAGAGAATAATCAAGTTTCTGTTCATTAACACTAGGTTTACGGAGCACTGAAAATGACTATTTCACATTACTTTATAAAAATAATAAGAATGTGGTGCCCAAATTTTTAGCCATTTTTTTAAATAACATATACCCAAAGAAATAAATTTGTTGAATAATTCCTCATGGATGTATCTTTGGAATCTAAATAATTGTAAATTAAAAATATTAGAACCCGTCATCTTGACGGGTCCCGTAAACCTAGTGTTAAAGCACAGAATACTTCGCCTCGTCTCGTATTTAATTTTTGTTAAAGTGAAGGCTAATCTAGACAAACTGACTTCTATTAATATTTTTCCATATGAAACTCAGGTAACTTCCATACCTCCCTCTTTTACAATTTAATACTTTCCTAAATTTCCTCTTTAAAAATGAGACCTTAATGGTTTTTATTCATTCAGCATCAATAAAAAATATGACTATTTGACATGAAGAATAGATAAGAATTGATATATTAGCATGTTTGTACCAGGCTTGGGTATTATCGAAATAAATTATTTGAAAAATAATCGTTGAGATAATATATTATCCTATACTTTATTCGAGCAGCCAAATAACTTTTAAAAAATGACTTTATTATTTGAACTTCAAATGAAATTCTTTTATCGATAAAAATAATTTAAAGTTCAATAGAATTGTCATAACAAGCTGTTAAATATTTAAAAGAAAATGCAACATTTTATCTGCACCGAGCAAGTATGTTTGAATCTCATGCACTATGTTAATGGAAGTATACAGTGACGTGCAAGTGGAAAGGCAGAAGATTACAGCCTAAAAATTGTGCAAAGGCGGGTGCATGTTCATGATAAAACAGAGTCATACAGGCGCGTGGGTGAGTTGTTCCTTTCATTGTGCCGTATAGGGTGGTCATGTTTGAATCAGAATGTCAGCTGTACCGTGCCATGTTCTTTTCAGTAGGCGCACGCTCCGTTTTTCGTGTAGGCGTCAGTGCTTTAGCAGCCGCTGCTGAACGATGACGCAAAACCATCTTTTTTCCTGATCGTGATGTTCAATACACCCTTTGTAGACTGTCAGTTTGCAAGCTTGTCCGTGGGTGGACGATAATGGTTTTTTCTGGGCTTTTCGTTGAGTTCATTGGTTGCTCTTAACAAGAATGGCTTTCATTTTCGTAAGTTGGATCGATGAATGATGTCGTGCACCTTTTGTTACAATTTTTTCCACCGTTGTTGCTCGATTTCGTAGCTTCGCTTTTAACGTGACATGATCGACGTATGCATTACGTAATTCAATTGAGCTGTAATAGAAGTAGTACTGCTTCGTTCGACTATCAAACTCATTTTCTATTTCATCTAAAGAATGAAAATGTTGCTAATGTTTTTAATGACAACGAAAATCAGTTAGAAAAATATTGTTTAACGCTGAACCTACCAAGCACGAAACGTAAAACTGAAACGTCTGGTAGAAGTGAAAAGATTGAATTTACTTAAACATTGTACGATTTTTGCTTACGATTTATTTACTCATCACTTCATTGATTACTGAATTTAAACAAATGATTTCGCACACATGAAAAATAAAAGTGTAATCTTCCAGCTCTTTATGTAGAACACATGACCGTGCTGTTTGTGCTTGCAAAATGCACTTCTACTCTCTGTAAAAGATTGAAGAAACTGAGACGGAGATAAAGACATTATTTGGAATTCAAATGCATCCGACCTCTTATCATGGAATGGTGAATTCGCTCTGTAATTTTTGTCAAGCATCAAAGTGTGTTCCATATACATATTATTATACGGAGTGTATTTGAAAATGAGGTCTAACTGGAATACATACGACTGCTTACAATAATAAGCTGGAAAGAATTTGTAGTATAAAATGTTTTCATGGAAATCGTTCCATCTCAACAAATAATTTAAAATATTGACCAAGTACACGTGCGTTCTAGCTTACTCTAAGTAATTATAACATTGCCGACATTAGTAAATACGAATTTAATTTTAATATAAACTTCTAATTTAATATAAATTTCCAACTTACAGTTTAGCCCATACCTTTTAATAACTTACTTACTTCCCTTGAAATTTCAATATAATTTTTACTTCAAACTCGAACATGCAAGTGGTTCAAACATGATAACGCAAGAATGACACCAGAGTTCTAGCGTGGTAGATTTGGGAACTCACTTACGGATCACTTTCCTCAAGCGGCTACAACAACTACACGGCTAAACTCGATTTTCTCGAATACAAGGCGTCAAATGAAAGAAATTCATTCGATACTTTCGACTTATTTTCTCATGCATAATCATCCCCTTCACGGTTGTGCCAGCAATGTCGGGACACCCTGTATAGCCGCGCAAGCGACTCGAGGCGCGTGAGCACGAAAGGAGCGCAAACAGCGAATGGTAACCTTCCATGATCTTCTACCTCATCTGTCCTCGTCCCCCTTGTCCCCTCGGGTTTATTCCCTCGGCGGAACTACTAAGATCGCTTGTCTCAATTTCTTCCACGCATTCACCACCACCATTCATTCTTTCCCTAATCTAGAAGTCTCCCCATCAGATGATGTCCACCCCTGTCGTAAACATCAGCCTTCAAACTCTTCTATCCCATTTTCCACTCTGACGACCTTCGCCGTGGACGCACGGAACATTGGGCTGTACCGTTACGATTTCGGATGATATAATTTCATACTCTTCTTCGGAACATCGTCCGACATCGTTGGAGCTTCTCTGTTCGATGCCGATCGCGTAGTACGTTGCCTGGTACAGTTCTCTTTCGATATAAGACGATGGCTTGGGTCGACTTTCGTCGTATTTCGGATGAGGATATCTTTCGTTGGAAAAGGATAGGATATGGCGTACCCTGTCGTTCTGGCACTAAGCGGTGTCGGCCGGACAACTTCAGAAGGAGAAGAAGGGATAGAGATTTTCTTGTTGCGAAAAAAACATCGTCGTCGTATATCGAAAGAAAACTGTAGCTGTGTAGCAAGTGGAAGTCCAGACATTTTTAAAAAGACGAACACCTTTAAAAGATTGGACCAAACGACTTGAATTGTTTCGAGATATTGGAGGAATTAGTCTGTTAGCTGACAATCGGCCAGAATCGTGGAGGAAATGTTGAAGATTACTTTTCACGACTTTTTTATCTGAGCCTCTATTGAAAATTTGGTGGTTACGCGTGCCGTTGAATAGGAATCGGCTGACTCGTCCGATCACGACCAACCAATTTCACTTCTCGCGAATTCTAGGACACGCAAATCCGTCGAACCTTCAAACTATTGTTGGTTCAAAAACGAAAACAAGAAAAATGTTACGAATTTTATAAACTTATTTTCGCAAATAGAATCGCCTCATGCCTGCTTGTACCACCCAGCCTGAGAATAAAACAATTTTTCCTAAAATACACTTTTCATTCATTTCCTCATGTGTCTTATGGCATTGTCGCGGGGTGTGTATGCCGTGGGTTCGACGTTGAAACGGGAAGCGCGTTAAGGGGATAGGCCACGGGCCGGATTATTAAATTCCGTGTCCGCGGTTAAAACGACTCTTGTAAACGGAACATTACGCACCCCCGCCCTCCCCCCTGCCGCTTGTCGGGATTAATGAAAACATTCACGCATCATTCATTAGCGGAATGAAATTGTCCCCGGACCGCCCCCGCCAGAACCACCCCAAGGATCACGCGGCATTCGGTGAACTTCTGGTCGGCGAGACCTCTCTCGTCGGGAGAGAATCTCTCGGATGGTTCGGGGTTGGTCCGGGTTGGCGCTGGTGTCTGCTCTCTGCGGGAGGTCGGGGTAGGACGACACAGAACGAGACGATGTACGTGCGAGGGAGGGAACGGAGCGTCGAGATAGTCGACGAGGACGCTGGGTGGTGAGTGCCACCTTTCCGGGTACTCCTAGGTCCTACCGTCAGGACCAAGGGGCTTGTTTCTTTGGTTCTCGCGTTCCTCGAGGGAGAACGAGAGAAGGACAGATCGATAAAACCCGGCGTTAAGGCCAGCCAAGAGCAGCAGCGTGTTCTCGGTTACGCTCTCGTCGTCTGTTTCGTGCGTGGGTGCGGGTTATTCGGGTGCGGGCGAAGGGTGCGTGTGCGCTGCGTGTTTCTCTCTCTCCCTCTCTCTTTCTCTCTCTCTCTCCGTCTCGCTCGCTCGTTCTCGCTCTCTTTTGTTTTCTCGCGTGTACATACCAAAGGACCAAAGGACCAAAGGAACACATCGGGATCTCGTGGGGTGCGGCCACGACGATGGTGAAGGCCCCGAGCGTGGGACCCTCCGCCGGCCCCCAGGGGACAAGGAAGACCCAGACTGGCTCGGAGATCGCGATTAATCCGAGGAACCTGCAGGCAGAGTTCACGGGTCCAACCCCGGGCATCCGAACAGATGGCAATTCCTTCGGCAAGACCACCGCCGTCTATCATCCACAGGTATCAGGATTTTCACCAGCCCCCGCGTTCCTCGTTCGCCTAACAACACTTTGTACGCGTTCGGCCATTCGTTATCCCGAATTTTTCGCGGGTCCGTTGACCCCCTTGTCCCTCGAGTTTGTTTTGATAGTTCCATCCTCTGTCCCTCTCCTCCCCACCGTCCTTTTCTCCCGTTGGCTGCTATCCGCTCCCCCCCTCGTTTTTTTTTGTTTTTGTGTCGCGGGAAAACGCTTCGACGGTAAATATTTAGACCCTGAACGGCTGATAGCCGTTTCCGTCGCTCGGATGCACTGACAACCTCCCGCTAATGCGTTTCGTTGTTTACGCGTGGACATTCGTTTTAGGGGTGACGTTTTTTCCGAACCTCGTTACTCTGGTCGATTTCATTAGCGATGAATAGCAGCGGTGCCTCGATGGTCGAGGTTTGACAAGAGTGCTCATCTACCCGAAACGCTATTCTTCTATTTAGATTGTCGCGTTACGAATTCCTTTCTCTCCGCGGTTCTGTCGCACAGTTCATTCGTTTCAACGTTATTTTTTTCGTTCTTTTCTTTTTTTCTTCTTTTTTTTTACACCTTCTTTGTATCGTGCTATTGTCCCTCTATATTTTTCTTTCTTCGATGAGCTCTTATAAAAATTCACCATCGCCCTGTGCCATTTGAAAATCCGTTTACGTAATTTCATATGCGCGATGATGCGATACACGACTGGTATAATTCGATTCGTGTCAAACAACTGTCAGTGTCCGCACACCTGATCTTTCTTCCAACATTACGCGAACAAAAGGTACGTTTTGCTCGTGAAAGTGGGGAAAGCATTTGCCGTTTTTCTTCTCGCTTTTTCATCTCTTCAATTTCGTTTCAGCGCTCGCTCATTATCGTTAATTAACGAGGCGTGCCACTGTCCATGAAACATTTCTCATCGGAATTACAGAATTATCGGAGATAAAAACTGTAACAACTGCCCCGTTAACGTTCCCCATTGTTTCTCTCGTCGTAGGTTAATCCGATCGTTCGCTTCGATCCTTCCGAATCTCCGTTTCAAAGGGAACATTATACGACGAAGTGATATTTAATATTTAAAAGACGATTCATTACTATTGTCGTCCGGTCCGGCTTACATTCGAAGATTTCACGTGATTTCGCGTCTGCCAGAAGTTTCGTGGCTTGGAAACGATCCGATCTGACTTCCACGAGTTGACTCTCATTCCTCTCCCTCGTCCACGTTATTTCTTTGGATCCCCTTTCGATCTCCACGTGATAGTTTCTGCCCGTTTCTTCTCCGTTTCACCTTTGTCACCGGACGTTTGCAATTCAATGATGGCCGGAAGCTTTCACAGTTGCGAATAAATTATTGACAAATTTAATAAAAGAAATCGCAGGGATTGGCGACTGGCCCCAGCCAACGGTTTCGGAAACGTAGGCGGGAATTCATGAATGAATGGATGCGACGACCTTTCCGAGAAACACGTAATCTTTTAAAGTCATTGATTCGTTCCAGCTTCTTCCCTTTCTCCGTGTAGATCAGTCTTGTTGTACACAACGAGAACACCTACTCTCAACGGCTACAATGAATGAATCGACACCTACTCTCAATGACACCATGTAGAAGAGTTTCGAATAATCAGTTCCTTCTACTAGAAGAAATGATTAGAATTAGCTTCGTAATCGTATTATTGTCCATGGATTTTATGCATTTATGACAAAAATGAATTTTCACTACATTAAAATTATTAGGGAAATATACACGGTCATCCGTTTTTAAACGGCCAAACGTCAACCAGCTATAGAGGACCCCAAATGGAACAACTTTCACCCCTAACACTTTTTTTGATTCGAAGTTATTTCATTCAGTCTCCACGGCGTGCCCCATGTCAAAAAAACCAAGATCGAAAGGTCATACAAAAAAGTTGACTTAATAAAAAAGATGCCCCTATTTATTTTAAACCAAACAAAGGAAAAATCATCAAGATACATAATTGCAGTCCTAATATATTTAATCTTAAGTGAACGCAAAAAATGACGGGTTTTTGCAATTATCTAAAAATCAAGACCGAATCAAAAAAAGTGTTAGGGGTGAAAGTTGTTTCATTTGGGGTCCTCTATAGCTGGTTGACGTTTGGCCGTTTAAAAACGAATGACCCTGTATAAATTTCAAATTAGCCTCTGCGTCTTGCAATTGATGCACAAACTTTTTACTTTGCATAAAGATCCGGAATCGAAATGTAAATATATCTTCTTCTCGAAAAGATTTCAAACGACGAAGATGTTATAGTTATTGTAAGAGGTATAATAAATCATAGGGCCACGGGTGAATTTATCTTGGTATTTTGTGCATTGCTCGAAACAGTATTTCCGAAGTCTATTGACAACGTCATTGCGAAAACATTTTCATTAAAACAAACACACGCTTTCGATCAACGGATGCCATATTTTTATTGGCGCGGGTCACGCTATACATACAGGGTGCCCCAGCATCGGTGGTACAATCGAGAATGGGGTGGTTCTACATGAAGAAGGAAATAGAAAATAAAGAATAAACTTTTCTTCGTACTCGAGAAAATCGAGTTCAAGGGCCCGGTCTTCGTAGATTCGCGATAAGGTAGAGTGACTACATTACCGTCAAAAAATGGTTTTACGTGCCTCAAGTTTTCGTCCTTATATGAGCATAATTTGTCGCTGGTAAAGGGCTCATTCGAAAGAGGAAGGTTTAATCTAGTGTGCGCTGGTCAGGAGCTGTCGAGATTATGCAGATATTTGGTAATATAAGCGGTAGAAGTAGGCCAAAAATTGACGATGTGCATGCCGTGGAAACCAAGCATTTTTATGCCATTGGATGAGTTTTCTGGATGAAATCGAGAGCAGCGCGCACTAGAAAATATCTCCAGCTACAAATTGAGCTATATTTTGTCTCGATTCTCTGTGAAATAAAGCCAAAAACTTGAAGCACGTTTCTGGCGTCAGAATTCATAATATCGATAATACAGAGCAAAAAATGTGACAAGTTTAGTCACAGACTTAACATCCATCGGATCAAGACCAACACGGATCTTAAGTCTGTGTCTGAAGGCTGTGAATGGAAATTATTAATTAAAAAGTCACGTGAATATCCCGGACCCTTAAAGAGTTCGCGTATATGCAAGAAGTAGAATTGGTTGATTATGATCAGACGCGTCAGACGATTAGAATCGAATAACACGCGTATTCCCTGCATTTCCAAACTCGATTTCCTCGAAAACGAAGCTTCGGACGAAAAATGTTCATTCTATATTTTATCATCCCCTTGTCGGTTGTACCACCGAGGCTGGGACACCCTGTATAAAATTTGAAATCATGCGATGTATTATTTCCCACAATTGCTCCCAGTTAAACTCCTCGAAAGTTCCGGCTGTAATTCGTTTAAAAATTTTTCCTTCAGCCGGTTCTCCAGAACGGAACGACGAAAGCAAAAAAAAAAAAAAAATAGAAAAGTTCAATTCCCGGACTACTGATTAAGACCGAGAAGGAATTATTCTTTAATAAGGTCCGCGAGCCCGCGCGCGCGCTCCACCCCGGGATCGATAATTATCGCTGGAAATTTGATATACAATGATACCGGTAATTCCCAAGAAATCGTCTGAAAGGTGGCTCTGAAGGCGAGCCGACCATTGAAAGTGTCATAAAGGGCATGGAAACCGTAAGAACTCGAGTTAGTTTAAAGCCTTTAATTAATCGTGATTACTGCTCGAGGAGTTCTCGTTTCTTCTTCTCCCTTCTCTCCCCCACCCACCGTCTCCTCCAATTTTTTTTTCTTTTTCACTACTTCTTTTTTTTTTGCTGAATAGGAGTGCACGACCTGGAATCGAAGCTCGTAACTCAGCGTGTCATCCTCTCGTCTTTCGAATAAGTGCTCGGTGCGCCTCAATGATGCACTCGAAGACTCGTTTCCCGCGATCGAATGTGGGTCAGTTTTATCGAGAGAGAGAGAGAGAGAGAGAGAGAGAGAGAGAGAGAGAGAGAGAGAGAGAAGTCTGTTCCATTTTCCCCGTCGAGGGGTCTTTTTTGTTGATCTTTTCACGCTTGAATTCCAATAAATGGAATTACGCAGCAAGGAATTTCACCGTCGTATCGACGAGTAGAAAATTTCTCGCCGCGAGATTATACGACCTTCCGTCAGAAGATACCCCGTCGTCGATATATTTTTAGCGGTTGGATTCCAATCAAATCGAAAAGAATTTTTCATCGTTTCGCCGGACGATTCCTCGCGGAATCATGCGTCACGCTGTCCGTTTTCGCTACACGATTTTTAGTTATCGAACAGGGACACCGAGGATTTATTTTCGACGAACGTCCCGCGTGTTTAGCCCTCGCGCGGACGCTTCAGCACGTTACAACGTCAGCCAGCGGCCGTCAAACTTAGGACAATTTTCGATAGGGTTCTATTTGGAACGCGGAGCATTTTCGAAAACGTACTTGCGTTGCAAGTGGACTGCGGATTTCGCGCGGTTAGGTGTATCAGGACAGAATTAATCTAGTGTCGTATACACAGGACCTAAAAACAGAATTCATATATCGCTAACAGCTGCTCGCAGTTGACAATAGATTTATGAATGCAATATGAAGATTATATCTGTTGTGTCGCTGTACCCTATATTCGAGTTGTATTATCAGATTAGATAGTCTGATGTAGAGATGTAAATTTACTGAAAATTGTTACTCAATTATTATTCGCAGCGAATGTAAAACATTTTGTTCGTGTCATGTATAGAAGAAATAAATACGTAACGTAGACCACAGTTAACTCAAACATTTCAGATTAACATTCATATGTTATCATAATATTTTTAACGAAGGTTAGAATGTTCCTAACATTGTGATAAATATATACATATAATAGGCCTACCGAGAAAAACAGTTAGCTTGTAAATACTACAAATGCAAAGTAACAGTTAAAAGTTACAACTCCATCGCAGAAAATGATATCTTTCATTGCTAATAACTTTCACAGTATCTTCTTTCGCAGAAATTAAGTTCTACTTCCAGCATTTAAAATAGATATGTACTTGCCCAATTATTTCAGCTCGGAGACAATTTTAGTTTGACCTTAATACTACTAGAAATGCTCCGTTTATGCCCTGTATTCGAGCGTTAATTGCTAGTGAGTTAGCTCGCGTTGGTTAGCTTGTGTTTTTTTTTTTGTGGAATTAGCTGGGGGGAACGCGTTTATGTTAATAAGCCCATCACTTTAAGCAAGTTAAATCGCGGCATTATAAAGGAAGCAAGCAATTTATAAGATAAACTTTTATTTCGAGGAATGATAAATGCTTAGGAAGACTCCTATCTGTGAACGGTCGGAATGCGACCGTTTAATTGGTGTACTTATTCGTACCTGATTAAGAAAAAGCTACAATCGCTCGTGAAAATGTACGATGGCTTACGCTCGCAGCATTTAACTACTAAAATATCTGTTTTAACTCTTTCACTGGGGATGATGAATTAACTGGTCAGTCATGTTCGCTATCATCTTTCAGAAAATTCTTCGAGGCATCTAATTTTTAGTATTTTTCGTTTCGTAGATGGATAACTAGAAGGCATATGAAGGTCAACTGTACTTTTTTAAACATTGAATCATATGAATTTGAACGTACTGGTCGAAGCAATTAAAAATACTAAATCACTTATGGCTAAGAAATATTATGCTCCTCAATTTAGTTGTTAAATCAAATATCAAATTAAACTGGAGTAAACATATTGGATTGTACCGAAAGCTAGCTTCGCTTTAAGAATGTATAAACAATATAGTGGCACTCCACGCAACTTCTTTATAAAGGGTTATCTTTCCCGCGTGAAAGCTAAAGAAAGTCCCACAGGATATGGTTAAAATTTTGCCCGTGTCCACGTCATAAATGAGGCAGTTAAATTATAGTTCCTCTGGTCATGTTTCTTCCTCCAGTTATTAACCAAAATATACATTTTCTCTGTGATGGCGCACGCATGGAAGATACATATTAATACCACCAGATTCACGGCAAAGTTTTGGAAAAACTCTTTCCTTTTACAGTTTCCTTTTCCTCAAGCTTTCTTCTTGCTTCCATGCATTTCTCAAGGCTTCGTACATTTCTGGCGAACATTAGGCGGCCATACCTGTACGAGTCAGCGAACTTTCGACCGCTTTCACTTCTACCCCTTCGGTACAAAAAATATCGTAAAAGATGACCCACTAGCAAAAATAGATAAACAGCATACAGGGTGCCCCACGCAACTGAAACATGCTGTACATCCTGAACGGTTGAAACCCGAAAAAACTGTTATAGATCAAAGTTATATGGTATCGGACGGTGCGTAATACGCAAACAATTTTATGCACTTTTGCGCATCGATACATCAGACAAATGCAACAGCCCCCCTTTTTAAAATAGTAATCTATATTTTTGATTGCATCGATTGACGCAGCTTTCTGTGCTCCGCATAAAAGTATTAACATACTTATGCCATAAACTTATTCGTTAGGAAGTTATGTGAAGAGCTGCATATACATTTTTGCAATCGAATGTACACGAGTATAATACTAGTCCGAAAAAACGAAGTTCCAGATTAACAACTGCATTTATTGTAAAATTATATACAATATTGTATCCCAATCATGCACAAAGTGCATGGCAGCAGCGTATCTTCAAACTTTGTATAAATCGCACTACGAAGATTAATTCAAATGAAAATGTGTTTTTGATATTATAGTTACTTTTTGCTTACGTAAATATTTTCACTAACTTCTCATTGAACGTAATACGTTATTAGCCATCTTAACTTTGCAGTATACACAGAGCAGAGAAGTGTGCAACTTGATAAGTCTCGGGAAAATTATATAAGTTTGCTGTTTAATCTGACGAGCATTACGGTCGGCACTTTCTCAGTTTAGAGTTCTCTTAGGAAATAATTTAATTTTTCGGTTTTCCATTCTTTTTTTCATTTCTTTCTTTCTCTCTTTTTTTTAACAAAAAATTAAATCTTCTTGGTGCACGTAAGAACCTCGCGTCGCATTATTGATCATCGTTACGGAACGCTTGTTCACCTTTTTGCAGTTTTACAACAGAGAGAATTATTGGAGTAGAAGCGTAGCTTCAGCTTCCGATGAAAAAATTTTTTTAAAAGAGATAATAAGTCCCTGCACTGGTTTCGGCAAGTGGAGACGTCGGAAGTGATTTCATCGTTCGGCTTACCATTCAATTACGTTCTTTTTTTCCCATAAAGACGTTTTTTAATTGCGCTAGATCCAGAAGTCTCTTGACTAACTTGAATCGACTACCAATTCCATAGTAATAACTTTTTAAAAAGAGAAAGATTAGTTTGCTAGCTGATGCACAAAAAGAACATTCGAAAATTTCAAGTGGTTTGAATTGCAGAGAAAATATTAAAAGCTGCTTTTCTCGCAACATTTTTATGTGGGTCTTATGTGGGTATTTTCCTTCCCAAAGCCTTTAATTACATTTATTTTTGCATATTAAAGGAGTATGTTCATTTCACAAATACCGCAAATAGAGATTCGGTAAAACAGTTTCGCTTTACTCCGATTGGACCGAATTGTTATCGTCTAGCAGTTTCATCGGATTATCGCGTCATTATTTTGTCCGATATAGCGGCCATAACGATCGATTTTCACGGTGTCGAAAAATAGAAGATCGCGCAAGGTACATTGGTGTGATTGTAACGAGCCTAACGAATCGCTGAAACCTCCAAGCGACGCAGACGTTCTTAATTAATCTCTAACAATCAATTATTGTTTTTCAGGTGTCAGGTCGGAAATGGAAATGTCGGGTATACGCAATTGTGCCACACCGTTCGTACTTTAATATACAACGACTTACAAAAATATCTGGAACTGTTATTATTAGTTACATTCCAAATTTTAATCTTAACCTTCGTTTGACTTTGATTACAAAAAGTTCGAAAACATATGGCTATAAATATAATATAATAAGATTTACTTAATATTAATGAAATTATTATTAAACACGCGATTTATGCACCGCTCCTACATTTTCATTTGACATTAATTTTAAGTACTTCGCAACCAATTAAATTTTCAATTATCAAATGAAAGCTCCCGCTTTACGTGGAGTAGAGATATAGTTTATTTGGGAGGTTGCGCAATCGCATATTACAGATGCATCTGATAGAAAATAAATCTGTCTGAACTATTTAATTTTTTCCACTACGAATTTTATCCTATTCGCAACAGATGAAAGGTACGGACTTCACTGTATGTTTTGACCGCTCTGTCCATCTTTGAAATTGATTGGCACATATAAATTTCATTAAATATCGTTCATGATATTGCGATTTCTAAAATGTACATCTAGATACATTATCTTGATCGGCAGACCTATTACAATAATTTCCATAATTTTATGATTTTTTAAATACAACGTGTCAAACAAAAGTACAATACAAAAGTGTCAAAGGAGTTTTTGATGCGTACAAAAAATATTACATATTACAAGTTCTCGAATGTCGTTCGTATGGTATTGGGTCATACTGCGGACGCAATTACTAAATTTTTTATTTCCGTTTCCTATGGGACAAATTTTTAGCTGTCACAGCACTATCGGTCGGTTTTGACATTTATTAATGATCTGTGACATTTTATATTAAATTAAATGTCGAAGTTTTTTATCGACTCGAAAGTGATCAATCTCTGTCAATTTAAATTCCTCCATTTTTAATCAATTTTCGTTAAATCACATTTCCGCGACTGAAAAAACTAATGTCGATTGAATATTACCTTGTTTGTAACGTTTTTTAATGAATATTTATGAATGAATTATTGTTAAATATAGAACGGAACCGGAAAATGAGAATATTGTAATAAAACGTAACAAATAACTAAACAAAACAATCCAACACGGTTGGAGTAAATTTAAATTTAAATTTTCATACATTAACTCATTTGGATATGTTCAATACCACCTGACTTTATCGATTTTAATTAATTGTTAACAGCAGAACTTACCAGATAAATAATGGAGCGAGGCAAGCTAATTGGGATACATAATTATTAACAACGCATCGTTGTGTTTCATATCTATTGGAAGAACAGTCATAAAATACGAAAATGTTATTCAATTTCCAATAATTTCTAACTTATGTTTTCTTAAAATTGTGTATATTTCTTATTCACTAGACAGCAAGTGATGACGTTTTTTATGTGTCAAATCAATAGAATCGATCATGATTCCCCACTCTGATTAATTCTCGTCAACAACCACCCACATTGTTTCAATCTTTGCACAGAGCGTGAACAGACTGCATTATCGCTCGTACAAAGTTTGATCAATAAATGATCGATATTAATAAATTATTAATGACGATAAATAAATTCATGTGATCCCTCCGTTTCGGTAAAAATACGCTTCATTGACTCGTATTATTCACACTGGATTTGAAACGAAAATCACAGTTTAACTAATTGAAAACGCGCAACAAGATGTTTCTCGGATGCTGGTTTATTTCTGAGAATACTGAATTCACATCAAGATGCGTGCGATGTAGTACGACTAAATAATGAATATTTATGTCCGTCTCGTTTGAACAGACCGTTGTTAATCACGTTTGTAATTTTGTAATAAATAGTAACAAAACGATAAAAATTATCCGTCCGTTAAAAATTATTATGTATGGATAAACTTCCATAATCTTAATAACAACGATTAGTTTCCGTAATTATTTGTTCATTGAATTGATGGAAGAATGGATACTGCGATTAAAATATCGAGATTGGACTCATTTACTACGTGTGCTGAGGTGATCACGAGGACGAAGACGTTATTTATATCTCTATACCGTGTTGTAAACAATTACAGTCCACCTTGTCCCATAATAAAAAAATCCATTAATTTCTGATCAAATATTCTTAAAAATCACATTTTCCTACAGATTGTTAATTAAGCATGACTCCTTAAATACTCTAGAAAATGGGTCTTAAGTCCCAGATCAAGACCAAGACGGATCTTAAGTCTGTGTCTGAAGGCTGTGAATGGAAATTATTTAATAAAACTAACTAAACTGAACACTACTCTAAACAAATTTTCATTTTCACAGGTTATTTGACGAAAGCCAACATAATAGAAAAATTCATTTGACCCGATAAGCGATTCAGCAAGCTCCAAAATGGGATTAAATTATCATCAATCATATTCATTAAGCTACAGTAGACTTTTCCTCTAGCGGCGCCTCTCGAAAAAGGAAATTATATCGTGTTTCGGTTTTCAACGCCGTCGGGCAGGTTTGGCCGGGTTTTATTTCCGTCATAATTTTTAGCTAGATTTTCAATATCTCCTCATGAAATCCATTAACGTGCACGATGATCCTCGATGCGTGAACATTTGATGGATACGGACCTTTTGCTGATCCGATGTCATAAAAGTTCTACCACTGCCGATTGATGGGAACCCGATATACGCGTCCGCGTCTATATGCATGAACGCGTACACGCTTACCTGTAAATGTACCCAACTTCTATCCATTCCGCAATAATGGAACTTTTATGATATTTGAACAAAGAAACATTCGTCCGGGAACAAATTTTCTTCGATCGTCCACAAGCGGATATCGACATCTATCGAGGAAACTCATTTTATCGACGGCTAAAACCTTTTCCATGCCACACAAGGCTATATTCTCGGACGTATTTCTCCTTGGCAACTTCTCTTCGAACACTTAAAGCGAACGTTCCCGACACACCAATATCCAATTACGCAAATTTAATTTTTTTTGGCCTTCTTTTGGGATCATCGCGTCCTCCTAAAACGAATATATTTTTAATTATAAAAATCTTTGAAAACTAACCGGAACACTCAATACAGTGGTGCTCGGTTAAATTTGCCAAATCTGTTAGATTTTATTTTGCACGACTTATGGCTCTTCCCCCACCACCTAGTTGCCACGTGCTCAGCGGAGCTTCATCGTAGTAGATACGGAAAGAGAATAAAACTGCTACAGGGAAGGAGACCGACATACAAGAAAGAGGTGCCGCGAGCGTAGAAAGTGAACATGCAATAAAAAAATTTCGAATTCAGTAATTTTTGTCTTACTTTTTCAAACGTGGCACCCGTAGGTTGTTGAGATTTTTCTGATTAAAATGAGTCCAAACACGACGTAAATCGGACTGGTTTTATATACTTAATTTAAATAACAAAATTAAGGACATACGTGTGATTGCTATGCACGAAGTGTATAGATGTACGAAATGTGTATGTAGACCGATTTATGTCATGTTTGGACTCATTCTAATCGGAAGAATCTCATCAATCCGCTGGTACCACATTTGAAAAGGTAAGACGTAAATTAGTTAATCTGAAGTTTCCTTTATTGCTCGTTCTATACATTCTCTTACTTTGTCGAGCTTCAGTCAAGAGAATTTAACTTCCGGATTCCAACGGTTGGAAATTTAATTGAGCGCTACTGTATTTCGTGTGAAACGAGCTCGCGAAATCCTTTGGCCAGTCGGTCTAGTGTTAATATCAGCGTCTCGCGCGCATAATGACTATCAGCGGTGACAGTTTGATTCCCATTTCGCGGTAACGGTTCCGCTCGGTTGGCCAAGAATACCCTTACAGCAGTTTCCCTCGAACGAACGAACGAACGAACGGTCAGTCCATCGCGAAATTAGTTTTACAATGGCCGGCGCGCCATCAATCAACCGGCGACGGGTCCTCCATCGATTTTCCACTAATTAGACTAAACCTCGTGTACATGACAGGTGGACGTCTCGACCCAGGTGGATGTGCATGGCGGTTTCGGCGCATCCGGTGGCAACATTAGCATCGACTGGGATCGGCGCGCGACACCGCTCTACTCCCGCGAGGACATCAAAGAGCAGTACTGCATAACTAGCCGGCAATTGGACGCTGTCGAGAAATCGGAGGGCGGCTTCTTCGGTTGCCTGTCGACGAAGGGCCCGTCTCCGTGCAGCTCTGCCCGCACCTCGATCCTCTCCGCCTGCGTCAGAAGCGTCCCCAGCGACGAGAACCTCTGCGACGCTCCCTACCCTCGGCGACCATACCAGATCATGTACCGTCAGCCTCACCCGACCTATCCGAGGGGTCTCTACCGTTACGACTTTGAGGATGAAGCCGACTGGATCAAGAGTTCCTACATCCGGCGCCGACCCAGATCTTTCTGCACCGTGCCCGATCCGAAGAGGTGAGTTCTAATTTTAGGGTTCCGTGGGAAACGCCGCGCCGCGATTTCGATGGCCATTCAGAGGGAAAGATGAACGAACCCGTCAGACTATGCCGCTACGAGATTGGAAGCACCGCCTTTGTTCGGAGATCGCTGATCCCGTGGTACGCGGAATGCCGCGACCAAGCACGGTAGAACCTCGCTCGTTGCACGAAACGGGACCGAAAACGCGCGCAAATACCGAGTTTCTGCATCGAAAGAGGCAACCAATCACGCGATCTGTTCCTCCATCTTCCCACTCTGTATGTATTTCGACACTCACCGAGCTGTTTGGAATAGAGTATTGTACGCTTATCTGTCACAGGTTCGGGTCCGTGTTGCGACAGTTATCTATGCAGCTAAATAAATTTATTAATAAAAATAAGGACCATTGTAGTCAATGTATTCTGTCAATGAATTTTAGGTTTCTTGTTTGGATGGCGGGGATAACTACGCGAAATTCAAGCGGGGGAAAAATGCGACACTTAAGCGGACAATACTGTGTTACGTGGTCACCACGGTCCCCACCACGAGTTCCAGGAGTTTTAACAACTCGTGATGGGAATCGCTAAGTGTAAGACGCTCTACAAAACCAAATCTGTTTTATGTGAGCACCATGTAAAAGCAATCATATAAAAGCATCATCATATACAGAGTAAGGGACCCAATTACAGCGGGGGTACAAATTACTGTGCCTATATTAATTGTACTTATTTGTACTTATTATGTTTATTATGCTTTAAAAATAAGTGTAACTAATATAGGTACAGTGATTGATACCCCCAAAGTAACTAGGTCCCTTACCCTAAGTCATGTAAAAGCAAACAAGTTGTGTTAGAGATCCGTGTAATAATTATTTGTATAAACAGTGCTGTGTCAAAAGAGACCCAGGCGTTGACGTTTCATATTTGCAATTATTTTACGACGCAGTTGTGAAAAGCAGTGTACCAAACATTCCATTGAAGTCGAGAGAGAATACCATTACAGGGTCTATTATACGTATACCACTTATTGAGAGTGTATAAGATTTTTCAACCTGCACATAGGTTATAATTTCATACTAGGCACAGTATTAACGCCAGTAATGTAATATTAAGCCTGATTAGGCAGCTGCGCTTTTATTAAATTCAACGTTCATCTGAAAAGAAATGAAAAGAAAGTTTCGTCAGTCCTGGAAAACTCATAACGCAGCAACAGTGATATCACGTGAAATAAGTCGTGTACAAAATGCTTTGCTCAGTGGTACAAACATTTGCATACATCTTGAGATAAATGTACAGAATGTCCCAGATATACGTTGAAATATTTCAAGGGTTGGTAGGGGAGTTTAAGTGGAACAAAACATAACCTTAGGTTTTTACATCTCGGCTCTCTAAATAAATCTGCAAAGTTACAAAAGCCCACAGCTATTAGTACAGGGAAAACAGATTGAAATGCTCCTGCTCCTTAAGGCATACGAGTGCAGTGAATTTATCCGACATACTAAATCTCCTTTTTGCAAACTGCGACACTACATCGAATCATTTTATAATTGTTTCCCATTTTCTCGACGATATATGGGCTCGTAAAACAAAATCGTTTGTTTTATCCTCTGTTTTATGAAATGTAAGTAGAAGCACTGGGAAGAAACAATTAAACTGGTACAATAATAATGTACAGTAGTAACAATCGCACTGTAGTAGCGAAATGAGAATAATTAATGAACAATACAACTGCGTCTTTAAAGTAAACAACACAGCTGATTTAAAAAATTACAATTTTTAGGAATATGACAAACGAAAGTAATATTCTGGGATTGCATTTTTAATGTAAAAATAGTAATAAAGTAGGATTCAAGCTTGCCAGAATTTAGTGTCAAACAAATAGCAAGACTATTTACATACGTGTGTGAAAGTTAACATGTAATGTTGTTCTGTAATTTTCAACGCCATATTTCCGTCATGCACAAGAGCATGTATGACATAGTCTACCTTCAAGCTACAAAATGGGTTAACAACTTTGTCTACCCGGAACACCTCGGCCATGTTGAAACATATGGGAAAACTTTTTTTTGTAAAAGTGGGTCTGATACGATGGGCGAAAAATATTGCAATGATAGTTTTTTGTACGTGTCAAGATCATTTTCATTATTTTATATACCTTTTTCATCTTTAACATAATATTTTAACATTAACATGCTTCAAGTGACAAAATTGGTGCAAATATCGAGCCTTTATCTATTTTTTAGTAACTAAATTATTTAAATATGTTACAAAATATTATACAAATATACAAATTATATACAGACTTCAAACATCAGAGATTCAGATAATCATGGTTCCACCGTATTGTATTTATCAAGGTACCCTGATGCGTAGTTCGTATAATAGAGGCACAGTTACGAGCTCATGCATCGCAATCAGTGGTGCAGAAGCTCAACTATTTGAAACGTAAAACTGAAAAGTATCGCGTTCCATACTTCTTTTTTTAATCTACAGACTTTCACTTTTCTTTGAACTCTTTCTTTGGAACAAAACTTTTCCTGACCAAGAGTTTATAAAAAGATGCTTTTGACGAATTTATCAACTTTTAAAACTCAGGTCTCGATTATGGAATACAACAAATTTCGTTCAACAATAATTACATAATTACCAGATGAAGAGACCGAGATGAAAAAGTTATAAAAACAAAAAACCTTTTGCATTTTCTCCGCAATTCCGGTTAAAATTAAAATTCATTCAAAATTTCTTTCTCGCGTCACATGGTAAACTAATTGTTTTAAATTTTCCGAAAGAGTGCAAGTCGTTCGGTGCACTTTAAAGAAAGGTATTCTCTGTACGAATACCTGTGGAAGTCACTGCATGTAATTTCAGTAGAACCTTGTACGATAGCAATTGTTGCAAACACGCTGTGACACACTTTTATCTTTTTTTTTATCGATGATGCCGGGGAGGCCGTCGGTCGATCCCACCGAACGGACTTGTAAAATCGCGTTTCCGTTAATCACGAGTCGTAACGGACGTTTACTGGCATTTTCGGATAACGACGACGATATTCGCGGAAAATAAGGGGATTTATCATCACGGTGGAACAACTCGTTCTTTACGGTGTTGTGATTCCACGGCATCAATATTCCGTAGCAGCAGAGGGGAAAATTAACCACTTAACAGGGCCTAGAGACTCAAAACGCACAACTTCGATAGAATCTTAAAGCGGAACGTGGAAAGTTCCTAATGTATTTGTCACCGACGAGCTGCTTAAGAGTTTCCGCAGAGTTACAAACGGCAGAGCTACACTCCGGGACAAAAAGTGAACAAAAAAGTAAAATGCTTAAAAATCGCGACCTTCAAAATTTTAAACATTATCTAGTAATTCTTCCAAGGTCTAAAAGAAAAGACCCAACTCGTTTGGTCTAATTTTTAAAAAGTTGTCCCTCTTCAAATGGTGTGCGAATACTTTTGTCCACGACTGTATACAGTTTCAATTGATGACCCACACTGTAAATCAGAATAATTCTCTTATAAATGCACGTTTCATATGCGTCGACCTAATGGGTACCAGTTTCAGTTGCAATACGGAAATGGATTAAAATCATGTTGATTATAATGTGTGCTATCTTTTTGCCCGGGAGTGTACCGGGGGAAACAAGTGAAACGATTACGCGTCCGATAACGCGTTCATCGGTTTGCTTTATTTATGTTTGGCGAGAGTGTCGTACGGCAGCTTTAATGACAACGTTGCAACGCGTTGTTTCAAGGTTCCGTGTGAACGATCGATAAAAAAAAAGTTGTGTTCCTCGAATAAATCATCGCACATACTTTACGGGGTTATTGGGGCGTCGATGCGTAGACTATAGATATAAATACGCCACTCGAACAGAACGCCATGTTTATGGGCGTCCGGAGGAATATAAACAGAGGGAAAGTAGCGATAACTTGCGCATTTTCATGTACGACAATTAGCTTGTTTATTGGACTCGCGAGAGGCGTTTCGTGCTTTCGTCAATTTCGTTGTGAAAATAAGGAAAATAAGAAACGGCGAAGGAGTGAACAGGTGCAACAGGGAATGTCGTAGCGAAGCGAGTGATATAGTAACTGGTTTCCCAGCTTGAGCTTTCACGAATGGATACAGCCATAACTGTCGCGAAATTATTTGTGAGTGTTGTGTGAAACAACTTAGATATTTTATATTCGCGGGAACATACGAGGGAATCAACAGAATTTATTTGTTTAAAATAGGTGTACGGACGCCAGTGGCAAAGATAGTATAATAACATATTCTCGGGAGCGGGGCTGCAGTCTAAATGCAATTCATTCAGGTCGTTGTTGCAGCGTGTCGTAGAAGCAATGCGGCGTCACCCACTTTTCCTAAGATAATACCTGTCACAAGTGCGATCGGTTTTCGCTCGACACAATGGGAATGAGAATGTAGCCATCATTTACAACGATGTCTGTCTCATTCTTTCCGCGTGGTGTTCCCGGCGGCGCGGCATACTAATAAAAAGCGAGCGTCTACGGACAAAAATAAATGTCTATCGACTAACCGGCTAATTAAGTCACGCGTATCTAAGCGCAAAAACCCTGCCCGCTGGCATAGTTTTATCTGAACATTGCTGGGGGGGAATGCAATCCCGTTTTTTGTTTCTTTAATCCTTTCGTTGCGGAACAGGTTTTCGTAAACGTACGCTGTACTGTGAATGGAGCTTAATATATTGCAAAACGATAATAACATAAATAGAAAATCATGTTTTTGCGCAAACAACTTTAAATGTTATGAATAAAAATTCATTGGCCACAGTGACCAATTTGTTTAATTGTATAAACTTGTACATCTCTTTAACATTTAGAGGAGGTTTGCAATTTTCTTTTATCTCCCGAACAAATTCGAAACAAGATAAAAAATTTCAAACTGGATTCAATATAATATAATTAATTAATGTAATATACCAATATCGTTGAATTCTTCTAATTCTTTTACTGTTTCATATCACACATACACGGTTTTGTTACTTTTGTTTTGGTCTAATAATTGGGATCCTAATGGAATGTTAATGTAACGTAAGAGGGTTAATGTTAATTTATTATTATAATGTATTTTTGGTAAATAGCGTGCGCCTTCATCGTTTCGTGATGTAGAAACTCGATACCGGTTGACGTGCCATAAACCCCAATGTGTGACATAGCAATCAATGGATCCGCTTATAATTAGCGCGTTGCGACTGATTTGTACAGCGAGTCCTCACGATAGGTAAATTGATTCGCAATTTGTCAGCTTAATCGCCCTCCCATCACGATATGTTTACATGTTAAAACGCAAGCGAAGACAGGAGGCGAGTTAGGGCGCGCAAACGAAGCAGGTCGCAAATCTGGATACATTCCAGACAACCAACGCAACAACAGAGGCGCGCGATAGTATTCGATCGATTCTAAATACTTGAAATATTTGGCAAGAAAACATCTAACAGTGGCCGGAATTAATATTCGGAATATTAATTTCGGCCGCTGTATGTTCGATTGAAACATTTGAAGTCGTATACTTTCAAGAAATTTAGATATACAATTAATGTATAAAGGTCAATTTACACTACATGGCATGGACCGGCACGTACCGACAACAGAACGAACCGTCTCCGGCACGACAAAATATTGAAACATGCGTTGTAAATGGAACCGTTCACACTAGTTCTGCACGGACCTGCACGAACCTGCACGGACCTGCACAGACCTACACGGACCTGCACGGACCTGCACGGACCGGCACGTACCGACCAACATTATTCCGAAGAATGTTTTGCTGGACTCCAACTAATATTCGGACGCTCTTAAAAATCGCATAACTTTGTCAATATTGGACTATACTACTTGAATTTTTTTGAGAATTTAGAACAATTGGATCACTACATAACGTGAGAAAAATGTTTCATTAAAATTGCAATTGGTCGAAATTGCAGACAAAATACTAAAAGTTGTATTTTGCAACTTTTTTATGCGGGCTTATATTAAAAATTTAAAAGGTGCGTTTTGTACACATGTATGAATTATACATATTCTGAATATTTCATCTAAATCGGTCAACGTTGCACTGAGCCACAAACGTTTAACGATGAAAACTGAAGGGCGAAAGTCGCAGAATTTTGGCCTTGTCAGTGAATTTCGCCATCATCTGATCATTTTGAAACATCTGCAGCTCATTGCAACGTTGATCGATTTTGACGAAATTCTCAGAATATGTATAATTCACACAGATCTACAAATCGTACTTTCTCAATTTTCAATGTAAGTCCACATAAAAAAGTTGCAAAACGCAACTTTCAGTATTTTCTCTGCAATTTCGACCAATTGCAATTTTCGTAAATAATTTGTTCACTTTACGTAGCAAACTAATTGCGCTAACTTCTTAAAAAAATACTAGTCGTATGGGCCAATAGTAATAAAGTTATACGATTTTTAAAAGCGTCCGAATATTATTGTGAGTCACTGTAGTTCCTCGTTGCTGTCCGATCCGCTCATTTTGACTGTTTTACGTCAACTGGCGGTTTGTCGCCGGAGCAGTGTAGACATAAAGCATAAACTATCGTGCGGGTGCCGGTTCGTTTCGTTTTCGGTACGTGACGGTCTGTGCCGTATAGTGTAAATTGGCCTTTAATGTCATATTAGTATACGTTCGTGAAGCACATTCAAACTTGGCGTCCTTGCTTCATGTTATACGGTTTCTGCACTTACTAATTTCATTCGCCGGAATATCGCCGGCATCGTAAAGAAGTTATTAGCAGGAAACGATTATTACATTATGAAATTCGTGTTTACTTCAATTACGGATGTACCACGTTCGGCTGTGTAAATGTTTCAACGCTCGTATTTCGAAAGCTGGGTCATCCGAGATCTAGCACTCGTCTGGCGCATCACAGAGCTTTGATGAATAAAGAGCTATTCTACAACGGTTCAACCCCGTCGGACCCGCTATGCAGAATTATGCATATGGATTTCACATGCTCTTTTATGAATACTGACGTGCTTACGAGTGTTTGCTAGGTTAACCGCATTTCGGCTCCACTCTTGAGTGGATTTTGATACCGAAAGTTAAAATGAAGATTAAACTACGCGTTCGGAGAGATACCGGCTTTTGTAGGTTTCATTCGTCCCTCTGCAAATCGAATTGCAAAGCAATTTTTAAGAATTTGTTTTAGAACAATTATTGGATACATTGGAACTGGGATTTTTTGGGAAACAGATAGTCTTGAAGTACACGTTCAAAATTTTGGGCACTCCATTTAAAAAACTGAAGATGACCCTCGTATCTATACAGGGTGTCCCAGGTTTTCCGGCAAAACTACGAGAGCATATTCTGCAAGTAGAAATAAGAAACAAATGTTATTTGAAGTTCGGTTAGAAACGCTTTATCACAAAGATACAAACAAATGAAGTTGATTTTGTTAACGGCGGATTTTACTTCGCAGAGTATGAAAAGTCGAATGTGTTTACCATGTTTACTATCTTGGAATGATTCAACGTCAGTTTCACTTTTACCACAACACCTGTTAGATCAAGAAGTCGTGGCAAAAATGCCGAGAGTGTTTTCAAATGAGAAATACGCTGATATTCATCTAGCAATCCGCCGTTACCAAATTCCATTTCATTTGTTTATAACTTTGTAACGAAGCGTTCCTAACCGTACTTCAAATAACATTTTTTTCTAATTTCTAATTGTAGAACATGCTCGCGTAGTTTTGCCGGAAAACCCCGGGACACCCTGTATAAAAAAGCAAAATGACAAAAAACAGATTACAGATAACTCACGAGTTACTTGAAGACAAATTATTTTTCATAATACAGATTTCTATGGTTTTGTGCAGCGTCTTATTGTCGCGGAGTTTACGAGGCCCTTAGCACTTGAATGGCGACTGTAAGGGGCCACTGAAAATTCCTGTATCATTATTCAAAATATTTTTTACATTATTAAATTTATTTGTATCTAATAAATTACTAAACATTTCAGTACTAAATTCAGTAAAAAATATACAGGGTGGCCCACATAACTCTGAACAGCTCAATATCTCGAAAACTATGCCATCGATTGTAAAGTTCTTAGCCTTAAATTGCACGGAACTGAAGGGCCTTTCTGACTACATAAACGTGAAGTGGCCTCCCTTCCCCTTTAACGGGGGAGGGGAGGAACCTTTGTAATTTTAAATGGAACCCCCTATAAAATGTTACATATTTAGATTCTACCGGAAAAAACAAGTCAATTTTGTCTGAAACATTTTTTTGTCAGATACTTCCATGATGAGATATAACAGTTTGAAGTTTCGAGTTGTAGGTACTTGAAGCGCTCGGAAATAGCGTTATGGAATTATACGCGCTTGAGTCCTTTGCTTATTCGTGAAGAAATAAAATGTACTTTAAATTAAATGTTCAAAATGTCCACCACGGGCTTGTAAACATTTATTTACTCGAAACATCAAAGTTGTTCTAACATTTTTTAACATTTCGGGAGTCACTGAAGCGCAAGCGTCACGTATTCTTTGTTTCATATCCTCTTTTGTCGTCGGTGGTTCAAACATAACTTTGTCCTTTACATATCCCCATAAGAAAAAATCTAATGGTGTTAGATCGGGGGATCGAGGAGGCCATTGACGAGGTCCCCGCGACCTATCCATTTGTTCCCAAATTTTTCGTTCAAAAATTGCCTGGTGATGATTGCAAAATGTGGAGGAGCGCCGTCTTGTTGGAACCACATTTCTCTTCTAACGTGCAGTGGCACATCTTCCAAAAGCGCAGGCAAATGATTTTTTAAGAAATCACAATAACTTGCAGACGTTACAGTTTCTTGAAAAAAATAAGGTCCAATCACAAAATCTCCTATTAGGCCACACCAAACATTTAAAGACCATCGATGTTGAAAGGGAACACATCGCATCCAATTTGGGTTTTCCACGGCCCAATAATGCAGATTATGTCTATTTACATGCCCTGAATTCATAAAAGTGGCCTCATCGGAAAAAAGTATTTTGCACAAAAAGTCGTTTTCCACAACACCCTGCAGCCACTCACAAAATCTTACGCGGTGATCGTAATCTGCTATCGAAAGCTCTTGTGATAAAACCATGTGATATGGATGATACTTTTGCCGTTTCAAAATTCGTTGAATTGATGAACGACTAATATGTGATGTTTGTGCAAGTGTACGTTGGCTAATATGAGGATTTAATGTAATTGCAGCAAGAATACTGGCACTATTATTTTCATTAGTGACAGCTTTACTAAGCCGCTTTTCTAAATTATGAAATGTTTCTTAATTATGAAGCGCGTATAATTCCATAACGCTATTTAAGAGCGCTTCAAGTACCTACAACTCGAAACTTCAAACTGTTACATCTCATCGTGGAAGTATCTGACAAAAAAATGTTTGAGACAAAATTGACTTGTTTTTTTCCGGTAGAATCTAAATATGTAACATTTTATAGGGGGTTCCATTTAAAATTACAAAGGTACCTCCCCTCCGCCGTTAAAGGGGAAGGGAGGCCACTTCACGTTTATGTAGTCAGAAAGGCCCTCCAGTTCCATGCAATTTAAGACTAAGAACTTTACAATCGATGGCATAGTTTTCGAGATATTGAGCTGTTCAGAGTTATGTGGGCCACCCTGTATATAGAAGGGAAATATTCTAGGTCGGAAGAAATGTTTCGTTTTGGAGTTAAAATGGCTTCGAGTGCAAAGGGTTAAAGTTTGTTCACCCGATTAAAGGCGGGGAGAGTTTTTGAAAGTTTCTTCTATTAAAGGTACACCTGGCTTCCAGAGGATGAGGAATCAACGAAAATGGAAGGTCCTCGACCTGTACTGCCACCAGCGCCGCCGCCGCCCACTGCTCAAGCTCCGAAAACGAAGCACGTGAGCTTCGCCAGGTCGCATACTCTCACATCCTTTGACGTCCCAAGGAGTAGAAGTCCCCCGAGACCGCAGAACCAAGAACGGCTGATAGATTCCCAACCAACGATGCAGAACGCGATGCTCGCTTCGTCTTTACCTTTGATGCACCAATACGCTCCCAGCGAGCCACGCGTTGTTGTCCTCGGTGAGTGTCTTCTCCAATCGCATCGTCCGCCGGCATCAAACAAATTTCCACGGTCAATTCACCGCGCGTACAATCATTAGAGACCGGGGATCAAATTCAACGCGTACCCACGAATCCGAATCGATTTCTGCGCCCGTTGCCGTCACCTTATGCATGTAGACGAGAGACGGTAATAACCATCGGTACACCGAGCGCGTTCTGGCATGATCAAATATCCATAAACTGGAATTATGGGAGGTTACCTAGAGACGAATTTCGCAGTTAATATTAATGGTGGATGTTTAGGAACGTCGGAATAATACACAAACGTTCGCAACTAGAAGGATCAAATGTACGCAGATGTACTACATTATACAGGGTGTTTCCGAAAATTATGGTACAAGCGGACACGTGGTGATTCTGCATGCAGAAACAAGTCACAAGAAGGAATAACATTTTTTTTCTTCCTGACGCCTCGTTTCGGAGATAATCGAGTTTGAAAATGCACCGGAGACACGTGCTATTCGATAGCGATCGTCCGACGCGTCTGATCATGGCCAACCTATTCTACTGCCTGCATGTACTGTGGGCGTAAAAAGTATTCGCACACTTTTTAGAAACGAATAACTTATTTAAAATTGGCTCGAATTCTTTTTTCAGATTTTAGAAGGATGCAATGTGTAAATAATCTTTTTGAGCATTATTTATTTTAGCGATTCCTCACCGATTTCGATGACTTTGAAGCGTGCTGTCAATTTTTCATCGCAATTGCGAACTATAGCTTTAATAGCCTTCTGGCATAAGTCGTTTGGACCAATTTTTAAAAGTTATTCGTTTTTGAACGGTGTACGAATACTTTTTACACTGACTGTATCATGAGTAGGTAGACAAGCACGAGTAGGTGTTAGTTGAAATAGTTAAAACGTTAAAAACATTTTAAAATAGTGTTGCATTATTTTTTCAACCTATTAAATATATTAAGAAAGAAAATAAATTTCTAGTTTTCACTGCAGTTTGTTGCAATTCGGGTAAAACATTTTTATTCTGCCTTAAGTTCGGCTGTCCACTTCTAACAGAAGTTTGCTACTTCAGGAAAAGCGTGCGAGAAATCTTTTACTGATCTCACAATCGTAATCCACAGGTCAATTTTCACGTATTCACGCTCTTTCAGAGCTGACTCTAGGCTGACTTTTCAACGAGACACGTAGCCTCAGTCGTTCTTCAAAAGCACGTACACATTTCCTCTCTTACTAAATAGATCCTCACTGAACTAAGAATGCCCTTTAAAAAGGTGTTGCTATAGAGCGGTAGGCAGACGACTCTTCTCTTAAAGTCACGCATTATGGTATCAAGTTAAAGCATTCACGAGATTCACGCCTCGAAAGTTTATAGAACCGTGTTTTCAACACACGTCGCTTGTATTTTATAAAGTCCTTATGCTATCTAGCACACACGCGAATCGTTTATTTCATTATAATATACAGGGTGGTTCACCGGAATTTTTCTGTTTGTTCTTCAATTAATTTTAAGCAATATTTTAATTTTAATATTACCAGAAAATTATGATCCTCCCGTTAATGCGTAGCAATTTTATTTAGGAAGAACGCTGAATGTGTCGACTGTGAAAGATCATAAATGACCTTCATATGTTCTCTATGCGTCCGTCTACAAATCCGTCTTCTGCTTCTTGCGATCGGCCCAAACAATTTGTATGTTGCATAAGATCTGGAACTATATAAAATGTTTGTCTAAAATTAGGTAAAAATCGTAGTTAAAGTGGCCATTAAGGAATGAAATACTTTCCCTGATAATATATAATTAATGACTTTTCTTTCCACGGAAGTTCAATTTGCCTGGTCATTCAACAGAATTGGTTGCCAGAGAACTGTGCCCCCAATTAGTTCGAATAATCGAGGTTCCGCTGCACCACGTCAAAAGAAACGACCGCCTTTTCTTCGATTGCACTGCATACAGTCTGCAGATTATCGGTCCCGTTCAAGCATCATCTTCTTGCCCGATAGTCGGCTGTTAGCGCAATATCAGCAACCAAATTGGCAATATAGGCGGGCCTAGATATTGAATTCGTGTAGAACACGATATCGTTCCTGCCAGTAGTTTCATTGCTCGGATAGTAGACTTAAGTCGGAAGATGCGCGAGGCCGAATCCCTAAAAGCGTTGGATTTGCTTCCGAAATTAATTTCGTACGAAGTTGGGCAAATGGGCCGCATTGTTTGCCAAAGAATATCAAAATCCGCACGAACTTTGCCCCGATGATAGATACAGCAAAGATCCTTCACCCGAGGAAGTCTCCATTAATCAGTTTCGTCTTAGTTTATTACTGTTAATCGTTTCCCTTGTCGTGTTACGCAACAGGAACGGGCGGAACAGGGAAGATAAAATAAATGACGCAAGTTTCGGAAGTTTCGAAGCTTATATGGAACTGCTCAATCTTCCGTATGACGTTGGAAACTTGTGAAACACATTATTTTTCTCGTAGCTTGAACAGAGGGAAACAATGTATTTAGAGGTGCGGAAGTGGCATCCAGCAGACAATCGAATTTAATTCGATTAGAGGTAGGATAATTAATCTTTGCGATCGGTGCAAGTGCGCATCTTAATACAATAATACCTAGTGGTTAATTCCCTATCGGTGGCGGCCTCTTCGCCGTCCTGGGTATGTGACATACTACGCAGTGCTAATGTAGGGAGCAACTCAATAGGCATCTACAAAGCCAATCCTCCCATTATCTTAATATTCCCTTTACCCTTCTCTCGACTATTTACCATATGCTGCTCTGCGGCTGTTCCTCACAATAGGCACAGTTATTTAATAACAGTACTTTACGATTCAATTGCAGTATTTCCATTCTGGTACTTACAAAGGTTGGAAAAAGTATTCGGACACCCTTCGAAAACGATAACTTTTTTCAAATTCGACCAAACGGCTCGAGTTCTGTTTTTTAAAATGTTAAAAGGATTAATTGTCTAGGTAATTTGTAAACAGTTTTTCTTTTAATTGTCGGAATTGCGAAAAAAAGTAAATTTTTAATCATTTCATCTGTGCCTGTAACGATAATTGAAAACATGCCTTTTGTAAATTAAAGTAAGTTATTATACATGTACGGTTAAATTACAAAATAAATACGGTACTGTTCTTTTTAATCCTTTTAGTTTTTTTTTTAGCAGACAAAATTCTTGAGTCAATATTTCAGCTATCGATTTTGGATACAATTTAAACAAATTTAATGGCGCTTTATTCCTTTATGGAAAGTGATCTTTACATGCATATAAAACTACATACATTCGACTACAAAATGAAAAAGTATCAAGATATTTTCATTTTTGAACGAGTATGCTAATTTTAATAAATATTTCCGACTTGTATAGCAATAAAATGGCTAATGGAATGCTTTGTGACTTTTGGGACATTACAGCTTCATTCTGCAAAGTAATTAAACCGGTGCCGCATAATATGAAATAAAACACGCAACGAAGTCTTTAGATGAATGTAATCAACATGAATACTCTTCATAAAGTATTACTTTGTGTTTATGAATATTAAATTGTCACGACGAACATACACGTACGATGAATACATAATTACAATTCTTGCAAGTAATTATTCACAATAAAGCAACTTTTATGAGCTTGGTAACGACATTAATAATAAGCCAAGCTTTTGAAAATATGCTGATACGTTGAAATTATCGTTAATTAATATTTATCTCATTTGCCTTTATTTCTTGTAAATTTAAAATTTTGCTGAAAGAGTATATTATGTAAATATATACCGCGTTTGCCATTATATCTTGTAAATTTAAAATTTTTGTGCGAGAGTAAATTATACGAACACTTTAAAAATTTAATATTTCTGAAATTTCCTTTTTATATAGTTAGAACGAGATATGAGTAATTTTCATATTGCTAAAGCAAAATTATTAACATTCTTATAGGAACATTTCCATGATGTATTTGTTTTTATCTATTTGTTATTAATTATTCGTATATTAATATTCCTATATTAATAATTGTTAATACTCCTATTTTCACCTTGATGCCCTATATGTCATAACATCTCCTCCCCCTCATTCCACATGCAACACTATTTACTGTACAAATGAATAAAAATTGAATCTGGCATTATAACCGAGTAGCTGTTCTAATATTCGAACAGTCGTGTTTCCCTGCTTAGTTCGCATAATCGAGGTTCCACCGAAATGAGAAGAATGGCGAACTAAATTTTTTTAAAATAGCGCCACCGCACATTCGATTGCTGTTCCACATTTAGCAACTTTCTTCTGAATATAGTCGGTTCCGTGGCTACGTGTTCGGTGATCCTATAATTCGCAAAATTTCCTCGGAATTGCTCAAAGTTTTAATAGCTTTTTTTCTCCGATGCGCGTGGTTGCTCAACGATTTTAGCCAATTTAGCGTGAATTTCGTTTCAGAGAAGCCACCGAAACGCGGCGCGATGAAAACTCAGGCGACCCAAACGGAAATGCCGGCCGTGTTCCGGGGACGGGTTCCTGTCCGGCTCAGCCCCAGGACGATACACCGGGTGAAAATGGTCTCGCAGGGCGCCCAGACAAACGGCCTGTTCAACGGAAGAAAATTAACGAAAAGTTATTCGGAGGCCGGCCAGCTGGGCACGCCGTTGGGCGGCGGTCAAGCCGGAACAACAGGGAAAGAGGAAATAGAACACGAACCTCTCCACAGAACGCAGAGCGAAGAACCGCCGAGGTCTCCCTTCCTCGTCGACAGTCCACCCCCTCACGAACCCAGTGCCAGCGACTCAGCGGAAGAGATTCTAACTAACGGACTTCCGGAGCACATAAAGCACCCAGTAAGTTTCACATTATTATCATACTTTCACATAATATTGTCAATGAAGAGGCTAACTATACATTTAGCCCTTCGCGGTCCCACATCCCGCGAAAAAAAAACTATAAGCCATGCAGTCGCTGACAATAATACAGTAGTATTTCGATAACTGTCCGGTCTGCCGAGCAGTGTCGCCAGATCAGGGGAATTGACTCGAATTGAGGGGAATACAGTTACCCCCTCTCTGTCAGTACCGAATTAGTCACGTGACATTCTGACACATGCACGACAGAGATGAGCGCCGTCACCACGGAGCAGAGTTCTGCAGATTTACAATTGAATTACACCAGGAATTATAATTACCAAGTAATACACTGTAATCCAATTATATTGTAATTTACAATTCAGATCTTCATTCAATTAAATTACAATGTAATTCGTAATTGCAGTAGAGTACAATTACAAAATACTTTGTAATTAAATTACATCAATTACGAATTACGATCAGACTTGTGCAGATTTACAACTGAATTACTCCAGGAATTATAATTACCAAGTAATACACTGTAATCCAATTATATTGTAATTTACAATTCAGATCTTCATTCAATTAAATTACAACGTAATTCGTAATTGCAGTGGAGTACAATTACAAAATACTTTGCAATTAAACTACATCAATTACGAATTACGATCAGACTTGTGCAGATTTACAACTGAATTACTTCAGGAATTATAATTACCAAGTAATACACTGTAATTCAATTATATTGTAATTTATAATTCAGATCTTCATTCAATTAAATGACAATGTAATTCGTAATTGCAGTGGAGTACAATTACAAAATACTTTGTAATTAAATTACATCAATTACGAATTACGATCAGACTTGTGCAGATTTACAACTGAATTACTTCAGGAATTATAATTACCAAGTAATACACTGCAATTAAATTATATTGTAATTTAAATTCAAGTCTTCATTCAATTAAATGACAATGTAATTCGTAATTGCAGTGGAGTACAATTACAAAGTACTTTGCAATTAAACTACATCAATTACGAATTACGATGTAATTAAATTAAAATTTAAAATTAAAGAATAATAAAGTAACAGGTAATAAGAGGTTGAAAAATCCATGTGAAGGTTTCAAACGGAAGGAATTTATTGTTTATAAATTTGTAATATCTGAACAGAAATAACTTCTGCGTTACAAATTTTTTTAAATTTCAAACATAAATATAAAAAGCAGAGAAAGGAAACATGTCTCTACTTTACCCAGGTTACGATATATATTAAAGGAAAAAATAACGACATCATCATCTAATGAGGCTCATTAAACAAACATTAATATTATATGTGAGTAAAATGAAATACATTAGCTAATGACAAAAAACTGAAAAAAGGAACGTTTTTAGCTTACCACTAACCAACAATATAACCACTTTGATATATTACGAACAAGGACGAGGAAATTTTTCAAAGTTCTGGGCTATACATAATTTTGAAAGCTGTATTTTAATTAAATAGTATTTCAGCTACACATCTGATTAAAATAATTAGTAATTGAATTAATTGAAAGGTTTGAATTATGTAATTCTCCGGTAGAATGAGGGAGGAGATCCTTTGTTAAGGTTCTGAAGGGAAGATGTAAGTACTTTGTTTATAGGTGTTCTGATAAACAGGGCTTCACATTTGGCTTAAGGGCTTAAGAATTCATTTCTGCGGTGACAGAGTGTGCTGAATTTGCTTGTGACCTGTGAAATATAAAAAAATTGAAAAAGTAATTCACACCATAATTCTGAATTTTTGTGGTCGCTATTGGATATGAAACAATAGCTTTTCCGATTTTCGACTACACTTGCCGTACCGAGCGACGTAATCTTATGAACTTGAACGATGAAGCACAACAGAGAAGTCCATTTACTGGCGAGGTAAATGTCAACTGAATTTGCTTCAGTATAACGCGAGTGCGCATGCAGCAAAACCGACAAAGGATGTCATCTTCCCCTTCGGCTAGAAAGTTCTCTCTCATGATGTTTGTTCGCCTGGCATGGCTCCGTCTAATTACAGTTGTTTAGGTCGTTGCAACATCATTTAACAAACACAGGTTTTAATAAATATGTTATAGCTAATATAATAAATAAAGAAATATAATAAGAGTCGACGGTTTTTTCATAATATCTCTTTCTGCGAACGGGTATTTTTGGTATGTTGGTTTATAGAGCTAGCCGGAGGTTACTATGCTGTCTACATAATCAATTAAATCGTCACCGAGTTCCGGAGGGGATTTCATCGTATACAAATTCGAAATAAATTTCAGTGTGAAGGAGAAAAAGTGGGTTCTGAGAATCCCGTAGAATAAAGGAACGTTTGCTAAATCAAACATATTTACATTAATTTATTTATGTAGATACATTTCATTCATTTGCAAAATTCATAAAACATATATTTTTGAAAACTTTACCGTAAATATAGTCGGCAACAAAAGTCTACATACACTTGCTGAAATTCTCATATTTAAAACGAAACAAAGATTTCGCGGACATTTTACGGAATCTGATTGATTTGTTAGTTTAATGGTCACAGATTTGGTTGTTTATATCTACACCCAAATAAATGACAACCCGGCAATCACGAAATACAAAGATTTTCATTTTATTTTATTTTTAATAAAACTCTTGAAACAAGTAACAAATTATTCGATTTTAGTTCGTGGAGATTAATGTATAAATATGTACAATGTTTAATCATACGTAATTCGATCAAACGTAAAAGCCAATGCATTCACACATCTACTTTAGTTATTTAAAAAGAAACTAAACATTTTTACTATGAATGAATACATGATTTCTAGTTACATAAAAATGTGTTCACATAAAGTCACGAACAATAGTGAAATAAATAAAAATAACCGGAACATATTTCATTTTCGCTGTATGTATAATTATGCCTAAAAATATACAATTTAACCGATAAAACATTAACATATTTATTATCTTACGGTCAAGTAATTTATTGAAGTTTAATTAACACCACAATGAATTATACTATACGGACATTCCCACAAATGTATTTATCAAAGGTATTGTCAATTTAAACACGCCAATTACATTGTTAAAGGCCCGCAGCAATTAGCGTTATCGTTGCAAATTTTATCATCAGTTAGTTGCGCAGTTAATTTCGCTATGAATTCAATTGATTTTATCAATGACCGCGATCCGGTTAATAGATTAAACGTTTGAAACATGTCAGTGTAACTTTCGAGAATCGGCAGACGTGCAGGAAGTATGACAAGCGGATGTTCGACAGATTGAAGCGTCCAACTTTATCATCTTGATCACCTGTTCCTCGCTCGGAAATTAATTATCACGCCCTGTATTTTTCCAAGGTTCAAACCAAAGGGTCGGAACAGGTGTGCATGCTTAGATTGGCTGGGATAAAACATATTTTCATGATTCCCTAATCGATCGGGATCACTTTCACCCTTTTGCCATATTCGTATCTTGGCAAGATCCGTATATTCTGTTGAACTTCATATTTACACACGTATGTATTTCGCAAACGATGCGTGGAACAATGCGTGTATAAGAAAACCCTCGTATTTATCCTCGTTTGATTCGGACGCTATTACGCGAATACGTCAGAATTGCATGTATTCGCGTAGGCAGATGGTCGTTGTCGTTGTCGAGAGACCGACACGTCGCTTCAAACTGACTGAGGAAGTCGCATCATCCATACAATCGGCCGAATAATCGGAGGAGTTGCACGGATGGAGACAAACGCTAAACCTCGGTCTCTCCGCCATACCTAAGAGTTTATGCCTCGGCAGGATTCGTGGGTTTGGAACAAACTCCGGTGTTGCGGAGAGTGGGCCCGATCGTGCGAGATCCGATCGCTTTGTCGCGACCCGACTAACGAAAATAGAAACAGCCAACCGGCCCGGCCGGGATGCTCCGGAGGGAAGCGATTGGTGTGCCTACTCATTAGCAACTCGCAAAGATATGAGGAAAACAATCAGAAGATGACGGCACGGCACGCGTGCGTTGGCTGAGCGACACTTCGATTGTCCAGACGGGAATATGAGGTATTATGCGCGAGCGAAGCGGCAGAAATTGCACGTCAACTCGCAACCGAGTTCACTTCTCACAGGGGCAAGCAGGTACAAGAAACAGATACCAGAAATGGCGGCAGGGCACATAAATGCGAGCTGAGCGACATTTCGACTATCTGAAAAAGCCTGGGAGTTTGTGCCGCGGGAATGTGAGAAACGGAATAATTCACTCGATCTTACACTGTTCATTTACGACGCGGATACTTATTGCGAAGCTGCAGTGACTTCGAATTAATAGGATAAACGATAACGAGCTGTCCGTTAAGGATGCGCGCTAATCCGAAATCTCGAGTCGAGTCGGGAAGACAAAACTTTCTCGGGATCTCTTCCTGTAAGAGTTCGGATTCTTCTCGAAATAATCGGGATTCGTGGAAGAGTCGAAATTTCCGCAAATTCCAAGAACCGACTAATCATTTATATTCGTTTTCCTTGATACGTTCATGGTTTCGGAGTAACATATAAACATGTGTTTGACTGTGTATTTACATATTTTCTTTATATTCGAGAAACGGTAGTCGGGTTCACAACATTTTCGGGAATCTTGAAATTTCCGAGAACTCGACTTGACCCGATCGACCTCTTCCCGACTCGTCCCGAACAACGGATTCCCGATATTTTCGGGTCCTCGCACACCCCTACTGTCCGTTCGACGAGCTTCGCTTCGAACTCGACGCTAAATATTTGAATTCCTATGCTTGCACAGAGCAAGTTACAAGTGCTATATAAGTTTCTACGTTTTTAAATTTCGCAATAAATTCGTTTAATCGCTTTTGACTACTTCGCAGTTTGAGACGCGTACGCACCGACGCACAGTGCGGACAAGTGGGGCACATCTCACTACACGTTTATATCACGATGTACGAAAAATTCCTTTGGCAAAACTGTATATTAGGAGGAAATTGATATTATTAATCATTTAAAAATCTTTTAACAATTATTTTTATACATAAATATTGTGAATTTTTTTGAAATCTATTAATTTTATTGTTAAATTTCATTTTTTTTTGTGAATAATTACCATTACATATGCATTAGTAACCAAATTTAGAGTTTTTAAAAAAAATTTTGCCACGGCCGCACTCTCTAGAGCGTCAAAAATCGGAAAATATTACGTTAACTATGAATGAGTGTTGCAATAATAATTCTGTGTAATGGAAAGTGCTTACCAAGGTATATGCATTCTTTTTACATTTAACAATTGCATATAACTTTATTAAATTAATTAAATTACATTTAATAATTGCATATAAAACTTGAAATTAACATATAACAAAAACGGCAAAATATATCCTGAGATTCATATATATTCGGATATATTACTTATTATAGTTTAAGAATTTTATTGTTTTCTTTGCAACTAACTTCTACTTTTAATTTTATAAACTTTTTAAGAAGTGTCCATACCTTTCCTTTAGGATCTACCGTGGAAAATTTGTTAATCTCTTTGTAAATTTATTAGTTGTGTTGTCAATTTTGAAAATATTTTGAATAATGATGCAGCAACTTTTAGTGACGCCTTACAGTCGCCATTCGAGTGCTAAGGGTTAATAATCATATAATAATCATTTTTATGCATAATACAATTTTGCAATAATTATATATCAATCATTTTTATGTGTTCTTAATTTGTTTTTAATACATGTTTTATACCTATTGGAAAAGTAATAAGAATGTAAAGATAGTTCGAGATTGTTTGGAAGAACGTGAATAGGGATTACATTCCAAGTACTAAAAATGAGTCTGATAGCGAATAGCGGTTTGTTAAGTTTGTTAATTTTGTTTACTGCTTTTATAATTTGTTTAAGTTTCTTGGTTCATTTATTATTAATTTCGTTTTAAATTTGTTAGTTTTTAAAAATAAATTTTTTTTATAGAAAAACGGTTAATTTTTTGTTGAATTTATCAATTATACCGATAAATTTAATTTTCTGTAAAAAAATTTCCTATGTATACATACATTAATAACCAAATTACGAGAAGTGCCCAAAAACAGGCCTATTGATATCTCGCGAACGCGTGCTTCTTGGATCGCTCCCAGACATACAGTGGGAGCTTCCTGCAGCTCGCATCGATCTCCTTCGATCCGTATCGAGTGGGGATCGATGCGCACGCGTCATGACTAGTGGGGCAATATCCTGCGGGCTGTTACTATGACAAGGATCGCGAGTAACATGGCGGATTGCGGTGGTGGGAATCGATATCGCTGCTCGATATACCCCTTTCTTTTCAAGATTACAGGTTCAGGCACCCAATCAGTATGAACCCTAGGAATCTACGGATAGTTAACACTAAACCTACCAAGTACAAAAAATATAAAAATGAAACGTCTTATAGAAGGGAGAAGACTAAAATTTAAACTTTGCACGATTTCCATTATAATATATGCTTAAATAAACAAGTCAATTCAGTAATTTCCCATAAAAAAAGCTTTTTATGATTTCAATAATTGCGAAATGGAAAACCGGTCATTTGACCGTGGTAGGTTTAGTGTTAATCGTCGCGCTTCAAATACAGCGACGTAGAACGGTATGCAACGATATACGGGAATTCATAACGAAACGAAGTTTGCACCGACGCGTACTATAAAACGGAGCATGGCACTTTTGGTTTGCGCTCAAGAAAAACAGGAACTAAACTCAACACTGGCTCACAGCTGAACAAAATAATACAGTCTGTGCCGGCGCGAAAGATTTCGGAACTAAAGCAGTCTTTTCGTCTTAACCAGTCTCCAACGAACTCAACTGAAACAGTCTTCTTTCTTTTTTTAAAGAACGCAAACTAAAACTTCATTCTTTCACAGTCTTCGGTGTGATTCTTCTTCTTCGGTCTTTTCGATTAGGCTCTCCGTGAGCGTTTGGCCAAAGGATCGACGGGATCGTCGATGCGGCCATGCGGGATCTCCGCAGGGGGAATCTCGGTTTCCTGGACTTCCCAGGACGCTTCTAACTGGCCCTGCCGCTTCGCCGGGATGGGCCCCGCGCATTCCGCTTCGTCTGCTTCGAGAATCACCTCGCAGGAAATGTCGAGCTCTCCCTGGTCTTCGGCGATGAACCCTAAGATTTCCTCAGGGTGGATTCGGCATCCCCTGATGCTCCTGCCGGCGCCCTTTGACTCCGTTGATGGCCCGTTCTGTGGTGTCTGGGTGCGGGCGCGGATCCGCCTTAGTGTTGCCTGCGTCGCCACCCCACGCGCGTATCGTCGGCGCCGCCAGTATCCGGGACTCCATGAGCCCGCCACCTTTGTCGTCAGAGGTTGCGACGGCGGGTCGTGGAACGGCAGATCCAACCCCGTCTGCGTTGCCCGGGTCACCATAGTCCAGGCCGCGTATGCTTGCGTGCCAACGTCACTTGTGTTTCTCATTGCCATTCCGGTAATTGAATAGCGACTGTGCTCGCGGATCGGTTATCGCGTCCTTATATACTGGTCTATTTACGAGGGTTTCCGAGAAAGTGATGCGACCTCGGTAATGCGCACCATGGATTCGTTGTTTATATCCTGGTCTCTTTCCAGCTGGTCATAGGGCTCGCGCACGTCGAATGGAAGATCTCTCGGTCTATTATATACAGGGTCATCCGTTTTTAAACGGCCAAACGTCAACCAGCTGTAGAGGACCCCAAATGAAACAACTTTCACCCCTAACACTTTTTTCGATTCGGTCTTGATTTTTAGATAATTGCAAAAACCCGTCATTTTTTGCGTTCACTTAAGATTAAATATATTAGGACTGCAATTGTGTATCTTGATGATTTTTCCTTTGTTTGGTTTAAAATAAATAGGGGCATCTTTTTTATTCGGTCAACTTTTTTGTATGACCTTTGGATCTTGGGTTTTTTGACACGGGGCACGCCGCACAGTGGGCAATTTGGACAAAATCGGATTCAAAATCAAGGAACTTTCGATAAGAATGAGGTAGAGCGATGAAATTTTTTTTAAATGAAAGCTGCAACTTTGTAGAATATGGGAAAAATAGAGAGATTATGGTACGAACGCTTTTTAACCTCGAGAAAATTCGTTAAACGCGAACAAATTCAAGAAAATTTTAATTTTCCAATACCACGCGCGGAAAAAATTTTTTTTAAACATACTATACATCATTTCCCATAGATTTTTTCACGCTGATTTCAAATCTGGTCTCAAAATTTGTCTACGACCTCAGGATTTTGCAAAAAATAGATTTTTGTGACAAAAACTGATGAAGTCATTTTTTCGTTGAAATGATTGGATGGTAATAATCTCTCTAATTTTCCCATATTTTACAAAGGTTCAGCTTTCATTTAAAAAAAATTTCATCGTTCTACCTCATTTCTATCGAAAGTTCTTTGATTTTGAATCCGATTTCGTCCAAATTGCCCACTGTGCGTCGTGGAGACTGAATGAAATAACTTGGAATCAAAAAAAGTGTTAGGGGTGAAAGTTGTTCCATTTGGGGTCCTCTTATAGCTGGTTGACGTTTGGCCGTTTAAAAACGGATGACCCTGTAGAGGCTTCTTCGTATGAACACAGACGCCCGCCTCTTTTTTTTTTTCTTTAGTGGGCTCCTATGAACCATCGCGTGATACGCAACATTCATAACCGACTTGGCGATTAACAACACGTGACGTCCAGATCCTATCGCACCTGGGGTTTCCCCGCTACGTGGTGTTGTCGACACTCGAGAAGACTGTCGCATCCGTCGGATTGCTCAACTTCCTAGTACCCACCGTTTACGAGTCCTGGGTTTTTTTTCGTTACTCATACTAATACTCTCCAACGTCCTTGTTCGTTGAAACCTCGCCGTCCCATGGTCCCCGTCAATTGTGAAACGTAACCGGTTCTTGGAAAGACATCAATACGTTTCGATATGATTTCTAAAAGGTCCTGGTTACTAGGACGAATATTCACGACTCGTTGGTTTATGCAACTCCTCCGATTATACGGCCGATTGCATGGATGACGCGAGTTCCTCACTCGTTTGCACAACATATATAGCGACGTGTCGGTCTCTCGGCTACAGCAAAGACCATCAAGCCCACGGTGACACAAGAAATTTCGACGTATTCGCGTAATCGTATACGGATCAAACGGGGACTCCTCGGCCCAAGCGTGGAGTCGGCGCGAACGATAAGCGGAGCGCAAGGAATCCGTGACCGGGGCACGTGCCTGCATTGCGTGTAAATACGCGGGTTCTCTTGTACACATCGTGAGAGTCGATACTCATTGTCTCATCCATGGTTGCACACATCGTCTGCGTCGGTAACTATTGCCACGAGTAAATATAAACAAAACATACGGATCTTGTTGTCAGGTACCGATCTCCAACAATCTTTGACTCTCTGCCTGGAGGCGGAGCTACTCTCTCCTTATAAACTAACGAGTCGAGAACAATCGGGACAGTAGCCACTTTTAGCTAGCAGGAAATCATGTCGCTATATATGTAGAATGTTGGTAAAAGTTTCATAGAAAACTCTTCCCAAATTAACGGAATGAAGAAGTGGGAGAACGGGCCAATCATGGCCCGAAGGACCGCGATTTGGGCAAGCCTGACGTACTATGCGTCCATCAGAAGATAGCAGTGAGAAACTTGTAGGTACCACATGATATCCCTACTTCGCCACACTCGAATCCCTACCGTATATCCCTACCGTTGCTATTGGCCTAACCGCTTGACAAAGACAGCAAAGCACGTATCGAGTGTGACTGGAACAGAGCGATGTGGTGACGCTGAGCACCTACAGTGACGAGCAAAAGTGTAACAACGCTTCGCTAGTTTTACATAAAACGTGATAATACAACCTATTTTTCAATTGAATGATAAAGCTTAGGTAATAATAATTATATGGTGAATGTGAGAAACAAAACATAACAGTTTATGTTAGATAACATTAACAGTATATATAATATTTTACAAAAATAAGGATTTGAAGCAATGTTTACAGTTTTGCACGTTTCATCAGAAACGGTTAAGATAGTACACAAATGTTAGGGAAATGAGATTGTCAACAAACACTGATAGGCAACTGTAGTAAGACACGTTTAGACTGGTGTTTACACAGTTTTTCTCCTATTTGACAGTTAGTTGACAAGCGCAAGTCAAGATGAAACCACTTAGTGCACATAAAAGAGACAGTATCATTTCATTGTGCGATAAAGGTTTTTCACTGCGACAAATTGCAGTAAAATGTGGTGTAAGTCGTACGATGGTTGCAAGAATAAAGAAAACCTATGGACGTGTGTGAACTTCTTCAAGAAACGGTAGGCCGCAACTTGTTTCTGACAAAGCTGCACGTGAAATTGCACATCGTCTTCGGTCTGAAAGTCATAAAACTCTAAAAATCGCGGCTCAAGACGTTGGAGTAAATGCAAATGAGTGGACCATTCGCCGCTCCTTAAATAGAATCGGGTTAAAAGCAAAAGAAAAAAAAACGCAAACCAACTCTTTCAGACAAAAATATTAAACTACGAAAAAAATTTGCTCATACATGCAAAGAGTAGTCAACAGAAGACTGGAAAAGAGTTACATGGCCTGACGAAACAAAAATTAATAGATTTGAATCTGACGGAAGGTCTTGGTACTGGACTTCATCCGAAAATAGTAATCAAGCAAGTAGCATAAAACAAACTATGAAGTTCGGGGGTGTCTCAATTATGTGTTAAGGTTGTTTTATTCAGAAGGGTGTTGGTCCCTTAGTTCGGATAGAAGATATCATGTGCAAAGAGCATTATTTAAATATTTTGCAAAATAATTTACCTTCTGTTGTTAATTCTATTGAATTTGCTGAAGATGAAGTAGTATTTCAACAGGACGGGGACCCTAAGCATACTGCAAAGATAGTAAAAACCTGGCTAGGAAATCAAAAGTTTTCTGTGATGAAGTGGTCAGCACAAAGTCCAGATATGAACCCAATCGAAAATTTGTGGTTAATTGTGAAAAGAACGCTAGCAAAATATGACAATCAACCTTCAGGCGTTCATGAATTGTGGAAAAGGACAGAACAAGAATGGTACAACATTGAGCCGGAAATTATTAAAAATTTAATAGATAATATGCCACGCAGGCTAGAAGCAGTACAAAAATGTAAATGAAAATGGACAAAATATTAATTTAAAGCTTTATTTCGACGAGCACAATTAAAGTGCAAAACTGTAAAAATTGTTATCAATCCCTATTTTCGAGAAATATTCCGTATATTATTAATATTAACCAAAATAAACTGCTGTGTTTTGTTTATCCAATGCACTTTGTAATTATCAGTACCTAATCTTTATCATAGAAATTAAAAAATAGGTTGTATTATCACGTTTTATGTAAAACTGGCGAAGTGTGTTTACACTTTTGCTCGCCACTGTCGAAATCACTGCCATCTCCCGATGGACGCACAGTACGTGACAAATTCATTAATTTCCATGCCGTTGATTTGGAACACGCCTCGACTTTTGTACACGAAAATGTCAAGTTGTGAAATTTTAATTCATCGAACAAGAATGTTATTCTTGGCGTTTGCGACATTGTATCGCGTCGAATTACGCAAAATTGATTAGTTCCCAGACTTGTTGTACATAAATCGATGGAACCGCGAGCAGTTGATTTCGCTCTATCAACAGGAAGGTCGGGCAAGAATCAAATTTCGGAGCAATTTACAGGAGATTGTAATGGTGGTGTGATCGAATTATAGTCTAGTAACAAAATAGAGCTGGCGTAAAGCAGAATCATGTTAGTGTAGCGTAATTAAAGGACACACGCGTCGTTGCGGATATTAAAATATTGATCGATGCTTCCCACTCCAGTTGCGACTCTTACCCATCCCGTTTGTGAAATGACGAAATGCACACGGTTTGCTTGCGCGCAGTAATGTTCCATAAACAGTCTGTTACATTTTAATTACGATTAATAATTACACACGGTTTCAATTACGCTCGCCGATACACGTTGTTGTGCCGGATGAATTATAAACGTCCGTCTGACGATGTCGCTGAAGGTATTGTATGACGTTCCATAACATTTCGTTACGGTTCGATTCGGAATTACGAGGGCTCGACTGTGTTTCGGTGATGCCGAAATTTGCTTGACACGACAGATTCTACGGTGCTTAGTATTCGTTTGGTTTCTTTGTCTCCAGTCCGAAGGTCAACGGAGGTCCATCGACGTGGAGGACAAAGAAATCCTCATAGACTTTAAGCCTGCCCCGGTGTCGCCGGACGCGCGAATTCTCCTGAACCGATTGTCGGATTCGCCGAGGAGGCTACCGCCGTTGCAGAAGAGCTTCTCCGACGGTAAAATCCGGATCGAGAGGCGCGAGCTCGTCGCCGAAGTCGGCGAACCTTGTTATCCTCACACGTGCAGAAGGAATCACCCGGACCCCTGGGGCAGGACCGTCAGAGCACCCGTCCAATTCTCCTCGACGCCAGAGGACCTGTCCTTGCTCAGGGTCACTCCGCTCCACGACGATCATCCCGAAGAGGCAAGTAGAGCATCTCATTACTTTACCGCGTCCAACCTCTAATGGCCTTGGAATAACGTTCATCGCGTTGACTGCCGAACCAGCAAATGTGCCAATTTCCACGAGCATTATTCGATACGTACGGAAACTGGGGAAAAAATTAAAAGAAGAAAACAAATCATTTTAGAAATTGATAATTGTTATATAATTTGATACATTAATATTTAATACGCGCGTCTGATCAGCAAGTTTTCACTTTAACAATTGAGCTGCTGAAAATTATTGTTGGAATTCGCTCACGCGAACGATCGACCGTTTTGTAAACTATTGGTTTCCCATGACCTTTACATTATCGTTACATTATTTATAGGCAAAACGGTTCAAGGAATCGATTCGTATAAATAACATAATATATCGCTTTTATGGAAAAGTATTGCAATTGCAATTTTATGTATACACTTGCTACTTTTGTGTTTCAATTCCGATCTAAAGTGAAGTAACCTTTATTTAAAAAAAAAAACTCGTACGTTTGATTCAATTTCTAGATATTTCGCTCTGTCCAGATATTAATGGGAATCAACTGTGGACCCCTTCGTTCAATATCCCCTGTACAGGATAGCAATCTCACATGTGAGGTTCTAATACATAGTTTCTGGTCGAACACGTGTATCGACTACGTGTATATACACATATAAACTTCAAACGTGTATACGCGCCTTTTTTTTTTTTAAATAGAAAACGCGAATTGATATTTCGGCATACAAATCATACAGTAACTGAAAGTGATCGTATACTATAAACCAATAGACGGCGTTCGCGTTGCCGATAGCGCCGTTTTGAATATTTTACAGGCGAGTTATTCGTGTCGCAATGCAACTACCCGTTCAGTTCAGCCGGAGCTAAAGGGTTAATGTTTCTCAATAGAACTGACCACACGATCGTTTTTCACACTGCGTGCCATCGACGTATGTCGGCAACAGGCAATCGATTACTGTGAGAACCGAAACGCAAAAAGGCTGAAAGATGCAACCTATTGCTCACTTAGACCGCGATTTTTTTATACACATACCGCAGGCGATTAAGTAATAATAAAAGCGTCAGTCAATTTTGATAAAAATTCCCGTTTTTTTTTTGTGCGATGATCGATTTCAATCCGTTGTCATAAATTCGTTCGCATTTCTTCGTACGAAATTCATTCGAACACCAGCTAATCGATTATGCATACAGCATTTAATTATATGATCCTCCGTTATTCATCCGCCATTTATCTCTGTTAATTATCCTATTACTTTAACAGAGATTTTTAATCGAAAGCGTTACTTCGTGTAGCAAAAGAATGCATTTCATTACAGAAAAGAATGAGGAAAACTATGGAATTTCAAGGAACAAAAGTATTTGTTCCTTTTTTTTTGCGGAAAAGTGTTAATGTTTTCATTCCGATTGAAATTCTTGCGAAATTTTATTAATTTATTCGTGTTATAAAATATCAATAAATTCTCGTGGAAGGCGTAACTCTCGTGTATTGCGGTATTTATATAACGTGGTTTCGATATAACACGGTTCACGAATTTGTAGCAATCCTTGCATAACGCGGCGCACAGGCATGCATGCATGCTGACAAAAATACGTAGTGGTGTGGGAGTCGCAATTTGGTGGCTGGCTGTACGACATGTCGCAAAATAGAGAAGTATTGTTCTCATACATTCCGAAATATATTTAATATTCCGTGCCTTCATCTGCAATGACCGAATATTTTCTATACTTTTTTACATTCATATAAAAATATTACTTGTAAAAGTTCCACGTCTTTCTAAAATACATTGACCATTTATTAATTAAAACATTAACGTATCGGCTGATGGTATTAATAATTTTATTTTAAACTTTGCTTTATTTTAGACTGTTGAACTTCCTTTTCAAAATCTTAAAACGATGCGGTATTTGTAATTTATTTAACGCAAAACATTAAAATTAAATTCTATGGCCAATTTCGGATAGAAATATTTTATCGTGTAGCACTCGAGGATTGCATTTAATTCTGCTACTTCTCGAGTTAATCCATAAATTGCGGTTATACGTAATCGATGACAGTCACTAAATTATATTTTGGTTATACAATATTTCTTATGACGTAACAAGGTATCACACGTTGCGCAACAATACTGCATCCACGCAAGTAATCTATAAACGCCGGTGTAGTTAATTTCAACCATATATCCTAGGTACTCGACTACTCGTGTTTCCGATACTATCTTATGCTATAAAGTATTGCACGCACAGACTCGACGAAATTTAACAGGAATATTATGATGGGTATATTAAATAATGATGAACCTCTACGAATGATTTATATCTTGTCGTTAAACTGCACTTTCTGATCAATATTTCATGAGCTATTAGAAACCGTTAATGTAGTTCGTCACCGATAAAACTGAACGCGTTAGAGAATATTGAATAAATCCGTAGAAAGTTACGTTCCGCGGTAAACTGTAGAACAAAATTGAAAAAAGAAACGATAAAACATGGAAATTTGTATATTTACATTTTAGCAGAAAAGGAGTAACAAACGTTGCATTTTTAAATGTAAAACACGCACGGGAGGTTCCATAACGTTACAACAACGCTCGTAACACTCAAGCCACTCTTTTTTTCTATCTAACCACACAAATAGCCTGTGCATAATGGAAATTCTGTCGCATAAGTGGAGCAAAGATAAAAGTTGCATTGTGTTCTCGATAGAACTTGTATCGGAAAACTATTGGGGGATACTACTTCGGATGAAGTTAAGTGAAGTTAAAAAGGAAGCTTTGGTGTACATTTGCAAAAGTACATCGTAACTTTCTAGTAAACGAAGTTGAGGAACGTTACGTATGCAGAGACAACGAAACGTCGTTTTTCTTCCTCCGAAGTGTTTGCTTGCAATACGTGCGTACCTATCCAAAAATTAATTTTCTGTGCTCGCGCTTAAATTTTCTTTTTGGTGGGGGAACATGGAAGAGAGAAGTCTTAGGTAAACACGGAGAGAAATTCCGCCAAGCTGTTCTTTAATTTTAGAGATGTTACACTCGAGGAAATACAAGGAAAATGTCGGAAGAGTTCTGCGAGTACTACATAATGGAACATCAACGAAGGATTGCAGAGAGAAACAGAGCGTTTCTCTTCTGCAACTAATTATACAGGTTATCCTGGGGCTTTCCGATGAATTGCGGTGATTTATTTTTTACAGGAAATTGAGAACAAAATATTGCGCAGTCTTGAACAAAAGTGTTAACATATAGCTCACTATTAATTCTACAACTTATAATTTAATGTGTATAATCTCACTGAATTCATTTATTTAATATTTTTTGTGGAGTCTGTTATAGATATAGTAATTATAATTTGTCAAGAAAGCCGCGAAGAACATTTTCGAAAAGGAAAAATTTTCAAGGATGTAAATTTTTGGAACAACCTGTATTGTTGTACAATTTTGTTGTTCTTATTGTCACAGTTTCTAGGGAATCGGAAATTTAATGTTGAAATACTTCTCGGATCCACTGTAGTATGCAACCCCTGGAATGGTGTGCGATTTATTAATGCGATTTATGCGTGGCTGTAGCGACGTGTTATTCTTCGATATGGTTGTAGGAGTTTCACGAGAATCTCATCCGGAGAGGACTTTTCCGCAAGAGGAGCGTGTCGCTGGAGGATGGCGTGCAAGGTTTAACGTCGGACGACTTTATGCTACCGAGATCACTTCCTACATCTCCCACGTCGCCAACTACAGTCTCGAGTATGAAATACGATTTACAACATGCCAGCGCGCGTTATTTTTCCGGCTAGTAAAATTTTCAGAAAGTTTCGCGGCCGGGGCTCGCAAGTTTGCGGCGGCGGCGGCGACGCGATCCTCGTTTCACACGGGGACTTTTTATGAACGTGGCGCGGCAATTTCAACGGGGCGAAAAAAGAACGACCCTGATTTATCTTCGGTCTCGTTCCTTTTACCGCGTGCTTAATGCAACCGTTTTTTATCGTTTAAGCACCGTTTGTTTTGTTGCCGCTTCCATTTCGTGCCTCGGACGTCACGGTGTCCTATTAACTGCACTTTCGGATCAGAATTGAATTGTTATTAGCGTACAACTAATCGATCTAAAATCGTTATTGTTATGCTCGTGTAATTTAAAAAAAAAAGTTACCGTCTTTTTAAGTGTCTGAACATTACCGGGGAGTCACTGTATTTGTCAATGATGATGTTTCAGCGCCAAGAAGGATCTTACAGGATCCTGTAGATTACGAAATGACACCGTTGAGGATGCTGCAACAAACGGAAGCACTATGTCCGATGGTTTTCAGTCCTGGATCCGCACTTTCCGGTATGATCACGTCGCCGTTCGCTTCGAGCGATTCGTTAACAAACGACATCACGAGGGACGATGGAATTTGGAACGAGTCTCAGGCGACGGTCCTCCAGGCTGACACGTTAGCCCTTCTGACACCGTCCTCCAGGAGGAGACATCTCCTGCTTCTGCAACATCAACAGCGATCCTCGATGGACACCGAGGCGCTCGATGTTGAGGAAACAATGGAATCGCGTTCGTCGAGTCCGAGGATACATCTCACGCCAGCGATACCCATCCAACCGCTAACGCCAAGGTAACTATACAATAATATTGACCATATTCTAATTGGATCATTGGAAAAGTACGTGCCAGTTTTAGGTAATATCCTACATCTGTATTGTCATTATTAGAAAATTAATTATTACGTCGCACACCCTGCTTGATGCCAAACAACTATTTTGTGAAACACTTTTTCATATAACAAACAGTCTGCAAAGCAAATTAAACTGCTACTTTCAACTGTATCGCTGTGGATTTTATGGAATTAATAATAATAACAATAATAGACGTGCTCACCAATGATGTTTTTCATTTTGTATTGTCAAAATTGTTCACTTATATATTTCTGATTTTGGAGGTACTTTCAAAGCCCAATATTCATTAATTCTAAGCATCAAGAATTTGTATACTTAACCGGTGGATTATGGGAAACTTGCTAGACAGCTATAATAGTTCCCAGGTTGTATACTACGTTTTCAATTTCGCAAAATGTGATTTTAGAATGCCGCGACAACAATGAATTCGCGGGAGTACGATTTCGATGACCAATGCGCATTTGGCAACTTTCCCCTAGCTGTTCTCAATATTTCATACTCAACAAAGATAGAGAGAGAGAGAGAGAGGGAGGGAGAGATAGGAAATTAAGGGGGCCGGCAGGCATTTGGCCTTGACTGTCACGTTATGTTACGGTGTGCCTTTTTTTCTAGACATTTTCCGTCAGTAATCAATTAAAAATGCATACCACCGTGTTTGTACATGTCTTTGCTACATCTGTACAGAGCCTCTTTTTCGATACGAACACTAAATCTCTCGAACTTAAGAGAATCTCTCTGCGGCAGCCATCTTATGACGTCATACTTGCTTCAGAAAGCGAGTTTTCTGCCGAATATTACACAAATTACTCCACGATGCGGTAGAAATTCGCAATTTGGGCTATGGACAGACGTAGATTGGACTTTTAGGAAACACAAGTGACCACTTTTAAACTGCTCATTGCAATATTGCAGCGTCAATTTGTCAAGATTTTGACCCTTGCAAGTTCATATACAGTGACTCCCAAAAATATTCGGACACTAGCTATAACTAACTTTACGACTTGATAATTCATTTGTTAATAAAGCAAACGTCCCGGGAATTGTTCCTAGCAATAAAAGATCTATTAATGTTGATAAACATAAATAATTTATTTGAAAAATATACATAAATTCCATAATAAAAATTAGTAAAAGAAATAATGTACCATTTTTGGCTCACAAAAATATTCGGACAATATTAATTTTTCAATTTAGATAATGTAATTTAGCATTACAAAATTTGTTTAATACTTCGTGGCATAAACATTTTGTTTAAGAACATGTCTTAACCTGTTTGGCATATTGTTTGTAATTTTTTAAAAATATTCAACAGTTATATTCGACCACTCAGTTGCAAGTCTTTGTTTTAATTCAGCTATCGACGTAATTGGGGTTTTTCGAATTTTTCTATCCAATTCATCCCATAAATTCTCGATAGGATTAAGGTCCAGTGATTGGGGCGGCGAATGAAGAATTTTGGGGCAGCGGTATAATCAAAATTCTTGCACAATACGTGATTTGTGCTTGGGGTCGTTGTCTTGGTAAAACTTAAAAGTATTATTAAGCCCCATTTTTTCAGCACTTTGAATTAAATTATTTTTGAGTATATTTAAATAATGATTTTTGTCCATGATACCGTCAATAAACACTAGGTTACCGACTCCATATGACGAAATGCAACCCCAGACCATTACGCTGCCTCCGCCGTGTTTCACTGTACCTCTTGTATTTCCAAAATTAAACTCTTTATTCGCTTTCCGCCACACCATAGTTCTTCCGTCGGAATTGTACAGATTGAATTTGCTTTCATCAGCAAAAATATGACATCCTTCCACCATGTCTCATCCTTAGAAATTAGCTCTCTTGCAAAGGTTTTTCGTTTATTCCTATTCTTTTCGTTGATAAATGGTTTCTTTCTAGCTACTCTTCCATTGTAACCAGCTTGCCTCAGCACTCTCCGAACTGTTTCGGCTGAAAAATTTTTGAGCTTTCTCCTAATAGCTCACTAACTAGTTTTGGAGCACTTAAGCGCGGATTTTTGTTCACTTTCCGAATAATTTTGCTTTTCTCCCTCGTACATAAGAGACTTGGTATTCCAGTTTGCGGAATAGAATCAATGCGATTCTCAATATAAAATCGTCGACAGATATCTGCAGCAGTACTCTTATTTATGCGAAGCATTGCACTAATTTCGCGATAGGTTTTTCCTTTTTCTCGATGAAAAATTACAAGCTGTCGCACATCGAAACTCGTATTCTTTCCTTTGCGACCCATTTTGAACGAATTCACGTTTATTACTGACAGTAGTGGGCTGGCATGGACATCTAATGGTCCACGAGATTCTGTTTATAAACAAACGTTTTCCCGTTCTTGGGATATCGCGTCCCCAGAAGGCGATTACCAGAGAAATATAATACGTGTCCGAATATTTTTGTGAGCCACAAATGGTCCATTATTTCGTTTAATAATATATATTATGAAACGTATGTATATTTTTCAAATAAAGTATATATGTTTATCATCCTTAATAAATGTTTCATTGCCTAGAAACAATTTCCAGGGCGATTGCTTTATCAACAAACGAATTATTAAATCATAAAGTTAGTTATACCTAGTGTCCGAATATTTATGGGAGTCACTGTACGTATATCGCAGAGAGATTCTCTTAACTGCGAGAGATTTAGTGTTCGTATCGAAAAAAAGGCTCTGGACAGACGCAAAGCAAAGACATGTAGAAACACGGTGGTATGCATATTTTAATTGATTACTTGCTTACTTAAGACGTGAAATGTCTATAAAAAAAAGGCACAGCGTAACATAGCGCCAACAACATAGGCCAAATGCCTGCCGGCCCCCTTAAACAAAGCCCATCGCACGCGCTGTAAATCTCCATGGGGTTCACAGTGAAATCATCGAAAGTGGGCCCGTGATAGAGACACGCGGTGTAAAACTTAAAGCGATTTTTAAAGGCAATTACTTCTCAGCGTCGAATCGTCCACCACTCCGAGCAATGGCAGACCAAGGAGCGCATTCCGTCGGCCGAGTCCTGGTCCGCCGTTGTCGCAACCGCAGTCGCAATCGTCGAGCGAGTTCGGTTTGAGCCTCGCGAGAACAGACTCGGGCGGCCGAACGAACACCGACCTGTCCGAGACCTCCGAGGACTACGTCACTGCCAACACCTCCACCGAGACTGGGACCACAACCGGCACTTCGGCAACGACCAGTTCCTGGTCGAGGCCGCCGCAGACGTCCAGCGCCGCAGCATCCGCCTCGGCGACGGCCACCGCCGCCGAAGGAAGTTCCTTCGAGAGTGCAAGTTCCATTTACAGCTTGGCTCGCAGCGAGGTGAGTCTCGTCTATTCTATCTGCGTGTCTATTTTCCGACGCATTGTTACCGGAGCCGTTCATTGTTAGAAACTCCAGGCCACCCGTGTAAACGAAAATTACTCGTACTATTCTATCAGGTGTCTTACAGTCAAGGACATTCGACAGGACGCTCTGTTTCCATACGATATTTTAATCAATCAATTGTACAGGGTGCCACACTAACTCTGTTACGAGGCGATGTCTCCGCTATTTTTTATCTAACGCGAAATGTCAAAAGGAAAATTGGTCTATTGGGTTCGAGGGGATATATTATTGTGGGAATGATTTTTTTATATTCCTGTTGGTTGACATAATCTATAGCCCCCTGTAAAATTCGGCGAAATTCGCGTGCATCCGCAAATTTATGGCAGGAGAACCCGGTAGGTAATTGGGTTTGAACAAGGGTAATCAGCTTTACCTTTTTATGGTGCTTGAGCTGACCCGCGTTCGGGTCTCCGAGCTGTAACACATTGTAACACGGGAAGATTACACACAGAGAGGTGATAGTATACTGTCACCAGACGATGTTTGTTCAGTCATTAAATAATGAAAGAGTTGAGTGGAATTGCCATTAGGATTTTCCCCATTGAAGCAGTTAAGCACTTGATAATTTCTTACTTTTTTCTTACAGTTTAATGTAAAAATAAAACTATAATAACCAGACTGTGGATTTTGTGTATTAATACTGAAAATTACTAGATGAAGTTAAAAATCTTTAGCAATACTGAAAGGATTAAATAATCATCCATATATAATTTTCAACTGATTCAAATAATCAAAGAAAGAAAGAAATTTCTATTTAACCCTGCCTTTTGAAAATTTTAACATTTTCATTCAACCCCCGGTTTTTCCCCTTTCAATATAGCCACAGGCTGCGAAAATACGTGTAAAATATTCTTGCCAGTCCTATATCATACAAAATCGCATAAAAATCCAGCTCTCACTTGGGAAATATCCCTCGCAAGTTCATTCCGAATCTACGTGTACGCAGAAGATCAATATTGGTAACAGGAGAGTATTCCCCTCAGACTTACAACGAACGAACAATACTTTTATTCTTTAAATTTAATTTGAATTGCCACTGTGCATCCGACTTGAGAATTAAAAATCAAAAGGATACGCAATAGTTACGAGGAACATGCAAAATTTAAATTGTATATTTTAAAGAATTTCAACACACCATTTCGCCGAACACGGACGTACGCGAATACTTGTAAAGTACGAAAGACGATGCATATTATGGAAAATTTCAAAATAGCAGGATTAATTACTTGGTACTTTTACTTCGCTACTGTACAAATCTGTGAGATTTAAAAGGGACTGTCGAGTTACTACAATTCCCTGTAGAATATTCGAGTTGGAAACTTAACGTTTACTCAGAACGTACCGGGTTACTCTTGACCCTTGTCATGCCACTTTCTCCGTTTTCCTCATAAATTCCATTAGTGGCCTTTTCAAAGACTGACATATCAAAAAGAAGTTCAGTAATTTTCCTTGAATCAATACCAAAACTATCCAATCCATTGAAATTACAAAGATGTGTGTCTGGAAAAGTATCGAATAAATTAATTAATTCGAGCACATACCGAATGCACCGAAATGGAAATAAATGTATCTTTAATATTTTTCGTAACGAAGTGCATTAACCACGAACGTTCGGTTTTTTCAATTAACCGGATTATTTTCCTTCATCGGGGTACTAGAAGTGCTCCGAACTCTCCATTTTCTGAACGTGAAGTTGAAGCTCTCGTGGGAATAAACGTGGATAACAAGCGAAATGAATAACGAAAAACTTCGAACACGAGTTTGATTCGTTTTTGAACATTTCGACCTTTTTCGAATGTAGCTCATTACTTCAATTGTAAAAAATACTATTAAATGACCTGGGAGAGCATAGGGGTGCTCGTAGACTCTAGGCACTTTTCTAATGACTCGGCCATCACCCTCCCTTCTTTTTCCGCCCTCCGCGGCTCGACGTATTCGTCGTTGTCCTGAGGACCTTTTTTTGTGACAATTCAGCCTGTACTCGAAAACTCAAGTTTCTACTTCACTTTCTTTTCTCTCCCACCCTGTCGCCCGGTCACTGTGCGCACGACTAAACTGTTCTGGCATCATTTTCTTCGGAGCTAATTTACACCTTTAACACCTCAATTATTTAATATCCCCTTGCATATTGTAGCCAACATCGAAATGCATTACGAGATGTTAATGACAAGACCTTGAAACGATTTTCGACTCGTAAAGTTAAAGTTAATTTAATAAATTTGTTTCCAATAAAATGTATACAAAATATTTTTAGTGCTATCACGAGTGAAGAACATATGATATTCAGGAATTACTTTTGGACTTACATCTTTTTTTCTTTATTATAAAGCCATCCACACAACATGTATATGTATAATAACATCCACTATTTAATATATAGCATTAACGTGGCTATAATTTATGTACACCAATGTGTTTAGAAGAGAGTTTACGTATGCATGATATTTATGTTATCTGTATCTGTGGGTCAATATAACTGAGTATAAATGTTTCTATATTTGGTGTGAAATATCTATTTCGTTAAACAAAAGAGTGTTTTAACACTGTGTTTCATTGTTTAGCAATAATTGGATATTCTTCTTGTTGCATCTACCTGTATTTCAGACAGTAGAAAAATATATGTTCTGTGCTAATATCAATGTTACAACGATCGCAACATTTCGGTGCCTATTGTGTTATAAGGTGTCAGTGTGTAACATTTTTGTATCCCTACTATCAGCCTAATTTATTTCTATTTCTCTCTTTCTTGCGAGTGTTACGGCTAAAATTTCTTCGCATATGTTTCTTCTTATTTTTTGTAAAATCGTGTAAAACGTTTGGTATTTTCTCAAATGGATATTTTTGCAAGGTTCGAAATATATTGAGCTACTGCTGCTCATTGAACTACAGCTGTTACTATTGTACACCGAATTGTAGATTTAATTCTACAAAAAGTTAAAAAAAAAACGTACTTTTACAAAAAATATGTGCCTATTTGGATTTCTCTTGAAGTCTTATCTATAGAGTGAATATATTTTTTTGCATATGAAATCACCGAGTCTGAACAGTAACGTTAAGCAAACGCAACTTTTATAGATTTATCGATAACAGTAAGCACCATTGTTGTTAACGTATTTTGTCAGTCAAGAAACTTAAAACTCATTGATTATGGTAGAAACTGAATTCTTTGATCCTTCAGGTTCTTCATTTTCCAGGTTGTCATCTCAATTTTGTAGTTTCTCTTCTCAGGGATACATTCATCTTATTTTTATAAAGTAATGTCAGTCACTTTTAATGTTCCGTAAACCTAGTGTTAATTGATTCTGTTTGAAGTCTTTGTCGCGTGTCTGACTCGTCATTGCGAGAGAAGGGGTTAATCGACGTGGCCTGTGAACGGCACAGACATCGTGCACAGTAGTGTCCCCGTAACTGTCGTATCGTCGGGTCTGCCGAGCGACAGTTCTAGTAGAGATGCTAAATTCCTCGCAGCGTGCCGAACGTAGAGAAGGACAGCGACAGAAAAAGAAACAGGGACTGAGGTTCGACGCTTCAACCCTTTGCCTCTCTTACTTCTCCATTCGCTCCCTCTTTCAATCGCCTATTACACGAGTAATTATTATCGCAATTATATCGTGTTTGGTGTCATTTGAATTAAAAAAAAAACAAAACGAATGCAATGGTAAAAGTTTCATAAAAATCAAATCCAAAATTAGAAACCCCCCCGGTGGGGATTAACAAGATCATCCAGTGGTGGGGATTAAATTTTGACAGTTACGGTGGAGACTTTTGCGACAGTTACCAAAATAATACTGTACATCTGTTTTACATACAGGGTGTTCATTTGATAACTTTCCAGCCGAATATCTCGAAAAGTATGAAAGATATTAAAAACGATTTCGAGGGGGAAAGAGGAGGGCAGTATCAGTTTTTTTATTTGGGTGGCGTTCTCAAGGTCATTTGAAGGTCAACTTTGTTTTTTCAAATGGAAACCTTTTAAATCTGCGCACTAGTTTCGGAGATATTTACAGAGAAGTAGAGCGAGTCATACTTATACTGCGAGAAAGTTCGTAATTTCTTTATAACTATAACAAATTTTCAAAGTGTTCTCCGTTGTTTTCTAAACAATAATACAGGCGATTCTCAAATGCTGAACGAACATTTCTGAAGGTATCTGTTGGAACAGCTCTACATTCCTTTGTACAATTCTGCGACGCAAATCGTTGACGCTTTCTGGTTGTGTTTTATAAACAACAGACCTTAAGTGTCCCCACAAAAACAAGTCGACTGGAGTTAGATCTGGTGATCTTGGTGGCCACTCGATAACACCTCTTCTACCGATCCATCTTAGTGGGAATCGATTGTTTAACCACTGGCGAACTCGTAACGTGTAATGCGAAGTACAAAAGTTCTTCATTTAACAAAAAATTGCCGTGTTCATCTCCTTGGTTTTCAAGACAAGTGGATGACTTTCTGTTAGAAGTTCTGCTATAAATGATGTCGTCCAGCAAATTTAAATACAGATTGCCATTGAAATGCTCTTGGAAAAACTCTCTTTCCACACTTGACTAAATAGTACAATCTTATATTGAAAGACAGACAACATAAACAAGAAATCACTAGAGGACAATTTTGTTTTCAAACGGTACGTGCTAGTACAACTGGAAAACATTAACGATTTGCGTCAAAGAATTTTACACAATAATATGTCTCGCTCTACTTCTCTTTAAATATCTCCGAAACTAGTGCGTGGATAAAAAAGAGTATCCTACGAAAATTGCTGGTCTTGTTACGTACAATAAGATCCCATAATAAGAAATATAGGTTTCTATTTGAAACAACAAAGTTGACCTTCAGATGACCTTGAAAACGCCACCCAAACAAAAAACTGATACTGGCCCCCTCTTTCCGCCTCGAAATCGTTGGATGTCGAAGCATTGCTGTGATAACCCTAAAATTCAATCTCAAAAACGCAAATTCGAAAGGGAAGGTTTTTTCGTGTTTGGTGGAAAATTAAATTCTTTGGTATTCCGCGTCAGGCTGTCGTTGAAGAACCGTGCAGTCCGCCGCCGATACTGGAGGAAACGGAAATTCCGTTTGGATTGGAGGTGCCACCATCACCGGCGAGGTCCAGCAGCAGCAGTAGCTCGGGCAGTTACGACCTGAAAGATGCAATGACAGATCTGGGTCAGGAACTCGAGCAGACTGCACCTCTGAGCGGACACACCTCAGAAACGGAACACGATCGTGACGTAAGACGATTATTAAACTAATTTAAATCAGATTGCCGATCGTACTGTCCCGAACCTTGCGCATTTCATACTTCAAATAGAATAATCGATTCACTAGTTGCACAAAGAGGAATTAGTTATATAGGATACCCTATTCGACTAGCATTTTGACGTTTGAATTGGAACGGAATGCTGTCTGCAATTACGATTGTTATTGTGGGAGAGGTACGGAACAAAGAGCTTGTTTCTAGTTTGCTAAATGTGCCGGTGCTTCCGTAATGAGAACTCGTCATAATTAACCCTCATCCATCGCATGTTTTTCCAGCTGAGTTTGTTTCTTAGTACGCAATAGACAGCTTGATAAAAAGTCGATGTAATGCAAAAGATAAATGGAGGTAGCTGCAAATTCTTTTGTGGAAGGTAAATAAATGAATGTTCTATACGCATACGTAGATAGTTGTCAAATATGGAATAATATCTTAATACAGAGCAATACGATAGAGAAATTTCTAAAATAAATGTCTGCTAACCTGCTATAGGCTCGCTTTGACACCGTACATATTGTGACTTTAATCTAGCCTTGTTTGTTTTTTTCATCTCAGTGTTTCATATTTGGATATTTATTCAATATTTGGTACCATTGATGCTTTTTCAATGTTATTTCGATATTCGTTCTTGTTTATAATGCCAGTAATGTAAGACTACACTTAAATCCCGCGAAAATATATTGTTCGTCAGTCAGAAGGATTCTTTATTTGTTGGAATTGTTCGCATCTTTCATAAATACTGCACTGCTTTTTCATATAGATTGCAACCAGCATAGTACTTAATTTATTATTATACTTCGTTTGTATTATTATATGTAAAATAAAAATAAAAATAAATGTGGACATAATAGTTGTCACGCTTGTAACGGATTATTTAAATGACTCTCTTAGCTGTAAATATAAACAAATAATACGCGACGTGATTTCAATAGCTTTAAACAATAAACATAAAATGATATTGTGTAAGGTCACCTCTTCGAAATTTCTGAAGTTATTAATTTTTTTTTGTCAAGTTATTCACTACTATCTTCAATTATGTGGCAATATAGTCCACACGTCCACTATGCAAAAATGGTGTAAAATATTGGAAAATAGTCATGCATATTAATGAGTCAGACGTGTTGATACATATTAATGAGTCAATACACGTCCACGAATTCCTTGCAAACTGAATCAATTTTTATTAAAAAATGGTAGATTATTGAATCATAGTGGATGCTTAAATAACCAAATATCTATTCTTTTGTTTTCTGTGTCACAATACACAGGATTATAATTAAATATCGTCCCTTTGCGTATGTTTTTTCTTAAGATTATTAAAATTGCATGAACCTTTGGTTTTTGACGACTATGTAACTTGCAAGAGACTTACAAAATAGTAAACAACAAATTTAGTAGAATATAATACAGGTCTAGCATATTTTTCATATATCAAAACTTTTATTAGAAAAATCATTCTTCTACTTGATACCACTTCCTTATAATTTGTCCATAAAAATATGAGTTTGCATAAACATCCGTAATCTAGGTATCGCATTTTATTAAATGGGACGTATCTTTATTAAATCCTCGAAATATTACATTAATCCTACATTGTACTTCCGTCCAAAGTACTTCCTTGAAAAGAATGATTCCTGAGGTCATTTAAAGAAACTTTTTCCTTTGCGAGAATGTTTTCCGCGGCGTTGTTAAGGAGTTATTAACGAGAAACACGGACCAATCAGAGCGTGGCTATAGCGAACATATTCCAGCTCGGCCAATGTCGACGCCACGCTTCTCGGAATCTCGTCGAGCTGCCATCCGTCCGGTGTAGACGTGCTCTGATTGGTCCGTGTTTTTCGTTAATAACTCCTTAACAAAGCCGCAAAGGAAAAAGTTACTTCAAATGACCTCAGGCATCACCCCCTTCAAGGGAGTACAACATTTTTGGGACACCCTGTAGATGGCTGTTTGAGTAAAGCTCTAGCAATTGCAATTCATTGCTTTTGATCACCGGAAAGTTTCGCTCCTCGCCCATTTGGGTTTCGTACTTATCCGGAAACTTCATGATGAACTCGTGGCCATTTGCTTCCTTCGCAGACTCCAATGACATCTTTGTCTGTAGCAAATTGTTTCCCGTAACTCGTATTTTCCAGAACACTTGTAGCAAATAGGATTGATTCCTGTTCTACACAGAGCGTATCTAGTAACCGGACCGAATTATAACTCTGTTATTATTGAAACCAGCGTAGGCTTAAAGATCGAAGCTTCCCCTTTACAACGAATGCTTAAACCTTGGTCTACGATTTTTCTAGTCGATTTATTGAGTTTGGAATGAAAGTCACAAATCTGCTCTACGTGGTCGTGCATCCGAGATTTCAAGGTTTTGAATTGAACGGCACTAAATGACCTTGAATGATCTAGGACGACGAAAGAGTCAGTGAATTCATCTCGGGATAGGCTACACGCTTACCTAAATTAAAGCGTACAGTTTCCTATTTAAAACAAAACAGAGGTCGCCTTGAAATCTCGGGAACACGTTCACCCAGAGAAGATTTGTAACAATCGTAAGGTGTCTCCCCGAAAACTGCATAAGGCGTGTTTGAAATATTTGTTACAACGAGCCATAGTTTGGGAAAGAATTGCGTGCGAAACTTGAAGTGGAACACCATGCATATTTCATTTCGAAAACATCCCGGACACCGACATGCAAAGCGATCCAGCATGAGGTGACTCTTCCTTTCCCTTACCTTTTTAGGAAGGTCATCATTCCTCCTCGGGCGGTTACGCCGAGTCTCCTCCAGATTCGCGCACATGGAACGAAGAGGAACGTCGCAGGCGACGGAAAAACTTCACCCTGGACTTCACCGCGGACACCGAACACGGCATAGAACAATACCCGGAGAGCGCCGAAGTTAGCCCGACGCCGAGTCATCGTCACAGACCGAAAGCCAAGACTACGAGTACGAGAAGCCCTCACCGGAACAATAGGAAACGCGAAACGGCGCCACCGAGCCAAACGCAACAGCAGTCCCAGCAACAGCTTCCTAGGAGTCCTCCGAAAGAGGAATGGCGGGTCGAGCCGGCTGAAGACGCCGGACATGCCCAGACGTCGGACGACTCTAGCTGCAGCCATCATTACCACATGCATCATCACCATCATCATCACACGCATCGGGAAACTGCTGATGGAGGAAGACACAGGAGAACAAGGGAGAGTCCCAGGAAGAAGGTTGGCGGCTACATCTCTGCTAGGAGAAGAAGCAACGAGGTCAGTGAACGAACACTTTAGCTATCGGACGCCTTTTACGGTAGTATTAGGGGGACCCATAAGTAATCAATTATTTTGAAATCTAAAACAAACTTTGTAGTAAATTCAAGTTTTTATTTCTTAATTTATTATATAATCTCTATCATTATCAAGGACAGTTTGCCATCTTTCCTGGAAATTTTCAATCCCCCTCCTGTAGAAATCCAGGATTCGTGAAGCAAAATATGACTCAAGGTGCCTCCTTACATCTTCTACAGAAGTGAATGTTTTATTTCTTAAATAATGCTTCAGAGATCTGAAAAGATGATAGTCAGGGGGAGCAATATCCGGTGAGTACGGGGGGTGCGGTAAAACTTCCCATTGCAATTCTTTGATCTTTTCCTGAGTGAGTTTCGCTGTATGGGTTCGGGCATTGTCAATTTGCAGTCTTACACCTTTTCTGTGGACTAAAGATGCCCTCTTTTTCAATAGTTCTAAATACAGCCGTTGTAATTGCTGGCAATACAACTCAGCAGTAACTGTTTCTCCAGGTTTCAACAACTCAAAGTGAATTATGCCACGACAGTCCCACCAAATGCACAGTAACACCTTTCTAAGTGATAAGCTAGGTTTAGGGGTTGATATTGCGGGTTGATTTGCAAAAAGCCATTGCTTCGAACGCTTTATGTTGTCATAAAGAATCCATTTTTTGTCTCCGGTAACGATTCTGCTAAGAAATGGATCTCTACGAAATCTGGATAGCAATGAAGTGCAAATTGAACGACGAATATTCTTGTTGGTCTCAGATAATTGATGCGGTACACATATTCCTTGCCTATATGCCTTTCCCATTTCGTGTAGGTGCCTTTGTATAGTTGACCATGTGGACCCAAGGCTTCTCGATAATTCTTGTATACTAAATTTTGGATCAGCTTCCACTAGAGATTTTAGGGTGCCATTATCAAATTCAACTGGTCGTCCACTTCGAGGCCTGTCAGAGAGATCATAATCACCAGCAGCAAACCTTCTGAACCAACGTTGACACTTGTTGACCTTCAATACATCTCCATAAACATCGCAAATTTTCTTTGTTGTTACCGTTGCATTAAATCCCGCGTGAAAATGAAAAAGTATGCAATGACGAATATGATCGTCGGAAGGTACGGACGCCGCCATTTTATTACAGGGTTGTAAAAAAATTATACTTTTTAGAATATTTTAAACACAGGCTGCTTTACCGTAAAAGAATACGTGTTTCCTCCTCAACGATCGGTACAGAATTAAAGGCAAAACAAATTCTTTGCAAATAATTGATTACTTATGGATAACACATCCAATATATACGTAACTGTTGCATCGTCGGGCCTACCGGGCGACAGTTGTAGTAGAGATGCTACAATCTTTGCGTAGAGAAGGATAGCGAATGAAAAAAGTTAATTTTTAAAAAGTATCCACTTAATTTTGTCCCCGACTATACATAAATCATTCTCTTTTAGCAATCTCTTAAAAACTGTATACTGGAAACTGCGGTGGAAAGCATATTGTTTTATATTTGATAGAAAAAAAAAACAGAACCATTCATCGTTTTATTAATATTTTTCTAAAATATCGTATTTATCAATGCGTACATAATACTATTTTTCGCTTTTAATATTCGCTCGGATAATAATTTCGACGATCATATTTCGTCACGATTTTAATCGAATGTTTTCTGCCTGGTGTAGTACGTTACATTTCCATTTAATCAAAATCTCTGGTGCCGATTGCAAACACGGTTTATTTGGCGTATCGTGTAACTGTTAAATTGGATTTTCTAATTCGGCAAACTGAAGACAATGCAATTACACACAAGGGTCAGTCAATAACTAAGTTACAGCTGTGCGCTAACTTTGGTTCTGAAAGAGATACACAACGTACATACATACGTATTTACTTAGTTTTCACCGTTCCAAAATGTTTGTATCCATCGGACGTAAATTGCAGTGACTAACTAGAGAATCTATTCAATTTGCGCACAGCGATTCTAATGGAAAGGCAATATGCAAAGTAGCATTCAAATTAAGTATATTTTTTGCAAACATTACTGTTAAAAATTGATGTCTTGAATCACATTCAATTATTTTTCTCTCTCAATTTCACAATCTAGATATCACTGAAGTTTTAAAAATAATAAATAAAACGATCATACCTGAGACATTCAATTTCCCCTACTCAATTTCAAATGAAATTTGTGCCCAGATCTGATCACAGGCATGGAAGTAATTATAAAATAAAATAGCATGATACTTGAAATACTATTTCAAACAATGATAGAGAAGTGCAGCTTTTTCATAAAATCTCTAGAAAACTGAGCACACAAATGCTTTTTTGATCCAGTGCGAAAGGGTACCTGTGGCTCTCGGTGTGAGAACACTTTATCTTGATTCCGTTTAGGACAAGGATGCAGCCGTAACAGGTAGTCTGCCACGAAGAAGATCACGCGCGGCGGACGACATAATGTGTTCGAGGCTGAGTCCAGGCCGTTATCAACAGAGTCCAGGGCACAACGGACAACGAGCCATGATCGTCGAGGCGCAGAGCCCAGACACGAGATTAAAGGCTGTTTCAGCGGAGTCTTTGAGGTCTGTCAGTCCTGGCAGCGACAGTGTCTTTTACAGCGAGAGCGCGGACCAAATCGCTGCCAGCGGCCACGCAACACCGCAGTGTCATCACTGCGGCAGAGAGGTACATCATTTATTATCAAAATTCAATTCTTTCACTTAAAGGGAAGAATTGATGTAAAAACGCTTGAATGTATGAAACAAAGCGAAGATAGCTAGCGGAGCATTTGAAGCGCTGGCTGGTAGTAACATCGATCGTGTAACTAAATAGTATCTTTCTGAAGATACGACTAATTCGAGGGCTCGTAGTTGTATCGAACTAATAGATCGCATAGCTTCTAGTGTAGTTAGTTGCTTGAATTTCTTCTTCTCTTCCTGTTTCCATGGTTTATCAGCCTAAACCTCTGGATTTAAAAAATGGCGCGCATGTGGCGCTATCAGTTCCGAGAGATACGTCCAAAATTTTCCAAACGCGATTAATGGTACATTGCATTTCGGTAATCGTAGACGAAATTTCGCAACTAAAATCCTAGTAGACCTTTAAAGAAAGAAAATGCCTGGAGTTGAGATCGATCTGTCTCTCTATCTGTCGGTCTATCTACCTCTTTTCTCTATCGTGCGTGCCGTCATGTTGCTCCACCCCGAGGTCTCGGAAGAGATCGTTCGACCGCCGGCAGGTTTCGCGGACTCCCCGGAAGGTCACAGGGCGACCCCGAAGTACGTCGCCGGGCACAGGCTCTACAAGAAGTTCGACAAAAGGTACCGATCGGAGGACAGGGGCGACAGGAGGCATCGGCGCAGCAGCGCAGGCAGATCGGACGTCAGAGCGAAATCCGAGGAAAGGGCTGCTACGAGAAGCAGGGGATCCATCGATGAAAGCGCCATGGGAAGAAAGAGGCTTCACGCGAGGAGCACGGACGTCAGTTTGGAAATCCTTACGGGTCAGTTTGATTGTAAAGTGTCTCGACTTACGAAAACTTCGTCTTTCGATTCTGTGTCTAGAATTGTTTACCGGTCGTCCCGCGTACCGTGGACTACACTGTCCAACAAAATTAAACTTTTTTCGAGTTTTGCAATACCTGTTGGGTGATTCTTATACACTTTGTCATCCTAAAACCGAATCTGAAAGTAGAATTGCTCCATCACGCAACGTTTTCGCAAAATTTTGGTTTTTGTAAAAATGCCTGATTTTGATACGAAACGACGTGTTACGCAAAAACTAAACACGCGAGAAAGTTCAAATTTGAGTCAAGAGATAGAGGGGACTCTCCTCTACATATTCATATAGTCAATTATATTTTTATGTACTTCCTAATAGTTGTAAATGGTTGTTAAAGTTTGAAAATGTGCCGACGCGGGTACTTTGTACGCTCTATTTTTGTATTTATGTGAAAAATCCTTTATCTAGCAGGAATTTACTATACAGGAATGCATTCTACAGACATTTCTGGTAAAGAAACCATTCACGAAAAGTATTTGGTTCCCTTAATGTACGAGAAGGATCAGAAAATGTTAATTGACAGCGTGTGCGCGACGCGTTCGCGCCAGACGGCCATTGCAGCCTTTTCGCGACTCGCCAGGGCCGTCGCTATGCGTAGTCGACGTTGGTACCACTCAAGTATGTCTTTGCTTACTATGCTTAATTAACATTTTTTTTGTCTTTTTGGGTGCCAATCATTACAAAAGATTATAAAAATACGAGTTATATTCACATTTCATTGTGGAAATGCTTAATAAAGAAAATTGAATACAAAAACTTACCTATTTCTGATGTAAACAAATTAAAAATGTTTCCGCCTTGCTTGACGTTTGTTCCTGGTATCCCGATTTTCAATAATAAGTGTCCAGCAGTAATCAGCAAGCATCTGCACATAAGTCTTTTCCTTTGTAACGTTTTTCCATTGTTGAAATATCTTGATGAAAGATTAATGCTGGAATTGTATTCCTTGTTTTGATTTTAAAATAATTTCGTCATGAATATAACAAAAACAGTCCGGCTGATTTATACACTTCCGCGAGATTTTATCGATTTAATATAGAGCGATCTATGTCTTAATTATGTACTTCGATCAATAAAATCGATAAAAATAGTCCCATTTACATAGTGTTTGGACTTATTTTAATCGGAAGAATCTTGAATGTCCATTGGTATTACAATTACAAACATAAGACAACAATTACTGAAAATAAAATTTTCCAGTCACCGCATTGCTGCGGTCAATTTTCTTTATTAAGCATTTCCACAATGAAATGTGAATATAACTCGTATTTTCATAATCTTTTGTAATGATTGGCACCCAAAAAGACAAAAAAAAAATGTATTTAATTAAGCATAGTAAGCAAAGACATACTTGAGTGGTACCAACGTCGACTACGCATAGCGACGGCCCTGGCGAGTCGCGAAAAGGCTGCAATGGCCGTCTGGCGCGAACGCGTCGCGCACACGCTGTCAATTAACATTTTCTGATCCTTCTCGTACATTAAGGGAACCAAATACTTTTCGTGAATGGTTTCTTTACCAGAAATGTCTGTAGAATGCATTCCTGTATAGTAAATTCCTGCTAGATAAAGGATTTTTCACATAAATACAAAAATAGAGCGTACAAAGTACCCGCGTCGGCACATTTTCAAACTTTAACAACCATTTACAACTATTAGGAAGTACATAAAAATATAATTGACTATATGAATATGTAGAGGAGAGTCCCCTCTATCTCTTGACTCAAATTTGAACTTTCTCGCGTGTTTAGTTTTTGCGTAACACGTCGTTTCGTATCAAAATCAGGCATTTTTACAAAAACCAAAATTTTGCGAAAACGTTGCGTGATGGAGCAATTCTACTTTCAGATTCGGTTTTAGGATGACAAAGTGTATAAGAATCACCCAACAGGTATTGCAAAATTTTTTTGGTGTTGGACAGTGCTATCGATCGAGAAGTAATTCTACACGCAAACGTCAATCGAAAAGAAAGAATAAAATTTTTTTATTTAATGCCTCGTTTTCGAGTAAATCTATATGCTATTACGGTAGCAGCTTTGTAACTGTCGTCTCGTCGGGTCTGCCGGACAACAGTTCTAGTAGAGGTGCTACATTCTTTGTAATGTGCCGAACGTACAGAAGACTAGCGATTGAAAACGGAAAAGGGACGGAGACTCTGCCTCCCTTACTTTTCCATTCGAACTCACTTTCAATCGCTCAGTACACGAGTAATTATAATCGTCATTACATCGTGCTTGGTGTCATTTTCATTCGAAAAAAGGGACGAATATGATGGCGAAAGTTTCATAAGAATCAAATCAAAAATTAGAAAAATTTCAGTCGTTTGCTTCGCTTGCATTAGTGTGTCTTACCGATACTCGACCCCTCGCTGACTCGGTCGTCGAGCGTGTTTACCGCTTGACTGGTTCCAAGGGGGGTCCCCCCAGTGGTGGGGATACGTTTTGACAGTTACGGTAGAGACTTTTGCGACAGTTACCAAAATAATACTATACATCTGTTTTACATACAGGGTGTTCATTTGATAACTTTCCAGCCGAATATCTCGAAAAGTATGAAAGATATTAAAAAAGTGTAAATACGTGTCCAACGATTTCGAGGGGGAAAGAGGAGGGCAGTATCTGTTTTTTATTTGGGTGGCGTTCTTAAGGTCACTTGAAGGTCAACTTTGTTTTTTCAAATGGAAAACTATATTTTTTATTATGGGATCTTATTGTGCGTAAAAAGGCTAGCAATTTTCGTAGGATCATTTTTTTTATCTGCGCACTAGTTTCGGAGATATTTAAAGAGAAGTAGAACGAGTAATACTTATACTACGAGAAAGTTTGTAATTTCTTTATAACTATAACAAATTTTCAAAATGTTCTCCGTTGTTTTCTAAACAATAAATTCAACATTTTCGAACATTTTTGAAGGTATCTGTTGGAATAGCTCTGCATTCCTGTACAATTCTGTTTACCGCTTGACTGGTTCCAAGGGGGATCCCCCCAGTGGTGGGGATACATTTTGACATTTACGGTAGAGACCTTTGCGACAGTTACGGAGATAATACTGTAGATAGGAGTCGGCTGATGCGTCGAAAACGAGAAAAGCATTCTTACCGATGGGATGACATTTTGGTAACTGACACATGAACAAAATTCTATGTGATACTGCGAGGAGAAAAGTTTATTAATAATTTCAGGTGTAATTTTCCGAACCCGCCGAGTCACATTATTTCTCGATAGCGATAATAAACTTTCTAAGAAAATTTACTTAGAGGATCTTTGCTCGGAAAGTTTCGCGAAGAAGCATTTCCTCGGTTTCCCGCAACTCGCATAAAACACATTCTAATAAGGACTAGTATGCCGTGCGTCATAAAAAGCCCGTTTAAGAAGTTCCGCTGCATATACTTCATTAACTGCTTTCATATCTGCCAGGAAGCAGGTTATACGGTGAAATGGATGTACGAAGTATTGCGGAACGAGTGTAATAAAGGTGGGAAAGCGTCGCACTTGTAAGAAGTTTCGAAACAAGGCAGGATTGAAAAATTGAGTGCAGCGACCTGCTGTCGCTTAGAAAAGTTTTACTCGCGTTTCTGTTACTTTTCATCTTCTCTCGCGGAAATTTCTTCGTTCCGCCTATATTCTCAGCCAGCAATACCTGCAATCAGTAAAAAAAAAAGGTAACGCTGCATTTTAACTTGTTTCCCTCACTTTACGTTCCACTAGAAAATTCGTTTTCCTAACTTGATTATTTCTGTTTGTGATAATACGAAATGTAACAAAAATTTACAAAAGCACACGTAGGTAAATTAAATTCAAAGAGAATACATTCTAAGTTCTTCAAATGTTTTCTACGAGCATTAGCTTGTTGATGTGTAAAAGAAAAAGGTCGAATTTGTTGGACAGTTTAATTAATTCGTTTCGGTTGAGTGCAGCCCATCCATTCGCAAGAGCGTTCATGGTCTCCTTATATAAACGGTTCCGTTCTCGAAATACGCTGATCCTATATTGTACAAGTACCATTCGGGCTGTCAAATTTAGCGGATGATCTCGTCTAAACCTTTCACGCCTGACATCATGCTTCTGCGTTGAAAATAACAGGTCGAGAAGACGAGGACAACTATGTGGAGCCGTACACAAGCAGTGAATGGATTTACATCGGTGACCTCGAGGAAAGTCATGTGTGGAGAAGGCCAGACAGCAGGGACGACGACGACGAGGTCCCGGAAAGTATCGTTAAAGAACGGAGGAGCTCTCAGGAATCGACGGAAAGCGAACGAAACTTTTGGAAGAAATACCAGGCGGCGACGCACAGGATGGTGCATCGAAAGAGCAGCGGGGAAATGTACAAAAGGCTGCAAACCAAGAGTTTTGGTAAGTCGATACAACACCAACGCTGTAATTTTTCTCTTTCCCTTTTTCTATTCGCTTAACCCTTAGCACTCGAATGGCGACTGTAAGGCGCCACTAAAAATTGCTGTATCATATTTCAAAATATTTTTTACATTATTATAATTGTTTGTATTTAATAAAATACTATACATTTCAGTACTCCACGAGTAAATTGCACCATTTTCGTATGTACAGCATGAAAAAATATATATAGAATGGAAAATTCTAGGTCGGAAGAAATGTTTCATTTTAGAGTTAAAATGGCTTCGAGTGCAAAGGGTTAACACATCACCCACCAGAAATGCTTAGGGCATCAGGAGGAAAGGGGGCACAAAAAATATCTTTGTACTGTTTAATCAGCCAATAAAATACCCCAGAAGTTTCGAAAGTATATATCAAATACTTTTTTCACAAAAAGTTCCTAAAATTCGCGTTAATTTTAATGACTCACTCCAGGATCCCCCTAAGGGACTAAGGTAATTGCACCTACTTCGCTTAACTTTTTTCGGGTGAGAGGAAGTAAGCACAACACTGTCTAACGAGTATTGTATTTATGTAGAAAACCAAAACTGCAAGTCTCAGAAACTAACTCAGGCGCGCGGAGAAAAATCATTTTCTTAAACCCGACTTAACTCGGCCGACTGCGCCAAGAGGTTATAATAGTACAATGAATTCTCGATAAATGTAAACAACACGGGTCTTGTCAGCGTCGTGTATCGTCCAGAAGACATATCCGAACCGTGTTATGTTTACAATCGGCGTCCGAGGCCTCTCGAACTTCGTGACCCCACACGGGGTATACCCCGCGGTGGTGGGGATAATTCCGCGACGTTTATATAGAGAAATCACTGTGTCTGGTATCCGCGGGTGTTATTTCGAAAATGTTATAGCCCGAAAATGAGAGGAAAATAATTTTCGACCATGGAGGGCTGCATTCCGGTGCGACCGGATGCATTTATGGCTTCGCAAGCTCGATGTGGGATGGATGAAACAGTCCATCCGCACGCGTAGTTCCCGAAAAGGACAATCGTGACCGCCCTATAGGGTCGCGCGGAACGTGGAATGTCGGTCGGTGTGTAGAGGATCGAAATCAGTATCAGGAAAGCACAAAGGGTAAGCGCATGGCTCGTGCGAATTCCATCCCTGCGTAAGAGAGATAGGGAGAGAGAGAGAGAGAGAGGGAGAGAGAGAGAGGGAGAGAGGTTGCTCTGGTAACTAAAATTTACTTCACCGCGAAGCAACGCATCGCCGAAGAATGCCGCGAACGCGAACACCGAACGTCCGACAAAGAAATCGCTCCGATTGCGCGGGGCCCACGGCGAAAAGAGAAAGCAGAAAGGCAGCACGCGTCCGTGACGAAGGTGGAAAACGTGCCGATAGGTAGAACGGAAGAAAGACGAGTGAAGGGAGGGAGTACCAGAAAGAGGAAGAGAGAGAGAGAGAGAGAGAGAGAGAGGCAGAGGGAAAAAAGGGGGGAGTCGTTCTTCCCGTTTCTTTAAATAAGCACCGCGTAATACTCCGGCTAAATATAATCGAAACGGCGCAGCTGAGAGAAAGACGCCAAGCGTCGCGGCTGGTAAATACCGACGCTTCTACGACACGGTCGTCTACCAGGCACATGTGACGAATAGGTCGTTGCTTGATTGCAATACCGTGCCTCGAAAAAGGATGTTTTTCACATCATTCTATTTACAGTGGTTCAAGCGTTTTTTTATTTAGTTCATGTTTGATTTGCATATTTTAACATTAGGTTTACGGGACCCGCCGAAATGACGGGATCTAATATTTTTAGTTCACGGTTATTGAGACTATAAGGATCCATACATGAGGATTTATTGAACCAATTTATTTCTTTGAGTGTGTGCTATAAAAAGAATATCTTTTCTTTCGTTAGTAAACTGTTTTTATCAATATCCAGAAACCTTGTCAATCCCTTTTCGTTGCCACGTTTTTTCCTTTCGTCAAAGCGTTATCTTTCCTTTCGTTAATAAACTGTTTCTATCAATATCCAGAAACCTTGGTTATAAAAAGAATGTATTCTTCTTATTTTTACAAAGTAATGTAAAATGGTATAAGGCCCCGTTCACCCCAAGGAACACCTGCAATTATAAGTATTTTTATTTGAAAAAATTATACTGCGCAGTCCGAATAATATACAGAATATGAGTGCAAAATCTGTATAGAAAACAGGCGTCCGATTTCGAGATGGGCGTTCGAGCAGTTTCGCGAGCGTTATTTTTATAAAGTAATGTAAAATGGTATAAGGCCCCGTTCACCCCAAGGAACACCTGCAATTATAAGTATTTTTATTTGAAAAAATTATACTGTGCAGTCCGAATAATATACAGAATATGAGTGCAAAATCTCTATAGAAAACAGGCGTCCGATTTCGAGATCGGCGTTCGAGCAGTTTCGCGAGCGTTATTTTTATAAAGTAATGTAAAATGGTATAAGGCCCCATTCACCCCAAGGAATACCTGCAATTTTACGTATTTCCACTTCAAAAAGTTATGTTGTGCAGTCCGAATAATATACAGAATATAAGTGCAAAATCTGTATAGAAAACAGGCGTCCGATTTCGAGATCGGCGTTCGAGCAGTTTCGCGAGCGTTATTTTTATAAAGTAATGTAAAATGGTATAAGGCCCCGTTCACCCCAAGGAACACCTGCAATCTTACGTATTTCCCCTTCAAAAAGTTATGTTGTGCAGTCCGAATAATATACAGAATATGAGTGCAAAATCTGTATAGAAAACAGGCGTCCGATTTCGAGATCGGCGTTCGAGCAGTTTCGCGAGCGTTATTTTTATAAAGTAATGTAAAATGGTATAAGGCCCCGTTCACCCCAAGGAATACCTGCAATTTTACGTATTTCCACTTCAAAAAGTTATGTTGTGCAGTCCGAATAATATACAGAATATGAGTGCAAAATCTGTATAGAAAACAGGCGTCCGATTTCGAGATCGGCGTTCGAGCAGTTTCGCGAGCGTCAGTGTGCTCCGACCTATCTCTAGTGGAAACGCTTGATTCGCGGCCGTCTGAATATCTCGACAGAAGTTAAGCCCGAAGAGTAGAAGAGGAGAGCCGTGCGGGAGGCGTGCGGCGCGGAAGGGCGGAGGGTGGCGAGTGGAAGAAGAAGCTTTTGGCTGGCAGTCAGTGGGTCAGGGCGCCGAGTCGCATTCCACTAGCCGGCCGAAGGCATCCTCTTCGGGAAATCGAGCTTTCCTCCGACACCCACGTCCCGCGAAGCCTACCACCGAGTTCGCGTCACGTTCCGAAAAGAAACCCGTGGTTCCTGGCGGTTCCGAGATCTTTTTCCCGTCCCTCTCGGCCTGTGCGCGCGCGAAAACCGGAAGACCACGGTTTCTTCGTCTTCTCGCGCCTGATCGCGCCTCGACTCGCTCGACGAGGAGACCCGGAACGCGTAACTTCTCGGTGAGATCGTCGCGTCGGTCCTTGACGCGATGGTGTGCGATTTCGTGGCCTCCGAGTGTTCCACCGAACTAGGAACAGATGTGTCCTTGAAGAGCGCCTTGGAGGAGCTGCTGAAGTGCATGCTCAGGGTTTGGTGCAGGGAAGGACAGGCCCTCACCAGGCTCGGCGTGTCCACGCACGGTAAACGTTGCTGTTATTGGTGTTGTTTTTTGTTTGCCGGTAGTCTGCGGATGTTTATTTAACCGAGTTTAGGTTAAATAAGTGAAAGAGATTAGAACACTCTTGTTTTAGCTCCTGGAGTTGTTGGAAGTGTTGAAGAAAACTTAACTCTGTTTGGTAGCAGTCTTCGGGTGTCTATGAATTTGTAGCTTAAAGAAATATTTTTTTGACAAATTGGAATATTTTCCCTATATCTGATAGAATTGAGTACACTCTTGTTTCCGTTTCAATTTATTTAAAGCATTAAGGAAAAGGAACAGTATTTACCAACAGTTTTTTGGTATTTATTCGTTCGAAACTGTACTGTAACAAATCTGGAACTTCCTAGTTTCCGGAAACAATGATTTCTTTAAGCTACGGATACATAGTTCCGGTTGATTGAAACTATTAAGGAGAAAAGAATATTTCGTTTGATCTCAGTTTCTGAAGATTTGTAAATGAGAGTGCGATACATAAACTTCCGCAGTCTATTTGTTAGTTTAAAGAGATTTGGTCTTTGGCACACGGTGAGAGAAATGTACAGGGTGTTTCGACACGAAATGGAGAACCGTAAGTCGTGCAATATCAAGCAGATCGTGAAATGATTCTACCTTGAAAGTGGTTTGACAAGAATATTGTTTTCACTATGGATTTGTCGATGAAGGATTTCCTGTGAAATTGTACATTGTGTTCTACACAGGAAGAATAGAAGTGATCTCTTAAAGCAAGTGTTGTTAGGTCAGGTATCGAGTGACGTCATAACATAAGGTTTATTCGCAGAATTCAATATATGGCGTACAATTGTGTTTGTACAAAATCCTTCTACTTTTCAATCTTTCAACTTTTTTCTGTAATTAAATCTTGTCCGAAGTACTATCTGTAATAGGAAATGTTTAACACTGATAGAATTCTATTTCGGAAAAGTGAAAGACGTTTCGTTATAACATAAACTCGAAATGTCATTAATTTTCGTTCAAAGAATTTGAGAAGATTGCCGTGAAAGATCAATGTAAATATTGAAGTTTTACCAATGGTGCGGGGCTGCACGCTGCCGGGTCAAAGGATAAAGAGTTTTGCGAGTAAAAAATTGTATTACTATTGCCAGTGTTTGCCGGGTCATGAAATCCCACGTGGCGTTAGAGTTTGTTGAGTGAAATATATCCCAGCGCGGTTAACTTTTTGCTTCTGAAACTCAACGTAATAATGTTATGAAAAACTTTTCTGATCCGGAGACGCAATTATAAAACTGTCGTCCACATAAGTTTTTATTTATAAACCTTTATATCGAGGAAGTATAAACTTTGTTTCGTTAAGCTATATTTTATAATTATTGTAACGAGAACTCCTTAACCGAAATCCTTAAAAATTGGTTAAAATTACATTTTTCTTACTGAAAGGGGAGGCGCCATTGTAATTGTATCGTTGATAGAAGACAGATCAAATTCCGCAGATTCCTATGGAGATTAAAAATTCTAATTTACCTAGGTATTCATTATAAAACGAAGTCATGGTCAATATCAAGAATTATTTTCTACTTAACCCTGAAGAATTCGTACGAAAATATCTTCTTTTGGAACCGAGATACGATGCAGACTTGTAGTCAATTTATCGAAACTAGTGCGACATTGAACGGGACAGGCGCGAGCGCGGCTGTTTCATCCAAATTTGTCGGTGGCGTGTACTAATTTAATAGCAATAAAATTAGATTCTATCGCGCACGGTGGTTTTGGCTTACCTTTAATAAATTTAGTGTGTCCAATCTTTTGGTACGTGACTAGCACAATCAATATTACATTAGCACCGCTAATCATTCTTGTGTAACAGATTATTATTAATATATTAATAATAGAATATTCATCACTTTGTCAATAATCTGCTCAATTTGATCATTATGATTTTCTAAAATATTACACACTTTCTGAACAATAATACTCGCGTAAACTTTATGTAAAACTCATGTAAACTAAATAGCTCTCGGTTCAGAGTTTCTCTTGGATAATAATAATGGCTAATTACAAGAATAACGCTTTTGACGAAACCTCATCGCCGGACGAACTCTTTTCACTTTCGCCTAGTAAACTAATCCATCTAGCTTGGCAGAAAAATTGATGTCGTTTGGATTTAAAGTGTGTGCCATGAACTATGGGACTGGCTGTATCTAAATGAAAATTGCAAATAGAACCGGAATGATCAGCTTTGTACCTCAAAGTGATATATAATGAACCTGTAGACTGTAATAATACTTCTTGATCCTAACGCGTTCATGACATTTGCATTCTAAAATCGGACATTTCATACGCAGGCAGCTAATACGACTGTACCGAATACCGAAAACTGTTCCGATTACAATAGATAATTACAATGACTGCTCCCAATGAAACGCGAGTGCCTTGAACTGCTCGTGACGCACGTGAAAGAATTTCCGCCGGCAGGGAAAAGAACGATAAAGTAATTTTCGCTATTTCTGACTTGAGCTGCGAAAGGGGTTGACGAGCACGCGCGTGATTTCTTTATCGCGGGAACAAAAGAGGCCCTCTGAGGGACAACGATAATGAGAGAAAACGCTAAGCATGTGCACAGTCGATTACGTTCGACGCCGGGTGACGCAAGGTCTCGCTTATTTTTATGGCGTGATGCGTGTCTGAATAACTTCGGCTCGGCTTGTTCTTATTTTGCCTGCATTTTGACCCCGTTTTTGACACGTTCCGACCGCTTCCTACATCGCAACGCTTTCAATCGCTCGTGGCTATTACATTACACTCATTGTTCCACGTTATCCATTAAATTCATTCGCGCTTTGTTACGCGAAAATTAAGTGCTGCTAATTGTACAGTCACCGTAAAAAGTATTCGAACACCTTTTAGAAGCGAGTAACTGTTTTAAAAGTTGATCAAACGGCTTCAGTTTTTTCGTTTGTCCAGATGTTAGGATTAGTTTACTAGATAATGTGTAAATCATTTTTGTATAAATTTTAGGTAAAAGTGTAGGTCATGATTTTTAAGTTCTTTTTTTTTTCTTTTAATTTAACCAATTTTTATATCGTGTTATCACGCTAATTGCCTATTGAAACAGTTTTACATATCTCGAGTTAACAGTGGTCGACGACAGAGAGAAGAAAAAAAGAGGTGCAGGAAGTAATGAACTCGATGTGCATTTATTTACGTAGCCACAGCGACGCGCAGTGTCCCGCTTTCATTTTATTTTTACTCATGTCAGTATTCCTTTCTATTTGTGCACTTGCTTTGCGGTGTACATACCTATGTATATCTCTTCAAATTCACACGGTAAACGTTGCAAACTACGGGAACATCCTGTTCGTAATGGAACGATCGAAACCCTTCTGATTGATTCACCATTCGATTGCTCTTACAAAAATCCCGCCAACTTCTGTTATTCCCTTTTTTTGTCTCCTTCTCGCAAGCTACCGAACTTCATCGAATCGCGATATCGATTGGCGAAGATATTAAATTCAAAGTGGGAAAGTTTTTAAGCACGATTCAACGTGCTGACGTTGCATAAATTTCACAAAATATCTACTTCACCCGGAATAAACTGTTTCGACTTTAGCTCTTTGTTCGACTGTTAATGGAATATTAAATATGAAGCGATAATTCGGTTTTCGCGAAGAACCATTAAATTTTAACTTCCTCTTACGTTGTATTTATTAAATCTCCTATATTTTGTATTGTTCATCATTAATTATTCGGATTATTTTTCCCCAGCTCTGCTTATAAGCAGAATTATGACAGAGAAATTATTGTATAACAAACATGGATTTCAATTAATAATTATCTTGTAGTCAGTAGATTGTTTAACGCTTCAATCGACCTGTTTTTATTTTGATTCGATATGTGCGTACGTATAATAGGGGTCACTGCAACATCGCAAAATTTTTGGCACCGTATCGCGAGTGCAACGATCCGGCGGTCAGACTCGAAAAGATATCATCCGCTTGACCAGCGCTCGTACAAATTTCTTCGAATGAATCAGTACGTCTGCTAGCAGTGTCTTGGCTGGTGTCGTTATGTAACAAAAAGCTACGGCGGAGAAGTTGCCGGAAAATCTCCGGAGCTGCCAATTTCTTTGTCCGCAATGGTAGTACAAATAGCAAGTGGCCGTACGAGAAGCTGTTTCGTTAAAATTGTAACAGCACCGGCGTTCGCGACTTCGGTTCTTCCGCCAACCCAAAACGATTATTTCACCAGATGAAAATGAAAGTTTTTAAAAATTGCGTTTAGTCGAAATCACGAAAAAAATGGTAAAAGTTGCTTTTCACAACTATTTTTTTATTCGTGTTTTTTAATAAAAATTTAAACATGCACTGTTCAGATTCATATGAGTTATATACATGATACGAAGTAACCCACATTGTAATTAGTTACAACAACAACTGAAATAGTAAAAAACCAAGCAACCCATAACGTAATAACTTATACCTTGTACGAAGTAACCCATATTGTAATTAGTTACAACAACAACTAAAATAGTAAAAAACCAAGCAACCCATAACGTAATAACTTATACCTTGTACGAAGTAACCCATATTGTAATTAGTTACAACAACAACTAAAATAGTAAAAAACCAAGCAACCCATAACGTAATAACTTATACCTTGTACGAAGTAACCCATATTGTAATTAGTTACAACAACAACTAAAATAGTAAAAAACCAAGCAACCCATAACGTAATAACTTATACCTTGTACGAAGTAACCCATATTGTAATTAGTTACAACAACAACTAAAATAGTAAAAAACCAAGCAACCCATAACGTAATAACTTATACCTTGTACGAAGTAACCCGCATTGTAATTAGTTACAACAACAACTAAAATAGTAAAAAACCAAGCAACCCATAACGTAATAACTTATACCTTGTACAAGTTACAATAAGTTATACCTACACAAAGGTATAAGTAAATGTGTTTAACGACCTATTGTAATCAAATAAGACATCGCCTAAAGAGTAGCAGATTCTCACAAAAAAACCCCGGCCACCAGGAAATCACTTTTTCCCAGCGTGTACGTAAACACTCGACAGAATTGTCCTAACTTCCATTTAAGATCATTAAGGGAACCAGTTCTGGTATAGACAGCAATCCGATTCAACGATTATCACGATCAGATAGGTCGGCACAATTTCCCTCGAACAGAGCCTGAATGAAACTTCCCGCTATTCCCGGCGCATAATACAGGCAACTAATGAAGGTGGTATTAATTGCAGAGAGCGACAAGAGGGTTATAGTGAAACGCGAGGCTGGCGGAGAGTTCGGTTTGCGTATTCATGGCTCGAAACCGGTGGTGGTTTCCGCCATCGAGCCCGATACACCGGCGGAGACCTCCGGTCTCGAAGTTGGTGACATTATAATGTCAGTGAATGGTAAAAGTGTCATGGACGCGACGCACTCGGAAGTCGTCAGGCTCGCGCACTCTGGCACCGATGTCCTTGAACTCGAAGTCGCAAGAACCTGCAACGTGCTGGCGCCGAGGGTCGCCAGGCCAGGAACCAAGGAAGGCGCTGACGAGGCGCCGATCTGTTCCGGTTACCTATGGAGGAAATCCACGACCTCCTCGAACACAGACAAGTGGGTTCGAAGGTGGTTTGCTCTGCGCCGTGACAATTGCCTCTACTATTACAAGACTGACGCGGTGAGTGACACACAATCGTTTCTTCGTTAGGCCGCACATTTAGGACGTTCGAATTGTCCTTTCCGTCCCCTCTCAAGCTTTTGGCACCCGTCGTACGTCATTCTACAGTAGTATCTCCGTACCTGTCGTGTCGTCGGACCTGCCGAGCCCTGTCGCCAGATTAAGACTTCTCTCCCACTCTAACCCTCCCCTCCTACGACGTTATTCCCCTATTTTCCGGCTGCGAACATCCCCACGGACTGGCCACGTCACGTGATGCGCGCATCCAATCAGAGAGAGAGAGAGAGAGAGAGAGAGAGAGAGAGAGAGGGTAACTATATTCCCCTCTGTTCGAGTCAATTCCCCTGATCTGGCGACACTGGTGCCGAGCGACAGTTCTAGTAGAGTAGGCTACATTCTTTGCAGTTGCAATCTTTTGCTTCGCTTTCATCTCGCTCGCGGCTCGTCGAGCGTGTTTACCGCTTGACTGGTTCCAAGATGGATCCCCCAGTGGTGGGGATCAAAATTTGACAGTTACGGTGGAGGTACCTTCGCGACAGTTACGGAGATAATACTGTATGTCTTGTAGTTTTGTCACGAGGTGTGGAAGTGAATTTGTTATCAAAGGAAAATCTGACAACCACGATTCGTCGAAAGGAAACCCGGTTCGCTTCAATCCCCTTCTATAGATCCATCGAAATGACAAGTGTCTGCGTACGATCGTTTATGCGACGAATGGTTCACGAGGGTGCAATTTCACTCGCAGGATTCACAGCCAGTGGGGGCAGTAATGCTGATAAAGTACGATGTGGAGCAAACGCCCGAACTGAGGTTACATAGTTTCGCGATAAAGAAAAAGGGTGCACCGACGCTTCGACTCGCTGCCGACACCGAGGAGGCCGCAATCCGATGGACGACTGTCGTTAAGGAAGCCATAGAAAGAAACGACCAGGTACGTGCCATAATCATCTCGAAAACTATCTGACCGCCAGTCTCAGACTGTGCTCGATAATGGGATCGATGAAAGAATCGGTACCGAATGCTGGAGGGTCCGGAGTTTCTGTATGTTATCTTACTTTTATTAGCTTGTAAACGTAGCCCTTGCATTTTAAGACCCTGCAGATCGAAGATATAGTCATGCGAGCTTCTCGACATCCGGATCAGCTTGGACAGTTCAGAGTCGCATGATCGAGTCACAAATGTATTACAATTCTTGATCGAACTTAACATGTTGGGCTTGAAAGATGAAACGAAATTTTTTCGAAGGAAAGCTTCGTTACTGTTCACGTTTTATGACATTTTTGTTTGCATTTCTTATTAAAATCTGACCCTTAATACTGAATTAACTAATATGGAAAAATAGTTTTTGTATTCATTTTTGTAATAAAGTCAAAACCGTAGACAGTTCATTCGTGATCCAATTTTGCAGTAAATTTTGAGAGATGCCTTAGCAATTTTAAGTGGAATATCTATTTAACTGTCCAAAGGATTTTTCCACGATTTCGAAAAACATGATGCAGTGGTTAATCTGCGACTGTATACGATTAGTATACAGTTCTACAGTTTTGTTCTGCAGGCTATTTCACAAACAAAAATGCAAAACGAAAAGGTTTCTCCTGTTGAAACCCTGTTTTTGGAAAAATTCAATTTAAAAACTTGTTCAGTGCAGGTGCATTCGACTGAATCTCGACAGAATATTTTCAAACGCGATTTTTTTCTAAACGGAGCTCTGCGTGAAAAATTGTATTGTACATTTTTCACTTGTTTTCGCATATAATACAATAACTCCCGTGCATTACATCGCCCGCATTGTAACAGATGTTCACCATGTGCATGTTTTCTCAACGAAATTTCGAACTTGATTTTCACGGGAAAAAAGCTCCATATACCAAAACATTGTATGCATTTGTTCCACGAAATGCACTTCCTCACTGACAGTGCTACTAGTACGTCTTTTTTTTTGCATTACTGTGTTGCATTTGATTTTGCGAAAACTTGGAAATTGTTATTGTACACGATTTTTGCCGCCTTTCTTTGTTTTCGTTGGTAACACAAAAGTACCATTGCAAAATTTGATCCACGATTTTGTACAAACTAAAAATTGTCTGCAGTAAAAGGAACTGCTTTATTTCGTTTTATAAAAACATTTTCGATAGTTTTGCACTAAAGTGTGTTTGTCATTTTATGAAGTGTCGAACGACAAAACAGTCAAACCAGTTGTTTTGGAAAATTGAATAATTGCACTTGTTACGGAACCTTGTAAAAAAATGTATTCATGAAAAACCATATCTAAAGGGGTTTTATATGCTAAAAATTCGAAGTATCTGTACGCAGATAGGATGGAAACTCCTTTTTTCTTACTCCTTTTGTATTTGGAGCACTCGGGATAATATTATTCACATGACTTATTCATACCCTGTTTTCAATGGTGTGTCGATAAGGCTCCATCGAAGCTTTTTTACTCTGCAAACAAAAATTGCACGTTGCGTTCGGAAAATTATTATTCAACATAGCGCGCTAAATCGTATAAACTTCATTGTTTTTTTTTTTCATCCAAGAATAAATCATGCAAATAGATTATCGAATAATATAGGCACGTATGAATGATTCAATCTTACGCTTCTCGCAATTGTGATATCAGATAAGAATATTCTACCTTGTATTTTCGATTTACTTTTCTATAAAAAATCGTTCCATTTACAACAGCAACACTGTTGAGACATTCGAGTGGTTCAAATGGGACACACTGTACAAGCAAGGTTCCGTGATAGTCTCCACAAATCGATACGCAAAAGCAAATACATATTTTCGCTATAGGCTCGAACGCATCCCTTTTTCTTTTATTGACTGTAGCCGAACTCTCAACATTCAAGATATTGATCAAAGAAGCCAAAGAGAGGGGGGGGGGGTAGAGAGAGAGTTTCTTTCAACCGGGAAACTGGTGGGAGTTCCCGCATGTCGACGCTTTTGTTGACTTCATAATAGGAACTGGCAAAGTTGCGATAAATTTCAAGGCACTCCGGACCTCTCCTCCCCCCTCCGGCACTATCCCCTATTCACATGCGAATATCCGAGGACGTAACGAAATGCGGAAACTTGTGCGTTGTTCCGCCGATTTCAGAAAATAAGATTTGTTTGAATTTCCCGGAGTTCGGCGATATAGTTGTGCGAGAGTTGCTCGACATCCGGATTTGCTTTGACAGTTAAGCAGTTCCACGAAATCGCATGATCGAACCGGAGAAGAGTTCCAAGCGCGGATCAAACTATGTATTCCGTTTCGACTTGAACGATTTGAAAAATTTGCACTTTTCATAAAGAACGCAAAATTTTCCGGAACTCTTTTAGATCGTGTAAATCCCAATGAACTTCAGTTCGAGCAAGTATTGTCATTGGATAAATTAATTTCGAAAGATAGACGAAGAATTGTGTCGGCCGCGTATGGGGAACAGTCATTGTGTGAAACATACACGGATGGTCCACACGACAGACGTCTTTAATTAGCCAGTCGAGATACCTCGGACACATTCTACGGTTTCGTTGAACGTTCCTGGCGTCATTTGCAGGTCGACACCTGGCTCGAAGCATCGCTGAGAATGCGTGAAATGGCGCCATGCGCCATTCAGAGACCAGATTGTTTCGGATACCTGAGCAAGCAGCAAGAGCACGCAAGGAAGACCTCCTCACCGACCGGCTGGTCCAGGCGATACTGCGTGCTGAAAGACGCCGCGCTCTACTTCTACGACGACGCGAACGCCGAGAAAGCTTTCGGCGTCGCCTGTCTTCACGGCTTCAGGGTGCACGGCAGCGCGCCTACTTCCGGCGGCAGGAGGCACGCCTTCGAACTGCAACCGCCCGACCCCACGCAGAGGAGCTACATCTTTGCCACTGAATCCGATATGGACAAGAAACGGTAAAGAATTTTTCAGGAATCATTTATCGAAACGCTTATGGAACTCCCTTAAGGGCCCGGTCTTCGTACATTCGCGATAATGTAGAGTGACTACATTACCGTCAAAAAATGGTTTTACGTGCCTCAAGTTTTCGTCCTTATATAAGAACATTTTGTCGCTGGAAAGGGCTCATTCGAAAGAGGAAGGTTCGATCTAGTGCTCGCTGGTCAGGAGCTGCCGAGATTATGCAGATATTTGGTAACATAAGCGTTAGAAGTAGGCCAAAAATTAACGATGGGCATGCCGTGGGATCCAAGCATTTTTATGCCATTGGATGAGTTTTCTGGATGAAATTGAGAGCAGCGCGCACTAGAAAATATGTCCAGCTATAAATTGAGTTATATTCAGTCTGGATTATCTGCAAAATAAGAAGCCAAAAACTTGAAGCACGTTTCTGTCGTCAGAATTCATGATGTCGATAATACAGAGCAAAAAATGTGACAAGTTTAGTCACAGACTCAAGACCCGTCGGATCAAGACCAAGACGGATCTTAAGTCTGTGTCTGAAGGCTGTGAGTGGAAATTATTAATTAAAAAGACACGTGACTATCCCGGGCCCTTACCCTCTTAAGTACTGTACGCCACTATAGCGGTTTCCGTGGAAAGCATCAGTTTGAACGGTACGAACCACTATAGTGGCTTTTGTGCCATCCGCGGCCAGGCGCGCCGCACAGTGGGAATTTGGACAAAATCGGATTCAAAATCAAGGAACTCTCGATAGGAATGAGGTAGAGCGATGAAAATTTTTTTAAATGAAAGCTGCAACTTTGTAGAATATGGGAAAAAATAGAAAGATAATTACCATCCAATCATTTCAACGAAAAAATGACTTCACTAGTTTTTGTCACAAAAATCTATTTTTTACAAAATCCTGAGGTCGTAGACAAATTTTGAAACCAGATTTGAAATCAGCGTGAAAAAATCTATGGGAAATGATGTATAGCATGTTGAAAAAAAATTTTTTCCGCGCGTGGTATTGGAAAAACTAAAATTTTCTTGAATTTGTGCGCGTTTAACGAATGTTCTCGAGGTTAAAAAACGTTCGGACCACAATCTCTCTATTTTTCCCATATTCTACTAAGTTTCAGCTTTCATTTAAAAAAAATTTCATCGCTCTACCTCATTCCTATCGAATGTTCCTTGATTCTGAATCCGATTTTGACCAAATTGCCCACTGTGCGCCGTCCCTGGGAGACAGAGTTGCGGACGAGCGCGCCGTACTTAAGAGATTAATCCTTCAGGGTCCAGTTCAATTCCTCAAATAATACTAATTAAAAATATATTCCTAACGTTTACAGTCGAGTCGAAAGGATCCACTTAATTTGAAAAAATATAAAAATCCGCAGTCTCGTCGTGAGAATGTTTAATCGAGTGGGTTCTAATAAGAAATCTGTTTACTTTGTAGATGGCTCGCCGCCCTCGAATACTCGATTGATCGATGGATAAAGATTGGTTGACACAGGCCGATTCACCGCATAAGGAAGCAAAGAAGTCGAAGCAGCGAGGACACGTTGCGGTGTCCATCGTCCCTTCCCGTTTCCGGTTCCTAACGAACATTGTCGCAGATCACGAACCCGCCCACCATCGTCATCGTCGTCTCGATTGTCGCGCGGAAATTCATCACATGGATCATCTCGCGAATACTCGTCAAATTCGCGATTCTTCAGAAGTCCAAGCATTACTATTGACACGATCGACATTCATTTCAACGCGAAAAGATTCTCACGTAAATCGCCAGGGACACCGATCTTTTTCATACGCTGTTACGGAACCGCGTAAAGTAGAACATAACTAGCTCATACCATCGAGTTTGCCAAAATTTAATGCACAAAATCTCGAGACCAGCTGTAACGATAATTGTCGTTTAATAATAATCGAATCCGTCGTCACCGATAACGCCAGAATCACAAGTTGCTAACTTTTCCTTCGAGAACAAAACCAGGTGCGCGTTTGCTTAAATTTTCTACAAAATTTTCTCAACGATCCTCCTCCGTGCTCCCAAATCTTCATCTTTTTACTTAGCTATGGATATTTCTGATTCTCTTCAAGTTGGACCCTGGTCTAACATTTTGTCAGTCTAAGTGTCGGTAAATGATATTTTATAATAATTCATAGCTCTTCGTAGCGTCATCGTATTTATCCGATGATGAAACATTTTCACTTCAGGAGTAAATTTAGCAAGAAATGATTCCCAACGCCAGGAATTGTTTTTAAAAGATAACTATATGGAGGATACTAGCTGTTAATAAATTACGTATATAGTCAGAAAAAGACACTAGGATTTTACGTCAACATAACTATAAAGTAATATAATTAAACAACAACAGATCTGAACGAAGACACACGTTCGATGAGCGCAAATATCAAGTCAACTATTAACAGCTAAATAACAACTCCCATGTAAATACGATGCGATTTTACCAACATAAACTATTTCTTGCTAAATTAATCTCCTCGCAATGTGTTCCTTTGCGTGATTAAGTAAATAATATACAATTAACACTTCAAGCAACGTTTCTCAAAATTATAATTTGTTTCTAGATGTTAACATTATAATGAGAATTTAAATGTGGATTATTGAATTTTGTTATTTTACGTAATTCGATAATGCACAAAACAACAACTGCAGACCGCTTACTGACATTTGTGAAGTTTTAGAACTCTGCCATATTTAAATGTTCGTTAAATGTTCTCTACTAAATTCCACATGTACCTACCAACCTTATGGTTTTTTTTTCTTTCCTATGTTTGACTTCTTATCAAATCCTTTTATGACATCACATGATTAATTTATTTTAATTTAATGTAGCCTAAGTAATTTAATTTTTATTTATAAACGTCTTTATTACATCGAAAGTGAATTGTGTATATAAATGTATATAGGGTGAGCCGAGAGAAACGAAGCATAGAATTTAGAGTAGGAAAACGTGTACCATGAGTAAACTAGATGATGTAGATTCATGAATCAACCATAACGAAGCAATATGTAATTTCTTGTTTCGATATTGAACATGTGGTTGTTTTTACTCAGTGAACCTCTTGTCGAGGACGAACGATTATCAGTTTATATCAACTTGATTTTTAACTTTTCTACTTTCTCTTATACTCTGACAATTGACACGAACGAAATAAATTATTTGAATTACGTTAAGCAACAAAAATTTACAATTTTACGTTATTAACCACGTATGTTCGTTAACTGCCGAATATGTTAATCCTTGTTTCTTTCTTGTTTGTTTTGTTTGAATCTAACGCAAAAATATGGTTCAGGCTATTTCATGCTATTTCAAAAATATGACTTCTGTCCTGAAAGATTTAGATTTTAAGGTAATCGTGAAATTTGTGGCTCGTTTCTTATTACATTGTCATTATTCTTTTAAGTAAATACTACGTTAACGTTATTTTTTCATTCGAGTAGTTTCGTTGTTTGTTTACTTATTGTTTATTTATTGATTGACTTCTGTGACTGACTTTCCTCTGGATCTTTGCATAACATGTACACGCACAATCTGTACCATTTGCAATACCCTTTGTTCCCCCCAAAGAGGTTATTAATTTATTAAATTTACGTTGTCGCTAATTGTAAGTGTGCTCGTCGTTATTATACATAATTAATAAACGAACTGAACGCAACATGGAAATGATAATTCCTTCACCGCTTATTCCTTATCGACCGTGGTTGTTTGAGAAACGATGCTTCGAGTAGTTACTATCAGTAATACGTCAGACACGATTGTTAAAACTTTCGCAGCCGATAATCCTTGAATGCGTTAAAACCTGGGAGCCGTCATTCGAATTTCAACGTACCGTTGAGCAAATATAAGGATAAACAAATTTTAAAATATCGTGGCGCCAACCGTTTCTAATTTGGACAAAAAAAAATCGACTCCATAGTTACCGATAAAAGCATAGAAACAGAATCATTTTTCTAAACAGCATACTTGTCGATCACTTTTATACGTGTTTAATCTGTATCGATTTTTCACATATCTTTATGTTCTTAAACAGTAAACAGTATAAATTCCTAAACACTTTATTCAACACACACTCACACACATGCACGGAAATTTCATAAGGAATTACATTACTAGCGTTAATTATTTACTTACTTTTATCGGTAAATGTGTCTGTCGCCCACAGTTGTACAGTTTTCTTCCGATATAAGACGATGGCTCGGAACGGTTTTCGACCTATCGCGGACGAGGGTGCCTATTCGACTTGACATTGTTCTCGAGTGGGCCGAAAGTTTATGGAATCCCATAAAGTTGTCCGGCAGACCATAAAGTGGTCGGCCGAGCATGACATACCCTCTCGGCACTGAATTGTGTCGAGCGGACAACTTCGAAAGAGGAAGGGGGATAGAGATTTTCCTGTTGCGAAAAGAACATCGTCTTTCTATATCGAATGAAAATTGTAGTTGCTAAAGTCGCATAGACTGAGTGCCATATCGCCATTTGTAATATCGAAAAGACACAGTGCTAATCTCATCGTTTTGAAAAAGAAAAAAAAACGTAGTAATACGTCATCGTCCGCGAAAGTGTTAACACTTCTCGCTGAAGTCCTGAACACGTGCTCGCCATATTTAGTACCATTTGTATAGCGATTCGACTTTTGGATTCGGTCTTTATATACATGTACGTGTAACAACATCGCATTATCTTATTGATACTCTGGAATTGAAGTCTCATTCGTATTTTAACGAGCGCCGAACATCAAAAGCGAAAATAGTGATTGTTTATTCACCAAATGTGTCTTGTATTAATTAGAAGAAGGATTCCCACGTTCACTTACAGACATAGGACTCAACTTAGCTTTAAGACGGTGAAAGATCGTTCGCTGCGTTTCCAAGAATTTCAAAGCGATTGTTTCACAAAACAAGTATCGTTTGAAAGAAAATCACATAGATGCTCAAGGTCGTTTTTCTTTACACTACGTTTTTATGGTCGTTTTTGATTTCTAATAACATAAAACGCATCTGTTTTAATTTTTGCATATGTACGTAATTTTTCATACTGAATACAATATTTTTTAAGTTTTTTATTTTTTTAAATTGTGTAATCTTTAATTAACCGGAAATGTTGTATAACAATTGAATGTCTAAAATTTGAAAGGATTGAGCATTCAACGCAATTCACATGACGACCAACCATAGGAAGGCATAATACTTATTACTATAAATTGACACTGGAAACAATTGTGGACAAAAATTGAATTTTATCTGAAGAGAATGATGGTATCGAACGTTGATAGAAATCATAAAATCCTTGGTGTCCTTGAATGACTAATTGATTTTCTTCTAACTACAGAGTTGGTACCAACAGTTTCTGAACCAAAATTGAAACATTTTTTCCTAAGATATTGACGATTTTTACTATTTATAGTGTTATTTAACATAGTTTCTCTCTGAGAACAATTTCTTCTTGAAAACAACAGACATACAGTTCCCAAGATGGCGAAAAACCGCAAAATGTAACAAAAATTCCATAATTATTTCATCTACATTGCCAAATTAGAGAAAGCAAACCAATGTAACAATGATATTTAAATAAACAGAAGTATACACCTTTCAGGATCCGAAAACAATAAATATTCTGATCGTCGCTGTTACCGCCATCTTGAAAACTGCACCAAACTTCATTCTACAGTTTGTATAGCCATTGCGAACGACGCACGAAACTATTTCGGATGATATTATGCATAGGCGGCGAATTCTTGCGCAAAAATAGATTTTTATAGTCTAATTTACAGAAACCAGAATCGGACAGAAATATGTTTTTTCTATTAGAGATTCGGATGCGAGTGAAAGGAAAGCCCCCAAGAACTTTGTTAAACATTTTACTGTACTTACAGAATCGTGTACGCTGGAAACGCGCATGATCTACAATCTGACGATAAATAACAAAAACCATCGATACCGCACGAGAAAAATGGTTCTGTTGGTTTACGTTCGGAGACTTTTGCAGCAAACCGTGTACATTTATCTTCCCTGAGTCGTTGCCTTGTTTGTATCTTATCGTTTGCGTAATTGTTCTCCGATGGCGACGAACAAATTGCCCGAATGCCGTAGCAATGTTTATTCATTAGATCGCGAATCGGTGGATGCTATCAGAGAGGGATAACCGAAGTGAAAAATTTATACACGCTCGAGCGAAAGACGTTGTTTGTACCACGTAATAAGAATGGTGAATAGTGACATCCAAAGAAGCGTAATCAACCGGAGTTCTGTAACATAACTGTACAGTTGAATGTTTCAGTTGAACCAGTGAAACATTCAACCGAGAGGTCACGTTTTGCCTCGGCGATCGAAGGTTCATTCGAATAATTATTATTTCATTAAACTATAATGAGATCATCTAGTATGTTTATTCGCCAGATGATTCGTGAAAGTGAACAGTACAACATAAACTTGCGATTAAGCTATCGTAACCTATAGATAAGTGTATGTTAAACGATCGAAACAAATGGAGTAAGAATGGAGGAAGAAATTAATTACGATCAGTCGACTCGCACAATTCTTCTTCCGGATGAATCATTGTGAACAGTATTATACCGACAGTACACTCAACGAAATTTTAATTAGATTGTTCATAATTGCTATTAGTTTAAGCTTTGAGATTGCACAACTTCGTAAACAATTATTCTGTTGAATATTTCGATCCTTCGAGTCCTTGCATTTCAAGTAGGTTCTCGAATCAGTAATTCTTTTAACAAATTCAGGTGAGTTTTCATATTTATTTTGGAAAAGGCACAGATTTGTAAATATTTACAGAAAGTAATATAGAGAACAAAGTGAGCAAGTAATATTCAATTATCTTGAAGGATTTTGTATTATAGGAAACAAATAATTTAAAAATAAATATTTATTCGGATATATATACATATATATGCATAAAACAGAGGTTATTGTAAATATAACAAGGAAAAAACTATAAACTCGATGAATAAACCATAACAGATAAACAAGACACTATGAACTGATGCAAATCAAGGTATTCTTTCTTGTTTCGCATAATGATACTTTATTTTAAATATTTGTGTGTTATTTAACAACATTTAATCGTCCAATTTTTATATTTTATTACAAATTACGTTATACAATTGTGTTACAATTAATTACGATTATATTAAAAAGTTTATTGCTTTCGAGGTTGGTTCTCGTCGGATAAAATGTGGTACTAAATTTACTGATAGAAATGTTAAAAAGCAAGCATTTAATTTCTTTTATGAAAATAATATAAATGATAGTCATTTCTGCATTTTTCTTTATGAAATACTACTTTTTCAAAGGAGAATATACAAATAAATAGTAAAGGATCCCTTGATTTCCTCCGAGTATCATGCAAAGCATAGTAAATAAATAACTGTTGTGTACAAAACAAATAAATAGATAATAATTATACTGTTATAGCTCAAATGTTAAAAATTTATTGAAATAAATTATAATTGATGTGAACCGAATAAATTCTAATTAACGTTGTTAACAAATTTAAAAATATACTTTCTTGCACATGTCTGTGACCTTAGAAAGCTTGAAATTGGGTTCTGAACATCAATCGACGTCAATATTGAAAAGCTGGTTAAGACACTATTTACAATGAACAAAAATTTTACAATTACACATACCTCTGTTACATTGAACTTGTTGAAAGCAAGGATAAAATTTGGGACTCGAAAGATCGAAAATAGAGGGCAAATATTTATGTTCGAATAAAACGCTCAAAGATTCAGGAATCGCGTTAGACGGAAGTCGCCAATAAACATTTAAACATTTAATTATTCGAATAATCTTCAAACGTACCACAGCGCGATTTGTAAGAAGCGCCGGACCATGGCAATGGTGAGCAATTTGAAAAATAAATAAAGAGTGAGAATAGTAAACATCATTCACCTCGAACATTGAAGTGAACAGTTCCTTTAACAGTTATTATTTGCTATGCGCAAAATGTTTGGTTAACTCGTGATTTGTACCGATTGTGCAATGAACAACAAAGAGCAGAGAGTGTTTTCATGCGTTGCTCAGCGTTCGAAATTGGTTATCAAGCCGCCAATGTTTATGCATCTCGACGCTGATGACTCGGAAAAACTGAAACGTTCGCAAAAATCTGGTTTCGAAACTCGTTGCTTAAACTCAACGAGTCTCCTAATGGACGGAACGATTTTCCATTTAGTCCGAGTGTTTGCATAAACATCGACGGCGATCTGCTTGATTTATGTATTCGATAGAAGTACAGTGAATTCTCGATATATGTCAATAACACGGGTCTTACCAGTCTCTCAAGCATCGCGGCCCCTCACGGGGTATACCCCGCGATAGTGGGGATTCTTCCGCGACGTTTATCATCCAGGCCTTCACGACATATACAGAAAAATCACTGTATTCGGTATCTTACACGCATTTCAATTACAAAAGCATTCGACGCTGCCCATCACTGGCCACGAGATTGTTGCTCGTGTTCAAAATATCCAGCACAAACGTACACGCGCAGCGTGCCCGCGTGTCTGTGAAATTATCACAGTTATATCGCTATTCTTATCGTTAATATTTGTATCGATAATATGGAGGAGCCGTGCCCGCGAAGATCCGACGAACGAAAGAACGACAGGTAGACGAGAAAACCGAGCCGCAACGAATGAACGCGATTTTTCGAATCGATCGAAACTGTGTCCGTGAACGGATGGAAGAACATAATAAAACACGAAACGAGAAAACACGCGATCGACCGAGATCGCGGATGGACGAAACGACGCAAACAAGGAAAACCCGCGAAACACTTCACCGACGGAACGCTCAAAAAGCAGAGATAATAAAATAGGAAGTTTAATACAATTGCAGAATGATTTGCGTCAATTATTTACCCGTCACCCTTCGTGTTGGTTTGAAGGATGTTGGCCCCTCTTAAGGGGCCGGGATAGTCACGTGACTTTTTAATTAATACTTTCCATTCACAGCCTTCAGACACAGACCCGTGTTGGTCTTGATCCGACGGGTCTTAAGTCTGTGACTAAATTTGTCACATTTGTTTGCTCTTTATTATCGACATCATGAATTCTGACGCTAGAAACATGCTTCAAGTTTTTGGCTTTGTTTCGCAGAGAATCAAGACAAAATATACCTCAATTTATAGCTGGAGATATTTTCTAGTGCGCGCTGCTCTCGATTTTATCCAGAAAACTCATCCAGTGGTATAAAAATGCTTGGATCCCACGGCATGCCCATCGTCAATTTTTGGCCTACTTCTAACGCTTATATTACCAAATAACTGCATAATCTCGGCAGCTCCTGACAAGCGCGCACTAGATTGAACCTTCCCCTTTCGAATGAGCCCTTTACCAGCGACAAAATATTCTTATATAAGGACAAAAACTTGAGGCACGTGAAACCATTTTTTGACGGTAATGTAGTCACTCTACCTTATCGCGAATCTACGAAGACCGGGCCCTTAAAAATATATATATGTATATATATAGGCCCACATCAAAAAGTTGTGAACAACTACTAATATCTTCTCTGTAACACCGACCAATCGCAATTTTTTCAAAATTCCTTTTCTCTTCACGCAGTAAACTAATTGACCTAACTACCGAAAAAAATCCAAGTTGCATGGTTCAGTCTTAAGAAAGTGATATGAAAATAGTGAGAGATTATTCTCTCTCTATTATGTCAGTTTGTTCGGTAGAGTATGTTCATGTTCCCCCGTGTATATACTTCATCCTAACTAAAAAATACCATGGAAAAACGCGAAAACTTAGTTTACGACCTAATCGTTCGCATGATAAACTCTTGGAGCGTGAATGCTTACAATTTATTCTGTACTATGGCCGGCATCGCTATTTTTCTACAGTCCAAGATAGGTATCGGTAGAAACAGACTTTCACAACCGTTCCCATGGTTTTGGATTGATAATAATTGTCTGCCGAGTGTTTCCGAGTATTCGTGAAATAGACTCGAGACTCCTGAGTTGGAAACATATAATTTGGCAACGGAATTCGACGGGTTCTGCGGATTCTTCGTTGCTTTCTGATCTTGATGCGTAATCTTGAATCGACATGACATGCTTCGAATATACCGTATGTATTGCTGTCTCTGAATAAATCCTACTGTTAAACCGTTAGCACAGCGTTCTTTATATTGTTTTCGAATTTTGTGTGGGCACATTCTCGTTATTTTCATAAAGCCAATTTGTGCCAATTTTAGCGCTCCGTGGTATTAAATCGGATCTAGAAGTGAATAAAACCGTTTTAAATTACTCAGTGAAAACATAGTGATGCTTCATTAAGTTAAAATGAACATGTTCAGTCTTTTAGAACCAGTTGAAACAAGTTCCATGGGAACGCAGAGACAGAACAATGAAAATATTCTTCCAGCAAGCCGATCCGCAAAATGAATTGCGGGTGAATTGCAGGTGCGTCTTGCGGAAAGTCCATAAACGTGATGTAAAACGAAATTCGAATTTGCTTGGGGCCCGGTACACGGTTTATCCGAGGTTGAACGGGTGGTATCCGTTTGATAGCAGATAGCAGGCCGAACGACGCTGGTATGTTCTCATTACGCGTCGTGTAAGGTATGCGGCGGCGAGACCACGTTTCTTCTTCTTTTCCTTCTCTTCTCCTCGTATTCTGTCCCTGTGGTCTCCCTTCATCTTCTTCTTCCTGACTTCTTTGTCCTTCTCGGAGCTCCTTGGAACGAAATTCAAGCTCCGTTCACATCGGCCGCATACTTCATCCAGTTCAACTTCTCGTCTTCGGATCCTCTCCGCTTCTGTTTCTCGTAAAGAAGAACCTCTCGGATTCGAGCATCCGTATCCCGAATACAGTAGGACCTCGATTATCCGAACCTTCTACGTATCCCTCATTTACCCAACATGCTTCACGAGTGCAAATAGAACAGTATAAAGAGTTCCATATGCAACATTCTGCGCATAAATAAAGATCGAATCTAGCGTTTCCCCGTTCAGTTCGGATAATCGAGGTTCGACTCGACATTGACTTTTAAACCAATAGTTGCTCCACTAATTTACAGTGTGTATTTTTCTCAATTTGGAAATTTCCTACAGTGATCTATACATGCATACGTAAGCACGTAAGTGTGCTAAGATTTGCAACAAGTAGACTGCGAATTTTATGCATTTATGGGCAAAATGTTGGTGCAATTTAGTAATAATGATTATGAATAAAAATCTAATATAAAAATTTTACTTTCCTAACTATAAGAAATATCTCAGCAATTGTTGAACCGTAAAAAATTCGCTTACTCGACTTACGATATCCAAAGTGCACGAAGCAGTGTACCCATTGTGAGTCGTTTCAAATGAAGATAATAAAGTAACCGTGTTCTTTGCTTTGTCCGAACGCTTATTCCGTGTCTTCTTTCCCATTAATTTTAATTAGAACCCTTTATCAGATAAGTTGCAGAATGAAATGAAGGCGAGGAGAAGATGCTGCATGAACTTTAGGGAGCTTCACGAGTTCCAGCTCTTCTACAACCTCCTCCAATTCTTCCTTTCATATTTAATTCGGCTTGCTTCCATATTCCTTTGAAGTTCCTTTAAACCGTGCACGTACAGTGACCAACAAAAGTATTCGAACTGTAGAATAAGTCGGCGGTCCGGAACGAAAACTACATCGCAAGCAGGTTCCTTTAAAATACGTATAAACATTATTATTAAACCCTTGAAATTTATACTTTAAAACTGCATTTAAAAATCACTTTAATTTCTCTATTAATTTATATAACATGATTTTCAAATTGTTGGCCGAAATTTTATCCAAATTAGCTCATATGTTCTCGAACATTCTTCGGACGAATTATCGAATGTGTTTTCCAAAAGAACACATTTAAACAAGAGCATTTTATGCTCAGATATAATGTTTCGTTTATAGTTACACTGCACAAAATTACAGAAACATATTTAGCCAGATACACCGCAATCTTTCAAGCGAATTCTTTGCAGTAGACTGTAGAAGATAAACAAGTATTTCTGCGGTTAGCATGCGAGTGTTTTGCTGATGCCGAATCTTCATTTTCTTTCTCCCTCTTTTTAATTATGGGTTAACTTTTTACTCCTCTTTTATCAGAGTCCCAGTAACAGCCAGCAAAGAAGAAGACAACGCGGGTCGGTTCACAAATTTTCGAAAGCCATTTAATCGGCTTCCAGGTTTTCGACTGCCTCTTTAAATTCTTTCTTTTCATTTCGAATTCGTTCTTTTTGTTTGTCCCTTTGAGATTCCTTCAAACGGTGTACGTATTTATCTTTAAGTTCCGCGAGAAGCCTTCCGCTGTTCTTTTTGATCCGCTCTGTTCCTTTTGCTCTTGCGATCCTGTCCATTTCTTCTTCTGGTTCTGCATTCTCGACTCTTCTTTTTCTCGAAGCTCCATTGAGAGGAGCTGAAGATCTGCAGATATTGTTGTTTTCTTATTCGATGAAGTATCGTGACCGTCAAAATTCTGCTGCTTCAATACTCTTGCCTGAACTGAATTCTATTCTCCTTTCTTTGCGATAACTTCGCTGCACTCGATGCATCTGTTCTAAAAATATGTGATACGAAAAATAATAATAAATGAGTGTTCAGAGTGTTCCTTGATTATTTAAAAATAACACCTTCTCCATACGGTATTTCATATATTTTTTCTGTACGCCATAATTGTAGATAAAAACCATTTGTTTATATCAACTTTTTTGCAAGAAAACATAGTCAAATGTTCAATCATCCTCTATCAACGAATGGTTTTTCTTCTTTAGCCATCGAGTCACTCATCCTCCTTATCACGTCGACGCGAAGTAACACATTACCCATAAAACTTTAATCAAACTCACAGGCGTTTTTAATCATTTCTTCTTGATATTTCCTCATAATTTCTACTTCGACAATTATACGTGTAATTTGTCTTTTTGTTCTCTGCCTCATAATTCATTTGCGGGAAAGCGTAAGTACGGTCGAACAAATTATTAAAACTCTACTTAAATTTTACGATATCGCTTCCTTAATTACGGTTTCTGTACTTGTCCCCGTTTATATATTCTTAACTTTCATCTTTATCGCTTTCTGCTCGAACAATCTTGGAACTAAACTTAATAAAGCATTGCGTATGGAAGCACTCATCCATCAAGAAGAAGATATCGACTTTTTTCATGTTCGCGTATCTTTTTCTTGCTTCTCTACTCCTTTTGCGCTATTTCTCAGTCGCCGTTGCTTCCTCTGATTATCTTTCTCGAAGTTCTGTAGCATTTGCCTAAAGGATTACTCACACCGAATTGCAGAACGAGGTATACGTAGATCATGTAACAAATTACAATGACTATATGAATATTCTTGTATTTTTCTAAGCGCAGACGTAGAGTTAACTTATATTATATTTTATTTACAATGGAGTAATGTCCAAGTTAGCTGTATATATGTATCGTATATGTAATCATTGTTGTAGCAAAGTATTTAAATAAGCATCCGTATATATTAAATATAAATTGAATTAAGCAGGCAGTCATAAAATTCCATTTTTTTTTTTTTCGTGTGATTCGATGGAAGTGTACCCTAAAATGTTATTTGCTAATGGTATGCATCGCACGCAGGCTGAGGAAATATCAAGTGCAACAGTAATCTGAAATGGGACAGTACCGTAAGCAGATACTTACTGGGAGCACGTGGACCGAATGATGTGAACGCCCTCGCTGACAACAAATGACATTTTGTTCTTGGTCAACTCATCAAAATCGATCGAGACGCTATAATTTATCTTTCCGAATACATTCTGCCGAAGATAAAACATGGTTTATATCCCAAATTCTTTCAAATATTCCGAAAATGAAAAATAACTATTTTCCATTTACATGTAGTGTCTTGTAAATTAGTTCACTAAACTTTTTTCTGTTTAACTATATAGTGATTTACCGTGTCGGCGAATAATTTGTAACTTTCAGCATTACATCCAGTAATTTCCTCCAAATTAAATTCTAGCGACCGACATTGAAATTATAATAACATTACTGTCCAGTTATACGTATTTATATTTACACAAACTAATTTTCCTAAACTTGCAAACAGCTGATACCGCCACTTTCATATAAAAAAAGAAAACACTGTAAGCAGAACTGAAATTTCAAATCCGATCGTGTTCGTTTACGCGCGGTGGGAATCTCGGGAACTTGAAACGGTGCAATGTATAACGTGTCTCCTCCCGATTCGTTTGCCGGGTTTCCGATGGACATCATTTCCTGAAGAGGAATTCCTTGTAGTCGAACTAAATTCGGAAGAATCTTCGCTAAAAGTCAGACACTCCTGCCGGACTCGATCTCTCCCTTCCCCTCGGCGTCTCCTTCGTCCTCTCACCCTCTTTCTCTCTCGCCCTCTTTCTCCGGCTGTCTCTTTCTGTTTCTTGTTCCGTGTTCCTTCGGCTTCCAGCACAGTGGTGATCTTGATAACGGCCGGGCCAGTGGTGCTAGTGAGATGGCGTCGGTGGTAGTGGCGGGAATGGATTCGGGAGGAAAGAGGCGAGGAAACTAGTTCAGTGAACAAAACGACGCGAGAGACAGTTGCACGCTGTAGCAACGCCTCGCTGCTGTCGCTCGGCGTAAAAGCTTGTACGGGACTGACTCCTCTTTGACCCCCCGAAACTACAAACATCCTGCGCACATCAAGGCGACGCGACCCCATAGATTTGCTTGAATCGTTGTTTTTAACGCATACCACTACCATCGTCCGCCTCGCCCACGGTCCCCGCAGACACCATAATTTACTAAGGGTGTAATTGCGATTTTGTATGCCGTTTGTTTGTTTTTCTTTTTATCAATCTTTAGGAATTTCTTTTTAGCAGTACTATTAAACTTTTTGGATTAGGATTTTGCATATGCTATTTTATTGACCTCGGTTATACGAACCTCCGATGTCTGAAATCTCTATTGGCCCTTAACTGGTATACCGGTACTCCGACACTACTGGCACCGAGTTTGAAAACTTTATTTCGAGAGAAACACGTTTAAAGTTTCAATTCTTATCTGTTACCGCCATGCAATGCGACTGCACTTTTGGAGCTATAAATCCGGCAGTTTTATGAATTTCCAAGCGAAACTTTTCCGGGAGCACGATATGGAATCCCTTGAAGTCCTCAACTTTTTGAAGATTGTGGTTGCAGTACTTATAGCTGCCATGGTAACTCAATAATCAGTGTAGCAGAATTCCTTACAAACAAAAGTCGGAAATAAACTTCCTTAACGATCGTACGGAGAGTACCGGATGCTTGAAATATTATGATTGAAAATAATTTGAAATACCTTGAAAATAATTCGAAAAGAAATTCAGAATCATGGCGGTAGAATAACTGGAGAAAACTTTACGTTCCAATATAAGGATACAGCTGCTCTCGAAGCATGAATAATAAAAAATATTTTGAATCGGAAAACATATCGATTTTCTATTTCTTAGCGTCTTTGCAAGACATTAATATTATCATGATTCATATTTTACAAAGTGTTTATGGGGTTCATCTTGTGGATCACAAATGACTACGCCATTGCCACTTCGCCAACTATTTTCAGTGACAATTCCATTGTGGCTGTGCCGATATAAATGTGTAGAAGCGTGAGAGATGCTTGTCTAACGAATTCAAGCAGCCTCTTTGGCAGCGTATTGAGCAACAAGGAGACCAGTGAAAAGAACGACCACATTATCTCTCGGAGATGGTGCATAAAAACGATCCTCAGCAGCTGATTCATCCGCATTGGCAGGTACATACCTGCAGCGTTTACACGACGCTGCTGCACCCGACTGCGTGTCGCCGGCTCGTGAATACAAATGCACCTGCAGGTATACGTTGACCTACGAATGCACTTATGCACAAACCACGGAAAAATCCGTGTCCATTCACACCTCGGAACGCCCACGATTGACGATCCCGACCCCCTCCGTTCTTTATCATCGCAATAAATATTCTCGCCGCTACTGTTAAACAGTTACTGAACCGTTCCCTCATTTCTTTTCACCGTGGCAATGAAATACAGTCGCTCGCAATAATAGTCGGCAATTTTTAAAAACACGATAACCTCTTTAACATTGAATCATACGACTCGGATTTTTTGCGGGAAGTTAGAACAATTAGTTTATTCTGATGAAATTTTCAGAGTATGTATCATTGCTACAGATCTGCAAACCTCAACATTTTCAATATAGACCACATAAAAAAAGTTTCAAAATAAAACTTGTAGTATATTCTCTGCAATTTCGAGCAATTCCAATTTTTTTCACGTTATGTAGTAAACTAATTGTTTTAACTTCTCATAATAATCATGCGGTCCAACATTTACAAAATTATCGTCTTTTTAAGAGTGTCCTTCTCTACGTTCGGCACACTACAAAGAATGTAGCACCTCTACTGGAACTGTCGCTCGGCAGGCCCGACGACACGACAGTTACGGAATGATGACTATACTGTGCCCATGTGTCGCGTAAAGTCAACAGGGAAGATCTATTTGGTAAACGTCGATGCGGCCGCAGTGAAAGTCCGCAATAAAAAGAAATTCACTGAATCTCGTTTAGCACGTCCGCTTAAAATAAAGAGGCATCGGCGAGTCATGTCTCGGTGCCGCGATCACGAGCTGTGCAAGAATATTCGCCGATGTTTGCGGAGGGCAAGAGTGTTTTGTACTTTCTCGCGATGCAGAACAGAAATTCACGGTACATTAAAATAGTTGATGAACACCGATAGAAGATCAATGGGTGGTTTCTTCCGCCGAGCACAGCGGAGAAAATGGCTCGAGCACGCTGTGAGCTCATCGAGACCATTTGACGGGTTTGATATTCGAAAAATTTGCTTTAAATATTCATGTCAGGAGGTCGACTCGCCGGAAGATCTATCGATCACGGCTCGGAGCCTGTTCGTTGACGTCTGCGAATGCTGATTGGTGAACTGATTTCCAGGGTCATTTTTCAGTCGAATAGAAAGCACGGTGAAAAGGAAAACCCGATGATGCTGGAGAATACCATCGTCGGTCTATCATTTCATCGAACGTTCTCCTTGGACAAAGGCTAACTGTATGTGAGCATTATGTTTACGTATAACACTGTCCAACGCGTGTTTGGTTTTGAAACATTGAGCACCCGTTTCTAGTCAATCTTCTGGAGTTGAATAAGAGTCTGCAATTTTGTTTACTCCTACTTTCCTGCGCAGTTTTCAAGAATACTCGATTTTGAAGGGAACGCAAATTCTCAAATAAGACTTCTTGTGCTTTAACAAAAATAATAATGCAATTTTATTTTCTGCGTAGCAGTAGCGCTCTCCGTGAAATTACATTAACTGAAAGATACAGAAGCTAGACATTTGTTCTTTTTTTTTTCTTCACATTTACATCCGTAAGACGAGTAATTAAATTTTCTCTCGTTCGCATCGTTTTTGAAATAAATCGAAGAATATAGGAAATGGTACAACAATTTTCAGTTTTTCTACAATGTCCCAGTTTCCGTGGTTATCGACCACTGTGCGCGAGTCTGCGGCTGAACTGTAACAAAACGAAGGGAATCCGAAACAAAACGTGGGAGGAACGCATACGTTTTCCACCTGGGCTTGTGTTTCGCTTTCGCGATCGAGCGGCGATCTATTCCTGCGTCGAAGGTCCGATACGATCGGCGCGGCGCGGTGCGGCGAGGCAGCATGGCAGGAGGCGTATCGTCATCAGCGCGCGAGGACGAGTCCGTCTGAACCAGACGAACAATTACGCCGGTTATTCTAGGCAAGTGGAGCGAAATTCTTCGACCCATGAACTAGAACCAGCCCGGTTCTTCCGAGACACTCGATTGAATCGATTCGCCGGTGTAAAACCGGCTGGGCGTCGGCGGCTGTTGGCCAGCAGAAAGAGACAGAAAGAAAGAAAAAGAAACCGCCTGGCCGAGAGAGGAGGGACGAGGATGGACTGGTCAACGGAGAAACGAAGAGGGTGAAACGCGAAAGGGGAAGAAAGATCGAGGAGAGAAAGATCGAGGCTCGATCTCTCTGAGAGTGCCTCTGGCCGCTGGCCTCTCCCCTTCCCGCCCACCAACAACCGATCTCCTTCTTCAGTGCCGGCGCCGCACGAGTTTCCTACAGGTGGACTTACAACCTGCCCCACGATTTTTTACCTTCCCACCTTTTTCTCCCTCGGTTCCGAACGTCGCGTTTCGAGCGTGACGCGGACCAAGATCCATGGGTTATGCCTCTTTATAATAAATAATCCACTACTCGGCGACCATTTCGAAAATCCATCTATCGCGGTCCCCTATGCACCGACAACCGATCACTTCAAACACGGTCGATCTTCTGAATGGGCCGACCAGGTGTGTAAATATTTCAGCGAAATCTTCTTCATGGGAAATTTTACTTGGAACCTCTGGAAAGTGGAACACTTTGTCGGAAAGGTACGTGGAATGAGATTCGGGGGGAGGATCGAAGTGATCCGAGAGCAAATATTCGAAAAGATCTGTGTTTGTAAACGAGAAGGGCGCCGAACCTTGGTATTACGCACCTGTTCCTCATACCACGTCCCTACCTAAACCTCCTGCGTTCAACCTGCGCGGCATCGCATCGTAGGTACTGGTAGATAGAATACCCGTGGATCTCCCTCCCTCGTTCCTGGTCCCCTTTGCTCTACGTCTTTGTTAGCGATGGGTTCGACTTGAAAGCGATGAAATCTGAACCAGCTGTGACCTGTTGCGAGGAATTTTTTGTCAATAAATGCTCTTTGCCATAATGCTTTGTCTTAGGTCTTGAAATAACAACCTGAGATTTACCTCAGAAGTGATCATCGAGTTTATTGTACTTGACTAAATAGCGTAGACTTAATCTTGTTATCGACATAATTTTGCCTTCATTATGTGAGCAGTGTATTAACGCTAAACCGTTTCACTCTCCACGCAGACGTTAAAAATTCTAGAAACGTTTAGCTTGTTTCTTGAGCAACTGTTATCTTCGATATTCTTACCAGTTATCTAACAACATCGTATCATGTTATCCGAGCCTTACGTTACTCATTCTAAGTCATAAACGTTAATCTAACGTCTATATTGCTCGTATCGGGCTAGTGATAACAAAACGAAACGGAAGTCTGTTTGTTTCTAAAAATTACATTCACCTGTTCGAACTGGACCAAGTATGCGACGGTGACTCTATTACAGTAAGCATCTATATAATATTTCTAACGGGATCGTTAAACGAACGCTAGACCTTCAGTTTACAGACACTCGTGTACGGGGCATCTGAAAGGTTGGACCAAGATTTTTTGGACTTTTCTCAACGTCTGTAAGCCATGCAAGAAATGTTCAATTTTTTCAATAGAATTTTTTCACCAAATTAAAGAGCAATCGTAGAACTTTAAGATGGAATTGCGCTGGATCATAAGCAGCTGGGCTGGCGAATCGGCGCGATACGGTGGAAAACAAGAAAGCGTGGTTGTTCTATAGGGATGAGGGAACGCGAGAGTGTCGGTCCCATTCGTAGACCCTGCTCCAGGTTCTCCTGCGTCTCGGTTGGACTCCCATTGGCTGGTTCCGTCGGACTTTGTCGCACCGGCTGGCAGCAGGAGCGAGGCAGTCAGCGCACAGCATCCAGCAGCAGCGCTACTAGCGGCAGCCGAACGGAAAGACTCCCAGGCAAGTCGTGGCCGGTTACCTGTGTGCCCGCATGCGTGTGGACCATGCGTGTACCTCGGTTGCGTGGGTGTGCGTCGAGGTAGCCTACCTGGCGGCGTCCAACACGCAGTAAACCGCGCGCTCTTTCGTATCCACGATCCGGAAAGAAGGCGCACGTCCCTTCTCTCCGATTACGCGGGTTTTCTTCTGGTCCGGGCCGCGTCCCCGCGCGTCTCGTTCCCCGCGGTTTTCCGAAAACCGCGGAAAAAATCGGCGGTGTGCGCGGACGGTACTCGCGATCGAGTACTCCGAAAATCGTGTGATCGACCCAGAGCCCGTGGTGCGTTCGGATCGCAGTGTCGCTAGTGTGGATCCGTGTATGTGTGCTTACGTGGGTGCCCGCGGTTGGATTCACGATCGACGATCAACGGCGAGCCGCGAGTCCGGGTGTTCGTTGAGGTCAGCAACTCGATGTAGCCGATCCTGGCTCAGCGACGGATGCTTCCGACAACGATCGCTGGTCAAGATCGGGAACCTCGGCCGGAGATGCGACTCAGGACCATCGGCGCATAGTAGACGCTTGTTCCCGAAGCGTTCTCGGCCGACGTGCACCTGGTGAGCATTTACAACCCTGATCCCCGGGGTTCCGCGACGGTGTTCCCCAGAATCCCGGACCCCGACGATCGATTGGGTCCACGTTTGTTGCATTCCTCTGGGCATTCGCGATTCCAACATGGCCGCTGGGACTAGCCGTGACCGCTGGGTCCGCGGAAGCCATGTTGGCAGGTGTGCTCGGGCTCGAGATAACCAGTTCACGTTCGTGGAACGCACGCGGCTGACAAACGGGAACGGCTTCCATGTATTATTGGGGTTTCGCCTGAGAAACCGTACGCGATAAGCGTCCCGATCCTCTGATCGATCGGACCACTTTTTATTTTTAACATGACGCACGCGTTCATTCCTGTTCTCAATATTTTTTTTTCTCTCATCGAATATCCGAACCTTAGACCATTCTGATCAATTTAGTTTAACTATTTCCTATTTGTTTTGTCAACCGCCCCTGACGAGGGGAGCTCTGGCTATCCGCTTTCGTTTTAAACGCTCGGATGCTGTACGCAATTTCACTCGATGTTGCAGCTATTTCTCGCATCTGAATGCTTTATTGTCGATCGGGGAGAGTATTTGTGTTTGGGAGATTGTAATGGTGGCACAAGGTGCCGTGAAAGATGCTATTGTTTCGCTCACGAAAACAACACTCTCGAAATTTAATAAGAGACACGGAGTAGCAAGATGGCGGATATATTTAACGTGCTTTACTCTTAACCTTGTCACGTGGACCTTTTAGTATTGGCAGAATAATTGAAAGCGACAGTGTACGGGATATTGTTGTTACCGTCAGACGTGGACGCATGAATGATCATGTCTTGATTTTTAATGGAAAGATAAGCTCAGGAGGAATTCAGCTGCGTTGGAATTGCTGCCGAAGTCCTTGAAACGCGTTTCTAAGGCATTTCGCAATCGAAGTACGCGCTGCCAGTTTGCAACAGTGTGAAAGTCATTTTAAAGCTAATAATCCTGCTGATACAAAACGTCGCAGCCTCCTGTTGAATTTCGTTTGTAAATATTGCAAACGTGCTCCTGGGGTATATTTATACTCCACGGAACGAACGAAATTATTAATATTAAATTTATGTCATGCATGTAGCGATGAACTGATAATTTTGTTTGTTTTCAAATTTCGTGCTATCGAAATATGTGCATTTCTTGAAAATTATTTAGTCCTTCTCACTCAAAGCTCTCTTTATTCGAAAATGTTTATAAATTTAATAATAGTCACACTGGTAAAGAATTAATTACCATATTTTTTATTTGTATTTAAAATTCATACCATTCGTGTCAGCATATTTAGAGAAATACTACTTCAATGAAACTGACGATTTTACTATAACTTTGTAACTAACTATAAGTAACATTTCATATAGGATGGCATTAAGACTTTTTACAAACGTATGCAAGAAAAAGATTTGTACGTTTTCTTCGTTAGAGAAGGAATTCGAAAGCATGATATAACAACTACATTAACCACGTAGGAACACAGAACGCAATATTTCATAAGAGCATTGATTTATAAAATTAATAATGAAATTTTATATCAATTTATAAATACAAAGCGTCCATAATGTCGACAACACATTATTGTCACTGATTTATATTTTAAAAAGCTGGATTTTTTACGATGAAGGTGATCTACCCCCTTAACGGACAATGCTGTGATTACTCGACTATCATAGGGGTTGATTTGACTTATAGGTGTGATTGGTATGCCGACGGACATAGTGGCGTCGTCGGCCTCGGCCTCGGTGACCGTCTCGGAGGAGACGAGCAGAGGTCGGGACCCGAGCCTTGGATCCTCGTCAAGGTCAGGTTCCTCTTCGACAGGTGCATCATCTTCAGGGTCCGCGGCGCAGTCGACCTCCAGAGGTTTCGACCCGACTAGCGCTCTGGCTGCTTATCACCACCATCGACATGGCCTGGTGGCGGGTCTGGGTCACCCTCATCACCGTGAATCGTCCGCGTTCGTGCCAGTAGTGCCTTCGAGGTTGCATTTGGCGCCCTACCCGGGCGACATGCACCCCCATTTAACCGGGCCACCCCCGTCGTCATCCACGACGACCAGCTCGGATCACGAGGTCGGCGCAGAACCCTCTGTCGCCAGGAAGTCCTCGTCCAGCTACGAGATCATGGCTATGATGGCAGACAAGAGGAAGGAGCTGGCAGCTAGAGCTCTTCTCCTTCCTCCGCCACCCCTTCTAGAACCACCCCCTGGATACCCAGTGTTCACCGGACCCTTCCCCGCTGGATCAGCGCTATACCCACCTGGCGGTCCCTTGGCTCATCAGCATCTAGACAGAAGACTGCTGAGAGCACCTGGCAGAGCGTCCAGACCCAAGAAACAGTTCATCTGCAAGTTCTGCAACCGACAGTTTACCAAATCCTACAATCTGCTGATACACGAGAGAACACACACGGACGAGCGGCCGTACTCCTGCGATATTTGCGGCAAAGCTTTCAGGAGGCAGGATCACCTGAGAGATCATAGGTACTTTTTCATTCTTTTCTTTTTTTGCTTCGGTATTTCGACCAGAGACGCAGTCAGTTACAAGGGTATATATAGGGCGTCCCAAAAGTGTTGTACTTGCTTGAACGGGCTGATTCCTGAGGTAGTTCAAAGTAACTTTCTCATTTGCGAAACTGTTCTCCGCGGCTTTGTTAAGGAGTTATTAACGAAAAACAAGGACTAATCAGAACGCGCTTACAGCTGAGTATGGCGTTGGCATTGGCCGAGCAGGAATACGATACCCTATGCGGTTTGACTTTGTTCTAGAGTGTTCATACTTTCTCGTTGTGGCGCTAATCGGTGTCGAGCGAACAACTTCAAAAAAAGAAAAGAATAAACACGGACGCCTTATATCGGAACGAAACTGTACTGGTTTGGTTTAAATTAGGTTTTGCGGAGAGGGGGTGCAGAGGAAGAGGCGGAGCCACTTGTCTGTTTGTAGTAGATGCGACCAGCTGCCTGTGACTGTGTCGCAGATGCGTACTTATAGTCAAAATTCAATGCGCCAGTAACAAAGTTTTTGTCAAATATCTCGATGGAAAGTCATATTCGTATTCGGAACATCAAAAGCTGAGGGGTGGGGAAGGAATTTCGAAAGTCTTACTCTGAAACTACGACGAAAATGCGACATGACCCTTACTCAAAATGTCTATTGTTTCGACGCATTTTTACCATCCGATTCAATGTTCCAGGTACATCCATAGTAAAGAGAAGCCCTTCAAATGCGGCGAATGCGGCAAGGGCTTCTGCCAGAGTCGCACCCTCGCGGTGCACAAGATCCTGCACATGGAGGAGTCCCCGCACAAGTGTCCAGTCTGCGCCCGGAGTTTCAATCAGCGCAGCAACTTGAAAACCCACCTCCTCACTCACACGGACCACAAGCCGTACGAGTGCACCTCCTGTGGCAAGGTCTTCCGTAGGAACTGCGACCTCAGGAGGCACGCGTTGACCCACGCGGTGGGCGACGTGCCGCCGGAAGCCTTAGAAGAAGCCCTGAGGGATGACGACAGTCCCGAGGAGGATTGCCCGGAAGCAGGACCATCGGCGTCGACATCGGGCTCCTCGAATCCCTCTTTGCCATCAGCTTCGACGACTTCTTACCCACCTCAAGGATCCTCGGGACCACCGCAGCCGTCCCCAGCCTCCTCGTCCTCTCTTCCCCAGAGACCTCAGCTGCAAATTAGGAGAGACCTGTTGCCCACCACGAAACCGTCCACGGTGACGAGTGCGAGCATCAGCGGCCACTCGGTCGCCCAGAATCCACCGCCGGCACACCCACCCCCGCCGCCGTTGATTTTGACCTCGTACAGACGAAGAATCGGGTCACCGGGTCCATCAAGGGTGCTTCTGGAGCTGCAGGAACGCGAGAGGGTAAGGGAACGGGAAATCGAACAAACCAGAGAAAGGGAACGCGACAGAGAGCGAGAGGAAGAGGTGTCGCGACCCCCCAGGGCACCCACACCCCAGCCTCTACCCCCGCCAAGACCAGCTCCTGTTAGACAAGGATTCACCATAGCCGACATCATGCGTCGGTAGAGGGGACAGAGCAAAGATCATCGAAGGAGAATACCAAATGGTCGTCTGCTGTGAAATCGGGCCGAGAGGAACTTGTTTTTCGAATGAAACGTGTCATGGACATCATTTGGGTCACTGAAGTGATGGTTTTGATAATGACTATTTTTGTATCGGATAGAGAAGATAGGGAGCCTGATCATTCAGAAGTATTTGTAGACGGATGAGATTCGAATAGTGTAAATCCACGTCTCTATTTTTCATGGTGCAATTAGGGTTACTATGACCAAGAGTATGAGAATTTTGTCGGAAGTATGGAGCATATACGAGCAATGAGCAGAATTATAGAGTTATTATAGTTTTTGTATTTTTATACTATACTTGTACATTTTAACGAACACCTGTTTATTAAAGACGAAATTATTACTCTGCTTCCTGAATACTTCACCCACCTATCTGGATTCAAAATATGCTTTTTTGGACCGATATTTGGTTAAACAATTTGTGGAAAATATAACGAGAAAAAGTGTTTGCGTACATGTAAAAATAAGTTAACAAATAGACAGAAATTTGTAGTCATAAATATCGTACTTTAATGAAATATTCCAGACGCACTGAAAAAACTTGCGTATTTAACGCAAAGAGAATGCAGTTTTCATGAATTTATTGATTGTCCATTGAATTTGTACTGGGTTAAGTTCTAAATAAGTTTCACGTGTTTTATATTGACATATTTGACTTATTTAGTAGCACGATCGTACAATTTTTACAATTTACAAAGGATGTCAATCTCATATTTTTGGTCGATTGCTGAAATTAATTGTTTTATATTAAGTTATTCGCCTTAGTTTAATGTTACACGGTTGTAATTTTATAATGACATTGAAAAATCTCTTGCTAATAACATATTCCTTTTGTTCGACAGTCGTTGGTATCAAAAATATAATCAGATCAATTCGATTATGTGAAACATAATTGTTGATGAATAATATTGATTTATGACAATCGTACTGTCAAATCCACAAAGGGATTTACTTTATTCAAATTTTTAATGTCTTATTATACCATTGATTGATCAGAGAGTATTATGTAATAAGAAACATCACGGCGTGGTAGAAATATTATTACAGAAGTTGAATAACAAAATATTCATAAATAGAATGGGCAAGAAAATAAATATACTTACTTACTGTTATAAGTATATTTTTAAGAGTGTTCGAATTTTGTCGAAAAGAAATTGAAGTTGATAATAATAATGTTTGTAGGATTTGGTTTTATCGCGGATGGACAGCGCTGACTTTTGGATAGGGCAAATCCGTTTAAAAACGACGCGAACAATAAGTGGACGATTTATTGGCAACAAGACTAAACGACGGTAAACTCTAGGCTCTGCTATACACGACTCTATTCCTGCGAATGTCGTTGCTATTTCGAATTGCTGACGGTTACGCGTCCGCAGCAGTTGACAACTCCTTCGTGACGCTTGGGTGTGTATTCCCCTCGAAATGATTCCCCTCTCCCACTAAATGTGGCTTTATTTTCCTCGTAGTGGGAATAATGTGACGTCATCCCCTGTGCCACTGATATGTGCCTCGTGCAGTGAGTCGCGAAAGGGGAATCTGATGGTGGGGAGGGAAGAGCACAGACTGTACGCTGGCAACGCTGCACACAACCAGTGTCGTCAGATAGGGGAAATTGAGGGGAACACAATTACCCTCTCTCTCTGCCATTACCGGGTTACTCACAACTCAGACGAAGACGGAACGCGAATTGGATGCGTGCATTACGTCACGTGACCGGTCTGTGGCGGAAGTGTGGGAATGCTCAACGTTGGAAAATGGGAGAATGGCGTCGTAAAAGGGGAAGGGTAGTGTGGAAGACAAGTCTTAATCTGGCGACACTGCACACAACGTACAATTCGGTGGGTTGTCAATCGCGCGCTCCACATCCTACATATTATCAAATGTTGTATTCTTGTACTAAGTTAACAATGACAACAAATGCAATTCGAAGCTCTATGATCCTTAATTAAAATTACAAAGATTAAAAGTGAACTATGTTATATCGTTCGTGTTTCGTATTAATAATTTCCATCAATATTTGTACCGTTCCGTGATGTAATTTTATTCATGTAGAAGTAATTGATGATTTTGTGCGTAACGTCCATGGGAAAAGTAGAGCGGGGAAAAGCAGGTTGGAAGAGTACAATATAGATAGTTGAAAGCATCGACAATGATGAAAATGTATTAGTGCCTTAAGACGATATTTTTGTATATATAAAAGAAATGTTGAAATTCAGTTCATACTGGAATATTGAATTTCCATATCGATAGCCGCCAGCGTGGCCATATTGATTTTCCACGGTTTGGAAAATCTGAAGAAGTATATTTTTAAATTTCAGTTACACTAGAGTGTCCCGATGGCAATACAGGAATGCATAAAAAGAATTTAAGCGTCTCGCTAGATTTATTCACAAATCACATCCACCACAAATAACGGAAATGTATGAAATCGTTGCCTAATAACAAATATAACACAATTTCATTGACTACTATACACAAACTTCTATGTACCAAAAAGAGATTCGTACCATCACTAAATTTCTTAGATCAATCAATGAGCAATTCATTTATTTGTTAATAAATTCGAAATGACATTTCCAATTTAATTTTACAAAATTTTTCTTATATTTGGTTGGAATGTAAACAAGTTCGATTCTAATTGGAAGTGTGTTCTACTTCCATGTTATGACGCATTGCAAATTGCACGTAACTGTAATTAACAAGAAGTCACTTGCAAGCCATTTCAATTAAAATGCTACTTTTTCAAAATTTGAAATTCGTTTTTATGGCTTTCGTAGTTCTAGTGTTAAAAATGGCAGCGTATGTTGAAGACCGAAGACGAGTTGTTACGAATAAATAATGCATTTTTTGCCACTCTTATGCCAGACCAACACAAATTGTAAATTGTTTTACGCAAAGCTAATTACGAATGGCGACGAACAGTTTGTTATTACTAGATTGCGGACGTTTATAACATAACATAAAACGAACGTTAGAGTACAATTTCATAAAAATATTCTTTCCACAAAACTGCAGTTTTCATCGAAGAAAAATATCGCAGCTACCACGAACATTCGCAATCTACTCACAGCAATTATGACAATTGAATAAATCCTACTCGAAAGAACGAGAGAGAGAGAGAGAGAGAGAGAGAGAGAGAGAGAGAGAAAGAGAGAATGAGAGAAAGATTGTCAGAATGATATTGCTCCATACATTCCCAGTGGGGGAATCGCCGAAAATGTGCATTAGTGGCACTTAGAATCAAACTGCGGATTTTATGCACATACTATACAAAACTATACTATACTATACTATACAAAAATGCTCAAAAGAAGAGATACATTTTTATGTAATTATTGTGTTTTACTATAGACTTCGAAAACTTTTATTTTGCATAAAGATCCGCAGTTTAGTGATACTGATGACGAGAATAAATTCACGATGACAGAGGAGGTTTCTACCAGAAAATCGACTTTTTAGGAGCTCCCACGACAGGGGAGGGGCGCGGCAAATGAAAAGAGGAAAGGAACAGTCCATGGGACGCCGTTCTTTCTCCAGAATGTTTCCAGTAGGGAGCAATGCAGATTTCGTGGCCGCAGGAGCAACCTGCACCGTCGCTGCAACGGTTGACAGGTGCAACGGGGTGTCGGTGCTACTCGGTTTTGGTAGTGTACCTGCTCGCTTCTATAAATATTCTCGAGACCCTAGACGAGCGACCCCTCTTTCTTTTTTCTTCTTCCATTCTCCGGCCAGACAATCATTACCGGATCCTTTTGTGACCGAGCAACCGCCTCTTAACCGCAATGGTGATCCCCTCCGTTTTACTATCGGCCGAAACGCGTATTCTCTCAAATGGATTTCCAGAGGAGTAGGGAAGAGAGAAAGAGCGAGAGAGAGAGAGAGAGAGAGAGAGAGAGAGAGAGAGAAAGAGAAAGAGAGAATACTATGGAATTCGTTCGAATTGTCCCCTTCTCCGATTTTACGCCACTCGATGGACTTGTGGAATTGTGGTCTTCGAAGGGTAACAGTTTTCTGAATCTTTGGGTGATAATAATAATTAATTTTCGAGACTTGTGTGTACACTCCTCGCAACAAATATTCAAATCAAGCGATCATCATTATGACTAGACTGCAGATTTTATGCATTTATGAGAAAAGTGACTAGACGAAATACAAAATAGTAAATATATAAAAAGGATATATTTACTTACTAAAAGTATACAACTCTATATTATATACTATTTTCAACCCATGAAGACTATTGAAAATGGAAATCTACTTGTCTTCTGTTTGTTACAATTTTTGTGGAAAGATTTTATTTGGCATAAAGATCCACTGTCTAATTATCACTATTCATATATTTTATGTGGAAAATATTTAATGGTAGAGGCAAATGGAGTTTGCGCCCGCGCGCATGTGTGTGTGTATGTGTGTGTGTGTGTGTGTGTGCACGCGAAAGGAAGAGCGAAGTGTAACGAAAGTGGAGAAGAGAGTTGAAATTATTTTGTACTATTTTTAAACGTATCTAATGTATAGTGATATACGGAAATGTACAATATACAATGTACAATGAATACTGTCCGCAGAATGTGCTGAGAATTCGCGGACACCTTAAGTGTCCTGTTATTTTCTACGTTATCAGTTTACGTCTCGCACGAGCATCTATATTTTTAGATATATACGAGAGTTAAGCAAGTTTGTAAATTATATTAAGAAAAATACAATAAAATATACAAAAAATATTAATTATGAGTTCTGGAAAATCTTCCTAAAAAAAACGCTGATATCTTGGCAGAAATTAATATTTCCAATGTTACAGTAAATTATATAGATAAATAGTGTATAAATTTAATCGTTGCTCTTTCTTCAGAAATTTGAAAATAAGGCCCCGAGTGGGCATCAGCTGCCCTCTGTTTGGTTCGTGTTTTTCATTAATAACTCGAAAAAACCCGCTTTAGCGCGAAATGGCAAAGGAAAAATGGTGCTTAGAATCATCCCTTTTAGGGTTCTCGATACTTTTCGAGACAACCTGTATAGAATTAAGAATACGGCAAACAGTAGCTCGAAAAATCTTGAGGAATCAACGTTTGTGAACCTAACCCATAATCGCTTCTCTTATATTTTGGTTTATCGAGGAATAGTTTATTACAATCTGGACATCTGTACCGAATATATAATTTGATATTCCCATCGTCGTTAACTATGGTGATAGTCTTTCATAAACCCATCCGTCAGTCCCTTGATGAACAAGCACGTTATCGATCCTTTCGTTGGGTTTAGGCCGCCTGAAACGTATCCTATCGTGCAACCGATCGCTTTGACCTTGCCAAAACTCCACGGAGTGAGGTATAACAACGTATCCGCCCCTAAAAAATAAGTGATTTATGCGTGTAACATATTTTCAAAACGCGGGAGCTGAAAGTATCAAGTAACACAATCATCTGAAACTAATTTGACAAAATTAAATACCAGCAGGCCGGTCTTTTCACATGTCCTTCTGGAAATTGAGCCAACAGCTCCCTTTCTCTCACTACCAGTGTTTGTCTACTTGCAATTACATCACTCTGCTTGCTGGCCATTGATCCTATTTGGTTCGCATATGGCCGACTTTGAAAATAACGATCCGAATCCTCGGCGGATGTTTTCTCAACTCGGCCTTCAACGCGAACCTATGCAGTTTCAAAATGATTATAGAATAATACTAGATACTTTAATAAGTTTCTACTGTCCTTTTGGGAAATAAAGGTCCTATGTTTGCATAGAAGAATAGAGAATGTCTTATTTAAAGTATTTTCAACAACAAGGTGTACAACGCATTTCCGAGTGCAACATCTCCTACGAGTAACAAAGAATAAAGAATAGTTCTACAATCACTGCGATTATTTATCACGCAAACTAATTCCTTCAGGACTATCACATACGTATTGTGCCATTCCAAATTACATACAAGTTCTATTAGTTCCGACATCTATTAGTAAACGGCAGAAACTTATTCAAGTACCAGCTTTGATTATTGTGCAAAGGTGGTCTGCGAGTTAGCAAAAGGGGACTACCACTGTTTTCCTGCCACCCTCATTAATATTCGCGATGTGGTCCCCTGTCTGTGACTACTAAGCGGGGACTACTGTAATTCGTATTTTCTTACCACCCGCTTTAATGGTTCCCAGTAAAAGGACAAAGCTGCGTTTGGATTCTCAGCCTGAGAACAAACATCGATCAATTTGTAAAACCATCAATCGATAACTAATCTATGGATGAGATACGATGAACGTGCCCAAGCATTAATGAACGTTATTTGTAAATAACGAAATAATAAATTCATTTATAAATTTTGTCAATCTCGTGTTACCTCTTTGTAAGCATTTACAAAGTGGTAAATAGAGGTATAATTCATAGTGTCTCTTCCGCTTACGATGAAGTGTGCACTTGCCAGTTCGCGACCCTTTCTGCTTTCATAGTTCGTATAAAATTTGAATCCGTCGGTACTTAAACCTTTCAGCAAAACAGCTCGTACAGATGGCATGCCATTTCTGTAAAAGTCACATAAATATTTTCGCAAACCGTATTGATGACTACAGAAGACAATTATTCGGGCATTACTTAGTAGCTGTGGCAAGGAACATGGCGTTCGGTTCGAAAATCTGCGGCGTTTTACAGGCTTCTTCGAACCATGCTTTGAACTGTCCGATAGGCTCTTTGCTCACTAGTTGATCCTCAGTAAAAGTTTCACTTTTATCCTTATATTTAATTCGTATTCCTGTTAGATGTAAATAAATGTGATTGAGAAACTGTCGATCAGAAATAGGTACAATGTGTTCAGCTAAATGAGACTTTAATGAGGTCATTTGAAGTAACTTTTCCCCTTGAAAAATATTTCTCCGCGGCTTTATTAAGGAGTTATTAACAAAAAACAAGGATCAATCAGAGCGTTGCTACCGCGGTCGGAATCCGGCTCAGCCATAGGTTCCGTTAGGCGTGTGTTGGCATTGAAATTTATTGAATAAATTCCCCATAAATGCGTTTATATAGTCTCAATAATCGTAAATTTAAAAAATTGGAACCCGTCATTTTGACGGGTCTAATAGCTCTAGTTTGAATCGATTAATATCCAACTCTGTCATGTGACTGCTCTTGTTTAACGCTAATATTCGCGCGCATCCTTGTGAGCCATGACGACTGATCACGCGCGTAGGTGTTCGATGACAAGTGTTTTTCCTGCAGTTGGAACAACATTTATTCGGAAAAAGAGGAATTTGGCAGTTATCAAGGTACAACGATTGTTTGATCTTAATAATTATTATTTCTCAGTGATAATGTTACCTCCGATGTCAAGATTGTAGTTCGTATTCTGCGCGGCAGGCCTTGCAGACGACATCACAACCGTAGTCGGCACTGGTTTCACAAAGAAACAGCTGACTACTGTCAAACAGTGTGAATGTTACTGGTGAAAATTCGAGGAAACACGCGACACGTTGGCGACAGAATTTGTCGGTGTGCGTAGTATGAACTAGCTTCGTGAAACTGGAGGTGACTGGAGGTTATCAGTAATTTCGTTCCTCTCTGGCGGAAGATGGCGCGCAGTATCATAAGATGTCGGAAGTTACAATTGCAAATATTGTGAAACAGTATCGCTCATGTTTGAAATTTTTTGTTTTCTGCAAGGCTTTTACGCTTATATAACTGGCATTGATCAGGACCTCGTAGGTTTATTTCTATCCATAAAACGTGATGTAAAATTCGTGTATCGATGATTTTTACGCAATTTTTGAAAACAGAGAAACGTTTCTACCCCACTGGAATGATCACAGTTGAGACATGTAAATATAGAATGAAAATATCTTATAATATCCTTCGTTGCGTAGCTTATTACGGTAATAATACGAGTGTAATGTTTACGAAACTTCTAGTACATAAAGTACCCAAGTTTCATTAAAATATCGATATTATGAAATATGAATAAATAAAGGCACATCATAATCGTACCCTTCATTTTATTTATATGTACATGAGTTACATCATATAACTTCCCTATATGACATATCTACCAAATAAATTTATATAATGTACAATACTAGCATACTAACTACACAAACTTGCGATTAACCATCCGCGAACCAGATGCGGTTTAATTAACCCTAGCGGATTTAACTGCTATTTTGAAATATGGATAAGATGTTTGCGTTTTTAAACATAGATCGTTCATTTTTAACAGACAAATCTTTGTATTATTTGGATCCGATCCCATTATAATAATAAATTAACTCTACACGGTTCAAGGTGAGACTTTTATTCACTTGGTTCGCGGATCGTTAAGCCAATTTTAAGTAGCGTTTGGTCCATTTGTACGTTTTTTCCACAGACATTCGATACAACCCATGTACAGGGGACTCTCTCTCTCTCTCTCTCTGAACTAAATGTATTTAAAACAGTCAGTCATTAAATTTTATTTACAGTAGAAAAATAATAAAATGTTTAGAAAAGTAAAAAGGAACAATTTAATTCAATTAACAAGTATAAAATTTTATGCAATCTCTCTTAACCAAGTATTCAGTTCTTTAATGCCATTGAATGTACTCCATTCTGCAAAGTCTGCGTATTCAACTGAGAAAATTCGATATCTTTTCCTTCTTTGCCAAGGAACATATTCGTGGAAGACGCATCAGTAGTTTCCAGCTGACTTGTTTTTGTCATACGCAGTACATTCATTTTTCTCCGTAATACAATTTTTACAAGAGAATAACCCTTTGCCACAAGCTGGTCTTGCCTATTAGATAAAAGCACACACTTCTTTTATGTAGCAGGGTCATATAATACATATATTGTACAGGTACCTAAAAATAAACAATTTTTCAAATTATTGTTATTACAGAATATAATGCGCCATCACCTGTATTAACTTACTCTGCAGCATCACAAACATTTTTTTGAATACCATAATCACATAAACCAATGGTTTCACAGATAACAAACTGATTATACTATCTACAGTGTACACACTCGTATCCAGGAATACCAACCAGTTTAAAGGTATGCTAAATGTACAAATAATAACTGGATTATAATGTTGATATGTATTTGTTTTTGTTAAACTTACCATGTTAATTATAAGATCTGCCTTTTATTTTGTAGATACATAAATTCTAACAAATTTGGAATGCAATAAATGTGCAGATATCAACATTTTATCAGCAGGTTGGACCTTCCATATTTTTATATGTGCAGATGGACTCCTCTGCCCCACAAGTTAAACAACGCTGGACAAAGTAAATGCTCTTAAAAAATATACTTATTTCTAGTTTAGATAAGTATAGAATTATAAAATTTTCTCCTTTGTACCCATTGCATTCTTATTATTTATATGATCATAGAATCCTTTTAAATGAATAATCACTAATAGGCTTGATAAATGACATGGAAAAACTACATGAAAACCACAAAGATAATTATAAACTATTTATGAACTACGAAAAAGAAACTGCAATATTACTTATAAGATATACAGATCTCGAAAAAACGTCAAATTGTTGACATATTTTATGTAATTTTTTATGCATGATCATCATTTCTTCTAATAGAACCTATGAAAGATAAGATAATATAAGGATAACCTATAAGATTGTGTACATTACCTAGCGTTGTGATAATTCCTATTAAGCAAACGAATGCGTTAACAAGTTGGGAATCATCATTGGAATCCGTTAATGGTTTCACGTATTTTTCCATTGTTTCAATATTATATCACCGTTAGTAGGATGCTGACAGGTTTTCAGCGGACATAGATTGGTAATTAGGTAAGCGACATCTACACCAGTATTCTGGTACCTGTGGATGCACTTACCTGTCGGTAATATAGTATAGGAGTAGACCAATCACCATATGGGGTTTCGTGTCTAACGAGATGAAATACCGACATCGTTAACAACAATTAGATTTCTTACGCCCTCTACGCTGACGAACGGTAAATGTTGCAATTAGATCCACGAGAAGCTTAGACCATATACCCATAATAAATGGAAGGACCTCCGATCGAAGGAATACCAATTTTAGACAAAAAATATCAATTTTAAGAGAAGAAACTTTTGAAAAGTTCCGAAGCAAATTTCAATTAGAAATCCAGGAAAAAAGGTGACGATGAAAAACTGTGTTCTTCGGTTAGTAATTCAAAGGAGATTACCAAGAAGCTGAAGGTGGACCAGGGGAAAACAAGGAAAGCATTGAAGGCCCACCTTGGCTCATCCCGAGCTAACCTAAAGTAAATTCTGACACACAATTCAATTAAATACACAAGTTTTTATAATTAGTAAGTCTTAAATTCTATTTTACAATGTTATCACGAATTATAAATCAGCAGCTATTAGCTCGATATTATTCTCTATTTGTACGATACTAAAAGTTCTTACAAATAGAGAATAATACCGATTGCCCAGGTCTCACCACGAGGAGGTTGCTGCACAAGAGACCCGAAAGGAAGCCAGAAGGAATTCAATATGCTTCCTTCTGACTCCCTTTCTTACAACGACGGTTTCGAGTCTTAGAAACTAAATTTCGCAGAGTATGTCGAGTAATTATTGCGGAGAAAAAGGAGTGAGTCGGAGAAGAAGTCTCCGATTCACGGGAGCTGAAAAACGAATCAGGCAAAAGGCTCTGATTTTTTCAAGGAGAGAAACAAAACCGAACCAGAGCAGAAGGCTCTGGTTCGAGGGTGACGCGACGCGTACAATGCTTGCAGCCCAACTCCAGCCAGCATCGATACCCGACGTGTCCTCACGAAGAGCGATGGCCGAGAGAAGCGTTCAAACGATACCCTAAGTTTCCCCCACCCACCTGTCGCCAGGCAACGACTAGCGTTGAGGCGACTCGGGTGGACTTACGGCAGGGAGGATTTTACACGAGTGAACAGGTCTCTCGAACATCCCTCTCAATGGATCTACGCCGAGCACCGGTACCAACCGGTCTGGTACATACAAGCAAGGTCCGACACAGCAGAAGGCTGTGTCGGAGTCAAAACTCGAGTCGAGCAAAGTGAAGTTACGGCAATAATTACTCGACATAATTACAACGACGATAAACAGTCTTAATAACTAACTCACGCACACCAGTCGAGCAATTATTGTGGCAAGAAAAGGAAACTAAATGGGACAAGTCTCTGAACAATGTGAGACAAAATGAACATGTAGCAGAAAGCTCTGAGTCGCGAGGCAACAATAAAAAAATCAAAGCAGAAGGCTGAGATTTACACAAAAGAAAAATGAAAGGAGCGGACCAGAGCCGAGGGCTCTGGTCACCACCGACTAGTCACAGCAGAAGGCTGTGACCCAAATCAACAAGCAAATTTAACAAACTGCATCTAACACAATAATTGCTCGACAACTAATACTATCTTACAAATAATGCGATCTTCGATCGATGCGGTGTCTTCATCCGACGATAAATTTGCTCATCTGTTGAACTTTATCTGGAACAGACTAATAATAATTAGACACAATACAATAGAGGAACCGAAATAGAAGTAGACGATGGAAAGAAGACAAACCCCGTACACAAGTACGGCCTACCTAACACGCACAAGAGTGCGAATCTAACCAGCTCACGAGAGCCAAACTAACCCCGTACACGAGTACGGCCTACCTAACACGCAAAAGAGTGCGAAACTACCAGCTCACGAGAGCCAAACTAACCCCGTACACGAGTACGGCCTACCTAACATGCACACGAGTGCAAATCTACCAGCTCACAAGAGCCAAGCTAACCCCGTACACGAGTACGGCCTACCTAACACGCAAAAGAGTGCGAAACTACCAGCTCACGAGAGCCAAACTAACCCCGTACACGAGTACGGCCTACCTAACACGCAAAAGAGTGCGAAACTACCAGCTCACGAGAGCCAAACTAACCCCGTACACGAGTACGGCCTACCTAACATGCACACGAGTGCAAATCTACCAGCTCACAAGAGCCAAGCTAACCCCGTACACGAGTACGGCCTACCTAACACGCAAAAGAGTGCGAAACTACCAGCTCACGAGAGCCAAACTAACCCCGTACACGAGTACGGCCTACCTAACATGCACACGAGTGCAAATCTACCAGCTCACAAGAGCCAAGCTAACCCCGTACACGAGTACGGCCTACCTAATATGCACAAGAGTGCGAATCTAACCGGCTCACGAGAGCCAACCTACGACCAGCTCACGAGAGCCAAGCTAACCCCGTACACGAGTACGGCCTACCTAATATGCACAAGAGTGCAAATCTAACAGGCTCACGAGAGCCAAACTAACCCCGTAAACGAGTACGGCCTACCTAACATGCACAAGAGTGCAAATCTAACGGCTCACGAGAGCCAAACCAACCCCGTACACAAGTACGGCCTAACCGACAAGAAACTAAGAGTAGATGAAGTCAGAACTTCAATCTACTGAGGTGGCGCTTCGGGGCGCCCCGGGTTCGCCAATACCCGTACTCACCCACAGCAGTGAGTCCCTGAGGGACCTCCGTTCGGAGGAATACCAATTTAAAACCAGACATATAAATTTTAGAATAAGAACTTTTGAAAGTTCAGAAATAAATTTCAATTGGAAAGATGAACAATTCCAATCCAAAATAAATCAAACGAAATTGGGACGCAACAAGATAAACTTTAAGAAAAGTAACTTTTGAAAAGTTCAGAAGCGAATTTCAATTAGAAATCCAAAAGAAAGTTACGATGTTTATTGAATGAAAAAGTATTCCGAAACAAGAAGTCTGTTTCGATTAATAATTAAAAGGAGCTGCCAAGAAGGCGTAGGTGGACCAAGGGTAAACAAGGAAAGCACGAAGGAAAGCAGAAAGGACCCTTAGCCCACCCCAAGCAAGTATAAAATAAATTCAGACACAATTCAATTAAATCCACAAGTTTTTATTATCAGTACGTCTTCAATTTTATTTCACAATGTTATCGCAAATTACAAATGAGCAGCTATTAGCTCGATTTTATTCATTATTTGTAAGATAATAGAAGATCTAACAAATAGAGAATATTATCGATTGCCCGGGTCTCACCACGAGGAGGTTGCTGCACAAGAGACCCGAAAGGAAGCCAGAAGGAATTCAATACGCTTCCTTCTGACTCCCTTTCTTACAACGACGCTTTCAAGCCTTACAAACTAAATTTCGCAACGTATGTCGAGTAATTATTGCGGAGAAAAAGGTGTGAGTCGGAGAAGAAGTCTCCGATCCACGGTGGGTGAAAAACGAATCAGGCAGAAGGCTCTGATTCTTTCGAAGAGAGAAACAAAACCGAACCAGAGCAGAAGGCTCTGGATCGAGGGTGACGCGACGCGTACAATGCTTGCAGAACCAACTCCAGCCAGCACCGATACCCGACGTGTCCTCACGAAGAGCGATGGCCGAGAGAAGCGTTCAAACGATACCCTAAGTTTCCCCCACCCACCTGTCGCCAGGCAACGACTAGCGTTGAGGCGACTCGGGTGGACTTACGGCAGGGAGGATTTTACACGAGTGAACAGGTCTCTCGAACATCCCTCTCAATGGATCTACGCCGAGCACCGGTACCAACCGGTCTGGTACATACAAGCAAGGTCCGACACAGCAGAAGGCTGTGTCGGAGTCAAAACTCGAGTCGAGCAAAGTGAAGTTACGGCAATAATTACTCGACATAATTACAACGACGATAAACAGTCTTAATAACTAACTCACGCACACCAGTCGAGCAATTATTGTGGCAAGAAAAGGAAACTAAATGGGACAAGTCTCTGAACAATGTGAGACAAAATGAACATGTAGCAGAAAGCTCTGAGTCGCGAGGCAACAATAAAAAAATCAAAGCAGAAGGCTGAGATTTACACAAAAGAAAAATGAAAGGAGCGGACCAGAGCCGAGGGCTCTGGTCACCACCGACTAGTCACAGCAGAAGGCTGTGACCCAAATCAACAAGCAAATTTAACAAACTGCATCTAACACAATAATTGCTCGACAACTAATACTATCTTACAAATAATGCGATCTTCGATCGATGCGGTGTCTTCATCCGACGATAAATTTGCTCATCTGTTGAACTTTATCTGGAACAGACTAATAATAATTAGACACAATACAATAGAGGAACCGAAATAGAAGTAGACGATGGAAAGAAGACAAACCCCGTACACAAGTACGGCCTACCTAACACGCACAAGAGTGCGAATCTAACCAGCTCACGAGAGCCAAACTAACCCCGTACACGAGTACGGCCTACCTAACACGCAAAAGAGTGCGAAACTACCAGCTCACGAGAGCCAAACTAACCCCGTACACGAGTACGGCCTACCTAACATGCACACGAGTGCAAATCTACCAGCTCACAAGAGCCAAGCTAACCCCGTACACGAGTACGGCCTACCTAATATGCACAAGAGTGCGAATCTAACCGGCTCACGAGAGCCAACCTACGACCAGCTCACGAGAGCCAAGCTAACCCCGTACACGAGTACGGCCTACCTAATATGCACAAGAGTGCAAATCTAACAGGCTCACGAGAGCCAAACTAACCCCGTACACGAGTACGGCCTACCTAATATGCACAAGAGTGCAAATCTAACGGCTCACGAGAGCCAAACCAACCCCGTACACAAGTACGGCCTAACCGACAAGAAACTAAGAGTAGATGAAGTCAGAACTTCAATCTACTGAGGTGGCGCTTCGGGGCGCCCCGGGTTCGCCAATACCCGTACTCACCCACAGCAGTGAGTCCCTGAGGGACCTCCGTTCGGAGGAATACCAATTTAAAACCAGACATATAAATTTTAGAATAAGAACTTTTGAAAGTTCAGAAATAAATTTCAATTGGAAAGATGAACAATTCCAATCCAAAATAAATCAAACGAAATTGGGACGCAACAAGATAAACTTTAAGAAAAGTAACTTTTGAAAAGTTCAGAAGCGAATTTCAATTAGAAATCCAAAAGAAAGTTACGATGTTTATTGAATGAAAAAGTATTCCGAAACAAGAAGTCTGTTTCGATTAATAATTAAAAGGAGCTGCCAAGAAGGCGTAGGTGGACCAAGGGTAAACAAGGAAAGCACGAAGGAAAGCAGAAAGGACCCTTAGCCCACCCCAAGCAAGTATAAAATAAATTCAGACACAATTCAATTAAATCCACAAGTTTTTATTATCAGTACGTCTTCAATTTTATTTCACAATGTTATCGCAAATTACAAATGAGCAGCTATTAGCTCGATTTTATTCATTATTTGTAAGATAATAGAAGATCTAACAAATAGAGAATATTATCGATTGCCCGGGTCTCACCACGAGGAGGTTGCTGCACAAGAGACCCGAAAGGAAGCCAGAAGGAATTCAATACGCTTCCTTCTGACTCCCTTTCTTACAACGACGCTTTCAAGCCTTACAAACTAAATTTCGCAACGTATGTCGAGTAATTATTGCGGAGAAAAAGGTGTGAGTCGGAGAAGAAGTCTCCGATTCACGGGAGATCAAAAACGAATCAGGCAGAAGGCTCTGATTCTTTCGAAGATAGAAACAAAACCGAACCAGAGCAGAAGGCTCTGGATCGAGGGTGACGCGACGCGTACAATGCTTGCAGAACCAACTCCAGCCAGCACCGATACCCGACGTGTCCTCACGAAGAGCGATGGCCGAGAGAAGCGTTCAAACGATACCCTAAGTTTCCCCCACCCACCTGTCGCCAGGCAACGACTAGCGTTGAGGCGACTCGGGTGGACTTACGGCAGGGAGGATTTTACACGAGTGAACAGGTCTCTCGAACATCCCTCTCAATGCATCTACGCCGAGCACCGGTACCAACCGGTCTGGTACATACAAGCAAGGTCCGACACAGCATAAGGCTGTGTCGGAATCAAAAATCGAACCGAGCAAACTGAAGTTACGGCAATAATTACTCGACATTTATACAATACTGATAAACAAGCTTAATAACTAACGCACGCAATCGAATCGAGCAATTATTGTGAGCCAAAAAAAAACTAAATCTGACAAGTCTCTGAACAATTCCAGAGAAAATAAAAATGGAGCAGAAGGCTCAGATTTACGAGAAAGAAAAATGAAAGAAGCGAACCAGAGTAGTAGCCTCTGGTTCGAGGGTGACGCTACCAACTGGTCACAGCAGAAGGCTGTGACCCAAATCAACAAGCGAAACTAACAAAATAAATCGAACACAATAATTGCTCGACAACTAATACTAACTTATTAATAACGAGGAGTCTTCATACGATTCATTTTTTTCGTTCGACGATGAACAGGCTGAACTGTTGTAATTCAACTAAAACAGACTAATAATAATTAGACACAAAATGAAGGAACACCGAAGTATTCGATGAAGAAATGATGACCCCGTACACGAGTACGGCCTACCTAATATGCACAAGAGTGCCAATCTACCAGCTCACGAGAGCCAAACTAACCCCGTACACGAGTACGGCCTACCTACATGCACAAGACTGCAAATCTAACCGGCTCACGAGAGCCAAACTAACCCCGTACACGAGTACGGCCTACCTAACATGCACAAGAGTGCAAATCTACCAGCTCACGAGAGCCAAACCTAACACCAGCTCACGAGAGCCAAGCTAACCCCGTACACGAGTACGGCCTACCTACATGCACAAGAGTGCAAATCTAACAGGCTCACGAGAGCCAAACTAACCCCGTACACGAGTACGGCCTTCCTAATATGCACAAGAGTGCGAATCTAACCGGCTCACGAGAGCCATAACAACCCCGTACACGAGTACGGCCTAACCGACAACAAACTAAGAGTAGATGAAGACAGAACTTCAATCTACTGAGGTGGCGCTTCGGGGCGCCCCGGGTTCGCCAATACCCGTACTCACCCACAGCAGTGAGTCCCTGAGGGACCTCCGTTCGGAGGAATACCAATTTTAAATCAGATAGATAAATTTTAAAAGAGGAACTTTTGAAAGTTCAGGAGTAAATTTCAATTGGAAAGATGAACAGTTCCATTCGAAAATAAATCTAACGAGATAGGGACGCAACGACCTAAGGCTAGGGTCGCCCCGGATTTGCCAATACCCGTACTCACCCACGGCCCCGACCGTGAGTGAGCCCCTCGAAGGACCTCCGTTCGGAGGAATACCAATTTAAATCCAAATATATAAATTTTATAATAGGAACTTTTGTAAGTTCAGGGGTAAATTTCGATGAGAAATAAACAAAAAAATTTACGATGTTCATTGAATGAGGTAATCCGTAACCCGAAGGTAATCCGAAACAAAAACTGAGTGTTTCGGTTAACAATTGAAAGGGGCTTACCGAGAAGGTGAATGTGGGCCAAGGGTAAACAATGAAAGTAAATTCAGACACAATTCGATTAAATCCACAAGTTTTTATAATTTGTAAGTTTTAAATTTTATTTCACAATGCTATCGCAAATTATAAATGAGCAGCTATTAGCTCGATATTATTCTCTATTTGTAAGATACTTGAAGTTGTTACAAATAGAGAATAATACCGATTGCCCGGGTCTCACCACGAGGAGGTTGCCGCACAAGAGACCCGAAAGGAAGCCAGAACGAATTCAACACGCTTCCTTCTGACTCCCTTTCTTACAACGATGATTTCAAACTTATTAACTAAATTTCGCAGTTCGCTAAATGGGAAAGATTACTTTTCCACAGACGGAAAAGGTCACTTTACCATTTAGCGTATGTCGAGTAATTGTTGCGGGGCAAAAGGTGTGAATCGGAGAAGAAGTCTCCGATCCACGAGGGATCAAGAACGAATCAGGCAGAAGGCTCTGATTCTTTCAATGAGAGAAACAAAACCGAACCAGAGCAGAAGGCTCTGGTTCGAGGGTGACGCGACGCGTACAATGCTTGCAGCCCAACTCCAGCCAGTACCGATACCCGACGTGTCCACACGAAGAACGATGGCCGAGAGAAGCGTTCAAACGATACCCTAAGTTTCCCCCACCCACCTGTCGCCAGGCAACGACTAGCGTTGAGGCGACTCGGGTGGACTTACGGCAGGGAGGATTTTACACGAGTGAACAGGTCTCTCGTACATCCCTCTCAATGTTTCTTCGCCGAGTACCGGTACCAACCGGTCTGGTACATACAAGCAAGGCCGACACAGCCTAAGGCTGTGTCGGAGTCAAAAATCGAACCGAGCAAAGTGAAATTATGGCAAAAATTACTCGACATTATTACAACGACGATAAACAAATCTCAAAAACTAACGTACGCACGCAAGTCGAGCAATTATTGTGGACAAAAGAAGGAAATTGAATCAGACAAGTCTCTGAACAATGCGAGACAAAATAAAAGCAAGCGAATTTGACAAAGTGAATCTAACACAATAATTGCTCGACAACTAATACTAACTTATAAATAATATGACGTCTTCGTACCACGTGTTGTCTTCGTTCGACGATAAAATTTCTCATCTGTTGTACTCGCTCTGAAACAGACTAATAATAATTAGGCAAGATACAACGGAGGAATCGAAGTAATAGAAGACGACGAAATAAAGAACAAACGATGACCCCGTACACGAGTACGGCCTACCTAACACGCACAAGAGTGCGAAATCTAACCAGCTCACGAGAGCCAAACCTAACACCAGCTCACGAGAGCCAAGCTAACCCCGTACACGAGTACGGCCTACCTAATATGCACAAGAGTGCGAATCTAATCGGCTCACGCGAGCCAAAATAACCCCGTACACGAGTACGGCCTACCTAATATGCACGAGAGTGCGAATCTAACCGGCTCACGAGAGCCAAACTAACCCCGTACACGAGTACGGCCTACCTAATATGCACAAGAGTGCGAATCTAACCGGCTCACGAGAGCCATAACAACCCCGTACACGAGTACGGCCTAACCGACAACAAACTAAGAGTAGATGAAGACAGAACTTCAATCTACTGAGGTGGCGCTTCGGGGCGCCCCGGGTTCGCCAATACCCGTACTCACCCACAGCAGTGAGTCCCTGAGGGACCTCCGTTCGGAGGAATACCAATTTAAAACCAGATATATAAATTTTAGAATAAGAACTTTTGAAAGTTCAGAAATAAATTTCAATTGGAAACATGAACAATTCCAATAGGAAATAAATCAAACGAAATGGGGACGCAACGACATAAAGGTTAGGGTCATAGCAATTTTAAGAAACAGAACTTTTAAAAAGTTCAGAAGCAAATTTCAATTAGAAATCCAGAAAAAATGTACGATGTTTATTGAACGAAAAAGTATTCCGAAACAAGAAGTGTGTGTTTCGATTAATAATTCATAGGAGGTGCCAAGAAGGCGTAGGTGGGCCAAAGGTAAACAAGGAAAGAGCGAAGGAAAGCAGGAAGGACCCTTGGCCCACCCCATGCAGGTTTAAAATAAATTCAGACACACAATTCAATTAAATACACAAGTTTTTATTATCAGTACGTCTTAAATTTTATTTCACAATGTTATCGCAAATTATAAATGAGCAGCCATTAGCTCGATATTATTCTTTATTTGCAAGATAATAGAAGATCTAACAAATAGAGAATATTATCGATTGCCCGGGTCTCACCACGAGGAGGTTGCTGCACAAGAGACCCGAAAGGAAGCCAGAAGGAATTCAATACGCTTCCTTCTGACTCCCTTTCTTACAACGACGCTTTCGAGTTTTACAAACTAAATTTCGCAACGTATGTCGAGTTATTATTGCGGATAAAAAATGTGTGAGTCGGAGAAGAAGTCTCCGATCCACGGTGGGTGAAAAACGAATCAGGCAGAAGGCTCTGATTCTTTCGAAGAGAGAAACAAAACCGAACCAGAGCAGAAGGCTCTGGATCGAGGGTGACGCGACGCGTACAATGCTTGCAGAACCAACTCCAGCCAGCACCGATACCCGACGTGTCCTCACGAAGAGCGATGGCCGAGAGAAGCGTTCAAACGATACCCATTTCCCCCACCCACCTGTCGCCAGGCAACGACTAGCGTTGAGGCGACTCGGGTGGCCTTACAGCAGAGAGGATTTTACACGAGTGAACAGGTCTCTCAACCATCCCTCTCAATGGATCTACGCCGAGCACCGGTACCGACCGGTCTGGTACATACAAGCAAGGTCCGACACAGCTGAAGGCTGTGTCGGAATCAAAAATCGAACCGAGCAAAGTGAAGTTACGGCAATAATTACTCGACATATATATAATACTAACAAACAAGCTTAATAACTAACGCACGCATGCAAGTCGAGCAATTATTGTGAGAAAAGAAAACTAAGTCAGACAAGTCTCTGAACAATGAAAGAGATAATAAAAATGGAGCAGAAGGCTCAGATTTACAAAAAAGAAAAATGAAAGAAGCGAACCAGAGCAGAAGGCTCTGGTTCGAGGGTGACGCTACCAACTGGTCACAGCAGAAGGCTGTGACCAAAATCAACAAGCGAAACTAACAAAGTAAATCTAACACAATAATTGCTCGAGAACTAATACGAACTTATAAATACTGTGAAGTCTTCTTAAAATTCGTTGTCTTCGTTCGACGATAATCATGGTGAACTGTTGTAATTCAACTAAAACAGACTAATAATAATTAGACACAAAATGAAGTAACGCCGAAGTATTCGATGAAGAAATGAAGACCCCGTACACGAGTACGGCCTACCTAATATGCACAAGAGTGCAAATCTAACCAGCTCACGAGAGCCAAACTAACCCCGTACACGAGTACGGCCTACCTAACATGCACAAGAGTGCGAATCTAACCAGCTCACGAGAGCCAAACTAACCCCGTACACGAGTACGGCCTACCTAATATGCACAAGAGTGCGAATCTAATCGGCTCACGAGAGCCAAACTAACCCCGTACACGAGTACGGCCTACCTAACATGCACAAGAGTGCGAATCTAACGTGCTCACGAGAGCCAAAATAACCCCGTACACAAGTACGGCCTACCCGACACGAAACTAAGAGTAGATGAAGTCAGAACTTCCATCTACTGAGGTGGCGCTTCGGGGCGCCCCGGGTTCGCCAATACCCGTACTCACCCACAGCAGTGAGTCCCTGAGGGACCTCCGTTCGGAGGAATACCAATTTAAAACCAGATATATAAATTTTAGAATAAGAACTTTTGAAAGTTCAGAAATAAATTTCAATTGGAAAGATGAACAATTCTAATAGAAAATAAATCAAACGAAATTGGGACGCAACGACATAAAGGATAGGGTCGCCCCGGGTTCGCAACTACTCGTACTCACCCACGGCCCCACCCGTGAGTGAGTCGCCGGGGGACCTCCGTTCGGAGGAATACCAATTTTAAATCAGATAAATAAATTTTAGAAGATGAACTCTTGAAAGTTCAGAAATAATTTTTAATTTGAAAGTTGAACAATTTTAATCAAGAATAAATATAGCGAAATTAGAACGCAACAACCTACAAGCTTGGGTCGCCCCGGGTTCGCTAATACCCGTACTCACTCACGGCCGCATCCGTGAGTGAGCCCATGAGGGAGCTCCGTTCGGAGGAATACCAATTTTAAACCATATACACAAATTTTACAAGGGGGACTTTTGAAAGTTTAGAAATAAATATTCGATCGGAAAGATGGACAATCCGAATCAAAAATAAATCGAACGAAATTGGGACGCAACGACCTACAAGCTCGGGTCGCCCCGAGTTCGTTAATACCCGTACTCACCCACGGGCCCGGCCCGTGAGTGAGCCCCTGAGGGACCTCCGTTCGGAGGAATACCAATTTTATGTTAAAAATATAATATTTCAGAGTACAAATTTTATGTAAAAAATATAATATAATTTCAAAATACCAAATTTATTTCAAAAATATAATATAATATAATAAAATTTCAAAATACCAATTTTATGTCAAAAATATAATATAATATAACAAAATTTCAAAATACCAATTTTATGTCAAAAGTATAATATAATATAATATAATTTCAAAATACCAATTTTATGTGAAAAATATAATATAATATAATAAAATTTCAAAATACCAATTTTATGTCAAAAATATAATATAATGTAATTTCAAGAAAAGAAACTTGTGAAAAATTCCGAAGCAAATTCGAATTAAAAATACAGAAATAATAACACTGTCCAACAAAATTAAATTTTTTCGAGTTTTGCAATACCTGTTGGGTGATTCTTATACACTTTGTCACCCTAAAACCGAATCTGAAAGTAGAATTGCTTCATCGCGCAACGTTTTCGAAAAATTTTGGTTTTTGTAAAAATGCCCGATTTTGATACGAAACGACGTGTTACGCAAAAACTAAATACGCGAGAAAGTTCAAATTTGAGTCAAGAGATAGAGGGGACTCTCCTCTACATATTCATATAGTCAATTATATTTTTATGTACTTCCTAATAGTTGTAAATGGTTGTTAAAGTTTGAAAATGTGCCGACGCGGGTACTTTGTACGCTCTATTTTTGTATTTATGTGAAAAATCCTTTATCTAGCAGGAATTTACTATACAGGAATGCATTCTACAGACATTTCTGGTAAAGAAACCATTCACGAAAAGTATTTGGTTCCCTTAATGTACGAGAAGGATCAGAAAATGTTAATTGACAGCGTGTGCGCGACGCGTTCGCGCCAGACGGCCATTGCAGCCTTTTCGCGACTCGCCAGGGCCGTCGCTATGCGTAGTCGACGTTGGTACCACTCAAGTATGTCTTTGCTTACTATGCTTAATTAAATACATTTTTTTTGTCTTTTTGGGTGCCAATCATTACAAAAGATTATAAAAATACGAGTTATATTCACATTTCATTGTGGAAATGCTTAATAAAGAAAATTGACCGCAGCAATTTTATTTTCAGTAATTGTTGTCTTATCTTTATAATTGTAATACCAATGGACATTCAAGATTCTTCCGATTAAAATAAGTCCAAACACTATGTAAATGGGACTATTTTTATCGATTTTATTGATCGAAGTACATAATTAAGACATAGATCGCTCTATATTAAATCGATAAAATCTCGCGGAAGTGTATAAATCAGCCGGACTGTTTTTGTTATATTCATGACGAAATTATTTTAAAATCAAAACAAGGAATACAATTCCAGCATTAATCATTCATCAAGATATTTCAACAGTGGAAAAACGTTACAAAGGAAAAGACTTATGTGCGGATGCTTGCTGATTACTGCTGGACACTTATTATTGAAAATCGGGATACCAGGAACAAACGTCAAGCAAGGCGGAAACATTTTTAATTTGTTTACATCAGAAATAGGTAAGTTTTTGTATTCAATTTTCTTTATTAAGCATTTCCACAATGAAATGTGAATATAACTCGTATTTTTATAATCTTTTGTAATGATTGGCACCCAAAAAGACAAAAAAAATGTATTTAATTAAGCATAGTAAGCAAAGACATACTTGAGTGGTACCAACGTCGACTACGCATAGCGACGGCCCTGGCGAGTCGCGAAAAGGCTGCAATGGCCGTCTGGCGCGAACGCGTCGCGCACACGCTGTCAATTAACATTTTCTGATCCTTCTCGTACATTAAGGGAACCAAATACTTTTCGTGAATGGTTTCTTTACCAGAAATGTCTGTAGAATGCATTCCTGTATAGTAAATTCCTGCTAGATAAAGGATTTTTCACATAAATACAAAAATAGAGCGTACAAAGTACCCGCGTCGGCACATTTTCAAACTTTAACAACCATTTACAACTATTAGGAAGTACATAAAAATATAATTGACTATATGAATATGTAGAGGAGAGTCCCCTCTATCTCTTGACTCAAATTTGAACTTTCTCGCGTATTTAGTTTTTGCGTAACACGTCGTTTCGTATCAAAATCGGGCATTTTTACAAAAACCAAAATTTTTCGAAAACGTTGCGTGATGGAGCAATTCTACTTTCAGATTCGGTTTTAGGATGACAAAGTGTATAAGAATCACCCAACAGGTATTGCAAAATTTTTTTGGTGTTGGACAGTGTAATTGACGGCTTTCGTTGAATAAACACATATACCAAAATAGAAAATGTATATTTGTATTGTCACTTACCAGCTGTTGAAAGTTGACCAAGGTGAGCGGAGACGGCTTCCAGGAACCGCTGTCCGACCGCGAACCAGCTTAAGGTGGACCAGGGTTGACCAGTGATGTCCACTGCAGCTCTGGAGGATCCCTGGTCCACTCGAAGGTAGGTGAGGGTAGGCCAGGGTGGGCCAGGGTGGGCCAGGGCAGCTCTGGAGAACCTCTGGTCAACTCCAAGGTCCTTCGTCCTTCTGGTCCCGGAGCCCTCCCGTTCCGTCCTGAGTGCGCACCACGACTGACTGACTGAGCGCGGACGCCGTGGTGGGGTGCGCGGTGCGCGGTGCGCAACTCCCCCACCCCAAACTAACTTCGCCAGACTTCGATCGCCGCGATAGTAATTATTGATAAATTTGTTATTTCTGGCTGCTTAATGTTTATAACAATTTCTTTTGGTAATGGTATCAACAAGCAATCCCTTGACCATCTTGCCATCTAATTATTTAGTAAAAATACCTAAAAGATCTCGAGATACAGAGTAACTTTTGAACCATGAATATTCACACGTATTAATTTATCGAACACATTTCACTGATAAATTTATTATTTCTGGCTATTTAATGTTTATAACAATTCCTTTCGCCAATGACGTCGATAAGCACTCCCTTGACCATCATGCCATCTAATTATTTAGTAAAAATAAATTACAGAAACCGTGATATAAAATAACTTTTAAGCCATGAATATTCGCACGCATTAATTTATCGTACGAAATTCGCTGTTAAATTTATTATTTCTGGCTGTTTAATGTTCATAACAATTCCTTTCGCCGATGATGTCGACAAGCACTCCCTTGACCATCATGCCATTTAATTATTTGGTAAAAATAAATTATAGAAACCTAGATATAGAAAAACGTTTAAGCCATGAATATTCGCAGGCATTAATTTATCGAACACATTCACTGATAAATTTATTATTTCTGGCTATTTAATGTTTATAACAATTCCTTTCGCCAATGATGTCGATAAGCACTCCCTTGACCATCATGCCATCTAATTATTTAGTAAAAATAAATTACAGAAACCGTGATATAAAATAACTTTTAAGCCATGAATATTCGCACGCATTAATTTATCGTACGAAATTCACTGTTAAATTTATTATTTCTGGCTGTTTAATGTTCATAACAATTCCTTTCGCCGATGATGTCGACAAGCACTCCCTTGACCATCATGCCATTTAATTATTTGGTAAAAATAAATTATAGAAACCTAGATATAGAAAAACGTTTAAGCCATGAATATTCGCAGGCATTAATTTATCGAACACATTCACTGATAAATTTATTATTTCTGGCTATTTAATGTTTATAACAATTCCTTTCGCCAATGATGTCGATAAGCACTCCCTTGACCATCATGCCATCTAATTATTTAGTAAAAATAAATTAAAGAAACCGTGATATAAAATAACTTTTAAGCCATGAATATTCGCACGCATTAATTTATCGTACGAAATTCACTGTTAAATTCATTATTTCTGGCTGTTTAATGTTCATAACAATTCCTTTCGCCGATGATGTCGACAAGCACTCCCTTGACCATCATGCCATTTAATTATTTGGTAAAAATAAATTATAGAAACCTAGATATAGAAAAACGTTTAAGCCATGAATATCCGCAGGCATTAATTTATCGAACACATTCACTGATAAATTTATTATTTCTGGCTATTTAATGTTTATAACAATTCCTTTCGCCAATGATGTCGACAAGCACTCCCTTGACCATCATGCCATTTAATTATTTGGTAAAAATAAATTATAGAAACCTAGATATAGAAAAACGTTTAAGCCATGAATATTCGCACGCATTAATTTATCGTACCGGTAACTCCGGTAACGCAAAAACGATTTCGGGCCACCACAGTTCTTATATGGATTACCAGACAAAAAGTTTATGGCATCGATATATGAACTGCCTGGGTGCGACCGTGTCCCGGCGTTGACAATAACTCAGCCGGTCGAGCTCGAGGCCGGCCCCGGGTGAACGAACACTGACGTAAACCTTCTGTTTACGTCTGTTGTCATACTAGTCGCGTGGGCCACCGTTTCCCATATTCCACAATATTAAATCAGCTGCCCGTCGTCCTTGGCTCGCTTAGCGAGCCTCGCTAAATCTACCACCTTATCATCTCGCCGTTTGTATAACCCTCACCTCCTGTTATAATATACTATTTAATACTATACAGTCCACGCTTACTCTCTGTCCTTCCCTATCGCAACTTCCATACCTTCTTCCATTCCTTCGCTTCCGTCGCTAGTTCCAAACAAATGTTTATAACAACTCCTTTCGCCAATGATGTCGACAAGCATTCCGTTGATCAACTTGTCACCTAATTTTTTAGTAAAGATAGATGATAGAACTCAAGGTACAGAATAACTTTTAAATCATGAATAAATGTACATTGATAAATGTATTGTCTCTGCTTGTTTAACGATTATAAGAATTCCTTTTACCAATGATGCTGTCGAATACCCTCTTGGCTATCTTATCACCTAATCTTTTTAGTAAAAATAGCTAATAGTACTCGAGATACAGAGTAAATTTTAAAGCATGTCTTGAGCATGTCAAAGTAACTTTTATGCATGATTATTCAACGTATACAAGATACTCGATTCTTATTAAGATTTCTAATTATGATTACTCGGTATTTCATGTCGTGCGACAGGAAACAGCATAAGATGAGATGACTGAACTGGCCTATTCCTACATCTCGTCTGTGATATTAGTTCCACAATATTAGTTCCGACCGATACGGTAGGATGTGACACAAAAATGGTAAAGGGGCTCTAGAGCCCCGCGGACGTGAGACGACAAAATACATTGAGTGATTGGTCTACTCCTGCGCCTAGTCTGTGGTGAAGCCACGAGGCGTATTACCGACCGCTCCCAGGACCCACCTGGGACCCACTTGCAGGCTCGCAGAATAACACAGGGGTTGGCAGTCTTTAACAGTACCTCATTGGTGGCATAACTATATGTACAGCGGCATGGTTCAAATCCTTATTAAGTATTTATATATTATTCTATTTTTATCAGTTTTACTTGCATGGTATTAGTACAGAATGTCATGTTGTTAATTCCTGGATCTTTAAAATATATTTCCTGCTTGTACATTGTGAATTATCACGTTATTTTCCTAAAGAAAGGAAAAGAATTTACGAAAGGACTAACAGTTGGCAGCATCGTCGGAGGAACACGCGGTTAACAAGTGTACATTTCTTTGTTGCACCGGTTCATAAAAGGTATGCATTAAAAGTAATTAACTGTATGTTAGTGTGACAAATTGTAGCAGAGATCAAACCAAGCGTGCTCACAGCAGATATCTACATATACATTAATTCAATTTGTCCATAAAGTGGCAGTGATGTGTTCCATGCTTATCGGACACTCTTGCTGTTACCAGCTGTTACAAGAAGGGAAATAAGAGAACCAACAACGGGAGTTTCATTAACTTTGGTATAGTGCTGCACCAAGCGGCTTATAGCATGACTCAAGTAGTATCACCACAAACAAGATACAATAGGATTAGATTGAATATACAATGTATTTTTCTATCCCGGATTATCATTTTACGATAAGGTAGAGTAACTACGCTACCGACATAATTAGGCGAAAAATGGTTTTACGTGCCTCAACTGTTCGTCTTTATATGAGAATATTCTTCGTTGGTAAAGGGCTCATTCGAAAGAAGAAGGTTCAATCTAGCGCGCGCTGGTCATGAGCTGACGAGATTATGCAGATATTTGGTAATATAAGCGTTAGAAATAGGCCAAAAATTGACGATGTGCATACCGTTGAATCCAAGCATTTTTATGCCATTAGATGAGTTTTCTGGATGAAATCGAAAGTAGCATCCGTTACAAAATACTTACAGCTACAAATTGAACTATATTTTGTCTTGATTCTCTGCGAAATAAAGCCAAAAACTTGAACCACGATTCTGGCGTCAGAATTCATAATATCAATAATGCAGAGCAAAAAATGTGACAAGTTAGGTACAGACTTAGGACCCGTCGTATCTAGACCGGATCCTTTGAGTCAATTCTTGAATGTATTACCGTAGGAATTTTCGAACTTTTGAGGGCTTAAATTAAAGGTGGAAAATACCACTTTATGACACGGTTATTTAGGTTTAAAAAGAAAAGGAACGTCTGCAAAAATTTGGAAACCCCCAATCCCTTGAATTGTTAGAATCAAATTCCTCTGACCTTTCCAGACTCTCAAAGGATGTCGAAGCCAATAGTATTCGTAACCGGAAACGCGAAGAAGCTGGAGGAATTCATAGCCATCCTCGGGAAGAATTTCCCCCGAGAGATCACTAGTAAAAAGATTGATCTCCCAGAGTACCAAGGAGAGATCGACGATATTTGTCGCAACAAATGTCGATCTGCTGCGGATTTGGTCAAAGGCCCGGTTATCATAGAGGACACGTGTCTATGCTTTAACGCGATGAAGGGCTTACCTGGTCCCTACATCAAATGGTTCCTGGACAAACTGGGTCCGGATGGTCTTCATCAAATGCTTCAGGGCTGGGAAGACAAATCAGCGGAAGCGGTTTGCACTTTTGCCTATTGCGCCGGAGAACCGGAAGACCCTATTTTATTGTTTCAAGGACGAACGCAAGGGACCATCGTGAGTCCTCGAGGACCACGGGACTTCGGTTGGGATCCTTGTTTCCAGCCCATGGATAGCGACAAAACGTACGCAGAGTTGCCGAAAGAAGTCAAGAATCAGATCTCTCATCGTAGCAAAGCACTACAGATGTTGAAGAACCATTTTATGACGGATGTTGAGCATTGATCGCATTGTTTCCACTGTGTGGACAGTATTAATTTAATAATAAGTATAGATACGAGGGAGATGATTGTGCATTGTTTATTATTCCTTCTTTCCCAGACAAATGTTTATTTCCTCGAGTGCAGCACCGAATATCTCGAGAAAGCAAGCTGGAGCACTTTGACCCAATATCTCCGCGATGGTTCCATCTGCTATCGAAGGTGATTTTGCAGTAAAATAACATACTTAACGAATTGCAAGATGATACCTCTATCAGAACCCGATACTCTTTTTGTTATTGTTTGTTACAAGCGGCGGTAAACACTCGCTATCGCTTAAATATTTCTTTGAGTTATCTCAAATAGAGGGAGTTCATTATTCGTGGTTCTCTGGTACAGCAGGCAATTAGATTTTTGCATAATTTTTATGAATAGATGATTTTGTTCCGCAATTATGAGAGATTTCAATGCCGTGGAAGATAGGAAAACGGGAAAAGTAGGAAATAAGAAAAAATACGGGCTTTGTTACGTATTGTTATAAAACGAATGCATATTTGCACAATTACTGGAATTATAATGAAAAGAGCAGGCCGGTTCAACGATACCCGAGAGGGTTATCTTTCGCATTGATTAATTCACACCACCCCTTTGTGAGAGGTTATCGTGGGCGATTGTCTTTTCTCTGACTATCGAAATCCGCCAATTTTTCGCCATATAAAAGGAGAAAGCCACGTTCCGTGGTATCAGTCCTTCTTGGAGTGGTGTGCCGCGATGAACTTCTTAATTGGTAAGTGAAAAACAAAAATAAACAATTTAGAACTCAAACAGAACGTCCAGCAGTCTGAGCAATCCCTAATCTAAGTAAAAATACTCCGACCGAATTGCTGCTGTTAAAAATCATTTTCCCTACAGTCTATTTGGTCTTCAACAAGCTGCCCCCAGTGGATATTCCGAGGTGATCGAAGATATAATTAAGCAATGAAGAATTTTCCTCAAAGGATGTAAAGATCGCAGCTATGTTTTAACTAAATGTGATCAAAGGTTTCGAAAAGGCTCACGTGACGAAGATTTTTTCAATGACCAAGGTAGGTAACGACAGATGGGAACATCCCGAAATTGTTGGTTAATGTTCTCTTTGGTTGTTACCACTAGATAATTAATTCTGGATCTTGTTATGTCGCCTGCAACGATCAACCGAATCATTATCAATGCCTGTGAGTCTTCGGACCCCCAATTATAGAGCTGGCAACAGTGTTGTTGGATGCTAATTAATCGCAGATGTATCATCCTTGTATACGATTCAACGTGTTGTGGAAACAATGAATAAAATAATGAAGTTATATTTCACACAATCTCTCATTTATTAAATGAATTCTTCCACCCTTTCTGTCATTCACAAACGAAGATGACCGAAGTTATGCGCTCTTCCTACGCTTTTCCTTGGCATATTATTATTATATTCAAACCTAAAAGGATAAGGATAATTTTTTAAGTATTGTATTTAATTTTAGAGGTATTCGTCTGTGTGCTAAATTATTTAATTATGGAAAATTAAAGAGATAGTCCCTGAGACAAATTTTGGCTATCAAGTTTCGGGTTTACCAAAGAAATTCGAGTAATTTTGAAGGGTATTTTGGGACGGTCGCTCAGTGATCTATGTGTTAAGGATTATTTTATTATTTAACATACAGAAAAATACATTTTTTATTAGTTTTTTACTATTGTCAATTATGTTCTGCAAAGTTTGCTGGAGAAAACAGCTCGCCTCCGTGGCGCAATCGGCTAGCGCGTTCGGCTGTTAACCGAAAGGTTGGTGGTTCGAGCCCACCCGGGGGCGTTTATTTTTTTATTTTTCAAAATTTGCACTAAATCTTATTAACAACAATTCAATAACACTCTGAAGTATCGCTTGACATTGCACATTTATTTACATTAATCGTTAAATCGAATTAATGCGGACAGCAAGTCCATATATATCTACCTCGCTAAAGTCAGCCAATCAGAAGCGTTTATTCTTTTTATCGTTTCGGACCTACGAGAAAACGCACTGGTTATAATTCAAGTATACTCTGAAATATCGGCTAACATTGTAGATCTAGTTGTAGATCTAGCCAGTTATTATTGTTGAATGAAATGTTACCGTGGACAGAAAGTCCATTTAAATTTGCCTCGCAAAATTGACCGCTTGGAGTCGCGCCAGTTTAGTTTCTCGTCGAGCCGGGCGCAGACTCCATCTTCCTTTTATCAACGCATGTACCCTACACGAGGAGAAAAGTGATAATTTCAAGATCGAGCACAGGATTCATTACGTAAGGATTATTTATATTAATTAAACAACTGTCGGCGTTCCTCTATTTCAATAGTATTCCGATCGTTCAAAGTTGTCAGCCATTTAGTCTTAATCATAAATTCGATGAGAACTAGAGCTCCTCCCGGCCGGTTGTTTAACGCAGTTTTATCAGTTACGGTCTTCTAAATCAATCCTAATCGTAGAATCCTCTTAATTTCTTTATTTCCTTTCGTTCTTTCAATTAGATACTGAAATTCCTTTTTCAACTACCTTGCGATACGTTCACTAATCGTATAAAGGTTCAGGTTAGGTTAGCTCGGCCATGGTTGAACACAGTTAGGATTGCATCAGAGTAGTTTTAAGCATTTCCTAATACAGTGTTACTTTACTGGATTTTTCAGATATTCGTAGAAAATGGCACAATTTATGAACAGAGTGGGACAGCTCGGTATAGGACTGGCTGTTGCTGGAGCTGTTGTTAACTCTGCCCTTTACAACGGTCAGTTCTTTATCTCTCATACTCATGAGACTTTTTGTTCATTAGACAGTCATGTTGCAAAGGATTGACATCTCTGTTACAGTGGATGGTGGTCATAGGGCTGTCATATTCGACAGATTTGCCGGCATAAAGAATTTAGTAGTAGGAGAAGGGACACACTTTTTCATCCCCTGGGTACAGAAACCTATCATATTTGATATTCGATCTAGGCCAAGGAATGTACCCGTTATAACTGGAAGCAAAGATCTACAAAACGTAAACATCACACTTCGTATCCTCTTTAGACCAGTGCCAGACAGCCTGCCCAAGATTTATACTATTCTTGGTATAGACTATGACGAAAGAGTATTGCCATCTATCACTACCGAGGTATTGAAGGCTGTAGTTGCTCAGTTCGACGCCGGGGAACTGATCACACAGAGAGAGCTTGTGTCGCAGAAAGTCAGCGAAGAGTTGACAGACAGAGCCTCTCAGTTCGGGCTGATCTTGGACGACATTTCCCTTGTAAGTAGCACCCTGAAAGTACCAGGGAAGTAGATCCATCACTATATGGGGTTTCGTGTAAGTTACGGATTTAAAATTGGGGGAGTGGATCCCTTACTATAGGGAATTTATCAATATCGGGATTTATAAATTATCAACGTCGCTAAAAATCGGGGGTTCGGTAGTGCCATCTACGTAAATAAAGTGGTAGCAGTCTTGCTACTGGTATGGTAATTTGGATCAGTACTAACACGCACACATTATTTCCTTTACAGACACACTTGACGTTCGGCAAAGAGTTCACGCAGGCTGTGGAGTTGAAGCAGGTAGCCCAACAGGAGGCAGAGAAGGCTCGTTTCCTGGTCGAAAAGGCGGAGCAGCAGAAGAAGGCGGCCATCATCACTGCAGAGGGTGACGCGCAAGCCGCTAGTCTAATCGCGAAGTCTCTCGGCGAATGCGGCGACGGTTTGGTCGAGCTTCGGCGAATCGAAGCCGCCGAGGACATCGCCCACAATCTCTCAAAGTCTCGTCAAGTCGCCTATCTGCCGCCCGGCCAAAACGTCTTGCTAAATCTACCGCACTAAAACGAAGTCGAACGAGAGGATAACTGTAAACATTAAGTTGTGGCATTTAAATATCCTAAACGAATGCATTTCAATGCTATACTGGTGTATATGAGATCATAGATGCTGGGAAGGCGATCCATGGAAGTGTTGCATAGGAATATACAAATAACGTTTCATAGCATTTCGGTTCAGTATTCGCATATCTTTTCTACAAGAATTACGTTTCTCTCTCCCTTGTACTCGACGCGAATCGCTCGGATGATTCTCCCCGTGCCTTTTAGGCTTCTCTAGCTTCACACAGTTGCGTAACACTTTTTAACAACAGTTACAACGAATAACACTTGATTGCCAAACGAGTGGAATACACGGGCTTGGGAATCGCTTTATGAAACACTTGTTGGCTTCTTTAGAACGGGCATCATTAGAAATTCCTAGGGGATGCTCTACAACAGTTAGGGAGAACTGGGGATAATTCTTCAGGACAATACAAGGCGAAATCGAGTCATTGATATTTTGTGTTCAGTTGAAGAACGGGGGCCCATTCTGAAGAAGCCACCGAGTGTTTTATTCAGGTTTCAAGAGAGAGTTCTATACCCGTGTCTTCACCTTGCGAGAGCGTCGATTACTACCTTTCGATTTGCCCCGTTTGCCCCGCGACATGAGGAGAGCATTTTCCCTGGTAGTTCTCAACGCTCAGCTTTTTGCAGCTCAGGAAGGGCGATTGATTCAACAATTATTGGCTTTTTTACCTCGAAGCGGGCATTCGTGCGAATCGGAGAACAGCGTGACGCTCTTGGAGTAGTCGGGGACTAGCCCCGTTGTCGCAGCTTGTGTGTTTGCAGTCGACTACGTTGTCGCAGCTTGTGTGTTTGCAGTCGACTACGTTGTCGCAGCTTGTGTGTTTGCAGTCGACTACGTTGTATGGACCGTCGGTCGAATCCGTTTGTAAACGTCTCAGGTACTAAGGGAAACACTGCTATGAACGGATTACAAGGATAGTGTGTACTATTAGAATCGGTAACGCAGACGCGTGTGCAACTCACAAACACGTCGACTCGCGACCCCCTCGGATCGTTGCGTTCGGGAAAACGTGTTAATGTGGCACATAGTAATATGTTATGTGTCTGTGAATAATGTTTAGCAAACTACACATGTAAAACGACTCCCTAACTGTAAATGTTATTTTTTAAAACGGAAACGAACCGCCAGATTTTATTCTGTTCATACCTAGAATATTAGGCTGCGTCCGTACCGAAGCGACATCGAGCAACCTTTCGTTGCATTCTTCTTTTACCGAATAAGAAATTTGGTAAAAGAAGAAGAGGGCGACGAAACGTTGCTCGATGTTGCTTCAGTGTAGACGTAGCTTTACCGAGAGTCTGTCGCGAACAAGAGGACGGAAAAAAGATGTTTCGGGGGTGTTGCATCGCGGCGATACGTTCGCACGGATGGATCATGGATCACGACGATCAATCAGCGACTCGAAATTGGTGAAAGATTATCTCGGTCGGGGTGCCGCGTAGCCACGTTTGTCGGCGTTGCCAGTTAACAGAGAAAACAATTCATCATAATTTGGCGAGCACCGCGGGGAGCCTCCCGATGGTGGTCCGCGGCGAATATTGGAAACACGGGTTCTTAAGACTCCATCTTGTCGATCTTTAGGCAGTCTGCTTCCCAAGATATACACCGATGTTTGCTGTGGTGCAAGCTATTTACCATAGAACAGCTGAGGGAGACTCCTGTGACCCATCAGATCGAAAATATCAAAGAAAAATCATTTCCCTCAGTTTCATATAATTATTTATCCCCCATTGTGCCTTCAAGATTGTTACAGGGATGACTTATTAACAAGGGTATAATTAAAAATATATTGCAGATTGAAGAAGCTTATAGGTTCGCAGAAAGAAGATTTACATCTTTAATAATGTCGTTATTAGATTAAAATCGGTAATGTAGTAGCATTCTTGAAGACATGGGCGGTTATAAATAATTTTAAGATTTTTGTGTGTTTTCAGTGATTTCAGAATGTTCGTAAACTTCCTCTTGTTAAAGTTGATGATTTCGATTTCGATCTAAATTTTGTACTTGGGTTTCAAATTCTTCATAGCCTCAAACTATATACATATATAAAAGCATTTTGGAAAATGTCTACAGGGTCAGTCGTGTTCTTACACCCCTACTGCAGTCGAACAATTGAGACCTGACCATTGTTAATGGAAATAATTACGAATTCCATACTTCCAGCGTGATCACACGAAGACCAAGGAAATTGATTTCCGTAAGCAGCTGAGGGTGTAATTGGCTGCTACGATCTAGAAATTACCATCCATCCCCACAGGTTGTAAAAGTTTTACAAGTCTCCCTCGGCGACTTTTTCGAATTTCACGAGCAAACGTTCCACGGCGATTATTGTAAGAAAACTGTTTTCCCCGGGTGGAAATTTCGCTAAACTACGGACGAGCCGTTCGAGTCTGTAGACTGTAGGTGCGCTCGGGGTGAGTTCGAGACGGTGGGAGCGCGAGGCGAAAGCAGATTAGCGTGAATAATGAAGACACGACCCCGTGAAAGCCTAAGCGGGCCTCCTTAAGTCTGCTCCTTCGAGTAGAAGCCGAAGCCGGAAAGGAAGGATGCTGGCTGAGAGGTGGAGCGGACAGAAAGGAGGTAGAAGCAGTTAATTACTCCTCCCATCCACGGGATAACGACTTCCCCTTATTTGTCGAGAGGCGCAAACAGCCAACCCTCGGCGAAATCCCTTGGCAAGACGCTTTCTCGGATATATACCTCGGTAGAGAAACTCGGAACCTTGTAGTTCGAGCGTGGCCGCCGTTTGATCCGGAATCATCGGTCTCTGTTCTCAATCATCTAGCTACCACCGTGAAGATCCAGGATACCGCGTCCCCGAAGATCATCACGCAAGAGATCACGAGAGATCCCGCGCGCAATCGTTCGAAAAACAGGATAGTCTAAGGGGGACAAACACTGTGACTGCGGATTTTATACATTTATTGCAATTGTTATATTTATACCGAACCTATTAAGAAAGGAAATCAATTTTTATTTCACTCCAGTTCGTTGCAATAAAGATCCGCAGACTAGTGACAACTCAGAAAAACGCTCTGCAAAGTGAAACAGCTGCTGATCTAAAAGTACGTCACTGGACGACTTGCTCAACTAGGATTAAAAAGATTGGTTTTTGCCCGGAGTATATGAAGGTAATTCCAGTTGAGTGTACGAAAATTTTAGTATACTAATTATTTACAAAATGACGCAGGTTTGAAGGAGTTTCAGATCGTTGAGGTAACAGATGGTACACTTTTGGTGAAACGGCTGTAGTTTTACGAATTTCGGGAGACTATTTATTGGAGATACATTGTACACTTTAAGTGTATGCAAAGTTCGATTCTTTTTCGCCATCACAGTGTTTACAACCTCCTTAACAGAGTAGACCCCCGGATACAGTTTTCGTGCTTCAGTTCTGGTTCAGTTTCAGATTCGAAGAGTAGTTTCGCCCCGGAATATTTTCAAAAATGGTATCCAGCATTCCATTAGCAGCCGCATGGAATCCATAAATTGGCCGCGCAGCCAGCTCGTAGATTTCGCGAGCCGTTTTCACGGGGTCGGTTTCGGTAAATCTCGTGTTTGACAATAATACGTTTCGAGTGTCGGTAATTAGCCTATTGAAACGGGCGAAGCTGTGTAAATCGCTTGATCGCCATAAACACACCACGAGCGTGTTCGGGGGATGAAATTTTCGTGATATAACGAGGTCACGCGGAGAGGATCGCGTTTAACCGTCCCCGGAATATTCCGGTGCGACAAATAGAAGGATAGAGAGAGAGTTACGGAAAGAGACAGACGAGCGGGGTGAAGGGAAGTTCAAGGTCATCGTCATTAACGTCACCGTGGCCCGAAGACGCGAGCGGAGAAGCATGAATGACAAAAGAGCGGCACATGGTTCCCCGGGCCCGTGCATGCGTGCGACCAAATAAATAATAGGTACACGCCCGAATAACGCGTACGAGAGAGGGAGACGCACGGCCAGCCGAGGTGGTTAGGGAGGGGGACTAATTACGAAAGAAATCATAATAGGCGCACATGCACCGCGGGCTGTCGGGCTAACGATCGCTTCCTCTGCATCTGCACCTGTTACTGTGATCCTACGGATGCATCGGTGCACGCGAACCGCATATGCCGACGGCCTCACCAACGGAGACCAGACCGCCTAAAGCTTAAAACCGCCTGGCGGTCTCTTTTCATCCTGTTAGGGTGTCTATCTAGACACCATAAGTCCTCGGGACCTCTTCACGTCGTTTCGATGCTCCTAGCTGCCGATCGGCCTCATCGATCCGCTTTACGGTATTATCTGTAATTTCCTAGCTATTTCAACCGACTCCCTTCCCGGTGTCCCTCCGTAACATTGCCGAACTCTAAAAACACACGTTCCTTGAGTGGTAGCACCGTTTTTGGTCACATTGCGGATTCGTTCGAGTTTCGTTCGATTTTTGACGTAAAACTCAATTTGGTTCGGGGACGCTTCTGACCACCTTATCCGGTTGTATCCTTGAATAATGTAAGAAATGGACCGTTTATTTCGAAAGTGGTGTAAGTCCATTAAAAAAAAAAAGGATATTTGTACTTATTTTTATCAACAAAAAATGGACTTGCACCATCTTCACAATAAACGATTCAAATATTCCGAATAATGATATAACAAATTTTAGCGAGGGCGAACACTATTATTTGAATTCTTTGTCAAAAAGGAAACTTGATTTCCCGATCTACCGTCTGGTGCAATGAGTTGAACGCAAACAAGTTGAACAATGTGAAAATTGCTTGGAATTACGGTTTTATGATGTTCAACGGCGCCGCAGGGTGTCGTTCGACCACAAGGGGTTAGCGCCGACGAGATCATAATCGGTCGTGATGATTTTTACGGTCGTCGATGGCCACCAAATCGCGCGGCAAACACGTTAAAGCAACTTCCGGCGGGACAATGGATAGAAATGGAATACGAGCGACGTTCTCGCGGAACGTTTAAGCCGCAGCCCGGCGATCGGCCAGCGGAATTAATGCCGCGGTCGAGTTCTGTTCAAACGGAAATCGCCGCTTTGAAGTGACCAGCTTAATAAACACGGTGATTGGATGAACGTAAACGTCGTTAATTAAGCCGGAAAACATGGAACCGAAAGCGGGCCCTGTGTCGAGGAGCACACCCTCGTTTCCCCCCTTCCATCGTCGACAGCAAGACTCCGGGGCATGTAACCAAACGGACTGACCATCGTCCGAGTCAGACTCTGGAAAATTGGATGGGTCGTGACGTTAAACGGTCCGTGGTTCGTGTTTTCTTTTGTCCCACCAACGCCGATTACTAATCTCGATGCTCGCTCGTCCGTGGAATAAGCTTCGAATAAAAAATTAGGGGGAGACTCGAGCAAAGCGATTCTTTATTGCGTAAATCAATTGTGTCGCGAGAATGTAATCCGTTGAGGCATCGTTCGGCAGAAATTTTTGAAAATTCTGTTACTTTTACGGGGTTGCTTGAATCTCTTCGAGAATACTCGTGTTATGGTCGTTTTGCAGCCCGTTCAAATACAACAATTTTTGTTTTATTCTTTCCAGCAGGGCCCTCGAAATTATCAGACGTCGCCCGCGGGCAGATTCTGCGGTCGCTGGCTAGAGTGTGAAGATATCGCGCCTTAAAGCGTTCGAACTCATTAAGCTGGACGCCATTCGGTTAGCCTAATCGCGGAGCATCCGTTTTCACCCTTGCCTTTCTCATTTTCGAGCGGCCGAGCACGCGAGGAGTAATTTTCAATAAGTGCAGCCCGGGCTCCGTTTTGTCGCTGATCTCATTTTGCACACGGACTCTGTGCCCGTCATCTTCCTCCTTCGAAGTTTGTTCTACGGGAAACTAAGGCAAGCCAACTGTTTCATTTTCTTTAAATCGTATCCGTTGATGTTCAATTGCAGGAACATTAAGATTTATGATCACAGGAGGAAATTTCTATCTCAATATTTTATTCTTTTTTCGTTAGCTAGCTCTTCTTCCAAGCTGTTTTGTATAATAGAGGCTCTCACACCGATTCAACTTTGAGGACTGTTCTTAACCTACGAGAATGAAAAGGGACGACAATAAAAAGATACAGTGAATTCGATATACAGTGTGTCCCACGAGCTCTCTCCAGTTATTTCAAACAATACGAGAAAATGTTGCTTACAGAAGATGTAGTAGTAAGATTGGCGTATTCTGAGTATAAAAGTACCAAAGTGTATTTGTCCTAAAACTTACCGTTGCTGAGATATTTGACTGTTTTCATTCTATTACTTTCATTATGGAACGTATTGAAGGATATGCTCACTACGTCAGATGTAAACATTGGTAGGCTTTCGACGTCTCTCAGTGTCAGTCAGTTTCTCACTTAGTGAACATAAGATAGTCAATATGAAATTTTCATTAAAAGAACAAATTAGAGACGCTTCTAATTTATGGAGAAAGTAAGAGAAACGCAACCGTGGCTCGAAATTTTTACGGTGGAAGATATACAAACCGCATATGGCCTTCACACAGGTTTTTCGAAAGATTGTCTAAATAATTCAAAGAAACCGGAAGTCTCGCTGTTCGTAAAATGAATTGTGAAAAGCCTGTATGTAGTGATGAAGATAAAGAAATTAATGTTGTTGCAATGGCACATCATAATTCTCATATCAGTGTACGTCAGATTCAGCGCGAATCTGACGCCAGCAAAAGTAGTGCATCACAAATTCTAACTCGTCACAAATATCATCCGTACCATATTAGCCTTCACCAGAAATGACATGGATTATGTGAATCGTGTTAGATTTTTGCGGATGGGCTCAAGAGCAGCTACAAATCAATCCCATTTTTTCTCTTTAATACTATTTAACGACGAGGCTACTTTTACCAGCACTGGGCGTGTTAATTTACATAACACGCATTATTGGTCAGTACAAAATCCTTACTGGCTACGAGCAATGGATCATCAAAAACGCTGGTCCATTAATATGTGGTGTGAAATCATAGGGCAACAAATAATTGGGCCTTATTTCATTGACGGCACTTTTCTAGGGTAAAAAATATGATACGTTCTTAAGAAATACATTGCCAAATTGATTAGAAAACGTGCCATTAAGCGTTCGTCAGACAATGTGGTATCAGCACGATGGATCTCCAACACACTACGCTCGAAAGGTGAGAAGTGCACTTAATGAAATATTCCCAAATTGATGGATAGGACGTGGTGGCACTATTTTCTGGCCAGCACGAAGTCCAGGTTTGACACCCCTAAATGTCTTCTTGTGGGGAACACTGAAAAATATTGTGTATCGAGATGCACCAACAACTCCGGAAGATATGAAGCAACAAATTATCGCAGCGTGTGCTACAATAGACGTTCCAACAATTGTTACAAGACGTGCAAGAGACGCAACAGTTCAAAGTTTTCAACGTTGCATCGATGCAGATGGCCGACATTTCGAACATTCTTCATGAAAACAGTTAAATATCTCAGCAACGGTAAGTTTTAGGACAAATACACTTTAGCACTTTTATACTCAGAATACGCCAATACTCCACTTGCAAGAATATCATTTATACCGTATTATGTAGTTTCTTAAACCCTACAACTTTTGTAAGTAACATTTTCTCGTATTGTTTGAAATAGCCAAGATATTGAAGTGGACAGAGCTCGTGAGACACACTGTATGTCAACAACACGGGTCTTGCCAGCGTCGTGTATCGTCCAGGAGACATACCCGAGCCATGTTATGTTTACACTCCTCGGCGTCCGAGGCCTCTCGAGGTGGTGGCCCCTCACGGGGTATACTCTGGGGTAGTGGGGATAATTCTGGGACATTTATCATCCAGGCTTTGGCGCCATATATAGAGAAATCACTGTGTGTCTTATGTCAACGTACTTTGGCCGATCGTTTGGAAACCTCCAGCTCGGGCTGGCACGGGGCCCGAAAAAGATATTCTACGGTAGAGAACAGAGTCTCCGACAGTCGGCACGGGTTACTATCGTTCACCTTCCGCCATAGACGGCTGCAGGCCGGTTGTGTAGGCTGGCCAGATTGATTTCCATCGAAGTCAGCCCCTCGCCGGCCTGTAATCTCGCGAGCAGGCGGTCTCGGACCCACGCGACCGCCGTTTCATCCCTTTGAGGACCCCCGAGGGTGTGTTTGGGGGCTCTCGAGTGTCCTGTCGAGAGGCAACTAGCTTGCGCTTAATATCGCGTGGATTAGCGGTGAACAAGAGCGAGAGAGAGAGAGAGAGAGAGAAAGAGTGGTGCTATCTCGGGCCGGGGGAACACGGCGGTTTGGTGAATTAGTTTTGCGGCCTGCGCTCGCTCGCAGAGCCTCGATTCCTTTCGCGTGTCTAACGCGGTTCTCCGATCGTCCTCCGGTCGTCTAGGCAGAATTGGCCTGAACGCGCGGCGTTGAACAAAGGGTGAGAGAAGCCTTCGAGCTCCGGTGAGCCTCTCCGAGCTGGGCCACGCTCCCGTTAGCCGCGGTTTCCTCCTCGAGCAGTCGTCCTCTTCTCAGGAAGCGCGCGGGTCATCGCGTGCAGACCCCCGCGAGACGATCGCGGATCTCCATTGTCAACGGCACACGAGAGAAGGAGGGTTCACGGCTATGGGGTTACCCGCTGTCCCCCACGGGGTCACCGTTATCCGACCATCGTCGTACGCACGGACGAAACTGGAACGAATGATTTCCACGCGTACCGAGCGTGATGCACGATTTCCAACCTGTAGCCGGACACGTTGGTGGCGGCCTCGAGTGACTCGATCCGCCTGTCTCTGCTGTACCTTCAGTATTTTGCAAAATGCGAGACAGCGTGGGCTACAGGCTACTGCAAGGCAACCGCTTGACTCACGACTGTTTTAACTCTGCTGCCTTGAGGGTCCCTTCGCAAACAGAACAAGACGCCATCGGTTACTGCAAGCCATCATGGTATCGGGATCTTAGGTCTAGGTTTTACTGTAACTGTTATGGTTGGACTGCGGGGTATTTTAATGACGGCGCGAGGTACAGTGAATTCTCGATATATGTCAACAACACGGGTCTTGCCAACGTCGTGTATCGTCCAGGAGTTATGTTTTACCCGTGTTATGTTTACACTCCTCGGTGTCCGAGGCCTCTCGAGCTTCTTGGCCCCTCACGGGGTATACTCCGCGGTAGTGGGGATAATCCCGCGACGTTTATCATCCAGGCCTTGGCGACATATATAGAGAAATCACTGTATTAAGTATGTAGCAGGTCAACCTCTAGATCCGAATGATATACGTGTATTCATGTTTGCCCGTATTTCGCAGGAATTTTACAACCGGGAACTTGGTCTCGCGTGGCCGACAGTCTTCTCGGTCCATTCTTCGGGCAAAACTGCTGCCCGGTTGTTTATCACTGCGCGCGAGGAATTTTTGTAACTTCGCGTGACGATTACTGTGTTCTGGGTTACAATCTGAGCAGAAAGGATCCGGATTGCGTTGAACACACACTTCCCTCCACAGTGCCATACTCGTTTAGAACATACAATCGTCAGGCCACCCTGACTAGCCAGTCAATAGGAGCAAGTAAAAACACACACTTTCCTTCACAGTGCCATACTCGTTTAGAACATACAATCGTCAGGCCACCCTGACTAGCCAGCCAATAGGAGCCAGTAAGAATCAGCTTCCGATTTTCCTCCACAGTGTCGCATTGGCCCCCACTAATTTCCAACGAACCAGTCTTAAGGCAACGATGATTTCCCAGCGAAAGATGACTAGGAAATAGCTTCCGTTGCTCTGGAACGTCCAGTTGGTTTTAGAACGACGTTACAGAGGAAAACCGCGTTGTCAGGCTCGTATCCTGGGCCCAGTCCCACGTTCGTTGACCGGGGCCCAGTGTGTCGACAAAGCCGAGTCTCTTAGTTCCCACAGGAGCCTCTCTTTCGTGCTGATCGTACGAACATTAATTCGGTCAGGAAGGACCGCGCGGTAAGGAGCGAGGAGTGGAATGGGATCAAGGGAAGAGGGACAGAAGGGAACTTGTAACATATGTGTAACGCGAGGGGCGTTCCGTGGCTGCGGTCTCTTGCATCTGTGGCAAGGAGTCCTAACGTAATTGCCACATCCTCAGATGCTGTTCCCGTAACTGTGCGCGACACCGATCCGCGGGAATCGTCCGTGCATCGGTTTTTGCAACTAAAGCGTAAATAACTTTTTCATCCAATCAATGCTCGCTGGATAGAACTGACAATGAGCCTTTAGAAGAATACAGTAGACGTTCCTATATAAATTTTTTGCATTAATAGCAGGACTAATGATGATAGGACACTCATTTCTTTCCATTAAATTGCATTTGTTCAAGTAGGAGTCAAAGGGACTCTAACGTTTAACCCTCCATGGATACACATCGCACACTCGATAGGCGTTCTGGGTAGTTTATGTCGAGGTCTATTTCTTCAGCATTCAAAAAATCTGAAAAAATTCTTGGATACTAATTTAAAGTCTGCTTTAACGAAAGAGTTTTGAAGGGAAATTTGCGCCTAGACATAAACGATCCCGCGTGCCCAGTAAGGGTTAAGAGTCCCATATCCTTGCTGGTAGATCAAACATTTTTTCCTGACATTAACAATCGTGTTACCTTGCCACAAAATCATAAAATCCGATACTCGGTCTCTTCAAGATCTCCGTTCGTCGCAACTGAAATCTTCTCTCGAGCAAACAGTCCTAGCGCGTCGGAAGGTGTACTGTTTTTCGTTGGACAGTGTCGAAAGATTTCGTTTTGGGTACGAGTATAGTAAGATGCAAACGTACTTGTGTGCGTGTGCCCGCGATCCACGGGCCCTTCCGTCACGCGACGTGCCGCGTCCGCCGGGCCCCGTTTTCTTCTTCTTCTTCTTCTCCTTCTTCTTCCGTTGAGGCGTCTCGCTCTCCTCAGGGGCCCGAGCTTTTTCGTGGACGGTCACCGGTTGCACGTGAGGATGGATTCCCGCGGGTGTACCAAGTCCCTCGTGAAATTGACGGTTCCAGGCCCGAGGTACGCCGGCATTAACGATTCATGGACTTCCTGGTTTCTCCTTTTGCCTCCTTCAATTTGTCCGAGGGTCCCCTACACGCCCGGATCCCCTAATTTTTGCGTTACCGGACGTTTACTGCAACATCGGATTGTCCGAGCATCAAAATCACGATTTTCATTCGGGCAAATTGTAAACTGTATGAAGGTAACCAGAGGCACAGAGGCACAGACGGATTGTCAATTTTAATGGGTTTTGAGTTTGCAATATTTTTGGACGCTTCTGTGTACTAGATTGTAGATAGATAGTTTACTCTTTGAGCTTTTCGGTTATAGAGGGCAACTCGGTTTTACAATTATTGCACTTGTTACCTTGCACTTTCTTTCATTCATACGTCTTTATCTGCCTCATTATCTGCTGCTGTTACTATTATTAATTTTTATGTAATTATTTTTCTTGTACACCTGGGAAAAAATTTGATTGAGGCTCAATAAATTTGAAAAGGTCTCCTTCCAAGTTTACTATTTAGTATTACAGATTGAAGCTTTATGAGTAAACTTTAGTAGCAAGTATCTATAGAATTATATAATTCCTAGTTTTTATTTATTTTCGTGTGCCAAATGTTGCTAGTTCCTTTCCGCGTGGATTTTTGAAATGCAAAGGGCAAGTTTGGAAAGCTGGTACACTCCGTTTGCAGATTTCGAAGATCCCGGGCAGAGCTTTTTGCTCGAAGGAAATAGCGATTCCGTTCGTTCCGCCGTTTTTACGACGCCTAACGATACCTGCCAGATTAACCCGCCTGCCGGCAAATAAAAGCGCGCCCGAAGATAACGTAATAAATCTTCATTAGAGTGAAAAAAGCCGGGGTACATATACAGGCGGATAATGCGACGATAAATGGTCGGCGTCTTCGTCTAGATTTTCCTTCGAAGACTTACTGTCGATTTTTCTGATGAATCTCTTCGTTAGCCTTCGATCTTAAAAAAATAAGCAACAGATAATTTCACAAAATTTTTTTGAGACAAGCGGAACAGCGTCTCTTTATTGAAAAGATTACAAAGTTACCGAGCTACATTGGTTCGGTCGTTCGTCAAGCAAACAGGATCGAGGGTGCATCCTCCGCGAAATGAAGGGTTGCTGGTCCCGGTAAATGGCGGGTTAACCATCTCCTGGACCCGCCTCGAAAATCCTCGGGATCTTCTAATTCAATTAGGATTCGCGCGTAGACCTGAAATCAGCCCGGCGATTAGGGTAACCTTGTCATTACGTCCCGGGACACTCGCCTCAACGAGCAAAAATTGTTGTCCCGTGGTGATCGAACAAAAGATTCTTACCCGGACCGAAATGGCGCTTTCTTGATCGATCGATCGAACGAAAGCGTACTGTTGCTCAATAGCGCCGCAAAGTAAATCATTGATTTCACATGTCAGTCATTGGGTGATTACAGTGCGAACGTCCTGAGAACGGGGGCTTCTCCGACGATGGTTTCCGTTCGCGCCGGAAGTTGGACCCATAATTTTCCGTGCAATTTCAAGTGAACTTCGTCAAATCCGTGGCGCTAGACGGTGATCAGGGCCCAGTGACGTTTTCTCACCGCAGTCTGTTTTTAAATTGGCTACCGCTTATCCGGCGGAAGAGGAGAGAATAGCATAATGCAGCTGATCGACAACGGTCCGAGGTATTCGGATAAGTATACCAAACGATCGACAATGCTCCGTCAGAAAATCGAAAGAAAGTGAAACGACCATTGTCGGGAAGCCACTGTTATATCACGACGGTTACGCAAGATTGTAAACACCTTCTCGACAATGGTGCAACTAATTTAGACTAATAAGTTTAGCTGGAAGACAATATGAAAATATTTTTCGGTTGCTTGCTTTTTATAGAAGAGGACAGTCTTAAGAGTTGAGGTAAGTGACGAATAAAATAGAAAGGGTTCTTCAGTTTTCTAAGGGTCCCATGTTCTGAGGATGTTCTTGGGTGATATTTATGCGAAATTAAAATGCCACATAAAAATTTCTCTCTTTCGGAAGTTGTAGATTTTTATAGAAGAAGAAACAGCATTTATATGCTGCAGCATATAAATACAAGAAGTGATCTCTAGACTACTTGTTGGTGCAGAGGTAATCATTTTTGCACTTGTCCACTCTACAATTAATTCAACTCGATCTTATGTAGAAAATTGGCTTAAATTGCCTGGTGGTAGCTTGCAGATCTTCGCAGAAATTGCTATTGTTTAGAAGGGGAAGCTTCGGAGCAGCGATTGGGGGGGATCATTGGACGGAAATTATTCCGAAGAAGCTTCGGTTAGGGTACCTGTTTCGCGTTTTCGTGGTCACCATACTTTTCGCCTGTTTCGTGCAGCTAATGAGGAAAGTGCGTTAGATTCGCAAATTCGCCGGATAATTGGAGTGAGTGCATTCCGATAGCTCGTTGAATGGAGAAAGAGGGACGCATGCAGAGTGCACACGCAGCTCCTGAAAGGATCCTCCGTGTGTCCCGGTGTGCGGTTGCCGCCCTTGCGCCTCGGTGGCACAAGCAGACGTTGTAACGCCGAGATTTACAGTGGCGCTTGTAGGCAATAAGTCATGTCCGGTGAACATGTCGCCTACCGCAGACCTTCCACGCGTGGCCCGTCCGCATATATAAAGATGGCCGTGCCGTGAAACGCGATACGCGCGTATACCAGCGGCCAGCCACTCCTTCTCGATAATATCGCCACGATACGCTCTCTCTCTCTCTCTCTCTCTCTCTCTCTCTCTCTCTCTCTCTCTCTCTCTCGCTTCTGCCACGATTTCGGTGCATTCGACGCCGGCCGACGTCCACCTTCTCTACGATTTATCGTCACTACTTTTTCGTTAAATGTCCGAGCGAGCGTCTCTTCCTCAGACTTGATAGCCCCGAAAATTGTTAGCCTAATCGTCGATTACGTTCAACCACTGTTGACGATCGTACTGCAGTCCTGTAACATAAAACGCGTCAGTTTATTAGATTTATTGATCCACCTTTTTCGTTAAATTCCCAAATGAAAAATCTCCTTTTCTGACCCAGGCTTTCTCGCTGATAGCTTCGAAATTTACGCGAACCCGCGAACTAATTTTATAGCGAAGCAGACGGCTTGGAAAACATGACGTTTTGATATAAAACGTGAAAAGAGAAACATTTCTCCCGTCACTTTTGCACCCTCGTTAAACATCGGGGCCCGATACGAGCGAGTTATTTCCATGTCGAAGAATCCTGCTTTTCTTTTTTCATAAACTATACGAATTCGTTGCGGAATCTGTTCTGGTTTTGGCTGCAGATCTCTTTCGATGGTACGCGGCCGACATTGTATGGCCGGCCAGAAGATTGCTCCTCTCTCGAGACATAACGATGATTGTTCGTAATAATTCTCGGTGGTAGGGCCCCGGTCCTTTCAGTGTCACGCCATGCCGTGGAGCCGAATCCTGGGATGTAAATTTCTGGGTGCCACCTCTTTCCCGTTTTCTTTGATCACACGGGAGTCGTCGAACGCGACGACGAAATTGGTAATTCGTACCTCCCGATCGCCGGACGATTTCGGTTTCGCATCCGGTCCCGCGATGCATTGAGACGCGCAATTTTTCGAGGGGGCGAACGTAATGACAGAGCAACGCTGCAGCTCGAAAACCCCTGGAAATGTACGATATTCCGAGCTCGAGGAATGCGGTCAACCGATAGGCGTCCCGATTGCATGAAAATTAAGCTTTTCGAACAGATTTCTTTCGACCACCCTCCTGGACTCTCTCTCTCTCTCTCTCACTCTCTCTGATCTAATCTTCGAACCTACGTTTCGTTCAATGAACAAATTTTGAATTTGCAGAGTTTTCGAAACAGAAAAGTATATTCACCTTTCTCACCGGTTGAATGGTGTAAACAATTTTGTTGAGAAAAACGAACAGTGGATTTCCGACATTTCACGGAACAGTGTTTTAGACGAAGAATTTGTGTGCGTAAGATGGCCCATGCTTATTCTGCTAGACTGGAAATGGAGAATTGTTATTTTCGTTATGGTTTCGATTCGCAGTTTGCCGACAATGTATTCGCATAATGGCGATCTCCACGGACTCGTCACCGCGCGCAACAAAATAATCATTCGTATCCGATACCCGAGGAGATTCCTCCTGCGATCGAGCCTCGGCATATCGATCAAGTGGCGGGTAAAGAAAGGTGGCTAGGGGGTCCTAGGGGGGCAGGATGGGGTCTTCGAGGCGAGGGACGAGCGAAGAAGACCTCAGCCGTGGAGTGTGACCTCCGACCCCCGCGGATCCCGAGCACGCATAATGCCTTATTGTAATTACAATAAAGGTTATCTCGCCGGGATTTCGAGGCTCCGGGGCCATTCAGTCATTCGCGTTATTGAGATGGTAAGCGAGTGTCAGGACGAAGAGAGAGGAACTGAGAGAATGAGAGAGACAGAGAGACCTCGATCTCGGTCTTGAGAGGAAGAGAGACCACAGGACTTGGTCACGGTGGTTCGTGTGTAGGAGGCGAGGACGCGTGCGTGTGTTCCTCGGGACACGTAGACGAACCAGAAATCATGTGGGCGATAAGGTATCGGGATATTGTGTATCTGACCGGGCCTGGAAGAAGATAGATAGCCGGATACCGGCTTGAGGATGGTTACGCGAGCAACTGAGAAAGATGGAGCAGGTCTGCGAAGAGGGATCAGCCGAGAGACGATCGCTCCCCGATTCGAATTTCACCGTGCCGGGATCAACCGTGGATCCCGTGTCCAGCAATTACGTCTCTCTCCTCTTTCCACAAACCCTACACCCTCCCTGGGTCCAGTTTGACCCGCTCGTGGTTCCAGCTCCTCGTCCAACTTGACCCAAAATCAAAATACAGCGATTTCTCTGTATATGTCGCTAAGGCCTGGATGATAAACGTCGCGGAATTATCCCCACTACCGCGGGGTACCCCGTGTGGGGCCACGAAGCTCGAGATGCCTCGGACGCCGAGGAGTGTAAACATAACACGGGTAAAACATAACTCCTGGACGATACACGACGCTGGCAAGACCCGTGTTGTTGACATATATCGAGAATTCACTGTACGCCTTGCTGCAGAAATCGGGCTCTTTGACCAGACGTAATTCCGTCATTATAATTGTCTTACTTGTAGTCAAAACAAGTGACTGTAGATGAGGCTCTACGTGTGCCGGATTATCGAAATTCTGCTGCAATAATAGAGATAATTGCATGGAAGTGACAGTGTTTTGAAATACAGTCAAGAAAGTATACGAAATTTGGAAACTGAGGAAATTTCTGGTTTGATAAATTGTCTAAAATGCACAGCCCTGAACTGGAATAGCTCTTTAAATTCCTTGCTGCACGTCCAACTTCGAGGGGCCCGGTCCGCGGAGCGAGGTAATTGAATCATTGTGTGATTAACAGGTGGTACCCGCCAGTCCCGATTCCCTTTCCTCTTACGTGGGGGTTGGCAAGCAGATTGGGGGCGGTGCCGTCGACCACACGCAGACCTCCTCGGCGATTCACATGGCGGTGCACCTAAAAATACCGTGTGTGCTTTATTGTTTATTGGACGTCTTTTAATCGGCGTTCACCGATCCCCGTTAACCGAGCGCAACGGCCCGCGATCTTTAACCAAGTGACGAAAGCGCCGGGATAATTAGTGGGTCGCGGACCCGAGCATTATCGGGAGGAACGATCGGCGATCGGCAAGTATCACAGAAGCGAGTTAAGATCCTTGTTTAGGACCTGTTCCGTTCTGCCGTGCGTTCCACCACCCGTTAGAGAGCCTGTTACCGCAGAGGGTGTGATTTACGTGTCCCCTGATTTACACTGATTACGGGCCCCGTCACGTCGCGAAAGCAAATACTGCCTTCTTCCACGAACCCTCCTGCCCCCTCCCCCCACCCCCGCAGGTTTCGCCGACAAGTCGGCACCCACTCGCCTAACCGACATCAATTCCCGCTGATTGATTTTACTCCGGTATTAAATTAATCCCTAGCGGTAGATCGACCGCTTTGCCGATCGCCGCTGGAACCGCTCCCTGCAACCCCATCGCCCCTCGAAAATTCCGTTTATACATTTTTCCCGTCGATTGATCTAACGATTTTCCGATTAAATTCAGCACTGAACCTCCACCGAGAACCGGCAGTGGTTGGCACACGGAACGTGCTGCTTTGCGATTGTGACAAGATTCTGATCGAAAGCAAAAGTCAGATTTTCAGCGAAGAATTTTACGCATTTATTTTTGTTATTGTACAATTTAATTCGCATTTATTGTGCTTGGCAATCCCGCCCTACTACGTTTTGCGTAGTCAGGAAAAATCCTTTAACGGGAGCCCGACCCGTCAGAATCACTGTACAGTTTCTCAACGGTATTTCGAAGGTACAGTCGATTGCAGGGTAGGGTTAAGAAGTCGATTCAAAGATTTCCGGCGGTACAAAGGCCGGCGGATCGGCTTGAAACAAGAAAAACGTGCAAACAGAGAAATTAGTCGGCCGATCCGTCGGATCGACGCTCTCGAGAGCTAAATAACCGTCGATTCATGTCAACGAATTAATCGGCATTGATCGAATTCGAGCATTGTACAACGTTCCGCTGCGACGGGGCTGGAGGGAAACGATGCAGAGGAAAAGAGAGGGGCAACGTTGGCGTTCTTTCGGTTCTCCGAGCCGCGAAAGCTCGGGGTAAAGATAAACAGAGGAAGAAGGGAGGAATGGAAGGGCAGAGGAGGTCGAGTGCCGCGTTGGCTTACGGAAGGAGGTGAAACGAAACGAAACGAAACGAAACGGGAAGGGATAGGGACGGAGAAAAGGAGAACGGGAAGAAAAAGGACGACGAGAGGGACCCACGGTGCCTTTTCAATTAATTCGTTTGCGCGTAAACGCCTCTTCCTGCCGATGATTTACGGATTTCGATTACCCTCCCTCCGACGTCGAAGGTGCACGATAAGCAAGTACCTGCGAGTGCGTTTTGTAACGATGTTATTTGAAGGATTCTGCGATTGGATTCTCCGTTGGCTTCCCTTGCTCCCGATTGGGGATCATTACACTGCTGAACAAACATAATTTTGTTTACGTTCGGCCACTAAGGTAATTTCGGGAGAGTCGCACCCGTAGGGTGAGATGCACCAGTTTTTATTTTGACAATACTGGACGATTCTCAACTGTTCTTCTGTTATCATTTACATCATTTTAACGCGTGGAAATAATCTCGTATCGAAGAACACGTGTATTATATTATTTACGTGTAACAGAAGTATAGAAACTTCGTAGTGAAATATTTTCGTAAGTGGTCAATGCAAATGTTACAGTGCTGGGCAAAATAGTATTTGAAATAGAAAATAGTAAATAGTTTATTTTATTTTTAAAGCACACCTATAATCGTGTATGATTGCGTCTATCCCCAATCAGGAGTGCATCTAACCATAGGCCCTAGGGAGAGATGCACTTTTTCGAACTTTTTAAACAGCATATTAATATATCGGAATAAAAGATTTGCTCATTTAACGTTATATATAATTAAAGAGATTTAATAATAATGCCTTCCTATACTTTCAATTATTTTCAATAAAATTTCTGTAAACAGAAAACGAAACGTGGTGCATCTCTCCCGAAATTACCCTAATTTTTTTACTGTTCTAGGTTCTTAAAAAAATCTAAAAATATTCTGGAATACATATCGGTGTCCCTATTTTTATGCATAATCGTCGAAACGTCGAATGTTTAAATCATTAATGGAAAACATATATATTGGAAAGAAATGGTACGTTTACGTTCACGATTAACTTTTTTACTGTTCTAGGTTTTGGAAGAATCTAAAAAATTCTGGAATACGTATTGAGGTCCCTATTTTAATATAATCGTTGGGACGTCGAAAGAGAGAAATTCAAAAATGAAATTTCGCTCCGGACATAAACGACCCAGGTTGCCCGCGGAGGGTTAAAGAACCCTAGGGAGCAGGTTTAATTCGTTCGCGGTACCCGGCCGATCTTCCCCGAATCAGGTCCATCAGAAGAAAGGGTACAATGTTGTGGAGTGGAACCGCCGATCCTTTTTCGATAATTGCATCGCATGTCACTGGTCCTACGGCGGCGACGGCGGCTATCGGTCGATTTGTTCGACCGCGGTGTGGACCCTCGAATTTCCAGAACGAGCGAGAGCGGTTCCTAATTTCATTCGGACCGGGGCCGGATTCTCGTTAAAGACGTTTCGTGCCCGGTGCGAGAACCCCCGGTGAACGCTCGTACGAGCTAACATTTACATCTGAGTCCGCCTAGTGTTTATCAGCTCGTGGACACGCCGTGGCAAATTGGCCCGGGAGGTGTTTAAAATACCGTCCGTGCACGAGATCCTAGTCATAGGGGACGCGGACGGTTCCACTTGTTCTCTTCCTTTTTACAACCCTCCGCCATTTTCTGATCCTGTTCGCTGCTCTGGCGTGACACGTCTCGCCTCCAATTTATTTGGAATTAAATTCGAGAGAAACTGTCCGAAAACTGAGAAGAGTGCATCACAGTAAATCGTTGGAATTTTATTTACGTCACTGTACAACTTATTCCATTTTATTCTAAAATTACAGTACAATTTATTTTTAGTATAATTTTACTCTCATTTTTATGCTCAAATCACGGTACAATTTATACTACGTATTTTTATTTTTCTCATTTTTATTCTCCGAACACAGTACAGTTTATTCCACTTGTTCTCATTTTCATTCTCAAATCACAGTAGGTACAATTTATGCCATTTTATTCTCATTTTCATTCTTCATTTTACTCTCATCTCTAGGTAACCGAGTATTCAGGTATTAACATAAAAATCCAAATAAGATTCAGATCACCAAGAACCACCTGAAAATGTGTAAAATTGACAAAACGAGCGGATAGGGGTTGCAACAACGAATTTGATAAAACGTATCAATATAAAATGAGTGAATTAAATCAAATCAGATCAAACTATTCATACACGAGTTAAATGAAACAAGGAGCAATGACATACAACTTTCAGCATCGAATGATGCTGCGCATAATTCTGGATTAGGTTCAAAGGCTAAATTCCTTTATGATTGCTCTTATACGATCACGATCTTCGCCTCCAGGCTTTATTATTATTTTTTTAATAAAACGCGGATCCGCGGTTACACGAGGCATCGGGCATACTAAACTCGTCTAATATTTATCGTCTCGCGGACACGTCGTGGCAAATTGGCTCGCGGGACGTTTAAGGGGCTGTCTCGTACCCGTTCCATCCCCTTCCACGATTTTTTCATCACCTCGACCTCTTTCCCTCTTGGTCCACGCTTGTTCCTACTCGTGGATCGTCTCTGTCGATCCTTCGGATCTTTCTTTTTGCTCTTGGAGCGTCTTCGAGAGGGAGCCCTCCGGCAAACGTGGCCGGACGGGCCCCGAATCATAAATTCCGCCGAGTAATGTAACGTCCGCCGCGATTATTTACTGATACTTACCCGAAGCACGGGCCCCGGCCTGAGCAACCTACCCAGTGTGCTCTGAAAGTTTTCTGAAACGAGGGGGACACGCTTTGCTCCCGATTTCTTCGATCATTGCCTTTTCCTTGATTGCGGCTACCGTGCAGATTCCCTACAAATTGAAAGCAGCGAAATTAGTACTGGCGCCTACTGATCCAAAGATCGAATAAGTTTGGTAGCCATTGATGTCGTGTGCCCCGAATTTTTGATTTTTAGGACGATCTCGAAAGCTTTGAGAGCTCAGTGCTTGAGTTCTCTATATTTTAATCCTTTGCACTCGAAGCTATTTTGCCTCCAAAACGAAACATTTTTTCCGACCTAGAATAATTCCCTTCTACATATATATTTTTCATGTTATACAAAATGGTGGAATTTACCCGTACAATACTGAAATGTTGAATTTAATAATGTAAAAAATATTTTGTGTAATGATATAGCAAATTTTAGTGGTGCCCTATAGTCACCATTTGAATGCTAAGGGTTAACAATGTAGTCATTTGTTCCCTTAGCGTAAAATGTAAATGGATGACGCTGTATGCTCGGATAATTTTGTTTAAAGTTAATAGAAGACGCCCAAAAATGTTTAGCTATGCACCTAGCGACTTAGATTTTGGTTTCTAAATGTTTTGCAAAGTGTAGAGTCTAGAATGCAGAGTGCAGAGTTCAGCGAATGCTCGAGTCCTGCTATCAGTTTCCTGCATTCTGCTATTACTTTGTTGCCAAAGGAAAATCCTCACCTGCAAATAATGCTGCCGGAAGGAGTTTGTTGTCTGATCGGTCAAGTATAAAATAATGTTGCAGACGGCGTGCGTCCAATAAAAGGGAAAGCCATTTTTCCAAGTTTCCCAGTTTCGGAAACAGTCGCGAATTATTGTCCCGCTGATATTAACGGTGCACTCTTCTCAGGCCGGGGATAAAGGAGGAAGTTTGGGGCGTATATTATCCGGTCGGCCACCCCCTCCGTCGAATTATTAAAAGCTAAACTGGCTTTGATTTATAAGAGGGCAGAGCCCTGGTCCCGCGGACCCGCGTGCGCGCCACCAAAATTCAACCGGGATGGGTTCAGAGGAGACGCGCGGGCGGAAGGGGAGGAGGGTGGAAACGCGGCGAGGCGGTGCCGAGATTAATTTTATTACTTCCGCTCGAGTAATTATCGCATTACTTGCCGGCGGAGAAAGTTGCCGGGTGCGCCCCGGCGTCGGCGTCTTTCTCTCGAACGCCACCCCTCGGGAAAACATCGCTAACTTTTCGAAAAAACCGCCAGTGTACAAGCCTTTAGGTTCTTAACGATCTGATGGATCCCTCCGAACAAATTCGGCACAGATACGTGACCGGATGATTGAATTTTTGTGACAGGTTCGGTCAGGGTTGATAATTTAATTCGAGGTACTGACAGGGGGTTGTAGTTACCTTTCAAGATTCAACAATTGCTGTATCTCAGGTGACTGTAGCTCTTGCTATTCTCAGTATTTACAGAGTTCTACATTTGCAAATATTTCTCCCACTTCAGCAGAGTCTGAGTTAGGTGGAATTATCCAAATTCAGTGCTATGTTCATATGACAATTAATATGAAATATGGACGGGGGGGGGGGTCTAGCCCAGGGGGGTTCTGATGGTTCAAGATCCATCTTCTACTAGATCTCGAACGTCTCCAGCTCCTCTCTACCTACTTCCTCTAAATCGTCAAAGTATCTCTACCCCAAGAAGAATCGCCACGAAAACGCTGGCGAACGGTTGCGGTAAAAATGGCGGCGACCACCGTGGCGCGACAGTTAGTCGTCTTAATTCCTCCGTAAATCGCGTGATCGTCCAAGCAGCGGGAAACCGCTGGCTCTGACGACTCCGGATGAAAGGGTTGGAAAACCCGGTCCGAATAAAAGGTCAGAGCGAGAGGAAAGCAGTCCGCGCGACCCTCTCGCGTTTCACCTATACTGTGTCGCGTTCTGCCGTGGGATCTGTAAGAAGATCATCCGCGGAGTTCCTCTCGAGCTTGGTAACGTTGCCGTGGAAAAGTGCACTGGAGGACGGACGGACGGGGTTCGAAAAAAATGCAGCGACCGGGTCGAGGGGCAGGGGGGGGGGGTCGAAGGGTGGAAAAGAGAGACACTGAACTCATCTCGGAACTTCTCGCGCTTGGTGTACGGCGCGCGCGTGCAGCGCTTTCTCTCGGAGCGCGCGGAACCGCGGGGATCCTTCTCGCGAGCAAGTATTTTAGCGTGGCTTGCGGGGGTGGATATGGCGGCGGTTTGAAGTCGTTCTATCCGCCCCCGCGTTTCTCCTCGCGGCGAGTCGCAGCTCCCCGGGCCCACTCGTGGCGCGCAAATGAGGTGGAAAAGATAAAGGCCGTGGCGGGCGATCATTAACATGCGCGCTCCGCTTTCGAGGAGCCGGCTCGAGGGGGTGGGAGACTCTCTCCTCCTCTCTCTCTCTCTCTCTTTCTCTCTCTTTTTCCAGGGGTGGTAGGCTTAGCGAGTTTTAGACGCGAGCAGGGCAGACCCGAGCAGAGCGCTCGAGTTTCTGTATATCTGCACTCTATATAAACAGGAGGAAAAAAATTGTGTGTGTATATAAGTCTTTCTGTATATGTGTATAGTCGGATGGCATTATGTACTGATCCACCGTTACCGGGGCAGAAAGGAGCTACGTGTACGATGCCGCGGGTCTGCGGGTCTTCGTCGGTGTGCGCAGCTCTCGTGTATCTCTGTATTTATTATATAACCGTGGCCCATGTACTATCCCCGCCGCGGTTGCACAGCGAGGAGAAGAAGGTGGGAAAGACAGGAAAAAAGAAGGAGGCCAAACAGCCAGCGCGAAAGACAAGGACGAGATGAGAGAGAGAGAGAGAGAGAGAGAGAGACAGGATGGGGCTAGGGGGTGGCTCCGACGGTGGTGGGAACTCGTGAGGAGATGCCAACCTAATGGCGGCAGCAATTAACAACAAACACCGCTCATTAATCGCGAGAGAGTCCTCTCGTTCTCTCTATCTTTCTTCGTCGCCCACCCTCCTCCACCAGATCTTTCCAACCCCCGGCAACCCCGTCATCCGACGAGATTCGTCTCTCTGCCACGGTCTCTCTCGCTCTCTCTTTTCAGCTTGCTGTCTTGCAGTTTTCGTCTCTGTCAAACAAAGAGGGAGAGAGACAGACACACACAGAGAGAGAGAGAGAGAGAGAGAGAGAGAGAGAGAGAGAGGAGGATCTCCTTTCCCCGGGAGCATCGCTTACCCCTTTCACCCTTCAGCGAGCCTTCCAACCGTCCGCGAAGTTTCCTATTAAAAGGGAAGGTATGATAATAACGCCGCGGCTCTCGACGCGGTCTTTTCACTCGAACGACCAGCAGGTTGTTGTAGCGCGCCCGTACGACCGCGGGGGTGGCGTTACTTTCACGGGGAACCGTCTCGTTTAGCCGACGATCACGGACTCTCGGCTTGCCACTCGCGATTTTGATTGTGACAATCCACGGGAATGAAGTTAAGAGACGCTGCGGATGATCGCGACCCGCCTGGACCCCGCGATTATCCTCGCCGATCGTGCTATATACTCCTCTGCAAAACGCGGAGGGCGCGCCTCGATTTCTTCGGAAATCTTCATCTTTCCTCTGCAAACCTCCCTTCTCTGCAGAAAGCTTCCTCTTTCTGCCACAAATTTTCTTCTCCTCCAGGAAGCTTTCCTTTCCTTCAACAGGCTTCCTTTTTCTTCAGCAAGCTTCCCTCTTTCAGCAAGCTTCCCTGGTCTTTAGCAAGCTTCCCCGGTTTTCAGCAAGCTTCCTCTTTTGCCACAAATTTTCTTCTCCTCCAGGAAGTTTCCTTTTTCGTCAGCAAGCTTCACCTTTTCAGCAAGTTGCCATTTTCTTCAGCATGCTGCCATTTTCTGCAATAAGCTTCTCTGTTCTTCAGCAAGCTTCCTCTTTTTTCCACAAATTTTCTTCTCCTCCAGGAAGTTTCCTTTTTCTTCAGCAATCTTCCCCTTTTCAGCAAGTTGCCATTTTCTTCAGCAAGCTGCCATTTTCTGCAATAAGCTTCTCTGTTCTTCTGCAAGCTTCCCTGGTTTACAGCAAGCTTCCTCTTTCTGTCACAAATTTTCTTCTCCTCCAGGAAGCTTCCTTTTTCTTCAGCAAGCTGCCCTTTCTTTCAACAAGCTTCCTTTCTTTTTAGCAAGCTTCCCCTTTTCAGCAAGTTGCCACTTTTTCAGCAAGCTGCCATTTTCTGTAATAAGCTTCTCTGATCTTCAGCAAGCTTCCTTCATCATCAAGCTTCTCTGTTCTTCAGCAAGCTTCCCTGTTCTTCAGCAAGCTTCCTCCTTCTTCAGGAAGCTTCTTTTTTCACGGATCACTGACCATCGTTCGCAATTTTCTATGAAGGAACGATCCATCAATTCTCCGTCGACTTAGAAGTTCTCGAAACTTAGGGTTTGGGAAAGTAGTCTTGAAGCTCGCTGACGCAATTAGAATCGAAAAAGGAACACGCCGCGCTGTTTGCAGCTCTTGCCGCGTAACGTATCAATTATGGTAGCACCGGAGACACCCGGTGGCAGAAATATCGAGTGTCGGAGAGGCGCGACGCATTCGAGAGGCGAGAAGATAAGTTTCGTGCGCGCGTGACGGAGAGAGTTCGGGGCTCGTTTCTGTCTCGTACGGTGTCCGGCCGCGTCCCTTTTGCGAAATATTCGTGGGGGAGCGGCAGCGTGGCGGACGTTGCCACGGCAGAGAGGAGCGAGAACGCAAAGCGACAAAGAAGAAAGTCAGCGAGGAGAGACGGGCCGAAGCTACCGGTCGAGGCGCGAAAGAGGAACAGAAGGCGAGACGGCAAACTGCGACAGGACATGCGAGCGCAAAGATGAATCCTGATCACGCACGCTCCCCGTCGTCGTCCTCCGCCTCGCTCTGCTCCTCGAACCTCAATTTCATCGCAAAAATCCACTACCTTCGCTGTCTTTACGCTAAAGATGTACGGGGATCATCGCGAAATGTTAAGACGGAAAACGTCTTCTTCGCAAATTTCTTTTCTATATTATACGTTCTATGAATTGAATCTTTTCGCCGTATAACGAAACGCACATTTTAAACCGAGATCTACGTCGATCTCAAAGAGGTATGTTTAAAAGTACGGACAATTTGGAATTGGAAATCATAAAAATTATAATGGATCTAGTCATAAAATCGCGGAGAGCATCCGAGGGTTAAAGAAAGAAGGTAATTTCAATTAGCGAATCAGCGAAGATAATTTTTACCGCGCATACTGATTTGCAGTCTAACTATATTAGAGAACGTCTCTCTCGATTTTCGTCGGCCCGCAGGTTGCTCCGCATCTCAGATAATTGGAAATCATTCCGGAATATAAATAAACCGTCACGACGCCAGGTTTCTCTTCAGCCTGGGTCGCGCGCGTGCATCCTCCTTCGAGGTGCTTGCTCATTTGCATAATGGCCGAACGACGAGGAAACAGAGGGAATTTCGGGTCTCGGTCGGGCTCGAGAGGGAAAAGAAAAGATCGCAGTTTTATTTCGAAATTTCGCCTTCTCGGTCACTGCGGGGTCCCGGGTCCTTAATCGATGCCTAAACGCCGCTAATAGCGCAGCTGGAGAGCACGCCGATCCGGCCAATCAAACCGTTCCCCGTCGAAGAAATTGATTAATCCCCAATTAAAAGGCTCGACGATCGTCCGGGGCACTCTGATCGATCCATCGCGGTTATTACCGCTATTTTCTCGTTCCAGCCGCTTCCGTTACATCGTCGACGCAGGTCGAGGAAAACGAAGGAAAAATTCCGGCAATTCCACGCTACATCGTTGTAAATTGCTGCCGATTTAATTACTCGGCGACACTCGGCGCCGCGTCACCGGTCGCGGGTTAATTATCGCGTTAACCCGGGCCCCGATTTGTAGGAGATCCGAGCTCGTCGCCTCGTCCTGACTCGTTAACGTTCTTTGAAGCCTCTTTTGCACCTTCCCTTTAGGGTTAAGGGACCTGCGTTTGGTCCTCGGCTCCGCTCCTCTCCGCTTTGCTCGTCAGAAGCGGAAGCGACGGTTCTGCTCGCGGTTTCACGAACATTTAGACGCGGTTTTCGCGCGAGATTCCCTCGGCATTCGAAAGTCGAGGGAGTAATGAGGAATGGCGCGTCTTAAGGAAGGCATTCAAATGGCGGAGAAAGGGTAAGGGCACGTCCACGAAGACGCTGCGCGTGCCCTTCCCGTGGAAACTGGAATATCGCTGCCGCCGCAGGTCGACGCGCGTCGTCGCGTCGTGAAAAGCGCGGGCCTTTTGATTTTTTCCAAAGCTTTCCCCGATTTCCACGTCTCGCGATACACACAGCACCGACGGCCTGACAAATTATGCGGAAAACCGCATAAAAAGGAGGCGCGACGACGACGTCATTCACCGACCCGTTGCGGCGCGGCGGGACGCGGCCGCTTCAAACCTTGCAAACATGGCGCACGGAGTCGAGTTTAATGAGTGCGACACGCGCGGAGATTCTCGATTCGGTCTCTCGTTTTATTTTCTTCGTAGAGAGCAGGTGAACCGTGTCGAGAAATCCGGCTGCTCGCCGCGCGGACTCGCCAAGAGCGCGTTAAAATTTGATCAACGGATCTATTTCTCACGGGGAATTTCGCGCCGGTAATTTGATGGCTTCCGCGTCGCTCAACGAACCACGTGAATACGGAGAAGCCTGCTCGAAATTCATTTAGACAGTGGAACGACGTCGAGGAATAAATTGGAAATATTTAATTGGCAACAGCTGCTGCGTTTACGGGAATTTTATCGGGAGACGGTCCTTCACGTTTAATTTCTTCGGCAGCAATCATGTTTTTCAATTGGGTACCTTTCGCGTGGTCCAGGCAGTTCTTCAGGATCATTAGCGGTTCTCGAAGAATTTGTTGCAGACCTGAAAGTGGGTCTTGCGGGATCTCTAGAGGTGCTACGATTCGTTTTCTTTTTTTGTAATATTATTGGCAGATTCGAGAACTTTTTTCGGCCAACCTTTGAAGTCCTTTGGCAGGTTCTCGGAGGATCGGCAGAGACTGTCAGGATCTCCGAAGTTGTTTCGAGCTTTCAAATTTCGGCCGGTTTTTTTCCACAAAGATCCTATCGAGCGCACCAGCGCAGCGTGTCAGCACGCAGAACGCTTTATCTCACCGCGCGGCTGAAGAATCTATTTGGTGGGCAGCCAAAGCAATAACGTAAATCCTAATGGAAATGCAAAGATTAATTAAGAATCCCATTCTGCCGTGTCCCCACGTGGGCGTCCCTGGGGAAGATCATCGGCTCGTCGTTTTCTCTGTGTCTCCCACCAGCCGGCTCGGTCCCCTCTCGGTTTCAGGGTGAGTTCACGCACTCTTTCTCGTCAATTTTATCCGGAGAACGGTCGATTATAAGCCGGCGATAATGGGAAACCATTGGATCCTTGCTTGGCACATGCAAGCACAATCGGTGCTGAATATCTCTTCTGAATTCATTTTATATATGTTTCTTCGTATACGGATCTTGGACGATTGAGCCCGCGTTTAAAATAAAAGGATGCGTTCCGGGGTGTGGATAAAGATACTCTCTATCTCGGCGACGACACTCGGGTCGACCCCCGGGTAACGTCGTTAATTAAGCGAAGGAGACAATGTGTGCAGCAACGGGAAGAGTGGCGTATCGTCGTAAATTACGACGTAACTTGTCGCATCGTAATAATAAACGTAAGCGACGAGCGTCAAAGTGCAAGAGCGAGGATCCACTCTCGCCCCCGAAAACCACCTCGAGAGAGACAGACAGAAAGAGACAGAGAGAGAGAGAGAGAGAGAGAGAGAGAGGGAGGGAGTGAGAGAGACTGATAGAGGACACGAGGGCGTCGAGATATCGCGATTCGCCACGTAATGAACGAGGGGGAGCAGACGTGTGTTTGGGGGCGAGTATGTTGCCCGTGTGTATGTTACGCGCACACACACACGCGACCGAAGTCTCCCGCGAATGCCGAATGGCGAATGCGAATGCGACTGCGAATGCGACACGCGGCCCCGGCGTCGAAGGAAGCCGCTGAACAGCCGGCCACCGGCACAATGCGTGTCTCCCGGGACACGCTTATCTGAAATTACAACGTAACATCCCTGCCGGGGACCCCAGCACCGGCTAGAGACCCCCGAGATCCTGGAACCGTGCCCCCCCTCCCCCCCTGAGAAAAAGAAAGGCTTCTTCCTTCTGTCTCTTTCGCTTCCTACGCGCGGCCACGCGTGATTTTCGAGACCGACTCACTTAGGATACTCCGTGGCCCGCTAACGCGAATGAAGATTTTGCTTCGGCACCTCCGTAGGTCCCGTAGGAGGTCGCCAGATTAAGACTTGTCCCCCACTCTACCCTTCCCCTTCTACGACGCTATTCTCTGTCGTGCGTGTGTCACGATGTCACGTGACTGACCCGGTACTGGCAGGGAGGGGGTAACTTTTTCTCCTCGAGTCGTACCAATTCCCCTGATTTGGCATCTGTGGTAGGAGGTCCTGCGATGGTTCCACAGGTCTTCTAGCAGGTCCGAGGAAGGGGAGTTGCGTAAACGTTGGACGATGGAGCTTCGGTAATATTTTGAAATCGATTCCCTGTGGTACTCCTTCCATTAGAGACCTGTAAAGAACCTGACAGGGTGCTTTGAAATACTTCTAACGGGCCTGAAAAATTGCTACGAATTTTTTGAGGACCACTGAAAACTACTGAAGAACCTAATTATTCAAAGCCTAGAGCTCTAGAGGATGTTTAGCTAGGTCTGAGGACCTTTCAGTGCAAGGACTATGAAGGATTGCTGGTAGATGTCTAACGATCCTGAGGAGATTTAAAGAATCGGCCATTATCGAGCAACCTGGCCACCGATTTGCAATGATCAGCATTCCTCCGGTGCGTCTACCCTGCGTGAAACGTTACATTTTCGACGACACGGGAGTGACGTCGTTGCAAGAGGTCGTTCCCGAGCTGTTCAAATGTTGTTAGAACGCGGCGAGGATACCGAGCCGGAAAGTGTGTTCGCTCGGTAAAAAAGTTACAAGCACCCGTGTCTGGTAGCCGGTATCAATTGACGGACCACTTAACACCGGGCAACGTCTACACAGTGTTTGACTTGTGCGTCGGTTTCGGTGGGCGGCGTGTGGGCGGCCCCGTAAGCTCCTTACTTATGCATTCTCGGTGCAAGCCGCCGTGAAAATTAATGCGCACGCCGGATCTCGAAAACCCGTTCGGCTCCCTGCACCGGGGTGAGCATTTAATACGTGTTAACTTATTCTTCGGGTTCTCTCCTCCGCGTCTCCGAAGCACTTCGTACCGACTTTGTGCCGCTCGGGTATTAACACGGTGACGCACCCTTCGATCCTCCGTTTCTCATTTTTCCTTCGCAGCCTAATCATCCTGCACAGAACACGCAGTCAGTCTCGTAATCGGTGGTACTTTAAATTGGGACAACTTTTTTTTTTATAAATTAACCAAGCTCGCCGCTTCAGTTTCTCTGCCAAGCTAGATGGACTAGTTTACTAGATGGCGTGTAATGAAAATTTTGGAAACATTCCGCTTAGTCTGAATTATGAAAAACATCGTAAAACATGCTTTTCACAGCTACTTTATTTGGACTTTTATAAGGACATGCGTAGTCTAGCAGTGGGTCACAATTAACCCTTTGCACTCGAAGCCATTTTAACTCTAGAACGATACATTTCTGTCGACCTAGAATATTTCCCTTCTATATATGTTTTTTCATGCTGTACATACGAAAATGGTGCAATTTACTCGTAGAGTACTGAAATGTTTAGTAATTTATTAAATACGAACAAATTTATTAATGTAAAAAATATTTTGAATAACGATACAGCAATTTTTAGTGGCGCCTTACAGTCGCCATTCGAGTGCTAAGGGTTGAATCGTTAAAATTAGAGTTTACATCTTAGTACATTACTTTTTCGATCTTCCTCGCCTGAATTTCCATTTCGTAAAATGAGGTTGTTGAAAAAGAGTTAATTTGTGTTTCTAATAGTGATGGAACATGATGGATCTTTTGCGAGTAGGATCCCGCAATTCGCCTCGTCATTTGCCGGTATCCGGGAGAGATCGTGCAGGCTCTGCGTGAATTCGATGAACTTTCGGGTAGCAGCCGTTGCTCCGAACTTTTAAGGCGGTAGTCGCGGTTGCGAAATGTTACAGGTAAATCGTCGTCATTCTCTCTCTCACTCTCTCTCTCTCTCTCTCTTTCTGAGTATACGTCGGGTACACGTTCGTTCGAGTATCTCGAACGGGGCGTGACCAGTCGGTCGTTTAACCAGGAACATAATTAAGAGGACCTCCCATCCTCTTCGTTTTTATCCCGCGGGGCCGGAATGTGGGGCGTGAATTATCCTGCGATGTTGCTCGATAAATTTCACCTCGTTGATTACACGAAAGCGCCTCGCATCGCCTCCGTTCCTCCACTCTTTCTCTCTCTCTCTCTCTCTCTCTCTCTCTCTCGGAAAAAGTTTATCCGTCGAGTTCTCCTCGTAAAAACAGAAAAAGAAAGTTGCTCGAAGTGGTGAACGAAGAGAGAGGGGGAGAAGGAAAGAGAAGAAGACAGGACAGGAGAGAGAGAGAGAAAAGAAGAGAGGAAAAAGAAGACGAGACCGGGCGGAAAGTACGACGCGCGAATAATACAAATTCAGGTTTACTCGTTCGAGGACGAGCGATCTTTTCGGCGAGCCGGTTCTGTTTGCTAACTCGACGGATCTTTGTTTAACTCCATCGTCGCGTCCCGTACAATCGCCGAGAAATTCGCGTGTAACGTTCTCCACCGGAAGCCGTTTCTCTCCTTTCTCGCCGCTTAGAAAACCACACGGAAACTTTCGACGATCTCTGCTCCCTCGATCCTTGACCCCGTGATCGTCTCGGGGGTTTTTCGCGAATTTTCGATCGATCGCCTGATGGTCGAAAGTTTTCAGGACCTGTTGAGGACTCGGGGACCCGGAGACGGAAACGAACGGCGAGGTGTGTTCATTATTCGATTATTCGCCTAAAAGCGGCCCGACCCGGCCCGGCCCGGCCCGGGCGCAATACACATATATCGCAGGGCCTTCGCGCACCTGCGGGCCCCGCGAGAAGTCGTAGGCGATCCTGGCAAAGTGTGAGGCCACGGGGCCACCTATGAGGGCCCCCTCATATATTTCTTTCGTCCTGGCCTCGCACCAGGCCTCCAAGAATGCGGTCGAAAGGGTTTTACTTTCTATTTTACCGCGACGTTTATCGACACTTATTTTAAGGACACCGAGAGGCTCGCTCGCGCGCTCCGCACGCCAGACTTCCTGCCCCCGAATATTTATAATTTTCATATTTTATCCGAGCAACGAGCCTCGCTTTGCCAGTTGCTGTTAATTGGCCGCGGAATTATTCGCAGCACCTGCCGCCGCTTTTATTTCAGCTCGACACGATGTTGCATTTTGTTTTTCATCCCTCCGAGAAGTTGCTTCTGGTGGAAAGTGTGAAATTCGATGGTATTTCGCGAGTCGAAGGAAGTTCGACTGGATATGTATGAAGACTGGTATCGCTACACGGGGCTCCCATAAACAGGGGTGTTTTAGAATCGGAACGGTGGACAGGGGTGGGGCTAGCAAACAACCGTCAGACGCGCCACCCTCCTTGCAATACGACCACTTCGGTGGCTCCCCGCATTTCATCCTCGAGAGGAATTTGGCCTCAAATTAAAAGATCTCGGCCCGAGCCCCGAATGAAATCTCGTCGCACGAGGGGCAGATACGTTCCCGAACTACGACCTACTATAATCTGTACACGGGGTGTCCCGAAACTACACGGTTACGTCGTCTACAGTTTCGCGAGTATCTCGAATTTGGTGACAAAAATTAAATTAGCAGACAATCGTGACAAGAAAGACTGTTTTCTTCGTCGGTCTTAACCCTCCAACCCTTACAATTTTTATGGAATGCTGAATTCAGTGATTTGTCAAACTCCTAAATTTTTTGGAGCTGTTTACACGAGACGGTTTTATTGGATCATTTCATTTTTATTGTTAGTCTTAAACCTCCAACCCTTAGAATTTTTCTCAGGTACTTGATTGAGCGCTTTATCAAGCCTGTACAATTTCATGGCCTACTTCAAACCGATTCTGTTGAACATTAAAAAATGTAATTAAACACATTTGTATGGAATATAACAGTTTTTGATCCAGTAATCATTATTCTACCAAAGAAAAGAGGAAGTCTCGGCTACACCGAGGAAAAGACTCTGAAAAACAGTTTCACCGAGGGATGATCAAATCTACATTTATCCCAGCACTGTTGCCTCGGAAAGGGTAAATTCACGACAAGTAATTTTGAACATAGAGGCAAGAAGTTCTCGTACTTCATCCCTCGAACAAGAAACACAAATGTCAGGGGTCTTGGAAGGCAATGCTTGAATATTTGCTCTCGTTTCCACGCGAGTTCCCTTCCTCGGTATCCCAAGAAAATAAAATGGTAAACACTCGATCTTCGCTTACAGCTTTGTGCCGCAAACCAGCTACAAACGCCTTTCGCAATAAGAACGCCGTAAAGAAGCAGACCGTGTTCCGCAGGTTTTTCGGTTCTACGTGCGGTCGCTTTCACATTTCGCACACACCCTGTAGATGAGATCCGCGCGTACCGGAGGTCCGTACTATCAGGCGTATTCACGGGCTTAATGCTACCAATATCCCAAAATTAAAACGCGCCGTCGGACTCGCAAATCATTCGCGCAACAACGTGCTCTTGAAAAGTAACTGCGCAACCGGGAGCACGAAAATTGAAGAAACCGTACTTTCCTCTTCTCGCGCCGCAATCTTACGTAAAAATTGTTCCACGCTCGACCACGTTCTCTGCGCGACGCAAGAACAATAATTTCTGGTTGTACTTTCAGGAAATTCGCGAGAATGTCTGATTTAAAAATGAAGGAAAATATCAGAGGGATGGGGGGTTTCAATCGCTCGAGGAACAGATTTCTTGTAACAGAAAAAATAAACGTAGCTCGTACCCTCGGAAAATTGACAAGAGTTTGTTAAAACATTCGAGAAAAATCGTAGTCTCTTCCCAAAAAAGCTTCGATCACTGAACGAGTGTAAAACACTTCAGGAGTCCAGTGAAAAAGTGGTTAAAAGAGATCGCAGTCGCTCGTTAAAAGATTTCATTATTCCAGGAGGAACTTTATTAACCCAGATTAAATTGGAATGTCCAGTTTTTGATCAGTTAGCACTAGTCCCCGCGAGGATCAGCTCACTACGAAAATTAACCGTGTCTAAGTGAATAGCTCACCCTCGTTAATAGCGGAGCTCGTCGCTTCGAGATTACAACGATCTAGGACAACTTTATTACAATTTCAATTAAGCGTATATTCCAGCACATAACGTACAAGGAGCTCTCTAAAAATCCATCACAGCTCTTCTAATTCCACGGCTCACTACACCAACATTTTTTTCACGGAGGACGGGATATTTATGTAAAAATAAAAATTCTGTGCATCGATTTGAAGAAAAGGAGGATCACGATGTCTGTTTCCGTAGGGTCGATGTTAGATGTTGTTACGGATGTTTAAACGTTTTAAAAACGCATCTAGTAATCAGACCTTCCGTAATCGATTCGGAAATATTCCTCGGTACAACTGATGTGAGGTCCGGGAGATTAATAATTCTGATAGGTTGTAAATAATGTACCGATAATAATATTTAATAATATTTACTTGATGTTCTCTCTATTTTGTGTCTCGCCTAATTTTTAAATTCTGTTTATCACGTCGATTTTTCCCAAGTTCGGACTTTTGGTTTGTTTGCGCCGGAAAAAATTGAATTATCCTCGGCAACAGGGTGAACGCGAGTCAGAGGCCATTAGTGTCCAGCCTGGTGGCTGTGGGATGCTAAATAACGAAATCTCGAAGGGTAAACGTGTCGAGTCTGGCCCCTGTGCGCGCGGTTGTTCGAGAGCCTAAGAATTTCAATCTGCGGTCAGAGGGGTTGCGTCGAAGGGTGGATCGTTCTTCTGTCCCTTCTAGGGTGCGACGTGATTTCATTGCGCCCTGCTCTGGGCTGCGAGATCAACTTAAAAAATGATCCAACCAGCGATCCGATCCGTCGCGTCGCGTCTGTGCGCGGGCTAATCGAAAGATCAATCTCTCGCACGGTCGACTTGGTCTTTTTCAATCCGAAAGATAAACGCGGGACACAGTCTCTCTCTCTCTCTCTCTCTCTCTCTCTCTCTCTCTCTCTCTCTTTCTCTCTTTCGAGCAGATCGTATCAATACGGGATAAATTGTCCGCGTTCGACGTTCCTCATCGTGAGAATGATGATTAGGGTGGTCCTTCGGCGGTGGGGGTGAAAATTATTTTCTGAGATTTTTTTACTATATATATTTACTATATATTTTTTACTATATTGTGACAACAATGCTGCACGAAAGGTGGCACGGGTTCCAAGTGTCCGATGGCTTCCAAATTTAGCGCATGGCATTTTCTCACGTAGCGTCACAAGTTGGGGGGTGGGGGTAAGATCAGGAAAAATAATGACTAATGATTCGCTCGCGTGGACAATGGTGTTTGACGCGAGGAGGAAAGCGGCCATTGTGCCCGGACACACGGGTGCGTTTCCACGTATTTCTCGGTGCTCGTGTCGAGCGGCCCCGCGCGAAATCCCGTGAAAATGGAGCCGACGGAAGGAAAAGAATGGACCCCGACTTGGCTGGTCAGAACGATACCGGCTATCACGGGGAACCAACCGGCCTGTTGCACGCCGACAAGCTGCATTCGCATTTCAACTCTTCTCGCGTTCTCCCGAAACAAGGCCATTCAAACATTTTTCACGCGCCGGCCCCACCGGGCCGTGATGATTCGCTGAATCCGCGGAAAGGTTCGCCTGTTCCGATATAATTAACACGTTAAACGCCCAGCCCGTTTTCCGCTCGCGGGATTGTATTCGACACGAGTTTTTTTTATCATAGATGGCACATACTGATCGTCCGATTCTCGTCGATGCAGTCCCGAACTGCATCTGTACCTGCACAACGCGTTCGCTCAGGGTTGATTCGGTCACAGTCGCTCTCGTCCGGTGCTCACGTTTTCAAAAACACGATTTTGAATGGACGGTGGAGAAAAGTCACAACTTTATGGGAAAGATTCGATCTCTGGATTGTGAAAAATTCAATTTTCTGGATTGTGAAGCATCCAGATAATGGCTCTGCTAAAACTTCTTTAATATTTTTATACATTTGTCGCGTGAAAGTATGCATTAAAACCAATACGAGGCACGTCGTTGAATATCCGTGGAAAAATATGATTATTGACACAAGGGTTAAAGAACTTCCGAGGATGAATATACGCGCAGTTAATCGATTTGGCAAGCGAGTGGCTCAGTTTTCGGCCTCATTGGCAGGATTTCAGTGCGAACAGAGTTTTTTTTTATCGGCCCGGTCTCTCCGGTGAAAAGGGAAGAGTTGTACACCTTTCGGATTCACCTAAGCCGCTCGAACGCGGTAGCCAAGGGCTGTAAATCGCGTGACCACGTCGACCACCGAATTCCCTGCCGATGCAAACGCAATGACCGGGTCCGGAGACGCTCGCGTGTCACGAAAACGCTCCTGTTTAACCACGACATCCTTTCACACGTGAGTAAACAAATAGACGAACAAAGCCGGTGCAGCGGCTGAGAGGCGCGACGGTGCATCCGCGGCACCCGAAAAACTACGCTGTCGATTTTTACCAAGAGCCTCTCCGAGTCGTTCAACGATCTCCGTGTTTTGCAGACTCGACTTTATCCAGGCAAATCATCTCAACCCTTAAACGTTCGATTCTCGCACAGGAGTTATGAAAAATTTATTCATATTTAATCTTTCTTGCCGATTCAAACCGAAGGATCCAGTTGGTTGAACAATTTTTCTGTTGTTCCATTATGCTTCCAGCACTATTTTGATGGTATTCGTGTTTGTGGGAAAGTGGTTGTTTTGTCGGGAAACCATTTCGAGAAGTTATACATTCCAACCTCCTCCTGTAAGAGAGGTTTTACGTCAGATGTGAAAACCCCTAACTATATTCAGTTTCTTCGATTACTATACCATATATTTGAACTAATCATAAAGCGTGCAGTGGGTACGCATTGTTGCCTTACTTCCTGTATTTTTTCTATATTTTTATCTCATTATTCAGGCTAGAAAAAAATGTATTCATTAGGGGTGGTTTCAGTGACGCTTGGTAAGAACGTCAGCACCAACGCTGTACTGTTTAATAATTATTTTTGATAGACAATGTGGACATTACATTGTATGAAAGAGTTAGTATAGAATATATTACAATCAGGATTAGTATAAAATAAATCCGGATTTTGTTAACTCTTGTTAAGTCCAATTTTGCTACTCTCTGTTTGTTGAGCCTGTAAAATGATTTGTGCCCTGTATTCGGGGAAACTCATGTTTCGATTTTTATGCAAAATAAAAATTGTCTAATTTTAAGCTACAAAGTCTACATAAACATTTATATCTGATCTTGATAATTGTAGTAAGTTAAATATAATGAAGTATATTTGAATTCTTTTAATGGTTTGCTGTTCTCCATTTGATATATTCAGTTTTCGAATGCATAAATATTCTTAATAAAATAAGAGATAAATTTTCGCTTTTTTCTAGAAGATTATGAACACGTTTCTAATGATCATAGATGTAAAAGAATGGCGGTTCGTGGGACGAAAAACAGACAGGAGGGTGGTAAACGCGAGCCAATCGAGGAATCCGTTTCCACCCTCGTTTCGGGACGTTTTTATCGTGTCTCGCGCCCTCTCCCCCGGCCCGCAGCTAGCTCGGTACGAGGCGATCCACCTTAATTAATGAGTTTATTGGAAACTCCCGCGATGTTGGTTCTCGGACCACCACGGCAGCCCGGAGGGCAGAGCAGCAAGCGGCTCGAGACTACTCGCTCCGTCACTCCCCGCCATTTTAATTTCGCCAAGAAACTTTCTAATTACGAACTTTTCTGATTAATCACAGTAATTAATTAGTAACCTTCGCGAAGGGGAGGAACACGAACCACCCCGGACTCAACCGGGGAAGGGCAACCTGGCCCCGGGTTTCATCGAACAACCCCCCCCCCCGTTTGCCACCCCCGCCTAGCAGCAAGGCTTCTTTTCGACGGATTTTCTTCTTCTCTTTTCCTGATCGTTTCAGAACCCCTTCCGACCCCTTCCCTTCACCGTCCCTGCACTTTCCTGCGACTCCATTTTCATTATTTTTCAAGATTCTCGCTTCGATTTTTTCGTCGGTAACTTCGGACTTCTCGAAGACGCAACGATCTTCATCGAGCAAAACTGCGAACGTTCTTTTTCATCCTAAAAATGTGTCGGGATTAAACTCGTTGAGATTATTTTCAGACGCCACTAATTACGATTATTGATCCCGGCGGTGTAGCGTGCGGTGAACCCGCGCGGACTCGGCAAACAAAATTCCGCGCTGCGAGCGTTTTCGTTTTTTCTTTCCCGAAAGGGATGCGTCACGATAACAAGATAAGACCTCCAGTCAATGATTAATATCGGGCTGCACACCGACTCTCCCATCAGCCCGGTAATTAATTCACGAAAACGTCCGCGCGTCTTATCTGCCGAAGTTCTCGCGACGCGACGGCCCTCCGGCTCGTCGAAGTTTCGCCCATTAACAGGTCTCAGCAGTTTTCGCTGTCGCGGGGGCTTGCCGAGCTTCGCTGATTAACGAAACGAACCGTTCTGCTGCGAAGATTCTTCCTTTCAGCCAGTTGCTATTTTTTGGAATTCCTTTCACGACGCTCCGACAGGCTCCTGTCAACTTTTTGGCGTTGCGAGGTTGCTCGAAGTTTTCCTGTTTGCTTCAGCCAAACGGGAGCGTCGGGATATTACGTAGTTGGTTCATTTCGGGTATTTAGCCCGAGGCGAACTGTATTTTTCAATCATTTTAAGACGCTCGATCAACAGATTGGACTGGAATTTTCAAAAAATCGAGGTCCTAGTGTGTTCTCTATCGCTGTATATTTTTCAGACTCTTATCAAGAATTAAATTTTTTGGGAATACAGAAGGCTTCGATGAACAGGTTAAAAATTATTTTGGCCCTTTCAAAGACGAGTGTCATGAACACGATTTTTTTTTTTTGAAAGTCCTAAGAGACTCGATATGGAATTTCCAAAGATACGAGATCCTAGTTTTCTATGATTTTTATGGTCCTAGTTATTTATGCAAAGAATTGAATTTGTTGGAGGTGGTAGGGGTCCGGATCCCGAGGGGTCTCGAAAATTTCCGGAACGGTATCCTCGCCGGAGAATTCTCCAGTTTATTTCTAGGAAATCCTCTAAAATAGCATGAGGTTGCATCGTAGATATCCCTCACCCTTTCCCTCGTCCCACCTCCTCTTCCTAATAAGATGTTTTGATTGGCTTACCCGCTGGGCTTCGCACCTCGTGGCCGGTTCCTGTCGAGCTCCAACCAGGTAGCCGATGACTCCGCAGGATCGGATGTACAGTATCTTTCGTAAATGGAATAAAATTCCTCGGACGATTTCGGCGTTGCTCCGCGAGAATTCCTGGCGCGTCCTCCTCACGATCAGGGGACGTTATCAATCGTATTTATTCACGACTGATAATCCTCTCGATATTTCATGGAGACTCTCCCGACAGTTGCACTGTTGCAAACCACCGTGCGCGGAACGAGAGATGCACCTGTGCCCGTGACCAATTTTAGTTCGGAAATGACTGGTACCCTGGACAGCTAAGATACCATTTAGATTCCTTCCGATTCGAGGCTTTGAGCGGTTCGGCTACAGATTATTGCTTTGTATCGCGCCGAGAGCGGCCGGCCGTTTTGCAGGAATCTGTCCTGAGGTTGACCTGGAAGCTTACGGCCCTCCATTTTGGTACTTATGCTAGTTAGCGGGCGCTGCCTCCGATTGCAAAGCGAATCGTGCGTTTGACATCGAATGGGAAGGCCCTCGTAATGTGTACATCTTCCAATTCTTTTTTCTGAAAAATACAGACACTTCGGAAATTCAACTTGCTTTTACGATAAGGAATAAGCAGCCCTTAAGCGGGAGTAAATCAGTTCGTTTCAAATTCCCGAGAAAATTAATTCTTTAACTGCCGCGGTTGCGAAAGAAGAGGTCGGGAGGGCGGTTAATCAGGTGTTCAAGGGTTTTAATTATTTTCAGAGTAGGTACATTTTCTACTGCACAAAACGTGGAGTCAAATTGAAGATGCCAAGTGGGCAGTGGATCAGGAGTTCCAGATTTGTAGCCATTGATGAACTAACGGCACCGATGAAGTGCAACAAATAAAAATTGTATGGTCAGCACATATCATTGCCCTGCTTCGTGTATTTTTATCCAAATTTTTCTGCAACTACCGCGGGTGCAAAAAAATATCCATCGAGGGTGGTTTTGAGAAACTCAATAAGAAAACCAAGCTCGACAATGTTGAGCAACTATAAAATATACGCTGATCTTTGAAGACGATACTAGCATACACACGGTGTGAAGCTGGCACTCGCAAATCAGAGTAGTAATCACATTTTTGGGCACAATTTACTAGGCGAACGTAGACAAGATTCGTTTATTCTTCCGAGTCACAAGTACCAGAGTCGAAGGGATCGAGGGACGCGAAGGTGGCGTCGATGAAAGTGTTGTTGATACAGAAACCCGGTAAAAAAAGCGGCGTTCGAACAGTGTGCATCGTGGAAGAGAGGTGTATCACGCTCGCGAAGGTATACGTTTTTCGAGTCTCGTTCGAGGCTCGGCAGAGGAGAAGGAACCGAACTTCGTGCATGCCATACCTATCATCCGTTTCTCCTCCCTCTCCTCGGGCGATCCTTTTCCCTCTGGCCTCGCTCTCTCTCTCTCTCTTTCTCTCTCTCGCTCCTCTCTTTCTCTCTCTTTCTCTGGCACGTTCACCGGGGCCTCGACGATCGTCGAGTCATCGTGTAATGACGTGCCGGCTGTCAGACCGCGAGGCGAGGCAGCACAATTCGAGCCACGAAACGATCGGTGCGCGGCATCGCCGAGAACAGAGGGACGAAACAGGGAACAGGGGACGGGAACGGGACGAACGAAAGAGAAAAGAAAGATTATAAACAACCGGGGAAGGGGGCAGAGGCGAGCGAGAATTTTTAAATTTCCGCAAATCAAACCGGACGTTTATCGCTCGACGTGGTGGAAACGGGGGCTGCTATTAGCGCGTTACTCAAGGCGATTGTTTCAAAATCTTCGTGAATCTATAGGAGGAAATACCTGAACACGGTCCCGTATGGACCTAATTTATAATTCATAATTAATTGATATCGGTAGGAACACTGCAAATATTTTTCCACTGTAAGAAACATAGGTACATACATACTATAAGTCATCTACTCGTTTTTCTGCTTGATGCAATTCATCAAGTTGCAAATTTCTTTTAATCGATTTCTTGATCAAATTCGATCTGATGTTTCACCTGAACAAGTAGCAGGGGGTAGAAGGAAATTGGAGAACATAGGTATAGCAAGCTAGAGGATACCTTGAACTATTTAACTATTTAATCGAAACAGAATTTTTCTTCTATCGAAAAGTATGAAACACCGGGTTTATTTTAACGAGCGCATGTTCGTAAAATATTATTTGCGATCGTTAAAATCGGCTCGGTGTTTTATGCAATTCGATAGAAGAAAAATGAAATATTTCAAGGTATCTTCAAATGTACCAGGTAGTGTTTCACGTGTATGTCCTCTGACTTCCTCCAATTTTGCTCGACGATTTCCTTTGATCGACGCAACCCGCAAGATCGTTCAGGTAAAACAGTGTCTCAAAGTCTCCGCGCCACCTCGTTACACCAACCAGTCCCAACGAGGATAAAGTTATTTTCTGCACCCAGTTGCGAGCGTTTACCAGATCACAATCGCAAGCAACGATCCGGCTCTCTGCCGTTTCCGGAGCAATTTGTTGCTTATCTTCGCATCTGGTCGTAATGGACACGAAATTGGGATCGATTTTCGTGGAACGTGGTCCGCCGATTGGCCAGGAGACGCGTTGGCCGATGATCGGGTTAAATAATGGTCCCGTCAGTTGTCGATTCGGAGTCGCGATCTCCTCCGCGGCGCAGGTTCGTCGCGAGCGATGAAGATGGACGAAAGTGCCGTGCCGTTTGGCGTACAGAACACCGACAGGCGGCACACCGCGCGATAGATAACGACGCGACGGCATAATTAACCGGGAAGAAGGAGGGAAACCGGGTGGAAACGGAGGGGATCTAATTTCGTCGAGGATTCTGACACCCAGACGGACATGAACGTGAGGCGAGCGAACGTTATAGGCGACGTCCATAATGGCGATGACGCGCGGACAATGGTGCGTGGACATAAATACCACGATCGGATCTCCGCTCTGGGCACGCCTCCGATTAAATTAGGAACGAGTCCGAGTGGCAAAAAACGATTTAAAGTGTTTAGACTCCGGAGAGCGGAGAGAACGGCCCCGAGGACGCTTCAATGTTGCTGACCGAGCCGCGGGAACGGGCCAAATCGGTGCCGATTACTTTCGATCGGCATTTCGAACTCGATGTGTCCTGGTGCTCGGTTCCAGATGTTTGCTACTTGGCGACGTCGCGAGACCTTTGGCACGGCTCCCTTTTAGTCACGGTGGCTCGTGGGGGGTTATATGATTTTACTGGATGTTGAATCATGGACGAATAAATTAATCCAGCCATTTCTTTGCGGAAGGATGAACATTTAACTAATTTCTAATACTTTAGCATAATTGCGCTGTACCAAATGGAAGATTCAAAATCTTCTTTTACACATCAACCCCAGTGGCGCACAGTGATCCGGATCGAAGAATTTGTGTATTTCTTTTGAACCGTTTGAGACATTGAAATTAGGTTTGAACTAAAAAATATTATAAAATAATCTCTTTCGAATAATACATGTTGGACTATATTTTTTGTTTAATTTGTTAGTTAGTTATTTTTATGAATTTTTATGTACTTGTTAACTCAGTTGCTCTCCTTATTAAAACCATTGTATAATAATTGGAAATTAGAATCTTATAGTTTTCTTATATATAATGTTATATATATATGTTATTAGAATTTTTGATAAAATGTACAGGTATATAAGTTATTAAGTAAGGTATCTAACGTTACAAATATACATTGCGAGCAAAAGTAATATTAATATTTTATTTAATCAATTACCATTTTGTTGTTGACGAAGTAGGTACAAACGGTTTTTGTTTTCTTTATTTTTTAAATAATTCTGCAGCCTCCGGACTTAATTGTTTGATTTTCTTCTTGTGAGATCTTATTCTCGTGGATGAAATATGTGGGTACGATGTTGATAAGAATTTGTGAAATGTATCTTCAATCGTAGCGATTCTAGAAATTTTCCGAGTAGTTTTGGTCCTAATTTTTTAAAAATCTTTGTCTTGTTTCTTGAGCCTCTTCATATAAAAACCAATCGGAAGTAATGCGTGTTGTATTATCTCCTTTCCATGAATTAATAATTTATGAATGGAGGCTGGCATATAATACCACCCGTAATGGTCAATAAAATATTTTGCTGTGCTTTGTGCGTATTGTTCCAATTTATCCGTATCTATTTCATAAGGCGAGGAAATTGTTTGAAGTAATACATGACATTCTTTTATTAATACAACATCAACTCCTGTTATTGCTGACGAAACCTCTGGGTTGGAAAAAAATCGTCTTGCGGTATTTCCGTCATTTGATGAATCCCAGCCTTGTTTGACAAAGTCCACTAATAAACCCATTTCCCCCGTAAACCGTGTCCGTTGTGGGAAAAATAGATATCCTTTGACAAATATACAACATTTTTTTAATCTGTCATGTATCATTCAGCATTATTTTTTAAGTATATTATTATTAGTTATTACTAAAAAAATATATGATTTGTTATTTCGAAGGGATGCTCTATATCATACAAAAAAAAAAAACTAATAGAAAATATGGGACGAAACGATGTGGACATCGCAAAGAACTTAAGCAATTTTGCCTGGTGAAATATGCTACTTTCAAAACGCTCAACTTTAAATGATCATGGTAACTAAAATATTTATTCAATTTCATTAATTTTTTCATTTTCGAGGTCTATGGACGCTTACAAAGCAATACAAATTGATTAGTTTTCAATTTCGAAAAGTCGACTTTTTCGACGAAAGAAAAATTTGAAGGGTAAGTTCAGCGTTAACTTCTGAAGGTAGCCTAAATTGCATCCAGGATTTAATTTAGCCAGAGAGGATCTCGTTGCTCATGCCGTTTCATCCTGTATTTAGAAAGAGTGATTCCAGGATTCGGCCGAGATAGGCTCGGAACAATCGTTTTCGTTAGGCGTAGTGCCAGTTGAGACAAAAGAAAGAAGTCTGCGAAGAGGTGGAATCAGAGGCAGCAACGGTAGAGGAGTATAATCTACTCTAGCCTCCCGCAGACAATCGTTACCGTGAAATTAATAACCGTACATATTTCACGGTTTTATCTCTCACGCATCCCCCCATTTATTAGCCAAGCAAGAAGTTGCACCGTGCATCGGAGGTTAATCAACTTAACGAGTTTGTTTGATGGACTACGTCGGTGGACCTCGATAACTCGGCAAATGGCTCGCGCGACGCTCCGCGCCGCCACGGTCAATTAAGTCCATAGAAACGTTTCCGTATCTTCGCTCGAGTGTCGGCGGAGACTTTCGATTCTCCCCTCTTCTCTTCTGAACACGACTGCATCATTGCTAAATTGCCGATAGTTCGTGATAAGAACCCCGGAAACGGGCTCCAAACCACTGCGTGCTGTGAAAATGGCGTAAACGTATCCCACAGGAAAATCCTCTCTACGAGATACTCAGACGTCGGACGGTTCATCGACTTAATAAAATAATTCATATTCACTGCATTGCATGCCCTCCCTAATATTCGCAAATGCGCAACACATTCTACAATAATCTTCCAAGCGGAAGCCATGTTTCTTCCATCATTTGAGCTCATATGAATTTTCACTTAATTCCTCATTATCCAATGATTCATTTTTTTGCATAATTTTTGTATTACTCGGCTCATACATATTAGGCAAATATGGTATAAGAATTAATAATATTTTAGAAAAACACTAACAAAGTGATGGATCCCTTTGCCTTTTATTAACACGTTGACTGCCGTGTCACCCATATGTGGGCGACGGAATCATTTGTCCAGGTTTTAAAATGAATTTTTACGTTAATATATTCATTGTACCAAATTTGATTGTGACCTGTAAAATGCAAGAAAGTTGGAGGACTACTCAATATCATACATTTAATTATTTTTCATTTTTATTTCATTGAATAACTTACTTTGATTTTATGGCATTTTTGAGGTATCTAGTTCGGCAGTCAAAGTGTTAAATATAAAATAATAAACTGTCTAACTCTTGTGAAAATTATGATGACATTTAAGCAGCACATTCCCAAAAATTATTCCGAGTGCACGGACACGACTAGACTGCAAACTTTATGCAAAATAAAAATTGTCCAATTGTAAGAAACTGACGTTAAATGGAAATGCATTTTCTCTTTTAGTCACGTTAAAAAGTCGAAAATAACATAACAAGTTTTCAAATTCTTCCGATATATTTTTATTCTGGTATGCGACCTATTCATTTTTGTCATAAATGCACAAGACCCGCATTCCAATTGCTCCAGAACAAATATTTTCATTTCTAATCCCATCCGATCCCTGCGGTACGGAAGAGATTAAAGTAATACACCGCTGGACACTTGTTCGAAACGTTACGGCGAAGCGGAAGCTGCGAAGGATCGTGTAGATCCACGGCTGAGGCCGGCGGAGGCTGAACGAAGAGTGGAAGGATCTATCGATCGATCGTTGGAGGCCGTGAGCCAGCAGACCCGGTGTGTCCTGGGTCCTTGCGTCCAAAGGTGTCGATAATTGCTTAATTGACGGCGGTCGCCGATAACCATCGACTGCGAGCGGTAACTATAATAAGCGGAGGACTTCACGGGGAAGGAAGAAGAGTGGTGGGGCCCCGAGTCATGAGAACGAAAGAAGGTGCTCGTGTATCGATGGCCCCGAAGAGACGAGGTGCGTACACGGCTGACGTGTCTTTTCTCCAGGTGAACAAGGCCTCGTTGTGGAAAGGTGTCTCGGGCAAAGATATCCTCCTCCCCTCCCCTCTCTCTCTTCTCTCCTCCACCTCTTCCTTCCCCTCATCTTTTCACGGTGGGGACAGAGGGGGGAAACGGAGAAGAGATATTAGAGATGCCAGATAGCTTTATTAAAGGTGAGACGACGCCAGCGCGGGACACCAACGAGTCGGTCGCTTTGATCACACGAATTATCGTGACTCCTCGAGCGGAGCTCCTCGGAGAGTCCTACGCGTACCCCTCTGTTTATTCGATCCTGCGCGGGTTATGCAACTTGCACATTTTTCGGCCCTCCGTTGCGCCCACGCCCTTCCCCCTTGCCCTCGATCCCCACTTCGGTAGAGTAATCCAAATAGACTCAAGAATAATCGTTGGGAGATAGACCGTGGATCTCTGTGCAAAATATTTTCGTCAGTCGCAGGACATAGCCATAGAAAAATGTCTCTTTATCTTCGACAACTTTAATATATTGAAACAAACAGACACGCCTGAATTGTCTGAATGTTTTCACCGTTTTAATTATATTCGCCCATTTTTTAGTTACACAGCAACCTGACGACCCTCGGTTTCGTTTCGCGGAGATCGGGGAATTTCGTGCGGACGATCCGCAGGAAGGTCGAGAGCGCATCTCCGTTGGCGCAGAAACGAGCGCGAATAAATCGTCGGTGGTTAATAAGCTGACGCGTTGTCTTCCTGATTTATGCGGGCCGACGCGTCCTCTTCGGCTCGGTAAATTGCTACACGCATACACGCGTGTACCGGACCGGCGTTAAACGCGTCCTGTAAGGACAACACGGCGGGGGACACGGTACCCGGAGCCAGGACACCTCCGTATCCTGGAAGCTGTTACGTTGACGGGATCCGGTCGGCTCTGTAAATAACGGTAGATCGATATCTGATATACGGCACTCGGGCGCGACAGTTTTTCATTTAAGGAAACTCGACCCACCGTGCCAATTAACGGGGTATTCGAGGTCGTTAGAGCGCGCTGATCTTGCGGAATTTTTCTCGGAAGAAGTATTGAACTTTTTGAAATAGAATTTCGCGCACGCATGTATCGGCACTCGAAGCCCACGCGTGATTTTTTTCAAGTAAAAATAATCCAAATTACGAAAGCTGTATATAGTTCTTTACAGAGTCTGTTTTGGCCGAATTTCGGAGTTAAATAACCGATTTCTCATTTTTCCTGTTAGTGTTTTTAAATCGAGGAAATAAATTCGCAGTGCAGGAAATGGGAAAGTGTTTCTAAAATTCGTGAATATAAATTCGTGAACGAATGTGAAAGGTGTTTCTAAGATTCACGAATGATTGGGCCGGTGTTCCTAAAATTCAGGACACAAATCCACGAATGAATAGAAGAATGTTTCCGAAATCGAGGGCACGGGTTCGTCAAGGAGCGTGTCTAAAATCGCACGGCGTGGCTGATGCACGAATGACGTAACGCGTGTGGCAGAATTTTCTGTCATCTGGTACACACGTGCAACCGCATAATTGAGTTCTTCGGTGCAATGGTTACGTAAGGTAAGACGAAGGAGGAGGAGCTCGACGGTATCAGAAACTGCAGGAAATATGGCGAGGGGTTAATCGCGTCGGGAAGGGTTCTCCAGCAATTAATCGAGGGAGGAGCACGTCGGATTTTAAGGACTCCTCCTGGTGCTCGTAGGACCCACCGCGGGTTCCGTCTTCCGTTATTTATGTTCCTGGATCCGTGGAGCTCGGGGGGTCCAGGAATGTCCACCGTTCCCCAAAACGGGCCCTTATGGTTGCCACGATCAATTATTCCGGGCTCGTTCGCGACCTAGAATCGCTCCCACATCAGAAACCTACTCTACATTACCTTATTCAATGATTCAGGAGTAGACTGCGGATCGTTATGCAAAATAAAAATTGCTCGGTTCAATTGCAAGAAAATTTCTTCGTTGCTTTAACGATCTTAACCCTTTGCACTCGAGTGGTGACTCTGAAGCACCACTAGAAATTGTTGTGGCATTATTTCGAAGAAATTACAAAAAATATTACAAAATATTTGTTATATTACAAAATTTGTATTTAATAGATTACTAAACATTTAAATATTATATGTAGAAATCGGATCAGTTTCGTATGAATAAAATGAAAATATTGTAAGACGGAAGACAAATATAGTTTCAGATTGAAAATAGCGCCGAGTGCAAAGGGTTAATAAATCACGAACAATATATCGGCGTCCTTGGACTGTTTTAAATGGCACCAACTCGTTTTTGCCATAAATACAGTGAATTCTCGATATATGTCAACGACACGGGTCTTGCCAGCGTCGTTTATCGTCCAGGAGACATACCCGAGTCGTGTTATGTTTACACTCCTCGGCTCACGGGGTATATCCCGCAGTAGTGGGGATAATTCCGCGACGTTTATTATCCAGGCCTTGGTGACATATATAGAAAGCACTCAACTCAAAAAACCCGTGATTTGACGAATTCATAATTATCAATTTGGCTTTGGTGAAGTGTTTGCACGAAAGGAATAAAGTTTTATTAGATCCATAGCCTCTGGAAATGAATTTAGAAAGTAGTTCTGTAACAAAACGATGATCCTCGCTGATCCTCGCCGATGCTTGCCGGTCAATTCTGTGGAGCGGGATTAAGAAATGAACGGGGTTGTTCGTGTCTTCATGGCTTTATTTACCCAACTGTATGTACACTTGTTGCAGTATAGCGATTCCAGAGATTCGATCGCGAAGGATCGTCACGTTGCGTCGATCGTCCGCAGCCGTCTGTCTATCTACGATCGCGTATATTCCGTCGGCATACGCGCACGCCTGGAATAATTAACGAGGGAACGACGTGAAAAAAAAAATGGGGGGAGAAACGCGCGTCGCCTAACCTGTCAGGGTTCCTCTCCTTTCTTCCTGAATTCTAAACAGTTTCTTTTTTCCCCCCACAGAATCGTCTCGTTCCTTCTAGACAGTTCGTTTCCATTTTCCACGACGCAACGGTGCAATAAAATGCGAAATCTTGCAGATTGTCCTACGTGTGACGTACAATATTTAAAAGTTCCCGTCGCGAAGAGAAAGACCTGCGAGTCCTGCTTATGAATTATTCAACCGGCCGGTTCGCCGCCCGCCGCTGATAACGATAATCATGGATCTCCGTTAATGATAACCGTTCGTCGATCTCGTTCGTCGGACGGATGATAATAATAGCGACAATAATCACACGCTGCTGGCCAAACGGACGACGCGCGAGCCTCGCTGATTAATGGCCGCGACCGTCCACGGACACTTTCAACAAGCGATTCGATCAGTCCCGCCGACGACGATTCGATTCAATTTATCGCGTCGACCGATTCATTCCGCGCGTATATATAGTCGTCGTTCTCGCCTCCGGTGATCGGCGCTCATCTGTCGCCGATGGAGCTCTCTTCTTGTTAGAGCTCTTCCTCCTCCTTTCAAGACAACGAGGAGCCCAGACAACACTGGCTCGACGCTAGCCGCCGGAACTCTTCGGGGTACCGGTACCTGAAAAACAGAAGACCATCTTTAATTTCTCGAATCCTTCCTCCGAGCCTCGACGAACTCAATGCATTACAGTAAATTCTCGATATATGTCAACAACACGGGTCTTGCCAGCGTCGTGTATCATCCAGGAGACATACCCGACCCGTGTTATGTTTACAGTCTCACGGGGTATGCCCCGTGGCAGTGGGGATAACTTCACGACGTTTATCATGCAGGCCTTCGCGACATATATAGAGAAATCACTGTAATTTTACCATTGATCCTTGGTACAAGGAACCGAAAATTTTTCAATTTAGGCCGGCAGAGGACCTTTACAATTATTAGGCGTACGAATGAATTAACTTGAGCAAGAGTTGTTCAAATTCTCTTTCCAGAGACGATCGCCTGGCAACCCTCTAACCCTAGAATCCTAGTCCAGCAATCAAGAAGTCCGTACCCAATACTACAAGCTCAACTAGCTCTCCTAGTGCTAGGTTATTGGAGACAAATCCTAGTTCTATCTCAACACCGCAAGAGTTACGTCAGGTCTTCTTGTCATTGACGACCATCTGGCTAAATCAAACTGTTCGGCAATCAAGAAAATCTGCATCCAGAGATAATTGGCATGAGCTGTTATCAGCTCAGCTAGCTCTTGTAAAAGTTGCCATACGAGATTGTTAGTGGTAGGCTACAAGGAACCAGTGGATATCCTCGAAGGACGATACTCGGTCTGCTCTTAAATCCCGTCCAGATCCCTGTCCAGCAATTAAGCAATCTGTGTCGGTGCCGGACCAGGAACCGCTCGAGTCTTGTAGCCATCAATCGTGGTAGGCGCAGGCAGCGATTCGATCAGGCCAATTTACAAGCGGGCGATTTACAAGGGCACGGGAACCGAGGGGCCTGAGTTAGATTCCCGGGGTCCCGTAGGAGGTGGACCAGGGGCACACGATCTGTCCCCGGCTAAACACATATTAATTAGACCCAAAGCCAGCAGGAAGACATAACTCGTTGAGGGGCGGGAGGGCGTCGGTGGTTCCTCGAGTGTCGTGTTACCGTCTCCCGGTGCCTCGCCGCGTTTTCCCCAGGTGCTTTCTCTCTCTCGGGGTCTGCGGGCCCTGCTCGGGCCCCGATCGAGCAGGCCCATCGTGGGGCAGGGAGGACCCGCGGGTGGCCCCGGGACCCATGGCCGCAGAGCAGCGATCGTAGGCACCGTACGTGGCCAAAGGAACGAAACCGAGCACGACGCTACCGGCGCATTAATAACACTGGTAGCTGGTCATATGTTAAACGTCCACCCTGTTATGCGCGCCGCCGCTGCCACCGTCGCGCCGTCGGTGGGTCAGATCCTCCTGAAGGGAGGGGCAGGAAAAGACAAGGGGGGAGGGCAGGGAGGAGGAGAAGAAGGCAGGATGCCGGGGCTACGTTTTACCTACAGCGACGTGATCCTACGTGGCCACGGGGCCGCGGCCATGCAGATCACCTTCTATCTACCTGGGGAACCCTTCTTCCGCCTCGGCGGGCCCTTTCCCTCGATCCCGAAGACGATCCCCTCAAAATCCTCGTCTTTCCCGGGAAAGTTGCGTCACTGTACTCCCTTAGAATGTGGATAAAATTGCAAGTAGAGACGTCCTGCCTGTGATCAGATTAATCGACTTGGACTAGGCTTGTGCCTAAGTTCCTCTAGCTTAAGCTACCAAAAACCGAGACAGCGGAATCCAGCGGGTTTTGCGAGGCGTGTCACAGTCTCTACGGGGTGTAAGGAAAATCGTGAAGCGAGTAGCCGCAAAAAATCGTCGTGGGTGTGCCTATTTGTCGCCGAAAAGGTGTAGGATGGTGTGCACAGAGCGACGTTGCTGGGCTATAGGCAAATATCTCCCGCTCAGCCAGGACATTAGGAGTTCTCCTGGGTCCGGAGGATTATAAATCCTTAATACAGATCGGCACGCGATGCCCGGCTCGTTAGGGTGATGCATGGCCGACTCTGGTGTCCCGGGGTGTACGGTAGCCGATACCAACACAGCCGAACCACGCAGCATCCAGCAGCCTCGTTCCTGCGGGAACGGCTACACCCTCACACATAGCCAGCCACCAGGTAATAATGAGAGATCAGAGATACGGCTCGATATTAATTGTGCGCATCGAGTGTGGCGGTGCTGCGGCTGCTGCTGCTGCTGCTTCTGCCGTTGCTGCATCCACTTCACTGGTGTTGGGGAGAGAACTGACTGCTACCGGCTTACACCGATCCTTCGATGCGATATGTGCGATATACGATACAGGACCGCGGACCTGATCCCGCTGGCTCTCTCGCAGGACTCGCGAAAAAGCCACGCATGCCTGTCTGTTCCTTGGTCCTCGAGCTCGTGGACAATCTTACAAGGAATTTCGCTCCACAGGTTCGCTCTATCGGTTGCTCTTGTCTTCGGCAAACTCCTCGATGTTTATAGTTTCATTACAGAATTATGGAAAATTTCTTCTTGTTCCACCATCATCGGTCGAGTGACCGGACGCGTATTTTGTATTTTAAAGTTTCTGAATCAAATGATATGCTAGCCAGCTCCTATTGGCAACTTTCGTTACGATCATTGTGAAAAGAGAATTGTCTTAACACTTTATATTGGCTTCCTTACACTGCTTTACGGATTTAGCGATACTTTGGAGCCGAGTCTGAACATTTGTTTCATTTCTGCGGGAATTAAGCGAGTCTTCGAAATCTTCTGAAGGGGAGTGTGCAGAGGAAAAAATCGAGGAGGATGCTCGCCAATCCTGATCGTCCTGCGGCTGATTGAGACGAATCTGGAGCTCCTCCTTTTCGGTCCGTTCCATGGTTCCACCATCGGTACCCTTGGCGAACCCACGCCCATGTCCCATTCCTCGCGGATCTGAGAATCTCGCTTCTCTCGTTCGCTCTCTCTCTCTCTCTCTCTCTCTCTCTCTCTCTCTCTCTCTCTCTCTCTCTCTCTCTCTCCCCATCGACGTGGGGCCACTTTGAAGATACGATCTCGAAACAAATTACGAGCGCTGCTCGCGCTGTCCCGCCGTTTCCTCGTCCTTCGCAGCTGGACGGGAATAATCGCGGCCCGTTAGCGGGCCGAGTGAGATCGCGTCTTTTTTAAATCGACGCCGCGTATCGGTGCCCCCATCCCGGCCCCTCAAACCACGGATTTATGGGCGGACAGAGTAATAAGTTCCCTCGGAATTAAAGTTCCACGCCCGGCACCGCTCCGGACCGATAACGATCGAAGAATCGTCGCAACGCACGATCTTCCTTCATTTCCCTCCGTCGGGATCTTCGTAGAAATTGTAGATCATCGTAGGATCATTATATAGGTCAGTGAGGAACAGTTCAAAAATATTATAACGGACAATCAACGCTCGCAGAACTGTAGCACAATTATTGACTTACAGCTTCACGATCTTATCCTCGATATTTTCGCAAGACCACAGGTTTTTGGTACCTTTCGGAATTTTTTGTTCGAAAACCAATGGTCCGAATCGAGATTTGTTTACCGGAGATAGTTACGCGAACCTTGAAGAGTCCAACAATATTTTTCTCACGTCTCTGCTTCACAAAATGGCGTCGCCAGATTTCATTCCCGAGGAGAAGAAAATTCATCATCGTACGGAGCGTTCATCCAACATGTTCAGCATTTCCGAACGCACATCGCGGACGTTTCGGACGATAAAAAAATATATTAGTCCTCCTCAAGGTCCAAGCAACATAACCGCACCGATAACTGTTCCGTCCGCTCCGTCACTTTTCAGAAAAAATTTCCAAACGCAACAGGAATTCCGTGAATCGGGCGTCGTTCCGATTTCGCCGGTCAGTCGGAAAGAAGTCTATCTTTCCGGTGGGATCGAATCGAGTCGGGGCGGGTTCCATTTAAGGTCACCAGAGCCACTGGTAGCCGGGGCTCGGAGTCCTCTCGACGGTATTTTCCCGGGGAAACCGAGACGATCCTAATCCCCGTCGTCGTCGAGGTGGACGACCGTGTGCAGGACCCGCAAGGAACAAGAAAACGTGGACGCCGTCGACGCGCTCACAAAGTGAGTCGCAGAGAGAGGGTGTATGTGCTTGTAGATCTCGGACGGTAGAATCCGCGGACCGGGCTCGTCTCGATCCGGATTACGGTAACACCTGGCCGTCCGCAATTTTATCATCCTCCTTCCCGGAAGGATTCCAATTTTCTTGGTCCGGGTCTCGCGTTCCCCTCTTGCCTCCCTCCCCCCCGGTTCTTCTCCAGTACGGCGGTGAGTTTTTTACCCTGGCATCTCCGTGGAAAGAGAGGAGACTCAATCTGTGTCTCATCGTGGATTATTGGGATTTCGTCGGATAGAGGAGAGGCGGGGGCGAGTGGGACCGTTGGCTGGAAGTTGGCTGGCTGGTTGCCTTCGGGATCTCGTTGACCAGCGCGAGCCTTTAATTCTCTTCCTCGTGGGCTCCTGTTCCGCTTCCCGGCCGAAATAAGGAGCCCCGCTGATCGGTGATTTCATCGAATTGTCCCCGACTGACAATTTACGCCGGATCCTGCTCCCCAAGCAGCCGGGGACACCGATTTTTAAGTCTCCCTTTCTTCCTGATCCTGCAAATCCCTCTCCCCTTTTTCTTCTTCTACTTCTCCTTTCTTCCCCGGTTTCCCTTTTCTTTCGTTTCTCGGCTACCGGAAGCTCGAGCTGCAGGATTTTTTAATTCCGTCTTGTTCCTACGCTGGACTGACCCGTAATTGCGACTGTTCCTTGGGAACCAGTCGGCCAGGAGACTGCGGATTCCGCTCCTTTTATTGCCAAGGAGCCGCGCTCGCTCTCTAATTCACCCGACGGAATTGCGGAGCTCCGCTTTTAATTACAAACTCTAATGCGATGGACAATACAATGCGTCGTTTGAGACCCACGAATCTTGCGGTGCTGCTCCGTTCGCGGAATGTGAGAATCGAGCTTGAGAAAGAGCCAGCGAATCCTATAAAATCGCTGGAAGATCCTGGAAGATCGATCTATCCGGATTTTCGTTGAGGCTTCGAATTAATTTGCTTTATGGTTCAGATTTCTTTGTCAAATATATTAGGGGTGCCCATAAGTAATCAGTTATTTGCAAAGAATTTGTTTTGCCTTTAGTTCTGTATCGATCGCTGAAGAGGAAACACGTATTCTTTTCACGTATTCGTTTTCGGTAAAGCAGCCTGTGTTCAAACTATTCTAAAAAGTATAATTTTTTTGTACAACCCTGTAATAAAATGGCGGCATCCGTACCTTCCGAGGAAAGAGATGGCAAACTGTCTTTGATAATGATGGAGACTATATAATAAATTAAGAAAGAAAAGCCTGAATTTACTACAAAGTTTGTTTTAGATTTCAAAATAATTTATTACTTGTGGGTCCCCCTAATATTATACCGATGACTACAGGCCCGATTTTTCTGTTACAGATGCTTTCGCGATAAGGACCAGTAAAAAGGAACTCGAAGGTGCGAATCCTCTTAGTTCACCCTGAAAAGAAGAGCATCTTGGTATCGAGGGGGTGGCGAATGTAGTGCCAGTGGAAAATCGGTACGAAGAAAACAGGAGACGATAACAAAAATAATAGGCCCCCCGGTATAATTGGCATAAGGGGCTTGGCACTCTGTAAAAGGACCAAGGACACTGTCAGGCAGTAACATCAAAGGTTCGTGGCCCTCACCCCCTGTTTTAACTTGTTCTTCTTCTTCTTTTTTTTATCGTTTCACGCAGAGCAAGGAGCGGAACAGCGATGCACGAAATCGATCCGCGATGATTAATTTTCAATCGCGGCTTAATTACGCCGGCCGGCTAAGCCCGATTGAAGAGGCGTCCCTTGGATGGTGAAAGGGCGGTCTGCGACCAAGGAGAAAGGGGGAGGAATCAGGAGGAAAAAAGAGGGAGGGAGAGTGAAAGCGGATTGGTAAAAAAAGGAAGTGTAAAAAGAAAGGAGCGCGCGAGAGAGAGAGAGAGAGAGAGAGAGAGAGAGAAGCAGAGGAGGCCCGTGTCCCCATGGTCCTCGAATAAAAGGGACACCCCCGTTCCTCGCTCTCTTTCTCTTCTTTCTTCCCTTTCTCTGGCAGGATTGTGTCCAAGATGGCGAGGGGGAGAGTGAAACGCAGGACACGATTGCCAGGAACACGTGATTAGATGGCCCTCCTTCCAAACGATTCTCCAGATTGGACACCCTCTACACCCGAACCTAAAAAAATGCAATCGACTCTTACCGTAATGAAAAAGAACCGACCCCGGGTAATTCGAACACCAACACGCGTCGCGTCGTCGTCGTCGTTGTTGCGTTTCATGTGTGTACGTGCCTCTTATGGATACTCGCTAGGGTGCACACGGGGGTGAACATTGCCCCCGCCCCACACCCCCCGGTGCAATTGCATCTGTCGCCTTTGAGCTTGTCCGACTTTCGGCAGTTCTACGAGTCTTTGTTCGCGCAATCCGACAGGGCCCGAAAGGGTTGAAGGGGTTGAAGGGGTGAAAGAGTCAAGAAGTTCCCGGACGAATTGAATACGGAGCATTTTGGGTAATGCAATTCCAAGTGCAACGGCAGCGGAGACTCGAAATTGTTATGCTATCCAATTCGGTTCTCGAGAATGTTGTGGAGATTCTTTCTTGAGAAATTTCTGTTGGCTCTGCACCATTACGCAAAATAAACATTTTTTACATCGCTTGCAAGAAATTGGTACCTAGCAGAAATTGCTTTCGAATAACTTCAATCAGCTGAAAATAATCAATTGAATTCTTTTAATCGTTAGAATCTTCCAAACTGCATCTGTTCATTATTGCCGCAAATGCCATAAATCCATTTTGCAAAAATTAAACTGTTTCCATGATTTTGGCAAACAGCGTTGAGCTTACGGATTTGCGAATATTGTATTTCGCGTCCTGAGACTGCACACGAAGAGACGCAGAGCCTCTGCGGGGTAAGAAGCCCATGATTCCCGTGATTCATGGCAGTTTTTACGCTGGGTGGCCGGAATAATTCACCCTAATGCTCTTGCTAACTGCCTGCGGCGGTGGCGCGCGATTGTTTATTGCCAAAAAGCATCTCTTTAATATATATCGTCGCCTCGGCGCGGCGCAAAAAAGTGGTAAGGGACGGGGCAAGGTTCCGCCACGAAAACGAAACGAATGGATCGAGATCTTTTTTTGCAGAAGAGAGAGAGAGAGAAAGCCTCCCACGGACTCTTAGATATCTCTTTTTATTTTTATTCCCTCCGCGAATAAATTCCATAGAGAGTGTATATACTCCGCGTGGGTGGGGGACGGGGATAAAGGATCAAGATTCTTATTATCGTCGCAAATTTCGTGTAAATGGACGTTAAGGGTTGCGAAACGCCTATAGAACGCGATATACTCGTCGCCCCGAGGGTTGAATACAACCGGGTTCGAGATTAATGAGTGTCGATCGTGTTTCGGACCAGCCGAGCCGCGCGCGCGCGCGCGCTGCTCTGAAACGTTTGATGAAGGGTATATATATATACAGTTCTCTTTTTTATTTTTATTCTTCTTTTCTCCTGTTTTCCCTTCTTTTTTCCCCGCCCCTGTTTGTCCTTTTCTCTTTTTTCGTTGATTTTTTCCCTCCCCACCTCTCGGGCGTTGATGTGCGACAGACCGTCGAGTATCAACACGAGGCGATTGCAAAACGACCACGCGGACAGGAGTGCCGTTAGACGCGCGTACATTAATAACACTCGACATTCAGTATTCTTCCAGCTCTCGCAGACTGGTTTCTCTATTTCTCTGTCCGTACCCGTCCATCGGACACTTCTCCGAGAGAGAAAAAAAAAAAGAGAGAGAGAGAGAGAGAGAGAGAGAGAGAGAGAGAGAGTCTGGAGCTCGATTTTTCGAAACGGAACGCGCCTCGTTAATCTAACCGGTGGACAATTTATTATTCGGTGACTTACGAAAATTCTGCTCGCGGATGCACGGCCATTTGCTCGCCCGTTAATTTATTCCATTCCTCCTTTCTTTTCTACCTCCGCGTACGATTCTCCTGCGATTTCCCGTTTAATTTGATGAAAGACCGGTGCCTGTTAATATATTTTCATTAGATCATTTATCTCGAGAGGTACCGTTCGAGCGTCTAATTGACGCTCGAGGAATGTGGTTCTTCGAACATGGCGGAACTATTTAAACAGTTTCTCTACGTTTGTTTCACTTTCAGGAAGCATCGAAACAATTTAGCAGAAGAATTTAATACACTGATGTCTGCATATATATCACGAAAGCCTGGACGATAAACGTCGCGAAATTGTCCACTAACGCGGGGTATATCCCGTCAGACTGTAAACATAACACGAGCCGTTATGTCTCCTGGACGATACATGACGCTGGTAAGACATTTAAACGCTAGTAAGAGAATCCACTGTACTACGATTTCAATTCTACGATTTGCAACAATAAATTGTACAGGATTCATTTGACTATGTCTTTATGTACATTGCAAGATTATAATATGTGTGACTGACGGTGGTAGTGTCAAGAATCAAAACAAGAACAGCGGTAAGAATAGAACAATAGATGTAGAAAGGAAAGTCCCCGAAAATGATTAAACAAGTGAGCAAAAACCAATACGAAAGATTTCACCGTGAAACATTGTGAACCGGTGGATAGAAAACTCATCTCGTCGAAATTTCGATAATCCCTGGGGTTAGGCCATAAATCGCGAGTTATCGATCTCTGTCACGCGGGATAATTAATCGCAGGGTTTGCCTGTGGATCGACGGCGATCCAAGTGTATCGGTATCGAGCCGTCGAGGGCAAAGGTGGACCGAGGGGGTTGCGCGCAGGGTGTAGAACGCGGGTCTGGCCGACGCGACGTGCACGAGCAGAAGCGTATTAATTAGCGACGGGAGAGAAAATTGCGACTGAGGATAGGCCCCGGGGTTGAAATCGTTATCGAGGGTCCGCCTCGCGATTCTGATTTCGCCCCGGACTACCGGCACGTCAATTCTAATTGCGTTTGACAGTAATTTGGCAAGGGAGAGAGGGCTGATTGACGTCCGCCGCCGCCGACGCCGTCGTCGTCGTCGTCGTCGGTCCTGGAGGTGTGTTCCTCCTGCTTTTTCCCCGATCTCTCTTCACCTTTTTTCCATGCAGATACTTTGCGGCGCGGCGATGCCTCGCGAGCATGTATCCGGCCGTCGAGATACCGGATATTTCGGTGTTCTGTTTCACCCACGTTAATTAAATCTAATCGATAACCTTCCGGACGGATTTTAGACTTCGGAAGCCGCCGAGACGGTAGTCGCGTCCAAAGAATATAATTTATTCCTTTCAACTATCCCTCTGAAAATACTCTACTAAATCTTGCTAACTAGTTTTTCACTCTTGGTTGTTAAAGTTAGTCTAAAAATAATGGCGTCTTTAAATTGTCCCGACGTCTTATATCGTTCCCCATCCCATTCTAAATGCATGAAATCCTGAGCCTGCCGCTAATTAATACCATTGCTCGCTTATCGATTAATCCTAGACAAAGCGTCCGACTAAGACGTTGCTAGCCAGTCGAGCGAAGATCTTCTTTTTTGTCTCGCAGCAAGGATGAAGTTCACCTTGCATATTTTATATATATATATATATATATATATATATATATATATATATATATATAAGCGCATCAATCTCCGCTGTAAATGTCGCAAGAAACAGTTAACCGACTGCCGAGAGCGAATCCCCGATATTAACCGTGTTCCTGAAGGCCCGGTCTCCAGCAAGAAAAGTCCTCATCAAACTTTTTCGTCCCTGGAACGATTAAAACGCCACCGGTAGGGGGGAGGGGGGGATACATGTTGTTGGGGTCTCGTTGTCAGGTCGAAGGAGATAGAAAGTGATTTCGACGGTCGTGTAATGCCACACGCTCGATTCATTTGATTAGACACGGCGGCGAGGACGTGACGCGGGATCGGCTCGATCCTTTTGCCATCTGACAATTATCCTGATCGTTTCGGCGCCGTGCCGACCACCAGACGACACCGTGACGAGGATGACGACGACGGCGCGCGTTGTCCGCCCGCGGTTTCTACGGCCACACGCGAGCCGTTAATTAAACTCCGCGCGACCGATACGTGCGCATCCTCTGCAGCTTCTTTTTTCACCTCGGGGGCCCGGACCCCGCGAAGAATGCCTCGTAAATTATTGATTGTGATACTAATCGGTCGAAACGTGTCTCTCCCCTCACGGAAAGCACCTCGTTCTAGTCTGCTGCGAACGATTTCACCCTTAATCGGTGGCGAGTGAGTCGAGGAACTGTTCATTTCATTTGTCGATAATGAAAATAGATTTCGTTGGAAAAATTTCTTAAAGTACCAGAGACCTTAACGGAGAAGTTGAGGTGATTTATGGCGAGTCTTAACTAATCTGTGAGTAACCTACGAGGACCTCCGCCTAAAATTTTGTTTAAAATAAATACTATCGTGTTAGAACTTATTCGACAAGCTTCCGAATGTTTTGGAGTCCATGCGTGTGGAATAGAAATGGTGTCTAATAAAGTTGAACAGATTTCTATTTGGGAATCCAGAAGCACTGCCAATTTAAGAGCTTTCAGGGAAGACTTTACATTTTAGTGACAACCAATATAGGGAGTCAATAATTTATTTAGAGGGTTAGTTGAGTCCTTCGAGGTCCCAAAGGATGAAGAAAAATTGTCACTCTCAAGTTGGAACGATTAATCAATTCTTGAGTGCCGCAATCTTCCACCGGACAGAATTCAACCCCCTAAATTTAAGTACCACCGTCGATGATTTATTTACAGGGTTTATTAATACTTTGGAGATCCCAAATGGCAAGTAGAAGTGTTCTCCAGCGTGTTTCACCGATCTCTGATTTTTTTCGAGCGACAGAATTCCACCTGATAGAATTTCAACCTCTGAATTCAGGATTGCGTCACGTTCCGATGCATTCAATGAAATTCTCTGGCAAGATCGCTGACACCGACGTCAGGATATTCCGCGGACGTTCCCGCTATCCCGTGCCGACAGCCGGAACGTAGGTTTGACAAAAATATCGGCGACGACGCCGGGCAAATAACGCGGTACTCCCTTTTGTCCCGGTGGCGAACAATGCCCGGGAATATAAGTATCAATGGAAATATTAATATCACGCGAACGGGAGAGATACGTGATATATCTCGGCTTAAATACGCGCTTGTACGGGAGTCCGTGGCGCAGAGCGCTCGGTCTAGCCGCGGTGGCGAAACCGGGCAGACCGTGGCGGAATTAATTAATCCCCGAGGCCTATATATCGTCTGCTGCTTATTAAATCGTCGATCGCTAATTATACCGTGCGGAGGACGTTGCGCGTGCTGCATCATCAATCCGCCGCATCGCTCGGAGACAATGGACCGGGTCTCTTCGTTTCCGATTCGATTCCGTGGTTCCCGAGGTCTCAACCCTCCCAACGAAAATTTTTAAAACTCGACCATTAAAAATTGCTACGAGGCCACAGGGGTGGTTCCAAAGTTTCAAGGTTGAACCCCTCTCTCCGCTCACAAACTGAAGATCCTTATCATGAAAATGTCTACGATTCCACGGGGGTGGTTCGCGAGCTAAAAATTCTAGAGCCTCGGCATAAAAATCCAGTTTTTCCAAAACAGAAACATTTCCTGAAACTCGGTGCGCCGGGGGTGTTGTAACCAGCCCGGAGGGCGGGCCGTCGCCGCAGAAATTCGGCGGAGCCGTCGGGGGTCGAAATAAAACATCGCCGGCCCACCACCACCCCCCACCCCGGGCTAAAAATCTCCGGGAAAAGAAATTACTTTCTCCTTTGTATTTTGGCATCGCGCGGGCGCGACTCCTGGACGAGAGGAAGTCATGGGACAGGGTGGCTGTGGGGGTTGGGGTGGGTGGTCGAATGGGGTTGCTCGAGGAATGTCGAGTAAGAAGGAGCAAGAGGGTAGGAGAGCAAGCAGGTCGGGAGGAAGAGCGAAGAAGAAACCCTTCGGGAGAAAGACAAGGGAAACCGGAGGAGGAACGTTGGGGATTCCGAGGGGGTTCGCGGGGGGGATGGTTGTCGGAGGGAGAAAACCTGGAGGGACGAAGAGGGGCGAGGCGGAGTAGAAGAGACGGTGCTGTGAGCTCGGAGAGAAGAATGAGGAGGGCGAAACCGGCGCGGCGCGGCGCGGGTGCATCGGGAAAGAAGAGAAACTGCCGGGAAAAGGAGAGAGGAGACGAGGACGAGGACGAGGTAGGGTGGGATCGAGCGAAACGGAGCCGGAGGTGGGTTTATCTCGCTCATCCTCATTAAAACCCTTCGCCCACCCCCATTCTTCCTGCCAGCAGCTCGTTCCTCTTCCTCTTCGGTTCCTCTTCTCCTTCTTCGGCTCGATCCGCAGCCCTCTATCCGTTGCGTGCACCGACGGAACGCCTCTGTGCTGGTAACACCAAGACAAACAGAGCTGGAAACCTCTCTCTCTCTCTTTCTCTCTTTCTCTCTTCCTCTCTTCGTGCATGTGTAGAACCGTGGAACGGTATACCCGGTAGGCATCCCCGGCTCGTTGTAGCACGCTCTATTAATTAAAAAAATGGGGACTCCGGGGAATGCTGGTCAGCAAGCAGGGGGTGAGAGAGCGCATCGACGCCTCCGTAATTGGAGAGGGATGCAGGGAAGAATGAGGATATCGTTGCTCTAACTACGCGCTCCTAATGATTCTTTAATCATTTCTTAATGTCGCCCTCTCTCTCTCTCTCTCTCTCTCTCTCTCTCTCTCTCTCTCTTTCTCATTCTCTCTCCAGCCCGTCCCGAGTATTCCACCACCTTCGGTTTCATTTATTGTCGCCGTCGAGGGGTGGTAAACATTGATACGTGGTCGGCTCCATTCAACTGCCCTCGCTCTAAACCCGTTTACTGCTTCTTTGTACTTTAAATCGGGTCCACCGCTACTACCTTTGCCGCCCCTAGACCTGCGGGGCTGGCGCTACTTACGCTCCTGAACGGCCTGTTACAATTTTTGTTCGTCCATTTCGACAATGTTTCTACGTACTATCGTTCGTTTTCCTAGGGCATCCGCTTTCTGAAATTTTTCGGAACTCTTCTGGTAGCGAAGGAAGTTTCGCTAACCCTGTTCTTCGAGTCGATGCTACTAACGTTTTTCATTAGTATTCCCAATGTTTTATTAATTGTTTGTTCTCTGTCTGAATTCTTTTGAGAAGCCTGTCGGTTGTATCTTCCTCGGTATCTCTGTTGTTTCCATCGAGTTCCGGACGTGTAAATTTTCCAATCGCTTTTTGCAGCGGTGATAAATATTTATTTCTCGATGGGACGCTGCTCGGCGTGGACTTTTTAGGTGGCCCTAACGGGGGCAGCCTAACGATCATCGCGCGGATAAATTAAAAGAAATTCTATATCGGATCGGGGGCGGCCGTCCTCACCCGCCCCCTTCCGGGCTCGCCGGCTCGATTTTCTCTAAGCGCAGAGACCAGGAAAGAAATCTCTCTCTCGAGAGCGTGCTCATCTTCCTCGGCTTCAGGTTAGGTACCTTCGATATAACGAAGGGTGGTGGCTAAAACAAAGGGCCGGTCGCGGGTTGGTCGATAGTCCACGGCCGCCAATCAGGCGAGACCTCTCCGGCAACCCTCGTCCTTGCAACTTGCTATCCGCCGAGGGTGGGTTACACCGCGGGGAGAGTTTGCTCATCCCCGTAGGAGAGTGGAACTCCGAGAGAGTGAGAGAGAGAGAGAAAGAGAGAGAGAGGGAGAGAGAGAGAGAGAGAGTGAGAGAGCCGAGGATGGCCAGGGTGTCTCGTCGCCAGGGTTACGACTCGATGGCGAAGACCGGCTCCTTCTCTGCTCCTCGTATTCCCCGTCGACTGTGTCTACGCCTATGGCTCTGTCTATATTTGTGTCTGCTTTCCTCGTGTTTGTCTTCCGCAGGGAAACGCCTCGAAAATGGTGAACGTCGGAAAAATGGGACGAGAGAACGACCGGCTCGCGAAATAATCAGAAGAATGCAATGATCAACTGAAAATTGAGAGGGGAGAGGGGTGAGCCGTGTCCTAGTGGAATTATTTTGATATCAGTTTGTCTTCTACCCCCTAAGCTAGCTGGAATACTTGAGAAACGGAAGGAACGTTCAGGAAGTAAGACGAAGAACTGAAAATTGACAGGGGGTGGGTCGTGTCCTTGTAGAATTATAATATTCTGCATAGTATATCAGTATGACCTCGACCCCCTGATAAATCTGGAATGTTTAACAAGTAGGACGAAGAACCGAAAGAATCGGGGAAAGGGTGCGTTCGAAGAAGCGATAACGATCACGACGACGAAATAATTGCCGGCCTCCCGTCTCAACGTATCTCGTTTATTCAACACTTACTTTTATTATACATCCTTACGCGTAAGATCTACATAAAAACTTATTAAAACGAGCTTAATCATATGTTCATAACTGGTTCTGGGCTGGGGCAGCTTCGCGCGTCGCTTCGGTGCACGGTGTTCCCGCTCTGAAACAAAACCAGAGAACAGCCACCGTCAGTATCGATCTCTGCGATCATCACCTAAAGGAAATTACGTTCTAGTTGGTTCCCGGCACTGGTAAAAAGTTTGTACAAATTTTCCACCACTTGCAAACCCGAGATCCGTCAATTTATTAATCACTACTGCAGGGAAGTCTTGCTGTTCCGGGTGATTCGAACGGTTCTGCATGCAGGTGAGAACGAAGCAACGTTAGATAACATTGGAAAACAGTTTCAATCAGCGACCATCGGGCACAAGAAATTCTAATTGATTTCAATTAAAAAAGCAAAAACAGTAAATCTTCGTACGGGGGTGGAAATTGTCTATTAATTTATCAACTGCTTTTGCAATAATCTCCTGTTGTTCCGAACGTTGTAACGAGAAAAATGGAGGACGGTCCATGCCAGTATCAACGGCCATCGCACAGGAGAAATTATTTTCTAACCGGGTTGAACAACGAAAATTGTTGAAATACTTGCAGACCTCTGCGCGGGGGTTGGTGCGTTAATTTATTAACCGCTCATGGAGGGAGTTTCCGGTGTCCCGAATGTTTTAAACAGCCCCACAGGCAAACAAGATATTCGCTGTTGAATGTGATACGAATAATAAAGCAGTCGCGAAAGCCAATGTGAAGGGAGGAGACGCGGCGAGGGGAAAAGGGGGGCCACGACTTTTGTGCCGCGGACAAACGAGAGGCAATCGCTCGATCGGTGATCAGCCTTCAGCGGCACCGTCGAAGTGGCAATATTAATTTATTCCTCGCAATGTCGTGTCCTCCGGGAGACGAGCAGCAGAAAGAAAAAAGCGGAGAGAGAGAGAGGGAGAGAAAGAGTGAAAGAGAGAGAGAGAGAGTCTTCGCGATTCCGCGGATCGACGATCATCGATTGTCCCGAGGCGTCAGGGTAGAACGATCTCAGAAGCATTATTAACTCGTCTGTCCCGCGGGACCCCTCGTTCCTCTGCCTACATCCCGTTTTCTGCACGCGCAGCACGTGTATCGCGTAATTAATAATTGCGAGTAATTACCCCTATCCCGTTCCCGGGGGCTCGCCGCCATTTCAGGGCTCGTTTCGAATTCCCTCGACAGGGATCTTTCCCCCGTTCGTTCGCCGCCATACTTCTCTGAATTTTCTCACCGAGTCGATCATTTTTCGTAACCCAAACTTTCTATTAAAAAATATATTAACACTCTCGAAATCGTCCAACGTTTGCAACGTTTGCATTCTTCCCTTGTTCCTTCAATATTTATGATGTAGACTAGTAAATTTGAGGAATATGTTCCACAAATATACTAGAAACCTTTAAGGAATGACGAGTTTATGCTATAAACTACCCCTTTCGAAATTTTGCAGATCCTCGACAGAGCGACTCATCGAAACTCATTACACCTGGCAATTTTGTAGAAATATTCTCCACAAGCTTCCACACGAAAATTATTTAAAGGAGGTACAGGTATGATGAAATAATTAAAAAATGCCATCCATCTTCTAAAAACAATATGTGGTATCACAATAAAGTTCTACGACTTCGGCCAACTAATAACGCCAGAAAGGGACATCTCGAGCTCATTTCCCGGATCCGCCGTGCACCAATAATTCAATATAAATTTTTTTCCAGGTCCACGGCATCGACGCCATAAAGCCACCCTTTGAGACTCGAAGGAAGGGGTTGAATGGCTGTAGGAAGGCGTCCTAAAACGAGGGTAACGGAATCAATCGGCTCTGAAGGCGGCCGAGCAGGAGACGGTCGCGTCTCCGAAGGCCCGTGACAAATGAATTTTTATTAAACCCCTCCGGAGCTTATCAGCCGATCCGATTGGCACAATAGCGAGCGATCGAGACCCAGAATATCGAGAGGAGAGGCCCGGGCTAACCCTGGCATCTCTCTCTCTCTCTCCCTCTCTCTCTCCCTCTCTCTTTCGCACACTCACTCTTGGCCAGCCCCTCTAATTATTTTTACGAGGGTGAGAAGCCGGCTGCCGGTGACAGGCCCGTGGCCCACGAACAGAGAATCCAGATAGCTGACGGAGACACGACGAGGATGGAGCCAACGAACCGTTTCCCATCGGCAGAGACACGAACCGGTGAACAGAGAACAGGTAGAGAGAACACCCACACCCCTTTTCCTACGGTTTTTACGCTCCTCCTCGGAAGGCCTCGGAGAACGGTGGGGGTGGGTGGGGGTTTGCAGAGAAGCGGGGGGTGGAAAAGGCGGACGGGAGCAACGCAGAGACAAAGATCCGTGTCATCGGCAGTGTCTCCGCTAACCAGGGAACTGACAGCCCCGGACACGCGGCTGAAACACCTGTCCGGAGAGTGGAAAACGTGCTCCGGTCCGTTTCCACGCAATCCCGCGGACAACCTTGGACGGGTTTCGTTACGTCGATCTTTCCTTGGTCCTCGAGCGGAAACGGGAATTTATAGAGTGCACACTGGTTACCGTTTTTCATCCGCCTCGTTACGCTCGAGGATTACCGTAGTCTGTCAAGTTGTTCGCGGAATAATCGGCTCGTAGACAAGTTTTCAGTTGAACTTTCGGACAACGGACAGTTCTTGTATAACGGAATTCACGATATTGGAGAGCATTCGCCGGTTCGTTTACCAATTTTTTAGAACATACTCTCGCGGGTGCTTCTCGTGAACACGATAATCTGTCTACTGTTTTCGAAACGGCTGCTGTTCGTTTAATCAACTCGACGGGAACCGAGACGTTCAATGACGATTTTAACTTTGACCTTTCACCTTTTGTTTGATTGACCTTTGACGATTGACCTTTGCACTCGAAGCTATTTTAACTCCAAAACGAAACATTTCTTCTGACCCAGAATATTGCCCTTCTATACATATTTTTTCATGTTATACATACGAAAATGGTGCAATTTGCTCGTGCAATACCGAAATGTTTAGTAATTTATTAAATACAAACAAATTTGATAATGTAAGAAATATTTTGAATAATGATACAGCAATTTTTAGTGGTGCCTTACAGTCACCATTCGAGTGCTAAGGGTTAATACTCTGGATCAAAACTCTGAAGTGGTTGGTTTTGGTCGCACACGCGTGAAATCCGCAGTACAACAATAACCAATCGTCAGTCCCCCGAAATTTGAAAGTTTCTGTATTAACCACGGGCCTGTGAGACTAAGAAAAATTCAACTCTACACGTAGACGTTGTGAGAGAAATTGCGAGGGGTTAGGGTTGCCTTTCGGTGATACAAACTAGATGATTTCCGCGCAGTCTTTTCCCGGTTTGAATTTCGAGATCGGTTTCAAGTGGATTTTTCGAGGAGTTAGGTGGAATTCAGCCGAAGGATAAGATACTCCGATGAGGATGATTCGGACAAGAAGAGGAGGTGGGACGCGAAGGATGACTCGGCGGGAACGGGCGCACGGCCATCGAGCGCGCTGGCTCTCCGGTTCAATTTCTGGCGTCAATTAAAAAGTGACGCGGACCGAGGAAAATCAGTAATTAACGAACCAGCCACCTTCGGCTCTCTCTCTCTCTTTCTCTCTCTCTTTCTACGCCCTTCCCAAGCCTCATCCTCCTCGTGGATTCCGCTACCACCGTTTTCGCCACTCGTCTCTAATCGCTCGTCGATAAATCCTCGCTGCCCCGCGCGTCCTTCTTTCCTCTCAACCGTTTCCAATTTTCCACGGGATCAAGAAAAAACTGGCCGGACGAATTAAACCCGATTCAACGGCAAATGAAGCAAATATTAAGCTCACGCCGCCAGAGGGCTCGCTATTTTCCTCCGAGGAGACCTTCTTGGCCGGTCTAGACGCCCATAACCATCTTCGATTTTTGTCTGGAGCATACAGCCACTGCGATATTTACAATAACGAATGTTCTACAATTTCGGAAATCGAAAATCAGTGGTCCAAAGTAAAAGGGGTTAAAGATAGTGTCGAGAATTGAGTTAGTCCTTTATGTATCTATATGAAAATTCAATCAACGTTCACAATCAACAGTCTACAGATTACATTCTGCCAGGAAAATTAATTATGCATAGTGTGCAGACTTTTTTTACATTCAATAGAAGTTAATAGGATTCTCGATATTTTCTAAAGAACCACGACTGAGGCACACAAAGCTTTAAAGAACCATCCTCTAAATGAAGCAAAGACTTCATTTTTGAAAATGCCTGTAATCTTTATCCAGGATTCTTATTTCAAATGGCAATTAACAAATCCTGTTGGGAACAGAAAGGTGGCCAATCGTGTAGGCCTATGGACAGTTCAAAAGTTACTGAGAGTTCCCACAGACACCCCCACCGCGAGTCGAAACCAGTCCCTCCGCTCGCCAGAAAAAACACGATCGGACGTTCCAAATTAAATTGAGAAATGAAGAGACGATGCCGAAACTGTTCTCCGGATCCAGTTAGAGGTGTCAGAAGATCGCAGGTTCGTTTTCACCGGTAGAAAGGCTTATTAGAGCCGGTGATGTGGATCTCGATCTCGATCGCGCGTGGACAGCGGCAAGAAACGGACCGGGATCGCTTTTTCGCCAGAAACGGAAAAACACGTGCAGCCGTGAATTAAAGAATCAAGGTGCAGGCTGGCCAGGGGAGGCGTTAGGGTAGAGAGTATCGGGCGTTAATGACGCCTCATCCTGTGACAGGGAAACGGTCGGGCCGGGATTTGGCATCGCGCGTTCGATAAAAGGGAGAAGGCGAGTTCCAAGTTCGTTACACGCCGTGACTCGGCAGAGCCTTCGAGTTTCTCGAAGGTGCCGGAGAACCTCCGACACCTTTTTACGGCTCGCGTCGGGTCGCTCGTCATTAGCACTGGCCGGTAATTGCCAAATTCACGGGCCCGGGGCCCCGCGGTCGCGCTTAATCGGCCGATTACACAGTCCCCGTTCGACACCGTGGATCGCGATCGCCGATAAACGATCCGCCATTGTGTCGCGATACCGATGCGATTCTCTTGCGAAATTCTGCTCCGATTCGCGACAGACTAATTAACCCTTCGTTGCCCTCGGTGAGATATCACATTGTTGCCACTACACCATCCTCGAGATATGCGGCATTATTAAAATTCATAAGGCTAGTCGAATGTAAGATTCTAAAGACATTAAGAGAATCGTGTGCTGTTATATTATTAAAACAATTGACGGAGCAAATGCACAATCTATAAAGTGAGTCTATCGAGAATCAGAAATGACAAAGAAACATTTAACATTAGGTTATTCTAGGTGTGATGTAAGTTTCTTTTTAACGGTGGATTTGAGAGGTTAATTGTCTCACTCGGGACGATTGACCTGACATTTCTCAACAAAGAAGATCCTACGAAGGGAAGAGCGAAATCGAAACAATTCGAACACGTTCTCATGAAATTTGGTAGATTCGAGTTTCAAGAGACATCGAATGGAAACATTATTCGAATCCTAATTTGAGCCTCGACGCGCTTGACGCTCCCGGAAAATATTGAATTGCCTAAAGGGAGACGACGAATTAATTTCACAGAATTTGATGTGGCTCGAAGTAGATAAAAAACCTCCAGTATCGCTAAAAGTAGCATGGTATTTGGATACTGGAGTTTACTGGAGCCCCAGGGAAAGAAAGGGCTGATGAAGCCGTTAAAGAGTCTGCTAAAAGGGCCGGTAGGCCGTATTTCATGAAGGGATTGTATAAAAGTTAATATCGATAGTAATTGATGCGACCTTAAGCGAATTCGAAAAAGAAGGAGAATAGGGGGAGTTCGCGTAACGAGAAAGCCGGAGAAGCGAGAGCGAAATTGGCTGGCGATATCATGTTCCCGGTGATTTCCCGGCAGATTGGGCAGAGCTGAACAAGCTGTCATCGCGGAACAATTATGGTTGGTTTACTGGCCGTCTCGGGATCCAATTAACGGCGACGCAGAGGCGTGTGCAAGAGCACCGCGAACGGTAGATGGCGCGTCGAAGGGGCGTACGTGAAGAAATCGCGCACCGGTGCACGCAAATAGAGGTTTGCACGGGTGCCGCGCCGTACGTCGTACGCGGAATCGCACGGAGAACGAACGGCTGGTGTGTGTGCCCGGGGTTGTTGGTTCCGGTTTTTGCGGGGACCGTCGAAGAAACAGGGGCCTCCGGCTAATTACCTGAAATAACCCATTAGTCCTGTATACTCGAGAGATTACGGGACGAGGAGGCGAGACACCTCCAGGGGATAGACGCGTCATCGCCGACGTGTTAATCTCGGCGAAACAACCGCCCCCTTTTCGCTCGTCTGGAGAACTCGTTGTTTCCATGAATCAGCGGAAATCCGCGACCGAGGAAAATCGACGCTGCGCGAACGGCCCGGACTCGATCGTCGCGTGTAAATCGATTACGGAGATCGACGGGGACGCGGGCCCCTTTTTTTCCGCTCGAAGATTGCCTTTTCAGGAAGCTTGTGCCCCTTGAAATTCAAACCGGGGGCTTCAACCCTTTGGAAATGTTCCAGAAACAACTGAGTTTCAACCGCTTAGCACCTGGGGATTGCTAAGCGATTTTTAATATGAAACTGGGAACTTAGGCGTCCTGGTTTTCTTTGAAAAAGATTGACAACCTTGTGAATACCTTGCCAAGAATGTTTCCGTTGGCAATAATATGAATTTCAACCCCTGAAGACTCAGGGATTTTTCGTAGCGATTTTTAATATGAAACTAGAAACTTAGGTATCTTGGTTTTCATTGAAACAGATTGACAGCCTTGTGAATACCTTGCCAAGAATTTTTCTGTTGGAAATAGTATGAAGTTAAACCCCTGAAGACTCAGAGATTTTTAGTAGCAATTTTTAATATGAAACTAGAAACTTAGGCATCCTGGTTTTCATTGAAAAAGATTGACAACCTTGTGAATACCTTGCCAAGAATGTTTCCGTTGGAAATAATATGAATTTCAACCCCTGAAGACTCAGGGATTTTTCATAGCGATTTTTAATATGAAACTAGAAACTTAGGCATCCTGGTTTTCATTGAAAAAGATTGACAGCCTTGTGAATACCTTGCCAAGAATTTTTCTGTTGGAAATAATATGGATTTCAACCCCTGAAGACTCAGGGATTTTTAGTAGCGATTTTTAATATGAAACTAGAAACTTAGGTATCTTGGGTTTCGTTGAAAAAGACTGACAACCTTGTGAATACTTTGCCAAGAATGTTTCCGTTGGAAATAATATGAATTTCAACCCCTGAAGACTCAGGGATTTTTAGTAGCAATTTTTAATATGAAACTAGAAACTTAGGCATCCTGGTTTTCATTGAAAAAGACTGACAGCCTTGTGAATACTTTGCCAAGAATGTTTCCGTTGGAAATAATATGAATTTCAACCCCTGAGGACTCGGGGATTTTTAGTAGCGATTTTTAATATGAAACTAGAAACTTAGGTATCTTGGTTCTCACTGAAAAAGATTGACAACCTTGTGAATACTTTGCCAAGAATTTTTCCGTTGGGAATACTATGGATTTCAACCCCTGAAGACTCAGGGATTTTTAGAATTAATGTTTAATATGAAACTAGAAACTTGGGGGTCCAGTTTTTGATTGAAAAAGATTGCTAATCTTGTTGATGTCGTGCCAAGAATATTTCTATTATAAATATCATGATTCAGATTTCAACCCCCAAAGACTCAAGGATTTCTACTTGATTATTTTAAACCTTTGGGCCCAGTGTCTGATTGGCGAAGATAGAGAAGTTCGTGTGGATATTTCTATAAGAATTTTTCTATCAGGGGTTTCATAATATTTCGGAGAATCGTTTGTCGTCGACGAAGGGATGAAACGAGAGGAGCAATCGCCTGCAATTTCATCGCTGTCTTCCATCCTCGAAGCTCGGCAGGCTCGTTTCAAGGTTCCTGCGGCATCCAACGGGGATACGAAGAATGACGAGGCGCATTCTCGACCCACCCTCCGAGCTTTCCCTTTCGAAAAAATTCAGGATGACACCTCCTCCCTGATCGGAGGCTAGCGTCACCACTCTGCCTTCTGATATTTCAATTTTTAATACAGCAACGATCGTGTAGTAATCAGTACTGACACGCGGTTCAACCTGTCAATCTTTTAACCATTTCATTGGACAACTAAACTGAATTCGATACAAAATTTTGTTGCTAAAAATAGATAAACTGGCGTACACATGGTGATAGAAAAATGATAGAAGAATTATTACTCGGAAAGCAAAGAGAATACTAAAATGTAGTATCATAAACGGCAGACTTATGGTCCAGTAGATTTGCAATGATTTTAGAATGTACCGAACGACTCTGCAGCTGATTTTCTAATAAAAATACAAGAAAGAGAGCGATCGAAGGATGAAGTTAACTGGACGATTACCAGGTCGAACGAGGAGACTACTTCTTCGTAGATCACCTGAAGCATCGAGCGTTCTTTTCCGCTCGGCGAAATCGGAGCGACAAAGTACGATGTTGCAGATCTGCTCCGATCGATCGAGTTTATCGAACATCTAGTTCATCCGAGCGGAACAGAAGATCGGCCTGTCATCCGAAACTGGGGCAAAACGGTCGAGGATTTTAATCCGACCGAAGAAATCGGTCACGCCGTGAGAGAGCCGGGTACCGATCCGATCTTTCGATCGTCCCTTCGTGATCGCGTATGGTGTCACGGTGCCGGGCCGGTTTCGGGCCCCCGGATTCCTACCACGAATCAATTAACTCGCGTGTAATTGCTTTCTCGATCGCTCTAACTTGCCTCCCTCCATTCGTCGGACACCGTCGGGAGAAAGAAAAAAAAAAAAGGAATCGAACGTTTAGAACAAACCCGATCGATCTCGTTGGTGGTTCGCGTCGAGGAAGTCAGCGGTCCCGACGATCCAATTACGCGACACGAATCTAATCAAACTGCTACAACGTTTCCTCTAAACCCGTCGGCCACCTCCGATTTCTAATTGACTTTCGCTAATGACGGGTCTGCGGGTGACGCGAGCTATAAACATCGCGTCGATCGGTACAATATCGGCGGCGGAGGGACTCGTGGCTCCTTGCCACTCTGATCGCGGTTAGGGTTATCGAATTAGCTCCCTGCCTCGGGACTGCAATCCTTCAAGTTGGGATCTTAGTTTTGGTAACTCTTTTCTGCGATTGCTTAGGCTTTCATTTTTTTTTCAGGCTTTGACGTTTCAGCAATAATCTTCATTGTTTAACCGTTTATTCAAACACGAAACAGGTTGAACGAAATTGATTGGTTTTGCTTCGCGTGAAATATTAAATCGTCAGAGGGAAAAGAAACTTTTGATTTTAGCATCGAATAAAGACACTCGTAACAGCAAGAATAATAACAAATTGTTCATCACAGTAGACTTTAACGTTAGAATAGACCAATTGCGAAAATGTTCCCCATAAGAAATTGTTAGACAGACTTCTCTATTGAGTCCGAGTAAAATCAAGCTGGGATGGTTCAGGTTTTACGGCACACTATTAATTATAAAACCGTAGAGCAAGAGACGCTTAATGAATCGTGGTCGCGGCAAGACGAAGTTCCCGATAAAATTTATAAAGTGCAGTGCAATTTAGATCGGTGAAAAATCTTCGATCTCTACATTGTATCCTCGGGAACAATGTGCAATTAATTATCGGGGGATCTTGTCGCGAGGACAAGCCCGTCGATCCCGTCTCGCTCGATTACGAAATGGATCCGGATCGAGGGAACGGGTTTGATCGTCGGCGGTGGTGCGGCGCGGCGTGAAGAAGAGAAAGGACTCACCGTCAGGCGCGACACAATCAAGGAGCCTGATCCTTCGGTGCTGAAGAGGTTCGAGTTCGCCGTGCCGAAGGACGCTCACGTCGGCCAGGACTCTTGTACGCGCACGTTGCCCGTCGCGTTCCAGTCCCTGAAACACACACCACGACACGTCTGAGCGATCAGTCGAATCCTTTCGGATAGTCAGCGTGACCGTGAGACTGATATCTGGTGTCGGATTAGTGGTATCAAGAAAACAGATGGCTGATTACACCCTAGATAGCTAAGGCTACCATGCGTGGAAATGACGACAACCAAACGCGCAAAATATTTCAACGCTTTTAGGAGAACGATAACACTCTTTGTAACACTAGGTTTACGGGGCACGTCGAAACGACGGGTTCTAACATTTTGAATTTACGATTACCGTCAAGACGTATCTACGAGAAATTATTCAAATTTGTTTCTCTTTGGTAAAACTTCGAATAACTCGTAAGTTATGTGTTGAACGAAAAAAATTTTCAAACAAACGTTACACGGTTTCCAGGGGTACGTACAGTGTTGTAATCTGGTTTTTCGTTACCTTGCTTGGGAATGCCAAATATTCTTTCTCGAATTCGAATAGAGCTCTAAATTCTGCGAGAAAAAGTATTATACCGAGTAAGGCTTAAAATTAATAATTCCTACAATATTTTTGGGTAAAAAAGGTTGGCATATTTGTGCAGTTTTGAGGAAATGAAGTACTTTTAGCAGCCCCGTAAACCTAGTGCAAAGCAGCAGATGAATCGAGCAACCGATATTTTCTCAAGTATCGACCGAAACGTTCCGATCGTCATTTTTGCGAAAGGTTAGTTATCTAGGGTTGAACTACGCGCGGAAACGTCAAGATTCTTAGCGAGGATAAGACTAGTGGAATCCTCATCTTACCTGAACACCGTGTATCAACCTTCACGATCATCACTGTCTCTCTTGAGAGAAAACGAAATTCATTAACCCTCTCGCTAGGAACTTCGTGCGGAATAAAAATCTTGCGTATCGATTCCAACAAACAGGACTAAAATAAAAATGAATTTCAACTCCTGATCATTTCACCGAATCAACAATGATATCTTAAATTCCTCCAATGTTTCTCGCTGTTTCAAGTTTCGACTATTAATTTTTGTCATAAATGCATAAAGATCTAATAATGACGCTAATGGCACAACTACCATAGTCGCAAGATATGTTGCACCGTAGTAGTGAAGGGGTTAGAAACGGAGGTATCGATTAAAGAAGGATTTTCGAACGCAGATTTCGAGAATTCCTCTCGCGGCGAGCGCAGGCCAGTCGGTTCGAGCCTCTTGTTATAGATCTTCGTCGAGGCGTGAAAATGACGGATGGCCGTAACGAGACGAGCGAGCGAGCGAGCCACGGCAGAAACTCCTTTTCTCCTCGTCGCCTTTCATTTATTCGTCCCGGCTTGCGGACGTCACGCGAGAAGAAGTAATGAGCCGGCTTCGTTACTTAACACCGCCCGCGCGCGGATCGTTTCACGCCCACGCGCCGAAACTACTATCCGCTTGGGATTGATTCGGGAATGACAGCCGCGTCGTCGCGTCGCTGATAATTTATTAACTCGGCAACCCCCCCTTTGGCCTCAATCGGAGAGACCCTCGAATTTTCTTCTCGGTGAAAGTGCCACGAAAACTGAAACCCGATTCATTGAAATCAAATCGACTCAAATTCGAACTCGATTTCGGCAGAATTTTCATTTGGACATCGTGGCGACTTACCTCAGGCTTGAACCATTCGTATTGCGTGTTTTCGCTTCTTTGCACGGGAAAAACGGAGACAGAGGGAAGAGAAATCGAAGAATGAAAATTCGAGGGAGAAGGAAAATCAAAGGAGAAGAAAATCAATGGAAGGAAAACTGAACAAAGGAAGATCGAAGGAGAAGGAAAACCAGAGGAAGAAAATTGAGGGAGAAGAAAATCGAAGGAATTAAACCGAGGGGGAAGAAAATCAAGGGGAGGAAAATTGAAGAAAGGAAAATCGAAGGAGAAGGAAAACCAAAGGAAGAAAAATCAAAGAAAGAAAATACGAAAGAGAAGGGAAACCAAAGGAAGAAAAATCGAAGGAGAAGGAAAACCAGAGCAAGAAAATTGAGGGAGAAGAAAATCGAAGGAAGAAAACCGACGGGGAGAAAATCAATGGAAGGAAAATCGAAGGAGAAAGAAAACCAAGGGAAGAAAAATCGAAGGTGAAGAAAATCAAAGAAATAAAAATCGAAGGAGAAGGAAAACCAGAGGAAGAAAATCGGGGGAGAAGAAAATCGAAGGAAGCAAACCGAAAGAAAAAAAAATCAATGGGAGGAAAATTGAAGAAAGGAAAATCGAAGGAAGAAAAATCGAAGGAGAAGAAAATCGGGGAAAAATCGAAGGAGAAGGAAAACCAAAGGAAGAAAAATCGAAGGAGAAGGAAAACCAGAGCAAGAAAATTGAGGGAGAAGAAAATCGAAGGAAGAAAACCGACGGGGAGAAAATCAATGGAAGGAAAATCGAAGGAGAAAGAAAACCAAGGGAAGAAAAATCGAAGGTGAAGAAAATCGAAGAAATAAAAATCGAAGGAGAAGGAAAATCAAAGGAGAAGAAAATCAATGGAAGGAAAACTGAACAAAGGAAGATCGAAGGAGAAGGAAAACCAGAGGAAGAATATTGAGGGAGAAGAAAATCGAAGGAATTAAACCGAGGGGGAAGAAAATCAAGGGGAGGAAAATTGAAGAACGGAAAATCGAAGGAGAAGGAAAACCAAAGGAAGAAAAATCAAAGAAAGAAAATACGAAAGAGAAGGGAAACCAACGGAAGAAAAATCGAAGGAGAAGGAAAACCAGAGCAAGAAAATTGAGGGAGAAGAAAATCGAAGGAAGAAAACCGAAAGAAAAAAAAATCAATGGGAGGAAAATTGAAGAAAGGAAAATCGAAGGAGAAGGAAAACCAAAGGAAGAAAAATCGAAGGAGAAGAAAATCGGGGAAAAATCGAAGGAGAAGGAAAACCAAAGGAAGAAAAATCGAAGGAGAAGGAAGACCAGAGCAAGAAAATTGAGGGAGAAGAAAATCGAAGGAAGAAAACCGACGGGGAGAAAATCAATGGAAGGAAAATCGAAGGAGAAAGAAAACCAAGGGAAGAAAATCGAAGGTGAAGAAAATCAAAGAAATAAAAATCGAAGGAGAAGGAAAACCAGAGGAAGAAAATCGGGGGAGAAGAAAATCGAAGGAAGCAAACCGAAAGAAAAAAAAATCAATGGGAGGAAAATTGAAGAAAGGAAAATCGAAGGAGAAGGAAAACCAAAGGAAGAAAAATCGAAGGAGAAGCAAATCGGGGAAGAAAAATCGAAGGAGAAGGAAAACCAAAGGAAGAAAAATCGAGGGAGAAGAAAATCGAAGGAAGGAAAATCGAAGAAACATTCGACTCGTGCCAGGGAAGAATCGGAGAGACGCGACGAAGAAGGATGAGGACGAGGGCGAGGGAGGGAGGGAGTAGATAAAAGCAAGAGACGGTAGTCTGAGCAGAGAAGAGAGGAGAGGACGAGGGAAAAGGAGAGCGGAAGAGAGGAGGATGCGCCTTTATCAGCCAGCCCAGAGACCAACCAGACCGGGGCAAGGCTAGCCAACCAGAGGCATCCTTCGGCTTCTGCCACGGATGCTTGGCTGGCGCGAGCAGCAGCGAAAGAGTACGGAGCGGCGCGCATCGACGCCGTTGACGCCGACGGCTAATGAGCAGAACCTCAATGATACCCGACAAATGAAAAATCAGCTTCCCCTAATTACGGGATCCTTGGCAACGCTGCGCGTCTTGATGACGTCGGCCTCCGCGCGCCGTACCGCCACTCCACACCGTTTTCGGCCTGGCCTCTGGATCTTATTCGTTTTTCCCCGTCTTTGATTACGCGAACGCGTTAATTAGAGCCGGCTCGAACTCCTCCCCGGGATTCTCGCGCGCACAGATTTCCCTGGATCGGCTCTCGATGCTCTTTGCGCACCAGTTTTCTTGCAGACAGAACACGATACACTGACCCTACTTCAAACTAACCCTTTTCCAACTTTATTATCGTAGCGCAACTCTTTCGTCATACAAATTATTCGATTATCATCGTAGCTATATCTTAGCACGTTTGCTACCAGCTTCAAGAACAACGTTCGTGGATATCGCATTCCATTAAACAGTATGTCCTCTTATGAAATGTACAAAAACATTTCGTCACAGGTAACTTAGAGATTCTTCGAATATGCTACATGGTATAATTTTAAATAACATCGTGTACAATGTTAATTTGATTTTCTTTATGTTAAACAGAAAATCGTGGTTACTTTTTCCACTTACAGTGAAAAGTTTGATCGCTTTCTGTTCGTCTTTTAAATTAAATTCTAATTAAAGTAGCATAATTTTGTTGATTTCAAGCACGCAGCAAGAATGGGCGAAGAATTGTCTCAGGATCCTGCACGAAACCATTTTTGAGAATGAATCTCGGTTGCGCGAGGGCGCGGAACCGCGAAGGATCGACGGGATCATTGATTTCCAGGGGAGCCGTACCGTAATCTATGGAAAGCGGGGTTTTCTGGCGACTTTTTTCGTGAGCAGTAGATTGGTCTCTGAATCCCATTAGCTTTCGATTTACACGGGGACCCGGGATTGCGTCCAGTTGGGTGGGACCGTCCCGATGTAAAAAAAAAAGCGTGGGGTGTCTACCCTCCTCCGGCGACCACAACAGCCCGGTCCATTGTTCGAAAAAAATTAACTCTGGACTTTTATTTACTGGCCTGGCCGGCGGTCGAGCTCGCGCCTCTGACCCTGACGAGACGACGGCCGATCGATCGCAGAAATTTACATCTCCCCTCGAACCGGCGAAATGGAGGGCAGTCCTGGCCGACTAAACGGAGATTCCATCGCGAGAGATTCTCCGTAAAAATCCGTCTGTTCCCCTGTCCGTGTAACTACTACCACCGAAAATCCCCGAGGATCCGGCAAGAAACGCTGTTTGCCTCAATTATGGAAGAGTTTCTGTATTGTGCGGAAGACCGCGAAACGAAATTAGTTTGAGGGGCGAGGAGTCGGCTGGATACTTTCGACGGTGTCCTCTTTCACAGTACGTTTCGCGGAGAGAATGAAATTTTGTCGGAAGCAAAAATTCCGATCCAGCTCTGTCGCAGCCGAGCAAAAATTAGCTCTTTCCGGGCTCTAAAATGAAACCCTGGTCCTGGAAGCGGAGGATCGTCGACGACCAATGTTTCCTCGCCTACGCGGTGTTCCTCCTGCTTTTTGGTGACGCTTTTCACCGTTTCAACCCCAACCCCCTTCTCTCTCTCTCTCTCTCTCTCTCTCTCTGAAGAGAGAGAAAAAGAGAGAGAGAGAGAAAAAGAGAAAGAGAAAGAGGGTCGAACGACGCCCGGAGAGAGAAACGCGAGAGAAAGAGAGAAACGTCCGCGAACGGTGGTCCGCGCCGCTAGTTTTTATGAATTCCGGTGCGACGGAACTTCCGGCGAGCGACCTCATCTCCAAACCGCTCTGCCAGCCACGTTTTTACTCCGGTTTTATCCTCCTACCCCCTGTGCCAGACCTCCGTCGATCTCTCGATCGGCCGTGACATCGTCGGGCTACATTAATAACTGACCACGTTACTCGTCGCCGCGTTTTTATCGCGATCGATCCATCATTTCTCCTCTATTTTCTGCTAATCCCACTCGTCGCGACTTTTTACTCTTTTTCATCGACTGGCTCGCTGTACTGTCCAGTCTCGTCCTCCGACGTGCACCTCCCTTTTTACCTTTCGTTCCTCGACACACGCCCCTTTTGTCCTCGGGCGCGTAATATAAATTCTCGGCCTCGCAAATCTTCTACCAGTATCGGAAAAATCGCACCAGAAGATGCAGAGGGAGTTGATCATAGTTTTATTCCTCGATACTGATCGTTCTGGGCTCTCGGTGTCTTAACGGTGGGTGACCAAGGGCTGTCTCATTGTCCACAATGAGTCAACTGTTTTCGGGGACTCTGGGACATCAGGATTTACGCATCCACGTTACTCACCCCGGATGAGACATCTCCAGGGTAGTCATCCGTGACCCTTCCATATTTTTCACAGTTCGTACCAAATATAGAATATTCTAGGGATCAGGCTTCCGAGATTAACACGCTGATTGCCAAATTGCAATCCCAGAAAATTCAACGAAATTAAAGAAATTTGTGACACTTATATACAGTGATTTCTCGATATATTAGGGGGACCGAAAAGTTATCAAAATTTCTTCGATGAGCTCATTCACAGTTAGTTTGTGTCGAGACACGGTCCCGCAAACACGGAAGTTTTGTTATTACGTTCAAGCTTGGTTGTAAATTTTATTTTTCATCATCTTCGTCGCATAGGAAAATGGTACAGGCAAGAATCATCGATCAACGGCGTACCATTTGCGCAGGAAAATTTGCCAATAACACAGGGAAAAATAAGGGAGCTTGGGTTGAAACTTTTACATCATCCACCCTATTCACCAGATCTCGCGCCGTCGGATTATCACCTTTTCAGATCGTTAGAGCATACATTAAAAAATTTACCAATGTTGGAGAAGTAAAAACGAAAAAGTTTTTCAATGAAAAATCGAAGGACTTTTTTAAAAAGGGAATCGAACAATTGCCTTTACGCTGGCAAAAAGCGTTAGAAAATGATGGAAATGATTTTGTTGATTAGCATTTAAGATTTCTTTAATACATAAATGTTTTTCGCCAGCAAACCAAAATTTTGATTACTTTTCGGTCCCTCTAATACATATGTCAACAACACCAGCGTCGTGCATCGTCCAGGAGACATAACCGAGTCGTGTTATGTTTACACTTATGTTTACACTCGTGGCCCCTCACGGGTGTACCCCGCGGTAGTGTGGATAATTCCGCGACGTTTATCGTCCAGGCCTCGGCGACATATACAGAGAAAACACTGTATGGGGAAAGATAGGTCTACTCATGCTCGATCGAGCAATACTCGGATGACTTTCACCCCGAAACTTGAAGCTCGTTGATAATCTTTGAAGATCCTTGGACCCAGAATTACCCCCGGGACAATTTTATACGTTTTTAGGGGTCGACCGCGGGAGGATTCGATTCGAATCGAGAGGATGGGGATGGACACACGCGAGGCGTCTCGCCCCAAGCTCGTTCGGCAGTCATTACGCCGCGATTCGCGAGCAATTAAAGCGAAGTGGCCGGGGCAAACATCGATCAGGAAGAGTGCGCGCAGGGGGATCGGTGTACACACGGAGGCTCGAGCCCTTGGCTACCGCGAATAGAAGGCAAACACCGCCACTCAAATATTTGCAGGAGCGTGCAAACGGTCCCGGCATTGTTTCACGGCGCTACTATGTGTAAATTTAATCTGCCGAGGAGCCCCGAAAATAAGCAGACGCGCGCACGTGCAACCCCTTGGTCCGCGCGATCCTCATCCGGGAGAGTCTCGGGCCTCGGTTTTCGCTTCTGAACCCTAAACCTGACCCGAACACTCGTTCTCCTGAACAACGTTGCCCTTACTCGATTCAAAACCAGCGCTACCCACTCGTGACAAAATGAAAAATTGTTTGCTTCAATCCCAAGGCACACAGGCTACATAAACGTAGACTACGTTGCTAAATTCTTTAAATTTTGCATTTTATCCGCTGATTTTTGTCATAAATGCAGAACATCCGCAGTCTACTCATAAACACGGCGAGATAGACAAAATCCTATATTTTTAGCCTGTTCCTTCTCTCAACAGGCCCAAGATGTGATAGTCCAAACTCTGAATTCTAGAACCAGGAACAGTACCTAGGAGATGGTCGAACAAGGTCCTTCAACAGACCCAGAACCTCTAACAGGATCCTATCATCATACTGCGAACCTAGTGTCCAAAGTCTGACCTGTAGGTACAGCATCTGAGAAACTGATCTAGTCTGAGGCCCTAAAGGTAATCCGTCGTCTAAACTCGAGATGGTCCAGAAGTGGCTGGAATCTCGGAGTAAATCGATAAGAGGTGTAGGGTAGAGATCACAGGAGCGCCGGCATCGGTGTTAACTGGGCCTAAAGCATCGGCCAAACACGTCCAGCAAAGAGTGACACCGCGGTGTTAACTGGCCCGTGGTTTCCCCGCATGATCTCCCCTCGAAGATCGTGGATACCCTTTCCGATGACCTCGAACGGCCCGCGGTGGAGGCAGATAACCGCAGAGAGCCTGGTGTTCAGGTGTCCCGTGATCGGCCGACAAAGGGCCAAGGGCCGGAGAGAACCGTGAGCCACGCAGACGTGTCGGCATAGTCATTCCTCGGCCACGCCGCGCCACGCCACGCCACGCCAGGGAAAGGATAAGGTTCTTTGGGACTCTGGCAGAGGTGGAGAAGAGAAGGAGGAGCGATGAAGATGTCACCTTGGCGAGCCTCGGCGGTGACCTCCGGGGCCCGAGTCAGCGAATTCCTCGCCGGTTGATCCACGATGACGACTTTATCCCTTTGACACCCTCCGGCCTGACGGACCGGGGTTTATGAATGATCGATCGCGACGGTGAATAGGGTTTGTGTCTATGCGGGACGCGACCCTGTTCGACTGTGATTAGTGATCGGGTAATTAATCGTCGAACGGTGAGCTGCTTGCCTCGACTACTCTCGGGATTGATCGACCCGACGATTGTCCCGGGAAATATTTTGCAACCGCGGAAATTAGGGGACCGGATCGCTGTGGGTAGGATGGATGACTTTCTGTTAGGTCCGATTTTGAACGGCAACTTTGAACGAACATAACCTCCTAAATAATGGAATTTTCTGGTCGTTCACGTTCCTCGCGCACAAGACTATCTTTGTGCTCCGCCTTAATCGATGCGAACCATTTTTGTTTTGCACGAAGAATTTTTGTTCTAATGAATTCTGGAGTCGAAATAGCTTCGAGGACAAAGGGTGAAAATTGTCCTAGAGACTCCTGGTACCCGGTACTTTGCGATTTTCTTTCTACCGAAGCTGACGATTTGTGTTTCGACGGATGTCGAGCACTCGTTGAAACAATAAATTTTAAAGGGAAGAAGTGGACAAGGATTCCTCGAGGCAGGTACACGTGGCAGCGTGAGAGAAACCCATTCGGGAAAGGGGGAGTATGAAGGGATCGTGGAGCGCGAAGGAATGCCATCATCGGGGCACGGTCCACCTAGGAACGTAGCTAATGGGCCCACTTAACGTCTCAACCATCTCACGAAGACACGTACCATCTCTCTGGCCTGTTCGTCCGCTGTTAATAATCGGCAATATTTATTCCGGATTGGTCACGGCTCGGTTCGGAGAGCGATGAGGAGCCTAGCCGAAGAAGAATGAGGCGAGATCGGGCCTCGGTGCATTGTAACGGCCCGAGATTAATACGTACCGTTCGCTTTCGTCGCCCTGGTTGCGGCCGAGGGACTCTCCTCCGCTTCGCTTTCGATCGAGAGGATCTCCGGATCCTTTTGCGACCTCCGACTCGATCGCCTTCGGGACCCGCAACGCTCGATCACGCTTCTGATACATCTTTTCCGTTTTATTTCTGAATCATTTAATTGGGCGCTTGATACGCTGAGGATTATGGTGGACCGCTAGCTTCACCGACAATTAGGATTTAGGAGAATTGAATTATTCCAAGCTTTACTACTTTAAAATTGCAATTGAAATGATCTAGAATTATTAGAACTGCAACGGAAACTGAAGTGAAATTACAACTTAGTTCTTTCTTAATATATTTAATAGGTTGAAAATAAAATTAAATGGCAAAGTAAATTTATCTACACCTAATCCATTCTATCATAAATGCATAAAATCCATTAGTAATCATAGTACAATATAATTTAATAAGCACAACTCAAGGACGATCAGACTACGGGACTCGCCTCTATCGATCTCGGTCTTGGGATCTAGATCCAATTAGACCCGTTGAAGTAGCTAATTAGAACGCAGAAGGTTCGAGGAAAATCGCTATCCAGCTAATTGTTGCAGATGATCGCTTGATAAAAATTGTTTACCCGATCGGTTCAAGCCGATTCACAGGATCCTGGGTGTCAAGGGACGGAAAGGACGATAAAGTTATTAAGGGGAATTAGCTTAAAGGCGATTACCGACTGTCGACAGGTTGGCGCAGTGCCTAACGGGGCCCTCGAACCACCGCCAGCTCTTAATGATTTGTCTCTCCGGCTAATGAGCGTCGAGTCTTAACGGCAGATTAGTGACCTAATCCTTCTGACGAGCGATTCGCGTGTTGGCCGCTACGGCGCGGCGGCGGCGAGACTTGTACGCGTATCCGCGCGCATAATAGACACGTCCACTGTCGCCATTAAAGCGACAGGTGCCGCTCACGGGTAAACAAATAATGCAATTATGTCGCCATTGAAATTGCCCCGTGTCCCGACAAGTCATTCGACCTTTTCAATTGTCCGAGTGCCTCGAGAAATCTTCCCAGACCCGCGACGTTCTTTTCCCGAGACCGATATGCTTCCTGCTTGGGACCGAGACGACCCACTTTTCCATTTTCAAGCGATCGTTTCACATTAAAAATCTTTCTTCTATTCATAATAATAATCAAACACAGCATGTTCCTGTCACAAAACCAGACTAGCCTGCAACACAAATTTCTCTCGAAAGAACCAATGTTTCAACCTTCTGTGACCAATTTTCCCTTAAGTAGGTCCTACAATTAATTATCCGTTTTGTTTATTTAAACAAATTAGTGGGACAACAAGTACACCACCGTTACGGATGGATGTTCATGGTGTTGTTTTTATAATTTGCTAATTTGCCGCGTGTACCGATTAATTACCCGTGGGCTAACGAATGGAACGTGTTATTGCAGGTTTCAGGAGGACAGACAGGACACGTAAACGTTCCAGTTATACGGCGAAATAAATCAGACAGCTGGGGAAAAAGCGCGGCGCGTCCAGTCGGTTAATTTCTTCCGAGTTACAGTTTCCAGGACGAAAGGCCGACGCCGGAATGGGCGGAGGTGATACGGTGTGTCGCTTATATGGGACGCCGTGTCCTGCGGACGCACAAAGGGTGAGGATGAATCGCCTCCGGAGAGCCGCAGGACAAATGGGGACATTAAGTCGCTTTTGCGACCTGGTACCAGTGCTACCGGAGTTCTATGCAACCCTCAACTCCCCTCCCCCCAGATCCTCTTCCTTCCCGTCCACGTGTCCGCTATTCCTGCATGCAGCTCCCTTTTCTTGCGATTTCAATTTGTTTTCGAAATCCTGAACATTCAACTACCAGAGACTGTAGACCTCCCTCGCAAAATTCAATGGTTACCGCGACAAATCAGTATGTTAACCGACACGCTGAAACTGTGACGAATTCAAAATAATTTATTCAGTAGTTATTAAAATAGAAAACATCAGATTGATCACTGCAATTCGTTTTTTACTTGGTTCACTTGATTGATTGTAATTTAAACATTTCCACTGCTATAATAAATCTCATCTTTCCTGTTTTAACATTATCGAATAAATTCGTCCGATTTTGTTAAGAATTGATTTTTGAACCGCCTCTGTCAAATTAATTTACACAGCCAGCAATTTAACGTAACCTCTAGGCAATTTTATTAGCAATTGCTCTTGAAGTTTGTGAATTTTTCTGACCCGCAATCGGTCGACTAATTTTTCAGACCGGCAGGATAGAATTGTGGAGGAACGGAGTAACCGGAAGTCATCGACGTGGTTCGAAGGATATCGATGGTCGCCGATGGCTCGAAAGAGAGGGAGCCCATGGGCGATGCGAGTTATTAAGAAGGTCGAGGAAGGTTTAGCGCGAAAACGAGCGAGAAAGGAGCGTGTTCGAGCTACGTTCCCGGCTGATTTATATCGAAATGGAAGGCGCGCGTGTCTGTGTGCCCGCCGGACACTGCAGTGGCTATTCGATTGCTATCGAGTTCCGGCGGAAAGGAGGAAACGCCACAACGAGCTACCCGGTCGGTCTCTCTGATCTATCTTTCCTGCTGGAAACTCCGCCGACGACATTATCCGTCTACAAGGTATCGTTTCTGGCTCGGGAAGTCGACCGCTGCCATTCGACAACCATTGCTCACCACCGGGAACAATTATCCTGCTGACCCTCGCAAAATCCACACCGCTTCTTAGCGATTCTCCTTTGGAAAATTAGAGGAGATCGACCGACCGCGGGAAAAGTTAGACATTTATTTCATAGGCAATTTTATTTGTTATCTCACATCAGCCGGCTAGTTCTCTAAAGTTCCATTCAATTCATCAAGCAGATATTCTTTAATTTCATTCATTTTTCTAGCTCCCCTACGGCTTCTCGATTTGTTCTCAAAGGAGCACGCTAGAAATCCCGGATGCCAAGTACCTTATATCTTGGTCCACTTGATCGGCCACCTACATGCAAAATTTCGAGTCGATTCGTCAAACAGCCTTTACACGATCAACTAACAAACTCGCTGTTCCGCTTTCTCGTACTAGTACAAAATGAACTTGCAACTTCTTCTCAAAGAATTAAAATACGAACTTGAATACGTTACCATGAGTACTACAATAGGTGACCTATAAAATAAGCTAATAAATTGATTTAGATGCTGGGCAACGATCTGGAAACTCGCACATTGCCGAAGCAATGCGACACAGGCGACGACGAGGGACTTTTGGCGAATCTCGCGATTCCGACGTCGACTTCGTCAAAGAGGAGGACGGAAAAAATTCCAGGACACCCGTTGGATGGTAGCACAGTGCCGTAGGATGGTTTTCTCGGGGGTAGGAGCGAGGACCTGTCACATTACGGAGTGGAATTTATGTCCGATGCCCAGCGGCGTGACAAGTTGCCGCTGATGAACGGCCCCACCGCGAACTCTTGGCCCTCCTTGAGGATACGAGTGTGGAAGGTGGAGAAGGACGAGATAGGGAGAGAGAGAGGGAGAGAGTCCTTACTCCTCTCGTTCGTCCTTGGCCTCTCCGCCGAATTTCTAGGAACATTGCGACTTCGATCGACGCTGTCCTCTCTATTCGCTGAAACCACCCCCAGACGTTTTGGTCAGCTTCTTGTCGGCACCCTGACGAAAGTACCCTAAGGTTTTAGCTTGAAAACTAGTGAAAAGCTTGGTCTTCTAGACAAATTACGTGGGGAGTCCCATGGGTTCGTTCTGGTGCATGTGGGTTTGAAAATTATCAGCTTTATGGGGTGAAAACCATCCCTGTGGTTTCTCTAGGTCTCTCAGGTGTTCTAAACGTCTCTGGAAAAATGTAGATGATCTTCCCGCGTAAGAGTGTCCAGCTAGAGCCTCCTTTTAACCCCCCATTATTTTGGCTGAAGTGTATGACTTGATTTGATCCTCCGGTACGCAAGTTGAAAATTTTCATTTTTCTCGGAGCTTTTTTTAAACAACACTACCGTTGCTACATTGCGTAAAACTGCTCTGAGTGAAACAAGAATTCATCGGGGAACTGCAAGATATAATTTCGAGAGAAACAGTACAAATAGAATTGATGGATCGGACAGATCCAATTCTAGCGCTGAAGGGTTACCATTAGTAGGAGCCCGTGAACATTTAATCGTGTGTCCAAGGAATGGATGAAATAGTTAATGAATGGGCGAACGAGCAGAAAATTGACGAGCAGACCGGCTAGAAATAGCGAGTCGCTTCGTGCTTCCCGTCGAACGGGTTAATTAACGCGGACCGGGGGATGAGAGAGGGGTCCAGGAGCGTGACAGGATTTTCTGCGAAGCTCGCGATGACGTGGGTGGTGGTGGGTTGAAAAGAATAGTCGACGAAGGGGGGCAAGAAGCCGGGCGGGAGGTCCCTGTGGCCGCGGGCTTTTAAAAAAGTCCCATATGATTTTAACGCGCCACGCAAGACGTCGTTCCTCGCGCTAACGCCGCCGGCCGTGCACGGCCTGCCGGTGATAAACACGCCAAGTTACGATTTCTCGGAGCCGGGCAACCTGTGTGCGTGTCCGTGCTCCGTCTTCTCGCTAGTCTGCCCGTCGGTGTTCCGTTTTCTTGCCGGTGTGCGTGCCGGTGGTTCGTTTTCTTGCGCGTGTGCGTGTCACGCGGGGCCCCGTGCAGCATCGCGTGCTGCTCTCGGAGAAAGCGACGAAATTCGGAGGACGCCGATCCAATTTCTGCACGATCGATTTATCCCGATCCTTTCCCTCAACGAACGACTCGCGGGACCGTCGTACCTCCCAGAATCCGACAGTTAAACGCCGCGATATTCGCAGGAAAATTCGTCCACGAGGTTTACAAGAATATGTGCTCTCTACGATTTTTCCTCACGATTTCGTAATGTATTTTCAAACCTAAACGGCTCTGTCATAAAGTGCAATCTTCCAGCTTTGTTTTAAGCCCTCGAACGTTTAAACATTTCCACGGGAACACATCCTAAAATTTACTCAAAGTTCGAGCCCCTATGTTCGAGTGATTTTTGTCCAAGCTGCATTCTCGAATCACATCTTCCATCTTTGATTTAAGTCTTCGAACGTTCCAAAATTCCCACGGGAATCCTAAAAATTACAACCTCGAATAATTCCGTAAGTACCGCCGAGAAATGTCTTGCATTTCCTTCGAGCGTTACTCGCGTTGTGCGCAGAAAATCGTCGAGGCTCCGCGTTCGGCAAAGTCCAAGCGTGCAGGAATCGCGAAGCGGACCGCGTCTGAAAACTCTCTTTACATTGTGTCAGCCGTGTACAGAGACGCGGAACAAATTTCTCGACGGTCGCCTAGCGAAATATCCCCTTACGGATCGGTTCCAGGAAGCTTTCGTTTCGCGAAACGTCACCGTTCGCGTCGCGCGACCAGCCTGCACACGTGCGCGCTGCCGCCGCTGCATTCTGCATCCACGCTCGTGTTGCACGTTGCACCGCGTCACTGGACGCCGCAATGCACACCGCTTTGCATTCCGGCGAATCTCTCGTCTTTCCGGGCCGCCGATATTTCTGGAATAACCGGCGGAACCGCGAGCATCGCGAAGAAAATTCTGGTACCGTCAGCGTTTCCGGAAAACTCGCGCCCACGTTTTCTCCGGTTGGTTTTCCCTACACCTTCCGCAACACGTTCCGCACACTTTAATTCCCATTTTGTTCTTTTACACTTCGAAAATTATGATACGAGTACAGAGAAAAATTCTCGGCAGTAATCGCAAGGCGGTGTTGCATAGATATTTTTTCCTTTTTTTTTTTTTGGTAATTTGATGCAAAGTATTGCAAGTGTTTTTAAATTCTTTAAATGTCGCTGTTTTACACTTCATCTGCCCGGTGCAATCGTTCGCTAAATTTTTGTGATATCAGTAAAATTTGTTCGAAAGTGTGGAATATTTTCGTTTCTGTTCACATTGCGAGGCCACGACGCGCGCGGAAAACACGAAGAAAATTGTTGCCGTAGTCCGACGTCATTCAGCGCAATTGATGTCGCGAATAGCTTCCGATAGCCGGAGTTGCGGGATCCGCGGCGATTTCGATCAACAAACAGCTGCTCCTGCGCGGGGAATTATTCTCCGCGTTTCCGGGGCTTGCTCGGCTGACTCGCAGAAGCTGAATGTTTGCGCAAACATTGCGGAGATCGCGTACGATAGAAATATTCCGTTCCCACGACGGAGCACGCGAAGCAATTAGTGACTTTAACGAGACCGAGTGTTTCCTATATCACTGGTAAATATTTATTCCCGAGCGTGGGATAGAAAACTCTAACATCCCCGCGATTAAGCACCAAACTTCGGCTCCGTGTACATATAAAAATCACTTTTTAGCGAAAATAAACTGCATTCGGAATGGCTGAAATTAAACGTTTTCAGAGAATCTCGAGTGGAATTACTGGAAACATTGTCAATGGTCTAGATGACAACAGCGTGAAACCTCTGTTTCAAAGAATGGGAACAAGGACCATATCGGAGCGCGCAGACAAAGCTGATCTTAAAAATAAATGGTCAAATCGGGGGCGGTGTCAAAGAATTGTTGAACGATGAGGCGGGTGGCCCGCAGAGGGTGCGAAAATAATCCCCAGCCCCTGAGTCGCGTTTTCGCGATATCTGAGCGTCGTTTCTCACAGAGCGGCGGGTCCAGGGTAAAATCGGCGGGAGCGTATCGGCGCGAGGCAGCGCGGAATAAATTCGGCGTTGAACAAAGGCAGGAACGCGAGGCGAGTAAACGGGACGCATAGAAAACCGCTTTCGAGGGGCGGAGGGGGGAGGCACGGAGCAGGGTCCGCGTCATTTTTACGACGGTGTGTGCCGGTAGCGATCGAAGTTACGACCGCGGAAGAATCGAGCCGGCCGGACGTGAAAACGTGGCTCGATAACGAGCCATCGGAACACGATAACTGGTCCGCGCGGCACGGCGAGGCACGGCGAGGCACGGCGAGGCGAGACGAAGCGAGGCACAGCGAGGCAAGGCTTGTAAACCATCGCCGTCAGATACCGGCGAGCGTAAACTTTCCGATGTCCATCCGGCGCGGACGATCTGGCCGATTTCGCCGGCAGATAACGCGGTTCCGCGAGCCTTGTCTGAGAGGAGAGGATGCTGTACCGGATGGAGGACGGTCCAGGAGAGGACACCTCCGTTTGCGAGCCAACCGAGGAGCCCAGACGAGAGGAGGACACTTTCCCGTCCCGGTGAATTGTCCACGTCCAGCGTGGCCACTATCTGATTCGTCGCGATACAATGGACCGCACGTAAAATTACGTGGACGGTCCTCTCTCTCTCTCTCTCTCTCTCTCTCTCTCTCTCTCTCTCTCTCTCTCTCTCTCTTTCTGTTTCCCTCTCTTTAGCTTCATCTCTGTCTCTCTTCGTGGCCACTCTCTTGGTTCCCTCTGTCCCTCGTGTGCACTGGCTACTCCGAGTATCGATCGCCGGAAGTTCGCCACGACTAGCCTCTGGCATACTTGGCGGACCGGTGTTCGGACAACTTGACAGCGAGGGAGGGGTTGTTCCCGCCATGCCCCGTGGGGGATGGAATTGTCCCCGATGATACCCCGAATTTTTTGTCCAGCCGGAGCTATTATGCCGGCGATTTTCATCGGCCCGGAATTATTACGCTTTGGCCTGGCCAATCCGGGCAACAGTCGCCATTTCGTTCCGTCTAATGCGTGTTTGTCTCAACGATTTGTAGGTACACATTAGCAACATATTTATCACTTCGTTGTACTCTGAGTTAAGACAAGAACACGCGTTGCTCTACGATACGCTTCCCCAACTGTGGTTAAATCGAGGGCCACGAAGCCACGCCCACTTATTTATTTGCAATCGATTTGGAACCAACAAAGCAAAGTTTCTCCTGTCTCCCACGTCACCAGGAAACTTTAAATCCTAAAGTTTCTAGGTTCAACCGCAGGTAGATGGTTTCCAAACAGAAAGGCAAGCAACGCGTCCCTTAGGAAAGTTATGCAAACGTAGACCGCAAGTTGCGCAACAGGACGCCACGTCCATCGAGCACGGTGACAAATCGTCGAAAGAATCGTCCCTGCGGGAAATTAGCCTAAACGGGTATCAGCGTTGAGAGATAAGGAAAGGGCTCGGAGACAAATGGCTGTCCGTGGCCGTTTGTGTTCGTCGGTTCCTTCGGGGCTCGGATAGTCGATTGGCCAACGATGGGCGGTTCTGTGTCTGCGACACCGCAACGATACTTAGCCGCCCATGACAACTGCCAAAGACAATGGACAGGGTTAACGAGAGGATGAGACTGTTTTGAGTAAACTGGCACAAACAGAACCGGAACAGCCCGGAGACGACAGGGGCGCTCAAACAAATCGCGGAGGGAGACCGCGAGCGTGCATAAATTTTCGGACTTTCCCTTCCGCTTTCCCCTCGGCGTTCTCGCGTTCGGAGCTGGGAAATTTACGACGTCGCATTTGCATTTCCGGGCTGCGCCGCGACGCGTCGCGAATCCGTTCGACGATTCTGCTCGAGAGCTCCAAAGTGGACATTGTCGCTGGGAGAAATCGCGCTGCAACCCGATTTGCCGCGAACTTTGTTTCCGGCAGTTGTCTCTCGAGCCACCTGCTTAATCATCATCAGTTAATTAACCCCTCGACATCAGCACGTCGTACCGGCTCTGAGGAATATTTCAAAATTCATTACGGAATGTCAGATTATTCGATGCGACGCGTTCTCGTGCATTATTGTTCGCTTTCTAGAATTTAAAATTGTTTAAATCATCGAGAGATTATTGTCACATCTGTAACAACATATAACGTCGATCATACGGAAGCAAACTGACATTTCTGAACCAAATCGTCGTTCCCGAAAGTTCAAAGGACGCGCTAGCGTCTTGTCTGAAGAGCCCCAAACGGGCGTGGTTTAATGGCCCTCAAATTAAACGCAGTTGGGAAATTGTATCAAAGAGCAATGCGTAGTGTTGTCTGACCTGAAGCGATGTAGAAGAAGCTAAAGCCCGTATAATCGTAACAGAATCTTGTTAGAAGACTGTCTATCTTCGTGTCTCAATTTGGGTAGCCCTAAGTGGGCGTGGCTTCGTGACCCCCGATCCTAACGAAGTCAAAATAGTGTCTAGCAAAGCAATTTGTCTCACTGTGTGATCTATAGCCATCTAGAAGAAACTAAATCCCTCGAAATCTTACTTGGGTACCGATAGAAAGCTCTGCAGTGCTATAAGTGGGCGTGGCTTTGTGGCCCTCGAACCTAGCGCAGCGAAACAGTGTCCTACAAGGCAACATGTGCCATTGTTTGATTAAAAATGTCATCAGAGATCTAACAGAAGACTGTCCATCTTGCTCTTTCTGTCTACAGAACCGTAAATGGGCGTGGTTTAGTGGCCCTCGATTCTAACGCGATGAGAACAGTCTCTCACAGTACAATTTATGATATTGCCTGATCCAGAGCTATATAGAAAAATCTAAATTCTCCTTACGCTAAATCCCTCGAAGAACCTAATTTTCATACGAGTCTAACACCCTAAACCAATAGCCTAAAGGCTCCAGCGCTGAAAACTGTGCTGAGGAAGGCACCTGAGAGTAAATTAGCGAGCAGCAGGTTGCAATTCTGGTGACCATCGCGGACAGTATCGGCTGGTAGAATCGCGCGTGGTGCATAAAAGTGACGACGTCCGGGACCGTCTATCGTGCAGGATTAACGGCAATTAGTCAGGACCCTCGGGCTCTCGTAGGCGTGTCCTGTCGTCACGCTCCGCGTTCAATGTCGAGAAGATCCTCTTGGTCAAGGTGGGGAGGAGAGAAAAAAAAGCGAGAGAGACGCTGGTGAAGAACAAGGAGAAGGACCAAAAACCGTGAGGAGACCGTCGTCGTCGACGACGACGACGAAGGAGAAGAAGAAGAAGAAGGACACCGGGAGGATCGTAGAGTCCCTGCCGATTACCTGCTCGTTCCCCCGGGTGTTCCACGGGCACGGTGGCCATAAACCAAGCATCGAGCATCAGGGTGGACACTTTTATGGTCGGCAGCTTTGTCTAGCTACGGCCTGGCCACGTTATGGTCGTAGTATCCTCGCAATATAGCCCTTTGCGGGGACGAAGGGGAGCGGAAGGCGGAAAGGGGAGAAAGACGCGCCGCAGGACCGACAGGACATCGGGCCAGGATACTCGGACAAGCAACCAGGAGGGTGGGCGGAACGAAAGAAGGAAACTCATAACGTTTCCACCAACCGGCTCGATTGCCCCAATCGATCACCCACCGGTTCTTCTTTTTTTCGGACCTTCCGTGAACTGGACACCGGGGACCCCCACCCGACAGCTCGTAAAACATACCCCGGCCGATTTGTAAGTTCACCGGTGTCCCTGGCCGACTGATCCCGAAGAATGTAACAGGAAAAACCTCGCGAACCGAACCCGCAGAGATCTCCCTGCCAACAAGTTGAATCTCGCGTTTCGAACGGAGACAGGATACTGGAAATCAGAAAGTCAGCTGTTTGATCGGGGGGCCCCCCGTTTGGGCCTGTGCGGAGCGGGCACTTATCGAGCGCACTATCACGCGCACGCTCTCCCCACTTCTTTAAAGTTACACGTGAATATAGCGGGAATATACTGGATACGGTGTCACCAGGGTCCTACAGTCGAGCCAGTTCCGACATTGTCTTTGGCATCAATAGTTCCTTATTTTGTATTCATCACAATTATATTAACACTAGGTTTACGGAGCACAAAAAGTGACTGTTTTGTATTACTTTATAAAAATAACGAGAACGTGCAACCCAGATTTCTGGAAATATTTTAAAGATAATATATAGCCAAAGAAATAAATTTGCTAAATAATTTCTCATGTATACATTCTTAGAATTTTAATAATTTTAAACTAAAAATATTAGAACCCGTCATTTTGACGGGTCCCGTAAACCTAGTGTTAATGTCACAATTATATGGTACATAAGAACAATTGTAGTGTTCCGTAACTGTTCTAAATAGGCTAGTAGAGCTATCTGTGGAAATATAATTCAATTGCATCATGTTGTAGCAAGGTCTGTGGCAAAAGAGATGGTACACGTTGGAAGGGGTTCACACCTTACATTGTGTCAAATGTAATTGTCGATTGAACAAATCCCGAGGCAATTGTATAAAGGGGATGTGCAATGGGTCTTTTACTGTTCCCGTCCCTGGTGACATCATTTCGACAAACGACGAAAGAGGAAGAAGAGCATCAGGCTATTGGACGACAGGGCGGAGACTTCGAAAAGGAGCGATAGTTGCAGGAGTGCACTTTGAAATGCAGTTTAGAGACCAGGTCGTGGCGGAAAGGTCATCGCAGGAATGCGCGCAGGACATCTCTTGTTGCGACATCCTCGAGCCGTTGGCAGAGCTCGAAAGGGAGCCGTGGAAGATCGATGTGTCCGTAATCACACCAGCCGAAGGTCGCAGAAAGAGGATGAGGTGGATGAGAAAGGAGAAAAAGAAGAGAGTACGGCGGAGGCGTCTAATCTGTCGGCAGTGATCAGGACCCGGTATCGATGATGAAGTCTCCGGCGTCTTTGAAGTGCGCCGTGGCTCGCAACGGGGGAGCCGTGAGCCGGTCGAATCCCTCGATTCCTCCTGATCCTGATCCCGATCCTCGCCCAGGACCCATCTCCGGGGCCCTGAGAGTTCGGCACCGCCCGGGCCCATCAGGTTCCCGTCTGTCTTAATGCCCGTCAGAAATTAAAGCGGAGGGAACGGGCCCGATCGGAATGCTAATGACATCGATACTTGTCAATATCTCTGGCAGCCGAGGAATAAGACGAGAACGAACGACGCGTGGAATCCCTGCGGGATGACTAATGTGTCCAGACACCAAGCGATCTTACTTTGAATTTGCTCGGCCCCGGACTGGTTTAACTCAATTTACACGCGCGACATTGTATTAATCATTGGTCGATGATCCGGTGGGAGGGGTGCAATGGACCGGGTGCAACGAATCGCGGATCGGTTTTAATTGCGCTCCGAGATTGCTTTGTCTCGCGATCCTTGCGTTTCTTCGCGAACAATTCCGAGAATACGCGACGGCCGCAGTTTTGCGAAATTTTACCGCTACTTCGCGGGATTACTTCGCGTCCGACAACGTGCAAAAACGTGTATTTACAAAAAATTCAACGCGGTTCTACAAGAAACATTCTCTAATACACCTTCGAAGAATAAATGTTGCGAGCGATAGAAGATTATAATTTTTTAAATGTTCGTAGTCCTTCTTTCTGTGTGCAATCTTTTTGCAGGACAGTTCCAATGCTGGACCACCTTACCGCAAATTTTCAACAACATCCTTTAATTGATAACATTTTTAAAAATCGTCCAATTCGTCCTCCAGTCTAAATTTCGAGTCGCCGACTTTGTTAAAATTGTAATCCTCAAAATACGGACATTCGACAATTTTTTTACACAACTAATAGAGTCTGTATTTTGGATTGCAATTTTTTCGTAGAACAGTTCCAACACCGGAATTTTTTCACCTTGCAATTCAGAACTGATTGTTCCGATAGGTCGTGTTGTTTTTCATGCGTTAGAAAGATTATTTGTAAAATGTACGAAGAGAAAGAGAGAGAGAAGAATGGAGTTCTAATTTTTGTACGAACCCAATAACTCTACCAATTTCATTTTACTCGCATCTCCACTAATCTCTTTGTTGTCTTTGTCGTCGATGCTGTCCGATTCGATGGAAAAAGAATGATAACGCGAGAGTTTTCCGAGACGATTGCGAGAGGAAGAATCGAAGAGGATCCGTTGTGGAGTCGATTTCGCGAGTCGGCGCGGCGCGGTAGCCTGGCGTTATTCATGGAAGTTGGCAGCGAGTCGGCGCGGGCCGACAATGAAAATTGACAGTATAGCGTCTGGGAGATCCGGAGGGGGAGCCCGCGAAACCGTGTCAAAACCCGGGGAAGCTGAAAGGCGTCGTTTAAACTTCGCACGCAATCTCCACGAACCATTTCCGACCGCATCGGCAACGACTTCGGCCCAGGATTCCCTCTCCCGCGAGAGAGTTCCAGGCCCCGAAGAAGACTTCCTAGAACGTAATTGCTCGTCGAACCGCAGCTCGCACGCGGAAATAAGGAAACCGAGCAGAAGTTAAGGGATAGAGAGAAGGAAGTTCTGCGCCCGCGGAGTGCTCTTCGTTTCGAGTTGTCGGCAGGAAGAAGAAGACGACGAACAGAAGGAGGAGGAGAAGGAAGAAGAAAAAGAAGAAGAAGAAGAAGAAGATGGGGAAAGTTTTCATTTGCCAGGAGGTCGGGGCCAATGTCGGCTTTAAATCGTTCGCAATTGAGAGGCGCCGTTCCCTCCTCCTTTCCTATACCCGAGTCCTCTTTCTCTGTTGAAGACTCGCCGGAAGTCGGCCGGTCGAGGAACAACCTGTTGACCGGCTCTCGCGGACGTGAAATCCTGCGAACGGCTCACGGGATCGTAAACCGCTTAATCGTTAACCTATTTGCAGGTGTCTCGTTATTATACCGCGGTGAAATACGGGATCCCCAAGCCCCTTTGCTTCCTCCGCCTCGACGACTCCCGAGGAGTCCTACCGAGGCCAGGAAAAACGGAAAAATGGTTGCCGGTTACCGGGTACTGGAAACTGAAAGAAAAAATACTCCTGGCACGTGGTACACAAGTTTCACTGCACTATTTTGCATCAACAATCTCGAGCATCACAATAGAATGTCAACTATCAGATGTCGAGACATTGTTTGGATACCGGAGGTTAAGAAACATTCAGAATTACAGAGACATCTGTAGTCTGTGAATAAAAAAACGAAGAGGTTAGAATCCCGAGCATCGAGCCGACATTATTTCCAGGCATTCTGTACGATCATTGCAAGCTTAAAAATAATATTCTGTTCGCTTCAGCTTGTATTCCAACAGGACTCTTTGCGCCCACTAATTTTTCCCCGCTATTTTTCGCGGGTTAATCTTTTCAATCGTGCAATAAATTGCTACCGTTTGGCATTGGGCGATTTTCCTTTGTACATACGGCAAGAGTAGACCAGATACTTGAGTTGCCAAGACTGTAGATCAGTCAGTAAGTCGCCGGATCTCGGGCAGTACAATTTATCTGTTATTATCGAGGCTCGATAAACCAAGTTGAAATTAAGTCTCGACGATCGGAGCGAAAATTGAATGGCAGCGAGCGCGATAGAGGATCGAGAGGATTTGCCGATCGTAATCCGCGACTGTCGGCGACAGGTTTATCAGTCGAATCAGTATTAAAACAACCGTGGAGAAGAGGGGAGAGGTAAAGGAGAGAGAAACGGAATAGAGAGAGAGAGAGAGAGAGAGAGAGAGAGAGAGAGAGAGAGAGAGAGAGAGAGAGAAAGGCCGGCGCGAAACAAGGGTTAAATTTCGTCAACAACAAATTGTTCCCCGGCGCTGCGTCTAATCGGCTTAGGAGCCACCTGTAGCCCCAAAAGGGCTTACGGGATAAGGTGCTTCCGTCCTTGAAGAGGGTTGCGTTCCCGGAAGAGGAGCGTGTAGACAATTTTGGCACCTGCGACAGGTAGCCCCGAGTATTTGGACTGCAATACGACCCGTCGTTGCACTGCTGGTTCGGGAATAAACGAGAAATTAGCCGAGGTCTCTGCCGTTTTCCCAGTTTACCGCCTTTTGGGCTCAGACATTGTTATTTCCTGTGGGGACGATCATCGAGTAGGCCAGACAATTCAGCAATGAGATATGCGGGCTTCAGTGTGATCTTGGAAAACTGTTTCGATGGGAGAACACAAAATATAATTTTAGCATCAGTATTAATGGGGTGCGGACTGTTTGCATTCACTAGAAAAATGGTTAAACACTGAACTGACACTCTCAACGCTCTTCGATTTGTTCAAATTATTAGAAGGGAACACACAATTTCATTTCACTTTTGTTTCTCACAATTTTTATTTTCCACGAAGCTCCGCAGTCGAATTATTAGCTTGTAGTGTCAAAAGGATTTGCTTGCTTGACGAATAAAGTCCGTGGCAATTTTCCAAATGCATTTTAAATTGCACGTAGACCCCATGATCCCTCAGCACGCTCTATCTCAGAGTGACTAATCACGACTAGAATTATCAACAAGAAGCTATGAATCATTTTAAACCTCTCGACTATCGCGAACCAATACAAATGCAGAATCGATTGAAACCATTACAGTTTCCTGCACTCACCGTCCTGTGCACGGTACCCATAAACCCGGTCAATCTCTACCATAAAGTGGCTAATCGTCATCAAACCTCAGTCTCTTAAACTTTAAACCTGTTGCACCGAATGGACCCTGGGCAAATTCGCATTTGCTGCATTTACTGCGCTGTTCACTGCACCTAGCTGCATCACAAGTCCCGTTCTTCCCGTTATCTAACACCGCACAGCAATAATCTTTCACGCATTCATTCGCCGAGAAGAGAGTCGAGACAGTGTCTCGGACAATTGGTGACCGAGTTCGTAGAATTCCACGGGCGCTAATTAATTTTTCGGGTGCAACGCAGCTGGGCCGCAGTTCCCGCCGCTTTTGTGCGGCAGGCTCCCGTCTCCAATCGCGGCCGGTTCCCAATATTCCGCAAGTCAATACCGGCGCACTTTGAGGAATCGCCGATTGTAACGAGCTTTTAAGGCGGCGTGCAATTCCGTGAAAAATCTTCGCACCTCCGGCCCGCGGATGACGGTGCATCTCTCCGAGGGAGGTTCTCGTTGCGCCGGCTGACTGCACCGGGACTCGTTCGGGTACACAAACGAGGCGTTCCTCGGGCTCCGAACCGGGGCCGCGAGGCGAACCTAACCCCTGGACCCCGGTGTGTACCTGTTTTTCTCCGACGTCGAAACAAAGGAGGAGCAGCTTGATAAGTTACGGACGAAAATCGATGATTTTCCGGTGCGACCTTTTTGCGCCGATGCATTCCCAACACCTTCTCGCCTCCCCGGATCTCCTCGAGCGTCGTAACTCGCTCGGATACGTCTTCATTCCGGCGATGAAATTTTTTATTGGGCCGAGGCCGTGATTAAAACGCTGCACACGGATTCTAATGGCAATCAACGGAGCACCGTTTGCTGCCCGAGCGAGCCGACCGTGGGTATTTATAACTGATTCCATTATCGGTAAACTCCGCGATCTTTACGCGCTGATAGGCTGCATTGATCTTTCTGATTGACCGGTGAAACATTTCGATGAAACGGGGAAACTTCTTTTGGCTGTGCTTTAGCTAATTCCATTTAAATAATTTTTGAAATCGTTCAAATATTATCACAGTTCTGTGCACGATCTACTCATTTCGATCATAAATCTATAGAATACGCAGGCTAGAAATGCCTCCTCTACCGATTGATCTGCCCTCTCCAGAACGTTTGAAAAATCAATTCTCTGAGTAGTAAGTAAAGGGTTGAACCACGAAGCATCTCAAGCTATGTAATTAGAGTCTAGAAACAGGATCTTTTGAAAGCAAACTGGTCGAGAGCCGACTTCAGACAGTCGTTCGGAGCAGTTTCGTGAGCTACAGCTTTTCCCGGGGGTTGGTCCGATGAATTGAACCGCGTCTTTGAGCTTGGGACTTTACGACGGGCCAATAGCATGTCAAAAATCGGCGAGCCACGCAGAAATCTCGCTCGAGGGGTCCGGTCAAAGCGTCCGCGGCGCGCAAGAACACCGGTTCTCTCCAGTGGCTTAATTATTTTTCTTTACCTTCTCGGAAAGGCTCTCGGGCGATTTTTTTCCCCCGGTGGAAAAGCGGCGCACAGAGGGAAACCGGAGTGCAAGATTCGATCAAGAACGGAGCGACACATCGCTGCCGGCCATTTACCGTTTGCAGGAAGGCGCAACCGCCGTGGAAAACGCTCTCGCGCATATAGGATGCACTGAATCGTAGACACTCGCCGTAGAGTTTCGCATAAGAGAGAGAGAGAGAGAGAGAGAGAGAGAGAGAGAGAGAGAGAGAGAGAGAGAGAGTCGGCAATATTCACGTGCACAAGCGGCCGGGCACTCGAATAACCCGTCGGCCACTCGAAAACCAGCAGAACTGGCGATATTCCAACGTATGCGCATGCATGGAAGGTCGAGTGCACGCTTTTCCCCCCTTTATTTCTCCGCCTTTCTTTCTTTATATTTTATCGAGCTGCCGCGAAAATATCGCCGGCCGATCGTGCCCGTTTCTTTCTGCGCGATAAATCCACCGGCTTCGGATCGATCGCCCGGAAATGGAAAAAAGAAAAGTTCCACAGCTCACCGACGAACCTGTCGATCCGGGGTCATTCGTGACCCCGGTTCAAAGCCTGGCGAAGAATTCGCGCGTCCGTTCGTACCCTTCAGACCCTCAGATGCCTCTGACGCACTCCTTTCCCGTAGAAATCATTATCCTTGACAAACAGTGGATTTCTGAACATTTATTTCCTGATCAGGTTACCCTGTAATTCCTTCGATACTGTTCAAAATATCTTTTACACTATTAAATTTGTTTGTATTCAATAAATTACTAAACATTTTAGTATTGTACGAGTGAATTGCACCACTTTCGTATTTAAAACATGAAAAGCAAATGTATAGAAGGGAAACATTCTAGGTCGGAAGAAACGTTTCGTTTTGGAGTTAAAATAGCTTCGAGTGTAAAGGGTTAATAAAATTTATATTAAAACTAGCAATGATCAGTGGTCAAATGTTGACTATTGAAGAGAAACGCGTGGCATCCATGTGTCAGAATTTCTTCGGGAACTGTTTAAAAGTGGAGTCGAAAAAGAATGACATTATTATGTCACCTCCCCAAAATTTAACCTTTCTAACCCTGTATTCGATCCAGAGATACTCGATGCCATTTCGAATATTTTCCTCTAAATAGAAAAGCCTCTGGATCACACAGCTGGTGTAAATTCTAGATCCGTGTCATCGTTTGATACCTACGGCCATGATCACTGTATCTCCGCCATTGGCACAAGGTAATGGTACCTTATGGCATCTGCAAATACAATTTTCGTGGGTTCCTCGGGCATGGGAACGGAAGGAGTAATCGCGCAATATAATTAACGGCGAGGTCGCGTGAAAAAATTCCGCAATGCAGACCGGGTACTCGATGAACCGGCCGACGCGAACAGGATCGTCGGGAAACACCCTAAACTTGTTTACCCGGCAGTCTTCGCGTCTAGAATCGGCGGCGGCGTATCCTGGCTCTCGAGGGCCGCGACACGCGAGATAAATGGAATACGGAGCGGAAAAAGCCGATGCCGTCGGGACAGAGAGGCGCGCGCGATAATTATCAGCCACCCACGCAACCGTTAAGAGTAAACCTCGTTATCCGGACGCGAAAGAGCCGTGGCTGAACTCTCGAGATCTCGAGGAGCAACCCGGCAGGCGTCAGTTTGTTACTCCCCGTTTGCCTGGAAAAACGGCAATCGCACGAGGCGCACGGCCCGCGAGGAAATCCGGAAATTATCGCCGGCTAAAATGCTTGCCACTTCGGCGGGTTGTTGCGTTTAATTGATCGACGTGGATCGCAATGCGCGCTGCACCGATCGACCCGTCGCGTTTTGAAAGACATTCGCAAAAATGATCTGTATTAAAAATAGAATTGGAAAATAGAACTGAAGAAATAAATATCCCTACAGCTCCTGTAGATTGGTATTAATGTAGACAATTTTCTATCTTGCATATAAAAAAAAAAAACCCACAAATATAGTCGCAGTACTCGTTATCAATCCAGAAGACACGTTAAAAATCGAAGCAGGCCACAATGTCCCTGTTTTCATATTTTAACGAAATCCATCCTCACCGACCATAAACCATAATCTTGTTCGTCATTTAGAGAAAATTGCGTCCGCGCGGGATTTTATCGACCGATTAAAAGGTTAATCAACGGCCGGGTGATTATCATTCCGGAACGGAGAGGCCCGGCCGGATGGAAGTTCCATCCAGCGTATCGATCGATTTTCGAGCACGGTTTAAGGCCCGTTCACACCTGTGCAAATCGAAGCTGCGACGCGACGCTTGTCGTCCAGCCTGGAAACTGATAAATTGCAACTTCCGCCTTGCGTTTCGATCGTGCCGCGTAATTTCCTGCAGAGTAGCCGGCTATGATGGAGGAAGAGAGGGACAGGCTGTGGAAGCCAGCGGCGATCGGAAATTGGCCCGATGACATTGATTAAAGCGTTTACCGACGGCGACAATGTCGTAATTATTAATCGGTGACGACGCCGTGCCAAGATTCCCGATCTCGATGCAGGCCTCTCCCTCTCGATACTCGAACGGATCGACGTTCATGTCGATTCTCGATCTTTTACATCCTGTTTTTCACCTTTTTACACAACTCAATTACCAGTCCGTTCAATTACCAACGTTCGTCGAACATCATCACTGAAGCTCTATCATTTCGTTCCTGATGTATTTTTAGGTGAACTACCGACCCCGTCAAAATGGCGGATTTCAGATTTTTGTTTTCACGATTCGTGAAGCCTAGAAATATTTTCTTGAGAAATTTTTTAGTATACTGCTTCTTTCAAGTATACGTTACCATAAAAATCTTGTGAAATCTGAAGAATCGAATTCAGTTATTATTATAAAGGAATGTAAATCGATCAGGGCTGGATAGTTCTAGTATTAATTTCATGGCTCTTTGTTTTAATTTTTTCTTTTGTAGATCTCACCTTTTTCCTAGGAACTGTGGATCTACAGTGGTCCACAAGAGTGTTATTACAATGAGATAATATTTGGTTTATTTAATTTTGTCTCACACTCAGGTTTCACTTCTAACTTTCCTTTTTATTAGTTTCGCCTTTGGCTCTCCGTCTGTCCCTATTTTCGTTTTCTCAGAAATGATTCTCATGTAACTATAGTTAACAAAAAATGTTCTCGAACTCGACACGTCTATAGATTCGAGGTTTTGATCGCGTCGGTGGATTCCTGGGCGAAGAGCAAGGTGAAATAGAGCTTTCAGGCTGGAAGACTGGCTCGATTAGGAGGGGGCGTTGGAGAAATTAATTATGGTAGCCGCCCGGGTAATTAATACGAGGTGCGATAGTATATACAGCGCCGTTCCTAATCTCTAACAGAAATATAATCGATCCGGAGCCGCGGGGTAGATAATAGCGAGAAAGGAAGCTCGTGGAAAAATAAAAGGAGAGAGCTAGAGAAAGAGAGAGAGAGAGAGAGAGAGAGAGAGAGAGAGAGAGAGAGAGAAAGAGAGAGAGAAAGAGATAAAAAAGGAAATTGCCGAGTCACCGGGCAAACGAGCCGATATTTTCGCACCTTGCTCGAAGGGCTGATGCAGGTAGGTTGCGGCAAACTCATGCTACCTGACCACTGCATCAGAGAAGCTGCGTGAAATGAAGCTAAAGCTGCAGAAACAAATCCAAACAACGTGCCCAATCAGACAGCACCTTGCAAATAATTCCAAGCAATTTTCCGGGGCTTCGAACCCGCAGTGATGAAAAAAAATTTTTTACGACATTCGACCTGCAGTTGCAATTTTTATTATTAACCGTTTGTTACTTATCTTTACAACTTCCCATTTTGTATACGTGGAATTTTCTCAAATATTTCTCCCACTTGCCATCTAGTACACCAGTTCATCTATCTTTCGATCTGCAGTTGCAATCTTCACTATTATTAATTGTCTGTGCCTCGTCAATAGACCTGCGCCATTTTATTTGCCATCCTGTCTATAAACTAGTGAAGTAGTTCATCTAGCTTTCGACCTGCACTGCAATCTTCACTATTATTAATTGTTTGTGCCACATCGATAGACCTGTGCCACTTTATTTGCCATTCTGTCTATAAACTAATGAAGTAGTTCATCTAGGTTCCGACCTGAAATTGCAAACTACACTATTTTTAACCAGTTAACTGTGTTTGACGAGTATACTCGTCACGGAGAAATGGCAATATTTTGTGTCATGACGAGTATACTCGTCGAAACATCTATAATTCAAACAGCGGTTAATTTTTGCGACACAACGTAGGTACAAATTTTTCAAAGAAGTCGCAACAGCTAACTGGTTAATTGTATCCCTTTGCCGTTTAATTTGCCATTCCGACCAAATGTAATTTTCCCAAAATTCCTTCTACGGCTAATTCATCTGCCCTCCCAAAAATTCTCAAATCATTTGGTACAATTTCCAAGAAGCTGTTTTCCGTTCCAGACAGAGTTCAATCAATTATGTGAATCACCGTGCGTACCGAGACAAAAGTTGCCCAAACGATGAGCAAGGGAAACGGAGCGACGTTTGATCCCTTCGGACGTGTAGTTTCCAGGAACAGGAAGGTGCCGAAGGAAGTTTCAAAGAAAAGCCGCTGTCTGCTCGATTTTCCGCGAGATCGCACCGCGGCTTCGAGAGGAAAACATATTTTTCAGGACGCGTTTGGCGTCCTGCAATTTTTCCCCGGTCCCCTCCCCCTAGTCCCCTGGTCGGTCGGTGCGCGCTTAATTAAGCCGAGCCACTTAGTACCGTTGAATGCTCCTTGATTGGCAGACGAGGTAGCCGGCGACCGGCGAAGCTCAGGTACGCGGAGCTATCCGCGCCTATCTGGCAGCCGCGAGTCGGCCACTCAGTCAACATCAGACGAATGCTGAGTTATGTCGAGGGTCCGAGCTCTTTTAAACTCGCCAATAAATCGGCTGCTCCTCTCTCGACGCTGCTTCTTCTTCTTCTTCTTCTTCTTCTGCTTCTTCTTCTTCTTCTTCTGTAAGTCTCGTCCACTGGCTTCGTCTTGGGCTTCGTCTTCCTACTCGGAATTGGTGTCGTTGCACTTTGCGGCTGACTTCTTTCCGAACTCCACTTCGTAAACTCACGGATTCCACGTTGAAGATTCCCGCAAATAGTATAAAATTTTGCTGTATTAATCTTTTGGTCCGCGAGCGACAGAGTGGAAGATAAATTTTAACGATAGAGAAACGCTTTTAGGCTGAATTGTCACTCGGACTGTTAATAAAACTCTCGTGGAATTAAAAGAGACCTTAATTGAACTGAAAAAATGTACAATAGTGCATACATTCAGAGAAGAAGCTTCTTAAAAAAAAAAAAACAAATGGGCGATTAAATTGGGCAACATGTTTGAAGAAATTCAATCGCAGGGAACAAAGTGGGTTGTTTATTCAAGTTACACGTCCTGTTTGATTCGGTTGGCAATTTGCGCTCCTTAACAAGGTCCCCGTGCAATGATCGCACTGTTTTTACGACTTCACCGTGACCGCAGCGTAACGCGGCGTGTCATTCGATTCGCCGCAATAAAATCGAATGACGAGCCAATAAAATATTTATGGAAGAATCGTACGCGAGGACCCCGCGATCATCCCCTCGCTGTTTCCCCCGATGGTTACACGATGTTTACCCCTCGGCGACCCCCCGAGAGCTGCTCTCGATCCTTCCCTCTCTATGCGCACGTGCGCCGTAAGAGAATATTCTCCATTTCTGAACCGCGAACCCATTAAATAGTTACGCCTAGTCAGGAGCGAGAAAATCGAAAACAACGGTGCTCTTACATTTTTTCTGGAGAATTGTGAGGCTTTACCAAAAAGCTATCTTTCTAAAATACATACAGTGACGAGCAAAAGTGTAAACACACTTCGCTAGTTTTTAATAAAACGTTATAATACAACCTATTTTTCAATTGAATGATAAAGATTAGGTACTAATAATTACAAAGTGAATAGGATAAATAAAACACAACAGTTTATTTTCGTTAATATTAACAATATGCGGAATATTCATCGAAAATAGGGATTGAAGACAATTTTTACAGTTTTGCATTTTTATTGTGCTCGTCGAAATAAATCTTTAAATTAATATTTTGTCCATTTTCGTTTACTTTTTTGTACTACTTCTAGCCTGCGTGGCATACCATCTATTAAATTTTTAATCATTTCCGGCTCAATGTTGTACCATTCTTGTTCTGTCCTTTTCCACAATTCATGAACACCTGAAGGTGGATTGTCATATTTTGCTAGCATACTTCTCACAATTGACCACAAATTTTCGATTGGGTTCATATCTGGACTTTGTGCTGACCACTTCATCACAGAAAACTTTTGATTTCCTAGCCAGGTTTTTACTATCTTTGCGGTATGCTTAGGGTCCCCGTCTGGTTGAAATACTACTTCATCTTCAGCAAATTCAATAGAACTAACAACAGAAGGTAAATTATTTTGCAAAATATTTAAATAATGCTCTTTGCACATGATACCTTCTATCCGAACTAAGGGACCAACACCCTTATGAATGAAACAACCCTAACACATAATTGAGGCACCCCCGAACTTTATAGTTTGTTTTATGCTACTTGCTTGATTACTATTTTCGGATGAAGTCCAGTACCAAGCGCTTCCATCAGATTCAAATCTATTAATTTTTGTTTCGTCAGACCATGTAACTCTTTTCCAATCTTCTGTTGACCTCTCTTTGTACGTGTGAGCAAATTTTTTTCGTAGTTTAATATTTTTGTCTGAAAGAGCTGGTTTGCGTTTCTTTTCTTTCGCTTTTAACCCAATTCTCTTTAAGGAGCGGCGAATGGTCCATTCACTTGGGCGGATTTTTGGAGTTTTATGACTTTCAGACCGAAGACGATGTGCAATTTCACGTGCAGTTCTGTCAGAAACGAGTTCCGGCCTACCGTTTCTTGAAGAAGTTGACACACGTCCATAGGTTTTCTTTATTCTTGCAGTCATCGTACGACTTACACCACATTTTACTGCAATTTGCTGTAGTGAAAAACTTTTATCGCACAATGAAATGATACTGTTTCTTTTATGTGCACTAAGTGGTTTCATTTTGACTGACGCGTGTCAACTAACTTTCAAATAGGAGAAAAACTGTGTAAACACCAGTCTAAACGTGTCTTACTACAGTTGGCTATCAGTGTTTGTTGACAATCTCATTTCCCTAGCATTTGTGTACTATCTTAACCGTTTCTGATGAAACGTGCAAAACTGTAAACATTGCTTAAAATCCTTATTTTTGTAAAATATTATATATATTGTTAATATTATCTAACATAAACTGTTATGTTTTGTTTATCACATTCACCATAGACTTATTATTACCTAAGCTTAATATGCAATTGAAAAATAGGTTGTATTGTCACGTTTTATATAAAACTAGAGAAGTGTGTACACTCTTTTGCTCGTCACTGTATATCGGGGAATAGCATATAATTTTTACACTCAAAGATATTTATAAATTACACAGTTATGCTTGCCAAGAAAGAGCTGATCATCTCTGTCATTCGGCCACCGGAGAATCTGTTATAATTTTGCAACCGGTAAATATTTTGCAATGAAACAATTACGAGACACTCTCTAAAATATGCCTCTTTGAACAACAGAACTTTGTTCGATTAAGTCGTATAGTTTCCGAGAAAATAAATGATAAAGTCACCAAGAGAGAGCGAGGGGAAGGATAGTTTCCGCCTTTTCGCTTCTCGAGGATCGTCAGGTGTCGAAACGTGGCACGCGCAGCTCGAACGGCGAATTAATAATCCCCGAGGAGTCTGGCATTCAACGGATCGCGATTAGGACACGGTGTTTCGCCTCGTCTCCTCCCCCGCACTGTTGCGTGATTGCGTCGGCCGTGAAACCCGAGGTGTTGAATTACCCCTTGCGTGCGTTCGATGCTCGCTCGACGGAGCTCGAGCTACGGGTAGTTTCATTTATTAACCGGTCCGTACACCTTGCGATTTATCGCGCGACGAGTTGTACGACTTTGTTCGTGGCGACCTGCAACCGCGCCGGCCATCTTGGCCTGCGAGCGTTCACGCTGCACTGGGTGCATCGCGTAAATTACCACGGTGTTTATTAAATATGCAACGAGAACGCACTATGTATCCTACGCGATCTTCTTTCGCTACCACCTACCTCAGAAATAGAAATAGAAATTTTCTTGTACCCTAGACTTCGTGGAACACAATATTTTTCAATTCACCGACGTTGCAAATTCTACTGTAATCGTGTTGCTTCAGTTCTCGACCGTACGAGTAGATTTTGCACTTGCTGTTTCGAGGAAATTTTTATTGTTCTTTCAGGCTTCAGAATTGGAGATAGTGCAGCTTAAAATAGAAAGGACTATTAGCTAGCACTGTGTTAGATATTTTTCAGATAATCGAGGAAGCTTCCAGGCGAATCTCTGGTATGTTTAAAAATTGTACTCGTTTTTCAAATGGTTGTGGAAGATATATTCTGTCTTAAACATTTTCAAGACGATCAGAAGATCCTTTCCGGTAAGTTCATACTCGAGTCCCGGTCTCTTTTGAGTCACGCTCGTTTCTAGAACTGATCCGGAGCATATTAGCTGTCATAGATGTTTGGTCTAGAACATTTTCTCCAAGTCCAGTTTCCTCGGCCATCAAATTCGATTTCTCGACTTCCCTTTCACCTGTGCGACCAATCGCTCGTCCCGATTCGTTCCGCGGGCAGAGCTCATCGAAGGTCGCCTCCGAGTCGAATCGAAGGACTGATCGACGCGTCAGTTCGACACGCGCAAGCGCGATCGTTTCTAGATCCTCGAGTGACACCGATGACCCTGTTACGCAGCTGGGACCAGCCAGCCCCCCTTTATTTCGCGCAGCTGCGCGTCTCTCTCTCTGTAAGCGCTCTTTACGCAACGGTATATCCCTGCACCGGAGCTAATCGAGGAGCCACGCATACTGGGCCTCTCTCGATTTTTATCGTTAGCTCGTAATCCTTCGAATTCGCTCTGCGCTTTCATCGGGGGTGTATTAAAACGTCGTTACGGCCAAAGGGTGAGAAAATTCTTCTGGATCGCAACCACGTAGCTTGTAAGCCTTTCGATGACTCCTCTTACCAGATCCAAATCCAAATTAACCATATTTTACAATTCATTCTATTAAAATTCATCACTGGTACAAAAAATTAACTATATATAAAATTCACTAAAATTCATCACTGATATGAAAAATTAACTGTACAATAATATTCACCTCTTACTAAATTTAACCCTCAGCACTCGAGTGGTGACCCTGAAGCACCGCTAGAAATTGTTGTGGCATTATCTCAAAGAAATTACAAAAAATATTACAAAATATTTGTTACATTACAAAATTTGTATTTAACAGATTACTAAACGTTTAAATATTACATGTGGAAATCGGATCAGTTCCGTATGAATAAAATGAAAATATTCTAAGACGGAAGAAAAATTTAGTTTTAGAATGAAAATAGCGCCGAGAGTGCAAAGGGTTAATTACTATAGATATTAACTATATTTTAAAATTTACCCTCTATGGGTAGCATAATTTTATTATAGGATATGGGCATGTTATCGCTTTCTGTAGGCAATCTACCCTCTATTTTAATTAAGGGATGGCTGATTGAAATCCTAAAATTGTTCTCTTGGGTCTGTTCACCGTCGTCTTTGCAAGAGGTGAAGATTGCAGTGCCTCTCGAAGGAGGATTCGATTAAAAGTTGATCGAAATGCTGAAGAATGATATGTGTTACGGCCAAGCTTTGAAAAATATTTTTCTCCGGTCGGGAGTGCTCGTTCAGCCCCCTAAATCAGGCATAATGAAGTTACCACCGGGATTCCACCCGAAATTCGTGGCCATTATACGCGGGACTCCCATAAATACATGCACCTCGAAGACGAACGTTCTCGGAAGGATAAAATCTAATGTATGCAAATCCCCGCAGAGGGCCAAGTTCGAGAAAGCGTCTGAAACAGAGGTTTCGCGGAATCGATCCATAACTTTCGACTCGCACTGTTGTCCTCGGTAATGTTCTACACTCTGCTCCAAGTCGACGGACAGCCTCGACTCGTATGGTACTCGAAGAGCTCATGCTTTTACATTAAAAAAAAAAAAAGAAAAATATATAAAGCGTTCAGAAATTCAAGAGGGAGATTTAAAAGTCTCGATCGAACGGGCCACCAATTAAACCCTTCCAGTCGCATCCTCCCGCTCAAAGGACGAGACGGAACACACGGAGGAACAGGCAGGAAAAAAAAAGGACCAAAACGACCGGGTCCGTGCACTTCGCTTGTTTTGCTTATCTCGGACAAATTTGCTGTCTTGTAAGCGACACCGAAGGGTCGCCTTGACAAACTAGGGTGCTCCCGGCCCGAAACGACCATGTTAGGACATACTTTCAGCCCTGCTACCGCAGGATCTCGTCCTGTGCAGACGGAAGGATCGCTGCGTCTCGGTATCGTAAAATTTCACTGAACGTGTCTTTATCTCTATTTCTTTATCTCTATTTAGTTGATTCTTAAACTCAACCTTCAGGTTCCCAAAAACCCGTGCAATTCTAAACTAATAATTACTGAGATCACTGAAGCTCCTTGCAATTCTAAACTAATAATTACCGACGTTACCAAAGCCCCATGCAATTCTAAATTAATAATTATTGAATGCTTTATCTATTTTATCTCAGCAATAATCATCTTTGCGCTGTATTGGAATGGAGCTTAAAAAAACTCCTCCTAAATAATAGTTCTATAAGAAATTATTAGATCACCTTAGTAGAGATAAATTGGTGGCTCACAATCTAAATTATCAATGGCATAGAAGAGTCTATTGAAATATCCTTGGTTATGAATCGAAGACTTCTAAAAACAATGAAATAATCCTCAGTAAGAATTTGTAGATTTATTGTCAGATTCTGTTTCTAACGCTACAAGCCTAAATTCATTTCCGATTAGGCTAAAAATCGTTACTAAGAAAACTCGATAAGAGTCGCAGCACTTTCAACAAATATTTGTTCAAGCCCATTCAAGCAAACATTAATTTCCCGATTAATGTTGTCCGACTTAAAACGTCGAACATTTGATCGCGAAGCAGCTTGCTATGGGACACCAGGGGGATTTAATCGTGTTCCACGGGGCCCATGGATCCGTGCCGAAAGCCTCGGACGATAATCGAGCCCCTTATTGGCGCGAGTTTCCGGGGGCACGGATAGTCGTCCCGATAAATCAGCTCTCTCTTCCCTCAACGCAGGAAGAATTCAATCGGCCATTTATTCCCCCACCGTGGTAATTAATTATTAATTAGGATTACAGCGACTCGACCCGGGGCTCGGCCTCTCGACGACGTAACGACTTCCTTCTTCCCCCGGCACGGGAAGATAAACGAGTAGAGCCCTGGAAGACTGCTAAGTAACTCCATGAATTTTCCTGCACCCTTCTCGCGGGCCGACGTCGGCTCGTGCCTCGGGGGTGTAGCTTCTAATCATCCCTATCTCCTGGCCACACCCTCGTCTCGCAAACCTGACCACAACGAATCTTCTTCTTCTTCTTCTTCTTTTTCTCCTTCTTTTTTTCTCCCTGGCCCTCCTTTTGCTCCTGTCTGGGAGAGCAGACGCACCATTCTTCGCGACGACTTTTCCGACCCCTAATGCGTTTCGATGCTCTACAGCCAAGGGTAGCGAGGGTGGGTGTGACGACCAGGCTTAACGAATCTCGAAATGCCTCCTGACACGTATGTCCGGCCGCGTGCGACACGCGATCTCTCGCAAATCGATTTTTTGCCGATCCTTTCACCCGCCCCTCCCCCTCCCTTGAATATGTATCGCGCCGCGATTATTAAAAGTCGGCGCCCGCAAAATATTAATTGACGCCCGCCGGAAGACGTGGGTGACATAGTGCCTCATTCAGGGTCGATAATATTCATTTGTGCTATTCAAATCGATTTTTGTTGGGATCTGCTGAGCTCAGAATCGTTCAATGTACAATCTTCCAGATTTTGTGCAATTTTTCTAGCGTAGGGATAAATAAATTTTCTTTCAACTATTGCCAGGTATCTATATAATGAAAATTAAGCCGTCACGCTCTATTCGCGTTGAACGAATTTTATTTGAATTTGTAGGGCCCAGAAGGGGTTGAAGGAGTCATCTTCCTGACTGTGTAACATTTCTATAGCCAATAGACGAGAAAAACATGTCACCTAGTGCGACGAGTCCCTAAACGCAGAACGATCCCCTAAACAACACTAAATGAAATAAAATTGAATCGCAGCTGCACGCTCGCGTAAATCGAATTTTTATAATTCGGACTTTGAAGGGTTGGAAGATTTTGAAACGCGTTTGAAATATCTTCCTGATTTTCCGCGACGTGGTTAGCGTGATTTTCGGCGATGCTTGGTACGATTTCGGCGCGGGTAATAAATGAAATAAAATTGAATCGCGGGCCAGGCAAGAAAACCGCCGCGGCAGGAAACGACGGGCGCGAACCTGGGGGAAACGGAAGTAAATCATGCAGCCCCCGTGACGACGTCGCGGCGCGATGACAAACGAGCACGTCGACGTCACCGCGCAAGAAACGCCGGCGACATCTGATAACGACCTTAATCGCATTAAGGGCCCGACCTCCCCCCGAGCACCTCGACGCCAACGATCCTTCTCCGACGAGCGATCGTGTCCCTAATGTCCCGGGAAAAGCGGCGCGCCGCGATTGCGGATAAATCGCCCCTGACAAACTCTCCTAATATATTTCTTTTGCCGTCTTCCGGTCCGACCGTTCGAACAAATGAAGACGGGGAAACCCGGTTACGAAAATTACCCAGAGAGCTTCCTCTCTACACAAACAACCCCTTTCGCGCTTTTTATACTAATTCCCGAGAGAAGAATCCACTTGCTCGCGCTCCGGGGCTAATACTCTCCGATTAGGCAAACGTGGAAACCTTGGACACACTGACATGAATAATCACAATACAATTCACTGTCTCGGAAATTCTACAATTTATCCATTTATTTTACCTAACTTTTTGGAAATATTGGACAATTCCAAAGAGAATTTTGTTAACATTGCGGGGGCAGTTTTCGCTGATGGAAGCCTTCTAAATTCTTTCTCATAAAAATTCCCAGAGAAAATTGTGAAAAGCAACATTCAGCACCCCTCCATTTTGCCAATTCCACGCAGAATCGTTTTGCGGTCTACTGGGGGTGGTGTCCTCTCGAGGAAGAGGTTCCAGCCCCCTCGTTGGGTGTACAAAAATGAGACCTACAGTGTCTGTACAATCGTAATTGACCAAAGAGCGCGAGGGACAAACCGTAAGAAACCACCCCTTTCGCTCTCAATATGTTGCAGCGGCGTAGAACGCCCTCAAAAGAAAAAAAAAAGGAACACAGATGGGTTTGGTTAGTTAGGGAGATCGGCGTAGGAGTCGGGATCGCAACCCCTTCGCGGACAATGCGACATTTCATTATTAACCCTCGCGGAACGGAACGGAGCGGCGCGGAGTCGAGCGTGGTTCAAATTAAACGCGCAAACATTTGGGTATTTTATTTCCGGCGGCGGCTCGGCCGGCGGATAGGACGTTTTGTTAACTATTCGGGGCGTCGGTCGTTTGCTCTCGCGTGCTCTACGCGAGAGTTTAATTCGTTTCGTTATAAATACATCAGCGGCGGCCGCCCCGGCACGGCCCGGCCCAACCCGGAGCTGGGAAATTACCTTTGCCGGGGCATAATGGGGGGAAAAACAGCGAAAACCCGGCCCCGCGGCGTGGAAATAACGGTCGGTGAATTGAATTTTGCGCCTGAATTATGAAAAATCGGCTCCCGATATTTCGAGCCGAGCCGAGTCGCGTCGCGCTAGCTCACCGTTCGTTAAAATTCATGCGAGCAATTTCGAGCGAGCCGAACACCCCCCCCCCTACCCTATCACTGTGTTTGTCTCCTTGCCCGGCATATTTACGGCTGAACCGGACCCCGGTTTCACGCGAGAAAGAACCACCCGCGAATTTCCGCCCGCAAATTATCGTTCGATTAAGCCGAAACCCATTCGCGTCCGTCTGTTTCAACGCTTCGCCGCGATTAAACGTGCTCCGAAACCATGATTTTTCATATACGGCTCTCCTTCTCGGCGATTTGAAGATTGGATGTTATTGAGCGTGAGATCCGCAAAAACTGTTTTGGATACAGTGATTTCTCTATATATGTCGCCCAGGCCTGGATGATAAGCGTCGCGGAATTATCCCCACTGCCGCGGGGTATACCCCGTGAGGCCTCGGACGCCGAGGAGTGTAAACGTAACACGGGGCTCGGGTGTGTCTCCTGGACGATACACGACACTGACAAGACCCGTGTTGTTGACATAAATCGAGAATTTACTGTATATGGCAATTTTTACTGGCACCCCGAAAGAAGGGTTGAAATAACATCTCATTACCAGACTGCGGATTTTCATGCAAAATAAACACAGATTAAATACAAATGTATTTCTACTCTCAATACTTTTAATAAGTTGAAATTAACATGCCAGTACTTGTTGCTCACCCGATTTTCTATTCGACTTATTCATTTTTGTAGTAAATGCATAAAGTCTGCGCATTACAATAAGGAAATATGTTAAAATGCATCGCGAGCAACCCGGTAAATTGGAAGCGTATGTTAAATCCAGAATTAGCCGGTGTAAGCAAGTGCAACATAGTTCTTGCTCGGAATTTATGCGAACGAGGGGGGTGGGTAATCCGGTAGCCAGGTTTGAAAATGCATCGGTTGCACCTGTGAATCATTAATGGCGCACGCTGTAAGTTATACCGCAGACTCGTTAGAATCGCCAGCGAGTCTAATAAAAGTGATCACGCAGCCGTTTAATCTTATCACTTGCTATCAGTAGAGCAGCGCGTCGTGCTATTACGTTAAACAGTCCCCGTCAGGGAATCCCCGGTGCAACGATCCTAATGACAGGATTAAAATACACTCGATTTCAATTACAGTGCGTGCGGTGCATGGGCGTGAGAGTGCAGTTGCACACGAGATGCACGCGACTGCACTTATGCTGGAAGTCGACGTAGAAACAGCTTAACCGTGAACCGTGGATAAAAGAGGAACAGTTTTACTACTCTTTACATCGAAGATCATGCTTCGACCCTTTGCATAAAATGATTTCATGCGTCTCAAAGGCCCGAGGACGAGGTTGATGAACCAGTCCTGCGATTTTGAGTATTCTGGTCTGGCGATTCGATGAAAATTGAAATTTTCTTGGTGTGTTATCAAAGTATATGTTTTCGGAAATGAGTGTGCGAACGAATTCGTTTCGATTCGGAAAAACAGCGAAGTTTCAAGTGGTGGAAGTATACATGTTTCTGCGAAATTGATAGCTTACTTTGTGATACGATATCTCAATATCTAGCTGTCTCATAGGTTAAAAATTTCCTGAGGATCTTCAGTGAACCTACCTGCCATGATACAAACTAAAATTTTCAATAAATCTTCATTCTTTTCTATTTTTTAACCGTGTCTGGAATCGGTAAAGATCGGTAAGATACTTTTTATTGTAAAAGGGGACCTAGTTCAGAAAAATGTAACCGGTACAATTTTGAGTATTTTGGCTTGAAAAAAATACATCGTATACTCGAAACAACGTTAAACAAGTCTGCAAAATCTCAACACAATGCAGTTGTCCGATTTCTCAAAAAAAAAAAAATCCGAAAGAGGACCTAGAAAATAGCAAGACCGGAATGCTCTTCTTTCGAAAATCATTCGACCCTTAGTGAAAAATGATTTCCCGCGTCCGAGAATTTGATGACGCTATCCATGGCTTACCGGTGGCTCGTATCGAGCCGATATTCGAGTATAATGGCAAGCTTGTAGTAACAGCGAGCGGTAATATCGTGATAATGTGGGATGTGGTTTCAATATTGGAGGATTAGGGCAATAAAATGGGGGCCACGGGGCGGGGCCGAAATAAAAGGAAGTTAAGCGGGGGCCGATTATCTGAGAGGTAGAAGAGCCTCGTTCCTTGGCCCTGTAACACGTCGTCGTACACCGGCCGATTTGTACTTAATTAAGATTACGCGTTGATGAGAACACAGGCGGCACGCGAGCCCCGAGATACGCCAGGGAGATTAGAGCCTGCACGGCGATCGCCGCCGATTCCGAGGCTCGTAGAACGGCGTTACGACGCGTTCTACACGTCCCGTAAATTAAACGCTAATGCCGATTTCGCCTTCCCGTTCCCCTTCTGCCTCTCTTTCTCGCTTGCGCAAGCTACTCACCATGCCCGTACGGACTCCGAGTAGCAGCCGGTCTCTGGGTTCAACATTTTACGGTCACTCTCCGACCTGCAACAGAAAATCCGTTCTTGTATCATCAAACTGTCTTGCCGGGCCTGTAACGAGTCGCTTTAAAACGTAAATTTCTCTAATTGCGTCTACACATGCCTACGATCTTCAATTAACCCTTAGCACTCGAATGGCGACCGTAAGGCGCCACTAAAAATTGCTGTATCATTATTCAAGATATTTTTTACATTATTAAATTTGTATGTATTTAATAAATTACTAAACATTTCAGTACCGTACGAGTAAATTGCACCATTTTCGTATGTATAGCATGAACAAATATATGTAGAAGGGAAATATTCTAGGTCGGAAGAAATGTTTCGTTTTCGAGTTAAAATGGCTTCGAGTGCAAAGGGTTAAATCAACGGTCATGTACGGGGTGTCCGAAAAATCTACTTCAATACGTTCTGTGAAACTCATCTCACGAAAAAACAATAAAATTGCATCTGCATCGTTCCAAGGAAAGCAAGGGGATCGTCGTCGTCTAAATGATCACGTGAAAATCGTATGTCGATTAGGCGCGCGTGGAGGAGATTCGAGTCGAAGCGTGTCGATTAATTGACACCCTCTGCCGACGGGGTTCGAGTGCGAGGGTTTCACGGGTCCCATGAAAAATGCATGCATCGGCCTCGGTAAGGTAACTAGTGCGACAATCGGTCATTATCGGCCCGACAAAGTCGAGTGGACGTTGAATGGGAGACAAAGACGATGACAAGGTGTAACGGGCGAGCTCGTTGCCGAGCGGGACGTGTGTCGATAAATTTATTTGCATCGCGGTCGTTTTAGAATAAAACGTGTCGCTGCTTTCGTCGGCCATTCACGCCGGACGATACATTATCCGTGGCGTGTGAGCGCGGGAAATTTATTTGACTCTCCTACTCTCGCACTCTTCGTTCAGCTTCTTCTCTCTCTTTCTCTCCGTTTCTCTCTCGCTGTTTTTTCGCGAGCAACGTTTCGCGTCACATTGTCGTTCGCGCATCGTCGATTAAACGCGTGTCAGCCGACACTCTCTTTCACCGGGCAGAGCGTTTCCCTGTTGCAGAGATAAAAATGTGACACGGCTGTCCCGGCTACGAGTCGCGACACGGGATTGAAAGACGCGGGCGGATTTCAGGGACAACTTTCGCGACCCTCTGTACAGCCTCCGCCAAAAAGACGCCTCCACTTTCGCGACATTCGCACGCATTTCCCGTTTACGGGGAAATAATGACAGCGGAGAAAATAACGAACAACAATTGAACTCTCTTTATTTAACACGTTCACCGCCAACCACGAGATAACTTATAGTTCGCGTTATTGCCTTTACTTGCCATAATATGATGAATAATATTTTTGCATTAAGAAACGACATTCGTGTATAAAATGATCAATTATTTAAGAAGAACAGTCGTTTATGATGACGATTAAATTAAATTGGACTTTTACACCGGAATCCGGAAAAGTACCGTGGCGGTCAACGTGTTAACAACAAAAACATTATATCTCGTAAGTAAACAGAATACACGAAATAAAACAATTTTACTTAATACCGAAAGCAGTGATTGAAACATTTGCTGCCAATTCCAATCCAGGCTGAAATTGTCACAATGGTAAAAATCGTTGGGAATGGTAAAGAGAGTTTAAAAGAAGTATGCTCACGCTGTTCACAACTAATTAAACAATACGTAGAACGTACTGTTCATTCGTAATAATAAGATCGTTTTTATACCATTGTTGAAATTCATTGCCGATTGACAATGGTCCCTATTAATGGTGACAGAAAGATGCCAGCTCAAATTGCAGTATTCCTACCATTTTTCCACAATTTAAATGAAATTTCCATGTGCATTCTTTTGGGTGCACCCTTTCTGTTTCACCCAGCATCAATTTTTCACGTTCGATCTCGAATCCCTTTAAATTGTAACGCCCGGGAGGATTCGCTCGCCGCCCCCCATGAATCGATTCAATTATACTCGAAACAACCCCCGTTTCCAAGCAACCGGCTCATCAAATCGGTATAAATATTTAATTGAACGAAATCGAGCGCGTTCGGGGACCTGTAACTGTTTGCTCGCGTACACCCCCCGCACCCTGTCCCTCTCTCGACAGTTTCTTTTTTAACTCGACGCGCGAAACCACCCCCTCGATCTCTGCTCGACCCGCGAGGAACACGAGTAATCCTTTGATTTTTCAATCGGCCGCGGGCCATTGTTTGCCTGTTGTGACAGCGAGCATTATCGGGGCCCGATTATGAGCGGTATTAAGGGCGACTCGTGAGAACCCCATCTGCCCGCGACCGAAAGGGGCGGCCCGGCCCTGTCGAGGGTGGAAATCACTGTCCGCAGGCATTACGCATTCATGCGAGCAGGTTGCGTGACTTACACGTAACTCGTGTCTTTGTGTACAGTCCCACCAGAAATTGCAAACTTCCCGCAGAGTACCCTTTCCGATCTCTAATTACTCCCATTTTTTCCATTTTTCTCATCGAAATTTTTACAACCCCCTATTCATTCCTCTTAACATAATTTTATTTTTTCCACAGCCTCGATTTTCCTAAACTACCATAAATGAGTATACATCTATATTAAGAAATTTATTTTCTCTCTGAACTTGACCTTTTGACAGTAAGACACCACCATTACTTCGTTATTATTTCAAAAAATGTACACATTACTATGTTTGCATTTCAGAAATTTTATATGCATAAAAGGAAATAAATTAAGAGGGAATATTTTAAGTTGGAAGAAATGTTTCATTATCCTTTTCAGAGAGCATCCCCTAAAACATCGTATTATCATCCCTCAGCTTCCTGTATCGATTCCACCATTTTATTAATTTTATTATTTGTTTGTATCTTGGTAGAACATTCCCACAAATCACACAAGTCGCGGAAAAGTTAGTTGCTTAATCTCGCGCGAAAAATAGCAAGCTCTCCCCGGGTCCTTTATCAGGACACTTCATCCGGCAGCCTCAAAATTAAACCGGAGGATTTATCGGCCGGGAATTCGACGAATGCTCTCGCCAAGCAAAATATTCCTGCTCCGGCTGGTACAGGATTCTCCTTTTTAATAAAAGCCTGGGGGACACGCGATTATTGCGGCCGACTGTACAGTCACCGGGTTCGACGCGACGGTGTGCGTATGGGAATGCGGGCTCGTCGCGGTACCACGTAGCAATGTCGAGGGGTCCGGCGAGGAATGTGATTTTTCGAGGGTGAGCCACCCCCGAGAGTGCGGTTTTTGCGGGTGACTGTTGGGGAACCGTTCCTTGCGGTTCCTTCTTTATTTCTATGTCATCGAGAACCTCTCCCTAACCCCCGTGGGCAAATTATTCGCCGTGAAAATCGCGCGGCACAATATAGAACGCAAACAAATCGCTCATGCCTCCACCCTGATTCGCACAAAGAGCAAAGTGCAACTCTAAGACCCTCTTGCAAAAACAGGCTGAACGTTGTTGAATTTTTGCACCAAACATAAATCCATCGCATAAAAATATGTAGTGCGTCATTCCACAAGCAACCCTTAAATAATGCCGTTCGTTTTCTTCAGTTTTTAATGAGAGAACGTAATATAAGTACGTTTCTTTTTAATCATTGATGCAGTGAGCGTAGCATTCCACGACTAGACTGTAGAAGAACAATTTAAAACAGTATGCTTCAATGCATGGAACAATTTAAAATGTGTGTACTTTTAAATCGAAGACGTCGTTGAGGACTAATTTTATTTGCTCGTCAATATCGGATACTTTACCAAAAAATTTCGGAACGATGAAAGTACACAAGTCGCGATCTTAATACAACAAGTGCAATTTTACTGGAGTATAGACTCGCTCGTTTTCAGCCTACAATTTTTGCAACGACGAAGAATCAGCGAATCGATTTAAGGATTCCGCGTCGGATTCCGCGCGCAGTTCCGCGGAAAAAATCGCTGACAGGTTCGCGGAAAATCGCGGAACCCGATCCGCGAATTCGTACACCGTAGAACAACTTCTGCCCGACGATAACACCGCGTTTACAACGACGCGATCGCGTTTCGACAGCGTTCGCGTTAAATTATGCAACCGTCGAGCTCCTCCCTCCCTCTCTCTCTCTCTCTCTCTCTCTCTCTCTCTCTCTCTCTCTCTCTCTCTCTCTCTGGCTCTCGTAGATCGCAGGGCGATCGGGTGAATGAAGTCGGTGTTTAAACGAAAATCAATCGGCTTTCATTCCCCGGAAAAGTAATTAGACGATGCATCATTCAAGAGCCCGCGCTCGGGCTCCGGGGCTAGAAAGTGGAACCAGCGACTGCTGGGGGATTCATTAATGCTGCATTAATGCTCGTGAAAATTGATAATTCGACCGGACTGTTATGCGCGAGCTAATAATCGCGATTGATAGCGACTGGCAATCTGCCGCTTTAGGGGAAACGCGAATTGTCTATGTCTGCGTGTGTGCGCGCGCGGTGAAAGAACCCTGCACTCTCAAAAATTTATTCGGCTCTGGTAATCGAAGGCTCCCTATTAATTTTGCGTGACTCGATTAAATGTACCCCTGGGAATCCAGAATAAAATGAAACTGTAGTGGATTCTATTAAATGACGGCACCGCGGAATGGGGATTTATAGTAAATGGTAATGAATCGGACTGACGGCGCGCAGATTCTAATAATTTTGTGGCCAGACTGAATCTAGTGCCTCTGTTCGTCGTATGCAAATGTTTGTCGAAGTATTGTGCTTCGATATATAAATCGTTCTTCTGTTCATTTTGTCCTGGAGACACGAACTATTTTAATTTGAGTGAAATTTTAAGTTAACACGTTCCGTGCCAAGCCGTTTTTGCTTGAACGCTGCGTGTACCACCGATGGTACACGTGGCACGGAACGTGTTAAGTATGAAGACACCCCAAAACACGAACTACCAAAAATCGTACGTAAAACATGAAAATAATATTTCTGTTTGCTCAAATCCAATGCCTCTACTGATCAAGTTCGTCTCCAAAATACGAGCTATCAACAATTTCAAGTTAAATATGAATCGAATGCGTCTGTTTGCTACCTGTAAATGTTTCTCGAAGCGTCATGCTATTCAACGGCTCTTCTCCTAATTTTTAAAAGGCGGACGACGTAATCGACAAGGGTGGAATTTCCCCGCAAAGATTCTTGTCTTGTCTCTTCAAGAACATCGCAGATCGAAGGCATTTAATAAACCCGGGCCATATTTGTCAGGGCTGTCGATGCTTAATGACTAATCGCCACTGGGGTAGTTCGTCTGTGTTCGACGGCCTCGTGAGAGACAAGCAGGTGGAGAGAAAGAGAGAGAGAGAGAGAGAGCCAAGCGAAAGCAAGGGACGAAAATTTAAGGAACTGGAGGACGCGGCGCGTTTCATCGCAGCCTGGTACCTTTCGTTCTCCAACCATTTGTCAAGGTGACAAGGCAATCTCACCCCTCGCGCTATCACCCCCTCCCTGGTACTCCGGTTCTCTTCGACGTCATCGATCAAAGTTATTCGAAGATTGGATGTTCGCTGTCGTTCATTCTTTTTTTCCTCTCTCTCTCTCTCGCGTGCGCAACACTAGCTGCTCGGCTAAATATTCGACCGGAGCAACTCCGCCGGGCAAACGCGGAGCAACCATCGCATCGTTTTCCCCCGAATATTTCACGGAGTGGAATACACAGTGCCGCGAGGTTCCGGACAAATCTACCGGCAATCCTGCTAAAAGTCGTCGACCACGCGTGTCCCCTATCCTCGGCGAACGTAATCGTTACACTCAGCAAGAGTGGATGCCTCGTTCGCGCGAAAGAAATTGAAAGAGAGATCATTCTCCCCGAAGTCACCAAGAGAGAGAGAGAGAGAGAAAGAAAGTAAAAAAGATAATTCCAGCGAAATTCAAACGTTGTTTACCGATGAACGAAAAGTTTTAGTTCGGTTATACCGTGAAAAAAGGGGGGTTGTAGGCCGAACGGGGGTGGTAAAGAGCGAAAGGGGGGTGCAGGTTCGCGTCGAGGGTTCAGCGGCCCGATTTTTCCTCCCACCCACACAGGTTTCCACAGGAACTTTTTTTTCGAGAGAGAGAGAGGAAAGAGTCGAATCGATCCATGTTAATAATCGTCGAGTGCTACGCAAGCACCGTGTCCCCAGCCACGTAATCACTGTACTTAAGGGGAGTGCTCGTTCCACCCGTGACCGGGTTCCCACAACCTCGTCGTCATTAAACGACCGGGCGAATCACGTCGGCCTCCTGGTCCCATGCGATCGACCGTTTTGGCAGGTGGCGCGTCCACGGATTTCCCATAAAACCGCGGAACCGCCGGAGCCTCCCTAATTAAACCCACCCGTTTTAAAACCGGACTACCCCCGGGACACTGGCCCGGAATTCCCATACACCGATGGAAACTCCCGTGCTGTGTGCCCCGATCGATCGATACACGGTTTAATTATTCATTTCGTTTCGTGAATAGGCATTTTGTTCATTAGGCGGCGCGGCGAGGGGCTATCGAATTCCGTCCAGAAAAATTCCCGCTAAATCGTAAAACACGGTGTCGTTTATTATCGTTTGTTTGGCGAGCATTTTTAACACGTTGGCTGCCATGTCACCCATACGTGGGTGACAGAATTATTTGTCCAGGTTCTAAAATTAATTTTTACGTTAATATATTCGTCGCACCAAATTTGTTTAGGATCCGTAAAATGCAAGAAAGTTGGAGGACTACTCAATGTCATACATTTAATCATTTTTAATTTTTATTTCATTAAATAACTTACTTTGACTGCCAAACTAGAAACCTCAAAAATTCCATAAAATCAAAGTGTTAATGGAGGAGGCTCGAGCATATAGTTGATAATTTGTTTTTTAAAAGAGGGGACTCCTGTTGGAAGGTACAAGATGTGTGTTTGATAATAAACGGAGGAGGCGTGTGTTGAATTTTTAGGGTCGATGTTTTCAGGTGCAAACAGCTTGCAGAGCGCATTTGTTGATAATATTTGTTTCCTTATAGAAAATAAGCTTATACTCGTATTTTATTGTTAGGTTTCAGTTTTGAAGACGCAAGTTGAGAATTTATTTTATAATCGTTTTTAGCAAAGAAGACTAGTATTGACTCATGAGGGTGTTAATTTTTGTTAGGTGCGGCACGTGCATTTATTCGAAAATGATTCTCAAAAGGGGTAAGACATGTGATCAAGTGTTGACGTCGATTTTAGATAGTGCATCTATTTCGTATGAAAGGTTTTAGTGAAAGAAACTTGTGTTGAAAGATAGGATGTACATTAGGAATGGAATTCTAATGCCAATCCCTCTACAAATTGTAAAAACTATCAATGAATTTAGTGTGAATTCAACAAAAGAACATACAGTGATTTCTCTATATCTGTCGCTAAGGCATGGATGCTAAACGTCGCGGAACTATCCCCACTACCGTGGGGTATATCTCGGGAAGGGGCACGAAGCTCGAGGGGCCTCGGACGCCGAGTAGTATACACTCGGCTCGGGTATGTCTCCTGGACGATAAACGACGCTGGCAAGACCCGTGTTGTTGACATATATCGAGAATTTACTGTATACCATAGCGTATCGAGTAACGTTCCAGTACCGAATAAAAAAGACAAAGATGTAGAAAGAAAAATCGCAACAGGGGGAGGTGAAAACGGCGAGTCCAGCTCGGTTAACCGGTTAATTATCAGACGTCGGAGAGTTCGGGTCTGTGGAAATGAATTTCGCTGGCGAAGAGCAAAGAGAGAGAGAGAGAGCGAGAGAGAGAGAGAGAGAGAGAGCGATTTGCATGAATTCTGCGGGAGTCGGTGAGGTCTGAGAGTACAGGCCTGGGCGGCTCGTATGATTTTTCCAGTGGTGTGTAGTCGGACCAGGGGCGTCCCTAATGACGACCCTGGCCGAAGTCAACGAGCCGGTACGTTTCATCAGCGGGTAATCAGTGCGAGCCGGCACTGTCCGGCACGTCGTCGGTCGCCTAGGTTCCGCACCCTTCCGGTTCCGGTGTTCCGGTAGGCTTGACCTCTCTCTCTCCGCAGGGAACCCCGGTTTCCGGTTTTCAGGTGGGATACACGCTCAGCCGAGCGCCGAGTCGCGTTTCGGATCCATGGATCCATGGATCCTCCTTCCTCCGGCCCCGTCTCGTCCTCCCACATTATCGTCGTGTTCCCGACGCGACATGGGGCTTCGATCGGCCCTCAGATTCGTTTTCGTTCTTCCGGCGACGCGTACATACGTTTAAAATCACAACTCCAATGCCGGCGAAAATTAAAAAATAAACTGTTCGTAGACAGGTGAATTTTCTGTCAACGTGGGAATAAAAAGATTTATGCTGGAGATGTTCAATGCAACAATACAGTATGTCTTTGGCAGGTACATTAAAGCATTCTTTTTTTGCTTTACAATTTAATTCCGAACCTTCAGATTTTATATATACTACGTCATTGTATCTGACGCTTTACATAGAATAATTTATATTGCTCCCAATTCGATGTAAAGTTGTCAGAAATGTCTGGTTGTCATAAAAGTGTTCTCATTTTTCAAGGAATGATTTGCTAATTCTAAAAATGTTCCGACCATTAAAATTTGAATTAGTAATTGTCCGGCAGACTTTCAGGTGCACGTCCAGCAAATTGCTAATTGTTTGGGCTCGGTGTATTAAACGTGATTATACTTTTACGTGTCCCATGGTGTGCGGTCAGTTATATCGCAGGACGTAACCGCGGGACAATGGGTTCGCGCCGTGTTTTTTAGGCTCGGCCGATGGGAAAAAGCGACCGGGTTCCGGAAGTGGAAGTGGAAGTGGAAATTGAGGCAATGAGAGCGTTGCCCGGCTCGGTTCTTATCGAGATATCGCCGGTTTCTCGTTTCCGCAATTTCCTATCTGCCCTGGCAGCACCGCCAATAAAAATATGTTTCGACTCGTCCCCGGTGCCCGTTCGCATAACGCCCGGAATTCCTGCACACGTCGCGATCATTCTACGAGCCATTAGCAACGAATACTGTATTTCTCTCTCTCTCTCTCTCTCTCTCTCTCTCCTCTCTCCTCTCTTTCTTGCTCTCTGATATCGTTCGTGAGAATACATCTTCGCAGAATTTCTCGAAGCCGCGACGCGTGAATCGAGGGAAACGCTTCGACGCGTTATCGAAGGAAAACTCACTGTTTTTCACGGTAACCGGCCACGACGTGGAATTAACGATCATGAATCCGATCTAAATCATAGCGGTCTCGCGTATAGTTAGGGGAATTAAGTATAGAGCAGCGCGAAACATTGTTTAAGAGGCGGGCACCACGTTTCCGCGTTCTCCGCGATTTCGAGGCAAAGACTCGCCGCTTTTCCTGCCGAACACCGTTTTCCCCGGGGAAAATCTTCTTGTCTTGTGGAAAACGTTTCCCCGGGTCACGCAATTATTTTTATCTCCGTCGACAAAACATTCTACCTCAAAAATTATAAATATTTTGCGTGCACAACTGTTCTTTCCATTAGTCGTCGCGTTTGTGCAATTTTTTTTACTAGCCCCGGGAGTGTCAAATACTCGAAACTACCCTTCTATTCATTCATTTTCATCCCAACTGTCCGGTACATGTAAAAAATATTTCGTTTTCCAATTTCGAGTCGCTGGAAACTTTTCCAACCATGAAAATCGTTGCATCTGACCGTGCAATTCTTTTTTCTCTCGACGAAAAATTTTAATTCCGAAGGTGCTAAATACTCTATGCACAAAACTACGCTTTCATTAACATTTTCGATGTCTGTGGTCGCCGCAGCTATTTTTCTCCAGTGAATGCCGTCGCCTCAGACCGCACAAAATTAATTAACCAGAAATAACAGTTGTGATGTGACTGCGGATTTCATGCATTTATGACAAAATTGTAATTTAAAACAGTGAAAGCATTACAATAATACAGTAATACTGTTATATTATTGACAACCTATCGAACATATAATAATCTTTATTTATTCAACGTCACGGCTGGGAATCGGATTCTACGATAGATGATTAGACCCATTTCCATTCACTATGAATCCAGACCCTATCAATTGCACACTTTACCTACGAAACATTAATTAACAATTCAAGTAGAAAATCTGGATTGTGCGTAAAGTCTATTGGTATCTGTCCTGGTTGGAGCGAATTAATACCGTCATTCATAGCCCCACCAAATTGTTCTCCCACCAGAAAGAAACATGATTTGGTGGTAGCAAATCCTTCAGCATCAGAGTGTCGTTCTTTACAAATATTTTCGTCGATGATTTCGACACGATGTAGGCATTTGATCAGAGAGGATGCAGAGGAAACGCATCGACGCAAAATCGTCCTTTCGATCGAGGTCTGCGCGGCGAGAGACGCGCTCGAACGGAGAAACAGAGTAGGGGGCGAGAGGGGTGAGAGAATAAGAGAGAGGGTGAGAGAGACGAAGAGAGACGGCGAAACCGGTGTCGGGCGGGGAAAGAGAGAACGAGAGAGAGAAATACAGAGAGAGAGAGAGAGGGGCAGAGAAATTCACCCTTGCGGCAACATTGCGAGAGAGCACACCTGGCCGCAGCCGTGCAGCTGCAGCTACAGCCCCCCTTTCACCCCCTGGCAGGGGATGAAAAGGGGAGGGAAAAACGAGCGCACCGGAGGGTCGTTGCGGGGCATCACGGGTTCCAGTGGCCCGGTCGACGGGGGGAGGCTGGTCTGGATGCTGAGATTTCAGTTACGCATTTGCTCGCCAACGATTTCCAGACTCCACCGAGCCAGCAAAAATGAAATGGCGACATTGTTTTCGACCTCTTCGCCGGCTACGAGCTGCGCCACGATCCACGGGGGTGAAACACCATCTCCGCGAGATATTTTCCCTATTTCCTTTCATTCTAATCGGTTTACCTTCACTTCCGATCCTCGCGTTCTTTACAATCGCTCTGGTAAATATTCTGTGAAAACCTCTGCGAGGCGATGAGCAACCTTTGAGCTTCGTAGCAACTCTAGGGGGTAGTTCTGATCATTGCGAGCTGCAGGAAACGAACGCTCGAAATACCACCTCTACGCTATATTCTCCCTATTTCCTGCCCTTCTAATCGATTTACTAATTATTTTTTAAAAACTCGGATGGATGACGAGCTCCGTAGCGACTCTAGGGGGTAGTTCCGATTATTGCAAGCTGCAAGACAGCGGTAAGGGGTTGAGACACTATCTCATTTTCTCTCTTTCCATTCGGTTTAATCGATTTACCCTTCTTCGGAATTCTCTCATTATTTTCAATAGCTCTGTTGAATGTTTTCGCAAGACTCTTCGAGATGGAGAACTTTTTGCGGAAAATAGGGGATGGTTCCGATAATTGCGAGGTTCAAAGCGTACGTGGGATGAAACACCATCGGGTTGCGATAGTCTCTATATTTCCTTTCCTTTTAATCGATTTACCGTTCCCTGGAATCCTCGCATTCTTTGCAATCGCTCTGTTGATTATTATTTCATGAGTGCGGTATAGCACTTCAGGGGGTAGTTTGATAATTGCGAGCTTCAGGACGGGGATACAGGGGGTGAAGCACTATCTTCTTTGCATCCTTTTCGATCGATTTAGCCTTGTTTTCACTGTTTAGATTCTCCGCAATCGCTTCGTTGAATATTTTGTTGAGGCTCTGAGTGGTGGTTAAGTTTCGAGTAATTGCACGGGGTAGTTCCGATAATTACGAGCTACTTTAATTCCTTGTAATCGAAGTTAATTTCATACTTGAGTACAAACGTTTCGTTCCACCGAGAACATTTTATCATTGCACATTTCATTATCCGTTAACATTTTAAGGAAAATTCTTACGCTCCTACTGTAGGGATAGCTATATCAATTAATATAATAATTGTGAATCATTGTTCATAGAATGGCAAAGAGGAGCAGATTATATCATTTCTCGAGTGTTTTGCAATTCAGAAGAATCCCAGATAACAATTCTGGTAATTGTAAACCAAGTACGTGAACAATGTTTTACCCCGAATTTTGAACTCTGTGGCTGTCAATGAATTTTCATCCCCTAAAACACACACTGTCCGGTTAGTCCATAAATCGCCAATAATTCGAAGAGGAGGAGGCTGTACATCGTTTGAACGGGAACGAAAGGATCGAGATGCTCGAATTGCCAGAATTAGTTCTCCTCGATCCCACTCGATCGATCTCACGGCTCCTCTCGATCCTCTCGTCTCCTGCGTGTGCCTTGACGAGCACCGTGCAGGTGAATTTATTCAAATGCCGATCAATTCAGGAGGACGGCACTCATCGACTCGGCGATTCCAGCACTTCCACCTCATACTCGCTCTCTCTCTCTCTCTCTCTCTCTCTCTCTCTATTTATTTTTTTCCGGGCCCTCCTTTGTCATCCGCGTTACGATCCTTTTGTGCGGCCGCCTCAGAAGGGGCGGCGCCGAACAATGACCGTGATATATACGATCCGAGAATTTGTTTATAAATGCCGACGCGACGTCTTTCGAGGATATCCGCCAGCGGTGAAACCCGTCCGTCGCCGACGAGAGGATATCCGGGCCTGTTTCGGGGTCGACAGGTTCATTCGCATTATCTCGCACCCGCGAGAGGGTCGTTAAGACGACATCGACAGTGTCGATCGACAAACAATTACCGAGTGCGTTTAATCGGAACAGTTCAGGAAAACTTGGCTCCTCCTTGTCGAACAATGTAGACTAAATTTGTGAGCTCCGTCCACTGGCAACCTTCCGTTTCCCCTAAACAACCCTAAACAGGTAGCGAAGCAACATTTCAAGCCCCCTGTTGCAATTAATCATATTCAGAGCGGTTCAATGAATCGAAAAATTTTAGGACCTTGGAGAAAACATTTAAGAAAGAAGACAATATACTATTGATATTTTTCGACAACCTTCCGAGACGCATAAAACACTCAATAATTTGTCAGACCAAGCACTCTGTTGCAATTAATTCGCTCTACAGTTGTCCAAATCGTCAAAACTTTTCAAGAAAAATGTACAAAGAAAGGCAGAGTGCTCCCGTCATTTTTTGACCACAGTCCAAGGCACACACGAGCTTCCGACGTCATCGGTGATGGAAATAAACGAGAATGAAGTAAAGCAATTGTCACAGGCGAGTCTCAGTCCCCTAAAAACGAAGGACAGAAGCGTGTCGCGCGTTTTCCCGCATTTACACAGCGTTTGGTCGGCTCCGGCGCCGTTTCCGCGAATGATAAAGACGCATTATTATTCTTAACAGTGTCTAGGCACCCCGCAGCGACCCCATTCAGCCCAATTATCAGCGAACGGGAGCCCGGGAGGGATGAAAAATGTTTGGTCGCCCCGGGTCCTGTCTCTCTCTCTTTCGAGTTTTCCACCCCCGCCGCGGCATTAGTCGCCGAGACAAAGGAGCAGCAATTACAAAAGAAGAAGTGTGTCCGCCTCGAGGAAGAAGATCCGGAAGCCTAAGTTTATTTACATCACAGTGCCGCGGCCGGTCTCTCGCTCCTTTTGTCGACCGCGGCGCCGGTAATGCATATTAATAGGAAATAATCCCTGAAAGGGGGTTGCGGGTGGCCGCGGAACGTTAACGGAGGACGTTAGCAGCAGAAAGCCACCACGGCGGAGAGAGGACGTTCAGCCAGATACAACGTCGTAGTTCCACGAGTCACGCGCAAATTCCCGACCAATTCCCTTCCACGGATAAATATTCATGCGACCGGGGAACTGCATTTTTATGGGGCCGCGCCGATTCCTCGGGAAACCGAATCTATCCGGAGACTGTGTCGTACTGTTCCCCGGTGTCCATTTTGACACATTCATGCTGGTCACAGTTAGCTCACGAGCGTTTGAATCAATTAGTTTTGCATCAGTCATTTATCTGTCGCTGGTTGTTAGGGAATTTGTGTGTTTTTTTTTTTGGAAATTATCAATGCGTTCCTTTTCCACAGAAACAGAGGCTGCTCTCCTCGGTGACCTCGCAAACTTGAATAATTCATTTTCGGACCAATTAATCTATCGGTAGTTGTTCAGGAGTATTTTTAGAAATTATTGAGGAATATTTTAGCTCGTTCCTTTCTCGAAGTCCATTCTCGTGCGAACTTGTTTCCTCTGGGACCGATATCCCTTTTTAGGGTTAGAGGACACTCGACAAAATAACGATGCTATTTTCGGTAACTTCAATCATTTCTTCCGGGATTGTTAACCAGATTTCTGTTGGATTTACCGAAGCTAGAATACCCAGCGACGATAATGATGAAGCAAAATGCAAAGAGTTCAAATGCAAAATTCAAGAGACCGCGAAGTGCATTTTGAGACCGAATTAAATTAGAAGGATATCCGAGTAATACCGGGGAGCGGCGTTAACAGGTTAATCGATGCGCGAATCAAGTCGCAGATATTGTCTCCGGCACAGAAGAAAATTCGGGGTGAAAAAAGAGGAATTGGGTCGGCCGGAAAGACGGGACGGAGCTTTGGGAGAGGGGGGCGGTGAATGAAAGGAACTGGTAAATCCTGGAAGCATGAACGGGAAAATCGCTGAGCCAGCTACACCTCTTCGTGGCTGCGAGCCTCGGCCGCCGCCGCGCCAGAAGAAATCCTACTTCCGAGAAATTCAGCCAGAGAAGCAACTTTCCTTTTTTCTCCTTCAGCCGTCGGGCGGCGGGATTATCTTCCCACGGGACTTTGGACCGGGAACAATTACCAGCCTCTCGAAAATCCCGGGCGAAAGAGTTCCACGGACCAGTCCACGGACGGAAGGAAGATTCGAAGGAAAGCGGTCTGCGCGATTTATTCGCCGAAATTTCGACCGATCCGCGAACCAGCTTAGAGAATCGTCGCGAGAGAGATACGATACGGTGAAAAATTTCGAAGAGCGTGCGAAAAATCGGGGACGGCGGATCCTCTTCGTTGCACTGTCGCCACGCTTCATCCGGGCACGAAACAACGCTGTTCAAATATTAACACGGGAAACAGAGGTTCCCAGACCTTGCTTGGTTTCGTAACACCGGTAGCCGACGTTTACACGTTTACCGTGAGGTTATCTGTGCCCGTGTTTGCCGACACCTAGCCCGTGTAACTTACAGCCCGCACCCACGCTTTTACAGCCTCGGAGAAGTTACGTCACCGATCGTTTGCGCCGTTGGCTTCGGCGTGACCGAAACAAGCGATCGAGACATACCTTTTCTGGCCCCGAAAGGGCTTTCAGAGCACTCTAGAATTCTTAAAGGACCTAATCTTTGTTCTCCTCTGCTTTGATGCAAGCCTGACGAGATACACAGTCGTAAGGGCACTTACGGATTCGTTAGGAAGACCTAGAAAAATTTCCCTGAATCGTATAATTGCAATTTCTCGCAGTACGTCTGTTCCACATACCTCACTTTACTCTTAACACCGGCGATTACTTCATTATTTTTAAATGTGCATTGTTTACGATTAAAAACATTTTAATGGATCCTTCAACAGCAAATTTCAATTGTAAACGAACGGGTCACCACCAGTCACCGCATTTGGTAAGCTCGATTTTGATACAGCACAAACATTGAAAATCCAAGTAACAGGATCCCGGTAGATAGTGTTAACCCTTTGCACTCGAAGCTAGTTTAACTTCAAAACGAAACATTTCTTCCCACCTAGAATATTGCCCTTCTATATATTTTTTTCGTGTTATACATACGAAAATGGTGCAATTTACTAGTACAATGCCGAAATGTTTAGTAATTTATTCAATACAAACAAATTTAACAGTGTAAAAAATATTTTGAATAATGATATAGCAATTTTCAGTGATGCCTTACAGTCACCATTCGAGCGCTGAGGGTTAAAATAATTAGTAAATTGCTGCAGACCATCCTACTAAAACCGACTGTTTAAAAATCTGAGTATGAACGCGAGTATTTGCTTTGTACCTTCAGGTTTTCGATTGTACTGAGCACGGTAAAATAAAATCGAGCGGTGTCCTTAATTTTCTCTCTGGCACGGATCACAGTTGAATGATAGAAATTTGCATGGATGTTGCAAGGACGTCGAGCGAAACAGGATGTTTGCGAAGAAGATCGAGAGCCACTGGGGACCGGTCAGGTACCCGTTCGGATGAAATCGCCGAGTCCACCGACGCGTACACCGATAGAAGAAGGATCGGCAGACAGTTGGGCGCCCGAAAGCTTGTACCGGGAAGGTCCTGTCGTGAGGACCTCAGGTAGCCGTGTCCCTAGCTCCGTTTCTGGGTCCCCTCCTGCGTGCTCCTTCGCAGTTAGGCCCTCGACAAGGGGGGACAAAGAGGGAGCCCCTCGTCTATCCCTGAACACCCTGATTCTCTCTCTCTCTCTCTGTCTCTCTCTCTCTCTCTCTTTCTCTCGCGTCCCCTCTGCACACGTCGGTAACGAGCGCACCTGGTCACAGCCTGATCCTGGTCAGAGCTCGCAGGATGCTCGGACCCGATTCCACGCTCTCGATATCGGATTCTCTTCCTTCGGATTCGATGAATCGTTACGTAACGGTTACACTCGACTGAACACGCCGCTCCCGGACCGTTTGGGAACGAGTCCCGGTTTTGTTTTTCCGCGAATCTCCGAAACTTCGGAAATCGTTACCGAATCTTTAGATTTCTAGGAGAAAATATTTGTGAAAGATGGCTGGAATATTTTAACGATTTTGTATTGAGATTTCGTGGTGTTCACAAATCTACAGCAAGCTTTCGGATCGTCTGTTGCTATTAAATTGACAGAGACATAGAAAACAAAGTGTGATAGGTAGTTAAGGAAGTTGTGTACATTTCTGCAGTAGAAATTTTAACGACAGGAACATGGAAGACGTTGCCAGGCTGTTCTCCATATCACGAAGAACAAGAATAAAACTAAATCTCACGACAGCGAAAAACGTTTACACGCTCACAGCCGATGACGCCACATTGCGTTATATTTACCGTAACAGATTTCTCGGTTTCCTTTTGAAATATCAAACAATTACAAACGCCATATTTTAGAGGGGCTTTTATCGTATATACTAATCAGATTTTGGTTCGTCTTCTCCCAAAACAGTGTCCAGATTTAGCACCGCAGACGAACACCTTCCGAAATTGCATCTCTCCCAACTAAACGTAACAAGTATTTAGCACAGCAACTCGACAGCGTTTCTGCAGTTGCGAATGGACAGGTTCGGACTGATTTCCACCCAGAGGAAGGTATAACGAGATTACCTGGGAGATTGTCGCGCGATTTTGAAAAGAATCGAGGATCAGAGACCGTAGGAGTTGTTCGAGAGGATTCTCGCTGTTGATCACCGGTTGCCGGGTCGAGTTTATTTGAGCGACGTGGCCTCGGCTGACGCCTCGTACCTGGTAACCTGAAATTGGTAATCATACACCGGGACAAACGGAGAACCGGCAGCTTGGATCTCTCGAGCGGGTGGCGCACAGAGACGCTAGGGGAGGCAGAGAAAGAGAAAGGGGGAGGGGTGGTGGTTTCTCGTTACAGAGCTTCCTGTATGGAAATCACAGAATGCCAGTTCGTCTCTCCCTCTCTCTCTCTCTCTCTCTCACTCTCTTTCTCCCTTCTGGCACGAGGCATCGTGTATGTCGGAATGATCTCAGATTTAAATCAAATCTAGCCTATATAACCGTCTCTCCCGTTCGGCCAGCCTCATCTTCCGGAACGTGACTCCCGCGGATCGATAAACCCCGTAATCGATTTTCGAGCTGCTCCTGCTGGGTTCTCGACAAAATTCGGGCGACTTGTTGCGTCCATAGCCTCGGCGGACGATTCTCGGGCCACCCGGTACATTCGATCCTCATTCTAACACATTTCACTAGGAATTTTTGAAAATGCAATACTCTCTGATCAATGGGAGCTTAGCATTATAAGATAATCGAGTGAACTAGATAGCGATGATGATACTGACGATAAGACGATGCTCGTGCGTCGTGCAACCAATATCGAAGACGACGCTAAAGCAACAATTTTGACTTAAATATTATTCAGAGAGATTTTTCTTCGAACAGTTTACAGTAGTCGTAACAACGGTGACGCAATGTTAATAGGATAATGTCTTGTATATTACAAGGTGACTGCGGATGATTGTGCAAAATAAAAATGATCTGCGTCAGTTGCGAGACACAGTATTCTAGCAAGCTGAAACTAGTACGTCAGCATTCTTAAATTCTTAGAATCTGTGCATTGTTCCGAATTGCACCGTTTCGCTCGTAAGTGCGTAAAATTCGCGGTATACGTATGGCGTGAACAGATGTCGTAAAACACGGGGAAACGTACACTTCAGCGAAACAACCTCTTGCTTATCTCAATTTCCAAAAAATGGAAACACCACGACGAAGATAAAAGGAACGACTGCGAATGGACGTTATCGAATCGGGCCCGGGAAAGAACGAGACAGAGTGAAGCGAATTTGCGGGAACGAAGAGGAGAGAAGTTTTTCCGAATTTCGATGGATCGCGGCGCGCGATTCACGGCGTTGATCGCCGCGAATCGACGCGCGTGCAGGTATATCGAATTAATTAACAGGAGGCCGTTTTCGGGGTCCGTGCTCGCCGCCGCGCCGCGTGAAAAGGAAACTACGTTTCGATTCACGAGCGACGGGGGTCCGGCCGAGCTGGAACTCGTCTGCAGGTCGTCTACGGCGAACAATTACTTTCCACTTGTCATGCTAATCGTACGCGCGTGAGCACCGGCGAATTCCACTTTGTGCGTGACGGGCTTTTATTTTTCTCCGGGCCGAGCGGCACCGTCGCCGATACACGCAGCCGACGCAACGCGGCAAACAACGGCGCGAGGCTTTAAAATTCAGACGGCAACCGCGTTAGCGCGACGCCGAACGTTTTTGTTTTCGAATTCCGCGATAACGCGAACCGTTTTGCCGCACCGCGTCGAAATCTCTAACGATTCGAGCCTCTGGACCTCGGAATTTCGGAAAATACGAGTGGGAGTACTTAGTAGTAATTGTTCTTTTTTTTTCTCGGATCGGTGAAGGAAATTGTTCTTTCAATGCAATGTTTACGGATAGAACAAGCTATGGAGTCAGGAGATTGCATACAAATCCGTAGTTCGGTCATGCGTGTGAGGACGCTCGAGAGCAGTGGATAAATATTAGGTCTCTGCGCTCATTGGATGGACGTTGAGTCGCGGTTGGTTGAGCCTGGGGATGGTGGGAGTCGACACGTGACGCGACGCTACGGAGGAGAAATATTATACAGTGAATTCTCGATATATATGTCAGCAACACAGGTCTTGCCAGCGTCGTGTATCGTCAAGGAGACGTACTCGAGCTGTGTTATGTTTACACTCCTCGGCGTCCGACGACTCTCGAGCTTCGAGGCTCCTCGCGTGGTATACTCCGCGGTAGCGGGAATAATTTCGCGACGTTTATCATCCAGGCCTTGGCGACATATATAGAGAAATTACTGTATCATTCTGAAATCAAGGAACCCGGACAATTCATGGAGAAATTCTCAGCTGTTGTACTCCGGTTTTAAATAGACTACTAGAAAATTGCCGTTAAATAAAGTATTAATAAAATGCGGACTATGCAGGCAGAAGAGACATGGTCTCGCAGCTGTTTGGGGAGGGATCGTGAGGAGCAGGCGAGTTTAAAGGGTCGATTTGCGGCCGATCAGAAAATGGAGCATCGTCGCAGCGGTAAACAGCGTCGAGTGGGGGGAATTTGATAGTGGGAGGACGCGTCCGGCTCGTCGACGAACCGGAAGGAGTCGCGGAGGAGACAATAATGATCGAAGTCCTCGACGAGACCATCTCGAGGGCTCGGTTTCTTCGGTAGCAGGGATTCCCGGGGGGGAGGGGGGACAGAGCGATCATTCGTGTAACTAGCGCGGCTCGGGAATGAAAAACAGACGCGATCGCGCGCGCGTGTGCGCACACACGTCCGAGTGTGTGTGCGTGTCCCGTGAACGTCCCGGTATCTTGATAGCCATGCAAATGGCCCGGTGTCAGATCCTATCGTTGGAAGCCGCATAATCAAAAGCGGAGGCACGCAAGCGCGCGAACCCATCTGCCCCCTCTTCGACCTTCTCTCCTCTCTCTTTCTCTCTCTCTCTCTCTCGTTTTCTCTCGCTCTCTCCCTCCGGAGTTTTTCGATTAGAGGAGATCGGAAAGCACCAACCTCCGTGACAGTCCTCCGCCTACTGAATTAAGCGTCGTCGCGAGGCTCGTCGCGGGTTTGGCCTCGCCCAGAATCACGCGACCAACGCATGCGCCCCGTGTGATACGGATTTCCTGCTATAGATCCACGGGGAACGATCTACGGGGACTTCGACGAACCCACCTCGAGATTTCCCGACCAGGAAGACCCAGTCCTCGTTATAGAAATTCGATCGCGACCTGCTTCGAACCGCGCTTCCACGTTTCTCTCGGGCTCTGTGGACTCTGTCGCGGGGACGAGTCAACTCGCCGTTTGCGCTCCAGTTGGTTAGCAATTTTCAGTCGCTCCGCAGCCTTCCTGCAGCCGTGAATGTTTCCAGTTTGCTGTCATAAGTAATTGAATTTGGACGCGCAGATTAGCAGTACTTGAGAAACAAGATTCGGTGTCTTTCGGTAGCAGGAAATTGTAGCAAATGAGAAAATTGAGAGGTTCAATTGCGAGAGGCTGTTGTCGACACTGTATGTCTTAAAAATTTTAGTTCTCACAATTTTTCGCTGCTCGGTGGATTTGAACCAAGAGAAAAGGTGTCAGTTCCACGTAGACATTTTTACACACTTTGACAAGACAATTTTACGAGGATCTAGGATGGGCCACGAAGAGCATATGTGGAAATAAATCCTTCTGAAATTAAGTATCTCATTAGCAGCGGCAGGTTTAATGATTGACCCCCTCCCCCCCCCCCCCCGCGTGGATACCACGAAATCACCACGATAATAATGAATAACGAAATTCAAATTCCTATTCTTCAGTGTTCCTCTTCAACTGCTCGGACTATGCTACGGAATTTCCCCCGAGCCAACATCGTTTCCCCGGAAAAATGCCCGCCGAAACGACGTCCGTCGAACAACGTTGAAGGGGTTAAGGCACTCTAATCGTCCGAACGGCCGTTTCGCAACAAAGTTCCACCGTTTTATGCCCTGGCCGGATACCGTCGTTTGTTAATGGAACAATTATGGCCGATAAAACGGACAATTTGCCAGCCGATGTGGTGGTCGCGCGCGGTCGTCGCGTCCGCCAGTTTCCCGGCCGCTCTGCGAAATTTTATTCCGCGAGAAGGGACTTCAAAGTAAGATGATTATTCCGCGTGTGCGGCGACGAATAACGGGGCCGACAATTTCCCCGAAAATCTGGTCTTTTTCCGTTGGGTAGAAACTATTTCATGGTATTCTCTCTCTCTCTCTCTCTCTCTCTGTCTTTAGAGAAATCGCTGTCATCGACGTTGACATCGTTGGAGGGAAGGAGTTTCATCTCGCGATTGCCAAAGGAATCGGTTCGGCAAAAACAAGACCGCGTTATCCGCGCGATTTGCGGGAGAAGACTAGAAGAATGACGGAGAAAGAGAAAGAGAGAGGAAGAAAGAGATGGAGGAAACTCGTGGAAACCTGTCGAACCCGATAAACCAGGGAAACCGTGATGGGAACGGAGTTCTGCCCTCTTCCGAGGCTCTCCGGCTGAAGTCCCGGAGCTGAAGGAGGATGGAGGGGCTCTCCTTGTTCTCCTGCTGCGTCTCCTGCCGGCTATCGCGGGCCAGATCAAATGGCGGCCTCGAGAACTCGCCGGGGCGAGGCGGGAAGAAATATCGTGGATCTGGTGGAGTGTGTAGCCAGGGGTGAAATCCGGTAGCCACGGCCACGTCGGTACCCACGTTTGTGTTCGACGGGGCGCAAAACGGGCCGTCGCGTCGCCGCGACGCGACGGGACGCTCGGGGACGTCGCCGACGTCGGACGGCTACATCCTCTTCCTGAGACCCGGGATTTAATTGGGCTGGGTTCATCGATTCTGCAGGCCGCTTTGTCAGAAAAGTATCTGGCAATTATTCATTCGCAAAATACAGCATATACACTGAATACAAATTCTCATTTTCTTCGAGGAAGGTTCAAAGAAGTTCTAGTCACGACTCCGAGTGGCTGTGGAATAAATTATAGGACAAGGGGTTGTTCGCTAAATTTTAATTGAGAAATCATGCTGGTGGCTGGCAGTCTTTCCTGCGAGCTCTCTCATCGCTTCAAGACGATATAAGCCATGGTCGAACACTACGAAATCATAGGACAATGGGTTGCTAATCATTTGAACGCAGACCGGTCAGAAAAAGTTGCATTTCGCAATGAAAATATCGCGGATCCCCTGATATAAAAAGAAGAATACGAAGGTAAGCTTCAAGACCAGTCCCAGGACAAGATAAACCACCGTCGAAGATAAACCACGAAAGGGTGAAATCGCGCATGATGGTGTACGGCGGGACGAAGCAAAGATAGAGACAGGTCTCTTCTAGGAGTAGTAATTTCCAGCTTGTCACAACCATCTCGTGTCTCTGTCTAGACAGTCGTAGACCTCCCTGAAATTCGCTAACGACATAATTTTCATGCCGAGTCCCGGAATCACTGGAAAGAATTTCCACAGAACGTCATCGCTTCGTAACAAATCATTTCCATGGAACCCAAGGCTCGGGCCTGAAGGTTCCGACGCGAAGGCGTGTGCCTCTTGAAACGACACGGGAATTACCATTGCGATTTAGGGTTCATTACGCGTCCGCGGAGCCCATAAAAAGGTCGAGAACCCGGTGGGTTTCTACGTCCCGAGGAACACACAGCGATTGTCTAGTTATCTCGCGACGGGAAATTCTGGAAAAAAAGGAAATCGCCGTTCACCTGTTCTCGGAAGTTGGAATCACAGAAAGGGAGAGGGGGAGCCTCCCACGTGAAAATTACGTGACGGGTCTTGCGAAGGGACCCGATTTCCCTGTAATCATCGACTCCCGTTTCCTGTACGACGGCACGTGGCCGTTTTCGTGTAATTTCCCTTCTCGGAGGGCCGCTGCACCTACGTGCCCTCCACGCGGACGACTACTTACGATCGTTTAATTAATGCGCCGCGCCACGTGGCACGCGCATTGGCTTTCGTCTCACGCGCATCGATACCTTCCTCCCGATAATTCGAAATGAGGGGGAAAATGCGGACCACGCGCCTCTTACTCATTCGTCGGGTTTTCCTCGTCGGGGGAGTGTGGGAGAGCCTGGTAACTTCTTTGCCATGCAAGCTGAAACAATCGGCGCGTGATCGAGCCGGACGCTAAATAAACTATCGGTAATACCACCGACAAAGCAACCGACAAAGTACCCGACGATCGCCACCACGAATTTCAACCAGCCCGCCCGGAAAATCGAGCTGCATTTCGAAAATGCGCCGACCAACTCCTGTTTTACAGAGACCTAACCTTTCGGGGACCATTCCAACAAGTCTAACAAGTTTCTATATTCGACATCTGATCCCTGAAGTTGCAAATATATTATTTGTACTCCTGTTATATGGCTTGAAGAATCAAAGTTGGTATTCTGGAATCTACTGACTTCTGATTACTGATCTTTATCGATCCTCACTCGATAGTTTTATGTTGAATATTAATTGCGTCTCGCCTCCGTCGTCTACGAGCATTTTCGAAAGATTCTATTTCAGGTGCAGTGCCGAAGATACTGAAAAACGTTGCAACCCCCGCTGAAAACGTTCGAAAACGAGAATCGTGAGATGTATCGGAGGTTTCGCGGAACAATTTACGGCGAGCCACAAAGAAGGAGGATCGTTTGAAGACAGAATCAATTAGCCGAAGGCAGAGTGTCTGCGAGTTCCGCGGCTCCGGGTATAATGGTGTCGGGGGTGCGCGACGTGTAAGACGGTCCCGGCAGTCAGCCCCGCGCCCCCTTCTTGGCCGGCTGTGCGTCAAAACCGGCGGAGTTTCTTGCCGTAACTAACTACTCGTGAATTTATCGAGGCACCGACTCGAGTTTCTCGCCTGGCGACCGCGGCCTCCCCCGCTTCGCGTAGGCAAGCCGAGCCGAGCCGAGCCAAGCCAAGGTAACCGTACGAAACTTTCCAACAGTTTCTCTCCCCGCGGCAACGGCTGCTGCACGGGATAAGGTGGAAAGAGGGGCGGTGTGCAGCGGGGGTGGTCGGCGAGGGGAGAGGGTGAGTTGGCTGTCGGGCCCGACGAGGGACGAACTTGTAGTTTATGAATTTATAGCGGCGGAAAGCGGCAAAGGCGAGCGAGTTACCCGCGCTCCAGTTTATTCCGTCTCACCTCCAAGATTTTCCTCCCATTGAAATTCCTGGTGCCTCGCCTCGCCTCGCCTCGCGCAAGCCTAGCCAGCTAGCTACCCCCTCGAACACACCCCCGAGCAACTTCGGCGGAGAAGTTCCCCAGACCGGTCGCCGCGAAATAGTCGCGAGCCATTAACGGGAGCGGCTGCAATTGCGAACGAACCGCACCGATAACTTCTCGCGGATCGCCTCCCTCTCTCCCCCCCCCCCCGGCTCTGGTCGTTAATGGAACTTTCAAGGATTCTTCCCGAGGACCCGCTGTCTTCCTGTCCGGGGACGTCCGTCATCCCTCGGGACCATTGGAATAGGGGACAGGCTGACAGGAACCTCGAGAGAAAGCTAACTGAGGATTCGCAGAGATTTCTGTCGTTGCACAGTTTCTTCGGAGGCGATTCTTCGGAGCATCTCTTGGCGTGGAATGTTTAAGGGCTATAAGTTTTAATTTGCGGTGAGTGTGAGCTAGACGGCTCGGCTCCGTCAATTCTGACCCGATTTCACAGCGATTTTAGCATTCCGAGGGGACCGACTGGAAGATCTCGTGTGTTGGTACGCCTCGCCAAGAGGCAAGTGAGTAGAGTTACGTCGAAAACGCGGCGATTAAACACGATACACGCGACCGCGAAACCCTAAACCCGCGTGTCCCTCCCTCGCTTCGACGTAATTGCATCGTTCGAGAGCATCGTTCCACGGGACGGCTAGGCGCAGCACGGAAACCGATGTAACTGCATATGCAGTGTCGTATACCTGCGTACACCTGTTCCGTTTCCTGCGAAAACACGCCGAGTTCCAGTTACACAATGGACACACCGAGAGAGACAGACACACGGACAGACGAACCGACAAGCGATCGCGCGATCCCACACGCACACGTCCGAACGGGCTTTCCGCGCGAGCACGCCGCGCCGCGACGGTGGCGCTTGTGCAGGTGCAAACAGGTGAGACACCCCTCGTCCCGCGATTTTTGCATGACACACTCCACTAGCTTTTTACCATTTTCTCATAAATGTCCGAAAAAATCGCTCGAACCTTTCCTCTTCCATCGCACACTTCAAACATCGTATTTTTATTTCTGTACAGGCACATACAGTGTGTGCACAACAACGTCGATCATAGGTAAAGATTTTTTTAATGAATTTTTCATTTCATTTCTATTCTCAAAATTTAACGTACGTACGCAAACACAAATCTTTTTGATACAACATAATTCTACCGAGAATGGTTTTTAATAAGGTTCCTGTAGGCAAGATGTCAATTTGCTCTTGTAATTTGTATAAAATAGATAGATTTCACTATCTAAAAAAGTCCCAAAAATCTGTCTCAATACAATTGGACTAGCCCAATCAGCCCGCAAATGTTTTAAGAATTGAACGTGAGTCAATTTATTGTTGATGCGTAGGCTTGTCGAGCAGCTTTTAACGAAGGAAAGGGATCAGTTCTCCGAATCGGAGGAAGAGATCGTGTTCAGGAAGGGCCGTACCTCGAGCCCTTCCGATTTCCCATCGGCACGAGGATCGTCGCGTCGTCGTCAACAACGCATGATGCCGTTGCGGTGGTGTCCGCGTTTCACAGATTCAGATTCGGTCACGGTGTGCCCGGTACCCTGCTCTGCCTCCCCTGCGACACCCAGGTGCACCCACCGTGTCTCCGGCACCGACACACGCATCATTTTATACGTGTACGTTATACGCGTGGGTGTGTCGGCTTTCCTAGGATCGCCCCGGCGTCACTGATACTTCTCGCTTCCTCTCGCCTCCGGTTTCCGTAAAATCGCGGATGCACGTTGCCCCTGCTGTCCGCCATCGATACCCCTGCCCCGCGATTTACCTGTAATTTTACCCGGCTGCCCCGTTCCCACGCTATGTTTTACCATTTCCACCGTCACGTCAGTAGAACGCTTGCACTCCAATTTTCTATTTTCCGCTTCGTTTCTTTCATATACGGGGTTATGTCATTTTTAATCAGAGGCGAGACAGGCTTCAGAAACGTCACTTGACGCTGCAGACGGAGTCGTTTCGATTACAGTGAATTCTCGATATATGTCGACAACACGGATCTTGCCTGCGTCGTGTTACGTTTATACTCCTCGACGTCCGAGACCTCTCGAGATTCGCGGTCCCACACGGGGCATACCCCGCGGTAGTGGGGATAATTCCGCGACGCTTATCATCGAGGCCTTGGCGACATATATAGAGAAATCACTGTACTGAACAATTTTCTGTTTCCTTTAATTTCTTTTTAGTACAGAGACCTACGAATCTGCGAACTGCGAACGATATAGTCTTCAGAACTCATTAGCTCCAAAGTCTGTGTTCGGAAGACTCTAAATTGATCTGTTTGGAAGAAACGTGGCTTTTTGCCCGGGCCATTTTGCGAACGAATGAGTTATCCGAGCCCATCGAACGCTCTTAACAGAAGGCACGGAGTAGCAATTGTGCGCAGTGGAGGCTCTTCAGGGCCGATATTTGGTGAACAATGTCAATAACCTCGCTCACGACACTCGACACGCCGCCGTGTCCCTCTCCGCGCGTGTTCGCGCGCGCGAGCTGAACAACACGCCGGTTTTTGTTGGCCGAACATGTGCATCGTGACTGGGCAGTTAACACCTCGACGACCTGAGTCATCGATGAACCGTGGAATCGATCCTTCTACGAACCGAAGCGATGGACGAAATATTCCTTTAGGGTTTGATGCCCTCTGCGATCTGAAAACTGGTCTTCCGACGTGTTCCGTTCTCTTTTTGTAATTTTAATGGCGATCCGAAGACATTCCTTGATACTTTGACCCTTGAAAAATGGTATGGTAACCTTTATTTGATTGGGAAATAATTTTTGAGATTCGTTTTCAACGCCCCCAGTCAGGCGCTTGCCTTGGAACGCAAAATTAGCTTTGAATATTGTAGTATTCAGTTTGATTCTCCTCTAATATTTTTAACAGCGATCTACGACGATTCTTCGATACTTTCAGCCTTAGAAAATGGCGTACCAATCTCAATTTAATTTTAAAATAATTTACAAGATTCGTTTTCAACGTCCCCAGTGAGACACTTTCCTTGGAACGCAAAATTAGCTTTGAACATTGTAGTATCGGTTTCATTACTCAGTTTGATTCTCCTCTGATATTTTTAACAGCGATTTACGACGATTCTTCGATACTTTCAGCCTTAGAAAATGGCGTACCAATCGCAATTTAATCGTAAAATAATTTACAAGATTCGTTTTCAACGCCCCCAGTGAAAAAACTCATCGAATGAGAAAATCAGCTTGACATACCCAGCATTTTTAAAATACTGCATCGATTCGAAGCTTAACGGAAGCAGCGGCGTCAAGAGCCAAAAATAGACAAATATAAAGCATCTGACGTCTCGTGATGCAACGAGCACGTAATTGAGGAGCAGAAGCGAGAACCTTGTCCAGTGAAACTCGAAACTCTCGACGACGCGACGTGTCTGATGTCGCAGCCTCGCTCTCCAGACAGGTTGAACATAACCACTTTTACAGAACGTCTAACTTCTTCTACACATTTCCTAATCCAAGTGAAAGCGAGTCCGAAAAGTCTCCAGGAAAAATCGAACCGCAAATAAATGAAAAAATTCATTCGTTCGGGGTGGAAATGCTAGACGTCGAGTAACAGCCGAAGAACCATTAGCTCCCATATCGTCGGGCCGCACGGTATCGTGTTACAGGGACATTATGTGACTCGACGCGTCCCGTTTAATGTCACTATCGCTCCGCTGTGACAAGTGGAAGACGCTCGGCTGTAATTTGCCCTGACATTTCGTAAATGGGGTTGTCCACGGGCGATCGTAATGAATCCTAGCCGGCACTGGGAGCTAATTAAAACTGGGAGAAGAAATATTGCTTCGGAACCATGCTCTAACGTTAAAAAACCTTCAACGAGCATTTGAAAATTGAAAACTTGGCGAATCTTCACAGATTATCTCAAGAAACCCCATCGATCGAGTCAACAAAATTATCCATATTAAATTTCCAGTAGATCGCCTAGATTATTTTAATGCTACAATTCTTAGGAGGCTCTTCGACTAACTCCTTCGGAGGTGCCAGGACATTCCTGGACCCCAATTTTATTGATGGGAGTTAGCAAACCTTGACTAATATGATATTCTTCAGCAGAGGGGACTAGTTAACCTGCTCGGACGTTTTCTAATTATACAGAAAACTGTGCATAATTTCAGTTTCCTAATAAAGTTACCATTTTTATTCTAAGTCTATTATGCTTGAACGATATATTACCAAACCTGTCGCGGCTCGAATTGCGTGGGGAACGACGATCAAAGCGTCCCCAAAGCGTGAATAACTGAATTCGCGGGATGTTTGCACGGTCACCCCCCACGATCTCCCGGCAAAGGATAAATCGAGTGATTCGCGATCCGGCGGGTGCAAACGATCGCCTTTTTTTCCACGAGGCGGCACCGTCGAACCATTTACCGTGACTCGTGGCTGTCTCCAGCCAACGAGAGACCAAGAGAGAGACATAGTCGACGATCAGCCGCGATTTACCGCCGCGTCGGATTAATTCTCGGCCGCCATTCAAGCATTAAGCAGCGTTAATTCGTTCCAGTAACTTCTCCCTCGCGGCACTTCACGTCTGAATACGGTTCCGCCGGGTGGTGGAGGTGGCTGGGACTGCTGGGAGCCGAGAACCGGCTGCTGCGACCGTCGAAGACGAGCGCAGGATGCGTCGCTTCCCCCCCCCCCCTCCCCCCGTCGCCCTCGCAGATGCGCTCGGCTCTGCTCCGTTAATTAATTAGAAGCGACGGTGACACTTGTTACTCGGTGATTTCACCCGGAGGAACCGTGGCGCGCCTACCTGCCAACCCCGGTTTGTATCGCTTGGAAACGACTCTCTCACTCTCTTGCTCTCTCTTTAGGCCAAGCCAAAAGCGAAAAGCGCCGAGCAGCGCCGCGCTCCATCTACTCGCGAGAGTTTGTTTAATGCACGGGAAAAGAGTATTCAACGACGCGTCCCGGCTCGACGTGCGCGATGATTGTCACGGAAATTACCGTCGACGGTTCCTCTTTCGCTTCCTTCGTCGAGGGCTGTCGAGGAATTAAGGTTACGAAGATACCCCGCACCCGATCCTCGCGATTCATGGATCGTGATTTTTATCCTACCCTCTGCTAGATCCTTGCGTCCCTTCTTGAACTGCGACCCGGGGCGCGGTTGAACGAGAGTTGAATTGTTTTGGCTAATTATTTTCCGATTCCCTTGATGGCTGTTTCAATTCGGATTTATTTAAATTCTCCTTTTATAATTCTAATGGCTATCCGAAAGCATTCCTTGACACTTTAACTTTTGAAAGATGGGATAGTCAGCTTCATTCAATTGCTGAACAATTTTTACCGTTCGTTTTCAGCGCCCCCAGCGAGGCACTTCCGAAAATCAGCTTGGAATATATGGTATCGTTCTGATATCGAGTTTGATTCTCTTCTAATATTTTTAATAACGACCTAGGAAGATTCTGTAATAATCTAAGCCCCGGAAAATTACATAGCAACTTCATTTAATAGTTAAACCATTTTTGCCGTTCGTTTTCAGCGCCCCCAATGAGGCGCCTCCGAAAATTAGCTTGGAATATATGGTATCGTTCTGATTATCGAGTATGATTCTCTTCTAATATTTTTAATAGCGACCTAGGAAGATTCTGTAATAATTTAAGCCCCGGAACTTGACATAGCAACCTTAGTCTAATTTTAAAATAATTTTTACTGTTCATTTTCAACGCCCCCATTAAGCGTCAACTGACACTGATAATGTTTGCGTCTTTGTGGAAGCAAAGAAAATGATTTTGGATCTCGAATTAATTAAACGTACCGACATTTCATGTATACCTAATCCTACCATGAGCGGTCGAATGACCGCTTCAAAACAAAATATGTATCTTAATATAGAAAGAGATTTTAGCCAATTGGATAGTAAACAAAATATTTTGTTCTATTTAGAATAGTTTTATTTACATTTATACATTTATACATTTTCAGCACATTCAAGTCAATAAGTTACATGGCCATGCAGTAACGTTGTATACAAGAAATTCTAAACGAAATTTCAAGAACGGTCATTTGACCGCGCGCGGTAGGTTTAGTGTTAATTTAATATTAAGTATTTGGGTGATCGTCTGAACTGGAAAACGAGTGTCTTTGGAGCTCGATTTTCCCGAGCAGATATCCACTACAATTCTAATCTGGTGTATTTGGGTGAAGGTTTGAAGGTGCCTTTGCAGGAACGGTGTTGTCGCTTCGTCGGCGGATTCGCCGTGCAGTGGGGGTCTGTTTGAACGGGGCCCCATTAACGGGTCCGCATTCAATTTCCACGGGTAGGATCGACAAAGACCTCGGATTACAAATTCAAATCCGAGCCGTTTACGCGGCACGTGTGTCACGTAAGCCGGAGTCCTTTTCACCGGGGCGAGCCACCTGTAAAGTACCCGCGAGACGTGGCTCTCCGCCCACGAATACAAAACGTCGAAAAAGTAGGAGGTCGTGGCCGAAGACGACGACTAAAAAGACACAGAGATTCAAACCGACGCGACGCGCGGAAGACGGTAAATACACGAAGAAAAAGGAAGTTGATCGGTAGACAATGCGAGGAATCTGGTTCTCGCACGATTTTTGTCCGAGCTTTTCAAAAAGACCGGGAGAATCAATAGCAGCCCGGTGTAACGTTCTGTGTTGTCGCGACAATGGGTCGTCGCAATTGGTCCCGTTTTACAAATAATTATCCTTGGGCCGGTCACAATGGCGGACGCTCTTGGTACGCGAATCACGCGTTATTAATTTCCGGGGGATTTGCAAACGAATACGTCGGCTGCCGCGCGGCGAGGCGAGGCGAGGCAAGGCGAGGGGGTGTAATGATGTCTGCGTCGGTTTGGGAGAACGCCGTTTCCCGGAAAACGCGATTTAAAGTCGACGGGAATTCCTCGTTTTCCTCCCGGTGCGCCATCTGAGTCTCCGGCCGGTTCTCTATGAATAATTAAAGAATCTCTCTCTCTCTCTCTCTCTCTCTCTCTCTCTTCCCCGTCCATCTTCGAGCGTTCGAGCGCTCGCTATGCAAATCCAAGCGCTCGCGCGAGCGGCCTCCGACTACTGCGTTTCGAGTATCCTCGAGAGCTACTCGACCGGCGAAACTCCACCCACGTACAACGGCGGACGCTCGCGAAATTTACAACCTACACGCGCATTCAGAAACGGACCGCTCCGGAACACATAATTTAGCGCGTTAGAAGTACGCGGGACCACCGCCAGCCACCCTCTACAAACACCGTCGAACCACGGCTCCTTCCTACCCGGTGACCCATGCTCCACGAAATTCCGCCATCGAGCCGTTCATTATACCTTCGCGAGCTACACGACACCCTCTTCCTCCAACCCGCACCAATCTTCAGAATTCATGCCAGTCTCGAGACGAGTCCCGTATCATGCAAAAATATCTCAGATCAAAACAAACGACAGGTGACAAAATTAGAGGCTTCAAGCTTCAAACTGAGTCCGGGTATATTGTTGTACTATTTTCTTTTTTTTTTTAACGAAGTTACCACGGCTGAAATATCAACGATTTCTCGAGAATGGGAAAAAGTGTGCAAATACAGGTAACCCACCTACAACACGGCATCTTATGACACGGTTTCGCTACCTGTACGTAACCCCCCCTTTTAGTACTGGCTCTGGGTCTCATACAACACGGCATTTTCTTAGGAACCTATCTACCGTGTTACAGGAGGGTTACCTGTACTATTCGAATCCACTGTGCATTGGTATTTTTAACCCTTAGCACTCGAATGGCGACTGTAAGGCGCCACTAAAAATTATTTTATCATTATCCAAAATATTTTTTACATTACGAAACATTCCGGTATTGTACGAGTAAATTGTACCATTTTCGTATGTAGAACATGAAAAAAAAAAATATATATATATAGAAGGGAAATATTTTAGGTCTGAAGAAATGTTTCGTTTTGGAGTCAATATAGCTTCGAGTGCAAAGGGTTAATGAAAGGCTAGACGGCCAGCAAGAGGCATCACTGTAAAATGTTCTACATTGTCTGCAGCGTTAACATTCCTGGAACTAAATTTTCCGTAGACTTCCACTACGCAGGATTAATTTAGAGAACTCGAGTTCTGCATTCTGCAATTCGATGGTGGTAAGAATGGGAATCGGGGAGTTGGAAATAAACAAGAAACCGGGTAAGATCCGTGGAGCGACCGTCCCGGGAAGGGGCTCCGAAGAAAAGGGAGTGAAAGGCTGGCAGCCTCTGCAGCAGAATCGAAGGATCGTATCCTCGTCCCGTTTAACCGTTTCCCGGGGCTGATTCGCGTCCGACTACTGCGTTTCGAGGATCCTCGAAAGCTACTCGAGCGGCCCCCGGCCACGAATGTGCCGGCCACGGTGTGCGCGAAACTTCTAGTACACGGGGCCGGTTCGCAAACACGCGCGAACCAAAGCACACGCACGGCCACAGGGCCGAGCCACTCGAGAATACTTAAACCGTGTGCCGGGCTTAATTAGGGGTGTGCCCGGAGAGCGGAGAGAGAGAGAGAGAGAGTGGTCGATGCAACGGCACACACGGGCACGTGCGTTTTCTCGCGCCGTACCGCTCCGCACCGCTCCGCACCGCTTCGCAACGCTTCGAAAACCGTGGAACAGCATCGTCGAACATGGGCGAACGTCCACCGGGCCCCCGAAGAGTGTTTGCTGTTCGTTTCGTGTTCCTCGCCTGGTCCCGATCCAACCCGGTGTGTTTGATCTCTGCTCTGCCTTCGAGAGATCCCGGGACGAGTGTTTGCTCTCGTTCCCGGGGACGAACGACTACCCAGGACACCACGGATTTCTCCGGGTCCTGAAGGATCCGGGACCTCCTCTCCACAGGATCTCGAATTTTCCATTAACGCGCGACGAGTGGCCAAACAGCAATTAGAAAAATTCCGTGTCGCTTGACCCGGCGAACGTTCACCCTGGACACTCTAATCCTTCTTCGGGTATTTTTCAACATGATCTGGTGATTCGGTATTGTTACTGCAATTGCTGAATATTGTTCGATGCAGCAATATTTATCGTTGTTATTTTTGGAAAGGTGGTGCCATTTCTGGGAAAAACAGAAAGGTACCTTCAGCACGTTGTCTACCGGTATCAATCGGCACAATTTTGCTGTTCCACGGGGAAGCTTAAAAATTTTCTTTCAATAATTGCAAACGAAATTATCAGGTTACGTTACGGAAGACAATTTGCTGGGTTACGATTACAGTTCCTATTGCTGTCGGAGAATCTGTTAACCCTTAGCACTCGAATGGCGACTGTAAGGCGCCACTAAAAATTGCTGTATCACTATTCAAAATATTTTTTACATTATTAAATTTGTTTCTATTCAATAATCGAAAAAATATATATAGAAGGGAAATATTCAAGGTCGGAAGAAACGTTTCGTTTTGGAGTTAAAATAACTTCGAGTGCAAAGTGTTAAAGATTCCTCAGCCGTGGACATTAAAAAATTATGTGCTCCATGCCTTTCGAACTTTCAATTCTGTGTTCACATCTACACACCAATTTGAACAGGTACTTTGGACGAATACTCGGCGTCGCCGAAATAATCGCCGAAAAAGAGGGACGAAATCTATCGGTCTCGACTAAAAATAAAAACGAATCGGTCAAGATGCACAAAAACCGGGATCGAAATTGTTTTCAATGTCCTCCGAGGGTGGTGAAAAGTGTCCCGGGGATTTGTTCGGCGTTTTTCGATTGATTTTCCGGCGGGCCAGGCGTTTCGCGGGGAACATAGAACTTCCGCGGCGAATAAAACGGCCGTTCGGAATAAACGATAACGTCGGGCTGGCCCGTTGAATGGATCGGCGCAAGACAATTATCGCGAGCGACGCGAAATCAAAGCGGGCTAATTTATTAAACGGGGCGTGGTGCCGTTTCGGGAGGAGGGGGAGGGGGGTAATGAATGTTTTTCGGCGGGCAACGAACCGGCAAGTATCCCACCTCCACCTCCCACCTCTCTCTCTCTCTCTCTCTCTCTCTCTCTCTCTCTCTCTCTCTCGCTCTCTCTGTCTGTTTCTCTTCTGCAATCGCGTAAAAAGAACAGTTGTTCCCAAAAACTGTGAGCTGCGGCCGGGACGCAGGTGAATGGGCAACGGTCCGGTCAAAAGCTGAATGAAGAGTCGGGAATCCGGGAAATGCGTCGAATGTTCAAACGGATCGTCACTTAAAAAGGACATACCCCCGGTAAAGCGTCGCGCCGCGGGACAGCCTCGAATTACCATTGAAATCGGGCGAAATGCTCTCTAACGAACGAAATAGGCAGCGGTCGCCCGGCCACGGCGGGCGCGGCATTCGTCATCGAAACGCGGCGCACAAAGCGCCGATGAAAATGATCACGCCGGGGACACACGCGAGCGAGACCCTTTTTTTCGGAAAACTCGGATGTACCGGACCTGGGGAAACGAAGCAACGCGATTTCATCCTTGTCCGTCGAACGACGGGCAGCGAGAGGTTATCGCGTTTGAAAACGAGATGTATCCGGCGGATTGTCAAAATTCGACCAAAGGGACGAGTTTGGTAATAGCTGAAAGAAAATCGAGAATAAAGGGAAACGGTGTAGGAAGGGACTCTTCGGTGATTGTGGACAGGTGGTTCCCCTCTCGGGGAACATGGTATGATGACTGAGACTGTGAATCATTGTGCGTATCGATTGCCTCCGGATGTTTGCGCAACTGGAGTAGTGTGCGATAGGAAGATAAAATGGAGACTTTTATAAAAAGTTTAATACTCTAGAAGGGAATGTATAATTTTCTACTCGAAGCCAGAGACTGTCCATTAAACCGAACGAACAAATTGAACGAGGATGAAGACCGTACAGAAAAATCTCCAGGGAACAAAATTGACCTTTGACAACAGATACCTGATCGAGAAAGGGCCCGATGTAGCTGGATAACCATAATATTGCGAATTAAATAGTGCATCGGCAGACGAACCAAGAGAAACATTAACAAACTGGTGCTGAGGAACAACCACAAATGTTCTGCTTGTCGGAATACAGACACCGAGCGAATAACGCAGTGATTGAACGAAAATTAAAATTGTGTAGAAAAATCCATTTCTAGTAAACGAAATTGAAGTTTGTCGGTAGAAGAAGACAAAGTTCCGACTGAGGATCGAAGAAGGGAAGAGTCGAGTCGGCGACTGCGGGGCTTGTAAATTAAACAGTTTGTCCGAGCGAACCAGGTGAAGATTACGAAAATTCAGGCAGAGATCGTCGGACAGGTGATCGGTTCGCCGGAAAATGAAGTTGGGAAACGGTGAATCGCCGGATAAAAAACGACGAGAGGGGAACACCGGGGGCGATTCTGTTCAAATAGGTCGCTGCTGGCCAAAAAGGAATTTATTAGCGGCGCTGGAGTACATTCGCAATAAACCGTATGTCATGGTAGGTTACGGTGTGAGGTTGGTTATGGCGATCCCGGCAACTGCCAGCCAGCTCACGGAACGAGCAACAGCCACCGTTGCTGCTGCCGTTGCTGGACAGAGCATGAGAGAGAGTTGGGGGGGGGAGGGGGAGAGAGAGAAATAGAGAGACACAGAGAGAACAGAGAGAGGAGGAGAGAGAAAGCTGGATGATTTAATGCCGGGGCTGCCCCACCCTGGAATGCCGTCGTTTGCGCGAGATTTTCAAAAATAATATCGGCCCACCCGAGAGAACGAGAGAAAGAGAACCCCACCGGAGAGAAAGAGAGAGCGAAAGGGAGAGACAGAGCGTGTTGCGCTCTCCTCGCAGGAAGAGCGGCCGGGAATTATGCTGGAATGTTTCCTACTATTTCATTGCGAGCCCCGCGTCCGCTGAAATTTCTGATAGATTTACACCGGCTGGGCCGGGCCCTCTGAATTAACGCGGATTAATTATTTTTCCGGGGCCGATGCCACCGCGCGAAAGCAAAATTAAATTTTCCCGGCACAATGCCGCGCGTTTGTTGGACCCGTTACAAATTTCTTTGGCCACGGTGTTGTGAAGTTCTCCCATGTTTGGCGTCCTTTCTGTTCGACAGTCTATTCTTCCTTTTCCCCACGATAATTGTTAATTTTGTTCCAGAACGATGCACTTCCAAATTTCCTGACAACAAACGCAATCTTTTTACTTCAGCAATTTGTCTTCGGAATTCATGTATCTTCACGATTCCCAGAAACTGTTTCATTCCGGAAGAATCTCTTCACAAATTGCAAGCAAATTTTCCTGCTTAAAAAATTCATCAGCAGCTAATCTGTAGTGTGGACCGAAATGAAGACACGCAGGATTGCGTCAAAAGAGACCGTCTCGGGCCCGCCATGGAACAGCGTATAGGCGGTGTAATAAAAATCGTTCATCAATCAGACAAGCTAATGAATTTTTTTTCCCGCGGCCGCGTGTCACGCCGACTCGTATATCAGCCGAGGAACCGGCGTGTCCCTCTCCGCCCCTCCTCCCATAAACGCGTGACTATTTATTAGGGATGATCATCCCAGTGTACACAGTGGAAAATAATAAATAGGCGTCGGTACGGGTGGGGATGTAATGGCCGTGTACGTTTAGGGGCCACTATTTCTTCGTTCTTGTTGCTTCTCACCTGTCGTTGGCCACGCGTGAGTAAATCCGAGCTCTAACTACGAGCTGCTGGCGCGAGCACCAGCTCGGCCAGAACGGACGCGTTTTTCTTCCCGATCCGACGGGAAACAGGCTCGCGACTATCGTTATCGCGATCTACGATCCGAGATCCTGATGTTTGATCGATCACCTCCGCTGATCACCGCCCGACAACATTCTACGCCGATTTTTCCTCGTTCCACGACTATTTAGCGGTTGTCTTTCGCAATTTACGAGCCCTCCCAGCGATTCGTCTTCCCTCGTTCACCAGGATCGAAATGTTTATTCTGCGTTAGGTAATTGATTTTTCGGTTCGGGAAGTTCCTGCGGCGACGCGTCGCGTCGCGTCGTGGACGTTGTAATAACCGCGCCGGGAAGTATTATGTAAAGCAAATTGGTTCGCTGGAAGCAGATGGTATCGTTGTGATGATACAAAATGGACTTAGATCGAGCTTAATTCTGTTTACAGGTGGGCACACTTCTTTTTAAGTCACTTTTAAACGTTCTTTCCGACTCGGGTTTTATTCTTATCTCGATTCTTCTTCGTTCGCTTGGGATCTACTATTGTTTCTTTGGCTGGCTTTGTATTTATACGACAGAAAAAATTCAAGAGGCTCAAGCCAAACAGGCATTTCATGAATAATTTTAACAAACTGGAAATCATAAATTGGCATTTTTAAATCACATTAACCCTTAGCACTCGAATGGCGACTGCAAGGCGCCACTAAAAATTGCTGTATCATTATTCAAAATATTTTTTACATTATTAAATTTGTTTGTATTTAATATATTACTAAATACTTCAGTATTGTACGAGTACATTGCCCCATTTTCGTATGTAAAACATGAAAAAAAAACATATAGAAGGGAAATATTCTAGTTCGGAAGAAATGCTTCCTTTTGGAGTTAAAATGGCTTCGAGTGCAAAGGGTTAACTCTTGTACTGTATTCAATAGTGCATACCCATTTTTGCAATAAATGCGTAAGATCTATTTACCGTTGTGTCTCTAGTAGTTTTATGGTATGCAAGGTTAAGTCAATTTATTCGGCAAGTAATCATTGAAATGGTTCTATGATTTTAATAATGGTAGAACAAGTATTCGTGGTTTATTGGTGTCTCCAGAGTCGAGAAGGACTTGGAGGCAATTTAGTCGGAAATATTCGAGACGAAAGCGAACGAGACTATAGCAGAAGTGACCAAGAACCTCGAGGACACCAGGTAGACATATGCGAAGGTCCTGGTCCCGACGGGAGACTGTTGGTCGCGCCTGGACGTGTCATATTAGGGTAACCGGGAGTCCGAAATTCCGATCCTTTCTCCTCCGCCTTCTCCTAACTCTATCTCCTAACTTTTCGCCGAACTCAATCTCTCAATTGCAAATCAGACCCATAGAAACGCTAGAAGACCACTTCTAACTGGTAAAAAAACCTTCAAATAGCAGCGGTTCAAACTGTGTCGATTGCAACTGAAGTTAACGTTGAAAAATAATTCGGCTCAAAAATGCAGGATTTGAAACAACGTAAAGTAGGCCAACTGTAATCCACATTAAAATGCTGAAAACATAATTGTGCTAAAAGCAAGGGTTGTCTCAGCTACCTTAGTCACAATATAAGCCAATGGACTGCACAATAAAAATTTAACTGGACATAATTTGAAAGTCTCAGAGCATCTAAGAGTGGTCTAAACTGACTCGCTCACAGTCCGCGTTAATGAAGGCTTTGAGAAATGTCGAATGCGAGGAATAATTAAGAAAACGGGATGAAAATCTCGGCTGAAAACGACGGTTTAAGCTACTGATTTATCTCGGGAGTATCTCCGGCGACCTTCTTCGTCAGGACTATCCTAACTGGTAAAAGTCGCAGGAGAACGACACATTCTCCTCTGGCGCGTTTCAGTCTCGATCGGATTCGAGCTGGCCGGTTAATAGTGACAAAGGAGCCGGCTAATCGCGGTAAGCTGACCAGTAAATTACCGCGATCAGGCGCTCGCCGGTGGAACCGGTCACCGGTAAATCGGCGGGCCAACGAACGACGTCACCGAATCTTTAATGGGCATTCGCATTTTTCAACTTCCCACGTTTCGGCTGGACCCGGGGGCCCCTAGGCCAGTCCTAAGCCGTGTGCGCCCGTAAATTAGATTTCTTCGAGGATGATTTGTAGCTCTTCTCTCCTTCTCTCTGTCTCTCTCTTGAAACCAGCTTGGAACCGATTTAGAAAACGGGTATATATGCAGCGACGCGTCTCGCGAATAATTCCACCGATCTGCTAAACGGACGATGAAACTTGGAAAATCGAGCCTCGCAGAGATTAGGTAGCTTGCAGGAGCCATTTAGGCTAGGTATCGTGCGCGATACACCGTGTCCCAGAATTTATTAGGTTCGCCATGAGGTCTTTGTATGTTTCTTTTCTTCTATTGGCATTTGCAAAAATAACTGTTCTACCGAAATAGGGATGCTGAAACATGCAACATTATATTGATCTATTAACTAGCTGGGCATCTCCTGGAAATTTGGGGATTGACATTCTGCACAATTCTCTGTCCCGAAAAAATTAATTCTGACCTTCTTTAAGACACAGCTGCAATTTTTAAGGGTACCGAGCGTTGCATAAAATTACAACACTGAATTAACCAGTAGAATCTCGCCATCGTCCTGTAAAATTGGGGGTTGAAATTCTACACTACTCACTGTCCCCAAAATTTAATTCTGAGACCTCTTAAAATCCAGTTGCAATTTTTAAGGGTACCAAGCGTTGTATAAAATTGCAACACTGAATTAACTAGCTAGGATCTCGTCATCGTCCTGTAAATTTAAGGGTTGAAATTCTGCACTATTCTCTGTCCCCAAAATTTAATTCTGAGGCCACTTAAAATCCAGTTGCAATTTGTAAGGGTACCAAGCGCTGTATAAAATTGCAACACTGAATTAACTAGCTAGGATCTCGTCATCGTCCTGTAAATGTAGGGGTTGAAATTCTGCAGTCTTTTAGAACTCGGCACCACAGAATACCTTTGGCCTGACCTAACTTTCTGCTGGTAATGAGCAGGTTCGTGGGAATAATTAAATGTTCGCCGGCCCGAGGAAGACGAATTCCGCTCCAGAGACCGCGAGGACGATCGACGCGAGTCGCGAGAAGGAAAAACGCGGAGGAATGTGCACGGCCGAGCCGCGTGGAACGTAATTGCCCGCGTCTGTTCCGTCCGCGAATAATAATTCGCGACTCGTCAAGAAAAATGCAGATGACTCGACGTGTGGCCCCGCTCGCCTGAAGACACCGCGGCAGACATTCTCTGGCTCGTGTGCGAGAGCCCGTTGCCTCTCTCTCCCGGGTTCGAGCCGGCGCTAATTAATCTCATTATCGGCTTAATCGGCCGGAGATGCGTATCAATTAATAACACCGTGTCGATGTGTTCTCGCCTCGCGTGTCCAGGGACGTCGAGAAACGAATTCGTCATCCGACGAGTCGTGTGCTTCCTCTTTTAATATGTGTTCGATCTTCTTCTCTGTTTTTTTTTCTGCGTCGGGACGACCGTCGAAACTCGTTTCCCGGTGGACTCATAATTTCGGATTAGGTCGCCGTGATTTGTGTGGAAATTAAGCGAATTCCGTAGCGAGGGACGCGATCCATGGGATCGGCACGGTCCCAGAAATCCTTAGGCCCCGTGAATCTCACGATTCCGATCCTGAATCGCGCCGTGAGCCTTCTTAATCTCTCGGAGACTCGATTTTCCGAGTTTCTGCGTCTCATCAGCATCAAACATAACACCTGCTCTGAGATTTTCAGACAAAATCATGTTTGTGTCTTCAGGCTTGAAACAGCGCTTCAATGATAAAGTCTCATACGATTGTACAATCACTCCACACTCGTTTCCCTCTCAAACGCCACCCATTAATAATAATTAAAACCACATTCATCAAGATCCGATCTGTTTTTCCAGCTCTTACAGTAATTTACAACTAGATAAAAAACTGGATAAGCCAGCTGGAGTGGAATGCGAATGACGAATTAACTAGTTACGGCCAGACAGCCAGGTCGATTATCCTGTAATTATTGGCCAATAATTACATTGTCGATGCTTGTGCACTTAACCCGGTGCATAGTTTCTGATTTGCGAAACAAGGCGCGAGAAGAAACATAATTCGATAAAAAGGATCGTCATTAGACTGCGGATTTTATGGATTCGCGAAAAAAATGGGTAGGCGAAATACAAAAAAGTAAAAAAATGAATTGCATTTAAGTGCATCGATACGTTATCGACGACTCACTGAAATTATTATAGGAAGAAACAAATTTTTCATTCGGTTCCAGTACCTTGCAAATGTGATGCAGACAACTTTTGCATGGTCTATACATTAGTTACAACCTATTGAAATTATTAGGAGAAGAAATAAATTTTTATGCAGCGCCCCATAATGGGAGCAATTTTTATTTTGCGGAAAGATCCGCAGATCCGCAGTCTTTGATGCCCACTCTTTATAAAAAATGTTGGTGCCCATTCGCAGATAACCAAATAAATTCTGATAAATTGCCTAACAATTAGCCATATATTTTCCCCGAATAAAAATTGCACAAATTTAAAAACTGGATCCAATGTGGGTATCCACACTCTGTCTACCTTCGCGAGAACTTCAAATTGCGGATAGCAGTGGGCCCGACGGCGACCGCAGGTGGCAGTACGGTCGCCGATAGCGCGAATCTCGTCTGTCGAACAGGCGAAATGGTTTATTAGTCGTCGGAGGCTAATATCGGGGATGTACAGCCGGCGGCGATAACTTTGACTCGTCTTTGATGTCGCGCACTCCTTTGTGCCGGCGCCGCGGCGGACAATGAGATCGCTGGGAACTCGCCTTTACGCCAGCTTGGCCCAGACGCGCTTTCCGATTTTTCCCCTCCCGCTCTCCACCTGTGTATTTCCTTTTTACTCTCCTTTTTCCTACGTCTATTTTTCCCCAGTCGATTTTTTATTTCCTCTCTCTCTCTCTCTCTCTCTCTCTCTCTCTTTCTGTCGATAGAGTCGACGGGGAGAGAGATAGAGAGAGAGAGAGAGAGAGAGAGAGAGAGAGAGAATCGTCGGGAACACAGCGAGTTAATAACGTCGACGTTTTCCATCGCCACCCCCTCCCCCTCCCCCCAATGACCGTGGACTGGTAACGAGATGTCTTCGACGAAGGGGGACGTTTACAATTACGCGTGACGCGCATGGATCATTTACCCAGGCAAAAGAGGATCCGGGCATAAATTGCGAGAGAGCGCGCGCGAGACGAGCGCTTGTCGCGATATAATCGCGAATCGGTGAATATACATTGTGCCCGGGGTTTAATAACGTCGAACATCTCGCTGAATCACCCCCTTTAGTTTCTTTTTCTGTAACCGATGCTCTCTGACTTTCGTTCTTCCTCTATAATCTCTTCTCGCGAGAAATAGTAACGATAACGATCGCGACGGATAAAGAATAGAATAACGTTTACATAAGTCAGAAATGAAGATATACGCTGTTACAGCAGAGAAAAAAATCGCCGGGTTCAAGACAGCATTGAATGGGGCACAGAGAATAATTATAATATCCTAGGGTGCCACCCCCGCGAATGTGAGTTTTTTATTTAATGCAATTAGACTCTCTTGTTGGCGCCGAGACAATTGATCTAATCAAACATTGATAGAAGCTATCAAGCGGCAGGAAGAAATATTTACATAAAAATGGCAATCAATAAGAGTGGAAGAAAATAAATATTTGACTACCTCTGTTGCCCCTACAAACGAGCCCTGGAAGCATACGAAATGCTCTAGATACAGTCTGTTCCACAATAGCGTGGACGCGATATCTGTGAAATTTGATACCCTATACAGCAAAGATTGTGCCAGTCCGAACATACAATGTCTCCTCTAATACGCAATAGCCCCAATTCTCGTAGTATCATTACTGTCACTGAGAAGTTCAAGTCATTTCGAGATGAGTGCCGTATACGCTAAACGGAAAACGGTAAACGGAATGGAAAACAACGAATGGTGTCAACGTGTTGGATTGGCCCCCGAAAATGTTTTGTCTCTCATGAAGTACAAACTCCGAGGAAAGCGTATTTTAAATTTGAAGACGCTAGTTCGCCGTATTCGCGAAATATGGAGATCTCTTCCTGTCTCATACGCTGCAATGCTGGTTGAAAGTATGCCCAGACGTTGCGAAGCAATAATCGCTAATGGCGGTGATTGGACACATTATTAAGCAAGTGCGTATTAGTTCTTTAAATGTACTTTCGACCTATACAACCTTTTTTACAGAAAAGATTTATTTGCACTCGGATCTCGCGTCCACGCCATTGTGAAACAGACTGTAATTGCACTCGTCAAAGAATACAGTAACCTTTACGCAAGACCAAAATGGGTGAGATAAAAATAAATTCTCGAGTGAATACCGTAACAACAAAGGATCGAGAAAAAGAATGTATAAATAATAATTTTAATAAGAGGGGCTCACAGAAAATAAATATGTAACCTTTGTGACCACCATAAACGAATTCTCAAAGCGTAGATTTAGCGCGGATGAAGTGCTTCGCATACTGTGCCCTGTGCTTCGCGAATTCTTGCTTCTTTTTACAACCCTATAGTGAACAACAACCTCATGCACGATTTGTCAAGTTGATTAAAGAACGTGCAAAAATTATACGCAGCTTTTTCCACAGCATTTTCCCGTTGAAGGAGCGTGTTTTATCGAGTAGGTAGCACAAGAGCCACCCTCGCAGGGGTTGCGTATCGCAAATATTCACTGCTCTACGAGCCTCGAACCTCGGTTTGAGCCGTGCACAATGCGCCGTCGACTAGCTAGCAAATAGATTTCCCGTCGTGTATTTTTGAGCGGCGGGACGCGAATGAGGTCCGCTCGATGCTCGGTCTCTCTGGTAACGGTAATGGTCGAGAAAGGGACCGGAACTTGTCCGTGGCTATAAAATACTCTGGACCGAGCCTCGGTCTCGAATCATCGAAATTCCATTGATTCAGGAATCGATGGCTCGGTCACGAACCTGCTCGAGCCTACGCGAAACGTAGAAAAGGTTCAACACCTTGTTCCCGTTTTAATACCCCGAGACCTGACTCCACCGAACTGTGCTCGTCTAATTGCTAATTTCACATCGATTTTATACAATTCATGCGAGAATGTACTTTGGAAAATTTAACAATTCTATGTTAACCCTATCTCAATTTTCTGACAGTCTGCAGGATCTTCTGACGTGTTGCTTTCACGGAGGATTTTGACTTAAAAATGATTGTTACAAAATTAGTGCCACCGAATATCAATTTATCGATGCTGTAATTCGTTAATGCCAATCGCTTCTGCGAACAAAATCGGTAAAACTCGCGCGTGACGCGTAATATTCCCGCGACAATCAACGTGGTGTTAAGGAATGCAGAGTGCAGTATGCAGTCTCCGGTGCAGGAAGAGAGTCTCGGGCTTGCGGTAGAAATTCTCGAGCGTCTCGCAACTGGTGCAGGAGTCGATACACTGTGATTCGACGAACGAGAGCCATTTTTCTTCCATCTCTAGCCCGTCGCGTCGTCGGTCCGGATTGGAGCGGGTCCAGCGTAACGCATGCGTGGCCACGCATTCGTACGTGTGTTCACGTGCTAGGGATTGTTAGCACACCGTGTTGCGAGTGCGCAGACGCCGCCGCGGTGCATCCGATGCACCGGAGAGAGGCCGCGCCGGAGAACGATCAGCCGCGATAACGGTGCACACGTTTCGCGAAACGCTGCACCGCTGCACCGCTGCAAGTAGAATCGTCCGTCCGAGCCAGACACGGCGCGCTACTGGAAACCGCTCGCGGACACGCAATTAGCGTCTACCGGCGATTATTCCATAATTTTTTGAAAGTCGACAAACAGGTCGATCCCAGCAACGTGATCTAACAATTTTATTATGAAAGTAGACTTTTCAGCTTCTTTCCGGTGCAGCACTATTCTTTTAAAAACGTATTAATAGGCTTGCGGTGGATAAAAAGAAAAGCAGCTTGTAGATGTTTATGCAAAGATAATAGTCTTGATGAGCAGAATTTTATGCATTTTTGGCGAAAACGAGTGTGATTCCTAAGACAATTATTTCCTGCAACTTAATAAAACTGCTGAAAAGGGAGACCTATTTGGTGCTTATGTCTTGCAATTAACGCAAACAATTTGTATTTTTCATAAATATTCGCAGTCTATTCTGCTTATTCTCGTTGGAAATACATAAAATTCTCAGTCTGCTAATAAGCTAACCTGATAATTAAGGAAGTAATTCATTATATAATAAATGCAATTATAATGTAATTTTCTCGTTTCAAGCCTGAACCTGTTTTCTGACGAGCGAAGCGTGCATTGTTGCATTTGCGTTTCTATGCATTTGTTGCATGTGTAAATTTTTGGGAGATCGTGGAACAGGTATGTCTGTGGAACGGGTCTATGTCGTACTCCGTTGAGCTGAACCGTTGGGGAGTCTTGATGGTCCTAATTGATCGGGTTCGAGAGGGCCATTATTCCATTTTCCCAGGGATTCGTGGGACATGTCCCAAATTTAGCGAATCAAAGGGACTCGTGTAACAGAGTGCATCGCGGAGGAGCACGGCGTAGGTCCGTCGTCAAAGGCCCGGGGTGCACAGGACGAGCTGCATACACAGACTGCCCGGGAACTGTGGAAAATGAAACTCTAACAGTGGTGTGTAGCTGACGCGAGAACAGCCGCTCAAAGGAAGAGAGAGGAAAGAGAAAGAGAGAGAGAAAGAGAGAGAGAGAGAGTGAGGAGAGAGTCTCTCTGTGCTGTGAGCTGGTGACGAGGGTGTAGGCGGAGAGAAAGAAAGAAAGTCGGAAGAAAGGGAAGGAAAATCTCGGCGCGCACCTGTGCACGTATGAGCGAACGTGTAAAGGCGAATGGTGGGAACAGAGGGGAAACAGAAAAGAGCTGGGAGAACGAAAAGGAGTAGGAGAGTACCGACTCTCTGTGTGAACGGCTAGGAGGCTAGGGAGGGCGGAGGGGAAGGGGGAGAGAGAGAAGTGCAAAAAAAATGGGGGAAGGTGCGAATCACGCTCCCGCGAATCCTTTCTCCGGCGCCGCGAGGGTGCACTTAATTGCGAGTTTAAGTAATTAGTACGCGAGTCGGGAGCGCGTCGCTCGTCCTCGCTCGGTCGCTCGGTTCCGCGAGCACGGCGCAGCGCCCTTTATTTCTCTCTCTCTCCTCCCTCTCTCTCTCTCTCTCTCTCTCTCTCTCTCTCTCTCATTTTCTCTCGTCTTTTCTCCAGTCGGCTCGTTCCCTCTGGAGGATTCTTCGGGGAACACGAGGCAACGGGGTTGTTTCTGTTGCGCGCCTCGGCCCAGGCCGAATAATTGCAACGACGTCGACGTCGACGACGACGATGACGAGGCTGGATTGTAATTATAAAATGGCGTTTCGGACGTCCTTGCCACTTTCCAGGGAAGAAGGACCATCGTCGACGCTCGGCGCGGTGACGCTCGAGAGGAACAGGAGTACCCGTTACGTCGAGTATTGGGACGTGTAATGAGCAAGCTGCGACGAGCTTCAAAGCGCATCGCTTCGACGCGCCTCGACGTCCGCGATTGTTACTCCCCGTGGCGGTGACGTCACGCCGACGAAGAAGCCGATAACGCCGTCGAAAGTCGCGGAGACGCGTCACCGATAACGCTCGCTGGATTGCTGTGATAAGCTTCCTGCGACCGGTTGCCGACGAATTAAGTATCGGCCCCCGAAAACTTGCGGAGCTTGCGTTCGTTTTTGATACTTGTGCACGCCGAAGCGGTGGTAGAATTCGTGGGAGTCTTATATGATTTTGGGTGGGCGTAGCAGGATTCTCAAATTTAAGTGCTGAGAATTCGGCGATAACGATTTTGATGACTTGGTCCCTGTAGCAATGCTACCTTGATCGGTAGACTACAGATTTGCAAAGTAAAAATTGCATGCGCCGATTAGGAGATGCAGGAGACACGTAGACGTTTATTTCTTTGCTTCATACTTTTAATGAGCTGGAAACAACATTTGAATAAGGTGCCGAAAGGTCCCAGTTCGATCGTGATCCCGGAGGGTTCGCGCGGTGTAGAGGCAAGAATCATGCGAATCGATTCGCAGGGAACAAAGGGGACCCACGGAATCGGCGAACCGGAGTTTCGCGCACCCTCTGCTCGGCTTTCCGCCCCCGCGCAGGTGACAAAAGGCGAACGGCGAGGCATCTCGCGCCCGCACAATATATATTCGCGCGTAATTCACGCTCCTTTTCCGAGCGTGGAAGCCCCTCGAGGCATTCTACCTTTTAATTAGCCTCATTACCATAAAATAATTACAAAAAATTACAGTGGCGTGCAGCCCTTGGTGCAACGGCGGTGCAGTCGCGGTGCAGGCTGCGCTGCCGTCACACGCCGACGAGTTCGTACGTCCACGGCTCGCCCTCTCTCTCTCTCTCTCGCTCTTTTTTTCCATTAATCGCGAGCCGACGGTCTCTCGACGCCGAGATAATGCGCGGCTCTCTTTTTTTCCCCCGTTCGCGTTCGACCGAACCGGCCCCAGGGAGTGGATCTCGCGCCCACGTGCTCTAATGAGTAATTAGTAATTAGCAGCGACACATCCCGCGCACATCCAGCGCGAGCAGTCACGCATTTATCGCGTAATTAGGTGAGCCCGAGCCCGTCATTCGGGTTTATCGAATCCCGTTGCTGCCGACGAGGGGGTGGAGAGAGCTCCTTTGCTCTTTTTATTTTTCTCCGTGAGCCCCGATTGTGTCGAATACGGTGAAAAGTATTTCTCTCTATTTTTCTCTCGCCCCCGCTGCTCTTTCTCCCAAGCCCCCGCACTCGAAAAAGAGAGCACAGTCTCAAAGGGGAAATCGAAGAACGAATTGTGTGCCAGTTTGACGCTGTTCGCTTTGGCGCTTCGAGTTCGGTTGCGGGGAACAATTTCGTAGAACATTCGTCTCGAATGATTGCCATGGAGATCCAAAATTTCAAACTATTATAGTTCCTTGTCCTTTCAATAGTGGTCCCACAACATTTGCTTCTTCGTCTCCACATCACTGCGCAATTTTTATTCAGAATAAAAATTGTCCGTATTAAGTGGACATGAATGTCCTTGCTAAATCATCTTAATCATCAGAAAATACTGCAAGTCTTTCTGAATTCTTTAAATGTCTGACACGTCTGTTCCTTACAATAGGACAATTTTTATTTTCCAAGTGTTTGTCTAATTTTATTACACATATTTAGTCTAATGTTACAGCCGCAGATTGCACTACACAGAATCATTATAGAAGAAACATTTATACACATCACTTACTTCCAATATAATAAACAGTCCATCGAATAAATGCAAGTTCCGATTTCTTGTTTCTAATTATAATTTCAAGTTGGGATCAAGACCTCAGAAAATATTGATTATCCTCAAAGATCGAGCTCTTCCGGCCCGCAGAATAGCTGTCGAGTATCCACGATGGTTCCCGGGCGTTTGAAGTTGTTAAATGATTAAATAGATGATTTTTTTTCCCGCCAGAGGAGTTGCTATTGTAGGTGTAATCGGAAATGATGGAAATTAATTCGACACGGCCATTCCCGTCACGAATTTGAATACTATGTAACTTAAATTGATACAGGCATTGTGATACAGTGGAACGTGGCGATTATTCGATGAATAGGGAACCGGCGAGTCATCGAGAGCCGGGGTCGAACACTGTGACGAGTTAACTCGTCTTCCACGGTTAATTCTCTCTGTAATTTTACCCCTGTCCTGGATTTTTAATTGATTGCCTCCTCGCGCGTTCGGATTTTTGTATTTGCTCAGTCTGCGTACATTTTGGCCGCCCCCTTTTTCTCCCGAGCGAGGGATCGATCGAATCTTAATCAAAGATCTGGGTTAGGATTAATTAAAAAAATATCATCTTGTACCTGTATACATTTGCTGTAGTAAAATCGTTCGACTTGACCAAGATAGACGACTGACTTTAACAAAGTACACGAAGAATCGCGAAGAGCGATATCGACGATCGATACAAATCCACTGAGGGATCCAGATATAAATCCAAAACACCTGACCAGAGAGAGGCATTGACCCGTCTCGCGCGTCATCAGCGTGGAACAGTCGTCATTCGCGGTTGTTTGCGTCAAGAGCGGCTCCAGGGTAGCAAACCAGCGACGTCTTAATTACGTTCACCGGCATCTGTGCCAACGCGACGTTATCGCGGTGTAAATGTTAACACTTGGGAGCTGATAAGGAGCCACATAGCCGATGCAGTAGGCCACGCTTTCCGCGAAACGATCGACCAGGTGCCGTATCTCGAGACCTGCCGGTTTCGCGATTCCGAAACGATTCCATTCGATTCTCCGTCAATTCTCCAGAGTGAAACACGGAGTGACTTCCTCTGGTCCGACGATGGTTTTATCAACGGCGAACGGGAGAGCAACTGTTGATGTCTCGTGGACAAAGATATCCTGTCGTCCTGAAACATCCGCCGGGGACGTCCATTGAGCCTTCTCGATGACGAAACTTGCCTCATAACAAAAGTGTCCGTTTCGAAAGACGAACGTTATGGCGCGAAGGGACGAGAGCGGCGCAGGGGCCAAAGAACGGGACAGGCGAAAAGAAATGGCATAATTTGTCACCGTGGACGTCGCTCGGCCCGATACATCGCGCCGCGACTGCGATTAATCAACCAGCCGACGATAAATAATTAAGATTCGAGCGGTCGCCGGGTCGCCTCATTAATTACCGGTCCGAGGGCTTTCTACTAATTGTGAGCTGTCCGTTTCCATTCCTACCCGGTCCCGTTTCCCTCCGGGCGATCGTATCTGCTGTTCGAAAACGATTTCGCGCCGCGGGAGAGACCGAGGAGAGGAGAAACAAGAGAGTAGAGAGAGAGAGAGCAGAGGGAGAGAGAGGAGAGAGAGAGAGAGAGAGAGAGGCGCGTCCCGCTCGCGGAGAGAGATTCTGCGAAAGAAAAATAGCCCGTTATCGGCGGCAGCGTTTCGCGATTCGCAGCACGCGCGAATTAATTACGTTATCGCGGCCGGTGGCCGGTTTAACGCGGCCCGTATCGCGGCCGCGTGTTTTCGGCCGATTTATCGATCATCGAGTTTTAATTACGGACCGGCGAACGCGCCGTGCCCCCAAACTCCACCGATCACTATGCCTCCTGCATTAACCACGGGCCGATAGAGCCGAGTTTTTCGGCTTCGAGCCACTCCGAACCGTTTAAAACTGTCCCGCGAACATTCTCGTTCGATTAAATTACACGCGAAGAATCTTCGCTGCGAAAAACTGCTTCACGGAGAACAGACATTTCCAACTTCTGTCTCTGTTGCAGACTGATCTGCGCAGTATTTTTCCATCTCTGTAAATATTCGTTCCGAAATGGTTCCAGGATCAATCCTCGTTGCAACATTTCCGGAACTCACGACAATGATTATTGTATCCGTTGTACATGCGCACATGTTTTACAAAAACATTGTCGAAAAAGAGGAAACATGGTAGGTATCGATCTTCAACAGAGCGCTGGAATAAGTAAAACAGTCCTGTGTTTTTCATATTCGTGCACCGCATGTTATTCCGAATAGGAAGTTCAACATTTTATTTTGTCTTTTTATTTTATAGGTAATATTGAAATTTGGGGTATTAAAAAGAAAAAATTAGAAACAACATACTTTGGAGTAGAATGTGATACGGAGCGGAACGGGACATCGAAGTGAGAACTGTGGATGCTCGGAAATTTCGGTGTTTCGAGAACCTTGGTCGATATTATGACGCTGTTTTTGGGTAAATTCTGACACCTCGATCGAGGAGAGGAGAGGAGAGGCTCGCCGAGGTCGATCGCCGATTTTCGACGCCGTACGTCAGCTATCGCTTATCTGTTTCGGTGAACCACGAGAAAAACATTTTCGCGTTCTGCGACGCAAAAGACCAGTGTATGCGCCCTAGAGATTAGCTACATGGTCGAAAAGCTGCAACCAATAATTAGTCAATTAACATCGCGGTCTCGGAAATTGCAATTTCAGTGAGGAAAGATCTGCTTTTGAGCGAAAGTGAATAAATGAATAATCGAGATAGCACTTGGAATCTGTATGCAGAGTTATTCTACCATAGATTATTTTGTAAATAATATTTATTTCGTCAGAAAAATTGCAGTATGTCCCTGTTAAAACGAAAACAAAATGCCATTCATTTTCGTTGGTACACAGATTCTGTAAAAACTCATAGCAACTAATAATCCACTTCGGTCACCTATATCTGCTAACATAAATATTTGCCACTGTATTCAACATTTCCAGCTGCCATAAACGCAGAAATAGTCTCTACTTACAGTGATACGATATCTTTCTATCTGTTCTCACAAAAGCCGCAGAAAATGCCTCTATGATCGACTTGCTAAATTTCGAAATAATGCACGAGTGAAACTCGACAAAGTAAGGATTCCTCCGCGTAATTAGGGCCTAAATAACCATGACACAGTGTAGAAATTATAACGTATCCCACGCAGAATCTGAATGGTCTCGAAACTTCGCCATCAAAGTCCTCCAGGGTTTTTCATTTTCGCTGAAAGTACGAAAATTGTTGCACGTCCTTTTGAAAAAGGTTTCGCGAGTGTTTCGAGGGTGGCTCTCAGCGGCGGCGCCCCGAGGCGCTGACTTTAATTAACCATCAATGTTCGGAGCAGAAATCGCGCGCGGAATCAATTATGCGAATAATTTACGAGGGTCTCGGCGGCGCTGCGCGCGTTTCTAGCTTGGCTGTGCACACGCGGGGCTCGGTTTAACGGCAACATTGCTCGCCGAGAGCCGATGAGAATATAATTGCCGAGTCATTCATCAGGCATCGGCCGCCGCTGCACACTGCACGTGAATTACGTTAGAACGGATCGCATGCACCGACGGAACGTCCGTTTGGCCGAGAATGATTCCGCGTGCATTCCGCCAGGAACGCTTCGATTCCGACGCCGACACTGTGCGCTCTTCGGGCCCACAACGTACCGGAAGACATACGAACAACATCGTCATTTTCATTTTTCCTGGTTGCTCGGAATAATATTTATCGCATGGGTGGACAGAAGGGTCTTCGTGCAAATTGCAATTTCGAGAAATTTAACGAGGAACGCTTCATCTATCTTACTTAAACTCGTCAAGACATTAAGCGAACGGATTAACTCGTCACACTCATTTCTACAAGTTGCTGGAAATATTTATTGCTTGGCAATTATGCATATTGGAGAAAATCTCTCTTGAATTTTTCAAGAAATTGAAATATGAGACGAAGAATGTTCCATTGTAGCTCGATTGACGATTAGAAATTGATTTCACGGCACGATAAACAATAGCCGCTGAATTACGAGCGAGCCATCATGCAATAGTGTTTTCCTAGTGGCATTAGAGGGAGATAAGATATGTTCAATATTCGAGTGACGCGACAAACAGTAGCTGTATCTCTCGCTTGATTCAACCTCAGAAATCATTTCCCTCTAAATCACCAATCAACGTCCGTTTTAACTATTTTAGTCCCTCACTCTCGGGGGGGGGGGGGGGGGGCTGTTGAATTTTTATGGTCTGCACTTTTGATTCCCTGTAATCGAGAGAGAGGCGAAACGTGTTATTGCAGTGTGCGTACACAGAGTTGCCTGAGAAGTTTCCTCGAAGCAGCCATAAATTATCCAGGCTGGCTGCCGATAGACGGCATAGCGGGGAAGCGGAGGCTGCCAATTATCGTTGCTCTACTGGCTCGACAAATATTCAGAAGTCTTTAACCCTGACGAGAGCCGATTTCAGCGCAACAAACGTCACGAACGATCACGGTTAACCGCGGTTAACATCGCGGCGGAGAAGCGCGAGCAGTCGCTGCGCCGTGAAACCGGCCGATAACGCCTCGAATATGCTAAATTGCATAAGAGCGCCGCCGATAAATATGCATCGGACGCGCCGATGCGTGCGTCTACACGTTTTCCCCTCGAGTTTTTCCATCCGAGAGAGAGAGAGAGAGCAACGCAGACGGAATTCGAATCGGAGAGACTCTCCGCAGGATTTCGATAGGCCGTGCGCGACGCGAGAACCACTCGCGACAAGGATTCACGGCCGGGATCGATCGATCCTCTGTGTACAAACAGAATCCGACCTTGCGCGATACATTCTAATCTGCTCGTGACGTGTGCCGGTGCTCGCGTCACGACGCTAAAATTAAACGTCGGTACGTCAAATTCGTTTCGACACATCCTATCAGACTGGTGGTTCAATGGAATCGTTCGGCCGTTCGTTTGTTTATTTAGTTTAACGATGTCGATGCACTTGGAAACGAGATTGAAGGCGAACTGGACGCCGGAGGAATAAATTTCCAGAATCATTTCAGAGAGTTAAATTGACTGGAATCAACTTTAGTGTTATTTTATCCTGCGGATGTAGGATCGGTACACTGCAGACTTTATGCTTTTATTGCGCGCATGACCGTACTGAAAACTACAATATTCAAATCATCGTCAAGGTTTAGTAAAATCTTATTTGCGACAGGACACAATATACGGGATCATTCAATTTTGATTTCCAAAGAGAAGAATTAGAGCTGAGAAATTTTTCGTTTGCTCAAAGGATCACAATAATTTTTAACTGACGATCTACGCAGAAGGGAAGAAATTACACGAGCTAGCAAATTTTTGGTCCGCAGAAAGGATTACAGTCTAAAGATACCCGAACCGTGTATATATCACTTGAATTATGTTTCAGGGATACGTTTCGTGATGAAGATGTTAAAAATGATGAGGGATAGGTTTCCCCGGCGTCTCAAAGTGATTTCGAGCCCTTTGTTCGTGCGGAGATCGCCGCGTGACAGAGTGGACGATGAAAAGACGAGCCAAGGACCGGGAATATTGAAAAATTACGGCGTTACGTAACCTCGGACGAAACGTCCCGGAGATAAATGCGTGTCCCGCTAATTTCCGCCCTCGCGGCCGTCTACGGGCCGCGCGTCTTTTTCAACGCATGCGGCATAGGTGTCACGAGGATAGCGAATTTCATTTATTATTCTCGCGGGCCCGCGCGCGCGGCTCCCTCGGCGAGAGAGGGACAAGGCAGAAGGAGGCCGCGAGGATTTCTTTTCGCCGGCGACACACGCGACATTTATCACGCGTGTGACATTTTAATTAAATACGATGACAGTCTCGGTTCGGCCCACGAAATGTACCAAGCCTCTGGCGAGAGCCTCGCGCTCCGTGGGAACGGGTCTCGCGCGAATTAACACTTTTGTAAACGATCATTTTTCCTCTTCCATACCGAGCACTGGTTTCAGCTGCAAATTTTAAAACAGGCCGCTTCGAAGCTAATATTTATTGTAAAATTTGTTTCAAAATGCTGGACCCGTAGCTACTCGCTACTGGAAATGAGAGGTAAAAAGACCACCTCGTGAATTGACAGATTTAGGAAGAATGACAGATGTTACTTTGATGGAGTAAAACTGGGTGTTATTCGGGAGGATATGAGTTTGAAATTGGCGAATGTATACTATAAAAGTTCTGCTAAAATATAGCTTTTGTAGTTATTTGCTACCTCGAACGGGAACCGAGATTTTCACTATGTTAACAATGACGCAAATATGCGTCATCGGCCGTGAGTGTGTAAACTTTTTCTGTGACCATTATTTCTTTAGATATTCTGCTTCCTTGTGATACAGAGAACAAGCTGTCAACGTCTTCAATGGAATTATCAGTTAAAATATGCTTGAAAATATACGTAAAACATCGTTACCATCTCAATATTTCGTTTTCTACAATACTATCAATTATTTAACGAATTGTCTCTACGAATTAAAAATAAATACCAAGATTTCTATGCTGCTAGCACAGTAAACGATCCGACAATAATTTTCGCAGAATAATGCTGTAACTTTCGCGTTTTGTGAATCATTTTTTTCCAGTTGCGAGAGCAGCTAGCAGCGAATCGGAGTTATTTACGGTCGACGTGCGGCTGATTTCGGGTTTCGCGCGCGATCACAGAAAAAGGTGTATTATTCAAACGAGGCGGCAAGGTGTAATTATCATCGATCGGGTGGAATCTCGTTCCGCGAAGCGTAGGCGTGATTTCAGCGTGAATTTCCGAGCGGCGGCGTGCGCCGACGCGATGATTAGACTCCCTCGTAATTAAGACACGCCAGGAACTCGTTAAATTACATCGGGCAACTCGATGGAAATTAGTAAGCATCAACTTAGTACCAATTCCCGGTGGTCGGATTAATGGCAATCCCGCACGCGAAAACAGTTACCGGGAAAAATCGCGGTAAACCGTGACTCGGGATCTCGCCGCTGACATTACTTTGTATAGTTAGTTAACGCTCCCATTACACAGTCGAACAGGCAATCAGACCGTTCCCAGACGGTTCCCTAATTGCTCCAGAAATCAACTTTCTCACCGATTCTCAAAAAACCAAGAAGAAAATGAGAATCTATATTTCACTCACGAAAGACAAGGCGTGAGAGGTGGTTTAACGCGACTCGGAAGGCAGTTATGCGAACGCGCTATGAAGGCCACAGTTTCTACACTCGTTGCCAGCTCGAGTTCGAATCAGAACAGTGCACCAACACTGTCAAGTCTTCGGGGTACCACAAGAGGTCGAAATTCGAGGGTCGCGACAAAGCCGCGAGCTCCTATTCGTCCTCGATCCCATCGTGATCCATCGATCCGAGGACCAACCGGAATCGGAACAATGTCTAGGAGAGGGTTGGTGGGGGTTGGCTGGTCGGGAATAATTAAGACGACGTCATTATATCGCTTACGGGGCCATTCAGCGTCGAAATTAGCGTCGACCAGCACCGAAATCGCAATCGGCTCGGCGATCTTCCCCGACGACGATGTGCAGGTCCGATAGGGGGTCGCTGGCTGAGCCGGCTGCCCGATAAGGGCTCACCGGAGGGGCTCCCGGCCGGTCGCCACCGAAATTAAGACAAATCGCGGCCGGCCGATTGCGATCGCGTCCAATTAACCGGCGGACAGATCGGCCCCGGCTGCGATTCGTCGGCCGGTCGCGACGCTCACATGCGAATCGAGCATTAGGGGGTTGGCGATCGCGGCGGACTACCGCGGCGCGAAGATTGGCAAGCAAGCAAAGCAAGCAAGCAAGCAAGCACCGCACCGCAAGAGCACCGACTCGACTCTCTCCTGTTTTCGTTTCGGGACGATAATTCGAGAAGGACGGCGTGTACGGCTACCGGAATCGTGTCGTTCCGTTCGGCCCGAGGTCCGGGTTATCGGCCGGGACACCGGTTTATCAGTGGCTGCCCGCGGCCCGGCTGAAAAATCACCGGCCGGAAAATAATTGTTAAGTGCTTTATTAGCGCAATAACGCACGTCTGGGGTGTGGAAACGGAGCCAACGAGGGGAGATAGCAAGCCCACGCCTGCCACCGGGAGCCACCTTCGCGATTTATGGCCGACCCGACGCTGTCTACCTCTCGTTCTCCCTTGTCCGGCAGGTTTTTCGCGTTTCCTTTGTCCGACTCGCACCAAAGGACGCCACTTCGTTGTTGTTTGCTAGCCGGAGAGAACGATTGTCGCTAATCGAACATGTTTCGTAATTCCCGATACCGAGTCGACCTTGAGTCGACCTGCTCGGACGATCGCCTTTCGAAGCTACCGCGGTATTTGTGTTTTCGTGGAAACGGTCTTCAGCGATGTTCTCTATTTGACTGTTCACTCGGATATCACTTTTGCAATGTAACAGGATTGTAAAAAATCTCCTCGATCTTTATCTCCCCACAGGCACTCAGTTCGTTCCCGGCTTGTGGGCAGCAAACTGTGTACTCTTCAAGTTAGAAATCTGAATGTTTCCATTACTAATCCATTGGACCTCCATGATGTGTCTCTTGATAGTAGAATGGGTGAAGGGTCAATCGGAAAAGTGACAGGCCCTTGGAAAAGGGTTCGCCAGAATGTTTACCGTACCAACATTGTCCCGCATCGAGAACACGTTCGCGTCAAGATCGTTCGGTTTAACTGATCGGCGTGTGGCAGATGGGGGTGACGAGGGTCTTCCGACGCGTTGCGATCAGAAGAAGGCAAACAGGACGCTAACTACTAGAAATCCCGAGTTACTGCACCGTTCATACGCAACTGGAACGATGATCTTAATCTATTTCCTGAAGCGTCTCTCATTAATCCCCACACGGTATCGATTCAAACACAGAATTTATGTTAAATCGACGTCATTCGTTTCCTTTAAAGCGAAACAAAATTTTGTTATTCCCGTTACGATAATTTAAGCGTCAATTTATGCATACAGACTTTTGTTTTATCTCCTACGGCATTATTAGCCCCTTCCACTATAACACCGCACGTGATCGATTTCCGTTAAACCAAAATAAAATTCTACTCTGTTCTTGCTGATATTTAGCCATTAGATTCTTAAAGGTTCTAGTCATTGTCGGGGACTGGAGCAAACCGTAGAGTAACCGAGTAGTGGTTGAAAAGCGAGGAACAAGTGTCCACAATACAACTAGCGGTTCTCCGAGCAATCCTCCTGAGAATGATCGAGCGAAGGCCCGGGCCCAGGAAATGGGTCAACGTTCTCGCGAGAGGGCAATAAATACCAAGGGAACGGCGTAATTTTCGGGGGCAGCGGGATTCGGTCGTGGTTAATTTCACCAGGGACGATCCAAGAATAAAACCGACCAAGCCGGGGAAGAGGTAGCCCTGGCCAGGTTTAAAAGAAGTGAGAGAGAGAGAGGGGGGGGGGAGAGAAACCCGTCTCGGAGAGGTTTTGTCCCCCGAGTGTATCGGGTGCCGTGATCCCGGTTAGCAGTCGAACCGGTGGTGCTATTAACGACATTAACGCTACTCCGGGCAAACACGGCCCTATATCATTCCTACGGGGCCTGCGGAATAATAAACAATAAATTCCGGTGAAATACGGCGTCGAACAAGCGTAACCCATTTGTTTGCGATAAACTGACCCCGCAAGCTAGTCGGAACCAGTCTGCGACGATCGTGTCTTAAGAGAATTCTTCGCGACTCGCCCCCTGTAGGCAACCAACCCCCTTTGACCAGCGAAAAATTCTCCCGACGGAAGATTCGATCTCGAGCTCCTCAATTTCTACATTTTTCATTATTTCAACGCTAAGCCTGAGCCTCGAAAGCAACTAGTATATATTGTCTTATAAAATTGACGAGATTGAATTTATTCAGACTTCGCGCGGTTCTTATTGCAATTGTGCTCTACTGGAAATATATTTATAACTTCAATAATCGTAAAATAAAAAATCTGGAGTCGGTCATTTCGTTTAGTGTTAAGTCATGTAGAAATGAATAAAATTAAAATTTCTCCGTGGTGTATAATTTCCGGGAGGAAGAAGAAGCAGAAAATTAACTTTATGTACTCTCCAATGATCGAGTATCGACCACGAGAAGATACAATTATTACTCGGCTGAGAGGAAATTGATGACACAGTACATATTTAGTAGACCGTGATCACGTGTATCACTCGGTATTCCAAATCAAAGGGGTGAAGAGAGTTCTCATCAATTGAGAGGCGAATTTTTGGCGACGACGTTTTTTTATTCGCGATTCTCAGTGTCGGAAAGTCGCGGTCCGAACGGTTCCCGGACACGAACGCACCGCGGATTAAGGAACTTAATAAGCGGCCGATTAAAAATGCAACCCGGACGTGAAACGCAAAAAGAAGCAGAGCGGGCGCATCGTCGAACTCCCTCGGTCGCAAAAATACGATCGCGCGTACGTTATCGTGCCAATTAACAAATTGGAGGGACCAACTGGATTCCCGATGACGGCCGTTCGTTGCCATAACTGTCCTGCTCGTGCCATAAACACGGGTACCGTCGACAAAACGACTGCGACGAGTATGGGGAGCCCATGGGCGCGGAAACCAACCGGGAGGCGAAGAGGCGAGAGGACCTTTTGGGCCTACGGGGGACCAAATATTGGTACCCGAATTATGCGAGGACGTTCAGTCGCTTATACAAAGTGGGCAAAGACTTTTAATCGGCGCCGCAATTAACGAAACAACTTCTGTGAAGTTAAATCTCCTTGGACTTCTGCTGGGAGCTGAGAACGGTACCAATAAAGTATTTTTAAATCGCTCTCTACTTATTGCCTTGTTGTAAAATATTCAATGTTACCTGATAGAGTATTCTAAAAATGCTATAGGGTAAGGGACCCAATTACCGTGGGGGTACCAATTATATTGACTATATTAATTGTACTCATTTTTAAAGCATAATGGATATTAAATTTTTTTCATTAAAAACAGGTAATATATATGTTATATATCTCTCTTTTAATATTCATTATGCTTTATAAATAAGGACAATTAATGCAGGCACAGTAATGTGTACCCCTACAGTAGTCCCTTACCCTAGTCCAGTCATTTTTGGGGGACATTTGGTGACAGTGTTTTCTGAAAAATGGTACCGAATAGGTATTTTTGAAGATTTTTTTGAAATCGTTCTTCCGGGTGCTGAAATCGAATTATTCCTTTACTATGCAATCTGGTACGAAACACATTTAAATAATTGCATGGGAAGAATCTCTCTTAAAGGTTTTAGTGTCTTTTTGTACACCCAATAGAAAACGGTAACTACTATTATTAGCATTTGTACTAATATCATTTTAACGTTCTCAGAAGAATTTTTCTGGAAGCTAAATTCAATTTACTCTTTTCTCATGGGACACGTCCCGTCGAAAAATTGAAAGATTTTGTTTTAGTAATTTTTCTGGAGGTCCAAGTCTTCTCATTCTCTCCATAAAATATGGTATTGTGTCTGTCTTTATTAAGTTTCAAGATGTCGCAGTAGTACACGGCATAGCGTACAGTGGAAGATGAGTATCAATCGGCTAATTGCCAGCCGGTAAAAAAATGGCACCGAAACGTATCTCTGAGGGATCGCGTACCAGGACCCACGGCGAATCCTTTGGCCAAGGGAGACCGGGTTATTGGCTGGTAAAGCTTACTTGAACGTTAATAACAAGGTCGTTTCACACCGGATACTCGATTGCACGGTGGCAGCCTGCCAATATCCCTGCGCGGCTCCATAAGGAGTGCGTTTTAGGTAATTGGCCGTGAATATTATCTTACTCGGGGGTTAGTCGAGTCAGGAGAGTCGGGAAAGGGAGAAAGCAGGGACGACGATACCTTGGCGAACCTGTGAGGGGATTTTTTCCATGGTGAAATCCAACACTGACATCGACACTTCCTCCTATCTGTCAGAACTTGCCCGAGAATCCAACCGCGAACCAACCAATTTACATCAGAACGATTTACATCAGACTCACTACGAGACCACACTACACGAAGAAACATTGTAACCTTTAAAATTTCTGTGAATTTCAGAAATTCTCTGAATTCTTTCTTTCAGTCGTAAATTTCTGTAAATGCTGAAGCATATTTGTAATTTACAAACGTGTTGGAATGATTTAAGTCAAGAACGAAATAATGAAGACCAAACGAAAAGATTATAGTTTGACCAGTATGGGCAATCAAATATTTACAAAATTTTCCGACTCACAAAGCGGTCTTTTTAAGGAAACGGGTTCATCGTCGAGGATTCTGATTGGTAGTTTCCCGGAGTGTGAGAGGATCCAAGGTACAGTCTAGGGATTTGTACAGGCGTTTTTGTTTTTCCAGACGTTAATTACAAGTCGTCCGGAGCGTTTCTTGTCCAGGTACGCCCTCACCTGGCGCCGTTCGTGATTCAGAGCCTCGTCCGGCATTCCGGCGTCGCGGCTGGTTAAAATTCCCGGCCGAAAGTTGGTACGTTTCAATTAGAGAGTTTTTCTATTCCGGCAGAGAGGAGTTACGGCCCCGCGGGGGGAGCGTCCGGGGGCGTCGAGATTAATCACGCGGCGGAGTGTTCTTGGCCGGCAATTAATTAAACGGTCACGGGTTAGCAATAGGGGCTCTCTATTCACGAGATAGCTTTATCAATGCCGTTCCGTTTGCCACCGTGTGGTGGTCGTCTCTCCCTCTCTCTCACTCTCTCTCTCTCTCTCTCTCTCTCTCTCTCTCTCTCTCTCTGGCTGGGTCTCCGTAGAAAATTCCTCGCTAATGTATGCGCAAACATCCCCCGGGCCGAGCTCGGGCCGAGTCGGGCTACGTCGGGCCGGGCCCGCGTAAATCAGCCGAGAAACAGAGTCAGGTGCGAGCCGCGTGGGCGTACGAGAGCTTAGACGTTGTCGCAAGACGCATGTGTACACCGGTTTCGGGAAAGTTATGGTGGAAATGAATTTCTGCGAGAAACACGCGATTCCGGAGAGTTATACATGCTCGTTCACGGACGGACGGATTTTTCTTTGGTCTGGCCAATGGCAGGGAAGCCGCGCCGTCAAAAATCGGTCCGTTCGAACGATCGCTCATAACTCATCGACCGGCGGACGAGATGCCGCGAGAACCGGCCGTACCGCGAAAAACCGCGTTTAATCAGCGACGATTATGCACGCGGTTTTTGCGCGACGCCGCCCCGCGCCGCGCCGCGCCGTGCCGGTGATTTGAACGACCGCGGAAAGAGCAGAGGCGCATCGTTCCCTGTTTTTGGGAAATTTCTTTCGTATCTGTCTGGCGTATTGTTCCAATCGTTGATTGTATACTTCGTTTTAGAATTGCTCTGGACACGTTCTTTACCTCTCAGTTCGGCTTTTAATTAGTTTAGCGTGGATCGTTGGTGGACTGTTAAAGTGAGTCGTAAACTAGCCGAACCACTTGATTGATAATCCTTAACTAGCGAAAAAATTGTTTCCATCCTGATGCTCCAGTGAAAATGGAGCTGCATTGCGACCTTTTATTGCAACAGACTGAAATGAAATAAAATTATATTTTCTGTCTTCACGACCGTTGAAAACTAAAAATTGACCTATTAAATTTTTGTCATAAATGCATAAAATCGACGGTCTAATTGTTAATAATCGAGTTATGCCTCGCTCCGATTGCGCCAACATTTTAACCGTGTTAAAATAAATATTCCTACTAATCAGGTTCAAAACTTTTTCGTACACGCAATATTAACGGTCCTGTTTCGACCGGCATTTGAAATTCGCAATCAATCGCGACTCTCTCGACCTCGATCAAGATCAGTTGTGTTTACAGGAGAATAGATACCGGATTGTGTAGATCGGGAGCGTGGATCCTCGCTCGCGCGGGGTAACGGTAGCGCTGTTCGAGATCGATCCTATCGCCTCGGCTCGAATCGATCTGCATCGGAAAGAAGTCGAGGCGGTTTTAATTGAATCGGTGGATCGCGGGCGGTCCGACTCGCGATTCTTTGGCCAGCAACGATCGCCATTACCGTAACAAACAAGTGCTCCTTATCGAGCGTTTATTGCACGTCGCGGAGTAATAGCTTGATATTGCATCGTCCCGATAAAACCGGCGTGCCGGCCAAGATAACACGCCCCGGACCGCGAATATACGTATGTAAAACACGCGACGAAAATTGATCGCGTTAGTATGGATCCCTCCTGTGATCTTCGTATTTTCCGTCTTTTCACTCCCGATATCGGAGATATAGCCACGGATAAATGCCGGCTCGTGATAAGACCACGGATAATTGACGACAGTCGGACTTGCGGAGCTGCGTTGCAATAGTACGTGATTTTTAATCCGGCATGCTTCGTTTTGTTGTTCTCTTTGCAGCCTGATTTCAGCCTCATTTCAGATCAATTGCGTGACAATACTTTGCATACTCTATTACTCTCTATACTGTGTTGTTCTATATTCTCTACACTCTATACATGAAATTTCTCTGTATTCAAAATTTGTTTACAATTTCTATAAAACCCCCTCTGTTTTCATAAATTACGAAATTTCTATCGAATAATTTTCATCGCTATTAAATTTTCTTTCAAAATATTTTCCTAAAGAGTTGCCAATTAATTCTTATTAATATTAAATTCTTCTATATTCAAACATTTTTTATAATAATTTATCCTCTACCGGCAACTACTAATTTTTACTACAAATGCATAAAATCTGCAGTCTAACGATCGGACTCGGCTTTACCGCATTGCAATAGTACATGATTTTTACTCCTGACCTTGACACCTCGGTTCAATTGAAATCTAAGAAAAATAAAGGCGATTGCTACTGTTAGACACTACAAACTCTTGATACTGATACTCTGCTCATTCCCAACGATCCCTGTATTTCTCGACTCCCGATATCGCAGATAGAAATCGGCTCGGATAAATGCAGACTGGTGATAAGGCCTCGGATAATTAACGATAATCAGACTTTCGAAGCTACATAGCAATAGTACGTGATTTTTATTCCATCGTGAGATACGCTACGTTTTCTCTCTCTCTCTCTCTCTCTCTCTCTCTCTCTCTCCCTCTGCTTTGGAATGAGAGTCGATTGACGTTTCGGATCAATTGCGTCAAGATATACTCTACCTGTTCGCTGTTCTCGACGCGGAAGATCGAAATCTAAGGGGAATAAATGCGAGGAGACAAGACGAATGCTACCGTTGGAGACTCGATGGCGTATGCGAGGCTTGATTCATCGCCTGCATTAATAAATACACTGACGGATCGGTATTTGCACATTTGGTCGATCGGCGGATCTTATCGCCGCGGTCGGAATGCTTTTTAACGGTGTTGGAGCGATACTGTGACGTTGCCTCGTTTGACAGCGATTTTTCAGTCTAATTTAACCTGTTCCTATGTTTGATCGTCACATTATGGACGAGAGGTATGGATATTTATTCTGAAGTTGTTATTGTAGGAATTCGTTGTTTCTCCGGCCATGCGAAAATGATTTTTACAGTCGAGACCCTGAGACGTTAGTTTTCGTTCGATTTCAGATGTTGGTTTAAGTCGGCAGTTTGATTTAACATGCAATTATTCGACTTCGGATATTATGTCAAAAATGAGTAGCTGCAACTCGAAACAGTGGAGAGATTCAATAAAGTCTGATGCTATTGAAAACTTCTAAAGTTTTATACGAAAAGCGAAGAAATTCTTGAGCATTCTTGTAACGGACAATTTTTATTTTGCACAAAGATCCGCGGTCTAATAACTGTACACTGTGCTAAGCACGGCAGCAACGCCGAGAATTCTTGTAGCGTTCAAAAATATTGTGTCCCCCAAAATGTCCATTGTTTACAGGATCAATAAGTGATTTATACTTCCCATCATTCTAAAACGTCTAAAGCGCGTTCTTCCTTTGTCAGACGTTCTATTATCGGAACCTCTCTCAAGAAAGTGCCATCATCCTGTTAGGAAACTTCACAGGTCGTCGAGCAGGCGATAATATATTTATAAAAGTGTCCAAATACTTACGAGCAGCCCCGTTATCAGCAAGCAAGCGTTCTGCTCAGGTGTGCCAACAAGAATACCAGCAGATCCGACGAAAATAACGTGTCAAAAGAGCGTGGATCCTCGTTGACACAGCCAGAACAGTCTCGGGGAGCCATGCAGATCGATTCGATCGCGTCAAATCACAAACGTCTAGAGCAAAGCGTGCAAAGCCAGGACAGAAAGATAGAACGATGTAAAAATCTATTAGGTCACTGCAAACATATTTTCACCAACGTCACTGCATACGTTCATGCTGACGACTAATTTCTTCGACTATTCTAGCCTTCAAAAAATCTAAAAAAGTTCCGGAATAGGTATTTAAATTCCTATTTTAATTCACAACCGTTCGAACGTATCAAGCATTAATGGAGAAGGAATAAATATCGAAGAGACAGATAGTGAAATTTCGCTCCGGACATAACCTTGGTTGCCCGCGGTCAATTGGGCACGAACTTTTGCAGTGGCCTAATAATTTCAGGTAGAAATACAGATACAGGACGAAGGAAAGCGACCGGTCGTGGAAAATCGCGGAGCGGGCCGAAGCGGGCCGAAGCGGGCCGCTCGTGGCTGCTCGTCCTCTAGGGGCGTGAAACACTTGAAAATCCCGGTTATGCAAAACATAGGAAAACGGCCCTCTCGAGGCCAGGACGTTAGGTGGAACACGTAATTGAAAGCACTTTAGAGACCCTACGCGAGGAGAGAAAGAGAGAGAGAGAGAGAGAGAGAGAGAGAGAGAGAAAGAGCGAGAAAGAAAGAGAAAGAGAGAGAGAGAGAGAGTGCACGCACAACGAGCACTCGCATTTGCATTCAGTGGCGGAGGGAATGCCTTTTAACCGAAATGACTGCCGTGTGTATGACAAACGCCAGGTTTATGTGCCGGAACGATGGGAATATTTATTGGCGCGAATTAATGTCTCCGCTCGTCCGTGGCCGGACGTTATATTTATTGGGACATTTCGACGCGCAACGTCCAGAGGCCGCGCAGGAAAAAACGAGACACCATTGAAAAACGGGTGGAGGGAAACTATTCAAGGGAAAGGGACACACGCGCACGACGAGAGAACAGAAATCCGTTTCGCCCGCGGAATTGATGCCTTCTTCGCGGTTGTCTCATCCCTATCGTCAACGTTTCCGCGCCGGATAGTATTTCTCGCGGTTGACTTTAAGGCTCCATAAACGTGGGGGCACCGAGAGATCTTCTGGAAAAAAGGATCTAATAAATCGGGACCTAAGAAACAGAGAGAGAGGAGAGAGAGAGAGAGAGAGAGAGAGAGAGAGAGAGAAAGGGGAGACTGTTCTCTCCTCTCCTCGAATCGGTTGGTAGATCTTCCCGAGAGAATTTTTCTTCGTGTTCGGCCGACGTCTTCGAGAACAGCGGATAGAAGAATGTAAAGAATTTAAAAGGGTTTGTTAGAGAAATCGCATGCAACATACACAGAGAGAAAACCACCACAGTTCTTTTGAATTTACCTTTTTTTGATCCTCTGTTTTTTTGTTTCTCTCTCTCTCTCTTTCGTGTTTCTTTTAGATTGTTCGATGTGAGGTAGCGAGATAAAGAATAAACACAGTTGGACTACTCTTAATTAATATACATATGTATATATGTATATATATAATTCGTAATTGCCGCGGCGACTCGTTTGCCGCGGCGAACGTATGTACATGTTACAGAGTTTTGGCGACTTACAAACTCCACAGGTTACGGATTATCGGAACGTTTTGTACAATGAGCTCCTTCGTCGATAGTCTCTCACTCGCCACGGATCGGTCGCGATCGCGAAAGAGACGCGACGGTGCGTTTTGTTCAGTGCGCTCGTCAATAAACGATGAACGATCTCCCGCGGAATTTCGTGTCTTTGTGTTGCGACGATCTTTCGCGGATCTTGGATTCTCGATCGGGAACTCGAGACTCGGACGCGAACGGGAAACTTCGATCGAAGGTATAGCACGTTACAACTCTATAAAATTCTGAGAACCTAAAATTTATTGAATATTTTTTTTTTCAATTTCACCTGTTCACTGGGCGATCTACCAGTCGTGTATGATCGACAAATGGATACATATGCAAGATAAAAATAGTCTGCATGAGCAATTTCATTGACTAAAAATTATACAACAGTGTCTTAAAATTCTCTGAACGTGTTTTTTTTATTCGGTGTACTTATGTTTGGCATAAAATCTGCAACGATCGGAAATTGCTCTTGACTGTGTACATGGAGTCTTGGAAACGATAGAGTATTTTTTTTCAGAAATTGTAGTAATCCCGATTTCAACGATATTTTAATTATTTTAATCAAGAAGCTAGACTAGTTTCACTAATTTTACTGTGAGAAAATGAAAGATGCTTCGGAGTCTACCCCGACAAGGGTAGACCAGTCACGGGATGGAGAAGGATGGACATGGTTTGGTAATGAGGTAGTGGTAAAAATGTTCAGCTAATTCTACAATCAGAATATTCTCGTAAATAAATAAAACAATTAACAGTTTGAGATTGCTGTATTCATTCTTTTCGTGAACAGTTCGAATTAAATCGATCACGAAGTTTCTCGCGCTGCAGATCGGTCGAGGATCTAAGAAGGATCACGTCGCAGCACACAGACGCTGGAAATCGAATCTTGCTTAGATCTCGAGGATCCTTGTCCTAAAAGGATGACCCGCGACTTCCGTGACCACCACTCCATTTCTGCGAGTTGTTCATCGTTTTTCGCGGATCGGTCGCGATACAAATAGGTCGTGTTCGATGATTTAGATTACAGGAAAGATCGTGGAAAATCGCGAACGTTTACGAGAACGATAATCGCAACAATTATAATAATTACAATAATAATAAATGAAGTTGACGATGACAATAATAGTTAAAAAAAAAAAAAAAGAACGAAGTCATTGAATTAATAATAATAATGTTAAAATAATTAAATGATAATCATAGATTTTAGAGTCGCTGGAGTAATAATAAACGTAAATAGTAAATACTAATGATAATGTTCCCCGGTTTCACGGGGGTGGTCGGGCGCTTTAGGCCTCGAGATTTTCCGATACAGGGTTCTGTCTATGTACAGGGGGTTGCTTCGAGGCGGAACCGGGGAAGAACCGGGGAACGATCAACAGCCAATCGACACATTCTTTCTCGCCTGCGATCGCGACGGACAAAATTTCGCCGCTAAAATTCTTGCACCATTTCTCCAGTGGGATAATATGCGCAATAAATACTGTTTTCTTGTTTTCTTATTTTCTCTCGACTCTTTGTCTCTCTCACTCTCTCTCTCTCTCTCTCCCATACACAGTCATGCACACTTGCGGACTCGGACACGATCTACTCGTTTCTCCAGTAGCAACACGTCTCGTCGTCCGTCGAATTTGTTCGGACGCGTCTGTTCGTCTCGACACGATTTCGGAGCTCTGAATCCACACGCTCGCATACTCTCGCGTCGCTTTGTTTCGGCCCGCTAATTGGAACGGTACACGTGCGATTGGACGCCGACAGACGTCGAACGAGACGTCGTTCTAAACCGGCGCGGCGCAAAGAAGAAAAAAAATATTGCTAAGGCGAAAAATATAATACACATTTGGCTCCCTATACGGTTTCTCTCACTCTCTAAACATAAATATATATATATATATATATATATATATATATATATATGTGTGTGTGTGTGTGTATATATACATATGTATATACAATATATGCACACAGACACGCGAAGCCGCGACACATCTAGCTCTCTCACCGTTTCGAATCCCATCCACCGTTCGATTCAATCCCTCTCTCTCCCTTTCTCACCTTTCTCTCTTCCTACACGCTTACTGTCGGCCATTCTCGAACCTCCCTCACGGCTATACCCTGGATACTTCATTCTTACGCGCGTGCCACGTCGTGCAGGCGTTCGTTTATCACAGTAAGGTTTTATCGTTTCCCTTTCTATCTTTCTCTCTCGAACACACACACACACACACTCACACACACTCTCTCTCTCAAATTCTCCCTCAGACATACCTCTTTCCCGGAGAAAACGAGCGCGTATAATACACGTCGAGAGTAATCATCTCTCGCTGGTCCGATCGACCCGTTCGCTGGTCGATCCCTAACGGGGGTAACGGTGGCGCGGACGCGACGCAAAGGGGGGTCGGACTCGAGCGAGACGATCTCTGCGCTCCTGAAGGGATACGCGGCTCGTCAAAAATAATATTAGAGGAGTGACGGGGGCAAGTGGGGGCCGCAGCAGAAGATTCGTCGCAAGCTGGGGATGGGGCACGCGGTTTTCCATCAAATATCGTCGATCCTTCGCCAGCGGAACGTTGTTTCTCTTCTCGTCCTTCCGACGTGCCCGATCACCGGGGCTCCTCTCCTCTTTCTCCTTGGTTGCTGTTCAGCGTGCAAAATGGCGTCGAATCCTTGACGAGAGAGACCGTCTTTCCCTCACCGTGTCTCTCTCTCTCTCTCTCTTTTCGTTTCTCCTGCGCTGCTGCTGCTGCTGCTGATGCCGGTCCGTGAAATTCTGTCCCGAGGTTGCGAGAAACCATTCGAGCTCTCTCGCCTCGGCCCCCACGTTTCCCTTTTGCAATTTCTTTCTTTCTTTCTTTCTTTCTCTCTTACGTCTAAACTTTTTTTTTGTCTTTTTATTTCTTTCGAGCGAGTCCTCCCGCGCGTGTACAGCCGTCCGTCCATGCTTGTGTCACTCTAAGCTATCCTACGAGGTTATTGTTTTAACGTTAAGTTTCAGGGGATTCCAATGTAGTTGGTTTTATTTTGTTGGTGATTTTATTTTTTAATTTGGGGCTTGGGGACGTATAGGGTGAGTCAGAAGAAGACGCGCTACCAGACCCTTCCGTGTATCTCTCTTTCTCTCTCTCTCTCCCTCTCTCTCTCTCTCTCGTCATCTCGCGTGCGTCGAGAGACTGCCTCGATTTCGAAACGAATCGGAGAGGAAGACGACGCGGATCCGCGACAACGAAACCGGCTAACACGAGCTTCTGTTGACTCAGCCTACGGAGACTCGACGCTTGCTTTTTGATCGCGACCCGTCGAACGTTTTCAATTTAAATCGCTCGAAATTCCCTACGTTCTGGACCCTGAGTGTAGATCGCGCCGAAACTGATTGCTCGCGGACACACCGGGATAAAAAAAAACCCGAGAAACACCGGCACTCTGATAGAACACGATGGGACGAAGGGCACGTGGAAAAAAGATGAAAAGCGATGAAGAAGAACACGGTAAGAGAGCTCGTCGAGGAGTTCGGAAAAGGAAGATCATCGAAGAACAATCTCCTCCAACCATTCCGAAGAGAACGCGGCGGCGGCGGCGGCTGCGGCGCGGCGGCTACGCCCTTTTCCCGAGAGCGAAAGGGCCGCTGGTAATCAGCGAATTATGAGAGAAAATACGAGGATCGAAAGGCATAACCTACTATAGCAAGCTTCTAATCGATCAGGGACCTAGGATACCGTTCAACTAAATTCATGCGTTTTTCACCTAGCACGACCCCGTCCGCCGTGTGTACCAGCGGACGCCAAGCTATGGGGAACTGCGTATAGGGTGTCGGTGCTAATTGTTACACGTACTCAGGATTAATCATAGGGTCCAGAAGTGGAAATGTCGTCGCGACGGTGTTAGTATGCAAGTGAGCGCAACGCACGCGGGTTTAGAGAAGCGTACGAACAGACTGCGGATCTTCGACGAAATAAACGTTCTCTGCATCGATTACAATAAATCAAATTTTATTTCTACTCTCGAAATTGCACGTGAATGCAGACGATCCACAGTCTAGTTACCAGTTTCATGGGGCAGTGGCGTCACGCGAACCATATCGGGACCGATCCGTAAACCGATCTCCGAGATCGTTCGCGATCGGTGCACGCTCGAGTCGCTCGATCCTATCAATCGATTCGTGTTTTCGTCGCGAGTCGAGCGTGCACGCAAGCAGCTTAGCGAAGGGGAAGGATAAACCGGCCGGCAGTGTCTAGCTACTACACTACGCCAATCAGTTATTATATAATACAAAAAAAAAAATTGAGGACGGATGTCGTGAATCTAGGTTTATCCTACCCTCGCGGGGCTGACGATCGAGACCTTGCCTTCAAACGAAGATTCGCAAAATCCTCAGCTTGGAACCTCTTTAATGATCGATGCAAAAATCCATCTGTTCAATCTCAAGATATCTTCAATATTTACGGTCCAAGTGTACCTCGACTGATAGCTTCAAATTTTCCACGAAGTTTACAGAACTCTGCTCGTCTTATAGTTCAAGCTTCTAACTATAGTCTGTTTAACGAGACGATGCAGTAAGTTACCCTACTCGGATAGTTAGCGAAGTACGCACGCTGGTGCTTCACTGTCTCGTCTCGCTGGACAGACTGTAGGTTCTACAAGTACGATACGATCAAAAGAAAATTCATCCGCGAGAATCGAATAACGGTTCCAAGCTAGCAGAGCGTTTTCACAGGGAAAATAGCTTTCGGCATCCGATCAACGAACGAGTATTAACCGATTACTGTTCGGTAAAATTTATTCTACTTCTTAATTTATCGTACAAACGTTAATGTAAGAACATTATCGACCTCCACATCGTCGAGCGAGGGTATTCGATCGTCAGTTGGTATTCTACGTAGCGATAACAGGGGTGAGGTTATGGCAATTAACTATAGCAATAGAAATCAGCTTACATATGAGTTAGAGGCGGAATGGCAGAGTGGTGCTGCGCGAGCGAATCCGGCGAGGGTCCAGGCGAGTAGACACCGGCGCCGTGTTGCACGACCCCCTGATCGACGCCCTGGGGCAGATACATGGAGATCATCTGCCGGAGATCACCCTGTGATTGCTGGGACTGTTGCTGGCCCATGTACTCCCGTTTGATAACCTGTCCGCCAGCGCCGGACGTCGATGACGCTCCCGTGGGCGTCGGCGTGTGAATGCCGCCGCTCGCTGGACTCGTCGGCTCCGATTTTATGCTGCTACCGCTGGGACTGTGACTGGACATCTGCGAGCCTGGTTGTGCTTGGTGATAAGGTGACGGCGACCCGCCGGGCACGGTTGTGCTACCGTACGCGGCGTAACCGTTCATGTAGTTGTTGATGGGACTTGGACTGCCGCCGCCCATGTGGTGTCCCATGTCGTACCTCGGATAACCAGCTGAGGCTGCGGCCGCAGCAGCCGCGCCGCCCATGTGACTGCCATAAGCGACGTGCTGTTGATACGCGGCCGTCGGGTCGTGCATCATGTACCCGTTCGGCATGTAGCCGTTCGGCATTTGGTAAACGTCTCGGGATAATTGCGCCTGCTGCGGACCGCCGCTGGCACCGACTTGTCTTTGGTCGACGCCGAGCATGCCACCGACTCCGGCCACACCGCCGCCCAACGGGAACTTGTCCTTCTTCAGCAAGGTTTTTGTCTTGCGTCTCGGCCGGTATTTGTAGTCCGGGTGCTCCTTCATGTGAACCGCCCTCAGCCGTTTCGCCTCGTCGATGAACGGCCGTTTCTCCGTTTCGCTGAGCAATTTCCATTCGGCTCCCAGCCGCTTCGAGATCTCGGAGTTATGCATCTTCGGGTTCTCCTGCGCCATCTTGCGCCGTTGCCCCCTCGACCACACCATGAACGCGTTCATCGGCCTCTTCACCCGGTCGATGTTGTTGTTCTTGCTGGTGTTGTTGTTGTTGTTCGGTGGTTGATGATGCTGCTGAGCCTGTTGCTGTTGCTGTTGTTGCTGGTGCGGATGATGCTGTTGCTGCTGCTGCCCGCCAGCTTGCTGTGCCAGCGAGTGCATGCTCTGTTGTTGTTGCTGTTGCTGCTGCTGTTGCTGGGCCGCTTGCATCGACGCGTAGTGATGCTGCGAGGTCTGATGATGGTGTTGAAGACCGAGACTCAGCCCGGCGGTGCTCGGAGGACTTCCCGAGATCGAGGGACTGTGCACTATCGAGCCGATGTTCCCGTACGGCGAGACGCCGGTATGGTGTCCCATCGGAGAGACACCCTGATGGGGGTGCGGTGGCATCTGACCGTGCAGGCTGCCGCCCTTCAGGTCCGTCTCCATCGTGAGCATGTCTTCCTCCCTGTGCCCGTACAGCTTGCCGCCCTTTCCTGGTACCGATCGACGTCAAGAATATTCGACTGAACGCCGACCGCCTGCCGGTGCTCCGCACGACACGCTCGAACCGTCTGTTCGACCGAGGAGGGACCCGTCGAACGTCACCACTGTGCTCACTGATTCGATTTGTCGCGAACTAGCGGACACACTACGCGGTCACGAGTCCTCGGAAACCTAGCCGGGACTCTGACATGCGAACCAAAGCGGCTACTACCCCCACGGACATACGTGATCTACGTATAGGGGGTGGTCTCTCTCGACACCACTTGTTGGAATATTTCACACTGTTATTATCCGCCCCGGAAATTCACTGGAAAAAAATTACTCTCACTCTTCGAGGAACAATGTTCGTCTATGATCTTCGAATAACGGAGTCCACCGTGTTTCAAAAACTAATACTACCGCACAATTCTATCTATCTATCTCTCTCTCTCTCTTTCTCACCGGTAGACTCGAGAGTCAGTTGAGCACACCGCGCACTGATCAATCGTCGAATCCACGCATTCTTGGAACCCGGTTTTTCTGTCCTTCGTTCGATTCCCTCTGTTTGTTGGTAATCACGAAGAGTCACCGTGGCTTCATTCGTTGTTTCGTACACAAGACGATCTCGCATCAACACGGTCTCTCGCGGGGACACTAGAAGTATCGTGGTAACGGTCGGTGCGATCCGAAGTGTCTGACCGAGAACTGACGACGCACTGTCACTTTCTTCGCCTGGTAGCACGCTGGTTGTACTCTCTTTCTCTCTCTCTCTCTCACTGTCTCTCTGCCCCCTCTCTCTCTCTTTCTCTATCGGACCCGTCTCTCTTTCGGCTCGCTGGCTCGTGACTGGCTGCGGGCTCGCGATACGCTCGACGAATCGGATCGCGACGATGCTTACGATACTGGTCCGCGATCCTCGTTACACGATCGAGATCCTCGAGAAAGATCACAAATCCGGGCTACGCGTTAGTTATCACTGCCAAGCGAACACACCGTTCGTAGGAAGAAGACGAGGAAGAACTAACTGGTCCCGGGCTGATCGTCGACGGTCACTGTGTCAATATCCCGACGACTACCGATATCACTGGTCGTAACGTCCCACCGGATGATGGTACACGCGTGTTCTGTCCTCCGGTAGCAGCGCGTGTCACGCGCACGTTCCCTCATTCGTGCACACGTCGATATACGCGGATGCGTGTCCCTGTCCTGTTGGTATGTATACACACAACAACAATCCCGACGACGAGTAGTAGTGGTGGTAAGGCACGCTGTGCGTCCGTGCGTGCGTGCCCTCGTACTCGTGGACGAAGAATAAGAAGGAAGAGAAGAAGAAGAAGTGTGACACAGAACTAGCAGCGACCTCCACTCTCCACGGAAGAACGGAACCTTCTGAGCATTTGTGGATTCCGCCTTGGGGTCCCACTCACGGGGCTCACTTCCTGCCGAGGCGGCTGTCCCCCTCTCTCTGTTTCGCTCACTCCGCGCTCTCGCCGCCCCTCCACACGCCTAACACCCTACCATCCTAACCGGCAGCGACCATACCTAACCGGCCAACAGACCAGACCCGAGCCTACCAACGGCAATCGATTGGCACGCAAGCCTGCCATCATTCCTCTCGACCAATCGCGCGGCTCTATCCGCCACCGAAGGCGGCGCCATTACGCCGTGACGTCATACCCAACAACCCCGACGACCTCTCGCGGCAAAGCTTTCACCCCTCTCCCGCCCCGTGGTACTAGTTCTCTCTCTGTTCATCCAGGCGGGCTCGTATCGTGATCCTCTCTCTCTCTTACGTTCACGAGTTTTCTCTGCCTCCTCTCTGCCTTCAGGAGAGTGTGTCCACGCGTTCCTCTCTCTACCAGGCGAAAGCTAGCCTCTCCTCTCCGGGTCGCCAGTGTTTCGTCCACGCGTTCTTCTAGCCCCAAACTCACCCCTCCTGATATACACCACCCCTTCGACCCACGGACCCGCGATGGACCCCGGCTCTTCTCTTCTCTCTTCTCTCCTCTCGCGGATTCATACTACATACCACCCTACAACCGTCCCGTCTCGTTTTCTCGATGCTACACGCGCTCTCTCCGATTCCCGGCGATCCTTTCGACCCCCCCCCTGTCCCGCCACCCACAGCCACCCTAGCAGAGATCCATCAACCCTCTTCGTTCAGCCAGAACCGTGTCGCGAGGTATCCTCCTTTTCAACGGGTCCAGTGACCTTCGAATCTCTACGAGGATCGAGCTAGCTAGATCAAGGTGTCGCGGGATCAGATTGTCTTCGACTGGGTCGACGATCGTAGGATTTCGGGGTTGATGCGAGGAATTTCGATCGCGTAAGGAAATTAAGGGTTCCGATTAGATCCAGTGACCTTCGATGCTCTCGCGTACACGAGGGTGGTTCAAGGTTGGGATCGAGGTTTTAATTAGATTATCTTTATCAAAACTGTAACGATTAGTCTGCGGATTTTATGCAATTGCGAGGAATCTACGCGGAACACAAAACGGTGAAAATATCAGTATATTATTTGTTACGTATTATTAAGAGAAGAAATTCTTGTAACACATGAACAACATTTTTATTTTGCATCAACATCATTAGTGTGTTTACATTCACTGCAATGTGTAAATATTGTTAACAGATGATTAACATTCATATTTAGTAAATTTTGTTTGAAATCCTCGGTCCGCCTCATTATAATACGGGGTTAAAGGAGGGTGGTTTGAATGAGGTTTGAATCGAATGTTTGAGACCAGAGGCATTGCTTGTGCAGCAAACAGTGTGTCGGAACATTCTGCGCGACGCTCGCGAGTCATACTAACTGCGTAGGAATTTATATCTTATCGCCTTTCTCCGAGGTATCGCGCTTTCTTTCGAGATTGCGATTTTTTCTGCGGCGCGGGGGAGCTTTGGACATTAATCTAGGAGCACGTGGATGAATCGTTGAATCATGAACTGCGGTGTAACAAAATCCGTTCGACGACAATCGTAGCTGAATCGGAAATCTGCTATTAAAACGGTCATGATTTGCTACTGCACCTGTTATCGTATTAGCAAACGTTGCTTTATAAACTAGATTTGTCCATTTTTATAGACTGCAGAAATTGGAAACGTATTTTGTAAACACTATGCTGGAATCAGTCTGAAGAAATTTCTGGAGGAAAGTCTCCGGGTAGAGTCTTCAGAGCCTAAGTATCATATTCAATGCTTTCCGAATTATTAACACTAGGTTTACGGGACCCGTCAAAATGACGGGTTCTAATATTTTTAATTTACGATTATTGAGATTGTGAATATCCACCTACGTGGAATTACTCAACAAACTTATTTCCTTAGGTAAATATTATTTTAAAAATGGCAGAAAACTTGGATAGACACATTCTTCCTATTTTTATAAAGTAATGTAAAATACTCAATTTTAATGCTCCGTAAACCTAGTGTTAAACTAGAAACTCCTCATTCAACAAATATTGTTCGAATCCTCAAAGACAGAGTACAGCGTCCAATAAATTATAGAAATAGGTTTATGGAAAAATGGCTAGATGAAACTTGAAATAGTCGAGAGAACAATTTAAGGATACGTTATTTACAACTGCAAACAATTTTTAAAGAAGAAACTTGTATGTGGTTCCCGTGCCTCGCAATTAATTTCGGAAATTATTATTTTGCATAAAGATCCGCAGTCTATAATCAAAAAATTGCCAAATAATTAACTCGAACACGCCTCTTTCCGTAAACACAGTTTCAGAAATTATTCATGCATTGCCTCCAGGGTCCAACTGCTACGCTCATAAAAAGAGGCCTTTAATAATAAAACCGAGACCGCCAGGGGGAGTGAAATGATCATCGGCGTGGTCCATGCGAGACAATGATCTCTCCAAGCCGGAGATATCGGGCGGTAGGTATTGTCGGACACTTTGGCATGCGGTGTCATCGACGAGCGAGAGATTGGCCATCTTGATGATTCTTCTCGCTCCGGAGAGGCTTTCCTCGTCGTCGAGCAAACTCCCGAGTTAATTTGCCGGGGTTGCGGGAGCATTAGCTCGTGTCGCGCTTCGTCGTATTCAAATCTCCCATTATATCCGGTCGACTTGACCCATTTTCTCGTAGCCTTCTCCCTCTCTCTCTCTCTCTCTCTCTCTCTCTCTCTCTCTCCCTCTCTCTCCTTTTTTCTTCCGCCATTCATTCTCCCGTTCGTTCGGTCCTCTTCTCCTCGTCTCTCGTTCGTGAAATCCACAAAGAGGCTCACCAGCCGTTCCTGAAAGAACCTCTATCGGCCGATGCGACTCCGTTTAAGCGGGTTCCTGCGTAGGACCTGTTGCCGCGGCTCACACAGAGAGAAAGAGAGAGAGAGGGAGAATCATCGCGGATCGGAATGAGAGAGCGAGAGGAAAAGAGAGCATAATGGAAGAATGCGTCATAGATAATCGTAGAGCGCAACCCCGGCCTCGTGCGTCAGCGACAATGAAAGTAACGGCGGACGGATTGAAATCCCATTCGAACTTCGAATGCGAGCCCTTTTCTATCTCGGACCAACTACCCTCCGAGATATCAGCCCTTAACAACGCGGAATTCCGCGCGGAGAACCGACTTCCTGCCGGTTTGAATTTTTCGTCTCGTTTCTGCGACTTCCGGGACCATCGAACCACCGGAAATGTACGGTGGTCGAGCCTGATCGAAATTAAGTTTAGTTTAACACTAAATACACCACTTGTAAAATCAACGGGTCTACATTTTTTATTCTACGAGTATTGAAATTATTAAGATGCTTTCGGCGGAAATAAATTAAATAGATATATTCAGAATTATACGGACCGCAGAAATTCCAAATAAATCTTGCCACTTTTATAAGGCAACCGGTTAATTTTAAGGCTAAAAATCTCCGGGACTTTCGTCGATCAATTTTCGCCTTCGATCCGAGGTGTAGATCGTCTCATATCGTGAAACGAGAAATTCCGTTGGTCGGTGGCTGGTTGCAATTATGCACGGTCGAGTGGCCGTTCGCTCGATAACCGGACAAGGTCGCCTCGATAAGATTATCGGATCGATAAGCGATCGGTGCAAGGTCTGGGTTGACTCAATCGATCGATGGATCTCCTGTCTTGTTGACTCAGCTTCAAACGAATCACGGATTGAATCATACAGAGAAGCAGAGAAAGAGAGGGAGAGAGGGAGAGAGAGAGAGAGAGAGAAAGGGTTACCGAGCAATAGATCAAAAGCGGGTAAAGGATAATCAGAGAATACGATTGGTACTCCGGGAAGGAGGAACGGACAACCGCAAGATGTCAAGAGAAGCAAACGTCGCGTTTGCAACGATGACGATGACTCTCTTCTCTCTCTCTCTCTCTCTCTCTCTCTCTCTCTCTCTCTCTCTCTCTCTCTCTCTCTCTCTCTGACGTCCGAGAGTGGCCGAATATTGACACCTTCTTAACGAACCTGCGAAAATTTATTGCTAATTGTGTTGGCCGCCGTAGTGACGCGTCACAGGTACGCTTGTCCGGAGAGCGGCCGTAAGCGGGGCTTTTGTTTGCGGATCGATCGCCATCAGGGCCTCTAGTGCGAGCTATGTAGGTACCTGCTTCCGCAACGAGCCGGCAAATAATAAACCTGTGTGAAAATACCTGCGCTTCCTCGACCCGTAGAACCTGTTAGGTTCGCAGGGTACGCCGTGCCGCTGCTAATTAACGCGCTCTGTTCTCGCCTGGGCCCGCGAGAAAAACCCGATGTTTTTCTTTATAGTCGACTCTTGGAAATCGAGGCCAAATGCTAACTGTCTTCTGCTAATCCTAAACAGCTGACTGCAATAAGACCGTGGATACGATTTTATTACAAGAATGCGCAGCTGCAATTCAAACTGAAATAGGCTCTCTGGGGATCATAATGGGTTTCCAGCTAAGAGTAAAGGAAAGAATAAGACAAGAAACAAATGAAGCACCATCTATAAAAGCAGCAGGCCACTCTGTTAATAGTATCACTTTAGTTTTAAACTACAGTGGAATAAATGAAGAGCTCAGGGCAACAAACGGCCAGCTCGATTTTGACGTGACTGTAAAAGAACAAATTTTTTCGATAGTTCGGTGCAACAAACTGTCATATCATGAGAGGTTTGTGACTGTTCGCTAAAATTGATTGCTATTCCTATAGATACGTTCAGAGCAACAAACGGTTAACTGTTTGAACTTTTGATTTATTGACTAATAAAAACATTAGAAAACAATTAACGATATATTTATCTTATTGAACTGAATTTTATATTTTATTTAAGATAGTTATATTTAAGTTGGTTAGAGTTATATAAGAAGTTATATTTATTACTTTCACCTTCACAGCCACGATTCAGTTTTCGTCGTAAATCTTAACGTAATAATGATATGTATTTAGTAGTAATACTATTGTTATATATAACAAAATTTAATATAGTAATTATGGAAAAAAATTATATCATTTTATAACAAAAAAAAAAATAAACTTGATTCACAAAACAACTTGTTCGTTACCACCATTTTCACCGCTACGCTTAAGTTTATTATACCAATCATGATGTGCTGATGGTATGTATTTTCATACTAATTTTTTTACATCATCAAATTTTTATATTGCATTCAGTGTCATTTTCTATTTTTCACGAATACAGTCCGATCGCTCCTGTATGCTGCATTCGTATGACTATTTTTACTTGCCGCGAATGTAAAATAGCGCAATATTCCGGGCCAGAGTTGTGCTAATTCAATTACATTGTAATTCAATTACACAATTAGATTACATTGTATCTCAATTACATAGTAATTCAACTACGTCGTAACTGAATTACATAATTCAAACCTTTCAATTCATTCAATTACTAAATATTTTAATCAGATGTGTAATTGAAGTACAATATAATTAAAATACAGATCTCCAAATTATAGCCCAGAACTTTCAAGAAGTGCAATATATTTTTATGTTTTTCTTTCGTATACTTGTTTGCTGTCTATGCGGCGTATTTTCTATTCTTCGTCCTCGACGAATACGTAACGCTTTTTTATGTAATTTAATTACAAAGTATTTCATAATTGTACTCCAATTTCAGTTACGAAATACATTGCAATTTAATTGAATGATGATCGAAATTATAAATTACAATATGTCTGAATTACAATGTAATTCAATTACTTTGTGATTATAATTTCTGGATTATTTCAATTGTAATTCTGCACAACTCTGTTCCGGGCAATGAACGGTCGTCTGTAAGTGCACCTATAAGGTGCTCGTTTATTGCCCTAAATGTTTACAATCCCCCTGACTTGTTTGTTAGATTTGATTAGACAATCCAAGTGGATAGTCACGTTTAAATGACTGACCATTTGTTGCCCTGAGCACTTCAAACGAGGTTTCACTTTCTTATAATTTTACTTCAATAATGACGCACGTGTTTACTTTACACAGTTCTCTTAATGACTAAGAACATATTCATGCAATTATAAGATAGTACTTGACAGATAGAGGTTTCGAATGAATCAATATAATTTATAGTTAGTAGGTGAAACACAAAATAGAAGAGACATTAGACGACTTTAGTGTTGCTGGTACGTCATTAACAACCTATTGAAATTATTACTACAAGGATTCAATTTCTTATATACGTCTCTTGATAATATTTTTATAAAGATCCGCAGTCTACCACTGAACCAAGCATTAACATTGGCTAGTATGTATTGTCTTATAAAAATAACAATCTATTCCGACTTCGCGTGTAAAGAAATCTTTTGAATCAATTCCTATCTTTAATTATTTCGATAATAATTGCAAAATAAGAAATCTGAAACCGGTCGTTTGACCGGTAGATTTTGTGCTGCTCATAAGCTGTGAAGTTTAGTCACATTTCGCGGATTGTTTACACCAAGGGCGTATCGGTAGATGTTGGACAAATCGTAGATGAAGAAGAACGGCCAAATAAAGCTTGCAAAAGAAATCTAGCGTGGAACAATGTGGCACCGTAGCGTGAAGCGCGGCGGACAGCCTCATTTGGCGCGACGACAATCGATTAACAGTGATAATGGGCAGGTTCTCGGCGAATTTCGCGAGAATTATCGCACGGGGGTGGCGGAGGGGGTGCGTATGATGGCGTCGGCGGAACGGAAAGTGGCGTCGCGGCGTGCGTGTACTATTAAAGCGTAGTTCCGGGGGGCTGGTTTTCGGGCGACACGCCACAAGTGGCACATAAACCGCGCGGAATAAGTGGATTGATTGGTCGTCACTGGAAATAAAAGGGGAAAAAGCAAAGAGAGAGAGAGAGAGAGAGAGAGGGGGGGGATTGAACGGAAAAGGAGGAGAGATGAGAGAGAGGAGAGGATCGAGAGCACCGGCTCGCGAGACACGAGAAACTGTACAATAAGTCGGGCCCCGACAATGCCGTGTACCGCGGGCGGTCTTTGTGATTCAAATCAATGTTTGCGATACTCGATGGCACGCTGCTTTTGTGCTTGGCGAGCTTTCGTTTAAGCGGATACGTACCTGCGCGCGTACGTACCTCTATCGAGTACGCGAGAGCCTCGATATAGTCTTCTTTCCTCGACGATTTGCCCTCTCTAACATTTTTAACCAGCCCCGTCGCCCTTCGGATACTTTTCCTACGACACTCTCCTTTTCAGAGAAGGCTGCACATTCTATCGTTATTACGGTCCGCTTAATTGGATTTCGCAGGTACTCGATGCAAGATCCGATCTTTTTTCGGAGTCGTTCGATCGGAAGATTTCGCCCAGACGTAAATGGAGAGCTACGCGGTGCAGGCCGATTGGTGATCGAGGTGATCACGAGGTTCTATTTAATTTCTTTCAATTCTGTAAATTTGACATTCGCTGTTTTGAAACAGTAGAAACATCAAACGAATCGAAGGACGTCAATGTATATTGCCTTCAACTTGCCGAGACTGTTAAAAAAGAGAATAAAGCGATCGGCCACAGTTTCATGAAACTTGATGCCGGCAATTTTTGTTTCGCATAATGATGCACAGTCTACTGACGAGTTTATCTGCGGAAAAATCGTATAACAACGGACCGAGACAGGTTCTACCTTCTCGACAGTCTCCCCGGATTGAATTGTCTCGCGATGGAGTGTGACAGGCAAAATCTCGAAGGGAGATTGACAGAAACATTCGAAACGAAATCGAGAATCGAGCGTCGGCGCGGAGCGCATTTATCGCGTATCGAAAGAGAAACCGCGAGTCGAACGGGGCGCAACAATGGCGCTGTGTACGCCATTGTCGTTCGCCATTATCTCCGTCCCATTAACCGCGTTTATGCGAAGGCGGTCGACCTCCTCGGTCGGCCACGGTCGAACTTCTCTCGTACCAAGAAAAAAACCAGTGGGGGGATGGTTCTCGGTGACGATGAACGGGCGGCGGGGGGTGGAAAAAACAACGGCGAGGAGACCGAAGGAATTCGTGGGCGCGCAATTGCCAACAGGTGATACCATTGGGGCCTCCTCTTCGAGCTCGAATAATAAGAGAGAGGCGAACAGCTTTGTTGGAGAGAGAGAGAGAGAGAGAGAGAGAGAGCGAAAGTCTGTGGAAGAGAGATAGAAAGGAACAGCGGTGAAAATCAGAGGGGGTGGCGGTGCAGCGGTGCCGGAAGGGTGGCCAACAAAGTCTTTATCGTTTCGAGGACCGATTACAAAGCTCGATTGTTACCATTCTTCGGGATCCAAATAATCTCGCCGACGGACCGTAGTAGCGGTGCAATCGGGGTTAAAATTTTTGCATCACTATTCTGAAATTTCTGTGGAGCTCCAACTCTGCGTAGTCATCCACGTGGATTTTCGAAAATACTTTACGACCACCCCTGCTTAGCGGTTCCGTAACACCTCAATAAATCCCCGGCGACGGGACCTCCTGTTATCAGTCCGCGTTCCAAGGTCGTTTTTTTTTCCGGCAGCGGCCCAATATTGAACAACGAAGGGAATGCCCAGATTTTATTTTATAAGAAGGATTATTTCCCTTCCCCCATTTTCAAGGAAACGTCCATAAATGTGGATCAGTCCGACGGTACCGGGTCTATAAAGTCGGTTCCATTATGTTATAAGAATTAGGGTAGTTTATCCTTCAAAGAGTGCAACTTGGCGGTTTATGGCCACGGGTTAATCCGACTTAAGCCAGGGAAACAGAATAATTAGACCAGCCTATTGAACGGTAACATATAAACAAGCTTTGGACGCAGATCGCATTACCGAACGTGCTTGTCGACGGTCGTAAAATGATTTATATTATGCCAACGGAGAACGTTGGAACGACCATTGGCGTGGTTGTACGCTCTCTTTAATTACGACGGCCAGACGCAATTATCGGCAATTAGCGGAACGAGGGAACGCCGGAGGACTTCTTGGAAACTATGTAGTGCCAGGTGTTTTTTGACCGTGAAAATTATGAAACATGTCGCACGAAGGTGAATCATGCTGCGAAAACTGTGTTTTCTAGCCTGCGAATTTGTGAGAGTCGCCTGGGACTCGTCTGAATTTATCGGGGACCGACGACGGAGTTGGAATTATTTTATTATCACTTTATTAAAAATTGTCTGCCTTAATTGCAGGAGACGCGAGCAAAACACACATTTCACTCTTCCATTAATAATTTCAGCAAGTTGAAAATAGTATCGTCGATATTATTTTGGTTTTCCTTGTGTTTTAAATGGTATACACGCGTGTCAAGGAATGTTCATAATGCGGTCCAATTAGCGCGATCATTGTTGTGTGCAGGTAATTACGACCGCGATTTCTCGATGGATGTCGCCGTTGAACTCTCGGTCGCGTTCCCGGGACACGCGATGGGATCCGGGATCAGTCCCGCGGGACTAAAAAGGTGCGAGGCTCTCTCGCCTGCACAGGTGTACAAATAAATTGCGCGGGAATCGGATTGGCTCTCGCCTCCGGTTCTGGCTGCATCATTCTCGCTGATTGCCGCGCGAGGCGGACGCGTGTGTGCAATCCGCTCGGCTCGGCTTCGTACGGCGACGAGGCAACAGCGCAACCCGTTCGAAGATTATGCCGGTCCGCGCGCGCAAATCAGAATCTCATTGCGCTGTCATCGGCCCGCAGCAGCGTCCTTTCTGACGACGTAATCTCCCCTGCCACGTTGCACTCTACCTTCTTCCACCCTTTTTCTCTGAAAGAGAGAAAGAGAAAGAGACAGATTTATTTCCCTGTCCCACTCTCTCTATCTCTCTCTCTCTCTCTCCCTCTCCCTCTCCCGTCTTTCCTTTTCGGTTCGCGGCACATTCGCGAAATTCACGCCTATATACCGAGATTGAAATCATCGGCCGCTTCAACGTGTCGTCGGCCAATTTAACGATCATTCATCGAACGGACCGAGCCGTGTACCAACTTCTGAACGCCTTCGATCGACGAGGACGGTGTAATTAAGGTAATCACACCGGCACCTGGGAAACGCGACTGCGAATTCGATGATTTTATTATCCGCGAGCTTACTTAGCCTAGCCGTTCCTTGTCGAGATACGAGCGGTGTTACTTCAAATACGGAATTCAGAAAATTGTAAAAGTTTGCGGGGATGTAGGGCACATATGGCTGCATTTTAGGCCATTTTTATTCCCTGTCAAAATCTACCGTAAAGGGGTAAAATTAACCCTTGAGATTAGGAAAGCGTCACGATTTTATTTTCAGCTTGGAAATTATGAGCCACAATTGGTAACAACATTAAAATCGAAGGGGACTGTTCTGAAATTTTTGTGGACATTTAGAGCACACGTAGATGTATGTTAGGAAATTTTTTTGCTGCCTAGATTCACTATAAAGGGTTGAAAGGAACTCTTGAAGTTACGAAAGCGTTACGATTTTATTTTCAGTTTGCAAATTAAAAGCCACAATTAGTAACAGCATTAAGATGGAAGAGGACTGTTCTGAAATTTTTGTGGACATGTAGAGTACACGTAGATGTATGTTAGGAATTTCTTTTTTTGCTGCCTAGATTCACTATAAAGGGTTGAAAGGAACCCTTGAAGTTACGAAAGCGTCACGATTTTATTTTCAGTTTGCAAATTAAAAGCCACAATTAGTAACAGCATTAATATCGAAGAGGACCGTTCTGAAATTGTTGTGGACGTGTAGAGCACACGTAGATGTATGTTAGGAAATTTTTTTTGCTGCCCAAACCTACCGTAAATGGGTGAAATTAACCCTTGAGTTTGGGAAAGCGTCACGATTTTCTTTTGATCATGCAGATTGCAATAGGCCACAATGAATAAAACATCTGATAAAGGCATTAAAATTTTGCAATTTTTGCTAGCAGCTGGAATAAATATGAAGTCTCAGGTACCCTCGGAGACCCGAGTTCTCCATCGTGGAGCAAAAGTGATCAAGTTTTACATTGCATGATTCGAGGGGTAGCAGAGTCACAGAGCATTTTCTCGGAATCAATGTCACCTGACACGAAGCCCATGGTTTCCCTAGGTGAACTCTCTTGTCCTGTTCAAGCTGGGAAATCGTTGGCTACCCTTTCGGTAGCGACATCCGATGCCACACTTAATCCGTGACCTGTCATCGTCGACACCCCGTGCACGATCCTATTTCCCGGTGCATACGATTGCGAGCGATTCGTTCTGCACCCCGAATGTTGTCCAACAGATGCTCCTGGGCTTGTGGAAAACGATCGCGAGGGTTCTAACGATCAGGAACTATGATCAACCAAATTTCCCTTTTATCTCCCGTTTCTCACGAACGGTTTAACGAGGAGTGTACCGAGTTCTGAAAAAGTTGAGTCAAAATTGCGAGTATACAAATTTGCAGTCGACACGCTTCAGAAGCCATTCCCACGGGCTAACGACAATTTCTGGCGAATGTTGAGAACCCCTGGCTGGGGGTCTGGTCCCGTTTTTCGCAAGGTCCCCCTCGGTACAACCGGGCCCCATAGTTTTGCTCCACATAGTTGAGGTAAGCCGTCGAGGTAGACCGTGAAGGCGAGGGTTCCGAGGGACCGAGAGGGAGAGAGAGAGAGAGAGAGGGAGAGGGAGAGAGAGAGGGACAGAGAGAGAGGGAGACACAGCGGCCTAAACCGGCCAGCCGAGGGGGCAGGGGGCCGTCCCCCGGTTCGATATTTATTGCGGGGATGCGTGCCAGGCAGATATTATTATTTGTACCGCGGGTATAATTCAACCGGGTCGTTAAAATTATTTTACTACTTGTTCTACACTCGACGCTCCCAGATTCCGCGCTATGACACCCTGTTAAGGATACGGATAGCGACTGAGTCGCTGTTTTTGCTCCCTTATGACGGTTTCTGGGAAGCCCCCTAAATACCTGCGCTCGAAAACAATCGGGCAAACCGTGCACAACAAAGTTAAAACCGTGATTTATCCGTTAGTCCTATGCCAAGGGGATCGCCTGCACTACTTAGGATGTCGTAAACATTCTGCCATGAATAATGATTTACGACTAGATTGCGAATGTTTATGCAAAACGATAATTGCTGCGGCAATTGCCAGGATTAGCCGCGATGACGTTCGTAAACTTTGTCAATCGTTTTATTGACTCGAAATTAATAGAATAGTATCCTGAGCTAAATGGGTTTTCTGAAATGCATGAAAGCAAGAGTCAATAAGATTAAATGGTATGAATATTTCGAAATTTAATTACGGGAAGAATGGATTTTCAAAACAGGCAATTAACTTTATTGAGGGTGCTGCGCATGATATTGTGGTACATTATACTTCTGATAGGTTTCTAATAAAAAAATGATCAACGAAATAAATTCATCCCTTATTCTGAATTTTATTAACCCGTATAACGGAGTACCCGGGTATTTAATTTTCTTTTTAAGTCTGCGTTACTGTCTTCCTTGTTCAATAGCAATGTTCTTGAAGAACAGAAATTAATTCACATTTGAGGAATAAAAATATGGGTTAAAAATCTTGATTATTGACATAAGGGTTAAAGCGATTATATTACATTGTCAAGAAAACATTCCGACGAAAGCAATATCGGTTTGCATAAAGATTCTCAGCTTAATTTTCAATGTAAAAATAGTGGGCTACAGAGGCTACGGATTACCTACATAAATTATTGCAAAGATATAATGAGGCGTTGAAGTCGCCCCTATCTAGCGTCCAGAAGCAGATTCCATCTGATTACATTGTCTATGTCTGGAAGAGAGTTGAGAGTCGCATTAATAGAGACGTAATGGCAATAATATCGGTGCGAAAACTGCGAGGAGGAGCTCGCGTGGTCGTTCCATCGTCATTATCCGCGGAACACGTTCCAGGACGGGTCACAATGGGAAGGTGAGCATCGTTTGGTCATCGACGTGGCCGCGGCTCGTCTCAGCTCGTTCTCCCATCTTGTCTCTTCACTTGTGCGCAAAGTGGCGTGACGAGTGGCCAACAGACACCCGGGACATCCTCCGGTTACAATCCCTTATGAGTCTCTTTCTCTCTCCCTCTCTCTTTCTCTCTCGTGTGTGCGTCGTCGAGTCGAGTAAGTTAAAGTCGTATCAATCTCATTTATGCCAATTTCGCGTCTCGCCGAGCCCTCTCTCCTCTAACCCATTTCTAGGCCCGTGCCCTTGTTCGAGCGTCGTCATTGACGCGTCCAACACGTTTTCCAGCGGAGGATTTTCATGACAATCGACTGCTGCCCGCCTTGAAAAGGCTCCTTGAAGAAGGGGCCACGCTCGCGCGACACGTTCCTGGATATGCAAATGCAAGGCCGGGGCTCTCTCTCTCTCTCTCTCTCTCTCTCTCTCTCTCTCTCTCTCTCTCCTCCCCCCTCCACCCGATTTATTTTTCGAGCGTTCCACCTCGATTGATTATCCCCGACGACGATCGAACCCGTTTGTCGACTCGATTAATCATCCTGAAAAATGTGACGATTCTCGATACACACCGCGCGGGGGCTGACAACGGGGTGACGGGGGAATGTAATCCGCGAGACCCGTTCACTAATGAGCACGCGAGATCGATGATAAATAATTGCCGGAGCCAGCTGCGCCTTTTTCCTTTCGTCACGGTACCGAGTTTTCACCGGAACGTTTTCGTAATTGGAATTTATTTTGCCAGACCGTAAATATTGCTACAGGACCGCCGATGACGGGGATGATTTCTTGCCGTTCTCAAAAGCTAAAAATCCATGGGGATTATATGTATGTACAAATTACGTATATTGAGGTGATAAGCTTGAAGGTACATACACTCGTTCAGGTCTGGACTGGTGTGCATTTCTAAAAGCGACAAATTGAAGCTTTTAGGGGCACAAGCGAAGAAAAATTGTTGAAGGCGGAAACTAGTGTAAATCGCTAATGAAGCAATTTTATATACTTTTAAAGCTTTCTGGGAATTATTTTGCATTCATAAATGCAGCAACCATTAAAAATGGTTAGAGGTAGAGGTAGAGGACAATATATATTTTTAAAAGTAGTTGTTAATATACATTTTTGAGGATAGAAGTTAATATAGATTAAAGATGGGGAATTAACTTAAATTTGTAAGGGTAGTAACTAATATCTGCAAGTAGAAACTAACAAAAATTCTCAAAAGCAGTAAGATGTATTAATAAAAATAAAAACAATGCAATGTAGCTAGAAATTATTGCGGCCTCTGGGAAACCTAAAAATCAAGCTCTGGAACATCTATTTCTAACATTGCAACCCTTGGTATCACATTTACCAGAAGGCAAATTACAACCCCTTTGCACCTGCTCTTTGCAAGTCACTTACCTCTCAGATAGAAATAATAATTAACCACAATATTTCAATTTTGAATTAATAGGAGCACCGAATGAATTTATGGCTGCATGGAAATTTGTCTATTTGAATGAGAAAAGGCAGAAAAATGAGTTTTAAAAAGATTCCGTTCAGGTGGCTGCAGGGCTCCAATGAAGCAGTATGCTTTAACAGGCGTTTAGAGGATCTGGTCACCGATGTTTATCCAAAGCATTCCCCACTTAATTAATAATAGGGTCACGCCTCTCCGCCAATCGTCTCTGGTCCCAGCCCTCGTTTATTCAGTGGCCACGTTAAAAAGCGAATATACATGAACGGTGCAAAGTAGCCATCTCTAAGCCAGACAGCTAGCCACTCGACTGAATAATTTCAAATACACAATAAATTGCTCCTCTCTGTCTCCCCGGGGACAATGACGTTAGGTGCTCTAAGGTTCCGTTCGAACATCGTGGACGAGTTCGGCACGATTCATCGCCGATCTAAGACCTCCTGGCGTACGACTCGTTGCGAGGAATCGCGTCAAGGACGAAGGGTACATCAACTGGAGGGTAGATGTACCCTCGTCAGAATCGTCAGCGAGGTGACAGGTAAATACTGGGGAGGCTGGATCCAACCGAGTACACTGTGCCACATTTTCAGCCCCCTTGAACACCTTCCGAACGAAAAAATCGCTCCCGAAGGAGGATCGCAGAACGATCTCAACAGCGGGCCATTTAACACTAGGTTTACGGAGCACTAAAACTGACTATTTTGCATTACTTTATAAAAATCACAAGAACATGCTACCCACATTTTTAGCAATATTTTTAAAATAATATATACCCAAGGAAGTAAATTTGCTAAATAATTTCTCATGTATGCATCCTTAGAATCTTAATAATTTTAAATTAAAAATATTAGAACCCGTCATTTTGAACGGTCCCGTGAACCTAGTGTTAAAACGCTCATTCATCCCAGAAGAAATGATTAAATTGCTCGATTTAATCGTTGACTGGAAACTGTTCGCAATATAGCGCCATATATTATTCATGTGAGACTTCCACAAAATTTTTAGGTCCCGTTGAAACTTTCTTAATAATAATTAATTAAGGTTTAGTCCCTAAACTTGCGAGATTTAATTGTGAAGCATTTTCTAATGTTTGAAGCTCTCAGGGGTTGAAAATAGTAATCGTTCATAATAGAGCAGCATAACACAAATTCCATAAACTCAGAAGATTGTAATATTTTATAGTGAAGCATTTTTATCATGTTCGAAGTTCTGAAGTATTGAAAGAGAGTTGAAAATAAAAGGCACGGCACAAAATCATTTCAACTAGAGCCACGATCAATAACTAAATTTAACGATCGTCCAGGAGCTCGTACGGGGTAGAAAATCAAGGAGTCGATCACCCGAAACGCGCCACCGTCTATACAAGCATAAGCTCGCCAGGGGTGTCAGGGCTCCTTGCAAAGTAGACGAGGATTAAATCCGAGTTCGGGTGGCTGTGTTGTGACCTAGGCGAAATCGTGCGTGTAAAGCGTCCGCGTCGATCATTGTTGCCGTCTTCCATCGCGTGAGAATAGACACAGAAACGATGGGGCTTTGGAGACTACAACGATTGGCCAGTTGATAAGGCTAGCCCCTCCTGGACGTCTCATTGTTAGGATCAAAATTCATAGGCGATCTTCGAGAAAGCCGTTCGAGGGAGACACTGAATTTTTCATTGGGCAGGTGATATACAGGAGGGTCGGAGTAGTGTTTGGATCTTGAATTAATTAAGAAAGAGTTCCGTTCCGACGCGCTCGTTTCCACGAACAATGCTGTTGCTGTTCGAGGAGCGAGTTGCGCTCATGACTGTCGCGTGAGAATAGACAGAGAGCCTCTTTGACCCAGTGATAGAGTCGAGCCCCTTTTCTCGGGGACGCCATTGTCATCGGTATATTAACTTGACGTGCAGGATCGCCGGGCTCGCATTAACGAGCAACATCTCGGCCTGATATTCTACCGATAATGTTACAAGTTGCAAGCGCGAGTTGTAATTCGGCAGTGCATTGTTCGCGAACAAAAGGGGGCGGTCTTTCGAGGAATAAACAAACGAATCGTTTATCCGGCGAATTACATCGGCCGGCTAATTGGCAACCGCTGGGCATTCGCAGCAAAAATTGCTCTTCTCTCTTTCTCTCTCTCTCTCTGGTTCGATCATCGTCGAAGATAGTAATCCGCCTGTGGCTCGCACGCACCATTACGCTCGCCGGACCGCTCGCCCACGCTTCGAACGAGAGGGAGAACGAAGAAGAGAGGAGTGTGGAGGGATGGAAAAGCGAGAGGAAGAAGAGGGAAGGGTTGAAAAGAGGGTGAAAGAGGGTCCGAGGAGAGCGACAAACGGGCAAAGAGTAGAAACGAAGAGAAGCCAAGAAAGGGAGAGAGGGAGACGCGGGAAAAAATGCGTGCACGTACGCGCAGCATCCAACCCCCTGTTTCTATCTCGGTTCCGCGAACGTTTCCCTCTTCGTTCAGGCGGCGTGAGGGGTGGAAGCCATCTGCATCGCGATGAATGCCACTAACCACCCTGCGAGCACCCCTGAAAAACCCCCTTCACCTTCGTTTCAACCCCTCGGCGAGAGGCGGCCCAGCCGGACCCGCCGCGCCACGGGTTCTCAATTTGCGGGGCGAGATCCATCGATCCCTGGAAATCCTGGAATCTCTCCTGTGATCCTTCAGTAGTTCGCACATTAAAAAATTGTACCGTTCAAAAGTAGGTGTAATTTGATTTTAAACCGAGGAGCAGGAGTCTCTTTTGTTGGCTGCACCTTTTGAAATTGTCTATGACACTGCCCCAGGGAGTACGTCCGTACACCATACATAATGGAGATGTTTGGCTGTTCCCATTTAAATTCCCCACCCTGTAGAAACCCCAAACATCCATTCCTATTTTGCTCGGGAGTCAAGTCCTCTGTTCGTCGAATGAGCGATCAAATATTTTTGTTATTGTAGAATGCGCTGCACTTTGACGCCGCTTCTGCCTATTGAGCAGTACTTGAAAATTTTAACACAATTTTTACTTTACTACATTTATTTGTATTTAACCCTTTGCACGCGGCGCTATTTTCAATCGAAAACTACATTTTTCTTCCGCCTTACAATATTTTCATTTTATTCATACGAAACTGATATAATATTTAAATGTTTGGTAATCTATTAAATCCAAATTGTTTAATGTAACAAATATTTTATAATATTTTTTGTAATTTCTTTGAAATAATGCCACAACAATTTCTAGTGGTGCTTCAGAGTCACCACTCGAGTGCAAAAGGTTAATAGATCGCTTAAAATTTAGGGGTTGTAGAGTGTTACCTCAATTTTGTACAAAATCAGGGATATATAGAATGCAAACATTTTAAGTCGAAAAAAATATCTCTGGCGTTGAAATAAATTGGAGTGTTTCAGTATTATTTTGTAGGGGGTTGTATTCAATTGAATATTGTTTGGCAGAATGCACGATTTAGTGGATAAAAATGTGTGTAATGCGAAGGTTTATGGGTGGGGAGGGGGTAGATTCCTTCCAGCTTCTTAATCGCGATTCCAGGGTGGTTTATTACCTCAGGGCGATGATTTGCGAAATAAGCCCTTCTGTTCATTTGACTTTCGCCAGCTTCCCAGAGCCGGGCGGCAGTCGGCGCGGCGTTTATCAAGTGTATGAATTAAATTGCCGTTTTATTACCCATGGGGGAGCTGGGCTCAGGCCACCACCCCCTGTTCCCCTTTCGGTTGCGGAGAAGATTCGGCATATTCATCGGTAAACCCCCTTGATCGCGCGTAAAGTGTCCAAATCATGCTGTTACTTTTGGTACGCGAGATCGAGCAATATTGTCCTATTATATTATTTACAGCGATCATTTACTGAGGAAAACAATCTTATTTCCTACCTGAGGTCCTCTCCCGCTGTCGAACCTAATCAACAGTCATCAGGAGCTAATCAAAATTTTGCAAAGCCTAATTTTTCTTAACCCCTTGCACTCGAAGCCATTTTGACTCTAAAACGAAACATTTCTTTCGAATATTTCCCTTCTATATATATTTTTTCATGCTGCACATACGAAAATGGTGAAATTTACTGGTACAGTACTGAAATGTTTAGTAATTTATTAAATACAAACAATTTTTAGTGGCGCCTTACAGTCACCATTCGAGTGCTAAGGGTTAATCCTTCTGCCGGCCTAATTTAGCTATGCACCTTGGAGAAAATAAATATTTGCAGTATTATTAATTGTGTTAGCGGTGTAACCATGCACATTCTTTAATATGTAAATTAATTTGTATCCGAAAGGTTTCTGTTAATTTCCTTGGGAGTTGAATAGCAAGATTTGCGAATCGAGGGCAAGGATCTCGCGGAAAGTTCGTAGGAAAATTCGCGACATGTCCTCGTCAAACGAACATTTATCCCATGTAGGTGACTTCCGGAAACGCGACACGATTCCCGCATTATACCGAGTACGTAACGACGACTGTTACGAATCGCCTTGGCGAACGCCACTCTAAAACCCCCTGTCGGATTCTAAACACACCCTTTACACACCGCCGAGTGATCCGTGGGTGGGTTTAAGGGGTTTAAGGGGTTGGCGACACGAAGGGGACCTCGAGCCTGATCGATTGTACGTCGCTCGGTACATTTCTTCAACCCCGAAAGTTTTACGCGAGCCTGATCGACTTGAACACAGGCTCCCCGCGAAATCAACCCCTCGGAGAATCAAAAATCAATTACTCGCGAACTCGATCGAAATCAAGGCGATTCCAATCGTTTCTCCATCGATCAAACCATCTTCCACCCCTGGTCTAACTTCACCTCATAAAATTATTCGAAGAATTTCACGGGGTTCCTATTTTTGTCGGATGAAAAGCAGAAACAACCCTTTAAATTATCAAAAATCAATTACTGCCGAACTGGATAAGAATCAGAATGTTTATCATTTTCTTAGACCACTTCGAGCATCTGCTACCCCTACTCGACATCGATTCTTCACTGTCATTAAAATTATTCTGCACAGTTCTGCTTGTTTCTCGTCTTCCCAAAAAATCAACCCTGTATGGAATGAAAAATGAATTGCTCGTGAACTAGACGACCAGGCGACTGTTTCTATTTTTTTTTTAATTAATCACAGCCACCCTTACAAAACACTGTTCATCTAAAATTATGAGAATCATTTCGCACAGTTCTATTTCTTGTTCCATTTTCTCACGAAATCAACCCTCGATGGAATGAAAAGCAAATTCCTCGCGAGGCAAATCAATAGGGAAAAGTTTCTAATTTTTGTTCAGCCGGCTAAAGGCCTAGCTGCCCGTATTTAACGTCGATTGCTGAAATAATTGAAATAAATCCAGCTCCAGTTTTCTGATCGCGTAGCAGTAGGCGAGGGTGCAGGCTGCGGCAACATCGATTCCGTGTTTATCCGGCTTTCAGTCGTTCGGTTTTGCAAACAAACACGCTTTCAACCCTCTCGAGCGTTCATCCCCGGCCGTGTTTATCGTTGAATTATAGACAAAGCTCGTCCCGCGTTTCCATGCCGAGCCGCGACATACTTAATCGCCCTATTTCGCGGGTAGGTAGAGTAGAGAGAAAGAGAGAGACAGAGAGCGTGCACGCACGCGACAAGCGCGCGACGCAACGGGAGGGGAAGATCGGTTTAAAAAGGAGTGAAGCGTCGCTAAAAATGAGGAGGTTTTGCGCGTCGATCATCAGGGGTAAATTAAAAAAAAAAAAAAACCGTCCTCCTTCATCCTCGGCAGCCTCTCTCCTTTTCACCCTCTCTGTCTTTCACCCTCTGAACCACGGCAATCACGGCGGCTGCAATTTTCATGAAGTCCTCGTCGGGTCTTCGAGTTCTTGAATAATTCACGGTCAAACGGGGGAGGAGAGACGAGAGACGGCGCTTGCGCCCTCGACGTTCCACGGGAGAACGATACCGCCGAAATTTTTTGGTCGAGCACGCTGAAAAAACTCGCGGCTCTCTCTCTCTCTCTCTCTCTCTCTCTTTCTCGCTCACGCTCGCCCACTTGTGCGATGCTTGAACGGTCCACCGCTTTAATAATTTCGTGGTACGTCGAGTAGTTGTGAGATGGAAATAAAATAGGGAACTCGGCGGAGTCGCTGCTCGCTGCGCCCGAAAAATTTGTTTCCCCTCTTCGTTCTCCTCCGCCAGCCACCCACGCACCCCCGCGCCAAAGAATGCCACGGGTTCCGCTAATATTTCGCAGCCGAAAGTCTCGACGAGCTCGTCAAAGCTCGAGGAACGTTCCGACGCTTCCGCTAAACTAAAGCAGCGATCATTATCTCCGCCGGTTATTCCGCGCGTTTTGCGCCGCCTCGCCGCGGTTCCGCCAGCGATTGTTTAAACAACCGGCCGCGAGCGTTTCCCCCCGGCTGTTTACCGTCCTGATTGCAACGACTCCGAGATGCGGTTCTTCAAGCTTTGTCTTTTCTTACACACATACTTTTTGTAATAGTATTCCTCCGGTACACTCGACCATTGCGGACTACCGAACCCGCTCGCCATATCGATTTTACCATCGAATGACGCTACGTTGACATTGTAAATTGAAGCAATGATGAGGGATTGTGAACCAATAAAATGTTGATTTCGTAGATCACTCGTAATAACGTAGGTGGAGAATTATATTTGCTCATCTGTAAATCAATCGTAACGCGTCGAATTTGGAGCACGCGAAAATTACAACGCGTAGAATTTCACAACGTGGTGAAATAACACGCGTTGTGTTTGCCACGTGCCGAATTTGAACATCGCCGAATTTAAAACATGTAGAAATTGTAACGCGTCGTATTTCAGAAGCGTCCAAATTACAACGCGTAGAAATCTCAGCGCTTCGAATTTTACAACGCGTCAAAGTAAAGCGCTTTGTGTTCGCCACGTGCCGAATTTGAACATCGCCGAATTCAAAACATGTAGAAATTGTAACGCGTCGTATTTCAGAAGCGTCCAAATTACAACGCGTAGAAATCTCAGCGCATTGAATTTTACAACGCGTCAAAGTAAAGCGCTTTGTGTTTTTCACGCGCCGAATTTGGAAATCGTCGAATTTAACACATGTAGAAACTGTAACGCGTAATAATTTCAGTGTATCGAATTTTACAACGCGTCAAAGTAAAGCGCTTTGTGTTTTTCATGTGGAAATTATAACGCATCTATTGCAAACATAACTTTAGAAAGGAAGAATGGAATTGTTGGGCTCGTCTTGTAATAGAATTATCTGGGGCTGTAGAAGGTGTTGAGGATACCTGCGATCGATGCTCACATCTTCTGGATCAAGGGCATATAATCCTTCTGCTACGAGCATAATCCTGGCTTTACGGGCTCGCGACTAGAAGCAATCGAGCGCCAGATTAACGAGCAATTAGCAGGACACGTGGCCTTATCCTTGCCACTGTCTCAATCTGCGTATCTATCGCTTTAATTGCTCTGTTGCGACCATACCGTACATCCTTGAACGCTTGTGCCGTACAAAAACCTACGAAAATTTGCAAATAATGGAAACCTGCTGCCTTTGAGTACATTTTAAGTGAAATGCTAGAATAATTATCTTGAAAATGAATTTCTAATTGATTTAGTTCTACCCGACAATAGCAAGTTCCAATTTTGCCTAGACTAACGGTTTGCTTGGCGGAAGATTTATGGCACGGCGTGACAGAAAAATAATCCAAATATTTACAACTAATTACGGGAAGTCGAGCGATCCCTTTCGAGGTAAGGATCCGCGGTAATCCCGGGCGAATGGTGTAATTGAATGGTGACCATTGTCGAATGTGAAGACGGATTAACAGGCATAACCATAAAGGTTTCCTGCAACACAATAAATTAGGTTCACCAACGACATGATTATCTTATTGGTGAATTCCAGCCCGGCTCCGAGTTACCTACACCGGCCTGAATTTCTATACTGGAATCCTATATTGGCAAACGGTTTTATAGGACCCTGGCAAATCGGATTAAGGCGGTCGCAATAAAAATAAAAGCATTTGTTTTAGCCATACCTTTCTCGATCTTTCCACTTACAGCGAAATACAGACGGGTCCTATTAAGTAAACGAGACTGTGCCCCATAAAACAATATTGGAGCAACAGGGCCAGTAAAAACCGAAGGTCGATCGTCGCCAGCAAAATCCTCGGGGCAACAGGAAAAGCGCAAAAGGGTCAAAGGACAACCCTCCCGGGGTGACCGTCACGATGACGAAGCGAGAGTTTAGATAGGAAAAGATAAATGAAAATCGGGTCCGTCGACAAAAACCGATTGATCCCGCCGCCCGGTGGAAAGTGGGCGGAGGGGGTGTAGAACGATGGAGGAGGTCGTAGGTGAGGCTTCGAGGTTGCTTCGGGGACGGTGGACATCGATCAGGGAACCGTCCTAAGGACGGATGTCCCTTCGTCCTGCGGAGGGGTTGATGGATGCGAGATTACAGCGGCGGGGACACTCGTTGACACCCCATGATGTATCACCAGCAGCCTCCACGTAGTAGCTACGGCTACTTACCACCGGGAACCGGCCTTCCAAATCGACGAAAAAGAAAAGTCGTGCCCCCCGCCCCCGCTCTTGGATACGCCCCCTCTGTTGACACGGAGCGAATTAACCCGCGTTTCTATCGATTTTATCCTCGCGATCATCGACGAATTACCGTCTAAGAAAGTTCAAAGTGACCTTTGCTTGTAGAGCACTGCGTACCTTCTTTATATCGGGGGCCACAAGGCCACGCCCATTCAAGACGACTGAAAACAGAAGGGAAGGTTGGTGGTCCTCTGATATGGTTTTAACGAGTTTCCGTAATTCTAGATTGAAGTGCAGATGAAGTATGAGAACCTAATGCACTCTGGGACAAGGCTTAGATTTGTTATAATTTTTAGGCGCTTGAGAAAGAGTTTCTCGATAAGTTAATGGGTTTCAGGGACATAGATAATTCTAGGTCGTGCTCTATCTCAAATATGGAGGTGTACTGCTGGAGCTCAGTTCCAACTTCGTGAAGCTCGAAAGCCACAAAGCTATGTCTCCTTTCCAAGCGATTAAGAAAAAAATTGAAAAATCTTTTATCAGGCCTCTGATTCGAACTGAATGCCAAAAATTTACATCGAGGAAAATGTTAAACGGTCCCGGGGCCAAGGGCACCGCACACCACTTGACGACCGCAAAATCGAAATTGGAGTGTTTAATCCGTAGTGATCGTGACACCCCCGATAGAGTGAGCCTAACCCAGCACCCCGCGCGGAAATATTCCGGGGAGGTGGCTAGTGGCGGGGGTGGCGAGTGACTCGGAAGAGGTGGACGTAAAAGAAACGGGTAGAAAAGAAGGACAGGATAGAGGGTAGCGTAGATAAGTCGGGGTTGTCGGGGCATCTGCTTTCTTTCGTGTTTCCGGCCATCTTCTCCGCGCCACCCCTTTCGTCCTTCTTTTCGGGGTGGAAACGGCTCCGGTCCATTCTCGTCGAGACGTTGTATCGGGCCAACACGACCGGGATCCGTGACCGAGGGGGTGTTCGTGGGGAGGGGAGGGTGCGCGCAAGGGGGTGAGAGAATGTCGGCCGTGCGGGGGAGGGGCGGAGGACGCGGCGAAGAAGAACGCGCTGAATAGAAGATTGGAACTCTTTCTGCGGTGACGGCGCTTCTTCCGGCGGGGTGGCTGATAGTGCCGGCTATTTCCGGTGGCCACCGTGACATTGCTATCGCCGGGCTGCGTCTACTATACCCCCGAGGCCATCCACGTTAAACGTCCTCCTCGAAGGCTCGCGCGCAAACCCATCCACCCCCAACGACAACCACCTTTGCATCGCCGGACGCGGATTTTTGCCCGAGTTTCGCCCACCCCCGCAACTCCTAACCCCACCACCCTCTTATCTTCCGTTTAGTTTTACTCCCTAACATTTAACGTTAACACCTTTGCACCGGGAATCTTTTCTTCTGATTATTTACTGGCCAGTCGATCCCATTTGTTCATAGACTAGTGAGGGATGTACCGTTGGAAATAATTATTATATTCGAATGAAATTTGACCTGAACTTTCGCTGATACATATTCTATAAACTAAGGATCGATTTTCAAGCCTTGCATTTGTTTAACGTTATTGACATGTCGTCTGTGTGCTTTGACTACGACATTGTCAGGGCCGTGTCGTTTACTAAACGTGTACTTGTTGAGGTGGTATAGTATATTTAGCGTATATTGATGACTGTTCGGGTAAGGAGTTATAAAATTCGGGAAAGGGTCTAACGAGAGGCTCGACGCGAGGTTGCATATTGTGTACACAAGCGGGCTGAACTTGTGACAACGCGTTAATCAAATCAGCGGCAGATAGCGCTTGCACGGATCGAAGAGTTAGATAAGGACGTTTACCAACGTTGCAATTGATCGCGAGAAAAGATAGAGGTATCGCGATGTCCGTGCATCCGCTGACATCGGCCGCACTTCGCGGCTTATCGGTTATCGCTTATCGAGCCGGAGTCTCGGCCGCCCAATGAGCTCTTAGACATATCGTAACCCAGCCGAACATCGACCGTTCGATTACGTCAGTTTACCGCGGGTGTCCTGCGGACAAAGGGGCCTCATCATCTTCGCGAGCCCTAAGACTCCTGTAAGAGACTACAATCCCAAAATCTGAACATTATGCTCGAATCCTATCTCGGCATCTGCTAATCAATTTTAATTGTTGTACCAATTAGAACCTGGTGCGAAAACCAGGTGTGTCACGATTTTGAAAATTGTTCAATTCGAGCAAACTATGAGCAAGGGTTTCAATGCATCTATGAAACCCTAGGCAACACTAAGTATACGGACCACCAAAACTAATCTACATTACTTTATAAAAATAACAAGAATATATTTATTGAAATTTCTCTTTTTACAATGTAAAAAATTTTAGAACCCGTCATTCTGACGAGTCCCATGAACCTAGTGCCAATTATAGTAAGGTAATAAAATAAGAATGCTTACAGTACCCTATCGGCTAATTACGCATACCCTGAAGTGTCTCTAAAAATGGTCAAAGAACAAAATTAATAACAAACATGGTTTACAACCACTTGATGCAAGAATAAGAGGTAGAATCCCGAACGTGTCGCAGAGATGTTTGCAAACAGAAAAATTGAATCAGCCACGAACCGGCATGAGAACCATGCCTCCAATTATTCCATGGGTGTGCTCCCAACCCAGGGCTAAGCCGTGCTCCTCGATTTCTGGTAACTGAAGCCCAAACCGAGGGCTAACGGTTTGGTATTACAGCATCCAGCGATACGTGCAACCTGGAAGGACCGCGCAAGGATACCGCGAGTCCCAGGTAGTCCTGGCCACGGGCATTCAGCTGTCAATCAGGCCGTGCCGAATCCCGGTAGTCCTGAGGAACATCTGCTCTTGGAGAACGCGATACGTTGGAGGACGGGGGCGTTGCTTCCACCCTCCTCTGCCCCCCTGCTATTTCTCCCCTCCCCCAGTTTTGTTCCACGTGGCCCTAACAACCTCTCGAATCTTGCTCCCGTGATTTCGATCTGGAACAAATTTTTCTTCCCTTGTAAAACAATTTTTATTCCCTTGGAAAAGGCCTCGGACTTTTCTATAATATTTTATTACCGTCCCTTGGCGGAATAGGGGTGGATCAGTGGAAAATAATTACAAGTGGGGGTCCAGAGGATTAATAAAATTAGCAGAGTTCGAATAAAGAATTAGTCTTAAAGAAATGAACGTTTTCTGTAACGTCGAGTTGGCATTGGAACAATTTCATTCCGGAGTTGGGAGTGAATTAATTTTTCGTAATGGTCAATCCATCTGGAAGAAGTCGATGGGCTCAGAGAGTCGATCTCTCTGAAAGGAATAATCCCAGGGGCGGTTTTCGCGTGGCTCCACGAGGGGGTGTTCACGATTAGCCCCTGTTTGGATCCATTTAGTATTCCGCCGGCCATTAAGGCTCGGTCGATACACCGGAATCGTTGAACTTGCAATCGAGTCGGCACTGTCCTTCAATGGGCTCCTCTGGTCTCGACGGTAATGCCTCTGTGGCCGAGTCCTTTCATCCGACACTTTCGATAATCCGGCCGGCACTTCCGTCGCGTCAAAAGTGAAAGACAAATTGGGAATTGATCGCGTCCGACCCTCGATCTACGTGTATCCATCTATATTCTGGCGCGCCCATAAACCTTATCAATGCCATTGGCTTTTTACCCCTGTCGGAGAACAAAAGCGACACGAGAAAAATTTTGTTTCAGCACAATAGGATCACCGTGTAGAAAGAGTAGTATCGAAAAGAAGCCTGGGGAAATCGTTTGGTTTCCACGGTTTCGGCTGACAAAAATCGTGATCCCGTTTTTCGGAGTTTCCCACCTTCAATGGCCGCGTTAACGAGTTACAATTGAGAACGGTGACACCCTTCCAGGACATCCTACAAGCTTGTCCTCCCTTGTCAGACGCCATCTTGTTCCCTTTCACCCGGGAATCGTGTCCGCAAGTCCAGGTAATTTCAGGTAGGACAGAGAGTAACACGACACCGAATACGCTTCTTCCTCTTCTTTTTCTCGGCTTTTTTTTCTCTCCCCACCACGATTTCGTTCTCGTTTCCCACCTTTCTACCGTTCGTCTTGTTCTTCCGACTTAATTCGAGGGACCGTCGCCCCACGATCTCGGTTCGACGACCCCTTGGATCGCGATCCTCTCCGATCCCTCGTTATCCCGGGGAAAAAAAGCCGGCGAAGACAAAGAGGTCCGAAACGAACGCGAGATCCGATATTTTCGCCGGTTTACGGGCCGAGGATCCCTTTTCGACGCGCGGAAAGCCACGGGTGGCCCTTTCGTGGAAAAACGAGAGACTGTGGGAATCTTGAATGGACCGTCCCCCGATCGGAAAGACGCGGGAAAATGACGCGTCCGAGGAATTTCCGGGCGAACACGGGCATGTTCTTTCTGAACCAATCCCTCCATCTATCCCTTCAACCCTTCTCTTGATCCGGGACCGACTACTTTCGTCTCGATTAATTCACTGCAGTTTCCACTCGTGAGATCCACTACATATTCTTAACAATTTTTTGGAAACCTCTCTAGTTCCTCGGAAGATTTCGAACACTATTATATTTATTGTACCTCCTGAAATTGAACCGAATACCTTCGTCTGACTCGTGAGGGTCATTATGTAATTTTAACTACACACTTCTTACCGATCATTCGACCACAAATACTTCCCTGACACCGGCTCTGTTTCGGTTGCCAACCGAGTAAGGGTCAGATTATACTAGGCAGTTCAGACGCTGAAGGTGTATAAAAGCTAGATAGAAAAACAGGCTAACCACATTCTGTCAGCAGATTTAATAGAATAACAAACTGATAAACTTGTAAGCTTATAGGCTACCGGTCGGTAAAGTGTTAACAATCTTTTGGAGGTCTCTCTAAAAAAATGTCTATTTCTCTTCTGCTTCTTGCAATCGGATTCACAAAATTTCAATATTGTGTAACGACTCGCAGTAATTTATGTCAGGTGAATTAGTTAGAAGTAAAGGTTTAATGGCGAGGAATGGGATCAGGATTCGGGATCGACAGAGTTTTGTGGAGTGAGTAGTTAATTCGATATTGTCGCGGCCCGTGGAGTGTTTCCAGTCGAGTGTCTCGATTCAGGAGGTTCCCGAGGAAAACTTTGGGAACTGGTCCAGAGAAGGAAGTGGGTGGCGAGAGGATAAATACGGCCGCTTATCGATGATCTGATCGCGGGACGAGAGAGAAATGAATGGCGGTCGTAGCCGGGAATTTCATTCATGATCCTGGGGCCGGTGATCTCGAAAGGACATCTCACAGTTTTGCTACCCGAGACTGGCCACCACGCCGACGAGAAAGTAATTGTTGAAGAAGCTCCTCGAATTTCGGCGCAACCTTTCTCCGATCGATGGACATTCGAGACGAAACGTGACACCTAAGCTCCTACTGGACATTCCGCGACCATTCCGCGTATCGTTGGAAATTCTTGCTGGATTCATATTGCAACTAGTATGCAAAATAATTCGATTGTATTCTAGCCTCAACAATTTCTACATCTCAATCCTTCGGTCCCCTTCTGGAAGTAAATATTCCTCCCAGGCTCCAAAGATACGTTTTATAAATTTCTTTCGGTAATAATTTTACTGCAGGAATTGAAGCGTTCGCACTGCTAACTTTTATACGAAACGATTTTCCACTGCATCCCAATCATAATTTTTATCTAATCGATCTGATGGTATACTTTAAGGTTATGGCAAGTGACGGAAGAACAATGTCAATTATTTTCTACCTGCTCGATGAAAAATATTTTTGTATGCCCACTTATAAAATACGAAACGAGGAATCTGTTCAGAACTATTAGCTGGTAATCGAGTCATTTTTTTGACTTGTGGGAAATGATTTCCCGCAGAGAGACTGATTGCTCGATGAGAGACGTCTTCGGAAGAGATAACGAAAACAAGCGTCGGCAGCGACACGGGGCCAAAAATTTACGAAGCATGCGTCTGCAAGCGTTGCAACCCTAGTGCAACGAGTTAACGATTTTTCCCCGGGCGCAGGGGTAGGGGGTAGAACGGGAACGAGTTCGGAACGAGTTCGAGGCCCGCGTCGACAGGTTCGTTATCGCGGCGGACCCTTTGTTTGCCAAGCGGTTATATTCTTACTCGCGCGACTCTCTCTCGCTCTCTCTCTCTCTCTCTCTCTCTCTCTCTCTCTCTCTCTCTCCGCTTCTCCTCGTCCTTCGCAAGGATCCCGGACGGTCTGTCCTTTCCTGTTTCGTCCTGAATAGATGTGCCACGCCGCAGGACACCGGCAGCCGGTCAGGACACAGGTGGCACTGGTGACGTTCCGCTCGTCTGCCGACAGGATCTTCTCTAATCTCAGCTCGTAAGGACCACGGGATTAGGCTCATTAACTCCTGCAGGACAGCCTACTTTCCCACGCGCGCCTCTCCTACCGAACACTCTTTCTTACTCCCTGCGAAACAGACTATAGTTACCATAACTCACCGGGAGTTGCTGCGACTTTGCAAAATCCAGTGGCGTTCGTGAATTTTTATTGGAGGGAATAATCGACGCAGCGAAATAAAACTATTTGGGATTCTTTAGCAACCCTTGAAGATATTCTATGAATTTTTCTGGGCATGCCCACCGAGTGGTTTAGAGAGAATAAAATATCGAACCATCCCTTAAGATAGACTTAGGCTAAGAATTTTTTTGGAAAAAATAATTGACCCACTCAGATAAAACTCTGTGGGGTTGTTTAGTTACACTTAGAGAAGCCGTATGAATTTTTTCGTGTAGCTCAAGGAACATAGGATAGAGAGGGTCTGTTGGACAGACTGGGAAGTCAGTCCAGTGGTGCTTGGGAATTTTTCCTGAAGAGAATAGTCAACGCATCGGAATGAAACTTTGTACAGTTGTTTAGGTACACCATGAGAAGCAGTATGAATTTTGTTGGGTAGATTGATAGAGTGGTTTAGGAGCGGGAAAATAAAATAGCGAACCGCCCCTTCATCAGTCAGCAACGTATTTTGTTCTTCTATTTCAATGGACTTTGAGGATACGTCTTCGACGAATTTTATATACTTTCTAAGACTTCACCTTCTTTGGTATCCAATCAAGCTATAATTTTCAACCTTACGCGCGCAAACGCGAGTCTTATTAGGTTAAACGAAGACGCAGACGTTCGACGAACGCAATTTTAATTAAATTTTTGCCGAAGACACGAAGCCATTCTCGGGTAGTTGCATAAGGAGTCGATTGAACTAAGTAAGAAGCAATCCATGGCAACAGGATTTCGAAGACACGACGTTGGTCTCTGGACGTAGAACGTAGAGAATCGTCAGTTCGATGGTACTTCGCTCGTACAATTCGGAGATCATTGAATGCCTGGTGGAGTAGCGGTGTATTCGCGGAGGATTTTGATCGATGCACAAACATTTCTGGACAATAAAGCCTGCGTTGATACCAGGTCGAATATGCCGGTATAATTTTCAGCGGATCGTTTATTCCGTGTTTCGACGTTCCTCCCCCGCTCTTTTTTTTCCCTTTCTTTCTCGAGCATCGCACACCGCGCGCGGCGGCGGTCCTGGTGATTTATCGTGCCCGCAAAAACCATTCACGCGAATATAGCTCGTATAATAATGTAATCGCGGCCGCGAAGCAAAACGATAGAAAGAGAGAAAAATATACATGTACGGACCGCGCGTGCGGGGAAAAGAGGAGAGAAAGAGAGAGAGAGAGAGAGAGAGAACGTTGGAAAAATTTCGGACAGCGCGGAAAACCGCGAAATATAACGAAAATAATTCCCCATGCGACGCACCGACCGACCGCCGATTATTTTATTCTCTAGCAACAGGTGAGATCGCTCTTTTGTCACTGTTTCGCTATAGTTTCCGCGGATAAACGAGCGATACATTGAACCGGGGACCCGGTGAAAAACCGGGAACGGAACTATCCGATAATATGGCCGCACGAGTAATCAACCGAGCGAGGGTAGAAAATTCGACAGGATTCGCTCGCGAAAATGTTTCGCGTTTCGAATGAAATTCCCCGGACCGCGAGTACGCGAGAACTCGAAAACGCAGCACACACACCAACGCTGGCTGCCGCACTCCTTTTGCGACCGCGTGAAACGACCGCCGCGATCCCATTCTCGGGCATCATCGTTTCATGAATATTCCCGCGCAACACGCACCCGTCCCTGCCCCGATGAATCCGCGAAATGTTCATTAGAATTCTTCGCGGGTTTTTCCTTTCCGCGTTTCAACGCGACAGCTTTTCAGAAACGCCGCGGAAAAACTTCAAACGCGCACGCTTCAAGCGTTCACGCGTCGAACGCGTATGCTCTTTATCCATTCGCAGATTTTCCCCGACAGATTTTCACTCTCGCAGGTTTGCGACAGTATTCGTGTTCGCGAATTTTCTCCTGCAGAGGGTACAATGAGTCTTAATTTAATCACGGATCAATTAATCCAAACTGGAACAAATAGCAGTCGAGAACTAGAAGATAAATCCTGAGCACGTTACTGAGACTGGCTAAAAATTTATGCAAAATTTGCTTTATTAATTAAGCCACTGGTTTATTATTATTATGCATGCCTTGATATGTTTTTATTAGAATAATTTTACTGCAGGCATTTTTCACAGTTTTTGTTCTTGAAATGTATTCTATGTGCTCTCCTTATTAACATTATTGTATGACTTTACAAATTCATTATTCTCAACTGATTCAAATTAAAAATATACGACTTGGCTCCTATATCTCGCAATTAATACAGACAATTTATAGTTTTCATAAAAATCCCCAGTCTAGTAATTATTAAGACAAGAAACAAATGTCTACGTCTTGCAATGCAGACGATTTTCATTTTGCATGGAAATCCGCAGTCTAGAAATATCCAGCTATTATCCTGCGAAACCAAGCCTGCAGGACTAGCACACTGAAGAAACGAAAGTATACCTTCTACTTTACCAAACCACGAGTACCCACCTCGCAATACTAACTTCTCAACCAATCTCACTAACCGAAAGCTTTGCAACAAAAATATTCGAGACAAGAATAAAGTAAAATCATGATCCTGCTGAGTCCTTTCGCTGTTTGTGCTATCGAATGAAATAATCCGGGGACCAAGCAAACACACAAGCCATCGAACGCGAGCGCACAAGGGGCATGGAATATTTTTTCAGCGTGCTTAGGCGGAAGGATCGCGCGAACAGGATCGCCGATCCTGGTAAACCGTATTATCCTACGACCCCGAGAGAGAAAAGACGGCCGGAAAAGCGAGCCGGCCGCGAGCGAGCGACTCTCTCGATTCTCAAAATTTTCTCGAAGGACGAGCTCGGACAGGGGAAAGCCTATTAGTCGCGAGGATCTTTGGGAGGATCCTTGGCCCTCGTAGAACGGGGAATATTGAGCCGGCCGGCCTAGCGAATCGCAAAATCCCGGCAACAAAGGCCGCTCGGCGTGGAACGCCGAAAAACGCGCGGTTTTCGCCTCGTCTCGTTCGCTCTCGTTGCGATCTTCCTCCGCCGCCTTTCTTGCCGTCTTTTCCACCTGCTGAAGGCATAAATCATGCCTGCCCCGAGCCTTCGAGGAGCGAGATCGGTTTGCAGGTGTCTCGACCGCCAAATTTCATGCCTCTCAGCCAGGCCTGGGCCTCGCCTTGCGCCTAACTTGCAACGACACCGGTCACCCTCGCTAAATTACTCGTGTACTTGCCACTTCCCTATTCCTAAATCCATGAGCAGGCTAGAACACGAGATTTTTCTGTTTTCTGAACCGTTTCAGAATTTTTCAGACGCCTCCGAATACGGGGGAAATGAAAGTTATGTTTTCCAGCGGGGATCTTTGGCGGAAGAGCTTTGGTAACGTTAGAAGCTGGATTTTTTTCACGGTGACGAATTAATTCGACATTCGAGATTTCGACAGGAGGAGCCGGATCCTCCTTCCGGCTCGCTACCCCTACCTGGCCGTCGATTTCACCCTGAAATTTCGTTTCGGAGCAGGGACTCGGAATCGTTTCCGCGTCCTTTGTGGAACAGGGACGTTGTCGGGAGGCCTTTGTCAAGGTGTCCTGGAAAAATCGTCCTTCCGACGTGGGAGGATCTAACAAAGCTAGCTGCACCACCGATCGTTCAAATTACTTGGAAATACTCGGCAGAAAATATTATTTCAAGCCTACGAGAAGAGAAACCTGAAAAATTCGATCGGAACTCGAGAGATTCTCAAGTGGAACTACGGTCAGTACGGTGTGCTCGCTCTCGCGACGGTAATTGAGACAAGACCGAGACGTTATCTTGGATCTGCTCGAGGTAGAGGAGCCAGGGGATGTCAGGGAGGTCGAGAAAGTCACAGGCCCGTCGATATTACGATTAATTTGCTCGTAAATTTTCACCCCGGGGAGTTTCGTGGAAGCCCGAAGGATAATTTATATTTTCTCGGGTCGACCTGGTCCACACCTGGCACTCCCAGCAGGCGTTTACCTGGACGACCGGGCCAGACAGCGTCGCGCCATCTTTCTGCGTCGTCCCCTCTTTTTTTTCCGCCTGAGAAGTTACCCAAATTTTGCCGGGAAACGTCCTCGACAACCCTTTCACAAATGCTTCATTCATGTTCGAAATTTTGCGAAATTCTTTAGCGAAGCTGTGGCAAGTCTGGTATGATTACAAGTATATTTAAATAATTTCTAAAATGTCCAAATAGGACCAACAAATTGAAGGAAATTACATAATTTTATTCTCCTTTGTTCATCATTTTTGTAACATTTTTGACCAGCTACATTTCCTTCTTGGAAATAAAATTTAAATACAATGCTTTCTCTATATATGTCGCCAAGGCCTGGATGATAAATGTCATGGAATTATCCCTACTATCGCGGGGTATACCTCGTGAGGGGCCTCGGACGCCGAGGAGCGTAAACATAACACGGCTCGAATATGTTTGCTGTACGATACACGACGCTGACAAGACCGGTGTTGTTGACATATATCGAGAATTCACTGTAATTTGTAATGAAGAGCAGAAGGGGGTTGTTCAAAGGAAAACTTAATAGTTTGAGGCTTTCTGTATTAGATCAGAAGAAGATCTTCCGCATAAAAATTCATTCAATCCACAAACGAACGACAATTCAATGAATCGATTAATGGTGCTCCAACGAAATCGAAAAAATAATTGCCTAGAGTTTGCAATCAGCTTTCCTGGATCGAGGGAGGTACCGCTGGAGTTCCCAGCAAGGATCCTCGAGAAGTTGGAAAGAATCAGAATCGGAGACGCGGGGTAATCTGGGAAACAAGTAAGCAGAAGTTCATTGGATCGCGCGTAACGCACCTTTCCGCTCGAATTCCGCTCGGCGAGTTCTAAGATCGGGGGTCGGGTGTCGAGGCACGGCATCCCTCGCGTTGAAAATTCCAGGGAAAGTCTTCTGGAAAAAGTTTCGCAGCAATAAGTCATCGGGCCGACGTTCCTTCGCGCGGATGGAACTGCCTTCGCCGTTTGCCAAATCAACCGTGAAAACGCGAGGTAATTGTCACTCGCAAGAGAGAATGATAGAGAGAGAGAGAGAGAGAGAGAGAGAGAGAGAGAGAGAGAGAGAAAGAGAGAGGAAGAGAGAAAGAGAGAGAGAGACAGAGGGTTCAGTTTCGAAAGGGTGCGCGTTCGCGAGCTCGCTCGCACACGAGATTAGAGGGTAGAATACGACGGCACGTCGAATGTTTATAAACTCGTCGTCATCCGATTTCCACGGCTAACGACGGACGCCTGGAAATTCGATTTGCGCTCAACCGAGTGGAATCGATTCGGGCATTTTTCAAACGACGCCTCCCGCCACCGCCGGTGTGCCCAGCACGCCGCCATTGCTTTTCGGCGACGCCATGTTGGGTATCGGTTGACACCGAACCGTGCTCTTTCATTCGAACACTGCCATCCTCTTCTTTAGCCTTTTACCATTTTATTAGGGCCTTCGGCTAATTCTACTTTCCCTTTTCAATCCCATTTTACTGGCGAAGAGAAGTCGACGTGGCCACTCGACCATCTAACAGAGAAATTGGCTATTTATTCCTCGAACGATCTCGTCGATTCGTCTCATAATTCTATTTTATTTTCTCTGATACTGTCACTGCTTTAGTTGCACTAACCGTAGTCTAATTTTATGTTTCAAAGTGATTCCTCCAGGGACAACGTAGGAACAATTTATTGATTTTCCGATCACTAGATTGCAGAATGCATCAAATGCAATGTAATAAATTCTTGTAATTTTTTTCAACCTACTGAGCACTACATCAATTAAAATGTTTTACCTTATAAAAAATTTTTAATTCCATAAAGATGCACAGAACGCGACTCAGTGTAGGCAACAGGATAAAATCGAAGAAACAATTAGATTTCGAAAAAAAAATCGACACGGATTCTACGCGGCCAATGGCACAAATCCCAATTTCGAGTGAATGGTCCCTGACCTCTGTCCTCCACAAAGACGAGTACTCAGCGTCCATTTTAACTCAATCTTGTTTCCACAATGGTCTCACAGGTTCCGCGACAAAGCTTGTCGGTGAGAAAAGAGGCGAACAATTACGGACAGATTAAGTAATCCTAATTTATCGGTGGTGGTCGGGGGCGACGACGTGTTAATCGTCGAGCGACGCCCTCCTAAGTGGCCCTTATTTATCCCTGGGGGTCGGGGACGCGAGAAAAGAGGATCGTCTTCTTCGGGGAGGAGAGGTGGCGGCTCGAAAAGGAGAAAAAAAAAGACGGAAGCAAAGCCGCAGGCGCTATTTAAACGAATTTTCAATAAAAAGATCCGGTGGCCAGGTTGACTTCGGCTGTTGGGGAATCAAGATCAAGAGGCGGCCGAACAATCGCGCGCCACGTTTCTATGAAGTTCGGGGCCGTTGAATAGAATTCGCGGATGAAAGGGACGCACGCGCTCTCTGCGCCTCGGTCTCGCTCGCGCGAGCGAAACCGGCCGTGTTTCACGTTCGCGGTCCTTCTCTTTTCTGAAAAACAGGGCCGCGCGTCTCGCCGCTGCCTCTGCCTCGCGTCACGTTTTTCATACGGCCCTCGATAGAAACGGCCGTAAGTGCATTCACCGTGCAAATCGGGTTGCTGCCTCGGGAGTGCAACAATACGCAACAGGTGAGGAGGAGATCGGTACGCGTTCAATGGCAGGTGAACTTTCCTTTCGGAGCGAATAAGTACTCGAGAGATTGTGCCATTCGCCCGATCCGATTGCCCTAGGAATTCCACCTTTCGGGGCCCCCCGCCATTTTTCCGCAGAAATCGGAGACCCTCGAGCACCCTAATTTCCTCCTCCAAAGTCCGTCTGCGTACTGGGTTTGTTCACGTTCGCGACCAATTTGTTTGCTGCTCGAGGCTTCCTAAAAATCTGAAACAATTCTGAAACGCGTCTCGAAGTCCCGGCTTTAATGTGTACTTGTCTATTAAGACTGCCAGCCTATTAAGATAGGGCCTATTTAATGTTTACGTTTTCGCTGGCAGAGAAAGTGTTGAAGCATTAATGGGAAGAGATGAATATCGAAAAGAACTAAATTTCCGTTTGCCCACGGAGGGTTAGGAACAGCAGAATTCTAAGTTTGAAGGGAGGAATTGTGTGAAACTGTTTTAGAAAACCAGAAATACAATCGCCCTTGTCCATCTCGCTTCCCGATTAGGTTATCCCCACAGAAAGGGGTAACAGAGACAACAAGCTGTTTAGATATCTCTGCGAAAGGAGCCGTTTAATTTGACCCTTGTCCTGTCGTTGATAAAAATCGCTGATCCTGCAGAGCGATAAGGGACTCGTCGCTGCCAGGGGACGAAATTGCCCGGCAATTATTCCTCGCGTCGAAACACGTGCACGGGAATTATGAATTCAGTATTACCGACGAATAGAGCCACGGATGAGGAGGATCATGAATTTTCCATGACTCGGTCAGAGCTAATCGATTACGCATCCCGCGCGTTCGGCCGCATTTTTCTCGCGCTCTCCCCTTGTCCGTAGAAACTCGAGCCCGAGAATCGCGTCCGGAGCGTGACGCCAGCCTTGAATAGCTATCTATCACGAATTATCATACTTGAGAAAAGGCCGTGCGACTCGGTGACGCGAGACGAATTTTTTCGTCGCGTTGTTTACCTCGTTTGTCCGTGGAACTTGGACCTGCATGATCGCTGGAAGACGAGTCTAGAGATAAAGACGAGTATTCGAACCACTGCGGAACCTCGTTTATATAAAATCAAGTAATGGTACAGCTCGTACACACACGCGAACATTTAGTATTGGACGAACAGCAGCACAGCGTGCTGCCTCCTTGCGAAGACACATACTTCTTTATGAAAACATACATTTTTTTTTTACGAATGCACACATTTCCGAAGAGACTGCGGAATTAGACAATTTTTATTGTGCATAAAGGTTCACTGTGTACTGACCAACTACGCCTGCTTCCTAAAGAGGAACATACGCTTGCTCATGGATCTCGATCGGTGCAGAGCTCCGCCCAGCGGAAGAACGCTTTATCGGATCGCGAAAGTACGTAGATTTTTCTAGCCACTTGAGGATCAACGGGACAAAGCGGTCGCCGATTAGGTCGATCGAGGGGTCCCGTCTACGCGAACCCTTTCCTCGAATTTCAAGGGCGAGAAGCACCGAGTAGGACGGTCCTGCACCTATCTCCGCCTACACAGGAGCGATCTCGAGAAGCTCTCGTTCTCAGCAAACCGCGAAACAAAGCTGGAATAAAAGGGGTATCAGTGTGGATCGATCTGGGAATAAGGATCGCGCGCGCCCGCTGGAGAGAAAGAGAGAGAGAGAGTAAGAGAGACAGAGATGGCGCAACAAAGAACCGAGCGAGTTCCTTTCGGACGTAAGAAACAAAACTAAAGAACAGGGGCGGAGGGGGAAGGCCCGAGGAAATCGATCGATCAGGAAAAGGGGTCCCCTCGAGCGACAAGTAGCGACGAAGGACGTGGGACGGATAAGTAGGCGGAGAACGGGAGTAGATCGGATCTAGCCCGATTTGCCTGGATCCTCTCCCGGTAATAAGTGTACAAAGGGGGGTTCAGGAGAGCGAGGGAGGGTACGCGGTAGAAAAAGAGCGGGGCAAAAAATCGGGGGTGAAGAGGAACCATTCAGTCTCGTCGGAGTAAGTAGAGATTTCCGGAGGCTGCGAGCGCAGCTCGCTCTTTCTCTCTCGTTGCGGGGTGTCTTCTTACCTGGTGCCCCGACGGAGCTCTCCTACGCGTCCCCTCCCCCGCTCCTTACCTATGGGAAAAATCTACATTGAGTCGATGGCGAAGTGAATGAGAGCAGGGGTGGCCGGTCCCGCGGCGGAATCTTTTGTGGACCCCGGATTCCTTCGTTCCCGATTCCATCCGCTGCCATAACGTCCTGCCCAACGGTGTGTGTCCGCCAACGACAGCCGCCGACCTTCCTGCACCTCCGCGAAACCCGCACCCACACCATAGCTACCTGGAGACCCTGTGCTCGCACGTGCAGGTACCGAACACCGCTCCCTTTCTCACGGCACAGGCTACCCAGAAGCCCCCCAGAGTTTCCTGCGCCCTCGTTTTCGCGCGCCGATGCCCACCGGCTCCTGGAACCGGACAAGTTTCACCAGCTTTTCCAGAGAATCGACTGCCATCCTCCGTTCTGGACCCTGTCGTGCCGCTGCGACGAGGTGAAAGTTGCCGAGCCTTTTGATCTCGATGCCTGTCGTGTGCGGTTAGACATCAGGACTTGCAGCGCCTGCAATGATCCAGGACTTAGATCCGGGGCACGTTCGCCACCACCGTTCGTTTCGTTGCTTCCCTTCGGCGCTGAAATGTTTCACTAAACGCGAGGTAGTGATGTTCGTATTATCACTGGTTCCAGTATTCTGGGACCAGTGTAACAGGTGAGAAAGTCTCGTAGGTCCCGAGAGCCTGTTATCGGGTTTTTTCAAGGGTCTCATTAGACAATTCGCGTCACCCGATCTCCTCGTCCCGCAAACAGAGTCTCGCCGCGCGAAAACAGGGTTCCGCCGGTCGTCGAAATAAATTGCAGCCACGCCCTTGGGCAAATGGGCGTGTAAGCGGCCTCGCCCTGGTCAAAGACTCTCCTCTGGAAACAGACGTACAGCACGATCGTAATTATCCATCGAGGAAGAGGCTCGCCGGCTCTTCTCCCTTTCCGTAGGACGTCTGGCTTGTCCTCCTCTCGCTTCCCCCTCCCCTCTGCTGGATAACGCACGAGCCCGGAGGATAAGGTGAGCGAAGAGGTCGCGGATACTGCACCGTCACCTGCCTCTATTAGAGGACCGTGGAAAACGACTTTTTGCTCGCGTTCCTCCGACGCCATTCTCCTCCCTTCAACCTCCTTCTCTCTCTCTCTCTCTCTCTCTCTCTCTCTCTCTCTCTCTATCTATCTCTCTTTCTCTCTCCACGGTTCTCTCTTCGACTGGGACTTCTACGACGCAACGTTCTGCGACGACTTCCAACGAGCAGAATTTTTTTCCCAGAGATCCTGTACGAGCTGAACCCGAAGATGTCATAGTGACCGTGATCCATATTTGATAATTTTTTTCTCCCCTCCATCAGCCGGCTACAGAATCCCGGAGAAATCTCGAGCATCTCCGAAATATTTTCTCCCGGTCCCTCAGGAACCTATTTCTCTCTACCGTGCTCTCGCGGAGAAAACCGAGAACGCGTTTGCTCCGATGGAGCAAGGAGAGGAAATATTTTTATTGGAACGATTGCGGCTGACGTACGAGGGTCCTTCGGATCCGCAGTGTCGGGATCCATCGTGGGATCACGGTTGTTCGAGTGTCCCGATCGATTTTCTCCAAGCGAGGACCGCTCCCGAAAGGAATTCCACTGGAAAACATCGTCGGAATCTTAACCCCTTTAAATAATCCAACGACGGCGAATTCTGTCGCGTTCACAACAATTAGAGGCCCATCTACGTACAGACTTTTCATCTCATGTACTGCAATGCTGCGTTTGACTATGATGAAGGCTTTGTGTAGGAGTTTCTAGCCCTCCTCTTTTAAATTAAAAATGTCTTTGGATTTTCATGAAAAATAGACATTTTTTGAGACGATTGTTCGACATAGAAATTCACACATTGTTGACCGGTCACGAATTAACTCGTGTTTTCATGATCAAAAATTGTTGAGACAATATCGTACCAAAAAAGAATATAAAAAGTTATATAAAAGATACGTCCAAAGTTTCATTTCAATGCATTATCTGTAAATACACTTGATCGAAGTTTATTTAGATTGTTTTACTTCCACATTCAATTACGAATGAATTCTCGATATATGTCATCAACACGGGTCTTGCCAGCGTCGTTAATCGTACAGGACACATACCCGAGCTGTGTTATGTTTACACTCTCCGGCCCCCCACGAGGTATACCCCACGGTAGTGGGGATAATTCCGCGACGTTTATCATCGAGACCTTGGAGACATATATAGGGAAATCACTGTAAAAGTTGGTGACATGAGATAGCTTCTGTGTAAAATTGCCGGTCAACAACGTGGCTGTGTGTCTTTTCTTTCAATAATTTTAATAAGTTGATAGTAATATGGTAACTTTCTTTGTTCTACTGAAATGGCTGTCGATCATCGGCGTTTATTAATAACTGTCCTGTGGATCTCAATACAAAATAGAAATTTTTTATGTAAAATCCTTCGAAAATTTTCGCAGACTGCAGTGTTTTTTCATTAATTTCTATAATAAATTCATAGGGTCTAGTCTTCGGCCGCTAAATGCAGAGATACAAAGAACACAAATTCGATTTTTCTCGGAGAATCGACGACGCCGAAAAAGTTCTAATCAGCGTACGGAATGAATCGCGGTGCAAGGGGTTAATTATCCCTGGGATGGTCGATCTCCGTGCGGTCCAGAGATTTCGGGGGAGGGATTTCGGCGTTCTGCCACATTAGCGATCCTCGGGATATTCCGGTTTTTCAATACGGCCAGTCATCCTCGAAGAATCGGCAGACAATGTGGCGGCGGCCCTCTTCCTCGTCACCGGACCCACGTAAGTAGCGCGCCCCCTCTTCACCCTTCCCGTGGGGAAAGAAAAAAGAGAAGAGAGGACGAGCGGGAGAGAGAGAAAGAGATAGATACCTCGCCCACGCGTTTGCCCAAAGACTTAGAGTTCTTGGCGCATTGTGTCCGGCTCGCGGAGAAACTTAAGCCGACGTCCGGGGGGAGGGGGAGTACTTATCGATTATCCTAGCAGTTTTTGAATTCGTGTGCTCGATTCCCGAACCCCCCGCGTTCAAATATTTTTCCGAGTCTGTTGCACCCGCTCGTGTCGCACCATTGTTTGCTCGAAACCGTGTTTCCGTCGACGTTTCGAGTGGTTGGGTCGCAGACGTTCGAACAGAAACGCGTTAAAAATCCTGTCGAGATTCTCCTTGCAAGACTAGACCGGCTGCATGCTTCCGGGATGTTTGATCCAGCGTGAGGTAATAAAAGAGGGTCGGAAACGTTGCTGAATTAGACGAAGAACTGGCTTGTCTTTGTTCGATGGGATGCGGAAATAATCGCGCGACCGGGTAATAAACATTCGTGAGAATTCTTCAGCTTCCTGCTGTTCAACGATGCTATTAACGTAATCGACAGTACCGGCGTACATCTCTCCCCAGAGGGTTGGATTTCAGACAGCTGAGCATTTATTCTTGATTGTATCAGGCTGCTGATCTTCGTGCATTCATGGTACCGCAGAACGTAGCCAATCCTGTCGAACGGATTGAGAAGAAAACAGGACACAGGTTTAGCTAATTACAAGAAAAGTGGAGCACAGAAACTATAGTTGTCTAATTGCCTGAATTGCGAAATTAAGCTATGTTGGTCTGAATATTCGCAGCTGGAAGGACCGAAAACTTCTAGAAAATCGTTTGCGAAGAAAAGCTTGTAGCCAGCAACCATGAAAAGTCCACAGTAAGAGAATCGTAGAAAATACACTGTGTCTCAAACCAGGGTCAGCTAAAATTTACCAGTTGGATAGATCAATTTCCATCATTCTAAGATCCCCAAACAGGTTCAAGGAGGATCTTAGTTCCTATTACCAAACAACTACGGAAAGTCTGATGCAGTGAACGTTTCCAGGTTACAGCCGGGTCTAGAACGAGGTAGAACCTCGCAGTTGATGAATCGATCTCTTTCACCCGAAGATCGTCGAGCGTGTCCAAGTGGTCCAAGGGCGATAATGAACCGGACGCACCCGTTGGATCACCGGAAGGCCGTCGTTTTGTTCCTCGGGTGGGCAAAAGTCGTGGCCGGGGGTTGACAGAGTAAGGTGTGTGTGTATGCGTGTGTAGAAGAGGAGAGAGAGAGAGAGAGAGAGAGAGGGAGAGAGGTGTTCCACGTCTGCCAAGGCGCGTGTAATTATGTGTGAGGATAGAGTAACATGTCGGACATTCCAGCAGCCACCGGAGTCAGAATCCACCCTCGCCAGTTGGCCCGTTGAACTGAATAGCCGGCTAATGAACGCGAAGCCTCCAGTCTGTCAGTCCCGCGTGCGTCCACCATGGGGAATGATCATTGCTCGGTCGAGGATGAAACCGACCGCGACGAGAGACCGGCCATGGTTTCTAGGCGGCCAGTCATGGACTGACTCATCCGGGAGAGCCGTCCTGGCCTCGCTCTCTCGACTCCTGCTCTATGATCTCCTCAATAAACTGTCCAGGCGACAGATAATACCTGGGGAATTAGATGCCCCGGTAATTCGCGATAGTTCAAAGAGCCTCTGCTCTCTGCGCGAACATCCTCGCACTATCGCCGCCATTTACCCGAGGAAATGGCCGCAAGAGTTTGCCGCCGGTTCGACGCGGTTTGGTCTCCGGAGGACGCATAATTCGTAAGTGTTTGTGCGAACGGGAATTTATTCGCCGGGGGGCTGAAGGTACTTGGAGGATTCTGGAGAAATTGGTGGCAAGGTATAAGGGTGCGTTTTTAGATCTTGAGAATGCGAGAGAGTCCAGAACTTGCAGGACTGTTCCTGCTAGCCAGGGTTTAGGTTCAATCTAACCACGTATCTCAGGATTCACGCTATGAAAAACGGGACAGCAATTTTTTCATTGATCTAGGGTTCGTATGTACATGAATCCATCTTCATTCAAGGTGTATACGACGTAAAAACAATTTTTACAAGCGAATTTCCACAGGATTTAAGAACCGAGCGACTACAGACTAGAGTCTAGGGTGTTTCAACGCCTCCGTGTTTTCATCGAGGAGAGAACTGGTTTAAAGAACGTGCGAGGAGAAACCAGTGGTGAAATCACAATTTTCTGGGAACGTACGTGGATCATTGATCTCTTGGCAGCTCTTGGCAACGGTAATTTTCCGCGTGCCGTCGAAACACGGGAGCCGGCGTCGACGTCGACGTCGGATTCTCGGCAGAAACCATTTCGTCGGACAGAATGGGACGTGTATATCGGTAGGTACAATTTCAATTTCGCTATCTCCCCCCTCGGGTTAGTTCCTCGACTCTGGAACCAGGGGGGATGAAGCGAGAAAGGGACGAAGAAAGAAAGAGAGAGAGAGAGAGAGAGAGAGAGAGGGAGAGAATACCGAAGGAGGGTACACAGGGGGTGGAAGTAGGGTGTAAGATTCGACGTTAGATAGGCGAGTGAGTTAGGCCCGCGTCTCCTTCTCGGCTGTCACTCAAATCCTTCCTCCCTCTTTCGGTCGGTGGAACCCTACGTTCTGTGTAGCCCCGGTGCCCGACGTGTTGCTGCACCCCCTGTTCGGAAAACGCTCGCGTTCCTCCCGCGAGAGAGCCACCCCCGCGGACTCGGTAATTGAATTTCACGAGTTGGTTACCCAAACCCCTAGCCCTACCGGCGAGAGAGCCTAGCCCCATCTCTCGTGGGCGTCTCGTGTTGGTTCATGGGGGTGCGTCGACATCGCCCTGGATCCACGGCGCCGACGGTGGCTCGTGGCGGCAGGGGGCTGCCAACCCACTTGATGCCCGCTTAACGTCGAATCACAACATTGATTACGACACCGGGACCATTGCCGCCAGAAAACATCCTTCGTTGGCTTCTGTCTCTAACAGCGACGCTTCGACGCCTTCCAGATCACTCTACAGGGGGTAGTTTAGGTCCGCTCTGGTCAACATAAGATCATTGACACGGGAACGTGAGCTTATTGCCCTCTCGAGCAACAATTTTACCACAAATGTGACAGTGGGCGGGGCTGTGTTGCTCCGGGTTGAGGTGGGTTCTGTATAGTGCTCCATGGGGCAAGCTTGTGGTATAATTGATCTATAACCATCTAGAATTATTTATAACTATTATTTGATTGCTTCTCTCTGGGGATATAATTTTTTGGATTGGCGTGAATTCGTTGCTTTCGATTCTAATTGTGTCAAAATAATGGTCCATACTGCCTCAATACTATTTAGAAACTGTTTAGACACTTTACTTCAAATCTTTCTCTTTTCAATCGCTGGAGAGCGTCTTATCCCCACTTTATAGAGTAGGCGTGTCCTTAGGACAGTATCCTATAGTGCGTTAAGTCTCATCAGAGTCCTGATAAAAGTCTATCCACCTTGTTCCCTCTGCTTATAGGATCCTCAGTGGGCGTGGCTTAGTGGCCCCTCGGGCTTGACGGAGCCAAGGCAGAGTCCCACATAGCAATTGATGTTTACACTTGATCTGTAGCAATCTGGAACCAATAGAGCCTCGTTTCAACAATACTCTTGCTGCTCTCTGTCTGTACGAAGAAAAAGCAACGTCCCACAGTGAAATCGTGTTCGTGGTTGGAGCAATGTTTTCTGGAGATTGTAATACAGAGTCTGCGACCATGCTAGAAGAAAAGACCAAATTCTGGGACAACAATTTCTCAGAAAAACGGCACGATCTCTCGGCAACGAGTTCCGAAACGGTGGACCACCCTCCTCACGCTCCTCCGCGTTCATAAATATTTACCGGGGGTAAAAAAGGAAGATGGAGGCCCGGGGATCCTCGCGGCTACGAGACACTGCAGCCACCGGCATTCTCCTCGGATTTAATGAACCGCGCTGATTTTTCACGGGCGCAAACACGGCGGCCTCCTCCGGCGCTGTTTGTATCCATCGATCTCTCCGCTCCTCGTCCCTCTCTCTCTCTCTCTCTCTGCCTCTCCTTCTTTTTCTTCTTCTTCTTCTCTCCTTCCCCCCTTTTGTTTCGCTCGTTGTGTTCCCCCATTCTGTCTGTCCCGGCGCAACCCCCGGGACTTCGATACCTCGAATTCGAGGTTTTTCGCTCGCTCTACTCTCCCGGCCCGATAATAATTTTAAAGAGGGAGGAGAGGCCCTCGAGGTGTCGACCCGCCGAAGACGAATTATCGCCGCGTGACGCGTACTCTTATTTATGATCCCGGGCCCACCCTCTCCACACCCCTTTATCGTCCCCTCTCGCCCTACCGTTTCTCGTACAACCCCCACGATCCACGAAAATTCGCTCGACGGATCGCGGGATCCGCGGAGATACCTATCGTCTCACCCCCTCGATCACCTGGGGTAGATCAATCATCGAACGCGTCACTCTCTCACGGAAGGGTTGCCGCCTCCCATTTTTTCTTACACGACACGGCAGAAATTAATTTTTATTCCGGCTGACAATTTATCCCAAAGCAATGGATCTTTTAATGAGGGGCACTGTGCTTGAAAGTGGCTCAATAATTTTCTTCTGAATTACAATCCCCCACAAGAAGAAACGATTAGAAAATTATGAAAAAACCGTCCTGTCCCCTCTACATCGAATGTTCCAAGTGGGCGTGGCTTAGTGGCCCTCGAGCAGCACGGACCCAGAGCAGAGGCTCACATGACAATCTCTTCAATTCTTGAGAGACAACTAAATCATCACTGGTGGCTGCAATTTCGTCTACAATAGGAATTCTACATTTTCGTGCTGTAAATTTCGAAGGCGCGGGTTTGAACAACAGCAGGGAAATTGCAGACAGCTCTGGAGCCAGGAGCTTGGTTCCAAGACAATCCTCGGGGCTCCAGGATAGGAGATGCTCGTCGGGATCGGCGAATCGACAACACCGAAGGAATCGAGCGAGTCGAAAACACGAAAGGGGGGAGGAAAGATAGCAGCGCTGACAATTGGGGCAACGGTGTGATCCGATATTGCGACGCCACTTCAGGGCGGATCTGGTTGGTCAATCAGCGGTGCATTGTACGTAACGAACCTCCGCACTCGGCCGAGTTTAATGCCCGTACGTGGACCATCGTGGACGTGTGTGCGCGTGGGTTATTAAATATGACGAGATAGAGGGCCCGGGGGGCCAGGGGGCCAAGGGGACAGCCTCCTCCCGACTTCCTGAACGTCGACGGCCAACGACAATCTCGTCGACGTTCGACGTACTCCTCGTGCCATTCCGAATTCATCGTTCTGGAATTTTTCCTGTTTCTTTCGAAATCGTCACACCAATCCTATCCCCCAAGAGTATTCGTTACAAATATTTATTCGCAAAGTTCAATCTTCTCTCAGGACATCTTTCAGTTCATAGACGACGATCAAATCAGTTTCAACGTTGTCGATCAGCTTAGGATTGTCTCGAGCCATTCACATAATTTATTTACCATTCAACATACTTCCAGAGGCACTTCCTGTAGACCCGGGACTGTTCCCTCGTTAACTGAACGACCAAACGAACGGGCCAAATGAAATGCGCACAGCAAACAAAGATATAGAAGGAGGCCGAAATAAAACGGACAACAACTATGGAAGAGTAAAATGCAAGCACGCAGAACTGGGAAAAGCAAAAATCCAAAGAGCACGATATAATATGTTCCATCAGGAATCAAGCGAAGAGTGATAAAGGGCGGTCCACCTGGCCAAGAAAGGCACCCATTGACGCATGCCTGCCAAATAAAAACCATATGGTATCTTTCAACGCGCCTTTCTATGCGCGTATCTTGAAAACCGAACGATTGAAGCTCGAAACCCATTCGCAAAGAAGTAGCTCGCTTATCTTGCGCGTAAACGTTGAATGCGAGGGATCGCCGGCATTTAGTCTCCGGTATTTTCTGTTCGGCGAGACAAAAGCAAGAGAAAGAGGGCCAGGCGATGATATTTTTTCCTGGCCGTCGATCTCTGAGTTCGGGAGAGGAGAGGAGAGATAGAGTGAGAGAGATGAGTCTTTGCAGCGCGGTTTGTATCGTGGAACGTGCATAAATTTGGACGGGGCAAGCGTCTCATAGCGGATGGTGCTCGAGTGCGGTGAAGTGGAGCTCTTGGTAACGGCGAGCACTTATTCGCTCGCTCGCTCCGCCAATCCAAATGAATTGGATAATTTGATCAGCTCGTTGCTGGCCCTTTGTTGCCTCCTGGGAACTTTGAATGGTCCGGTCGGCCGTCGTTCCTCTCTTCTCCCTCTCTCTCTCTCTCTCTCTCTTTCTCTCTTTCTCTCGACTCCGCCGACTGACCCCCGTTTCTCTCTCTCTTTCGCGCTCTTGTCTTTTCGATTCTTTCCCTTTCATTCCACCACCCCCGTTCCCGTCGATCCGCGCGCTTCTTCTCTTGAGCGTTCCGCCTCTCTTCAGACGCTGATACGGGGCAAGAGAAGATGATGAATAAAAGTAAAGCCTACCCCCACCCCCCAACGGACCACGGGGATGGGAGACAAGGCGAACAGTTTTCGGGGAACAGATAATAATTCCGTCTGAATGGATCGTTCGCCGCGAGTCAAGAGAACGCGAAGAAAAGACTTCAACTCTCCCGCAACGTCGCTCAAGAGAGACGCGTGTCTCGAGCACCGTGCGTGCTCGTTTTTCCCGGAGAAATCGGCAAGAAAAGTCGTCTCGCGAAAACAGAGAGAGAGAGAGAGAGAGAGAGGAAGAAAGAAAAAGTCGAGGAGAGAAAGAGGAAGATGTGAAACGCGTCGTATTGAATGAAATCCGAAGATCCAAATTTTGCCAGAGGTATTAAGGGGGGAGCGATGAATATGATAATGTTCCCCGAGTGGAAATAACAAAAATCAAGCAACGCTTTTCAGCCAATTGATCTGGACGATCGTCCGCGACCCAGGCTTCTTTTTAAGCGGCGCGCGACCATGTACCCCTTCTTCGTCCGGAGGCCAGGCTGAATAAGCCGGGAGCGCGCAGCTAGCGTCCTGAAAGGAATCCGCAAGATGAATCCGCGGAACTCAAGACAGCCGACCCATTTTGCCGTGGAGAAAAAGAGTATCGTCCACAACGGTCGCCGCAGCTATCTTGAGCGGCCACATTCACGCTGCGGATGCGCCAGAAAATTATTTATGCTGCCTCTCCGACTCGGCGAATGCTCGACGTAAAGCTCGTCGCGCACTTAAACGCGGCATCCGAACCCGCAACATACAGTTCTTCTGGTTCTGTTCGCTGCATCGTTACGGTATCGACATCAACGCGACATCGGCATAGCAACGCCGCTCCGGACGACACGAGGGCTGTGCCTTACTGTTCGTTACAAGCATGTTCAAACGTCTGTAGAAACACGGGAAAATTTTTTCCGTGGCCAAATCTACCATGGATTCCAACATCGAAGCTTCCTCTTTACAACGAGCGCTTGGAACTTGATGTACGATTTTTTCTAGCTGATTCATAAAAGAAAAATGATGACCAAGTTAGAAACAAATGACACTTCTGAAAAATTTTTCTTGAAAAATGCTAGAAATTGAAATGTCTCTGGAAATCTTGGAAAATTTTTTTCGGGAATGAATGTGCCACGGATTCGAAGATCGAAGCTTCCTCTTTACAACGAGTGCTTGGAACTTGATGTACGATTTTTTCTAGCTGATTCATAAAAGAAAAATGAGGACCAAGCTAGAAACAAGTGAGACTTCTAAAAAATTTTTCTCGAAAAATGCTAGAAATTGAAATGTCTCTGGAAATCTTGGAAAATTTTTTTCGGGAATGAATCTGCCACGGATTCGAAGATCGAAGCTTCCTCTTTACAACGAGCCCTTGGAACTTGATGTACGATTTTTTCTAGCTGATTCATAAAAGAAAAATGAGGACCAAGTTAGAAACAAATGACACTTCTACAAAATTTTTCTCAAAAAATGCTAGAAATTGAAATGTCTCTGGAAATCTTGGAAAATTTTTTTCGGGAATGTATCTGCCACAGATTTGAAGATTGAAGCTTCCCCTTTACAATGAATCTTTCAAAATTGACATACGATTTTTTTTGACGTTTTATTGAACTTCGAATGAGAGGTGTACCGCCAACTACAGATGATCAAACTCTGTCTTCGTTTTTCTTCTGCAAAACAGTAAAAAAAAATCGTAGATCAATTTCTAATGCGTTGTTGCAAAAGAGGAATGTTCAGTCTTTAAATCTACGGCTGTTTCATGCACGGAGAAAATTCTGCCGCGTTTCTAGAGTCGTGTCAATGCGTAGTTCTCGACAGTCGGTCCAATACATCGTTCGTAGATCGCCAGTTTCGGGCAGCATCGAGCACCTCTGGGCCAGTTCTAGGCAGCTTCTAGCTTGGATCGTGCTTTGTTCTGAGCATCCTCTCTCTCTCTCTCTCTCAGGAGACCGTCTTGCAGAGCCTGGGGCTCGCAAGACTCCGCTCGCGGCTCGAGAGGAGCCGTCTGGAGGCGAGGGAGAGCTCGCCGTGCAGGAGGAGGCTCGTTGACGAATTCATCAAAAACGTTTCGGTGTAATAGTGCCGTGATTACTGGGCGGACAGAGAAAGAGAGGCTGGGAAATTAAAAAAGAAAAAAAGGAGAGCCACAGGAAGAGCGAGAGAGAAGGGGGAGAGAGAGAGAGAGAGGGAGTCCCGTTCCTCTGTGGCCGGAAGGTGAGTCTCCCGGCGGACGGGGGAAGGTGGAGATGATTAAAATGAATTCTACGGAGACGCGAGCGGCCGTTTCACGGCGTTTTTCTCATGGTGCTCGTCGAATGCCGTATCCCCGTGACGTTCGATGATATTTCGGTCGTTTCCCCCCTCTGAATGGGGATCGATCGACAAGGGAAGCCGTTCCGGGGATTGAGGAAGCGCGGATCCGCTCGACGACGCGCGCCTCGGATTCATCTTGAAACTGCCGGAGAATAGCACTTGATACGCGTCCCTCTCTCTCGCGCCATTTTCTGATGAAACGTCTCCACGCGTTCGATGAACTTCCGATCGCTTCGGAAAACTTTCCACGGGTTTGATTCTTTTTTTATGTCGTTTTTTTCTTTTCTATTATTGTCGAACGATATATACACGCGGATTAAGAGGCGCGATTAATGTTCGTTTTTCTTTTTTTCCTTCTCCCTTTGGTAGTGTTGGCGACGAGTCGCGGAATCAATGGAGCACCGCGCGGCGCGGCGTTCCCCTGTCGATAGCAAAGATCACTCTGTCCCATTTCATTTCCTCCGGGCGTCCTTGGCAAGCGCGAACCGGGCCGAAGCATATTTCTGAGCACAGCGGGACGTATTACCGAGCCCCGCTCGCGTCCGATAATGTGTTTCTGATTGCCGATGCCGGCAAGGAGATCGAGACGCCCACGTAAATCCACCTTCGCGAAATATTACGTCCTGCGATCCCTCGATTCCATCCGAGCCCGCCCCCGCGATCGATGCGAGCTCCAGTCTGCTCATATTTTGACGAATTTGTTCAAACTCGTCATTGGTTACTCGTGACAGACGATACACATTTGACAAAATGTTGATTTGCTCCATCGAGTGTCACTGCAGCTTGACACATTATTTCAATTATTTTATAATTTTGGAATGTTCGTGACAACCATTTTAATGCTGAACCAACAAGTCGAGGAAGATAATCCAATCGGTTCATTTGGGATTACTAGACTACAGATTTTTATTTCTCATTTTCATAATTGAGTTTTGAAAAATTGAAGTAAACGAAACGTCTCCGTTACTGATTGAGAGATTCATTTTAGAAAGACTGAACTCAAATTGTGACCGTATTTTAATAATAATGCTTTCTTGCATTTGATAAATTTTGCCATAAATGCATAGAGATCCGCAATCCAGTGATTACCATGTAAAAGATTTTTAAGTTTCCTTTTGGCTCAGTACAATTACTGAAAATATTATTAATAGTCTTCTGGTAGATGGAGTGTTTACTAATAATACTTCCTATCGCGATTTTGAATCGCAGCTCTGTTGCCTCTCTTGATTCGATTCGCAGTGCTTTGAGTTTTGCATTTTTCACTGTGTTTTATTTACTGTTGCGGAAAATTAATTATCCATCGATGACTCCGATCTTTGGATTTGTTATTGTGCTACTTTATGCGAGGAGGTTCTCGATTTATCTCTTATTTCTTATCTCATCGCCAGAGATTGCCCGATAACCCGCGGTATCAGCAGATGAGGTGATAAAGACTCGCCTTGACTGATATTGTCGTTCTCATTGTTTTATTATTTGTTGTTATTGGATCTTTGTGAAAACTCTCATTTTCACAGGTCGGCTTGTTAACCCCTGTTGCACTGTTGGAGTTCTTCTGGCGAAGCTCCAAATGGTGCAAAGCGAAAATACAAAATTGCTTTCTCTACAGCATTTCAATTTTTAAAAAATAGCCAGTCTATAACAAACTCTAAAATGTCTCTACAAAGAATGACAAAAAATCCCTAGAGATCTTTAAATATTAAAATACCGTCACGAAAAATTCACGCAGTGCATTCTAATTCCAATTTCCAAAATAAAAAGAGTTTTCAAACTGGAGCTCTATTTCCCATGATGAAATGGAACTCTAGCTTAAACGACTCGTTTGAAATGGCAATTTACGGTTCCATTTCTTCTGGGAAAATTGAGTTCTATTTTAAAAGTTCTTTTTATTTTTGGAAGCAGAGTGTCTCAAGGTCGCCAATACAGTGCATCATTTGCCAGTGTAGAATTGCCCTTAAAAATTTCACTGGTGGAGGAATGAGCTCTAGTATGAGAATTCTTGAACTTCGGAGAGGCAGGACACGGGAACAGACACGGCTGTTGACAAATCGGTAATTCCCGTCGCGCAGGGTATTTCGCAAGCAATTTTCTTTCCACGAGGGAAGATTTCCCGCGGCGGAAGTGGTCGACGACGCGGCCGTGACAACGCGATGGCGTAAAATCTCTCGAGAGCCCGGCCTTAAATATTGTAGGATCTCATTAAAAACGGCCGCTTCGACGCGCCGTTGAATAATGACGCTATTCCCCGCGGTGAATTCGTGACAGCGACGCCGTGGCTGGCTGTCGTCAAATAAGCCGGCGCTCAAAGAACCGTATTAAACAATATTATTATTAAACAGCGCGTCAAGCGTGGCCCCACCGTGGAAAATTATTTACGGCGATTCCCGTTCGCCGATTATTCCCGTGTTTTCCACGCGAAAAGCACAATTAACGACCGTCGAAACTTGGATCATCTTAGACACGATACTAAATAATTGTAAATAGTATTGGTGACAACATGTAATTCAATTAATTTCCAGAGTGGTCGCTCTTAAAATTCAATATGAAATCTGCACGTTTTAATTTTTTAAAACTACAGTTTGCAACTGAAAAATCGGAAAAAATTCTCGGATGTGTGGCTCGATGTGTTGAATGTGTCAGATTTTTTATAGAATTTTTAGACGTGATTACATGGGGAAATTGGGGCAAAAATTGGTTTTTCAATGGTTCCCCGTAACTACCCTTACGGAGGAGATATGGGGCTGAAACTTGGCAGAAAGGGTTCTTCATTGGTAAGCTATCGAACGAGCCATTACCGGCTACAATCGACTGCAGGCCCTTTTATAACTTTCTACCATCGCAATTGTCTAAAATAATTGCAAGCATTGCAGACGTCGATCACGGAAACAATTGCACAGTATTGCGGATATCGTATCGAAGTGTGACGAGATCGGCGATCTATCTGCTCGGATTTTTAAGTTGCACCACGGTGCAACGTTTCCGGAGTGCATCACGCTCGAATACCTCGCACGTACGCGAGATAAGAGCACCCAGGCAGACGCAGCGACTCAGGTGTTATCAGCGGAGCGTACCGCATGTACATTCTTGATAGTAGGCTAATAGAATCTTCCTCGGATTCGGTCCTCGGCTTTCGCTCGCGCGAGGATTCCGCCCCCTCCTCGGAGAGGAAGGCTCTCCTCTGGTAAAATAAGACGCTCGTTCCCCGGGAGGAGAACGGTCCAGGCGGAATAAATATCGGGGAATACGTGCACGTCAACGCTGCTCGCAAAAACCGATCAGTGGCATCGTTTCGTTCGAGTCCCCGTTCGTGATCAATACATATAGACGAGGCCGTCTACAGGTCGGATCGATCGTCCTGTGCTCGATACATGTGTAGAGGCACCGATACTCGAACCGGCAGCGAGACCAGTTGGTCCTGACGAATTATCAATTATCGCTGATTTGACTCGTTGCACTTGGAGACGCTTCTCTCGTCGTCTGCTTGAGTGCATTAATTTATTTTTCTTTACGGAAATAATTACTCAGCTAAAATGGAACTTTAAATAATAGGGATACGCATAAGAAATCACTTATTTGCAAAGAATTCGTTTTGCCGATAGTTCTGTAGCGATCGTTGAACAGGAAACACGTATTCTTTTACAGTTTTCGTTAAAGCAACCTCTGATCAAAATATTCGACGCGTTCGGTATTTGTTTTAGATTTCAAAATAATTGATTACTTATGGGTCCCTCTAATAGAATGATACAAATCGAGAGAACATATGCTGTCGTTTACTGTCCAGGAATAATAACTTATAAATCGAGGTTCATCTCCTTGCGCAATTGAAAACAAAACGCAGAAAATGTTCTGTCTCGTTTCTTTTCAAATCGAAGACTGATTTGTCGTTTCCGCGGTAAGTCGCGCAACGCGAGAAAATTTTATTTCACGTTGCCCGCCGTGCGAGAACGACGGATTAAACCGCGGTTGGATCAGGGCCAGTTCCCGTTGTAAATTAAATAGTCGATGATTAATGGCGGTTGATCGCAGCCACCTACGTCTCGCGATTTACATCTGGCCCGAGGTTTTAGGCTAGCAAGGTCGTGGAGCAGCACACGGAGCAACGAATCGATTAATAACGCCTCGTCGTAACGCGTACAAGTTCGTTCGTTCGTGGCTGTATACAAAGCTAGAAACCAACGAGGACCGTGCGGACCAAGGCGGTGGAAGCCAGCTTTGATTTTCGCCGACACGTTCGGAGAGACCTACACCTTCGATCCGAGACGCAGGTGTGCGACGGGAACGTTCCCCAGGTGATTTTTCATGGCTCCGTTGCGACGTTAGCGAGCGACAAAATTAATTGACGGGACCGGGGACAACAGATGGACGAAACTTGGAGTTGAACGGTTTCTAATTGATTCGCGAGAATCCGCACGCGAACACCAAGATCCTCGTGTGCATCCGCATAAATCTGATCCAAGTACTTCGAACGCGTTCGCTGCCACGAGAATTGTATGCATTTAACACAAGTCTCAACTACTTCTTTTATAGAAGCTGTTATCAATAGCAATTGTTAATTACTTGATAATGAGTTCTCGCCTTGCACTGCAATCTAGATGATTTCGGCATTAAGAAATTGATGAGATGAACAGTGGTATTAATTTTATGTAAATTGATAATACAATTAAAAAAATTAAAACAAATTGTCTCGGCCATTAGAGAAGACGTGGGAGAATGAAAAAAGGAAAATTGAAACAAATTGTCTCGGACTTGTTAGTCATTAGAGAAAACGTGGGAGGATGCTATGCATTTTGCTGACAAATATTCCTCCCCCGTAAGCTAATATAAATTCAGCAAACATCGACGCGAGACGATAAATTTTTTAGAAAATAGCTAAGATCTAGTTCCCCGGGGCCAAGCGAAATGAAGTATCAGTGGATGTATCGCTCACCGATGGGATTCCCACGAGTCCCCGTGCGCTGGATGGAGCCTCTTTATCTGGAAACAAACAAGAGGGCGATCAGTTGGTAGAAAGATTGATGGTGGTACCTGTAAAAAGAGTCGTAGATGCCGCGGAAGATTCGCAAGGTTACGCGTCGTTCCCTGATAAAACACGATCTGTTAAATATCGTGTCAGGGTCCCTTGAAAGATTCATCAACGGGTGGCCGGGACGGGATCCGCTTTCCTCTGGGTGTGCACCCTATTCGCAGAGGCAAACCACTTGAGCCTCTGCTACCCCCATCCACCCTCCACCCTCCCCCCGACACCCTCTAACACCCCCGTTATCCACCCACCAGCACGCCAAGCCCGGGTCCCTTCTTACGTAATCCGTCTGTTAAAATATCAATCTCAACGTTTCACTCTTTGCACAGCATTCCGTGCAGGGGTGGCCCCGATCCCCCTCTCCTCTCCTCGCCCTCTCTTTCTCTGTCTGGACGAGGTCATCAAAGATGCAGCAGCAATCAGCGGAGCTAGTCGAGCGGACGGGCAAGCAGAGAACCGACTACCGACCTGGACCCCAGGGATGCACGCGGGATTTTCTTTGAGCCTCTAGATCGATCCCCAACGCTGCAGCGAAATATATTCAAGCCTTTCGGTCGCGCGATCGACAGTCTAAAAAAATTCACGTTCCACCAGCCTCCCTTACGTCTTCGCAAACATGGAGAAGTCCGGCTATCTATGGGAGAAATGATCCTCTGCCTTGGACGGGGTTCAATTCCAACCCCCTAGAGTTCAACCTCACAGGTGAGCACATTATTTTATGTTGGGAGCACTGATTTTCCGTCTGATTGTTCGATTCCTTCTCGATTTTATATTTTTTCCTTGAGCAATTCGGGTATTTTTGTTCAATGATGTCGGTCCAGGGCGGAGAAATTTAATTTAACTAACATTGGCTAGGATATTTAGTAACGATATGATTTAATGTAACATTGAAAGGTAATGTAACTGTGTAAATTACGAAGATCATATTCGGGCTACACCAACAATCGAGGATCGAAAGATGCAGATCGTGGTGTACAAGATTCAACTTTAAGGGTGTAGCTAATTTTATGGTTTAAATACAATTTAAATTAGGTAGAATATTCAGTGACAAGGGATTTAAGGGAATTAAGATTGCCTTTTGTTTTGCAGTCTAAATACGATCAAAATTAGCTACAATGTTCCCTATCTGCATAGACAATGTCTGCAAAAATTCTGTATGATCAGAATCGACGCTAAATAATTAAGGGCTGCAATGTGCAACCTGAAGAATTCTTGACCAAGGTCCAAAAATGAATGACAGTGAAATAATCTATGCCATCACCCCGTGAACATACCGTACAGCAGAAGAAGAGAGTGATTATCAGCATAATTCTCGAAATACCATATCAAAAGCGTCTCGAAGCCGCGTTCGATCGCGTCGCGTCCGCCCGAGCGGACCCTTCGAGACGATTTGCCGGGTCCTTAATAAATCCTTCGGAAGCCCGTTCGCGGGGAAGGACATCAAAGTGTCCTGATCCTCGACGGGCAACGATCCGTGCAAACGGAGATCGTCGCCGTTGAAATCACCGCGCCGGGGCGCCGAAACCCGGAGCAACCCCCGTTCGGGCTCAGCAGCGGTCGCCACGGGGTGGCGGAGGCCGGAGCTCTATTAAAAATGCAATATTCTCGTTAATCCGCGCCGGTATGTGGTACCCGCTAATTAGCGAGTACCGGGAACATGGATGCATACGTGCGCACAGCGACCGTTGTCATGCAAATACCTCGGTATGGTGGTCGTGCACCACCGAAACACGCCCCATTCAACGCGCGCGACTCCACGTTGACTCCCGTTATATTCGACACGTATTAATAACGAAACAAATATTGCTTATTGAATATGAAATTTCGGCGAGATATCCGACGCTATCCCGGTGGCACGGTTATTAGCACGGCCACGTATACTGGCCGCGATTTCGAAACCCGTACCCTTGCGCTACCCGCGCAAAGCCTTCTCGATTCCCGTAATTGGTTTCGGGATCTTTACAAATTGGAAATTTATCTCTTGTAGGTTCTTTTAGAGGGATTTTGGGAGGATCGTTGGAATTTTTCTAGAATTTTTCTGCATGCAGTGTGGCTGGAATTATCCTTTCTTGCATGGTGATCACTAAACTGACGATCTTTATGCATTTACTAAGAAAACCGATGAAATTTAAAATAACGGAAAGATTAAACGAACTTAGGAATGCCAGTATCGGTGTGTCTTCTGAACCCCTGATGAAGCTAGCTGCAATGCTTGCGAAACGTTGGGAAAATTCTTCCTTTAGGACACGGCTTACACCCGAAAGCCTCAACAGACAAAACTGTATGACGCCGGGCCGTGAAAGTCTCAAATCTCTGATTAGGAATGCCAATATATTATTTTCAATCGGCCGATTTTATTAAGGAGAGAAAGGATTTTTTCACAGGTTTGTATATTTTGCAATCAATGCATACAAGTTCTATTTTGACCTGCAATCTATTGATAACCTACTCTAGCCTACTTTATATCCAATATAAACGTTACAGATTGAAACAAATATCTCCTTGGATTGAAACATTTTCCACGACTTTCACAATCGTTCTACCTGCTGAAACCATGTCCGGCAACCACCGCGATAACTTTAACTCTTCAACGTGCACAGTTGCACTGTTGCCTTTCCTGCGGGAATTTCTATGGACAGTCCTGGCAAAAGGAGAGTCACGGGGCTACAGGACACAGAGACAGTTCATACGTCGCGAGGGGTTCGATCGTGGGGGTCGCGCGGAGGGGGTGGGTTATATCAATAAGCATCGGAGGACGGCAGGGAGCTGTTGATTAAGGGGCGAGTACAATGATGAGATATCCTTCGCGGAGGGAATGCGTCTGCGATGGATCCGCGCACGAGGGGACGTGTCTCTCCTCTCGTTCCCTCTCCTACGAAGCAGAGCGGAGAGAGCAGAGCGCGTCTCCGCTCGATCTGATCTCCAGCCAGGAGAGACTGTTAGACGCCGATTACTGCCGATCCCGGGCCGCACAATGGCCTCGTCCCTGTCATCGAGCAGGCTGACTGGGTCACCTTGTCGCGTGACAGAACGAGGATCCAGTTGTTCGAGCGGAAGTTGTGAATGCCGTCCCATGGAAAGCGCGGATCGCGGTGCGCAACGCTGTTTACGCCGGAGCAAAGACTATAGTCTGGGACACTGTGCTCTGTCACAATGCGAGCCGACGGAGGCGCGCGGTCGTTTAACCCTGGGCAACAAGCCTGCCGTAAAAATGACGATTGGAACAGTCGAGTCCTACAATGATCTACTAAATTCTTTCATTTCGCGCGCCCAGTTTCTTCGAAACGTTCGATATTTTTATCGTTCGATGATACTCGTTCGTTTCCAACGTTATTTTCGGGTATGACGGCTTATAATTAGTATTTCCGAGTAGGTGATGAAACAGTGGAAAAATCGAAGAAATTCAACAGTATCAATTCCTAGTTATCAATCGCCAACTTATTGAAATTGTTGAACGAAGAATCAAATATTTATCCGGTTCCAGTACCTTGATACTGACAATTTTTATGTTGCACGAAGATCCGCAGTGTAATGATGGCTTACGCAAATTAATTTTATATACTTTTCTGTCTGAAATCATGGTGTAAAGGGTTGAAGAAGTGTGCGAAAGAAGCGGAATGAGTTTCCGCTGATCCGAAAGGCGTCGAGAGCGAGACAGAAAGAGAGAGAGAGAGAGAGAGAGAGAGAGAGAGAGAGAGAGAGAGAGAGAGAGAAAGAGAGAGAGAGAGAGTTCACAGCGGCGCGGTGGCACGACTGTAGGCCCCTAAATTAACAGTAATGAAAATTGGTTATCAGTCGAAGCGACATCCTGCAGACCGAACAGTGTTACCAGCACTGGAGCGCGTAATATCCCATTGAGGAGGAGCGGACGGCGAGCACGGTACTGGGATTCGGGTGCACGGGAAGCGGATCACGTTGACACAAAGCGGCCGTAATCCGTTTATCTTCTCTCCGGGCACTCTGCGCCCACGTGTTACGCTCCGCGTTATTCGAGGATGGCCCAGCCGACAGCCAGCCCCCACCGAAACGGTCCACGAACCGTCGACAGAGCACCCTTTTGCACCCCCGCGTCGCTGCGATTAACCGTTTCCATCGAAAACGACGTCGATACTAATCGGTCGATCCTTACAGAGACGTCCTGACACCTTCCGAACTCTTAACCGTTTCGGTTGCTGTTGTCGCGCCTGCAGCACAATCATATCCTTATCGCGCAAAACGCAAAGTTTCCGTAGAAGACGTTTTCAATCGTTATTAATTTATAATTATATTTACAAATAAATCCCCATTTAAAGCAGTGCACAATTCTGTTAAGAACTCCTTTGTCGTTCATAATTTTTTAGGAATAGAAGTTTATACGCGTTTGTATGCTTCAAATGGCTATAAACATATCGACAACGTGAAAATCGAATTTTATGTCGATCACAAGTCTGACCCGATGTTCTAGTGCAAAGGGTTAGTCCAAATCGAAGCGGCACGAATCAATCGACGATGGCCATCTTCGACCGCGTTCCCCGCCGAAGATCACGATCTGATCGAGGAGTTACGATGCGCAGATTGTAGAGCAGAGTCAGGGGATGAAGTTTCGTTATCGTTTCTCGTTGTTCCGATCGATCGAAGCGAACAGTCAGCGCCGAACGGTCGCTCGCGCGTAAATATATTCTGCCCACGCTCGGGCCGAGTCCCCTTCGACAGCTCGGTGAAAGCCGGCGGAATGTCCTGCGCGACACGTACTCCTCTTGAGTAATGACGCGGCCCCGAAGAAGACGGAGGAATGCAGAAGGAGGTGTCTTTCAGTCGGAGGTTTCATTGGTTTCGAACAGAGGGCCGCCCTTCCCTTTCCTGTCGCCGTTTCCATCGCTGAAAACGGCTTAACGAATGACGGCGACGAGTCACGCGTTTTGTCTCGCACCGCGGAACGCATTTGTCTCGGGCCCGGATGCCGGATGGTTTTGAATCCCGTTGGGCTCTCCGCGAGCATATATAACCTGCCGTGTGGATCGCCCTTTGCCGTCTCTTTTCCTCTGTCCCTTCGTCGTTTCTCTCTCTCTCTCTCTCCGCTATCTCTCTCCTTTCACCTTTCAACCGTGATCCTGGCCCGCCAGGATTCGGCTTGACGCGCGGCTGAAAGACGCCCGCTGCTCACAAAGGACTCCCTAATATATTACGCTTATTAATGTCCCGTCCTCGTCCATCTTTCCAGCCACCCTGCTCGGGGAATCTTCCTCGAAGAGCATCGAATGGCCGAGAGAGGGTGGCGAGCACTGACTTTTCGGGGAACGATTTTTCGTCTGTCTCTCGGCCCGGTTTCAATGCGCCACTTAACCGCCCCCACACTGGTTTAGAATCTCGGAAAAAAGATAACCAATTACGGCGTGGAAATCCGGGGATACGAGGGAAGAGGCATCGCAGGAAAGGCAATACGGTCCCGTTCGAAATTTCACAAGCAATTACAATATTGTCAAACGGTAGCGAAAAATCCGGAAAAAATAGGTGGGAAATGGAAGACGCAGTACAAAACAGATCGGAAATCTGGTGGGAGGGCAGGGGATGAGTTTGAATAGGGAGGAGGAGGATCAGGTTGAAAATTCTAGGAGCACCAGACTACTGTAGAAAAAATCGAAAAGATAACCAATTAGCCCGCGTTCACCGAGGGACCGAGGGGGATGATTTTCCTGTCTGGAACCCGAAGTGAATTAGTGTAGAGCCAAGGAGAAGCAGCGCGAGGGTGACGAAAAAACTAACCGGAGCAGCCTCGACCAGGAGCCTTGCCGATTGGTCCATTCAAGGGGGGAAAGGCTAAACACAAAAAACATAAAACGAGAAAAAAAAAAATAAAACAGCACGGGCGAACCTCGGGCGCGGGCTCGACTCGGCCCATTCGATTTCTCGAATCGCGCGCGTTTCGCTTCTCGGGCGCGCGCGTTGTTCGCGATTAATTGGACGACCGAATTGTTGTTTCGTTCAGCAGTTGAATGGCTCCGCTCGATTCTTGTCCCGGCGGTGTGTGGGTGTTTGTTTTTTTTAAGTGCCTACACGGGTCCGCGTGTCTGCGCCCGGTTACGCCTGTACGTGTGCCGTACACATGTACACGTTTACATTGCACATACACATACATATACATATATCTATGTATATATACATTTTTTTATTTCGCTGCAGCGGCTTTTTTCCAACCCCCGTCCTGGGCCGGCCCTCGACGGAAATTTCGCCAGGACCAGCCATCCATCCAGCCAGCCGGGAGAGAGAGATCTTTTATCGTAAGAGCAGCGACTGGGCACTCTCTTTCTCCGAATATCTTCCCTCTGCCTCTCGCGCCCCCAAGTTCTTCGCCTTTCTTCCTTCTTCAACCCTTTCTTCGGCCCCTTTCTCCGGCCCCCCGTGTCGCCACGTGGATTTTTCGTGGCACGGGCCTCGGTGACGAGCATAATGCACAAAAGTCGGGCTCTCATTCAGGCCGCTACCAAAGTCGCTCGAATTTAAACAAACACTGGTCCGCGACCCCCGACCCCTCTCTTCTTTGGTGGTTCTTGGTTTTTTCGCGCTCGAGCAGTCTCGCACGCGAAAAACGCCGGTTAATCTTCGCGGGTTCGAGTCGCCGAGCATTGTGCGGCCCCCGGAAGTCGGCCATTATTGTACACGGGAACAATAAACGGCCGGGGATGATTTTCATGCGTGCCCTTTAACCGCCCACGGACCCTTTCTCTCGCCCCCGTCGGGTTGCTATAATTAAGAAATCGTTCGATTCGCGTATTAATCAAGATTTCTCGCGTCTGTGTGAAATCGTTCTCGCGGTTCAATGCTCGCAGACGTCTCGGAGGGGGTTGAAGAGCGAAGAGACGCTTGGTTAAATGGAGACGCCGGGGATCGCGGAAAAATCTAAAACCCCGGTTAACAACGGGAGAGAGAGAAGCTGCAAAGGTGGTGGCTAAGCGGAGCTAATCTCACGGACGTTCTCCCCGGGCTGTGTTTCCAGTTACGCTCCGCGGCGTTGTATGGGTTGTATTTGTTTCGCGGTATGGTGCACCGTGGCCAACAATGGCGGCTCGGATCAAGTCGGCGGCCTTTTTGAAGGCAGGTGCCCCCTCTTCTCTTTTTTTCCCGACCGAAGGCCGGCTTTCTTTTTCCACGACCACCCTCTCTGTTTCTTCCCTCGAGATCCATCTCCGCGATCCTCTCTCTCTCTCTCTCTTTTCTCTCTCTATCTTTTTCTGTCTCTCTTCGTTCTCTCTCCTTCTATCTTTGAGGCTCTTCTATCCTTCGCACCGGGAGATTTCGCTAATAAGCAACGCCTAAGCCCCCGAAAAACCGGGTACGATTATCGATTTATCTGCCGGGAGCCGTTTCCGTCAGCTTACGCTCGAAAAAGGAGTGCTACACAGGACGAAGGACAATCTAGGATCAAGATTCTGGTTCTCAACAGACCCACCGTGCTAATCGACTGGTGATTTTTCCCGCTGCGGCGCTTATTTGCTGGTACTAATTAACCACCTGGGTCCTGGAGATCTTGGACCTCGGAAATTCTTCTGAAACATCCTTGCATCGAGAAAAATCCACAATTACAATTTTCCCGAAAAGTGCGCGTGATTAATTTTTGCAGCAAGGACTTCAGCGTTTTCAGAAGCTGTCATGTGACGTTGAAGGCTGTTCATTGGAAAGTGGATCACGTGGGAGGAGGATTTTTAGTGGAAGAGGTGGATGGTAGGGCCTGAACAGAGGATAGAGTCCCAGGACACCGGTGGGATCTACGGGATCGAGAGGCACGATCCTCAGGGAGCGTGGGCCGTGGACTCTGGTCGATCCTCCCACGCATGGGATCACGCATGCGTCGGGCCTCCCTTAAAACAATGCGCCGACCAATCTCGTAAGGTAAAGGGGCTCTTATCCTATTGGCTCGTTCCTGCCGGCGGATCTTTTTTCGTCACGGCCACCATTATGCGCTTCCTGAACTCATGGAGGTTTGCTTTCCCTCTTCTAAGCACTATCTTATCCCTCGAAACGCGCGGAACAAAATTCCAACAAATCGAACTGCCAGAAAAGTAAGAAAATCTATCGGATGGGAATCGAAGCGGTCCGCAACAGAACTGAGAAGTGAATTATTCGGAGAAAATAAATGTATTGTCTATAATTATAATTTCTTAATCATTTGGCATTGAAGAAATGTGCCTGTAACGATAATTGGATTAAAATTAAAATGCGTGGAACTAGAAGAAAAATCGGAGCAGCTGATGTATAATTGCGAAACGAGGTGGAGGAGCAGAGAATAATGAGTCGAAATAATTGAAAATGTTGGACATGATTATTTCTGTTTGAAATTAAGATTAATCTACGTCCAGTTTAAGTGTAGTGAACAATGATGTTAAAGCGAAGATCAAGAAGCAAGACAAAGGGTTCAAAAATTTATAGAAAATAAATTCCAGTGTGTCATATACTGACTATCCTATGCTGTGTCACAATTTATATAATTACATGAATTTCAATTGCATTTTATAAAGGGTGTTCCAAAATGACCTGACATCTTAAATTGCACGCCATTTTTTGTGGTGAATATGGAGTACTAATCTTTGGCAACTGGCATCAGGAAGTATTGAGGTTTAGTCATGGAGAATTACACGATCGAGCAACGCATAGAAATTGTGAAAATTCACTAAAAAAATGGTGAAAACTTTGCAGAGACGGTTCGAAAAGTCCGCACAGATTTTGGTCATCATAACGCACCGTCTCGCAAAATCATTTTGAGCGATGAGTGATGAATTTGGGAGACCGAAAATCCACAAGTGATTCAACAGCTTCCCATGCATCCACCACGAGTCACTGTTTGGTGCGGATTTTGGGTTGGAGGAGTGATTGGGCCGTACTTTTTTGAGAATGCTGCTGGAAATGCGGTTACCGTCACTGGTGTTCGTTATCGTGACGTGATAAACAACTTTTTATGGAATCAATTGAACCGCATGGACTTGGAAGACATATTCTTCCAACAAGATGCCACACTGCGGACGAAACAATGCAGTTACTGCAGACGAAGTTTCCTGATCGTGTTATCTCGCGCCGCAGCGATGTGAATTGGCCACCAAAATCGTGCCATTTGACGCGATTAGACTTTTTTCTTTGGGGTTTTCTGGAAGGAAAAGTGTATGCCAATGATCCACAAACCATTCCGGAGCTCAAGGAAGCAATTGGACGCAGCATTACTGAAATTAGTCCGCAATTATGCCAAACTGTTATCGAAAATTTCGTCAAAATAGTGAACGTTTGCAAACAGGGACGAGGCGGCCATTTATCAGATATTGTGTTCCACACATAACCTCCATGTTTGTAAAAAAAAAAATACGTTTTATTAATAAATTAAAATGTCATGTTATTTTGGGACACCCTTTATGAACAAGTTAAAATGAAATAGAGTCAGAGAATTGTTCGAAAGAAAGAGGGTTTGAAAAATCATGAAAAAATTTTTCGTAAAGTCTCTGCGTATGCAATTTTTCTTCCCAGGTATTATAATAGCGTTTTTGGCGATTGGTTTCACGTATCCGAATTTTATTGGACCGTTCCGAGACAAAGTGTTTCACCGGGGGCTCGTATCGCCGCGTAGCTCCGTTCGGGCGTCATAGTCGGGGAACCAATCGATATCTTCGGGGTCGAACGATGAATTTTAATTTCTCCCCCTTGCTTCCCCTATTCGGAATGCATAAACAGCGATGTTTGCTGTTCCCGGTAATGGAAGGCCGGCGGCGGGCTTGATTGCGCCGGGCGGACGTGAAAAATTTACAAGAGAGCCAGTTTTGACGCCGTTCCTTTTTCTCTGCGCGTTACATGGAAAATTCGGACCGCCCCATGGTAGCAGCGATAGGTGGAGGCTGATACATACACAGTATATATATATATATACATATATATATATATGTATGTATTGTATATGGGGAAACGGTAAAGGTACAGAGTCCATAGAAAATCGCGCGACCAAAATTTCAACCGGGAAACATATCCAAACTGGATCAATAGAAATATACTCGTCCTTTCACGCGACGTGGAAATGATACTTCTCTTTGACATCCTTCGCGGTTGTACACGGAGTGCGTAGGTATTTAATCCACGCTTTTCGATCCTCGATCGCACGGAAAATCCAAAGGTTTCCGATTGTTTGCCGATGCTCAATCAGGCGGAACATATGCCGTCAATGATGTCCCAAAGCCAACGTTTGCCCAAACACCCGCCTCAATTTTTCATTTATCTTTCGTACACTTTCGGGAATTTGTGGGCTTACAAATTGAATGGTAAAAGTTCGATAACCCCCTCAATTCAGTTAATGTTGATTCCTAATGAATTGATCAAGGAAAATCAATTTTGTTCTGCAAACGGCTCGAAGGAGCTTCATGGAATTAGTACTGGAGGTGGCTAGAGGGTCGTGATAACTATCCTAGTTGATTAAATAAAAATTCGCAGCACTCAAGCACGTCCATAAACAATTCATTTCCGTAACAACGTCCATGCACTGTGCAGTTTGCCCACCAATCCTAAAAATCGTCTTACTGAATTTAAAAATGTGATAAACACCAAACAACTCCAAGAAGCTTGGTGAAATTAGTCCAGACGGCAGTGGAAGGTCCACATTAACTATCCCGGTTGGTTAAATAAAAATCGCAGCACCCGGTCCGTCCATAAAAAATTAATTTCCGGAAAAACGTCCATGCATTGTGCATTTTTCCCACCAATCCTAAAAATCGTCTTACTGAATTTAAAAATGTGATAAAAACCAAACAATTCAGAGGAGCTTGAAGAAATTAATCCAGACGGCAGTGGAAGGTCCACATTAACTATCCCGGTTGGTTAAATAAAAATCGCAGCACCCGGTCCGTCCATAAAAAATTAATTTCCGGAAAAACGTCCACGCACTGTGCAATTTGCCCACCAATCGTAAAAATCGTCTTACCGAATTTATAAATGTGATAAAAACCAAACAATTCGGAGGAGCTTGAAGAAATTAATCCAGACGGCAGTGGAAGGTCCACATTAACTATCCCGGTTGGTTAAATAAAAATCGCAGCACCCGGTCCGTCCATAAAAAATTAATTTCCGGAAAAACGTCCACGCACTGTGCAATTTGCCCACCAATCGTAAAAATCGTCTTACCGAATTTATAAATGTGATAAAAACCAAACAATTCGGAGGAGCTTGAAGAAATTAATCCAGACGGCAGTGGAAGGTCCACATTAACTATCCTGGTTGGTTAAATAAAAATCGCAGCGCCGGTACGTCCTAAAAAAATTAATATCCATATAGCTTGGAGGATCGGGATTTCGTCTCCGCGGATCAGCGAGATATTTTGATTCTCATTAATAAAGAGAGGCTGACCAGGATTTAAAGACGGGGTCGAAGAAAGTATCCGCTCGTCGAGTCCCATTGTCCGCTCGATTAAATCCCGAACAATCGTCCTAGTTTCGGCGGAGTTCGAAATTACCGGAGGGGCAGGCCGAAGGTTCGATCGAGCGATCCCGTCGGCCGTAACAGGATTTCAGGGATACAATCGCGCGAATAACGCGTTAGAAGGAGCCGCGGATAGGCGGGATGCTGCGACCGGTGTGGCCCCGGTGTTTCACGGATGAACACATGGGTGCAGAGCGGAGCGGAGCCGAGAGGAACGGAGCAGAGCGGTGCGGTGCTGAAACCGGGCGTCGCACCGCCGGAAGTGCGTCTAATGCATCCGTCTGGGGTCACGCGTCATCTCGCTTCCGGCACGGCCATTACCTTCGGTAAAACGTTTCGCGAAGGGGAACCTACACTTGCGGCCACCCTCCTCGGTCTCTCGCCCGTGTTTCGCTACGTTATTACAACTATTCTCTAGCCTTCTCGTTCCTAAAACTGTTTCCACACTTCTCGGTGCATCTAATTTGCACGTAAAAAAGTGAATTTCGGCTATTGTTTTCCTTCTCTCTTCACGCCTTTCGACAACAGAGTTCTTCACTGTTGGTTTTATTAATAGCAGGGTTTGCAGGGCGGGAGGAATACAGTATCACGCCACGACACTGCGGATTTTATGCATTTATAATCAGCGAATGAAATGTGAAACAGTATGAACGTTGAATGCATTTAAATATTCTGTTGCATCAATTTCAGCTCGTTGCAATTGTTACGAGAAGAAACGAATATCTCTGTAGCTCTTATTTTGCATAAAAATTCGCACTCTATCTATCGCGTTTCATCACGCTCTAAGAACGTCACGTGATTCGACGGTAGTATATTCCTTTCGCTATTTGCGGGTAAAAATGAGCAGATTCGTTTTACGGTATCGTGTAAACAGTGGGTCAACGTTTCGCGGTGTTGTTCCGGCCGCCGCATAGTTCTCGGTTCTCGCGGCGAGTAATTTCGCAAACTGTCACAAAAGGTGTAGAGAACGGGGTGGGGGAGGGGGCTGGAAGTTCCCTGGTAAATCCCGAGGAACCTCCAACCCTCTACTCTCTTCGACGCACGCTTCACAGTCTAAGCGGCTGTCGAGCGAATTCTTGCACGAAGCGGCAGGACGCTTTGTTCGACAACTAGCTGGAGGCGACGCTATCGAAAGACGGGTTTGCGAGAGCCGGGATCGATCCTCCCCCGCACCTCCTTTCGCCCCTCTTTCACCGTCAACCCCTGCTAGGTTCTCTCTCTCTCTCTCTCTCTCTCTCTCTCTGTTCTCTGTCTTCCTCTTTTCCTTCTGGTCGCGGCCGCTCATCCTAGGAGGAAATGAAATCCCGTCCGGGACACGATTCGCGCGACGTTTGTCCCGTTATTAGATCAACGTTACTCCGAGAGAGGGTGAAAGAGAGAGAGAGAGGGAGAGAGAGGGGAGAGAGGGTGGTAGGTTTCTCTCTCCCCGTGGCCGTGGAACACGTCTTTCGCATTTCAAAGCGCGCACGGCTTCCGGCCGCCCGATACTTCCGGCGAAAATCGCTCAACCTCCGTCCACCCACTCTGATCAATCGAGCGCGGTGCGGGACGAGGCTACTTTCCTTCGAGATCGAAGCCTGCATTGGGTCACCATCGGGCATCGGGTTTCTGTCGACCGTCCCCCGTCCTTCAGGTAGTTCGTTATTATTTAGAAAAATTTACACTGCCAGTTAGAACGAAATCGTTCCTCCTCGAACGCTCTGAGAACCGTGCACGACTTGATGTATGTACTTCAAAATGCGATACGACGGAAATGAGATCGAGCAACTTGATGAAATTCCTGCCGAAGGTGGTTGAAACTCCGTACCAAGTATCCCAGTTAGTTACATAAAGTCGCTTCACTGGAATGGTTGTGGAAAATTGTGTTCTAACGTCGTTTCGATGCATTTTGTTCGCCAACCACCAGTAGAACTTGGCACATTTAAAAATGCTCTAATAAGCAAACGGATTGCAAGAGCACGACGAAATAAATCCAGGCAGTGAAGGAAGGTTCGCATCAACTATCCCAGTTGGTTAAATAAAAATCGCAGCACCCGGTACGTCCATAAAAATTCATTTCCGCAGCTACCTCGATGAACCGTGCATTTCATCCAGCAACCATACAAATCTTAGTACCTTCAAAAATGTGATAAAAACCGAACGACGCGAGAATGCCTGATAAAATTAATCCATGTAGTGGTATAAGGTTCGCATTACCTATCCCAGTTGGTTAAACGAAGATCGCTTCACTGGTTCCTCCATAAATATTTCATTTCCGGAACCGTTTTCATGCTCTCCGAAAGAGCCAATACAAACAGTCCCTTCCGCATCATTGGACTTCGAAGACGAATATCAAACAATTTAGCTCGTTCCGAGGCGGTTGAATCGACCAATCGGAGCAGCCAATCGTAGCGACCGATCGAAGAGAGCGTCTAACGAGAGCGCGGCGTAAACGCGAGGCACGAGCACGTGTCCGAGCACGTCCACGTGAAAAATTGCGATAACGTGTGTACGGCGGGGGTGGTCGAAGGGTCGAGAAAGCGGCGGGATATCTCTGGTGAAATATTCACGGCGTTCGTGTACACGCGCGTCACCGTTCGTGGCTCTGTCGACGAGGCGCGGCGCGACGCGACGCGACGCGACGCCAAGCAAGTTTCTCTCCGGTTTTTTCGTGGCGGATCGCGCCGTTTCCGGTATCGATGCATCGAGCGGCTTGTACACGTGGAGGAGCTCGCCCGGAGACGAGCTTTGTTTCCCGTGCACGCGCACAGACACTCGCCACAACGTTCTCTGTCTTTCTCTCTCTCTCGTTCTCTTTTTCTCTCGCTCGCCTCGCGTCGCTTCTCCTCCTCTCTTCGATCTTTTCACTCATTTCCTTCCAACGTCCCGGCTGCCGCGTTTCCCCGTCGCTGTGTTTTTCGCTTTTCCTCGTCCGCACCCCCGTGTCGTCCCTCTGTTTCGTAGCCGCCATAAAGGATTACGGTGTAGTATACTATGCGAGTGTCTTCGAGCGCGTGTGGTCCGAGCCGACGCGGTGTTGGCCGACCCCCGTGGAAAAAAAGAGGAGAGACTCGAAGTCGAAGGTTCCGCGGCTCGTTATTCATCGACGTTCGGCTACGGCCTGTCAGCCGGCATTATTTACGGGTTTCGCGGCCGAGCGAACTATTAATTCGATCCGATGCAGGTGGTAAACGCGAGCCGACCTGCCGCCGAGCGGAAATCCAGCCGGAACAGGATCCGACGCCGAAATGCCGACGATCGATGCACTTATGCTCCCTCGAAACCGTGGAAATCATTTTTCGAAACCGTACAGCCTGAAACGCGTAGAATACTGTCTCTCGAATCGTTCGCCTCTCTGGATTTGTGATAAGCGTCAAGGTTGACAATCATTTTTTTAAATCGTTCACCCAAAAACGGTAAAAAGATCCTCAAATCGTTCAATGAATTTCGATTGGACCCCAAGTCCAAGAAAAAGAAAATGTAAGTGACTGGACGAGCGTGACCAATATAATTATTTATTCGTCGATGTTTCAGCAACACTTGTATTGTAGGCACCGACACCGTCAGACAGCACTCGATGTTCGAAGCTAAAAAGAGAAATGGCGGAGGTGAGACGCAGAAGGCTCGCAGCCAAGGTTAAGTATGAACCGGAGCGAGACAGGCAGAAGCGAAGTGAGTGATGGGAGTATAATGACGGAGCCTTCTCCTAATTCCACGCGTGCCTGTGCTCTCTGTCTGTCTCTCGGTCGTTCGGAAGAAGACAGAGTCGCTCACGTGGCGAAAGAATGGGAGAGGAACGAGCGCAGATCCGAAGGAGCGAAAGAAGATCGAAAATGAGAGGATCAGAAGCTCCGGTAGAACCGGGGGAGAATCTTCTCCCTTTCCCTAGTCTCTCTCTCTTTCTCTCTCTCTCTCTCTCCCTCTCCTTCTCTCTCTTTCTCTTCTTTCCTCTGTTCCTCGCCGCTCCCGTCGGGGATTAATAACGGCCTACCATTGTTGCCATGGTAACTCTCGAAGCGTTAAAAACTCCTCGGCTCTAACCCAGATCGTTCGTTTAAAGTTTCACGGCGGAAGGGTTGTGTGCCGGCAACCCCTTCGAGCGGTCTCGATGACTCCTGGAGACCCTGACCGATGACGATGACCATGTTTCGACAGCCGAGTGAACACGAAAGGACACGAGCCGTATAGAGGGACTAGGGTGGAGGATCCATTCCATTCACTTTATTCGCTCATCGGGGTGTAATGGCATTTAGAAACATACTGCGAGGAATTCGGGGTGGACAGCGACGAAAGCTACCGGGGTGAATAATGCAGCATCATAATAAAATGAGAAGAAACGCAGAATTTTTTTCTGTTCCCGATCTTCTCAATTATCTTATTCTTACATTTCCCGTGATCGCTGCAGCTCTTTATGCACAATAAAAATTGTTTTCGAGGAACAGGAGCCAAAGGGAAAATTCCTTTCTTTCCTTAGTAATTGTAGTAAGCTGCGACTGATATTCTCGAATTCTTTTAATCAACGATTTTTTTGTCACAAATGTATGAAATCCGCAGATTAGCAATCACTCCCCGTTGACCTTCCATTTTTGGAAAATGAAAGTTCAACCACCCTCTAATAAATAATTCGATTACCCCTCGCTGTCAAGAACGGGATAAATAAAAATCTAAAGATTGCAGCTGCGTCTAGATACTTAAAGAGCAAATGTCAGCTTTAAGAGAATTTGCGAGCGAGTTAAGGACAGATTAAAAATTCAATTAAAAAGATAAGGAGAACATAATGAACAAGGGGTTTCAGAACAAGCGCTGTCGTTTGCTCGAACTTGGACATGATTTTCTAAAGACCCTAATGCGGTATTACATAAAAGTGTGATCCGCGCAACCATCAATTCGGAATTCCGGCCTCCGACAGCCGAACCCGTCGAAACCACGTGTTAGATGCTGGCGATAGACGATAGAATAATAGTGAGCGATCTCTGGGAGCGATGCCTGCGTGCTAGGTCGTGCCTGGCATAACTAGATCACGTCAAGATAAAGTCCACCGTAAATAGAGTCCGTTGTTTGCCGGGTCACGGGGACCTAGAGCAGCGAATCGTTGGATAAAGAGAAAGCGAAGCAGAAAGAGAAAGAAAATGGAGAGACCGCGTGAGATGGCGGTGCGGGGGTGGAAAAGACGAAAAGGAGGGTCCCAACGGGAAGACGCGTTGCGTGAGAGTAGGACGACGCCACGGGTGGAACGGGGGCTGATCAATATTCATGGCCCGTTCTCGTGGGGTGGTTCCAGGCCGGTTCGGAGAGAGGAGGGTGGATTTATGCGAATCCTTCCTTCCGACTCACCCCACCGGAGAACGAACCCTTTTTCTTTGGTACCGCGTCTCTCCTTTGAGCAGCGCGAAAAGAGGACCCCGGCCTTCCGAGGTCGCCCCGTCGCGTTAACGGTCCTCCTTTGTTTTTAATACCGCCGGTAATTACTGTAAATGGCTGTCTACCAGAGAGGGAAGATTAATATTTTCGGGGGAGGGCTCGCCGAAACATTTCCTGACCCGCGGATTTGGAAATTCACCAAGTCCTCGGGTCCTGACATAGAGTCTCAGGGAGTTAGAGACATTAGAATCTGAAAGGACAGGTCCTGGTTACCAGAAAGGGTAGGATTAATATTTTCGGGGGGTTGAAAGTCACTGGGTTTTCCGACTTGATCATTTCCAAGAGAAACAAGAGGAAGTGGAGCCTCGGAAATCTATTTTCTGACCCACGGATTTAGAGATTCGAGAGATCCCAAATCCTTGGCAACGTCTCCAGCACCCAGAACCTTCAATAGCTAAAAATCCAGAAACCGGGAGCTCCAGGAAAAAGGCCAACAATTTTTGGAGGACGATGATTCCACAGATCCGAAAGCTCCTCGCCGCGGAGTCTCTAAAAAGAGTCTCATCGTTTCGTCAAGATCCGCACTTCCGGATTGATGAGCATTACAGCGCGTGAAAGGGAGCCGCGCGCGCGGTCTATCAGAAAAAGGAGGAGCTCGAGGAGAAATAACGACTTCCCGGAATCGCAATCTCATCTTCCGGCACAGTGGCTAGCTGCTAGAACGGGACGAGCGTGCACTTAACTTTATGCACTTCTGCCAATCTCGAATGGACACCGAGAGCAGTAGAAAAAGAGGTAGGTAGACGACGCCGACGACGCCGACGACGACAGAGAACAAGCGGAGGCGTTGGAACCCGGGAGACGGACCCGGTACTCTGTAGGGTCGCGAGGCTTATTCTTCCGTGGAATTTCGGCGAGCTTCCGGTCTCTTTAGGAGAAGCTATGGAGGGGGGAAGAGTAGATGGCTTATCCAGCAATAACGCTAAATATCCGAAATGAAGTCGGCTGGGTGCAATCCAGATTGCTAGACGTCGCGCAAGAACGTATCCACTCGATGGAGAGAGAGGCTGTGTCGCGCGACAGTCGAGGTTGGCAGAGAATGAGAGAGATAGAGAGAGAGAGAGAGACAGAGGCGGCTGAGAGACAGAGAAAGACAGAGACAGATAGAGTGAGGACGTGTGCATCCACAGACGTATGCACACACGTGCACCGGGAGGCAGCAGCGTAGGCGAGTCCGTACGAGAAGGTAGTTCAGTTCCGGTCCGGGCCATTAGTTGATGAGCTACCTCGTTTCCATCCCCTCTCGCGGGCTCTACCACCCACCGGCAACCCCCAACCCCGTCCGACGTTCCCACCCACGGCCGCACCACCTACGGGAGGCCCTGAAAAGCTCGCATGGCATTGTGGGATCTATTATTGCCCTCCTGGACTTATATGTTACGATGCAACGGCAGCAAACTCAGCCATCCAGCCAGCCAACCAACCAACCAACCAACCAACCAACCAGCCAACCACCCATCCAGTCAGCCAGACGAACGAGAACGAACGGACCGACAGACAGACACACCAGGAAAATCGAGCTCCCCGCGTTAGCCGACACACGCTGGTTCCACGGTTGCAACAGAGAGAACGATCTCTCCTCTATCCTCTATCATCCACCCCTCCCTCTTTCCCTCGACACAAACGTGGATCGTGAATCCCCGGCGAAGTCGCAATCCCCGATGGTGTTCCCACACACCCTTGGTCCTCTTTTATTCCAAGATGGAAGGGAGACCGCGGTTTCGCGGGTACTCGCTTCCCGATTTTCGGCGCACACCAGGCCTCGCACGTTGCTGATGAGATCGTCACCTAATTGTGATGGAGCCGCCGGGCCGGGCCGGGCCGGGCCGATCCGCGCCAGCTTTACGCCACCCGCTTTCACCCCGCTTTAGCGAATCGGCTGCTCCATTTCGCGCTGATGCACCTTTCTTTACCGGAGGGTCAAGGGTGGATCTCGCGAGGGTATACGTGAGCTTCTTGTGCGAGCATGCGCTCTTCCTCGGCGAAATTGAATGGTAATTTCTGGAGCGATCATCATCGCCGAGGTTCAGACGGATCTTTAAGGGCTGGACGGTTTTGGTGATTTTCTGAGCGGCACTGTTTAGCTCCTTTCACATTTCGGACCTCAGCTGATAACGAACAAAACTCCTTTAGGCTCTACGTGGAAAAATAGGACTTGACGTTTTGATATGATAGAAATTGTAATGCAATGTAAAGTAGGGTTGACAAGTTTTTGGAAACGTTCGTTCAATTTTGCAACTGGACCATGCCTCTCCTGATCACTTCATAATGGACCGTTGCTTTAACTCTTTATCGCACTGTCAGCACGGAATTTTGAATCCCCTCTCTTTCAAAATGCAAAATTAGTTGAAAAATGTTTCAGAACTGCCTCTTTGAATTTTCTAATGCTCCAAAGCCTCCTAATCGAACTCGTTCGCTTCCTCGTCGTTCGTTTCCTCTCAGACGGACGAAGATCGCTCTATGATTTCACCCAGAGGGTGGAGACGGTCGTGGGGGTGGTTTGGGGGTGGTCGGATGGGAGGGAGGGCGGGTGGGAGAGGTTCAGCGAGGAAGACCGTGCAAAGGGCATCATTCTAATTGCCCCGGACTTCCTTTCATCCCCTTTGTGCGACCCTCGGCTGCGCTTCCTCGTCCACCCTCCGCCCCCTGGCCACCCTCGCTCGTCCCACCCCCGCAACCGGCGGCTCTAAGTCATTTCTGCGATTAATTTTTCCTTCCAATTTGCACGCGGCAGTAATTAAGGGGCTGGGGGCGCAGTACATCATCCGGCGTTCCGCCGATACCACGGTTAAGGGGGTTGGTTCCAGCGCTCGCGAAGCGGGCCGGTCTCCTTCGAAACAATGCCGGGTGTCTTGAGTGGCGAGATAGGATTCCGAGCCTGGCTGTCTCTCCCAAAAGGTACAGGGTGTCCCGCAAAAACCCTCGACCGTATCACATAACGCAAAATCCCTCAAATCGCCGAAATTGTAAATCAACCTTTACATCCGCACTCAAAGTTTGCGACGTTCCGTGTAGGCTCTTGGACCACAGTTTTTGCTATTTATACTTGACTAAATTGATTTCTATTGGTTAGTATAAGTTAGTAGAAGCGAATGGAAAAGTTATGCTGTTCGTCAATCAGGGAGTACAACAGTTTTTGAAGACGAATGACACAAGGGTTGAACGGTAACCGTGAACTAGAACTGCTCGGAAGCTACGGAAACGGATCAACTGATTGCAGACAAGATCAACGAATCGTTCTACGGCAGACAAATGATATCGACGCGACCTGCAGGGCTGGTTGACGGCCGCCGAGCATTCAGAAATTCAACGACCCGGTCTGGCATCGAGGAAAACGTGGCGCAGAAATGCTAAAAGGCGCGCCCGTTCGAGTTTAGATCCTGAGACTCGGAGGATATCCTACGGCGGCAGCCCTTCGAGGTGTTTAATAACGATAATGCCCGAGATAGGGTGGTTTCGAGGGTGGTTTAGGGGGAGGTTCGAGCCGGTCGGGACTCGGTTCATTCACGGGCTCGCTCGTTCGTGCAGAGTTCTTCCCCGTGAATGCACTGAATGCCTTCCTGCCGCTTCCTCTCGTTCTCTGTCCCTCTCTCTCTCTCTCGCTCTCTCTCCCACTCTCTACCCCTCATTTTCTACTGACTTTGTGCCACGGGATCATGCATCCATCCTCTCGGCACCGCGTCGACGTCGGCGGCGGCGGCGGCGGCGGCGGCGGCTGCGTCCGTGTTTGCATTTATGCGCTTATCGCTTCTCTGAGCACCAAGAACCCAGACCGGCGACCGGATGTATCGTGCGCCGCCGTGGAAAGTTCCTGGCATCCGCGATGTATCAACGAGAATGGTCGCGACCATGCGACCTCCAAGTGGTCTCGACGACCCGCAGACTACGCCCAAGGGAAAAAAAACCGATTGCGACGACCTGGATCCTCGATGGGGACCGTTCAAACGGAAAAAACTAGACACTAGACTGTACTTGAAGTCTGGCGAGCTAGCGAGCTGACGAGCTAGTCGGCAACCCGGGGACGTTTGCGAATTTATGGGGTTTCGAACTGCTTAAGAAGACTGTAGAAATGCAGCCTTGCGAAGGTTTAATATCGATGTCGTATTATTTTTTATTCGAGGGAAAACATCATTCTCAGTATGATGGAGTTACCACGAGGAGCTCGGACCAGTTGAAAAATGGAGCCAACGCTTCCAAAAAATTGTCAACCTCTAATTCTACCATTTTTAATTGAAATAATTAGGAATTCGTTAGTAGGAAGTGAATAATATCGGATGGAATAGCGACGGTCCAATTCAAAGTGATCAGGAACGCCTCGAACTAATTAAAACTCTGATCCGATGCCTAAAAAAAATTGCAACCCCTCTTGCCGCATTCCCAGCGAAAAATCCACAAATTCTTGGGAGGCTAGAGGGTAGCACGTGCAAAGTAGTCGAGAGGGAGGGATGCAAGAGCGAGGTCGGGCTAGGTGGATGGACATTTAATCTCGATTTCGGGGTCGACCGCCGATCGTCGTCACCCTCGTCGTCGGTAGACGGCCTCTGTCATATCTCCGGGGGATGATTCGACGTGACAGCTCTCCCTGGAGGGGTGGCGTTGCCCTGCTAGCAACACCACCGCCTCCACCCCCTCATAGAAAAGGCGACGCGCACACTGCCGCAGGCAGCAATATACGTCGTGACGTCCGCGGATTCTTCGCGCGCCACCCTTCGACGTATGAGGTTTAATGACGTATAAACTATGCGCCCGGATTAGCAACGCGGTTATACCCGGGGTGGTTTGCGCCCCCACGAACCGCCATAAGACCCGGAGTCTATGGGGCGGCTACTCGTGGTCTCGTTGACGGACAACCATAGGGGTGTGAGAAAACACCCCCACCCCCCATTCCCCCTCGTCCCCTCTATATCGTTCTACTAGAACTCCGTCGTTATCATCGAAATTAATGACGGAGCCGACTAACAGTCGCCGGTGTTGAAACCCTCCCCGGTCCAAAAAGACAATGACGAATTCCGGGGACAGATTTTTTAACGGGACCAGAGACACCACAATGCAACAGACACGGTGTTTTATTCGGGGAACTAAAAACGTCACGTATTGTAAAGTAAAAAATTGAACGCGAAAACCGCCGAGCGAGGCACCAGCCAGCGGCAAGGCTTTTTTCTCCGGTCGAGAAGACAACGAAAGCGAAATATGGAAAACCCGAGCCCGAACACAAAACCCCGAATGGATAGATACCTGTCGAACGCACGTGCACGCCCGTCCGGGTTGCAAAAGAAAGAAACACGCGACTCGCGCACGCTGTCGCGGTTAATATATCGCCGCGTACGCTTGCGAAACAACGCGTGTTGCCGGTCCTTCTCTGTTGCGCAAATTTATCCTTCATCGAAAATTTCACGAGACTACCGTTGCCATTAGACCCCGACAATCTCGTAAATTCACAGTAATTTTGAATCGGTTCTCTTGCGACGATCTTTTGGTTTCCGGGTACAAATCACCGTGGTACGCCTTTCGCCATTCTTCTGGTTCATCGTTCATCATCTGGATCGTCATTATTCTGCAGGTAATTCGTTTTCGAAACGGTCGAGTGGCTTGCAACCCTAATTTTTAGGGCTAATTCTCTCACCCCCTGAATATTAACAGTAACAGCTGCCACAAAAATTGTGACTGTGGAATTCTTTAATATAGGTCTCAATGAAATAAAAATGTAGGAACTACCGTTTTCGAGTCTTGCTCAAGTGGCCTGCAGCCCCAATTTTTAGAGCTAGTTCTCTCACCCCCTGAATATTAATCATAACAAAAATTGTGACAAATTTTTTTCTAATTCTTTAACATAGATTTGAATGAAATAAAAATGTAGGAACTCCCGTTTTCAAGTTCTGTGATACATTTAATAATATTCGTGCACCCCATCTGAGTCTAGCAGAATTTGCTAATTTATTTTCGTTGTTCTGCAAGGACCATCAAAGACAGTAGGACCACGGTCATCTGTCAGATTATGTGTACGGTATCATCGACTTCCTCGTCCCTCGAAGTGACAATAAGCCGACTGATTCCATCATCAACGATCCCCGATTCCTCAACCTACCCCACTAACTAGAAAACAAAGTGCGATTGTTGTCGCCTTGATCCTGGATCCATGGCGCAGCCTACGCCCCCATAAATTCCCGCGTGCCGTTCGCAATCACAGGGAAGGTTTAACTGAGCACAAAACAAGGATAATTAATGGGACAAAGAAGTCGGTCGCGTTTGGGATCGAGAGTAAAAGTAAAAGCGTGTGGTGAGATAGACACGGGGAAATAGAGAGAGAGAGAGAGAAAGAAAGAGAGAGGGAGAGAGTGGGAGGGAGAAAGAGAGAATGAGAACAAATAAAGAGAGTAGGAGCGTACGAAACGGCACAAAAGGGGCCCGGCAACAAAGTCAAGTGGGGCACAATGAGCCGCGGCGTGAGTACGTTGAATGCCATGGTCGTCTGCAGTCACGGTCCCATGGTTCTTGCCCGGTGTCTCATGGTGTGGTCATGGTGCGTCCACAAAGGCGTTGATTCAATAACCTGACCGTGTCACCGATACAGAAAATTGCCGGTGACGGTGCACGATCTCTCGGCAACGATATCAACCATTTTACCATAGCCAGGAAAAGCGTAGCGTCATCGATAAGGTCTCACCTTGTCTTCAAGCGGCATCGTCCCGCCAGAGATAATCGACGATAAGCCTCAGATAAGCGTCCGGGGCAAGTTCGAATCGGGGAAAAAATGCGGGAAAATATTACAATGGCCGAGTGGGGGGGGGGGGGGTAGAGTCTGTGTCTTTTGTTAAACGTCGGATCAATTCGAGAACCGTTGGCAACGTTCTGCTAGCGTTATCAACGCGAAACGAAAAGTCGCTGTCGTTTTTTCGACGGTGGTTTTCGGCGAGTCTAGCGATAACCGCGTTATCAGCCCGGCAACAGGAGAAAGGAACCCGCCGGGAGACGTCGAGCGAAAACGTCACCGTCTATTAACACCATCCCGGCTCGCATAAAAGCGCACGATCCGATCATCCGACCGTGTCGCCGATACATTTAATTACGCAAGCGCGAGCCCCAGATAAGTGTCGGGGACAAGGCCGGGCTCGCGCACGCGGCAAAATCGCAACTATCGCGCGCTATTATGGCGTCCTTCTCGATAAACGGAAAAACGTCCGACGGGGTCTTTGTGTCGCAAATTCGCTAGACCGATCCCCGGAGCCTGTAACCTGACAACTTTTGTTCGAAATTGCTGCCTTGTTACGTTCGCCTGGCTCTTGAGTAGACGGCGGATCTTTATGCAAAATAACAATTTTCTACATCCAGTACAAACGATGGGAGCCAGATACGCATCTCATTCCTTCTTGATTAACTTCGACACGTTTAAAATAATTCATTTTTATGAGAACGCATGCCATCTTCACAGTCTACTCATGAAACTGTCTTCTACTTGCTTTTTGTATCGTTCTTTCTCTTTGGTTGCTTATTTAGAACGTTTTCATGGAAATACGATGGTGATTTTAACAAATGATCACTTTAGCGGTTGAACGATAATTGTTTGCTTTTCTAGTTCATTATTGTCCTCGATAAGGGGTGGGAATGACGCGTCCACCCTCGGGCGAGTGTTATAGTCCTTGGGGGACATGTTTTGAAACAATAAGTGCCTTTTATTTGCTCGTCCCATAAGTTCGCCACTTGGGACGGATAAACAGTCTATCGGTGAGTCACTGAATCCAAATGTTTCTATCGGGGATGATTTAGGAGTGGTTGCACAAAAGTATCCTGGATGTGTTCAAAGGTGTATAGAGGATGTACTAGCCTGGGTGCGTAACAAGTCGTGTTGCATGATTTCGGTTGTACTACCAGTTACCGAACATCCTGTATAATAAAAAAAAAAGGAAAAAATTGAAAAAATAGTTTTATTGAATAATCACCCTTCACTGCGTCGCAGAAGTGTCGACGAATTTATATTGAAAATTTTCAAAAGTATGATAATGAGCGACAGCAACCCGGTTCGTCGATTAGCAGAATAAACTCGGCGCGCGATAGTAATCCGTGAGGAAGTGCACGGGGTTGCGCGTGGTCGCCGAGGGGCGAGGGGGTGAAAATAGAGAGCAGGAGGAAAGTTAACCGCAGTGGACGCGTGGCTGCACACGGTCTCTCGACCCTCGGCCCGTCTCTCGATCCGAACGCGAGGGATCGACGCATCGCGACGCACATTGGTAGGGATGAGGGGAGGGGGTTGGACTGGGGGTCCGATGTGTGCAATCTATCGAAAGATATTCATGGGGCTGGCCGTTGGCCCCTGTGCTCACGTCCCCATCAGCCATAACCGTCGCGTCACGAATGTCTTATTGATTGCATCCAGCCGAACGGAGACGAGCGCTGGCAAAAACAGAGAATCCGAGAGAGCCGTCCGGCTCGCAGAGAAACGAAGGGAGAAAGAGAGAGAGAACGATGACGAGAGATAGGTGGCGAAGGGAGGAACAGAAAAAGAGAAAGGGGAGAGACGGCGGAAATGCGAGCAACCCCTCCAGCTTGATGTAACGCGGCAGGAAAACGGGGTAGGGGAAGTTAGCCCGGAAGCGGCGAATATGCGTTTTGGATCGCCGCCGGATGTTCACGGGGTTGTTGCTGATATCGTTACCGTTGTTGTTGCCGTTGTTCGCGGCCTCTCGCTGTAGATTCGCGAGAGTGTTGGACCACGAACAATGGGTCCGCTCGTTTTGCGCTTTCGAAACGATTCTTCCCATTTCCGGAGATCGTCTGTATCAGATGGAGAAACAGATTGCACGATGGTGCACTCCTCTGGCTCTAGCAGTGTCAGGGGCAAAGACACCACGCCCACTTTGCACCCGCCAATTTCATGTAGACAGACAAACATATCCTTCTGTTTGTAAAGTGTCACTGGAGTCTTCAGAGTTCAATTCTTAAGAGATATACTGCCTAAATAGACTATGAACACTTTGGGGCGTTACTCTGGATGTTGGAGAGTCGGGGCAAGCGTATCACGCCCACATAAGACACGCCTACTTCGCGTGGACACAGGAATCTAACCTTTGGGTTGTAGAGAGACAAAAGTTACAGGTAAAACGGTATTTAGTGCTAAATTTTTATGGAATGCACTGTCTAAGTATGTTATAGATATTGTGGAGCACTCTACAGGCTGTGTAAAAATCGAGAGCAGCAAAACCACGCCTACTAAGAGTGTTCTAGACAGAAAGACACTTTTCTATCACGAGTCTGAGAAGATTTGAAGCGGTTCTGCTTCTTGTAGATCACTGTAAACGAAATGTAGACTCAGGTGGTTCTATAGAGCACTGCCCTGGCTCCTTTGAAATTGAGGGCAAGTAAACCACGCCTACTCAGAGCCCTCTACCTAGAGAATTGATACCTTATCTCGATTCTAAGCAGATTTAAAACACTTCTGCTGCTTATAAAAAAACGTAATTGAAACTTAAGGTTAAATTACCCTGTGAGGGACTGCCCTGGCCCTGTTGAAGGCGAGAGCACCAAAGCCACGCCTACTCGGAGCCACTACGAGCTTGTGAATTGTATCACAGGCTCGTCCTAGGTTTAAAATCAGTAGGCGGAAGAATCTGAGCGTACCAGGGTGGAATCGAACATGCAGGAGGGTTGACGGGGTCCGAGTCGATGAAATATTCGCGAACGAAATAACGCGGAAGTCCAGACGAGGGGGTGGCGAAAGGGGACGGAATATAGATATCGAGATCGTCGCCGGCGGACGACGTCACCGGGTTAAAGCCGTCTCCAGCGTTCACTCTTCTATCCACCCTGATTTCCATCCACGCCGTTCCACGCTCGCTTGACATCGACCACCCTTATTGGGAATCCGAATTCGGCATTTGCTTCTTTCATTTATCAGGATTGTCGAGCTTGACCGGCGGCGATCTCTCTCGACAATCCTCTAAATCGGTCCTTTCGCTCGGCTTCTCCCTCTTTCCCACCCCCTCTCCCACCACCCTCTTCTCTTTCCACTCCTCTCTCTTTCTCATTCTCTTTTCGTTCTCTAGAAATATTCTCGACGTTCTATCCATCACTCCGGATTCACGCGGGAACGGGCTTAACGCTCCTCAAGCGCTACTTTATAATTTATTTTCCCGGGGGTTTCCCGTTTGCTCGCAGCCCGGGTCTTCCACAAATTCGATTTTTTCAACTTACGTTCGATCCATGTACTTTCATCGTTTATTGTTCGACGGGTAGAACGACTATTTATTATCGCAGGGGCGGTGGAAAATATTCTATCTTGCCCAGAGAGTTATTCTAGAATAATTTCTTTTGTTGGGGGGAATTTAAATTCACCTGGATTCGGTCGTGCATCGATTTGAAGCGGGCATTGTGGACACTGTCTAGAAATATTTAGAGAATCAAATGTTCATCTCGCTACAATTTTATCAAACATGGAAGGCAAAGAATTTTTGTCGAATTGCCAGCGTGTATCTGGTTTCTCACGGATCCCGATCAAATTTTCTACACTCGATACACCAATAAAGAAATGAATTTAAATAATTATACAAACGATTGCATCCTACATAAATCTTTTAGCGACGGTGTAGTCCTTGTTTTATCATGTGACACGATCACAATGATCGTTCCACCCTCCTAACGCCACAAAAGACAGAACCCAAGCAAGCCGAAAGTTCGCGGTCGGGAAAACAGAAAAATCTTTAGAATCCGGGAAGGATTTCGAACTCGACAAGGGGACAGGGGAGGGTTCGAACGGTTCGATTATCATGCCCATCGTCTCGTCCCGGCTCTCCAGACAATCCCGGCGATCGAAAGCCGCCAGGTCCACGCGGGATTCCTTTTTCTCCGGGTTGGTCACGCGTCGAGGCGCGAAGTTCGAGAGCCCTTCGGCATTAATAATGCATATCGCGGTGTCCGGGCGTCCAGAAAAACGCGTACACAGCCGCCGCCTCCGTCGCGGGGATGAAAAGACGGGATATACCGTGGAGTTTCCACGGGTTGTGGTCCTCGAAGCGAACTGGAGGAGCGATACGGTCTGGGCGGCTGCTTGCACGTGAAATTTGTCCTCGTTAAGCCGACAACCGCAGCGTTCGAACCACGGCTTCAAACCGTCCCAAAAATAATAATGATTGTACAAAGGTTCTGATCAACCCTTTGAGTCAATAACCAATACATTCTACTATATTCAATGGACTTAAATGTCAATTAATCTCTGATCACCAAAGAATCTTCGTAGTCTGGATCTGTATGCAAAATAAAAATTTTATGTATAAATTGCAAGATATATTAGGGGGGCCCATAAGTAAACAATTATTTTGAAATCTAAAACAAACTTTGTAGTAAATTCAAGTTTTTATTTTTTAATTTATTATACAATCTCCATCATTATCAAGGACAGTGTATCATCTTTCCTGCAAATTTTCAATCCCTAGCTAGGTTTAGGGGTTGATATTGCGGTTTGATTTGCAGAAAGCCATTGCTTGGAACGCTTTATGTTATCATACAGAATCCATTTTTCATCTCCGGTAACGATTCTGTTAAGAAATGGGTCTCTACGAAATCTGGATAGCAATGAAGTGCAAATTGATCGACGAATATTCTTGTTGGTCTCAGATAATTGATGCGGCACCCATATTCCTTGCCTATATGCCTTTCCCATTTCGTGTAGGTGCCTTTGTATAGTTGACCACGTGGACCCAAGGCTTCTCGATAATTCTTATATACTTAATTTTGGATCAGCTTCCACTAGAGATTTTAGGCTGTCATTATCAAATTCAACTGGTCGTCCACTTCGAGGCCCGTCAGAGAGATCATAATCACCAGCAGCAAACCTTCTGAACCAACGTTGACACTTGTTGACCTTCAATACATCTCCATAAACATCGCAAATTTTCTTTGTTGTTACCGTTGCATTAAATCCCGCATGAAAATGAAAAAGTATGCAATGACGAATATGACCCTCGCAAGGTACGGACGCCGCCATTTTATTACAGGGTCCTAAAAAAATTATACTTTTTAGAATATTTTGAACACAGGCTCCTTTACCGAAAACTGTAAAAGAATACGTGTTTCCTCTTCAACGATCGGTACAGAACTAAAGGCAAAACAAATTCTTTGCAAATAATTGATTACTTGTGGGTACCCCTAATAGAAACCCATGAAAAAGTTTTTTCTTTCTTTAATAGGATGAATAGATCGAAACGACTATATATGCCTTTCTAAATATGATTAGTCTTCCTGCTATTTTAAATTTGGTCATAAATGCATACAATTCATTAGACAGCGTTCATTATATGATCGCACAAGATGGCGCCGAACTTTGCAATCTAATATTAGGAATGAAGATCAACAATCGAAATTGTTATTAGAATATTTGTTTAATGTTCTGCCGCCCTGGGGGTTGTCTCTGACCCCAGCTATAGCGACGTGAAAAGCGAGAAACCGTCTCGGACCCTGTCGCACGGTCTACACACCGCCTCGCGGACTTTTCGGACTGATTAGCATTTTTTTTCCCTTGTTCACGCTTCCAGCGTGACCCGATGACGCCCGCCGCCGGACAATGAGGCTACTTATTTATTTAAATACCGGGCATCCTGTCCTTTCACGCGAAGATTTATGCACGCCGCCGAGCTAATTGCCGGCCCATTATCCGGATAATGGTATTCCGTCGCGTAACGACGCGTCCTCTGCCCCCTCGACACCATCACCACGGACTCTGTCGTCTCTCTTTTTTCTCTGGAGGCCGGCTTGCGTGGCTTCTACACACCGAACAAAGAACGAGATGCTCGTGGAATATGCGATAGACTGGACGTAGAAACGATCGGTTACCAGCTAGACGTTTGTTAGAAGATCAATCTTAGTTCGACGAAGTTGGTGCCCCAGCCATCAGGGCCCTAAACTGCATAGATTTGATGTTTCAATCCGGAAATGATGAGCTAACACGTTGATTGCAGTGCGCCAGATATGCATAGGTGACAGAATTGTCTTTCAGATTCGAAAATGAATTTTTACGCTAATACATTGTTCCGCAGCTTAGAATTTCTTTCTCGATCATTGAACAGCAATCAGAATTTTGGTCTCGAGCCAAAATCTGGGATTATTGTTTTAAAGATTTTCAAGCCCTCTCCTGACATAGCACTGTTATTCAAAATAGAACCGACAGGCTTTTTCCTTAGGTAAGCAATACGTATCGTATGTGGACTATTCATTATCGTACATATATTAATTTTTCAATTTTTATTTCATCGAATAAGATACATTGATTTTCTGCAATTTTGCTATGGCCGATTTAGCAGTCCGAGTCTCGGTAATTCTTTCATTTGTCCGATGAATATAATTTCGAGATTGAAAGGAAAGCTACAGCATTAAAAAATGAGTGCACAGCCGCCGCCGAAAAGCAACACCCGGTTAAATTCCGATCGAGCCGCTCCCGTAGGATTTTCGTGGGCGTGTTTTCCCGGGAATTCGATCGTAGGATTGGGATTCGAGCGAAAATAGACCGTGGATTCGTCGAAACGTTGACACACTGAACGCGCTCGCTTTTGGAACGGGGTTGCAATAACTACCCCCGAAATCTGCGTCACGGTTGGAGTAATTATGCGAAATCGATCTGGATCGGTCGGGCCACCGGGTAATACAATTCCAGGCTGGAACAATGGTTCGTCACACTAGCCTGGCTATCGGAAGACGAAAAAAACAAAATGGTCCCTGTGGCACCTTGGGCAGAGGTAGAGGAGGGGGGTACGCGGATCTATGTTGGTGAAAGAATTTTTGCAGGTGGACCCCGGCGAAAACGTTCAAAAACCACCGAAAAAGACCAGCAAAGGGGGGATAGCACGCACAAAATACTTTTCAACGAGCCTCGGCCATTGAAGTATATATCGTGGACATCGATTTCTAAACGGGCTGCGCCGTAAACGAGCTCGCTCTCCGCCCCCGGTCCCCCTGCAACCCCCGTTCAACCCCCCCTGGTCGACCCCCTGCCGACCAGTCAGCCAGCCAGCCCCATCGAACCCCCGCGAAACGCTCGAAAACGCGCTTTCGCGTTCCCATCGAATTGGGAAAACGGGCAAAGGGTTGCTCTCTCCCGTTGCCTTTCACCGTGGCCTGGCCAGACAAGCCGGCTGTGTATGGGGGTGGCTAGGGGGTGGTTTCAGGGTGGTTAGGGGGTGGCTCGCTGGAAAACGAGGAAGAGGGAGACCAGCCGGAGCGTTGCGCACGGACGTAGACGGATCGGGCGAAGGCCCGGACCGTGCAGAATCGAACGATAATCGAATTATCGCGTGACGATGTCGGCGGATCCCGCGAATTATTATTCAGAAGGGAACCCGGGGGGACGATTGTGTCTCTTGAATATTGTTCGGGGAGACGAAGAAGTGTTGCCGGAGGCGCGGAGATGAGCGGCGGAAAATGTCTATCAGGTATGACTACGTGAGTGGGAGAGGGGTTAATGATTGCACGAAGATCGGTAGATGTGTAGAAAAATAGGAAATCTGCGAACTGGGGTGGCTGTATCGATGGAAGGTGCAAATATTGGGATAGGGATGGTTGTACAGAGGAAGGGTGTGTTATTGAGTTGAGATGCTTTGCAAGTAGAGGAGGGTTAAATAATTGAATCAATATGGGTTCAAGCGTAGAAGAAGGGTAAATGTCGAACCAGATAGATGGGCACATACAGAAGTCTGAATAATTGAATTGAGGTGGGTGTACGGCTAAAAACCCAACACATAAATGTAGGTAGAGAAATACAATGCGGATAGAAGAGGTCTAAGCAATTACAGAAGATTAAGTAAGTTATTGCTACACTGTAAATAATTGAACAAAAATGCCCAGAATGCCAATAAACCTAGAAAACCATAAATTCACATTGAGCATACTACAGTTAAACATAACACAAGAATTGCATAGAAATTTTCTTCTCTCTTTAATAATTCTATGGAGTTGAAAACTACATACCGACATCCTAAGATACTTGTAATCATTCTACCGTTTCCTGCTCGTTTTTCTCAAAAATGCTTTAAAATCCGCAGTCTACGAATACAAATGAGTGTAGAGATTGCTATGGCAGAATCAAAGAAGAGAAACCTTGAAGTTCGCGATGGAACAGCAACCGGCCCGAAAATGTCTAATTTCGAGGAGCAACGGGTCAAAGAAGAGCAGACTGGTGGAAACGGGAATCGATGGGGTATGGGGTTCAGAGGGTTTTATGTTCGCCGGCGCGGCGGTGCCACGGATTATCAAGTGCAGCCGATGATGGTCGCATTCACCTCGAGGTCCGAATGCCCGCGGAATTAACATTAATTTCCGGTCTTCAATTGCAGCCGCGGCCGATCCGTCGGCGACGCGAACGCAAGCCCGAGGCTGGATAAGGCAACGATATACGAACGGACAGCAGGATGGGAGGGGGCAGGGGGGAGGTGGGACTGATTAGCATTCGACGTTAAGAAAGCCCCGGAGTTCCTTGAGCGAGGCAGAGGGTGGATCCTGTTTAAAAAGTTTGATTAAGAAACCCGGCACCGTGGCCATTATTCTCATGCTAATTGCGGGACACGGGGAATACACGTCGGGAAAAATGGAAGGAACGTCGACCGGAGCCGATGCGCATCCCTACGCTTCTTTTTCTCTACCATATCTTCCGATTTCACCGGTTTCGACGTATTCCTCGGGAAAACGTTCCGGAATCTACATTACACAAGGTGCGACGATTTCGGGAACGAAGGGAACCCCTGGGATAAGCCGGCGGTTTGTAGCTCGCTCAGTTACTTTTTCACTGCCACCCCATGGGTGATGCATGCTCTCTGTGATTTATTTCGGTGCTGAGGATTCACTGGTGCTGGCAGATCACTGCGTTCCGAGCGGGACCACGTGATTTCGGGAAACACTGGGCTTGGATCGTGTCGACGATCGAGAATTCAGTATATTCTAATCATTCACAAAATCCATTTCGGTGTCTTTGATGTGATTAGAATTTTTATAGACAGTTGACAATTGTGTTGTGCCGCTGAGATTAATTTTGAGGGGTCTATCTTCATGATTGAGAACAGCGAGACAGAAGAGTGTGGAGAATTTGAAGCAGAAGAAGGTTTGTTTATGTTTATTCGAAGTACGGTTGTAACGTGCAAACATCTAGGTGAGTCTATGGAAGCTGGATGAATTGTGACCGATGATTCCATATATGAAATCGTTCGCAGAAGATCAGGATTGATCAATTCTTCGGAAAAACAATCTTCCGAGCGTCTTGGAAAGCAGGTTGAAAGCTCGTTCCATGGGGGATGAAAAATCACAGGGATTTCCTCGTAATGCGCGTAAGCCACGCGTTTTTACGACTACGAGGCGTTCGTCCGGTACGCGTGTATACACACGGTGTCCCATAAATAGCGAGGCATAAGCCAGAAGCCACATTCAGTGTCTCAAAATTAATCTCGACAAGGCACATACTTTCTTTTCATACAGGGCTTCGCTTCCCAAAAATAAGACTCGAAGACACTCGAAAAAGAAATTATAAGATCAGAAGTACAACTCTGGCACTATACTTGATCAATTTCCCTTTTCCTACGTTAATTTTCCTCGGAAATAAATTTTCTGGCCACAGGAAGCAACCTTTTACACTTTCGATCGATGAAATAAAATTTTCCTTTGGTGCAGTTTAGAAGGATTTAAAAATATCAATTTTCATCTTACTAAGATTCTTACAGAAACACACAAGTTTTTCCATGGCTGCAGTTTCTTGCAATTGGTGCACGTAATTCTAATTTTGCCTGAAGCCCCGCAGTCGGATGATAGGACTTGCGTGATATTCAGCGTGTTTTCTGGGCCACCCAGTGCATGATTCGACTTAGCACGCACAACGTGCCGGGGATGTTCCAGGATACGCAGGATCCTCTCTGTTCCCGGGCATTAAAGCGCGTATACGCGCGTCGAGCCCATAAACTGCGGCTCGTGTCTGCGCGTTAAGGGCACGACTTCCCTAAAAATCGGGATACACCCGGGGGAGGAAATACACGCGCCACGAGAGAACCCTACTTCCGGATGGCGCGCAGTCTCGCTCTCGCACACACACACACACACACACACATACACGTACCGTTCGTTCGGCAGGAAACGTGGATCTTGGCCGCGAAGTGGTGCATATGATTCTCCCGTTGCCGAAGGGGAGAGCCTGAAGAGTCGTCGGCTACGAAACGTTTCGGCTCTGTGATTTTTCCGCGCGGACGGACCGCGAAACGTTTCATTATTCGCGGGTCTATCGATCAACGGTGCGCAAGACCGAAAAATAAATATACTCCCGGTGATTCAGACTCTTGGATCATCGTCACTGTGCCGGAAAATTAGATCTCCACATGTCTCAATTATTCGAAAAATTGGTGAAAATTGTGCCCTCTTGAACGGACGCTTTGGACTTCGTAATGTACGAATAAACTAGCGAGTGACTTGCAACAAACCGTCGGAACTACAGATGTGTTGAATTTTCAAAAAATTGACTAGAACACAGTGAAACACATCTTAGATTCCGCATCTGTTTGTTAATAAATTGTGGAAGAGGGGATGGATCGATTAGATTTTTTGTGTCATTCGTTTCCGTTCAGAAACTGATCCAATTGTCACATTGTCGTGCAAGTAGCTAAAGAATTGTCGTGCCATGTATTGCAGGTAGTGCAGCAGTAAAAATTGTGTTTTGCATCGGGTTAAAATTGAATGCAAGGGTACCAGTGTTTAGCACTGAAAATTGGCATGGAAAGACTATCGCGGAGCGATCCAATGCGAAACAGGGGAGCAAAGACAGGGTGGAGGGGTGGTTTGTAAAATTGTAAGAGGAGTCAGAGCTCGTGGTGCATCCCTTAAGCCTTAAACTGCCTCCAGGTCGCAGATCGCAGGCCCTGGAAGCGAGACAAACGCTCTCGAGACGTAGGATCGTCGATTCGAGCGACACGAGTCATCCCCCATTAAGGCGGGTCCGATCGAGGAGAAAAATCAGGGTAGCCGTTTTCTCACGCACTCGAGGTCCCGATCGTCGGGCCAATTAGCCGGCGAATGCGAAGAAGGCGGTCGCGAGGGGAGGACTAAATCGTTGCTCTTCTCTTCTCTCTCTCTCTCTCTCTCTCTCTCTCTCTCTCTCTCTCTCTTTCTGTTTCGGTTTGTATCGTTGGATCTCGTATTCATGGATCGTTACGGGACGGCTAATAATGTCACCGGGAGAGTGGTGTCTTGGTGAAAGCCTGCCGAAGACAATGACAAAAGAGGGGAAAGCAGGGAGACGTTAGCTGCCGCTAAGGTCCGTGAGGCTACTTTGTCCCCGTGGGGAAAATGCGGGAAGATTGTTGTCGCGGAAACAAAAAGTCACCGCGAAAGCTGGAACACCCGGTATTAGCGTTCATCGAGACCCCTGATTACCGGGCACGCACACAGCCTGTGCGTATACATATACGTATATGTGCGCATCCATTTGCCCCGCGGCCATTGTGCTCTCTCTCCGCCGATCCGCTAGGAAGCATTGTGACGGACGGAGGGGGGCGGGTAATAACGTGGCGCCTTGTTCGTCGATTAAACGACACATTGTACCGGACTTTTCTTTGATTGGATTACGGTTTACGGAGCAGACCGGCGACCCGGACCCGTGAAAAATGACCACGCGACCGGCAAAGCCCCGTGAGAAGGCGCAACCAGTCCTTTCATATTCTGAATCCCCGATGCTGCTACTCGAGTGCTGAACATCTCAATTTTTCAACATCACATGATTTGTGAAGCGACGTCGATTTTGTGCGTCGACGGTCACTGACCCGATTGTGAGGTCACCCATGGCCAATCCTGCAGCCTTGAATTGGGTCCTTTGATTTTAGGAGTCCGGAAAGTTGTCCGGGGGAAATGATGCTCTAAACTTGAGGAACCTAGCAATTTCCCAGAAGTCTAGGAGTAGGTGGTCATAGTTAGTCGCGGTCATGAGAAGTCGCAAATGACACCTAGATTCTCCTCAATAGATCATGGTACATCGTGTAGAAACTCATTCCAAAAGCATCATCGTTTTACAACATATGATAGTAGATTAATCTTTGTTCAATTGGGTATGATCACAGGCGGTCACTGACCCAATCATAGTGTCATTGTTGGTCTAATTTGGAGTCTAAGATGGAGTTCTTTGCTTCGCTGAAGCTGCAAGGTCATCTGAGGTTTGCAATCTTCAATTGTGGGGGAAACTAGTAATTTCTAAGAGGTCACAAGTGGTGGAATCTGCAGGCTGATCATGGAAAACGTGGTCATACATGGCCACTGTCATGAGAAGTCATGATTAGCAGCATCCTTCCAAATGAATCTTTGCTATTCTCAAAGTATCCACATTTTTGGATCGTCCAATGACAGATTGGTCTTCAGCAGTAGAAAGTGATCAAAGACGGTCACTGACCGGGTACTGGGGTCATCCACGCTCCACTCTGTACCCTTCACTCGCGTTCTGTGAATACCCAGAGCAACGAACACGTCGTTTAGAATCTCTCCTGTCCAGGTCTCGAGTAAACAAGCAATACCTTGACCAAAGCACGCCTGTCGGACGGAAGAGGGCGGTCACGGCGATCAGTGACGCGTGACCGCCTGTGGCGTGGGGTAGGAAAAGCGCGCGAAGAAAAAGGCGGAGGAACGCGGCTTAAGAGAGAAAGAGAGAACAGGGGGAAACGGAGCGTAGAAGAGAAAAGCTGATATCACCGAGAAAGAGAAAGAGAACGAGAAAGAGGGAATGAGGGGGAGGAATATAGGCAGACGAGGAGAGAACGCGGCTTGGCCAGTGCGTATCGATCTGGCCGCGTTACGTGCGTGCCGGAGGTTGGGGTCCTGGCGTGGACCAATCGGAGGGCCACTCCTCTCTCTTCCTCTCTCTGTTCCTCTCCTTCTCGCTCCAGCAACCAGCTTCAACTCTCCTCGTCCCTCCAACTTGCCGGTCCGTCTGTCCCTCTCTCTTCTCTCTCTCTCTCTCTCTCTCTCTCTCTCTCTCTCTCTCTCCCACTCTCTCTCTTTCTATCTCTCTCTCTCTCTCTCTCTCTCTCTCTCTCTCTCTCTCTCTCTCTCTCTGTCCGGCAACCGGCGACGCGTACAGGCTCTCTCAGCTCTCTCTGTGTGTACCTGCTTGATTACGTCGGCTGATAACGCAACGCAGCCATGTCGATACAATGAAATGGCGGACGAGCGGGGACCTCCCGCGTGCCACACGCTCCTTCAGCGGATACGACACGCTGTTGCGCGTTTACGAGCCGGCTTTCGTTTGCTCTTTTCGCGACAGACTCGCGGATCACACCGTTTGCTACAAACGGTGTTCGAACGCCTCGTTCTGGCACCCTTTCGCCTTCATTTCGGCCCTTATCCTTCCATTCCGCAGGTTTAATTAATTGTTTCGCATTCGAAATTATCTGCATTAATTGCGAGACATAGAAACAACGCAGATTTTTCTTTCTTCTCTGAACAATTGTAAGCGTAATTCTTTAAATGCTTTTTTTATTTTACATTCGATCCACTCGTTTTGACGAGCTCCGAGTGACAGCATTCAAAAATTGATGAAATGGCTGACCAATTAGTTGGACCTTCGATGTTCCGGTTCGGTTTTTTCATATTACTGCTGAAGTCGATTGGAGGATCGAATGAACGCAGGTTTGAGGCTGTCGGTCGGCGTTTTCGCGACGTTTTCGCGTCCGTCACGCGAGAACAATGAAACACAGCGGCCGATAAAGATTTCACCGTGAAATCCGGCACGCCGGATGTCGCTCGCAGGAAACGGCTTATGAAACCGCTTCCTGTTCGACGGTTCGAGCGTAAAAGTAGATATCGGTGTCGGGAGCGATGTAATCCGCGATGGGAACGAACGTGCTCCTCTCTGCTCTGCTCGTTTCTGCCTCGCGTAAAATGGTTGTCGTACCAGGTCGGCTACGCGAGCTACGGCAGTGCTCTCTCATGAATATTCAAGGAGGCGCCCGGGCGTTAGCCTAACAGATAGAAGAAAGTTAAACACCGGAGGAGGATACCCCGTGAAGTCTTTTAGAAAGTTCGAGGGATCAACTCGACCCGATCCCTGACGATCTATTAGGACCACAATTAGGCTAAACATCAGGATACCCGTGTTGAACAACCGTGAAAATGCTTGTCGACTTCTGAAATTCTGGGAGAACAAATTGTTCTTTCCAGAGGGTTGGACAATAGGGACACTGTTTACGTGCTTTATAAATAAAATATCAGGTCGGAAACTACGGTCTGTATTCTATCTGTGGTGGTAGATCTTCGGAGAGCAGACTCGTGTTTTGGATGCGGAGAATTTTGGCGAAAATTGCATTGTTCGGAGTAGCTGGAGACTGGTAGAAACATGGAATATATTACTGACTTTGTGTCCGGCTGTGTGCATTTTGAAAATGGGTCTTGATGCTCTTAGAGGACAGGAATGTCTTCCGAGAAATTTTGAGAATGAGATTCTAGTGGAATTTCTTACAGTTGTATTTGATTTTATGAGTTGTTAAGATAAATTCGTGTGGGGAATTGAACATTGATGATCTTTACACGCAGTAAATGTTTAATAGAGTTTATTAGACCAGATTGCTGATTTCTCATTGATTCATAAGGACTGTCAAATTGTAATGGAACGTATCTTTAGCACACAAATGTCTGTACACGAAAAATTCTAATGGAATTTATTACAGTTTCACTTCACGTGTAGAGTACTGAAAGAACACATCGAGTCAAATTCTAACAGGATTTATTAGAACGTGTTGTTGTCTTTTCGTCAAGTTACGACGATTTTTAAGTAGTAGTGAAACGCGTCTATAGCACACAAATGTTTGCGTGCAAGAACTTTAATGGAATTTATTACAGTTTCACGTCATACTGAAAGAATTTCATCGAGTAAAATTCTAACAATTTATTAGAACAGGTTGCAGCCATTCCCGTTCACTCGCGTCGACTTTTAACTTGTGATTGACTGCATGCACAGCAGCATTCCATTCCAATGGAATTTACGACAGTGCCATTCCAAGTGTGAATGCAGCAACAATACACCGAGGAGACGCAAAAGTGCATTTCCGCTGGGTCTATAAGAATGTCAATTTGCGGGATCGTTCGCGGTACAGTTATCATTGGCGTTTAGCGTCAGCCAGGTTTCTGAATCGATTGAAGTCAAAGTCCACCGCAAGTATGGGCGCCGATATAAAGGTTCTTCATCGAGTCGTCCATTTAATGAAAAACAGAGACAGGTCTGGGTGTGTACTGGGTCCGTATAATGACGATCCGAATCTACTTGGACCCGGTGAATCCCACGGAAACCCTTTGAACTTGAGTCGAGAGGGGTCTCGTCGGTCGCTAAATAAAAGAGCAGAGAGGTGCACACGGTCACGAAGCGGCCATCTCGTCGAGCTTTAACCAGACAGTTCGCAACGGTTCGACCGGGCGTGAAGCCCGGAACGGCGTATATCGTCGATTAACGAGGAAATTCGATGAAATCGTAAATTCGTTCGCTCGTGCCGGTGCACACACCCGTTGCGTCCGCGCCCGCGTACCACGATCTCTCCCTCTAGCTCTCTCTCTCTTCCTCTCTCTCTCTCTCTCTCTCGCTCTCTTCACCGATAAACCCGCGAAAGTATATGTGTCGACGCACGTGCACAAGCACTCGCCTCGCTGGAAACAACGATGACCACGCCGGGGCCATCGGGGAGCAGTAAAATTTGCTAAACGATGTAAATAATGGACGGGAACAGTTGGACAGTTTTCAGTTATTTTCCCTCGCCCGCGCATAATTCAAGCGAAATTTATTGTCGCTGCTCAATTACACAAAATATTGTCAAAAAACGCGCCGCCAGCCCCGCGCCTCTCTTCCACCGTCCCACGCTGAACCTTTTGTCTACCGCGGCCATCTCGGCTCGAAAATAACGCTAAATACCTATCAATCATCTTCGTCCCTGTTTCGTGTATTCGCTTTTGCAATTAACGATCAACGCGTTGTTTCATTCACTACTTAGGGTTACCGACGGCAGCGTTATACAATTCTTCTAATGCCTTCACGAACATCGGATGAATTTATTACTGGTACGTTGTTTACAATATATTGGACTTATACGGAGAAGATATTGATGTTCATGTAACTTCCCTTCCCCGTAATTGATACGGGCGGGTTTTATTTTGCGTAAAGATCCGCGGTGTACTAACAATTTCATTAATATCTTCGGCGTCCATTCTACTTGGCAGCCTCTACCATTGAAAATCATCGAGCATGCCACTGTTCTATCGTCGCGGCGTAGAATTAAGCAGCGTCGAGCGATGCGCAGCAGGAAGGGACAGCGAGGAGGTAAAAAACGAGCGCGAAGCCGGCCGGGGCATCGGGCAAGATTCGTTCGTGGATGGTCGGGACAATGCTCGAGAAGGCTCTCAGGGCAACGTAGCCGAATTCGATCGGTCCTCCATCGTTTTCCAGCTCGACCTCCATTGTTTCCGAGTCGGTCGCGTGGGGTGTCGGCGCGAGATACGAGGCCCCCGAAGTGGAAATCACGGAAAGTCGTGCGCTCTCGCTCGGGATTCGCCCCCTCTAATCTGGTCTCCTTGGTTTCGCCCTCGGGCTCCGTCGACCGGAGAACTCTCTCGCCTCTCCGCCACCCCCTCGCGGGGCAGAGCCGACTGGGTTACTTCCGAGGGTGCAAACGAGCGAGCAAGACCAGTGTAAGAAAGTCCGGAGAACGGTGCGAGACGGATAAAAAGATCCAGAGGGGGTGTTAGGTGGTAGCAGCCAGAGACACGCTGGGGTGGACAGGAGGCGGTTTAAAGGGTAGCGAACGCCTCGATAAAAGCAACCCTCTTAAAGCGAGCCTCCGCGCTCTGCCTACCAATGCGAAACTCGATGCCGGATTCCAGATTTTACGAAAAGGGCCGAGACACCACCCCTCCAGGAAGAACGACGACGGAGGGGGATGAAATTAGTCTAATAAAACGGGAGCCTCTTCGCGCGTGATTTACAGCTGCAGAAACTCCTAGAGATTATTCTCCCATCTATTATTGTTCTAAATAATGGATTCGATAATTATCCGACCCTCCCGAGGAACGCAAGATCGGAAACGATAAGGGATACTGATAACTGCAAGGTTATGGTTGAGAGGGGAGAAGGGATAGGGGAAGAGGTTATGGTGGAAGATAGATTACCTCAGAATCTGGAAACGTTAATCCCTTTTCTTTAAACAGCACGGTTTTCAAAGTTCTTTAATACTTTAGAAGACATTGTTTTAAGAAAGCCAATGGGGTTGCCGATAATTTATATCAGAACTTAAAATGGATGGATTTTGTTCCACGCTTAGAAACGCTAATCGTTCCTTATGAAGTGCATTTTTGGAATTTTACATTGCCAAATATATTATTCATAATTAATTGAACAAGAGATCTTCTTCGATTCACCGAATGTCTATTTAGAATTCGATAGGTGAGGGGGAGAGGTTAACGCAGACTAAGAAAAATACCAGAAAAGCGAAAAGAATTTCGTAAAAATATTTTAAATAGAACATGCACGCATCAGTGCCCAACGTGTTCTAAGATATACAGTTCGCGGGGGGGCGTTGGAGGCGGCCGAAAAAAGTCATTATTCCGAATCGGGGAAAGGAACGTGGCCGAAAAAACAACCGTGGGGTAAAAAGAGCGAAATCGTAAGTAGGGACGCGAGGAGCGTCGTCGCCTCTAATCTGGGACGTGGCACGAGAAGCGAACCCTAATCCAGCTTATCCAGAAAGTAATTTTGAGTCTTTTGAAAGCGTCCCTGCTCCCGCCTTCTCGTCCGAGAAGGAATCCCGAGAGGATGGAGAGGCGGACGGACCCCGACTCGCGCGACAGCTCGAGGATTTTAAGTCCTGTGGAAGGACCTGGGTCGGTAGCCCGCCACCCCCGCAACGGAACTTTGCCATCCCCTTTCCACCAGCCCCCGGTGACGCTATCAACGAGAAGCAGTTGTTTTTCTCGATTTCTGTCGGGGAAATTAGCAAGGAAAAAAGAGAGGGAGAGAGAGAGAGAGAGAGAGAGAGAGAGAGAGAGAGAGAAAAAGAGAGATGGAGAGATCTTCGGACAGGATAACCGGGCGACGAGTTTCGAGAGGGAAAACTGGAATTAAGCGGTTGAACCGAGAGCCACCCCTTTTCGCGGAGAGCGATTAACGCTCGGATATTAATAAGAATCGGGACGCTGGTGCTGGAGGATTCCAGCGTTTCGGAATCTTCCTCGTCCATCGAAATGCCCAACCTGCTGACTGCTAGCTGCTGTTGGAAACGGCAAATGATCATCGAGTAATGGCCGACGGAGAGGCAGACGGCGTAGCTGTGGAAAGAGGAGAGAGAGCGAAAAGAGAGAGAGAGAGAGAGAGAGAGAGAGCTAGAGAGAGGGAGAGAGGAGGGTGCATCGTGTGCTGGAATATTTCGAGAGTACTCGATGCATTGTCACTCGGGCCTACCCTTGGTCCACCCTCTCGGCGATTCGAAACCAGCCTCACCAGGGGAGGCTGATGCACGTGCACGGGCTGGCCGAGATGCGCGCCTATACACGGTGTCGCTTAGAAATCGATCCGGGAACCAACCAGCCACCCACATTCTAGATTACAAAGTCTATCGATTCAGCCAATCGAGAACCTACCAAAACTCACGGAACCCAAGCAACGTGCATGCGTTCGTTCACCTAATCGTCGTCCTAGGATCCAGACACCATGTGTACCTCCAATTAGCACCCTGACAACTGTCCATCATTTTCGTTCATCTCCTCTCATCTACCTAGATCCATTATCAACTCTTATCAAGTCGAAAACTCCAAGAACTCGAGCAGCGTCCTTTTATTTAGTGAAGCATCCTCATCCTCGTTCATTCATACGATGATACGAGTGAGGACTCACCCAAGCAACATGTGTTCCCCGGGTCAACTGACCATCATCCCAGATCCATCATCGAGCAAACCGGCAAACAATCCAAAAATCAGAGTTCCCGAGAGCAACACGTGTTGGTCCGGTTCCAGGGTCTCCTCGTCCATCACGGAACAATCGGTGGATATACCCTTCTTTATCCCGTGGAGCAAGAGAACTCTCTTGAAGTGTAGGCTCGCCTAACAATTATCCAAATCGGGCAGCCACGTGTGCGTGTCTATCTGCATAGTCCTATACACCGGGCAATACCCTTTAGCCAATCAATCAATCAGCAAACGTCCGCGTCGTCGCGTGGATCAACCCTTCGGCCCTAGGACACCCCGTATGCCGCGGTAGCTAGCTATTACCTAACCCAACCTGCGGGTCTATCGGTCCGTACATGGCCAGAGGATGGTCTAGTACATAGTCGGTCTCGCAGGTACGTTGGGGTACCTAGAGAGAGAGAGAGAGAGAGAGAGAAAGAGAGGGAGAGAGAGAGAGAGTGAGAGGAGAGCCAGAGCCTCGATCCTAAGCAGCCACCCCCGTCGGCAGCCAGCGTATTATATACGTAGTGGAGGCTGGAGGGTCCTCACCGCCGCAACATTACGCTGATTGCCTGAATTATCCGCAACCAGGCTGTCTGTGCGTCTCTATGTACGCGTGCACGAATACATAGACAGACTCGTACCACGCGAACATGTACATACACATCTGCCCGGATACATGCGCGAATCTCGTGCTGCTCTGCTGGTAGCTAGGTACTCGATGCACTGCCACTGCCTCTGCCTGCCTAGCTGCCTAGCTGACTGGTTGGGATGTCTGGCTGCGTACACGCGGCTCGATACCACTGTGTGTCGAAAGCGCACCGTATATTTGCGGTTCGCCGGCGGCCCTTCGCCACTGTGTGCTCGTATCGTCGCCCACCCACACCGGCGAAATTGGAAACAGGAATCCGAAAGACCGCGCGACGAGCCGGAATAACCGGGACACTACCTTCACCAGATTCCCCCAAGTTTTTCGGAATTTTCACCAAAACCTGACGAGGATGTACGAGCATATCGAGGCTCGAGTTGTTGGTCCTCCATCTTGGTTCGAGGACGATCGGTAGACAGCGTATCCTTATAAATTAAAAAAAAAAAATTGTCTGAATCCCGACACCCCTAGCCGAAGCCAGGCGAGGACTTGTATTGACTCGAATTGTCACTTAGAAACTTCTTTCCTTCAGTCAATCATTTTCAATGTAGTAGCCGGGTTGCTGATTCGAGTAAAGTTCTTATTGGTTCGAATCACCTTTCGGAGGATTTAGAATGTCGCCTGGTCCCAGAAGGCTACAGAAGAGTCGCGGCAAGCTGCGATCAGGTTGTCGGGAGCGTAATGGGCAGCCATACCGAAGCGACAGCCCCAATTTCGCCTGGCAGCTTAATCCCCGTCGATCTACCAGTTTATTTCCCGCGGTCGCGATAAGTCTTCGCGCTCTCTTTGATCTTTGCAGCTGTTCGCCGGGGACATTGTTGTAATTGTGGCTGGGAACGGTGGCGAGCGACGCGGGCTGGCTTCTCGACAGTTTTGGCGTTCATTAAGCGCGAACAGATAAGGAGGGTGCCGCGGAAAATGCACGGATTCGGGCGGGGGTGGGCGTGAATGCCGGAGGCTTTGTGCTTTTGGTTGGAAGAGGTGCTAGCCGCTCGTGATTTCGAGATTATCAGGCCAAGGTAGCATTTTTGGACGTTGGGGAACCAGTGGACGATGGTCCGCAAGTGAAACAATCTTTTTAGAATAATTATCAGCGCTGTTCAGTGTGCGCTCAGACTCTTGGAGTGCATGGCTAGAGCGTTGGAACTCTGTTTTTAATAAGAAATTTTTGACAGGCAGGATTTCTGGTCTGGGAGACATTCTGCAAGCCTTTTCGACTCAATTTTCTGAGTCTTGAAATTTGAGGTATTTAATTTGCCACTGTTAACACCTCGAGAGCCAACCTAACAGCCTGAGAAATGCCATAAAATCAAAGTATTGAATGAAATGAAAATTGCAGACCAAATTTTCTACACTCGATACATTATCGTAAGAATTCATAAATGTAGACAAACAATTTCGTCTCCCATTTTTGGAAGACATGGCAGTCAAAGTGTTAACCGGCAAATTTAGAAGGGATGTGAAGCAGCTCCCCAAAAATTGTATGTTCTCGGTCCTGATTGAAGTAGACAAGAACAATCAATGCAGTGTATTTCCATCGAGGAGACAGAGGAGTTCTCTGAACAGTTCGTAGAGTCCACGCGATTTGAACTAAATATTTATTAAGACGGTCGAGCCAGCGGCGGGATGATGTGTACGAGTCGTTTCAAGAAAAAAACGATCACGCCAATTATTTCTGGGCAAGAATCAACGGTGCTCTCCGGCAGTCTGTCGCTCCTTGGAGAAGAAGGGGGTGAGCTTGTGCTCGCGGGGGTTGTAGAAGGGGTTGGGCGGCAGCAAATGGAAGGAAGAGACTCTGGTCTGGCAGTTCGCTCGCTTTGCTCAGCGAGCGACGTCTCCTCATTCAGCCGAAGTCCAATTAAAGTGCAGCTGCAAGTTAAATTAAAACACGATAATGTTGCCGGCAGTCTTTCCGTCTCAGGAACGAAGGAAAGAGAGAGAGTGAGAGAGAGAGAGAGAGAGAGAACGAGAGGGTGTTCCCCGCGAAGAAGAAGAAGCCGAGAACTTAAGGCAGACGCCGTCGTCGTTCTCGAATCGTAGTCGTTCGCCATTCGCGAAACTCCTCTCGAAGGACTTCGACGAGGAGAGTTAAACAGCTCGGTGGCAACGATCCCGCGAGCGGTTCTCTTCTTCCCGCTCCGCTTGTCCCGCGGAATAAAAGCGAGCGGAATACTTACGGTATCGACTGGCTTAATCGGCTTCAAGCCGGGCCCCGAGTTCCGCGCGATAAAACTTCCCGCCGCCATTTACTTTGGTCCACGGCCAACCTTTGTCCTCGCGCGACCCTGGAAAATGCCTCCGGGGTTGATACTCGCTTCGCGATCATGTAAACGGTCCCAAACCCCTGTCCCTGTGTCCCTCCATGCTCGAGGAAACCCAGCGACGAGACCTTGCGACCAACCTAACAGGTTGAGAACAATTAGATTTGAAGCGACGTCGATTTTGTGCGCTGACGGTCACTGGCCCGATTGTGTGGTCACCGATGACCAATCCTGCAGACTTGAATTGGGTCCTTTGATTTAATGAGTCCGGAAAGTCGACCAGGGGAAATGATCCTCTAAACTTGAGGAACCTAGGTCATAGTTGGTCGCGGTCATGAGAAGTCGCGAGGGACAGCTAGATCCTCCTCAATAGATCATGGTATATCGTGTAGCAATTCATTACAAAAGCATCTTCTTTTTACAACATCTGATGGTAGATTAATCTTTGTTTATTTGGGTATGATCACAGGCGGTCACTGACCCCATCATAGTGTCATTGTTGGTCTAATTTGGAGTCTAAGATGAAGTTCTTTGTTTACCTGAACAAAGTTTGCAATCTTCAACTGTGGGGGGAAGCTAGTAATTTCTAAGAGGCCACATGTGCTGGAATCTGCAGACTGATCATGGAAGGCGTGGTCATACGTGGTCAAAGTCATGAGAAGTCATAATTAGCACAATCTTTCCAAATGAATCTTTGCTATTCGTAAAGTACCCCCATTTTTGCATGTTCCAATGACAAATTGGTCTTCAGCAGTAGAAAGCGATCGAAGACGGTCACTGACCAGGTACTAGGGTCATCCTCGCTCTACTCTGTATCCCCCACCACTCAACCAACCTAACAGGTTGCGAGCAATTGGACACGATTTCTACACCCCTTCCGTCTTCAATTGTTACATCAATGCTTTGCAATGGATCCAAGAAGGATTTCATCACTGCGTTTCCGATTCTCGAAAAATTGTCGACATTTCAATTGTGATCGTTCCCAAAGAATTTTCTAATAGATGAAACTGCCACAAATTTGAAGGTTAAAGTATGCTCTTTAGAACAACTCCTTAAAAATTGATCCACGGTCTTTTTTTCATCGTTTCATGGAACCGAAATTAGGGGCTAGTCCTGTAAAGCCCTCTTGGTGTGACGTATACTGCTCTAAAGTTGGCGGCACACAGCTCATTCGAAGCTCGATAAAACGAGTAAAACAAAACAATCGTACATCAATTTTTGATCATTGTAAAGAGGAAGCTTCAATCTTGAAATCCACTGTGGTTTCGACATGGGTATTCGAACGAGAATCGAGATCGAAGGGGTTGCAACTCGATTCTTCGCGCCCGGAGATTTTCCGCGAATTCCACGGAGGTGTCGAAAAGCGTCTAAAAACTATCCACCCCTAGACAATCGAACAGCCCCCCTTGGTAAATTCTCACCCCCGTAGCGAGAGCTGTTGGATAGTCCCGGTGCTCGAGTTCCGGTGGAATTCTCGGCGGCATTCCGCGAAAGTGGCCCGGCTGAAAGGGTTGCTCGGGGGTGGTTCTCGCGGGGGTGGCGAAGGGTGTTGAGAAACACTGTGCCGAAGAGATGTCGTCGCGATGGGGTTGATAGCGGGGGTTTCTGCGGGGGTGGCTGCCGGGCGGCTCGGAACCGGGCGCATTGTGGTCGGAGATAGAGATGGCTATCGGGGTGCGCCACGCGGTAATTGCCAGGAACTACGGGAGGAAATTAAAGCTGCCCCGGTCTTCCGGCACCCCCATTGTCGGTACTCGCGACACTGTTCCCCGGTAGCGTTCTATTTATCAGGAACGAGCCAATGGGCTGGCCTACGCCGACAGGCTCCGTGTCACTGTGTCACCGGAATCGAAACACGTCGTTCTTCTCTTTCGTCCTGATCCACTCTCTCTCTTCCTCTCCCTCTCTATCTCTCTCTTCGCTCTTCTCTCTCTCTCTCTCTCTGTCTATCCATCGAACTGTCTGTTCCTTTCCACGCGCAACGATTCCGCGCGCTCCAGCACGCGTCTACGCGCCTGTGTCCGCTTCTGTTCACTCGCCTGTCCACCGAGATTGGCCGCTGCCCTCTATACCGGACGATCAGAAAGGGGTCTTCACAACGATCCGCTAAATGGACGCTTTAGACCCGACTCTCCATTAACCGATCCGGGCCCGCCCCGGGGTGAAAAATGCAAAGCGGCCCCGGCTCTGAATCGCAAGTGGACTTTGTCCACGTTGCTGACGCGTTGTTTCAACCCCCCTCCCACCCCCCACGGCCTGTTGATACTCCATCCACGATGCCTTGGTTCTTGAATTCAAAGGAAGCCGTGTAGCCAACGTCCAGCGAGATCCTCCATGAAAGAATCCGTTGCGTGCCTTCGGCCCTTCGGCCTTCACGAGGGAACTTCGAGATTGCTGATTATTAGCCTGTCCAGGAATGAGTTCGTGAATCAATGTGTACAACCCCTTAGGTTCTGCTTTGAAATGCGTCGGGGGTACACTTTGTCTTCCGATCAGCTTCGGCTTTTGATTCGACCTGATAAGTTTTTGTTGTCACGTTTCTAGATTGGTTGCCACATACGCCCGATCCTGTCGCTCAGTATTCTATATCTGCAGTCAATAAGCTAGTAGATCGATGATTTTCATGCAAAATTAAAATTGTCTTTGTGAATTTCAAGATTTAGAAGCTAAATAGACATTTATTTCTTTTTGAAATAATTTCAATGAGTTGAAAGTACAGTGTTTTCTTTATATACGTCGCCAAGGCCTCGACGATAAATGTCGCGGAATTGTTTCCATTACAGGGTACCAAAAAAATTATACTTTTTAGAATATTTTGAACACAGGCTGCTTTACCGAAAACTATAAAAGAATACGTGTTTCCTCTTCAACGATCGGTACAGAACTAAACGCAAAACAAATTCTTTGCAAATAAATAATTGATTACTTATGGGTACCCCTAATACTTTATAATATATACATATACTTTATAATATAATCGTATAATCTTTGGACTCGTATCGTAAATTGTTTCAGGCTATAAATGTAAAAATCGGTCCACCTTCGTAGACATCTCGATGGGAACACATAATTACTTCTACGTAAGATCTCGTAGGAATCCAAGCAACTTTCGTCATTTTTCTCGAACCTCCACTTCGAAATACGAACTCGATGGAATTGGGACAAGTTGCCGAGGCTTCTACGTGGAAAATCGAGGGAGTGAAGGATCGGAGGGTTGAGCCAGGTTTACAAGAAGCGCCTAGAAACCCCTCGACCCCCCGATTATGCATTCGACGATCCAAAGCAGCGACCCGGTCGCCATCCGCGGGATTTCCCGCGGGTTCCCGTTTGAGAATCCCTGTCCGAGGTCGAGAGCACTTATTCGGGCCATAACTCCCGCACACGTTCCCCCGTTTGCTGCCCTCTCCCGGCCTCATAAATACGTGAGACGGCGAGATGGGGGTGCAAGGGGGGAGGGCGGTTGGGCCGAGGGTGGCACGAAAACGACGACAAACCAGGCAATGGGGCGGGAACGGATGCGAAGCACGGGAATCCGGGACTTTAAAACAAATATATCGCGCGTAAATCCAGCGAGGATGTAAGTCACAGCAACCGGGAGGGATGCCGGGACACCGGGAGACTCGGAGGAATGGGGGTCGACGGCAAATCGTCGCTGCTTTACTTTACATATTTCCTGCCGGAATGGCTGCCCCACCAGAAATGACGAATGGAGACGCGGGTTCCACAATCTCGCCCGTCGCTATACTCTACAATTGTCTTGGAGAGCGTCACTTTAAAGATCATTGGCCCCTAAAAGCTACGATGCCTCTTGATCGTTTGATCTTCGTCTATTTATTGCTGGTTTATCAACTATCTTCATTTAATGTATTTGATTTATCATCGTTTCTTTAAGATTTCACGGAACTCTTCGTTTTGTAATTGAAAGATGTAAAAATTTTAAGCTGTTTGTTTTTCGCATCGTGTTTCAGCTTTTTCTGACCGGCTAATCTGTAATCTGCGGATCTGTACGGAAAATAAAAATTGTTGGCATCAATTTTGCAAGCGACCGTATTCATTCTTTTCTACTTTAACAATCCGAATGGGTTGCAGAAAATACATTGACATTGTTACATTCTTTCAACGCTCCTACTATTTTAAGTCGTCCTTGCCAAAAATCTGAACATAGTTCCAAAAGTGTCGAACCTCTTGGAACAGCATCGAAGAAATCGATCCGAGGTTAGGGTAAATTCCCTGGATCCGGCCAGTTGATGAGACCGCAAGGCAGCAAAGTCGGCGACGATCTTGCCAGTCAATGGAGCCGACGAGGTTTTCGCGCGGCGTCCTCTCCGCAGCGGGCTGAAAGGCTCGCGGATAGGTTGTCGCGCGTGGGAGACGAACAGGAAGGGTTGCAGGGGGTGGATGGAAGGTTCGAGGTTCCTGAGCGAAGCCTCGACGATCCAGGTCGACGAGTGGCAATTAGGCAAATGAATAATTTCCAGTGAATTAAGCCAGACTCGGCGAAAAAGGCGATAATGCGAGAAGCGACGTAAACAGAGAAAGAGAGACAGAGAGAGAGAGAGAGGGAGGGAGAGCTTTGGGGGTGAACCGGGGGCTGAAAGAGAAGGAAACGAACAGAGAGGGAAAAGAGAGAAGACTAGAAAGCTGGAGAGAGAATCGTACGAGACGAAGGGTGAGAAGAGGCCTTGCACGCGTGTGCGCCCGTTCCCTCGCGATCCAATGTATATAAATGTGTTCTACCTTCGACCTACCTTCGAGCACAGTGGTGCGGAGCCTCGTGAACGCGGCGCGGGGGTGTTGAAGGCAGCCGGCAAGCCCCGCGCAATCAAACGTCAATCCCAGGCGAGTAATTTTCAAGTAATTTGTTTTCCCCGACGCTCTCGGTAAAAATGTTCCGTTTTTCGCAAAGCTGGGGCGCGTGACTTACCGGCGAGCAAGGAGGACGCGCGACGCGTTCCTAAGAAATATAATAATTACGGAAACGGAATTGCATTAGACCACCGCCTCCCCTCCACCCTTCCCGGACCATTCACGTTCCTCCGACGTCGAACCGCGTCGCGACGCGCCACAAAGACCGCCGACGCGGAACGTAATCACGTTCGATTTAACGACGCGATAATTGAACCTTTAACGCCAGCGACGCTCCGCGGCCGCGTTTGTTCTGCATTCGACCTCCAGCTGCACCGACTTTTTCACTTTTCTCGCCGACTGTTTTACGTATCTTTCTTTCTCTGCCCGAGGGCCCGAGAAAACGCGTCGCACTTCGCCGATTTGCGGCACAATGTCTTGGAATTTCTTTCCGCGATTCGCCGAGCCCTTTCAATCGCCGTAATGGCGATTTACTGGCCCATTGTGTGCCGGTATGTAGGTCAGCAAAACTGATTATTAATGTTTCCGCTTGTTCAATCCGGATTACGAAGGTTCGAAGCTTGTTCGAGAGCGCTTCGCGTTTAGACTGGTGCTTCGGAAATTCGGAATCGAAGAGGCTACGATGCCTTTCGGAAGCGTACGTTGTACACTGTCTACAGTACAAAACAGATATTAACTGGAAAACCTTATTTAACCCGTTTTTCTAAGTTTATTTTTATCGACGCCTTTTGTACGCTAGATCGTCCATGTCGACGACTAATTTTCTGACTGTCCTAGGTTTCAAAAAGAAAATCTGAAAACATTCTCGGATACGTATCGAGATCCGTATTTTAATATTGGAACGCCAAACGTTTAAAGCGTTAATGGGAAAAATTAGATGTTGGAAAGGAAGAAATTCAAGAGCGAAATTTCACTTCGGACACAAACGATTTGCAGACGGAGACGGATAATCGCGTAAAATTCGCAGCCGGTATGAGGTAAAAATAGAATCCAGCGACAGGTAGAACGAGCAAAGCAGCGAAGCGTTTGTCTTCGTCAGACTCTCGACGGAGCACTGGCGTCCAGGCGAGCCTGATGGCGAAAGGTGCAATTAAATGGCTCGTACAGGAAGGAGTTCGAGCGGTTATTATTCGCGAGCTCGGCGTGGGAGTGTTTGGCCGATGATTCCTCGGCCAAAAATAAACCGCCCGTCGCTTCGCAGCGAGACGCGCCGCGTGGTTCCCGGGTTTCCACAGGTTTCGCAAGGTATTCGGGAGTCCAGGCACGTAGCCCAGGGCCCTCTCGTGGAATATTAGCTGGTAGCTGGTTCGAGCCCACATTGGGTCGAGCTCGCGAACGACAGACGTGCATACCGTATTAAGCCCCCGGGGACTTTACTGCCGCGTTACCAAACACCGACACACGCTCGCCCTCCAGCGTGTACACGCGTCTCTCTTCCTCTTTCCCTCCCTTGAGTTACGGTGTGTACGTGTGTCGAGAGAGAGAGAGCGAGAGAGAGAGAGAGAGGGAGAGGGAGGGAGATAGCACACGCTCGCGGAAGTGTCTGCGCGCCGCGTATATCGGCGCACCGTGTGCAAATACTCCGATATTCATGAATCCTGGTGCTCGCCCACGGGAAATGCACGCTCGGACCACCGCGACACCGACTCTTACCGCTCGCGAAACCACCCCCGCGAAATATAACCTTGGCTCGCGGACACCTGGAACAGCCCTTCACCGATCCAAACTTTCGGCCTCGTCTTGCAAGAATTGCAATTAACCCTCCACCGACGGTCCTCATTGAATCCTAATTTTAGAATTTTTTGGGGGGGGGGGGGAAAGGGAACAAATTAACACATCTTGAGCGGGAAGCGACTAAAGTCGTTTTTCACGGATTATTGATGGATTATTGTTATCGATGGGTTTTTGTGATGTTTTTACAATAAAATCGGATAGACATGCGTTGCAAAAATACAAAACGTGCGTTGCAAGAATGAATGCAACACGGCAAGACTTTGGCGGCAAAGTGCCCGCGCAAGATGTGTCAATTAAAAATCTATGTAGGGGTACACATGTCTCGAAGTATAGAACGATTGTTTTCATGTCATTTGTATTAAAAATGCCGGCGATAGACCGGCTCGTGAATGCAACTTTCAATTTGTCACGGAGCCCTCCTTAACCTCTTCCCGTGCCATTTAGTTCGACGAAATCCGGGCCCAAACGGTAGGGGTCAGTGCGCGGTAAACCGACCAGAGTGATGCTCGAAAACAGTTGCAATACTAGCCGAAATGTAAATACAGTCATTTGTAAATCATTCCACGACTCTAACTCGTGATGTTTACATTTGGCAGATTTTCAGTCGACGAGTCGTACTCGTGATGTTTACGTTCGTGTCAAAATCTTCATCACGAGTCAGACTCGTTAAAGTACGGGAAGTGGTTAAAACTAGTTCCTGCACTCAGGAACGTCCACCGTCGGCATTTTTAGTACAGATGACATACAAAAATGTTGTCGTATACTTCGAGACATGTATAACGAAGACCTGTACACGAAGTATTGTTTAATTTCTTCTCAAAAGAATTTCTCTAAAATTAGGATTCAAAATCGGACAGCCACAAATTAATTGCGCCGTTCGACCACCGTTAAACGAATGCGTTGAACGAGACGAACGAGGTCCACGATCTCGACTAAAACCGGCACGATAATCCGCCCAAGTCTCTAAACGATTTCCACGCGAAGCTCGCGTTTCGTTGCCGGTGTGCGCTGTCGAGGCGTCGGTTTCCATCTCGCCGCTAACGAATCCATCCATCACCGTGGCGAAAAATCCGAGATTCCGCCGCGCAATTAGAATCCCATGGTGTCCGTGGGACTGTGGCGATGCGATGGTAGCCGGCGCGAGTTATTCATCTTATCGCCGACGCGGAGAACCGGTTGCCCGGCGAACTACATCGCCTCGGGGGATACCGGAGGGTATCGTGTTTCCACGGTGGATTTGCCGGAGCCGAAGAGAGGATCGACGAGCGACGGACAACGGGCCGAGAGGATTCGATCGATCAGGTTTTTCCGGGGGCGCGCGTGTTGACGGCTCGCGGGAGAATTCCGGCGCGCAGCCGCGATTAAAATCCCGCGACGCATCGAAGCAGCCGACAATGGTGGCCGAAAGTTCGTTTGCGACGCGTTTACCAGCGGCGGATGGTTTTAACGCCATCGGGGGCAACGAGCGGCCCGGGAGATCGCGCAGAGTGAGCAAAAGAGAGAGAGAGAGAGTGATCAGGGGAACGAGGGGCACTGCGGGGGCAGATCGAGGGCTGCACAATGGCAAAGCGCGGAACAAAGCCTATCCACGGGTAATTCGAAATTCGCGTCGTCCTGTGCCCGCGCGTCCGTAATTAACGGTAACCTCGTGTCCTGGCCCGATTAAAAAAGGACGCCGTATAATTGCACCCGGCTCTCTCCCGCTTGTCACCCCCCGTCACGATTTTAACGAACTTCGGCCCGTTACCAGAGAGAGCTTCGTTATCGGAGATCCCGCGCCGCGTCGTCGAAAGATCATTTTTTCCGCGATGCCAAATGATCAGTCTCCGGCGGCCCCGTCGAGGCCAATTAAAAACTGCGGCGGCGTCGACTGCGACGGCGGCGGCTACACGTTTGTCTTCGATCGCGTGATACGCTGGCTTAAATGCCTGACAATTTCGTCCATTGTGCGGCGAGAAATTCGAGATATTAGGTGGGTAAACTTGTTCGATTGGTGGACTATAATTGCGTTAGACGACCGCGTTATTCAGGGCTCGAAGGGTTTTGATCCTCACTTAACGGCTACCTGAATGCACACATACATGCAAGGAGACATGCATGCATGCATGCATGCAGTTGAAAGGAGAATTGGTCCACCTAACAGCACATCATCGATACAGTGATTTCTCTGTATATGTCGCCAAGGCCAGCATGATAAACGTCGCGGAATAATCCCCGCTAGGTCGAGAGGCCTCGGACGCCGAGGAGTGTAAACATAAAACAGCTGGGGTATGTCTCCTGGACTGTACACGACGCTGACAAGACCCGTGTTGTTGACGTATATCGAGAATTCACTGTACTTCTCTGTTTTTCCTTCTTTTAATAGGAATCGAGGAAGCGTAGAGGATTAAGTAGAATGAGTCTCTCTTTCTGGTATCGGTCAGACTCGCGAGTGTGAAATTCTCTGGAAATCCGAGGACTTCTCGCGGTGGTAATCGATGCAAGAATTCTGTCGTCGGCGGTGGCAAACGGACAAGCTTATCTGGGAGCGATATCGCGGCCGATCGATGCCAGAAACAGCCAGAGAGAGAGAAAGAGAGAGAGAGAGACAGAGTGAGAGAGAGGAAGAGCGAAACGCGACTGTAGAACGCCGGCTATCGATGAATATTCATCGTTCGCCGTCGCCTGGTCGATCCCGCTTCATCTATCTTTCGGACATCATCGTCGACGATGCGAAGGCAAGGAGCAGCAGCACCGACGTGGGTGGAAAGAAGAAGAAGAGGAAGAAGGAGGAGGAGGAGGTGGGACGGAAACGGAGACGGACGAACGTATGCGCCGCGAGAACGGAGAAAAGGGGATCGCGGAGGCTGTGTCGAATAATTGCCAACTATTCCAGGCACGCGGCTTAAGACGCGGAGGGAAACGGTTCTTGGCGATGCGGTGGGATGAGGAGGACGATGAGGACGTGGATGAAGAGGACGAAGGGGCCGAACGGGGTACAGCGAGGCGGGCCGAGGGGACGGGACGAAGAGAATGGAGGCGGAAAATGAGAGAAACAAAGAGACGCCGAGGCTGAGGATTGAAGCGAGACCGTGCGACGAAGGAAAGAGACCTGTTCGACGTTAGGGGCTCAAGAGAGGAGGCGAAGAACGTAGACGAAGAAGGAGAGCGCGAGAGACGAACGGCAAAGAACGAGAGAGCCTGACGGAGAACGCCGGAGGAGAGAGAGAGGAGAGTGGGAGTTGCCAAGATGGCGCCACCGAGAGCTCCGACCGGCCGAGGTAGGAGGTGGAGAAGGTGGAGAACGTGTTCCGGGAGGAGGAAGGGTAAAAGATAAATGACGTGTCCACCGCCTCCAACGGCAACCTCGCCACTGCCACCGACATCGCCGCGAAGACGCGGCGAAAGAAGAGGACCAAGAAGAAGCGGTTAGGGGACGAGCCTCCATTAAACATTCGCGGGCTTGCTTTACCCTTTGGGCTCCTGGTCCCCTCAGAGATCCTCCTCGTCAGGCAACTAGACGATCATGGATCGTGTCCTGCGATTTTCTAGGCCCTCCTGCCGATCTCCTAGTCTCTGTGATCTATCGACACTGATATCCCCTAGGCCTGCGGATCCTCATATTCGCTAGTCAACTCGCGGATCGTGGATCGTGCCTTGCGGATCCTTAAGTATGCTAACGAAATGCTTGTCCAGGCAGCTTCAGGTTTACTTTCGGATTGCCTTCAGGGATTTAGGCTTGAGACACTTTGCAGGGGAACACAGTAGAGAGAATATTGAATTAACACTCACCGTCCCTTTTTCAGACTCATCACGGTGATCGCAACAGAGTTCCGTGTGTCACCTGCAAACGCAAATTCCGGATTAGAATCCTGTTAATACGTAGCCGTGAACACGTATCGGTAAAAACCATAGCCGATCATCGCGAATTTTTGTGCGAAACAAACATTTCCAAAGTTAATCGTGAGAAATAGATTTGAGAGGAAAATGTAATTCCACTTTCAATGACTTCAATAAAATTAACGTGACAACATTTTGAAATTCTTTTCTTTTCCATGAATGCATAAAATCCGCAATCCCTAACTAGTGAATTGTATCCAGCCAGGTCAAGGGGATAAACGCGCAAAAATTCCAGGAGCGAGTGCGAGGTTCGGAAAGTTCGGTAACTAGCCATCTTCGCTGGGAGTTCATCGTGAGTGCGTTTTCCACTTTGGGAAACACTGGTTTACGAGTTCACGGTTCCGTGAACCGCGAAAGAGAGGCTCGTAGATGGCTCGTAGAGGGGTAGGGGGTAGGATGGGACGGTGAGCCACCCCAATGGCAAGCATCGAGCGTTATGAACTATCGGAAGACACATTAGCGCAAATCTGCGAAGCCAATAACTGGGCCCGACGAGAGAGCGTCGCCGATGGAGGCGGCTGTAGGTGGTTGAACGTAGATGAAGAACGGCGCCGGAGGGGGTTGCCGGCAGGGGGTGCATCGCCGCCTCTGTCGCCGGGGCGTCAAATTATTCTGCGATTAATAATCCGCGCGTTACACGCGTGATCGGGCCTTTATCCCGGACGCCGTGCCGCTCTGCCGTCGTTGTCTCTCTTCCTTCCTTCCTGGCAGCCGCCACGCATCCGATCCCTCCACCCCCGCATCTCTCTCTCCCTCCCTCTCGCTCGCTCACTCTCGCTGGCAAAGGTATCAATGGCTGCGGCACGTCGGAGCGATTGTCCTTCTGTGTCGAGGGCATTTATCGCTCCGCGGGACGCGTATGAATCGATCGCGCGCGAACGAGCGAGCGGGCGAACGACGAGCGACCTTTAATGAAACGCAAGCGCCACGATCGCGGAATATCGGCCCCCCCCTCTAATTGGAAAGATTCATCCGCCTGGCTAAACAGTCGGCCGAGCAAGATGGCTTCGGAGAAGCCAATTAACCGATCGCTCCAAACCTCCGAACGCAAATTTCGTAGCGGTGAGCGACAACCACGGAATTCTTCATCCCCTGTCATCTGCTGTCCCGTCGTGGGATGTCTCGAAGTTGCTCCAAGCCCACGGGGAACTAGTTAAGGAACGCCCAAAGTCTATTCTTAAATTCAAGTCGCAAGGTCAGACTATTTTACTCTCGAGCGAAAGGCGACGAAAGGCGAAAAGTCTTCGTCCCTTATGAAACAATGAAGAATGTATTCTGTATACAGTGATTTCTCTATATATGTCGCCAATGTCTGAATTATCGCAAAATATACCCCGTGAGCAGACATCGAGGAGTGTAAACATGACACTGCTCGGCTATGACTCCTGGACGATACACGGCGCTGGAAAGACCCGTGTTGTTGACATATATCGAGAACTCGCTGTACTTTCCCGTTCAAGGAGTCACGTCCGTACTGACGCTACGCGTTAAACCTTGTCGACTATATTAGTTGCACACTTGAAATGTTAAGATACAAAGTTTGAATGTTTTACATTCGATTCTGAAGCAAGGCTGAATTACGTCATCCCCTATAAAGGCGAAAAAGTGCACCCTGATTAACAGACGCCTGAGAATTCTACGAACCTAAGAAAGACTACGGGTCTGATTGAACCAGTGAACGTTTGACTCCTGAAACATCAACAACAACACACCTGTCCAGCAATCGAACCATCCATAACCTAACTGCCGCCACAACTGCAACATTCTATCCATGTCTCTGAAAGCATAACTCCTAAAATCTCACGCTCATGATCTTGAGCGAACGAGCGAACTCCAAACCGAAAATTCGACAGTAGAAGAGGCTTCTCGCGATCGGTCGTCGCGGAATTCTATAACTCGTGGAGAAGATCGTGCCAGGCGCGAAGAGTTCGTACAAAGGAATTATATTAAGCTCGCAATATCCAGATTCCCGCTTACCCTTTGCCACCACCCCGATATGAGAAAGAGAGGGAGGGGGGGAGGGGGTGTGTTCGCGTGCAGCTCGCAAAAATTCGCAGACGGCCGCACGTTTCTCATACTCGGCGTATCGGGCGTCGTTCCGGCGATTCCGCATTGTGCGAGAGGAAGAATATAAGGCGGGCGCGTGCGTGTCCGCTCGTACGTGTGGAAAAAGGGTGATATCATCCCCATAATGCGATGCAGGCGCGATGATCCGGGAGCAATATACCTTGGGACACGGGCGCACCGGGAGCCCAGAGACCCCCCGCGGGACGTCCCCGGGACCTCCTTTGGCCCCGGGACATCGCGATATTGCTTGTTTTATTGGAGCGTGACACCCATTTTTTCCTTCTCTCTCTCTCTCTCTCTCTCTCTCTCTTTCCACCCTCTATCGTACAGAAAGCGTGGGTGAGCTCCAAGGGAGCGAGACTCCGCGAAAAAGAAGGACCCGAGGAGAAAAATCATTTCGCCGGATGTTTAGCCGTGCCGGAAGCCGTGTCTCGCAAGGGATGAAGGGACGGGGGGTGGAGGGCTGGGTGGCACGATAAACGAAACAGATTGTCGGGAACGATCGTACCTTGGGGAGAGATACCGTGGATAAATATATGCCTCGTGTTTTATGGAAACTGCGAGAGAGCGCCGGGCCGGCGCACGGTGCGGCGCAACGAGGGGTAATTTAATGGGGGCGAGTTTAGACACCGAGATTCGAGGTGAAACTTTATGGCGGCCGGTGCTCTCGAGCTCTCGAGACTATCGCGATCGATTTAGGCTGTTAATCAGCGGCCGCGATTTATCGTTCGTGCACCGGGGTGCGGGATAGAGAGTTTTTGTCGAGAACGTGAATGGGAACGTGCACGAATCCCATGGGTGTGTGTGCGCGCACGCGCGCGTGTGTGTTTGTGTGTGTGTTTAATCGTTTGGTAGGAAAGAAATTCGGTTGTTCCTCCGCGTTGAAAATTGAATCGCTCGTTGTTTTCCCGATCGACGAATTATCCACTCGCGGGATTAATCATCGATAGGACGATACACCTCGGTTGATGTTTGATCAACGGGGGTGGCTTTTAATCCACCGTGAAAAATAAAGCGCACGGAAGGAACCAATTAAGGTTATTGCTTCCCCGCGGAGGACGCGAGGATCAAAGCCACTCGACGAATTAAACTCCGCGTACCGAAACATATCGACAGCGGAACGAGAGTAGAAGGGAGAAAAGGAGAGAGAGAGAGAGAGAGAGAGAGAGAGAGAGAGAGAGAGCGGTCCGAAATCTCTGCAAAGCCAGCCGAGCACAATTTCTCATATGGAAAAGTTCCCGCTCGGTTTCGGTTGCCGAAGGGGCGGAAAGAACGCCAGGTTGCAGGTTTCTCGCGCTACACCCTCACCCACCCCCTCCTACAACTCTCAACAACTTCTCCTCTGTCGGAGATGCGATATGACAAACAGAACCGATGCCAGACAGCCGGCGAACTAAGGGGTTGAAAATTGCCTTCCACGCGTTCGGCCACGGAGAACGAACTTTCGGGCTCAAAGCGCTATCGTTTCTGTTTCGGAGTTTACTGTCTGACAAACAAAGCCACGGCATCCGGACCCAGCGTAAGAATGTCGCGAAAAAAACTCCCTTTATGCGGGCCAGAGAGCTATGACGAAGGTGGAAATCGCGGCGTGACGAGAAGCTGGTTATTAAATTCTTTGCTCTGCTTGAAAATTCCCGATTTGTTGAAGATCGTGCAGACTCACGTAAACTTTGGTCAGTTGGCGTGGTGCTCCAGAGTTGAACACCAGACATCACTACAGTGAATTCCCGTTGTAAGTCAGCGCAAGCTTCGCGGTTGAAAGTCATTGTCATGAAAGTCATACATCGAGCTTCGCTGTCCGTTTCTGCGTGCAACATTGTATCAGAGAAAGACATTTTCCCAGCCTGCTTGTCATAGGTTCATGACATAGAGACGGATAGTGACATTTGCATTTCCAGCGTGCACCGTGTATTTCAATGGCAACGTTCGGCGAGAACCTCGGATTTCGCCTAAATGTCTCTCGCCAGAACCGCGCAACCGACTTATAGCGGGAATTCGCTGTAAACGGCTTCGATTTCGTTCAACTTTCAGCTGCGAAGACTCCTCGGTTAGGTCTTTCTCGCAGTCGGATCGTTGGCTGTCCGGTCTCCCACGATAGTCGAAGCGGCGAGGAGGTCGCGGCGATCCGAAGGCGGCAAAAAACGAGACGGAAAAGACGAGAGCGGAGGCGTAGACGACGAATGAGAGATGCAGAGCCACGTTCTCGCTCGTCGGGGATATTAAGCCGAGTCCTTAGCTTGATGGATGAAACGGGACTTACGTTACTACCCGGTATCCGGCGGTGTCCGTGTCCGTGCATCATCAATAACTATTCTCTCTCTCTCTCTCACTCTCTCTTTCTCGGCTGTCCTCTCTCGTCTGATCGCGACTCATGGATCCTCTGTTGGCCAGCGCCGTGTAAAACGGGTCGTCGGGACGCGTTTAATGCGGCCACGAGACCAATGCGTGACACCGGATCGAAGGTGTAACGTTTTTCGGTGTGCAGCAGCAGCAGCAGGAAGAGACACACGCTGTTAGTCGTCTCGCTGTTGTCATTTGTCAGGAGGGGGATACGTGCCTAATGACGCCAGCCACGTGATTATGAAATAATGGTACCTGTCCGACGATGGAGCTCTCTGTACTCCCACCGGCAGCATCCTCCGAACACCTATACCCCCAGTCTGCCAGCCGTTAATGGCGTCGCGTAATCGTCGTCGTTAAGTCGACTCACGCCGCTATCTGTCCTCCGAAAGAGGCATCCCTGTCTTCCCGATTATTTGTTGCTCCTGCGATGCTCCGTTTACCCCGTGACCATGGATCCTGGGAATTTTTATCTCCCGGCTAACGACCGGTGAGATTCGAGGCGAGGATCATTCTAAACCGATGATAGTTCTCTCTCTCTCTCTCTCTCTCTCTCTCTCTCTCTCTCTCTCGGCTGCTGGAGAGACCAGGACTCGTTACCGAAGCTTACCAACATTCACAGAATTGTTCAGTGGGATCTTCTGCACCATTTCGATGTCATTCTGAGTGGACATTCTACATTCTCGTTGCCGAGGTTTAATAAGATTGGCAGAGGCTAGAATCTGCCAGGAGCTCAGGCCCTCCTTGTATTTAAGGAAATATTGTGATTATCAGAGCAACAAGGGTTTGGCTTCTAAATGGAGGAATGTTTTTACAAAGTTGGAATTTTGGGGATGGCCGGTGATCCGAGGATGCTAACGCCGGAAAGAGGGCGCGGAGCGTTCGTCTCGCTCGCGATTTGGCGAGCCGGGGTCCGATGCACGCGGCACCGCGGTATAATTACTGGTCGTATGTATCAGACACGCAATCAAGAATGAATTATCGCGGTACCACGCCTCCTGCCAGCGGTCCGCCAGGCACAACAATACCGGCGCATCACGAGCAGCGACCCGACTGTCGATGATGTGTGTTAATAGTCCCCCGTGGCTTTCGCCCACAGTATCCAGATCCCGTGACACGATTTTTTCGCGCCCTCTCCCCCCTCCCGCCCTCGGCCATTCACCGCTTCCTCGTCGCCGTTACCGCGAAATGAAAACGTTCGACCAACCCCCACTTTTCGCCGATATTCTCGCCTAAGTCGATCACAAATATCGCGTCGACGTCGTGTAGTCGTTCCCCCGGCCAAATAATAATTGCGACGGTTCCCGCGAGCCCGAGCAACGAGTTCTCTCCGCTGCATCGATCTAATTTTCGACGGTGGACGAAACGTGTCCGGGCGGTAAAAATCGAACGATATTTAATGCAGCACGTCGGAAACCGATTCGACCGCGTGTTTCGCAATACCTGCGGTAATTAATTGTTTAATTAGGTTTTCGCTGTTGCCACGTAACACGCTTAATTTGCCAGTAATAATTTCATTTAATATTCATAATTTAATTTGTCGGCGCGCCGACGAAACCGCGTCGCGATAAATTCGCATTTTGACCCCGCAAATTTCACTATCCGGAATCCGACGGTCGGAATGCCGTGGAATAAAAGTGCAACATTCCTGTAAGCTTGTTAACCAATTCCAATCTGCTCTGACGAGATTGGAAGATTTAGCGAGATTTATTTTCTCTTTGACCTCGGGGCTGAAACGGTGCATCTAATAATGCCTCAGATAATGGGACTAATTGCAACAGCGGTGCATTGTTACAACTGTTATCGAGTGTATAGATATTCTCTGTGTTATTCTAAACCATTCGATCATCTGGAACGGATGGGGAAGCGAACGCTCGGTAGAAATAAAATCTGTTCCTACCCTAACGGGAGAACTATGAAACGGATACCCGAGGTGTCCTCCCGAAGGAAGGAGCATACGCTCCGAGCCAGAATTCCGCGCCACGATTCCTGGACCTTCCACCTACAGGCTTTTTTCCCCATGGTCTGGAACGCTGCCGGATGGCCCGGGCTAGTCTCGACCCATAAAACCCGAAATAACTCTCGGTCCGAGCTACCCCCCTTCGACCACCCTCCGCTCGGACAATATCGGACGAAGGGGGTGGGTCCAGGGGGAGAGTGGGAGGGTGGGAGACAGGAAAGGAAGACGAAGGGAGGGCACGTAATAAATTCGCAATTTCCTTATTACGGGTAATGCCCCGGTCGGCGGGTGAGCTCGCATAAATATCCCTGGTTCCGGTGATCCCGTGACTTCCGGTCAGCCGCAATGACTTACGCCAGTCGAAGGGTGGTTGGGCAACTATATATCCACCCAGATAGTCACCCTTCGGGAGAGAGGAGTGCACAGGGGTACGGACAGAGAGAGAGAGAGAGAGAGAGAGAGAGAGAGAGAGAGAGAGAGAGAGAGAGAGTTCGCGAAAGAGGGCGACGCTCGCGATGGAATTTGTCCACCGACGGTTCCGCCCTCGGATGACCGCTGATAAATTTACTAGATCCTCCTTCTTTCATTGCTATCGCGTCGCTGTGTATCCGATGTTGGCTCTCTGCAAGTTTTCTGGCTCCTTCGAGCTTCTCTCTCTCTCTCCCTCTCTCTCTCTCTCTCTCTCACTGCCCCAAGTTCCTCGTTTTTAACCCACTTGCGTCAGAAAGGAGGAAGGAAAGCTGGTGCCAAAAGGAAACTTCATATTCCGATAATTTGTAAATTGACGCGCGTTGATTTTTCCGATTATTCGTACACAGCGGATCCTTTATGCATTTCTAATGGAAATGAATAGTTGCAATTGAAAACGGTAAAAAAGTTAAAAGAATTGGAGAATTTCGATACACTATTTTCAAAACACCGAAACTACTCGCGAGGAACATAAATTTTTACTTGTAACGTGAAATTTTCAAAGAACTGCAAATACAGTGAATTCTCGAAATATGTCAACAACACGGGTCTTGCCAGCGTCGTATATCGTCCAGAAGATACACCCGAGCAATGTTATGTTTACACTCCTCGGTGTCCAAGGCCTCTCGAGCTTCTTAACCCCTCACGGGGTATACCTCGCGGTAGTGAAAATAATTCCGCGACGTTTATCATCCAGGCTTTGGCGACATATTAGGGATATCCATAAGTAATCAATTATTTGCAAAGAATTTGTTTTGCCTTTAGTTCTGTACCGATCGTTGAAGAGGAAACACGTATTCTTTTACAGTTTTAGGTAAAGCAGCCTGTGTTCAAAATATTCTAGAAAGTATAATTTTTTTTGGTACCCTGTAATAACTTGAGTCATATTTTGCTTCACGAACCCTGGATTTCTATAAGAGGGGGATTGAAAATTTGCATGAAAGATGGCAAACTGTCCTTGATAGTGATGGAGATTATATAAAAAATAAAGAAATAAAAATTTGAATTTACTACAAAGTTTATTTTAGATTTCAAAATAATTGATTACTTATGGGTCCCGCTAATGTATAGAGAATCCAGTGTACCGCCAAGATTTCTAGTTGTCACGTCAGATATAGCTACCTAGAGTTATCCTCTCAATTTTACAGTAGAACCTAACTAACTCCACCAATAATCCCGAATCAAAGGAACACCGACTAGCAGCTTCAGGACCTACCAACAGCCTCTAACACATCTACTTCGCAGTGTATCCTGATTCAGTAAAAGCTGGCAAAGTCCGACAGAGTATCAGTCAATGCTAAATCAAAAAATCGCTGTCTAGAAGCTGCAGGCCCGTCGTCAGTCTCCCACACAGTGACCCCCATCGTTTATCCTGATTTGGCCCCAGGGGTACGTTTGGGCCCAGGGTGACTGGCTGAACAAAGTGTCAAGAATTCGTGTAGGGAGTTCTGGGATCGAACCGGCGGCGATGAATTTTTAACTATCGCGCCCCTAGGCGAGAAGGCGAGCAGCTTGCCCGGGAATTTGGTCTCGCGGTCCGGCTCGGGCGTTCTCGCGATCCCCGGGGAAGGTCGGCTCCCCAAAGAATTTCCGCCCTATAAACTTCAAATCCAATCTGTGCCAGTACATCAGCCGGCCAGCAAACATAACCTTAGGAAAATATTTGCAGCGCTCGCTTGCTCTCGGGTTACGCTCGTGTGCGTGTGTACCTAGAGCGACGGAACCTGCGCGCGGCCAGGTGCTGCTGCTACTGCTCTGGTCGATCCCGGTTCCTCGAGGACTAGAATCGCGGGCTACCGGGGCTCTGTCACACTGGCAATGGCGCGGCTAAACACGAGGGTGTGTTGGTACATATGGTGTATCGTGAAACCCCCGTAGGCTGTTTGGCCGCGCGTATACCAGAGACCCGGCATTATGCTGGCTTGATTGGGTAACGGCAAACGTTTGCTCTCCCCGGCACCGTCGACGGTGCCGAGGTGCGTTGACCTGTTTCGCCCGCTTCCCTGTGCCTCGATCCTCGATGCCAGCTCCTGCTGATCGATCTACGTACTCTGGTTCCTTCCTTGATCCCATATTTTTGCTCCCCGTCTTCGGCTAATTTAGGCGATAGGGAAAACCAAGGAACCAAGGAGACTGGACAGCGTTACTCCTCTCTAGCTACAGCAGGTATCTTACAATTAATCTAGATGATTTCTACTTTGAAGAAAAATCCACAAGCTACCGATCAGAAACGGTTCGGATCGATACGTTCCGCTGAACAGCCGCGGCAACCATACGATCAGATTAAATTCGTTCCCAAGCGAATCCGACAATCAGCAAACGCAGAAGCGAGCAGAACGTTCGAAGGAGGATCGTTCTGAGAGTTCAACAGTCCGGTGACCTGAGCAGCAAAGAACGCGGAACATTGTCGACTGGTAATCCTGCAAATTAATCATCGCATCGCGAAACAGCTCGTGAAACTCGTTACACTTCCCGGGTTCCAATAAGCAACTTGTCTCTCTCTCTCTCTCTCTCTCCCCCTCTCTCTCGTTCGACTTGATCCGTGGCGCGTGAAACGTGTGCACGCGGGTCGTGTCCAAGGCTCCTTCTCTCTTGTCACTATGTGTAGCCTATACTCTCCGGCATCGTGGTCCCGTGGACCGCTATTAGCATGAGCCCTCTCCGTGCCGCGCGAGCGCGGCGAACTTTCAAGTAGTTCCATGGTAGACACATGGCGTGGCAGCGTCCCGGAGCCCTGGCCTCTCGACCAATCGCAATTATCCCTAAACACCGAGGCTGCCGCTGCATCTGTTCCCTTTCGCGAACTCGCTTTCGCAGAGGTTCGGCTCGCTTTTGCCCGCTTCGCTCGCTCGCGCGTGCAATCGGAAAACAGAGGGACGCGATAGAAGGAGAGAGAGAGAGAGAGAGATGGTGAGAGAGTGAGAAGGAGAGAAAGAGAGAGAGAGAGAGAGGAGTGGAGAAGTTTGCAGGGGAGCACCGACACGCCACGAACTTCCACTTCTCGACGGTTAATCCGAGTTTCGGGAACAACTTCGCCTATAGCAGCCTCGTGCCGAGAGAGAGAGAGAGAGAGAGAGAGAGAGAGAGAGAGAAAGGTAGGCAGAAGTTCGATGGAACGCAAGGAGACGGAATTTCATTCTCCTGCTCGCTCGCTTGCTCGCCGCGAAACGATATTTACGAAAATATTTAATAAAAGTTCCTGACAGCTCCCTGTTGCAATAATCACGAGAGAGAACGATCATGGTGCTGTTTGAACTTCCTACAGGATGCAGAAACTGCCCTGTTCTTGCAGTTTTGCTGGCAGTGTTGGCACGTCGGTTTTATTATGCGGGATACGAAATATCCGGCTCGCGACGGCAAAGTTAAACTAAACAACTTTGTTCTGAATTAAACTTTTTCATCAGGGTGAGCACCGTTATGGTCAATCTATTCACCTTTCCGTGCAAATTTACTGTTTCTCAAGCTGATTTCCGTTCTCTAGAATGTCTGCAACAAAAATGCAGTTGTACTGTCTTCATCCTAGACTTTAGCAAGTGCAAAATAAAATAGTGCATGCGCTTTTATGCCCCTCTTGCACAGCAATCTCGCAACTGAACAGTAGAAGGTTCATCATATTTGCAATTTTGTAGACATGTATAGGGTGTCTAGATAGTCCAGGAGTGAACACACTTTCCTTATCGCGGGTCTAGATTTCCCCGAAATCAAAAACAGAACAATATCCTATCATTTCAACCGTGTCCTTTGGAGAGCGCGTTTTGCGAGCTGCGAACTCGCAAAAACTCGCAGCTCGGCGATTGCACAATCCATGGTGCACAACGTATGATGCGTGAGGTCCTCAGGAGTGGTCTCGGAGAATGAAAGTCGCGCGAGAGATCGATAGAGCGTTCCGCGTTCGAGAGTTCAGCGGTTTGTTACGTGCCCGCGGACAAACGGGGTAAGACCGAGCCAAGAAAAGAACGGATAAAACCGCGCGGAGGGGGAGGGGGCGAACGAGAGCAGCCGTAGTCTGCGGGGGTGGTTCGACGAAGGGGGCGGGGAGGGGGTGGAAAACCGTCTGTGGCAGCGCGGAAGCCGCGAGCCGGATGGCGTAACCGAAATTACTTAGCCGGGCTTTCAGAGGCAACCGAGGAGAAAGGACTTGTTGCACGAGTAAGCTGCGGCCGCCGGTTAAAATATCGGAAATTTAAGCATCGTTCCGACCACCCTCCCCTCCGCACACCACCCCATCCCCCAGAACCGCCACACCCCCGGAGCTGCTACCGCGGTGCTGGATTTACATTTCGTCTACCGCTTCTTCTGGTTCCAGCTCTCTTTTTCCATCTCGTCCCTTTTCCACCGTCAGTTTCCCACCCCCGCAGAAAAGCCGCAGCGATCGCCGGGATTTTCTGCCTCCCGGAGGCGGACTGCGTCTCTACGCTGCCTTCCTGCAACCATGATTGCTCCTCTGCAAGGCTCTGATGCTCTACAGAGCATCTGCAGAAACACCGGAGTCTCGAAATTAAGGTCCCGAGAAACATTGAGCACGTGGAACGCTCTTGCCCCGAGCCTCATGCACCGAGGAGCCCGGAGATCCATGCAAGCGATCTTTCGACCCACAATTCGTAGAATTTGCTGATCTATACCTGAAACGTGGGAAAGTATTCAAGAATTTTTTGGAATGTTCTAGAAGCTCGGAAGAGTGTCCAAGAATTTTTTGAAATATTCTACAAACCAGGAAGAGTACTCAACATTTTTTCCGGATGTTCCAGAAACCTGGAAGTATTACCAAGAATTTATTGAGATGTTCTGGAAACCTGGAAGAATGACCAAGAATGTTTTGAAATATTCTACAAATCTCTAAGAGTGACCAAGAATTTTTTGAGATGTTCTAAAAACATTGAAAAGCGTTCAAGAATTTTTTGGAATGTTCTACAAGCATGGAAGAGTATCCAGGAATTTTAATCATATTCTGGAAACATGGAAGAGTACCCAACATTTTTTGAGATGTTCTAGAAGCCTGGAAGAATGACCAAGAACGTTTTCAGATGGTTTGGAAGCATTGAAAAGTATTACAGAATTTTTTGGTGTGTTCTAAAAGCATGGAAGAGTATTGCGAAATGTGTTGAGCTTTTTTAACACACGAACACCTAAAAGAAACTGCACGGACATGTAGAGAGTATACAGAAGACGTGATTAAGACAAAGGTAGTTAACGGAGAGTTAAGATAGCCGCAGAAGGAGCGTGTACAGGAAAATCGTGGAGCGCCCGGACGATTCTCGTTGGAACGTAAATCGCGAATGGCAACGTTAACGACGTTAGCATCCCCTTTTCTCGTGTACGAGCAGGCCGGCCAATAAACGCTCCGGTTCTTCATCGACGGTCGAAACCCGGTGCGTGGAGCGCGCGTTGCTGTGCCCACGTCAAATAACGCAAATTCTCCGTAATCCGTGTCGGCGCATCTGCATTAATTAGCGCGCATTGGTCTCTGCGGTATTTATTATCGCGATTGTATGGGCAAAACCGATTCGTCCGGTCGTATCTCCATATCGCGGCGTTCGCCGAACGTCGATAATCAATTCTCGCGGCAAATATTTCGACGATCCCTGCACCCCGAATCCCCCACCCCGCTCCTCATTACTGCGAGCTCTTCTAATCGGTTCCGAATTTTTCGAAAATCTCGCCAAAATCGCTCGGTCGAGAACCGATCGATTCGAGGATCGGAATAATTGCTACACAATAAAATCGTGTATTTCACTTCCAACATTTCTACACCGATAAACATTTCTACTCCGTTGTTTCAACATAAAAAAATTAACTGGCCAGTTTATTGTTCCAATAAATAGAGCTGGAGCGAATCATATAACCACTTCTCTTGCTCGTATTGGAATTACAAATACTCCCAAATGTAGTTGTAATTTCGACGATGAAACACTTAATCACGTAAACTTATGTGGCATCCAAAGAGCAAAATTAATTTGTAATCTCCGTAAACTACACTTTTAGCTGCCGTTAGATGATTCTATATTGAAAGCTCCTAGCACTGAAGCGTGCCTTTGTATTTTGGACTTTTTTAACAGTTGCAATTTACGAATACGAGCAATGTGTACTTTTAGTTTTTGTCCTATTATTCACCTTTATTAGTCCTTGTATTAACGGATCCTAATGTATCGACAAATCTCCTGTGAGATTTCTAATAAAAATTGAAACCGTGGACAAGACCGCCGGTTCAAACACACGGGAGAAGTGACGAGGAGAGCGAGAGAGAGAGAGAGAGAGAGAGAGAGGGAGAGAGAGAGAGAGAGAAAGGAGGCAGCGTTCCACGAAACGGAAACCGCGAAGCGATTTCCTCCCTCACCCTTAATTAGACGTAATTAAACCGATCCAGCGAGTCGCGAGCGGCGTCATCCCGTTAATAACGAGGCATCGTCGATGATTCGCCGATTCCGCGGCCCATTGTCTGCCGCTCCTCGAAACTTTTTCACTGTCGCCCGTATCCCCGGCGCGCAGCCCGGTTGTTAATTAGTCCGAATTAGTGTCGACGCTGCTAATTGTCGCGTCCATTGTCCCGCCGCGTGAAACCGATTTATTGTCCCATTCTCGAGGCGAGCACGACGCTCGCGGGATCCGCGGCCCCGATTTAACAGCGAGAACCTCCGCCGGGGATTCGTCGCAACACCGAAACACAATTCCTTCCGCAAACGCGTATCGCGCGCACGACCCTTAATCATTACTTTTTTCGCCAGGGATGCAAACCGAATACCACCCCCTCCCCCGTACAACCCTTCATCGGCACCGATAAATGGCTGCCACTTTCCATCTCCCAGGAGAAACGCGCTTTCCGGTGCATCCGGCCGTGCATCCTTCTCCTCGCGGAATCATTTAATTTTCTTGAGATCCTCCCGCGGGATTTTACAGCCTCCCCCCTCCCCCCAGCTCAGTGATAGCTTTGATATTCGTGCTTTATCGACTTCGCCAATTCGCTCGCGCCTAGCTTTTGTGCTTGAGAATGAGCAGGGAATCTGGAGAATTTGTTTCGCTGCTGTTTTAAAATTTTTAAGAATGGATCAGGAACAGGCTCGAGACAGATATGAGGATGTATGTGCGGTAATAGTCTCAGATATTTTTAAGCATTTTATCTGTTACGTTAAGAGAAACAACGTTAAAGACGCATCGACATGAAATCCCAGAAAATCCCTGAAGAAAAGTACGTGGGAAACTGTTGTCACTTTCCAGAAGAGAAACAATTGCGAAATGACGTTTCGCCATGCGAGGAACGTTATAGGTAAATTATCCGGCCAATAAGGATCACCGGAGTGGCGTAGGTCACCCATTCGGGGAAAACTGGGTTCCACGGAGACAGGAGAGAGATCCCTGACTCGTGGATCGCGACGCGGGAAGTATTCCTGGACGAAATCCCAGGAAGGACGAGCCGCCATGCCGTCGCAAATCCAACGACGGGCGAAACGATTTTTCTCACAAGCGGGTAGGTAGGTAGCCGTGCACGTGAGACTACCTGCTCGGATTCCTGCGAGCCCTCGTACAGGCCCGTCGTGCTCCAGTTGGTAAAAAGGTTCCCACGACATAGGATACGCTCCCAGGGCGGCCATCTTAGCATCGTTGGCACGAGGGAAGGGGATTCTTCTCTCCCTTTCGGGAGCGACACTGCCTAGGACCGATCTTCTGAATGCTCGCGCGACACCTTGCTCGACGATATTGACGAACCACGCCAGGGATCTGACCGGGGATCGATCGATTGCGTGAGCGATTGACAATGGTGTACCTGTTCTCTTCTGGCTACGTACTCCTCAAAGAAATCGCTCGAAATCATTCTATTTCGACTGCGGAAGTCGATGTTGGACTTCCAGCGCAACAACGTCGCACATTCATACAATTCTTTTACCGTTCGATGTGTTCTGGAGCAGTTGGGATCAAGGAAGAATTGATCTAGCCTGTTATAGAGGTCCTGAAATATATTTTTCTGGTGTCTCTGCCATCTTTGAGGTTCGTGGAATTTTTCATTGGCAAAACCAGCAAAGGTTGACCGCTACAGAGCGACGTGTAACAAAGGAATTTCGAGCTGGTATCGAATATTACTTAATCCCAGCGGCGCACAAAAAGCTACTCGGCCCAGTCCTAGGCGCCTCGTGCAAATACAGCCGTGAAGATTAATATTTTTTTGAATGCTAATCAAATTTCCCCGCTCGACAGACACGATCTGACCCTCCGAAATGTTAGGCGGTTAGAAACGGTCGTGTATGATTTAATATGCTGCGAACGAGTTTCGGCTACCTGCGCGCCAATAAAATCAGGTGCCTCTTGCTTTCGAACATACTTAACCCTGGATAACTATCCTCTCGAGAACATGATGGTGATCGTTAAATAAATTACAGAGCAGGGGATTCACACATTTACTACTGAATATGTACAGGCTTCTCGCTTGATTTGCTGTTAAACAAAGAGGATAGCAATGACATTCGTGTCTCTAATCGACGTTTCACCATTCAGGGAATGCTTATTAATAATTTCTGTACAGACATCTTGCTGATTTAGGATCGAATCTTCCTCTAACCTGCAGAATCGTGCTGCTCGCTCGCTCCAAGCAAGGAGCCGAGCTCGCGTGATCCAGGATCGATCCGAAGATCGAGGGATCGCGGCGTAGAGCGTATCGGCGATCGCGGCTCGCTTGGTACGGCCATCATCGGCATTGTGATGCTCGGCCGGCGATCGTTAATCAACTGAGAGTCACTGGGAGTGCTCATTGTGGGCGGGTTATTAATCAAATGAGAACTACTGCGGCCTATTGTCGGCTCTGGCAGGGGTTCGCGCGAGAGAGGGACAGAGAACGAGGGCATGGGATGGGATGCCGCGGTCCTAGAGAGGAGAGGAGAGACTCTCCTTCTCGTATCGACCAAGGCGAGAAAGAGAGAGAGAGAGAGAGAGAGAGAGAGCCGAGCCGGGGATAGGCTCGCGAGCAAACCAGACCTCGTGAGCCGAGCCTCTGCGAAATGATACCGTGTCGCGATTTTTCACGGAATCCTCTCGAACCATCCCCGCGATCCGCTCCTACGTGCCTCGCGAATGCCTCGACCCGAGGCACGACGAGTTAACTCGTCCGCGTTCGACGGCTCTGCTATTAACTAATGATTGCCGGGGTTTGTTGCCTCGGGCTCGCATTCCTCTCCATTTTATCACATTTAGCTGGCAATAAGGCTCTATTCCTGCCGGGCAGATCGATTAAGTTTAGTTCATTGTGTTTGTTATTGGCAACGGAGCCGGAAGAGTCCGTGGAAATTTTGTATTTTCGCGGGGAAGCTTCCAGAAATCGAGGTTGAACGCTGTCGGTTTACTCGAACGTAGGCAAATTACTTCTCCAGACATTGTTCTTCAAATTCACAGCACACGGCACAATATTGACATACGTTGCGTTTAGCGAAATATTTTAACAAGGCAAGCTGGTAGCGAACATGCTGAAGATGGAATCGAACTGCATTGAATTCTATGCTGTTACAGAAGAATTTCCTCGTCTCTACCAAAGCACAAGGTTTTACAAAATGTGAACATTCATTACACTCAATTTGTATAATTTCAATACTCACTTTCATAAAGCACAGAGTACACACATCAGCCTCCAACGACAATGTGATCTTCATGCGAAATAAAAATTGTCCGAGTAAATTGTAAGCGGCAGGAGTTAAACGAGAATACATTTCCTCTTCTAACAATTTCAACAAGTCAAGAATAATATAACATCATTCAATTCTTCTAATGTCTCCACGAGTATTCCGCTAACCCATTTTTGTGAAAAATGCTAGTAACGACAGGAATGCAACAGCATCGTCGTTGTAAAACCACAGACGTCCAAAACTGGACAGACAACAGGTTGATTAACCCTATACTATTTCCCAAGCGCATCTCGAGCGCCGTAAAACCAATAACCGATGAATCCTGGTACTAGAGCTTCGGCAACAAAGGGTAGTCCTGTTTACCGTCAGGATCGGTTAGACAATGGGTCGATTGGCCCAATTATTCACCGCGCGACCGTAATCGCGATCTCCGAGTCGCTGAGGATCGATATCCTTCGTCCGAATGGAAACTGGAAGACTCCTGTTTCCCAGAGGGAGGAAGAGAGAGACAGAGAGAGAGAGAGAGAGAGAGAAGGTGGTGTCGGGATCTCTTTTCCCGGCACGGGACAAAGGCCGGAGGACTATCTCTAGATCTTTGGTGTACTTTCCACCGGGAGCCTGTGAGAACCGCTTGATCCAGAATCAAAGACCCGTGTATCCTCGTGGCAGCCGTTGATGAAGACGTCGCCGACGCCGTCGACAGGGCAGCTGGAGATCTCTGAAGATTACGAGCGCCACCCGCCGACACCGCGCCTCGTTCGCACCTTATTCACCTTTCTACAACAATGACGTGTAACGAGAACTTTACGACTCGCCTCGGAGAATCCCGAGACAGCGATCCAGATTCCCCCGCGACGAGCAACCCCTTGAAAAGCACTCGGAAAACGCGAGCATTGTGGCCCCAGAATTTTATTTATTGGTAATGCTCCTTCGTTGAACTGTCCAGAGGCTGTGGGATCGGTCGATCCTAGCAAAATTCGCAGATTCGAGAATTTAAGTTGATTCGCATGCATATTAACAGCGTCGTCTAACTACCCGTGCAATTTTGATCCATATCGAAAACATTGTCCGACCACTCAGTCGATTTTGATACATTCCAAAGGCATCGGTTAACTACAGTGAATTCTCGATATATGCCAACAACACGGGTCTTGTCAGCGTCGTGTATCGTACAGCGGTAGTGGTGATAATTCCGCGACGTTTATCATCCAGGCCTTGGCGACGTATATAGAGAAATCACTGTACTCAGTTCTGCGTTGATTCATTTTTCTGGTGTATCTCTTACTCCGTAAGTCATTTTAATCCTGAAAGTATCAATTGAAATTATCTCGCTTATCTGTCTTAACAGTTCATCCACCGGAAGCCTATCAGTATACTTTTCAATAATTATGTTGTATCGAATGGAACTTCATATTATTGGACAAAATTATTAGACTACGTTGTTGACGTTGAGTTGTTGGTCTATTATAAAAAATCTATTATAAAATATTCAACCATGCGGACTTCCAAACATTAGGGGTTAATCGTGGATAATGTGTTAAAGGTCCCCGAGTACGTACGTAGTGTGTGAAAAGACAACAATAAAATGGTCTCTCATCCAAAGACCCGAACTCTCGGTTCAGCCGAATGTATCTCGCATAATCGCGACTGTTGCAACCATGTTGGGGTCAGAATCCATTCTAAAAGCTAAACAGTCCCGTCAGAGATCCTTCTGTGGAATCAAGGCAGCACCGGTTGCGCGTTGGCATTGGTTTCAACGAACCGGTGTCAGACGCACGATTGCAACAATGCTTGCCACGGGAACGGACATTATCCTCGGGGCTGACGGGAACAAGTTGCAAACACTGACAGTTCGCCGAGAAAATTTCCCTTGATATTGCTGCAACGATTGCTGCAACAGCGACGCAAGAACCCGTTGCTGCAGCGAACGCGCATCTGAACAGGAAAGCGTCCGGCATCTTTTGAGTCAAAGTTTCCGACGGTGGTACGAAAAAATCTGATTTCCTAATCAACGCCGGAGCTAATCACCCGAGGGTGCAGAGGGGGGGGGGCGGTTAGGAGAAAGAGGTAAAGCGAAGGGAAAGGCTCTTTTGTGGCACATCAGAAATCTCGTAATGTGGGAATGGACGCAGCGACTCGGCCCTGGTTCCGCACTCCTGCGATTATTCCGTGTAATTAAGTCGACGGAACTTTTCTCGGAGCTTTCAGCGCACCCCCTTGGCTAGAAGAGGCAGTCCTGGAGGGAGAGAGGAGAGGGATAAGAGACGGAGAACGCGTAGGAGAGAGAAAGAGAGACCTCGGCCCACGGAGGAGAGAGAGTAAAGAACCGGGCAGAGAAAAGGGAGAAGAGGGAGAGAGAGAGAGAGAGAGAGAGAGAGAGAGAGAGAGAGAGAGAGAAAACGGCAGTAGGTGGAGACAGGCCGACGAGAGAAGGTGGTGACGCAGGAGGTGGAGGCCGACGGAGGAGAGCCGAGGAAGTAGAGGCGGTAATTAAGAGAGTTAGTTGCCGGTCTCCCAATTAGGAGCCAGTAGGAACCAACCCTGCTACCGCGACGCCTGCCGTCTCTGCCCTGAAGCGAACTCCACCTAAAGACCGATCCTCGACTCCCTTGCCGGCTACCTACCGCACGGATTCAAAGTCTACACCCTCGAATTTGTCCGTTCGCCGAGGAAACTACCCCTCCGCGATATTTTCGACCATGCCAACCCCGCTCGACCGACACTTGGTCTTCCTGGAACGCCTTTAAACGTCTTTGGTTCCCTCTTACATCCTCAAACCGACTATTCAAAATTAGATTCTTCAACTCGGGACGGAGATCAGAACAGTATCTACTTATTTGTCGCCACTTTACAATGAATTCTCGATATATGTAAACGACACGGGTCTCGCCAACGTCGTGTATCCTCCAGAAGACATACCCAAGCAGTATTGTACCCCGCGGTAGTGGGAATAATTCTCCGACCGTTATCATCCAGGCTTTGGCGACATATACAAAGAAATCACTGTATTCAGAATTGTGTGTATTTAGCTCTGAATTACCGGGCTATTGTTCGTGGAGGTGACGGTAAAACCTACGTCTATTGTATTGGGTTGTCCGGTAAGTTCGTGCCGTTTTTCTGTAGGTGGCATTAGGATTGGTCTGAATATGTCAGAATGATTGAAAACAAATGGTATGTGTACATAGTCTAAACAGGTGATCTTTCAGACATTTTTAATTTTTGTTAGTTTTATACGCTCTTAAATATAGAAGGAAACAGTGCATTACAGGCATTTTATGCTTTTTTCTTCCAAAAGATGTTGGAGCTTGGTTGGGATGTGCTATCCCATTCACCCCATTAACCAGACATTACACCCTCAGATTTGCATCTCTTTAGGCCAATACAAAATTCCCATAATGACAAAAACTTTAACTCTTTGGTCGACATAAAAAATCATATTTAAAACGCAAGTTGCGTGAAAGATGGAGAAAGATTATGGAACAAAATGGCACTTATAATAATTCAATAAATATATATCGAAATTTAAATATACTGCGTTTGAGTTTCCCTTAAAAATCGGCACGAACTTTCCGGACAACCCAATATATGACTAGACTGTCTATATTAATGCAAAATGAAAATTGATCGCAAGACAGAGAATATGCCTATCTCTTCCCGATATTTCTAAAGAGGGAAAGCAATTTTTGCTTGGCACAAGCACCTCGCAATTGACGCAAACAATTTTTATTTTGCATAAAGATTCACGGTCTAGCGTAGTAACCGTCTTAAATTCGTGTGTCCTCGCACTTCTCCGTCTCCGTGCTCTTCCCAATTACTTTCGCATGCAGAAAAATTTGCATCGGAAGAAATTCCGGGCGTCCTCGAACAGGTTAACTCCCTAATTGATTCTCGCGGGGGTGGCAGGTCTGAGATTCAAGAGCAGCGGAGGCGACATTGTGACAAATTGGCCGCGAACCATGGGGCGTATTCTTTCCAGCGTGCTGCGAAAGGGGTGAATAATTGTAACGAGCCCGAGATTGCGCGAGGCGCGATAAGAATTCGAATAAGCGTTGAAACGTTGCCTCGAGGGCGAGAAGGAGGGTTGCAAGAAGGGTTGTCGTCTCCTTCGACTCGGCAGAATGGCCGCGATCGAATCGCCGGTGACAAATCAAAGCTTTTAAGCGCACGGCAACGGAACCCCTTCCGGAAGAGGAGAAATAGAAATGATGGTCGAACAGAGGGAGGGGGTTAGAGACGATCTGCAAATCGAACTTTAATACTAGACATCGTAGAAAACAATTGCGTGAACGTACGATTAACACTAGATTTACGGGACCCGTCAAAATGACGGATTCTACTATTTTTAAATTGCGAATATTGAGATTGTAAAAATGCATCCATGAGCAATTATTTAACAAATTGACTTCTTTGGGTATATACTGTTAAAGAAATGGCTACGAACTTTGATAGATACATTTATGTTATTTTTATAAAGTCTGCGATTAAATAGTCTTCTATTCACAGCAGAATTAGAAGAATTTTGGATCTTCAAAAATTGATAAAGGAAGCCCTAAAAATTGATAAGGGTGGAGAGAATTTTCTGCCTGGCTCCCGTTTATTGTTACCGATACAGACAATTTTTATTTCGCACAGAAACCTGCAGTCTAATGATTAATAGACTTGACATAACGCTGCGAAGACGTTGAAAGAATTTAAGGACGTTGTTATAATATATCCGACATACTAGAATTACTGAAAGAATAAACAAATTTTGATCTAACTTTCCCCGCATACGATCGAGTCGCAAAACTTTTATTCCGCACGAAAATCTGTAATCTAATGACCAATGCTGAATACAAATGTTATTATTTCGCGCTTGAACTCAGCATCAAAGAGCGACACTCTCATAGAATGACAATGCTCGCAAGGTACATCGTCCCGTCGCTGTGTCCTCGAGAACTATGATCCAACCCTCTCGGTTTCGTCTGTTATTCGCTACCCCCTGTTCACCAGCAGCGAATAAAAATGTTTGAATAACAAAGCGGCCGATTTTCGCCGATAAAAGCGTCGCTAAATGATCGATTATCCCGTTGATCCGCCATGAATATCCTATTAACGGTGTCTATAGCTGGTAGCCGGTCTACCACGAGCCAAACAGTTTACATTGTACTGATCCAACGGCACCGAAAGCATAGTAGTACCTGCAGGAAATCGAGATGCTTTCCACGGTGTCGTCGTCGTCGTTTCGCTCGCGAGACGTCGAACAGAGGGGTCGCACAATCGTTGAAGAACCTCCCGGTCCAAAGTCAGGAAGCCGGGAAAAGGGGTTGCATCGATATTACGGGACTGTGGGAGACGTCCTCCTCCGCGTTCCCCCGGGTCTGGAAGACCGATTGAGCCGACTGAAAAGGTATCGACAGATCGACGCACCGGAAACCGACGCTGCGGCGCGCGGGTTTCGCGACACGGGAACCGCTTGTCAACCCCGTCGCTGCTCTTGCCGGCGTCTTCTATCCACGTTTCAACAGGTAGCTTCTGACAACGCGATAGCGCAACGCCGCCGCTGACTGGGCTGCTGACTCGATTGACAGCGCCTAGCTTCCTGCACTCGTCGTTGTTTCGGAAGAAAACATTGGAAACGGAGTTTCTTCGCACTTGGTGACGTTCATTTGGGACTTGAAGGCTGAATCGGGACTTCGATCGAGGTTTCGTAGATTTTAGAGACAAACGCGAGAATCTGATGCCACGACAATGGCCTGAGAGCTGTCTAGGAGTGCTGAGTGCTCGAGTACTTGGTTCAGAGAGTCTAGCTTGGAGAATCATTTGGACTATGGGTTTTCAATCCATGTTGGAATGGTGCTTCTCACCACAACTGGATAACAAAAGTAGCAATCTCGCTATTAGAACTCGGTGTACTCGAAAGTTTGCTGAAACTTCGTCCGAGGCCGAACAGGTTTTTCAACACCAGTATATGTACAACCTTCTGTTTGACTATCGTTCCTCTGTACCAATGTAGAAGGATTTCTTCTTACCCGACGTCCTCCCCATCCGCAGCACACTGATCCTGGATTCGATTTCCTAGGATCAGTGGCGACGTATTCGAGTAGGTAGCGAACTATAGTTGCTCTGGCCGCCATTCCTGATATTCGCGCGTGCTCCCCTCTAGTCCGCCCCACCCCCTGTTCACCCCCTTTGTGTCAAGGTTCCCCAGTTTCTCAGTCGGAGTCGTGGATCAAGAGAGAGAGAGAGGAAGAGAGAGAGAAAGAGAGAGAGAGAGATCCCTACCGATCGGGTGACAGAGGGTCGGTCCCGAGGAACTGCTCCTCCGGGGCACAGAACACCTGGTCGGTTCACCTCGTCGAGGGGTAGTCGGTGAGAAGGGTGTAGAGGGGTGGAATTCGTAGGAGAGGGGTACACGACGACAGAGGGTGAAGAGGGGGCCGGGTCTGCGTAACATTAGCATGACAAAAGGGCCCCACAGAGCAGCGCAGGGCCCGTCGCAAGGGACCCAGGTGCGTGGGACCGAGTTTTTCGGGCCCCGGTAGCCGCTGGAGGGCGTTTCGGAACACCCCCGCCGCGCTGCCCCTCCTGTCCCCTTGCTCTGAATAAGGCTGTCATTCACGGAGACGCAACCCGTACACACTACCGAGATACCCGGAGATCTTGAGAGAGAGAGAGAGAGAAGAGAGGAAGGGAGGGAGATCGGGATCCTATTACCCCGAAATTCCTCCAGGAGCAGACTGATCCTCTTATCGCGCTGTAAGTTCCGCGAGCAATTAGGGATGATTAAGATCAATTAGCGAGCCCCGCGGTATCGGACAACGGAAACGCGAACGCCAAGGATGATCGAGTCTTCCGAGGCATCGGGACTCGAGCTGTCTGCATTGTTGCCGAATTCGTGCGACTTTGTGAACTGACAATAAGGTAACCTGTCGACGGTGACTCGTCTTATTCGGTACTGAGATTCTACGAGGCTGGATGTTGCTCTTTTATTTCTTTTGGGACGGACAATAGGTCCTGCAATTTTCTACGAGATGCTGTTAGAGATGAGGTATTAAATAATAGTACTCTACAGTGTTCCTTTGAATTCCCACTTGCTGTTTGGGATGAACAATTCGGATATCAATTTTATGGAAAATAGTAAAAACATTTGCAGAATTGAAAAATATTATTGTATTATTATTAAGAAATGAACGTCCAGGTGGCACCTGTAGCTTGGAATTGATACACCGTTTATTTTGTATCGAAATACAATTTCCAGGCGCCGCGGTCACCTTTTCTCCGTCCAACGCGTAAAATCGAGAGCTATGACACAATTAGTCCAAGTTTCCGAGTATTCATCGGCGACCACGGCGAACCATCGGACCGCCATTTAAGCCGTGTTCTCACCATGCCCTCACACCCTGCCACATTCGGACGACGATAAGGTTGCGGACGCGAAGGGAGAGGAAGAGGAAGTTCCTCCGACGCGTGAAAACGTGCCGACCATAGTGAGCGCCGCGTTCTGGCAGAGGATGCTGCGTCCCCGCGACGCATATGCGTCCGAGGCTTTGCGTAAGCAGGTGTGACGATGCGTGGACACGCGTCTACCAGGAAAGACGCAGGCCCCCTCGACGTATGCGTCGCGGCCAGGTGTGCTTTATTGCCGAACGAACGTCCCGAGGCTTCGTTCCCCGTGAAACGCGGAATTTCCGGCGTTCACCGCCGTCACAGTTCCTGGAATCCCTACAATTCCGCGTCTCTAATTTCTTAGAGAGAACTGAGGCTCCGAAGGAGTCTGTCATCCTTTCCTGGTAGACGAGAAAGTCGCAGAATTTCGACGAGAGCGAATCAGAGGATGCGGATAACGATTTCAGGTACATTCTATTGTTCTGCGACCGGTCCTGTGGATACATTGATCATTTTCAGTGCTTCATGAAGCTATATCGTCCAGGGATAACTTCATTCCCGAGTTGGGACTACCCGGAGTTCTCAGATTTTTATTCCTTTCGAGGTCAATGAACGCTGCAGACTTTTCGGGCACTTCATCTTGCCACATTTTTACGAGTTTCTGCCAGTTTCCGAGGTCTCGAGGATGATAACGTTTATGTGAGTTCGAGTGGGTGTCACCCCGCTCGCAATTTCGGTTCTTGAGGCTCCCGGTGCCGGGGCTTCAGTTTCTCCCGGAAATGAGCGAGCCGGTCCAGGTGCCGCACAAAGGCTATTTATTTTGCGTTATTGACTGCGCCAAATATTACGCAACGCGGCCATTGTGCGGGACCGTTTAATATTAGAATAACGCGGATGGCGCCGTTGCCTGGATGCATTGTTGTTGCGGAATATATTGGCGTTGCTCTCAGGTAAATATCGCTTATTGTGCTCGACTCCGCGGCGTTCACCTGCCGGCGGAGAGTTGCGGGGAAACTTTTCGTGGAAGTCGACCAGGAAAATAGTTTTCCCGTAGCGGGCGATAGGTGTTCGAGAGTGTTGTATCGACGGGCGTCGCGCACGATCGAGGGAAATCTGTTTGCCGGCTTGTCGGACGAAGGGGAGAACGGGGGCGTCACCGTCTGCCGCTGGAAAAATTAGGTCAACAGGCCGCTGGAATTGAACAGAGTGTTTATTTCAATAGTTCCGCGCGGCAAGTTGGAACTTCTTCCATCCTATTTCCGCGCTTTCATTGCGGGGAATAATAGGACGGAAAGCGGGACCGATCGCGCGGCCCGCAAAAGTTGCTATCGCCGGCTGAATTTCCTGCTGGTGACAATTATCCTCGCGCGGAGAAAGCGGCCGGCCCGCCTGACGGCAACTCTTTGGTCCGTAGGAGATATCGAGCCGGGAATGTTTCAGCAAACAGGCCGTCACGCCACGCGAATTTGTAATAGATTGTCCCTGGAATCGCGCAGCGTCCGCGAGAGTCGTCTCTCGATCGCAAACTCGAGAAGGATCACCCTCTGATCAGCCTAGAAAGCGGAAAATTCAATTCTCTCTGGAGTCTAGCTTCAAACAATTTTCACATCACCTAAAAATCTTAGTTCCATTTATTATAAATCTGTCTTCTGTGGTGGAACAATGAATTCTCTCCAAAGTTGTCCTACATCCCCTAAAAGGGCTCTTTCAACGTTGGATCTAAGAAGAGCGAATAAAGTCAAAGAGATTGGAAAGCAAAATGAATTTTTGTTGAATAGAGCGTTCTATGAACCACTTAAAAATTATTTTTTTACATATCTCCTGTCGCTGGACTATCCCTGCAAGTGCCCATCATCCCCTAAAATTCGCTCACTGACCTCGGATTTAAAAGGAATACAAATTTCGCCGACTCTAGAAAGTCCGAAATAGAAAATGAAGTTCTCTAGCTCCATCAGGTGCTCGGAAATATTGTTGTGGCCAAGTGTCGAGCCAGAGAACAAAATGGAGGCCTCCGCGGGACCGAGTACAAGCTTAACAGCTCTTCCCCATGCTCGAGACACCATCAATCTCCTGCAAACCTACCGGAGCGTCCGGTATTTCGGCTCGCAGCCCACTTTTTTATGGAACAAGTTCCACCGCAGGGCGGTGCATGCCGTCGGTCGAAGAATTAGGGGGTCCGGTAGTACACGGTGCAACAAATTCACGACGAGACCGCCGAACAATGTGCGCCTCCTGCGAGAGCTCAGCCACAAGGTAGACAATGAGGAATCCGCTCCGTTGCTGATTATTTGCAGGACAAATATTTTGACTCCACCTGGCACCCATCGATGAATTGAGATCAACGATCCGGGGCTATCATTGAACACTGGCACTGTCCTGGCAAGGTGCATGCTTTGTTCAACCATCTTGAGCACCACCAAGGATCTGAAGAACGTACCTGCATCTAGAAAAATCTCCACCTCGATTCCTCTCTAAACAAAGTTTCTCAGACACTGTAAAGCCTCTAGAATACAAATTATACAACTAACTTTGATCAAATGAAATTAGTTACTTCAATGTTCAATTTGATTCGAAGCTCATTTCACAAATTCCTCTCGAAAAGCAGGAACAAAGGCGATATTGTTTTAATTTCACTTCACCTCTAAATTCCAGGCGTTTCAACTCGTGTTTCTTTTTCGGGCAAATTAACCGACGAGAAAACGAGTCGAGCAGACGATGGAAGATTTCGAGCGTCGGCCAGCGATTTACTTGTAGCAGTTCCAGTGGTATTCCCATCTTCGCAGCATCTGGCCAGGAACACGGCGGCGCTCGTCGTCCGATAGGATCGTGTGCCAGTTAATTAATTCGTCCCGCTGACCCCTGGCCATTTGAAAATTCGCGGCCGTCATGTCGGGATATGTCTTATCTCGCTCAGAAACGTGTCCACGGAGTTATCGTCCGCCGGCGTTATACTGGCCGATATTGCCCCTGGGCCTGGCCGGAGTGATTAATCTTAGCTCGCGAGCACAGGACAGTGTATCCTACCCGGTGTGGCCCGGCAGGGTAATGATCCGTGGCATACACGATAACCCGGCCCGCCCTTGTCTGACATACCCGCCGTGTCCTGCGGGTGTCCTTCGGTGCTAGCACCATAGCCTAAATGCCGTCGAGGATGTCCCGGAAATTTCGCCGCAGACGTATCGGAAGACAAGGAACCCTGATTGAAAGCCTAACGCCGATAATCCCCGATCATGACACGGGGATATTTATTCCCACCCCCTCGGAACTATTTAATACGCCGACAAACCCTTGTTCGCGATCGGAGATAGGAATTTATGCGAAACATCGTCTTTTTGTTTGATGGACAATTCTGGGGTAGTTTAATCCACAAGATGTTAATGTAGAATTTTCTTGTTAGGGGAGATTAGGATTTGCTGATAGGGGCAAGTTGGCTTGCCAGGTGTACATTTTTTTCGGTAAGCTGGTGATGAATTTTTATTTTCAACTTCGCGTCACGTCCGAAGCCACTCGATTATTTTTCTAAGATGATACAACGGTTGGTGGTAGCATCAAGTAGAATTACTAAGCTAGATATTTCTTTTCTATCTGACGTCAATATTAAGCCATTTTAATTGACTCAGAATTGAGAGAACATTCTTTTTACCCCTCCTATACTGGTTAAGGAATTGAGTCACTTAGCAAAACAATTAGCTATTACTAGACAGTGGATTTCATGCATTTATGGCAAAAATGGGTATGTGTAATTCGAAAAAGTGCAGAGATTTAAGGAATATAAAATTGAGGAAAAAATTATAGAACTTAAAATTAGGAGTCTAAAAATCAATTGTTTCCAGCTGTCTGAAGTTATTGAAAAAGGAAACAAATTTTTGCTCGATACCAGTTCCTTGCAATTGATGTAATTTTTATTTTGCATGAAGCTCCGCAGCTATTAAATTGGAAACGATGAAGTCCATTTTAAAAAATTGATGAATGAAGCAGTGAATAGTGCTGAAAATCGCTGAGAAAAAATATGAGTTTGCGTAAGAGATAGGGTAATATTTTAAGAAGAAAATGTGTGCGGTCGGTGGCGTCGAGTAGGTATGCGAAATTTTGTTTTTCGGTGCTAGGAGCGTCATACTGTTATGAAGCTTGCGGTTCTTCGATTTCACGGGTCAGAGTGAGTCGCACCCCGAGGCCCTCGGTTTCGTGGCGTGTCCTAGGGGCAATTGTTTTTCAGTATTTGCACCAGGGGAACCAGTCGTAAACGCGGCTGGTGATCTTGTACCGGTGAGGGTACCCGACGGGTTTGGCCGGTATGAAAATCGACTGACCTCTGGGTGGAGCGTACCAGGGGGATGGCCACTGTGAAACACGCCGGTGTACTGGGTGTTTTCGAAGAAAGTAACGTATTAAGCAAACATTAACCTTGTCGAGGATCCTGCCGCCGTAAGTGTGCATCGAATCCCAACTCGACATTAAACCTCTATTCACTTGGAATACCGACGCCTGGCCTCCTCGTATACGTTCGCAATCATTTACACCCTTCTCGATTTCATTCGATGTCCATCCGACGCTCACGATTCCGTGCACCAAAATAGAATAAACCCTAAATCCGAATTAATCATCTCTGGTTTTAAGAAATATTTGATCTCGATCTCAACAAACTCTCTTTGGCGTCTATATTGATTAGCACGAACTCACCCATTCGAGTTACACTTTAATTTCTCTTTGTGCGTGAAGTTGAAGTATTTATTATCACAGCGAATGTAAAGCAATAATTGTCTAAAAATTTAAGACATTGCGATCAGTACGGTCGTTAAAAAATCGTACCAGTGGTCACGGTGATTCGGAATAATAATTGATGGTGCGGAGGTCGTTTGCGAATTTTTTTCGCGTACTTGCGGGCCACCCCGTGTATAGGGAGCGCCGTGAGAGCATCGTGGAGCGGGCCGCGTGAAATCAATGTTTCATAAGCATGGATAACAGTGCCGACCGCCGTGTACACCGTGACCAATGTACATCTTGATTTAGTAGATCCGTTGGACGCGTTTAGGTAGCCGGGTTGGTCGTTGAAGGTAGGCTTAGGGTGGCACAGCGCGTTGCTCTCCCGGCTGCTACTCGGCTGCTCGCGAGCTGTCTCGTTAGCAGCCGGACAGGAACGAGCAAACCGTGCCGGATGAGCTCGAGCAGCACATATATATACAAGCATATACACACAGATATACATATATATATATATATATATATATATATATATATATAAAATGAAGAGGGAACAAGCGAGACGCGAGGATCCCGAAAGAGATCCAAAAGAGAGAGAGAGAGAGAGAGAAGCGAGAGAAACGGGAAAAGAGAAGGGAGGTCGAAACGGAGCCCAGAGACTGTCTAATAAAGCAATTCCGTTATGGTGGTCGGCGTAACATGAGAAGCCATCCGCCCTCGTCGAATGCGCCGGCATTTTTATGCAGCTACCTTTCTCGCTGCTGAGGCTATCGGGTGCAACCGTGTCCCAGTTTTATTGTTTTCGCAAGCATCTGAACGATTAAAACCGTCCTGATCGGCGACTACATTAACACGAGGCCACTGTATTGTCAGTTTCCAACCCCCCGATGAATAGACTGCGGATGGTTTGAGCAAACTAAAATTTTTTAACCCTTTGCACTCGGCGCTATTTTCAATCGAAAACTAAATTTTTCTTCAGTCTTACAATATTTTCATTTTATTCATACGAAACTGATTCGATTTCTACGTATAATATTTAAACGTTTAGTAATCTATTAAATACAAATTTTGTAATGCAACAAATATTTCGTAATACTTTTTGTAATTTCTTTGAAATAATGCCACAACAATTTCTAGTGGTGCTTCAGAGTCACCACTCGAGTGCAAAGGGTTAAAAGCTACATAGACATTTCCTTCGTTTGTACAACAATTTTGGTGAAAGTTTGATTTTTAGAGTCTTGACATTTTTTTACTGTTTCGTGTCTAATCTATTTTGTGATAAATGGATAAAATCTGCAGTCCAGTGCAGAATAATGGACCGGAGCATGAGCGCGTGTATCACTGTAACACGACAGTATCACGTGTCACGTGTATCACTGTAGCACGCATCAGTATCGGTGTGTCTTCAACCACCAGATGAAGCAAGCTGCTGATGGAGAGGCTCAACAGAATTTCTGATTACGCGGTTACCTGTCCGCCACCCCGAAAAAAGGCACCGGGGGATGCAGCCCGCGGGAGTTCGTCGGCACAGTCGGCTGGAAAGTGTACCGTCGAGTGTTCCAAAGCGGTTTCGAAGTAATTTCGAGGTTGGACGATTGACGGGGTAGCCACCGAGAACGCTCGAGCGCTTTCGAGACCATAACGGAAGTAAAACGGTCGGCTTTAATTAAGCTTCGTTACGGCCGCCGTAGCTACTCTACCCCGGATTCTTCAGAAATTTTTAATTAAGAGTTACACGCCGATGTCTTGCGCGAGTTGCCCGAAACCCGCTCGAACGGAATCGATGACGGGCAGCTCGCGATTTACCTGGCGATCGATTCGCATTTAGGTCAACGTACACGGATCTGTATGTGTCCGAAAAATTATCCAAGTTTATCACGATTGAACCGCGAATTTTAAACAATTAGTAAATACTGTTTTTACGCGAATTTTGCTTAAAACTCCGTTCATTCAAGATTTGCTCGATTCAGAAGAAAACAACGAGGTTGTTCGCGTGTATAAACAATACTCTTCACAGACAAAAAGAAGACACGCAGATATATCCCAAATGTATAGCGGTATATTTTTATCCTCAGAGTTCCGCAAACTTCCAAGTCTTTTTACAATGGTCGATTCACGTGCAGAGGAATCTGCATGGAACGGAAGTCCTCCGATAATTTGCTCGTTAATGGAGCACCGCGCGAATAAGCAGTCACCGTCCACTACAATGGCCGGCGGCTGGCCCTTATCAATTACCAATTCGCGCCTCATTATCCAAGTTTCTTATTCGAAAGGAGCTCGAAGGAACGCATTTACGCGAGCCCCTTCCCAAGTTTTCTTCGGCTAACGTCTGCGAGAGATCTGCGGGTTCGTTCGAGTGGTCTTCGGTAACGCGGAGGCCCGGAGGAGGGGGGGGGGGAGAGGCTCTAAGTTTCGCAACAATGCCGACCTATATAGGTCTTCATTAAAGCCACGACCATTCGTCAGGCCGAACGGCATCCGTGACGCCTCTGGACTCTCGACCAGCGAATTAGGGAGATTTACGGCCCCGGGACGTGACCGTGGCGGCGTCTGGTTCCGAACCGACCGTATCCACTTTTCAGCTTGACCCCGGCCAGTCGTTACGGCCCTGACTGTTGACCCCGACGAGATACCCGAAGCGAACCGTGCACTGGCGTACTGGAGGACGTCGCCAACTGTTCACAAACTTATTTTTTATTCAATTACAATGAATTCTCGATAGATGTCAACAACACGGGTCTTGCCAACGTCGTGTATCGTCCAGGAGACATACCCGAGCAGTGTTATGTTTACACTCCTCGGTATACCCCGCGGTAGTGGGGATGGTTACGCGACATTCATCATCCACGTCTTGACGTCATACATATAGAGAAATCACAGTACATTGAAACGGTCTTCAATTATTCGGAAGCGCTGCTCAATTATTTAGACGCGCACCTTCGTCAGTTTTGGAAGTTTGGACTATTACCTTTCCAGTATCCATGTTTCATTCAATTGTTTACAAGCTGAGACGGCAGATTTTCCAAAAATTCTTCTTTCCACAATCATTCGGAAGCATTCTTCAAGTATCTGGTGCTCCTCTCGTGTTTTGAAAAATAAAAAAAAAAATACGTGTCGACAGTGGAGTTACCGATCAGCACAGAGGCAGATCATACCTCGAGGGATGAAGTGTATCGCTGCACAGGGTCCGTAAGGTAAATCTGATCGTTAGTGAATTAGAAGCGACTCGGGTAAGTGGCCTGCAATCAGAGTCTCCTAATAATTCTCCCCAGGCTGGCCAGGGCAATAATCATTCTGGGGTGTCCCTTTGGTCTGCGTCCTTCTGCCACGCATCGCGGCGACATCCCCCTCTGCAACCCTCCGCAGGGACTAATCGCCGGCGCTGCTAATGATTTATAACCGACGCGACGCGTGTACTTGCGCTGGGAAACCCGTGTGCGTGAAACACACACGCGCACACAGACAGACTAATATATATATATATTTTCGCTTGTGCGTGTATGTATTTACGTGGCTCGAACCGGCGAATCCTGTTGCGGACCCCCGCGGCGTTTACACCGTGGGATTGGGACCGGGTCTGCACACTCTCTGCGGAACGAGTGAGGAAACCGTTCTGGAACACGTTCGAGACCGGCCGGGCCGCGGGACTCTGTCTCTCGCACCGTGCTACCGGCTTCCGGTTGGCTAGCGGGAAGCGGAATACATCCTTGCCTCTGTGAGAATCATCCGACTCTGCTACTCCCCGTCTCACGATTAGGCTGAAACAAAGCGGATTCTTTTCCGGCTCGACTGTTCCGTTCCAGCGGACCCAGCAGAAAGCTTTCCGCGATTCCTCGGTGACAAACGCGGTTGCGGGGTCGCGACTGTCGATGCGCGGTTGTTGTCTTCGGCTGGCATTAACGGGCGAAGGCAGTCCCGGCTTTGTCAGCGCCGAGGGCGGAGGGTTGAACGCTGTCGGGGATGAAAGCGTCCTCTTTCTCTTATCACTAGACTGCGGATCCGTTATGCGAAATAAAAAATTGTCCGTGTCGATTGTAAGAGATCGAAGTTAAACGAAAATGTCTATTTTCGTTCCCTCGAATAGGCAAAAACAATGCAATGTAGAATCGGGCCCTAAGCTTCATTCTTCATGATGAATTTTACGATCGTTCTTCAACCCTTAATCGTGGAATACAAGCTTGCATCTAGACTGCAGATCGATAACCTCTTACACTGCGATCTAAAATTTATATTTATTGTACACCCACGTATTCCCTTAAGTATTGACTACGGTAAAATGTAATTTGTTATAAATACTTAGACGTAAAAATGAATTCCATCGCGGCGGACGATCATTTAAGAAATGTCTGGACACACACTACTCATCCTGGACTTCCTCTGTCTCTCAGGATCGGTCACGAGAGGATCGCGCGTCTTTCTACACAATTTGCAGCTAACGAGTAAACAAAAGGCCCGCTATTAGACACACCCTCAAGCTGAAATTTCGTCACGGACCCAAGGTCATGAATACTTGGAGAACGAGGTTGTATTCTGCACGGATGCGGGACGTTGAGGGGTGGTTCTCTCTCTCTTTCTTTCTCTCTCTACGCCAGTGCCAACCCCCGTCGAAAATCACGCGTTCGCAGACAACGATGATATTCTAACTATCCCACAGTGGCGAGTGGCATTAGGGTAGCGTGACGTGTGGCCGCCCCTGAGGTTCGTTCTCGTGAGGGGTGCCTCCGACATTCTCTCCTCTCTCTCTCTCTTCTCTTTCTTTCTTTCTCTCTCCCTCGCAATATGCTACCCCCTGCGCGGCGAGCATATGCCGGCGTCCCTGCGCGCACGGGTAATCCGATTTATTATATACGAGTTCATACGTCGGTATCGAGATTTTATCGCGATATCGATATCGGGCTGCGCCGGCGCCAAGGGCGGCGCGGATTAAGCCCCGAGGCCGTCCTCGGAAGGGATGCCACGAATTAACAGGCTTGTTTTACTCGATCCACCGACGCCCGCTCTCCCTCTCTCGCTCCCTCTCTCTCCCTCTCTCTCTCTCTCTCTCTCTCTCTCTCTCTCTCTCTCTCTCTCTCTCTCTCTCTCTCTCCCTGCGACTGCTGATAACGACGTATCCTGTCGTATTCGCGTCCGAGAAAGGGTGGCCCGACCCTCCCGGGAACGATAGGGATTGATTCGCCGCGATCCCAACGAGACAATGGACGCGTCCGATCGTGATACACTGAAAGAAAAGTAATCTTCCTCGCGCCGTTTCTTCTCGTCATGCCTGGGAAATTTATTTCCACGAATATACAGGAATTTTCAAACTGTCCAACATCCCCTTGATCTCCAATATCGACGCAGACTCGCGATCTCGAAGAAGATCTGCTAAACATGTGCGTTGTTCGTTTCTGTTAAATTCACATAAAATTCTGTTGGGCGAAAATTATTTTCCGGGGACAGGATCTAACATTGGTTGGAAGATTGAAGCTTTTTCTTTACAGCGAGCCCATGAAAATTGATGTGCGATTTTTTTGGGGGGGGTTGTTCTATGAAAGAAAAACGAGGAATAAGTTCGGTAGTGGAAAAGCCTCATGCTGTACTATTCTGGCAGATTCAAACGTCTGTAGAATCATCGAAAATTTTTTCTCGTGGCTGAATCTGCGACGAATGTAAAGACCGAGGCTTCCTCTTTACAACGATCCCTTGAAAATTGTTCTACGATTTTTTTTTTAGCCATTTTACAGAGCTTCGAATGAAAGGTGTACCCCAAACTTTGCGGTAACGTAAAGGCCACCATAAGGCTGAACGTGTACCACGTTTTTCTTTTATAAAACAGCTAAGAAAACATCGTACATCAATTTTAGAGTGCTCGTTGTAAAGAGGCTGCTTCACTCTTCGAATTCGCGGTGGACTCAGCAACGAGAGAAATTTTTCAACGATTCCACAGAAGTTTGAAGTTGGTGCATTTTCCAGAAGAATCGTGCCTTCGGTTTCCCACCCCCTAAGAGACGTCAAACATTGATTTATTGTCGCGCTACTATTTTCTACCAAATTATAAATACTCAGAATTTTTTCAAAAATCGAGAATTGCCAATGGCGAACCAATACCCTCCGAAGCCGCCATAAATGTGAAGAAAATCGTAGTGCGGGGGATCTATTCCCAGGAACCCCTTTTTCGTCCGAGGTCCGACTACTTAGTGGCTGTAAAGGTCAGAAGAGCCGAGCACACCGTCACGCGAAATTATTCTCCCAATTAAGCTAAGACGCGAGCCTCTCGGTCGCGGACCAGGCCGGCCGGTAATGCGTTAATTAAATCAAGACGGCGAGCGTGTGAAAAATAATTAAGGCGACCAGCCCACAGGGGACAAAGGGCCGTCTCAGAGAGACCGGCGGCGCACCGTTCGAAACAGAAAGGCGGTTCTCGCGAAGGAACAGGGGAATCGGGGTTCTCTCTGGTCTCGGGCTCGGTTTTCGCAGCGAGTTGCGTCGCTCATTGTGAGCAGAGGCTGTACTCTGTCGCGGTCGCTCGTGTGGACGAAAAAATAACGACGTTGGTCGGCTTTTCCTACGGGAAGAATTATCGGAGCCGGCCGCGGCGCAATTAGACAGGCTAGAATTAAATTAATAACAATCGTGACACAACCGGCTATAAGTGAAATTCCCTTTTGAGCGCGTTATTTTAATTAAAAGGCTGCGGGAGCGGCTGCGCAAGTGGATACAAGCTCGAAAAAAAGAGGAGAAAGTTACCCTCCTACCATCTCTTTCTCTCACTCTCTCTCTCTCTCTCTCGCACGCTCCCTCTCTCGCGCACGCGTGGAACTTTTATTCTTCGATAAATTATTTTTTATCGTGTCCGCATTGTCCCCGGGGATTTTATGGTCTCGCGTTGTTCGGATAAACGAGGCACCTCCGCCGTCCCCGCCACCCTAACAGACCTGAATATGTAAAGTTTCAATTTTCGTTATTTAACCTGTGCCCGCCGCTTTTAACGACGATTTTATTAATAACGACCAGCCGCGCGGAAAGTTTCCGGTTTTGTGCCGTGGCCCGCCGCCACTGCCGCCGCCATCGCCGTCGCCACCCTCTCTGCCCCCGACCCCGACCAGCCACTTCCGTTTCAGCAAGCCGAGGCTTTTTTCCACCGAAAAATAAGTTGTTCATAATATTTTCTCCGGAGGAGAGAGAGCGAAAGAGGCCTTTTGAAAAAATTACGCGAATCCAGGGGCCCGGAGTCGGCTACGATGAAATCCGCTCGGCTCGGCTCGGCTCGCAGTTCGATGCTCGCCGAATATCAAACGGCAGAAATGGTCCTGTATGGAAATTGAATGGTGTTCCTCGACCCTCCCGGGTGAAGTGCGTCCCCATGGCATGGCCACAGATTCACTTAGCACCAGTTAACGCGCGTTCTCTCTCTCTCTCTCTCTCTCTCTCTCTCTATCGTTCATGTTTTCCGTCCTTCTCTTTCGTTTCTCCCGCGGAAACTATTTAGCGTCCTTCTCCGGTTACCCTGCGCTACCCTCTGCCACCCCCTCGCCCTCCACCGGATTCTAGTGGAGCATACTTCGCGTCACCACGTGGCTCGCACGACCCTAAAAACCTCGCGAGTAAGGGGACACACCCCCTCGCCACACAATTCACGCCCCGCCGTGCGCGGCACAATGCGCGACGTATAGACTTTGTAATGCCAAAGTGCCTTCCAATTTTTAAACTACCCTACCGACGCTAATAATAAACTAATTTCACCCTCTGACCCGCCCGCGAAAACGCTACTTCGAAATCCCTGTCCCCCATCTCTTCGCACATCTTTCTGAACGGACAAAATATTAAAATCAATAGGAGAAATGCTCATTTACAATACCTTTCTGTTCCCAGCAATCAACATGGACAATTATATCGTTGCACGAAGATCCGCAATTACGTTGCACGTTGAACTCTGGTATCGGTACTCGCTTCTCTAGACTGGATCCTAAATCGAAACAGATTCTAGTCGTGGTCTGGCCGATTCTTATCTCGGAACCGGTACCATCATCCATGAGAAATGGGCTGTTGGTAGCCCCGTGGACCCGGTGAACTAAATAGGGGCGACGGGGCTGGTTGGCTCGTGTAGGCGTCAATCACACACCGCGCATATATTTACGAGAGCCTGGCTGCCGGGGGCGAGGAGCATTCTCGTCGCAGTGTGTGGCATCTATCAGACATCGAGACACACCCCCGAGGAGAACGGTAAGGAGAGAGAGAGAGGCAGAGAGAGAGAGACAGAGAATCCGCCCCCCTTCCGGCGTTCGGTTCACTCGCGGCAGGATGTTGGCTAAATAATGGGGCCCCGAAGGGAGGGTACGACGTGTCAACTGCCTTGACAGTGTTCTGACGGTTTCCTAGGTCGGAGACACCTACGTCGGCTCGTGGAGCCTCGACTCTAAGCTCCACAAAAGGGGTGACACCGTGGGGTACCAACCCCCGAAGCTCGAATTCACTACGAGTCGATCGAATCCACTGCACCGGGAACAAAACCGAATTACATCGAGCTTTCTCTGCGTAAACAAACCTAAAAAGGGAGAGACCTAAAATTCCATTGTACTACCGGGGGCAACCGCGTATCGGTTTACAGAGCAGGGGAGCAGGAGGGTGAGTCTCCCGAAAACGGAAATAAAATTTCCATCTGCGCGCAAATTACTAAAGCGATTAAAACAATGGCGGAGGCGAGGGGCCATGCCGGGCAAATTCGATTCCACAACCGTGTGCGAGACGCAAAGGGGGTAAGGACTACTAACGTCGCCGTCGTCGCACGGCCACGGGAACCGCCCCTAGGACACACGGGGCCCCCTCCGGAGACCGCGACATCGCCGCTACGCCACTCGTTTACACGAACAATCGCGCGTTTTCTGCGAACAAAAACGCTCCCGTCGACCTGTCCGAAGTTGCTGCGACAACAACTGTCTCGTGACGCGTGGCGGGGGTCAAGGGGGCACGCTTGCCACCGCTCGGACACGTTTCACGTTTCTCGTTCTCGTTCTCGAACGCGCGCGATTCGCCCTCTTCGTTACCGGCCATTGTCCCGCGACGCCGTGTCTCGCGAATCGTGTGAAACTGGAGAACCATCGCCCGACGGGAAGCCGCCGCCGCCATCTTTTTTTTTTCACCTCAACTTTCGCTCTGGCGCGCGACCCCCTCACGGAAACTAGCCCAGATTCGATGCAAACGTCTCCTGATACTCCACAACTATATCATCATCGCGGCAAGTAACGACTAGTTAACCCTGTCTTAACATTTTCCAACAAGCCTGGAAAATTTTCCTCTTCTTCAAACAATTAAAATATTAGGGGTACCCATAAGTAATCAATTATTTGCAAAGAATTTGTTTTGCCTTTAGTTCTGTACCGATCGTTGAAGAGGAAACGCGTATTCTTTTACAGTTTTCGGTAAAGCAGCCTGTGTTCAAAATATTCTAAAAAGTATAACTTTTTTTTAGAACCCTGTAATAAAATGGCGGCGTCCGTACCTTGCGAGGGTCATATTCGTCATTGCATACTTTTTCATTTTCATGCGGGATTTAATGCAACGGTAACAACAAAGAAAATTTGCGATGTTTATGGAGATGTATTGAAGGTCAACAAGTGTCAACGTTGGTTCAGAAGGTTTGCTGCTGGTGATTATGATCTCTCTGACGGGCCTCGAAGTGGACGACCAGTTGAATGTGATAATGACAGCCTAAAATCTCTAGTGGAAGCTGATCCAAAATTAAGTATACAAGAATTATCCAGAAGCCTTGGACCCACACGGTCAACTATACAAAGGCACCTACACGAAATGGGAAAGGCATATAGGCAAGGAAATTGGGTACCGCATCAATTATCTGAGACCAACAAGAATATTCGTCGATGAATTTGCACTTCATTGCTATCCAGATTTCGTAGAGATTCATTTTTTAGCAGAACCGTTATCGGAGATGAAAAATGGATTCTTTATGATAACATAAAGCGTTCCGAGCAATGGCTTTCTGCAAATCAAACTTCAATATCAACCCCTGAACCTAGCTAATCACTTAGAAAGGTGTTACTGTGCATTTGGTGGGACTGTCGTGGCATAATTCACTTTGAGTTGCTGAAACCTGGAGAAACAGTTACTGCTGAGTTGTATTGTCAGCAATTACAACGGCTGTATTCAGAACTATTGACAAATAGGGCATCTTTAGTCCACAGAAAAGGTGTAATACTGCAAATTGACAATGCCCAGCTCCATACAGCGAAACTTACTCAGGAAAAAATCAAAGAATTGCAATGGGAAGTTTTACCGCACCCCCCATACTCATCGGATATTGCTCCCTCTGATTATCATCTTTTCAGATCTCTGGAGCATTATTTAAGAAATAAAACATTCACTTCTGTAAAAGATGCAAGGAGGCACCTTGAGTCATATTTTGCTTCACGACCCCTGGATTTCTATAAGAGGGGAATTGAAAATTTGCAGGAAAGATGGCAAACTGTCCTTGATAATGATGGGGATTATATAACAAATTAAGAAATAAAAACCTGAATTTACTACAAAGTTTGTTTTAGATTTCAAAATAATTGATTACTTATGGGTCCCCCTAATACATTCAATCCAATATGAATAGTAAACCTACCACAGCCGGTCAAACGACCGGTTTCAGAGTTTTGAATTTACTTAATTTTTTAGATTATTTCTTTATTCAAGCATATGTTATAAGAAAAGTCGTACAAAGTCTAAATAAATTCAATCTTGTTATTGTCATAAGACAATACATACTAGCCAATTTAAATGCTCGGTAGGTTTAGCGTTAAATACGTTTCTTGGAAGGATGAGAGGGGGTTGCAGGCTCGAAGATAACGGAACAAGTGTTTCTGGGATTGATGTGGGTTTAACAGGGTATGTTTGGCAACAGTGCGAATGTGTCCCGTTGCCGGTCCAAGGGTTAAGTATTTGGATCTTTGTACGTCCGATGATGTGCTCGAACGGTACAAGGGTGACTCGTAGGCCGCCACTTACCCGGGGCGTTTCTAAAGCGACGCGAAATATGGGCGTTAAATAGATTTGCAAGCTCGTTGTCCGTCAACGAGAACAACGCTCCTTTTCTTCTTTGGCTCGAGGCTGGGTGTGTGCTCGAGGGGACCCTTCCATCGGCTCGGCCGATTTAAAAGGATGTTCGTCAGGTCGTAAACCTCGATGGAATGACTCGGACGGATTTTATCGCGCGCTTTAGAGTCCCGATCGGAAGAGTGGTCCCCCTGAGGACGATGTTTTAGACTTAGTTTAAAGTATCCCGGGACCCGGTTATTGATAGGCCTCGCGACGCTATCGCGAGAATTGACCCGAGCCCTCCGGAGGGTCGCGGGAATCAAAAACTCACCCCCGCAATTTCGCTGCCATAAAGACCTCGTGAGTTCTCCAGGACAATCGACGACGTATACGTAAACATCTGTCACAAATTTCAGCGGGCACAATTTTACCAAAAAGTGCTCGACCAAGGTCTTCCATCGCAGCTTACATCAGAATCGAATAAAGCCATTTACCTTGTTTTAAAAACGAATTCGAAGCAATCGATAAAGTCAGAGCGCCGAGGAACAGGCAGAAAACAATGTGGGCAAATTTAAGCAGTCCCGATCGAGAGAGGCAAGTTTGCCGAGCAATTACGTTGCTCCAATCAGCACAGTCTATTCGTAGATCGAGCTGGAAGGAGTACACGTTCGATCCGCGTCTCTGTGCTCGTCTTTCGTCGAGCTCAGCGATTTCGGGGGAGGGAGAGGGGAGGGGGGCTGTTTACACGATTTTTGTTTCTCCCTTTCGGTCGTTTGTCTCCGGGAAGAACCTGCCCCGTTGCACGCCGGTGTCAGAGAGCCGGTTCGCCGATGCTGCTGCTGCTGCTGCTGTTGCGGGGGTTGGAAGCGCGGGGCGCAGGGTAAACACTTGTAGATTTGGCGCACGTTGCCAACGAATGGCCAAATAATTGGTGAGTTTCGCGAATCGAGTCGGTGTGGTGGCACTCGGCACTCCCGACCAGGTTTTCAGTTCTCTGTCGCTCTTCTTTCGACAGAGTGTGCCCTATCCCCATGCCACTGCCGCCGCCGCCGCTGCTGCCGCTGCTGTAACACCGTTGCACGTCGTACGAGCTTGAATGTTGGCATGATTGGCGCCTCGTGCGACAGCCTCGACACGACCGGAATTCCTGATTATTCGTGGCCGCCGCCGCCCAGCGACGGCTGATTATTATTTTAGAACGTACGACGGGGTTTTGTGCTCCGTTACAATCCATCATCTCGGCGTTATCGATACTCGCTCGACGCGACTCGACCGTCCGTGAATCGAAATTGTCTCGCGGACCCATTCAAATCTCTCGGCAATTTTTTATTTTTTTCACCGCCGGAACGTTTTACCGCGACTGATAGCGGGATAAAAAAAAATTCCCCGCGATGCATTAATTGTTCGACCACTGGGCCCGGGTTCGGCGATCGCCTCGGGTCGTCGGTTCAACTTCTCAAAGTGTATTCCCTTCGGGTGGATCATGGTAGATCACTTTCAAGCTTGGTCGCACAGCTTGAACAGGTACGAAGTGGCTGGGAAGCGGAATTTTGGATCTCTCGGATCTCTTTTTCAGTTGTGAATAACAACCTCGGAAGAAATTGCAACGGTACATGAATTTTCAAAATTTGTTGGATTATGATTAAAATTGCTGTCAGTTTTGAGCAATTTAGTGAGAAATACTCAACACTTAACCCTTTGCACTCGAAGCTATTTTAACTCCAAAACGAAACATTTCTTCCGACCTAGAATATTTCTCTTCTGTATATTTTTTTCTTTCATGTCATACACAGGAAAATGGTGCAATTTACTCGTACAATATTGAAGTGTTTAGTAATCTGTTAAATACAAAACAAATTTACTAATGTGAAAAATATTTTGAACCATGATACAGCAATTCTTAATGGCGCCTTACAGTCGCCATTCGAGTGCTAAGAGTTAATCTTCGATTTTCACACAAAACTATTACAAGTGAAGGAGATGCTCATTTTACCTACTTGCACTGAAGCATTTTCAATGTTAATAAATCGAGCGCTATACTGATGGCTTGTATCCGACACACTGCCTAATGCAGTCTAATTATTCGGCTATTCGATGATTCTTGCGAGAAACATCGAGCGTCTCTGGAATGTGTCTGCAATTTAATCAACCCTGGCGTTCGTTCCTTTATTTTTGGCAGGGCCTTGCTCAGGCGACGTTCCCCCGGTGTCGGCAGGATCAAATGGATCCTAATTGGTGCAGGGCGATTATCAGCCATCAGGTTTTCCCCCAGCGTGGAATTTTATTTGGACCAGCCAGCCCCGGAAACTGTCGCTTCGTCGATGCGGGTCAAGCTGAGCCAGCTTTCGGCTCAGCTCGGGGTAAAAAAAAAGAGGAGATCGTGCGCGCGTGCGCGATTCGGGGGGGGGTGGGTTAGTTCGAGGGTGTCACGGCACAGGCACGTTACGGACACTCATACACAGAGAGAGGGAAGAGAGAGAGGTGGTGAGCTTTATAGAAACACGAAAGCGTAGGTCTGCACGGTATCCGGTTTGCTGGCAGCGGCTGGCCGACATATTTTATAATTGATTCCGGCAAATTCGATCGTCGATAATGACGTGTAAACACTAATTACGCCGCGGCGCCACTAATTAGTGGCTGCCGGGGCGTCGTGGGCTGCGCCTAGCCCCGGCGGCCGGGTATTAATTAATTAGAGCCACTCTGCCGTACCGGTGATTGCACATGGCGCGTCATACTCTGCCGGGAGATCCTACGCTCGAGGAGGAACAGCTTGATAACGTCGTCGCGCACTTAATTGCCGATAGCCTGGCTGAACTTCGCCGCTGCGAACGTTCCGCGGTCTTTCCGCCGCGCCGCGACGGCGAAAAATTTTCATTATAATTAATCGACACGATTTTTCACCGTCCCCGGAGCTTCTCGATCGTTCGCCGTTCCAATTATGAAAAACGCCAGACTCTTTTAACGATCCCGGATACCGCGACTATAACCGGAAACTGTGAAGTTAAGAAAACGACTAGGAAAATCGAAGGACGAGGAAGTTTTACATATTTCCATAGCGTTTAACCCCTGTAATAGTATTCGAAGTCCGTCGCGGACTCCGTCGTAACCTCAGCAGAATTTTCCGAGCAGTAAATTCTCTCTGCCACGAAATAATTGTAAATACGAAGCTTCTTTATCTTCCATCGTCCATTGTCGACGTCGTCTGAAGCTACAGACCGGTCGCTCGAGAAATTTGTAAAAATTTCTTCGATTGATCAAAGTACAATAGTCCGAAGTAACAGGATGCCATTGGAAGTATAGAAATCTCGAAAATAATTAATCGACGACGGCTTTTGTGCTCCTCGGAGGAAGCCAATGATTTGCGATCGTAATTGCGAGCCTCTCGCGACGTTTTTAAGGATCCTGGGGCGAGGGGAGAATTAAGAAGAGCTGGGAGAGAAATCGCACGGGTGGGAGGAGAGAAAAGAGTGGTGATCCAGGGGAAGAAGGAAGTTCATGCTGCTTCCCGTCGCCGGCTCTTTGACTGATGATTGGCAATCGGTAAGCCGATTACGAAGGCCGAGTGAATGTGCTCGCCGGGCCGAGTCCTGGTCGAACCCTGGCCCTGCTTTCGCTTGCTTGCCTGCTTGTCTACGTTCTCTCTCTCTCTCTCTCTCTCTCTCTCTCTATATATATATATATATATATATATATATATATATACATACACATATATACATACATATACATATGTATGTATATATGTATATATGGTATATATAGCATGGAAACCACCCCGTGTGCCACGGCAGCCAGCGCCGCCCCCTACGCCCTGGAAACCAGCCCTCGGTGATCTCCTTATTAACCGCAGCCCGGTAATTGCGATCGACGAGCGATTACGCCGCGCCTCGCTGGCTGCGCTCTGCGGGCAGGATTAGGCAGATTAGTCGCCGGTTATGCTGCCGGATAATTGATTGCGCCCGACTCCGATCGCGGCGCAATTAAAGGCGGCCTCCCTTATGACAACTCACCTGAGACTGATCCGAACGCGGCGACGTCTGCCGCGGATTAAATCGCCCAATTCCGCACAGAACCCCTCCGGTTTTTTCCCACCTGAATTTCTTAACCTGCCTCCACCATTTCTCATTAGCCACAGAACTCTCCCAAGGCTTCTACTCCTTTGTGGTTGACCTTATACAGCGTTTACCTGATATACACTACCGCTCAAAAGTACCCGGACACTCGGTATTGGTAAGTTCCACATTGGTAATTTTTAATTTAGAACGTTAGATATTTCACAAGAGACTAATAAAAATCGATCTTAGTCACTATTTTAGGCCCTGAAATAACTTTTATGCAATGCTAATACATATTTCGCGAGTGTCCGGGTACTTTTGAGCTGTAGCGTATGTCCAAAACACAGGTCTAGTCAGGGACATATATCGGCTAGGAGATACTATTATTTGATCCACGCCGAAAGTAGAAAAGGACAGCGAAGCTCTAGAGCCCTCGGTTCACGCCCCCTCACGGGGTATACCCCGCGGCAGTGGGGATAGTTCTGGGACTTTTATCGACCAGGCATTTGGGACATATATAGAGTAAACACCGTATTCGTAATTTTCTTCTCCTCGGTTGCGTTGACTACGTTAGTCACTTACAATTAACCGGTAGACGATTGTAATGCTACGAAAACTATTTCTGATGTTACTACATTAGCATTTAATCCTTAGGACTACAGTCTTCTATCGATATAAGACGACGATGTTCTTTCCCCGACAAGAAAATCTTTATCCTCTCTTCTTTCTGTGAAGTTGTTCGCTCGACACCGCTTGGTGCCAGAACGAGAGGGTATAGCTACTCTTTCCTTTTCCAACGGAAGATATCGCTCTACGAGCTCTCCATTTATGGTACTCATAAAATCTCAGCCCACTCAAGAACAATGACAAGCCGAATACAGTGAATTCTCGATATATGTCAATAACACGGGTCTTGCCAGCGTCATGTATCGTCCAGGAGACGTACCCGAGCTGTGTTATGTTTACACTCTTCGGTGTCCGAGGCCTCTCGAGTTTCGAGGCCCCATACGGAGTTTACCCCGTGGTAGTGGGGATATTTCCGGGACATTTATCATCTAGGTCTCGGCGATATATATACAGAAATCACTGTACTTATCCGCAATACGTCGAAAGGTGTACTGAGCTATGGTCCTATATCGAAAGAAAACTGTATTCACTGTGTTATTTATCCATTTTGTAGAACACAACTAATTAAGTGACGGGTTTGACATTATGGATCAAATACTACTAAATACAAATTACTTTCTAGTCCATTTTCGCAAAGAATCATCGTTCTCTGATCGCTACCAAGGACACGTTCCATGGATTCGAATTTCCGATCAGGTAAAGGTGGAAACACATGACCAGCCGATTTTCATTGGATCTGCATTTTATGAAATCGCGTTCGTAACACCTGTAATTCTCACACGACGGATACAGATGGCGTCGAAACGTCGACGAGGATTCCCTCAGCATCGATTCTCCATATTTCTCTCGGCGGTGCACGCGTCGCAAAACGAAGAAATCAACACCGCGACCGCTCTTGAAAAACGGTACTGAAAGAGCGCGTGGACTCTTTTCGCCGCTATAATTTACCCATCGAACGACCTCTGCCGTCGTTTCTCGGTGTGTTTCCCGATCATTCTATTTTTTCCTAATCCCGGCCCTCTCCATTATTTCTCGCGTGGAGGGATTTTTTGTCACCTCGATTCGTCGGGAAGAATCGCGTCCTCGGGGGGAGGTTAAATCGTGTCGAGAGAGAAAGAGAGAGAGAGAGAGAGAGAGAGAGAGAAGGGTAGAAAGAGCGAGGGAGGCTGGCGTTGAGGCGACGATTTACCGCGAAATCGGAGCACGTGTTCCTGGCACCAGAAGCCAGCGCTGACAACCTCCAATAACTCAAGCAAGCCTTCAAGCCCGCCTCGACACCCCCTTTAAATTGCAAGGTCCAGGGCCGCGCCGTGCCGGTGCATTGACAGATGTACACACGCCCCCCTCGTGTCGACCTCTGTATTAAATATGTGGTCGCAGGGATCGTGGCTCCGCGGTCGTGCTCTCTTTGCTCGACCGGGAAATTAAGGGAGGAAATCGAGAGGGAATAATACCAAGGGCCGGGAGAAAAAATCTCCAGTCCAAAACCGTTGCTCCGCGATTTACGGAGCGGTACGCGTCGCTGATCTATGGGAGCTTCTCCGCTTTACATCCTCTGCCACTTGCTTTTCCAATTTTAACGCGGCCGGTACTCGCGTGAAACTTATTCGGAAGTTATTCGAATTGGAACCTCGGTTGTCCGAATTAGGACGTTCGGATAATGGAACTGTTAAGCTTCTCTGTGGAGCCAACTCCTTGCGACTTGTTTTGATAAATGTGATCATTTTCGACCGATTCACGTGTTACGGCGACCCGTATCCCGAATTCAATTGAGACTATGCCTTCTGGAGAAGCACCCCCTCGATTGGCTAGGTCACCCTTTAACCGCGTTTGTTTTCACGGGGTGTAAAATCAAGTTATCGGCCGATTACCCTCCGCGGCCGGGCCCGTGCGCGAAATCACGGGGGCGCAAATACGAGATGTTTGCGTTAAAAGGCAATATGTACTCGAGCCCGCATATTTGCGCGGGCCGTAACTCGAAGCAGGGCAATGTTTGGCCTGCTAAAAGTCCTCGGTGGCATCTTCCGCGTCATCGAGAGGACAGCGGCGCTTCTCTAAAAACGCGGCGACACGTGTCGTGCGCGCGCGACGCTCTGAAAGGGGTGCCACCGTGGCCCCGGGTTTTCTGTGTACAAAATCAAAAGGGCGGGGGCGAAAAGCTTAAACGCCGCCTGCTCGGTTTCGCACGGTTTTTTCGGCCTCGTTAAACCGTGCCGCGACTTTCTCCTTGACGGAGAGAGTGAACGAGGGGGTGGATACGCCTCGAAGGTTCTCCATACGACAAAGTCAGTGTGTATTTCGTGCATCCTACTTCGTCGATTGTCTTCGATGCACGCTTGGCGACTGTAGTACAATGATTATTTGAACGAGAGCTTTTATACGGAATAAAAACCGTCTGCAGTAATTGTCATGTACAGCTATGGAGTTCCGTGACGGGGTACGGTGATTTTTCGCAGGAAGTGGACGCAGGAATTTTCGGTTGTACCGGCTCCTTTTTCGAGGTTCTCGAAACGCGGATCGAATACGGACGAAATCCTTTCATTCCGGGCGGAAGAGCAGCGAATTTTCTGTTTAAAGACGAGGCAATATCGACGCGAGAGGAAACTGGAACGTATTCGGCAAGAATCGACGAATAATCGATGGAGGATGTTTCTCGAGGGGGTCGGGGATGACGAATGGGAGCGTGACTACTCGGCGGAAGTTTTTCTGGATAAAAAAAAAGAAGAGGAGAGAGTTAGAGAGTGAGTGAGACGGCAAGAGAGAGAGAGAGGAGAGTAGAGAGGAGAAGAAGGAAAAAATCATGCTCGCCCATAGAAGCACCCTTCTTGTCTATTCACTCGAGTTGCCCTTCGCCAGCTCTATCGATTTCTTTTCATCGCGATACGAAAATAGTTTCGAGTGGCCCCGACGGAACTCGAGGGCTTCTTAAGGCCGACGAAAGGGTGTACTTCTTAGTGACAGAGAACCCAAAATGGCGTCCCGATACAGGAACACCGTTCTACACGGGAAATGCATTAAATTCGCCCGGTCGACCGAACTCTGACGAAAGAAAAACAGGTAAACCGCCCTAGACGTCCCCCGTTTCTAAATAACGAGTCAAAAATTCCAATGGTAAAGAAAACAAGGGGTGAGAAACCATATCGTGCATGCGGGATGTCCTTGAATTTGACGTACAATCGCAGGAAGGAAGATTCGTCGCGAAAAAATAAATCTAAAGTGCTGAATGAAATATATACACTCGAGACTTTTCGCTACTTAATTCCACAATAGTTGTATCACAGTCGAGTACATTCATTTTCAAGCTGCTTGGGAGATTCGCGGGTCGCTAGTGTGGGCAGTTGGTCAGTGACCGTGGTCATTCACGATCACCGCCATTCATAACCATATATTTTCAAACATCCGTAACAGCAGCTCTTGTCAAGACTGTTTCCGTGACCTCAGATCGTTCGGTCAGTGACCAGGATCTCTCGGTCAGTGACCGTGATCATACACAATCCCTCCAAGTCGACGAATAAAATTATGAATGCCTCTCAAACCAATCGGTAGTGCATTGAACAACCTTCTGGCCTTGATTTCTCGAAAAACGAAGCTTCACCAGCAGAAACCGTCCTCTGAATACTCGATACACTTTTCTATCGAAGACTCGAGCTTTTCCCGATCGATCCCTGATACACAGGGGCACCGTGTACACTCTGCAGCTGCCACAAGCACCGACGATAATGAAATCCACGAAGGTGAGCGTAGAATGTAAGTCTGGGTCGCGCGTTAATTAACAAAGAAACAACGACGGACGAGAAAATCGCGGAGAAAACGGACGCGAGCAGAAGAACGGTGCATGGCAGGGCAGGCGAGGCAAGAAAGACGGAACAAAGAGCGCACGTAAAATTTATACACGTCGACGAACCTTTCTAACCCGACCACCGGGATTGCGTTTCCTCGCTTTCCATGAAAAAAAAACCCGGGAAACGCGAGTTGTGGCGAACAGGCGAAGGGGGTGTGTCGTGCGGGTAGAAAGAGAAAGAGACGAAGGATATTTTAATTGGACTGAATAACAAACCGCGATTGTTAGTGACAATCAAGCCCGGTCGCGCGCTGACGCGAGTCTGTGCCCCCCTTGTTCCCTTCGCCCCACCCCCGCCCCCTGTTCCCCAACGATTTTCCGTCTTGCGCCCGCTGTCGAACGCTTTCGACCCCCACGGGCTCGTAATAAATCGTGGCCTGTTTTTCAGAGCGCGCGCGATACAACAGCGCTCGGCCGTGGCTTCATCGTTTGTCTCGCTGCTGCTGGCTCGAGCGAGAACTGGGGTGTGGACTGCTGAACCGCCGCGATAATTGAGCGGCTCCAAATGGGCACACGATGTAAGTGCCACAAGTGAACGTGTTCGCAAATTAAAAAGGCCCGACCGTCTTGCCGCGAACCCAGAAACGAAAATTTCTACGATACCCCTGGAACCCTCGAAATCGGAATTGGAACATATTCCTCGGTGAAGTGATGGAAATCCTACTTCCTCTACGACTTCAATTGTCATTTTAACACGTGGTTGAACGTAACAGTTCAAAGGTTGCTTTTCCTATGATTAAAATATTCGTAATTGCCATACCAGTTTACATCTATGAGTCATCGATCTACCTTCGGATGTCGATCGAAATCCTGGATTCCAATCTCCGCTAAAACTTCAGTTCTGAATGGCGAAGTCAAGGAGTAAGTAATTTATAGTTATGTCTCTGCAATGTGGCTCATTTTCTTGAATCGTTGTTGTTTGGAAATTAACCTGGTCGATTGTGCAAGCAGTTGTGACCAGCTGGTAGGAGAGAGAGCCCGAGGATATTGCGATTAGCTTACCGACGGAGCAGATTAAGAGGTAATGACTGTGATTTGCGCGCGTGCAATAATGCGGCCGAGCATCGGCAGTATTCGAGCGTGCAATAATCGGCGCTCTGGACGTTTATGCAGCCGTGGTTGTTGGCCCTAGCAAACCACAGTCACGAGAATGCTGTGATACGATTTTTTACAAGTTTTTACACTGCTCTAAACACAGTGGAAATTTTTCTTATTCTCAAATCGGTATCGATCCTTGGAGATTCGGGAGAGTTACAAGAATTGATTGACTGAGTATTATTGTTCCGAATAGTGCAATGAATTCTCGATATATGTCAACAACACGGGTCTTGCCGTCGTTTAGCGTTCAGGAGACATACCCGAGCCGTGTTATGTTTACTCTCCTCGGCGTCCAAGGTCTCTCGAGCTTCTAGTCCTCTCACGGGGTATACCTCGCGGTAGTGGGGACAATTCAGCGACGTTTATCATGCAGGCCTTGGCGACATATATGGAGAAATCACTGTATTATTATATTTGACTAAATTATTTTTCTAGGAATGTGCGTCGGTTTCTGTGAAAGATTGTAAACAAGGGATTTATTTATTTGTGTCCGTGTTGGCACACCCGGTAGACAGGGTCAGCGGGCCTCTATCTTGGGAATCGAGGAAGGATTTTAGCACGAGGAGAGCCGCGAGGTAGGCAAGCCTCATAAATACAGTTTATCCGGTGGCACGCCCATCCACGCTCATTATTCCGAAATATCTCATTCCAGCCAGCATCGGCGAGGCCCCCGTCGTCGTCCCGTCGTGTCGCCAGATTTAAAAAAGTCTTATCTCAGACACAACCGGAGACAGAAACAGGAAAGGAGAGAAAGGAGTGAGAGAGAGAGAGAGAGAGAGAGAGGGTTCAAGAAAGAGTGAGAAAAGGAAACACGAGGGTAAGGATTGGAAATAAGAAAGCGAGGCGGGAGCGCGCGATCGCAGAAAGCTTGCCTCCCCATGGGGGAGGACCAGCGGGAAACGTTAATTGTCCAATAAAGCCGAGTTACGGCTGGCAAAAATATGCCGTTAACGGCACCGTAAGGAGACCTGGAAATGACGCGGAAAGACGTTACTTCTCGCTTAACTCCCGTCGCACCGGCTCCACGAGGACCGTCTTATTGGACCCCTAATTTCATATTTTTTCATTCCCTGTTTAAAAGCCTTGCAAATCATTCTCGTCGCGAAGCTGCTGTCGATTTTTCGCATCGGATACATTCCTTGGTTCCTTCCCTAATTTCTAGTACATTCTCTAGTCTATGGGCTGAATCCTAGGGAATTCCCTTGTTTACTCCACTTCATTTTCTCGTTCCTAGTTCTATCTCCAGTCTCTTCCCTAATCATTTGTCTTGTTCCTTCTCTAGTCTCCTCTCTAGACCCTGGTCCCTTTCATAACCTCTCTCTAGATCCCAGTTCTTTACTTTATCTTTTTTCTTTCCTAATACGGTGAATTCCCGATATAAGTCATTGCGAGACTCGCGTTTAAAGGTCACTGGGACTACCCACACCACCGCGGATAGTGACTTTTACATTTCCAGCGTGCACTGTGTATTTCAAATGCAACGTTCGGCGAGAACTGAACAGATTTCGTCTAAATGTCACTCGCCAGAACCGCGCAAGTGACTTATATCGAGATTTTACTGTACTCTGCTCAATCCGTCCCCTAACTTGTACTTGGTTCGTCAAAGGATTAGAAGTGACGAACTAGAAAATGAACTAGACAACGAACTAAGGAATGAACTAGAGAATGCACTGAAGGGTAACTGTGTAATCAACTGGTAAAAACCTCGGTTTGACAACTGAGATTTTCGAGCACGCGTGAAAAAAATTGAATAAACGTTTGAGCGTATCCGAACCGTATCCAGAGCATCGGGGCTTCGAGGACTGGCGTCGTTCGGTGGCTAATTATCCGGGAAAGTTGCGTGGCCCGGCAATCACGGTCGCATTCAGCCTGTCCACCGATAATGGCCGCTTCCCGGAGCCTGGCCGGCGCGTCTCACAGGATCAAAATATTTCAATCCGAGGCGCGCACGGAGCCGTGACACAATGCCGGCACGTGTTAATGGGATTAGTTGGGTTGCTAACGGAGAGGCCTGTTGGAGACACGGGACCGGGGACGAGACTCCGGAGCAACAGCAATCTCAGCCGCAGCAACGGCAGCAACGCGTTGCCCACGCATGTATCTCCTTCCCGTTGTCAGGATGTGCTCGGCTGTCTGCCACCGAGGAGTCGGACCAGACTGCTACACCTTTACATAATCCCGATATTTATAGATATTTGTTACGGCACTACGTGGCACGCATCAAGCGAATAAAATTTCATTGCGTTCCGTGGGGACTTGGCTCTTTCTCTCTCGCTCTCTCTCTCTCTCTCTCTCTCTCTCTCTCTCTCTCTCTCTCTCTCTGTCACTGTATCTTGAAAGAAGGAGAGAAAAGAAGGGAAGCAACAGTTAATCGTAGGGAACGAGATACGAGGCTGGAGGAGGCGCACGCAGCCAATAGAGCTCGTTCCTCTGGAGACAATCGCGCCGTAAAGAATACGTTGCGAAATCCGCGGCGAGCCTCGATTCGGGAGAAACAATAAGTCATCGGATTATCGTCGGGAAAGACCGCGAGCGCGACAAGAGAACTGCAGCTAAAAGCGTGGAGAAAAGGGAACACCGGGGACGCAATCCAATGACCTAATAAATTTCTACCAATCACCGAAACCACTCCGTCGAGAATATTCCAACGACGACGGAGAAACACGCCCCATTAGTCGATTAATTGCTACGTTACCGCCGATGGCAACCCGTCCACCGTCGTTACCGAGGCTCTCCACCACTATTCTACCATGATGATGCTCCACGAATTGCAGAAAAATCATACTGACATCCCGGACTCGAGAAATGACGGTCCTAACATAATTGGTGCCAAATGTGTGTCATCGGCGGTGCCTAATACTACCATTCTTTTATGTTCTCCTATTGATACAACAATCGGATTGCGCGGAAACAATCATGGTAATTCTGAATCCTGTATATTCCGTATTATGAGCAATCTGAAAATTAAATTCTGAATTCTGAATTATGAATCCTAAATCCTGAATACTGAATCTTGAATCCTAAATCCTGAATCCCGAATCCTGAATCCTGAATACTGAATCCTGAATCCTGAATTCTGAATTCTGAATTCTGAATTCTTAATCCTCAAGCCTGAATTAGGACTTCTGAATATTTAATTCTGAATATTAAATTCTGAATTATGAATCCTAAATCCTGAATCCCGAATCCTGAATCCTGAATACTGAATCCTAAATCCTGAATCCCGAATCCTGAATCCTGAATACTGAATCCTGAATACTGAATCCTGAATTCTAAATTTTGAATATTCTGAATCTTGGCTCTTGAATCCTGTATCCTGAGCAATCTGAATCCTGAATATTCTGAATCCTGAGGACTCTGACTCCTGAATTGTTTCGGAACCAAGAAAATGGGTTTGGCATTCCAGAGGCGCCCGAGGCTAGCCCACCCGAGCAAGGACTCCGGGAACAGGATCGCCGCGGGATTATGATTATCCTTGCCGGGAGGAACGAGTGATTTATCCTGTCGCCGTTCTCATTACCGCTCCCGGTCACATAATCCAACCTGCCGCCACACCCTGTTCGCGCTGACCGCTCGCGCATAGATTAAGGCACGTCCATATCGGCGTAGGTGCATCCTGCGGGACGCCGTGTAAATTAGCCGAACCATGACCGGAATATTTAGCACCTCGCCTTTCTTTAATGCGACCAGTGCTCTTTCAGCAACGCCACTTTATCCTAGTACAGCCAGGAGCCTCCACTGTAGGCGCTGCAGAACATTTTATTCATCATTTTCGATTTTGGAAAGCTCATTTTGAAACCTCTGTAAAATCATTAAACCTCGGAAAAATTTCATTTCGTGGCAAAATCCATCCCAGATTTGAAGATTAAAAGCCTGCCCTTTGCAACGGTCTCTTAAAAAATGTTTTCACGGTTTTATAGAACAAAAATGAGTAACAAGTTTCGGCGTGTAAAGTTCAGATGGTGTACCCTCTATCACTGTCAAGGAAGCAGCCCAAATAACTTTTCTATTGCTGATCATTGATAACTAGAAATGCTTTCGGACCACATACTTCACACCCAAGTGAATAACCTCCTGCTCGAGCCAACAGATAACGGAATAACGAACGACAGAAAAAGAAAAGAATGATCGATAAACGAGTTAACTCGTTCGAGCAGGCTGAATCTATAGGGGGGTTGAAACCGCGAGCAGATTTCTCGGTTAAATTTCGCGACCGGAAATCGGCTGTGACTTTATCCAGTATCTTGCTGTCCCCGGAATATATTCCAGGGAAAGATATAGCCCTTTAAGCGGAGATCGTCGAGTTTTTCCATCGCGTGTTCGCTCGACTAGGAAAACCCGGCCTGATAGGAAGCGAGAGTATGCGCGCGCGCGCACCCGTGGGTACGTGGGTTCCGAGGGGGCGAGGGAAGAACGTGGACGAGAACTAGACGGGGTGAGGGAGAAACGGAACGGGGTAGGTGGACGGGATTTTTACGGAGAAGAACATAAATATGGGGTATTATTCTGCCGGAGCTGGCCGGTCGGCCGGCTGTCCCTCTGATTTATAGGCTCGGCTTGTGAACACGGCTGCCGGTATTTTTATTTAAATTTAATACACTCCACTTGCCGGGTAGCCGACGCCGCCGCCACCGTCGCCGCTGCGCGGGGGTGTATTAGGCAGGTTTAATAAGCGGCCATGTACCAGTAAATATGTAATACGAGAGCGAGCCGTGCGTGCGTGCCGCTGATGATGATAAACGGCCGAAATTCTCGCGACTTTCCCTCCAACTAGCTGCGCCCTAAACAAAAGTGCCGAGCTAAACGAGGATATTCTCCTAACCTTTCGCCAGACCACTCGCTTTTATTCTAACTATTGTTGGCAGATCAGGAAACGATAGATCGGTAATTCAGTGATCAGTGACCGTCAATATGGTCCCAATATTTTATTCTATTTATTTCGGTGTCTCAACTTCATTCGGATTCATTACTAGATTAAAGGACTAAAATTCTATCTCCGATGATAGCTAAAGTGAACCAAAAAAATTAGTCCAATGACTCTCTTGGAAGATTGAGAATTTGTCAATTTACAGATTAATCCACTCGATTAAAATCTGCGAAGCTCCTCAAGAACAGGGCACTGCGTTTTTACCTGGCTCGTTAGCCAAGTTCTCTAAGTTTCGTGATAAAAAGAGAGTGTAGGTGAGGATTTAGGAGCAGCTTTTTGAAGATCGAGGGCAAGGGAAAGGAATCGGAGATCAAAAAGCACTTCGTCATGGTACTCGGTGTATCGATGTCCGTCGGACATTAATTCGGGGGTAGACTGTGTACAGTTGAGCTACCGATATGTACATACGCTAAGTCGATCCTTCCCGCATGATGGATCGAGTTAATGTACCGTATTACGCATTTACGCAACACGCAGACAGTGCGCTCTCGCGTTGATCCTGTGCTCGCAGAGTCTGGGTAAGGGTGACCGTGGGAGAAAGCGCAATGGGTGCTTCAACGAGCCAGGTACATCCCCATAATCGGGGGTTCCAAAGCATCGATAACATCCCTGCGCGATTTCATTCCTGCCGCGCCCTCCAACAGAGACGCGCTTGCTTCTTCCAGGTTTTCTACAGTTCCCCGTTTTCTAATTATCACTCGTTCTAGAACACAAAATTGGACCGATGTAATTCAAAATAGTGAGCAGACGAAAAGGATTGAAGCATGTCGATAAGTTATTAGAATTGTTAACGAAGAACAGACCTTTCAATTAGTTGGAATTGATAAAGAAAATTTTTATTTTGCATAAAGGTCCGCAGTCTAATTATCGTTTTTGTTGCGTTACTAATGAGCAGCAATCTTCAAGAAAAATATTCAGAGGATTAAATTGAGTGGGGGTTGTATAGAAATGGTGGAGAAAATGAGGGGTTGCTACACTGGAAGCGAAAATCTATTTTCTCAATTTCAATTGTGATACTTCAAGAATATTTTCTCTTATTATACTCCTTTAGTTTTTAATAATTAGCTGGTCCGTAATAGCAGCCCGGTGTTCAGGATAAATATATTCAGATGAATTGCCCAAGAATACTGTATTACGCGCGACGCACGAGATTAGAAATTTTCATTCTCATGCTAACAGCTGAGCATCATCACTGCCGTCATCTTTATTATTGCTCTCCATCCAACGGACCAATGTCAACACAAATAGACTGTGACCTATTGTACCTCTTCAAGAATATTTCCCATTGTGTTCCTTCAAGAACATTCTCCGCTGTAATGCTTTAAGAATATTTTCTACCGAGCAGAGCACAATAGACAAGCAACCGTATCAATCCTCCCCAACTTTCTCGTACAATTTCAATCCGATTGAAACATTGAAAATTTACAAACGACTTCCAGAGGCTTTAACCGAGAATTCTTTTCAAAGATCCAGTCGAAAGCGCGAGATAGGTGTCCAGCAGAAATGTCGGACACGTCCGCAAAAGGTATCTCTGTCATTTTCGCCTGCTCGCGCCTCGCGAAAATAGGAAGCTTCCTTCCGGAGGATTCAACGGGTTAGAGAACGGTCGGACGTCCTCGAAAAATCTGGCACAATGAAGAACGTCGGTGGTGTGGCCGGCAGACGTGCGAGGGAGTGGTTCATTCGCGGACAATATGTTTCCTCGTGCTTGCAACGACAGAGAGCGAGAGAGAATCGTCGAGCTAGGGTCGCGTCGCTTTTGGGGTGGCTCACGGGGCTTGTAACTCGGTTAAACTGGCACGGATATTTCATTAGCCGCCGTCCCCCGAAGAGGGCCGACCCCACGCGCGACCCCAGAAACCCACCACGAAGACAGAAAACCAGAGGGTACGAAGCGACAGATCCTCGAAAGGCATCGTCGCGCAGCGTTTCGCCGTTCGTCGAGGCCCGGTCGCATTAAGTCGAGTACCCCACCACCCCACTTTCCGCTAAATTGTTGACACGACAAATATATCGCTCCTGGTCCTGTACAGAGTCTATCTGACCCCCTAAGGGCGCCCGATTCGGGGGCACGACCTTGGCACGACCCCTGTTACGATTTTTCGAGTGATCCAGCACCGTAGAGATTGTGCCCGCACTTGGACTCACAGGTGTTAGTGTCAATGCCAATTTATTTTTGAAACTCGTTTAATATTTTTATTGACAAATTATTTCTATGTCCCTGGATTATCACTAGACTGCGGATTTTATGCATTTATGACAAAAATGGATAAGCACAATTCAAAGCAGCGGACATATTAAGATTTAAAGCCATCGGCGTATTGGTTTCAGCTTAATAAAAGAATAAAGAAATTTTTATTTTGCTCCTGTGTCTTGCAATCAATGCAAATATTTTTTATTTTGCATAAAGGTCCGTAGTCTAATAATTACAAATTAATTTACATTTCGAGCGTAAACGTGAGAACTGTGAAGTGCAACGTCATTGAATATCGCAGAAAATTTTGGTAATTCACACGAGAGTTAAAATATTAGAATAAGCAGGATATCGGTTTTCGTGGATGGTGCAGACGAAGAGACTGAATCGCTATGATTGAAGAGGCTGTCAGAACTGGCCAGAATCAGAGCATGGTCAAGTGTGACGAAACGAAACTTTCCAAGTGAAAATGCAGGATTCTCAGGGTCTTTTTTCTCCCGTTGCCAAGAAGGGTGCAGGAGGTGGCCAGGACATTCAGGGACGATTCACAAAAGGGACACCGCAGGAAATACTGGCGTCGCGTCCCGCGATTCCTCTCGCAGCGAAGGAAGTGCATCCCGTGGACGGTAGTATCCTTTAAATTCTGGCTGGCTTATTTCTGGCGAGGTGGTTGGAGTAGCTTAAAGGATGGTACAGCTGGTCAGCGCGGAGGGGCCGAGCTGTTATCACGGACATTAGCTTTCAACGGGTCTCCCAGGATATAAAAGTAGCCCGGGGCGGCCATTACTCGGACATTGTCCGCCGCGAGTCTCTTTCCTTCTTTCCGTTTGCTTTTCCAGCCCTGGAACCCAGCCCCCACGGTCGTCTCCTGTCTTTCTCCCTGGAATCGCTCGACCGAGGTGCAACCAGGAAGAGAGAGGGGGAGGGGAGGGGGGGGTTTAGTCTCCTTATCAGAATTCCTGGTCCGTTCCAGCGTCACCTTGTCGCAAATCCATTTCGCAGTCGGCGAATTTCCACTCGTACACGTCCCCGGATTCGGGACGAGGGCTGGGTTTCAATCGCACGAATTTCCTTCGGCTCCTTCAGCCCTTTTCCACCCCTGCTCCCGCCCCTCTCTCTCTCTCTCTCTCTCTCCCACTGTCTTTCACTCTATCTCTCTTTTTCGCTTTCTCTCTCTCTCTCTCTCTTTCTCTCTCTCCTCGGCCGCCGCTCTCGATTTAGAGACGAAAATGGAAGAAGAATCTCTTAATGGATTGTGCCTAATTCGAGAGAGGGTCTCCTCCCAGCTGTATCGGGAAAACGAGGACGTAGGTGGCTCTTTTCGCGAGCGACTCACACGCCCACGCTCTGCCGCTGCATCGTGTTCTACCAACACAGAACTGTCATTTTTGTCCGGGGAAAGAGAGCACACGGAACAATTTATCTCCGTCGGTCTTTTCCAGCAAACTTATTCCCGTAATTACTGCGCGATACGGCGCTTCTAATATCCACTATTGTAGCGAGTGGATTGCAGAACGAAGACATTACAAGAATTTAAGAATATTCATACAATTGACTTGGACAAATTTTATCATCCTTGGGATGAAGATTCGTCCATTTTATGTTTTTAGATAGCACAAGAAACTCATAATTGGTACGAATCGGCTCCAATTAAATTAGCTTATATTAGTACAAATCGGATCAAATTAAACTAGTCTATATTAGTACAAAGCAGATCAAATTAAATTAGTATATATAGTGAATTCTCGATATTTGTCAACAACACGGGTCTTGCCAGCGTCGTGTATCGTCCAGGAGACATACCAGTGTTATGTTTACACTCCTCGGCGTGCAAGGTCTCTCGAACTTCGCGGCCCCTCATGGGGTATACTCCGCGGTAGTGGGGATAATTCCGCGACTTTTATCATCAAGGCCTCGGCGACATGTATACAGAAATCACAGGATTAGTGAAACACAAATTGCAATTTTTAAGAGTGTTTATACTGTACTCAATAATTCAGCTGTGCCAAAAGGAAACTTTGTAATCTTCTTCTACATTGTGTTGTATACTGCTGAAGAACAGTCTCGAACGAAATGATTAAATGACGGTACTCGGTACAACATGATGGTTCACAAATAGCTGTTGCTGTAGAAGGATCCATTAAAAAGTCTGTAGATGGACTTTGGAAAATTATGAAATAATCGCCCGGTAGATAATGTGTTAAGGAACGGCGTTGAACGATTGCGACTCGCGAGTGACGCGAGTTTGTTTTTGACGAGCAGCAGGCGCTATTGAAGCGCGTTTGCAGGCGGAGCGATAATCGGCGGCTAATAAATCCACATATTTCCCGGTAATTACCCGCGGTAGAGATTTCCCAGAGAATCCGCCCGACGAGGATCGCGCATGGTTAGTCAGAGGACTCGGATGTTCCCGAGCCAGGAGACGGGAAGCAATTATCCGGTTCGAGATCGTGGCTCGAGCCGTTCCCTCCCTTTTGTTCGGCCCAATGGGGTAAAAAAGACTGAAATATTGGCAAGCGGTATCTCAACAAATTAGCCCGATGAAATGCAGATGGAACACAAAGTGAGGCGCTCGTTGGAAAAGGGCAAGGATAGAGGAGCAACACGGCGAAAGAGCCAGAAAGAGAGCTTGGAAAAAAAAGAGAGATCGAAGGGTGAACGAGAGAGAGAAAGAGAGAATCAGAGGGGGTGAATCAAAGTAAAGTCGTTCAGACTCATTGAACTGGAAGTAACCGACAGAGTGGCTTCCGCGCCTGCCGCTACTAATCTTATGCAATTACTTTACAATTCACTTTGCCGGTTGGCACTCACTGCCGATAGAACAATCTCTGAAATCGAGTTACCCCTCGAAAGTTTTCAGTCGATCCCCGGTGCTCTCGCGCCGCGACTTTTTTTCAGGTAACGCCTGCCGAGCCACGTCGCGACACCCGATGATATACTTCACTTTGAACACCACCCCCCTCTTCGATTCCAGCCCTTTAGTTTCACCCTGGCGAGACCATTTTTACAACGATACACCGCTCTTCTATCCAGCCCGCGGGAAAATCGCGTCCCCTTAATTATCCCGATCGGAAATCTCGGTCGAAACCAAAGGGCTCGATTCCTTTGAATTTTTGTACTCTGCTGTGGAATTGCTGAGAGGCAAAGAAGAACAATTTTTATAAAATCTAACAAGTATTCTCGGACTTGTAGAATTACAATTTAAATTCATTAGGAACTGTGCTCTCTTCGCGTCTATTAAGCGAATCAAATTTCATTATGATCCACCAGCTGTGAAAATGTTACAACAATTATATTAAATTCTTCTATTTCCAAACAAATTGTTTCGATCTCGTGTGATTTTTGTGGGCGTCAGTGTGGCGCTCAAAGCGTGCCATTCGATGATTAATGGAAGTCATAAATGATGACGGTGTATACAGTGCCAACGGACATTTTAACGAAACGAACTCGCGATAGAAGATGTATACCAATTTCTTGCCGCGTTCAATGTAATTATTTGGTATCCAGTGCCAAGCAGAACTGCAGGGCGCAGCGTGTCCAGAGGCCCGGAGACCTCGAGGAGGCGTTTTGCGCGGGTTTGCTTGGTTTTCGCAGACGCTGGTCGGCGCGATTGTGCACGAAGGAGTCTGAAGCAGGAGTGCAGGACTCGGCGTGCACTATATACACAGGGTCTCCTTGCCGAAGCGGAGCCCGAGGGGTTTACGAACACAATAGTTTGAAATATTCGAGCGCGCCGGCAAGAAGTTGCCCTCTCGCGCCGGTAATTAACGAGTTAAAGTTTGGCGTCGCGACGTCCTCTCTCTCTCTCTCTCTCTCTCCTTCTCCCTCTGTGTGGATTTTCTCTGTTAGGTTCCTTGGGCTCTCTCTGTGTGCGACTCCGTCTTCGTCGGAGGCCGAGCAGCGTTATACTACCGCTCCCACAGCCATAAGACTACTCCCCAGCATCCATTAGTCGAGTGCCACGGAAATTCTCTCTCCTTTTGCCTGCCAAGAAAACTGAAGATTCTATTTTTCTCCGGTTGGCCAACGCAAGCAACCAAGCAGGCCGTGTTCCCCGTCGAGACATCGCGAGAGGATCTTGTGTGCTCTTGGTTCTGCTCGCAAAGCTCTCCCCCCCCCCCCCCCTCTTTCTCTCTCTTGCGAGCGCGAGCACGAGTAGAGTTAGAAAATTCAGAAGATTTTTAATTAACGAGTCTCTCTGCTGCCCGACTTAGTTCCCCTTTTGTACGACCCCCGGGACCCCGACGAGAGTGCAGCCTCGGCTCAATACCGAGACGCTGTTACGCCCGGAAGACAAATCGACGAAGTTACGTGGAATTAGACAAAGTGACTCGCCAATGGACGAGCATTTGGGGGACGGCCAAGCCGGGGGATGGGGGTGGGACGACGCTCCAGTTGCCGGGCGACGTCTCGAAATCCCTTGGAAACTGTTCCGCCGCGGTGCAGGAATTCGTTGCGCCGAATTCTCTCTCGCTCTGCGTCCTCTCCTCGCTCCTCCGCGGGGAATCGAAGACGCTCTTCCGCCCCCCTACTCGCACCGGTGTTCTTTTCGAATCGATACTTCGCTCCGACTTAATTGCGTCTCCGAGAAAAGAATCATCACGAATTTCTGCTTTCCCTGAAGCGTCGCCGGTATGGAAGTTGGGAGCTTTTTGCCCTTGAGAGCTAGTGGAGTTGCCCTCCGGTGCAACGTCTCGAGGCATGGACTTCCGGGAAAGAAGGCGCTCCCAGCAGAAAATGATCGATCTTAATCTATCTATGTATAGAGGGCCTGAGTAGGCGTGGTTTACAGATTAGTGCCTTCCGGGGCAATTTCAGTTGAGATGTTATACAAGGTGTCCTGAGCAGATATGTATTTGCGACTTTCAATTTAAACGCGGCCAGACCAGTTCTTATGGGGCAGACTGTGCTGAAATACGGTGTAGAATGTTCCGAGGAGGCGTGGCTTCGTGGCTCTCGATTTCTACGGAGCGATTAACTGCCTCACAATCAGTGACCTCGTCGATATTAACAGAATATTTCTCGTCTCGCTGTCTTCGTGTTTCGAATACCAAAAGTAGGCGTGGTTTCATGGCCCCAGAGAGCTGTTGCTCGACGCTCGGTGTATTCCTCTAGCCGCTCCGCGTATCGGGGACCCCATGGAATCACGGGACCACGCGGATTAAAACATCACACCCTCCCAAGTCCTGAATGTATGTAGATCGCGTATGCACACTGGCCCGCCAGGAGCTCGAGTATTTATGTATTCAAATCCCCGCGCTCATCGAGTGGGGCGTTTGTTGGCTCTTCTAATAGAACCGTTTATTCTCGCATTAGCATATGCACACACACGGCGGCTCGGCTCGCATAAGCCACCCATACTCCCGCGACGCGTATCTCGTTTCTCTATCGATTATCCCGCGTCTTGACGCGACTAGCGACTTTGCCTCGCTGCGAATCCTCGAAGCCATTGTTGCGCATTCTACCACCTACATTCTACCATCTACATCCTACACACTCCGGGCTCATTCGTGTCCCGCGGAAATTGTCGTTTCCTGACCGATAACGGTTTCTTTCATCAGCCAAATTGACCAGTGGGTCATTTCTGCGGAGACCTGTTTCGACAAGGTCTCGGTTGGGTCCCCCGATTCTTTCTTGAAATCAGAAAGGAAGACTCAGGGGTAGCTAAATCCTTCGTTAAACTGTGACTTAGGAGACTATTTTGCAAATATTAAACACAAGGAGAGCAGTCATTGACTTGACCAACCCGATTCGGGAGTCCCAATGACAGTTCCCTTGAGAACTCATGGTTCCCCGAGCCCGTCATTAGCAACACGCACTCTGACTCAATTAACCCGAAACTTCCGAGACTCGGACAAACACGCGGATATCAATCGGACGGAGGAGAAAGAGCGTCGGTTAAAGAGCCGGGTCGTACGAGATGGTTGGCGATGCACGAGGGAGGATGACGAAGAAGGAGAAAGAGAGAGGGCGGTTGGTGCGATAGAGGGGGAAAGAGCGAGGAAACGCTCGGGCTGGTAAACAAACTGTCTGAAACACTCCGGGTCGTTCCATTCCATTCGAGAACTCGGCGAGCCCCGCAGGTCCTCTCGACGGCATTATCTCGGTACATATTTAAGTGCATGACATGAAGACTGTCAGCCACCCCTCTCCTCCCCCCTGCCACGGCGGTCTGGGCCGGCAGCAACCTCGCTCCGCCCGCAAGCCCGCAAACCCGCTGCCCCCCTCCCCTCCTCTCCGTCGCAAAACTCACCCCCGCGCGTGGAACTCGCCTCCTAGAAGTCCTCATTTCCCGGCTGCCGCTGTCAGACGCAGCCCTGGGCGGGTCATCAGATACTAGAGCTCTCGGATAATGCCGAACGGGACGTGTACACACGTACAACGGATTCGCGCGTACAGACACACACGTCCCGAACGAACGTCCGTGTGCGCTCTGCGAAGATGATGGAGCCGGACTGATACGCGTCTTGCGCCACGCCGATTCGATCGTCTTCGAGTTATTGTATTTTCCAAGGGACAAGCAAATCGCGAAGGTTGAGCCCCAGGACCGTAACAACGTCACTGCGTGACTATCACTGTTTGGAGCTGTTTTAGGGGGTTGGAGAACAGAAGGAAGAGTGGCTAGAAGACTTTGGAGGAGCCTGAGGATGTTATTTTGAAGATCTTAGGGGATGAACGATTCATCTTCTTCTTCCTTTAGGATTAGGGCTTGGTCTAGCAGATTCTACCTTGAGCCTGCTCTGAGTTTGATAAATTGTAGAAGGCCTGTCTTAGCAGAGCATGCCGCCAAGATAACGTCCAAGGGTATTGTGCGCGTACTAACACGAACGGCAGCAAGAGAGGAAAGGTCTCGGGCGTCGACAGGCACGCGGACCCGTAGCAATGCCGATTTGTCCGAAGGTGCGATATCGAAGTCAACAGGCAAATTCGTACGAAACGCCGGGCACAATCACCGGCATGCTAAGGACGGTCGGAAGTTGGCGGCTAGGTGGCAGAAGGAATGGGAGAAAGTGGGCGCGACTGAGACCAGTCGAGCCACTCTCAGCCGAGCGGGAAAGAGAGGCAGGACGAGAGACCACGAAAGAGGACTCAATACCGATTCAGCGATTCCGGGTCGTTTAGCATTCCATCGACAATCCGGAGCGTCGACTGCCGACAGGAAAGTGAGAGTCTCTCCTCCCCCGCGCGTCCTCTTTTCTCGTCCTCTTTCTCGATAGTACAAGCTTCTCTCTCTCTCTCTCTCTCTCGTTCGTTCTTTCTCTACCCGTGGCCGCCATTATATTCGTTCCTCGTCAGCTGACTGCTGATCGCTTCTGTCCCCTTCCCCTCCCCTCGTTTCATCCCCTATCTTCCTCCATCTCTGTCTCTCTCTCTCTCTCTCTCTCTCTCTCGCTCTCTTCGTAGCTATCTCGGTCTATCTGTCTATCTATTGCCTTCTTCTCGAGAGAACTCCTCCTGTCCGGACTCTAAATCCCTCGTCCTTCCTCCGTCGACATTGGAAGCATTGAGAGTGACGTCGAGGGCACATTGTCCCGGTCTTCGGGGAGCCTGGAACACCCCTAACACCCCCGCGCACCGCGTCCACCCCTCGCATCGAAACCCTTTTCTCTAGACGTCGAACCCGCGACTTGGCCAGCGAGACGAAGGTCGCGGAATTGCCGACTCGCTCGAGTGTTCTGCTCCCTTCATGGTCACCACTTCCGGACGCTGGGGGAGCAAACATAATCTATACGAGCCGACCGAAAACATTTTCTGGACCGAAGTCTACCAGCGTCGCTGATATTCGCTGTACACAGAATTTCAACCCTTGCGCGCAGAACCGAAGCTTATTCACAAGCTTCGATCTTTAATATTCAACCCTTAGCTACATCTCACTCTCATAGACAATTCTTCCGTGCTGCAGTCCAATTTTTACAACAAATTGCTTAAGAATCAAAGGGTTTGTTGTGAAAAGGAAAAGTTCGAAACGTTTGTCCGTTTACTCCCTGTCCGATTTCGGTCACTTATTCCACTTTAAATGAAATAGCGTTGCTATGCTTCCTAGTATAATGGATTGCGGATTTGATGCATTTATGCCAAAAATGGCTGAGCGAAATAAAAAACTCTGACGACATTAGAAGAACTAGAGAATAGCATAATATTCCTTGGGATTTATTAAAATTATTAACGGGCGAAATCAATTTCTTTCCAACTTCTCTTCCCTGCAATCGATACAAGAAAAGTTTTATTTCGCACAAAGATCCGCAGGGTAATTATCATTATCCTGCATCGTGGAAGCATTATCGATGCACATCATGAGATTCAATGGTTGCACAATGGGCGTCCGGAGTGAATGCAAAACAGAGAGCACCCAGATGTAACATCCGGATGTAACGGGTAACGAAGGAAGAATTTCGGAGCGTTCGATCGCGGAATCGGTTGGAGCGATTCCGCGGACGTAAAGTTAACGCGGGCTGCCGCGAGGGAGCCGTTTAATTTTGTTTATGCGAGGCACTTTGGAAGACGTAAACACGGTATCTCAATTCACCGGCGTAATTTCGCTCTCCCGCTTCGCCGGGCTGCGTTACGATTATGGCGTAATCATATCGGATTGTTATTATGGCTGATGGCCCGGCAGGGGTTCGCCGCGGCGAGAGGGTGGGCAGGCTTATCTTTGAAATATGCTGATAGACCATCCACCCCCGGCCACCGGAGGAGGATCCATCCACACCCCCGGCTCGTTCTCCCTCCGATCGTTCGCCTCCTCCCTCTCCTCTTCCTCTACAACGTCTCCCGGCCTTTTTTTCTCTCTTCTCTTTTCGCGTTCGCCACCCCCTCCCCCTTCGACGAAACGCGCATACTACGCTTTATCGCGTCCGGGGGTCGCGAGAAATTGCCGGAGGATCGTGCCCCCTGCTTCTCAACCCCCTCGGCTCTTTTTATCACAGCCAGATTTTCAATTCGCGCCCTCGAGTGCCTGATTTTTCGATCTCACGCGTGGGATAAGCTCTCCGCCCTGAAATCCTTTGGTTAGGAACACTTTCACCCCCCTCGTCACCCTCTTTTAAGGAGACGAGTCTTGTACTTTTTTGAGGTTGTTTCTTGAGCTAGAAATTAGTGGTATAGGCTGGCGGTGATGTTCCAAAGCACCCCTGTATTTTCTATTACGATAAGTGCTCTTCATCCCCCTGAAAATTCAGTTTTTAAGAAAATAGGCCTTGGGGATCGTACTGTTCCTTTTAAACCAATTCTGTGTGCTCGAAGGGTTCAAGAAATACCCGAAGAAATTAGTGTAATATATTGAAGTGGGTGTTGTTCCAATACATTCTGCCATGTTTTTGATCTTCAGAGATTCAAATCCAGGCACTGAGGCACCTTCAACCGCTTCATTCCTCAGGAACATAGATCTTGTGCGTTACACTTTTCTTTGTAAATCAATTTCCAAATCGGAGTTCTGATCACCCCCAACCCCAGCGCATCCAACTTCCATGGTATCAAGTATTCCATATTGTAGAATTTGTTGAAAAAGAAATTTCCCATAGGAAGACCTCGAGAAATAACGGAAGGCACCGACGGAAGACGGGGTTGCGAAAACACCCCCGCGTCTTTTCCCGCAACTCGCGGCTTCTCGAGGGGTCCCTATTGTCCCCTGTTCGAGTCACGGAGTCGACATCATCAGCCTCCTCGTCACGGTGACGTTCGCATTAGACATTAGACTACCAAATAAGTGGGTACGTGCCTCGTCGTGCCGGGGATCGTGGAAGTGCGGGGGTGGGCTGTCAGCCACCCTCCACGCCCCCCTGTGTGGCACCCGCATGCCACCCCCCGGGGGACGCAATCAGAACGTTTCAATCAACGGTCGCCCCGTGAGGGCCGTCGAAATCGGGCCGTCGAGGTCGGCGGGACGAACGGGGGTGGGTTTCACGATTACTCTGATAACCGACGGGCATTAAATCTTGGACCGAGGAGAGGGCGGAAACCCCTTCTGCCTCTCTTTGTCACTGGGCCGCGGTTTTAAGGCGGGTGAGTCACGTGGAGCGAGCTTTAAAGCGGACTCGATGGGGTTTCACGGGGTTTATCGGGACATCTCGCGCGTACGGGTCCGAGAGCTTGTTTATTTAGGAGATGATCACCGATGAAAATCATCCCTCAATTATTCCGGCAACCTCCCTCCATGCCTTAACAATATTCCCAAATTTCTGAGCCGGGAGGAAGTCAAAATTGAGACCTACCCTTCCGGAGAGCTTGCGATTCAACCACCTTGAGCAGACTTTTCCGGATTTTCTAATGGCGCACTGGATCGGTAGAAAATTTTTATCTTGCCATAGTGTTAGTAGTATAGTATGAAGTACCTGCATGAGAAATTTCAGCTCGATAGGATTTTCTTTGCCAAAGTTAGACCCAGTCGAGATACCGCGAATCTTGGAATATAATCAGATTTCCTGGCTGCAATTTATATGGAAAATAAAATTTTTAAAATGGCGGGTGTAGTGTAGAACAGTACAAAATGTTCTACATAGAATTCCTCTAAACCGTTACTCTGCATGAACGTTTCGACTCTCAATTACTTTAACACCGAGCGGCAAACTTCCTTGCTTTTTGCCGACAGAAAAGCGTTTAGGGCCTAAAGTTCGCGCAATCGAAATGTCCGGCGTCGCAAATTCAGTCATTCAGTCACTCAGTCAGTGATTTCGTTCTGTGATCTTCCGATGGGTTCGCACACGCACACACTCGCAACGCGTAGAGCTGGTACCAGTAGTAATCCGTGCGGACGCGAATGAATGGCAAATGAATGGGGCGCGGCGCCACGGCGAAAAGTTAATCACGGCTCACCATATCGTTGTAAGGGAGGCCTTTCGGGGGTGTAACAAGGGGTTGCCCCTTTGGTTCCCTTGATTACATGGGCGTATCTCGATCGCGGATGCAACTCGCTCCCCTGGATCGGCGCTCGCTGCATCGTCGGGGCGTTTTTCGGGACTCTGCGCTCGTGGCCCCCTTTAACGTCGCCCCCTCCCCCTTCCTCCCTTATTTCTCGTTCGTCTCCGTCTCGCCGCATCGTCAGCCCATATGGCGCTGTTTGTTTTGTCCGGCACCGGGCCCCGTTACCGAGCAATTACCAGGTTCGACGGGGCACCCCGTCACGGCTGGCCGCCTTGGAATTACTGCGATTACTCCCGGGGGCACCAAGAGTCAATAGAATTCCCGGAACCGGGGGCCAAGGGGGCACACAAACGCTCTGATTGCGCTGTCCGACGAATTGCCGGAATCCGGACGAAAGGGAATCATCTACGCGTAATTTCGTCAACGGTAGTCTGCGGATCCTGTAGCATAACACACATTTTCTGCACTAGTTGCAAGAAACAGCAGCAAGATGAACGTTGACTTCTTTTAATCTCCCTTTTCCTATACTTTTTTTTTGCGGTTTTTCATGTTTTACAACCAGAATTTTTAACGTAAAAATCGTTTGACATCTATTCAATTTTTCTCAGAATTTTCGCATACGACTAAGTGGGGAGAATAGGGTTAAAATTAGAGACACATGTCTTTTCTCGACTACCTACGACTACCTACCTAACTTCTCGCGTTATTTTCTCTCGTGGACCGTGAGCGTTTGATCGAGCGTGTCTACCGTTTCCGGTCGCAGAGCAGACACTTCACGCAAGACATTTGTATCACAAATGTTGTAAGCTCAGGTCGGAGAGCGTCGTTTTCAATGCAGGCATTGAGCGTGGCTCTCTATCGTCGAATGGAATAGGTCCGGCCGGGTCGGGCCGGGCCGAGCCGGGCCGGGGCGGGTTTCCATGGGAATTTTCGGGCCCGTGAAATATTTAAAAGAGCGAGCGTTGCGCGGAGCGCGGCAATTATGGTAATGGACCGGCTGCGATCGCGCGGCCGCTCGAAAATCGAGTGGCGTTTCACCGTGCACCGGAGCTTGATTAATTCGCCGCGCCCCGGTCCTTGCTACATCGAGAACCGAACAGAACGGAACGGTCCAGCTGACGGTGAAAGCTAACGGACCTCCCCATCTCGCCAAGTGGATTTTCAAGTGGTTCCCCGTCCATCCGATCGAAAGATCGCGGCGTCCGATAACGGAGATTTTACGTCGCAGGCTCCTAGCCGCGATGTAATGAACGATTTTTATCTCGGATGCGCTGTCCACGACAGACGACCGTGCATACGCGAGCTGCACTCGGACAAACTCAAATTCCTATCTCCGACAAATCTGATCGAAAAGACACGGCATCGCACGGTAGCCCAAGCCAAAGGATTTTGGGACCCTCAAAGACTGTGAAAAAAATCGTACGTCAATTTTTGCGGAACAAATGTTGTCAGCGAACGAATTAATAAACGACAATATACAGGGCGGTCCACGCAACTTGCACACCTATATAACTTCCAAAGGATGCGTTGCACGAAAAAGTTTTGTATACAGAAGTTGCATGGTCTGAAGGGGTACACAATTTAGTGTATTTATTTTTTTTACAGGTGGAAGTGTTTCGAAGATTTGGAGGTCGACTTTGTTTTTTTAAATGAAATACGATATTTTTTATACCAAAATATTGAAGAATGTCGAATTCTGAGTAAAAATGTATTGACCTTCATTAGCCCCAAACCTAATAATTATAATGAGTAATTTCACTTTATTTCCTGAAAATTTTCTTAGAAAGAAAAAAAAATCATTTAATTTTCTTTTTATTTTTCTAACCTGATATTACGCGAAGAAAATTTTCAGGAAATAAAGTAGTTTAGTAGTTTGATTTTCTTGCAAAGAAAAAAAAATCATTTAGTTTTCTCTTTATTTTTCTAACCTGATATTACGCGAAGAAAATTCTTCTTTGTTGTTACCGTTGCATTAAATCTCGCATGAGAATGAAAAAGTAAAAAAACACGTGTTTCCTCTTCAACGATCGCTACAGAACTAAAGGCAAAACAAATTCTGAGTAAATAATTGATTACTTATGGGTACCCCTAATATATACATGGAAAGCAATTATTTCGTAGTACGTTCCAGTAAATATTTCTGTCAGTTCGATAGTGGTACCAATGCGTCGCATAAATTCTCCGATCAGTATCATTCGAGCAGGATGTAAAACAGGGCTGAGAGAAACTCATTTCTGGGAATGGTTGGCTCTCGTCGACGCCTCTCGATCCCGAAGTTTTCGAGTTCGATCGCCCACAAAAGTATTTCGATCTTCGCCTCCACTGTGCGAATTGAATCGCTGCTGATGCGAGCGTGAGCGCGAGCGCAGCAGCGATCCTTAATGAAATGGCACCGGCGTCGTCCCCCATGAGGACGGCATTGTACGGCAAGGTCTTGTAGTTTTTCAATAACTAAGATTGGATAGGGGCTGACTGTGCCAAGATATTGATACCAGACCGCCCCTGCCCCTCCCGGCCCCATCGGTTTCGGCCGTCTGTTTTCCCTGTTATTTCTTGATTCCGTCTACGCTCTTTGACGCGCGGTTACCAGCCCCGTTGATCTAACCTTTGTTCCCTCGTTGCGCCGGGATCTACCGGCTATGTTTTCCAGGGACCGTTTAGTTCTGCGAGGGACATTGCTATACCGACGAATAGAGCGTCGAGTTAACGATATTTCGGCTGTGAATTGTATAACTTTGAAAAAATGTCGACAAAACTCGGTTTTATTTTTTGTTCAACTGCGGCGCACCGAACCAAAAGATCTGAAAAAAATTTGATACAATGCTCATGACAATATTGCTGAATCAATTTCGTAGATGTCGCTTTGAAACTTCTACACGGAATCTGCATTTTCTCGATCTTCTCCGCGTTTTTCATTTTTTTACAACCAGAGTTTGCGACGGAGAAATTGGAAAACATTCCCTAATATGTGGATAGGTATCCGATATGCGTCAGATTACTTTCAGAATTTTTAATTATGATTAAGTAGGGGAAACCGGGGCAAACATTGGTTTTTCAATTTTTCCCTGTAACTAACCTCACTGATGAGGTAACGGGTTAAAACTTGGCAGATAGGTTTCTTTTTTGATAGACTATCGAACGCTTCGGGTCCCTTTAAAATTGTTTGGGGGGGGGGGGGTTGATTTCGACTCCAAAACTTCCAAGAGGAGAAATCGAGGAAGAGATTGATCGTAGCGGTCGAGCAAGTACAGTGTGACTCGCAAGAGAAGAAATCGAAGAAGAGAATGGTCATGGCAGTGAGCCGAGTCGACGGTGACTTCCCAGAAAAGAACTTGAAGAGGAGAGCGATCGCAGTGACGAAGACGAACGTGTAGATGGAACGTAGAAGCGGCGGGTTTGTATCTAACAGGTAGAATCGCGATCGATGGGCCACAATGCGCCGATGAACGTGCGAATTAATCCGCCGGTAATTTGCTTGAGAGCCTGCAACCAGTTCCGATTGCGGGCCCTGGCCGCTGACGTTCCCGCTCGAACCGTTCGATTATTTCAATTATCCGAAGTTCCCGGCGCCTTCCGGTGTTTCGGGGCCCTCTGTGAGAATCTGAGCATTTGCTGGAAGAAGAACTTCTCCAGAGAGAGAGAGAGAGAGAGAGAGAGAGAGAGAGAGTTCCTGTTTCGGGAATCTGCCAGAGAGGAACAGAGAGAGAGAGAGAGAGAGAGAGAGAGAGAGAGAGAGAGAGAGAGAGAGAGAGAGAGTTCCTGTTTCGGGAATCTGCCAGAGAGGAACAGAGAGAGAGAGAGAGAGAGAGAACGTCGCGAAAACCGTCGTCGCTGGGAGTCTCGCGAATGCCCGGACACGGTAAACCGAGCGAATGGGTAAACCGTCCCGACTCGGTTCATTTCTGAAGAAGCACCTGCTCCAGATTGCACGATTCGAAGAGCGGAAACCGTATCCGGTCCTTCAGGATTTCTTCATCCGGAAGGAAAAAACTGGGAGCGTAACCGCTCGTGAGAGACCGAGCCTGAGAGAGTGAGAGAGAGAGAGAGGGGTGGGGAGGGGGCGAGGGTGCAAACCGGGAAGAGAGAAACAGCCCGAGAAAAAGAAAAAGAAGCCCCGGTTGGGTCGGTGCTCCGGAGAACATAGTGAAAACGAAACGAGAAAGAGAGAAAGAGGGTTGGAAGGAGAACTGGAGAGAAAGAGGGGAGGAATCTCGCATCCCGGGGGCAGTTCGTACATAACGTTAATTGTCGCAATTATTACGATATTATAATTCACCCTAATTGTACGGCCAATCGGCACGCGAAGTGCTTAATTGCTTCTTCCGCGGAGAGGACGCCCGCGGAACGGGCGTGGTTGTTGGAGGGGTGGGGCGGGGGGTGGCGCAGCAGCCCGGTGTGGGAGGGAAAGGTGCATGCAATTAAATTAATCGCCACCACTCTCGAGCACAATGATAATCCCTGGTAACACTGGTACTTTCCAGAGTCCTCGTCGACCGTATTTGTTGTATTTCCCAGCGGCGCGGCGTTCGAAGGAGGAACGAACGAGGGAAATTCCTCGGGGTTGCTGACGCCAACGGGGATGAAACGGAGAACGATCGACGATTAAACGTATCGGGGACGCTTCGATTATGTCCGCGACGTGGCGAATGAAAATATGCCGATTGCCCTTCCCTTCCTAATGATCATCACCGTATCGGAGAATCAAAGGGTGAGAGCCTGCTACATTTTTATTTATCATCAAGAGTTTGCTTCCCGTTAAATTCCTAATTTATAGACTGTGAATTTTATGCATGTGTGGCAGTTTAGAGAATTTAAAAATACTGTTGCATTCGTTTCGACCCCAATCAAATTATTCAGAAAAGAAATACACGCCTGTGTACCTTGGAATTGATACAGACAATTTTTATTTTCCATAAAACTTCGCAGTCCACTAGTTTAAGTACTAGATTAAAAAATTACAGTGAACAAATATTCAAAAGAGGACCGATCAAGAGTCATTTGCATGAGGTTTGAATGAGGTTGCTTCGTAAGGGGGTGAGACAGGGAAGATGGAGGACTGGTGATTAATCGTGGCCGAGATGAAAGAGTATCTGGAAAATACAGCGACAGCAATTTTATTTTATTCCCGTTTGTTGCCGCAGAAGTTTCAGCCGCGGTGCAACCTAGATCGCAATTAGAGAATTTTCGAAAGTCCCGCAGAGAAGCGGGAACAGAAACGAGAAACGAAACTCGCGGCAAGAGAAACTCCCTGGAGGTAAGTTCCGCCTGGGCGTCGGTCTGGCGGGAAATACAAAGTCGGGGGTTGCTTGTTTAACTCCTTGGCTCGCTTTGTGCGTACTTCGGTGCCGAGCGAACGAGGCAAATATACTTAACGAGGTACTTTAAAAAATAATTTCGTTTCAGCCGGGCCGGCCACGGTGAAACAAATAATTACGTCTTATTGTTAACTAGCTAACAGTCGGGAAAAGGGTGCGCGCTCGCAGACCCGCTGCAGAAAACGTTCCCTCGGCAACTCGTTGCATCTGCAAAACCCCGTTGCATCGGGAATGGATAAATCGCGGAACGCGACGATTTAAATGGTCCGAGGGAGGGGAGGGGGTGGGAACAGACGAATACAAAAACGAAAAATCAAGGATAACAGATGTATCGACGAAACGATTAATGCGAGAGGGGGCAAATAGCCGGCCATTGCAGCGGAGGATGCACGCAAGAACGTGCGCGAAGCTGCACCCATTGTTCTCGATACGAGACTGCAGGTTCCTCGAGTGGAACCGGCCATTTTCGTTTTGCAAAATCTTCGAGAATCTTCTTACCCTACGACTGTTATCATTATCACTGGACTGCAGTTGTTTGTGCAAGGTAAAATGTATTCTGTTGGAAATCGTGATTAGTGTGAATCGATGGTACAGTATGAGTGGTTAATAAGCATCCGGGGAGGGTGTGGGGGGGTGGGGTGGTTTGCGAGCATTTCAGCGAGGATTCCTCGGGAAGACAGCGTTTCCTGGGGAGGAGGCCGCAATTTGCAGATGGGTGGTCGTCGGATTCACACCCGGGGGACTTCGTTATCCGAAATCCGTGGCCTCCGGAGCGTCTTCGCCTCGCGCGCCGGATTTCTCGCTGGAAAACCGCTGGGGCTTGATCCGGCCGCGGTTTTATTGTTCTCCGGGGGCTGGTCTCGCTTAATAAGCCAGCTTCGCGAATGGTCCTCCGTTGCGGAAGACGCCCAGGGCGCGAGAAACTAAGGGTAAATCGGACGGGGTGGTTGGAAGGGGTGGCGGAAGGATCGACGGTGTTCACCGTTCACACCTGGCCAGCCACGTTCTTAGGAGTCTTCGAGGCGGGGGACGCGGTTCTCGGTTCGAAGCGTACACACGCACGCACACACACACACACACACACACACATACCGTTCTCCCGGAAGGAGAGAGAGAGAGAGAGAGAGAGAGAGAGAGAGAGAAAAGAGCGCGAAAACGGGAACGGCACACACCATCGTCGACTCGGGATGAGGCTAATGGACAAAAGGGCAGGAGCGAGAAAACTGGCGTGCGCCGGAGCGCAGCCGTGAAAGGGTGCAACCAACGATTAACAACGAGAGGGCCGAGAGTGTCGCGCGCCGAGAGCGTTGTCTTCGTGTGCCGTTTTCACGCAGTCATCGTCCTCGACCTCCTCTCCGCTGTTTCCATCTCTCCACTCTCCTTCCTTTCTTCCCGCCGCTTCCTAGTTCCAGAACCACCCTCTGCAACCCCTCGCGCCACCCCCAACCCGCCACCGCTTCGTTTTCCTAATTGAAAGACCTGCCCCGGCTCTACACCTTTTCCTGCCACCGTCATCCGGAGCCTAACTGCCAACCAGTTTTTGGAAGATCGAGCTCGAACGACGATCTTCTGGTAGTCGGACCGAAGTTCTGCAGCCTCCGAAGAATCTGGTGCGTCGAGCACGGTAGCTAGAACACGGTATTTTTAGGTGTCACAGCTGTGTGTTGAATCGTTCAGCTATTAATTGAGCACAGCTTCAGATAGCGCACTTGGCGCTTTAGCGAAAAATGGTTTACCTCCACGTGTTGTACGATGCAAGAACTTGGCTTGTAAATATATATTTATTTATTACGACTTCATGGCCCAGAAACACGAGAACGAGTCAGCTGAAACTTGAATTGTACCGACAAACATCTTCTACTTTATATTCACCAGATCCAAGTGGACTGTGCCTAGAAGGCTCTATGAAGGCTTAACAAGGATTTTTCAGATGCAGGTTGAACAAAGCCCAATTTGCATGAACCCGGGCCAATAACCAATTTTCGCGGACAGTTCTCGTTGTTAGAAGAATGATGGCCCGGTGTCTGCGCCAATCTCGCGATAGAGGCCCGGGACAAACGCGACAGAGCAGAGGCGCTTCTTCTTTTCGCGAGAGCGGAATCCGCCGTCGAACGGTAACCGGAAGCGGCAGGCTGACGAACAAAGGGACGATGCAACGACAGCACGCGCTGCACCAGTGAAAAGGTGCAGCCAATGATGAACAGCGAGAGCCAGGGGTGTCGTTGTGTTTTCGCTCCGGCCGCGTATCTCGACGTCGACGTCGACGTCGTCGTCGTCGCCCTGGCTAACGGGGCACGCCGCTCTATTTCTTCCCTCTTAAAAAAGAAAAAACGACAGAAAAGAAAAAGGTTGGAAAAAAGCCCACGCGACCCCCCGAACCGTCTCGAATGCTAATGTTAGCCTTTCAGCTGCTCTATTCCATTCAATCGGTAGATGCGGCCAACAATCGCCTCGTTTCCCCGCGCTTTAACCCGCGGCGGTATAGCAATCGCTAGTTTTGCCGGTCTCGTTTTAACCCTCCGGATCACTCGCGCGGGTGTGACAACACGCCCACGCTGTTAGAGAATTGATCGACTTTCGAGGAAGTTCGAGCAGGTTTGACGGGAACTTCTGTTTCCGTGTAATCTCGACAGAAGCTCTAAGAGTTTAAATAAATTGTTAGAGTTTGAGGAAGTTCGCGCACGTTTGAGAAAGTTCTTCGTTTCCGTACGAAGGCAGAAGTTCTAGTAATTTAAATAAATGTGTGTCCAATTAAAATCTGCATAAAATCGTCCTGAAAGATCTATATCTGCGTGAAGATCACATCGCTTGTCAGGATTTTTATGAAAGACAATTCCTTTCTTCTGGAATCTATTCATTGTTTGCATAAGTATCTTTTAACTGTTGAGGCTGTCTCCATATTTCAACTATCTCTACCGTGGAAGAATTTCGTCCCTCGTGCACAAGTAAATGAAATCAAAGGGTGTGAACTCGAGTTTGGCGAACAAGTGGTTCATTGTCTTCAACCCTCAACTCTCTTTCTCTTTCTCCCATTTTTCCAACTATCTATTTCCCAGCGACATTTTCCCAATGGTTTGTATGTTTCGCCAGTTGACAAATAAAAATAGTCTGTTTCCCCGAGTCGATTTCACGAGCCATAAGGAAGCACCGTGATCGAGGAAGGGTGGTTTCCGTTCCCCGGTTCGCGAGCCAAACTCCGCTCGTCGAAGTATCATAGTACAGTGATGGATCGAGAACAGTTACGATGCGATTTCGTCGCCTCGTCGGAAAGAGAGAGCCGCCTGCGAAGACGCGCAGATGACGCCGAATGACGGGGCGTTCTCTCATTAGGCGTCCTCTCTCTCTCTCTCTCTCTTTCTCTCTCTCGCTCTCTCTCTCTCTCTTTCGAGTCGCTTGTGAATTATAGCCCTTAATTTACACCGAACCTCGTGTTGTTCCCGGTGCTGGGCTCTCGAGCAGCCGGAGCGGATGGAAACTAGGCTAACGATGCGGAGAAAGAAGCCACTCGTCCGCGTTCTCAAAATCGATACGCAAAACGCGCGTCGTCACGCTGCTGGGAAAAAAAACAGACCGGTAAGAAATAATAACGCTGCATCAACGCGTTGTTGGATATAACCCGGCTATTCCTAACAAAATAAATTAGTGACCAGACCAAAACAATATACTTTGTAATACTCTGTACTAAGCATTATGTAATAATAAATCTCATAAGAAATTTCCTAATATAAACAAAAAACCTTAGCCTCCTCGAGTTCCTTCCACGTCATCCCCTCCATACCAAAATTCTCCCTATACAGTGATTTCTCTATATATGTCGCCGAGGCCTGGATGATAAACGTCGCGGAATTATCCCCACTACCGCGGAGTATACCCCGTGAGGGGCCACGAAGCTCGAGAGGCCTCGGACGCCGAAGAGTGTAAACATAACACGGCGCTGGACGATACATGACGCCGGCAAGTAAGTCCCGTATTGTTGACATATACAGTGAAGTCCCGTTGCAAGTCAGTGCTAGCTTCACCACACCATCGCTGGTGTATACTCCGATCTCGATCTTCGCTGTCCGTGTCTACGTGCAAAACATGGTATCGGAGAAAGACATTTTCTCAGCCTTCTTGTCACTATTCGTCAGTAGTCATAGATTTATGACTTAGAGACGGATAGTGACATTTGAGTTTCCAGCGTGCACTGTGTATTTCAAATGCAACGTTCGGCGAGAACCTCGGATTTTGTCTAACTGTCAGTCGCCGGAACCGCTCAACTGACTTATAACGAGAATTCACTGTATTATTTAAAACCGCGATCTGAGAGACTTTCAGCGTTGTGCTCGACTCGCTAATCCGGAGTCCAACAGCGTGCAACGAAAAACCACGTCGATATCGCGGGGATAATCGAAGGGAATGCAAGGGGGTGGAAAAAAGATGAAAACTGCGACTCGCAATCTGTGGGAGTCGCGACCTCCGGGCGATTCGCGGTTCTTTGACGCGCGAGGTGTCGTCGTTACGCGAGGTCGCTTTGACGCGCCTCCTACGCATCGAGCGACAAAAAAGCTTCGCGAGAGAGTGGGAGAGGGTGTTTTCGGGAGCGTAGAGAGAGAGAGAGAGAGAGAGAGAGAGAGAGAGAGAGAAGCCGTGGCTTTTCACTCGTCCGGCTGGCGGCTGAATTAAGCGGCAGGCCTTGGCGAAAGGCGAAAAAGGCGCGACGGAAAGGGCGTGCGGAGAAAGGAAGCGGCGCGGCGCGCGGAGACGCGTTTGATCCGCGTGCGGAGCGGCTTAAGCGGCCTCGGCTCGAGCCGAGGCGGCCTGGCCCTAAGCAGCGAGTCGAGCGTGCCGCTTCAAGCATCCGGCGACCGGCGATACCCGACGAAAAAACGCTTGCGAGCACAACGCGCAGAGCAAAGCAGAGCAAAGCGGAGCGAGCGGAGCAAACGGAGCAACTGAAAAGGATCGACACGAGGTGTGTGTCTCACTCTCTCTCTCTCTCTCTCCCTCTCGCTCCGCTTTCGTTCCGCTTTCTTGTCCGTCCTCGTCGACTCGCTGCGCGGATCCCGAAAGCGATAATTAGCTCGCGAGCTAATTTCCCGGTGATTGTCGGGGATCATCGCGGAGTGTCGCGCGGGGTTTAACGATGAAAGCCGCCGCGTCACGCGAGACAAAGCCGAGCGTCAAAGAGCGTTCTGTGTTCTGCTCGGATGGCGCCGTGCGCGAATGCGCTCAAAGCGGCGCGCGGAGCGACACGAAGCGGAAACGAAGCGGCGCGGAGCGGAAGCGGTACCCAAGCAGCTTTTCGGCCCGCGTTTGATGTCGAGCACTCCGCGGTCTCGCTTTAAGCCTCCGATCGCTATTGGATGATCAAATGATCGCGGCGCGAGCCAGAATGCCCGGGGACAGGGCTGTGAAAGAGTCGCGCGCTCGCGAAATCCTCTCGCTGCCTGTTCCCCCGTCCCGCACCACACCGATTTGCGAGCCGCTGGAAAAGGGAGAAAGATCGTTGGAAAAACCGCTGGATGGAGCCCTGTGTCGACGGAAATCAAAATCCGATCAACGGCCGTGCTTTTGAGACGGCCGGCCTGCATCGCGCTCGAGAAAGAGGCCGAAAAATACGGGACATTTACGATTTTTTTTTTTTTAGGGAATGCTGTACATCACGTGCCGAAGAAAATTAATGGGGCTTGTTGCGACACTAATACAGTGTGTGTAAATAATTATTTCATTGTGCTTCTGGCGATTCCTGTCGTTGGTGTGCAACAATGATTCCATTCCTGGAGGTAGCAGAAGTCTAGGAGCTACAATATTTTCACAATAACCCTAGTAATTAAAAATGGAATAAAAATATATTTTTGTACACTACAAGCCCCGTAGGATAACGCGCAAAAAATTGTAATCGCCAGATCGCGTGCAGTTTCCTTTGAAAAAAATCGCATGTGCATCCTTGGGCGATCCACCTCTGAGGAAAGTGGATTTGAATTCTCAATTAGGATGCGCACGGTAGTCGAGGGTCTCTGTTTCTCGATTTGCTTCCTCTCTCCTCTCTCTCTCTCTCTCACTCTGTCTCTTCTATCCTTTCCCTGTTCTTTGGCTCCCTTTCCGTCAGTCGGTCGACCGACTTGGGCTTGCTCTTTCGCGCGCGAGTGCGAAGGGCGACACTTCCGCGTCGCGACGCACGCGGCGTGCTCACGATGCGTGTCACGACGTCGTCGACGACGACGGCGACAGCAACGACGGCCGAAGAACTGTCAGTCGTCGGCACGCACACCGACGCCCACTTTCGCCGGCCCCTTCGCCGCGGAGTTTCATGCGTTTCTCTCTCTCTCTCTCTCTCTCTCTCTCTCCCTCTCTCTCTCTCTCTGTGTGTGTGTGCACTGTGGATGCACGCATTAAAGACGCCCAGGTATGCACGCCTCGATGAAGTCGCCGGTGTTGCTGCACTTGCTCGACATAAGTGCGAATTGCAACACCACACCCCCGGCTCCGCGACCCTCCTACACGGCCACCGAGGCGAGGGTGGTGAGCGAAACTGAGTGCCGTTGCGTGCATAACGTGCGGACGCGCATACTAATTACGGCGTTTCCATTTTGCACCATCCGACGACGCCCGGGCTCCTGCACTTCGTTTCCGACCAGCGCAGTACCCAAAGGCCAGCATTCTGTCCCTCTCATTTTTACACGATGAAAGCAACACGCTCCTCCAAATCCTGGATACGTCGCCACTGTCGCTCTCTGCTCCTTCGACTTGTTAATTAAGGGAATCCGGCCCCATTGTAGCCGATAGGCGGCCATTTTTTACCCCTTTGTTACATAAAGGACCATTTGGTTGACACGCAAACCTTTGGTTTATATAGTGCCTTTGGTCGTAGTTTTATGAAGCAATTCATCATTTTTTCGTTGCAGTGATAACAATTCGAGTATCAACATCTCGCGAAGTAGTGTACATTACTAACGAAACAACTCCTTTGAACTACTTTTTAAAACAACATTAAAGAGTTGTCCTCGCGTTACAATTTGTGGATGATGAGTGTGACAGAAGCTACCTCGCAGAATGTCAATAAGATCCAAATGAACAGAAATAAATTCCTGGACCAACGAAGTGGTGGTAAAACAATAAAACGCAGGGAACTAGGAAACACAGCAGACAACGAACTTCTTAAAAACAGTACAGCCTGATAAAGCATAGCTTGCTGAAGCTTGGTAGTTTGATAGAGGATTAAAGCAGGACCAGAGACGCCTCTGAAATAAATAATTAGCACGGATCGAATTAAAATGTTCGCACGATCTCTGGTGCAGTCTTGGGGGATGAATCCGAGACGTAGCTTACGGAGGACAAAGCAGCGGGTTCAAAGGGCTCGATAAATAGAGAAAGGGATGTCAGTGTGTCGTCAATGGGACGTCTCCTTTGCTCGGCTCGGAACGAGAGAGCCTTGCGCTTCGGGTCCCCGAGGATCTACTCGCTCGCGAATATTCGCTACCCCCACCCCCCCCTCTGGCATTGCGCATCCTGTCGTCTGTCGCGCGCGTCCCTTTTTCACTCCTTTAGCCGGGTGAGAGGAGCCTTTAATTAGCATTTTGATTCTTGGGAGGGCCGTTTGTGCAGCGTCGGATGTCTGTGCGAAGTCGTCATCGTCGTCGTCGTCGTCGTCGTCGTCGTCGAGCGAGGAGGACGCGAGCGGAGCCGAGCAGAGCGGAGCTGGGCTGAGCGGAGCCGTGGAGGTTGCATCGGAACGATGGGAAAAACGCGCGACGAGAAAGACGCGTTGAACGCGCGACGCGAAGAACGGAGCGAGACGAATAAGAGCAGCTCTTTTGTCAGGCTGCCTCGTCATTCGTATTCTGGTAATTAGTTCATTTGCCTGTGCTAATTACGTTACTCTTTAATGCTGTACAGGAGAGAAACGGCGAGCTGGCGCGAGCGAACGAGAGACGACATGTCGGAGTGAAAGAGAGAGAGAGAGAGAGAGAAAGCGCACACAGACGCGGCGGATGCGCCGCTGCACGCGCACTGCGAATCTTCCTCCTCTTCTTTCTCTCCCGTGTGCGCGCGCGTGTGTGTGTTCTTTTTCCACCTTTTTTCGGAAATTCGAAAGCAACACCCGCGCACACCTCCTATTAGCCGGCGACCTCTTTTTCTCTGGAAGCGAGGCAAGCGTCGAATTTCACCCCGACGTGGATACGAAATATCACGCGCGCGCGCGCGTGGGTCCGATGGTTAATTTCAATTTTTTTTTTTTTGTTTCATCGTCTCTCCCCCCGAGAGAGCGCATGCCCCTTGCGGCTCGCCGCGCGCTAAAAGATCGAGGCACAAGAAAGAGACGCGGGAATTAAAGGAAACGAATCGCACGTTCGTTCGTTTCGTTCTACCATCCCGCCATTCGGGGAGAGCGTCTCATCCCCGTGGCGAGTGTTTATCTCTCGTTTCTACCGACCCCTCGAACACAGCCACCCCCGTCGCTCTTCTTCTTCTTCCTTCTTCTACTACTGATGCTGCTTGCTGCTGCTGCTGCTGCTGCTAGTCCTCCAGGCTTCGCAATTAGGGGGCGTCGGGACGGTACGCGACGCTACGTCGCCCTTTTGCCTGTTATTTAATTGGGATGCGCAATTGAATGACACTCGGTACACCAAGTAAAGGGAAAGAGTTGTCGCCGTTCGTGCCGGGCCTAACGACATCATTGTGGATTCCCACTTTCGGACCACTTCAGCCCCTTTTTCCGACCACCTCTACAGCGACCATGGTGGTCTCGCGAATCAAACGATGCTCGTATACTCGATGATTGTTGCGTCTGTGGGCTTGGATTGCTCTGCGGAGCTATGGACCGGCTCTGCCGCGGGTGCCACGAAGCCACGCCCATTTGGAGTACTCTGGACAAGGACAGTGGTGTAAGCAAACCACTGTTGAGACTCTAACAAGATTTAAAGAGACTTGGGATCTTTTAAGTAGCTTTAGAATAGGCGTACGCACGGTTTGCTCTGTGGGACCCCGTTCTGGATGCCTTTATATCTAGAGCAACAAAGCCACGCCCCTTTCGGGCCCTCTATATAAAGAGAGCAAAACGGGCAGTTCCCTTTCAAAACTTTGACAAGATTCAGAGAAATCTACATTCTTTTGTATCAGTCTGGGTCAGACACAGGTTTACAAGGCCCTGTTAGGTTGTCACATGGCCCCATTAAAGTTAAGCCACGCCCCTTTAAGGCCCTCTATATAAAGATAGCGAAATGGGCAGTTCTCTTTCAAAACTTTGACAAGATTCAGGGAAATCTGCATACTTCTGTATCACTCTAGGTCAAACACAGATTCACAAGGCCCTGTTAGGTTGTCACATGGCCCCAATAAAGTTAAGCCACGCCCCCTCAGAGCTCTCTATCCGAAGATAGAACTATTTCGACCGTTTTCCACCGAAATCTGTCGGTGGGAAACTGAAACAGAGCTAAGACACAAGCTTGTCACTTGCGATGTGGCCCCGAGCTCCAACTCGAGTGCGAACCGGAGCCACCGGAGGCCCATTTGAACATCCCCGGCGGTGTGTCGGTTTAATTCCGTGGCGGAGGCTCTCTCTCTCATGCGCGTTCGTCGAACAAAGGCGGGCTTTCGGGTATCGGTATTAATTCGCCGGGGATGGAAACGGTCGCGTCACGGAATTCTACGAGGATTTCCGGGGCGATCTCGTGCGAACGCTCGAGATTCCCGAAACAGCTATTATAACGAACCCCGGGTACCGTTCGCCGGCGGTCAATAAAATGCGAGCCGACAGCCGCTGATTGACAGCTGAAGCGGGCCAAAGCCGAGCTTTATTGTCGCCCTCGGCACAACAACGCCGCGAGGAGACACAGGCCAAGAGAGTGAGGGAGAGAGAGTGAGAGAGAGAGAGGGAGAGCCGAAATAATTCCGGGGCGGGGACTTAAGGGATGACTCCGGGCCCTCTTAATTCCTACGGGATCGCGCGGAAAACGCTTTCACAAAAACAGCGAACCAGATACCACCTGCCAATACACTCGATCCAGTACAAACCCCTTGCCCCTGCAAACAATTTCAATTTTTACCATGAAAAAATCGCGCAACGCGTTCTTGGGTCGGAAAAAGTATAACCGTTCCCATCGTCTCGAAAAGACCACCGCAACGACAAACGCAAAAGAAAAGAAACTTGTTCGAGAAGGAATCCTGGATCGTCAAGGATTCCATGTGGTCTCGCAGACGTCATTTCAAGGGGTTAGCACGTGGCAGGTGGATAAGCGCTGGGGTGGTTGATCTCTAGCCCAGTTCGATCCTCGACTAATTTTCGCTCAGGCAGCGCACGCGTCATTAAACGCACGATCCTCGAGCCTCGTTTCCGTCGTTGCGGGTGTTGCGGGGGTTGCGGGGGAGGGCTAAACTCGCCGAGACGCGCTAACAAGGCGCAACTGGGCGTCGGCGTTAGAACGAAGGAGGTCCCTTAACGAGATCAGCTCCGCGGAAAGACGCGGTGATGCAGATCCGCGAGATATCCCGTGGGATCGCGAGCGCCGGGTGGAGAAGCGAGAGAGAGAGAGGAAGAGGGAGTGAGTGAGCCTTTGACATTTGGAGCAGGGGGGTGCGTCCGGGGGCGGAAAAGAAGAAGACGAACGGAGAGCGAGTTGCGGGGGCGAGCGAGTCTGCATCTTGGAAGACTTCCTCGAGCTCATTACGCCGACAATAATTAACGTTGCTTAAAGTGTCGTTATGGAAATAACCGGCCGGGAGGAGGGTGGAAGAGCAAAAGGCTGGAAGAGACATCGGAGGAACCGAGAGCCTTCGAAGAATAACGAAGAGGTCGGGGGAGGCGGCGCGGGACTCCGAGAGAACGAGCGAGAGAGAGACAGAGAGAGAGAGAGTAAGAGAGAGGGAGAAGATCCTTACGGTATCCGTCGCATTCTACGGATGGAAAATGTTTCCATTGGTGCCCCGTGCCGGGTTGGCCCTCGCTCGTTGCCCGTTTGCGCGCAGCCCCTCACCCATTGCCCGGGGAATATAATTCAACGATCCTCTCTCCTGCGGAGTGAAAGCCGAGAGGGAGTGACTGCGGGGGGAGGAAGAGAGAGCGAGAGAGAGAGAGAGAGAGAGAGGGCTCGCGTTGAATGCCCAATTATTATATCGTGAAATATCTGCTAGAAAATTGGATAATGCACTCTGTCTCCCTCGTTTCGAAGGAGACCGCCGCGCCGGCTGACTGGCTGCCGGAGCTGGTTCAAGCTCCCGCCGTCGACGCGACGGCCTGAGAAACGAGAAGAAAACGAAGAGGGTGGGCGAGGGCAAGCGGGACGAACCAGTCACGAACCAGTCCGGGTAGGACCAGTCAGCCACAGTCAGTCAGTCAGCCATAGGAGCCGCGAAACCCAGCCGAGGGCGGGGGTGGTGCTGAAGATATCTAGCTCACGCACGGAGCGGTGCAGAGCGGAGCAGCGCGAGGAACGACGATGGAACGACGAGGAACGGAGCTCTGCATAACGGCCGCTACGTGGGAGAAACGAAACCGCAGAAAACGCCAGTCAACGGCAGCCAGTATGCGGAAACCGCGGCGGAATGACACTCGTGCTGGCGCTAATTGGGCCCTCGAGGTGACGCCGCCGAGAGGGATGCTCTTCCACCCTCAGGACCATCCGTTCTCTCTACTCCTCTCTCTCTCACTCCTCTGTCTCTGTCTATCTCGCTCCTTCCATCCACGTTTCCTTCGTTCCCGCGAGGCTGTCCCTCTTCCGCAGAAGCAGTCGAGGGTTTTCGGGGGTTGAAAATGCCTGGAGGACGGCCGCGTCGGTGGATGCGCGAGGAAAAAGGCTGATTGGGGGGTGGCGGATGAAAAGAAAAGAGAACCACCTCGGAAGAGAAACAGAGAGAGAGTGAGAGAGAGAGAGAGAGGGAAAGAGGACACCACAGCCAGATCACATTAAATCTTACCGGGTGCACGCCTCCGCAGAGCACCTCTGCCGCACCCCTTTTCAATCCACCCTCCGAGCACCACCACCCCCGCAACAAACCCTCCGCAGAGACTCCAACGCGAGCGAATCTCAACCAGCGATCCTGTACTGCGCGGGGTTTAAATAAACGCGATCCAAGAATCGAGGATTAACGGACGCGCTAAGAGCGAACCGCTCGCGCGGAATCGAGCCCTTCGCACGCACCTCCCGGAATCGATTCGATCGCATCTAAAGAAACGACCCGGGTGTCAGACTGCACTCACCGGGACGGAGGTCCTTGCTGATGGAGCTGCAGCGTCTGGAACAAAGGAAATCCATTGGTTAGAGACCCGTGCGATCTCTCATGTTTACGATAAAAAATAATTTAATGGCCCCGGAAACGACATAGTGGGATTTTTGACATTTAACCCTTCATGAATGACGTCTGTATATTGCACCGACACTGAGAAGTATTTAACAATCGGTTATAGGAAGCCACGTTGAATTAATAAAGATGGAAAGTAATAATAAAAATATAGATTATTAGGTGCGATATGCTTCCGTTTAATATTGCTGGCTTTCTGAAAATTGAAGACTTCTGGGGAAAATGTCGAACAGCGTTATTACTCGCTTTAGGAAAATTGATGACAACTCGGAGAAATGTCAAACAGTGTGAACCATCAAGAGATTATTGTAACACGTATAATACTGACGAAAACTGATTGAAGAATGCCAAGTTTTGTTGTCCATTTGAGCAAGATTGCGTCCAGTTATTCCTTTGGGCAAGGCAACACAGACTTCATTACGATTAAATACAATTTCAGAGTGTTTAGAATTTAGTTAGAATCCTAAATAAGCCGTAGAGTTCATAAGCTACGTCTAAACATCCATTCTAATAACAAATCCAATCGATTTATCGCCGATTTTGCGAAACCCCTCGTTATAAGGGTGTTAAACAGGATTGTCTTCTTCAGAAACGATTGCAGGTAGGAAGCCAATATTTCGGGGATTATTTATACGCGCAAACCAGTGTATTTGTCGCAAATTTCGCCGGAGGATCGCAGCTGGTTTCGCCAAGAGCGCGCGCGGGACAAAGGGGTGCAGAATCACGGCTCCCGATGGCGGTTAAAGCTAAAATTAAACGTTATGCCCGGTGCTTGGAGAAACTATGCGCATTACGGGTCGTCGGAGTGTTTTTACGAGGCTCTTCGACACCCAGAACTGCGAGTAGAGCCTCGAAGACCCGCGGAAAGGGAAAAAGAAACGGTTCGCCGAAGGGGGTGGAAGTTGGTGAGCGAGTTAACGGGCGGAGGAAGGAAAGAGTTCCTCGAAGAAGAGTCTTCTCGGCCATTTGTATGCGACAGACTTGTGTGTGCCCTACCACACACACACACACACACTTTCCCTCGGCCCACAAATATATATACACATACGTATATATATATACATATATTTTATTGCGATATTCATAACGTTTACAAAGACGCTCCGCGAAACTGCCTCGTTAAATATTTTACGGGCGCGATCGACCCGCCCCGACTATCCGCAATGCACGAGTCGCTCGAGCGAAACGAATTCAATGGCGACTTATACAGAGACGCGAGCACCTCCCGGTGAAAAGTGATGGAAAGCCGGCGTAAATCGCGGTCCGCGGCTTCAAGGAATACGGATAATCATCCGGCGAGCGATCCGTGCGAGCCTTAATAGAAACTCGTGCGCAGCCGAAAATTAAACGAATCCATTAAGCCTCGCCGTTATCACCGCATTAACACTCTATCCTCTCCTCCTCCTCCGCACCCCCTGCAGGAAATGGACAAATAATTGAAACGAGCGAATGTGTCTCCGATAAAAGTATTACGAATAAAGTTTGATCGCTCCTGCAACTTTCCCGAGAACGACAGTTTCATCTTTCCACCGCGCGGGCCTCCCTCCCAGCACACAGTGGTGCGAATCACCGAATAACGAGAAAAGAATTCCAGTTTCTTATTGTACAGAGCACCGGGTTTATGCACGTTTTCCTTCCGATTCGAATGGCGCCAAAATCGAGTCGACGGGATTCAAGTTTTCGAGATACGACGGAACTTGCTAGTCCTGTGCCGTTCAGTATGTAAAATAGGTTACTATGTCATGAAAATAAAATTTAATTATATGAGATTGTAGAAAGTTCTGAAATGAAACAGAGAGCAACCTCTTCGGACCATGAACATTTAAGACGTATCCAATAAGGTCTTACCTGCAATTTCGGACTTTGCATTTCTGATCCTTGCTGATTCTACTGATAACACGTATTTCTCCTGGACGATACATGACGCCGATGTTACGTATGGAGAAGTTTTCTCCGCGTTCAATTTCAATTAGAATTTTCTAATCTCTTTTCCTGAGAACGAAAAGCGTCCCAACAGGCCCCTTTTATTTATGGAAAGACACCGTATGATCTCTTAATGTAAAAATCTCTAGAACACTCCCTTCTGAAATCCGTCAATTAAGTTTCTGATAGGAAATAGCCTAGACAACCTCTTATTAACCTCTTTTAACAAAAATCTAACTGAGGCCGGATTTCATTAGAAGCAACAAAAAACTAGAGTGTTACATGACATCAAATTATAAACAGAGCACCCTATTCATTTTTCTAATATCTAAACCCGCGCATTTTCATCCTCTTCGGTCAGTAATCGTGCAGTCACGTGTACAGTCACGTCGTGTCACATTTGTAAGAGTCAATTCTAGTGAGTTCGGGTTAAAGTTCCCTTCGAATCAGAATTAACCTTACAGATTCCGTTAGTTCGGTAAAACTTCTATTTGGCATTTAACAATTACTCTTAGACCCCGCATTGCCAGTGCGTCAACACCGACCATCCACAGCTAACAATATTTTCATTGTATATTGTACACTTACTCTCAATTCAATCGCGACACCAACACTTGTAACAACATTCAATTCAGAATATAATATATTCGTCTTGTTTGGTAAATCGCGCAATCTAAAAACCCCTTAATTATTGCCCAAATCTCCTAACCCAATAATTGAACGTTCCCACACGATACAATCTTACCGCTCCGTCCGCGAGAAACCATAGTCCAACAGAGATTCCTCCAACCTAGTGGCTCCCCAATTTCGCATTGGGTTCGTTCACAAAAACTATACCATCCTAGCGGCTCCCAGATTTCGCATCAGGTTCGTCCGCATCCTACAGCTCCCTGATTTCGCATCAGGTTCGTCTGTGAGTTATCCAACCTCCCAGTGACTCACTAATTTCGCATTGGGTTCGTTCACAAAGTTTCACCCTCCTAGCAGCTCCCCGGTTTCGCACCGGGTTCGTCTGCGTTTGACTCCATTCCTAGAGGCTCCCTGATGTCGAATCGGGTTCGTCCTCGACGTCAATCGCATTGGGTTCGTCCGCGTACCTAACTAACAAATTGAAACCATATTCCTGGGGTTAATAACCCTTCGCCGGCCTCTCGCGTTGCTCGCAGCCCTGGCTCGTAACACTGGCAACAGCCGTGTTGTTGACACATATCGAGAATTCACTGTGCTGTGTTGCAGAGTGTCAGGAATCGATGGCGTGCGGCAAATTCCGGGATTAAAAATTTAGCGAGGCCAGGGCCGTCTCTAGTCACCTCGCCGGCTAAGAAAGGAGCCCGATGGGAAGCAGCGCGGTTGTCGTCGTCGACCCGGCCCTTTCACGAAGCCCGATACCTCGAGAGGGATCCACGGAACCGGGTGCATAGTCGAAAGAGCAAGAAGGAGCTGCGGAGGAGCTGAGGGTCTGAGAAGCAGAGCGCGGAGGAGGCGGCGGTGGCCGCTGCTGGTCGGGCAGGCCCTCGACCTCGATTTTCAAAACGATCCTAACTCCGCGCTCTGAGACAAGAGAGAGAGAGAGAGAGAGAGAGCAAGAAGACCTAAGAGAGGAGGCGGCATTCATTCGGCCATTTTGGGGGGGGGGGGGCAGTACACCGCCGTGCCGCCGAAATAAATGACCGAGGCATCGGGGGCCGTGGCATTCATAGATCCGGCACTGCTGCTTTGCTCTAGTGCCTTTTGGAATTCCGATTGAGAGACGCCGAGCGACGAGGAACGAGAGGAAACGGCACCTGGAGAGACGAAGAGGAGCAAGGGGAAACGCGGGGGCGGGGAGGGATTCTTTCACGTCAGGATAGTGAGCGATCGACCAAATCGCAGGTGAGTGGCTGCGACCGCGTACAATTTATTTATATAAACGCCGAGTCACCGGTTATTAATGAGCACCGACGCCGACTCTGGCGGCCCCGACTGACGGACGGGTTCGCGGGTTTGCCGTGGAACCCGGTCACCCGCTTTTTCGGGAGACGAATCGCTGCATACTGAAACGATCTATGTTCTTCCTTTCGTCGTTTTCTCCCCTAGGATTATTTTTCAGAATTTTTTTTTTTTTGGCCTATAGACTGCAGATTTTATAGATTTATGACAACAACGGGGTGACGCGATTTAAAACAATGGAGGGGTTCCAGGAATTTAATAATGTCCACACATTGTTTTCATCTCATTGAGGCACATGTCTGCCGTTTCTTGCTACTGATGCAGACAATTTTTATTTTGCATGAAGATCCACAGTTTAATCATCGGACACACAGAAAGAGAAGTGCGTTTTCAATTGTTGCCGAAGGACGAAAAAACAGATAGTTCAGGTTTGTTATCACGTTCACTACCAGTGTCACGCATATGAGACGTCCCCATTCTTATAGTTGAAATAAAATTAGTATAATATTCAATAGAACAAGAATAATATTCATGGTATCCTTTGCTAAATTGTTTTAATAAGTTACAAGGGAGTTTGCATTTAATCAAACGTTCTGAGAACGCAGATTAGCATTGAAAGAAACGGCATTGGGCGAGCGTGTTAATTTTTGTGTTTTGTTTATTGCATGTTTATGCGGTTTAAGTGGTCCACAGTGCACCGATTGATCGTCACCGTATCTGCGAACATATTCGCCGGACAATTAGTCTGGAAGAAGATTCCACGGTTCAAAGTAGAATCGAAAAATCCCGAGGGTTGCAGCGGGGGTGGGAACCCCGTTTCATCGAGCCATCATCAATCCCGGTCGCGTGTCAACTCTTTCACGGTGGCTACTCCTAATAGATCGGCGATCGGCAATGTTCCAGCGACCCTGTCCACCCTGGAAAATTCGTTCCACCCCCGCTTACAGGCTTTTCTTCGTTTTATTGCTCGGCCCGGGGTAGGATCCACCGTGGAAGAGGTGGGACACCTGCACCTGGCTCCTGCCCTCTCGCCATTGACGAGTTAAAATATGAAGGTCTCCGAGGACCGGGACACCTGGATTTTCGCTGTCGCGATCAATGAGCTCTCGGCGGGGTCCTCTATTTTTTCGGAAACGACTCGGCCGGATAATGCGACTCCTGGGACCCGGAGATTTTAATAGAAACCGGACCTGACTGCTTCATCCCCTTATGAGAATCCAGCACCGGCTTTGCGGACGTGTAAACGGTAGTTTTATTGGCTTGAGATAGACGGTGTTGAGAAACTATGTGAATTCTCGATATATGTCAACAACAGGGGTCTTGCCAGCGTCGTGTATCGTGCAGGAGACATACATACAGACGGACATACTCGGCGTCCGAGGCCTCTCGTGCTTCGGGGCCCCTCGCGGAGTATACTCCGCGGTAATGGGGATAATTCCGCGACGTTTATCATCCAGGCCCTGGTGACGTATATAGAGAAATCACTGTAATTTGTTATAGTGATCGCAGAGTCACTGTAGGCTCGGAAATTTTAACAGAAACTGGAATAAATCCTCTAACCTTAGCTTCGCGGACATACAAGCAAGAATTGTACTAACATGGCGAAACGATCAACATTTTTGGATATATTTTCAGCCAGTAACCGCATCACCAGACTATAGAAACTATTATTTCAATGCTCGAGATTCCCAAAAATCGCAGGTTTTAACAAAAAGCAAGACCTAACGGTTAAATCCTATCTTTCCTATCCCCGAGCGGACTTCTCCGTTCCTCGCGAATTAAAAATGCAATAAAAATATGAATATTGACTCAACCGCTCTCCGAATCATCCTTGCAGACTATAAAACCCACCGCAGGAGTGTTCCCGCTGCGGATATCTCTGCGCCGAGAAGATGACGCGGAGGAATTTTCGCCGCGTAACGTCCGGAATCGATTACTCGAACGACAGCGCGCGGATGCATTCGAATTTGTCACTGTGGCCACGGGGAATCGATCCAGCCGTGAAACCACACGAGTTCCTCTGCGAACCGCACAAATTTCTCGCTGCGTAAACTCGCCCCCGAAACATCGGGAAACATGGTATACGTACTGCAATTTCTAAAAAAAAAAAAAAAAAAAAAATCGTTGATCCATCGACAGAGGAAGTCTGGACCGTTCCGCGTAAATCCTTTTTCCCGAATTTTCTCCGTCGCGGGGCTCATCAATAAAAATAATCCCGGCTTTGCGGCGGCTTACCGATCACCGAATGCACTTTTGTTTATTTTTCGTTGCGCTTCGGGGCTTGTTGCACGGGGGTGGTTCCAGTCGCAACGAACTTTCAAAGGAAACTGAAGGGGGCAGAGAGGGAGGGGGGAGGGTCTAAGAACCAGGTGTTACTTTGCCCGGCGCACAAAGAAGTGATGGATGCCTGGCTACCCTCGTAACGCGCCACGACCTCACCTCAGGTGTCACTTTCGGTCCACGCCTCGTTATCTTCTCGATAGGGAAGCCGATTTTTTCGCTCGGCAAATCCGACGCTACCCTGCACGATTCCATTATCTTCGCAGAGATTTATCGAATTTTTCACCCCGGCGACGAGACTCCGCTCGGACGGGGGTGAGTTTTACAGGGTACCCGGTAAAAAACGTTCCCAAGCCAGATAAACTTATTCTACCGCCACTGAAGATTGTTCGGAACTCTTAGATTGCTCTCATCCATGTTTCTTAAAGTGGGCCTAATTTATTTTATTTTATTTTATTAGGTAGTTCCATACGAAACGTCCGACTCATAACAGTAACTTCAAGCAAACATAATCTTCTCTAAATAAAACTTATTGACTAAAGTAAGCATCATTGTGATCGTCATTTTCTGTCAAATAATGACGTGTTTTTCGGTTACACTACAGTGAATAATGAATTTTTTGGTTGTTCACCTCCCTCGTTTATTAGATTATCATCTATATTTTTGAGCTTTTTCTATCATTGACTACTAGTGCGTTTATTTACTACCACATTTTGACCAACCTTTGCGTAACGTTGTCGTCAATACGTTTATTTTCTCACCCGTATAATCAGAATATACGTCGGTCACATTGATCGATGTTGAAATAAATTTCATTTAAAAGTAAAGTTACATATACAGATAGAAACCAAAGGTATGACCCGAAAGATTAGGTAGGTACCTTTAAATGGTATACATAATAAACCTGTAGATTATAATAGTACTTTTTGTGGCAATCATTTTATAAAATTTGCATTCTGAAATCGGTCGTTTTATATGCACCGACCTAATAATACATTGATTTTGATGAGAATGCATTTCGTCCAATTTAATGCACACCAGAATAAAACATGCATGCAACAACCATTGAACTCGAACGAAAATGCAGCTACTATATATTCAGCGTAGTCTCATCATCCCAGATTCCTCCACACCCCTAATTTCCACGTAGCAGCCTGCTTATTTTTTTCCCCCGTTTAAAAAGATCTCCCGGAAAGACCCCAATAAAGTTTCCAAAATTCCGGGACAAAGGTCAAAACGGAGCATTCCTCCCGCGCAACGCTTTTCAATTACACGGCCATTCCTCGAATTTTCGAAATTGACCGGAACCGATGAGGTTTCGATGACCGTTACGGGGGTGCGGTCCGAGGGACCGAAATTCCTTGGAGACGTCTTCGGAACCCATGGACCCACGGGCCCACGGGCGACCACGAGACCCTGGGCTGCGCGTTTACGCGAGTATTTTGTCGGCCGGGTGTTTCATTCACCTTTGCAGCAGGGGGTCTGCAAGGTGTGAAAGATTTTCATCGCTTCCCACCCCCGTGAGCCTCGCGTCCCTCGACTGTCGACGACAGTGTCATTAAACAAAGTTAGATTGCTCCTGACAGCGTTTTTCCTCAAGTTTTTTTTCAGGTAGCTTGAGAAAACCGCTTGAGGAATGCACGGGACAGTCCACTATTAAATTAGACATTTTAAAATCCGTCATTTTGTCAGGTCCCGTGAGTCTACTGTTAAATGTGCTCTACCGTCCAGGTTTCGAGCTAGGGAAAAATTTCAACGGAAAAATATTTACCCAGTGGAAAATCCAAACGATGTAACACCGCGCGATGGCATTCATCGCGAGACAGGGGCGCAAACAAATGTACAAGCACCCCGGATATCGGTCGGGAAAACAACCGGAGTGTTATTTTTAGACCTGAAGAGGTGGCTAAACCCCCTCGAGCGTCGTCGCGCGACGTCGCACCTGGAGTCACTTAAATCGTAGGCGGCGTGGAAATTGAATGGCCGCGATGTGGAGCCATAGAAAAGCAGCTTCTCCTTCTTCTTCTGTTGCGGCGTAGTCGCAGGAGGAGAGGAGATCCTAGGAAGATCCTGCGCGTGTTTCCTCGCACCTGGAGGACCCGGGTGTGTCTCGAAGTCGGATCTCTCGCCTTTTATTCGTTCGAACCGCACCTCCCTTCGCCATTGTCGGCGCCACGCGACCACCGAAATAAAGGGAGGATCGGGACGCTTTTAATTTATCGATCCCATGGATCCTGAATCCCTTCCACGAACCACCGGAGGCGAGATTCTTCTCCAAAAAATGCTACACGCTTGAAATTCAACTGTGAAAGCCAGCGTTTATGTTGCTGTCGCTTCTAATCTGCTTTGGGTACTTGAAAGGTGTTCGAACGTCGTGTACAGGTACCTCGTGGCTTTAAAATACAAACTATTGTTGTCCCTGGCACTTGTTGTACTTGTACAGGCTGTATCAAACATGTGGATCTCCCGCGGAAGTATTAAATGGCAGAAATGCAAGAAATGCAGCCTAAGGGTGCATATAAAATGAGCGTTTTACCGTTTACACTTAAGTGTTGCGTACTCCTGGGTAATGGTATAATTTCACAGGAATTTAAGAAGCTCCGAAGATGTAGTATTGCAAGTATGTCAAGCATTTTTAGCTCACTATAGTATTTTAAACCGAACTCTGCAAAGTAGTCAAAATTTAAGTGGTGGAATAAATTGTATCGAGTATGCGTCAACATAGTAATGAATCTTTTAATTTGCGCCCTTAATTACGGTGTACCTGGGCGTCGGTGTGACTGCACAGCACCTCCGCAAACTGTGAAGGTGTAGTAATTGCAGGTCCTAGTCGTGTACTAAACATTTTTACCGCACAGTAGTATTTTGGCCCAGGAGTTAAAGGGTTGCGAAAGGTTGTATCCGTCGAGGTATCGATCCCGTGCCGGTAAAAATGGATTGAGAGTGTAGCGTGGGTTCCTCGGGAACGCAAAGGAGATGGCCCCCGCGTCATGGACGAAGACCGATCCCGAGGAAATGTCCGTCATTGCCGGTGACGCTGTGGAAGAGGGTGGTTTTCTTTCCGTCGCGCAGCCCAGTGGCTTCTTTTTCGTTGGGATAGGTCCTGTCCGGGGCACCTCATTTCCTTTTGAGTCGGCTCGCGGGGGTGAGGAGACAGTTCTACAACGACAATCCCTCTGCCACCCCCCTCGCCTCACCTCTTCTCGCCCACCCTGCTTCAGCATCATCCATTGAGTCCGAGCCGACAATGGACCGTTGGTCCACCGCGCGGATAGAAGCCAAACCGTGAAAGAGTGAGCGAGATCCAGAGAGAGAGAGAGAGAGAGAGAGAGAGGGAGAGAGAGAAGGGCACGGGAGTTCCCGGTATATATCTGAAAATGCCATTCATACGCGGGGCTAAAGTCACCATTCAGGGACGACAATCCCAAAAACGAGCTCACCACCGCCAGGGGTAAGTACGATGGACTCGGTCGCACTTTTGTCACCAGAGAAGTCGAGTCCATCCTTTCTCGATGTTACTCGAGACTTCCTCGAGGATGGTGTCAACCCCCGACAACGAGCCCACTGTCACAAAAACACCGGAACCTCTGTTTACCCCGGATTCTCGGCCCTGGGGCGCCGATGCCCCTCGGAGCCTCTCTAAACATTACAATTTTACCTTTCAACCTCCATAAAATAGTTCGAACGATGCTACACTGTCCCTAGGAGCCCCATACTTCATGACAGAGCAATCCTTTAAAGTTTAAACACGAACGAAAGCACCGCAGACATTGTGGAAAAATGAGGCAGAGGAATTTCCTAATCGAAGACATAGAAATAAAAGAAATTAAGAATAAGGGATGAAGAGGAATGGAAATGCCGAGTTAAATCACCCTCTCAGTCAAAGATATAAAGACTGACAGCAGTCTGCATACCCTGATCATAACAGACGTATATAAAATAATTTCAGTGGCGTCACTAAAAGCACACTAATATACTCCAGAAGAACTAGGACGAGTCGCATTTCCCGGCAAAGAAGTGCCACTAAGAAAATCGAAATTGGGGGATGAAGATTAACTTCTCAGGCAAAGACTTCTCGGCGATTCTCGCAGCCGCGATTTATTTTCAACAGATAAACAAAAGCATGGAAACCAGTCGAAGCGAGGCTTTAAATTGTCCCGGGGTCGATGGGATTCAGGGGTGGTTTCGAAGAGAATTCTAGGGAGCAGTCTATCTTAAGTTCGAAATAATTAGAGGAGAGGGAGGGGTCCCGTGTCGCGAACACGGGGTTGGAAGCCCGTGGACGAAGGCGGGCAGCAGGCAAAGGGGGTGAATGAGAGTGACCTTGACAAAACATCGCGGCCACGGAGCGAAGCCGTTGAGCCGCGAGAACAAAGAGATTCTGTCGTCCTTTGTCAGACGGGGTGGTCCCTGTCTCTGTCTCCCCGGCTTTCTCCGTCCCTCCCGACTTTTATCTCCGCCCGTTTTTCTCTTTCACTTACTTCTATCTATTTCTATTCGCGGACTGTCCCGCTGTTCCGCTATCGTGGCCTCCATTCTCGCTCGTTCAGTCACCTTAATCGAACTTAATTGCCGCCACTTTATTTCACATACCGTGCTACATGGGATCCATACGTGGTCCGTTTTTTCCCCCGAGAGGTTCATTGACTGTCGCGATAATTGTCCGCGAACGCACGTGTCGCGATACCGCGAACGGACCATGCGCTTTCAGGGTTGTTCTTTGGAACGAGTAGATTGTGAACAGAGTTGCAGTAATTACTGGACTGTGAATCTTTACAATTGAACGAAGAAACGAATTTTTATTTCGTTCCATAACCCTGTAAATCATGCAAACATTTTGCATGAAGATCCGCAGTCGAAATTTTTATAAATGACAGGGTCAATTTCTTAATAATTCCTCGAACTTCTTCAGAGGACATTTCACGCTTGCAAGACACAGGTAAGATCCAGTGTGCCCTGCGTTTGATTAGGTCGATCCTCGGGTGAATCAGCGAATTTTCAAGATCATCGCGAAGCGAAAGGAAAGATAATTAAAGGGACATCGCGTTGACCTTTCGCCGGCCCTCGGGGAGCGTAACCTTTGCGGGCGTTTACCGGTGTGTCCCTTTAATGTCGACGACCTTATGTCGTTCTACTTTGATGGCCAGCCGGTCACCTAACAGACCTCGAAGTTTTCCGTAGAACGCCGGCCGAGGACGTTGCGCGAATCTCGGAAGAAAGAGCGCTGTCGATACCAGAGGGATGTGACGTTCGTCTAACGACGCGGGAAGAAAGCCAGGAAAACCAGGGGGTGCGAGAGAGAGAGAGAGAGAGGAAGGGGGTGGTCCCACCCGGGACAAGTTGGGAAAACACTTAGCCGCGCGACTAATGCTTTTATCGCGACCCTTGATTTCGGCCGAGGCCGATTTTCGGCACGAATCAAGGCATTTGTCCCGGGGGCCGTCTGCAAATATGTTTTCGAGCGACCCCTGAGAAATAATGTGGGGCGTTGCGCTTGTGCGCTTATGAGCGCGTGACAATATGCGCGGGAGGGTGAGAGATGGACCGAGTGGCGGAAGAATGGCACTTTATCAGTGTGACGGTATTCCCAACTGTGCGAGACGTTGAAGCATCTAATTGTGAGGAACAGAAAAATGTCCAAGCTCGGTGAAAACCACCCCTCTTCTCCATTCTCGATCCTGTTTGAAGACAGTTCTGCAACAGTATAGAATATCTACGCCGTGTGAAAAAGATAACGACATCAGCAGCAATGGTATATAATTATTGGTTATTATGTTAATACAATTATTGAGGAGCCTTCCGGGTATATTATTGGACAGACTTGCGGTAGAGTGTTAAGAGTTTGAAGAACGCCTTGACGTTTACTTGAAAATTCCAGGCATCGCTTTCTCATCGTCATTTGCATTGTACCCATTTCCTTAAACGAAGGACAATCTCGTTTGACCAAAATCGTCCCCAATGAATACACGCGTGCATTATCATTAATATTTCTTGTACTTTCCTCGAGAGTAAAAACATCCCTAGAAGAACGAAGCCGCGTGGCTAGGCAAAATGACATGATACAGCCCTAACAAAGCTAGAAACCAACGCTATCTCATGGTGAAAGTCTCCAAGAACGCTTCTGGAACGAAACCACCCCCAAGACCCTCAAACTTATCGTTTCCTCTGTCTGCCAAGGGATGATCGAGAAAGAATTTCCCGAAGATGTTCGGCGTGTTCTCGCAGTCCTGGCGGAAATAAAATGCCCGGGATCCTTGTTCCGGTGCGTCGCAAGTTCTCGGGACTGCCGCCAGTCTTCGGTGGCAGCAGCTACCACTCCGAGGGGGCGAACAATCCCCGGAGTTTCAGGCGGCGCACAGGGGTTGGAGTAGTCGGTGGGCAGAGGAGGAGGAGAAAAGAGGAGGAGGTGGAGGTTGGAGGAGGAGGCACTCCATCGCAGTCCGTCGCCTCATCCAGAGGGTGGGAGTAGCCGGCGGGGTGGTTTTGTCTTCCCTCCCCTGGCTCTCCATCCCCGTAACCGGTGACTCTGTGCGCTTGCGCCGCGGAAACCACCCCCGCGAGTCTCTCTCTCTCTCTTTCTCCTCCCGGCACGCCATCCCAGCCGCGTGTCCTCTCGCGCGCCACCCCTCTATTGATTTTGTTACAAACCGGCTCTCCAACCCCCCGAGCTCGCCCCCGACGAGCCCCTCGCGGACTCCGCGCTGAAACGATACGCGCCGATGCGTGTATATGCGTCTCCGCGCATAGGCCCTGTTTATTGTTTATTCGTGCACGTCACGCGCGAGCCACGCTCTTAGACGCGTGCAGGCCTCCGGGTCGGTCACCGACTTCCTGCTGCAGTCTGATGCGTTTCATGCGACTCGATGCAGTCCACCGGAGAACTAGGAGAACCTTCACGATCGTTTACAGAGAGGTCGACCTTCTTCGGACCTTGGAAAACCGATGGGAGGACACAGAAGGTTGAAAATGGTTCAATCATCGCGTTTGTTCAAAATAACAGATCTCTCGTAGACTGGCGAAAGAGGATTGAGCAAATCATGGATAATGTAAATCGTCGTTGCTGAAGGGGTGGGGACTGTTTCTGGATTGTATTTAAAATAAAATGGTATAGAGGAATGATTTTTAGCACTCCCCGCGACATTGATACGATGGCTGCCAACACAGCACAATCTATAGCTTCCCAACGACCTATAGATTCACATTCACTCATTCCGAATATGTTTGATGACTCTCTGCATAGTTATCTAGCTTCGATGCTTCCCTTGAAAGAAAGTGTTGATAAGTGACTTTGTCTAGGAAGAAAAATTGTGGGACATTGAACAGCATCCGGTCACAGTAGTTAAGAGTTAGGGGCCAAGAAAATTGATGAAACGGCCAATACCGAGGAGGGAAAAATTTATGGCAATCCTTCAAGTTCAAGGCCTAGAAGTTGAAGACTCAGAAGTTAAATGGTCAGAAGTTGACGACATAGAAGTTGAAAGCTTCGAAGTTGGGGGCTGAAAAGTCGAAGGCTCAGAATTTGAAAATACCGTTTCCCACTAAACTGAACAGTAGATGATGTCTACCATGGGCAATCCCTCGAGTCGAAGTGGTGCAAAAAATCGATTCCTACCAAAACGATCTGTAGACAGCGTCTACCACTCTTTACGATTCTCCATCGATTGATGAATCCAGCCAATTTTCTTTGTGACGTGTTTCGCGATTGAAGAGAGAGTCTCGGCCCGGTATCGGCGCGTGAAATGTCGTACTGAGCAGCGGAGTTTTCGGGGTTTGACGCGAAGAAGAGGCAAAAAGGGAGGAGGACCCGGTAAAGGCCGCGCGGCTGGTCGTTCCGGCGGAACGCAAATATATTTCTCGCTCTTGGCCGTCACTCGGTTTTTTATTTTCCTCTCGCTCTCTCTTTCTCTCTCCTCGTTACTCTGGCCGATCGTGCTTGCAACCAAGCAACATTCGGCCAGAGCCAGAGCCCGGAGCCACTCGGTGGTCCCCAACTGGTTCAAGTACCACGTGCTCTCTCTCGTGGTCGCCCTTGCGCTCACGTCCGACCAAGAAGAAGTACTCGAGAGCATTTGCGGTGGATTTGACGGTGCTTCTCGCCACGGGAGCCCCACTTCTGGCCGCCGGTAACCATGGGGTTCTCTTCGAGCCCGTGTGCTCCCTTCCACCCTCTCCCTCACTCTCACTCTATCTCTCTCTCCTCTCTCTCTCTCTCTCTCTCTCTCTTTTCTCTCTTTCTCTGCGGTACTCCCCACTTCGTCGTTCCTACGCTTTTTCTCGTTCACTTTCGAGAGGCTCCATATGATACCCCGTGATAATCCCCCGCCTATCGGCTGGGGAGAGTTTCTCTCTCTCTGCGTGGATTAAAAGGGTGCCTTTTCCCGGGGTTGCGCCAGATTTACATTTTTTTCCTACGGCAGAGGCTCCGCTCCGCTGGCTGATCCCGAATCATTTGGACGTTGCCCGGAATGTCTCGCGGAGAACCGTCGAATAAGCGAAAAACCGACCGGGGAAAATCGAAAGTCCTCCCTCTTCCCTCTCTCTCTCTCTCTCTCTCTCTCTCTCTCTCTCTCGCGCTCTTTCATTCTCTCTCTGTCCCCCTTTCTCTATCTCTCCCTCTCTCTTACTGAACACCGGAAAATTCACAAGCGATCGAGGGACCAAGCGTCGAGACGAGAGAGATCACGGGATGGGGGGATGGACGAGTTGTCTCGGTCGAGAACGGAGGAAAAAATCTTGATATTTGTCAAGAAGCACCGGGGCAAGCCGCCTGAAATATTCAGATCGACATCTGGTGACTTCGTTTGTGCAAACGAAGCCTCTCTCTCTCTCTCTCTCTCTTTTTCCCGTCCTCTTTCTCTATCTTTCTCTCTGTCTCTCTCGTTTGGTCCGTTAAGCCGGCTCCCGCGTAAGTCAGGCGTGCGGTGATTCAAGAGCCTTGTTTCGTGGGATTGCCGGATCTCCCGGCGATATATTGCGCCGCGGACGGCTATATACACGATCCAATTTGCGACATCTTCACCGGGGCGTCCCCGTCCACGGGGTGTCCGGTACAAAAGCGCGTCACGGTCACAAAGAGCACTGTCGAAGGGGGCAACGAACCCCACGCGCACTCTCTCTCTTTCTCTCTCTCTCAAGACGTCTCAAGATCCAAGAATTAATATCCGACCGGAATGTATCGGGAATTAACGAGTCGCACGGATGTACCGCTCGCGCGAGACTTCAAAGTGATTATGGCTCCGATTGCTACCCGGAAGCTTCAATGCCACCCCCGGGTCTAAGATCAAGATGAACTGACCTTATCGGACACTTGATCCAATATATTCGCTTCGGATGTTTGCCCTTGAACTTCCTTTAAGCGAGAAGTTCCAGAAATTTTTATTGTCTATGTACTTGTTTCGTTCAGATTGCTTGCAAGGTAACTACATTCGTTGTTCTATATTTTGTTCCGGGACTGTACTCACAGACAACCGGGTCACATTTGAAATTATTAGTAGAATCATTTGAAACTAATTCTAATTTATAGAGTAGCTGAGTCATCCAACGTCGCAGGATCCATATACAGTGATTTCTCTATATATGTCGCCAAGGCCTAGATGATAAATGTCGCGGAATTATCCCCACTACCGCGGGGTATACCCCGTGAGGGGCCTCGGACATAAACGTGTACCGTGTAAACATAACACGGTTCGGGACTCCTGGATGATACACGACACTAGCAAGACCCGTGTCGTTGACATATAACGAGAATTCATTGTATTCTGGATGGACGTTTTTGCCAGAGGTTACTAACCCAGAGTTTTCGCCGTCTAGGTAGGAGATAGGATCACCGGTTGGGAGGGTACAGCGATCCAAAGTGGGTTAATAAAGCGATATTAAATCCACAGGGGGTGTCCAGCCGGGTTGGACTTCGGAACGGAATTACTTCGGTCCACCCTGCGTTTCATTATCGCCCACCTATCTCGGCCGGCAACGTACAAGGCCGACGCGAATTCAGTATCCGCACACGCTATGGTAGAAACCGGTAAACTTTACAAACGCAAACACGACCCCCGCCTCGGCCAGTTATTATCCCGTAATCCCGGTGTTTTACATGTTATGAGGATGCTGGATGGCCTGTTACCTGCGACCTTCAATCTTACGTTATTACGCGGCGCTGGCCACATATGCCACGTCCACGAGCAAGCACCGCGCATGATTTTACATAAATTTCACGAGTCGCGGCGCCCTGCGACCGGCGATCATCCTTCCGTTGCGACCCTAGACACGCCATAAATTCCTCGGAGGTGCTCTTGTTTGTCCCCAGAATCAAATCGGAGTTTCCCTTTCTGTACGACCTCGTAAGAATGGGGATTTTGTTAGACATTAAGGGTAGTTCTTGTCTACTTCGTTAACTGGAGTTCCGAGTCAAAGCAAGCTTCATTCTTGGGTCACTGATGTGAACAAGCTTGAATTCTTGGGTCAGTGTTAGCCTTCGTACACCCCTCATCAGAACAGGGGATTTTGTTAGACACGAAACGGTAATTTTATTGTATTTGGCTGGCTAAAAGTACGGAGCTTGACCAACTAAAAAACGTCACATTGAAACAACCCCCGATTCCTAAATCAAAACAGCAGAACACGAGGCAGACACAGATCCACAGATAAACGCGGTTAACTGAAGCTTTATAGTTTAACCCATCCTAACCCCATCCAACAGGAATCCTGAAGCGTCTCCCAGACTTTTAGAGCCCCGTTCGCAGTTTCGCTGGAGCCTAGAGTTTTCCGCGTTGAGCACGCAACGGAGCGAGTTGGAGCGCAAGGACTTCAGGTCAGGTAGAGTCAGAAGTAGCATTAGCGTGTTGGCATTAGAGCAGAATCCTCTGTACGGTTCACAGAGAGGGATCCCAGCTACGGTGAGCAATTTCCACGTGTGTTTTGACAACTACTCCGCCCACGCGTGTTCTCACGCGGCGGCTCGTGCACGCACGCCGCACGGCAACTCGCTATTAAGTGCGTTAGCGCGGTTTTAAAGCCGGGGCCGCGTTCGTGTAGGGTTCTGCGCACTGTCACGGGGGTCCACGCGGTCTCCCGTTCTCGTTTCTCTCGCTCGCGTGCACGGTGGGTGTGTCTGGTCTCATTCTTCACGCAGACGACCGGACACGTGGCCGACGCACGAGAGCTTCCTCGACGTCGAACGCCCGCTTCCTTTCCGCCTCCTCTTTTTCATCCCCTGATAGTCACTTTAAAACAAGCGGGGGACGGCCGCGACGAGGAAACGGACGCACCACGACATCCGCGACGTCCGCGGTCTGATTGTTTTTCCAGGTGGATACAGTGAATTCTCGACATATGTCAACAACACGGGTCTTGCCAGCGTCATGTATCGTCCAGGAGACATACCCAAGCCGTGTTATGTTTACACGGTACACGTTTATGTCCGAGGCCCCTCACGGGGTATACCCCGCGGTAGTGGGTACAATTCCGCGACATTTATCCTCCACATCCTGGCGACATATATAGAGAAATCACTGTATACAGTTTTACGACGCCACGGAATGGTCTTTGGGTATCGTTTGTGCGATTTGATACGTTTTCAAACTGCAGAGATTAGGATATCTGTGGCACTCCATGGGGTCTTCAGTGAAGCTTTTCCGAAAAGTCAGACAAGAAGCAACTGGTCACATGAAAGACATCGCGATCTGTTAAGGTTTGTGGCATTTCTGTAAGCCGAAGGAGCTGTGCTGAAGGATGGAGCGTCGTCTGCATTTGTGAGCTTTTCCCAAAGGCAGATTTTAAGGTGCTCTAAGAAGGAATTGTGGTAATGTATCAGAGTGAAGGGTTTCGTCGATCGCGCACCCCTTTGGCAGCACAAGGTGTCCGTCCCCTCGTTCATTCCCGTTTCGTTTCCTCGGTTCCACTGTTTTCCTGCCCCGCATCACGGTCAATTAATAGGAGTCATTTATAAGGGCAAACCGGAGAATCTGGGAATCCGCAATCCAACGGGGAGCAATAAATCTCGAGTCGGCGAGAGCGGGATGGAAACGGAACCCCTCTTGTAAGCTGGTTGTATTGTAGCTATTACCGAGCCATGCATCACTAGGTAACAACCACACGGTTCTCTATCCTGGTCCCTCTCTTCGCAGCCCTTCGTGCTCTCTCTTTCTCCCTTTCCTTGCTCCTTTTTAGACCCCTCTTTCACCCCGGTTCGTTTCCCCGAAGAGGAGAGCGGACGACAGGACGCAGAAAACCGGGACGTCTGGGAAGTTTCGCAGCTGATATCGTGCATGGACCACCCAGGTGTGCTTCTCGTGCCTTCGTGGGCTGGTTCGACATTAAGAGAAATATTAAGCGTCGCACGAAGGGTGTTGCGTGCCCGCTCGACCGGACCTCGTCTCGTTGATGAGCGGATCGCGACAGGGGGATGTTTTCGAGGGACCCACGCTGTCCGTTCCATCGGACATTCGACGAAACGCGAGCCTAAACTCGGAATTAATTGCCGCGGAACCGGTGAACTCGAATTTTGAGGAACCCAAGCAATATTAGCTAGCTGAAGAAAAACAAAGCCATAGGCAAGCCTGTAAAAATGTAAGAATCCAGGGGACGTTTTAGACCAAGGATCACGCAAGACTTGCGGCAATTTAAAATAGTGCAATAGTGGCATAAAATTTACATTTAACAAATTTAAGAGTGCCAATATGTTGTCTTCGGCTTATTAAGTTTGTTAAAGAAGAAAAGAAAGGTCCATATGTTTACTGTCTCTATTCTTACAGAAAGATCCACAGTCCAGTCACAGTAGAAGGATATTTGTTGTCCCATCCACCTGGAATTGATCGAAACGCGAGCCTAAACTCGAGCCGAGAGTTATTAGCACGAAATCTCGGTGCCCGAGGGTTATTAGCTCGAAATCTTGAGGAATCCGGAAGTTCACGCTCCAGATCTTCTCGACAGAGCACGCTAAGCGATCGCAACGAGCGGAATGGAGGCTAACATGGGAGAGAGCTCTCTCGGTGCGCGCGAGACACACAAGAGTGAGGACCGGGGGCGAAAAAGAGCAGTGTAAAAACGAACGAAAGACCGGAAGAGAATCCACGGTCGCCGGCTTGGCTAGCAAGCAGTCTCTCTCTCGTCTCTCGGACGAGCGTCGGTTCGAAGAACGGAGCGGAGCGAAGCGGATTGAAGCTGGCTGTGCTGAGGGGTGGATGCCGGGGGATGGTTGACGAGGGTGGTACCAGCCTTCTCCTCGCGCCCTCACCGGGCGCTATAGTAACAATACGGGGAAACATAGGGAAATCAATATGGCTTCCGTTGCCCTCTTCCCTCCCGTCTCTCTCCCTGTCTTTCGTCCCCTCTCTCTCTCGGACTGGCTGGCTCAGTCTTCGACCCTCTTCGTTCCTGCTCCCGGTTCCCTGTCTCTCTCTCGCTCTATCTCTCTCTCTCTCTCTCTCTCTCTCTCTCTCTCTCTCTCTCTCTCTCTCTCTCTCTCGCTCTCTCACTCTCGTTCTCTCTCGCCGGCTCTCCCGCGCTCAGCGCGGACGGGTGAACCCATTATGAGGGGGTGTTACTCCGGGCCAATCCCCAACCATCCGGAGAGAGAAACTGGAGAGACGAGAGCCCAAGAAGGGCGCATGTGCGTTGCTAGGGCCACCGGATGGGTCGCACAGCATAGAATGCGCGAATCGGACACCCGGTATACCCGGTCAGCCTGTGAACCACGCCATAATGCAAGGCCACTGATCCTGTGCTACCCTCTGTCTTCGAGGCTACTTCCATTTTGGAGGATCAAACGCAACGTCTTCCCCATATCGAACTCCGCAAGATAATATTAGTATCATTCGCGATAAATCTAAACCTGCTAACAGAATCCTTTGATACTGTAATTCATCAATTTTGGGACAAAGTACCCTTCTCCCCTCGTGAAACAACTCATTTCTCTAAAAGAAAATGTTAAATTCTAACACTCCCAGGTTGCGTCCAGTTGCATCTCAATTACCTTTGAAGCAACGTAGAAATTATTTACCACACAAAAAATCATTCATAATTAATTGTAGAAGTTAAAAGATAGCAAGGTAAAGAAGAGGAGGGGGATGCAGTACCAAAAAGATAGCATGTGAAATATATTCGAGAACAAGTTGCAAACATACTGCGCAATATTGTGCAAAACTTCATGTAGCAACAGAGTTACACTGTATTACCACGTTGCAAACATGCGACACAATATTGAATATTGAATATTGTCCGGAAATTCAGGTAGCAAAAGAGTGGTCACTCTGCATTACTACTACAGTAGGAACGCACGATTTTCACTTTAGTTCGTCGGGTTTTGTTTCGGCACTGAATTACCATCTTTCGGGATGAGATGGACGGACAGAAAACCCGGGATAAAGTATAGGAGAGGAGGGATCGGGGAATTGTTGCGGCCGATTTTTCTTTTTTGGCATGATTTTTCCACCTTTTGCGAGGAGAAGAAACTCAGTTTGGATTTTCATATCCCTCACACTGGGGAGAGTGAGAGAGAGGAGCGTCGTGTGTGCTCGTGTTCTGGCGAACAGGGAAGAAAGTCGTTGGAGAGCTGCAACAATTTTCCGGAAATCTGTGGAAGCTGGGAGAATTCCTATCAATTTTGTTGTGTGTGGTTATTGCTTGAGAAACTCCCACCCAATGAAGAAAACACCACCCTCTCTCTGGAAAGGGAAACCTCTGGAAAAGTTTTCTTTCGGTTGACATCCCTGAGTAGCACCGGACCACGTAGTTATAACTCGCAGATCTTGCTTATATACTAACCGAAAGGGTTACGAGCACCAGCGAGAAAGCTTGGTTCAGTTGCTAGCCCTCTGGGAGCTGAGTCTTGCAACGTGTTCTTGTTGTGGACCGATCAATACAGAACAGCCTGCTGTACCATTTGCGGAGACTGCAGGTGCAAAATTGAAGTAGTCTAACCGCTTTTATTTAAGCAGACGGAGATCCTAAACAATGTAAATTATAATACATGAAAAGAATTACAAGATCGCGCCAGGATATTTAAGGAAAACGCAAGAATAACACTCATCGAGTCGAATGTTTGGTTCCCAGAGCAAGAGTAGCAAGGATCACGGACGCAGAACGCGCGGATCTCGCTTATTAGACTAACCGAAAGGGTTGCTAGCCCTCTGGGAGCCAGGGCTTGCAACTTGTTCCTGTTGCGGATCGATCGATAAAGAACTGCCTGCCGTACCATCTGCGGAGATAGCAGGTGTCAAATTGAAAAAGACTCAACACTTTTATTGTGCACACAAACGTCTTAAATGATGCAAATTAAAATACATGTAAAAGATTGCAATATAAGGTCAGAATATTTAAAGAAAATGCAGAAATAAAACAGATAGAACGAGTTAAAAGGTCTCTGCTCGAATACAACAGTCGTTATAGAAGAATTCTGCAGCTCGCAGTCGATGCAGTCGGAGAGACTGCAGCTCCACGGAAGGTAACCAGGATCGCAACAAGGTTTTACCGACGGTGGATCATGAATCAACGTCGGTAAGATCTCGATCTGCACACCATCTGTTATCCTTCCATCGACACACAGAAATCTGTTAAACTCCTCCCTGTAACGAATCAATTCGAACAATCGGGTGGCAAAACTGGTAGAAGAGAGCCTAACAAACCATAATATAAAAGCAAATTTGACTCCATCCACTACGACCATTCAATCCGAATCTTTCGAGCCAGATTTCTCTTATTTTCCTTAACATTCGACAATATAGAAGAGCAAGATAATTCTCGCCGATTATTAGAGCGACTAAAGGCCGGTTCGCGATCGAAATTCGAATCAAGAAGGTCATGTTTACGTACAAACACTATCACGGCCGAAGTACGGTACGCAAGAAACACAGCAGGCAGGAGAAGAAACTCTAAACAGTAGATTAGTTGTCGGTCGACGTCCTAACGGTCTCTGCGGGCTCGTTGAACCACGATCTCGATTCGAGCGACGGGAACAAAGAAAAATCGAGAGATCAAGAAGCTCAGGACGTAGAAAACTGAGGAACATCGTAAAATGGCGTTATCCCTAGCCCTGCCATTGTCCGGCCTGGAACCCGAGCACTTTCACGCGTTCGGGGTGAGACTTCTCTACGAGCAGGGTTTGAGAACTTTGACTGGCGGCAGACCGAACTCGCCGAGCACCGCAAGCGAATCGAGTGGAATCAGCAGCCTGCAACCTTCTATCGAATCAACGACACCGGAAGAAACGCCGGTTTCCAGCAGGCCGGACACGCCAAACGATGAACCTTCGAAGAGGCACGAGAAGGTACAAGCGACTCAATCGAATTCAACGTATCCCGGCTAACAGGCACATTCTTTCCTAGCATGATCCAGCGATTCGAATACAGTACAGGGATCGTGACATATTGAACCTGGGGGCGAACATCAGGGAGCCGTTCTGGCAGATGAGGATCCCCACGATGCCTCGGTACGATTACAAGAGCTTCATGGAGAACAGGTCGGTGTACTATCGCCTAGGAGAGAACGGATTGACGGAAGAGTACCCCACGGTGAGTACTATAGTAGAATTTATCGTCCATGAAATTCGGGAGACTCGGGAGACAACCACTTTATTCTCATAGACAATTTCATTGAGGGACAATTTCACGTAAAGGCTTAGTTGCTAATATCGCTGCTAAATTCTCCGGCGAGCTTCCACGTTAATTAGGCTCGAGACGTCTGTGGACGTGCTGGAGAGGACCGCAACCGTTTCGAGACGCGAAATTATTCCGTTCAATTTAGAACCGAATTTTCCGGTGTCCCGGCGAACCTCGCGCCTCTTTCTGCCGCGCTAAGAACCGCCTCAAAGGAAGCACCAAGTGTGTCTTCGGAAACGTTTACGCTCGAATCATTCCGCGACGTTCCCCTCGGTTTTCCCCTTGTCCATGCTCGGATCCTTCGTTCGGGAAGCCTCCAACTTGGCCGAGTTCGCCAGGGCTTGGAATTGATAGAATACGGGAAGAGAGACGATCAGGCCGATGGTCCAGTACTTCATGTTCAGGGATTTGCGCCAGTGGCTGTAGGGGAACTGTGCGATTTTTGAGCCGACCGTTGAGAGCTTCGACACCATGAACGCCGTGGGTAGATGGTCCAGCAGGGACACCATTCTCATGTTCTGAGAAATCTAAGAAATTTCGGGCCAATGTTGGAATATAAGTTCGGGAGTTGCTCTTCTGCGCATAAAATTTCCTGCACCGAGAGAACGATCGAGTAATGTTTTGTCATTTATATTTGCTGCAGAACGTAAATTTTTATGAACGTCGGCCATTCTCGTTTCGAAGTGATTTTTGTTTTTGATCGGTCTTCTCTCGGTGAAGTGATTTTATGCACAAAATTCAGTGTGGGATTCTGCCGACACGCACTTTCGGAAGTTTGCTCCTGAGCACCGATATCCTGACGTCCTTGATTTTGTCGTGAACCTGTCGGTACCGGGTCGTCAAATAATTCTGCATGGCTAATTTGTCTCCTCCAACCCTGCGACTCGTCGAAATTAATTACCAGCGAACTATAGGGAATATCCAGGGAGCAGAACCTCGTGAATTGTGGTGTAGTTGACGGATACGATCATTCCCTTTCTGCTGCGTCAAGACTCTGCCATTTTGAGCGACTCGAAAACATTTGGAACAAAATCGACTCGATACAGGTTCACGCGGAACCTTTGCCAAAGAAACAAAATTATAGAAGTGGCGATTTGAAAATTCTGCACCGGGAAATTTAATAATTTTTTCGGATAAAATCAGTTAGGATTGCGGGAGAATTCGAGACCACGTCCGAAAATTCATAAATCCCGTCCGGTATCTTGTATAAAAATATGCGGGCGAATTGAGTCAATTTTAGAGTGTTGTTCTCATAGGAATTTTCGAATCTTCGAAGGATGAAATTAAAGCTGAAAGAGCGCACTTTACGATAGACCTGTTCAAGATTGTAGACAAATTTTCTAACAGCTTCAGCAATTTGAAATCCAAGAGCAATTTGGTGCTCCCACTGAGAACTTCTCAAGAGTGCAAAATGTTTCTGTGATTTCTGATTGTTTGAGTTGCTCCTGACAATTTGAATTTTGCACGAAGGTGATTCGAAGCTGTTCGACGAGGATAACTCAGTGAAGATTTCTGTTCCAGAGGCACTGTACGGACTGCGGCTTCAGCGAGCCCTCGCCGTGCCTATTTTAGCGCGGTAGCCGACACGTCGGTGGACGTCGCGAGCAACAAACTGTGATAGACAGAAGAAAGCGGCAGCCGGCTAAGAGAACGCTTTTCCACGAGACGAAAGAAAGCGTCTCGGCGAACGTCAGCGACGAGTATAGGCGCGTTTCTCGACGAAACGTGAGAACACGCTCGCGCGGAAAAAACCACACCGTACTAATTTATATCGCGAACGAACGAACGAGCGCGAAGCGTTTTGTAGGCGTGACACGACGAGTTTGTACGCAAGACACACTATTTGTTATCTTTATATATATATGTGTGTGAATGTGTATGTATATTTTTTTTTCACTCTGTGCGCCGGTATCGCGCTGACTGGATGATTGATCGTCGGATACAATCGACGCGGATTCGTTTATAAAAATTTCCCGATTTTTGTTCGCCGATGATGCGCCGGTCTCGCTCGACGTTAATCCGGTATCCGACGATTACATCGTTCGCCTACCGTATCGTGTGGCCGGTTACGGGCCGCGATGCTTGTTCAGCTTTGTTGTTTCTTCATTTTACATTTTATATACTCTATTCGTGTGTCGTCCTTAAAAAGTTCCTCCCTCCTTATGCAAACCGTGCATACGTAGCGAGAATTTCTATCGAATATTGAGTCGTTAACACTTTACCCACCGCAAGCCTATCAACAGCATTTTCGACAATAATGCTGTACCAAAGGAAAACTTCTTTTGCATGATGATCCCATAGGAAATTGTTCGATTACGTCACCGGGACTGACTTCTTGGTCCGCGATTGAACTTGCTGTTGATGGGTCCGTTTGAAAAGAATAAGGAGAGACTTTAGCCGTGGTTCATAGAATTTTAAAAATTGTGAATCGTCGGTGGGTAACGCGTTAAAATATTGTCACGCGTTTGTCGAGCGATTCGAGCAGTGTTGTATGAAGATAGCAATTGCACAAAACGTAAGGGTCGATTTTGTACCGTCTATACGTTGCCAATGGTTCGTGTTCGTGTTCGTGAAATGATTCGGAGCGTCTCCGATGATCTTCGTTTCGCGTCGGAAGATCAACGAGACTCGCACGGAGACGCTCTAAAGACGAAAGAGTCGCTCGACGAGTCGCGCTCCCTTCTCGACGAGGCTCCGCGGCGCCTCGCGCCCGTCGATAATAATCCATTAATCGACGTCAAGTCTCGTAATTCCCCGAGACTCGCCATTCTCTTCGTTTTGTTTCTTTATATAGATATATATGTGTGTATATTTTTTTCCCCACCCCGCGGAATCGAATTATCAACGGGCAACGCGCCCGTTAAACGCGTCGCGAGTTCGCGCTTTCGCAACCGACGCGACGCGGCCCGACGACCTATTATAATATTACGAGGGATCGACCAGTGGGCTATAATTATAATTGGCTTATACATTTTCACGATAAATGTAACGCGCGCTCTCGCCGGGAGTATTTGTAATCACCGTGCCGAAGCCATTCCGCCCAGAGTCTTTACTGACCATTGTTTATAAGCGGGTAATAAACAATATTTTACAACGGGATGACCGCGTTACGCTCAATTATTTCACTGACGCCCATTAAGCATAGGATTTTCATTCATCAAACGATCAATGATTCATCTCGGCCAGACCGCGGATTAATTTCGCGCCGTTCCCCTCTGGCATAGTCAGTCAAATCGACTTGATCATCTTCCAGGAAACTTCCAACCACCTCGTTACAATTCGAAACTGTTTTCCGCTCGAAGTCAAAAACAAACTCTGGGGTTCTCCCGGTACTTAAATTTGCAATTTGGATCACGCTGATTTGAAACGCCGAGCTTCATTGTCAATCCTCCCAAGCGATAAAACATTCGAAATTAATGTTTCAACATTTTCTGAAGGTGGAACGTTCTATTTATTAAAATATTTTAACAACGATCCATACTTCGTTCACAATTTTAATCGATCGGGAACCAGTTGAAGGGTTCACGGAGTCCGCAAGCAGAACGTGGGTGTTTCCCGGGAGCGTTTACAAATTCGTTGAGCAATCGGTTACATATTCGCAGGGATTAGCGAGCCGAATCCTGGCATAATTAACGCAGAGGCGGGATTCTCCGTTGACCCAATATTCCAGCAGGGGTGTGCAAGAAATTCCCAACAAAGGTGTACGTGCGATCTCGCGCAAAGAGGCGAACGTGTGAAGGGATGGAGGGTTTCGATGCGGGGGTGGATGACGTGTACGAGAGCGTGTACGAGCGATGGCATGAGCGAGTGCGTGCGTGCGTGGGTGCGTGGGTGCGTGCAACGCGCGAGAGATGTGCACGACGACTATTCAGATATTGTTGTTATTGTTGAGGGAACAATCGGCCGTCAATAGGCTGCCCCGGCACAATGTATCTATTCAGGTGCGGTCAGGGGTGCTCAATCGATCGCGGCCCCCCTCGCACTCTCGCGATCCTCGAAAAACCATCGGGGGGGGGGGGAAGAAAGGAGCTAAGCTGCTAGATGCCGAGGACCTGGCCCCGTCGACACCAGTCCCTCATCCGGTATGGATCAGACGAAATCGTTTCGATGATGACTCCGCGATTAGGTCGACGTCCAGATCGCTGAACATCCTCGGCATCCTCACAGAGGGATGATGAATAGACTGCGGATTTTTATGCAAAACAAGAAGCGTATTAATTGCCAGATGCAGTAGCTACATAGACGTTCGTTCCTTTCCTTAATCATTCGTTAGAGTTGAAAACAATAGCATTTTTAAAACCGTTTCACCCCATGCGCTATGATCTTCTTTCGCGCCTACAATGATTAAAACTTCTTTGTCATTCTTATGTTTTGTATTCTTATTGAGTTAAGTATTCTTATGTTTTGATTAACGGTTAGATATTGGTAACAGAGAAGTAGAAGTTTATTCCAGTTTATCGGAAATGAATAACATACATATTTAGAGGATTCTGTTTGCAAAAATATAATGTCACGAACAAAGCGTTTTCCTTGAGTTAGGAAAAATGAACACTGCGGTAAAGTTAATCCTTCGCGCTCGAAGCTATTCGAGGATGAGAGAAAATATTAGAAGAAGATTCTGTACTTTTATAGTGGATGTGTTTGTATCGATGCGCAGAGGAGAGCAATGTTTACTAAATGATCAGCGATACAAGCAGAATCAAATATTACTTTCCCTATTGTTCCCTATTGTTATCGCTCGCATGGTTGGTTCCGTAACCTTACGGCCGATGGAAACACTGACGTGAATACGTAGCGTATACACACGACAAGGAAAGATATTTTTGAACAGATTTGATCATCGTTTTCATCAACGCTCTTATTAACTTCTATCGCTGCTTTAATGTAATTGTGTATGCCTTTAGACCTCGATTACATTTTAACTTGAATCTTGTGTATTTTCACACGGTTTCTTCAGAAGCAAAGATTCGAAGTTGGTTTAACTTGCACTACGACTTGCAGCTTCGACCACAGGGTTTCTGACAATAAGCAACACTTGCAACGAAGGTACGGTGACCTACAATACGCTCGATGAAATCAAACCTATTCTAATTTCTGGACTGTAGACTAAAAAGAATCTGTAGTTCCCGTATGATTTTACTAGGGACTAACGATCGCAGATTCTAAATAATTCGTTAGACTTTCTCGAGCATAAAAGATGCAATCTTAGCTGTATCTGGGAACCCTATAGTTCATTTGATACGTCCACAGTCCCCAGCAACACGTTTTCGAAGCTTCGCGTGTGATCACTGCAGCTTTGCGCGCAAACTAAAAATTGTTAATTGCAAGAAATAGCAACAAAATTTATTTCTCCCTTCAACAATTTCAATAATTACACTGCGGCTATCTGTGCAATTTTCAATTTTCGTAGACAAATTTTGTAGATCTAAAATAAATAAAAATCATAAGTTCTAACGAATATAATATTCTAGAATTTTTTGAAAATCCTTGGAAGCCAGAAATGTAGTCTACTAATTAAAATTCACCTTACAAAATACAGAGTTCTAATAATCATTGAAGAACTCGATCCTCAATTCTCAAAAATATCCACCAATTCCACTGCTAGCAGACAGACCGACATATAAATCGTGGTATCGGTGAACGATCACGCAGTCGATCACCCAAACAGAATCTCGATCGGTTGCCAGTCGTGGATCTCGCATCCCGTGTCGGAGAATATTAAGCGTCGGGGCTCCGCGTAATTATCAGTTTCACATTTAAATAGCCGCGTCGCTTTGGCATTAACTGCCATTGATTAGATACATTGTAGAGTCCGGGGGCTCGGGGGGATGTCGAGGGGTAGTCGAAGGGGGAAGGGCGGTGGCTAGGAGCACGGCTGGTTTGCGGGCATAAATCGGCTATCGCTTACAATTATTATTATCCGGCCTGTGCTGGTATTTAAACCGATAAACGGCTCGCGGAATCGCGATGGCGCGGCGTCATTGTGCGTTAGAGAAGCATTGAAAAGCCCCCGGATGGACACGCGAGCGGGCAGGAGGAGGAAGAGGAGAGGGGCAGGGGAGGGGAGGGGAGGGGTGTTGTGGGACGAGGAACGAAACGGGACGGTACGTCGGGCGCGAGTTAGTGCGCGTCGTGTGGACGAGCCCGAAGCCTCGAAGCCCGAAAGCCCGAAGCGTGGAAAAAGAGGGCGCCGCGTGAGAGCCACTGTTCCGCGAGTGTACCAGCCAGCCTTCCCTGCCCATACCGATGATTACGTATGCGGGAATCATTGTCGAGTAACGCGCGATGCACATGCAAAGGCCAAAAATCGTCGAAATCAGTCGAGTTCAACATCAGCATTGTACCTGGCCTTTGTCTCTGCCTCATTGTTGTCGGTACTCGGTGTACAACGTACACGTACGTACCCAGCCAGGCTCCGAGAGAACACCACCGAGAGAGAGAGAGAGAGAGAGCGAATGTGTGAGAGAGGGAGAGATCGATGGATAGCTCGCGTTTCGCCGGTCCACGGGAACACCACACACCCGCAGGACCTTCGCTATTTGCTATTTATGCTACCGAGATCCCGAAAATCGGAGCATTGTTGACGGGCCTGCCGCGGCCCGGACCGGCCCGGCCCGAATCCGATCGGTATTGACCGCCGAATCGATTCGGACCGGCAACAAGCCCGGGAAACTCGCTTTCAACGGGAATCCCTGTGTCCGGTTCCACCGTGAATATTCGATTTCGATAAATATTCACCCGGTGACTTCCCAGCCGATTGCCGATGCACTGCGACGCATGATTCGCGATCCGAAAGTTCGCAAAAAATAGCTTCTTTCCAGGTGTCCAGGATTCCAGGCGGGATCCGAGGCCGTCCAATCGATAGCTCAAGATTTCCCACCTATATTCGGGGGCAAAATTAAGAGGACAAAACTAATTAAATATTGCACCAATCGACTTGCGTTTTTTTTTTTTTGAGATGTTAGAAGGGTGTCCGCTTAATTTTGCCCCCGACTCTTTGCCCACTATTGGGGGGAGATTGGGGATTGCGATCGAAATCGCGATCAATGTATACATACGACAATGTGAAAATCTACTATACAGTCTTCTCCACGAAATTATCATTTTCACTACATTCCCCACCTTGCGAAATGCAACGAGAACCTAATGAGCGAAAACTTAAAAATATACACGTGTAATGGACCTGTAATTGTAACGCCGATAGCAAGGAGCTCCCTTCGATTTCTTCATGTTTTTCGGATAGATCCTTGCCACCGGGCGCACTCTGGCCCGAGCGGAGGACGTTCGAACGTCAAACGAACCGTCTATGCAGGTTACTCGGTCTCCCGCGTAAAAAGGAAACGCGACGGGACCCCGTGAATCGCCACGGTAAAACGTGATGAAAATTCTTAAGGCACCGCCTTGCCATCCGCCAAAGGATTTATCCTGGCCGATCTGCCTTGGAACAAGGCTGTAAAGCTTGGCCACGATGTCCGAAGTAATAACGCGACTAACCGGGGAACAGATAAAAATTGCGTTCACCCTGTACATGCGCTATCAACCCTCTTCCGCGCGCAAAGGTACGGAGGAAAGTCTTTTTATCTTCCTTCGGGACGGTCCGTCATGAGCGAGACTTCTGCGGACATCCTGGTCGTCGAGTTGGGGACCATAAGCGAGCACAGTTCTCTGTTGTCATTGAGTTATAACCGCTGAAACTATTTTGCCAGTCGAGATCGACGAAAATCAAAAATTGTGGATGGTGCACAGCTAGGTTTGTCGAAGGACCTTGATAATTTGGTCAAAAATACAGCAAACGAAACTCCGGTCAGAGGTTGCAGGATCAGGGCCAGCAACGTTTCTTCAAGGTTCGCAGAGTCCTTTGGAAGGTTTTGCTGACAGGACCAGCTGAGGGAACAACGGGCACCGAATGCGGAAGGGGAAGGGAGCAAGGATGTTTTTCACGCGCACAGGTGCGGCCTATGGCGACAGGATAAGATTTCCACGGCGATATCGGCGCTCGTTGCCAGGACAGAGGGTTAGAGGGGAGAGAAAGATAGCGTTCGAAGGGGGTGAGGAAGTAGCATGAGGAGCGCGGTGGGGGTGTAGAAGGAGGCGGGGTGGGGATAGGAGGAGAAGAGGGCATAGAGCAGCTGAATAGGAAGCGACACAATGGACCTGGGTGGCTGTGGAGGCGTGTTATCAAATGGGTTCCTCATTCACATACTGCGGCCTGAGCTACCTGTGTCTGTCTGTACCGGTGTCTGTCTGTTATACTTATTCATACCGCCCATTGTGTCCTCCACTGTTGAGTCGAGTTCAGTTCAGTTGAGAACGCGATGGAACGTGCCACAATGCACGAATATGGGCTGCGCTCTGCTCTGGCCCCCTCCTATTTCTCTCTCTCCCCCCTCCCCCTTCGCCCTCACTCCTTCCTCCGTCAAAGCTAACTCTTTCTCTTTCTCGCCCTCTCACTCTTCCCCTCCCCTCCTCCCCTCTCACCACATCACCTCTCGTCCCCCTAGTTTCGCCATTTGCCACCCACCGACGAGGCCGAGCTAGATTCGCTCGGGCGACTGAAAAGAAAATTGTGTTGGGGAAATTGTATCCGCGGGGAAACGCGCAAGACCCCGCCGCCGATAATGTGCAACCTCCCTGCCGCCGAAACGCGACGCTCGATCCTCTTCCCCGGTTCGGAGCGGTCTCGTTAACCTGTTAACCGGGGGAACACTCCTCGCCTGAGCACCGACCTTTCGAACCGCATTATAATAGCCCCGGACGGGCTAACCGCGTCGGCCTCGCGTTTGTCCGACGAGAATTGATACTATTCTCCTCCCTCTGACCTTGCAGCACATCCCGATGGGTCTACCGTGACCCAGATTATCCAAAAAACCTCATCCTTCCTTCTCAATTTTCCTATGACGATTGGTCACATTAAGTTAGAAAAATTATTCGACATGTCTTGAAAAACGGTCTCTAATGATGCAGCGTGGCATTTAAGGGGTATTAGCAAGCAGCTGAATCTATATGAAACAACAAACGATACGAGGTATCCGAGTGAATTCAGCTTGAATTTATTGGGTACGAAAGGGCCAGCTGTCTGGTCACCGCAGTCCGTTTCTACTTTCCTAAAAGATTTCGTGCGCGTGGAATCTTTGAGGTGAACTACCTCCGAATCAAAGCGACAAACAGAAATATTTTATTACACATTCTCGCTTCGGTTTTTCGCATAGAATCAGCCGCCTGTGTGCACGAAAAATTTCATTGCACCTAAGCACCACTGTCGACGAAGCCTCAAAAAACCTTTGCACCAGGATCGAAGAAAACACGACTAACAGTGGACAAAAATGAAACAGACGACAATCTTTGTCCGCCCGTCTAAGTGGAATGGACCCGGGCGCAAAAACGTATTCCGCGATCTACGCGGCTGTTCTTTCACGGAGCATCTTTTGTATTTAACATTCACCGTCCAAAAGAGCAATTGTGGAGGACCGTCGGAAATAAAGAAAAAGAGAGCCGTGGAGCCCGTGTGCCCGACCCCGTTGCTAAAACCTTAGATCTTTTCTTGGCAAGAGGCGGTCTTCCAGACGCCCTGAGCTCCTCTCTCTTTCTCGGAATCGTCTTTCCCGTTTCATAACTGGGAGAACGTAAAATCTCGGAGCGGCGATATTCCAGTCCGGTAAAAATCCAGTTAAAAAAGTTTACAAACACGTTGACGGCCGATTTTCTACGAAATCTCCCTTTCTCTCTCCGGGGCTGAGGAAGAAATCGATCGATCGATCGGCGAGAGAGGCTGGGTCCCCCGATCCGTCGATTCTTCCGGCGAACAAAAGAACGAACGGAAAGGAAAGAGAATCAGGAGAAAGTGTCAGAGGCCGCGTCAAAGTCAGACGTCAATTGTTCGCGAAGGTAAGCACCGATGCCCGATTAAGTCCACAAGATCACCCACCCTTCCCGTCAGTTTCGGATCCGGCGTCCCTCCCGCCGTCTGGCAAGCGTCCCTGCCGCCCACCGCACCCTGAAACCACCCTCCTTTCATCCGGGCCGCCGCATAACGAGGGTAATTATCGCAAAACGTTGACTACCGAACGGCCGGATCAACGATTTCGATGTCCAATCGGCCTGAAACCGTCGCGATCCACCCTCTCGAAATTTTCACAACGCTACTGGAACTCTCTACGGGCCGTGGGAATTGTTTGAAGAATTTTTGCGGGGGCAATATTTCGCGCTGCGAAATTGCGTGGTAGAAAATTTCTACGAGCCGACCACATTGCGACTTAATGATCGGAGCTGATGGGGACTACAACCTAGGCTAACGAGTAGATTACGAAAATTGAGAAAATGATCGTTTTCGAAAATGTATATGTCGCAATAGGAACTGCAGACCCCTAACCAGGTATCCGACCAACACCTAGCCTAGACACTGTAGGATGAGACAAATTTTTGCGAGACGGTTGCAATTTCGGCCAGCAGCGTATCCAACTGAAATGTAGACCAGGCGTTTCGTGGAATGGTGAAAGAAATTTCCGGGGGCAGGTGTGGCCAGCAAAATGAGAAGAGAAATGATTCGAGGCGAGCCTCGTGCGATCGCGACAGCAATTTCTGAGAACCGCGGCTGTCCTTTTCGAGGCGGGAGTTTATTAGGGCCCGGGCCCGCGGTCTTTGGAGGGCTTTGAGAGTCGAAGGCGATGGACGTTCGCCGCGAGCCGGGATTGAATGGAGTCTCGCGAAGAAAACTTTCGCAAAGATTCAAAGATCGTCGGGATTTCGCGACGACGCGCGTTGCGACGACGACGCGACGACCCGCGGACCGTAGGAACGCTGAAAGGAACCGGAGGGGTAAAGGCGGGGGAACCGTGGAGAAAAAGAGCAACAACGACGAGGACGGGAGGGGGAGGGGCCCACCTCTCTCTCTCTCTCTCTCTCCTTCGCGGGCGCAAGGAACGTACCAAGAGAAAAGAGAGAACGTATTACGTACGAGTATAAGCAGGCATAGGCTCCGGATGAGCCACACGCGGACGCAACGGCATACAAAACTCGCTCAATACGTCATTCAGCCGAAGAATACGGTTCGTTCTCGCCATTTTGCTCCCAGAATGAGAGTTTCAAAGGGAATTAAGGATTCAAAGGCATCTTTTGCGCGGCGCGCACAAAACGGCCAGCCACGATCTTCTTTCTCGCTCTTCCCTCTCTCTCTCTCTCTCTCTCTCTCTCTCTCTCTCTTCCTCTCCTCTCCGCGATTCTCTTGCTGCTATCCTCTTTGCACCGGGCTGACTATCCTCTGTATCTACGCGATCCTCTCCCTTCTCCTCTCCCCTCTCCCCCTTATTCTGTTCGCTGTCGAAGCTGCGAGAAAAAGAGCGAGAGAGAGAGAGAGAGAGAGAGGGAGCGTACAACGCGCTCTCAAGACGGACGATCCGAAGCGGGCGTTGCGTGCCCGCGCCCACACGGCGAAAGAACTGAAATCCGTACAAATCGTCGGCGCATTGTGCGGTGCGGGTTAACGCGAGCCGCGCGTCCGCTTCTATTCCGCGCGCGCGAACCAGCCAGACGCCGATGAAGAAATCCCGCGTGAATGCAAGCCCCGAACAAGAGAGAGTGAGAGAGAGTACTGACCACGTTTCCACGGTAGATACGGTCAGCGAAATCACGGGAACTAAGACGCGCGCCGAGAGGAAGAAGAACGGAACTGGGCCGGGCGCTGCGAGCGATTCAAAGCGGAATCCCGATCCTTGGTTCCGATACCTTTCGATTCGGCGCGCGGCCCTTTCAGAGACAGACTTTTGCCTCGTTACCGACGCCACTTTCCCTAATAATCCTACGGGCTTTGGCGGACGACCCCGTCTCCGAGTCGAAACGTCGGGTATCAGGCACTGCAAGTCTACTGGAATATTTAGGTCTCTACCGAGCCCGAACATGATCCAATTAATCAATCGCAAGCGTCCAGGATTCCCGAAGCTCGTAAAAAAGGTCAGAATCAATCGCAACCAACGATCAGCAATAATGCCTCGATCGCCGCAGGCTTCTCTTGCATCAGGGTGAAAAAAGTCACCCCCGTGGGTCGATTATCCCTTCGCCCTAGTCCTTCGCGTGTGCACCCTCCTCGCTGTGCCCTCGGTTTCTTTACGATCTCCGTCGTGTCGCGTCTTCTTTCCCCGGTTCGCGGAACAAATTCGAGCGACCATCTCCATTCACAATGGAGAACCTGGAGACCGCTGTGCCGGGGATGAGAGACAAGGAGATCACCCAGAGAGAAAGAGAGAGAGAGAGGGAGGGAGGGAGGGAGGAAGAGAGCGTCGGCGGTTCTCCGATTGGCTGATTAACATAAAAATGCCCGCGCTCGTAAAGGGCACCGTATACATATATTACCCGGCATTATATAGATCGCGAGGGTGGGGTTATAGTTTCTGATTGTTATTCATATTCGGCCGGTAGCCGCCGCCACGCGGCCATGAATGCGCGTTTCTCTGTTGGCTCAATATAACGTCGCCTGGGAGGGTGCACGCGCAGGGGTGCTGGACCGGGGTACTTCGTTCTCAATGACACTTTTTTTTTCTCTCTCCTCATCACCTCCCTCACTCCCTACCCCCACCCTCCCCCCTCTCTCTCTCTCTCTCTCTCTCTGCAGTTCGCTGGCTCTCGCGGCGACGTTAATGCCAGCGGGCCACGGCGCGCGGGTTTAAACGATTACTCACCCGCGGCGGCTCTGTCTGGAATGAAAAGGGCGAAAGTGCCACTTACCGCTCCGCGGGCCTCCGAGACTCCAGCACCTGGAACAGAAATCACGTCCTAATGAGACCGGCGGAGTTTAAGCAGCGAAGTTGGAGAAATTGCCGGGAATTTCGAGGCGAGCCGAGTGCCACGCACCGGTCTGCCGGTTGTTTAACCCCTTCGACGGATGTTGTTCATCGGCGGATCGCTAAACTCCTCAGAACCATCAATTCTTCCCTAAACCAGAATCAGCCATTTTTTTACCCTATACCGAATCGAATCTTCTTCGCACCTTCTATCAGAAACAACTGTTACTCTGAGCCAGTGGACACTGAGGGGTTGTAGCAAACCGATCAAAAGTCCTCTTGCTCTTAAAATCTACAGTGACTTTTCTATATATGTCGCCAAGGCCTGGATGATAAACGTCGCGGAATTATCCTCATTGCCGGGGGGTATACCCCGTGGGAGGCCATGAAGCTCGCCGAGTGTTGTAAACATAACACAGCTCGGTTATGTCTCCGGGACAATACACGACGCTGGCAAGACCCGTGTTGTTGACATATTTCGAGACTACACTGTATTTATCAAAAGAAGACCGTCCTCTCAGCGGTCCCTCGGTATCAATCTATAATCGGATTTTTATGCAAAACTGATACTTGTAAGTAATAGGAGCCCGGTAGAAATTCCTCTCTTCCTCTAACGATTTTAACATACTGAAATCAATATATTAACATTTTTAAATATTCGTCGCCTGTCCTTCAAATTACGCCTACTCATCTTTTATAATAGACTATTTGCATATAGTCTACTGTGGTAGACTAAGATACCGTGATCTCTCTATATATGTCGCCAAGCCCTGGATGATAAACGTCGCGGAATTATCCCCACTACCGCAGGGTATACCCCGTGCGGGGGCATCGAAGCTGGAGAGGCCTCGGACGCCAAGGACTCTAAACATAACACAGCTCGGTTATGTCTCCTAGACGATACACGACGCCGGCAAGACCCGTGCTGTTGACATATATCGAGAATTCACTGTAGACAGCTTCTGCAATTAATCTACAGAAGAGTCTGTCTTCCCAGAAGCTAGCTACAGATAAACATTCCTAGACTTACATTTCAACGCCGGAAAAATCGCCTGGCCAATGGGGGAATTTGAACAATGGCAACGTCCGAAATCTGAGGGAAAGGGAAGCGGGTTGGGCGAAGGAGTGAGGTGGCTGAAAAGTTAATCGCGGGTCAGGTTGGCACGCAACCGCGTCCGGATCCACTTTCCAATAACCGGGAAGTATCGGTGAATGCGGTGTCGAGGCGAGTTCAAGGCTCGGCTGTGCTCGGAGCGGACCTATCTTGGAGGCAGGCACAAAGGACGAGCGTTTAGCGGCGGCATGCGATTTCGATCCGCGGAAGAGGAACGAGGAATCGGAAGAATAAAGGGGCGAGTGCCCCGCAAAGTCACTCGACCTCCATCAGCCGTCTTCCTCTCCCGGGGCGACGCTGTTCTATAGCTTCTTCTCTACCTACATTATATTTCTTTCGTATCTGGCTCCACTACCATCTCCCTTTCTCTCTCTCTCTCTCTCTCTCTCTCTCTCCCTCTCTTTCGCTCTCTCTGTCTCTCTGGAAGCACACAAACGGTCGCGCACGTACACGTGCACACAAGCTGAGCATTGCCGCGGTCTTATCGGCAGTTATCGGGCCGTGATGTCACACAATGGGGCAGACAATGCTCGGCACAATACACCCCCTGCTTCTAAACCATCCAACCCTCGCGCCACAACCACCTCCTGGCTCATCCTCCTCTCTATCCAGCAACCACCACCCCCCGGGCCCAGTGCCCGCTCTCCTTTCCTACTCGCGGAATCAGCCCAATCCCGGCAACTTAATAAACATAATAGTCGGTCCGCCGAGCGAGCCGGTCACAATGAGTGGTCCGCGGCGAACAGATACCGGAAGATACGCCGGAGACGCGCCGCCATTGTCCGCGTCCCCCGGCTCTTCGGTTTCCGATGGATTATTCGGACTGTCGTTTCGTATCTTGGATCCGAATCTCCGCCCACGATACACTGCTTGGCAACACTGGCCGCTGCAGGGTTTTCAAAATCGGCGTGAAAATGGGAAATCCGATCTCGCAGCTTTTTCTCTACCTCGGGGTATCGTTATTCGTTCGATCCTCGTAAAACGGACTGCAGAAATGCAACTGTTAATACGTGCAGAAGCCATGAGAAACACGAGTTGCCCTGACTATTCAGACTGCAGACTCTCAAAATGGAGGTGTACAGCTGATCCTGAGACATCTTTTTATCTTGTCTCGTTCCCGTTTCTTTAACCCTTTCTATATGCACTCCGGAAATGCAAGAAGTTACAATTTCACTCGAGCGACGACCCTGGAGCGCCACTTAACATTGTCGTGTCATTACTCGTAAGTATAGGACATTGTAAACGAAGTCCAATGGGGAACATTTCAGTTTTCGAGTTAAAATAGAGTGCAGAGCGTTAATTATACGAAAGATCCGTAGGAAACAATTTTTCAAGACTGTGGACTTCGAAAATAGGGGTAAGATTGAGTCAGACGTGAGTTGGTATCTCTCTCTCTCTGTCCCGTTATATCATTTTAATCACGAGCGAAGAAAAAGCCACCCCTATTCGCCTAGGGTCCGAATTTTTTCGTTGCTCTACACGATATTTGACATTATTGAGACACAGGGGTGCGGAAGGGTTGAGAAGAGATGGATAGCTGGAAAAATCGTAGAAGTAGTGGAGGAGGGGGTCGATGGGTGAATCGTTGCACGCGCCATCGCCGGGGCAGCACGCCCCCACGTGCAACGGCCTCGCCACCCCCGTACAATATGCTATCTCCGACGAGTGATCGCCCTAACCGCGGCGCACGAGCCGACGCATGTACGAGCGATTGAAAAATGCGGTCAGCCGGCCGTTATTTCGAGAAGTTCTCGGTGGACGCGCACCCCGCAGCGTTCACGGGCCTCGAGGGGGTGTAAACACGGCGCCGTGACAGTGCTCGGGATGCGCGCGACCGAGGAAAATCGCGTTTCATCCCCCGGCGGGCTCTGCGCAACGAATCGACCGAGAATCGGGTCTGTGAAACATACACAAAAAACAGAGTAACAGAGACAGACACCACCGGGGAGAACAAAGGGTAGGTAGAGGGTAGAGGGAGAGGTGTGAGTCGAGAAAGAATATAAATGATTTATCGAAAACAATTACAGACTGGCAATGTTGGCACGCTCAAAGTTGTCAGGGATTTTTATGTGCGGACTGTGGAAAATATAAATCGAGCCGTTCCGCCCGGACTGACTGATTAAATAAAACCGTCGGTTGTTCGAATAAATCAACGCCCGCTGGAATAGGAAGAAATCACGTCGACGGATTTTATCGGCCGGCAATAAAGCACGTCACGAAACACAATTACATCGACTACTGACGTTTCCGAGGCCGCGTCTCTCCCTCTTTCTCTCTCTCTCTCTCTCTCTCTCTCTCTCTCTCTCTCTCTCTCTCTCTCTCTCTCTCTCTCTCTCTCTCTCTCTCTCTCTCTCTCGCTCTTTCAGGGTGCGATACCTATCTCCGAACCGCGGCATCGGAGAAAGCGTTAATTAAGCGAGCAGATGCCGCGCCGAGGAAATAGTAAATCATGCGACCACCCCGCGCGCGCACAGAGAGAATCGAACGAGAGTCGCGCGCGCGCCGACCAACGCCTTATCTTCGCTGGCCTATCGAGATAATGATAAATCGCGCGCACCGATACCCCTGCGTCCGCTTATAACAACCCCGATGAAAGGTTGATGACTGTATAATGCGACGAGTTACCCAGCCACCCTTCCCAGACAAGCTAACACCAGCTGTTCCGATGTCTTCGTTCATTGCGATCGCCCCTCGATCCTTTTTCGACACCCTTGCTTGCGGTATCGGGAGCATTATCTGCGACGAGTAAATTATGCCTTCGATTCAACGGTGGAAATGTCCGGGAACCAAGTGCGAAGGGGTTGACATTCGAACGGTGGCTTGCGGAAATTCCTGAAGGGTGAGTTGGATTTTATTCAGATTTTTCGACAGAGTTTCGGAGAGATGTTTTTCACATGTCGTCGTATAAAACATTTAGAAAATATTAATGACAACTAGACTGCGGGTCATTATGCAAAATTTTGTGCACCAATTGTAAGAAGCTGGAGCCAACCGAAAAGTTCTTTTTTTCGGATGATTTTAATGTGGTAATCCTTTGCACTCGAAGCTATTTTAACTCCAAAACGAAACATTTTTTCCAACCTAGAATATTTCCCTTCTATATACTTTTTTCTTCGTGTTATACACATGAAAATGGTGCAATTTGCTCGTACAATACTGAAGTGTTTAGTAATTTATTAAATACAAACGAATTTAATAATGTAAAAAGTATTTTGAATAACGATACAGTAATTTCTAGTGGCGCCTTACAGTCGCCATTCGAGTGCTAAGGGTTAAAAGTGATACTTTGAAATAATTTTAATACTACTTTAAATTGTGCCTATCCTTTTTTCTTATAAATGGATAGAATCCGTAGTCAATAAATAGCAATAACAATGCTTAAGATAGACATCGCCACAAAGCTATCGCCTAGTGTCCTCAAATGGCTGATTATGGAACAAAAATCCCGAACTGATCTTGAGAAGAGTTAGCTCTCTTCGCAACAAAGGCAACGAAACAAAATTTGTTAAAGTGCAAAAATTATAATGGAGAACAGGACAACGTTCTCGAGCCAGGATAAAAGTCGTCTGCCCCAGTTTCGATGGTTCGCGAGTCGCCGAACGAAAGCGATCGTTCCGCGATCTCGTCGGGCGCGTGAAGGGCGGTAGACATAACGTTTAATAATCGTCGCGTCGCGTCGTCTCGCTGGCCGATCGCGAAAATAACAATAGCGCGTCGCGGCGCGCAGTAAATTAACAAGTAATTAACTGCTTCGGTCGATTCGGTAGACAATCCGGAAGACGGCAGTAAAACAAGGTTAGCTCGCTAGCTAGGGGGTTGAAGCGAGGGAGAGCCGCGACGGGGGTGGTGTGTTGGCGGTGGTTGGTGGTAGTGGTGGTGGTAGTGGCTGTGGCCGATGGTGGTGGTGGCAGGGAGCCGGTGGTAGTGGTGGCGTCGGAACCGCCCCGGCTTTGCAACCCCGGCGAATGGAGTGACAATGCTGCCACGGGATTCACAGTTCTCCACCACCCCTTTTGTCTTTCCCCTCTGGCCTTCTCTGTCTGTCGCTGGAGCCGCCGTCCCCTTTCATCCCATTTGCAACTTTCCGGCTTTCCAGATCCTCGTCGCCCTCCCCCTCGGGGCCACCTCCCCTCGTCCACTCCCAACCCTCAGAACCCTTTTATCCGCGTCTTCATACGGCGGTACGCGCGGGCCGAGTGCGCGCACCTTAAGGCAAACGCCTCCTCCTTTCGGACCGATTAACTTCCCAGCGCCGGAAACAACGGTCTCGATCGAGAGTAACGATCCCCGACGCGATAATGCGTTTCGACAACCGAAACACCAACCCCACCCCCGCTGCAATTTTATTTTCTCCCCGACGCGACGGCGAAAACGTCGGAGACGGATGATAGCGAGGAGAAACAACCCCCTTCTCGCAGAAAACAACTTGCTTTGCAGTGGAGACAGAAAATCGAATAGTAATAAGGAGTGGAGGGTTGCTCCAAGCATATCGAAAGAATGTAAAAGTACTGAACACCCTCTAACTTCTTTTACAGCAATTTACGTGCGCGTGGAAAGAGACACAGAAAACTACACTACGCATGTTTGTTTGATATAGAGACACAAAATAGGGGGTGGAGGGATGTTTGAAGCATATCGGGAGGATGCAAAGGTGCTGGACACCTCCGGGCTTTTGTCACATCGCTTGTTTTATACAAGCTCGCAACGAGCTATATCCGTTGTTTCAGCGGAAGTGATTATGGCGAACGTGTTTCTGCTTCCGGAGCGATTCACTTTTCAACACGAGAACGATATTTCCCATCGAGAGTTCCCGTCGCGTTAATGCGTCCCGATGCACCAACAAGGACCCCGCTATAATTTTATTTTTTCCCTCTCGCTTCCCGTTCGTGACAGGATCGTCGCGGGGGAGGGGGTGATAGCGCGAAGAAGCAACCCCTTTCGTTGTAGAAAGGAACGTACACGCGGAAAAAGACATCGAGCGCCGCCGGGGGCCCGCGTGCCAGTTCGGTATAAAGACACGCAATCGAGTAGGAAGAAGGGGGAGGTGGTGGAGGCATGGTGAAGCGTATCGAAAGGATCCACCACTTCCACCCCCGCCTTCACGGGTACGAGGTTTTCACCCCCGCCTCCACCCCTGTCGACGTCGTCGTTTCGTCGCTCCACCCCAGGAAACCCTGTCTCCTCTCTCGCTCTCTCTCTCTCATTCTCTCACCCTCTCTGCACGCGGCATATCAGATCGAGTCCCTCTATTCCGCGTCCTCTATTATTTCTTTTATCAATCTGCGCGCTTTCAGGACGCTTTGAGGCGCCCGCTGAAAGCTGCGTGATAAATCATGAAATGTAAGAACGTACACGGACACGCGTCGTACTCCATTGCGATACACGTGCAACGGCAGATAGAGTGATGTACGTGTGAGGAGAAACTCGAAGAGAGACTGAGAGGGTCGGGGAGAGACATTTCTCTCTAGAAATGGAAGAGAGAGAGCCGTGAGAAGAGAGAGAAAGAGAGAAAGGAAAGGAAAGAGGTCCGTGGAACGAGAAAAAGACTCGGAGAGGAAGAGAGGTCTTGATAGCAAGAAAGAACCCTGAAGAGCAAGACGGAGCCTTTGAAAATCAAAAGACAGCCCCGAAGTGAAAAATAGTGCCCTAGAGAGCAAAAGAAAGACCTAGAGAGAAAGAGAGAGTCCTAGAGAGTAAAATCGAGGCTTTCGAGAGCAAAATAAAGCCTCGAAGAGAAAAATGGTGCCCTAGAGAGCAACAGAAAGCCCTGGGGAGAAAAACAGATCCCTAGAGAGCAAAAGGAAGCCCGGTGGGAAGAGAACCTTGAAGAGGAAGAGAGAGAGAGAGAGCCCTGAGGAAGATGATAGAGACCCAAAGAGCAAGATAGCCCCACAAAGAGAAAGATAGCGAGGAGGAGACGCGTATTGAGGGAAAAAGAGGCATAAATGGGGAGGGAGAGAGGTGTTAGTGTAACGCGGGGGGGATGTAGGGGTGGCTCGTGTGCAACAAGCACGCGTGTGTGCGCCCGCTCTCGCGAGTGTGTAAATACCTACATATAGAAGCGACGGTTCAATAGGCGGCATTGCCGGGGCGAACGGCATCCATACAGCTCGCCAGATGAGGTCTTCTAGCTTCCGTCGAGTCCGCGTGAAAGGATGCCCCAATAATATTCCATTCACCAAACCACCCCCGCACCACCTCCCCCAACTTCCACCCTGTAGCTTTCCCTGCCGCGCGCGTACATAGCCGGCCTGGCCTGGCCCGTGCCCACCCCGCGCCATTGATTTTTCATTCGTCGGCTTTTCAATAGTTTGTTATGAGCTTTCCTTCGGCGACGTCTCCTTCCTCTCCCGGCTCGTACCGAGGGCCAGGCTTACTCTCTTTCTTTCTCTTCCCCTCTTCCTGCTCTCTCTCTCTCTCTCTCTCTCTCTCTTTCTGCTTTGAAACCAGAAAACCTGGGGGGTTGGGGCGAATTTCCGACAGGACGGGACGAATCGTCGCACGCTCGTCCGACGGCGAATTAGATGCGTTTGTTGCGCGAGCACGTTAAGCTGACGACTCGACTGCTTTAGGGGTGCGTGCTCGATCACCCTGCTACACCGGAAGATCCAGGATTCAGTCACTGAAGATCGAGGATTCAACTGGGAATCTAGCGGCCAGGTTTTGGGGGGAGCGTGGTTCTAAAGTGTGACTAAATACAACCCTCAAAAGTGGGGGTGAGATACGGTGTATCACAATCGGGTCTCTCGAGCCTGCAAGATCATAAAGTGTTCCTTGAAACCAACCGTTAAAGGATTTGCATTTTTTAGTTTTTAAATTCGATCACGACGATGGGTGGTTAATTGTAGGATAGTCTTTGGAGTTACAAACACCGAAGTATAGTTGGTGGACAACTGCACGGGTGCAGTATGTTCTCTTTATTAACCAAAAATGCTATATCGTCTCTAGAACCTTGAATAATTGCTGTATAATTTGTTTCGAGCCCCCAACTCAATTCACTGTCAACACTGAAGCAACTAGTCTCGTCAGAATTTTTTGTAACGAATACGAACAAATTATTACGGTTTAAAAAATTCACACAGACACTCAGAAGCTCTACCTTGAGAACCAATAGACAATTTTAGCCACTGAAGCTGTCTGTTCCAATCAGGAGAATTAAATATACACATGTGTGTCAGGCCTCCCTTAGGGATTCACTCTGCATTCGCGATTAATAATTATTGCTGAAGAACCTGGCAGACTTTTTCATAATCTGGCCGACTACTTTTGGGAATGAAAGAGGAACGCCTCGGCGTCCGCGTCGAGCAAAAAGGCAGCGACGGAATTCGCGTCGCGGCGACAGGTGCGGCGAAAATCTTAGAAAGTATTCCGCGGCGAAACAGAGCGAAAATAACCTATAACTTTAATCAGGGATGAATAAAGGCAACCCTTTTCGGAGCGGCGCTGCGTCAAGGCGAAGAATGGAGATGAGGATGTAGCCGAGTATCGGCATTGTTTCCAAACAAAGCACGCCTTTCATACCACCGTGTACCCGCCCTGCAACCCCCATCCGCTCGATCCACCCACAACCACCGCCCGTGCACTCCCCACGGCTTTTCAGTCATTTGACACGCAAAGAAGTCAGGCAAGCCGGCATTGTGGCGACCACCACCACTGCGACCTATTGTTACCAGACCACTACCATAACCGCCACCCCCGAAATCCACCCCCGTTCTTGCTCTGACTCTCTCTTCGTCTTCCCGGGCCTCGCCACCTTTGTCGAATTTGACGCTCGATTCGATCACCGTTCCCCGATCTCCTTACACCCTCCACCCCTGTGCATCTTGCCACCGAACCGTTCACCTGTTAACATCCACCCACACTTATCCTTAAAAATATTTTTAAAAACTACTCGTTAAAAATTGCTATACTGAATTATCGTACATCACCAAGTTCTTCGTTATCGAGCTCCGAAAATATTGTGGATAATGTCTCAGGGAGAAGAGATCTGTTTGACCAATTTTTTCGAGCAGTACAGGGTTGTTGAATTTGGAAATTTCTACAGGGATGGCTTCAATAATTGAATACAAAATCTTAAATCTTGTATTGCTCTTATTCGTGGGAGTTTTACTCCTCCTGGAGTGAAACGTACTCAGAGATGAAGTAGACTTTTTCAACCCGTACAGGGACATTGACTCATATGTCTAATTAAAAAAAAAAGAGAATACAATCTGCTGGAGAACTATTTACCACAGAATTTTCACTGATAATCATTTTCAGAGTTGGGCAAAATGTTGTGTCATCAAGGAACGACCAAAATCGCACTGAACGTATTAAAATGGAGGAGCCGCGCTTCGGGGGCCGGGTGTACGCCGAAGAATACTTAGCAAAGTTAATTTATCGGACGGATCAGTCGAAACGCTATCGCAGAAAGGTGCAACCGTCACCGTATTGGATCCGTCAGATCTCGGTGAGCTTAGCTCTCTCGGAACGTTCGCAGGATACGTCGAGATCCAGGCTCATCAGGTCCGGTAATCGCGTCTCGTGTTTCTCATTCAGGTGGTCCAACGAGCAGACATCGATGACGCGCGTGCGAGAGGATCCGGGGACCATAATGCTTGCAGAAACGGAATCGATCGGTTGGGATTGGCGTGAAAAGGAAACGGGGCGAGGGGAGAGAGAGGAGAGCGAGAGAGAGTTTCGCGCTCCGTCAAGAGCCGGAGAGGGTGAAAACCACCCCTGCGCGCACCCGGTCTCGCTATTGTAGAAAATCGTGGGAGCCGTCGGGAATCGACGAATCTCCGGAATGAATCCGCGGGAAAATTGATTTCGGAAAAAGACGGTGTACCTCGGAAGATCTCTGTCTGTCCCTGTTAATGGTACAAGGACGAGATGTTCAATCTTTTGACTCTTCTTCATCCGCTCATCAAGTCAGACCCTGAACCTTCCATTGTCTTATTCCAATTCAAAACACGTTTCCAGGGTATTCTGACGAACAGCCTTGTGACCTTAGTGGCTGTGAACACTTCCACCCACCCCCCCCCCCCAGGACTGTCGAAGGAAAAAGTTCCGATCAGGCCGCGAAAAATACTAACATGCGCGTCAAGAGCGATTGCGGCGCGTCGCGGCGGAGCATCGCGCGGAATTATGCATCGGGCTGCATAATTCCGTTACAGGCACGCGCCGCTCGGCGCCGCGTCGAAGGGGAAAACTCGATGTGACAAACGAGGCGTCGTGACGCTGTCACGAAAATACCAGCCGAATGCCCGATACGCTCGTCCCCGAGCCCATTCTATTCGAATGTCGATACCTCGCGCGTCAGTCTTATTAATCTTCCGGCTCGGGCGAGGCGAAGCGAGCTACCGATATATCGCGTATTATAAACGGTAATAAAAAGAGGCTCCGACGAGAGGCGAAAAGGGGGAAAAAAACAAGCGTGGAAGAAAGAAAAACAGAGAGAAAGAGAAAGAGGGGGAAGGATAGAGGCAAAGGGAGAGAGAGAGAGAGTGAGAGAGAGAAACGCGGTGAATAGAAAGGGGCGGTTGCATTCAGCGGGGGAATTCTATGCGACCGGTACAATGTGAGTCCTCTCGCGGAAAGCTTGCGCCCGCGCGCGCCCGCCTGTTCGAGATATCCAGACTTCGCGACGCTGAATAAGCCGCCGATGTGAATTTAACAGGCGCAATCGCTCTCGCCGCCCGGAGCTTGCACGCGCCGGGGCCCTGGGATTCGTGACACCACACCAACCCCGGCTGAAACATTTTTTTAAAACTTCTATTACCCTTCGAAGTCCAGAACCACTTCGTTCCAGATCTTGCTACGACATCGTATATGTTATTCAATTTTAATTTAACAAAACAATCATTAACCCTTTCGCTTCGGCAGTCCAGTCCGCCGAAGTGCCCTCACCGAACGGAAACATGCGCCAGAAATGTGCACAGTCCGCGTGGTTTTTGTATATACGTTCTTCTAAGGCTTAAATAATTACTATGCTTAATCAAACAATTATTGCTCTAAAATCAACAGAAAATGTTCTCCCGATATAGATGAATTCATCATTGCCACAGACGGTACATAAATACACTCACATAGATGCCGGATATATCCGGCGCTCGAAGCGAAAGGGTTAACAAACAGACATTATCACGCTTGTATCTAAGAACTTACTCAAAATTTAATAAGTACGAGTAACACAGTGATTTCTCTGTATATGTCGCCAAGACCTGGATGATAAAGCTTCTTTCCGAGAACCGAGGAGACCGAGAGTCCGCTTTCTTGGTGGCCACCAAACCGTTAAATGCTAATTATTGGACGACTAGAATTTCGCGAGAGCTTACCCTCGTTGGTTCTCGGGCGCGAAGAGCCGTCGCAACTCCTTCTCTCTGTCCATCAATGTTACTCGTTCGACGATCCCAGCAAGACCTACAGCCGATTCGACGCAACGACAGAAATTTTAGGTTGCTACTTGGGAACATCCGTGTAAATTGTTCTTTAACCCCTTGTTCTACGGTTTATTTTACGATTGCAGTTTATTCGGTATTCTTCTTCAGAAGAAGAATGGCGATCTGGTAAATGGTAATGGAGCATCGAAGAGAATTCAATTGTTACCGTAATGCGATCAAGATACCTCGACTTTGTTGACATTTCTAAACACTTTAATGTTTTTTCTATTCTGCATTTGACCCACTCGTTTTATACATTCACGACGAAAACGAGTTGAAGAAATTTAAAACAGTGGAAACATTAAAAGAATTTAAGAAAGTTGATACAGTGATCTCTCTATATATGTCGCCAAGGTCTAGATGATAAACGTCTAGGAATTATCCCCACTACTGCGGGGTACACCTCGTGAGGGGCCTCGGACGCCGAGTAGCGTAAACATAACACGACTCGGGCATGTCTCCTGGACGATACACGACGTTGGCAAGACCCGTGTTGTTGACATATATCGAGAATCCACTGTAGCGACAAATTTTGTACGCATGGGAGGAGGTAGATCGTGTACAATGAAAATATTCTCGATCTGGAGAATGACTTGGCTTTTCAGTTAAAACAGTTTCGAGTGCAGATGGTTAATATGATACATGATTCTGCGAATACGTACCGCAATACGACCTCGGCGAAAAAAATTGGAAGCGTCGGTCAGAGCATAAGGGTTACCAGGAAGTGCAATATTTTATTGATGAAACATGTGGGTGTCAGTGAGCATCGGATGGCGAAACAGTGAATAATCGAAAGACGCGGTCGAATCGTTGGAAGTCGGAAGGGGGCTTGGGAGCTGCGTCTGCCGACAGTGGAACCTGTTAAAAGTTGGGAACCGCGCTGTCAGAATGGAGTGGCGCGATGAAAAGGTGTACACAGGTGCACAGAGAGAGAGAGAGAGAGAGAGAGTGTGTGTGTGTGTGTGTGTGTGTGTGTGTGTGGCGCCAGTGTCCTCGGTCACACGCACAGAACGAAGGACGATCGCCGTGTGTAAAACGGACCGAGGAGAAGCGGGCGTCGGTGCGGGGGGTGGTGTCGGATAAAGGGTGGCGCGGGAGCGACGAGAAGGTGTGCGGGGGTGTATGGGGGAGGAACGGGTGCGGAGAGAGTCCACGCGAATATGTTATACGCTCAAGCTCGTTCGCTCGTAACCGCGCAGTAGAATAGACGAATTGTTCGGCAGCGGAGCTTTTGTCTATTTTACGGAGTTCCAAGGGCTTCGAGAGAGCGGAGGGGGAAAGAGGAGGAGAGAGACGGGGCGAGATCGAGAGAGAGAGAGAGAGAGAGGACCAAAAGCTCGGATATATATTCTCGACTGAACGTTGTACGGATTCGCGCACCGGGCGTTCCTAATTATTGTTTTCCAGGCGTCCGTCCTTTCTGGTTGCTGCGGCGACTGAAATTCTCGTTTCGAAACTTTCCCTTCGCTGGTGGCGTCGACGAATTACCGCGGAAACCGCCCGCTCTGCTTGCTCTTTTATTTTCTTTTCTTTTTTAATCCCCCCGTCTCTTTCTGATACCGCTCGAGCGTGGACACGTCGCTCCATCTCGCCACCCTCTCAAACTGTTCGGTGAAATACAGCGAGGAGGCACCGGGAGAGAGGAGGGGAAACCACCGTGCGGTTTCGAAAATTGTAACATTTTGGAAAATTGTATCCCCCTCCCCTCCCCCTCCACCCCTTCCCCGACGGAGAAATCATTTGTCCGCGGCGCGAGTGTTTCGCGATCCGACCGGGAGTTTTCCATTTTCGCCGGGAGGTGCGCGGGAGGATACTTAAATGCATTTCCGAGGGACAAGATAACGAACGTATCGTTAGCTTTTGCACGGCGCGCGCGGAACGACCAGGGAGAAATCGTTGTGTAGACGAGAGAGAATAAGAGAGTAAGAGAGAGAGAGAGAGAGAATTGGAGAGAAGGAACGGTGCAATGGGGCGAACGAAAGCGGAGCAATAGGGGTGGCCAGCGGAGGAAAGGGATGACGGCGGGGCGGTCGTATCGGTTAAGTGGGGGAAATTGCAAAACAATGAGACGCCGGGGTAGGGGTAACAATGTGAGGGACAATAGGCCTGATAATGTGCCAGAGAATGGACGCCTAGACAAAAGAGTCGAATAAGGGCGCGCGCACCTACCCGATCCACCACCCACATTACACCATCGACTCGTCCGACGACGTATAGAGTACGGAAAAAAGACACCTGCACGATTCGATGTGGGTTATTTTAGATTTCCACCGGCGCTGAACCCGGCCCGAGCTAATATTTCATCCAACGATTGCGTTCATTCCGTTCCCCGGGAACAAACAGCCGTTGCCATCATCATACCATCCTCTGCATACAGAAACGAAGCAACTGCTAGCCTCGCAAAAATTATTTCAACAATTTCGTCGCTCCATTCTTCAGATCTGATGGACCAATCAATGTCTCGTCTTAGCAATTTCAGAAATCTGCATTCCTCACACAAATCTAAAAAAAATCGACCAAAGAATGCAAAAATTTATGTATTAGGTCTTCCCATAAGTTCGTGCCGTGGATATGTTTATATTATTCACCATTGAAAAGTATTTTAATGAAAAACCGCAGAAAATTTGATAGCGACGGTATGATGTCTTTCCCAAAACGGTCAGAAGAGGTTGTGGAATGAAAGGGTGATCACGTATTTCATTTTTAGAATTTAAATGGTACAAGAGTGAACGGCACGAACTTATGGGACGACGTAATAGAAAGAGATTCTGTACCAAAATTAATGTACACAAATCTATATACAAATGATTAAGACAAGAAATGGATGTATTGGCAATTAATAACAATATTTATTTCGCATAAAAATCCTCCAGTCGTCTATCGAGTTTCGAGTCAGGTCGAGGTGGCGGCAAGATTTTCCTTCCGGGACGTTACATCGATACTGTTTGCACTCGAGTTCGATTCGGTGGAGTTAACGTCCTCGTGGTCGAGGCGGAGCGATCAAGGTATCAGAAGCGGGGAATGCAACCGCTATGCGGAATAAAGCGGAGGGTTCCACGAGCAAGCAGGGGATCAGGGACGAGGGAACCTACCGCAATGCCAGAGGCCAACGCCTGACATAACCGCGAGTTCTGGAGGGGTTGCGAGAGTCAAGGGGTTGAGGGATCGGAAGCTCCGAGTAACCAGACCTCGGCTCGTCTGGCGTACACCTGTTGTTTCTACTTGCCCCGGAGCTGGCGGCCTCGCGTCGCCTATCGGGATCAATTTAATAAAACACTGTCAGCGCGTTTATACTTTCACCAAGCCTCCGCCATCCTTCTGTACTTCGTGGTCCTACGTACTTATAGGTAAAGTTAAACAAATTCAAGTAGCAGCCGCCACGTGAGTACGACAGGGTTGAATAAAGCTGGTGTTGGGTCGAGTATAGGCCCTCTTTCATCTACAATGAATTCTCGATATATGTCAACAACACGGGTCTTGCCAGCGTCATGTATCGTCCAGGAGACATACCCGGACAGTGTTATGTTTACACTCCTACGGGGTATACCCCGCTCTAGTAGGGATAATTCTGCGACGTTTATCATCCAGACCTTGGCGACATATATAGAGAGATCACTGTATCAACTTTCTTAAACTCTTTTAATGTTTCCACTGTTTTAAATTTCTCCAACTCGTTTTCGTCATAAATGTATAAAACGAGTGGGTCAAATGCAGAATAGAAAAAACATTAAAGTGTTTAGAAATGTCAACAATGTCGAGGCATCTTGATCGCATTACGGTAACAATTGAATTCTCTTCGATGCTCCATTACCATTTACCAGATCGCCATTCTTCTTCCGAAGAAGAATGCCGAATAAACTGCAATCGTAAAATAAACCGTAGAACAAGGGGTTAAAGAACAATTTACACGGATGTTCTCAAGTAGCAACCTAAAATTTGTGTCGTTGCGTCGAATCGGCTGTAGGTCTTGCTGGGATCGTCGAACGAGTAACATTGATGGACAGAGAGGAGGAGGTTGCGACGGCACTTCGCGCCCGAGAGCCAACAAGGGTAAGTTCTCGCGAAATTCTAGCCGTCCAATAATTAGCATTTAACGGTTTGGTGGCCACCGAGAAAGCGGACTCTCGGTCTCCTCGGTTCCCGGAAAGAAGCGGAGACAGAAAAACGCAAAGAAAAGGCGAACGCGGCAGGAGAGCCGAAGAACGCGGCCTGGGGAGAAGAAAGAATCTGAAGGAAGGAGAAGCTCTGCTCCGAGGAGGGAAAAAGAGCGGGGCACCGAGGACAGAAGTGGCCGTACAAGGCGGGAGCGCCACAAACAGTCCATAGAAACTCCCCGGCCGTAGAATGCGACTGCTTCCTCGTGCAGAGCTCGTGTTCAAGCGGGCCGAGCAAGAGACAGAGAGAGAGAGAGAGAGAGAGAGAGAGAGAGGCGAAGAGTGCGCGGGCGCGCGGCGTTCCCGCTCCCGCGCCTGTTATTTAAGCTTCGCATAATGGCAACTCTTTTATGCTCCTTGTGTCTTACATCTGAGACTGTGTCGCTCCAGAGGGCGCATTCATTCCCGTGAATGCGGTGCACAGGCCCCACAATGGCCTTCTCCGCCCCGCCTGCAGCAGCCGGAGCTGCACGCGCTCAAAGTGCACCCACTCTAAGGATGCGCGACGCGGCCGCCTTGGTTTACAGCCTTAGGACAACCGACGCGCGTCCCTCCTCCACCTCCTCATCCTCCTCGTCCTCCTTTGCCTATCTCTCTATCCGCGAGCCTCTAGCCACTCTCCTCCTTCCTCTCCGACAGCGTCTTTTGCCACTCTTTCAACCCGCTTCCGGTTTGATAGTTAATTTACGCCCAAGACAGCCTACTTTGCCAGAACACTCGCCCTCAGCCGTGACATGCGCTAACCTGTTAATCCGGACGAGTTAACCAGACGCGAATGTTCGTTTTCTGCATTTTCGTTTCACGATCTTGCACTTTGGTGCAGTCTGGGCCACCCCCCTCCTTAGGGAGCATAATAGTCGTTGCTAAAATAATATAGGCTGATTCCACGTGAGAAACGGAGGAGAAAATGTGTGATTATATTTTTTCCTACGATGCTTCGTTTCCGAGAACATTCAGCTCGAAAGTGCATCGAACGCACTCGAAGTAGAAACGGTCGGCCATGCACAGACACAGTGCTTCTGGGCTTGCGAATTTTCGAATGCGTGTTTCTTGAAAATGGAGACCTGTAGGGAAAAATTTTATTGCATATTATCGATGCAGTTTTTCACATAGAATCACCACCTTGCATTTTCTATTTTGTCGCAATCTTCGTTAACAAATAAATAAATTACAAACGCGACAGAAGCACCAGTATAGAACCTACTCTCTCCTAATTATATTCGTTATGAATAGTAGTCAAAAATTATAAATTCGCAGAAAAATCTACCAGCCAATGGACCGCCATCGCCCATGCATTACAAACTGGAACGCTACAACAATTATAATAAATTCTCCTAATATGCCCACAGTTGAAGTGACGTTGTCCAAGCACGACCATCCTCGACCACTGGATCCGTTCGGTCCTCCAGCAATTAGAGATCGATGGCAAGGTCGTCTTGGTCCAAATAATTTCGTCGGATTTTTTTTTTTATATTGTTGGGAGGAGGCCATCAATAGAAGAAAAGCTCGATCCGCAAACTTTTGTGTCGCCGGTTTTCCGCGGCGGGCGACCTTCCGGGTGGAGGGAGAAGGGCTCGGAGACGACTTTCGAGGCCGGTTTATCGTCGAACGATCGTTCCTCCGAATAATCGCGAACGTGCCTAACGATCGTGGCCGGGGGTGGCCGGGTTCGTGCACACGAGGCACGCCACCTTGCGATCGGTCACAAAACAGCGACACAATAACCGGGCCGCAACAATGCCGCGCGACAATGCAGCGCCACCAACACACCGCCGGCCCGAATCCATTGTCTGTACTTCTCTTGTTCTCCTTTCATCCCCTGCACTTCCACGACGAGCCGCAAAGAACGAGGGAGAGACCCGGCGAGAGAGAATCGAGCTGCCGCCGAGCCGCGGCCAAGCCGAGCGACTGAAAACGCTATCCGCGGATCTCTCGCGACCTCCGCGGACTCTGTCTAATTGGCCTGGCTCGATTAGGATGTCCCTCGATTCGACTTTTCGTCCGACCATGCCTCCCGGTCGCATCTGATCGTCTCGATCGAGGTCCGAAGCATTTCCTCCGACGATAAGGATTTACTAAAGCACCCGTTGATTATTAATCCTTTGCGCTCGAATGGCGACTCCGAGACGCCAATAGAAATTATTCGAAACCTTTTCAACATTATCTCATATGCGCAAGATGAAGAAAATTATGTAGAATAGAAATATTCTAAATCGGAAGAAAAATCTTTGGGAAAATTGGATGCTGGATCAATGGCATCGAGTGCAAAGGGTTAAAGCACGACTGATAACTGAACTAGGGATTCTTGTGTACGAGGAGCTTTATGCACAATAGAAATGTTGTGCATCAATTTTAAGAAACTGGAGCCAGGTAAGATGTTCTTTCTTTAATAATTTTAATAGATTAAAAATAACACATTAACGTTTCCTTTGTATCAGTTCAAATTGGTATCCATTTTTCTCATAGATGTATAAAGTTCGCAGTCTAGTTAGTACAGTATATTCTTGTGTATCACGTACTGTAGCTCGTCTTCGAGTGTTGTACATAGAAATTCAAGAGGATGGTGAATATCGTTTGCTTCTACGAAGGAACTAAATACCACTGATTTTTATTAGAATAGATGCTCGGAATAAGGAGGAGCTTTACTGCATCATTTCGCGCGACTGCATTCTTATAATTCGTACAACTGTCGAATAAGAATACGGACGTTTGAGAATGGCGAGTTCGGTGTTGAATAAAATTTGAAGAGGACAGTGGACGGCGTTATTCAAGAAGCAATACAGTGGACAGTAATTATTCTTATAGTTACGGGTCTCTGGACGTGTTCGAGGGTTAAGAAATTCCATTACGAGGGAGAGAGTGATCCCGGTGAAAGGTATCCGCGATTTCTCCCCGGGAATAAAAAAAGTACTACCGGAGGAGTGTGGGGGAACGTTGAAGAAGAAGATCGACTACTTTGCGAGGACCGGGGCCGAAAGAATACGAAGTACCAAACGGGGAGTACCTTCACGCAGGAAGATGGATGAGAGAAAGAAAAAGAGAGAGGGATAGCAAGGGCGAGTATGCGAAGAGTGCACAGAGAGAGAAGAAGGGGGAGGGGGGGGAGAGAAAGAAGGAGTTAGAGAGAGGGAGAGAGAATCGGCCGCCCCACTCATCCTCCCGTCCGTCTCATTGTGTCGGACGATTGTCTTAGAATAATGGCGGAGACTCACAATAGTGACTACAATGCTTGCTCGTCTAACAATGCGGTGACGTCACGCAGCGTCGTGTACGTGAATGTACCGGCACGGGCGCCCCGACGTCGTGTGCGTCGTCTCTTCAGAGTTCCTCTTTCTCCCTCCCTTCCCTCCTCTTTCTTCGCGGCTCCTGCCATCTTTCTCGCCCTCGTAACCCCTCCTCTTTCGCTGTCTCTCACTCTTTCACTCCCTCTCTCTGTCCCTCTCTCTCTCTCTCGATCTCTTTCTTTCTCTAACGCCCTTTCCCACTTCTGTCGCGATTCTTCGTTTCGTTATTCGCGGCCCGATCACCCACTTACGCTCGAGTGGGGTTCAATTGGCACTAGGTTCCGAGATTGCACGCGTTGGATACGATTAACGGCGCTCCCATCAACGGGAGACCCGCTGAATAATACCCACCGTTCAGTTGCGAGATATTAACGGTCCTTGGGTAATGAAAAATTTTACACAGACACCAGTTTCCCATATTCGATCGACGATAAATATTCCTCTTGCACCTATCTGTGTGATTCACTATATCGTAATTAGTTGGAATTATTAGGAAATCAAAATCTTGTTGAATACAGTGATCTCTGTATATATGTCGCCAAGGCCTGGATGATAAACGTCGCGGAATTATCCTCGCTACCGCGGGGTATACCCGGTGAGGAACCGCGAACCTCGAGAGGCATCCGTCGCCGAAGAATGTGAGTATAACACGGCTCGAGTATGTCTCCTGGACGATACACGACGCTGACAAAACCCGTCTTGTTGACATATATCGAGAATTCTCTGGAATATCACGGTTGAGCTACGAGCCATCAAGGGAGGAATTTTTTTTGAAAAATGTAATGCATAGATTGATTTAAAATTTGAAATATCATTTACTAACGTTACAATGTGAACAAAAATATTTTTTATAAATTTTAATCGTTAATATCAATTGTGCAACGGCGGCTTGAAAATTGCGTCCTGGAAATGCGCCGTGCCGCGTACAGTGCACAAAATTATCTGAAACAAAAAAATCAAAATGGAAGCGTTAGTTCATGCAAATACGCACAATATGACATTCTTCTTTTATTAAAATTTGCAAAATTGCAAAAATGGAGGAGTTTTGAAAAAAAACGGATTTTCTGTTACGATTTTCTGTTAATAACAATGTTTCAAATAAAAAAATTTTGAAATCGGAGCTCGCCATGTTGTCGCCAATTATTTATAGAATATATATACCAAGTTGCATAAAGATCGAGTAATCAGTTTTTGAGCTGCGTTGCGCGGCGTTCGAAATTTTGCGTTTCGAGAAAAATGCGTTTAAAGTTGGAGTAACAGAAAAATCGTGGAAAAATCGTAATTCATTTCAACTTACCGCGGTTTTTTGCTAATCTGCGATTCCAGGGCCATAGAACAGATCTTTCTCTTCCTCATAAAGTTGTACTTCAGCCGTTTTTCTTCTTTTCTTTGAAAATAACGTACAAGAACATCTCCGATCACTTTCTCACTATTTTTATCGTATTCCTGAGGAAATTTCCTATCCACTTAAACACGAAAGAAATTGCTCAAAAATTTCATTTTACACAAAATTCCCGTCGTAATGGCCTTTAATGAAAAATTTCATACAAAATTTCTCAAGTTGTCTGCCGGCATTGTTTACATTATAAATATGAGTGATCCGATCAGATTGTCACAGTGTCAGAAATTAATTCTCACCTCATACAACAAGCAGGTCAGAAAGAAACCATCTGGTTCCCCATCTCCGTTACATCGATCAACTTTGACTTTCATAGCTTGCGTGCACAACCTCCGGGCCGCCCTTTCGGGCACACCCCTGCGTGACTGCAGATTCGGTTAAGTCATCCCCGGGGATGACTTCGAAACCCGGTTCGCCTCCCTTTTCCTATTGTGACGCGACAGGGCGTCGGTCAGTGGGGTCATTAGGCGAAACGATAAGTGCAATTACTACGGATGCGCTTCGATCCTCCCCGAACCACCCCCTTAACAGAAAATTCGGTCGAACGCCTGTTAACCCTTGATGGACTCGGGATACCAGCTTACAAGGTCCACCACAAAATTCCAATTAATTCCGTACATCTTCATATTTTTCAGGGGGAAATGTCATTCTTTCTCTATTTATATATGGTTGTCAATTCCCGCCAAAAAAATTATAAAAACCGAGAAGATGCAATTTGAGGAGCCTCCCACAAGATTGTAAAAAGTTCAAAGGACGACAAGAAAAATAAGAAAAATCTCGTGCTCGAAGCTCGCCACCAAGGGAAGCGTCCTTTCCGCATCCTCATTGTGGAATGATCGAAAGGCGAAAGAAATGAACGCGAGAGAGGGAGTCGGCCATCGACGAGATAAGAATGCGCGTCGGCACGACTCGCTCGCGTGAATGCGGCCGACTGTTAATTAATACCGGCATTCAGGTGGCATTAAATTGCGCGAATTGTGCGCGCGGGCCCGCTCCGCTCCGCTCGGCTCGGCTCGGAACGGCGCAGACGCCGCCTCGTCCAAAGGCCAGGTGCACGGTGAAAAGGCTCTTATTAGCGAACGGCGCTGGCGCATCAGATACCCCGTCGAATCGAAAGAACCTGGAGAATCCTGTCGGCTGCCGTGAATCCGACAGGATCTCGCCAACGCGGAGAAAGGAGTCTGCAGAATCGAGGGGGTGGGCCTTCTCAGACGAGATTGCGAGACGTTGCACGCGCCGCGATTTAAATACCCTTTTGCAGGATCCGCGAGCTGCCTTTGGGGACCGCCTCGATGCCACGCAACTTTCCGAGACGTCCTCGAATCCACGAAATCGAGCCCCGAATCCTCTAAGATTCGAATTTGTGCTTTCCTTGATCGATTCGTTTACGTTCCTTCAAGATTAGTCGAGACGCTTAACACGTCGACTGACTAACCACCTCCAAAATGTCCTAGCAATACAAGTAATGTTTAGACAGCGGATCTTTATGCAAAATAAAAATTGTATTAACTCCAAGACGCAGAAGTTACATAGACATTTCTTTCTTTCCTTTAGTTCTTTGATCATTATACATTATACATTATACATTATACATTATACATTATAGGTATTATACAACAGCATTTCTACATACATTCATGTTTTTTCTATTCTGCATTTGACCTACTCGGTTTATACATTCATGAGGAAAACGAGTTGAAGAAATTTAAAACAGTGGAAACATTAAAAGAATTTAAGAAAGTCGACACAGTGATTTCTCTGTATATGTCGCCAAGGCCTGGATGATAAACGTCGCCACTGCCGCAGGATATACCCGGTGAGGGGCCTAGAAGCTCGGGAGGCCTCGGACGCCGAGGAGTGTAAACATAACACGGCTCGGGTATATCGTGTATTGGTTTCGGCCTATTAAGGTAATTAAGGAAGATGTATATGGTTACCATTTCCTTTTTAGATTGTAAACGGGTGACATGATTCTTTAGCGCCTTTGAATTGCAATTTTCATCGTGATGTATCCCAATAAATCGAATATTTAGCTAAACCCTGAAGGGTTTGAAGGAGTATATAGTGAATATAGAACACGTGGACGAATCTGCAGGATTACGATCTAGACAATCGCGGACCCAGAAGATCCGATTAAAATCTCAGAGACGATGATTCGCTCCGGCGGTTTCTCAGGGGGCTGTTTGCTCGCCGTTTCCTCGAGGGTTGGGTACGAACAGAATAAATAACCGATCGGCAAAAACTCACCCCTCCCCGTTCCCCTTCGAGGTCCATCCATCGGCGAACGAGAAACGATCGGCGACGTACAAAGCGATCTTGCGCGCAGCAGGAGTAACGACGATAGCACAAAGATTTCGCGAAAGGGGTGGAAGGGTGAGCCTGCCCGTGCGGCGTTGGCGGGGGTGTACGCGGGGGTGGAGGGAGAGCAAGAGATAAAGGGAACCCAGAAAGACAGGGGTACATTGTGCCGGGCCGCTTGATACTTTATTCCGTATAAAAGGAACGACGGAACAATGGCGGGAACGCGGAAGAATGGAATGAAATGGGACCGAGGGAGATGGATCGGGAGAAAGGGAGAGACAGAGAAAGAGAGGGAGTAAGAGAGATAGGCAGAAGCGCTCGCGCCAGTGTGAAGACTCATCACTCTGTAAACAATGCGCGAAGCGAGAGTGACTCAAAGAGTGGCGGGATCCTCAGAGTCCTTCCCTCGACTGCGAGGAGAGGGGCGCAGGGATCGGATAGTCCGTCCCTGCTTTCATTTGTCTCGCGTTTCGACTTTCTTGATCATCGACGGCTTTCTTGCTACCCCTACAGCTTTGAGGTCTTCCGTCAAAATTAAGAGCCCCTGTATCAAGCCGAAAATAGGGGCACAGCCGAGCTCCCTGCAATCGAGGCCTCGATCGATCAAGGATCGCTTCAAAAGCATCAATAAGTGAAACTTTAATTTAGACTTTTTTCAGGTGGAGTTTCTGATTTTACGGTACTGTGCTGTTCAAAATGAAACTATGGACCAAAAGTGCTTCGATTCCGGTTAGGCATCGTAGTTAATACTATTTTCAAGTCTTTTGAGATGTTGCACAAAAGGCGGATATCTTATCGTGAAACTAGACGTTACCACTAGCTTTACCTTCCTGTTCCTTTTCTTTCTTGTTTCGCGATTTTGCAGTTCCGTGCACTCTTCGACCTCCCCTCTCCTCAGGGGGGATAATGGTCGTTGTGAAAATAATATATAGCCTGATTCTACGAGAAAAATCGAGAAGAAAATGACTGGTAACATTTTTCCGAGAACATTCAGCTCGAAAGTGCATCGAACGCACTCGAAGTAGAAACGGTTGGCCATGCACAGACACAGTAGCTACTGTCTTGTGTATCTTCAAACGCGTTTTTCTCGAGAACGATGTCTCCTAGGAAGAAACATTAGTCCATTTTATCGATGAAGTTAAGTGTCACTCCTCGTTAACAAATAAACAAACTACCAATCCGATAGAACCAGCATTACAGGAAATACGTGAAGACTCCTCTGATTATCTCCGTTATAAATAACAGTAAAAATGTATAAATTTGCGGGAACATCCGCCAACCAATCACCTTCGTCGCACGTATACTACAAACTCAAACACCTATAATAATATATGCTACAAAGTGAAAATAATACAATACAAAATCAAATACAAAACTAAGAAGTCGTTAGAAAAATTTGGGAACATTTTACAATTCACTTGGACAATTTTTGTTTCGCGTCGAGATTCACAGACCAGGGTTCAGAACCATGGATTAAATCGTGGGGAACATGCGCGGAGGGTTAACGTGCCCGAAAAATCGCGCGTGCTGCCGTGACGACATTCGTCAAAGAAAAGGCGATCGGTGTTCCGTGTTTCGTCGTCGACGGCGATCAAAAGGCGTCGGTTCGTGGGAGGATCGTCGCGGAAACGGAAGATTGCGGGCGAGGGTACCAGGAGAGGCCACGGGCGCCGTGGGTCGTGCAGAATTCGAGAGCGACGACGACGCCGTCAACGACGTCGACGTCGGCGTCGTCGTGGTGGTGGTTGTTAGGCGAAGGGCTGACAAAGCTATCGGCCGGCCGGGCGGGGTCCGCGGTATTGTTGGGCGAAGATAGGATTCCTTTGACTGTCCGGGACTGTGCGAAACCGTCCAGGAGCGTCGGAGGGCTCCGAAAGGACAAGGGGCAGAGAGAGGGGAGAGAGGGAAGAGAGAGAAAGAGAGAAAGAGAGAGAGAGACAGATGCCGCTTTACATAACGCGTTATCCACCGCGACGACGGACGCCGAGAGCCGCGCCTCGAGAAAGAATCGTTTGATGTCGAAGGATTCATCGCGACGGTGCTTCACCGGCAAGAGAAAGGCGTCGTCAGGGGTGGGGGGAGGGCAGAGACGGGAGGAGAGAGAGGAGAGAAAATTAATTTCAGCCGGCGAACAGAGAGGGAACGAGCGGCATCCGCTCCGCTTGAACGCTTCGGAATAGCCGACGAACCGCGGGAAACCTTTCGACTGACCGGGATCGAAGCGACAGGATCGATGATTCCACCCTGGGTCCGCGTCGCGGCGCTTCTTCGCCCTCCCACGTTCACCACCCCCTCCCCCGGTAAATTGTTATCTACCCCCGTTTTGCTACGGTCTCAAAAATTCGGCTCGGCGAGCCGGGTATTTCACCTTAAGCCCAGGATTTACCTGGTCTATCGTCCTTGTACGCTATGGCCGGTGATTTTGTCGCTTTTTGTGGGGTACACAGCCGCTTTTACAAGATGAGGAATCGGTTTAGCGAGTTTTATTCGAGTGTCAGTAGTTTTGTCCTTTGACAGATCGTCGACGGAGCAACGATCTATCGAAACAACCGGATTATTCTATCTTGGAGCTCTTGAGTCCAGGATTTGCCCGTCGTTTTTCTGTGCTCTGTCGGGTGATTTTGTAGCTTTTTGTGGAGTACATGCACTTTTTTACCAGACGAGGAATCGGTTTATCGATTTTTATTCAAGCGGCGGTAGAGGCGCTTTGACAGAGCGTCGATGGCGCAACGATCTTTTAATCCTTCGCAATCGATGTTGTTTTAACTCTGTGACTCTGAGGTACAGGTCTTCCGACCTCGAATATTTCACTGTATATTTAATCGTGCTTCACTTTATTTCCGGTAACCATTCAATTATCGTATGAATAAAGTTCTGTTCCGTACAGTGTTTTAATTTCGAGAAGCCATCCACGCTTCTGACAGAGACTCATTTCTCTCCTGTTTTGAATTGTATTTACATTGTTCAGGTTGTATTCGCATCATTCGAAATGTACGATACTTGCATCACCCGGACTGCATTTAGACCTTCCACGTTGTATTTAGATCCTACAGGTTATGCTTAGAACGTCTAGGAATCGGCGATTGCATGTAAATATAGGAGTAGCGTTCGGATCACAAAGGTCTCGAAAACAGGTGAAAAGGATTGCTACAGCGGGGGAGAACATCAGCCAGCCGGCGTAAGTCCCGTAAAAGGAGAACCAAGCTTTCCCATGGCAGGAGAAAGAGAGAGAGAGCTAGCTCGAGGAAGGGGAAGAAAGACGCAGGGGGTGGGATGAGGGTTGAAAATATTTAGACATCCGCGAAGGGATGAATAAGACTAAATTGTATCCACAATGCTGTCTCAGAGGCAGACGCGCTCTGAATAGCCTTAATAAACTCGCTGAATCCTCGGAAATATTTCCAAGCCGGAGGAGTACCGAATGCGGCGAAAACTCTTCTCTCCCCCCTTCCCCTGCACCCCTACACCCTCTCGTCTTCCACCACCGGCTTCGCGTTCTTCTCGTTTCAGCAAAGCAACCGCCCCCAACCCACTGAACCCGCGACGAACACCACCCCCCGCTGCGAATCTTTATCGTCTACGTATCCGCGAGACGAGAACGTGACGGGCCCCCTTGGAAATTTCTTGGGACGACCGTGATCACACTGCACTTTTGACACCGTCGCGAAATTTACAAAAACTCATTGCACCCCCGTGTTTACCGAAGTAAATCAAATAACAAGCCTACCATTCAAGTTTCACTTCATTCTTGAATTTGTTAAGATTTTCCCGTTGGAAATGAGATAATACATTTTTGAAAAATCAGGCGATACAACGCAACACGTATCAAACAGTTTTAGTACTCGAGGCAGGTTTCGTTCGAGTGGTATAGTGTGCGCACGCATCTGAAGTTAGAGGGGCAAGGGGGTGAATAGTCTCTGGAATAAGAAACATATTTCACGTGTTGAGCATTAGTTTTACTTCGCTGCACTTTGATCTATTTTTATGGATCGCATTCTTCACGCAACATTTTTCCAAAGGGGGTTCCATCCCCCGTGTACAGATTCCAGTTCGACAGGCGTGCCCCGACGGTTTCCAATGAGATCGAGAAAAATTAGGGACACGATTCCTCCATCTCGAAACAACGGTGCCACCTTTTGTTAGGGTCGCGTCGAAGCGCAGACCGGAAGCGCGCCGCGGTGAGCATCAGGGTCTCCCATCGGTCTGCATAATGCGTAGATTTGCCACCCGCCGCGACACACTTTTCCCCGCATTAGGGAAAGAGCATTCGCTCGTTTGCTCCGCGGAGAACGATTTGTACGAAACTCGGAAAAAGAGCCGCGGTCGCTCGGCTCTCGAGGCCGCGCCTGTCGATTTTCGAGAGGCTCAGGAGTGCCTCCGACGTAAAACAAACCCCCCCCCCCCTCTCTCTCCCTCTGTTTCCGACGTCTTTCGCGTTAATTCTGCCTAGTTAACCCTACCAGCTTCCCGAGCAAGATTCCCGAAAATGCCAAAACACGACTGAAAAAGTCCTTCCCACGTCTAATTTTACCAAAAAAGTCCGAAGCACGAAGCACAGACTCGCTGCGACGTACAGTTTTGGCAGAATTGACAACGGGGTTGGTACTCACAAATTTCCTGAACTTCAAGGGCTAGTAGACTCGGTAGACTTTCCTGGAAGGAATAGACTGTCATAAATGTTCCCCGACACTCACCACGGTGGGTTGCAAACAGTGAAAAATGTGGGTTAGGGGATGAATCGTGCACGATTCGGTAACAAATTGGAATTTCGAGGGACCATAACTGTCGACCTCTTTGGATTGGTTCGAGGAATGGTTTCTCGGGACATGGGGTGTACGTACGTTCGAAGATTTCGGGCGAAAGGATGCGGAAGCACGGTGGACCGTGAAAATGGAGCGTTCGCGACTCGACGCGGAGCACGAGTAACGTCGAAGGGCGGCTCGAGGTAAAAGTAGGAGGTCGGGGGATGAAAGGGGGTGCCTCGGAGGAGGCTGGAGGCGGAGGCGAAGCCGGGCAGAAACGGATTCACGATTTCGCATGAATCGCTAGTTACTGAATAAAGTCCTTTCGGCCGGGTTGGCCGGAGCCTGGCGCGGTGGCTGACTTTACTTTATTATATGTATATTCGCTGCAGCCTCGGATGGAAGAGGGTTTTCGCGGAGTTGAAGGGACCGTCGGGAGGGCAACTGTGCGATGACGGGGGGGAGGAAGGGGAGGGGGATCTGGGGGTGGAAATGTGGGGAGAGGGGATGGTCGACGGGGGAGGCGGTGGGCGGAGGCAGTCATTCAACCGTGCGGTTCTATGAAATCAAAGGCCACATTGTCACCGGAATTACCTCCATTCGGAAACGACGTATTCAGGCTAGCAGGCGCACGTGGAATTAACCCTATTTGTTTGCCGCCTTCGAGTCGCGTGTAACGAAGCCACGATTTATTCGCGTGTGCTCGCGTGTGCGCCGAGCGAACACGCGAAACGCGACCTCGCTGAGGGACACATGTATCCTTCTTCTCTTTCGTCGAATGGAGGAGGATTCAGAATCGATATAGGATGACGGTGAGAGAGAGAGAAAGAGACAGAGAGAGAGAGAGAGGACAGAAGGAAAAGGAGTTTGTTCACCGGCAAGAATCCTGAATCGCGGCTAATGAGTCGTTACCAGTCGTTCGCGCGCACGTCCCGCTCCTGAATAAAATACGCGCCCGTCAAACGGGACGACGACGTGACGCCTCTCCCAGCTACCTCGACGATTAAGCCGCGTTACGTCGTTATCGGCGATAACTCGGTGTCACACTGTTGAGCGAATCGAGCACGCTGCCCTACGATTAATTATCATAAGCGAGTTTTAGTAAAAATGCTGCGGGGACACGAATTTTATTGCATCGGAAACCGTCGAGTCGGCTTTACACCCTCGCCGAATTGGTCGAGTAGCTTCCCGATTTTTTAGAACGATACAAAATTTTAATAAGTGGTCAGTTTATCTAGACAGACGTCCACCTTTGGTAGAACATTTTCGTTTCTTCAAATTGCAAGTGCAAGCCTAGGCTACATCTTGGAGTGCACCTTGAACTCCTGCATCGATTTATTTCGTTGGCAGACTGCAGATTTTTATGTAAAATAAAAATTATTTCCTTTTTTCATCCGATTGAAGATAATAATAGAATTATATCTTTAAATTCTCCAAATGTTTTAAATGAACATGTTTGCGTCTCCTCGCACGAAGTAATCAATTTGTCCAATACCAGTCTAGTACAATCGCTTGCAACCTCTACAATACATCCAACCTCCAAAACACATTCAAAATTGAACTGTATACTGTACGTTTCTCCGCTAGACGAGGAACACAATTGGCAAGATGCGCTCGTCCAGTCTTCGTCGTGTTCGAATTAACCCGAAAATATGTATTGCTAATGTATGCAACGCACAGGACACTCAGGCTAATGATCAACGTAACAGGGAGCTCGTGGGAGGGCTGACAGCCCTCGAAAGGTTTCTGGCAGCCGCCTAATCGATGGTTGTCCATCGCCTGACGTATGTATATTCCGCTCGGCGATTTTATTTCGGACGTGATCGGCGGCTGAATGGAAAAGCGCCGGGGACATATATCGTTTTTCCGATGGAAAGGCGCCAGTCGAATCCCATTGATTAATTTGATCGACGATCCGTCACCCGCGGTAGTTTGCCAATAGGGTTATTATAGGCTATCGCGCGTCGTCGAGCCTGTCAGCTGTTGGCGTTACGGTTAAACCCGGCCGAAATTTCACGCCTGCAGATGACACCGCCTAATTCACCCGGCTATATACCTCACACACGCCGCGGTATCGGTTTAGGAGATTCGACCAGCCCCACGGAGTAGAATCCTCTCCCCCGAGAGAAACGTGGGAGAGAGAGAAGAGGCAGGTGTAAATTATAATTATTTCGGTAACATCTGCCTCGAACTGGCTCCTGGACCTTGCTGGTGAACGAATGGTCGATTAGGTGCCCCGTTAACTGCCCTCCTATATTATAATCGTGAAAACTTCGTAGTTTCAATCGAATATTATTAGGCTTCGAATGTGAAAAAAGTAATAATTATTCGAGAAAGCAGAAGTCTATAATTTTGATATTTTTGTCGACAAGAACGTACAACATATTTTTAAGACGAATCGATTGCCTTGGCATTCGTGATTGAAAAGAGCTTCGAGAAATTTGGGCCCGGTTAATGAAATTATTCTTTGGTGGAAACAATGGGGAAGGGGTTGAACAACGGTGCACTAGCCACGTGCCACACGCTCACAGGTGGCTGCAGGACGTGCACGCACGTTCCTGACGAAGGAGCCCGCAGGGGGAGCGTGCCACATTATTCCGAAAGCTTTCAGGGGGTTCGGCCTTAAAACCGCATCGAGGACCACCCCCGAAACCACCACCCTCGTTCGCTCGACAATGCTCGGTTTTAACCCCTTTACCCTGTAATATCGAATCTGGCTTTGATTTCTAGCAACTTCATCTTTGCATAAAGATCTACGGTCTAATAGTTAATTTCCGTCTGACATAAACAGAATTCTACGTGTCTCTCACAGATGCTCAATTACTCTAGACACCGACTCTTTCTTTTCTAGAAAATGAAACAGACGTGTTCTAATCTCTGCAAACTGCAATTGTACAAGAAACCATAGAGCAAGGGGATTTGGCACACCTAGCAAGATGGACGAACGATGGACAAAAAGGGGTGGCAAGGACGTAGGGTGGTACATTGGACGTACCTTTCGTGAACAAAAATCGCAAGCTAGGGGGTGGAAAACTCGAAGAAACGAAGATAGAGATATTAATTGAACAAGGTGAGAGAAGTTTGACGAAGAGAGGCGGCGGAAGGGGGTGACAACGATAGAGGGTTCGATGGGAGGGAGAGGGCAAGAGTATAAGGTCAGAGAAGCGTGCAAAAAGCGCACGCAAAGAAAAACAAATGAACGCTGCCTAGCCGAAACAATTGAAGCCTGCGTGGAATAGGGGTTGCTGGCCTTTTATGTTGCCCACCCTCCTCGCTCGCCACCCCCGACCAACCACCGCCACCTTCCCCTCTGTGCCTAACCCGCAGCTATACCCGACGATACCACCTCCATCGGCCCGGTGCTCTCTTCTTCCGTCAACCCCCTACCCACATTTTTATTTCTCCCCCGCTTTTTGGCCCTCGCTAACCACCCCCTCGTTGCGAGGTGGAGGGTGTGGGCGCCCTCCGACTCGGGACTCCGACGTGGATATTCGAGCGATCGTTCTGATGAGGCCTTTATGCGATTCGCGGGAGCCTTTCAGCCGCGCACGCCTCGGATAAGAATTTCAATTTCTCTCTAGCGGCGCGCGATCGTATCGGCTCGCCGCTTATGCATCGCTGATCGCTTCCTCGTTTTCCCTCCCTCCCTCCCTGCAGGACCCTCTTCGTTTATTTCTACCTTCTGTTTCCTCCTTTTTCCGGTTGTTTTTTTTCTATTTTTTTTTTTTCGTTTTCGCGTGTTTTTTTTTCACGGCCCCGCCAAGTGGTTCGCAACGAAGTCACGGGACTACTCGCCGGTTCGAGAGCTTTCCACGGTCCCCTGCTGATCGGAAACAATGAGTCCGTGGGGTTTTACCTGCCCACCCCCATCCCCCTAGCGTGGAATCGCGGACCCTCCATCGATCAATCGGAGCAACGACACGTGCGTTTTTAACGTCCTCGGGACCAAGAGGCTCTTTTGTTTCGCAATTCACCGTTTCGCTCGAGCAGGTGGAATCGAGTTCCTGCCGAGAAGATAGGAACGTTGCATAGGAAAAATCATGCGGTGGCAAACATGCTCGCGGTGCCGATAAGACGGCAAACATTGTGGCTATCTAATCTGGATCGTCGGAGTTGCGCGCTTGTCACCGAAGCTGTAAACAGTGCCCGCCCACGCGTGCAACGCCTTGTCCGAGAAACTTGCAAAAGATGCGTACCTTGCGACAATCGTCTTAAAGATTTTTCAAGTCAAAAAGTAGAAAGGACATCTAAGAGCGATATAGTGTTACTCCGACATAGAAGCACTCTCGTGAAAACCAATAGGCGCAGGGATTTAAAAATAGTACGTATTCTAGCTTGTCCTGTATCTTCTGCTCGAGGTTGTCGCAAGCTAAGCAAGTGTAAATAATTCAATGTCGACTGTTATTAAATATAGGACAAATGGAAATCAATTTTTTATCATTCTTTTTTCATTATCAATTTTAAAATTTTAGAAAGCTGCATTGAGACACAAGATTATTCAAAGCTACAAAAGGTTTCCAAGGTCACCAAAATCCAGTCAGGAGTGAAATAAGAGCGAGGTGATCTATCGATCTAGAAGCAACCAGGACGCAGCAGATGCAGTATAGAGCTGAGACGAGGGGACCAGCGAAAAGAATTCGAACTTACCGCGCCCGGACGCAGGCCGATCGGCACACGCAGCAACATAAATCGAATCCCGTTGGGCCTGGATCGAGGCACGGCACTTTAACCGACCACTCAGTCAAAGCCAAACGTCATGGCAATCCGCGAGCACTACATCGAGCCGCGTCGACGCGTGTCACTCGTCGAGGGAAAATTTCAAAACCGAAATTCCGAGCATTGTCCTCGCGTCAGTGGCGTCGTCACTCGCACGCGCGACGATTCCACGATCGAAAAACTGCGAATAGATCATCGCACGAAAACGATCCACAAACAAACCGGCCACGATCTACGAAGAACCACCGCCGAGAACCGCGCGATTAACACTACCGAAAAACCGAGCGGACAGACGCCACGATCTTCGCCTCGATCGTTGGACTTCGATCCTGACGATGGAAGATTCTTGATCTGCAATTCCCATAGAACGGCAGTTTTCTATGGAAGCGTGTTCCTCGTCGAGTGATTTCTAGTTGATGGCCGACACTTGTCACTCCAGGAAACGCGATGCACTTTTGCACTCCGGGTACATCCACAAATGAATTTTGTAAGACACACTTGGACGGAGCGTGGTACCGTCGACGACAGACGGTAAAGGGTTGAATTGTCACCGGAAAAAGATCGCGGGAGACACTACTGTTAGGATGGGAAAGCGACGATCGCACGTGCGCTGTTCACCGTTTCGCGCGCCGCATGCAACTGATCGCTCGCTCCGCGGCCGTGCGGTCCCCACTGCGCTGCAGCCCCACTACCACCCCCGATCTCTGTTAACGCGCCACGGTTCCGGTATGCTTAGAGCAAATGGTTAAACAAGTGGGAAATCATCCGCCCAGGATCCATCGCAACCCCTGACACCCATCGACACCTCCACCTCGCTCTCCTTCCCTTTTTCGGTTCACTTTTACCCCCTCGTCTCTAATCTACGGTCACAGTCATGGTTGTCGCGCTCGTGTCCGGTCTATTAATCACTCGTGAAATTAACCCTTTGCACTCGAAGCTATTTTAACTCCAAAATGAAACATTTCTTCCGACCTAGAATATTGCCCTTCTATATATTTTTGTTATGTTATACATACGAAAATGGTGCAACTTACTCGGACAATACCGAAATGTTTAGTAATTTATTAAATACAAACAAGTTTAATAATGTAAAAAATATTTTAAATAATGATACAGCAATTTTTAGTGATACCTTACAGGCACCATTCGAGTGCTAAGGGTTAACAGCGGTGGAAATTGGCGAAATAGCAAGAGTTCATGGATCATTGTTTGTTCGTGTCGTTGGTGACACTGTGAGTATTTTTCTTGTTTACTTATAGCCATCGTTTTATCCTTTCTACTGTTTTAAATTACTCCTGCTCTTTTTTTCCATGAATGCATAATGAAATTAATATAAATTGAAAAGAGTTCATTTCGTTAACAATAGTGTGTTCTATAATACTAAGAAATTTCCACGCTTAGCAGACTCCACACGAATTAATAAAATAATATGACAGCAAGCAAAGTCTGTATGAACTGTAAGTGGAACAGTCCAGTTCGAATCAGACACAATTACTTACAGGACAAGGCGTGGAAAGTTTCATTTATTTAGATTAATTCTGGAAACAAGAGAAGAAATGAACACACAATGAAAGAAGCTTGTTAATTGCTGCGGGAAGCTACAATTAACTACTGTCTTTAATTGGATGTTTTAATTCAAGTCCGTTAAGAATCATTTTCCACGGAGAATTGGAAACAAATCTCTGTCTCCGTTTGCAATATGTGTCCACAAAGCTAGTACAACCTTCTATGATTATCATGAACCAATATACATTATTATATTATATATACATATGAAGTTTAAAATCAATGGGACGAGAATCCATATAATTATTAGGGCGACCCATAAGTAATCAATTATTTTGAAATCTAAAACAAACTTTGTAGTAAATCCAAGTTTTTATTTCTTAATTTATTATATAATCTCCATCATTATCAAGGACAGTTTGCCATCTTTCCTGCAAATTTTCAATCCCCCTCTTATAGAAATCCAGGGTTCGTCAAGCAAAATATGACTCAAGGTGCCTCCTTACATCTTCTACAGAAGTGAATGTTTTATTTCTTAAATAATGCTTCAGAGATCTGAAAAGATGATAGTCAGGGGGAGCAATATCCGGTGAGTACGGGGGGTTCGGTAAAATTTCCCATTGCAATTCTTTGATTTTTTCCTAAGTAAGTTTCACTGTATGGGGCCGGGCATTGACAATTTGCAGTATTACACCTTTTCTGTGGACTAAAGATGCCCTCTTTTTCAATAGTTCTGAATACAGCCGTTGTAATTGCTGACAATACAACTCAGCAGTAACTGTTTCTCCAGGTTTCAACAACTCAAAGTGAATTAGGCCACGACAGTCCCACCAAATGCACAGTAACACCTTTCTAAGTGATAAGCTAGGTTTAGGGGTTGATATTGCGGGTTGATTTGCAGAAAGCCATTGCTTGGGACGCTTTATGTTGTCATAAAGAATCCATTTTTCATCTCCGGTAACGATTCTGCTGAGAAATGGATCTCTACGAAATCTGGATAGCAATGAAGCGCAAATTGATCGACGAATATTCTTGTTGGTCTCGGATAATTGATGCGGTATACATATTCCTTGCTTATATGCCTTTCCCATTTCGTGTAGGTGCCTTTCGTATAGTTGACCACGTGGACCCAAGGCTTCTCGATAATTCTTGTATACTTAATTTTGGATCGGCTTCCACTAGAGATTTTAGGGTGTCATTATCAAATTCAACTGGTCGTCCACTTCGAGGCCTGTCAGAGAGATCATAATCACCATCAGCAAACCTCCTGAACCAACGTCGACACTTGTTGACCTTCAATACATCTCCATAAACATCGCAAATTTTCTTTGTTGTCACCGTTGCATTAAATCCCGTATGAAAATGAAAAAGTATGCAATGACGAATATGATCCTCGGAAGCTACGGACGCCGCCATTTTATTACAGGGTTGTAAAAAAAATTATACTTTTTAGAATATTTTGAACTCAGGCTGCTTTACCGAAAACTGTAAAAGTATACGTGTTTTCTCTTCAACGTTCGACTAAAGGCAAAACAAATTCTTTGCAAATAATTGATTAAAACTGCCAATCGCATCCCTTGGATGCATTTGCGAAGCATTGCATTTACAACCCCCGGGCAAAGATCTTGAACCACCGTAAAAGTACGTGTACGGTGTAAAATTGATCGGAGAACGACCCGCGTAATTAAAATCGAGGTGCAGGTGGGAGCAGGTAATTTTTTAGAACTCCTTGAGACATAGGCGCCAGGGGGTTGCATTCGAGCGCAGCTAAGGGATGCAGCTCGGCTCGTATGCATCGTGGCCGACGGCCGGAATGCGATGGGACCGGGCGCAGGCATTGTCGCGGAATTCCGCGGGCGTAATTTCGAGCGGCCTCGCGATAAATTGCTCGCGCGCGATGAAAGAACGTCTCCGAAGAAATACGGGATAGATCAGGGTGGGATTGTCTCTCTCTCAGGGGCTCGGGACCGGATGCTGCCGATCTTCGGACGGAATCTCGCCATCGATCCGCGTTTCCGTGCCGAGGAACCGATCGACCATTATCTCATCAAGGCGACGGATTGACGATTATATTTCTGCGCAGGCGTTTCGCCAGCCGCAGGAAACGGTTATTAAGCGGCCCGTTGTCTTCTCCTTCGAAACGAGACGCAATTTATAATCGGCCGGTGCGGTATCTAATTGCGCTTGCGCCGGATGTGCACCTAATTGCTCGCGAAATGTTGACCGGTCGCTGGGTTGCTTCGCGCGAAACGATTCAAATCGGCACCGGGAAAAATTCGGGACACTTTCGGTGAAAGTGAGAAGCGGAAGATTTTACATTGACAGCGAAAATGCGATTGTCACTGCGCTAATTGCACTTGCATTTAATTGTTCGCACAATGTTGACCGTTCGCTGTTTCCTTCGCGTTCGACATTGCGTCCAGAAAAATCGTAAACAGATTTATCGAAACAAACGGATGACTCGGTATTGATAGCGAAGATACAACTGTGGATGCACTAATAGAGAGGATAAAAGCAGAGAAGAATAATTGCAACGCCGGGTGTCTTAGTAGCTTTCCTCGTTTGTCCGAGCAGCCAATGAGCAATTATTTCGGATGAAATAAGAGATTAAAACGACGGAAATTTTTCCGAGTATGCAAATCGCCGGCGCGACAACGGAATTGTAAAACAATGCAGCTTAATGCGGTGGGATTAAACAAGTTATACGAGTCGCGAGCTGCAACCGGAGAGAGGAGAGAGAGAGAGAGAGAGAGAGAGAGAGAGAGAGGAGAGAGGAGAGAGGAGGGAGGAGAGTTCCTTCTGTCCTGCGGCCAGGTCGATGGAAACTGGACAGCCTCGGACATCATAAAATCATCATTCTATTTGCCTCAATCAATTGGCCCCGTCCCCCAGCGAGATATCGAGTTACCGTGTTCATTGGATCGTCAATAGAACCAATTGTTATCGGCACTACTTTCTCATGCGGTCCAGATGCATCGTCGAAACGAGCTCCCCTTCCGGTTCAGTTCCTTGCAGGACTTTAATGACTCGTACGACAGAGAACCGGCAGACATCGGGTTACATTTAATCGGTACACTCCCGGAACGATCTATATCGATCATCCTAGTTCACGAATCCTTCGTATTCGCATCTTCTATCCACTGGAAGTGCGACGAGCGCATGCAAATTGCCTATTATTTCGAGAACAATGCAGTGCCTCTATGAAAAAAAAGTTGCAATTCTTTTGACGAGTGAGGGTCACCGCTGACCCAGACCCGATCCAGACGTATGATCCAGCAACGAGACAAATGATCCTGCCTGTTCTGATAGACTGCGGATTTTTATTCTAAATGAATTTTATTTGTACTCTATTTCTTTTTCATTTTTATTCTAAGTGGATTGTGAGAAAGAGAAATTACATAAAAATATATTTTTTCTCTTAATAATTTTAATATGCAGACAATAGCGTGACAGTGCTCTCAAACTCTACTAACGTCTTCACAATTTTGTATTTTATTGATTCAGTTTTGTCATAAATGTATCACATCCGTAATCTAGATCACACACACACGCGCACGCTAAGAGAACAGCTTCGGAGAAGTGCAGCGGACACGAACAACGAATGAACTACAGTGATTTCTCTATATATGTCGCCAAGGCCTGAACGATAAACGTCGCGAAATTATCCCCACTACCGCGGGGTATACCCCGTGAGCACGGACGCCGAGGAGTGTGAACATAACACTGCTCGGGTATGTCTCCTGGACGATACACGACGCTGGTTAAGACCCGTGGTTATTGACATATATCGAGAATTCACTGTATATCGTCAAAGAGTTAATTGGCGAGCAGTGGGACGATTTCGCAGAGGTTTCGGGTCGCGTGTCCGGATCGATTCGCGATTTTTAATCGCCTCGCGGAAAAACACGTCGCAGACGGCGCACGCGCGTCCCCCGTATCGCCTTAAGAAGACAATTGCCGCGGGAAGAATGGCACCGTAAATGTGATAGCGGGATAAAAGAATACGGAATAAGAACGGCTCGGCTCGGCGCCGAGAGCCGGAGTGTTGGTGCACGTGCACAAAGAGAGTGTACGAGCGAGAAAGAGAGAGGGGGAACCCGAGGGGGGAGGGGGCCTTTACCTCGCTGGTGGCACCGTGGCACCTATACATTTAAATAAATAGCGTTTCATTATAACTTTTGTGCGCGCGTTACTGTCCGCCTGACAATGCCTGAAACAAAGCGCCCTTCCATTGTTTTCGAAATAAAAGAGCGCCGGCCCCACGGCATGGCCGCCGCCGCCGTCGACGCCGACGCCACCGACGACGAGCAACGACGCCCCGGACCGTCTCCCGCTTCGAATCGTCTTCTTACGACTTTACCAATCTTCCTCGACCTCGACTGCGTCCATCTGCATTTTTCTTGCTCGGTCTAGTTCCATATTGTCGTGCATAGACGCGTAGATTTTCTTTAGAAGAAGACGGCGAGAAAGGATGGTTACAAAGATGATGACAATTCAACCAAGAGTGAAAGGCAGATCTACAACCGATTTGCAATTATCTTGCACCTTCAATCGCACGTAAAATTGAACGGAAGAAGCTGCAGCTCCGCAGGCCCGCGTTCTCCAGAGCAGCTCTCCGCGGTTTCGCGAAACTTAAGCGAACGACCTTGGCTAGGCTCGCATAACTGTGTCACACGGAATCCGAGGCAATTTCGCAGGCGTTTCAGCCGGTGGTATGGATTCCGCGTTCGCGAATCCCGAAGCAATAAAAATCGCAGGCCCGCAGAGTGCATAAAGGCGCCGCGCTTCGGCGAATGTAGAGCCCCCCCCCCCCTCACCGTTTGATATTGTGCACGCTATGCTTTTGTAAGGAGCGCGAGGCTGAGCTGGTACCGTCTTAATATCGCGGTGTAGGAAGGATTAACCGCGAGACCCGTCTAAGAATAGGAGGATCACGCTGGGATTCTAATTAAACGGAAAACAGCTTCATTAAGTTGGTAACTGCCTCGGGGCCGGTGCTCCCGGGGTGGTTCCCGTGGTTGCTGCTCCGCCATGTTAAGGCGAACCCTTGGATGCATGGACTCTGTAACGATGAGTCATGTATTCCGCCCTAATTACGGAACTATCCTGCTCGTGCATACGTAACCCCGTGCCCGGGGATCGGTTCGCTTAACCCTGGATGGCTAATCCGTGCGCTGCGAACTTCTGCGGATCTTGCTGCAGCCAATCCCGGTGTCCGAGCCTCGGACAAACGCCTAATGCTGACTCCTGGACCTCCAGATCATCGTCTGATAATTATCAGCCCAGATTGGCTAGGTAGCGGTGGTCTTCGGGGAAGTCTGAAAGATTGATCGATGCTGGATGATCGAATTCTTTGCTCAGGTCTTCAGAAATTTCAACAGTCATTGATTAGGCATACAGTAATTCGGGACGGTAGCAATGGTAGCCTACACCTCCTGATAAATTAAATATTCCCTAAGGTTCCACGGATTGAGGGTCCATTGGTCTTTGAATATTCGATCCTGGAACTAGGATATACCACCCTCTGTAATGTAAATCTTCAGAGCCTTCTTCAGGGTTTCTTGGATCGATATTCAATCGGTCCTTTGAGTCCCAAATTCTGGGACTGGTAACCAATCCCCTAATTTCAGTCTTCAGGACCGTCGACTTTGAGGACAGCTAAACGTGCGTTATATTAGGCCAGTGCAAAAGTTCGTGCCCGATTAAAATATTGCCCTGACCTAATCGAAATAGGTAATCTCCAAGCTTCCGGTCTTTGAAATCCGTCCTGCGTCCACTTTACATGTCACGTTGATTCTTTGTGTATAGCAACTCGGAAGGTATCTTTAACGTGACCGATCTATTTTTTGGAGGAACAGCTGTCCAGATCGATCGAGAATGATTCATCCTTAATAGAAAAACGTTTGGAGAAGGAAGCGAGTGTCAGCGATGAAAGGGACGCGGACTGGGTCCGCGGATAAATAATCAAGGGGGATCGATGGTCCATTTTTAGCTTTGCCGATTCAGGCGTCACATTTGAATACAATCCGCGTTCATCGACAGGGGTGTTCGCAGCATCGATCAACGTCGTTAATTTCCTTTCGATTCAATCGGATCTAGTCGAGCTCATCAGACAGAGCGGGAGGATCGATACGGGCAGGCAGCAACATTCGCCGCTGTTGAAACGAGGCTAACTTCGCTCGAGAGAATATCTGCGAAGTCGATGGTCCCTGTACATTCTGTGTTACCGCGATTTCGCGCGTCCACCGGAGAGAGAAAGAGAGAGAGAGAGAGAGAGAAGAAAGAGAGAGGCGTAGTGGTGGTGGTGGTGGCTGCTGCAGGATCAAAAGCGGCGCGAAGTTGTCGCCCGTGGACGCAGTTACAGTGGCTTCGTTACGTGTCGATTTGCCGGCCGGTTGAAAGACACCAATTTATAATTATTGCATTGAATAGACCGTGCACCGTGCGCGCGGCAACTCCCTACCATTCGATATTACCATCCATTGTGCAGTTTAGATTCTACGCGCCTGCCGCCTTCGCGCTCTGTCTCTCTCTCTCTCTCTCTCCCTCCCTCTCTCTCTCTCTCTCTCTCTCTCTCTCCCTCTGTCTCTCTCTTTCTGTATCTCTCTTTCATTTTCAACGAGCTTCCCCGATTCCTGCTCCACTAATTCCTCTCAATTCGTTACATCGATATCTTTTCTCTGCTGCGAGTGCACGCTGCGATGTAATTAACCCCGCGAAAACGGACAATAAGCTCCCGGGATTAGATTCAACGGGACTTTTGACACCTATTTTCGATGTCTTCGCTTCATGACTTGAACAAGACAATTTGGTTAAAGTATACCGAGAGTGTCATTTCTGTCGAGATGTAGAGTCTGATCCCTTTTGTTAAACCCTTGTTCCATCGAGTCAGTCTCGTGATAAACAATTTCGAACAGGATCTCTTTTAGATCGAAATGAGATTGTGTATTGTTGTTCTTCTCCTTTTCAGAAATTATGAATAGTAAAAAATCTCTAATCCACTGCAGTCGTAAGAAAAAATCGCAGTACAAGGGTTTAATCTTCTCAGCAATGAAACAGCAGTGTTAACCCTTAAGTGCATAGGTAAACTAAATATTAGGAACATGTATGCATACATGGGGTCCATTGAGGACCCCACTTACCTAATTCCTTGCTAACTTTGATTACAGCAACAATTTATTTCTGTAAACTTTCTGTAAAACCTGTAAAATTTCTGTAAACTAAAAATCGCGCGGCTAAAAATGTTAACACAAAATCCAACACTGGGGTCCTTTGCGGACCCCACTCATGCATTTAAGGGTTAACTAGCATCCTCTACAGTCAGCCGAAGCAAACATAAGGATGCGATGACAAAAGTGTTCTCCAGGCTGGATACTCCAGCAGATTTCAGAGGGGACTGCGAAGGAATGTTTAAACCGACTAAAAATTGCGGACAAAACGCCAGAGGGCTTAAAGGATCGTCGTCACACGATTCGATTAAGCTGGCCGGGGTCCCATTCGAGTGTGTCCCGGCGCACCTGGCAGGTGCGTTGCCAGGAAAGCGGTCTGAATCTTAAAAAGAGTCGACCGCACGGGGTCCTCGGGTCTCGCCCCCTCAATTAACGCTTTCCCGTTCCCGGACCGGAGGAGGCGAACGGGAAAAGGGAATGCGAGGTGGAGCGAGAGACACGGCGAAAGTAGAGGGGAAAAAAAGTAAAACGGAGGAACGAGACAAAGGGCCGGCAGATTGGCGATTGCAATTTGCAGAATGGACCCGCGAGGACGGGTGCAGATCGTCAAGAAGAGGAGAAGAGCTGCGGTGTGTGCCTGGTGCGGCGCGCGTGGCCGCAGAAGAGAGAGAGAGAGAAAGAAAGGTATGAGAGAGAATCGGAGAGAGACGAGAGAGCGTAGGAGGCCAGAGGGTGCGAGAGGGTTGCGAGAGGGCGGCGAAAGGCGGAAAGGCAGAGGCAGAATGCAACGAATTCGAAAAGAGCGAAGCCCTGCGCCTGCATACGTAATGCCATCGGGCCATTGTCAACCGGCGCCGGCCCCCTTTTGTCTACCGGCGGGGGGCAGACGGGGGTTGAAGGGTGGGGGGAGGTTGGGGGTCGAAGGGGCAGCCGCCTGCCCGCGGTAGAGCGGGAGCCCGCCGAGCCGCGGGAAAATTCTGATCGCAGACCAGGAACCGATATCGATCTTCGGCCGATCATTTGCATGCTCATTGTTCGAGCATCCGACGACGAAAATTCCGGCGACGACGCCCGGCGTCGCCGTCGAGAACAATATTCTCGCAGCCCCTTCCTTTTCACGCCCGCGGACTCCCAAGGGTTAGGGGCTGGGCACAGGTGTCCGCGGCAATGAGCATTCGACGCCACCAGCCACCGCGATTGCTCCACGAGGACCGATCATCGACGTACAGCCCTCTTCCTAGAGGGGTTATGCCTCCTAGAGGGGATTGTGCCTCCCAGGTTGTGCTCTAGGATTAGCGGAGGTTCCGGGACCGTTCCTGACGCTTATGGCTGCGAGACGAAGCCTGGTTTCCTTAAATGTCAACCGAACGCTCGGGAGCTCTGAGTCTTCTTTTTAGAGGCCCTAAGGGTTGCTACCTCCAGCTAGATGTACTCTAGTCTCGCTAGACTCTAGGAGAAATTAATGGTACCATTTTCAGCTTTTATACTTGCAAAACAATGCCGCGATGTCTAAACCATAGGTACCATTTCAAAGGGTCTAAAGACTCAGCTTCGTCTTAGCTACCCCTAATTTATTCGGCTGGAACACTGTTTAACATTTCGGGTGCCAGCTCAACAGCCTAAAAAATTCCATAAAATAAAAGTAATTGATTCAACAAAATCAGAGTTGGAAAATTCAAATATGTGTCACTGGAAGTACCCTCTCGACCTTCTTCCATTTTGCAATAACGCCAAAATCCATTTACAAATCTGGTCGTATAGTTCTGTCCCGTATTCCTGGGAGACGCGGCGTTCAAAGTGTCGAATATTTTTCTACAAGCACCGCGGTACTGCCTGATGCCAAAATGAATCTATCAACGCAACCGTACCCCCCCCCCCCCCCCCGTTCTCCGGACTCCACCTCTTTCCAGATCGACATGTTTTCCCCGGGCAGCCTCGATCCTCGCGAGCCGGAAATCACCGATCGCATTCGTCTCCTGACAAGCCGAATTAATTCGCGAAACGCCGACAGACGTTCCCTCTGTCCCTCCAGCGCCGAGGGAGAAGGAAGAAACGAGAGGAAGAGGATAACGCGAATGGAGGGGTTGCTAGAGATGGTGGAGAAGAGACAAGCGGAAAAGTAACAGATGGAGAGGGAGGCGGAGCTCCCGGAGAGAAAGAAACGAAAAGAGAGAAAGAGAGAAAGAGACCGGCGCGCACATATTTTTATGTCATCGCAGTAGAGGCGATGCATTGTTGTCGCGAGACAAAGGCAAATGTGGCGGAAAAATTGCGGAGGAAAGGCGAGGCGCGGGGAAACGATGGGCGCTGGGATGGGTGTCGGACGGCGAAAAAGAGCGGAAGAGGGACGGAGGATCCCCCGGAGGGTGGAGGAGGACGCTGCACGCACGCGACAAAGCGGAATAGGTTAATGCCGGATCTCGCGCGATTGTATGACGATCCTTTTCCACGGAATGCCCCCGCGAAATGCATGCTCTCTGAATAAATTCGATGCGCAAACAGGAAGCCGCTCGCGCGGTTGATCGTCCGACGAAATGCGATTAAAATTTCGAAACCTGACCTCCATCTGCGAAACATCCCCTTTCTGAACAGTTCCATTAAGCGACGATACGAAAATCAAAATTTACTCCGTAAACAATACATGCAGCCATGAAAAATCCCTTTCTTGAACAGCAAGTTGAACAACGGTGATAAAGACAAAGTAAGGGAGATAGGGTTCACCCCCCTCTCCATGTATACAACAAATGGCTCCGGCATCTTCTTTGTTTATATGTATAATTCGCCTTTTTAATTCCAGACAGCATGCGACGCCAAAAATGAACTTCGTCAACACCCACGCTGAGACTCGCTTTAAATCAGATTTGACGAACAAGCGGTTTATATATGTATAGTTACGAATAACAGGAAGTTTGTGAGACTTCGTGCTCCCTCTACACCTGCGCCGATCATTTTAAAAACCACTCCAACAGGGATTTTTCGTCTGATCTACCAGACGATTTTCCGAAACGCGCGCCGGCTCGAAGAAAACGACTCCCGGCCGCCGGCAAATGGGGAACGAGAGAGAGAGAGAGAGAGAGGGAGAGAGAGCGAGAGAAAAAAACGCAGGATCGGGGAGGAGGAGGGCGAAGTAGGAGACGTAGCAACTACAATTAAGCCAGTCAGTCCGTGGCTGAGTTGTTCCATTGAGAGAATTGGCCTGCACAGGCAGCGAACTATCGAGCAGAATTGAGAGCCGGCGGGGAGATTTCGCAGATTATCAAGCATCAGTTGCCGGGAAGAATAAGCAACCGCCAACCGTCATTTAACTTTAACGCTCGAACTGCCCTCGTCCGCACCCCCGGCAGCCCCCGAGGGCCTCCGTTGGTCCATGCTAATTAAATCTGCCTACGTACCTACCCCCGGTCCGCGGTATTGCCCTCGACTAGAACCTCCTCGACGTTCTTCCGTCCCCTGGCCACCCCCGCGAGCCACTACGATGATGCTACTTTGCGTATGCAACGCGATTCTGCCATCTTATAACCACCCCGCCATTGTCCTCCTGCATCCCCTGTCACGTTACGGCTGGGATTAACAAACGTATCTCGTGCAAAAATCCAGCGAGATCATAAATAAACACGTTACCCTGTGAAACGGAGCTCTTGGATCGTCCGAGTGCGTGGACTCGGATCGGCGTGATTAAAATTGTGCACTATCAGCGAAAGAATCGCAAAGGGATCATCGCCTCGGAGTATCTGTGTCACGGCGCGCGGAGCGGAGCGGCGTCGAATAAAGGCCATTGAAACTTCCCCGGAAGAACCGCGCTGCATTCATATTCGTTATTTCCTGAAAACAGGGAGAGGGACGCGCGCGCGATGCCGTCTGACGCATAACCGACCGGAACCACTGTGTTACACGACACGGCATCCCGCGCGCAAGTTTCTTCGCGTGTTCCGAATGTTCCCCTGCCGTATGTGGAGCAACGCGGTGGGGGGCTCTGTGCACGATATCGCTACCAACTTTCGCGATATCCTAAGTAAAGCGGGCTTGTTATAGCGATGCTTGCGATCGGGATATGCTGGAACAGCGTATCCTGCCCCCGATTGCCAAATGGTCATCGGTGATTTAATGCCTTGGAGCCCGTTGGGATCTGGTGAGGCGTTTGATAATGTTTTAGTGGGACGATCTCGATGATAACGCTGGCCGACTTTGAGAAATGCGAGGAAGACCATCTGTGACTATACCGAGTGATTTTCGAGTTGTGTGTCTCGTGTTTGATAGTCTGCAGTGCTCTGTTTGCCCCAGGTTGTACAATGTTTGACTCTAAAGACGTTTGTGACTCGACTTGTTCATTCATCTTGGTGGTAGCGTCATGATTTTAGATGGCTGAAGGCTGGCTGTGCTCTGTTTGCCTCAGTTTGTATAATGTTTGACTTTAAACACGTCTATTCCTCGATTAGTTGGTTCCTGTAAGTGGTAGCATCATCTTGCGCCTTTGCGTTGGTTGGTTGTGTTTACCACAGTTTGTACATTGTTTGACTCTAAAGACGTTTGTGGTTGGATTTGTTAATTCATCTTGGTGGTAGCGTCATGATTTTAGTTGAATGAAGGCTGGCTGTGCTCTGTTTGCCTCAGTTTGTATAATGTTTGACTTTAAACACGTCTATTCCTCGATTAGTTGGTTCCTGTAAGTGGTGCATCATCTTGCGCCTTTGCGTTGGTTGGTTGTGTTTACCACAGTTTGTACATTGTTTGACTCTAAAGACGTTTATGGTTGGATTTGTTAATTCATCTTGGTGGTAGCGTCATGATTTTAGATGGCTGAAGGCTGGCATTGCTCTGTTTGCCTCAGTTTGTATAATGTTGGACTTTAAACACGTCTATTCCCCGATTAGTTGGTTCTTGTAAGTGGTAGCATCATCTTGCGCCTTTGCGTCGGTTGGTTGAGTTTACCACAGTTTGTACAGTCTTTAGATCTAAAAGCATTTAGACTTCTATTAATTATTAGATATTGCTGCTATCGATGGAAAATTGATTATATTGTATCTGTCAGACAGTATTCAACACCTTGCTGAAAAAATATTGTGTTTGTACTGGTTGTAGCAGGTTTGAGACAGCTCTAAAAGGGTACATTCCCTGTTTCGAAGATCCTGTACGATAGCAACTGAAGAATAATGTAAAATACCCTTATCCGCGAAGCGTAGACGTTCTAGAAGACCAGTTTGCCGTCGTTTGACCATGTTTGAACTACCAAAAAAAGGCGAAATCAATGAATTTTTAAAGAATTCAAAGCTTTGGGATATTCGAAAGAATCGACAACGTGCTCGCGAATTTTTCCTCGGCAGTTGGAACTGTGTCTTAGCGATGGCACTCCCGTATTCATTTGATTCAGCTATGCAGCTTAGCCTCGACGAGGCGCAGGGTAAAGCGCAGGAGTATGTGTTATTCGTTTCCACAATAGCGTCATTGTTGGAGCATTGTGCTTCCACCCCATTCCGTAGATTCGTCGCGAACACTTTACCTCCTACTCTTTGCCGTTCGCGAGTATACACATATACGCTCGAACTACACGCACGAGCACCCTCCTTTCTTCGCGTTCGCTTCCTCACCACCTTCCTCTTTCTCTCTCTCCTTTCTCTCCTCGTGTTCGCTCACTCTCTTTCTCTCTCTTTCTCTCTCTCTCTCTCTCTCTCTCTCTCTCTCTCTCTCTCTCTCTCTCTCTCTTTGCGCTCTCTGCCATCGCCATTACCTCCTTACTGGTTCACAACTCGCGCATCTATTCCTCTTGTTATTACGAGGGACGAAGGTGGCGCACGCGATCGATATCGATTCACCGTCGAGAGAGAACCCCCGACCCGCCGCCGTCGTCTTATCGACGATCTTCTTCGACGGCCGACGTCGTTTAAACGATTCTTGAGCATTTCGAAATATAACTTCTATTATCGCTGACAAGTGGACCGTGCGCCATGCAAACGCGCCGCACTTTCATCCCGCACGAAATTAAAACTGCGAACCGATGCGAATCGACCACCCTGCCGTATCCTTTACATTCAGCCCCCCTAAATTTCCTTTTAATTTGAAAACCGCAAGATCCGAGAGTTCTCGGGCCAAGTTTCACTTGAACGGAGCAATCATTTCCGACGCTATAACAGAAAATCAGGAGCCTCGCGATTTTTGAAAATATTGAACAACTTGAAGATACGAAGCGGAAACAAGCGATCGAAAGTCAAGGATGAGGATACCGGTGTACGGACGAAACAGGTTTTTAAACGGACGCAACGATCGGCCGAGCAGATCCGCGGCATTTCGAGCAATTTTCCGGGGAATCTGCGACGGATAATGCACGGCTCCGGCTGTCGCGCGACTAAAAAGTTAACAAACGCCCGGAACGCGGCAGTAAAGCGGCACAATGAGATTCCGAACGGCGAGGATCCGGGACGTCACTCGGACCGTTAAGCCCCGAGTCTATAACTAACGTTATCGAGTTTCCAGTATCGCGTCTAAGCTAGTATCGCTCCGCGCGCTATAGCCGGCCGCTGTGAATCTAAATGCGTGCTCCGCGAGCATAAACCTCCGCGAATTACTATGTGGCTCGTCCAGGAACGATGCCTGATTAACGACGGCACGATATTGTCCCGGGGTTGCTCGAAAAGGGGGACAAGGGACAGTAATGCGCTCATCTCCCGCGTACAATAGAACAATGCGTTCCATAAGTAAAGCGCCACCACTCCCGCGAAATATGTACACACGCTGGCCCTCTCTCGCAGTGTCCGTGTGCGTCCGTGTGCGTCTCTCTGTGTGTATGCATCTTCGAATGAACCCCCCGCTTAAATGCCCCGAGCATTCGCGGGGAAATCTGGACACTCGAATCGTCCGACTGACTTTCGATACCTTTCTGGTAGCGTTAGAAGACTTCGATCAAACGTCAGTGACACCAATTTTAATTATGCGTGTGTTTATCACAAGGAGGTGCACTACGAGGTGCTAGTAGAAATTTTCAAAATGGTTTTCAGTTTATCATTAAATTCGTCTGTATTCTATAATTAAGAATTCCAGTGTTGAGAAAACAGGTTCAATTTCATGTGCACAACGTAAAAAACTATCACATGGAATGAAAATGTTCTGGGTTGGAAGACGTGACTTGATTTTCAGATTAAGATTGCTTCGAGTGCAGAGGGTTGACGAACAAGCTACTGTTAAAATTGTTAAGCAACTTCGAAATGATGCAGCCTTGTAATTTTGATAAGGTGAAGCATTTCACGATTACAATGAATTCTCGATATATGTCAACAATGCGGGTCTCGCCAGTGTCATGTATCGTCCAGGAGACATAGTCTGTGCCGTGTTATGTTTACACTCCTCGGCGTCCGAGGCCTCTCGAGCTTCGCGGCCCCTCACGTGGTATACCTCGTGGTAGTGGGGATAATTCCGCGACATTTATCATCCAGATCTTGGCGACATATATAGAGAAATCACTGTAGTAGGTGCGGTATTAATGAATAGGGCAAACCTGTTCGGGTAGTTTCTTGTGCAGGGAATCGAAGCGAGTTTTGTAGCAAGATTTTAGGGGATGGTTCAGGTGTATCTCGATCAACCCGTGTCCCGATCGGCCGCAGTGGAATAGGCGCGCCACTGGTCGGACACACCGGGGAACCGCTTAATTCCCCAAAGTAAGAAAGCAGCTCGGAAGTCGCCGGCTGAAGTTTACAATGATCAAGGTAAGAGAACGAAAAGACGGACGGACGCGCAACAACGAGGAAACAATGAGTCGCCGTCGGCCGAGGAGGAGGACTAGCGAGCGAGCGAGCGAGCGAGCCACCATCAAACAATGCGCCGAAACAATGCGGGGAAGGAGGATGCCACCGCGTAACAATGTGGACAATAGACAGATGGGCACAAAGAGCGACAAAGAGAGAGAGAGAGAGAGAGAGAGAGAGAGAGAGAGAGAGAGAAACGAAGAGGAGAGCGGATCGGCCAGAGAAAGGGAGCGAGGCAGATGGAGATAGGGGACATTTGCGAAAAGCGCGAGCGCAAGGTGGAAAGAAAGACACGGTCACCGACGTGACAGAGGAACAGAGAAAGAGAGAAAGGTCGTGGCTACTGCGGAATCCGGACAACTAAAGCAGCTCTAACGCCCGGCGACGTGAATTCGATTTACTGCCCGATTTCCGGCCGAATTCGCAAAAATTGGGACCACACCGAGATTCTCTAATTTGATTAGAGACGCTTCTTCTTCTGTATCTCTTTGAATATTAACCGACTTTGAAACGTTTGAAACCAGTAATGATCATACTCGGAGGAATTAGGGGACGAATTTGTGTATTGAACAGGGCCTATGTAAGTTGCCAGACGAACGCGAGAAGATCACAGAATGTGAATTACGCGATCAATTATTTTCAATGATAATTAGTCTGAGCCTGTCGAAATTCTTAACGGAAAAAAGAAGCTTCTGCCTACATTTATTTTCCATAAAAATCCGCAGTCTGATGAAGAGGATCATAGCAGGTCGAACGATTTATTAAAGCAGCGTTCAATCTGAAGGGCCACAGAATAAAACGGTGTTGCAACCTACCATTCGACGGCGAAGTCACGGTAACCCAGTTTGCCGTGAAAAAAAAAACGAGGATCGAGCGGGCGATCGTCCGCGGGCCAGGGAAGACGGCCCTTAAGTCGTGTCCACAAGCGGAATCGCGACGCATGCCGGCCGGTTGCTGCGAGCTTTATGATCGAAAGGGGGCTCCGGGGGGAGAGGGGGCGACGCGGGGGACGGCCCAGAGGGGGGGATGGGTTAACAATGCGCGGGAGCGAGAAGGAGAATGTCAAGTGGACATTGTTGACGGTGACAATGCCGCTGAAATTGCCGGAGAACAAAGAGGTCTTATGATGACGCTGCTGGCGAGCGAGCGAGCGAGCGAACAAGCGAATTGAGCGAGTTGTTCGTGGACAGGGACTTCCCCTACACTCTCCTCCACGCTGGTCCGCTCGTCGCGCACCCCTTGCCCCTCGCTTCTCTCTGTTTCACTCCATCATTTCCCCCTCTCTCTCTCTCTCTCTCTCTCTCTCTGTTCGACGAGTGGTCGAGAGATTCCATCCTTGTCGAATTCACAGAGCGGCGCACCCCTTGTGTATCGCATGGCATTATAACCATCGGCTCTATCGCGACGCCTGCGTCGATACTCGTGAATTAAGCACCTTGATCCATTAAGGACCGGTGTGCTCGCGCGTGTGCTCCAAGTTAACGGCGCTGTTTGCCGTTGTTTTAACGCCGCCGCGCGCGGACCGAACGTGTCCGCCGCGTTAAGGGCGCGGTTACGCCGGACGCGATTTTCGATCGCAAACGACACGTCCTCCCGCTTGTTCCAAGTACCACCCCTTCACCGAGGAATGCTCTCCCGCACGATGGACAACGTTCTCGCGATACGCCGTGAACGCAGTATAACGCGTTCGCCAGTCGCTTATTGCCCCGACGATCCGATCGTTTACGCCGTTTTCAAACGTTGTCGTATCGGATGGGATGATGAAAACGATAGAGGCTGATTCTACGAGGAAATACAAGCCGAAAATGTGGTATCATATTTTTGTCGTGTCGGGCTCTGTTTTCGGGAAAAGTGACTTTCAACAGTTCGCCGCCGGTGGGAAGGTGGAAGGGGATTGAGTCAGTCGTGGCCAGACGCCGAGGAAATTTTCGAGCTCAGTTTTTGAGAAAACGAAGCAGTTTTCTGATGCAGTTTTTAACGTAGAGGAGCTTTCGTCGCTGTAAATACTTTTACACGTGTTTCCTTAGAAAGTAGCATGTCCTGCGCCTCATTTCAAGATTCACAGACAACGCGAATGATCGTATCCCATCTCCCAATTTCGAGTAAATTGATCTTTTATCATTTCATCAATTTAATACCCGCTGTAAAATTGAATTGCGACGATAGGGGTTAATTATGCGAGACGACGGAGACCAAGAGTCGAACCTTGTTAATGCCATCGACCAAACCGGGTCCCGAGGAGCCTACAAAAAGAAGTCTCCCTATTTTTGTAAAAACAATTTTGTCGATCACTCTCCCTCTGGGACGAGCAAATATCGCCGAAAAGTTTGAGGTGAGTGTGCGACACGCGTACACAGGCCGCCACCGCCTGTATGTATATTCCCGACAAGGGCAGAAGAGTGAGAGAGAGAGAGAGGGAAGAGAGTTTTATATACGTACATACAGATGTATATACGTGCAGGTATACATCGCCATCGTTCCGTGCTTTCATTCGTTCGCGGAAAGAAGTAAAGAGCTTTGTCGCCGCGGCATCAAAAGCTTGAATGACGCGACGATGAAAGAAGGAAGTATCGGTACAAGAAACTGCACAGTGAATACTGAAAAGAATGTAGTCACGGGAAGAAGCAGAAGGAGGAAGAGGAGAGTGAGAAGGGGGGGTTGGCGAGCCGGGGGAAGGAGTTAAAAAGGAAAGGAAAAGATAGCGAAAACGGGAAAGGGAAAAAAGGGGTGAGAGAGAGAGGGAGGGAGAGAGAGACCGGGGGTGGAGCATTGCGGGGGTGAAAGCCTTCGAGGGAAAGACCGATAAAAGTTTCTGCCTCGAGACGGATATTGGAAATACGCTCCCCGATCGGCCGCCGCGATTTATTAATTAATTCGTCCCCTGGTACACCGGTCAGCCGACTCTTCAAGCTACAACCAACATGCTGGAAATTCTCATTCCTCAAAATTTCCGAAAATAATTTCGCCGGGGATGATCCAATTAAAACAGGCTGCGGATTGCATCGTCAAGGGCTCGCGAAAACACAGTCCGCGGATTACAGGGTTCCCGATGGCAGCGGAGTTCTAATAGCTAAGTCAGGTACGCCGGATTACGCTAAACTATTACGAGCCTTCGCAGCTCGGACCGAGAGAGAAAGAGAGAGATAGAGAGTGAGAGAACTATGTACCGGGTGTCCTGTATCGCCGACACATGGAATCACGGGCGGAATGACGCCGCAGTCTTTGGAAAAGGGGGCGAGGCAGAGGGCTGAAAAGCCGTACCCGCGGCAGCGTGCGCAGATAATCGGTACAAAGCCTTTCGTCGAATGACAAAGGAGAGCACTGGCCAGCCTCGTGGTTCTCCTGCGTCTATATGCCGGCGCGTGCATACACGCTCGCATTCAGCCGGTATTATTATACTGGGTGGCGGCGCGCACCGCTGAGAGGCCCAGTTTCGGCGGCTTTATTCCGTTCGCGCAGCGACGGATTCGTCCCTGCCACCTCCACAATTTCCACCCACCGATTAGAAAGCCCTCGAATTTTCCCTCTCTCCCTTGGATCCTCCGCAAGGTCCTGGACTTCTATCTTTTACGCGATGATTCTGTTTAATTTTGCCAATTATCCTCTGTTACACACCGGGAAATTGTTTTACGGAGAGTGTCTTATTATGGCCAACACAGATGCGTTTAGGTGGAGTCACCTTCGAGATCTCAAGGTGATCATTGTTTTCTCAAGCGGAATTGCGTGTTTACATTTAGCTAGGCTCACAGTCCATTTTATGGCAAATCCGTCCACGTGAACAAGTTAGTATTCCAAGATCACGCAAGGTCAATCCAAGGTCAATCGTTCGTCCCCGTTCGAACGTTGCTGTACACTCGGTATCTCGCGAACAAATGCGTTCGAGTTGCCGATAGAGAATCTAAGAAGGAAAAAGATCGCAGAGTCACCAACGGGTTGAGAGATCGATCGATCCAAAGGTGGTCGATCGCCGGAAGCCCCCAATTCCGCTGGAAAACCGCGGGCGCGTTTAGAAGGCGCAACATCTTACTCCGATAAAAGTCGCGGAAGTCTATTAATCACTGGAGCGGCATTGTGACATTCAACCGGGCCGACGTTCCCAAGCTCCAATATTATCGATACTCAACAGCGGGGTCGGCATCCGCGTCTATTGAAAGAGAGTTTATCAATAGAGCGCAGGACACTCTTGCTGTATCCGCCTGTAAAGCGTTCTAAGCTAGCCCGGCTCCGAGAATAACCATCCGGTGGTGGTCTCCGCCCCCCGAGGGCCGACGGATTTTTCATCCCCGAGATCCACTAATTTCCTGCCCAGCCACGAACAATCGGTATACCGGCTTGACCTAGACCCCGCTTCCCGATTCATCCGGGCTCGATTACGTCTTCGAGGCTCAGAGGCTTTCACCCGGGGTCCAAGAAAAATCGGCTACTTCTCGGAGCTGTTTCGACGCCGAGCACGTACGGAATAAAAGATATCCCGCGTATCAGGAGGATAATATTCTCTCAGTTATTCTATACACCCTGAAGAATATTATTGGACAGCCTAAAAGCTGCTTCTTCTTACCCTTCGGTTCGATTAACATCAACATTCGTACTTTGCACTTCTATTATTCTCCCTGGATGATCAGGACTGGGTTACTTGATCGCTAATCGGCAATCCCAAAGATTGGATGCACTCAACATCGACCCTGAAGTGGAGACAAAAAATATATATACATATATAACCCTAGTGAGTTCAATCTAAATTTTTATTTTCTAGCAAACAGATCAAAGTATTCTACCTACTTATACCTACTAAGCCCAATGGGAGGTTTCAAAGGAGGATACCACAAGAAGATAGAAATTTGACATTATCAGACCCATCCACCTGACGAAATGCGAACAATTTTAAAACCAGCACAGACGTGTCTCCAGGGGATTAGGAAAACGTGGTCTGACGCAGAGGACCAGCGTCCGGGGAGCCGATTCTACACGTCCGGATGTAATTACCGCGTCGAAAATGGATCAAACTAAGTTGCGAGACCCGGCGCATCGGCGTTTGACGGCGAGTCCGTAAATCCAGACCGGGTACAAAAAGAGTCCGGACCAGCCGGGTACCGGGACGGAATTCGTCGCACGGTTTCCTGGTCGACAGACGCGATTCCCTCCACGGTCCAGTTAGACGATACAGAATTAAGCTCGGAATGCGCGCGCGGGGGTGGTCTGCCGGGCCTACACGGGAGCTATAAACAGCGACAAAAGGATACCGAGTGGGCGACGAGCATTGAATGTACGAGAAAGGATTGTATGCCGGCGAACGGTGTGTTCCCGTTGACGATGGTGTAGCCGACGTCGCTGTTGCTTTCGGCACACGTATGGACATATATATATATATATATGTACGTACGTATACGTGTACGCACGCACAAGAGAAGGAGTGTGTCTGCGGCCTGCTTTTCGGTGTGTATCCGCGCGCGCGCGCGCGTGCTGCCATGCCGGCAGAAAAGAGGAGTATTTTAGCCCGCGTCCATACGAACCCGGCGACGAAACAATGTAGCCTTTGTGCCAGAAAGAAACGGAAAAGCCAAGCCAAAGAGAGAGCTCTGAGAGCGATTGAAATGCCCGACCGGCTGTCTCTTGTTCTACACCCTCGCCCGTCTCCCTCTTTCAGCGAGTCTCTTTCTTCCATCCTCCCCCCGGTGTCTTTTTGCACTTTGTCTATGTTGTTTCTGCCTTCGTGGTTCATCCTACCGCTTTGATCGCAGGGAACTACCATGCGCGTCCCAACTACTTGCCGGTTTCTTATCGCACAACTTTGATTTCAACGATCTTTCATACAGTGATCGCATACAGGTCCTTGATGGTGTGTACGAAAGCCTCTTTGATAGTTTTTCAAGTATTGGACAGTTCAAGTTACAAGACTGTTTATGGACTGTGAGTGCTAGGTCTTGTGAGACACTACGGTTCTGGAGGTAGACATATTCTTCAAGTTTGCTCCCCACTGCAGCAGCTGAAAATATCAAATAAACTTCAGAGAACTACATGCCTCTTCAGCATACAGCAAATACTTCCTTACCTATATAGCGCAATAGCTAGTCTGCGGATCTTCAAGCGAAATAAAAATTGTCTCCGTGTTCTGAAATTCCTTTAATCTCGATGTTGTTTCAAGTTACACCCACCCTCTTCTAATAGCAATGAAGACAAGTGCACAAGACCTTCCTGGCTCACAATACAGTGATTTCTCTATATATGTCGCCAAGGACTGCATGATAAACGTCACGGAATTATCCCCACTACCGCGGGGTATACCCCGTGAGGGGGTGCGAAGCTCGAGAGGCCTCGGACGCCGAGGAGTGTAAACATAACACGGCATAGACTATGTCTCCTGGACGATATGTGTCGCTGGCAAGATCCGTCTTGTTGACATATATCGAGAATCCACTGTATACTAAATAACAGATTTGACGGTTGCAGAGTTCGGTTTCTCGTAATCTGAGTTAACTTTCAGAAACGTCACCTTGAGACAGAAGTTTCCCCCGTCCAGCACGCGTCCGAGCCGACCGTAATTCTCAATGTCTCCGAAAGTCGTCGATGACAAAGGGATTCTTTTTCGGTGGAAGCTCGCTTGACAGAATGAGAAAGTAACGACGAGCGCGCGCCGAGCCGGGCCGAACCGAGCCGGCAACAGAAGAGAGGGAGGTATGTGCAAGAGGGACCCCCGCGTCGTATTGGTAGACACAGATGCGCGCGAGGGTGGTTGCAGGTTGATAGTCAAGACTGCCTTCAGATTCCAGAGTGAAGCATTGTGTCCCGAACGCGCATTGTCCTCCCGTCACCGGGAACTCGACAATGCCGAGTCCGTAAGTTAGTAACCCTACCGTAAAAACTTATCTCCACCCCAAACCATCGACCTCCAGCCTCCGTGATTCCGTTCGATTCCCAACCACCCGCCTACTATTCCGCTTTTCCGCTCTGCCTCGCGACTTCTGCACGCTCTTTACCCTCCTTCGATCGTGACGACGTCAGATGACCAGAACTAGGGACTTGGCATAGACTATCGAGGGTCGACACTCGAGTCGACACTGCGCTCTCAACTAACAAAGCTCTAACGTGCTTCTGACAGCACCTAAACGATGATGATTTTGTTTTACGATCGTACAAAATGATTAACGCCTTGCGCTGCGAGATCAAGTCAGACTAGTAACAAAGACTTCAAATTGAATTCTACTAATTCATTTCTCTATTTCCTATGCTTAACCATTAGATGCGAGAATTCTAATTTAGGACCATTAGCGGTCGTGCTCCGATGACTAAAATGAGTTACAATCATGTTAGAGTTGAAGTGAAACTAAAAATCGCATTGTTACGGGCCAAAATGTAGCCGAAACAATCACAGACATTTTTCTGATCGATCAGCACAAGAGTAGAAGACAAATATTGGTTGAAATGATACGTACCATCATTTCGAAAAAAAATATTCGTAAATCGAATATATTTTGTAAGACTAATTGGGCGAGATATGTGCACTTCTGTGTTGTGCTTTCCTGCACAACTAATCATCCCGACAAGAACATTTGCAAGATCGTTGCTGATCGTCAATGACCTAATGACACTGAGACCTTAAAATCCAGTTATTTATCAATTAAAAGAATCTCATAGCTAAACAGCTGATGTAGAAACACCATCCTGATCCAGTTTCGGCTTTCTCCAAGACGACTATAAATTCGCCAAGCCGTCCAGCTGGTTCCCAAATCGAATAGCAATTAGTTTGGATTGATCCCCGATTGTAAAAGGTAGCAAAGCGTTGACCATCGAAGAAGTCGTTGGTCAGCAAGCGCAGCGGCACTCTCCGGTCGGAAGTGAACGTCCTGTGGACCGGATACAAACATTAGGGGTTGGCGGGCGGTCCTCTCGTTGGGACTCAAGTTGCCGAGCAGCCGGACAACGCGTGGTCGCCGGACAAAGCTCTTCTAATTGTCCCCATCAACGACGAAGAATGGACCGCGGGCCTGCCGCTGACAATTTCATTTGTAATTTGCATAAGGCTTATTAAAATCACAATGGACGTGGACCCACCGGGGATGCTCGATCGAGGTGGCCGCCTCGGGCTTCTTTTTTTGGCCCGCTCGATAGAGAATAATCAGAGCGGGTGACCGCTGCGCCGGTAATTCGCGCTTAATAAGGAGCCAGGACTCCCGGACTAGTTTCGCGATCAATTGCTCGCCGACGACGGGTTTAAATGGAATTGAAAACCGCGGTACTCACTCATTCGTTGGTCCGTCATCCAGGCTCTCTCTATCTCTATCGCGTATCCACATGACAATATCCGAGGCACACTCGGCACATTCACACATATTGTACACTTCAAACATCCCGGGGGCCAAAAAGAACGGCGAAATAGATCTTCGTGGAACGTGAATCCGTAAACATGATTCCGTTAAAAAAAAACGGAAAGGGTGGCTCTGTTGTCCCGGGGGATGGGGTTCGCGACACTAGAAAAGAAAGCAGAGATTCAATACGAGAACGAACAAAAGAATCAGCCAAGAGAGCCGTCGCGCAGATAAGATCCCCCGTTTTCCCGAAATGTGTCGCGCACGTGAAAGACGGCGCGGGACTGAGCCATCTCAAAACGCTATCATATCGCGCGCCGCCACATTCCCCCTCCACTTTCTACCAAAATGCGTCTACGCATCTCTTGCACCCAGGAAGGGAATCATCCTGGAAAAGGATCCTCGCGTCGCTTCATTTTTCACAATCTTTCCGATCCTTCAAGGTATTTTATTGAACGCTAAAAAAATTCTACAATTAAAAATAGGGAAGCTTCGTTAAAAGGCTGGATGCGTTGTCCCATCGGCGTGGATTCGTTCGATTCAGTGCCTGACCCTCGGACATTTGTTCGCCCAAACGCAAATACGGTTCGCGTCCCGGACGAACCCCTCGTCGCAGACGCATCCCGCGATGCACTCCCTCCGGAACGTGCATTCCACGGAATCCCAGGTGTCGATGTTGTCGCAGCTCTTCTCGCAATCGGGATAACCGACGCACAGGCTGTAAACCTCGTTCGCCCCGCACGTCTCGACTTGCACCACTTCCGGCTCTTCAAAAGAATCAGAAAAATACACCGTAGTGCCTCGACACGAGCGAGAAATATCCGCACGATTGCTGTGAAAAAGTTAGCCCCGGTGCAGAAGTGCAACGTAATTTGATGTATCGGTGAGACAATTGAAAAAAAAAAGAACCAGTTTGTTTTTGATTCCCCTCTTATGATTAGACTACGGATTTTGTGCATTTACAACAAAAAGAAAAAATAGTTCTAATAGAGACGTAGAAAAAGATTAGATGTTTTAAAACGATTAAAAGAGAAAATATATTTCCATGTAACATTGGTTTCTTGACCATTTTTCTTTTGCATAAAGATCCGCAGTCTACCTGTGACACTTTTACCAACAATTTGGACCAATTTGTTCCACAATTTTCTAATTTATCAGAAACGCTGGAAGACAAGTGCACTTTAAGACAGCAAAACTTTTTTGAGAATGGACCAAACGGCTTGAGATTTCTTGAATACGTACTTGGATACATCAGTTTGCTTCATGACAAGTAAAAGAAATTTTGATGACATTGCAATTGGTCAGAACAGCGAATAAAATAACGGTGTCGCTTATCGCTACTTTTTTATCTGAGCCAGTAGCTGCAGATTTTGTGCATTAAGAACAGAAATTTGCGTGCAATTTGAAAGAGGAAACAGATTCTACTCTGCATAGAGATCCACCGCCTACTGACTTATTGTCTTCCATCCCTTCTGGTAAATTAAAAATATATTCAATAATTCAATATGATCTTAATTGGTTCACGCTTCGCGTTGTGCTGATCAGAAAAGTGTCGCAATTGGTAAAAAACAATAATTAAAAACAAAACAGTTCGACGAATGTGCTCGCCCTCCGCAAAATATTAAGTGCCATTTCGGGCCAGAATTTTCGCATCTATCGAGGCATTACAATACTCGCCATACCGTTCTGTCTCCCGCAAACGAAACTTACTGTAAAGAACGGTCGCCATGGTCTCCCAACTCGCCATCAGGACGAGGAAAGCCAGGAAAATGTAACTCGCGCTCGAACACTTCATTTTTCGGAACGAATCGATCCTCACGAATGCGACCCGGCGATCGCGGGGCTCAGTTTAAATAGTGGGACGCGAACGCGCAGCGCGATATCCAAATCACCCGCGATATCGATATAAACCAGTTCCACTCTTCGAAGGCAATGGTCTGGAAATGGTTCACCGGGGGAGATAAAAGACGAATTACAAACAGAACGATACTCGCGGCGGCAGCGGCTAACAACTAAACTATCTTCTTTTTTTTTTCGATTTTTTTCCGCGAGCGCGTCGAACGGGTCCCCGAAGCGTTTCTTCAAAGACGAAGAGAAATAACTCTCTTTGGCTTTGTGGTTTCGTGTTTATGTATTTGCGGATCTCTTTGAATTGTACAGCAACTCGTTTACATACAACATATATAAGTGTCTTACTAGGTAAATTATTCGCACTTTAATACCTTAAAGTAAGTATTCGTAATAAAGAGGGGGATGGGCGAGGGGCGGGGATGGTGAAACAGGTGTGTTTCGAAAACGAAAAAAGTTGCGAGAGAATCCGGTGATGCTGGTCGTAACTCGATGGACCGAAGCTAAACGTGTCTTTTTTTTTTCTCGGTAGAGCAATGATTTCTCTATCGCGCCGACGAGTTCGCGATTCGAAACCGATGACAAATCCCGATTATTTTAAACACGTTTATTGTTCCGTTCGTTTATCGGCGAGCGCGGGGGAGTTTCGAGACGTGGGGTGGTTTTTTATTTCTGACGATTCGAATAACTCGGAGAGAAAGGATCTTGACCAGGAAAGTGTGATTGTGTCCTTAAAAGATCGACGTGTGTGTCCACTAATCCTGACAATGAATGATAATGAAAAGCCACTCGCGTGTGCGTGAATTCTAGCGCGATCGAATACTTCCCTTCGAAGGTGCGCGTCGCGGCCGAAGCTTCTCTTTCGATGTCGCTCTATCTCACACTCTTTTTTTCTCTCTCTCTCTCTCATTCACGTTTCACTCTTATTACTTACGAGACCGTATCAAAGAAAGAGAACGACGCCACGGCGTAGGAGTAAGTACTAAAAATCGAAATACGTGTAAAATCCTTCCGCGAACAATAATAAAATCAAAAGGAAACGAGAGGTGTCTGTCTCCCGTATACGAGTGCTCGTTTCCCGACCCAAGCGCGCTGTGTCCCTAATGAATATTTACTATTTAACGTGGATACTCGCATGACAATCGAGCGAAACGACGTACCGGTTGGCTCGTATCAACGTAGCGAGGCCTGCTAGATAAAAAGCTAATGGGATCGAAAAAGGAATAAGGTGTTATTTCGTTTCCCTCGACCGTCATGACTACAGAGTGTTACAATGTTTCCGCTTTTACGCGATGTATTCACCTTCTCGTTAGATTCTCTTTTTCCGTTCTAAGTATACCGACAAACTCTCGACAGTATACCGACGTTCGAAGTATACCGCCAACTCTCAGTATATCGACAAACTCTCTCTCTCTCTTTTTCTCTTTCTCTCTCTCTCTCTCTCTCTCTCTCTCTCTCTCTCGCACACGCGTCCAGTCGGTGTCTAACGTCCGAGAAACAGTTTTGAATAATATCACAGACGAAGGAGAAGAATCGACGAAGCAGCAACGGCAACCGTGGAGAGGAGAGTTTCTACCAAATCTTAGCGGCAAGGGCTCTCTGCATTAAAACATTCTTGCTTCGCTGCTTCATGCGCTCAATGAAGTACTCCTTGCCTTCCAGGTTCTCGTTGTCGGGTCCGACCTCCTCATTCTAGCAACAAACGAGAGTTAGTTGGCTCCTGGGTCGGACGTTCCCTGCACAGTGTGGCTCATCACCATCATCATCATCATCACCATCATCCTCATTATCATCATCATCATCATCATATTACTCCTGATATCATCGTCATCCGGATTTATCATGATCGTCATCACGAAGACAGAGGCTGTTCTTTCGCGAAACTCTACGCGGAAGAGACCTAACCAACCTTGTTAGCTGTGTCGCCCCCCTCGCCCTCTCCCCACCTCTCGTAGTCATCGTCGTCCCTCTCTTCGCCCTCGCTCAGAGGTCCGTCCTGTCTCTTGCTCGGTGGCACGTTCGATCCTCCGCCGCCCTGTTGATGCTCCATCACGTCGTCGCCGCCCTCGAGCATCTTGTTGATCTTCTCTTTCGCCTCGTCGACCTTCCTCATCGGATCCGGCGAGTAGCTGCGATCGCTGTACCGATCGCGAGAGGCCGCGCGACGATCTCTGAAGTCCCGCCTGTCCCTGAAGTCGCGGAAGCCCTGCTTACCGTGGAAGAATCTCCCGCCACGGTTACCGCCGCGTCCTCGACCACCCCCGCGGTTGTTGAATCCGCCGCCGCGTCTGTTACCAAACCGATTGTTGTGTTGATTGTTATAGAACCGGTTCCGGTTCTGGAAATTGTTGCCGCCGCCACGATGGTTCGGATTGTTGAAGCTTTGGAAACGTGGCTTGTAGTAAGTGCCGCGGTTGTTGTACGGCCGGAACTGTCTCTTGCGGTAATAACTCCTGTCGCCGGACCTGCTGCGGCTGCGACTCCTTGTGTACGACCTTGACCGTGACCTGGACCGTGATCTGCTGTACGTGCCCGATGGCGATCGACTGTATTTACGCTCGTAACTGCCCGATCTTCTGTTCGAGTACGATCGGGAACGACTTCTCCTGGGCGAGCGAGATCTCGACGAGCCGGAGCTCGACGCGCTGCGCGATCTGCTTCGAGAACGCTTCGCTGGACGGTCCCTGCTCATTCTCTTGGTCACGCCGCCTCTGCCGGACGACTCTCGTTTCTTAGGCGTTTGTCTGTGCTGTCGTTCCGCTTCGCTGTCCGAGTCTGTTCTCGGCCCCTTCGCCTGGTTCTGATTCTTCGTCGGTGGAGGTGGACGAGGTGGTTCCGGAGGATGACCCCCGCCGCTGTTACCACTCTGTCCGATCGGCTGGAATTTCCCGCCGAGATTGTTGCTCGAGCTGAATTTCGTGGGCGTCGTTTGCGGCGCGGATAGCGAGGGGTCTTTGTACGACTGGAATTTGTTTTGCGGCTGCGGCGTCGGATATTTTACCGGAGCTTGCTTCGGTATCGGTGGCTCTTTGGGCAAAGGCGGAGGTGTCGGCGCTGACATCGGCTGAGCTTGCGCTGCCCTCTTCTCCGCGAGTTCTCTTTGCATTTGCTTGCGGATGTTCATAGACTTCTCGAGGGCGGCGCGCTGCAGTTTCTCTTCCAGCTCGTTGTCGTCGTCCTCCTCGCTGTCCACGTTCGACTGCATCTTTTTACCCTCCGGAGGAACGTCTTGCCATTTCTGGGGCATCACGTCCTTTTGTCTGAACAGACAAGATTTTCATATATACAATTGAATGACTGTCAAATTTGTAAGAAAACTTCAAAACAATTTATCGCTCGCTTTACTACACTAGCCGATTTTCTCATAGCTGCATATTGAGCAACGAATTATTTTTGCCTGTATATCCTCTTTGAACTTACCTAGCAGCCTGCGCAGCCTTCCACTTGGCGTTGAGCGCAGCTGTGTCGAGGGTGGGTAACTTTGGCTCGGGGTGTATCAGCTGAGACTCCTGCTCGAATATGTCGGTGAGCGGTTTCCTCTGAATCTCTGAAAGATCAAAGTCTGCATTAAGTTGAATGTAGCACATACCTCGCACCCTGTCTCGCGAGGGAATTCAAGGCGTTACCTTTGCGTTGCTGCGCCGTCATCGGTATTCTAGACTCGCGCTCGTGATACGCCTTCGACGCCTCATCTCTCTCCCTTTCCCTCTCTCTGCGCAGCTCCTCCTCCCTCCGTGAACTCTCAGCGAGCTTCTCCGCGTTGCTAAGAGGGGAAGGTATGTCATTATACTGAGCTACATACCTAGTAAATATAAAAACATAAATAAAATACGACGCGTCAGGGACCGCGTCTCTATTCATTGTTTCTTTTTTTAACGAAATTGAGACCAAACGCCCAATAACTTGACTAAAAGAGAAACGAAATTTTTAGAGGTGTGCAAGAACCCGAAAATGTTAGGTACGCAATGGTCGGGACGGGTCGGGACGAGTCGGGTTCTCAAAAATTTCAGAAGTCTTGAATTATTCCCGAGGATAATCCCGAATGATCGCGCATATTCTCAGGAATCCAGATATTTTCGAAAACTCGTCGCCTCCCGACCCGACATTTTCGGGTTCTCGCACACCTCTAGAAATGTTCCAAGCTCGCTACGAGCATCATCTGCATTGACGTACACAATCATGTGGCAAACGAACAAGAGATCGAATCACGGTGTGTATCGTTAACTGACTACGGTTCCAACCTTTTCAAGACAGCGGTCTCTTTCTCAACCTTCGCATAGTACGCGTTCAGTTTCGACTCGAGTTGCTCCAAGTCCGGCAACGAGGACTTTTTCAGAGCCTCCAAGTCCCGCTCGAGCTTGTCCTTGTTCTTCCGTTTCTTTCTTTCCTCCTTCTTCTTCTTCTTTCGACTTTTCTTGTCCTCTTTTTCTTTGTCTTTGCCCTTCTTCTCCTTCTTCTTCTTTTTCTTCATTTTCTCGCTCTCCGAATGTTTCTTTTCCTTTTCCCTCTCCCTCTTCCATCTGGCAGTCTCCTCTAAGAACTTTCTTACCTGAACACACACGAAGAACAAAAGATCGAGGATCCGGTGAACGGAAATAGACAAAATCGATAAAACAAATTTCGATAAGAGACTTTAAACAATGCTCACCTTATCTTCGTAATCAGAGTCGTCCTTCGTCTGTTCCAAGAACTTTCTCACTTTAATCTCGTAGTCGTCCATTTTGTCGCGGGCGTTCGAGGTGTATGAAACAGGAGCTATCACGTCGTGAGCAGCTGTGGTAGCTGCCGGAGGATTGTTATACTGAGCCATGCGCTTGCTCAAAGGCGACAACGATCCGCGATGGTCCTTCTTATGCTTCCGCTTGCGACTAGGCGATCTAGAGGCCGATCTAGAGCTTCCAGAAGAAGAGGAACTGCTGGATTCCGAGCTGGAGGAACTCGAAGAGCCGCTCGACGAAGAGCTCGAGCTGGAGCTCCACCTTTGTCTCTTCTTCGACCGCGATTTCCTCTCCTTCTTGCGCTTCTTCTTCTCCTTTTTATTCTCACCGACATCGTTCTCCGCCTCGAAGCTCTTGAACGTGTCCAACGGGTTCAACGACGAGGTCAAGGTCTTCGATTTTATGTACTCGATCGAGTTCCTGGCCTCCTCGTGGAACGGAGCGATCGCTAGACAATTCTCGTAAGCTTTCTGCGCGTCCTCGTACTTTTTCTCGTCCTCGTAACTTCGACCAAGAGCGACCAGAGTCTCCGCCATGTATTTGCGAGCGTTCGCGTGTGTCTGATTCAACTTCAACGCTGTCTCGAAGTCGTCGATCGCTTTCTTGAAACTGCCGCTATTCGCGTATCTGTAGGGAACACCAAGCGAGATATACGGCTTGAGTGGGCATAGTAGAACGGTGACGTGTGAATTCCAGACGGATTACATAACTAGATGATAAGACAATGAAATATAGGCCCTAGAACTGGCAATACCGTTTTTGCTCGACTTTTTTTTGGCAACTTACAGTGCTCCACGGGCTACCAATCCTTCGACGTTTCGGGGATCTACGGTCAATGCTTTGTTAAGGCATTGGAATGCCTCTGTGTGACGGCCGGCCTTGAAGTGGTCTATTCCTTCAGCCACGCTTCGGAACGCCCACTTACTGGCTTGCGCTTGCCTTAATTCAGACGCATATTCATTAGGTGGGAATCTTTCCCTGCAAAAGTTGCATCGAAAGATTATAGAAAGCTTGTCTTTTAGTCGGAGTCAATTGCGCTCCCTCTCCCCCCACACTGTGGTATGCATTTCAATTTTATTATCACGGTCTAAATTACTGATGAATGTGAGCCAACGAAAAGTGATATTCTCTTGAACATTAGGTTTACGGGACGCGTTCTAATATGTTTAATTTACGATTATTGAGACTGTGAGGATGCATCCATGGGGAATTATTCAACAAGTTTATTCCTTCGGGTATATATTATTTAAAAAATGGCTAAAAATTTGGATAGACGCATTCTCTTTATTTTAGTGCTCCCTGTAAACCTAGTGTTAACCCATTTACACCATTGCTAGTAAATTTATTATCTGCAATGCTCCATACTTAGGAGATGAAAACAAACGTGATGCAAATGGCCTAAGGGCTGATAATTGAAGAGCGTATGAGAACCGTATACCGCAGTATGGGCCAGAGGGAGTGGATTATAGGAAATCGGAGTGATAAGATTCCTTTACCTCAAACCAACCATATTGGAATGGTTCTCTTGGCCAAGGCCCATCAAGTCGGATAGATATTTAATGTTGTTGGGGTTGTTGAAGCCAGTACTATTCTCCAACATCGCTTCGTACGATTGCCCTTTGTTGTCCATCGCTTTCCTACACCACAAAGAGAGAGAGGATCGATTAACGAGATGCAAAGATCGTCCTGGACCTTTGCCAAAGAAAGGATACCAAAGCTACTTCGTTAACGGTAAAACTAAAGACTTGATAATCATGACGACCGAATTCCTCTCGTGTTCGTACTATATTCTCGTCCTGGGCTCAGTTATTAATCCTGGTGGAGGGTTTTTTTTCTTTCGTTTATATTCATAATTGTAGGCCCTTCGGTTATCGTTATCGACGTCTCGTCGTCTCTTTATCTATACAGTTTATACAGAAATAGCGTACAGATCTCCTTCGGCTTTGTTGTTTATCCCTTACACACGCGTGTGCGTTTATATAAACGGTAATGTACACCAAATATCGTCGTTCTCGTGTTTCGCCCCTGTGTAATTAAATCGTTTCTCCGTTCCCTTCTCTGCTTCGATCTGCATGAATTATTCAACGATACGACACTAATGCCAAAGATGCTTTTCAAGGAGGAACTGTATGTAGGAGTTCGTTCTTTTCTTCCGTTCGGAACGGGAAACAGAGAGCCAAACAGAAAAAAAGAAAAATAGAACAAAAAGAAGAAATTAAAGGAAAATAAAATAAGAAAAGCGAGACAGAGAGCGAGAATAATGATTTGTCAGACACCTCGTGGTATTAGAGTCGATCAAAATCTACGTTTGTACCGTTAACAAGCAGCAGGGGTCCGTAAACAGGGATTAACAATTGGCGGAAAAAGTTGGTAAAGCTTTTTTTTTTCCTTTATTACCAGAGATTATTATTTCTTATTTATAAATTTACAAATGGTACACAACCTCATTATTATGTAAACTCGTCTCTCACCTTTCATGTACCGCTAAGACGTATATTTCTAGTATTTTGTATCATGTTTGTAATCAGAGGAGTTCTCAACACAAAAGCACACAGCCTATCATCGATCGACGGTGGTTTCGGTATTTTTTTATACAAGTATGGTATAGTTTTTTTGGTGCGATAAAATAAATTGCATAGCCCTAGGATAGGTTGGGAGCCACGGCTGAGTATATTTTATCTTCCAAGTTGACCAAAAAAATTGTATTTTTTTAGATGCAGTAGCAGTACTGTCGTCTGTTTTTTTGCATTTTGTGGTGTCAATTCAAACATGACATCGTTTTTTTAGATTTTTTATTTGTCAATTTAAGCTGTAAGTTTAAATGAGGCATTATTATGACAAGGCGCGATTCTTTTGAGGCTTAAAGGTAAAGGTTCGGGCGATTAAGATTTTGGTTGTTTGGTCTCTGATTCGAGCAACCGATTCGCATTGCCGGAATTTCGATCGAATAGGCAGAATACGTCGAATAACAAATGCAACAGGCGAATGTAGCGGAATGCAAGCGTCGATTACATTTAAATCGGTGTTAATCGTTATGGTATATAAATATTAAAGAAAAAAAAAAAGCATTTTAGGGAAATGCTTTAGAATAAAACGGCACTATATTTTTACGAGGGCTCGATTGCTTTTTTTCCCCGTTTTCAAATTACAGCTTCGTCGTTATGAATTTACCAATAGAGACCAAACAACGGTAAATCATTATTATACCTACCGTCTGCAGCACTCACTCTGACCACCAAGGCTCAACATCTCATACTGGAAATGCAACCTCAAAAGACATTGATGTCATTTGGCGCCATAGTTTGGCTGGTGCTTTGAGAGTAACATATCACAAACGTAGATAGAATATTGTGCGCAACAGAGCCATGTCAACCAATGCTCAAGGTTTGAATCATTTGTATCACATTAGAAATTCATCATCATACTGACTATCAACTTTTTACGTTACTGAGAGTGTCTGGCACCTAAATTCATAAAAACGTGTAAGAGGAATCAAATCTAATTTACCTTGTTTTGTTAGTATCACAGTGCGTCTGTTAAATCTCAACTTCTTTCGGCCACCAATACTATTTTTTCCTTACCTTTTCCTTTTCTCTCTCTCTCTCTCTCTTTTTACTATTTCGATTAACGACAAAACATAGTCTCAAAAAAAAATTACTACAGATGCAACAAGTTTTCGGACTCTCACATGTTATTTGCAAAATTACAAACAGGCGTAGCTATAATACTCTCTCTGCCGACAGAGAGAATGGTATGTATTTCGAACACGATCGAGATGATTATTTATTATTATTGTTGTGATTATCGATCCTAAATCCGAGACTACCACTGTCCGAGAAAGGTCTCCCTCCCTGCCTTCACAGTTAGTTCAACAGTGCTCTCAAAATGTATCGCATTTTAAGCAAACGATCGCTTTAAGAGAACGACTTTTTTCTCTTACTGTTTTGTTCTGTACATTACTTTTTTTCGAGTTTTAAAACAAAAACGTTCAGTAGAAAGTGCTATGGATACATCACAAAACACTTTGCTTTTTTGTTTTAACCATTTCTATTGTGTATATGAAATTCCCTACAGTGATATGTTCATGTCAGTATACAAGAGTTAGTGAAGCGTTATTCGTAAGATATAAAAAAAAAGATTCTATTGTACTTATCTGGACGTCGGGTTACTTACTTATAAGCTTCCGGAAGGTCATCGGAATGGATAAGTCCCATAGGTGGGTGTGGGGCTTGCCCTTCGCGGGCGGGTACGTTCATAACTGCAACGACTCGCTCGGCTTCAACGTTAACTTCACTGACTACGACGCAGATGAGATCATTTGCCATGTAGCTTCTTGTAACACCTTTCTTGTCCACCGCCGGCACTGTGGCCGTGTTCAATATCAGAGCCTGCGGGAATACACAATGCCGCGCGTGAGTCAGCGGAAACCAACGACGTGTTATCGTTAACCATTTATAGGACCGGACCACGTACCTTTACTCCTAAATCTGTAACAACCCTAGGGCAGTCGCTGCAGTTGCACAGCACCTTCAGAAGAAGCCCAGCAGCACTTTTACCCATCACTTGCGCGTATATAACATCTCCAACCACCAAACTCTGAAAACATTCCGGAGCGTGAGGTGTGTTACATTGTACGCACTCTCCTTCGTAAATAAGACAAGCTGTATCATTACTAGATGACGGATTCTATGCATTTATGACAAAAAATAATGGTAACATCAAAAGATTGAAAGAATTCCAATTTATTATTTGTAACTCGTTAGAATTATTAGGGGAAGAAATAAGTGTCTATGCAGACCTTGTACCTGGTAATCGATGAACAAAATTTGTGTTTTGCATAAAGATCGAAAGTTGAATGATTGAAATGGAAAAGAATTGTTTTAACACTTCATCTAATGGCAGTCTATTAATAGGGTTCTCAATAATTATGCTGTGCCAAATGGAAGCTTTAAAATCTTCTTTTACACAATAATCCCAAACGAAATTATTAAATTACGTTATTGAGAGTTTCCGGTTTATGACGGTTTCCCTAGACCTCTAAAAATTGTAGATTAATCGCTGGGAGGTAACGTGTTATCTCAAAAAAAGAAAATAAATAATCCCAACAAATTAGATTTGTTAAATTTAAAAAATTTTGTACATCTTTAGCTATTAGTCCTTTTTTTTTTTTTAATAATTCAGTCGCCAGTTCAAGATACAGCATGCCCTACTTGCATGGGAATCCCTGTGTAACCGAATGCAATGCAATAAATAATTACCTCCAAAAAGTTGCGTATACGTTGAGACTTTTCCATGGTGACATAAGTGTCAAGGCCAGGCATTGTTGCGTAAAACTCTGAAAGAACATAGATAATCTATGAGTTGCACGATATTGTGCAATACCTGGGACGATTGCACCAAAAAATGGACTCTTACCTTCGTCCCCTAATTCCTGCTTGATAGGTTCAACCGTTTTGTCCAAATTTGACTTATCATAGAGGGCATCTGCCTTCTTTGCAAGGAATTGTTGCAGCTTTAGCCTTTTCCCTCTATCACCGAAACTACAGGAAAAGAAAGAAAGGGAACGCCCAAGTTGTAACGCATACTCAGTGCAACGATTTATAATAACAGGTAATTCAGAAGATAAGCACCTAAGTGTTTTCTGCCTCTGTTGGTAAATCTCAAAATTAGGTTCCTTGAGATTGAGCATGGCCAGCTCATTTTCGTTGCGTTCTCCTTCCCACACTTTCTGCAACTGTTGGCCATGGTAGTTCAATGCTTGCGCGACAAGGCGCGCATCCATTGATTCCATTTGGATACAGTACTGCAAGCAACTTAGTCCTGCAAGACTACGAAAATCGGCAGATTCGTAATGATTTTCCAATTTTCACCGTACCAAGTACTATCTGAATCGAGTATGGTAAAAAAGAGACTTAAATAGCTGCCTCTCCGACCGATTGTCCGAAATTGGCATGCAAAAAAGGATCATCGTCCAACAGCCAAAAGAACACGTGTTCGTTTTGTTTTTTTATATACAGTTTTTGGTCTCTATCATTTCGGAATAACTGAATCACTATATATATATCTCTCCACGATGCGGATTATCCAGATAAATGAATCTGGGCATCGAAATTCAGGCTGGGAGCTTCGGGGCGAGAATATGTATATATATGCGTCTCTGGGTACGTATCGTGAATCATAGCTCCAAAAAGGGGATGGTATTCTCTGCGCAAGAACGCGCCCAGACACAAAGCGAAATTCGATTGAACAAGGACCGGTTTCCCTTCGAACGACATTTACCTGTGGCCGTTGATAATTCCTCCAGCGTATCGCAATCAACGACGATAACCGTATATCGGTATCCGTGGAATATTTCTTTATATGCGAGAGAAACGTTTACGCAGGAGGAAAGCCGCGTTATATTGATTTATCGGTAACAAGATGGTCGTCGGGAAGCCGGATTGCGAAGGCCAACGGCGCCATGACGCTCCCAAATGGCCACCACACTTTTTAATCCGACGCTCATCCACGCCCGCTTTACGTTTTTTTTTTGCTCAAATCTGCCCTGCCAGATTGGTCAGAAAACGAACCCGAATTGTTACTCACCGTTGCTCCCGTATTATCTTCCGACGATCTGTTTATGCGTTTTCCAATAATATCACGGTCCACTATGCAACATCGTCGACGACCAAACAACTGCGTGTCTGAATTTCACCATACGCCGCGCACAAGTCACGATTACGCCAGAAACGGAAACGAACAGGCTTGGACACGTCTGCGCAGAACCATATCTCCCCACTTCCTTCCCTACCGCCGCACCGCGCGCAACGCTTCCGGTTTAGCGGTAAATTTGAATCGTATTACAATAACGCCTCGATATATGTACAAAAATTCTATTGCTTGATCTTTAACTGTTAGCGTTGAACGTAGAAAAGGTTTAAATGATTTAGATGTAACTATTTATAAATAATAAATTCGAGTTTCTCATCGTTTTTATTTGCGTTTTACATAATAAAAAATGCGACTGACATTCAGTATAGATTATCGTTTCCACGATATAACGAGTAAGAGCTTCGTTAGAAAGTATGTTTCCCGGATAAAATTTTACGGATGTATTTTCTTCGGTAGAAGAAACCTATCGTTAGTATGAAAGAGTAGAATGCTACTTTTTCAACTTATTTATTGAGCCTTCTTTGATTTTTCTTTGATAGATACATCTACGTTCCAATAGTATAAAATTTGGAACGCGATCACTGCATTGGCAAGTGTAGAGCATATGTACGTTACTATCATTGAGGTATCTCCTGTTTCTTGGATAGAAGTAAATATTCTTGCTAAAGATCCAAAGAATAACATAAAGCAAGTTACAGCTGACAACTGGCCGGTGCTTCCATATGAATAGTTTGTATATGCTTGCATCAACTAAAATATAAAACATTAAATCTTTGCTAGTTCTAAGAACATTATATAACCTTTCTGATATCATACCTTACTAATGAGCACAATGGGTATATTCATCGTCTGGCATGCCCTCAGAACGTTTGTTGGTGTCATTCCACTCATAGCTACTGCTACTATTGCTACGTAAGCAGCAAGAAACGTTGCTGCTCGAGTAGTATCAAGATTAAAATGTAATACTAAAACTGCAACTGCTACTGTTTGTATCGCTAAGAAAACTCCATCTCCCCAAGAACTGAAACATAATAACAAATACGTATATATATATATATATATATATTCTAAAAACCATTTAACATTGACTCTGTCATCTTTTACATTGTATTACCTAAAAGGAAAGCCACTAACAAAGCTATAGGACACTGTGGCAGTGAGGGCAAATAAGTCTAACAATACGCTTGTAAAATTAATGCCTTGGGCACTTTTACTCTTTACAATTGTTACAACTTGTGGTACCTTGACTGAAACAATAAAATTAGAATATTAATACCGTAGAACTACTTAAAATTATAAGCAATCTTACCAAGAAGGGAACCACAGATAATCGCAAAGCCAAGACATGTGCTGAGTGTTGCCTTGAAACACCCCGCTGAAATAATTTGGAGATTTTTTTGGAAAAACATTCATTAGGGCTTCAAAAGAAATTTATTTATATATGTACAATATCGCAAAGAAATAACGAAAAAGTTCAAATTACCGTCGAAAAAAATGAACATCATCGAGCGATCGAGACTGTAATAGCGATAATTCATTCGATAATTTGAAAGTTGAACATTTCCAAATTCTAATTGATATTGAAGCTTCGTGAAACATTGACGAAATGTCATATTGACATGAAAATGATATACTATTTTTACGCATAAATCAAAGAAATGATTAAAAAAAAGATTTCCATTTACAAAAAATTAAGTTCCACTTTTCGAATAATTCCCTCGGCGGTTCGCGCAATGTTCCGACGGCACAGTAATGCTAGCTAAGAATTTAGTCCTTATTCTATTGTTACGATCTTTTGATAAAAGAGCAGTAGTCTAATCTTTAATAAACAACACCAACGTTCTTACCATGCAGGAAATTAAACTCGTCAAAGTATTCTTCCATACATTTTTCTGACAATATTATGTGTGCTACTTTCTTTAATAGCTGTGCCATGTTTGCCACGACATACGGATACATTCTTATCACTGCTTCGTGGAATGTACAGTGTGCAGTACTTCTCCTGACTGCGGTTAGGTTAATGACTATTAGATAGGAAATGATGCAGATTCTGATCCAGGCTAAAAATTAGACTAGAGGGCAGCACCATACCGGGGACACTGAAACCCCGGACGTGAGCATTCTCATATCCTCTCTGTGACTATCAGCTCTCTGCTATCAGTTTTATCACAGACGTCCCTATACCAGAGAGGATAGGAGAGTGCTCACGCCCGGGGTTTCGGCACTCCCACTTTCGTGACATCGCCGTTTTTAGCATGGCACAGAACCGAGCAGCTTCTAGCAGTGAACAGAACCGAGCAGCTTATAGTAGGGAACAGAACCGAACCACCGACGACATATCTCAACTGATGAGCTAGATTAGGGCTGCCGACACTCCCACCATTCCCCCTCTACAATCTCCTCGGAATGACAGAAAAATCGATTGAAAACAAAATTCTAAACAAATGCCGAGAAATCTTGTCTCATTCTGCCGCACTACGCCTCGCTTGCTTTCTTCATTGCGCCCAATCCCCTCCTCCAACGTCCATCGTGTAGAGTCTCGCGTAGAGTTATTAGCAATTTATGCTTTTATGTTTTTAATCAGAACACTATTGTTAATACGAATGAGTTTTAGAGCTTATCCCGATCAAAATGAGTCCAAACACGACATCATTTGGACTGTCTTTAATGAAATTGTAATTTTTATCGTAACATTACGTATCAATGAAACTTGTTCGATTACCCTCGAATTTGACCACATTTTAATCAGAAAAATCCCCTCCATTCGCTCGCCACAATTTTATGAGGATATATTGATAAATCTAAAAGTTTAAACTTTCATTCGCGCGCGATTCTCCATCCGCTTACATTGTATGTTGTTTGTCGTCGATGGGTCTTTGAATCTCGGCGCTCGGTAAAAGTAATTCGAAGATTTATTAGAAGCCTTCGAATAGAAAATACAGATAAAAGATGAAAAAATTATTCGAAGTTCGAATAAATCTACTTCGAATAAAAAAAATTATCTTTCTTCGTCGGATAAATTCTCGTCGAATAAAATTATTTATCCAATACTCGTCGAATGAAGATACTTTTTTTATTCGAACCTTCGAATAAGGAAATACAAATTTTTTTATCTTTTATTCGTTATTCGAAATTTTTATTTAGATAAATATTTTGCCCAACTCTGGTCGGAGAATGTAACATTTGATAATCGATATGGGTCCGTGATGAATCACCTTCTCACCGATGAGAATTTCCTTAGTGGTCTTCTGCACCGACGAAATACCGTCGTTGGCGTTCTGTTTCTTACTCCAGCCAAAATCTATCCTAGAGGGCGGTAGAAAACCACCGCATTTTTCGAGCGACACATTCTCCCGTAAGGCTGGCAGTCTTTATATATATATCTCGTCGGTGGCCCGGTTCTCTTCCAGGAAAGACGACACGGTTCTGTGCCATGCTAAGGCTGAGGAGATGTCAGCACTATATCGGGAACGCCGAAAACCCGGGCGTGAGCACTCTCCTATCCGCTCTGCCTAGAGCTCTAATGGGACCTATCGTAGGCTGGCAAACCGCCAGGTTGCGCTGCCATCAGTATTATTTGAATTTTAGCCGTTTAGTCCCATGCTTTCACAAAAGTAGCAGTGGATTATGGTATCAGCAGTATCAGTAAATTATATCTTCCGTGAAGTACTCGACTACATGCTAATATCCAAAAAGTTTCGCCTAGAAAATGCATTTACCATTGAATTTAATCGCTGCTGCATGTGAAGGCATGGGCATCGGCGTAAACGGGGCCTTGCCATGGAAACTTAAGTAAGTATAGGTTTCAATACATAGATCAATCGAACAGATTCAATTTGCACAATTGTGTCTCCTACGTAGGAGCGAAATGGCGTTCTTCACGTCTATGACATCAAAAACACAACAACCAAATAAAAAGAACGTTGTTCTTATGGGACGGAGGACATGGGAATGCATACCGAAGAAGTACAGGCCACTACAGAATCGTGTAAATATGGTTCTCTCGTCGAAGCATTTGTAATACTCATTATTTCTTCGCGTAAACGTAATGTTCGAGGAAGTAATAAGAATTATTATTCAAACGAATTGCTTAGGGATCTTGGAAATGAAGCGATTGTATGTAAAAGTATTCCAAACGCGATGGAGATAATCATGCATGGTCAGCTGAAGGATCAGATCGAAAATATTTGGGTAATAGGCGGCAGCTCTGTGTACAAGGTAAGTGTTCGATACAATTTAACAAAATCGTGTCAAGTTTTTTCGATTGTAAATTATTTGTTTGAATTACAGGCTGCCATGGAGTCTCCTTATTTTGGTAAATTGTATTTAACAAGAATAAAACAGCATTTCGAGTGCGACACGTTTTTCCCAGAGATACCTAATGATATTGTCTTGAAGCAGTAAGTTCAATTTACAAGAATTCATTAATCGTTGCAGGAGATATCATTCTATTTAACTGTCATGCTAATTTTATGCATTTTTCACTGTTTCCGAGAAAGCAGTGCCCGTTGTACGTCGATTTATTATACGCGAAAAATTTTATTTCAAACTTAAATTCAGAATTTACTAATTTAATTATTTATCTGTAGATTATATTAATTTTTTGAATATCTGCTATTATTTTTAGAAGCTCAGACGTTCCCCAAGGAGTACAAGAAGAGAATGGGACGCAGTTTGTGTACGAAGTATACGAGAAACAGTAAACTGACTTCACTCAGTATTAAAAAGTGACTTCTATTTTTCTACAGGCAAATAATTTGAAATAAATATATTTTTCCACAAAATGTTCATTTCGTTTAACGCATTGTTCCCTAGAGACCGTGTACTTTCAGGAAACATTAATTTCTCCACAGATTTTCAACTTCGTTCAATGCTTTATTCCTCAGAGAATGTGTACTTCCGGACAAAATGGTACAATCGCGCAATTACCAATTTATCAATCACAACGTAAATCGTTAACCCGGTGGCCACTGCATCTGGCGTCCTCCGAGGACATGCAGATGCAGATGGAACACAGACTGCGCGCCGTGTTTCCCGTCGTTGATGACCAACCGGAATCCGTTGTCGAGGCCTTCTTGTTTCGCCACTTTTCGAGCGACCAGCATCAAATGACCTAGCAATGATTCATCCTCGTCATCGGATTTGGATAGTTGTGCAATCGGTTTCCGCGGGATCACCAGGAAGTGAACCGGCGCCTGAGCGTTGACGTCGTGAAACGCGACGCACTGACAAACAAAATATATTTTAATTCTGCATCGTCGTAATTCCTGATACTGCAGCGAATTATGCGTGAGAATGGAGTGAATTAGAATGCCTAGAAAAATTCAAATAGATGCAAATATACACGTAGATGCAACAACCTATAATTTTCTGATTATGTAGTACACTGCGGATTTGTGCATATGTAATAACAACTGTATAGAAATAAGAATTTAAAAATCTTGTTGCACTATCTTCGAAGGAAGAATTCATTTTGCTTTAAACTCTGTTCCCTGGAATCGGCTTGGAACATTTTCACTTTGCATAAAAATACGCAGTTCAATAGTTAGACAACGAGTAGACTGCGACTCTTATGCATTCACAGCGTCCACAGTTCAACAAAGCTAAACACAGCCTCACAATTTTGAATCCATTGTATTCCCGCATGAACAATGTTTATGAATATTTAAATTATTCTGTTATTCTGTCGTAATTACATTGGCATAAATATCTACAGTCTAGTAATTATCGTTGCGTCATGATGAGCCGGCAAATAACCTAGTACGAGCAACGTACATAATAAATAGTGAAATGTCGTATGTTTCGCTTGGATGGCATATCTCAGCCAACCCCTGTTAATTTACCTGATCGTCTTCGTAAATAAATTTGCAAGGAATTTCTTTGCGAAGTATTTTCCCGAAAATCGTGTCCCCACCAGCAGTAGCTGTTTGTGCTTTCTCCACTTCGGTCGCCATCTTTCTCCAGCATGGAGTCCGACTGAGACGACTGCCGTTCGGATATGCCAATCTCTTCGATGCAGAGAAGGGGAAATTCCAAAGTAGCCTCATTTTAGAACTATATATCTTCTCTCGAAACTATCACGACGACGACATGGGCGGCTAAATATCGTGTTGTTTTATCGACTGTCAAAATCTTTCGATAACGAAAGTGCAAAGTACAGATGCAATTGGACGCAATGGCGACCATGCAAAATGGCGGGCGTTTTGAACGTGGAAAACCTCTCTTACACATCCAAGATGGCTTACCATGAAATAGTTCTAGTTGCCTTGATGTATACTAGATTTAGCTTAGTAAACCTCATTATACGAACTCTTAACCGAGCCTCCATTGTAGGAACAACAATATAACAATCTACTGTCAGTTATATGAACGCGTATTTTGAACATGTATGACACTATGTACAAAAACAACAAACTTCTATTATTCGAACGACGAACTTTCGGAACAAGTTAGTGAGCCTCTCTTATTCGAACGATCTTGTACCCCTACATGTTCGCATAAACGAGATTCCGCCGTGTTGATTAACCCTCTGGTTAATTCTTTGCAAGTGAGCCGAACGTCGGTATATAAAACTATAAAAAAATCTTTATTTTATTGTACAGTCTTTTTCGAACGTCTTCCACATTTCTTTACAAACTGCGTGTGCAAGGGTGTATATAAATATCATTAGCAAAGGTTCTATACACCGTACGAAGGGTAACGTTGCGTCGTTGAACGTCGTCGATCGCTTTAGATACATATGGCAGTGTACTTTCTGGTTTCTGACGCAGAAGATCCAAGGTGTCCTTCCACCGGATCCGAAGCGGGTCTGTAGAGGCCCCAGTCTTGCGAGAACGCTGCTTAATCCTACGCTTATGGCTACGTTCAATTATATAGAAATTTAAGGCATAGGGTTTCCGAGTGCTTCGAGAGCGATCCCGACTATCTGGAATCGCAGGCCGAAAAGCATTAATTTCACGCGTCGAGAATTGGTTTCCGTGAGCGAACCGAGGCGCTGCTTAAACCTAAATAAATAATGTATCGATAAATGCTAACCGCTACGTATGCTAACGATGGAAATCCTACCGGTTGTGATCCGAACAGATCGGCGAGAAGCTCGTTACGCGAAACAACAGACTGGATACAATGAAGTTGCGGCAATTGCTCGTGGGAATTAAATATGACGATAGTTTCATCAAGCGGCGGCAACAAAGGGCGCTTTGCAATTGTAATTCTGGAACAGGAACGCCGATATTCATGAGCGCTGACCAGTTAGAAAGATGGGTATTCGGTTCGTCATAGATTCGACGATCCCGTACGGCCAAGAAGGAAATCATGTTTCTGTGCATGATCGGGTCGCGCGACGTCGGCCTAACGAGGGGACGCGAGAAACAATCATCACGAGCTGTCTTCGGCAAAATACCTGTGCCTGATCGCTTGAGCCGCGGTCAATCGACTGTGGGGATCGAACATGAGCAGACTCTTGATTAGGTCTAGACCGTCTTCGTTGAGGTCCGGTATTATTTCTGCTAGAGGTTTCGGTTGGCGATATGGGAACGCTGTCCAACTGAGGGACACGTTCTCGGGCCACTCCTCTTGCGACGGGGTGCCTATTACCCTGTAAAACATTCGCAAAATGTCCATTAATCGTCTACAATACATTCTTTTCCTTTTATTAGGCATTTTGGAATCTCGTATGGGATTTAGTTAGCTATGCTTTATAAAATACATGGACAGATTGTTATATTTGTAGAAGCAACGACTATTTCTATGCTTAAAGGTAGATAAGTTTTATGTTTCTTGTTTGTTCAATTAAGAGGAGACGCTGTGAATTATATAGCCTTTATAATAATTAAAGAAATATTTTTGGCCTTTGAAATTTCCCCTTGGAGAAAAAGTCCAGGATCATTTTGATAGACTTACTGAAAAATCCTGTCGAGCTGGTCGCCCTCGCTCGTGCCTGGGAACAAGGGCTGCAGTCGACTCAATTCAGCTAAGATGCAACCCACCGACCATATGTCCACGGGAGTTGCGTAGGAGCAACCGAGAAGCACTTCAGGTGCACGATACCACTGCGTTACTACCTGAAATTCATGAATTTCTCGGTTAAATCGACTCGTTTGAATGGGGGAGGAGAATTAGTTAGAGGACGCACCACGGAAGTCAATCTCATCTCGAAGTCGTATGTCTTAGCCAGGCCGAAATCTGCGATCTTTATTCTACCCTCCTTGGACACCAGCAGATTCTGCGGCTTCAAGTCCCTGTGTATGATCCGGTGGCTGTGTAAAAATTCGACACCCCTGAGTATCTCCTTCGACATCTGCTTTATCAGTTCTGGCGGGATACCTGGCCGCGGACACGAGGACATGTAGGACTCGAGATCCCGTTCCACGTGCTCGAACACCAGCCACAAGGTCAGTCCTCGGTCCAGCCTCTCCGATCGTCCGTCGGCCGAGGGCAAGTGCAGGTAATTCCCCTGGCAGACGTCCAGCAGTCTCACCTGCATCCAGGATGCAAATTGCAATCACGATCTTGCGAGATCAAAGCGCAGAGGGAAGAAGAAAAGGTCGAAAGACGAGAGTTTGAATTCAGAAGAGAGAAAGAGCATCGGTTAGAGGATCGAGAGTAAAAAGAGAGTCTCAGAACGAGCGCGGATGATGGATGATGCAAGGAGACAGCTTCGGTATGGCTGGTCGAGGTGTTTAGAGAAAAAGAAGAAGATCAAGAAGGCAAGGGTTTAGATCGAGACGAGAGGCACACACCAGAAGACAAGGGTTTAGATCAAGAAGAAAAGCAAGACCAGAGTCTAAATCAAGAAGGGAGACAGAACCTAGAAAATTCGGAATTAAATCAATAAGAGACACCAGACAACAAGGACTCAGATCAAGAACAGAGAAAAAGATCAGAAGACAAGGGTTTAGATCAAGAATACGCAAGGAAGATCAACTAAAGGACCCAGTGTAAAACACGTCTCTCGATGCACGGTTGATGGATAGCACAAAGAGACAGCAACAGTATGGCTACCCAAAACATCCCAGATGCATGGAATGTGATGAAGAAGACAGGGAAAAAGATAAGTTAGAGGACGAAGATTAAAAATTCTCCCGCGATGAGCGCATGATAAATGTCGCAAGGAGACAGCAACAGCTACCCGACAGTGTAGCTACCCAAGATTTCTCAGAAGAGAAGGAGGGGATCACAGGACGAGGACTGAAGACGATAGAAAAAGGATCAATTAGAAGATCAAGAGAAGAAAGGAGACAGAAGGTGGAACGAGTATAAAAGAATGTCTCACAATGTGTGGGTGCTCAAATCTCTCCAACTGTTTCAGCGTGGCGATCTCCCTCAGAGTCGAAGATGGTAGTCCATCCTCGGTGAGAGGCACCCTGACTTTCTTCAAAGCAACAACCTGCCCGGTGTTCAAGTCCTTGGCCTTGTAGACAGTACCATAAGCTCCATTTCCTATCAGAGACAGTTCCTGATAGAACGCATCCTCTCCGAGCAGTGAAGTCTGTATCTGTACGTCGCTGTCCGTCTCGGACTTCCTGCTAGAGCTGCCAGAGTGCTCCTGCTGGCCGTACTTCATCTGCACGATGGTCTCGAAGCTGCCGAAGTGTCCCTCCTTCGAAGATCCAGGCGTCACCTTCGCTGGCCCTTCTAAACTGGTCTGGATCAGTTGTTTCGTCCCGTCCAAGGATTCCTCGGAGATCTCGAAAGGACTAGTCACTGCTATTCCTCCGGGGATCAGCTCCACAGTCTTCTCAGACAAGGAGGCTGCTACCGAGCTGGCTAACTTCTCCACGCTCTCTAGGTCCTCGGTGCTCAGGTCGGAGTCCTTTTCTTGAGAAGCCTCGGAGAACTTGGACTTCTTCGGAGGCGTCGGCGACGACAGGTCAGGTCCGAGCTCGGAGCTCGGACGTCGGGACGTGCCGGCCATCACAACATTTCGGCTTCTACCTGGAACGAAGAAACCTGCATCAAGTTTTCTGCTGAAGTCTCTACAATTATCGATACTTCGTGATATGGTAACTGAAGGGTGCTACATTAGCTAAGGGATGGGGCACCATGCAAGTATTAGGTCATCCTACAAGTCGTGCAGCTTCTTATTGCACTTCAGGTTTTCATAGAAACTTTTCCCTATGTCCCTAAGGATCCTCCCATCGGTCTAAAATGCGCATTCGGAATGCTCGGAACGATATCTTCTGTTTCAGAAAGGAGTCAAAGAATGATGTCAAAGAATTTGTTTTCAGCACTCTAGACTTATAAGAGATTACCAAGTTTGGTATCTAAATCATAGTCTTTTGTGGCCCACCGTCTTCTTATACTGCGATTAACTTTTCACTCTCAAAAAGTTCGATCAAAAAGAAATGAAATGTTCTATCAGAGTTGCTTCTGAGAAACTATGAATTTCCAGGGAGATTAACACGATCGCGGGATTTTTCGAGTTAGCGTAAGTTGAACAGGCTCGAGCCAAACGAAATATAGGTGAGTCTCGGGGTTTCATTAAATTTTACGTGCGCGATTCTGCCGCGCCGTCTGCTGCGCGACATCTGCACCGACACCTGCGTTCGTATAATAGCGCTGCCTCATCGTCGGCTTCCCGGAACATCATGTAAATGCAAGAACGGCCCCATTGTACAGCCTTAACGGGGTCCTTGCCCTTTGTTTTCTCCGGCACGGTACTGCCCGTCGCCAGGCTCACCCGAAAATTCTGTTACCTGCGTTCGTACAGCAAAATGACTCGACGGAAAGCGTTCACTATCTCTCCCAACTCTATCCACAACTCCGTCAGGCTTCTCTTTACTTCACTTTGACGTCTCTTCGCAACGCTTCAACCGCTCAAAGAAAACTGCGAGACAAAATTACTGAATTTTTCAAACTGCTCGTTTCCCGAATGGAATTATCGTTCTTATCCATTGCACGACGTAGCACACTACTTATTTATCGTATCACAGACTGTTTAACGTTTCGCGTAATTTTTTAAGCACTTGCAACGATGCAATCAACGAATATCGTGACTCAAACCGACCGAGTTCCAGGAGATACTGATTTCTTAAACAAAGCCACATAATTTTGGATGCGGAACAATCGCAACGCTCGTAACAACGTAGCGAATGAAAAATATTGAAAGTTGAGATCCCCGGAAATATAAATGAGCATGATTCTCCAAACTGCAAATCTTACGGCGCGGGATCCTAAACACAATTATGGTACCTCTCTTTCGTAGATTTCCGGGTGGCTCGCGTGGTTCGCGCGTGCTGTCGGAGACGAACTCAGCTTGTCGAAGGAGTCAAGTCAAGGAGAATGTGTCTCTCTCTCTCTCTCTCTCTCTGTCTGTGTACACACTAGACACACGGTGGCGAAATGTCACGCCGCCGACAACAAAGTCAAATGAAGTAGTCCGTTATTTCGATAATAAACCACTGAGTTGTGGCGACGAGATACGAAGACCTAGTTCCCGTTCCGCGGCGCACGCGTTTGCCGCTGAAGACGAAGGGACGCGAATAGGCGAACCACGTGGTCCCCGGAATGTTTACATAGCCCAACAAGGGTGCAATAAAACAAGCTCGGTTATCGGTCTGCGGGATTTACAAGGTGTATCGTCGAACCGTGCCGTCGATTTTCCGCCGACGAGCAGACTTTTATCGCAGCGGGACACACCGTTTCTGAATGAACAGTTTCATTTGTACAACGATAGCGACGCTTAGGTTCCTCCGACTCTTTTTTTTTCCACAGCTCTTAAAAGCTGTCATCGAGACCGTAACCACCGTCATCGCCCCGGAGGAAGCCGACTGTTACGCTCTTTGATTAAATTCTTTTATCAACTTCCTTTTGTGATAAGCACGGTTGAAAAACTGTTTGGAGCCGGAGTTACGCCATTCGAAACGATCTCGAAGCGAAAGTAACCCTTCGGGGATCACGTTCGTTGGTTTCTCTTTGAACGGCGTTACAGATGTAACGATCGTTTAGAATTCCTGATATTTATAGCCGTCTTTGAATTTGACGGTGTAACAGAGGAAAAGGCATTGTGTCTAATAAGTACTAAGAGAAATGATAAGAGAATGATGAGAATTACAAGAACTTGGCAGCATTTTCGTTCGTTCTTTAACCCTTAAATGCATGAGTGGGGTCCGCAAAGGACCCCAGTGTTGGATTTTGTGTTAACATTTTTAGCCGCGCCATTTGTGAACTGAGAGTTCAGCTATTTGCTTCTGTCAATATTTAGGTTATGTTTAATGTGTCTACAGAAATAAATTGTTGCTGTAATCAAAGTTAGCAGGGAATTAGGTAAGTGGGGTCCTCAATGGACTCCATGTATGCATTCATGTTCCTAATATTTAGTTTATCTATGCACTTAAGGGTTAACAACTTCGAAAAGCTACAAAATAATGCATCGCTACTTTTAAATTCTTTCCATCTCTGTACACCTTCAAATTATTCCTCAGAGTCAGCACGGTGTATAAACATTCCTGAAGAGTAGGGCGAGGTTCCTAGCGACTTTGTGCCCGTGTCCACTTTGTATGATGTTGCAGACGTTATTGTGAAACGCGATCCAACAATCTAACCACGTCTAATCATTTTTTAAAGGCTTATCAGAGTCAGCACGGTGTGTGGACATCGTTCCTGAAGAGTTAGACGAAGTATCTAGCAGGTTGGTGTTCGTTCCCGCGGAACGCTATCTCGAGAACAGTTTCCTAGAAGGATCCCTACCCGAGCGTCGTTTTAACGGGACGAATGCCGGCGCTTCGGGAAATCTATTCCACGAAGGGAAAGGTGAGACTTCAGCCTTGAACTTCGTTGGCCGGGGGAGCGGAACGCCAACTTCAACGCCATCGGTTAGGCTCTGGGAATCGAGGAAAAATCGTAGGCGATAAGGTCGTTCGGGTACGATCGACGATAAGAAACCCGGTGGTGGAAAGAAGCACGCGACGAATGTCGGGAAGATAAATATCGGAGGAGATACTCCGAAGATTCTTCGAGTCTACGAAGTAATCCGGAACATGGTTGCACAACGACGACGGCTCTACCATCGGTATCTTCGACTGGAAACGTTACACGTGTTGGCCCGCTGTTTACGAACTGTGTATGTGGCACGGAACGATAATGGCTGCCGAGTGTCAATCACGCGTCGTCCGGATCGCAACTTAATCGTGTCCGTTAGAACGGTGCAGACTATGAATGAACCGATTCTAGCGAACGAGACCGTCCCACTTATCAACCGCTGCCGTTAGAAGGCCGGAACGATCGGCAACCTGTTAGCCGACCGCTAGCAAACGCGGTAATAACAACGATTGGGACTATCTGTTGCGTTTCAACTTTGTTTATCCGTGACTACATGTAGGAGGATAGCCAAATCACTTTGGATAGAGACGAAGTCATTCGTTATATAGTCTCTGTTGAATATCTGAGAGATATCACAGCTTACAACCCCTACAGTGATCAGAAATACTCCATCTCTAATAATTGCCTAGAACAATGACGATGGGTGTTGAAAAGCTATTTGAACAATTGTCATTATACCACTCAGGACTGTAGATGCGTCGAGCCCAAAGTCATAAGATCGTTGATCGAGATATGTACAAAGTTCCCGAAAAGGGGACGTCGATGAAAATGAAAGGCACATATTCGGCGGTGAGAATCGAATGCGAACGATCAAGGAATTGGAAATTAGAGGGACGGTCAGGAAACGACCGATGTAAGTAGGTTCGGCAGGAAGCAACTCGTAGACGACTGGCAGTGTAAACAAGGAGGCGCCAGTGGATTTAGTATTATTCATGGGGTTGACACTGCTATCTGTTCTGAAGTCTTTCACACGGGAGACGGAAGAACACTTACAACACTCGTCCCTCCCCATTCACCTCCGTGCTTCCACTGCTAGAGACCGAAGCAGCAGCAGCAGCAGCAGCAGTTCTCGAACGTCTCTCTCCTTCTTTCGACGACGCGACGCGAAGCGGATACACGCGAGAGAAGTACCGCGGCGGGTTCACGATCGATCCGGAATTTACGACTCCGCGTCTACCGATGAATGGAGACCGGTTCCGGTTAACCCGGCTCCGCTGAAACCGTCTCGCGGAAAAGCGCCGGCCGATTACCTGATGGAGCACGGACGCGATTATTGATTTATCTTGTCGCGGTGACTAATCGACTGGCCGACCGTTCCACGCATGGCCATTCGAAAGTTTCGCGTGGCTAGCGCGTCAAAACATCTATCCAACGCGAACCACGCACTCCTGATTCCACCTCCGCGATTGTCCCGAACTCGTTCGCGATCGATTCTCAACGTATATTTTCTTCGAGATTACGTTCAGACATTTATTATGACGTGGACGAGGAGTTCCTTGATCTGGGAACGCTCCGCGGAGGCGTGGTTTAGGCGCTCTTTACTCTACAGGAGCCAAGAGAGTTGCCACACAGGGCAATCTCTGATTTACGTTGACCTAGAACGATCTAAATCAAGCTAACTTCCTTTGGATCTTCTCAAAAGCCTAATTGGAGGCTGTGCCTCTGTGTAGAATGCTCTAAGGAGGCGTGGTTTAGGTGCTCTTCAGTCTAGAGGAGCCAAGAGAGTTGCCACACAGGGCAATCTCTGATTTACGTTGACTTAGAACGATCTAAATCAAGCTAACTTCCTTTTGATCTTCTCAAAAGCCTAATTGGAGGCTGTGCCTCTGTGTAGAATGCTCTAAGGAGGCGTGGTTTAGGTGCTCTTTACTCTGATAGCACAGTGCTCTGGAGTACACTATTTTGTACTCTAGAGTCAAGAGTGACCTAGGGCGATCTAGAAGAACCTATACCCTTTTGAATCCCATCAGTATCGTAATAGGAAGGTATATCTTTGTGTAGAGCGTCCTGGGAGGCGTGGCTTTGTTGCTCCCGGGTCCGACGGAGCCAGAGCAGTGCTCCACGGGGCAAACTATGTTTGTACTCGATCTGGAACGATGTAGAAAAGATTGAGCAAATCTAGTCAGAATATATCAATGGAAGACGATTTCTCAGGACTGTAGACAGAGGCAATTAGAGATCGACGGTAATCCAACGCCTCTGGTTTCAAGGTATCACGTGCTCGACCACGTGGTCGCTGACGACGCTTCCTACGCGCGCGGTTCGTAAACAAGAGAGAAGTGCGGGAGACCCACCCCCGCCAGTGGCAGAACCTTGTCTTATCTTCACGTGCCGCGACATTCCAGGTTCTCACGTTCTGCGAGATACGCTACCGTTACGTGACCGGCGTTCTCACGGCCGAAAATCGCGGTGGACTAGAAGGACAGAGGCGGCGGCTATCGCGTCAAGCAGAAAAATAAGATCCCTCAAACTCCCCGATAACCTACCCCCTGGCAAAAGCACTTGGTGAACAGACAGGCCAGGGACTTCTAGAGTCTTCCGACGATTTCAGATCTTGATAGCTGGAAACTTCGTCTTTTTACCAGGGTACACGAGCAACAAGTGTCGCCGTATCGTTGGCGAACTTAGGGGGGAGGGGGCGGGTGTCGCGGGTGGTTTCCGCCGTGGACGAAGAAGACGATTGTACGTTTCGTAGTAAGACGAGTCTCTCGCACACGGTGATACTTGTTTCGGAGCGGGTTGGTCGTCGAAACTCTGTACTGGTCCGGCGAGAGTCTGGTCTCTGTTGACTTACCCAGCCGGCTAGGTGCTGACCTCCCACGAGAGAAGCTCGGAGCGACGGGTAGCGAGACGGAGCCAGCAGCCAACGATGCGCCAGGGGAACAAAAACAGAAGTGGCTGGATCTCGGCTGGCTCCACGTGCCGGAAACGGTGTGTCGTAGGGGCCCCAGGGTTCTCGGGTGCCCCAGGAGGCGGAGGCGTCGCGAGGCGTCTTTGTTGCGGCGATGTTTGTTGCGCGACGAGTGAGATTAAGAGAAAAACCCAGGAAGGGGGAGAGAGAAAAAAGGAGAGAAAGAAAGAGAGGGGGGGGAGAGAGAGCACAGGACGAGCACGAGCACACGACGGACTGGCGAGAGGCGGCCGGTAGCGAGTCGTTCTCTCGAGAAACAGAAAGAGAGAGCGAAGAGGACGACGGTCGACCACTCGCGAGCGTAACCCAACGGCGACTCGACGAATCGTTGTGCAGCCGAAGCGCAAACGTGCCGCTCGAAAACACGCTGGTAAGCGGACTGCACTGTGGACCGACCTGAAAAGTACTGACACCGAGCGACGGACACGCATACGGGCAGAGTCAGTCGCTGCCGAACCGTACACTGGCAACTGGCTGTGCTGTGAGTGAGCCTAGCTGGCTCTCTCCCGAGGGGACTTTCGATCGAGCCCCGTTCGCATCGACCGCTACCGACAGCTGCCACTGGCCCTTCCAACACGCTCCTGCTGCTTTCTGCCTTTACACTGACTTCACTCGCTCCCGTCGCTCTCTAGCGATGATGCCTCACCACGATCGCCTTATGCACGAGGAAGGACGAATGCGTCCCGACGCCGACACCAACGCCGACGTCGACGTCGACGCCGGGTCGTACACGCGACACGCGAATTAACCATTGACAGAACCGTCGACGATCCACCATGGTTTATACCCTCTCCCAAGGACTCGATGACGATTTACAAATCACCACGCACGTTCCCGGAAACGCCGTCACGCGAATACTCGAGGGAACACCGTGATTCACGACGTTATGCTCACGCTAAGCCTCTTATGACGCGGCTTGGAGAGTCTGACTGATTTGTCAATTTCGGGGAACGGGATTGTCATGGCTGAATGCGAGATGATTTTAGAAGTTCAGCTGTCTTTTTTTTTTTTAATCGCTTGAGTGAGGAATGCGCGGATACGAGCGGTACAATAAATGCGATGTGAGGCAGTATTTTTCGCTACCATAGTCACAGATACTTGACGTCCACGAACTCGCAGTTTACTCAAAGACGTTCAAATTAATTGTACCCACTTCCGCATCGAAAGTCACGGTACGTAGCATAATATTCAGAGGTGTCATGACTAGACTGCGAATCATTATTTTTATGCAAAAATGTAATGATTATATATTACAAAATAATATTAATTTTATTTGATGTTTCACCTACTCATTTTTATCATAAGCGCATAAAATCCACTGTCCTAGTCGCCACTATCTTCTGGTAAATGGTTTTGATATTTTATAAAGGAGGTATATCGCATTTCAACAATGGAGGTGAACAACGAATAAAATACTATGAGTTTTGTATGTCCATAAATGAAAGGCAGACAAAGCGCATCGAAGAGATTCTGTTACAAAGTAAACTTTCGAAGAGTACTTTGTTCGATCCAAACGAGCATGTTGCGCTACCAATCAAAAAATTCGGTTCACACTCTGAATTACTAGAATTATGCTTTACGTTCTCATCAGCGGGACTAATTAACCACTATACGAGTCGTTCATTGCAAAAGCGGTGTAAGTGAAAAAGTTTGACTACTGGATATTGAAACTGAACGATTATTTTTACTGGCTCTCCGGTGCACAATTTCATTCCACAAGAAAAATAGATGCATTCGATCCACCGAGAAGTATGGTAAAAATAATTCCCGTCCACGAAGGGTTCAAGATTAGTCTACCCTAATTGTATATCACGAGATAAAGGATTCTCTAGCGTCTACATTAATCTGAGAGGTGTACAAATTATCAAAAATAAAATTTCGAAGGATCCAGTCAGTTTAAACGTCCACGCAGGTCGCTCTAGCATCTCGCCGTCCACGTGATCGTGAGGATTCCTCGTCTGGTTCGTTTTCGACCGCACTTCCTCCGGATTGCGGCGAAGGGGTACGGGAAGAAGAAGAAGAAGAAGCAGCAGAAGAAGAGGAGGCCAGAGTAGTCACGCGAGAGCGTGCGAGAGGGGGGAAAGAATCGTGAGAGCGAGCGAGATAGTTCCTCGAAGGGAGGGAAACGCGGAGGATGCGCAAAATCGTCTGCAGGACGAGGTCCTTCGTGGATACAGGATACTCACGCACAGGAACAGCATTGTCCACGGTCCGGGTAACGATCCTACGCTTTCCTACTCTCTTCCAGTCGAAGACTGCTCCATTTGTTGTACCGACGAAGTGCCGGAGAGAGATTTGTCGTCACTTCGCGGTCACACTTCACAAACTTCAACCTCGAGCGGAACTCGTGAACGAAGAAACGAGGAATCTTTGACGAGGAGACGAAAACCACGTGGTCGAGGCGTTCTCACGTTAACAGGCCGATTGTCATCGCGGTTGCTGCACCATCGACAGGTCGTTGTTCCTGGCGGTGGCGCCAGGCAGCGCAGCTATAGTCCTCGAGAGGAGTCCCGGTCGTTCCGGCTCTTTCTCTCTCCCGTCAGCCGATCAGCGTCCGCTCCGCGTCCCGAAACATGAATGGAATGCTTCCCCTGGCGGCCGATGTACGCGAGAGACGACGGCTCTGGAATGGAATGGGCCGGGAGAGTCTCCAGGCCAGGGCCGGAACATTATCCTCGGAACCCTTCGTAGGGCGACCGGCTGACAACTAGCCGAAAGGGCTCCGAGAGCGCCACCGAGCCACGCGCAGCCCCCTTCGAACGCACAGCCCGCGAAATTTCCCTCGAAATCGAGCCGAGTTTTCTAGACGAGCCAAATCGATCCTTTCCTCCCCTTCGCGGGCATCAAAATCGTCGAAAATGAGCCAGAAAGCAATCGGAGAGAGAGAGAGAGTATGCAGCGAGGTTGTAGATTCAGGGATTAATCCTGATGTCTACGTTCGCCTCGTTAACACGTTCGCTGCCATGGCGGTCACTGGTGACCGGCGCTATCGACATCATTTTTGGAAGTCTATGGCACATGACTGAGCATTTTTTAATCTAACTACGTCACTGTCATTAACACTTAGACAGTAAACGTTTTTACCCGGAAACTGTAATGGCGAGACTTTCAAGACGGATGCAGTTTTCAGTGAGTTCTTTAAAAAATTTGTTAATATTCATATCGCACCTTCGAACGTCCTAAATTGAGATTATCAAAATGATTTTGCCGCGAAACACGCGCATTTAACAAATTGTTCGGAAACGTCCGGACACGAACCAGCCTTCTTTACAGTTCAAGGGTTAATGATATGATGGTGGCCAAATGGTATAAGTGGGTTAATAAATAATAAGTGGGTTATTTAGTTACTCAGACATGCTACCATGTATGTACTTAAACAATGCTGCGCCTTTTATAATTTTAGCAGAGTTCGTCTCTCACCCTGCCATCGCCGACCCGCATCCCTTTCTCCGTCTATTAGACACAATTTTTCCCATGTAGAGAAGTGGGCACAATTATTGCACCATAGTGAACATAACAGTTCTTCATAGTCGAGTCTAGCACATTAACTGCCTATTATAACTGTCTGTTGTTGCATCAGATTGTAGAGAATTATTAAAACTCCACGTCGGAGGAGATTCAAATGCAATTCTGTTGTCTACCATTGTGCAGCACGAGTTGCATAATTCTCTCGTTGTGCAGGACATTGGGAAGCAAATTACCCAGGAAGGGTCGAATTATGTTGGAAAAACGAGAGGCCCAGGCATAGTAAGAGGCCCAAGGGTTTCCTGATACTCTATGGTGATTATTATGCGAATCTGTTTCTTCCAGGCAGTGTATACGCAAATCCAATGCTGACGGAACGTTCAGCATACTAACGCTACTACGTTCACGAAGCCCTAGAAGCCACTATTTTACATTACTTTATTAGAATAACGCGAATATGTCTATTCAAATTTTTAGCCATTATTTTTATATCAAAGAATTTTTTTTATGGAAATTAACTTTGATTCCTCGGATTAGCAGATCCGATTACAATCGCATACAGAAGCTCTTAGAATCGCGTTCGACGTTTTCCCTCTGTTTTCCTCGTGTTGCCAATTTCCTCAGCTTCTGATTAGGTTGCAGAAGCAACACGAGTCCGCAGCCGGTCCAGGACATTTTCTTTCCGTCTAATTGAGAGATGTCCGGCGCCGCGATCAAACGAGACGTCACTGTCGCCGCGAGGACACGGGAGCGAGACGGGAAATGATTTCGCGCATCTGCGTGTGACTAAGACGCTGCGCGATGTATAGCGACAATTATGGTTATCTCCGGTGCTGCTTGTCGCTGGTGTATTCGTGCGAAGAGTTATCTCGCTCCGCGCGAGAAGGTAATCGCACGATTTCGAGGAACGAGACTCGTCTGTGACACAATACCGAAGCGCCGGTACACTGTTCGCAGTGTGTATCGATGAACCTGTTAACTTTCAATGAAATTAGCGTGGCCAGGATTCCTGCGGTTGGCGAGAGTGGAACGAGCTGTGGGTGCTTTGCCGCGATAAAATGCAGGAAGCATCAATGACCAGGCGACTCATCTTCCACGGTTAACAGGTTAAATACTGGCCACCGTGATGGATGACCCTCTGACTCGGATTGTTTGTCGCGCTGGACTCTAAACATTAGTCACCAGGATCACCGGTCCGGAACTCGACGCACCGAATACTTTGACAAAATTGACCCGTTGATATTTATTTTTCGATTCTATAGCCATTCGGTTTTCCAAGGAAAACGCTTTTCTTTCGGCAAAATATATTATTTAGATCGCAGTCTAATATATCAAAATATATCGGACGGTAAAATATATTAAAATATATTGGAAGGTGGCAAAAAGTTTCAGAATAAATCAGGCAATCTCCCGAAATCAAATTCGCCAAATGTATCAATTTTCTAATTCTAAAATTCAAAACATTCTCGTGCCTCTCTTACGACGAGTTCCTGCTGGTAGAGGAATATCTGCATAAATAATCGCAGCCAGTCAGCTTATAATGACTCCTAGGGACTTCATACCGCGTCTGGGAATCGCATAATCGTCAGTAATCGATCGTACCACGAATCGCCTATTTCCGCGTCGCGAGTCAACGTTGCACGCAAATGTCATGAATAATCCGGGAATGCGGCTGACGACTACGTGTTTTCCACGAACGGCAAATATAGTCGATTATCACCTTTTTCCCTTAGCGAATTGCTCGCATGGTCGTGCAGAGAGAATAGGGTTTACGACTGGGGCTGTTAACGCGGCGTTTAGGCGAGACGACCTAGCGGGCGGCGAAGATACGGCAATGATTCGAATGGACGAGAATCGGGTTTCGTTATGCGTCATATAACAAGGATCCGATGAACAGGTACTAGCTGGGCTGTGGCTTTGTTTCCGTCGATCGTCTGTTCGATTATTGAAATCGTTCTGGTTGTTCGAGCCTGCTCCGAAAAAACCAGCGACCTGTCCTCGACCAGACGAATCTTTCACTGATAAGGACAGAAAGGGAGTAGTCCGCTGGGAGACAAATGAAAGTGAAGGGTCGTCAGGCGCAGACGCGCCCTTTTTTAATCCTGGATAATTAGACTGTTAGCGGACTGCGGATTTTATGTATTTACGACAGGAATGAGTAGGCGAAGGACACAATTGTGAAGGTACTGGAAGTATTGGAGGATTTTTGACTTGTTAAATGACGCTGCCTTCGGCAACATCATTTTATTTCTCCAACAACCGAGGAACCCTCTCAGGGGAAAAAGGATGGCTGTTTCGTCGCAACAAAGTCGTCGGAGTTCTACCACCGTGTCGAGACACGTGCCAGTCATAAACAGTCGAAGAACAGGTGATAATCGAATGAGGAAAGGTACCCGAAGAGCAAGGGACACGTCAACCGATCCACATCGAAGGTTATCGTCGCGCTTTCGATCGGCCTCGAAATTCAGAGAGCCGGCCACCTGGAAGTAGCATGCACCTGGCAGACCCTGCACAGGCCCGCACAATATTTCGAAGCACCGAGATAAGGAGAGTGAGAGAGAGACAGAGAGAGAGAGAGAGAGAGAGAGAGAGAGAGAGAGAGAAAGAGGCGGGGAAAGGAAGAGAGAGAAAGAGGGAGAGCACAATGAACCGATTGTACGGCTTCAAGCCCCACGGAATGTCACGGAAATGTGCATCTTATCGCTGGCGCTGCAACACCGCGCGTATCGACCCTGTCGTCGAGAGGCAGCTCTCTCGATTCACGTCTGGCCGAACTGCTAAAAATAATCCTCGTTTTTCAGATTGTCAGTTTGTCAGCCGGCCCATCGATCTGCAATAATAAGACAGTCCTGCCAACCGTTCACGCTGACTGGGGCGCTATCAACGCGGAAGATGCGCGGAGATCCGCGGTTTTTCCTTGTTTTGGGGTCTTCTGGGGGATGCGACGATCCTCTACAAAGCAGGGGACACTGTCTTCTATTGGTAGATGGCTTGGCAGCGTCACGTGGTGAGGGGAGATCGAAGCAATCATTGGACGAGCCGTGGGATGGTAGGCATGACCGCGAGACGCAAGTGAAGAATCCAGTTCTTGGATTTAACCTTCATTATTTTAACCCTGTGATTTTTGTATGGAGGATAAAATCTGCACGCTAAGAAGCTTGCAAATGAAACAATCTTACAAACGAGCTAATATAGCTAATTGTGGGCTAATTACCTAAGGTCACCGTCACGTTACACCGTCGTTTACACATTTGATCAGGACAAATGTAAGCACTCGCGACGCGACACACTCTCCCCTATCGGACCCAGGGGATTGGGACCGTTTGTTCTGGGTCGGTGGTGTAATCAGCAGTTTCCTTTATTCGTGGGTCCGAGCTGACGGGCCCGCCTCGATCGATTTTAGGCACTGGCTGCCGGCACCGTCGACGGAGCCTTATTGTGGGACCCCGACATTGTTCCCGTCTGTGGCATGGAACGCCTTCGGTCTCGCCAAAGTAGACGGCAGACTGGTTTTTGCCCAATTTAGATCCCCCATTGTTCGGCCCGGCTTGGAATGAAAATAGAGAATACGCTGCCGACTGTATTCCGGCCGTGCGTTGCATAGGAAAACGCGGATGGAGCCTGCTTATGCTTCAAACGAATCTAGTGGACGCTCAAGGCCGTTCGGTGGCTCTCTTCATCGGATCCTCCCCCAAACATCATCGTTTCTACACTGAATTAGTCCTCAAACAGTTCTCTCTGTTCGAAAAAGTTGACAAATTCTGAAGAGAATTTCGATACATCACATTTATAGATTTTTCCTGCGATTTCGCTGCGCAGGAGTTTGTAAAGTGCATGGCCACTGCATGTGCATTCAATGCACGGTCACCACAGGTCGGAGATGAAGGAGCAGTGCACTGCAGAGAACAGCATTGCCGACGCCAGGAACCTGTCTTTCCGATGCACGGTTAGGAAAGTCTCCGTTTTAGCGACCACGGATGCACTTGCACCTGTTGCAGAGTTCAGTTCTGCGGTGTCGCGTCCCCAGAAATTCTGCGCCGTCATTGTTGCACGTCGCCCAGTGTTAATTAACGGTGACAAGACCCGGGTACCGGTTGAATCGAGCGCAGGCTCTATCGAGCTGAACGTTGAATATTTAAAGGTTCGCCGAAGCACGGCGCGCAACGATTTAAAATATATTCTGTTCCATGAACCGGTCGGAATAATGAAACGATTTTCATTCTATTATTCCTACCCGGATGAGGATGAGTTCCTGGCTACGTAATTTCATGGATACTTGCCCCCCTGGGCTGTCCGTTATACAGAAATGCAATTTTAATTCTACGCGCGCGACGCGTGCGTCGCAACGACAACCCGCGGGGCCTCGCCTCGAAACTCGCGGATAGGAAAAAGCCGCGCCCGATTTACGTGAGGTCAATGGGTAAATGGAATTCTTTCGGGTGACAACTATGCGGGAATTCTAATCGGAACACATTTTCTCGAAACGCGCAAATCGAACTGCAGGGGAACACCGAGTCAACGAACCCGAACTGTGTCGAATTAAATCTACGAACTCGAATCAATGACCAATTAAATTCACGCTTCGGAGGCTCGTTGAGAAGGTGGTGGAAGATTGATTCCTTCGATGAAAATTTCCTTCTACCCTCGCGCGTTCGGTTCAATCTGACCTAGAAGCGGCACCTTTTCTTCCTGAAATGCAGAAATTGAATTAGTTCGTATTCGCTGCATGCGAGTTGAGAATTAGATTTAATACCAGAATTGAATGCCAATCGTGGTCTAATTCAATTTGTTACTTGTGTCGTCCTACTTTTGTCAGATAAACTGCGTCGTGGAGACTCGGAGACTGTTCTGAAACAGTTCGATATTGTCATGTTTAAATTGACTTCTTAATGAAAATGGCTGGTTCTTTCTACAAAATGAAAATTGTCTACGTCAATTGCAGGATTCTTCTCTCTTTCTTGAATGTACTTTGACATTCTTAAATCCTTTTAATTTTCCTACTGTTTTAGATTGTACCAGGATGTTTCTGTGAAAATCCGCAGTCTACAAATGCTAAAGAGAGTGAGATGAAAAGGGTGCGGGCCACCTTTTGCATTTTTACGACGCCATCGATGCTCTCGGTCCACCGACACGACATCGCCTGCGAAAACAGCACTCGTGCCGGTGTGTTAAGGGGTGAGATCGTTCAGATTGGACGCGCGGTGTTTCTGGCATCGAATAAGGCAGCAGGCGACTTATTCCTCGAGCAGGAAGATCGCCGATTACGCAGCAACCTCTGCGGCCATCCGTCGCAGCGAAGATCAATGTTGCTCGACCGATCTGAGAAGGCAGTCCCGCGCATTCCAGCCCGGTTTCACCATATCGAGAAGCTTGATGGAGGAGGAAGCAGCAGAAAATGAAGGGTCGCGGCCGTGCAACGATCCAGACGTCCCGGAGAAACTCCTTTTTCCGCGAGAGTCACACCTGTTGAACTTTCATAAGCGACTCTCTCGTTAAGTCGCCGTAATAGATTGCTAATTACCCTTATGCAATTTGCAGCCCTAAGCCAGCATCTCCGGAAGCCCCCTAGAGGCAAGCGTCCAACAGAGATTTGAAGTTGCAAAATATGAGCAACTAGACGGCGAATGTGCAAAATAAAAATTGTCCAAGTCGATTGTATGGCGGAGAAGTTGAATGAAAATGTATTTCCTCTTTTAATAATTTTGTGGAAAGTCGACAATAATATATCATCCAATACCACCATTTTTATTATAAATGCATAAAGATCCGTAGCCTAGTAAAGACGATTTTTACTTTAGATTGCGAATCTGTTTTCAACACGTTCACCGTGTTAATGAACCCTGAAATCATCAGATGGAGCCGCAACAGAGAGAGCTGCCTTCTTCCCGACCGAGCAAGATCATTTATCTTCCAACATTTGTTTCCTGGCCACCTTAACAGCTCTTCCAACAAACCGGACTACAAAAGTCCACTTTTTTTCTGATCATATCGATAGTCCGAGTTAAACCGGGCCTTGGGTATTTTTCGTTTTGTTCTTTTTGTTCAGACGGAGCTTCGGACAACGTTTGCTACGCAAGAATGGATTGAACGCGCGTAACAATGCGTGCTAGAAGAAACACGTGTAGAACTCACTGCTAAAACAGTACATTCGTGTAGGAACAGTACGGTCAAGTGAATTAATGCAAGTACTTGTCGAGCAATATGCAAATTCTGTGACGAAATAAAATCCTTGTAAAAAGAAGATTTTACATATTCTACTGGATCAACTGCCGATCTTCACAGGATCAATGGTCCTGTAGGATCCTTTAACGATCCTCTGAGATTTCTTCAGGGTTTCCGGTATATCTCTCAACGCTTACGGCTCTCGGTAAAGAGGGTCCAAATGAATTATTAGATGTTCGGTGCGAGCCAGCGACGGCAAGGTTAAAATGATGGATATCCCACAGAGTACCGTAGTTCTCGACCCCTCGAACTTCGCACCTGCGGTCTCGCAGGCCGATTCGGGGTCCGATTAATTCTCCTGCGTGGTTGCGTTCTGCCTAGCAGGTCCCGTTAGCTTTGCATGCACGCGCTTTCGTTCGAGGACTCGATCGTCCGGATCCAGGGTATACCGATCGTCCATTGGCTGGCGACGATTTCGCTCGCGGAAAAGTCCGTTTCCCTTTCGCGACAGGATGCCCCGAGAAATGGAGAAGGGACGTCCGGTTGGGAAATAGGTGGCGTGCATCCATCCGTTGCGGAAATAGCCGCCACGGTTCGAGGAGCCGGGAGCGGGAGAAGGAGAAAAGACGTGCCTGGTCGTGATGGACCATTCCTTAAAACAGGTGCCATTAATTTCAGTCACAGAACACTCGAGACAATGTGTGTTAGATGGCCCTCTAACCGAATCCAATGGGTATTACATTGGACAGTCCTACAACCACGTTCAATGAGATTAGGTAGTCCTCTAAGCCAATCTCCAATGTGCAGTAGATTAGATAGTCCTTTGACCCAGACCAATGTATACCAGCCTAGGCTAGGTAATCCTCTGACACGAAAATCAATGCTGCTTATACTTAATTTTAGTCATCGATGTATGAACAATTTGGTTCCTGTAGTTTAATGTAATTCGTTGGGATGTTCGCCATTTTCAATCGATTGTGGCTCGTAGCAATGTTGATCGACTGTCATGAAATTTTCAGCAACGTACACAACTGACATGAATGTACAAGACGCGGATGTCTTTGAACGTCACCTGGTGAGGCGAACGTTCTGCGTTCTCCGGAAGATCGGAGTCGTTTGGACCAATTTCGGGGAACATATTCCGACCTGGGATCAATTATGCAGGCCGTACGAATTTTGCGCAGGTTTTTGCGTGACCCGGAGGTCCCGAAAGGATCGGAAGGTAGGTCGAGGTAAAGCCTGGAATCGTCGAGCAAACGGAGGAACGAGTTCGCGGAGAAACGGTTGAACGGAGAGGACGAGAAGTCGAGAAGGTAAAGACGAACGGAGAAAGAAAGAAAGAGAGAGAGAGAGAGAGAGAGAGAAATTTTTCGTGAGAGGGGAGACACGGTGGCGAGCCCGAGTGGACGACGACATTGTGGAGGCCCAGCATGGTGGAAGCCAGCCACGAAGACGTGACGTATACACTCCAGAAGAGCGCGGTGTATAGTGCAGAGCATGGTGTGTAGCATGGCATAGTTAAAGTGGGAGAAACTGTGTATGACCGGCCTCACCGTAAGCCAGTCCCGTGTGAACGACCGTGAAGCGAACCTCGAGGCGAAACTCGATCGAGCCGTTGAAGGTTTTCGTTCTCTTCTTCTTCGTGTCCGTTCTTACTGGCAGCCACGGTGTTTCGATCCGGCCAGGCCGGCTCGGTCGAGCAACACGAGGATCATTGTCAGGGGTATTCCGAGTGGGCCCGGAACTCGGATTCGACCGTGATCCGTCGATTAGAAAGTCGGATTGTCCTGTTGGCTGGCTCTAACGGACGGCTCCGTTGTTAATAGTGCGCGAAACGCGTCGGTGTGATTCTGTGACACGGGGTGAAGTGGCTCTTTAAAATGGTGTTGAAGGATCCTTGAACAGGAATTCCCGGATAGAAACTCGAAAAAGTGGGCGGACGAAATCGCGTGGGACTTCCGTGTGTCGCGATTCCTCGTCGTGTCGAAATTCGGAGTGAAACTCTTCTAATAAGGCCACAGGTGGTGCCTGCATTGCAGCATCGTCGGCCCGCATCGCCAGTCACGGTGAAACGCCGGTAAAATTGTCACCGACAACAGGATACGATTGCCACCGACAGGATAGGAATAACTAGGATAAAATTGAACAAGGATAATCGAGAGAGAGAGAGAGAGAGAGAGAGAGTGCGGGGGAGAGAGAGAAAAGAGGGTCGGCGGTCGAAAACCGGTGAAATCGAAGTTCGCCGAAAAGCTGACGCGTACACACCGGACCTAACCGCGGCCAAGTAGGTCAGCCGGCGTGCGCGAGAGTGCGAGACCGAATCAAAGAGAAGAAAAAAGGCGAACAAGGCAGAGGAGAAGGACACGGGGAAGAGAGGAACGGCGGAAGAAGAATGGCGAGCAGCCGCCGGGGGCATCAAAGTTTCCACGATGCTCGTCGTTTTTACTCGGCATAGGCTTGCGATCCAAAATGGCGGCGATCGGCTGGTACCGTGGCACGTTTCACGACGATAAAGACTGGTCCAGCCACCTGAGGAGACGCTCCTGAGGAGAGATCCTTGATACCAGTGTCCTTGACATCAGCCCCGGCCTTGATCGACAGGAGCAACCGCGCCACTAGCGAACGCAACGCGCCTGCGTCTCGGGATGAGGGGACACTCGAGGATTATGGTCCTGGGGACCTTGGTCCTGCTGGCACTCGTAGGTAGGTCCTGGATTCTTCGAGGAATCGTCTGAATCTTTTCGAGAAACTCGTTGGATTCTTACAGGCTGATTCATTCCGGTGGTATCTTTTTATCGGCGAGACTTTAGGAAAAGAGCCTGGGAACTTCCATTTAGGATCCTAATTTGCAACGACTTCGTAGGATCCAATGACGTACTACATTATAAGATAACTCGAAAACGCATTCGAATTTATGCAGATCATAATTTCAGAGTTGTTAGAAGACATATCCCTCCGGATTTATATAAATTATAATTTCGGAGTCGTTTAAAGAAAATTCCTTTCGTTCTCCCAATTTGCCAGGTCTTGATAGATAAAATAATGCCTTTGGATCTATATAAATCAAAATTCTGGGCTCGTTGAGAACAAATTCCTTTTACCGTAAAGATGCATGAAAACGAAGTAACCCTAGAGTCGTGTCGGACTCGTAATTCGCAAGAACTAGGTTGTAAACAGTAATTGTTTGAATAAAACATGAGTCGGTAGTGCGAGCGGCGCAAAGCCAGTCTTCAAGGACCCAGGATTCACAGCGAAGTCCTTGAGCAAGCCGCTCGCTCCTTTCCTCGCCGTTTGATCTGCTTTAACGACCCGCGATCCGCACCTGAGGTCCCAATGACTGGGACTATTCGAGGCCCACTTTCCAAGGCACCTCGCATGCTCGCCGGTGCTAATGATCGTCGTGAATTACTGCGAGAAACCGCGAGCTGGCTATAGACTAGATCGCTGTCCCAGCTACACGTTGCCAAGAAAATGCCTCTCGACGAAATTAATTCCTGAACCTGTTCGATAGGTCTTTAAACCAGCCGCCACGCGTGGTCGAATCCGAAACCGGTATCTTGACCTCTGTCGAAAATTTTCGTGTCGTTCGACAAGTTTCTGGGCAGCGACTCCTTCGTCTTCGGGGCTTCTCGCTGCCACCTTTGCGGCGCAACAATTCGATAAGCGCAAGATTCCCAGGTACGCTTGCATCCCTCGAACAGAGAAAGGGTGATTAGATCAGAAAGCAAGCGGTCGCAATTACGACGTGGACTGACAACAGTCGATGATTTACTAATATTGCGCCTTGCGTAGATACCGGTAAGTAGGTGTACGCATCCGGTTCCGGATAAGTCGCCGCGCGCAGGATAAACTATTCACCATGAGAGTCTAGGAAAGCTGACGCGCGCGACTATATCTTGGAAACGCAAAAACGCGCAAGGGTTCGCCGACCCTACCGGAGCTGACCCGCGTATAAATATTTAAAAGCGACGTAAAGCTCGCGGTAATTGCCCTCTCGCCGGCGCGAAGACCATCGGCTCCTCGCCGAGAGCAACGCGTGTTAATTAGAAACGAACCGCCGCACAGTGGTTTCATACGCGATCCTTACAGTTTTATTTCCACTTATTCGTTGCGATTTTTCTACTTGTTTTGCTACAGCGCACGGGAGGAATGAGCCACAAGAAAGTCGGTTTATGGCAGTCGGTCTGCAGCAGTCTTTTCATTATTTGGAGATTGTCTCTTTTCCGTTCGCAAACTAATTATTCATTTTCTTTCATGCGACTGTGCTTCGAAGAAGATTAGTGGTAAAATTACCAGCAAGAATCTGCAAACGTGCTTCGATTCCGTTACTGTATTCGTCGAAACACTTTCCACTCGCATTGTTTCTATTCATTTGTAAATTTACAGTAGACCAGTCGGTGCAACAAAATTGCCAACAAGAATCTGCAGAAGTATTCTTTTTTTGCATTGTTTCTATTCATTTGTAAATTTAGACCAGTCAGTGTAAACGTTAAAATGCAAGTAATACTAATCTGTGAAATGCGAAGCAGGAGAAAGTGTTTCGACGAATACAGTTACAAAATCGAAGCACAACTTTTGCAGACTCCTGCTGGCAATTTCACAGTTGACTCTGCGATCATTCTGAGCACGTTTGGCGCAATATTCACAGGTACGAAGATGCTGTATTTTCTAGCTCCGCTCAGTTGAAGCCGCGTTCGAAAGCTAGGCGTTGAGAAAAGCCCGGGTGAAATTTTTCGGCGTTATTCAACGCGAGCCGAGACGTCACGGCGTTCGAGGAACGACAGAGGAGAAAGCTGCGGCATGACGCGCATTCGTCGCCTGGCACGTACCTGTTACTTTACGATTTTCACATCGCATAGAAAATCGCATGCACGGCAGAGTTAACGACATATCTTCGGCTCGCATCGCGAATTTCGACTTGTCCGGGTCGTTGGCTTATGCAAATCGCGAATTTCTCAGGGCCTAGGCGCGGTTCTACTCAAGGTTCCGCAGTCATTGACACTGGTCCATCGAACGGAATTTTGATCAGTTCTATCTTCTTTTTTCTTTTTTCGATTCCATCTTCAGGAGTCACCGACTCGCTTGACGCAATTCCTCGCGCATTTGCATAATATACTCGTCGCGTGATCTCTAACGCGGATGAGCGACGAACTCAGGCTAACGCAGAGTTTCGTCACCGGACTTTCGCCCAACCGCGTTAGCCGTGAAAGTGTCACGAAATCGTCGTAACAAGGCGGCCGAACGGAAAGTCGATTGGTTCACCAGGATTTCGTCTGGCAAAATGGTGACGGGGAAATATGACGTTCCGAGAAATGAACCATGTGAATCGTCTGATCCGCTTTCACGCGGATCCACGTTCCAAAACGTCCAGATCAGATCCGAGATTCGATACGACGCTCTGTCTATTTGAGGAAACCGATAGGATCGCCGGAGAGATCGTTAGCTAATTGCTGCGAGAAGATAGATCATCCGGCGACAAATTAGGATATCCGGGACGCGTAGAGGCCTGAACGTAGGAGGGAACCTAATTACTTTTTTTAGGAGCAACGGCACGAGTTCCTTAAATAATTCCGAAATTAAGCTGGTGGTGATGCAAGGTGAAGTCGACAGGTTCTACGTCACGATTAATTGCAAATAACTGAGCTGGTATTCGTGGGAATGACGATACTGATTAAAAATCCGGGTATACTTGAACTGGTAGAAAAATATTTTAGCTTGTAAGGAAGCAGGAAAAATTGAATACTTAGTGCTGAATTTATTGATTGAAGGATTTCGAGGATCTCGCAAGATTCAAATATACGAATGCGGATAAAACTGGTTATTGTATGGTTGCCAGCCTTTCAGGATCCCTCAGAGGATCAGATCGATCGATCCTCGAAAATGACGAGTGGCAGGCCGAGTGAACGGCCCCGGAACACCTGTCGAATCTCTTAGGGGAGCCACGAAATGTCGCGTTCGCCGGCGAAAAGAATAAATATTGGGCTGGAATGGTGTACCGTTAACTCTGCCGTTACCGCCTCGAGAGACGGCGCATAGCCCGGTCTACGCTTCCACGGATAAACCCCTTCGACGTTTCTTTCTTCTTGCCACGAGCCAGACGCTGTTAGAATTGCGTCACGGGGTCACACAATGCTCTAGCGGCTCTAGGCGAATATTAAATCCACCTGTTCGAGCGGGATTCCCGACTTCCTGGCTCTTTCCTCCACGGGGAACACCGCGATCGATTGTGCTGCTATCGATCCAGCTTGCTGGCAGCACGGTGACAGCGCTCTGTGCCCTGGATTGCCCTCGAGGGCACGGCTCGGGAGTCAGAGACACGATAAAGCTATTTATTTAATCATACTTCGAGAAGGGCATTGCTTTGTTCTCTTCAATTTTCAAGACAGAATAGTATTTCGTACAAAAAGTACGTTGGATACATGGAGTAGACTGTCCCGGGTAGGCGTGGCATCATGGCCCTCGATTTTGGACAAGCCTAAGCTCTGCTACATTGTGTAAATTTTGTATATGTCTGGCGAGGACCCTTTTGGATAGGTGTAACTTCGTTTCTTTGAAATTTGTTGATATTAAGACAGTGTCCCACGGGGCAATCTATGCTTACATATAGTGGGGAGTGTTCCGAGTAGGCGTGGCTTCGCTATCACCAATTTTGACCCATCCTAGTCTCTGCCCCACAGTGATATCTATGTCCATGCTTCATACGGTATGTTCCTAGTAGGCAGGGCTTCGATTCTCTCGATTTTGACAGAGTCAGAGCAGTGGCCCACGGGGGAATCTGCGCTCACACCAAGTGCAAAGTGTCCCGAGTAGGCGTGGCTTCGCTACCCCAAATTTTGACCCATCCTAGTCTCTGCCCCACAGTGATATCTATGTCCATGCTTCATACGGTGTGTTCCTAGTAGGCAGGGCTTCGATTCTCTCGATTTTGACAGAGTCAGAGCAGTGGCCCACGGGGCAATCTGCGCTCACACCAAGTGCAAAGTGTCCCGAGTAGGCGTGGCTTCGCTACCCCCAATTTTGACCCATCCTAGTCTCTGCCCCACAGTGACATCTATGTCCATGCTTGATATGGTGTGTTCCTAGTAGGCAGGGCTTCGATTCTCTCGATTTTGAGAGAGTCAGAGCAGTGGCCCACGGGGCAATCTGTGCTCACACCACGTGCGAAGTGTCCCGAGTAGGCGTGGCTTCGCTACCCCCAATTTTGACCCATCCTAGTCTCTGCCCCACAGTGACATCTATGTCCATGCTTGATATGGTGTGTTCCTAGTAGGCAGGGCTTCGATTCTCTCGATTTTGACAGAGTCAGAGCAGTGGCCCACGGGGCAATCTGTGCTCACACCAAGTGCGAAGTGTCCCGAGTAGGCGTGGCTTCGTTGCTCCCAATTTCGGCACACCCAAGCCCCCGTCCCACGGTGGAATCTAGGTCCGCGCTTCACGCGGAATGTTTTCAATAGGCGGGACTTGGTTGCTCTCGATTTCGACGGATCCAGGCGAGTGCCCCAGGGGGCAATCGTTGCCCACGCCCGGCGTCGAGGAACAAGGAAACGCGGCCGTGTATCGCTTCCAAGCGGCATTCCACCGGCGTATGCCAGAGGCCGTTGAATATCGTCGTTGCATACATACCTCGATCGATGGTATCCAGAACCGGTAATCATTTTTCTGGACGCGGCGCACGTAAGACACAAACTGTGTTACCTCGTTACCTCGTGAGACGCATGTTTACCGCGGGGTTCACGCGATGTCTCACTCTTGTATTTTCTCGAAGTCGCTCGCCTGTGAAGCGGTACGTAGTCTTTCCTCCCGCCCCCGCGATCCTCGCTGAAGAGAAAAATCCGATAACTCGCGCAAAGTATCACGAGCAGGAGTAAAAAGGAGCGGAGGAGGAATCGGAGTGTCGGGAAGAGGATTCAGGTCAAGACGATTCAAACGAACGAACCGAAAGAGGTTTCACTAGATCGGAGTATTACTGTTCGAAATTAGAAAATAGCTCTGAAGAAGTCTAGTCGATGAAGATATTGTGCTAGCATTCGCGAGTACTATACACTCTGCTAGTTACAGAGAAGAAAAATGAGAAGTGGGCGTCGTTCTTACAGGGTTCAGACGATGAGTTTCGAGGGTGAGCTAATAGAGGATACCCGGCTCCCGATTCAGGAAGATCCGAATCCGATCGCGAGAAGGCTGCATTCCGGTCGGCGCGACAGAATCAACCATGCGATTCACCTACATTCTCACGGCATGCCTGCTGGTCGGTCTCACGTCGGGAAGGTTATGGTGTTCACGTGAACACCGTTAGCCGCGTGCGCTGATAATTATTGTTTCTGCGACTCGGAAGCGAAGCGAGCAAATCGGAAACGAAAGTCCTTCGAGTCTGTCGGTCAGCAGACCGCAAACTCGCGGCAGTCACGCGATCGGGTGGATCGATCGATCAAGGGCGCCCTAAACGACAAATTAGAGCCGCTGAAGCGGGCTGCAACATCAAAGGAAATTCCCGCGTTCGACGTGCAATTGATCGACGGTCTCGGAGACGCGTCGCTGCTGCTACTGCTCCTGCCGATTTACCCATATTCTCACGCCGATTGGCAACGTCGATGCCTTCGCGGCACGAACGACGCGTCTAGGAACGCTCAAGTTCACGGGTAATGTCAGCTACAACCGAAACCGTAATTCTCGCCGGCGATAATAACGCGACCTCCCCGGCGCAACAATGCACCTGCATTTCCATAATGCAGCGAGGAGAGAACTGAAGTAGCTCGCGCTGCGGCTAACTGTAGATCCAGCCTCCCCGCTTTTAGATTTCTGTTGTGCTATGCGTTTTAGCATGCTTTGAGAATCACCACTGATTCATAGCGTTCCCCGTGCGACACTCGGAATGGAGGATTAGATTGATTGTACAGTTGGAGCGGAGTCGCAACGATGTCTTTCGAAGGGACACGGTTCGGATAATTTTAACGAAGCTGGATACACGGCTGATGATCAGATACATGTCGGAAGCAGCCATTAACAACACGAGGAGAATTTTAAAAAGTTCTCCGCTGCATCGACGATTCTTTTTCTGCTGTTTCCACGCGAGTTGGAGAGGGAGCATCGAGAGCATGGTGCTCGCCGAGTAGAACGGAGCACCGGTTACCTTAATTGCGATCGCGAGCGGGCATTTGTTTGGAAATCATGTCGCTCTGTGCGCCGTCTAATGAGCAATTAGCGAATTAGATCCTCGGAGATGAAAATCGTCGTTTTGCAGGCGCATCTTGCGGCCAGGTTGGTCAGCGTTCCATCGCCTCGGTCAAGAAATTGAAAAATCGACTGAAAGCTAATTAATTAACTACCAGACGGCTATAGTGACAGTGTGAATCATCCCTGAAATCGCTTGAAACCTCGAAGAACAACTAGAAAAATAGGACAAACAATTCTTGAGAAGTCTATGATTCGAAATATCAAATAAATTGAGCGTGTAATGAATAGACTGCGGAGCTTTATGCAAAATAAAAATGTTCTGCATCAATCGCAAGGGACGGGAACCAGACTAATTATGGGAACCAGATTAATTCTTTCTTGAAATTTTTACACGTTGAAAATAATATGTTATTTGAATGTTTCTCCTGTTTTAAATTGCACCAACCGATTTTTATTATAAACGCATAAAATCCGCAGTGTGGTAACGAAGGAGAAGGAGTATTTTGATTGTTAGAGATTGGATCGAAGCGGAGCGGTTTTCGAAACGGTCGCAGAAAGTTGGTGAAAGGTGTAGTGAATGAAAGATAGCATGCAATAACATATGCATGCACTTTCTAGGGAACAAAGATTATCGGCGACCTGTTACTTTCCAGAGGATCGAGGAGACTTGTTCGTTCCAGGGGTCGATTCGGCGATCGAAATCGTTCGCGTGTTTCCATGCGGCTATACACAATTCAGGACAGTCGATCGTTACTATCGAGTCCGAAGGATCTATACGTGGCGGCGCGGCGCGCGGTGTCCGCGAGTGTAGTTTCACTCAAATTGCTTCGCGCGTCGCTGAATTGTTGCATGGAAATCTCCCCATTGTTTCTGTCCCGTCCGCCGCGGAATTTTAATGCTGAAACTGTGCCGGACGACAACCGTGAAATACGGCGCGGCGCGCACGCGTCTCGGCTAACAGCTCGCAATAAAAGTGATATCGGGGATAATTGTAAACGCTTGAGGATCGCGTGATAGATGCGAGAACGAAGATTCACGGGGAATTCGAGGATCGTACTGAAGATCGCGCGCCGGCTCACCCTCCCGTACGATCAAAAGGAATTTATACAATGTCGACGTACCTTTTTCACTCGCGACAAAGCGGAAGAGGAGACGCCGAGGATCGAGAAAGGGCACGGCGAGACGAGCAGACAGAACGAGAACGAGAGAGAGAGAGAGAGAGAGAGAGAGAGAGAGAGAGAAGGAAAGAGAAAGAGTAGTAATTTCATACGCGTCACGTCCACGGTTGGTCAAACCACTCGATACCGGCCTCGAGAATGTCAACCTCTCGAGTACCGTTCGCCTTCCCGATCGGCCGTGGATCTTCTCGATTTTTTGCAACTCTCTCGATCACGACCCCTCCACTCCTCGATCGATAACACGACGTTTCTTGTGGTCACCGCGAGATCGGCTGAGCAGACGATCCATGGACGTCCGCGCGATTGAGTGACACCCTTCTTCGTTTAGTTGCATTTATTTATTAAATAGGAGATCGTTCGATGGAAAGGAAAGTGTACGAAAATTCTCAGGGTTATGTTAGGGTAGCTATACGAGTATTGGTTGTGTTGTGGGATCTTGACTGGCTTTGTAGAAATCGAGAGCAACTAGACCACGCCCAGACCACGCCCCCTGGGGTACTTTCGACACTGAAAGTAACGAAATCAAGCCACAGAGCAATTAAACCACGCCCACTAGGAGCACTTTAGATAAAAAGCGCAGAGTTTGCTGCGAGAAGGGTTTCCCACGCGCGCAAGGAGGGTCTTGTTACACCGCTTAATCAGGATACCATCATCTACCTCCTCGCAGGGCAATTAGGGGCTTCGGTGGTCGATGAGGTTCTTCCGTAGCCTCGTCGCGGTGTCCAGGCACGAGCGCCCTAGCAAATTTATGCAGAAGCCTAAATCGCGGTTTGAATCGTTTTTGTCTTTTTGCAGGTGTGTCGGCCATCCAAAACGATCGAACGTCCTCGAAATCGACCGCGGAAGACATGGTTCTGAGCGCGAGCGGGTACACAGGAGCGGAAAGGACGTCGAGCGTGTTCGATCAGGACGGATCGCCGACTTTCCAGAGGACCGTACCAGCATTTCAATTAGAAAGCTCGAAGAGCGTCTCCGGTTTCGATAAGAGCGACGGCAGGTTCGAGGACACCAGGCACGAGGAGGCCATCGACGAGCTGACGTCCTCGAAACACGTTGATCACATCGACGGGAACAATATAGAGGTCAAGCCCGGGGAATACTATCGGTGGGTCCATTAATCTTGTCCAGAGGCGTGCATCCCCTGCCGGGGATCATTAATCGAGAAACCCGACTCATGGATCCTTATTACCCATGTTCCCAGCAGAATCGCGTTGACAACGAGAGAGCCCGTGTCGGGGGAAGGACAAGGGGCTCCGCAGGGACCAAAACTCTTGTCGGAGCCCCATCAGCTGGTTGGAGCGTCGTCCCAACGTGCACAGAACCTGCAGGCGATCGATCAACAAAGACAAGCTCGCCAAGAGATCCCCAGGATCTTTAGCGAATACGCTCCGCCGCCGATCCTGCAGACAGCGACTCCGGGACAACGGCAGGCGAACTCTGACATCCAGGACATCATCACCGGGCTCTTCAAGTTCATGCACGGCAATGTCAACGTCGCTGCCAACACTGTCAGACCTCTGCGACCGATCCAAGCTACTAGGTACGTACACTTAGGTTCTGTAACTTGTTGCATATGAAGTGTGTCCAACTTCAATCCACCATGGACATCAACTTAATGAAAACAAGAAATTTTCTTCTACAGGATCAACAACAGAGGTCCACCAAGAATTTCGGACGTCCCTCCCCTGCCTCCCGATTTCGATACTCCTGGAATGAATCCTCCGCCTCCTCCACCGGATCATCCTTACCCCTTTGAGAAACCACCAGCTCCGGAGAGACCTTTGGTCAATCAACTACCGCCCGAAAGGCCTATCAGACCGTTTCTGAACGGAGTCCCGCTGCCAGAGCAGATCGTTCCTCAAGGAAACCATCCGTGGAATTGGAATCGACCTGGTAACGTCACTTGGATTTCTATTTTTGATTTCTGCCTGATCGTTTTGATGTTAATGGGTCCTGTTCCCTTTCCAGGAAGTAACAGACGACCCGTGCCACCCTACAAACCTCTACCACCTTCTTTGGACTCTGCGTACCATCGTGATCAGGACGAGAATGACAAATATCCTGACAAAAATCTATCTCCTCCCAATCGAGATGAATCAACAGAGTCTTCTACCAAAAAAGAGGAGAATGATCGCAACGAAACTACTACCAACAGTCTAGAGGACACAACGAAGGTTCACGATGGGGCTAATCAAGATGACAAAGCGAATAGCTCGATCCAGGAGCCTGGGATGAAGGACAACCATAAATATCCAGCTAAAGACAATAGAATAAGCAACGAGAAGACATCGACGCCCAATTCAGAGACTAGCCAATCCAACCAGGTGTCCGATGTGAAACACGAAGAGGCTCCGAAGCCCGTGATCCCCTTGGAGATCAAGCCCACAAAGTCGACGAAGATCGGCGACCACAAGGATGCTACTTCCAACGCGAACCACGGAAACGAGAAGTCGACGATCGTCAAAACACCGACGAAAACCTTCTCGACGCTGAACATCGAAACCAGCTCGTCGGTGCAGGTGATCGAGCCTACGACAACGAAGGCTATTGTCCAACCGACAGCATCTACTACGAACAGATCCAACAATATTACAAGCTCCTCGAGCTCGATAGCTCTGGAGCCCAGTACATCGATTGACGTAGAAACCTCCACGAGCTCGTCGATTTCGACGGAGACTCTGCCCTCGACTTTCACAAAGGTTACGACTACTTCGGAGAGGACTGTAGTTCACACACCTGTAGCCAACACTTTCGCCAAAAACCCAGGTAGAGTATCCGCGGTAGAATGAAGATCTTGCAGGCGGTATCGCATTCGATCTATAATGAATGCATCCGGGCCGGTCTCTGCGGAGAAGTACGGTTAATTAATCTCCTTTGTCGAGAAGCTAGCAGCCGTCATGGTCAATTAATTTCCTTTGTAGCCCCCACGGATCGCTATGCCTACCGACCCCGACCTGGAATTGTTCTCGACGACACCTTGGATTACACGGGACCTCAAGGACTGGCCACCCAACGACCCTACCCTCCGCCGAGACATCCGCCTATCGGTGATATTTTTGATGTCACGGTCTCGGCTATCCAAGGCCCCGGCGGTGGAGGCTCCGGTAAGCATCGACGCGTTCTATTCCACAGAACCTGAGACCCCAACAGCTTTCCTCTGTACACTTTCTTTTCTTTTTATCTTTAGGAGAGGGAGTTAGGGTGCCGATAAACGGAAACGCCGACGTGATCCTGACGTCCGCGGTAGAAGGTCAGGGCTTCGTCAGCATCGACGGCAAGAGGACCTATCTGAACCTGTTCGAGAACTCTGATAGGACGTCCACGCACGTGCAGCCGCAACCGCAGCCCACCAGGACGCAGGCACCTGCCGTGGTTGGCACAGGGTTAGTAAATCTGAAAAAGATAATGTGAAGATACAGACTCCGAAACAAGACGATACCAGCCATGGTTTTAATTCCATTGCACCCTATTATATACTGTCTGTATTCCCTTGTTAGACCCATTCTATTCTGTGCAAGAATTTATTTAGGTGGCCTATTGTATGAGACACATCGAAAATCGCTTTCTCTAACTCTGGATTTTTCCTGCATTCATTCAGATTCGCAGTGCCCCAGCCCGACCCACCTACAGCTAGTCCAAGACCAACCGGTCCAATTAGAAGATTGACCTTCCACAGAAGGCCCACTCAACCTCCAGTTAGGATCGACACCTGTATAGTTGGAGACACGAGCACCTGCGATGTCAGTCAGCATGAGGCCTGTGCCACGGTCCAGGGAGTCTCTGCGTGCCACTGCAAGCCGGGATATGCTAGGCTGCAGCATTCCCTGCCTTGCAAGAGTCAGTATAGAGTTGCATCTAGCTTAGCTACCTCTTTCCTTAAAGATCTAATCATTTTTCGTCTCCTTTCTACGAGTATTTTCGTCTCTGATATCACAGAAGTGTTCCCAAGCTCTTCTAGTTCCAATTTCGTAAATGGTCGTCCAGCTAAATCAGATGACAGTTGTTAGTCATGTTCTCTGTCAGCTAAGCTTTCGTTTAACCACACAGAATCTCAGTTTTAACTAGTGCTGTGCGTGTACAACTTATTACAGTGAATTTTCGATATATATCAACAACACGGGTCTTGCCAGTGACGTGTGTCGTCCAAGGGACATACCCGAGCCATGTTATGTTTACACTCCGCGGCGTCCGAGGCCTCTCAAGCTTCGTGGTAGTGGCGATAATTCCGCGACGTTTATTATCAGGCCCTGGCGACATATATATAGAGAAATCACTGTAATTGCAAAATCAAGACGTGTTAGGAGCTTCGTAGGATATCCGAGGCTAACATGGTATTAAATAGAGGCTTCTCGGTGACAGGGATCATAAGCATCGTGGTGTCCATCAGAGTGGACAAGATCTACGAGAAGAAGTTGGTCTGGGACCGAGGGTTCACCGACAAGGACTCGGAGTCTTATCAAACCCTGGCCTACGAAGCGAATCGCGCAGTAAGCTGATCACGCATTATTGTTTACAATTTACCAAGCAATGGGAGCACCGATTTAATTATTTTTTGTCCTCGTCAGATCGAGTCAGCCATGTCGATGACACCGTTTTCGGACGAGTACATGGGCTCCTCGGTGAACGGTGTTTACCAGGGCGACGTGAGTCAGGGGCAAGGGGGTGTCTTTGTGAATGCAACTTTGAAACTCACTTACGAGCCGAGAACAATTAGGCCAAGCCTGGCAGGGGATCTGCAGAAGCATCTGCTCGGCGTTATTCACCGGCGTAGCAACAATATCGGGAACAGTGCTCTTTACGTAGACAGCCCGCCCGGATCTATATCGAATCTGCAAGGTCTGCACGTCGAAACGCGCAAAATTGCACTTCCCGCGAGCAATCAATTTAACTACACTAACTTCGTAACATTATATTTATAGACCTGGACGAGTGCGCCTCGTCGGAGCTAAACGACTGCCATTCGTCGGCGACGTGCGCTAACAACTGGGGCGGGTTCACCTGCGCCTGCAACCCTGGACTGAAGGATCCTCATAAAGACGATCCGAACGAGTCCGGAAGAACGTGCATATCTTGTCCCTCGACATACTGCAACAATCGAGGCTCGTGCTCTTACCAGGGCGACCATATGCAGTGCACGTGAGTGTATTAATAATCTGGAAGGGTCGTCGAAGGGCTCTGACAACCTTCGGATCCTCCAGTTTCTGAACGATTGACTTTTTTCGCAGGTGCACTGGAAATTATTATGGGGCACAGTGCGAGGTCGATGGCGAGGTTCTGGGGGTGGCTATAGGGGCGTCGGTAGCAGCTTTAATAATTATAGTTTTGACGCTTGTGTGTCTCGTCATGTGGAGGTAAGGATGATTATATCCTTAGCACATCCATCGATTAATTTGTGTATTAACGATTGTGGGGGTTGCAGTCGAAGGTGGTCGAGGGAGCAAAAATCGGTTGGATCGCCGGTTTATGGTTACATACAAGGTGGTATTCCTGGCACCCTTCCAGGCACTCTGGCGAGGGTGGGATCTGTGGGCACCCTAGCTTCTGTTAAGCAAGGACCACCCACTAATCTGCCACCCTACATGTGGGCGCACTTCGGAGACCACATGGCGACTGCCAATGTCTACGCGGTGAGTGATGTTTAGCGGATCTTTGTGCAAAATTGCCTGCACCAGTTGCGACATACAGTTTCCTTTTTTAATAGTCCCAGCAAGTTGAGAATCGGCATTCTGAAATTCTTTGAGTTCTTCTATCGTTTTAAATTGCACCGACTCGTTTTTCTTATATAATGATTTTCTCAATATGAGAAAAAGGTCTTAAAAATTCCTCTAAATCCGATTTGTCTCCCGTGGACCCAGACGGAGCCCATGGGTCCGACCAGGCCGAGTTCAGCAGTGTTCGGCTACCCTCCCATAAACGTCCATGGGACTTTACCGCCAGTTCCGCTGCCGAGACTCCAGCCACCGTTGAGATCGAGACAGAGACACCAGCCGGACCCGGACAGCTCGGATTCCGAGCCTCAGGATAAGGACAGGGCCGATTTGATTCCCCAAAGCAGCGGATTCCACGTCCCCAGGCCAAAGTCTAGGTCCTCCTTAGCCGTGGGTATATCTAAATTGATTTGACGTTGTTTCCCCCGTTTGCAGAGTTTTCACAAAGTTGTTACCGTCGTTTCAGAATCAAAGCGGAATATACAACGACGTGGAGTACGACCAGGGTGACCTGCACCATTTATCGAAAAACAATATCCCGATGTCCACTTACAGGCCGTACTATCGAACGTGAGAACCGGGGCGAAACTAATTTAGTTATAAATCGTGACTTGTACCAGTTACTCGAACGAAAGAACGTTATTCCGACGGAACACAGCCCGTTGTGTTAATATCGGCTCGCGTAAGTCATTCCCGGCGTTATTACTTATAACTGTCTAGCGATTTACTTGTTGTTATTATTAGATATTTATTATCTTGACACTATCTTCGAGAGAAACCCCCCTTCACCCCCCCCCCCCAGTGACATCGTGAGAAGTTGAAGGAAGGGTGCATACGGACGGACTAGTATTAAATCGATGGCTCCTTTTGATTACTATCTAGGTTAATACTCGTGTTAAATAATACATTATTTATATCGTGAATGTCGGCCGATCCTGTTCGGTGCACTTTAAATCGTCGTCTTGCCGAACGAAAGACGATTAATTTCTGTTGCGTAAAATTTAAGAATCTGTTGTTTGGTCATCCCATCGGTCCCGTCATTTTTTTAACAAGTACTTTCAGTTGAAAAATATAGTACTACGCTTCGTTTTAGTCGTTGCTTGCAATCGTTTCTTTCCATAAGCTATGCAATTTTTTGATTCGATAGAATACTGCGATGCATCGGAAAAGGAAAAGATTTCTTTACGGGATCTGAAGGATTACTGCTTGTACTTCAAAGACGTTCTTAAAGGATCTCTCTCTCTCTCTCTTATAATAGGCGCTTTTAACTGCATTGAGCATTGCTATTTTTTAAATTCATATAGCTCACGATGCCAAGAAATGAATCTTGTTAACTTACATTCTTTGTGTTCTTTCTTTTCAATTAGAAAGTTTCACTTGAATGCACACTTTAGAATAACAGGATCCATCCTGTGGGTGCAGAGAAATCACTTATAAATGGCGTGCGACAAATGAAAACTTATGGGATGATCTGATACTAACCGAGGATCCTTGCCGCGTGGAGGATCGGAGGACAGCGTGCGACAAATTATTCGTAATTCACCATGTAACTTCTGTAATTGTACATTATATATTTTTGCAAATTGAATACAATATACATTTGAAAATTCATGCGCGTCACATGGTTCTCCCTTGAAACTCTCCGATGCCCAGATCGATGCCGACTATAATCGAACGGCGTCCGATCGGCCGCCGGAAATACTGTGCGCGTAATGAGCAAAAACGTTAAAACCACTTCGCTGCTGTTGTCTGGCAACTTCAACGGACATCGAGTACATCTCGTTTACGGGAACGAGAGCGGATCGATCGAGAAGATCTGCTTTTGTGCGGGAAAGCAAGTAACACGGTCGACGCTTGGCGATCGATGGATCGTCTCGCATTTCGGAGAACGCGCGCTTTTCGAAAAAGACGCTCTTCCGTTTCGAACACGGAAGCGTTCACCTTTCTCCGTTCATTCACTTTCATTTTAATCACATGTACACTCTGGTTCCCCATACGCGTCGCTCTTATGGCACCTGACCAAGGAAAAGGAAGAGAGAGGACCTTGGAGCACGTGACGATTCTTTTACACAGAGTTCTGCATAAGTACATTCATAAGTTTTCAAGCGGAGACGAACGGAGTGCATCCATTTATTATTACAATTAACTTTGTCGTAGACTCGAAAGACGAAATTCATAAATAGATCATTTTCCGCCGTTTCGCGTTATGTGTGTATATATTATATGTATACTCATATATATATATATATACATATTCTTTGTGAACATGCGGGAATCGTGATAAAAGATTTGTGATCCTCAGAGTCCTATCGTAAATGTATATCGCAGAATGAGAATGATAAGAAAATACGTCACCGAACGTCGACAAATATATATGTATATATAAAACATTGTATAATTCAACATCTCTCGGCTAAACTCTCTTACCGTATCGAAATTGATATAATTTATATATATATAATATATATATATAATTAAATATATCAATATAATAAATATGAAATATTGATAAATATATATGTATATATATAATAATCATCATCCTCGTGATAATGTCAATAACTTTTCTTCTGATATATTTAGCAATATCCTGAACGATAGAGAGATTAGGTCTTTCCTTTCACTGCTTTTCCTATCTCGTTCGGGAAGATATGAAACGCTTGAAAGATCGGTCCCGGGATTTTACCATACGATACGACGCAGGTGTGTTCCTGTGTGAATGCGACGAGGGTTCTTCCCATGCTCGATTTTTCGGTGACCAAATAAGTTTCCTCGCGGCGAGTGCATCGAGCGAGAGCACAGCTTTCCCTCCTTAGCGTCTCGCCACGGTTTATCGCTCCACGCCCACACCAATTCACGGAATCGTGCGTTCCAGGGCTTGAAACCGTTCCGAAAATAACCGTTTCGAACCGTTCTATACAGGTTCCGATTCGAACAGTCACAGACAACCATTGTTCGAAATGTTATGGAAAACCGAAAGTACCATTCCGTTCGTATTGTCGTTTCTAGAATTGATTCTTGTTTATCCTCTCCATTAAAGCTTACTTCGAGCCGGTCATTTATATTAAGGAACATTTATATTAAGCACAATTTCGAATATTGAATAACACAGTGAGTTTTCACGCTTTGTTAGAAATTCATAACATGTATGTCTCTTCTTCCGTATACGAATTTGTAAAAAATGTGCACAGTAATCTTCAGCTGCAACAGTGATGTCAATTTCGAGAAAGACTTGGAATCATTTCTGAGTTCTTCGCCATAGTAATGATTCTTTGAAACCATCTCAAGAATTAGAATCGATTTTAGAACAGTAGTCAAGCCCTGATCCAGATCAGACCGTCAAATGCTTGTCCACTTCCGTTCACCTCTGACGTAAAAATTGATTAATCTCAACTTCAATTACACGAACATTGCTCGCACGATTTTGTTTAAAGTACAGAAGCAACACGAGCATTTATCTGTTTCGGTCCAACCGCGCAATCGTCGTGTAATGGGAAACAGCCTCAGTCGCTCGACAAGGGCTCGCTTTTCACTCTGAAAGGGAAAACCGTGGTGACGCGTTGGCACCCGGGTCGAAGAGAAACGTATGTCGATGATAGAAGACAAAGAGAACTAGTGAAAGATACTGGAAGGCAAAGAGTGGACGAACTCTTAAACTATCGACGGGACCGACGGTTCTTCAATCGGTCGACGAACCGACGATCCGGTTGCGTTCGCTCGTCGGACAGCTTTCGGAAAATCATCGTCGCCGTGGCGGCTAAAGAGAGTCGAAGATCGCGTTAGCAGAGAGGCAAGAATAGCGACAGCTTTTTGTATCTCCAAGTTTTTCGTTGTTCGCACCCGGGATCCGGTGGATACACGCGTTCGTTGACTCGTTGAAGATGATCATTTCGATGTGGGCAATTGGTCGTGCGGGGTCCTTTAATACGGGCCCTGGATTTCTCGCGTTGCACCTGACAACGGTGGGAATACCGACTATTCAACCTCGATTTCAACAATTCTAGAGGATAATATACAAGTCCCTAAAGATGTCTGGAAAATATCAGCCACCGGTACTTGATTGTTTGAAAGATATTCGTGGTTCAAGTTACTTAGTCCCAGAAGAATGCTTTTAATTGTTTATATTTTTGGAATTATCGATCAGCTGCGGCTAACATTTTGCATACATCACGAGGGACCTGTGTGGTACCGCTCTGCAAAATTTTGATGAAATCGAAATAGCACAGACGGAGTTCCAGCCTTGTGAGTTCCGACGCGACGCGACGTTACGGAGGGTCGACGAGCGAACGCACGGTCGTTAAGCATCGGTTTCCGTAGTATACAAACAGTAGACAAGTATAGCTTGTAGGTATTCAAAGTAGAAAGTGTAAAGTATCACAAGAATTACAATAATCGTAATAATGTTACGTTATCCTCGGAAAGATCAAGTTCCTTGCCGTTAACGTTTTGCTATCGATTGCACAGTAACGGTTTAAGCGCTTTTCAGTCGCGCCTGTGTCGGAGGACGCGCTCTTCTATACGGTATTACAACGTGTGACACATGTAGTATCGTCGAGGAGAAAGGCTTTTCTTCTTGTTTGGCCCTCCTCGGTGAGTTTCGGAGCAGTTTCGCCCGTTAAATACAATCAGTCTTTAGACACAATAACGATAACGATACAATATACCATCGATAGAGCAAAGCCATGACAAAGATTCTCACTCGCGAACGTCGACGTGTATGCGCGCGCGTACGTTATGCATGTTATGTATGTTATGCACGGAGACGAGGACACTTATATGAACAGCGACTCGAAACTCGACATACGGTCGATCGCCGACGCTTCGCAAAAAAGACTTTTAACCGTTCACGGTCTCGACCGTTTTTGCCATTTTGTTCCAGCCGGTCCATTTTTACTTGACCGCTTTCTCGAACACGTGCAGTTTCGCTGTGTTTGAATCGTTCATGCGCACGAAATAGGATCATATTCGAATCGTTACATATTAGAACCTATAATTTATGTGTGATATCGTTTCAAAGATTCTCTGACATGCGACGCTTCATATTTTCTTCAAACGTTTTCGCACATTCTGCTAATGCTTTCACTGTTCACTGTTTCACAGTTTGTAGTGTGGAGACCGTTCTCGAGGATCGTCAACGCTGATTGATAAATGCGCGAAATTTTTCCCGGTAGAGTTCAGTTTGACACGAGACCAGCTGGAACGAAATTTCGAGCAACACTCGAATTCGGACCGTAAAGGGTTCGCCGAGAGGAAACGAGGAGGTGTCAGCATAGCCTGGAAGTATAACGAGCAAATACTTATGGCGAAGACTTTCGTCGGGGAGAGAAAAGGCAGCGCAGATCACGATTATTAGCCGCGGCACTTGTTGGCCGCGATTATCGACACAGACGACACACGATCCTATTTTACTTTGCTTCTCCACCGGTTAACGAACATTTTGATTTCGATTTCGCGAAAGTTGTAAGCGCGTCGCTCTGGAACCGCGCAAATCGATTCTTGGATTTCTCTCTCTCTCTCTCTCTCTCTCTCTCTCTCTCTCTCTCTCTCTCTCTCTCTCTCTCTCTCGTGGGAACAAGATGCAAGGGGGGATGCGAATCGAAAAATTGCGATTCGGTTCCAGTATTTCCGCGCGGAGACGCGTCTGCGATTTTCGCCAAGCAACGATCGTTATCAGCGAATTGATTTGACCGAATTTCTCAGCCCGCAAAAACAATAGTGCATGCACCTACCAATTCCCTTAGGCCATACGACTGATTTTGACGATGGAGATGTCGAAGCGAACGATCGTTACCCTGCGGAAACTTCCCTATAGCGATGAGTAGCTTAAGTCGGCTTCGCTTGCGGCGGAGGCGCACGTGGTGCCGTTCCGATCGCGATCGGCCTGTGGTACCGGTCGAAGAATTGCTCTAATGTCAACACGATTCCGAGACCGGTCCCTGGATCGGTGTTAATAAAGGAATCCAAGTTGTTCTTGCACGCTGGAAGTGTGGCAGAACAAAAAAAGAAAACAGTTTCGTGAGAATCTGACTTGCTTCAGAGATATGGTAAACTGCTGTTAGAACCAAGATAGTCCAGGCACGGGCACAGATTGCCCCTCGGAGCTCTGGCTCCGTCGGGAGTGCCGAAGCCACGCCCACTTGGGCTCTGGCTCCGCCCAGAGCAACAGACCTCCGCCTACTTGGAGCACTGGAGAGCAAGGTACGGTTGGGAACTTGGGATTTGACACAGAGGCAGCACAGAAATATGTAAATTAGGCACTCCTTTGCCTGATCACTCGGCAGTCAATACGAGTGGTTTATAATTTTTGGTAAATCGGGGACTGAGTGTTTAGGGGCAGTTTGGTACAACCCACGTGTCAATTGCCAAGCTCTCGATACTTCGTAGAAAGCAATCAAAGGGTAATTAAAAATTGGAAGAAATAATAATTTTGCTCAACCGGAGAGAACGCTTGGAGCCACCGTGCGCTACCTGAGGGCAATCTGTGGTGCCATGCCTGTCCCAGGGGCCATGAACGTACTTGGTGTAGAGATCGGCGGGTAATCCGGCGGCGTCTTGATCCATGTGCCGTCCTCGCGTTTCATGTGATGCCGATCGGACGCGAACTCTCGCAAAAACACGCTGGCTGGCACCACCCTGAACCTCCTGTGATGCTCCGGCTGCACCACGTCGTCCGACCTGTACGTTTCCATCGCGTATTTCCAGAAATGCGTCGGAAACGGCAACGCGCTATCTAAATCGTACACAACCGCCCTTTCGTCGGGTGCGTAGATAAGGATTACGTGGTAGTCCTACGCATACAACAGACAAACACGTTGTTTCCCCTACCAAAAAAAAACATAGGAGAAGCTCGAATCGAAAAGTTGCCAGCTTCTCCCGGAGTGTGTCTGTTAACATTTTTTTAGCGATCAAACTGACCCAAATCACGAGCTTATCCTCGTCCTTCCCGGCCCGTTGCCGCCAAAGTGGAACGCTACGCCAGGGGTTGCTCACGAACGCGACATAGCAATGCTGTAATTCCGATCCGTGCCTCGTCGCTACGTCCTGACACAGCTTCCATACATTCTCCTCGCTAAAATGACACACGAGATTCTTGCTCAGCAGGCCCAGGAACGAGTAGGTTTAATCTGTTAACTGGGACGAGGTCGCTTCGCTGTTTCTGCCCCTCATTCTACTCCCTCTTCATTCGTGTCCCGAATTATGGTACACGTGGATCATCCTTGGCGTGTTCTTTTCAGACTTCATTCAACTCTACGCGGTCTATAGTATTGTATAACAACATTGGTAGGTTTCTAAATTGTATCGATATTTCGCAAAGGTGGTGCCGTTGCGTTTAATAAGACATTCTAACACTGGAGACAAGCAGCGAAACAAATGTTGGTAGTGACAATATTCAAAGAATTTAACAGCTTCAATATATTAATCCCAGCTTATTCAACATTGACCGTTTGGTTCCTGTTTGTTATAATGATGCAAATCTGCAGTCGACTGATTAAAAATCTTATCCTCGTTAACAGCTGATAATCGGACAATTTTCCGCAAATCAGTACCATAATAAGGGGCAGAGGATTCTCAATGTACCAATCGACAATTTCCAGTCAGAGATCGGTTTAAACGCAAAAACGAAAGGATGCATGAGCGATGAGAGAATGACTGCAACGGCATGAGCGATGAATGACTACACCGACGAAGAACGATCCTCGAAGAAGCAGAGATACATGAGGAGTCTTCATCCCGGTGTTCTCTACGTATCGGAAACGCCGGTGTGAAAGAGCGAGCCTAGCGGTGAACGTTGATGAACATAGGTGAAACGAATATGCAAGCGAGCGTGCGAAATGACGTTTGCACGAAGCGTGGCATGGAAATATTGTTGTGCACGGATGATCGGTGACACGCACGGCGAAACGAGTATGCCGAAAGCTTTTGCTCGGAACGACGGATGTTAATGAGGGGCCTGGATAACGGTGACGAGGTGATTAATCCCTTGCCGTGTTGCGTTGTATCGGGAAACGAACAATTCAAGCACAATCTGTCGAGAAAGCATGCTAGTTCTTTCTTTGAAGATGAAAGAAAATTCTGTTCTTTCGCTGTCAATTCGAAGAAAAATTATCCAGTTGTCAGAAACAGAAGTTAAATGTGCATTCCCTCTTTGAATAATTTTAATGGAAAATCTCTTTGAATATCTTTACAGGTTTCTACTTGATCAAGTAATTTTTTGTCATAAATGCATCAAATTCGCAATCTAATTATCAATCCTCGTTATCTTTGCTACGAATGTTTGCACAATGGATACGAATTTTCTTTTTCTTCTAGAAAGTGATTCAAGAGAAAGAGGTTGCCGTAGGTGCGAAGAAAATCGCAGGGCAAGGGCTCGAGGCATAGTTAGTTAGCCGGCAAGTGTTGGTTGATGTGTGCGCGTTCGTGACGCGCGAAAATAATCCAGTTGCACAGTGCATGCATTATTAATCGAACGAGCCCCGTACGAACGACCGTGCGTTCTCGTCGCAACGATGATAGCAGCGGTTTCACATTGTCCGGTTGACAAATGTTGGTCGATTAAAGTCCGGTATGGTGATCCAGTTTCCTATTTTGCTAATTGCGTGTATAATCGAGCGGCGTTAAAATTGCGCAGCAAAAATAACAATGGAAAATGTCCGGAAACTGGTATCATACTAGACGGTGATCAAGCAATGTTTGTCGATTGAAAGGGGAAAATAGGATATGTACAAATAGAAAATGCTGTAATAGGGAGTGAAAAATCGAGAATTATAACAGGCAGAGAACGGGGTACGATTGTGTCGGAACTGCGATAAACGATCAGAGTGACGACGAAGAAATACATTGTATTCCTTTATAATGAAAGTGTTTGCATTGAAGCTGCGAGCAGAGCGACGATTACTAGATGATTATTACTTTCTCTTTGCTATTATTGTTGTTTTTATTATTGATTCGTGAGCTTGTTGACGATACACGCATAGAAATAGAAAGGGTACTGTTCTTCCGTATAAGCTTCGCAGTTTGTTTAGAGCATCGATTAATTAACCAAAGGAGCGCTATAGTTCTCTCTGGTATTTTCCGACGCGGGTAGAGCCGCTACGCAATTTTCAACCGAACTAGGCACTCGAACGACTAACAAGCGAATGAAATGATTGTTACTGCTACGGTGTAAACCTATGTTCACACTGAAACAACATCGAGAAATTTTCGGTCGCTTTACCGAATAAACGAAAAAGAAAGCGACGAAAAGTTGCTCGATGTTGCGCCAGTGTGGACGCAGCTTCAGTTTTTCAAAGAAAGGTGTTTCGGAGCATCGTTTATCGCGGCTGCGGCGACACAAAGGTGTCCCCGTTCGCGCGGGACATTTGAAAGCCGAGCAGAGGAGAAACGGTGCACGGTGATTCGCAGGTATTTCATACCGTTCCAAAGATGGCGGCAGCATATCGCACTGCCGTCTCTCTAGCACTGCAGCAACGCGTATCGATCCGTCAACGGGTATGGATACCCGCAGTACGACACGCGCTTTATTTGCTCGAATCGATACGTGATTTGCTGAGTGTCTAGACTGGCGGGTGTCTGATAGGGTAAGTGGTCGATCAGGTCTCGCCGGTTGATGACACTTACCAGTAGCAACTCGTGTACACGCACTCGGCGGCTTTCGGAAAGAGCTGGACCAGCGGCTTCGTGTGGCCGGCCTCGCGAGGCTCCACGGCCATTCTTTGTTTACAAACTCTCCGGTACTCGCTTACGAAACCACACGGGGAGAAACCCGCACGAGATCCTCTATGGGTCCTTTGGTTAACCCTTTTGGTTTTCGCGGTGAAGAAGCAAAAACACGGGAGATCTTTATTGGATCTTTCTCTACCTCTCTCTCTCTCGCTCTGTCTCTGACTCGGATGTCGTTAGAGCGATTCTTCAGCCGGTGAACCGCACGCGAACATCGTCACCCGATAGACGTGGACGTTCTCAGTCGGATATCTCAGCTTGGCGGAGTTGTATCGCGAACCCGTACATCCGACCAGTCGAAACAGCATTGTTTGACTGCGAGCTGCCCGCCGCTCTATGTCGCCTGCCTTGTCTCTGTCTCTGCCTGCTGCTGCTGCTGCTGCCGCCGCCGCCGTTACCTCCACGTCCGAGTACACTCTAGCACCTGGGACGCTGCGGCAACACGCACGCGCCAAACCAGTCGATTCAAATCACTCGACTCGCAGAACGGAAAACTTCGGAAAACTCGGTGACGCGAGAGTCCACACACGAGAGTCCTCTAAGAATGATAGTCCCAATTCATCATTCGAGTGCCGATCTCTATGCGAAATAAAAATTGTCCGCATCCGTTGCAAGAGACAGGAACCAAGTAGAAATTCCCTTCTTCCTCTAATGACTTCAAAAACCTAGAAACAATTCGCATTTTTAAGTTCCTTTAGTCTTCCTATTCTATTAAATTGCACCTACTCGTTTTTGTCATAAATTTTGACTATATTACAGTTATTGGACGCCTAGAGGTTGTCTAGCATTCAAAAATTCCGCAGATTTAAAAATAACAAACCGTAGTACTTCTACGAACATGTAGACTATTTTCTGGTAACTTTCCCCAATTCATCTGAAATGATCTTGCCTAAAACACGACGATTCTGTTTAACAGGCCCTCGCGCAACGGATACATGGCTTTTCGTAGAGCCTCGGCAAGTATATAGTGATGGTTGTCTCTCGCCCTAAATAAACAAACAATTATTGCGTACCCTTACACGGTCAATTATGTCGCTCGCTCGTCGAGCGGGGACGTGTCGCAAAATCGATTAAGTGTAACACATATATCTAAAGTTAGTAAAGCCACGACTGACCGTGAACTTTGAGTATCGCAGAAATATATCACGTGCGTCACAACACGAGAGCCAGTTAGCTGTTAGGGTGGAAATTCGTGGCCGTTGCGCCGGTGACCTCGAAGGGATCCGTGTACCTGCCTGTTCCAACCGGTGGTTTCGTGTTTGAACGTAATTTTCGCGAATTCGGCCAGGCAAAATAGCAATGAACGCCGCGAAAGCGATCCTCAAACAGAGGAAGACCGCCCTGCTGATATGCGACGTACAGGAAAAGTTCGCCAAGGCTATGTTCGAGTTCGACAAGATCACGCAGAACTCCGCGAAACTGGTAAATATGGAAAATCCAGTAACGCGTGCACGGTTCTGCACGACTCGATGGAATTCAGACCTTCGTTAGCTGCTAAATATACTTAACGCTGAAGGTTACCTAACAAGTCCGTACACATGGGACCGTAATTTTTGCAATTAAACCACGAGTCTTTGACGTTTACCAGAAATATGGCTCGTGTATCAACTACTTCGCATCCTTCAATTAAAATTTTAAGGATAGGCATCCAGTGTACTTTATATTCGTTTTAATACCATCTCTGTATAGGTTAATGTTTGCATTATGTGTAGATAAACGCTTTGAAGGTACTGGAGGTCCCTATGTTGGTCTCTGAACAGAATCCTAAGTCTTTGGGGAAGACCATTCCCGAATTAGATATTTCCTGCGCCAAAGGACCTTTCGCAAAGACTAACTTTAGCATGTGCATACCAGAAGTGAGTAAACATAGTATAAAAATTGTGTACTTATTATTATAGCCTCTGTATATTTTTTTTTACTGTGACCTTGTAGATAAATAAAGAGCTAGCCACACTATGCTGCGGTGAGAAGCCGGAGGCAATTATCCTGATAGGTCTGGAGACCCATGTGTGCATAGAGAATACAGCGATAGACCTCAGACAGAGCGGATACGAGGTTCACACTGTTGCTGACTGTTGCACATCGCGTACCCAAGAGGATAGGTTGTTAGCTCTAGAGGTAATTGAACAATTGCCATAATCCTAAACAATGGAGACTGAATTCCTAATGTTTTACAGAGGATGCGAGGAATAGGATGCCACATAACTACCTCAGAAAATGTTATCTTCAAACTGCTGGGAAGTGCGGATCACAAGGAGTTCAAAAACATACAACGCTTGGTGAAGACACCGACACTGTACACAGGCCTTGTCCCGAAACTGTGAACCACCAATAGTAAATATTTTATTGTACTATACTTGGCTCTCGAGGTCCATATTTTTATAGAAGCTGTACACAATAATTAAGCATCGCATAAAGTATAGTTTTCTAGCAGTTTTTTTTTATTAAAATAGTAATACTCTGTTGGTAAAGCTATGAGCACACAAACAAACCAGATCTGACAACTCAGTTCTTCCCCGTAGAACCAAAGCCTCCTTCTCCCCTTTCTGTGTTATCTAAAGTCTCCATTTCCTGCAGTTCAGGGTAGACAATTTTTTCGCAAATCAATTGCGCTACACGGTCCCCTGGCGAAATCTTAAAGTCCTCATCGCTAAGGTTAAATAACACAACCCCCACGTTTCCCCTGCATTAAAAAAAAAAAGAAAAAATTTTAATATGATTGATGCCAGAGTTGGGCAAACGTTATATCGAATAAACCCATTTATTCGTTATTCACAAATAAATCGGTTTATTCGTTATTTTCTTATTCGTGTACAAAATTATTCGTCATACGCGAATAACGATTGAATTCGAATAGTACCTAACTCTGATTGCTACTAAACTATAGTTGCACACGTGCACAAGCATCCTTCCAGATCACGTTCTTTCAACTCTTCCATGCAACAATTGCTTACCACGTTGCAAAGTGGCGAATTCCCACAGAAAATTGCAATGATTTGTTGAAGGACTTACCGGTAATCAGCATCGATTACACCGGCGCCAACGTCGATGCTGTTTTTCCACGCAAGACCGGATCGTGGTGCGATTCTGCCATAAGTGCCATCAGGAACTTCGATTTGTAAGTCCGTTTTGACTAATTCTTTGCTACGAGCTGGCACTGTGTATTCGTACGCACTGAAAAAAGAAAGAAATTGTTAGAGCAACCGTCCGCACTACCGGCTTTTGAATTTAACCTATGTATTTACCTTCTCAAGTCGTAACCGGCAGCATACTTCGATCCTTTCATAGGAGCATAAGCTTTATCAGTCAGCTTTGCGAACTTCAGTACAGTTGCACTGTTCATTGTCGGCATCTTGATGTTTTTCAACGTTTTCACGTGGCTATCACCGACTGACTGTTAGGAACACCGGCAACGGTCTTTCTCGTATTTGGGTTTTTTTTGCCCGCGCTTTGTTAGCAGGAAGTGGTACATAAGTCAGTTGAACAATTGTAATTTTTTAGTAAATTGTAAATTGTAATTGTATCTTTGCGAAAAGTCGATTATTGCCGTGTATATTTATAATTTACTATGCGAGAAATAACGTTTTACTGAGCAATGCGAACGCAAGGATATATTTTAACATCCGGTCCGCGAAATTTGAATGGCTTTACTTTACGTTTTTATATAATGTCAATATTTAGGAATATTTTTGTAGATTATTGTAAATGTTATAGCTTCGATGTCATTTGTTATTCACGTATATGTTGTATGGGTTCTGGAAATTGAATGGATACTGTTGCGAGAAGCTGGAAACACATAAAAATTCCTTTTTTCCATCTTCAATAGTTTTAACCCTTTCGGTACAAGCTCGCTATACGAGGTGCCACTCCAAAAATGCACACATAGCGCGTGGTCATTTCTCTTTTGTATGAAGATTTTCCTAAGCGTTAAATAAGACCTGTGCTTAATGAAACATTGTTTCTTCTAACAAGTGTCGTTTACAGTTTTAATATTAAAAAACATTTATATGAAATTCTATTAATTATATAATAAAATAGAATGGGTGCTGGATATATCCGGCGCTCGTACCGAAAGGGTACGAGTCAACTTTAACAAGTTGAAACACGAACATGAACACTTTTAATCTTTCTACTGTCTCTACATCTATTAATTTTTGTTATAAATTTGTTATACAATTTGCAGTTTCAAATATAGTACCTTGTTATGATCAACACAAATTCCTAGCCAACACTTGTTTAATTAACGTCTCGTACGTAACTAAAATTAATTAATAATATAGGTTTTCCGTTAATACCAGTTTTGTTAGAACAAGGTACATGATAAGGCAAACAATGTCGGCAACAACTTCATATCGGTCTGTATACCATTTCACCATTTTTGCAACTATATTAGATTAAACAATAACGATGAATATATAGGCATAACAACAACCGTTTTGTCCAAAACTTTAGTTGTAATTCTGACCACTAACTGCGTTGCCATCTTGTTCTGCTCTGTTCTGCTCTGAGTCAGTCTATACCATCTATACATCCGATACAGCCCTATAACACGAAAATGGCTACCATCTATGCTTTTTCCATGTTCGTATTAAATTCGTAAATTGATTCAGATCAACCAGAATTTGTAGTAAAATACCCATAAACCCTACACCCTAAAATATCCATAACTACCATATAAAAATATAAAAATCTCGATCCCTATGATAGAACGATGTGAAATGCCCACCATAAGCTTGCGTTTTCTTTTCGCGACTATACTATGCAAATACTTAGCAGAAACTGAAATTTACCATATGATAATTGAAGACAGTTCTGCAGGGCTGTTTTTTATGCCTTTTTTGGGATTCTAACGGTTCCTGAACCGGGTCTTCTGGACGCGTGTCGTTTCATAGATGGCGTTTCCGTGAACACCTGTTTAGTGTAGTCAGTTCCTACACGCACCTCTGTCCTTAAAATTCATTGAAAGTCGTTTGCGCTGGAAGATGGTGGATCTCAGTGACGGCCCGTTCGAGTATAGCGTCAACAATGTCGTCTTCGTGGTCCCGGGGATCGTCGTCGTCGGTCTTGCCGGTAAGATTCATCCCGTGAAAAAAAAACGCGGCTGCAATACTTTCTGGACGCGCATAATGGCATCTTTAAAACATATGGTTTCCTATTCGGACCCGATAACTCTGTCGCATCCTCTGCTTTCGATCTTAAACTATCTTCTGCGATCTATACTCTACCGGCTGTCTTCCTCTCCGTTCTCTCCGCCAGGTTTCATTCAGAAAAACGGAGAATCTGAAAATGACCGACCGGCGATTCAATGAGACACGTTCTCGGTGGCAACAGGTTTCGCCAGGTCAACCACCTGAGCACGTGATCAACTTTCGTAGGTACTGACTGATAAGCCTTCTTCGATTAGGGTGGAATGATAAAAAAACGGCTCGGCGGGGTGTTCATTTCAGGCGCTGAGAAATCTACCAGCGAAGTGCTCGCGGAGACTTTATGGACTCACGATCCGCATGTTGCATGGATGTGGGTGTTGGGGCCTATCAGAGAAATTAATTGTTAAAACAGAGAAATGGAGTCACTGGACTGTCCACAGCATCTATCGTAAATGAGTGGTCATGCGTTAGGATGATAGGACCTGTAGGGATCAATTACTCGAGTACACGTTCCATAAAAATGGTGAAAGTGTTCAGAGCCAATTGACTGCCTAGGAAGGGTCATTGAACCGTTCATAGTATCCACTTCGAATTAGCGATCAGAGTGCACGCGTAGTATCCTCATCATCTCATTGATGTATCGGGTTTTCCAGTCTATTCTCCATCGGCCTGTCCTCGAGGAATTCGATTCTCCGTGGAGCCAAGGTCCGATGAAAATACTCTTGAACCTGGTAGGCAGGCTTCTCGCCTCGGCACGGCCGAGTTGGCAATTAGAGTAACGTGGCGTTTGCCTCGTGCGTCGACGAGGATGCGTAACGCGCCTGCCTAACGCAGTTCACTCTCTACACGTTGTAAAGGTCATGTAACGTATGTTGTCCGTTGCGATTCGTGGCTGTCCGAACACGTTGGAAGAGGCCACGTTGGACCGACACGTTGCAACACCAGCCAATCCGATAAGAACTGGTCTTCGAGCCGGCCAATCGGCGGCCCTGTGTCGGCACGACGTTTATCTTCGCGCGAAACACGAGTGATCTTTCCAGTGATCGATCATCTTCCTCGGGAGTGGAACGTTTTCGACGTGTGCATAGTCTCGATAGTCTTCCAGCGACTATTCCTAATCGATCAGGTACGTCCGAGCGAGACTCGGTTTTCGAGACGTGGGACCGTTATTAGATAAAAGCCACCGGGTTGTAACGCCTTCGCGCGGAGAAATCAATGATACTGTACTGTACTGTCATTATTGGGCGAGTTTCTTGGCCAATATTACTCTTCTCGCAGAGAAACATATGGGCGATAGCGGCGGCTTGATATCGAGATCGGCTGATAAGGGGCGTTTCACGCAAACAGGGGGATCAAACGCGAAGAAAGTTGTGCATCGACTGTATTGACCGTACGGGACTGTTAGCCGTGTTGCTCAATCGTTATTTTTTCCAAGAACGTGTGGACAGTATCGGATGGTTAAGACTCTGCTATCCGAACTGCAGTTTCACACGATTTTCCATGAGGAACTTAACGTTTGATCAGCTGCTGTCTCAGCTAATGAAGATAAACGAGATCCTAGCATCGTCTTGATATCAAGATCAAACGTAAACTTGTAACAAGTAGACTGCGGATCATTATGCAAAATCAAAGTTGCCCGCATCAATTCCAACATGAACCAAGTAGAAACTTCCTTCTTTCTCCAACGACTCCAATCACCCACGGTTAATGAATATTTTAAAATTCTTTTGATCTCCCTATCATTTCAAATTGCGTCTACTCGTTTTTGTTTTCAACGCATAAAATCCACAGTCTACAATGAGCATTCTAGAACGAACAATCAGGCATCTTGTCTCTTAGAAATCAACGTATCGTTTCTGTCCCGACACAATCGGCCACGTTTCTCGCAGCAAGCGCTCGACAGTGCGAAAAAAAGCGTTATCTAATCATTGGTTTCGCAGCGCGGCTCTTGTCTTCCCGGTCTCTCGAACCCGTGTAATGATGTTTCTAATTAGGATGTGGATGACACTCGCGAGCGGCCTTCAGGTTGCAGCGTCCGACGCACCGGGAGCGCCTGTCGAAGACAATGCGGCCCCTAACGCGGTCCCAGACTTCGACAAACAGCTCCCGACGCCTGAACAGCTGCTCGAGATGCTAGACTCGATGACGGGCTTGTCCGAGGAGGAGAAAAACAGTATCAGGCAGGATTTGCTGGGAAATCTGCGAGGGGACAGTCCGCAATCGCTCGGCGGCAACGACATGACCACGCAGACCGTGATTCTGTTGTCCCTGTTGGGCGTTGTGGCTCTCATTTTCGGTAACTATCCTGCCCCGCTTCGAGAACAATAGCTCTCGTTATGTGCCAGGTGATGTAGGCCTCGTTCCGACGACAGAATTGCGTTTACGGCTTCGCGTACGAAATGTAGGGCAAATTCCTCTTTCGTCCTGGTTCCTCTGTTTATCAAATAGTCGGCGAACGATTTCGGCCGGTCAGCAACGTTGCATAATTGCCTCGGCGTTGGCATATGGTGGCAGACACGGTTTGCTACCTGTTATCTAATCGTCCACTTAACCGACTCCCGTGAACAATCTCCATCTTCGCACCTGCTCGACGGAGACGTTAGTATTCGAGCGTCTTCGTTGTCGAGAGGTCTGTTACTTTGGTAGGATCATGGCTGAGAGTGTGATGGACATTTTGAGGAGCAAAGGCGTGATCCCGGAGGGTCTGGAGGAGAAGTTGTCCGGGCTTATGTCGGACGAAGCGAAAGAGAAGTTGTCTCGTATCCTCGAGCGGTACAGGTCGTTGAGCGAGGAGGAGAAAGAGGAGTTCGTGGACACTGTGTTCGGAAAGCTGAAAGAGACCGTGCAGGAGAGAATTGAGGCCGAGGAGGGGCTCTCTGTCCTGCAGTCTCATTCGTACACTATTTTCTTCGGCGCGGTTTTCTTGATAACTCTGGTTATCGGTACGTGCGGTTTTCGGGCTGCTGTAGAATTAGCTTCGGACGGAAACGGTTGCGGAGTGGTTGATGATTCAATTTCGATTGTTCTTCTAATTGCAGTGTTCTTCGTCTACAAGCTGTTCAAGTGTCTGTCGGAGCGAGAGGCGAAGAGGGAGGAGAAGAAGAAACAGAAACAGCTGAAGAAGAAGAAATAGAGCGGAGCCGTTGTCGCGGGTGGCGTCAAGATCTGCGAAGCAACGCGCGTTCGCAATGCGTGTCGCATTGTTTCGGGGACGCGCGACTTTATTATACGGTTTATTCTATTTTGTTAAATAAAAGAATCTATTTATGAGTAAATATCCTGTTTATTCGTCGGTTCCTTGAAAAAAGACACGCGCCGCTTGGCACCGGAGCAATATTTATTGTGCCGCTTTGTGACGTACACGGCATACGCAGAAGTTTCTAATGAAATATACAGCATGCAGTTCACCGTTACACGGTTTGAACTTCCGTTTGTCGATGGATCGATTAAAATACATTGGACGGCTCCCGGGAACATGGCGCGCAAGGAATCACAGCTGATCGTGATGCGAGCGATTACGCAGGATCGTGTTTCTCGTTCGAGAGTAGGAAAACGATCAGCCGTCGCGCAGGTAAACCGGCCATCCCTAACTTACGACTTAGCATTTGGTAAATAGATTTATAATACTTCGTACGATTTTTTTCCCAGAACCCTCGCACTCGAGGATGATTTTCGTCACCCTCGCGATTTGTACTACGGAACAGAATAAACCGGGAGACAGGTTCCCTTCCTTTCTTCTCGACCATCGTTCTAACAATGTCCCTAGATAATTGTCAAGCGGTTAATAAAATAAACTTCTAACGATTGATTCTCCATCGAACGGAAGGAAAGTAAGGCACTTGCGGTTTCCCTACGATCGTTCTGTCCTAAACATCGAATGCTCTTCGGCTATACGATTCGTTCAATCATGCTTCTCGCAGGTGCGATTCCCTCGCCACTGGACTTACACGTAACGTCGTTTATAATCTGTAGAAACAACGAATATTACACTTTGTGTAAACGGAGATCGTATTCACCGGCACGGTCCTCGGCCGACGAAACGTAAACCAGTAGCAACCGGGACACGGTGGCGGTGAATAATAGTAACAACAACAATAGTTCGTAAACTAGGCTCGCAGAGTCGCTATGTGGCACAAGAGTTGAGTAATCGCGGTCCTCGCTGCGACGTATAAATATTTCCTACACACCTTTCAACCTAAAGATTCGCTTACACCCTACGAAAGAAAGTAATCCGAGTTTAGTGGAAAGTAATACATATAAAACGTATATGTAATACAATAATAGAATACGTATTCCTCTGCAACGCGTTCGTTCACGTACGACGAAACGTCGAAACGCGACCACATCGAAAGCTTGCAGTGAGTATTAAACATAGGAGTAAAATTTGCACGTTTCCCATCGAACAACTACTCGTCGAGCGAAAAAGTGCACAACCGATCCGGGAAATGCGCTCCAGTAGATCTCAGTGCGCTTACTCGACGCATTTCCCTGTTGGATCGGATTTCATTCGTTTCTTTCCGAATCACAGATACAAGTTTGGCAATGTGAGACTCGTCGGAGAATTCTGCAACCCAATTTCGTGATCGATTCGACGCGCCTCGCGTTTAGGAACGCGACGAGGGCTTTAGCAATAGCTTGTAGCGCTCGCTCGCGTTATCTGCAACAGAGAAGCGAGTTTGTTATCGGTTTTTGGTTTCTTTGCAATAGTTTCATCGAACCTACGGGACAGTTATCCTTCGATTTCGATGATTTTTGGATATGTTGTAGAAATCGATACTTTGAACATCTTTTTCGTTGTCCGATACGTTGAGATTTACAACACATCGGAATATCATCGAAATCGGATAGGTGCCTGTTCTGCAGGTTCCTCTGAACGATCGATTCGCGAACAACCTTACCTTTAATAGTCTCGACGAAGTACATGCTCTCGTCTTTCATGTTCGCAACGAGCTCGTCGGTGACCAGCACGTGGATGCCCTGGGGGCCAAGGAAGAGCACAGAGTGCAGTCGTTCGTGCGGCAAGTTCAGTGTGTTCAGCAGCTTGTTCATCAGCGCGCTGCTGGTCAGACTGTCCAGGTAAGCGACTCTCCAGAGCGACCCGTTGTCTTCCAGCGCGAAGTACAGGGTCAATTTCGGCCCGGGAGCTTTCGAGTGCAACGCGTTGTACAATCGGATCCCGTCAACCAGGCCGCAAATCTGGATCAGATCGTCCCTGGAGAGTCGCAAGATGTCCGCGGCCGAGAAGCTCGCGAACGTCGACTCGAAGGCACCGAAACGACCGGCGCGAAGCCACGTGCTCATCTGAGCGGCGTTGGCGTCCGGCGATAGTTGGGCCACGCATGGTGATCCCTGTGCAATCAGACCAGTCGCGTTATTCAACTGAGTTCACCAAGATCTGGGATCTTAAGCCTTAGGGAAGGTGAGACGAAGTCTTGAAGAGATAGATCGTAGATTACCACAGGATACGGAACAAACTGGAATGCTGGTCCAGCAGGATTCTTGTTAGAGTATTAGAATAGCGAGAGGTGAATCTTGAGGTAAAACGTTGAAGAGATATTTTCACGAGAAAAGGAGCGAACGTGATAAGGAGGATCAGCCAGGAATCTCGTAGCAAGGTGGTGAAAAAGGTGGTGAAAAGTAGTATCACAGGGACAACACGAGACACGAATTGAAGATTGGGTGGTTCTGTGGGATTCCTGACAGAGTATCACAAATTGCTAGGTAGTCACGAGTCAAGTAGGAGACGAATCTCTGGCCTTGAGAAGGTACGACTAGGAATTTTGAACGATTTGAAGAGACAGATTAGACACAGATTAGCTTAGGATTTTACGGAGAAGATGAAACATGAACGTCGAGCGGGATTGCCAAGTATTATGAGCGAGAGTAATAGTGCAGTGTCTGGATGGATGTCCAAGGTTCATCGTAACAGAACTAACTTCGCTTTCGATGCAGGATTGGTCCGGTAGTATGGCCGCAGGCGATGGCAGAGCCGGTGCAGTTCCCACGTTCTCTTTGACGGCTTCCGAAACCGGAACTAATGGGACGATACCAGAATTGGTAACCGACAGCGCCAACGGTGCGACCACCGGCGAGGTGTTGCCGCTTATGGTCGATCGTGATTGCGGCGATCTACAAGAACACAGCAGTTTTTAAGTGACACGTCCAACTCGATACACTCCTTGGTCTCCTACGTTCAATTATCATCCCTTTGATCCGAGACCGGCAACCGGTCTCGTGACCTCGTGAAACTTTAATAAACGAGTTTAACGCTCGGGGAGCATTTCTGCATTCGTTAACCAGTCGCATTGTAGGGCAGACGCCTCGCGAAATTGATGCCCGCGCGAATTAACGGCTCTGGGACGCGATAAAAGCGATCCGGCTAATAGCTGGCACTTTAGGTATACTGGACGCTTCGGTGGAAAAATCTAGAGCACAATGTGGTTTCAGCATCTTGGCTGCAGAAGCTCCCGTAGAACCGTAATTAACGGTTCTTGGGCGTGACGACTAACAACCGGACTGCGAATTTTTATACAAAATAAAATCACTATACAGACGGCGATCTCTCTTCTTAATAATTTTAAGTTGGAAAGAATGCAACGGTGTTTTTAACTCGTTGAACGCCACAGTGGTGGCACTATGGAATCACTTAAAAATGATTGGCATCAAGTTAACGCCACTGAATATCAATCTATCAATACAGAGATTGACTAGAATATGACGTAGGGTGAGAAGTTCATTATCAAGTAACCAACCATTGTTATTAAGAACGCTGATCGCTCCTACGAATACAATAAACGAAACTTGTGTGAAACGTATAGAATAAGCGTGGCGGTCCACGTGTCAAAACTCTATAAATATTTTTAAGTGAAATAAATGCGTAAAACCCGTAGTCTCCTGATAATTGAAACTTCAGCCTACAGAATAGTCTAAAGTATAGTGATCCAGCTAATAACCGACACTTTAGCCTACAGGATGGTTCTAGTTAGAGCAGCACGTTGTCTCAGCTGTTTTGATCGCAATTGCATAATAGAAGGTCCTGACTTCGCGCAATTAACAGGACACGATGAAGTTAGTCTAATAGCTAACACTTCAGCCTACAGGATGATGGTAGCTGGAGTGAAACGTTGTATCAGCTATTTAATCGCGGCTATAGCAGGTCCTGGCAACGCGTAATGAGCGGGTGCCGCGAACGAGCGAACAATGCCGTTTAGTCGTTGACCTTAGAGCCGTCCAACTTATTGGAGGGTTACATAAGCACGCGAGGTCTCTCTCGCGGCGTGTACGCGAGCGAGCGAACAAACGCGATTTAGCGATCTCTTACATGGATCGTCGCTTCGGCCGGAAAATCAGTTTGGAGATCCGCCTGTCGCCGATCCTCCTGTTGTCGCGGGCTTTTCTTATTGTGACGCTGACTAATCCGCCGCGCACGAGATTGCCCCGTCTCGCTCTGGATTCCGAAATAGAATGAATAAACTTAGCCACCACTTCCACTTGCTGGGGCCCGCCGGTGACCGTTACCTCGTGCTCCAGAAGGTACGCGGAGACATTGCCGCGATACTCGGCCGTGGATCGAATGGCCCAGCAGCTCTTCAAATTCCAAATGGGACAGCTCTTTGGCATCTCGAGCGCGCGTCGCTTGAATTCCATCTACGTTACCCAAATAAATGATCGATCTGTCACCGTTCAATCCCGATTCACCTCTCTTCCTATCTCGTTCGGGAACACACGTCTTCCTCGAAGCCTTTCTTCCGTCTCCTCACTCTCTCTTTCATGAACCCAGCCAATCCGGCTGTGCGAACGCTCGAGCAGTCCCTGATAGCCTTTCCATCCATTCGTACGAGTTCTGTTTTCGCAGTTGATCTTTTCCCCCGTCGACCCTCTCTTTCTGTCAACCATGCGGATACCACATCTCGAACACCGATTCCACGGACCGGAGAGTCCCGACCTCGAATTTCAAAGACCACGCGAACAACGTTGTACCCGATCACCGACTACGCTACGAGCAACGATCTCCCTCGAAAGCGTCGATACACCAGCCAGAAGGTCGATGGCGGATACAATCGGTCTGAATCGGATCGCTATTGGTACCTACTCGCGACCGCCCCAATCCGGATATCTCCAGTCTCGCGGTCGGCGCCGCGTCTTCGCAATTGCCGCGGCAAATTTCAAAAAGAAAGAGAGACCGTGTGTGTGTCCGATCCTCCGAACGATAACGAGCACCCCGACCTTTCCACCGTGCGAGCCTTATCTTCTCTTATCGATCACTTTCCTGCTCCGTGTTTCATGCTCTGTTCCTTTTCCTGGTCGAGCTTCCGCCGAACTCGACGCGGCGATCTGACATTTGCGCGAAACGGATCCCGATCGGAATGCGGAGAGCTGGTGCAACGGCCGAGAAGGCGTTCGTACTCAACGTTCGCTCGAGTGCATATTCCTCTCTCGCTTGGCGTGTCGCTAATTGAAAACGAAGCCAGCCAAAGGTCTCGCGGCTCGGGCAGACCTGAGAACAGAAAAATTCCCGCCGCGACGTCTACTAGCAAATCGGTTTACTTTCCCCCGATAAATATCGCGTTACGTCGTCGACCGAGATCGACCGGCCAGTCGAGTCTGGGTTCCGTGCCTGACGCGTGTTACAGACAGACAGAGGTAACGGGACCGGAAGTGTTCCTCTGGGAAGACGTTCAGTTCAAGGCTGAGTCGAACCGCCCTGGCATCAGCTTTCCGGCGGCCAGGCTGCTCGTCATCTGATGAAGTGATCCTGCCGCGACAGGAGCACCCGGCTGGCCAGGAACTCGCGCGCGAGCACGCGCTGCTCTTGCTGTTCGTCCTGCTGCGATTGCGGCTCGAGATCGAGGATGCTCGAAGTGAGGCGAGGGGATTGCGGACGAACAGCCGGAAATCGAGTTTCTACGCCGGACGAGGGCATTCCAACGGCGTGCGGGCGCTTCACTCTCGACTCGACAAAGCTCGATCTCGATCACTACGACAACGACGACGACAACGACGACGACGACGACAACGACAGTGTCCCTTCAGTTAGTCCCGTGTTCACGGTTTCCGGCTCTTAACCGGGCGACAGCGATTGCAATTTGTTGCGCGATCTCCGTGCAAACCGGCCTTTCGACGACAGCTTCGCCCCGAAAATTATCGCCGATACATCACACGCGCAAGGTCCAAAGTGCGGGTCCCTCCTCTTATCTTCTAGGTGAATCTCCGTGTTTCGCGGAACGAGATCGATGCCCTCGATCGTCTACGATTTCTCTCTTTCGCACGCGCGACAGTGAATGATGTACTCTCTCTCTCTTTCGCGCAGCACACCAGTCTAACTATTCCTCTCCCTGTCTCTCTGTTTCAGTCAGTTTTTCAATCTATCTGTGTCCGGGGTAAACGACGTTCCGGATTCCGCGGACGATTTATATTTAAATTCACGGCCGATGCAGCGCGATCAGTTTCTTCCCCTCGACGACGCTCGTCTACCCGTCGATGGCCACGGACCAAATCGTGTTATTTCACCAAGCGTGAACCGTACCGTAGGCGTTGCACTCATTTCCGTGCATCGTGCACGAGAGAATCCGCCGCGACCAGTCGCACACGTGGGACGAATTGTTTGACGTTCGCTCGCTCTCTTCGCCGTTGTTGTGCTCTCGACACTGGTTTGTTGTTGTCGTCGCTTGGCTAAAGCAGAAGTGACTCGAGGTCGCTGGTTGACGGCGACCACGTATAGATCGAGATCTCGGTAGATCCGTTGTCTCGTAGGAGGACTTGTCTCACCGTGGGGAGCAGTCGTCGGTCACCGGTCTGTGTCTAAATATGCGTGGCTTCTTCAGCGGTAGATCATGTCTGCGACGATCACTGGGTACCGTTTTCCGCGGACTATCGTGTGGATCACTGTGCGGCGACGCGGCTTCTCCGCGGGGCCCGTCCCTCGATCGCGAGGTGGGAGAGAAAGAGAGAGAGAGAGAAACACAGGAGAATGGAGGAACCGGGAGAAACGAATCTCGCTTTAAGACACCGGTATTTATCGCGGAAAGACGAACAACAACAACACAAGGTAGTACACGGTGATGCAAACGCCTCGCACGATTCAACGAGAATTCAGAGAGAACACCGAAGCGGCTGCGCGGCGACGCGTGTATCGTGCGCCGTTCTCAATTTATTTGTCGTCGTGGCTCTCTTTCTCTCTCTCTCTGTCTCTCTCTCTCTCTCTATCTTTCTCGCTCTCTCCCGATCACGGTGCGCATCGTTGTCGGCTCTACCAGACGCCGGCTTGTGCCAGTTCGAGCCAGTTTCGCGACTCCCGTCGGCATCGTTTCCCCCCTTTCCTTCTCCTCCTCCCACAACCTTCTGTACACCCGGGAGAGCCGACCAGTATCGTCCATTGCCATTACCATCGCCAGAACGCTCCTTCTTTACCGCCACCACCGTCTCTGCTTCGCGGATCGTTTCCACCTCTCCGTTTTCTCTCTCTCTTTCTCTCTCCCCCTCTCGCTCTCGAGCCACGATTCATCCGTGCGATTCTCCCTACCACGCACACCGATCCAAGGTGAGACGCGGCAACGCAGCAACTGCATTTCTGCATCATGCACTCTAGACCGCCTTGGCTACGCGACTCCTATGTCTAAAGTTGGTGCGCACACGAGATGCACCGGATCCCTGCGATTTTATTCGCGGACCCCGCTCATCGACGCTTTTTATACTTTGTGTCGCACCTGGCCGGCGCCTACCGACATTTTTGCTGATTGGCACGGTCAGTGCTTGTGCCTGCACTTCGTCTTTTAGGTCCTGTTTTGCTCTACGGTCTACGAAATCTCGTTCTCTTGGGAGCGGTAGGATTAAATTGGGGGAGACTGTATTGTGGCAAGCGGAGGGGGCTAAACTAAATACGCTTAACGTAGCCTTTCGAATTTTTCGGGTAAACACGGACTTTACCGAGTGCGCAAAATACCTTCTTGAGAACAGCGTAAATTGCGCGGAGACTGAATTCCAGCAAATTAAGCGCACAGGGAGGGGATTAAAGCGTACTTAACAGGATGCTTCAAGCGCAAGTGGGGGCGTGGCTCTGTACAAGCCCAAAATGGCACTTAAATCAATGTACTCTTCGGGCAGATACACAGGCTCTATTCTGAAAATTTTATCTCGTCGAGAGCAGCAGGGTTAATTGGTGGAACGCAGAATTCCGCAAAATAGCAAGCAGTGGGGGCTAAACTGTGTTAAACGCAAAGAGGAGGCGTGGCTACAGTCACGAAAGGGAATCAATGGTACTTCGATCGCTTCAGAATCTCTCTCGCCTCTTTTTCGCTGCAACACGAAGGACACGCGATTTCTCATTGGTCGCTCGTAGCCGTTACTATTAATAGCGTCGCATCGGAGGAAAGACAGTGCAAATTGAATTGTAAATGAAAATCTGCCGGAAAAGAGTCAGCTAAAGTTACTGTTTCTCGCAAATAAGTTTGCAATGCCACTAGTCGCGTTATGGTACAACGATTATACAAGAACTCTAGTAATTACAGAAAATTATCAATCAACTCCTTGCCGCATTACGTACAGATCGAGACAGAAGAATCCCTGATACAACTACTATTGATTCACGCCGATGACAAGTATCTTCTGTTAATCAAAGATAAAGAGAGTAATAATGGTACTCACATTGCCTCGGTCGGAGTGTAAGGGCTGCCTCCGTTCTGCGTGATCAAATTGGACGGCGATAAAGACTCTAGAGAAATCTGTAATCATATTCGGGAGGATCTTCGTTAATCAACCGTTGTAATTGATTCCCAGGGTACCACTTACGTCGGAGAGGACCGTGCAGTCGTAGCTCGGCTGGTACTTGTCCTGCTCGTGCGGCGGTCGCCGTAGAATTTTGTCTCGGTCCTGTTTGTGCTTGCGGTCGGCTCCCTTAAGCTTGAACACCTTCACCTGACAGGAAGCTGCGTGCAGACGGGGTCCACCTGGCAGGCGAGTCTCCACTTGGATTCGGAATGGCACGCCTTTCTCTCCGCCGTGCTTCTTTGGCGTGAACTCGGTGCTGATGCAATTCACCTGCGAGGAGAACGGTGCACAGCTTAAGTGAAGCAGATTGGATTAGGCAGTGTCAGGTTATAGGTCCTGGAGGTGGAAGGGGACTCTAGCAATAGCTGCGAGGGCTATGAAGAATAGCTTCTCGGAGGAATTTAACCGAAGAGGACTCTAGCAATAGCTGTGGGAGCTGAGAAAGGAGGGTTTTTCGGAGGAGCTAACCGAAGAGGACTCTAGCAATAGCTGTGGGAGCTTAGGTAGGCTTTTCGGAGGAATCGGCCGATTTTGTACCTTAATGTAGACGCCGACCTCCTTGGTAGGGTCCCACATGAACTCCACGCTGTTGTTGGATGGGGATGACTGGCACACGTCCACCATGCCGTAGCTGAGAGGGACGTCGACCTCCAGCAGCCGCTCGCCGGGTCTAGCACGCTGCCAGGCTATCATCTGCTCCCGTTCCGTGTACTGCAACCGCCTCTCGTGGAAGCATATGCGGATCGTCGACTGAAACAGGAAGGTCGGATGGCCCTTCAGAGAGACGTTGTAGCACCGTTTGGGTGATCCACATCTTGCGAATGTTGGGGACCTGCGACCTCGCGCCTCTCTCGACAGCTACATGATCCCTTCTAAGTCTCGCAAGTTAGAACTCTGTCGGAGGCCAGGCGTGAGCTCGCTAGGTGCCGTCGTGAGAGACCAGCACGTTTTTAAGATGTCGCTACCCAAACACTGAGCGCTTCCTGACCGAGTCTCGCGAACGGATGGATAAGTGACCAAGTACCTTCAGGATCTTCCCCCGGTAGGCGGACAGATCGCCCAGCTTCTTCAGCTTGATCTCGTACGACTGGCCTTGGTTCAGATAGGTGAGCGTCTCCTCGTTGACCTTGGTCGCGATGCTGGTCGCCGCCGCCAGGACATACTGGAAACTGGGAACCAACGTGCTATCATCAGCAATTGTATTTTACGCAGGATTCTAGCTTCTAGGTGTGACACCATTTTATCTATTGCAATGAATTTTCGCAACGACTTACCGGCAGTCCTCGTTGAGCTCGTTGACGTGCTGAGAGGAAGACACATGGTTGCCCGAAGACGATGTCGGAGGGTATTCCTCGTTGGGAGAGTACAACAGCTGGTGGAGGCTGGCTGTAGTCTGCCCGTTGTTGTTGCTGTCGGCGTCGACAGGGCCGGTCGCATTGTTCGCTGGCGCCGAATTGATTGTTCTTTGCGAAACGTGGTTCAAACTGAAACAAACATGCAACCGAACCGATTAGTCGCACGATTTACAGGGTTCCGACCATCGCATGAACGTAACATGCCGATTTTAACGTAATTCGTGTAGGATATAGTCTCTCCAACAATATTTAACATCATTTCTACCGAAGGTGTTAAAAGACACCCTTTAAAATTTTATCATTTCAGATAAAATATACTTGTCAGATATCGTTTAACAAACTCTATTCTACTTGTGTTACGCTTAGGCGATGTTTTCGTCACTAATCCACTCACTACGAATTAAAGAACGTCGAAGGCGGGAAAATTAGATCCGGAGGAGTTCTCATCGCAGGTTCAACGTGCTCTCGATAATAAAGGATCGAGTAGCGATCGATCGACGCCGCGGACGAACTTCTCGAGAAGTTTCACCGATTCCTCGAAACGGTAAACGCAAAGCTGCGCGTGGGTTTCGCGTATTACGTTCCTAATTGGCGGCAATTTCTGAACAACAATTTACCCATTACCCGCGTCGCTTTTCACGTTGGCCCTCTGGGGCACTGTCCTGGCATCGGCGCGACCGGAGCGACCAAGCCACGCCCACTCTGAACACTCTACTATACGAACTTACAAAGACTACCAGAAAGAGGACTCGCGGAAATTTGTATTGAAACAATTACGGGACCAAGGAAAAACGAGTTCCCTTTGTAACAGCCTATGGTGTTTCTTGGATCTCCCTTTCAATTCCACGCAGCACGGAAAAATCTTCTGTCGCTATCTATATCGAATTCGCGGGACTGTACAGTGAGTACCGAAGGAAGACTCGCGGAATTTATATCGACCGAAGCGATTAGAATTTTCGCAACAGTTGCGTCCAAGCAAATAAGAGTCCCCTCTTGGCCCTACGGTGCCCCTCGAGAATTCTTTCTAACCCTGAATAGCACGGAGGAAACAGTTTCCAGTCGCTATCGATGTTGAATTCGCGCGAGACCGTGCGATAAGCGAATACTGCGAACGTCCGAAGAGTTGCGTCGACTGTCAGTGAGTCTTTGTAGGGAATTACGTTCTTCGCTTTGCCGGAGGACAGACTGGTGTACAACGGTGACAGAATGACGCGACCAGATAACCGCGGTGAATCCTCGTTAGAGTAAAGGTCTGACCTGCGTGCCATTCAACAGATAGTTCCGCGAGGAGCCGTCGAGATAACGTGTTTATCGAGCCTGAGTCTCTGCGGGGGACACTCCTGGCAAATTCCGCTGTCGATTTTCTCTTCTTCCTTCGCAACGACACTGATTTTTCGCTCGGCCGTCGACAACGCGTTAATCGGGGCGCCAATAAATCACGACTGACTGTTCGTCTCTCTGTCGGCCGATTCACGACGTCGACGTCGACGCGAAACCTTGTTCGCGGATGGATGTGAGATCACAGGCGAGGGAAAGGATGCAGGACATCTCTACGCGCTCGTGGACTGCGGAACTTTGTCCCTTTTGCCGTATAAACCTCTCCAACTTAGCATAAAACGTTTAAGAAATTAAATGAGATTGCGTTTCCTTCGCTGACTCTTCCAACGAGTAAAATCTAAGACAGTGTTGTGTTGTATTCTGCTTTATGTAGATGGACACTTAAGTGGTACGCTTGGTACACTAGCTTTCGCTACTGTATTATACGGTAATTGCATTTGGGTTATTTAGTCCTAGTTTATATGCTTAAAGGTACCTCAGAAAATGTATACAGAGTTTTGGACAGGTCCTAGTACGATACTAAACGAAGCTGTAGTTTTTTTTTTCTTGATTGTTCCAGGTAACAGCTGCTTTTAGTCCCAGTTTCACAAGATCGAGCGAACGTATTTTCTTCGTTAATCGTTCCAATAGATTAACCTGCATTGAACTCCGAGTAATTAAGGTTTGTTTATCGAGAATGTAAATTTGCATAAAGTTCCGCAGTCAGGAGATTACGAAACGAGCAGGCAGAGGTAGGCAGCGTATAGTGCGCGCTGGAAATCACGAACAGTTTTCTCGCAGACTCTGTAGTACTTACTTGGAATTTTGCTGGTTCTCCGGGGATGGTGCTTCCTGCTTGAACACCGTCAGCGATGGCAGGGCGAGCAGGGCTTCGCTGCAAGTAAATGATACTTTCTATTAGGGCACTTACTATTGCGACGATATCCGAGTACCCGTGGTCCGGATCCGAATATCGAAGGAACCGAAGCTTTCATTAAATATAAAGCTCTCCATTTTTGGGAGCAGAGAATTAAACGTGGAAAACTCAAATTAAATTACTGAAACGTTACGCGAATAATACGTGGAACATAATAATATTTTATTTACCATTGTACTATTTTTATTTGCTATTATAAACCAAAATTTTCATGTATCCTAGTTTTATTGATAAAATGCGCTTCAATCCGGATATTCGGATCCGGATCTCAATCCGGATAGTAAGAGCCCTACTTTCTATATAATTTCACCCACATACTAATTTACTTCGCCCACTCACTCCTGTATCTGATCTACTATTTTTCATCTCTACTCGAGTGGACATTCTAGTCTAACATGCGACTTTGGGATTTTTTTACTGGGACACTACCGAACCTTTCAGTATCATACTTCGGTGCACATTTTGATTGATCTTTCGACGATATTCTCAAATTTTTTGGTCGACTGAAAATCAAAATTGAGTTTCCTGCGAGGGATTCAAACACCTATCAAATAAGCGTTGTGACACCGAGCCTTGTACGGTTACTTTAAGATTTTTTTACTGTGAAACTACGAAACCTATCGTTATCGGACTTTGTCGTACACTTTGATACATCTTTCGACAATATCCTCAAATTTTTCTACACAGAGAAAATAAAAATTGAGCTTAGTACAGCCAATCTGATGCACCCGTAAAATATGAGTCAGAAAGAGCAAACCAGCAGGAAACATAACAGAGAGAATGTTTGAACACGTATGAACAATAGAATGTTGATAGCCGACATTGTTCCACGTTCAGAATGTACACAGCTGCGAAACTTGGCAATCTTCTCGCATCTGGTGGATCGTTTACCGCTCGGAGTGTTGATCATGCTCCAAGTTTGTTTTTCCACCAAAGCAACGAGTTTTTAAAGGCCCCGGCTCGTGATCGTTCGATCACGGAGCACTCGATCGCAGAGGATTTCGGTCTCCGATCGAAGTATGCGTCGCGACCGATAATAACCGATAGATTCCGGTTTTTGTTATCGCCGTTTATTGATCAGGGTGCCGTGACGCAAGCAGGCCGAGAAACGATCGAGCATAATCTATTCGGAGCACCCGTGAACGTGAGTAGGTTTCCGTTCGTCGACATCGCATTAAAAATCTGAATCGGAACGGTGGCGATCACCGTCAGACACCTTTGAACTTTTGTGCGAACGAGTGATAACCGCGTTTTCGATTCGGCATCTTTTTGTTGGCGATCAACATGTAGCGAGCGTTGTGTAAAACAAACGCTTCTCGTGATTCAGAGATAGAGCTCGGCATAAAAACCAGCGTGAACCAGAAATAAGGTTACCGCTTACATAAACCGTATTTTACGTAAACCACCGGGGAAAAAAAGTTATCGGAGATTTCCTTGTTCGCAGTGACGAAAACTCGGTCGAAGGTCGCTCGAAACGGCGGGAAATCAGGGGAACGCGAAACGATCGGATCGAGCAGGTAACTCGCGTACTGGCTTATCGATGGCGATACGATTATCCGATTGTCGAGACCGAACTGGGGAAGGGAGAACAGCTTGAGAACCGCTTTGATAACGATTGAGTCGCTAAGGTCAACCGAAACCAGACCGCACCGGTTCACCGGTGCAGGAAGCCGGTATCAGCTGCACTGGGAGCGCGTCGCGATAACACGCTGTCCAAATTTCCTTCCCGGATTTTCCCACGATTTGTTAATGTCTCTCCTAGTCTATCCAAATTCATCCACTCACCTACTTTTCAGATATTGGTGCATGTTTGCCGGTTGTTCGTCCACGGACCGATCGAATTGCGGCGGCACTGACACTAGAATTCTAACCGGCTACGAAAATACCGTTCCGTTCGAATTTCACCGGGTGTTCGCGCACGTGCTCGGCCGGAAGGCTCGCGGAGCTTCTAAATAGGATTACGGCGAGAAAGTGGAAAGTGATTCACCGCAGCGGACTCAAAACGCCCAGAATAACTGGTTCCACGCTGGGGAACGGCTTCTGGGTTCGGACCCTGATGGGTCCGCTTAGCGATCCGCGTGTCTCCCGATTCTTTTCATTCATGAACGAGCGTCTATCGAGACGAACTCGGGGGCTGTACCACGTGGTTGCCGAATGTCAGCTGATCCCGGCGAGCCCGAGCAAGCCCGAGTTAGCTCGCGGTTCGGGTTCTCACGTGCGATTGCTGTGTCGTTATCCAGCAAAGTGGCGCTCTATTGTAACGACCCAGCGATTCTAACCCCGATTTTCTGGGTCGAGAAACGGTTTCGGGGGACCTGTTGAGCTATGCTCGACTATGTTATCACTGGGGACAGTGGCCGAGGGCGAAAGCCGCGAAAAATCGGCGCGATAAGGATCAACGTGGTCGAGCGGAACGCTCGACAAGAGGCCCCATTCGGAGCACGTGTAGAAGAGGGTATAAAACTCGCTGATGCCAACTGCAGACCGCGCGGAGTCCTTCGGATGCATTTAAGAAGATTAGGAGAGAACGATGGGAGGGATTGATGATCGAGTGAACGTTTCGCGATCTAACCGCGATTCGACCGGCGCACGTTCCGGATTGTACGAGCGACGAGGACGTGTCGGATATACAGAAACAGGTAGTGTGTACTCCCTGGAGAATAGCACGAGATCGGCTCCAGGATCGAAACGCACGTGTCTGTACGCGCGAACACTCGCCAAGCGTCTACGCGTCTGTGCCCGGCGTGATTTCGCGGTGCAAGCCATCCGAGCGACGAAACACCGACAACTGTGTCTGGTTTGAACCGGATTTCTCGCTCGACACACGCTCCTTTCCCACTACTCTCCGACCACGTTTTAATCGGGATTCGATCCACGCGCGTACGCGGATCACCAGAGGAACCTACTTTATCGGCCACGACCATTGCCGCGGTCTCTGTTGCTTCGCGATCGACCACTGGTCGCGCTTTATCTCTGCTTTGATACGTTCTTTATTGTGGAAACTGGCTTGGGTTCAGATTGCTCCCTGGGGCGACGCGATGGCCCTTTAAACGCGAGAGCAGTTACGCCACGCCTACGGTAGGCGTGGGCAAAGATTTTTACCTGGAGAACTACTTTTCCTTTGTCAAGATTGAAATCGACTCAGCTATAACCATTTAATGTACTAGCAAACAATGTCCCTTGTGATATTCCTCTGATGCTTTACTATCGGCAGCAGCTAAACCACGCTCACTTAGGACACTCTAGATTAGTTACAGATAAAGACTGTTTGTTGGATCAATGCTCCGGTGCTATAAAAATTGAGATTATTGAAATCATAACGATTCAGAGCAAAATAAACAGTAGTTTTCCTTTTTTTTTACGTCTTTTGCACGGGAGCCTTGCCCCGGAGGAAGATCTGGAGCGCTCCTAAGAGCAAGGAGCCTTTATCGCTTACATCTGAACAACAGATTCCAAGTTCAACACTTTCTCGCGGTGTAACAATGAATAATCTTTTATGTAGAGCTCAAGGATGTTCAACTGTGGCCACGTGACATCGATTGGCTCCAAGTTTGAGCTAGAGGCCAAAGTGAAAGTGTTAGGTTATATTATACAGTGGCTCCCAGAGCACTTTTCTTCATTTTTTCACAGCGTCGTCGTTTCCTGTGAACTAATCTTTAATCAAAGCGGTTTTTGCACTTTGGAGCCGTCGAGCTAGGGCCACCGTTCCTGCCAGGTGGCCCCGAGGATCACGAGTCGAACATCTCTGTTCTAGATTGACCGTGTCAGACCCAGTGAAAGAGTATTTACCTCATGTTGTAGGAGGCGACGGCAGTCGCGAGATCGGACGCAGCCAGAGCCGACAAGGAGCCATCGAAATCGGCGGCCAGGTGTTCCGCCAGTTCCTCCACCTGTGTAGACCAGCCTTGTCCCGAGCCGTTACTTCCGACGGATCCTGTGAACGCGGAAAACATTCAGTTCCGTTTATTCCACGACGACCGACAAGCCTATCAGACCCTAGCAACCGTTTCGTCATAAGAAAACTCAATTTTCTTCGCGATTCTTTTGTCCTACCACCTTGCGCGTTGGCATAATTCATGTAGAACTGATGATGCATCGCCCCTATCCTCGACTTTGTGTCCTGGAGCCCCGAGACGGCGCCTCGGCGTCTGCTCTTCGATGTTACCGGTGAATATCGTCGGCTCTGTAGAAACGGCAGCCTGGAGCTATCGAGTTCGCACCACTTCATTCTATCTAACTAGCGAAAATCGAAAGGGATTCGACCACTCAGCCGAGGAAATCGCGGAACCGCAGAACGAAGCGGACGCGCAGCAACACCACACCGCCTAGTATCTTTCGGTCGAAGTACTAGCGTCGCTCTCGTTTCTGTCTCTCTTTCTCTCTCACTGTCTCTGTTTCTCAGTTCGATCGGACTTCATCCGCGATACGCTGTGTACTCGCCAGTTATCAGTCCTTGTGGCCACGTGGTCATAAAGGCGTCGAACGCCGCGATCGAACCGGCCCCGATGCTTTTCATAGATCAGTCTCGGGGAGATCTTCGCACTAGAATCAGCTGCAATATGCTCACTCGATCTGTCTCCGTTTTATCTCAAAATGGTGGACCGTTACACGTGATCGGACATAATTTACCAGGATGTTGCACCGGATCATCTTCGTCTCTGCATTGTGGTTATCGTAAAAATTCGCCGCTCGAAACGAAAGGTTTCTGAGCATCTGATAGTTTCGCGATGCCTAAGATACCGGTGCTCCGAGCCTAAACGAACCCTACCTGACGAATCGAAGGAGCAATCCCGCGTTCTGTTGCAGAAGCCGCTTGATCGAGGTAAGAGGAAACCGTCGCGCCTACGACTGTGTATCTGGGGTCGTTCGTCCACGACCTTTTGCGCGATATATCTACGAGAGGCCGACGATAGCGATGGCTGGTTTGCAACGACGGTGTTGCGAATATTCGACGACGAGAGTATTGATACCTATATTCCTCATATGTATTTACAAACATTGCGGCTAGTACGGCCTAACCCAGTGAACTTTAACCCAGCGAAGGCGAACGGGAATACTGACCATCTCTTCTGGGATGCTTCTTGTCGAGTTCTGTCAGCTGCAGCGACTCCCCGGCCCGGCGTTTCAGGCTAGTTTGCTGGCAATTCGGAACATGGTCGGAGGACGGGCTGAGATGCTCCGGCGATCCGCTGTTCGAACGTATCTGGACGGTGTCCTCCGGCGAGTTCTTCGGTGAGTTGTACTTGTCCTGCCATACAGAATTTTGTGGACTGTGATATCCCATCGACGCCTACAAAACGTTCCATCACCATCTCGTCAGTTCACGGGACGCGGGTTCCCCGAGACCGTTGCACAGTGGGCTGGAAACCCGTTTTTTTTTTGTTCGTATCTCGAACAAATTTTCATATACTACTGATAACCCCTCGAAGCTTCGAAAGCCAAGATATTAGCCATTTGCGATAATTTTCAGTTGTTTTGAATATTTTTCAAACATGGTACTCATCTCGATTTGTTAAATGTTCATAACATTCTAGCTGGTGTCGAGATCAATTACCTTTTTATATTTTAAAAAATTTTTTTATTTTTTTACTTTAACCTTTTTATACTATAACCTTAAACCTTGAAATAAAGCTAAAATAATTTGTGCCATAAGAAACGAGTTTCCAGTCCACTGCGAGTCGTTTCGGGAGTCTTTGGATGAGACAATGGAGGACGAGCGAGGGCGATTGGATGTGCGAGACGATGAAGACGAGCTGGCTGAAACTGCGTAGCCCCGAGAACATTCGTTTAGAGCGTCTGGTCTCCTAGCTTTCGAAAGGATAAACCAAGATGTTAGGTCATGCAACAAGGTTCAGTATCGAAGGATTAAGAGGCGGAGGTTTCCCAATTATCAGAGTTTAGTCTACTCGATGAGGAGTTGAGGAGAGCTGGACGTTTTTGAAGCGTCGCAATTTTTCTAACCAGTGCTTCGCATTTTCGCAGCAGGAGCTGATCGGAGATGGAGAGAAGTAGCATGACTTACGTGCTGAGTAGCGATGGGGTCGCATCTGTTGGCACGGACTGGAGACAGCTGCTCGTACGGGGGCGACGGCGTGTTGGGAAACCATATCGTCCCGTTCAAAGCATCTGCGCCGCCGTCCATGATGAATTGAAGCTCCATTCAACCGCCCTAAATCCCGACGCACCAGGGTTCGTTTCTCGTCGCACTGCTCTTCGAATATATTATCGATCGTGTCTCGATCCTGATCACCGTCACGGACCGTTCCCGTTGTTCGATCTTCGGAGAACGCTTTGGTAGCCGGCTTGAAAGAGAAGACGATAAGCGCTGATTCGATCATCGACGGCTCGCCACGATGATATTCCGGGATTCATCAAGACTTGCTGACTTCCCTTTCCGACGTTTTTCAATCGCTTGTCTGCATACTGAGGTTTCGTTTCTTTTCTTTTTTTTTTTTGTCAAGTTCTCTTCTTCGTTTATTTTCCACTCTTTCTCTCGACCGATTGTTATTTTTTCTTCTAGGTTCGCGTCTAACCAACACGTTCTCCTTTTTCGGCGCGGCCTCCGCGTTTTCCGCTGCTGGATCCACCTGAAGGTCCCGGGACTGCGCGGTGCATCACACTCGACTAACAACGTCAATTCAGCGACGTTTTCGCGAACGGGTGAGTAATCCTTAGAACATCACGAAGAAGCTGTTGTACAATTTCTTGATGCCAGTGGTCTCGCGCTGCCGATGGGTCTCCAAGAGTGCGCAACCCCGCGACTTCAGGGACAAAAAACGCGAAAAGACGACGAACGCGTCCTCGAATATCATCGCCACACCTTGGCTGCAACGCATCTTGTTGTTGATTTCCGTGGATACTCGAAGCCGCGGGAAACGACGACGATCCGCCCTCTGCTCCGCTGTCGAATGTATCCTTGGTCCTTGCTCCAGCACGATTTATGATATATCTTCTTCCGTCGGACGTTGGAAAGTCGTAACTGGTCTCACTTCTTAGAAAAACAAAAACTCTAGTCTCGATTATCCTTTTTAGCTGGGGAGGGGAGGGGAAATTAGTTCGGTTGATTCTTCGAGAACTGAATCGGAAATTTTAGATTTTATCCTCGAGCGTATGGAATACTTGATTGCCGACTGGGTTGCTCTCTGCAGCGTGTCACTGGACACTTACGAAATTATCTTATTTCTAACGACTATGCCTCACACACTTGATAGTGTCTTGGTAATCGAAGGCCTTCGCCTGGCACGTCGTCACCACATTTTCAGGATCCTTCGCTCCATGGTGCCGATGGAAACAGAAACTCGGTCCCGGAAGAAAAACGAGGCTCTGCGCCGTGAAACCAAATCTTATGATTGTTTCGCACCCCGACGGTGTCTGAAAGTCCTCCGGGACAACGGGAGGAGAAGGGATCCCTTCGGTGAAGGCCAACCACGGACACTCTATTCTTCCGTTTTCTTCGATATCCGACCAACTTCCGGGCGATTCTCGCGTTGCAGTTCTCTCTCCCTCTCTCTTTCTCTCTCACACAGGGATTCGATCTCCGAAAAAAAAAAAAAAAACGATTCCGATGTTCGTCGATCGTCAGTGTCTCTCAAATAGCAACAACCAGTAGATCTGGGCCATTCAATTGGCAATCGAGACTGTAGGTGTTGTTGATCAGGGATCTCCGCTTATCGTGCCTTATCAAACCCGATAAAAATCGCCGAGTGGCAGAAACCGGCAGAGAGACAGCAGAAACGTGTCCCGCGAAGAGACTACTCGTCGTCGGTTGTTAACGATGGTTCGCCGAAGATGTTCTTCCGTCGAGATCGATTGCGTGGGCGTCGAAAAGCATCGACTTCACGGACGCACTTCCTGCGAACTAGCTATGCTCGCTGGTTATGTCCGCTGCTATGCTCGCGGCCACCGTTGACCGACTTCGAGCAACTGAGATGGGAATCGGACAGGCGGATGTCTCTCGGATCCACCGGGCCTTAAGAGGAACGACGTCGGTAGTCGGTAAATTGCGCGACACTGGCGACGTTTAAAATTTTCAGCCTCCGAATGCTCCGGCGATGTCTTCTGTCTAAGAACGATCCGGGTATCTGATCCAATCGCGACCGCTTGTATTAAAAGGCTGACCAATAGTGTCTACGCTGGAGGGTCGACCCGACCGTCAATTGGAACCACTCAGCGCTGATGAGCAAAATGTGACTCGGTTTACCTCGTAGAATCGTCCTGTATACGGTCATGTACTGGATTCGGATTCTGATTAATACCTGACCCGCTACCCCGTCCGATCGACCAATTAACAATTTACAGCCTCCGTTTGAAACTACTCGAATTTCTGAGATGCTAGTATCTTCCCGGACTCGCCATCAGTCGACGGTAGAAAACGTGTATGGCGACGTTTCTCGCGTCTCTGGCCGTAACGTGGCCGCGTCGCAACAGATGTCTGTTTGCCACGTGGATTAATTAATTGCAAAGATGTGATCCGCTGATATCGTCGACGGCCGTTTTTCGCTGGGAGCAACGGGTTTGCACGCGCTCGCTCGCACTGCTCGCGACTCGGAACAACAGGAAGCTGCAGATTGCTCGAGTGCCGACGAACCTTCCTGTGTCGGTAGTCGATCTCTCGTTGAATCGGGCCACGCCGGTCTTTTTTCTCTCTCTTTCTTTCAATTGGCGTAGAGCACAGCCGTTCGATGCCTTTTCCCCAGGTTAACTGTTATCGCAGCCACGTGTCCGCCAGTCGGGAACCAACTGTTGTTAATCGGTGCTCGTGTGCTTCCTCAGACTGCGTGCACGCGCGCGTGTTTGAATAGAAATTCTAGCCTGTTTCGCGGTCGGATTACGCAACGCGACGCGGACTACCAGATTCTTTTTTATCCGTCCAATCTCGGGCGATCCTCTCGGAGATTCGTTAATTGATAACGATCGTAGCGAAACCTGCAACAACAAAATCAATTGTACGAAACGGCGGGCACACACCGCACGCGCGTCGTCGGGTAAGTAACTTTCCACGGACGAGAGTCCCGCGCAACGGTCCATTTATTCCAATCGTTTCAACAAATCAAGTTTCTTTACAGTCGTCGTAACAGGGTCACGGCTGTGCTAAACAAATTCACGCCGTTCTAACTCGCTGTCGTTACATTGGTGCACCACCGGCCGCTTGCCCCACGGGGCTGTGACGTTGCAAACTCGGAGCAAACAAGCCACGCCTACCCGGGGAAATGTAGACTGGAAGGAGCTAGAACTTTTACGAGGATAGAAAATCTAGATCGGGCGAAAGCACCACGAACGTGTACTCCGTGAACGAAGTCACCGCCACTTTAGGCGAATCTACACTGAGATTTTTGAGGAATATCAAATCTAGGTTACACGTGACTATAAATTATTGTCTAATGCACTACCCCGACCACACGTAAACCCGGAGCAACAACGCCACGCCCACTTTACGTACAGTGCAAACGCATATGTTAGAAGTACATCGGGGCGCCATCCATCCGTCCGCGGAATCAACCGTACGCTTTCATCTCCGTGCATCCCAGCTCTCTTTACCCGGCGATCTCGTTGCATTCTCTCGGCGTCTCAGCGCGCACATCCGTTCCCCAGAACGGAGAGAGAGCCGGGCCAGACCAACGGGGTAAGACGCCTGAAGTTTCGCTGATTGAAGTTAATTCCGCAAGGTCATTATTATAGACGCGCTACCCGTTTCCACGCAAATTGAGCCGGCCGCGTCTTCTGCAGGAAAGATCATAGCCGACGCGGGAACCCGACGACTCGGGAGTCGAATGCGCTGCGCTCTACGCCGCGGGATGGATGATCCTGGACCTGCGCACGTGCGCATCGTTCGAGATCAACGACCACGGTGGTGTTCACATAGAATCGTCCGGCGGCCTTGTTTCTCGTCACCGCCCGGAATGCGTGCACGCGACGCGTCGGATAAACGAGATTATTCGCCTGCGCGACCGCCGTTCGATGGATCGAGAGATCGACCGGATCGAACGATCGTTTTAGGCGTCGTCTGTTTTGTTACATCCCTTTTTAGTTAGCTTCAGTCACGAGACAAGCGTGACAGATTAGAACAAATTTTCTAGAACGCGCTACTCGGCGAAAGCGCACGCCGTTCGATGGATCAGGGTGATCGAACGATCGTTTCAGGAATGGTACATGTTTTGTTATACCCCTTTTTAGTTGGCTTCGGTCACGGGACCAGCGTGGTAGATTAAAACGAATTCTCTAGAGCGCGCTAATCGACGAAAGCGCACGCCTACGGACGGTTAACGAACCGCCTTGACCAATTAATGTCGCGTGTCTGGTCTATCTTCGAGAATCTCGCGTCAGCCGGAAGCCAAACAGTCCCCAGTTATGGCACTTTCGTTCGCGGACGTCTTGCGAGGTGAATTCGCGCGAATGGCGGTCTTGATCTCCTACGAGAGCAGAGCTCGTGCATTGTGTAAAAGCTCCTTGCAAGTGGCGAGTCTCTTATCGTGTGCACGTGCAAACCGCTGCGAACCCGGACACATTCCCGCAAATTATACCAGGTCGCCAAGGTCGTTCGTATATGTGTCCCGTGATGGACTGAATGCACGTTCGAACCACGTGTAACGTCTCCTGAGCCGGTTGCCTCTGATTGAAATTATAAACCGGTCGTTACATCCACGTTAGATCGCGGTGTGGATCACGCGCTGCGCCATTATCGAGGCAGCCGATCAGCCGTGAAACGCAGCTGGTGAATCGTACTCGCAACGATCCGCACACGGTTTCGTCATTGAATTTTTATTAAATACAAAAGTCAGTCTGTTAGCTGGAAAAACTTGATTAACGAGAGGATGAGTCAGTCGACGTTCCTGCGCCCGATTTCTTGAGACGCCTGACGACATTCCTGTTCCAGGACGCCGCTCCAAACTTGGTACCGATGATTCAGACCAGGCACCGCGTGCAGAATCGTCTTCGAGCCTAGAACCCCTGTAGCCTCGTTCGGGACTCCGTAGAATATCCTGGAGATCCTGGAGTGCACCAGAGCCATGGCGCAAAGGGGACAAGGCTCCTTCAGCAGGAAGCTCCAGTAGCCGGTGCAAAGATAAGGACCACTCTTCTCCGAATTCGCTTCAGCTTTCCCTAAACCTTCAGAATTGACTTTAGAACCATTGTTCCTTCTTCCAGGACGCACTACAGTCGACTTTAAAGGTTCCTCTGTCGGCAAACGTAAGCTAGACAACGATTCCGGAAAACGTAGCGGAGCCTCTTCGGCGTACTTCCTCTTGATCTTCTTCTCTCTTTCCGTATAGTCCTCGCTGTCCTCTTGATCGGTGTTTGGGGATTGATCGGCGTCTTTTATCAACTTCCAAGCCCCGCCTCCTTGGAGTTTGGCAACGAGATCCACGGCCAGCATAGCTGCGTGCCACATGGGGTGCAGATCGATCCTCGACGCAGCTATCGCGAGGACCCTACCGTCCTCTGGATCAACGATCACTGCGCTGCCGTTGCAGATTTCGTTCCCCACAGCTTCCAACCTGGCAGCTTCCACGGCGATGCTCATGTACCCCTCGATCAGCTCCAGATGCCGCTCCGTGAAGATCGATCCATCGATCAGCTTCTCCACGGTGGGGTCCGGGTGGAAATTCAGGGGCCAGATCTTGGAGGCTTGGGCTGCTTGAGATTTAGTCCTGGCAGGTCTGCTTGGAACCTTTATTATTTCAAAATCGTCCTCCAATAAAGTTAGATCGAACCCTTTGTCATTTAGCATCGTCTTCAGCTCGTCTTGAGTAAGAGTATCTTCCTCGGAAGAAGATCCTGCAGAGTCTAATGGTTTCGTGGTTTTTAGAGGCGCCAGGAGGAGTTTGCTGGCTGAGCAGCGTTTCAGATGATTGAATCCCGGTAGAATCGCCGATATCTTTGGTATCGCGGTTGAAATGTCTCTCTTCTGCTTGAGTAGACCCGCGTAGACGTCTTCCAGGGGCGGATCGTCCGTGAACTCCGAGCTTAAAATCGGTTTCGCTAGCCAGCTTCTAGTCTTTTCTGTTTTGTCTTCCTTGGAACGCTTCGTCGAAGTCATCGCCATTGTCCCCTGAAAAGACGGTGTCTTCACTTTACGTCGAACCTTCTTTCTTGCTCAGTCTTCGTCTGTCTCTTCAGAGACTTCGGGGCGCAACAGGTGTCATGGGGTGTTTATCAAAATGACGTGTGAATGGAACGCTTCACGATTCGTCGTTTCGGTGGAACTGAAATGTTCCGAATGATTTGCGATCGATGGGGGATCGTACGATCCTCGATCAGAGATATTGGGCATCGATATCGCGTCAATCAGCATACTGTTAGCTGAACAAGTAGTTGAGATTGATACGAGGATGATTAAAAATCACGACGAAAGCCCGTTCACGGTCCGCTGGGGACGCTTTCTCGTTCGGTGAAGTAATCACGCTGAGGCGGAAGAATATCCGCGACGGACGCTTTGTGGGAGAGTCGTTGCTCGTTGCGGTGCTCTTGGTACGACTCGCAAGAGGAGAAGCGATTTTAAATTGCTGTCAAGTTGGGCCATGGTCGGATCGATTGTCGGAGTTAGGCGCAATTGTGCGACGTCGATCCGCGGACAGAAGGAGCATAAGGTCTTTGTTGCTAGGCCGGTGGAGCCGTAATCGCTTTTCAATTAGAACCGAATCCGTTCGACGCGAGACTATAGGTGCCCGCATCGCTGTGCCTTCTTCAAATATCCTACACAAATTATAATAAAGTCGGAGACGATGAAACCGTTTGCGGTTTCAGAGAATTCCCGAAAAAATCTGATCGCGAAGTGGCAAACAGCGTAATCGTGATGGGGAAAATCGAGTTACAGAGAATTAAAGAAAATTATACTGACAGAAAAATTGGTGTTAACTATCTTGTTTGATTTCTCGTCTATTAGTGAAAACACCAAGTCGTGGGAAGCACTTGTTAACAGCATAATGACAGGCCTATTATCAGATAACGAGATAACACCTCGGGTTCGTGTATCGAAAATTTTCCGGTACGAGCAGCTTCTGGCAAGTCAATCTTTTAGGGAGCGACATCACCGAAAAATCTCTATTTTCAAATTTCGATTATCTCTATTTTCAAATTTCCCAAATGTACAAACATGGACATGAAACATGAACATGTAATTTCTTTAACCCTTCTGCGCTGTTTAAAAAATTGGGATATTTATATTTTGAGGAATAAACTGGGCTGTAATCAACATTCAGTTTTGAAACGTATTTAGATCTTCATTCCTGTACAAACGGTTGATGTTCCATTAACTTTTATAATCCAGCAAGACAAATTCAAATTGAAAGCAAAGACCTGCTTTCGGAAAATTAGATTGATGGTAAAGCCAATGTAATAGGTAGAAATTACAAGTTTAAGGTCTCCGAGATGACTTCCAGGCCCACGTTGAGCGCTGTGAAGTAACAATGAAGCACATAAACGACTGAAGTGATGGAGTCGGTAGATTATGAAGTTTGAAATGAAAAAACGAAGTCACGGGTCTGAACGACGGTCGTTAGGAAGTGAGTTCTTAAAGCGTATTAACCGGCGGGAGGAAAATATGCCACGGTCAGATGATCTGTGAATGGATAAATGAGTGGACAGGACAGATTAAATTATAAAACGTTCATAGCGTAATGGCATACGGCGAATGCGAGGTTATTGTTAAAGCTGGTCATTAGGCGAGCAATAATTTTATTATACTTTCTTCAAAGCTCCCATTCCAAGCATCGAATCAACTAATCATCAAAATTAACAAATCTCTCGAACCTCGTCCCCAAGACAAATCTCCTAATTTAACAAATGACTACTGCAACTATAACAAATTCACCATAGCTCCGTCAATCTTATCCAGAAATTAATTATCGTCGATTTAAAATACTCGTTAATATCGCTTCGAAGTCGCGTGACGTTCGAACTTCGCGGGCCGCCGCGCGCGCCAAGATGGCGGCGGTCCATTCGCGTGAAGCGTGTTCCTTATATAATAGAAAAGGAACAACAAGCGGGAGCGAGTGACGCAGCACGCGTAAACGTAGACTGGCCACAGGCGAATGCACTCGAGGATCCGGATTCGTAGTGCGACAAATCAAAACGAACATAACAGTTTCGTACCGGACGGGAAAATCTCGTTTCCGGCGATCCTGGGGTAGTCTGCGTTTTCAACGGGTTCGGTTCACGCGCCAATATGTCTTCCCCCTGGCCTTGAAACGAGACGTGACACGCGTGTCCCGCATCTTGTCAACACAAAACAAAACAGAGCCGATCGGTATTGAGTGATCGGCGTACGGAAGACTGTCGGGACACGTCGGTGATACGCGTGCACACGTGTTCGCTCGCCTAATCTTTTCGGTGCGACGTCAGAAACCGTAACTCCTTACCTGCTGCTGTGAGAGAGAAAGCGTATCACGTTCCTCGGCTGCCTATTCTCGAGCCTGCTGCAACTTCACGGGGACGACAGAGGAAAAATAAACCTGTTACTGTCAGCTGCGACCAGGGAAATTCTCTGGTTATCCTGCGCACGAACCACCGTCACACAAATACCACGGTAACACACGTGAAAATATCCGCGGAGATCGACGTTTAGAGGAGGTCGACCTATACCTTTCGAGATTGCGAGTTATCGGCGCGCAAGCGCACCCTCTGCCGGCCGGCTTTCGAAACAACAGACTGGAGGAAGGGAGACGAGGCGGAGCCGCGCTGATTTTCCTCATCATTAATTGCAGTGTAAGTAGTGTCAAATTAATTAGTAACAGCTCATGTTATCATCGATCTGATTGTAAACATTTTCCAAAACTGTGGACTACACAATTTTGTTAGTATAGCTTGTTCTTTTCAGAACGTTCTGTACTTGGGAATTCGAATCTTGTGTATTGTATGAGACAATGTACTTATCTTGTAGTACTGATTGTTGTATCAATTTAAAGTTAAGTATGTAATGCTGAGGATCATGTATAAATTGTTATTCATCAAGATTAACGTAGAAGATCGAAGGTTTTGAGAAGAGGTACGTGTTTTAAGAAAATGGGATCAAATGATGTGAAGTTTTTCCTGTAAGAATTATTTGATTCCAAGATTGAGTCTTTGGGAGTAAGTATCTAATTAGAGTTGGTATTATATTCTATTTCATTCATATGTTGGTAAGTACTGTTTGGTAATGATATGTGCTAATCGTAATCAGCTTATGGTGAATTGGTCTGAGGCAGGCGTAACATTTACTGCTTTAAATAGAAATCTATAAATACATGATTTTGCTTCAGCGATTATATTAAAAATTTATATATAATATTTAGGGTATATTTAGGTTTATGAATGGTTCAAGGGTATACAAGTTTATTTAAAACATTCACAAATAATTGGGGTAATTAGGGAATCCAAATATTTATACATGGAATGGTAAGTTAGGAAATTTGGCGCGGCTATTTCCCGCCATTTCCGCGATAGGCCTCGAGCGCTTCCGTCATTTTGGATTCGTGCGCGTCCTTAGCATTAGTTATTCAAATATGTAATTCTAATTCTAGGCAGCCAGAAAATTAGTTTTAATTGAGAATTTAGCTGTGGAGACCTATTAATGCAATCTTTAATAATTTAGTTATCCCAGGAAGTAGTTTAATGATTTAACTTTAGCCCTTAATTGTATTATTACAGCTGTAGTAACTCTGAACATATGTAATGCATGTTGTATTCTAATTAATACTTATTAATAATAAAAAAAATAAATATAAATTAATATTCCATTTAATATTGTTACAGTAACGTCCATTGAATGGTGGAGAACAATGGTGGTTACCTACAAAATACTTGTTCCTATTATAGAACAATTTTTATTTTTTTAACATGAAAGCTTCATGTTCCACATTTTAAATGGATCCTAATGAAAATTTCCTTAATCCCTTTGCGCTTTAATATTCCACAGAAAAATTTGACTTTCTGTTGGAATGAATCACGAACGAAAAAGTCGTTCTGATGGCAGAAGGAAGATTCGTTTGTGAGCCTAATAGCTGACGGTTGTCCTGCACGATCGCGTCCGCATTGAGATCGATGCTTGTACGTCGAAGCGAAACTTTTATGCTCCTGTTAGCCGTTATTACGATTAGTTAACGAGGCCGAAGACGCTGGTTATGCGATCCACAGACGAAGCGCAGCGATGATGTTGGGTGGGGGAAGGGATGATCGTCGTGCAGCGAGGTCGTTGCTGCATACGATTATGATAAATCGCGATGTCGCTCGTGGGAAATGAAAGTCGTTTGCCTTGCGCAGGTGGAAAGCGACGGAAAAAAACATGGGAGGAAAAACCGCGGGTCTCGAGTTTGTTAATTACGTAACGGTATGTAATTGATCGGCCGAGCGACACACATATTAGGAAACCGGTCCCCGGGTTCGTTTAATCCGATCGAATCAATTTGCTCGGCGAACCGATTGATCGATGACTCGCGCGTACCCCTCGCCGAGATCATTCAAGTGAAGTTCGCGTATGTCTCGAAGTATTTCAAGTATGTGATCGCTGCGTCATACAAGTACTCCATTTGCTCCTGAAAGCAACAACGTCCAGATAAAAATATAAATACAAAATTGTAATTTTATCGCAATAGTTGCATTTACCAGACTCTTGACGAAACCATGATTAGATCGCCTAACCGCGCGACTGGCCAAACAAACGTCACATTCTCGTTCCACAGCCATTCTCTCCAACAGTACATTTAAGGCTAAATAGAGCCCACAGCCGGTGACACCGTCGCTGAAAACAATTTAGATGCAATATCTAGCGATTGTCAATTTTATTAAAATTAATAGTGAAGTAGTTACTGGCAGAGGACGACTGTTGGTCCATCTCCCCTGGCGATCTTCTCTGTGGCTTGCCACAGTGTCACCAGTGCGATCATCGACGGTGGATCTTGATTTTTTCCGGGTTTCCATTCCGTCGAAGTTGCTATCGTCACTTGTTGCTCAGTAGGGGGCTTCTGTGGTAAAAGAAAAATTAAAATGTCCAGCTATTGAAGCCTAGTTCAGCTACTTACCGTCATATTGTCGAGCAGAGTTAGCCTCTCTAGCGAGTAGTAGTCGTTCGTGATAGTTTCCTTCGTTTTGATATTTATATATGGCACTGGTTTGAACTCCGAGCTTGGGACGATCGAGCAACACGTCTGAAAGAAGTATCAACGTGAAACGTGTCCGTTAGATCACTGATTCTCTTGCTACCAAAATTCACCAGTGCTATGGTTCAGTTTTAGAAAACTAGAAACTGAAATTTTATGAATTATCTAACCGGGTCATCGGGGTCAGGTGGTTGCAAAGCGACGATCAATTCGATTTTATACTCTGCGACCATCCTCCAGAAATCACCAAGCGTCCCTGGCATGGGCAATTGCGTCGCGATATACTGATTCTGCATTTTAACACCGTCCACGTACACTGCGGATATGTAATCGCTGTCCTCGTCTGTCGGTGGATACCTCTTCAAGTACACCCTGCCGATTCTCGCTGTAATGAAAGTACTATAGCATCAGCCTCCCTTAAAGGCGCAATTCGTCTAGTTAATCGTACCGCACCTGAAGCTAACTCTGGGAATCTGTTTTTGTTGAGATTGCATTTCGACAGGACCATTTTGCTGGCTGCTGGCCTAAGGGCTTCGTCTTGCCAGATTGCCTTTTCTAGACTGAAAATCTCCATTCGAGTCAGGTCGTCCACCGATCATTATTAAGATGTACCAGAACTATTTACCTTTGCTGTTGAATGGGCAACTGGTTCTTCAGCTCGTTGATCTTCACGGGCAAGAGTTCGTCACAGGGTAGAGACGTCGAGATAGAAAGTAGACACTCGAGGAGAGTCAAATGTGCTAACAGATATTGTTGCTTAGTATCCACCATGTTGGCCCTTTGGCTCCTAATGGACGCAGTCTCGGCGAATACGTCGACCATCTGAAATTATAGTTCATTAGCACGCAAAAACTTCTGTAGTCAAACGGATGCTGTAAGTTCGTTTTACCCCCTCGGCGGCAGCTCTTCGTAGACAGATGTCGCAGAGAATTATGGTTCCCGTTCTGCCGACGCCTGCGCTGCAGTGGACCACGGCGGGCCCATTTCCGGGTGACGTTGCCAACAGCTTCTTCAAGTACGTCACCACCGAGTGTGTTGACAGCGGCACTCCGTGGTCAGGCCATGCGGTGTAGTGCAGATGTTCGATCTAGTTTCAACACAGCACTGAAAATTAACCGTCCTGCCTTGCAATCGAACCCCGAGGCTTCAAAATTTTATATTTAATTTCTCATGGAAACTAATTAATACGAGTCACATGTCGTTTCTATTCAGATGTCGTTTTCACGTAAGGGGTCAATCATTCTCATGACGTCCACCATTTTGGAACTAACTACCTTGCGAGTCTCTTCTCCGCTAGTCAGATGCAACGTGCGGAACGTGTAATCAGCGTACACAGTATGTTTCGCGTTGAAGACAACTAGATCCCCGTACTTCTTCTTCTTCCCAATGTCCGGCCAATATTGCTCGCACTTGATCTATTAAAATTCAGCTAATTACTCTCGGTTCTACAATTATTCGACTGGAATAACTGTTCGATCGAACCTTTCCATTCTCTATCACGTTCGCCAGCATGCAGATGATCAGGCTCTCCTCCTGCCAGACCATCCTCCAGAAATCGTTTACTGTAGCTGGTTTCGGTCCCTGTGTTGCTATGTAACACTTCTCCTTCTTGTAACCCTTGATGTAATTTGCGTTGATGTAATCGGAGTGAGGATCGTCTGGTAGTTTTTCCAATATCACTCGGTTCTCATCATCTGTAAATCATAAACGATCAACTGGACAGATTGACCAGCGAGATCATTGACTGCAAGATCGGGATCCAAGAATATCCCAGAAATTTCTATCAATTCAGTCGAAGAGATCAAGACTAAACAACCCAGATTGGTCGCTGTGACAAGTTTTGTGGATCCTATTAAAACTAATTGTTCGATTTAAATAAATGATTAGGAGGTTCTTACGCACAGGCTATGAGGTTCGCGTACCGATTCTTCGGTTTGTTCTGCGGCAGCTTGCCATAATCCCACGGCTTGGTCTGGCCCCTGGGCATTGTCTTTCGAGAAAGAGAAAATCAGACGACGAACGAAACCGCGTAAAAATTAATTATCAGGGAGAGGCTTACGTTGTACTGTTTATCCAAGAGACCCGACTCGATGGCTTGCTTCACGTAATCCTCGAAGTCCTTCACTTTCACCAGCGAGCTATTATTTTCCTTTTGATTAGCGTCGTCGTAGCCGGCGAGTAGCAAAGAATCGTCGGGTAGCGTGTCGACGCGCGACAGACATTCTTTGCGAGATGCTATAGGCGTGCTGGTTAAAATTCGATTCGAATTCAAAGACTCCCTATCCTCCTGGTTCGGTAAGTTCACGGCGAGGACAACTTCCTCCTGGGGAACTTCGTCCGCCAGTGGTTTCATTCTTTTTCTAAAAAAAAATTACAGGAGCTCACAGATTCAAAATCTTCTCTGGCGAAAAACTGATGTTACCTTCGGTAGAGATAGAAAGCTACGGCTGCTAAGATAAGAGCCACGATGATAGGGATAAGCCAGAACGCGATTGGTCGCTTAGGCACCTCGCCCATGTGCACAGACAACGATTTCGCGAGCACAACCTTGCTATTCTGCAAATCCTCACCCGTTACCAGAACCACAGCTATCACGTAGGACTCTTGCGGCTTCAGAGGACAGTTTACCACACCATCGTACAGTTTGTTGTCGCCTACCATGAACGGTTTGCCGGCGATCTCGTTCGTCTGTCACACGAAAACAGTTTTGCTGGTTTACGGTTCGGTACTTCTCGGAAATAAACCATAAGCATCCTACGAGTCTCTCAAAGAAGAACATAAATTGCTATTAATAACACTGACTGCTTCTATAAATTAAGCGGTCGACACTAAACGCATAAAATTCTCGTGGCAGTCAACGTGCTGCAATTTAGGCTGATCCGAGGCCCGGTGATTTAGGCTGATTTAGGCATGCTTACGGGTAAAGTGGCCGCGCGCCATGCGGTGTCATAGTAGTCGATCCCCGCTTCCTCGGTGAGGACGCGACTCGCCTTGGTATAGTGACTGCAGGGCTGAGAGCCTTTCACGATCACATGCATTACGCTGTGCCGCGTGTCATTCAAAACCACAGGAATGTGCAACAGTATCATTGAACTTTCGTTCCGCACTTCCAAGGTCAGGTCCTTTTCGAACGCGATCGCCAGAGGTGTATGCACCCGATCGAACTTTTCCTCGCTGAACAAACCCTCGACTGTCTCGGCAACGATGGAGATGTTGTAGGTGGTCGATGGCATTAGGTACAATCGATCCTTGTATTCTCTTTGGTAATTCTCCACTGGATATTCGCGCCGCGCGGGCCCCAATTGCGCACCCTCTCTGAGATTCGTGGACTTCGTGCTTATGATCAGATTGAACCTGCGGAGACGTCCACCTGTTTTCCACGGATGGGACCAGGTCACGCCGACCACACCTTCAGGAAACGCCTGAAGTCGAAAGACTTCCGGTTGACTCGGCGGGAACGCTTCGCGGAGGACAGGAACGGAGCTTGGTATGCTGTAGGTGGAAACGTTCTTGTTCTCTACTAACACCTGTCGATTAGGAACAGCTCCAGTATACATGAATTATTATATCATTGCTGCGTGATTTTTTAAATAATCCGTCGCCAAATCAGAGAAATTGACTCACCTTAATTATTTCCGTTCTTGAGGGAACAGAGAATAGAGGATAGGTAATCTTTATAATCGCGCAGATATACTCCGTCCACAGAGAGCAATAGTCTCCTGGCAATACGGTCCACAATTGATTGTATGCGTTTCCCTGCACATGATAGCGCAGTATTTCTCCATTGAGGGGTGGCTTTGGTTCCTGCCATCTCAGCTGCATGATACCGTTTTTGGCGTTGAACTCGTACGCTTCTAGATTTCTCACTGGCGGCGGCTCTATGGAAAGTAATCTCGATCATTGAGCGTCATGCCTGGCTTCGACGAGATGTTTTCAAAGTTTCGAAAACCTTTCGGGGGTGACCTGAAAGGGAACCTCCGAACAACGGACTCGTCGTACGGAGATTTCCAGCTTCGGATCGCGTAGATCCTCGCCACATAGTCCTCCGCGCCATGAAGGATGTTTCTAACATTTAAGGTTTCTATCGACGTTCTCTTCGTGACATTGAAGTTTTTTACTGCTTCACTGACGCCGGTGATGATAATTTTGGCCAACAGACTGCCGGTAATTGTGCTGCAGTCTTCTGGCGGACTCCACGCTAGCACGAATCCCTCGAGCCTGACGTTGCTGAACGTCTCAGAGGGGATCACTAGAAAAATAATCTTTAATCAATTATAATTCTATCTCAGCTCTAATCTTAATTCTGTGCAATTCTACTATGTAGATTCAAAAAGACTCATTTTGTTGAATATTACGATGAGCAGACTGCGGATGTTTACAAATACAAATTCCTTTTTGCATTTAATAATTCTATCGCGCGTTTCATATGCTTATTCGTGAACACAAATCAGTAAAACGATTTCGAGAATTGAAAAATACTATTGTATTATTTCCTACCCGTTACAATCATTACGAAGAGAAACGAATGTGTATGCAGCTTCTGTATCTTACAATCAATGCAAATAATTTTCGTTTTGTAGAAAAACCCTCAGTCTAATAACCAGTTACCAGCTTGATCGGTGGAGAACGTAATTCCCTTGTCCTCGCTGCAAAAGGAGTTGCAGGCTGAGATCTTCGCAGTGTACTTCGCATACGGCGCTAGCTGTGAGAATTCTATGGTGGTGGTGAGCGTGGTGGATGTTCTCAGCTCTTTTTGCGGTGAACTTAAACCGTAATCGGTGCAGCCGAAATACTCAATGGTCTGGAAATTGCAATTGAATTAGGACCATAGTCGCCCGATTCCTGCTAGCTTTCCGTTACCTTCAGCACAACTTGGTATTTCTTTACGATTCCGTTTTCGCGCGAAGGACGGTTCCAGCTCAACTTCACGGTGCTCGACGTCGTTTTGCTTTTGATGTTTCTCACTTTCGACGGTGCTGTAAACGTGAACAACATCTTCAAGCATCTCGTGAATTAAATACTCTTTTCTCGGACCAGCAATTCAAATAGGCTTTGGAATTTGATTGGCAGTGATCTTTTTGTGTTTTATTCAAAGAGGTGATCGGACTGCTGTAAACGGTGGATTTTATGCGCTTATGACAAAAAGGAGTTATTGCAATTTAAAACAGCAACTTTGGAATGTCGATGTACTATTTTGAACCTAATATGATTATTAAAGACGGAAATTTCTGTATGACTGCTGTCCCTTGCAATTGATGCAGACAATTTTCATTTTGCATAAAAATCCACAGTGTACAGATCAGGTTTGCGAGATTCAAGGGCAAAGTCTATCAAGAACGGGCTTTCCTGTTCATTTCTATTCACCTGCTTCGAGAGTTCGAACTTCGCGCGAGAAGTAATCCTTTCCTTCTCTCGTGATCATGATTTTATAGATAGTGTATGGTGTCAGGTTTTCAAATTCGTACGGCAGGCTGCTCAGAGGTCCGTTATGAGTTTGTCGACCCGTGTCTCGGTCCTCGATAATGAAATTGTACCATTTAACCGGACAGGAGGTCGAATCCTGCGACACCGAATTCCTCTTTAGTATCAAGCTCGTGTTCTTCTGTTTCACTTCGAAGTTGGTGCTCGCTGAAACATTAATTTCAAAGTGACACCATACAGTGAAGATTTTCATCCCGTGGTAAACTTACGATTGCAACGTGTCATGAAATTCGTCCATTCTCCCTCAATGTGATAGAGATTATTCGTCTTCAAACTGCATCTAATACTATAGGAAACACCAGGTTGCAAGCTGACGCTGTATGCAAATAATTTGGTATCGTTGCCCGACACCGTAACGTCTTCGAAATTGCGTTCGCTCTGTTCTCCTTCTTTCTAGCGAATACAGAAGTTCGATCAGAGTGATTGCTTACAACGTCATTGAACTCAGTTCTGCTTACCAGTATCTCACACACGTAAGTCGGGAATACTAATTGATATTCCTCCTTCTTTGGAAGAGAAACGTAAATCGACGTCTCGTTGATGAAATCAATGGTCGGTGGTGGAAGAGGATCGATACCTTCGGAGAACACGCAAATAATTATTCTTCGATTATTTTTCTGATACTATTCTTCTGCCAGATTACCTATTTTACAGAGGGGTGGTAATTTGTACCCTCTCGACAGGTCGCAACCGAACATGCACTCTCCGGTGCGAGAATTGCATTCGTTGTCTAAGCAAAAGCCGCAAGTCCGTTTGCAATCGTGGCCATACTGCTTAGGGGCGCAAACTGCAAGACGAGTATATCGACTGATTTTGATGACGATTTTGACGTATTATTGACTAATTTTAACTGGATGGAGGAGTGTATAATATTAAAGTTCGGAAGAACCATCTGTTGATTGCCAAAACGTGAAATTGTTGTTGGACAGTGTAACTATCATTATTAGGTCGGTGCAAAAATAATAATACTTTCAGACTTCAATGCCTACTTTAGAGTGAACTGTTAATCGAATATGCTCGTGTAATATCTAGACAGCGGATCTTTATGCGAAATAAAAATGTTCTACCTGAATTGCAACAAACTGGAATGAAGTAGAAATTGATTTCCTTTCTTAGAATAGGTTGAAAATAATATAACAGTATTCTTAAATTCTTCTAATGTTTTTACCGTTTTAAATTACACCTACTCATTGTTGTCATAAACGTATCAAATCCGCAGTCTAGTAATATATGAAATGTTGAGCTGAAGTGCAGGTGCTTCAATTATTTTTCCACCGAGCAAACATTTTCTATATAGATTGCTACTTGTGTCACAACGTGGCCCAGTGAAGCCAGATGGACAGGTACAGCCTGGCTCCTCGCAGATCGCTGCACTCCTGCAGTCTGCCTGGAGCTGCAGATCCTTGGTGCAGCTGACAGAGCAGTACGGTCCCACTTTGTCCGATGGACAATCTGAATCAGCTGATGGGAAAGAGCAGAAATTAGAGCGATCATTCTATGATCTAACACTGAAACTAGGAAATTCAACGACTGCAATGTTACTGAACGTCGTAGCAAATTTTGGGGATTACCGAATTCCATGTTCAACGTGGCAACAGGCAAACTAGTCACGACGGTGTTTTCGTTGTAGAACAGTTTCTGACAGGTAACGTTCGGCCAATAGTATCTCGAATCATGGTAATCCACGGTCGCAGTCATTTTCCCCTTTCGTGTAGAACCTGTGCAAACATCGCGATCAATTTATTAAGTGATTTCTAATAAAATCGAACGGCTCGGTTATCAAAAGAGAGACTCGAAAAGCAATTTTTATCAACTTCACACCTGGCCATGGACACGAGCGTACATTTGCCACCGCCCACAATGGATTAGGTGTCTCCTGCTTCAGTATAGTAACCATTCTCAGTGTCACTCTCGAATTTCCCGAAGAAAGGGTCTTCTCCACCCGCACGTATTGCCATGCTGGCAAACCGTGAACGGTGGGAGACCCTTTTATCAATGCCAAAGTTTGTTCGACGCTTCCGCTGGACGGATTCGCCAGCGTCAATTCCAGCTGACACTCTGCACACAATCCGACTGCCATTTCAACGCAAAAGTTGGTGGTAGTTACGGACAGTTCGGGACTCGCGAGGACCGCGTCTTGGTTGGTCGTGTGGAGGAAATCGTCTAAAATAGACCCACACAGTGACACTGTTTCCTATACAAATTTGAACACGTTGATCACCGGCTACAATTAACACATTACCTACCGGCGATTGATTCATAATTTTTGAAAGTGTATGGTTCGTGAACGGGGACTATTTTAATTGATCCTTCAACAGCACCGTCAACTTCAATCGTGCTATTCAAATTTTTAGCCATCCTTTTTATGATATGTGCTCAAAGAAATAAATTTGTTGAATAATTTCACATGGGTGCATCTTTACACTCTCAATAATCGTAAATTAATCAATACTGGAACGCGTGAAACTAGTATCAATGTTTTCTAAGCTTAGTGATAAATTCATGAACACAGAAATGCAGTGAATCATGTGACAGTGTCTGTCATGTGGCAGGGTGAATGTAAAGAGAATTGCTTTAGTTTCGCCAGTGATCAACGTGTTAAGGGTATCCGAGTAGCTCACATAAGTGAAACCGAAACAGCGCCGGTTTCCTGCTCCGCACGAACAGGTTGTAGTTAGCATTCTGTCTCGACAAGAGTTTCTCACTCTCAACGAACGTCAGGATCATCCTCTCGCTGTCGTAAACCGAAATGTTGCCCGTGCTTTCGTTCCACGTTACAACGAACGTTTTCCACTCGAACGGGGAGAGCGGCGCGTGCTGTACCAAAGGTGACAATTAACTATTAGAAACTCCACGATCAAGATGTTCAAATGGAATCGAATTGGTCAATGAAATCACCGTGATATTATCTCTTTCCTGCTGGCAGGAATCCTCTATTGGATACTCGTTCGGCTTTGGCACGCCATTCACACATTTTCGTATCACCGATCTACTGTCAAAGGTTCGAGTCTTCGAAATTATTCAAGACATTATGTATCGAAACTTCTACAACAAATATTTCCTCAACGTATTGCTAAATACGGCAGCAGTATTGCCGGAATGGTGGGATATTATCGAGAAGTTCGAAACGGCTCCGAAGATGACTGTTTAGAACTGTTTTATAAAGGATCTGACTAACACAGTTGTGAATCACTGTTTTTCCCCGAACAACTGTTATCAATGCGGATTTGCTGCACGTACAATAAAACTGAGTAAAACAGTGAAGATATTCAGAGAATTTCAAAATACTGACGTATTATTTCCGATTCGTTAAAATCATTACGAAAAGAAATGAATATTCGTGTAGCTCCTGTGGCTTGCGATTATTATAGACAATTTCATCAGGAACCGAACTTTCCAAGTATTACCAATTCCATGATGTTATCGTTTTATTTAGGGAAATACAGTGATTTCTCTATATATGTCGCCAAGGCCTGGATGATAAACGTCGAGTTATCCCCACTACCGCTACCACTACCGTGAGGGGCCACGGAGCTCGAGAGGCCTTGGACGCCGAGGAGTATAAACACAACACGGCTCGGGTATGTCTCCTGGACGATACACGACGCTGGCATGACCCATGTTGTTGACGTATATCGAGAATTCACTGTACTATTTTATAAAGGTTCTTCGCAGCCATTTCAAGAACCGAAATCGATGTTACAACGGTCTCCAACAAATTACTTAGATTAATAATACCGACTTTGTATTGTTCCAGCCACCAATGACTATCCAGTAGCTCGAATTGGTGGTACACCTGTCGCCCCAACAAATTAGTATGTAAGCATCCGTCGTTCCTCGAATGGAGACCACGAGCGGTGACATACTCTGCATCGTGTGGATAAACTGGTACTCGTCCGTTTTAATGAAGTGCTCTTCGAACTCTGCGAAACGTAAACTTTGAACCCTCCGATTGAGTTGCATATCGATCTATTGAATCGAACCTTCCCATCGTCGATCGAGCACGGGTCCCATAGGTGTCTCTGAGGAGTTTGTTCGGTTCCAGCCTTCGGTGCTCCAGGATGAGGCGCAGTTATTAAACCAGCCCAACTCACAGTCCAGTTGACTCCTTTGACGGGGCTCGTCTGGGTTTTTGAATGCTGCAATTTGTGCACAGTGTCACCCACAAAAATCACTGCTTCGAGACCGATTCTTCGAAGCAGATCCATCGATGAGTAATCCCTAGACTGGAGATCTTGATGCGTTCGTGGCATGTACACGTGTTTAAAATACAAGAAAACATGACATTAAGGATATCTATACTGCATGCTTATCGTAAGGAATTTTTTAGTTGACAAATTCAGAAGCTGTTCCACATTTTGGTTTCCATAAAATACGCCATGGAAATTTGCATACAGATCCACAGTCTAGCGATCAATTTGCGAATCTGTAGTACTCGAATTATTGTAGCGTAGAAATTATTCAGCGTGAAACTAGAGTAGGTTCTCTATTTCTCGCAAAATTATTATGTCCGGTTTGATTTTTCCTATTTCAATATTACTGTGTGCACGTTCCTGTCGTTCTCGGAGAACATCCTTGGACTTACCGGTGACGTCCCGTCTATCAGTAAACTGATAACTACTGTAGAACCAGTTCAAATTACTGTTCCATGTTAATCCCGCGCCGTCGTCGTCGGAAACGCAGATCAATATTCTGTTCTTGTAGTACGTATCTTCTTTTCCTCTGAGGACAGCCAGTTTTCCAGAAACGACAGCGAACTGTACCGCGAGAATCAGCACTTCTGCCACGCTCATTGTTCAGAGAACAGAAAGAACAATCGTATACCACAATCGCCCTCGCGAACCTCATAAGATTCGTTCTCGACGAAGTCACATTTTACGTTGAAGCACGGTCCGTTGCGTCGCTCGCCGCGGAAAATGAAATTCTGTCAAAGGAACTGGGCTTCCGACAGGCGAATCTGCGATAAGGAGCGTTTCCGGTAGTCGCCAACGAAGCGACATACCAAAAACTGATAAATCTGAAGGATCGGTTCGCTGAATCGAACACAGGCGTCGCTTTGTGTTGTTGCTTTAATATCCAAATCAGTACAAAATACAGAGTCTCGCAGCTTAGGTACATATATCGTGAGCGTCACCTCTTAACCTAACGATTACAGCTTACATATACATTCTACGGATTTATTTGGCTTCGTTCCGAGAGTCTTATAGACGACACCTCTCTTCTCGCGCGCGCGGATAGCTCATTTCCCATACAACTCTTCTGAACCGTTCGCAGACTAGGATTTTCTTGCTTCGTTAACCCTCGCAGCACCTGCCGCTCCAGAGCGACGAAATTATGCCCGAATTTAGGATAGCGTAGCCTAATTCGGACCCCTCCTGTTTGGCCACTGTGGGTCAACAGGTAGAAAAATATTTTCTATCGTTGACCCATTAGTAGCTAGCAACTTTCTCATTTTTCTAGCATTTCCGTACGAAGCTGATAACCGAACGCTACTGTCATTAAGACTAGGCTAAATAAATTGTTCTTTGAAATAAAAGAAACCTAGTCTGCTCCAAATTTGGCTACTCTCTCCCATCTATTAGGTTGACAACTAAACTTGGGTTTTGTGTCTCCAGTCCGAGGGGTTGAAAAATTATCGAATCGAATGGGGCGTATTTCAATTGAAAATTGTTAATTGTTCAAGAAAATGCGAAGGTCGCGAACTCAGCTGCCAAATTAAAATATCATTTCAGGACGATGGACACCTTGTTCGAAACGAAGGGTTCATCGTCTTTAAAAATCAGCACCGCGGGGGTTAACTAGTACAGCATCAGCGTTCCATAAACATTCCTCGAAACTTAAGATTGCAAATTCAGGGGGACAGCCGCGGGATCCAAGAATGCACCCTCCTGTGGCGTCCCAGGTTGCACCTTGGGGCCAGAAGTGCGATCAGCGCGAGCCCAGCTCCCAGGAGCGAGACTCCGCAGAGTGCTCCAGCTGTGACATCGTGTAAAGGAGTTCCAGCTTTCGGGGATTTAGCAGCCAGTAGCAAAAGTCCTGCACAGCTGAGAGCAGAGAGTCCTGCGAGGCCTAGTCCTGTCCAGGTTCTTCTCAGAGTCCTGCAAGCTCCAGCCAGGGTGCAGCACGCCCCGCAACCTGCAGCACTGTCGTAGTAGTACCTGAAGAGGAACAAAGTTAAGTAGCTGCTAGATTCAATTTAGCTGGGTAATACGAACCTTCTGCCCTGTGTCCACGACAGATATAGCGCCAAACCGCAAGTCAGGATGCCGACCAGCACCAATAACAGCGGTGCGTTTCTCCTATCGTTTTTCTCCAAACCGCTGGCCAAGGTTGTGTTCGCGTCGCTGTGCGGCGGCGACAATGGCGGAACCTGTGGAATCACGTAGCATGGTTAGATCATCGCCTCGTCTTCCTACGGTTGCGTCATCGACGTTGCGTTAACCCCGAGCCAGCACGATTCACGGCGGTTTGAACTATGCGAGCTAGCTGGACGAAGTTGTTAGAGGAAAGTGTTACTTCCTCTTGGAATCCGAAAAATTTTTCTTATTATTTCTTTGTCGTGTTGAAGGTCGAATAGTGTTTATTGGAGAAGACCAAGAAACCCTTCAGATTTTACAGGTATATAAAATTACTAAAAAATATTCTATTTGTTACTAATGCGTTGAATTCTTTTGAACCCAATTTAGAGTCAAGAAACGTCCAGCTACATGCTACTTGCAACTACTATGCTTTAGGCCTTACCACGGCGGTTCTAGCGATGAATGCGCTCTCCACGCTTTGATATCCGCTCCTCTTCTGTCCTGCGGGTATCACCTGATATCTCGGCGAACCGGATACCATAGGCACGGACTCAGGTCCGCTTTCCATGTACGCGTACCGTGGCGGTGGTTCACCGTGACCCATCGACACAAGGTCGACCGGGGCTGTGCCAACGTATCGCAGTCTTCCACAGTTGCTGGCTGGACAGAGGTCCTGCCTCGAAGTGTTCTCTAGCAGAGGTAGACACCTTCGAGCCGAGGGCTCTTTGTTGGGTGTGGAGGTCTGGGGTCCTGAAGGCGAGTACGTCCTATTCTGCGGCGTTCCTTGGGGCGTGGATCGACTGGGGCTGAATGTTCGACCTGGAAACCATTGCAGGAAAATTCTAAGCTGTGACTTACAGGAATCGTTTGTTGAAAGCAAATCAAATTTAGCTGGTTGGAGAGAACTGTTTCTGAGAGTGCTGTGGTCGAGACTTGGTCTACTAGCTTCAACAATCGTTTTTTAGTTCCTGTGGTTTATTAAAGAACGAGTCATCATTCTACATCTCCGTTTCATTACTCTGTTTCCGCAGACGCGATTAAGCTTTCGTAGCAACTCCAATTCTGATTTTTCGTCGCCAAAAAATTTGTGGATGTTGTTGAAGTATGAAGGAAGGTGTACGCGAGAGTCTAATTGCAAAAGGTTTTCTAGTTTCATAGTAAAAAAATCTCAAAGTCAGAACATCGCTGCAACGTCCGTTTGGTTACCCTTTTCGCACGGGTGCACTTAATCACTTGTACCGACCTCAATTTTCATTTCCCCTTGTTCAAAAAATTCATAGACCATTTCAAAGCACGAACAAAGATACTCCAATAAGTCCCATAGCAAAAGATTTTTTAGTTTCTCGTTAAAAAATTCCGGAAGATGGAATATCGCTCAGTGATCAATCCTTAAATGAACATACCGGTTGGAGAGCCACCTGGAGTCAGCGCCCTCCTTTGTGGCGTTCCGGTTTGACTGAAGGACTGCCGCCTTTTCGGAGACAGAGTCCTCTCTTCGGATTTAGATCTCGGTTTCCTGGGCGTAGTCAGAATCTCGTGCAGCTTCTGCGTAGCCAAATTATTCCTCGGCGAGATCTCGTGCGGGTTCCTCTCGGGCAGCGCTGGAGGGTCTTCCTCTTGCAGAGGCACTCTACTGTAACGACCTAGTAACACGCTAGCGTTTAATCCCGCTTGAAATCCATGAAAACTTCTCGTTACTACTATACGCTGTCGCTCATAAGTATTCTTCGTAAATATTTATTTTCTACATTAAGAATTTTAAGATGTTGAAAATAATATGTAAACATCATTGAATTCTTTCAATCGTTTCAGTGTTTCAAATTGCGCCTACTCGTTCTTGTGATAAATTCAATAAAAATCCACAGTCTACTCATAAGTGAAACGATTAAGATTTACTGGAGAGTGCAGTAGAACTGATGTAAAAACCGGACACAACTGTAATTGACGATTTTCAACACATCCCAAGATAAATCAATTTTTTCACGGTGTCTGGCGATCGGAGGTTTGTTTGTTGAATCTGCTCACCTTGCGGCGTGTTGATGTGCCGTCTTCCAGGCGAGTTATGCTTTCCCCATGCAGGGTCTTCATCCTGGAACTCCTGGTCACCCGGTACAGCGGCGTACCTTCCGGCGTTGTTCCTGCAGAGTTGCATCTGCGTCTCGCGGGCATCGTCTTGGTTGGGCGCCGTTGCGGAACGCTGTTGCACCTGCTGGTGTGGAATGAAGTCGTACCTGGAGGAGCCCCTCCTCTGCAACGGGCCCCTCTGCTCGTCGGGTATGTACTCGTACCTGGAGGTTTGGTTATAAACCGAGTGATGCTCCTCCACCGGAACGCTGGCGTACCTGCGGTGCGTCGGGTGGCTTCTGTTCTCGTCCAGATAACAATACCTGTTCATTTATTTATATATTTGGACTGTAACGTGTTTATTCCAAGTTCTTTATTCAGTAGATAAATTTGTACATAGGATATAGTCGACCCTGGATAGGCTGGGAAAGGGTACATTCGAATTAGTAAGAATAAGATTTAGACCACATAATTTGGCAGTGTCCCCTGTTAGATTCTCAAAGAACAGTTTTCTTAAGCAAACTGAAAAAATACGAGTTCAACGCTGCTGGATTGAAGAGATATAAAACAAATGAATTGCAGATGATATAAAACAGAGCCAGACAGAAACAGAATACGCAATGAGATATAATAGATACAAGAATAGAACAGAACATATGAGAGTAGAACTAAGATACCTACAGGAACAGGACTAGGATATACTAACTATAGCAAACGCTAAGAAACGCGGGAGTCGGTACGGTGGTACCGACCACCCCTCCGGTTCGAATATCCAGTAACGGAGCTTGAGGGATCTTGCGGGAGATGAGAAAAAAATAAGAAAAAAAAGGTAGCAATACCTGTCTCTCACCCCGCAGTTCTCAACCCTCTCCACGGGTCCTTGGAATGCTGGGTTGCTCTGGCCTTGCAGTTGCAAGGGTGGAGGCGGGGGAGGAAGATCGTCCGAGGTCTGAAACTGAGGCGGGGGTGGAAGATCGGTCTGATCCTCGGGGATGTACTCTGATTGTCTGCAGAAGGAGGGGTTGGTGTAGCAGTGCACCGGGGCCGGGTCCGACGGCTGAGCCATCATCGTTTATTGCTTCGTATCGCCTCGGCGAGAGCGACTCGCGTCCAGCTTGATTAATGCCTTTCGAACGAGGCAGGCGTTTTTGCTCCGGTCTCTGCACGAGGCGGCGTGGCGCGGTGGCCCGATAGCACGCGTGCGGTCCGCAACGTAAATGGATGATTCCCTATTAAGAATACCAGCGGTTGTTCCAGCGTCCGTTCAGTTCAGGCGCGGGTTCGACGATTCCCGATGGTCACGTATAAACTGCTGACGTAGGTGCGGGGCGACGATTGCTCCGTGGAAACCACAGCCGGCTCGAAACTCTCCGGGTACGAGATCTCCGCTGTTTGGAACCGAACTGGTACTGAGCCGACGTCCGAACAAGAATCCCGAATCCTCTTGCACATCTTCAGATCTCTACTTCCGAGGTTCTCGCACTGGTTTTACACACGGAACATTTTCAATACACTGTATAAGGTGAAGACATTCGAACTGGTGGAATTCTTCTTAGAGGAAGCCCGTAGGACGAAGATACGGCTTCGTTTAATGAGGATGTTTCTCCGAGTGGATTGATATTCCGTGAAACGTTCACGACTTCGTGGGGGCAGAGTCCAATGCTCTCTCTCTTCCAATTGCGCTTCGGTCCGTGCTGCACGAACGCCTGCAACAAACTGCCACATGAGTTCCCTTAAGAGCAGATGCACGAAGGGCGTTTCTCTCCATGCGTTTCCGAGCGGGAACGTGTGTGTCCGTGAGCAGCGCTACCTGAGGGGTTGTCAGGGGGTTCGCATAATACGGGCCCGCTCTGTCCCAACGTTAGGTGGGGGCTTGCTTCGTTTATAGTGAGTTCCCTCCAACGTTTTCTATGCCAGCGCTACCCTCGATGCCCAGGAATTTACGTCGCCGTGGTTGCTGCACCCTCCGACCCGACATTTAAACTTTAAATCCCTGCGATATTAATTTTCGAATTTCATTCGGAGATTCTCCTACATCGAGTCAATATTTTTTGAGCCATTAACACCTGCTGTACTCGAAAATTGAATCTTTTGATCGTTTGACCAAGTGTTTCTCTCTTTACAATGATTTTATCCCGCGTGCCGTTCGTTCAGAATTATTCCTAAAATGTTGTGGAAAATCAGGACTTAAATGAACAATTAATATAGTCATAGATAGACCGAGGATTTTTATGCAAAATAAAAATTGTTTGCATCAGTTGTAACAAACAGGAACCCGACAGAAACTTCTTTCTGCTTTTATTGATTTCGATAAGCTGAAGCTAATGCATGAATATTTTAAAATTTTTAAATGTTGCTGAAAATCAGGACTTAAATGAACAATTAATATAGTCATAGATAGACCGAGGATTTTTATGCAAAATAAAAATTGTTTGCATCAGTTGTAACAAACAGGAACCCGACAGAAACTTCTTTCTGCTTTTATCGATTTCGATAAGTTAAAGCTGATGCATGGATATTTTAAAATTTTTTAAATCTACCTACCGATGTAAATTGCATGTACTCATTTTTGTCAGGGATGCATAGAATCCGCAGCCTAGTCGTAGACTGCGAATTTGATGCATTCATAGCAATCTCGTTTAACTGGACTCGCGTTTTCTTTTGACCATAATCCAACTCCTATCACAAGAATCGTGTAAAGATTTGGTTCTGGTAAATGAACGAATGGCAAATTGAGAGTGAGAAATATTTGTGGATTTTTAAAACGATCGTCGATTGTATAACGATTGTCGCCACTGTGGAGATGTTGGAAATGCAAATGGTCGTTGCGTAATTTTTAGGTTTGGAAAGGGGCGAACCGCAGCAATTTTTGGGTTGGTCGTGAACGTTGGAAATCAGGAAGTCCCAGAATACTGGTGTGTGTGCACAGTAAGAGAACTCCAGTCGAGGGCACTATAGATAATTTTCTGGGCAGCTGCCGCGACCGTTGGGACGCGTGCCCCAGTCGCAACAGCTGCTCCAACACACACGCGTTCCGATCACAAACGCGCTCTTTATCTTTCACTGTTCGCGCGCCGAATGTACTGTAGGCTCGTATGTACCGGTGCAAGCGGCGTTAACGGCCGAAAAGTCATTTTAGGAAACAAGGAAGCGGCCCCAAACCTTCTCGAGTCCCCACACACTGAACCGATTGAACGATCCAACGTTGAAACACCTTGACGTTGGGTCGAGGTATCAGAAAAGTCATTCGAAGAAATTAGGAACTATCGTTGAAACGCTTTAACGTTCGATCGAAGTGGCAGAAAGTCGTTTCGAGAAACCAGGAAGCGCGCCCCAAACCACCTGCGGTCCAGGAACACCGTGCCAATCAAATTATGCAAAGTTGCAACGTTGCACTGCTGCATCGAGATACCGGAGACTCATTTTATGAATCAAGAAAGCGCCTCGAAGCATTTAGAGTCTCCAAGCACCGATCAAACGGGCCGATCGAAACGCTTCGACGTCCGATCGCGATACCACAAACGATCCAGGAGATTTTTCATAAAAAGAGCGATTGTTTCCACGCCTGAGCGGGTCCGTCGATTTTTCCTTAACGTGCGAGAAACCTGGCAAAAAAGAAAAGTCGAAAGGAATGCACCGAGGTGAAAATAACGTTTCAGGTCAAAGTGACTATAGAGGCATATCAGCTTTCCTTTCGAGCACCGGCGTATATTATGTCGAGGCTCGTTTACATAAGTGATAAAGATAAGGCCGGTAATAACGCGGACAATAAACAGAATGCTCGTTACCCGCCGAGTTCAACTTTTCCGATTCGTTCGAACGACATTGTTCTTCGCCTCGACCGAGTGGATCCGTTGGTCGTTACCGTTTCACGATATTAATCACCGTTGTCCAAGAAAGTGTAGCAGATTTTCCGCTCGAGCGATACCGATCGATGACGAGCGAATTCCGCTCCGGAAGTACGAGAAAGTGCACTTTTCTCTTTTCCCATCGGTGGACGATTTCGCTCGCGGTTCTCCACGAAATGCGATCCGAACTTTTCCCCACGGGTCTCGACGACGCGAAACGAGGATCGATCGACCACCGGGAATATATCGATCATGGAAAAGCTGCACGTGCGACACGCGCCTAAACGCGTGTCCCGCTTCGCATCTCTTTTGTCGGCCGTGCCCGCTAACAATGAGTCATCGTACCTCATTCCTCATCGCCAGTAGGATGTTCATCCCGGCCTCGTGCCATTATTCGCGGAGATGGGGGCAGAAGGTTGATCACAAAGTTCATGGAAGCCGATGTCCGTCGAAACGGTTCGATTGCGACGACGACGACGCCACCAGCTTGAAAACAAAACCGTCCGCTAATTCCCGCCGGCCGAACAATGGTTTTATCACAATTGACCCGGCGAACTGTATTAATCCGCCTTTTAATTGGCCAGTTGATGCTGGCGATCCAGCGCCACCTTAATTAGCCGGCGTGTCGTTGGGAATGGTTTCGCCTATGCTTCATAGAAAACGGTACAGTCGTTCCTCGACATATGTCGCAAATACTTGGCTGATAAAAGTCGCAGAACTATCCCCACTACCGCGGGGTATACCTTGTGAGGGGCCACGAAGATCGAGAGGCCTCGGACGCCGAGGAGTTTAATACGAGTCGGGTACGACGATCACGTGAATGAAAGAATAATAGTATCTCCTGGACGATATTTGTCGCAGGCACGACCCGTGTTGTTTACGTGTATGAAGAAAACACTGTAACTCCTATCGAACGCTCGCCGAGAAGATCGGCAGAGAACTAACCTTTGTTGTTTGGCAACGGCGGAGGAAAAGGTCGAGAAAGGTCTTTGCCGAGCCCGTAGTGCATCTACGACGCAAAGAATAAAGGTCAGAGCGATCCCTCGTGCCGCTGTCGACTGCGCATCGACCCTAAAGTCGGCGGAGAGACGCGCAAAGATATTTGCGTTCACGCCTTTGGGATCTGCTTACCGTGGGTTTCTTAATCAAGAGAGATCAAATTGCGAACAAACTGGTTTATCGTAAATCTAACCTCCGAACGTTTTTTGAGGAGACGCGAAAAGTGTCCTAGGCCGAAGTACAGTCGCCAGAGTAATTCCGGCCGATTAAAAGGAGGTCAGTGGAGGGGGAGTGTTTAGAGGGTGGTCGCGGCCTGCACTTCGCACCCTTACAGTAGCGCCCCTTATTTTCCCGTAGTCGCGACGATCCCAGGAAGTAACGCGTAAATGCATTTCAACCCCTTCCGCTAAAATTAGTAAAAAAATCTTTAGTCCTGGACGACTATCCTTTCAATAACACGTTCGCTACCAGCATTTATTTCGTGGATTAATTTGATTCTCTTTATGGATTATAAAAAAATCGTCACACATGTACGACCTCGGTAACGAACGTGTTGACTGTACTGCGAGGTTAGAATCGTCACGAATCTGTGACGACGGTAGCGAACGTGTCGAAAATGATCGAAACCTTTCTTTGAATCAACTGATACTAAATAATCCATCGAACGTTCCAACGGATAAACTCGATACTGAACGGTTTCACTTCGCGAATCCTGTTTCTCGACGAGGTAAAACGGGGTTAATGTAAGATCAAGTTCCCGGGGGAAAAAAATGTTTATGAAAAATCGTTCGCGAAGCGTTAATGACAGGCCCCGACACTCTCGCTGTCGGACATCCTGCGCGCAACGTTTCGCATGTGAACTGGAGCAGGGGATTTTGCATAATGCGCGGCGGCTTGTGAATACATCGCTTTGCCCGGCAGACCGTTCTTTTTTTTTTCCCATCGGCGTACGACATCGTTCCGCGGAAAGTGCTGTGTGAAGAAGGCTTAAAACAACGCCGAAGGTTCATCTATCCGCGGTTGTCCCTTTCACTGCGAAACCGGCCGCGTGGGAGGCCCGTGCAGGATCTCATTGCAATTTCAGCGAGAACTAGTCTTCGTGGTTCAGTCTCCGGTCGAGTGTCTCCCGCGGATAGTGTCCCCGTAAATTATACCTAGTCGAATCTCGTTGAATCATGTCAGTTTTATCGGCGCTCGGTCGTTTCTCGCGAGCGGACTATCGTTGACGATTAGAGGTAAGAGCGAATTACCTCTACGCTCTCCGTATCGAATCGGACGCTCCTGCATCGTTGACAGACCGAGAAACTCGATATACGCGAAGTGAGACGTCTCTCGGCAGCCTTCGATGCTCTTAACGGTGCTAATCGCGCCGGTGGTGACGCGTCGACGATTAAGAGGTCTCGGGGAGGTGATCGCGTTCCGATTAATCCGGGAGATTGATCGCCGCCGATCGATCGGTTATTCAGCAGCCGTGGCAGATCGGTGATCTCTCAAGAGATACGAACTGAGAAAGGGGAGGCGAGAAATCGGTGAATACAGAGCACGAGGAAGAGCGAGTGATTATTATCCGAGTAGACCGCGGATTTTATTTATTCAAGACGAAACATGTGGATTTTATGCATTTAGGACAAAACACGAGTACGTAAAATTTAAAGCAGTGGACGTACTCAACAAATTTGAGAACGTCGGACCTGTATTAGCCTGACGGAATAATTAAAAGAAGAATGAAATTTTGATTCAGCTGCTGTGCCTTTGCAACAAACATTTTGTATTTTACATCGATGACAGGAACGAGTAGACAGAATATAAAACAGCAAAGACGTTTACAAAAATTTACAAATCCTACTGTATTTTCAACTGGTTCGAATTTCTAGGAAAAGAAATGAATGTCCACGTAGTAGCTCCAGGCACGTCGCACTTAATGAAGTGAATTTTTGCATAACAATCCGCAGACGAGCGATTAAATGTGACAGCGATCGTCTTGAATCAACACCGTTTCGCTGACAGAGAAATTCGATGCGAGTAAAGTGAGACGTCCCAGCAGCCTTCGACGCTCTCAACAGTGCTAATCGCGCAGCTGACTAACTCGTGACCCATCTTCGCGAACAAAGAGGAGCTGGGAGAAGAGCGATCGATCGCGGAGATCGATAGTCGTGGATCGATTATTAAGGGAGTCGTGTCCGCGGCTACCGGCTCGGTGATTTCCCAAGAGATCTCGGCTAAGCGAAGGGGAGGCAAGAAACCGGTGAAAACGGAGTCTGAGAAAAGGCGAGCTATCGCGCACCGCGCCGGTGCACGCGCATGTAGCGGCATAATTGAATCGGCGCGTAATCAGCCGGCATTGCATAATACGCTCGCCTGTTCGCCGGCGAGGAAACCGAATGAAAAATAGCGAGCCGACAAGGACCCCGTCGGGTTGTTAAACCGCCCGTTGTTCCGCGTTCGAGCATCGTCGGATGCACCGCTGGATTTTCGTTCTCCATTGTCGCGCGGTGCCCGCCGCGCCGCGGCGATTGCGCAACCGCGCGCCGCGGCCACCGAGGATTTCAATTAACTCTCGAGGCGGTTAGCATAATTGGCCGGCAGCCGCTCGGTACCGCCGGAAATCATTGAAGACTTCTGCTGGACGACCGCAGGAATTATTGCGACTAAAACACCAGTCGCCACGTCGTCGCCAGGCGATCTTCCGCGCGAATCGGTCGGACGAAATTCATCGAAGCCCTCAGAGTTTTGAGATACAAGTTCCGTTTATCGCTTTGATGAATGAAGACGATTCTTGTTTGGACGTTCACCTAACCCAGAGCAAAGTGGACAGAGTACCGATCATTCTAACATAGAAGTATCGTTTATCACGCTGGTCACAACTGTATGGGGATCTAGGTGAACTGTGGCGTATCGCTACCGGCACAAGTAGTCTCTTACAGTCGTTTCGTGTCGTCCCGTTCCATGTCACCCAGTACGCTCCGTTCACGGTCAAGTGCCCTTTGTTCCGAAGCCAACAGGAAGCGACGAGCGATTTCCGCCGGAGGGAACCGGCTTGATGTATGCAAACCTAGGACGCCGAACGACCATGCCACCGTGCGGCAGGTGCGCTCAATTTCTCGGTCGCACCTCTGACAAGTTGCTTTCGGCCTAACACTTTGGGGACGGTCAATGTCGGGTAACGTGCGACAAAAATTCGATCGGGAACAGCGCAAATGTGGAACCGTTGAGGACCGAGGGCATCGAAGCAAGTTGATGTTTTATTCTTCAGAGTCTAAATGTGCTGATTAGAGAACAGCTTGATGTATTAGTTAGCGAGCGATAAGAGTTATAAGCGATTGTGAAAGTGTTAAACGTGGAGTTCAGAAAGACGCCGTGCTATGGAACCGAGCTAGAGATCCGGGGACATCGAGACAACCTGAAAGTTGACTTCTTCGTCTTGAGGTTGAGTTCGTCAGGTTCTGCTAATTAATCCTCGTCGCGGAGGAGCAAGGTGCCGGAAAGAACTTCATTAGAAAACTCGAAGAAACCTGTGCAAAACATCTGCCCGCCATTGTAAAGAATTAAGGAGGACGTGTCATGTGCTGGTACACCTCGCCGCACAGTATCAAGAAGGATTTAATTTATGATACCGTCTTCCCCCTGCGCGATTGCTTGAAATTAGGCAAGTTTGGAATCTTCCTAGGGCTATTAAAAGCTATCAGGAGCTAACAATGATGGAGAACGTGTACGTGATAAAGGTGAAGACGAAGCCACCCATGTCCTCCCTGTATCCCTCAGAGCGACGCTACTCGGCTTCAACAGTGGGAGGTCTATCGTTCGTTCATTTTGGCTTGGGAGCGCTCTCGCTGCTCCTAGGCAGCCTGGCCCTGTCTCTTCAAGGTCCAATCCTGTCCGCTGCCTGCCTAGTCCCGTTTGTGACTGGGGTCCTAGCTTGGAGAAGGTGGTACATCGACAGGAACATCGCCATCTTCTTCTACGGGAGCCTGTTCTCGTTGGTCGCAGCAATCCTCTGTTTCGTCGCCACTGTCTTCGACATGGCGCCCGCTGCTAAGGTCCCTGACACATGGCCCATAAACGGGATCTTCGAGAGGTATCCAAATCGTTTTCCCGAAACAACCATGCTGGACGAGGAGACTTTCAACGTGACTGACGCTTATGATCAGCTTCCGAACATCAGTACGAACATCCCCACGCCTGGGATTGTGATAGACAACATGTCCAACATTTCTGGGTACATCTTGAGAGCCTCTACCATCGATCCGAGCGATTCCAGTGAAGTGACAGGCAACAGCACTGAGAGTCCTCCGCAGACATCATCTAGAGAGAATGTGGAGACGGGTAACTTCATCGGAGGGTCCTTGCTGTCTATAAATAACAGCGTGATGTCCTTCTGTCGGAGGAACTACCAGGAGAACTCCCACACCAGGACCCTGCTCACGGTGAACGTTCTGGTCGCAGCTCTTCTCGAAGCGTTCTGGTCAGCTCTCAGCGCCAGGATCGCTCTAAGGGGCATGATGAACCGTTTACCAGAGGCTAGTTACCCTGGTGGTGTCGCCGGTCAAGGGAATTCGTCGAGCTCAGGTCTCGGGAAGAGGAAACCACCTGCTCCCAGACCGGACATCTTGGACCACGATTCTCGGAGATTCTCGGAGAGCTTGCAGAATCTCAGCGCGCTTCACGATCTCAGGAACTCAGGACCTAGGTTACCTCTACCTGAGTCCAGCAGGGAGTTCAGGGAGAGGGTCGAGAGGTTTCTGGCGAACCAGGCTGCGCACAGGATCGTTGAGGGAGCCTGTTCTCGAAAAGAACCGGTCGACGTATCGACAGAGATGAAAGAACTGTCTGGGAACGTGGTTGTGGACAAATGAACCGACGTAAAACTGTATCGATCTCACCGCGTAGAATAGAAAGCAGCATCATGAATCATTAGCCAGCAAGATAGCGAACTTTCGTAGCCATTTTCTTCGTGCGCTTTGTCAATCCTTTTCGGTCGGAGTTGGCGCAATTTGAAACAGTGAAGAAATTAAATAGGAATCTTATTTTGAATTTTTTAAAATCATTAAAGAAATTTTTATTTTGCAGAAAGATTCCCAGCCTAAATATTATCATATCAATAATAATAAAGAATGCAGATTTTGGAATGAAAATTGTATGCATCGATTGCAAGATACAGGGGCCACAACAAGAAACTGATATCTTCGGGATTGGATTCTGGATTGCTTTGATCAGTCAACTGTCTTAAATTTCACCTATTAATTCTTACCATTACACGCATAAAATCTGCAGTCTAACGACTCGTTTGCTAAAGAGGCTTTCTTATCGTTCGACACACCGCGTTGCGCGCGAAACATGCATCGCTCTGCGAGAAACTGCGACAACTTGCGGGCCATACAGGGTTAATTAACCCTTTCGCCACCATGGACTCTCGGCACCATACCGATCACTGTTGCAGCATTAAGGACTAGAAACCTCGCGAGTGTCAGTCGTACCATTCGCGAGAACCGACGCGTCGCTCGGAAGAATAAATCTGTTGGAGTTAATTGCGACCGAAACCGTACTGTTAAGCGTATTGTGTGCAATTCGCTCGCGAATAGGTTCTCGCTGATTGCGACACCGCCGCGGCGGTCGATTCAGATACAGTTAAAGAACGGTAGTTACTCGCAGCGAGTCTCTTCATTCTGCGCGAGATCGCATCAATCGCGATCCTAGAAAATGGTAAATTGCGATTTATTCACCTCTCGTGCGGGCGGGGGGGGGGGGGGGGGGGGACGATGAGTTGCCGAGCCGAGTCGAGCGCGTTGTTAATTAAACCTTCCGTCGGAATCGAATTAGCCGATTGCGTCACGTTCGTAGATTGAACTTGAACGCTCCCGTGGTTGTACTGTATACATGCGAACGCGCGACGCCGATGCGCCGCAATAATACTACACACGCAGACTAACACGCGAACGGGAACCTAACGTAGTCCCGTTTTCGTTACCGGCGCGGATCTAGATCGAAACACGTATATCTCACAATGGATTCGGCCTTTCGTACGCGCGCGCATATACCTCTACTATACTTGTTGCGAAAGTTCAACGATCGTGCCGCCGCTTGCGAAATCCCATAATCTGATATTGGCCAACGCGGAGAGCGCGGGAGTTTACCAAGAAAACCGCTGACAATAGAACCACGCCGCCGACTATAGATCCCGCATTCCTTGTTAAATGCCTACCTGGGCGTGTTTCTGCGACATATCGATGGAGAAACTTGCCCCCCCCCCTGATTAGGCCACCGAATAATTCTATTGAACCAACATAAATTAGTTAAACGCGTGACGATCAGGATTTTTCATTATCCCATAAAGAATATCATAATTTTGTGACTGTCTCTATTTGTAATTACAACGCGCAGCATGATACTCAGAGAACTTGTAACTGTGACAGAGTATCTTTCCATTCATTTCTCATTCTCGATTTTTTTTTTGTTAATTTATATTTGAGACATAAAAGTGTGTTGAATATTGTAGAGAATTTGTTGGCTATTACTGAAATAAGTACCGGAAGCGTTACAGCTGACAATTCGTGCGAACCACGACGCAGTTGTGGGAAAGAGAGAACTATGCTAAATTTGCGACTGTGTTGTGAATTAGTATCGCCGGTTATAGCGATTTGTTTTGGGAGAGCGAGCAGCAGAGAAGAACAGAACGACGGGAGTGTGTGTGCTCTTCGAGTTTATTAGCCCCCGAGTTGACAATTCACCGAGAGCAGCCTTGACCGGCGGTTTCTTTACAAAACGAAGCTTTATTTCTGATAATGGTCAGTTACATTGTTCGACTTGCTACGTAGATCGCTCTTAAGGTACACTTTATCGAGTAAACAACGTTAAACTACTCGGCCGAGCGGGCCCCGACTATAAAATATTCATCTGCATCTTGTGTTGCGCAACGAGCGGCTGATAAACGGCGATAAACGGTCGACGATAGTCTAATCTGTCGCGCTAACCGAGTAGATTCGATCTTTCGCTACACGCAGCTCTTCTTGGTCCACCTGAATTTGTATCTCGACACGCGCGAACCCGAGGCTGCCACGGATCAGGACAACGACGATCGAAATCGTTCGCTCGATCCGTGACGAGCTCGCGCATTTTCCTTAAAATATAAAGAAAATCGTAAAAACGCGTAGACGTGAAAGTCGGGCTTCGCTGCGAACTTCCCAGTGTCGCCGGAGAGCGTTCCTTCGATCGATTCTTTGCGAAAAATTTGCAGAAGGTAACCGAACGGCCCAGAGTGACCGGTTAGCAGAATCGGCGAAACAGCTTCGACGAAACCGCGAGTTCGAACGCGAACGGTGAACGGCTGTTGCAACGATTAGCGGCTAAGTGCGAATTCGAGCTGACATCTAGCAAGGTATTGGCAAGAGTAAAGCACACGTTTGTACATGGACGTTTCTAACGAAACGCCGAAGGAAAGGTCCTCTTCGGAAATGGTGCGCGACTTTCGGAAACTTTCTTTGCGAACGAGCAGGCCTTTCCTTCGACGTTTCACCTATCGAATTAATTACTCCCTCTCCTGACAACGCGAGTACGAGTTCGCTTCGGCGCACATCGATTAATGCTACAAACAACACGGGTGACATCGCTGAATCAACAAAAATACCTGGCTACGCAGGATTGCCCGCAAATTTCCTGATGAATCTGCGACACGCGATCCGACTTCAGACTTCTAGCAACGCGACGACCTCGAGGTCGCATCTTTGTTCGCTCTCATCGGGCGTGGGGCTACCGTTCGCCCCGCGGATTGCCCCTGCGGGCAATACAGTGAATTCTCGATATATGTCAACAACACGGGTCTTGCCAGCGTCGTGCATCGTCCAGGAGACATACTCGAGCCGTGTTATGTTTACACTCCTCGGCGTCGGAGACCTCTCGAGCAGTGGGGATAATTCCGCGACGTTTATCATCCAGGCCTTGGCGACATATATAGAGAAATCACTGTACTCTGCGAGATTGGCAACTAAATTCGCATCCTTCTCCTTTCGTTTCTGTATTCCGCCGAGGAATATACACAATCTCCCGAAACACGGCACGATGGAATCAAATTGGTCATACTTTGATCGAAAATTGTTAATTGTATAATATTAATAATTTCGTCCAGGAAAATGGGTCGCGAACTCAGTTGCCCGTCCAATACATTGGAGTAGTGCAGAGGTAGCAAGTTGCCGAACACCTACGAACTGTATTAACGTATCGTTGTAAACAATCTAGTAGACGATATAAATTGTATTATTATAAATAATCAAGTAGAGCTAGCAGCCTAATCCCCTCTGTGCTGTTCAGTTTGTAGATCCTCAACTTCCGATCTCTGTACAGTGTATCAGGACCTCGCTTCGATGCTTACTGTACCGAGTGGGCGTGGCTTAGAAGCTCCGCCGGGCGATCGATGCCCACGCCTGGCTTAAATCCTAACGATTAAGGTTTACGTGTGTCTTACGCTACACTGTACCACGACAAATCACATCGCTTACGACTTTATTACGGTAATTCTCGACTTTCTTTCATCGTTTCCTTATCTACGAGGACGTTTCTCAGTCCGATTCGCGGCGAAGCTCTCAAGAAACGCAATAAACGACTAAACGGACACGGTTCTCCAGTGATTCTGTCTATGGAAATCAAAGGACGAGTTGTACTGTGAGTTCTGTTTCGTTAAAAATTGTTCCGCGGCTCCTAAAAATACGAGTGTCAGAGACTTTGGCTACGAAGGAACATACATGTCCCCAAAGTTTCACAATTTTTTGAATTTCCTGCTTCGGGATTATTTCTTGCTGGTTCACAGTTTGAGCGGAGTCTACCGAAAAGTCTCTGGATTTGTTCGATCTCTGCTTCGCGGACCCCAGCAGCAAAGTCTCCGACACTCGACAGACCTCTCTCAGAACGCGATTACACGTTCACAGGACGAACATTGTCGTCGGACTGCTGTTGCTCCCCACTCTGCCAACCGGAGTCCAGCGTCGTCGAATCGCTGAGACAGCACTGAGGCGTCTCTTCTTCCTGGCTGCTCCTGTAGTCCCTGTAGTCTCTGTCCCTGGCCCTGTCAGTCTCCTCCTCTCTGAAGTATCCCGAGGTCGCTGGACCCTCCTGGAGCTGCTCGTCGTCCTTCGACGCGTAGTACGAGTATCGTCCTTGCTGGATCACCTCGTACTGAGCATCGGGAGCTAGGAATGGTCCCCTGGCGGTCCTGGGCTCGTCGCTGTTTGCATAATTGTCGGATGGTATGTCGCCGCTGTCCGAAGGCAGCGGGAGAGGCAGTCTGGATCGTTTGGACAGCTGTCTTTTACCTAGACGGGCTGCTAGGTAGTCGACACCTTCTGAATGCTCGGCACCTGGACATTTGAAGACTGTCATTCCTAACCTTGCGTCAGAATGATTTAGATTCTGAGATTGCTGACGAGTAGACCAACTGCCATCACTTGCAATAATATTCGGACCCTCTTAAAAGGACGATGACTATTTTAATAGTGGACTCGGATCTTTTTGAGAGGTTAGAACAATTAGTTTACTACATGACGCGAGAAAGAAATTTTGGAAAAAATAACAATTGGTCGGAATTGCAGAGAAAATTCTATAAGGAGCTCTGTGCAACTTCTTTTTGTGGGCTTGTATTGAAAATTTAAGAAATACAATTTGTATGAATTTTTTATTTGAATGAAGGTCTGCTATTGACAAGCCTCCTCTCAGCACACCTCCCCTTTCAAGATGTATAGTCCTCTACCTTCTTTCTCCACGGCCAGGTCGTAGAAACTGCTCTCAGGGCCACAGCAGGAGCTCACGTCGCCGAAATATAATTCGCTCTCGGATTGTTTGGGTCCTGGGTTCGCCTCCTGTTGGAACGCCCCGTTCTCCACACCTTTGAGAGGCTTCCTGATCCTCCTGCTCTTCATGGTACCCTCACTCACTCCCTCAGGGTCAGTGCTGTTCGATATCTCCTCGGCATTCTCATAATTGTCTGATGGACGTTTTGCTGGTCTAGGTCTGTGATCTGAAAATGTAACTTGACGAGTTTAATGAATACGAGCCTTTCCTATACAGTGTCTAGTTGTTGTTCGGTAGATTTGAAACCTGAACGCTATTAAAAATTTCTATAGGTCCCACCGATAGTTACCTTCACTATTTTCAAAGTTCTCTATCCGTTTGGCGATCCTGGGCCTCTGCTCGGCCACTTGGGGTCTCCTGGCGGGGCTGTTTGGGTCGCTATACGGTGGTGGGGGTCCCCATAGAGGCACGGGGGTCTCAAGAACGCTGTAGGAGGCGGTGCTAGGTGTGTACGGCCCATTCTGAGTGTTCAGAACAGAGTAGGGCCCGCTCGGTTGAGAGTTCAGTACGCTATACGGTCCATTAGCGTTCTCAGCGTTGGCTTCCGTCTGTCTAGTCTGAGTGTGAAACCCATAATTGGAGTCTGGGCTCGGTGCTGGACCTCTGGACCTGGACCAGGGCAGTCGCCATCTTCTGCAAGATCGAACACAGACATTTTTACTTATATAACCTCTCCGGTGGAATTTAACCACCATCACGGAAGAATTCGTTGCGGATTCTCGGAGATGGTATCGCTCGAATTGTTTTTATCGGGGATCTCGATGAAACCGTGAACGTCGGAGAGCTCGTCCATCATAATTTATTCCCAGCGACCGTGTCTGCCCGTAAATGTCGGCGGCGGAATGCGCGGCCGGCTTAATTGATGCAATACATTAACGGATTACCGGAATACAATGCACGGCCGCGGCTTGTTTGCGAGTTTGTTGTACCCCCGGATCGTGACACTCGTGAATGAAATCTATTGAATATGGATCGGTCTCCGGCCCTGGTGGAACCGGCGCGGCGCGGCTCGCCACGTGAACATCTGAATTGCATCAATAATCGCTCAATGAAGTCCTATGCTCAAATTGCTTCGCCCCGACTCGACGATGCAACGCGACGATGCAACGTAACCGGGGCTTATGCAATCGCCGACGACGCGTTTCCTGGGAAGAACTTTGTCGTTATTACTGGAGTCGATGCAACTTTAACGACCGACCTCTCAATTCCCCGTTTAACCTATTACGGCGCTGGACGAGACCTTCGAAGTGTGGGATCAGGAAACTCGTGGATCTTTCGGACTTCGAAGGAGGCAAAGTGTTGCGGGAGAGTGAAGTACGATTCTAGCACCGAGTGTGAAATACGGTGGATGTTCGAGGACGATTTTTAGCACAGGATAGCCCGAAGGTCTTTGAGATTCACAGGTAGACTACAGATCTTTATGCGAAATAAAAATTTGTATCTGTTGCAGGAAACTCCGCCGTCGTCGAATTCGTCTACTGTTTCAAATAATTGCTACCCATTTTTGTCGTAAACGATTAAAATCTGCTATTGATAGTATAGTAATTTCTCTATATATGTCGTCATGGCCTAGATGATAAACGTCGCGGAATTATCCCCACTAACGAGGAGTGTAAACATAACACGGCTCGGGTATGTGTCCTGGACGATACTCGACGCTGGCAAGACCCGTGTTGTTGACATACAGGGTGGTTGGTAACTGGTGGTACAAGCGGAAAGGGGGTGACTCTACGCGAAAAAAGAAGTCGAAAATATAGAATAAAAATTTTTCGTTTCAGGCTTTGTTTTCGAGAACATTGAGTTTGAAAATGCAGCCAATGCGCGTGTCATTCTATAGGAATTGTCTGTTGCGTCTGACCATGACCTATCAATTCTACTTCCTACGCACACTAAAGCACGCGAACCCGACGGATCTTTAAATTCGATTTTCTCGAAAACAAAGCCTCAAACGAAAAATTTGTATTCTATATTTTCGACTTCTTTTTTCGCGTAGAATCACCCCCTTTCCGCTTGTACCACTAGTTACCAACCACCCTGTATATCGAGAATTCTCTGTACATTGTTATCCGATTTCGGGCCTGTACTCTTCGGACAATGGTGTCTATCAATAGACTGTGGACGAATCTAAGCCCACGATGAGCTCAACTGTACCTGGAAGGTGCCAGGTCTGGGTTAGGCGTGTACAGGTTGCCAGGTGTCTGCGCCCACCAAGGACTTGCACCTCCGCAGTCGTTGCAGCAACCGCAGGATCCAGTCGGTGGTCCCACGGTGCCTCCCTGGCCGTACAGTGATCTGCATCTGAGCTCCAACTGCTCCCAGTACATCTTCTTCTTCTCGTGACTCAGCAACTGGTACACCAGCATGCAGGAGAATATGCAGGCCAGGATCCCTGCGACCGAGACGCCGAACAGAGCTCTCAGACAGGCATGAAGAGCACCGTGAACAGCTTCGCAGTGAGGTGTGCCCTCGAAGAGCACGCCGGGGTCTCCTTCCGGGGCTCCGTAACACGTGCATGATCTGGTTGGGACATGCATTGTTAACAGTAATCTGCCATTGCTAACTGTGACTTGGCTAGCTTCCTTGTAGCTTGCCTGAACGCTACGACGACGACCGGAGTCATTTTCTCTGGGGCATTTCGTGTCAAGAATTCGTGCTTTAGCATCTGAGGTCTAGGTTTGATTTCAATGAATTTGGAATTGAATAAAGAAGCAGAAGTATCAGAGAAATAGTGTTAGAGTTAATAGACTGCGGATCTTTGTGCAATTCACCATTGATTTTCTAAACATTGAATCGAGGGAAAAATGGAGATGCTTTACTGTCGAAAAACCGAACTAAGAGTGTTGTATTTTAGTAATCGTCTTATAAATTTAGTCCAGCTATTAAATGGCATAAATTGTCAGGCCTCAAAATCCAACGACGCATAATTATTTCATTTGATTAGCAGTACGTAGTTGGGTATGCGTTGCAGTGTCCGATTACTGGTAAGTAAATGAGTAAATCCACCGCGTGATCAGTAACGGAGAAGTAATTTTACAAGAGCGACGGGGCGTCGGAACAATTGACTCCAGTGTGGCGTCAGCGGTCGCTATAGCATTGGCTCTTGCCTCGTACCTCGCTTTGACGGTGTAGACGCATTTCCGTAGACCTTGCAGCCGCGACATATGGATCACAGTAGTCGTGACAGTAACCAGAACGCACACCAAAGCGCAAACAACGCCGACGGAGCCGCAAACTTTCATCTAACAAAAGCAGATGAAAAAAGACAAACGTTAGTCGAAAGGTTTGAACGACATGTTTGGAATCGTTGCGATCATGTGATCGCGCGTTATACCCACCAGAAGACCGTATCTGTGCTTCCGCCTCGCGAGTAGCATGGTGAACAGCCCCATTAAAATTAACTGCAACCACGCATTGAATGTAAATGATTATTTGCTACATAGTTGGCTTCGGATGGAGGGAAGAATGATTTCGAAAGGGGCGGGGACGAGGGACGGGTCCACGAAAGACCCGTTAATCTATTCCGATCTGCGGCTCTCACCATTATGCCAGGAATGTAAGACGGTACAGTCTCAAAGAGTGCTAGGCTGGCCGTGTGGGCTGAAAGGACCGCGTGCACTGCCAAAAAGAGACTGCCAACCGCAGCGCTCAGACCGCCGCACAGGCAACAAAGGACCACGTACTTCTTGCAGCAGCCGCCCTCGCCGGTGTGGCCTGCAAAATTCAAATCGGTCACTGATAACGGACCAGCATCGTGCTCAGCACGTAACTCGATTTTTATGCAAAATAAAAATCGTTCGCATCGATTACAATGAACAGGAACCAAGTAGAAATTCCATTGTTCCTTTAATAACATTTGTGTCTTACACATTGGTGATCCTAAATTCTTCTACATATTTTTACCATAAATCCATGAAATCAGCAATTTAAGTATTACATTAGGTTCATGTTTATTTGATGCCTATCTATTCCTCAGCGGCCGTATATCGACAACAACAAAATAGAATTTTGTTTTGTTAGGAATGGTCAACAAAGTGCATCAACGAAGAACATTTCCGCGGATCGAAGCTGGTAGCCGCAATCTCGCGTCGAATCTTTTCGCTATCCGCTCAAAGGATCCCGGTGAAACACGAAATAGCTCGATCCTCGAAAACCAAAGGCTTTGTAGTACTATCGGGACCCTTTTCAGAAATGGTCCCGCACGACTTTCTTCCCAAGCCAAGCTCCTCCGCTCACGGGATAATGATTGTCCTCGCGTGAGAACCAACAAAGCGCCCCGATCCAACCACAGACGGAGACGTGCCGCGATCCAAGTTTCTTCGAATCTTGTCGCTGCTGATTACCCTAAGAGTCTGCTACGATCCTCCTTCGCCAACTAGAACCTCTAATCGGTCGAAAAAAAGATAGCCGATCGTTTCAGAAATTGCAGGTCTTTCCGCGAACGGGAATCCTTTCTGCATCTTTCCGTAATTATCTAGGGACTTCTTTTTTCAAAATCCTGCCGCTTCGGAATTGCAAAGGATATGCTGTCGGAGCTAAGCAGATCTCTTTCAACGTCTCATATCTTCGGGGATAACATGATTTGGTTCCAAAGGACAAATATAAAAGTGTTTGATGCTGATGTTAAAGGTATCATAGATCGCTGGATTGATTTTGACTTTCATCAGGATAAAAGTACATAGTGAACGAAGAGCGAAATCGTGGTATCCTCGGGTGCAAGTTTGAGCACCGTTTGAGTGGAGCCGAATGCAAACAGCTGAGTCTCCGGGGCGTAGAACAGAGAACCGCGGCCGAGATCGAAATTGTCATTATTCGCGGTAAACATCGGACAAGTGGTGACTTTTTAATGGCGGCAGAGAGGCGCTTCCATTCTCTCGTCAGCCAGCCTCGACTTTTGTTGTCAAAGATCGCGATTCAGCCGACCACGCTGTATTGGAAATTCCGCCAATGAATGTCGAACGATAGAAGCGCGCGTCGGTGCTATGTTGCCTCAAAGACAATGGTGAATTCCCTTTCTCTCTCCCCCTCTCTCTCTCGGTCTCTCCGCGAAGAGACACTCGAGAGAGAGAGAGGGGTAGAAGTTTTTAATCAGGTTTCCCCATTGACGAAAGAAGGGTACTCTTTCTATAGAGAACAAGCGGGAGGATCACCTTCGGTAATTAAAAATCTAATTATTTTTCCGTCTAGCAGCGGAGTCAGCGAGCGGTTATGTGGGTGAATTGAAATATGAAATAATTCTCTCCCTCGTGGAACGAGAATGCTCGAGGATTATCGGTTCAATTTCTCTCCCGCGACTTTTCTGAATGAAAATTCCAGGACAATGGCGCCGGTCGGCTAAACCTGCCCCAACTTTTTGACAGTCTCGGGCCATTGTCAGCGCCGGCAAATGGACCCCTAGGCCCGGGACAAACCCGAGGGCCAGTTTCTTAAAGGAAAACGTCTCCCGGTCTCCTGCGGCGTCACTTTGTCGACGAAGAGGTTCCCAAAGTCTGGGATTACCTTTTCAACTAGAAAATCCTTTTCTCCGAGATATACGCAACCTCGGTCGCAGTTTATCGCGGCCTCCATTGAAATCGTCAGCTTTCACTGGCGCGTCGAAAACCGTGGAATACCTGTCGAAATCTTCGTGAATACCTGGCCCGCAGTTTCGAGGCTTGCACCAGTGCTACCTGCTGCAGTTACCGGGAAAACCGAACAAGCTGGCCATTTACATTCAACTTGGGGAGATACATCGCTAAAAGAGAGCCAGCCATGGGGTTTTTCAATCTGAGAAAGGTAACCGTAGATCCCACGGATAAAGCGACTGCTTTATGACTGCTTCTATCCGCGCGATCTTTTCGATCTCGAAAATCGGAATGGAGTCTCGAGGATTCCATCCTACCGCCATTGAGTTACGGTATCGAGCAGGCTTTTATTAAGGAACTCGTCGATATCTATTTTTACGGCAACCTTTCCTCGTCCACGTGACCTTCCACGACGCTGCAACGTATCTTTTTTTTTTTTTACCGAACAAAAATAGATCCAGTCACAGAATACGATGCTCGAGATTTCATGGCTATTGCTCTCAGAAGACACATATGAGCCGCGACAAATTCGAACGATCTGATAATTTATTAACACGGCTGGACCGATCCATTAACCTCTTGTCCCAAAATATTCTGGAAGCTATTTAAATACTTTCTTACACGCATTCTTCTGCGGTATTCGTGTGCGTCTAGATTTCTAATTTCGAGGCTCGCAATTCGTAAAGAATCCGGCAATGTAAACAATGCTAAAACTGTTCATTAAATTGTGCGCGATTTCGCCTTTTCTACCAGTGCAAATTATCTTACGCGTCATCGTTAGGGAAAGTAGCCTAAACAGCATCGGCACCTAGATTGGATCAGTACGAACATATCTTGCTTAAAAATTATGTTTTCGGTCTGCACTAGCTGTATATATCTTGAAAAAGAAAAATATGTACAGGCGTGTTAGTGCTACTACAACTGACTAAAAATTACAAATTAAGTCCAACCTAGTTTCAAGTCTGAATTAGGCTACCCTCCTCTGTATTTTCGTCCAAAAAATCGGACCTAAATCGCGCAGCAGGGGTGAGTCTCCCCTAACCCAGCTAATAGCGGATTATGCGGGTTCAGCCCCGTAACGGGGTTACAGTGCCGATTGATAAATTAACAAGAAGGGTTAATCGGCATACCGCAGGGGTGAGGGTAGTGCGATCTCGGGAAGTGCGCGTGGTTCGCCGGATGTGGCAAATGGGAATGAGCGTGTGCCGCCATTGTGAACGGATAGCCCTGGTTATCCATCTCCATTTCCGTCCCGAGTCGACATCGCACGATCTGCAGCACCGGGTACCCGTCCATCTTCTTCAAAATCTCCTCGCAGTCCGGATGAGCTTCCTCTCGGCGCCACTGTATCTCTTCAACTTAACACACGTGGCCAATGTTTATCTTCTCTTCTGGCAACTTCACACGGTCTTATCACTGAATCCTTCGAGATCGCGAGACGCTCGTGAGATAAATCGACGGGGATGCTATAGCCGCACGCATCGACGTCTTCGACGCTTATGGTCTACGTTTGCGCACCGCGTGTCATCACTTTGCCAAGGTCAACTCTCCCGAACGCACTGTCCCGTCGATCGATCCCGCACTGTGATCTACAATTCCCTTCCCCGATTAAAACGTCATTCCAAAACTAGCCGATTCTTCGGTGAAAATTCAACGCGAGTGAATCTCTTCTAATAAATTTTGTCGAGTAGAATTTTCACTTTCCAGCGAACTGTTCCTCTTCGAGTTTGCTCTCGATGTTTTTGAAACGTTCTCAAGAGTTTACTTAAACTACAGTAAATATTTGGAATGGGTCTCTTCACTGCGAACGACGTGACAGTGTCCTCACCGGTGACTGCGCGCAGCTTAGATCACCGAGGACGAATGCGACAACACAACTCTGCTCCGGGCTGCTGCACGAGATCCTTGTTGACCCGTTGCACGCTGGGGTGTCCCACAGGTGGTGGTGGTGGTAGCGATCCCGGGGTTGAACGCCAGCTTCAGAAATTTCTTTGAAAGGACCTCCGGGCCCGTGTTCCACCCGCGTCCATTCACCGAGCGACTCGAATCGATGCCCAACACCGTAAACGTGTTGCACCCTGTTGTTCGATTCGTAGTATTCTTCGGCACGATGCTGCTCTGGCTCTCTCTCGGCCGCTGCGAACACCGACTGGTCGATATGCCGTCTCGATCCCAGCGACCCGACGCGGTCGAGGGTGGAAATTCCTGAGGGGTTGGCTCTTGGCTCCCCCGGAGCAGAATCGGTCAGTAGCGCTTCTCAGCGAGTCGATAACGCGCCGCTGATAACGAGCCTTCTGCCGGATGATACTGCAGGGGGCTGGGATCATCGTCGAGAGAGATCACGAAGGGGGGAGCTAGGATCTAGCTTTAGGATTGTAGAGACAATTAGAGGAGAAAGGATGAAACCCTCGATGAAGAGAGTAAAATGATTTTTAGCTAGGATACAGCTGAAGATAGGATCCAAGATGAGTTTGTGGGGGTTGAGGGGATGTTTTGCTGGGCCCAGAGGAAACTACCCCCGGTTGAAACAATGTATTCGATCGTCTACGTGCTAAGTACCGTTGAAATTGTATTTGGATACTCACATTGATTGGCAGACGTTGTTTCGTACCTCCTGGTCGGTCTAGGGGGTGGTCTAGGTGGTAACGCCGGGGGTTGATGCGTTCTTGACGCCACTTCAACGCTGCCATCGCTTTCACCCTCTTGGCCTCTCTTGTTCCCCGCCGTCTGCATCACGTGACATTGGCACTTGCTCTTCGAAGGCGAGGACACCTGAACACGACGAATCATGATTTAGCATGTTGACCCGAATCCTCCAGAAATTGTCCTATTTTCTGGAAGCTCTGATCACAATTAACAGCTTACATTAAAAACTACGGCTTGAAAACTGTTACAATATCGACTTCGGTCTTTGATGCAGTCATATAAGACTGCGGATTTTATACATTTATAACAAAAATTAGTAGATCAAACGCAAAGTAGCGGAAATTGTTTTATGCCCCTAAATATTTGTATAATATTTTGCCTATACGTTTTGTAGTCTGGTTACAAAAAACCTCCGTTACTAAGTAAACGAGTAACCGTTACAATCGACATTTGCAATTACAATCTGCTCGAGACAATCATCTTCAGAACCGTTCGAAGCCCTCGCCTAAATTTCCCAAGCTTGCAAGTTCCATTCTGGAATGCCTGGTTTACCTGTATCGAGTCGACCCCGATCAGCGACGAGTTTTTGGTATCATTGTTTTGCGAGTGCTGGTGCCCGTGACTATGAATGTGTCCGTGATGATGACTATGGTGCTCGAGACTGGACGGAGCCCGGTCCCTCTGTCTGGGATCGGGGTGCGCTGCGTGGAGCGCGTGCACTTGCTGCAGATGATGATGATGGTCGTGCACGTGGTCAAGCCGGCTGTGCGTCCTCGTGTTCGCGTTCGACGAGGAGGACTCGCAGGAAATCCCGGAGCTGACATGATGATGGTTCACGCTGGAGTGCCCGGTCAAGCTGCCCGACGAGCTACCGTGATGATGACCGGCTAGGGGTGTGGTCGAGAGGCTGCTGTTGGCGTTCACCGCGTGCCGATGAACCGCCGGTGAACCACCATGATTCAGCATGCTCGAATTCGACGAGGCGCCGCTCATGGCGCTGGACGTGCCGTGATGATCGCTGGAGAACCCCGAGTTCGCCGGGTAATGACTGCTCAGAGCTGCGGCGCTGGCCAGACGATGATGACTCGTCGGCGATGCTCTGTGAGACATGCCGGCGGACGGGTTGGGATGATGATGCGCGTTAGGGTTGCCGACGTTGGCCTGGCCGATCGAACCGGCGCCGGAGTTTCCGTGAACGTGGCCCGCTAAACTGGGCGCCAGGTTCCCATGATGATGACCCGTCATTCCTTGCGGTCCGTGCGGATGATGCACGGTGGCCGGCCCGTGGTGATGTCCTCCGATGCCCGTGGCCTTCGCGTTCCCGTGGTGATGATGAGTGTGCTGCCGCTGGTGCTGCTGAAATCCCATCAGCCCCTCGGCCCCGTCCAAATTCGCGCCGCTCCGGAAGTTGTCCGCGGCGTGTTTGTGGACGTGCGCGTGCCCATCCCCATGGAAATGCCCGTGGACGACGTTTCGTTCCGCGGAGGACGAGCCCGGCGGCTCGTGATGGTGCTGATAAGGGCTCAAGACCTGCTGAATATTCTTCAGCTTATCTTTGCCCGGGGCGGCTTGCTTTGCCGATAAACCGGCGGCGTGATCCTCCAGCTGCTTGTCCAGATCTTTCGCGGACGCTTCCAGCAATCCCGCGCCAGCCTCCAACAAAGGGCTTGGGCTCGAAGTTAGGCTGTGTGGGTTATCCTGCAGGCCGCTGCCGGATTCCTGAACTCTCCTCGCGGCCTCGAACGCCAAGTTTCGAGAGAGATCCAAGTTTCTCGGGCTGCACGAGAGACCGTGCTGCTGTTGCTGCTGCTGCTGCTGCTGCTGTTGGCCGTGCCTCGACATAATCGCGGCCTGGTTCTCCATCGACCGCGGATTCGATAGATCGACACGCTGATGCTCCATCATATCGACGCTCCTACTGTTCTCCAGATTGATCTGCTGCGCTTCCTGGTGGGACAACGGGCTCTCCAGTCTTCTTATCGGCTCGAACGCATTCTGCAGAGCCTCCAGACCCCTAGGGAGTTCTTGGTTGTTGGAAATTCTTGTGCTTCCCACGCTCCTCTCCGCCCTGTCCCTCTGCGCTCGCATCGAGTCCATGCTGCTCATCGCCGTGCATTGGCAAGAGTGTTGCGGACTTTCCGGAACGTCCAGGTCGGTGGTTAATTGCGGCTGGGACATCTTTCTACCTGAAAACCACCGTCCATCGACCGATTAGCGACCAAACACCGTTGCAATCACGCCTCTGCGATTTAAGGGGGCCGGCAGGCATTTGGCCTTGACTTTCACGCTATGTTACGCTGTGCCTTTTTTTCTAGACATTTTACGTCTTAAATAAGTAAGTAATCGATTAAAAATGCATACCACCGTGTTTGTACATGTCTTTGCTACGTCTGTATAGAGCCTTTTTTTCGATACGAACACTAAATCTCACGAAATTAAGAGAATCTCTCAGCGGCAGCCATCTTGTGACGTCATACTTGCTTCAGAATTCGAATTTTCTGCCGAACATTACAAATTACTCCGCGATGAGGTAGAAATTCGCAATTTGGCCTCTATACAGACGTAGATTGGACTTTTAGGAAACACAATTGACCACTTCTAAACTGCTCATTGCAATATTGAAGCGGTAGTTTGAAAAGGTTTTGACCCTTGCATACGTATATGGATTTCAAACCATGCCGGCCCCCTTAACGAGAGCAGAACCATTATCATTCAATCTTTCATTCAGGCCATTTAATATTCTCACCAACGACCAATGCATTATCGTTAGACTGTGGATTTTATGCGTTTATGACACGAAATGTGTAAAACAGAAGTCTCAGATGATTTCAGCAGTCATCGTAAAATGTATCAGTACGTAATAGTATCAGCAGCATTACGAAGTTACAACTATTTCAAATGCTACAACTGAATTCGCAACGGTCCAAAAGTTGAACGCGAAGTGAATAAGGGGTCTGTTCAACAGCGACAGGATTCTCATAGGGATGTCGGTGCCTGTTTGTTCGATTTCTAAAAGGTTCGGTTAATTTAAAGACACTCGGCTATTTATCGCGAGGACCGTAGACTGTCCGAGGCGTTCGTCGACGCGTTTCCTTGATCACGATCGATCATCGTAGAGGATCCGCGCAGAGTCGGTCGCCGCGCATTTCTCATATCTCGTCGAGAGGCGATTTATTCGCCGTCTAGCCGCCGCGCGGCTCGTTCAGCTTGATGAATCGTTTCGGATTACAAAACAGCGGGAGACAGCGTGTAAGCACTGTGTACGCGTGAAAAAATAAACGCGATAATTTCGTCCCCGGAAACATTCCTGCTTGCACTGTAATCTGTACATTAAAGCGAGAATATGTGGGAAATATGGCGAGAGACTTTAGTACAATGGGCCACGAACATGTTCCTACACTAGAACGAAGTTCATCCAACATAATTACATTAATCCCCCAATATCGCGTTTATCTAAAGCAAGGCAATTAAAGCAGAGCTTTTATCTGTTCAATTTTGTACGCTGGGAACTTCACTTTCCTTGTGTAAATCTCGAGATGTCAGTTCCCATGCAACAGAAGACGCTCTATTCTGCTTTTTTGGACTAGTGTAGGCGTGGTCTACTGCAAGGATGCGTGGCCTGTAGCGAGAAGGCGTGGCTTCGTTGCTCCGAGAGTCAAAACGGTGCCCCGCAAGGCAATTTATCCCTATTACCTGGTCCATATTAAAATAGATAATCTATTTATCAGAACGAACGATTTATCTTGAATCTAGCTGATATTAAGAGACGATAGAGACAAAAAGCGACAGTTGTTTGAACGATACTGTGTCCTGAGGGATCATCGATGAATCCGGGAGCGAGTTAACGAATAAACGAAACCCCAATTACGATGAAACACGATCACAGTGTTGTATAGCTATCGGATCCGTTCTGGACGCGGAAGCTTTGCGAAGTTCGCCGGCCTATTAGCGCCTTCCGTCGTTAAAACTTTCGAATGGCCGCCGAAGAACTTATAGGAATATCTCGGCGGGCATTAGGCGCGTTTCTCCTTTTGAAATTCCGAGCTGGAGAGACTCCTATGGTCCGGGGGGCATTGTACTTATTTAAAAGAATCCCCGCCCCCTAACTTGCCGGCCAGGGTATCGCCTTGTTAAGAAATTCTTACGAGTCTGGATAATAAGCGTCGGCCGGAAAGCATCGTTACGTATTTTTCGGACGATGGTCTTCTTCTCGATCGGATCTCGAGGCGAGAGGCGATCCAGAGCGAAACTTTTCAAAGAGGGAGAGCAAGAGAGAGAGAGAGATAGAGGAAGTCGGATCGACGGATCGAGGAAACACGGACACCGTTACGTTATCGTGTCGTTTTTATTAGCCATTACCGAGGTGACGAGCCTATTTGCGGCTGCTTTAAAGGAGAGGATCCGCTTAGGCTAATAGCTCGCGTTTCACCCGCGAAATCGATCGCGGCGACGGCGAACTTAACCCTTTCAATACGATGCAAGCTCCTCGTACTTCACTCGGTGAACTATGGTCATCTGCGGATTTTTATGAAAAATGAAAATTGTCTGCGTTACTCACAAGGTACGGGATACGGACATTTGTTTCTTTTCTTAATGATTTTAGTGGATTGGAAGTGACACAATAATGACACAGCGACTTCATTCACAGTGGCTCATAAACTCTCGCGTTGCGTAGATCAGAACGACGATAGATACTGTACGCTTGCAGCTTTGATGTTCACATTTTCATTATGAAACAATAGACGGTATCTCCGTGACTTGCTGCGATCCATTGCTATGATTTACTGCGGCCGTAACATGAACGTACTCCAAGGGGAACAAAACCTAGTATACGCTATTTCCACGGTTACCGATTTCTTCGGTCAGGTGATTGTTCTCTGCCACTTACGCCGCATGACAAAGTATCGAATGTTCCGCTCGCTAGGCGAAGTGTACTCTAACCGATCGGCGCACAACAGCGTCCGATTCGATTATCGGAGGCACACCGTTGAAAAACCATCGGCGGACCGAAAGGGTTGAAGCACGAGAGGCGTCTAGTTACCGCAAACCAGTCCAAAGTAGTCCCCGCGAGTACGGTCCGGTGACTCTCCCCGTCCATTCGCATTCTTCGTATCTCGTTATACGAGTGCAAAGCCACCGAAGGCCATGGTCAAGTTCGATGCCGACGTCGTTGCACGGACGCGGCTCACTTTTTCTGTCGTTCGACGATCTTTTTCTCTCCTCCGTTCCTCTGTTTCGCTCTCACTGTCTTTTTCTCTCTCTCCCTCTGGTCTCTTCAGGATCGATGGAAAGAATGAGAATACTTCGCGGCACGTGGATTTAATTTCGTTCACGCAGAACGGGCCCCGTAGAAAGAGGCCCCCCTCTCCGAGGCCCGTTCCAGGCTGGTTCCAGACGGTTCTCGTCGGACGCCTGACCGGTAAAAAAGATTCTCGCGTGGTTTACGCGTGACCGTGAAACTGATGTAATCGAGTAACCATCGGACGTTAGAGGATAAGGACCCTGGCTAGAGAGGAATGAAATCTGGACGAGAACAGAGAGCCGGAGAGATTGACGGCGCGACGATCGAACGCGAATCGACACGGCAACCTCTATCGGACAGTCAGGAGCTGTTAATTCCTAGTTCTCAGATAAGCTATCTGGCCGAGCTTCCTCCGGATACCGGTTCCTCGTCACGGGTAAATGGAACGGTGCGTGTCAACAGGTTCGGAGCGGAGTTGCTCTAGAAATTCCACGGTTGTCGATCCGTGCATCCTGGAATCAGCATCGATAGCTCTACCCTCGCGATTCCCGACTGGCTGGTGCACCTTCAGCTTGGCAGATGGCACATGGAAGGCAGTCTGCGTCCCTAACTTCTCGAGCAAGTCCTTGCTGCTCGGTGGTCAATGCTATTCGCCCGATAAGGAAAATGAAATAGTCCTCGGTATCCGGAACCAATCGGACTGCCATCTCCCAAGCTCCGAAGCGCGCCGTGAGAAAAACCGCACACAGAATTGAATTGCACCAGCGACTCGCGGGCAGCGATCGACCAAGGGGTCCGGATTCTGCGGGGCATGCTCGCGGATCTATTCGCGATATCAGGGTAAAGAGAGGCGAGATATCGGCTCACCTGCACGGTCGAATATTCGAGCGGGTCCCGTCTGCTCTCCCGGGTCCTCTCAATCACTGTCTCCCGGTGACGCTCCTTCCGCATGCCCGACGATATCCGCGCGGATCTGTACACGAGGCAGTGGTCTATTTTCGCCGCGGGTTCCCTGTTCCTTGGTCTTCCCACTGGAATACCGGGACACGTCGTTAGGCGTGCGCATTTTCGGATCGGTTCCTCGGTTCCGGTGTGGCCACGAGTGGCGCCAAAAAAGACGACCGAACACGCACACACCGCGCACCGCGCACATTCACGAGATCCCGCACATACGTGACCAACCGAACGAAAACGGAGTGTCGTCGCACAGGAAACACACGGAGAACACACGGTTTTTCGGGGGTATCACATGCACAGCACTGAGTGGAGAGCGCTCGTTAATCCGATTCCGAGGGTCGAGTATCGCATCGTAGAGAACGGTCCCACGGATTGCGCACACCGAAAGACAGAGAAAGATAGAAGAGAGATAGAGAGAGAGAGCACCGCGAAGAAAGGAAGCGACCGAGAGGATAGCAGCGCAGCGCAATATCGTGAGAGACTGAGTCCGGTGCCTTCCACCTTCACTGGCAGCCGTTCTGCCTTGGAATGTGCCTTTGCCCCCTCGAGCCCCTCTTCGCTCCTCCGTACCGGGCCCAGGTGAGGGGCCCTCAGGGCCCCCGACTCTTACGCCGCTCTCTCTCTCTCTCTCTCTCTCTCTCTTTCTTTCTTTCTCTGTACCCCACCCGCCCCCTACCCGTCACTCCTAGCCAGCCTCGTACCCAGACACCGTCGATTCGGTCCTGGGACCGCGAATGTCAGGCCCACCCACTCGACTGAGCTACGACCCGAACAACTGCATAGACCCGATCACATGCGGTGTCGTTAAACGGTCTCTCTCTCTCTCTCTCTCTCTCTCTCTCTTTCTCTATGTGCATCGGGATCGCATTCGTTGTTCGCTGAGAAATGGAAAGCGGACCTGTTAGAATGCTCCTACTCTCGCGGATTATTGTAATTGCCGCCGGCAGGAGTGTAATCTGCCACCTCAGGCTCCGCTGTTTCAATTGTTGCTGGTTCGAGGATCTTTATGGCGTTTACGGAACGCGATATGGATGGCCCTTTGGTAGCGGAATCGACTAGCTATTGTTCCAGCTATTTTATCAATTTGATTATGCATTATGGTGATTTTTAGACTGCGGATCTTTGCGCAACATAAAATTTTTATACATCAATTGCAACCTATAGGAGCTGAGTAAAATTTTATTCTGCTCGTTAGTAATTTTTATATGTTAAAAATGGTATGTCGACATTGTTAAACTCTTTTAATCTTTTCACTGTTTCGAATTACACCTACTCATTTTTGTCACAAACACATGAAAGCCGCAGTCTAGTGATGATTCGAAGGTTGCAGGCTGTGTAGTTTTCATTGTTGCTCGTTTCAGAACCTTTACGGTGTTGCTAGAACGCTTGGAACGAGACAACTGTTCCGTCTATACTGTTCTAACGGTCTTAATAATTTCATTATGCACTCCGGTGGTTATTTAAAGCTCGCATTCTTCGAAAACAATGCCTCACTTGGCGACATCAATTTGTCCGACGGTATGGTGCTCGTAAAATAATTCACGACTGACCGGCTATGCAACTGAGATAATTAAGCTGAGATAAATAAACTATCCTGCAAGCAACAGAGCGGGTTCTTTTAAAACCAAGTGAATTGATTGAGACGTCTGAAGGATCATCCGATTTCACAAGATTCAATGTTCCGACCGTGATTTTTACGAAAGTTTAGTCATCTAGGCTAAATCGATCGAGATCCAGGTAACTTACTTTTCCCACGAAGAATTTTCTAATCGACAGATTGTTATAACGATTCCAATACCTGCAAGCTAACGTATTTATTCCGGAAGAAATTGCACAGCCGGCAGAACGAGTTCTATTATTTGAAAAATAATCCGTCGGACACCCGCAGACTAATTATTACCTACTTACCGATTTAAATAGGTCAGTAAGCTGTAGGCAATAATTTCGCTGTTCTCAGGCCAATGCTATTAACCCTCTCCTCTTTTGTTACATTTACAAAGCCCTTGACTGATAATTACCTTCTACCATTTAAAAGGAACACTTGGCGAGACTTTTTAATCAATTGTCTCTGCTTTCTGTTTTCCGGAATATTAATCAACTCAGCAAACGGGCAGCTTAGCAACAGAAACTAGGACAATTTTCAATAGAATGAGTCTCGATGACAGGTTGCATTTACGACAGCAGGGATTATAAATAAAATTTAAATGGCCAAACTCTTGTAAAGCGTTTCTATTGCTGTTTGGAGAAGATTCATGGGGTTTCAAGGGGGTTGGAACGTGACGAATGGTCACCGAAAGACGACCGACGGAGATTTTCGTGGGTCAGGTATTTTCCAGAGGACCTGGACAAAGGATGCCGAGGTTCAGGGACGACGAAAGACTAGGTAGTATCCGAGGCAGGTACTCCGGGCTCGTGGTTAGCTCGGTTCATAACCGTTTAAAGCGTAGGGGTATAATTTTCAGGGAGGAAACAGCGACGCGATTCCCTCGTGCTCGAGGGCTTTCTGTTCTATTAACGCGATTGTTTCGAGCGGGTAATGGAGGATAACCATCGCGAGCCTGATTACCCTTAAATTTAGTTATAAAAATTCTTCGTTGGCTGCGTGTTATGGGGAACGCGGGCCTCTTATCCAGCGAGCTTCCGTTTCGGCGAGAGCGGTCCCTTACCGATCGATTGTTGGTTCCTAGCTATCCCGATAAAAACGTCGACCTTCCACAAGCAATTGGTACCTGCAAAATTGTTTCAGAAGTCCTCCTTTGTCGTTCACGCGTGTTAAATATTTCCCGTTTTATTTTAAAGTTAGCGAATGACGGTTGACGAAATTCATTTCTGGCATTGCGTGCTGTACGAATTTAAAAAATGGAACAGAAGTTAAAATTGTCCTAAAAAAAAAACGGCAGGGCTTATGGGATGACCTAATTGTTTAGCGTCCCTGAGGGATCTCCTAAGTCATCCCTTGGCCCTCTCGGTCAAATTTGGCTAACCTCCTGGCGAGCAGTCCTTCAAGGGGAACCATGGTCCTTCATTGACCACCGGGAAAGCCGAGGGCTAAGAGGGCTGCCGGAAAAGGCTACAGTGTCCCATGAACAAACAGAGGCCCCAGGGTGGTTCGATGGTTAATCAGAAGGGTCTACGTTCCGTTTCAAAATATTTGTTAATAGAGGAGGAAAGAAACGGAAGGTTAGTTTTGGGCAACAATGTAAGAAAGCAGTACCATTCACGGGAACAATCCCGAAGGTTCAAAAGCCCGTCTATCCGAACAATCGGTTGAATAACGATTTCTGAATCGAACGTAGGACAATGGTTGTTGTAGCTGTGTAGCGATCCGTGCAGTCGATAGTCTTGTGCTACTGTTTTTTTGATCGGAAAGGAGACATTTTGTTTCGTGTTCCGATAGTCGAAATAGATCGCGGAGATTTATAAATATCAGCGGTGGAAGTTGATAGGTATGTTTGGCAATTATAGCGCATTCCGCGCGAGAGTGCAATTACTGGACATCGAGGAGAAAAGTGCGAATATAATTTATTCCGCGAGATATTCTTTGATTGCAATATGGCCCGGTGCTCTTTATTCGCATTCTTACGGTGCTCCCCGTAGAAAGAAAGAACTCTTCGGGCACAATGGACAGCGTAATTAACGGTCAAAAGTTTTTAGCTTCATTAATTACGCGAACACTTCAAACGATGCCATTATCATTCCGAGAATGCTGCAAGCAAAACGGTTCCTTGTGCATAATGTAGTTTCGTTTCTCCCACGGCTTCGGGGGCCATTTTTCTGAATCAATTCGGGGCAGAATAAGAAATACGAGTGCCTTAATTGTGACGATGTCCTAATTAGAAAAAAAGCTTCACGGACCCCCCAGCTAAATAATTGTCGCTCTCGACGCTCCGTGCCAGGCGGAAATTTTTATTAACAAACTGCCCGGAGCGGAAACTATTTGGTAATGTGGCGTAACGTTGCGTAAATAGGGAAACACCTTATACACCGTTGCTTTTCAATACGATTTACCAATTAGTAATAATTATTGAACGAAAGAGGGTGATATGGAGGTTCATACAAATATCTTAATAATTGAAAAATTTAATCAAAATTAAATGGTAAAGCGATCGATAATTCGCAGTGGGTAACAGAAACGCGAAACTTGGTTCGCAGTATCGCGTCAAGATGGCGACACTAAACTCCGCCGACTGTGCCAATATTTAACTTGTTAATTTCTCATTAAAAAGTATAATAATGACCCATGATATTCTTAAGCTGTTTGTAATTGGATGTTAATTAACATTCGTTAGAGGTTAAACTTCGTCGGTTAACAAAACGTGTACGGAAACTAATTAATTTCCAGTTAAATCATTCGATGAGTTCTCCCCCTGCTGAAAATTGCAATTTTACTTGTTCATTATCGAATAATTGAACAATTACTGAACGTTCAAGATTGTCGATTTTCTACACTTTTTGACGATGATCCGCGACCAGGCAGACCAGGTCGCAGCTGGTATATATTCTTAGAGTACACTCGCCGGGAGAATGTGTCTTTGTTGACGTTTTTTTTCCGTCTCGTTAGGTTCGACGATATCGTTGGCTACCGCTGAGCATACCTCAGTTCCCTTTTCTCTTTCGGACAGATACGTGTAACACGTGTGTTCGGTTACCGGCACTCTCGCCTCCATTTCGCAGATTATGTTTCGATCGGCCACCGAATATTTTAAGAGACAGTTTGATGGAGACCTACAATCTTAATCGACCTATTTTTCCTAACTTACACCCTGCCGCTTCTGTGACGTTGATTTCTTGCTCACCATCTTGTTCCTCTCGGCGATACTGTTTGTACCCTCCGTGGAGCAGGAAGCAGCGTCTTCTCTTGGTGAGCGTATCGATCATCTTTTAACTCGATTATCAACTATTTAACCCTCGATTGCTCTTGCTCTCTTGGCCTTTCCCTTTGAGAGCACGCAGAGACACAAAAATTCCCAGAATTTGTTGCAAGCTGCTCTTAACCAGTTAAGCGTGTTTGACGTGTATACACGTCAAATCAAATCTCTATTACGGTGCGTTCGACGTGTATACTCGTCGTGAAAAATATAAAATTACCATTGACTATAACAACTCGAAATTTTAATAAAATACAATAAGAATATCATTATATAAAAGGACCACTAAAAAATAAAATTAAAAAAAATAGAAAAATAGAAAAAAAGTAAACAAAATTTATAATAGGACCATCTTGCCTTGCGTTCGACGCGTGTACACGTCATTGCTTGATTTTAATTCCGCACACTGTGGGGGGTTTTTAAAACTAAATTCCACGCATAAGTGGTTAAACAGTTTCACTGAAATCGATAACGTTCTTCGATCAGGCGTAGAAATTGATTTTATTAGGGTCTGTAGCGTGGAGAAGGGTTAAAGAACGTATGATCAATTTAACTCTGCAGACTTGGTTTCTTCTAATAAATTACCTATTTCAATGTCGTACTTTTTGTGGCTCGGTAGCCGACACGTTCAATATTGATTCTTCTCTGATTGGTAAAAAAGATCTAGTATAGGTAAATTTGTTTGGAACGATAGAGGTTACTACGAGTAGAAAATATTAGCACAAAAATCGAATACAGTTTCTATCTCGTAGTGTTCCAATTTGATCTGTAATCTGGAGCCGCCAACAAACAGAAAATAGCGTCCACCGTTCCACAGCGTCCCGCAGGATTCGCGGTGGCAAGGGAGCCCTGTAAATATCCTAAATTGCCAGTAACAGTGACGCGAGCTTCAGCTGGGAGTCGAGCATGGCATCGATTTTTCGAAAGTGAATCGAAGCAGAAAGAAAACCGGCCGCAGCCTCTCCCGCCATCGATTCGTTCTCGTTTTTTCCTTTCTCCGCGCGCCCTGCGACGCGACGGTTTCTCCAGACCGAAATGCCCGGAGAATTATGAGCGGGTTATGGTTTTACGAGGGGTCAACAGTTCGGCCAGGAAGCCGCGAGTCAGGAGCCGGGGGCCTTCGTATTCGGACCATTAGTCGAACCGGGCAATTCGTCAAATCGGGAGAAATGTAGTATCAATAACGTCCCGCAGCTGCTGCCATCGAAGCATGCATTTTCCTGACGCGCAAATTGCGCGCGCACAAGCCTCCTCTCCTCGAAAGCCTACACACGAGCGACAATTGTTTCCGATTTTCCTGATTCCTCCTCCCCCTACTCCGCCATCCTACCCTTCTCGTTTCCTACCACCGAAAACCACCCCCTTCCACCGAAACGCGCGCGCGAAAGAGCCGATCCGTTTTTGTCTCGATATTTTTTCCAGTTGTTTTGCCGCTCGCGTAATCTGCCGATCGATCCTCCGATTGATAGCGTCCTCCGCGAATCTTCGACCGCTTTTTTCCCTACACACGCTCCCGTGTAACGCATTTTTAATGACGGGCTCCGAACCGTTCTCGCAACGCATTTATTCGGTTACACGATAGACTTTTCCGATGCCGCGAATCCCTGTCTTGCGCCAGAAACAATTCCTTCTGTACACACTTATCTCCGCAAGCGGCCAGACAGTATTTGCGTCAGCAATTTGTAGAAATGCGACAGATCTGGATTTTAATATAAAATAAAAATTGTCTGCATTCATTTCTAGCTTCAGGAGTTATACAGGCGTTTGTTTCGTTTCACAATAACCGTAGCAAGCTGGAAATAATGCAACAGTTTCGAATAGTTACGAACTCTTTTTATCCTACACGTGTAAAAATCCGTAGTCTAATATAATCAGTGTAAGGGACAGCAAGATGATGGACAGTAATTAAGCTGTACTGACTGCCACAATCAAGCACAAAAATAGTAACCCAATTTCCACCAGCTCAAGTCTCTATACCCCGAAGCGATTCCCTCAGATTTGGCAGCGCGGCTTAAAAAGTCAGAAGCAAAATATCGATCCCGCTTTTGCGAAACCATCGGCTGACCTAATATCTGTAGATTGTGTGGGGTCGACTCGTAGCGTCTCGATCAAATCGAACACCGCGAGGCTCGAAGCCCCGTAGCCTCGTTTTTCATGGTTAGCGGCCGGCTAAACACGTGTCCAGATCGAGCCACGTGTCACTGTTAATTTTCTGCGGTTTCCATTCCCGAAATCGTGCTCGACGGAAGTCTTGGGCCGATGTGTGATGTTTGCGGATAAATCCTCCTGGCCTGCCAGAAAGCTGACCCCATCTCGCGCGTCCTCTATCTTTCTCTTTCCTGTTCGACCCTCTTTCTCCATGGTTCGTCTCTTTTCCTATCTTTCTTTCTCTCCCTCTCTCTTTCTCTCTCTGGCTTCAACCGGTATCCTCGCTAAATAATAAATACGAGAGGGTTCTCCGGGAATACCCCGAGGGTGCCATTAGCGGGGTACAGGCCTCGGACCACCCTCTCGCACCCTTCGGAGCCGTCCTCCGGCTCGCACCCACCCCCGTAGCTTCTTCCACGACCCGAAACGCGAGTCTAATACACTTAGAGGCGAGACGCGGCTCCTCGCGTCTATGGACAGGGGGTGGTAAGGAGGTTGCGAGGGTGTAAGGGAGTCGAGGGGGTGCGGGAGGGTCTCTCCGATCGCTTTATGGAGCCCGCTTTCCTTTCTTTCCCTTTCTTTTCGTTTTCTTCGGCTCGCTTGACGAACGAGCCTCGAATAGACGAATGTCTTAAAGTTCACGGGGAAGAAGACCGCGGGGGTGGATCATATTTTCCAAGGACCGGTGGTGGCACACAACGCGACGCGCACCGGGGGGAAATTCGTTTTCATTTTCTCCTCTGCTCTTGTCTACTCTCTCTCTCTCTCTCTCTCTCTCTCTCTCTCTCTCTCTCTCTCTCTCTCTCTCTCTCTCTCTCTCTCTTTCTCTCTCTTTCGCTCTCCCGCGACGTCTCCTTCCTCGACGACTGTTCGCGCAGCTACAGAATCGAAGCTGATATCGGTTTTTGGTTTCCTTCGGGATCGAAGACGGCCCCGCGATTAATCCAACGGCGAACGATCGAACCGGATTCAGAGGCGCAACGAACGAGCACCGAGTGGAAAACTTTTAATCAGTAGTTGGTCCGCCACTTTCGTTTCTCTGTTCCTTCGTCTTTCTTCTTTTTTTTTTTTGCCCTTTTCCGTCGATCTTTCACCGAGGTTCGTCCTCCGGCCGGAATTCGATGTAAAGAAACATTGAAACGGCACGTCAGCCGCCGGATATCTGCGCCAGGCTTCCTGCAGATCTAATAGGCCGAGAACAGGACGCCTGGAAAACGTTGACCACTCGCTCTAGCCGGTCAAACGGTTAATCGAGGCCATTGCGAACGGCAGCGGTTCTCAGCTGCTCCCCGCTTCCATTTGCCAGCCGCACCGGCTCGCGATACTTCGGAAACTTTGTCGTACCTTGCGCCTCTGTCTCTCTTTCTCAGCGCATGCTGCGCTGTCCTCCTTCGTTGGGATCAACTTAAGGAGCCTGCAAGAATATTCCCTGCACCGCAAATTACAATCTTTTATCCTGCCGCATTTAATCTTCCAAAGTTTTCTAGCCGCACACTGTGAACCGTTCCGAAGATTAATTTTAATAGCGGGAATAAAAATTCATACTAGAGTGCGGATTTTATGCGTTGACGAGACGAAACAGGAACGGAGGATAAGATCAATCTATTGGAATTATCGAAATGACAGTGCAGAAATATTTTATTCTGCGTGAAGATCCTGAAATGAGAATTTCATTTCGATTAACCCCCCGAAATAGAGACAAATAGAAACAATATACGTGCATTTTTAAAGATCCTTCATTCGTGATTCTCTTCGGGGCATCGTTTTACAAATGATAGTCCTTTAGATGCAAATGGATCGATGAAGAACAAGGAAGACGTAACCGTTGTGTCAAAGAAATAAAGAAAATAATGAGAATAATGTGAGAAGGGGTTAATAGCCTTGCGAAAGCAAACGTGCGTGGATGTCGGTTGGTTATCGCGCGAATCTGTTTAGGAAAATGGTCGCGTACTAGCCTGGTCCTTGGCGCAGGATGGATGCATCGTCGTAGACAGGATCGAAGGACACAACGCATCGGGAACATGCAGCCGGGGAAACGCTAGGCGGCACGAGGGGTAAGTATCAATAATTGAGCACCATGGGGGTGGCTCCGGTTGGCCATTTAGCGGTCGAACGAAGGGGATGGTCCGCGGATACTCATGGTACGGGGATATCGGTGGATGTATCGCACGGCGAGGCCTGCTATCGACATGTCGACGATGCCAGGCCGGGGCTGTATATTCCACGATATAGGAAACTATCCTAGCCGCGATCATGATACGCGAAAATACCATCTGTCATACGGGGGTGCGTGCCAGACTCCGTCCCACCGGTCAAACCACCACCCACTTTTCCCTTTCCGCCTACAGATTTTTACTCGGTGCCTTTTCCTCTTCGTTTTCCGACATTTTTCTTCTCCTTCTTCTTCCTCTTCTTCTCTGTATTCGCTCCTCGTTCTTCTCGGCCGGAACAATAGCCGCGGCAACCACCTCTTTGTTGTCGAACGCGTTGCAGCGTTTCCCCGACCGTGGAAAACGAATCGGAGTTTGTTTCGCGGTGGACTTTATCAACGGTGCAGAATTCACTGGGATACCAATCCTGGTTAGGCGATTGATCGAACGAAACGAGCGTCTGTCGTTACGTTTACAGGCTGCGAATCTGCATTGAAGATAAAAGTTTTCCAAGTGGATCGTAAGAAATGGAAGTCAGATAAAAATTGTATTTCTTTTTCCAAGAATGTAACAACATTCTTAAATTCCTCTAACCGCCTTTACGGGTTTGTTTCTCACTCGTTCGTTTTCCCCAGAAATCCATAAAATTCGCAGTCGAATCGTGACCGTGCTTACGAAATAAAACTACGGCTGGATAAAAAAAGAAAAAGGACACGAGAAACGGAGTGATGCGAATGATAAACGACGCGATCGGGAGAGACTCATTCAGCTCCGGGTATCTATGCAGCCTGGCATAATCGTCATGGAAGCGAGCTCTCGTGAATAATTCCGCAGTCGAATTCGTTCTCTAATTAAGAGGTCCGATCGGCTGGATCGCAATAAATTGCGATCGTTGAGAAAGCGTGGCTAACGTGAGGCTAACGATCGGGAGCTCGGTCGTCGCGTCGAACAATGTCTACTTGTCGCGAGTGTACACTCTAATTGATGAATCTACGCCGGGTCCATTGTAGTCCCGGACTGTTCGTCTCCGTTCTCCCGCGATCCCCTAAAAATTCGAAGATTAACGCTTCGCGGTCCCATGGCGGGCGTTGTTAAAAATAATCCATCGCGTGCGGGTCGCGAGTCGGCCGTCTCGGCGACATCCGGAGCAAATCGATAGGCGGCTATCCGCGAGTTTTTCCCGCGAACGAAAACACAGGTGTCGAGAGAGTGCGTGCGGCGAGTAATCGTCGACTAGAAAACCCCGTAGACTACTCGTGTGGAGAGGCGTTTGAGGCCTGTACCGTTGAGGAGCGTCGACTGGAAAGGGTGAAAGTCGATCGGTGAAAATTTCACTCGACAAGGTCTGGTGTCGCGGCGCCACGCTTCCGCGTTTTAACCCCCATTAGTGACCCAACCACCGAGCAGTCTACGTCTAAAGCGGTGCAGAGCGTTGCGGAGCGGCGCGGAGCGGAGCTGAGCGGCTCCGTTACACGGAACAACTTAATGTTATGTAAAAATAGCGGGGGTTTCCGAGCCACCACACTTTCCCTCTTCCTCCGGCCGTATATTAATGCGGAACGAGAGCGAGAGCGTGCCAAGAGTAAGAGAGAGAGAGAGAGAAAGACGAGAGCCAGTCGAACCTCGAGCAGATGCTCGCCGCCGGAATATCTAAATAAATCCGCGCGCGCGTCGGCCACCCTTAAAATCCTCGAGTCGAATAAGTAATAACGCGGATGCGGAGGCGGAGGCCGACGCGGTTGTTAGATCCGTCCCTTTTCCGTATTCCATCTTGCCCTCGCCTGCATAAGCGAGCGCTTAGTCCGATTTCGGGACTTTAATTGGCCCGGGGGAATTCCGCTGCGTGGACTTACTTTACGAGGAAACTTTTCGGGTATATCTCGTGGCCACCCCCTTCCTCCACCTTACTCCTTCCTCCTATGCCCCCCCGCGAATGCATATTTCTTTTTTTTTCCCCGCTGTCCCGCAGACGGTGAGAGAGAATGCCGCGTCGCGATGAGATACTCTCTCTCCGTGGCGAGATTTAATCAGTTTCGCCCGGCGCTTATGCAATCGCTTTGATGCAACTTTTCCAACGAATCTACCGGCGCGTCTTACTCGAGAAACAACCCTTTACGTACTGAGACCGCCGGTGTGCGAGTTACACCGACGAGAGGGATCCCGTGATTTTATGGACGTTCGATTTTACTTTGGAGATTGTCGTTATAGTTTATTTCGTTGCAGGTGAGAGATTTGTTTAAAACGAATGTAAGAGAAATGGGGAACAGTGATTTCGAAAGGGGTGAGAAACACGCGCACGGCGTTTTCCGGCGTTCCTTGATGCACTGGGGGTAAAGACGTCTCGCGGAACACTAATCCCTCGTTCGTGGAGGAACTTCCATGATAAAACCGGATACGTACACCCCTCGCCGGGTTTAATAAAGTTGCAAAGTTTACGGCAGCGACTTTTCAAAAATTCCCCCCTGCGACTTTCTGGATACGAGCGTCTGACTCTGGCTTTCCTTTTCCACTTGCTCATTCTGCTTATCGCCCTTGACTCTCATCGACAACGAATCCCGTCGGCAATATTCAGCGCAGAGTGACCGAATTTGGACCTGATTCACAGCGTGGAATCAATTCATTGCCATTAACAATACTGTAAATAATAATTTTCGTCCAGATGACACGAATAATCGTCCTCAGAAAAAGGAGAAAACTTCTGAATTGAATATTTTATAATGGGAGTAGACACGTCCAATCGAATATTTGGACTTCTATTGTGCTTTGAATATGCTTTTTCGCATGATTCTGTGCTCATGATCGCTCGCTCGTCCGGTAAAAATTGTCGCAGAAATTCGGTGTCGACGAACTGTCGATGAAACGATCGTCGGTATAACGTTTCACGATTGGATGCTTGTTGTTTATTGAAGAAGCATCGTTCTCTAATTTCCGAAACGCCTCGTGTGCCCGGTGGCTCGCGGTTTCTGGCTGTGCAACGTTCTCGCGTCGGTCCCGGGCTCTTATATAGCGCGGGAAACTCGTAGAGGGGAGAAAATTGTCGGTCTGTCTCGCCGGGGACCGATAATTTACTGTATAAATGTATTCCGGGCAAGGTGAGGCGAACCCTCGCCGCGGCGTTAATGTTCAATGAGCTCTCTCGTGGTGCAGGCCGGGCGATCGTTCGATACAATTTTTATTCGGTTCAAGCCGCGCTGCAGAAACCGCGAACCCTCGCCATCCACACCCCTCCGCCGCCCCCTCGTTACCGCAATTACACCTTGTTTAAATGTGTTACAACCAGAAGCGAAAGCGGATCGTCCGCTTCACGCCCTCGGATGTTTGACTTTTACGCGTCGAACCGAGCCGGAATCAACCGACTCGATTACATTCCTAATTCATTAACCCCCGGACAACGTGCCTGTATCTCTCAATATTTTCTTTAGCCACTCTTTTATCAACACTATCGCTTGTCAAATGACCGGTTTCATATTTTTCCATTTCACAGTTAATGAAACTATAAAAATATTTCCGTCGGACATTATTACGCATATCTCTATTCCGGCGCATGAAATAGAAATCCCTCGAGATCTAAATAAATTCGATTGCGGCAACTCGATGAGACAACACGCATCGGTAGGGGTGCAACATTTTTCTTTCGAAGACGCTTCGAATTCTCTACTCTCGAAATTTTTCTGCTCGCAGATACACCTCAGCAGGAAATCAATAGGCCACGATAACGTCGATTAAAGGCTACAGGGTATCTTCTACATCGATTCAGCACAAATTAACACTAGGTTTACGGGAACCGTCAAAATGACGGGTTTGAATATTTTTAATTTAAAAATATTAAGATTGTAAGGATACATAGATGAGAAATTATTTAGAAAATTTATTTCTTTGGGTATATATTACTTTAACAATATTGCTAAAATTTTGGGTAGCGCGTTCTTGTTATTTTTATGAACTGATACAAAATATTCACTTTTAATGCTCCGTAAACCTAGTGTTAAAAATACTGTCTCTCATGTTTGCAACCTCTTAGCACTGTATTCGATCGAACAAGCCCTACCAGGACAAACTAGCTGGTTTTGAGCAAAGTATTTTCGAATCTGAGCAGGTTTTAGGATTTTTCTATGGACTCGTGGAGGTTCATGGGTGCTCGTTGCCTCTTGAAGAGCAATTAGCTCTCGGTAATCGAGGGCTCCGGCTGGTTTTCGTAGGTAGATTAGCGGGTCCGTTGTACGCGCGTGCAAACACGCGAGAGGCCGTCCAGTTGATCGCAACGACAGGACGATTTACGAGGTTTCGCAGGGCCGGCTGTCGGCCAGATAGACCGAACGTGTCAATTACGATAAAGCTCATCGGCGATCGATGTATCTGATGAAATTATTTAGACGGCCGCTGTCAGGCAACGACGCGTCGCGCAGCGCCGAGCCGAGCAGAGCAGAGCAGAGCAGAGCCGAGCCGCGGCGGGTTTACCACGATATTACACGGCATCGCTCCGATTCTATCGCAAATACAATTACTCTGCCTGTAAATACTCTACCGTTCTACCCCCCTCCCATCCCTACGGTGGCTACTTTATTCTCATATTCGATTACCAGCGAAAATTCGGCAGATCATGTGCTCGGTCGCCACCGAAAATTCGAAACTCAACGGACGCAGTGGTCTGAAAAAAAATCCCGCCCAGATGCTCAAATAAAATTTTTATTATAAATTCGTACAGCTAGAAAATTAATTGTTGACCTGGACGCGCAGCTCCGACCGCAGCTTTATTACGCGGCGAAGCGACATCGATTAAAAGGATCCGCTTCCGCTTTTAGTTTCCCTTCCGAAGTTAGGCGAAACTTCGGGGTAGATGCTCGACATTCTTCGAGACTTCCCGGGGCTCGTGTAGCTCGTCGACTCGTCGAGCTTTCCCGGGTAAGAACACGACTCGATACTGTCAGTTTTTCAGTGTTCAATCCGGCGGTTGTTAATCGAGCGTTCCCCGTCTCTTTAACATCTCGGGCCGAGCCCGTAATTTATCGGCTCGCGGGCGTCAACTTGCTGTTGACTCGCAAGCTCTCTCGAACTTTCTTCTTCCACGTGTTCCACCCGTTCTGCCCGTTGTCCTAGGGCCGTGTACCGTGGTCGTTATCCGAATAAACATTTATCTTCTCCTCGAGCGCTCGCAGTTTGTCCTCATCCGATAAATAAGTATCGCAATCTTTGCTAGTGTGATCGGGCGCGTGCTGCCCCCACAAATCATTGCCCTCGATCGAGGAACCATTGTCCTTGCTCGTGGTGCCCGTGCCGCTTCTCTCCTTGTCGATCTCGGTCAGCTTCTCGAACAGCTCCTTCTCCAGCAACCCTTTTCTCATGTCCTCGCCGAAAGCGACTTCCTCCAGCTGCTCCTCGTTCTCCTTCTTCCACGACTGACGTTTGTTCAGCAACAGAACCTCGTCCTCCACTTGGTTCTTGCCCGTTATCGGCTCCTCCTCGACCGCTGCCTCTGAAAGTTCCAATAAACGCGCGACGTCCGCCGGTTAACGATTGTTGGTCCGCGAATCTTAATGTAAAACAATTGTTTGCATCGGTTGCGAGAAACAGCAGCCAAATAGAAGTCTCATTCTCCCCTTCTATAATTTTTACAGGCTAAACCGGTTCCTAAATTCTTTTTGTGTATAACTCATTTTTGTCGTAAATGCATAAAATACAGTAGTCGGCAATCGTGAAACGGACAAAATTTTCTTTAATAAGTTCACAGTCCCATGTTTCATCTAGGATCACGGCAATTTCATACACTTGATTGATCAAGAAGCGTCTGTCTGAATTTTTTAGTAGCTAGCGATTACTTAACATACCCTGCCCCGCAGATACACTAGAACTCTTCATCGTCGCAGCCTCTTTCTCCGAACTACTCGACTCGGAATCACTATCACCTTCAACGAGCACTTGTCTTTTACTCCTGTGCACATATAAGAACGTGCCAGAACGAATAGTGTTTTAAACAATCGAATTAGGAACGCAATGCAGATAGCTGCATACTTCTCCGAGTTCTCGTCTTCAGGGTTCGATTTCTGTGGGAACTCGTGGGTCGGTTCGGCGTCGATCATGTCCATGGAGTTGTAGATCACGGGCGCCTCGTAACCTTGATGGGAGGAGGCCCAGAAATCGTTGTCGAGGTGGTCGCGTTTCTGTCGCGTCGCTGCGGCTTTGCGGCCAGCGTCCTTGTGTCGCGGCTGATCAATAGCACTCGCAGCTTTGTGACGTCTCGTGTGCTTCCTTTCACGTTCCCCTTTCGCTCTGTGCTTTTTACGAGGCTTTGGACGTTTGTCCACGCTTCTGACGACCCTGCGCCCTGAAACGCGGACGGCAGACCTTTGTCACCACGGTGGGAACACGCGGCAAATTACGCTACGCTCGCGCAACCTGCGACATACTGTCTCGGAGATCATTCCTGCCCCTGGTGATACTCTTTCTGGACAGCTTCGGCGTATCAGCGACGCTCGATGCCGAAGACAAACGCGTTCGATCCTTGAAGCTGTTGCCGTTCGACGCGTTTCGCATCTCGGGATGATGACGGACGATTTCTTTCGGCGAAGACCACTTCGTTTCTGTTCCCTGCTTCGCGTCGACGTACTCCAGCATGGAATTCACCTGTTTCCCCTGGAGAAAGCAAGCGTAAAGATTAGGATTTTCGGTGCCCCGTAAACCTAGCGTTAAGGGCGGTTGGTACTTGCCAAGTAGTCACGAACAGATTGAACCTTCGACTTCTCCGTTTCTGATAATGCGCGGTAATCTCTTATCAGACCCTCTATTAATTGAAGCTTCTTGTGCATCTCCTTGATGTCCCCTTCCTCTTTGTTTTCCCCCGAACCGGATTGGAAGAGGAACTTATCCTGCAGAAAGTGGACAGCTGGTTCTACCGAGTGCACCAAGGGCACGAATGTCAACTGGAACGAAATGGTCAATGGAGCTGTTAATATTCTGGAGGCTGTTGAAAAATCCTAGAACAAAATATTCAACGGGAAACACGAGACAGAAGTTTTGAAGACAGCCACAGTAAGTGCCGCGAGGCTCTAGAGGCTCCTAAAAGATTATTTCAATTAATCGCGACGCTGATAAGACTCTTACCTGTTCTTGAGGAGTTCCCCCAGATTTGACGTCCAACATCCATCCCAGAAACTCGTTCAGATCAGGTGGCAGAGGCGTGCAGGTCTTCCTCTCAACTTCCTCGGACATCAAACTGTTCAGTACTTGCATGATTCTCTTCGTCAACTCCTCCGTGTGTTTGGTCTGGTGGAATTGAACATTTCGTTTCTCTTTGTGACACAGCAATAATGAATAATGACTCGTTGACTCACCTCGTTAACGTCGAGAGCCTGTCGGTATTTCTTGTTGGTCGCCACAGCGACCTCGGTTTTATGACTTTGATCGAGTCCTGGGCCTAGAGACGCTTTCAGGTCTTCGTTCTCGTGCACCTGGACAGTTTCAAAATTTATTCAGCCCTTTCACGCGCAAACCGTGTTGAAACCGAACAATGTCAGCTCCGTCTGGGTTCTTCTAAGAGCATCGGTGCACCTTTACGTCCCTGAAGCGCCCTTATAGAATTCAGAGTTAAATTGGGCCGCAATCGACACTCAGTTTTGAAGAAGATCCAGCTTTTTAGCACGTTGGGTGCTAAACACACCAATGCCCATAAAAGTCACAGAAATTCAATACAACTTATTCGATAATACAAGGATTAGAAAAGACAATGTGTTTAAGACAAAGATCAGCTTTCCAGTCGAATTGCAACACTGTTACTAAAAAAAAGCACAGGTGCCTCGAAGGTACCTGATTGAAAACTTGCTCCACAATCTTCTCTGCAAGCTCGCCATGAAAAGCAGCGTCCATTTGAGATTCATCTTGCATATTGTCTGCAGCGAGGAGCAACGAGACCACCTTCTTCTGCTGATCCTTTGGATTCTAAAAATGTATACCCTTCTTTTGAATAGAGATCATCTACCTCTTCGTCAATTCCGACAGTACAAAATCGCTCACATCGACGACAGCCATTTCCTTGCGATGTCTCTTCCTGTCATGCAACGGCTGTTGACGATGCCCTTTCCCTACACCGTGATCAGCTTTACTCTTCTTAACATTGGTATGACGGTTCAAATTCTTGGACACTCTTTTCTTATGCTTCTTCTGGTGATCCTTCGCTTTGGACTCCTCCGAGTGTTTCTTGTGATGCCTGCGTTTCCTGTTGCTCGACTTCTGCTTCCTTCCATTCTTCTTCTTCTTCTTGTGTCCTCGACCCTTCTTCTTCTTCTTCTTCTTCTTCTTCTTTTTCTTCGTGTTGTCTACTTTCTTCGGTTTAGCACTTCTGACAGCTTTCGTGTAATAATTATAATCCAGCTTGTCCTCCGGATAATCGTACTCCACATCGGTGTTGAAGTTCGAAAGCTGCCGGCGATTGTTCCCCTCAGGATCCGGCGAGTAATTGTAGTCAGCAGCATCGAAATTGCGCTGATGCTCGCCGGCATCGTAACGAGTATCTGCCTGCCGTCTGACTCTGGCATTGTTCCTTATCCCTGAACTCGGCGGGTTCAAAGCTGGATCCACGACGGAACCGACTTCGGAAGTTTCCGGTTTCGGAGTGTTCGAACTTGCTCGAGGGATTTCATTGGAGAATGAAATCGAATTCTCGGTCAGGTTGGGACTGGACGAATCAAAACGCTGAACGGTCTTCAAACCTCTGCCCAGCCTCACAGTCATGTCCTCGTCGAGGTTGTCGAGCCAGTCCGACGGGTCCACGAAAGACTCGTGCAGATCCCTCGGGCTAATTATCGTTTGTTTCGCTAGATCTCGATTTTGGACTTGTTCCCGGTGGAACTGGGCTGCCGGTGGCACGGGATATTTACGGTTTTCGTAAGGAGACCGCGAATCTGTGTCAATATATTGCCGGCCGCCTGTTAATGACCAACCGGCAACGGCGTCCTTCTTCCCGGCCTCCTCGTCGTTTCTGCCTCCGTTCACCTGCGATTCAAGGTTTATAGAGCGAAAGGAAAGTAAGTCGGGGCAATAATTTATCGGGAACGCTTAGGTGCGGTTTTTCACCTTTTGTACACGCGGCCCGCCGCCGCCGCCGCCGTCGGCCCCGATACCGGCCGTTACTCGTAACTTTTCCTCGGCGGTGCTGCTGTTCGCTTGCTCCGGCCCGCCTTTAAACATATCGTCCGTGCTTTTAAGGGCGAAATAATTACTACGGGAAACGTTGCTGCTATCCAGCTGTTGCGACGACTCGGCCGGGGACGATTTTTCCGACGTCGCCGCGCTACCAGGCTTGTCCTGCACCACCAACAGAGGAAGCAGGTTCGGGCTCGGGTCTGAACAACGTCATCGATCTCAATCTGTTGCCGCGAATCATTAAAACCCATTTCTTAACCCCTTGACCGTTCCATTTCATTTCGAAAGTGGCCGTCTGTGTACTTGATTATTTTTAAGGGGGGAAAATCTTGTATAAAATTAAATTTTTGAGCATTTTTTTTCTTTGTTTAAATTGAGAGGAAATTTCCACAGGAATACGATAAAAAATGTTAGACAGTGATCAGAGATGTTCTTGTACGTTATTTTCAAAATAAAGTGAACGGTCGTATTGGCTCTCGTCGGAAAGGCTCGTGCTTCTCGAAAAAAAGGAAAAACGGCTGAAGTACAACTTTTTGAAATCGCAGATTAGGAAAAAACCGCGGTAAGTTAAAATGAACTAGGATTTTTTCACGATTTTTCTGTTACTTGAACTTTAAACGCATTTTTCTCGAAACGCAAAATTTCGCACGCCTTGCAACGTAGCTCAAAAGCTGGTTACTCGATCTTTATGAAACTCAGTATATATATTCTATAAATCATTGGCCACAACATGAAGAGCTCCGATTTTGTAATTTTTTATTTAAAACATTGTTATTAACAGAAAATCCGTTTTTTTTTCAAAACTTCGCCATTCTTGCAATTTTGCAAATTTTAATAAAAGAAGAATACCACGTTGTGCGTAGTTGCATAAACTAACGATTCCATATTGATTTTTTTGTTCCAGATCATGTTTGTGCACTGTACGCAGCATGGCGCATTTCCAGAATTCCATTTTCAAGCCGCCAATGCACCAGTAAAATATTTTTGTTTACAATATAACATTAATGAATGATACCTCAAATTTTAAATCAATCTACGCATTACATTTTTCAAAAAACATTCTTGAAAAACAGGCCATTTACACAAGGTTCCCCCCTTAAGGGAGTCTTCTGGTCTAGCATTTTCTCAAAGCATACGTCTTATATCCTTCGGTTCGTGTCATAATTACGTTCATACCAATGAAAATGGTATTTTCTTATTTCAGATCAATAGAAAGGCTGAAATCGCGTCAGACTATAACTCTACTATAACTCATGCAATTATAAATATTTCGACTTCAAAAAATTATGGCATATAGTCCAAACAATCGCGAATATGTATGCAAAATCTCAATGCAAAATAGTCGTCCGGTTTCCTTAAAAAAATTCCTAAACAGAGCCTACGAAATGACGCTCTAGACCAGAAGACCCCCTTTAAGAAATATACTTGAGAGAAGCAGGGTAAGTGCATGTGCTGCAAATTTTTGTTGTACATGGTAAAATCAAATCATTCTCTTTCCTCGTGACAAGTGTACTTATGATTAAAAAAATTGTGAATTTTTCACGATGGGGTAGGAAGAAGTTTACCAGAAACTGAATTTCTATTCTCATTCTGTGGACTCTCAGCTCGATCTCTGGCCGGTTCCACAACCATATTCGTCGCTGGATCTTCTTTATCGTCAGGTTCGTGGTACAATCTCTGATCTCCCTTGATCCTCGGCTTGATCCTCACCTCGTCCTCGTTCCAATCGTACAACTGCTTCATCTCTTCGTACAGTGGTTGTTCTACGTTTTGCTTCTTGTCATTTCTGCAAGGTAGACAATATTTTAATCCATATTTTTAATCGATCATTGTACAGATTACAACTCGAGAATACTTGGGATCCATGCACTGGCAGTCGTTCAAATCATTGTCCATCGACCCAGGAACCATCCTCTCGTCCATGTTCATGATATACTTAATTGGTTCCAAGATAACGTCGTCCAGGAGCTTCATTTCATTATCGTCGCGACGTTTATTTGACCTTAAAGAACATCGGTAAATCGTTCTTTCCAATTGAATGAATGCTTCGAAGAAAAGCATATTTCACAAATTTTCTGAAATGGACCTTTCGGTGCTTTGTGTGCCAACGTACAAATTATTTTGTCAAAGGTTTTCTATATTGTAACTAAATTTTTCACGGAGCAATGAATTGTTTTTACGTCTTCTCGTAAACTTCAAAAAACTTCGAAAGTCTTAAAATACAGCTCATGCAATGGTTCTTCCACGATCACGTCGTCTTCACCTTGATCTAACCTGCCTGATTGCTGCCTGGACCCCTCCAGATCCAACACGATGGTTCCCACATTGGACGAGTCCGAGGATTCTTTTTCAGTCGTCTTGTTCGTCGTTTGTTCCACGTCCGGTTGAAAATACTGCACAGGATTCTTGTTCTTCATCTTCTGCTTCCGCCTCCACTGTTTCTCCATCTCCTCCTCCTGCTGATCAACTTTGACCGGCGGTGCAGCGGCTTCTGTCGTGGTGCGAAAGTCAGTGAACACTTTTTTGTAGTCTACGATAATCAGACTGCGAATCTTAGTGCCAAAACTTTCTGTGTTTCTCGCAAGAAACTTCTTGATTTATCCCTTTGCACTCGTTATAAGTGTGCTGAATGCTGCTGTGCTGTGAATTCAGCTCCGAGTGCAGAGGGTTAATTGATTTCAGTGAGTGAAAAGTAATTACAGTGGTTTCTCGATATTTGTCAACAACGCGGGTCTTGCCAGCGACATATATCGTCCAGGAGATACTATTCTTCGATCCACGCTGGACGTAGTACCTGATTATGCTTACACTCCTCGGCGTCCGAGGCCTCTCTTTGAGACCTCTATTTGCGACATATATCGAGAAAAGACTGAATATTGATATCGAATTTTTTTCAATTCGATTATCGTTTGAAATTGCTCATTTTTGTTAGAGATGCATAACATCCGCAGTCTAACGATAATGGTTCAGCGAACGATCGACAACGAGAACGTTCTCGAGATCCGACTTCGCGAGACCTTAGGTGTCACGGTTCTGAACTTTCGACGATCGGGAAGTGCACGCGTGATTACCGAGCCCCTGGTTCGAGTGGATCGCGTTCAGCCCGGAATTTGTTTTAACCCGTTCCTGTTCGCCCGTGGCGTCGCGAACTTGTTGCTCGACATCGTCGTCGTCGTAGTCGTAGTACGCGATGAACTTAATCGGATCGCGTCGCTTTCTCACGCTCTCTCGCTTCGTCTTCTTCTTCTTCATCTTGTCCCTTATCAGCACGTTCACCTTCGCCTTTCCCTTATCGCCCGACGCCGAACGTTGTCTCCTCTGCGACTGCACGCCGCTCTCTGCGAAACACGTTTAACAACGTTGCAGTCACCTGTCGTCGATCTTTTTTCGCGGGATCGCTCGACAAGAATCCTCGGAAAACCTAGAGTCGCTTAGGGTTACGTTACAAATTTTCATAGACTCTTGATAGACAAACCAATCATCTGTGTGCTACCACAGACTCTTAAAAAATTGTTTCCCCCTGTTAGGGGTATATTTTATATTTTAAAGAAGACAGAAATAATTTTGCAAAGAGCTTACTCATTTTTTTAAAATTGAAGGTAAATGGCTGAGGATTTTTTTACAAATCAGCAATTTCATCGGTAAACTAATTCTCTTGAGTAAAATCTACTCTACGATCCTTTCTCTAAAAGACTATAATTTCGAAGAACATTTTTCAGTTTCTTTTAAACAGACTGTGGATTTTTACACAACAGCAGATTCTTAAGAAAATGTTGTCTCTATCAGAAACTCTATTGTCCTGTGAAACAAGATCAAAATCTGGAGCAACGTTTTTCAGCTTCTTTTAAACGGATTGCAGATTTTCATACAACCGCAGATGTTTAAAAATTTGCCGTCCCTAGCGGAGACTCTGTTGTACTCGAAACAAGATAAAAATCTAGTGAATCGCTCTTAAGTGTCGCGCTGTTCCGAGTCTCGAGAGGTCAAACACGCTGCGAATGCATAAAATCCCGAGTGACAGGAACAATCGCATTTGTAAATTCTCGAAATTGCCGAGTGCCAGCGAAAATTACTCTCGAAAGCGATCGCGAACGCAGCGAGCTCACCAGTCTCTCCGGCCCGTAGCTTGTCCTCCTCTTCCTTGTCGTTGTAATTCAATTCAGCATTCTCAACGTCGTCGTTCGAATACTCCATGTACTGTAGTATCCTCCGTCCGAATGCATCATTCAACTTCAGATCGGCCATGCTTTCATGATAGGTCTTCTTTTTACTCCCCTCGTATTGTTTAAAATTGTTGCTCGCCAACGAGGAGCGGACATCGGTGGAAGAGGCAGCCGGATCGGACGGTGCGTCATTGTTCTCGGTCGATTTCCTTGTCGCATCGTCTTCCGTCTGCTCCTCTTGGCTCTTAGCATCGTCTCTGGAATTTTCCTTGCTCTGTGAACTCTCGCCGGTGTTTACGTCAGTCTTGCTGGCTGGCGAATCGTCGGAGGATGTCTGAGAGTCTCGTTTGTCTCCGTTTATCAGCGATCCTTTCGATTTCGACGCCTCCTTATCGTTCACGAACGCGAAAGTATCTTTGAACAGGTCCTCGTTCGATTTGCTCTTACCGAACCCAAAAATACTGGCTCCGTCCAGTATCCGACTTCCGTCGCTGATTCGAGGAGCATTGTCGCGTTTACGGTGGTCCTTCGTCTCGGCAGAATCGGCCGAAGACTTCGCGAACTTCACGTTGAAAACCGTGGACACAGTTCTGTCGGGTTTCCCAGGCTCCTTCCCTACAACCAGCTTCTTCCTGACGTCCAGGGTGTTCAACACGAACGGACGATCGTCCCCTGAACCTCGGCTGTCGCTGAACTCGATCAGGTCCTTGTTCTCCGACTTGAGGAGTATATTAATATTCCCCGGTTCCTCCCTCTTCCTCGGCTTCTGTGACAATTTCTCAGGGCTGCTCTCATCCGAGCCGAGGACGCCCTTTGTGTGCTCGCAGTCCTCGCACAGACGCCCCTGAGGTTCCAAGACTTTGATCGCCTGTTCTCCTCCCTCGGCCGAGACAGCCTCCTCGGCTTTGCTCGCGCGAACATCCTCTGTGCTCGGACTGGCCGAGCTGCTCGCAGCCTGCAATCCATTCGAGGCTGGTCCAAACGTTCGCAAAGAATTTCCCACGAGATCTTCACCCTTCTCCGCGATCCTCGACGACCTCTCCATCGCGTTCGAATCGGGCCGAGACAGATCAGAATTCTCGGAGACACCGTTCTCTGCCACCTGACCGTTCTGATCATTCTTGAAGTCTGTACGAACGATCAACTTATCGTCTTGTATATCGTTCGAGGTGTCCTTATCATTGCCACTAGATAGCCCCTCAGAGTTTTTCTTCTTTAAATAACGTCCCTCGAATGCTCCAGAACTTTTAGACCCAATATCTCCAGACTTCCGAGTCTGCTGATCATCATTAAGGATAGACTGGACGTTGCTAGGTACCTTGTCCTCTTGTAAATCGTTCGAGGTGTCCTTCCTATCAGAGTCATTGCTATTGGGTAATTCCCTCGCGTTTTTATTGTTTAAGTGACGCACCTCGACTGCTCCAGGATTCGTGGAGCCAAGATCTCCTGCCTCCTGATCATTTTTAATCAACTTGTTCCCTTGTAGATCGTTGGAGGTGTCCTTATCGTTGCTACAGCCTACACTTTTAGAATTTTTAGAGACATTATTTTCCGCGATCCGACTCTTTGGATCATCCTCAGAATCAGACTGGACGTTGCTGGGTATCACTTGCAGATCGCTCGAGGCGTCCTTCTCAAGGTCACCGGAAGACAGTCCTTCGACCATCGAATTTCCCTGCTGACTCTCCGGGTTCTTCGCCAAGAGATTCTCCCCGGCGTTCTTGTTTAAATAACGTTTCTCGGCCACAGTCCCTTTGCTGCGTCTTTCGCGGTCGTGCAGCTCTTTCAGGGCCTCCTCTTCAAGGTACGACGCCCCAAACCCCGCGCGGTGAAAGAGTTTCGGGCCACCATCGCCGTTATTAACTTCGGTCCGCTTCGTTCTCCACGCTTTCCGGCCGTTCTTATCGGCCGGATCTCCCGGAGCTGCTCCCTCGCGTTTCTTCAGGTCGGAGCTTAACCCCGAAGACTCGGAGTCGGCTGGAATTGTTCGGTAAATTATGTTACGTCGTTCAGCGAAGTACGTTGGCGACGCGGTAAGATAGACAGCGGCTCGTCACCTCTGTCGTCGTCGGCTTCCTTCATGTCGTGCTTCTTCTTCCCTCGAACTTTCTCCTCGTCAGATTCCTCTTCGACGTCCACGTTGCTGGCACTGTCGTGGACCTCCTTGTCAGACTCGCCCAGGCTCTTCTTCAGCTGCAGTAACGATTCTTTCATCGACTCCAGCGACGGTGGTAATTCGCGTTGTTCCTTAGACCTTTCCTTCGAACCTTGAGAAAATTGTAAGAGTTATGATTATTAGAGTAATAATTGAACTGCGGATCTTTATTGCGACATAAAATTTTTCTGCATTCGTTACAAGATCCAGCCACTTGAGAACGCTTTCCTTTCTTTAGTCATTTTACTGGGTCGAAAATAATATACTGGTGCTACTCAATTGGTTCGAACTTTACACTGTGTCAAATGGCGGCTGCTAGTTTCCTACGAAAATGAGTTGAGGCAGTTTAAAACAATAGACAGATTGAAAGAATTTAAGAGTGTATGAAGGAAGTAAGGAACTTCGATACTACTTCTTGAAATTAATGTAAAAAATAATGTATCGGTGCTACTCAATTGGTTCGACCTTTACACTGTGTCAAATCGCGGCTGCTAGTTTCCTACGAAAATGAATTGAGGCGGTTTAAAACAATAGAGAGATTGAAAGAATTTAAGAGTGTACAAAGGAAGAGAGAAACTTCGATATTGCTTCTTGAAATTAATGTAAAAAATAATGTATCGGTGCCACTCAATTGGTTCGACCTTTACACTATGTCAAATGGCGGCTGCTAGTTTCATACGAAAATGAGTCGAGGCGGTTTAAAACAATAGAAAGATTGAAAGAATTTAAGAGTGTATGAAGGAAGTAAGGAACTTCGATATTGTTTCTTGAAATTAATGTGAAGAACTATTTTTTGCATAGAGGCCTAACGCAGACCTTTGGCGAGGAGGTGATTCTTGGGATCGACCTCGTAATCACGGATCCATCGATCTCTCGGCCTCTCCTCTTCTGGTTCTTTGGAATTCAACCACTCGCTTAATGAACAAATGTCCTCCGTCTTGGTCCAGTCTTTGGGCACATTGTTCAACACTCCAGACATCTTGCTTTTCAAAGGGGATTGCCCTATTCCCGGTACTCTAAAAAATTGCGTATTATCAGTGTACAATATATAATCAATCTTGTTTATAGATTCTGTACCCATTTTGCAAGTCGTCCAAGTCGAAGTCTCTCCGAAAGATCGCATTGTCGTAAGATCTCTTCGCCCTCATTTTATGCCGGTTTCGATCATGCAGCGGCGCGGATCCAGGCACGCGCGGCAGCTCGATCGGCGATCTTATCGAAGAGTGATCAGAATTACAGAGAGAAGACAACCATCCGAATTTCTCGATCTTTAATTCATGACACCGCGGAGTAGCTAACGCTACGGAGTCGATCTCCGGGACTCACTTCTCCCAATACTTGGCGCGATTAGCCTCGCGCACAGCCTGATCTATCCACTTGAAATCGTCCTGGGCTCTGAGAACGTTCTCGAGGAACCTGTTCAACGCCACGCTGTTCCCGTTGTTTGTCCCCGACGATTGAACACTGCTGTGGACCCGATTGCTCTTTCCCTGCGAGAAGAGAACCGACCGGATCAATCAGACAAAGGGCTCGTCGCAAAATTGCAATAGTGCAACCCGTTGTCTTCCTGCTTCGCGAGCTTGACTAAGTCTACGCGTTCTCTAGAAATTCAGGACTGGCCTTAGGTCTCCAGAGAAAGACGACAGAAGAAGAGTCCTGATTTTTCAGGAGAAAATCCAGGACCTGTTAAGTTTCGAAACAATGAAAGTACAGGTCCTCGATTGTTCAGGTACAATTCCAGGATTGTACCGGTTGAGGGCAAGGAATGTCTTTGACTCTTGGACTATAAGACCAAGGTTGTAATGATCCTCGATCCCCAAGCTATAAGTCTAAGAACTGACGCCGTTAGGTTCGCAGGGGAGGAGAGTAGAGATCCCGAATATTTGATCTACAGATCCAGAGAGATCTTAGATTCTATCGCGGCAAGCCCAGACTCGAGCCGCTTGTGGTAGGGAAACGGGATGTTCCGGAGACCCGGGCGTGTCCTGTCGCTGACAATTCTGCGGCTGTAATAATAATAGCGGGCGCGGTGTCCGCTACGCATCGTCGTCCTTTTTCCAGCGCGTACGACGCGGCCAAGACAATGGGATTGCACGCGGAGAACGCGCGGGGCAGCCGCGGATACGGGCACGGTGTTATTAAAAATTCACTCCCTCTAGCGGCTGAAGTGGCCTCTGGCAATCTGCATCTCATTCCCGGCGGGCCCTTGTGCCAGCCAGCCATCAGGTGGCTGCCAGCACGCGGGAAAAAGGGGTGGAAAGCCTCGACCGTGGAAACGCCAGACCGGAGGAAGGGCTGGGCTGAACTGCTTGCTGCCCTTACCAGCTCTACGGGGTTGGCCCTTTTCGCGCCGTTGTCGTCGACGTTGGTCGAGGCGCCGAACGAAAAAACGAGAGAGAGAGAGAGAGGGAGAAAAAAAGAAGAAAAACGAAAGAAACGAGAAGCCTTACACCCAATTACACGCGGCATTTAACTAAATAAACACTCGCCGTCTTCGTTTCCAACCCCTGCGGAGGCCTGCGGAGACCTGCGGTGGCCCGTGGTGACGTTTTTCTCCGTTCCTACGGACCTTAATGAAGTCCCGCTTTAATGTCCTTTACTTTGTACCGCTTTTTCGGGGTCATTGTTTGCCCTGGAACGCTGCGAAGATTTCGAGACAATCTCTCCCTTTCTCTCTCTCTCTCTCTCTCTCTCTCTCTTTCGATTTCTCTTTTAGTCTCCCTCTCTCGTTTTGCACCCTGGCCGTCTACCTTCAGCAACGCGCTCATCGCCTCGCCCGCAATGAAACTTGATATTCCCCTGTGATCACTTGTTGAATGTTATGTAAATCCTCCGCTTTCATTTACCTCGGCGAGGTGTGCGTGTGCACCTGTTATTGGCTCGCTGACTGCGATTCTCTATTTTATGAGCTACCCCCCCCCTTCACCGTTTGCTGCTCGACGGCCTAGCTAAGATTTCGAATCCAGTCCCAGAAATATTGAACTACCCTCTGCTGCTTTGTTTAAACACATAGGCAATTTTGCTTTCTACTGTTAACGGTCATCGCTGGGCTGCCGGGTCTGAATTTCCGGCAAAGTTCATTAGTAGACTGCGAATCCTTATGCAAAATAAAAATTGTTCGCATCGATTACAAACGAGGGGAGGTGCATATAAATCGATTCTTAAGGGTACTGTAAGAACGTAGAACTATATAATTCTTGACGTCAGAAATTAATGAAAAATTCAGCGAATTTCGCGATGCGACCATTTCATTTTCACCTGCTTCGGGGTAAGATGATCAAGGAGAGAGATTGCGGATCTCTCTTAAAGCTCGTGCGGATAGATTCGCGGTGACCGACGGGCAGCACACAGACAGTTCCCTTTTTTTTTATTCTTTCGGACACGTTTTAATCTCTCTCTCTCTCTCTCTGTCTCTCTCGCGTTAATTTCTTTTCGCGGGAAACATATTGTTCGGCCGACTTTGTCTTCGCCTGGGTGGCACGTTCCCTTCACCTACACTCCCTCTTCTCAGCGATTCGTCCTTACGCCGGATGACAAAATGACAAAGGGGTGGTCGCCCCGGGCCAGCGATATTACCGTTTCCGTTTCGGAACTATGCGGACTGTCTACACCCCTCCGGCCCGCGTATTACGCCCGAAAACGTCTCGTGATTGATTATGCTCGCTGTACTTTTGGCTCCTCCCTCGATTGATGGAGAGACCGAAAGGAACCACGATATCGAGACGCTCTTCGAGTCCTTCGAGGACCTCGAGCACTTCAAACGTACGACTACCGTGGCGAAAATTTGTAAAAAGAGAGGGTGGTTCGGTAGGAAATACTAACTTCAAAGTCTCCCGTAGCACAAAATTCATTTACACACCGTTCGTATAGGAATAATCGCTAGAATGCAGATCTTTATGCATTCTTATTATTTATTAATTTTATTTCAGACGATGGGAATTTTGTTCACATTTTTAACACAGAAAATAGGAAGTCTACAATTTAACAATTAATTAAAATGATTCTTTCTGCTCCTATTTCGAGCTACACTTTAAAATTATTACGGTACGTATGAATTTCTCAACTGTTTCGAACAGCTTCGTGAAGCTATATATAGGAACATAATTATTTGTAGCGAGTTCTGAAATAAATTAGAGCACGCTATGGACCGCAAAGGGTTAGAAAATAATAGTTCCTTGTTGTCGAATTTTAGTAGAAATGATTGAGCTCACCATTGATTCGTGATCCGCATGACGAGAGGGCAGCTTAGATCTTCCGTGATCCTTGGACGGACCTTCCTCGTTTTTCTCGTTGCCATACGCGTGCTGATGTTTGTCGAGGGCCTCGATAGGAACGATAAGAACGCAGAATAGCAGGCAGATTAGAACGGAGGAGGTTCGTCTGCGACGATCGAGATCGACGACGAGTCCCGTCATCCTCGTCGCTCTACCTGCGACAGGATCGTTGCCGAGTTAGTCCACCGAGTTGTTCGCAGCAATATTAAGTTCCAAGGGTGAATAAATTCGCGACCGGAGAGCTCGCAACGGTCTATTAAGTCGGCTGATCTCGGGGAAGCATTAATTTCACGGGGGGCGCATAATTCTCCTGTCACAATTTGCATTCGGCCTGTTCGCTCTTCAGGTGTGCAGGCAGCGCGAGCGCGCGAGAGCGCGCGGGAAATTAAAAACGTCCGATCGTAAAGCCTCGAAAGGAGGTGAAATATCACCGGACCCGCACCCTGAATCGTAATCAACCCTTTCCGCTCGGAGAAAAACGCGTCGCGTTCGACGGTTGTTCGCCCGGAGACGACTGGAAGGGAAACGCGATCGTGTTCTCGATTCCTGGGCTGGAAATTCGAGCTTTCCTGCCCCCGGCCATCCAATTGCTAACATTTTCCACACTTTCCATGCTTAAAAGCATCTGGCGAAACATTGACGACAATCGCGATCCTATATACGCACGTCTCGATTTTTATTTTACCCCTTTGATCGTAATCTTTCGAGTGCTTCACGTTGTTTAATTATCTTACTACAGCCTTTAGTAGCAATCTCTGAAAAAGGTTTTAAACAAGATTTTAAGCTAAATGTGTCTCTTTTAATGGCGATCGACGTTTAACCGGTAAACGTACAGGGTCACGATTAATATGAATTTGATTTACTTTCTAGGAAGTTACAAAGCAGAACTGATGTAACCGGGGGCAAAATGTATGACTGTTCCAAATACGATAATGTACGTGTCAGCTGATAGAAAAATAGTATAAAATGACCGGGGGCGTTATACAGAAATTTCGGGAGCCGCTGTTGGTCTTGTTTCTCGCGCGTCTGCTCCAGAAATGGCAATTAGGGGTTAATAATAATTCAGGGTGGAGGAAAGTTGGTCGTCGATGACGCAGCATTAAAGTTAGAAAATCGAAACTCCCGTTGGTCCTAATTTGAAGGCAGGGGCAGTATTAGTGACGGGAATCGATAGTGGAAAGGGTCGCGGTTGATTTCTGGTGAGGTGATTTCAGCGAATGACGAGAAAGTTGGCGTATCCGTGTCGGTTACTAAATTAAAGCTGCGCAGATAGAAAGAGAGCGAGGAGAGAGAGAGAGAGAGAGAGAGGGAGAGAGGAGAGCACGGAACAAGACAAAGGAAAATAGGGCAAGTAATTAGAAACGAGCCGGGCCGTGTTTTACGGAGAAGAGGATTTTCAATGGGAATAATTCCCGCGATGATTCCTCGCCGTTCCGCGTCACCGATTTTTGGGCCCGCGGATATCATCGCGAATTTGTCGCTCCCGATATCACGGATCGTTCTCGCGAGCACAAGCCGCTCTGCTAATTTCTCTTCAATATTTCATTCCCTTTGACCGATACGGTATAATATCCTGTCGCCGGCTATCGATCGAGTTCACCGTTCGCCAAAAGTTTAATCGTCGAAACGCGACGTGATTTTTGGAAATGCGATTTTTATTTTGGGATATCACGAGATTCGCTTCGGTGTAAATAAACGTGATCGATTCGACGGGCTACCCTCTTGGGGCTAATTACGACAAGGGGTGTTCAGCGGTTTTTTGATCCGTCCACACCTTTTTCATCAATCCCTGTGGAAACACGGTCCGACGAACAACGAAACCCCAAAGTTGAAGAATTAACCCTTCAAGGACGACACACGATTGTTGGGATTTTTTAGCTGGATGTCGAATACCTTTTCAGTAACACGAGGTTAGTTTTTCCGTGAAAGAAAAATCATGCAATATGAGCCGAGTCTCAAGTGCAAACTGTCTTTGAACACTTGTATTTTATAAACAATTTAAATGTCGACAAACTGATGACTTAAACCCCCCCTAATTTTGTATGTATTAAATCATATGATACTTTGCTTTGATCAGAATTGTCAACGTCCATCGGAAAATGCTGTCTACTTCAACAATCTATGTGATTCTATTCATATACGATTTTCAATATTCTGGAAATAATTTAAAAATGTAATAATTGCCGAGGACAGATCGAATCTTGCCGATTTTAATAAAAAAAAAAACAAAGAAGAATCATCCGGATCCAACAACTTGTTACCGAGATAAACATTAATAAGAACTGTAGTGGAGTAAACGATAATGGATGAAAGCGCATCGTATTTAAGAGTCTGACCAGATGCAGTCGAGTTTGAAGCTGAGTTTGAGGCGTTTGTTGGTACCAATGGTACAGATCGTCGTCCCCGAAGGGTTAAGCGATCGTTTCTTCCGCGGCCGATACGTTCGAACGAGAACAGAGGCGAGCAGAGCAGAAGGGAGAAGATTTTTGTTCTGCTCGAGGAAAAGCACTCAGTCGCCTGTCTCCTCCCTTTCCATCTTGTCCCCCGCGTACACACGTTCCTTTCACCCTTTTGCCCAGACAAAAGTTTAGCATGCCGCAAGCAAGCAAGCAAACGGCGGCGGCGGAGGGAAAGGCCGGATATTTTTGTCGTTTCAACGAAAAATAGGAAATAAAAGAGCGCGAGTCACGAAAAAAAAGAAAGAGAAACAAAAAAAAAAGGAAGAAGAGGACGAGGAGGGACGAGGGTGGAAACCTGCGTTCAGGGGGTTGGAGAGAGGGGACGTTGCCGACATAATGTACCACGTAAGAGCCATTAGCTTATTAAAAACAGTGCCGACTAAACACGAGTAACGAACCGGCTGGTGGCCACCGAGGGCTGCGACAAAGGCGAAAAATTAGCCTTGATAACTCCGCGTTTCGATGGGAAAGGAGGAGCAGGAGGGTCCTGGCCGAGCGGAGACCACCGGAAGGAATCGTCTCGGCTACCATGAGCCTGCCTTTTAGGCGAAAACGCCCCCGCAAAACACTGTTACCCCTACACTTACATTTACCTTACTCATCTATGAGAGTTTTTTCGTGGGATGGCTGCTGCGTTGAAATGAAAGCAGATATTTTTCAATAAGGGTTGCTATTATAGTATCCCTTCACCCCCCCCCCCCAAATTTCTATAAAAATCGTCTGAACAAAATTCAGACGTGTCACAAACGATACAGCTATATAGGAAAAGCATCCGATGATCAAAAATTCTCGAGATGTGCTGAATGTGAGTAACGTCGTTCGTTGCAACATGATTTTAAAGAGAGAGCACTGACGAGTATCATCGAAGAGGATTTTCCTAGGAACTGGGTCGCAGTCTGTAATGGAAGATTCGGCCGTCGAAGGGTTAAACAATGGTTGGCCAGATACCTGACAATGTTTTTATCCTCTGGGCTGGTCGAACGAGCAGCCTCGTTTCCAGATACGTAGGAGCGCGCACGTCATCGGTGATAATGTTGGCGGGATCGATTTACGTCACGATGTGCCAGCCAAACTGCACACGTTGACGTCTCGCATAACAAATTCCGATTGCACGGCCGACTGTTTCGCGTCGGGCAATCGATACTTCTCGTTTCTAACGTCTCTCGATTCCACGTTTCTCTTTTTCTTCTCTCGCTCTCACACTCTCTCGAGCATTTCTCCCTCTCTCTCTCCCTCTCTCTCTCTCTATCTCTCTCTCTGGTTGCTCGAGGTGTGCGCATTTATAACGTTCGATAAATCTTGGCGACGTCCGCGCTCACTCCATCCGTTGAGAAATACGAGTTAGTCCGCGGACTAACGATCGTCGGTCGAAATTCCGTTTATTTCAGCATACGGCCGCCGAACGAAACTTCTTACGAGTTCAACGATAGAGAAAGAGAGGGAGAGAGAGAGAGAATGAGTGGTACAGGGGACGAAGTTGGCCGGAGAATTTCGTTACGAGGCTCGCAGCCCTCGCGAGGAAACATTCAGACCCCGACGCGTCTACTGTAAACGCATAAAATACCGTATAAGTCTCTATATTAGTTTCTCCTGAACTCTATGGATGAACGAGCACATACTACCCGGGGCCGACTCGAAGTCAGTCGCCGTTTCTGAGAGCTCGTTAATAAACTGCCGCAGTCGCGAATCTAGGCTAATCGCTCGAAAATGTCCTCCTCGATCACCATCCGTCCAATCTTAATTAAATTACCCGCGTCTGACCCTTTATCCCATTCTGCTGCAATAATTAACGCATCCTCTGCAGAAGTAATATATAGCAAATCTTCTCGAAACACCCAAGATTCGTGCGTTGTTCTTCTCCCGTGATTGCGTCCCTGGAGACTGGAAAATCTCTGATTCTTCCGCGATTAACTCGAAACACGAAGCTTGAACTCGGCTGGGAATCTTTAATAAATGGTATAAACAACAAGTAGAAATCGACACTTATTGCTGCACGTCATGTAAAAGCAATTAGGAGAGATACGAATACAGGCTGCCTCAGGACACTGTCGCAGAACACGTCTGGTCATCGCCAACCTATTCTACTTCTTGCGAGAGATAGGACACGCAAACGCGGTATAAGTAGAATCTCTTGCGAATATATTTTGTTTGGAATTGAAGAAGTAAGATCCAAATGTTTCAATCCCATCCTGTAAATGATCTGTTTATCAAGAATATTTGTTGAAAAATGTAATGCGTAGGTTGATTTAAAATGTGAGGTATCATTTATTAACGTTATAATGTGAACAAAAATATTTTTTATAAATTCTAATCGTTAATATCACTGGTGCAATGGCGGCTTGAAAATGGCATCCTGGAAATGCGCCGTGCAGCGTACAGTGCACAAAAATGATCTGAAACAAACAAATCAAAATGGAATCGTTGGTTTATGCAAATACGCACAACATGATATTCTCCTTTTATTAAAGTTTGCAAAATTGCAAAATTGGCGAAGTTTTGAAAAGAAAACGGATTTTCTGTTAATGACAATGTTTTGAATAAATAATTAAAAAATCCGAGCTCGTCATATCGTAAAGTTTCGAGTAACCAGTTTTTGAGCTACGTTGCCCTCGTGCGAAATTTTGCGTTCCGAGAAAAATGCGTTTCAAGTTCGAGTAACAGAAAAATCGCGAAGAAATGTTAGTTCATTTTAACTTACCGCTGTTTTTTGCTAATCTGCGATTTCAGGGCCATAGAACAGATATTCCTGTTCCTCAAAAAGTTGTACTTCAGCCGTGTTTTCTTCTTTTCGAGAAACACGAGCCTTTCCGACGAGAGTCCGACTACCTGAGTCGCTCCTCTCAGTACAACCGTTCACTTTATTTTGAAAATAACGTACAAGAACATCTCCGATCACTTTCTCACTTATCGTATTCTGAGGAAATTTCCTATCGAGTGAAACAAAAAGAAAATGCTCATACATTTCATTTTACACGAGGTTCTCCCCTTAAAACGTGAAGTTCGGACTAAAATATAATGGGTAGACAGAAAATATAAAAGTGGAAGGGATGGAACACCAGCTGTAGACCTTCGTACATCAAACGATTAGCAACGCCTGTTATCGCACGGATACGTCGATTCGCAGATTTGACGAAGGGTTTCCACGGGCCAATATTCTTCGCGAAGAAGATCCTAGGATGAGGACTCGCTATCGAACTGTGACGGTTCTCTGTCGGAGGAATCCCGGTCGAATCCGGTTTTCCTTTCTGGTCCCCGGCTCGTCTTTTCCGCTCGAGCTGATTGCGTGTGCACGCATGGCGGCTCGCTTTTGCTCAGGTTAACGCAAATGCGAAAGGGAACAAACAAACGGGGGAATACAAATCTAGAGTGAAATGAACAATGCCCTGGGAGAGTTACTGCCTCCTAATTGAAACCAACCCCCCGGCACACCCTCCGTTTCCTCTTTCCGTTCTCCCTCTTTCTGGCGCTCGTGTCCCGTTCCGTTACGTTCCGACTGTTACTCTCTCTCTCCTTCTCTCTCTCTCTCTCTCTCTCTCTCTCTCTCTCTCTCTCTCTCTCTCTCTCTCTCACTCTCACTCTCTCTCGATGCCACCCTCTTTTTCCCTCCGATCCCGATGCCCGATTCGCGTTTTCCCTCTCCGCCTCTCCTCTCGCCTCTCTCTCTCTCTCTTTGGTTCTCCCTGTGTCCTCTCCACCCGCGTGTTTCTCTCCGAGCGCGCGCGTCGCCTAATCGTCCCGTGCAGATGCGTGCCGCGCTTTCTCTCTATCCGCGCATAAAGCGTATAGTTTACGACAAAAGTTCCGGCAACGAGCCTAACAAAACGTCTGTCGGCCCGTTGCGAAACAAGGCCCGGCTGTTTACATGCGTGGAACGAACAAGTATCGATCTAGGCCCGCAACAATGCACGCGGGGAACGCGCGGCCGAAGGTGCACCGGCCGAACAAAGAAATCAAGGTAACGCATTATTTCCCGGTATTTCCGGCCCGTAAATGCGCCGGCCGGCCTGATGAAAACGAATTGTTCCCATCCCCGGTGGTCCACCGTAACCATACCGCGTCCCTCAACCCACTGGGTCCTCCACGATTACCGATACCAGCGGCTACTTCTTGTCCGATTAATAAACGCGGTGCGCCCGGTTAATTCGCGTCGATTAGGCTCGCGAATTATTTCAATCTCGTTCTGCAAGCTCGATTACGTCCCTCCGCTCTTCCACGTCTCTTTCCGCATTCAACTTCTCGATACGTTCGCTAATAAGCCGGACGATTAAGGACACCGTTATACCGGATGCAATTTCCGATTTTCACATAGTGTTACGCAGTCATATCGATCTTTTAAACTCAATTTAAGGTACGTAGTATGAAGATATAACTCTGCCTACCTTGCTATAGGGGCAGAGTGATTTTTAAGATTCACAGGACATTAGGATCCAAATGATCCGTGGGGTTGCGAAAGAAACCTCTATCGTACTATAACTCTTTCAGAGCGGTGTCTAAATCTCTTTCTCAATTTCTAGCAGCTAACCGATGCTATCAAGTTTAGCGTACGGTTGTCTGTTTGTCCTCTAGCTAGTTCAGTCAGAGAACCACGAGCACGTGATCGCGCGTGCACAAAAATTGCATCCCCCTGTGCCGTAACCGCAGTTTTGTTCCTCAGCGATCGCATCTTCGCGGCTCCGTTTGCAAGGGAACTCGGTCGCGGTAATTAGCCGTCGCGAGGTCCTTCCGGTTCGATTAACGAAGAAAATAGCCGGGCGAAGGAGAGCGGGCTGGTCGTTTCTCGGGCCGACTGCCAAAATAACATCGTCGACGCGTCCACCTGCGCGATAGTCGAGCCAACCTTGCGGGGGTGGGGACACACGGCCGGCCGAAAGAACTCGTAGGAGAAGAGCAGTCTTTATAGAGAAAGTTTCGCCGCGAATTCGTACGATCCGGCTCGCGTAATTTTATAAATAATTCCCGGACGGTGCGAGCCTCTAGTTAGACACCGGTAGGCAGCCGTGGGTGTAAGATGAGGAGTAGGGCGGAGGGGTGAGTTTTATCCGGGCGTAGTTTACAGTGGATATTACAGCGAGCGGGGGCGAGCAGTAAACAATTCGAGGCATTTTAATGCGGCCCCCGGCGACCCGTAAGGAGGCGACTCGAAACCAACGTGCCTCCGGTACCCTCTTTTCCTCTCCCTATTTTACTCTCCCTTCTACCCCCGCCTCCTACCCCCACCACTACCGGCTCGCTCTCTTCTTTCGAAACGTAGGAAAGCGCGAATGAAAGAGGAGGCGGGGGAGGAGAGGCCTTATCCCTTAAGGCCTCCGTACGACCATCGAAAAGGCATACTATAAGGCGGCTTCGATCTCGAACACCCGGGTAAGCCTACTCTCGTTTCTTTATCCCCGGCCTCCTCGTCTAAGGCTCGTCCCATTCTCTGGCTCTTCTTCTTCTTCGCCGAGGTTTCGAACCCCTCTGCCCCTCGGAGCTACGTCGATGCGAAATCCTTGACAGATTTGCGGGCTACACCTGGTCACGCCTAGCCACCGTCGCCGTTTCCGCGGTTTTTCCCCCCTTAACCCGACTCAGACCCTCCGCGACTACTTCCGGCAGCCCCGGGACCTGAAATCCAGTTCTTGTCTGACGCTATGTTGACACGGCCGGCCGCCCTACCGAAAAACCTCCGTGGCATCGGAGCTATTTGCGAGGCCATTAAAGAAACCTAAACTAGTTCCTTCGGATAGAAGAGTAACGTTTTTATTTTAGTAATTTTTAGTGGTAGACGAAGCATGGGGGGTGGGGAGTCCAGATTTTATATAATAAAGGATATACTACGGGTACCCATAAGTAATCAATTATTTGCGAAGAATTTGTTTTGCTTTTAGTTCTGTACCGATCATTGAAGAGGAAACACGTATTCTTTTACAGTTTTCGGCAAAGCAGCCTGTGTTCAAAATATTCTAAAAAGTATAATTTCTTTCTACAACCCTGTAATAAAAAGGCGGCGTCCGTATCTTCCTCGTCGCTGCATACTTCGTCATTTTCATGCGAGATTTAATGCAACGGTAACAACAAAGAAAATTTGCGATGTTTATGGACATATATTGAAGGTCAACAAGTGTCAACGTTGGTTCAGAAGGTTTGCTGCTGGTGATTATGATCTCTCTGACAGGCCTCGAAGTGGACGACCAGTTGAATTTGATAATGACACTCTGAAATCTCTAGTGGAAGCTGATCCAAAATTAAGTATACAAGAATTATCGAGAAACCTTTTAGATTTCAAAATAATTGATTACTTATCGGTCCCCCTAATACAATTTACTCTTCACACTTCCGTGACAGTTGTAGCGAAATTAAGAACGATATAGGTATAGGTATAGAGTTTTTCTATAATCTCTAACACGTATGGAAATAGGGGAATACTTATTAAAACAGAATGTCTAAGCCTAAGCTGTACAAGTGAATGGATGCAGAAGTGTATTGTCTTTGCCAAAAGTGAGCTGGAAAGATCCAAGAGCGTCCCTGCATCATTGGGCAAGCTGATCGATCGCAGACGCGTGTTTTGACTGGAAATATTCGCAAAATTTGACTGCGGAGAGCTTTGACACCGTATAAAAAGCTCCACGAGCTTCGAGAGAGAGCCACAAAAGTAGGATCGCGCTCCGTTTGATGGTGGCCTTAAATCAGAGCGCGCGCGCTGTATCAATTATCACCGGCTCGAAATCGCGTAACGGTTCAAAGAGCCGATCGATTGTTAATGAAGTGGGTAACGTCGTGTATCGCGGGGGTGGCCCGGCCCACCCACGGGGTGTTTAATGGGTCGTTAACCCCGCGAAACGAACGAAATCCGCCCCTTCCGTTCGAATGCCACGCGGCGAAACACTCTGATTGCCTTATCGATCATCGCGACAATTCCACGATTCCCATCATTTCCTCTCGGCGACCAAACGCTCGGTCCTCGGTGTATCGAAGACGTCCGCAGGGTTTATAAATTATTTCGAGCACCGTGTTCCTCTCCGGTGTTTCCCTTCGCCTGCCCCCGTTCCCTTTTTAGCTAACAAAAAATTTCATAATTCAGCAGACCGGGCGGAACACTCGTCGCTAATATATTTCCGCTCAGCGAAAATTTCCCGTTGGCCCGACTCCAATTCGGTCGATCCTTCAAGGCGGACCTTTAAACTCGTGTCCCCATTAAGCCGCGTTCACAAAGATACACCGGGCCACCGCACCGGTCTCTCGGAAGCAGCATCCGAACGAAATACGATAAGCACTTAGCCCGGCCGTATCTATCAAATATAACCCTTATGCCGGCGGTTAGGGGGGCCGCGGTGCACCCATGGGAGTGCCGGGGAAAGGACAACCTTCTGGAATTTATACTACGGCCCTGCCGGAGCCCACACCGCCAGCTGCTTTATCACTTATTCATATAGCGTTGCGCGAGGAAAAGTTGCCCTAAGTGCCTATAAACGTTTAGTCGCCGTGTGTGTTTCTACGTTTCCGAAAATCCACTCTTCCTGATTCGTACCTTGAACCATGCTCAGCGTCATCCTCCGAAAGATGCAATTTCTCCAGCGAATGGGGACATCGAAACAGCTATTGATCGATCATCAGAAACTTCAAAGAAAACTGCCAAATATACCACCATTCTTTTTTTTTTTCGTCAACTTCGAGGATCTCTAATCCACCGCCCTCGTGTTCACTCTTCCAATCAATTTTGATGGAAATGGAATGGAAAACAACTATGTCACGCGATCGCCCTTTTTCGACGGAAAGTCGTCAGAAGGATCACCGTAATAGGGAAGTTTGCGGGTGGAGCCTCGAAATTGCTATAGGTGGACAGATACAGAGATGACACGGTGTCTCGGACGGCGAGATCTCGATTCCTCGGGGAAGCTCCACGGATATCCTTTCTTCCTCCGTTAGCGCGTCATCCCGGGCTTTCAATTTCGTGCTCGGTTCGGGGGAAAATTTATGGCCAGACCGAACGGACGAACTTCCATCGGATCGGATCGGATCGGATAGGATCGGATCCGATCGGATAGGATCGGTGTTCGGAAAATTCCGGGCGCGCGGCCACTCGACGTCGTTAGGTCCCGCCGCTCCGCGATAATGGATAATTAATGCGTCACGATTTAATCGATCGGCGAAGAACGGCCGCTAATCTCGCTCCAATTATCGGTGCCCGGGAATCGCGGAAACGCGGAGCCGCGTCGAACAGAGGAAAAAAGAATGAAAGGATCCCAGGCTACTCGTGTTATTTGGTTGTTGCGTACGAAGTGTCGGATGTTAAAAAGCTGATCCTTAAAATCCTATCTACGATTTTAATTTAGATATTTAATATCACTGAATAATCTTAAAGAATTTTTAAACCTACCACAAAATGACCGGTAGCAGATTTTTTGTTTCACAATTATCTAAATTATGGAGACGCTTTTGTGGCGAATTGGATAAATCTATTTAGTCGAGCATAATTATTTTTAAGGTAGTTGATCGACGTGCATTCGAGAAACTTGAAATTCTTTGGCGTTGATTACAATGGTGGTTGTTTTTGTCAATAAATCTCTTTGGATACAAGTTGCGTTTGTTTAACGTTACTGTTCGAAATCAGACGTCCCGTACGCAACAACGTAATACATTCTTCGGCGATTTTCCCCACGAATGAGAACAAGGGAGATCGGGGAAAACTTCAAATTATTTTCCAGTCGTTCGTCGATTCGCATCCACGGACATAACGGGTGATCCCGAAACTCTCGTGGGAGTTGGACGGGTCCTGCGTCTCGCGGCACGGCTACAGACAGCCTCACGAAATATCCCACCTTATGGTGATCCCATGGCACATCCAGGCCTCGGGGCTGCGTCCCCATAACTCGCCCGCAGCACTCTGACCTTTGCCGCGCGTTACTGTGTGCGCGCAGAGAACCAACCCCCGAATGGGTATTGGTTCCTCGATCTTCGACAGCGTACGCCGATCACCGAGGGGAACAAGAGTTTCCTTCCTACTTTATGAACCCGGGGGGTGGAAGAAAGGATTTTCAAACATCATTGATTCCCGTGTCATTCCACCGGAAGGCCGCAGCGCGACGGGGGATGTCGAGGATCATCGATGTTCCAGCCGCTGGAACGCTTTGACCCACTCGGGGTTTTAGCGAGCTAAATAATTAGGTGCCCTTTGCGCCACCGTTACGTTTCATCAAAATTAAAATTCTCTTCGATGAACTCGATAAATTAAAGCTCTCGCCTGGCTTGATATTAATTGCTCAGTCGAATGATCACGCCAATCGATTGGCGGATAGAGGAATTTTTAGTCAGACCATGATCCGCGTTTTTCTGAAGTATTTGAAGAAGCCATGCCTCGCACCTAGAGAGATCTCGACGAACAATAGGACCATCGATGTTTCATTTGTTCTTTAAAGATTCGTGTTTGTCTATGTCAGCGTATCTTGCGGTCTCTAAACAAATTCGTTGTAGGCAAAACCATTTCTACCTGTACAGGCTCCCCTCCAACGAACAATAGGATCACTTTAAGTGGGTCTCCGGCGATTGGTGGGCTCGAGCATCAGGATGGTTTGATTTCTAACGCCGAGGTGTCGTCGATACCTTGCCCTAATCGGGGCTAACCACGCTTGTCGCCGCGCACGATAGCGTTGTCGCTCGAGGGTTGTTGTAATGCGATCACGCTATCTTGACGTTGTGACGGAGAAGCGCGAATTGCATGTAATCAGCAGCGCGCTCCGATCGATCCTGATATAGACGTTTCCGGGATTGTCAAGCCTGGCGTTGACATCGCGCTGCTCATTCGCTGCCACTTGGCGGCGGTGCGCATTTCGTTTCTGGCCAGCTAATCGTCAGCGATGGGAGCGAACCGGTTGCAAATCGAATTAACCCTCGATTATTATCGACACCGAAACTTTCAACTATTACGACGTGCCTGATGGACCATCAACATCCATCGTGTGGTTAATGCACAGCACATTTCGGGAATTTATTGAGTCAGTATGTTATTGCGTCGACTGTTAATCATTCACTTCATTTGTGTCCCAGTATACACCACAAGCAGAGTTGGTTGGTCATGACCAGACGACGATACCTGTTCAACTACGAACGCATCAGCACCGAATGAAGCGAAATAAAAATATTACAACCTATTTCTATCGAACAACAAAAATATCTTGTCTTGTAAAGAAGCAGAATAAACGAAATGAGAAAGTTAAAAGCTGCGTAAGAAATAAAAATTGAAATTCTGAGATTTATGATGCTGACAGTACTTTTTCAACCTTCTTCTCTTTTATTAAATGCAATTCCTAATAAAACTTCCTACTTTCAAAGTGATCGTACAAGCAAAGTGTTAACCGATATATTTGGCATTTTGACAGCAGATTAATTGAGGGTTAAAGATGAAATAAGGGGACCAGGGATTTCCGAACGGACAGAAAACAGCTCGGGGCGCTGTTTCCGCGGCGAAAATTCGAAAGTCTCGGCCGATCGACGCGTCAGTATCGAAGCATCCGTTTAATATCGGTGCGCAGCGAGGGTGAGTTAGGACGCTATAGCAGGCAGATTTTAATCCTTGTCGTACCCGCGGAAGGGAAGGGAGCGACGCTGAAGTGACTTGAAGTCTCTTCAGGCGAGATGCTTAATTCCACCCCGTTCTTCTGCAACCACCCTCCGGCTTCCCCTCCCTGCCCGCCTCCTTTTGCACCCCTCGAGGAATAATCCTCTGTTCTTTAATTCTCCTGCCGGTCGGATGGACTGAAAATTGTATCTAAACGTTGTAGATGCGAGCGACGCGGTCTACGATTACTTTTCGCGTGAATGCTGTTTGTCTCGCGAGAAATATCGAGAGCCGAAAGCCACGGTGTGCTTGCTGCGCGCATCAGTTCCGAAGCGTTAACGAGGAAATGATTAATAACGAGTCACTGGTTAATAACCGATACGCGATGATTACCTTCGCGCGATACCAATTAGCCACGCGGAACGGAATAGATTTCTCCAGAGGACTGCGAAAATTCCGACGGACTGCGGGAACACCAACCCCGCGTCCTCTGCCTTCGTTTTTTTCATTATTTTTTAGTATCCTCCCTGACAAATGTATCTGTGTCCTCGAGCGCGCGCTGCGCCTTTCATCTCTCGTCTCTGCAGTCGGAGCACTTATACACTCCGTGTTCTCTCTCTCTCTCTCTCTCTCTCTCTCTCTCTCTCTTCTTCTCTGTTTCTCTCTCTTCGTTCCTCTCTGTTCCCCTCCTGTCCGCCATCTTTTTTCGGTCTCTTTGGTCTCCGTCCTTTTCTCCGCGCTTCATACCACTCCAGTCTTCGCGTTCCTCCTCTTCCGGCCTCGACATTTTTCCTCCTCGTCTCTCTCTTTCTCTCTCTCTCTCTCTCTCTTTCTCCGCTGCTCCCGTTCCGTCATCGCGTTTTCGAGAACGCCGCGTGACGCAGCGTCGCAGCTAAAATGCATCGTGATTTTAATACTTTTAACATCTTTATAATCCGCTTTGCACCTACACAAGCTCTAATGCCGAGTCCACCGGGATGCGTTCCATCCCGGATGTCTTCTTCCCCGTCGCTCCTCTTCTTCTCTTGGGTCTGCTCGAACGATGTTGCTGCAAGCTGCAAGCTGCAAGCTGGATTGCGCGTCGCCGTGCATCCGGCGCGCATCGACCGTCGCGCGAGTTCTTTCACCGTGATATAATTTCGTCGCTCGTCTCTCGCCTCGAAGACAAAATGGAGAACCAACGAAGCCAGACATTGCGGTTGGCCGGTCGCAATTTGGGTCGAGGACCGGTTCGAGGAGCATTTGTTGTGCCCCACCAGGGGTGGTCTTTATGATAATTTCGCCCGGCGGGACAATTTTTTCCGTGACACTCGGGCCTACCAGACCCTTTGTCCGCGTTATCAGCAGCCCCGACGAGCCTCCGCTGTCTCCGCAACCATTATCGCGAGCGGAGATAATTGTCCGCGACGCGTGTCTACACGTTCCGCTCCAGCGGGATTGCCGTGAGAATCCCGGGGCTGCGCTTGCTAAAGTGAAAAACCACCCCCGGAAACACCGGCGACTTCTTCCGTTGTGGTCCCGGGAACATAGGTGGGTCCCCAGCAAATCCTGCGATTCAGCTGTCTTTAGGAGGCTGCGTGCCCAACGAAGGCGGTCTGCTAAGCAAAGATCGCGAGACGAAGGGTTGCTGTCTTAATCCGCGTCTGTTTGCGGCATTACCGCGTTAAGGGACGAACCGAGACGCAATCCTGTTGTTCCTTGAGGGCTGCGATTACTATCGCGTCGCTTGCCGCCAATGTAAGCCTGGAAGTATACTACTTCGTTCGTTCACATAGGTCTTCTATCGTCTACAGAACGCAGATTGCTCATGGGCCACTGCTGTGGCTTAGACGAAAACGGGAGCACCGATGCCACGCCCACTCGGGGCACTCTGTCACTTGACCACGCCTTTCCGGGCACTCCGATGAAAGGGAATCACCGTTAGATCACTCTACATCATGGGAGGAGTGTAACTATGCTCTCGAGGCACTCTAATCTATAACGACAGTGAAGTCACACCCCTTTGGGCGTAAACCACGCCTTCGAGCAGCAAAGCCACGCCTTCTAAGGCCAGTCTACACAAGGAGCAATAAAACCACGCCCACTTGAAGCATCCTAAACAGACACCACGCCTGCTCGAGACCCTCTATACACGTCATCGCCAAAATTTCAAGATGTATGGTGTCTTGGACATCATTCACCGCAAAACATGGCCCTGTAGGGCAACCTAGTGTGGAAGAAGCGTGGAAGCGAGGAGGGAGTACGGTTTGTCGACGTGTAAACGAGGCATCGGCTCGCGTTTATTATCGTCGGGCCTGTAAGGCGAGAAACGTCGAACGACAGTTAGGTGTCGGGCGCAAAATGCGGTTGCGGCGTTCGCCGGTGGCGACTGCGGCCGCGTTTCTATTCGCGGGCCGCGCGCCTCGCGATAGTTCGATAGGCGGCCGCGAATTTGAATGGATGGCTTTCTGCCAGCAGCGGAGCGGAGCTCGCTCGCGTGGCATACATTCCGCCCGCGAATCATGCCGGCTGACACGTCTTCTGACGGGACGAGGACGGTTCCTGCGCGCCGGAAACGCAACGTCCGGCGATAATGTCCGTCAACAGGGACGATGCGAACGTCCCGGCAAACAATGCGCCATTGTTGCCAACTTATTCCATTACAGATAACTCCCTCGTTCATTGTTTCTTCTCTCTCGCTCGCCGTTCGAGCTTCGGCTCTCCTTTCCGCGAGTCTCTCGAACCGTGCACCCTTTCTCTCTCTCTCTCACTCTCTCTCTCTCTCTCTCTCTCTCTCTCTCTCTCTTTCTCCACCCCTGTCACCTATACACACTCACATAGAGACAAACACACACCCTCGGACGACTCGATCGCCCTCCCCCTGCCGAGCAAAGTTTCCTCGGTTAAGGCATGCACCTGGGATCGGGAAGATAAAAGAAATTGTGCCAATAAGTTCGCCGACAATTACCACGATCGGCTGGTGCTGCCATTGCTGGCGGTCAGGTTGAAAAAAGACCGTTCCTTAATGCACTCGTCGATTAACGTTTCACCGAGGAGCCGGTAGCCTAGCTACCTGGTTATTGGCTAGATCATAATGGAACGACTCGATTTTCCCGGGTTAATCGGAACACGGCTGTGCACTCCCTTCGCGCAAAGAATCCCTCGCAGCGACTTCAAAGGCGAGCTGCAACGCACCGCGCCACCATATCGGCCTAATATTTTTATGCTCGTCGATTATCCGTCGCCGACAAAGCGAACCGCATAGCGCACCCCCTATGCTCTCGCTCGCCGATCGAGAAGGAAAACCCGGGATTGTTTCCCGGGAGGAACGCGAACCTTTTTGAACGGAGAACCATGGCGGTGTGTTCGGAAGAAGAGTCTTTGATGCCGATATCCACCTTCTCTTTCTCCCGATGGAAAAAATTTTGTGCGCCACCATAGCACAAGGTTGAGGAGGGGGCAGAGAGAGAGAGGGAGATCGGTCGTGTCCCCCTTCGGCGACGCTCGCGACGAGGAGGGGGATGAAGTATCCATTGGGATCGGGGAACAATCCCTTCACTCGTGGATTGCTTGTTCCGCTATTTAAAAGTGTCCTCCGTGTGTACCCGGGTAAGTTAAGTCCCCTGGACCGGCGGCGAACGCGCCGCGGCTCGATCGACAATAGCACGACCGTGTTCGAGGAAAGTGGCGCTGTTTAATATTAATAAGCCGGGGAGGCTCTGCCCTTGGCAGGCACGTAGATGCATATCAGACCAGGCATTACCGGTGAAGACGATGGTTCCGCGCCGGCGGGCCACGCGAGGACGTTTTTCGCTCGGGAATCTGAATAGCCGCCGCGTGTCTACCAGCTATCTTGCGATCCTCGGTCGCATCCTCGACCATCCCCGTCAATACCGTCTTTCCAAAACGTCAGCGTTCCTCGTCGATCGCAATCGGTGTATCGGAAAAATTCACGGCCCGCGGAACGTTTCCGAGAGAAAGAAGTCGCGTCAAGGGCACCGAATTCACGCCCTTTCGGGGCACTCTGTAACCAGGGCACGCCCATTTTGATCACCCTTCAACAAAACCAGGTCCTTTCCGAGCATTTCACATATTGGGCGAGGGGGGATAAAGATATGAACTCAATCAGGGTACATCGAGGAGCTACGAGATCACACCCTAAGGCACTCTAAACTCTGATGATAGTTATGCCACGCCTTCTACAGGTACTCTACACTGTGGTGACCACGTCTTCAGGACACTCGATTCAAAGGGAACAACGCAGCCTCGACCTTGAGGCATTCTACATCGAGGGAGCAGCGTGACCACGCCCTCAGGGCACTTTATTCAATGAGTACAACGAAGCCACGCCCTCGGAACACTCTATATCAAGAAAGCAGCGATACCACGCCTTCTAGGGGGCACGATACACTGGTAGAATTATGAAACCACCTCTTCGGGGCACTCTATTCGAAGAGAACAACGAGATCGCGCATCTAGGACGCTGTACGTCCAAGGAGCAGCGTGAACACGCCCTCAGGGCACTTTATTCAATGAGTACAACGAAGCCACGCCCTCGGAACACTCTATATCAAGAAAGCAGCGATACCACGCCTTCTGGGGGGCACGATACACTGGTAGAATGATGAAACCACGTCTTCAGGGCACTCTATTCGAAGAGAACAACGAGATCGCGCATCTAGGATGCTGTACGTCTAAGGATCATCGTGACCACGCCCTCAGAGTACTCTAGATTGAGAGAGCAGTGATACCACGCCTCCCGGGGGAATTTTATAACTGTGAACTCGAATTTTTCCAATGAGAAAAATTCACAGCACTGGAAACGCTTCAGAGAGCTTTCGAATCGCTCCTGTTTGTCTCCGATGGCGAACACGGTCGGAATAAATACCTTTGATCGCACGTTAGATCAGAGCAAACGCGTGACGCGATACTGCGGACCAGTCGCGGAAATAACTTCGTTATTTTCCCAACACCCGTATGATCGATATCGCATTCAAACGCCGCTATTGATTTAATCGCGGCCGTATCCACCGCACGGTAATTAAAACGAAAATCCCTCGGACTGGGGGCCTCGCTGCAACGCGCACCTGGAAACGCGAGCAACGACGCTGGAAAACTCGGTGAACACGAGCTTACAGCGATTACACCGCGATCACGCACCGGAAATGGCTCGGACTGAATTTTTCCCGAACCGGGCAGCACTGTGATCTCCGTTCCATCAGTTGGATTTCATAGTGCGAACCCTCTGCTAGTCGTCCCCGTTATTATCGGATTATCTATTGTTTGCTTGTGACACATTTATAAATGTAATTCTTTGGTATCACGATTTGCGAGCGAGTAGCAGCGATTAAATTGGCGAAATTGTTGCAGGAACGCTTCGAACGATTTGTTTAAGGATTTAATCATTGGGTCTCTGGCATCTGTGTGCTTCGTAGAATATTGCAAAATTAAGCTGGCAAACAATGGGTGCACGATTCAACGTTTCGAATAATGAAACTGAACTGAATAATGAATTGAAGAAAAATCAGAAACAGGCGTAACTTGATTCATTCTAGAGATTGTACCATCACGGATAGACGTGAGAAGATAATTGTTGCGTACTGATCAAAATCTATTGAACATTAATTTATGAACGTCTAGCGTGTAACTCTTGACTCGCGGCTCTTTGAACACGAAAGGGTGTCTTTCGTGTGCTCGCCATTAAAACTTGCGGCCCCGGCCTCTCCGTGTATCAGCGACTTTTTGCACGCCGCGATTTAATGCGAAACGGTACTTTGCAACGAACCCGGGCCGAACAGAGACAGAAGCGAGCAACGTGAAGGATGCTCGGACGCGTGTATCGCGTCGCATGCGGGCTCCGTTTGAAATTATTCCTTTTTTCCGCTCGTGCTCTCTCTCTCTCTCTCCTTCCCTCTCTCTTCGTCCCACCGTCGCCATTTGTGAGCCCCGGCACAAAGCCCATTTTTCTCCGTCCCCGTTGCCCTAACCGGCGCCGTTTGAAAGAGAACAAAATCACGTGTGATCTCTCCTCCTTCTGGGATAAGAGTCGCGGCGGATAAGTGACACACAGGACACAGAGCGAACCTCGCGTGCTTCAAACTCTCTCTACCCCTTTCTCTCTTCGTTCTTTCTGTTGTTTCTGCGTCCACCGTTTTTGGAGGTTCGCTGGAGAACGCACTTGAAGTGCCATTACGCTTCCCGTGACCATAAAGGACCAGACGCGCCGGGAATCGACACTTAATCGAACCTAAACGACTGCTTCAAATGTGCAACTCGGTCCATGAATTTTATTTCCCTTTGATAACAACTTTTATTTGATTGAGTGAAGCAAGTCACCGTGATTAATTTCTATGGTGTAATTCACGGAGTCTAGGATCTAGTAAAAATTCATTTAGCTTGCTGAGAGTCTAGTTAAGATAGGATCAAAGAGCACATTGAATTTCTTTAGGTTCTATGCGACGCAAATTTTTTAGCATAGTAGACGCCATAAATGCATAAAATTCTCAGGCATAATCATTAATTCAAAGTCGCGTAGAGAGCCCTAACGATCCGATTAAGGGTTAAAGGAATTCACGAGGCTGGTACACATAGGTTCGAACAATGGAAAAGTCAGTGCGTTAATTTTATGCATTATCCGTCCGAAAGAATTTATTGGAGCGAACTTAATGGGCACCGTTAATAACGGCATTATCCCGTTGATCAATTAGCGCGTGCCGAAGATGGTTGACAAATAATTTTCTCGCGGTGCACCGGGGATCACGGGCTCTCGGCCGCGGAGATGCTGCGGGGCTTAAAAGCCAATATATCAGAATAATAACTTGTCCATTAAAACGCTTAAGTAGTAATAAGTACGCGAGCCTAACTGACAGGCACTTCGAACTTCCCGCGGATTAAAGTGTCCAACTTCTCGAATTTATTAGAGAAAATAAATAATAAACGTTGCCCCGCGCACGGCTTCCTTTACATTCTCGCGACTATCCGAGATAGAGCGCGTTTCTTTCTCTGCGCTTCTCCCTAATTTATTGACACGCGGAACAAAGTTATCCTCGGTCCTAGCTTGTATTTCTTTAAAATTCCTACGGTAATACAATATAAATTCCGGGGTGAGATCGCCTCCTGTTATTTAATCGAGTTAATTCATTTGCTCGAAAGTGTCAGTCAATGAACAGGTTGTAGCAGGGGGGTTGTTATGGGAGAAGCGCGGCCCTACGCCAAGAAGATTCAATTTTCGATAGAAGAGACCGTGACTTTTAATCCGGAAAGAATGCGCGTACGTGCTTTATTGATCTTCGCGGTATCGCCGCGATCTTAATACAATTCCGAAGCCTCTGAACACAATACAGCAATTAATTTGCAAGGGGAGGCGCTCCCGACTACGGGTAATTTAGAAAAACCAGACGGAAGAGCGCCGTCGTTCAAGCCTCTGATAAAATTTTCACTGAAACCGGGAACCATCGGAAAAATTATTTAACTATTCATGCACATATCCTACGACAAAGAATTTGCAAAGGGGAGAGCCTCCTATATACAATTTAGAGAAACGCGGAGCGCTTTTACGGTCTTTGTTAAAAATTTCAATGAACCATCGGAAAAATGATTTCAGCTATTGCTACAACTTCGAGCAACACGGCAATTAATTTGCAAGGGAGAGGCCAGCAGATAATTTACGGAAAGCCAGGCGGAGGAGCGGCTCTCCGTCTGTTAAAAATTTCACCGAGCCACAGGAGGCATTGGAAAAATTATTTAGCGCTCGAAGGTATCCGGAAAAATGTAGCAGAAAATTCTGGGAAGGAAACTCGGTTTTCCCGGGGAGTAGGAGAGACTGGGATCGAGAGGATGCCGCCATTGCGGATCCCGGGGAACGAAATTTCGCCGGGGCTCGGAGAGAGCACTCGGGGAACAAATCGAAAATGGATTTCTCCGGGCTGGTTGTAGCTTCGAAAGCATTTACCAGTTTATTCGCGGCTGGCTGTTCCCCGGCAGCCATCTTCCGGGCGTCTCGCGGCATGAAACTTGCAGGCGTCTTCGGAGCTACGCCCATACGTGGCCAGACACACGAGTTTCCTCTCTCTCTCTCTCTCTCTTTATCCGTGTGTCGGTGTCCTGGCAACACAGCCTGGATTCTTCCACACACAGGTACCAACCTGTCTGGTTCCAAGCTACGGTTCCTCCGGCTACCTCCTTTCTCCTCCTCCTCCTTCTTCTTTCGATCTTGCCCGCAGCCGCCACTCCCCTCGAACGAAGAACGACCAAAAAGGTATTTCTTCGTCCCCGTCGAAATACGTATCTACGTGCCTCCATATCCGAGACCTGTACGTGGAATACTCGACACGCCTGCCAGGTGGACAGAGGAAGGTCCCCGAGACGTCTCTTGACCTTTAAAACCCGCGGCCTGGGCGATTTACGTCCCCCCGTGGACAACCGAGACCTTGTACTTTGGGAACAGCGACCGGTCCTTAGACGGAGCGTTTCCGCGACGACGCGGCTTCTTTCGATGAAACGTGCATCGCCTCGGGCACGGGATCATCCAGACACTGTCTGCAAAACTATTAAGTGCACCTTTTCATTATTAACACATTCGCGACCGGCACATTTTTCTAGTACTGAGTACCGGCGAAAATAATGAAATTCTGAAGCTGGTTGCCGCAAACTTGTATCCCTAAAGCAAGGATAAAAATGATCAAATTTGTTCTGAAATATCAATGTTGCGATTATGTGTTGTTTAAAATAAAACGCCAGATTCGCGCCAGCGGCAATCAGGAATAGAATTTAAAATTACGCGAATTCAGGTCAGCGGTCGCGAATGTGTTAATCGTGTAATTAACACGCTTTCAAGTGATACGGCTTAGAAGAGCATTTTGGTACTTTTGCGGATTCGGCTTTGGTAATATTTCTGCAAGTTGTGCAATCTGTACTCCTCTGCGCAGCAAACAGAGCAACGAAACAAAATTTCATATGGATCCGACAGAAATGATAGGACTCAAATATAGATCTCGAAACTCTAATGATGAACAGAGATTTTTATCGTAGGATGTTACGCGTTTATGACAGAAGTAAGAACGCTGCACACATTTAAAGAATTTGAAAATATAATTGTTCAGAAAAGAAATGAGTAGCTCCTGTATCTTGCGATTAATACAGACAATTCTTATTTCACGAAACAACAGCCACGTGAAAAGTCCTTTCCTTATTCAATAATTGTAGCGGCTAGAATTTTAAATTGAGCCTGCACATTCTTGTCGTAAATGCATCAAATCCGCGGTCTAGCAATGATTCTTAATTCGCGCAGACCGACAGCGAGCACGAGACAATACGAATGTCGGTGTGGAAACTGTGTCTAGGCTCATTTCAGATTTTCCGGGGATAGTCCTAAATGTCCAAATAGTCATGCACGGAGAGAGGCGAGCTCGGCGAAACAGCGTTTTTCGGTAGAGAAACAAACGCTAACCGAGGGGCCCGGCCGGGAGGATTTTTCCCGGTCGTCGAGCAAAGACAACGGGCGGATCCGTGAAAAAGATGGGGGCTCCGCGGAGCGAAACGAGGAGTCGATCGAAATCCCGGGTATTTCGGGGGTTCCTTGAAACGGTTCCGCGATCCGAAAATTCTCGGTAGGGCAATGGGCGGGAGGGAGGGGGGGGGGAGGTGGAGGTAGTGGTATTTTCCCGAAGCTCGAATTCACGAATCGCGGCTTGGCTAATTCGCGGCGGCCGGGGAATCCGGATTCGATCATTATTCCCGCGGAACAGTGGCGCGTTTAGGGATTGATATCCTCTATTTTTCGGGAGCGGAGAGAGAAAGAGGGGTTTGGTTCCTGCGTGCGCCTCGCGAATCTTGCGGGGGCGGTGGTGCCTTGACAAAGGGGCGAGAAGGGGGTTGGCTATCCCGTATTTGGGAGAGGGGTGCGGAGGACAGAGGGTGGCAGAAAAGGGTGCATCGTGTACGCGTGACGAATTCAGCGTCGGCACCGGGTAGGAGTCTCGCTCGTTTCACCTGCGTTTTCCACCTGTCCTCCTGGGGCGTCGCTCTTGCAAGCTCCACCTACGACCCTCCTAGCAACGGGCGTGCGTCCAACGACGTCACGGGCTCTCCCAGGTTCCCATTGGTCCCGTCGTATCGACGCGGTACAACCGGCCGTTGCTTGTATTTTATTATTTTACTTAGCTACCCGACCGGCCTCGATGCATGCGCCTTTCCTGGGCTCCTTCGGCCCTGACGCGCTCACCTCGCCCACGCTCGAGTACCATCCCCCGGTACGGGGGTTGGTGAAAATGCATTCCTCTACAACCACGAACTTGTACCCTGCCCTCCTCCCCCCATCGTCGTGGCCCTCCGTATTTCTTCGGAAGCTTTTCGATATCTTCAGAAAATTCTTGTACACCCGGCTGAAATCGGGTATCTTGGAAAAATTGGGATCTTCCATGGTTCTCTTCTCATTTCATTATGTTACTTGCTTATGCATTCTGGTGCATCAGGAAGATATTATAGATGAGGAGACCACGACAACGAATTTACCGCAGTCTTCTTATTTTTACTCTTTTCTCGCCCTGGTTTATTCCGTTGTTCTTTATATTACTCGTGAAAGCCACTGCGGTCTCAATAGATTATCGTTATTTATGCATTTTGGTGCATTTTTACTTGGCTTTTTAGCGACTTGAATTATTCGTTCCATTTCCCGTATTCTCGGTCTGTATTTTGTTAATCTGTATTTAGTAAAATGCAGAAATGCGAAGACATTGGAAGGATTGAATTGACGTTGCTATATCATTCTCAATTTACCGAAATTATTAAAAGAAGGAACGAGTGTTTAACTGACTTCTGTTTGCTGGACAATTTTTATTTCTCATAATGATCCGTAGTCTATTCTGCTTGTGCTGGTCAGGTGTTGAGGGGGTTATTTTATCCGTTTGTTAGTGTTCCACGATACAATACTCGCTCATTAACGAACACCTGGGTACAATTTGTCCCCTTTGCCGCGCGCCTCAATTTTCAGAAAACAGCAAACCTGTGGGAAAACGAAATGGCCTCTGCAGGGAGCAAAACGTACGCGTTGAAAACGCAAGAAGAGGGTTCGGGCCTGAGCGAATTAAAATGCAGAAAGTATTGTTTCTCCGCGGGACAAACTCTCCCCGAGCGAACCGCGGATTATAAACGATCGCGGCGGTGAATTCGACGCACGTCGCCGCAACCAGTTGCCATTTACCTTGACGCAGTCCGTTTAATGTCCACGGGTACGGCCCCGTCGTTCCGTTCTGTTTCTTTTAAGGGCCAGGGGGGAGCGCACGGGCGGCTATACTTAACTGCCGCGAGTATGGCGTCTCGCTGAAGAATTCATCGGGATCGAGACGTCGTTTTATGGCCGGGTTTCTCTCCGCGAAACGACAACTGCTCCTCGGCGGAAGCCGCATACACGTCGAATACATCGATAAATATCTGCGTTAAACCGGCGCACCTCGACGGGAGGAAGAAGCCGGCGGGATCATCTTCCAGCGGGACCTCGTCGAAGAAGAATGACTTTCCCCGGTCACGTAGAGAACGTTCCCGCCATGCCGTTCTCTCGTCTAGACGCCGCATTTCGCCTTGTTTTCTCGTCGCTCGGCGTCCTTGTCTGGCTCCCCAGGCCTTCCGGCAGACCTTACCAACCGATTGGTTACCACCTTCTGGTTACGAAGCGACAGGGTAACGCGCCGCCTAAAGACATCTAAGCCGCAGGGGTTAACCCGGCACCTGGTGCACACTCCCACGAGACACTGCTTGCTATTCGTCCTGCGCACCTCCGCTCCCCAACAACGTCTTACCTTGCCTTCCTTTTACATCGTACTGCTCTTTGCGCCCCTCTCTCACGGCCCGGTGTCTTTTCCTCGGCGAGGACGCGCGTCCTTCCATCTACGAAGAAGTTACAGAAACCCTCTAGACTACCAGGATCCCGAGGACGACTTCTCCAACGGAATTCGCCCCGACGGATCTTATTCGGTCTTATTGCCGGGAGATGCAGTTATCCCGGTGTGTTCTTTCCCGAGACCGAGATTCGTCGAGGTCGATTCGACGGTGATACACGCGTGTCCCGAGAGCGATGTGTGCACGGAAAACACACGGTCCGTTCCGACCACGTGTGTCGGAATCCAATAAGACAGCTGATGCAACCTGGCCCCCTCGTAAAACAAACCAAACAAATTTCGAGGCAACGATATACCCGGGACGCGATACATCTAGCTCGGCATAAAGCGACAGCAATAAACCTACGACCGGAGTAAATTAGCGGTGGGGGGAGGTCCTGATGCTGAGTATAATTCGAGGACTCATTCCCCTTTGCCTTGGAAATAGAGCATCCCGATGTGACGACGGGACAGGAACATTTGCGATTGGATATGAGATTTGGAAATTGTATAATGCTTTGTACAGGAGACTGGATTGTTGGTGTCAGTCTATGGAAGAGCGATCGCTCCTGAAGGAACGCACGCTTTCAAGATGGAAGACACAGTGTGCGAATAATTAAATCAGAAGTTGTGTTAAGAGGATCTAAGTATTGTAATAGGGGATCGTCTCGGTGCTGAGGAAATCGGAGAGGGTCAGGAAAGGGGGAGCACGGGTTCGTTAATAGAACATCGGTTTCCCGGGCAAAGTGCGATCGAGACGCGAGTTTACGGTCTCGGATGTCAACGGCGAGTTAATTACCGGTCAGCTCGTAAGGCGTCCGGGTCGTTGAGATTTCGAGGACGGTTTGTAGTTGGCCGTGTCGCAGGGAGAGAGCCCTTCGGCGTGCCATTTGCCCCGATATGTTACCGGGGTATGGCCGAGTAACACCGTCCGGTCTGGGAAGTTGAATTGCGTTTAATATTACAGACTCAATCAGGCAGGAGTCGGAGCAAACCGTCTTCCCAGGCCCAATGTGTATTAATGACATGCCTGTTGATGGTTCCAGTGATTCCGATCGAAATTCTAAAGTGTCCCCGGTATTATAAGATATTGATGGAGGCGCGACATCGTCGGGAGAGCCTCGATAATGAATCGCGGGCTGCGTCGTCGTCGTCGTCGTCGTCGTCGCAAGGTGAGCCGGATGAATCTTTGATGGACCCATGGGGGGCAAAGTCGTGGCGAAGAACGACTACGGGGCCCCCCTTAAATCTTCAACGGAAAGAGAAATGTGTACAGAGGCTGTGGCGGGCCGTGCGCGAGAGCCACACCTCGGGCAAGATGGACGATAATCGTCATTTCGATAGCGCACTCGGATAGGGCACTCAGCCGCCTACCGGCTCTCACCGGGAATGCATGCAAAGCGACCCAACGGGATGCACTCTCCATAAAATCCCGTGTTATACGGGATCACTTAGGCCAAGCCCCGCCTAACGAGCCGCGCTCTGTTTTACCTTATGGCGCCGTTTAATCGCACCGCCCCCCGAACGTCCCACGAAACTTCCCTGGACTCTTCTGGCTTCCTGTCCGTGTCGTATCTTTGCCTACTTCCATCGCCGACCCACCCTTGAACATCCACGCACATTAATTCGGGGATCTCGAAGCTATTACGGGGACGTCGCGCCTTTTAAAACACGGGGCCCCCCTAATTATCGGCGACCGTCCCTCCTGGGCCATCCGCCGAAGCTTGAGGAAACTCTGGGAGAAAGTTGCTGCCCTTGCAGGAGATATAGGTGTGATTTTAACGCCAGTGCTAGGTCCTAGACTCCTTCTGATCAGGTGGGAGGAACTGCCTAGCGTAACTCTTCCTCATATTCCAAAGTGTCTACCTTATAGTCAGCTTGATCAGACGTTAGGTATCTTTCCCAAGCCCACACCAACTTGAAGTCTTCTAAGTCTGCAGGGATTGTAAAAAATTATTGGGACCCTCCCAGCATCTTACAGGTCTTGTGTTTCCTGAAAATCATCAGGTCCTCCAGAAGTTCAGGACCTCCGGAAACTCTTGAAACTGGTTTAAAGCAACCGGGACATTTTGGAAGTCCTAGAATCGTTATTCCGAACCACCTTGATGTCTTGGACATCAAGAACTAGGACTTGATCCTAGTATAACCTAGGAACCTAGTAAACCTAGAGGAAGCAATAGCAAAGGTAAATGGTAGCAAGAATGAAGCAAACTGATATTTCCCTCTGCGAGATGTGCGAGAGTGGTGCTGTTTGGATAGGAACATAATTCTCAAGAGCAGATTCGAGTCTGATTGCATTACTGTCATACCTGTGAATTCTATGTTAGCCAATCAGCTCGTTGACCAAGCGCGAGGATTTTTTCCAAATATAACAAAGACCCAATGAGAAAGATTCGCCATACTCTTTTCCTAAGAGGTAGACAGTCCTGGAGGAGCCCAACTGACAAAATTACGAAAGCCTGGCCCTCCGGGGACGGAGCTGGCGAGCCAGTTAGGGCAGCTAACTCGCGTCGTTAAGTGTAGGTGGGCCACGAGAATGACCACTTTATTAGCGACGAGTAGACGTTCAGTTTAATGGATTGGGCGTTTAATGATCGACTCGAGCTGCACCTTAACCGTGATTGTTCAAGATAGGTGCGTTCTCCGTAGCGAATTGGATCGATGCTCGACGACAGACAGGATCTTCGTTTAAAAGAACAAAACGAAAGCTGCGTAGAATGTAGGTCGTCTTTAGACGGCTGATGGAATTAATTCAACGGAATAGCCCGTAGGAAGGGAAAGGCATGTCCCAGGGGAACTATTCGCGAGTCCTTCGGGGTATCAATTGGCGTGCTCGTCCAGGTCGACAGCTGCGATAGTGAGACGCATTGTCCGGCTCTCGGCGCGGTCAGTTCCTTAATATTGAATAAGACCGACCCGGCCTGCCGCTCGAATGGCGGCGAAATATTGACGGCTTCGCCATGCGATTCTTCGGACGCGCGGAAAGTAGATTGAATAGGGGAACGAACACCGAGGGAGCGGATTGTTCCGCATCTACACCGAGCACGCGGTTTTTAAACCATTTCCCGCAACTTATTCCGCCTTATTTCTCTACTTAACTAAGTCCCACATAACTACAAATTACCCTTCTCCACTCGTATACTTCCCTTTTACCAGCAATTGGCGCACAATTGGTCGCGAAATCCGTTTCGCAACAAATATTGCATATTGTAAATCGCTAGACTGCGGGTTAACATTAACTGATTCGCATGACTCCTTACTTCTACTTAACAAAGTCCCGCATAACTGCGAATTTCCCTTCTCCACTCGTATACTTCCCTTCTACCAGCAATTGGCGCACAATTGGTCGCGAAATCGGTTTTGTAAAAAATATTGCATATTGTAAATTGCTAAACTGCGGGTTAACATTAACTGATTCACATGCCCCTTTATTTCTACTTAACAAAGTCCCACATAACTGCAAATTACCCTTCTCCACTCGTAGACTTCCCTTCTTCCAGCAATTGGCACACAATTGGTCGCAAAATCGGTTTCGTAAAAAATATTGCATATTGTAAATCGCTAGACTGCGGGTTAACATTAACTGATTCGCATGCCCCCTTACTTCTACTTAACAAAGTCGCACATAACTATAAATTACCCTTCTCCACTCGTAGACTTCCCTTCTACCAGCAATTGGCGCACAATTGGTCGCGAAATCCGTCTCGTAAAAAATATTGCATATTGTAAATCGCTAAACTGCGGGTTAACATTAACTGATTCACATGCCCCTTTATTTCTGCTTAACAGAGTCCACATAACTATAAATTACCCTTCTCCACTCGTGGACTTCCCTTCTACCAGCAATTGGCGCACAATTGGTCGCGAAATCCGTCTCGTAAAAAATATTGCATATTGTAAATCGCTAGACTGCGGGTTAACATTAACTGATTCGCATGACTCCTTACTTCTACTTAACAAAGTCCCGCATAACTGCGAATTTCCCTTCTCCACTCGTAGACCTCCCTTCTACCAGCAATTGGCGCACAATTGGTCGCGAAATCCGTCTCGTAAAAAATATTGCATATTGTAAATCGCTAAACTGCGGGTTAACATTAACTGATTCACATGCCCCTTTATTTCTACTTAACCAAGTCCCACATAACTGCAAATTACCCTTCTCCACTCGTAGACTTCCCTTCTACCAGCAATTGGCGCACAATTGGTCGCGAAATCCGTCTCGTAAAAAATATTGCATATTGTAAATCGCTAGACTGCGGGTTAACATTAACTGATTCGCATGACTCCTTACTTCTACTTAACAAAGTCCCGCATAACTGCGAATTTCCCTTCTCCACTCGTAGACCTCCCTTCTACCAGCAATTGGCGCACAATTGGTCGCGAAATCCGTCTCGTAAAAAATATTGCATATTGTAAATCGCTAAACTGCGGGTTAACATTAACTGATTCACATGCCCCTTTATTTCTACTTAACCAAGTCCCACATAACTGCAAATTACCCTTCTCCACTCGTAGACTTCCCTTCTACCAGCAATTGGCGCACAATTGGTCGCGAAATCCGTCTCGTAAAAAATATTGCATATTGTAAATCGCTAAACTGCGGGTTAACATTAACTGATTCACATGCCCCTTTATTTCTGCTTAACAGAGTTCACATAACTATAAATTACCCTTCTCCACTCGTGGACTTCCCTTCTTCCAGCAATTGGCACACAATTGGTCGCAAAATCGGTTTCGTAAAAAATATTGCATATTGTAAATCGCTAGACTGCGGGTTAACATTAACTGATTCGCATGCCCCCGTACTTCTACTTAACAAAGTCGCACATAACTATAAATTACCCTTCTCCACTCGTGGACTTCCCTTCTTCCAGCAATTGGCGCACAATTGGTCGCGAAATCCGTCTCGTAAAAAATATTGCATATTGTAAATCGCTAAACTGCGGGTTAACATTAACTGATTCACATGCCCCTTTATTTCTGCTTAACAGAGTCCACATAACTACAAATTACTCTTCTCCACTCGTGGACTTCCCTTCTTCCAGCAATTGGCGCACAATTGGTCGCGAAATCGGTTTTGTAAAAAATATTGCATATTGTAAATTGCTAAACTGCGGGTTAACATTAACTGATTCACATGCCCCTTTATTTCTACTTAACAAAGTCCCACATAACTGCAAATTACCCTTCTCCACTCGTAGACTTCCCTTCTACCAGCAATTGGCACACAATTGGTCGCGAATGCGTCTCGTGAAAAATATTGCATATTGTAAATCGCTAAACTGCGGGTTAACATTAACTGATTCACATGCCCCTTTATTTCTGCTTAACAGAGTTCACATAACTATAAATTACCCTTCTCCACTCGTGGACTTCCCTTCTTCCAGCAATTGGCACACAATTGGTCGCAAAATCGGTTTCGTAAAAAATATTGCATATTGTAAATCGCTAGACTGCGGGTTAACATTAACTGATTCGCATGCCCCCGTACTTCTACTTAACAAAGTCGCACATAACTATAAATTACCCTTCTCCACTCGTGGACTTCCCTCCTTCCAGCAATTGGCGCACAATTGGTCGCGAAATCCGTCTCGTAAAAAATATTGCATATTGTAAATCGCTAAACTGCGGGTTAACATTAACTGATTCACATGCCCCTTTATTTCTGCTTAACAGAGTCCACATAACTACAAATTACTCTTCTCCACTCGTGGACTTCCCTTCTTCCAGCAATTGGCGCACAATTGGTCGCGAAATCGGTTTTGTAAAAAATATTGCATATTGTAAATTGCTAAACTGCGGGTTAACATTAACTGATTCACATGCCCCTTTATTTCTACTTAACAAAGTCCCACATAACTGCAAATTACCCTTCTCCACTCGTAGACTTCCCTTCTACCAGCAATTGGCACACAATTGGTCGCGAATGCGTCTCGTGAAAAATATTGCATATTGTAAATCACTAGACTGCGGGTTAACATTAACTGATTCGCATGCCCCCTTACTTCTACTTAACAAAGTCGCACATAACTATAAATTACCCTTCTCCACTCGTGGACTTCCCTTCTTCCAGCAATTGGCGCACAATTGGTCGCGAAATCCGTTTCGCAAAAAATATTGCATATTGTAAATTTCTAAACTGCGGGTTAACATTAACTGATTCGCATGCCCCCTTATTTTTACATAACAGAGTCCACATAACTACAAATTACTATTCTCCACTCGTAGACTTCCCTTCTACCAGCAATTGGCGCACAATTGGTCGCGAAATCCGTCTCGTAAAAAATATTGCATATTGTAAATTTGCTAGACTGCTGGTTAACATTAACTGGTTCGCATACTCTACACAACAAGAATACCTGTTCCTGTCTCTACCTGAGGACGCTTTTAAAATTCGGCTTTACGGACCATGTTTTCCGAGTTTTAGGGGTGTCGTTTCTCAAGGAGCGGTTAATTAGTTCGTCGTTTCTAATTTAATAGCTTAGCTCCGACCTTCCTTTCGTTGAGACAACGGCTCAACAACGGCCCCGGAGGCCGATAAACGTGTCAGTGGGCATGACCAATTACCATCTTTCCCCGTACGAGTTCGTCTGCCTAATCGCAGCTCAAGTCGGCGAACCATCGAACACCGGTCTCCTTTGTTCGTGCCGGTGATCGTTTCGTGGACGAATTCCATCGGAATGATCAGAAATCGGAATTCCTGGTCGCCGGGTGCGCGCGCTCAGATTTTCCCCGGGCAAATGAAATTTTCCGAATCGCGAGACACACGCCGTGTTCGCCGACGCGAAAATTCCTCCCCATAAATCATAATCAATCGCTTTTCCGCGGGGCCCGGTTTGAGTCTGACACGTCGTTTTCCCTTTCGCTGCTTTCGTCGGGCTTTCTTTCGCGACAGTTCTCCGGGAACGTTCTTCTCCCGGATATATACAGTTCGAAGGGGACAGAGAAATCCTGGCTCGTTAGATTGGCCGGTGCCCCAAATTGCGAAAAATGGCACAGATCTAAGCGATACGTTATCGAGATCTCCCAATACGTTCTCGTGAAACTGCTGGACGGCTCCTTGCGGCATTGATCGCGAAGCACGGGGTCGAAAGTGCCTTTACACAATTAACATTGTGATTCTAATAACGTGATTCTTCGACCGAAAATTATCTTGTAAAATACGAATGCTCCTCGTTACCAAAATTCTACGTGGCAATAGAAGTTAAAAGATTTCAAAATTCGCTAGAGAAAATGGCGATCATCGGCATCATCCTAGTTGTAAAAATTGAAAGCAATAATTGTGTATATCAGTGGACAGAAAATAATCCTTGGATAAATTCGCGTTTCCTTCGGTACCTCGTGGTTTCTCCGAATGGCAGACCACTTCGCTGGCATTTCGCGATGCAACCAAGGGAAGAATATAGTCTTCCCATACGCCGGTGACTTTTCAAGGATGGTTCGATCGCGCGAAAGAGGGAGAGCTCGTCAGGGTGTTCCGCCTTGAGGAAAGAATTCATCGTGTAAAATTTCTGTCTCGGCTTCAGGTCCCGGCCGGAAACCGGCGGAAGATTGCCAGTCAATGGCGAGGCGTGTCTATTCACGAAAACGCGCGTCCCCGGTCCGCGGTTTCCCGAATCTCGACGAGAGCTTTTCGAAGAGCAGCAGCCCGCAGCAGCGAGCGTCGGGCCGTACGCGGGCTTTCTCGCCAGACACTCTTAAATTTGTGTCCCATTGTCGTGCCACCACGAAAAGGAAGACGGAAGTCGCTCACTTGGCAGAAGTAGCGATACCAGCGTGTATTATGGCTGGTTCGGTAGCGAGCAATAGGAACGGGGAAAACGGACAGGAGGAGACGCAGGAGGAGGAGGGACGGATAGAAAGAGGAGCGATTCCTGTATACACGGGAGGGACGCTCGACTTTGGCGAAACCAGAAGCGGCCATTGTTCGTTACGAGTGGCTATCTCGCTGGACATTTCCGTACCCGAGTAGGTACATACTCTGGCCACTGTGGCCTACCAGATATTTCGATGTCGTGCTCGAAACTCCCATCGAATATCATTGTCGTGTTCGACTTCTCGATGTCGGTCGGTGGGTCCGGATTCGCAGCTAAAACCGTCGCTCGCGCGACGAATCAAACAATTTCCTACCTATCGTCCGCCGACAGCCTGACAAGTCGGTAACCCCGGCTGCCAAGCGCGGGATTTTTCAAAATTCCACCACAAATTCATTCATCCCTCTGGGAAACCCCGGGACAACTATACATCCTCATCAACACCCGTTATATTCAACAGGGAATTTGCTAATATTTTAATATTTTTTAAGGACACTAAAAGGAAAAATGGTGAGGTGGAGTGGGGTAAAACCGACTCAGAAATTGTAAAGTTTACTTTAAACTGATGTATTTTCTATCTATTCCACTAAAACCTAATAATTTTGGTGTTTTTATTTAGCGCATGGTTTATATCTTCTGAAACTTATGATTTTCTTAATAAATTAAAAACAGTGCTGCTAGGGCAGACTTCCCCGGAACTGGGGCAAAACTGCACCTACCTGTTTAAAAATTATTGAATCTTATTTTCTTATATTATGGGGCAAAAGCGGAATTATTATTAGTAATGAAATAACATAAAACTAAAAATTCAAATTTTTATTCAATCATCGTCAAGACATCCCTCACATTCATATTGTTTCTTTTTTATCCTTTGTTGCAGTTTTCACAAACCCAGTTCATGCAATTGTGATTTCTACCTTACAGTTGGTACAATGCAATTCGAATAAACTGCACCTTATCTCCGAAATAAAGGTCTTAAGACTGCATAATTCTATACGAGGTTATCTCACGCATTCCACATTTTCACAATTTCACATTTCATTCGCGGTTTCTCTGATTGCTGAATCCTCTCTTTTTTTCAGTGGAACGACTGAGGCATGGATTCGTTTTCATCGTTCGGTAGTGCGTCTCTGAACGCAGCAAACAGCAGGTTGTCCAGTGAGTACACACCCTAATATCATCGAGTACTAGTTAAACTAGTTCACGATCGGGTAAAAAACCGAAGCAAGGCTTTTCGGTGGTTATCGGAAACGTGTAACTTCGGTGGGGCCTGTTCGATCAACGCGACCACGTTCCCGGCGATGTTATGATGAAAAATACGTTGGCTCGGCGCGCATAACTATAACACGTTTCCGAGCCAGCATACACGTTGGTTACCGCGGCTGACCAGCTATTGCTAAATCGTGCCCGAAATTCCCCGCTCGTACGACATTATGGAATTCGACGAGCCAACAATGACCTATTTACCGAAAGAAATTATATTATACCATCAAAATGCTTGTCCGTATGATTTATTATTATTATCAAACGGAGGAATCCTGGTTGCAAAATGCGGGCGAAAATTACTGGGACGTGCAGGCAACGTTAGACCAGCTTGGCCAATCGATTCGTCAACGATGGTAATTTGCTTTTCTTCTTTTATAATTATATTTGTACATGCTTATATTTGCATCGCGTGTGCCCTTGATATTGCGAGTAAAAATTTTCTGAGGTGCACGTTTAAAAATTCCGGTATGGAGAGATTTTTCAACACTGCTGAGAAATAAAACCGGGGATCTCTAGAACCATAAAGTCGAAAAGTATGGTTGTCCAAGGTGTAAAGAAGCGATCGTCAGGTTCGTTAGTCGAATCCTTGGTAATTAAGGAGGCCGATGCCTGTCGTGGATGGACGTCGAACGAGCACGGACAGGGCGTGGTTGCAGTAAACGTCATTGGCAGGACACTAGACGTCATGGGCCACACGAGTATCGCATACGCGTCACATTTGCATGATCCTGTATACGCACGGCATGCCCGGCTAGGAACAACGGGTGCACATTGCAGCGCAATGTGTTACCCTGGCCGCGTCGAGTGGCCGCGCTAGGACTCTTGCACCTAGCTGCGAATTTTCGATGATACTCAATGCACCTCCATTGCTGCGATAGAGCTGGGTCGATTCTCGTTGGTCCCGCGAAACACCACGCGATAAGGCAGACCATTCGTCATCCCGCGATTCGAAAAATCCCGGTTGTTCACGCTTCTGCATCGGCGTCCTCGAACACGAACGCGCCTCTTGCCGTCGAACTCGTTATCTTTGCTACCTCGCTCGCAGGGTCCTTCCAATTTCCACTGAAATTCACCAATCGCTTAAAAACCCTCGAACTGCCAAAGGCGGATCATTTGTCGCTACATCGTTCAAAAATAGAGCTCGCGCTTGAATTCTTCGGTTTAAATACATAACCGTGATTGATACAGAGTTCCGACTGCCGTGACGTTCATTATCTTTGCTGTTCCGATTACAAATGTCACAAAAATCCAACGATCACTCACGCGATGCGAGCCAGAACCTCCGAAGTCGGATCATTCGTTCGATCGTTCATTCTCCGATCTCAGGAAACAAATACAGTGGCTCGCGTTTTTCCGGATCCCATGAAACTTCGTGGTAGAAGAAGCGGCCCGCGGATCGGGCTCGCAAATAATTCCGCAAAGTGAATAGCGTTCTCCGGATTTTTCGCGTCGCCGGATCGATATCCGAGGGATCCGCGGGGCCATTAATCAACGGGCCGCGTCCCTGCCGGGGGCTGATCGGCATTAATTCGCCAGCGTTTTTGAATACTTCATGAGAAGAGTGTCCTGATGAATTTCTGCATTAGAGGCGATCGCGTTCGCCGGCCCGACGGATTATCGTTGGTCTAATGGAGACATCCGTGGCCTACGCGTCGGTTTCCAGCGAACAGTAATTCCGTGTCGTTCGATCGACAGTTGGACATTGACAGAATGCGAAATCTGTACGGTTCTTCCCCCGCTTTTTGCGGCGCGGGTATCGCCCGCAACGGGAACGTTAATCCCGGGTTCCGTACTGTCCGAAAGTTTCGACGAGGAGGAAAGGGGGTGGGAGGGGAGAGCGACGAGGATCCGTATCGTATTCGGTGGTGGCAAATAGGCTGTTTGCCGGCCAATAATACTTAGCTCGACGGTGGATCTTGGCTGATTCGCGGGCACAAAGGCAGGCGTTATTCCGGTCGGGCAAGATCGTCCGTGAAGCTGCTGCTCCATTCTAGCCATTCCACGCCGCAGGAATGTCAATACTAGCGAGCGTCGTGCAATCGTCAAACCCCACCCAGCTATCCGGTCGCATTGACGTATCCGTTCTCGTCGAAGTCATCCGGAACCGCTCAACCTGACCCCCTTTCTTCCCGTGCCGCCCGGCCAGAGATCCGGGAACACACCGCTCTGCTACGCTCTGCTCCGCTCCGCGTCGACAGGGAGTAAGCGCGAGACCGTTCCTCGATAACCCCGAAGTACCTCGTCGAACGGCCCCGCTTCTCCTACAAGGACAATATTCCCGCCGATAGAGGGTTGAGTCTCGATGACACGAAATCGCGGGTACTTCGTCCATTGTTTTCGTAATAGAAAAGGACAAGGAGGAGCACCCGCGCGCGCGGGTACCGAGCCGAGCGGAGCGGTGCAGAGCGCTGCGGAGCCGAGAGAGTCCCGGCCACCGGCCCCCCTTCTCGACGCGCAAACGTTCATTGGTCCCTCCGGTATCGGTTACGCGTTCCCCGTCGCCGACTCTCTCTCTCTCTCTCTCTCTCTCCCGACCCCCGCCCCCCTTGGATATGGGGTGAGAACCGTAGAGAAGGAGAAAAAGACAAATGGAAAGAAGAGAGACCGAGAGAAAGATAAAGAGAGAGAGAGAGAGAGAGAGAGAGAGAGAGAGAGAGAGAGAGGAGAGCAGAGTCGCGCGCGGTAGGCCGACTTTTTAATATCCAGGGATGATCTGTAGCTGCGGGATGCTGCGTCAGCCGCTGTCATTGTTATACGCCCGGACCTCTTCAGCACAATGACAATTTCTCTGGTTTTATTCTCCGCTAGGCACTGCCTTTTTCCCGCCCGTTTCCGTCTCGCGTATTACCGTGCCCTCCCACGTCCCGGGCTCCTCGCCGCTTTCCCTCCGTCCGACCCCTTTCTACCTCCACCCGGAGGTGCCTCCTCTCTCTTTCTCTCTTTACCTTTTTCTCCTCATCTCTCTCTTTCTTTCTCTCCCCCCTCCCCCCACGTTCCAAGCATCCGATCCCTCTACCGCGTTTTCTAGCCGGTCTCTCAGCCCAGGATCGTTCCGTTCCGTTTGTCTACGCCGCGCCTCTATCCCTCGACCAACCATCGGCAACCGTGTCCATACCGCCGACGGGTTATCGCTACCGGTTCCCCGCTCGTTTCGACGGTTCCGCCGACGTTTTTGTCCACGACAATTGCCCGGAAAACGGTTTCCGCTTGCCACCGAGCCCGCTCGAGCAGATCGTCTCGCTCCTGGCAGCTTCGCGACCCGATCGAGATCCTTCCCAACTGAATCCGACGGTTCCACCAGCCCCTGTTTGCATCCAAAACAGCTGAGCCTTGGCTGGAGACCCTTAGCTCCAGGGATTCGACACGAACGGATCGCTGAGAGCCTGAGGAAGACGGGGACGGCTACCTATACGTCCGCCGAGCGATCGTTCTCGATTCTTTTCGAGTCTGAACGGGATACATGCTTGGGAAACGATCCTGTAAAAGTCTTGCTTCGATGCATATTTTCCAGGAATTTTTCTTATTTTGGAAACGGAAGACTAGTTTGCTTACTGTTTGTCTCATGGAGGCGTCTCTTAAGTGGGCGTGGCTTTGTGGCTCCCGATTGTTCTGGATCTAGAACAGTGTCTCGTAGAACAATACCCCGTCTAGACTTCATATCCCCTAATTATCTCCCAAACAAGATTCTCTACTTAGCCCTTACTGTTCAAAGTAGGCGTCTCTTAAGTGGGCGTGGCTTTGTGGCCCCCGATTGTTCTGGATCTAGAACAGTGTCTAATGGAACGATATCCCACCTAGACTTCATATCCCCTAATTATCTCCCAAACAAGATTCTCTACTTTGCCCTTACTGTTCAGAGTAGGTGTTCCTTAAGTAGGCGTGGCTTTATTGCCCTCGATAAACCCAGTCCAGCACCACAGAGCTATTAATTCTCAACGTTAAATTTTTGTTAAAACATCGATAAAACGAAATAGAATGGGCTTCGTCTTTGCATGTGGACACTTCAACTGGCATTACGCAAATCTGTGGACTTACTGGGAGTTCGAAACTATAATGAAAATCGTAATGGGTGGCCCACGGGTCGGTTCGGTGGCTGGGTGGAAGACGTTGGACTGGAGAACGGAAAAGTTGTTTGGTGTGTCCCACGACCGCCGGAAGAAAGATGGAGGAGTCGAAGAAAAGGCAGGCAAGCACGGTCGCGTGGAAAAAGGTGCGATCGGGTTTCGTGGCGCTCGGCTGGAAGTCATAACGGAGATAGACGCGCATCCGAGCTATCCCTCATGCAGTCTATACGCCGGTGGTCTTGTTCGTGTGTCTGGGCTGCTGTCTATGTGTACGTGTATGTTCGTTCGTATGGCACCCGCCGGCTCCAGCCCCACGGGGATGGGTAATAGATTTATTGGACACCCGGTACATGGGATATAGATATGGATGTTATAGGCGCTCGAGTTAGAGATACAACCCCCACCGTCCGAGCCCGAGCCACTGCCGCCACTACCATCGTCCCTGGAAAATACGAATGACACATCTAACTTTATGAAATGTACACCCTACCTTCTCTCTCTCTCTCTCTCTCTCTCTCTCTCGCTCGCACTCTCCCTTGAACTCCCTTCGTCTTCACTGTTGTAGCACGGATCGTGATCGGCTTGATCGATCCCATACTCGCGTGGAATCTCCCTGGTAAATTAATCCTGCGAACCGAGCTACAAATTAGCGCAATGGAACTAGAGCTATGCAGCCGATGCGATAATTTATTGCGGACGGAATTGTTGGGGTTGTGAAAGAAAGATTGAGAAAATAGCGCTTGTGTGTTACACTCGCTAAAGCTTCCCGATAACTGGACTAGATTTGTGTGTTGTGGTCATTGGAGTTATAACATAAAAAGGATCGAATTTGTGTGACACAGTGAATTCTCGATATATGTCAGCAAAACGGGTCTTGTCAGAGTCGTGTATCGTGTAGGAGGCATAACCCGAGCCGTGTTATGTTTACATACCCCGGCGTCCTCGGCCTCTCGAGCTTCAGTTGTGGGGATAATTCTGCGACGTTTATCATCCAGGTATTGGCGACATATATAGAGAAATCACTGTACCTGTAGAATCCTCCTGATAAATTGATCTTCGTAAACCCCGTTACAAATTGATGCAATGCGAATAAGTAGATTAGGAGCTCCAGTGCGAAGACAGAGGGGAGAATGTTTGACCAACACTTCCGGTCGCTAGATGGCAAATTAATTCGGTGGACCGGTTCGAAGACAGACGTAACGAGAGAGTGGATTCACCGAACAATGTACGGCAGCGTCGTCGGGGGCGGTGAAAAGAAAAATAAAGGTAGCAATTCCGGTGGTTACGGTAGCACCGTGCGCGATAACGCGAATAATGATAATGGTATGTTGGAATTAAAGGGGGTTTTGCGGAGGCGTTAGGCTAGGGTACTCGCGGCTGGATCCGGGGCCGAGTCAATTCGCAGCTTCAGCAGTCAGCCCGTGAAAGAAGGATAGCTGGGCGGTTAGGCATTCGACGTCTCGGCTAAACGATTCTCTGCGGCACACGGTTACGGTTCGTTTCGGAAATTAGAAACATTATCTGTCTCTCTCATCTCTCCTATCGTTCTTGCGAGCTCTCGCATGGCTCGGTAACAGCTTTCAGCCGTAATCAAATGCGAATCTTCCGGCGGCCGTTTTTAATCGTGCGTTAACTGGATCGCGAATGATTTAATAGCGAGAGATCAGCGAACGGGGCTGGTGTCCCGCGTGCTCGCGCGCGACAATTACGCGGGGGTAGGAAACCCCATGAACGTGTGCGCACGACATGCAAGCGCGCACGTCGCTGTTGGAGAAGGTAAAAAAATTCATTCGCGGCCTTTATCTCGCCGAGACATTGTCCTCGGCCGTGGATCTTTCATCCTTCCACCCTTTCATCCACCCCGCGAACTTGTCGACCGTGAAATTACTCGCGCGCGGAAAAGCTAAGCTTCGCCGGCGAAAATATTCCGACAGATCCCGTCCTTCCGGCAGCCTATTGCCAGCCACCACCCCTCCCTGCGTGTGTACACGCCGCGTGCACCCACCCCCTTTCATCCCCCGTACACGCTCGCGTAGAAACTTAGCTCGAAGCCGACTCTTATTTACCTGCAACCGGTCACGAACACGATCACCTCGTCCGCGTGTCTACACGCGTTCTCGGTACACGTGTGTGCACTAGCGACCAAACCGGGAAGAGGGGGGAGAGAGTGGTCCGTTGAAAGGGCTGGTTTTGATTAGCTCTGTAGACAATACCCACTCTCTGATACCGCTCTGTGATTCTCTTGCTCTCTCTCTCTCTCTCTCCCTCTCTCTCTCTCTCTCTCTCTCTGTCTCTCTTCGCCTCTATCTCTCTTTGCTACCTCCCGCCCTCCCCTTTCGGTCCCGTGGCCTACCCATCTCCACCCACCGTGGCACCCTCAACCCTCGACCCACCCCCTCATCACCCATCGGCTCTCCTCGGCTTCGCCTTCGCCGCAGCGAACGCAGCAGCCACTTTGTACGCCGACTGTTTTGTGTCTGATGAACAATGGGCCTGCACCACTGACAGTGCACCAACACCGACGAGCCTATCGTCGTCCTTCTATGCACCAGCACCAAGCAAACTCCTCGCACACACGCCCCTCGAGCCGATGCGTCGCTCGCCACCACCAGGAATTAAACAGGACGCGAGATAACTTTCTTCGGCCGCGAGTTACGGCACCACGATGCACGCTTTCGGCTTCTTCGAGCTCGCTCCAGCTGCACCACAACCGCTGCAAATTTCCCCTCGAACCGCCACAAATTTGGCCAGAATCATTCACACAGTATCAAGATTTTCTGCAAAGACTGAGGAACGGAGGGCTAGTATTTTTTCAAAGGGATTGCATTTTCGACCTGCACCCTCGAGTTCAAATTACGTTCGCTCATTACTAGATTGAGGGTTTTGCGTGTTTATAGATCCGCGGTCTACTTATAGCTCGATCTTCTGCTACACCTGTAGCGAATTCGCTTGAAATCATCAGAATTTTGTCGAGAAACTGATAGACAAAGTCTGTCACTCGTTTCTGGAATGATTGAGGATCGAGGGACTAGAAAATTCGCTCGGACTCGCACCGATTTACGGTGCAAAGTGCCGGCCAAAGTTTGTCACTCCTTTTTACAGAGATTAAGGTTGAGAGTAGTATCTTTGAGTCGCGCGCCATCGCCGCGTGTGTTTTTAATGACGTTCTAAGCCGAGCAGTCGAAATCGCAAGACGCTTTCGAGCGAGCTCAAAGGCGCCAGATGAGAGAACGCTTTTCGATGTTTAATCCCACGAAATGGTACCACGATTATATCTAGAACGCCGCACGCGTACATCCACGTTTGCTGGGACATTCGCGAACAATGAGGTAAACTTGGAAAATTATTCAGAAATACCTGATGGACACTGCAAAATTTTTATTTGGAACGAGTATGTCGACCCTATGATTGTTGATAATATTCTATAGAATGCTCTTCTTTGATTACCGAAAGCAACATTTTGTAACACGACGCTCCATTGCCACGGTAATCCACTCCGAATGACAGCGCAGCGCGCGTCACCCTTTGGAATAAGTAGATACGGTCAGCCACGGTCAGACGCACCGGCCCGTGCGTATTCATGCCCGATTCCTTGTACTTTAATATGAGATCAGAACTTTTGCATGGACCTAATAAAATATAAAGTATAAAACCAGTCCTTTCACCAACGGCGGTAAGATTAACGTTAGGGAAATGGTCTCCGAGGATTAAGAAATTGTCAGCAATACAAAGCTCCATTGCCACGACAATCCACTCGGCATATTAACGCAGCGCGCGTCACCCTTTGGAATGAGTAGATACGGTCAGCCACGGTCAGACGCACCGGCCCGTGCGTATTCATGCTCGATTCCTTGTACTTTAATATGCGATCGGAACTTTTGCACTGACCTAATAAAATATAAAGTATAAAACCAGCCATTTGACTAACGGTGATAGGATTAACGTTAGGGAAATGGTGTCCGGGGATTAAGAAATTGTAAGTTTCCCTGAGGCAGCAGAGCCAGCAGGTGTCCCGAGGGCTGGCAGTGCGCGGGTGTAGATATCGCGGGAGACAGTAAGCGTTACGCGATATTTCATTAACGAGAGGGAACTCGTAACTCGATGAATAGCACGGTTAATAAATGACACGCGTGACGGTGAGCGTAGCCGACGAGCTCACTCCGTAGCGCGCGCGCTCGCGCGCGATCGCGAGAGCGCGGGGGCGCGTTAATGCCGCTTCCGTTGTACGGATTAAACTTAGTTACAGAACTATTCGCGGTGGTGTGGGACACACACAGGCCCGACCCGGTTGTCCGTAAACTATCGATAAGCCGCGAACAGGTTTCCGTCGGTCGCTCTTTAACCGATACACCCGTGGTGTTTTCGTTCGTCGCACGAAATTTGGCGAACCCCCCCCCCCCCCTCCTCCCATGGGGAGTGCACAGGGTGGCCACCCTTTCTCTCTCCACTCTCGTTGAGAGGAAGAAGCAGAAGGGTACCTCGGGTCTAGAACGGGTCGCGGGTAGATATCGCTTCCTCGGTCCCGGAGATTTAATCGGCGCACAATGGCGGAGACGATACTGTTGCGGTATTGTCACCGTTGTCGGTGGCAGACAAACCTGACTGCCGGGGGCACGAAACTTAGTTACTCAATAGAGAGCACACACCGCATGAAACGCGTTACTCTTGCCAGCTCGGCGTGGCACAGTCACGATGCGACATCATCGCGACTATCCTTGGCCTCGTCTTCGCGAGGAGGCACCACCTAATTCGCTTACGCTGTTCCCTCGGATAGCTAGCAATCTGTTATAATTCATACGTGCGCCAGGTTCGAAGTTTCAACCCCCTGCCACAATTCTCTCTCTCTCTCTCCCTCTCTTTCTCTCTCTCTCTAATTCAATGTTGCCCCGACGCCTGCAACGAACCAAAAATTCTCTTCAGTCGATCTCTTCGTCAATTCCTTCGATCTGGATCCGCTCGATTTCCGAATACATTCGTGCGGCGCTGATCTCACATTTTGTCTAGTCTCGGCCATTCTGCTGTTTTAGCTTCGAAGCAATTACACTGCGAAGGAGGCTTCCGCAATTGTAATTCGCAATACAGTCAATTAGGTTGCAACATTTCGTCTACTGGTTCGTTCTACTATTTCGGTGTAGGAATAATTAGACTATCGAGATGCTTCCGCAAATGTCACAATTCGCAACACACATCCGATTCAGTTCGTTTCACCGATGAAACTGCTGCTAATAACAATTGTTTCCACGGCAAGGGGAAGAGGCGTCGTGTAGTCAGACTCGTCGCAGGGCCCGTCCCACGCAGACGACCGCCCGGCGACGACGCGAGGGACGATTGTGCAATTTTTAATTTGTCCGGTGCAATTATGCTGAGGGGAAGGGGGAGAAGGAGGAGGAGACGGAGAAGGAGAAGGAGGAGGATAGTGGACCGAGTAGGCTGCGGCCCTGGGGTTTTATCTTTATTTTTCGGGGCGATAATAACGGCCGGGAACGCTCGCGGCACGTCAAGGAAATTAACCGCGGAATGCCGGGCAATATTTACGCGGTACCAGCGGAGGAGCCACCGCGGCGCCGCGTAGTTTGTTAAACATTTTTTAATTAAATCCGTATCGATGATAGACGTGCGTGCGAGCCTGGCGCGTTTCGACGAGCTAACGAAATTCACGAGGAGGGACGCATTAACGGGCAAAGTAAAAAAATGTATTCGAACCGCAGCTGGATATATAGGCGTGGGCCGTACGCGTCGCTCTTCCTACTTGCTTTTCACCCCGTGAAAGGATGAAAGGGAGTAATTTCCAATCGAGACCGGAGCTACGCCGGCCCTGATGCTTCTGTTTTCTCTTTTCTTCCTCCCTCTAGAGCGCCGATGTTTTTTTCGCTCTCTCTCTCTCTCTTCTATTTTTTTTTTTGTTAGTCGGTGCTCTCTCATTCTCGCCGCACACCGAGGTGTACCGTCGTGTGCACACAAGGGTGGTGCAGGCGATGAGGGACGCGAATCCCGACGAATGAAAAGCGGGTAAGTGTGCTGGATCGCATGAAAATTGATCGGCTAATATCGGATAACGAGGAGACGCGCTCGCGATCCGCACCGTTCGGATACACCTGTCCGATTGTTCGCGGCCTCTCTATCAGACCGCGCGCTGCAGATCTTGCGCGCCCAGAAATTGCCTGTTTTTTACACGGAGCGTCGAGAGAGAAAGAGAGAGAGAGAGAGAGAGAGAGAGAGAGACCGTCGATCTCTCGTTGGTCGCCGCGCCCCGATACTTTCGAATTGAATCCCCGACACCACCGACGATCCGACGGATAATTGAGTTTTAGCACGCTCGATACCGCGGACGACGCGGAACGCCATCAACTTCGCCGCCGTTCCACGCCGAAATCCGGCGAACAATGCCCGAACTTAATTCCGAGGGCTGATCCCCCGGTAATGCTGACTTTTTCACCAAGTTCCTGTTGATCTTCCCGCGGAACCACTGGCTCCGTCGAATTAACGCGTTGCGATTGCGCTCGACTACTTTCTCGCTTCCCGGGATCCTTCCTGAGCCGTGGAAAGTCACATTTCTCGCAGCTTAACCCCTTGCCCTACAAGTCCCACAATCCTCTAGATGCCTCCGTCTTTCTTGGAAAACTTTTTTCCATTTCAAATTCCTCAATTTCAACCCGGTCCGTGGCAAATCGTCAGATGCTATAATTTTGCAACAGGAAATAGTGGAACGATAAACCTCGGCTCGTTTTAAAGCTTGAAGCCTCTACCTTCTCATCTCGTTATTCAATTTTTCCTGAAATATTTTTTCATGATACAGGAGCCTGGAAACCGAAGGCAGTCCCTTCTCGACATTAGTAGCAACTGAAACTTCTTTAGAAACATTGGTCAATTTTTCTGGAGACTGAAACTACCGTAGACCTGAAGATCGAAGCCTCCCCTTTACAACAAGCCCATAAAACTTGAGCTACGATTTTTTTTTGGCGGTTTTATTAAACTTCGAATGAGAGGTATACTTCCAGCTCAGAAATATTTACAGGATCCAAGTTTTGTTCCACAAAACAGCTCAAAAAAAGATCGTAGATCAATTTTTAAGGTGTCGTTGTGAAGGGGAAGGTTCGATCCACGAATCCACGGTAGTACAGAAAAACTTTTTCAATGTTTCTGCAGAGAGTTCCATTTGTAACATTTATGAGGGCAAAACGGGTATTCGGATTTCCATCTGCTACACCATGCAAAATCGTCTCCGGAAAAAATGAATGATGCAACGTGAAAATAGAGGCTTCGACCTCTAAAACGAATCCACGTTCATTGTCCTGTGATTCTTGTTTCTTGAACAGTTTGAACACGAGTAATTTTTCAAACCTCGAGAATCCAGTGTTTAAACAATTTCCAGCCATGGCCAGTCACTTTACAGATGTAAAGAAAATTGCGGTGTTTGGGGGTTAATGAACCGGCCCGCAAACGCGACCAATAAACTACTCCGAGTGCAGTCGGGCAAGAGAAGAAGACACTCGCAGAGCAGAGCCTGTTCAGCTCGTTTCGCGAAGAATGCGTGCGCGTACCGCGTAGCCGTGGAGCACACCCCTTAAACGCAACCCCCTGCAACCCCCGTGGCAGAGCAACGCGAAAAGCGTTCCACGCGTGCCTGCGACTCCTGAGCGAACGGTTTATTGCGCACGAAATTCGAAACGCGCGATCTTTTTTCCTTTGCCCGCTGCCGGAAGAAAGAAAGAACGCGCGCACATCGTTTCGGCACCCGGGTGGTTTACTTAGTCGATGGGCCATACGGTTATCCATCTTTCGATACGTTTGCGGGAGCCTGATGGAATCAAAATATTCCGGGCGATCGCTCGCGGATTCCGCCGAGCTCGATCCTGTCTGGATTCGGAATTATTTCAACTTGTGAGCGACCATCTTTGCCGAACATGACCCATGGACCTACTGATATTTGGTGGAATCTTGTCTTGTCTTGTTTTTGTTGACATTCTATTAGGTAGAAGGTTGGTACAGTGAAGATTGTTTATCGATACTATTTCAATTTTCACTAATTTATTTGCACCCTTTGATAAGGGGTGGCAAGGTAGACAGACATAATCTATCGCGGTTGTTCAAAGAAAAATGAAATGTTGCAACAAATACAAACTAATCACTGACACAAACCCCTGTAATAGACTACAATAATAATTGAACATCGATCTGATGAAGAATTGATCCCAGAGAAGTCTTATTTAGCGTGGTGACAAGAATTAATGGTACTCTTAACTAATTTCTACCACGTATCATCGCCTACATCGTAAACCAGCTCGTAAGGATGAGAATTTCTGTGAAGATGGTCTCGAAGAGAGTCTCTTAACGAACAAAGCGGACGATGCTCGCGAATTGCGCATGCAGACGGCAGAGTGCATCGCAGGAAAGCATCGTGTGCTCAAGAGAACGGGTGAAAAAAATGACCCGACTTGTATCGCTCGCGAGATGACCTAGTAGAACGAATTAAATACGCGTTTTCGAGGAGTTGGGGTAGGATGTCGGAGGGGGAGGGGGCGGATTCGGCCGTTGGGGTGGTGTGCGGTATTGGATTTGTTCGCAGGGGCGTTCTCCACCGCGACGGGAGAGAGAAAATCTGACTTCGTGTGGAATTTTTTAATTAGTAAAAGCAAAAGCCGATGCCCCAACGCGGTAGCCGATTCCGCTCCGCGGATGAGGTCATCGGCGTGCAAGTGGTTGCACATAGACGACGATCATGTAGAAAAGAGAGCGAGGGAGCGAGAGATCGGGTAGAACACACACCCCCTTTTCGGGGCGTCCGGATGGCCAATAATCGGCGAGCCATCGATTTAACGATGCGTGCCGTTTATTATTGATATAGTTGGCGAGTTGGTGCGTGCCCGGCGGCCGTGCCTCAAAATGGACCTCGCGTGTTATGTCCCGATCCGAACGGCAATAATTGTATCTCGTGTAATAGTCGGCCATATCGCAGGTGCCGGGAATGTAAAGATAGCGCTGTGCTCTCTTCTACGATCGTCGGTGGGAAACGGGATAAGAGTGTTCTTTCGCTCGGACGTGGCCTGAAACGAATGGCTGCCATTCGAGAAACTGCGGAACCGGTGAACACCGTCCACAAGAAAATTTATCAGTCGAGAGGGAAGCCACGAATGTCAAATTAACGGACACGGAGACACGACCGCAATCTTCCGGACACTGTACCAAATAACACGGTTGAAAATTCGGACACGGTGCTTCAAACTTGACGCATTATTGTGCAGTGATTCTAGGCTAACATATTCAGAGGCTGGTAATGTAACGGAACAAAAAAGGCGATTCGGTGAATGATTCGGTGACGAATCGAATTTGCTGAAAATTCGAAAGCTTCTAAAATTGTCACGCCAAACGATTCGAGCTTGAAATATTCGGAAGATCGGTGAACGGCAGCCGATGGCTCGAGCGAGATCGAACGAAGATTAAAACGTTGGCGTTAATCAGCCCGGTAAATGATTCGGTGAATTTCAGGATAACTGGATTCTGCATAACTGAATCGGGCGCGGAACGCCGAAATTCCCGCACGATTATTCGGCCGCGGATTAAATCGCCGGCGCGAGATGCCCGACGTTAGTATCGCACGCGACGGACAAAATATTCAAAAGCCGCGGCTACTTCTCACCGATTCAGCTTGGACGGGAATCGCGGACATAAAATATGAAAAACGTCTGACGCAGTCTCGAAGTATGTAATCGATCAATTTCGCTGTCGCTTGAAAAACCGTCTCGGTGTTGCATTCCCTGCTGTCTTTATCTTCGTCGAGCAGCGGCGTTATTGCCCGCTGTCCATGGGGTGAACGAGGGTGGCGCCACGCGTAATGGGGTTACCGCAACGTTAAAAACCACCCCTATTCAGGCATAATGTCGGCCGTTTCCTCTTTCTTTCCCATCTGTTCTTAACAGTAAACCTACCAAGCAGGAAACATAATAAAAGTGACATGTGCTTAAATATAGAAATCAATTAATTTCCTACGAAAGCGTTTCTATGATTTCAATAATTTTGAAATAGACAGCCAGTGTACGATGATAGTACACGAGCCCCAAATGCCTGCTACGTGAAATATTAGTCCCAGTTACTTGACAGATTGAACCCCTTGCTTTCCAACGCATTCCCTCTCTTTTAATTCAGAACTTGCTACAAAATGATACACAATTCAATTACATTTCCGTAGGTAGCTCTGCTAACTTATTTAGGATGGTTAAGAAACAATTATTCTTGCGTACCATGTGATTGAATTATTTATGATTATAGTGGGAATCAATAAAATAAGAAATTGCTCGAAGACACGAATAATTAAAGTTACCGACACCTTCTAATCCATTTCGAATATAAGCTCCCGTTACACAAGCATCGTGCACGATACGCAATGAAATGGCCCAAAAAAAAATGTCCTCGACAGGACTCGAACCCAGGATTTCCAAATGACGATCACGCTGTCATCGCGCTGCACCATTGTGTGATAGGAGCTTATATTCGAAATACATTACGAGCCACGCAACCGGAATCATTTATATCTTTGGAACGACCAAGTAACTATTGCTGATATTTCATAGAAGGCATTAAGGGCTTGTATACTACCATCGTACAAAAGCTCGTTGAAATCGAAGCGAAGGACAGTGTTCGGTGCCTTTCCCTTGGGTTCTCGGTTGTTTGACGCGCTCCTCTTTAACGGTGGCTCGCGAGGCGTGCAGGAGCGGGGTCGCGGAGCGAGCCGCAACGGAGGCCTGAGTGGCAATCGTGAATGCCACGCAGCTCGCTGTCGCGAATGATCTCTGCCGGTCGGGAACGATCTCCGAGCCGGCGGAAGATCACTGGAAAGAGACAACGTCGCGTCGAGTCGCTGCAACGACGACGACGACGACGACGACGACGACGATGGTGACGACAACGACGACGACGACGTTCGCCGCTCGGCGCGTTGCCCGCTGATAGATCGACGCGAGAGAGGAGCTCTGTATAGCTGTCTCTTGTCGCGAATCATTCACGCCAGCCGCGCATAAGCACGGTAAGTCCATACTTGGACGCGTGCTTCCGTACGAATACGAAGTCCATAATGCGTGTGCGGTGAGAGGAGTCCGCGTCGTCGCGAGACCGAGGGGAGTGGGGGGTTTGTATTCACCCCTTCTACATCCGTGGCAACACTGTGATGGTCCACGGGCGCAGGCAGCGATCAATGCCACCGTCGACCCTCTATGCTTCATCCCCACCGGTCCAAGGGTCTCCATGACGACAGCATCCCTACAATCCCCACCACGGGGATCGAGAACCATTTGGTGGGGGAGGCTGGAAAGCCGCGAAAGGGGTGACAGGGCACCCCTATCGCCGCCGCAGCAAGGAATTCCTAGGGTGTGCGGGAGACGACCAGGGAATTTTGACCCTCTCCTGACTCCTCTCGACTGCTCTCTCCGTCTACCCTTCCTGTTCCTCTCCTTACCCCCTTCGCCGATACCCCGGTCGCCGTCTCTGTCTATCTTTATCTTTGTCTCTCGCTACGTCTTCCCCTTCCCTTCCCGCCGGTATCGTCTCGCTGTTTCTCTTTCTCTTTGTAGGGTACGCTCGCTCGCTCGTTCGCTCGCGCGCGCAATGCATCGTGCGTGTCCCGGTCTGTTCCTGTGTGCATCGGAGGTCAGGTGGGTCACTCCAGGTGGCTCGGCCCTGACACGATACCGTCGACACGATTTCTGGATCGTTGATTCGATTATCACGATCTACCTGACGAGAATCCAGCGGGGCCGACGCCGACGCCGACGCCGACGACGCCACCGACGCCGAACCTTGATCCCCTCGCGGACGCGTCAACTGTCTCCTTTAGCTCTTTCAGAGGATCTCTCTCTCTCTCTCTCTCTCTCTGTTCCTCTCGCAGCTAGCTGATCAGCCACGATCTAACTAGAGCAGAGATTGCCCCATGGGGCCATCGCCTCGGTTCTATTAAGAGCCACGAAACCACGCCTAGTTAGCACTTTGCTCGCCGAGAACAAGACGAATAGTTTACTGTCAGTGGTGTCGAACTTGCGAGATCGAGCGGTTTCTTTGCCCGCGAAACTTTGCCCCCAGGGGCAATCCGGAGCGCTCTTTCTACCTGCCTGGACTCTGGCGTCGCCGGCAAATAATCGTGAATCCTCATTGCGAATTAGAATCCGTCTGCTCTAGTGAATAGAGCGGAAAACGGAGCTCAGGTACGCTGATAGAGATTCCTGCATACGATCAGGCAAATTCGACTGTAAAATGTGTGCTGTTCATTTTTCCCTTGCCATCCCGGGCGATCCAAACTGCTCTTTGCTTTGGACTCTAACCTCCCCAGTAACAATCCCCAGGTTCTTCATTGCTGAGTCAACCATTCTAATGAATAGACGGAAAAGAATTCGTCGTAGTCCTCCAAGCTAGGCTTTTGGGGGATCTAGGAAGTCTAGGATAAACTTGCCAGGGAATCTAGGAAGTTTGGCCAACAAAGAGGGAGCAATGTAGGAAGTTGAATCTATAAAAAGTGAGCTAATCCTTTCTTCCTTGCCCACCGGGGCAACTCACTGTTTGCGTGTGTCTGGACTCTGGGCTCATCTACTCCTAGATACTTCAGTGCAAATTAGAATGACTAGCTACTCTAATCGATAAATTGAAATTCAGAGCTGAGGCTCTTCGCGGTTTTAGAAGCTAGATTTTTAGGGGATCTAGGAAGCTTATGACATATTCTCCAGGGAATCCAGGAAGTTTAAGCAACAAAGAGAGAGCAATACAGGAAATTCAGTGTACGAAACGAGAGCAGAACAGCCAGCGTTCTCTCACGGCTCCCGGGGCAATCCGAGAGTGCTCCTGGGGCAAACACCGTCGACGCGAGACAACCCCCATGGACTAGGGGTTCGCTGTCAAACTAGGTGTCCCAGTAATCCTGTCCGGTGGCTCGCAAGCGCACCGTCTATCGCGTTACTTGCTAAGCTCGGGGAGTCAGCGCATAAATCAAAAAGCAGCATCGTGGGCGTGTGCGAGCTGTCCGTCGCGCGTACTCTCCTCAGCGAAAGGAGGACCGGCTAAGGTGGACATCACCGGCGAGAGCGGAAAGAGGAGGATACCGCAGGGCAAGGGAGATAGAGATGGGAATAGAGAATGAGAGATAGAGAGACCGAGAGAGGGAGAGAGCAGAAGCGTTGGAGGAGGGAATTCGATCCGCCTCCAAATCGAGTTACGCGGCCTGTTGGAGATAATGATATTTATGCGCGTCAAGTGTATGATGTGTGGTCGGCCGCACATGGATCACACATATGCTCCTCGGTCGAGAGTCGGCGGAACCAGGCAAAAACACCAACAACCACGAAAATGTGTCGCACGTTCTCGGTATCCCGTGAGAACCTCGAGAGAGAGAGTCCTCTCTCTTGGGATCGTTCTCAAGGATTTCGAATGTGTTCCGGCCAATTTCCATCCGCATTCCGAGAGAGAGAGAGAGAGAGACAGAGACCGGAACACGGAGATCGAAATTGATTAAAAAACACGAGCACAGGTCCGATATGCCGGAGCTACGTTTTATTGTCTCGATTTACACATTCGTGTGCCGGGACGCGAACAAGCAACTGTACAAGTCTCGCGCAAAAGGGATACACGCGCGCGTGGGAGTGAAGGAGAGAGAGAGAGAGAGAGACTAAACGGGACGAGAACACGAGTCGGCTGATTTTTCCGGTATTGTTCTTCTCCCTTTATTACGAGCCGCTTTGTCCCCGCGCTTTTTGATACGAGTCGCGTCGTACACGGGCGCGCGTATATACCCTTCCAGCGGCGCGCGTAATCTTAAAAGAACGATATCGTTATTCCCGCGTTTAATCGCGTCTCATTCGCAGACCCGTGTAACCGCCGCGCGATATTAAAAAACCGTTTAAATGCATCTGACCGCGGACGGGTCCCGCGAACCGCACACCGAAAACGCTCCAATTCCGAGCGTTCTTCTATTGCCGTCTCGCAATCCACAGAACCTGCGAGCTGTCTCGACGCGTTTCTTCTCGTGCATCATCCACGCGCAACTACACTGTCTATAAATTGACGCTCAGGGTCGTTCCGACGACAATCTTTAATTTTATTCGATCAGTTGGTCGTCAATGATTTTAAACATATTTTTAATCTGTACTTTATACAGATCCATTGCACCCATTTACACGGCTTTCATTTCAAACTTGTTGTCAGAAGCTGAATAGCTAGGCGATACCTTTAAAATACTCGGACAAAATGGACCCTCGCTATACAAGTTTCGATTATACTTGTGTCAGATTAACGTAGACGGCTGGAATAACTCGCAATGCGAATAACTCTCCAAAAACAGCTCAATCGTTCATGATTAGCAAATCCTAAGCTTACGCTCACAGAAGCAGTGAACGTGGGCTTCCTATGTTTAACACTTTGACTGCGAGATTAGAAACTTCAAAAATTCGATAAAATCAAAATAACTTATTTAATGAAATAAAAATTGGTAAAAATTAAATGTATGATATTGAGTAGTCGTCCAATTTTCTTGCATTTTACAGATCCTAATTAAATCTGGTACAACGAATATATTAACGTACAAATTCATTTTAAAACCTGGACGAATAATTCCGTTACCCACATATGGGTAATATGGTCAACGTGTGAACTTGACCAATTTGGCTGTTCATGCACATTATTTTACACTTGTATGAAATTGGTGAAAAGGGTCCAAACAGCTCGACAAGATGAGGAACTAGGAGACTCAATCGGCTGAACGTTTCATAATTCTCGAATCCTAATCGCGAACTCCCAAGGCCATCACGATTTGCCTTCAACGAAAGAGCTTGCGAATCTAACGGATTGATACTAACGGTCTAACTCGCTGGATAAGATGGCGAGTCGGTAGATAGATCCGTCGGTGCTCTCTGATTACGTTGCAACGGGAATCTATGCTAGCCGCGGGGCGATCGGCAGGGCACTTTCGAGCAGTCGTCGAAAAAACTATAGCGTCCTCGTAGCGGACGCGGCGAGTGCAAGCGGGAGGGAGCGTGTTCTTGTGCGTTTGCACCGAGCGCTGCGCTTTTGAATGAACGAAGCGAGCGAGAGCGGGCAGCACCGCTAGCGCGTAAATATTTATCGCGGATAATCCGGACGTGCGGTGGCGTCGGTTCTCTATTGTGCCTGATGCCGGTGTGTGGCCTGGTGTCCTCTCTCTCTCTCTCTCTCTTCGTTGTTCTCCCGACAGACTTTTCCTCGTTTCCCGGCTCGCTCTCGCCGGGTCTGACCCTGAGGGACATTCCTGGCGTGACGCGTTAGGTCTGAGCGACGAAGAGAGAGAGCCAGACGACGACGACGACGACGACGACGACGACGTCGACGTCGACGTCAACGGGCTAGAGAAGAGCTTAGGCTGGTGAGCCACGGGGTTTCGAGCACGAAGTTTACACATTGTCATTTGGGACACGGCGCGACAGAGAAAGAGAAGAGACAGAGAATGAGAAAGAGCGGAAAGTAGAAACGGAGAGCCAAAGAGGGACAAGCGAGAGCAGAGGGCAGAAGCAAGCAAGAGGCAGAATTTCGGAGAGGGCTCGACGAGGGAGGAGCGAGAGGGGAAGGGATGGCGGAGAAGGAGAGAGGAAGAGAGAGGAAGACGACGAGTCTTCGATGGACCACTAGGATCCATCCCCACGAAGCAGCCGCGCTCCGTGCAGGGGTTGCTCCGGTGGAAGGGAAGCTCAGGGGAAGGTTAGAGGGGTGGGGGTGCTATATAAGTGCGGCGTGAGGGGGGGAGAGCTCAGTTCGTCCAAGAGAAGCGTATCGGTCACGTCGTTGCGACGATCGTTCTCGAGAATCCCACACGGAGCCACACACGGGACCCTTGTCCTCGCATATGGCGCACCGTGTGCTCTTCTTGTCTCCACACGAGAACAAAAAGGCTTCTCTACCTGCCCGCTGCTGCTGCTGCTGCTGCTGCTGCTTCACCGTCGACCAGAAGAAACCCAACCGCCGGCCAGAGATTCAAGGTGTTTTCGACCCCTCCGGGAAGCGAGAGACAGAGTGTCTATCTCTCTCTCTCTCTCCTTCTTGCGTTTGCTGTCTCCCTCTGTGCTACCCGCAACGGTAAGTACATACCCGTCAACCAGAGCTACCTTTTACATAACCTTCGAGCGCGATCTGCTCGAAGGGAAGCCGCACAATGACCGACCTGAAACGCGAGTAGTTTAAGATGAACGTGTCTGAAAGGGTGATTTTCTCTTTTTCTTTTTTTTCTTCGCCGAGGTCGGTCGCATTCACTACGAATCTTTCTCTCGGATCCAAAGTGCTCGGTTCGAGAATCGTCGGCCGAATAAAAGACCGGAGTTCGGTAATCGGAAAATCGAGGGGTTTGTTCGGGTCGGGGGATGGCTAGTTCGTAGAATGTTAGCAGGCAGAATAGTACACGCGGCAGATTTTGCCTGGTAAACCGGGCTTATCGAAGCCCGACGAGGGTTATTGATTGATCGATTGAGCTGGACCGTGGCTGCCACTGTAAAAGACGTGCGTAGATACTCGCCGGGTCGCCGACTAGCAGGACTGACGTCCATCGGCGGCCCTCCCCCGCATTCGCACTCATACACGGCGAGTCGCGTTCTCACACACCGACAGAGCACGACCACTTTCGTCTTCGATTCCGCCGTAATTCCCCGCGAGATCCGTCGTTACCGGCGGAATAACGCACGAGTGTCGAGCCTCCGCAGACACCTCTCTCTCTCTCTTGGTCTCGCTCACCTCCCCCGAGCGCACTTCAACGTTCCAATTTATATATTTAATTAGATCTGTTGGCGCGTCAAGTTGTCTCGCTCCAATTAATCAGAAGTAACTCGGCATGGATTAATTAATAGCACTGGTAACAGTCGGAACAGCTCGACGTGCCACCTCTCTCTTCCTCCTCCTCCTTCCCCTCCCCTCTCCCTCCCCCCAGGAACCACGACCAACAACCCTCTCGCACACACGCGTCGTCCATATTTGCTGTTAAATTTACCGATACCGAAGCTAATAACAGGGATTCGGTATATTTGATTGCCGATTGAAATTGGAAAACTCGCATTGAAATTACCGCTGTCGTCGAGGGCCATTGAAACGTTGCGCAATTTGGCCCGCGCTGATTGCATTGTTTTATTTCGCCGGTCGCGGGACAGAGACAGACAGAACTTCCCCGCGCCCCCGCAAAATCGTCCGTAGGAGCTCCTCTAGCATTTCAGCCGGTCGACTACTCGAAATCCCATTATTCACTGACGATTTTTCGATACGAACTCCCCGAATCGCAATTTCGAAAGTGCCCGGCCCTCATTTCGGTCCCAATTAAAAATGCAAAGCGCCCGGAGCTCCACGATTTTTACGTGCGAACTACAAATTGCTGTACAGAAGCTCTCGCCATTCAAATTAACATTTCATTGTCAATAGGATTCCGAACCGTTGGGCTGCGTCAAAAAGGAGGCTACGAAATCTTGACTTAAATAGTAGTCTCGCAAGAAATAATTAGATTACGTGAACTTATTTTCTTTTTGTAATATTCATTTGATCCCATTGATGCTTCAAACATTTGACATATTAGGAACTGCAACACGTATCCGAGAATATTTTTAGTTTTTTTTTTTTTTTTTTGAAAGCCTAGAACAGTTTAAACATTAGTCGCGGACTAAAACATGCTTTGCCACGGAGGGTCAAGGGATCTTCTCGATTTGAATTAGCCAATGCTACTACAAACAATCGATAATTAATCGTAGATAATGCATTGGTACGCTAGCAATACTAGATTAAATTTTCCCTTCTCTGATGATGAATTATTTATCCTCGGATACAGCGAATCTTCCTCTCTCCGAATTAATCTCACAATTACCATTACCAAATCTAGTAGAAAGTATCGGTAATTGCCGGTAGATAATACATGGAAATTATTCGAGCACATCCGGATCAAGCTCGTAAATCTTTTTCTCTGTAAATTCTGCTTTCTCTCTGTACCGAATTAGAATTACAAGGATGAATTATTTATCAGCGTTGCTCGTGTAGAAATTACAAGCGGGTCGGAATCTTTCTCGGGCGATCGAAAGAGCAGGTTTGCCTCTCCTCTACAAATGAAAATTACAAGGCAAACTCGAGTAAGAGAGAGAGAGAGAGAGAGAGAGAGAGTGAGAGATGAATTCCATTGGGATCTCTCGGGAGGTAAGGATCGCGCGCGGGGCAGCAGCAACGGCATCTTTTCTCGGTTGTTTCTTCTCCGGGGTTGGTTTCCAATTGTCGAACAATGAACCGGGGAGGGGGAACCGGGGCCGGACAAAGACGGGTCTGTGTTTTATCGGGCGCAATTTAACCGGACAGAAATGGTATTTCTTGCTTTACCGGAGAGAACAACTGATCGTTAAATAACGTCGAATGGACGCGGTCTGGCCGGACGGGAGAGAGCAGAGTAGCAGCAGCTCGCGGGATTAACGCGCGCGCATGTTCCATCCGCGATAGAATATTCGCCAGCTGCGACAGGAAGTCGAGTAAATGAATATTTTCGCTGAATGAAATTGTCTGGCGTGTGGAGAGCGGAGAGCAGACTCTCTCTCTCTCTCTCTCCCTATCTCTTTCTCTTTCTCTCTCTCTCTGTCCAACAACGTCCGTTAACGGCACACCGCTCGCTATCGGGCCGTCGACGACGACGATACGACCATTTAGCGGGCACGAACTGGGTCAAACGTCGACAAGAGAGAACCACCAGTTTCAAAACAAATATATTTCGTGCGATCGAAGGCCGTTCCAGATTTTCTGATATTATTATTTACGCTCGACGCTTCTGTCTCGAAATCGAACTCGTCATACGCACATTCCAGCTTCTCGATTCAACCGACACGGGACGAGGTTCGATTGTACAGCTTGTAGTTTAACGCGTTGATTTATTTCACAGTTATATCGTGACCAACCCCCTTGGAATACAATTTATTTGCAAACAATAAAGCGTGGGCGCACGATTCAATTTTATTTCAACAGTGGCTGGAAACTTACAATTTTTTTGTTTAAAAAAATTTGTTATTGTCCAATAGTACCGTTCCTCTTATTAAGTATGTTCCCGACGAGATACAATCGTCATTTCAGTAGAACGGTCTGAAACTCCCATTCAGAATTTCAAATAAATAAATGAATATTGTGTAAGTCTGTATTCTCTCTGGTGGCCGTGTATCGATAACGGAAGAGTAGAATTTTATTTCGGAGTTGATAACCGACGTGCGGATTTAACGGATTTATAATAAAAATGCGTGGAGCATAAACGGAATTTAAATGTCGAAATGTTATCGTCGACCTATTACAATTGTTGAAGGAAGAATTTTCATTTCGAAAATTCGAATTTCATTTCGGTATATTTCGCGATTAATACGGAAAATTTTTATTTTGCTTAAAGTTTCGCTGTCTATTCGCAACGTAGCAGATAATTAATGTATTGTGCTGGTAATGATCGCAGCAAGCGAGGCTCGATATTCGCACGGGTTCGCGCGGGTTTTCCGTTGAAATTTTCGGTCGTCGCGTCGCGTCGGTCCGCGCGCGAAGTGTGCTTTGCGGGGTCACAGCAGAGCCCGGCTTAATCCTGTTAACCTATCAACACATTCAAAGCCTTTCACGGCGCACAAAGATATCTTCATTCTCGATCCCATTAAATCCCTCCGTTCGGGACGAGCCGCCTTGAACGTCAAAGAGGGTAATCTTTCACGGCGAATGTTATTTGTTGCTTGCAATTCGTTGGCTGTCGCGTTTCACCGGTCTCGTTCTCTCGGCCCTGTAGAAAATTGCAACCGATGTGCCACCACGCTGTTTCGTCGATGTTTCAACGACGCGATAATTAGCTGGCTCTCGAGGATCGGTCTGATGAAAAATCGATACCAACTTTCTTTTCTTTTTTTCTCTTTGCGAGGACGTCGAGATGTATTTTTTCTCTCCTCTCCGCCGAGTTTTTGCATTCGGCCGAGTTAGTTGTGTCGGTGTGACAATAAAAGACATATTTTCACGTCTGTGCGCGCAAATTAATAAGGAAACGGGACATTGTGCGTATTCAACGATCAGAAACGAGAGAGAGAGAGAGAGAGGGAAGCCTCTCTTCATCTTGGAGGCTCTTTTCATCGAAATTCTTTTCTCTGCGTGATGGAAAACGCGCGCGACGAGGCGGCCCACCGTTAATTAATACTAATATGACCGTGCCTCATTAACGGTTACATTCATTAAATATTCACACCGCGTAGACAGCTTGTATCCGAGCCGCATCGATTCAATCGCATTGTGGAGAGGAGTAGCAAAACGAGAACTTGTCATCTCTCCTACCTTTCAGCTGCGTCTCCCTTCAGCCAGTGACGCGGATTCAGCCGCGTTCACAATAACACCTACCTCAAGGTTCCACCCGATGCTTCCACGAAGAATTCAAATTTAAATCCCGCCGGGGGGGGCGGGAACATTTTCATTTGAAAATTTAGACGGCGTAATGCCTGGAAATGTAAATATCTGCAGCTGGAAATTTACGCCTCTGCGGGCTTAAATGCTTGCGAGCTTAAAATTTTGAAGGGGTGAAATTTGTGGATTCTAAGATCTAGGATCTCTGAATCTTAATAATTTAAGCATATCAAAATCTAGGTGTGCAGAAGCTGGCGGTTCAGAACATTCAACTGTTTGGAAATTCGAGTCTCTGAAATCTTTTGTATTTACAAAATCTGCGTTTTTAAACATTTGTAGACTCTTGAATATTTGGAAATCCGAGGATTTAAAAATCGGAAAATCTGGGGATCGAAAAGTTTAAAAATCTGAGTATTTAAAAATTTATAAATCGGAGGATTTTGAGATTTAAAAATTTGAATACTTAAAAATTCGAGGCTTTGCGAGGTTTGAAGGCTAGTCGCCGCTCGGTTTACGTTCGCATTCGGTTCTGAAAAGCGGCCGTACCTGCGAGCAGAGGTCGATGGAGCGTAGCGGGAAGAGTCCGCGTAAAATCGACCGCACAATGGAAAAGTTGGAAAGACGGGAGATTTGTCTCCTCCTCTGGCACGTGTACTGCTTCCGGGGAATTTGCCCCGTGGCCCATTAATCTCTTTTTTCTCGTATAAATATATCGAGCGGCCCGAAAGTTTGGACGCGGCTGATCGGTCTTGGTCCGTATTCGAAAGGCCGGACGGGATTCTTGCCGGAATTCCGTGAACTCCGCTTCGAAATTGTTCTCCGCCGTGGAGACGATTCCTCCTGGAACGAGAGAACTAGAGAGAGAGAGAGGAAGAAGAAGAAGAAGAAGCCTAGGAACTGGGAGAACTCGTGGAGAGAGGCGGGAAACAATCGATCCCGTCCTGGAATAAAGTCGAAAGTTTATTTTAAACGGGGCCAGCTCTCGGGACAACTGTTCGGCTCGGCTATTAAATACTATTCCGCGGGCGTGAAGTGGCTCCGGGCTTATATCTGCCAGCGGAATTCCGAATTAATATTCGCTATAGAACCCGCTCACCGGGACTCTCTGGATTAATAAATAAAGCGACGACGTTTTTCATTCAAATTTTCGCTCGCTCGCGCCCCGTACTATTCAAATTCTACGCGGCTTTACGCGGACTTTCATTAAAACCGTAATTTCCTTTATCATCCCTCTTCGACGAATTAATTTTATTCCTCGCGGTTCTCCCTTTTTACCGCGCGAGTACTCTCCCTCTCTGTTACCTCGTTAAAATGCACTCTCGCTCAAAACCACGGGTCTACCTCCTCCTTCGATCCCCGTACAATGCTTCGAAATTGTTCGTTCGGTCTCCTCCTTCACGTGGACTTCGGTCAATAAGGTTTATTCCCCTGTTAGAAATTTCGATATACAACTCACAACTGTCTTTAGTGCGAACGATCCTTCAAATACAAAATATTGCAGCATCTAAGACAGAACACGGATAAATTTAGAGTTCTATGTATCGTATGAGGGTCAACTAAAAAATAGACTGATCCGACAACTTTTACAATTTTATTACAAAATAATCAATCGCTCCACTACGGTTGAAAAAAGGTTTACGAGTCCTTTTCGCAGCTTTTCCGCGCAAGATTGTTCAACGCGTATCGATTCCGTCTCGCCGATGACGGAATGATTTGTGTTTCATACTGGCGCCGTAATATATACACAGAGAGAGAGAAAGAGAAAGAGAGATTCGCGCGATCGCAGCTAGGAATCGGCGTTTCGTACAGGACGCTTCGCACAATGGCCAGGCCGGTGACAATGGCGTCGTTAGCGATGGCCTCGGGCTGCTCCCTATCCCTCTGCCTCCCTCTGTCTCACCCCCTGGCTGTATCACCCTCCGCACGCCCTTCCGTCTCTCTCTCTCTCTCTCTCTCTCTCTCTCTCTCTCTCTCTCTCTCTCTCTAGCTCTCCCCACCCACGTTGCTTTCTCTGTTTCTTTCCGTGTATACACGTCACAGTGTCTTGCTTCTTCCACCCTCTCGATCTTTCCTCCCTTTCTTCCTTCATTTTCTTAAACTTGCTCTCCCTTTCGCTCTCTTTCCCTATCTTCCTCTGCCACTCTCCTCACTATCTCTCCCTCTCTCTCTCTCTCTCTCTCTCTCTCTCTGTCTCTCTGTCTCTCCTGTTAACCCCTCTGCTAGCCCGGTCTTTGTCGGACCAGCGCGGTAGCGTGAAATGCAAACGTCCAGGTTCAAAGCTGACGAGGAGAAGCTTAGCGCCGGCGCTAACCGAACACGTAGCTTCCACGGCCTCGACTGCGATACCGACAGAGAGCAAAGCAACTCTCTCCGGCCAACCAGGCGATATCGTAATGATCACTCCAGAACAGGCCCCGTGTGTGTATCGCATCGTTGAAAACCGCCATCGCGGGATACGCGTTCGGTGTATCCCCCCACCCCCACTCCCGCCCCCATCCGCCGTTGTCGCTCGTCGGTTTTTCGTGGCGCCGCGCCGCGCGCTTGCCTCGAGGAAACAGGATTTTCAGGGGATTTGCAGGCTGCCGGGGGACGCGTATAAACGTGGATTAAAAAGCGAGTATTTTCCTCCGGCTCTCGCTTTCTCCCCGCAGTTCGTCCGTCCGCGCCCGCTTTAAATAGTTGTACAGCTAATTACGCATAATACAATTTCATCCGCGATTATCGCGCCGCGCTTGACCCGACACCGTTCCGTGCCCCAGTAATTAACTCCGAAATAACTCGGACATCGTTCTCACCCCCCCCCCCCCCACCGATGTACGGAAAGCGCCATGCTTCACCCCCATGGGCCGATCCCGTCGCGGAAAAAAGCTGTGCTAAATACGTAGAATGAGAATTTTTCCTGAGAACTTTTGTCGGGCAGCAAAACTGAATTTTTATGTTTGCCAGTCATTTTAGGAACATTCCTGTTCATGCATACCGGTCTTTTAGTTACAATATTCTATTAAATGCAATGTATCCTGTAGGCAAAATTTGAGAAAAGATATTTTCACAGAAAAGTTGCAAGCACTTGATTTCGTCGCATTATTAAATCGTCACACATATGCGACGCGAACGCGTTAACGACTAATTATTCAATTAGCACTCGCACCGACAAAATTTGGATTTCGTCAATTTTATTAGTCTCGTGTCTCGCCTCTTTAAACTATAAAAGTCGCCCAGTTAACGGTACATGCAGTCTAGCTTGTCTGACCACTGCAGACCACTTCTACTTCACCGCAGACTCAACGGGCTCGAACAATCTCTCGTACTTTGACCTAAATTTTCCCGAAAACAGACGATCCTACGTAAATACCTCTTACGACATTTTCGCGCCGCAGTTTCTTCGCGTATACTCTCCTACTCGGAGATAATGAACACCGCGTCCAGCGCACGGCGCCACGATTTTTCCAGCGCCCTCAATTCTTACGATTCTGTTTCGCCGCGCAGAAACGAACAGCGTGATCCATCGTTTTAATTTCGCTCGTAACCGCAACGTCGCTCGCAGCGAGGCTGGCTCGTTCGCTCGCGGCAGCTAATTAAAATCGTTCCGCGATTCGGCTCCATTCTCTCCGGCTGCCATTAAATCCATACTAATTCGGCGAAGAAAAGACAAACGGGCTGGATGCAAATCCCGGTGTGGTCGGCCCCGGCGCAGGGGGAGAGGAACCGGTGGCTTAGCGCCGGCGCCAACCGAATCTCTGCAACCCCGAACTACCCCTATATCGACTGGAAGGTGCCTCGGCCGGTGTGATACCGTGTAATGATCTCGGCCGCGATTCATTGCTGGAAGGCGAGAGGAGGCCGGCAGAAAAAAGGAGCGGGAGGTAAAAGGAAAAAAAAATGGAGCGGTCGGAATCGCGCGCCCTTTCAGCGCGGATGACAGGGGAAATCTGGAGAACGACACAGCGGGCGAAGAACGGTCTCGCACTTGAAAGCCATTACTCGCCGGAACTTTCCTCCCTTCGACTCTCTCCGCCTCGCCCTTTCTCTTCTCCTCTCTGGCCTCTTTAACGCTCGCAATCCCCGTCGATTCGCGCCAACCGCGCCGCGAAACGACTCGACGCGATTTTCAATTTCCGCCGCCGTTTCGAGCATAGTTTCGAGGAATTAAAGCCGAGGGAACAGGCGCTGAACGGGCACGGAACGCCTAGCAACAATTTATTCGATGCCCTTAAACCACCCGACGAAGATCACGGAACGGTCAGCTGCAGCGATCCTACTCGGACGGGTTAATTAACCGCTGCGGTAACTCGAGAGCGTTGCGGAAGCAGAAAGAGAAACGGGGCTGGGAAACGGGGGATCGGTGTTGGAACACTCGCGAAATGATATCGTCGCACTCGAGTCTCCCTCTCTCTCTCTCTCTTCTCTTCTCTTTCTATCCCAGGCCCTTCCGCTTCCTTCTCCTGGACCGTCGATTTTCGTTCGCTAAATTCCTGGCCCGGACACCCACGGACCCTACACCACCACCCCGTCTCTGCTCGCTCTCTGCTTGCCGTCCAACGCAACCCCCGTCGCCCGAGATTTACTTCGGTGCACCGCTTTTCACGTGCTCGTTCGACTTTGCATCGCCGCCTTCGATAATCCACCGTTTCTCGATTTTTACCGAAGCTTTTAACCGAATCCCGCTGCACCAGATTTTATATTCTAGTTTGAATCTCGCGTTAATGCGTGGCGGCATTGTTCCCTGCACGTGTATTATCGGAAAAACCGGCGGGAAAGTAAAGCTACAACGTTGATTAAACACGTCACTTCATACGGAAGTGACACAATTTTCCTTTCGAAACCGACGATACAATTTTTGCGATCAATACTCACGGATACCGTATGGTCGTTGATTGTTTCACTCGCGTGTGTATTCATTTGTTGGTCGGCTGGTTGTTGGTTGTGTCGTTCGCAGATTTATTGATTTATTTGTTCAACGAACATTTTTGTCGCACAAAATCGAAATCAACACAACCTTGTCGTTTTGAATGCCTTTGAAGTTTAGCGTTTCGGAACGAAATCAACAGTGTAGCACCCGATTATTGGTATAAGGGTTGAAGTGCACGGGATTTTAATGAGCAGTCGGGCGACGACACGGTTTTTGATTATCTGCTTAACGGAGAAAAGCTATGCAGCCGGGAGTGTCGGAAATTTGTGCAGGCCCAGCAAATTAGCAGGGGTGTCCTGTCGGCGAGCATTCGAGGGCGAAGTTTGTCTTCGGGAAAGAATCCGGGGGTGCGAGGAGGCGGGAGGATCGCGCGGCTAACAGGATTTTCGGATTAGGGCAACACGCTTCTGGTAATTGTTTCCTTGTCTCTCCGGCGAATCCCGGGACAGGGTTCCCGAAATTGGTATTGGAGGAGAGGATCTCTCTTTGCGTGGGGAGCGAAGTCGAAGGCGAGAGAGGACCCGCTCGTTTCTCTTTCCGCCTTCGAGCTGGGAGCCGTGAACTCGCTACTAAATTAACTCGCTAACCCCGTTAAACACAGAAAGAGAGAGAGAGAGAGAGAGAGAGAGAGAGAGAGAGAAGAAGGGAGGTGGCGGCGGCGGAGGCTACGTCTTTCTCCGGAACGTCGACTACTGAATCACGATTCTAATACAAACAAAACGAGGGAAAAGAAAACCGTAGAACCAAATCCTACGGTGGCTTGTTCGTCTAACCCCGTGCGAACGGTGCGAGGCCACTCGAATGAGAAAGAGAGAGAGAGAGCGAGACGAGAAGAGCGAACGTGTCCGAGTAGTGCTCGCTGTTTCTGCTTCTACGGGAACACAAAAGCTTCTTGCGTAAATGCCGTATTCCGGCCCCGGCATTCCGCGGAACCGTAAGTAGAATAGGCAAGCACGAGCAGACACGTCCGCCAATTCAATTCCGAGGCGTTTACGTCAAGTATACAGCGGCCCGTGAAAGCGTTCGCACACCGGGATGCAGTTTATCCAATTCAACTTTATCGCTCTTTTTATAGATACGCGCAATTAACCGGGGAAAAAACGTTCTCATAAGTGGATTACGATACAAAATTGATCTTGTACCGTTCCGTCGTATGGTCTATTTAACGGTGGTGAAAAATCAATTACTTGTCCGTAGCTCTCCACAATTCATAATCTTGCTCACTATCCTTTTTAATTCTCAACTTGTGACCAATTTCTTCTGCTACAAGAAATTTAGTCACTAGACTGCACAAAATTACATTTAACAGTGTTTACTCGATATATGTCCAAAACACGGGTCTAGCCACGGACATATATCGGTCAGGAGGTACTATTGTTTCAAGGTCTCACGAGGTATACCCCGCGGAAGTGGAGATAGTTCTGGGACTTTTATCGGCTAGGCATTTGGTACATATATAGAGTAAACACCGCACTGTTATTGAAATTACGAGGAGTCATTTAAGAAACATAATGGAACAAATTTCGTTGCCCAAGCCTCTATTATACTGATAATTACGGACGAACTACAAAGTGTTAACATGTTTTAAGACGACATTCACCAGATACTTTTAATGCTTACCTTTTTAGTCTTAATAACAATCTTTCTACTGTTTCAAATTTCCTATAAATAGACTGTGGATTTTATGCATGTATGGCAAATATCGTCCAATTTACAACAGTAACATCATCGCATTAAAACGAAACCACCAACCAGAAAAATGAAACCCCTATTTGATTTCGGTAACCCGGTACAATGTTGTCTCGCATGAAGAGCAGCTCGCAGTCTATAAAATTAGTGGAGAACTATTTCCGGATCAATCTGATCCGACCGATGGGGATTAAAATAAAGGTCTCGGTCATAAAACTTCTTTGCCCGGGAACACTCTGATTAAAATATGTGTATGAGTGAAATCGAACCGTGTATTCGGTTTTCTTAGGTAACGAGCAATTCTATTCTCTCGCGCGCGGAGTCTTCGTGTTCCAGATTTTTTCGATATTTTATTTCTCCGGCATTGTCCGTCCCAGGAGTCCCGATACCACGAGGAGAGCGCGGCGATTCACGGTGAATTCCGGTTTCGAGCATCGGAGGCTTTAATTACCCCGATAAAACGTCGGCGTCCCGCGCTCGTCGCGGCAATAATGCTCCGGCCGTCGGAGCGATTTACCGTTTCGCGGCCAACAAATTGTTTCCGCGCGTTGTCCCCCTCCCCCCGCGGGTTCCCTCCCTCGTTCTCTGTGTTCACCAATGTTTTCTGCACCGTATCGGAAAGCTCTTTGCGGTTTGTTCGGTCGGCGACGTTACTCTTTCCGCGCGCTTCTCCCCGTCGACTATTAACCGGTTTCTCTCGGTTCTTTCTCCAACCCCCGGCCGAAAGTAATGCGGTTCCCGTACTCATTACCCGGCCGTTCTCAAACCGAGCGTAATCGATACCCGATCGGAACACGCTTCCCTTAGGAAAGACGGCTGCAGTGGCGTCGTCGTCATCGTCTAAAAAAAAAAAGAAGAAGAAACCCCCGGGGTAAAACAGGAGAAAAACGGGACAGGATAGTAACCGGTATTTCGAGATCGAGCAAAGAAACCTCGAGGGTTCTTCAGAGCGGGGGAGTATCGGCTGGAAAAGTGGCTGTTTCACGAACACAGCCGAATGTCGGTGCACCTTCGAACGAGGGCGACTTGCGGGGGTGGAAAGCTGCCTCTCCGAGTCACGCCGATCGCGGTACACCGTTTCAAAGAGTTTCCGCGGGATCAAACGGCTTCCGGCCCCTTGCCACGGGCCCGCTAACTCGTCCGAGTGATAAAATCGGTATTTCATGGAGCTCTCTCCCCCCTGATCGGCCACGGGGAACTGCTGTGATTCGTTCTCCGACATTTCAAACTTGACTAGCTTACGCGTTAAGGACGATTCACGCTATACTGCACGGGCCGACACTCACCGTCAACGAAACGACCCTTCGAAACATTGTAAAATTAAAAATTTGTAAAGCTGTACAATTTCGAATCGTTTGGGCCAATATTAAAAGAGTTATAGTTGGACTGCGGATTTTATGAATTTATAACAAAAATGCATAAGTTTAACCCTTAGCACTCGAATGACGACTGTATGCGCCTCTAAAAATTGCTGTATCATTATTCAAAATATTTTTTACATTATTAAATTTGTTTGTATTTAATAAATTACTAAACATTTCAGTACTGTACGAGTAAATTGCACCATTTTCGTATGAAAATATAGCATGAAAAATCATATAGCATGAAAAAATATATATAGAAGGGAAATATTCTAGGTCGGACGAAATGTTTCGTTTTAGAATTAAAATGGCTTCGGGTGCAAAGGGTTAAAATAGAAAAAAATAGTAAATAGGTTGCAAGAAGATTTATCACTTGAATAGCGGGAGACCCCTGGTCCATCTGGACTAAATATATTTTAAAGGCATCGGCTAATTATTCCCGATGATTTTTTTCCATCGAAAGTCGAACAACTGGGTGCATCGAGAAAATCAAAATATCCAAATGGGATGTATTCTCGGTGTTAAAACGATTAATAAGGAAACTAAATTTTTTCCGCAAAGATCCGCAGACCAGCTATAATAAATTCATCTTGATGGCCCACTAAGGGGGTAGATACAATGCAAAATACTCTGCGCAAGCTTCCTCGGAAGGAAACCAGTTGCAATTAGGTACGAAGCTGGAAAGTAACCTGATTTTCGAGTAGCGTGGAGTGCATCCAGGGCAAATTCAAGCCGCTCGGGTCGACTCATCGGGCTTCGATGCTCGCGGAACGGTTTGCGAGAGCGGGGCTAATCGTACGGTTCCGAGTGCAGCGGCGCAACGATTTTACGAGCAAGCACCGGCTAATATCCGAAACGCCGTTGAATAATGCATGCGAACACGCGGGGGCTCGAATGGAAGAAATCGAGGCGGGAGAGCGCGGAAAGCGGGGCTGTTTTCCGTTGTGTAACTCTTGCAACGAGGTTAAGAGACGGTATCAAGCGCGATTTTAACTTTATCCTGGGGATCCACGGTGCGCAACCCGAGGCGCCCGCGACAAAACAACCTGAACGCGATGAGGCACGCCAGCCGCCGCCGCCGCCGGAACTCCTCTGACCGCGATACAAACCGGAAAGTTGCGCAGAGGGGAAACGAAGACGATTGTTCGCCGCTGGTTTGCGTCCAGGCTCATACGCGGATTAAACGGAATCTACCAGCGTGTCCGGTTTTTCGAGCATTATTTTCCAAACTGCTGTTGCCGCGCTCCTAATAACATTAGGTCGTCCCATAAGTTCGTTCCGTTTACTCTTGTACCATTTAAATTGTAACAATAAAATATGTAATCACCCTTTCATTCCACGACCTCTTCTGATCGTTTTGGCAAAGACATCATACCGTCACTATAAAATTTCTGCGGTTTTTCATTAAAATACTTTCCAATGGTGAATAATATAAACATATCCACGGCACGAACTTAGGGGACGACCTAATATCAGAGATTCAATTTCTATTCGGATGCTTTATCGTAATAACCGGACTTCGTGCAAAATAAAAATTCTCTCCGGCGATTTCTTCAAATAATTTCAACATGTCACGAATACTACTTGAAATCTTCTGATGTTGTCACTATTCTATGTTTCACTAAACTCATTTTGAACGCACAGTCTTGCAGGCTGAGAGAAATTACCGCGCCATTCGAATATCGAGTCGTATTATTACACGCTCCTTTATAATAAATCCAGCAATTTCATTGTCCTGATTCTGGAGGAACATTATAAGTGTTTCGAGAGAGGATTAAACCACGTCTACTATTAATGTTCCAAGATGAATCAAGCCCGAGGATAAATTCCTTACGGAATAGCTCGGCTTCGAATGCTCTTATCGATTATTGAATTATTGTCGAATTGCTAAGATGATTAAGAGGCGAAATCAATTTCCACTTAACTCTGTCGAGTCTTTTGGGATCGCCGCAGACAATGCGTCTACTCCGCGCAAAGGTCTTCGCGGTCTATCAACAGTAACAAAGCTCTCCAGTATAACAAAATTTCCTGAGATCGTAGATTCCGGTTAAGGGGTTGCAGCATCGGTAAGGGTGGACGTTTTTCCCGGTTTCGGTGCACAGATTGCGCCGGAATTGGCAGCAATCGTCGCGTGTGGCTCGCTTCGAATTGACCGAGGAACCGTGGGGACAAAAATCCGATAAAAGTTGGAGAAAGAGGAGGAGCGTACAGAGACGACGGTCGTTGAAAGAAGAAAGAGGAACAGAGAGAGAGAAAGAGAGAGAGAGAGGGTGCGCGTCGCGGCGGTTCGAAATCGAACAATGAAAGCTCGAGTGTCCTTGGGGAGTAGCGGCGGGAAAAGTGGCTGTTTTACGAGCACAACAGAGTGCGCGACTGGTCGCACAATGTGACGACTCGAGAGAGGAAGAAGTTGAAGTTGGGCCCCCGACGTCCGTCGACCGTCGACCGTCGACCGTCGACCGTCGTGTCGTCGACGCGTTGCTCTCGCTGCCATACTATCTCGAGGACGCGTCGCGTCGTGCGTTCGAGACACGTTCCACGGATCAAGCACAATACCCGATGGCCACCGTCCGTTATTTACAGTTATTGCGCCGCTGTGTATCGCGTGCGTCCCCGCATTCCGGCTACCAATTCTATTCGCGTGTTCTACCCCAACACCACCACCCCCGTCCACAACGGGACTACCCCCTGAAACACAGAGAACGGGTGGGGAGAAGCGTTAATTCACCCTGCTACTGACGCGGACAAATGGTAGCTCGTCTTTGAACCGCTGGACCCTGCCTCGTCGAGATCCCTGATGGACGTAACATTTTTCTCCCGGCTTTAAATTATCGGATTTATGCTCCACGGCTACCACCGCACTCGCCTCTACCCAGCTTCAATCTTCCCAGTTATAAGGCACCACCGCTCGAGCTCCAGCTCTTTGAACACTGAATTCTTTCTCGAGATACTGGAAAACCGGAGAATTCTAGGGAAAAGTAGGAGACCAGAATTCTCGATCCTTATCCAGCAGATTTACGTAGCAACCATGCCCTTCCATGGAAATTTAGCTCCTACAAATTCCTTGCCAGCTCTTTCGATTTATCACGTTGCACACGTGATTCCAGCTGGAATAGTCCTAAGCAATGGAAAATGTTCGACTACCGTTCTACCGTTCTATTGGACAATCCTAAGGCAATGAGGGTTGCCCGAACTTGAACGCTAATGCTGTAGATTTTGTGCCAAATAGTCTCCTTCGCTACTACCTCCTTAGAGTCAAGATGAAATACAAACGCCGTTAATAAATCATCCATTTCAAATTTCTTCCGTCGCATAGTGCGATGAAAGTGTCTTTGCAGTGAAAATAAAATACAAATGCAACTCCTACTCTATCTGTCCGGCGTCTCTTGCGTTGTACGGTGCAAGAAAAATGTCTTTCGCCACCAACAAAATTCTTTTCGCTCGAAACGACATACGAATGCTGTCAATACTCGATCTATTCCGCATTTTTAGCGCGCGTTACGCAAAAATTGCCGGTCCACCGTGCCTCACCGGCAAAAAGCATTAAAATCGCCAGCTGGGAGATCAGTCAGTCGCGGATCCATTAGATCGTCATCGAGCGGAGAGCGCGATCGCGAGTAAAGCAGACTGCCTCTCGATGATTCAAGGGTCTCCGGGTGTTTCGCGGGTGCTGCAGATACGCGACGTTAATTGTGAAAATTTCGAAGGCAACCGCGGTATATCATCGTTTGGCCGGACACACCGCGTTCGTTTGGCTGTTGCCGCTCCCCCCCCCCCCCCCTCCCCACACGCACACACACACACGCACACACCGGTTGTTCGCCTCTGTCTCTCGGCGTTGCTCTCTCCTGCTCCGTTATTTTTTTTTGTTTTTTGTTTTTGCCATCCCTTGCACCGCCAGCAGACCGGGCGACGATCGATCTTTGTCACCACCTGCGAGCAAACAGTCGCACGCAGGCTAGCAGGCTAACAGGCACGCACCACCCTTTGGTTTTCTGCGTGTGTGCCCGTGGCAAACACGGGATCCCAGACAATGCAGGACGGGGCGAAGGATTCATATTTCCCAATGCGCCCCCCGCGCTCCGGCCAGAACCGCTCTCCCAGGGTGAGAGAGGGAGGGGGACAGAACGGGACAGAATATACTGGCTGGCTCTCGCGAACACAGATAAACCTGGCGAGAGGGTGAGAGACCGGAGCGAGAGAGAGAGAGAGAAAAGAAAAAAAAGCGGGCGCACGGCGCGAAAGTCGCTGCGGGCTGTGAAACTTCGGAATATGGAGACGGAATAACCGATATCGAAGAGACCGGGAGCAGATACTGCCTAGGAGAGAGGGGGAGAGAGAAAGAGAGAGATCGAGAGAAATAGAGGAGAAAGATTCCGGTGGCCGGAGGAGCGTGCAAATATTTTTCCAGCCCTGGGAAAATCGAGCCTCTCCTCTCTCTCTCTCTCTCTCTCTGTCGCTCTTCTCTCCTCTTTCCATACTTTCCCAGCCAACCGCCCCCCCCCAGCCTCGCACGCCCCCACATTTCTACGAGTCGCCTTACAATCTGGATATCTCTGTATTTGCTCCGAGTCCTCGTTCACCTCCTCTTTACCTCGTTCGCCGCTTCTTTTCAATCTGTTTCACTCGAGGCGCCAACCTCCTCGTTCCTCCATCGATCCTCGGCGCCGAGGCAACTTTGATCGAGTGAGACACTTTCGCGAGACCGGCCGCCCCCTTGGATTTCTTTAATTCCACCTCTCTTCAGAGAGAAGCGAGAGAGCCCCTTCTCACGGATCTGCATTAATCAAGCTTCTTTTCGGATCGACAACCGACGCTTCTCACGATTTTCACCTAATCATTCACGATCCTCGTGACGTCGGAAATTAAGCGAGCGCGAGCTTCGATCTCTGATGGATGGGCGCGTAGCTACTCGAAAGAAAATACGGACAGCGTATTCTTCCATTATTCTGCGTATCTTGGGGATAATCGAATCGAACAAAAATTGCATCGAACGAGTCAGTTTTCTCCGAATTCAATTCGATAATTGACGCAAACTGGGCGAGCCGTTTTGAGCTTCAATCAAAACATTTACAGTGATGTCTCTATACCTGTCGCCAAGACTTGTATGATAAACGTCGCAGAATTATCCCCACTACCGCAGAGTTTGAGGGACCGCGAAGCTCGGGAGGCCTCGGTCGCCGAGGAGTATAAACATAACACGGGTCTGACCCGTGTTGTTGACATATATCGAGAATCCACTGTACTTGCAACAATATAGAAACCACGCGAGCAACTCGTTCGTTCATAGGTTAACAAGATCTTGGGAAATTGTCTGATCGACAATCAACAATATACAGCGACATATAACGCCCACATCAACGAGCAAAATTCCACTAAAAAGAGAACCAGGGTCTTCTATTACATACAGATAAAAATTAGTAGATCAAATTCCAAAACGGTGAAAACATTCCAAGAATTTCAACACACCAATTCCTTATTTTTGACTTGTAGAAATGATTAAGGAAGAAAATGGTATTCGGTAATGGCTTCGGTATTTTGCAATGAGTGCGGACAATTTTGTACAAAAATCCGCTAATGATGAATGAAATGCATTGAGATAGTATTAACGCCTTCCACTACGACCAATTTGACGGTTTCAGTGATCAGAACTTCCTTGTAATTCGTAACTTCCTGTTCGGTCCCACACAGACCGAACGTGAGATTTACGATCTAAACGCGACGGTCCCAAGAGTTTGAGTGTCATCGGACACCACTTCGAGACCTCCGTGAGCGAGCCCATTGATAGGGCAATATACAAATATCTCGTTTTCCAGACCATGTTTCCCATATCCTTCACACGTAATCCATTTAAACAATCTAAACAGAGTTCCACCAAATCGCATCCCTACTCCAACGACCAAATGCGCCACGCACTAACCAATTAGAAAAGAGTCCGAGCAAACATTATACACGACACCGAACCCCAGAACGCTAAAATACCTCGAACCGAGAACACACAAATCGCTCGCACCAAAAACACGTCCATCGATCTCGAAAGGTTCTCGAACCATACGCGTCGCACGTTCTCGCATAGTGTATCTTGTCGGTTAACTGTGATTGTTAAGTTTTTAAATGTATTGAAGTTGCTGTTGCTATAACGTCGAGTTCATTTCAATCAGACGTTGTTACCTCGTAACCTCGTCACGGCCCCGATTATCGTCGCGAGCAAGCGGAACGGGACTTACGATATTTCGGACGCTGCACTTCCTAAAAAAAAAAGGAGAGAACTCATATCTATTGTATGCCTATATGATCTTCAATAGCTGTACACTAACAACGCCAAAATGGAATTTTATTTCGGTTTGAAGAAAATTGATAACATACATATTTTGTAAGGCAAGGGGTTAAAGAGCGAAGTACATTCCGAGGTCTGCAAGAAACACGTTTCTGCCAGAAAAACGGAAACTACAACGAACACAGAAATTATAGAAATCTTTCGAGTGAAGAATTAAAGGATAGTAGAACATACCACGGGCTCTCAGGTTGCTAATGGAGATGAAATCGCGAAACCACAGTGTTTAGCGGCCCACGGTGTTTGGCGAACGGCAAATACCCAGTTCGCATCTCGTTCGGGAGGCGAGCATCATCCGCGTCGACGGAAGGCTTCCGTTTTCGCGGCCGAGTCTGACGAGGCACGCGCGGTTAATTAAAGGCCGGGCCTCGAAGTTAATTAGCGAGACGTCGATACCGGGCGTAATTAGCGATTATTACCGTCGAAATCTCGCGAAAGAGAGAATGTCTCGCTGCGGAGAGAAGGTGGCCACCAAGCGAACGAGCCTCTATACACACCCCGACGGATTTTAATTAATTCGATTCGCGGCTTTGCCGTGCGCAATGCGCGCGCAACCCGTTTCCGGACCTGGGTCAACGATATTCTCGTACCAGTCGATTTTCGCGTGCCCCGGCACTCTTACGCGCGGAATCTCGCGAGCGCAGGCGTCTTCGACGGGCGATTCTAATGGGTAAAATGATCCCACTCCCACTCCCCCCCCCCCCTCTCACTCTCTCGCTTTCTCTCTCGCTGCGTGGAAAATCCTTCGGTCCACTAACGATCCGACAACGCGAGCTTAATTATTCGACATCCACCGCCGTTGATGTCGACGTCGTTGTCGATCGACGACGGTTTCTCGCTAATCAAAAGCCGCCTCTCGACGGGTCCCGATCGGACCCCCCGGTCCTCTCGATATCTGCCTCCGATTGGTAATTGAGGAGATACCTTTGAAGGAGCATCGTGTTTATTGAATAACCAACGCGCTTTTCCCATTGTCCTCTTCCTTTTGCTACTGCGAGACAGGTGTAATTGGCTTCGGGGAAGGCAGACGAGCAGCGAAAACGATTCTCCCGTTGTCTTTTGGCGGAAACCGTTCCCCGAGCCCTGAAAGCATTCTACAAGATACCGTAGGACCCCTTATAATATTAGTGGGACCCATAAGTGATCAATTATTTTCAAATCTAAAACAAACTTTGTAGTAAATACAGGTTTTCATTTCTAAATTTATTATATAATCTCCATCATTATCAAGGACAGTTTGCCATCTTTCCTGCAAATTTTCAAACCCCCTCTTATAGAAATCCAGGGTTCATGAAGCAAAATATGACTCAAGGTGCCACGTTACATCTTCTATAGAAGTGATAATCACCGGCAGAAAACCTTCTGAACCAACGTTGACACTTGTTGACCTTCAACACATCTCCATAAACATCGCAAATTTTCTTTGTTGTTACCGTTGCATTAAGTCCCGCATGAAAATGAAAAAGTGTGCAATGACGAATATGATCCTCGGAAGATACGGACGCCGCCTTTTTATTACAGGGTTGTAAAAAAAATTATACTTTTTAGAATATTTTGAACACAGGCTGCTTTGCCCAAAAACTGTAAAGGAATATGTGTTTCCTCTTCAACGATCGGTACAGAACTAAAGGCAAAACAAATTCTTTGCAAATAATTGATTACTTATGGGTACCCCTAATACTACAAATGTTCAAGTTATTTGGAGATTTACTGCAATGCACATGAGAAAACTACGGGGAACTTTACGCAAAATAAAAATTGTTTTCGTTGATTCGAGGCGGGATAGAAATGTCTCTCATTTCTTAATAATTTGATATTCTCCAATTCTTTCAATCTTTTTACTACCTTAAATTTTACATATTCCATTTTGGGAAAGCTGTTTGCCAATCGCTGCAAAAGTCGGTAGGATCTATTCGGATCCTTTTCGAAGTTTGAATTTGCTAAAAGGGGGAAAGAACAGGAAAACGGACGCGTGGGTGGAGAGGACAGCGAGGTACGTCGAATCGCCTCGAAGGATTGATCGTTTTCACGCGGTCCGTCGAATGCGGGACACGCGAGAAAGCGTGTAATTAATTTGGGGGAGGGGCCAGGGGGCGTTCGTGGGGGCGTCTGGGCAAACTCCAATCAAAGTGTGCAAATATTAGAAAGCATATCGCGGCGGCCCGCCATGGCCCGCTAGCACGACGCTGCTGCCTCTCTCTCCCAACCAATTACTGCGTCCGGCTGATACGATGATCGCACGCGGAGATAACAGAAATTCGAGTCGGTTATCGTCGGGCCTGCGAACGTTCCTACGATCGCCGGAAGGAAAAAAGAAACGGGGTATCGCTGACTACGAGGAAAAAGCTAGTCGAAACTGCGGGCCCCAATTAACATAATGCGTCTAATTGGTAACGCCGCCGCGCTGCGGTGGAACGACTGCAACAACTTTTCGATATGGGCGAGGTTCGCGTTTCGTGTTGACCATTTTCCTCGAAGGAAAATTGTTTCCCCGTCGACGGCAGGGTGGTGTTGGGAAAGCAATGGAGGCTGTTTCCAGCCACGTAATATTACGCCCGGTCACGCTTTCAGCATCCCGAGGAGCTGGACGACATATTTTATTACTTATTCAGCCGGGCCGCACGTACACCGGGTGCGCTGCTCCCCAGGGGTTTTTCCATGGTCATGGTGTAGCGGACCATGGCATCGATGCCAGGCGATTTATAAATCCCGGCGCGCTTTAGAAATTAACGCGAGCCGGTGCGCGCAATTTTTATCCTCGACAGGGTCGCGTGTCAACGGTGGCCAAGATATTTATGAAAATTTGTGGGATTTTTTTTCGGGGAAAATACCGGTCGAGTAATCGGACACGTGCTTCTACCCTCTGCATCCTGAATCATCGTTTTCACTGTTCGCTATTCTCTTCGTCTGAAAAATTCTGCTTTGCATTTCCTCCGCTATTAAAATCGGAAGATACAGTGTTTGACGGTACAGCAATATTTCAATAGAAATTGTAGGTTAAATGTACCTTTCGAATGTAAAGTTTAACCCTCGTGAGGTACACTGTCCTACAAAAGGCTATACAAAGTCTGAAAGGAAATTCATTTTACTCGTGCAACTATATCTGGATCTTTAATTTTTTAATTCCGGAAAGGTAGAGGACGATTCCGCAAGGAAAAGGAAAAAATAGGTCAGAAGTGTAGAATACGTTTTCCCTGTACGTGGCTCCATTTCCAAGAGAAACGAGGTTTAAAATTCCTGAGGCGCGCGGGCTATTGAATAGGTTACTGCTGGCAAGTCTGATCCTGACTTACCATTTCTACTTCGCCTACGTACCAGTGCTCGCGTGCTCGACGAACTTCGAGCTCCATTTTCTCGGAAAATGAAGCCTCTTGCGAAAAAAATGTTATTCTACACTTCCGACTCGTATTTTCGTGCAGAATCACCTCCCTTTATTATACTTGCTCCATAACTGACCCGGCGCCGTATAAACCGGCTTAATCAACGTCATTACAGAAGTTTGCTCTTTCCAAAGTAAACGAACGAAATTACAAGAAGATTGGAAGGAACGATTCGATATACAAGGAGAGAAAAAAGAGCGCGTAGGGTCGTTTCAACTTTGAACGAGATCCGAACAGCCACCGTTCCGAAGATAGAAGATTGCGAGTGCTCGCGACCGCGTCGGATCTCGTTCAGTGACAATTACCCCGGGAAAGGGGATGATCCAGCGACGCAGGGTCGTCGTATATTATCCTTTATTTCATGTGCGCGACGCGGGCGAGATCTCGCGGTTCTACGGCCAGGCGACCTTTATCCGCGTATCAGCCGACGAATGCGCTCTCTTCCGTTTATACGGCAGCTAAAACCTCTCCTGTCTCGGGGGGGGGGAGGAGGAGAGGAGAGAACGGAGCTTCTAGCTCGTATAACAGCGTCACCGTCACCTCGAGCCACCCTCGAGAGCCGGCAATCGTGCTCCTGAAACGTCACGGACCCGCTACCACGACGAATGACACCGAGAAAGCCGTGAGGGATATACCGGGGGCCTTCCATTCTCCTGATGGAACGCCGAAACGACGCGCTCAACGTGGAAACGAGGCCGACGAAAGAGAGCAAGAGAGAGAGAGAGAGAGAGAGAGAGAGAGAAAGAGGAAGAGCAAGCTAGAGTGAGCGAGAGCTGGAGAGGGGAGGTTGGATCGTAACTTAAATCCAGAAGTGATCATTTTAATAGGGCCAAATTAATTTCTTGCGAGAATGCGGCTGCTGCAACCGGGAGAGGAGAGGAGAGCACAGGGGAAGAGAAGTAGCCGTCCGGAGAGAGAGTGCACCGTGCGCAGGGGTTCGGGAGGGAGTCCGACGAGGATTCCGGGAGGAAAGGGTGAGTTCCAGAGGGGCCGCAGCACCGAGACTCGTACGGAGAGGAGGGTGGTTTAACCGAGGGCTGGCTCCAGCTCTCTGACTCTCCCCTCTCTCTCTCTCTCTCTCTCTCTCTCTCTCTTTCTCTCTCTCTCCCCCTGACTCTGGCTACGGATCCTAGAGGTTAGCGGTCGGGTAGAGGCTGGAGGCGAGGGAGGACCGACGGGGGTGGGACGCCTAGGCGCATAGATTATGAGATGGGTGACATTCTCTGACATTTTAGTAATGTCGCCACCACCTAACCCACCTACCCGGTGCTGGTATTTGGTACCCAAGGGGCATGCGGGCATAGTTCGCCGCGAAGCCCATGCTACAATTCGCCCGGCAAGTTTCTCCGGCTAATTACCGTGCACTGTCTTGCTGCCCGCAGACCTAGACCTACGATTCGGCCCTTTACTGTCCTCTGTCCACTACGATTTTATTCCAGCTGCTCCCTAAGCTCAGTCATGTTCCCGTTACAATGCTTCTTCGGTTCGTTATCGCTCAAACTTCCTTCTTTAACACTAAACCTACCAAGCATTAACAATATCTGGTAAATATTGTCTTATAAAAATGGCAACCCTAGATTCATTAAGATTGTTCGTAATTTTCAATATAATAAATGCTTGGACGAGAAAATTTATTCCACTATCCTCCATAAATGAATCTTTAAAATAAACATTTATCACGATTTTCAATAATCGTGAAATGTAAAACCGGTCATTTTGACCGTGGTAGGTTTAGTGTTAACACATCCTGTCGATATTCGGATCGATCTGTGATGGTGGTTTCATACTTACGAGATTCCAGTAACGATCCGAATCAGTCTTACGAATAGACCGCGGGATTTTTATGGAAAATAAAAATGGTGTGATATTTCTTTTCTTAATTATTTCAACGAGTCGAAAGACTCCGCTAATTTCCGCTGAAAGACAGTTTCCGCTGCGTTCGTCATAAATGCAGAAAAACCGCGGGCTGCTTGTGAATTAATTTATGAAACAATAATTACAATGGCGTATTTACCGATGTGTCATTGAACGCGCACTGTGTTTGCAGTACACCTCGCGTTCCCGTCGTCACGAGCAGGCGAACGGTAACGCGGACATGCTAATAATCATTATACTCGCGGACGATCCAGGTTCGAGCGAAGAACGGGTGTCAGTTTTCCGATCATCGACCGACCGTTTTGCATCGCGTAAACTCGTTCGTTTGGTTCCTGGTTTCCGGACCAACTGTTTCATTACCCGGTCGAAAACGTTGCCTCCGCGATCCACGCACAGACGGTTTTTTCCGGTTGCGCGCCGGTATTTCAATAATTCTGGAAAGTTCGCCTCTCACCCGTTTCGGTTTCGGCGAACCGTACAATTCCCGAGGAATTTTCATCGAAGACAGACAAACGGCCGGGCGGACGGACGGATGGACGAGAGCGCGCGCGCGACGACTCCGAGCGGTGTACAACCGTGTTGGCAATGGTATATTAGTTTTCTGTCTGGTGTGTATATACGGTACGGTGGTCCCCGGTGGTGCCTCCGCGAGACAGTTTTTCGATCGATCGACGTCGCCCAGTGTAAATACGGTTATACCCGGCTGATTGATGCTTCGACGCTTTAACGAGATCACACGGTCGTTTTAACGAACTCTCGTCGAGGAAATGGGGTATCCGGAGGAGGACGGCATAAATTGTATCGCTCGGCGGGGAAACGCCGCGCCGCGCCTGCTAACAAACCCGTCAAAGTGTCGGAGAATTTCACAAAAAAAAAAAAGAAAGACCTGGGTGAAAAACAAAAAGAAAGAGTACGCAGCCGTGCACGAGCGAATCGAATAAACGCACGCTCGCGCGGCGGCGGCTTCGCTTCGCGAGAGAAGCAATTTCTGCGATTCCGCCGGTGTTGGCTTCCTCGGAAGAACAATATATCGTGACGGACCCTTTCAGCTGACATTTTATGCTCGTTGTCCATTGTCGTTTGAACTGACACGCGTGCCGTCGCACTAAGGAATCTCGGGACACGCCGGCAAGTCACTCGAAAATGTAACGTAAAAAAGGAATGGAAGGAGGAACAGAGACAAGCATAACGCGCGGGGGAAAAAGGGCGACGTCGGAGCACGGAGGAGGAGAGAAAAGACGACAGAAGGCTGAAGCTTTCCGGCGAGCGCGTATAAATGCATGGGAGAAACGCGCCGGGCTGCACTTCGCGGAATACTATTAATTTCGTATTCATTCCTTCTTTCCGTGCCCCCGTATCCACGGCTCGCGATCGCCGACTCGTTAACGCTTCTCTCTCTCTCTCTCTCTCTCTCTCTCTCTCTCTCTCTCTCTCTCTCTCTCTCTCTCTCTCTCTCTCTCTTTCTCTCTTTCTCTCTCTCTCTCTCTATCTCTCTCTCTCTCTTTCTCTCTCTCTCTCTCTATCTCTCTCTCTTTCTCTCTCTCTCTCTCTCTCTCTCTCTCTCTCTCTCTCTCTCTCTCGCTTGCTCTCCCCGTCGCAGCGTCAACGAAATCTCTACCCCTGAAATTTTCAAGGGTCTCTCGCGCCGCTGCCGCATCACAATGCAACCTATGCAAATGCGCCGCTCTCGGCTGCGTTTCGCGCGTTCCCTCGACCGGTCGCTGCACCACGAGACATTCAAAAATCGCTGGCCAAACTACATTCTCGGATCAGACGGTCCCGAACCTCTACGGGCGAACCACGCGAATAAAACAACGCGAAATCAGTCGCGTCCGTCGGGGATCTTCGCCCGAAACCTTTTTCCAAAATTTTAACGCTACACAAACCGATCCAAAGTTCGTACAATATAGGGATATAGTCGGAGCAATTTTTGTTCTTGAAAAAATCTTTATACCACGATTTTGTACAATACATAAAGAAAATCAGATTAATCGTATGTCGTTACTCAAAATTTACAGCTTTTCTATGGCAATATTCTTCTGATTTTACAAGAGGATAAATTTGATGGAATAGTGATGAATACTGTTGCTGAAATAATTCTGGTAGCGATCGTGTTAAATACACTTAGACGAAGTCGTTACTAGTAAATAAAATAAGAATTTTTCAAGTGAATCGTAAGATACAGAAGTTGAAGGAAAATGTACTCCTCTGCTTCACTTATTCATTCTTAATCTAAATATTGAATTCTATTACTCCAGACATTTTCTACGAGAACGATCTACGATGTTTCCAGCATCTTTCGCTCAAAAATCTTTAAGGAAACGTGCAGAAAAATCAGGTTTGGGGTTTGAGGGAATGGTGGAGGGCTCGTCGGTTAATTGGTGGATTCGAAAGGGGTCTGAGAAGGGGGGCCAGACGCGTTTTAATATTTCCCGCGGTCTGGGCAGTCGTCTAAGGAGCAGACTGGTTCGTATTTCCGTGGCGAAAGCCGTTCGGCTTCGCGTCTGTTAGGCCGAGCGTAATATACGAACGGAACCGGACGAGAAACGAAAGAAGACGTGGAAAGAGCGGGCGAACGAGAGTGAAAGAGAGAGAGAGAGAGAGAGAGAGGGAGAGAGGGATCTCCGGAGAGCTCGTAAGTAGTTTTATTAAGGAGTTCCTTTCGGAAAACCGTGCAGGATGGTTGAATATACATCGGAGGAGATATATGTGATATCGATTACCGTTTGGGGTTCCGATATTACGCTCGTACCCCTTCGCGCCCCTGCAGTCCACCCCTTCTGTGCTTCTCTTTCTACATAGTACCGATGGTACTCTACATATCTCTCTCCGTCCTCGTCTCTCTCTCTCTCTCTCTCTCTCTCTCTTGCTCTGTTGCTCTCTGGCTGGGTTTCTCGCTCCATCCAGGCACTGTCGCATATTTCTCCGTCTCCTGCCGTCGTCCATGTGCTTCTCCCCTTCGCATAGACACGCAGCGCGCACAGTCGCACAGGCTGCCTGGTCCTCGTACATAGGGAAATTGTATGTGCATAGGGAGAGCAGGACGGTAGCCCGGGAGCCCCCCGCGAAATAACTTTGGAGTGCCGAGTATCTACACACAGTGGCGTATGCACGTGCCGACGAAAGAGTCTCCCCGGCCCGCGCTTTATACATACATTTTGACCCGTTAAATAACCAACGAGCGAGAGAGAGAGAGAGAGAGAGAGAGAGAGAGAGAAGAGAGATAGTTGCGACGGCCACCGGGACGCTCCTCTCGCGTCGTCTACGCGACACGCGCGACGCTAAATTGAATATAGTTGAACATCGCAAAATATTTGCAAGGGGGGCGCACGCTCGGCCTCGCTCCACGCGTTCCTACGTCCGTCAGCCGAGACGCGACTCGGACTGCACCGGGTGCATGCGAAGTCATCTGTCACCTCCTCGCTCGTACACACGATGGCAGAAACGATTTGCGAGCATGCACTGCGCTTGTCGTTGCAGGCATTCTAGAGAAACGGGAGGATTCGCGTGGCTACACCGTACAAATGCCTCTTGATCCGCGTGCGATTCTCGAGAATAATTGCACGGGAGATTCTGCGACAACGGTTCATTCGTTTCAGCTTCGCACGTTGGATCCAGATGTTGTGTCTCGTTTTGTCCTTCCGTGTTTTTTAACCGTAGATAACCGAACTATCGTCCCGGGTACCCCGTCGTCAAACCCTTCCGCTGTAACATCGTGACGAAGAATTCGCACAGAGTCTGCTACCGAATATGTATATGTAATTAATTTCCTTTGAAGAAAAATAAAATTCGATTTTGTTACAGTTGATATTTAGGCTTTAGAGAATATAACAGGCGCGCGATAAATATAAATGATAATAAATATAAATGAGCATGTTCAGAATTATCTGGGAACAGAAAATGAACGAATTTTCGTCCGCAGGAGCATTTGCGAGGATGCAGCTGGTAGCTTCTCGAGGAGTTGCATTATGCACACGGTTGCTCGAGTAATTTCGACGGAAGCCGGTAAGAGGGAGAACTCTTTACGATAAATATTTGCTCACCTATTCATGCATTGAAGCTGCTATTATACATTCAGCCTTGAACCGAAACGAAGGAAGCCTTTTTTTATTTTCTATCGGAGACAGAGACGACGAGCGGCGCTTCGGTTCTTCAATTTTTCACAGAGTTCACGCCGGGTCGTGTCGGACCCGCGTTTTCGGTAGCCAATATAAAGCACTTTGCCTGGTCGTCGTGACCGCCCCGATGAAATAACTTTGGAGGATCGTGTCTATACACAGGGGCGTCGTGTGCACGTGACAGTGGGAGGGTTGTCGATGCTCGCTTTGACCCTTTAAATAACCAAAGAAGATTCGAACGGGTGTCCCTTGCGCCAGTCCCCGTCACGTGCCACATTAAATCGAATAGAATACAGGAGAAACGACGTGGCGTAATTGTCTGGACACCGGTCGCAAGAGTCGGGGCCCTTTAAAGGATTGATAAACGGGAAGGGGCGGGGAGAGTGGAGGGGGGAGGAGGGAATCGGTTCGTTTCGATAAATAATCCAAACGCTCGCAATCCATAGACAGCATCCTCGCCGGGGAGCCCCCACAGGACCGTGTCAAGGAAAAATCGTACTATTCTTGGCCCACGAAAAATAACTCCGTTGAATTATCCAGGTCCAACGAAATGTTCCGGCCAGAATATATTTATACCGTTTAAATAATTGACGAAGGTAGACCGGCGCTCGTTGCCATCAAACGCTGCCGTCCCCTTGAATAATAGACTCGTAGCCAGCCAAAAGAAACCGTTACCGAAACCGTGATCCCGATCCACGGTACACAATTAAATTTCTCTCGGCAGCGAATCTATTTTTCAGCGGTCTCGCGACGAGGATTGCTCGAATAAGGAGCCACCTGGACGGGAAGAAAGTACAGAAAGCTGACTATCTGCTCTGTGTCTGCCTGGAGCCCCTAGTGGGCGTGGTTTCGTCACTCCTTTTCGGTAGAATACCCTGGGTGGGCGTGGCTTCGTCGACCTTTGCGTAGAGCGCCCAGAGCGGGCGTGGCTTAACTGCCCTTCTCTGTGTAGACTGTCCTGGGTAGACACGGTTTCACTGCCCTTTGCATTAGAGTGCCCTGAGCAAGGCTTGATTGACTTCTCTTTATACAGTGGCCTGCGCAGACTTAATTTCACTGTCCTCTCTGCGCAGAATGCCCTGAGTAGACCTGATCTACAGTCTTCTCTGTGTAGTCTACCCTAAGTAGGCGTGGTCTAACTGCTTTTTATATAAAGTGCCCCGAGTAGTCCTCACTCCATCACTTCGTACGTATTGTGAGCCCAGAGCAGGCGTGGTTTAATTGCTCCCTCGGTCCACAGTGCGCCGAGGAGGCGTGGCTAATGAATAGACGTAGCTCTACCGGTCTCTGCGCGTACAGTGCGCCCGGCGGGCGTGGTTTTGTGGCCACCGATAGTCGAGCAGCCAGCAGACCATTGTTCTAGGTATAATAATGAAAAATCCGCGGCACGTGGAATCTCGAGACAGCTAGCGGGAAAAGTCCTCGAAACCGAGGGGTTCTCGCTGATCGTGAAATACCGGTAATACAGTAGCATTTAGTGGGACGAAGCTGTTATCCACGAATGCGAGACGCGCATCCGTGAAGAGGAGAGCGGTTCAGAAATAAAGGGAGAAATGAAAAGAAATAAAGCGGTACGCCACGTCGGCTGCGTTAACCGTTTGCAGGGCCGAGCGATGCGCTTCTGGGAACTGTGTAGCGAGAATGGCCGCGTAACTACGCCATTGTCTGCGAAGCTGCTTGTCACAGAGTCGATAGACGTCTCTCGTGAATCCTCCATCTCCTCTCCTCTTCTCTCTCTCTCTCTCTTTCTGTCTCTCCTTCGCCGTATCAATCCATCCTGTGCCTGTGCAGAGTCACGTGAGCGCGCGGCGCAACGGTGTTTCCAGTTTTCCATTAGAAACGGGAACAGGCACTTGGAAGTCTGGCGGATTCAGACCTTTTATACGGCACAGCCTTGTAGCGCAGCGCGCGCGTTTAAAATCAATGTTCAATGCACATACGGCTTCCTCCGCTTTGTCCGGATAGCAGAGATGGATGTACTCGTAGAAGGGGATACGAGTGGCTCGCTCGAGCGCGCGCGCACACCCGCGCGCCCCTGCACACACCCGTGTTTGCCCGTACACGCTCTTTGAGGGATATTCGGTCGGGAATCTACGGGGTGGCCCGCAAAACCGAATCGAACCTTTCTGTAACATTCACGGAAAAGGGACTCTCCAAGGAGAAAAATTTATTCGATACTCCTTCGCAATTTAGACTATTGACAAAAATCCCTGTATTGTTTAACAAAGACGTCTTAAATTGTCCACCGTACACGCGTTTTCGAATATCTGATCCCGAGATGGTGGTTCCACTTGAAACAGTGAATTGTCGCGCTTCCAATAGAGAGAAGGACGCAATCGGTTTTGGCCCGTCACCCTGTATAGTGTGCGACTCGCGCAGCGCCACCGAGGAGCCGAGGGTGAGTCTTTAAAGCAGAAAGGAACGGAAAAGCAATTACGGGGACGCGGTAGAACGAACGCGTACACTCGCGGCATGGATCCCTCTCGATTAAATTCGTTTTTCAGTCGGCGCGGATATCGATCACTCGCCGCGTTTACTCGCTCGATAGCGAGGACGCAGAAATTCGATATGATTCTCCTGGGCTGTTTTCCGTGTGTCCTCGACCGTCCGTCCGTCCGTACGTCCGTCCGTCCCGGAGTCAAGTTCTACCACGAATATCCCCGGTGTGTCCCGGTAACTTTCGTCCCCCATCATATTCATACTGACTAGTTACAAAGCGTACGTGATAGCGTGAAGTTTAACAATGCGGTTACACGTGCTGCCCCCTCCGGAACTGCTATGTGCACTTTGAGCCACCGGAGCAACATTATAAAGGCTAACTTCGGTAGTTGAGCTATCAACTAACGTCCCAAGATTTCCCGCATCGACTTCGAAACACGCGCGGCACTCGCCTCCCGCCGTGAGAGAGGATCATCGTCCGAGATTGCCGGCGGAATCGATGGACGAACGTTATATCTAATTAACCAGATACGATGGCTCCTGCCAGCGGCCCTTGGTTACTTGCGAGAGCATTCGTGCAGATTGCTAAAACGGTACATCGAATGTTCTATCATTAGAAGGATGTGAATATTCTATGAGGTTCTAAAGCAGCTTGAGACGTTTATTATAAGCTCGGGGACTAGATCTTGGCCCTGAGAGCGCACCACGTGGCCTCCGGGGCAAGATGACTTGGACTAAAAGACTTCTGATCTTTGGAATTTATTGTCTCGTTGCGACAACAGTTTATCTCCCTTGTGGTCATTGTGGGGGCGTTCTCAGTAGGCGTGGCTTCGTTGCTCTTGACTCAGGGCAAAGCTGTGAACCATGCTGTACCTAGACCCTACACGTCTTCAAGATTGAACTGTGGAGACCACAATATGTCTCTTTGCTCTTTCCAAAGACAGAAGACTGTCCAGCGCTCTACACGTCGAATAGGCGTGCCCTAAGTAGGCGTGGCTTAGTGGCCCTTCGCTTCTCTAGAGCTAGAGCAGTATCCCGCAATGCACTATGCACTCCTAACTAATCTAGTATATAAAAACTCGGGAAAGGTGTTGTTTACCCCTCTAACTGTTTGATTCTCTTTGCTTTCAGGTCCGAGCCAAAGGAAGATGGAGATCACAGTGCCCCGATCATCCTGTTCAAAGTGCAGCCATCGACCCAACAACTGCTACTGCCGGGTCCCTCCGCGAGCAGAATCATGGTGAGTTCTTTCGATTACTATGAAAAACGGGTACGCAAACAGTCAGCCGTTGCACGGCGGCAGCATTTCACCAGCCGTCATTTGCGAGGGACATATTCCTCGATCTCCGCAGAGGCGATGACCCGGATCGTGCCAGAGCCATTGTTGCCGACGGAAAAATCTCCCTTAACGAGCGGCCCGAAATGGGGGCCGATTTTTCTGTCGGCGGAAACGGAAATCCGATCGGGAGGCTTCTGGGGAACGATCTGGTATCCGACTATTAGGGGAGTGGGGGGGAAGGGGACTGATTCAGGAGGCCATCCGCGGATCCAGCGCCGCGTTCCTGCCGGTGAATACGAAATTTATTAAATTCTTCCAGCGGAGGATTCGGTGCGGATCGACGATGCCGCTACGGCGGAAGGTCGAGGAACGCGGAGAATGGCGGCAGGAGTTTACAAGGTTACCAGGAAATTGACTCGGTCGATCGATTTCCCGCGTGCTCCCCCTCTCTCTCTCTCTCTCTCTCTCTCTCTCTCTGTTTCGGCTTTTTATGAATGTTAAACTTTCTCTTTCTCTCGTGCTATACTCTGTCTAGCCGCGCCACCGACAACCTCGGGCGAAGAGATTCGCGGGGCGCGCGCGTCAACCAGTTGCTTCTCGGCGAGATTGAGGAATCACGATGTTTATCGACACGCTGGAAATCGCATCACGCCTTCGAACGTCGCGCCAGGCATCGGACAGAGAAAGATTTCCTTTACGAGATTATCGGAAAATTCGCCGGCTCGCTAGCTCGAACACGTTCGTTCTCTCTCTTTCTCACGACTCCGCTTCGCACGGCTCCGCACAGTTCCGCACAGCTCGGTACAGTTCCGTGCAGCTCCGCACTGCTCCGCGGCTTTTCAATCCGTTTTCCTGGCGCGCGGCGTCTCGAGACGCCTCTTGCGGCGCCACCGAGCTAGAAGGCGTCGAAAATCCTCTCACGAGGACGCATTTCCGTGAAACTTTCCGATCGCCGGAGGCTCGAGAACCACTCTACCGTTCTCGCCACCGTGCGCCAGGGCTTTCTTCGTTCCTCGGCCGGCTCCCATCGCTTTCCCCATCTCCACCGTCGCTTCCAGCTTTTCGTCTGCTCGTCCCCTCCCCTCTCCCCCAGCTTTTTTCCTCGCGTCCCGCCGTTTAGTCTTTCAGAGCCCACCTCCACCTCCTCTTCTTCTTCTTCTTCTTCTTCTTCTTCTCCTCCGTCGTCCTCCACTTCTCTTCTCGTCTTTTCGTCGCGAGTGACAGATTCCATCAACCGTGTTGCACCGGGCTGCCCGCGGCGTCGAAGCTTCGCAGACTGATACGGTCGGGCTAAAGGAGCTTGCCAAATAAATTTCCCGTGCGAAAATACACCGTGAAGCTATCGGTGACAAATCTCGTTTGCTATTCTCTGCACCCGTCGACGCTACCTCGCTCCCAGCCCTCGGTAATGAGCCCTTGGGCACTCGAGTAGGTGACTCTGGGGCACCACTAAACATTGCTATACCATTGTTCAAAATATTGTTGATATTTATATTCAATAAATTAGTGAACAAATTAAGTATTTCCGTTGTCGTATCAGTTTATACGAAGAAATGAATTAGTCGCCGTAAGAAAGGTGGGTTCACGTTTTCGAGAGCAAGATTTTCAGGTACAGTGAATTCTCGGTATATGTCAACAACACGGGTCCTGCCAGCGTCTTGTTCCGTCCAGGAGACATACCCGTGTTATGTTTACACTCCTCGGCGTCCGAGACCTCTCGACATTCGTGGTCCTTCACGGAGTATACCCCGCGGTAGTGGGGATAATTTTGTCATCCAGGCTTTGGCGGCATATATAGAGAAGTCACTGTGCCCGGTAATATCCTTTCAAATTGAATAAGAGCAATTGCCAACCGAATGCCTGACGTCAGTGATTCGCTGCTTCTGGAGCAAAAATTGTTCCAGCCACCGGTGTCCGAGGGTTAAAAACAACTCGAACTGATCCCGAGTACCTTCCAACTCGGCCATCATCGTCTTCTTTATCGCAATCGTTAACCCGGATCCTGCCGGGAATTTTTTCGCGAGTTTTTCCAAAGTGACGTCATTTCTCCGGGTAGTCTAAACGGGAGACGTGTTAATCGTGCTTCCGGGTAAAATGATCCGCGTATCTGGGTTAAGAGTCATGATTATTATCGTGATCCTCCGTGTCCTCGGCTACCCACCGTCCTGTGAAAGGACCCTGCGAAGTGTATAATAGCGAAAAGGGGAGAGAGAGAGAATGGGAGAAAAAAAGGGCGCGCACGGACCGGGTAAAAAAGTATTGCAAAACGGGGCGGGGAAGATGAAGAGGAGAGGCTGCTGCGAAGAGGGTGGAAATATTATCCTTGGGCCGCGCGCGTTCTTTGTCGCGTTCCTCGAAGAAGACGCAAATTGGCGAACTTTGACGAAACTCCTGTACAATAGGCTCGCAGGCCCGGCAACAATGAACCCTGTATCGGCCCTCTGGCCTCTTCCTTTCTCCCCGTTTCTTTTTCTCTCGTCGCGCGCGCAATCTAGGAGCGTGTGTCACAGTTTGCCTTTGAGCGAGGCGCAGAAGGAAAAAGTTGCATTCATCTTCATTGTCGGGATGCCTCCGGGGACTGCTGCTGGACCTGGAAACCCGATGGACTCGACCGGGTCTCTCTCTCTCTCTCTCTCTCTCTCTCTCTCTCTTCTTTTTTTTTTCTCGACATTGTGTCGGCTAACGAGAGGAAACCTTTCTCGCTTATTATTCCCTCTGTCGTGGGAAGAATACGCGATCGGATATTATCGAGAAGAGGCGGCGGGAGAGGAGAGGCTCTCTCGATCCACCAGGATCTCCTGATTTCACGTGCCGTCGCGCCGCCCTTTCGCGTTGAATCGTTTATCGCGGCCCGTTGCTCCCCCGGAAATTCCCTTCCGACGAATCGGGTTACTATTCAGGTCAAATTGTTAAATATTCGGGAACGTACAGCCACCGGTATCCTGATTCCAGAGCCGGGAGAGATCGTTAAACAGGAAAACTTTCGGGGAATCCGATCCTCGCCGCCGCGAACAAAACGCTTTCGCGATCAATCGGAAGCTGCACGGTTCGTTTGACTCGAGGATCGTCGCGTCGTTTGTCTTGGGGGCGATATAGATTGGCCTGGGGGCAGGAAGAGTCGGAAGGACACACCCCTGATCTTGATTCCTGCGTCCGGAGTGACCTGAGTAGGCGTGGCTTCGGTGCTCCTGCGTCTGGACCACTGACCTACAGGCCAATTTCTGTCTACATCTCCTAAAAGTCTATTTCTCAGATCAGAGTATCTGTCTTATTCTCTCCATATAGAGTAGGCGTGTCGTAAGCAGACGTGTGCCGAGTAGGCGTGGCCTCGGTGCTCTTACTCCCGAAAATACCTGGACCACTGAACCAGAGAGCAATCGTTATCCCTTAAAAATCTACCTCTAAAGACCGCAATGATTCTTCGCCCTGAGTCTTCGGCTTTTTTACAGACGGAAAGCAATTTCTCTTGTTCTCCCTGTACATAGTAGGCGTGTCCTAGACAGGCGTGCACCCAGCGGGCGTGGCCCAGTCGCTCCGGAGCCGGTGCTCGATCTATTAGCGAAGTTACGTGGAGAACGCAGTCCATCGAATTTTCTCAGACGGGAGTGTTCCGTCCACTTTGACAATGGGTTGAAAAGTGCACAGTTCGTTTGACTGTAGGCTCGCCGGCCATTTCGTCGGCGTCGTTTGCCTTCTTGAGGGACGCAAAGGAGAAGATGGAAAAAATCAGGGGATACCTTTCCCGGGAGCATTACTCTTGCATTTAACGATAATTGCTCATTCCCCGGCAGTTCGTTTGGAGATGAAAGAGTGTCGGCTTGACGCGTTGCCGCTCCACCTCCGTAGAGGAATGCGACGGCGACGCGACGCGACGCCTCGGTGGAACGAGTGAACGCTGACAATATTCACGGTAATCCAATTGAAATTAATTCTCCGGGCGAAGGCTCTTTGTTTCCGCCTCTGTCTCCTCGCGCTCACTATCCGCCTCTCCGCGCGCACCCGCCGAGACCGAAGTCTCATAAGCTCCTCCAGCTGGAGGGTCCGTGGAACCGGAAGTGACGTGAAATATCGCCGCGCGACGTAATCGAGCAAGGCACCGGTGGCAGCGCACCGTTGCCACTGGATCTCTTCGAGGTTTCTCCGGTTGTTACCGTGACCCCCTCGGGGTTAATCATGCGACCGAATCGAGATGGTAATTCGAGTGCCGCGCGCGGGAAGACGCGACTGTCCCGCGGATCCGCCCTCTAATTCACTCCCCGCGTTAATTAATTGCTCCGCACGCGCACGATACTTCAGATTCGCCGCTTAATTCTCAGCCGGCGTCTTCCACCGTAAACTCTCGTATAGACATAATTGTTTGACCCTGTCGGAGTCACGAATTATTTGCCGCAAGAATCAGGCACTTACACAATTTTTTCACCGAGAGATTCGCTTATGATTAAACTGCGGATCTTTATGGAAATTCTAAATTTATCAAGCTGAAAATTCGCTACGTTAATGATAGTATATTTATATTAATCATAGTTACTGATTATACTTCGTAAATTTGAGATGTATAAGGCTACGACTATAAGTGGATCCCAATGGCGAAAAGTGTAAGCAATGGGATCAACACCGACCGATACGTTTACGGGATTCGGGCGGTATCGGGCCAAAGCAAGATCGGGCCAATGCGTCCAGAGGCACGACAGCTCTGTTTTCGATTCGTCGATGGTGGGCCCCGCGTTCCGCCAGAGCGGCAACATGCTAATTTGCCGCGGAACACGAGCGAATCCCGATAATTCGGGGATTATCAACGGAACGCGTACACCATCGGGAATCGGGAATCGGGAATCGGAAATTGGACGGAGACGCGGGATTCACGTGGCGTTGGAACGCTCGACGGTCGACGCGTGTCGCCCACACGCAACCGACGACGCGATAACAATCTCGCTCACGTAGCGTACGCGCACCGTGAACGAACCATAAGGCGTGTAAACGCCGCCTTCCTCATTAGAATGCTAAACATTCGACCGCGAAGCGACTTCCTAACCTTCCTAATTCGGCGCTTCCGCGTGCGCGCTGCACGACGCCCACGCGATCCCTCGTGCTCGAACGGAGTTCTCCTCGGCTCCTGGCCACGTGATCCCATAAATTTTCCTGTGTACTTCGACCCCCGTTGCAAACCCCTCGAACTTCCTGGTGACTATGTTCCAAATTTTGTTTCACCTCCGCAGATTAAACCTGCCCATTAAATAGCCCGAGTTTCTAGAGAATTGGAGTAGAAGGAGCAACTTTAACACGTTCGCTACCAACGTCGCAAAAATGTGACGACAACAATTTTATACATCACGCCGAGGGAGTCAAATTAATTTTCTGCATGCCACAGCATGATACCCGGAGAATTTATAACTTCTCTGTGACGATATATCTTTTTTTCTGATTCCACAAGAGCATTCGTTGCAATTGATATTAACCCAGCGCAAAAGTTCGTGCCAGATTATTTACTTACTGTTGTTGAAATAAATGCCGGTAGCGAACATTTCTTCGTTCCTTTCAAATTCCTCGGAAATGAATGTACAATAGATCCCATATAAGACGATGCTTCGTCCATCTCGGCTTGACGATACAATTTCACAATTTTTCGTTTGCGGAATTTATTTAATAGCAACGTCCATAGGTTAATTAGCGGGGACGGTCCGCGTCAGCGTTGGAAAAAAGTTCGTTGGGATATCCGGCAGATCCGAGGAAAATAAATCGCTGGGTAGCCGGGGATATCGCGGGGGTCGCGTGAAAACCACGATTCAGTAAATCAAAATGCCGGCGTGACGCCAGTGAAATTATCTCCGCCGTGAATCTCCGTCAATACCTGCTCCGCTTTTGAAAAATGAGAAATATGCTCTCTCGCGCTCGGCGAGTCCGCGAGATATTTCTTTCTTGCGGGTGGCGCGAGGACGTCGACGTCGGGGGTCGCTCGGGGGTGGTTGCGGAGGGGGTAGTCATCGGAAATTTGTCGATATTTTAACCGGTTCTGCCTCGGAGGGGAGGGGGGTTTCGTCTAGCTTTCCATCCCGTCCGCGCCCTTAATACAGTCGTACGTGCGCCTATGATTTATTGAAAGCTGAAAAAGACTCACTCTCTCTCTCTCTCTCTCTTTCTTTCTCGAGACTGCATCCCTCTCGGCCGCCCGATTAAAAAGTTCGCCCATTACCAGCCGCGTCGCAGAGCGGCATTCACGGCCCATTCAAAGATGTCGCATTGTCGCCGAGCCGTTTCGATGCCTTGGAAAAAGCTCGAATGAGAGAGTGAGCTTTATACAACAATGTGTCCTGGCGGCGCATTCGAACGGAAACCACAGCCCCGGCTCGGCCGGGAACCTGCATTTACGGCCGCGATAGAATAATAATGGCCGTTTATAAGGGACTAATACGCTCGGGGGGTGGCGGAGCAGGGGGATGGACGCTGGATTTCGCGGATCATTGAGAACCGCTGCGGGCTAAGATATCACAAAGCTCCGCCACCTCCGGAGGTGTACAATAAACCACGGCCAGAACCCGGCAAATAAACGTCTCTCTTCGAGAAAAAGAGCTCTAGCTCGCGGGAACGGAGAACACTCGGCCCTATACATAATCGCGTGCCAAGTTTATTTTATTTTTCTCTCACTCTCTCTCTCTCTCTCTCTCTCTCTCGCTCTCTCTCTCTCTCTTTTTCTCTCTATGTGTGTCTTTCTCTCGCTCTCCAGATCGCTTTTCGTGTTTTTTTACGCCCCGACCAACGGATTGGACGCGGCACAGTTGAAGCGAAATTAATTGCGATCGCGAGCTGGCTCGATGCTTTAATTAGGGCCGGGATTGATTGTGCTTGGAATTCGCGGAGAGCTTCAAAGGTGCTCGACCCTTTTTCTACGTCGTCGACAAGGCTCCGCGCGGGCCGCGCGCGCGCACCGTGACAATTAAATTCGCGCATTGATTGGGCCTCGCGAGGCATTCTTTACGCCTAATCGGATCGCCGAGGAGTGTTTCGCGACCGGCAACCCTGTGGACACTTCTGTCTCGGCTCGCCTGGCTGTACCTAATTTAGCCTCTTCTCGACGTACCTGTCAATTTTAATTATTTATTACCGCGTTACTAATACTGTACTTTCCATTGTCTCGTCGCTCGGGAGCAATTCATTAATATATTTATTGCTTTCGAAGAGCAGAACTTGAGCCTCTTGCAGCAGGGGGGATGTTGTTTTACATTTACACAGGTTTCATGTACATACAATTTTCATTTATTGCGTAGTTAAAAACTTGTACGTGGAAGCTGAGCAATAGAAAATTCTCGATCTTGTTGCATGCACTCCGACTGTATATTGCACTGTTGTAAATACTTTATACAGTTTCGTCCGGCTTGCAGCGTCGAACATATTCCAACGTGACGCATCGTTTAGGAAAGAGTGCGCCGAGGAGATGAATTTCGACAATTTTCCGGCGTATCGCGCGGTACGCGTCGCCGCGTCGGTTTCCGGGAATCTGTGTTTCCACGATGATGGGATAATAATGGACCAGTTGCGCGAGAACGACGATGCAAGCGGAAACTGCGTGAATCCGCGAGGGAAATCTCTCGGAGCTGCCGCGTGCTAAGTATTCGCAGAGCTATCTCCGGCTCGACATGTAATAAAATCACGATCGCTCGCGGATGTTTAAAAAATGAAGCTGTTCGACGTCGAACGGCAACGTTCCGACAATTAGACACTCCGAAATAAACTATGAGGCACGCTTCCACTTTGAAAAATTATTTATCTTCGCTTTTTCATATTGCATCTACAGTGAATTCTCGATATACAACAGTGAAGTCAACGGTCAACAGTCAATCGAACGACCTGTAATATTATGTCCTTCACGTGTCCTTGAGTACGAGAAATTCATAAAGTAGGACACTTGATGTAAATAGTGAAATAACGATGACACGGTCCCCCTAGAATTTCAAGAAATGTTCTTGAACCTTGATTAATGACTGTAAGCACGCTCACAATAAACTGTAAACACTGATACGAATTCTTCTCGTTTCGGTGACTCCAATCGGTACGTGAAAGATAACGTCACTTCTCTGAAACGACGGTGTACAGTGATGCAGAAAAGATAGACATGTTTATGGCGAGGCAAAAAATAACTCAGTACAAGCATCTCAACTGTACGCAGAAAAATACCCTCGGAGAAATCATTCTTCTCTACAAAGTTTTGACCGCATAGTTCAATTGTTTTGTAAAACAGCGAAATGACTTCGACAAGTTGAACAGCGTCCATGGAGTGTAACAAACTCAAGGTCGCGTGAAGGTCATTATATTGCAGGTCTCAATATAATCAAATTAATATATCAATATTAAGATTAATTAAGGTACCAAATTAACAATTCCGACTTTGGAGATATTTGGAATTATTTCTCACATCGGAGAAATAATATTTATTGAAAAAATGCTGTCAAGCAATGCCAATAATTTAGTTGTACAGTAAAACCGAAACCGAATCCTTTCCAGAGCCATCGAGGCGGTTGAAAATAAACTGAACTACACAAATGCTGTCTCAGTTTGGACTTGACGGACGCATAAATTGCAGCTTGCACTTCTGACCGCGTCGATAAGCGAACCCGGATATTTTCGGTTCGTCGTTTCGCGACAAATTAACAATCCAATAAAAGGTGGTTGGCAGCTCGCGAAAGAGTCATGGCAACCGCGTGCCACGGTTAATCCGTCGTTTCCTCCGACGACTTCTCGCACGCTCCATATTGTCCGACGACATTCTTCGCCGTCGACGTGTCGATTTCCCCGGTCGAAAAAAAGAAAAAAAAAGAGAGAAAAGAACGTCGTCTTTATCGGCGGGCTCTGCTCGACTCTCGCGGACGACTGCTGCACTCCGTTCTCTTCTGGCTCCGAGAAACCACTCCTCTTAAAAGCAGTCCATAAACCCGACGAAAATCGTGCCGCGAAGAACAAGAGGCCTCACGGTTAAACACAAAGCCAGGAACCGCGCGGCGCATGCATCCAGGCGTCGTCGTTTCGTAAATCAGCGGACAAAGACCGACGAAAAACGAACGACGAACTCTCTGGGCTCGTACATAAATAATAATAATGGCGGCAGTCGTTTCCACGATCTGTAAAGATTCGCGGCATTTAGGGACGGGGACCGTTGCGTGTGCCAATAGAAGAGGAAAATAGGGGCAAAGTAGACTGCGGATTTTTATGCAAAATAAAAGTTGTCCGCGTTAAGCCCTCTTCAGAGCACGCCTTACTGATTCTGAGAGGTATTTCAGAATTATTTATAGGAGGTCAGATCACAGTAGATTCATCGCGTTTTCGTGCGTTATTGAATTCAATTCTGCAAGTCTCGTTGACACATCGTAGAAGCCCGGGATAGTCACGTGACTTTTTAATTAATCATTTCCATTGACAGCCTTCAGACACAGACTTAGGATCCGTCTTGGTCTTGATCCGACAGGTCTTAAGTCTGTGACCAAATTTGTCACATTTTTTGCTCTGTATTATCGATATTATGAATTCTGACGCCAGAAACGTGCTTCAAGTTTTTGGCTTTATTTCGCAGAGAATCAAGACAAAATATAGCTCAGTTTGTAGCTGGAGATATTTTCTAGTGCGAACTGCTCTCGATTTCCACCAGAAAACTCATCCAATGAGTACACATCGTCAATTTTTGGCCCACTTCTAACATTTATATCACCTAATACCTGCATAATCTCGGCAGCTCCTGACCAGCGCGCACTAGATTGAACCTTCCGCTTTCGAATGAGCCCTTTACCAGCGACAAAATATTCTTATCTAAGGACGAAAACTTGAAGCACGTAAAACCATTTTTTGACGGTAATGTAGTCACACTAGCTTATCGCGAATCTACGAAGACCGGGCCCTTAAGCTTGGGGGGGGGGGGGGGGGGTTCTCGCGGAATGATTCGGCGGGTTTGGCAGTTTTGGCGCGCAGCTTCCATTAATTTGGTCCGAGGCGAATTACAGAGGGTCACGAAAATAAAAAAAAAGCCCCGATGAAAAGAGAAACGGGAGTCGGGTCGCCGTCGCGAGGGTCGTATCGGTGGTCCCCATTAAACGCATCCTACTTTTCGAACTTAATTCCATTCGAGTCGACCGCTTAATTGTACGGTCACGTTCTCGGACGTGCGCAGGGCCGTAGTCGATCGGGAGCGATCTCCCTCGAGGGGCGCAGGGGGGAGGGGAGGCGAACCAGGATTACACGGGACGGCTAGTGTAAGAGAGAGCGGCGAAGAGAGGAGAGGAGAGGAGAGAAAAGGGGGGGCCAAAGAAGGCGCGCGCAGACAGGAAATCCCCCTCGTGGCAGGGCACAGTACAGGAGTGTGCTCTGTGCAGTGTTCTGTGCTGTGCAGTCCACATTAGGCGGCCGACACCGGGAACAATCGGGCAGCAGGGGCTAATCCGGCCGAGGCATTTCCATCCGGCGTTTCGGAACTTGCCGCCGCCGCCAGATTCCGACGTCTACCCGCAGAATCCTCGTCCCCACACCCCTCCTCTACTTTTCTCTCGAAAACTTTGTTGCGAACTGCGGCTAAGCCGAAATCACGGAACTAATCGCTATTTCAGCGATGCAGCCGCCGCTCCCCGCGCCGACGACGCCCACACCCGGCGCATTATTCGAATGCTCTTATTCGCACCGGCTCGTTAAGGATATATTCTCCGCGTGCCACGTTTTCGCACCTTCTGCTGACTCGCTTCTCTTCGCTATACTCTATATACATGCACATACCCTAACCTTCTACTCTAGCTTTCTCTCGCACCCCCCGTTTTTGTCCCCCGCGTCGACTTTCTCTCTATCTCTCTCTCCCGATTTCTGTTTCGCCGAGCGAACTTAAGGCGAAGGCTCGTTTTAATTACTCCGGGAACTCGCAATGGAAAGGGGAGGGGAGAGAGAGAGAGAGAGAGCGAAAGTTTTATGAAATCTTATCGCGTTACACGAAATTCCGGAGTTATGGTGTCGCTTGTATTATTAATAAGCTACTCGCGAGAGCGCGGGGCACGCCGCGTGCACCGTTCGTAAACGTCGCGATATTGAATTAAATTGCCGGAACCGAGCCTTTCCACGGAGTTTCTATTGCGTTTCGCGTGCGTAAGCCTCCGGCGAACAATCTGCGTTCGTAAATAACGCGAGCAGAGGGAACCAACCCCGGGGCTCTTAACTTTTCGCACGGTTGCGAGGTCGTTCAAGGCTGCATCCGATGAACGGCTACCTACAGTGGACACACCGTACTGCCTCTATTTTACCTGGCCATGATTGGCCATTCAATCGAAACGAGACGAATACAGAGAAAAATTTCATAAACTCGACTCTCTTCTAAACAGACTGCCTTTCACGATTGAACATACTGGGACGAGACGACGAGTCCTTCGCTGATTAACCACTGTTCTTTTGTTACGTTTCCAAAGATTGATTGAACCTTCTCATTATTTCATCAATTTTCCTACTGTTGATTTTCTGGAGTAGCTATAAATATTTATATCGCGAAGAAATAAAAATGTGAACTGGTCCCATTGGTATGTAGAAAATAGTCACATTCTCTGCGTTGGCCATAGGAAATGTACAGAATGGACGAGGGTCAGAATGGACCCCGGAGGTCGTCGACTAGATCTCGTTCGAGGGTTAACATTATTCTGGGACCGGCCCGAGCTGGCTCGTGCCAACTGCATTTTCCTCAAATCAAAGAGAACTTACGCCCCTATAAATCTCGGTCCTGCAGCGCGTAACTTTCTATTTCGGTGGTCGGGCATTCTACCGTTGATTCCTGGTGCGATTTACCGGATAGCGAGCTTACAGCTCCGTTGCACTCTGCAGGGTCGCCTAATCAGAGATTCGAGACTCTCGTTGCCCAAAACCGAGGCTTTCGGGACGAGCCGCGTCCTTTGAGGAATTATTTCACCAAAAGCTTCATTAGGAAGCATTAGCAGCGAGTCTTCCGAATTGTTTTGGCATTCCAGGAGAATAACCTTCGAGTTTAACTATGACTTTGGCTGCATGTAAAAGTATTCGATGTCCTGGAGCGTCACAGTGAAGCACACTGTTACTACTTATTAAATTTCTTTTTCGCTCCGGCTCGTTGCAATTCAGATAGTATGTCGCATAAAAAAATCCGCTGTCCGCCGACGAAGCTGCGCCAAAATTTGCGAAACGTGTTGGCAGAACAATTCCAAAAGGAGTCGCGCAATTCTCTTTCCGGAAGCTTCGGCGGTTCGGGGTCGCGTCTGAAAAATTGAATCGTCGAAATTGCCCGATGATCGTGAACGCATCGACGCGTTTCCATTTGTCCCGGGGACGCAACGGTCGGAGCCTCGAATCGGTAAGTAGACCGGTGATGTATCCCGCGAATTATGCAATTGCAAGTTTAATGTCCGCGGTCTCCCCTTGTGTCTCTGCCCGAGCGGGGCAGGCGGTTATTGCTTCATCGCGTATTCCATTTCGCGGTCCGCGCGTGCATTCGGAACGCATTATCGCCGTGGCAGACACTTTCATCTCTCGATGGCCGTGTTCTGTTGTGTCCCCGTCGCGTTTTTCAGCCCTGGTGGATCGGGGCGCATATCGTTGTTGCGAGATGCTTGAGGAGCCGCGGAAAGCCGTGACGCGTTACAGGTCCATCCAAAGATAGAAGCCGAATCTTACCACTTGGAAACAACACTGTGTTCCTCTCCCATCCCCTTCTTTCTTTTTTTTTCTCAACCCCCTTTCACTCGTTTCCCCGGTCTTCTGCTTCTTTCTCGCTCTTTTCTTGTTTCTCTCATCCACTTTCGCGTCGACCTCGCTCGACCGACTCTCTCTCCCTCTCTCTCTCTCTCTCTCCTTCTCACTCTCTTTTTCACTCTCTCCTGCTTAAAGCCCTGTACACACATTGGCAACGGCGTGTACGCTCGGTGTGTGCACGGGACTCTAAAAAAGACGGCCGGGGCCATTCGATGGCAGCTGTTCCACATTTGAAGGATGGATATTCTTCGGGCTTTGTCGCGACGACAAAAGACCCTCTCTCACAAAAGGCCTAGCCAGGCCGAGCTTTCCGCGCGAACCTCTCTCTCTCTCTCTCTCTCTCTCCCTCTCTCTCTCCCTCTCTCTCTCTCTCTCTCTCTCTCTCTCTCTCTCTCTCTCTCTCTCTCTCTCTCTCTCTCTCTCTGGGAGAACGTGGCACAAGCATTCAGGGGTCTAAGTTCCATATGTGCCGCGACACAGAAGCAAGAACACAGTTCCACCTATTTCTCTCGCTCGGATCTTTCTGTTCCGGGCCCTGAGACACTCGCGCCTTCGTTCTCGCCGACTGCCGCGTCTCCTCGTAATTAGGGGTCCGCTATTAGCCCGCCACACCCCTTTCAACCCCCCCACTCACAGGTCTTGGAATTCTCCATAGTCATCTCACGAAATTTTTGCGTCGGCCAGGTTATTGCTCCGGGGCTGGCCTCTCAGTTTCGAGGATTATCTATCAGTCAGAAAAGAAATAGATAAATGCATGAAATCACAAAATCGAACGTCTCGTATAGTCCATTCACGATGTTCCTCACCCTCCAGAGATATACTTCGGACCACTTCATGAAAAATCAATCTCTCGACAGGCTATCTCACCGCGAAGTGTCCAATGAAATTTGCCGGACGGGGTTCTGTCGCGTAGCCCGAAATGAATAATTTCCCGAAGTCGTAGGAGCACTCGTAAAAAAAGTCCCGGACCAGAGTTTCGATCCCGGGGACACGCGATTAAAAATCCAGGAGTGTCCCAGCAATCCCCGGACGTCTGTTGACCCCGGTGCGAAGAAGAGGGGGCCGTTCACACCGGCGCGGCGCGGCGCGGCAGCCCCGTGACCGATAAAGAAGAATCGCCGATGCCCTCTTCTCCGGGCCGAAAAGCCCGTCCACCAACGGGTGTATAACCCTAACCGGAACGAGTTTCCTTCTCGCCCCATCGAACCCCTTTCCCTTTCTCCCTTCCTTTGCCAGGCGTCGAGTTTCTCCCTCGGTCTGTGTTACGGGGCCCCGTGTTCCTGGAGCAACGAGGAGAGAGACTTGCGAGAGCTCGTGAAACGACGGACAGTCTGTTCTGCGGTGACTAATGAATTTGCTACGAGCTCTTCTTGCCGGACGACCTCGTTTGACCCTGCCCCGGGTCCGAAGTTACGAGCTGCGTACCGTCGGTGTCCACGAATCGACCGGCGTGCCACGTAACGAGCCCTCTTCGGCCTGCTCTTCGGCTGCAACTGCCATCACGCCTAAAATCACTGATCTCGGTGTTGTCGCGGTCCTCTTCGATCTCCACCAAAAATCATTGTACCTCGACTCGAAATGACAGGCCGGTGAAAATGGGAAAAGTGAATCAATAAATCAATAAAATGGGAAATGACGGTGAGCGATTATAATCCTTGGACAGTGGAAAATTTTCACGACAAGAGGTCCGATTTAAGTCGATTCATTCTCATGGTTTATTAATTAGAAATCGACCCAGGGAACGTACTAAAATTGCATCGACTGGATCAGCTAATCTTGAAATTCAGTAAAGCTCGCGTGGAATCTTCGGTGATCGGTAGACTGCAGATTTAAAAATAGGGAACGTTTCAAGTGATTTCAGATGAATCTTTAACTTGCTGAACTGATTGAAAGCGGAATCCGAGATGTATCTGGCTCCTGTGTCTTTCGATCGATGCAAACCATTTTTATTTTCCATGTAGATCCACAGTCTAGCGATCGCACAAGCGTTCGAAGACTGTATCATCAATTTGGAATGTTCGTGAGAATTTATCGACAGACAAAGAGGTCTTTATTCTCGGATCGTGTACTCTAGGATCTACAATGCTCGTCCAAGATGTAGGTCTGGATTAACTGAAATGATTATACAAAGCATCTCATACGTCTCTTGGACAGTGACTTTCTCATGGACAGCTTGCATCAGGAACAATAACACGCAGCAACTAAACGCGTCTACATCGAGATTCCTCAATACATTATCATCTCATTCGTTTTGAAAATGGTCTAGTTTTCCACCAAAAAATTAATTCTCCGGGTCGCCCGATGTGAAAACGTCAGATTTTTCAGGTTTACGTTGGCTCGCGTGTTGGCCAGCGTAAAAAGGTTAATGGACACGTCACAGTGCCGCGATAACGACACCCGAATCGGACGATGAAGTCATCGTTGGCCGGTGTGCGACTCCCGTGGAAACCCATCCAACGTTCCCTCGTCCCAGACAATCGTTTCCAATCGATCGGCAGGGTTTTTCGTATAACGAATCAAAAGGTGGTCGCGTTTCATGCGGGTATAGACCGGGGATTACGCTCGAAGCGTCGCAGGAATTGTAATTAGAGTGTACTACGGTCTCCTTGGGTGCTCGATTAGGGGCGTGTATAGCACAGCCTCGGACTTCTGTAAATTATAAACGGACACGAGGTGCTCGCGTGACGGGAATCGAACGCGATCGCAACGACCGGTCTCTCTCTCTCTCTCTCTCTCTCTCTGGCCGCTTAACCGATGCGTGAGCCAAATTAATAATCCTCGGATCGTGCGATCCGAACGATCGAGCGGCAGCTGCGACTAGAGAGATCGAGGCTCGAAATAAGTTTCGGCAGAATTTATTATCCCTCCCCCGCGCGACCGTTCGTCAAACTGGTAATTACTTGTGGCGCGTCGTGTATCGAGCCTCGTCACGCCGTAATTCTTCGGGCTGGTGTCACGCCTTCGGCTTCGCTCGCCTCTTCCTTGGCCCCTGGGTGCTACCGAAACGCCAGTGAGAACCCGGAAAATTGCGTTCCTCCATCTTCCCTTGCCCTCGGAACACGTTTCACGGGCTCCGAGAGCCTCCTGAAACTCGATGGAACATTTTTACGCGACCAACGATCTGTCCAAATTGGAATATTTTGGGAGTAATTAGAATAGACTTAGGCCTGGGGCAATTGCAGACTCATCGACAGGGTTAGCGACGACGGCTCGGTAGCACCTCCAAGACCTTGATGAAACATTTTTAAGGATTTGTCTAATTTGGGATATTTTAGGGAGAATTACAATAGAGGACAATTATAGATGATTGTTGGTAAAATCAACGAATTCTCTTCGGTAATATAATCTAATATTTCCTCTATATTTGGTCGATCAAGCAGCGACATCAAAAGACCTCCCAGTAATTAAAATATCAATGTAATTCTCCAAGGCACAGTTGTCGAGCAGTAGTCGCTATTTTTCATTGGCCGTGTCACGCCACAGACATCACGTGACCGGGAACAGAGCGTACCACTATTGGCTGATGGCACGAATGGTGGGGACGCGAACGAGACCCTAACGAGGGTATGATCGTTGCACTATGCAGAGCAAAAAGTTTTTTTACTTTCCCCGCATCGCGCGTCATTTGCTGCAGAATGATTGCTCTTTTGCCTGCGTCTAGACGGCGCGAGACCGCTATAGGAAATCGAAAAAACGTCGAAAGAATTTTCGCCAGGCTCGAACAACATCGACGAGCGTTATCTCCGCTCCCATCAGCGTTTCGATATCGGAAGAATCTCGGTTTAAAACCGAGCCCGATTAAATTGAAATTTCTCGATTTCAGCGGCCGGACGGCGGAAACGCGACCGCAACAATTCCAAGCACGATATTGTAATACGGATTCGGAGCGTGAGCATGATCGAAGTCGCGTTTCGAATATTTCATGATCGCGATCGTCACGTCCATCGCATAAATCCATCGCAAAAATCCGTTGCTTCGCTCGTCTTTACGACGAAGAATATGCGAGTGACATGTGCTAGTCGTGTTCAATTCGTTGGCAAAATAACGCTGATAGAAATAGTTCATTCAAATCAAATTAATTGCTCTTTTTAAATTTTATTGATAATTACGACTAAACTGCGAATGTTTGTGCAGAATCAAATTTTCGTGGACATTCTTGAGCTCTTCGAACCCCGTTCGTTGTTCGAAATTGCGCCTACCCATTTTATCTAATTATGACTCTTAAAGTGTAGTAAAAATCGTAAGGCTGGACATACGATCGTATCGGTGGTAGAGAATCATGATTTCGATTTTCATGCACGTTCGCACGGTGCGAGAAAATAAATCGGGGCTCTAGCAGGTAAAAAGGCGGCTGGTTGGTTGTGGTGGGGGTTGAATTGGGCGGGGAGGAGCGATGCTCCCCAGAGAGGAGGGGAATCGAATGCATTTGCGTCCCGAAACGTCACGACGAAGATCACAGTCGGACGTCTTCGCGATGTCGCTCGATAAGTTTCGGAGCGTCTCGGGTCTGTTCGTCGTACGGAGCTGTTGGTGGCACAGGGGACGGCTCGGCGGGTTCGATTCAGTCCTCGTAGGTCTGCGCAACGGTTCGGGTCCTCATCGTGTAACAGGGACATCTGAGACCCTCTCTCTCTCTCTCTCTCTCTCTCTCTCACTCCTAATTGAAGGAGTTTGTGGTGAGCGGAACAAGATAAACTGATACAAGTGCGCCGCGAGATAAGCCGAGTCTGCCTCCCGTAATTGGCTGAATTCGAAAGTGAAGAGGCTTCGCGTGGACGGATCATCCGGCTCCCAACCACGGTCGATCATCGACGATCCCACGGAGATACTATCCGCAACGCACGAGTCTTGGACACCCTTGGCCAACCCCTCAGGTACGACCAAGATTCCCTATCCCTCTAACTGTACTCTCGCGTGGATCAACCATCTCGATCAATTGCCGATTTTTCAATCTGCTGGCGGGCCACGTTCTTCTCAAGTACACTCGACGATATTAATGATTAGATTAATACATTTATGACGAGGTATCGGTACAATTCAAAATAGTAGAAACGTTAACAGAATTTAAGCATGTCCTCAACTCACTGAGATTGTCGAAGACGAAAAGAAAGGTCTGTATGTTTCTTTCAATTGATGCCCACAATTTTGCGTCGGTCTATTAACACGTCAGTCGATTAGTCACATATGACTGACAGTGATTTTTTACTAGGTTTAGACATTCATTTTTATTGTGACATATCCAGATAAACCGAATTTTATGAAGATCTTTAGAATTCAGAAGGGTTAAAACAGCATCCCTTGTAATACATTTAAAATGTCTAGTTTCGCTTTCATTAATTAAATTAATCTGATTTTGTAAGAATCTCTGGAAATGATACGTGGCAGTTAACGTGTTAATGATACGAAGACTATTTGGATTAGGGGCAAGAATATCTAAAATAATAGAGGGAGACAGCAGGGTTAAAATTACTAGGGTCGAGAGTCTTAATGTTTCAGCTCCTAGGGCTGCTGCAGCAGGAAACAGGAATATCTAAAATAATTGAACGAGACAGCGCGGTTAAAATTGCACTACTTCTCTAAATATTTGAGCACATTGTAATCGGGTCGAATCGCGTGCGACAATGTAACACAGTCAACTCAACAAAGCACATACATAGACGTTTGATAATTTCTGTCCTGATCCCGAAATTATCTTTACAAACAGCTACAAGAACTCTAGCTTTCTACATTGTTTTAAATTGATTCGATCGTTTCGCAGAGTGATCGGATTAAAATCTATCGATCATGAAAGATCACTATTTTTGGCACGTATGTTAAATTTACACGATTAACCAAGGATCTTGTTCACATTGAGATCGATTGGAAGATAAAATTGCTAAACGCAAGATCGAAGCGGAGACAAGAAACTAGTGCATCCGAGAGACTGCGCTTTCGATCCCCGCGTCGCTCCCAAGAACAATTGACCCTCCGATGACGGAGCTGGGTCTCCAATTAATTAATATTATTCTATTACAAGCTCCGAGTCTCGAGATGCAACATAAATAATAAATACCGCGATCAGACTCTGGCTCCCTCTGCCTTTTGTCTATCGATCCGAATAATTTTGTTCCGCGAGGAGACCGAAGTTATTTCGTGTACATAGCAATTGATCGACTGCGATGCAATTGAACGCCGAGGACGAGGAATGATCGAGAGCCAGAGTTAACTCGTCCTCTCGACTTCCTCGGCGAAGAATCGGGTCGAAGCTTGCCTGTAATTCTCGTTGAAATTCCTCTAGCTTCAATCGCTCTGCCCGGTCGTCGACTTCGTCGTTTGTTCCGGTGCATCGCGAAATTGTTAGAATTGCGAAATTATTTGGATCACCGAATGGAAATCGAACAGGAGAGAAAGAGAGAGAGAGAGAGAACGCGGTTCCTAAGCGTCTAACAACGCCGGCGCGAGAGACGCGTGCGAGGCTCGTGCATGCATGACAAAGCATTTTTAATGCATACATTAAAAAACCAATCTTCCGAAAATCGAGCGAGGGCACGATGAACTTGAAACGATCGACGCGCGGGCGACAGAGAAAAGGGAAACGAGACGTATCGGCCGGCGTGCGGAGAGGCGGTGCGACACACAAACGCATTAACGTGGCACCACCACCAACGCCCACGCACACGCGAATGCCTCTGGCGTGCTCCGATTCCCATAAACTGTTCCCCACGTGGTGGTTTAAGCCTTCTCCGTATCTTCGACCCGGGAACGGCACTCCTCGTCCATGTGTTACGACGATACGGAGCCGCGATGACCTAACCCAGTCTGTCAATTAAAATGCCACCATATGCCACTTAAACCGTTCTAAATTTCAACCGCTAACTCCCTGTCGTACGAACACTGCGGACGCGCTGTTGTATGTACTCCTCTGGCGCCCACGATTCGATCTAATCCGGGAAAATCACCTGATTCCCTATTGCAATATTTCGCATGATCTGCCATTTATCCCTTCCGATATGTTGCCGTTCGATTTTTCATCGATTAAGGTTCTGGGTCTGACTGATCACTGGTCGTCCTTTCTACTTAACGCTATTTCTAATCACCGCTAGGCTGATCATTTATTGGAGGTATCGGCGATTTTATTTTGCAATATTCACAGTATATTAGATTGCGAATCTTTATGCAAACTAAACATTTTCTCTCCGAAAAAACGGGGACCAAATGAGAAGTCCCTTTTTTCTTTAAACAATTTCAATAAGTCGAGAATAATCCGTAAATAATGTCAGCTTTTGTAATATTCTAAATCGTACCTATTTTTGTCGTAAACGCACAAATTCCGCAGTTCAGTAATGATTAGTTCCGAAAATTGTTATGCGATATCTGTTCGGCTCCGATAGCTTTTCTAATCGAGTGATCTTTTGCGACAAATTTTCCCTCGGACACGCTGTCGTTCATAAGCAGATTGCAGTTCCATTAGCAATTCTCCGTATCATGTCTGCTTCGTTTGTCTCGCAAGGAACCTTTTAATCAGCGAAACAAGTCGTCCCTCTTCGTTCCATTTCTCACGAAAACGGTGCATAAAGATTCGCGCAGCGTGTTCATAAATATGTAGGTATATTTTCCCTGGTTCTCAGGACGTATTTGCACGTTCGAAATTTCTCTTTGGAGATTCTCTCTCTCCGTAGACAGAACTTTTTCTTCGCTTCGTACGAAATCCGGCTTTTATTGCGCGGACGGTCGTCCCTTTCGCGCATTTTAACAAACTCGAACAAGCGGGGCCAGGGGAAGGATTCAGGACGCGTTTCCCCTTAGCCGTAGGTCCGATAAGCCCCCCAGAGGAGTATAGGGTACGAATTGCGTAACGACACGAAAGAAACGCGTCTCCCTTAATCGAGACGCTCTCGAATCGCTTTGCGCGCCGGCACAGAGAGATAGTTGGGTACAGAAGAGGAGGGACACAGGGACGCCGAGGAGGACGAGGGAAGCGGGCTGTTCCTGCGATTAAAATCAATTTGACGGATTACCGGGTCTCGACGGCGCAGTCATTAATCTCGTTACTGGTGTAACGCGTCGTTAGCAGTGCGATGTTGTACGGTACGGCGCGACATCCGAGCACGCGCGCCTCGGTTCTCCTAATCGCAGAGACTGAGGCTTGAAATTTTCAGCGTGCGACACGATCCTGGGGGCGGGGAGGACGGGTCCCTAGTCCTCTCTCTCTCCGCCATGAATTTTAGGCTTGCGCGATCGAGACACGAAGAACATAGTCGTCGAGACAGCTTGCTGTGGAGGTCAGGGAAAAAATCAGGTCTCGGGTGGCATCGGGAGCCACCCGGCGGGGTCCTTCTTTCATGACTCTTCTGCTTCGGCGTCATTTTAACCCCTTAACTTGTACGCTCGAGTTAATTCGAGCGCGCTAAACAGGCCAAACTGTGCACACTCGAGATAATTCGAGCGGCGTTGTATTTTATGCTGCTATATTTATTCACACTCGAATATAATCGAGAATTGAAAATAACAATGTGAAAGCAAAGAAAAAAAATCGTTTTATTGATATTCATCATTTACATGGGATTGTAAGCTATAACACTTATTTATTCAAGAATAAAATATAGCCTTTTTCCATGGAACAAAAGCGCAGTATAAGGCCGGTTTTTTTTTCAAAAAAACTGTGCGTTAAGGGGTTAATCATCGTTCCAGAGAATGTGGTAGATTTTGTGTTGCATCTTTTGCTCTGTGTCTTTCAGAGTCTCTCGCTCTGCGGGCGAGTCTCGTATCTCGGGAAGTAACTACATACGTGACGGGGTCTCATCTTGTTTACATAAATTTAGTCCAGCGGTATCATGGGTAAGCTGGGTTCGAGCAAGGCGTTTCGCCGGGAACGTCTTTGATCGAATTGATTCGCGTAACTCAAGGGCAGTAATTTCTGTAAGGGCGCACGGGGGTTAAAACGATCTGGTGGTCAGTATTTCACGGGCATTGGAGGGTGGCTCTCTATCCGGGAGACAGGGTGGGTGGCTTCGGGACAACCTGGTGGCTCCCTAGTTAGCGTTCGAGCTGACTCTGTCTGGTACACGTGTAAAACCAGGAAGGAGAAAGAAGAAGCGGCATTACTCCCGTGCACGTTATAAGGACGTACTCATTAGTAAATGAGCCCTGGGCAATCGAGTGGCGGGGTCCCAGGTGTTATCTCTCCTGGCGAGCCAGCGAACGAACGAACGAACAACCCCGGAACGAGAAGAGCCACCGCCGCCGTTGCCTTCCGCGTCCCATCGTGTATATAAATAGGGCTGCGCCGGGGTTGCGGGGGCGGACGGAGCGAAGCCAGGGTTCGTTCTCGACGCGGCATAATGCCTTTTGTTAATTATTACAGCAGCCACACTTAGGGGCTTAAAATTCGCCATAAATAATCACTGAGACAATACCACCCCCGGATACCCCGCCTCACCGACTCAGAATCTCTCTCTCTCTCTCTCACTCTCTTTCTCTTTCCTAGCGTTGAACAGAGCAGATTCGCCCCACCCACGTCTTTCTCCGCTCATTTTCCAACCCCCTCGCAATCTCGAACCCTCCGCCGCCCCCATTTTTCGCGACTCCCTCCCCCTTCACCGAACGAACCTTTTCCTTTCTCGTTTCGCTCGCTCCGTTTCCTGTTCGTCGTTTCCTGTCGATATCCTCCGGCGAAATTCGGGCGAAAAAAAGAGGCGCGCGATATTCGGCCATCCCCCGCACCCCCGCGACAACCACGGATATGCGGGGGCGGCGTTAGAAACGACGCCGCGGGAGACTACGGCAATTTACCGAGCCTGCAGGCCCACACCATCGGCGAAATTATTCGGTGGATCGTAAGCGTTCCGTCTCCTTTTCCGGATCGTTAGGATTCCCTCCTGAAAGCGGGGGCTACCGTTCTGCGGGACCCCGTTTAACAAGCTGCAGATGCAACCCGGAGATGCAGGAAGCGCAGGGATTCGAATGGGATATCGCAACTCTGCAAATCAGAGAGCAAAAGCGAACCGATAGAAACGTATACACTTTGTTGCTCGAAAATTGGGGAGAAGCAGGAACTCGATAGTAATTTGTTTCTTCTCTCAGGTATTTTAATAGCCGTGAATTCTTTGAATGTTTTACTGTGTGCATAATGATCTGCACCGAAAAGATAATCCTTAGAAAATAATTATCCAAAAAGAACTTTACATCGGTCTTGGTATGCCGCATTTATCAAGCCCGGAGTAGTAGTATTTTTTTGCAAGTATTCTATATAGTGCACCTCCGCGGCAGTGTCTGTATGTATTTCCATTTTATTTACATATCATGAATATTGGACTCTCTCAGTATTTACAATTTTTATCTACGGTCTTTCAAGGCTTCACTTGATTACGCCTGTCGTATCAAGCACTGTTTCTGCAGACCAGAGCTGCATAGTCATGGTTACAGTCATCCTCGTGGCGAGAAGCATGGTAGCCGATTCGTCGTCGTTCGGTCCTTTATAATCACGCCGATGCTAGGGAAGAAGAGAGGTCCGCGGAAGATTTTAATTTTTCAAGAGGCAGCCCCGCGCCTTTGAGGAATCCCGAAGCGTTCTCCATCAGCGTAATTTTCCTCGCGACGTAACTTCTCGTGCCTTGTCCCATCCTCGGCTTTTAAATTATCCGCCTCTTTAAACACGCTTCCGTCGTCTTTATGAACCGTAAACCGAGAATATCGTCGGACAGAAACAATCCATTAACAACATTCCCGATGGCGTCTCGGAATAATCGAACCGGTGTCGTACGAAACGTTCCTGTCAAGAAATTCGCCTTTAACCCCTGGAACCCCGATCTCCGTTTCGCACAAGTAAATCAGACATTTCTTGTCATTCAGAGTCTTCCAGGGGAGAGAAAGCAAATTGTACGCCTGTCATTTTCAGTCGCGGAATATTGAGAGAAATAGAATTTTGTAGCTTTTGAAAATTGAATATCTAGCAAACTCTGTTTCTGCTCTGTTTCTGCTATCTAACAAATGTCTCGCTTGAAATTTTAAATATATCTAGCAAACTCTGCAACGTTGAATCGTGCTCGTAAAATTCTAAATTAAATTTTATCATCCCTCTATAGTCTTCCTCCATCCTCGTCGTCCATGGCCGTTGCAGACGTTCCGATCATTTTTTTCGCGAATATTTCAAAGCTACTTGAAACAACTCCAGGAGAGCGCGTGCAAGGGAAGACGGATACTTTACCGGGAAGAAACTCCTTTCGTCGGAAACCGTTTTTATCCGACGTTCTCTCTCTCTCTCTCTCTCTCTCTCTGGCCCTCTCTCCGGGCAAAAAGCTGGCCCTCGGTATCGGCCAGGGTTCGCGGACCAAAAGAAAAGGCGGAAACGATAGCGGGCCGCGTTCTCGCGTTGAATTTACGACCGCCGCTAAGTACGCTGTCTATCCCGGCTTCTTTTTACCCGTCTGAAATCCCGCGAAGTGATTTTTACCGGGGATCGAGCCGGGAAACGCGGATCGGACCGTCGTAAAAATTAATCGACGCGGTAGAATCGCGAATCTCGAATTTCAAATACGGTGCTTACTTTTACGTCTCTTTGCCGCCATTTTTCCGCTTCAGAATTCGGTCTTTGATGGCTGATCGTGTACACACTCTCGCGAGCCTATTAACATCGTACCAAGTAGACTGCTGATTTTAATGCAATATACGAAGATATTGGCAAAGTGAAATGTAAAACAGTAAAAGATTAGAGAAATCTAAGAATATTCTGTTGTTTTCAACGTATCGAAACTATTAATGTTTCATAACTTCTCCCCATGATGATGGGTCCCCACGATCGATGCCGCATACTTTTATCTCCCATAAAGATCCTTCGTCTAGCAATAAGAACGATTCATTTTTATTATAAACTTGTGATTAAACAGCGGACGCAGGAAACGTGTGCAGGAACGGAATTTTAAAAAATTTTTGTCGCGTCATAGGGAGGTCGAAGCCGCAAATTAAAATCCAAAATGGTGTCCTCGGCTGGCTCGATTTCCGTAGCGTCCGGCTGATCGATCGCGTATTGTGGTTATCGAGATTATATCGGGTGCATAGTGATCCTTATTGAGGCGGCATTAGTGCACGTATCTGTCGAGCTGCACGCGTTCCGATTATCTCGCGTAGACTGGAACAACCTCCAGCCTCTGGTCTATCGTCAGCTGCCTCTTTCTCCCGCTCGGTCTCGCGACAAAATGCCTTTTGTCGGTCGCTGTGTAGTGGCAAACATGCGCTCGACTCGGCCGCGTCGAAACCGAGAGAGAGAGAGAGAGAGAAAGAGAGACGGAAACAGGCGGCGAAGCGAAGAAGAGGGGGCCTGGATGTACAACAAGGGTCAGCTGATAGCGGACAATTATCTCTCAGTTTAACCCGGACGATCCGAGCTTCTGGCCGCGATGTTGTAAAACATTGCTGTGCATGGTCGATCATCCGGCCGAGATATCGGACTCGGTTCCAACAGCCGGTGATCTCGATCGAGAGAAAATCCCGCGAGTTTTCGAAGAGAGGAGATCATCTTGTTCCGCGGCTGAATCTGCTCTTGGAAGAAATTATGCGACCTTCTGACGCTTCAAAAGAACCGGCGTGCAAGGTATTCATTTCTGTCAAACGTACAGGCCGTCTGTTTAACATTGCAAAAGTATAAATGTCGGTTCAGTCTCTTGATCTATCTCGATCGGGATGACCGTCTCCCGAAGACTTTTGACCCGACGGTTCCGGGACGTCGGAACGTGTCAGCGACTAATAATCGTTTGCATAACACCGTCCACCTCGTTTCTCGATAGCGGCCGTCTCGGTAAAATGATATCGGAATTGTTTGTTGCATTTCAGTCTCCTCGGTAAGCGGAGTCCGTGCGCGGCTCGCGCTTATCGACGCGACTGACTTTTGCGACATTATGTCATCAGTTGTATTAGATTCCGCGACGTGGCACGTCCTGCGTATATCCCGTTCGGCTTCTCCGACGCGAATTGCAAGCTGTCAACGATAAGGACCGGTCGGTTGGTGTTCGACGAACCGATAGCGCGTCACCGAACTCTAACATTACTGAATTACTAGCTTTTCGCCTATACAAATAACCGAGCACTGCCCCCCCCCCCCTCCAAAATCAAACCTGAAAGGCACCACAACGTTAATCCGCATGAAATTTTTGTTCGATCTGCCTGTATCGCTATTACCAACGGCGGGGCAAGGGGAGTCCCACTCGAGCATAATAGGGCTTATCACGTTCGCTACCAGCGACACAGATACGCGACGTCCGCGATCCCGAAGTTTACTCAAAGATAGTAACATTAACTTTATTCACACATTGATATTATATATTATTCAAAAATTAAAAATTTTCAATTACAAGGTGCTGGAACGATAAATTTTTTCCTTCAGCAGTTTTTATGGGTTGGCATTAATACGGTGTTTGCTCTATACATGTCCCAAATGTCTAGCCGATAAAAGTCCCAGAACTATCCCTACTGCCGCGGGGCGTTCCCCGTGAGAGGCCTTGAAGCTCGAGAGACCTCGGTCGCCGAGGAGTGTAACATAATACGAGTCGGGTATATCGTTGTGGGATCAATACAACACTAGCAATCCAATAACAAAACTTCCTTATTTTTAGGTACAGTACTGTAGTACAGTACTGTCCTTTTCTACGTTCGGCGTGGATCAAAGAATCAAAATGTCTGCTGGCCGATACAGGCCCCTGGCTAGACCCGGGTTTTGGAGTATCGAGTAAACACTGTATATTGCTGGTATTAAATTTCTTTTTTCTCTCTACTGTTCTACGTTTCGCCAGCTCATTTCTGTCATAAATGCGTGAAATCTTCTGCTCCTAAACTGTTCCATTATTTTCACATAAAATTCTTATATGAAATCCCAGTGTCGCTCTCGGTAAATTCGTTTGCCTTCGCCGTCAAGCGAATCGCGCTATTGCGAAATACCTGTAAACCCGAAACAGGGATATCGGGTAGCGGGGCATAGATGTTTACAAGTCCCTCTGCGTCTTCCTCTTGTGCACGGACGATACTTCGTCGGCATGCCCGAGCCGGAGACCGTTTCTTCCGGGGGAGCTGAAAGTCGCGAGAATCGTTCGGCGGCTGCCCCTTTCCGGCGTGAGTCTGTTAAGAAAATAGCTGGTTAGGACGCAGTTCGTGGTCCACGCTCTTCCACTTCTGCCGGGGTCGAGATTTCTCGTTAGAGGTTAATTCGCGCAATTGATGCGGTTGCCATCTTAAAACGACTCCGGGTCCCCGCTCCGGTCGGGTTTCGTTCCCAGCCGGTTTCCCATTTCAGATACAGGTTTGCCCCCGGTCTAATTTGACCAGGGGCGAGGGGATCGGACGGAAACGGAAAAGAGGAGAGAGAAAGAGAGAGAGAGAGAGAGAGAGAGAGAGAGAGAGAGAGAGAGAGAGAAAGGGACCATCGAAGAGGAAAAACCAGAGAGAGAGAAAGCAAGATTCAAGGTACAATGGAGCGAGGAAACGGGATGCGGTTTCCCGCATCGAGCGCGCAAAGTACCTCCATGAAGATTCGTTTTATTCTCCCTTGCGCAGAATAGGGAGGAGGGGTGAGAAAAGAAAATTTCAACTTGCAGGAAAATCTTCGGGGTCCACAATTTCAAATTAACTCGCGGTTAAGTTGACGGATCGGTTGGGGGGGGGGGGGCGTGTTGCGTTCTCGCGCCGGCGCGTACGGGATGGTTTACGCTTCCTGAAATTAGTTTGTACACGGGAAATTTATCATAAGCCAAGCGCGCCTGGCCCCGCTCCAGTAACGTAAATACTATCGTGAACGTGCAGCCGTCGCAGGAGAGAGAAGCGGCCTGTGTTCCTCCGACGCTGTTCCGGGGGTGGGAAGAAGAACGGGGAGGGGCGGGGGAGTGGAGACACGGGGTCGATGCGCACCCATTCGGCCGGATTTCCATTCGAGCGACGAGAATCCGTCCCGTTGAATACTCGTCACGAGACTAATGGCCCATTTCCGCTCCCGCGCCTTCGACTGTGTTTCTCGGGCTTGTTTTTCTTTCGGCCGGCCACCCCCGGCGGTGGTGGTGGGCACCCTCCACGAGGACGCAGAAGAACAATTAACTGGATTATCGGCCCCGTGGTTCTTGAGGAACCAGCACGGGACCCTCGACGATTGACCTTCTGAATCCTGTTTTAGGAATTCGTTCGTCTTCCAGTTATTTTCTTCACGCTCGACCATGTTCGCTACCCATCATTCGTTTTACTACGTACCTTCGCAAGACGTGTGAATCCACCCTCAGCACCGAATATTTTGAAACAATTGAACACGAAAAAGTCATCGAGTCCGTGAATTCCTATGCTACGTTCTGCCTGCGACTTTAAACGCTTTTACTTCAATTTGATGTTTGAGAGAAGTGCTTGTGAATATTTATGCACTGCGATACGACGAATTTGCAGAATGCAAGGGGAGCGTCTATATCAATTAAAGTCGATCGTTCCATCGCGTTGCCTATAAAAGAAATGGCTGTCATTTCTTCCAGAGTCGACTAAAATTTTCTGGAATTAGACCCTCGATTTCGTTTCCCGTTTCACGACAGACCACCCGAGTCGCGTTTCTCACGAGAAAAGGTGCTCGAGGAGAGAGGAACGTGCTTCCGGGCGCGAGGATCGAGAGTATCCTGGAAACAACGATGCGACAAATACACATCGGGACCGCAGGGGGTGGTAAAGGGGTGAATTTCGGTGCGGAGGTGTAGCCCAGAGTGGTTCAATGGCCGGAAAGCACAAAACCGATGCTGGAAATAATTCCCATCTGTGCGCGCGCGGAAAAATCGCAACATGGCTGTCGCGTCACATGCACTTTTCACGTATTTTTTTTCGCCCCCCCCCCCCCCCGACTCCTCCGCGATTGATTGACAGATGATACCAGTCGCTGGGTAGTAGCCCCCCTTCCTCGCATGTCTCCTCTCTCCCCGGTTATCGTGTAATATTCCGGCGTTGAAACCGCATCGAACCGCTTCGGACTCGAAGAGATTTTTACGCAGCTGTCCGAGCTACTGACAGATCCTATTTACGATTGCTCGAGTCGGATCCCTCTCTCTCTCAATCTCTCTCTCTCTCTCTCTCTCTCTCTCTCTCTCTCCTACTCGTGTGGATACGTGTCCAGTGTTCGGCTTAGACGGTTCCATCTCGGCAAAATGAACGTGTAATCCGAAACGATGCACCGGCGTTCCCCAAACTTTTCATATTGCAGGCATTTTTTGGAGGACTTTCTCGGGGCACTAATACACGGAATATAGCCCGCAAGATTCAGCTCTGAATTACTTTAGTCCTCGCGATGATTTCGTGCGGTGGATGGCTCTGTGAGAGCTGCATGCTTCAAACGTCATTGCGTTATTTATTGAACACGTGGGCGAGCTAAAACCGTCCAGCTTGTGTGTCGAGGTTAGCAGAAAAATAATTTCAACCCTTGACTAGATCATCGGGACCATCGCGCGCGCTTGTGCAATTTTAAAATAATAATTATTCAACTCGAAACAATTTGACAGCCAACACCTGTGCTTGAAGTATGTAAAATCTTGCTTAAATGAATCGGTCCGTCGATCAAATAAAAATTAAACTCTGTCAGGTTTGAATGTCCAGTAACGATCCTCCAATTTGATTAGCTTAAAATATAAATGTTCCAATTTCCTGAACAGCGCACAACGTGTCTAACGGGATCGATATTAAATGGAGATTTGAAACGTACCGTTTCGCGTATTTGTTGCAATAAAAACGGCATCTACGAATAGTAGCTGCCAGCATGTTTACGAAACGAGAACTCTGTTTTATTTGCGCAAACGAATAAAAATTTCTGGATTTCCAAACGATCCTTCTCGGGGATCGGACACACGCGAGGATTCAGCGTGGGGTAAATTTCATCGATTGTTCGGCGAAACAGCGGATAGATGCGCCCATGAATAGGAAACAGGTTCGTCTCGTTAACGATATCGCGATCCTAACGATGCTCCCAGCATCCGACGTGCGGTGATCTTCTCTTCCCGGAAGCTGGTGCCACGGTTTCGTAAACCGTTTCGAGCGCCTTTTTTTTCACAGTTTTCCCGCGATCGAACCGTTTCGAACGCGACAAGCCTAGACGCGCTTTGTTAACGGAAAGCGAGAAGAAGAAAGAGGGAGAGGGAGAGAGAGAAGAACATCGATAGGAAGAGGAGGTATCTATCTGGACGATCCAATAAAAAGTAATGGTTCGAAAAGCCGGGGGTCTTTCGCGAAAAGTCGCCTCGACACCTTTTAAGCTCGGAGACGAACGTTCATCCATCCACCCCTTTCGTTGTCCCTTTTAGCTTAAACTGAACGCGACGGGCACGATCATCCTCGCGAGACAAGAAATTAAGCTGCAGTTAAGTGCCGGCCTGATGAAAAATTAACGGCGACTGCAGACACGGATTTCCCTCGTTCCGCCTTTAGATACCCGGAAATTCTGTCTACCACGGTTCGCAAAGTCTCCTCGAAATTCATCGGAACCCACTAGCAGATTCCGCAATTTTGCCGACCCGGTGTTCAAGTGAAATGCGATCGCTCCATTAATGAATCTGTTCGATGACTAAATGTGCAGCTACGGTATTCTAGTTGAATCACTATCTGCTTTCCATTAGGTCATCTCAGTAGTCATGTTCCTTATCACTCGGCTGCGGACGTTATGCATTTATGGCAACGATCTGGAATATAATCTAGCGAAAAGAAACCGAGAGTTTCAACGCGTTGGAATAGTTCACGGAATAAACAGATTTCTATTCGGCTCGCGTTCCTCGAAATTAGTGCGGAAAATGTTTACTTTGGTGTACTTATCACGCTGTACAGTGCACAACATACACGGTGCTACGTTCCCGTTTTGCAAAACTGTACCGAGGCAGCAGAAAGTTCTTAATTCCTACAATTTCGAAGTCGCTTCGATCGAGAGACATCTTGAAAGATCCACAGCCTCCAGTTCCCGTTACTTTCGAGCCCAACGCAGCGAATCCGTTGTCCGGTATGGACATCCGTGCAAAAATGTCGCAGAATACGCAAGGTTCGCGCGGTCTTTTTTGATCCGCAGAAATTCGAGGTCGTCCGTTGACGGTTCTAAACGGCGGCAATCGTCCGTCGAGGAATTACGAGGCGCGTAATTGTCACGCGAACATCAATTACCAATGGGGGCCAGTCGCGTGTACGCGCACGCGGTAATTTTCCCGCGAGCAAGGTTTTTCCAGGCGGCTCTTGAACGCTCGTTGCCCGACAGATATCGAATGTTTTTCGAGCGCTCGCGGCACGATAAATAACGGCAGGCGGCGTCGGAGGCGGCGGCGGCGGCGGCGGCGGCGGCTATCGATGTGTCCGGCTTATCGTAAATCACCGATAACGAGGCCAGAGCGCGTTCCGATGATGTAACGCTTTCGCATTTTTGTCGCTGGGCGAGACCCAGCAGAGGTTTTGAGTTGCACAGGCCGAAAATCGACGGATCCATCGATCTAGAATCGTTTCTTCTAGCAGATTGATTTCGTCGAGACGGAATTCCCGATAATCATCTTCCCCGCTGCGGAATTCTCGCCAGTAACTTTGAGCACTCGGGGTTGAAAGAGCCTAGGGAAAGGGGCGTGTGGTAAAGGGGTAGTTCTCCCGGTGGTTATCAGATGCATCCGCGAATTTCATTTTCCCTCGCGAGCCGCCGTTTGCAACCGGTGCAACCAGTGCATCCGCGTCCCAGAAGGATTTCTTCTCCTTCGCCGTCTCTCATCTTTCCCTCTATCTTCCTCTCTTTGGCTCTCCGAGGGAGAGAGAGAGAGAGAGAGCCGTCTCACGGTTCTTCCCTTCCTCTTCTTCCTCTTCACATTTATCCGTCGAAAGCTCGAGCCGCGGAGGACGCCCATTATCGCTGGAGAGATAATTAAAAAGGCAGGCGCGGGAGAGATATTAAAGCGTCGAAGCGAGGGTAGGCCCTTATCAGCGGGCCGTTATCGTTCGACGGCCATGTTGGGGCCGACTTCTTCTTCCCCCTCATCCTCTTTAGCCCTTCTCTCTCTCTCTCTCTCTCTCTCTCTCTCTTCGGTGAAGAGACAGTTTCTTTTTTTAAATCGCCTTTTCTGCTCATAAAGCCGCGTCTCCGAGATGAGTCTTTAATTGTTGCGCGAACTAACGACGATACAATGATCTCGCTCCTATTCTTTCGCGGCCGTACGCTGGATGTATTTCACAGTGCACGCAGACTCTGCTTCTGTCCGCATTCAGTTGCTTCTCTCGTGGTATTCTCTATTTTATCCGGGAAAATTTTAGTCATCTCTACAAGGAACGATAGAGATCTTTTTCCCGACGATAGTGAATTGTATCCGCTAGCAGGAGTGGTTAGGGTGAAGCAACCTTTAACAGCGTCTCTTGTTTTCATAGACTGTTTCACGATAAATCTATCGTATGGTAATTCCTTCGGGCAAAAATTAAATATTAAACAGACAAAACGAACAAAACGCTAGCTCGGCAAGGTTTCACTTAGGGGTTTAGAAATACTTTGCTCGCGAATTTCTTGTAGATCCTGCAGAACCAGATAAAACAATCTCGTTACCTCCAAGATGTGCTCCTATCGCTAATTAGTCTCTAGATCGGCTAAGGCGTCCGCTGGATGATCGACAGGGCGGTATCGGGTGTCGAAAGGGTTCCGCAGTAAAACCGGAGTGACACGTTTCCTTGGTGACAAAGGATCGGTGTCCTGGCCCTATTTTCTTCCGCTTTTCTCCGGCCGGAAAGGGGAGGCTAGGAGCTCGCGATGGTTCGCACGAGGTCCGCAAAGACCATAGGGGGATTGTGCGAGAGTCGAACGTCGAGGGTCCTGACCGCACGTGAAAGGTTGGAAAGGTGCAGAGGAACCTCTCGCGCTGCACATATCGAAGGGTGAGAAAAGGGCCCGGCCGACGTCGGACTCGCACGACATCTTATTTCCTACGTGTCCGATACGACGCGCCGAGTAATCTACAAAAGGAGCGGAACGCCAGCTGCCGCTCGCGCGCCCTTCTTTTTTCACTCTTTCTTCTCCCCCTCTCTTTCTCCCTTTGTTTCTTTTACTTTTCTCGCACCGGGCAAGAACAACCTCGACGGACCGCTCGAACCTCTAATGTAGATCTCTCGTGATAAAGTTATCGCCGGGAAATTGCCTGCACTCGCGAGAGATCCTTCGCACGGAAAAAGAAACGTGCGAAACGATACGATCTTCCGGGTCCCCGGCCCTAGCCTCTATTTTTATTTCGCCTTCCATATCTATTTCTTCGTCTATTTCTTCACATTTCCTGCAGCAGCTCTTCGGAATCGAACGGGAAACCGGTAGGTACATCGTGTTTCGAGATGCGAGGGAATTCGGTGAAGCCTTCTGCCTAAGAAGATGGCCGTCCGAGAACATTTTTGAACATTATTTTTGTATAGACTGCGGACTTTTATTTTGGGACACCTGCAGATTCATATCGATGGAGATCACCGAGATCATTTTTATTTCATTTTTTTGCTAGAAGGAATCTCAGAAAACGGGAAGGAATACGCGGTCCGAGGAATCGTGGATACATTGTGCTGGAAGTTGCATCCGTAATCGACGCGAACGAATCGTTCTATCGGATACACCTGGAACTCCCGGTCCCGGGCCGAGTTTGCAGAGAAATCCCGCGTTCTACTCCGTTATATCTGATGAGAAGTAGCCGAAGTTAGCTCTCCCGGTCCGGAGAGTAACTCGAGTCTCCTACGAATTTCATCCGCGGTGAATAATCGTTGTTTCGAAGTCTTCAGATGAACCGGGCTAAGCCCCGGATCCTTTGTAACTCGAGTTGCTCGTCCGACGATATTCCTCGATATCTGAAATTCGTGGCGATCGATGGACGGCTATCGCTCAACGATCCACCTTCTAGATCCCCGTCTACGTCCAGGAAATATTCCGATGCGAGAGAAGTCAGTCTGGACTGAAACGGTTCTGATAAGTTCCCAATGTTGTTTAACCTGTTCTTTGCCAGACGAAATTATCCTTCTTACTCGATGAATCCAATTCTATTATGTTTTCATTATAATGTTTATGCACCTTCAGTTTTCTATTCTGTACAAATTTTTCTCTTGTTTGTAATCCTTGCATTGTATTCTCCATCATGTTGAAATAATTCTCGTATGAGATCTCGTACGAAATTCGTGCTTATAATTGAGATCGTCCTGTTCCGGACGAATAATATTGCCCGGGACTTACTAAATTATTATAGCAAGGGAGTCGTTTCTACGGGGTATACTGTTTCTGGCGATTGATGCAGACAATTTGGCACGAGGATTCACAGTCCAGTTATTCGCGGGATAGTTCCAGTTACGTTTGAAATGCCGAACGCTCGGAGAGTTTGCAATTGCGACAATACGTTTGACGACATTTCGCAAGAGTATTTGATGAAATGTCGTAGCCGAAATAAATGCTGGTAGCGATCGCGTTAATTTGTCCGCAGCCTCGACCGCGTATCTCGCGAGATGAAACGGATGCATTAATATTCTCGGGAGAGTATCACCGGCGGCGTCTTCCCGCGTGGGCAGTGCTCCAGTTTAAGCAGGTGACAAAGGAGAGGCCGGCGCGTCCTCGTCGTCGTTGCAGATGCATCGGTGCATCTCCGTGGCAACGCGCGCGTGTCTCTTCCAATCAGACGAGATATGTACGAAGAACGAACGAAACGGAAATCTTTGCCAAGGCTCCACGGTGTTCGCCTTATCGTCGGATAGTGGGTCGCATTACTCGGTCAACGAGAGACAGGGAATAAAATTGTCAAGGTCCCTGTTGTCACGCGTGCACGCGCGCGCGCGTGACCGCTGGCTCTGCTCAGCTTAGGTCCCCGAGGCTTTCACACCGGCCACCGGTTCGTTCATTTAGGAACGAATGAAAAGATTGGGCGCAATTGTCTCGTCCTGTGTATCGGCCTGGTCACATGCGATTCCTCGGACCCCTAGCCTCTACCGTTTAAGGTCACCGAGTTTCGTCGGCCACCGGAAGTTACGAAATCCTCCCAACGCGACTCCTCCATTCAGCCATTCAGCCCGCCATTCTTCGGGGTATTAACCCTTCGGCGCGCAAGAAACACTGCCTTGCCCCATTATGCTCATCTCGGTCTACAGCCCTTTTTGCCGCACTACAGTTCCCATTTTGTTGCGCTAAGCCAGCTCGCGAGCAACGCACATTTGTTTGGCTCGTCAACCCTTTTGCGGCCAGACAAAATGTGTAAACAATACTGGAAGCTTTGCTATTCGATATTTCTTGCATGCTTATTTTAGAGCTATGAATCGATACAATAGTAATCGAATAAGGAAAATGTAGTCTCTTATAGTGCACGTAAGGAACAAAAAATGGTCGAAGGAAACAGCGCCCACGCGAGGGTCCAATTATATTGAATGAGGATTGGGTTTACTTTGCACTTGAGTGGTGACTCTATTTCAAAGATATTACGAGAAATTTTACAAAATATTTGTTACATTACAAAATTTGTATTTAACAGATTACTAAACATTTAAATATTATATGCGGAAATCGGATCAGTTTCGTATGAATAAAATGAAAATATTCGAAGACGGAAGAAAAATTTAGTTTTGGAATGAATATAGCGCCGAGTGCAAAGGGTTAATTTTATCATAGGACAGTTCATACACGAACTCATCGTTTCTTGATCGTCCACAAATGCATGTCCACGAATAGCAAGGTTTTCGAGGTGTCCGCTGACAGTAAGTATTCCCTCTGAATACACAATTGTTTACAATTTTATTTACAATTTTCCCCGCGCCGTTTAAACGGGTAGAAACGTGTTGGAACGAAACGATGAAGAGAACGGGCGAAAATTCGTCGCGTTTCCGAGGTTCGAGAGCCAACAATTTTTCCCGTGTATATCCCGCGCACGTTTGCGCCCATCGCGAAATAATCGGGCTAGCTGACGCTGATTACTCGAGGCAAATTAAAACCGTGATCGCCTCCTTCCGCGCACGCTCGTCCGTCCCGTTAATTCGCGCGGACCCGTTTACACGCTTATTAGCGGTTTTGCCGCTGTTAATCTCGGCCCGCGGGACAATGGATCGTCTTGATTGTTTTGCGCATCAGCGTAACGTTGTCGCGTTGCTTTCACGCGCGTGACCTTGTTCGCCGGTTGACGATTTTCCCAATTAATATCGCTCGGTGGAAATAGACGCGAGAAAAGTTATAATTAAAATTAACACATCGTTAAATCATTCGTCTACAATTCCGGGAACTTGATGGACACTTATCTTTGATCCCATTTGATTCAAGAATTTCACAAAGTTGTCATACGTAGAGGGAAAGATATATACATTTTATTGATCTCTAATAGAAGATCGAAATAAAGGAGCCCACATGGCCCGCGAAGGGAAAGAAAATCATTTCTTTTTGTGTGTGTGTGTGTGTGTAAGAAACGAGGAACGAGTCGGCCTCTTTACGGCGAACCGCGGTTCGCCTATTCCAGGAAGTTGGGTTTGTCAGATTTCCTTAATTTTACAATTAAGGCCCCATTACGGTTCGTAGCAACCCCCTCCCCCCTCCGAAACCTGAACCCATTACTTTTTCCACGTCGTTCCACCCTGCGGGGCATCGCGATATTAATGGCGCGAAGTTAGCCCAGTTCTGTCCGAAAGCTCGGTCCAATGTTACTCCGCCGCGTCGTTAATACCACCCCTGCGTCTACCGAGCGAGTTAATTAAAACATTTGCGCGGAATTAACAGTCTGCCACGCTGCCTTGAGGAGAGCCCGTACGCGATGAAATTTATCGTTGGACGCGTTGTTCCTCTTTGCGTCGTGCTTCAACGCCTTTTCCTTCGGTTCGCCATCAAGTTTCCCTCGGAAAGATCTCGACGTCCCCTAGGCAACCGTTAGAGACGTACAATCTTGGCCTTCGTTCAGAAAATTTTCCAAAGCTGTGCCACTTTGAACGATATCGCACAGCAGAATCGAGAGAGAAATAGTTGTTTAGCTTGTTCATCATCGTTTTCTGGAGTGAAAAAAAAACTATGGTTGATTATAATAGCGCGATCTTGAGAATACATTGTAAATACAGTGACTTCTCGATATATGTCAACAAGACGGGTCTTGCTATAACCGAGCCGTGTTATGTTTACATAACATCGACGTCCGAGGCCTCCCGAGCCTCGTGACCCCTCACGGGGTGTACGCCGCGGTAATGGGGATAATTCCGCGACGTTTATCGTCCAGACTTTGACAACATATACAGAGAAATCACTCTAGACCTAAACTAAATTTGGCCAGCATAAGCGCCGAGGCACCGAGTCTAGAAACATTGTAATTTCCAGTTTTCGGTTCGGCGACCTTACGAATCCTAGTTGCACGATTTTCCCTCGTTGTTATCTCTCGTAAAGATTCCCGAGAGCCACACAAATTGAAACAACGATGACGCGAGGGTAACAGAGATTGCAATTTACGGGTAGAAATGCTATAGGCTCGGATAAAGCTGCATTTTCTCGCGAAGAGGACGACGAAAGCATGGAACAGTGAAGGCCTGTTGGAAGATTTCGGGCACAAAAGGGGACGAAAGCGGGCTCAGAAATTAGTGTGCGAGGTTGTAGCGTGGAGCGTTGATGGCGCCAGAACGGTCGAGATTTATTGCGTTCGCGTGGCAAAGCTCTTTCGGATCCGGCTAGGAAAATGGTACACAATCGAAGTTTGAGATTGTCTACGCCGCTGCGGGATAGGTCCGCGGGTGCCCGTTGTCTCGGCAGCGAGTCGAAAGGAACGAAACAGGGGGTGTAGAAATCCGTGGTAGACGGGAAATGTCACGGCGACTCGTCCCGCGAGCAAATAACAGCGTGTTCCGTGAGCAAGACCAACCTAGCCCAGTTTTATCAGAGGCCTCGACATGGGGGGGGGGAGAGAAGGGTGACGTTACTTTTCCGCCCTTTGCAGCGGGGTAGCGACTCGAAGCTGGTTGCCCTTTACGAACCGACTACGTTCTCTCTCTCTCTCTCTCTCTGGTGGCACATCGCTCTGTACACGAATACATATTGCCTGCTGGCGGTAGCAGTGCAATTAACATCACTCTGGCTTCAAACCCTCCGCCCGATGAGTGACGAAGGACAAAAAGAGACCGCGTCCGTCAGAGAAACGAGGAGAGAGGAGAGTAATAGTTTTCCCAATCTGTCTCTCTCTCTCTCTCTCTCTCTCTTTCCCTCGTTTGTGTCATCTCTCTTCGTTCCTCCGTCACATGTTAACGCGTCTCTCTATTTCTCTCTGTCTCTCCGCGTTCTCTCGTAGTCACTCTCTCTCTCTCTCTCTCTGTCGCTGGCAGCCTCCCCTTAACCAACCCCTCTCTTCACGGTCACCATAGCAACCGCTCTCTCTATTCTGTCCATGCCTCTCCAGAGTTTCTCCCTTTCTGCCCTAGTTTCTCTCTCTCGCTCTCTTTATTCTTTCTCTTTCTCTCTCTCTCTCTCTCTCTCGCCCCCTCTCTCTCTCTCTCTCTCTCTCTCTCTGGCCGCCCTTGCCACCATCCAACCGGCCCAAAAACATTGACCTTAGCATCGAGATTACCCCGTGCTCTCTCGCGTACGCATCTCGTATTCATCGAGTCCGCGATGAATCGAAAGCGGAAGCCAGCCGCAGCACTCTCGAAACCGCTCGCCACCCTCGCACAACCCCCGGTCAGCCCCGGCATCACTATACCTCCTCTCTGTCAGGAGGTATTGATGTCCCTCTGCTTTTCCGAATTCACGCAGTTGCCGGGTCTCGATAACTGCACGCGAAAATCACCGCTCTCTGCCTCTCTCTCGACTTTTACGCGAACAAACCCCGTGTCGACGACCACGTTCGTTCACCCTTATTGCTCTTATTATAGGCCGCGTTACCCTTAATTGGTAAAACATAACTATTTATTGTTACTTCCTCAGAAGCCAACCCTATTTCTGTCGGTCGAAGAAAAATTCCTGCGTCAACAGCAACGTCGGGTTTGCGACTTCAAAAATTCTCTTATATTGGTCTCTCTCGTTAATGCATTCCTCGGTTGGAAAAATGTGTTTTAAACGCATCGACCGTTCCTTGTGGAGTCAAAGAAGACAAAACGTAAAGCAACTACATTGCAAAAGCTCTTAAAGTGATTCTTTTCGTACCAGGAATATTTTAGAACAGCTCAAATCTATCCGAGACACGGAAACAATTCATTAAAATGTTCCACGCTTCATAAACTCACCCCAACGGTCTTAACTACTTGTTAACAATATTACAACTCTGTTTTCGCCTTCTTCTCTTCGTTCTCTCGTTCCTCCAGTGTTTCAGAAAATCTGATCAAAATTATTGCGTTCGACCGAAGCACAGAATACGTCCTGCTAGTTCCATAAATTGCAGAACGGTTCATTATTTTCTTCTGAAAAGCGGAGTACGGGTGTCCCGGAAAGTAGGATTATAATTGTTGGCTTAGAAATAGAGTGCACAGAAAAAAGATAGACAGAGAGAGAAATTTCCTCCTGAGAAATGGAGGTGATAGGTGCCTCGGAAAATATGATTATAATTATTGCTCACAAATAAAATTGACGTGTCCGGTCCCCTTTCCTCCTGGAACACGGAGGCTGTCTCGGAAAATATCATAAAAATTATTGCTTGGAAACAGAGCACGCGAAAGCGGGAAGATTACGTGTACAGTTGTTACAAAAATTGATAGCGACGCTAACTTCCGACGGAAAAAAGAGGGAGAGCGTGGGTGTTGGTCAGAAGGATGAGAACCACTGGCAGCGTGACACGTGCGTGTTCCACCCGGGCTCCGGCGATCGCTCGATGCTCGTTTTCGTATCGATTTTTGCCTCATCGCGGTCCATTTTGTGCGGGCGCGCGTCTCTCGTCGCGCGTCACAGACCCGACATTGAACGAGAAATCGTCGAGGAACAGATTCTCCCGGGCGCTTCGACGCGCTCGAGAAACCTTATTACCCATCCGGCTAGCTGAATCGCGAAGCGCAGCGACGGGAAGCGAGGAGGACGGAGACAGACAGAGAGAGAGAGAGAGAGAGAGAGAGAGAGAGAGAGAGAGAGAGAGAGAGAGAGAGAAACACGGGGCGTGCACACGCGTTTCCGATTTGCCGCGTTCTGTATTCGGGATGAAAAACGAGGAAAGGATTTCCAGAGACGGATCCTTTCGCGGCGCTCTCCATTATATCTCGGGTGGAGAGATTGCTATCGGATCTCGATGGAGGAAGGGGCGGGGGAAGGGGTGAGAGCAATCGTCGCGGACCACCGATCGGGTGGGGTGGTTGGAAATAAGCAGCGATCTTTTGGAAATAACGCCTCGTCAGCCTAAAGATCGTAAGCGGGTATAATTTATCACTTTTTCCCGTGGAAGAAGTGTTTCGTCGTATCGCGTCTCTCGGTCCCGTCTTTTCCGCGTCGGGATCCTCTCCGAGATTCAACTCGGCCGATACGGACTCGCGTTCGACGACCCCTGCCACCGTTCGAAGGCCCTTCGATCAGATTAAATTCTTTACGGGTCGCGGAAACGCTGCCAGTGTATCGATTAATGAACACCTTTAGCGGAACACACCAACCCCTACGGAATCACTCTTGTCCGCGTCCTGAGAATCTTCGCTCTCGGAGACCACCACGCTGTGCTGTTCGACGTGTCAAATATTGAGGGATCATCCCGCCGGACCGTGCAAAATATCATTCGAAGGTGAGAACCGACCGTGCTCTTTTCTTAGTTGACTGTGGATCTTTGTGCAAAATTTTCAAGAGCAGTGCCGTACATCGGGAACCCGAGCGCAAAGCGTTAAATATTGAAGGATCCGTGATTTTCAATCATTAATTCTCGTCAGTGTCCATATTTAATTTTCTTACAATTTTTCGCTAGTTTCAATCCATTGCCTTCTGGACCCTCGGTAATTTCATACTAGCTACATGAACATTTGACGAGTTAAAGTCAAAGTAGGACCATCTTTTGAAATATTTAGCAGTGATCTGTATTGCACAGTTTTTTCTGCTTGAAAATTCCTATATGTGTACGCCGGTGTACCGGTAAATTGTACCGAGGAGCCAGGGCATTGCGGATCGTTCGTATTTGCACCTAATTGCGGCTACACGGGTGAAGTCATGACCGAAGAATCATCCTGTTAACAGGTTAAGCCCGCTTCCTCGTCGTGTCCCTATCGCCGGAATATGCTTCTGTTTACTCTCGCTCTCGCTTTGCATACTCGAATGGAGTCAGGAGTGTTCCCGAATCCATTAACCGTCGTTACACCGTCCGTTTGCTTAACACCGTTGTCGCAAATCTGACAAGAAAGCGAAAATAAGCGAACGCTGACCCGGCGGATCGACCAGCAAACGCTTAGCCCCGATCCGGGGATCTCGACAATTTATTTCGTCCACCGTTTGCACGTTGAGAAAATGGTAACACCTTCTACAATGTCACGGTATCAACACTAAACCCACCTTAAAAGTAACTGGTATTTCTTGTATAAAAGTGACGAGATCTCATCGAGTTCGTGCGGTTCTGATTTTAACCTGTGCGCTGGAATAAATATTTTTATGTAATCAGTTCCCATAAACATTTTACTTTTTATAATTTCGAAAATGGTGAAACAAGAAAACTGAGACCGGTTGTTCGACCGGCGTTGATAGGTGCGTATAGCGTTAACAAGAATAATAACGGAACCTGGCACGTAGAAGTTGCGAGCACATAAGTTTGCGCAGGGATCGCGTTAAGGGTTGAATTCTCGATCGATTATATTTTTTCTTGAAACCACGGTTCAGAAGAACGGCAGCATCGCTCTCGTCGTTCCCTGCACGCCGACTGTCAACTGCAACGTCAACGCGTATTACGCGCGACTCGTCGAACCGAGGAGAACGGTTCTCGGTTCAACAAAGTTCTCTCTCCGTTTCCCGACCGCGCCTCATCAATTTTAATTAAACCCGCCTTACGTAAAACGTCACGTCCAGTCGTTCACCTAGCTCCGTGGCCAACAACGTTTCGCGATATTTTCCCCTCGCCTCTGGTCGCCGAAAAATTTCTCCGACCGCGCGGTTAATTATTTCCATCGGAAGAAGCCGGTCCGGCCTTCCGACGTATCGCAAAATCGAACGAGGGTTTCGCGAGCGAATCCAGCGGAAATGGACAATGCCTCGGGAGGAAAGCCACCCTATTAAGCCGTTAACACTAGGTTTACGGCGCACTAAAAGCGACTATTTTGCATTACTTTATAAAAATAACAAGAACTTGCTACCCACATTTTTAGCAATATTTTTAGAACAATATATACCCAAAAGAAATAAATTTGCCAAATAATGTCTCATGTGTGCATCCTTAGAATCTTAATCATTTTAAATTAAAAATATTAGAACCCGTCATTTTGACGGGTCCCGTGAACCTAGTGTAAAAAACGCCGATGCCCTATTTAACCTCCTCCAGCCAATTATATTTATTCGGACGTGTTGCGAGTCTCGCAATTTTCGTAAAATTTTCATGCTTTCAGTTTGAATCGCAGACACGTTCAGTATGGTTTCCAACTTGACGTGACAATTCCTTTACGGTTTCGAGAAGGAAAATAAAATTCGGTGACCACACGTTCCCAATGAAAGACGGACCGAGTACACACCCTATCGGAAAGCAATGGGATAACCTCCGGCAGTGAGCGAATTCGAAATCTTGGTCACGAGTGCGGCTCCGTATCGCGAGGGGTCAGACTCATTAAATCCGCATTTCCAAAAAAAAAAAAAAAAGGAAGCAGCAGCCGTGCAAAGAATAGAAAATCAGAGTCGGCTCGCCATGTGTGCCCACGAAAGGAAACGAAAAGGCGGGGCCGCACAATGCGCTCGATAGCCGAAAGATATAAAGCGAAAGATTATGTCAGACGCAGACCGAAGAAAACACGTCGTAGGAGCGCGGGCGCGGGTGCAGCTGAAATATATCGGCGACCTCGGCAACTCTGAAAATAAAATAATCTCTGTGCATGCGTCGAGCTGCAGATACAGGAATTAGCTCGGCGAGGCTTGGGCATATCAACGGGTCATCGAGATCCCCCGGAAATGGCGAAGATGGGGTCAAGAGTGTCGCGGCGGTCGGCTCGTCTGGTCAGCACCCGGACATTTCCATATGTAATGGCCGAGAGTGCCGTTCGAGCGCAAAGAGGCGACTTATGCGAACGCGTTACGGTGTGTGTGTAGGTCTGGCCATCGCATCGCGACCAATGCACTCAGGCTAACTCCCAATTCCGTGGAAAGTCTTCGTCCGTCGACCACCGGACAACGTTATAAATATTTATCGGAGGCAGGGCCGTACACACAACAACGCGGGACACACGCGCCCGGGGATTTTCGGGCGAGAATCGACCAATGTTTGCTCGACTCTTGTTTCGTTTGTACTGACCGCGATCGAAACGGCTATCTATTTCCGGTCGCGCGGCGGTGCAGTTTTCCCGCAGGCTCGTCTACACGCGGCTTCAAAACTGCCATATTATCGATTCAGCCTCGCCGAGAAAACCTTCTCTCCCATTCCGAATAAATGCTTTGGATCAATTTTATACCTTACGAAAGAAATTAAGACGCGTTAGCCACCGGCGACTCTGATTCAGAATTTTCGAAAGGATTTTATAGTAGCATTATTACAAAAATGAGTGGATCAAATGCACTAACTTTTGCGGATACAGTGTATTCTCGTAAAGTGGATAAGGTGTTATAAAATAACAGAGATTGTCCTCACTTCGTTTATTAACAATGTCAGCGCAGCGCTGGTGTTGTAGTCTCGGAGGCTTACAATCGACTGGCGACTCTCGTTGCATTCTTAAACACGTCGGAGTTAGAAAAGGCAAAAAGATAGGGGAGAAAAAGAAAAGAGAATAGAAAAGGAAAACTTGAGAAGACAGTGACAGCGATAGGGACAGCGGAAAAGAGTCATAAACAAAGAAAGTTAAGAGGTAGGCGAAGGACCGAGACTAACGAAAACCAGAACTCTGGCGACGTTCTCAAGGGTGCATTGGAAATTCGTGAAGGGCTGATCACCAAATGTGCGACTAGCAGACAGGAAATAGAGAATAATAGCGTAACAGAGTTGGAAAGGAAAGAGAAATTCTTAGAAGAAATGTATGCATTGGCGTACGTGGTGATATCGCCACCACACTCGATATATGTCAACAACAACACGGGTCTTACCGGCGTCATGTATCGCCCAGGAGACATATTCGAGCCGTGTTATGTTTACATTCCTCGGCGTCCGAGGTCTCTCGAGCTTCGCGGCCCCTCTCGGGATATATATCCCATGGTAGTGGGGATAATCCCGCGACATTTATCATCCAGATCTTGGCGACCAATATAGAGAAATCACTGTACTTTCCCCCAAAAACTGGAAAGACATTAGAAGAATGTAATCTTATTTTCGGTTAAAATTACTATTGACGTGGATAATTCTTATTTCGACCTGTCTGGTAGCTTTAGCTTCGAAGCAGTAATTTTCGGGCACAGGTTGTCGCAATGATTTCGTCGATGAATTCGGTTCGATTCTCGTGTAAATGGCGAAGGACTCGGCCTTCGTCGATGAATCGCGGAAAGCCGACTGGTAATTGTGACAATTAGCGCCATTGTGCCCTCTTAGAGCGCTTATTACGGGCGCCGTGCTCTTTGTCGAGTCCATTACAAGAAGTTTCGTCCCGCGAGCCAGTTCGAATCCGTGGACGGATACCCGCGAGAGGAAGTTTGGCTTCAAGGTGACGCATAAATTGCGAGTCCGCGAGGAGACCCGCCCGCGTTTCCTCCGTCCCCCTCCCCCTCCTCCTCCTCCTCCTCATGAAACCTCTTCGACCTCAACCTCCTCCACCTGTGCCGTTTCAATTTTCCGTCGTAATTTCGGGGCTTTTAAAAAGTTTCCCGTGAAATCTCATTTCTTTCCGTGGGCCGAGCCATATTTGCATACGCCGACAAGCTAATATCGCTGTTTACTTGGGAAACATAATAATCGTGTACGGCATGTGCGAGGAAACTTGCCGGGGCCGAAAAGGTGAATTCCCGCGGGAGAGAGTCGACCTTTTTAATATCGATACAAACCGCCCGGGATATCCGCGTGTGATTTCCCCGGTTTTCTAACTTGTCGTGCGGACGCTTTAATATTTCACGCGATATTCCCGTCATTTGACCGCCGGAATATCCTTCCCTTTTTATTTTTGTTTTTTTATTTATTTTCCAGGCTTCGATCGCGAGAAGCTGTTCAGCGTTTTCGGAAAAGTTTGAAAATGAATTTTTCCACGCGATACACACGATTCCGGCTAAAGCGAGTTTCGACTCGGCGCGCGCTCTCGCAGTTCATTAGCGAAATTAATTGAATTTTGAGGGATATTTTCGTATGGTCGGCCGGCGAACGTGTTAATATATTCGAGCACGCGGCTATTTATAATAAACAAATACCTCGCTGGTCCGACGGTAGCCAACGAAAATACGAAACGATTTTCGCCCGTGAAGCGCGTTTCACTTTGTGACGCGCGCGCGCGCGCATCCTGTTCCGATTTCGAGCGGATTATCATTTGAAATTTGAATGCGTCGGGCCGGAAATAGTCCGAAAGAGACTGGAAATCGAGGGGAGGGGGAGAGCGGTGCGTCTCGGAAATAAAGCAACCGACAGCTTTCGTTCCCACGTATTAACGTATCCAGAGAAAATTATAATTTCAGATCTCGGTATTAGCATTTCGCTTACGTCCGTGCGAAAGGAAAAAATAAATATACAAAACGCGGCTAACCGGACGAAGAAGAGAACCACCACTCGCTCTCTTTTTCTCTCTTTCTCGTCTACCCACGAGTGAATCTTCTCGAAAGAATTTTTTCTCCGTCGAGATCTCCTCGAATCGAGGAGCGAGACGAGAACTGAACGGTATTTGAAAAGTTGCTCCGTCGAAACAAAAACCTGGGGGCCGTTACTTCCCTGGAACTTTTATAATGGATACTCGTCGGAGCATTCTCTCTCTCTCTCCCCCGAAATTAACGACGAATACCCGATGTTCTCGTGGACTAGGTCAGGTGCAAGAACAACCGGCGAAAGAAACTTGCAATAAGAAGATATCCGAGGTTTCCGAACAAAGAGCAGTCGGAAGTTTTCGTTAATACGCCAAGAAGGAGCCGGAGGGCCGGTATTGTTGATCTTCTCCGTCGCATCGGAAGGACAGTTATTATCGCATCTTTTGTTTTCCGGTTTGTCGCGAACGCCGAGTCGTAATCGTACTTGCGTCGAAGTTAAATCGCGGTCTGGCACGGAAACGCTTGGCTCTTAGACCTAGTTCATTTACCAATCGCGCGGAGATTATTTACATTAGCGTCTTCATATTCGTTCACACCTGTCCGGGCGGATCAACGATCCGCGCTGCTGCCGCCGTTGGACCGCAGGAAACAAAATCCGCCCTGTGTCCGCGCGATTCTATTTTCTATGGCTCTTATGAGAGCGTTTAGCTGTTTGGCGGATTATGCGCGTTTAGAATGCGTGCTAGCCTCGGAAGTTATCCGCCATTTTCACGCGATTCAAACCGTGTAGTCGGATACGCGCGGATTCCGCCGTGTCTGTACTAGGCCTTAACCCCGCTGCTCTTCTACCTTTCCGTGACCCCAAATGGAATTTCAAATATAGTAGACGTTGTTCGTGGCGGATAGAAGACGACAACGCTTCTATTACGCACGACAATCAACGGTAACGATTAGACTGCGGATCTCTAGGCATTTATAACGAAAATGAATCGGTGATACATAAAACCTTGAAAATATCTGAACGATTTAAGGGTGTTGCATGTGTCTGGGATTCTTACACTGATTAAGCGAAGGAATAAATTTCTCACGTTTCTTGTAAATATTTTGATTTTTGCCTAACGCCATGCAGTCTTGTAACGATACCACATATTTTGTGTCGCAGACTTTGTTACCGAGACAATAAATAAAAATGTGTATAGCCGTCTGGAGGGGCAAATTCGTAATGTTCTGCTCAAGCTACTGTTAGTAGTAGCAACATTATTTTTATTTTCGCTAGTATTTTCGCAATTATTTGAGTTTTATTTGTAACGAGAACACAGTTCGAGAACGTTATTCTTCTCCTTCGTATCGAAATCAAATCCTGCTCATTCGTGATCAATATTCAAGGATTAAACTTCGACTAAACACAAATTCCCGTTTTTCTGCGAAGAGATGATTAAAGACAACAACGTTCCGTCGCGAGGAAGAAGAAGAAAATCGCAAGAGGTTAAGGAGTGACAACGAGTGGCAAAGGTTCGGAGACGACCGCCGGGATATCGACGAGGTTAACGTTCGGGAAGAGCGGTTTAGCGTTTTAATAGGCAGTAAAATTAATCGGTCATCGAAGATAGAGCCGCCGTTAACGATCGCCGCAGCGTTGGTCGCGGCTCGCGTTAATTTCCCGGGGAAAGTAGAAGGTGGCTCGGCAGTCGAGTCGGCTCACGGCCGACATAATAATGCGGCTGCTCGAATACAATGGTTCGTTCATTAGCATTTGGTGCCCCTTCGGCCCCGTGTCACCTCTGACCCAGTCATTGAAACGTAGCGACACAGACAGGCCCCGATTATAGTGCATATATAGTAGAAACGAATCGTTTTTTTTTTCTTCCTCTGTGTTCAGGTTAACGCCAGCTGGGTTAACCGAAGAATCGGTTGAAACGAGGCGAGGAGAGGGGAAAACGGTTGCGTAGATTTAGCCGCCGGTGGCCACGAGCGAGCCACGAGAAGAAGACCTTTCTCTCTCCAGCTTCTCCCCGAGCTCAACAATCCCGGGAGCTGATCGGTTTAATCTCGCGGTCTCGGTCTCGGTCTCGGTCTCGGGGCCGCGGAATTTTCCTCGGGAATCAGACACCGGTGGGGAGCGAGAAGAAACAAGGGCGTCGAGGAAGGAGAGCGAGAGAGGATCAAGCTGCTCCTTTGATTATAGCGGCGCGCGCGGATGGTTGTTATACTTAATTAGGAAAAAAAGACGAACCTCGACCGAGAGAGAAAGAAAGAGAGAGAGCGAGAGAGAGAGAAGCCGGGGGGTGATTCTGCGGGTTCTCACGGTGAAAAAGAGCCCCAACTGCGAAGGTGGTTTTTCCCCTGTAACGGAACCGTCGAAAGGATTCTCGAAAAGGGCAAAAGCAAGGAGGAATTTTCAACCCGGCTCTGTGGCTATGCACCGAGAGAAGAGAAGAGAAGAGAAGAGAAGAGAAGAGAACGGTCGAGTTTTCGAGCCGGCAGATGAACTTTGAAGGGCCCGCACAGCCCGAGCGATATTCTTCGTTCTCGCAATTCCGCGCGCGATTCACGAGGACAAGCCGCCTCCGCGAGCCTTCGTATTTCCTCGCGAATTATGCTAATTACGTAAGTCGTGGTTGGCGGCTGTGGCTGTGGCTGGCCTCGGCCTGTCGTCGTCGTCGTCGTCGTCGTCGTCTCCGCAACGGAGCGAGTGGTTTTTTCGGGCAAGGGCGAGCCTCGAGCGCTAATTCCCAGAGGAAGAAAAAATGATACCAACCACTCCGGGATGCCACCGACCATGACAGATCTGGCCAGAGACCGACGACCGAATTTCTTTCTCGACAATCAATGTCTGCAACAATCACACGACACAACAATAGAGTGCACAGAATGGTGGGCCTCGAAGGGAAATTTTGACAACGAATCGCCGGTTTGAACAACGCTTTCGCAGACTTCGTTGCCTCCGAGTATGCACTCCGGCGCTCGTGCCACCGCGAAATCAATTTCCCGGTGATCCGCGAAAGTCTCCGGGGATGATTTCGAAGGATTCATTAAATGGAGCGTGCGACGGTAATTGAAATTGGTTTTAAATGATTTTGCTCATTACGGGAATGAAATTCGTGACAGAGACCGGCCGATAAGATCACCGGGGCTATTTACATCGTCGATTACGTATAGCGAGCCTCTGCGGAAGGTGTGCACCGGCCGGATAATGGAAATGATTAACAGGATCGTGCGCCGGGCCCTCTATCTCTCTCCCTCCTTCTCTCGTGTAACGTCAATAAATTTCGGGAATATCGCCTGGTGCATCCGAAGCGACTGCCAACAGGACAGGTAATTGTCAACGCTGACACAATGAACAGAACATACGGGCGAAGAACTCCCGTGTTTGTCATTCGATATCGCGACGACAGCAGGCCGCCGAGAAACGCCACCGGGAAAACATCGCCGAGCGAAATGAAAACTCTGGAAAGCGGAAGCGTGCGCTGGCGAAAGGCGTCCGTTTGTCTGTTATCTAAGTTTCGGCGGGGCGATAAGTTCTTTGATAAGTTCGATCGAGATATCACCAGTTCGCCGATAACAAACAAGCGAGACTTTATCCTGGCAACGGCGCTCCGGAAATTTGTTAGGAACGCTTTCAGAGAGAGAGAGAGAGAGAGAGAGAGAGAAATGGGTGCAGGCGATTCTCGGTCGATTTCGATCTCTCGAGTCACCCACTGGCGGTGAATTAATCACGATCGGAAGGCCCTTTATCGTTCTCTGTTCTCCCCGGCGAAATCGCGATAAAAAGCTCGATCTCTCAATGGGAATTTCAAAGTCCACCAATAATTAACCGACGAGCGTCGCCATTCTCTCTGTCTCCCTCTCTCTCTCTCTCTCCCGTTCTCTGCGAGCTCCTATCGCAAATTACACGCCGTCGAACGTGTCCCGAATCTAGTCCTTAATGAATCATTATTTCCCGATCCGACGACCGAGGGGGGAGGGTTCTCTCCTCATCCGTTCGTTCTCGAAGCCGCATGGAAAACGAGATGCGGCGAAGCGAGCGTGCATAATGCACAGCGCCCGGAGTAGATGCAGGGAAAAAGTCGTGGGAAATCGGTGAAAAGTGTGGGCGGCGGAGAGTCTCGGGAAACACGATACCTTGCTAACGAGCCGGTAACGGGCCAATAATTTCGATTCGTTGGCGGACGTCGAGCGCGTGTCTCGAGAGAGCAGCGGACTTCTTAAAGATCTTTCAAAGTTTTCTCGCTGTTTCGCAACGGAAGTTCAACTTCAATTTCAGAAACGAATTTAACGCGTTAGCTGCCGTGAGGGTCACCGGTGACCGGCACTCGACTTGGCTGCAACGCCATGGGGGCCACCGGTGACCGGCGTCGCATAATAAAAAATTCACGTTAGCGCCACGGGCAAACCACGTAACAGTCAACGTGTTAATAATCTATGTTTCGAATGATGGTACGCGAATTTTTGGTACCACTTCGGCGACACAAGGGTTCGAGCCGCGACGGGAACGGGCGGCTAGATCGAAAATAACACCTGTGCCCGTTCGGCAAGGTGTGACAGCGCTACTCCTATAAAATTATTCCAACGCGCACGAATGCCCGTATAATATTATTCTTAGGACCACTATAAATAACGCTTCGCCGGCGAAATCCGCTCCGCGCGACCACTAACTATAGACACGGTTTAATAGAGCGACGATAGCGTGTGGTCGTTGTCCCGTCGAAAACGGTCCTCGTTCTCGTCGTGTTCCGCCGTTGTCGTCGTCGTCGTCGTCGTCGTCGTCGTCGTCGTTGACGAGAGACTCGCTCTCTCCCGAGGGTTCTCTGCACTTTTCACCCGAATTTCACGGTATCCTCGGCGACACCGACCGGCCTCGTTAAGGAGCGACGTATCAGCTGGGGAAATGGGCTGGCACTGTCGCGGTTCTTGCTGTAATCAGTGCGTGGGCGGTGTCGTGGGACCGAATCTACGAACCATTACCGGCAAAATCTCTCCGCAAACCCCTGGGAACCCGTCGATTAACTACCGGTGGATGCTTAACATTTTTTTAATACGATCCGTTCAATCAACTTTCCGGTAGGAATAAAAATTTCAATCGCTTGCCAGTCGCTTCCAGAAACGCTAATCATTTCTTGCGGGATCACTTAGCAGAAATCTGCGAGCTTCCTCTTGATATGCACTCGCTGAGAATCTTGTTAAGATTGATTGTGACATTCTAGGAGCTCTTGACGATCTATGTACACGAAGGGGCCATAGAAAGGACAGGGAAACGATAAAAGTCAGCAATTCACAGAAGTGTTTCTCAACGAACAGTTGTAGTCTCGAATCTATGATTTCATTTCTTCGTTTTATTCTATCCGTTACTTTCAACGTAAACAGTTCTTTCGTTCTTCAATCAATGGTTCGCATAATTGCATCGACACATATAAAGTTCGGTTTGAAGTCTCTATTTAAAGTCTTTAGTTCGAAGTTACAGTTTGGCTAAAATTCAATTTTGATTGCAACCTCTCGAGGCAAAAATTTGTCTCGGTCCTGAAAGGTTCAAGATAGCTGGAGAAATGATCACAACACTAAATCATGCGTCCTCTGTTATTACATTACGGAACAAATAGCCCCGCGTGACTTTTATAGTGGCAGTCAGCGCTTTAATCGCTCTCGAGTGCCATCCCCTAATTTAGCCGGAGAAATCGAACGGGAAGAAAAATTGTTGCTACCGTCAACGGTTGGCTGTCGATCGGAGTGGCACGGTCATGCCCCGGAAATTGACCATATCGGTCACCGTAAATAGAAACCGATGGATCGAGGATGCTGCTGCTGCCAGGAAGAACGGGAACTCTGTCTCTCTCTCTCTCTCTCTCTCTCTCTCTCTCTCTCTCTCTCTTTTTCTCTCTCGAACGGACGCTTCCGTTGAGCGAGAGGGCGGGAAAAAATATATGACAGGCCAGAAGCGAAGAAGAATAGGAAAAAGAAGAGAAAAGAGGGGAATAGGAAGAGAGGGACGAGTGGGAAAACGTGGCAGGATGAAACACGGAACCCGTGCATATGGGACTCTCGAGGCTTAACCTTGACCCTCGAGGAACCCGAGACTCGCCGCACCCTGCGGGGCAGACCCTTCTGCTTCCGAGTGTCCTAACTGCTTCTTCGATTTATCCGTGGCCACACCACTCTCCGTTATCTCAGTTCGCGGATGCCTTGAACATCTATTCATTCATAAATTTACTGTGTCCGAGTTCTTCATTGGCCTCTTCGTTTCTTGTGGAAATGCAGGAAAAGTTTTTGGGAATTTTTCCTGCTTCGATCGTGAAAGCTGCAAGCCGAGAACAACAGTATATTTTATTTTCTATTGCGCGGTCGTATATCTGTTCTCAGTCATCACACCTTAGAACCATACTGATCTTATATTATCCCCATAAACCGAATACGACCGCCAGGGTTAAAATAATATTTGAAGGGAGCCTCTAGGACAACTCTGACCGACACCAATTTTGTTGGATATTTTTCAATTCGTTTGGGGATCAAACAGAGCGCGGTAGAATACGCTTCGAATTGTCAAGGTACTTGTACCCGGTGTAGAAAATAAATTCCGGACAGAGACGAGACCATCGCAGTTTCAGATTCGCTGTGCAAATTACTAAAGCCGAGACATATCAGGTAGAAAATCAGGTAGTAAATCAGGTAGAGAACGCATTACCCGCCAAGACTGCAGCTCAGCAGCGATCCAAAGCGGCATTTCGGAGCGAAGGTAGCGCGTCGTTCTTGGCGTCTCGGTTTCCTTGGGAACGGGGGAGAACAGGGGAACAGGGCCGATTTACTCGCGGGCGTAGCTTGGACAGCGGAATTAGCATACCGCGCGAGAAAAAGCTCTCGCGAAACTTCGCTCCCTCGCGTCGTTAAAGCGGAAACGGGGGGTGGAACCTAGGTGCAAACAGAGAGCCGCGTGTACCGAACGAGAAAAAAAAAAGCCGTTCTGTTTATTCAGCGGAGGAAAGTGAACGGAAGACGCGTCGAAAGTTTAAATAATTGCGCTCCCATCTGGCCCCCCGCCGCGCAGCTGGTTAATTAAAGCGAGCAGCTTGTAAAGCTGAAACTGGTTCGCCGCAGATATTAATCCTTCGATCTCTTCGATCACCTGTTAGATTTTCGTCGATGCGTGCCAAAGGCGTTTGAACTGTTCTCGTGACAGCCACGAGACGAAGGAAACTGAAGAGTTGTCTAGTAGTCTTATTTGCCATTCGAGTACCAGAACAGAGGAAAAAAAAACACACTGTCGAAAGAGACAAGAGGATCGAAAGATATTTAGAAGCGTTCTGTCTCCGGTGTTCGCGATTATCACTGGGAGACAAGCGAGTGGCTTTCGCATTATTCGGCCAGAAAATTCCGACCTTATCTCGGCCACAATGACTCAGTTCTATATGTCCTCCATTCTGTCGTGTCCTCGGGCGACGCGTATTCAGCTCGCTCTCGCGAATTTTCAATCACATCAGTCGCGATGAGAGAGAGAGAGAGAGAGCACACTCAGTTTCGAATCGCTCTCCGCGCGCACGTGTTATCTATATCTCGGAAAAAGGCTCAAAGCGCGCGGCACTCCCGATCTGTCTTTTTCAATTCGTACACCCGGGACAAACATCGTGTCATTCTTTTCAATGCCGTGGTGTATGCGTGTGTGTCCCGAAACGACTGATTCCAGATTGCTTGTTTTCACGATCGCGAAAAGTATCATAGCACATTGTCTCCGCCCCCCCCCCCAGCTCTCTCTCTTTCTCCCTTATCGTTGTTTCGAAAAGCTGTGAGCACGCGTGTGTCGAGCAGACCATTCACCGGACTGTTTCCCGTTGATTTACAGATCCAGGGAACAGCTGAGGCGAGAGAGCAGACCGAAGGTCACCGGCCACACAGAGTATAATTAGTCGACCACTTATGGGGCCGACGCGCAGACCAGCCACGGAACAAGCGTGTCCGCGCCATGTCGCTTGGAAAATCGGTCTTTGTGCGAACACACGTGCGGAACAGACCGTTTCTTCCTGAACTCTGGAAAATCCCAGCCGCCCCCTGCGACTCGGAAAATCCTTGGCCGGGATTCCCGGAAACGATCGAGGACTCTCTCGCAGCGCCTTCTACGGGGATCGGATTACCAGCGGATTTTCCAAACGCAGCTGCGGGACCGATCGGTAATTAAACACGTGCGAGCGGCTCCCTTGCACGATTTTCTTCGCGTCTGCAACTTGTATGTCGAACCTCGTCCGAGTTCCTAAAAGGAAAAGAAAAATTATAGAGAACATGCGAGAAATTTGGTGGATTCCGTTTGAAATTTTTACCTGGGGAATTAATCTGCTGTTCGGTGGACACTGCCGATTTGTATGCAAAATTTGTATGCGAGTCAATTTTAACTCTTTGCACTCGAAGCCATTTTAACTCTAAAACATTTCTTCCGGCGTAGAATATTTTCCTTGTACATATATTTTTTAATTTACTCGTACAACACTGAAATGTTTAGTAATTTATTAAACACAAACCAATTTACAGTCGTCATTCGAGTGCTAAGGGTTAAGAGACCGATCTTGAAAATGTGCTTCCTCTTTTCGAACGCATTCGCTCGCGAAGGGGGTTAAACATTTGGTTTATCGGTTGCAGGGCCTCGGACGTCGGTGAGGTCGTATGGGGGGGGGATGCTCTGAGATTTTTCAGACAATTCGTTCCGCGGGCACGAAGGAGGAGGAGCGAGGCGGGGATGGAGCAATTGCTTGGGACGTCGTGGCTGATGCGGAAGGGAAGGAGGAGGAGAAGGACGAAGACGCAGGTATTCTTTCCAAGGCGGAACACTTTACTGCTGCTCGTTCCGCGCTGGTAATGGAGAATCCCCCAGCCGCCCCGAGGAATTAATTCAGGGCTAACGCCGAGACACTCCCCGATATCGAGTCACTTTGCTCTCTCCGCGGGATCGGTGTGTTGGTATCTGCTCTCCACCCTCTTCGGGGTTTACCTCCTCTCTCTCTCTTTCCAGCCGTACTTGGACCACTTTGCGTTTTCCACCGAGCCCGAAACGATTTCTAATTGACCCCCTAATTTCCCTGACCGTATCCTCTCTCTCTCTCTCTCTCTCTCTCTCTCTCTCTCTCCCCCTCCCTCCCTCCCTCCCTCCCTCTCTCTCTTGAATTTGTTTCAGTAGGTCACCCAAACGGAAAAAAAGAGGAGAAGCTTGAAACAAGGGAGGAACCCGACGAATGGTCGCTCTCTGGTGCAGCAGGCTCGGGCGTTTGGCTCTGGTTCGCGCCATTAATCGTGCGTTTAAACGGGCCGAGCCTCTTTATTGCCTAGACCGCGGTTTTCAAGATGAGAAGCCGGAGCTCCTGGCGACGTTCCACGAGAACCGACAAACTCCCGCTGCTTTTTAATTAGCCCGAGAAGAAATCGTTGGGAGAGAGAACGCCCCGGAACGCTCTCTCCCTCTTTCTCTTTTCTTCGCCAACCTTCTCTCTCTTTCTCTCTCTCGGGCGTTTCTCTAAATACGTAATTAAAACTGAGAATCACACGATGTACAATGAGATCGCGCAATTGCCGGCCGATTCAACGGGCGCAACCACGCGGCGGAATTGCATTGTCACCCCCGGGTCGCCAAGAACGCATTTCACGGATTCTTCGCGGTTTTCGGGGATTCCCCTCGCCGCGACGGTTTATTCGCTAGAGAAAACCCCGTACCCTCGACTATTATGGGACAGTTTGTTCCTCGGGAAAAGAGACTCGGAGTGCAGCGTTCTTCATCATTTTACCTGTCCTATTACCATTTGAGAATTGTTGTGCCACTGTTAACGGAAAACAGACTGCATAGCAGTCGTGGAATTAAACGTTTTTCGGCTCGTACATTCTCGGCATACAATGTTTCCCTCGAGCTCCTACAATGTAACAAACTCTCGCACGAGGTTGATTAGGTCTTCCACCAATCGATCAAAACGATTCCCTATTTTTCACTGAAAAATGTCGCGTGTTTAAATTATACTGCTCGAAATAGATGTTGCGTGGAAGCAGCGACAACGAGGAACGGATACAATGTACTTAGAGTCTACAAGTGTTTCAATGTTTGGTCCAATCTCTCATCTTTTCAAAGTGCTCCTACAGCTCCTCGGGCTCCGGCAAACACTATAAACATCCTAAATGGATCTAAGCATTCCCATCTGTACCGTTTCAAAAGCCCTCCACTCGAGTTTCTCGGATTGGAACGAATTGAACGTCCCAGAAAAAGGCATCTCGTGTCGAAGTGTCCCGGAAGAAGCTCTCTGAAATCTCTGGAAAACAGACGCTGCACTCCGGCAGCATCTGCCGCCCGAAAAATAACCGTTCGTCATTGCATCGATGGGACGCAAAAAACATCCCGAAATTCTTTCATGCAGCGCGGACAAATAAACGAGAAGTCATAGGCGCGCAGCATCTCGGGGCGCAGAGAGAGGGACGCGTTCTCAAAGCGCGCGCGAAAGATTCGTTTCAGCGGAGCGGGGAATCCCAGCTCCCGTTGTGTATGGAGGGAGGGGGGTGAGAATAGTGGGGGAAAGGAGAGAGGGGTATTCAAAGATGGCGCTACGCGTGGACGCAGCGATAGATAGGATTCCGTTGGTGGGAGGTAGACGGAGGGAGATTCCCCCTCTCTCTTTCCCCCCTCTCCAGCCGACCAGGCGAGGACTGACCGAGCTGAGACGTCCGAGAGCGCGATCGTCGGATGGTTCAGTCGTGCGCGAGACACTTTTCGTGACGGGTCGCCGGTGTTCCGTGTGATCGATCACGCGCTGCTCCGGTCCTCGCGTTCCTAGACGACCAATCCCCGTTTCGGTTGCATCGGCATGCCCGGCCCGTTGGCCGTTCGCGATTGGCTGACGCGACACTCGCGGGAGAACCGTTCCCCGTTTCCCGGCGAATCAGTGCGCTCGTCTGTGCGTGTACCGCGAACCATCGCGGAACGGAAACTTGCAGCGGGATTTTCGACAAGAGGAAACGTGCCGAGACACCGAGCCAGACTCGCACCCCAGGGTATTTTCGACGCAGATCGATCCGGCCAGCCATGTGACCGGTCAAAGACCACCAGGAGGTTAGAGGCGTCGCGTACTCGACGGACCAGACGCAGCAGCCCCGCACGTTTCGAAATCGCTTTAGAATTTCGTTCACGCGTTTCCAGCCGAATTTCCAATTCAATCGCCGCGATCGTGAATTGTAAATGCCGGGGCTACCTTCCTCCGGGGTTCTAGTTTTTAACCCCTCGGTCTGGGGGCTGCGACGGGCTAGGTCCTTCTGTCCTAAATAATTTCGCGGGACAATTTTATTCGAGACACGAGGGTTTAGTCTAGAGTCCATTTGGGATTTTCATCGGACTCGATGTTACATTGTTCGTGAACCTCGAGAGAGAGGATTTCTACGGTGATCAAGGCTTCTTCCGACGCTACTTAAAATTTGTTCATTATTGTAGCCAGCCATAGTGAGCGGCACGTGGTAGACGAGGCTTTTATTTTGTAAAACCGTGTGTTCGATCAAGGGAATTTAATCGATGAATAAGGAACTAGAGACTCCAGATTTTGTTATTTAATCGAGCATGTTAGCAGAATAAAGAACGCTCAGCCGCGTTATCACAGCTTGCTAGGTTTGTAGAGGCTTGCGGGATTCCGGTCGTTATCGGTTTTTGGAAACCGGAAGTCGAAGCACTGCGAGCTTCCAACGTGTTTCCTCTTGTCTCGCAATGATTCTTGCGTTTACTGTGCCGCGGAAAATAGCATCAATTACATCACGGTCGTGCTCAACTTGGGGTAAACCTAGTTCCTTAATTTTTGGTTAATTCTTAGAAACGAAACCACGCGATTGAAAATCGTTTAACTGTACATACAACAGCCAATGTTACAGTCTCTCGGTATCTTCAATCACTTCGCTACTGGCGTTTGAAAAATCGTTCGGCATTTTAAAGTTCGCCAACCAGGAGGTCGAATTTGCTATCGAGGGGAACGCTGACTGGCGCGCGTAGTGTCGTCGTCTCGGGTCAGATGTAAAAATAAAAGGAAGCACAGACCGCGTCTCAAGGCTATCGTGCCGCGTATTGTCTCAGCCAGGACCGCGCGTTCCGTAGACCGAGTATAGTCTCTCTGTTAGAATCATTTCCATTCATCTGAGAACCATCGCACAGAAAAAAAGACTACGATCGATCTCTTCCAGTCACCAGACAGATAATTTCACCGACTTGCCGCAAAATACACAGCAAAATTCAAGGCGCAACTGCTCTCGGAAACCTCTCTCTCTCTTTCTCTCCAGCCGAAAAGCAATTTCGCTGGTTTTCACCGGTTTTCTTGCGGCTATCCGTTACAGGAACCCCATAAAGTCGCCGCATTTATTCGCCCAACCTTTATTCCATTCGCTGAAAGTCTTCAACGCGGATGTGCACGCGCGCGAACACTCTTATCGCGGTTTCGCGAGCCCGTGTACGTTTGTACCGCGTTAAAAAAAAAATTCTCTCAAGGAGAACGTTCCCCCAGTCGCGACTTCCTCTTTCGACCAAGAGAATTCTATTACCGGTCCACACAGGGCGAAAAGCCACTCCGAACGAGAGTCTCTCTCTATCTCTCTCTCGATCCGATCTTATTCCAGAAACTTGCAAAATTGACTACGCCGTTCCAAACGATACGATTTAGCCAGAGTTTCCGAGCCCTACACGGAATTATAAACTTTCCGGAATAACCTGACGGATCAGCCAACCGCTCGCACGAACTCTATCCGAGAATGATCTCTCGAAAATCATTGCCGCGCCGCTGTGAACTTTACGAGCCGTCGCCTATCGTAAACCGTTTCTTAATTGCTCTGTTGCGAGCGTGCACGAGACGCAATTTTCGTTTAGCTATAATCTCTTGTTGAAGCTGTTCGACTGCTAGCCCCCGGTTGTCGTGCGAATGCGACGCAAACTTGGATTTCGAATTTTCTCGAATGCCAATTTTCTTTCTCTGAAATCGACGCAATAAATTGTCTTTTTCTGGTCAGAAATTACCAATGGCCAGTTTCAACCATTTTGATAGAGGGAGAAAGTAGCACGTCACAAGGGGTTGATGGGAGGGACGAATATTTTCCCGGAATCAATCCTCTGCCTTACCAACCGTGCACGTTTCCCTGCTATAGCTGACTGTTGGTCGGTCGATGGTACGATAACGAGGAAGGTTAGCGATTACACGAGGCCCCTGAGCTCCGCTTCTCGGCGACGATACGTTATCTAGCGTTTCCGTAGTTTATTTTCGATTGGTCGGTTCCCAGGAAGCGGTGATACAATGTAGCTTTTTATAGTCGCGGGCCTCGAGAGCCGGTCTTGTTACCGACATGGTTGCACGTGCGTTGCATCGGTCGGTTCTCTCTCAACGCGATCCGAAGAGAGCCACGTGTTTCCCGTGGCACATTCCTCTGCGGCTCTCTTCGACACCACATTGAGCTTAACCTTCGGGGGACCGTCTTCGGTAAACAGTGGAACGCCGCGTAAAAAAAAAAAAAATAAACAAAAAATATAGAAAGAACCGAAGACTGTGTTTCGCGGCTTAGTCTATTTATGGGGAGTTCATTGTCCAAAAGCGTGTCGCCGCGTCGCGCACGAAGACCTTAGCCGGCGATAACTGGAACGACTACTTTGCTCCGTTACAGATAACGCTCACTTATCCGAGAAATCGAGACCCGCCGAAACCTTGAGACTCCACGATTAATTCGAGGCCCGACCGACTCGAGACACCAGGTATTATACGCTTTCGATTTTTATCTCCGCGGAATAAGAATCGATAGGTGACGAGCCGAACGTCCTCGGTACAAGTCGAGTTTACAAGTGTGCATTGTATGTACAAATCGTTAGGAACGTTCGCGATGAACCAGGACCATTATTTACTAACATTGTACTGACATCGTGCAAGAAATACTCTCTGAAGTCTTTCATTGGTAGGCTGGCGAAGGTGCCATTTCAAGTAGAAATTGATTCGTTGAAAGTCGCGCCGGAATTTGAAGAAATCAATCTGAAAATATAATACTTTACGATTTTCGTTCAGAAATTGTCGTCTGGCCGATACAGATATATCTTAGATTTTTTTAACCCTTAGCACTCGAATGGCGACTGTAAGGCGCCACTAAAGATTGCTGTATCATTATTCAAAATATTTTTTGCATTATTCAATGTGTTTGTATTTAATAAATTACTAAACATTTCGGCAGTGTACGAGTAAATTGCACCATTTTCGTATGCATGACATGGAAAAAAAAATATAGAAGGGCAATATTCTAGGTCGGAGGAAATTTTCGTTTTGGAGTTAAAGTAGCTTCGAGTGCAAAGGGTTAATGTACAGACTAGAAAATTAAAATGTTTAAACTAGAAAACTATTCAATAGATTCATCGAAATCGAATTTGAGCAAATAAATCTACAAAGTAACATCCTTTAGATTTTCTAATGCACACAGCAAATTATTTCAATCATTCAAAGTCAACGTAATAGTCGAGCGTTCTCTTAGGACAGGGATGGGCATTTTTGTCTCAATTCAGACAAGACCGTCCCCACCATAGTTACTGTAGGGCACCGTGGGGCGATATGAAGACGCGCGTGCACGAGATAGAGAGAGAGATTGGTGGGAGAAGCAGGCGTTTGAGGGGCCCCTACCGGCGCCCATCGCTGTCTTAGGATTTCTCGAGGAAATTAAAAAACAATCAGTTGGACCGTGTTCGACTTGTACTGTTAGACTGCCACCGTTTATGATTGCGTGTGTTAAGCGTAAACAAGGTCGCAGATTCGAGAGGTGTGTGTTTGATGGAAACGAAGTAGATTCATCCTTGCCGCGGACAGGTTCAGACCGTGATTCACGGAACTGGGTCGCACGTACGCGTCTGATCAGTGATCTCTGAATTCACTGGGCGCTCTCTCTGCGAGCTCTGGAAGCCGATCGGATCGATACCAATTAAACCACGGGCCGCTGATCTAAATCACCGGAAACCCCATAAAGGGCAGCCCCGCTCTGCACCCCGTGGCTCTTCGGGAATTCGAGCGCAACCCCGCTTTGTTTAAGTATTTTGCGAATTAATATCCCCCTCTCGCGTCTGCGAAACAATTTAGCGCGAAAGAACACCGGACAGCTGCAGCAACCCAGTTTGTAATTTCGTTGTGCGAACTGTAATTTCAATCGATTTTTATCGTAGCGTGAGCTAATTTAATAGTATTCGTAAAAATGGGCCCGTATTTCGAATAATTCTCTGAACAGGGTAGATTAGAATTGTTAGCTCTACGGAAATTGCAATGTTATCTCTTTCCTCTACCGACCAGAGAACTGAAAAATAGTGTAAAGTCGAATGGAAACCTCGTGACTATTATATCTATTCTGTTCAGCCCAGTCCACATATATCTCTTTATAGTCACGAGTTTCCCAATCCGGCAGTAAAGTCTAGTTTAAGAAGTGAAAAATTGTTTGCCATCGATGTTGGCTCGGATGTCTGTAACAAATTTTCACGGTATCAACAAGCGACACTTATGCGATTCAACGATTTATGCGTACTGTTCAGTCTCGATGCAACGGCGATCGCAAATCACGCGTTTAACAAGTTTAATATGATCGATGGGAGTAAAAAGACCGCATCGCCCGAGGGTTCCGTAGTGGATCTCCGGATCTATGGATCAAGGTTTTTTGTCCGCGATTCTCTGTAATGATGGAAAAACTAAAGAAACTGGCCGGTCTGGTCCAAGGTTAGGGATGGCTTGTTGTATAATAGCCACGCGGAGGACTCGATCCAGGGCCGTAAAAGTTGGGCGGCCGCGCGGGGGCGACGCGGTCTATTTTTACCCGAGGCTTCGAACTGCGATACTGAAAACCGTGTGGAAGGTCCCGCGTGTTTCCGTGCGAGATATTAACCTGTATAACGAATCACCAACGCTCGCAACAATGTCGCGAAGTAAATATACCGAAATCATCTTCGTTCGACTTTTAAGCGCATTCGGGAGCGTTCGTGGTTGTAAAATTAATTTAGTTGACACCGAAATGGCGCACTCGAATATTGTCGAAATTCGTCGTACTTCTGAATTCGGTAACTGCATTGCAGAATTGCAAATATGTTGTTCCTCTCGAACATTTTGTAGCCTTGAACAGGGTGCCCGAAAGTGTTTCAGAACGTCTTCGGAGAATCTTTAACCGCAACCAGGAGCGTTCACGATTGTAAAATTAATTTAGTCTGCTCGAGCTTTGTCAAAATTTGTTGTAGTCTATATTTAGTGACTGCGTTACAGAATAATTGCAGATATGTCGTGTCTCTTTCGCTTCTTTCGGACAGTTGGATCGCGTAGCCTTGAACTACATGCCTGAAAGTATTTCAGGACATTTTTAGAGACGGCAGTGCTCTTGCAGGGTCGACGGGGAGACGTTGATAGAGTTGTTGTCTACGCAGTTTTTCCACGAACGACCGACTCAAACGTACAAGAGGGGAATTCTTCTGCGTTATCGATCCCCCAACCGTTATCGGTCTAGGGAAACCGTTGGTATTTGCAGAGCAACCGATAATTCGAGTTACATCTCACTTGGCCCGTTGTGCTACAATGAGTCACGGTCCTCCCCGTCCGGAGGGATCTTGTTTGTCGAAAAAAGCGAGGCGGTTTTTGAATGCGCTCTGTCAATACACATCTTTCCACAGCCGGTAGTGGTATATACACTCCTCCTCTGTCTCGGAGGAGCGAGCGCAGACTCGCTGACAAAACGCAGAGATTACTCGGCAACCGACGGCGCGCTTGTATTCTCTGTAATCGGGAGCAAACATGAATTTCGCCGGCGATTAGATAATATTATGCGGTGTGGAAATGTGCAGCGTTTGCCTGCTAAAAATGTTGCGCGATCGTTAAACAGTTCCTCTCCACCGTCGTCGAATGGCAAGAAGAAGAGGAGAACGGTTCGAATTCTTGGCCCCGCAACGTACGTAATAAAAAGCAGAGAACCACAGATGAGCTGGAATTTCAACTGGCAATCACGTGGAAGCCACACGTTCCGTGCCCAAAGTCCCTTATCATTCTCCTGTCCGGTGTAGAGTTTTTAGACGACTGGACGGAGAACTGATAAGGGCCCGAGGGTCACAGAATCATCGCGGGACTCGTCTGAACGCGGAGAAACATCCTAGAAATATTTGTACAAACGCGGACACTCTGTAGACTGGCAATAAAGATGCACAAAATGTTTTACAAAGAAATACCTTCTACCGTTTTAAATCCTCCTATGGTTCACCATTTGTTCCTCTGTGACCCCGTGCGTATTTAACTCCCGAGAAAAAAAAACAATTTATACGGTTTGTACTCCCATGTTTTCACTAATAGTTGAATATCGGAGCAGTAGAATTATTATTATTATTATTTCATTTTAAATAGAATGTCACATCGAAAACGAGAACATTAATCAATGCAATACTTATGCGAGCAACCAAGCGACCTTCTACATTTTATAACTAGCGTAACACCGTTTAGAATTTTCATTTATAATTTTAAATTAACCTCCCCGCAAAAATATCTCAATGGAGCCTTAAAATTATTTATACCTCACCCCCACTTTCAAGGATTAATTGAAAGGTAAGTATAGGGTCAAATAATGACACTGTGTTAGAAAATACTCTTCTTTATTTCGGTAAATAAATAAAATTTCTTATGTATAAACATCCGCGCTCATTTTAGTTTCCCTTGGAAGAAAATAAATATAACAATAATCGTGTAACGATTAATCAAAGGTTCTTAACCCTCGTAACTATACGCGCTTGTACAGTTCAAGTTCCCGCGGTTTTCGGTCCATGATCGATCTCGTAATTAGGATTGATCTGAATGATTTGTCTCGTAGCGTTCTCGACCTTCCTGGGCGGGTTCTGCACGATCAGTATCTGCTTGGTCTCCTCCTTCTCGGCCAGAAGTTGACCAACCCCCATGATCTTCAAGGTAGGCATGGTTTTGATTAGAGTCGCGCTTGGGATTGTCAAGTTGGCGGTGCAGTCGACTTTGGGGAAAATGATGGGGTTCTTCGCGGGTGCTAGGGACAGCTTTTTCTTGGGGACGATGGGAACTTCGGATGCAGAGAAGGCCGTCGACCTCTTTACAGAAATTCCCAGTGGAGTATTCGAATTGGCGGTCAGATCCGTATTGAGCGATATTACTTTTTGCTCGAGTATTATTCCGTTTCCTGTAACAAACCCAGTTGCAAGGTAAGTCTACAGCTGTAGAAACGATCGCTTTCGATCTGACTACCTTTCTGAATCGCCTTCGTCACCGGACAGTCTTTGTGAGCCAACAGGATCGTTTTCAGTTTGGCTACTTCCGCTCGCAGGACCTTGATCTCCATTTGCAGAGCCACGTTGGTCTCGTTCACGTTAGAGACCGTCCTCTCGAGCTGCTGGATCCACGCTTTCCTCTTCGCTCTCGCCCTCATCGAGCTCGCGCGGTTCCGTTCGAGAATCTCCTTCTTTTTCACTTGGTCTATCGGCTGTTTGTCCTGATTCTCCTTCTTCGAGGCGTTCAACTCGCGATTCACCGAGCTGTCGTTTGACTTATCGTTTTGCGAGCCTGTGCTTTTTATTAGCACTTGTTTCAGTCTCTGCAATCATACGTACAGAAAACATCAGAAGACTTACACCCAGGAAACGCAATCAGGAACGGTTCGTGGCAGTATTAAATACCATTTTGGCCAGGGATAGTGGGGGAGGCTTCTTGGGGTCTACCTTTGCGGCACATTGTAGAGGTGGCTCGGTTTTTATTACGACCGTTTGTTGTTGTTTCAATGACGTTTGCGCCACGCAGGTACTAAGTGGCTCGCATACCGGCATAGCCGATAGCTGCATCAGTTTGCCATCGGCCGTCTTCAACAGCAGTTGAACCTCCTCCCCGTTTATCGATCTTGAAACAGACGTACGATTCAATCGAACAGGAGTAATCCTCCCCTGTGGAATGCAGGGTCCATCCTGACTCGTAGAACGTAATACAGATAAATAATACTCGGAATAATTCAAGGATCTTGGGTCTGAGTTGACCTTGCATTCCCCTATTGGTACACGTTCGAGAATCCACTTACAATTGGGGACCAGCTTGGTCATCCAAAACCCTTGGTATAATCTGTGTACTTGTGACTTGGTTGATAATATTCTCCACAAGCGTCCCATTCTTTACTCCATCCACCTTATCCTTTAACAAATCCTGCTCCTCTGTTCTAGCAAGCTTGACATTAGTGCAGACCTCTGTGTCTATGATAGTGCTCTCGTTGGTGTCTTTCTCTGTGATAGAAATGCTGCTAGTGCATTCCTGAACACTTCCTTCAGAGAGAATCTGATTACTGCCAGACAGCACGTCGGCTATGTGGGGGAATATGTGAGGAGTGTGCAGAGTGTCGTCTGTGATCCCAGCCTAGAGGAACACTCATTAAACTAGAGCTAAGACTGTTAAGATGAAGGCTTTTGCTTCTTCTTTTTGCTCGTTACCTCTGATACAGAGAGCGTGCCTGTGTTCCCAGATTCCACTGCTCTCCTAAATGTCTCCTCGAAAGGGTTCACATTCTGCAGGTCCTGGAACAGACCCACCTCTTCGCAGTTTCTGATGAATCTTGTGGGTGTAGGAGTTTGGTCGGCTGTTGGTCAAGCAATCTCTATTATTTTTATCTTTCTTTCTTTGAATAATCTGTTCATAGGTACCTACCCACAAAGCCAGCATTCTTGGAACCACTACCCAGATTCAGCATCATGTCGTGCTTTTTCATGTGCACCGTCAACTGATTCTCATTGGTGAAACTCTGTAAAACCGCAATTGTTAATAGAGGTTGGGAATGAAATATAAATGTTACACGCTTACCATGGTACAACCGGACAAAGAACAAGCAAATGCTCTCTCTGTGTCAGTCATTGTTGACTTGCAGCCACGAGAGTCCTGCGATAGTTTGAAAACACTGAAGTATTAGAGATATAACAGCTGAGGGAGTATTGTATACAAAGTTTCAAGTCAGGATAATCATTTCCTTGAGAATTACTGTTGTTCCGATACATTCTCTGTGTGACTGACCACGGTGGAACTGTTTTTCATTGACGTGATGTCGACCAGACGCAAACTAATTGTCAACGCGAGGTTTCTACACGGGCTACCAAATATTATCGCATCAGCTGTTTCCATATTGCAAAGCTAACACCATTGGTGCAGCACACTCAAGTGGATAGGTACATAACCCTAAAATGCGCGTGCGTATGGTGATCGTCATCTAGGAATATTTTATTCTTGTGGACTCCCACGATTGGTGACTATGGTAAGGTGTGTGGCGGATGCCGATAACGTAGATTTTTGTATTATCAAGATGTCGATAATGTAAATTCGTATTTTATAAATGTATATTATAATTCTGTCTTATCGACAACATTAATATTGGCACCGACTGGGAGCGGTCGGTAACGGCCCCAATCACCGACGAGATATGTATATATCTCGTCGGTGATATTGGCACCGACGATGTGCGTTCTGTTTCATGCTAAAAAGTTGCTCAGATTCTGTTCCTTACTAAAAATGAGCAGGGGGCAGCACTGTATGGGGAATCTAGTTGTTGTTAACGATGTCGGTATTTCAGATCGTGAGACACGAAACCCCATATGGTGATTGGTCTACTCCTATACCTCGTCTGTGTCCAAAGTATATTTTTTTTTGTATTAAAATATTTTTTACTATTCCATGCATTTATTCCATTGCAAAAATCTCAAAATGATCACATTTCTGGAATATTCAAGGAGACTAAATCAAATGGCACTTGAATAATTTGTCCACTAATTTTTCGCTCGACTTCTTTGTCATGGATTGGAAGTATTAAAGTTCGTAGAACATTTTAGTATTAATAATTGGCGATTAAAACTGATTATTAATCTTCGATACAACTACGTTCCGGGCGTTACGGATGACAATTGTTAATGCGCAATATTGATCCAGAAGAATGCAACAAACGATCTAACAACACAAACAAATATTTAATCACAATGCGTAGGCGTTTTTGTACTCTTTTCTCGACGGTTTAAAATTCGTTGTGTGCACCGTTGAATATCATTCAACAGAAAGATATTCGGATTTTCGTCACTGTCTGTCAGATTGTTGGAGTGCGGTGGATAACCATTTTAACCGTCGGCGACGTGACTCATACATATTTTGCTATATGTCAGCATAGCAGTGCCATCGACAGTATAGGTGGTTGTCAGATTACGTTTTGCTACTGAATTGTCAAGATAGTTGCAAAAGCCCCGGATAGACAGAGCGATTACAAATAATACGTGATTGTTCCTGGTGCAACAAAATGTTTCGTAGCGCGTCCACCTTTGATAAATTATTGGGTAGGTTTTTACTAACAATGTTAGCCCAACAAAATGTCTGACTTTTATGATTCATGGTTTTAATGAAATTTTTACAGATAAAGCAACGAGTCAATATCAGCTCGAGCCTGACTGGGTTCCGATTCTTCAAATATGCGATTTAATTCGTCAGAACGACGTACAGTGAGTGCAAACTGTCATCTAACTTTCAATTAACCTATTTTGTTTCTATTTACGATGAAAAAGTGACGTTTTTATTCGCCAACAGACATTTAATTGATTTCGCACCTAATTTGGCAAAATATTCACTAAAATTCATTAATATCTTTCTTCTCTCTCTTTCTTTTGTCTCTTTCATTAAAATTCGTAACAAACGATATTTTACGATTTCTCTCTGTATGTAAGTGAAACGCTGTATTTTGTATGTATGTAGACCTAAGACAGCGCTAGCAGCAATCAAGAAGAAAATTATAAACCCTAATCCGCACGTAGCTTTATTTGCTCTATTGGTGAGAAATACTAAGACAGTTGTTTTAATAAAATGATTATCGATTAAATGATAAACGCATCTTACAAGCGTTCTTCAAACGCAGGTCTTGGAATCTTGTGTTAAAAATTGTGGCTCATTAATTCATGATGAAGTTGGTACGAAACAATACATGGAGCAGCTTAAAGAGCTAGTCAAAACAACAACTCACGACAACGTTAAGCTTAAGACTTTAGAATTGATTCAAGCCTGGGCACACGCATTCCGTAATAGCCCCAAATACAGAGCAGTGCAAGTATGTTCCCAATTTCCTGTTGCATAGAAATTCCTTTAGCTCGTATTATATCGTTAAATATTACCAATAATACAAAATACATTCATTCTAGGATACACTGAACATTATGAAAGCTGAAGGATATAAATTCCCTGCTTTGAAAGAAAGCGATGCAATGTTTAGTGCTGATACCGCACCAGTATGGGTTGATGCTGATGTCTGTCATCGTTGTAGAGTTTCTTTCAGTATGATGCAGAGGAAACATCACTGTAGAGCATGTGGTCAAGTATTTTGTGCTCAATGTTCGAACAGGACATCCACATTGCACAAGTTTGGAATTGAAAAAGAAGTTCGAGTTTGTGAAACTTGCTATGAGCAAGTAAATAAGTAAGCACGAATTTCTTTTCATTTCCTGTTGTTCTTACGAGTCGTTACTAATTCTCTTACTGTATCTCTGCAGAACATCTGCGGTGCCAATCAAAGAAGCTGATTTACCTGCCGAGTATCTCAACAGCTCGTTGGCCCAGCAGCAACAGGTATATTATCTCTGCGCAGTAATATTCTGTGTAATATTCTTCTGTGTTAATTTTTCATTTCGTCAGGTACCTCCTAAGAAAACAGCAGCAGAGCTTCAGGAGGAAGAGGAACTTAATCTCGCTATTGCCTTAAGTCAGAGCGAAGCGGAACTCAAGGAGAAAGAAAAGAAACGAACGTCTGGTCCAATAAAAACGAATACAAACACTATAAATAGGACAACATATTCTCCACCGCCGTCACCCGTCAGTTTCTTTTAATTGATTAATTGGCACAAGTTGCAATCAAGAATTGTACTAACTTCTATTTTTCAGGGTTCGAGTCCATCGAAATTGCAAGAAGAAGAAGACATCGATCCCGAGCTCGCGAAGTATTTAAATCGAAAATATTGGGAGCAAAGACAAACCGCGATAGAAGAGCATGTTTCTCGGGTCGACGTCACTAGTCCTTCCGCTCCTAATATCAGTAGTCCAATGCCACAGAAGATTGTAATCGCGAAGCAACAAAACGGAGAAGTCGATAGCCAGATGGAGGAATTCGTTAGCGCCCTGAGATCTCAAGTGGAAATATTTGTTAATAGGATGAAGAGTAATTCATCCCGAGGCCGATCGATTGCTAACGATAGTTCTGTACAAACTTTGTTCTTAAATATCACTGCTATGCATTCAAGGTTCGTCACGAACTACAATCTAAATTTATGTAATATTGTTAGAGGTGTGCGAGTCGGGTTCTCGAAAATTTTCGGGATTAGCCTTGATAACGACCCAACATTTTCCAGCTCTCGTATACTAAATATTATTAGCAAATTTCTAATTTGAATGTGTAAATCTGCGCAGGTTGTTGAGGTACATCCAAGAACAAGACGATAGCAGGGTATATTACGAAGGACTTCAGGACAAACTGACGCAAATGAAGGATGCTAGGGCAGCTCTGGATGCTCTGCGGGAGGAGCATAAAGAAAAATTGAGGAGACAGGCGGAGGAAGCTGAGAGACAGCGACAAATGCTGATGGCTCAAAAGCTAGCAATCATGAGGAAAAAGAAACAAGAGTATCTACAATATCAGCGCCAATTGGCACTGCAGAAGATTCAGGAGCAGGAGAGAGAAATGCAGATGAGACAAGAACAGCAAAAACAACAGTACATAATGGGTAAGTTGAGAAAATTATTGTTAATCATTTTTTATTTTATCGCATAAACTTTAGGTGGTTACCAAGCTGTACCTGGCTACATGGGGCCGTCTCAAGGTTCCCCCGTTCGCCACGTTCAATATCCAAATCCTGGGACTAATTACAATCCCATGTCGCCGACCAATCAAGGATACATGTACGGACAGCCTACTGTGAAACAGTATCCACCGATGCAAGGATACAACATGCCTCCAATGAACCAGATGCCGCCTCATATGATGGGACCAATAGCAAATCAAGAACAGCAACCGACTGATCCTTCCGTGCAGGGGCATGAAGCCTTGGGTCGAGTTACTGTCTCTGGTCCTGGAATGGTAAAGACATCTTAAACTTTCTAGCAGTCGTTTCTTCCAGAGATTGAAAATAGTTCTAATATCGGTTCAGTTCCCAAAACAATTGCGAAGAACTGTTATTTTCAGAACCTTTTCAGTCCCTGGTTTCTTCTTCTCATCGCTGAAATGTAGCATTTGAGCGTGCGCTAAATCTGTTTGTACACGTTTTGCTTAATCTTTTTGTACGTCTCTTCCAAAGATGTCTCAAATGACAAATCCCATACCGCAACTACAGCAGACAGGTGGACATCAAATGGGACCGCCGCCTGCTCAGCCAGGACCACCAGGACACATGCAGCAGCCTGCGCCAGGACACATTCCACCTCAACAGGGTCCTCCTCCTGCGATCGCGCAACCAGGACCTCCGAATCAAATGGGCATACCTCAGGTACCTCCCCAGGGTCACATGGGTCCTCCCACGCAAATGGGTCCTGGAGCACACGGTCCACCGGGTCAGGTGGTTGGTCTTCCGCCTCAAGTGGGCCCACAGCAACCTGGACCTCAAGGATCTTCCATGCCGCCACGCGTTTCCAACCCTCCTATTTCGTCCCAGGAAACCGGTCCCATTCAGGTGCCATCTGGAAACGCGCCTGGACCAATTCTGGCATCGAATCCGACGATGCAAGGTCCCCAAGGACCTAATTTACCTGTGATGCCTCAGGGCATGCCGCCAAACCCGGTTTCCCAAGGTCAGCCGATGCAATATCAGCCGCCAACTCAAATGCCACCTACATCGAATGAAACCGTGCAAGTGAAAGAGGACTCGAAGCCTGAAACAGCGGAGTTAATTTCCTTTGATTGAAGAGACTCAAATTACTATTTACCGATAATTAGAAATGCATTTAAGGTAACCTCTAATTTAACAGAAATTTTCATTTTGAATTGGCATTGATGATTTTAATACTTGAAAACGGGAGTTGATTTTTAACCGTGTTAGTGATTAATTAATCGCAACTGACCTGTTCAGGTCGGAATCACTTTTTTAAACGTCAAGGATATTTTTCATATGAAACGTACGAGATTACGAATGCAAGAATATATATGCCGTTTTAGTTTTTTATTTCCTAACTGGTAAATTACTTGTTTGTCGTCTTTATGGTATCCGATTATCAGCCTACAAGCAAACAATGGATACGACTTAATTGACATGATTAATTAGGAGAAAGATTGTACGAATAATATATAACATAAACATTTATTTAGTAAATTTTATTGTGGAATTTTCAGATAAGCATTAACGTTTCTTCAAGCTACGATGTTAATTTTAAAATAAATATACCTGTACACCTTTCGTAGTCGCTAACAGAGAATTGTTTGATTCTCACGAAACGGAAACCCAATACGTTTGAAAGATCATTTATTTTCCAGTGTATATTTTTGAGTTATAGAAATTTTGAGCAGCGATACATATATTTACACAAATTAAATACAAGACTTCATTTGTAGAGTTGGGAAGTTGTACTATTTATACAGCGAAAAACGAAAACTATCTAACGGCACGCGACGTCTGTGTCCGATGAAAATGTATATACAAATACTTATAAGTTATGCTAATAGAAAGGAACTGAAGATAAATAGTTTCGTCAATGGTTGACCTTTTACTGAAATCACAAATATCGTGTCTTTTTTTTTACAAGATTAATTCCACATTATTCACTATCCTATTAACAGAAACGATGAAGCATGGGATGTCTCTCGAGTCATCATTTAGTTAGAAAGTACCTGGTAGTAAAACAATTTTTATTACGCACACCAAAGATTTCTTCCATTAAATCAAGATCGAATATACATTCCCACGTCTCTCTTAAATTCTCTAAAAAAACAAAAATCAATTCGAACTGTACGCTTCTTTTTCGTCTCGGGATCATACTGTCTCCACTTGACCCTTTCTACGCGGTTTCGCTTCCTTCGGGCAGGTAAAGGACGTCTCTTCGGAAAGCTTTCGAATCACAGTCGAAGGTTCGCCATTGGCCGACGTGGAGATTTGACTATCCTTTTTCTCCGGACACTTGTGTGATATACTCAATACGGCAGAGGTTAGAGCTGCCTTCCGGAGACGCATGTCTTCCAGAGGAATTTCTTCGCTCCGCGGCCTTGGCATTTTCGGTGAATTATCTCGGGATCGCAAACCGTTCTCTTGACCTTTCTCATTTGTGTTGTTATCGCTACGTTTCGGAGTCGACGACGGGAACCCGGTAGGAGGTGCTGCATTGGTTTCCTTGCGCATTTGTGCCGCGAACCCTGGCACTCTGTTTACTATGAACATCGGTCGCGGCTCCTTCTGTCTCTGACCTCGTCCTGCTAAGCCTAATATTAAACAGTCAAATATTAGTCTCCTTCATTTATTTAACACTTATGTAATCGCTCGATTTTGAACCCTACTTTTAGAATTTCTTTGGGAAAGGAAAAATTTAATTAAAAATCCATTTAGAGGTCTGGAGGTATGCAGCAAAAATTTTTGTAGACGCTCAAGACATGTGCAATAAAGACCTCTAAATAGATTTTTTTCCCGTAAAATATTCTAAAATTATCCCTTAAATGACGCTGGCTAATGTTACAACATACGTTCATGTCGTAAGCCACGTAGAGCATAATTTGGTGGTGGTGTTGAAGAATGGGGCATACTAGTGGGTATGTCAAGCAATCTTGCAATCTGACTCATCTTCTTTTGCCGTGCCTTTATCCGTCCTTTCGTTAGCCTTAAAGTGAAAGAGTGGAATTTGTACTATGAACGGATGAATACATATTTACAATAAAGACATACCTTTGTTTCGCAGCCATACATCTAATGTGATCATCGAAGATAAATTTTGTCGATAGTAAAGGAACACGGTTGCCGGTTGAGCTACTCAAAGGTTTGTAAATCGTTAAGTGTAAACATCTCGAGTCATCTTTGTCGCCCGCTACCTCAATGTCTTGCAGAAAGCCCACTAATTTCGCCACTCCCCAACCTAATTTACTAGTGTCTGGCTCTACGAGGATTAATTGCACAACATGAATGACTAGAAAACGTCGAATTTTCTGACCGTCTTTCCACACGACCGTACATGCGATCAAATCGCTATTATCTATGGAAAAATCAGAATAGAATAAATATTTGTAGGTGTTGTATACACGTTAGAGAAAGAATGATTTTTACTTAGGTCAAGAACATTGTCCACTTGAACACAGTTGACTGGGTTAGTCAGAGGCAATTGTGTTTCTGGTTCCATGTTAATCGCTAAAGATAATTCTCTTATTAAAAAAAATACTCTTATGGCGCGACGAGCTCTCTCCACCTGTGCAAGCGATAATTTTATTCTCTATCAATAAATTTAACTACCTACATTCTATTAAAATCTCATGCAATCATTAGAAATGCTTTCAATGATTAGACTTACTTCGCCGCACGGTAATCTTTTGGTAAATTCGATACCCGTCATCGGAGTCCCTGTCGGTGGTAATAAAATGTTACTGTCCATCATCAACCATTCAACGTTCAAGGGTCGCTTCTGAATTTCACTATATTCATCCTCGAACATGTCTAGGAATATGTCTTCGCTCTGCAAACATTATCAATATTTCATCTTTGTGTCTCAATTTACTAACTATTTGGCTGTCACAGCGCACCTTGTAAACATTTTTTAACAACGCAGTACTCTGCTCTTTGGCCGCATCGATCGCCGCCAAATGCGAGTCTTTTAACACTGTTTGTCCATCTGATATTACTAATTGCATTAATAACTTAATCGCCAATTCCAGTGTAACGAGTCTCACTTTTGCATCTGATAAAAACACCATTTATGAAAATTGTATTTGGAAAATTAGGGAAATTTTACACTGGAAACGGACTCACTTGTTTGACAACTTAACGTTATAATTTGAATTAGTCTATCTATTAAAATTTCATTATAGAAACTCGTCGTGGAGTTTTGTGAGCTGGATAAAATCGGGTCCAAAGTGTTGCGATCGATACCCTGAAGAAATTGCTCCGTTAAAATAGATGCTGCATGTTATCAATGTATAGTATTTCACAAAGTTCTCTTCTTACCTGATTATTAGCTAGAGCATAAAGCAAACACAACGCAAATAATGCAGCATAGTCATTTTCTGTGCAAAATAAAGAGTTCAAGATAGTTTCTAGAAACGGCTTATTCGACAAAGATTCATTTAGATTTTTTTGCATTTCGGGTGCCAAAGGGCTCTCTAATGCTAGTCTCTGTTCTTTTTCTTCATCGGTGACATTTAAGTATCTGATGTCTTCTAAATCATCATTCGGAATGCTAATATCTAAGTGTTCTGGGCTCATCAGTACAGGCGTGTCACCTATCGAAGCAGTATCGAACGATGTACTGGGATAGATGGTTTCCGATATCCTGTTGACGAGATTATCATCTTTCTCGTCTTCTACATTGCATTCCTCTTCGCAAAGTCCGTCCGACACGCTTAACGACTCGCTCAAATTTTCTAGAGACTTTTCTAAGCTTTCTTTTGGGGGTGAAAAAGCGATTGACTTGGTAGTTGACATATCACCATACATTTCAAGCACTTTGCTTGCACCTGTTTGGATCGTTTCTAAGTCTGACAACAATATTACTGCTGCTAGAGTATGTACAAGAGGTCCATGGGATATTATAAGAAACACTTGTGAAAGTAGAAACAGAGCTACTACAACGCTTACATGTTTTCTCTCATCCTATCGATAAAACGAAGATGATAAATGATTATTCTTGAGCATGATTGTTAAGTAATTATTAATCGAGAACATACCTGATTTTGGCACAAAAGATTCTTATGTTTCGTAAGCGAATAAACGTATAACGGAACTAACAATTTGTGTAGCAAGTGCTCGGACAAGACTTTATTCAAGTCAGGTATATTTAAACAAAGAATATCGTTCAAGTAATGCAGATGATCTAAATGCTCAGCTACCAAATCCGACAATCTGTTTTGACTTTGATGACTGAAACATATATGTACACATGTATATACATAGGTACACGAAAAAGATCTATTTTCAAGAGAACTATTTACATTAGTAACTTTTGTCTCACTTACTCGGCATCGTTTCTGACACAGGTGTCAAGCTCTATAATGTGATTGCCAATAAACCATACAAGATTACTGAAATAAGGTGCAGCAGTGCGGTCTCTTATAAACACGAGCATGGAGGCATCCTCTACACGATAGACATTTAAAGTCAAGGTTCGCACCGCTATACGAACCATGCCTTCCGAGTGGTTAAAAAATTTGATTGCCTCCGTATACAATGGAAAATCATTGGTGTGCTGATAAGAAAATTAAATTAAACAATATCCTTTTTTCATGAGTGTTTAGTGCAACTTAAGGAATGGAGATGAATCGATGATCACAATAACATAGGTAATACCAACTGATGAAACACTATGCGCACATTCAAAGCTTTTAATGTTAGATCGAAAATAACATAAACCAGGCAGCTACTATTAAAACCAATGGACATGAGATCGGCTACAGTGAAAAAATAGACACAGAGGATTATCACGTGTACCTCGTTTACCTCGTTATAAAAGAAATGTATGGTATGGGCATTCAACTTCAAACTCAAGGTCTTTAAAAAACTGATGTAATATGCCATCACCTCTTCGTCGCTGAAGTCAAATTTGTGCACTATTATACTGTTTACATGATTATTACTGAGCAAGTAATCTAGAAAAGAAACGAAGAATACTTCATCACCTGAATATTCTTACATGAGAAATAATTCTTTCAAGAACTTACATAAAGAGGTCTCATTACGTATATTCTCAAACAATATATTCAGTGTCTGTAGCAGTTGAACACATACATAGCTTCCACATTTTTGCTTCATAATACGTAGAAAGAATGAAAGCATATTTTTCTCCAAAAAAAAGCTGTGGATAAAAAATAAGCGTGTTAGTTGTGATACAAGGAAATTGGCCTGTAATACAAAAAACAGAGCAGTGTACTCGCGCTGCTTAGCATTATACGACATAGTTTTCGAAAAAACCCAAGGCGCTAAGCCGATTCATTATACTTACTCGAACACGCTACTATCATTCTGGTCACCCCATATTAAAATTTCAGCTATAGAACGAAGGGTCTCTACCAACAATCCTCTGTTATTCTCAGACACAGTCTGGTTCTTCGATAGGACATTGTACAAGTACCTGTGCGCAATAAAAAGATGAAAATATTATAACAATATATAATAAATATTGTAACACGTGTACATACTTAAGGTGCTCCAAAGAATGAGGATTTTTGGGCTTCCAGAGCCCTCCTCCGAACCAGCTTCGGCTCCGAAACATTTTTCTTAATATTGCGATAGCATTTGGGTGGTGGCTGGTGATAAACTCATTTTTCGATACCTTTGATCGCTAAGGAAAAGTGTCAACGTTTGTCGATATGATTAGGGTCACAGGGGATTCTGTACGCGGATTTTTGCACATTGAAATTTTCGTAAACGTCGAAACAATTGTCAAAATAGTGACGAAAGTCAACACATAGTTCAGGTTAGATTTCTTGTTTTCGCACTGTTCATTCTTATCGTTGCTCTAACAACTAATGTTGCTCGCGAATTCACACGTATCTTTCCTGCACATTTTCCCGTCGCACCGTAAACAGAATTTCGAGGCAAAACGTTGTATCACAGACATAAAATTTAGCGCGACGTAAAACGTAGCCTACCCTCCATTACTGAACGGACTATGGAATCACATGTTAGGTTACTTCTTTGTCACTCGTTGTGATTGTTTGTATTTGTATAGATTTTGTTTGTGAAAGCGTGTTAATTATGAGTCAAAGTACTTGTTTGCTTTACGAGTCACTATTTAGCCATGTTTCGTTAAAGCTGACGAAAGAGAATTGCAAAGGAATTTGAAAACGCATCGATACTAAATAGAGCAGATGAGCTTATTGACAATTAACAGGAGACGTATCGGAATATCTATAATTAAAAGGTTTCAAATGATTCATTAATCATGAGAGTGCTAGAATTGTATAGCGGTATCGGGGGAATGCATTATGCGTTTCAAGGTGAGATACTCTGTTGTTATTTGTTCAGGTACATGATACATTGTTTAGAAACATCTAACCTACATTATCCAACGTGGCCTTTCCATATGTGATAAACAAATGTAAATTAATTATTGATATTTTCAGAAAGCGGCGTTAACGGGGACTGTGTCGCAGCTGTTGATATAAACAATGTTGCGAACGATGTGTACAAACACAATTTCCCGGATGTTTGTCTCATGAACCGCAATGTTCAGTCAATTTCTGTACAAGAAATAAATGATCTGTATATAGACACCATACTAATGAGTCCTCCTTGTCAACCGTATACAAGGATAGGCCTCCAAAAAGATATAGCCGATAATAGGTCTTCGTCATTATTTTCTGTACTTGAACTCATACCTCGAATAAAAACATTAAAATATATTTTGCTAGAGAATGTAAAGGGGTTTGAGAAGTCTGAAATGAGAGATGCAGTATTAAAATGCATTAATGACTCTGGATTTCACTGCAGAGAATTGGTTTTGAGCCCATGTCAGTTCGGTACTCCGAATAGTAGATGCAGATATTACTTACTAGCCAAGAAAAAGAATCTAAAGTTTTGTTTTGATGTTACGTTAAATTTTGATTTGCCTGAGGATGTTCTAAGAGCTTTGCCTAAGGGGAAACATAAATTCCTAGCAGAAAAGGGTTGTATACAAGATATAGAGATCAATAAGAATTGTTATATGTTAGATAAAATTTTAGAAACTGTTGAGGACAGAGAGTACCTAGTACCTAGCAAATTACTACAAAAGAGGGCCTGGATATTAGATATAAGGACGTCTCAAGACCGTGGTTCCTGTTGTTTTACAAAAGCCTATGGCCACTATGCAGAAGGTACCGGATCGGTGTATTGTCCGTATTCAGAAGATGTGATTAAAGAAACGTATTTAGCAGCGAGTAAATATGATCGAGAATCGTTAGAAGCGTTACAGATCCTAGAAAAGTTGAAGTTAAGATATTTCACACCAAGAGAAATCTGCAGACTAATGTGTTTTCCTGAGGACTTTACATTTCCTGTTCACATTACAAGAAAACAACAATATAGATTGCTAGGTAACTCAATTAACGTATATGTAGTTAGCAGATTAATATACCTATTGCACACTGAGAAACAAATTATGTAAATCTGTACAAAGAAATACAATATTTTTCTATAAAACTTATGAGAAGCTGACAAGTTGAATAAAATATTCTACGTAAAAACATTCGATTTTTAATACAAATAAGCGTTATCCATACATTAATATTACATATTAATTATAGTTCTTGAGGCATCTTTGTAGTTAATATAGTGCACAGGTGCACTATAATTTTTGTGTGTATTCCAACTGTTTGGTGATGCAACTCCTTTACAGTATGCAATTTTCATGTAGGATTATTAGAAATCCAATACTCAAATACTCTTCCAGTGCTCTTCTATCAATGTACAGTGCCAAACGCACTGTGATCTATTTTACATAGTCTCTAATTCTGGTGGAATGTGAATTTTTTTCTCTGCTGCGAATTTCTTTAATGCTTGATACTTCGAGTGCCAAGACTCTATTTCCTCTCTCATGCGATTATTGTCATCCTGCATAGTTTCCATATCTCGATACTCCTGTGATTTCTCAGACTCCAGCTCATCCTTCTGTTCGATCCTCTTAATGCGGCAACTGGCTGCGTATCCTCTGTTCTTTAATGTTCTCCTACGTTGTTTCATGCGTACTATTTCCTCTCGCGATAGACCACGCAATTTTAGTTGCCTGTTCAAATCTCTGACTGATATAGACACCAGTTCATCGTCGCTAATATCTAGACAAGGGCCAGGTGAAAGAGGATCCTGTACAATTAAATAGACCGTATTTAACTGGAAATTGATTTACAAGTTGTTCTAATTTATATAGTTACATAAAATATGTAAGTGCCATTACCAGAAAAAATTGTATCATGGCACATACAAAATGGAGATTAGCAAAAATAGTAAAAACAAAGAATGATACGAGTTTAATCTTTTGCGTGTCATAGTTACGTACGCCGAAATGATACATGACGCATAAAGAAAACATAGGGGACGATAACATACACGGGGTCGTTGCAACGTACCATTTTTATAGATCTTTTTCCATCCATAAATTTCCCAAACGATGAAATTTTTCAGGTTCCAACGTCGAGCAGCCACCGAGGCTTCGATTTTCCTCTACCTTTTACGCTTTCAGGAAAAATCTGCTTAGTCATTGTACACTTTCATGCAGGTCAATTCGCCATTCGCATCACGATACGATAGGTACCTTCCTAAAAGCATAAACTTTCTCATCATAGAATTATTTTTTACGAATCAATTTCATAACTGACAATAACAGGAAGCAGTATTTTCCTTGTATTCCAGTTCGAACAATATCATTAAATATTCGAATCATGGATACTTTGTTCTACCACGAACGAGATGTACAAGTAGACCAATCATACTTTACCATTTTCGTGTCGCTCTCTACGCTACCGACGGTTCATTAATTTAGTAACTTAGTGAGAATCGAGTATTTCGTATACTTTATTTGTACTACCACAGACAAGGTGTAGGAGTAGACTAATCATCCAATGTATTTTTTTGTCTCACATCCGCGGGGCTCTAGAGCTGTCATGTACGGGGTTCAGAGTCGCATCTTTATCATTTATTACAGGTATATGGTCCAAGGCTTTCATGGATCTAGTTGCAACATTTATCGTGCGTCAGAGTAGAGGGCGTAAGTAATCTAGTTGTTGTTAACAATGTCGGTATTTCAGATCGTGAGACACGAAACCCCAATATGGTGATTGGTCTACTCCTATACCTCGTCTGTGGTACTACTGAGTTAATTTTGATTCTAGCTCTTCTCCATAGAGGGCCACGAAATTTCGAGTTTCTCGTTTGTTATCGCATTCTAAATCATTAATTTATAAGCAGGTCGATTGAAGAATTGAATTAGTGAGTTTACGAGGGAACACAAAGGTACCTCGAAGGTACAAGTTGTGTTTGTAGTTAACCCTAACCCTAACTTAAGTTGGAGAAATCCTTGTGTGAAATCACACTTTTACTGGTTTGTTCGCCCTGCTTCCAGTCAAAAACAGGAAGGGTATTATCGTAAACTCCTTTTTTTGCGGAGTCTTTCTGAAGGTAAAATTTTGCTTGTTCTACCCCACTAAAGTGTATTCTTTTATATTTGTCATTGCGCTATATAAGAGCGAAACGTAACAATGTTCTTGAAACATAACACCCCCTTAAAGAAGTTATTGTATTGCGTTGGTTTATCAATGAGAAAGCCTTAGTTGTAAATGCTTCATTTCAAACAGACTGAGACTTATTGCTAGTAGATAAAATGTTAATACATACAACACAAACTATTGTCAGAATACAATACAATACATAATTAAATCGTATTGTAAGTTCCACAAGTAACAAAGGTGGCGCCCTAACAATATTTGAATGCCAATTGTTCAAATCGCGTGTCTATTGAGCAACGCCAATGCTTTGTCTCAGTTGACTAGGTCTATTAACATCAGTAATGCATTTTCGATGCTAGAATAGTAATTATTGTAAAGTAATTATATTAAAGTATTTAATTCTGTGAAAGTATTTACATAGTGCCTGCTGTTTGCGAATAAACCAGGTGGCGCTGCGGTAGTCTTTGGACGAATTTCATTGAGATCGTGTCAGTGCAGTGTTTCCACCATAATTTACGTATTTCATTAGTTAATTAGCGTGTGCAACGATAAGAAAAGGTACACATATAGATCTAACACTAGTGTATCAATTAGACAAATAGGTTAAACGTATAACATCCAGGGAGGCAAAATAATTCGCTTAATAAAGTAGTTGGTTCTGCACAGTTCCAGAATTGGCGCGGTCATCGAGGTCTTCACATTCAAATTCCGTGGAATCCAAAATGGCGGCCGGTTCTCCACTGTTCGTCTACAGTCCTTTTCTTCGCGTTTCAGGTAATGATTTCTCGTGTTCAATTGTTTAAAATATACCAACGTTTAACGATAAGAGCAATCTGTACATTTTCAATGTTTTCGTCGCGCGCAATTAAACAAATTGCACCGTAAAAAAGAATAATATCGTGCCAGCCATTGTCGGGCAAACAATGCGAATTCTCGTTCGGCAAACGAACGTGCCGCTTTCTGCGTCCATAATTAAAAATAAACAAAGAAATCACCGGGCGTGTATGAACATTATCGCGTTTTCTATGTGGCGCGTGCAACGGAAACCGGAAAATCGTCGTGCACGCGACACATCTGTATCGGCATGTAAATGTTGTTTGCGTTTCATTTTGCCGGGTCAGAATAATCATTCGTTCGCGAAATCATTCACTTCCGTCTATGGGGAAATCCATGTTTGGTTCCCTTCGCGAAAATCGGCCAATATTTTTTTAGTATAACAGGATTTAGTCGGTATTTACCGAATCGACGAGGTACACAGGCGATTCTGAAAATTCGCGAGGCTTTGCGCCGATGTGCTTGCAATTCGATTCCTTTGTCATTTAATCCCACGAAGTCTGTGCAATTTTTCGGACTCAAAGAGATTTTTTTACGGCTCTGTTCGCTTAATTTTCTGGTTAAGTGCAGCCGATTTAGTACACGAATATATAAGGTATCCACTAAAAGCGTATCGATCTTTTTTCCAATCAATCGTACAGCTAAAATATTTTTGGATCCATTGTATTAATAATAACAATTCTATTTAACGATAGTCCCTTCACAAGCACCTGAAATGATTCACTTATTAAACATAATTGAAGGGACGAATATTGTTGCAAGTAGAAAATGTTTCTCAAGGTCACATTGTTATAGATTTAAGGTCATGAATGTTATTCGAGGTCATTTCTTTATATGGGACTGTATATATATACAGTACAGTACACTTTCTTTCGAAAAGAAAGAAATAAAAAGGAAACCATAAAATTAAGTATATATTTATTAGGAGTGATTGAATAATTGGAAAATAAATACAATGAACGAGGAATAATGAAAATAAATAAATGAAGCAATGCATGATGTCAATTGCATTTAGTTTGCATTAATAATAGCTAGATTATAGGTTTTTATGCAAATGTGCATTTTATAAGTTGTTTCGATGGCCAGTCCGGATGTCTCGTCAAAAACTAATGAATGGGTTAATCAGTACCGGCATTAATAAACATCTTTATTGGGAGCTCATCTATCTCGTTCTTAGAAAGTAAAGCGCTTGATTATTCGCTGTCGGACGGAAGAAAGACGTCGGTGTCGCGTTAATGTTTACCATCTTGTTTTTCCGTTCTAGATCCCAGGAGCGGCCATTATCTCCGAGCGGTAATTCAGTAGCCAGGAAAATGACGGGAACGGAGGTGGATGATTGCAGACAGTCTAGTGGAGCTATAGCAGAGCACAACGAGATGGGAGGAAGATGTTTTCCTGGCGAAAATACAAACTAGCACCGACGCCAAGAAAATATACTTCAGAATAAGACCGAATGGAAAATGCGCTGTTCCAAACAATGGCAGCGTTACATTATTACTGCATGGCGTTTGCCGTGTATCGGGAAAAGGGAAAATTGACCAGAATCATCGTACGTCAAACACTTAAATTGAATATTTAGAAGAGTTTAATAATTCGTACGACTTACCATTTCAGAAATCTTCGATATATTTATTTAGAATTACTTTCGGAATTTTTAGTATATCTATGTAGGATTACTTCAGGAATTTTTCATATATTTATTGAGAAAAATTTCTGGAATTTTTATATAAATTTAGAAAATCTAAATCGATGGTCACGATCCAGCACGTAACTACATGCATTTATCACGCAGCAGTCTTTGACCATCGATGTATGAGCCTTCTTTTAATTATGCAATCAATTGCAAACCCCCCGAGTTACACAGCAGCTGACACTAATTTGCTTCGGTGTACAAACTGTGCAAATTGAAGGTGACACCGGTCCGATCCGAATTTAATCCGAAATTCGTTCGATTGCATTTCACCGCAACTTTAGCTCTTTGCGTGCACGTGCGTGTCGCCCTGTTCGCTCATTAATAACACAAATTTTGACTTCATATTCTTGCATTTCCATAATCAGCAGACAATTCTTATAAATTCTGACAATGAGTCGTCCCTCTCTATCAACCTCAATTATTCAGAAATTAAATTTTGAGGATAAAATGAAGCTGTCAACTTAAAGAATTTTTTCTGCTTCAACCGTAAAAGCTAGGTGGATGAATTTTATGTAGAATGATTCTGTAAACTCTCCCAAATACAACGATATATATTTGTTACAATGTCATACATATTTGAATGTATTAAAAAAATGTTAATAGGAAGCGAGACGCCGCGCCGTTGACGGTCCAATTTTCTCGACCTCCTTCAAATTCATTTAAAAAATTGAGGGCTCTAGGCAGAATATAATTACACCAGCCAATAGATTGGTTCCAGATTCTCGTTCAGCGCACACAAAAATAAGAGCCGCCTGCCGGTAATCGAAATGTGAAATTGATGTGGGACAGTGTAATCGAGCCAGGCCTGGCAACGATAATTTATTTACTCGGCGATCCTGTTAGTCCCTTCGAATTAAACGTTCCCTTCAAGTAATTGGCTGGTTCCTAGTTCGAGAACCGCGAGTCGGTATTAATTAAGCTCGAGACACCAATAATGTTCTCGCGTCTTCTCGACACGATCCAACGTCTCCACTTGGTGTAAAATCGCCGATTCCTCGGGACAAGTGTCTTAATTACAGCTGATTGGCCCTGTCTCTAATTGCCTCGTGGCGTAGAATGATAACGTAGCTCTTATTTCTTTCGATTCGCGGCGATTTCACTAGCCCGTGACAAATTCCGGCGATTTGTCGCAATGCGGCTGCAGAGAGAGGGAGAGAGAGAGAGAGAGTCCTGTCCAGGTATTTCGGGGGATTCGTTTTCCAAATCGTCCGCGACCGCGACAATTGATTCACTGCCCGTGAATGCTCTCATTATCAGCTCCCCAGGAGACCAGATTTCCTCCGGAGACTATTGGGAATAATGCCAGGATAATGGATTTCGGGACGTGTCTCCTTCGATTGCCGCGAAGGACAGCATCCCGGAAGAAAAATGCATCGATACGGTGGCAGGCGGAGGTATAATCCTTCAGAATATCTTGTAGGTAATTCTAGAGTGCCGGTTCTGTACAATAAAAATTGATTTCTTTACCAGGCACCCCGAGTAGCTAGCGATACATGGGAAAATTGGTTTCTTTTGTTTCTTTCAAACACTAGAAGTAGTAAAATTCACCGAATATCGATCTACAGCAGTATTATAGTATTAATGGTGTTAAGAAAAATCGCAAACAGTAACAGTATTGCCAAAAAATCCAGAAACTTCTAAAGAATAGTAGAACTAGAATGACAAGAACCACTGAAAATCAGAGTAACACGGCAAATAAAATTGAATTTCGTTTGCCGACCATGCCAGACACATTCCTCATCCAACACGAAACCTCACCGAGATCTACAAGGTGTAAAGTTCTTTTCTAAAGGATGGGTTCGGCTATAAATTTTCCCACGTGTTCTAGCCAAAATCCCGAGGATAAGGACCGATCGGTGGATTTATGACATCCTTGAAAGAGTCCACGCAAGCTAAAGCCAATTCCAGGGGATCCGGCGTGCCGACAGATCCGGGACACTATCGCGAACTAGCTCCGAGGAATACGGAATCGCGTTTAATCCGTGAGAACAATTGCGGCGAGGCGGACAGCGAGACCCGATGGTAGATCGGAGCGATAAGGATCGTTGGAAGCTGGACCAGCGATCCGAGGACGCTGTTGCGAATATTGCGGCCCATCGAGGGACTCCTGGCGTCGCACAATGGAGCTAATTTACCGTGGTAGAGGAGAGAGACGCATTTATCAAAGCCGCCATTAAGAAATCGATCGGCACTGCCGATACCCTAAAGGGTTCAGTGCTTCGAAGTACACTGGTATATAAAGAGTAGGGTTTACTTGAATTTAGGAGGAGGATAAAGGAGCTACGAGCCGGAAGACAAATTGAAAGATCGCGAGATACCAGTGGTGGTCCCCGTTTGCTAATGAATCCCGGTAGCTCGCTATGAATAAGCTGTCAGCTGGTGAGTCGCGGCTTTAATTTAGATAGCAATCGAACAACAGCTCGGATTATGTATTCATTATATCCCGGGAACGGATTTATTCATCGCTAGATCGAATCCGCGGAGCCGTAAAAATCCGAGGATCGGTCTCGCACCGAGTATAGATCGAATCGGGGACTCTCCGGGACGAGCTCTGAAAATAGCTTATCTGCACAGGCGAATCCCACTGCCTCGGGAACATGTTTGATGTCAATCGGCAAACACGTCCGGCTTATACGAATGCGTATTACAGTCGCGCCGATAGTACGACGCAGAAATCGCTGTAGCTTTGTTTAATGCGATTACGATCGTGATTGCAATTAAACTCGATCAAAGCCTGGCCGCGGGAACTTGCCCACAACACTGGAGAATCCTGGACCAAGCTGAATTTCAGCGACTCTCGGACGGAAGGAGCTGTCCGATCGTGTTTCACCTAATCGAGCTTGCCCTGGGAAGACTATGAAGCGGTTCATGAAACCCAAGAACGAGCGCGGCGCTCCTAGGGGCGCTTGCTGGACGAAACTGTGTTTCTATGGCTTACTTTGTAATCTCTTGCGCACATAATGATCTAAAAAGGCTAATATTTTGGCTTTTGAAACGTTGAAGGATTATCAGTTGATGTGTACAAACATTTTCTCAAAATAAGCCCACTGTCCGGCGGTTCGCAAGGATCGGGAAGATTTAATTCGCGGGTAACCGCAGAAGTTCTCGGCCGCGTCCGAGCGGTGTGTTCTGTTTCTCCTTGTTCCCCCTGGTCGCCGCGACGCCGGGCGTCGTTTCGCCGCCCTCGGACGTCCTCGGCGGCGTTCGGTCGTCGCGCCGACGTCCCGTCGCGACGCAGCTGACAGTCGGTGGCCGAACATCGCGACGCGCGCATCGCAGACACGCGGAACGCGCGACAGAGACGCCTTTGATTACCGACACACGCGACAACTTTCCAAATCGAGCGAAGAAACGGTGTACACCGCGTCGCAAACCGATAAGAACATAATCGCGCGACGCGACGATTCGATCGTTCGCAAAAGCAATCCGATCAAGGACCGTCGACCCTTGTCTCGGATCCTCATCCGTGATCGACCGCGATCTCTCCGTGGGACCGAGGATCGGAGGACTACTTAACTTAAGCGCTAACAACCTAAGGAAAATGCACACCAGCTGCTATCTGTCACGCGGACGACACTGATGGTCTGTATCGCAAACCAGTGGATGCAAATTCCGACTCGCGAGATCTATGCGCGGATTTTTGTCCGTCCACGCAGGTCCGCGAGTCGCGGCTCGGGCAGCCGATTCGAAAAGAATCGAGGATCACGTTATAATGCTGCGCTTTTGACCGTACCAACTTACTGTCGCTTCTTTGTGATCCGATTGATATAAATCGTTGTCAATATTGTGGTCCCTGTGAACAAGATGGTCGCTTTTCTTCGTCCCTCTTCGGAATGGTCGATCGCTCTCATATTTCTCTTCGGGGAAGCTGTATTCTTACGCTGGTTAAGTAGTATGCACCGGTAGATGGTCAGACAGCCGGTTTTGTGAATTTTAAATTAACCTTGGGGGAATTTATGTTATTTATATTAGCTTTGTACTGCCCTTGTTTTTGCCGAGTAGTATGCTCCAGTGCTTGGTCAGACGTCTGTGCTATTTCATTTCACACGAGATGGTTCTCGTATTTAAATTATATACCTTTGGCATCTGAACTCTTTTGACATCGTGCTCGTGTTTTTAATTTTGCAAAAGAATATTCCGGCATTTAAATTGCGTTGTATTGCGACTTAGAGTTGTTTGTGCACTTGATTCAGTAGAGTATACCTGGCTCAGTCACAGACGTCGAATCTGTGTTTTAAGTTTTAGAACGAGGTATCCTAGGAATTGTCTTATTTGTGTCCTTGATCGAATAGTATGCTTTAGGAGACACCAAGTGTGTATCTTGAATTTTGGAAAAGAATATTAAATACATCGTGTCCTCTGTTAAGTAGTATACACCAATACCTGCCCAGACACCGAGCCAACATTCGGAACTCCAGAATGGAACGTCCTGCGCAGTGATTTAGATCGTTCCGTATTGGGATTTAAATTATTTCTGCCCCCACGGTTAAGTAGTATACACCATTACCAAGTCAGACGCTGAGTCTGCGTCTTAAATTTTACAGCGTAGCTCTCTGCAGTGGGGTCTAAATTGGTTTTATAGGGACATCAATTGTCTCGAGCCTTCGGCTAAGTAGAATTCACCCTGGTCAGACACCAAGTGTTTTGGATCTACAAGGAACCGTTCTCCTCTTGAGATCGAGATTGTTTTTCTTGGTTAATTTATTTGTGCCCTTGCTTGAATGGTATATACCAGTGCCTAGTCAGACGTGTCGGGTCCTGAATTTTATTGGGATGTTAATTCCTTCGTCCCCTAATGAAGTAGATTGCACCGGTACTTGGCTGGGCTCCAAGTGTTTTATATTTAGACAAAAGTGTTCTCCGGAATTTATTATAAATTGCCTATTATTGAATTGCTTGTGCCCTAGGTTGAGTGTACCAGTGCCTGGACAGACGTTCATTATACGCTTTGAATTAAAAAAAAAAGCACTACTTTGAAATTCAAAATGTGTTCCACTGGGTTATCAATCTTTTCGTGCCCTCAGTCAAGTCGAATTTATGCGTACCCGGTCAGACGTTTTTTCTACGTCTTGGGAGTTTTCAAAAAAGCACTCTACTTTGAAATTCAAAATACGTTCCATTGGGTTATCAATTTTTTCGTGTCCTCAGTCAAGTAGAATTTATTTGTACCTGGCCAGAATGAAGTGCATTCGATTTATATAGAAGCGATTTGCAATTGGTATTAAATAAATAGTTCATTTTTGTCAATTTATTTGTATTCTTGGATCAGTAGTAGACATCAGTGTCTAGTCAGACGTGGAGTTTTAAATTTTGCAGAGATACATTTCCTTTGTGTTCAAAATTAAGTAGAACACACTTGTGCTCAGACAGACTATTGAATTTATATAGAAGCGTTAAAGATGCTTCTCCTGGAATTTATTATAAATTGTCTGTTACTGTTCAATAAACAAAGGCTGTTGGTCGAGTAGTATATGCCAGTGCCTAGTCAGACATTCTTTCTATATCTTGAATTTTGTATTGAAGTACTTCGCTTTGGATTTCAAATTAGTTTTCATTGCGATATCAATGCCATCGTGCCTCCGATTAGGTAGAACGCGCCCGTATCTGGTCAGACATCTCTTGTCATAAAGATTGAGTGATTCTACATTGGAATTTCAATTGTTACAGCAGGGGATGATTCATATCTTCTAAATCCGCGAACGAATCTCCCCGGAAGCGTATTATACGCTCCAGTTTCACAGTGCTCGAGCCTATCTATCGCTCTCGAAGAAATTTCATTACCGTGAGCGGGGAAAGTTACGTTCGTCTAGCGGAAGTAAGCTCTGAGATGGCTCTTCCGATAGAATACCTATCCGGCGGAGGGCACCTGCACGACCCGGAAGGTGTGCTTGTTTATCCGATGCAGGAAGACACCCGATGAATCGTCTTTGATACTATAAATCCGGAGTTTATCCGGTATTCATCGACGAGGAAGTCCTTCGGCCGTCGCTCGGAAGTTTCCGCGTTTTATCTATCCGTGGATTTCCGGGTAGATTTTCTCGTTTATGCTCCCTTCGACGAGGCGGCGTAAAAGGGGAGATAGTATCGACGGAAATCTACCGATAATGAGGCGAAAGAGTACACTCTAAGGAGATCGTTCACCGCATCGCTAGCTCTTAAAGGGATCGTAATTACACCAACTACCCGGAGCTCTTCGAAGATTTAATAATCCGCGACTTTTTTCATTCTTTCGAAGATCGACACCGCATACTCAATTTTTTTCCTGGAAGCGTCAGGACCCTATTCCTCCCCAGGAAACTGTATGAACTCTTTTTCGGACAAGCCTTCATTGGATTCGCCATGTTCTCTAGGAATTGCACTGAAACACAAAGAACTCCTCTCCATTCTCCTGGAAACTTCAGCCTACAATTCTTTTCTCCCAAAAAATCGAGTTTGCTCTTCCTCGAATAAAATTTCATTCGACGTTTTTCCGTGGAATCGCGCTTCATGGAATCATAAGGGGCTTCCCTCAGGAACTTCAGCCTAAAATTTGTTCTTCCCGAAAAATGTTGACTCTTCCTTGAGAGCAGGTTCCTTGATCCGTTTCGTCGTGTTCTAGCCAAACTGCACAACACTACGTTACAAAGAACGTTTTCTGTCTCGAAAGTTCAGCCTACAATTCTTTCCTCTCAAAACATCGCGTTCGCTCTTCCTTAAACAAAACTCCATTCGACGTTCTCTCCCGGGTTGCACTTCATGGAATTACCAAGAACTTCTCCCTTCTCTCTGAAACTTCAGCCTCCAATTTTCCCCGTCTAAAAGAATCGTGTTCACTCTTCCTCGAACAAGTCTTCATTCGCCCGGACAGTTTTCCGCGGACTTGCGCGGGATTACAAAAGAACGGTCACCATGAATTATTCAGTTGCTTTTACGCCTGTCCTTCTCCGATATATTAAAAATGAGCCGACACACGCACACACGCCTTCAATAAATCAGAATCAGCACCGAAGCCTTTCTGGCTTTCTGCTTTCTCTGTATTTTTCCATTCCCACTCGGTTCGTCGATTTGTCAAGCCGTGTCTCTCATTGCTTCTCGCTGTAACTATTCGCATCTCCACGGCTCCCGGCCATTTTTCACAATTTACCGGGCCTTGAGCTTCTCCCGTTAACTCTTCATTCCTCCACTTCCGTTCTATCGGCTCTTGATTCCTCGTGGAAACAACCAAAATCATTTTCCGCGACAATGACTGAGCTTGTTTCTCCTGCTCGGAATCATTTCCACGATCTTACCTTTCTAACCGATCTCAATGTCAGGTTTTTTCCCGGCGATGCTACGGTTCGTAGTCATTTCTCATTCGTTGTTCCTTGCTGTCAGGGAGTATATTCATCTTCGTTAGTTTATTTAACTCTTGTTTCATTGCTGCTACTATTATCTAGTCACGGAGACTGACCAATTTTACTTGATTCAAATATTTCGCAGTGGTCAACTGGTTTATTTCAACCGAAAATATAATTCGTTATTTACAAGTAATAAATTATTAATGCGAAACAGTTTGAATAAAATTGGTCTACTGGCAATTGAGCGAGAATTGACTACTGAATTTTACCCGGTCGCAAAAATTTCGCATTAATTCACAATTCTGGTTTATTATCTTATAAAAGCTCGATTATCCTGTTGTGCATTGCTTCTTCTTACAATTCTTCATATGTTAAACTCGAGACAAGCCGAACACAAGTCCAATAATTAATCGAATGCAAAAATGTAGCAGACCGTACGAAAGAGTCCTTTCTCGGTCGATTGTGACATTACCGGGCGAGGTTACAGATATTCGCTAGTTAGCGCTTGAGTGTTTGCGAAATCGAATGCATTTCGAGGTTCCTTCCGTTCGCGGAAACGAATGCCGTTTCGTTCGGCGAGCGTTCTCGAGATCTTTTTAATGCATTCCTTTCAAGGGAAACGCTTCAACTACGTCTCTTATCGGTTTCGTTTAAGCTTCACGCTGACTCATTGTTTTCCCCGCCCTCGCAATTCCCTTTCAATCGAACCGTATCTCTTCAGTAATTGTGCAAATCTTTTTAATTCGGAAAATCGTTCTTTTCCCTCTGTGGGCGGGTTGCTCTCGAGCCCTTTTACATTTACCATTGTTTCAGTCTGATCCCAATATATACTCTAATTCGATTCTACACACTCTTTTTTTACTCTGATAAAATTTCTACGCCGAAGGAGCCCACGCGATTGTGCAAATTTCTTTAATTCGGAAAATCGTAGTTTTTCCTGAGTCCTCCGCAGTACACCCTGACTCGAGTCGATATACAGTGAATTCTGTATATATGTCGCCGAGTCATGGCCGATAAATGTCCCGAAATTATCCCCACTACCGCGGGGTATACCCCGTGAGGGGCCCACAAGCTCGAGAGACTTCGGTTTTTCTACGTTCGGCGCGGATCGACTCCTGGACGATAAACGACATCAAGACCCGCGTTGCTGACATATATCGAGAATTCACTGTGCTCTTTTTGTTAAAATTAAGTTACGATCCGGGAGCCCACGTTTTACCGTGGATTCAATGGCAATGACTAACGAGGAAACCGCAACAGTGAACGACTCCGTCACGGTCCTAAAATAACGCGTAATCGAGTGACGCCGGCCAGGATATCTTTTAATAAAAGATTCCTCAACGAGGTCCGACCGCAACGGGATCATTTCATCGTAGACTTTCAAGCACTCTTATCAATTACAAGCACAATAGACGTGACACATACTTTATTGCGATTTTTACTATTGCGTCGTTTTTATTGCATGCAAGTTTCAGTGACATGCTGTTATTGATGTGACGTGAAGTTATGTGAACTAGCTAGTGGAGCAATGTTTTTCCATATCTTGCTTTCTTCTCGTCAAGGTGCAGTTCGAGTTTCAGTTACAGGATCTAAGAACGTTCGCTTCGAGCATTTTTATCGATTGCATATACTTCAGACGCAACAAAGCAGTGCCTTCGCTGCAATTTCTATTATTACATCGTCTTTCCTGCGCCTTAGCTTCAGCAAAACATCGATGATGGTACACCTGCTGGGACAGCCAAGCGAATAATTAAGAACAACAATTTTTTTTTACATATCTCTACCTGCTTCAGAAAACACGGCTCGAACATCCGCTAACGCGTCTGCTTATTAAAAAATTAATGTGAACCGATCAAGATGGTCTAGCAATTGATTTGGTCACAAGTGCAGTTTCATACTAGAGTATAGATTGAGTTTGTAATTGCAGATTTCGCTGTACACTATTTTACGCAAGAGCAAGCATCAGCTCGAGGCAGTGCACGAATCCGGCCCGGCACGGTAAACAATGCCATGTAAATTGCATGAAACTTCAAACTGAAACACGAAGAATATTAACTGTGCAAACTCGCCAAGGAGACTTGCAAAAGTTCATCCAAAATTTACGAGCAAAACGGTGCTCGCAGAACAGAACACATTTTTGTGAACAAGCACCCATCAACATCGTGCGAGATCAGCATAAAAGCACGGTAAACTCTTGTCTAACGGGATAAAAAATTGTTTAAAAAGACCGTGCGTTTGCTACTACAAAATGTACACATACACAGTGTTTCTCGAACAATTTTTACTGTCAACAGAATTAGCAAAGGACAAATAGGTTCAATGAGAGATTACGTGGAATTGCAAAATATTTCATGCTAATCGGGACGGCGCACACTGCGGACAAATCGCCTGTTTTCGGCACTTCTCGTAGTTCGGTTATTAATGCATATATAGAGGAAATTTTTTACAGACAATTATATTTACCAATATAGTTTATAATTTTAACAAAAAAAAAAAAAATTTTTAGAAAAAAAATTTATTATTTAAAATTAACAAATTTATTTTTAAAAACTAACAAGTTTAGAACAAAATTAATAATAAATGAACCATATGTAAAATTAACAATAATAAACTTAAACAAATTATAATACTAGTGAATAAAATGAATAAACTCAACAAAATGCTATCCCAGCATGCTGCTGCTGCTTCGCTATGTGAGTCATTCTCAGTACTTTGATTGCGACTCAAAATCATTGACTCTCGTGATCTTGCACATTTCGATCTATCCTTACATTCTTATTACTTTTTCAATAGTTATAAAACATATATTAAAAACAAATTAAAAATATATAAAAATGATTGATATATAATTATTGCAAAATTGTATTATGCATAAAAATGGTTATTATATGATTATTATCAACAATTTCCATCCTAATACGCATGTTTTGCAAAAGAAATGTATTTCATATCGTGATATACACGAATATTGAACTTTTCCAGTAAATTCCCCACTGTAACTGTGACGAACAAATGGCATAATTTTTTACAACCAAATTCGTTTACAAATGTACACTTATTGCTAATTATTCACAGAAAATGAAATATAACAATATAACTAATACATTTAAAAAGAAAATAACAAATTTTCCACAATAAATCCTAAAGGAAAGATATGGACACTCTCTTCTTAAAAAGTTTATAAAATTGAGAGTCGCAAAAAGTAGCAGACAAAACTATGAAATTCTTAAACTATAATAAGTAATGTATCCGAGTATGCACGAATCTCAGGATATATTTTGCCGTTTTTGTTTTATGTTAATTTGAAGTTTTATATCCAATTAACAAATAAAACCACCGTTGAAAATTTGTACAAAAAATAAATCTACTTTATTAAATGTATAAAGAATGCATATTCCTTGGTAAGCACTTTCCATTACACAGAATTATTATTGCACACTCATTTACAGTTAATATAATATTTTTCGATTTTTGGCACAAAAATCTAAATTTGGTTACTAATGCATATGTAATGGTAATTAGTCACAAAAAATTAAATTTAACAATAAAATTAATAAGTTGAAAAAAAAATTATTTTTATGCATAAACAGAATTGTTAAATGATTTTTAAATGAATAATAATATGAATTTCCTGCTAATATGCAGTTCTGCCGAAGGAAATTTTCGTGCATCGTCAAATAAAAATGTAGTGAGATGTGCCGACTTGTCCGCACTGTGCGCCGTGCAGAAGTTGTCCGAAGTAAACCGACGAGAATTATTTCGTCGATCTTGCTGTCAAAAGATCGTGTTCCCAACTAATGGAGTCCTTGAAATCGGGCGTCCTCGTTTCGCGAAGCTTCGTGGCGGTTCCTTCTGGCGAAAAATTGACCGGAATGCAAATCGTGTTGGGAATTGGGGCGCTGATTCGACGAAGGATCGTGCGCGCACGAAAAGTGACTATGGTGTTGCAATTAGGGACAGCGGTTCGCTCGAGTGCCGAACAATTTCGATCGTTCTTCTTCGTTATCCGCGAGCCTCGCGTTAGTGATTAAGCGCCGACGGAAAGAATCATCGGTAAGAGATTGACCGATGAATTGCGCGTGGGCTCGACGATTCATTTTATTCGTTATTAATCAACCGGCTCGCCCACGCGGTCCGTCGGCAATGTTCGATTCACTGCCTGGCTGTAATCTGCGAGAACGCATAATTTCTTGGACAGCAAAAAAATATTTCAACGTCGGAGCAACATATTGACTTTGATGAATACCTAGCTAGACTGCGAATCTTTATACAAAAATTAACATTGTCATTAGATTGCGGAGTTCATGCGTTTTTAACAAAAATAGGTCGAACACATGCATCGTAAATTTTCGAATCGAAATCAACGAAGACAATCGGGCACGTCCAGTTATGTTCTTTACTGGTTCCACTATGGCACCGATACGGGGAATCCTCCTCGGTCCCCATAAATTCGTTTTATTGAAATTACGAGCGTTTATTTCGCGACAATATCGCCGGTTCGATCAACGGTAATGATTATTAGTCGCCGTTATCAGGCAAGACGTGAAGCATGGAACAGTGTGCGTGTAATTCGAACCATTTCCATATCTGGCCGGCCGATCTCGATGGAATGAATCCACCGGCTCCTTCTGTATTATGAAATTCTCGAACAGCGTTTAGCCTGGCCGACCTCCACGCCTCGGTTTTAATTGTTTCTTCTATTACGGCCGCGATAACGAGGCGGACGTGTACGTGTGCTCGAGGGTTCCGAGGATCGTGTGGGTTCTGGTTTTTCTGGAGAATCTCGCCTCTCGTGCACGCGAAACACTGCCATGCAAATTTTTGCCGATATACGGCCGGATTAAAGGAGAGACGATAGTGATGGAGAGACTTTTGGGAACCGGAGAGAGTTGTAAATTATCTTTGTTTTCGGTGTATCGATTTTATTTATTGCGGGAATAAAATGAAATTGTTGTTTCGACTTTCGCACGTTCCTCGGGTGAAAGTTTATACATTTTTCAGTGCTGTACGATTTTTTATTTGTCGATCGCTGTGTTGGAATTTAATATTCTTTTTTTTACCAGCTCTAAAATATGACATTATGCAATTTTATATTTTTGTAGTCTCTGAAATATGGCAGTACAAATAGAGTTGGTTAGACCGAAGTGACTTCACAATTAATAATTTAATTATGGCTTAAGGGATTATCCCTTGGAACCATAGATGGAGTAAAACCGTCCATAAAAACATGAGCTCGTAAAAAGTTTTTCGAAGCAACCGAACATCAAAGACTCACTTCTGCGTCAAATTGGCCCGAAGGGCGCGCTCGAGTGCTCAAACCCAGCGAAGCAAATGTTTCTCGATCATTTCCGTCTCTCGGTGTAGAACTGCCAGCAGCCTGGATCTGTAGATCTCTCGAAATTGAGTCTTGCCAGCGCGATACAGGTTACCCGACGGTAACGTACCAGGGAGGGCAATCTTTCTCCGTAGAATAATGATCCCGGGTCCAAGGTTGAGATTCCGCAACGATTGCTCGCAATTTATCGGTCTGCCGCGTCCCCGTCCCTCGAGATCGAAGATCTCGCGGTCGTAATGTTTCCCGCGAGATCTTCGATAGCATCCTCCTAATTTTGAGACGAGAGAGACAATGAGAGCCGGAGAGAGAGAGAGAGAGAGAGAGAGAGAGAGAGAGAGAGAGAGAACGTTGACATTGTGTTCCCTGTCGCAATAATTGCGATTGCGCGAAATAATTGCAGCCACACTGTCGACCGAAAGAAAAGCTATTTATGCTTTCAAATGAAGAGAGCAGTTTATTACTATCGCGGATCTTTGCATAAAGCGAAAATTTTCCAAATGAAGAAGTAGAGATTAAATGAAAATGTATTTCTACATTTAATCATTTTTATGAATCGAAAGTGATTTAATAATTAGGCTTTTTTTTAGAAAAGAGATCTTTGTTAGTAAAAAGATTAAAGGAAGAACGAAATTTTTATATGGTTCTTATATTAATATTCTTATATTCTTCTAATGTCTCCACAATTTGGTATTTCAGTTTGTCATTTTTATTACAAACGGATAAGATAGGCTTTCTATTAATTGCTTTTAAATTAATGAATTTTATTACGTTGCAGTTGGTTGAACATTGACAATACACGATGAAAGAGATGAACAGAGAGACTGAAAGGGAGAAATAGATGGAAAATATGAATGAATGAATTCATCAGAGCATCGCGAAGAAGAAAAGGAATTTTCCTGTTGAGAAATGGTGGCGTCTACATCTTCAGACGTTTCTTCTAATTTGGCAAACATCACCCCAGGAAGACAACAATTTTATAGTGACCGAACAGCTAGGTTTTAGTTTCGAATTGACCGATTGCGGTCGGGACGCTAAAATCTCTAGCCAGGGAAATTTTATGATTTCTAGGGAGAAAAAGGGAGGCAGCGATTTCACGACGAACGAGGGTGAACGTTTCGCCAGGGAAATAATGCAAAGCAGACCCGATTAAAGGCTCCGAGGTGGCGATTAATTGAAGCCTGACACGAGCGCGCCGCGACGGTGACAATTTCGGTCCCGCTGACTTTGGCAGAGTGTGCTCGGCCTGCTCGATAAGAGACTCGGTTGGGAACGCCCAGCTAGATTATCTTTCGCATCGTGAATGCAGTGTTGTCTGCAAATTAAGGGAGGGAGAGCTTCTTCGCTTTTTACTGGCCTGTTATTTGGTCCCGGTCTTCTCGATATTCTTAAACGTGTCGCCGTTCTAATTCCACTGTGAATATTTATACATGTTTATAAATCTTCATATGTCATTACCGCAACTGAATATACGGTGAATTCAACACTAAATTTCGAATTCTGGAGAAATCGACGATCGTTCGATTGTGATCATTTCGTTGTACACAATAGTGCAATAATCAACCTAGTCTCATTTTAAAGTCATTCATTTTTCCTTAAGAAAAAATATTGTGCCAAAGGTGTAGAAATATGTTAACACTGAAATTACCAAGCACTAAGCGCAACTGAAATGCATTACATTATAAGATTTAATTGAGTCAGATCTTCTACGATTTCTATTATAATATCTGAAGAAGTTTACACAATTTCTCATGAAAACATTTCTGTAATTTCTTCGTTTTTTAAATAAGTCTTTTTGACCAGTCCGATAGTTCTGGCGTGTAACGATTGCGCGCGGATTGAACCGAAAAACAAGAATCCGCGCAGCTGCAAGAAACGTTCTCCGTTCCGAGTGAAGGAATCAATTAGCGAAACAGAGACGATCGCCAGAGAGTTGATCTCGCAGGTGTTGCAGTTCCGAATCGCATTGTTCCGGAAAACGCGAGGCATCCGTCGGTGCATCGAAACCGGCGAGCGTGCGCGCGTTAATTGCACCGAGCTCGTCGTCTCGCCTCGAGAACAATTCTTCTCCCTCGCAAGTAAACAGCGTTCTCGCGAAGAATAGCAACAGTCGCTGGGATATTTGACGAGCCGTTTCGTTTCGCGGTGACAGGTGGCTATTGAAAAATGCACAACCCGTCGCACGGAAAACGAAGCAAAGCTCAGCTTACATCCTAGCGATGTAACGAGCTATATTTCAGCATAATTGAAAGCCGCAGGGGAATAGGACTTGGCTGGTCAGACGAGGAACGAAACTCCTTGTGCTTTATAATTCAACGAACTCAGCGAACCCCTCGGCTGAACTATTGCCTGACCCTACCACTATTACTACCCTACTATTGTTTCGACGCTTCGAGTCACTTCCGGTTCGACGGTAACGAGCAAACTTTCGCGATATCAATCGATACGACGGTCACACGATTTTCTAATTACATGAGTCACATGATTTTCGAGTTACGTGAATAAATCGGCTTTTGACGAGTTGGTTCGTTGACTCCTGAACAGTTGCTACGTTCATTTTAAGTAGCATGAGTTCTTTGATTAAACTCGAGTCTAGGCGATTTATATTTTCCACGAATCTGCTTATGGTTGTTTGACTCTATATTGGACTTGTTTAATCCTATTGGGATTTATTCAAAGCTTCTAAATTATAATAGATTTCATCGGTCGTTTTGCTGCTTTTATTTAGGTAGAAAATTTAGAAAATTTTAACAGAATAGCACTCCGATAAATATATAAATCATTCACGGACGTCTCTAAAAAGTGAAAAATAAAGTGAAATGTAAAATAAAGAGATAGAAAATGAACTGGATTTTGTTTTGGAAATTGTAAGAGTGTATTTTTAGTAAAGTTTTAGTACAAAGTTTTTTGGGGTTTGTTGTAGTAAGAAGAATAGAGTGTTCAAGAGTATCTAATAGTTTTTGAAGGAACTATTATGGTCTTAGATGGAGAAGAAGAATTGTTTCTAGAAGAAATAGATCGGTTTGGGAAAAGTTTTATGGTTTTGGTGATCGCGAGGTTCGAAATGGGGTAATTTGTCACCTGTTTGGCAGATCTAGTGTTGAAGGACGGGTGCGAGAATGAACCGACGATGAAATTGATGTATGTAACAAATTTCCTGGTCGAAAATGGAACAGTTCCTTCTCCGGAAGAGCTCGTAATTTTCCTCGTATTTTCAAAGTTAGTGAATAAAAGAGCAAACAGTTCACCGAAAGTAGGATATAGGATTTTCAGAGGAAATCTGGCCTTCAAAATGATTCGTTAGCATAATCGAGTATCTGAACGATTTAAAGTGTCTAAATGGTATTTCAAATTTTTCGGTCGAAAATCGAGTAATTTCTTCGTGGAAAGATTTCGTAATTTCCGATTCTGAATCAAAAGCAAGTGAAGCGAGTCACTGGAAAGACAAACAATTTACGGGAAGTACAGAGAAAACAGAATTGAAAAGAAGATTTTGGGAGGTTACTTATAATCGATTTCATAATGCATTCCCGTAGGAATTTTCAATTTTTCGAGGACTCAAATTAAAGCCAGAAGATCTCTTTAGTAATAAAATCGTTTGAATCTAAAGAAAATTTTACATTTTGCACAATTTTTTCTTCGAAGAAGACAATGTTTCTTAGCATTTATTTCCCTCTGAGAATTCAGTGAAACAGAAAAATGCAAAGGTAGACGTTCCCCCAAAAGCAAAATCCTGAATTTTATGAAGGAAAGGCGATAAAGTTCCTTCAGAAAATAACCCGGAAGTTTTCGGAGCAGCTAAATAAAGGAGAAGAACGACCGATTAACCAGTTTACCAATTCCAGTAGTAAAAGTCAACGCATGAAAGCAGATAGCCGGCGGTATAAACGGACGTCATCAATAATTTCGCGTCTCCGAAAATAAACTGCTGCCGATTCTCTCGTAGACTTCATCTTTTATTTACGAGCCCACGGTTATCTCTTATCAGACCGATGAACAAAGGGAAGTAAGACATACGGGCACGTGCGTTCTTGTGGCTGGATCGAAGCCAGCACATCCGAGCCGTATCTGATAGCCTCGAGCAAGCCTCAAAAACTCTAAAAACATTTTCCAAAAGTTCCGAGAACTCTCCTTGCACCGAGAACAATGGTATTAAATGGTGGAAAAAATGATTCCTTTCTTTACCTTTACATTAAAAATGGAATTATCTATCTTTTAAAAATTTATAAAATTGTAAAAAGCTATACAGTTCTCTGGGACTTCTGCAGATTATTATGAAATGTAATGAATTAGAATTTGGCACTGGAATTTGGTTAAATTCGAATCACAAGCTACACTGTGAACTGAGAGTAATTTATTTAATGGAGAAGGGTTCGCGAAAATCGAAATTTGTTACTGTGGTTGCTGTTTGGACTGTCTCGTATATTACAGAGCACAAGCAAATTGATTGTACTCGGTATTTCAGCAGAAAAATTAGTTTCCAAATCTGTAATTTACACTCAATCGGTACTAAAAATTAAAATGGTTAGTTTTTGAGGATCCGAGTCCTTTTTAGATGGTGTGCAAGGCTTGTTGGGACTTCAATAACGCCGGCAAAGCTCACTGTGTTAATTCCGCAGTGCCTGCTGTCCACTTCTAGGCGTTCATGCGAAAACTTTCGCCGAGAGTCCACGCGTCGAGTAAATTTGCGAGGGTGGGCCGCGACGCCAGCGAAAAATTAGCTTGATAACTTTCCAACTAGCCTGTCGTCGGTCCTTTGATGTATCAGTTCCGAAACTATCCTCATCAAACACCTGCCACCCAATTAAAACGAGTCTCATCGGTATATTAACCCCTCGTCCAGCTAAAATTCTATCCTTCCGTTAGCGACATAAAAATTAGAAAAAGAAAAAACAGAAATACGATCGATATAAATTTTCTTCTTTCCCTAGAAAAGTCTGAACAAAAAACGTTCCACGTTCATCAGCGGACATTCAACGATGCTGAAAGTTTATAGCAGGTTTTTAATTTTCGAGAAAATTGTATACGATAAAGGAGACTTAATCAGTTTATCCGCGAAATGAACCACAATGCAAATGAATGAAGCGTTCTCTGTTCATCGGCGAAACAGTGAGGGGGATTAATATAATAAAGAAATATTCAATAGAACGATCGGATATCCTGGGAAACCGCGAACGCATGAACCCCCATCGAATTGAAATTGTAAATCCAGCCGGGAGCATTCGCAGGAATTCGAATTAGAATGCGGCGGCGATTTCGCGGCAACGTTTCCATGGATCGGGCGAAATTACGGTCGGATCTATTCGAACGGGGAGTCGCCGTCGGGCGTATCAGACGTTTATTTGAAATGCAAAGTATCATTAGAGTATCGTGCCACTGTCCGCCGCATGAAACATCGCTGGGAAAACCGCGGGGCCTCTCGTGACTCCTGTTCGCTGTTCGAACGCCCTCCTCCGTTCGTCCACTTTATTACGAAGTAGAACCGCGGAGTTTCTAAGCTAACCCAGTTTACCCAAGAATTCCGCGTTGATTGGGCCGAACGATCATCGAATTTAGCATGCTCCACTTCGCGGCCGCGTTTCGAACGGGAATGATCCTGGAAAGACAAACAACGAACACCGGACGCGGACAGCAATTTTTAGATCTCTCGTCGCGTCGCGACGGCGCACAGTGTGACGAATGGCCTTTTTAGCTGGACAAAATTCTAAATCGCCTATTTTTCTATATTTATCGATTAATATGTTCACAGTTGTATAAAGTATGAATAATTATTAATTTTTTACAACATTTAGTTGGTTTTTGTTAATTAAACAATATATTTTAAGTGATTTATCATTAAATATAAAGTACAACAAAGTTAGTAATGGACCTATGTAACACAGAATGATTTAACAAGTACTAGATATTATCAAAGAAGACGTCATTTTTAATTATGGACAAAAAGAATGTAATTTTGGAAAAATTATAGTAAATGTTACTTTTTGGAGATTCAGACATATTCTAACGGGAAAGAATTATTCTTTGGTTTGGTATAAGCTTGTGTTGTTTATACCAATTTGTTTCGATTAATCTAAAAATTTGTATTTCCTATTTAAACTTTTCATCATTTTTATAAGGAATGATATGTTTTGATTCAACGTACCTGATTATATCTAAGAAAGACTTTGTTATAACGTTTTCACGTATAAAGTGATAACGTAACGAATAAAACACTAACAACAATCACAGTAATTATAACAATAACAATACAACAACAATAAAAATAACGAAACGGAAAGATATAAGAAAAACGCAAGGGAGATGTATACTGCACGCTGATCGCTCTGAGACTGAAGAAACGAATTTTCATACGAAGAAAGTTCAGAGGAAAACTCGGGGATCTTATCATTATTTATTCCTTCAATATACAATGAATGAGACCAATCCATAGGTTTCAACGAATAGACTAAACAAACCGCTAACTGGCGACTATGATTGTCACGAGCGTGTACGTAAAACGACGTAACTTCATTGTAAAAATTAGTATAGTTCTGCAACGTTCTGCAAGCCAATTTTGGTATTAACCCTTTGCACTCGGCGCTATTTTCATTCTAAAACTCAATTTTTCTTCCGTCTTAGAATATTTTCATTTTATTCATACGAAACTGATCCGATTTCCACATGTAATATTTAAATGTTTAGCAATCTATTAAATACAATTTTTGTAATGTAACAAATATTTTGTAATATTTTTTGTAATTTCTTTGAAATAATGCCACAACAATTTCTAGTGGTGCTTCAGAGTCACCACTTGAGTGCTAAGGGTTAAAATAAAGTAGAGAATCTGTACTTTATTATATGTAAAAATCATCGCGTGGACCGACGTGGACCATATACTAATTCATTAACGAAGAGTAGTAACATGGGCGTTTCTGTGGAAAAATAAGTACCGACTTTGACACTTAATTTACAAAAATAGAGGAATGTTATCGATAATTTGGAATTACTAAAGTGAAAATACATCTTTTGAGATGTTATATCCATCATATATACGAAATTTAAACACTCCTTAGTACATTTTAATATATTTCTAGCGCGTATGGAAATGTGCCCATTCATTTATAGGTTAGGTGTTCGTCTTTTAGGTGAAGTTTACACGCTCTGTAAACATACAACAAAAGAATTTTAAGTTTTAATATTCAAGGGTTTTAATACATGGTTATTTTAGATTATATTAGCACAGTTAGTTTTTGTTTATTTGAAAGTTAATTTTGTCCAGCTAAAAAGGCCATTCGTCGCACAATCGAACCGTCAAAAGTGAATCCGTGCCGAGAGAATTCGTTCGACAATGAGAAGCGATAATTCATTCGCGATCAAATAATTCGGTGGACAAATGAATTCGTGGCTCTCGCGATGAATATTCCAAGTTAGCGAAACGAGCCAATAAAAGAGCAAACGGAGCGGAAATCTGTTCACGAAAATGATATTCGTTAGCATAATCGAGTACCGATTACCGAACGATTTAAGGTGTGTACATGCTGTTACAAACTTTCCTGAAAAGATTTCACTTTCCCGAAACTTTACTAAAAAATGGAACTGAACAGAGGATTTTACATAGAATAGATCTTGGAACGTATTCCCGTGGGAATTTCCGTACTTTCGAGGGTTTATATTAGAGCTGGAATTCGAAATTATATTGCAAACTCGGCAAATCTAAATCAATACCATGGCGGCAAATGGGGGGATTTTAAAGGGTTCAAATCGATTTTGGAATATATTCCCATAGGAATTTAAAGTTCGCATTTGAACACTTTATTGCAGTTTTCCAAAATATTCAAAGTCCCTTATAATAAGACACTAAGAAATGCATTCTGCCGATGCACCTTTGACACTGCCATCGATCCCCAGTGTTCTCTCAAAGGGTTTCGCTTCCCGATATTCGCGGGACCACAAAAATGTCCTTATACAAAAGCGAAACAGGACAAATAAGTTTCCGGCGGGCGAAAACGCGATAACGAACCGGCAAACCCTTTTTAAATTTCGACTAGGCATCAAAGGAGTTTCGCAGGGCATGCAGGAAGCCCTGGGATTGGGGGGCCGAGCCGCTTTGCTTTTCTCTCGGCAGAATCCCGGAGGTAGATCCGCATGTGTTTCCCAAACACAAGCCGAGCCGAGGATCGAGGCTGAACCGGGTCGAGGGTCTTTCAATGGAAATTGATTGCAACTGGGACAGCCGGCCGTATCAATGTGGATATCCGAAATCCTGACCGAGATGATCGTGCCGTTCGGCGCGCGTTAACACGCCTAACTTTCCCCTTTCGTTAGCACTAGAAGGGATTCTGAACCGTAAATCCAGAAAATCCCCAAATGAAAAGAACGAAGTGGCGCGCGGGATAACTGCAGCCAACTGGAAAAATTTTAGCAGTACGTTTCGAGCATCATAATTCGGTGGAATGACCGAGACGAGCCGCAGAGAGATATAGTACTCAAATGGCTGCGGGAATAAATTTTTTCCGGAAGTACCAGGAATGGTACCATTATTTTATCTGGTGCGGTAATTGTCATGTCCTATCGAGTCGTTAATTAATACTGACATTTTCGAAGTGAATAGATGCTTCATCGCGATTTTTTGAACAGGGGTGATTAAATTTTATTTTAATTCATATAAAATTGTTATGGGAACATTTTGAACGATTTGATCACCTGGTGTAACACCTGCCGAATGAGTCCCTAAATTGAAGGTAGCTACGAAGGGAATCCAATTTGGAATTAGTAGAATCAATCCCTAGCAAACAGACGCTAGCAAACAAGCTTCCAAAAAAAAAAAAGGTTAATCCAAGCCCTTTGAAAGCTCGTAGAAGCTGGCCAAAACTCTTGTGAAGAGAAAAGAGGCGTAGGTAGAACCTCGAACGCAGAAATGTAATTTCCAACACCTCTGCATTTCATTCTTTTAAAATGCGCGACGTGTATGTGCCTATAATGGAGATTCTCCAGAAGAGAATTTCGCGCAAAAAAGAAATCCGAGAGAGACCCGCCCACCATTTTGCCACATGAAAATGGGCGGACAGCTCCTGCGTCTCTTCTCTCCTGTCGCTTAATTTTTTCCCCAGACAACCATCGTCGGACGGGGGCGGGATTTTCCTGGCTCCCGACCAAATAAAAAGGGGGATGACGCTCTTTGTTTGATGTATCGCGAGTAGCCGACTCAGATTTTTCAATGGGATCCCCTGGGTAGGAGGGGGAGGGGGTGGCAAAGCACGAAGATATAGCCAACGAATTAATTTCGGACTCGAGTGCAGAGCAAACGGCGCCCGATGATTTGTGTTGCTCGATTTACGTCACGGATGCTTGACGCGATAAACTCGACCGCGACGAGCATAGAGGGTCGAGCAACCGTGCGGATGCTCTTCTTCCCAGAAACAAGAGTTGTTATTCTTTCGTCGAAGTTTCATTCGGGTCGAGAGACCTCCGTAGTACTTGTCGTTTCGCGTTAGAGCCTCGCGGAACGCTGACTATTTCGTTATTCACGGGCAATCCGATTTGCGATCGACGGGATCGATCTGCCATGGTTAATACCCGAAGAATGGCATTATCCTACTTTCCATTTATTTCGAAATAAGAAAATCGTTATACCCTCTTCTTTTTCTTCACCCGAAATACGACGAAAGCCGTAGTGAAATATCGGCGCGGGTCAGAAATGACTCCGGCATAGGACTAGAACTCGCAGGAGTCCGAGGGTTAATTACAGGCCTCGTCTTGCCTTTCGAAAGTACTATACCCAGAATAACCGTATTGTCCCCGATAAAATCGAATCAAAATCGTCAGCTGCCAGTCTCTATCGGTTCATAAAAGTTTACGGCGTCTCCCAAGAATAGTTCGCAGCGTTTAGGCACGGCGGGCGCGATTGACCTCGCCGGTTTCCCAATTGGAAATCCGGAGCCATCGTTGGGAATTTAACGAGCCCCGTCGAAATTAGAAACATCGAGAGATCCTTTCCCCGCAAGACAAAACTCGGCCGTCGCGTCGCGTCGCGTCACGCGACTGTGAAAACTTTTGTGTTCGTCGCGGCCTCCCGCGACGACGTTAATAAATTATAGCGGAAACTTGGAAGGGTTAACAGGTCTCATTCAAGAGAAGTAGAAAGTCCGTAAATAAACGTCGATTTCTTCTTTCCCCCGCTGGAGATGGATCGCCCAGTCTCGAAACTTTCCGCTCGCAATTTATGCGTGCTCGTCGCGCTCCCGGCTTTCGTGTCGCGATGGAAAATGTTACTCGCTCTTCGGGATTTAACGAGCCGTGCCTCTCTCTGTCCTGTGGACCCTCCATCGGTGTTTTCTCGTAATTACAACGACCATATTTAACACGCTGCCGCTACGATTACTATAGAAATTGGCCTGCTCCGCTGCGAATCTCCAATTGGTAGAACCAAATTTTGGGTCTGAACTGTGTGACTTTGTGGACAAATTTGTTAAAATTGTGGAAATTCTTTTTGCGTTGCTAGGGGCTTTATAGTGTTCTAGAGAGCATAACACGTTTGCTATGTTGAGCTATATAGGTTTCACGGAGTTGCAGTTGCACATTGGTCATCGAGGAGAGGAAAATTGTTTCGTTTCGGTTCCAGGGAACAATATCCGTTTATTAAATTTTTAGTGATATTTTTCAGTGTTTTTACGGGAAAAATCGATATCATGGAGCAAACTTAAACAAGCGAATTCAACAAGCTGAGTAAACTCAATGTTTCACCGGGCCGGTTGCGAGAGTTTATATCGAATCGTTTCTCCTTTGGATTTTATCAGAGTCATTGTATTGTATAGAAAAAACTTTACTCAAGTCCAATAAAATTATCGGTTTATCGAGCTCTGCTCAGGTAATTATCAAGTTCCGCGGGTTTGTTAGGCACTCGTCAAACTTTCATTCTCTGTATTGTTTCAGAGAATTTATTGTTGGCACCCGAAATTTTTAACACTTCTTGAAATTCGATAGGTGTTCGATAAAAATATGAATAGATCTATTCAATAGTTTCTTTTATAATTACACAAATTGCAGAACTACATTGAGATTTGATGTGTTATTAATTGAAATACACACAAATGTGTTAACAGAGTACCTTCGTAATTTTAAAAATTACAAAGGTTGGCAGAAACGAATTTAATTGAAGTGAGAGTAAATTAATTAATGTGGTAAGCTTTATACAAAAATGTGCTGCATAATTTCTGAAATTACGAAAAGACAGTTGATTTTCAACACTGGTTATAAAATTACTGATCAAACAACTTAAACAATAATATTACAAAAGCAGTCTCTTCACACACCTCCCGTGGAAGTAATTATTACTAGACTACGTATTTTATGCATTTATGGCAGAATTGAGTGGGTGCAATTTAGAAATATGGAACGATCGAAATAATTTAAGAACATCAATATAGTATCTTTAACTTGCTGAAATTATTAAAGAAAAAATGAAACGTGTATTTGGCTCCTCTTGAAATCGATGCAGAATGTTTTCCATAAAAATCCACAGTCTTAAAAGCGAAAATACATTTCCATTTCATTTCATTTTCTTACAATTGACTTGGACAATTTTTTGCTTCTTTTTTTTTTTAAATCCTCAGTCTAATTATTACAGCTTCGGTTATGATCTTTTATTTCACTATCAAATTATCTATTCAACAAGTAAATTCTTTAAACAAAATTTCTCCAGCCATAGTATTTTATTTCCACGTGGGAACAAATATCTCCGTCGAACGACCAGAGAGGAAATCAAGAGAGGGTTACAGAATCATTCGCTCGAATACATCATTTACATGGTAACCGCAGGATTTACAGGTACAAGAGCCACGGGAAACCGTGTGACGTGTGGGACAGGTTCGACAGATCCTCGAAAAGTGATTTATAAAACGCTCGAACGAATCACTGTCTTGTCCAGCGCGAAAAGAGAGAAAGAGAGATTACGCGGGCCGACAGCCAATAAATTTTTATGAACGATACACGTGGTTCCGGGAACCATTTACTATTTTATATAGGCTGGAATTTTTCTCAGTTGTTCTGTGGTGCATAGGACAACACTTCATCGCATATATTAGGGGGACCCATAAGTAATCACTTATTTTGAAATCTAAAACAAACTTTGTAGTAAATTCAAGTTTTTATTTCTTAATTTATTATATAATCTCCATCATTATCAAGGACAGTTTGCCATCTTTCCTGCAAATCCCCCTCTTATAGAAATCTAGGGTTCGTGAATTAAAGTATGACTCAAGGTGCCTCCTCAGAAGTGAATGTTTTATTTCTTAAATAATGATCTAGAGATCTGAGAAGATGATAGTCAGAGGGAGCAATATCCGGTGTGTACGGGGGTGCGGTTAAACTTCCCATTGCAATTCTTGGATTTTTTCCTGAGTGAATTTCGCTGTATGGGGCCGGGCATTGTCAATTTGCAGTATTACACCTTTTCTGTGGACTAAAGGTGACCTCTTTTTCAATAGTTCTGAGTACAGCCGTTGTAATTGCTGACAATACAACTCAGCAGTGACTGTTTCTCCAGGTTTCAACAACTCAAAGTGAATTATGCCACGACAGTCCCACCAAATGCACAGTAACACCTTTCTAACTGATAAGCTAGGTTTAGGGGTTGATATTGCGGTTGGATTTGCAGAATGCCATTTCTTGGAACGCTTTATGTTATCATAAAGAATCCATTTTTCATCTCCGGCAACGATTCTGCTAAGAAATGGATCTCTACGAAATCTGGATAGCAATGAAGTGCAAATTGATCGACGAATATTCTTCTTGGTCTCTGATAATTGATGCGGTACACATATTCCTTGCCTATATGCCTTTCCCATTTCGTGTAGGTGCCTTTGTATAGTTGACCGTGTGGGCCCAAGGCTTCTCGATAATTCTTGTATACTTAATTTTGGATCAGGTTCCACTAGAGATTTTAGGGTGTCATTATCAAATTCAACTGGTCGTCCACTTCGAGGCCTGTCGGAGGGATCATAATCACCAGCAGCAAACCTTCTGAACCAACGTTGACACTTGTTGACCGTCAATACATCTGCATAAACATCGCAAATTTTCTTTGTTGTTACCGTTGCATTAAATCCCGCATGAAAATGAAAAAGTATGCAATGACGAATACGATCCTCGGAAGGTACGGACGCCGCCATTTTATTACAGGGTTGTAAAAAAATTATACTTTTTAGAATATTTTGAACACAGGCTGCTTTACCGAAAACTGTAAAAGAATACGCGTTTCCTCTTCAACGATCGGTACAGAACTAAAGGCAAAATAAATTCTTTGCAATAATTGATTACTTATGGGTACTCCTAATATTTCGCCAAAAGCTGGACGAAACGGATGAGAAAACTTTCGGCCGTTGCTTGAAACGTTTGCGTTCCTCTGCACAGCTGTTTGCTCGTGAAAGCACAGAAAGCTCGTTCAACGAATCCGTCTCGCGGAATATACGTGTTCGAGCAGACTGCCAGCTGGCGAGCAATCTCAGAAATTTCACTTTTCGCACACGCCTCGCTCTGCCACCCCTGGCCATTAACATTCCGCGAATCAAAAGTGAGCGCGGTCCGCCGCGCCGGTCGCAGAATGCACCGGCTCTCTGACGCGCGCAGAAACATGCGGATTAAATGCAGCTGTCGATGCCACGGAGTTGTAGAACGGCTAGTCACCCGTCGAGCTCCACGGTGATTCGCGAAGAAACCTCTCGAGTTTACGTCCGGCACTCGATCGCGCGAAATTTATGCGATCCCGCGGTGCAACGCACTCGACATCAGCGTCTACCGATGCCAGAGCGAGCGAGACGTGGAATGATTAATAACTTGGTCGACACGTATCCGAAGGCAGCTTTGCATATTATTTCTAGACTGCGGATATTTATGCATCTATGGTTTCCGAAAATTTTCAAAAAATGCTGGAATATGAAGTTCGACAGAATATAGTACGATTTTAATTTATTTCAGATCTACAGAGGCCACTACTACTGAGAACAAGATTTTATTCTAAAAAATTGTAAATTACATAAACATCCGCAGACTAATTATTATTTAGTACGATCTTCTAGCTTTAATTTCAGCCGTCGATAGTCCGAAAATTCCCACTGAATACATGTTAAAATCCAGTTCATTGTCTGATCCTTGGGATTTCTCGAATTTTATGTTTAAACCGAAATGCACCTATCGCAAAGTGTAATCTCCTACCTTGAATTTAAGCGCTAAAAAATCCAAAAATTCTTTCGGGCACATATTCCAAAATCGAGTGAATTTTTTCCAATCCGATCGTTGGGATTTTTCGAATTCTCGAAATTTACTCGTCTCACAATCGAAATAAACATCGTATTCGAAGAGGATTTCATTCGAGCAACAAATAAACGTTTCTGTAAGCCTTTGTAGGAAGATTTTATCTAGTGGACTAATCGAGTCGTCAACAGGGTTAGGTAAGGAAGATGGTGCACGGGATAATTAATGGGAGCGATCTAGACGGGATTAAGCTTCCTTAAATTTGGGATAAGGAGAAATCACCTTATGCTTCGAATCCTCGCGATATCGTTGTACGGCAGAGCGGGGCTTATCGGTACGCATCGCTTCCATTATCAGTGCTGAATTATAGATGAAGCGTTTGCGCGCGCGAGCGTGTCAGCTTGCATCATCGTTACAGGGACTGCAGACTGATTAATAATTAATTAGCGCGCGGTTTGGTCTGAGGACTCGGTGCGCCGATCGAAACTCTTATTAGCGAACCCGTCGAAGGTGCTTAACCGGAAATATTGCGAATCTATTTCTGCCCGGTTGCCCCGAGCAAATTTAACTGGCGGTTTGAGATGTCGACGTAACCTGGCTGCCTTCTAACGCTGAAATCTTTATCGAACCGTTATCTTACTCCGTTCCTTAGGTATCTCAGAACCTTCCGAAATAATCTTGTCATAGATTTACGATGCCTTTTACTCTCGATTTCTGTTCTTTCTATCCACTTGAACGAAATTTTTAGATTTCCTGATCGGGTTTGGGAGTATTTTTAAATTGTAATGTATTTGCCGTAAAGTGCGATCTTTAAGCTTTAATTTGACCCCTCGGACGATCGAAAATTCCCACGGGAATATATTCTAAAATTGACTGAAAGCAGCCCGGTAATATACCCAAGGTATTGTCTGACTTTCAATTTTTTCACATGACTACGAATTTTCCTGCGGATTTAAACGGACCTATCATAAAGTGCGACCTTCAAGCTTTAATTTAAGTCCTCAAACTTTTAAAAATTCGTTTGGGAATATAATTCTAAAATTGATTTAGCGTAACCCCTTAAAACCTCTTCGTTCACCTCCATCGTACTGATCGAGATTTGTCGATTTTGCAACATGATTTCGAATTTTCCTAGAAACTTAATCGTCCCTAAAGCACAATCCTTTAGCTTTGATTCAAGCTCTCAAACACTGTGAAATCTGTCCGGGAAGCCAAGAAAAAATTAATTTGCTCTCGCCTTTGCTGCTCGCTTTGTCTCTCGTCACTCTACTTAAAAAATTACCGTTTCCCTTTTGCGCAGTGATCGACAGCAGAAAAACCGCAGGATTGATTAGATTGGCTGCATCGATTGTCAATTAAGCCGTTCCTTGCACAAATCGATTAACTCCATAAAACAAAAAGTTGAGAAATGCGATGAAAAAATGTACATTGTTTCTTGAAATTCCCTTTATAATATAAATTCAAATTGATATTGTAGAATGCACAAATACAGATGTAGCTTTCATCTAACGGTATATAAAATTAATAAGAAAGAATTTTTCTGTGACTGGTGGAGTAAATCGATTTGGCAAGTGAAAAAAGTAATAAAGTTAAATTCAGTGTTTAAATTTTTAAGGTTTTTATTACAGAAAAAGTTAATTATTATATATTTTTATTACAGATTTTCCATAAAAATGAATATTAATAGTTCTGTTATAATATATTATATGTGATTAATTCATCAGCAAACATAAATGATGTATTGAAGAACCATTAGATGATTCACTGTTTTCCACATCCACATTGTTATTAGTTTCACTCATCTTGATTATAACGGTATAATATTTGTTTCTTTAAAACCACTGACAAATTCAAAATAATTGTTTATAATAATTCAAACCCAAAATACGATCTGGGAGTGATATTGAAAAGGCTGAAAAAATATGTAGTCCGTGTAATATTGGTAAAGTATACAGTAGAAGTTAAAACATACTCAATTAAACTTTATTCTTAATAGTAATTAATTTGACTTCGCAAGTACTTGATCCTGCGGCAATTAGACTGCATAGATCTCTCTATTTTTCCCATATTCTACAAAGTTGCAGCTTTCATTTAAAAAAGATTTCATCGCTCCACCTCATTCCTATCGAAAGTTCCTTGATTTTGAATCCGATTTTGTCCAAATTGCCCACTGTGCGTCGTCGGCTTCCATTGAACCTCCGGTCAAGACGATCGAACATCCCTCCGCGGAATATAAGTCGACGTCCGCGATCCTGCGCGGAACGTCCCCTTACGTCGTCGGTTCCTCGAGCCGAGTTCCCTGTCCCGGCGAGGATTCCGATAATTTCGAGGCTCGATATGGTTGCCGGCGAAACTCGTCCTGAATAGTTTCCGCGGTCCACGGCCGCTCTCGAGGACGCGGCAGAATCCCTCGCGTCGGGCTCCGGAGCCGTATGCGAAATTCCCCGAATGATTCGCCGCCGATTAAACGGTTTCCCGCGCAACAACTCGATTATTTAAGGAATTAGAGGCCCGTGTTGATCACCCCAAACCGTTGGTCCACCGGTATAGCTTTCGGTTTTTATCCTTATTTATTTTTACTATCGATCAAAAGCTCCTTAGATTGAAATGCACTACCCCTGAAAATTTGAAAATATTCGTGAATGTTTCATGATGTCCGAGGATGGTGTTGCTAAACTTCTGTGCAGGTCTGTAGAGTATTCATGAAATTATTGCGTGTTGTTAGCACAGTTTATTGGAAGCTATCAGGCATTTGATTTTTACATTAAAATTCACTGTACTGAGACATTTGAAAAGTTTCGTGCACATTGTTCGACGTTTCGGGAAGGTTCGTTTAAATTTTTCAGCAGCTTTGCTAAATATTGGCGAAATTGCAGCGCGCAATTTGCACACCGGACCGTTTTCAATTAGCAGAGGGATTGCGATGTTTTGGTAAAAATGTTAATCCAAAAAACCCATACGATCGCCGCGTATCGTTCGCGCTAAAACCAGGAAGAGCGTATTTGGCCGAAGCGACATTGACGCAAACATGAATATCGATTCCATCATGAAAATTTCAGTTTTATCGATGGCGATAAGGGGAAACTACTTTGGGTATTTGCATGATTTTACTACGTCGGTTAACAGGAGATCCGCTGCACGGGTACGCAAAATTCCGGAGAGATTTCGCTCGTCATCGGAAAATCACGGTAACTATCAACAAAAACGTGTTTAAACAGTTTCATCGTTTCAACATCGTTCCTTGTCTATACGTTGCAACGCCGTTCCCTTAAAGTGATTACGACCCGTCCGTTTCACCTTATTCGATGATCAAATTTTAAGCGTATCGCCTCGGAAGATCATACTTTCAGGAGCAGCGATAAAAAGGATCGATATCTCATCTGGCCGAAGGAAAATCGCCTGTTATACTGTCAATTATCGTCCGGTGTTTGCTCGAATGCCGGTTATGTTTCGAGGTGGATCGAAAGTTTATTAATCCTCGGTCGAGTTTCAGTTGTAGGAGCGATCAAGCTAGTTCCCTGATCTGTCAGAAGCGGAGCAGACCAATCTCAGGATCCGTCGGGCTCACGTGGAATTTCTGTTTCCATTCCGTCGTTGATCCGCCTCGTAAATCCGTCCATAATCCTCGCAGGTTTACCGTACGCGCGCGCTATGGTTTCTCTCCGACTCCGCAGTCCAAAATCATATTTCAGGAAAACGGGTCCGCGAATCCGTTTCGGTTCCTAAAGGTTCGAAAGGTTCGAATAGTCTCGGTCCGGTTTTACCAATTTCGTGATTTTCTCGAAATCTAAATAGATCTAAAGCACGATCTCCCACCTCAAATTTAAGCCCTGAAACACTTGAAAATTTCTACGGGAGTACAACCTAAAATTGGCTCCAAGGATCCCCATAAAATCGAATCAATTCGACTCACAACGAGCCTGATAGTTTCGTTCATTTCTCGACATGATTTCATAATTATTGTTACACCTAAATGCACTGTTCACAAAGTACGATCTTTAAGCTCTAATTTAAGCCCTGAAACTTTGAAAAATTCCTATGGGATTATGTTCTATAGTCGATATAGAGCAACCCTTTAAAAACCCTTAATTTACCTTTTTGGTAAAGATTGAGATTTGCTAATTTTCATTGCAAACTTAAATGATCTCATCGTTAAGTGCGATCCTTCAGCTTCAATTTATGCTCTCGAAAGATAAAAAAAGCCTCCCCCGGAAGCCGAGAAAACGTTAATATTCCGAGCCCTTCGGTCTCGCTTCTTGTTCCATGGTTTCTGGCAACGAAATCGCGAAATTTAGTAGGTTCGGCAGCCGCCGGTAGTTTGGTCGATAAATTTCGATCATCGGTATCCGTTCCAAGAGTCAGCCCCGTCCATCCCCCTAATTGTTTGCTCGCAAGATGGCAGTCCACCAAGCAGGAAATCTCGGCGAGGCGTTCCCCTCGTAAATCAGCCTCTGTTTGCACCAGTCGCTCACCCTTAATCTTCGAATCCCGAGTCGGCAGCCAACGGCAACGTCGCTATGACGAATGTTGACCAACTGCTGGACGCCTACTCTCACCCTTTCGGCATGGAGAATTTTCCGAGACTGGATACTTCATCCCCCAGTTACTTAGAGTTGTGCAAACCGAATACTGTGGCCACAGACTCAAGTCGGACGAGAATTGTTTGAGGTCTGTCTGGGATTTTTGTTCTGAGGGCTGAGAAACATGAAGAATTAGTAGGAAAACAGTTCTACATAGACTGCGAATTTTTCTGCTTTTTTGATAAAAATGTAAAACACTTACCCATAAAATTATTCAGGAATATAATGAACTCCTTTTATTTTGCAGGAAAATCCGCAGTCAGGCTAAATTGAGAAAGTTTTCTTTTTCTGTCACAAGATAATCGTTATAGACTGAATTTTGAAAGATGGCGAGTGGCAATGGCAACCTGTGCAAACAATGCGCAACACTCTCGTTAATATTCAACACACCTGCACAAAAATTGAACCGCGTCTTCCTGCAACATTACCAAATTTTTAACGCAACGTCTTCTAATTTAAGAATCGTTAAAGATGACCTTAATTCGCTTGTCATGATCCAGCGAGTTTCCAGTTAAAATTGTCATTGAAGAATTAGCCGAACTAGCCATATCGCCGCAAACCACGATGTTGCGAGAAATATTCACCAATTTCCGTTACGTGCGTGGTAGAACGTTAAATAATAAATGTTCAGGGAAACCCCGTCTGGTGAAACAAACGGCTCGAACGAGGACCGCAGTCGCCCGGCAGCAACGAGCAGTTCCGAATTGTAATTTACCGGAGAGAAACGAAATGCTTTACGACGGAATTGCAGTTCTCGCGTCGTGCACTGCCGAACCACGTCGTTAAGGGTCGCCCGATGGGAAAATCTGGGTCACGAGGGATTTTTCGAAAAATCTGGCGCAGCTGGTCGCGGAAAAATGATTGCCGCGGAACAGATCGCGAAACTCCAAGCTTGTAAAAACTGGCGCCCCTCTAAATAGAAAAAGAAAACGCGCTGTTCAACTGCGTGAATTAATGTATCGAGTGTCAACGTTGTCCGAGGGCGTGAAAAATTGCACAAAGCTGGGAAGACGGTCCCGAGGAAGTTGAAACTTTCTCGACACCCGTGCGAGAAAGTTGCGCTTTGTTGGCGCGCCGTGGAACAAAGACAAGCTTTTTTTTGCGGAGGATGCTTTTGTTTTTATTTGATTGCCACTCGACAGGATGATGCTGCGAGCATCCCTGTAATTATTTGAGCGACTTTATGCTTTGCTTGCGAAGAAAACAGAGCTTGCAAGTTGACATTTTACGATGTATCTGTACTCCTTTTAGGAATTTAATGAATTTGTGCTTTTAAAGACAAGGGAGCTTGCAAATTAACTCCTTGAATATAAAGCAAACCAAATGGATTTTATAATACTCTTATGATCGCAATAAAAATGTTGGATAATCGCAAAATGCAATATTCCTCCAGGAAAAATAAATTAAAACGTTGATATAAAAAATGAAATTCGTATCAAGGAGGAAGAGCTTGGAAAATATATCAAAGTCGATACAATCTTTATAATATATTCACAGTCATTGGACAATGCAAGGCTTGATTCCCCATGGGGAAATAAATTGAAGAAGATAAAATACAATTTTTGAACGCGTTTAAAGAACAACATTCTGTGTACGAAATATTGGGTAAAATATTAAAGGTAGTTACAAGATAATTCTGAAGGCACGCGTAATTGAAATGGCATGTACAAGGGACGCAGTTTGCATATAAAATGAAATTGCATTCGAAACTCTGCATTCGATTCTCATTTATCTGGAATATTTTTTCTTCCCCTCTTCGTACTGTTTTGTTTGTTTGTGTGTTTCAAGCATCGAAGCGTTCAAGAATATCGTTGAACAAACTAACTGTTTTTTATTTTCTTTATTCCGTTTTTCGACGATATAAAGTAAAAATACCGAGCAGTTTGGTTTTTTCATTTGTTTTACGGACGTGAAAATCGTTGGTCGCATTTCACTCGCGCACGAACGAACGCACATTTGCTTTAATATTTTCCATAAGGAAGCTCTTATGGTTTCAGAAATTCTGCCACGAAATAGTAGCTCGGGAATGTATAAATAATACTGTTTAATAATGTTCCGTAAAAGCGCCCCACGATTTACATAATCGTAAAGTAGAAAGGCTGTTTGAGAAGCAAATTTTGACCCAAAGACAAAGTTTGGAAGTTTCGCCGTGGAACCTCCGTATGCTGTGCCGGAGTCGTTCGTGACCCGTCGCGGTGGTGATAAGTTCCAGCGACCGTCAATATGTACAATTTTATCCCGATATAAGACGAGGCTTTTCATTTCGAAATAAGAAAATCGTTATACCCTATTCTTTTTCTTCATCCGAAATACAGCGAAAGCCGGTTCTAATAAAATAATTAGAACTCGCAGGAGTGTGAGGGTTAACGCTGAAAGGTTGCGAAGATATTAATGAAAGTTGTATGTACAATTGTCTACCAACTTTTGCCGGCTATTGTACGTCTCGTTTTCGAAGTATATTAGCCGACATAGTTCTCCGTCGTTGAAATATTAACGTCCCCGTGAACTGTTGCTGGAAATGTCGATCGAGCACGCAATAAGCCATTAAATATGAGCGAGCCGTATCCTCGGGATCGATGAAAAATGAATCGCGATCTACCCGGTGCGCTTCGCTCGCGATGCTTCCTCCATTGTCGTCGGCAATCAGCGGTCTAATACGAAAAATGTGTAAAACTTGTGCAAGGACCGATTCATTGAAAGGTAGGCTTGTTCGGTTTTCGTCTCCGATTAATGTAAGTACCGACCCGAGCGTTTAGCAAACATTTAAAAAGAAAAAAAAGCAGTATCGCTGGATACTGGAACTAATAACTGGGTCCGACGTGTTCGTTCACTTTTCATCGACGGTTACGTCTCCACCGAGACGGTATATTAAAAGCGCCAAGAAACGAAGTGGAATACACAGAAGGCGGGGCACAGCTGTCTGCTGTTATGAATTATTCATTCAATGAACGGCATAAAACTGGCTCTCTTGCGTATACACAGGTGTAAATTACAAGGATGAAAATAGTAGACATCCCCGCCGAACAATAAATGCGAATCATTTCTGCGAATTACGGTCGCGACCACAGTATCACAGTCACGATTCCGGATATCGGATAGACTGAAAGCATCATTTGTATAATGAACGATTGACTGTGGAGCCCGAATGTGTCATTTCACCCTCTCTCTCTCTCTCTCTCTCTCTCTCTCTCTCTCTCTCTCTCTCTCTCTCGCCTTTGTGTAGACACTTTAAAATACCATGTTAAATGAAACTTTGCCGTATTCAAAATGGTTCCAAAGCCTCGATAACAATATTCAATTTAATTCAGAGCACTTTCATCATTTAGTTGCACATTAATGCACATTAGAAAAGAGTTACTGACTTTGAATCAGTTTTCAGGTGTGTTTATGTTTCTTTTGAAAAAAGAAGAAGTCTTTAATTTGTTAGGATTGTGTAGAAACGTTGTGTACAAACTGGATTCGATCTGGTCTAACATTCGAAGAAAGAGAGATACGTACAGTGTTATTAGCGATTTCAACTAACTATGAGTTACAAACTAGGTCTAATCTAGTCGTCTATTTTAAGAAAGGAAAATATTTGCAACGTTATCGATAGCATCATTCAATTAGAAATTAGAAATTAGATCTAATCTAGCCACGTAATCCAACAAAGTGTTCGTTGCCGATGGCATCACTGCGATAATTAACTATGAATTACAAACTAGATCCACAGACAGAAAAACGGACTACAATACAACTCAACCATGAATTGCAAACCTAATCTAATCGCGATTCAGTCCATAAACTGGACACGAATTAATTACGAGCTGCAAAGTAAGTTCAATTCACGGTCCAAATCAGGCATACAGGGTGTCCCAAAAATGTTGTACTTCCTTGAAATAATTGATTCCTGAAGTGATCTGAAGTAACTTTTTCCTTTGCGAAAATCTTCTCCGTGGCTTTGTTAAGGAGTTATTAACGAAAAACACGGACCAATCAGAGCGCGGTTACAGCCGAAGAGTTTCGACTCGGCCAATCGGAATCCGTCCGCCGTTGACGCGTCCTGGTTGGTCCGTGTTTTTCGTTAATAACTCCTCAACAAAGCCGCGGAGAACGTTTACGCAAAGGAAAAAGTTACTTCGAATCACCTCAGGAATAACCCCTTTCAAGGAATTACATTTTTGGGACACCCTGTACAAGTTAAAGCAGACATAAGCCTGAGGCATAGTATGCTTAAGGGCCCGGGATAGTCACGTTACTTTTTAATGAATAATTTCCATTCACAGCCTTCAGACACAGACTTAAGATCCGTCTTGGTCTTGATCCGACGGGTCTTAAGGGGGCCGGCAGGCATTTGGCCTTGACTGTCACGCTATGTTACGCTGTGCCTTTTTTTCTAGACATTTTACGTCTTAAATAAGTAAGTAATCAATTAAAAATGCATACCACCGTGTTTGTACATGTCTTTGCTATGTCTGTCCGGAGCCTTTTTTCGATACGAACACTAAATCTCTCGAAATTAAGAGAATCTCTCTGCGGCAGCCATCTTGTGACGTCATACTTGCTTCAGAAAGCGAGTTTTCTGCCGAATATTACAAATTACTTCACGATGAGGTAGAAATTCGCAATTCGGGCTCTGGGCAGACGTAGATTGGACTTTTAGGAAACACAAGTGACCACTTTTAAACTGCTCATTGCAATATTGAAGCGTCAATTTGTCAAGATTTTGATCCTTGCAAGTTCATGTACGTATATTACATATTGCCCGGTCTGTGACTAAACTTGTCACATTTTTTGCTCTGTATTATCGATATTATGAATTCTGACGCCAGAAACGTGCTTCAAGTTTCTGGCTTTATTTCGCAGAGAATCAAGACAAAATATAGCTCAATTTGTAGCTGGAGATATATTCTAGTGCGCGCAGCTCTCGATTTCACCCAGAAAACTCATCCAATGGCATAAAAATGCTTGGATCCCACGGCATGCACATCGTCAATTTTTGGCCTACTTCTAACATTTATAATACCAAATACCTGCATAATCTCGGCAGCTCCTGACCAGCGTGCACTAGATTGAACCTTCCTCTTTCGAATGAGCCCTTTACCAGCGACAAAATATTCTTACATAAGGACGAAAACTTGAGACACGTAAAACCATTTTTTGACGGTAATGTAGTCACTCTACCTTATCGGGAATCTATGAAGACCGGGTCCTTAAGGCTTAAAATTAAAAAAATTGCAGAAGGATTTATAAAACAGAGTTAAAGCCTTTGGTCCATTTGGCAAAAGTCGGGGGTGTTCGGGAAAGGTCGGTAGGAGCGGAAGGACTCATCATAGTTGTAACGAGCAGAAGTTGCCACTGTTTTACGTTTTAATTTAACGCGTGTAATATTAGTTTAAATAAATGGCTTCAGTTCCTAACCGATTCATTGAGCCCGCAGAAATAGCACAGGAAGGGAGCTCGCCGAAGCTTTTAACGCGTCCGGAAATAAATTCGACGACTGCGGTCAGTTAGCGAACTCGGCTCAAAAACGACGGCCCGTCGCGTCGAGACGCTCTTCGCAACGCTACCATGTTTGTTTCGCGAGAGTTCCATGTAAACCTCCTTTCTCGCGAAACGTGTAAACAACTGTCGCTCTCTCTCCTTTTCTCTTACGCGTCGCAAGTTGCAGTCTCGGCGACATGATTTCGCGGGACATTACACTGCCCTGTGTTTAGTTCCCACGCGTCCTTGTTCTTCACGACGACGACGACGACGGTGACTCGCGTTTAATTCGCAGCTTTGTTCATTCTTTTCCATTCCGATCCAAAGCTCCCCGTTCCCCCGCAGATTTTATCAAACGACCGGACGTTTCGCGAACCGGAATGGAAATGAAACGTTCCTCGCCTCTTTATCTTAAATGAAGCTAAAAAGTTTGAGCTTTAAATTTCACTTAGAGATCTGAATACTTTCCTCCGTTGCGTTGCTTTGTTGCTTGGAAAATAGCAATTGCACATGATTCGTGGATGTAAAGCTTTTGGTCTGAAGCCGATCCGATTTTTCTTTGCGTCTTTTATGGTTTATAAAGCGATTTAAGGTAACACTTTCATGAAAACTGCATAGTATAGTTGGATTTTTAATCATTCTTCTTGCGCTGATATATTGAATATATGCAAATCCTGATGTATAGCTTCGATGTTTTATTAATACGATAATGTATAATTGAATGGTGTTAGGATGGTACTTTATCCATTTATATATAATCGGTTGTAACACTTTTTCTCACGCTGCTACATCGAAGAATTCCAGGTGTAAATGAATAAAATTGAATACGAACGGAAGCGTTCTCCTTTCCGCGATCGTTATGCCACGTCCGAGCGATTTATGGGATCCAGGGCAGTCGGTGGTTGGCGGCGAAGAAACATTGAATCCCCGAAGCGTGAAAAAAAAGTTAGATAAGGGACGAGAAAAGAAGAGAATCGAAAGGAATGGAGAAGTCGGTGCAGGAGCCCCGGTCGAATTTACTTTTATCTTTCGCACGAGAGTCGAACTTTTCGATCGTTCGCCGATTCTCGCGATATATTCCGCTTTCAACCGTGCTCTCTCGCGAAGATAACCGTGCTCCGCGATCTTTCCGGCCCGCGTTTGCACGAAGATAGATCGTTCCGCTCGGATCGCGTGCAATTACAGGCGGATCGGGAGATCCTTGCCCGCGACCGTTCATCAAAAAGCTTCGATGTAGCGTGCGCCCCCGGGGCCAATTAACAAAACTTCATTTCACGGTGATATTGCGTTTTGCGCGTCAAGTGACACGGGTAATTACGTTTCCGTGAATGAAAATTGTTACGCGAGCTTACCGGCTCGGATCAAAATTCACGCTCTGCGAGTCCGGCCGCTATTTATTTCCCCCGGAGCCGAACCAGAAATAGATGGCCATTTCGAGCACTCTCCTTGCCAGGCAATATTCGCTTTCTGCAATTTTTGCGATACACGTTTCAAGCAATCCCTCAAAATCCAATCAGCCTCTTCCGAGCGCCCGATTGGGAGTCATCGATTTTTCAATGGGGTTCCGAATTTTTTTTTTTTTTTGAAGACCTATATGGTTCTATCAGAAAGTGTATTACTTTAGCTTCAATTTGCACGTTCGAAAGTTTAAATATTACCATAGGAACACGTTTGAAATTTCAAGTGACCCCTTGAAATTCAAACTCAAGAGGGCAAAAATTCGCATCCTACAGCCTCTGATACACTATTAATTTCTGCATCAACATTTTTAGACTTCTCTCACTTTTGAGATCGGCTTATTAGCAAGACTCGCATGAAATCGGTAAATAAATAAAGTTGCTACGTATACGTATTCCTCGGCTGTTTACCTCCGCGATAAAACCCGCGACGAATGGACGGAATTTTAGGGTATCTCCTTAGCAAGTAAAATCCCCGCTAAATAAATAAATTCAGCGCGTGTGTGCGTTCGGGAGCGAGTGTAGCTGTGCGATGAGCGCGGGTTACATTTCCTCTCAGGTTAGAGGTGGCTAGCTGTGAATTTATCTGTCGGAGCGAGCGTATTTGCAGACATTTATACGGTGACCTTTTATTCCGGTGTACGGTGCAACGCACACGTTATATCCCGGTGCAATTGCGCTGTGCGTCCTAGTCGAAACTGCATCGTCGGGCGGCAGGTGCTTGTATGTGTGTGCCTTCTCATTCGGACGGATCCAACGATCGAAGGAAATTGCGTCTCCACCGGGAGAGGAGATCCTCGTCGAGTTCCCATGACTCCGTAACGAACGATGCTGCGTTTCTGGGTGACTCTCTCTCTCTCTTTCTGTCTTGTTCCGCTTCAAAGCGGCCGCGAAAATGTCCGAGTCAACAAATTCAGCTTCTTCTGGATTTATAGGGAGGATCCCGCGACGACTGCTTCCGGCCGATAAAAGCTAGATCGACCTCTCTGTCGTTTTCGATTTCACGTTTCCACGACCGTTCCCTGGAAATTCATCTTCCCTCGATACTCCGACTATTTACCAATTTTTTCCCCCGCGTTTTTCGCATTTATTGCTGCCCAACATATGCTGACAACACATTTTTCTCTAATACTCTGACCATGAGAACCAACTAAAATTCTTGATTAAGCCTGCTGTAATACCTAGATGTAACTACATCGCATTGGTTCGTAAAGTTGACACCTCGTCAGTTTTAAAATTAGTCGGCGGATCTTGATGCAAAATAGAAAACAAACAGAAAGTTCTACCTTTAATAATTTTAATAGATTGAAAGGTTAAACTTCACCTTGACAACCCAGAAATTTTTACCTTTTTTAAATATAATCCTGCAGATTTTTATGAGAAAATGCCAAAAATCCAAGTTTCAACGTTAGGAATTCACTGGTCCAAAAGTTATGCGTGTTTAAAGTCGGCCGATTTCAAGTGTTTTGATAGGTAACAGCGTCGCCATGTTGGTATCTTGCTACTACTTTAAATTTGATCTACTCAATTTTGTCGTAATCGAATAAACTACTTGTAATATTACATTCGTTCAAGTTTTCTTCACGAAGTAAAATATTGCATAAAAATGATAGGCGAAAGGAAGTTTTAAACATTTCCTGGGAAATGTTTGAAGGATACACACGTATCTAATGGATCGAATAGAAGAATTCGTCCAATTCCGTATTAATGCGATATCGGATCGGTGCACCGCAGCAATTTGCCCGAATAAATTTTGCACGAGCGATCTCCGATTTCGCGCGGAGCGATCTCGTGACGACAGGGAATCGTAAAGGTTCGTGCGAGCGCGTCGGAAGTTACCGAAAGAACTATCGTTCTCGGCAATCACCCGCAACACCGCCGCGCGCCGGGCGCGGAAAGTTCGATTCCGCTAATTAGTATGGCCGAGATAAACCGTGACCTTTCCCTATTGTATACCCGCGGAATAGGCGTGGCACTTATTGATCCATGGATCGGGGTGAACTTCGCGGCATTCTTGTAACCGTTGTACCAGAGAGAGGGACAGAGAGAGATAGGGAGACAGAGAGGGAGACAGAGAGGGAGAGAGAGAGAGAGAGAGAGAGAGAGAGAGAGAGAGAGAGAGAGAAAGTCCTGATCAACTTTCAATAATGAATTCATCTTTCCTGCGTCAATTTGCGACTCTCTTCCTCGTCTCGTTACCAATCACTTCCTTTTTTATGTAATCGACCCTCCCGTCTAGTAAACATCTTGAATACAGTGTTCCAAGTCTGTGAACAGATTTTAAAGACCGCAAGAAAATTACAGTATCTAAACAACGTTTACAAGGTGTTCGAAAAAATTGGAGAGCCCATAAAAATGTTTCCGGTCTTCTAGAAAAATAGTAGGTTTCACAAGAGTCATTGCAGAATCCTCAAAAAAAAAAAAAAAATGTTGGATCCATGAGAAAATTCTAGAGCCTACAAAACACTTCTGGGAACAATAAAAACAGAAAAGTTACTACAGAAAAGTTACTTAGTAACTTTCAGAAAAGTTGTAAGACCGATACAAAAATTCTAGGCTCCATAAAAATCATTGCAGAATCTTCAAAAAAATGTTGGGACCCATAAAAAGCTCCGTAATCATAAAATAAATACTTCGAACCGATTCGTCCAGTGTAAACAATGCACCTCTGAAATCCCTCGATAAATGAAATGATTTTAGCGAAAGTGTTAACCATTAGCACTCCAATGGCGACTGTAAGGCGCCACTAGAAATTGCTGTATCATTATTCAAAATATTGTTTACATTATTAAATGTGTTTGTATTTAATAAATTACTAAACACTTCGGTATTGTACGAGTAAATGGCACTATTTTCGTATGTATAACATGAAAAAAGTATATATATATAGAAGGGAAATATTCTAGGTCAGAAGAAATGTTTCGTTTCGGAGTTAAAATAGCTGCGAGTGCAAAGGGTTAACAGATGAAGGTGCGAGGGAAACATTTATGAAGACAAATTTTTGAAAATTATTGCTGTAATGCCAGGAGAGGTGCGGTTCGTTTGATCTGGGAAGTGAGGGTTCGATACGGACGATCTGGCTTTTACCTCGCAATTTTGAAATGCACGACGAATTATCGCGCTGTTAATAGAGTTTAATATTTGACATTTCGCTGGTAATTTTTGCCGACCGGTAATCCTTAGTTCGTCCCGAGGGCGATTAAATTTCACCGGGTCTTTCAATATTTTCTCGACCGTATTAATCCGGTTAAGTCGGGTCAGGAAATTAGTCGGCGGCCATCGGTACTTAGTCGTCTTAAATAGTCGGACAGTTAGGAGAGATTTATAAGATTCGTCATGTTCTTCGTGGTGTTTCCCGCTGATTCGCCTATTCGTGTAACTCCGATCGCGTGCACGTGCGGTCCAGTCCCACACTCCCTAATGAATCTCGTTACACCTCGCTTGAATCGCGCGAGAAAGAATCGTGGAAACAGAGCGAACCACGATTTGAACAACCAATTAACGGCCGTACTCGTTTTGCTTTTTATTCAGCGCGTGTAGCTTACAATTTCGAAATGTTCGAGGGAGGAGAAGATCGATGTAAATTCAATTCAATTTCACCGTTCATTTAATCTTTGCCACGGTTTCGAAAGTTTCTTTTGCGAGGAGACGCGACTTTCAGGATGGCTTTCTTTTTAATCTCCTTATTAATCCGTCCGGAAAGATACATACAACGTCACGGCGAAGTTTCGACTAAAGGGGCGACTTTGCCCATGCTAATTCCAGATCCTCGCGAAAGGACAGGTAATGAAATAGTCGAACTTTCGCTAAACACCGCTTAGCGTTAATTAAAAATTAAATGGAAGGGCGCTTTGGGGCCTGGACATTTTTTTATAGGCCCCACAACAATTTTTCAAGGACTCAACAAATTTTATTTAGGCCCTACAATTGTTTCCGAGGTTTCTCCAAATTTTTCAGAGGTTCTAGTATTTTTGAGCAGGCTCTAGAATTTGTTTACAGGTCCCAAATTTTTCTGAAAGTCCTACAATGATTTTTGTTGGTCCTACAACTTTTTCGTAGGTTCCAGAATTTTTTTATGGGTCCCACATCTAGAGCTTAAAATTTTTGTATGGGTCCTACAATTTTTTTGAAGGTCCTACAAGGTCTTGAAGATTTGTGTTTCCACTCGAACGAACGCTTGGCAGTGAATGCGATTCATTAAGCAATTCTTTGGCACGACAGACAATGCGATCTGGTAGGGATTCAAGTTTCTGGACGAACGAGCCGTGTTTTTGTAATAACTGATACCGATACAAATACACGCGACTCAAGCCGCGAATTTCACGGTGGAACGTGCTTGCGTAATAACTCGCGCGACAGCTTTACAACGCAGCGTCCCTCTGTCATCCGGTTAATATTATTTAGCGACAGCTTTGAAGCGCTGTTAATTAAACGACACACCGTGCACAATATCGGACCGTAATAATCACCTGTGCTCCCTGCCGATCAACCGGATCGATCAAATTCGCAGAGACACCGTTATCACGGCTCATCGCGAACTATTATGCAGCAGAAAGTCTAATGAACTTGCACATAATTTACAGAAAGTAAACTTGATCAACGTCACGGGACTTCCAGGATTTTCTGACGTTCACAACGTCCAACCAATTTAGCTCTGGTAATTAAGGACTAGTGGAAACTCGAGCATTCATATGCACCTAATATCGTCTGCTCTGCGCGAAACTTACTACGACTTGCTAATTAATCTACATTCATTATTGTCCTTACTTCTCCCCACCCACGATCAAAGTTAAGCGTCGCTGGATCTTGAGCAAATAGTTGTTGTAAATTCGCGAAGAAAAATCGGAGGAGTATGTACCTAGGCTCATTTTAAAGCGTGGTGGCTCTACTTTTTTGCGCTCGTGTTGTTTTTCTATCAAAAAATTTTTTTGCGTTAAGAAACAAGTGAAAAGGTGAAGGTGGCTTTTTCCGAACATTCCGCCCATTCCAAGATCCCTATGGGGCTTAAATAGTTTTTCTCGTGACTAAAACTGACACGGATTTCGAAACAACTTGATCTACGATTTTTCGTTGGCGTTTTATACGCTTTGTTGCGGTAGGTCGTCCAGGAAAACAATTTCTTCGCACACGCGCTGAGAGATAGATTGATGACAAAAATTCTTTCGACCGGCAGAGGCAAAAGTCAACGAACGTTTATTTCAATCAGGGCGCAACTATCAATTCGATCAGCTGGGATGGTGGTTCAACTTGAATTAACAGTGTTTTGTGGGCCTTTGTTGCCGAGCACGAAGTTTGGTCGGAGAAACTCTTGTCGTTCGCCGTGCATTAATTAACAGAAGAGAATCCTTCCCTGGTCCCATTGTCGCCGGGATCCCCGGTCGTTCGTTCAAACAGATTTCAGTATTGTTCGAGCACCGTCGCGATTACTATCTATCCGTTCACCGAGATTACACGTCTGCTAATATGATAAGTTCAGAGATCCTGTTATCCACGTCGATTCACCGGCAGAGAACTTTTACGATGTTTCTCGACGTTCAGTTCGCGTCTTGTTTTCCAACTGTGATGCTTCCTGTTCCATTATGGTCGGCATCGTGCCACTGATGGCTCCATACTACTAAATCCAAAGCGCATCTGTATGCATAAGAAACGAATAAACTCGCTACGCTACTTGCACTCTAGCCGTTAGAAATGTCGATGTAAATTCATTATGAATTGTAAAATCAAAATTTTGAACTGGTCTAATCCGGTGTTAATGAAATATTCTTTCCACAGAAGAGAAAATGTTAGGGCACTTGGAAAAAATATTAGGGTCCTTGGAAAAATTGTAGAGCTCACAAAAGATTGTAGAGCAAAAGATTGTCGAAAACAATTCTAGAACGACGATACAATTGAACAACTGTAGGATTGTAATTGTTTGTTGTTACAGAAGATCGCAGGGCTCTTGAGAAAAATTATACAATCTTTGGAAAAATTTGTAGGGTCTGTAGGAGACTGTAGGACCTTCAGAAAAAATTGTAGGGCTTATAGAAGATTGCGGAGCCCTTGGAAAAAAATTGTACGGCCTACAGGAGATTGTAGGACCTTCATCCAGAAACTTGAATCCCTCCCAAATTGCATTGCCTCCCGTGCCAAAAAATTGCCTAATGAATTGCAATCTCTGCCAAGCAGTCGTTCGAGTGGAAAACACGATTCGATTTTGCTGGGGTTTGCAATTTTCCTCTGCCTAATTGTTGATTATAAAAATATAAATCAATGCACAATAAAAATAGAAAATAGTCATGTGCATATTAATATTATGAAAATATTTTATTGAATTCGTAGCGAAGTGTATTTACTTTCTAATTTGAAAAGTGCGACGCACAAAATTTGGGGGAATTTAGGAGGCATTTCGTAACAATTTTTAACTAATTGCAGTCAAGAAAGTGTTCACGTGCGTTGTGCATCACTGAAGATTTTCATTACGCAAACAGGCCCCGAATCGATCGGAAGTTAATAAACGGTAACGCCTGCTCGATTTTCGATGGATCTTTTGTTACGTTGAACGATTATTTCGCGAGAGATCGTGCCTTTGTCTCGTCGCGACAAAGGTTTCGAAATTTTGTTGGAATTCTAGAACTCTGATGAAATTCCTCGTTCCGTTATAAAATGGATTTTCGAGCTTTAATTAATGCGTCCACTGCCGTGTACGAGATTATCACGATCTCATATTTCGCGCAAAGAAAGTCAAATTAACATTACGCGCGTTGCTATTTAAATTTGTAATTGGACCAACCATGTTTGCGATTGTGTACACTTTCCAACTAATTTTCAACAATACGAGGTGAAAGGAAACTTGACGTTGAGTTGACTGCGGCATTTTATGTGTTTACATACATTTTCCCAAATTGGGTTAAACGTGAAATTTGAATATTCGTTCCTTGAATATTCGCAAAGAAATTGTTTGTATTCAAATTGTTGTAACTTCGTGAAAAAAAAATCGCAAAACAATTTACTTTAGCTGATTTTAAAGCTTGAGGCCTCTACTGTTATGCACTTCCATTTTTTTATCAAGAATATTTTCCGTAGTGAAAATAAAGCAGACACTAAAGATGACTGTTTTTGAACATTTTACAGATTCGAACTTCTCTAAGAAGTTCGAAAATCTTTTCCGAATCAGAATGCCATGAATTTGAAGATTGAAGCCACCCCTGCACAGTGATATCAAAAAATTTGATCTACGATTTTTTCTCGCCGTTTTATTGCGCTTTGAACGAGACCTGTGCCATAGCTATTCGATTAACACAAACTGCACCAGGAAGGGGTTGCGTATTTTCATTTTTCTAACCTTTGTATAGCATTCTGGATAAGAACCGACAGAATTATATGAAAGTAGAGACTTCAGGCTTTCAAATGAGCCTCGGTACATTGCTCTCTGATTTTTTGTCACAAAGTTATAGCAGATTAAACGTCAATTATAGCTTCACTCGAAGATGCAGCGGTCTTTTAATTTCTATCGTCATTCTACTTTAGTAATTTAATACAGAAGCTCTTATAAAAATGTTCTGAAGACCACGATGCGAAGAGACCCTCGCTGCTAATCACAGCGAAATTTTCCGTGTAACTTCAATGAGACGTCGATGTGAGGCGACATTGAAAAACTTTTTTAATACCGTCACGCCGAAGGATTTCGATTTGCCGAGCTAATGGAGGGAGCCTCGAGAGCCGCGCAGAAGCTCAATGAGGCACGGCGGATCGAATTACAGGTATCCGTTGAAAAATCAGCGAAATCGGGATTATCTCCACCCTTTGGAAGGGTAGAACCATCCACGGAACGGATGCAACCGCAAAATCGAACGGCAATGGCTTGGAAACACGATCGAAACCGATCCACCGTTTGATCGACCTATCAAAGATTCATTTAAACCTTCGAGCCCGAATTTTTGCTACGAACGTGAAAAGAATTTCTGCAAACTGAAAATAGCAAACGCCGTTCTTTAGGTACAAATTAAGCGGTACAACATTTCGGACTACGAGGTATCATACTGAGACATTTTGTAAAGTTTTGTAAAAATTATCCGAGATTCTCGGAATCTCTGGAATCGAAATAGCTTCGATTGCAAAGAATTGAAAAAAATTCCAGGTGATCGTGACGCTCCGCTTGCGGATGATTTTTCACCGACGCGTTCATGAATGAAAATACTACAAAATGGACTAGAGGTTTATCTTTAACGTAAGAGTGTTCCATTCACCCAGCCAGGAGATTGTTGTTCAGGCTCCGAGCTTTTACAGAAATTATCCTTCTTTGTAGTAGAAGCTTCCCTCGAGATCCCCGTTCTTTGAATGAACCCACAGCGAAATATAATATTTCCATTGATGGTCTCGAGGAGTTCGTTCACACCCACACGATTCCCCTGTGAACCCCGAACCGCGGCTTGTCCTTGACTTGCACGGGTTAATCCGGTCCGGCTCGATAACGAGGTTGACCTTTTAATTAATTAGAGTGAGACCGCGATGTAAACACACCGGGCGACCGGTCAGGGTAATGAAAAATTCATTTTACCGGCCATGGAAATATCAGCTTATTTCCGTTTCTGGCCGGTCTGGCGACACGCAACGTTCGGAACGGATCCGGTGCATATCTTTTCCGGGGAAACTGCGTGTAACGACGTTGCAATTTTCTTAAAAGGACCGTGGGTACCCTAACTTCGATCGACAATGATTTTTCCTTATCTCGCCCCCTCGGACGATCCCCTCATTTCCTCGAACGGGATCAATAATAATCGTCCGCTCACACTTACTCGGACGATTCCCAATTCCGCTTTCCATAATTCCGCGAACAAAAATCGCAGAACGATCTACCTTAGCTCGTTTTATAGTTGTTTCTGCTGGATTAAGCATAACATTCTGCAACATTTTTCTTTTTTTTTTATCGAGGAAATCTCATAAGAGATTTTCTACAACATTTGGAATAAACAAAACCAAAGATTGCAACATTTTGTTTAACACGCGGTTCCACTGACGTTGTAAAAAGACTGTACTTTATTCTCTATGAATGAACTCCTGGCATTGTCTACGAGCATGTTGCATATTCTGTGTTCATTGATGCTTTTCGTAAAGGTTACGCGTGTCAGAAGCTTCATGAAGAAACATAGTAAAAGTGGGAGGATGTAGAACGTGGTTATCATAAAAAATATTGAATTTTTAAAGAGAGAATATCGACGAACAAATTTACGAGCTTCTATTTTTATGAATGAACTTCTCTTGCACGTTGCCCGCGAACACGTAACATTGTCATCGTAGCTCATTAACACTAGGTTTACGGAACAGTAAAAGTGACTATTTTAGAAATTAGTTTATTCAAAATATAACAATAAGGATCTGTCTAAAGTTTTAGACATTTTTAAATGATAGTTACTCAAAGAAATAAATTTCTGGAATAATTCCTCATGGCGTCTTTGCACAGTCTCGATAATCGTAAATTAAAAATATTAGTAAACCAACAAGTCCCGAGAATCCAAGGTTAATTAACACTTAAATGAACAACTACGTGAAGTATTCCGCAGGATAAATTTCTTTGGAACTCGCTATAGTTTCTCTAGAATTCTCGCTATAATAATCACACCTTCTCTATAATTCTAGAGTCTTTAACGAAACTCGGCAGAGGGGTAGTAAAATAGTTATTTCACGATCGGACTTGGAATATATTATGAATATATTCAACCGCATGAATAGCATTACCGCTGGATTCAGAAGTGTATTCATTGATACATCGAAGGAGGATGTTCCCCAGGGTATAAAAGAATTTTTGTGGAGACGCGTTCGCGGAAGAAAAATCCATAGGAGAGAGAGAGAGAGAGAGAGAGAGGGAGAGAGAGAGAGAGAGAGAGAGAGAGAGACGGGGGGAGGGGGAAGCGAGATCACTATGACGCACCGGATGCGATTTGTCAAGAATATCAGAGTTCAATGCTTGAAGAAGATCCCGTAACCTCCCCCCCCCCCTCTCTCTTCGTGGCTTTGAAAACCGACGAGCGATTAGGTTACGCCCGAAAATAGCCGAGTAAACATCGCACTGTATTAAAAAATTTCGAAAACCGAACTCGGCAACTTTGATCGCCGCGAAATGTCTTGGGAAAAACAAACCGGAGGGAATCGTCGTTTGTTTCTCCTCGGACCAGCGCGTTGATGTAGGTCGTTTTATTCTGGACCGGTAAACAATCGCGGTTTATAATACGCTAATAAATCATCGATCAAACCCCCTGCCGTTCCTGTCCAACGAGTTTCAACTTTATTCCGCGTTTCGATAACGAGTGGGCGATTTTCATTGATTTTAACGGCGCTGAGCACTGATTTTCAAGCTTAACAATTTTGCCGGCTTCAACCATAACGGTTATATCGAATTAATAACGTCTCGATCGAAGACGTTGTCGGTCACACGAGACCAATAGGAAAGCACGGCCTTCTAAATCGACAAGAACGGTCGTCGAATCACAAAATTGCTGTCGTGTACCAACAAACGTTTCCGGAACAAGCGTCGATTCTCATCGAATCATCGAAGACGCGGGACTATTTACGAAAGGGTTCGTCGCCGTCTGCATGATCGTAGATAACCGGCTTAATTTTGCCGTCTATTGATCCATTGATCCAATTTTCGGGGCCAATAATCGCCGGGACCCGAACAGAAGAGGATTTCCTTGATCGCATTAATGCCGATGTTACGATCCCTCGATGTTCTGACGAGATTCCGAAGAGTATAACCTACTCGTCGCTAGCCGAGGTAATACTATTAAAACAGACATGGGGAGGAGCCGTTTAATCCATCAAACACGAAGATCAAAGTCGCCCGGGATCTTCGGATCTACGTTGGAAAAGGGAAAATACCGTCCGGAGTGTCGCGACGGTAAAAATAATCCACTTTAAAACCGTCTATTATTACTCACGCCTCCATTAATTAATCGAATTAGCTTCTCTCGGTCGGGCCCGCCGATGCGTGAAACGATTCAACCGATCAAAGATGGCGGAAGTAATGGCAAAGGTCGGCGAAGAGTGTCGTCGGAGAATAAATCGAAGACGAGTTAATTCGTTCTCTGTTATTCATCCATCGATTTTCACTCGTTCCTCTTTTTCTACGCTTTAATTATCGCGAGCGGCTCAGCAGTCGGTTCGAATCAGAATAAAGGTCAATTTACGCTATACGGCACGGACAAAACATTGATACATGTGTTTTAAATGGAACCGTTCACACTATACTGCACGGACCGGCACGGGCCGGCACCGATCAACATTAACACTAGAACTACCGAATCAGTCAAAATGACTGGTGGATGATTTCTTCTTTCACGATTACTGAAACTATGAAAACGTTTTCACGAGAGATTTTTTAATATATCTCTTCTTTGGAGTACATGTTACCATAAAAATCGTATGAAACCTGTGCAAATTCAAACTTGCTGTTATTATAAAGGGATAAGTCTAAGTCACGTTTAGGGCTCGGTATTTCTAGTGTTAAGAGGGCCGGCAGGCATTTGGCCTTGACTGTCACGCTATGTTACGCTGTGCCTTTTTTTCTAGACATTTTACGTCTTAAATAAGTAAGTAATCAATTAAAAATGCATACCACCGTGTTTGTACATGTCTTTGCTACGTCTGTCCAGAGTCTTTTTTCGTTACGAACACTAAATCTCTCGAAATTAAGAGAATCTCTCTGCAATATGCGTATATGAACTTGCAAGGGTCAAAATCTTGACAAATTGACGCTTCAATATTGCAATGAGCAGTTTAAAAGTGGTCACTTGTGTTTCCTAAAAGTCCAATCTACGTCTGCCCAGAGCCCGAATTGCGAATTTCTACCTCATCGTGGAGTAATTTGTAATATTCGGCAGAAGCAAGTATGACGTCACAAGATGGCTGCCGCAGAGAGAATCCCTTAATTTCGAGAGATTTAGTGTTCGTATAAAAAAAAAAGGCTCTGGACAGACGTAGCAAAGACATGTACATACACGGTGGTATGCATTTTTAATTGATTACTTACTTATTTAAGACGTAAAATGTCTAGAAAAAAAGGCACAGCGTAACATAGCGTGACAGTTAAGGCCAAATGCCTGAGGGCGTCCTTAAGGTCAATGCATACTTCACAGGCCAGTCCGGCCGGCTCAACATTACAACCCTGGTTTTGGCCCTAGCGTTTAGGAGCCGGCAACCGTGTCAGGCTTTGGAACCGAATTTCTTCTCTGGCCTCTCGGGCCTTTTCCAGATGACCTTTCGAGAGCGCGTTGACAGTTCCCTGCTGTGCATGGCACAAAAAAATGTTTATAGGGGTTCCTCCTTAGGTAAACTATCCGTATCTCTCCTTTACAACCCCATGGAAATAGGAAACGTTCCTGGCATTTAGTGAAACAGCATCACACATCCTTATATGTATTTTATCATACGTAAATTATACATATAAAATTCTTCTGAAATAATTTATCATGTTATACGCAAATGTAATTTCTTAATGAAAATATATTAGAAACATCTTTGTTCTGCAAATTTTACCACCGGTTAAAGTGTAAAAAAATTTGTTTAAATATGGTCGTATTCTACGATTCTTCCTCTTTGAAATTCCGTTTTTTTAATTCGCGGAGCATCAAAAATTGCAAATATTGGGTACTTAGAACTGTTATAAAAATATATTAGGTTGAAGGGAAAGTTCTGTCGTATTTTAAAGAAAACATTTGAATCAATCTATAAAAATATATGTTTAATATTATTCAATGATATAATTTCCATTATTTGCAAGAACTTGTTGCCACCTTTCTGGTAACCTGTCCATTCTTGTTTCCCAATGAGTCAATAGCAACGTGTGTTTTTGATTTACAAGCAAAATTACCTGCTTAAGTATGGTACGCACTGCCATAATGTAGATAGAAGTTGTTGTACCGTTCGTCCGTTAGCCCAAGCCCATCAATTTTATGACGGGCAAAGTCAGATGTTGGTCAACTCTAAAAATTCGGGTTGCGTAAAAATTAGTTTCTGCGACGAGTTTTAATTACTTTATGACCACCGTCCTACGAAAACACGAAGGTAAACACACGGTCAACACGTGCTGGAAGTGACTTCCTCATACTATCATAATATCGTGTGATGTTGACGTCAAAATAGGATAGGCGGACCTAACAATAGGCTCGACTTGTTTATGTACTTAAACCGAACCAATACAGTCACTATTAATTGAGTTGTAACAGACGCGTCCTGCAGCCTCGCATACGCAGCTGTCATCTCGATTTTCTAACTAAGATGACGCCAAACACGACACAAGTACGATTTTAATTACTCGTGTAATAAACGATTAAAGTTTCAGGCGTGGAAGAAGACGGCAAATGGAAAAGACAGAGAGGAAGAGTTAAGAATTCGTGTACCTCTACCATAAATGTCAAGTCCGAAACTTTAATCGCTTGTTACTCAAAGTACAGTGAATTCTCGGTACATGTCAATAACACGAGTCTTGTCAGTGTCGTGTATCGTCCAGGAGATACAACCGGGCCGTGTTATGTTTACACGATCTTCGAGAGCTCCTCACGGGGTATATCCCTCCATAGTGGGGATAATTCCGCGACGTTTACCATCCAGGTCTTGGCGACATATACAGGGTGGCCCACATAACTCTGAACAGCTCAATATCTCGAAAACTATGCCATCGATTTTAAAGTTCTTAGTCTTAGATTGCATGGAACTCGTTTCTCCGAGTTAAAAAAAAATGTTTCAGACAAACTTGAATTGTTTTTTCCTGTAGAATCTAAATATGTAACATTTTATAGGGGGTTCCATTTAAAATTGTAAAGGTACCTCCCCTCCCCCGTTAAAAGGGAAGGGAGGCCACTTCACGTTTATGTTGTCAGAAAGGGGCCCTTCAGTTCCATGCAATTTAAGACTAAGAACTTTAAAATCGATGGCATAGTTTTCGAGATATTGAGCTGTTCAGAGTTACGCGGGCCACCCTGTATATAGGGAAATCACTGTAGTGCAGATCGACCTTAACTCGAATCGTTGCTGCATTCCAGGGGACTTACGGTGACATTTTTTAATTGACTGCATGTCGGATTGTTTGTTCGTCCTGCGTACAGTCCGCACTAGTGATACTCCGGCCGATGAGTTAAAAACCTTCGATCGGTGTCTGTTTGTGGGCGAACTCATCGATTGGCCGGCCGTGTGCGTAAATCGCGAGAGGTTTTCATAATAAATCAACAATTTTTCGCGAGCCCGAGTTCGTTCCGCGGTCCTCGGGCATTTATATCAACCGTGCGGCTCGAGAGCTCCGCAGTTCTCGTGGGCGGTCGCTTTTCAGAGGTCCAGCGAAAACAAACCGCCCCGCGCGCGTCCCGGAAAAAGGATGAATAATAATCTGTGAAGTTGTTTTTCGTTGTACGGCACTCGAAAACGTTGAAAACTCGCGAGAGGCCGGAGAATTTATTCCCCCGCGATACCGCATACTCGTTGACGACCATATTTCTCGATCGGATGCATATTTGACGCTATAATCCTCGATACTGTGTGCCGGAGAACGATAAGTTATACCATCGCCCTCGGATATTATCGGATCGCTTGTTTGAGAATGATAAGAATAATATAGTCGTCGAATCCGACGGAAAGATGAGATCGGGGAACTTTCACAGTGAGCGCACCGTGTTGTATCGATTGAAGAAGTCACACGAGCGTCGTGAATTAATTAATTAATATGCTGATTTGTTTTGCCGATTATACCGACAGACCAGTTTGACTCCATTGATCTTTTTATTGCATCGAATTAATCAACTTTCAATTGAGATTAATCAGTAGGAACTTAGATGGTGATTCTGAAATGTTAGGTCAAAATAGACCCGGGCTTCGTTATCCAAGTGTCAATTAAAGAACAAATGTTCAAAGCAATAGTAAACATTTTTTAGTTGTGCAGAGGAAGTTTTAGTGAAGTCTCTTTTTAACAGGTCCTTAATGTTGTTGCTGTTTGTTATTCTTTTCCTTCTCGGACTATAAATTTTCTTTGTAAAAGCAGGCTCAAAAATTTCCATTTTTTGGCCGGTTCCTCCCCCGTCTATCATGTCCTACATTCTTTTATGATCCTTCTCTATACAACACCCTCAAGTAGAAACAGCCTGCAATGATCAGACGCGCAGTCAGACACTCGTAAGAGTCTCACAGAGTGTTCAGTACATTCTCACATCTATTTCGTCCAGTATCCGCTAGCAAACTTCGTTTGTCTCCTTATCACTATACCGCGTATTTTATGCATTTATGACAAAAATGAATCTGTCCGAACACTCGGATACGTTTCGTCGTTTTAACCATGAAGAATTCCAACCGGCTCGAATAAATATGAGAACGTGACACGAAGCAGCTGGATTCCGGAGATTCGTCTCTGGATGTCTCGAGCGTCCACCTAGCGAACGAATTAAAATTAATAATAATAGCTCTCCGGAAGGGGGCCTTTCAAACACGGTTATTCATAATCCCTGGTTCTCGCTCTGTTCAACTCGCTCGACTCGCTCGACGCGCTCAAACTCGTAAATTTTAATGAACGTCAGCCTCCGCGGAACTTTTCTGCACGATAATTTACCGACGATTACGGGGCACGGGACTAGTAAATTAAGCAACATTCTCCGGGAGTAATTGGCTCCGCAAACGAGAGCCCTTCTGATCCGACCACCCGATAAATCGCGACCACGCGGGCACAGAGACGAGAAGCTGACTTATCCTACGGTTTCTATACAGAAACACTGTTGGAAATGGCAGAATCCTTGCTGGGGGTCGTGTCATTTCTATTAGGAACATTGTGAAGCCTGGAGCAGCTTGAGCAAAGTGCAGATCTTTAAGCAAAATGAAAATTTGTGGGAAAAATTGCTGAGAAACGGGAGTCAGACAAGAATTTAGTTCTTTATTTAATAAATTTAACTGTTCACTTGCCATCCTTTTTTTTTATCATAAATGCATAAAATCTGCAGTCTATTGCAACTGCCTCGGTTAATTCAATTTTTAAACCCTTGCCATGACATGGAAATCGAAAAGTAGGTGTTAATTGTGTTAAGCTTCGTTTTCAGTGTGATATTTTATTGTCATTTCTTTGTCACATCGCGTATGTAGTTTTCATTTCAGAGTTGAAATAGAATTCACTTATAGTGGATGATTAATGTGGTTAACAAGTGGAAAATTATTTTCATAATGTTAATTCAATTGAAGCGGAGAGAACGTTCTACAGAATTCCAGAGGAATGGCATGCTAATTCACGTTTTGACTGGCAAAGTCGACCTTATAAAGCGAAATCACATTTTCATTCTCGTAAATGGGTCATTCCAAGCCAAATCGATAACTCTTTGTCATCCATGTCAGGGATTTTGTTCGAAATCAAACATGGTGTAGCTTATGTAGAATTTGGGGGGAGTTTAAGTGATCGTTTTGCCGATTTCGAATTTGTTTGTAAAATACAGACCTCTGAATATTATAATTTTTGCCCCTTTCCATTCGTAAGCACAAAGTACGTAACTACTGTGCTTCTGAATTTTTATCTCGGAAACTAATTGTCCGATCGAGTTGATTCTTTTTTTATTCGAATCAGAAAGATCCAATTTGCTACTACAATTTTTTGTTTTGACGAAAGATTAGATTTGTAACAACTGAAAGAGGAAATGTATCTGATTCGAGATTCGAACACACTTTTAACGCTATAACTTTTGCGTTCGCGGTGTTCGATCAATTTTTAGGATTAAGAAGGCAGTTCTGAGTGTCGTTAAAGATATTGAAAAACAATTTTCTTCGTTTGCATAGGTGTTGGGAGGACTAGGACGCAGAATGTCGAGCGGCGACAAGGCTTCACCAGGCCTAACCATCGATCGCGCCGCCTTTCTGATTCTCCGCGTGAAGAAGGCTCTGAAGAAGAAGAAGCAGCAGTGGAAAGATAAAAGGTGAGTGGTTCTCCGCTCTCCTCATTCCTCCTTGCCGTTTCCTTTTTGCGACCATCTGTTAACGACAAATGGGATAGAAAACAATAGCTGCGGTCCGTGGAGAGCCGAAGCAAGAAACGACCGATTATCCGGAGGATCTCTCAGCTGCGAGATCTTTTCCCCGAAGAACGAAAAGATAGAGGACCAAGGCAGATCGGTTCTACATGTCCCTTATTTAATTACTCTTATTTAATTGCCCGGAATTTCTACACCGTCAGCTGAATTCCGTTCCTCAAACGTCACGAGAAAAATCCCGGTTGCCTCACCGAGAAACAAATTTCGTCTGCCTTCTACAGTCCGTATCTACTTCACTCGTTTTTATTTCCAGACTGCGGAATTTAATGTTACTGTTTCCGCATTCATTGCAAGATATAAAAGTCAGAAATTTATTTCTACTCTTAGCAATTTTGATAAAATAATACGAGAGTACTGAAATAATTCTTCTGGTTTATTTCTGAGATGCATTTTTATTTCCAGACTGATGAGCTTTATGCTACTGGTTCTGCATTCATGGCAAGATACACGAGTTAGAAATTTATTTCTGCTCTTAACTTAAATTTATTTCTACTCTTAGCAACTTTAATGCACCGAGAATAATTTGACAGTACTCTTCAGCCGTATGAGTGCCACAATCATTTTATCAAACTTGAAAATCAATTTTTCCTACGATCTATCGGTGAATAAAATTTTATTAGCATCTGTATGATATGAGAATACTACAAAAATCATGAAAATTTGTTTTATTTTTGTCTGTGATTTTTGTTGGCATTTAAATGGCACTCAACGAGTTAATATTTCTGATACTCCCATCTCAACTTGACATCTTTTTCCATAACTGCCATAAATATTCGCAGTGAATTGCAGTCTTTACTGTGAACTCCCGATGCACTAATTTTCAAAGGAGCATCGGTAATTATTTACGATTTAAGATGCGATGTTAGAGGGAACTGATTCCAGTCTCCGGAGTGTAAAACGATGTTAATGAAAAAGAATGTGGCTATTTCTATCGTTGCCTTTCTCGAGGAACGGGAACATGCCCGCAGACCGGCAAGAAACTTCGCCGAGTTTACGTCTAGTTAAGCAAGCTCCTGAGGTGTTTTCACGCGGCAAAATCTTTTGCAAAGAAACTTCGACCGACGGGAATGGTAGCGATATCGCGATTCGGTAAGTTTCGCGTTACCTGCAGCTGCTCGGGAAATTGCGTGCCGATTCATAATCCTGCTCTCGTTTTTATTGTCGTCTGGAGAAACTCGCGACTTTCGAATTGTTCGAGCTGTTGGACAGTTCTCCTATTTTTCATAGAAAAATATACCTCGGCGAAATTTTAACGTCAGCATCCAATAATATATACTTGACCTACTTGCTGATCGATACACTTGGTTTACGCATTTATTCCTGGCACGATAACAGGAGATTTCTCCGAGTATTTTATCTTTTATTATGCTGTTTCGTGAAATTTTCAATCTGAAATTTTGTGAAATTATTCCGGAGTCTCGACACGCGTAAAAATCGATAATCCAATGACTGCAAATTGCATGCAATCGTTAATTACACTACATTGTGCAGTTTAACGAGATTTCGATATTGCACCTGTCTCCGTAAAATTGTCAATGGAAGAACCAGATTATTATCGAATTTCAAATTTCGTAAATTTATTCATGAATATCTGCACAAGTAATGTGGATAAGTTGTGGATTTAATGCAGTTTTAAATTACACCACGTCGTAAACACGTTGTTTAACGGGATTTTTATTTTCTGTCGGCCTTCGTAAAATTCTAGACAGAAGAACGAAATTATCGTTCAACCTCAAATTCTGTATTTATATTAGTGCTACCCATAAGTAATCAATTATTTGCAAAGAATTTGTTTTGCCTTTAGTTCTGTACCGATCGTTGAAGAGGAAACACATATTCTTTTACAGTTTTTGGGTAAAGCAGCCTGTGTTCAAAATATTCTAAAAAGTATAATTCTTTTTTACAACCCTGTAATAAAAAGGCGACGTCCGTACCTTCCGAAGATCGTATTCGTCATTGCATACTTTTTCATTTTCATGCGGGACTTAATGCAACGGTAACAACAAAGGAAATTTCCGATGTTTATGGAGATGTATTGAAGGTCAACAAGTGTCAACGTTGGTTCAGAAGGTTTGCTGCCGGTAATTATGATCTCTCTGACAGGCCTCGAAGTGGACGACCAGTTGAATTTGATAATGACACCCTAAAATCTCTAGTGGAAGCTGATCCAAAATTAAGTATACAAGAATTATCGAGAAGCTTTGGGTCCATATGGTCAACTATACAAAGGCACCTACACGAAATGGGAAGGGCATATAGGCAAGGAATATGGGTACCGCATCAATTATCTGAGACCAACAAGAATATTCATCGATCAATTTTCACTTCATTGCTATCTAGATTTCGTAGAGATCCATTTCTTAGCAGAATCGTTACCGGAGATGAAAAATGGATTCGTTATGATAACATAAAGCGTTCCAAGAAATGGCATTCTGCAAATCAAACCGCAATATCAACCCCTAAACCTAGCTTATCACTTAGAAAGGTGTTACTGTGCACTTGGTAGGACTGTCGTGGCATAATTCACTTTGAGTTATTGAAACCTGGAGAAACAGTTACTGCTGAGTTGTATTGTCAGCAATTACAACGGCTGTATTCAGAACTATTGAAAAAGAGGGTATATCTCTAGTCTAGAATATTGCTCCCTCTGACTATCATGTTTTCAGATCTCTGGAGCATTATTTAAGAAATAAAACATTCACTTCTGTAGATGTAAGGAGGCACTTGAGTTATATTTTGCTCTACGAATCCTGGATTTCTATAAGAGGGGGATTGAAAATTTGCAGGAAAGATGGCAAACAGTCCTTGATAATGATGGAGATTATATAATAAATTAAGAAATAAAGATTTGAATTTACCTACTACACAGTTTGTTTTAGATTTCAAAATAATTGATTACTTATGGGTCCCCCTAATAAATACGAGTAAAAGTCGATAATTTGCAGATTTTATGCAATTGTAAATTACACCATATTGCAGATACCGCATAATGGGATGTTCATTGCGAGTTCGCAAAATTCCCGATAGAAGAGCACATTTGTATTGATCCGCAATTATGATTGTTATTGTATGGAGCGCAACGTGGAAGTTCGGTCAAAAGCTGAATAGGATGCCAGAGAATAAGAGCACGATAACACTCGAGACCCTGGTTGGGATGTAGCAGGTCTGTTTGGCCTGTTCTCGAACCAGTTGCGACTAGACAACAAACCTGAACTACGGAGAGCACGCTCAATCGGAAACTCTAACGAGACTGCGAACTCTTGCGACGAATCGGCGAATTTTCCTGAATCCCCCGTAACTCGAGCTTTATCTTCTCGGTGAATAGGTCCGCGCGATAGCCGGAATACTGTGCACGGAACCTTGGAACTGCCGCGTGCTCTTGCCATCGCGTTCCCAACACTTCGAAACGTGTTCGACGTAAATCAAATTGAATTCGATGTAAAACGCGACATATGAGAAGCAGATTTATTTGAAGCCTGCATTCCGCGTGGGCATCGAGCAAAGTGGGTGTTCAGTGTGCTTTATTCAAATTTTCAATTGTTTTTCTTGTTCGAACTGTTTTCACAGAAGCTCGGCGAGAGAGAGAGTGCTTTTAACATTTTTCCAATCGGATGTGGTAACAGGCCGTTGAGTTTCATGTAGCTTCTCCTTTACTAAATAGAAATAATTTATTTCTTTTGCAAAGCAGGAGATTCATTTTGACCTGGGATTAAAACTCAGTCACCCTTTTGCGGGGTTTATCGATCTTGTAACGTGATTTAGAATTTTCCTGCAAACCTAAATGATTCTATCACAAAATATACATTTTCAGCTTTACTTTGATCTCTCAAAAGTTAAAAATTCCTCCTGGAAGGCATTATAAAATTTTAATTACCCCCTTAATCATGGAACCTTTAAAAATTTTAAAGTTTACGGTTCTAGAAGTTGGGAAATTACATTTGAAATTTTTGCAACCCTTCAGAGCCACAAGCAGCTTTTCCCTGGTTATCCGTGTTTGATTTATCTCACCAAGGAAATCGTAATAGTAATCGTGCACTGTGTCCTTAAAATTTGTAGGTACCATTGTTCCAGCATCAAATATTTGCCACTTTTATCCCAGAGCTTTAGAGAGCCATAACCAGCATTTCCTGATTAAATAAAAATGATTTACCTTTCACGCGAAATCACAGTTTCGCTTGAGCACGGGATTAACTCCTCCGCGATTTATGCCACTAGCGTGTCGGAATCAGGGAAATATTTTCTAATTTTTCTAATGAAGGGTTATCGAACGGGTTACGGAAGTTTAAGTGGCGTGATCAAATAAACACAATTTATCTGTTTGTTCGAAATGGCCATTATACTCGGGTTCAGGTTTCACGAGCACAGATCTTCCCTTCCGACATTTTTCTTCAAGAATTCAACAAGCGACGAAGACCCGTCGAAGAAATATTTTTCGTCTGCATCGAGATTAATAATTCCCTGGATCTTTCTGGATCTGAATATTCATGAAATCTCGCGTACAGACGTACGCGTGACGAATTAACAATCGTTATCTCCTCGAATTCTATACCAGTTCTACTCTTAATTAAACGAACGTCCCCGATCGCCGTGAATGCCGACGAAAGAATCGTAAAACGCGGAGAATTTCATTAATCGATCGGCAGAATTAGATCTCGGCAGGGAAACAGATTTCCGGTCTGCTGTGACGACGCACCGGGTACAATATAAAACAGCTGTGTCGTCAAAAAAATATTATAAATTAATTGCGAGAGCAACGAGGCTTTTCTTCTGTCGTAGAAAATATTCTGCAATTTCCAATGCTCCAGCAATTCTTCTCGCGGACCGACCTAATTTTTTCGCTTGGCCCTTTTTGTTGTTTCTAATTCGTTTTGCTTCATCCTCCAATAAACTAGGCTTCTTTGAACTTCTTTTTATACAGTGCAAAACTGCCAGAGATAAAATGGAAATTTTACGGTTGCTATTTTTAATATAATGTTTCTCAGCATCAAATTGACAACATAGTAAGAAAATTAACACGAGGCGTAGACAAATACTTAATCTTCTAAATGCTGTGCACTTTCACGAAATTCATCAATAATAGTCATCTTTGGACTATTTTGTGTAGGGTAAGGGACCCAATTACTGTGGGAGTACCAATTACTTCCTATATTAATATTAATTAGTTCCTCTATAAATTAGACTTATTTTTAAAGCAAAATGAATATTAAAGAAATAGAGATATTACATTTTTTTATGCATTAAAATATGTTAAAATATATATGTTACATGTCTCTTTTTAAATATTCATTATGCTTTAAGATTAAGTGTAATTAATATAGACACAGTAATTGGTACCACCACAGTAATTAGGTCCCTTACTCTAGACTGTTAAAATTAATACAAATACTTAAATTTTCAAATGGTATCATTTCAAATAGAAAAATAAATTTTTTTTACACTCAGACATGCGATTATCCTGAGCATTCACAAATATTGATTATACAGTACACAGTGCTTCTCTATTAACATTATCTTTTTCACACAGAAATACATAAAATTGACAGAAATGCTACCCCTAGAGTGGGAACCCATTTTTTTAACTGATCCACAACGAATAAAAATGAAACAATACAATTTACGCGACGAACTCGCCATCCACTAAACAGAGGACAATGAAAATAATTCTATTGTTTCCAAAGATGTTTTAGAATATTAATTGAATCCTTTCGGGGGCTCGTACGAGGGGCAATCGCTAGACTGAATCTGTCCAGATGGGGTACCCGCGTAATCCGGTCGTTTGTATGAAAACCATGGCTGTGCAGTGGTAGACCGTTACAGCTGAAAGGGTCGAAAAATGGAAATCGAAAGGGACAGGTATAGCCATGCTCGAATCCACGCAACGATATTGCGATTTCGTTTCCTCGACGATGGTATTGCTCTCTTCGGTAATGCTGACTCCGATGTGCCGATCAGAAAACGGATTATAAGTTTGCGGCGTCGTTTCTGCTCTTTTAAAACGAAGGTAAACGCTCGACGACGTTAGAAAATCGATAGAACCGTTCGGCCGGCACTCTTCCTGTTTCGCTGAAATTCACTCAGCTGCCGGTCCAATTACGCGGGATCATCCGATTTTTGCCATGGCCCCCGCTGGTTTAACCCTGTTTCAGCTCGAAATCGATTACAGATTTTGTTTTGTAGAAAACATAGAGGTTGATACTAAGGGGTACAAGACATTTCTTTCGAACACGACTCTGAAGAAGTTTATTAGATTATTTTCCGGCAAAATAATTGTTTTCCGATGAACTATAATACTTGTGGTGTCGCGTCGATCCCGGGATTGGGGAGAATCGGCTCGCGACTGGGTAAGGGTTAACGGCGAATGAGTGTAATTTCAAACTCCGGAGAACTAGTCTTTATTTCTAAATGCAAGACTCGGCTTGCCTTCGGTAACTTCTAAACAGCTCGGTGTTTGAAGGAATTCGGTTCTCGATAGTTCTAGACAGCTCGGTGTACTAGACAGTTCGGTGTATCGGACAGTTCTGTTGTTGTTACAATATTTTGGAATAAGTTAGGCTCGGATGTGGGTGTGGTCTTAGGAAGTTATCTATGATTGGTTGAAGGATGTGTTTGGAAGGTGTTGGAAGTGGTGGAAAATTAGGAAGAGTGGGAGTGGAAGGTACATTTGGTTACAGGCGGCTGCGGCTATAAAACTATAAATTTCGGTACGCTAACGGTTCGCAGGTCAACATGTGATCGTCAGCTGAGGTTGTTCGGATTTTTGACTACGCCAAACTACGGTAGGTTTTTTTATGGCGGTCATGGTCATTATGCCGCGGGTGGTTAGTCTAACTGACCTTCACGGTTGTACCGACGTCCCTTTGCAGAGGGTTTATACGACGGAACAATACCTCTTACTGGCATGTTTTGCTCGTGTTTGCAAATGATAAAAAATTAGACCGGGTTACAGATTTAAAAAGAGGGCGGTACAAAAGAGAGGAAAATAATTATTTTCCAGTGAACGCGCGACGGCAGGAAGGGACGAGACATAGCGAACAGCTGATATTAACCTATCCCGAAATTATTCACGACGTAAGTTTAGTAGCGAGACGTGGGAAAAAGTAATTACGAGAGAAAATCGTGGGAAACTGGGCGTCGAGTCGCAAGGAGGCGCCGCACCGTCCGGAAAACGCAGAAATGCGGAGCTTTTCCGCAGTCGTGCGTGAAAACTGCTGACTCTCTCCCTCGCGAGGGATGGAGAGAGAGAGAGAGAGAGAGAGAGAGAATTCGCGTTACTTCCTTTAAAATTCCACGCCACCTCCGGCGATATACGTTCTGTCCGTCACTTAACTATCCACTGATAACCAGGCTTGCAATTTAGCTCCGTTGGACATACTTTGATACACAGCACGGGAGCTGCACTAATTTTACCTAAAATCATAACAAGATCCCAGAGGAGGGTCTGGTAAAATATTTTACTTCAAAAAGGTTTTTTATGTTGCAGAAAGAGTTTTCGTTTGAAGGGAAATATTTTCATGTCGGCCAATTATTTTTCGACGAAAATGTTCTAGTCATTTATTCCCCTGAGAAAGATATTCTAATCCTAAGACAGTTAATTTTTAAGAAATATATATTGTAATTTTGGCCGATTATTTTCTGAGAGAAGTGTTCTAATGTTGACCATTGTCTAGAGAAATTATTCTAAATTTGCTCGATTATTTAGAATCGTCACTTCATTTTGTCAAACCTTCCGAATCGTTCACCTTTTTATTTGTCTAATTAACATCGATTAGAGACAGGAAGAAAAACGTTTCAGGTATCATGATGGAAATTCCAATGATCGAGGATACTTAATTCGAGCCTCGTTTGTCAAGCACGGGGATAGTGTGAAACCGTTGTGCGATCGGTCGGCATGGTATTAATTGCGTTCATTTGTCGGTCGATCGGCGACCGAGACGGAGAACACCACACCGATCCCAACGATTACTTTAATCGAACGATGGGAGAGAGTGGGAGAGAAGCAGTGGGAGAGAGAGAGTGAGAGAGAGAGAGAGAGAGTGAGAGAGAGAGAGAGAGAGAGAGAAAATGTAATTGAAACGGCGGCGGCTCCGTGAACGAAAATCAATCGGCTCGAATTGTGGGCCGCATTAAATGGAAACGAGATGATTGGGGTCTCGTGTAAATCTGCGACGAGATCCCGTGAATATTAGGTGCGGACTGCATGATTTCGCTTTGGAGCTCTCATTAATTCAACAAAGCGAGAGCATCGCGTTTGAGACGCGTCTGCGATACGTGAATCGGAGACGCATTAATACGTCCAATCTGAAAAGGCACCGTTTTCACGAAAATATCCCAATACAGAAAATTGTGCAAACTTTGACGGAGAAAAAAAATTGGACCGGTAAAATTCTGTAATATGAAGCTTTTTATTTCCGAGGGATATTGCGAAATTCTATTTCTGTAAATGAAACTTATACGATCGAATCTTCAGGTAGTATGCGTTTTGGGATTACGTCTGACCACAGAAGGGATATTCTACTGGCCGACGTTCGCACCGTAACGTGGTTGCATTTCGTTCGATTTCTTATGTGTTCCAGGAAGGGAAAAATAGTTCTATACCACAGACATAATCTACTGGAATATAAGATCTGTTCTATCGATTCGTTTCATGGTACTTGAGGCGGCACACATGCTGGTTCGTTTACAGTTATTTTCTTTCTGGGTTAAATGCGTTCAATGTTAGAGACATTGCACGAAGTCGAGAGACTTTGCAGACATGAGGACGACTCGATGTTGAATCGATTCTGCCATTGGTATAGGTCGCTGTCACTCCACGTTCTTGGTATTTACCCTTGACTTCAATTGATAATTAGCTGAAAAAATCGTGGAGAACTAGACGATTCGCTCAGAAAATACGGACAAATTTTCTAGTGACTATACTTGGACAGCACAATTATTTATCCAATTTTAAAAATCAATTTTCGTATCGATGAATGATTCTACTAAAGGTTACACTCGGAGGTAGGTAAGAGGCTTGAAAAGATTAGCATAATCGTCAGACCACCTAGAACAACATTATTAAGGTGCAATAAAATTCTATTTCCAATATTATCACTCCCTAGAAATTCTAATCATTGTACAGAAAAGTGAAACGCCATGGAAATTTTTCTCTTTCTCTTTCGAAAGATTTTGCCAAGCCACAAATTAATAAAAATTGTCTAATAATTACTGTGTTGAATTTTGACTTTTCATAATGCAAAAGTACTTTTAGCGTTCGTAAATCTAGTGTTAATAGAGTACCTTATCCACTTCGTTCTATTTTGTCTGACAGCATAAATAAGAGCTCCCTCACAAATAAATTTGAATTTACCTCCATAGTATTTGAGCGATTCGCACAAAGGCCAGTAGGTCTCTCCAGGAAATCCCTTCGAGGTTTGCTTTCTCCTCAAATAATACACCATACCCCGACGAAGATAAAGAACGTGATTAATGATCTCCGGGTCACGTGTACCTTCAACTTTCTCTCCTGGACATCGAATTCATTTTTTCTTCTGTTGCCAGCCGGTTATTTCCAATGTTCGACGATACCGTCGACGATATTTCCCGCTGGAAACGTCGACGGGATCGTCGGACCCCGTTACCGGAGATTATTTCCCCTCTTCTGTCCTATATCAGAGATTTCTTTCTATGGCCGAGTAGCTCTGCATGCTTCCTCGATCGTGAGGTGAGAGGATTTCTGTGCGTGGGAGGATACGGAAGAAAGAGTCCTTACGAGCTCGTAAATTCCGACTGGCAACTTCGGGGTGTCCTGGTGTCCTTAGGATCATCGTAAACCTGGTGTCCTTAGGAACATCTCGTTGAACGATCTGAAAACATTTTGCTTTCAGCTTCCTAATTGACCCTGTCTCTTAAAACGACGTTCTCCGTAGAAAATGTTCTGCATAGAACAACACATTTTTCAAGTTGAAAAATTGTCTATCTCGATCGCTTTCTATTTTCAATCTCAAATTAAAATATAGCGCTATTAACAACCCCGTGCCGTTGCCCAACAATTTTTACGACGTTCAGTAACATCGAACCGACTAGATTACTAGATCCGAAAGTCACTAGACCATTTTAAAATGGAATAATCCTTTTATTATTTTTTTCAAATTCGTATTTATTCATTTGTGACTTTTAGGTTACCCTGTACTTGATATTGTGTCAAAAGGAACCGTAGAGATGGTCTTTCAAATCTCAAATGTTCTCGGTGCAGAATTAAAATTTCTGCTGCTAAGGAATTGATTAAAAAATTCTTAGTTGTGGATCATGATCTATTGAATACTTGCAAATTGATAAAGCGTTGATAATATGTGGATCTTTAGGAAAATTGTTAGAAATTCATTCTACAACAGAGTACAATATTACCCGTGTTTTGATCCCTCTAAAACTAGGCACTTGTGCAGTCACTCAAAGTTTAAATATTCATTAAAAGATTCCGAAGTGATGCACCGAATGAAATTCAGGATGGAATTGTTAGGAACGTCCAGGGGCATTTAATTAACTACCGAATTTCGATTGTTCAAATTTACATCGACCATCTACATAGCTCCAGTGTCTCCGAAACTCTGCATCCTGAAATTCAAGTTAGGTAAAATGAATTACTGCGATGACCGGATGAAGTTCGCCAGGTTCGATTACATATGGCCCGTCCCGTGTAATTATGGGAGCCGAGAAAGTTTCGGCAAGTTCGCAGTACCTGGCTCCCGGCACTGTATGCAAATTGGCCAACTATTTGCCGAAGAAATAAGCAATCAGCGCGATTCAACGGGTTACGCGTCTCTCAATCTCTCTCCCTCTTTACGCGATGTACGCTCTACTTTGCAATAATAATAAGCTTCATTATTTGCTGGTCTGTGTGCTGCTCGAAGATAGCGTCCAGAGTTTGCATCACAGATTCTTATACAAGCACCAAGTACTCATAGATTCGCTCACCGAAAGCTCTTAATTTTAATTGATAAATTTTATATTGATATTAATTGACTATCTTTCATCTCGAAAAACAATTTACGAAAGAACAGTTTTTTTTCTTTTTACTGTAGAGAATGATCAAACATTTTGTCTCCACAAACCTATACTCAACGAAACAAAAATATATTTTCACATATCTGATAAATTGCACTGTACACAAAGAATGAAAGTTCAGCAATCAGCGGTAGAACGATCGCGAACTCAAAACAGTCTCGAGTCCCGCACTCGATTATCCGTATCGTCAGCAGAGAAACATCTCTTGGAGACTGAAAACCCGAGGAATAAAAATTTGCGTCTAAAAATACACTTCTATCTTTTTTAGTTGAAACGTTTTCGCAGCGAAAAGCGGATTTATTTTCGCGGAACGTTGGCTCGCTAATTAAATTTATCTGATCAGCGCTTCAATCGCGGCGAGCGGAATTTCTCGTGTCGAGTCGATCGACAACAAACGACTTCGATTGCGGAGGGGCGAGAGAGAAACGAGAGACGAGAGAAATATTTCCGTCTAGAACGAATCGACGCGTCGGCGTCTAACAACCGATAATGAAAACGCGTTGCTCTCGATTCGTTTGGCAAAGTAAGTTCTTTTCCGCGTGTCCTGGCCGGTCTTCGTAACGTGGTCGATGTTGAACTCGTTGTACGGTGTCCGATGAAAATTTACATTATTCCCCGTAAAACGATTTTCCAGTTGACCGGTTACGACGAGGCGAGAGTAGACGCATCGCGACAACGCGAATAATCGGCACGAAACGCTGCCGATCGTGAATTCCTTCGAATATTCATTGGTCCCGTTCCTTTCCCTCGATGATAAATTATGTCACCGTTCGAATTATGCCAACGCCAGATAAGGGGTATCAACAATGTTGAGTAAACAATTACTTTTCTGGGAAATCGACCGGTTTTGGTGGACTTTGCTGATTCTGTGTTTGTTGGCCACTCAGAATACATTGGAATTTTGGGCTCTTGAAATTTGGTAAAATGCGAGTGAAAGATGAGATTGTGTGCTGAAAAGTAAGTGGAATTATTGCAATTTTTGGAATTGCATTCTTGAAATTTTATTAAATGTGAGAAGGGAAAGATGAGATTTCTTGTGTGGAAAAATAAGTTGACTTATTGGAATCTTCGGGTCGTGAAACTTGGTAAAATTTTTGAAATATGAAATTGTGTAACGAAAAGTAAGTGGAGCGTGTCGAGTGAATTTTCTTTTTGTCGCGCCTTTTATTTTCTCTAGAAAATTGAACTGCCAGAGTAATATGTTCAAGCAGCACAAACAGATTTTGCGAGACAGTTTTCACAGTGACCCAAAAGTCACAAATTTAAAAAAAAATGAAGGGCTTATTCCATATTAGAAAAGACCTAATTTTTCCCATTGGCAATTTGTGCTTATTGAAAGAGTGAAAACAGTTGCAGAAGGAACTTACACATTTTTTTTTATATATTTTGGAAACTAGATTGGGTAGGATAACACAATAATTTTTATTAATTGAATTAACTTTAATTAAATTAAAGAAATTAACAGCACATAATATGTTCATACGTTCCCTCGTGAGATTGCAGCAAGTAGATATATCCAGCACTGGTCAGACCACGGTGAAATACCGCTTGCACATGAATCAAGTTGGAGCCATATTTTTTTGATAAAATATAAAAATATTCTATCATAAATTATAACATAAATTATATCTAATTTATAACATCGCTGTAACAACACACACAACACACACGGTCTTTAGAATGTCATTTTCGTGCACTCCAGGCTCGCGTCGCTATCTCGCAATTAAATGAATAATTAATTAGAGGGACCAGTGGCGCAGCCAAGACCGTGCACAGTTAATTAACCTAATTGGGATCGATTTGACCGTAAAATTGATGTTGCAAAAATTCCACGGGTACTTCGAGCATCGAGAGCTTCTGCAAGATTAATCTTTCTTCTAGATTAATCGTTCAAGATTCGTTCAATTTATTAGATTTTTCTTAATTCTCCGATCGCTGAACTCGATTGGATTCCTCGATTTGTTTCTCAGAGGATCCCCCTAGACCTTTCGCCTCCGGAGACAATGAATCTGTGAAATCTCGCGGAAGGAACTGAAATTCCTTTCTCCGAATTTTACCTGCCGTCGTTTGATTCGGGAGATGAGACAGAGGGAAAGAAGAACAAAATGGACCGAGCTGTGGGAACACGTGTTGTCCGCTCGAACGAGCCGCATTTTCCAACGATTTACCAAGCTGCACGGTGAATAATAAATAAATTTTCACGCCGGGAATAAAGAACGAAAAGGGAGAGGGCGATGTAGCGGAACGTCATGCGACGTTTCCACGTGGCGGCCTTGTTTTATAAATTAATCACGCGAACACGTGGTGAGGTGAGTCCCGGTTAAGACGTGATTCATTATTATCGCGACGCAGCGAAGATGAATATGTTAATGACGGACACACGAGGATACAATAAGTCTTTCAGAGTCCTGACGAAACTTCCGCTCGAAACAAGCTGTCTTCAAATTTAAGAAGTCTTGGAGATTTTTCAATACTTTCTGCAACTCTTCCTTCGCAATCCTTGGAGTTTGTTGTGCAATTATTTCCTTTGATCTCTCGTCTTCTGACTTAATTGTTCAATATAAAAGTTTCCAAGGTAAATGAATTGTATTCCGATGTTTTATATTCTACATATTTATATTGCAGAAAATGATTCTTCAGGTAAGAGAGTGTCAAAGCACAGCTTTAAAAATTTAAAATAAAAATTGATTGACCGAAACTATTCAATAAATCTATTTTTTTTAACTAAAATTTTTTTTTGTAGTACATATAACCGAAGAGGGAAAAATATAAAATAAACAAAAAATATAAAAAAATAAGTCGTAATAGGTATACATAAAACCGTGGTAGAAATAGTGTTAAACATTCATTCATTCATGTCTCAGAAACGTGTGCTCACGTTACAATCTACCAAAGAACATCTCGATTTGTACCTTCACCAAGAACATTTCTGCTCGTTTCAAGAGTCTGGAAACTTTGTAGGCACCCGGTACAGAAACCACGAGACGCAATTCTCGCATGAAAAGCGGGCCCGGAGGTAAGTGTCGCGAAACAGATGGCGTTCATTAAAGGACGCACCTTGCTGCCTTCCCGTCCCAATCTGTTGCCAGCAAATTAACCGGTCGGAGAATAGTCGTGTCTCTGCTACGCCGGCACACGCGTTAAGCCGCAATTGACCCATTTGTGTACCCGACGCGATTGATTTACCCTGACGGTATGCTGCGAAATCGGCCAGAGAAACACTGTTGCTCTCTACCCCTCGCGAATGCAACTCCAAGAGACAGAGAGAGGGAGAGAAAGAAAAAAAAGAGAGAGAATGAGTGAGAGAGTAAATACGATCAGTAGAATTCAGGAAGCCGAGCGTTGTAAATGACGCGAAGAATTATATGCACCGTAGTAGCTACGGAGAAACGTTACAGAATCCTCGAGTTACGCGAATGACGCTGAAATATGATGATGACGACCGGAGTCCTTTTCTCGGACACGGTCGTAGTTGTTTGCTTTTCGACGTGGTTTCACGGATGTGCTTCCGAGCTGCATAATGCTGCGTTGTTAATGCTGAGCTGCTACGTTGCTGTAGCGTTTCGTGACCTCTCGAACTTGGACCTTGTACTTTGGCCGAGGCCTCCGTGGTACTGGCGAATTTAATTATGCCGACTACTCGTTCGGAATACTCGGGAGAGTGGAAATTTAATGTTGGCTGGAGTTGCGAGTAGTTGCACTTGCTCGTTTCTGTTGCTTTCAATTTTTTAACGAATGCGGAACTTTTTTCAGAACACATATTGCGGTGTTTGCATAATGGACTTTATATCATGACATTAAATATGTACTGATCCCTTGTCTTAATAATTAAATTATTTGTTTGCGACTATGGGGATTAGATACGCGAGACTCGTGTGAAAATTCAACTGAGAGGTACACTAAAAATTGAAGTAAAAATTGAACTGGGATTTCGACTGAGAACTGCACTAGAAATTGGACTGAAGATTCAAGTGAAAATTGAACTGAAAGTTGCACTAGAAGTCGAACTAGAGGTCGAATTAGAACGCGAACAAGAATTCCAAAAGTCGAACCAAAAACTGAACTAAAAATTGCAACAAAAATTAAATGTGGAAAAAATCCCGGACAATGTTTCACAATTTCTAAATTTGTGTTCTGACGAACAATATTTGAATGTCGAATAAGCAACATTTTTAGGACACCCAGTGCATGAAGACGTCTCGTCACGCATGTGCGCGACCCGTTCAGTTTTGTCAGGCGTCGACGGCTACGTAAACGAGAAACACTGTCACGCCAGGATAAACCCGCCAGGATGGACGCGTCGTTAAACCCGCTTTCAGGGTAGCCAAGGACTCGCGTTATTTAGCACGAACCCTTTTCCAACAAACCCCGGATCAAGATTGTAAACTTGACTCCCATTAACACCTCACAATACACTAGGATCCTATTAACACTTCGACACTGCAGTGTTTATTCGCCATGAAAGACGCGCGACACGAGCCGCTCGACGTTCACGGAATAACTGAACTCTCCTTAGATTAAGCCGCCCCTAATTTTCCAGGTAAATTCGTGGGGTCAAGCCACACCCCTTGTTTCATTGTTGTCAACTTTTCCCGCGCTTGTTTCGTCCTTCAGGACAGTCAGTTCTGGACGAGTCGCCAATGAACGAAGTACTTCATAATTGGACGGCGTTTGCGAAGTAGTGATCAGTGTCTGTAATTTTGTAAATTCGTTAATTTTTTTGTTCTTATTCATTTGTGCATTTCTTGTGAAGTTCGTAAAATGTTTTGATTTTTTGGAAACAAACATAATTTTTATTGTAATAAATTTATGTAATATGACATAAATTGAAAAATATTCATCGATGATATTTAACATCGTGGAAATTGTATAATGAATAATATTTTTTCCCGAAAGAGTTTCTATATTTAACTGCATAAGTTTAGTTTATTTACCAAACGGTGGAGCTTTATTTTCAATTTCTTCGAAGGTTCCTCGTTCATTGCGACATACACTCGCACATTTGTATGCATTCGACAATAAACAGACGGAGCAATGTTCGTCGATAACATTCAATTTCCAGAAGTTGTGGTGCAGAGAATGATCTTTCGTGCAAGGAAAATCTTTTAATCTATTCGCGAGGATCCATCAACAGCAGCGTCGACTATGGGCGATCGTTCGCTGATATTAATATCGTAATTTGCAATTTAATGGCGTCGGCATAAGAAATTTGTCGGAGCCCGTTAAGAAAAACCTCGCGATTCATCTTGACCCTGAAGCTCAATATTCTCTAGCCGATATTTTAATATTCCGTCAGAGGTGCTTGTCGCATTTTTCTTCGCTCCTATCCCGAATGCAATGTGTACACTATAGCCGGATAAAAAAGCAAGAAGTAACGAGGAGACGCTTTGACAGAAAATCGAAATTAGCTTCCGTATTGCTTCGAGCTGCCGCGACGATCTAGCTTCCTATCCTAGCTTCTGTAGCAATCGAGAGAGAGAGAGAGAGAGAGAGAGAGAGAGAGAGAGAGAGAGAGAGAGAGAGAGAGAGAGAGAGAGAGAGAGAGAGCAGATGCTGCTTATCGGATTATAGTGAGCGAGGCAATTTTCTCTGGGTGGGAAGCCAAACAATTTTTGCGATCCTATAAATTTCCGATCAGTACTTTGCACTGAGAAGCTGCTTCTATTGTTTTCCAATTCGACAGAGTTCTATTAGTGCTAGTAATAGTTGAGATCCCATTCTCTTTTTAATTGTTCTGCACTGTTTGGGAAATTTATATAGCAGTCGGTGAATTAAATTTGACAGTCGTTCACAAGATACAGCGTTTACTCGATACGTGTCCAAGACACGGGTCTAGTCAGGGACATATGTCGGCCACAGGAGATACTGTTCCTTGATCCAAGCCGGATGTAGAAAAGGACAGCGAAGCTCTAGAGACTTTGTTTTGGGACTTTTGTCGGCTAGGCATTTGAGACATATATAGAGTGAACATTGTGTTGATAGTTAAAAGTTCAATTGGCAGTCGCTTTTCAAAAATCAAATTCCACTCGTGAAATGAATTTTTCAGGGTTCTCGGTGAAGTTGGAAATCGTCCCGAAATTAAATCGAAAGCCGGGAAATACCATTAGAGGGGGAAAACTATGAAGGACGCGCTTTAAAACCGTAACAGGAGCCCCGATAGCGATTAATCGATTGACGACAGAGGGAAGGTCTGAGCTATCGGAGAAATTTAAGGTTGCGCGTTATTTATGGACGTTCGTGATAAGATTAATCTTCGTCGGGCAGGTGAGCGGGACAAAAAAGATGAAAATGGAAAAAACATAACGCGTGGCATAAAGCCAGGTTGATGGAGTAGTAGCAGAAGCATATGCAGGGGAGTCGGTGCGCTAATGAATAGGGAAATTCGCGGTGGTTCGTGTACGCACCTGAATGCATCACACCGTATGCACCAGCCCTGCCCGCGGCCATCTTTCTGCCACCGGTGCACCGCCCGGTGAAAGTCGTGCAGTAAAATTTCTCTTATTGCGCGGCGCGCATCGTTCTCATCAACACGCGAGCTTTTTATGCCGGAACAATTTTCGCTGGACAATAACGCTACCGGGAACAATAAAACTACCTGATGCAGTCAAGCGAGGTTTTTTCCGAATTTTTGTGGTGAACAAAAATTTATTAGCAGATGACTCGTCGGGCTCAGACATTACATACGAAGAACCTTATAGAAAAATAATCCTCAAAATACTATTTTATTCAACTAAAATCCATAAAAAGTTGCATAGAGAACTTTATTTGTATTCGTCTCTAGGTTTGTCTTGCAAGGTTCCTGCAATGTGCAAAACAAAATATACGAATGTCTCTCGATTAGAATCTTTTAAAATGCATAAAAGATGCCATAGAGAATTTTATTCAACGTCTCTCTGCTCGTATCTCAAGGTTTCTCAAAAGTGCCAGAGTTTCCGAGCGATAATGGAGAAACAAGTGTATTTAAGTCAAAGGCGGGGTAGAATCACGGCATTTTGAAAATTTACGACCCCCAGGGCTCGCGGCTCGCATAATTCAGACGTTTCACAGATCAGCTGCGCTCAGGGGCCGCGGAGCGAACGACTATAGCTCGTACACGCGTGAACGGCTTCTAAATATCAAAGCAAATCGATCCCGACGGAGTTTTTTTATTCCCGCGGCCCTTCCGCAATTTACGAGAAAAACAGGAAGAAGGATCATTTTAAAACGATCGTTCGAACTTCGCAAATATTTTTCGCGCGGCCCGTTCGACGAGAAAAATTTTGTTTGGCGCTGCACGCGTGTTTGCCCCGGATGAAAACAGATCGCCGCGGTGCAGAAGCATTCTTTAATGCTGCGGAATATTGATGCAGTCGTGGTCGAACGTGTGCCAGCAGTCATGGTAATGCAAACGTACCGGGCGATCTAGAGTAACGTACGATCGCTGGAGAAATATTTTCTATCCCAGGAAGAAATATATCGAGGGAATATTCGAATTTGACTTTCAAAACCAACGCGTTTATCCGCGACGAAAATTCGCATGAGAAGCTTTCTGAGAGCTCGCGATTTTTGCTTTTTATTTCAGAAGCTCTGTGGTTTCTAGTGTTGTGTAGGAGAGCTTCTGACTCCGTCTGGAGACTGTAATAAATAACGGTAAACAGGAATTTGGATATCTTGTCGGAAAAGTACGTTCCCTACATTTGTTCAGCTGGAAATTTATTTAACTACGAATAAACAAAACATAAAAGATTATAAAATTTTTTACACTGTCAGGGTGGTCAGAGTGACCTCCATAAAATTTGTTGTTACTCTTACAATCATTGTTCTAATAGTAAACATTATTTATTTTAGTACATGGAGGTTCACATTTTTTGTATGTTCTTGTTTTCGATTTAATTATAAAAGAACGTGTCCAGCAGCACATTATACAATTTTTTACACATCCGGGACAGGTTAATAGACTTCCACAAATTTTGTAGTTATGCATTCATCATAGTAATCATTATTTACCTCGATATGTGCGTGGTAGCTCCGTGACAGCTTCTACATTCTCTTGTTTTCGAATTAATTATAAACGAACGTGTGAGAATAGAAGGTTGCAAAATTTTTATGCTACCAAGAGAGCCAGAGGGACTTGCAAAAAATTTTGATCACGCTCGTATTCATTATTGTAATAATAAATAGTTTACATGTCCACGGATGCAGCTTGCAAGCTCTCGTATTCTCTAATTTTCGTTTTGCTTGCAAAAGAAATATGAAAAATCATTTTTTCCAAGAGAGAAGGGACCCGGATATGTCTATGTGATATGTTTTAATTATTGGAAAAGTGCTTTTGGGGCTGTTGAAAAATTGTTGTATGGTCGGGAAAATATGTGTGTGGTTTTGGGAATGAAAAGGGGTTTGGTAACGGAGCACCGTTGTCGGTGGATTTGGGGAACGAATGGAGCCACGTTAGTCGCATAATTTTCACAGGTGGGAGGAATTATAATTCATCCTGTCACGCATCGGCGTCCCTGTAATGGACGAGCCTCTTTTCAAGCGGATTAAAGAATACCGGCCGACACCAGGAAATGGGGAAAATGACAGTTCCATTTTCCCCTCCTGGTCGAATGGACGTGCTGATACCTTGGGATACTTTATTCGCTGGAATATTATGTAGCCGATAGACAGGCTTCTGCTAGATTACGTGTTATACTAGAGCCTGCCCCTGAGGCTTGAAGTTGAATAAAAAAACCTGGTACTACATTTGTACTTCTATTAAAAATATTTCCCACCTCGAAATCTTGCAATAGCTGCATGTGCATAGGTTTATATTTCGTCTTATTTACGTAAAGCAGTTGGTAATGTCTTCGAGCAATGTTACAAATGTATTCGCATTATAAGCGGAAGGTTTATTGCACTAACATTTTTAATATACCAATTTTGTTTCATTTAAAACCCGATAAAATTCCTGTGCAACATGGGTCTATTTTTTATCTGAAATCCTGTGCCGCAGAGTTAATTCACAATTTGATCAGTTACAATTTCGTAAAAAAATTTCTACAGCCATGAATCGCAATATTGCTGTGAATAGACTTTTATGAAATTCTTTCGGTGAAGCAGAATTAAATACTCTGAAAATGATTGTTCCATTCTTTGTGGAAATTTTCTCCTAGGCGCACAATAAAAATTTACTTGAAATAATCAATAGTGACAATAAATTGCTGTAAATAGAATTTTATTCAGTTCTGTGTGTAAATTAAAGCAGCATCGAGGTCGACGAAAGTTTTTATTCCATACTTTCTAGATTATTTTTATACGCAATAATTGTACACATGTCCCCAGGCCATTTGTAATAAAAGATATTCGGAGCGTCATGTTTGCAAGCAACGTTTTAAAAACTACAACAATCTATTTGAGAAAGAATTGTACCGCTGCAAAAACTCGAGGGAGTTTCATCGCAACACGTAGAAGCTCGATAACGTTTTCATTTTCTGTTTTATTTTTATACGTTTGTAAACTTTCGATGGATACCTGGGTTCCACAGTTTCGTTAACAACTTGTCAAACGGTTTCCTTTGGTCGAAAGCGTCGTATGTTACATTTCACATTTCATCGCAAGATTTCACATTTTGTCTTATTTTTCTCGCTGCATTTTCCACGGATTGATTAACGCATCTCTCTTTCATTTAATCCGCTTATTCCTCCACATGCTTAATGTCCATCGGGAAAATATTGTCCTCCACTTTTTTCATTCTACATCCCACGGATTAATTTATTTTTCGTTGACTTACTTCTCTTATTGCACGCTTAATGTCCGTCAAACAGACATTCTCCTCAAGTTTTCCAGCTACGCATTCCACAAACACATTCATTTGTCTACCTTTGATCGTCTCATTTCATTTCATACTCTTTACATTTAACGTCCCTGAAGCGAGCGTTCCGCTCCGGTTTTCCCGATTCCACCCCATCGCAGATTAATCGCGTTATGGTCCGTCATTTATACCGCTGCCAGGTAAACAGGAGATCGCGTTTTTACCAGAACAGCTTTCTCTATTGAAAATCCCGCCAATAAAACGGCCCCGCGACGCGACGCGACGTCGTCGTCCTCGTCGAGACGACGAGGGGACGCCCGTAAAAGAGCTAATTAATTACAAGCGAGGTGAGAGAGGAGGCGCGCGGTTTGAAAGCGTTTGACGAGATTGCGTATTTGAAAAGGCAATCGTTGTCAGTTTCGCTGGCCTAACAACCAGATCTTCATGCGAAAACAAAAATTGCACGCATTAATCGTAGGACGCCAGAACCAAATACGACTTGATTTCTCTGCTCAGTAGCTTCGTTAACCCCTCCCCGTGCCATTTTGCTCGGCGAGATTCGGGCCCAAGCGGTAGGGGTCAACGCGCGGCAAATAGACCAGAGTGACGCTCGGAAACAGTTGCAATACTGAGCGAAATGTAAATACCTGTGATATTTGTAAATTATTCCGCGAGTTTGACTCTTGATGTTTACGTTTCGTCCGATTTTCAGTCCACGAGTCCTATTCGCGATGTTTACGTTTGGGCGAAAATCTTCATCAGGAGTCAGACTCGTTACAGTACGGGAAGAGGTTAAGGACCAAATTGTTATTTTTAAATTTTTGCTTTAAATGGTTAGTAGTTATTTATACCAAAAGTTAAATTTTAATTAACTTTTAAATAAAAGTTAATTTGGAAAATTAATTCTTGTTATGATCAGCTGAGAAAATATCCCCATTTGGTACTTCATGGATTAAGAGGACGGTGTTCTGGTTTTTTCATTTTTGAAAAATCGATTTTTCTTTCCTTGAATTTACTTTAAAAATCCACATGTATACTTCGAAAGCCAATGAATACGCGTGTCAAATCCTAATACAAGAGGTTGAAACGTACGAGAGGTGTTCATATTTTTAGATGCTTTGAATCTTTTTACTGTTTGAAATTACACCTATTTTTTTTATGAATGCTTGAAATCTGCAGGTTATCAATAAGGAGAGGAGGAGAGAGGGCTGCGTAATCGGGTCTTCAAGAGGCGCCGTAATTAATCGGGGCGTTATCAGCCAACTTTTTTTTTATCGGCGACTGCCTCTCCCGAGGGTCGCGCAGACGTGGCTTGTTTTCATTTTATCTGGAGCTTTTTTTGCCAGCCACCCTCCTCGCCTAATCGAAGGTCGCGACCGCCGTCGCACCTCTCCGGTCCTCTAATAAAGCCTCCGAGCATCATAAACTGAATCCTTGGACTGGAATCTTGTCTGCGAGGCATTATTTATCGCTCGAGCGGGATATCCACCGCGTGCACAGTTCAATTTACAGTGCACGTAATTAAATAAGTTCCGCCGAAGACTGAAAACTTTCGAAAAACTGTCGTAAAGTTCAGCGATATTTTTATTCTAATGCAGGAAATGTTATTCTGATTATTAAACTGAATCGTTGTGCGTTTCTGGTTTGTGAAAACTTATAGAGGTAGACCAAAATTGATACTGTCATAAAGAAAAGCTTTTTTGTATTATTTTCAGTGTTGAAAGGGTCTCTGTGTTGGAAAAATATTTTATTTTCTGCAAATTCATGTGAAAGTCGTGAAAACTGTATGCATGTACAGTCTACGGTGATTTATCCAAAAATATCAAACTGAACGTTTTATGCAGTCAATTATTTTTGCATTATTTTACATGTATTGAATATGTCAGTGTCGAAAGGAAAATTTATTTTTGCACTGCGAATTTTTTAATGAAAATTTATAACATTTTTTTTATGAAAGAGGATGAAATTGTTGCTTTCACAGAGTATTAATCCTTTGTATGTTATTTCTGAAATATTAGAATGTCGTTTAAACAGTACAGCATAGAATGTTTTATACCAAATTGTTGATGACATATTTTAGACGGGAAAGGTTATCTCTCTTTTTGAATGTCTTGGAGTGTATGGAAATTTCTATTTGCACGGACGTTTGCGGTGCAACAGTTATCAGAGGATATGCATTCTGCCATCCATACAGAGCAGGATCACATGCATAAAATCTCTAACAGAGAATTCTGTGTAGTTTAGCAAACAGTTCGGTACTACTGTCATTGGTAGCATACAAACACCGATGGTAACAAGTACATCGAGAACGTTCAAGACACTCATGAATACATAGCAAGTCAAAGCGCAAGTAACAATTTAGTACTCGAGGTAAAGACGCATGGAACGCTTGAAACATGCATGCACCATATTTGCTGCACCTCTATTGACACTAAATTTGTCTTTCCCCTTAAATAATCCCATGAAATTCGTAATAAGTGACACATGCACTGAATATCATTCGAGTTTGCGTTTCGAACGTTGCATGTCAAGCAATCTTCTTTTAAAAGTACCTTCAAGTTACCAAAGATTATCAATTTAAAAAATTTTCTCTAATGCAATCAGGCTAGAGACCATTATTCAAAAAATCAAGTAATATTCTCCAACCTTCTCTTGAATAGTAAAAATTATCTCTAGTCAAAAAATGAACAGTTACATGTGCAACTATCCGAATATTATCAACGTTAAAAATGTATTCTAACGCAATAAGGCGAGAGATGGTCATTACAAAAATACAATAATATTTTTCAATCTTCGCTGAAATAATAAGAAATATTTTTTCCCCAAAATCGTAAATTCAAATATCCAAAAGATTTTCAAAGTCTCACATATAGAACGCCGCCAGGTGTCAAGACCAAATAAGCTCGTAGACTATGCAAGGACAAGGGCTCGCCCTTCTCTGGGGGTTTCAAGAAGACAAAATATCGATCCTCGACATTGCATTGTCGATCGCGTAATCTTCGCTCGGATTCGTAATAGTTTCTAAGCGTGCTCGGCAGTCTGATCGCCTTAGAAATTTGAACGAGCAGAATGTAGCCAGAATGTAGGTCGTTTGATCCAACAGAGGCACAGACGTCTTTCCTTTAATTCCAGAAAATTCTGCTCGTAAACGATTGGCCCATTCCTGTCCAGAAGCTGTTCGCACCACGGTGAAGGGAAGCGTGGCATCGATTTGTAATTGATAGAGGAACACGCCTATTATTATTGAAATCCGAGCATGGAGAACCGGACCCTCCGAATCCGAGCAAAAAACGATGGATTTCGGGTCATTGTGATCGAGAGTATAGAACTCAGACACGTCGAAACGTGGGTGTTTTATTCGCGGTTGTTCCGCGGTTGGAGAACCGGTCGAAAAAAATTTCGGATTTTCAACTTCGTCGCACCGGATTTTTCGGTCGGTGCGATTCTTCGAGCCTTGGGCGATTTTGGCGAGCTTGTCCGGATTTTCGTTCGTTATTTAACTCGAACGATCGTTTTACTCTTTTGCCGACGAGAAATTGTTGGAGCCGCGATACTTTGCGTAGTTCGCAATTTTTGGAATTTGTAGAAATTCATTTTTAAATCAACAGAGAAAAATGTGTTACTCGTGTGCAGCAGTTTTCGGAGAATAATGTCGCATTTTATCGAGCAGAATTTTATATTTCTAATTTTAGTCGTTTCAATGAATCGAAGATTATTGGAATATTTTCACTGGTTTGGATTTGATTTGCGGATTTTATGCATATCTAGTGCATCTCGCAGAGCATTAAAAAGGCGGTTTCAAAGAACAATGCGATTTTATACGTTCCTACTGCTCTCTTATTTTCGTGGGAACTGACTTCCGCGCCACGGCAGAGGACTATACTTCCATCCAGGACGACTCGGAATAACGTCGTCTCGTAATCTTTCGTCCTACTTCGCCGGTAGTTTTCAATTAAACCTCCGGTTTTTCAGGCGATTTAAAAGCTTAAAGGTCAAGCTCTTTTAAGAAGCCGGGCTCTTTAAAGCCCCGCGAGAGAATCAGAATGTTCCCCATAAGAAAAAGCGTTCCGAAAGTGTATTTCCGGGGTTGGTTAATCCCCCTTTGTCTCTTTGCCGAGCTGAATTTCAGATTCTCGACAGGATTCGGCAGAGATACGCGTGTTTCTCTATCTTCGAACTGTTGTTCCCACGTAGCCATATTTCTTTTAATAAACGCCACGATTCTCTGAAATTCGAAACGACTGTTTCTCTCAGCCGCGGAACACGCTCCGAGATAAATTAATATCACGGACGCGTCTCGGGTGGAAATATCCTCGGTGTATTTCCTCACGTCGCGTTTCCGCTTTAATTTTCCCCTGCGCGAATAGAAGCCAAACGTTGTTCCTCTGGCTCACTATGTCGGCTACAATATTTCACGCCTCGAACCTTCTTTCCATCTGCCAATATTTTAGTCTTTACTTTTTAATTGCCGTTTCAAGTCACCTCTACATTCATCCCTTTGTTAATCGAACAGCTACGAATTGAAATAGCTAGTCAAAACGGGGAAGCATTTCGAAAGGGTTAAGGGTTGAATATACCCCCCGCCCCCGGATTGATGAAAATTTCTACGAAAACATTCTACAAAATTTCCCTTTATATGAGAAAAAGACGAATATAATTATACACCTTTTATTTCACAACGAAAATATGTTTGCTTATGACGGAACAGGATTTAATATCACAAGATTCAGATGTTTTGACCGACTTTCATTTTTGTGATAGGTTAGCAGTGTAGGGTTAATAATGGCAAAGAAAGGTGAAGACATGAGTATTAGCTGTTCTGCATCACGTGCCAGTTATCTGCCACGTGTTTCACCGGGGAGTATGCATGCTAATGACTGACACCGAGTAATCCTCGTACTGGTAAAAGAAGATTGATAGCAGTATCGTTCGCCGTCAGACAGGAACAGGTCACGTTCGCATCGAGCTGACCCTGTACAGAGATCCTTATTACCCCAGGCAACAAAGCCATAGAATCCATCTCTGCCTCGCGTTTAATCGAACAGTCTGACACGTTTAAACGTTTCCTAGATAACACGTTCAATAAAAAAAAAGCTGAAAAATGATTAGTCTCCGATAGGTAATAAAAATAACAACTTATCTTTTTAATAGAGATAAATTCTCAACTCAACAGGACAGATTGTTTAATTTTTCGCTCCCTTCAGGATCCTTTTATTAATAGAAATAATAAACCTTCCTACTTCGTGTCTGTATCATTATCTCTTTCACGAAGACCGCATTGATGTTTATACAGGAAATTTAATAGCCTACACAAACATGTATGAATATACGTAAGCTACATTCAAGTGTACTAATTTATTCAGTGACTCATTGACATAAATGAGAGCAGTTACGAAGCTGGAAAATAAGCAAATCCTAAAGGATTCTAATCCTCAATGCTTCCAAATTTCAATTCTCAAAGTTTCAGAATTTTAATTCTCAAAGCTTCCTATTTTCAATTCTCAAACCTTCCTAAGTCCAATTCTCAAAGCTTCCTAATTCCTATTCTCAAAGCTTCCTAATTTCAATTCTCAAAACTTATAACTTTCCATTTTCAAGACTTCTTAATTCCAATTCTCAAAGCTTACAACTTTCCATTTTCAAGACTTCCTAATTCCAATTCTCAAAGCTTCCTTATTTCAATTCTCAAAGCTCCCTAATTACAATTCCCAAAGCTTCCCAATTTCAATTCTCAAAGCTTCCTAATTCCAATTCTCGATATTCCCCAACTTTCAATTCTCAAAGTTTCGGAAATCCAATTCTCAAAGCTTCCTAATTCCAATTCTCAAAGCTTGCAACTTTCAATTTTCAAAACTTCTTAATTCCAATTCTTAAGGCTTCCCAATTTCAGTTCTCAGTGCTCACCAATTCCAATTCTCAAAGCTTCCCAATTTCAATTCCCAAAGCTTCCCAATTTCAATTCTCAAAGCTTCCAACTTTCAATTTTTCGCAAACATCACAATTTGTGTCAGAAATCTAAAATGGATGGTCCATTATTTCGCAAATAAAGTTGCAGAAATTGCGCACGAGGGTACGCAACGTTAACGAATTTAAGATAAATTGCATCATAGAGCGAAACACGTCGCGAACTCACGGATTTAATCGTTCCGGCCACGGAATAATGAAAACAGGGGACGTACTATGTTCGATCTCGTTTCTCTGCGGCCGTTTTCGCGTCCGCCGGATATCCGGTGGGATTCGTGACCACGTTATATATCCACCGTATGACCCGATTCTCCGTTGTCGGTTTTTCTATACGTTTATCCGACGTTGTCGCGGCGCTCGTCACCTTGCGCCTGTTAATAAAGACGCCGTACCCTTTTGTCTGGCGAACAGCCCCGGAATCCGAGATAGGAATCGAACGATCAATTAACCGTTCGAGTGCCGCGATACCGAGCATTCCGTGTCGGAAACGTCCCTCGATGAGCTACAGCTATTTTTCCATTATGTGGGTGTCTCGTTAATGAAGCGAAACTCATTGCGACACAATTGTTTACCAGCGTCTTCCTCAAACGTAACGAAAATCTGACAAAAATGTGCCTTTAAAACGATTTTTCTTTCCTCAATGCAAAAAAAGTGTGCACAGGTGTTTCAAAATTATATGTCGTGACCACCACAGCGTGATTCTGCATCTCTGAATCGGTGTAGATCTGTTAAAAAGAAAAATAGCTTTTTATTTCATCGTTTAGCACTCATCGCGACGAACAAGAGTCTTAAAGGTACCATGGGTCTGAAGTCAACCGTTCTCTTAGAAAACGACTTCAAACTTTCGTAAACTATTTTATTCCATGTGTCTACAGGGTGTCCCAAGGTGCTATGAACGTGAAGGGCGTGATTCTACATGAGAAATTAAGTCGAAAATATAGAATAAATTTTTTCCAATTTGACGGGTCGTTTTAAAAGGAAACGTCTTCCAACGAACCGAAACGAATATTCTCTTTTTCAGGCATTTTATGAGATACATAGCGAAACGGGGATCGGTCCAAAGATCAAAAGTGCATTCGCAACGCGGCGCTATAGGTGCTCTGCAAGTCCAGGACTTGTAACGAGAGCAGAACACGGGGGAATAGCTCTCTCCCCGAAAACACTTGGCCGAAGCATCCTCGTTTAGCCGGGGTCGTTCAGTATTCATGAGTATTTGTGAACTGTTTCTCGGCGGGTACACACACCTCGGCGGTTAGCATTCGAGCAAAGTGACCCGAGCACCGCCCGAGGGTAGAGTCGGTCGTCGGTTCGGACGACCCGGAGACTCGTGAATCGCTCGTCTGCAGATTCTTTCTGTTTTCATAACGACGACCAGCCTTTGGACACCCTCGTTTTTCATCGGAGCTTGATCGACCCCGATACCGGGGCAGATTAAGGTTTCAACGATCGATAACGCGGATAAGGGATTTAGCAAAGCGGTGGGCGGACAGGTTTACGACGCCGGGGCTCGATGATTATGGATTATGATATTATTTCTCGCCTGGCTGGCGGAGAACTACTCGACGACCCCTAGATTGCGACCGTTGTCTCCGGTGCTTAAAAAATGTTTCCTAACAAATTGTTCAACTTATTCCAGCATGCAGTATATGTTCTGTACTTGTTGGCATTTATCCCTGAAGCTTATGTCACTGTCAGAGTAGGTATATTGCAATCCCAGAAATTCCGATGACAAGAATCAAGTGAATAAATAAACTCCCTAATTGAAATCTGTCGTATAAAATCGCAAAAAATATTCGTATTAAAATGATCTACCCTTATTGCAACACGCAGTACATGTTTTATACACGCTGCCAAGTGTCCCTGACATTTTTTTTCCTTTGTCAGAGTACCTAGTAATTCAAGGAAACCTGAGAAACCGATCGCAGGAATCAGATTTGATTCTCCTTACCAATAAATTCTTATCAGACCTCCTAGCATCGAGCAAGGTCGCCCCAACGCAAGATTCCTCTGGTTTCCTGTAGACGACACTAGTTTTCATTTTTTATTCTTCCAGTTCCTTTTTCGTTCGGTTCCTTCAATCTGGAAGCATCCTTTTCAGTCTGCCCCCCTAGATAAATCTAGTTTGCTCCTGGAAAAGAGCAGCGTAAAACGCGAAACTAACGCGAACGGATTTCCTGGGTGAAGAGCCACCACGAAAATCCTCCCTCGAGATTCGAAATCTCGGCGACTCGGGCATTATTGATCATCGCTTTTGATACTTCGGTGATTTCGGGAACTGCAGACGCAGTTAGGCTTCCAATAATTTGCATCTTTTGCCACGATTTTCTAAAATTCTGCAATGTTTTTGAAATCTAAAATCAGAGCTTCCAGCGCATCACAATTTTCTTTCACCATTGGAATTCTTCTGAAATATTTTTGGATTGCTGAAATCAAAGATTGTAGTTCACTGCAATTTTATTTCACCATTGGAATTCCTCGCCAAATCATTTTTATTAATCAATATATTGTTTGCTGCACCAGTTTCATTCACTCCATACATCATTTGTTTTATTTACGGTAAAGGCAGAAGGCAGCAATTTCAATTAAAAAGTATTCCATTGTACTCTTCTTCGTTTACATTCCCTCCATTTATTTCATTCGCATTTACCTTCACGTTAATTAACTTTCACAGACAAAAATACGTTTCCGAACAGGATCTAGCCAATTTCAAGCGACTGTCATTTATTTCGCCAAGTATAATCTTGACTTCTCACACACCAAAAATAGCCTTTCCACAAGCTTTTCACTAAAACTAAATATCTCAATCTACTCGCAAATTATTCCGTAATCCACCTTCGTCGTTACACGATTTCGTAGCTGTCTATTTGGCTCGTTAAAAATTTGACGAGGTATTCGCATTGACGGTAACGCTCTCTAAATAATTTAGTCAGGATCGGTCATCAGCGGCGGCCGCGGCAACATTAATTAGTCCCGTGGTCGGTCGTGTATAACAATTCCCAAAATACTCGACGACAGTTGTTCGGGATCCCAACTGCGGGATCCGGGCACAGAATTCCATGGGAAGTCGAGTAAATTCCACGTGGCGCTACACCATTTCTCTGGCGGACGTTAATTCCCCGTAATACCCTTATCTCGGAAATCCCGCGACAAATTCGATTAGAGGGACAAAATTATAAGCGTCCTGGATCGGGACCACCCTCTCGAAGAGCGGCTAGCTCGCGATTATAGTCGTCGGTCGAGTCGATTGAACTCCGTTCTCGAGCGCCGACCGAATCCGCTTCGAAAATCCGATGTCGGCGAATTTTCTGGAGGGTCCAAGGACATCGGGAAATTTTCTAGGGACTCCAAGCGGGTCAGGATATTTTATTAGGGGATCCATAGATGTTGGAAAATTTTCTAACGAGTCTGAAAATGTCATGAAATATTCTGGGGGTGTCAGGGAATTTTCTAGGGAGTCCGAGGATGTTAGAAATTTTTTTAGAGGGTTCCAGGATGTCAGGGAATTTTCTAGAGAGTTCAGAAATATGCACAAGGCAACTTTGGCACCCCACGAGCTGGGATGATCGTTTTTCAAAAAATGTATCCAATGGACAGCTATAAATTGTCGTATCTGACCTCCCTCGCGCTTGATCCTTGACAATAAATCGTCCGAAAGCTATCCAGGCCATTGATCAATTCTTCCGGTGTTGTGGAACCCGAGATCGTATGTGAAACTTTGGTAAACAACTGCGATGAAAATGTGTGGCCACGGGAAATCTCTATCAGCCAAAAAAAGGTTAAACATTTGGACTTCAGTTTGGAATGAAATTGAAGATCTTGATTGATCTTCAATAATTTGAAGCTGCAGCTGAAATTGCAATTGTTGTACTCGTGATCCCCTTGCTCATTGTCCTGAACTACCAAGCCTACAATTAGAAAAATATAATCCTCATTTCAGGAAGATAATGGACACTGAGAAGAAAAGGTCAAAGTTCCAGGAAAATGTCATGCAACTCCCATAATCCAGCTTGTAGCCTCGATCACACGCGATCAGTGTATGTCTATATGTATTAAGTGGAATCTTTATCCTCGTCGAGATTGTTATACCTCGAGATAGTGACTGCCAGACGTTGTTCGGTTCCGCCGGTTCGAGGACGCTCGCGAGTAAAACGTTCTGCTCAACATGATGCATTCTTATCACTGGGAAAACTGTTTACGCCGTCGTCGTCGTCGTCGCCAGCACGTTCCAGCTTTGCAACGTGACGCGAAACTTTCTAAAGGCCGAAAGTGTTTTCACGCCATTCGGAAAGCCGTCTTCACCTTTTTTCGCGCAACTGTTGCTCTTTGCCATTTTGGCCGCTCCCTCTTCTTTTCCCGACGCTTCCTGGCTTTCGGTCCGTCTGTCCTAATTCCTACAGGTTTTCTTGCCCTGGTTCCCGATATTGGGCTTTCGAAATCTTGGACAAGCGAAAAGCTATCACTGGAGCTGCGCTGAAAAGTTACGTGGATCTTTCTACAAGCCCTCGAAAGATATCGATATTATCATCACGTTTATAATCAATTACGTTCGACTATTTACACTTGCTTTAAAGTGGAATTATTTTTAGAGATGTTATATTTAGCAATATTTGATTTCCACATCAATTCCGATTAGAAAGGGAGTCCAAGGATTGTTGAGAGTCCTTGGAGGCGTCTGAGAGCTTCCAAGGACTCTCTGAAAAAATCCAAGAATGCCAGGGATCCATAGAAGATGTTCGGAGATCCTGAGATTCTTTTAAGAACTCCTAGAGTTCATAATGATCTGTGAAATTAAACCATATATTTCCAAGACAATTTTTAGTGTGACCCGAGGGTTCTGAGAGTGCTTTGAAGGAGTCCGAAAATTTTATGAACCCTTTGAATAGGTTCGACGATCCTGAAGGTCTTTTGGGATGTTCCAATGTTCATAGATATCTTTCTGAGAAACTTAGAAGGTCCAGTATGAGCCTAAAGCGATTCAAAGGTTGCCATGGAATTTTTTAGGGAGTCCAATGATGGCGGAAAATTTTTTTAGAGGGTCCAATGATGTCAGGAAATTTTCTAGGCAGTCCAATGACGTAGGAAATTTACTAGGGAGTCCAAGGATGTTAGGAAATTTTTTAGGTAGTCCAAAGATGTTAAGGAATTTTTTAGGGAGTCTAATGACGTCAGGAAATTTTCTAGGGAGTCCAAGGATGTTAGGAAATTTTTTAGGGAGTCCAAAGGTGTTAGGGAATGTTTTAGGGAGTCCAATGACGTCAGGAAATTTTTTAGGGAGTCCAAGGATGTTGGGGAATATTCTAGGGAGTCCAATGATGTCAAGAAATTTTCTAGGGAGTCCAAGGATGTTAGGGAATTTCCTAGAGAGTCCAAGGATGTTAGGGAATTTCCTAGAGAGTCCAAGGATATTATAGAATACTATAGGGCCTTCAAGGATGTCAAACAAATTTTGTAGAGGGTCCAAGGACGTCAGGGAATTTTCTAGGGAGTCCAAAAATATCCTTCTATCACCTTCCAAAATATTCTGCCAAGTACTGAAATATTCACCTGAAAATCAATCACGATCCAACGATGTCTGGATATTCCTCTGATATTCCACTGCCTCTCGAGAGATAAATTTCAGCCAGTTTAGAGATGGAGCAAATGTCATTTAGCCTCGAGTGAAAATGTCGTCGTTTGCTAAGTAAACCGGAAGCGTATAAAAGACGTATCGGTCGTGCATCCTCGTAGCCTTTGCCGGTGCGGTTTAACAGTCTCTTTGAACTTCCGGTTGGCTGTTTGCTTTGTCCTCGACCGGGCAATACGCCGTTTCGAAATCACGGCTATAGGGAGAGAGAGAGAGAGAGAGAGAGAGAGAGAGAGAGAGAGAGAGAGAAAAGCGGCGAGCGCGGGCAGGGTTTCAATCGGCAAACAAACGGGGATCGTCGTCGTCGGCGTGTCGGTTCAAATGAGCGCCGGCATTTCCGAATCGGTCTCTCGCATTCTCCCGCCAGTTTTCCCTCAAAGCAACCTTCGAACGACGCGTTTTCACTCTTCCAGGGATTCTTTCGTCGACTAGCTGTTATTCGACGGGTTTCCCTCGGCTGCTTGTACGGGTCGGCGAAAGCTTTCACGGTGAAGTGTCCCTCAGGAAGATCTGCGCCGCACTTCCAGGCTGCTCCGCGGTAGAACCGGAAGCGAATGTTAACGAATTTATTCTGGGGGCAATCTGCTTTGATTCCGCTTTTGATCCTACACCGCCGCTGGTAACTCGTTTCGTTTATGCGCAACGTGAAATACAATTTCGCGATCCTCGAAACCATCCGGTTCAATCTTCGCGAGGATCTGTGTCAACCGGAATTCCTAATTGTAATTACACAACCTAATTTTCTGCGGTGCTTCTACCTTTCCCACGCATTTTCTCATCTCGAATTTCCATTCGATTTTCCCAGGAACAAGAGGAATGGAAAGTCTTCGCGCAAGAAAGACGCGAGAAGGACTCGTTTCCACGGCCGAGCCGCTTCGAACATAAAACTGTACGCTCTTTCACGCTCCGGAAAGCTTGTGCAGCACGCGGTAGACTTACAAAGCGGCAAAAGAACGGCAGCACGTACGAACGCCTCGTAAAAATGTGTATCCAAGGCTCGCTCTCGCAAGATTCTTCGTTTCCAACGGATTTGCATGTCGCTGGATCTACGCGGAATTGCCGCTCGAGAAGCCGGCTCCGCGTTTCTTACGCGATTACCGCTCGAGAGAATTTTCGTTGGAGTTCTCCGTTTGTTACCTGAAAAATCCTCGATCCCCCAAACTCCAGAGAAACTGCTCGGGAAATCCTTAGCCGAACTTTGGACAGCCTACGAATAAGAATAATCTCCTACGAGAGAAAATATATCCCTACACGCATTGTGATAGCTAAATATCGACAACAAAAGAGTACAATTTTATTTCGGTATGAAAGAAGTGAGCGACATTCGTATTTGACACTAATGCTGCTTTGAATGTTTCCTCAGAAATCGAGAAATTAAATGACGACTTTTATACTTTGGGTCAAAATAGACCCAGATCCCGTCGTCGGAGTATTAAGGGGGCAGATGTGGCCCCATTAAAATTATGCGAATAATTATTTAATGTGTAATTATTATAGTATAACTATCGCATCGCATTGTTAAAGTACATTTTGAAGCTTCATTTAAGGGTCAATGGTAAACTAACAAATCGGCTACTTTATTTTGACAGATTCGGTATTAGTAAACTCTGTTTAAATGTTTTATAACGACTCTACACGATATTATGGAAAAAAGGTTAACGCAGCTGCGATCTATGACCTTTCAGCTCTTCGTTTGTATGAAATTTATAATGTTCCCGGAAGCGTAGGTTCCGGAGACTGGAAAAATGAAACTGTGTTATCTGCACATCTGATAATCCGAGGTATCGATCCTGTATCTCTCTGAAAAGGATTCCGCGTCGAAAATCAAGAGGCAAACAGGCAGCGGGGGTCGGCTTTCAGGGAGAAATGAGCTGGATCGGTTTTCTTGGATAGAAAACGAAGAAAACGGAACCGGTCTTTGTCGAGTTCGATTAAAACTGCTTCCTCCGCTCGGATGATCAAACATTTTCTTCTGTATCCCTTCCTCGGTTTCGTCCTGAGCTCCCAGAAAACCCTCGTTCCACTGTATCCTGTTTCGAGCATCGAACGTCGCAAGATCAAGGATTCCGACGTGCTACACGCCTTGCTGGATAAGGTTCCAAATGCGTCGTGAATTGAGACGTCTTTCCGACTTGGTCCCCTCAAAAAGAAAATTTTTTTCCACTTTCATACTTCAATAATTCCTCAACGGATTCTAGAACAGTTGTGAAACGGAGATCTCTGCAAGATTTAATGTGAAACGCTTTTTATTTATTTTAAAACAGCGTCGGAAATCACATTTTTAATGAAACTGTGACAAACGGGCTTTATATTATTTACAAAATTAATTATTCAATCGTGTTGCCTGGACTGTTCTACGAATTTCGTACATGGATTGTGTAATATAATTAGACTGCAGATTTGATGCATTTATAGCAAAAATGGGTGGCTGTAATTTCAAATAATAAAAAGATCAAAATAATTCCTGTCTTACAATTAATGTATACGATTTTCATTTTGCATACAGATCCGCAGTACGGTAATAATCATTAACAGACACCTTTGGATTGAACGTCGTAAAACGTTTAGTAACCATGGTGACTGGTTATTTGATCATGTTTGAGCAAGTTTGGCGAACCGTTATACATTAGAATTCTTTCCTGCTCGCACGGAATCGCAATAAAACTTTCAGGAAAGTTGTACCTATGAAACACTTCGATCCGAAACCAACTAGGTCTAGTTTTGCCTCAGTTTGCGCAAGTGTTTGCCCATTTCCGCGGGCACCTTGGAGCCGGTAGGTGTCAAGGTCGCCGAATTCCGGGGACGCAACGCGAAACCGACTCGATCGAACCGTGAACGGCAGAGATTGGATTAACCGAAAGCTTAAAGAGCGGAAATTGTGCTCCGCAAATTGGCGGGTTGGCGCGTGGATGCAGAAAATTAAATGAAATATTCACGGTGAACATGGGGAAAATGAACGCGTCCACCGGTGTCAGCGTTTCGGTGCGTGTTTTTCGGTGCGGTTGTTTTCACGCCGGAAAAGGCACAGGGCCGTGTGCATCCGTTGCCAGGATGCACGTCGAGAATTTCGCGCGTGCATTTCCATCGGCATTGATCGCCGTCGGTGAGACACACTGGCGGACAGATCTCTTTTCGTGTTTGTGTCGGTGTGTCGGCGACAAATTACCAAACGTTGCGACACCTATTCGACCGGTTGCTAACGGCTCTCGACACACAAAATGCACGTTTAATGCACCGTGGTCCCTTCGCAGACCTTCGTTTGCTGGTCCGCTCCGGAGAAACTGGGTCACGATTCTGTCATTCGTCAGCGAATATTTTGTCATGGTATCGATCTGCCTCGGCTTATTTCACCGTCCCGCGGCTCGCAGCACACTTTACCATTGTCTTCGCCTCTTCTCGTTTAGCCGGCGAGGAGGCCTGTAATTACGCGACGACGAAAATTATTTGCCGCGATTACGCGCGGGAATGCGCCGCACGCGGGACACTGGTCGATACTGGATGCTGCTCTAAGTAGTAGCGGTTCCATTATGGTCAGACGCGCAGACACATAGCTGCTTTTTACTGCTCGCCTTTTTTACCGTAACATTAAATTTATTGAGCACGATGGCTAGAGTGCCGTCTGAAGAGAGGTATAAGTAGCAAAGACTGCTCTAAGTAGTTTCAGTCCGACCGTGATCAGACATATTGACATCAATATTCTTCCCAAATAAGGTTAAATTATTTCATACGTAACCATGGTTAGAGTGGTGCCTGAAGAGATGTATGGATAAGTAATGAAGACTTCTCTCAGTAGTCTCAGGTCGACTATAGTGAGACGCAGGAACATACAATTTCATTCTAAACAAGATTTAATTATTTTACATTGACCAATGATTACAGATATTGAAAGAGACTCGTCAGTAATAAACTCGTTTCTGTCTAAGATTACCTTCGATCAAAAACATGGATACAAAAATTCATTTTTAACAACGTTGAATTGTTCCATACAAAATGATAGTTATTAGAGTGACACTAAATGAGAGTCGTTAATGAATTATGAATTTTTGCGCATAATAGAAACTTTCTGTGTCACTTACCAAGAGCAGAATTTCAATGGAAATATATGTCTCCTCTTAGTAATTTTAATTATACATTTTTTAAAATATTACTGCAAGAATGTATTCTACCTGTTTTTGGGATGAATGGATACAGTCCGCAGTCTGGTCATCAATAACAAATAACTTTCCATAAGTAGGCTCAGTCTAGATATAGTCAGACGTACATAATATTTCTTCTTTCTATGAGATTCAATTGCCCTCCATGAAATAATGAATACTTCGTTGAAATTTAACTAAACCAACACCTAATCTTTCTTATCCACAAAAATTGATTGCTACCAATAATACAAATAACTAGAGGAATTTAGAAAAATTAGAGGAATTGATTGATATCGACGTGTAATTTCCAAAATTGTTAATGAAAGTAGGAAATTGATTTGATTCTTTACCATAAACATGAGATGCTCAAAAATGGCTACAACAGAAAACGTGTATGAAGTTTGTATTTTCGACGCTTTCCACCAAAAAGATCACAAACAGAATTATGCTAAAATTTAGTGTGTCGATGTAGGAGGTTGTATGTACTTGGTGAGCTCTCATTTTCACGGTAGCTCGGCACGTCCTCCGAGCCCGAGCGTCAGGAAGCAGGATCCCGAGTACGAGTCGATCCTCCAGTGGAATAGGTCAAACATATACCCGGTACGCGCGATACCGTACCCGTTGCAAGCAGTCGCGTCACGTCGCCGATCAGCCGGCATGATCTCAGATAAGGGAAGGATCGTTCAGTTGTCTTTCAGGTGGCGATCAATAATCTTTCCGGTCGTATAAATATAGCCGGTATTGATTTTTCAGGTTGCAGCTGGCCAGCCTTTCAGTCACGATGTCAATATTTCAGGCAAAAACTCGCGAAAATAAGCGATGTCCCTTCGAGTTATGAATCCGATTTATCGACTGAGACCGGATCGTCGCTTATTACTGGATCCTCGCCGATGAATTATTCATAGGGAGACATCTATAATTTTGACTTCCCGCCGTTTATCTGTCGAACGATTCGAAATAGATGATCGCGCCATAATTTCAGCTGTACAGGTTGACTGAATATTAATAGTCCAATTACAAAAAAAAAAAAAAAAATATGGGTGATTCTCCATAAAAAACGAGTCAAAAATGTAGAACCAAATTTTGTGTCAAGACCGTTTATTTTTGAGAAAAACGAGATTCCAAATTATTGCTACTTCTCTAATGGGTACGTTTTCGAAGTTAGTTTTCCCGAAAACAAAGCTTTCGATAAAAAATATCATTCTACATTTCCGGTTCATTTTTTCATGCAGAATCACCGCCACTACTCGCAAATATTGCAGTGCCCTGTATTTCGCGAGAAATCGGGTACCCGGCCAATAATGGCCTGTAGGATTTAGTTCGACGGACGCAAAGCGTGTTCGCGAGTAATTAGCGGACAGAATTTTTCTCGGGGCGTACGTGTGCGGGCGTGTCCCAGTAATTGAAGCGGGTACGACCCGAAGAACGCATCCTGACCTCGTTCCCAGGTGCCTCAAACCGCATCATCGCGGAGCAATCGATCATTCTGGCCGGAAAATGGGACACGTTGTCGAAGAACCGCCGAAAAAAGCGGAACCTGTCGAAAGCGGTATTGAAGGGCTGGCAAAACTCGTCTCGCAAGTTATCCTGATCGACGATGGGGCAGGATGCAGCCAGAAAAATCCATTAAACAAACAGAATGACCGTGGAATCCCTTCTCACTGTTGTCGGTGCCATGTTACCATTCGATTCGATCGTTTTTCATCTAATTCTCCGCGACCTCGTGCAAGTTTTCTATTCTCCATTCTCATCGTATTCGTTCCAGCGACGGTTTTTTGTCCTCGTTTCCTTCTAATTTACGATCTCGCGCTTTCGCGAAAGTTCCCGTCTCCCAATAGCTTTTCTATGTTCTCGCTCTTTTCTTATCACCGGCGCGTTATGATCTATTCATGGCTCCCAATGCAGAACCTACTCGGAAACATTTAGCCTTTTATTTTTGTTTTAAAGAGTAGGGTTTCAAGAAAGTGCTTTTACAACAGAATAGACTCAATGTTGACGAGGGTATAGTGATTTTAAATTGGAATGACGTGCGAAAACTTGTGCAGAGTCCTTATTGATGAATTCTTTGAATGATGGTTCAGGATCTGCTTGACCGATTGACTTCAATCTTTACACCTACAGTACACCTGTTATTCACATTCAGTACTACAATTATATCCAAATAATTTTTTTTTCATTTTAAAAATCGCAAAATATAGAAAAATTCAGTAGAAACTCTATTTTCAAAATTTCAGCAATATTCCAATTTTTTATTTTTTTTTACTATGGTACTCCATGGAACGGTACTCTATGGAAATCCATTTCTTGTGTCAGTGAAACAGAACTGTTGCAATTATTATGAGTATTTCTTGCTTTTTCCATTTACGATCACAAGACATACTAAATCGCTCGTAGCAAGCTCAGTTTTGCTATCCCATTGTTGAAAAAATTTTGGAACCTTGTTAAAGTATAGACAAAAACATCCATAAAAGTCCTACAACAGAAGTCTGCATAGTTTCCCAGTAAACAAATTAGGAAGTCGGTCTAAAGCGAACTAAAATATGTGTTTAAGTAGAATAGGAGTTGATTGGTTCCGGTGTTCGTCCCGTTCCCTCTCTCATTGCAATTTATCATCCGAATGTAAAACGGCCTTGTTTCCTGGCTGTTCCACTTCGCAGCGGACATCGCGCTGGGATTTACGATGTTGTCGAGCCGTAATATATACGACAGAAAGTTGAGCTGGCGGCGTGTGCGTCACGCGGCGGCTAATTCTAATTTCGGAAACTTTTACCTTTACGACAGCTCGTAATCCGATGTTCGCACTGTTCCTAAATGAGTGTTTGAGTGTACCTAAATCCGGTAGAACCTGCGAGATCAGTGATTCGACAGAGAGGAGGGGAGAAACGTCGAACGTGAATAGCGATCGAATAGCTTTCGAATGAATCGTAAAACGTAACGCGTTTCGGATGTGTCGTTACGAGAATAGCGCGCCTATTCTCTCCGAAAATTATGAGAGGCTGAAGGAAGTCGTTCGCGTGGTCCGACCGGAGTTAGGCTGCCCTAACTGCCGCGTGTAGTGCCGTAAAGTTATTTAGCTTCCTTTGATCCCTGTATTTTTCATTTGTTTCATGTAGTCGAAACTTCTATAAATACCATGTAGGACATTCTAGAATTAATAATTTAATAAGAATCATAACATTCTTAGATTATAATACTAATTTTATACTTTTTATGGGTGAAATTCTCGACATGGATCATATTATAGTTGTTTAAATGCTTTCCGAATAATATTTGGAAGAGTATAAGCAGAATTTTCTGTGCGTCTGATTTTTGGCGAGTTGATACTACTTACAAGAGCTGATTATTACTGACCAGGTATATTGACTCTTTTATTCATATTTTCTGAGCTAGCAAACAATGTAATTTTATGGTAGAAAACCTCGGTTAAAATTTCTACTCCTTGTCTGACCATTTTTGACTGGAACTACTGAACGGTTCCTCTATTATTGACTTGTCTCACTAGACGTCAATCCGATGAATCGTCTTTCAAGCAACAGTGTCCAAAGACAGATCTGTTCTCTCCAAAATATTTCCTAGAATAAATTTTGGAAGCTTGTGAAGTCACGTACAATTCGTCGAATCGTTGGTCCGTTTGTCGCGACGGTCCCAGCGGTGACAAAACGGGAAAAGTCGAGGCAGATCGAAGGGGCAGCGTCCTTCGCAACGAATGCAAATTAAATGTTGGCAATGGTTGTCGCCGGGCGACAAAAGCGCGAGAAATGCTCTCGAGCAGCTTTCGAAATCGCGGAATCCCCCAACAGTTCGAAGTTTCGTCACGTTTCCCGACTTCTAGGTCGAGTTGAACGTACGTGTCCCCGGCGTGCTTCCACGCGAATCCTTGACCACGAAGGTGGTTATCATCGGTCGAAAAATTCGCTTGTCATTCCAACATCGGCGAGAACAATCGATCGCGTCCACTATCCTGTATGTGCATGCCCGATCTCGGAACGGAGTCGTGCATTTTGTCTCGGGTTCCAGGGATTGTTTATTCCAGCGACTTTTCAAGGATTTGCACGATATCAATTTCTTCGACGCGATGGAAACCAACAGGATAGAAATGCACGGGATTCCGTCAGCTGACCCGAAGAATTTTCATTTTTCTTCGATCGCTCGATACCGGAGGAACATTCTGGTTCTCTCGCGTGTGCATTCCGAAATTGTGCATCGACGAGAAATATTGTGCTCGGGTGCATACGAATTTAGGGGTAACGCACTCCCACGCGTGCCAGTCGCCTAGACGTAATTTAATAGCGACGAATTTAGCTTGAACTATGCGTTCTGTGCTGTGGAAAGTTACAATACTGTCCGCTGTTTGCAGAATTATTAATAAGAATGTTTGCAGAAATTCGCGTTTTCGTAGACGAAGTTTAACAAGCCGAGTAAATAGAATTTCATTTAACGTAGTAGTAATTCTTTTGGGAAATGGCGAGAAACCTTATTCAATTATGTGGAACTTTGAACTTGAGAAATTTTACAATTGCATCAATATCGGCAAATATATTACCGTTTACAATGTCACTTTGTTGTGCAAATTTTAAAGTGCATTTGAAGCGGAATATCAATTCTAAATGTACAAAAAAATGTAGAATTCTTCTTCCTTCTTAAAAATGATAAAAAATTGAGAACAAGGGATGGAGAAAATTGTCACAATATTTTGTTACCCTTTAAGGTACGAATGTTTGACCATCGCAAAATAATCTTGAATTGCAGCTAAAGCGAAAACAAAAATCAAATAAGAACATTCTATTTGATCACAACTGAAATGAAAATGCATGATCCTTTGTTAAAATGCATCTCACGAGAGGTTTCTTCGACTCTTTACTTTGTCCCATCTCCCCTTTATTGCAGTAAAAAAAAATCAATTAGAATTCACATGCACAACTCATCGTTTTATTTTCACCATTTTCTCTGTTGTGTGCACGTACGAATACTTGTCCTCTTTGTCTCGGGCATCGAGGAAGAAAATCAAATTATTCACATTACGTTTTCATGAAAAACGGAGACTGGCCGAGTAAATAAGTTACAAACATAATGGAACGGACACCTCGAACCTGCCATGAAGGCATCAGCGTTGAGTACACGGGGCTCTTTCGTATCCCCAAGTGGCGGATCGTCGAACGGCCGACAGTTTAAAATATCGGAACGACAGCGAATAGGTACCGAGGAGCACGAGAATTCAGAATTATGGGAACGCATCGGAGCGTAGTTTCCTTTCCTATAAGTTTTCAGTGCGCGAGGTTATAAAAGCCGCGCGACGGCATTCCGGAATATATGGTCGGGACGCGGCAGAATGAAACTGCCGGGGCGTGTCTTTATGCGAACGCATTAAAATTTTTAATGCCGAGTAGTGAACGGTCCTGATATCGTTCGCGACGATCGATGGCCAGGTTTGTCCTCGTATGTCGAGCCAAAACGTCTCTGTCTCTGAGAGAAGAACACCATTTCGCGAAACCGAAGCTCGATCTGCGAAGAAAATAATTTCCTGCTTCATCTGTGCATTGTATTTCGTCTTGTTATTTTTTGTTTAATTATTCATTACATTCTTTGGGTGAAACATGATTCATGTCATAAAAGAAAAAAGTGTGTATGTAAAATTTTAGTTTAACCTGACAGGAAGAAATATCGTAAAGTTCATACTTAACAGATTTTGTTTGACAATGTTCGTTGCCAGTCAGACCATATTTTATGTGGTTAGAGTGTAACGTTCTTTGAGGTGTTCAGTATATGTTGGAAATCATTTTTCATATCTTGTATATTGGAAAGAGAGTATTATTATCACTTTAACAGAGTTTCTCCGAGAGTTTCTAAGACGTCGCAACGATCAGGACACGTAGACGCGGCTCTATCGATCCTGAAGCATAATTTAAGCAATAACGGAGTCACCGAGCCACCATCTTGCTCGATCTCTCAATTATGGTCCCGGTCGAACGTGGTCACCTGTGGAACACTATTAACCGGATACTTTGACAACACCCGACCGGAATAGAACAACCTCTTTTGTGCGTAGTATTGTCGCTAATGACGAGTGCTATCAAAGTGCGAGCAATTACATTGTGCAAAACTTCATTTACATCTTGCACCTACGATTCGTTACAAAAATTAATATGATCAATCAATTATATAATCATTACTAGATTACAGATTTTATGCATTTCTGACGAAAATGGGTAGAAAAATTTAAAACAATTTTTTAAAACTACTACGGAAATTAGAAAATTCCCAAGTGGCTACTGTGTCTTGCAATTGATACAGACCGTCTCTGCGTAAAGATCCGCAGTCTAGTTGTGACACAAATTGCAACATTTGGCGAACAATCTGATGTCACGAGGTACGAAAGTGACTTTTTTGCGAAAGGTTACTTAGAGTTGAAATTCACTGTAATAACGGAGTGGAGCGCAGTAGCTTGCGATTCAGTGGTGGTGGTTGAAGATGTGCCACGAAAGTTGGCAACTTGGAGAGACCAAGGAGGTGGCCTTGGACCACTTTATTAGAGGTTTAACGGCTCAATGAAGCTCGCATCGGGAGAAACCACTCGTAACGCTGTTGTTCGCCGGAACGGTCCGCTGCCATTACGTAATCCGATAAAATTGCGAGAAACGAGGGAGACAACGAGAGCCAGAGAGAGAGAGAGCGAGAGAGAGAGAGAGAGAAGAGAGATACCGGGAACAGGGTGCCGCGGGTGGGAAACGAATTTTCGTTGATCTGCGTGTTCGAGGTCAGGTTCATTGCCAGCCACTTGTGTCGCGGCTAAACGAGTAGCTTCACCTCCGATGCTTCTATTCGAGAATTCACAAGGTGGTCTGCAATTTCGCTGTGATCGATATCCACGATAATTTCATGCGGCCTGAAAACCCTCTTTTCTTTAATATCAACCTGCCCCGGCGAAGCTGCGCGGCATATATTACTAAATTTTCATACAAATTTAGTAATTTCCGCGGTGTCGTTCGAAAGAGAATTAAAAGTTTCGCGTCGGGTAATGCGCGGAATAATGTAACCGGGGGAAAAAAAGGTTGAGTCGCTCGGGATTCGGGGTTGAGTAGAGCGATGAAATTAAGTGGGTGGATTCGACGTGGAAGGACGAAGAGAAAGTGTGGGATGAACTTTTCTTCTTCGGGGTTCCGTTTTCGAGAAATTTTAGGTGAGAGTGCGGCTTCCGGCGTGCAAGTGGAAAAGTCGAGCTTTGGTCAGACATCCGAGATTTTCTTTAATAAATCCGGACTCGGTGGGAATATTCTGACGTAACTTTTTCAGGATGTAGTGAAGCGGGCTGAGATTGTGTTCCGCACCTTCTGGAACCATTTTTCTTTTAAATATTATAAACGAAAATGGAGGAATTTTAAAGACTGACTCTCTTAGTCTTCGTCCTTCTAGATCAATTTTTAAGGAACTGAAGAATATTCCATTGTTCCATGCAACTCAAACGGTGCATCAGAATTGGTCCACAAAATCTGATCTACAAATCTTCATTACGCACCTTCCTCTTTACATATTTTTCACTTCAGTCACTTTTTTTTTTTAATTTTTCGATCGAGAGAGATTTTGTAACTGGGCGAGAAATCATGTTTTTTTTGGGAGGGGGAGAGATCGGTGCATCCCCTAACATGATCAGCAAGTGGAATAGTTGTCGTTCAAAGGCGTCACCCGCAGGGTGCAGTCTAACGACGCCCTCCCCTGCACTTTCGACGCCGCAACGACGCTCTGCGCCGACATTCCAGACAGAGCTTTTCTTAATTCGACACTGGCGACCTTCCTAGACAGAGAGAGAGAGAGAGAGAGAGAGAGAGAGAGAGAGAGAGAGAGAGAGAGAAGGAGAGACAAGCAGAGGTGGAAAACCAGGCGGAGCCGCACTCGAGAAATTCCTGGAATTAGATCAAGCCCTCCCTAACGAGGAAGTAATGAACGAAGTGAAACTTCAGAGCACTATGGCCCCTCTTTGACGAGGAGTAAGGACTCCTCGAAGGATCCTCGCCAGAAGGATGAAAAAATTCAATTGGTGCTGCACTCTGTCGCGGGAAGGGGCTCTCTGTCGTCTCGTCATTCAGCACTGACATCTTTATTCTGGCACCTTTGACAGTTCGTGAACCGACTCGCGAATCTCAGATTTCGAGGCTCGCCCAGAGACGAAAACTGTCTCCGGTTGAAAATTCCACTCTGCTTCCTCTCTATCGTTATTTATCTCGACCAGTTAAACACGGGGGTTGGCATAGTGCAGATTCTTGTTTTCCCGAATCGTTTTATATATACCCGAAGTGAAGGCGAATTTATTTTGCTGACGAAAGGGTTTTCCATGCTGAATGTAATGCGAGGAAATCATTGCTAATCTTTACAGATTGGTGGCTAAATTTATCGTATTGGTCGATAAATTGCAGCTACTCAGTTTTGCCATAAGCGCAAAAAATTCGCATTAGTATCAATTGTTAATACTTCCTTGCTAACAATAGGTCTTCAGTTCGTATTCAAACTTTCTAGGGACTTAATTCCGACGACACTTTCTTCCGCAATAAAACGAAGTTTCCTTAATCCCGTACCTTTGGTCGTGCTTCTAATTGCCTGGAAGTACAGTAAATTCATTCCTCCATAATTAGAAAAAATTACCCCCGTGCATCTTCCCGTTTCTCTGAAACTTCCAGGACAATTTTGTTAGAATTCCGAGGAAACGGCGACATGTTCGCTGGAATGAGAATATTGTAACTTTTTTAATACGCGTGGGCGTATCCAAATTCTTGTCAGTATTACGTTCAGTAGACACTGCCACCGTTGAGAGTGGGCCGACATTTAGCTGCGGCAGCTTGCAGCCATTGTCGTCGGACAATTTTTTGTTTCAGCGAAGAAGAAGGTGCAATGCATCTAACAATAATTCAATACCTATCTCTGCACAAATTATACTCTTTGCAATTTTAATTTAATTTAATGTATTTTATTTTATTTTTCTATTCGCTTAAAATTATGTAATTTAGGCACACCAAAATAATCAAGCAAAGAAATAAATTTCTATATTTCATTCTCGTCCGCTGAAAATACTGAAGAAAATTTTTTTATTTTGCACAAAAATTCACAGTCTAGTAACTAAAAGTGTACCATGAACAGAGACGCGAATATTGTCCCCAATTTTTGCCCGTTTCTGCCTCGATTTTCGCCAAAGAAAAAACATGTCGGCTCCACTTGTCTCGTCAACGTTGACCGCTCCAGATAGAGGATGCGATTGGCATGGTCCTGGTCCTTCGTTCCTATCAGAATCATCCTCGACATGTCTATCCTTTTGCTGTTCGGCGCACGTTCGTGCGAAAAATGTTCGACGGATTTATGGTCAGCCTTCGACAGCAGCAGGGTCGAGGGAGGAACAAACTGCTAGGAAACAACAAAATTTTATTTCTCTTGCAACAATACAACGTTCTGGCGAGGTTGTAAACTCCCTGCAGGCTGGCTATCGATTTTCTCGCGAAAAGGATCTGTCCACAAAGGATTTCCATTGGAATACGAAAGTGAATGTCCTGGGACCCTGCCCCTGCAATTTTTATGCCACAGCTTTTGGCGCATTTTGCATCCCCGGCCAAAAAATGCAGAAAATGATAGCCACGTCTTGAAACACGTTTGCGATAAGGGCAATACAGTCTGGTTTAGAACATTGGCTGCTTTAAAATAAGATTACTTGTCCCAAGAACCTCAGTGCTCAGAAAAATGATTAAAACAGAGTAAACGAGTACACTTTATATCAAGTATCCCAACATTTTTCTTAAAAGTTACCTGAAGATATATCATTCTGTCAGTCTCGACAGTAGAAAATTTAAGCACACTTCGTTCAGATCTCGAGCGGAGATAAGCAATGATTTACAACGTTACTGAATAAAGGGATTTTCCTGCTCCTTTGACTAATTAGCTCGGGAGACAACAGTGTACCAGCGAATCCCTGGGTTTTCTCCATTAGTCTGAAAAGTAATTAACGCAAATTTCGTATTCTAGTTGTATCATTAATATTTCCAGCAACCCACTGCACTCTAATTAAAATCTCGGCTGGGAGAGTTGCACGAACTTTCTCAAAAAATTTTCTGGAGCCTGACTCTGCTTGAAAAATTCACTTGAGGAATCCGAGCGATTGTTCACACAATAAGATAAATATTCCTAATCAGGGCGCAGCTAAACAATTAAGGTATCAGAGCGCGAGGCTCTCGCATCAGCCTCGATCCGTTAATCGCGATTAATCGCGGCCGTTGCGTTAATTCGGATTTTCAATTCCGTGAACGAAAGACGAGCCCCGAAATAATATCCACGCGCCTGCGCCCCGCAAACGAGCACGATTTATTTGATTTTTCACCGTGCCGGAGCCACTAGTCATTCCGCTTTCGTTAAACCCCGGCGACCTGCAAATATTTCTCGTGGCCCCGTGGGTGTCGTTGCAGCCATGCAACCCTGTAAAACTCGAGGCGGAGAACTTTAATGTCGGGAACGTGCTAATTATGCTTGGCCCGTTTAATTTTCAATCGCGAGTCGCGGTTTACGGGGCACGTGACGCTGTACACACCACGCGAACCCCCTGAAAAATTCAGTAAAGCTAATCCGGCGGAACGATGCTTCGGAAAATTGCACTTTGTGCTTCGAGAAATCCGTGAATTTTCCATGGTCGGTGGTCCGGTCGATTCGCAATTTTCCCGGAAAATTAGAGAAAATTTTCCTGAAGATGTATTTAACTTCTGGCTCAATTTTTAGAGCAGCTTCTCTGCTTCACTTTTTGGGAATTTAAAGCACTTACTTTGGGAGAAATTTGGTTACATTTTTTTTTCAAATTTAGGGAATTTAATTTGGTGGAAACGTGGTTCCATTCTTTAGAATTTAGGGCATTTTCTTTCGAGGTAACTTTGTGAAATTTTGTAAAATTGGCGTTATTTTCTTTGGGGTAAATTTGGTTCATTTTTTTGGAAAAGGGCATTTAATTTCGGGAAAAGTTGGTTCAATTTTTGGAAATTTAGGGCATTTTATTTGGGGGAAACTTGGTCCAACTTTTGGAAAGTTGGAGCCCCTCCCATGCTTGAAATTCGGTTCAATTGGCAGTGGTTTGCTAAATACGAGCTGGGTAATACGATGTTAACTCTCGCGGGATCGGGCGGCACCGAGCAATTAGGCGAGCGGCTCCTCAATTTCAGGATTGAGTAGCACGAACATGATGCTCCTTGATTCAGGAGGAGTCCTGTAACCAGGGAACAATGCCACTTTGCATCGGAAGCTCGCGTCCGTCGTCCAACGACGAGCGTGTTGAAGCGACGGGATCCGAAGCGGAAAAATGGGCGTTGAATCGAAACGCGACGATGCAGAAGACCGCCCCGGACGAAATGAATGCTGGACGAGAATGTATACACCCGTATACACAGGTTTCCCCTTTTTCTTCGCCGGTACACCTTTTCATCTGGCCACGTTTGTTGCGCAGATTCGACTGTTGAATTTCGGCGCCGACACTCGCCTGAACGAGGTCGCTGTACAGGAATCATTTCTGAAAGTACAGAATTCTTCGAGGTCTCGCTAGTATTGAATTCACTGAATTTGCTACAAAGTTTGTTCTAGATTTCAACATAATTGATTACTTATGGGCCCCCCTAATATATAATTTATAACTTCTTTGTAGGTATCTGAAACCGAAAAATCATTTGTTTAGCAGATAATCTGTGTTCAATCGACAGAAGCATTATGAACAAGCTGAAAAGTGTTTCTGAAAGCAATTTGTTGCAACTCGCGAATCAATGAATCTGAACGAACTTTATGAGTCTGTCGGTGATTCATTTTTATAGGAACACGTTTTGTGTAGCTGAGTATTCGGAATAGGTTGTTAGGTTAGCGTTTGTTGTTAGGTTAGAAAGACAGGACAGACAGTGTCTGCATCCGCGACAAACCCACGGGACCAGAGAAATACCTGTCCGCGGTGCCGAGCTCTCTCGTATCGACTGAAACGTCGTTTCCCGGGCCGGGAAATTGACGTGAAAGAGAAGCGTGCACTTACTCGTCCGCTGGTAGTCCTGCAGAGAGGAGAAACGATCGCGAGGAACCGTATGATTTCGTTTGAAAATACGATGGAACGAGACCGTTCCATGCCAGAAGAAATAGAGAAATGACGACGAGAGACGGTGGGGGGGGGGGGGGGAGTCGGAGAAAGCAGCATTGTTCGCGAGTCTGCTTCGCGTTTTTCGTGGCAAGCTGCGACGCAAACATCTGTGCACAGTCTTTCCAGAAGACGTACGAGCGTTGCGGGTCTCGTATCGATCGGAAAAACTCGTAGGAGAATTAAAACTGCACCCTACGCGGCGATTATCCCGCGGAAAAAGATCCGCAAGCTCCTCGAGACGCTTTCCGTCACGTTCTCTGCGATTTTCCTGAATTTCCTCGGCCTGCGAAACATCTTAGAAACAACAAACGAAAAATTCTGAACACGATTTTTATGAGTATATCGATTTTTTCGTTGTTGTTTGTTTGTCTATTTTTCTGTTTCGGAATGTTGCAAAATATTTTGTCTGCGAGCGAAATACCGTAGGATTTATTTTATAATTCCTCGGTAAATTATTTTATAATCTCCGTCGTGTTCTCTGCAAAACAACAAGCGAAAATTTTTTTGCATTATTCGCTTTTAAATGAAGTCGAATTTTAGGTTGCTTTTCTTCCTCGAATGAAAGTTTATCCATTTTCTGTTTTCAATTGCGGTAGAATGCTTCATACTATCGGATTACAATTTATTTATTTAAAACGCGATGCTGTGTATTTAATTGCTGAGAGCTAACTCATCTAACATTTTAATCCCAGAAACATAAAATCCGACGTTGTTATTAATTAGAACGTTTTAAATTGTAAATCGAAGGTGAGGAGATTTACCGTGCAGGAATTTTTCAATTGTGCGTCAAGTCCGCCCCAATTCGCGCAATAATTCCGCGCGGAAGGCCCGGAAGTTTGAATGCCGTTGTAGAATTTAAGCAGCCGCTTTTATCGCGCAATAATTAATGAATCGAGTTTCGCCTCAGTCGCGAGAGTGAATTTTATCAGCGAGAATTCCTGTCGTTTGTTTCTCTGCGAACGTAAACGAACACAATACCGGGCACAGTTTCTAGATAAATTTGCGGCCCTTAATTAGGTGTCTAGTTTGGCCCAATTTCCAGCGGAAAATATTAATGCGCGCGGCAAGGGTTGCGAGAAACTTTTGAGCTTCGTTCGGGATTGAATAGCCGGTTTGTTTTATCGCGCGCGGTCGTAACCGATGAAGCAAGTTTCGCACTGCGCGAGAACAAATTGGTATCGGGAACAATTTCGGTCGTTTGTTCCCCTGGTGATCCAATTCTTCATGGTGTCCTTCCGCGGAGCACAACCAAAAATGAAGGAACGCCCCCGCAAGCTCCTCCGAGACAGGCCATTCTTCGAAGCTCTGCTTCACGCATACAAAACCGGCGGAGAAAGCGAGACTGCGTAAGAAACGTACGTCTTCCGAGATTAAATGCAACTTCAAAAAATGCCAAAAATATTTTGGAACACCCTGTCAAACCCTTATAATATTTCCTCTTCGCCGAAGTGAGATAACGTGTGCCTCACGATTAAATCACATGAAAATTTAAATTCAGCGATTTTCTAACATTTCCCTGCAACGTTGGCACACCTAATAAAAATTTATAGTTCGATTAAACTCCCAAGAAACGTGACAAAGATCAGTCTTGCAAGTGTACAGGTACAGTTATTTCTCTATACATGTCGCCAAGGACTGATATTCTCTCGATATCCATCACTACTCTCGTCTTACTTCACGGGACCGAAAAATTTTAACTCCTCAAAGGCCTGATTTTGTGGAGAAACAAAAAACAGTCCCATACTGCTCACAATTTACTCGCACAAAAATTTTCCGAACCTCCCGTACCAGGCAAAAGTTTCCGGTATCCACTAACAATAATTTTCATATACAATTAAATTGATTTCATTAGTCTGCGACTCTTCGCAAGGAAATAGAGTCGTCGTAGTATGTCAAGTTCTACGAATTCGTCTACAAAAGCGAATTCCTCGCGGAAGTCCGAGGTCCATAATACCATAGTAATTTAATCCAACATAAATCGCGGCTGTCGAGACTCTAGCAACGAAAGGGGTCGCCAGAAGCGACGCTCGCGCGACTTAGACGGTTCCTGTGATTCTATCTCGAAGCCACACCCTCCAGACTGCGACTTCCTGTCTGCAGTTGCACTTCAAAGTTCCAAAGGTGTCGCTTATTACTTCGAATCCTGTTCTGAATCATGTTCTTCGAGAATCGGATTTCTCGAGGTGCAAAGACGAGCGCAAACAGGAATATTTATCAATGCTTATATTTCTTTACTCTGAATTTCCTCTTCCGAATATTTATCGATGCTTATATTTCTCTGCTGTTCGAATTTGGTATCCACTCCATTTAAGGAACTCCATTCAATTCTTTGGTATTTGAAGTTTATTTCAAAGGCGAGAGTGTCACTGTCTTTTGTTAAATTAATTATTAAATTCGAGAAGAGAGTCTGCGGTTATAGCGGGTACTCTTGCTTGTCTACAAGCCGTAATTGACGTAGCGGGATAAAAGGATGCTTCGGAGACAAAGTACACGAGATGAACTTCCTTGGGAGGACCTGTGATCCCGAAGTTGAGACCGAAGCTTGAAGAGCGAGGAATGGCGGTGTCTTTTGTCTTTGCCTCGTGCTGTTCTCTCGATTTTTTTTTTTTTAGTCCGGAGTAACTTCATTGGTGCTCCTTTCAATGATGCTTAGCTGTTAGCGACTCTCTGTTCTATGGAAGTGTTAAAATAACAGAGCACTTTATCCTGAAATAACTTCATCAATCAATGATTTAGTTGGTAGTGATTCTTTGTACTTCGTAATCTCTAAAAATTCATTTTATGGGACTCTCTATCAGTTTTTACTACGCTGCGGGTCTTTATGCGAAATAAAAATTGGCTAAATCAACAACTGTAGACAAGAGATATTAATAAGTCGAAAATAAAACTTTTTAAAAATCTGCCAGTTTTGTTTTACGCTCGTTCAATTTTGCCATAAACGCATAGAATTCGCAGTCCGGTTACTACAGAGTATTTTGTCCCGAAGCAAAATTTCGCAGAAAGGACATCATTTTTTTTGACATTAAGTGCAAATAAAATGTTTTTCAAAGGAATTGGAATGAGAGAAAAATTTTTTTCAATTTTTCCGTTTCACCTTGAAAAATAACAAAATGAAGTGTTCATTAAGTTTTATTAATCCTAAAAGTTTACAGAATTTTAAAAAAATCGTATCCTATGTGTAAAGTTTGCCGTCTAATGAACATAGAATATATTTCTGATGGTTTAAGGATTGTTGGCACCAACAACAGAATCCAGTATTTCATTTGCAAATCTGCAGAGTAAGACAAGCTCTAGGACGTTTTTTTAATAACTCTTTATGTCGTTTGTTTGTTGCAGCCTTCCAGCGGTAGAATGCAAACCGGAGCCAAGAGCTGCACGAGGTCCTGGCGGCCGTCCTGCACCCCTTCTACGTTCCAGGACCCTGCCAGCCATAGTCGCGCCTGGTTTGAATATCCTTCAGGCACAGATCGATGCCCGTTACAATGGTGAGTTAATTAAATGCTTCTTAATTGGGCCGTGAGATAAGCACATAATCCTTCGCTTTTTAAACCCTTCGTATGTGCCTCCCAGCAAGGACTCTTATCAATTGAGTCTTGGTGAAGGGGAGGCGTGTCCATTGTGCAATTAATGCGAAATGCACAGTTGACCGAAATGCTCGAACAAGCTTCATTCATATTTATTTAATTATTAGGAGATAAGAGAAACTTTCTTTAACTCCATTCCATTCGATTCTCGTAAATGCAATCTAATTATCGCAAACTTCTAAAACAAAAATCTAATTATTCGGGGTCTCGCATTTATTTAATTACTACTTTTATAACTCCAGTCGCTTCAAATCTGTAGAAATTTACGTTTACATAAATTTACATAAATTCACGGTCGAACTATCGCTAATTCAATTGTTAGGGGTACTGACGTTTGTTTTAATTATAACTTTCATAACTCCGATCATTTTGAATCTGTCTACAGAAATTTACATTGGCGTCAATTAACATAAATTCACGGTGCAACAATTGCTAATCCAATTACTAGGGATACCGACGTTTATTCTATTATTATTTCTACAATCCTTTCGCGAGAGCAATGAAACTTTATTTGACTTCCATACTTTCAAATCGGTCTGTAGAAATTTCAATTCGTATAAACCCATAGTGTAACTATTCCCGACTGATGAAATGAAAATGTACCCGTAAGTGAACACAAAATTTTATTGTACTTAACAAGTTTCGTGCTTTTGTCGTCGAAGCTGAATCGGGAGCGTGTTCCAACGGCAAAGAAATTGCAGTGGAAAGAACGATAAAAATTCTAGGACTTTTCTCGGGGATTTTATGCCAGTTGTCGAACGGTAAAATTCCTCTCGATTCGTCGATTTCCGAGTTCGTAGATCGTTGCGAGGCGTGGGAGCGCTCGACGGGATGCAATATGTTGTCTGAAACACAACGATCTCGTCTGAATGGTTGCAGCAGCGTCAACTGGTCTGTCGGTTGCATCCTCGGGAGAGGGTGCAGCATCCGGGAAGCGTGGGAGTACCGCATCTCATTGCACGAAGCTGCTCGCGCCGAGGATATCCTTCACGGACGACACGATAGGTAAGACGTCGTCGTTTTATCTGATCTGTCGGACCATACGTCTCATCTAAACGCGGACAACTTCCTTCGAGAACGCGACCCAACTGAACGAACAACTATGCCACGCGTATACGTACATACACACATAATGCTCGAGATGAAGCCCGTCCAAAACGATTAAAACTTTCGGGAATCGATGACGCTCGGGCGGAAAACACGAATTACATTTCACTTACTTCGACTTTTCAGCTGATCTGATTTCGCGATACGAAATCCTCTTCTCCCCTGTAATGGAACTTCTAGGTCAATTATTTATGTCGATGGCCGTTCCCGCTAATCTCCTCGAACCTCGTTAATAGACCCACGGATCCCCGTGCGTTTATGGGTCACCGAAGTTCAGCGAATTGCGAAAATGCAAGACCAAGAAAATCCGATAACAGTCCAACTTCGTTTTTGTTCCACGCCGAACTGTTATTACCGGGAGATTCTTTCTTTTTCCTCTGTTTTCCTGAAATTTTTCGGGTACTAGATTTTGAAATTGCAGTCTACTCGTGCGTGGCTATACCGAATTTATTTCGAACGATATTTTACGCTATTCTCTCGCCTGTGAAGTTGTAATATTCGATCGAAGCACTGCCTCTCTATATTCACAGGACTCGGTTTCATTATCGAGATATTCTTGCATTTGGAGTTTATATTATCTATCACTTACAAGTATACAAGAACGCGTCGTTCTCAAGAACCGTTAAACAGAACTTAATTATTTCTCTGCATGTATTTCATCGATCCACATTTCTCATAAATGCATAGATTCCGTCTACTTATAATATTCGATCGAAGCCTCTCTATTTGCTCTCGATTCGGGCCGAGCAGTGAACATTTATAGAGAAGCAGGACTTTTCTTTCTTGATATTCTCCCGATAAAAGGAACTGTATTTCGGTACACGAACTGTCCCTGTACACAAACTTTCCTCCCTGTTTGGGATCATGCACCGATGCAGGTGACTCCACAGCAAGACTAGTTCTCACAAGCAGTTTCTCCAACAATTTTTCAAGAGCGCCGTGTCTCGGACTCCGGACCAGCGAACAGAGAATACTCGAAGGAGCACTCGAGGAGCGGACGTCTCAGCACGACCAGCATCGGAGGCTCCCAACCATTGACCAGACTGGCGAGACTCTTGAACCAACGGCCGAGCTACACTCCCAGCGATGAAATACCAAGGAGGCTCTCCTGGGAAAGGTACGAGATCCTGCGACCGACCTCGCCTCCGCGGCAACATCAGTCAACGTTGGGGGCGCTAAAAATTGGCCGGAGACCCGCCAGCCATCCAACCGAACGGCGAGTATCTCGCTGGAAGAGCAAGCGAGCTACTCGCCGGTCATTATTCTTCGGCTACAGTCTAACTGTCGTCTAACTTTAACTTTGGGGACCTTAAAAATTGTTCCCGGACCAGAGGCTGTGGGGTGAAATTACTCGTAGCGTCCCCAACGATGATCTTCTGACGAGTTATTCGTGTTGTTCTTCACTCGAAATGAGTTTGCGAACGTTTGCGCACGTTCATGGACGTCCCTGGGGACTTTACTCGTTTTCTGATGAATACAGGGTGTCCCAGCTAACTTGACCACCTTGAATATCTCGCTTAGTGTTAGTAACAGAAAAAAACGTTTAGGACAATATTAACCTAACCGAAGGGGCAATATAATGATTCGGAAAAAACTTTGTTCAAGGTCATTGTTTTCTAGATATCAAGGTCATCAATTTTTTTTAAATGGAACTATATATCTTTTTTATCGCGACGTAATAGTAGGGGTGAAGACCTCTTCATTGACAAATATTATACAATGACCTTCGTGTGACCTTGGGTAGGAAAAATCCAGAAAGCATTATAGGTATTATCAGTGATACGGACTTCTAAGATTAAAATTAAGATTCTTGCACCAATTTTAGAATTGAGGACCTCAGGAATTCAGTCCTCTGGACAGAATGAGTAACCTGAGAAAATATTTTTTCTGATGATTTTTTAACAAGGTCTGCACATCATCCCTCATTGAAATTGAAGGTTATAAACATTCAAATTGATCGGGGACCAGGTGTCAATTATATGGTTGATGACTTTAAGAATAGATCCTACATCCTTGACAAACTAGGATAAACCAGCTCCAGGATTGAAGATCGACTCAGAAGCTTCGATCAACTAGAGTGGACGTGGTGTAGAACGTAGTCTTATCCTCGAGGTCTTCGAAAATTGGTTCCAAATCCTCGACTAACTAGGATGAACGTCGTCTAGTCGTTGGGGGCTTTGAAAATAGGTTTCCGATCCTCTTAACTATCTAGCATAAGCGCAGTATAGGTGTTAGATTTAACATTGACGACTACGTTAATTGGTCCTGGAAACTTGATCTCTTTGGAATGTATTTTGTGGACCACTTCTAATGTCCTTTATTGCTGAGGACTTTGATCATTGGCAGTAGATCCCTAATAAAACATACAATTTCCTTTTCCTGATGTTTCTCCAACAATTTACAATAATTCCCACTGAAACTGCAACTCCTCGACGTGAGAATGAACTTCGTGCACTACGTCTCAATTAACTATGCCAACAAGGACTCGGCAAATTAATCCTGACATTTCGGTAACTTCATTTCAAAGTGAAAACACCCTAACACATGACTCCCCAACTATTTCCATTGTGGTACACAGAAACAGACGTTCCCCAACCAACAAATGGCCTTGGGAAAGTGTGTTGTGGGTAATGTTAGCGTCGAGGTCCCCGATAATTGGTCCTGGAGACTCAATTTGTATAATCGGCACACTACTCGATGCCGGCGATTGTCTAACGAGTCACTTTGGCGACGATCACACTAACGATAAGATCGAACCCCGATGGACGTTCAGTGGATTTCACGCAGCAGTTACCTGCGAAACCGTGTCTACCTGGCTGCAGCTGCAGTTAGAACGCGTTGCTCGTTTGCGGTTTCCTCTGTCGAACCGGTCCGTTTACTTAGGTGCGCGCAATGTAACTTCGGTCTGAAGTGCTTTCAAAATTGTTTCTGTTTTGAAAGAGGCGTTCCACCAGGAATTTGAATGGCTGGAGCCTTGGGAACGTGCCCGGCGGGGCTATCATTACCTCGCAGGCAGTTAATTTTGCAGACGTTATTTCGAAGAACAGTCGGCTACAGTTTGCCCGATACTAATCGTGATTCTTTTGACATGTACCTTTTACGATGTTACGAACTTGAGCAAACCTTCAAGAACATTTGGCCACAATACGAAACTTCGTGGAAATTTATGGCTGTGCCCTTGAAGTGTGGGTTTGGGTTTACGACTCCTGAAATGGCAAGATAATGAAGTGAGTTCTAAGTCTCTTTTTATTCAATTCTAATTCTAATCCTAATTCTGGACAATAAAATAAATACAATAAATTGCAAGAAACAGTAACCGTATAGACCTTTCGTTTCGTAGACAATCTCAATAAGTCGGAGACAATAAATTGACAGTTTTAAATATTTTCAATGTTTTTACTATTTTAAATTGCCCAAACGCAAATTAAATTGTCTAACGCCGTTTGAACCAAACAAATATGCAGCCTCTTTCAATAAAAATCCCCGTTACGATTCGAACGAAAATAAACACGGCTGACCCCGTAAATTGGAACGGAAAAATCCGAACGTTTTTCGGCGCGGAACAATTACGGCGTAACACAGACGTCTGATCAAGGATCGATGGACATTATTTTAAAATCCGTACATCCATCGCTTTGGCGAGCGGCGTTGAAACGGGAACAAAGATCTATTGCGTGACAGCTGGCGGGAAAACATCGAGGTTGTGCCTGCCGTGTGTATAAGGGGTTCAACGAGCGTTCTGTGTACGTGTCTGCGCACAATTCCCCTCGTCCGTGACCGTGTCCGTGTGCTCCATTCGCGTGAAACGATTCGTGGGACGTAGAAGTTCAATTTGCAAATGGATGCGACCCGGTTTTCTACCGTCGCGTCGCGTCGGCAGAGACGGAGACTCCGAAGCGAAGAGTCCGCCACCGGATATTGCCACTAGCCCGAAAATATTGCTGTTTTATATGGGCGAATCTATGCCACTCGAGGGGTGCTCGTTCGACCTTCCTCGTCACTTCTCTTCCATGCTTCTCCGGATTCAACGAAGGAGACGGATTTAACTCGAACTTAATGTCAACGATCCAGCTCGAACGTAATCCTGTGGACAAGGCTCGTACCCGTGTCTTCGCGAAGAACAAGCTATGGATTTCAGTTGTCACTGGGTGAGCACGGTGAATTTGCAATCAGTTTGCTGACTGTCGAATTAGGGACGTGTTGCGGTTCAATGTTTTCGAAGTCTTGGATGAAGTTTAGTAGCAAATTGTCAAGTGGAAATTTTGTAGGGTCATTTTCAATGCTCAAAGAATTAGTGAAGCTTCGTGGAGAATATGTGAAATTGTTTTTTTAGAGTGGTTTCAAGTGTTCGAGTTAGCGTATGTTGGACAGGTCTGTCGAGTTTTGCAGTAGAGTACAATGTAGTAGAATTGACTTTGGAAATGAATTGCTAATTTTTATGTAGTGTGTGAGTACGTGGTGAGTACTACATAAAACACGAGTGGTCTCTTTAAAACAATTTTATTAATGCATTTTATTACCTGTGTTTTCTAGAGTATTTCATGTACCCTTCTATTCTGAAAGAAACATTATTTTCAGCGAGAGTTGAATTCAACGTCCACTGCAATCAAAAACTCATGAATGAAAGTTCGTAATTAGCATCTCTGTTTCCAGTTTATGTTAAACTTTGCACTTCACTGCTTCTGAAGAAATGAGAAATAGTTAGCGCATTAATTCTAGTTCGTCCTACAAGGTTTTAATCGAAGTTAGACTTGAACTCAATGTCCACTGTTGTATTCAGTCGAAAAATCATGAATGAAAATTATTAGTTAACGTCTGTATTTCCATTTTGCATTAAAGTACACACTCTACTGCGTCTAAAGAGATAAGAAATGGTTAATACGCTTGTTATAACTCGATCTTATTTGCGATTCCGCATCCGCGGATGTCAGAGTTTGTCTTTCTGATATCTGGTAACAAGAAATAGTTGTTCTCGACGGGTTTCTTCTCCTGTCCGCAGACTCGGGTCTCAAATTGGCTCTGTCGTATAGTAATTGGAAGTTACGTGGCTAGGAAAATACGGGAACTTCTCGTTCCACCGCAATCGTGGTTATCCGTGTCGCCTGACCACGTCTGATTCGTACTACTTGTACTTTGTCTCCCTTTTCGACGTTTGCTCTGCACTGTTTTCTGCATCTCAACTGATCGAAATGTTTGCTAGAATAAACTAGAACTCTGATTGATTTACACAATCAGTCTAACAATCGATGGATCAAATGGCTTCAGTTTTTTTGCCAAGCTAGAATTAGTTTACTAGATGATATGTGATAAAAATGTAAAAATTGCTTTTAGTCTGAATTACGAAAGAAAAAATAATAAAAATTTGCTTATCACTTTTTTGTTTGGACTTGTAACAAAAATTTAGAAAATGTGTTTCGCAGATTTGAATATGCTGAAAATTTCATCGAAATTGGCCAATTGATACGAGTTATAGACGAGCAAAAATTGTGAAAAATTGTGAAAAAAATAATTATTCACCGCAACAATGAAACTTGTGCTTTGTCTCGCTTTCGACGTCTGCGTTGCACTCTTCGAGCATTTCATCTGACAGGGATGTTTGTTAGAAAGTAGGTAATAGTCAATTTAAATATAAAATGTGTGTAGGGGATGTGGTAAATGCAATTTCTGAAGGGGACACAGGGGTTTAACCCAGAAAATATAGCAACGTTCTAGAAGAGCGTACTCGAATTTACCTCAGCTGAGTAGGTGGTTTTTTATCATAGTTACTGTTATCTTCTCGTGTGTCTGACCTTTCCTTGGCCATCAACTCTGAAACCTTATACACCTACCGAGAGGAGAAGCAATTATCTCCCCTTGGACGCCGCTGGAAATTATTTATAGTCGGCGACACTGGCTCGATTAACTCATTCTTCCGTCGAATATCAAACGCCTGCCTGCACCGAATCCTGGAATCCAGCAAACGATATCCTCGCCACACAAAAATCCAGAATACATACAAATCACCGAAAATATTTACTAGAAAAATATTAAACTATTACTGGACCACAGTCATAACAATTCTCATTTTTATATTACGGGGGGCCCATAAGTAATCAATTATTTTGAAATCTGAAACAAACTTTGTAGTAAATTCAAGTTTTTATTTAAACGTAAATAAGTTTTTATTATATAATCTCCATCATTATCAAGGACAGTTTGCCATCTTGCCTGCAAATTTTCAATCCCCCTCTTATAGAAATCCAGGGTTCGTGAAGCAAAATATGACCCAAGGTGCCTCCTCAGAAATGAATGTTTTATTTCTTAATTAATGCTCTAGAGATCTGAGAAGATGATAGTCAGAGGGAGCAATATCCGGTGAGCACGGGGGGTGCGGTAAAACTTTGCATTGCAATTCTTGGATTTTTTCCTGAGTAAGTTTCCCTGTATGGGGCAAGGCATTGTTAAATTGCAGTATTACTATTCTGTGGACTAAAAATGTCCTCTTTTTCAATAGTTCTGAATACAGCCGTTGTAATTGCTGACAATACAACTCAGCAGTAACTGTTTCTCCAGGTTTTTATAACTCAAAGTGAATTATGCCACGACAGTCTCACCAAGTGCACAGTAACACCTTTCTAACTGATAAGCTAGGTTTAGGGGTTGATATTGCGGTTGGATTTGCAGAATGCCATTTCTTGGAACGCTTTATGTTATCATAAAGAATCCATTTTTCATCTCCGGTAACGATTCTGCTAAGAAATTGATCTCTATGAAATCTGGATAGCAATGAAGTGCAAATTGATCGACGAATAGTCTTGTTGGTCTCAGATAATTGATGCGGTACCCATATTCCTATATGCCTTTCCCATTTCGTGTGGGTGCCTTTGTATAGTTGACCATGTGGACCCAAGGCTTCTCGATAATTCTTGTATACTTATTTTTGGATCAGCTTCCACTAGAGATTTTAGGCTGTCATTATCAAATTCAACTGGTCGTCCACTTCGAGGCCTGTCAGAGAGATCATAATCACCAGCAGCAAACCTTTTGAACCAACGTTGACACTTGTCGACCTTCAATACATCTCCATAAATATTGCAAATTTTCTTTGTTGTTATCGTTGCATTAAATCCTGCATGATAATGAAAAAGTATGCAATTACGAATATGATCCTCGGAAGGTACGGACGCCGCCATTTTATTACAGGGTTGTAAAAAGAATTATACTTTTTAGAATATTTAGAACACAGGCTGCTTTACCGAAAACTGTAAAAGAATACGTGTTTCCTCTTCAACGATCGGTACAGAACTAAAGGCAAAACAAATTCTTTGCAAATAATTGATTACTTATGGGTACCCCTAATATATAGCCTCAAGAAGGGCGATTTAAATAAAATTTAAAATGGAATTCATAGAATCCACAGTACCCGTAGTAAATTCCTAATAAATCTCATAGTAAATTTTGAAAAATATCCTAATAAAGGCGATGTAAATGAAATTGAAAATAATACCATAGAGTGTACAGTACCCATAGAAAATACGATTTAGAAAAATAGTCAATTCGCTGTAACTGGGCCAAGGAAATTCATAATAATTCTCAATGTTATACCGATTCGGCGAATTCTATTTGTTTGAGTACTTGTGAAAATAATGTGCTTTCCAGCGCACTTTAACAGACAGAAGCAAATAGTCGCGCCAGTCGGTACAGCAGAGTGTCATCGCAAAAACAAAGTAGCAGCCGACTGTTCGAAGTCGGAATTTTCCCCGAGTCAGGCACTAACGAGCCAGACATTTAACATGTTCATTAGATCCCCCCGTGAGACGACCGGTGTTTTTCCGCGCGGCGGTGCCGGGAATTAAGTCAACTCGCGAATTTCAAATGCCACCGACTGGGTAATTTGATGTCACTGCCACGTAATTTGAGTCGGGGTAATTGCGGCATCGGGAAGGATCCGTTGGACGTCGGACGAACAGAAAAATACGGGGAAGGACGTTAACGTTGTATCGGGGCGCTGCAATTTCCTCTGATTTCTCCTTGTTCGAGAATGTTATTCATTTAATCTGCTTAGAAAATCAGCCCGGGTATAATCCGAAGCCGCGAAACCACTCGGCTCATCGCAATTGTACTCGCTTGATGCATCTGAATTTCGTCTTCTTTCAAGTCTCAACTTTTTACCGTGATTTTCCTCTTTTTATGCTTGCGAGAGTTGATTCCACTAGATAATTGTAATTGTTTTGCTCTTCTTTTTTCACTTTGTTTTAGGGATTCATTTCTGTGGGGAGTGATTGTCGTTACAGTCTCGTCAGATCGAGGGCTGAGAATTTCGAAGTGAAATACAATAATTTATCCTTTTCTTTCCTACTTCTTTTAAGGGTTGATTTGTGTGAGTTCTTGTGACGCTTCCACTTACATTCCACATTTCTTTCGAGGGCTTTCCTTTTCTAAACAATTGTTATAATTCTTTCTTTTCTATTTCATTTTTTTTTAAGGAATTGCATTTAAGAAATTAAATTAAGCAAGTGAATCATTTCATGCATTTTTCACAACTGCAATAATTTCACTCTCTCTCTTCCTATCTCGTTCAAGGGTTACATTTTCAAACAATCAAAATGATTCTACTCTCTTTTCCAATTTTTTAAGGACCGATATTAACAGAAAATTGCAACACTCCCACTTTTGCTTTCGTCTCTTTCAAGGGTGGCTTTTTCCGTCTAATTGCCACAATTCCTCTGCCCCCATATTTTTGGAAGTCCGCCCCAAAGAAGATTCATGTCCCAGGGCTCTGTCAAAGTAGCCAAAAGATCGATCGCAATGAAACAAAAACCACGATCCACAAAGAAACGTCGCGTCGCCTCGCAGAGGGTCTCTTCAACCAAAAAAAAAAAGAAACTAGAATGAACATGCGCACGTATAATCTAGAAGTCCAATCTCGCGGTGGATTGCATGTAAAGGTCCCCGTTCCGCGAGCGAGAGAGTCAAGATTGGAAAATAGAGCAGCGGTATTGTCCCTTTATACAATCGAGAGAGACATCCGAATTAATTAGCGTTAGAGTCGGCCGGATCAAAGCAGTCCTTTCGTTTAATCTCTCCCTCTTTCTCTCTCTCATCCGTGCCGCCGAGGGGAAGAATATTACAACTTTTTCGACCCTCTTGTTTGCCATGTTGGACGAAAATTGAACAGTCGAAAGCTCGACTGACTGCTTTGCTGTCTGACTCATCTTTTCGAGAACTCGCACTGTCACTCGAAGCAGCTCGGGGCTTCTAAATTTACTGCTGGAACATTCTATCGTTTCACATTGTTTATTATTATACAGACAGTCTTTATGGAACTAAGAATCTTGCTAGACTATTCCGTTTTTGGTAGTGGTCGCGTTGGATGGTTCGATTAGTGTCAGGACAAACAACTTCAAGACAAACAACCTGGAACATTCATTTTATAGGCATGGATTTGTATGTGGTGTAAGTAGAAGCGGCGGGTGATGGTCAGACAGTGTATTAAAATCTGATTAAAAGGTTCTATTCTTTAACCCTCCAAAAAATTCGCACAGTAAGAATTCTTCTTTCTTACGAAAAAATGGGCGTTCAATGACCAATTAGTCTAATTAATCGATTTTCCAGGGATCTAGAAAAATTTGCGCGACCGAATAAGAAAATTTCGCGAGGTTTTTCGAAGCTACCGCGCGACTTTACGGTTTTCTTGTCAGTTTTATCACCGGTGTATTTTCTGGGATTTTTCAGCGGTTAAGTGCCTACCCACGGAAACAGTAGCATCGTAGAATCGTAGAATCGTAGAATCGTGACTCCGGAAAAGCGTGCTCGTTCTACCCCACTCTGCACCCGGAAAAATCCCTGGAGGCATGCTAAGAGAACGGAGGAACAGCGACTAGGAATAATTCGACGCTGAGAATTCAAATCAACTCCCTTAAATTATTAACGTTACGTCCGGCCCTGGTTCTCTCCCCCTTTCCTTTTGTTTCCCTGAATACGAATGGAACGCAAAGAGGTACAGTAAGTTGTGTTCCGTCAGGATATTCGCACTGGAAGTTTTCCTTTGCAGCAGATTAAAGATGCGCTCGGTGCAGGGGGAAAAAATCGTGTTCTTCGTAAATTGTTTTCTCTGGACAAGAGGGAATCGAGACTTCAACACTGGACCTGCCACGGTTGCTTCTGGTTCTTTTTGCTTCGCAATTCTTGCAGTTGGGAAGATAATTTGCTGGAGGACGATTCAGTGAGTTTCTTTGTTGTCGCACGGTTCGTACGAACAATCGCTCGAGAGTTGTAATAAATAACTTTTATCTGGCAGTAGGTAGCTGATCTCAGTTTTGCTTCGAGACTTGTTTCTCTGTGAAAATGCATTCGATTGCGTGACGTTACGATGCAATTCGTCTTGTATTCTTTTTTCGTTCATTTAGAGACACTTACTTTTATCTAAAAATTTTTTAATTGGTTTTCCTATTGATGGTCCTACTGTTAAATCTGTTTTTCCTTTTTGGAACTCTTTATATTTTATGAAGAGTACTTTATTTATACAATTGTTAATCCAGGGAAATAAGAATGGTCCGACATCAATCCCAAGAGACAGTAGTTAAATAGATTTAATTCGCCTTTTAACTCTTAAGTGGGCTTTGAGACGGGTCTTCAGAAATGCACTAACTCAATCAATGTATTTAATATTCATTTATTCTGAATCGGTCGATGAAAATCAATTTTGCGTGGCAGCATCGAAGACGTGAGATGATTGAAGCTTCCGTAAACCTTCAAATAGTCACAGTAATTAAGCACAATGATCAAGAATTCGTCCACTTGAGGGATGTCAAGTTTGTATAAAATGATATTGATCTGAAATTCTTTTGACGTTTTGAATTTTCGACATGAAATTCGCTGTCCAGATATTACTTGGGATTCGCGTGATCCTGAATCGCGTTTCCGATTACGAAGAAGTTGGATCCATGCAGCGGAGAATGAGATTACACGTTCGATACGTACGATATCTCTGAACGTTTACAATGCCATAACGCGCCGGATAATATGGTACAAATTCTATGGATCTCGCGCCGGCTTAACCTGAATCTGGCTCCGGAAAGGGTCGCGAAAGAAAGAGCACGATGGAAATTGGCTGGGGTTCGGATCAAGGTTATTGTTGCAGTTTTGAATAGACAGGATTATGGTCGTGTAGGTGCGGGATGTTTTAATAAAGACCGAGCACTGTGCTTTCCAAAGGTCGGGACGAAACGTGAATTCGAACGAGGCCGTGAAGATTAAGTCCTTGGTCGCGTGGGAGGGAACTTGGTTCACTCGAACAATGTTAATTTCCCTTCAACGTCTTTCATAATTCGACGAGAATCGATACGGAAGGAATTGATCCATCTTCGTTATTTTTAGGTTTCAGTAGAATACGTATAGTGGTAGACTAAAATCAGAAGTTCATTTGAGGATTAGAGGTGCAGGTTTCAGGGGGTTGTAAAACAAATTTCGTGGCACTTGTCGAAGCTTCTTCTGCTGCAGTCACAGACGGAAGATCTGAATTCCTATGTCCTACAAACGGAAATCTACGGGCTCTTCAGTCTGCTCAATGCACTTCTGAATGCAACAGGCAAAGTTGACGTGCAAGTACCGATACAGCACTTATCAAAGGTTCTACTGTAGTCAAAGACAAAGGATCTGAATTCTCGTGTCCTACACAGACAGATCTAGTTGGTTCGCATCTACCAAACTGCATTGCAGAATCTACCCGACCTATTGCACTTGCTGCTATCGGGATAGCAGTTGTCAGAGCATCTGCTGCAGTCAGCGACAGATCTAAATTCCTATGTCTAAAATCTAAATTCTATGTCTAAAAAAATCCTAGCTGATTCTCAACTTCCAAAAATGCAGTTACCAACACAACAATTATCAAATTATCAAACGTCAAACAAAATTATCCACTGCAGTCAAACGCAAAGGATCTAAATTCCTATCCTCTACACAGACAGACCTGGGGGGTTCTCGTCGATCGAAACTGCATTTCAGAATAAATCACACTGATTGCACTTCCAACTACCGATACAGAACTCGTCAAAATTTCCACCCGCAGTGAAAATTCTTCCACGCAGCAACCCAAGCTCCCCCATTCCAAAATGTATCTCCAAACGCATCAAACAAGATTCACCTATCTAACAATTACCAAGGTGTATCCCTCCAGTGCTCAAAGATGGAGTACCCAAATTCCCCTGTCCTACACGCATTAGCAATGTCAGGACTAACACGACGTTCAGCGCTGTGCCGTGTTTGACAGGCGCACAGCTTAACATTTGCCTTCAGACAGCGACGTCCCTGAAACCCCGATGCTTTCCTGTAGCTCTGGAATAAGATCCCGAAGATCCGGAAATTCCCAAATCTGTCGCCCGTCTGCGAAAATACGGTCCGAAGCAATAACACGTCACCCTCAGTGGTAAATTCGTTTGAACGGTTGCTGATGATTGACAGACGGGACTGCAGCGCTACCAGTTCATGCCTGCCGAGGAGCACCTCGATCGACAGCGTGGCGGAATGGGGTATAATCGGCGGGGTTGGCACCGACGGGAATCATGCGAACGCCGGTAGCAGTTATGGCCTTTTCTCGGATCAACCGCCGCCGAGGAGGAGTCCCAGCCCATTGCTGGGATCCAGAAGCGACAGACTCAGCTTGGTTTCTCCCAGCATCGGCAGAAGGGTGAAGGGACACCGAGCTGTTTTAGGTGAGCCATTATTTTCTTATTTTTTCTTCTCTCGTGTTTCCAGCAAATCGATTCTGGGATCATGTATCGGAGGCTGATATAGATCCATTCTGCATGAAGATTTATTCTGCTTATCACTGCCACCAGTCCCTCGTAATCTCTCGAGCGGGAAATATGGAGGTACCTTGATCTTGACGTTAGATCTTTCAGGTCTGCAGGGTATCGGCAGATAAGGGTCTACCCCTTTATCGAGGATTTCTTTCGAGGTTGTGGTAGAGGGAACTCGGGTGGCGTTAATAATTTGCTAAGAGGACAGAAGGTGTGTTTTGAGAATTTCTTAGGGGATGAAAAAATTCAGTAAAGATATTCTGGTCGGCAAAGTTATTTAAAGAATGAAGAAATAGGCTCGCGTTATTCTAGACTTGTGCTTAGAGTAGGAAGAAATTCACATTTTGATGGTTCTGATCAAAATTCAGTAAAAATATTCCAGGCATCAGAATCGTTAAGGAAGTCGAGTCAAATAATTCTAGTCGTCAGAATTGTTAGGGGATGAAGAAATTGAGTTCATTAATTATAGCATACATGACTGTAGGGTTATGAACGTGACACTGTTTAGAGTGATTGTATAGAGTGACTGTGGACGCGACATCGTGGCGCCAACGTGTTTGGGTCCGACGTGAAAGGGAGTCTCTTTGGGCCGAAGTGTGAAAGAAGAGTGTTTGGGTCTCGGTGACAAGAGTAAAGTGTTTAGGGCCGCCAAGCGCAGGGCGTACGTTACTGATTGGGTTTTCCGAATGGATGTGAGACTGATAGACAGAGAATGAGAGTGCGAGAGAGGAAGAATGAAAGTGGGCCTTAAATAAAAGGGACGAAAGCGAGGGATGGTGTGTCAGTAGAGCGAGAATCAGAAGAGCGAGTTGTTAAGACATAGAAAAAGGACTTTAGCGAAATCGGTGTGAGATCATCCCACCCGATTTCTCTTAAAATATTCCTACATGACTGTTTAGGGGATAAATCATTTAGGGGGTGAATCTAGAAAAAAATTAATCGAAAAAATTGAATAAAAAGAAATTGAATCGAATCCAAAAATTAAATAAAAATGTCCTAGCCATTGGAATCGTTCGGGGGATAACGAAATAGAGTCAAATTATTCCAATTAATAAATTAAGTGAGATAATCCTCGAGAAATTCACCAAGAATAAGCAAACTGTCTCAGATAATTCCAGCCAGGAAACGTTCTCATGTTTTTCAGCTCTGCTTGCTTAAATCAAGTAAAATTAGTCGGGCAACCAGTAACTAAATTACAAAATATTAAAGCAAGCTGAACCCTTAATAATATTCGTCGAAAACTGAAAGTGAGGGTTGTGTTAAACAGTTCAGCCACCGCTCGAGCTGTTATCCTCCCCTATCAAAGTTCTAACGTCCGCAGTAGGGCTTGCTTCGCTGGTAGGAGAGACGTCTAAGTTAATTTCACCTCATTCCGCGGAAGTTAATGCTCGTCGAGTGTAGTATTTCATCTAACGAGCAGGAACATGGGAAGAGAGAGAGAGAGAGAGAGAGAGAGAGAGAGAGAGAGAGAGAGGGAGGGATGGAGATGATTCAATTTCCGAGTTCGTTGGACCGGGGGCACCGCGGAAACGAAATACATTTTACTTTGGAAGAGAGAGATATCCGATTATGGTCTGTCTCGTTGAATAGCGGCACGGAGAAGAAAAACCTGAAGATCGGCGAGGAGGATTCTGGGTATCATCCGACGGACATGCCAGGAATGTTAATGGCAGTTCTCAGTGTCCGTTGTCGTCGGGAATATCGATTAATTTTACGGCGGCAACGGGTGCGAGTGTTCGCAGAGCTTGATCCACCTCTCGCAGACTCTGTCGTGTCGTGTCCTCGAGGAACAATCCGCAGAGGTGAGAAGTTCTCCCCAGGCCGCTGGGAACGCCGGCGCGGCGTCTCGAAGTTAAATTGCAGAAGCGCCAGGCAATTATCGCTCTTTGGGGCAGGGACAGTCAATTGGTCTGCGTCACGGTGAATCCGTTTATCATAATGAACGCCGAAGAATCAGTTGACTGTGCGACGCCCGAGAAACCGAGACCAAAAAACACTAACTGTTAAACATAATGGCGGTAATAAAAACAGTACTCAACTCCTCTCGACACAGATAAAAAAATGTTCATTATTTTCACCATCTCCCTGGAAAGGAGCCCACTCTAGCTACGTCCCTGAGTCTGTTCGGGTCTAGACCAATGGAACTACTCGTTTAGAAGCCAGTCCCGTGGACAGGTAAACCGGTTGGCCCCACTTTGCTGGAACGGAGGCAGCGCAACGTTCCCAGAGGTGCGAGCCTCAATTTTCGCACGATGTTCCTCACGCGCTAATCTCCCATTATAAAATCCGCTGTATTCCATAGGTACAGATTGCGCTGGATCCACGTTTTCCCATATTCGATCAGCTGAAAATTCATTTGGATTCGCTGGTACGTCGATCGAACGGACGCCGCGATCGACGCGTGACATTCCACCGTCGGAATCGTCGGACTCGTCCGTTTCGAGAACGTGACTGGACACCCGCCGCGTAAACAATGAGGAGAAAGTAACAGAAGCGAGTCGCTTCCTCGTCGATACGCGCCGTAGATCGTTGTAGATCGCTGTAGACCGATGCGGAAGCGCCGACAAGCCACGCGCCGCGCCGCGTCAAACGGGAGACGAGATTCGGCAGTTTCGTTTAATTAAACATCGCCGCGATTGATACCCGGGCAATATACCGCCGATCGAACAGGATTGGCTTCCAGATTTTCCAGCAGTGTTCACTTCCATCGGGAATCTTGATCTTTCATCCTGGATCTAAAGCGAAATCGGGAAACTGAGGATGGGATAGGGGAATCGACGTCTTTCGAGCACAGATCAAATCTTTTCTTCTTTTATCGTACCTTGAGGGACACTCTCTGCGTTTCGTTGGCGTTCGAAGATTTCTTACAGAAATTCAGGGAACACAATCGTAGCTTGTTCGTAAGGGAACGTGGATTTGATTCATTTTTTTTTTTAGAGTCGATTACATTTTCTCTGGATTTGGGGTATTCTGAAAATGGGAAGGAAATGTTTAATGATTGTCTTTCTTAGTTTTATTCCTTAACTAATTCTTTGTCTAAAAAAATTCCTTTTTGAAGAAATGTGTCACTTTTGAAGAAATATTTTCTAGAGGAACCTGAGGTGGTAACGGAATTATTCGCGCAGATAGAAAAATTCATTTCTACACTAACATATTCATTCTGCGACATTTGTTTAAGATCTAGAAAATACAAAATATTCTTTACTGTTCGAAATTAACTTCTAAATTTTTATTTTGTTACATTACTTTGGATTTATGGAACTTTTGAAAAACTTTGGCAGTCCAGAGTGTCGAAAGACTGTGTGGACTCTTCCTAACAGCTCACTGCAATTTATTGTCGCCACGAGGGACGTTCGACGAACGAAATAAAATTTTGCTTTAAATGGTTTTGAAGATCGTCCAGCAAAGCAGGAGTTACCGTAAGGAGAAAGATATGAAGTTCCCGCCGTCTCTGGCAACCAAGGCAGTCCACCGTGGCTGCCAGTCGACTCTGACATACCTGAATGGTCAGGTAGCGTCTCGGCCAATCGTCTTCCCCGCTTTGTTTACGTCCTCGTGTTCGGTCACGCGGTTGGCTATTCGGAGTCGCTTACCTAAGGAGCCTTTCAGTCCGCGATTGTTCGCGTGCTCGGCCGTGTTTCGATGCTGAAACTCCTTCTCGTCGTCTTTAGGGACCTGTCCCCAGTGTTCGAAAACCGTGGTTCCTCTTTCCAAGCGATGCACAGGTGTCTCGGTGTACTGGTGAACCGGTGAACGAGTGCCTCTGGGCACAGCTCCGAAACTCTTCCTCGATTCTCTGCGATTTGAAAACGGGTGCTCGGATAACTGGTGAATTTGACGGTGCTGTGCGTGGCGTCGAAATCAAGCGGATCGCGAAAAGAAACATAGGACCAGAGGTATCATAAGAGTCGGAGGCTGGGCTGACCTCTGCTGTGACTCCGCTCGCGTTCTTCGGCCGACAAGAGTTCGAAAATGGAGCTTGGATAGCGTCGATATCGAGCAGATTTTTGGAAGCGACTTGCACTGAGAGCTATATTCTGGACGAGCCTCTTCAACATCTAAACAATCTCGACAGCTCCAAAAACCTATGTTCTTTGATCAAACAAAATTTTGAAAAGCTGCTCGAGTCTCTCCAGTGAATTTCCAAATTCTAAACAACAATTTTCACTGAGAGTGCCAAATCGGAAATGCCAATTGGGATCTAGACAGTCCTCTGAACAACTCAAATTCGACTTCCCCGATCAAATAAAATTTGGTAAAGGTGCTCGAACATCTCTGCTGAATTCGACAGTGTTGCGAGTGAAGAAGAATTTAAAATCCAAAGAAGTAACTTGTGTTGGAAGTTGTAATGAGAATTGGTTCGTAAGGTTGTGCTTCTTGTGGGTTCCCCTTTTTGCAAGAGCGGTTAGGGCAACGACACCGTGCTAGAACCTTCGGGAAAATCAGCGGGAACGCGGTTCTCGCGTCCAGTACCAAAAAAAAAAAAAAAAACACGCACGGTTATACGCTTGTTCGCCGCTGACTAAGAGTTTCTGGTAACTCGATCGACCTTTGCTGTAACGCGATCGCTTTTGGAAAACACGATAGTCCCTGAAGGCGACACACGAAACTCAGAATCCTAACTCTGCGGTTTGTTGATCACGCGCAGAACACAGACTGTTCTTTGTTGTTTGCTCAAGGAGTCTCTCCCGTTAGTCCTTAAAATAGTTGTGTCCTGGTTCGCGAGGAAAAGGATTCCGGGCCTTGAAGAAGAGACATCTTAGGTAACAAGAAGTGTCTTGTGTCAGGGACGAAGGATTGCTGGAGAAATTTGGTGCTGCAGGATAATGAAATCGTCCTTGACCTTTCGTTGTGTAATGTCACGATAGTGTTGAGTCCAGGAGTCTTTGAAGGAAGAGTGTAATTATTGTCGCGGAATTTTAGTGTCAAAATTAAAATAGCGCAAATAGGTGGCGCTGAACAATTTTTACATCGAAGACCGCAGGATATTACAATCATCCTTGATCCTCGAAGAAGTATAGTATCAAGATAGTGCTGAGTGTAAAAGAGTGTTGAAGGAAAAGTATATTTAGTATGAAAAATTAAAATAGGAAGAAGAGGAGTTGCTGAAAATTTTTTACATCGAAAACTACGGAATATTGATCCTCATTCATTGAGTTGGAATAAAAAGAGCGGCAATCCTTCGAAGTATTTGCTCATCAAAGAAAAAGATAATGTAATCGTCCTTCGCTCTTCTCCGCGTAACATCAAGATAGTATCAACGATATTGAGCTCGTGAGACCCTGAAGAAGGAGTTGGTGTCAGGGAAAGAATCGAAGGCAGCAAGATAATATAATTGTCCTTGATTCTTCGTCACATAACATAAGACGGAGATAAAAGACATCGAAAAAGATTTTTATACCGATGGATGCAGGATAATGTAATCGTCCTTGATCCTCAAAGAAATACATTTACACTCTCACGCTGCTCGTTCGAGGAAAGGATAATATAATCGTCCTCGAGCCCTCGTCAATATCAGACATCGTTGATTATAGTGGATCGAGCAGACCCTGAAGACCCATAGTCAGCTTGAAGATTGCAGCCAGAGGAACGCGAGGATACTAAAAATTCTTACATCGACCGACAGAGAGAAAGATAATTTAATCGACTTCGATTCTTTATCTCGCAATATTAGGAAATCCCTGGTATCAGGCTAGGATTTATCATTCTGGAAATTTATGAGACCCCGAAGATTCGGATTGAGAGAAACTTTGAAAAATTTAGCATCAATTCAAAAGAACAATTCGAACAAGGACGAGGATTCTGAAGGATTCTGCACTTCCCAGAGATTAATTGCAAGCAATTGATCCTCCTTAATCGTCCTTGAAAATTAAACTCTTGAGACCTCGAAGAGCTAAAACATCGACGTGTACCAACTAGAAAATCAGTGTGTACTAATTGGTAAAAATAAAATTTGCAAACAAGGTAATAAAAATTTTTAGACGTTGAGACGTTGAAGAGAACTACATGTATCAGTCCGTAAATATAAAATTCAAGACGAATAACATAATAGAATCGTTCTAGTTTCTTTATACACAACATCAAAGACCTGCGAGTTCAAGAGATGCTGAGAGAATAAAATCGCTCGACGGCGAGAAAATAAAATCCCAGAAAAGAGTCAGCGGTATTAAAAGAACGATAATGCAACCTTGCCCTGTTACATAATGCCAAGAAAGTGCATCATCCAAGGGACCCCTGAAATCCAAGCGAGGAAAATCCAGCGTCGATTAATAAAAATAAAATTCTAAAAAAGTCGATCATATTAAACTCGGTCATCCAGAACGAGCACGATGTAATATAATCGCTCCTCTTACGTGCTATCAAGGATTCATCGACACAATTACTGGATGCTCGAGGATCAGGAACAGACCAATCTAAATCCTCTCCATAAAAGTATCAGTGTCAATCGACGACAGTTATAAAACGGACGATCAAAAGAAAATGACATCTTCCCTTCAAACATACGAGTACTTCTCCATCCTCTTCGAATAGTTCTTCAGGATTTTCTAGATCTCCAGGATCCCTCCGAATTTTTCCAGTGCGTTAATGGAGGCGAAGGTGGTCCCAGAGGTGGACGGGGAAAGTTGAAATTGCGAGAAGTTGCAAAGAGTTAATCGCTACGAGGATCTCAGAAGGGGCATTAGGGGAACTGGCCGGTCCTCAGGCGTTATAGCGTGGTAACTATTGCCATAACTCGTTACCCCGACTGGCAGACCTCCTGCAGGGCACTGGTTTCGTCCTGGAAACAGCTTCGATCCCAAAGTCAATTCTTTTCTTCAAAATTAATTTTTTTTTCGAGGCCGAATCTTCTCTCGAAAATTGATCTCTGAACGCTGAATCTTCTCTGCAAAATTGATCTCTGGACGCTGAGTCTTCTCTGCAAAATTGAACACTGAAAGCTGAATTTTTAACGCGTAATCCTCTTTCGAAAATTGATATCTGGACGCTGAATCTTCTCGAAAATTGATCTCTGGACGTTGAATCGTCATTCTGAAATTGATCTTTTCGGAGGTGAATCTCGAACTTTTGATCAATGAAGAGGCTAGAGGAGCGGTAATCGAGGGATTTTGCAATAGAAGAGGGGGTCCCGCAGCAAGGATGCGCTCGAAGAAAAAAGGATCTGGTCCCGAGGGATATCGAGATTGGTCAGAGAGAGGAGACGCGTCGAAAATGAGCGGTCTGAGAGGAGAGGTTTGAGGGACACGCGGCTGCAAAGGTGGAGGACCTTGCCGTAAACCGGTTTCTGCATTTGGTGCATCGACAAGCCTCCTGAGTTCTGCCGGCGAGTTTTCAGGAAGAAATTTTCACGTGGTGGCCCTGTCACCTTTCCCAGTTGGTGAAAAGCTGTCGCGAGATCGCTAGGATCTTCATGGGAACTTGCTTCAAGGCTCTCGGCCGTCTCGGTGCATAGGGTAGGTCATTTTAACCTTGTTTTCTCATGTTTTTTTGCCGGTTCAAGATACACTCGTGACAGGTGCATCGATTACTCTATTGCAACGTCTTTCTATCGGGAGCACTTGTCTTTTCGCGCTGTTGCACATAAGTATTTTTGACAACTTTTTGCCATTTTATTTAGTCCTCTAGTTATCTGTATGCAGATTTGCATTTGTGTAGTTTATTTTATGAAAATCTACATAAAAGATAACTTTCTTTAATACTGGGAAATTTCGTGTTGTGTGAAGAGTTTCTTCTACTAATTTTTGTTAGTGTACATGGTTGGTTGGGTTTTTAGAAATGAGATCGCATCAGAAATGCATACTGATCTGTAGTCTAATGAGTATGATAGGAATGCGATTTTTTTCACTACTGCATAGCTTTCAATCCCATTATTTCATAGTTGTATTTCTAACGTTGTTCTCTTTCACATTTATTTTGCAATTAAAACAGCAGATATTTTAAAGGTTCTAGCAATTTTCAAAGACTGCAAAAGGAAACTGTAAATAAAATATATGCTTTTAAAATTGTCCTTCTAGCGTCTGGGATACTCTTTCTATCCATCCAAATGTAATTATTATACGTTTATTGATGCAACATACTGTCTGAATAATAAAAAAAACTACACATTCCCATGCGGGCAGCAGAAAAGAGTAATTGCATTCTTTCACAAGAAATGTTTAATTAAATTACATCCATATTTTTCATTTTCATATGAAAAAGAGTGGCTCACGTGTCACAATTGTTATGAAAGACAGAGCGCGTTCCACCGTATGTATGAAATAACATTAATAATATAGAGGAACAGTGTGGATGCTGATGTATTGATAGAACGCGAAGTTTCAGATTCAATTTACATTACATTTATTAATTTGGTATCGAATCAATCATTATCGAGAAGAAACCGTAGACGACGGTGGGGTTTAAGTTACTCGAAACGATTTTAATGAACCTGCTGGGAAAAGTATAATTATGTTGGCACAGTTCGCTTAGAATACAACTTCTACAAACTCTTAATCCATAGTATAAATCAACATAAATCATCAAACATACGAAATATTAATCCTTGAGCTTATGACAAAAATGTATGTAATTTAAAACGGTAAGAACATTACAAGAATTTAAAAATACTGTTATTTTCAACCTATTAAACATATTAAGAAAGAACGTCAATTTTTATTTCATTCTGTTTGTTGCAATTCAGGTAGAAAATTCTGATTTTGCATAACGCTGTCTACAGATCGGTGTGTCCTACAGAGCATTAAATTAATGCAAATTATCTCCAATTATATTACAGCCATTTTTCGTGACGTTTCAGAGTCGCCATACTAACTCAGAGAATTAATACCAAATTTAGTAGTGTGCAAATTGCCTCGAATTATACTATGACAGTTTTTAGTGGCGCGTTGGACTTGCAATAGTTTTAATAAATCTAGAATAATGTAACAACACTTTAAAATTTTTCACGGTTTTATTTTTCATTCATCCATTTTTCCTATAAACGCATTAAATCCGCTGCCTAGGAAAAAGGTAATTCCGTAAAGCTTTGTTGGAAAACAAAAACACTGTGCACCGCTGTATGAATATTCGATGCCGTCCGTTTGCATCGTGCAACATCGACGTGCATATATTGTGCACGGAGAGGTCCAGTGCACGGGCACGTGAGCGCAAATTGTAGTTTCATAATCCCGATCCATCCGGGGATTAGAGAAACCCACTCGAGACGAAGTAGATCAAAGAAAGTGATTCGCGATGCGGTTTTGCATGGCGGTGGGCGGTGTATATCGACGAGCACCGCGAGTGAAAGTCGACTGAGGTATCGAATACTAATTCCGATTGCGGGGCCGATAATCGAATCGCTCTCGTACACTTATGAAATTACGACAATCATCGCGAGACTCCGAGGGGAACATCGAACGTTTCTCTTAAAACAGCAGAAAATGAAAATTTTGATCATTGACACGTAAGGGTTGAGGAACATTAAAACAGAAATTCAATTGACGAATCTCATAGATCCGCGGCACTGAAGGGTTCACCTATTCTCTCGCGTTCTCGCAACAGTAAGTAGACTGTTCCAAAGAGAAATATCGATTTATCGACGACAAGAGCGGTAAAAATTCTTGAGGTATTTCCGCGAGTTAGGTTTCTCCCTCTCTTGGGAGAAAATATACTCGGGATTAAAGCGGAGATGTTCCGATGATGTTCGCAAGTGTGGTTAAAGTATCATTTTTCTTTTGCGATACCTTCAATCGTGTGTCGACTTGGATTCCGTTTAAAATTATACTTGCTATATTTGTTTATTTCGCAAATATTTGAGTCGTAATTTCTGTTTCTACGATCGTAACGGTGCATTTGTCATCGTGGCGATTCGTTACACACGGGACGATAAGTGGCGATGAATTATTGCAAACTGTGGCGCGCGTTTGTTCGCAGGCTTTCCAAATGAAAATTGTTACGTGACTCTCACTCGTATATTTATGTCAATTGTTGCGTTAAAACAGCCTCCTAATGCATTTCTATTAGCACATTCGCACCTGGTCGGTTCTAGCCGACACCGATGTGTGCCGGAGTGATTCTCTTCACGTTATGTTAGGAAAGAACTGCCATAACTTTTCGGTCCATTGATGTGTCTAACTCGCAAAAGATTTATTAAAACATATCTGGAGAAACATTGAACCATTTAGTACAACGTTTTATCTATTGGCTTCAACACAGAAGCGTGAAGAATCTAAAAAATTGTTTATTATACATGGCACGTATGTGTTAATATTAATACAAAAATCATAGTTTTATATACGATTTGAACAAATTGACGTTTATATCGCTAAAGAAAATTATTAACGTCTCTAAAGATCGGGACACAAAAGTTTAACAGCGATCGCAGCCCCCTTACGTTTAATATTATAAAGTTAAGAATACCCCTCGAGCTCTAAGTGAGTCGATTTCATCTGCGTCCACAAATAAAGCTGATAAATAATTATTAATAACCTCGATCTAACAGACAGGTATCTCTAGCCAAAGATCACCAGGCAACAGGAACAAAAGTTTAACTTTTTCCTTACTCTTTTCCGCTTTAAGCTAGTTAAGAATACCCCTCTAGGTAGTTTCGATCTGTTATTAACCGCCGCGTAAAAATCTATAATCCCATAAATAACCGAGGCATTGTAATCATCCGATTGATCCCGTATTTATAGAGAGCTTGGTCAAATGTCGGCTTATTGTCGGCTCGGAATCGGCTTCCAGATCGCGGCTCGCTAATTTGTTTGCGTCGCGCGATTAATGCTCGCGGGACTCCGAGACACAAGCCGCGTGAGATAATAAGCTCGTTATTAAGCATGCCTGGCGCTTTCGTTTTTCGCGTTTCGCGATTCCCACCGGCACCGTCGCGAAAACCATAGCGTTCGGTTAATTACAGCGGAGAATCTGAGCGAGCGCGCGCGCGCGCACGGCCGCGAAACAATTTAGCAAGACATTAAGAAACACCGAAGAAAGCTGAACATCGCCTGAGAAGGTTCTCTCTTCCGGAACGGGGCCAGGAGATTTGTGGGAAACACGCGAAACTCAAAATCCACAGTTCTAGACGAACAGACTCCCGCGGGAAACTTCAAGCGGCGCGAAATTTCGAGGAGCTCGCGAATCGCCTTTGCCGATCGCGGACGCGGAGAAAACGCAAGAACCTAACGAGTGGCATACTGGAAAGCGCGGGGAAGACCGTGCGCATCGTGTTAACTGCACCGGAAACCGACGCGCGCAGTTCTCGCATTTTCCTGCACGCGATCTCTCGTGTGGGAACTCGCGGAAAAGCGTCGCGTCGCGGTCAGCGGATGCGAGAAGTGTCGCGAACAGTACTTACCGCAGAACTTCATTCCGAACCTATGACACAAAAATTAGGAGTGTTCTGTGCTTTGAAAAATTTGAAACAATTTTTTCAGTGCCATAGTTTAGTGGAGTTTCCAGTTATTTTGACGTTCGAGGCGCAGGTTTCGTTTGGAGTTGAATAACATCGGTAAACAAAATCATAGATAAATTTTTCAGTACTTGTTGTAAAGAGGAAACTTCAGTCTTTAAGTTCATTCCGTGTTACTCCCGGAAAAATTTTCTTAATCTCCGTAGAGACGCAACATTATCGAATAGTAAACGTCTCTTCGCTTTCACATCCGCTGGAAGGAAAGAGTAAAGGAAATTTTTGTAACTTCGAACGCATTAAAAAATGAGTTGAAGGGTGTGGAAGAAGAGGGTTTGGCCTTTAATATGAGCCTAGGTATATTGTTGTACGATGTTTTTCCACGGAGTTATAACAATTTCAATGTTGTCGATATGAATTTTTTAAATGAAGCCATTAAAAAGACGTAAACGCCTGCGTAACTGCGAAAGAATTATTTACCAAAAATAGTCTAGGAAATTTTATTTTCCAGGCTGCTATACCGGCTACAGAATTTTGTAGTGTTGTGGCGTTTCATTGATCAGAACATGCTCTCTTCACTATCCTCCCACTTAACGCTGCCCAGTGGGCGTGGCTCGGCGTAGCTCGATGTAGCCAATGAAACGTCGGCAGAATGAAGCCTACATCCTCCTATAGTGATCTCCGTGGCTCTCGACAGAAATCTCTGAAAACCGCCGGCGATATTCGCTGTTTCTCTGTAAATTTCTACGGCGATAAATCGATCGTAGACAGTCAAGCTCTCCAGGACTTCTTTTAGCGAGTTTCCCGTCGAGAGAACACCTGTATAAAAGTTACGAGGCAATTCTCGAATGACCCTATACAGCTCCGGTCATTCGGTGATCCGTGGCGTCTGTTCATAGCCGGCATCGGGGTCCGAAAGACAATAGGCGACACCATTGCTAGGCGTTTTACGATCAGACCCGTGACATTCCTCGGGAATAAGCGTAAGGAAAGTCTGCCTTTACGAGGACGTCTTTACGGCTCCTTTACTCTTGTTACTCTTTCCACCGTGGCCGGGGAACATTATGACGCGCGGCGAAGAGCGTTGTTCGTTTCGAGTCGGGCGTTTTCAACTTTGATAAGCAACGGACGACGCGGGTAATCCAATTTCTGCTGGGAGGAAATTGTCTTGCAACTGTTGCGAAGTCCTCTGTCTTTCCGTGCTCGACACAGGCGACGATGAACGGTCTTCGCTTCGAGCATGTGGAGCCTGGAAATGTTCGATTATAATTAGGTCTGGGAAACTGATCCATCAATAAATTGGTTAGTAAAAGTTTCAGTCTTCTCCAATCGGTCATATAATATTAGGGGGACCCATAAGTAATCAATTATTTTGAAATCTGAAACAAACTTTGTAGTAAATTCAAGTTTTTATTTCTTAATTTATTAGATAATCTCCATCATTATCAAGGACAGTTTGCCATCTTTCCTGCAAATTTGCAATCCCCCTCTTATAGAAATCCAGGGTTCGTAGAGCAAAATATAACTCAAGGTGCCTCCTTACATCTTCTACAGAAGTGAATGTTTTAATTCTTAAATAATACTCCAGAGATCTGAGAAGATGATAGTCTGCCTATATGCCTACATATTCCTTGCCTATATGCCTTTCCCATTTCGTGTAGGTGCATTTGTATAGTTGACCATGTGGACCCAAGGCTTCTCGATAATTTTTGTATACTTAATTTTGGATCAGCTTCCACTAGAGGTTTTAGGGTGTCGTTATCAAATTCAACTGGTCGTCCACTTCGAGGCCTGTCAGAGAGATCATAATTACCAGCAGCAAACCTTCTGAACCAGCGTTGACACTTGTAGACCTTCAATACATCTCCATAAACATCGCAAATTTTCTTTGTTGTTACCGTTGCATTAAATCCCGCATGAAAATGAAAAAGTATGCAATGACGAATATGATCCTCGGAAGGTACGGACGCCGCCATTTTATAACAGGGTTGTAAAAAAAATTATACTTTTTAGAATATTTAGAACACAGGCTGCTTTACCCAAAAACTGTAAAAGAATATTTGTTTCCTCTTGAACGATCAGTACAGAACTAAAGGCAAAACAAATTCTTTGCAAATACTTGATTACTTATGGGTATCCCTAATGTATGATGATTTATAATTGCATGACTAAGCTGGTTTAAGGTTCTTCGAAGGTTTCATTGTGAAGAGGATGGGGAGGATTCGTACGGATCATATTACGTAGATCGATGATACGTTTCTAAGGTTGTTCGTCTTCCGTTCTTTTCAAGTTCTGCATGAAATTAAGCCCGCAGACTGACACTGTCCGTTACGAAGACCTTGCTCACCCTTCTTCCTGTGACGGACTAGGAGAAAAACAGCCCGGAAAAGGGCGGCACCTGTAGTACAGGTATCGACACACCGGGTGTCCGCTAAGTACGCCGACAGGTAGACAGTTCCCTTTCGTGTTATTCTTGAGAACCGTGCCATTTCAAACAAATGGCCAACCTAGTCTTAATAAATCTTTCCGGCTAATACAGTATTTACTTATTGATAACTCGACTGAATTTTGTGATTAATCAAGTCAACTTGAATAAGTAAATTTTTTTTAATCACTTATGACCAGAGAAAATACTCTTTCACAGGCTAAAAATTTAGCGTCCTAACAACCACAAATGTAACTAGAAAATTAAAAGCTATTTCAAAAAACCCTTAATTTATAAGCTTCAAAAAGGCAAAAATGCAGCTCACAGTTTTTTTAATACATCCAGTTTAGTGGAGTTTGGCGATTTTGATGTTCGAGGAGCAGCTTTTGTTTGCAGTTGAATATCATCGGTATAAAAATTCGTAGATCAAGTTTCGAGGGCTTGTTGTAAAGAGGAAGCTTCGTTCTTTAAGTTCGTTGTAGTTACAATCTTGGGAAGAATTTTTCAAGCTCCGCAAAGGTATTTGAATGTGCGAAATTGTCGAATAGTAAACGTCTCTTCGCTTTCACGTCCACCGGAAGGAAAAATAATGGCAATTTTGTAGCTTCGATCTCATTAAAAAATGAGCTGAAAGTAGAGGGTTAGGGTAAAATGGGCCTTTAAATTGAGCCTAGGTAGATTGTTGTACAATTTTTTTCACGGGGTTACAACAATTTCAATATAGTTCGAGTACAAATGATTGAAACGTCGAAAAGAAGAGAGAAGATAATAATACAAAAAACCGCATAAAACGCGATTAAAAGAAATGAACAAACAAAGTACATTGAAATTTTCTCCAAAGCCGAACCGAACGAGGAGACCAGAAACAGTGTATCTAGAGTTCGTTGGTACAGTTTGCAGAAATGAAGAAAGAATGGCGTGGTATAGTAATAGAATTCGGTTACAGTGAAAAGGCAGCGCTTTGTTTCCGTGCTGATGGCCGTTTAATTTCCATTGCTTACCGTTTCGTGTACCATAAACTAGCGGGAAGTGTCCGTCGACCGTTGTAGAACGAGGTTGGCAAAACACGTGGGGCGCACGCGATGGGAACTTTATTTTCTTGTTTCGCCGGTGGCCTCGACCGCTTCTCTCTCTCTCTCTCTCTCTCTCTCTCTCCACAATCCACAATCCACAGTCCACACTCCACATCTCTCCTATCCGCGTCGATTGTACGGCTCTCCGAGGATACCGGGAACTTCCTGGCAACCTTCGGATGCCGATACAGTCCGGCAGATAGCGATCGAAATAAATTAAACTACGCTGCTCTTCGTGTTCGACAGCTGGAAACGCTCCTCGATTCTAGCAGGTCACCCGGTACATAGTGAACGAAAAAGCAGGTGGCCTTCGGGCCATCCACTCTTTCATCCTTTTTCGACGATCACGTATGTGCTCGGTTGCACGCAAATTTTAGATCATTTCTGTCCACCCCTTGCATCACTATCTTCTTTGCATTCGTAATGATTAGGACCTTTTTTTAACGTTTATCAATTTTCTTGAAGGAATTTATGGTGATGGTTGTCGATGAATAATTTTCTTTTCTGTCAACCCCTTCACAATCTTCTCTGTATTCGCAATGATTAGGACTTCTGTGACTTTTATCAATTTTCTGGAAGGAAAAGGGAACTTACGTTGATGGTTGTTGATGAATAATTTTTAGTGTTTCGCAGCTTTCGAAAATGTCGACAGCATCTCCCAGGTTGTTTTTCTTCGGAAATATTTCTCCGTGTTATTTAATTAGTGCAAAATATCGGAGGGGCGACTACGCGCTAGAAGTCACCTCTGTCAAAGAATTGTCAGGTTTACCGACAAAGCGCCCGCTTTTTGCCCCGGGAGTATTTATTTTTCGAGGAGATCGAAAGCCTCTGTTGTTCAAACAATATTTGCTCTCTCTCTCCCTTGTCTCTCCACTGTTTTTTGGTATTCTCGAAAAAGGAATGAAAAGGACGAGGCCGTACGAGTTTGAAATATATTCACTGGATCTACGTATGAAGAGATCTCAATACCTCGCGATGGAATTTTTTTAAATAACAATACAAAACGAACGAGAGAAACGTGTGGAGCGTGTACGATATTAATAACCATAAAAATTGTGGAACGGAGAATCTGTGATAATTTCGAGGAAAATTCCCCCGGTGGAAAATGGATGAATAAAAACATGAACGTTGTTTAAACACGTTCGTGTTCGTCGTGCATTAAAGAAAAATTAATAATAGTAAAAATGATGGTACAGTCTTTAGAATATTTTAGAAAATGCCTGCTGGATTATAATTTAATAAAACCGATAATCTATATAAAATTCTGTGGTATTTAAGAACAACCGATGTTGTTCACCCTTCTTTCCTGCGTTCCTTGCAGGAATATTAAATTAAGAAATTGCTACAGCAATACGATATTTATGATCATACAAAAATATCAAACAGAGGAACAGGGATGTTTTTGTGACTTGAAAAAAAAATTCCAAACGAAGTACGAAATGATAAATACGTAAATATATATATTTTTAAATTGTTCGACAACGTTCCTGCGTATCTGAGCGAGATATACGTAAGCCAAAAATTGATTATAGCTTGTACAATATTGACAAACGTTCATGATACGAATCAGAGGATTTTCACGATTCTTATAGTCCGCAAATGAATTTTGACGAGGCTGTATTTTTAAAAACAGTTGAGTTTAAGGGCACTTGCCCTTTTCCACAGCCCTCCAGCGCCTCGTGCGGCCCTGAGCTTAACGAAATTCGAACTCACCTGCCCCGATGTTATGCCCAGATGCCCCACGGTATAGTGCATCTGTTGCAAGCCTTCCTTTCAGTCGGTGTCCTTCCCCGGTGTCGTAAGGACCCATTTTCCCGCGCAACCACTCGAGAGTGTCGGCTCTTCTTCACGCCCTCGCCACCTAAAACGAGGTTCTCGAACTTTTTCACGGTTGCTTCGACACCTTACTTTTCGTGATCGAATTCGACTTACTTTTCGTGAACGGCGAAAAGTCAACGAAAAATTGCGGCCAACCACCGCGCCGACGACAACGTGGGGAACAAGAAAGAAGACAAATAAGAAGAAGAACGCCTGACAGAGCCCTTATTGATAGAAGATTAAGCCAACGAGTGAAAACGTTCAAGAGTTTGTTCAAGATTTATTTTATTGCTCGTTCTATCGGAAAGAAATATTCGGAGCCTGGAAGTAATGTTGCAGAATATAAATAAAATAAAATCGATAAGTTCGTTACCAGCAGCAGACATTTGCGTTTCTCTGCAGAGAGAAAATCAAATTGTGCACTTCAGAATTATTTAGAATTATGTTCGGTAAATTACAAAAATTTGCAGCTCCTCTGTGATAATATTTTCATTAAAAATCAGAAGTTTTCCAGCGCGAAAGATACGTTTTACATCAGCAAACTGTGTTTGATTTTAAATAAATATATCTCACCATTGCAAATGTAAAGAAATTAAAACATCGGAAGGAAGGAAATAAGGAAACATAATCGAACAATCCGTAGGAGAGGGACGTGTTAAAAATTGTTACTACACTCCCGCGACTTCTCTAAACGCTAAAGAAAAATTCTGAAAGCGTAGATAAAAGGGAGCATAGAAAAGCACGGTTCACGTTCGGTCAAAATTTCGCAGGAAGACGAAGAACCCGGTTAGCATGATTGATGAATCGGAACGGTGTCGGTGATGCTGAAAGCTGAATGCGAATTTCGAGCGATTTGGCTGCATTTCAACGACACACCGGTGCATCCCGAATGCATCCTAACCGCGATCGACCGAGCCTGATGGATCTTCTATGATAATTTCTCCGGTTATCTATCTCCTCGTTGGATTTTCGTTGCAAGAATCTGAAAGCAGATCGGCTTAATTCCTGACGCAGCTCGAAATAGATCGACGGATAAATGCCAGGATCGTAATTGACGTTGATTCATCGTCGAACTAACGGCTGGGTCGAAAATAATAGTGACCGTTGATCGTTGATCATTGATCGTGCGTAGCGTGTAATCCGCGATCGACTTCCGCGACGAATGATCGCTCGATGACTTACGGCAGGCCTCGGGAATGATAATAAGCGCGGCAACGAGAATGAAACGGGAGCGTGCTCGCGTAAGGATGCATTACTGCGTTACGTGGCCGCTGCGTCATCGCGACCGCGATGCATTCCCCGAGACGATGATCAGAAATCAATAACTATAACCGAGACGAGAGCAGCGTACCACCTAACCTGAAGACTCAACGAATCGTTTCCGATTGATTTTTTCATTATATCTGCGCCGGAAACAGAAGGAAACGGACGGAGAACTTCCACGACAGATACTAAGGTAAAGTGTTTTAATTAACTGGCAAGGAAAATCCGTTTACACTCTATTCGATGGATTTGGACCTTTATTCACAAAGTTGTTGTTCGTTTGCAATCGACGTGCATTTCAGTATGTTGCGGTACAAATATATTCAACATATTTTTTTCCATTTCTGACCTTGTGTGACCTTGGAGGTCCCTGTGTCCTATACGAACGAATTTGTCTTGACACGCGCTTTCGTATGACATAAAAAAATATATAGCATTGTATTTAAAAAATTGAAGGTCTGCTCAATTTCTAAGAAAATAGTGAAAACACAAAGAAATTACATACGCCATTACGTTGATTGTGAAACACAGTGATACTTTTTCCTCTTTCATTATTTCCTTTCTAATATTTGAGCCCCTTAGTGGACAAGTAAAAATGGAGTTTTTACAGAAATAGTAAGTATTAAGAATACTTGTTTTATTTAACACATTAACTTTTGTATACTTTGTTTCATGTTAGTAAAAGATAAGAGTCAATTTTACATCATAAATGAAGTGACTGTAAAAATATCTTGGATTGTGGCATAAGTCCAATCTCTTGGACTTACTCCATTATTCCACGGAACATATGGACTTACTCTACTGTTACATTCGATTAAAGGAAACTGGTATATGTAGACGCGATAATCGTTTCGTATTTAGTACAACCGATGAGGGTCATTCAGGTTCACGAATTTTTTCCAACTAAACAGCTAGAACGCTCAATAACAAAACGTAAGAAAAATAACAACAAACAAACAGTTTACAGTTAACAAACTGTAAAGAAACAACAGTAACCGTAAACCGTTTACGGTTTGTTTTTACAAACTGTAAATTGGACCGCCATTCAGTGGTTACACTACGAACACGGAAAACAGTTTGATAATTTTTATAAAACTAAGATCTCTGTGGATGTTGAGTTTGAAATATTAAATATTCAGCGTGCTCGGTGTGGCAGGCCATTGCAGTTGAAAAATATAATGCAGGAAAATTTATATCCATCTGTGCGTCCTGTTTCTGCGGCCAAAAAGAAGGACATGCTAGATTTGCTGAAATTTATCCCTCCAATTCATCATACATTTTTTCAAGCATTAAAAGCCGGTACAATTGAAGAAACTGGTGAAGAATCCAGCAACGAATAAGTTTCTTTAATACATAGTATACAGCAAACTTGTAGTGCATTAAAAATAACATTTGTGTAACTTATGATTATTAATACATTAATAGCCATATGGCGTAAGTCACTTTCTCACAAAAATGTGGTATCACAATTCAGCGTAAAAATGGCACTTCATTAATCGTTACGTTACTGTTTCTTTACTATTAAAAAAATATGGATTTTATTTTAAGTTGCAATGATATAATTACTATTCTTTCGCTTTATCTGGTTACAATAAAGTTACATTGTGTATTGAATTTTTCGTACGATATTACACGAAAGTCCAATTTCTACAATATTAAGAAAAGGAAGTTAATTCACTTGTCCACTAAGGGGCTCATTTATTACCTGCATATTTATTTCTAAGATTTGTATTGAACGACTAAATTTTCAAAGGTTCGTCAGAAAATAAAATTTTTAGCGAGCTTATGTGATCGGAAGGTGGACTGATTGTTTTTTCCATTTTGTCAATCTTGATTGTTCGGAAGCGCAACGGGTCATTTGATTTTACAGACGGGATTGCGGGGGTTACGAATTAATCCGTGCGCTTAATACGTTGTTGGAGGAGATTGGACGATTTAAGGCTCGCGAATAGCACTTTTAACACGTCCTGTTACGTGGGTACGCGGCCGGCAATAGCTCCCAGCGGCGCGTACGAACGCAAATTACGGTCGGTCGGGTTCGAACAGAAAGGAAACGGCACGTACCAGTCGCAACGACGCGACGACATCGACGACGACGGCGGAATCGCATGCGCTGAATTTACCTGATGCACAATGTATTTTGCAATCGACAACGCGGAAACGAATAACCCCGTGGAACGGTTTATCGACCGGGCAACATGTCGCGGACACACCTACGTTTAATGACGGGTCGCGCTCCGCGGCTGTGGGATCGCTTGAAATTCATTTCCGGCCGACGCGACGCCCGACGCCGACGCCTGACGACCCGACGTCGAAAGATCGCACGAACCGATGAAAGGATTCGCGTCATTTCGTTGCACCGTTCGCCGCTGATTAATCGCATTATTGCGGCCGATGATTGATAACACCGGCCCGGCGACACTGGAAAATATCAATCGGCTTTGTTGGTCACCGGATGACGCAAAAACGGTGGCCATTATTTTCGTGAAAAAATTAATGCCCCGACTTGCCATTAATTATAGTCTGGACTCTGGTGTGCTTTCGGATTTTTCACAGACAGCGGTTGGGCTCGGCGTGAATTTCATAAAGAAATGGACTATATTTTCATTTGTTCTATTTCTGCCGATTTTATTCCCGCATTTTTTGAGCTGACATCTGGGAACGTTCTGAAACGTGAACACGTTAGCCGTATCGAATACAGGGAGGTTCAAAAACGATAATCGTAACCTCAGAAAGAAATTGAACGCACAAACCGTTCAGTAATTGTATTTCCATACTGTTTGTTTCTCGTATTTCCAAGCAACAGAATGGGTTTCGTGTTTCTGGTAAATTTCGTTCACGGTTCAATAGATTGAGAGTAAACAGCTGCTGCAGGGAAGCCAAACAAAACTCTACATTATTTGCATTTCATACTACTTTATTTCCCACAGCACCAGTGCACGTTTAATATCCCCAATAGAATTCGAATAAAATTTTCTAATAATTTCTGTGCAACACACTTGCAAAATCTCTTGCATGATCAAGATAAAATGCGTTTAAAACAACGAGAATAAGAATCACAAGAATAAAAAGACATTGAAAGAATTCCAAGATTTTGTTGTATTATTTTTGACTTTTTAATATGATTAACAGAGAAACTGGATTTTCGAATCTTACAATTAACTTGGACAATTTTGCTTTTGCACAGAGATCCCACAGTCTAATCCAGACAATTTTCTGTATTACATCTCTCAGTGATGACATGTTTTGCGACGACCTGTAGATGATACGAACTGCCGCGCACAATACCATAAGTGCATGCCGAACGCATCTAGATACTCGTTCCAGATTTTCCCTGCAATCAAGAGCAGCAAGTTCGTTTTTTTTTTCTTCCTGAGACGGATCTCACGGGGTTGTTCGATCGATCCTCGATAATCCTGATCGGATCATCGAGGGTGACAGACGGATCTTAAAATACGCGCGGTTTATTTCCGCGATTTCCACACGCCGTACGTTGCTCCTGACAGGTGAATCGACGTCAACTCGAACCAAATGCTCGATGTTTCGGCCGTATTTACACACGGTGGGAGTGTGTACAGATCGATCATGCTCGTGATCCGTGTGCACGCACGCGTGAAATCACGCTGCGTCTGATGTGTGGTTACTGCACCGGATTCGCAAAAAGACTTACACTCGCACCCCTGCTAATCACACGCTATTAATTATCCGCAGAACAAGTTTAGCTTCGGGCTCGGATAAAGATGTAAAACCACCTTCAAGATTTTCTCGACCGTTCTGACCATTTGCAATTTTTTCAAAAATTCTTTTCACTGACGTCTAGGGAACGTTTTAGCTTGTCAAAAGTGTCCGAGTCGTTTGGATATAAAAGCCGCAGTCTCGTAACGACTATAGTGATTAATAAAACAGTGAAAATAAATCGGATAAAATGCAAGCACGCGATAGATTCAAATCTTTTTCTTCGTTTAGGAAATTAGTTCTAGACAGGTACATTGAAAATTGTAGTACAAGGGTTCGCAGCGATCTATTCGCAGACTTGCTCGGCAGATATCAACCCTAAATTCCAGAGGACATTGGCCTGCTTGATTTTTATCCGTTATCGCAGAACAACCCCAGCTAAATTTGTCGCGGGGGTGGCAAATCCAGACACCGGATCGCTTATCTTTATCGAACGTGACCGGTGACGTCGCCAGAGCATTCGGTATTCCAACGGTGACACATCGATCCTCTAATTTCACCAAGCACTGTTTCCTACACCAATCAGTTAATTAGCGGAGATAATCTAAATCGTTACGGTTATTCGATTTCGCCAGTATTGATCTATAATTTTCCATTACTCATCAGCGAACGAATATCTAGACAAATAGGTACACGTTGCGCGGAGCAATTCCGCAGAATCAAAGGAAAATTTGCATACGCCGCGCCGAAGGCAGAACTGTTAGCTTGCAAATAAAATCATAATCTATAACTAAATTTGATCGTGGCTTTGCCGCAGAACGCGTACCGGTGCCGATCATATTTGTCATCGACGCGTAGAATCTATTATTTCGGAACAGTGATTAACGCGTGTAATTGCGTGCCTGTATTGTCTGCGCGTTAGCAGAAAATTCCAACACGTTGATTTCCTGCGTGCGCGGCTGATCGTTTATGAAATGTAAATGCATTTATTTTAAACGCGAACGCAGGAAATATAATAATATAAGTAAATACTGTTAAATCCTGTAGTGCTTCCAATGTATTAAAACCATTGACGCAGAACGCACGTATATGTGCAATTTTCGCTCGTGTAAATTGTGAGATAACTGCGTTATGTTCGGATCCGGATATTAATAAATCCGGATACTGATTAATATTTTCTTTGGAGAGACTGCAGGACGATCCAGGTTTCCATTTATACAAGCTACAAAATTACTGCAAGTGCATTGATCAACACGAATTATGCAATAAAGGATATTAATCTACGCTTTATTGTTTGGGATAGTTAAATTTTGCCTCGGTCCATTCATTTTCAAAAATTAAACAGTGTTCAACTAACGATTGATGCATTTAAAAGTGCCTCACGCTCTTTAAATATAGTTTAGATATCTTTCAATGTTTATAACGTGATTAAAAAATATACCGTTTTATTGGGGAGAGTCTATAGAATTATTCTACGTAAGAATCATTCGTGAAGCTTTCATGGTTAAAGCAGAACAAATTCTCGAAGTTGAAAATTGTCTCGGAGAAAATTGACGCAACAAGGATGTCCTGCTCCCTTTAAAAATTGTTGAAGAATGTTTAAATCTCCATAAAGTTATTAAAAAGTGTACCGTTGTACTCGGGGTTGGGGGGGGGGGGGTCAAAGGAATTTTTCTACGTAAAAATCATTTCCGTAGCCATTGTGATTGGAGGAGAAAAATGGTCGACCACACTTTTTCAAACTGACTAAAAGATTAATGAAAGAAATTGCAGTTCCGCAACTGTCACATAAAAACTCACCTCGTGGCTACAAACGCGTGAAAGAAGGATTTTCATTTCTTCGATCAGCGACGACGTAATCGTAATCGTTGCAATCGGTGGCACTCGGAACGACTAAATTTCCCAGCAGGTGCGTCGAAGAGCTCGCGATAAATTCGATATTAAATCTTACGATGCAGTTTCCGTGGCGGAAAAGTTGCCGACACGGTGGGCGGCCATTACGAGAAGCAACGGAATCATTTTTCCGCGGTGTACATTTTCATTGCAGATGAGACGCGCCGGTAGATTCGCGGTGAAACTCTAATGAAAACGGGAACAAAGTTACCGGCGAGTGCGAGAAAGAGAGAGAGAGAAAGAAAGAGTCAAGCCACGTATCCGCGGCAGCAACGATGCAAAACTTTTTTCGCATCCCATGGTGCGCCATCGTCATCGCCATCGCCATCGCGAGAACCCATTATCCACGCGTATGCATCGTGGAAATTGCTGTTTTGCAATAATATATCGGGTCAAAAAACTCGCGCAACAATTTCCGCGGAATCTTCGCGGCCGACAGCAATTTTTCTCGGAATAATGCGATTTCATCAAACTTTTTCTCCACCAACGATTTTTTTCATCATTTTTCTTAACCCCTTGCCGTGCCATTTTCTTTAGCCCCAGAAATCTCGCAGAAGGGAAATGAAAGTTTATATATTTTCTATGCTATTTAAGCATTCGCTTTACTCCTTAAATATTTATTGAACTTCGTTTAAAATTTCCAATACGAGTCTGACTCGTTCAAATACGGCAATAGGATGGATGTGCGGTGTCAAATCCTACAACAAAAGAGTCGAAATGTTTTAGTGTTAAAACATGGGAAGCGCCTTAATAAAATTCATCGGTGCCGCAACAACAAAAATAGAAAACGTACAAACATGTTGAGCACCGTCCAAGAAGATGAAACCGACCAAGAGGAAGGTTCTAACGTTCCTAAAACCGTTTCGCTTCATCGATAGATCGGAAAGAACGTTTCGCAAACTCATCGAAAATGGACGTGTTTCCGAAGGATAAATAAGGAATCGTGGAGGAATTGCGGCGAGGGTGGTTCGGTAAATGGACAGAGAGACGAGCAGGGTTGCAAACGAGAGGATAATGCATTTTCAGCGCCTGGAAAGGCGGCTTACGCGGCTGCATCGCTGGTTGCATTATGCACTCGCCTCCGACAGCCCTCGGATGCATTAATATCTTCAGCGTGAAATACGCGACGGCACCGTTTGAATCCACGGCGAAAGGAGCCGTTCAGCTGGCCGGTAAAATTAGCAAATTAGTGGATCTTTATTACAGCGCACCGCAAACTGCTTAAATTTCTCATTTAATTCGTCGCCGGCATTCTTCTCGGCGGAAGTCTCGTTTGAAAAATTTTAATTATTCATTTCTCTTTGCTCCTCGTTAACGCGAGACCCGATGCTGACGGGCCTCTTCAAAATCGTCCGAAACTATCTTTTCCGTGGACTTTGCGGGCCATCGCGGACAAAGCACATTGTTTGTTAATTAGGCGGCGTGCTCAGCTTGAAAATGTGAACGCGGAAACGACGCCTATTTGGACGCATGTCTGCGTCATTTCTTTGACGCATGGAGCCTTTTCGGCTATCCGCATAATTCGTGGTGTGCGGACGGGGCTAAATCGCTACAGGATTTGTAGAAGTGGCGATAGCCTCAAAATTCGAAGGAACGCTAATGAACTCCCCGCGGCCGAACTTTACTTTCCATCAGAAAATTAATTACCGACGGCGATGCGGCTGGAAAACGATTTTCCCACGGCGAGCTGAAATTTCCGCGCGTAAATCGCTCGTTTAATGAACAATACTTAGCATAATTAGATCCGACGGTAGTTAACGCGCAGGAAGTACAAGGCATCGTCGTCGTCGTCTTCTCGTTGCGGCCCCGCGAAGTACAGAAAATTGTTCTACACTCCCCCGCGCCATTAAACGGAAATAACAAATTTTAATTAAATCTACCGATGCGAGCCGAGAGTCGTTTCCAATTTATTCCGTTTCCATTTTCCGATTGCCGGGGAGGGTTTTTTTGAAAAATTCCCGGACAGCGGTCGATGACTGTGAAAAATGGGACGAAAACAAGAATTATTTTAGAAAATTGTTATATAATTTATCTACGAAGATTAACAGCTGTATTCGTATCTGTTATTCGCGAATAAATTAAATTGTCAAGTCGCGTTGATTTTTGTCTAATTTTTTAGAAAAATAGACCATCGTACGTCGCTATGACGGACCGCGCATCGATATAATGTTGTAGCACGGTATCGATAGACGACGGCCGATCGATTACTGTTTAATGCCTTCGTAGACGGTTAAATAATTGCTCCATCGACACCTTCGAAACTCGTCGCGCACGAGCTCCGCTAATTTTTCTCTAATCGAAAGTCGATACGATTAATGGCCGGCGTTCTGTTGCGGTCATTTCCAATTACGCGGATCAATTAAACCGGCCCATTAGTTGACGAAATTGTCGCGAACCGGAAGCGCGGGCAATTAGATCGACCGACGCTTCAACCATACGCCAATAGAATATTTCCTTGCGTCACGGAGTTGTAAAAAATCGACCTGGAAAGCAAAATTTCGGGCAATTTTACGAACTGCGTCGAACGCGTCGACGCCGAGAACAATTCCACGATGGAACGACCTTTCCCTCCACCGGAAACAATTCTCCATTTAATGACGGGTCTTTTAATATCTATTTTGCAAGCTTTTATGAATAACAATGCCTGTGAACCGGGAAAAGGTCGTTGTTTTAGGTCGTATTTTAATTCCTCGTTAACTGTTTAAATGAATACGGATGAAAAAAAATATGTATTATGTATTATGACTATGTTGAGCTGCTGTGTTGAAGTATAGTTATACTTTCCCGAGAATAAGCATTTCTAATTGATAGAGTCGTACGAAAACAATAAAACATCAATATCCACGCAAAAGGCAATTAACGAATAAAATCGAGCAAACCATTCGATGATTCCAGTAATAGTTGCTCTCCATCCTAAAACAAATATTCCCGGTAACTGTGATCACTCTGCCCGCAGTTTTCGCATTACTCGTGCACTTTTCAAACCTTTAAAAACCCGCCTCGATTTTAAAATCTGATATTTCAATTTCCGGCGTAACAGAGCCATTATGCAACAACAAAAATAGCACGACGGTATAGAGAACGGCTTTCGCGACATCCAGCGTCGGCATCGGGGGAAACAAAAGAGTGTTTCCCAGACGAAATTGGAGTCTTTTCCCGGGTCCATTGATAAAGCATGGGGGCGTCAGAGACTGATAAAATTATGGGGTATTATTAATCGCGTGGGCGTTTTATTATGGAGCTTTTGATCCGGTCGGGTGTGGCGTTCTCCTTTATCACGGAGCCGTAACGCGGCTGTCCGGCAATCTCGTTCGCAGACCGTCGCGCCCCATAGCTTCATCCCGTTTCCCGTTTTCACCCGGAGCACCTCTGGGAAATATATTTCGCGGCTTCGCACCCGTGTACTCGGCGTATTGTCTCTCGTGACCTACTCGTATTTTCGGTCCCGATACGATCCACGCCCGGTAACGATCTTCCGAACGACTTTAATTGCAACATTCTGCGCCGGTAATTGCCACGATGCGACCAAAGACACGCCCCGCTATAGCTACGCTGCGATAGAAACCCGTGCTATCGAGCTTCCTGCCAAACTCGCCGAGCTTCCCGGCGCAGAACATTTCAAGGAACAAGAAAACTTTCGCTTTCGCTGCACTTCTTTTCTCGCGAATTATCGCAACGAGCTCTATTACGTTGTCGAGTAAATTCATTTTTCCGACTGCGTTCCGATAAACGGTGGCCGATTCTGATAGATTATGATGTGTCGAATGAGACGCACCAAGCCGTTTTTCGATATCAGCTTCAGTTTTTGAGAAATTGTTTTTTTTTTTGAGATAAAGACAGATTTTTCAAGTTTGGAAATTTTTTGTGCTCTAATCGTTCAACTTTCAGAATTTTTTCCGCTTAAATCGTGAAAGCTACATGAATGATTTTTGCATAGAACGATTCCTCAGAGTCTCCCAAATTCAATGGTATTTATTTTTACAACCTCATGAAGATTTAAATATGTTTTAAAAAATGTTTAAAAAGACACCCGAATGATCTTCGACGCGAATTTAAAGAAAGCCTCGAATTTTCAGCTTTGAGAATTTTCTGTGCCTCAAACACAGAAGCTATTCGAATGATTTATAGGCAGAATGATCCTGTGAGCTCTCCCGAATGCAACGATCTATTTATTAATAACATTGCATGGTTGATGTTCAGCGCATCAAAATCTATGGGAGTCGTCTGCAGGTTAGACACACAAAATTGGCGTTGAACCATGTTATTAACCGAGTTTATTTTTGGAGATCGCCAGTTTGAGTTTCCCAGCAACTAGAATGCATTAACAAACTCTAAGAAAGTTTCTCGGAGAACTTTATTTTCTTGTTAACTTGGTCACCATGATGCACAGTCTCTCGCGGCGTCACGATGGGAAAAGTTTCGAGTCGCACCATTGATGATCGCCGTAGTTCACTCGGGCTGCTTTAATTATTCGCTGGTGCATTGTAGACCTTACGTTGACCCTACAGGGAGAATTACAGAAGTTATTGATCTGCAATTGAGAGAAGAAAATCGTTTTTACAGGCTGTAAAAAGCTTCGAATATTAAAAAAAAAAGATGGGCACAAACGATGTTTTCGAGAATAGTTTGGGAACGTGAAGATTTTGAATACAATACATATATTATGCGTATGTTATGAATTTCTATCGATCCAAAATTAGATAATTTATCCATTCGAGAAAATATAGGCTCTTCTTACGGGAACTTTGAGTAAGAGAGAATTTCTCATCACTGGAGCTGTAAAATAAGTCATAGCGTGAGAGATTACTTACTAATAACCCTTGCACACGACTCAAAAAATAATTACACGATTATTATTACATTTGACAGTATCTAGATTTATAAATATGGGCGAATTTATGCCAAAGGAACGCGCCAGAATTAATTAACAATTTTCCCAACAGTACGCAACTACGAGGGTCGAGCTTTTCGCGGATTTTGCAAAGCTCGCACGATTTTTTCGATCGCGAAACTTCGCCTCTGAATTTCCCAACATTCGTCAGCTTTCGAAAAAGTTCCACGAAATTTCCCCGACGTATTAAAAAACCGGGGGGGGGGGAGACAAGCTTTTCATGGGTATTACGGGCGAAGCACGCAGGAGATGCATCACGCCACAGCGGAAAATGAAATTGTAACGAGCTGCAACAGCCTGCGTGAGAACAAACCACGCTCCCCACCCCCCGAGCCCATGAATGTTTCATTAACATATCACGGGGAACATTTTCGAGCTTTATTCGAGCGGTTTACTGGCTTCGTGGAAACGTATATTTACATGGAACGCGTATTCTCTCTCTCTCTCTCTCTCTCTCTCTCTCTCTCTCTCTCCGCATTCGGTACACGCAGCTCGCGTTAAGGAAATTCCCTGCAGCCAGACGAGAGAATTCGAGCTTCGTTGATAAGGGTTCATTATGTTCTCAATACAGTGAACAAACAACGGAAAATCATTTCCTGGGAAATTGAGACTCGCGTCAATTTGCATGGTCGACTAATTACTAGCTTTGTGATCCGTTTTTCCTAATTAGGACGCGATGGCCTCTTTGGCTTATTCGATCCTCCATTGTCCGTTTAATTGGCACACATTGTTTCGTTAGAGGAAAGTCATTTTTAGGGAAAAAATTTAGTTAACGAAACTCTCGGAATCTTACAGTTATTTTCTCTTTCTCTTTCTTCCGAAAACTCGAATCAGATTCGTTTTCCTTGCTACTTACGATTATTAGCGTGCCAAAGTGATGATGATTTATACAATAGAAAATTAGACATACTTTAACCCTTCCGTTAGAAGATTAAGTATCAGTGTTCTAGTAAAATCTTCTTTTTGTATTACACCTTTCGTATTAAAAAAATGCAGCAATAGAGCTATTCTCTTTTTTTGAACAGTATATTGATCGTTATAAAAATGTTGAAGGGTCATTTTACCTTTCAAGATTCATTTTCAAGAATACAATGAATCGTTGCAGTGAATAAATTGTCTTGAGCCTGAACTAAAGTGAACTGGACGATACTAAAACATTCATTTGTATACAGTGAATTCTCGATATATGTCAACAACACGGGTCTTGCCAGCGTCGTATATCGTCCAGGAGACATACCCGAGCCGTGTTATGTTTACACTCTTCGGCGTCCGAGCTTCGTGAACCCTCACCAGGTATACCCCGCGGCAGTGGGGATAATTCCGCGACGTTTATCATGCAGGCCTTGGCGACATATATAGAGAAATCACTGTACAGGGTCCATTTTCTTGTATTTGTATTATTCTTATGCTAGTTTCCTGCACATGCGAATGATTCCACAAAAGCGACCATTTACATAAAAATGAATGTACTATATCAAGAGTCCAAGGTCCACAAGATAAAACAATTGGCAGTGAAGCTCTGAGAAAGAGATCACCAACGGTTCCCAGCGAGTAATCGCTTCTTCGTTCGTCTTTGATCCTAATCGTCACGTATACGCACTCGCGAAATGCCATTGTTCCTCGCGCAAATTAATTCTTCATCGAACAATAGAACGGTTTCTTCGGCGAGTTTCACTGCCAGTGAATGGAACGGCAGGAAAATCCAGCCGTTTCGTGCGGATAACTATTAACACACGTTTCTCCGTGAAAAATCGAGGGAACGCGGGTGGTTGCCACGTGTGCAGTCCCTCGAATCAGGATTTATGGTGTCCCATCTACCTGGCACTCCGCACGAAGTGCAGGAATCACGGCAACTGGCCTCGCCGACTCCCATTTTCCTTTCGAACGAAAGTTACCTGGAAAAGTTGTCTGGCATACCTGCGCAAGCCTCGTGGGGGAATAATGGACGCATTCACGGAGGCTGCCGGCGCTATTGTGCAATAAAAAGTAATAGTGTCTGCAGTGGGCAGAGCCTGGGCGGTTAGGTGACTTTGCGACACGAATATTTCAGTCTTGGATTAAAACTCCTTCGCTGCAATTCGATGCATTTTATTGCACAAACTTTGGTCGCATTCTAACAAATTGCATGGAAATAATTTCCTTCAAAATTGCGTCTCGGGAATTATGTAAAAAAATATATATATTTTTCCTGAATTTTTCTGTACATTCGTAGAGCCAGTAATGGGGTTTGTTTAGAATGATGCATATCTTTTCTTGAATTTTTCTGTGTATTTATACGTATAGTATAGTTACAGTTACACTATGTTCATGATTTTTAGCCACTTATTTTAATGGTGGAGTTTGCTGAGAAAATTTCCGTCCTCTACAAAACTCGTTGACCTTTTTGAAAATCGCATGTATTCTTACGTTCCTTTGTTATCCTTCTCGGAAGCTTGTTTTACCTTTGCGGATTTAGGAGAGATCGTAGATCGCACAAAGTGTTAGAAAAGTAATTCTCTTTGAGTGTCGAAAATTTGCTAGAAGGTCTGAATTATTTTTCAAGGTTTTTTTTCGGGTTCAGGTAATTGTTGAAAGATATTGATGATTCACGATGCAGTTTGCAACCGAATGGCCCAGGAATATTGTTGAGGCATTCCTCCGGGTTGGTTAATTGCCAGAGTCGTCGGTAACGTTAATGACGACAAGGTCGTCGTGTAAATTGACGCTGCCAATGGCCGTCCAGTGACCCGATAATCCGAAATAGCGAAGGTGACCGAGCCCACCAATACGGGAAACATATGTCCAATCAGCCGCCAGCAAACGTTAGAAAGCTCTGTGCAAATATTGACGCTGGAAATATTGTTTCCGCAGACGAGTGCACTTTTTCCCGGGAAAAAATTGGATCGACGCCTCCCCCCTCCCGCCGACCCTTCCTTATTGGTTATCCGACGTAATAATAACGACAGCTATCCGTGAAATTAGTGGTAAACAAAAAAAAAAGAAGAATAGCGCGGATGAACTTTAAGTCTGACCGGTATGTTGGGAAACAGCGGTTGCAGGGGGCAAATAAAATCAATATTAGCAGAAGTTTGTTGACAGAATGTGTACGGGATTAACAGTGCAGAAGCAGTGACAAACAACGTTGAATTCCAGTTCGAAACTATTGTTTGGAATCTGATTAAACATCAGTACGGTAAGCATCGCTAAGGGATTTATGTAAAATGAATTGTGGTATTTGAAAAATGAATATTTATTTATCAATTTGGGGGTTGTTAATTGGGAAGAAGGAGAAAAATCTAGCGATGGGATTAAACAAAAATTAGATTTGAAAATTATTTCTGCTGTTGTTGATAAGCTCCAAGGAATGGAGTCATGATTACTGCAGCCCTTAATCTTCTGATTGCAGTTTTTATTTCTGTAATCTTCTAATTGTTTTATCACATTCGACTCCATCGCTACACCGGATGAAATTTAATTATTTACGAACGTATGAATTATGTTCATTAAATATTTATTGATTGAGTTAATTTTAATTAATTGCACACTCGTCGAGCTTTTGATTCACACTTCTATTACACGTGTGGTAAATTATTTTGCTGGACGATATATCTTTCTCTGTGTTCGTGATACAATAAAGCAGTAGTTAAATTTATGTGCTCATTTGCACATGTTTCAATTATAGCAGTTATGTATTAGTCGAGGAATTAATTTGAATAACTCACACATTTATCATTCATGTTTTTCATTCATATACACACTCGCGTAAATTTATCTTATTGGGCATTGTATACTTCTTGCTATTTCGGAAATATTCTCGCTTTCGGGTTCATTTCTACAAGCCTTAATTACGTTAATTGCACATATATCGATCGAGATCATTTTAATTAATTATACACTCATCAATCTAGTTTTCGGGAGGCATAATGTTATAATTATTAGAATACGTATTAATTACATTAGTAATGCATATACTAATCAATATTGACACGTGCAAAATTATTGTATTAGTCATTGCGTTTAACTAGTCTCACGATACAAAAGGAATCTATTGCAAGCTAGAATGACAACGCAATTTGCAAACGTATTAATTACACTGATAGTACATAAATTGGGCGATATAATTACCCATAATTATACAGTGATCGGGAAAGTTTCTTATTCAGGTATTCGGATGGGTAATTATTGCGTATCAGTCATTGTGTTTGATTGGGTTCGTGATACATTTTAACCTATTACTAACCAGAATGACAACACAAGTCAGTATAATTATACACAAGTCAGTCGACGTCATTTCAATTAATTATATACAAATCGATAAAATGATTCACTCAAATATACCTACGGATAATTATTTTATTGGTCATTCTGTTTCTTTGAGTTTGCGATACACTCGCGTCTATCGCCAGCCAAAATGAAAACATTACATTAACCTTGAATTCAAAATAAACTAGTCGAGATAATTTCACGCAGGTATTCTCACGAATGATTATTTTATTACTCACTGTACAACTATACTTGCAATTGATCTCATCACTAGCTAGAACAGCGATATTAGTTATATTATCATTGAGCAAATTGGTCCAGATAATGGCACTCAATTTCACAAAGATCGATCAAAGTTTCCACGCAGTTATTCTCTCAGATAATCATCTAATGGCTCACTGTACTTGCTTATGCTCGCACTACTATTGAACCCATCACTAGCTGAAAAGTAAACACTAATTACACATTAACACTGAAAAATTGGTCCAGATAATGGCACTCAATTTCATAGAGATCGATCAAAGTTTCCACGCAGTTATTCTCTCACATAATCATCTAATGGCTCACTGTACTTGCTTATGCTCGCACTACTATCGAACCCATCACTAGCTGAAAAGTAAACACTAATTACACATTAACACTGAACAAATTAGTCCAGATAATGGCACTCAATTTCACAGAGATCGATCAAAGTTTCCACGCAGGTATTCTCAGATAATCATCTAATTACCCACTGTACTTGTTTGTGCTCGCACTACTATTGAACCCATCACTAGCTGGAAAGTAAACACTAATTACACATTAACACTGAAAAAATTGGTACAGATAATGGCACTCAATTTCACAGAGATCGATCAAAGTTTCCACGCAGGTATTCTCTCAGATAATCATCTAATGGCTCACTGTACTTGCTTATGCTCGCAGTACTATTGAATCCAACACTAGCTGAAAAGTAAACACTAATTACACATTAACACTGAAAAATTGGTCCAGATAATGGCACTCAATTTCACAGAGATCGATCAAAGTTTCCACGCAGGTATTCTCTCAGATAATCATCTAATGGCTGACTGTACTTGCTTATGCTCGCACTATTATGTAACCCATCACTAGCTGGAAAGTAAATACTAATTACACATTAACACTGAAAAATTGGTACAGATAATGGCACTCAATTTCACAGAGATCGATCAAAGTTTCCACGCAGTTATTCTCTCAGATAATCATCTAATGGCTCACTGTACTTGCTTATGCTCGCAGTACTATTGAACCCATCACTACCTGAAAAGTAAACACTAATTACACATTAACACTGAAAAATTGGTACAGATAATGGCACTCAATTTCACAGAGATCGATCAAAGTTTCCACGCAGGTATTCTCTCAGATAATCATCTAATTACCCACTGTACTTGTTTGTGCTCGCGCCACGATCGAGCCTGTCGCTAGTCGGAATGACGGGGGCGTCCGCATGGTGGGGGTAGACGGCAGCTGTTTGTTCGGCAGCACGGCGGAAGGGTCGCGTTCCATGTGTACCCGCCAGCAATGCCACATCGTTGTCGCCGCTCTCCTCGCAAAAATCGCGTTTCCAAAGTGAAATCGTCCGCAAGACAATCCGTGAAAAATGTGACACCCGTGTCCCATCGCCCAGCACCATTCCAAGTGAAAAGTTCGTGACAAATGTGCGTAAAACAAGAGTACCAACGGTAAGACCGTACAGCGGCGACTCGACGACGAGTGGACCGACGGACATGGAGCGTTTCGAGGGAAACAGTGTCGATCGACGTGACAGGAATCGGTTTTGTGTACGAAACACGTTCCTCGACGGCTCGTAAAAGCCTCGTCGTCCTCGCAAACGACCGGATACGAGAAAAGTGCGTGGAAAGTGACAGGTTAAGTTTCGAACAGGGGACGCTTGCCTCCAAACAACACTCCTCGGTCGGTAACGCATAGAAATCGATAGTTTGCTCGGTGGATGTAGTCACTTTTCCCGCGAATTTTATCTTTCCATATTATTCTCTATCTAAACAAATTCACAGAGTTATTGTTTAACACTTTCGAGTAATAAATTGTTGATTTTCTATTGGGACTCGAGTAGTTTGTCCGACAACTCGCAGGTCGCCATTTAAAAATTCGATGAACCGGGTGTTGTTCCACCTGTTAGGGTGGTTTTTCTCGCGGAATTATTCCGTATGCGAATCAGCCGTGTAAATGTTCGTTTGGACAACCGTTTCGTTTGACAGTTGACAAATGTCACGGATGAAGCACTCGTAACAGGTAATTCGAAAACGACATCGTCCCTTATCGGCGACTCTTTTTCGGGGACAGCTATTTTTACCGTGACACCTGTTCCCACGATGGAAATCTGATTTGACTCGATGTACAGACCGCGAGTATCGATTCGGGGTTTATTCGGTTCGCGGGCAAACGCGGGTTTTATGCACGTGGCGACGAAAAATTGCACGTTTCCTCTGACAGATATTTTCCTGGAATTTCCAAAGTTTACTAATAACATTAATCCTGGAAGTATAAATGCTAGCATATCGATGACGTTGGGCTCGTGTATCTGTACTTTAAAGTCGTATACATATAACTTGGTCAGCCCCACTTAAAAGAAATAATTGTAATTTGCATATAACTTATAATTTGCACAGAATTTATACTCTGTGTGTATACAGTGACTCCAACTAATATTCGGACGCTCTTAAAAATCGCATAACTTTGTCAATATTGCTCTATACTACTTGAATTTTTTTGAGAAGTTAGAACAATTGGATCACAACGTAACGCGAGAAAAATGTTTGATTAAAATTGCAATTGGTCGAAATTACAGAGAAAGTACTAAAAGTTGTATTTTGCAACTTTTTTATGCGGGCTTATATTAAAAATTTTAAAAGTACGTTTTGTACATCTGTATCAACTATACATATTCTGAATATTTCATCTAAATTTTAACGATGAAAACTTAAGGGCGAAAGTCGCAGAATTTTGGCCTTCTCAGGGAATGTCGCCTTTATGTCATCATTTTGGAACATCTGCAGCTCATTGCAACGTTCACCGATTTTGATGAAATTCTCAGAATATGTATAATTCATACAGATCTACAAATCGTACTTTCTAAATTTTCGATGTAAGTCCACATAAAAAAGTTGCAAAATAGAACTGTTAGTATTTTCTCTGCAATTTCGATCAATTGCAATTTTTGTAAAAAAATTTTTTCACTTTATGTAGCAAACCAATTGTGCTAACTTCTTAAAAAAAAATACAAGTCGTATGGTCCAATATTAACAGTTATACGATTTTTAAAAGCGTACGAATATTATTGTGAGTCACTGTATATATAATTCATGGTTTGTAAACTTATAACTAGACTGCGGATTTTATGCACTTATGGTAAGAATGTGCAAGAGGAACAAAGTTCAGTAAAATCGTTAGACACATTTAATATTAATGTTTACTCTGTTAAAGCACTCAAGATCCTACACTTTTAGAAAATTCTCTTCTCCTTAAATTTGCATTCTGTAGCCAAATAAATTGTAGTAAATTCCACAGAATTTTTAGAAGGATCGTGGAATTTTGTAGTTGGGGGAAACGGGGTACCATTGCACGGTTAAAATAGTCAAAAAATTATTGGAGCAACTTCGAGCATCATGCCCGAACGATACTACGCGTCCGATCTATAGTAAATCGAGGATCACCGTGGGAAGACAGCCATAAAGTCACGGCAAAGATCGCTGTCGCCAGACAAGAGAGCAGGTCTTTCTCCTTCTTGGAAAACACGATGAGCCACTATCTCGGCTTCTACGGTCGACTTGCTCTCGATGGTATTCGAACGGTAGTGAACGGACGCACGTGCGTCCTTGCGAGGTAAACCGCCATGCATGGAAGCTTGCATAACCATAAGTAGATCCTTCATGGACGCTTTCTTGCGTGTTTCAGTAATTTTCTTTCGCCAGAAGTATTTCTCTGGTTTCGCACGATACATCACCTTCGCGCGGGATCTTCCAATCTCTGTTATGTCTCTAGAAATGATTTTAAACAATCTTAACCGTACGTATGCACGTTGTTTCGAAGTTCATCCTGGAAACGTTTCAAATTCCGTACAGTTTGGGAACCGGAAGAAGGCGTCAGTCGGCGTCAAAGAACCGGAAAGGAAGCAGATACTGCTGCTTATCGCAGACTGTCTTGATAAGGACGATGACTCAAAGGGTACATTGTAACGATCCTATTTACCTTGAACACGGTCGTTCTAAAGGAAATCGAAATCCTCCGACCAATTCTTGCTCCAATCATTGTGCCAACTTTTCCACAGGGCATAGGAGCTTCAAAAATCCCGAAATCCTGGCAAACCAGGCGCGCACAACAACGATTTCCACAACTTCCTCGTTTCGTTTCGTTTCGTTTCGTTTCGTTGGCTCACCATCGAACCTCGGTTCCGCACGATTTTTCCGCGATCGGTTCATTAACTGCGAGGCTCGGGGCTCGTTACGGCACACCGATACGTATTAACGATGTAGAACGGTAACCGTTGCCGCGGATGAAGCGGATCGTTGTTTATCGAAGGCATAACGGGGACGTGTCCCCGTGAAAGGGAGGTAAATATCGAGCGTGGACATTGGACGGGACAATTTAATTGCTATTTGTCTGAGTGGTTCGTTTGTAGCCACCCATCTCGTTCCATTAAAAACTATATTCCGCCGCCCCCCACCCAGAATCGATCGAGCTTTATCCAACGTAGAAATTCTTAAACGAGGATCGGTTTATCGGTTTCCGTATCTGTTCGGGGATGGTACGAGGCAGGATTTCCGCGTCGTTGCAAGCATAGATCCTCGTGGATCCTCGTCTGGCTGAACGTTTATTAGCAACGCCAGCGTTTCTTTCTCGTTACCGCTCGTGTCTCTCAACGGTGCGTGCCCCCCTTTTGCGCCAGTTATTACAATTTCAAAGCAACCTTTTCTCTCTCCGTCTCGTTGTTCCCTCTTTTCTTCCAATTGCATCGCGTGCACGTTCCAACCCGACAGATTTTTATTCGTCTTTCCTCGCGCCGCGCGCCGGAAGAAAACGCCGCGCGCAATTTTCTTTAATATAATCCACTTTCGTTAGTGCTTTCTTAATGGCCGACGCCGCCGCGAACTTCTACTCTGAACGGTCTGCCCGAGGAAACAGTAAAAGTTCTAATTTCATTCGTTCCTCCCGCCCCGACCGTGGAAAGTAATATCCGCGGATTGAGGAGGAGCAACCATCGGAACCCAAATCTTCCTTTCTATCGGCGCTTTCTATCGTCTGCGAGCATCTGTTTCCGAGATTATCGACCTCCGCTTTGAAAAACAGTGGGCGCCTCCGTGTTGCAATTTTTACACCGCTTTCCAATTAATTCGCCGGCTGGCCCCCCGTTGGAACAAGAAGCGACACTTTCAGAAGAGTTGAGAATCCATTGCAGTCCTTGATCCTTTATCCTTCATTTATCATTCTTTAAGACGATCCATTCTTTCGCAGTGTCTCTCCAAGAAGATCACCTTCGCCCGTAGCTTCTAAATCATTACAGTTGTTCCAGTTGGCGAATATTTATTTTTTCACCTCGGATTTCTTCTCGTTAAATTTTTACGACCAGATATAGACAGTCATTTTTATTCCACAAGAAGCACAAGATCGTCCACAAATTTTAACAGTACGCAACACGTACTTACGGCAGTACGAAATGTACACAAACTCGAAAAACGCTCGATTATTTCGAACCTGCGAACGGTTTAAATACTTCAATTAGGTTCGCCACCGATGCTAAAATTTTTTCGAACGACCGTGCAGCAAATAGCGGCAAACATTCCGAGTACGCTTTTCATTAGTGTTTAACTATTGTACACGTTGCGCAACGGGAGAACGGTGATTTCCGATTAGCGAACGAGCACAGGGTCAATTTTCCTTTTTCGAAAGAGGGGATCGAAACTTCGATCGTTAACTCGTTAGAAAATCCCGTAGCGAAATGGCGGCCGATACGATCGTCAGCAGTCGTGAGACAGTAATCGTGGAGTAGAATGGGGAAACGGAAGCATTGTTAGCGGTTATTAGCACAATGGGCGTTGAAACAGGACGCAGTGGGCCGCGATCGTGTTCAGCTCGTCCTTTTCTTTTCAGCTCGCTTTTGTTTCTCGTTCCCGATGCTCTTCGTCGCCTAGGATCGATGGATCCGCGGCAGAGATCCGAAAAGAATGAATATTTAGAGCTTCAACGCTCGACAGGCGGAAGGCCAGTGGTCTTTGCGTCCATTAAACGAGGACAGGAAGTTGCTCGATGGTTCTCCGATTACTGAAGTATTAATCCAGTCCTATTAGCAAGTTGTTCGGAACCGATTAGCAGCTATTAAGCCTTGATGGATTAATAAATTAAACCGCTGCCCTTTTCGGGGATGGAAAGCAGGAAGAGCCCTCGGGATTTCCAATTGGCAACCCTATCAATTACTAGTCGATCATTTGTTTGTGTATCTTGCGATGTAGGACTTTTCTGAATTGATTATAATGCGGGAAAATTTGATTTTGAGTTGGATCTATTGTTACATACTCGTCTAGGCCTAATTATCGGATCTAAAAATTAATAATCTATCCGTTACTTTAATCCCTTGTGGTTCAAGACTTTTGAGAATTTATTTTATTAGTAGAAAATTTTTTATTTGGTTCGATACTTCTAAAATTCGTCTGATCCGCCAATGCAGTTAGAGGGTCACAAGACAAATCAGGCTGTTTATTTACCGGAGCTTTAATTATGCCATTATCATTCCGCAGACCCGTAATTACCTCGTTAACTTCTAACGAACTCCAATCTGTAACCGCGAGAGGCGGTTTTATTCCTCTCGATCGATTCAAGTGCGTCGGGACACGCGTCTGCGTTTCTGTTCTGCTCCCCGTCGAAAGACACTTTCCTTTACTTTTAGTTTCACTGCTTAACCAGTGAAATGTTGTTTAACGTGTACGCACCGATTTTAATTAATTAATTTACGGCGACCGTAGTGGTACGTACTGCGTAATTTAATTTTTCTCGTTAGCGTTGTGTCTCGGCGATCAATGAATATTCCATTCAACTAGGAAAAGTATTATCGACCCTGACAAAGGTGCACGATTAAAATATAAATTAGAAAATACGCGTAGAAAATTATGGATCTGCTACTTCAATCGTGAACGCGGTCAAAATGATTTTGTCAAGCCTTCTTTTTTCTGCTTTCAACTTTCGTTCCAAGAACTTAAAAACGCTGTTGTACTGTTTACGATTTATTGAAACGATTGAGAATTTTTCAGACAATTTTTATTTTGCATAAAATTCTATTGACAAATAAAGATTTCAATGGCTGCCACGGTATCGTCAAAAACCTTCTAGGGAACATGCAAAAAAATGTCTAAACGGGTTATTTAAGATCCATCAGGATTCTCCAGACTATGTTCGCGCCGACTAATTCGCAGGACATTAATCAGCATTTTTAATTCAACCATCTGCCCGTCGCCGTTCCATCGTAAACGCCAGACTATCTAATCGTTGATGTATTTATAATATCGCTACACTCTCCGGTGTTTAACATGCACTCTTCCGGGCTCGTTTGTACAATTATCCTACGAGCATATCGTTTCGATTGGCTATCTATCTGCGTCGTTGGCACCGCGATAACGCCTCGATCATTAGACTTCACAGAATCAAGAGAGAGACCCCTATCAATCTCGAACAGATTTCCATTGTTAATAGGAATCAAGGAATCCTTTGTCGCCCTCCCTCTCAGAAAATCATTGTGTCGATAAGAAACGCTTCTCGGACCGTTTTGTACCACGTTTGGACTCTCTCGACCAATTTATCCCTTCTTCCGTGCTTTCTGTTGAATAACTAACTCCACGTTTTCCTCCATCGATTTTCTTCAAACTTTCGAATGGGGTCGCTGGATCCACCAGTGCTTTCTTCCTTTTAAAACCTCGCGGTTGCATATACGCGTTTCCGCTTCGTCCACTGCCGGAAGGGCTCGGGAAACGAGCTGCAATTGTCTCCATTTGTTTCCATGTATCCTCGGATTGAATTAGTGCACTCGGAGACTGTCAAGATTAATCCTTTCGGTTTTTAACGGTCGCTGAGGACGTGGAGCAGTAATGCAAGTTAAACCTATTTAAATTATGTGAGTTACCAAGTTAATGCATCGGTACATGCATTTCCTGTTTCATTTCGAGTTACAGAAAGTTTTGGTGCGTTAACTTCTTTATTTTTCATTGATTTAGGCTTGTAAATATTTTTGCAAGAGCTCGGAGCCCGCGTCAGTTTTGCGTTCTTTCAGTCTCTTGGCTTCTGGAATTTCTAAAACATTCGAGGATATTTCAAGTTGCAGAAATTTTTGGCGCGTTAACTTCTTTATTTTTCATTGATTTAGGCTTGTAAATATTTTTTCAGAGGCTCAGAGCCTCCATCAGTTTTGCGTTCTTTCTGTCTCTTGACTTCTGGAGTTTCTAAAACATTCGAGGATATTTCAAGTTGCAGAAATTTTTGGCGCGTTAACTTCTTTATTTTTCATTGATTTAAGCTTGTAAATGTATTTTCAAAGGTTCATAGCCCGCGTCAGTTCTTCGTCCTTTCTGACTTCTGCAGTTTCTAAAACATTCGAGGATATTTCAAGTTGCAGAAATTTTTGGCGCGTTAACTTCTTTATTTTTCATTGATTTAGGCATGTAAATATTTTTTCAAAGGCTCAGAGCCTCCATCAGTTTTGCGTTCTTTCTGTCTCTTGACTTCTGGAGTTTCTAAAACATTCGAGAATGTTTCGAGTTGCAGAAATGTTTGGTACGTTAACTTCTTTGTTTTTCATTGATTTAGGCTCGTAAATGTTTTTTCAAAGGCTCAGAGTCCGCGTCAGTTCTTCGTCCTTTCTGTCTTTTGACTTCTGGAATTTCGAAAACATTCGAGGATGTTTCTCCGGGTCGCGTTTCGGTTCTCGGTAGGTTCCTCTCGGTCGTAAATCCAAAATCTCGAATTTCCCATGTATTCCGGTTCACCGAAGTTCCAGTGCACCCTCGATTCGCTCGCCTAGAATAACAGCTCGCATTACGGTCGCAGTGCATCAAAGGGTCAGAGGCGTCTCAACACAGAAGACAAACATTGACCGGCTTCCAATTATCGTATCCGCTGTTGCAGTTCGAACATTGCAGCTCCACGCTGTTCCGGGAACCAAGAGAACAATCTTTGGTTCGATAGCTTCATCGCTCTGCTCTGGAGTCAGGACGCAGCGATTCAGAATCAATCCGAGCAACTCTTCCAAATGTCGAAACCATTAAAAACATCTAACATATAAATGCCGATGAATCGATCCTTGATCTCCTCGCGGCCGTTTACCTCGATCTTCCCGTGGATCCCGTCCGTCGATCTTGCGGGCCACGGACGCCAGCAATAAATTTCATTGGCCTAACAAATTGTCACGCTCGTCTCGAGGAGGAAGAGGCGACGTTCCAGGCCACTTCTTCGTAATGGGCAATTGTAGTCCGACTCGCTCGCCGCTAAGCAAATAACAAAATCGTTCCAGTACCCCGTGCGACGCGCACCGAACCGGACCCATTGTCTCCTCGCGATCCTCGTCTCGATCATCTCGATCACTGCCTGGATCATCGAGCGAAATTGGTCCACGTGCGTGCCCCGAGAAACGCGATCGCTTCCACTGAATCGTGGACGTGGAACTTTAATGGTGGCTCTCTTCTGGTGAATTATTGCACGGTTCCAACTGGTTTTGTTGGGGTGGAATTAGGGACCGGGAGAATTATGGTGGTGCTACGGGGGCTCGGGCCGCTCCGATTTAAATGGGACCCCCTCCTGCGAGCCTCGAAATCTCCATCCTTTATTGGATCCTGGAGATTTCTTCCTCTTCCACCGATGTTATTTTCTTCCAAAGATCCCCGTTCGAAAAACTTGCGAAATACTCAGTTGCATTGTTTGGTGCAGACTGAAGCTCCGCCCTCGTAGATTTTATTGATCTTAATTCAAAAAGCTTGCTGTGTTCGTAATATAGATAATATATTCTAGTTTCATGGATTTGATTTGATGACTACAGAAGATTTTCAATCAAGAAATTTATGGGAGTTTGCGGTTACTTTGCCTTGCGCAATCTCCAGAAGCTTCTTGTGTAAGTTTCGTCGTTTGCAATTAAGATTTTAATTCAGGAATCTTCAGCAACAGGCAGTTATATTTCCCTGCAGAGATTGAAACTCCTCTTTCCGTCTACTTCTCCGTTACAACATCTCAATTCAGTAATTTACAAAATTTTCAATTATATCATTTCGTTAAAATCTCCATTTCTTCCTCTGCGCACTGTATTTGAATTAATTAACTCTAGATGACTAAACTATCATGTATTAAAAACACGAATAGACTTTATTTAACAACAAAAATATTTTCTGTTCGTTTTTTTATTCAATCGTCATTTTTACGATTTACTAGCCATCCAGGATTAAGACTGCAACCTAAGAAATTCAAAATTTGCAACTGTATCGCCTAATAGGGACTCGTAGCCTCTTCCTGATAATTCGCCCGAGTCAAATAAAATTTGCATGTATGAGGTTTATGAAATTCATAATTATACCAGCTCGTTGATGCTTGCGCTCGCGTCTGGTGCGCGATTCGCACCGTTTACCCGCGATTTTCATTCATGAAAACGCAACAAGCTCCATGTATCTCAGATTGTTAAGCGGAGAGCCGAGATTGCTCGCGTCACTGTCTCTAACTGCGCCATAAAGAGGACTATCAAGTCCTGATGGTGCACGTAGGATATCGTTTTTAAGGTTTACGTCCCCCTATAAGACGACGCGGGAACGTTCATACGTCTCTGCTAACTGAGAAATATTTTTTCAAGGCCTCGATCGTTATTGTGCCTCAACAGGCGATGTAAAAGTTTACGTCATTCCGTTCCCAGACCGCTGTGCAACTGATAATTACCTATAAGACACTCGCCACGGTACCTAAGACGCTCGTCGTGTTTTCCAAACAAAGGGGGAAAGAACTATAGTCATTTGATCGTTGTATCTTGCCTGCAGAAGTGCTTATTTTTCAGCTCTGTCGAACCAAAGAAGCGGGGACGAGACTAAAGACTTTGCCAAAGACAATAATAATATATAATTGTACATAGAAAGACAGAGAATATTTTATAACATCTGTAAGAAGAAACCGAAGAGATAAAACAGGAGGCTTTTGGGACCAAGAATTTATAGGATATTCTACGTGAAAGTGTACTAAAGATTCGTGCAATTTTTGTAAACCTACGGGGATCGTAGAACTGTAGAAATTAATTCTAAGGACGATCGACTTACAAAGAGTAATGTAAAAATACATTTGGCAAAACTTAAAGATTTTTCTGGGAACTTGAAAATAACACAGTATTGGAGTATTTTGAATTTTCCACGAAGGATCGTCGAACTCTAGAAATTAATTCCAAGGAACAGTATAAAAATATATCTGAATCCTTTTATATCCGTGGACATTGACGTCCTAAAAGCGGTGTAAGAATAGATTTGTCGAGTCCTGTAAGATTTCCTTCGAATAGAAAGCTCAAGAAACATTTGCAGAAGCTGGAGAATAAATTCCGGATATATCGGCGGTAAAAATAGCGCAGAAAAAAGTCGAAGTGGGAAAGATAAATTCCGCGGATATCGGGATCGGATCTCGGGAATCGTCGCGATCGGAAGAAGGTCACTCCAGATGAAATTTCACAAATCCTCGTTGCCGAGCCCGAAGATGGAATTGCTCTCGAGGCGGTCGTCCAACGAGAGGATGTCGACCCTGAAAAGGTCGAGGTCCTTCCGGGCGTCGTTGAAGCTGATGTCGAAGCTGCGGGCGCACGCGAATCTGCGTCTGAACGCTGGTTTCGATTTGTCCCCGGCGAACTTGCGTGATCAGCGCGATCGGAAACATCCCGGCAAACTGTCCCTGGTCGAGGAGTCCTCGAGCCCTGCCCGGAATACGGAAAACAGGCCTGAGGATCCTCCTCGAGGCTTGAACGGGGTCCTCGAGAAAAAGGTTACAAGCGATTCGACGAACGAGAACGAGAACGAGCTGGAGTCGCAGAAAATCAGCAAGGAGCTGAAAAGCAAATTGTGCCTGACGGACAGGATAATGAGGAAGAACCGCAAGGACCCTGGAAAGATGTCGAAGCCCCCGAACAACCCTATGTCGCCTAAAGTGGCGCATATTTTTCGCTGGAAGAGCTGCGAGGAGACACGAAACTCGTCCTGTTACGAGAAGAAGGACATTTGTCATACTAACCGCGTGTCCTACGAGAATCCTACTTTCTGCTTAGACAGCTCTTTGGACTCATCCGTCTCCAGCTTTTTATTCGAGCCTACGAGCTTGGATCTTTGCAGCGAAAGTTATCACAAGGACGAATTCACAGAGCGTCCTCAGGATCCTGGATTGACTGTCCTGGTGGACTCCGGGAGGTCCTGCGAAGAACGTATTTATCGCAAAGAAAATAATTGTGATCGCCCTCTGATGGTAGGATCCAAAGTTAGAAGCCTCTCAGTGAACGATGTTGTTCTACAGGATGAGGGAGCTGTTAGTTTGGATTTGAATGTTGATAATTTCGATTCCCTGATAAGTACCAGTCAGGATTTGCCAGGGAAGTCCCCGGATGTAGTCAGGAAGGCAGTGTGCTCGTCCAGGTCCTGCAGGATCAGGACCGTGGATAATTTCACCAGCTTCTGGTCGAACGCTCGAGGAGGAAGCTTTCGCAACAAAGTCTCCGTGGGGAGGAAGAAGTCGATCAAGGATTCGAGAGAGTCCGTAGGACAAGATAGGATGCTCGTTAACAACACCTCCGGAACAAGTACGGACCAGGTTTTTAATCTGTCCCCGGACAATTTGGTTCTTGAGACAGGGACTCGGGGAGGGGATTGCGCAGGTCTTGGAAACTGTTATTGTATCGGTTTTGGTACTTGAAACGGTTATGGAGAATCTTTGTTCCGAAGTACTGTTATGGGGAACCGAAATTTCCAACTGGAGCAGATAACACTTGGAAATTCTGGTGCCTTGTAATCGTTATTCCGAATGGGGGTTGTTCGGAACTGGTTTAATCAGAACCTTTAGGTAACATTTTTGAATAGTTATTCTTTTCGAGAACCGTTTCGATACGTGGTTTTACTCCTCATTGTACTATGTTAGAATTTCTAACTTTATTCTTAAGCTATGAGCACACTGAAGCAACATCGAGCCGAATAAATTTTTATTTGGTAAAATAAGTCGCCCGATGTTGCTTCATAATGTAGATTTTCATTGATTGTAATTAACGTAAATCTTAAAGTTGTTGTTCTTCGTTACCTTCAGTCTGTTAGAAATTTTTATTGCGAAGATGTTCGATTTTTAACTTTCAGAATTTTTTCTGCTATGTATAATGTTTCGGTTTTCTCTGTACGCAGCGTTGAAACCTTTGAATTTTAATTGGAACGCTGAAAATTTCGAAATCCTTTGTGCCAGAATGTCCTTTCACACATAGGGAGAATGTAGGGAAAGACATTCCCCATTCACGTCATGATATAATTTATCTAGACCCAGTTCTGGCATTTTCCATGGAACAAATGAAGTGTCGTTTATGCGGAAAGTTGAAGCAAATAGCCAAGGTTTTTTAGTCGGGAGTATCTGCGATATATTTTTTTATTTAGACTCTACTATTATTGCGACGGAGTTATATATGCTTTTATTATTCCTGCTTTCTGTTTTCATTGGGCTTTTGCGTTTATTTATGGTAAGCGATAGCCCTTACGTAAAGGGACGCCTCCCTTCGCTCATCTTTATTCAGGTTCTGTTTATGTTTCCCGCAGAGTTGTACTCTTTGCAAGGGATGGAGTTCCTGGAGGGTTTCGGGAAGAAAAAGCAGCAACCGAATCAGCCGAATAGCGTATCGTCGGTGCACATCAATCCCCTGTCGGCACAGTCCCTCAACATCCATCTGCATGGTATTCTGTTTGTTTTTTTTTCACGTTTGTTTCATCATCACTTGATCTATTGTTTGTTTGATTCCCGCCGAAATTGGAAAAAAGCGCGACGAAAATTCCACCCGCATGTTTTCATTTTCATTTTTCAATTTTACACCTCGGCCGAATTCCTGTCGCGTTCCCACCAAATTCAAAGCTCACGGTTCAATCATACCCCTCAATTTGTTCTCGGTTTTGCCCCGACTCTTTCGACTTTCAAAAATAATTGCTTCGAAAGTTACAGATAGACGAGAGTAGATTCAGGTGAATCGCGTGTGGTGAGAATTAATTTATTGCTCTTTCTGTCCAAATGCAGCTCTCTTCGCAGCCGTGGAACATGGACACCTGGACAAAGCCCGGACCATTTTGGAATCCACGGACGTGGACGTGAACAGGTGAGGCGATTTAATAATTATTTGCTGTGTAAATGTTTTCTTTACCTCCTTGTTTGTACAGGTTGTCGAGAAAGTAGTTGTCATCTTTCTTTGGCTTCCAATGTTAAAATATTGTGAGGGATATGGAAACTGAGACGTCTGATCGCTTGGTCAGTGACCGATCAAGCATTCATTACTTGGTCACTGACTACTGGCACTAATTTACACTTCCAAGAGACTCTGAAGTCAGTGACCCACTGTTTTCTAAATTTCCAATAATCAGTGACCACTGTTCTTCAATTTCTTACAGTCAGTGATCCTTATTTCTCAAGTTCCTGCAGACAATAGCCATTGACTCTCAATTTCTCATGATCAGTGACCAGTAATCATGGTCAGTGACCATTAAACCACAATTTCATGTGGTCAGGGACCTACAACGATGATATAGTAGTAGTTCTAAGCGAGAATGGGTTATCAAATGATGATATAGTAACACATAGTCAATGTTGACAGAAGAAACTGATTCATTTAGAATCTTCGTTGTGCTTAACAATTTCATATACGGACCTTTGTAAACATCTGTCCAATAAAGGAAGAATCGTGCCTAGAACAGATGACCATTAATTTGTCGACTTCTTGTAGATCAGAATCGCACGATCAAAAGCCATGGCCGTAGGAAATGGCGTAACGAGTTAGAAAAAGTTATGCGACGTCACACGCTGATTTGGAACACGACGGAATGGCCGACAGTAGCACTCCACGTGGTCGCGATCTAGGTTAATTGCCGCTCGTAATTAATTTCCTCGGCTGTCCTAGAAAACAAGCTAATTAATCCACGATCGAACGACAGCAGTCAGGAGCGAAGATTCCTCTTGTGTTTCTCGGAGTCGATCAATTTCAAATTTTTTAACCAAAAATTTCTTCGCACGAAAGTTACAAAAAGCATTTTAGTTTCATCGATTTTATAAAATATCACCGTGTTAGTATCTAATTCATTGAATCAACAGTCGTTCATTTCATTTCCCAAATTCATTGTCGAGATGAAAATAAATTCTGAAATTCGATCATCACTTTTTTTGCAATATCAAACGATGAGAATTTACGGAAAACCGTGGTCCTACGGGTCAGTCTATAACATTTTTCATTCTGTGTTGAGCCTTACTGACTTCGCTGTTTCATTTGTGATAGTCGACGATTTCTCTCCACAAAAATAATCTACCCCTACACTATTTTACTTTTAAAATATCACTCGTACTTTATGCAAAAATGTAACACAAAACTCGGACGCGTCGGACTAGAAAAACTGCAACTATTTCGCGCGTAAAATAATGTCTCCGTGGTGTGATCATCTCACTCATCCGGCCAATACCCATTCATTTCCCTGTACCAGCGAAATGGGGCATAAAACTCGCATATATTTCCCTTCGACCGTTCTTCGTCGCTCGGTGGCCGAGTAAATCGACCAGACCAATTTCGATTTCATAAAATCCGACTCGCTAAATGCTTTACTAGGACGTCTACGTGGCCTCTATCTTTATGAAATGTTTTTCAGACTCTTCTCTCGCGTTTCTCGTATATATTCCCTTCTAAAAAGCTAACACTTAGAATTTAATTCCAAGATTTCAGATTAAAACGTACAAAGTATTATTCTTTCTAACGTTCTAAATATAAACAGTTAGGTTGCTATTATGGTACATACATTAGTTTATGACGTAACATTAAAAATAATCAAGTTTGGCATCTGAAACCCACGGAGTCTCTGAAACGTCATTTTAAGGCGAGAAGCTGATAACGTTATAAGGGTGCCTCTATCAAAGTTTTAACAGATTGTGTCGAAAATCTTCGACACGACTCTGACCCGGTGTAATGACGCAAGGAATTAATTACGATTCATCAGAACGTCGTCGTACGCGTTGAGTACGAGTTCAGTCCCCGTGTGCATCGCTGTAATCCTATCGATCGGTGACAGAAGGCACGTTGGATACCTAGCAATATTGCCGATGATAATTCGATTCCGTCGACCGGACGGACAGTCGTAGATATTCCGTCGAACGATCCCCAGCTTCGATTGGCGGCCGTAATTCGTTTACGCGTTAGGTTCCTTGTCGTCGAAAGAAGAATCGATTGATTTTCCATCCGCTGCTCTGGCTCCCGAGAGGAAAATCCAGGTTTTTAACGCCGCGGCGGTCAGGATTGAATCTCCTCTCTTTAGAAATGTGGAGGAAGCGATACCAAAGGCTAGTTCACTGTCATTCTTTCCTTTTTGCGATTGTACTTGAATTTGAGGACGAACGATCTTCCAGAGAAATTTAATTCGTCCTCGTTCTGATTGTTGAATTTTTTGATAAGAGTTCATCCATTCCTTCATTCATTAACCTATTCACTCTACTCTTTAAATTATTGAAATGTATCCTGTACAATTTTACCATAACCTGTATATAATTTTTATTGTACATGTAGAAATATGTACATTTGTCCAGTCATACTAAAAACTTTCTCGTAATCTCAATAATTGGAAGATATGAAGATTGGATCAATACTATAAGTGATGGAAATTGCAACAGGAAAGAGTAATAAATAGACTGCATTTCTTGCATTTGCAACAAATGAGACATAAATAGAAATATATTTTTTCTGTTAATAATTTCAATTATTCGAAAATAACATGACCATATTCCTAAAAATTCTACTGTTTTTTTCTTTACTGTTGTAGCTTCCACCCACTCATTTTTGCCATAAACGTAGTCGTAAACGTTCTCAAGCATTTTCCATAAACTATGTTACATGTGTCCGACCGTGGCTGTCTGTATTCGCTTACCGGTAAAAGTAAGCACTGCTTTTTGTTTGTTATACAACGTTCCTATATAACTGAACAATACACGGTCACCTAAACTTTTATCGCGCAAGACTTAACTTCCACTTAGTTTCTCAGAAACTCGAAGAAAGACTTTCTACCTGCAGCAATACAAGAAAATACTCTTTTCTTACATTATCCTATACATTTTTATGTTACGAGACATCTTTATGCAGTCTAGGTTGCACACGAAAGACTTTTCATTTTTTAAGTCGACACCGAGAAGTTAGCTTCCGGCCATGCAAAACAGACATAAATTTTAACGTTGCGACAATAAAAGGAACTTTCTTGTTCTTAAATCGACACAGTCAAGTTAGTCTTCCCGACCAGAGTAGAAATAGTTGAGCGCGAAACACGGTAGAGAAGAAAAAGAAACATACGAAGTTGGAAAGCTCGACTGCGATGAGAACTTTTCCGGAAGAATCTTCTCCGTTGAACTGAGTGTGAAAATTGGGTGTTCGGGAGCTTAGTGCAGCTTCCTCGGCTCTCACAGTGGCCGATGAAGAGATCGGCTTTCAAACTTCGTTGAAAATGGCGACAGATCATCCAAACAGATCTCGTTGCTTCAAAATGCGGTGTTGGTTGAACAAAAAACGATACATTAATCACTCGTCCATATTTGTAAACGAATTTTTACATTGATGTATCGAGTGTAGCAAATTCGAACGATCTGAAAAATGCTAGAAGGGTGACTGAGTATTGTTAGACCCGTTCTCGTGTTAATTGGACCTTGGTCCTGTATAATTAGAAGTAAAATCAATGCTGCTCAGCTGGAACTGCAAGTGAACAGTACAATTGAAAGATCCTTTGATTACGCAGATTTGCAAACATAGGCTAGCGAATCTTTGATGTAGCCAAAGCCGAGTGCGTCGATGGCAATTGCAAACATCGCGGGAGCTGTATCACCGAATCGGAGGTTCGCGTCATCGCTGCATCGTAATCGCTGCTGAATGTCCATTCTCCGCCGTGATAATCCGTTTATTCACTTCCCCTCCCTTTGTCCCGGTTCGCTAATAGCAGCTCGCGAGAGCTAGTTTATGCCGGAACGAAATTGGTGGCGATTACCTCGCGGAAACGGGTGCAATCGGTCGTCTTCCGGGTGGGGACCATCCTCGAGAATTTTCAAAGATTATGCACATACGCCGCTGCGCCGAATTGCATTTCGCAACGCCAGTCTTATTATTTACTTTCATCTCTATTCGTTTGCTGGGCTTGCCAATTTGTAGAATTTAATAATCACAATAATTGAGCAAAGTCAGAACAATTTACTAGACCCTATACAATTTGAGACTTTTCACAAATCATTTGGTGGCCATCATTGAGGTCAGTGACCTAACGTTTCCCGAATTTCCGGCGGTCAATGACCATTGTTCTAGAATTTTCTGCAGTCAGTGACCACTATTCCTAAATTCCTACGGTCAGTGACCACCTTCTTAGATTTTCTACGGTCAGTGACCACTGGTCGCTAATATTCCATGATCACCTCTCAATTCTTTACGACTAGGTTGGAAGATTTTCAACGAAAATGAAGTTACAATTGATCAATTTCATTTCCACACGTAACATTTCACTGAATCTATCGACGCGAAAATTCCTTTTAAAGACTGTATAAATGATTCCTCGTCTCGGCTATGGGTGACACAGAAGTGAACGTGTTGAACCGAGTGAACAAATTCGTTTTAACTGTTTAATGACGGTGTTTCTCGGTAGAGTTCAGTGAATCATTCGATGGAGGTTGGTTCGAGGGGACCACGGTGTTTCTCTCCCGGGCGTAATAGAACCGAAAACTTGAATCCTGCTTAAATTGTCCAATTAACGTCTCCCCGCAACTGACGGCAGCTTCAATTGGGTTTTCAGCGTGAACAGCGACGGTCTATCGGCCCTGGACGTCGCAGTGCTCAGCAACAATAGGCCGCTGGCAAAAATGTTGGTCGCCTTCGGCGCGCAAGAGGGCAACCAATGTAAGTATTTTACAGCTTCGTCACAAATTACATTAGATGAATTGCAATCATCGAATCACCGTTCCCCACCGTCTATTTCAACCTCATATATTCCCGTCTATTAATTTAAAGTTAATTTAGAGTTAATTTAAAAAAGACAGTGTCAAAACACTTCTGCTTTTTGCACGGAGGTGTTCAATTGATTGCACATTTTTATTCTAGTACGTTATGTATATAGTCTTTTTAGTTTAGAGGAACGTAATCACAATGCAGCTTTAGCAATTTTCTCCAAAGCTACCACGCATCCGAAAACGTTTAATCATCCTACAACAGCAGTTGATAACGCATTCAAGAATTCCTGACTCCGTTCCCGCCCTCCGCGCGTACTCTTTTCGCCCAATTTCTGCCGCGCGATTCAGGTTCCGTTTGCAACAACAATGGTCTTAACAAGTTCACTAGCGGCGCACAAAAGCCGAGGAAATTGTTATTTTTCCGTTTGCTCCTTGATCTAGGTCCCCGCGAATATTCTCGCTTGTATATCGAATATAAAAAAGCGCAGGAAGAAAATAGATGAATGGTTTCGATCAACGAGGCGATTCTTTATTCCGAGACCAGGAAAAATAATTGCAGGTTCGTTTTACTGGAGGGGATCGTCTCGGAGATTTCACAGATGTGTCCTGAAGGAGTTGAACCGCGATAATAAAACTCTCTGGATCGATTACATCGGTGTCTCGAAGAAAAATTGCTTAGACCGTGGAAAACCGAACCGACCGAGGGGAAAAGGAAGAGCAGCGAAATAGCCGAACGGAATGGGATTCCAATTAGGATTCCGCAGGCTGTAATAAAAGTGCCGTCAAGTTTTATTGCGCTTCGACTGCGGCAAAAATGAAATCGCAGACCCTCCGGCTAGATTTTCGGGAAACTATTTAGTTTTCGATCGGATTTAATTGGGCACTTACCCCGTGGCATCGTAAAATCCTCGGCTGATGCTGCTGGAATTATCACATATTTTTCAAACGAGTCTGACGTTAATATTGAACGTTAAAAGTAGCCAGAATCTGTTGCTTTATACGAAAATTGCAAGATTGAATTTATTTAGACGAACATATTTCTTTATGAAGAATAGCGTTTCAGCCATCAGGAGCATGATTTCGGTCCGCGATTAGAATGATCCTCAAGTTCTTGAGCCGGCTCATTAAGCGGTCGGAATGCGACTCGTCTATTCGAATAAACAGAGCTCGCTGCATTGCTGAATGCAACGTTATTCCATTCGGCGAGCACGCGTAAATACCCCGCCGCCGCTGATTAAAGCATTTAATTAAAACAACTAATTAGATCGCGCGTACCTAGGCGGATCGGGCAATTTGTCGGGGCGAAACTTTGTTATCAACACTTTCGCGGGTATATTTTCATCGAAAATTCCTGCGTCGCGTTTACGGAGATTCGAACGAACGAACCTTGTTTTACACGGTGCCTGTTTCGTGCGGGCGTTCGAGTCTCCGGAATTAAAATCTTCCTTCTCGCTTATTATTCTCACTCGAAACGGGAAGTAAAAGCACCGTTTACCGTGAGATTTATTTAGTTATGCGAAAGAGTTTCCTCGTAGATTATTTTGTTCTTCTGGTGCTAAATCAATGTCTAAAACGAGCAGAGATTAGCACGTTGAGTGCCACACCAATGCCCATACAAATTGTACAAAATAAATACTGTTTATTCAATAATATAAGAAATGAAAAAGTAGGATTTATCATAACTAGACTGCGGATTTTATGCTTGTACGACAAGAACGGATTGGTCAAATAAAAATCTATGACTACATTAAAAGAATTTAATAATGTCACATTATTTTTGACTTACTCAAATTAAAAAGAGAAGAAGAGAATTTTTAATGATTACAGTGATTTTTGTAACATTCTCGCACCTCGTAGAGCCTAATAAAATTTCGTTTACTTAATACTTAGTAAAAATTGACTTTAAAGTTCGGTAAAAACAGTGTGTCGGTACTGGCGGCACTCAAAGCGTTAAGAAACCCGAGCTGTTTCGAAATTGCAGTTTCTTTTAGGAAAAGTATTCGTTGCTCGCACGCGACTGAAATCGCATTCCCCTTCGTGACTGTTTGATTCTCCGATTCGAAAACGTGGAAAGCGTCGGTTTATTCGGAACGATTGTTATTAATGTTAATCGAATTGTCCGGGAGCAGCGGGACCGTTATTGTCCATTAAAATCGCATTATCGTTTCGACGAAGGCTGTCAAATAATGCCGGGACGAGATTGTGCGTGTCGCACGGCCAAATGGAAATCGATAGCCGACACAATCGCGATGGAAACGATATCTGCAGACGTCCCGGATGCGACTCGCCGCAAGATTTTGCATTCGTAAACATGAATCGGCTCAATTAGCCAGGCATTTTTCCGCGGTTCTACGACAAGTCATGTCTGATTCGCGCAATTCACCCGATTATTGCGACAGTTCCGCGTTGAATTTCACCGCTCGTTTCCTCCCTAATTCCCGGCGACTGTAGTCTAATAAACTTCATTCATGCCCGGCCAACGTGGAAAGGGCGAGATTCTTGACCTGGGAAACTGTAAATTGGGTCAGGCAAATTTTACTGCTTCACCTTCCGCATCCAATCTTCTCTCGACCTTCTCAAATATTTCGCAAACGTCCCTTTAGTCTGCTACGAGTTTTTAAAACGCGACATATTTTTCAGTCGCTGCTGGAAATTAAAAGGGATCTAATATCCCTCCTTGACCCTGACGCCCGGTTTCTTTCCTCAGCTCTTTAAGATTATCCGTGAACATCCCCGTAACTTGCCGCAATTTTCTGAAAAATTTTCTGTCCTACATTACCGCAGAATTCTTCGTTTAATCGGGTTCAATAATTTTTGAGTAAATAAACAAGACAGTTAAACACTTTCCAGCTTTCCCTCCTTGATCCTCGACATTATACAAAATAATATCTGTCGAAGTGTCACGAAGGGTTGAGTTGACTTAGGGAACTAGAAACAAGTTTCCAAGTGGAATCGAGTGTAAGAAAGTCGTCTGATTGATCACACAGTCAAGTCTCCGGAGTCCCTGGGCAGTCACTTGGCCTCGTTGCTGTCGGAAGCGGAGCACCGGGTCCAAGAACTTGGCGGGAGCACTTCCGGTAGCGGTGGGACCACCCTTTTAGAACCGCCGAGCAGCCATAGATCAAGTTTTTCGTCGCAGCACAACAATCTCACGGGATGCGGCGGCAGTGCTGAGGACAAGCAACTGGCTCTGTGGGAGAGGAGAGCGAGAGCTCTCAGGAAGATGCTGCTAGGATTTGATCAAGCGAGTGAGTACCGAACTGCACAAACTTTTACCTGTCTGCTGTATTCTCTTCCACCATTTTTATGCCCTCCTGAAAATATCGTGAAACTTCTGAATGTGGAGATTAAGAATTTGGTGTACTGTTATGAGAATTTTCTGTAATCAGTGACCGCTGTTCTCCAATTTAACGAGGTCACTGATCACTATTTCTCAATTTCCTGTGGTCAGTGACCTAGTAAAGATTTCAAACAGGTACTTATGAGTAAAAATAAATCATTACATGGTGAAGTAGAGACGTGTACTGATACTCCTCTCCAAATTCTCACGCAAGGGTTAACTGTGCGCCTCAACTATACTAAAACTTGTACTGTGCTTATTTCAGGACCACCGGACATGCCTTTCCTGGTGGCAGTCGACGTTACGGGAACCAACTCAGTGACAGTGAGGTTTCAGGAGCCGGATTCCCACGATTCACCAATCTGCACAAAGTTCAAGGTCCAATGGAGCATAAAAGAGGATTTCTCGGTGATTTGCGGAGACAGGGAGGTGCTAGACATGAAGCAGAGAGAGTGCAGAGTCGACGATCTAATCCAGGGCCAGAAGTACTACTTCCGGGCCGCTGCTGGGAACCTGAAGGGTTACAGCAGGTTCAGGCACTCGACGCCTTGCCATGTCACTCCCAGCAGTACGTCCATTTTCAATCTGCACGTCAAATAAGTTATCTTAAAAAATAATCCTTCATAAATTAACCTGGGGCATCCTGCATGTATACAATCAGTTACAAAAACATCAGACAAGTTCTCAGTATCATAATTAAACTGCTGATCTTTGTACAAGTCAATTTGTAAGAAGCAGACTCACTATAATCACAGCACTGGTATTTTACCAAATACTGGTCCAACACAAGTGTGTTATGTTTCCCTGGAAATTCCTGGTTAGATCCATCTTCGCTTTGACTCTACAAGTCAGATTTAGTGATCGTATATACAAAGTATTCTTCGCTGCGATTCAGACTCTGAATGAGGCTATTGAAGACGTAACATGGCATTGTTCCAGGTTGGAGGGACATCGATGGCAGGCTGCCAAGGTTTGCCGGCCGATTGGAGCAGTTGAACACACTATTCACTGACATAAGGCGGCCAGAGTACACACAGGAGACACCAGCGGTGCAGAGGCGCAACCACAAGAAGAAGACGACGATAAAGCAGCTGTTCACAGCGACCAGCAAATTCCAGAAGAACCTAAGGCGCGGCGTGTTCCTCGCCTGCTTGCTCTACCACGAAGACAAGGTGCTTGTGACCAATGAAGACTTCCTACCTGTGATCGAAGTCGACGAGACCTACCCTAGCTGTATCTACACCGACTTCCATTGGCTGATGAAGGTAGCCTGCACCTGGGACGATGTCAAAACCCTTCGCCAGGACATGGAGAAGAGCCACAACAGCTCCACTAACCACTTCAGGATAAAGCTGCTGCAGGCTGCGGCTCAGATGCAGGTGGAGCATTTTTTTTTTGTCATTAGTAAATTGATCTTTCATCATACTATTAAATAGGGCTAAAAAAAACCTGTGTGGCAAGTTTCAAGTCGGTGCCCTTACCACAAGGGTAGTTATAGGGTAATCACGTTAAAATGTGATTGATCCTTGCAGGCAGCGCTGTGCATACAAGACCTGGGCCAACTGTACCATAAACCCATCAGGGACGTCCAAGGGACCCTGGTCTTCTCAACGGTGAACTACGTGAAATCCCCGAAGCTTATCTCAGTATTAAACAGCAGATGGTTGCCTCTCAGCAAGGTGACCAAGAAGGTGATCACTCACGAGGAGAGCAGCGTGTCGGATATCCTGATATCCAGCATACAGGAGCAGATGACGTACCACCAAGTCAGCAGCATCAAGCTGTCGAGAGGATTGTACCTTGGCTACCTGAAGATGCAGAGCAGCGTGGACCTAATTCAGGTCGTGGTGCCTGCCAAGTCGCCCAACGTGTTGCCGCACTGCAAAATCCGTGACAATCCCCACGTGTCTGCGTAAGTAAAGACCACAATTGTCTTTTAGTAGACTGGAGGAATTAATAGCACCCTGGAGAAAGTAATTTCCATTCGATGAAACTAATTTCTGTCCCGCTGCAGCGAAGAATGGGACTACCTGAAGAGGATAACGCGCCTCCAGGCAGCGGACGTTTCAGGCAAAGACGCCGAGGAGAAAGAGAACGCGACGAACGAATGCCAGGGTACAGAACAACAGAAGATGTTCGTCGACCTCGTCGCAGCAACCGCTAGACGATTATTCAATTACATGGAGATCAACCCTGATGACACCTTGTCCCATCGACTCTACGACGCCGAGGTTATCGATCTAACCCACGACGTGTCTTTCCTCATCGCGGTTCCTCCAGCGGAGACTGCTTGTTCTGTCCCTGGAACCAGGGAGATTCTTCTGCAAAGAGGAGACTTGTTATCCTTGCCAATCCAAGTGTTCGAGATGGTCCATTTGAACACTTATCAGAAGGATGTGATCAACAGATACTCGAGATTAAGTTGTATCTTGGAATTGGACACGGCCCAGGCTCAGCACAACCATAGGGAAGCGTTCAGTTCTTTGGAATTGAGCGTGGCGAAGGACAAGCTGACCAGGCTTCAGGATCTTCAGACGCAAGTGAATACCGTTTGGAAGGGAGCCAGGTGGCTGATCGACGCCATCACGTTTGCGAGGGATCGTGGAACCTCTCAGCAATGTGTAAGTAAACTAGCAGAGAAAGGTGTTCAAGTTACACGAGCTGATTTGAATGAAACGTTGGGAAAGTTCTCATTGAAAGGTAGCTAATTGTTTCATAGATGGTTGACAATCAATCTGACCTCCATCTTTGAGAGATGTTCTCACTCTTTCAATTTGGGTGACGTCAACCACCTCTCCCATAAGTTTTATCAAAATCGACTTGTAGAGCTTGAATATGTTTCCTTCTAACAATGGGACAATCCCGAAGCGACGTCTCCAGATATTAATGAAATTTTGGGAGGACGTAGTTCTTGCAAAAATATTCGGCACACACACAAATGTTCACACACTTGATATTTTATTTGGAATGATCAAAATTTGTTCAAATATGGTTCCAACCTGAAACTTGGGTCTATTATCACACCTTGAATGTGTGAACGACGGCCGCTAAAAAAATGTGTCCAATATTTTTGCAAGAATCACGCCCTGCCAAAGATTTTCATTAAGAAGAAGAGGAAGAATTCTGAAGAAGTCACTTCGGGACCGTCCCTCGTAAGAGTTCCAAGTCTGGGCCTCTGATGTACATCTGTATTCATCCTGAACTGCATTGTAGGGCACGTCGCAGACGCTAGGGATTTCAATGAAGCACTTGCTCAGTCTAGATAGGAACAAAAGCAACAGTAACAGCAACAGCCTGAAGAGGAGCCTGCTGCAGCTGCCGCCGCGGGACCCGAAGCTGGTCAAGTCTAGTCCGGGCCGAGGAAGCTGGCCAGGACCGAACGTGACCAACTCTACATCGAATCTGCTGACTACAGAGTTCAGCAAGAGCGAGCAACAGTTGCCGAGCAGCCAGTACATTCGGAAGGGTAGCAACACGTCCAACATGTCAACGGGGTCGGAGCCACCGAAATCGTCAGTGCCGTTGAGCAGCGCCAGCAATCTGAGCAACGCGACCAGCGGTGGCAGCAACAACCATCTGGTACCGTTGCAAAACGCGAGGCTACCGCCCTCCAAGTCCGAGGACACTCTAATCCTGACGAAATATAAACACAGCCCCAGGAATAGGTCGGCGACTATCACGTCCGCCTCGGCCAGCACCAGTCCCCTGCTCAGCATCAAGCCGATCATGTACGGCGGCTCGTTGCTGAGCGTGTCCACCGCCATGACCAACACGACCAGCTTGCTCAGCGTCACCAACACCAACTCGGACAGTTTGCACTCGTTGAGCAGCGACGAGTACTCGACGCCTAACTCGAGCATCTGTCTAAAGGGCCTGGGTAAAGGGAAGCCGACCAAACCAACCGCCAGCGTCGCTGCTATGGCAACTGGCTCCCTAGAAAGCCAACTAGAAGAGGAGAAAGACGAGGCCACCATGATGCCGGCTCCTTTGCCTGGCATACTTCAGGTAGCTCAACATGATTTTCTCAATTCAACTTTGTTGGCTAGTGGTTGGAAGGGTTGTAGTTATTATTCTTCAAAGAGAATTAACTCTAAACCTACCACCATTGCACCGATCAAATAGTCGGCTTCAAATTTTTATTTTACAACTGACAATAAGATTCCATTGAAAATAATTGTGCACGTTTCTTGATTGAAGTAGACACTACAATAAGAATTGCACAAACTCTAAATAAGTTGAATCGTTTCACTTTTATCAAGTAACACAGACCAGGTACTTTTAGTGCTTAGTAGGTTTAGTGTTAAACTACACTTGCGTGTGCAAGATTAAACAATCACTAAATTTTCGTTCAAAAATTGCTTATGGATATTCTACGACGTTTTTACATGAAGTTACAGCACTTTGAACATTGACAACTTTTGAACGAAAATTTATTGATCGTTTAATTTTGTGCGACAGTGTATATGCAGCTTATCGTTGAGAGCTTGAGGATTGACACAAGGGTAAACATATAAAGTAAAAAGTAAATTTCTTGAGATAGTCCAAATGGTTCATTCCTAAAAAGGGAGGTTGCTTTCTATATATCTTAGACATACAATCCATCCTCAAATGTTAGGGATCATCACAGACTGCGACATCTTTCAAGCTCTCTATGATAACTGGAAGAAAGGTACAGTGGATCCTCTCATAACACGTTACCCTTGAATAAGTTGCACTTATGAAGTCCACTGTACTTTCAGTGTCTCCTCACTTCCATCACTGTTTGAGTAGACCCTGAAAATCTTTTTTAACCAAAGTGATATGAAAGTGTCAATGGATCTCAAGGTTGAAGCACAAGATTCTTGATATTCAATCCTTTGCCCTGGACTGTCACCTGTAACAAGGTACTTAATTATAACAAAGAGAAGGAAAGTCTGCGAGCGCAGAGGATTGAAGGGTGAAAATAATCTTGATATCCACTGGCACAAGACCCACTTCGTACTAGAACAAAAACTGTCCTACCTAAAGCAAGCTTTTCTCAGGACACTCGTTACAAAACTGACTGCTTGATTCCAGAACCGCCCATTGAGTTTAAATAATGTTTTTCCTTGTAGGGAACACAAGTCTAACCCGATTGTAGTTAAACACAGCTCACTTGGTCTTCTAGTGCAGACCGATGTAGCAGACATATGAGTAAGCCGCTACATCCCCTAGCGTTCTACCGCTTGTTTCGCTCGGTTCAGCTTTCCAAGTCTTTCGCTTTTCTGTGTAGCATCCTAAAGGTACGAATACGCTAGCGAGTAACTCGCAACATTTTCTTGTGAGAGCAACTTGCAAAGTAAAAGTTTTTAAAGTAGGAAAAACATTAGGAGAACTTGAGTGCATCGATTTGCAATTTTCTAGAATCGCTAGAGAGAAAAAGAACTTTTTATTTCACTCCTATCTATCATACTTGAAAATTTTTATTTTGCATAAAGATCCACAGTCAAATTAGAAATATATTGTTTCGCTCTTTGAGATAAACTGTCGCAAATGAGTTGAACGTGACGAGAGTCGCCTTCGCAAAAAATGTCACAAGTTACTTGCCAGTGTATTAGCACCTTAATCAAGCATGCCAGACCATCCTTCTTTAGCTTAAGAATTTGTGTGCACTGTCATTCTACATCTTGGGAACCCTAAGCAACAAAACTCTCAGCATAAAGACAACTAACTTCCAAGCATTCGAGCGACAAATCAAAATTACATCTCATTCTGAAAAAGACACCAGCATCGTAACAATCGATCAATGATCTCTGCTCATCGCTAACACAAAAAGTATCATCGAGTGCTATACCAGCTGATTGCCATTGCAAACGCTGACACCTCACAGCAGAATCTATCTGTCGGCTGTCGATATTTTCACTTGCTACTATTTTTTAACATGATCTATCACTGTCTTTTCAGGTCTACGCCGCGTACGAGACCGGTCTGGCCTCCGGGACGAGTCTGAAACTGCACGTGACACCTCGAACGACAGCCAGGGAGGTGGTGAACCTGGTGGTGAAGCAGCTGAACATGGCAGTGGTGCTGAAGGGCCAGGAAGGTCCCATCTACACGTCCGACGAGCTGCCAAACTTTTGCTTGGTGGCTGTGATCGGTGCGCGGGAGCGTTGTCTCAGGGACGATTTCCGGCTGTTACAGCTGCAGAACCCTTGGAAAAAGGGCAGACTGTATGTCCGGCAGAAACAGGACGTTCTGGCAGCCCTGGAGCACAGCAGCAAGCACACCGCGTATTTATAGCATAAGTAGAAACCGAGCGGGGGCAGGTTGTTACGTAGAAGAAAAAAAAGCGGTCTCGAGGAAGAGGAAAGAACCCCAGGTCCCGAGGTGACACCGTCTAAGAAGCTTTCCATCTTGTTAACAATCGGCGGCAGAAGCCAAAGATCACCTAGATTAACGCGTTCTGCGAGCTTCCGGATCAAAGTCGAGCCTTCCTTTCGTTTCTATCCACACTTTCTTCCCGGAGATTCGAAGTTATAGGAAGCTGTCTAGCTATTAAGTAGTTGCATATGAAATATCCGACTCCAGGACCATTCACTGATATATTTATCAATTTTTCAAAACTTATTTTTTTATGGTACCTTCTGTAGACACGTTAATCTCTGCTGTGTCCCTAGCACTGCAGATGTTCATTTAATTAATTCGTCAAAAACTGAGTAGCTGAATGAGAATCGTAATACTCTGGGTGAAAATAAACCTAGACTCCTAATTGACGACATTATGCGGTTTGCAGTAAAAAAAATGTGGCAGTAAATTACTTTAAGTTTGAGCTGAGCTCACTTTAATAAATAAGTTTAATTTACAGATAAAGTTACATACGTTTGTTTAAAGTCACTTTGACGTTTCACATGCAACAACCTAATACGAGAGGATATTACGAATGTTCCAAGTGGTTAGAGGAGGGTTCTTTTTAATTGTTTTTGATATGAGAAAGTGTAGAGATGGCTTAGTCGATCCCACGAGACAGCTCGAGTCGCGTTAACTTGTACATAACGAGGAGAGACGCTTGAACAAGTTCCCAGTTGTATATCGAGGCTCTAAGTAAGCTACAAGTAATTAGGTAGAGGTGTGCGAGTGGTGGCGAGCGTTGTTCCTCTTCGGGGATGCTATGTTCAGACTGTAGTTTCCCAATGTGGGTGTCGAAGACGTTTACGGAGTGTTGTCTCAGATCACCTACCAGCAACTAGCATTTACTTATTTATTATTCACGGAAATTTAACTCTGAGATTCCAGATTAAAACACACTAATGAAAACATTCTACCGTAGCCAACGATCAAAAGCAAAATTATTTTGATTGCTTTAAACTTAATGCGATATGGTCCACGTGCTGTTACATATGAAACTGCAATTGAAGGAGTCAAAATAATTGTAAAAGGGGTGGCAGTTCTATATGATAATTGGGAAACTACGGTTTAGGCGATACCGTACATTCCAACGATTTCGAGCAGCCCTGCTAACCGAGTTTAGGTAGTCTGGAGTGAATAATACTCAAGTCGTACTGCTGTATTTTAGGTACCGATCTCAATGTTTCACTCGAGCGCGAGTACGCGGACACTTCGGAGATGATCTCATCTCGCGAGCATGGTGTCCAAGCGGATTTGTAAATTGTCAGCCCCTTTCGCGTCACTTGGATCGATGGAATATATTCGAGTGATCGATAAAGGGGCATAGTTTTGGACGCCTCGATCGCAAAGAGGATTTTATATTTACCGAGCCTCGTTCAGGAAAATGGAACACGGTCTTCAAGATGTGTTAGTCCCGATGTTGTATATCTAGTGGAAGAGCAAAGGAGTGAAAGTTTAAAGGAATCATTTATTTAATTTTAATTTTGTTTAAAAATTCTAATCAGAATTATTTGCGCAGAAAAGCATATTTAACACTGGAGTTAATGAACAACATTGAACTTTTTATTTTTCATAGAGATCTGCAGTCTGTTGTCTCATTTCATTAGATTTGCAGAATATTATGTTTGATGTAGAAATGTTCTCATTTTGAAAATGATGATTTATTTATCTTGCCTGTTCACTAGAGATACATTCACAATGATCTACGAGATGACTTTCGTTGCAATTGAGTATCAATGAGAGTCACTCAAGGCGCTTGTTTAGGGGTACGAGGTGGCGATTAGGTCAGATTGCGAGCGAGAACTGCCGCGATCGATGAAAGAGGCTTTATAGACTGTTGCGTAGATTTTAACGAAGACTAGCACAATTATTTTTAACCCTGTGATGGCACGCGTGGTCATATAACCGATCTGAGTTTGGAGTACTTGAAATTCTATGGAGAAAGGATCCGATCAACCCTTGTTTAACGCTACGGGTTAACACGTTCGCTACCAGCATTTATTCAACTGCTCATTTTCGTATTTCCTTCGTGAAGTATTAAAACAATTTAGCAGAAGAAAAGCATAAATTCTCTGAATATTATTCCTGTGTACTATGACTTTAAGCAACAAAGTGTATAAGATTAATTTGACTATAAGTATTTGTGACGCTGGTAGCGAACGTGTTAAGGAAAATTTTGTTTGGTAGATTTCTCACAGTGAAGATGAACCTAATTAATTTCAGTCGATAGAACTGTTTGGTGTTTATTTGTCCTCCTATAAAGTCTACCAATTCAGTCCGAAGTGAAAGAAAATAATTACTAAATTATCTATCCTCAATTTTGTAAAACCACAGTATTAAATAGGGGTTGTTCATGCTACTGGCGAGTCAAGACGAAGAAGAGAACGCGAGGCCACCAAATCGTGACGAGTGAACTCATCGTTCCCCGGTTAGCAGGTGAACAATTTAGCGGTTGCGTCCCTTGTAAAAAACTAGAGATAGACTCGCGAAACGACTCGCATGTGCCACTCTAGGGTTTAATCCGAGAAAGCGTTCTTTGCTCTTGAGCAAGATTTTGCTCTTTTCTTTGCGTCCAATTCGCCGACGATCGGCGCAACACAGTCGATGGTGTTTTGTTACGAGATTGTTGCTCCCTTTCGTGTTCTCCGGGCCCAGTTTCGTTGGGGGAGCGTGAAACATTTCCCCGCTGTCAAAGCATTTGGATTTGTATATTTGTATTACATAAGAATTCTCCTAATTTTTCAAGAAGAATTATTGTATCTCGGTGGTCTCGTTCGAGCTCCAGCCTACCGACTGTAATCTCTGGTGATATGATCGGCGGATTGTATAATGAACGCGCCCGGAACGCGCGGTACCGCTGTACAGCGTTCTACATTTAATTATTAATCGTTAGCGACTAATTTGCCACGCATCGCCGAGTGACTGGCAGAAATTCGAGGTTTTCGTTTCGGAGCACTCGAGGATACTCACTGTAATTTTTCGATGGACTGCAGACTTTTGTGCGGTTGAGAATCCCCTTTTTAGACTATTTTTCTTTGATTAGGTTTTTGCTGCTTGACTATCGATAGTCGAATTTGCTCCAAAATTGTCGTACTGATAGCTGTATTCATTTTCGGAAGGATAAATAATCCTGCTAGCTTGTGGGATTTATATTTATTTAATTCTCGTGGCAGTTCTTTATGAGTAATCGTACAAACGATATAATTTAATCCTACATGAGTAAATTACAGATTTTATGCATTTGTAGTAAGAATGAGTCGTGCAACATGAAACAGTAGAAAGATAAAAGATGTTTAAGAGTATCAGTATTTTATTATCAACTTATCGAAAGTATTGATAAAAGAACGAAATTTTTATTTGGTTCTAAAACCTAGTAATTGATATAGACAATTTTTATTCTGCATAAAGATTTGCAGTCTAGTTATTACTGAGAATTTGTGAATACAACGCAGATATGATTGAAGTTATTGAATCGAAAACAAGAAAAAGATTTTACTTTATAAGGAGTAGAACAGATTAGATAAAATTAGAACGCTGCATTTGTTATTGCATTTAGCAGTCGAAACATTTGCGACGATGCAAGTCGATTCTTAGTCGTTAAGAATTAAATCAAAAAAAGAAAATTGTACTTCATTTATAATTCCATAGTTCAAAGGAGTGCATTTCACAACGTAGCGAGAAGTAAAAAATTTGGTGTAATAAAAAAAATACAATTTTCACACTGAAGAATGCGTAGGAGTGAATAGTTTAACTTTGACGTGATTGATGATTAGTTCAGTTTTAATGCAGAAAAATGAGAATGGTTTAGTTTGGCTTCTCAATAAAATTACACGAAAGTTTGGAGTCCGGTTGGCGCGCAGGACAGCAGTTTTCATAATCGAGGCACCTCGATGAGAATTGACCTAATTCGAACGCCTGTAAATTAGCGTTAACGCGATGATCCGTCCTTCGGCGAGGGAAACAACAAGATCGATCGATCGACTGGACAGTGGTACCGAGCAACGAGGTGGCCACCTAAGTTTAAATGAAGATATACGATGCACCTATTTTTTTATCGAGGAAACAAACGGGGGAGAGAGATAGAGAGAGGAGGGAGGGGAGAAAGAAGAAAGAGAAAAAGAATAGAGATTTTTACTGTATTTTGTCAGGGTGCGTACTCGTCATTAAAAATGGGACACGTATAAAGATCTGTACGCACTCTGTTTCGCAAAGAAAATGATCCAGGAGAAACAAAATGGGAGAGAGTGAAAGAGAACGATGATGGTGATGCGTGCGTATCGAGCAAGAGAGAATGTGGGAGAGAGAGACAGAGAAAGAGATTCACTGATGAGAACTTAACGAAACAAAGTTAGTAAATTTTATTAGCTCTACTTGAGTGTTTATCAATGTTGAGTGTAAAATAATCAACCACCCTAGCGGTTAAGTGTTAACGCCAGGAGGAGATACGAAGTTTAAACAAAAACGCCTAGAATTTTCCTCCTGAATTAATGCGAGAGAGAAAGAGAGAGAGAGCGAGAGAGTGGGAGAGAAAGAGCGAGAGAAAGAGAATATATGCATTATAAGATATACAAACAGACAAAGAAACGAACTACTTGTAAATATTCAAAGAAATCTATGTATGTATAAAATATAAATTCAGAACGACCGAAGAACTGTTTCGTTATTTCTCGGAAGAGGTGTTCGGAAGAGGAACCAAAGAATTGGTGACAATATTCTCCTTCATTCCTTCAGCCATTCAATCATAGGATTATCCAAACCAAGCGTTTAACAATTACTTCTGCTTCATTACAAATTGTATATTTTAACATTCCATTATTTTTTTAAGAAGCACCAAAAGTGTGTTCCTCAACACTAGTTGTACAGGACTCGTCAAAATGCCGGGTTGCATCGAAAAGGAATTATCAAAAAAAAAAAAATGTATTTCTTTATGTCTATACTATTTAAAAAATGGCTAAAAATTTTGATAAATACATTCTTCTTATTTTTATCAAGTAATGGAAAATAGTCTAGTGCTTTGATCATTGGACATTTATAGAAGAAAATGTGTTTCAAATTTTAAAAAAATTCTTTATCACACTAAAGAATCATAGAAGATTTTCTGTACATAAAAATCCCATTTATGACATAGCTGTAACGCGGAAAGAACAAAAGTAGCGCGTGTCTGCTGAGGAAGCAGGATTTGCGGGCCACGAAGCGTCGATACAGATTATCGGCACATATTTTATCGTTCAGGAAAGCGTCGACGAGAAAATTGCGATAGTTCTCGGTTCGGATGAGCCCGTATGATAGCCAGGAAGTTGACCGGTGTTGTTTCATTAGCTCGGACCTCGAGCCAGGCGGTAATTCTCGGGGAGCGGAGAAATGAACCCGGACCCTGACGACCGAGAGTCCCGGTGACCCACTTCCGCCTTGTTTCTCGTCTCATCTCGCCGTTGCCACCTACTCTTTATTTATCCCCCACCTGGGGTAATCGCACGACTGACTTCTCCGCCGTTCTTCCGGCTAGTTCCCAAGCGAAGCAGATATACATCCATCCTGCGGTAATGAAAAACTCCGAGGGCATCCCCTCTGAGCTGATCCGGCCCTCGCGGGTCATCCGGCTGCTTTCAGAGAGCCTCGATTCGCTGCCATTTTCTGGTACGTACGAACCAACTATCTTTACTAGCAGCGTCATCAAACTACAGTTCTTTATACATCTATATGCTAATTTATCGTGCGTGAGGCATGGAGGATTTCAAGGAAAATTTATAGTATTTTTATTTCAGTTTTATTAGGGGAAATTCCTCTAGTTCACATTGAAATTGTGTAGGAATCTGCAGTGCAATCATTAGATTGCGGATTTTTATGTGAAATTAAAATTTTTCTGTATTATTCATAGAAAACAGAGGTCATCTAGAAATTTCTTTCCTTATTTAAGAATTTTAATGTAAAATTTGCTCATAGCAACACACAGATTTCTAAAAAGTCAATTTTCGGATTTCGGCCATTAAACAAGGAAAGATTTATAATTCAATAATTTCTGAATTGGTCCATCTGATCCTATGAAAATTACTGCGATATTTATTGAGATTGGATGTAAATTTTATGATAGCATATTAATTTATTTAATGTAAAATATTCTAACGAATCAGTTTTAGAATTTTTAGGGACTGTAGAAGAAGAGAATTTTTTACGAAATCATTTTTAGACGGTTCAGGTAGATCGGTTTTGGGGTTAACCGAGCATTCAGTGTTAAAGGACACGCGGCATTTTGTACAGCTTAATCCGCTAAACGAGATAGGATCACGGGGAACAAAAGGTAGGCGAGATCTATCTGGGAATCATTAATCACAGTCGCCATCGTTTCACGATAAACCGCGACCGCTACGAGCCTCGAGCCGGAAGTTCAGTACCGTACACAACGCCAGTGTCGAGTTCATTGTTCAACCGAGTCACGTTTACAATTACGATAATGAAACTTGAGTTCATTCTCTTCCATCGGTGTGTTATTGATCGTTGCGTTCTACCCGCGAATCTGATAAACCTTGCCAAACACAATCCCACTGCACAAATTCCTTCTACAATTTTTCAGAAACATGTTTACCGGAAGTGTGGAGTATTTTTAATCATTCTTCAAAGAAGCCGTTTTAGCAAATTAATATTGCTGTATTCTGCTGAAGGTATTATTAAATTCACCTTTTAATCACCTTTGGAAGAAGTCTTCGGCAAATATAACTTACTGGATTCGGGTTACTATTAAATTGATTTTTTCATTATTCCTGAAAGAAGTTGTACACCTTTAGGAAATTAATTAAATTCAGGTAGTGCGTATTAAATGCATTTTTGCATTATCCTTGGAAGAAGACGTACTCCTCTTTAGCGAATTAATATTGCTGTATTCTGCTGAAGGTATTATTAAATTCACCTTTTAATCGTCCGTGGAAGAAGTCATATGTCTTCAGCAAATATAACTTACTAGATGCAGGTACTATTAGATTAATTTTTTTGTTATTCTTGTGAAAAGTCACGTTTAGAAAATTAATATTACTGTATTCTGCTGAAGGTATTATTAAATTCACCTTTTAATCGTCCGTGGAAGAAGTCATATGTCTTCAGCAAATATAACTTACTAGATGCAGGTACTATTAGATTAATTTTTTTGTTATTCTTGTGAAAAGTCACGTTTAGAAAATTAATATTACTGTATTCTGCTGAAGGTATTATTAAATTCACCTTTTAATCGTCCGTGGAAGAAGTCATATGTCTTCAGCAAATATAACTTACTAGATGCAGGTACTATTAGATTAATTTTTTTGTTATTCTTGTGAAAAGTCACGTTTAGAAAATTAATATTACTGTATTCTGCTGAAGGTATTGTTAAATGCACCTTTTAATCGTGCTTGGAACGTACATATAACTGCAGCAAATTTAACTTGCTAAATTCAGATACTGTTATATTCATCTTTGAGGTATACAGCTGTATAACATCGCTGATTTTACGTGACGGACTTATTATGTGTTTTCTGGCGGATAAGATAAAGAGGCTGACATCGTTCGTGGTTGCAAATCTCGGCGGGATAAAGCTCTTGGAAATCGCTGCGCAGCGACACTAAATATCATAGTTCGTGGTTCGTGGACGTTAACGTCGGATCGTTAAGATCCCGGCCGCACCGCTTTGTCGAGGGGTGTAAAGCCGATAGTTACGCGGCCGCCTCCGGTTTTGTGGGTGCATATACAGTTAATAGTCATTGTCAAGAGAGGACTGGAGGCTCCCGCGTGGCGATTGGTTAACCCGCAGAGTCCGGATTCGCCCTCGGCTGACCCCGTTGTTAACTGACCCACTGACGATACTGATAGCGGGACACCGAGTCGAGCTCTCGAGGTTCACCTCAGTCTTTCGTTCGCTCGGCTGACTTGGCTCTCCTGTGGAAATTTCGGTGACTGCACACGCAACCCGATCAAACAACCACGCAAACCCATGCAAACACACAAGAATGGACCTCAATTTTATACCAATCCGTCTAATACCCTCTGAATATTCCGCAAGCCATAATCTTGAGAAGTTTAATCGGAATTCTCAATCTCTGGACACGATACAATTTATTAATATGAAATTTCAGGACGTGATGCACCTGAGAATATTTTCAAGGTCATTCAAATTCTATAGCTTCAGGAGATTACTTCTTCAAAACGTCAAATTTAAAGGACGAATGCATTTGTTAAAAAATGCAATGGGAGTGATACAAATTCAATGGTTCGATAGAACAATTTTTTCAACTGATGAAATCCAATTGTCCCAGTAACTTTCATCCTGTGGCTTCAAAGGATTCTGCAAAATATGAATAGTTCAATATAAAATGTACATGATCGACGCACCTACCAAATAAGAAAATGACTCCTCGAAAATAGAACATCAAATTTAAATTGCAAAATTCTGAGACTTCCAAGGGCACAAATTAAATTCACTCTTCCGTCTATCTATTTTCGGTAAAAGCGCCGGTGAGAAAAGAAAAGGATTTTTCGCATGCGAAACAGAGTTTGACGAGCAGATATTTGGACAGGCGGTTGTGCCGGGAGCTATCGAATAAATTCACGGCGTTCCGTCGAATAATCCGTTGGAATCGGAACTTTTCCCAACTAGTTCAGAACAATTATCCCCACCGGGCGGCGGTCGCAAAAATCCGTTTTCGATAATAACGCGACCGATGCATTCAAAGTTTGCGAGATCACGAAACCGCTTAGTTTCCCAACAGTCGTAACGTTGGGGGGTGGGGGGAGGGCTTTTCAGTCAGGCTAATAACGACCGGTAACGGGTAAAACGTTGCCACGATCCTGACGAAAATCCATCTCTGGACGCATCTAGGATCTCCGTGTGTTCACGCGTCTACTCGATTCCTTCGACGCCGCGGTTGCGAATTGCGACACACACACACACACACACACACTTTGCTCTGGTATTGTGCTTGGGAACTGCTCCCGGGGCTGTCACGAGAACCAGATTGCGGTAATAATTTGATTGATACCCGCTCTCCTTCTCTCTGAAAACGCTCCAAGGATCGCGCGCGCGCGAGAGAGAGATACCGGACAGCCCGGTCACGCGTGCTCGATCCTGAAGCAATCGGGATCTGGGGATCGCCGATCGGGATGTTGCTGTCGAAGAGAGGATTGAACAGTCTGATGATGTTGCGGTGACCATATTTTCTTGGAGAAAATAAAGGACAAATCAGAAATTATTGCATGGTTATCGTACAATTTGTTCCCGAACGTGTCAGCAAATTAACTATCCTCATTAACTTGGTCGTATTCCTACCTAATTTTTCATTCTTCCAAAGCGTTCACCGTTATTTTTATATGTCATCATTTGAAGAGTTGCGGAACAGAAAAATTCTACCTTACAAAATGGGGCAATAGGGCGTTTGGGAAATTGGGAGACCTACAACATTAGGGGACTTAGCAAATTTAGAGATCTTGAAAAGTGGGAGACCTAGAAAATTGAGAGATGTAGAAGATATGGGGACCTGGAAAATTGGGCGACTTAGAAAATTGGGGGACCTATAAAATTGAGAAATTTAGAAAATTGAAAGACCTAAAAAATTGAGAGGTCTAGAAAATTGGAAGACCTAGAAAATTGAGAGGTCCAGAAAATTGGGAGACCTGACAAATGTTATGTAGAATATAAAGAATTGATGAATAAGGAATTTCTGATGCAGAAAATAGAAATAGGGGATCTAGAAAATTGGGGTCCCAGTAGATTGAAAGCCCTAGAAAATTGGAGATAGAATTTAAAGAATCATGAATAATGGAATTTCGAAGAATATGGAATTTCTGATACAGAAGGTGGTAATAAAGGATCCATGAAATGCGGCAGAGAATTTAAAGGATCGGAACGCAAGGAATGAGGAGAAGAAGGTAATGATTGGAAGGACTTCAAAGGACCTGGATGTACGTGAGGAGCCCTGATAAGGTAGAAAGGACATCCGGAAGACGTCTAAAAGATCCCGTACAGCACATCGAAGTCACGGATGCTGGAACGACGCGGCGAGATACAGCTCTCCGTGAGCGACGTTAATACGAACACCAGTAGGTCAGCTTCTAGAACGAGGCTAGAGGCTCCTGGCAAATCCGGTGTCAATGAGATCGATTCACCCGACTTTGTCGCTCCAGTTATCGGCAGTGGACCGGACTGCCTGGTTCTTCTATCCACGGTGCTTTTTGCGACTGTTGTAACACGACCGATGAAATGCAAACGGAGGGTGAGCAACAATCCTTTCTGCTGGCGAAGGGAATTGCGTTACGGACGCTGTTTTCTTGTTGTGGACCCTCCCACAATTAAAAGCTTGAGGGCACGAAGTGGTAGAAAGAATTTTTAGAGTATTTGAATGCTGTGTGATACGTTGATGATCAGCTGATCAGAAGCGATGAGAAGGCGATTTTTAGGGGTTTGATGATGGAGAAATTCGGCTATTTTTGTAGAAGGTTGTATTGAGCTGAACTTTATTGAGAATTTTTTAGGTATTTATTAAATATTTAGTGTTCAGTGTGAAAGGATAGATGGACGTCCCTGATGGATACATATGGACTTAAGAGGAATGTCCTCTGTACTATGGACACGACAGTGGACCGATATTGTGCCCCACATGGTCACACGGGCATTTCTATATTCACTCGTCGAATAAAAGTGGAACAAAGCGGTTCTCGAACATAAAGGGCCATTTTCCCATATTTCACGGAAACGAGCGCTCAAGTTTAAGCATTATCCAGAACTAGGGCAAAGATCTCTGTGAATAGTACTTCGCGGGAGCAACGTTCACGCCTGCGAAGTAAACAGGAACTTCTGAAGTCAGAATATAAACGTCTCTTAATTCTAAGATTTCTTAATTCTTAGAAGAGTTTCAATAATACGAGGCATTCTTAGCTTTAGAAAAATTTGGCTGCTTTCAAAAATTTCTGGGTATCTTTTGGAAAAGTTTTAACCCGTAAGCCGTCATGCTGCATAAAAACAAAAATATAATTGACCTCTTTTCATTTAAGAACAAAAATATCTTGTCTCGCTAAGAAACAGAAATACACGAAATGCAAACGGAATGCTTCTTCTATTTTATACTATATTTATTAATTGAAGGGATTGATGGGCCGTCAGATACTGTAAGATTGAAGTGCTCGTCGTCGTGTTTGCGTGAGTTTTCTGGGGTCAAGAGAATCGGCAATCGGAGAAGCGGTTTGCGGAAAAGCAGCATGATAGCAGAGCTGACTGTACCGTGATACGGGGACATTGGCGAGGGAGGGAGAGGGTATGCTGGGGCCACAGATCGGTACGCGGACCCAACTGCGAAACCTAACCTTCGATCGGTAAAAATTCGACCGGCGAATGGCCGGACCTTGTGCCCCGTATAATTCTTTCGCAACACGGCTGTACACGTGCGCGCGAGCGACCGCCAGCACGCCTCAAAGATCCGTGTAAAATCGAGCCCCCTGCCGATCACGGGGTACCGTATCCGCATCATGGGCCTCTTTTCTGCCCTCTCCCCCTGCTTTCCCGAAAAACTGAGCCACGGTTACCGTACAATTTATTTCTGGACGTGTCGGCAAATTAATTATCCTCCGTACCCCATTAACTCGAAAACGCTCCTGCCCAATTTGTTACTCTTCTTGCTGAAAGCGTTCACCGTTATTTTTCTGCGCCCGTTGTATATTCAGTTCAATTTAAAGCGCACTGTCAATTCATTGAAAGATAGAAGTTTAATCGTTGGGGCCCCTCAAGAATGGCTTTTAAAAGAAATTTTCTTCAGATGAATTAGAGTTCAGGACAAGAGTTAAAAGAATCCATTAACTAAGATTAGATTTTATGCATTTATGGGAACAAAATCAGTAGGTATAATTTGAGACAGTCGAGAGAATGAAACAGTTGAAATACCTATGTCGATATATTTATTTTTAGCTGTATCCAATTGTTCAAGGAAAGAAGAAATTTGTGTTCGCCTGCTGTGATTTATAATTGACGGAAAAAAAATTTATTTTACATTAAAATCCGTGGTAACGTCCGCTACTCAAGAGAACCTCAAGACAAGAATGGAAAAAGTTATCCGCATAAGAGAATAGTGATTAGATTGTTCTGAATCGCTGGAGAGCACAGCCCAGTTCTTGATTTGAATCAGAGTTCAAGAAAAGGGACGGAACGACTTCAGTTGGATATATTCGGTGACGGAGGAATTGGAGGCGTGCGGTTTGTTATCAGGGACGACTGTACATCAGGATCGTGAGTCAGACGAAAGCAAAGCAGCAATGGCCCGAAGAGTGGAGGCCGTTTCGCCGGGTTGTCCCCTCGTGGGGGGACATGTTGTCGGTCGGACGACGACGACGATGACGACGACGACGACGACGACGACGACGACGAGGAGACGAAGGAGACCGCCGCCGCCGCTTCGCCAAGACCTCGACTGCCAGCCGAAGAAGAAAAGAGAGACGAGCGGCCGTGGTGCGGCTTACCACGAGGCCGTCGCGAGCGATCAGTTTGTTCGACGTGCACAACCGGCTCGGACGTGGCCGTCGTCGCTGATTGTGAACCCGCAGTGAGCTACCATAGTCACCATAGAGTACCTAGCCTGGATAGAGGGCCCGAGGATGCTCAGAACCTTCCCTGGATAACGCCGTCTGGAATAGAAGCTCGCCTCGTACGTCCCCTTCAACTATCCTCCTTCTCTTTGCTATACTTTCTGAGATTTTTGTACGGGTCAAACCGCCCGATTTTACCTTTGGAACAATTGTTTTCGAGTCTCTCTTTCTCGAAGCCCCTTCTTCCTTGAAATTTTCAGAAAATGGTACGCCCTGTTCATCTGTTTTCCTTCTCGTTGCTACACTTTTCAATTTTTCGTAACAATCATATACCTCCCATTGTAATTTCAAGCAATTGCTTCGAGACTGTCTTTGTCGTACTCCCTTCTCCTTTGCAAATTTTTAGAAAATAAATGGAAACGTGCCTTCTGGTAGCTCTTGGTACTGTGGGTTCTTCGAAGTTATTAAAAAATCTCTGTTTTAGTTAAATTTTATAATATGGTCTTCGGTTACGATTTTAAACAATTGCTTTGAGATTTTATTACTCGCCTGTTCAGATTTAGGAGCCCTTTCTCCTTCGCGATTTTTACAAAAATAATCGGTATTGCTCCTTTCGGTGGCAGTAAAAATACATTTGATCGGGTTCCCGAATCTTTGGGGAATCGGTATGAAATCGTTGTATCGGTGGCATTGTTCTTATTTGCTGTAAAATTCCCCGTAACGATTCGTGCCGGGGAAGTTACCCGGTCTCGCCTTTTTCCGGTAAGGTCGCCGGTAGGAAAGCTCGCCTTATACTGCCATTAGTATAATTAACCCAGATTTTCCCGGATTTATGGTGAACGGCGCGCGCGGGTCAGAGCCGCGCTCGCTACATTATAATGCCCCGTACACAACGTGCCTCGTTCAACTCGCGCGCGTTCTTGCCGGTGAAACTGTGCAATTTCCTTTGTTAATGTTACGTTCTACTCCGCGCACGTATCCATCAAACTAACAAACCGTTACGATATTATTTGATAAATCAATCTCATTCTCGCCGAATTAAATAGAATGATGAGAATTTAAGGAGATTAATTTTTTTGGGGGTAATTTGATCGGCAATTATGTTGTAAAGCGGTTCTGAATGGTGTGGACGGGGCATTAATCACCGAGGGCAGACTAATAAACGCGAAACGCGGCCGAAAGATCGCGGAAGGATTGCGTGGTATCAATTAATAATTGTTGGACGTTTCGCAAGATTAATTCGCGTTCCTACTGGGCAATTAGCTTCTAGCGCGTCGCCGCTATTGATGGATTGCTTTCAGATGATAGCGCTGTCTGCTGCGGTTTGTAATTACGATGAGTCGGCGCTGGGACTGACAAAAATTGTTTGTGTAACGTAGTACATCATCTAGGAACTGCGGAAAAATTGTAGCAATCACGAGCGACGAAAATTGACGTGTTAATACTCATTCGATTCAATTTCACACATCATTCACTGCTTGCAAAGAAGCACGGGGATATCGTTGATCTACTATTTGTGAATGTGTCGGTAATGATTCGGAAAATAAACAAATTCTCTAGGTTCATATCAATCATATTCAAATAGACCATAAAACCAATAAGCCACGTTCAACTTTTTTTAAATATTCTAGAATTGAAATTTTGTTTTCCAATATGATTATTAATTATCCGACAAGTACAATTTAATTGAAACATCTTTTTCAATATGATTGGCGTCAATCTGCCGAATCTGCTTATTCCCTGAATTATTTTTCCTAATTTTACTAATCATCATCTAAAGAAGACAATGAAAACCCTGCAGAATTATATCGTATAAAAAATTTTCTTTACCAAGCAGGTCCTAAATTGATCAATTTCAATTGTTATCCTTTAACTGTCCTGACACTGCATCATTTTAATAAGAGAAAAATTAAGTTGGGAAATTGATGAATGGAAAGAGATAGGAGGTTGCGAATAAATTTTATTTGAGGGTGAATTCTGATTTGGCAGAGACTTTCCCAGCACGTGAGAAGATACTCGAGAGAGGACAATGTCGGAGGGTTGCACGAGCTGCAGAGGTGCAAATTATGGCGGCACAGCGCTGCAGTTAGGCTCGACTTCCGGCGGCGGGACCGGAAGCGGGTCCTCCGCGTCTCCGAGCTCCTGCAATGTCACGAGGAGGGTACAAGTACGCGCGAAAGTGTTGTACGGCTCGGTAAAGGCGATTGCCAGCTTGCAAGCACAGGAGAAAGCTGCCAGACACTGACAAGGTACGTTTGGACCAGCGTTCACCGCCTTGTAAATCGCCAGCCATAAATATGCACCCGCACAGTACACCAATTAGACGACTAACAATCGTAATTGCGCCGCAAATTGCAACATCCTAACTGAAAATCAAATATAGAAACAGAGAAATCCAGAAAGAAAAATTCTTACGTTTTGCTCTGGTACTGATCCTTCTCGTACGTGTACGGTTGTTTTATGTGTCCAATTTTTGTTAACATTGGCTGGGCTAAGATTGGAGATCTTGGCGCAGAGATTGAGCAAATGCATTTTCTGGTAATACAATTATGCTTTTAATTGTAGTAAATGTTTCACATATTTTTGTATATTACCGATTGTTTCGTGCAAACGTGAGGGTAAGTGGAAGCATTAAAATCTCCATTCGGTTTATTAATTTAATTAGAATTTTAATATCTTCGTGTTCGATTAAAAGGACATTATGGCGATTGAGAAAATCGTAAAAACACAAATCGCTTTATTAAATCTCGAGATGTGTGAGCAGAGACGTTAAAATCTTCACTGGATTTATTGCTTTAGGTAGAACGATATCTTTATGTACAATTAAAAGATCATAAATCTGGAATGATGACGCTGATGTCCCTCTCTAGAGCCTGACGATTGCGATTAACCCTTGTGCAATGTTTAAAATATATAGTTTTCAACTTTTGTACGATGCACAGAAACTGTTGACACTAAAATCTTGTGCGCTCTACGGAAAATTGAATTACAAGAGAATTCTGGAAAAGCTCTAGATCTTGACTTGGTACAATACGCACAAACTATCGACATTATGTTAATGTGTAACGTGTGTGATCGACGACGCAGAATAAAATGATTCTGTGGTCCGGTAGACCGTCAAGTGCTGATTAGCATAGAGCCAGTCCTGATCTAACAGGAAAGATGCTGGACCGTCAGGTCGTGGCGTCGAATTAAAAAATTCTCGTCGTCTCGCTCTCTCTCATTAAAAAGAGGACGCTCCTCTCGTGACAGAGAGGAAGACCCCTCTCCCCGAGCGATCGAGCCGCGGATCGCGGAAGCTGCACAGTCGAAATCAAAGAGGTGACGCCCGGAGGCCAGTCGAGTAACAGTAAAAATCCGAGAAAAAGGTACATGACCGACCGGATCGAGCAAATAGCGGAAAAAAAATACGTCCTGTATCGTTCATCGCGGATAAGACCGGTCGACCGGCCTCCACGGGGCTTAGTACTTTGTAGACCGTCCTCGGGAAGGCCGCGTGTGCCGCGGTCGACGCCATTTTAAAACGTCTTCAGGAACTTTGCGGGGGCGGAACACTCACCGCGATTCGAGCAAACTTCCGGTTGCCATGACACCTGCTACCCTGTGAGTCTCCGGTTTTTTACTTTAGTAACACGCTATCGAACACATTCTTCTTCATCTTTCACTAAACAATCATTTTTAGACCGTAACATTAGGAAGTCAATTCTTCTTTTTACTTGTCATCTTAAATTCGTGACTCACAGAAAAGAAATGAATTTTATAGACGTTTTTCTTGTGATCTTTTTGGCTGTGTTCTACGAATCTTTTTAGATTATTTGGAAAAATTGCTCTGGTTCACTTTTATCCAGAAATCTTTTTAAATCGTTCTCGGTGTCTTTTTAGATTACTTAGGAATTCGTTCTTAGTTGAAGTGAGTGGTACTTGCTAGTGGTGCTTGAGAAGTAACATTTATTTTATAAAAATTTGTGTGTAGCTTTGTTACTGTCTTTGTAGGAATGTTTTTGGTTCATTCAATACATTTTATTATTTTTCATTCGTAGCTTAGCTAGACTATTTAACACTAAATCTACCACCGCTGGTCAAAATAACCGTTCCAGATTTTTTATTTTACAATTACTGAAATTGTAAAAATGCTTTCGTGGGAAATGATTAAATAAATATATTTAGGAGAGCATGTATTATAATACGAACCGCACAAAAACCAAATAAATTCAATCTCGTCATTTTTATAAGACAACATGTATTAGATACTTTTGAGGCTCGGTAGGTTTAGTGTTAAAATCTTTTTGTATTTCCATTTGCTCAAGTATGACAAGCTAGTGCTTGTTAGAGAGACTTAAAGATTACAGTTGATTTTATAGAAATTCTGTTGAACATTGTTTTGATCTGCAGTAGGATTTCTGACTGTTCTAGTAGACTCTTGCTGATTTTTGGCTAGATTGGGATGAGTTGAAGAATGTATGTACGAATGTATGCATGTAAGAATGCACGTGTGTAGGAATGTATGAATGCATACGTGTACGAATGTACAAACGTATGATTTGTGGGATGCCTCGAGCGGTTTGTCTTCTGGAATGTTTTGTACAGGCGAGTCAGGTGTTGATCGCAACAAAGAGAACACAATTTGGTTGTTTCGTTTCGTGCCAGCATCCCACGATCGGCTGTCCCGTTACATCTTTCCACATTCCAAATAAAGCATCCATGTTACTTGGTCGTGGTGCTCGTGGTTTCCTTTCGTTGTTTACTACCTTTCAATGAGTTGTCATTAATGGCGGTCTCTACAGCTTCTTCCTTCTGACACGGTGAATCATCGCAGTACAGCCTAGATAAATTGCTGTAAATTCCTTGTTAACCTACTCTGACCAAACAGTCTCAATTATTGGATCCAGGCTATGCAAAAATTATATGCAGCCAGCTTTTTCTATTATCCCCGAGTCTGTTCTGCACTTTGTAGGCAACTGTTCACCATTTTAAAATCGATTACAACATCGATGGTGGAATACTTTTGCCGTTTACAATCGTGTACATTTTACAGACAATTGCTGATTGAACTAAAAATCGTTATGTTCCTTTGTTTATTTGATCAGCAATTAAGATTGAATTCTTCAGACTAATGCCATGCCTTAAATCCCACAAAAAACAAATTCACAGTGTAAAGCAAAAGTGCATATTATTTTAGGATCTTTTCTAGTGCAACTGTTTCCGAGGATCGTAAATGGTTAAAAAGTTTTTGGGAATTCCTTGGGGCCGATTTCCACGAAAACGCATCGATCCAATGTGTTTTCCGAGCAGCTCGGTACATATTCGCGGCGTGTAATACGGTGTAAAATGTGGGTAACGGGTATTTACATATTACGAATGCGAATCTGCGCATCGGTGATCGATGATCCAGTTCGATGGGACCGTGACACGAATCGCGGATGATGGGCCAGGCGATTCCTCCCGCGGTCTCGGTGCAATTAAATGCAGGGTACGCGACGGAATGCAAATGCAGTGGGCCGCACGTGCTGCGACTCAACGGTACTCAACGTGTGTGCACGATGAACGAGCCATTCACGATCGTTGTAACTCGTCTCGTCAGAAAGTTGACGTCACGCTCAATAAAACAATGCACCGATAACGCGCGAACCATCCAACTAATATTTTAAACGTGTTAAAAATTCCTCATTTCCAAATGCAAACTCGTGCGATAATGGCTCAAACTTGTTATTAACTTTGGTCAGAGAGTCTCTGGTACTTCATTTGAATTGACAATGTCCTGTCATCCTGCAGTGACTTGATTTTGAGTGAATATCCTTTATTCTTGCAAGTGATGGCATCGAGACACTAGAAGGAAAAATACAAAGACATTGTGGGAAGCCTGATAGAGCACACAGTGTGCAAATTTTGGCTGATCCTGTAACAGAGTCATGTTCCTTGCAGAATTCTCCTCGTCCTGCTCACCCCCGCGCTGTCGATAATCACAAACCATGGAACCCCATCAAAGGAAGACTCAGCCGCCCCATTAACCTTGCTAGACGCATCACCGGATCAGAAAGGACCGAGAGAGGAAGAGAATCAGCATCCCATAGAAACCCTGTTCATTCCCGAAGACCCTAACCGATACGCGACGATCTTCGAGCAAGTGCGGGAACTGCTCGAGCGAGCGGATCCGTCGAAACTTTCGGAGAACGTCGAACCGAACGCGATCGCAGGAGATTCCGTCGACGAAGCAACGAACGCGGAACCCGAGGAGACGAAACTCTCGGAGGAGACAGTGAGAAACTCGCTGGAAAATACGAGTCGATGGGAACCAGCCCCGGAAAACACGACGCCGGATCAATTTTCGAACAAGAGTGTTTCTCTCGAGATAGAGAGAAATTCGAGCCTATCCGTGGAAAATCATTTGCCGAGAAATCCGGACGGACTTTCCGAGAGGACTGCTGTCTGGGATAATGAAGACGACGGGGCTGTGTTCCTGGATAGCGTTGGCGAGGATCCCAAGGACAAAGAGACAACCGAGCCTGGAGACGAGGACCTTCTGGAGGCCGCCAATTTTGGACTCCAGGCCATGAAGCAACTGTACTTTGTCACAGAGCCTACGCTCTACTCCATGGGTCCGTTTCGTTATTTATTTATTGCTTGTTAAAGGCGATAATCAGCGGAGAAGATACAGCGAAGTTTTATCAGATTCTCTTGATGAACTAGAAACAGTGGCTTGGTTTGGAATTTTGTTTCACGAAATGGCGGCGTTAATGGGAAAGTTAAAAAATATTTTTGAAATCTTCAAGGTTCATATAATAGCCCCCAGTAAAAAAATTTCTGACTCAGTCTTCCATTTTGTCGAAAAAAATCCTGAAGGTACATGTTATTTTTGGGCCGCAAAGTGGTCTATCGCTTTATCGGCTAAAGACGATAGTCACGATGAAGCTAATTTAAATTATTATGACGTTAAGCTACTTTATTATGGTTTATTATTTTACTATGATCCCAAGCTAACTTACTATGATCGTAAGCCGCGTTACAGCTGGTTAGGGTCACCAACGTCTTCAGCGTCAGAATTACAAAGAATTTATAACTTCCTGTATCTTGTCACATTGATTTCACAAGCACCCTATTTTCGCGAAGAATGGATTGGCAAATAATGCTTCGACGACAGGTCTCTACCTCGACTCGGACAACCCGGCGAAGTATGTGGCAGCTTTCAACGACCAGACAGAGGAGGCGAGAGCGCTCGCGAAGTATGGTTTCGCGGTGCTTCAGAGCACCACGATGTTCAAGAAGAAGTAAGGAACACAGACGCCTTCCTGGCTTTTAGCCGACTTTGAACACCCGTTCTTCAGTATTGAAATATTCTTTTCCAAAGATTCCCGGACGCTCCGACGGACTCGTTGCTGCTTGGACGAAGTCAAAGCAATCCACTTCAGCGTCACTGTCCAAACAGAGGAGTTCCAGAGTGTCCACCGGCTAGTTTGCGATACAGGACTTCCGATGGCAGCTGCAATAATCTGCAGAACCTGTGGTGGGGGTCTGCCATGTCACCCATGAACAGGTAATTAATCCGAAAATTAAAATCCTGGTTTTCTATTGCATTTCATGTTTGAGTAAGGATCACTGATCAACGAAGAAGAATCATTCCTGCAGATTTTATAATAAATATAATAATTTCTCGTAGGAAATAATTCGTTAATAATTTTAGTAATTTTAATCGTTTTCGAAAAGAGTGTACAAACAATATAAATTTAGAGTGTATAAAGAACTAATAATTCTTTTGTTGATTGTTATAGGTTCCTATCTCCAATTTATGGAGATGGAGTCCAGAGTGTAAGAAGATCGATCTCTGGATCTCCTTTGCCAAGTGCACGAGATGTGACCAGGATCATCCACGAAGACAGAGACGTGCCTCTAGCATCTGTCACTCACATGCTGATGCAATGGGGACAGTTCGTGGATCATGACATAACAGGTTCGATTAATAATTGATTAATCGTGAAATTAAATCTAGAAAATATTGGTATTTAAATTTCAATGTTCCACAGATTTGAATATCGTTTTTATAATTAATATTTTAGCCACTGGCCAGAGCAGAGGGTTCAACGGGACCATTCCTCAATGCTGCCTCAACTTTGGTACTGGATTCCAGCCTCCAGAATTCATGGTTAATATTCATGTATTAATTAACATTTATCGTCGATCTTTGGCAATTTAATATAATCATTGTATAATAATTTATGTATTAAAACGCTGATTTCAATACGTGATAATTAATAGATTGCGGAGTTTATGCATTTGTAACAAAAATTGATTAGTCGGATAGAAAACGATGAATTATGATAATTCAATGATGTTGTTACATTATTTTTGTCTTATTAAAATTATTAAAAGAGGAAATGCATTTTCATTTGGCTTCGGTTTCTTACGATTGATTTGGACAATTTTTATTTTGCACACAGATCCGCAATCTAATAATTCGGATATAGGACTATATGTACTGATCAGGTGTATTTTTACAGCATCCCGAGTGCCTGCCGATCAGCGTGAGCGTGGAAGACAGTTTCTTCGGTCCTCTGGGGGTAAAGTGTCTGGAGTTTCTTCGGAGTGGTCCAGCTCCCAGAGAAGACTGCAAATTCGGCCCCAGGGAGCAGTTGTCGCAGGTGACAAGTTACCTGGACGCGTCCACCGTGTACAGCAGCAACGCCTTCCAAACGGACACCTTGCGGCTGTTCCGAAACGGTGAGCAACTACCTTCTACACTGATTTATACAGCCAATTGTTCAATGTATACTGTATAAAAAAATATCCAATTAAAGCTTAAAATTACAAGATTGAATTCATTTAGAATAGAGAAAGTTGCTCAATCATTTCCTACGAAAGCATCTTTACAATTTCAATCGCGGACATTGCAGCAATAAGGATGCAGCTTCGTTAGTCTCTCAATAATTAATATCAAATTAAAATTGATATCATTGATGGTAGGTTTAGCGATAAATACGCAAACGTAGAAGCAAATATAAAGGTGGAAACAAGTGAAAATAGAATCGTTCTTATTCGTATGAATTAAAAACATTAAGCAACACGATACAAATCATTTTATCGATGAAACGTCATTCCTTTCCCAGGTCTCTTGCAGTACGGAAAACTCCAATCGCAGAGACCGGTGCTCCCGAAACAGGATTCCGATCTCTGTCGTCGTGGTTCGTTATCGACAAACTGTTTCCGCGCTGGCGACGGTCGATTAGGCGAGCAACCAGCCCTCACGTCTATCCACGTGGTTTTCCTGAGGCTTCACAATAGAATAGCAACGAAACTAGCCGCCTTGAACCCTCACTGGAACGACGAGAAGCTATTCCAGGAATCCAGGAGGATCGTGGGCGCCGTCACGCAGCATATCACTTACAGAGAATTTTTGCCGATCGTTCTTGGTACGTGGAATTATGTAGAAACGGATTGACAAAGAATTCCTGAACGACAGAGAGACTAGGTGAACTAACGTGGTCTGGAATGCTTTAGGTCTCGAGGTGATGAAGATATTCGACCTGGAGGTCCGGAACAATGGGTACTATGAAGGATACGACCCTTCGGTGAATCCTACCGTTGCTAACGGGTTCGCTGCTGCTGCTTATCGATTTGGTCATTCCCTGGTTCAGCACAGTTTCGTTCGATTTAATAGCGATCATCAGCCTATTTTTAATAGTAAGTGAAACAGTTTAAGGTTCGTTGATGATGCTATCCTTGGTGGAAGGTGGTGGATCAATGTTGGTAATGCTGTCTCCAAAAATACTACTTGTATGCACACTAAAAAGTAACGATAGTAAATGATTCATCGATGCTGTTACTCTATCTACAATACATCGATCAAAGTTGCAAATGGTTGTCTAACAATGTGAACAACTTTGTTCCAGACGTGACGATCCACAGAGAGTTCAGCACCCCAGCGAACCTGGAGACAGCAGGTTCAGTGGACCGTCTGCTCCTCGGTCTGATCAATCAGCCTTCTCAAAAAAGGGACGAGCACATCAGCGAGGAGCTGACCAATCACCTCTTCCAGACCCCAAGATTTCCCTTCGGCATGGACCTAGCCTCCATAAACATTCAACGAGGCAGAGACCATGGAATTCCCCCGTACGTCCACTGGCGAGAACCTTGCGGTCTCTCATCTATCAAAAGCTTCGAGGACCTAGACCGAGTGATGCCATCGGAGGTGGTATTACGGTTCAGGCAAATCTACAGCTTCGTGGAGGACATCGACCTGTTCACAGCAGGCCTAGCCGAGAAATCAGTGAACGGAGGACTGGTAGGGCCAACCTTCGCCTGCATCATCGGCCAACAGTTCAGCAACCTTCGCAAAGGCGACAGATTCTGGTACGAGAACCCTGATCAAGAGAGCAGCTTCACTCCGGGACAGCTTCAACAGATCAGACGAGTCAGCCTAGCTCTGGTGCTCTGTAGAACCATGGACGAGATAGAGACCATCCAACCTTTCGTCTTTCTGACTCAGGACACCATGAGGAACCAGCGAGTGTCTTGCCAGGACCCAATCCTAGGTCATCTGGATTTGGACTTTTGGAGAGAGGGTCCTCCAGAAGGTAGAGGCAGGGGGATCCTCGACTCGTTCAAGAAAAAGAAGAATCCTGCTCAAAGCTCCACCATGAGAACCACAACTAAGAGTCAGATCATTTCACTGATCGGAGATCAGTCGAGTAAGAGTGTCTTACAGAAGGGACAGCCTACGCAGACTAGTATCTATCAGAATAACAAGATTGTCATCAGGAAACCATTGGGTCCGCCTGAGAATGTTAGCATAGTGGTGCAGAATAATGCTGTCAATGCTCCTGTCTTTGTCAAAGACGGGATCTTTGGCTCCAGTGTGAAAACTGACCCTTTGAAGCAGCAGGGCAGTCTGCCTTCTAGACCTTCTGCCGATTATGTTCATAACAGACCTGTCAATCAGCCTCCCAGACCGTCTGTTGATTATGGAAACGATAGGCCAATTAATCAGCCTTCCAGACCATCTAGTGATTATGTCAACGACAGGCCAATTAGTCTGCCTCCCAGACCATCTGCCGATTATGTCAACGACAGGCCAATTAGTCTGCCTCCCAGACCATCTGCTGATTATGTCAACGACAGGCCAATTAGTCTACCTCCCAGACCGTCTCCCGATTATGTCAATGACAGACCACTTGACCACGGCCCTCTGCAGCACATTCCAATTCATGCCATACCTAAACCGATCCCCACAGTGCCTCCGCCGTTGTCTCAAACCGTTCGACCCTACGTTCCACACGCCTACAATGATCCCAGCAATCCTAATCCTCCCAGTCAAGGTTACCAATCGAACTACATGTTGAACGACGTGCTATTCGACAGCTACTCCGGTAGCAGTCCTCGACCGACCCTGTACACTTATTATACTAACTATCAGAGACCAGTTACGCAGAGACCTTATCAGGATTACATCAATGATAGGCCTCAGTATCACGATCCAAGGCCTCCAGTGAATCCTTGGCCTAGTTACGAGTCCCAATACCAAAATAACGCGCAATATACTTCAAAACCTCTTTATGGCAGGCCAGGGAGTCAGTATGGCAGTGGTGGTAGCGGCGGCGGTGGCGGCTACCCATTGAACTGGCAAGATCTGCAACAGCAGAGTTTGGTTAATCAATTGACTGATCCTGGACATTTGAACCAGGATTATGGAAGTAGACCTAAACCTTATGTAGATAGCTTGAGAGACACTGATTGGCACCAGAATGAGAGGTACGGAACAGTTCCTAGACCCGGTGACCTTAGACCTGATAGATACGAGTACTCTACTTGGTCGAGCGTGTCCTCTTATCAGGATAGAGATCGTTACGACTCGAACAGACCTTATCAGGCGAACAGACGACCTGTCCAAGCTGACCCTGATGGCTGGTCCTCTATTCCAACTTACCAGAAAGACAGACCAGGTCCTAATTACCAGTCTGTTACCAGCAGACCGATTGACCGAAGAACCACTGAGAGCTTGTTTCTAATGTACTCCTCTCAGAGACCTTTCCCCGAGCCGATAAAAAACAGCGATTATCATAGACCCAACAGACCTCATCACGGTGACGCTGCTTTCGAATCGAGCACCACCGGCAGACCCAGCTATGACAATCATAATCAGAATCGGTTCCATCAATCCACACAGAGACCGATGATTCAAGATCGATGGGGCGAGCCGGCTGAGAACTCTTATCATAATCACGCGAGGCCGAAACCGTCGAAAGTCCACAGCGTCACGATAGTGACGGAGGCCGCGGAGTCTGCCAGTCACGATGGCTACCAAGGGTGGGAGCACCAAGTCACCACCGAAGTTCCAAGGCCATTGGTGACTCAGATCACCGGTAATAGCCAAACTGTGAGAAGACCAGGACAGTATTACTATGAGAAGAACGTGCTGCATCGATACCCTGATAAGATAGAGATCCAGGCCACGACGCACAGGCATTTCCCAATGGACGACGGGGTTGCTCAGAGACACAACGTTCTGGAGACTCCAGAATCTACTGATGTACCTGATGTCGATGATTCTACAGTTGTTGAAAGGAGTGGGAACGAGACGAAGGTCGCAGAGGTGACGAATGCAACGAGGAACGAGACGAAAGAGGATGCAACTACTGCAGGGTCCGCGGGAGGGGCTGCCGGAACTGTTGTTATCAGGTAATTTTTATTTGTAGCTCCTTTCAGTAAGTGGACGTGGTCTAACGAGAAGTCGTGTCCTTAAGATTCTGCACAGAATTTCTTTATCCCAACTATAGAATATTTTCGTAGAAATCGTACAGTCACCTTAGAGATATAGGTTCCGCTTGATAAGACCCTTATCTTAATCATTGTAACATTTTAATCAGTAAAAAATTCATGTTCACAGCTTGTTGTTTCTATCTTTACATAAAGAATTAATTGCTACTATATCAATATCTCTTATATGAAAAGTCATGCACTACAGTCGCATTGTATATTCCATCTCTATGAAAACATAATTAACAATACAGATAATAATTCGCACGAATTCGAGGAATAGTGAGTCACATTATCGGTAACGGGTAATATGGGAAGAAGGTTAATTAAAAGTTCATTCAGAGGTCTTTATCACACATGTCTCGAAGCATACAAAACAAATTGGCGGTGGTCACTCTCGAATGCAAGAACTCTTTTTAAATTTATATTTAATAGTACACTAAATATTTAAGTATTGCATGGGTAAATTGCATCAGTTTGATATAAAAACGAAAAATCGTGTAGAATGGAGATATTCTAGGTCGGAAGAAGTGTTTAGTGTTCGAGTTGGAATGGTCCCGAGTGCAAAGGATTAATATTATTTCTGCACTAGTGTAAATTCCGCTTATTTTTCTATGGCTAGCTGGAAATCCATCGGCTTATCTTTAGAGTGGTGTGCCCAACAACAATAAGACACGGGAAACAGGCTTTCGACAAGAAAACCGTCTTGTTTTTCTTCCTGCTTCCAGAACGAGCTACTGGCTGACTCCGCAAGAGGATTCTAGCCTGCCGTCAGCTCCGGAGGTGCCAAAAATGCCGACGGACCAAGCCGCAGCTGCCAAGGAATTGCCCAAGCCCATTAAACCCAGAAATTACGCTTCCTAAGTCCCATTAGACTCTCTCCCCCCCCCCCGGGCATTTCGAGGCTCACCAACCAACCAACCGAGCAACCTTCTGCTTCTATTTAGTGGAAACTTCGGGGAAGACGCGACTGTCTTGTCGGTGGCGCGAGAGACTTTCGCAATCGTACGATGTTTACTATTCGCAGAAAAATCTACGACAGTCGGGGATAAGAACGATCGGCACTGTTCGCTACCGCGGGATTGTCCTTATCGAGAACGCGATAGTCAATCATTAATAGATTCCTTCGTTGCGCTGATTGAAACGCAGGTATTTCACTGATTCAATTTTTCGTTCTGACTGAAAATCTCAGATCCTGGTGAACGTAGACTTCTTTGAATAACGATGGTTCAAATTAATTTTTCGAAAAGAACGACTGAGAATAAAACGATTTTCTCGTCTGCGTTCCGTCAGGGTTCCGAGGAGACAGATTTGGGTTTCCAGGGCTCGGATCGTCGTGGTTTTTCGTAGGTATGAGTTATGAGGTGTTGTTCCTCGGGGACAGGTTTATGAATGACATCGTTCTAACGGGCATTGCCGATTGCACAATGGCATACGCGGTACATCACGTTTTCCGAAGGGTCAGGTGGAACGTAGCCTAGTTTTACGCCAATTTTAAACCGGCTCGGATCGCCTGGAACCACTCCGTGACTATTTTCAGACGCCGGTGTCCCGGAGAGCTGCGAGCCGGCTGATTTTAATTACAGGTTTTACCGGCACTTCTGTTCTCTCCTCTCGTTTTTGCACCGGAGAAGCCTTATACGTCTGGGAGGCAGGTAACCATTCTCTCGACGAGTCCCGGTTCCCTCATCGTCGTTCTACACGCCGGAATAGTATTATCGACGTAGAGCGTGCTCGCTGTTTATAAATTATTCACTACTCGTTACAGGTATACTTAATCGTTCGTACGGTTCTACGGTGGAATCTCGTTTATCTGAAATTGAGAGACAAGGCTGTTCGGAAAATAGAGGCTCCAGTGTCATCTTCTATCGCTTGAAAAGAAATTAATGTCTATGTAGCTCTTGCGTCTTGCATTCAACGAAGACTGTTTTCATTTTGCACAAGAATCCGCGGTCTAATTACGAGTTCAAATAAAAATTTCCTCGCACAGAGGATTCGTGGATAAACGAAATTCTAGTGGGTTGCCCAAAAAGTTTCGTCGCGTGCTTTAAAGTTTAAAGGTTTTATTGCGTTACGCGAGAATCGTTGTAAAATGTGAGCATGATCCACTTTATTCGGGAATTCACTTTATTTATTTACAGTATTTATTTGTGTATATAATGAGATCAACCTGCAGAAAGGAAAAACGACGAAACTTTTTGCCGTGGCTGATCCATTATAGTCGAATGAAGGGATCGATGTGATTCACCTTCCGAACGAAACGAAACGGGCTGAGGCTTCCTTTCGTCGTCGTCGACACGTGTTCGTTATCTCGAGATTCACATCTACATACTTCGTTTTAATAGTTACTGTTATTAGGAGGATACGCAGTGGTCGATTTCCCTGAAAACGTGGACTGATTAGCAATCTGATTAACAGATTGCGGATTTTATGCGTTCATGGCAAAAAATGGGTAGATCAAATGCGAAACAGTAAAAATATTAAAATAATTTAAAACTACTATGGTATAATTTTCAGCTCGTTCAAATTGTTAAGAAAGGAAATAAATCTACCTCCAGTGACTTGTAATTAATGCATAATTTTTATTTTGCATAACAATCCGCAGTCTATTGATTAGTTTCTAAGGATAGTTCTCCATTGTAATAAAAAGTATCATCAGATTCTACAGATGAAGAAATCCTCAGGGGTTCAAGCCAATTGTAATAATTTGAATAATTTGTCTATATTTTTGGGAAATTTTTGGCCACGGGAAATTGACACACCCACAAACTCGCACAAATACGGGCTGCGTCAAATAACATAGTTACGTATTTTTAAGTTAATCTTGTTAGGAGGCTACAAATAAGGAAATTAATAAAAGAGAAAAATATTATATAAAAATGAATACAGCAACTTTAGCGGTTTCCAAACTAGCAGCTGGCTTTCACAACCCCCATACACCATAGTTCATTAGATTAAGAAAACTTCAATCCTCTGCCCTATAATATCCAGTCAGACTTGCACTGAAAATTCGAGTTAATCTCAATCCGACGTTTACACATTCCTTTTACATACGAAAAATTGCAAAACGCTTGTTCGACGAAAATAAAAATTGCAGAGAAGCATAGATGAAAATAATTTTCTCCTCGTTATTTGGTGCTTTCCGGAGCTGAGAATTGAATGAAACTATCCAAACCGACGTACAATGCGTTCATATTTTCCAGTAAAAGAAAACTGCGATCTAGCAGGAGCGTTCCCCGTAGTTCGTTTTATTCGCACGCGAAATAACGCGAAACGGGAATGCGTCGGGATGCTTAGAAGTCTCCACGAGCCTGCCGGGATCGATCGCATCGTTGCTTTCGAAATGTTTCTCGACAACGACGACGACGACGACGACGGCGTTTCCCTGGGAAACTTCGCCGGCTGGGAAAAGAAGTTCTCCCCCAGCAAGTCGCCGGGCCGCGAATAAAGCTCGCGCCGGAGCTGAATTACTCGAAGTCCATTCACCGTGTTTCACAACAGTGCCGGCCATCCCCGAAGAAAACTCGGTCCTCGACACGCCGATGGACTCTTTCCGCGGCTATTCAACTTCCAAGCTTTCCAAGTTTCGGCTTGCGAATACAAACACCGAAACCTGCTATTCCTACGGGAGATATGTACGTGATAAAAAGCCGAGTTTACGAAACCGAGGCTTACTCAGTCCGCGAAGATGACGCGGTGTTACCCTTTATCTTTTATTGTTTCGCGAATCACTTGAGGGATTATGAAAGATTTCCCGCAATCAGAGTCTCCAAGATCGACGCCATTTTGATTCTTACAGAGACGCTTTCTGCGACCGCAATTCCACTTCATATTTGTGCAAGGTGTTCTGAAAGGGAAACAACCTTGCCTTATTGTTTAATAATGTTTACATGAAATTGTATACATGTGTGGTAGCCCACAAAAATTTTTATAGATAAAGTCTATTCAGTTGAATTTTGTCAGTCTTGCAATGATTAAATGGGTACCTTCGCTAGGTTCGAGAATACAGTATAGAGATGTTATTAAAAATCAACAAAATTTGGTAGGAACATTTTCGTGGTCCATTATAATTTTTTGAGCTACAGTGAGCTGTAGCATAAATTCAATTTTTAACTCTGAGATGGCATACTGTTTCTTTTGCGTACAATTTTCGCATGTCGGCAATAATGGAGAAGAAAAACGTAACATTTTGAATGCTATCGTGTAGGAAAGTATTTTGCAAATTATGGATGCTATTTCGAGCACAGTAAAGGTTCTTTGCATTAAGATTGCACGGGAACATTTTCTTCGATAAAGTGTGTACATGTATGTGTGTGATTGTTCATTTCGATATCAGGTCTGGTCGTTCTGGTTTCGCTAATGATTTTTTGGCGGTTTCCGGTGGGAAACCAGCTGGCCTAAGCGGTCGCTAGGCACCGGTTTTCGGGTCAGCTGAAAACACAGGCAGCTCGCCGATCGAAATGCAGTTTTTGATGCCGTGACCTGAATCCGCGGTTTCTGCGGTTCGTTACGCGCGGAATGTAAATGCCACGTGAAAGCTGCAAATCTGTCCATTTCTTCCAGGACTTTTCTTTTCTCCAACGAACAACGGAAACAACGTCCCTCGTTTGTTACAATGTTTCTAGGGAAGGGCCGTTATTTCAGCAATAACGAAGAAACGTCGCCGAGTCGTCCGGATTCGCGGGTTCCGCGAGACTTTCCTTTTAATTACGGACGATCACTTTTTTTTCAACGAAGGTGAGGCTCTCCCCTTTTTTCGTTTGATCGAACTGGTCTTCAAAAGTGGACCTCACCGTGAAAGCTTGAACCGCCTGGCATGGAATGACACGGGGACGAGATGTTGCAGGTGCATCGATTTCTTTTTGCCATCTTGCAGTCTTCTTTTCTTTATTTTTTATGCAAGCGTCTCGGGGAGAACATTTTTGGTAAAAATGTTGGCAGCTGTGTTAAAAATGTTCAAATCCTTGTGTATCAATCTTCTTTCACATATTTTTAAAAATACTTTCGGATTGATGTTGGTACTTTTGTTGCACCTAATGTAGATTGTTGATAATTTAACCCTTGGCGCTCGACTGCCTTCTCAAGGAGACATTGGATAAAATAGCTCCAACACCAAGACGACGGATAAATTATTATTGTTACATGTACTGGTAGTCTGTAATGCACACAGGTGATTGTTTTGGACAATATCGTACGTTAAAAAAATATAAGATCTAAGAATTGATTCTTGCTTCATAAAATATGTATAAGTAAAGCTTCAAGTCAAATTTCACAGTCATAGAGTAATTATTTTCGATGTTACACTATTTGATATAGATAAAACGTTTGTATCGGAATGGATCCCTTGTATATTTGAGTGATTTATTCAATGATTGAAATATCTTAGCTACTACAAAAATAAATCAGTCCTCGTAATCTAACATAGTCAGTATATCTGACGAGATCAGACTCGAATGTTCGTCAGATAATAATTTTATCGAACCTCAGACAAAAGAAAATCGATCAAATACGTATCAGCTTGTAGCCTCGCACCTGATCCGAAAAATTCAGCTGCCAAATTGCTTATCTTATCACTCAAATTTTCTCTGAACAATTCTTCTAATTCTGCTTAATGAAAAAATATTAAGCTCGTTTCACAAAGCAATAGAATCAGTGCCGGTCAAACACGCGTCTTCAATTATCTCAAAACAGATAGAAATCTCAAAGAGCTAGCACAATAACTATTTGAAACAAATAAAAGTACAAAGTGGTTAGACTACAAATCTTCTAATCAGTTTATCGTCATTGAATTCTAGATTAGCTCGGATGGAGGAGACGGTAAAAGTGAAAGAACGTTCCTAGAACAAACGCGACGATTAGGAGAGCAATTTTAGAGCAAGGATTCCCTAAACGGGAACATCTGGCCGGTTGCGTCAACTCAATTAAATGACGTAAGAAACAGCGAGCTGCAGCTTTCGTCACGATTCTCACGCTAATCTTTCCGTCGCTCCTTCTTTCGCAGCCCTGCAATTACCGCGCCACGAATCGTCGTCATATTGTGCATGCTTCGCGATTATTAATTAAAACGCGAACCCACCGAGGATATGCTGGAACAAGGACGACCGTTTCAAATTTCCGGGGGAAAATCCCGCGATCCGATTGGCTGGTCCAGGTCCGTCGTTCCGGTCCAGCAATGGCGACCGCGCGCCAAACTCGATCACCAAGCTGATGCTGTGCACCGATAAGGTCGTCAATCCTCCGGTAAATATTCAAAAAATACCCGAGCTTCGAGTTACTGGTATAAACGGACCGTGGATCTTTATGCAAAATACAAAATTGTCTGCATTAAATTCCATATTTTCAATTGTATTTTATTCCGCATTTCAATACTGTATTTTATTCGGCAATTTATTTTGCATTTTATTTAATGTCTTATTTCATCTGATGTTTCTCCTGCTTTGTATTTTATTCATTATTTAACGTCACGAAACGTAAAGATTCATGGTTTAATTGCATTAACCTTAGAACTACTGGATCTGTCACGATGACTTGTTTTCGGTTATTTCTTTTAGAATTATCGAAGGTAGGCATTGTAATAAAAATTGTGTTAAATCCAGAAGAATTCAACCTTGAATTTCTTCTAGAACAAAATACATCTACATATCGTAGTTCTGCCATTAGAATATCGGAAAGGCAATAGAAGAAAATCGACTCGCCGCAGGGTAAGAAAATCGAGCGGGAGCAGTGGGTTTCCGAACGCAGGAACGAGCGGACCCGAACCGTTCCGAGGCCGGGCGTTCGTTGCGGTGGTGGGGATGGTCCGGTTCCGCGTGCCTCGGCTCGTCAGCGAGAGCCATCAGCCCATCAGTCCTAAGCGACGCGTCCCGGGCGCAGGTCGCTGTCATGTGTTCGATTCGATCTCATCCGTGTGGTCGGCCGAGTGCCGTGGTGCATCATGGTTTACTACCGATTATTCTTCTGGTCGGTTCGCTGCTGTTTGTGCCGCTGCAGGCCGAGGCCCAGGAGACCCTCACAAATCGGATGCGAGTGATCAGCGAGGATCTGGACCGGCAGCTGAACGGGATCATGGCCACGGAGGCTCTCAACTATAGCACCATCAACACGACCGGGCTGCCCTACAACGCCACCACGAAGTTCAACCCCAAGGGCATGGGACAGCTGTACAACGTGACCAACACGTTCATCGACTTCGTTCAGAGCAAACAGGCCTATCCCGAAGGTGAGACACATCGGTCCGATCAATCCCCTTATCTTTTATTTCTGTCGTCCTCCTTGGGACGAACCACCATAGCCGATTGTAGGGTTAGGTTTATCCGCGGCCTTGGTTACGCCCTGAGCTCCGCGCTCGAAAATGGCCGGCAGCTTGTTGATAAACACACCGCTGTCAAAAAAATATTATCGTCGTGACGATGGACGTTCCTCCCGGAAATACAGCGTCTCTCAGAATTCAGCATGAAAATCGAGTCGAATTTTTCACTCGATCCGGTTGGTGATCGAACGGTTTGGTTAACTGCGATTTTCTATATCTATGTATATTAACGGAACTGGGAATCGTGTGTCGTCGATCGTGTCCAACGTTGTTAGTTGCTGGAATATCGAGTGCGTGCGTGCACGATGAGATTAATTGGATTTGAGAAATTCGTTGTGATCGTGCGTGCATCGAGCTTTGTTTAGACAGGGACCGGAAGTGAATCTTCGTAATATTGACACCGGAGGACGCGGAAGTGTTTGAGAATGAGGGAAGGGGATTGAATTTTGTTAATCGTGGATTATTAAGAGCGTCACTAGTATTGTTGTGTTTAATTCGTGTTTAATCCGGAGGAATCTTATCGTTTTATTGGTGGATAGAAAGGACTTTGTAGAATGATTCTTGAAGGTTACTTTTACCTGGTAACCTTGCGAACGTCATCGGCGGTAATACTATAGGATCTTTATTTTTTCTGCGACCGAATTAGTCAACGTGCAAATATTATTTATAGACACGCAAATATTTTGCATTCTTTATGGTGTTTAGTGGGGATGTCGAGCCCGGGTAGCAACCAAAACACCCGCCATATTTGTTGCTACACGGGATAACGATTCTCAGCTGCACTTGTGCTAATTGCTCAGGATTGCTTGAATATTTAAGAATAGTTGGCATTACGTGATGCAAAGCAGCTAGTCAATGATAAAATTGATGCACCTTTGATTTCTCGGCTAGAATTGCAAAAAATATATATTTTACTTATTTAATTTATTGGACTTTAAGCGTGTACACAGTTGAATGGATTAATTTACAGAAGTTGAGGACAATTTATTTTGTCGTATTGGGAACTCTATGGGCTTTGAAATAATTTGATTTTTAAAATTGAATTTGTGGAGTTTTGAAGCAAAATTATCGTAGAAAAGAATTCTCAAAATTTTTTAACAGGAAGCAATTATCAACAGGAAATTCCGTTTCTTTCGACAAAGGTCGGCAGTGTTATCGCCTAATTGTTCCCCATGGGATCGGTTATCGTAAAAATCCGTCCCAAGCATCATTGAGAAGGGCACAGTCATTCGCTTGGTACCGTCAGCGATAAGTTTATGAGCGTTGCAAACGCGTTCCACGAAAATCTGGTTTTTATCGCGAAGTGAAAGGCAAGGCAGTGAATCGTATACCTAAAATCGTTCCATTTTACAGCAGCGACCTATTAAATTACATAACTACATTTTCTATAACCTAAGCGGTGCTTGCAGATCTTATTTAACTTTAGAATTCAATCGCCCGGTAATAATACCAAAGAATAATGTAGCTTAACCAGTTAACTGTGTTTGACGAGTATACTCGTAATGAAGAAATGGCAATATTTTGTGTCATGACGAGTATACTCGTCAAAACAGCTATAATTCAAACAGCGGTTAATTTTTGCGACGCAACTTAGGTACACATTTTTCAAAGAGGTCGCAGCAGCTAACTGGTTAAATCTATTTCTCTATTTAAATAAAGTTAAAACTACCTTCTATCTTCGGTAACCAATTATTCAAATTACTGGATAATCTATTTCACCGGGCGTTTTTTAAACGTGAAATAAATTCTCTAAAATTCAATACTTTGTAATTTGAGACTAGTGAGACGAAAATTTTCCGAATTTAAAATTCTATGAATCGGAGCACGGCAGATAAAAATACATTTTCTTCGGCATTTTTTGAATATATTAAAATTCTCTAAAATTCACCCTACCTAAAAATCTCAGCTGGTCAAAATTTTCCGAATTTAAAATTGTATGCATGTGATGGTATATAGTAATTTATTTTCTGAGGCGTTCTACAAATATTATAAAATTCTAGAAAATACACTACGCTCCATCTACAATCCTCGGCGAGCTATCGAAATTTTGAAAAATTTCAAATTCAATAAATCCGGGACAATTGTTCACGCAGGAAGATTTCTCTATATCTGCAGTATGAAATGTTAAAATAATTCTTTTGGATGGGAATAGAATAGCGAGCGGACGTTAACGCCGCGTACATTCGGATAGTCGATTGGTGCATTGTCAGAGACGGGGAAAATATTGGTAAAAAAGGGAAATTTTGGCACGGAATTGGCGTTTCGGAGCAGATTGTTCCCGAATTCCCACGCGAGAACGGTTCATTGAAAAACGCGATAGCTGAACTTATCCGGATCAATGACCCTCTCGTCGCGTTAACGTAGGAGTAGAGTGAAAGAGCGAGCGAGTGAGAGAGAGAGAGAGAGAGAAAGAGAGAGAGAGAGAGAGAGAGAGAGAGAGTGTGTGTATGTGTGATAGAAAGAGAGAGAGAGTGATAGATAAAGAAAGAGAGAAGCCCGTGTGCATCTATATCAATTCTAACAGGAAGTTGATAGCGATGCGTTCGTCATCGTCGAACAGAACCGACATGTCTACCGCTGCCAGGCCTTTCCTATCCGTTCCTTGGAAACACTTTTCTCTCTTCCGCTATAGCTTCCGATTCGGAAGAGCATTGACAGTGAAGGAACTGTCGATGATGGGCTTATTTATGCTTCCAGCCAGTGACTCTCAATAGGGGCACCTGGAGCGTTGTCATGTTTGATAGTGACTAGGTCGAATCAAATCACAATCAGCCCTAGGCGTTCGCTCGATTGATTATGTCAAAAATAAATAGTCAACTCCAATGAGTTCTTGACTGTCTTTATATCATTACAGAACGCGAACTAAATTAAAAAAATCATTTATTTCATTTTCGGAGAATCGACACACGCACGCTTTCATATTAATACAAAAACATGTTCCATCCCACTCTGTTCCCCGGTTAGTATAAAAACCACTGCTACGATTCTAACAAAACTTCACAGGATTGTAATAGAAAGTATTCAAAGTAACTTGCAGGTAGATTCGTTCCGATTAGTCGATTAGAAACCGAATGACAACAAAAACAACATTCCACTTCGCGTTCAATTCTTCAACATACCACCGATACACAATGTAGCATACAAATGAATAATAAATTACATTATCGTTAGCTCTGCCGTGTTGTGTGACGCTGCCACGCATAAACGAAGCCCCGTGCATCCTTTCCCTAATTAGTTCATAAATATTTCGCATAAACATCCGGAGTCGGCGAGGATTAACAAGCGCCCGCGAACAATCGAGAACGGATGGTACGAATTTTCCAACCGCGATGCCTCGAAAGCGAGAACTATTATTGTTTCCGCGTCTTCGCGATCAGGATTTCTACCGGGAACGAGCCGTAGAAATTTAAATTGTCCGTTTTTCCCACGAGTGCGTAAAATCCACCGTCTACCGATGACACCTGTTATCATATTGCGAAGGATTAGCACAAAAATTAATTTCGACGTGTCAACAGTGTAGAAGATTTATGTTTCCTTGAAAACGATTTCGCGATTCCTCGGTTCCGGTTCTTTTCCTCCGTGGTTTATCGATTATAGTCGCCGCGCGTAACGGCATCAATCACAGTACGGATTATACTCGCGACCAGCCTGAGAAAGAAGTATGCCGCACCTTTTATCGTTTTATCGCGCACGGCCAAATGGATCGCCGGTCTGATTGGCCTCTTCGAGATGCCTCCATTACTTCCGCGCCACGAACAATTGCGTTTTATTAGCAGTTATTGTTTTATTACTCCGGCAAGTGTTGTCTCAACTTCGTTCTTCTTTTTTCTTTTCGCCTTGGAGACGACGCGTCGCTCTTTTTACCATTCTGGCTTCTAAACGATTTCGAGCAGCGATTCACTATGGAATTTTAACGATATTCCTTTTATCATTGGGAGGGAAAGAAGTCGTACAGAATTCTTAATAGATATATTATTTAAATTCGCATTTTTATAGAGATGCAAAAATTACTGTAATATTAAATTAGCATCTTTATAAGGAACTAAATGTCCAATTGGAATGTTCTCTTCTTCGCTAACAAGTTTCGAAAAATGAAAAATTATCGACGGAGAGTTTCAACAAATTATCAGTTAACGGAGTTTCAAAGTTCCAAGATTAGGCGAATTCCATGTTTCAATGCCATTCTTTGGTCACAGGCAATAAACGAGGGACAAGCGAATTTGCATGACGACTCCACTAATCGATAATCGCTCGATTGCAAGATGTGTTGCTTCACCGTTGTCTTCTTTTGTCACAGATTAGTTTGTTGTCGACTCGAGAAACTGTATCGGGGTTTCTTCGATTACACTCGGCATTAATCGCATCGTTTTGTATGACCGGATGTGGGTCGAGGTTCTCCGAAAGGATCGCGAATGATAATTACGCCGTTTCCGCTGCAGATCGACCTATTTTCCTGGAACGAGCTTCAACAGGTTGACCTACATCCGTCGAAAGAGAAAATTCTACGACTAATTTGACCCGGCTTCAGTAAGGATCAGCCATATTTTCATGCTGATTTATCTTGGATCATCGACAAGCATCCCTACCGTAATCTAAAATAAAATAACCTCTCGTTACACAATGTAACAAGGCTAGAATAAACTGCGTACTGCAAGCTAGCAGTTTATTGCAAGGAGCATTCTAACACACTGTAAACAATATTGTTAGTACTCCGATACATCCTTTGGTTCCGAGACAATTAATGAGGTCAATCTGCATTTCTATTCAAGGATCTCGAATTTCTTTCAACAAAGACAATCTTCTCTCCGTTCTGTCCCTGTAGAGATTCAACGAGGAGATTCGCTCATTGTCTCTCCTGCTACGAATGTTCAGACCATTCCGAAGCTCTCAGAAGTTCTTGGGTCCCGTATTGGTCATACAACGGCCATGAAGATTGGCAGTGGGTCAACACCGTCCCATAAAAATTTAACGACGCGAGAACAGCTGTTGCCTATTGTCCCGCTCAATCTGGACGCGAAGATGGATTTTTATCAACGTCTCACAACTTTTCTTATCAATGGTCGTCGACTATTCGCTCCGCAAGATAACGGACGAGTTCCGCGCGACGAGCATAATCGATCTCGTTCGCCGATTTTTCCGCCAATGGCCACAGTCGAAACAGGGACGAACGGGAGAGAGAATGCATAGTCGTTTCAATCATCCCTCGAATTACTTAATTTCTCCTTTGTCCGCGTTCAGCGTTGCTACGTGAGTTTCATCTCGCGGCTACATTCGCAATTTATCGACTATCCGAGTGGCCCAGAGTCCGTGATTGGAAATTCTTCGTGATTCAATCCCGCCGGCCCCGGAAACAGTCGACGGGAATTTTTCCTCCTATTTACCGCCGAGAGTCTCGACGGAAATGGGAACGCGAAAGCCTTTTTGTCGAAGCTGCGACGACACGTCTGCTTTAGCGTCTGAGCTAAGTGGAACATGCTAAACTATTACAGTTTCGAACAGCAAACATAGTTTACAGTTAGGCGATCTTACCGGAGGCTTGTCGGCGGCCTGAGTGCGTGTGCTCGAGCGATTTGCGTAGCTGAGAGTTAGAAAATCGTGCTAAAGGCGAAGTCGAAAAGTGAGGGGAAAGTCGAGTGAGATTTCTGGAGCTGAAAATTTAGTGGAGAATGAAGTCATTTTTTAGATTGAGAGTTGTGCGGGAAGTAGACATTTCTAAGCTGAGCATCGGAGATAACAGAGCAATTTTTAAGCTAAGAATTTGACAAAATAGAGCAATTGCTAAATGGAGAATTGGAGAATATAGAGAAATTCTTAAGCTCAGAATTTGAGAATACAGAACAATTTCTAAGCTGTGAATTTGAGAAAATAAAGTAATTTCTAAGCTGAGAATTGGAGAATATAAAGAAATTCTTAAGCTGAGAATTTCAGAATATAGAACAATTTCTAAGCTGTGAATTTGAGAAAATAAAGTAATTTCTAAGCTGAGAATTGGAGAAAATAGAAAAATTTCTAAGCTGAGAATTTGTCAATATAGAGCAATTTCTGAGCTGAGAATTGGAGAATATAGAGCAATTTCTAAGCTGTGAATTAGGTAAAAAAATAGGGAACGATCTGGTCGGGAATTAATGAAAAATAGAGTAACTGGTCAAGTCGAAAATGAATTAGACGGTACAGTGATTTTTCGGAGATGAAAATGAACTAGAGAACAGTGTAATCTTCAACGCTGAGAGTAACGTAAAAACTGATGCATTCAAATTCCTTTTCGCGTCCGTTATCTGCTCGTCTGCTGCGAGTCGTGTAATTAATTTTAGCCGCAGAATCGATGCGCACCTTTAAATGATAAGCGAGCTATTAGCGAAATTAATCCATCGATCATCTCACGATTACTGGCCTGCTTTTTGTCTTATCCATCGCCAGATGGTGTGGCCACGCGTGCATAAATTTTCCGATGTGTCTGCATAAACCACTGGAGGAGCAATAAAAACTATGATCGTATAGCAGCTAAAATTATCATTGTCGATTAGATTTCTGACAGAAGTGAACAAATAAAACGCAAAATGGTAAATACATTGGAAACGTTAAAAAATATGCTTTTCACAATCTCTTGAAATGATTACGAAAACGAGTACGTTTTCTTTTATCACCTGTTTGTAGCAATCAAGATGGAACATTTTTATTTTGCTTCTAGATCAGCAGTCTATTGATTTGCTAATTCGATTTCTGATAAACTGATAGGCAGGTACACGACAATTCAACGCTATACTGGAAATAGCTGTGTCAGCTGTGATTTATCCTCAGTGTACATAACTTCTAATAATATTGAGGCCATTCTTTGATTTTCTGTAGAGAACAATTTTCACGAACCTCTCACGCGTCGCATACTCGATCACAAACATTCCGAAACACGCCTGATCGCCTTTCTCGATGAACCGAATCATAGCTCCGTGAATCACACGCGTTCGAGCTATTTTTAGCGCAAAAGTAATCGCGAGATAAGATCTCTTCAGGAAAGCAAACAGTTTAATTAGACCAGAAACATTCTGCCAAACGAGAAAGCATGAATCACGTTTATTTTCACTGGAATCAAGATTATTCCCGTATTAATGAAATGACCATCACCGAGATTGTTTGAAATGAAATTGATTGGTTGAAATGACCATCACACATATTGCACACCTTGTTAATATCTAACAGCGGGATGGAGGAGGTTAGCGATCGATTATCGAGCAATCTAACGATTATCACGGCAGATAATGTAATTGTAGTAACTCGTCAATGATATATCCGATGGATATCACATAGTTTTTCGTACTCGTTGCACTTCTGGACGCTTTCAATCGCAAAAATCGAGGCGTGTTCGTTTTCAAGCTCGATCGATCGACGCCACCTCTCGAATATTTAATTAGCAAACAATAGGGACTCGTCGTTAATACGCCGACGCCGCCCTTCCCCCCTCGCACCCACAGAAGCTACTAACGAGAGATCGGAGATCTCGCGTCACGCTCGTTAATGTTGTTAATAATCCCTTTTCGTTATATTCTTCGCGGCATTGTTCGCGGCGAGTGATGCGTTGAAGTCCGGTAGCACGATGAAACTCTCTTGCAACCGCTCGATCGGGCTCGCGAATTTTTCCCTATGAAAAAACCAACAACCATCCTACATAATTTTTATAGTGGAAACACATTTCACAAAAGTAACACTATACCTACCATCACTGGTCAGGTAGACCAGATCCAGATTTTTTATTTTACAATCATAGAAGTTGTAAAGATGCTTTCATAGTCACAAAGTCTAAATAAATTTTTATAAGGCAACATATACCAGTTACTTTTAAGGCTAAATTGTGACTGAAAATTTTGCGGTTTTCAAGCTGCAGTAACTTCATGTACAAAAGTCTTAGGACATTCTAACTGGGTTCGTTTTAAAGTGTGAAATCTCTGCTTTGACGCCCCCGAATTCGGTTTGTTTCAACGGTCCCATTTCATTATAAATCAGAGCCGAGAAACGTCATTTTCTTTCGAATTTTACGAAAAAATTTTTTGTCTCGTCTAAATGACAATAAAACCGTGAAAAAAAACGACAGACCAATTCTCAAGGTATTGTTGTGAAGGAGAATCTTCTCTCTATAAGATCACGTTGAAACGAATGCGAAAAAATTTTCCCAACTTCGTCAAATCGTTAGAATTTGTGAGATTTTAAGAGAAACAGTAAATTAAAAAAGGATGTTTGATTTCCTACAGTCGTAGAGTGTTCCGGAGACAAACCACCTTTGTTCCATCCGCGCAGGTGTAAATTACCGCTAACCCGACAATCCTCGTCGCGAAAGTCAGTCGGAACGTGGCAAGACTCACGTTTCGTCGGAATAGAATATATTTGCATATTAATTAGCCGCGATATTGATCGCGTTACCGTTCGCGGGCAACCGCGAAAAATTGTCCGCCAACTTCACCGCGTTAACTTCCTGTCTGAGCCAACTATAGTCAGCTATATCGTCACGATTAGGCTACGGATCATTCTGAAAAATAAAAATTGTCTTCCTCGATTGCAAGAGACAGGAATCGAATTAAAATGTCTTTCCTTCTGTAACGAGACGACAGCATGATTTCATGAATTCATGACAAAAATGGGTGGGTGTAATTTAAAACGGTAAAAACATTAGAATAATTTAAAAATGGTTATAAATTTTTTTGTAGTATTTCAAAGTTCGCCGAGTCAACTTTTCTCATAAATGTATAATCATACTGATTCGAATGTAGAATCTAGTTATCAAGCGTACACTGTCAAGCTAATTTCGGGTCGAGGATTAGCAATTACGCGGGCCGAGCAGCATAAAAGCGAATAGCCGATTGCGCGGAATCATTATCGTCGGCGGTCTAGCGCGAAATTTTCACGACTAATTTGCATCGTGCGCCTTCAACCGTCGATTCCGTGTCATCGGGACATCAGCCTTTTGATCGGCAGCGATCGAGAGCCTTGAAAAATCCCGAGCCTCGTTCACGGCCGGGAAATGCAACGCGAAAATTCCGCGAAGCTTCCTCTCCTCGAAATCGAGACTCTTTTACGCTCGCTTTTCCTCGTTGCTCACTTTTCGTACAGCGTTTTAAACAACGAGTCGCCGCGCCGGCCGGAATACGATTCACTTTAACGAAATGACATCACGGTCAACGAAATATCCTGTGTCTAATTAGCGACGACTCTGTGTCGTCGTCCTCGTCCGTCAGTCGCGTGACACAGGTTCGTTAGCATTATTAATTTATCGTAATCGATCTTGCACAACTTTGACGGAGAAAAAGAAGTCGCGTTAGCGCCCACTGCTTCAGAAGTTTTTACTCTTATCGGTTATTAATCTCTTCTTCACTGCGTTGACGGAGAAGCCCCTTAACTTTTTTCGTCCAAAATCATTCGTTTAATCGCGGAGTCTAAGTAGCATAAAACATAAATTCGCTGGGCGGTGACGAGACGTTGAGATCGTTCACTAAACAGTTTGTAACACAGAGGACGTTGCCATTTTTTGAATTTGCGTGAGACTGCGAGAATTTTTTTCTAGGAAACCAGTACATGTATCCTTATAAAACTTCAAGGGTTTGTTTATACATATTTAGACTGCATCGATGGATTTGTACACATTGATATAATAAAAATTGTAATAATTATCTTTAAAAAGCATTGTACAAGACATTTAAGAGGGACGATCTGCTTTCTCGGCGCATAGCTATTAAGCTTTCAATGATATCGATCTATAAAAAATCCCAAATCTGGTCCATACATGTGCAAACAAGTCCACAAAGTTTTATAAAGATACACTGTGTACAGCTTGTTTAAAAAAAATCCCAAAGTATAGCTTCGGAGAAGGAGAGCTCTTTCTTTCCGTCAATTTTCCTGTGGAATTTCGAGTTTACAATGTTTTTCTATCGCGTTTGCGCTGCATCGGCTGCATTATATGCACCGTGCACGAGCCCCAGAGGTTCGGATCGACCGGAACTCTGGAAAACGGGGGGTCCACGGGGGTCGGAATCGTCGAAGGGAAGGGTTTCACGGGTGCAACGTGCCGCAGCCGGGCTAAATTGCAAGTTATACCGTCCAAACAGTGCAACGACGGAACAGATGCGAGAAGGAAACTGCATTAACATTCTGCAACTTGTTCGCAGAGAGCCCAAGGGTTTCTCCAGACAGGTCACCACCCCGTGGAAATTAAATCGAAGTTGGATCCCCGCGCCTCGACGAAGTTTGATTTATTATTCCGCGTGCGGAGCGCGGAATTCTTTATTTCGAGCGGGGTACACGATCCCCGCCCTTTTGCAGCGGCCCCATGAAGTTTCGTTCCCACGATGTGTGTTTCCCCTTCGTCGTTTCACTTATTTATCTTGCTCGGACGGACGAAACGTTTTTATTTATATGACCAAAGGCTAGATAAAGACCGAGTTGGCGCCGTGTTCCCCGAGTTCTGAAATCAGTGGCCACTGTTTCAACCTCTTTTCCTACGTGCTCGGGTTTCTCGCACGTGTGATTCTTCACTTTTAGAAAAGTGGAGCTAAATCATACGCGGATGGACCGGAAGTCTCGTCACGTGTCCACCCCCCCCCCTGCCGGGAAAGTCGGGAGATATGTCTCTGATTTACTTGGATCGCCCTGGGTTCAAGGAGTGAAATAGAAACCGCGTTCTTCTTGGAATTTGTGCAATTAGTCTGCGAAGAGCCGGTGTATGAAAATTTATGAATGCACTTCAGACATGTATGAACAACCCTGTAAAGTCTCATTAAAAAATCTTAACTGGATTCGTAGAAGAAAATTCGCAAAGTGCATTCTAATCTGGAGAATAGGAATGCCCTCTTAATAAGGGTCCTTTAACTGATCTCCGTTCTCGATGAGTAGCTACTATAGTTTTGATAGTACCATTGTATAAAGATTCATAAATGCAGTCTAGATATGTATAAACAAGTCTGTAAAGTTTTACAAAGGTGTACGTTCACTGGTTTTATTGAACAAAGTTCTGAAAGCGCATTCTGAGAATGCAATCGAAAAAGTGAGCTACATTAAGTTGATCTCCGTTTTTGATGAATGATTACGACAGCTTTGACAATGCCAGTGTATAAAAATTCGCGTATACAGTCTAAATGTGCATTAAGAAGCTTGTGAAGTTTAACATGTGTGTATGATAACTATACGACCGTCTGAACAGTCGGTTTTCCCATTTTTAAATAATTCATTCGACTCGACTGTATCTCGAGCGAGACCGTTGCGTGGAGTTCGTTGAATTATTTCTGACGCTGCTCCTCTGCCGAGAATTTAATGAATAGTTAATCCCGCTCGCTGTCGTACCTTGCGAGAACCGCCCATGCTGTTATATGAGCCATAGTGCGAGTCAACGACGTATACCGGCTTGATAATAAATTATGTCGCTTCTGACACTCGTTTAAATCCGAGCTAGCGTTGTCTAATGAAACGCTCTTCACGCATAGTTTCGAAAGTCGTTTAGTTTAGGTTAATAGTTCCGAATTGCGGTAGTAATTAGAGTTTACACTATACCATCATACAATATCAAGAAGCTCAAAAAGGTTGAAGAACTAAACGAAAGTGGTAAAATAAAATTGCAACAAAGTTCCCATTAACTTCGTCGATCTCAGAGCGTGCTAGCGACGGCAAAGTTGAAAAATTCAGCGGAAGAAATAAAATAAAATTGCGATAAAAATCCCCGAGTAACTTCACCGATCTTGGAAGATGCTCCCGAGAGTCGGTTGAAAAATTAAGCGAAAGAAATAAAATAAAATTGCGATAAAAATCCCGAGTAATTTCACCGATCTTGGAAGACGCTCCCGAGAGTCGGTTGAAAAATTGAGCGTGTAAGAAGTACAATAAATTCGCAGTAAGTTTGCCGATCGGGGAAGTCGCTGTCGAGTTTAAGCGCCATTGTCGTGGCGCATCCTAGCAAACGAGAGAGTCGGAGCCTGGCGAAATCGATCCACTTGGCAGCGTTTAAACGGGACCCGTTTCACGGCTACGGGAACCTTGAAGGAAGCCCGGAATGGATCGCAATCTAGCTACGTCGAGCACAGAGGCAGGAAACGTTCGCTGGAATTCGGTGGCGAATGACCGTCGAGTCGAGAGAGGGGGGGAGGGGGTGGGGATTCGAGAGCGTTTGTGCGACATCGAATTCAATTCCGCCGCCGTCTGGCTCATTAACGTCTCTCTTTGTCATCGCGACTTCGCTTCGTTACTTCCACCGGAGCTCCTCCTACGTTTCGGTGGGGCCGGGCTTTGGCCCGCGACAGACCCGACAGCATCGTAAATCCCCGTGAAAGCAACCCGGCTCTCCATTAAATTGTCAGATCTGGCCCGCGAAGTATCCGACTACACAGTCGTTCGCCTCTGTTCGATAGGAACACCCGAAAAATCGATTTCCCATTTCCGAGCAGCTCCACGCACTTTGCCCTTTCGTCCTGAAACGTTGCATCAGGCGAACAACAGCGCAATTTTATTTTGTAAAATATCCGACTTCGAGGTATTGATTTTTATTTCGAATTTTTGGTCGATAGATATACTTCGGGATTTTTTTCTAAATAGACTGTGTGATGTGCCTTTATGGAACTTTGGGGACTTGCACGCACATGTATGGACCAGGTTTGTGAATTATTGTAGATCGCCAGGATTGAAAATGTGATTGTTATTCGCCGGAGGAGCAAACCATTTCTTTTAAACGTCTTGTAGAATGCTTTCTAAAAATAATTATTGGAATTTTGATGATATCGATGTATAAAAATTTGGGAATACAGTCTATGTATGCATAAACAACCCTGTAAAGTTTCATAAAGATTCGTTAACTGGTTTCGCAGTGAAAAATTCCCTAAATGCGACAAACGACAACGTTCTCTTAATGAACAACGCTCAATTGAACTCGGGACGATATTAACCGAAATATCTGTGGACAACAATTAACAAGAATGTTTCCTAGCAACTTAACTGCAAGAAGTAGCCACGTTTCCGGTCTTGTTAGGGCTCGGCGGTGTCCATTCTTCGCAGTGTCGGAAACGTTTCGCAGCAGCGCGATGCAAAGGTCCCCGGTGACCTTTAATCTCCGGCGATTAAAGAGCCGAAGCCGGGGCGCAATTAAGAGCAGGCCGAGTGCTCGGGACAAAAAGGGAACGGCAAGAGTGTACGAATAAGAACGTTCGTTACTCCTAACGCAACTCCCGCAGAAAAGCGAGAAGAGTATTTGTTCCGTCTCGACGCCGGTGAAACGACGAAACAAAAAAAAAAAAGAAAAATAAGAAAAAGGGAGGACGAGTACAATCGAGTCCCACGCATCCGAGATCACATTTCCTGGGATTTTCCTGCATCCGCTGGAAAAAGAAAAAGCTTCTGAAGAGCTTTCGAAAGACTTCAGCGATTTTCGCTCCCTGAAAGAACCGTTCGATCGAAAGAAACTCGTTTGCGCGAGCCGATTCTTTCCTCGTGGATAGAAATTCGCAAAGTTTCGGAACGCCTCTCGCTGCTTGCGTAATTTCGAAATAATCGCGGCGATGTTTGACCCAATCGATAAGGCTATTCGATGTACAGGGAATCCCGCGGAGTTACGCTAGCCGCTAGGAAAATGGAAAGTTCCGCGAACCGTTCACCCGGCGAAACGAAAATGCGTTTTCGACGCGAAACTCTCGCCAGTCTGATTTCCTCGGGACCTATTCCTCGAGTTTCCCCGTTCAATATGCAGACTGTTCGAGGGGAAAACGGTTTTCGAACACCGACAGCGCCGTCGAGCTTCGTTGAAAACATCATCGATCCGTTCTATTTTCGTTTTGCTGCGCCCCTATCGATGCCGCGTATCGAGTGCACTCGTGTGCGCGCGATAAACAATAAATAAACGTGACACTTGGCGTGTGAGCGCCGAGCGGGGCGGGGAAGCACTTGGACGATCGTCTCGTAATCCTGCGTCGCCATAAAGGTGTGTCGAAATGGAGACTGACGCCGGGAAATATTGGTTTCTGATCGGCGAACGAGAATCGCGAATATGCCGGTTCACCTTTCTCGATAAACTGATCGAATCGATGGCGGTACAATTAACGGGAAATTGAAAGCGTCGGGACGCGGTGGAAATAGGAATTTATTCGGTATATAGTGCAAATCTGAGCGAACAGTTGACGAGGCAGACCAGGATTTTCTACTGGCGATTAGAAGACGAGTTATCATTTCAGCAGGCACACACCTACACAGAGATAACTTTTTTAATCTATATTTTATTAACACTAAACCTACCACGGTCAAAATGACCGGGTTTCTATACCACAATTATTCAAATTAAGAAAACGTTTTCATAGGAAATTACTGAATTTCTTTATTTGAGCACATATTATAATGAAAATCGTACATAGTTCAAGTAAAGTCAATCTTCTCCCTTCTATAAGACGTGCCACTTTTATATATTTTGTGCTTTTATATGTTTTGGTAGGTTTAGTGTTAATACTGAAGGAATTAGAAAGACCTTATTCGAATTTTAGACAGTCAAAGAGTTTCTTTAATAGAGTCGTAGAGCAAAGAAACAGGGAAAGGGTTGAGACAGCCTCCACCCCCGCAAACGAGTCCATTCATCCGGCAGTTTGTGCTGTCCGCGGGTTTATCCGAGCGCGTCGCGTTGTCGCAAACATTCGTGCCGAAGTTTGCCCGCTTGATGATTGAATTTAACGCACTGCATACGGCGAGGCCACGGTGTGCATGCGTGCATCGAGCGACACGCGTACAGAATGCACTCGCGTGCGTAAACGTGACTCACGAGGAAGGAAAACGGCACTCGTCAGTAGTCGGTTCGCCCTTTCACTCGCTCCCACATTCGCTCGTTGTCTCTCCCATTTTCTCACTCACTCTCGTACTCACTATTTTATTCCCTCATTCTCTCACTCACTCTCTTATTTTATCACTCACTTTCCTACTATTTCACTCTCTCATTCTCTCCCTCGCTCGCTCTCCTATTCTCTCTCTCTCTCTCTGACTGACTCTCTTGCTGTCTATCTCTGTCGCTCCCCGGGTCGCTCGCTGCGACCCGCTTATTCGCATTGAACCTCGCCAGAGTCAGGCGAACGTACTCTGCGAATCGTTACTTTCTGCCCGGTGTGTTCCCCTATCCGGACGGAGAACAGCGTGACGGTTTTGCACGCACGCACGCACGCACACCCACGCACCGAGCCGTCGCTCCATTGTACACGATCCTAGCCGCGTCTCTCTGACTCACGTACTCGCTCTCGTCTCGTTCATTAAGCAACCGGCGTGTGTAAAGTCGTCGTCGCCGTTCCACGACAGCTGCGCGACGCTTCGTGGGGAACGTCGACGACGACAACGACGACGGACTCGGGTCCCCGACTGCTTCTGTTTCTGCTTCTCCCTTTATTAAGACCATTGTCTTCATTGCCCTGCACTTTTCTTCAGACACTTATTCATTCGCCTCGCGCGACAGCCTGATCCTTCGATCCCTTGCTCTGTTCGAATCTGCATTCCTTTTACTGCACATTGCGTTTAGTATGTTTGAATATGTTTCGTGTGTTAAGATTTGGATTGGGTCTCTGGAGGAATGTGTTTCAGATTGGGACAGATACTCTTCCTGTCAAAATGGAATAATTCTTGTATTCAGCCATTGTTTTTTGAGGAGGGCTGCAATATGAAAAGTCCAAAGAAAATTGGGCGAGTAATTTTCTTCGAGAAGGTAAAAGAAGGTTACTCCAAATTCAGTGAAAAGTACCGTACATCTGAACTTTCCAATTTTAATTTCATTAATTAAGTTGCCGGTCAAACTGTTCATTCAGGATTTTTCAATAATTTCAAAAAGGTGACGGCTTGCAAAAAAGGCAAATCTTCATATCAGGTCGAAAGTTTGTGCCGCATTTCTACCGAAGAGAAGTTCGCAAAACGGTGTCGTTAAATCGGCGATCAAGAGGCGCGTTGAACCTCGGATTTCGAGCGGAGATTGCACAGACTGCAGTCGACTGCACTCTCGAGGGAGGGATGGTCGGGGGAAGGGGAGGTGTAAGTCTGCATCGCAGACGTAGGGATACACGTGTGTGGGACTGTCGCGTATGCACTCGCTCGTGTGCACCTGCGAGACACATGTCGTGCACGGGTTGCCAGCTGGGGAAGATGGGAGACGCGTGTATCCCTGCCATGCACCGAGACTGAATTTCCAGGAGCATCCGTGGAACAAGTTTCCCGGTATTTTTATCTCGAACGGACGGGTCGCCTTCTTTCTCGTGACGACACCGTCAAATCGTGCGCGAAATCCTATCCCGCGATTTTTCTTCTGCGAAAACTAGCCGAAACTTCTTGGGAAGCTGCGACGATCGTCTGTGTGCTCATCTTTCCACGGTTTCCTCTATTTTATTCAATCTTGGAGTACGAGAAAAATGCACTTTTCACAGAGAAGCATGTCCGCAACTGTTTTCGAAGTCTGATTTTAAATCATGTTTGTAAAGCATGTCCTTCATCTTCGTTAATTTGTAAATGCGTTCTATTATGTGTTAGATAACTGCTGCGGTGCAATGAATGCATAAAGATGCCATTGAAACATGAATGTGTACGATCGTAACATAAATTCGTTCGGTTATATTCAATATCTTCTTTTCATTTATTAACACTTCGACTGCCAAACTATAGAAACCTCGAAAATTCCATGAAATCAAAGTAAGTTATTTAATGAAATAAAAATTGAGAGAAATTAAATGTATGATATTGAATAGTCCTCCAACTTTCTTGCATTTTACAGATCCTAATCAAGTTTCGTAGAATGAATATATTAACGTGAAAATTCATTTTAAAACCTGGACAAATAATTCCGTCACCCATATATGGGTGACATGGCAGTCAACGTGTTAATAGAGTGAAGAATTAGAATCAATCGTGGATTCATCAACTATAAAATCGCTCACCATGAGTGGCTTCTTTTCAATCTCGGTTAGGTGTATTTAAAATGAATGTTAACCAGCCTGTTAAAATTAGAACGGACAGTGATTTCTCTATATATGTTGACAATGCCTGGATAATAAACGTTTCGGAATTAGTCCCGAAGCTCGGGAGGTCTCGGACACCGAGAACTGTAAACATAACACAGCTTGGGTATGTCTCCTGGACGATACATGACGCTTGCAAGACCCGTGTTGTTGACATACATCGAGAATTCACTGTATTGATACAGGAGGTGGACATATCGAACATTTCCTCCAAGACGATGTGACGAGAATTGTGGCACAGAAACTTTAATAACTGAGAAACTAATCAGCTCCGGACCTATGTCAACCCTTTGCACTCGATGCTATTTTATCTCCAAAAGGAAACATTTCTTCCGACCTAGAATATTTCCCTTCTATATATTTCTTTTCATGTTGTACATACGAAAATGGTGCAATTTACTCGTACAATACTGAAATGTTTAGTAATTTATTAAATACAAACAAATTTAATAATGCAAAACATATTTCGAATAATGATACAGCAATTTTTGGTGGTGCCTTACATTCGAGTGCTAAGGGTTAATATAACATTTTTGTTTTCTCTAAGCATTAGGCTTGTTGACGTATTTCGAGAATTCACTGTATTTAACCGTAGAAACGAACGTACGAACTTAAAAGAGCCAATTATATTATTTTAAACTCATGAAGATTATCAAAGAAGGAAAGACTCTTCCAAATGGTTACACTTTCTTGAAATTGAAGCAGATAATTTTTACATTGCATAAGAGCCGACAATCTATCGATGAATATAATCAAGGCTGGTAAAATGCACACGTATAAAAATTGCAATACTAAATTCTAACGACAGTAAAGTACAACGGAGATGAAAATAACAGTTCCCAGTGATGCCCGGCGACGATCAGTGTCCGATGATCGGTCTTCGGAACGAGATTCCGTCGAAAAGGAAGCAATCCTTGGGCATTGTTTATGGTGGCCCCTGTCAGCCAGACTCGCAATTTCCCTGGCGGTGTTTGAGCACAAACATCGTTGCCGGCGTCGTCGCCCGGGGTCGATGCGTCCAATTTACGACGAGATATAAAAACACATGGCTGAAACGGCGACAAACGTTTCTCCGCGGTCGCGCCCTCGGTCCTGGATACATTCAACGAAATTTCTATTTTTCTCTGCCCGAAAGAAAAAAGAAAAAAAAAACAAGCCGAGAACACACACTGCGAGAAGGATGGGAGGGAAGCAGACGTTGCATCGTAGACGGGAAAGAAAAACGCGACGGGAAAGAGGATCGCTTTGGAGAACGGGGATGGGAAACAAGGGAGCACCGGAAGCGATACGCCGGAAACAATGGACGACGGACGAGGAACGGTGGAACACCGGATGAGAATTCGCGAAAACTGCCGTTGCGATATGCATGAAGCGCGGAGATGCATCGCGTGCATCCCGCGCGTCCGCGAATTAGAATAACGCCGTCGCCTTTCGGAAAGGATTTCACCTTTGTTCGAGCTGACGCGATTGTTGCGAATTCGTTAACCCCTGTGCTACTTATTACGGTACGTGCAACTATAGATGGCCACTATAGATGCTTATAATCTTGTTGCTCAGACAATTGGTTATTGTTATACCGAGGATGTTGTGCATTTATGGCTGCAACGAGAAGGTGTAATTTGAAATAGTGGATCTGGAATGTCTTGATTAATTTCGCATCGATTTGCGTTCAAGGCGTGAAAATATACACAGTCGATGTCTTTTAAAAATCCTAAGAAAAGTCTAAAAAAATTTCCAGAGTCCCCCCCCTGCACTGCTACAAAATTATGGTAGTTGAAAGAAATCGAAGTAGCGCATAGAAATGACTATAAGACCAATTTTGGGAGATTCGAACTGCAGTTTTCTATCTTCCGTTCTTCAATGCTCGTGATCCACGAAGAAGGAAGAGTCTCGAGGACGCCTCCCCATGAAAGAAGAAAGGCCGTCGATTATTTCAGCACGCACGTAGACGAAGACGACAAACGGAGAGAAGAAGACGGGCGAGCAAGGGACAGGGATAGTCGTGAGCGAGCTTTTCTTTTCGCTCGGGGTTCAAGTTTGTTTGAAGAACCTTGGTTCTCCTTGGACAGCTATGCTTTTCAGGCTGCGGCCTCCGGTGTGTGCGATTTTCTTCCTTTTTTCCGGTCGAGTGAAACACGCCGCGAAGGTCGATCCCTTTTTGCCAGTCAGCGGTTAGAGATGAACCTTCGAACGTGATGTGTCGGGGAAAAAATTGTGCGCCAGAAAATTATGACTCTTCCTCCGTTTCCAAAATTAATATCCATATCTCACCGCATCAAAATTGACGTTTTGTTGGTCTGTGGATTTTCATGTAAATTGTCCTGTTTATGATTTTATGGAGCATTTTTCAGGGGAAAAAATTCTTCCATCAGTTAGGGAACTACTCCATTAACGCGTTGGCTGCCATGTCACCCAAATGTAGGTGACGGAATTATTTGCCCAGGTTTTAAAATGAATTGGATTAGGATCTGTAAACTACAAGAAGGTTGTGTGACTACTCAATATCATACATTTAATTTTTTCAATTTTTATTTCATTAAATAACGTACTTTGATTTTATGGAATTTTTGAGGTTTCTAGTTTGGCAGTCAAAGTGTTAATCCTTTCAGACGCTGCAAATCCTAAGAAAGTTCAGGTTTAACACTGAACCTACAAAGCATCAACATGTTTTCATATTCCTTTCAGAAAATGATCATGATTGAATTTATTCTGATTCTGCGCCATTTTTATCGAAGTGTATGCTTGTACAATTTCCCATGGTGGCATATCTATAAATTCAGGCTAATTGTAAAATAAGAAACCCGTCATTTGACCTTGGTAATTCTAATGTTAAGTATTTCTAACAATTCTTCGAGATATCAATTTTTTATCAGTGAATGGGATTCTCGAGTGCCTATTAGTTCTAGAGTTCGATACACTCTTTGTGCAATTATTTTTAATTGTACAGTAAATACTCGATATACATATGTCAACAACATAGGTATTGCCAGCTTCGTGTGTCGTCCAGGAGACATACTCGAGCCCTGTTATGTTTACACTCCTCGGCGTCCGAGGCTTCTCGAGCTTCGTGGCCCCTCAGGGGTTAAACCCCGCGGTAGTGGGAATAATTTCACGACGTTTATCATCCAGGCCTTGGCGACATATATAGAGAAATCGCTGTATTTGGCTTTTAATGAATTGCCATGTGCCAGAAAAGCATAAAGATTGATTTCACCAGACTGATCGATGAGATTGCACGATTTTACGGCTTTGTCGGACGATTCAGCTCAATAAAAGAGACATCTTGTCCGGTTCGAGCGTCCGCTGCTTTCATCGAGGAAATAGAGGACGCAGAAGGGAAGGGCTCGCGACACTTATTTATTTTCAGGATTCCTTTTGACGTCGGACCGGGGGATGCTACTCACGGGCTCTTCGTCCTTTCACTTATTCACGACGATTCGCATTCAAGTCCCGTCCTATCCTTCTGCATAAGCTTCGTGGGCACAATGGCAGGAAATTAATACGTACCCCGTCGTGGAACGAGGGGACACGGTGTGTCCTCGCATCAAGATAAGCGTAGGAGGTCGTTATTCGAACAACGAAATTCCGAGGAAGCCGGCGAGACTGCGAGAGCGACTCGCACAGATCGTGCCACTTTAGACAAGATTCGCCTAACCGGAGAGAGAACCGTCGCGAATTTCCACAAAGGACCACGTGCATACCGACTTTTACGACACACGGAGGAGTGCCCAATCGAATTTGAGTAGCGAACGTTATCGTACGCTCGCGTAACTGGCCCCTAATTTTCTATTGAAACAGTTTCATTGAAACTTGCGCCGGCAACCTGTTCGGAACGAACATGAAAAGGAAATGGCAAGGAACACTTGCAGGAACATTGTAAAGAAAATGTGTGTATCGGAGCTTGTATTAGAGGTGCACGAAGGAAAGGAAAATTATAGATAATGGGTAGAATTTTCAACCCGCACAAAGGTGACATAAAACTGAATACATAAAGTCGCATGGAATCCACTGATACTCGACAGTATTTAAAGCCGCGAACACGACAATCTGCAGTCCATCATGCGCGAGACAGAGGTCTGCGATCGTTTAGCCGGGTTCGTTGAGATAATTGCAGAAAATGGGATCGCTGTTCTCGGTGTGTTCATTAAGCTGATGATAAAACAGTCGAGTCAACAAGTGAAAAGGACGCGCCCGCGTGCAGCCGCGCGAGAATATATCTTTCTCTATCCGAGCAACCAGCAGGCACGTTCGCTTCTACAGAAAACAATCCCGGTGGTGGTTTCTACGGCTTTGAAGAGGGAATGTCCTCTCGAGCCTTCCGCTCCATAGAGTAGTTCCGCTTTTGCATGCGGAAGAAAGGGCAAAGAGGATGAGCCAAGGGGGTGTGCACGGCTAAACAGCCCGCAGATTAAAGCGAGCGTTGCGTTGCGTTGCGTTGCGTTGCGTTGCGTTACGTTGCGTTCTTGGTGTACTACTCTTCCGTTCAAAACATTTTTTCACACCGACGAATCTCCTTCTTCGCGATTTACCGCGCAATCATTAATCCGCGTAATGCACGGGGAAAACCTTGAGAGAACGGCTTAAATCGCTGCCGCGTTTCACGGACGCCGGAAAAGCGTGGGAGATCCACGACCGCCATAAACATGAACCTCCGTCAATCTTTTAATTAAACGTAGCAGCTTTTGATTAGTTACTTTTCATCGCTGCCGTTTCGTTAACTCGTCGCTACGTACGCGATTTCTTTGAATTTTAATGTTGCAGACCATGTTCGCACTCAATTTTTAGTCGTTAGACCAGTAGAAAAAGAAATGAGAGTGCAATTACTGAGGAAAGAATATAACCGCAACAGTAATAAGATCAGTTGGAGGATTGTAGTCAAATTTAACAGCTGCAGAAATAGCATTTGATTAAGTGTGATTTCCGGGAGTGATTATGGGAAAACTGTTTGAAGTGTACTGGTAACAGTTTCAGGAGATCAGTTGATTCGGTATAATTTCTGCGGGTGTTTACGAGGGAATTGTTGAAGAATTCGTGGAATCCGAGGTTGGCATTCGAAAAAGTGCACTGTTCCGTGGTGCATCGTTTCGGGAAGCGCATCTCGGTCGAGAATCAGCGGTCTCAGACAGCAATTAGGAGGCCGAGATGGAATTTGCAGTTGTTCGTCAAGGGCATCGTGCCAACTGCACTGCTTTCCCCGGTTACTGCACCTGCAGTTGTTAAAACGGTGTTATCGTTGCCGTTGCACCACGACATGATTGCACGCGAACAATCTAGGAACGCATAACCGCGAAACTGCAATTTTCTTGACGTACAATGAGGCCACTTTTTTCGAGAGACATCATGAACACGACGCGCGGAGATTTTGTATTCCATATTGTGGAATTATGGGGGCAGTTATCCACGAACTCCTCCTCGTTATCGAAATTAAACATTGACTTGAACGAGCGAAGAAATTATTTAAATAACTAATAAGCACAATATTGGAATGCAATTCTCCGCCAGTGCAGACAAAGGTTGCAAAATGTATTCAAGAATTCCTGCCACGCGCATACGAACCAGTGCAGGTGCGAACCGTGTGCACATAAGTGAAACTGACGTGGTAATACCACTGACATAAATATTTATAAACCGGCGCTCAATTTAATTGCTAAGAACTGACCCAACGTAACATTCCTTCTCGCCTTCGTCTCGAGATTACTCTGATTTTCTATGCACACGAAAATCTTCACGGTGGATTAATCAATCATTTTTTGGACTGCAATCCGCATTGCAAATTCTGCCCGCAATTTTCCTCGGATTCACGATCTGCTTCGCGAACATCTATTCTTTTCACTTTTCTTTGACACGAATTCGCTGGGCGCGATTCTCTCCTGACAGCGAGAGGGAACGAGAGTGATTCGGGTCGCGATTTCAGAATTGAGGAATCTGCGATTGCATTTTTCAATTATGGAAATTTCGGATGGTCTAGGAATTAGTGAGACAGAACTTTTGGGTCCTTAAGTACTCAGAATTTAAGAAATGCAACCTCTAAAATGTGAAAGTTTGAAATTACAGGGATTTGAGTATTTGGGAAGTTCGAAAATTTTAATATTTGGAATCCTGAAAATTTGTGTTTTCAATATTTAACTGTTTGAAAATTTGAACCTTTAGAGCTTTGAAAACTTGAACCTTTGGAGCTTTGAAAATTTGAACCTTTGAAAATAAATATTTGGAGCTTTGAAAATTTGAAACTTTGGAGCTTTCAAACTTTGAACCTTTGGAGCTTTGAAAATTTGAAACTTTGGAGCTTTGAAAATTTGAAACTTTGGAGCTTTGAAAACTTGAACCTTTGGAGCTTTGAAAATTTGAACCTTTGGAGCTTTGAAAATAAATAATTGGAGCTTTGAAAATTTGAACCTTTGGAGCTTTGAAAATTTGAACCTTTGGAGCTTTGAAAATTTGAACCTTTGGAGCTTTGAAAATTGTACTCCACGAAGCATTGAAACTTTGAGTTTTTGAAGCTTTAAGACCTTCAGTGAAAATTGAAAAGTATAAAGTCATGAATCGTCAAAGGTTCGAAGGGCTTTGGATATTCTAAAGGCCATTTGCCAAATTCACCGAGTCCCAAAGGAATGAGCAAGTGCATACGACAAGTAAGGAGCGTGATCGAGTGCAACTGCATCGCATTCCACGGCACATTACGCCGCGCATTCATTGATCGCGTTTCGCCTGGCGGCAATCGCAGGCTCTATTGTTTACATTGTTAGATACAATTGCGAGGCACGTCAAACGAGGTTCTCGCTATCGCGGAGTTTATGGAGCGTTATCGAGCACCGATAAATCGCGCATTTAATCAGCGTGTCACGGGTTGCACGAAATTGGCGGTCGTACCTAGAGAGAAAGAGAGACAAAGAAAAAGCGAGATACACATAGCTTCATAGCTTGTGATTACTTCAAGAAATTAATATATAGACAGAGATCTTGACATTTTTGCTGCCGGTACTTGTTACGATGAAAGTATTCACAGTTACAGAATTGTACGAAAGTCAACGTGACTTTCTATAAAAAATTACAAAAACCTATTAAAAAGGAGGTCGTACACAACAATTTCAAACAAGAACGTGCAAAATTAATTAGACTCCTCCTCAGACCAAATATAAAATCACATTGTAACGATGTGTGTATATTGTGAACGCAAATTCTCAATTTCAGTTAGTAATTTACGAAAAACGAAGGCAATGGTAATTTCACGAGTTGTACAAAGGATCCAAATACACTCACAAAAGGTGCTAAATTCGATTAGACTACACACTGCGAGTCATTTCACTTCAAGAATCTTCCCACAAAATATGCACAGTCTAAAATCACATTTCCGATAGAAAATAACGAATCCTCCGCTGCTCGGAATCGCGTTTCCAAGCAACTGTTAATACTTCTCGCCTGGTTGGGTCAACCCGGAGCCATCCTTTGTCCCCGTTCCGCTGAAACGCGACTATAAATCACGGTCTAGTAATTCATGTCGTCAAATACGAATCAATATCCCCTCGGCCGGGCAAACTCGGTCGAAACAGTTGACAAGTGCCTCGCGCCGTGACTGCAAAGTGTTCCTCGAGGAAGAACCTGGTTTCTGTGCTGTGTCGAACGCTGCTAGAATGACGATCGAACCCCAACAGAGAAAAAGAGAAGAGAGAGAGAGAGACCTATCTGAAATCGTTCGAGGTTTATATCGAGGACCGTAAATCGTAGTCGCCCCGAAACGGCGAGAACAATTGTCGGACGAGTTTATGGCTGGCGTGAACGGGGTGGGAAGGTGCTTGGACGTGTCCACCCCATGCTGTGTTCCATGGTTCCACGACCTCGTCAGGAACCCGATCCCGAAGAAAAATGCGCACGCACACGATCCAGGCAAAAACTAGAATCTGCGCTCTCTCGCGGACAGAGAAACCGGATTCACGACGACGCACCCCGTATATGGCTCACTCGCAATTATAATCGAGCATCGGGACACCGAGAGAGATCCTTGTCTCTCCTCTCTCTCTTTCTCTCTCTCTCTCTCTCTACTCTCCTCTCCTCTCATGGTTTTTCTCCCTTTGTCCGACTACCGGCGCTCGAGAAACCGATCGGCTACTGCTCGGCGCTATTAGGCGAGAGACTGGTTCTCGGGAAATCGAGATAATATAACTGCAATAATCGATGTTGCGTCAATTCGATGGCAGAAGTTATGGCAAATGTCTGCAGAGCGTGTACGGTGTCTCGTATGACTTTGGAATTGGATGGTGGCTTTTTTGTAGCGATTTTTGAGATTGCTTTTGAGAATCGATTTACTGATAATTGGTTACGAGATGTTTCTCCAAATAAATTTTGACAAGGTGCAGGTGCAAATGTAAAATTTCTGCGACCGAGTTCACAAAAACCCAGCGTATTTTGAGTACGTATGAACGTGTAAAAATAAATTGTGGATGAGTACAACAATAGCATATATTTGCAGTTGTTGGGTTGTTTTCTTCGATATCGCAGCAAACTTATTTCGACCTTATTTTTCATACATTATTCGCCAGGCTATATTGAGACACGGTGTAAGAAGGAAATCGAGTTTCTCTCCCCCGTCGTCGGTTCATACCTGTCGATGCTCGCGGATTTTTCCAATTCCTCTTATCTCGCGTGAGACGCATTGGGAAATCCCGTTGAAGAGGAACTCGAACGAATCCGGCCCACTCGTCCAGCTCGGTAAAAATTCCAGCTTAAATTTTCCGCGATTTAATTCCTCGGTTTCATCCGCTTGCAGCGTGCACGATTCGAACGACGCCTGAATCAAACCATCGAAATATAAGTATATGTACGGGCATGTTCATCGAGCACATCGCTCGTTTGCTGTGGAAGATTAGTTTCACTAGTCCGGGGAACTTTGTGCAAAATAAACGTTTAGCTCTTGATTGCGGATTTTCCGGAGCGGAATAAAAATGTCTTTCTTTGTTCAATAATTTTCATCAGTAAAAATTTTCTTATGATCTGTAAAATGTGCCGTAAATCTCAAGTTTTCGGTGCCGAATTTTTGTAATCGCAGAAAGGGCGATCAACTCGTTAAAAATATTTTAGAAAACATCGTCCGTAAGGAAATAATAGTAGCACATTCGGAGACAGTAAAATTGTCGGAAGTACAATTTGACGACGATTATGCGTCATCGTCGAGTCTCCGAGAATTTCCGAGGCACCGTGTGGCCGACGAAACGAAGTCGAGAGAGTCCGTCAACCTCTGTCCGTCACGGCGACGGCTTCTAAAACGCGATATTTTTTCTTGAGCCCGGGCCAACTCCCGAATAAGCCGAGCCTCGGCTCAATTAACGCTGTGCCAGCAATTAAAAAGCGACCGACATTCCCCGATCAACGTTCCCGATGAGGGCCCACGAGGCTGTTCCTCGGCCGCGGCCCCAAAGCCGTGAATAATAGCGCCGCCGTGTGATTCATCGAGGATTTAGGCGAAATATCCGCGCGTCCCGCGGATATCTGCTACGTGTGCGCCGCGAATAAACCGGATCCGGATTTTTTTACGGACACACGCGAGTCTCGAAACAGCGACGGGCTGGAAAAATTTTATGTTGACTACGAATGTTTGCGGATTTATATCGAGCAATTCGCGGAAACGGCGTCAGAGCTGTTCCTGATTTGTGGCAAAAATTTCTTCAGACTTTATTGCGAGCTCTGAATTCATTATTTTATGCTTGAACCGCCTAAAATTCCGAAAAAATTGCTCAGCTTTTCTAGGGGCTGAAATTGATGTTAAATTTTTTGGTGCAGTCTAAACTCTCTGGAAAAATGTATTTAGATCGTTATTTTATGTTTTCACCACCTGAAGTTTTAAAAGAAGCCATTTAGATTTCATGGAGATTGAAATCGAATCCAATTTTGCGATATTAAATTTTTCGTTGGATTTCAAACTATGGAAAAATTCATTAAACTTTTATATTGAGTGTTTTACAATTATTAGTTTCCATTTTAGATCTCTGAAATTCCCAAAAAGCCACTCAAATTCTGCAGCAATGAAAATCAAAGTAAAAACTCGCGATATTAAATTCTCTGGTTTATTTGAAACCGTGAAAAAATCCATTTAAATTTTTCACCGTGTTCTACGCTCAGTATTTTACATTCTAGACCTCTGAAATTCCCGGAAATCTTAAATTTTTTAGTAAACACTAGTTCATTAATGAATTCATTATTCTGTGTTCTACATCGATTGGCTTTTATAAAAAGCAATTTAGTCTCGGTAAAAATTTAGATCGAAGCAAACTTTGCAATATTATATTTTCCAATTAAATCTCAGCCTAAATATTTGACGAAAAATTTGCACCGATGAAAATTACATTTATTTCATTTATTGTTGATTTGAAACAATGATAGATGTTTTCGGCAGCAAGGAACCGGTTCGGTAGGTTTTTTAATTGTCGATGCTCGCGGCGCGGCGCCATACTCGTTCCTTTGTTTAATTTGATTAATTGGATATTCGGTGATGAATTTTCTAGGTCACCGGATTCGTGAATAGCAGAGAGAATATAGGAGTTCGCGGTTTGATTAAAGAGAATGTGGAATAAATAATCATTTTCCCGGGATTTTCCGCGGGCTGGAAATTATTCGTGTTCGGTGCACATTCCTATGCATACGAAACCCTGGCATAATGACGCCTCTCTGCGACGAGATGCATCGCCGTTGCAGTTATATTCCCTACGATTACAGCGCGAAATTAACTTTCCACTCGGGACATTGGTCGTTAAAGTAATTAGGGACGCGGGAGATACATTGTAACCGTTTCTGCACAATGCGTAAATATAGCGATCGCTATGGCAGATATATGGGTACTTACACGTGTTCTTTTCGATCGATGATTGAAATTTTAGGACAAATTTAATTTAATTGAAAAATGTATTGCAACATTCATCGAGCTAAAGACGGAACAAAAACGATATTGATCTTATTATAGTCTTCATTTGTCTTGTAATATTTGTATAGAAGCTTTATCTCATTTTTTTTTTTGCTAATAAGAAGGCTAATAAATAGCAATATTTATTAAACCAAAATTGCGATTTTTCATGCATTCAATGCATTAAATTGTTAAAAAAACCAGGAAACAATTTATCTGTAATCTGTTTTCTAAAAAACAGGTAAAAAATACATGCCAGTGGCAATATTTATTGAGCCATGAACGTAGCAAAATAAAGGCCAGTTGAATTGTTTGTTTAGCTGAAAACGAAGGAAAATTGTATGGATTTTTTTTGTTCATGGTTTCGTATGCATCCGAGGAATTGCATAAAGTCTGCTGCAGCGTCTATCGACCGTCCCGTATTCATTTTGCAACGAACAAAAACGCAGCCCTGCATTTTATCTCTGTCGAACGCGTTGCTTATTTGAACGGCAAACTTATTTCCAACAAGAATTTTTCTCCTCGAAGATTAGATTTGGCGCAGTTTTATCTCCTTCAAATAACTTTCTTGTACAGTTCGACGCATCCGCAGTTATCTCCACCGTTCGGAATTGTATCTGCAGATGCTGGCCACGTGCATCGGTGCATTACCTCCCCTTCGCTACTTCTGCTGTCTGAACCATAAAGTAATTATTTTTCTTTGGCTTCGTTATACCCAATATGTCCCCGCAACTCGAATTTTCCGCTTTTCCCCAGGGTACCTTGGACTTTCTGAGATCGCTGATCTTTTAAGAAGCAGATATCCTGATCACACGATTGTTATCTATAATCCATTCTCTCCAATCCCTTATCATCGTAATTTTTATTTCTTCGCCCCGAGATAAGATTTCACTGCTTCGTGACATATTTATTCGGATTTTATACGTCAATAAATGTCCACATCGATAGCAACAATCAGACGAAAATGGAAATTGAAGAACGCGAGAAACTTCTGGACTGAATAAATGAAATAAACGAAGCGGGAACTTCAGCTCGTACTTCGTTAGACTTCGTTGAAGACAAGCGACAATTTGCAGAAGAATCGCCAATTAAATCTTTGTGAAGGCAGTTCTGTTGTTAAATAAATGGTTGAATAATGCTTTGAATCGGCTCTGAATAAGGAGTTTATCGGGTACAAGGTAGAATTGCATCGGTTTTTATCGCGGGTTCTCGGACGATGCAATCGACGTCGGGTCGCCGATGCACCGCGGATGCAGTTCGACGAGGTGAAACGGGGACGAAACACGGGGATTAATCGGGAGCCGTTCGACTCCTTTCGATTTCAATATTTATGACGTCCTGAGTGGCCGGGTCCCATTGTCGTGGAAGCGACGGTGCAGCGGCTGCATTCTGTCCGCGGCACAAAAGGAGCCGTAATGAGAAGGATCAAAGAAGAGAAAGGGTGAAAAACGCGGGGTTCGGAGCTACGTGTACGAGAGGCAACGAAAAAGAACCGAGAAACCAACAGAGTGAGAGAGAGGGAGAGAGAGAGAGAGAGAGTGAGAGAGAGAGAGAGAAAGAGAGAGAAAGACGGTCTACGAAAAAGGAAAGAGAGAAAGAAAGGAGTGGATGCAGTTTGTGTGCGCACCTGCAACGCTGTAGCGTCGACGCTGCCCCAGAAATGCAACTGTCAGTGTGCCACGCATTGTCTCAAGTTTCAGCCAGCTCGAAAAAAGCTGGCTTTCATTCGCTAGCCCGGCTCTGAAAAATTTAATGAGAAAATGAAGCTCCTCTTTCGGGACTTCCGCGGACAAAGCGCCGAGTTAATTGGTTTCGAGCTTTCGAACTACGCCGGCCCGAAATGATAAATAATAGAATATCGTACGGGGAATAATTCTTGTCGGTACTCGCGAATAATTCGTCTCTTTGCGCACGCGAGATTGTGTCGTGACGCTTGTGCATTTATCTATCGATGCACCGAAATAAAATCCTCGTTGAACGTTTGCGGAGATTTTATCTTATCTTTGGGAGACATCTGTTCCGGGTGTAGGAATCCATGCCTGTGTTTAATCACTTGCACAGTTTACGATGGGTTTACCGGGTCTCATTGTCTTCGAAGAAATGATTAAAGAGACGAACGTTCGATCGAACATGTTCGTCATCCCCTAATTTCAAAATCTAGCACCCTTTAAGACTGTACGGGTGAACGAACAATTCAACAAGTAGAAGAATATTTACATTTTTTTCAAGCACTAAATCACAGTCAAAATGGTTCCCTGTTGCCTGGAAAATACCCTCGATTCATTCTAAAACGTTCGTCGTCTCCTAACTACGAACAAGAGCACGCTATTGTTCAATCCCTGTATCATATTTAAAAGTATGACCACCAAAAAAACATGTACGTCTCGACAGACTTCTCCTGTCAATTTAAAAAGCATCTAACCAAAAATGCTCATCATCCCCTAACTTCATAGTCCATCTTCGTTCCTTGAAACAGTACAATTCAACAGACGAATTCTGATATTTTTTCAAGCACTGCATTATACAAAAGTCCACCAAAAACATGATGCATTACTTTAAAAAATATCCAATCAAAAAAGTTTATCATCCCTTAACATCAAAGTCCATTATCACCCTCAATCGCGCTCACCCGCCACACAACTCCGCCAACAAAGAATACTTACATTTTTCCAACCACTCGACGGTGCTTAAAAGTGCATCAAATACACCGTGTATGACTCAACGAACTCTCCCTTAAGTATTCAGAGAATTACACCCCTAACAGCATGTATCTAACACACAGAAACTCCATTGACAAGGGAACGACAGACAGAGAGAGAGAGAGAGAGAGAGTGATAGAGGGTTCGTCCATATGCGATCAATTCCGGGCAGAGAAAACAGAGCTGTGTGTCGGGTTTATGGTGTGCAGATCGAGAACAATTGCCGTGGTCGTCTGCGGAATTAACGGTGCAAAGAGAGGGGACCTTGAAGTGTCTAGCCGCAGTTGCAACGTTCCCGGAGAGTTGCGCGATCGATCCTCGGGGTCTCGGGGTCGTCGAGTTCCTCCCTCGCTTACCAGCCCCAGGATCTCGAGTGCGCTGCACCAGTCTCTCCTTTCTCCCCTCCCTCCCTCCTTCTCTCTCTCCCTCTCTCTCTCTTTCCCTTGGTCGATCCTCCCCTGGTATTTTTATTTCCCGGGGCTCTCTTACGGTTTTTTAATGCGCGACCGCGCGTGCCCAGCGTCGAGGTCGTTAATTCCTCTCGAGAGTGCCGTTAGGATCCTGCAGAAGCCCGCTACACGGACTCTTTCCGATTCATCCGAGCTCTCTCTCTCTCTCTCTCTCTCTCTCTCTCCTACCTCTCCCTTGGTTTCTGTTACTCTATCCTACTCTCTGCCTCTCTCCCTTGCTCTTCCCTGCTCGTCGCAGGTGATCTCATCGCTGCCTCCAGCCCAGTCTGGTCTGGTTTGCCCCCACCGTCTACCGATCGCTGTGTCTACTCAGGTGCTAGCTGTCTTTGCTGAATGTTACCTCTCGTCCTGCCACGAGGTGCCACGACCGCAGCCGTTCGTAGAAACGATGACTGTAGAGCGATTTTCTGTCTATGATGCCAGACAGTGATCATTCTAGGGATCATTGGTGTCCAAGGGACGCGTTTATCTAGGTTTGTTTTCTTCATTGGGGAGTTCATTTCAGTGTAAACGTCTCGGAAACAGTGAGACGGTCCCAGGTACTTGATTCCATGCTCAGCTCCCGTCTATGACGCAAGGAGACAGTTATTTAGAAGGCTCTAAGCGTGAACGAAATTTATCCGGTTTTGATCTGCATGGCTGGAACCATTGTCTTCGAGGAGTAGTTCATTAGAGTCTGTATTTCAATCTGTGAGACGTTGATACATTCTATTATGCGTTTAATTCGATGCTTTGCTTCTACCTGTGATGTAAGTGAATGATAATAGTAATTGAGTGACACTGCAGAGTCTCAGAGTAATTTATTTATGTTTGTTCCGGGTGACTGGAGTCTGGGTGTAGGGCTATTGTCTTCGAAGCAGTTCGTTAGTGACTATTAGAGATTATCGTGACGGTGTTTCACTTTGGGATCCGTTCGTTATTTTTATGGTGATCCATGCTGACTTCCTTCGAAGCGTTTAGAATGTACTAGCAGTGATACACTATCCATATTAGGAGGTACAAACTATTTTATATTTTCCTCGAGTATGATAAAAATGATTTGATCACAATTTTACTTTGCGTTGCGTCATCGTATGTGTTCACAGTTGCAAAGTCTCTCATTTAAAAAATTCATATTGTAGAAGTTGTTTGTATTGTTGTTTGGTAAAACCTTTGGCAATCGCGCACACCTGTTGTTCGTGCAGATTTCGTGCAGATTTCGTGCAGATGCGAGTCGAAAGAAGATCGACAGCCGTAAATAGCGATATCAGAGCCGCGCGACTGACCGTAGAGTAAATCGTAACGCGTACACAGAGAGCCCCTTTAGGGGAACTGTGTTTCCGGTGAAGCGATATTCATGCTACCAAGCTCTGTCTCTGTGGTTTCGTTCAGAGAACATTGTATGGTGTAGCACGTTCGTCCGGCTTACTGCCTCTCCTTTCTCCCTCTCTTTGATTTCCTCGTCTTCCTTTTGTTATCTCCCTCTCTGTCTCGGTGTGAGCGTGTGTGTGTGTCATCTCTCCGGTCTCTCTTGTTTGATGACGTAACGTGTGCTTCGTGACGGGAATTATTTTCGTCCCTGGAAATTCTGCCTCTCTTTGATTCGCTGTTACACTCGGTAGTACCTTTGCCACATACCGGAGTCAGTGGGCCGCTGTTATTGGTAGCGTGAACCTTTGACTCTCTTTCCTATTTCCTTCCTCGTTTCTACTTCATTCTCACTCGCGAAGTATGCACATTCGACATTATCCTTGTCAGCGTGCAAGTCTCGTGCCCTGCATTGGACTGGCAAATATAAAAATTCTAGATTCGATCACTTACGCAATTACAACAAAAATGAATGGGTATAATTGAAAACTCTGAACATATTAGACATTTATTAGGGTAGACAATTTTTTCGCATAAATATCCAGTCAGTACACTTCGATTACTGGACCGGGTGATCGTCTCTTTCCACTCATTATTTTTGTACTACTTGCAGAAGTGTATATATCTTCGTCACGGTCGGGAAGCGTTTCGTTGCTTTTCAAAAAGTACCGCGACCATTTTGGACCAATCGTGTCTGCCTTCTATGCAGGGTGTTTCGTAAATGGTGGGCAAAACTTTTGGAATAGATTCCTAATGCTTGGAGAAGAACAAAAAGTTATATCAACATAGGTCCGGCAAAGATTAGTTTCTGAGTTGTTAAAGTTTTTGTGCCTTTTGTGGGTCTATGTTCTTGTTCACAATTTACAGTGATTTCTTTATATACAGGGTGTTCGCGATCATTTGTACCAGCGTTTTCTTCGTAAGAGGTAAACATTAGGAAAAAACCGAAGAGAAGATAGTTGTAGTATACTTTACTAGCGATATGATAGCGTATCTCAATTTTGTGTATTTTTAATATTTTTCTAGAAACAAAGGCGGAGTGGAATGCTACATATTTGTTTACGCCAAATGAAAACGGACATTGAGACGAGTTCAACCATGTAGTATACTATGGTCTTCTATATACTATTCTGTAGTATACTATGGATTTAACATTTCGTAGCATTGTATTTACTAGTACGTTGTAGTGATAAGCCTACATCTCGTGTTCAATGTGACTTCCATTAACAAGAATGCATTTCTGAGTTCCGCTGACTACATTTCTGGTAGTTTCTGCCAATGTTGCACTACTAGATATGGATGCACAGGCTTCTTTTACCTTAGTTTGCAAGTCGTCCAAATTTCTCGGTAGTGTAAACAATATCTTTAATATGTCCCCACAAAAAAAAATCTAGTGGTGACAAGTCTCAATGTCCTTTTTATATGACGTAAACAAATATGTGGCATTCCATTTTAAAAAATGAAGGTCACCTTTGTTTCTAGAAAAATATTAAAGATACAAAAAATTGAGATACGCTGTCATATTGCTAGTAAAGTATACTACAACCATCTCCTCTTCGGTTTCTTTTTCTAATGTTTACCTTTTACGAAGAAAACGCTGGTACAAATGATCGCGAACACCCTGTATATACCCCGTGAGGGGCCACGGAGCTCGAGAGACCTCGGACGCCGAGGAGTGTAAACATAACACGGCTCGGGTATGTCTTCTGGACGACACACGACGCTGGCTAGACCCGTGTTGTTGACATACATCGAGAATTAACTGTATTGATGCAGGAGGTGGACATATCGAACATTTCCTCTAAGACGATGTGACGAGAATTGGGGCACAGAAACTTTAATAACTGAGAAACTAATCAGCTCCGGACCTGTGTTAGGGGCCCGGGATAGTCACGTGACTTTTTAACCCTTAGCACTCGAGTGGTGACTCTGAAGCACCACTAGAAATTGTTGTGGCATTATTTCAAAGAAATTTCGAAAAATATTACAAAATATTTGTTGCGTTACAAAATTTGTATTGAATGGATTACTAAACACTTAAACATTATATGTGGAAATCGGATCAGCTTCGTATGAATAAAATGAAAATATTCCAAGTCGGAAAAAAAATTTAGTTTTAGAATGAAAATAGCGCCGAGTGCAAAGGGTTGACACTAGGTTTACGGAGCATGAAAAGTGAGTATTTTACATTACTTTATAAAAATAAGAAGAATGTGTCTATCCAAGTTTTCAGCCGTTTTTTTAAATAATATATACCTAAGGAAATAAGTTTGTTGAGTAATTCCACGTAGATGGATCTTCACAATCTCAGTAATCGTAAATTACAAATATTAGAACCCGTCATTTTGACGGGTCCCGTAAACCTAGTGTTAATTAATAATTTCCAATCACAGACTTAAGATCCGTCTTGGTCTTGATCCGACGGGTCTTAAGTCCGGGACAAAACTTGTCACATTTTTTGCTCTGTATTATCGATGTTATGAATTTTGTCGCCAGAAACGTGCTTCAAGTTTCTTTATTTCGCAGAGAATCAAGACAAAATATACCTCAATTTATAGCTGGAGATATTTTCTAGTGCGCGCTGCTCTCGATTTCATCCAGAAAACTCATCCAATGGCACAAAAATGCTTGGATTCCACGGCATGCACATCGTCAATTTTTGGCCTACTTCTAACGCTTATATTACCAAATATCTCCTGACCAGCGCGCACTAGATTGAACCTTCCTCTTTCGAACGAGCCCTTTACCAGCGACAAAATATTCTTATATAAGGACGAAAACTTGAGCCACGTAAAATCATTTTTTGACGGTAATGTAGTCACTCTACCTTATCGCGAATCTACGAAGACCGGGCCCTTAATATCACTTTTTTGTCTTCTCTAAGCTTTAGGAATCTATTCCTAAAATTTTTCCCACCATTCATGAAACACTCTGTGCATTAACTCTCTGTCCCATTTACCCAGTTCGGGAATCCGAAAGCAACAAAGAACATTTTCAAAGCTCGACATCGAGACAAGCCCCACTCGGTTTTCAGTTACACTGTCAGAGACGCGAAAAAAAGAAAGGAGGGTTGTACGTGCATCAAAGAAGCCAACGAGAAGCCCGCGAAGGGCGTGTTGCAGCGCCAGAGAGAGCATCGATGGTTTCAAGAAGCCGTCCAGAAAGAAACGGACGAGAACAGAAGCGAACAACGTCGAAACCTATAAGACAATACCTTCGGAACGGTAGCCGTGGACAAATGAAATTCCGCGCGGTACTTCGAGCGAAGCTAAAAATACTCGACGAAGTAGACTAGTCGGTTCTCCAATCTCTACCATTAGAAACGAGAATAGAGTATTTATCGATACTCGGACATTAGAGACACGCGGGATCGATACCTGGAACGAAACGAGCGACGAAATTTCACCGCGGAAAACCAGCTATTTTATGGGAAACTACTCCGACGTAATCAAGGGGGTTGTCTCGCGCGATTGCTGAAAAATTGATCAGTTGTCATGAATTTTTTTTTCCGAATCGATGGTCTTTTATCGACGTCTAATAGTTTGTTTCTGTAATTGATTTAGTTGCTCTTCGCGGAGTCGTCTAGTTGCAGCTTTGTCGTTTCAGTAAATGAAAGCATAATATTTTGGGGGAGTATTTTGAAGAAATGCAATTAAGGAAACCGCTTTTTCGACCCGTTTACACGAGACAGCTCCTGTTCGACGAGTTCAGATTCCAAGCGTTAGGTTCCCTGGTCTTCGAAGAAACTGGATGCCTCGGTAATGCGAATGGAAATTGGGAAGGGACTCTAACCGGGGTAACGACGAGCAGTATCACGGTGCTTAGCACGTAACACGGTTATAAGTCAGAGGTTCGCAACGGGGCCCCATGGGACACCAGCTTTCTCTCCCGTTCTCTCGCGGAACTCGAGGGAAAATCACTGCCGTTCCTGTAATCGCAGCTGGATGGCTCTATCGGCCTTCGACCGGCAATATTTAAACGCTTAGAAAGTCATTAACGCCTCCTACGAGCACTATTTGCTCGACCGAGGCTGCAGTTTCCATCGACGGACCCGCGGCTATCGACTTTTCACCTGACAATGCACGGCAAGACATTCTGCAGACTTTGGACGCGAATAACACCGTAAATATTTTTCCTCGATTGTAATTATCAGGTTGTAGCTTATGAAATGTCGATTTCAGAATGCAATGAAGCCTTTTGATCTAGAAATACTATTATACCTTGCAGGTGACTACTTTATATTACTTTATAAATGTGGCACGAATGTGTCTATCCAAATTTGTAGTCATTTTCTTTATTATATGTAAGAACTCTTCATTTTGACGAGTCCCGGAAATCTAGTGTTTAGGTCCTGCCTACAATTTTTATTTAGATCTTTAAGTTTAAATGGACACACTGTTCGTGAATGCTAGAAGAAACTTAAAAATTTTGCTAGATAACTGGAAGGGACTTTTTTCCTGCTTTTGTGGGGATTGGACACGGTTCAGTGATCGCTCCAAGTGCCTGCGCACACTTAGATCACGTTTCGTTTTCGGACAATGCACCGGAAGCCCCAGGACAGGCCACTGTCCTCGAGGAACCGAGTTCTTCTCACCTCGAAACCCGTCGGCTACTTCAGCAACCGGAACGGTTGCGTTCCGTCGCGACACTTCGTCAATTAAATCCCCCGTTTAATTCATTCCTCTTTCACTCGTTCACACTGGGACATCTGTCCATTCGTCGCGACACGCAATCTCTGACCACATTTACAATCTCGATCTGAATACCGTGAATACAGTATTCAAAGCCGAAGCTTCTCCGGGCTATACAAATTATATAATCCATTACATTTCACGATTATCTAAAGGTGGAAACAGTGTCCATTCGGTGTTTCAAACTGTTTCAAATGTGATAATTTCGAGATTAGAAACTTGTAGTGCTTGAATGCTAAGAAATTAGGAATTTAATTATATTCGTAAGTTACAAGGCCTAACAGTTTGAACGTTTGGCCGTCATTGAGTGAGTGCCGGGGGATTTAAATATTTGAATCTTGGAGGGCTTAGAGATATAAATATTTGAAACTTGGGGGCCTGGAGATTTAAATATTTGAAAACTGGAGTGCCCAAAATTTTCAATACATGAGAATTTGAATGTTTGAAAGCTGGAGGGCCTAGAGATATTGAAATATTTGAAAATTAGAGTGCTTAAACACTTCAATACTTGAGAATTTGAATATTTGAAACTTGGAGGGCCTAGAGATATTGAAATATTTAAAGCTTGGAGTGCCTAGAGATTTATATATTTAAAATTTTTAATTTTTGAAACTTGGCGGGCCTAGAAATTTGAATATTTGAAAATTGGGGGCCTGGAGATTTAAATATTGGAAAACTGGGGTGCCGAAAATTTTTAATACTTGAGAATTTGAATATTCGAAACCTGGAGGGCCTAGAGATATTGAAATATTTAAAGCTTGGAGTGCCTAGAGATTTACATATTTAAAATTTTGAATTTTTGAAACTTGGAGGGCCTAGAAATTTGAATATTTGAAAATTGGACTACCCAGAGATTTAAATATTTGAAAATTTAAAAATTTGTATACTTGAAGGTTGAAATACTTGAAAGTATGGAAATTGAAATACTTGAAATTCGAAAGGTCCAATATTCAAAGATTAGACACTCGCGATGCACCAGGGATTTTGAAAGATGTCATTCCACAGCACTATATTTTTCACCGCAGCTTGCAGGGTTCCTACTAGCAAGGAACACAGTGAAATCCGAGATCTGGCATCCCAGGATACGTATCACCGTGTAATACTGCCAGGGAAACTCGCTTTTCCGCGACCGAACAATTCCGCAGCTCCTCTAAATTCCTTCGTGTAACACAGAACTCGACGCGCAGTTAATTATTTCGTTCCTCGGGATTCAAAGCTCGCGCGAACGCGGTGTGTGTGAACGGTTTATGCACCTTGTATGCACCTTGTATGCACGGACATCGTCGGAGACTGCACAAGGGGGTGAATGCTGCGTGACAAGACTCGCAGGAGAAGCTCGTAGGTGTCTTCGAGGGTGTGGGAAGCACTTTGTCCTTGAAAATAATGAGATGCGAGTCTGGCGAACCTTTGGAAAATGGGCCGAAGGGTGAGGCGCCCAGACGAACACTGCATATTCTTTTCCACGGAGCCCTTTGAGCTGAAATCTTTCCAAAGGGAGACAGATACCCGGCTCATCCCCGGTTCTTCGGTATCTCCCACCTTTCCGGGAAATACTCTTCGGGATATCGATTCAAATTTCATCAGATTTTCCATTTTTCATGGACACGCCTTCGACTAAAAATATGCTATTCCGAGGAATTTTTTTTTAACGAGAATTAACAAGGTGAAAACTTTCGGTATTTTGCAGACATATGAACATAACTCTTGACTATAGTCTGAAATTTTTTCAGAAGAAAATCTTGAAAGTATTTAGAGGAAGACTATTTGAAGGATAATCGATAAATATTTTTGTCAAGCGAAGTAAAAAATTCAAAATTTTCGTAGAGGCATACAATCCAGTTCCGATTTTCTATTAAACATTTTTGTACATTTTTTCGAAGCAGTCTTAGCAAGTTGCAGATTTAGGGAAGTTTAGGCGAATCGTGAGCGGCACGATATGGAAAGACATTTGTCCCCCGACGAAATTGATCTTCACAGGATGAAACCTGGTAAGATTAGCTTCCACGCAGTCTGCGGTTTCAGGGTAAAGTGTTTGAGCACAGTTTCGAGCGCATCAGTTTGCCAAGCGTCTCGTCAATACTGTCTGCGCCACTTTGTGGATGCAGAAAATGTTATTGGAGCTCGAACAGCAATCTCGCCGGATTAATAACAAGGAAATCAGTGCCTCGAGCGATTTCCTCATTTGCTCCCCGGTATTATTTCATGGCCGCGGAATCGTGAGGAGTAAGAGAGACAGGTTAATAAATCGACGGAGAAGAGAAAAAGAGGGAGAGAGAGAGAAGAGGGTCACATCCAATCAGAATATTCGATGCACCAATATTTACCGTGTAGGAGGGCTAATGGATTTCTTCATTACGATAATAGCGGGTCGCATCCGCGGGGATTAACCGAAGGAACGAAGGGTTTTCCGATAACAAAATGAAAAACGACCGGATTCGGAAAAAGGCTTTGGCCGCCCCCATCGGTTCCTCTCCGATGCTCCTTTTGTTATCGACCGCAGGAAACCTGATCTCTCGCTAAATCGACGACTATCCTATCTTTTCGTGTTTTCTGTTTCTTTTTTTCTTCTCTTTGTTTGCTCGTTTCCTACACGTGCGCGCGCGCAAAGCTTTGCGCTTTACACGAAAACAAACGCGAAACAATCTCGTTCCGCGTTCGATCGAGAACCGACAGCGAAACGAAATTTCTGATGCAATTCTTTCACCGGAAATTTCGTTGCTTTGATACTATGATCAAATGTGGTTTTTTGATACCTTTTTCCTTGGACTGGTGGACCTGTGGTTTAAATACTTGGACGTTGCAGGAAAGAGTTTTTTGGTGACCAAGTTTCTTTTTCAGTATTTTTGAAAAACTTGGGAGGAAGGATTTTGCTCTGAAAAATTAAGTACTGGTGGTTCAGCAATTTTCGTGGTAGTTCACATTTCTCCGAAGGCAGTTTTAACGTCTGAAATTGAAAACCACACCGGAAACAATTTTTGGTGGCCAAAGAGTTTCCCCAAATGTTTCCAGAAAGCAAAAAAATGTTGCTGTAGAAAATAAAAAATGATGATACTGAGAGTTGTTGCTCTAATATAAATTTTTCTCTATCTCATCATCAAAGCCTAGAATCACACAGAAATTTTACTACATCTAGCACGATAAATTTTAAACAATTTGTGTATTCTATAAGATTCTAAAATCTGCAACCTAATTAACGAGGTGAACGGTATTGTTTTCTTCATTCCATGAACTTTTGTCATTTCTTTTTTGTCAAATAGTTGTGTCACAACGTTTTTGCAAGTTTGCGTCATTTTTCTTTTTAAATGTGTGGCTTACAGTAAGAAAAACGAGAAGACACGTTAATGAAGCTCTTATTGAGAAGTAGATCGGCTTTCGCGTGTGCTGCAGTTAATCCACGTGCGTCGTTGCGAACCGGAAATCGGCTGAGCACGGAGGTCGAGGTTTTCTCGTGTTACAAAGCCACGGTTACACTGCACCGCGGAAACACGTAATGCACGCAGTCAGGTGCATGTACACTGCAAGCGGTACGGTTTTTCGCTCTGCCGTGCTCTGTATAATTTGTTCATTACGGTGGTGTTCTTGGCGAGTCACTCGATGCGTGAAAACACCGGCCGTTTAATCGCGGCTCGTGATACTGAGTCAGTCGATCGCTATTCTACGTGATCCATCAAACAACCCTTTAATGATCCAATTAAAAAGAAAATTACTACATCATACAGTTTGATACATGCTAAAATTAAATATATATATACTAATACAATATAATAATATATCATACTAATACAAATAATACTAATAATACTAATACAATTGTCGTATAATTTTTAATTCAATGCAGTAACATTTTGCAGTGTTATCAAGTTATAAATTTTGTGACGAAATCAAGTGAGTACAATTGAAGTATAAAAACTTAATTTAAAATTTAAACAATGCTGAATCAGACATTGATTCGATTCGACAAAATTTTGCTACATGCTAAAATTACAAACTGAGTCAAAAATGATTTTAATCGACGAGTTAACTGGTCTTGCGCCATTGTTACGGTAACGATGTGGTTTAGAATATAAAACGGTGGCTCGAATCGATAAAGAAAATATCGTAATTCAACGTTGAAAGTTTAACGCGACGTGGGTGAACGAACTTGAAGGAGAAAAGAGCCCCTTGAATAATTAAAAAAGGGCATTACAGTCAGGTGAGCGTCCGCTGCACCGGTGCAACGGTGAAACGGTGCAACGGTGCAACAGAGTCACTGTCGTCCACAGTTTCGATCGATTTCCCGGAGTCATTGACCTCTAGCACGATTATGCTAATACCGTGCCGTGAGATTCGTTTCTGGCCATTTAACGGCACGATGGACACGCGCGCGAGACTCATTTTCTGCGAGCCGAGACGTACAACTTCTAGGACTTCCGTCGGAATAATCCTGGAAATTTTCAAATACGATAAGACTATGTTAGATATTTAACATTTGTTCTTTGCCTTATGCATTTTTCACGGCTATAATGATTACAAGATCTCCCAATGATTACAAGTCGGTCCTAATTGTTCCCCGAAAGATAAAGAAAATTTATATTTTCTGTACCTCCACGTTTATTTCAACTGTTCCTTAGGGTAAAAATTCATTCATTTTATGATCTTAGGTACGACAAAGTCTTCAATTTATTCTTATTTCTGCCGTAAAATGTGTTAGTATTATTCTAGGCACGTTTGTGCAACTCGTACATGTTGCAAACACTACCGTTTGTTAGAAGGTCATTAGGGCTTGATTACTAGAAAACAGAATTTTATTTCGATTTCAATAAATGTATGTTTCAGTGTTAAAACTTCCGAACATTTCAAAATTTTATTTTTCGTACGTTGAAATAGTAAGGAATTAAAGAACCGGGAAATTTGAATATTTGAAAACTGAAGAACTTAATAATTTGGATACTTATAAATTGGGAGGCCCGAAAATTTGACTGCTTAAAAATTTCAGTATTTAAAAATTTGACTGTCCAAACATTTGAATATTTGAAAATATAAAAATTGGAGTATCGAATATTTGAAAATTCATATGTTAAGAGACAAGGGTAATACACATTGCAGAATGGGATTACATAGGATGCCGAGGCTGTCAAAATTTTCGCGCAGGTTTCACGGTACGTACTCCTGAATTTTGAGACGCGACGTGCATAATTCCGCTCAAGGAATATTTTCCAAGCTGAAAACATAGCGCACGAAATATTCGCTCGCTTTTTCCCGTCGCATGAAGATTACGCTTTGCCCGCGACACATTTCCGGCCACTTTTCCTTTAGGAAATATTTCAGATGCGAAACACGCCGGTTCACGTGCTCCGTTCGCGTTATCACTGTCGCCGTAACTCCCGAGATAATGGATATTTGTGCCGGCAGTGGTTTCGCAACGATGCCTTGTTTCTTTCTCCACCCTTTCCGCTATTTTTTTTCGCTACCCTCAAACGACAGAAACTCTCCCCGACATTTTTGACAAATTGGAACGCACCGTTTAAATATCGCGGCAACCGTTCTCCCGGTGTTTCTCGATTAAAAAAACGTTCACCAGATTTAATTCTCCCGTAGAAGGGAAATTATTCTCTGTTACCAACAGTTTCCTTGAAACTTTTTTATTAGAGACGTTCGTTTGATAAAGAGAATCCCTTTCCGTCTGAACAGTTTGAATCCGGAAGCTCGATTAATTTCTGCTGCGGAATTCCATTCCCGAGGTTTTATATTTACAGCAGAATGTTTTGAGATGAATATTCGGATGCTCGATCAATTTGAATGTTAATTATTACGGTGGTAAAATGCTCTGTTTGCAAACAGACGCCCGAAAATGAAGCCTAGGTTGCTCCTCCGATTTTTAAAGCTAATCCTGGCGTTGGAAGGTGCTACATTTGCAAACTAGCACCTGGAAATGGAAGAGCACGTTGCCCAATACATTTTAGCAGTTAATTTTCGCGCTACCGTGGCGCTAAATTCGCAAACTAGAGCTTGAAACGACAACCAGGGCGTTCGATTGATTTTCAGAGCTAATTTTTGCGCTACCGTGATACTAAATGTGCAAAGTAGCGCTTGAAAATAAAGAGTACGTTGCCCAATACATTTTCGCAGTTAATGTTCGCGCTACCGTGGCGCTAAATTTGCAAACTAGAGCTTGAAACAGAAACCAGGGCGCTCGATGGATTTTCAGAGCTAATTTTTGCACCACCGTGATACTGAATTTGCAAAGTAGCGTCTGAAAATAAACACTTGCGTGGTGGAGGTGCTAAATTCGCAAACTAGCGTCCGAAGATGAAAGTAGATGGTTCATTGTCTTCCTGTGCTAATAATCGCGCGCGACGGTGTTAAATTGAAAAAATTCCCGCTCGAAAATCGTGTCGTCGATCGTTCCGCAGGGAGCCGTCGCAAGAACGAGCACTTGGCCGGGCTCCCCTGCACCAAACAGGCGTATAAAAGCGCTAACGACGATCTAGATGCTCGCTATTATCGCCGACTATCACTAACTAGCTCTGGCCCCCTGTTCGTGGAACTTGATTGACAGTGGCCTCCGATTGTGATTGGCCTGTGCAGCATTGGCTTCTCGTTTTCGTCCTACTTTGTACTTTGAGAACCTTTGCGTTCTCAATTTCCCTCAAACGCTCTCAAACCATTTCGAACGTTCCTGGAACATTAGCGAGTGGAAATTGAAGAGCGAATTTTTATCATGCAATTTTACATTCGCGTCGACTAATCACTCTAGAAGAACAGCGACCGAAGTCGTTGAATTAGTCAACAATTTTACGAATTTCCAGGAGCCGGGATTTTTTTCCGTGTTAATTAAACTTAAATTTTTTCGGAAGAGAAATACGAAATTCGTAATCACAATTAAACTCGGATCCATTGTTCGAGCGGCGTCTTCATTTCCTGGGATGAACGGTGCGCGGACAGCTTATTGTCTGAGCGAGGATAATAGTTTTGTTGCTGCGGGCCCCGAACGCTGCAGGGAAATATGCAAATTCGGGAAAACGAGCCATTTTTCGTACGCGAGCGGAAGAGAGGTTTTTCACAGACGAAAAGAGGGCCGAGAACCGTGGCAGCTCGTGACTCGAGTGGATAATCTGCCTTTTCATCCACCGACCAGATAATTTCGATTCGCATCACCGAGTACGCCTGAAATATTTAATCGCTGGCGCGAGAACGTCTCTGTGAAATTTGCCGGTTCGCCTCTGACCCGAAACGTTTATTCCCTTCTCGTTGAAGGACACAGTTCTAATTCGACGGACACGAGTCTTCGGTTGCTTATGCCGTCTGCATCATTAACGTACAATTGCACCCTTTCTAACATTGCTGGATCAGCTGCAAGAAGTACCTTCAAAAATGTCTTTTAAATAATGGTTCGTGATTGATAAATAAAGCACTACATGGGCTCCCTAATTTCTAAATATTCAAAGTTCCAGGCTCCCCAACTTTTAAATATTTAAATTTCTATGTTCTCCAATTTTTAGACATCCATATTTCTGAGCTCCCTAATCTCTACATATTTAGAGTTCCAGGCTCACCAATTCTTAAATTTAAAAATTTTTAGGAATTCAAATTTCTGGGCTCCCTAATTTTTAAATATTTAAAGTTCCAGGCTCTCCAATTTTTAAATATTCAAATTTTTGGGCATTCAAATTTCTGGACTCCCTAATCTCTAAATATAAAAGTTCTAGGCTCTCCAATTCTTAAATTTAAAATTTTTTAGGCATTCAAATTTCTGAACACCCTAATCTCTAAATATAAAAGTTCTAGGCTCCCCAATTCTTAAATTTAAAATTTTTAGGCATTCAAATTTCTGGGCTCCCTAATCTCTAAATATTTAAAGTTCCAGGCTCTCCAATTTTTAAATATTCAAATTTCTGGGCTCCCTAATCTCTAAATATTTACAGTTCTAGGCTCCCCAATTTTTAAATATTAAAATTTCTACGTCCTCCCATTTTTAAACATTCCAATCTCTGAGTTACCTTATTTTCAAACATTCGAGTTTCTAGGTAACCCAATTTTTGAGCACAGCTTTAGATTTCCAAAGCACTCCAATCTCCAAACACTGTTTCGGATGTTTTCCCAATGAAAGATTGCGCTAGTTTATCGGGAGAAGCAGCGGTGGTTTTGGTATCTGGGTCTGTCGAGACGAGGATGGAAAATGGATTAAAGAAGTGATTCATGCGTCCCCTGTCTGTCCGCATTACATGCGACGACTGCAGCCTTATTGCAACACGGAAACTCGAAACGACAGATACAGTTAGAGCACGCGGCCGCTCTCCCGTCACGATCATTGAACCTCCTTGTCCCGTGCAGGTTTTGCGGGGACCTGTACACGGCCGCAATAAATCCGTCGTCGATGCACGTGGAGGTCCGTGGACGATGCACCGACACACCGGTGCAGCATGCGCCAGAAACGAAAGTTTGCGATGCACCGTCTCTCCGGAAACTAGCCCCCCCCCCCAGCCGAGAACTTCCCTGGTTGCACGCGAAATAGCTCGCGGATCCCTTAAATCTCGATCATTTTGCATCCCTTGACCGAGAAAAATTTACAGCGTCTTCTAATGTTCTGGAAAATTATTAAATCAAGCATAGGGATATTTATAAATTATTTCTTGATATTATCTGATAGGATAATTCGGGTTTGATCTTCCCTGAATTCAGATTTTATTGACTTCAAGCATTTGAAACAGTCATCAAGGTTCGAAAAATATTTATCTTCTAATGAATCAAGAACATCAGGAACGCTTTCTTATTACGATTCGTGTGTTCAATCTCCTTAGATTGTTGAGTTGTTTTCACTAAAATCGATAAAATAAGAATACTTTTACTGGTTACTCAAAAACTGCGAGTTCTCTTCGATCACTCCAGTAATTGCGCACCAAAAGAAATCGTAGTGTAATGGGATTTATGGTAGTCACGGTTGAAGTTGAGGGACGCTTTGGAAGACGTTTTGGAGGGATATTCGCGCTTGTCCGGCAAGAAGAGCGCAGCGTGTGCTGCATCAGAAAATCAATGCAGCGGTCCAGGGGTCTTAATCCGACGCGGCCGGTCATCGACGTTTGATCCATTTTTCCCAGGACCAACTAGGAAATAAATTTCTCCCGTCCGTCCCCATTACGTTCACCCTTCGACCCGGGGCAACCCTTCCTCCTGACCTACGCTCCACATCCGTTCGTGTGTCCTCGTTTCACCTACCCTGTTGTTCTCGCCCCAAAAACCGGTACATCGGGCGGCTGCGGATAGAAAATATGCACTTTAACGTCTGTGTTCACCGAACCCCTCTACCGGCTCCTCCTGTCCACGATTGTTCCTTTCTCGATGCAACCCTCAATATTTTTCTCTTCGAACTTTCAGCCCAGTGTGACACGAATTTCGCGAACGGTCTTGGCACACGCTTTTAAAGAACCATCAAGCAAAAATGTTGTCTTCACATGCCAGCTGTTTTCTTCTTGTTTGCCTGATTAATGGGAGCGAAGAGGTTTCTTCGTTTAGGGGATAATACGGTGGAATGGGTCTCGCAATAGTTGACATGTTGTTTTTTAATTTTATTTTAGCTATTAATGTTACTCTTCTCGTTGTTGTATCACTATTATGCTAAAAAAAAAGGGTAATTTTTGTTGCAGGAATGTTCACGGTTGTGGACAGAGTGCCGGCGTTCCAATACAGCCTATCCGAATGGCAGATCATAGTGTCTCACTATGGTGGTTTAGCAGGCCTAGCACTGATTGGTCTCCTTCTGGCTGCGATTCTACCTTGCGTGGGGCTGTTCTTTTGTTGCTGCAGGTGTGCTGGTCACTGTGGAGCCAGGAGTCAACCCTTCGACAAGAAACACGATCATTGCAAGAAGGTGATGCTCAGCATGGTGCTGATCGCCGTTGCGACAATTATACTGTGAGTCCTTTTCGAGTCTAATCTCCTCAATACTTTGCTCAACAAAATTATTTTACGGTCGTTGCGAGAATTATAATTATACCGCGAGTCCTTTTCGATCATAATCTCCTCGGTGCTCTACTCAACAAAATTCTCTGCGTTCGAACAAAATGGCATCTCCGTTTATTCAGAAGTGGATTGACGAAAGACAGCGAACAAATGGATCTTCCCAAGTCATATAAACTCCGTTCCCTCGCTCTCGTCAAAACTGCACTGAATTATCGGCGAGCCTCGGTTACCCAGCGTGCATTGACCAGACAGCATTCTCTACATCCACGCCAGGAGAAACAAAGCTCCGGATTACCGCTGTTTATCTGTCCAAATCTCATTACACTAATCCCAGTCCTGTCAGCCTGTCGATATTAAAATTCTCTCTCGTGACGTTGCGACGTTCTATCGAACTATGCAGCTGCGGGGACGGGTTTAACCTCGGTGCATCGTCGATTGCGCGCGAATCCGTCTTTAAAAATCTATTCAACGAAATTCCAACATCGACCAACAGACTGCGGATTTTCTGGATCTACGACAAGAACGTGGAAACAAATTAAATGAATTTAAAAACATCGATACATTACGACGACTTATTTAAATTATTGAGAGAGAAAAAAACCAATTTCTACGGCTCTGGTTTTCGCACTTGATGCACCCTGTGGATGCTCCCGTTTCTTGTGTTCGATGACAATTTTTATTTCGCGCGAAGATCCACAGTTTATTAGCCAAGCAATCACCTAGACAGCATTTTGCGTTCTTTGTCGAGGCCTACAGCGATCCACAAGGATCCACATTTATTCACGATTGATCCACGATAAAATTCGCAGGTTCGGCGTGGTCTGCGCTTTCGTGACGAACGAGTACATGCAGGAGGGCACCAAGGAGCTGCAAAGCAACGTCAAAGTCAGTCTGAAAGACGTGAAGCTCTACCTGAGCACTACGAAAAAGGAGGTGAACAAGGCCCTGATAACGAACTTCGACGAACTCGAAGTCAACCTGAACAGCATACTGCAGGCCAGCGGGAGGATCGTCACCGAGCAATTAGCGGAATACTCGCACGCAGTTTCGTTGACAAACCTAAGCGACATCGTTACTGGCCTGGAATCCGTCAAGGAGGACTTGAAGATCATGCAGGCGATCACCCGGGATCTACGGACGAACGCCAGCAAATTGGACATCGGTACATACAGTGCTAACAGTATTGTGAGCCAGATGATGGCTAGGCAAAATGTTTATGTTCTCGCTATATCCTGACTCCCCTACCACCGCACGCCTTGTCGTCATTGGCTGGAGACGACGAGGACGAAGAACGACGGTCCGTGCGATGGTAGGGGAACCTACATGTATTCTTTACATAGCCATCATCTGACGGATGAACAGTACATGCAACATTGCGTTGCATGGAACCTGATTTTAATGCGACTCTTTTCCTTATCGAGAAAAGTTATTCAACGAGATACAGTAATCGAGAACAAAATGATTGTTTGCAGTGGTGCGAGGCGTGAGAGGGGATCTGCTGCGAACCCTGTCGGCCTGTAAAACGCAGAACTGCAAGCAGGTTCTGAACGATTACAAAGTCAGCCAAATGTCGGTTGAGGTCGAGTTCGACAAGGTATAAACCCCGTTCTGTGCTTTTTTTCCGTGTGTGTCTGTGTGTATGTGTGTGTATATATATATACGTGTGTGTGTGTACGTGTGTATGTGTCTGCGTGTACGGCTTATCAACTCTCCAGTACTCCACTAATCGACTATTCCTTTGTTTCTCTTTTACACGCATTCAGTACATGGACCGATACTTCCCAAAGGTATGACTTCATCGCCTGTTAAGAATCTATGTGCAGGCTGTGCAGGAATGTCGTACGATCATCCCCAAATCGATCATAAATGTGTATTTCAAACCATCATGCATCTCGAGATCATCATTGCTCCAAACCGGAAAGAAATTCTGTCCAGACGAATTTGCGAATACGAAATTTTCCCTAAGTTGTTAAATGATTTTCTGAACACCTAACGACCGCCCCTCGCAGCCTGCGCCTCTGCTTCTTAATTTCGACCGCTTAATTAGCTTGCGTTTGATTTCGTTCGATCGAGTTTGACGTCGTAGGCCAATGGAAGCCGAGTTCTCTCTCGTGCGCCGCGATTCTTTATTTTTCATTCGCGTGTTGAACCTTCGAGCCTAGACGAACCAGAATATTTTTCATTTCCTAAACATAATAATGAATGTGCAACCATTGGTTTACGAACCGAATTACCGTATCAATTTGTCTGATTCCATGCTCGCCACCAAATTCAGTCTGTAAGTCGTAAGCTAAAAAAACACACGCATGTAGATTTTTTCGATTCTGTGTATTCTATACCGTGTTTCTTTATGTGTGTCGTTCTGCCAAAGCGTTTCGTCTGTTTAATTAAGTGTGATGTTTAGCGTGAACGTGGGGACCGGGGGCACATCACATCCGATTACTGTATCCTCAAATCTTCTAGGAGCGCGAAGAGAATAGTATCTCTGCTTTCCTTTCGATTCCAACCCAGAAGAGAGAAAAAAAAAATTGAGAAAAGACACACACTCGAATGCAACTTATAATCCCCTGCACAGTTTCGTTCGTGAACCGCACAATATATTGAATTCAGTTTGCTCAAAGTTCTTTTTCCTCTTTGCACCGTGTCTCTTCGACTTCACTCTGCATTTTGCTAAGTTTACAAACAAACATAAAGACAGACAAACAAGCAAACAAACAACTCCTTCACAGACCACACGAACCGTTGTTCGTTCAGGTTTGTTCTCGGACCGTTGCCATGAACACCACCCCGTTCGTTTCTTCTCTGACACGAAAACTCTGTTTACTTCTTCCGTAGGAACGATGTTTTAGAAAGGACTATCGAGCATGACACACTGATATACTTTTCTCCCGTAATCGACCTTGAACTTCTCTATTCTGCATACACTATTTCGAGTTCGACAATATATTTCCACACGGCCTCTCTGTCGGACGTTTTGTCTTTAGGTCCGCGTTTAGTCTTCGGTTGACACGACGTCTTTTGCAGCTGCCGAACGTCACGTCCGCTCTGTACAACATCACGCAGCTGATGAAAGGCAACATCGTGTCCGAAGTCAGCCAGGGCAAGGAGTCCTTCCTCAAGATACAGAAAGACATCCAGCAAGCGGTGAACCAAACCATCCCAGTCGTCAGCGCCAGCATCAGAAATGCCGGCGTTATTATGGCCAACCTGGCGCAGAACGTCACTGCCCTCATTGACAGGCTCAGCGTTGACATCGACAAGCTCTACGTCCGGCATTTGGATTCAGCGTGGACTGCCATCGAACAGTATTCACCGTACAGGTAACTCGATCGAGCTCCGAGTAATTGGCAACCCCCTTTAACACTAAACCTACCAAGCATAAAACATATAAAAGTGAAACGTCTTATAGAAGGGAAAAGATTGCATTTGCTTAAACTTTGAACGATTTTCGTTATAATATGTACTTGAGTAAAGAAGTCAATTCAGTAATTTCCTATGAAAACTTTTTTACCATTTCAATAATTGTAAAATAAAAAACCGGTTATTTTGACCATGGTAGGTATAGTTAATCTTCTGTCGCCGCACACTCTTACATTTTATGTAAAGGGGAAACTACAATCTTTAAGAGCACAGCAGTTGGAGTAGTGAGAAAATTTCTTGAACTTCGTAGAGATACTTGAATTTGAAGAATGTTTTAGAAAAAAATACCGATTCTCATATTTCTGACGTTTCAGGTACTATTTGGGCTTCGGTATATCCGGTATACTGCTGACAGTGTTAATGTGTCTGACTTTCGGACTGTTCTGTGGTATTTGTGGAAAACGACCTGACGGCTACGGCGACGATTTCTGCAACAAAGGCTCCGGAGCGAGATTCTTGATGATGTAAGAACTCGAGGCAACAGCGTGGTAAAAAGATGAGACGATTCTCGATGTTAATGCGTATGTCATTTGTGCAGGGCTGTGTGGACCATATTCCTTTTAACGAGCGTGTTAATGGTGATCACCGTGCTCCATATGATCACCGGTGTTCTGGTGCAACGAGCGATCTGTGAACCACTAAAGAATCCTCACGATAACAGAATGTTCGCTCTGGTCGACGAGATAGTGCAGATCAAGAAGATACTGTACCCGAAGAATCCGGAGGCTACCGTGAACATGCGCTACATAGTCACGTAAGTACGCAATAATTGCTACACTGCGAATCTTTATGGGAAAATCAAATTTTCCTTATTTAATAATCTTAGAGACTTCAAGGTTTGGCTAGAATATGTTCCGTAGGAATTTTTGAACGTTGGAGGGCTTAAACTACGAAATAATAACATTTTGTTGCAGACAATGCCACAGGAACGAGGCGCTGTACAAGTTGCTGGAGTTAAAGTACCTATTCGACTTGGATTCGTTGCCCGAATTCGCGGGTCGTTACGACATCAACAACACCATACAGCAACTGCGCAAGAAGATTAGTTTGACGCCGGGAGTAGTGATCCTGACAAGTAGCGCGAAATCGAAGTTGAACGACTTGGCAGAGAGCGGGCTGAGTGACATCAAGTTCTACCAATACGCGGATCTACTGGCGGGTAACATCACCAACATCAATTTGGAGCACTTGGCCAGACAGCTGCGCGATGTGTCCGCTAAATTGCCGGAGGGACAAGATGACATTCGCAAGAGCTTGGAGAAGAACGCGCACGATTTGGATCACTATCACAAGGAGCTGGTGATGCCTATGGCGATGCTGAGCGAACAACTCAGCGAGAAAGCGTTGACGCTTCAGGAAAACATCAAGTTCAATCACAGCTCGATGGCGGAGGCCATCCACGACCTCGTTGACGAGGTCACCAACGCGCAGCAGTTCCTGAACAAGGACGGGCCGGAATACGTTCAAATTGTAAATCTTTTATTGGCTACAGTGGGTGTGAAAAATATTCGTACACCTTTTAACCCCTTGCACCACGATTTGTTTTACAGTTACAGTGACTAGAACTTCTTTGAGATTTATAATTTCTTAAATGAAGATGGAAGTTTATATTTATTGCATGCTTATATGCTCTCTTATTTCGATTTAAAGAAAATTGATTCGATGTTATGTTGCAAGGGGTTAAAAACGAATAACTTTTTGAAAATTGAATAAAAAAACTTCAGATTTTTTTGAGATATTAGAAAGATTACTAGGTAATGTATATATAATTTTTTCGAAAAATTGCTGCTGGTCGCAATTGCGAAGAAAAAAGTAAAGGTCACGATTTTTAAGTTTCTTATCAGTATATTACAATGGCAATTTAAAAAGAAAACTTATTTACACATTACCTAGTTAACTGATTCTTCTAACATCTGAAAAAGAAATTTAAAGGGTGTACGAATACTTTTTTCCACTGACTGTAGACAGTTGCGAATTAGTGGAATTAGTCTGTTAAGCTCCCAGGGCCTGTGAAAGTTAGACTATCTTCGTATTGTTTCTCTTTGCAGCTAGCAACCAAGTTTGGAAATGCTTTCCTTGGTCAAGTTGATGGTTTCCTTCAGCATGTCAACGAAAGGCTCAAGGATGTCGGACGTTGCGCTCCAGTCTCGAACGCGTACAACGCTACGCTGGTTGCTGTGTGTAACAAGATCTTGGATCCATTCGTAAGTCTGTTTACGATTCTTTTTCGCAGAGTTACAGTATTTCAAACATCAAGTTTTTTCACGTTCAACGATATTTTAATTTAGATCGTGAACTAGTATGGTTCTGATGACTTTTGTTTCTGAATGATGCTTAGAACGGTTTCTGGGCGAGCGTCGGATGGTGCTTGATCCTCTTCATCCCGACCATAGTGCTCTGCGTAAAGCTGAGCGCGCTGTACCAGAAATCAGACCCGTATCCAGGACCTCTAGTCGAAGCGTAAGTTTCTCTCGCTGTTCTAGCTCTTAAACCCCCGGATGATGTACGAAGTGTCACTTTGATGTTCCCCAGAAAAATGTAATTTACGTGTATCTGGTGCATGTCGATAAAAAATGAAAGTAACGTCCCTCCTCGTAGATATACTGAAAAGAAAAAGAAAACGAAACTTGAAATACAAGAGAAAAATCAGTATTGAAATTGGCACATGAATCGTCAGAGAAACCAAAGAAACAAGAAAACTCATTACATCCAGACATTCGCTTCTATGATTTCTCCGCTAATTTTCTTGCCAGCAGACTCTGAGCACCCTTCTCTGTAGAAAAACTGTTCAGTCTTCTATCTCGACCTCTCTCTCTCTCTCTTCCTCTCTTTTGGTAGTTAATCGAGCTTCCATACATACCCGTAGCATGCACTCACTCGAGCTTCGTAATTATCTTCTTTTCATTTTCTAGTCAAAGCATGATCCATTTGTACTGTTAGTCTCGAGGTTGCGGCCGGCAAAATATCCTTTCGAGAATACGGTCGACGATCGATCGCTACTATTACGTTCACTTTCAGTTTTCGTCTACTCGGTGTGTCCGTGTGCTGCTAAACTAATCTCGTCTCCGTCGTCTAATTGTACTTTGTGCGCGTCTTCTTTTCCTGACAATGTCAAAAAGAACTACAAAAAGCATACTATTCGCGCCTGCGACTCGGCTGTCCTTCCAAATCTTTCAGTATTTTTATAGCGATTTTATATATTAGAACTCTTTTTAAAGGAACGTATAATAGATTCTTTTTTCGTTTGAGAAAATACTTTGCTCTGTAGAAATTTTGTAAAACTTTCTTTGGAGACTTATTTTAGAACGTTTATTTAAACAGGTCTTGCGAGAGAAGCGCAGAGAAAGATTTACAGTCTAGTCGTTACGAAATAAAATTCCTGAATAGAATTACAAAGTAGAAATGAATATTTAAACGGGTAGGATATAGCCACGTTATGCATTCTAGATCAATTATTACACAGTAAACTTCCTAAATAAAATTAGAAAATAAAAATTAACATTTAAATGGGTATAAATTAGTCGCATTATGCATCCTAGGGTTGAGCTAGTGAAGATTTCGAGGTTTGCGTGAGACAATCGAGTCGCAGGTCTATCCGCAGTAGTTTTATATTAAGTTTAAAAGTAGCTGTCTAATGTGTGGAATGGTTGTTGGAATCTAACCGCTAACACGCTCCGTTCCAGTGAATATTTGTATGACGCGTACGCAGACAGGGATAACATACCCCTCGCTCAGTAAGTATACAACGACAACAGCCAATTGCTCGCATGCTGTAACTCTGTATTTTTGTTGTACGCATGTTATACCCGAACTGTGAACACCAAATATATTATATATAACCATATATATATATATCTTTGCTACACTGTCCATTGCTGTCCTAACTATACAGACACATACCTTCTGATATGAAGTAGGTAACTGTTGTTAGAAAACGCGTGGACTGAACTGTTGGCATTCACACTCCTGGCATGATCGTCCTTCGGCACTCTCATCGAGACACTGTGGAAACATTTCCTACTTTCATCGATAAAATATAAAGCAAATTGTTGATAAATTGCCGCGTCAAAATTGAAGGTCCAACAATTCATTTGATCTGCTCGTTTGAAATGCCACAGTGTCGATTTTAATGTCTAGACTTGTACCTTACAGCTCTTAGATACTTCTCTGTGTCTCGATCTTCGCTTTCGACGCCTTCTTCTAATTTCTGTTTATTCATGGTAATTTTGCTAGGTAAGATTGCTAGAACTACCGAAGAGATTAAAATGATACATCCAGTAGATACATTTTCAATTGATCTCAAAATAAAATAAAATCAATTTACAGTGAAGTCTTGATATAAGCCGGATCCTCGGGTCCGTGCTCCGACATAGATCGTGTAGAGCTACTATTTTTTTGTGGCCTCACGTATAGTCAATTAAACCGCTAAATACAGTTCAAATTATATCGTGTTTAGCGTCATTTTAATCAGAAAAATGCCACGACTGAGTTGGTGAAAGTCCCATGAAGAAATAATGAAAAATAAAGAAGTTTTGTAATTGCATTAGTAGTGGTTCACACCGATACACCCGACCCGGTATCGGATTACGCGGCATGTTTATACTTTACACTGCTCGGCGACGGAGGCAGCTCGAGATACTCGTCCCCTCGCGAAGTATGCCCCCCCAGTGGAGGGGATAGGCGAACTGACTAAGATCGTGTAGCTCCGTCCGGCTTAGATCAAGACTTTACTGTACTTCGATCGCTCGATTCTAGCATCAATTACGGACCAGCGAATAATTCGGAGAAGGTGTTAAGCATTCTCCCAAAGCTTGTAACCAGTGTGACTAAAAAGTACAGCTTGCGAGTCTTTTTTTTCCCCGTAACACGCGCAAAACAGCATTGACTTCGACGACGTGTGTTCATTAAGCTAGCTAGGACACTAACGACCACACCGTAACACGCAGAAACAAGCTTCTAGCAAACAGTACACTGATTTCTCTAACTCGCATGACGAGTGGCCAGGCGGGCCGCGATTCTTTAGAACTGACAATCGATTGTTTCTTTGCAGTGTTCACGACAAGAAGTACGCATCTCATAGCAGACATCATCCGTCTGCGTACGTCGAGAGTTATGATGGTCCCGCGGTCGGATACGAGAGAGAGAGGATCGCCGATGCCCATCAGAGCACGTCCCATCACGAGTCTAGATATTCCGATTTGGCGCCGAAGTAAGTTCCTCTACGAAATCGATCGGGATTTGCTGAAATCGACGCCCTGCGAAGGAACAGGATCCTAAAATTAAAATTTGACTCGAGCTTCATCATTTAAAATTTTTGCTGCTGATCAATTTTTTCCTCCGGTTAAACTGAGCGTCACTGAATACATGTTCTAAGATAACTAGTACCAAGTAGAACATTGGTTCTGCAGCTTTCTCTTGAACATGGAGAAGTTCCAGAAGAGGATTCTAAAGTCCTAGTCGCTCGAGGTTTACTCGCTTTGACATTTTTGAGGAAAAAAATTCTCAGTTCAGCCTGGCACAACAATTTCATTTTACCTGGCCAACAATCAACTACAGTTTACTAGAATGCAGAATAAATATGATTAAATACAAAAAGTCACTGTTGCAAAGAATACTTCTCTAGGCCAATGTGGATCGAGGAAACAGGAGAATAGTTCTGCCGGCTGCGAATATGTTGAATATCTTTTATAAATAGCATGATGAGTTAATATCAGCGATCCTGTTCCTTCGTAGGAGTGTCTATTCTCACCAATCATCCTTGAACCATCGTTTTTCCCTGCTCGGGAAGAATTCTGATCCAGCGGAGCGCAGAACGCGTTGTTGGGGGTTGCAAAGTGCCTCAGGGTTGATTCCCAAAAACGAGCACCGACGTATTGGTTGGTGTTAAACAATCTAAGCTGTTAGACCTGTTAGAATATCTAAGGATCCTACTTCTCTTCCCCGGTTTCACTATAGTTGATCTCTGGTTTGTTTTGCAGTTCCACACCCCTCGAAACAGATCCTCACAGTAGAGTCTTTAGCGTAACGATAGAAGCGCAGTGAGTCTTGCATATTTGAATGGTCCATGGGAAAAACTAGGTACGTCAATACCTACAATTCTTCGAAAAAAAATATATCAAAAATTGATTTTTCCATCTATAATTTCATTTCGTAGACACCGTTTTGACCTTGGTACATTTAACGTTGATTTTCCGACGTTCCTACATCTTCTCATGGATTTTTTAACTGCATTCAGATGCACCGGCAGAGTGTCTTTCTCTCGAGTTCAGCTTCCTGATTTTTACACTCCCGAGTTCGAGATTTTTCATTATACTTCTTTCACATAGTCGGTGAGCAGGGTTCCCACTCATCGCGCGACACTCTTCCTTTTTCTCTCTCTCTCTCACTCCATCTCTCTTTCTCTTTCTCTTTCTCTTTCTCTCTTTCTCTATTCTCGCTCCTGCGGCTCTCCAACACGCTCAAAACATAATCGAAGACGGGATCAAGTTGAATCGGTTTTTGGAAAACACTTTGAGCCCGATAGCCTTACTTCCCCGCATTTTCAAGTCACCAAATTTCGAACTCGATTAATATCCATCGCTTTCTACTCATGTTACCGGGCTCCAAGCGACGAATTTGGATTTTTTTCGACTATTTATTGGAAATTGAGGGTTTAGGGAAAGGATTGCAAGATTTTTCCTGTTTGAAGGGACAAAGGAATAAATATACAATTTTCCTTTAACACTCTGACTGTCGATAAAAATTAGATAAAGATACGTCAATTTATTTAATGGAACAAGAACTGAATAATTCAAAGTTGCGATGTTAGTATTATTGTGTCAAGCCTGTTGAAATCTATTGATTGTCAGCCTGGATAAATAATTAAAACGTCCATCTGTGGGTAACATTCTGGTCAATGTGTTAAATGGTTAGAGAACCAAAATGAAAATGCCTATAGTGTTACCCAGAATCAATTCTTCTTTTTCAAAATGAAAATCTACTCTGAAATAAAAATTGTTCTTCAAGCCACATAAAAATCTAGCCTAAAGTGAGAATTACTCTTCAGTTAGAATAAAAATCTGTTCTATGATAAAAATGGTTTCTTAGCTGGAATAAAAATTCTTCATAAAATAGAAATTGCTGTTCAGCTAGAATAAACGTCTATTTTATAGTAAGACTTGTTCTTCAGCTGGAATAAAATTGTATTCCAAAGTGAAAATCGTTCTTCGGTTAGAGTAAAAATCGATCCTGACGCAAAACGCCACTTGATCCCGTCCGGAAAACTCATGCAACCCCGTTGGTCACGCTTTTTCTCCCGGTTATTTCCAGGTGAGTGGGAACCTTGCGGGGGGGCAACTTCCCGCGTCTCTCGATACGCCTCTGCACGTAAGTCGCAAGACCGATTGTTATCAACTATGTTCTCCGTACTTCGTATCTTTCCTTTTTCTGTTTCGTATTTTTCTGTTCTCGACTGGACATTTTTTCGCGCCGCAGGCAATCTCGCTTTGTCCGCTCCAGCTTCAACGAAAACAAACATACTATAAAGACGTTTCATTGCCAGAGAAGTTGTCACTTCTCGATCACTTGCGAGACGAGAAGACAGCATGCTTCGAGTTTCGTGGTTGTTGTATATAATATTTGCTCGATGGAAAACCGCGTGGAGAAAAATTGGACACTTCAACACATTACCTACCGGCAATTATTTCATCATTTTTTAAGGTCCTTCAATAGCAATGACAAATTCAATTGCGTACCAACGAGTCATCCCCCGGTAACGTAATCTAATCATTTCGTTTGGGATTATAATGTAAAAGAAGTTTTTTAAGCTTCCTTTCGGTACGGTAAAATTATTGTAAATCCAATTAATGGGATTTCGGTAGGTAAAGTGTTCATTTTCGCTTGCGGCCAGCTTCCTCGTGAGTTTTTGCTCGCTGAAACGCATTCTAAACACGCTCTCTCTTTCTCTCTCTCTCTCTTTCTCTTTCTGTGCATAAGCAGACACGTTCGATGTGTTGACAGAAATGTTTTCTACTTTTTTTTTCTCTACTTTCCGTTGTTCCTTACTCGATATGCGATACACGAGACGGTAAGGCCAATGTTCCACAACAGTGGTCGGCTGATTTAATTAGGTTGATGGTATGTTGATTGCAGAAACTGGGACTTCCCGAATGGCGGCCCACCTAGGTACCAACCCGCCTCAGCTGCCCCTGTGCCCTTGAGCACGGAATACGAACGGCCACCTCCCTATTACTATCCTGGGCCTGGGTGAGTCTCTTTCTGCCTTTTCTACCACCCACTGTCGATGGAACGAGCATAGTCACTACCGTAAAAACGCGTTTAGTTTTTAATCCAGACCTTGCTAGAAGGTACTCGAGTTTAGCCCGCATTATGATTTTTTTCGTGAAGGTGACAGAGACTGCAACGTTGGAGTTCTATACGTGGTTTTAGAAGTTCCTACGCTGTGTAAATCCGTCCATGAAATTTTTTAATGTTTATCATGTTCACAGTGATTCCCGCAAAGGCACCTTCAATTTTTATTCTGGTCCTTGAGAGAAGGTATTATATGTAAAGAAGGAGAAATGTAAAAGTCGCTTCGAGTCTTGGAGGTCGCTATACTTGTGTTCCATCGACAGTGCGTTGATACCGAGTCGGCTTAGAAGACTCCTTAAACTAGATAGTGTCAGTTTAGAACTATTACTACCCCTGGCAGAAAATATTCGATCGTATAATTATTGAAAGAATTGCTTAGGCTAATATTAAAAACTGTTTTCTTAAAGCGGTGTTCAACTTCCTCGTTTTTGTACCCTCTTAAAAATCGGACGTGTTCATTTTTATATTAATATCTTCTTTACGTATGACAAATTTTACGATTGCATTTGCCTTTAAGAGAGCAAAGGGTCGCTCAGAATTAGTAACTATTAAAAATACACTGCACGCTATTTCCCCGGTACATCTTATTCTCAATTTCAATTAATAAAATCAAGTAACACAAAGATCGATCGAAATGACTCGTGGAACAAGAAGTTAATGTTTTCGTGAAGTTTCGAGACCATTGATTGTTTCAATTTTTAGTATAGTACGTACTGAGAACTTAGTGCAACCTAATTTGGACCTGGACCTAAGTTGAACCGGTACATATTTGAAACAAGAAAAATACTTGCAGTATTGCGACAGTAGTATATAAACAACATATTTTAACAAAATTAGTTTAAGGATTAAAAGGATTTTAAAATATCAGTATATAGTTTTCAGTGCCTTGCTATTGATGCAGACAATTCTTATTGTGTATAAAGATGCATAGTCGAATTATAAATTATTCTTTAATTCTTACATAGCCATATACCTCATAGAAGAAAAATATTTCCAGTACAATTAGAAGTGCCAAATAACACCAAGTTTGGTCCCACGAAGGCACAGGTCCAGAATTGACTATGTTCTCTTAGCTGTAACGACGGAGACCCGAGATTTGTTCGATCGAGTACCTTTTGCCAGGGGCGTGCACCGTTCTGTTTCATCGCTAAATTAATCCTGAACTTTTCTAAAGTGCTCGTGGACCAGGCAGGAGAAATGTGAAACGCAGTGGAATGTCGAAAGATTTTTTTCCAGGGACAGAAATTAGGAAACAAGTGCCGTGGCATGCACAAAGGTAGCGCTGAGTAGCGTGGCTACCCACAGTCTGACCCGCAGTTACAAAAGGACGCTCAAAAAGAAAGAGAAATCCGGATGCAAGCGAGACTATGTTTAAAAAAGAAAAAAAAAACAAACAAAAGTAAACAAAAGAAATAAACAAAACAAAATAATGGTCGCATGCATTCCCGGTGAGCGTGCCACGGACCGTGCGAATGGGGCGAAATAAAACAGAAATTAATTCAGTTTAAAGAGAAACTTTGATACAGACTGAGGTAGGCTAAAATGATGGATCCTTCGGCGAACGCGCGAGTAGTGTGATCTATGCGTGTGCGAATCTATTCCGTTTTTTCTCTCCCGTGTTTCGATTAGTATTATTTGAAAATTTGAATGAGAGAGAAAGAGAGAGAGAGAGAGTGCGAGAGTGTGTGTGTGAGAGAGAGTGTGTATGTATGTGATTATCCTGTCGAATGACCTTGTTGATTTTCGAAAAATGTTCAATGCCCCTCCCCCCCCCCCCCCCGTTTTTCTCCTTCGCGTTCGTTGTTTATTTTAATCGCCGTTAATTGTAATCGTTCGTTTTTACCACTTGACTGATCTTCGTTTGTTCCTTCCGACGAAAATTTAATCTCCGAGCTACGAGGATTATAGCAATCCATGATTTTTCGCAGATCCTTCGATAGACTTGCGAGAGGAGAGTACAGTTGAACACGATCGAGATAACCAAACGATATTTAACGTTAAACAGATAGACGCGCATCATCTTCCGATGATCAAAACCTTCGTTCAATCCTCCGACCGCGACTTAGGCGCCGATTGTTCGATTTAAACCGCCGCGATTGTTCTTGATTCTCTTGTACGCTTCGTGGAAAATTCGGAGACTCTTCTTGAATAGCTCTGATCCACAGGACTCGATGTCAACGAAGCAGGATCTCTTGATCGCCTGTTTCCACCATTGTTGAAAATTTCTATTTTTATTACATACTAAAAAGTCCAGATCGAATCTCCAATTTTATAGTGTTTGAACCCATGATGTCTTTTTTGTTAAATTACGCGATTTGACACTATATGGTAAAACTACTTTAAAGCCTCGATTCGTCGAAGGGTATTGGGCTCCCAGATAAGGCATAAGAAGATGCCACAAAGTGAGTAACTTAGTTGCTGAAAATTTTCACGTTGTCTTAATGTTAGAGTATCCGGGTTCCTCGAAGCGAATCTCTTCGCAAGTATCTTTTTCGGCAATAATGTCTTCTTTTTCTTCGTCACTATCGTGGGATAGTATCCATTGGCTGTTACTGTGAGCACTATGTTCTGACAGTTTTCTATTTTTTGATGCCATTTAAACATTGACCCAATGTTTTCTGTATACTTTAACACACTGACTGCCGTGCAAACGTTTCAAAAAGTTGCATAAAATCAAAATAATTCTTCTAACCACATTGTACCATCAACTGTTCGCTTTTACTCTTCAATGTAGGGGTCAAAGTTGACCCAATTCTTCGTCTGTACTTTTTATTAATACTCTGATTGCCGTACAAACGCAGAAAAGTCCACAAACACATAATACTTCGTGTATTAAACAGAGCAATCTTAAACTTAAACTGAGAACTACCATTGGATTGTTCGCTTCAACCCTTCGATACAAGAGTCAAAAATGTCCCAATCCTTTCTCTATACTGTCTTTAAAATACCGACTGCCTAACGAACCAAGAAACTGCACAAAATCGCATGTAATACTATACAGTACTTTTCATAGTATCATAGCAATTGCTGTCTGCACCCAATTAGCACCATCAGATGGTAACAATCCTCAATTGACCAAAGGTCATCGCAACAAAAATTCAATTTCAACCCAGCACATAAAATGCTGTCACCGAAGTCAACATGTTAGCAAGTGTTCGATTTTGTTTCTTCCTAATAAATTCCGTACAAGCAACGAAGAAAATTTTCTTTTTGGAGCCTAATGAACGCAGTGGAAGGTTAACGAACAAGGAGCTCATTGAGACACCAGTATCGAAGTTGCCACTATCTGCGACTGTACTCTCTCTCTCCTTCAGTATTAAGTTCCCATTTCTCCGCAAAACGATTTGAGGTTCGTTGACAGCGCTTGTACATTCAGCCGCTTGTGTCTTAATTAATTCCCTCGTCACTGCCTTTTTACGTGAACTGCTTACCGGAGCGGTAACGACGGATTACGAACTGATTACGATCGATGGTAGGCCGTAGACCGGACGCTCGCGCGATCGAAGGATCAACGTTCGATCCTCTAGCATTAGAAACGTTTTTGTAAAGCGATCACCGTTCCGCAGGACCGATTCAACCTCCTGTCGATACCCTAAAATTGTCCACGACCATTTAGCAACAATTTACTTCGTGCTTTCAACGCGTATTTTCATGTCTCTTATTGTAAGTCGATTTGTGATCCAAGAAACTAGAAGTCCACAGCAATTTTGCTAGAATTTTCCTGTTTCTCGATGTTGAAAAAATATTCTGAACTAATTGGCAGACACTTGGTAGTATCGATAGAAGGATTAATTTCCCCGACTTCGACTCGAACGCGACTCTGTCAACGAATCTACCGGCTTCTGTGTTTCCGGGTCCCCTCGGGTCGTGCAACGGCGATCGCTGATCGATTATTAAGAAAAGAACCCTAACCGTTCGACTCCGATTTTAATGAAATTTTGTACGATGATAGTCGACAAGTCCTTGATTATGTATATCGAATATCTGTCGTGGCTGTTCGACAGTTTCGAAGATATTGAAAGTTGTATGCTCTCCTGAACATCCATTCACGGTTGAATTAAAATATTCTTTTTTGGGAAATTCTAACGTGTTAACATCTCGTGATGCGGGTTTATCATCGTTGTACATACAAAACGAATAAAACTATAATTATTAAAGTTATTCAACAGCAATGGCAAAGTTGGCCATTAGCCGACAAGCCAACACCTCAGGAATGTGATCCTGTCTTTCCTTTCAAGACTATTTTTTGAAAGAAGATATTTCAGTTCTTTTCTGATATAGAGCACAGTTCCGTCATCGTTAGCAAATTAAAATTTCCAGAAACCAAATTTTCAATTCAACAGCGATCCACACGACGTTCAAGAAGATGGTCCCAAAGGATGCCCACCCTTTTTCTTTCATTAAATGGTCTGCTAAATTGTACTAAGGTAAACCAACCGTACAGATAACAACTAAATAATAGCTTTCTATTTTTCTAAAGAAAAGTTACAAAAGGGTGCACAACTTAAGGGCTTGATTATCTTTGAGTATCTGTTTCGACTAAGAAACAATATTCTGTACACACGATTAAAGTCTCGTGTACTGTCGTCGTTCAGAAATCAACTGGAGTTGAAGTCGCAGTTAGGTTTCTTTTCTTCTCAGTGTCTTGTGGACGCCGACTAGCTTTACGTCTGTCGTTAAGAGATCCTTTCGTAGACTTTTGTTCACGTCGAATAGTACTGCCGTCTCGAGAATGTTTGCAACATCGTTGCAACCGCGGCTGGTTCCAACGTCGATCGGCTTCCGGCAGCCGTTTTGCGAGTCGTTTCCGGCTTCCGAAACCCTCGAGCATCGATCAACGCCATATTTAAATGCCAAACGACGTTCTCCGAGTGGTCCATGGGATTTCCATGACGAAAACAGTAGCAGGTCGAGTCCCATAGACCACCGTAATCGACCACCTTGCTCTTCAGAGACTGCAGATACTAATCTTCACGATCAATCCTTTACACTCGAAGCTGTACTCGGAATTGAAACGTTTCCTATAATTATTTCCTCGTACAGCTAATTCATTGCCATAGGGTTTACTTTAGAACGAACCTACTCAAACTGTTTTATTTCGTTGCAACGTTGTTTCGAAAAGAAGCTTTTGTTAGACTGTCCCCGACTTTCAAGTTCTTCTTTTCCGTATTGTTTCAGTATTAACGATTATATTGGATGGGAGAATAAATACTCTGTATGCCAATGAAATGAAAGTTGATATTATACATCAAAGTATATGTGAAAATACTCTTCCATTAACCTAAGATTGTGCTGCAATGTAATTTGTGGAAAAGATAACTGACAATTTTATTGCCGAAGCATCTTAAACAGTTGTTTTTGAGGAGTGCATTCGAGTGCAGGGGGTTGCAGCGAAGAAATAGCTTCACTCGAGAAGCTACTCGCACGCTGAAGGCTAGTCTCTCGGCAAGGTCACCGTTACGAAATACTCTATGTATATGGTTCTTTAAGTAGACGTTTTTTCTTACTATTAAACTTTATCGTGTAACTCACCGAGAGCTGATTAAAAGAGGAAGTTCGCGCGTCGCATAGGTCGTTTCTAAGCGTTCAAAGTCTACGCGACGCGCGAACGCATAATAATAATCGAGTGCAACATCATCCTCGTTTCTTGAGCATTCTGAAAGCAGAGTCGGGCAGAGATTGCTGGACTGCGGATTTTATGCATTTATGACAAAAATAGGAGCAACACGTAACAGCAAAAGCGTTGGTAGAACATAGAACTATCGTTCTATTATTTTCAACTAATTAAACCCAGAAGGGAAATCAATTTTTATTTTGCTCCGGTTTGTTGCAATTCAGGTAGAGAATTTTTATTTCGCTTAAAGGCTCCCACAGTATATTCGTCGCATGCGCGGTCGATGATGAAGCACCACATTACAAATTGCCCGACTCCGCCAACGAGGAAGTACACTCACAGACGCAAGAGAAACGAACAATCGTAAACTATGAAAATCGAAAAGGTGTTGCACCGCCGAACAACGCACCCACGCAAGACGTCAGGACTCTGTGTTTGCCCTAGAGAACCTAATCGACGCTGTCTTACAAAGAAAAAAAAAAACAAACAAACAGCAAATTTTAATGTTTAACACACAGTGTACGGTAGATTACGCCGCCCATGCTGACACGGTCTGCGATCGACCGCTAGCAGATTGCCAAAAGAAAAAAAAAATGATGAAAATGTGCTAAAAAAAAACGCAAAAAAAGAAAGAGAGAAGAGTACTTTCCTCGTATTGTATCGACACGTGGGAGCACAAAATCGTTGCGGTCTTTTTTCTAAGAAGGATTAGAAGTAAGTGTGTTGTCGCGTGAGAGGAAAAATAGCTTGTAGAGTGAATGCTAGATACAGACAAGAGAGTGAGAGAGAGAGAGAGAGAGAGAGAGAGAGAGAGAGAGTGCGCACGCGAGGAGATGATGATTTCCGCTCTATCATTATCGTATTTACATACAATGTCTAGTATAGTGGAAAGTAAGCTACGTTTTTAGCGTTAAGCGTCGACGTTCAAAACGGACGCGCGAAACAGTATCGTCGTCGCCGTCGTCGCCGTCAAGGGCTCGAGGAACCGTGCGATCATGTTCCCGTTTCTTCGTTCCCCTAATCTACCCAGCCTCTCCGAGGATCGTCGCGCTCCTGAAGAACACCCAATGAAGAGGAGAACCTTCTGGAGAACCTTCTTCGAGGTCCAGACGCTTCGAGCCGGAGAACGGGTGCCGACCGACCGAGTCCAACTCAACGGACTATGAAAAATTTCGAATTTCCTGTGACCACGAGTGGCGCAACGGAAAAAAACCCTCTTCTGGTGCTATTTTTATAAAGATGGTGGTCGGTGAGACTGGCACTCCTTCTCCGCGCTGACTATCGCGTCTGGGTTTTACGCAGGACACGCGTCCAGGACGAAGGAATCTTTCTACCGCTTTGTGTACGAAACTGCCAGACACCTGTTAACGATTCGTTCTTTTACAGGGTGGGGAAGACGCCGTGGCGTCTTTGGGATCTTGTTGAGTGGTACAGTTTGAGGTGGGACATCTGCTCGAGACGTTCGAGTCGAGAGAAGTGTGGCTTGGGGAGCGATAAATCTTTTTAGTAAGGTTCCTAGGGTGTAGAGGGTGATCTCGTTGATTTGTTATTTTGGCCTCAATGATTTGGGAGATGTGTGACGTTTCTAAATTTTTTGATAGTCGTACGACATCCTTGGAACCTTAGTAGTAAAGTATTAAGGCGTCAGTTTCTCTCATTTATGTTGAGAAAATTATAACTATGTACCCCTAGCTCTAATTTCTTAATAAGATTCTAGAGGTACTAAATTCTCTCTTCTCTGTTTAACAGTAGGTTCACGGGACGCGTTCTAATATTTTTCATTTACGATTATTGGGATTCTTTGGGCATATATTATTGAACAAATGCCCAAAAATTCTCGTTATTTTGATAAAGTAATGTAAAATAGTGATTTTTAGCGTTTCGTAAACCTAGTGTTAAAACATCACCTCCCATTTTAATCTCTGGTAGACGTGATCCTAAAATGTCTAGGACGTGTATATGACACCCTTGGAACCTTATTAGAGAAGAATTGAGAAATCGATCTCTACTAGTTGTGTTTAGAAAATTACAACTGTGTACTCCAAATGAATATTTTAATCAGATTCCATCGATGTCAAGTCTGTTTAACGCGTCAACCCCATTTCGATCTGTACTAAAATTTCTGACAAACCTATGACATCCTTGAAATCTAATTAGGGAGCTTGTAATTCACCAATTTCTCTCGGTTACGTTTATGAAATTCTGTTCAGGTGCCGCACACAATCAAACAAGATTCCACAGATGCTGAATGTAGTCTTGTCTGTGTCACCCTGGTTCCAACCCACGGTAGTCGGAGACCGAGCAATGTTAATGGTCCCTAAACCTAAGGAGAAGCTTTCGAAACGTCTAGTTTGTACGTCTGTAAGCTTACCAAGTTCTAGTTGTCAATACGTTTTTTAAAAAATAAACATTTTTCAAGTGTTCTCGAACTTGAGAATTTTCGGGTTTCGAAAGCGGTTGCGTTCTCCGCAGTCTAACGAATAGTTGCGAACGGGGACTCCGACTATGGGTGGTCGGGACAAGTTTCGAGTGGTTTTCGACGTAAGTTTCCGTTCGAGGGTATCGTTCTCGAGAGTTCTCTTAAATTCTCTGCTCAATATTCGGAGCGCCCATGACGTTCGAGCCGAGTGTTCTTCTTCGTTTCTTTCGCTGGACTTCAGCAGCCATTCCACCGGAAGCTTGGATTCTTGGAGGATCGCAATCTGTCTGTGTATGTGTATATCGTGTTTTGACATCGTCCAAGAATCCGTTTCTGTTTTCTGAAGGATGTCGGATATATGTATAATGTATATGTATTTCGATCGGAAAATGTGCAAGTACGCGAACGTGGTGTACACACGCCATCGACAATGGTGTTTTTACGATTCACCGTTTATGTTTGTTAAAATTAATTATTATTGCTATTACGATGATTACTATTAATATTATTATTATTATATTATTATAAAATGAGTGTATCACAGTTTAAATATATCTATTTTATATTAAATCATCGATCGCCCCGAGCGCGATCTCACGAGCATCGATCTCTGTTTATCTATCGAAGAAATCATTGGACCGTGCGAAACTCATTACCAATGTCCAATTGCTTGGTTGAAGAGATAAGAGGCCACTCGTGGTTGATACAATTAACGATAACGCCCACTTTATAACCACTTCTAATCATCAACAGTTGATCCGGTTATCTTTACCCCATTTGCGCATCACTCGGATTATTTGCTCCACTTGAGAATTCGACGTGTTTTTCAGAAGCTGTATCACCTCCGCCAGAAGCTCTCTGAAAACCGTATTTATCCTTCGTTATACTAATCCCTGTTTACATACATCAAGGGTGTGGACTGACTTCACGAGTGTGCTGGAGTGTGCGCCATACTCACACCAATCAGGTCAGCAGACGTGCATATATACGAGAATCGCAAGGGTTCCGAATACTACGCGTTCCGCCTTGATAATCCGAAGATGTGAATTTTTCGTGAATTCGCGCGCTAGATAAAAGATCAATCTAGCGTGTATAACCCCTCAGAAGTCCTACTTTGGCGTTTTCGAGGCGGAAATCGAAATACTGTGATTTCTCTATATATGTCGCCCAGACGTGGATGATAAACGTCGCAGAATTATCCCCACTACCGCGGGGTATACGCTGTATACACGACGCTGATAAGACCCGTGTTTTGACATATATTGAGAATTCACTGTACTTGGAACCTTTACGATTCTCATAAAGGTCTTCTGAATTCTCGATATGTATGCATATCTGCTGACCTGATTGGTGTAAGTATGCCGCACACTTGTGAAGTCAGTCTACACCCTTAAGGCCATTTGTTAACGCTGAACCTACCGGTCAAACGACCAGTTTCGTATATTTCACTTTACAATCGCGTTATTTTTATGAAGCGACCGATTTCAGTAATTTTTAGTGCTTGGTAGGTCTAGCGTTAAATGCTAGTTTAGTATAGTGCATCGGCAAACTGTGGATTTTTATTGACAGTCATCAGAGGCCCGAGTAACCGAAGTTCTATGTATCATTTTCGACTGATTCGAATGATTGAACGAAAAGATGTCAGGTGTCTTCTCTCTCTTTTTTTTTTAAATTGATTTAGAGAATTTTTATTTTTGCATAAATATCCACAGTTTCTAGATGAATTAGGAGACTCACTTCGGCTGTTTCTCAGCTACAATGTATTGAAACGTGCCGCAACAAGCACCGCGTTTCCCTTCCCAATGTTCAGGAGTGGGATCCATTCTTTCCAACATATCAAAAGCTTTTGCTGCATACCAAAATTCGCCAACCTCGTAGCAATCGTTTGCAATTAATTGCAGTAAATTGAACGACTCCCTAGACGTGTCCATTTTTAGGTACAGATTCCACGCCAGCTGAGGCTTCTTATTCATTATATCTGGTAAAAAATGGTCTCGTTAAATCGTTCACACTAAATTATCGAAGATGACATGAACAAAGGAGACCTACAGCAACGAGCGAGGATGCTGATGTAAATATAATCGTTTTTATACTTCTGGTTTCGAATGGTCAGAAAAGCTTCCTCCGCCTCCTTGAAATAGCCAGCTGCAGCCTGAGCCTGAGCATAATTAAAATTGAAATAATCCTCGTCCTCGTTCGAGAAGTAAGTTTTGATCGAATTTAGGTACATCAGAACGTCTTCGAATTGATTGCACAAGAAGAAGGAAGAGGCCATGCACTGTCTACCGTGTATAGTATCGCATTCCGACGCCGATTTGCCAACTTGTTGAAAGTATTGATTAGCTGTTTTTATATTGTCCCGCTGAAAAATAAATTGTATATATTAATTGTTGTAGTTTTTCGAAATTCATTTCATCTCTGAGAACATACGGAATTGGTTTCTTGACCCATCACAGCGTTGACTATCCCTTTTAAAATGTACTCCTGAGGAACCGCTGGCTCGAGGTCCTTGATTAAATCAAATGCCTCTCGAACGTCGTCCTGTTTCAAATAGTAAATCACTAAATTGAGTCGAGCCTCGGGAATTACGTCCACTAAATTTGGCAAAATTTGCAGCGCCCCTTCTCCACCCTTAAACACCTGAAACCAATTTTAGTCCATAAATACAGTATCGTGTTCTTCGTGTTACTTGAAACTTCTCCAAAGAATATTTAAATCAAATAAATATTTAGGGGGTGACACTAAAATAGTACTTGAATGCAATAGTACTGTCCTCGGACTATATTCTCTGAAAATTTCATTTAATAATCTGTAAAATTAACAAAGTTATACATTCGAGATTGACAGCGCTTCGAAATTTTGAACACTCATCACGTAACAGTGTTCCCAAAAAATGAATATTTCTCGAAAATTAATAGTCCGATCCGGCTAAAATTTGGCACAGAAGTTCCATATAGAGCTGTCTAGATTCTCTGATAATTTTTGTTTGTTTAAACATCGCTGTTAATTTTTTTAAAATAAAAAACGGATAACTTTTACCTCGAGAATCGTGTTTCCCGTGTAAATCAATCTTTGAAGTATTACTCACGACTGTGTTATGGCGAATAACATCGTGACTGAAGCTCAACGAGTTCGACATCTTGTCGATCAACGGTTTCATCTCGCTTTGAGCAGCGGTTCCATTGTACAGGCGAAAATTGTTGCAAGCTTTCAGGTTGATAGCGATCGCACTGTCGGGATACTTTTGCAGGTAAACTTGAAGAACTTCCTGAGAAACGTCATAGTAGTCCAATTTATAGTAGCACAATGCAACGTACACGTTCAGCGCGAAATACTCTCTGCAAACACGAAAGCAAGAGCATTCAGATTAAATCATTATTCTGCGGACTTTCATTAAAAATGTTACACTTATTTAGAATTTTTGGTGAATTGTGCTTTTTAACATTTTCGGAGTTGATGGAACAGGATGAGGAAAGGAAGGGGTACCTGGAGTCCCTTAAAATCTTAATTACACGCAACGCTTCTAATATATTATGATCCCACTTTTCTTCGAGACTGGAATCGTCAGTGTCCGAGTCCGAGTCCCTAGACAAAGATTTCAATTCTAATACAATATTTTCACCGAAACTACTTAGGTACACCAACGCTGGAAAGTACGTGAACAATTCTAATTTCCTGTAAATCTGTAACACAACTGAATAAAATGACGTCTACCGTTGAATTCTCTATGTACATATTTCGCTCAATAATGTAACTATTTAAATCCTGTGAATGCTCTGAAGCGTGTTTACTGGTGCGAAAAATATAATGCATAAAATTCGACGATGTTCATTAACGATTTCGCAACAATATTTAGGCGATTGCGATTAAGAAAGTCGTGTTCGCGTACTTTTCAGCGACAGTGTATGCCGTCGCTGTCGGAGTCGTCGAGCAAACATTTCGATTAAATTCTAAACATTTCCGACAGTCGGCAAACGAGACGACGCGTTCGATAAGAACCTGTTCTCCAGCAGAATCTTTTTATAAACGTCGATGGCTTCTTGGTAGTGAGCACGGAGGTAGTGAATGGATGCTAGACTGAGCTGATCCTCGATTACGTCCTGCAGCTTGTGATTGTACTCCGCCAGTTTCGCCTCGTTGTCCATCTTGTGGGCCAGGTGGAACAGAAGCCTGTTCTTCAATCGACTCTCCGGAGCATCCTCCAAAACTCTTTGAGATTCAGGGTACATGCCGAGGTAGAAATAGCAGCAGGCTAGGTTCGTCGACAGGTCCGAAGGCGTTTGATCCTTGGCCTTCAAGTTCTCGTAGATGGTGGAGGCGCGTTTGTAATCTCCCAAGTGAAAAGCGCAATAGCCCATCCATGGTTCGGTGTCTAAATTGCTCCCAGAGCTGCTGTTGAACTCCAAAAGTGTCAGAGCGCCTGTGTAATCACGTTTCTCCAAGAACTCCTCCAATTTCGGTATCCTCTTCTCCGACGCCGACTTCTTCACGCCCTCCGAAGAGGCCGGCTTCGATCTTGACAGTATCTGTCGCAAGATTTCACAGTGAGTATCGAGAGAATATCGAAGAACAAGTGTTAACAGTGCTAGGGATTTGATGAACAAAATTATTTTGGTGATTTGTCACGCGGAGAAATTAAAATCGAAAGAGAGGAGAAAAGTGCAGCGCACAATGTTATGTTTACCATTTTCGGTTGCTAGTAGTTACTGGCTATCGATTGCCACGTGCCAGGAGGTAGAGAGTTAAGTATGGAACTGTGTTTGAGATTAAATGTTAATCTTAAATATTAATTAATAAATCGATTCGCGAGATTTATGAAACTCTGCAAATTTCGTTTAGAATTATCGATTTCGTTGCTGTTCATTGCCACGTGCAGAAGGGGAGTATTAAATTTAAAATTGTGTCTTAATTTAAATATTGATCTTTATGAAAATATTAATAAATACATTTATAAATAAATTGGTAAAATAGTTTGTAAAAATGTGCTAATTTCAATTTAAATTAAACTCTGTGTGACTGTCTGTAGATGTCAGTACAATGGCGGTAATATTTAATTCTTGTAGTCAGAAAGTACTATTCTTCCTCTTCTCTTTCTATATAAATAGTACCCTATTTTTAATTAACGTTACTATGTTGTAAAATAAACAAAAATTGTTTTAATATAGTTGAACGTTTCTCGGTCATTTTGAGATAATAAGAACGTCGTCTGAATAAGTTTATCAACCTAAAAAATAAATTCAAACAAAAACATTCATTGATATCGTAATCTTCGTGCTCTTTTGGTTTCGTATACTTTAACGAATCTGTGACATATAGACAAATTATCGTTATTATATAATGCCTATTAATAGTTTGAACCCCGCCAGTAGTATTAAAATTTAATTACTTAGTGAATTGAAAGAATTTCAACAATTTATTGAATGTAATATTACTAAGACAATACCTGCATATTTTTAAGAAGATTTAGTGATAAACATTATGCAGTGAAGTATGTTTTCAAGTAATTACAATTGAAGAAGTATTCCCACATTTTTCTCAGAAATTACAAAAATAATTAGGGAAACATTTTATTAAACAATGACCTACAATAAATCTGTGCAAAAGATCGTGAGAAAATTTAGTAATAAATATTGTCACGTCGAGTACGAATTATTATTATTATCGAACGGTTTATGTATTTAATGAAGAGTTGTATAGCTATATTTTTAAGAAAGTGTTCTCAGCCTCTGTTTTTTCCTCGGAAATTATGAAAATAATTTGAGAAATCTTTTATTAAATAACGATCCGTCGTGAGGTAAAGCCGTGCATAAAATTGATTACAGTAAGTTTACACAATGCCGGAGAGAAAGGATTCCGAGCAAAAAGGTCCATTCGGATTTATGGCAGTTACATTATAGCAGAGAGGATATGAGAATGTTTACGCCCGGGGTTTTTGTGCCTTCGGTATAGTGCTGCCCTCACACTAAGTTTTAGCCTGGATCTTATCCTCTCTGATTATAGTCTTCGTTGAAAGACTGAGAACTCACAGCAGAACACGACGGACCGTCGTGGAGGTTATATCGTCGGTACTGTCGTTGCATTTATTTTCGTAATGTTGGAAGGTGTCAAGCATGTTTTGTTAGTGCTGTCCGGTAAAGGTGGTGTCGGAAAGTCAACGGTCAGCACTCAGTTGGCCCTAGCGCTCAAGGAATCCGGATTTCGAGTGAGTTATACAGTGTTTTACACGGGATTTCTAGGTTAGGTCGCTCATATGTCAAAATGTTGTAGGTGGGTTTATTAGACGTCGATCTTTGCGGACCAAGTGTGCCTTACCTGTTGAATTTGGACGGCAGGGATGTCCACCAATCACCTGACGGGTTTGTTCAACAATTTCGATAAATAATTTGTCGTTTCATGAAAGAAGTACGCTTTCCAATTTTTTTTAATAATAATCGCAGCAGTACTTTCCGTGCGTCACGATTGCTCGATTATTTGCTATAATTTTATGCTCGTCGATACTCTGCTGAAATCTATGCAAATATATTTTTAACTCGGTTTTTAACATACACAATCTGTATTACTATTTTATTTTCTGTCCTGTCTACCTATTACTCGGTAGAATTTTATTTCCTAGATATATTTTTACTTTCACGTGATCGATAGTAAATGCTTTATTTACTGTTAATTATTAACATTGATTGTTGTAGATGGGTTCCAGTGTACGCCGACAAAGAGCAAAGGTTGGCAGTCATGTCGATAGGGTTCCTGCTAAAAAATCAGGACGATAGCGTCGTCTGGAGAGGCCCTAAGAAAACTGGCATGATCAAGCAATTTTTAACTGACGTTATCTGGCAGGACATTGACTACTTAATTATTGATACACCACCGGGAACCTCGGATGAGCACATCACAGTAATGGAAAACTTAAGGTAACATCAGAATGCGTTCTCTGTTAATATTTTCATTCATTTTTTCCAGGATTATATTGCTTTACGAATTTGCCTCTTGAATAACAAAATGTTTGGCACTGAAGTGTCATGTGCTCTTGAGCGTTCACATGTGACTGTGATTAAGAATCATGTGATGTCCAAACGGAACGTAACTCTACTGAGATAAGCTATTGGTCATGAGATTGATAAGCTCATATATTTTGCTGGAATGCACGCTAGAAGAGGAAATACCACAAACATTCTATTAGATAATAATGCTCTGTCCCATATTACAGTATGAGTTTCTCTGTCGTTTTTTCCTCAAACAGTGTTGCACTAAAAATTGTTACATGCCTTTTTATAATATATACCCAAAAAATTAAATTTGGTTAATAATTCCACATGGATGCATCTTTACAATCTCAATAATCGTAAATTAAAAATATTAGAACACGTTTTGTAAGCCTAGTGTTAAATTTTGCTTTTTTCAAAAAAATTAAGATGACACATAGCAATAATTATAGAATTATAAAATAATTGAATGTTATCCTAGAAACGTGGAAGAGTCTCGAGAATTTTTTAAAACCCAAGAACCTAAAGAAAGTTACATGAGCAAGACAGTACAATGTGCAGACAAAGCCAGTAAAAATAAGGTTACAACCTGGGAGTTAATTCGTATTGATTAACATGAGCTAAAAGAAGTCGTATGGATCTTAGCAGCTGATAATCGAAGTCTCTTAGAAATGTATACCGCCATATGAGATGGAAGAAGTATTTTCTAATGAACGGATATTTTTATTTGATCCCACAGGAACGTGAAATGCGACGGAGCCCTTATAGTAACCACCCCACAAGCAGTCTCTGTGGACGATGTTCTCCGAGAAATAACATTCTGTAGAAAAACGGGCATTCACATATTTGGCATTATCGAGAACATGAGCGGCTTCGTGTGTCCTTCGTGCTCGGTTAGTAAAGGAACCTTGTTTGTTCTTGAAATCTTTTTATTATTTTTTTTTACAGAGAATAATCGTTTCAGGAATGCACGAACGTATTTTCCGCGGGCGGAGGTATTGCTCTGTCAAGAATGGTAAACGTACCATTCCTCGCCAAAATACCCATCGAACCGCAAGTAGGTAAACTTGCAGAGACTGGCCAAAGCGTTTTGGTAACTTTACCGGACAGCCAGGTGGCACAAGTATTCCGGAAGCTAGTCGAACAACTTACCAAAAGCAAGGAAGCATAAGAGTGAGACTGTGAATTGCAACCCGTACGATTCCGTTTCGAAATATAGTACTTGTTTGTGATGTTAAGGGATCTCCTCGATTTACAGGGTTGAACGAGAATTTTTGTTTCAGATATATTTTCTTAAAAAGAACCATATAATCCGTAGGAGTTTCTCCGAAAAGAGATTCCAAAAGTTGTTGCATTTTTAGGAGGAAGATCTCTTAAACTAATCTTTAGTCTTTTGCGAGTTGTTTTTATTTTGTTTTATTAGAGATGATGCGAATCAATTTGAAGATATATTTTCTCGTGGAATAAAATATATACATATATAATATACGTATCTCATAGTAAAAAGGTAACTGTAAAATTGTTGTAAAAATAATTCGTGGAGTCGCAAAGGGTCGATCTGAACGGCATCCTAAATTATGGATATACAAGTACAAATACAACGAGTAGTTTTACACGATAGCATTTACGTGGGATACATGTTACTGGATTGTTCTTTGCACTTGTAAAAAAAATATACAATAGAAAAGAGTGTGCAGTGTGTGTGGTCAGCGATAGAGAAATGGGTCATGAATTTGGGAAAACGTGATCATTTTGTAAACTTGATAAAAATAGTGAATCTTTTCGATGCAATAATGACACTATATTTCGACTAAAAGACTCGACTCATTTCCTATCGTTGACTGTAACATTTTATCCTAAATCAGCGTCATCGAGAACGCGTAGGAATATATCGTTCTGGTTTTTGTACAAAAATGTGAATATAGATCAGCGTTCCGTTGTATGACGAATATACATCGAGATCTTTATACATTTACGCGTCGCTTTATTTACAATGTTTCCAAATTCGTAATTACCTATTAATTATTTACAATTTTTAACTGCTGCGCACGAAGGTGGAGGTTAAACAGGATAGGAAGGAAAGAGAGGAGAGGAGGAATAATCTGAATAAGAAGAGGGATACAGAGAGAGGGAGAAGTCTTAAAAGAGGTGGTGAAGATGGTGTGGGAGAAGATGGGACTGCAGGTGGATGGAATAAAAGAGATAAAAAGGATTGGGAAGGTAGGAAATGATGGGAGTTGGATAGCGTTGGTGAAGATGATAGATAGGGAGCAGAAAAGGAAAGTAATGGGGGAGAGGAGTAAACTATAAAAGGACAAAATGAAAGGCTTGATGATGATTAAACGGAGAAGGAGAGGAGAGTAAGGTAGAAAATTGAAAGGGAAGCGGAGAAGGAAAGAGTGTACAGGTGGACTACATAAAAATGTGGGTCAACGGAAAGATAAAGCAATGGGACGAAATAAAGAGGAGTGTGTGTGGATAGGAGAATGAGACGTGGGAACATGTATGGGAGGTACTTATGCATAAGGTTGGATGAGGGAAAAGGATGGCAGGGGAGGATGTGTAGGAAGTGTTGGGAGATGACGGGTAGGGGAGGAGTGCAGGGAAGGTGCGCCTGGAAGGAGAGAATGTGAATAAAAGAGAAACATTGAGTCAGGAAGGATTAGGATAGATGATGAGCGACTGGAAGAGGGGTCCCCCCGGTTAAGGAAGGGGGGTGTGTTTTGAGGAAATAGTTTTGAGTTAGTTATTACCTTTTTATCTCTCTCTTTCTTTCGTTTAATTTAGTTTTCTTTTTACTTTTAAGCTGTATATATAGAATAAGTAGGTATAAGCGGTAGATATAAGAACTAGGAAATAAGATAGCTATAAGGTTAGGGTAAGAGCGGCGTGAGAAGGAAAGCCGGAAAAAGGAGCGGGTGATATAAGAATTTTAACCCTGAGGAGAACAATAAAGTATCTATCTAACTGTTGCGCACGTGTTTGAGAAATAAAAAAATATATATTTTTCTGCTATTTTTGTACGATCCCATAGACAGTCGGAAATACTTTCTACTCCAATCGTTTTTTGTAAGCGGCCCAAAGTTCCTGCTTGTATACCAACGCGGCGACCAACTTGTCCTTTGCCTCGGTGATACCTCTACCAACGACAGCCAAGTCTGCTCCAGAATTCACAACCGATTCTGGAGTGTTGTACTGTTGTCCCAAGTCGTCCGAACTTTGGGTAAGCTTCACTCCAGGCGTAAGCTGAATCAGACCTGGAGTCTTGAATATATGCGACTGGCAAACGATTCCGGTGACCAAGTTTGAACTGTGTGCGATCGACACCGCGTTCGCTACGTACTCGTTGTTTGTTAACGCGCCCTTGGAGGACATCTGCGCCAATATAAAAATACCACGCGGTTGATTCTCATTTTCCAAGACCTTACTAAGCCCATCTACAATACTTTTTCCTGCCACCGCGTGCACAGTAACAATGTCAGCCCACTCCGCGATCTTGTAAATGCCCTTCTGATACTGTAAGGACACCGTGTTGCCAATATCGGCGAACTTCCGGTCCTCCATTATAAAAAAATCATGCTTGCTAGCCAACTCTTTCAAACGTTTTATAAAATCATCGCTGAAGTCCTCTATGATATCCACGTGTGTTTTCAGCACCACGATGTGTGGTCCTACCAAATCGGCTAATTCCAAAATAGAGTCCGCTTTAGTCAAGTCCGCTGCCAAGCACAAAGTCGATTCCTTCGCTTCCATTAGGTTGAACAGTATTGTTGCCATCTCATTTTTAGTCTTGGTAGCGCGAGAGTGGAATGGTATCTTCAGTCTTGATTCTAGAACTTTAAAGGAAAGTTATTTAATATCTTTTGAAAGAGAAAATTTTCTGAAAATATTTACCGCGAGGAGGAATAACAGGAGCTTGGAACTTCAATAAATAGTCTGTTACTTCCTTTACATCCTTTGGCAGGATCTTGTTGGATTCCAGAAGGTAAGCCATGATAGTGGTGATCGAGTACAGACTCCTCATGTTTATGCCATGGGCTTCGACGTTCTTTTTGCCACCCTGTTCTCTGTCGATCACGACAAAAGCATCAGTCACCTTCAGGCCTTCTTTTCTCAGAGTTTGTACGGTCTCTATAATACTGCTACCACTAGTGACTACATCCTCGATGATCACACAATTGTCTTCCTCTTCAAAGTAGCCTTCTATCATTTTCATCGTGCCATAGGCTTTTGCCTCTTTCCTTTTGATTAACATGGGGATGTTAGAATCAACGGAGATTAAAGTGGCCAATGGCAGAGCTGTGTAAGGTACACCGCAGATCTGGGATATGTTTGTGCAGCCCTCTGAGAACGTCCACAGTGCCTTAGCCAGTCGAGCCTTAACAATACCAAAGAATATAAACAATTTTACAATTACACAAATGATAAAGTGTTCGATCAGTAGAATTTTCTAAATCAATTCTCATACCATAATTTTTGGATAGGAGATTATCACTCTCAAGTCAAAGTATACTGGAGTTTTTAAACCAACTTTGGTCACAAAATCTCCAAATTTAAGTGCGTCGATTTCGAAAAGCGCAACAGCAAGCTCCTTTAATTCCGCGTCCATCGAACTCGAATTTTCGAACATGATTTCTGCCTCCCAAACACACGTGGTTCTCTGAAAACGTGATACGCAGGACGTTCTTTAAATAATTAAGGTTAACCTGTTGAGCATGGTTACTTTTATTTCGTGTTATACTCCTAATTGGTAGGCTGTTCATTTTATGATAAAAATAAATTGCGCAATACGTACAGTATGTTTATGTTTAATGTCAGAAGTAATAGATCGAAGGCCCTTCTACTGTACGATCGGAACAATTGTTTCTCACAGTGATCACTGATAATACTGCCGAGATTCTGCGACAGATCGACTCCGTTGAGAGATAAGGAATTTAATTTCTTTCCCGCGCCATCGCACGGCTGTTTTTTATATTCCGAATATCACTTTCTAATTATTTTTAATTTATTTGTAAAAATTCTACGTGTGACAAGCAAGCGTAGGTCCGCAGTCCAGAAATTCAGAAAATTATGAAACTTTGAGGATAATTAAAGCATGTAAATTCATTCTAAGGGTTTCAAATCATCCCCTCAAAATTTCTGTTGTTTTATTTTGCAACTCGCAAACCGTGAGAGATAGAAAAGAGAATCCTAAAACAATATCTTTGCTTGCAAGTCAATATTAACCGATTTTACGGAACGGAATACGGGACGGAAAAATTCGTAAGACGCACCAAATAAATACATCGAGTATATTAATAATATTTCTTTATTTCCTTTAATCAATATTGCTGTCGGTATAAGTGAAAACTCGATGCTGATCGAGACGTTTGAGAACCGGTAAAAACGAATTACCGCACCACGTGCGATAACATCAAAACTCCAGTGTTTTTCGCTTACAACAGACTTGTTTTATTTGTTTCCCCAACCCCATAGACCTTTAACGAATCCTGTAAGACCTGCCTGGCCGCCCTTCTTGGCCTGGTCTCCTAATTTCTCGCTCAAATCTGGGAACTCGACCATGTTAAAGGCCAAGTCAAAGAACAGTGGCTTGCAAGGGATAGGATGCATGGATGGTGGTAATTTATAAACGTTCGGTTGCTTCGTCAGAAGCGCAGCGTCCTCTCTGTACTCGTGTAGACGTTCGTACAGTGGCTTCTTCGTCTTTGTGTATTTATTGGTGCCGGGTTCTACTTCTTGTCCTTCTTCGAGTACGCTGTGCGCGTGGGCGGCGTACTTAGCACCCTCTATGGAAGTCTCCAGTTTCTGTAAAGCCTCTCTCAACGACTCGGGAAGCATTTTGCCATAATTCAGTGCGTCTTTGACGTGCTGCGCGGATCTCTGATACAGAGCCATGGCTTCTCTCCATCGGTGAAGGTTCGCCAACGACTGGGCCATGTAGTAACACCTGAAGGCCCTGTAGCTTTTCGTCTTGGCTTCCTGTTCCTGTACGAACTCCTCGTCGTCCTGCAGCTGCGAGATCTCCACAAGATTGTGCAGCGCCGCCTCGTATAGTCTCACGATGTCCTGTGGCTTCGCTTTGGCGGACTCCTCAGCGGCCTTGATCAGCGCCAGATTCCTCTCCAGGGTACGCGACAGCCTAATGTATTGTAGATAAGTGATTAGGTGCTGTGAAGGCGTCAGCTTGTCGTTGTCCTTATTCTTGAGCTCTGTCTTGAAGAAGTCTCTTACAGCCGAGATCGCGTCCTTACAGTCTATCAGGTGCGCTTCCAGTAGATCGATCTTGGCTTGATTCGTGGTTGCTTTGTCCAACGTTTGATTCAATCTAGAGTCCGCTATTAGCAGACCCGCTGCTCTAGGCGGCACTGTACCACAGGATTTACCGCGCCATGTAACCTCCTCCGTGTTCGCCTGTTTCTCTCGGGTTTGGGCTATCAAAGAGTCTAAGCTAGCTAACAGCTCTCCGCTCAATTGACCTCGCATTTGCATTAAGTCGTCTATGGCAGTGGTATCTCCGATATTATAAGCGCAATATCTAAGACTGGGAGCAAGTTCCTCTACCCTGGCGTTGTACATCACTTGCTCGAGCTCCGATAATGCTGAGGCCAGCTTCCCATACACTACCTGAGCTTTCTTCAGATTCTCCATGGCTTTCTTCCATAATTGTAGTTCGAAGTGCAAGGAACCATGTATCCAGGCAACGTACGCTTGAGCTTCTAATTTTGTACGCGCGTCGCAGTTGATATTCTAAAATGAATTAGGGAATGAGAATACTGTTGAACAGATTTTAATGGTTTGCTTATGCCTCGATAATCATTCTTATAGAGTTTTTCTTTTTGTATTACCTCTATCAACTCCTGTAGCTGTAGGGAATATGTAGCGGCTTTCCTTAGTCTAGATATCAAATGAAATTTTTTCCTGGGCTCTGTGTTTGACTCTTGTCTGAGCTGCATAGCATAACTCCAGGCACGTTCTGCCATCATCAGGGGTACTTGCAGAAATTTGTCATCCCTAACCATCACAGGAATTATATCTTTCCTTTTGAAGTGACGTCTGTCCCCCTGTGGAACTTTTAATACTTTCCTCAGGCGTCTTAGCCTTCTAGAACAATATCCACGGTATCGTTGGTAGTCCCCGTGTCTCAACCCATGTTGCTGCTGTGCTTCTTTGATGATTTTTAAGACTATTCAATTGTTAAGGAATCTAACAGTATTGCTAAAAAATCTAGAGGTGCGGGCGCTCTAAACAACTGCATTTAATGTTCAATAGTGTTTAGAACAATTGCAGCTCAGGGAAAAAGGTAAAAAATATAGTAAACATGTGAGACAAAAGATGACGAAGCCATTTATCATTAATTGTAATTAAATAGGGCGGTGGAAAATGTTATTGCTACGGAAAAGATAAATAAAAAAATTGTTTCAGTCGTTAATAAATAATTTGTATTATATTCAGATCCTTCGTGGAGTAGCGAAAAAGATCGTTCATATATATTTTTTTTATTATTACAAGGATATACAATAACAATGGGTGCGACATGACAAACGGAGGTTAGGAAATGACATATGGCAATCGGAGAATGACCGACGCGTGCAGTAAGCATGTTCAAAAAGGATACTTTCCAGCGAGTACGTCTTCTGTTCCTTCGGCCCTGTAGCGTCATTTGCTTGGTTTTCCTTGAACAACTCGGTATTCCTTTGCTCGACCACCATCGTCTCGCAACCACGTATCCAATTTTCACCAAGCCTCTGTCGCTACGAACCCAACAATCACAAAATAACTATAACTATAGTTGCATGACGCAAGGTGATACCAGAGAGGATATGAAATTGCTCACGCTCGGGGTTTCGGCGTTCCCGATACAGTGCTGCCTCCTACTCATTTTTAGCATAGAACAGAACCTGGGTAACTTTTTAGCATGGAACAGAACGCACACACCGACGAAATATATATAAAGACTGCCAGCCTTACGGGAGAATGTGTCGCTCGAAAAATACGGTGTTTTCTACCGCCCTCTAGGATAGATTTTGGCTGGAGTAAGAAACAGAAGGCCAACGACGGTATCTCGTCGGTGCAGAAGACCACTAAGGAAATTCTCGTCGGTGAGAAGGTGAATCATCACGGAACCATATCGATTATCAAATGTAATATTCTCCGACCAGAGTTGGGCAAAATATTTATCTAAATAAAAATTTCGAATAACGAATAAAAGATAAAAAAATTTTTATTTCCTTATTCGAAGCTTCGAATAAAAAAAGTATCTTTATTCGACGAGTATCGAATAAATAATTTTATTCGACGAGAATTTATCCGACGAAAAAAGATAATTTTTTTTATTCGCAGTGGATTTATTCGAACTTCGAATAATTTTTTCATCTTTTATCTGTATTTTCTATTCGAAGGCTTCTAATAAATCTTCGAATTACTTTTACCGAGCGCCGAGATTCAAAGACCCAGCGACGACAAACGACATACAATGTAAGCGGATGGAGAATCGCGCACGAATGAAAGTTTACACTTTTAGATTTATCAATATATCCTCACAAAATTGAGACGAGCGAATGGAGGGGATTTTTCTGATTAAAATGTGGTCAAATTCGAGTGTAATCGAACAAGTTTCATTGATACGTAATGTTACGATAAATATTACAATTTCATTAAAGACGGTCCAAATGATGTCGTGTTTTGACTCATTTTGATCGGGATTAGCTCTAAAACTCATTCGTATTAACAATAGTGTTCTGATTAAAAACATAAAAGCATAAATTGCTAATAACGCATGATCCTCCATCCGTTTACATTGTATGCCATATGGCAGTAGCTTGGTCTTCGACGTTCGTCGCTCGTCGGCCCTCGTCGAGCGTCGTCGCCGTTTATTCGTCGAGGTGGCAAAAGTTATCGGAAGATTTAGAGCCCGCGGGCTCGGGCACCTGCCCGGGCTGCCCGAGCTGCCCGCATGCGATGTTGGCCTTTATTTCATATCGTGTGACACGAAACGGTATAATGTGACTGGCGTACTCCTACATCTCGTCTGTGATATTGGTTCCACAATATTAGTTCCGACCGATACGGTAGGATGTGACACAAAAATGATAAGGGGGCTCCAAAGCCCCGCGGACGTGAGACAAAAAAATACATTGGGTAATTGGTCTACTCCTGTACCTCGTCTGTGGTTCTACTCCTGTACCTCGTCTGTGATGTAGGTAAGATGATGCAGTTTCTGGTCCAGGATGAAAAGATGATGCAGGTTCTGGTCCAGGCTAAAAAGATGATGCAGATTCTGATCCAGGCTAAAAATTAGACTAGGGGGCAGGACTACACCGGGGACACTAAAATCCCGGGCGTGAGCACTCTCATTTCCTCTCTGGAACTACTAACAACATTTCAGTAACAATTTTTGTCAGATTTTGATTGTTGTTAATTAGCTATTAACAATTTTTATAGTCGTTACTTCTTTCTCCTATGCTCCTTATGTGTAAGACAAGGAAGAATGGATTGTGCGACAAGGATAGACAGTTTTTAAAATTTCGAGGCGCCATCCGTGAGAGAAACGATGTATTAGTTAGCCAACGACCAGTTTCACAAGATTAACGTCCGATGGCGTCACCGTCGCCCAGATATTTTAGCTTTTCCTAATAAAAAAAAATGATAAAGTCAGTAGAGTATTTATAAATAACTCACGATTGGGTAACAATTTATAATCACTGGAAACTGGAATAGGTATAATACACCTTCAGCAACTTTCACAATATACTTTCGATCATATTTTGTGTGTAACTAAATAGTTATTTAGCATTATTCGAACCATTAATCCATAATAATCTGAAATAATTTTACAAGTTCTTAATAAACAATTAATTTCCTAATTTCATGGACTTAACGAATGCACTTTTACTATAAAAGAAAACAGATCAATGCCATAGCTACATTCCTAGTACAATTTTGTACACGTTTGATTCCGAATTAATTAATTATTAACAATTTTTTGAGAACCGGTGAGAACCTCACCGCTGGTGGCATGTTTAGTATGTCTATCCTTGACGCACGATCTACCTCTCCTCGTATAACACATTAGGAGCATAGCAGAGAGAAGTAACGACTATAGAAATCGCTAATAACTAATTAACAAGAATCAAAATCTGACAAAAATTGTTACTGAAGTGGTGTTAATAGTTCACTCTAGATTATTCGATTACAAATCTCCACAAATTACGTCTGCGGAGTGAGAAAACTAATTATTTGTAGGACGGTTTTAAATTATTTCTGGTAATTTCGAGAAATTCGCGAACAAAATAATTGACAACTATTTAATTGTGAACAAATTTGAAATCAAAAACCGTATGTGGAAGTAGCTGAAAGTCCATTTTACATTGTCTCATTACAAATGTTTGTAAATTGTTTATGATAATCGACCTATTAATGAATTTTCTCTTGCGTTGATTGGCTAGAGAGAGGGACTCGTCGTTTGTCTGCTTTCTTCGCCGTGAAATCATGTCTGTGCTTGTCGGATACCTCCTCTTTTGTCGTGTTCGCTTGATACTTACCAGGAGATTCGAAGCGCTGTGACAAAGGAGGTGGCGCGAGCGAGACCTCTTCTGTCCTTGTTGCACACTATCGCTGTCCTTGTCTTACAGATTATACGTACAGGGAAAGCTAGTTCACAAACCCACCACCGTTGCGCCACTGTTTCTCTATCTATCCTTGTCGCACAATCGACTCTCCTTGTTTTATGCATGGTAGGCATTAGGAGGACAAACAAACGCAGCCAAAATTGCCGATAACTAATTATTTAGGCTCTGAATTCATTGGAAACTGGTACGTGAAAGGTCATGGAGATTCACACCAGATTTTCCAACTGTAGAAGTACGTTATTTCGTTAGAGAAAATGGTATAAAAATTACTTTTATATTTAATACTTCCTTACGTAGTACTTTAGGAATACTTCAAGAGGATCTTTTGGGAGGAAAGGCAAGAGGGCCTTAAGGCGATGCTGTGAGGACGTTGGGAAGAGATTGGAAAAGAATCTTTAGGAAGAGATGATGAGCTTTAAGGGAAGGGGTGGGGACTTTGCGAAAGGATACGAAGAGAGTCCTTGGGTGATGACTTTAATGGAGTGAGGGTAAGGATATGGGTAAGCATAAGGCAAACTTGGAGCCTGAAAGGGTTGGGAAGAATCAGAGAACAGGTCCAAGGAGGGAAGGAAAGGAAGGACAAGGGCAAGGGTGAGGATAGGAACCAGGTCCAGGCGCAGAAAGGACTTAATAGTAAAGGTCCTCCATAGACCTCGAGTGACTTTGAGGAGACCCTGGAGGCCCTTCATTTAAATACATGCACACGTTATTCTGTCACAAAAATAGAACAATATTGTGCAGAACTCCAGTCAGCAATATTATCACGACACAGGTTCGCGAAGTAGGAAGTGTCGGCATCCGATCAAATTCTATCGTCCGGCGACTTACGTTGAACGCATGACGCGCTCGACATAATCATCGCATCTGCACTTAACGTTTCAAAATAAGATTTGATTGCGAACACGTATAATCGAATCGATGGAACAACCTGCATGCCAAGGGCACAGGTGTACTGTCACTGTTCCGCTTTGTTTTACCACGAAAAAAGGACAGAAGGGAGAAATCGGATGCTCCCGAGTCACGTGACTGTGTCATCATCGTGTTAATCATTGCTGGGACACTTTTGTGCGGCGCTGCGCTCAAAACGCAACTATACATACTATCTTCACTATCAAATTCAATATTTACAGAAAATTTGTTGATACCTAAGAAATTACAATTTTAAATCATTCATTCCAAAAAATCATTTAGTCGCACTGCTAATAGAATCTGAAACATTCTAGGGTAAGGGACCCAATTACTGTACCTATATTAATTATACTTATTTTTAAAGCACAATGAACATTAAAAAAAAGAGATATATAACATGTTAACTGATTTTAATGAAAAAAATTTAATATTCAGTATGCTTTAAGAATAAGTATAATTAATATGGGCACAGTAATTGACACCCCCACAGTAATTGGGTCCCTTACCCTATTTGTTTCTCCGAACTTTTGAGGAATCGTTCCGATTTTTTTTCGAGTGATCCCGTGGATCCTGTGGAACCAGGAACCCCTGTATCGCGTGCAGGAGCAAGAGAAATGCGAGGAGAATGCTTTCGCTTGCCTTCACACCCTTCTCCGCGATTCCGTAACGGAGCGAAAGTAAAGCCGTTGGCTCGCGTTCTCTCTATGACGGCCAGCCAGCAATTATCGTTCCACCTGGGCGGTTGGATTTCATCTCCCGAAACACGTTTTCGTTTCAAGGCCAAGGACACAAGCCGAGTAGTAGAGGGAGGTCAGTGTTCGGTGCTGTCGATCTTCCTTCGCGTTGCCCGGCCTGACACCCTAATGACAGCCACCACAGAAATGAAATCCGACCGTCGAGGGATCCCCATTCAACCCCCTCCAACCCTCTGGCCAATAAAACCCATCCACCGCAATTATCCACCCAACAAATACGCACCTGCCATCACCTTGCCACTGACACCCTCAACCATTTCTTATCTCTATTTCTCTTCAAAATATTTTTCTATATTTTTACAAATTATAACGAAATACCTGCTGCACGAATTAATTCGTGACTATTTCTGAGTTTTGTTCATTTATATACAAATTAAATGAAGGTGTGGCAAAGGGTGAGTCGGGGTCATAACTACCCCTGGGAAGGGCTGTCTTTTTTCATACTGTGATTTCAACAGTCAGTCATACATGATCGACACTATTTTTTTACCAAACTTTGAAATCAATTTTTCCTACAATCTGATAAATAAACCAAACTTGATCAGTGAGAATGTTACGAAGATCATTGTGATAATAAACTTGGTCTTTTATTGTGTTATTAAATAAGTTTTGACTTTGTGTAATGTTTCATGGGCATTGCTGTAACACCTAACGTGTTAATAGCGCAGACATTGATTATGAATTCGGACAAGCCACAATAACATACAGGAATTAGGGTTGTTACTCGGCAGACAATGTGTCAATGTACCTTTGCAGTTTTGCTTTAACATTGTTGTTTTATTTCGTGACCGTGCAATTTTTTTAGGCACCCGGAACGAAGGCTAATTAAGGGTCAACGCGAAATGACGTAGAACTTTCGTGGTAACGAACAGATTTATGCGAGCCGGCTAACTGTCACCGAGGAATTATTCAATTGGAGCCGCGAGCGGGGCTCTCGTTTCAATTGGTTAAACCGTACTGTTCTATCTGCCTTGGCCATGCTTGCTTGAAATCAAATTGCGAAATCAACGGAACGATAACCGATGCACGACCAAACAGTTTCATTAATTAAGAACATCTTGCGATCATCCGAGTCGGCGTGTCTTTTTCTTTTAATGCTGTTTAACGTACGATTATTAACATACAAAGCTGTATCCAAAGGAAATGATTGCATACATTTGTTAATCCGAACTCATACGGTGCAAGATCTAAATTGTAATCTTGTCACTTTTATAGATATACATGAATTATTTCTTAAAGTGTTAAAATCGAAACAAATGGACACTGTGCCGGAGTTTCTAAAATAGCTCGTCATAGTTAAGAAAAGAAGTGATTAGAGAGATGATTAATATATCTTCGTCATCTTAATCCAACGCAATTCAACGCACACGTGCCACTGATCCTCAAAAGACACCGATTAGACTGTCCTGTGGCATCGACTCTCAAGGCCTGTTCGCATAAATACGATAATCCTCACTGATGCAACACTTGCTTCCGGTAGCGACGAGCCAGAGTGCATCGTCAGACAATTGTCCCTCAAAATATGACTTAAACGTCGTAAAAACAATGGAAATGTCTGACAATTCACATAAATGTCAACAATATTTGTAAAACATAAATTCTTAGAAAATAAATTACAAATTCATTTCGTGTTCTCAATATCCGCAAAACATAAATTCATAGAAAATAAATTACAAATTCATTTCATTTTCTCGACATTCGTAAAATTCCATCTAGGGTAAGGGGCCCCATTAATGCGGGGGTACCAATTACTGTGCCTATATTAGTTACACTTATTTTTATAGCATAATGAATATTGAAAAAGATTTTTTAATATTTGTTATGCTTTAAAAAGAAGTATAATTAATATACGCACAGTAATTGGTACCTCCGCAGTGAATGTGTCCTTTACCCTAGTATCCATTTCACCAAAGACTCCAACAAAAATACAATTTAATAAAAAAAAATGTAAAACATTGTCGGTACGTTTTTGGGAAATCGACGATCGACGCCTGCGAAGTCCCCAGAGCGAAACGATCACAACAACCGATCCGAAAGCTTATCGCCACACGCGTAATCGCGAGACTGGTATGTACGAACGTATAAACGTCACCGGCGTGGTGTCGGGACGACACAATTGGGCGAAACCTCGCGGTCGGTGATTGGTCTCGATCCGAGATCGATTCGCGTTTCCCGTGGATCCGTCGCGTTCGTCCGCGGAATATCGGACGCAAATGGTCCCCCGATACGATCGGCAACAAGCGCCGGCCGTGGTAGATAAAACCGGACTTGCATTCAGTAAGTAAAGAGTCTCCGAGTGGCAGTTCTGCCGGCTACACAGCACGCCGAGCGCCTTTTACCGTCGAAACTGGACCAGCCAGGAGATCGTTCGTTGACGGTGCACCTTAGAAAAACCGAGCCGCTGCCGAACACCATTATTTCCGACGTCCGAAAACCGTCGGACAGTTCGGGGATCGAAATTGTCGCGTTCCGTGCGGATTTTTCGGTCAACGACTCCGCCAGTGGTTTTCACTTGCGAAAACGTAGTGATCCAGAGAGGAGGAAGGCATCGTGATCCACGGAGATTGATAGAGACATTATTGGGTTCAAAGGAGTTTCAGAGGAATATTTGGAAGGAGTATACGGACCGTGAGTCGTGGAAAAGGTTCGATCGATCTGCTAACTGGGCGATCACGAGTGTGCGGGTTTCGTTGATGGAAAATGAGGATTTCAATTGATTTGCTTTTGTAATCGAGATCGAAAGAATTTTCTTAGTGAATTGGTAAAAGGATTGTTGGAAGTTGAAAAATCATCTAAAAGCGATAATTCTTGAAGCATCACTGATTAATCCTGAGTTAACTACAATCGAAATAGCACGGAATTGCGACTGTGTTAAAGATTAGAAGAAAAAGGGAGGAAATCGGTATTTTATTATTGATTAATCTTGAGCTGATTGTGACATAAACTGCACAGAATTGTAACTGAACTGAAGAGTCAGAACTGAAGAGTGAAAAAAATCATTTCAGCGACTTCGCCCGGTTAGGGGATTCAAGTTACAGGCCATGGAGGATGCATACAGGATTCTAACGTATTCTTTTTGCAGATTCGTGGGGGGCAGTGGCGCAGGAATCCTCTGATCAATTTGAGAGCACCCTGGCCGGCGTAGGTGTCCACTGGCCGATCTGGAAGATTTTGTTCGGTCACTTCAGCGAGTACATGCTGACAGTGTTCTTGTTCGGCTTGTGGTAGATACTGGAGTGGGAGGAGCTCGAGGCATTCTGAAAAGTGAAAGAAACTTTTATCGAGCGAGTTCTCGGTGGTATTAACGCCGGTGACAGGAAAGAAAGGGGAAAAAACGGGCTAGTGATTTAGCGTATCTCTAAGTTGGATTAGTCCTTATCGCGGATTCACAAGATTCGAGGAAAGGGCGAGACGCATGCCGTCGAATACTCGATCGAAGCTGCGACTGAAAGAGAAGACAGAGATAAAGGCTGAGAGAGACGGGTATAAAAGCCGGACCGATAACGGAGCAGTTCGAACCGTTTCACGATCATCAATTGTCCGAATACTGGACGATTCCGACGCGTACGCGGAGAATTCCGTCAAGTATCCAAGATGAGCATCGTACAGGGAATGAACAAAGCGAACGGGCACGCGGAGAACCATCACGACACCAAGGTAACTCGTTATCTATCAAATACTCCCACCTGTCGAAAACCAGCAGCAACCGCCATTATCGTTGTACCCCTAATCCGTTTATCATGGGCCGTCTGCACACCGTGGCAATCGACTACTGCGCTGCGGAAACGATCGACCATGAATTTGAATGACAGTCGGCTCGGAATGACAGAGATAAAGTACTCTGCTTCTGCGTTATGTTCCCTCACTTTCTTTCTTTTAATAAGAGAGAGAGAGAGAGAAAGAGATTTGCAAAGACTATTTGTGCTCTGCTCTATCCAAAATTTCTTAGAAATGTTTTGGCATCTATTTCTGCTCGATAGGTTTCTAGAAACTCGCATGGCACGTCTAATAAGCGTAAGTTGACATAAGCTACTGTGGATCGTTCTACGAGAACGGGGATTGGACGGGTGCATGTTTTGTCAAGATACGGTGACTCACACATTTGCAATAAAGCTTTGAAATTTTTCTTGCAACGCTCAGTCGCTTATCCCGGTTGTTTTCTGCTCTACAATTCAGTCTTGTGACGACGATGAAAAGTCTGCGTAATTGCATGGACATCCGAGACCACCGTGGTCCAGCTATTAGGAAATCCCGTTATCGCGGTTTTTAATTCCGAACGCTGAAAAAGCATCGCGGTTTCGCAAGAAGTTATCGTTGAGGAAGCGAGAACGAACACTAAACAGCGACACTAACACGCGAGCAATTAATTTTAACCGTGCTTTCTCGATGTTAATTTATAGATGGAGCTCGATGTCGAGGAGCGGAAGCGGCGCGAGAAGAAGGGAGTCACTTATCAGGTAAAAAGAAACGAGCTTAATTCTCTGCGATTATTCGAACGAGCCCTCGCACAATATAAAATTGACATTGCAACAGTTGATGATGCAGAATCGACGGACTGTTATGATTTATTGCGTCATCGTGTCAGAGCACGAAGCGAGTCATTTCGTCTTCGCTATCGAATTTCACATTTCTATGGTATGCAGCGGGTATAGTAATCGACAGGAGATTGAATTATTGTGCTCCAAAGCGAAATCAAGTTTCATCGATTTCTCCGGCGAAATTACCTTCAATGTGCCAAAGTCTCTGCATTCTGGTTAAACATTTGTTAGACATTTATTCGGTGACAATGGGTTATCTGTTTGCTTCACTCGAGCACAAAACTTGCGGTAAAACGTTCTGTTTTGCGAAAGGCAATCCATACATGATTTCTGTGTCGTCGGTGTGAAAGCGGTTCAATTGAATATCGACGCGCGATATTGTTACTGGCAACAGCTGTGAACTTTGACTGTTTCATAATTAGATTGGTTGATGCCCGTGGAAATCTCTGGTCTCGAATCCGTCTTCGAGGAACAACGAACGCAAAAAGACGTTCTATTATTTTTCAAACGCTTCGGGAGATTGGAGGACACTGTTCACTGTTGACCGAGTGATTTGTCTTAGTCTTGTTCTTTACGATTGAAAATTTGTCCTTTAACTCGCAGAGAACTCCGCGGTGCAGCAATCGCAAAAATGATTCGATCCCATAAATTCCGCACACTCTGTCCCAGTTGCATGAGAAGACCGCGGAACGATTCCCAGGCAGAACGGTAATTCTGAATCACACGCGATACTCGGTCACCGGAGGAGCATAAATAGTGATCAAAGGATTCTCTCGGAGCCGACCGAAGAATCCCAAGCATTCTAATCGCACGATCATAGATTGCTCGAGCGGTGAGGGCGAGTTGTTTTCAAACCTTACTTAAGATAGCGTCACGATCTATGTATTGTCGACGGAGAGCTGTCTCTTACGTAAAAAAACCAGAAGAAAGAATCTAATGACTGGTCGGTTATGCGGCCAATAAATTACACGTACGAGACGCTTAATTCCTGCCGCTAATCGTCCGTAATGCTTCTTCCCTTCTTCTGTCATTTGCATAATGACGGCCTTTGATCGCTGTCTTTGTTTCTCGAAAATCGTGGCGGTGCGTGTCCTGAATCCTGAAGTGTTGTGGTTACTATCAGTTTTCTATTGGATTTTTTCATTGACTAAATTAGTCTGAGCATTAAATGTTCCACTGTAATGTACCAAGAAGGGCCAGTTTATCGGTGAAATGTTGCAAGTTTTTGAACAAAATTTAAGACTATATAGATAAAGTATTCAAGGCTGAATTTCAATATGACGATACAAGAGGGAATCCAGCTTCTTGTCTTGAGGGATTAATACGGATTCCCGTGGAGCGATAACGAGGTACTAATGGAAGATAACGAGAGAAATGCGGTGAATTGCAGAGATAGAGGCCGGTCACGGTCTTATTAGAAAGATTTGCGTAACTCGATACGCACCGTGTGATATTATCGAACGCTTAACGCAGCTTTACGTAAACCGCTTGGTGACACTTCAAGGCTTAATTTAATTATTCCTCGAGCGTGTTGCTCGTCTTCTCGGGCCGAGAATCGATCCTCCAAAACCGGTTTCGATATTGGTCAAAGAAGAGGAGGCCTAACGACAGGCGGAGAAGGTTGATAGGGTGGGGGGGAGTCTGTTGGATTGATTGGAGTTTTGTTCATCCCACTAATATCTTCTATCTATTCTTCCACCCTTTTCCAATCCACGAAATTCTTCTCTGAAATGCTGTTCGAGAATTCTGTCGATTTTTCTGGACCCTCCCATCTGATTAATTATTCTACACTTCGAACATGGAGGATGATTCTACATTATATTTATAGTATATTAGGGTCTATCTACCTTCTAGATCTTCCTACTTGATAAAATTCTACTCGATTAAAAGAATTTTATCAATTTTTCTGAACCCTCCCATCTGATTAATTGTCCAACGCTCAAAGGATGTCTACCAGTCCTTTCTATTCGTTAATTTTTTCTACTGAAATATCATTGAAGAATCCCATGATTTTTTTCTGTCTCCTGTACCTTGTTCTCTCATGTGATCGATTGTCGATCTCTCGTAACTCGAAGGACAATTGTCAACCACATATTTGAAGTTTTGAAAGAGTTATAAAACACAAGCTTCAATGATCATTCCGCAAGAAGAAAATTCTCTTACTCTCTTGCCATTATTTAAAAGTACAGTCACCTATTTTTGTCATGAACGCATGAAATGCATAGCCTGTCAATTATGTTCAACACAACCTCTTTTTAATTGAAATATATTTGCATATCCTGAGCTCAAAATCAAATTGTACATCAGTTAATTGATCTTATCTGTGCTACATTTTAGAACGTCGACCCATAATTGCTCTTGATTATCGCAATCAAAGACATTGTTTACAAATGAGATTGATCTAGTGGTTCAACTTCGCGCCAAGAGAAATTGATCGCTAATGTTCGAACTACAGATACGGATCGCAAAGTGGAGCGGTAGGCGTTTAAAAAAACTTTCCGGTCGTAATCGATCGGATCTACGGCGATTACGGGCGGACTCGAGCTCCGGTCACGATTTTTTCAATTTTTCCACCACGAAACGCGATTCATCGAAGTTAAGTGCGCCCCTTTGTTCGTAATCGTCCCGCGAGACGCGTCTCGGTTGATTTCTCAACGTCCGATCGCTGATTAACAATTATAATGATGATAATTACTGGTTCGGAGGCGGATTCTCGAGGGTTACGAGATCGAGGAGCTTTATATAACATGGAAATGTCAACGCGTTGCGCGAGTACCTGAAGAGCTTACGACAACGTAACCTCAAGGTTACCGATGGAAATAAATTACTATGGAAGTCCGCTTCTGGATTCAAGCTCTCCCCGCGATCATCGTAAAAATCTACCTTGAAAATTACCGTGCTCCGATGATTTATGCCATCGCATTGTTGACAGACCTTCGACTGATTATCAACAGAATCGGGGAACGACTAACGATTTAATCGCGCGTTAAGTAACTGACACGATAAGGGGAGATCATCTTGAGTAACGTGTTTCCTGTGGGAAGTGGATTCAATTACGTTCCGTGTTGATTGCACAGTGTTTACCTAAGCGGGCCTCTTAAGTCGTTTAATGCGCGATACAATTGCGGTCATTTGAAGTGCTACAATAATTTAGACTGGTTAATGGAATAAGCATCTCTTTATGCGTTTAGAACATTACTGCAATTATTACTCTGTTTCGAGGAGGAGTCTTGATGTAAAATGATTCGAGAAAATAGGTATTAGGGGTACCCATAAGTAATCAATTATTTGCAAAGAATTTGTTTTGCCTTTAGTTCTGTACCGATCGTTGAAGAGGAAACACGTATTCTTTTACAGTTTTCGGTAAAGCAGCCTGTGTTGAAAATATTTTAAAAAGTATAATTTTCTTTTACAACCCTGTAATAAAATGGCGGCGTCCGTACCTTCCGAGGATCATATTCGTCACTGCATACTTTTTCATTTTCATGCGAGATTTAATGCAACGGTAACAACAAAGAAAATTTGCGATGTTTATGGAGATGTATTAAAGGTCGACGAGTGTCAACGTTGCTTCGGAAGGTTTGCTGCTGTTGATTATGATCTCTGTGACAGGCCTCGAAGTGGACGACCAGTTCAATTTGATAATAACACCCTAAAATCTCTAGTGGGTACTGATCCAAAATTAAGTATACAAGAATTATCGAGAAGCCTTGGGTCCACATGGTCAACTATACAAAGGCACCTACACGAAATGGGAAAGGCATATAGGCAAGGAATATGGGTACCGCATCAATTATCCGAGACCAACAAGAATATTCGTCGATCAATTTGCACTTCATTGCTATCCAGATTTCGTAGAGATCCATTTCTTAGCAGAATCGTTACCGGAGATGAAAAATGGATTCTTTATGATAACATAAAGCGTTCCAAGCAATGGCTTTCTGCAAATCAAACCGCAATATCAACCCCTAAACCTAGCTTATCACTTAGAAAGGTGTTACTGTGCATTTGGTGGGACTGTCGTGGCATAATTCACTTTGAGTTGCTGAAACCTGGAGAAACAGTTACTGCTGAGTTATATTGTCGGCAATTACAACGGCTGTATTCAGAACTATTGAAAAAGAGGGCATCTCTAGTCCACAGAAAAGGTGTAATCACTCAGGAAAAAATCAAAGAATTGCAATGGGAAGTTTTACCGCACCCCCCGTACTCACCGGCTATTACTCCCTCTGACTATCATCTTTTCAGATCTCTGGAGCATTATTCATGAAATAAAACATTCACTTCTGTAGAAGATGTAAGGAGACACCTTGAGTCATATTTTGCTTCAAGAACGATTTCTATAAGATGAGGATTGAAAATTTGCAGGAAAGATGGCAAACTGTCCTTGACAATGATGGAGATTATATAATAAATTAAGAAATCAAAACTTGAATTTACTACAAAGTTTGTTTGAGATTTCAAAATAATTGATTACTTATGGGTCCCCCTAATATTTGCATAAAGATTTCCACTGTATTATGGAGTAGGTAGAGCCCAATTATCTTTAAGTAGCACTATGACTTTTCTTTCGATCCTACAATCTTTCCTTATTGAACAGTAAAATAATTGTTTCTCTTATCCCGAGTTTTGTCAAATAATTTAAGAACGTGGGGACTCGCTCAAAGATCTGCGGTGCCATATTAAATATCTGTAGCCCAATTGTCTTTAAATTATGATTTTTCTCTGGCTTTTCGGATCATGATTTTTCTCTGCCTCGGGGATTAATGTCGGATTGAACATTGACGTGAATCCTGATGGAAACTGAACCAACCGGACATTATGAAAATTCGGAAAAATTAATACGTGCTTTCTTGCAGATACTCATGGCAATTTGCGCGAACACCTCCGTGTTGGGACCGTCTATGGCATTCGGTTACAGTGCCGTGGCACTCGGACCACTCCAAGCATCCACGAGCGACGTGAAAGTGAATAGTATTCAAGCTAATTGGATAGGTCAGTGCTATTTATTATTTTAGACTCTTGCAGCCAGTGCACTCTCGTAAATTCATTCGTGAAAGTACCGATATTCAGCAACTTGAATATCATCAACGTCAGGTTCCCATCGATCTTCAAGTTCCCAGGTCGTCGATCTGCAATGTCACGTTCGCTACCACCGTCACAGACTTTAAAAAATTATGAAATAATCGTAGATAGTGTGTGGTAAGCAGCGAAACAAATGATGGTAGCGAACGCGACGTTCTCGACCACGGTGGAAAATTTAGGCTATTGACACGGGAGATGATGAAGAGGAAGAGTCGGACAGTGTACCGAGCAACTGACAGTGGGATTAATTCGTTCGCAGCGACCGTGACAGCGCTGGGAATTCCTCTGGGCTGCATTCTCTCGAGTTACACGATGAGACGCGGAAGGAAACTGAGCCTGCTGATAACGTCCGTTCTCTCTGTTGTCGGCTGGCTCGTCATATACTTTTCCGGAACGTACGAGCAGATCCTGGTTGGCAGAATAATTTCCGGTGTCGCGACCGGTTCCGCCTCGGTACCGGCCACTGTCTACTGCGCGGAAGTCGCCTCGCCGGCTTGGAGACCCACCATGGTCACCTGGACCAGCATATCCATCGCCGTCGGGGTCCTCGTTGTCTATGTCTTCGGCTACATCTTCAAGGTAAAGAGAACAAACTGAGGACACTCCGAGCGAAATACTAAACTGATCGTTTCCTCGAAACACTGAATTCAGACAACCAATTCTTAGACAACTAGCGTTTTGTGAAAATTACAATCACAACGTTCGAATCTGGTGATATCAGACGGTCAGTCGAATGTTTCACAGTAGAAATTCGAAATAGAATAGAGCCTAATTATTACAGAAAATTTTTAAAATGTAAGTGTCTAGTGTTTTGGCAGAAAATGTAGGAAAACTCGATGGATTAAACCTAAATAACTAAATAACAATTTTTATTTAATTACAAAACCATTTTGTCCTGCACAAGAACGGGATACACAAAATGGAACATTTTTACTTGGAATTTTCTCATTGAAGCATTTAATGAATCTCGTGATATCACAAAACTCAATTGTTCTAATCGACATTTTCACGAAAGATTAGTTATCCATTGAACGGTTCATATATTATGATATACAATCTTCAAAAATTGGACTCACTGGGTTTTCGCACGAAGGCCTACAATAATCGACCTTCAATGGTGGTTTATTGCACGAATAAATAAAATTGACGCACTCGGACGATTTGCGAGTCGAACTAGCATGACTGACGATACTTTTTCTGTGGCAAAGGACAACTGGCGACTGGTGGCTCTGATGTGCGCCCTGTTTCCTTTGGTCTCGGCGGCGGTGACCTTGGCCGTCGTCCCAGAAACCCCGATCTGGTTGCGGGACCGAGGTCGTCTAGACGAGGCGCTCGAGACCCTGAAGAGATTCCGCGGCATTCCAAAAAACGGGGCTCCCACGTCGGACCAACAGCAGGAGCTGCGCCAACGTTCGCGGAACAAGAAGCAGAACCTGATGAAGCACCTGTTGAAAAGGAACGCGGTGGTGCCGTTCGCGATCATGCTCGCCTACTTCTTCTTCCAGCAGTTCTCAGGGATATTCGTCGTGGTGTACTACGCGGTGGACATCATAAAGAGCGCTGGGATCACTATAGACCCGTACTTAGGCGCAGTTCTGATAGGACTCACCAGATTGGTAGGCAGCGTACTAGTCGCTGGAGTGTCTGGAAGGTTTGGACGAAGAATTCCTTCGATCATTTCCGGTTCCGCGATGACGATCTTCATGGCAGTTCTTTCTATCTACCTGATACTTGAAGACAGAGGTTACGTCATCAACGATAGAGGCCTGATCCCTGTGGTCTGCGTGTTGGGATACATTTTTGCCAGCACTCTAGGCTTCTTGGTAGTCCCCTTCGCCATGTTAGGGGAGATTTACCCTGCCAAGGTCAAAGAAGTACTCACAGGACTCACAACTTGCATTGGGTACGTCTTCAGCTCTATCACGGTGAAGACTTATCTGGACATGGTAGCCTTCATGGGTAGACATGGTGTTTTTGTGTTCTTCACCATGATGTCCCTTGCTGGGACACTGTTTGTTCAATTCTTTCTACCGGAAACGAAGGGAAAGACCTTGATAGAGATCGAGGAGATGTTCAGGAGGAAGAAGGAGCCTGGGTCTGCTGAAGAGAAGACCACGATAGACCTCAAAGATGTTTCTTCAGGAGTTTAGCTTGAGGCTTTCGATTAACCTGGAAAAGAAAATTGAGATGCTGTAAATACCGTTCCAAAGTGTTCAGATTTGAGGATGTATGAAATACCGAATTTTGAAGATTGTTTGGAGGTGCGAGACCTTGAGCGACTGACTTTTCTTGACTCTTCACGTTGACATTTCTGGATGACGCATCTGGAAAACAAGCGATGGATTTTTAATTACTGCCGGTGGTGTCTTTAATTAGACTCGATCTAGTCCGGGATTCGTCGAGCGATCGATTATTTTTTGGCGGAAGTATTGCCGCGTGTGTACATAGAGTTGCGAACAAACGTGTCAGCACAGCTGATTTTTAATTGTATACATTACAATTAGACTGTCAAATTTTGTACAAAAGAAACGTTGTCTGCGTTAATTGTAAGATACAGGAGGCACACAGACGTGTATTTCTTTTTTGAATAATTTTAATGAGTTACAAATAACAATTCTATAAATGTTTTTACTGTTTTTTCTACATGTTACTTAATAGTGTTAATTAATGAGATGTTGATCTAGTTTCATTTCGTTCTTTGCATTCGTATGTAACATTTGTGTTAACAGCTGTGCCAATGGTGTTGTTCACGATTGTGCCAATGCTCGTGTTCTTAACGTATTACGCCTGTGTTCATGTATTGTTTTACTACAGTTTATCGATTACAATTTTTATACCGACGACGAAAAGTGACGCCGAGCGCTTTGTAATATATTTTTGTTTGTAAATAAATTGTTGAGATTTATTTTGTTGACTGCCACAACAGGCTCGTTAATTGTTAATGTAACATTGTGTTTATGACAAAAATATTCCTGCTTTAATCTGCTGTTTAAATATGAGTCTGAGGTAATCGGGACAATTTTTGTAATAATCTTTTGTCGATTAAAAATTCCAAGCTCCTTTTTAGGACACACGGAAGAAATTTGTTTCTCCCTCTAACGATTTGAAAAAGTTGAAAATAATAAATCGATGGTTTTCACATTTCACTTACTCATTCTTGTCAATAAATCTATAAAATTCGCAGTATAGTTATCAAAGTGTTTGTGTTCAGTCTGAATAACAGACGTCCAGCTATTCGATAAGAAGGCGAGTGTACGATAAGAGTGTTTTAATATTTATCAGAAGCGGGTATTTGTCTGTTTATCTATTAACTTCTTCGGGAACACCGACACAAATGTCTACATTCAATTTTTTCAAAAAACAGCTGTAGTCTGTTAGAGAATTATTCGCTACAGTGTCTCTCGGCAATAAAACTAAAAAACTCGTCGTGTGAAATCACAGATAACATTTTAATTCCTGAAGAAACTTGATCTCTCAGAAACATGATCGACCTCTACGCAAAAAAGAAACAGGAAAAAGAAGAAGGATTAGCTCCTCGCGCGCGCGCGCGCGCGCGAGTATAAAAACGACGAGTGTTCAGTGTTCACTTTTATTATTAAAATCTTAAATAATAAATTAACAAATGTCGTAACAATCACGATAATTAAATAACAAACATAAAATAACGTACATGAACATGAAAGCGTGAAAATAAAAAGATGGGTGATGGAGAACGTGATGATACATCTAACTACTGATAATAGTGATGATAATAGTAGTAAGCGATAATAATGACAATAATAATAATAATAATAATAATAATAATATAATATAATATAATATAATAATAACATAATAATAAGAACCGTTGCTCAATAGCAGAAATAAATTATAATCCGCGAGCGTGGCCCGCGAACAGACGATGTTTCTCTTTGAGAAAAACCGTTCAGTCGTGTAATAATCGATTATTACAGTATACATATATAGTATACATATGTATAAAAATTCCATTTCTCGTTTCACACGAACTCGTTCGTTCTCTGTAATTTTCTGCGATCCTTGGCGTGATCATTTTTAAATTTTCTGCGCACAAGGATACAGAAGGAGAGCGAAAGAAAAAGAGGTGAAGGAGCAAAGGGAAACTCGAAGAAAACAATAAAAAGAGAGAAAGTTAACGGAGGAAAGAAAGAGAGAAAGAAGAAGGGAACGGTGTCGAGGGTGGTGTCGAGAAACGAGATTAACAAAAATTATTACGTTGTACGCTTCGGTGCGACGTTCCCGTTTTAAACTGTTTCCAGCGATACGATGGACCGATGGTCGACCGTTCACCCAGCATTTGCCATAATCTCGCGGTCTGGTTACCACACGGGAACCGTGGACAATTCACTTTCGATAGATACTTAAATCCTTAACAAATTCGGTCAACACTTTGGTCTTCGTTCGCGACTAATTAACCCTTTGCACTTGACTATTTTAAAAAGTATTGTAACCCGAATGTCCCTTTCGAGAGGACACGAGAAAGAGAAAGATTGTTTCTAATTATTAGACTATGGATTTTATGCATTTAAAATATTTTATGAATTTAAATATACTGCTGGACTACTTGCAACTTATTAAAATGATCAACAGAAGAGCTGAATTTCTATTTCGTTCATAGAACATTTTTATTTTGCATAAAGATCCGCAGTCTAGTAATTATTGTTTCGTTCAATCTGCTAAAATTTTTAACTGTACGATTTTCAGTATTTCTTCGTCAAGCGCAAAGGGTTAACACGAAATAGAATCAACACCCCCCCCCCATAAATGAACAACAAGAAACAAATTGAACTGGCCACGGTTCCGACAGAGATCTTCGCGATTCGATAACAGAATAGCGATACAAAGATCGCGAGGGATCGATGCTGGATCAACGGGTGCGGCTGCTCGAGTATTCGGAATATACCGCGAATGATTCAAACAACTCGACCACCCTTGATTTCTCGCGATCGATGGACGAACGCGCGCGAAATCGCGATTAGTCCTGTTCTTTGCCTCGTCTCTCTAGTTCTCAGCTTTCGAATCGTCGTCGAAGTCAGTCGGTACGTGATCTGGTCGTCAACAAAAAATCCTTCGATCTCAGCGATCTCTAGATCCTGCTGGAAACCGTGAATCATCGGTCTATTCGTTATGCCCCTTCGAAATCAGTATAATAAGAGAAAACCCATTGGTCTCGAAGGACCACGATCTTAAAAAATGAACGAATTACGAGACAGACAAATAAAGTTTCCTAAATACGTATAATATGTTTCAACACTCATTGTTGACTGTTTTTAAATAGAAAATATTCTAAATGTTTCACATTCTAGTCTGACAAGAGGATTTTCAAAGACATATGTTGAAGTTTCTCTAAAACCAACCAAATAGGAGTACAAAGAGTGTAGATCTCCTTTCTCTTTCGTGAAATAATGAACGATAAAAAATGTCTGATCGTGCCAGATGCAAAGGAAGTGACAGTTGAAGGGGTTCAGGATCGTTCAAACCGTTTTCCACGGCAGACTTAACGTCCGTCTGCTTCCGTCGTGGGATTTGATCCGTTCCTCGAAGAGGAGCAAACGGACACGCGCGTCCGACTGGCCTGCGAGTCGAGTCGAAAGAAGAAGAGCCGCGACAAGACGAGACGAGACGAGACGAGACAGGATGAAACGAGACGAGTCGAGGCGAGTTTTCTCAGAAAAACTTGCGGCAACTCGATCTTCCGCGGGAAAGAGGGCGAAGAGAGAGATTAGCGATCGGCTAGGGGGGCCCCGGTTTTACCTAAAGCGTTCGCTAGAACACGGCTGCTGCAGGGTCAGTCCTCTTCTTTATCAGTCCAAGTCTTCTCTCCTGATATATAAATCGTTGGCTGATCGTCTTCGATTCGCTCGTTTCGGAGGGGAAGTTCACGCGTCGAGGGACGATCAACAATTAGCTAGCTTAAACACCTAGTAATGTCAGTAAAGCTTTGTTTACGCGGTCCGTGGCGCTCGATCTTCTCTAAAGCTTCGTCTAAACCAGGCATGGGCGCCCAATCATCTTCAGAATCGCTGCTGCGGCTCTCGGAGCGTGGAGGCCACGCCCCTTGGAGCAGGCCACGCCTCTGAGAACAAGCCACGCCTACTATCGCGCTCCAGAGCGAAATGAAACAGAATTCTCTCGTTTCTCCAATGTCAATTTGAGGATTGTCCTCAAGGATTGTATAGTCTTCGTTACCCATGCCTGGTCTAAAGAAATTAATAACGACAAGCCTCTCTTCAGCTCATCCTTCGCTGCTCCCAGCTCCCGGAAGCTCCTCCGAAATCGGTCACGGTTCTCAACGCATCTTCCGAAGATCGAAGTTCGCCCTTGAAGCCTAGGCTGAGCAGTCGGGCTCGAGGAGTCGGCCCCTTTCTATTAACCAAAGTTCTTCATTTTCTTCCAGACCCTACCGTCTGTCGAACCGGACGTTGAACGTCATCTCCGGCAAAGCTAGATTGCCGATCGGTATCGTGTAGTTTTCCTTTTTCAACGGTGTGATCATGTAGTTCTTCAGCAGCGTGGCCAGGATAGCGAAGCTCAAGTATTGGACCAGTTTGTAGCCCATGCAGGATCTTCTGCCTCCACCGAAGGGCAGGAAGTGTTCCGGTTTCAGGAGGCGGCCGTGCTGCACGAACCTGTCCGGAATAAACTCCTCTGGAGAGGTCCAGAGCTCTTGGGACATGTTCAGCTCGTAGTTGTTGAGAAAGATGAAGGTGTCTTTCTTGATCTTGTAACCTGGAAAGAGGGTAGACAACACTAGTTATTAAAGTGAGCTGGAAGAGACGTTCATTTGCAGGTGGTTTGCGATCGTCATTGATTGGATTGAATTGTACAAGAGTCTGTCAAAGATTTTCATTGTTCTCGACCAAAAAGTTTAAGATCGTCGAATAAAAAGACGAGGATGCTCACCGGCGATGCAGCTGTCCTGATTGGCAACGTGCGGCACAATGGGGCTAGCGATTATCCTGATGGTCTCCAGGATGATGGCTTCAACGTAGGGCAGCGATCCCCTATTCTCCAGGCCAACATAGTGCCCATCGATTCCAAGCGCATCGATTTCCTCCTGAGCCCTCATTTGGACATCCGGCTTCGTAGCAAGGAATCCAAGAACCTTCACCAACAGATTCCCAATGGCAGAGTGTCCTCCAAGGATATCTTCCATGACAAACAATGTAGCGTTCCAGGACATCCTCGGTTCAGCGTCCGTCTTCATATGATTAACCAGGCAGTCCAGATAGTCTCTTTCAGGCTCTACCAATCCGGTCCAACTGTCCATCCGCTCGTTGACAACATTGGTGACGACGAACTTGCGGATCGCGTGACTCCAGTGCGCCATTCTAGCCATGTTTCTATGGTGAAGCGGCATGAGGAAGGGCAGGAAGTCCGCAGCGTAGCCTTGGTTCACCTCGAAGAACACCTTGTCGAAGTTCTCCACCATGTTGCGGAATCCTGTGTGATCCAGGGGGAAGCTTTTCGAGCAGAGGTATGTCATGAAGATGTTGGCGCAGCTGTGGAGGATCAGCGGCTTTGCGTGGACCTTGCAGTTCGATAGGGAGTCCAGGTGAGTAGTTAGGACCTCCATCTCGGCGCCGATGATGCCGTTCAGGTCATTATAGCGGGCGGAAAACGCGCGAGGAAATGTGTGCGCGCGGAGCATCTCTCTGCGGGCCTTCTGGACCTCGGACCAGTTGCAGAAAGCGAGAGCTGGAACATTTAGAGGAGCTATTCGTTAGGTTGGTGAGGTATCGGATTTTATGCATTTATAACAAAAATGACCAGGTGCAATTTGAAAGGGCAGGAGGATTATTTCTAACTTATCGAAGTCATTCGAGAAAGAGGGAAATTTTTACCGCGTTCCTGTCTCGTGCAATCGATCCAGATAATTTTCATTTTGCAGTTAGGAGTCCAATTAACGTGCTAAACATCGGTAAAAAAAAAACATTAACAAGCACAGATCCGGATGGATCTATTTAAAATTGTCTTCAGAAAGCGCGTCTTCTAAAATTTGAATTCTAACTGGATCTTCCAAATCGCATCAAATGAATTTCCATCGATAGATCAGGATCGACGCGGGTCTTTTGAAACAGTTATCACGAGGCGGACGGTAACGGAGATTATTTTCATTGATCCTGATCGAGTAACGATGATTCCACCGGCGCGTTAAACTTGACCTTCGAGCACGCGCACAGCGCTGCAATGCGTAGCAAACGCATTTCGAAATAACTCGGTTGTCAGGCGAAAAAGGAAAAATTCGTCGACTCGCTCGCTTCGCTCTCCTCTCCTCTCCCTTTCCTTAGGCCGGGAGCAGCCCTCTCCCTCTTTCTCTCTTTCTCTTTCTCTTTCTTGGGGGAACAAGCGACACGCGGAAATGCAAGCCGGCAGATGCCGATCGAGCGCACTCCGCAGAAAATCGATTCATCGGCGCGCGAGCCGGCTCGATTTGAAATCGAAGCGGCCGCGAGCAGAACAGGAAGTGACCTGGTTTCTCGTGCAGGATACCATTTCTAGCTCCCCGTTCTGGGAGATCCGCAGGATCTACACACGATTCTATAATTTACACGCGATCTTTGATCCGTGGGAAATCGACGGTTCATGGATCAAAACGGCGATACTTATGTCGGTTAGTTTATCGGCAATTTGATTCTGTTTATTTGTTCATTACTTATGGAAATAATTCTCTGATGCGTGGGTAAGAGAAGCATACGTGAAGTTTTGGTCACAATGACTATAAGTTATCGGTAGATTGGATTTTAGCATACGTGAAGTTTTGGTCACAATGACTATAAGTTATCGGTAGACTGGATTTTATGCATTTATGACAGAAATGAATAGGTCAAATATAACAATGAAAAGACATTCAAAGAATTTAAGAAGATTGTCGCATTGTTTTTGACTCCTTCGGATGATTAAAAGGAAATGTACATTTTCGTATAAATTCGGTTTCCCCGAATTAACTTGGACAATTTTTATTTGCATAAAAATTCGCAGTGATCAACTTTCAGAAAGGAAGAATGTTTCTAAATGGAATATGCGAGAGTCATGCGATTTTATTATACGAAATCGATCAAGAGCTGGCGAATGCAAAGAGTTAAATTTCGACGAGGACTGCGGACAAAAAATTACACAATGGGAAAACATATTGAATAATTAGCGGATTGGATGATCAGACGTTTGGAAAGTGATCGCGGCACGGTCTAATCGTGGGTGTAGAAAGAGAGAACGGAAAACGGTGGCGCGGGTCTCGAGTGTCGGAATCGCCTCCGGTGGATCAGCCTTGATCCTGTTTGCCGGCTGGCCAGGTGAGCCAGGTGAGCCAGGAACGCGTGAAAGTGGTACCGTGACCTTTGCCGGGGCTGCACTTGGTACCGCTTCGCTCTGTTGACCTTAGCACGGGTTTCGGCTGATGTTGGCTGACCGAACTCGAATGAAAGCACGAGCCGCGCGAAAAATAAACGGGGCCGGGCCGCTCACGTGTCGCACACGATAGCAAGGTCGTTAGCATGAGGAACGAGTTTTCACCAGTCTGTCCACCAATCCCAATTTTTCAATCTATGCTTCGATCCACCGATCGAGAAACGAGCAATCGAAAATTATTCCGCTATCGGACATGTCGATCCATCGAACAGATCTTTTAACCCTGGACACCTACATTATCGTGCGGAATAACCCATTAAGAAGAAACAGATTTTTAGAAAAATTAGGAAACAGTACGTTAACATTTCTAACATTTTTCATTTATGAATATTGAAATTGTAAAGATACATCCACGAGGACCTATTCAACGAATTTATTTCCTTAGGTTCATATTGTAAGAAAATGGCTGAAAATTTTGATGGAAACATTAGGAGTACGAACGATATAAATATTCTTTCAGGGAATTAAAAAAGAAATCTTAAGGGGTTGAAGCAACTCTGTCATAAGAAATCAGCTGTTTCAATCAAACACGATAATCTTGTGATAATCACAGAAAGATCTTGAAGTAAAATCGTAGATCAAGGGGTCAAACGAACGTTGTCTCGAGAAACCCCACCTGTCCCGACAAAACACGCTAATCTCCAAGAACGTCGTCTCCGATTCGCCAGGAATTCGTTCAGCAATTGGTTACGCAACGGGCAGGACCATTCGAATAATCGGAATCCGGCGATACTTTATGGCTCGTCTCGGCTGTCACATCGCGGTGGGTCGTCTAATGAATTCCGCTCGTTAAATCGCGGTTTACGGCGGTCGTTAATCGGTCGTCAAGGCTACGCGGAAGGAAGAAGTCGAAGTCGAAGACGAAGAAGAAGAAGAAGAAGAAGAAGAAGAAGAAGAAGAAGAAGAAGAAGAAGAAGAAAAAGGAGCCGTCCGCGTGTGTAATAGAAGAACGAGAGAAAAAGAAAAAGAAAAGAAAACAATGGTATCCTTACAATTCTCCTTATTCCCGCCGAAGAGTAGATGGTATCTGGCGAAGTTCGGTCTGGAGTCGAAATGATGTCCCTTGATGGTCAGCACTTCCCGGATGTTCTCCAGCCCGTTGACGACCACGCACGGCACGGATCCCATCCGGAGCTTGATCACCTGGCAGTCGTAGTCCCGGACAAGGTCGCCGAACGCTTTGTAGGGTACGTCGTATCTCCCGAGGATGTGTAGAGAGCCTAGGATCGGCCACGGTTTCGGTCCAGGTGGTTCCGGCATGTTGTCGTTCCATTCGCCCAGGATGTCCTCCTTGGACGGTTTCTTGGACCGCAGGTGGTCCAGCAGGATCACAACGAGCGCCACGAACGTGATCGCGATCAGAAAGCACGTGGTGGCTGTCAGAGGGATCATCTTAGCCGGTGGATGGTTGTTTGCGGTTCCCTTGCACGGTTATCTCTCGCACTCTGTCACGACCTAGGGTATGCACAAGCGATCGGCGCTTGTTGACAGTGCGTATCGGCAGTGATCGGCGGCGTCCGGTGGCAGTGGACAGCGGCGGCGGGACACCGATGTCGGCCTCGTCGAAACCGAAAATCTCACTTTCTCCTGGTCGAGAGAGACTCGGTACTCTCTCTCTCTCTCTCTCTCTCTCTCTCTCTCTCTCTCTCTCTCTCTCTCTCTCTCTCTCTCTCTCTCTCTCTCCCTCTCTCTCTTTCTCTCTCAGTTTCTCTCGAGGAGAGGATCTCGTGGATGTTGATGCGTGCGTGTATGGAGCAGCGCGATATCGCGATCAGTAGAGGTTACTACTGTTTGGATGACAGAGAGAGGGCTCTCTGTGTCAGTAGCGAAGAAAAAATGGTTGTCAGACAGTGTTGTGTTGCGTGTGGTGCGGTGCGGTGCGGTGTGTCGTGGTGTCGTGTCGTGTCGTGTCGTGTCGGTGGATAATATATCGGTGTCGGTTGGTCCCCGTCTGTGAACGGTCTGCCGATCTGGCTCGGTCTGTGGGGATAGGATGGTTGCCCGGCTATCTTATATAGCGGCGTAATGTAGTCAGCACATTTGCGTCGCCTGTGCGCCACAACCCCATACATATGGATTCGTGTTGAGAGACGAGGGCAGAAGAGGGAGGTGGCGATAGAAGGTGCGCGCAAGGGGAAACGGAGGGGGAGATCCAGAAAGGTGAAGGGGGCTGGAGGAGCAAGGGATTCTCTACCAAGAGAGATATACACACCACACATCACACACCACGCCGACGAAGAGGTGTGTGCCGACCGACACGGGGAGGGGGTGGAGACGAGACCGGGGCGCAAGGAGTGGGGTCCAAGTAGGGCCCAAGCTGGGCCAGACTGGGTAACGAAGGGACGCTTCTTGCCCTTGACTTCTCTCCTTAAGGTGCCATCGGGTTTTCTGGCAGCGACCACGGTGGTGTGTGCCTCTTACAGAGTCCGGCAGCGAGCACAACCGAGACCGGCTGCTCTTCGGGACGCCTGCTTCGGGACACGAACCGATCCGATCCTGCCGATTTCGAACCGATTTATTCCGGTTCGATTTGCGCCGATGATCCCCTCTGCCGGCCAGGAACAAATGGCCCTCCCAGGTCCAGGTGCAGGACGCTCGAGAAAACCAACCGTTTTTCCCGCGAGACCAGCCCTTCGAGCAGCTTCAGCTCTCGTATGGGCCATTTAGGGTCGGTGATGGTAACAGCGAGATTGGGCGGGGAAAAAGTGCTGGGAATTGGCCTGGAAGGACTGCAGAGGGAATGAGGCTTAGGGGACTGTGGTATCGTGCGTAGGAATGACGATTATGATTAAAAAGGAGGTTACAATTGAACGATTTTGGTTTCATGTCTTAGGATAGAATTGGTACAGATTACAATTATGGTCCTTACAACACCGATACTACCAGCGCCGGTCAAGTGACCTGTATCAGAATTTTTGTTTTAAAATTATTGAAGTTATTAAGACTCTCTCTTAGGAAATGATTCGAGCATACATTATGATAAAAATAACGAAAAATCTAAACAAATTCAATCTTGACGTTCTTATAAAACAGAACATGTTTGTATCCTGTTTGTACTTTATTTGTACCACATTTTTTATAGAAATTTCCCTCTATGGAATTTTAAGATGTACTCTTTATGCGTTCTGATACTCTGATACAGTTGAAGACTCTGTTGAAAATATTTGCGACGCATATGGAGAACGTGTTTCGAGTGCAGGAAAGTATCAAAAGTGGTTTTCCATGTTTAGAAATTCAGTTTTCCACCTCTTCGACAAACCAGTTGACAACAACGTTCGACATCGATGAATTAAAAGCTGTAGAACAAGGTTGAGACCAGAGTGTTTAAAGTAAATAGCACAAGACTCTCTCAAAAATGGAATGCAAATTTGACTGGTGATTAGATATTATAGATTGTCATTAGAAACGATGGTCAGCGCATTCTTTTAAAGTAAACGTCAGAGGGACGAGTTGTAAAATGACCTACTATTTGGCATTGAATTTATTAACTGAAGCATTTGATGACTTTGAAGCGTCGATCGTCATTTTTGCGAAAGGTTAGTTGTCCACCATCAAGATCGAATTTCGTGGCTTCTGAAAGCTCAGCTGCAGTCTTCTACTGTTTTTGGGACGATTCCTTTTTCGGGAGATAGTTTTCAGGTGATTTCTGGCGTTAATGTTTTCGTAGTCTATATTCTACGAGGATTATGTTCATCCCTGGCCTTGAAAGATACGAAAATTTAGCTCGGCCACCGACAAACACCTATGTCGAAAGTTTTGGCTCCATTTCTCGTAACGCGAGTTGCGAACCGGACACTTCATGCGCGTCTGCAACTTTTCTGAGTGTCATGAACGTGACGTTAATACTGGCCACGGTCGCGGTATCGATCGATCGTGGCTGCACTTCCTTAGTCAGGATGTTGAATGGGTGATTCGTGGTGCTGTACCATAATGAGGATCAAAAAGGAAGAGCGAAGCTTTCGCTAACATTTCCCAGGTCCAACATTTATCTGGAGAATTGAGATCGAACGAGTGGAAAGGACACATAACAGTGAAATGTTCAGAAGAATTTCCAAACATTCTAGTTTCAATCTACCAGCTCTATTAACGCTGAGAGTCAAACGAACAGTTCACATTAATTGTATTACAATTTCTTGAGTTTACAGATGCTTCCACTGGGAATTACTGATTAAATTTCTTCACTCGAGACAATGTTACTAGAAAAATTGTGAAAAATCTAAGCGACCAATTTTACAGTTATCCATTAGCAAATACCAATTTTAGAACTCGGTATGTTTAGCGTTAAGGCAGAGAATAAATTTCTGCTTTATTCCAGGTTGTTGTGTATTCAGACAATTTTTATTTTACATAAAGATCCACAGCCTTTTGATAACCCTTTTGCGCCAGGAATATGGAAAAAGCGTAATTTAAAATTATCTATCGATTTGGAATGATCGAATACGTCGCAGTAATGAAAGAGAGAATCATGCGACGCATCAAAACATTCGTATTAAACGTAGAATTGTCACGACGGAGATTCCCAAACAATTTCCGATTTCCAATGACGGAGGCTATCGAATTCGATCTCCGGTCAGCTGAACGCTGCTAATTATGGCAAACGCTGGTACAAAATCTCCGAATCCGTTGCGACAACTCTGTAACACGAACGCTGAAGTTTCCGATAAAGATAGCAACGACCCGTCAGCCTATACTGCATCTATTTCGAAACTACTGCGACTCGAGATGGGTTTATTAAACTTGAAAATGCAATGCACATCGTGGATCGATCGAGAATCGTCGAGACGTAGTTCCCAGAGACGTAGACAGAAAATTAGGTTGTAAAGGAGCGATTCGAACCTCGTGCACGTACCACGATGTTTCTAGCTGGTTCTAGCGTAAAAACAACGGGTCGTGCGTCAACATTGAGCTCGGCGCGATCATAGTAGGTCACAGCTCGCACAGCAGAATCGAATTTAAGTCAGACGTAATTATTTCCGATGCTGAATCCACCTGATCCACTTCTACCGATCGAGAACGTTCCTCTGAATATACTGCACACAGATTCGCGAGACGAATCCCGCTTTTTTCCCGGTACGGATACCGTCCGTTCCACGAAAACAACGATACTCTTTTAATATTCCGGGAACCTATGCGAGCTCTGTAAACATCGTCTGAGAAGGCTCGATCCTTTCGACATAAATTACCGTCGCGTTCTGGTGGAGTAAAGTTGGACTTGTACTTTGTTCATTTAACATTGGAACCCAGACCCGGCAGAATGGACGATCACAAATTTTTTATTCTAAAATTGTCGGATTCATTTGAGAACGTATTATTACAAAAATTGCGAAAAATCGAAATAAATTCTGTCTGGTAATTTTTATAAGACAACGTATACCAGTGACATTTTGTTGCTCCAGATGTACGAGATGAACACCAGAGGATTCAGACAAAGATTAACTCAGGAAAAGCATCAGAGGTAGGAAGAAAAAAGATTTCTGTAAATTCGTGTGTAAGCAAATTACGTTTCAGCGTCTCCAGGGTACGGGTACCAAAATGGCGGCCGGTTCCAAGGTGTCGGAGAAGGGAGGGAGAACGGCGACCCGAAGGAAGCTTTCAGACGCGTAAAAAGCTCTGAGACGCGGGCTGACGCGTGGGAAAAGTTGTGGGACAAGGGCTGGTGTGTTATCGTTTCTGACAATGAGGAAGCGCTCTGCTCAGGCTCGATGTACACCTCGAATTCGTTTAAATCGACGAATAAAACATGAGCGCTAGTGGTGTTGGTTATATGCGCGACTTCCCCCCACCTGGCCCGTCGGTATTCCCCACCCTCTGTGCCTTTTTCCCCTCTCGCGGCGGTGCGCGACAGTAGGAGATTGCTTCATCCGTATCGAGAGGCATTATCGAGCGTCGATTTCTGGGAAGCTAGCGGTACCGGCCTCTGGCCGGCAGCTCGAATTCAGCTTAGAGAGGAGGCGCATAACGGGAAAGCTCTCTCTCTCTCTTGGAGGCTCTCCTGCCCTCTCCCGAGGAATCGAAGCTTCTTTTTACCCAGCACCCTCCCCCCCTTTCTCCCCGAGGATTTTTCATTTCGCTTTCGATACCGTTGAAATCGATCCTCGCGGCGATCCGACGCGACCGATTCGCTAAAAGATCATAATTCTACTGCATTTCGCGTTTTTCAGTTCTGGGGAGCATGCCGAAGCAGAGGAGGGTGGGAGAAATTAGTTAAATTCTACTTCAATTTTTTGCAGAATTTAGCTGTGTTCCTGTGAGCGCGGAAATGGGAATTTTGTATAAGTACTCATAGAAGCTGAGCTAGTTTTCCATTTTTTTATAATCGCGAGCTAAATAATTTTCTACTGTCATCTGTAGAAAAGCAACGCTTTGACTGTGGACACACAGCAGGCACACAGTAACACAGCACATGGCTTCAACTTTTTATATAGAATGTGGGCCAAAATATGTGCGATAAATGAGGCCAGGGAGATAGTACAGCTAAAAATAAGACGAAAATCAAGAATAACCGAATTGCGTTGGAGGCTTCATTTTCAAGAAAATTGGCTTTGAAAAATTCGTCAGGTTCTCACGCATTAGTATGGGCAGGAAGTAGAATCGACAGGTCATGATCAGACGCCTCAACGGATTTCTATTCAATAGCGCTCGTATTTCATGAATCTTGAATTCCACTTTTCTCGAAAATAAAGCCTGCAATGCCATTTTGTTACTCTTGATTTTCGTCTTATTTTTAGCCGTACGTTGGCCCGCGTTGCATATTTCTTGTGTGCGTATGGACCGATCACAACCACAATAATATTTTAAGTGTACGGAGTTTTTGAGATTGCTGGTTAAGGTGGTCAAACTCATTTTCTTGACGTCCTGAAAATGACCATTTTATTTTGGGAGATTTAATAATTAGCTTCAAGCATCTATAGGAAACTTTGCAGACCCAAAAATAAAACAGACGGACGGCCTCCATCTTTGTTATTACGATCGTGCCCCACAAATTCTCAAATACCAGGTGAACGAACACACCTCGAAAACATGCGTAGCCCAGTTATCGTGAAGAACGGATCTCCCGAGGAGATCTAACGATCCCCAAAAAGCGATCCACGGTGAAAAGAAATTAAATTCGCTCATCGGCAGCGGAGCGAGGTGACTGGAACGATCGGGGCTCGTCAACTGCACGCGAAATAAAATTGCTTGCCAGCTATTATCTATTAAAATATCTCGAGTCACGCGAGGACCGAGTCGTCGTCGTTCCGTGCGAACGATTCGTGGCATCTCTCGAGGATCCTCGCGAATCTCTGCCAAAAATCTGCTTCAATCTCGACGCGAAAACCCTCTCGCAAATATCAATTTCCCATAGTCAGTCAACCACTGTCCGAATCTCTGAGACGAAGAGAGGAAATAATGCGAAGCTAACACAGAGAGGAAGTGGTTAGAGCAAGCATAGAATCCTTTGACAAAAATCAGTGTCCCGCTCGGATTTCAAAATCGAGGAAGAAAAAACTAAAGACAGTTAAAATCAAAAAGAAGACGGAGCAAGACGAAAACTGATTTCCTGATCAGACCTCGAGAAAGAAATAAGGGGAGAAGAAGAAGATCAAGACGAAGATCAAGCAAGCAGGTAGGGAATCCTTCGAAGGGAAGAACGATAGAAAGAGAAGGAAAAAGGAAGAAGCACACGAGCAAGCAGGAGAATCGGTTTCTGGAAGCCAGTCGAGGATTAAGCAGAATCGGCAGCGGTGTTCGGCGAATCCGGCCGTGTTTTCTCTGGATCGCGGCTACGATCTTGATCCCACGCAGAGCCGAACGAGCCTTGGAGCCATGGAATTTCAAGATCGCGGCGCGTCCGCGAAAAGCGGAGCCTCGGCGAGACGAATCGATCCGATTCGATCCGATCCGATCCGTTCTCGACAGATATCGCGAAACCGGCCAGACTTGACGAAGGTCCCGGCCAAAATCAAGGCTCTCCGCGAGTTCTTAACAATGCAACGAGATACCGGATGCGGCGGCTTCGTTCTTCCCAACGACGATTTATATAGCGACTGGTTCGGTTTCATTTTTAAGGGTTTTCGCGCCGATTTACAACCGAGTCCTTTTAGTCGTGGCCTTTTACGATCGCTGCCTTTCCAGGCGAGAACCAAACAAGAATCTTCGGAAAGGATGGAAACGTAATCGTAAACAGTCTTATTCGCCCTTTCACGTGTTCCAGAAATATTTGTCGTATTATCATAATTTTATTCGGTGCACAAATTAATTCCTGTCGCTCTCAGTTAATTATAACTAGACCGTGCATTTTCATGCAGAATAAAAATTGTATCGGTCACAATGAACCAAGCAGAAATTTTTACCATAAACGTATCAAGGAGCCGAGCAGAAATTTTTACTGTCTGGATTTTAGTTTCTACACAAGTAATTCGATTATTATATTGAAGATTAATTAATAGGGAATTCGCAACGTGATAACGAGTGCGTTATTTGAAACTGCGATGGCTTTTTGTAAATTTCCAAACCGTTACGCAAGAAAATGATCCCAGAAGGAACTGTTATGCAATTGTCTAAGTTTGTGTTGGTTAGTAAACGAAACAGAAAGAGGTTTAATTGCACCAGTGATTGAGCACCGGCCGGAAAGTGTGTCACCGAGCCGCGTCGCGTCGGTTATCTCACTTTCTTCGTGAACGGTCAAGTTACTAGAACAATCGGCACCGATTTTGCCACAGCCGCTTCCGACATGCTCTACCTAGATCCACACGTGTAGCCTCCTCAGCGAAAAAACCCGATTCCACCGAAATCCAGCTTTTTTTTCGCGTATGCTCGACAGTAACCCTCTTGCTGAACAGACAGAACGAAGGAATGCTCGCGTAAAAAGAAAAACGCAGACTTTTAAACATTCCCTATCGATAGTTCGGCCTTCGTCACAGGATCCACGAGGACAAATTAAAGTAGACACACGAGGATGTCACCACCAACGCACCACCAAGGAATCAGTCGCTGATATTCGCAATTTTTTCCGAATCGACATTTATTTTTCTAATCACATTAACAGTTGGTCCAGTCTTCTACTCGATATTTCGATCAGCAATTGAACTAAACCTGGACACTCGCAGAATTATTAATTTAGTATTGATTGAGTAAGAATTGTGCATTGATTACAAATGAGATTACAAGATGTTAAGAATATCGGAATATTATTTGCAATTTGTTGAAATCGTTTAACGAAGAAATCGTTACTTGAAATTTCTACTCGATTCCTGTTTCTTGCAGCTTCTTCGGAAATTGTTAATCTTGCATAACGGTCCTCAGACTAACGACGTTTTAGAACGAATATCAACTTGCAAAGATTTACTGTGCAAAACGATTTTTGCAAGGACCCTAAGGCGAGTACCGAAGAACCGCGAGCCAGCGGGAATACGCGCGTTTATTTTCGGCAGGAACATAGTGTGATGGTTCGGCAGATAGATCGGCCAGATAAAGATGGCGTGGAACACGTTTGGTATTCGTATAGCTCCCGAAGGCGACCACTGCCGAAGATCAAGGTTGCCCGGATTAGCGACGAATAAAATCGACAGACTCTTCTGGTTCTCTACTCGGTCTCCGTTTCCAAGGATTCCAACTAGAAATTGTAATTGACAGTGTCTCAAACACGAAGTCCCTCTACCGATCAATTGTAACAACTACCAACGAAGCGAGAACAGATGAGAAATAAAACTCTTCATTTTAGAATATCTTTATTTTTCGAATTACGGCAGAACCTCGATTATCCGAACTGAACGAGGACACCTGAGAGTCTGTATGATAGAGCAGTGACTTAATTAAATCGCTAGCTTCAATCTGTATTGATTTGTACAATAAACAGCGTTGCATATGTTGCAAATGCCTTGGATCGAGCTATTAAAAATATCAAGTTTGTTGGGTACCAAGTAAATACTGTATTAAAATTTATTTTAAATGGAAAAAATTGGATCAAGTGTTTCGCCAAGTAGAATGTTACAGATTTGGTTCGGGAACGGTATAAACGGCGATCGAGACGTTTGGAAAGATCGGCCGAAAAGCTCCAGGGAATATTCCACTGTCCCAGAATCGAGAGAGCTTGGTTCCGGCTGTGGGATTACGAGTTATGTAAGAAATTATTGAAAATGTAACGGCTTGCCCCCTTCTGGCTCGCTCTTTATCCCTCCTCTACTGTATCAGGAAAGACCGCGTGTCCCGGTGACGTTGATCTGCATGTAGCGGTCGTGCATTACGCTCTAACGGTCAGAGGCGGCTCATACATGACCGCACACGCTCGCAAACGGTCCGCCTATTTCGCCAACCCGCTCGCATTATCGCCGGCACATCAATGTCCCACGTCATCTCATTAACCGACCCCTCGGCCACTATATCGAACCGAAAGACTCTGCGAAATCCACGAAAAAAAGAAACACAAAATATTAGACGGTGAAATGTGCAATCGTGAAACGCCAGACCGCAAACTGTTTTTGCTAGAATTATTTATAAGCCAGAATATTTTTCGATTTTGGAGATGAGTTTAATTCGTGCGCGCGTTGCAATTGATATCGAGTAGTTAAAACAGAACAAATTATTACTGGACTGCAAATTTTTATTCCATGACACGGGGACTCATATGGACGTCCATTCCTTTTCTTAATAGTTTTAACGGGATAATTTTAATGAAAGAACAGGTGAAGGATTTATAAAGAATTCTTTGGAAGATCGTTACGTATACGTTCGCGTTGCCCGTTCATTTTTGTGCGTTTTAAAGAAGGATCGAGTTTCTGCGGGATTTTTGGCGATCGTTGCAGACTTCTGACGTCATAGAACGCCGACAAGCAAAGCGGGAGCAGATTATTCGACGGTGAAAATGCACGCTTGCAAAATTCGCGACGGATACATTTATGGACGCGAAACCCGCTGGCCGATTCCATACGCACGGTGTGTATGCGTCGTCTTACGCGATCGACGACGGATCGATGGATCGTTACGGGCACGGGGACCGATGCTAATGCCGATCGAAGGTAAAAGTTTTTTCTGTCTCGCGACCGGGATACAGGAAGTCTTCCATGTTTCACGGTGTGTGGAATTGGGACGTTGCGCAACACGGCGCCGCGCCGTGCTGCACCGCGATCACGGTTGCACCGGTAAATCGATCATTAGGATCTATCGAGGTTGCCGGTCCCGTGATCGCCTCTCCCTTGAAATCCTCGCGTCCACGTCTATCATAAATTTTCAAACAATAAACTCGCAAAACGTAGCACATCACTTTCATCGAACAATACAAAATGGTAAAATGGTAAAATGATAATTATTTTAAGCCTGGTAAATTTATTCTTACTCCATGCTGTTTGTGGGAGCTTGTTATTTTTTTAGGGATGGTATTATGTACAAGGATGAATATTATAAATTAGAGGAGCGGATAATACTTGTGTTTGAGAAACTTGGATTTAACATTTCGAATGCATCCACTTTCTCAGATTTAAAAATGGATCTTTACGGGAATATATTACACTTAATAAAATAACACACTGTCACAATTGCTGCTTTCTTACACTTTCCTAAAATATGAAACGATGCTTAACAAAATGTGAATTTTACTACCGGAAGCAATATGATAAACTCGTAACAATATTCATATTAATACGACGAATAAAAGTGAATAGGGTCAACAAAATCTTGAAGACTGCAAAGTTCCACTAAACGGAACAATGGAATGAATGCTTTAGGTGTTAAAGACGCGGATTACTCGACCAAATCTCTTGCGATTTAATTAACGATTTGCCGGAGTATCAAGATCGCTCGAGCGAAATTCCATGAAATAGACGGATGCAAGGATATATCAGGTTCTAGATCGAAGATCGTCGGTAACGGGGACTCGGGCAGTTTGGCCAGCCGAGGAATCGGCAAAATTGGGAGCAAGAAAAAGCGACAACGGTAAAAAGTAGTCCACGCATCTTTGCTCGCATCCTGCGGGCCCTAACGAGCCTGCATCATCTTCCCCGCTTCGTTAGCGATTCTTCAAACGAGATCCTGGGCTCCTGGGACTCGACAATAAATCGTGAGTACCTGATTCTTTTTCAACACCGGAGGATCCAAGTGGAACGAGCGGTGATTACTAATTTGTTAAATGCTGCATTAACCAGAATATTCGATACTTCAATAAAAACCTCGAGTGAACAGTACTGTAACCCATTTTAATTCTTCTTCTGATTTTATGCATTAATAGCAAAAATTAATGAATGCAATTAGGAGAATTTAGGAAATACATTGCCATTTAACTTTTGTTTCTTATAATTGACTCACACAATTTTTATTTCGCATGAAGATTCGCAGCCTAGTAATAGCTAAACTGCGGACGTTTATGCAAAATAAAAATTGTTTGCCTTTATTGCAAGCTACAGGAGCTACATGGACACTTATTTCTTCTCGCAATAATTAAACTGAAAATAATGCGACAGTATATTTTAATCCTTTACTGTTTTGGATTTGTCTCAGTCTAATAATGCATGATGGTTGTCGTCTATTTGGATGCAGTGGCGGCTCGTAGGAAAAATTAGTGTGCGTGCTGCTCCAGAAAATTTCAGCTTCCTATGTGCGCATGCGCACAACAGTGAAACACCACGACGCTGGAACTGTGAAGCGCACAGTTTTTTGTGCACAAAGTAAGGCGCCACTAAAAATTGCTGCAACATTACTCAAAATATCTTTTACATTATTAAATTTCTTTGTATTTAATGAATTACTAGCCACTTCAGTATTGCACGAATAAATTGCGCCATTTGCGTATGTATAGCACGAAAAAATATATATAGAAGGGAAATATTCTAGGTCGGAAGAAATGTTTCGATTTTAGAGTTAAAATGGCTTCGAGTGCAAAGGGTTAAATGTTACCGACAATATCAAGTGGAAATAGGGGATGCTGCAGTATGCGAGCCGCCACTGTTTGGATGGATCATTTGTCACCGTGTGCGCTTGTCCGAAATGAAGCGGTTCACAGGAGCCGGACACCCGAGCTAGAATTCGCGATCTCGAGGCGAGCAGTTTGGTGGGTAAGAGTGAGGGGAAAGAAGAAGAAGAAGATGAAGAAGAAACGGTGGCAAGGAGAGAAAGAGAAAGGGGGAGAGAAAAGAAAGACAGCATAGGCAGTGTGTGGTGCACCTGCGTCACCCACCACGTGGGGTACCACGGTACCCCGGCCCCGATTACGACACTCTTCCGTGTCGATTTATCTCGAGGAGCCGACCGGCCGGCTAACCAGAAGAGCGACAGAGCCAGCGACTACGAGCGCCGGCGGAACCGGTTTTCGGGGCCTCTTTCATTTGAATGTCGCGCCGTTTAATTTCACCCGGGGACGAACTTTCGCGACCAGCCGCGCGCGTCTTGATAACACGGTAAATTAGTTCGGGTCAGTTTTGGCAAACGATCATGCCTCCGCCCGAAAATCGAAAGTACCCCGCAAACCTCTCGATCTAGCGGATGCAATACACCATTGATCTTCGTCCGTCATATTTGGGATAGCAACGATTTAAAAAAATTTTGTTGGGGTATGTGCACTCTCTGTGATTTGTAATTTTTTTTAACAGACTCGACCGATTTGTCGGAAGCAATATTGAGCTTGCAATATTGTATCTTTGGTATAGGAGATAGAGAGGAAAAGTGATTTTTTAAAGGCGCTCGATGATCCTTCGTTTTTCTTGGGAGGCCTCTTCAGGTTCGACGTGGGTGATTCTTTCGATTCGTAATATTGATATTCATGTAGTGTTTTAGACACAGAGTTTTTGTTAAAAGTTAACCGGTTTCGAAGTTTTCAAACACATTTTCCAGTCAGTAATGTCTGTCTCCAGTGAACAGTAGTCATTATATGTGTGACTGAGACTGTTCTCCAAACCAATTCTATTATGATAAATTTGTTTAATCCTTCCCCATATGTGTTCCAACGAAAACTCCCAAGTTCATACGTAATTTTATGAAAACCAGAATAAAGGGAAGTGTCGTAGATTGAACAATTTCTTGCGATAAAAATATTCTCAATTCATTCAGCAAGTTAATTTTACGGATTAAAACAAATCCTCTCGCACACATATTCCGCAGCGCTTGTGCATAAACAGAAAATGCAAGGAAAACGAAAGAATCGATTTTTGAAAAAATCGAAAAACCAGAATACCCCTTTTGAAGCGTCCAGTTTCTGGATCAGTGGTGAGTCCGAGGCCCTATCATAACAACTCGGTTTCTAAGCGAGTCGCTCATCGGCGCCGGGCAAGTTCACGTGGATTTGCGTCAAGGTAGTCAAGTCTGCCTCCGGAACCTAGGACAAGAAATCAGTACCCGGTGGCTCGTCTATCGACCAATCCGAGGTCACGACCAAGAAGGCGGTTGGGACCTAAGCTATCCCACTGGATGATATCCAGTGGACCGCGGGCAAGGCAGCGGGACTAGGGGGATTCGTTAGAGAGCGTTCTGGTTAAACTAGTCCCCCGTGCCCCTTCTAGACCCCTCTCGAATCCCTACCCCCCCACCCCCCGTTAGGTCTCTTCTTTTACTCACCCCACCAGAATGGAATCGAGAAGCGTCGAAAACTCGTCGCGTCGCGTCGCAGCAAAACCAGAACCCCGGAGGGAGAGTCCCTCGTTTGCTCTCTAGCACACGATGAGCATTTGATGGATAGCCGTGTGGGTCCCGTTTCAAGGTAATCCCGGCCCTTTTTGTAGACTCAAGGACGGGCAAAAATAGCGCGCGACCACTTAGCTCCGCTGTTAAGATAAATCGGCGACCGGTGTCGTAAGACGTGATTTTTCGACGCCCGAGGATACAGCAACGTAGTCGTACCAGCCTTATAGACGGACACATACGCGTCGTTTCACCGTCCTTTCGAGTCAAGGTGGCTCGCAGATCCATGGGGGACCTACGACAAGTGATATTCGCATCTCATCGGCCCGGGCGAGCTTTGTTCCGAAAGATTCAGTCCAGTCGACTTCGAGATCCCCGAGGATTTTCACCGCTGATCCAAATCTAGGAACTACGGTCCTCCCGGCTCGTGGGACCTACGATTTTCAAGCTATTTTGGTTAATCTGGATTCTGGTTTATTCCGCTCCTTAGTAGCTAGCTCTGAAGTCTAGAGCTTGCAAGATTCCTCAGGAATTTTTAGGTCTTCGGGTCTTCGAGGAGCCAATTTGAGTAGATCGTGGCAAGGGGAAACGGGATCAATGGGATCGTATATTGTGATCGCGAACCTGGGAGCTAAGATTTTAGAGCCAGCTTGGCTAATTTCAGGTGGATGATTATGAAATGATTAGGGGGATTTCGAAGGGGCCCATGGGCGTGGAAGCTGTCGATACGACTTCCGGCACCGGTAGCGTACTCGCCTCGGGTAATCGGGAGAGTAATATGGAGGGAAGGTGTCCAAAAAAAACATCGAGAGAGAGAGAGAGAGAGAGAGAGAGAGAGAGAGAGAGAGAGAGAGAGAGGGAAAAATAAGGAGAGGGAGAGGGGATCCAGAAAAATTTATTCGCCGGCCGGCAACCGGTGATTTCGATGCAGCGACGCTAATTTGGCTTTCAAATCGGTCGACTGGGTGCATCTGCCTAACTTTCGGCACGGTCTAGCCGCGACGATCGCGACGCGTCGCGTCAACCTGGCCCGCTGCATCCGAAAAATATTCGACTGGAGACGTCGCGGTTCTTTATTTCCATCGGAATACATCGAACATGCAAAACCTCGCCGAATCTAGAATCTTCCCGACGATATTTCTCGAATATCGAATCCTGCAGTGCCGGAACGAATTTCTGCCATGTGTGCCCTGCTGACTTTTATTAGACAAAATAGTTACTGAACAGTTTTAAATGCAGTTTCTTGATCGAGGCAGTCGACAATCTTGATTGAAAAATAGTTGTATTAATTTATCAAGCTGTTAACTCTGTGATTTTTAAAAATTCTGGATAGCTAGGAGGACGAGAGGAGGAGACGAATAAAATTAACGTAGAAATGTAGTTTATACCAGTGTATCGATAATACGGCTCTCATTAAAGTGGAAGGATTATTAGTTGAATTAAGAAGAAAATGAAAAGCCACTGAAAAGCGACAGCGAACACGAATGACGAGTTAACTCGTCGTCCTCATATACTATGTACCAACAGGTTAAACCTAAGCCTTGGATCTATAAAATATTTTTAGCAGCGTTCCAGCTCCTACACAGACGAAGGGCCCACAATTATACTGAAAATCAACAGATAATTCTAAACAAATCCATAAAATCCACATTATCATCCTAAAAGGTAAAGTTTGGAGAAAAATTGTCTCCTAATCTAGACTTGAAACTAATTTGATGTCCACGTACGATTGAGCTCAGTTTACAGCATGATGATCGGAACAATGATCCCGAGGAGTCGCATGAATCTCTAGCATCACTTTCCCCGGGCACAGTTCGCGGAAAAGCGTCGATCCGGGATTTCTGCAGGATCGCCGGAAAGGATAAATTTAGAACGTGCCCGAAAAACAGAAATACAAAAGGGTAGAAAGCGACCTCGTTAAACACACCGATAACTGTTGTTCGGTGTTCTTTTTTTTTTTGTGAAAAACCGAGGATACTCGGGACTCGTTTCTCCCGAGGAGCCGAGAGATCTAAACCTTCGCTGCTTAACCCGTATTCCAATTACATCTTGACGCGTAATCAGCCCCGGCGCGGCGTGGCGCGTTCTCTCGCAGTTCGAACCGCATCTCCCGTACGCGGCCTGCGAAACAAACAAAGAAAAACCAACGAGAACCCACCCAGGCACCCAGATACCACGCCTTATTCGAGATCAAGTTAACGACGCTGTTCCTAAGTTATGCTATAATCGGGACCGTGGGCTTGTCGAACGGCATCGACTATACGGCTCCGACGATTAAATTATGCATTAGGTAAGTGTTACTCCGGAGAAAACTCAATTAAGCGTTCTCCGCCGCGCGGCGCTGTCACTTTTCCTCCGAAGAAAGCGATTTCGTTATTCGCGATTACCAAACCCAAAAAACTTAATTACCAGTTCCCAGCAAAAATGCTACAAGTCGAAACGGTTAATCATCATTATGCAATCCACGTTAAAATTATATCACAGCTAATCTATTTAACTCGCGCAACTGGTGGTAACGCCCGCACAGTAATTCTACTTGAAAAAAATAACTCGAAAATTTTTGAATGACATTTTTTGGTTAAAGTAGCTTAGAAAAAAATATGTCGAAAAATTTGAGTTGCAAAAGAGCTAATTTGAAGTGAATACGATTCAGAAAGAGATTAATTTTAAGTGCAAAACCTGTGACAAAAATGTGTAGATCTCAAAAAGAAATAAATGATGCACCTGCATCTTACAATTTTTATTTTGCACAAAAATGCGCAGTGTAATTATTACGATTATTCCGAACACGGTGGAATGGATTCATCGAATAACAGAGTACTTTGGCATCCGTCGCGTTTTAAAGGGAGCTAAATCCGATACTACGCGATCGAGCGCTAGGATAGCGTGCTAGATCGAAGGACACTTTCGTCCGGGATCGATAGAAGTAATCGATATGCAACCCATCGAGCAAGTACGGGAGGACTCGGTACGCGTACGCCCACCGCTTGGCGATCTCGCACCCATCAAAATGCACATAAATCCATGGGATCCTGTTGCGCGGGCAGTTGTGCCCGAATCGCAGGATCAAATCGCATATCGCAGATTCGTGCACGCGCGAACACCTCTTTCGAATTTTAACCGTGTCGGTCTGACCTGGCCGCACGACCCGCTAACTCAAAAAGAGATCAGACTCGTGCGGACGCTTCCGCTCGGTGATCCTGTGGCTTACTTTTCTCGCGAGAACTTGCCGAATTCGAAATACAAACAACTTGGCATCACTTGGGATTCATCTGGACACTTTCCACTATCAGATATTGATCCATTCATTCATCCAAATGGGGCTAGACTCTAAGAAAACATTTAATTCATCGCTGTGACGTGATCAATCTTAAGTATCCACACAAAAGCAATTCCATCGATCACAGAACGTCACGAGCTTGTTTTGTTCGATTCTGTTGTTGATACGCCGCCTGAGTGTTTTTACCTAATATGGTTTAAAAAGAGCTTCAAGATGGCTATGATGATTTTTCTGTACATTTCTCCTTATTTCTTCTGTAAGAGACTTGGTTACGTCAAAAATGCGAGAACAACTGTATAGAATTTGATGAAATTAATGCAGGATATAGTAGAGGGTTTACTCCAACATCAATCGATAAACCCAAGATCGCATGATTGATACGTCTGAAGAAAATTCACATCTCCATCGTATAAAATTCTATTTTACAAAATACTGCAAATATAGCTTTGCCGAAGAGTAGCGTGAAGAAGAAATCTTCTAACCCAGCGGACGTCATGCTGGTCGTCGTTCTTCGGTCGGAAATAGCTAAATAAATTCAAGGAAACGCGATGTTAATTTTTACGGGAGCCCGATAGAACCAGTCGCGACTACCGAGCGTTAGAAGACTTTTTCACACGGAAAATCTAATGTGGATTCCGAGAAGTAGCGACTCGAGGAACGATCGTTCTAAGGCCGAGGAGAGAGATTAGTCGAGCGGTGGAATCGCCGATCAGAAATTGCTCTCTGGATAGAACGGACGCGTCGATCGCCTTAAGGAGGAGCTACTTTTATTTTCCCCGTTCTCGAGGGATTCCTGACGAAGAGCCGCGCGGCGCGCTTAGATGCCTCGGCATCTATACTATAGGCTAGCTGAACGGGCTGACTAGGAAACCGGTCGCTAATCAACAGCGCTAGTGCCTAGATACGGCGTACTGAAACCTGTAAGCACAGGTACTAGGCATCTAGAATCCCTACGATTGCCCGTGTGTCCCGTCCGAGCACGAACACACGATATACTGGGTGATTCACTGGGTAGTGGACCCAAAACGGAGCTACCAAAACATTCCACTGTAGGCCAGAATCGCGAAAACCTAGATAGAATTCATGTTTCTGTTAATTATATGTTATTGCATGCCAGGCTGCGGATTTTACACGTTCATGACAAAAATGAGGAACAAACATTCAAGCTTCCTAACCCCTCGAGTGATCCGCGAAAATCATGAAAGTGGTTCAAACAGTCGATATTATTGGGAAATAATAGCTTTTTATTGAAAAGAAAAGACGCAAAAATGGTGTTCTAAATGTATGAACACCATTTATTACATTTTTTAGGAAATTTTTAGGTATTAAAAATTTGCCTGCGTGCGTTACGCGAGCCCATGTCTGTCACGGGTATTGAAATTTTTATTAAACTATTATTAGTTGCATCGCATCCTCTTCCCTCGACTTGTTCAACGACTCTCTTCCACTTATTACGAAATTATTTCCTAAAACAAAAAATTGTCTCACGGTTCCAGCTGGATGTTATTGCTGCTAAATTTTGGATTCCTACTAGTATAAAAGTTTTTTTAACAGATAAATGCCTGTACTATAAAAATCCATTCTCAATCGGCAACAAAATATTCCCTTAGAAACAGGACTTGAACTTGACCATTATTTGTTCATTTTCTTCCCGGTCTCGTCTGAATCGAGAAAATTTTTTAATTGATTCCACCTATTTTGTAGAAACGAGCCACTCTGCATCGTACTGTTAAAGAGCGGTGAACAAGTATCGGTGAAGAGGCCGATATCCGTGATTGGAACTATGTACTACTACAGAGTCACAGCTGTGTGCGTGTGTATACATACGTCGTTCAATGCAAAAGTAGTGAACCCCGCATCTCAAGGGTTTAATCGTCATTCGATAAAACAATTTTAATCCAACTTTCGACATTATTGTGCTTCGTAGAACTTTTGCAGATGTTCTCAAATTCTTTTAATTTGCACCCACTCGTTTTTGTAATAAATGCAAAAAAATCCGCAGTCTAATGATTAAGGGTTGCTCCAGTTTTACATTAAACGACTCACATATTTTTATTCTCCTTGGCCTTTCTTTAGGCTGTCCCAAAAGTTTCTTTCGCAATGTGCGCGATTAATATTGTTAGATATAACAAACGTGTGCAAACAACGCGCGATTATCTGTTCAGTAATTTTTAAGCCCCATCTCACTTATTTGATTTAAAAAAAAACTTCATTCGCATTGTGTGCACTAATCAGGACAACCTGACAGTTCATAGATCGCACACAGCCGTCTCCGCTAGTCATCGCCGTGAACCGCCCAAGGAAAAGCGACATAGGGCCCCTTCGCCGACACTTAAGTGTAGCCGAAAGAAAGCGTTTGATGTTTCGGTGGCGGCACTGTGTGTTGGCTCCACTATCCATTGAATCACCCTGTATATCGGCCTTTTCCACGGACGCACACACCACCGACCATTCCTAAGCAAACGATCATCGACAAGCTTAGTTTCTACGTCGCGGATGATGGAATCCTGCTCGGGACAGTACCCTGCAAAATTCCGTGCACTCTCCGCAAGTTGCATCCTGTCGGTGCATGCTTTTCGTTGCGGAATTTTTTGCCGATCGCTGCGACGAAGGATCCGTGTAGAACTTCTTAGGTGCTGACAGGGGAGAGAATGGATTGTAGATGTACAATCTACGGTCTTGGGATTCGTTGGTTCGGAAGATACAGGGCCTTGAGTGTAGGAACATTTTCAAGGTCTCTGCAGTGTGCTGGACGGTTCTTCGCTTAGAATTGAATTTATGGCTAGTCGGTGCAGTCTGACCAATATAGACTTATACAAATATAATTAGTGTATTCTAACTTGGATCTTACCTAACGTTGAGTGTTCTTACCAATTGGGACTGACCAATTGAGTTGAGTTGAGTCTCTGCCACGTCTGGATTAAGTTTTGAGTAGGTAGTTCGCTGAAGTGTGTCTGAACCGATCAGTCTAGGTTAAGTTTGGACAAATTAATTCTTATCAGTCTGCCTGAACCAATTAGTTCTAATCGGTAACGTCTGGACCAGCTATCAGTTGGATCCGCTTCATTCAGTTCTGAATAAAGTCTGTCCACTTTGCTCAACTATGAAGTTATGTTTGAATCAACCAACCTTGGCTACGTCTGACGTTAGTTACTCTGCATCAGTAAGGTCTGTCTCAGGCTGTTTGCATTGGTTGGTTCTAGGTTACATCTGGGCCACCTCGGTTCTTATCTAAATTAAATTGATTCCGCTAATCGTACCACATTATAGGTTAATCGATCCGGATCGAGACTGACGTATTTAGTTTCTATGTCAGCCAGATCCGATCCAAGTGTAGCAGAAGTTACTTAGCATTCGGTTAACCTCCGCGCCAGGTCTAAATAAATTTGCGATGCCTAGATCTACTTCAGGCCTCGTCAATCTTCCAACAGTGTAGACAATTTTCCGATGCACGAGTGCCTGTTCATCTACATAATTGTCTCGTGTCCCATTGCACCTGCGGTTTTCTGATTCCCCGACGATTCGAGAGACTCTTACGCAACAACCCTGGCTGACGTGGACGCCCGGGGATCCTCTAAAACGAGGTTCAACGAACTGCAACTGGCTCGGTTCGCCTACGACCAAATGGTACGCCTATGAGGTCGGTTGCCCGGGCACATGATGCATTGACCAAATCCTTCCGCAGGGGCTCGTTAACATTTTCGTGACGTGACGCTAACGTCAGCCGACGACGTTTCTAATCCAAGAAGGAAGCATCTATGGGGTTCAACGGACCTGACTCGTGTTTCAACTACGAATCACCTCAGGGAACGATCAAAACAAATCCTGGCCGACGTGATCACCGATGATCTCACCTGTGGCGTACCTGACTCTCCCAACGTTCCACAGCCAGCCAAAATCGCAGAGTTCGACAAAATTTGTAGCTTTATTAATTGCAAAGGGGACACAGTTCTTGGGGCTCTGCTGGTCGTAAAATTAGATTATGGGGTTAATTATTTTCTAAGACATGAAGAAGCTGAATTGTACTGAATTTCTTAGTTCCACTAATTTGCAGGTTCTTCGATGACATTTAGGCTACGAGTTTCGCACGAAGGAAAATTTATAATTTAATTTTATTATTCATTTTGCATCTCTACTCTAGTGACCGTGGGAATGCCTCAAAATTTGTGGTACTTGTGAAAGCAGCGTTTTCGGAGTCTTCGTTTAGAATAGCCGCAATACGGCTCTCGATGGGTTTTGAATAATAAAATCGACTGACTCTATTCGCCGTCATACGGAATGCAGAGTGTTCACGAGAGTGCGGAAACAAAAATTGGCTTCACTAAAATTTACGTTAAATTTTCTAACTCAACGGGACCAGTCGTGTCGACTGGAAAGGAATTCGATCTGGTTTCAAAAGAAAATGTTCAGATTCTGTCCATTTTATGGAAATGGCACGTCGGCGTAAATAGCTGCCGGCTTCGCGCGAATTCGGCCGAACTACGTCGTAGAAACCGCTTCATAAATTATTCCTGAAGACTCTCTAGATGAAGTTTGTCTTTTTCTCCACCTCCTCTGCCACTCCCCCGAATCTTCTCTCTCTCGAATACCAACGGTCACACGATTTCCGAGAATCCAGGAATACGATCACGAATCGACGCGTTCCCTACTTCCTGGTTTCGAGAAACGTCGATCGTATCGTCGATGTATAGGTGAACTCGACTCCGAAGGTGTCGGTAAAGTTTCTACGAAACAGCCATAGAGTCCTCGTATCGAGCGTATTATTGTAATTGGTATCCCGAAAACAAAAAAAAAGAACGTCGATCCCTAAGAAGATGTCGTCCCCCCTTCAGAGACCCCCGTGTAGTGTCTTTGATCCTCCATTGCTCCAATGTTCATCGAAATGATCGCTACTCGTTGATGTAAGTCATCTCACCTGGGGCGGCGATGATTCACTGCCGGGTTCCCTTTCTAGTCCAACGCACCTGCAATCTTTGGCCAATGTTACCGTAACGACTGATGCAACATCGTCGCCAGAGATCCGACAAAATAAGTGAAAAAATTTCGTTTTCCGTGTTCATCTTTGGTACCGTCAACATTTTGCAGAGTATCAGTATACATTTATCCATATTAATATATAATTTTAACGGGGTCCTTTTTTTATCGGCAGTTTCAGAATACAATTTGTGGAATAGAAATGCTAGGAAAGGATAGATGTTCTCACCGTTGTTTTCGAAGGTGAGGATCGACGGATAGATTTGATCAATTTCTAGCAAGACTTTCCGCGTTGTTTCGACGAGGAAAACGTGCCGGCGTTATCAGACATCATCGGAGTCCTGAGGGTGTTTTTTTTTTCGTCGGATGTGCGATCGGAGCCGAACCCACGAGAGCGCTTCCGGGGTAATGGCCGCCGGCCAATGGGAACGAGGATGCTGGCCTTGACATTCACCGGCTCTCCTGCACCAGCATCGGAGGAAACAAATTAACGACTACCCAGAACCTCCACGTCCCGGATTATTTATAGGGCAACGTTTCACCGGGAGTAATTTGCCCCGCGGAATCGCAACCGACTCCGTCGACTACTTAAACGCTAAATCGTTCCCCTAAAATTGATAAAAAATGGGAGGTGAAACCAAAATCCCCCAATCTCAGAAAAACCCTCAATAAAGCTATAATTCCTACATACTGTAGAATGTTTATTGCTTTTTATTTATGTTGGAAGATGTTTCTTCCTTTAATAAATTAATTTGCATCATAATGTCTTTATGCACAGATAAAATAGTATCCATTCTTGTCATAAATGCATAAAGATTCGCAGTCTGCTAATGATTTCCGTAAACAATAAATAAATGCGTTCGAGTTGCTGGTAGATGACTTGAGAAAAGTGTCCAAATATAAAGGGCTATGTGGTTAAACAAAACAGAATTCGTTTATTTAAACTTTGCCGTAAAATGTTTCCGTTCCGTTTCTGCGATTCGGTAAATAATTGCTGGAGGTACCAAGCCGAAACGCAGCGGCAATATTCCCGTCCGAATAAAAGTTGCTCGCGACTTTCGTTTCTTCCTTTCTCTTCCTTCTCGCAGGACCATGGTGTTCACCGCGGATGGTCCTTGGATACCATAACGCATTCCTTCTCCCTCTTCTCTGTAACTCTCTCCATCTCCTCCCCCCTCTCTCCCTCTCTCTCTCTCCCTCTCTGTCGCTGTTTGTGTGTACGTGCCGGTGTGGTATGTACATTTAATGCGAACGTACACGCCCATATGTTTTTGCGCGATAAGTGAATGAAACTGAGCGCAAAAAGAACTAATGAGATGCGGGAGATGATGTTGGCCTTGACCGACCAGGAAGGAAGGGTAGGGATGAACGAGTCCCGATCGTCTGGGTCAGGTAGTACTTCAGAAACTTCCTTGCTCAAGTTTTACAAGGAGATCGCGGACGGAGTTACATTTTGTTTAGCCTGCTCCGCCATTTGCATAACGATCCTCTTCATTTTCTATTTACACCGACTCCTCCCCCTTTCCACACTTTCTTTTTAAATTGTCGATTCCTCTTTCCTCTCGATTATTTTATCGCTCCTTCCCTTCCTCGTGATTTCTCGTTTCGATTACATCAAACTCCTCGAGTTCTGGATGCAACGTGAATTTTCTTGGCTAATCAACCCTTCCACGGACGACCACTTTTGCAATTGTACAATCGAGAATGCTTAAGACTACACACAGCTCTGTTTGTTCATTTTTTTTTTTTTAATATAATTTTCAAGGTAGCACGATTTTTCGTTTCAATTATTTTAAGCTCCTTGACTCCTGGATGCGTCCTGAATTTTCTTGGCTAACAAACACTTCCACGAAGGTCCACGATCGAGAATGCTTAGGACCGTTCACAGCTCTGTTTATTAATTTGTTCAAACATAATTCTGAGGATATTACACTACAAATTCCCCCCTGCTTTTCTTTTAACTATTTTAAGGAGTTGAAAACTGTAACAATACTCTTAGATGCTTCTGACGTCTTCAAAGTTTTATAAAATTATAAACGCATAAAATCCGCAGTCTACAAATCGATATTTCTGTAGCAGTGACGTTGAATAAAATTGAATAAATTCGAGTCTGCGCAACGTTCGACTAGAATCGTTATTCAAAGCATACTCCGCCTAGTATTCCTCAACTATTATTAGTTTGTGGTACACACAGAAGCAGTACAATGTTGTTCGCGACGTTTCTTCTCTTGGTGGATGGTCGTGACAAGGTTTGCGGCTTTCCGGCCAACCGGTCTGCTAAATCTGCACCGCTAGACCATTCGATCCACAGTGACCTAATCGATCGGAGGGTCTGGCGAGCGCGTGATTAAAATATCGTAAAAATCAGTGATCTGGACGCCTGGTACGAGGCCGATTTCCACACAGTCCTGTCGGCTACGCGTAGGCCACGTTTCGAGGATAAAGGAACTGGGTTAGGTCTCCGCGCGCTGGTGGAAACGGGAGGTGAATCAATGGACACTTTCGAAAACCATACGTCAGATAGATCAACGATTGCACCGGCGTCGCCGCCACCGTTTCGCGGAATAAAACGGTAATCCGGCGTGTGCTGTTCTGATTCGCGTATCGAGGCGGCACTACTCGATGAAAACGCACGCGAAACGTTCATCTTACCCTCCGATAGCGACACCTAAGTGGAACGCGCGAGAGGAACTATAAATTGCAACTATAAAATCGTATATACGTCAAAAGGATCAGAAGATCGACAAGAATTAATTTTATTGGGTTCTCGATGCGGTCTTGTCTTCATCTTTGCTGAGAAAACATTTTGTTTCTTTATAGCGTGGGTGGATTGTCAGCTTGGAGTAGGGAGCTTGACATAGTAGAGTACCATCAAAATGCTCTAAACTTAATCTAGAAGCTCCCAATCGATCGGTGACCCCATCCAAACACTACGATTTCTGATCCTCCTAAGAATCGAATTTTATGCAAACTTTCCTTTCGTTAAAGAATGTCTGCGATAGTCTTCGGATGTCCAGCAAAGGGTACAGGCATTTTCGGACAGCGGATCGTTATTTTCTTCGTTGAACGGAACGGAAAGTAGTAAAAGCCGAGGATCTGGGTTCGTTGGACCCCAGGTCGATCTGACGTAATTTGCTTCCAGGTCGTCCACGGGTGGATTTCCTCTCTGTTGAGCGCGCGTGTGTTGCCGGACGATCGTCGTGTCGGTGTGTTGGTACGAATTTCACCGAAACCTGTTATGCCACCGATGAAGACGGGTTTACGACTGCAATGGAATCCTCTGGATCTGGGTGTCGTCGACTTTTGCTGGCTTCGATTTGCATGGTGACACAGATGACCGCCCCTGTTCCCTCCGCTGTCAGCCCTCTACAACGCTATCCTCTTCCGTGATTCCTCCCGAACGTTGCTCGTTCATTCTCCCAGCGACAAAATGGCCAAAAATTTCCACGAACTACATCCGAGTTCGATGAAGTTCAGAACTGATTCCTCTCGAGTGGTCGGCGATGATTCTGCAAGCGACAAAACGGCCAAAAATTATCAGGGACGATCAGGACCTTGCAGGCTGTGAAATTAACACCCCCCGAATATTGCACCATGATCTTGCAGGCGTAAAAATGGTCAACAATTTTCTGGAAAGCATCAGGACATTGCCGAGTATAGAATTGACCCCTCTTTAACATTGTCTGACAAAAGATTTCCAGGTTTCTGGATTTTCCAGTGTACCGAATTGACTCCTCTCGAATATTGCGCCATGATTTTGCGGGCGTAAAAATGGCTAAAAAATTGCTGGGAAGTATCACGAACGTCACGATTACGTTGCACGCGTCAAAATGGCCACAAATTTCCTGGATTTCGCAAACGTGCAGAATTGAAGAGTGGGACGAAAGAGAAGATAATGGAATCTCGCCTCGTTTCACGCGAAACTTTCAACCGAGAATTTTCACCTCGGAGAAGGTGTCGCACTCTCCATCGATCGATGCCACCTGTGACGTGTTCGAGAGTGCAAACATTTCGATCACGTTCGACCGACTGCTGCTCTTACGTCAATCGACGTCACACGTACGTTTGCCGGACTCGTTTACACTCGTAGTAAACGATCGGGGAACAAGGCGGGTCCAGAATACACAATACACACCATTTACTAATTAATTGTCGCGTCAACTTGACACATTTTTACCGTATCATTTTATTATTAGCCAATGATGCAAACAATTCTAATTTTGTCTTGCTTTCCTATGAAGCCTCTGTGACTCTCATTTGATCACGTATTTTCCAGGTAATAATCAGGTGTAGGAATTGTTGTGTAGCTCCTAAATTGTTTATCCGTTGCTTTTCATTTCAACATTCTACAGAAATACATTCTTATTGATTTTAATTAACCATAGGTCTCCATGATAAACCATGAGAATTACTGCCTTCATTTTTCAATTATATTTATTTTTTACCATTGTGACCATTCTGTACCGAGAGAAAGATTAGGCAGGAATCATAAACAATAATCGAGGATTAAAATATGGAATTGTTGGAACTGTTTTGACTTTCTCTGAGCTTTTTAACAGAATGCTACACAAATTTTGCAGCGACAGAATAATGGTACTTTTTTCAAGCTAATAGAAAATCGTTCATGAAAACGTTGCATAAAATATTTAATACGATTAGCACTTTATTCACACGTAGAAAAAATTTGAAATTACTCAAAAATATATTTAGTTTCTGTTTTGTATGGTGGATACTGGACAGAAATTGAGGAAGTTGAATACGAATGGTACAATCAGGAAGGAGTATTCTGACGACGAGAAGAATGACGACGATGATTCGAAACGCAACGCACTGGTTCGTCGAGGATACGATTCTGAAAAGGCAGACCCGTTTTGGAACGACATCCGTTGGATACGTTTTGTTCCTGGTTGGAGATCAACAGTATGGCCCGATCGACGATATTCGCATAATATGAGAACAGCTTCGGGCCCCCGGTAAGTATTATGCAGGCGCCATTCAGGACGAATGAAGAAGCCCTGCTAGCCCATTGACAGGCTTTTCCTGTCGCCGTTAACGTTCAATGGGTAATTCACGAGCGACTATAGCGACCTTACCCCACATACACCTTCATCGATTCCTGTTTTATAAGACCGAGACCACTAACAATTTCTAATCGTTATTACTCCACTCGAAATCGGTAAAAATGTCCAAAATAAGAGACTCTACATTTTTGTTCGTAAAGTATAGTGTAATTATATTGTTATTCTATAATTATAAGACTAATGCGAATAATGGCGTGGAAAGGTAATCTTTGAAGCATTTTTATATGAAATTTCCAATGACTACTTTTCCATCTACATTTAATAGAATTAATACAGAGAGAAAGTACACAATTGTTGACACTGTTTAAAGAAAAATCGAAATATGAATATGTTCGCTCATTAAATATAGAGCAACGTAACTACCATAATTATAGCGTGAAAGAGTGGCATCAAGAGCATTTTAATACTGTGTGTTATATGCACAAGAATATTGTTAAAAATTGGTGCGAGTGTAGAAAATGGAAAGGATTACGTGCACGAACAGTTATAAGAAGCATGATCAAGGGATGGCAGAGTGAATGCGACCCGGTTATGCTGACCATAGTGACCGAACAAAACGAAAGGAGTCATCCGAAAACCCCCGATTCGATTTCAATCTATGCTGATGTCGTACTGACGCATGATCTGGGGTCAATCCGTGCATAATGAAATTCTGGCTTGCATACATATCGACGCAGCTGGTATAAAAGCTGATAGCTCGAGTAATAATAATCGAGCAGGTTCACACGATTCTGCTTCACGGAACTTAATTTAAAAGAGCCCCTTTTATCGTCCTGAATTTTTCTGCTGAACATTATCCTTTTGTTGTCTGAAAACAAACACCATACACCATCAGAAAGGACTTAGATCAGTACTGGAACTAACAGGGAATGATCTCGAACCCGAAAATTCAAAAAGTTTTAAATTTGGCTATTCCTTTATATCACGTTGCAACTATACGAGATAGGAATAAAAGGTTCTATAAAGCATTCATCAGTTGCTGATACAATTAGAAAAAAATCTCAAAATAGCCGAATTTTTCGATGGTCGATTTTTACCCCCTTAAAGTGAATTTGGGCAGTAAAAAAATTACGGCAACACATATCTACATGTGCACTACGTATACAGCAAAGTTTCATAATTTTTTGAATTTCCGGTTACGTGATCATTCTACGCCCCTGTGATTGATTCAATAATTGTGTATAAATTAAATTTGACGTGTTCCAGAGAAATAATTGAAAAATAGAGAAAAAGATGACGTTACCTATGGGGCGAGCTAAACTATGCTTGCTCACAGTAACTGCTGACACTAGCAACAAAACGACCGAGGGAGAATATATCGTGGAGCCCTCTGAATATTCAAACGCGTCTAGGTCAAGGGTGTGAGAAGAGACAAGAGAGGCCCTGAATGAAACCAGCCGAGACCATTGTGTCTGTTTTCTCTAGCAAATGGCGTCGAGGATCGATCCGATCGATCGATCGACAAGACGGAGCACAATGATCGGTGGTCGCTCGTCGTCCCCCGTTCGAAATTCGAAATCCGTCGTCCGGGTCCACCTGATGCTCATAATATAGCGATTAAGGCTAATGCAGACGCATAAAAATGCAGCCGACCGAGAGACCGAGTCCCGAGATTGTTACAAAGTAAACACTGCGCCCTTCCAAGGGCTCCCGGGGCCATTCTGTATTCAAGGACGCGGATCGATCCTCCCCGTTGCGTTGCGAAAGAAGCCACCTTCTTCGAGCGCATCCGACCGGCACAGAAAAGGAAGAGGAATCCCGGGACAGGCCGCGAGAGAGCTGATGCAGCTGCTAGAAAGAAAGAAACTGCATTCTTCTTTCCACGTAGACACCCCAGCCACCAGAATGCCGTTCTGCCCGGACAGAGAGAGAGAGAGAGAGAGAGAGAGAGAGAGAGAGAGAGAGAAAAGGGCTACTGTTTTGATCCCGAGCGCTTAGACACCTGACGCCGCCTGCAAATGGGACACTGCCTTTTAGTTTTGTCCCCCTGGACTGATTTTGCCTTCCAAACGAACCTGAGAAGCAGAGAAATTTGGTAAAGTTGGAAATTACGCCCTTTTCGAAAGAAGATTTCGCAAATACACTGTGGCCGACGGAGAAAACACGAGTTGATTACTGGCTAACGAAATGAAAAAACAGACAATTAGAATTTCCAGAAAAAATTAGAACTTGTGAAAATTTAATCAGCAACAAATGGATGGATTAACGTCAGATTTTCCTTTGGTTTATCTAGGGACACGCGAAGCTTCAAAGTTGACGTACGAAGAGTACGCGAGCGTACAGCCGCCACTGTATCTCATCTCTGTCCCCCTGAAGAAGCGCCACTGAAAAAACCTGTCGTGAAAATTAGCCTCGTCGTCCGAACCACCGAATGGTCCTCTCTTTTTCCTCTTGTTCCACCATAAAAATGCAGATGCAGCACAGTTTCAATCCTCTGTCCCTGGTGTCTCGATTCGACGTTAGATAGACTCAGTCGTTGATTGAAGACGCTTATTTTCTGGCTAGTATTTGCGGCATATTAAACCGCCACGTTGTATAATCTGATCAGCTTCCAGATATGGTAAAATCTATTAGCATATTTTAGACGGGACAGCTCTCATAGTTGGACTATGCCGGACTCTGTTCGACTGTGCATCTCGATTCTAATATATGGAGATTTGGAAGTATAGTCGGCTTGATCGGACTATGATCGTCGAGCATCTACGATGTCCGTGAGAAAAAAGTACCATACAAAAGTACCTTCCATTTTTAATTCACGCGGAGAGTATTACGCATTCAAATTAATATTTTATAGATCTTCGATTCAAAATCAAAATTCTCTGTACCAATTCGTCATAGAAAATAAGAATTAACCCTTTGCACTCGGTGCTATTTTCATTCTAAAACGAAATTTTTCTCTCCCGTCTTAGAATATTTTCATTTTATTCATACGAAACTGATCCGATTTCCACATATAATATTTAAATGTTTAGTAATCTGTTGAATACAAATTTTGTAATGTAACAAATACATTGTAATATTTGTTGTAATTTCTTTGAAATAATGCCACAACAATTTCTAGTGGTGCTTCAGAGTCACCACTCGAGTGCAAAGGGTTAATCTCTCCGGTGAATAATTTTGTAATAACGCGACACTAGCCATAAATTCTTCTGATTTGCATTTTTGTCATGAACATTCGCAGTCTGGTTACGATCTAATCGTGTGGTCCGGACACGAACAACAAAAAGAAGCAACGTCTCTTAAACGGGGTCGCAGAGAACGGTGTCAGCACGATCGAACAATTCCCGTTTTTGTTTTCCGCGGAAGACGACACCGTGATCCCAGCCGGCGATCGAAAAACAGAGATCGCGCGAGGCGAGATCGTCGGAGATCGATGTTCGAATTGCGCGTCCAGTAAATCAGCGTCATCGAAACCAGGGCATTTCTTGCGGTGAAAAAACGAGTCACCGCTAATCCGGTCGTTTCGATGGCACAGAACAGGTGGCATGACCCCGATCGGCAATTTCGAGTTCTCTTGCAATCGACGCCTGGGCTCGCGCAACCACGATCGTTGTGCGATCGTTGTGCGACCGCACATTTTCCGCAGGCCGAGACTTTCACCCGGTCGAATGCGTTCTCCGGTGACGTCACCGCGGCTACCACTAGCATGACAGCGTGTTAGATCGGTCGGTTATGCGAGAAACCGAGACCCCGAGACTATCCGCGACCCGACACGTTCTATTAATCTAATAATCGACTAGTGTCTAGGTATGGTCGACTCACCTGTGCTCGATCACCGCGACAATCGAATCGCGTTCACTGCCACTGTGCACGTGGAATCAAGAAACTGGAGTGCACACGAGCTGCATGAACTCTATTCGATCCTACCTCGTGCGAAAATTAGGCCACACCGTGTCGATAAGATTTACAATTGCATTTTATGACGATCGAATCGCGTTCAGTGCCACTGTGTGCACGTGGAACCGAGAAACTGGATTGCACACGAGCTGTACGAATTGTATTCAAACTCATTTCCACTGTAAAAATTAGGCCACTTTGTATCGATAAGATTTATAATTGTACAGTGACTCACGGAACACACTTTCATTTTTTGAGGACCCTTCCTCTAATAGACTTGTCTAATTTTTGCGGCGTGTCTTCTTTCGTCTCAATCTTTGATAAACAGAAAATGAATATTCAGTGTTATTAAAAGATTGTCAAGAAAACGAGACTCCGTGTTTTTTATGTGCGTCACAGGCAGCTAAGAGGAAAAAGTAAAATGTTTCGATCGATTTAAAGGGGGGAAAAAAGTGGAACGTGCGTGATTAGATCAGGCCGTGACACTTTCTCCTTCGCTTCTGGATTGCGATCGACAATTCGCTTCCTTAGAAAGCCCGGCCTTCCATTCGACGACGCGAGGAACGTAACACGCCGATGTCGATCATTTTTCTCTCGGCGTTGACTGCCATTAAGCTTCGTTACACTTTGCACAATCATTGCGGCTGCGGAGGGACACCGGTGTGCGGTCACTTTCTCTTTCTCCTCGTGATAGCGCGTCGCGTCGCAGGTCGATGCATTTTTCATTGCTTCTCGGACCTCGGGAAAATCGTATTCGTCAGAACCCGGGTTTCGCCGAATTTCTTTTCGCGAATGCAATCGAGACGTGTCCGATTGAATTGCGCTTCAATTCGATGGTGCGATTCGATTTTCTCGACGAGATAAACGTTGGTAAAAAAAGTATTCTTTCGCTTGGACCGAAAGGAGAAGGATTCGACTATGTATCCGTGAAATTGCATCCCGAAATATTCATAATTCACAAAAGTTATAGAAATTTACAAACGAACGATCTGGGGCACGAAAATTGTTAAGGCGCGAGTGGGTGCCCGTTAATATACGATAACTTACGGTCTAGTTGTCCGATGGACTTGAAACTTACTATACACCTTCACTATACTTCTCTGTACAAGTGCAACAACAATCAAGTGAAAGCAATTTCTGGTTCCAACTCCAAAATCCTGAAAAATCCAAAATGCCTCATATTTACTCCGTATTCCCGCTGACAGCTTGACCGTTTACAGGAAGCACAATTTTGGCATTGCCCGCGACCAAAAATTCGTGAATCTGCCTCGGTCATGAACAAAAATGACCGCCGAGGTCCGCCAGCGATAAGCTTGTCGGTGTCCCCGGGAAAAAATCGCGAAGTTAGGTGAAAAAATGTTGTTCTAGGCTAGATCGATCTCAGGCGTCGCGGCTCGATATTCCGCCATTTAGCATGCAACCCTGAACCAGCCGGGTATTTCTCGTGGGTCTACTGAATCGACAATATTCACATATACTATTCCCGTAGAGGACGCGCAAGCTGAAGGCTCGCGTTAACGCGCGGACCACGGGAGGAGCACACGTTCACGGGCGCGCGTTCTACACGGCACGGTGAGTCGAGCACGTGGTTCGCGCACACACGTGCTGGGGACGGGCTCACCTTCTCGCCGATTCTAAATTTACCGCTTGTACGTAGCGAGAGGCGATTCTAGTCACCCCGGTGGTGTCTTATTTCACCTGCCTCGTCCGCGATTTCGCGACGAAATCGCACGCGAGTCACCTGTAGGGTTATCAAACGCATTGCCGATTTGTCACCCTCCCGCCAGAACCACCGGTCGTTCCCAACATTTCCCTCAGCAGCCTCAAACTTGACTATACAACGCAGACCGGAGATGGTTCTGGCTCTAATTTCAACTTCCGAAAACGTCCGTTCTCTAAAATTGAAGAGCGCTTCCTAAGTTGAAAAAGGACACTAGTCATTTAGAAATGAAAAATCCAAATACAGAACACTCTAATAACGACTTGATCCAGGACCGAAGGATATTTTAGACTGACAAGGGATATTTTAGTATTACAATTGATTTGCTACAAGAATATTTCTGTGCTGCTGTTTCTATAAACACCTGCAGGTTTCGTGGGAAGAAAAAAAGGCGAGAACAAAGGTGAGTCGGAGATAAGAAAACGTGCTGGGATGATCTCCCGAGAACGGAATTATGGCAGTGCGCGACAGGTCCGCCGTTGAAAAAATATCTCCGTTGACCGTGAAGCGGGAACGGAGCCGACGAGGCTTGAAACTGTATTCTGCGTGATTTCACGAGATACCCGATGACAGGGAGATAGCTGAGCTGGCCAGTTTCTCGCCGAGATGTTTGCGTTTTGCTAAGGTTCGCACTTTTTTTTTCGCGAATTTGCATTGTGATCTGTGCTCGAAGAATAAATAACTCTTCGAGCGTGCAGGTGTATAGCGAGTCTAGATGTATAGCGAACGGTGCCCCGGTTCAGGCCGATTAATTAAAATACTCGGTGAGACGGTGATTACCGGTCGAACGCGATCGGTCCCGCGGCTGAAAGCGGGAAAGTTATGTCACCGAATGGCGTAATGAGACCGCGTTATGCCGAAAGGCCAGCATTTGCGTCTACTTGAATGCGCGATTGGTTGTCTGCGTTATGCCGATTTGAATTTTCAGGTCGAAAAATCGGCCGACACGCCGCATGCAGATCTAAGGATCTGGGCCTCGAGCTGCTGGGATCGTTCGAGACACTGATTGCCCTGATCTTGCGCGATCTGAAACAGAGCCTCAAGATCTAAATACTTAGGTCAGTCTTGAAAAGAAAGATAGAACGATGGCACATTCATTTTTCTTTCCATTAATCCACCGAGATGCAAAATTGCAAGTGGAGCAATTGCCTTGATTTTGTCACGATTTAAAACAAAGCTATAATCAATTCTAGCAAAGCTCCATATCAATTCTAGCAAGTCAAATCGGACGATGGACCAAGTACAGTAAATTCTCATTACGAGTCAGTGCCAACCTTACAATTTAGAGTCAGTGGAACAACCCACACCACCGCGGTGAGTGGCCGAAGCACGAGAGTCGTCACCGCCACAACATTGTCGGCTATATCGGTGTGAGACTAGAATACCACTACTAATTCAATTACAAAACTTCTTTATTTTTCGTTATTTTTTTGGAAACTTTCATTAACATATTCGTGGCATTTTTCTGAATAAAATGAAACCAAATATGATATAATTCCGATGATATTTACTTGTATAATGAGCGATGGAAGACTTCCCATAACAATTACATTAACGGAAAATTAGTGTAAATGTGATCCGAATTATATCGCGTTTGATATCATTTTAATCAGAATAATGCCACCAATATATTGGCGAAAGTCTCATAAAAAAATAGTTAATAATAAAGAAGTTAAATTTTTCATTTAAAGGCCTGCGCTCACGCGGGCTTTGATCTGTGCCGGCGCGGCGGCCGCGACTCTCCGCGTCTCTTTCTTTTCCATACGCTGTCCTTTTCTGCGTTCGAAACTTTCATCGCTCATTACACAAGTAAATATCATATTTGGTTTCATTTTAATCAGAAAAATGCCACGAATACGTTGGTAAAAGTATCACAAAAAATAACGAAAAATAAAGAAGTTTTGGAATTGGATTAGTAGTGGTCTTCTGGTCTCACACCGATGTAGCCGGCAATGTTGTGGCACACTCCTCGGCGGCGACGGCTCTCGAGTTTCGCTGTCCGTGTCTCCGTGTAACATAGTATCGGAGAAAGACATTTTCTCAGTCTTCTTGTCACTAGCGCTTAGAGGTCATAGGTTTTTATGACTTGTAGACGGATATGACTCTTAGGTTTTCAGCGTGCCCTGTGTATTTCAAATGCTCGGCGCGATCCTCCGATTTCGTATAAGAGTCAGTAAAAAGAACGGCGGGACTGACTCGTAACGAGAATTCAGTGTATTTCTCTTTTGATTACATCCATGAAGATTGTACGTACTGCCTAGTGGAATCTAGTAAAATTGATAGGGATTTTTGCGTTTAGCCTCCAGCTTTGAGAAGCTGTAGCAGGGTCAACTCTGTTTGTGTTCCAAATTCGTAAACTCGTGAGGTGCTCCAATTTTCCCAGAAGCCACAGTTTTCAGTCCGAGGTAAAAAGGCATTACCGATACAGGAGGAGCCGGTGATAAGGATCGCGAATCGGCCTAAGAATAGCGGTACTTTCTTTTTGCTCCAGAGACCGATCGGCCATGGCGTAACAGGACGTTACTGAATAACGACGCCGATTTTGTTTTCACGCATGGAACCTCGGCGGATGCGTAAATATTGTTCAAAACAATCGGAAGCGAATGTGGGAGAGAGAAATCGACCATTTCATACGTTATTCCAAGACGATCGTGCTACCGCCTTCCGTCTCGTGGAGGCTTGCAAAAAGTTTTGAAAGAAGAGACAGAAAATTAAACCACCCCTGGCAGGAGACTGCCAGCTTATTAAAGAAATAAAATGAAAAAGAAGAAAAGAAAGAAGGAAGAAGAAGAGAAAGAGTCCGCCACTAAATGCACAATAAAATGCACTGTTCACTGGTTTAAGAAAATCAAAAGAAATTATTAAGCAACGCGACCACGTCGTTCTTTGAACAATGAACGGAATAAAAATCGTGGAAAAAATGTCCCGAATATTTTCTACGTTCGATGTATGGGTAATTATTTCGATACCCGATCAGTCTAATGGAAAATACTTTTTGCCAGGGGCACCACAAATGGAAGAAAGAAAACGTGAGAGAGCGTTGATTGTTGTTCAGGAGCTCGACGAAACCGCGAGTTTCAGCTCCGCTAACGAATCTCCTCTCTATCGTAAAATTCAAACGGCACCCGGCGATGAGCCCAGTCTTTGATCGGACAAAATAAAGGTTTCGTCCAGCCGCAAAAAGTAGTCGGCCTTACTCGGCGTACAGGTGTATTCAAAACCTTCTCCATACGAATTGTAGCTAATGCCGATATGAGTATGGAATGTTCAAGGCCGTGGTTCTGTGGGCAGCCTCGGGGAACACAGCAACGAATCCCCGTGGAACTCGAAACGAACACCGAAGAACCTGCTTTACCTAATTTTCTCGATGCTGATTAGAATCCACCGGGAATTCCACACTTTCGTTGCCACCGAAACACGATTCAGAGGATCCTCTAGAAACAGAGAAGAGTGGTTTCTCAAATTAGAAATTGATAACAGAAAATAGCACGCTCTCTTTGTCACAATATTTTTTTCCACTGTTCTCGTTAGCTGACACAAATTTTGTTTGCGGAATCCAAAAACAATTAATCCCCTGCGAATTAGATGAATAAAAATCATGTGCCATACGGATTTAATGTTTAATTATGTAGTTTTGGTATCGACAACTAGATTAATTTGATTTTATGCAATTTTTTTATGGTTCCGAAATGTTCACTAGTATTTATGATTCTTGTGGAGCAACAACTACATCTACGATTATTGACGCGGCCCCAATACTGTTGTTTGTTTAACAGCATCATGATTGTGAGATATTTTGTTATTTAGTCTTGTCTGTGTGTTTTTTAAAAACTTTTTGTACTCTCCAAATGCATAATTTGATCATGGGGTGAAGCACAGCGAGAACAGTAAACAACAAGATACCGTAACTCCTCGACCAGACCAGGAAACATAACGGGAAATCTCCAAGACAATGTTGCAAGTCGAACGTTTAGGAAAAAACCAGAAACGCCGATCGATTTCGCACGTATGCTAATTCTTTCCTGCGAATCGATCAATTTTGTTTCGGTGACCTGGTTCCGTGTGATCTGGCTCGTGCCAGGATGAAGATCGCAATGAGTGAATGATTTTCTTCAAAATTCACGATAAAATGAAAATACTTTAGCTGATAATATTTCAGCGATAAGACCTACGTTGACTACTGTTTTTATCAATTTCAACAGTATGAATATTTTAAAAACATTCCAAGGACATACTGTAACTCAAGAAAAAAAGTCGACAAGAAAAAGAATTCTTGGGCATCTAGGATTGTATCAGGGTGAAAATCATAATTTCCTGAGTGACCACCATCTTCAAAATCCGCAGTAAAAAATACATACTTCCCTTGAAAAGAATGTTTGGCGAAGATCATTTTCATATGTAACTTTTCTAGGAAGGGGAACCCAATTTTTGGCTTGAAACCACCAGTGTTAACAGTCGAAAGGAAGAGTAAGCAGTGTACAAATTTTTTTCCTGGCTACACGAGCTTTTATGCCAGGGAGAAAGGTGCTTTAAGGGTGGGAAGAAGGTATTATAGCGTAGGGAAAAAAAACGAATTGAGGAAAAATACTTGGGCATCAGGGGCAGTACCGATGGTTCATGCTTCAGGACGCAGTAATGCCGACGGCAATCGTGATTCCAGCACGTAAGTGATCCTTACCGGGAAAACGGGGATCTTGTTCGTCGCTGCGTAAGCTCCATAGGTGGCGAAGAAAGAGAAATGGCAGGAGAAAGGAGCGGAGGGGGAAAGCTGCTATTGGTGGGGGCCCCAGTAAAGGTGATTCACGTGTTTCCTTTTGCATCTGATATTTAAATGCGAGACGTGCACCGTTAAAATCGTTCAGCCCTAAACTAGAACTCGACTGCCGGCTTCCTGGCTGACTTTTCACCAACGTATTTCACTAAAAAAGCTCCTCCACCCACGCCATTTAAACCCACAACTTCAAACAGCCTTCGAAAAAATTATTTACGACACTGTGACAGCACCATCACAGATCTTATCAGTTCACGAACTAGCTACTCTAAACTGAACTATGTAAGCTAGAAAAAAGAATTATTCCTGGCTGACTTTTCCGCAACGTTTATCACTAAAAAGCTCCTCTACCCCGAACCACACCGTCTAAGCTTACGACAACAATCGAATAAAAGGTTTTCTAAAAATTATTATAAAGTATCTACATATTTTAAACAACTATGGACACGGCTACAAACCTTCCAATTCGAAAATCTTCTAGGCGAAAAATGATTAAGAAATACGTGCACAGCTTAAGCAGCTGAGATCGTCGCCACACACTTTTCCAGCATGCAAATCTTTTAAACCAGACAGAAGAATGAATTCAACAGAAACGCATGGAGATTGCAAAAACATTTCTCTGATACTGGGATCTTCCCTGATTAAATCTCGATGAAAACAAAGCAGAGGATCAAGCAGTCAGTTCCCGATGCAGAAGAGGTGTTTTCTGCATAAACACGCAGGTCACGCAGAAAGAGAAATGGCGTGTGTGAAGCGAAGAGGAAGGGATTACCGAAGGAAGGGGTAGTCGTGGCAAAAGGTGATCCACGTGTTTCGCAGATTTTTCTCCGTCCGATCGACTTTCAAATTTGCCCGATGCGCCGCGCAGAATTTCGTCGACTGTTCTCTTATTGGAATGCGACACGGCCCGGTCGATTTTATGATCGTTTCCGTGTGACTTCGTCGAGTCATGGAATCATCGTGATTTCCTGGAACCGTAGGAAGTCCGGGTAGAATGGAACAGATCGTCTTGCGAACGGGTCTCAATCGTGATTTCTGGTTTAACTCGATCGCGTTGCTGAGACGACGAGAGCTCTCTGCGCTTAGGCTACAATCGTCACTCGATATTCCTTCGGTTTCCAAACAATTCGAGAAAGGGAAAACGAGCACGAGCAGGGATCAGCAATCTTTAGCTGATCGAGTACACGTTCGAGGAAGGTATTTATAAATAGGAAACGCGTTCTGGCGAATTGATATTATGCCTCGGTGTCCCATTAGCTCGAGCAACCGAGCCTAATCAGCTCGGAATAAAAGAAACAGGCAGTTAGTGGCCGAAACGTACGATCATTTTAATCGATTTATTGGTTCGTTACCTCTAGTTACGTAAATGCTCTTGTTCTTGTACTAAATTCGAATTTATACAGTGTTCAGCCAGCTAGTAAAAAATTTTGTGAAATTGTTAAGAATTGTAACGGGGCACAAAAATGACACTATGTCCTGTTCAGAAATTATTAATGGAAATGATCAAACGCTTTGACGAATTTGTATATTAACATTCCGTCTATACAAGGTACTGTATAGAACAACTGTAACCATAGTGATCGCCTGTATCTTCACATTTTCCAAGAGCACGTTCATGTCATAGATATGAATAATTATTACAGGAAAGGTCCAATTAATTAAATACAATACTTTCTGTCAGAGGTAGTAGAACATGTGCCAAAAGAATTGAACAGAATATATAGTTGAACAGAAAATTGAAGACATAGTTGCGAAGATAATTGATCACACAAAAAATTAACGAAACAATTGGACGTAAACGTGGAAAGAATACTGTGTGCAGTACAAGGATAATAGTATGCATGATTGGGTCGAATAAAATGCAGAATCCTTCCTGCTAAGGGCGAGGTCACTGTGACGGACATATCGTCGCTTTATGGTCGTGTTTCATGGCATGGCTGGTGGGGGTCCACGCGGTAGCGCAGGAAGTGACAATGTTATTCAAATTTATGGAAAACCCTCAGCCGATGTAACTTATGATTGCCTATATCGCGACGGAATCAGGGGAAATCTATAAGCAATAAACGAATCGGAAGTCTGGGGAACAGAAGCCGCAACTTCGTCGTCGATTCTTCTATCAATTATTTATGAATTTTCCGAGCCGACAGGCTTTTCTTCGCAGACAGATATTCATTACACCTTTCCGATTCTCCTCGTATGTCCCTGAGGTGACCATTTTATTGCCACATAGATGTTCTAAACGATTTATCGTCATTCATTCAACTCAAACGATTATTAATAAACTGCGGTTTTTATGCAATTTATAAAAATATAACTTCCTTGTTCAACCACTTTTGTAACTAATGTCTACAATTTTTATTTTGCATAAGGATCCACAGATCATTAAAATTTATACTTGCACTTAACGGTACTGATTGCGTTGATATGTAGATTTACTTGATGTACGTACTATTGACACAATCGATTAAGTGGACGAAAATCTTTTTAAGATCTGCGAGGTGTGAGAATGTTGGAAAAATTATAGTTACGATAAACTTTGTCATTTCTATTTTTGTATTATTAAATAAGTTGTTTTGTATTTGCGTGACTCTTATGGGCATTTGCGTTGCACCGCTAAACAAAGTTGCGATTGCAGTATGCATAATATAATTTTCCTTCGTCTACACCGAATCCGAAAGCTCGATGCAACAAGCTGCACCTTGCAACCAGTCGGTTGTTCCCATTGGCTGCGTTTTCGCTCGGCTCAGTTGCATTCCGTTACAAAGTTGCTCAGTGTAGCATAGGCCTGACCAGAGAGCCATGGAAATTAAATTACCGGCAGGTAACCGTGTGTCTTCCTCCCGTCGGCCCCTGTAATCTCAAGATTATCTAGGAATGCGAACCGAGATCCCACGAGGTTGCTCGTTTAGGTCGCAACATTATTCTCATCCTCGAATTTTGGATCCTCGGGTAGCAATTTCGACACGCGGGACTATACTCTTCCCCTTGGCCTACAAGATAGACGACTTTCGATATTGTACACGGATGACACGTTGTCATAGGTCGGCTTGTAGTATAGTCATTATACTTGCTGATCGGTCCCGGGCTTGAGCGCGATCCACGGCGCGCGCGCACCGTCGATCTCCGATTTAATTTATACAAAATTGCGCCATGCCCTTAGAATGGTGACAGTGCTACGTTGTCATAGGTCAGACGACGGCGGCTTCATTATACCTGCCAAACCGTATTTCCCACGTGATGATCCACGTGACCGTGATATAGTTGTTCGCGCCGCACGTGGATCCACGATGCGTCCCGATTTCCAACCGAAATTCTCTGTGGGACGCCATTGCACAAGGCGATGGTCAAATTCCCATTGGAATTGCTCAAGTTTAAGTTGCATAACCGAAGATTGAAGGATATTGATGTCTCTCTTGATCTGCTCTTGCCAGTGTATATTGATCATTGTATACTTGATCCTGTTAACAAGACCCTAAGGTATTCGTTTATGTTGATGCTGTGATCGACGAATTAAAAGTGTCAATCTTTCTTTGGTGTATTCATAGTCGAGCACCGATAATAGTACCTATAGTCCTATATACCTATTAATTTCTCTATATTCAACGGTAATAAGTACACCGCTGATTTTTCTGCAAAATGAAAATTATCCGAATTAATTGTAAGATGCAAGGACCATGCAGACATCTATCTTTATTTATAACAAGTTTAATGGGTTGGAAATAATGTAACAGTGTGTATGAACGCTTTAAATATTTTCTTTGTTTTGTGTATGATCCACACACTTTTATCATGAACGCATAAAATTTATGAATAAATAGACCGCGAAGAAAACAGGAGTTTTAGGGAGATGATGAATGCGCCGTGGTCCATCAGCTGAGAGATTACACTTTGAAATCGTACGCGATCGAGCGAATCTTCCGCGGCTCTTTAAATTTCGAGAAACAACCACCGATCGATCGATCGCGGATTCAAAGCGTATTCAAATAGGATTCCGCCTTCGACAGCTCACCGCGCGATCCTTAATTCTCAAGGAGATGATACCGGCCACCCACGGCTGCTTTGCATTTCAAAAGCTTCTCTGCGAGAAGAGCAAGAGCGAGAGACAAGGGGAACCCGGCAATTACATAATGCATTCGAATCCGTGATCCATACGGGCTGCCTCCGTCTCGATCGCTCGTATGTACAGACACGGACGAGGTTTCTTCGTGTTCGCGATGGGCGATCCTCGAGGTCACGGTCACCTGGCGTCTCGCGGAGAATTCGTCCGAAAATTTCGGTCCAGGACTCTGGTAAAACGATTTTTCCTAATTTCTCCTCTGAACACATTTTTCTTTAATATTCTTCAAAAACTGAGCAAGCTCATTTTTTAATAAAATTGTACTTCTTGAAGTTTTATATATTGTTGATTTTTTTCTTTTTGGTGCTAGAGTTGACCAAATTTTTAAATCTGGACTTGGTTGATTGATTTTTACACCAAAATCTTCAATTTGATCCGAAATGGGTCTTCAGAAGGATTTGCTTTTAATTGCAATTTTTCTTGCTAAAATCGTGAAAATGATTTAACATCGTGACCCAATTTAATTGTAATTTAGTTCTCAAAATGTCCAATTCAGCTCTGATTTGATTCCAAAAATTCCTAATTTAAATGTGGTTTGATTCTCAAAATGCCCAATTTAATTGTGATTTAACTCTCAATATTCCCAAGATCCGAGTTTAATTCTCAAAATATAAATGTCCCAATTTCAGTGTGCAAGAGAAAAATTTATAGTGACAAAAATGAATAAACGTCGCCCATCAAAATATTAAAGCTTGTATTGAGAATATTTATAGTTAGTAAAAATGCTCGAAGCAATCGATTCTGTCATCCAGTAAATATGCTTATTCCCGGTCCGAATTTCTGAGGGCCCAGGGTCAGCAGCTGATCTTCGCAATCAAGGTCGGGAAGATCTTTTATCTCGAGGTATAAATTTAGTCGCGGTTGAATATTTTTGCCTCTGTTCGTCTCTTGAAATTCTAATCCCTCTACTACAGCGTTTTAATCCCATTACAGTCTGCCTCGCGAACAGTTCAATAATTCAACAACGCGTCTACAATTTCGCGTCCATCATCTCGCGAGACAGACGAGAATGAAATTCCTATCGGTTGGAATTTGTTTTTCCGGATCCAGCTCTATTAACTGTTTTTGCAGTTGAGTAGACGATGGACTGGAACCGACATGCCCGCGGGGGGAAAAAAAGTGATTGAAAGCTAGGTGAACTCGGTTTAGAAGCGCGAGAGAGGCTGATCGTCGAGGTCATGGTCACTCGGCGGCTCTTGGAGACCGAGAGACACGATACTAAATTGTTTTACAACTTTGTAGACATCGCACCGGTTTATTTCTCAAGCCATTTCGTCAATCACATTCCTAATCATACCCTGGAACCTCTTTCGGCACTGAATTCATTAATACAATTTCGCAATAATTATATTTTTGGACTACACTCTCGGTTCGATAGAAAAGGTTTCTATTTCATACGAATCAATTTATTATCAATTTAATTAAGGTTCTAAGAACCTGTATAATTTTTCAGTGAACATTCTAAAAAATATTTTCTGGAGGTGGCTAATTTTTTTGGATGGCGTTGCAGTGATAGAATTTTTTTTAGTAATTTTTTTGTCAGCAAGAGGGTTCGCGGGGGAGCGGTAATGATTTTTGAAAGCTCGCTATATTTGGAAACTGGCCGATCGATGGGTCATCGTAAGAGAAAAGTGTCATGTTGCACAATACCGATGCGCTGAAGACCCGCTATCACTCACGTTGCTATCGCCAGAAGCAAGGGTGTCCTATTACGCGGTGTCAAGATACGCTTGTAACTTCCTTGTAATCTTCTCGGTTTTCTGTGTCAGCAGACATCAAGCGTTCCACAAATATTATCCGATGGAAGTGCACTGTCACTAACGGTGATCGGAATTTAGTCACGCGTACTTGTATTTTCGGTAGGCCGACCATAACAGTAATGCGAGCCGCGGATTCTGCCAAAAATGCATTTCCACGCGACGCTTTGTGTCGATCGTTCCTATCGACTGGCAAATATTATTTTCACCCGTTCATCTCGAAACCAGCCGTAATACTATAATACGTAATGGTATATCATCCTCGACACATTTCGGACAATCGTGTTCTTCCAAAAAACGAAACCCGATTCTAAATAATTAAAATATGCAATATATAAATAGATGCTTAAAGAATGCCGAATTTACGTGTCAGACAAAAATTTGTTCGCGCAAAGTAGCGTGGTTGTTCCGAATTACTGAAAGAGGCACTAAGTAGACTTTCGATTAAATTTCTGTATATTGCGAACGTTGCAAGAATTCTGGAAAAATTCACTAACATACCTGCAGGTGTACTGTTTAAACCCGTAAACTTCAGTCGTCATAAGAAAGTCCAGAAAGTTTCATATTTGCAATTATTTCGAAGCTTGTTCGCGAGAAGATTAAAAATGGTTTTAAGGATTGAGGCCTTTCAGGAAAAGATGTTACTTAGAAGAATGATTTTTTAAAATGATACAGCGAGGTGCACAGAATATTGCTATGCACTTGTATGTAATGCAACTTGGTGCATGCACCAGAAAAAAATGTGTGCACCAAGGGTGAATCGAAGAGTCAACGGTGGATTTAATTGGTTTGTTAGGCCGATTGGAGGTTGGTCGGAGTTTGGTGCATCGTGCACCGGTTCGATCTTGCAGGATGCACCGCGTCGAGCATCTGATTTCCACACGGTCCGAGATAGCGACGTCTCGCGGCGAAGAAAACTGCGCAGGAAGGCGCGTCTGCGAAAAAAAGGTGGGACGACCGTGTTGCTCGAATATGGAGCTGTGGTGCAATTTCCCGTTTCCGTCGACCCTGTGCATCTTTGTCTTGTCTTGTCTCGCGACGCGGCGTGGGGCTTGGAGCGTCTTGGCATGGCCAGAGTTGTCTACTTCTCCTCTTCTCTCCGTACGAACGAAATCTCGTATGCGGTAATACGGTCGTAATCTATTTTAATTCCGGCCACCTGATATTTTACATCGTCCTCCCGATGAATAAAACAGCAGCGCGCGACACGAACAAGAGGGAAACGTGCAAGATTAATATTTGATCTTTTGCTTCCTTTTTATCGGGACACGACGATCCTCACTCTCTCTCTTTCTCCCTTGCTCTCTGTGTTTCTCGATCGGCCACGATCTCCCTTGGAACCTTGGCTTGATTATCTCGACACCGTAACACAGAGAATCCTTGCCAGGGCCTCGGAGAGAATACGGGAACCCATGGGATGGGGAGGAATTAGCGCCCAACCTGGATTTATTTTAGATCACTATGGAAAATTGGTTTAGGACGAAAATGTTGATTGTAAAACACTGTTCATTCGATTGGAAATTGTAGAAAATAATTTAGAGAATTTTTCTACAGCTTCTTAGTGTTCAGATTTTTAGGAACATTTTCCTGGATTTACATACCGTGAGTAAAAAAAAAAAATACAAAACAAATATTTTAACTCATAAATCAGCAAGTACAATTGAAAAGGTATTATTGCATACGCGAGTTTGCACGAAAGGAATACACAAAATCACATTTTGAAAGGAATCGAAAAATAAATATAAAATACCGCATGCATGCTATGGTTAAAAAAGAAATTGAAATTAAAAGAACCTGCATTCTTGATCTATAAGACCAGCTCATGTTTAATTGGAGACACTGGTTAGCTGACTCACAGTGTTATTAAAAAAAATTGTGTCAATAATTTTCGGGATGGAGAACCTCCATGAAAATCATATCATTAAAAACACACAAACAGAGGACGTTTGATTGTGGATTAAACGGTGTAGCCAGGATACTCACGAAACCTCGACGCAGAGGATGTGCTGCCCTTGACAGTGGTTCGACCGGGTATGCGAGCGGACTGTAGAAGAAAAATGAAAAGCCGAGCGGAAAATTGAAATCTGTTATCATCGGGGTGAAAAAGTAGGGAGGAGGGAGGGGATGCTGAGGAGGGCCCAGCATTGGTAGACTAGCTGCGCAGAAAGAAGCGTCTTCGTGTGTGTAGACGACCGGGGTTCGCCTTGAGGGGCAAAAGAGAAGAAGAGAAAAAATGCGTGAAAAGAGAAGAAAAAAAAATATATATAGAGGATGCGGGTCGGTCTCGCTGAAAGGTTCTCGCGACAGAAGAAGCCGATTTCCCGTTTCCATTCCCGATCCCGGATTCGTCGCGTCGCCGCTGCTCCGCGCCGCGCCTCTCAGCCTTTTCCCCCGCTGAATTATGTTGATACATAGCATTCATTCACTGAAACATCATCGCAGAGGGCACCGTGTGGAAAAGCAAACAGAAACACCGCCACAGGGGGGACACCGTCCAGACATTGCAAAATATAAGCAAAGCGAGAGGCGTCCGAGGAATAGATACGAGACGAGATACCCTATAAACAAAGTGACAAAGTCTAGCCCCCCCCCCCTCGCAATCAGGTGTATTTTCACCATAAAACGTTCTAGCGGCGTCGAAGATGCGGGACGTCGAGCCAGACAATGTTTCCTCCATATGAAACCTAATTATCCGCTTTCCTAGAATATTTGGATTAAATTAAATGAGGTTGTTATTCCATCGAGAATTTTTTTTTGTAGTGATCATGCATCGCCTATTTGACTCCATTAAACTTTGCCATTGCCAACCATTTCCACTTTCGGCTTTATAAAGGTACGAAAAATAGTGGAGAATTGTGTTTAACGATCGTGAAGGTTAGCCGCCAGATTAGTTAGGGAATAATGGTTCGAAGCCAGCAATCAACTAAATATCGAACAAACGAAAGCTGCGCGGCGTGAGTTACCATGACGAGCTTCTTGTGTTTGCAGCCGGCGGCCATGACGAAACAGGTTTTCGCGAATTTCAAATAAACCGTGGATTCGTGGCAGATTTAACGTGGATATCAAACTATTTACCAAACTGGATCGATCTTCTTGCGAGGATGGAGGATGAGTGCAGCTTTCAATCGAACTTTGTGGAGAAAAGGCTGCCGACTGGACTCGTCGTTTCCGTGAGCGATGTGCCCATTCCTGAAACAGAAATAGATAAAATGGTTAGAAAAATCAATGATATCGTTCATTTCCCATCTGCACAATTGTATCAAACGAGCACGAACTCGAGAATTAAGTGATAACATCGATAAACCTGTAGTAACCCCATAAACGTCACAGCTTTCCTTGTACATTAATTGTAAAATAAACATGTGTTGTTTCTGCTGGGTAGAAAATTTTCAACATTTTTCTAGAAATTTCCCTCGGAAGGCCTAGCCTTTCTACAGTAAACATTCTTAATTGATCGAATTTTCAAGTCCAATCGAAGAATTGTGACAGACCTGCCGGTGTTTGTGCAAATTACCACTTTCAAAGACTGCTTTATAACAAATTTCCTTCGACCACCACAAGATTTCTTTAAGTCGAAATAATATAAAAATGTTCCTTTGTATTTATAAAAATAAAAATCTACAGTCTAATGATCAATGTTACTAAAACAAGATTGTTTTCTATTTTTGAACTCGGACGTCTTCCTGATCTGTTTCCAAAGGTTCTCGAGGATTCATCGTTGAACCTAGACGTGCCGTCTTCGTCATTGGAGCTGTCTTCAGCATCGGAGGCTCTCACGAAGACGAATTCGCCAGAGGAAACGGAAGAGCCCACTGTCGAACAAACTTCGAACCCAGCCCTCGAAGAAGACAACGAAGACAGCTCTTGCTGGCTGTCATATTTCGACGGCGACGCTATCTTGGATGTCACTTGCGAAAATCTGTCGTACTACAACTCGACGAAAGCAGAAAAAGACAGCGACAGTGATCTAGACGACACCTTGTTCTTCGAGGATGCTGAAGTCTGTGATACCACGTGTCACAACGAGAACCGAAGCTGTTGCGAGAGTTCCTACTGCGAGCAATTCGTTGACGACGTCTGTGGATCAGCTGAGAATGGATCGATCGCCCCTAGAGTGTCCTTAGTAGAGATCCAGAGCGACGAGAGTGATCCAAAGATTAATATCAAGGATCCTGCAGACCTTGAAGATGGAAAGAATACTATCAAAGATCTTGTAGATCCAAAAGACAGTGAAGAAGCTACAAAAAATATCAAAGATCCTACAGACCTAGAAGACAATATGGAAGCTAGAACTCATGAGTCTTTTGTGGAAAATGAAAATAGCGATGAGAAGGAGGAAGATTGTAGCGAAACTGATACAGAGGATCAATTGGAGGACTCTGAGAACCAGAAGCATAGTGAAACAATTTCCGGCGATCATAGCTCTTCTAGCGACACCGACGAAGACGCAAGGAAGCTGATATACTCTTCTTCCAACGTGAGCGTGTCTTCTTACATTGATTTCAGGGAGACCATCAGGGAACCAGATATGGAAGCGAAGATACTGAACAATCGAACATATCTGGATAAGATAAGTGGTTTTTTTTATCGAGGAACCGAAGATCTTGATCCATACAAGGAACATTTAAATCTAGAAATTGAAGATCTTTATCCAGAAAGTGAAAATCTTAATCTGGAAATTGAAGATCTTTGTCCGAAGATCCTGGGTGTTTGCTCGGAGGCAGAAAAGTGTGATTCTAATGAAAAAGAGAACCCAGAAGGACTATCTCCAGAGAACTATCTAGAGAAGCTGGCAGAGATCACGGTGTCCTGTTATCCGGAAACTGAAGAAGAGGTGCAGGAGACGCTGAAGAAGATCGCAGAAGGGAAGGCGGCGATAGAGAACAGGAAGAACGAGGCTTTGAAGGATTTGTCGATAGAGTTCAGCGAGGTGGAGAAGCTCGTGGCGGAGCAGAAAGCTTTCGAAGACAAGAGTCCGTCCTCCGGCGAAGTGTCCAGCGAGTCTGACGAAAGTTTGACCGAAGTGGACAGAGCAGAGGACCTTGAGATGCCTTTGACGAAGGACGAGGTGGCAGAGAGCTTCAAGATGAAGAACATACTGAAGGATCTCGTCGAAGAGGAGCAGCACCGCAAGCAACAGCTGCAAGAGTGTCTCCAGATCATCTCGACAACCGAGAACAGTGAGAATCTCGAGGAACAGGATGAAGATGAAGTAGAAGAGAAGGCTGAGGTAGATCTCGAAGAAGAGAAGAGCGAGGTTGAGAGAATCTTTACGGAAATAGCTAAAGAGAATGTAGATCGAGATCCTGTAAAAGAGGATACGAAGGAAGTCGAAGTCTTGAAACCAGAGAAGGTTGTTGCTAACATTGTTGACGATATACTTGCTGACACGGAGGACTCTCTTTTCTGGAGCCTTGCCAGGGAACCGGAGAGAACGTACATCAAGGGAAAGGAGTACGATTTTGATGAGAAGAAACATGGTGTCAGGTAGAGTTTGGTGATCGGTGAAGATTGTTGGACGGTTCGGACAGATCGTCGTTGTGGAGTTGCAATGTTGTGGTTGGTAAAGTGTTGCGATTTGGTTGCAGAATGACCGAGGCGTTTATTCTGAAGCACTGCAAGATGAACAAGCTTTATCAGACCCCTTATTTGAACGACGTGCTGTACCTGCATTACAAAGGTAAGTTTTGTTTTGAATTAATTTTTTTTAATGGAACAAGGTTCGAAAACGAGGTTTCTTTGCAAGAAACTGATATTTGATAGTAAAAGACTGTTTATTTGTAAACTATTTATTTGATAGTAAAAAAAAAAAATCCCTAAAAAAATTAGAAATTGAGAAGTAACTTAGAGAGAGCGTTGAAAGTATTTCAGACAGCAATATAAAAATGAAAAATAGCTTAGGAGAGGGTTTGAACGGTATGAAGTGTTTGAAATGTACAAAGCAATTTAGAATAGTTTAAAACGATAGAAAATAACTCGGTGAGGGTCTGAACAGTATAGAATATTTCAGAAAGGGTTAGAAAAATGAGAGCTACCTCGAAAATAATTGAAAAATTGAATAGCGATAGGGGGCATGAAAAGTGAAAATTTAGGGTCGCCTCGTTGTTCAGGTTTCTCCTTCATCGAGAACCTGGAGAAGTACGTGGGCCTGAAGTGTTTATGGCTGGAGAACAACGGGATCCGTGAGATCGCGAACCTGGAGAATCAGAGCGAGCTGCGTTGCCTGTACCTTCAAAACAATCTGATCGGCAAGATCGAGAATCTGGAGTACCAGACGAAGCTCGACACTCTGAACCTTTCGCACAACGCTATACGGAGGATCGAGAATCTCGGTGATCTCCGAGTCGGCCAGCGCGCAGCACACAGAGCAGAGCTCCTCTCGTTTGCTGTGTGGTGGATCCCCGGGAGGAGGGGGGGAGTGACCTTGACCTTGACGCCGCTTCTTGTTTGCTTGCAGATAGCCTGAAGTTCCTGAATAGTCTGAACCTGTCGCACAACTACCTGCAACAGACCGCCGACATCGAGCATCTCCGGTTGCTCGAGAGGCTCTCGGTGCTGGATGTTTCTCACAACAGGATCGACACCGAAGACGTCGTTAACGTGAGTCCGTTATGTTCTCGTTAATCGTTCCGCCTCTGGCGTCGCGACGACCACCGCTCCCCTGTGATGTAACTTTTGCCAATCAGGATGTTACATTCTCCTGCCAGATCTGTTACCAACCAAACGATCTTCGCTACCGCTAACCAGCTTCGCAAATTTATCGTATCTGGCTTTAACCATGTCTCAATCAATTTTAAATAGCATTGACGAATTTATCGATGGTTCGAGTCGATGGAATTTCATTATTTCTGCTGGAATTTTTATTTAAAAGAATTTCATGCGTTCGCTAATTTTACCTTCAGTATTTGGACACATCTTTCGATCTGCAATAGAACATTTTCTACTTACGCGAACAAGTCGAAACAGAAGTTTTTAACAATTTACTGAATACAAATGAATTTAGTAACGCCTCAGAATGGTCCTTCAAGTGCAGAGGGTTAATAACAAAAGACAATTTCAGAGGTTTTTAGTGATTCTGATTGAGTTGAATTAATCTTTTCGATTCTAAAAATGGCTATCTAATACTAGATGCTTAGCAGGCGATGATTTGTAAAGAATACTATAGTAACTCAATAGAATTGAGGATTGAGCGTTTATGAAAATTGATTATTTCAATGTACTCCCGTTGTGGATTAATATTTGATTCAGATCTATAAGAGCATAGACTAAACTTTTATAAATAATCAATAAACGAAGACATAGGACTGTCTGCAAGATTTTGAAAATCTTCACCACCGGAATGTTAAAAATAAAATATTACAAATATATTTTTGGCGACACGAGTGAACTGTGGAACGAAAGAATGCATTCTAAAAAAGTTTGACTCTGAGTAAAACCTTAAAAGTAAAATATTGTGAACAGATTTTAGGTGATATGAAGCAGCTGAGGGTGGTGTGCCTGATGGGCAACCCAGTGGTGAAGACGATTAAGCTCTACCGAAAGACAATGACCCTGAAATGCAAGAATCTGACCTATTTGGACGACAGACCAGTGTTCGAACGGGACCGTGCCTGTGCCGAAGCTTGGTAGGTGATCTGGTTTCAATATCTGGCCCAAGTTTCGACTAGGACGTGAAGATGGTTTCGTGTTTGATGTTAAAAGCTAACAAAACTGTCACCGAGACAGGATGCGAGGCGGACCTGAAGAAGAGGAGGCCGAGAGGAGGCGTTGGATCCAGGCGGAGCAGAAGAAAATCAACGACAGCGTGCAAGGTGAATAAAAATCGAAAGTTTGCTCTTCAATTAATTGGGGGAAGCTTCTCGGATGAGTAATTAGTTTTACCGGTTTGCGTCGCAAGGTAGACTGGAAAAATAATAATCTCTCATTTTCTTCTGTTATTATGTACGAATAGAAATACTTCAACAAGCAAAAACAATCTTTATGTTTCAGTGATTTACAGATGTTTGTTACTCGACATTTTTGTGCAATTAATTTCGCTTTTTGACACTGCATTCGTCTGATATGTACAATAATCGTGCCTCGACCGCTAAAGGAGGCCAATCCAAACCGCATCCATCTTCTCAGCAGAAAGCGATTCTAGAAGCTCTTATACTCGAAAAAAAGCATCGACGTGATTTTCAAAAACAAATTGCCGTATCCGCGAAGCTTCCCAGAGAGCAACCCGGCAAACAGACTACTGAAACGTTCTGATCTATTATTTTTAATTGGCCTCTGTTTACTCTGTGGTTCCATGGATCCGCCCTCGAAAGCCCTGATAAACAAAAGGAAGCTGTACAAACCGGTCGGGACGTCCGAAAAGGAGGCGGAGGATAAGAAGAAGACGAAGGAAGACGACGAAGAAGTAGCCAAGCTTGTGTGCACGAGCAACCAACTGGTAAGAACTAGTTTTGTCAAGGTCTGGTACAGAATTCGTGCTTCGAATAATATCACCCATCGGCCCCATCGACTATTTGATCATTCACCACGTGAAACTCCACGCTCGCATCATGCCACCGCTGCTCTCTCACTCGCGATGAACCTTCAAGCTCCACCTGGAGAAGAAGAAGAACGAGTCGGCCGTCTCATCCTCCTCCGGCTCGTCCGCGTCCTCGTCATCGGACGAAGAAGAGGTGGAGAACGAACAGGAGGACGATCGGACGGGGCAAAAACGAGCCGAGAAAAGTGACGGAAGGAGGCCAATGGCGGAGGAAGAAGGGAAAGCCACCGGCGCGGAGCTTTTGTTGCCCTGGAGAACGCAGGTATTTTTTCGGCCGATCGAAACCCTCCAAAAACACCTGTTTAAGCCATTCACGAGAATTCACACTGTCATGAGAATTTTACGCGTCTCGTGCAGGTTTCACTTATTTTATGCGTACAAGCGGTCCACGTTGTTAATAACAATTCTTAGTTACTTGGTAGCGAAGTTCTCACCCTATAATCCAGTTAATTTCACCATTCACAATCTTCAACGGCATTAATTTTATTGTAACTTTACTGTAAATTATACTATCAACGTATATTTCTATGCCTCAAATGTAAACAAATCTGTGACCATCCAAGAATACACAAATCTACAATAATCGTGCTATTTGTCCAAAATATTCACCCCTTGCACTATGATTCATTTTACCGTTACAGAGGTTAGAACTTCTTTGTTCTTAAAAGGGTTGTTGTTTGCCTTTGTCATCTCCAATGAGAAGCTAAGTCGCTTACAGAATAACAGACGCGTATCAAACTCAAAAAGTACCAAACTGTGACTATAAAACCGCGCGCGTTAACAAATCCTTAACTGCGAAAGATAGAATTAACTAATAGCAGCCAACAAATAAAGTAAAAATTCAATAATCCCAGCAACTCGGAAAGTATCTGCATCGCGTTCGCGTGCAGTGCGCGAAGACCGAAAGGATTTTAAAATCGTCAGTGCGTTTCATGCAATTCATGATCGTCCGACGTTTGACTTTTCGTTTTTCGACGAAGGAGAAATCGGAGAAGAAGAACCCGACGAGGACACCTGCGAAATTGATAGAAGAGATAACAGAGGTACAGGCGTACACGGCAGGGGACGCGGAACGGAAGAGGCTGGCCAAGCAAATTTTGGACGGTCGGAGAAGCCTGGAGGATCCGCCTGGCCATTACGAGAAACTTGTCCTGGAGACGAGCAACGAGACCGAAATTACTGCTGGGTCTTGCGCGAACCGCCAGAAGAAGAACGATAGTAAATTACATACCGAATCCGAGCACGATCACGGCGACAAGAAGCAATTCGTCGCGACTCACGAAACATGGACGACAGGTACGGGCTTCTTACTGCCTTTCCGGGGCCCTGTCAAATGGCAATGGTACTTCTAGACTCGTCGTTTCGTCGTTGCACAGACTTTCAGACTGTTCAAAATCCTCAACAATCTGATCGGTTAAGCCTGAAATGGTACCCTGTTTCAAAATTTACTCAAATACTTTGAGTTTACGTCTATGAAGTCCAAATGTTCAGAGATTCAATCTCGTGTTTACAATTATCTCGCTACTCTGACACGAAAAATGGATTTTTACTAGTTTCAGATTGGTCGGGATGTAGACATGCATTTTTAAGAGAACTCAGTCTTGTAACAAAATGATTCTGACCAAAAGTTTGTCTTGTCGTTTTGTGGCCTCTCTCGCCAAAGGATTGAGAAACAGTACAATTGTTCTTACACACTACAGTGAATTCTCGATATATGTCAACAACACGGGTGTCTTGCCAGCGTCGTGTATCGTCCAGGAGACGAGAGGTATTATGTTTACACTCCTCGGCGTCCGAGGCCCCTCACGAGGTATACCCCGTGGTAGTGGGGATAATTCTGCGACATTTATCATCCAGGTCTTGGCGACATATACAGAGAAATCACTGTATATAAGTGTAACATTATTAATGAACGTAATACAAATGAACGAAACGATTAAGAAAGCAAGCTATCAGTTCGCGACTTTCTTAAATTTTGATTTTCCAAAAAGAGCCTCGGTCCAGCTTCTTCTTCTTTCTTTCAGAGAACGGGGAAGGGAAACTGTTATCGACCAGCGGCGTTTCCTGCGACAGAGGCTGCTCGGACAATGAAGGAAAGGAAACCAGCATGGACAATACGAACGCTTACAAAGATATTTCGGACGATTACCGAATAAAAGGCGATCGACACCCATTGACCAGTCGGCTGACCAGCATACGGGAGGACATGAAAGAGTTCTGCGCCGGTATGGAGAAGTTCGTCGAAGACAATAAGATCGTGTACGAGAACGGCGATGTCAAAGGATTCTGGGGCGACGAGGAGGCTCGGCCGGCGACCAACATCGAGGATGGCCACGATCGACAGGAAGAGGAGCAGCGATCCACGGCGGCGAAACGGGACGACGATTTCAGATGGTGGTGCACGAAGGAGAGGAAGCTGAAGATTACGGAGATTATGAGAAAAAGGGAAGAGTCGAGGGGGCCAGCCACGGAAAAAGAGCAACTGGAGCCACAGGGTACTTCGAGCGTCCGAAAAATTGATATCGTTGACGACACGCCAGAAAAAGATCCAAACGACGCGGTCCCGAAGAGAGAACAGACCGAGGAAAAGAGGGAAGGGGTCTACAATCTGATGAACCTGAAGGAGTGTCCTAAATTGCTCGTGCAGGACGTGAAACCTTATCCCGACGACGAAAACGAAATATTCGTAGAATCGATGAAAGAGGAGAACATAGAAGCAGGGGTGTTCAATTCTTTGCTGAACGAATTGGAACTGAAGAACCAGAGGAACGCGAAACGAGGTTTGAAGTCTCGCAGTTTCCACGAGCTGTCGACTATCGAGGAGTCCGAAGAGGCTATCGAAGAGACAGCGAGGGTAAGCAGCTCGATTAGGCGTGTCTCTTCCACTTCGATTCCTTCCGATTTCGTGAAGCTAGAAAGTTGTCAGACGTTACTGAAGAAAGAACCTGTCCGAGTGGAGATAACAGAAGCAAGTCACGATCTTAGAACAACTAATTCGATTGAGGATGACGAATCGGATAACGAATCGGTGAAGACTGTGATCGATCTTTACGACGGAAACACGAATTTCGATCGCAAACGAGAAACTGCGAACGCATCAGTGAAAATACCAAAGAATGACGTGTCTGAGAGATTCTGCGAGGGCTCGGAAGTAGCAGAAAATTCTGTGAAAGAAGACTCGTCAGATGCATCGGCGAACTGTCTAAGTGATGGGAAGTCGAATAATCAGGCAACGAACACGAGGAAAAGGATGCATGATTGCGAGTGTCTTGATATGGTTAGCAAGAAGTCGCATTTGATAGAGGAGGTGGGTTCCGAGAGGGTATCTGGGAGTCGGAAAAGCGGTGGAGAGGTCGCCGAGAGGTGTAGAAGGCACGCCATGAAGGAAGCGAAGAAGTTCTTGCAGAAGGAGTCGCCTTTGATCGAGAGGTGCATCGAGAGTTTGATCAACGACAGGGAAAGGTACAGTTGGACGTTCGGGAATCGCGAGGACTTCTTTGCCTCCACTGCTGCGGGATTGTCTTCGGCTAGGTCTTCAAGTGCGAGAGGATTTCAAGAGACCGCTAAAATTGATTCTAAAACGAATCGACTTCAAGAAATGTCTTCGAACGTCTGTGGTAAGTGACACCGACAACGTATGCAAGCCGGAGCTTGAAAATTGTTGTCACCTCAATTGCAATTCTTAAAACAGTTATTAAAAATTTGTATTCGAAAGTCCAAGAAACGTTTATTTTTGCAACTGCTTCAGTCCCTGCAGCAAACTGTTTTCTCCTTTTCTTCTAATTGTGCAATTATCTTGCTCGCAGATATTCAATCGATGGCCCACCTGTTACAACAATCGGAAACCGCCAGGGCAGATAGATCGACGACGAAGAGTGAGAATGATCTGTATAAAGATTTCTGCGAGCATCTAGAGCAGCTCAACGACAAAAGAAAGCTACTGATCGAGCCCGATTTCATGAAGAAGCCCGAGATAGATCACGCGGAAAAGAAACACGACGATGCATCGTCAAGGGAGACCAAACAAGCGAAGAAGGAACAAACAAAGCCATTGATCGAGGTGCTTTCGGAGAACGAGAACGAGATTAGAGAACCCGAACATCGAGTTGGAGACTTTGAGGATCCTGAGATGGATCTTGCGTTGAGGGAGAGGATATTAAAGAGCATAAGCGCGCCGAAAAGCGCCGAACAGATCGAGAAAGGGAAAAAATCGGCGGAGAAGTTGATGAAGGTTTCCAGGGAAGCTATGGCTGCTGGGAAATCGTTTTTGAAGCAGCCATCTAATAACAGAGTCAGTAATTATGGAGTTGCTCGTTTGTCAAATCGATCAAATATGCAAAAGAAAAAGTAGAGACATTTAGTAATTTTACTTAAAACTGATGAAATTTATTGAACTCTTTGAAACATTGATTTTTGAAAGTTTTGGTTTGAAATTTGATTATAGGTATTATTTTTGATCATATGGGGAAACGTTAAGGATTTTTATTTTAACACTTCATCTACCTGAAGTCTATCAACAGGCTTTTTAATGATCGTGTTGTGGCTAATTTCCTTCCCCTAAATGACAACCTCGAAAGAAATTAAATAATGTAATTTCAGATGTTTCATTGATTTTCGAATGAAATTGCTATTGCCATTGGAAAATTGATTAAAGTATAGCTCATATATTGCATTTCGATTTAGAAAACACAATAATATTTTCAACTGCTTACCAGATTGTCTCCGCAACAAAATTGTGAAGGTTCCATCTTCTTTTCAGCAAGTGGACGGTAGCAGACAGTTCTTCAGGAACCTGCTGAAAGAGGACGACGATCAGGAAGCAAAGAAAGGTTCTGAAAATGAAAGAGGAGATGACAGGAAGAAAAAAGAAACTTCACAGAACGAAATCAAGAAAACAATTTTGATCGAGGAGATTAATGAACAGAACAATGGAATCACTGATGAAGAGAAGAGCGGAAAAGCGAGGAAAAGTTTAGAGATGCAGATCGCCCAGAAATACTGAACTTCTAGGCGCTCTTGATCGTTTGAGTTAAATGATCGAGGACTTATCGATCCCTGTGAATCGCGATGAGAAACGATTCGTGCGAACGAGCATAGGTTGTGTAAGTTAAAACGCATCTCTGTATTTCTCCTTCTTGTATTGAAATAAAGAATATATTGCGTTCTCTCGTCTTTCGAACGAAACTACAAGCCGAGAAGGGTCTGTTGACTGTATAAAAAGATGTTGCTAGCTATTGGCAGATGCTGTTGCCTATCAAAATGCTTTCGTAAACTTTGTTAACCCTCCCGCGGTCGCGTTATTATCTCTTTCTAATCACTTTTCGAAATTCGTGTAAATTATTGTGTCCCAAAATTTAATAATTAGTAGACTGCGAATTTTTGCATTCATATTAAAAATGAGTGGGTGAAATATTAAAACAGCAGATGAATTTAAAGAGTTTAACGATTGTCGATGCGTTATTATCAATTTATTAGAATTATTGAAAAAAAGGAAGTTTCTACGTGGCTCCTGTTTCTCACAATTGATACAGAACATTTTCATTTCGTATAAAAATTCGCAGACTAATAGTAATTGTTTGACCATCGAAGCTGCAAATCTCAACACTAACTACAGTCCTAATTAAGAAAAAATTAGTTTGACGCCCAATTTCAGGGCAAAAGGGTGAAGTTGAAAATCGCTGGCGACAGCCGGAGGGTTAGAAAAAATGTTTCTCAATTAACCTAAACGACGGATGACAAGGTAGACGATGCTTCTACTACGTACACTTTATTTTGTTCATTTTTGTCCACACTCACATCAATTATATAATAATAATAACGATGATGGCGGTGATCCGGTGAACTGTAATTGAATAGTAAGAATAATTAATCCGTAATTATGTGTAATGACGAATCGGCTTGCAAACGAAACAATAGTCTTCCGACGTTACTTGCGTTCGTCGTCGTCGTTCCCGAGGACGTATTTTCTCGTGCCGTTTCTTCAGAATTCTCCCATTTCAGCTCTAGCAGCTTCTTCTGTCCCTCTCGGTGTCCTCGCGAAAAAAGCTTGCGCGAAAAGCTCGTTTATGACACTTGATTACGTTTATATAGGATGATATCGGAACGAAACACTCCTCCCGTGTCGCGTCTATCGTCGAACACCGTTCTCTCCAATCGTTTATCTAGCATTGTTTAAGTCGATTGTTCCGTTCGGTTCGACTTGTGTCGCCAGAAACACGCCTAAACGCGAGAGACGTCATTCTTTTGCTCGCATGCATTTAAGAACTATGCCCCGCTGCTCTCTTAGCACACTTGCAGGAAGTAAAGAAACGTACAGATACATTATATTCCGCTGTCTCTATAATTATTACAATAGTAGATTTATAAATTGTTCACTCATCCTCTCACTCGTGCTGTATATTCCGATCTCTCTTTATCTTTCTCTCGCAGTATCAGGCAAAAATCGTTCACTCGCATCAGTCGTAGAATTCTTCGCACAGCGCTCTCCTGCTTTCGCACACGCACGCATTCGGTTGCTCCCTAATTGTAAGTTATTTCCTGGACTATACCGGGTGTCCGGAAACCGGCCATCGACGATCCTTTAAAACAGGCGCACCTCGGAGACCCTGGTAACAATTTAACCCTTTAAGTCCTGATGATACGTTTTAGCACAGAGCACGTAGAAATCCTTACAGTCGGAATTTGTTGTGATGCGGTGAAGAAATATTGAAAAATCGCAGTAAAAACAAATTGAAGATTCGTTACCGTTTTACCGATTAAGTCGAAGGACTGATGGACAATTAAAGCCCAATTCGAGGTTGTCTCAGCGACAAAATATTGAAGGTAAAATTGCGATAACGAAATTTACGATTTGCTACCGTTGTACCAATTAATTTAAAGAATTAAGGGGTGACTCGAGGGAAATATCAGTCGCAGTCAAAGATTGACAAAACGTCGGAACAGTTAAAGAATTGCAACACGGAGTTATGTCTATAGTGAAGTAAAAATTGCAATCAGAGTTGCAAGTGACGATTTCGTGCCGTTGCACCAATTAATTTGAAGAAACGCGGAACGATCGAACGAAAACGCGCACTTTAATGCTGCTGAAAATATTCAATATAGAATGGACGCGAGCAAGGCTCATTCGTCAAAGAGTTAACCAGACACCGGGCACAATCCCGCTTATTATCGTATTGTTACAGTGTCTGTCGCTGTGACTTCCGACGCGGTTAATTAGTTATGTGATACGTGACAGCCCTTAACACGTTTACGTTTACAGAGAGAGTACCTTAATCGCCTACGCTTTTTTTTTTGTTCTGTTTAGTATTAAAGAGTGTTTTTCGTCGACTCACTTTGAAAAAAGTTGTCTCGGGAAGCTCGCCGCTCGCGATCTAACACGATCGATCCTCCAACCGCTTAGGGTTGACAGGTTGTTATTCACTGTCATTGTTCAGCTATCCAGAAGCATGACGGCGACTTCGATGGGAGGGGAGACGAGAAGATGCTGTTTTCCTCGGTGCCCCGGAGAGTGTGTGTTTGCGTGGCGCAGTCGATTGGAGAATTCGAAACGACGAATGAAAACGCGCTGGGATGTTTCTCGAATTTGCAATCATGCGATACCAGAGGCGAACGAGTGTAAAACATTGTTGACGGCGGTGAAGGCAGGGAAATGAGGGAGGGAAGAGAAAGATTCTTGCGATAATATTGAACAGCCATTGTTCGAGCGCTTGTCAGTCTTCTTTTATTCTAGTCCGAGAAAAATAACGCGTCGATTCTTCGCGTACTTCTTGTTCCCTATTTTTAGACGAGCCTTCGCGCGCCCGTCAGGGTCCGCCGTTTTATTGTGCAACGTTAATGCAAGCGGCTCCGTGCACTTTTAATTTCTCCCGGCCCCAAGTGCAACGCCGAGTGCAACGGAGGCTTCTTCTCACGGTTCCCCCGTGAAAGTTGCTCGTCTTTGTACTCTCTACGATCGTTACGCCATTTTTTTTTGTCCTTTTTCCCTTCTATCTTCGTTTGCTTCGTTAAGGAGGATTGTCATCGTGCGTTTTTTTTTTGTTTCTTAGTTTTTGGTGTGTCACCAAGGTCCAACCGAACGGAAACCATCGAGATAACGCGCAAGCAAATGCTTCCCGGAGATATGTCGACGATGCGCACTGCCTGGCGATACGACACGCGATACACGGGCGAAGAAAAATTCTCTTTTCTCTGGAGCCCAATGTTCTAACAAAATTTACGAGCTGATCATAAATCATCGAATAATTTCAGGGGGTTCGCGCAGTATTAAATATGATCTCCGAGAATAAATGTTAGTTGGCATTGCGCTTCGTAACTTTATACGACCGATTTCGCCGGCATGATTGCAAATTCGATATAGTATGGCGAGGAAAGTAAACTCATGGCGGTCCTCTCGAGCATCTTCGAACAGAAGGATATTTCTTCCGGAACAAAGGAAAATCCCGAAAAGCTCGTTCTCATTTCGCGAGCCGAATTCCTGCGACCGGAATTCTTCAAATTCTCGATCTTCACGGAGTTGCTCATTTTCCGCGATCGAATCCTAAACAAGATCACGAGATAACAAGATTACCAGACAAGTGTACGAGACTCTCTTGGAAAATTACGATCTCGTAAACAGTGTTAAAATCTTAAGATAAACAATGTAGAGATTATCTCGCAACAGTATCGATAAAAATTGTTGATCTGATTAATAGCGCGATGTGGTTTTCCCTATTTCGGTCAAAACAGTTCTGATAACGACTTCTGCTTCGATCAGTTGTGAGGAACTATTAACGTTCTTTTCAATGAACTTCTACATTCCTGTTAAAGAATCTCCACACGTGTTTCAAGGATCCGAATTTCTATAACAATTTCAAAGCGATCAGGGCTCGAAGCAGCTCTGAAAATGTTCAATGTTGCTAGTATATAAAGATTCTAATTTAAGCTAGAATTGATGAGGTCACCTTCAAAGGTTCTTTTAAAGGAACTTTCAAAGAATCTTCATAGCTGTTTCAAGAACTGAAATCGACATAACAAGTTACAAGCCCTGCACCAGGGCTCATAACAGTTCTGAAAACAACTGTTTCTCTATACAAAGATTATAATTCGAAGTTCCAAAGAACTCTTCCGAGTTCTCCGTCACCGTTCCAACAAATCGCAGTTACAAATTTGCAAGTCCTTAGGGCTCAGAGCGGTCCCTGAAGTAACGGTTCATATCCTACACAAACGTTCCGACTCGGACGGTGATGAATAAAGATCCGCAGCGATGAAAAGATTCTGGGGGTTCTACGAGAACCGAAATCGCTGGTGTAACAGTTTTCGAGCCCCGTTCGCGGGGCCAATTCCTCTCGAGAGCGTTTCGGCCGGGCCGAATGCACGGTGCGCGCGTACAATGCGTCGCTCGATCGATAGGAGGGATGCAATGTGTGTCAGAGAGCTGTATGCGTTTTTCGTATGGGGATCTGGAGGAGATGGTTCGCGTGTATCGACGCGCGGCTCAAACGAAAAATAAGAAACAGGGGTTGAGAGGGGCGTGGGGAAACGCAAAGGAAGAATAGAGTATTCGCCAACTTTTTCCCTCGGTCTCGCATAAAGATCAGCTCGTCCGCGATCGGCCGCTCGCTCCCGTTGAGCACGTTACTCGAAACACGCCGGGACGCTCTGTGACGTTCATTCTGTGAGACACATCCGTGTGGAGACGTCCTTTCCTCTTCGTTCGTTTCGAAAGAATCTTCTTCACAAGATCTCCTTCTGGCACTCGCGGAGCTGGTGCAGGCGTGGGCGAGAGCTCTGAATTGCCCCCTGGGGCAATATTTCGGAGAAAATATTCTTAGAAAGATAAGAGATTCTAAATCCTGCGATTTAGGTACCGATGGCGTTGCTCTTCGTTTCCGTGGAGCCAGACTAGTGCTCACGGGGCAACTTGTGCTCCCATCTGTACTCCTTAAAATTTCTTTTTTCCTTTAATGATCTTAATATATTGACAATAATGGTTTTAAATTTAACCAACTCATTTTTGCCATAAATGCATAAAATCCGCAGTCTAGTAATCTTCAGTAAATAATTGTCAATGAGCCTAGAGTAAACTAGGAGCGCCTTTTGTCCTGAAGTGCCCTGTCTAGCTCCAGAAGAGCCCTGATAGGTTATAAAATGGGTAGAAAATCATCTGCCTAGACGTTTCTACGTGGAATAGGCGCGGGCTGCCTCTTGTGGGCGTGGCTTCGTCGCTCTCGACTTGCGCGGTCCCAAGGCAGTGCCCCAAGGAGCAAATTCAGCTCCAGCATGGTTTAAAGCGTTCATTTCGTTGCTCCCAAGGTTCCATTCTTCTTCGGCCACTTTCAGAAGTTTTTTTCTCGCGACGGAAACATCCATGAACGAAGATAAGGGCACCCACGAGGCTCGAAACGCGTCGCAACGTCAGGGATCACTCTCCAAGAGTCCTTCCAAGTCCCACAGAGGCTTCCTTCAGGATTCCACGATCCACGTGTGTCCACGGAGACAGTAAAAACGACTTCGTGACTGCATTGTCCACGAAGAATCGCACTCGAACGAGCTATCTAACCGTCGACGATAATTTTATCATTATTATTGTTGTTATTATCATTCTATATATGTATACATATATATATAATTTTTTATATATAAAAAAGTGATGAAATCCTTGTAGGTATCTACCGTTACACAGCGACGACGTGTCTCATCTTGTTGTCTTTTGTGGGTTGAAGATTTCCTTCGTCCTTTTCCGTGCAGTCCCGACTTTCGTGTCGTTCTACATAATGTGTCGTTTGGCCACTCTTACAACAGCATAAATGTTTCTTTCTTTCTTCTTTTTGTTAATGTATATATATTTTTCTTTTGGTGTATATATACATATATATTATAATATGTTCGCTCGTAACTTGAAAGAGGCAGTATTCCTTGATGGTTCGTCCATCGCAAAATTAAGTCACCGAAAAATGACTCGTATTGGCGCTACATCTTGACACGTGTTTCCTCTTTGTTCTGTTTTCTTCCTCGGCTCGTTTCTCTCGCGTTCACACCGGGACAATCGATTTTCCACGGAGCGAAACAGGACCCAAGAGACTACTCGATCTCTCCCCGCGTTCTATCGGACTCGATCGAAAACCGAACTCAAAACGAATGGTGGGGGAACGGCGAGAATCAAGAACGGAAAAGCAGCGACGGTTGCGAAAAAATAACTGAAACGCCACGTGTCATTTTTTCCAAGTACTTTTATTCACCTTTATACTCTTACGATTTCCAAAAAAAGGCTGATTTCCTTCTGTGTTGCTTTCACGCCGTGGTTTTGTTTTTTTTTTTTCTGTCGGCCGCTGAGATGCGTCGCAATTAATAAACTGTGTGTTCCCATGCGCTCGAACAACCAAACGTTTTCTTAAAAAGAGAAACGAACGAACGAAGAAAAGTAATTCGAACGAAGAAAAGAAAAGAACGGTTCCTCGCACACTTGCTTGCCATGTGAACAAGAACAAACGTCTCGAAAGGAATCCGAGAACGGAAAGAGAACGAAACAAAACGACGAAACGTGCGTTTATCTGCCTTCGCAAAAACTTTTAGCTAGTCTTCTTCCGGTATGTTACTTTCTCTCTCTCTCTCTCTCTCTCTCTCGCGCTCTCATTCTTTTTATTTATACTTTCTCTCTATCTCTCTCTCATTTGCATCCTCTCTTGCGCTATGACTAGAGACTTAATAAACCGTTAATTTTGCATACTATTCGTCGACAGTAAATATATATGTATATATATATTTTTTCTCGTATTCGTACAAAGAATAAGAAACCATATTGCTTCTGTGGCTCGAGGCTTCGAAATACAAAAATGAGAAGCCTCCACCGAGAGGCCACGGAATCGCGAAATACAAAAAGCACAGATCTTCTGTTTCCATTTGTCATTATTATTATTATTCCTCTTTTCTTCGATTTTCATCTATCATCCCTCTTCCTTCGTCTCGAGAGAGCACGATCGAAGAGACTTCGAATGTCCATTCTTTTGTCACGGGGAACATAATTTTCCGCGAGCATCCCGAAGGAAGATGGATGCCCTCCGTTTCTCGTTTGGCGCGGAGAAAAAAGATCGTATATTCTTTTTTTCCTCTTTTTTTATTTTCCCTTCGTGTGCCTAATTGGTCGCTAGAAGATATGGATGCGTGTGACGTAAGCGAGATTAGTCGAAAAAGAGTTATATCAAAAAACCGATTATAAACGTTTTCTTTTTTTTTTTGTTTACCGTTCAAGAAAGTGAAGGTTCCGTTGTGGCTCCTGGTCTCGTCTGGCGACGAACACCGGAGTCGAATAACGCCTTTAGAAACTTCTCAGAGATTTACTTGGTTCTATCCTTAACAGTTCTTAGTCAGATTACGTAACTGTCCCCGTTCTTTTTTTTTTTTTAGGAAAACAATTGCTGCTTGCTCGCGTTCCGGAAGCCACGCTTCACTCTCTCACACTCTCATTCTCACTATCTATCTCTCTCCCTTTCTCTCTCTCTCTCTGCCAAAAACACGATACTCGAAACAGAAAAGCGATCGGAGAACACTCGGGAGAAAACGATCTACGCGAGGCACTGCTAACGAACGATCGAAACGAAAATTTACCAAAACGAAAACAAAGAGAATAAAAGAAACAAGTACCGACGGAGCAACGGGCTTCGTCGTCGAATACAATGGAACCGAAAAACAAATCCACGGAAAGAGTAAGAGAAAAACGCGCTGCTCTCGGGGGTCGAAGAGACGACTAAAAAGACACGGTTATGGCAGCGTGGTCGCCGGAAAGCGATCGGACCGTAATCCTGCGGTACTGAACAAGTGGATCCATCGTTATCTCCTTAGATACTTATATATTAAATATTAATAATTATAAATTACAATCATCGTTAATATTAATATTAAACAGTATCATTAATATTATTACTTTAAATGCATACACAGTTTAAACACCTATTTTTTTCCGACAAAAAGAGGACAGATGGGGGGACGTGAGGGGAGACGATGACGATGGAGGATGAAAGATGATGATGACGATGACGATGATGACGACGAATGAAGGATGATGAGACGGGGGGAGGAGGACTGTGAAACAGAGATGAAGAAACTCGACGGGGAAGTAACAAAAATACGTACGAAACGAATGAATGAGAAAGTAACATAGTTTTACAACGCGAGGGGGTTGGAGAGGGAAGCTGAGGGTGGATGGGAAAAGATGAGAGACGAAAGAACGACGAGGGGGTGAGAGAGAGTTTTGGTCTCGCGGTCCGTAGCTTCGATCGGTGTGATTCTTTGGTTCCTATTTCAGAGGAACTTCTAGGACGACTTTTCTCGTCGAGAACACGTGCCTTCCTCGTGCGTTCGAGGACATTGTTTTGTTTCGTCTCGGTGCTTGGACCGAGCCAAGAAAATCGTGTACGTTTCTGTGTGCGTGTGTATGTTCATCGTGTATGCCTGTGCGCGTGTAAAAGGACTCCGCTTTGTCCGGCGAGAGGTAGGAGGAACTCTTCTCGGTCTCGCTGCTTTTCTATCTAGATTGGAGGATCGGGGTATAGAGGCTACAAACTAAACGATTACACGTTACATTAAATATCCCCTTTCTCTTCGTGCTCCAACGCCGCTCGTAATACACACTGGGAATTACTCCCGAATACACTCTCTCCGATTCGACTTCTCCTGAACAACTTTCTGCTCCTTTCCTGGGCTCTCGACGGTGTGCGTGTGCGTGTGTGATCCCCATATACGTGGATTTCCTCGAACACTTCGACGTAAAGGTGCTGCGTGAGAGAATCGGCCGAAGGAACAGCTTGCAGAGGGGGAGGGGGTTGTGGCGTACTGTGTGTCTCCGTTTTTTTTTTTTTTGGTTTCTTTCTCTTTCTCTCGCGCATGGTTTCTGGCTTTCTGATTGGCAATCGGGCCACGCCTTCGAGACCTTTCGCTCATCCTCGCAATTATGAACACATCCGAAACACGTTCACTCTCTTGGAAAAGACTTTAACATTCACTCAGCGGGAAAAAAAAAACAAAATGGGGGAAAAATAATAGTAGGAGGTAGAAGAAGAACAAAGGTGCGAGTGGGATGGTCCGCGTAACAGAGGTCTATACAAAATAAATAACGATACATCTATAAAAATCAAAGGTATCGATGTGTGCTTGACGATCATCGAAGCCGACGCTTCTACTCTATCCTTTCTCCGGGTCACAAAGATCGTTGGATTACGACAAAACACACACATACAGGTCGAACGAGAAAAAAAAAAGGAAAAGAGAAATGGGAGAAACGGAAGCGTTACAAGAAAATCATAAATGGTTACATGATCGGAAGATGTGTGTGTGCGCGTGTGTATATGTGCGTGACTCGCACGTCGTCACGTGCGTCGATGTCGGATGCCTTTTGTTTACGGTAGTCGCGCGTGTTCTTGTGCGAATGTATGTTTTATGTAGTTCCCTATGTACGTATCTTGAATACACGTGCGTACAATGTGCGTGTAGGTTGAATGCAATATGCGAGATTATCGTAACCTTGGCTTGCTCGTCGTCGACATACGTCTTGTAATGTTTACGTATTCATGTGTACAGTGAGTGTGTGTTTGTGTGCCACGCGTATGATGCATTATACATACATGTGTGTGTGTGTGTGTGTGTGTGTGTGTATTCTCATGATCCATGTTTGCTTTTGTGCCGTGCACGAGCGACCGTGTTTTCGTTCTTTCATCGTGTCTCGCCTGGTACGACTCTGGTTCGGTGCGTGTCGAGAAGGAACGTATGAAAATCATCAACCGCCGTGGGAGCAGCCTTGTTGTCGGCGCTTCATCGGCAGTGAACACGCTCGGGACATCCATTTGTCATCCTCTTCTATTTATTCCCTGGTAATGAAAACGGCCTGACGAGCATCGAATAAGTGGCTGCTGGTGATATCGGGTTGATCGTCCGAGAGAAACCTTCGAGCGGGAAGATATCGTCTTCGAGAAGAAGAAGCTATCGGAGCGTATGCGTGTGTGTGTGTACGTGGTAACAGCACGTGCTCATCGAAGGCTCGCCAAGTTGTCGCCGAGAAACGTGCGGGGGAGTAGGAGAAGAACGAAGTGTGCGATTGCGGCGTGTCAGGAGAGATTTTTGGCTTGTTGTGCCTTGGTACTGCTCTCCTTTCCGCCGTGTTTTTTAGTCTCGCATTCACGCTTCTCTTACATTCAATCTTTCTCTCTCTCTCTCTCTCTCTCTCTCTCTCTCTCTCTCTCTCTTTCTCTCTCGCTATCTTTCGCTCTCTTTCTCTCTCTCTCGTTCTCTCTGTCACTCTCGTTCTCTCACTCTCACTCTCAATATTTCCATCGTCATTTGGATAAGAATTACGTTTTTTTTTTTTCGAACGACAGTGTTCTCGTGCTAGAAGCGTTGATATTCACGAGTTATCTTATCGCCGACTTTGCCGCGTCGCCAGGTTAAATCGACGACGCTTCTCCGGTAGTCCTTTTTGCCACCACAACCCAAAACGCTCTTGAACTCGCTGCTACCGTTGCTGCTGCTACTGCTGGTGTTGGTGTTGTTCCCGCTGCCGCCACTGTTCCCGGCCTCGTAGCCTATCTTATCGCTTTTGTTAGCCTTGCTCTTCGATTTGCCGCCGTTGTTGCTTTTGTCGCCGATCATGCTTTTGCTCTTGTTGCTGTTGCTGTTGCTGTTGCTGTTGCTGCTGCTGCTACTGCTGGTGTCTGTCGGTGGTCCAAACTTTCTGATCAACGTCAACTCCGGTGAACCGGGCGAGTAGCTCGCCTCCATCGAGGATACGGACACGCCGACTTCGGTGGTCAGGTGGTGGTACTTAATGCTTATACTGTACGCTGATTGGCTGCAGTTGGTTCTTTGGAGGAACGACTTGGGGTGAACCCCAAGTTAGTTCCAAATACGTAGGAACGAGTCCCAGGAGCCCGTCGCCACCGCCATGCCGTCCTCCGTCACGCCTAGGCAGGACACGCGATTGTCGTGGCCCGCCAGGATTCCTGTTTAACAGAAACCAGTGTTCGAGTGTCTAACACCTTATGGCCTTACCTAGCTGACGCGTTAACCCATTCAACCCTTAATCAGTCCCTTAACCAGTCAGATTATGTGCGATATAACATTTTTAAATTTTTTCTTCAATATGAAGCGTTGAAACTACTGCAAAGTACCCTTCGATTCAGCTCCTAAACCTAGCTTTAAGACTTTCCCTAGCTGACACATTACTCCTACCCTTACGAAAGCTCAGTTATCTAAGATTAAAAGTCAGAAACAGCTGTAACTCATGATAGTAAAAGAAATCATAAGAAATACGAGCACTGTGTCTATTGCAAGTGTTCACTGCAGGAGCTCAATATTTATAAGACAAAATTACATTGTTCTGTTATTTCACCAAATCAGACCTGCGTTTTTATACAATTCCCCTTCTTATTTCCTCGTCTACAATCCACCACTGAACATGAAGTCTAGTACATCTCACAAAATTTTTTACAGTATCCAAGCCCAGACAGAGGACGGGAATATACAAAATAAAGAGTTATCGTGAGAACGATAATATCCCCTCGTCTCGGAGCAAGAGACGTTAATCGGAGGAGGACTGTGCTGCTAATCTAATTAGCGAGCAATTCGAGCCGAGTGTCTCGTGTGTTGTGTACAAGTACAGCTTTCGCTTCTCTGTGTGCTTTGAACTATGTTACCACGAACAAAGATCTTTTCTTTTTGCACGAGAACTAAGGATAAAGAGAGAGAAGGGCTTGAAAATGAAATTTCTCTTCTCTCTGAACGCCGTTAATGGAGAATCGAGGACAACATACCGGCTCGTTCAACCTTCATCGAATCCCAAACGTTGCAGTTGAAGTCGTCGTAACCGGCCAGCAATAATCTACCGCTCTTGCTGAACGCTACGCTCGTGATTCCGCAGATAATACTGTCGTGGCTGTAGATAGACAGCTGTTGATCCGCCCTGATGTCGAACAGTCTGCAACTCGCGTCGTCCGAACCCGTCGCGAAAGCGTATCCATTCGGGAAGAACTGTTCGTCAAATCAACCGTTTTTATTAACCGTTTAATTACAAACTCTCCTTGAGCGAACTGGTCCTTTAGCCAGACTGCGAAACCTTTAGCAATATCACATTTCTTTGTAGACGATCTTAAGCCAACAGGAATTAAATGCATAAAATCCACAGTGCAGCAATAACTCTAATAATCGAAACAGTGGCCCATTTAGTACACCCAGCGACGGAGACTATACTAAATGAAAGTTAAACCGAAGCAGAATGAAATTCCAATTAACTTCTGTGATTTTTCAAGCTACTGAAGATTAATGTAAGCTTCGAATCCACAAAGTCCGCAGTCTAGTAATTACAGTGGCGTGATAGGTAGCGAAGGTAATTGAGAAACCAACGATCCTCACCGTGACAGCGTTGATATCACTCTCGTGACCCGGGAAAGTCTGCTTGCAGGACCCCTCGCGGATGTCCCAGAGTTTTGCGCTGGCGTCACACGCACCGGATACGAATGTGCGGGTGTCTGGTGCCAACGAGAGAGACATCACGTCTCCCGTGTGACCGATAAACGAGGTGCACTGTTGTCCAGTCTCGATGTCCCACAGGGCACTGGTTCAGCAAAAGATAGCGTCCGTTGCAAAGCGAGTTCGAACAGTTCCACAGGTGACATAATTACCAATTGGGAAGCAAAATACCACACGGACAAAGGAAATACATGGACGTCTAGCGTGGACTACCTTCTTTCACCGCTGCTGCCTAGGAACCAGGTTTACCTTTTCAACCCTTTGCCTTAGCAAGAAAATTTTCATCAGGAAATTGTGCCCATAATGCCCATAATTGTGCATAAATTTGCACGTACATTTATACATGTTCGAAGTGATATCATGAATTTTTATAAGACATTCTATTGAAAATTATGAGAATTATTAATAAATAAGCGGACACTGTCTAGATCAAACAGAATTTCTAAATGAAATTTCTAGAGACTCGAAACAAATGATTAACAATATTGAATGTACACATTGCGGAAGAAACTTTTGGGACTTTGGGACTTTTAGGCCCTAATGTCCACATTTATTAAATTGAATTCATTCGAACGTCCAGCTCGATGCAACGAGGCAAAGGGATGATCAGGACCAACAAATGACCATCAGGGAATCAGGATTGCTTTGGAGGATGATCGAAGGTCTCCCTTACCAAGTCATGTCTCCGGAGCTAGTGACGATCTGGTTGTCGTCGTAGAATCGACAGCAGGACAGGTACCCGGTGTGTCCCGGCAGCTCTCTGCTGACTCTCACGTTTCCTTCCCTTGTTTTAAGACTATAGATGGAGCAAATGTTGTCCAGGCCGCCGCAAGCCACGTAGCTGCCTGACGGCGCGTACGCACAGGTCATCACCCATGACGATCGCAAGGGAATCGCATGGACTTTGTTCGTGGTATAACTGTCCCATACGATTAGCTTGCCGTCCTGGGACGCCGACACTAGGTTTCTACTTAATCAGACGGTCAAGTTGTTTTGAAGAAGTCTATGACTGTGTAACTTCTAGGATACTAATTATCGAACTAGCACTACCTCGAGTCACTGCCCCAGTGCATCGCGTAGATCTTGGCTAAGTGACCGCGCAGCGTGCGTCTCGTGCGCATCTGTATCCGACCAATCGGCTCCATGCCCGACGTGGCCTGCACCAGCGTCGTGTCGCATGCTGCTTTCCGGGCATCCTAAACAGAAAACATCACAATAATCAGCAAAATATGTAACTTATTAAATGGGGAAAAGGAATTACAAATTCAGGGAATTCAAATGGATTTGGAAAATCGTACCAGTAAACATGGAAATGATAGTTGCAACTATGATCCGTAGACATTTGTAAAGATATGATAAATTGCTGGTACAGTAACAAAAAAGTTGGATTTTTTTAGACAAAACAGCCGTTTAACTGAATAGTCTTTGCATTGATTGAAACAAGTGGCAATCTGAAAGGTCTAAGTAATTTGAAGATATTATAGTACGTTTTGTACTCAAAGCTGCACTCAGATGATCTATTACTGTAAATGATCGTTTTTCCCCTGCGTCGCTTATGAATTGAATACGATCTGTCTAGAGCTGAATTGATCAATTCCATGGCTTGTGGATTTATATTCCATAGCACTTTTGCATTTAAAAAGCAAATAAAACGTATTGCCTCGAAAATCATCGAAATAGATTCGGCAACACTTCGTTACACAACACAAAAAAAGCAACAAAAGTATCGAATTTAGTGTCTATATTGACGTAGAAAAAAAAATCGCAACTACGAGTAACATTTATCGTATTTCCCAAAAATCAAGTGCACAAACGGAGCTCGCGAAAAAAATTTCGAAAGGTCAAGCGTCGCATTTCGCAGACCTGCGAGCGCCAAGAGGGCTATGAATCACTGCGGTTATCACAGAAAAAGAGGATTTAGGATCCGAAAAAAAAACGAGAACAGAAGGTGGATAGACGACGTGGATGATCGCCGTTGACCTTTTGTTGCGACTGGGAATGCAACAGCGTGCTCATACTCGAAGAATGCAGTCATGATTCAGTTGAAGAGTCCTAATTAACGGTGCGTTACGTGCCGATACTATGGAGACATTGGCGTTTCCTGGAAAACGTTGATGGACAATAAACAGATAAAATATTGTACGTTGCTGAAACGTAATTACGAGTACAATGGAACGTAATTTTATTGTGTCGTAAATACACTTTAGATTTGATGAATTTCTCACAAAAACCACATCGGTGTACCGTACTGATTCCGACGAATATTTAAAAATTGTCTGCATCGATTGCAGCAACTGGAGACACACAACAGTTCCTTTTTTTTTCTTTAATAATCTTAGTAGGTCGAAAACTGTACAGCAATATTCGCAAATTCTTTTAATCTTACTGCTGTTCTAAATCGTATCAGCTAGTTTCGGTCATAAATGCATAAAATCCGCAGACTGTTGATTACTTGTAGTCAGGTTATTAGACACGATGCACTTTCATACTTTATCGTATACTATCTAGAATTTGTCGCGAGAAACTCAGCAATTTTGATACTCTGGGTCAAGATAGATCCAAGCACCGATTACAAACAATATAAATTCCCTTTTTTTCCGCGAGGAATTACAGATCACAGAAAAAGGTTCGAAGGGCTGTGAGGGCAATTCGTAATCGTAGAAACGAGAGAGGAGAAAGTGAAGGAGAGTGACAGAGAGAAACGTGGCACGTTAAAAACGCTGATTCTATTTATCGCAGGCGGTGTACTTATTAGCGTGCAGGGCCGACGACGCGTGTAATTTCACGCACGCTGGACGAAGGGAGAAAGAGAGAAACACGCGTCGAGAAGAAACAAGACCGAAAGCTAACGAGAGAGAGAGAGAGAGAAACACGCGTCGAGAAGAAACAAGACCGAAAGCTAACGAGAGAGAGAGAGAGAGAGAGAGAGAGAGAGAGAGAGCGAGAGAGAGAAAGAGAGGGTCGGTGGCGTATTGATCAGAGAGAAGCGACGGTTATGCCGCGCCCTACCACCACCACACACCACACCACTATACCATCTCCTGGCTTACACGTTTTCACCATGCACAAGAGGGATCGGCATCGATGAGGATTTTCCACCGGAAACGGCTTCTAATTTCGCCCGGAACACTTCCGACTGACATCACACGCCGCCGCCGCGGCCGCCGACGACGACGACGATTGTTTAAACGATCGAGATAATTGACCGAAGGGAATCGTCGCCGAATTTTCCCACACAAACCCCTGAAGGTCGAAAACGCTTTTCCTCATTTTTCCCTGAACGCTGTGTGTACCGGCACAAAGGGGACTCGCATTGTTCGGTCGTACATGCTTGAATGGGACGAGAGCCGTGTGGCCTAATTTCAAAGAGATTCGGAGATGATAGGGCAGGCGGTCTTCTCCTAATACTATTTATAAAGGGATTCTATCGCGATATCGAGTATCGATTTTGCAAGAAAAAATGGCCACGCTCGCGTAGACGTCTTCGCGATGAATGATCACCGATTCCGGTGGGTTTTCGTGCCGTGCGCCATCGAGCTGCTCGTTTGCCGAATCGATTCACCCCGGAAAATAAAAGGGAAACTGGTGAATGAAATGGGTCCACATTCAATTTCAAAAGTCCCTGCAGTTTTCTCCATTCAGGGATATTGCATTTAATCATTAAACAAATTCGTTCTAAGTTGAAAGGGTTGAGTATCAATGGCTAGTTTGTTTCATTTTTAGCCGCAGCATGGCGAAAGCATCTTGTTCTGTTGGTTCTCCAATTCATTAATGATTACTAATCATCGATTAGTAGTAGACTACGGGTTTTATTGCTGGAAAAAAGGAGCTTTCTGTATTATTGCTAACTGCTCCAGTTGACGTAGAACATTTTTATCTTGCATTAAGATCCACTATGTATTGTCTCTTATTGTAACAGAGTTTTCATAAACGTACCAAGAAAATTTTTTATAAAGGTCCTCAGTTGAACATTTTTATATCCGTATAAAAAGGTTGAGGCTATGAAGGGTTAAATTAGAGATGAACATGTATTTCACTGGCTGCAGCAGAACGCAAGCAAACGTTTCGAGGGAGAGGAAATAGCTTTCTAAATAATGTTTGCGATTTTGTTTCCAGCCCTTAGGGCCGAGCACGACGGAAAATAAAAATCGCTGACTCGTTAGGGGTAGAATAGGGGTCGGTTGTTTAATCCCAAGTGCACTTCGGCCGTAGAGAGAGAGACGCCCTAGACTTTTTTTCTTTTGAGACAATACACCGCTGTTGCATGGAGAACTGTTGCTTTGTCTCCGATGTCTCCGAGACCGCCGACGAACAATGAGAATGTGTGGAAGTGTCGGGCCAATTTCAGCGACGCACCTAGGCCCTTGTCTAGCGAAACAACCGCGCGATATTGTATATTATATTATGTATACACTGTCCAGAAATAATTCGCGCTAAAACATCGAACGAGACACCCCGCCCAATGATAGCACACCGCGCTATCGTTCACGGTTTCGAGATAATTCATTGGCAGGAAATTCTCGCGATAGGGAATTCCGTGTGGAGAAAGATAGAAACAAATTGTGACTAAAACAAATCCCGATTAAAACAAATTGTGAAGTAAACGCTCCTGGAAAAATTTTGTTCGAAACAAAATTGAACCTGAACCACCCCTTCTTCATAGTCATTCAAATCAGTTCATTTTTTAACGAGTTAATCAAATCATTCATTCATCATTTAAGAATTTATCTTCCAGTAAATATAAACAGAAATTTGATTAATGTATTAACCCTTTGTACTGTCAATTTTTCAGTAAAGTTGTTTTACTGCTTTTTACTGTATTTTTATTTTTTATTTTTATTTTTTAAGTTTGCTGTGAAACGTTTGATTTCTCTCTGTGCTGCTCGTTAATATATTTGTTTAAGATATGAAATTATCGATGAAGCTAAACCGATCGAGATAGAGTACAAAGAAAATGTATATCTGAAGTACAGGAGAAGTATCTGTAGTGCAATTATTTCTAAGAAATGAAGTACAGTTTAGTGCTGAATAAAATTGATTTCGAGACAGAACTCGTAAGATGTACAAAGAAGCTATTAAATTATCATAGATCTGAGTTACATCAACTGAATATATCTAGTTCTTTCTAGTTGAAGTTTTAATGAATTTTGGGATATGTATTGATTTTCCACCTACAAGCTAAATTATTTATAAATTGAAGGACTAAATGGACCTCAAAGCAGATCAGAATATTGCACGAACTGCGGACGGACATTTATCAAGATGGGCCATTTATAGAAAAAAGAAGAGATCAAATACATAATCCTCGGCCGTCTAAGAATAGCAATAGGTCAGACCAAGTTGACGCACGAATATTTATTGGCAAAAGAACATTGAAGCCCGTAAAATGTCAAAACTGTAATACACAACTGAAACAGTAAAGCATGTTCTATTATCTTGAATCGTTCTCGAAGAAACAAGATCCAACAATAAAGAACGTGCTCAACTTTTCATTAAGAAATAAATTGTAGCAAAAAAATTCGGTAATCTTAAGCTGCTAATGTACATTGAAATGATAAAATGGTCGCTAACAGCCAGTAATAATCGATGCGACGTTAAATAATATTATTCAGAAAAGAAATTGTTCTACTTTGCAGAACATGCAGGCCTGAACTCAGTTGTGATTTATGTCAAATGGTGAGTGCATTTTTCAAAATGAAAAATCCACACTCCATACTTTCTACACTTAAAAGGAAACCTAACCCAATGCAAAACGAATTGTTCAACCAATTGCTTCACAGGCATCACAAAAAATTCGCAAATATGAGTTGTCTCCCTTTACCCCTCCTATTATGATTATTAAAAAATGAAACATTTGACAATAACCAATTGTTCGAAGATCAATACTGTCAGTTTCCATGTCGACCACGGCTCGGTAAAATTAAAGTTTATTTTACCGCTGATAATAGACATTGCTAGCAGTGCAAGGTGTTAAGGGTGAATTATCGCAGCACACCTGCGGTTTCACCTAGGGGTTGCGGGTTCGGGTTGAACTTACTCGAACAGCATTCTTGAGGGACTCCGCCTCCTGGCGAAGGTTCTCGAGCTCGCTCATGATGTCTGTCTAGCGATACGTCGGTCACGGGGACACCCGTCAAGGGTGGCAGAGGGTGTCTCGTGAGGTGGTGGAGGTGGTTTAACCCCCGGCGAGCCTTAAAACGTGGTTCTCGAGGGTGACGCGGCTTCTATCTTGGTTCGCCTTCGAGCCGGAAGGTAGCTGGGGCCCAGTGTCACGCCGTCGACGCTTCTTTCGACGGGCAACGCAGGTCCTCGAGCTTTTTCCCACCGCTGGGAACAGGAACGGGTAGAAGAAGAGCGAGAAGAAGAAGAAGAAGAAGAAGACGATCGAGTTTCCCTCTCCTGCTGGCGCCGCCGGTCTCTCCTCTAGGGCCTGATTCCCTTGGATCTGCTCCTGATGCTGCTGCTGCTTCTTGCACGGCTTCCGTTTCCGCTACCACCGTAACCAGAGTCAGGCCACCGCTGACTCTCCCGCCCCTCGCGCCAGCTCCGACACCTCCTAGCGAGACCGTTGCCACCCCTGAAAACAGAAAATTAGCTTTAACATCTTCCTTTCAGCTTGGGGAGAAAGGAGCTGATCAGTCGTAAAGCTAGGAGTTCATTCGTGAGTTAAACTCTCGCGAGTTCAGCACTCTCATCAAGTCTAGTGTCTTGAGAGTCACTCTCAACGTAATTTCGACTCGCGAGAGTTTTACTCACAAATGGACGACCAGCTTCAGGCTGACTCTCTTGGAGACCCGAGATTCGAAGCGCAGTCTCTGACACATTGACGGGTGGAATCCAAGCTTGATAATATGATCCAGTGTTTCGTTAAGCTTGCAGGTTTCTGTTGCAAGACTTAAAAACCATCTGAACAGCATTAGTCAATTGTACATCTCAAGAACGTAGAAACGATTTGAGTTTGATAATCAACCTTCTAACCTTGCAGAATCACGATGCAAAGTTTGGAAAGACTGGAGTCCAGCTTGATAATCAACCTTAGAACCTCACAGAATTACAGTGCAAAGTTCGGCGACTGCTTCAGAGAATATGTATCAGTTAATTAGACGCGTCTTGAGGAAGTAGAAAAGAGTCGAACTTTGATCTAGTGAATCTTTAAGCTGGCAGGTTCCGAAGTTTGAGGACAGTTTCCAGGTTGATTAGACGGGACATTAGTTTATCATCTGCACAAGGAACGCATTAATCGTTCTATTTTCGTCTTCGAACACGGCGCATTCATGTCACGGACAGCACACTTTTTTCGTTAGCGCACTACTAGAGCGTCATTAATCTTCGAGCTAGATAAAGAAGACGTCCTGAGAGGCTGCTCCTTTCTATTCCCGACTTCATGCGACCCAAGGAAAAAAAGAAAGAGTATTCCTCGAAGCCGGACGTACAAACGAGGATTCTGCTCCGAACGTGCTATTTTTACTTAACGAAACGACCGCGTACGTGCCCGACGTTATCTACGAATTTTCAGGAATCCGTTAAAAACGTTCTCGAAGAACCTCGCGATCGCCTGATCATGTCATGGTCATCATGATCATTCGCGATTTCGACATTTAACAGGTACTATTCTCTGCGTGTCGTTTCGCGGGAATTGTTAAGAGAGACGATTTGCCCGGCCGGTGAATTTTTCAGGTTCCATCGGAATTCGGTGGCAACGAGCGTCCTTCACCTCCAAAAGATCTCACAACCCGGGGAATCCGAGGGTTGTCGATCTAACGCAAGTTGTTCTCATTTTCCGGAACCGACGGAGTCGCTCCGCGCATGAGCAACTACGGTGAAACCGAGAATTGTACAGGGTGTCCCTGTGCAAACGAACCCGACACTCTCAAGACCCAGTAAATCCAAATTCAACATTCAACAAAAAATGGCATAATACTTCCCTACCATTCACATTTCCGAGCAATTCACTTTTCAACTACCAAAAAAATTCACAGAGTCGAACCACGTACCATACTAGCCACTCGACGTCAACTTTCAGGCTCTAGGACTGCTTCAAACACCCCTGCCGAGGGTGCAACAGAGGGTGAGCTCCCTACTACTCACATTTCCAGGCAGTTCACTTCCCAACAAGTGCCAGAAAAATTCGCAGAAGCAAACTCTGTACCGTACTAGTCACTCGAAACCAACTTCCTACCCCTACGGCTGCTCCAAACACCCCCGCAGAGAGTGAACTCCCTTTCGTTCACATATCCAGGCGGTGTGCCAGAAAAATTCAAGACGTGAACTGTACCATACTAGTCACTCGAAACCAAGTTCTAGCCTGTAGGACTGCTCCAAACACCCCTACCAAAAGAGGGTAGGGTGCAACAGAGGGTAAGCCTCCAGCTACTCACATTTCCAGGCAGTTTACTTCTCAACAAGTAGTAGAAAAATTCACCGGAGCAAACCGAAGCGATTCGGATCTTTTTCGTCACTGGAGCTGAACCTCCTGCCCCTTGAATCGCTTCAAACACCCTCGCCGAGGGTGCAACAGAGGGAGTACTCCCTACTACTCGTATTCCCGAGTAGTTCACTTCTCAACAAGTGCCAGAAAAATACACGGAAGAAAACCGAAGCAAACTAGACCACGTTCGTCATCGAAATTGAAATTTCAACCCCTAGAACAACTTCAAATACCTTCACCAAGGGTGCAAGAGGATGTACACTGTTAATGCTCGTGTTTTTAAGCAAATCACTCCACAATAAATTTCAGATCCAGACCGTCCTAGTCACTGAACCTCAACTTTCAACCCCTAGAACATCTTCAGCCACCCTAATTAAGACCACAAGAGAGTGTACACCGGTTCACTTTTTCGGACAATTCAATTCTCAACAAGTTAGAAAAACTCGTGGAAGGAGATCGAAATGAACCACACGATATTCGTCACTGAACCTCAGCTTCCAGCACCCTTATCGAGGCTCCGAGAGGGTGTACTCCTCGTTATCGATAGTTCTTGGTAATTCGCACCACCGCAAGTGTCAGAAAAATTCACAGAAGAATACTGAAGAGCGCCAGGCCACATTTGTCATTGAACCTCAATTTTCAACCCCCAACACCCTTATCAAGGCTGCGAGAGGATGTACTATCACTATTCCCAAGCAGTTCGCAACTCGGCAAGCGGTAGAAAGCTCCAGAGAAGTGAATCGAGTGCTCGGAAGAGGTGTTCCAGGCTCACTTACACGCACCGTCCGTCTTCCCCCGTTGTCAGAGCGTCATGGATCCCTCGGCAACATAACCTCCCGACACGCACCGTTCCGAGGAAGGCGAGGAGTAACCTCCCTGTGCCGGTGTTCCACCGCCAGATTGCGCCCCCGCTGGAACGCCAGAAATTCCGGCGAGAGGTGTCTCGGATAGAAAGACAGAGAGAAAGAGAAAGAGAAAGAGGGAGAGAGAGCGGTGCACCTTTCTCTAGCACGGAAGAGGATCACTCACGCACACGTAGTACGAGGACCGGTGAAACAGAGCGCCCATTGGTGCGAGTAGGTCTCTTTTCATGTCGCTTTCACAGGAACCGTCGAAGCAAGGAATCGATGAACAGAATCGTGGCTCGCCCCTCTCTCCCTCTCTTTCTCTGTCTCACCCTCTCTCTTTACGTTCTCGGCTCTGCTACCCTCTCTCCTCCTCGTCTGTTGCTCACAGTCAGGGTGCACACGCGAACGAATACTATTTCCCGTAGTTTTCTTCCGCTCGATGTCGACACGTTTGAAGCTTCGGTTCGAGTTGTAGAAGAAAATGGAGATAGCGAAGGTGTAGACGCGATCTTCGACGGGGTTTCGAGAACCACACCCAGGCAGGACGACGCCGTGGTTTCGAGAGAAGACCGCCTGGGCGGATGAAACCAGAGGGAAGGGATGAGCGACGCTGGCGCCGCGGCGCCCGACTACCGGCTGACTACCGGCGTCGCCAGGACGCCATTGTCGAGCGTGACAGGTTGCCGTTGGCGGTTCCCATTCTAACGATAACCGTCCCTACAACCCTGCCTTGGGGAACGGGGACTTTCGATCGGCGGCGAAATGAGTTATGATGGCGCGGGGCACAGTGGTCGATTTTTCGAAATAGCGAAATATTATTGTAAGCATGACTCGGAAATTGAATTTACAGACCGAAGGAACAGTCACTCTGATCAATTCGAACGCCAATCGCACATTGCGCTTTGTTGTAGTGAATTTGGGTGATCCGACTTTCGAATGATCCAGAAAGGTCTAGGCCTGGACTTCAGGAGAGGTGATCCTGATGATCTAACAAAGAAGTAGATTTTGAAGTTATTTCAAGTTCTTGAAAAGAAGTTCCTCTAAATATGGACTCCCGTGATTGATCTAACAGAGAAATAGCTTTATAGACTAACTTCCGTCATAGTTGTTTCACCCCCTACGAGACTCGACGCACAAAGAGCAGCCAGAGAAGTTTTCTAACAGTACTGTCCGCAAATTACATCCCAAAGAACTGAACAAATCAGAATTTGGAGTGTCCAGGTGCTCCGAAATTCCATTAATTTCTGAAAGGCGATTCATCATCACCACGAGACGAATCCAGAAGAATTGAACCGTTTCTAGGCAAAAGATACTCCTGAAAACGTTCGTGCAGTCTATCCGAGTCTGGGCTCCCCAGAGGAATGTGTAATTAACGAGCCGGACCGCGTTTATGAGATTCATCGTAGAAAAACGTCTCCGCCCTAAAGCGCGTTCGACCTAGATTCCGTTTATCGCCCTTATCAAGGAAGAGGCGAGCGTAGTTGGAGCACGATTGCATACGTTTGAATGCGATACTGAAGATGTGTGAATGATCTGCGTCTAGGAGACCAAACGAATAGGGTGACCTGTCCATAATGAACATAATTCGAGAAAAAGTGACGTTTATGATGATCGCTTCACGTTGAAATTTATTCAGTAATTGTACTGCAAGTTCGCAGATGTCTTGCTAAAGAGATCTAACTTTTCTTATAATCTAAATACAATTTGTATTTCGGGGTGGTTCAACGGTCCTGTGATAAATTTTTTTGGATAATTCACTAGGACACCTTTGCACGTTCGTTAGAAATTGATGTTGATTCTTTGGCGAGTTGGAAATGATTGGATCACGTTGTTGAGGGTGAGTTGTTGGTTTATGATTGAAGTTTCCGTTGGTACTGGCGGATTTATTAGAAAATTCTCAGCCAAGGTTCATAGGGTTCCGAAAATGATCGATTAATTGCCGGTAGATAATGTGTTGGTGCGACTATGCGAGGCTGTGGTGTATGATACATATCAGTGCATGTCTCTCCTCTATCATCGGGATCCCTAGGTCGTCCTACACGCGTTCCCGGATGCACGAATGGGAGCAACAGTTGAACCACGCGGGTCAACGTCCAATACGATCTCTCGCTCGCTCTATCTCTCTCTCTCTCTCTATCTCTCTCGGTCTCCCCATCTGCTTCGAACCGACTGTATACAACCGCGAGGCTGCCAAGTACCTCACACCAAGTGTGCACTTCGACCAAGTCCCTGGCACGGCCCAACGGTCTTTAACAGCCGCGACAAAGGATGGCAGAGAAGCCACGAAAAAGCCAGGCCGATCCGCAACGTGCCGACGGGTTTACGTTCGGACGCCTGTTGGTGTCGCACCTGCCAACGTTCACCGTTCCAATCAGCAACTGCGCCCCGTGTTTGCATCGCCCGACCCTCTACCTTCCTCCTAGCAATAAAACCGTTCCTCTAACAGGAGGTGGCAAAACGTGCGCTGCCACAGACGCACAAGACAGAATTCTCACTGTAGCGGTGCAGACAGTTTTTCGCGAATATCTCGAAAAACTAAGAGCGGGCCGCCGCTATCTGCAGAGGAAAAAGATTATACCATAATCCAAAAATCATCAGAGGGTAGATAGCTGTTCACCTAGATATCTACTGAATTGAATCTTCAGAAGAATCGAAAGTGCCAGGTCCTAGCTGTAGATGCCCAGTGGATTAAACGATACCTTTGGAGGGATTGGTCTTTGGACAACACAGTGGAAAAGGTAATAGTTTAGTAATTAGAGCAGCGTGGCTCTGCTAACTATAGCTCTGCCATAGTGCATAATTGGGTTACACAAGTGTTCCAGGTTGTTCACCGTGGGACCACCACCTGCAGAAGTTAGCATCGTTTTCTAGAACCCCAATGACTAAAAGTTCGTCGCTGTTTTATTAATTGGGAGAGCGAACTACATGGCAACCGGTTGATGGCTATAGCAACCAAGCGCAGGGGTTGTAATCGTGCTAACCGGTGTGTAACTGTTGTCTTAGCTACTTGATCCTAGACATTTAATATCTTGGCAGGGTTGCATTATTTTCTAGAAGTAGCCAAATCGATAACTGCTTCGTCAATCCAAGCTTCTGCAAGCTACAGCGACAAGTTGGCGGAAATATAATTGAGCTGGCTGTTGTCTAGCTGTCATCCTAGGTCCTCCAGCCTAGAATCTATCACCTAGAAGCATCTTGAGAAGCTCGCATTGTTTCCAGAAACAGCAAAGTCGATCGATACCCCGTCAGTCGAAAAAGCAAGCCGCAGCAACAAACTAGCAGAAATTCCATCGCGCTAACCGTTACCCAGTTAATATCCCACCGACTGCATCCGAGAATCTGGCATCTTGTGAACTTTGCGCGACTTCCGCGAAGCGGCAAAGTTGAAGAACCTAACATCCACTGAAAAAGCAAACTTCTGCCGGCAGCTCCCCGGCAACAAAGTGACATGAACACGTTGGTGTCTAACCCGTAGGTGTTGCCCGAGGAAGCAATATTTCCCAGAACGCCGTGCGATGCAGAACATCCAACGGCGGCGGTTGAAGAATAATTGAATGTAAATGGCGATCAAACGGACCCTAACGACATTAATTACAAACTATCCGCAGGTAAAGCAGCTTCGTTATAGCGGCGCCGGTTGTTCCCTCGGAAGAGAAGAATGATAGAGTGGCATTACAGCTGATGACTGTAATTCGCATCGGCACACGACCTACTTTCGAAACGCGTGGAATCGGAGAGGATCAGCTTCCAGCGGCGACAAGCGAAGTGTCTCTAGCCTCTTTCGTTGCTCCGGTGATAAACGCTCCATCGAACTTTACTAGATGGTAACCAGAACCTCTACGTAGACTACGGTTCGCGAGGCACCACGAAAATGTACCCTTCCGCCACGGTGGTAAACACGATACGACTTTTACGAGGACTTTGCAACTTGAAAGGGGAGTCTTCGGACTTTCGGACGCTCGCGGACCGTCTCAGAATAGTACGAGAATAAAGAACGCGTCCGCTTAAAATAAGCCGTGACGCAAGCCGATCGATCTATCAATCAATCTGCAAACTGCACCGCAAAGAGAAACACTTGTTCGTTTTGTCCGACGCGTTCTCTCCCTGTGAAAGCATCGATCGCGAAGACAGACGTAAACTCCGCGAACCGACGAACCTACTCGAACGTCGCTGCTGGCGATTTTCACATTGGCCAATGAGCTGATGATGTCGAACCGTTCGTACCGGTCCGCGTGAAAATTTGCGATCTGCCACGTTCTTTTCGCCTTTGTATTCTAATGTTGAACAAAATGATTTCACTAAAGGAATGAATGACTAATGTGCCCAAAGATTCCTGGCCAGTCACGTTCTTTTCATCAGAATTTACACTGGTATTGAATGAGAAGGTATCACTGAAGAATAATAATGCTGCAATGTAATACTGGCATGTGCCTGGTCAGTTACATTCTTTTCTTCTTATCTTGGAAGCAATATGTAAAATAACTTGTACCGATATCGGACAAAAGGATATCGCCAAAGAGCAATAAAACTGCAGTGCTATGTTGCTAGTTTACTTAAAATAGTGGGTGTAAAGGCTTCTAGTCGCTTTGCAAGCTTAAATTATTCAAGGTCCAGATTAGGAAATCGAAACACAACAGTATCGTTCGAAACTTTGAAGAAGCGGAATGAAATTCCTTCACATACTTCAAGATTAATCGACTCCGTGCCATAACGCTGTGCTGTTGTCATCGGTGCAAAAGGCGTCAACAGTAGCTTAAAATAAAGAACAGGTTAAATGCGTTACATCATAAAAAATTTCTTTTGTCACAAAATTCTAAAAAGTTTCTTCTGTTAGAACAAAAATTCCCAAAAAACTCGGAAACCAAAATAACCCCTTAACTAGCTGGAAGGGCGAGTCACTGATCATTCAATGCAACTTTTGACGGTCGCCGGTTGCTATAGGAGGAGAAAGACATGGTGCGGAACAACTTCTACGGAAAATCAACCCCGAAACCAGTTTCCATTTGTCCCCAGGAGGTCCTGAGGGGCGGGGATGTTTCCCGGGGTCTTTCGATCGATACTCTCTCTCAAAGAAAACATTGTCTCGAATCCACGCGAGTATAGGTGTCCCCTCGGTGGAACTTGTGCGTGCGCTCTGGTTAATCAGCGATCTGGGAACTGGACAGATGGTAATTAGCCAGTTGAGGATTCCTTTCCTGGTGGCCCTAAATTTTTAACGCGACCCGGCTCTATCAAACATTCGAGCAAAAAGGAGGACGTGGCTGCTGGCTCGACGAATCCCAAGCGAACCCGAGAACGGGACGATACATTGCGGAGAGGTGACGGCAGGTGAATGACGTCAGAAGCCAGACCGTGACGTCAGAGTCTAACCTGAATACGGGAGGTTCCGATACCGAGCTGTTCCTTTCCAGAATACTATTTCGACCGAGAGTTTGGCCCTTCCAGGTCCTGCATTATCTCTGATTCGACATCAGATCTTATTTCTGGTTGGTCTACAGTCGAATGGTCTACATACACCCTTCGCCATTCTGACGTCAGAGTAGACCGCGGATTTTATGGATTTACGGCAACAACGGTGCAATTTGAAACATCGGAAATTGATGCATTATTTCCAACCCATTAAGATTATCAGTTCCTTGCAATTGATGCAGATAAGTTTTTATACGGGCAATTGCACAATAAAAATTGTTTATGTTAATTGCAAGCCCTAGGAACCCAACAGGGATTATTGATCTTTTTAGCGGTTTTAGAGGTATAAGAAGGTTGCTTTTCTGTTCTTGTATTATTAGCTCTTTTACTGCAAAAGAGGTTCGCTCATCAGCACTTTCATTGAACTAAAGCGACTGACTTGTAACCTTTGGTGGACGAGGATTTTTTAAAGCACTATGAGCATTTTCCTTGGAGAACAAGATCATGTATCAAAGTCTTACATGGTGTAAAAGAGTGAGCGATATGTGCTCAATTCTTTTGTCATGTACATAATTAAATTATAAGTCTGCAGCTTCAGGAATTAAATGATCCTGATGAAAGGGATAACATCCAGAGACGTTTCATCAGCATTTAAAATGAAGAAGCTTTCATCAGAGTCGCTTCGGGAACGTAGAACGATTAGTTCATTGCAAGACGATTGAAGAAAAATTGGTGAAAATTGTAATGGGTAGGAATTGCAAATTTTATAGATTATATGTGTGAATTTTGAAAAAAAATTAATGCGAGCGAGGGAGACGGGCAAAAGCAGCTAGGACCGCGAAGGGTGAACGTCTTCTCGAATCGATCCTCTATTTTTAACCGACGATAAAGATATCAATTGATCCGATGGATGGCGAGAAACAGCGATTCGTTCTCGGTCGATTCCCGAAGCCGAAGGAGAAGGATCTCGAGCCGCGTGAAGAAATTAAGCCGCGAATAGACCGTTTCGCTATTTTTACGGGCCACCGTGACGTCAGTGGAAGGGAGCGAGAAGCAGGCACTTGAATGTTTGGATTATCCAAGAATCCAGAAGGCTGGTGGACCGGCCTCGAGGAAATTAGACTCTCCCGAAGAGAGGTACCGCGAGATCGCGAACGATTATCTTGATCTCGATCGGCAAAAAATCGTACAATACTAAATTCTCAAGACCATCAAGAGCAAAAATCCAAAAATTAACCCTCTCGCCACCACAGACGAGATATCCGCCATGATTGGCACCGCTGTAACACCATGAATGCGAAATCTAGTGACAATGATGTGATTTGTGCAGTATTTGCAAAATTAAAATTTTCTGTAGCAATAGTGAGAAACGGGAGTGATATAAAAATTGACTTGATCTCTCAATAATTTAAATAAATTATAAAGAATATTTTCACATTCTTCGAATGTTTTCTACTTTACCTACCCGTTTCTGTCAGAAATGCATAAAAATTCGCAGTCTAGATATTTATTGTTTTAATTGCCCCTCGATTCAGAATTCTTTACACGAAGAAAGGAAAATGAACTGTCGAGTAAGAGAAGATGTAATTATTCTGCTATGAGCAACTTTTTGTCACCTCTTCTTGCTTTCTTCTTTTTTTACCGAATCAGGCGACAAAAAGTTGCTCGATGTTTCTTCAGTGTGGACATAACTTTAATTTCGTAGAGAACATCACACGAAATGTATCGTACAAGAACACCATTTCGTTTTACATTTCGTCGCCACTCGTTTTATATCCCGCACAAAATACCAGCCACACAAAGGTGTTATTCAAAAGAAACACGATACTTCTGTCGACATTGTGACGTGCCATTATGTGTTACATCATGTTTTCGATTTTTCCGTGACGCTATAAGCATAAAAGAGACTTAATTACAACGATACTACGTACGCTTTATCGTTCCTGATTTTCCTGCATCAACGACGAAAAGCCTCGCAAATTAATGTCGTGTTAAAACACGATTATTAACCCTAGACAACTAAGCTATCATGCATGAGAACGACGACGCCAATTAAAAACACGAATGTAACTCCTGTTATGTAACAACAGGAATATTGTACCTGATAAAAAAGCAGGTTACATGGAATTAAATAGTTTTATAACGGTACTCAATTTACTAATTGAAAAATTTAATAAACCATCCGATATTTCAAAATTCAAATTTTCTAATAGTCATTTACGAAAGTTATCCAGTGTTAATGTAAAAAAAAATGAAAGATTCCTCATCACCGATGATAAGCCTATGGATTTTGTGTATTTATAGAAAAATTGAGGTCACGAAATTAAAAATTTTAGGACAATTAAAAAAATTTAAAGATGTCATATTATTTTTCATCTGTTAAAATTATGAAGAAATGAAATACTATTCGGTTCCTTTTTCTAGTAATCAATGCAGACAACTTTATTTTGCACGAAGATCCGCAGTCTCTGATACTACAGGACAGTGATAATCATATTTTGGTCATGGTAACGAGAGGGTCGAATTTCCAGCCCAGCAACCTGACGGGTAAAAATTTTCCAGTTCAGAGACAAAGTGACCGAAAATTCGAAAGTTTAAGCGGAACCGGAGCAGTCGACTTTGCAGGGCTTCAGCTTTTAAATCAACAACCCTTTTTCTTCGTGTAGCTAGCTCGTTGCCTCTCTCGACAGTGTATGTACACCGGTATCATGCGACGGCAGAACGTCGAAGAAGGGATAACCCATGGCGTACGAGGGGAACTCGTAACAGGACGTGACCCCGCAATCGAGAGGAGGGTTGCAGGGTGACAGGAAGGAAGGGAGGAACAGGGGTTTGCCAGTGGAATACATCATTGGCATTGCTTTCGCACTCGCTGAGTAGCCGGCGACCTACTAACCGTGCTGCGAAACGCGATCGTCATTAACCATCATCGTGTTTCATCGTGCGAGCCGCTCGCAGCCCCAAACTATCAACCGTACCTTCCGGATTTCGAAAATTTTCTGTTCCGAATTCTTTCACCCTTGTGTAACCTAGCGAATCGATGAAATTTCGGGGTTCTAAAGTTAAAATTGGCCTGGAGCGTAAAGGGTTAAGATTGCATTAGTTGCAAGAGGTATTTATTTACCGAAGCCTGGCCCCGCGGATCAATTATTCTTATTGCGAGCAGAGGACACGATAGTGCCGCGCGTCGCAGCTCTCGCGCTTATCAGCGAGGATTTCGACTGGCTCTCGAGCGCACGGTTGATAAGCAGTATTTGCAGATACTGGAATCTAGACTGCTCGCCGAGCGTTATCGCAATCGCGAGCCAATTCTGCGACGCTCGTCGAATAGAGGCGCGCTTTATATTACACCGAGAAATCGAAGAGAGCTCGCCGGCTTAAGACACAGTCTCGATCGATCCGGCTATCGTTTTTCGTCTATTGATCGACGTTATCACGCTACCACCAGCGAATTCGCTGCTATCAATTCCTCTGTGAGTCACCGGGCGGTCTGGCACGCTCGTCGGGGCTCCGAACAATTACCAGCGTATCTTCAAAACTGCTAACGATTCTAACTAAAACAGTGATACAGTACATAGACATTTAACTCCTTTCTGAATCGATTTAACCAGTTGGAAACGATGCAGCAGTATTTTCACTGTTCTAAATTCCTTCTTGTTTTTGTCATAAATGCATCAAATCCGCAGACTAGTGATAAGGAACTGCTGCCTCAGTTTTTGACATATTATTTTTAACGAGAGGATTTTGACTGTGTTTTGTTCTATAGCGTACCTCTAGCATTATTTTTCTCCCATTTGTTGCGTTTTCTCGGTTGAAGAAGTCGTGTGTAACAATGTGTAGAAAGCAAAGCAGCTTTGCTCAAGTGTGAAAATTAATTACAAAAGTAGTCTAACCAGATTCTTCACACAATTTTTAATTGAATTTGAGATAAGAATTCACTACCTTTCCGCTGTTCGTCGGAAATAAAAATGTAAAAGACACAGTGGTCTCTAATTTTCATCAACTGCTGTCCGTGCAATTTAAAAAATAAACCGGGCAACCGAAATGGATGATAGTTGGAAATTTCGGTTGTTCATGGAGACTACTCGGTATGGATTTTCGTGGTGAACGGTTAGGAACCGATGTCGATGTTATAAAAGTTTGCGAGTTCTGGCAACGATCGATTGGTAACCGATCAAGGGTGCAAGACCGATAGCGGGGTAACACTGCTATCGGAGTCGCATCTCTCAAGTGGCACGCTGTCAATTGTCGCCGAAGAGACACACCACTTGTCTTCGGGACTGCGACGACTTTATATTTCGAACCAATTAAAGGCGATTAAGACAGCTGCCGCAGCAATTGGTCGGCCAATCGCGCGCTTGCTACGGCTCACCGGCTTTCCTCGACGCGTTCGCCAAGAAGCTCCAAGTTTCTCTCTCTCTCTCGCGACTAACCTAAACCGAAACCTCCCCTCCCCCACCGGTTTCCACGGGAGGAGAGACACGTCAAACGATGGACAAACAGATGGAGGCATCGGTGTTCGTTGATAAGAACGATAGATTTCAACATTGGTGGGCAATTCCGCAAGGTCGAACGTGCACTCGGTTACTCTGTTTCCTTTGACGTTCATTTTCCCCGGGTGACTCATCGACAGAGCAAATAACTCGGTCACTTTAGTAAGAAACCAAGATAAGGAAGGAATGGTGTGTCGGTTTGACCCTTCGTTAAGTTGACTAATTCGAAAATGTTGCGAGTCAGGCGAGAATAAAGAACCTTGGCGTTAGTACCATGTCAGAGAGTGCATAAGCGCAAGAAACTGCGGGGAATACGATCATTTCTGCTAGCCCAGCAAACATTTGTTGCAATTTAATTTTTATTTGTTTGACTCCATTCTGCCCCCTTGTTAAATGAATTACTTCGAAAATATTGAAGTCATGCAAAAATAATCGGGAATATTGGTGTTACTTCTATGTCAACAATTACCTAATGCAAATGCAATAATTTCTGCTGTCCTCTGCAGCAAACATCTGTTGCAATTCAATGGCGAACGCGCGATGCACTTATTAGGTCCTTCCTACCTTCCTTACGAAATGAATTACTTCCGAAATATTGGAGTGATGCATTGGTGATGCTTCAATATCGACTAATAAATTTGATCAGAGGGAGAGGAATGTAAATATAAGAATTTCTACTAATCCTACAACGATCGTATGTTCTAGTTTTGTAAATGTTAAACTCAGTTTTATTATGACAGTTTAAAAAATAATTAATTCCTATTAATTTGTGCTTATTCAATATATTAGTAATGCTTTTGGAAACTGACGCCTTAAAGGGTGGTTTTGAAGAAGCCTGCAGAGGATGCTATGGATATGGGCTCTGTTCAAAGTTTGACTAATTCAGAAGACAAGTACGTACCTAACAAACCTTCTGCTTCAACCACTACAGTTTAAAATAAATACAGTACCATGGATGATGGTGACGACACAAGGACTTGAATAAAAAATTGGAGATCATAATAAACGTAAATACAATATAATGGATATAAAAGAGCAACGAATGGAAAGAACAACCATTAACTGGTCAGATATGGTCTCTGAGACTCACGAACATTTTCAAAACAATTATAACCATTCATAGTAAATAAATAAATTAATTCACAAACGAAGATTATGGCTGTCTACGTCAAATTGTATTCTTATAGATTAATAAAAAATGAAGCTAAAATCAAACAAAAATTCATTCGCTCCTGCTCTCTACGATTTCATCAATACAAGAAAATACTTGAAAACGTACAATAATAGATGGTCAAGAATAACATGCATTTATATAAATGCATACAAATGCATCATCGCACGTGCTCGTCAGTCCGTTTGAACAGACGTCCAGCTTAGAGTTGTCATAAACGAAAGACAAAATCGAGCGAGAACGGAGAGTCAACACCCACATAACCGGTCAACTATAATTTCCAAGCTGTATGTAGTCCGGAGCATAGCGATTGCCGATGCGACAGAGAGAGCGACGCGAATTCGGGATCGAGGATTGATCGCTTTTCCCCGGAGAGCGTCGTATAGTCGGGCCTCGGGCAGTAATTATGAAACGTGCACCACCGGGATGATGAAAGTGTCATATTTTCGGCGGGCGGCACGTGTACCCGGTGCACAAAGCGGCGCCGCGTGTATTTTTATCCGGCGGGTTCACGTTTTCGCAAAAGTATCGCGTCCTCGGTGACGGGCCGGTTTGTTTTCGCGACGATTTCGGCATCTGTGTCCCGTTCCCCGCCATTATGCAACACCCCTTTTACTACGGTGGCCGCGAGATAACGCCCACGCACCCCCGAGAGTCTGCGAAAAAAGCGTACGCGAAAATTGCGCAAAGTGCACGCAACCTCCAGCAATTTCTAGCACGGACTCGTAATCGCGCAGGGAAAATTTTCACGTAATTGCTCCGGCAGAAAACTGCACGCATGGAAAGTTGCTTACATAGAAAATTTCCCGCTAGGGTGGTCTTTAACTTTTAAACTGATTTCTTCTGTTAAAAAATAGCAGATGTGTTTCGTGTATGCTGAGCATAAGACAGCCATGACGCATCGATTGCAGTCTAGAAGCGCGACAAGGGTACATAGAATATGCGAGAAAAACACAGTAATTAGTTGCGATATTTTGCGATACTTCGCTGGGGTCAGTGAATTGAACTCGACAGTCGAGGCAATTATCTCCTTCTTGGATTCCTGAACTGCAATTGAAATTCTATCTACTTGGTAATTTATTTCTATATTTTTGGAGCAGCCTTTTTTTATAGTCCCATTTTACTAATTTATCTTTGCATTTCCATAATTATAAGCGTGTAATACTTTTTTATCCAAGCAAGTTCTCATTTTGTTGAAGATGTTTTATATTTTTAGTCCAGCACGATTAAATAGTCAATTTGTCTGTGATTATCATCCTATTATACTTTCAACCCTCAATATCCTGTCACTAAAATTAAATTACCAAGAATATAAATTCTGATAAAAATCTTCGCTCGAACAGTCTACGTGAATATGAAAGCAAATGCAATTATTCAATATTATTTATAATTATTCAATATTAGCTCTTTAACCCCTCAACTAACCCAAATTATAGGCTATCAATTTTTCAGCTCACGACGAAAAATATGTTCTCATTAAATCTTCAACCTAGTCAAATATAAAAATAAATAATTACAACCCTATCATCCTTGGTCCTACAAGGAAGTATATTTTCGAAACAAAATTCCCATGGTTATATTTAATGTTGTATTAAATCATTGCTTCCTAAACAATATAAATATTTTTCTACATTCTGTAACCCAAAATTAAAATGTTTGGGGTAACAGGGAAGTTGGGTTGAAAAAGTGCACGAAACGGATACGATAACCCTAGTTCACCGTTCACGCACTACCTGTGCACTAGTATTGTATTGCATAATGAAGCCGGGTAATAATAATCGGAGCAATAATAATAAAACCGGGGCTTGAGGAAGCGGGCATTTTGCACGCATCGACCCAATAAATCCTAGACGCAGGCGTGAATTAACAGATAATGAAATACCTCTGTGCTCACACCGTGAATTAATGGTTATTGATCCCGTATGTAAATTCGTAGTAATCTCGGAGTATCGTCGGCCAACCAGAGAAGTTCTGGTTGAAAAGTGCTCTCCCGGTTACTCCCGGCGAGCATCGGGGAGAGTGCGGTCGGTAAATGCTCGTTAACCCTCTCTTTACAGGACAATTCTACAGAAATCTACCCTTTTCCACAACTCAACCGTACCGTCTGCATTTCTAGCATTCTTCATCGTTTACTATGTTTTAATTTCACCCGGATTACCTCAAACTAATCTGTGACGTCTGTACGATCAAACTTGAATAATCAATCGAATTGTTAACCCCTTGGTGCATCAATATTGGGGGATGAAGATTCCAAATAAAATCTGTATCATCTTTCACACGATTTTCGTACATCGTCTTTGATCATGTCCTAGAAGAAAGAGAAAATTTATATTCACTGTATGTTTACAGTTTAATACTTAAATATTGATAGCAGAAGAATTTTATTCCGAATGAAAAAAAAAAGGAATAACACGAGTCTGACTTATTAAGGACATGAATGATGTCTTTCTTTTACATTTAAGTCAAATTCTGTAATTTCGTTATCAACACGAAAATGAGTAGCTGCAGTTTCAGATAGTATTTAAAAATACAGATATACTATTTCCTACTTATTGAAGACCTGCAGTTTAGTTAGCAATAACTGTACATAGAAATAAATGTAGACGTACAATAAATATTAGCTTCCTCTAACATGTTATCAAAATGGAACAAACTCTAAGGGGATAATAAATAACCTTAAGAGGATAATAAATACAGAATTTCTAGCTACTGTAGTCACCTGTACAAACGTTCAATATTGAGTAATTATAGTCACATCTAAAGAGAAGGTTAACACCTTCCACCCCTTCCATAAATCATTGCATCCATGAAGAGAATCACACATCAAGAGGTTAAGAAATATAGAATTTCTAGCGAGTATAGTCACCTTTATAAAACGTTCAACAATGCAGGCTTATAGTCACATCTGAGGCAAAGGTTAACACATTCCACCCCTTCTCCAAATCATTGTAGCCACGGAGAAAATCACACGCCAAGGGGATAATAAATGCAGAATTTTTAGTGGCTATAGTCACCTGTACACAATGTTCAATGCTGCGCGATTACAGTCACATCTAAGTAGAGCATCAGCAGCTCCATTGACTTTCCTAAATGATAATAGCGGTGAGTCAAAATCAAACAAGAGCAAGGGGTTGCCAAATCCAGAATTTCTATCGACTATAGTCACCTTTACGCAACGTTCAACAATGCATGGACATATCTAAGGATCAACAGTTTTTACTGGCTCCCCTAAATTATGATGCGAGGTAAAGTCGAACGGCAAGGGGTTGACGAATCCCGAATTTTCCCTCGGCGATTGTCACCCCCAAGACCGGTCGACGTCGCGCGATTCTACTCGCATCGAAAGTAAAGGGTTAACAGCTTCCGTCCGAGCAACGCCGTGGAAATTCTTGAACGAGGAAAGTTCAGCTTAAGCAGGAAGAATCTCATTACCGCTCGGAGCCGGCGGTCGGGCGGGCACTGGCTCTCTCGGCTTGTCTCGATCTCGGCAGCTCGACGAAATAAAAAGGGGGAAAAATCTTTACCGTGGATCCTGTCTTTTTTCCAGGCTGGCTGCGAGTATACTCCCGTGCGTCGTGTTTCTCGGTTGTGACAGAGCGGGGCGAGGAATCGGGCGAAACACGGTCTCGGTGTTAAAATAACCGCGATGACGGAACAGGGAAAATTTGACAGCGTAGCCTAGGCGGCCGCCATGTTTGCTGCTCCGCAATCCAGTCGAAGGGCCGGCCTCGACTCTATTATAACGTTAACGATTGCAGGGATGTTATAGAGGACAACGAATGAATCGCGGGACTCCGGGGCTGGATAATAATGTCGATTGTCCTACCTGGAGCTCCCTAACGGAGCGACGCTTGCCAAAATTCCCGGCACTCTCTGTAACGGCCTCTCTGTCTCACGAACGGCTGCTCTCACTCTCTCTCTGTCTTTCTTTCGCTCTTTCTCGCTCTCTCCTGTAGCGGCGGGCCTTCTTCCCTATCCTCTCTCGGTCTGCTCACATCGATGACGATGCACTTTCCTTTTCACACCGTCTCCGTCCCGACAGCACCTCGTTCGAGAAAACGGAACGAACGTAAAACGCACTTCGTCGACGCGCGGCGGCCAACGAGGATATCCTCTCTCTCTGTATTAACCGACGACTGACTATCGCGACACCACCGAGACCGCCACTTCTCTCTCGCTCTTTCTTTTTAAGGTTAACTCTCCCGAGTCACTGGGGCTGTGCGAACGCCGTTTACGATGTGGACGCGGGCACAACGTATTCCGCCGTTATCAGTTCTCCTCGAAACGACACCACGCTCAGGCGATTGTTTTCATTGATAAAAAACGAACGGTTACTGGCACGAAGCAAGCGAAGCTGCTATTGCTGCTACTGCTGCTCTGCTTCACGGCTCTGGCGGGCGGCAGGGCGGGGCTCCGTGATTCCAGTCCCGTAGACCCCGTGTACCCCGGCGGCGACCGCCGGCACACGAAGATGCCCGAGCATCGGTGGCGCCGTTCCCGCCCGCCGCCATTTTCGAAATTCAATTCCACTATCTAACCCGCAATTTTCCACTCAACTATCTATCCAATGTAATGACCAATCCCCTACTCGGTATAGATACTGACAGTTCGATTCACAGCTAAAGATTTCTAAACAAGTATTTTCATAGTAACTGTTGCTTTATCTGCGAATCAACAAGTTATCCCCTGTTTACATTTCTTGAAATTATTGCTTGACCCTAGAACTACTAAGCACCATGTTTAAGGCTCATAAAATGTCGTATAAAGATTGCTAGATTTTGAATCAATTTATTCTGTAATTTGCCCTGTGATTTGTCCTGCGTACTTTTGTAGCTTCAATAATTGCAAAATGGAAACTTTGAAACGAACCATGTTAATTCCTCGTGTAGTTCTAGTATCATAGAAGACTTTTAACCCGCTTTCCGAGTACTTACTATAGCATCAAGACTGAGGATTCTATTTACTCCTAGTCCAACAACTTACTACATAGTTTAAATGATTAGTACTTCTTTGTTCCTAACAATTTTCGAGAATGAAAATAACGTATTTACATTTATTGTACGTCTAGATTATAGACGCTAGAATATGGCCTTGACTGTCCCGCTGTATTTCGTAATGAGAAACACAACTTGATCGCTACATACATATAATATGTTTATACCTAACTAGGATTGATAAACGGCCTTGTCTTCTGGCAAACAGTAATAAGATAAAACTTCTTCTTCGTTTCCAACAATAAGTCCTGAATATCGACGCATTATTCCGTTCCACAATAATTTAGTAGGTATATACCTGTCCTAAAAGTGAAACGTTTTACCAGATGGCAGCACTGCTCTAACCGGGGAAATGGAACCACAGACGAGGTACAGGCACAGACGAGGTATAGGAGTAGACCAATCACCCAATGTATTTTTCTGTCTCACGCTCGGTGGGCTCTAGAGCCCCCGTACCATTCCGTGTCACATCCTACCGTATCAGTCGGAACTAATATTGTGGAACTAATATCACAGACGAGATGTAGGAATAGGCCAGTTCAGTCATCTCATCTTATGCTTGGAATTGTTATAAACATTAAACAGCCGGAAATAATAAATGTATCAGTGGATTGTGTACGATAAATTATGCGTGCGAATATTCACGGCTTAAAAGTTATTCTGTACCTATAATTCTATAATTTATTTTTACTAAAAAGTTAGATACCAAGATGGTTAAGGGAGTGCTTGTTGATGTCATTACCAAAAGAAATGGTTATAAACATTAAACAGCCAGAAATAATAAATTTAGCAGTGAATTGTGCACGATAAAATAATGCGTACGAATATGCATGGTTTAAACGTTATTCTCTATCTCGAGTTGTATAATTTATTTTTACTAAATAATTAGATGGCAAGATGGTCAAGGAAGTGCTCGTCGACATCATTGGCGAAAGGAATTGTTATAAACATTTATATTATAACAGGAGGTAAGGTTTATACAAACGGCGAGATGATAAGGCAGTAAATCAAGCGAGCCAAGGACGACGGGCAGCAGATTTGATATTTTGGAATTTGGGAAACGATGGCCTCGCGACAAGTATGACAACAGACGTAAACAAAAGGTTTACGTCTGAGTTCGTTCACCGGAGGCGGGCCTCGAGCTCGACCAGCTGAGCTATTGTCAACGCCGGGACACGGTCGCACCGAGGCAGTTCTTATGTGGATGCCATAAACTTTTTGTTTGGTAATCCACATAAGAACTGTGGTGGCCCGAAATGGTTTCTGCGTTACCGGAGTTACCTGTGCGATAAATTAATGCGTGCGAATATTTATGGCTTAAAAGTTATTCTATATCTCGGTTTCTATAATTTATTTTTATTAAATAATTAGTTGGCAAGATGGTCAAGGGAGTGCTTGTCGACATCATTGGCGAGAGGAATTGTAATAAACATTAAACAACCAGAAATAATAAATTTTACAGTGAATTGCGTACGATAAATTAATGCGGTGCGAATATTCCTGGCTTAAAAGTTACTCTGTATCTCGAGTGCTATTAGGTATTTTTACTAAAAAATTAGATGGCAAGATGGTCAAGGGAGTGCTTGTTGATACCATTACCAAAAGAAATTGTTATAAACGTTAAACAGCCAGAAATAATAAATTTATCAGTGAAATGTGTTCGATAAATTAATACGTGCGAATATTCATGGTTCAAAACTTACTCTGTATCTCGAGTTCTATTAGGTATTTTTACTAAAAAGTTAAATGACAAGATGGTCAAGGGATTGCTTGTTGATACCATTACCAAAAGAAATTGTTATAAACATTAAGCAGCCAGAAATAATAAATTTATCAGTGAATTGTGTTCGATAAATTAATACGTGCGAATATTCATGGTTCAAAACTTACTCTGTATCTCGAGTGCTATTAGGTATTTTTACTAAAAAATTAGATGGCAAGATGGTCAAGGGAGTGCTTGTTGATACCATTACCAAAAGAAATTGTTATAAACATTAAGCAGCTAGAAATAACAAATTTATCAATAATTACTATCGCGGCGATTGAAATCTAGCGAAGTTAGTTTGGGGTGGGGGAGTTGCGCACCGCGCACCTGATCTCGGCGGCCGCGCTCAGTCCGTCAGTCGTAGTGCGCACTCAGGAGGGAGCGGAAGGGCTCCGGGACCAGAAGGACGAAGGACCTTGGAGTTGACCAGAGGTTCTCCAGAGCTGCCCTGTCCCACCCTGACCATTCTGGCCTACCCTCGCCTACCTTCGAGTGGACCAGGGATTCTCCAGAGCTGCAGAGGACATCACTGGTCAACCCTGGTCCACCAGCTGGCTCGCGGTCGGCCAGCGGTTCCTGGAAGCCGTCTCTGCTCACCTTGGTCAACTTTCAGCAGCCGGTAAGTAACAACACAAATGTACATTTTCTGTTTTGGAATAAGTGTTCATTTAACGAACGCCGTCAATTATTATTTCGGTATTTTTAATTCGAATCTGCTTCGGAATTTTTCACAAGTTTCTTTTCTTGAAATTACTTTATATTATATTTTTGACACAAAATTAGTATTCTGAAATTTTATTATATTATATTATATTTTTGACATAAAATTGGTATTTTGAAATTATATTATATTATATTATATTTTTGACATAAAATTGGTATTCCTCCGATCGGAGGTCCCTCAGGGGCTCACTCACGGGCAGGGCCGTGGGTGAGTACGGGTATTAGCGAACCCTCGGCGACCCGAGCTTGTTGTTTGTTGTGTCCTAATTTCGCCATATTTATTTTTCATTAAAATTGTTCAACTTTCCAATTTAAAATTATTTCTGAACTTTCAAAAATTCCTCTTTTAAAATTTATTTATATGATTTAAAATTGGTATTCCTCCGAACGGAGGTCCCTCAGGGGCTCACTGCTGGGGGTGAGTACGGGTATTGGCGAACCCGGGGCGACCCGAAGCGCCACCTCAGTAGATTGAAGTTCTGACTTCATCTACTCTCGTTGATTTCTTGTCGGTTAGACCGCACTCTTGTGCATGTTAGGTAGGCCGTACTCGTGTACGGGGTTAGCTTCGCTCTCGTGAGCTGGTCGTAGGTTGGCTCTCGTGAGCCGGTTAGATTCGCACTCTTGTGCATACTGAGTAGGCCGTACTCGTGTACGGGGTCATCGTTTCTTCATCCATTACTTCGGTGTTCCTTCATTTTGTGCCTAATTATTATTAGTCTGTTTCAGTTAAATCACAACAGTTCAACATGATCATCGTCGAACGAAGACATCGCATCGATCGAAGACTTCACATTATTTATAAGTTCGTATTAGTTCTCGAGCAATTATTGTGTTAGATTCACTTTGTAAGTTTCGCTTGTTGATTTGGGTGACAGCCTTCTGCTGTGACCAGTTGGTAGCGTCACCCTCGAACCAGAGCCTTCTGCTCTGGTTCGCTTTTTTCATATTTCTTTTTTGTAAATCTGAGCCTTCTGCTCCATTTTTATTTTCTCTGTCATTATTCAGAGACTTGTCAAATTTAGGTTTTTTTTCTCACAATAATTGCTCGACTTAAGTTCGTGCGTTAGTTATTAAGCTTGTTTGTTAGTATTGTATATATGTCGAGTAATTTTTGCCCTAACTTCACTTTGATCGGCTCGATTTTTGACTCCGACACAGCCTTCTGCTGTGTCGGACCTTGCTTGTATGTACCAGACCGGTTGGTACCGGTGCTCGGCGTAGATCCATTGAGAGGGATGTTCGAGAGACCTGTTCACTCGTGTAAAATCCTCCCTGCCGTAAGTCCACCCGAGTCGCCTCAACGCTAGTCGTTGCCTGGCGACAGGTGGGTGGGGGAAACTTAGGGTATCGTTTGAACGCTTCTCTCGGCCATCGCTCTTCGTGAGGACACGTCGGGTATCGGTGCTGGCTGGAGTTGGTTCTGCAAGCATTGTACGCGTCACGTCACCCTCGAACCAAAGCCGTCTGCTCTGGTTCGGTTTTGTTTCTCTCTCTGAAAGAATCAGAGCCTTCTGCCTGATTCGTTCTTGAACCCCCGTAAATCGGAGACTTCTTCTCCGATTCACACCTTTTGCTCCGCAATAATTACTCGACATACGCTGCGAAATTTAGTTTCTAAGACTCGAAATCGTCGTTGTAAGAAAGGGAGTCAGAAGGAAGCGTATTGAATTCCTTCTGGCATCCTTTCGGGTCTCTTGTGCAGCAACCTCCTCGTGGTGAGACCTGGGCAATCGATATTATTCTCTATTTGTTAGATCTTCTATTATCTTACAAATAGAGAATAATATCGAGCTAATAGCTGCACAATTATAATTTGCGATAGCATTGTAAAATAGAATTGAACACTTACTAATTATAAAAACTTGTGTATTTAATTGAATTCTGTCAGAATTTACTTTAGGCTAGCTCGGGATGGGCCAAGGTTGGCCTTCAATGCTTTCCTTGTTTTCCCTTGGTCTACCTTCAGCTTCTTGGTAAGCTCCTTTGAATTACTAACCGAAAATCACAGTTTTTGTTTCGGATTAACTTGTCATTCAATGAACATCGTCACCTTTTTTCCTGGATTTCTAATTGAAATTTGCTTCTGATCTTTTCAAAAGTTCCTTTTCTTAAAATTGATATTTTTTGTCTAAAATTGGTATTCCTTCGGTCGGAGGTCTTCATCCATTTATTATAGGTGTATGGTCTAAGCTTCTCGTCGATCTAACAAGAAATCTAGTTGTTGTTAACGATGTCGGTATTTCAGATCGTGAGATACGAAACCCCATATGGTGATTGGTCTACTCCTATACCTCGTTTGTGGCATTATCGGCGTGATAACAGTATATATCTCGTCAGTGCTACCATCTGTGCAGATTGATGTAAACTCGATGGAACTGCAACAATTAATCCTAACCTAATTTGGTCCTTTATTTCTTAATTTTTAAGAAACTACCCTTTAACTACCCTTTAACAACCCTTTAATGTATTCTAGATGTTATTAATTTTTCTGGAATGAATGATACATTTTACTCATTCATTTAGTAATGATCAGAAAATCTAGATCTTCGGCGTCTCATTGTCGCATCCTATGCTACAATGAATGGACACAGTGATTGGCTCTTTATTGGAAATGCAAGAATCTCATTGAGTAATCGAAGTACGCCGACGTGTATGGAAGTGTAGTCAGCGTATGGTGTGATACGAGTTTGTAAAAAGAATTGAAAGTTTCCTATAAATATATAATGTTAAGAAAAGCCGGAGTATTGCCAAGGCACATGCGTCTTTTCACGAGATCATTTCACGATGATGCGGTCGTCATTGGAACCTCGCAGGACTACAGCTCGAAGGAGTATCAGGTTAGAGCAATTGTTTCAATCATTCTCCCTTGTAAATAATCCAGTGTTCATCCTTGTTAAATTTCGTTCGACTGTCCTTCAATCTTTCTTATACTATTCCCAGCAAAAAACAATAAAAATCCTCGTATCAGTCGGGTGATATCCTCTATTATCACAGCTCACGCGATAAGCCAGAGCTGTTATTGACACTGATATTTGGGTAGAGTCGGTATTTCATATCGTGCGACACGAAACGGGATAAGATGACTGGAGAGGCCTGCTCCTACATCTTGTCTGTGATATTAGTTCCACAATATCAGTTCCGACCGATACGGTAGGATGTAACACAGAAATGGTAAGGAGGCCATAGAGCCCCGCGGATATGAGGCAAAAATATACATTGGGTGATTGAATTCAAACTATTCTGCAGAATTAATTTAATCGACGAAACTGGGCCAGAAAGGTTTTAATTTGGGGCCACTTATTCAGCTCTTTTGGATCCCATGAATTCTAAAAAGCTAATTCGGAGCCAATGAATTAGAAATCGAAACTTTTTAAATTCTATCCATTATTTTAGAATACACAACAAACAAAGAAAAAGGAATTCTATTGCTACTTTGAGCTTCCTAACCTTCCAGAAAATAAGTAGCCGATATTTTTCATTAATGCTATGTTTACGTACCCGTCCAAATAGCGGGTTCTAATATTTTTAATTTACGAATATTGAGATTGCAAAGATGTATCCATGAGAAATTATTCAACAGATTAATTTTTTTGGATACATACTATCTAAAAAGTGGCTAAAAATGTGGATAGATATATTCTCGTTATTTTTATAAAGTAACACAAAATAGTCACTTTTAGTGTCCCGTGAACCTATTCTTAAGGATCAATGAATTTCAGGACAACTACGTGCAAATGGAGAGCCTCGTAAAGGAAATGAAAAAGAAAGTCGAAAAGATAGTAGAAGGTGGAGGAGAGAAAGCGAAGGAAAGGCACAAGAAAAAGGGAAAACTATTGCCCCGCGAAAGAATCGACACGCTGATAGATAAAACGTCTCCATTCCTCGAATTCTCGCAACTGGCGGGTTACGAATTATACGGAGAGGAGGAAGTGCCTGCAGGTGGTATTATCACTGGCATCGGAAGAATCTCGGGGTAGCTAATCCTTTACCAAAACCCCCAAAAGTATATACTCTCTTTTAAAAATACAATTATTTATCAGGACCGAGTGTGTGATCATAACCAACGATGCAACAGTAAAAGGTGGCACTTACTACCCCATAACAGCTAAGAAACAATTGAGGGCGCAAGAGATCGCAGAGGAAAACAATTTGCCTTGTATATATTTGGTAGATAGCGGGGGTGCTAATTTACCTAGACAGGCTGACGTGTTCCCTGACAAATGGCACTTCGGCAGGTGCTTTTACAATCAGGCGAACATGAGCGCGCAGGGTATCGCGCAGATCGCGGTTGTCATGGGCAGCTGTACTGCAGGTCTGATCATTGTCGACATTTTTTACTTCGGTCGATGTTAACGATTTTTCAGTTCACTGTCACAGCTAATGCCTAATTTATAGGCGGTGCGTACGTTCCCTCGATGGCCGACGAAAACGTAATCGTGGCCAATCAGGGCACCATATTCCTGGCTGGACCACCTCTAGTCAAAGCCTCCACTGGAGAAGACGTCACCGCAGAGGATCTTGGCGGCGCAATGCTTCATTGCCGGTAATTAGCAAGTATGCTTATCCCTTATGTCAATGCCCAAAATTTTTTTACAACATTTATCGATGTTGCTCTTTATGATTCCAGTGCATATTTTTATGCCTCAAACACAAAATAATCTGTGATCATCCAAGAATACAAAAATCCACAATAATTTTGTTGTCGACTAAAATGTTAAAGAATTAAAAAAAAATAGAAATGGATACTTGGGCTCCTGGTTGTTGACATAAGGGTTGAAAGACATCTCACACTTTACCTCCCTAGCTTCAAAGTTACCATTCAATTTAGGAAATCGGGAGTGACCGATCACTATGCGGTAGACGACCATCACGCTCTTTACATCACCCGACAGATCGTCAGAGATTTGAATCGGCAGAGACCGATGCATGTAAACGTCAGCAAACAGATCGATGTTCCGGTTCACGCGGTCGATGAGATCTATGGAATCGTTGGTACTAATTTGAAGCGATCTTTCGACGTGAGGGAAGTGATCGCCAGGATTGTTGATGGCTCCAAGTTCAGGGAGTTCAAAGCGCAATATGGGGAAACATTGGTCACAGGGTTTGCTAGGATTTATGGGTATCCTGTGGGAATTGTGGCGAACAATGGGGTGCTGTTCTCCGAGAGTGCTCTCAAGGGTGCGCATTTCGTGCAGCTCTGTGCGCAGAGGAAGATTCCTCTTATCTTCTTGCAGAACATCACAGGCCAGTATATTTTGTTTGACCCTCGGACGGCGGACCATTATAACTACAATATAAAATTGCTCATGTTTAGAACCACTCGCTGCCTGATTCATCAATTTTTTAAAACAGTTGAAGATATTTCTGGTTCATAAATGTATAAAAAGCCGCAATGTAGTAATGATCTTATATTTCGATCTTCTGCTTTCTTATGAGTTTTTGGAATTACAGGGTTCATGGTGGGCAGGGATGCAGAAGCAGGTGGCATAGCCAAGAACGGCGCGAAAATGGTAACCGCCGTCGCCTGTGCCAAAGTGCCGAAGATTACTGTGTTGATTGGGGGAGCTTATGGTGCAGGGTACTACGGTAAAGATCGCTATCTAATATCCTGCTCCTTGAAGCCGCCAATTTGACTAATATCTAAGAGTTTTTGGCAGGAATGTGTGGCCGACCATATTCGCCGAGGTTCCTGTATCTCTGGCCGAACGCTAAGATCTGCGTAATGGGAGGGGAACAGGCTGCTGGTGTGATGGCTCTAATTACCAAGCAACAGCGTGAACGGGAAGGGAAAACGGTAAGGATCTAACAATTTGTGCGCTTAGGATTACTCTAAATCTTGGTGAACTTAACAGCTGACTGCGGAAGAGGAGGAGGAGATCAAGAGACCGATCATAAACAGGTTCGAGGAGGAGAGCAGCCCGTACTACTCCAGTGCTAGGTAAATTTCAGGTATTGGCAGATCGAGGAGACAAAGTATAATGAAATAAATTTCTAGATTATGGGACGACGGCGTGATTGATCCTGCAGACACCAGACTGGTCCTGGGACTCAGCCTATCAGCAGCGTTAAACGCTCCCATCCCCGACAGCAAGTTCGGTATATTCCGCATGTAGGCCACGGTAAAAATCATATGAAGACTGCGGATTTTATGCATTTATGGCAAAAATGAGATGCATTTTAAATCAATAGAAAGATTAAAATGATCTACTACACCGATGCATTATTTGCAACTTGTTAATGTTATTAAATTCAAAATGGAATGTCTATCTGGCTCCTATCTCTTGGAGACAGTTTTTCTTTTTCATAAAAATTCGCAGTCTAGTCATAATCGAACACCGATGATCGTCTTACATAGTAAAATTATATAAGCCGAAGAAGTACATATATTTATATATATTTTTTTTTTATACGGGGTCGTCATGTGTACATGAGTGTTAAACAAATCCAAGTAATATGCGTATTTTTGTATGTTTCAATGCGCGTTTTCATTAGCCTTCTTCTCTGTTCCTGGTCCCGGTCCGATATCACGAAGAAGGAAAGGGACACACGCATTTTCCTCCACGGGACTGAGGAACAACAGGGGAGCTCGGTATTCGACGCGTCGACTGGCTCCCTCTTTATTAATACCTCCCTCTTTATTTTACACTAAGCGGCGGCGTTCCGTTATAGTTACGCTCGTATATTGCAGCAGCGATTAATTATTTCTGTGATTGCCTACGGTCGCTCGAAGACGTGTACCGCGATGTTACAGCTGGTCGCGCGACTAGGTCGTCGGCATTCTCCGCTCGCAAAGGCCGATTTTCTTTTCCCGGCCTGCAGCCGTTGCTATTGTCAGACACGGTTATGCAATTACGTACACCTAAGAGGAGGGCTCCTGCGTGGAGGAGGACGAAGATCGGAGACAATTACTCAAAATCATTGGCCATCCGATGAATTTTGAACACTTTGAAATGTGTTGTCAATTATATTGACCTTGAATGATCTTGAAGCATCTTCATAAGATCCAGAATGATGGATCACAGATTGTCATAACATGCAACGTAATTGACAATCCATTTCAACATGAGGTGGCCTCGATTCCGAGTAATTAGCGGATCAAGTAGGGAGAGTATGATGCACGAAAATCCGACGGTCGCAGAACGGAGAACTGCCTTGAGCACGTTCCTCTTGAACCCAGGATCAAAGCATCGCGATCGTTCGCACAGTTAACTCCTACAGGGAGTCGATCGATCCCCGAATCAGGGAGACATCATTCTACGTATGAAGGAAAAGAATTATACTAACGTCCGGCTGGAAACCCGGTCCATTTTCCTCGACGATTCGCTCACGAACCCTGTGTCGGTTCACTAGCTTTCGCTCTCTATTTACAAACAGCAAGCATTCGTCGTCCCTGAATGTCCTCCCGAGTTTTACAATAGCTTGCAGAGGGACAGGAGGACGACAGTTAGGCCTACAGCTATCGTTCTACACGAAGAGCCGCTGGTCTCCGTTCTCATAACCTTGTACTCGAATTGCTCGTTGATTTGTTGTGTTATGAACGCTCGCTCCTCTGTCCTCATCGTGGTCGGAGCTACTTGCTCTTTGATCTCTTCCGCGGACACTGCTCGGGCTTTCGTCCGGTTCTTTCCCTTCCTGATGTACAGTTCTGACAAAGTTGCACATACAATGTTAATTAGTTGGAATCATACAGTTGCTAGAAATGTCCAAATCATGGTCGAAAGTTAGAATCAGAGAAGACAGTCTTTCCACGATATCGCTATCGTGAACTCATAGCATATCGTTTCATAACTAGCCTGTGGATTTTAAGCATTTACATAGTGAAGACGCTAAAAAACCTCCAAAACATTGTTATCTTATTTTCATTGTAGAGAAATGTTTAAGAGTAATAATTTCTACCACTCGTAATCGAGCAGAAAATTTGTATTCTGCATAAAGAGACGTAATCTATTCACGACGTTTGCATTCTAAAATCGAAAATTTCACATGCAACAACTTAATCCAAATCTTGGCCAGGACTTCAATAGGAAAGGAGGATCTAGTAACCTTTGTCGACGGTGGAGCCCTCCTTAAAGTCCACTTTGATGAACGTGGACATGGTCATCTCGAAGATCTTGTTCTTGTCGTTGCTCGACTCTTCAATGGCTCTCCTCTTCCTGCCGAATCCTACCACGTTATTGCTGCACTCGATCTACAGTCACAAGATCAGTTAAATGATGCTCGACAATGCTGGCTCGCGTGTTTGAGTGTCAACTTACCCCCTGGCACTTGTCCAAACAGACGTTCACGGTCCCATGGAACCGCACGTAGGTGCTTTCTGGGAACTTGAAGGCCTTGAATGTCGCAGTCAGGAAGTCACCGTCGACGGTGTTGAAGTTCGTGAAGATCTTTTGGTCCACGGAACAACTGTCATCGTATAAATTTCGTGAAACGATCGTTCTACAGAACTAGCAACATATACAGCATGCAGAATTTAATTACCCGTTGATAATGATCGATTCCTCCGTGGATTTCATGTCGGAGGCCATCATATAGCTAACCAGGAGACCATAAACAGGAGCCGACTTATTATCCAGGAAGATCTCCATCTGAAGAGACGTTCCTGGGTTGACTTTCAGCTCGCCGTTGACCAGGACACCATCTTGTCTGACCGCGATCCCTAAGATCGGCATGGGAGCAGACTCCGAGATCTCGTCCTTGATCTCGACCATGCTGTTCCATGAAACAACAGACAACAAATTAAATTTCCCTTCGCAGATGCGCCTTCTGCCATTCCTCGAAGATTCCTTCGCCAGCTGACAGCAAGTAGTAAAAACCGCATGGCATCGCGAGGCCGTCATGATCTACATGTTTCTCTCGGAACAGTTAGGAAAAAATTAACCTATTTACCGGTTCGCAAAAACCACCGGGAGACGAACCGAGAGGTCGGGGTTATTTCCGAGAGTCATCGAGTCCTCGTCAACCTGAATCGAGTTTCTCCTTTTGCAGAATCATCCACCGTTTTAGTGGCACCCGAGAATCGAACGGCATCGGTTGCGAACGGGACTCGTCGGGCAACGCGAGGAAAAAAAGAAGGGCAAACTGTTCACGGTTGACAATTGTCTATGTTGGTAGACAATTTCTAGTTCCACTGGATATGGAAATGGGAACGTTTGAAAACACGTATCAGCACAGATTGTCCTAACAGACTCTTCTTTTGCCTCCAGGAGAGTTATGAGCCGTGTAGCCACGTCCACTAAGGCAGGCCACGCCCATTCTATGTTGTGCCCGCCCCTTCTGCAACGCTATTTGCCCTAGAACGGCGCTGCAGGGAGCAATCTAGACAGTTTGTTGCAAATCACTGGTCTATGCCATCACCGATCACCACATTGTGTGAATTGTGAGGAGGAAAATTTTAAACATTCAGCAATACAATAACCGGAACATATAAAGGATACAATCGTTCTCATGTAACATATGAAGAAGGTTAATAGTCGCTAAACTTTCTATTAGAAATCTTTCGAGTGTCATCAACGTCTCTGAAAAATGCGAAAAATGTTGAGTGCTCCTGATTCGACGGTATCACGAGGATTGAGAGGATTGTGCAGGCGGATCGAGGGCCGCGAAGAATTTTCCGAAGGATCGATCGCCGGGCCATTGGCCGATCGATCCCTAATCGCGGTGGACGAGCGTGCAATTCCATTGGGCTCGTCGAAGTAGAAACAGTTATCAAGATCGAGAAAGAATTTTCCCTGACCCCGGGGATCGGCCTCCGCGCGAGATATCGCGTGATAATTCAACAATAAACATTTTATAGCTTCCTGGTGCGGCGGAAGGAGACAGGCAACAGCGAGCGATCCGGTGGAATCCACGTGGAACAGCGATCGTCGAGCTACGATCGATTAGTGCCAATAAATTAGCTTAACCGAGGAACAGGAACGCTGGAAAAATTCTTCGCGAATCTCTCTCTCTCTCTCTCTCTCTCTCTCTCTTTCTGTCTCTATTTCTCTCTTCAAACACGAGGAGCGTGCTGGAAGAATGTCGCCAGGACAAGGCTGACTTTCGTCGACGGGAAGCAGGAAGAGAGATCCTACGGCTGACAGCCGTCCACTCGCTGTGCCAAGTTAAAATTACATTACGGGTTTCCCAGCAGCTGTCCGTGGCCGGCCAGTATGCAAATATCCTTCCACTGTCGTTCGTAAATCACAATTTGGCAGCGTTCTCACCGCGAACGCCGTGTCTCCCCAGTACGCCGAGGAGTTCAAGGGTTTCGCTGGTTCGCCGTGTCGTTCAAAGCGATTTTTACCGATAGGTGAGTACAGCTAGGATTATGATCCCGCGTGGGACGTGTGTGGCATCGATCGGCTGCGGAAAGAAGCGAGACGGAAGACTGACAGCCGGAAAATTCGCCGAAACGCGAGACGACGCGGAAAAACCCTTGCGCCAATGCTGCCTGGTTCTACAGTCAACCCTATTGTAACGGGATTCATTATCATCGCGTTAGAAGAAATTCGGAATTAGTACAAATCTGATTAACTCGTACCGCGTTATAATTGCAGTTCCGCATCCATTGCAGGAGACAGAAGTTAAAAAGAAAGTGTATTTCTTCTCCCAACAATTTTAATAAATTGAAGAGAATGTAACACTGTTTTGAAATTCTGTTAATGTCTTTATACATTAGAGTTCCGCCTAGTCATTTTTACTCTAAATGCATAAAATCCACACAGACTGCATATAAGAGTGTTATAGGAGGGCCGTGTAATTTTTGCTCCGTGTTGTAGGAGGGTTACCGACAGTCAGCAAAAAAGCGTTCGATACCTCGGAGCATATTTCAGTATAATTTCTTTCCACTTTATGTCTATGTATTTACTCATAGCATTGATACTATAATTTACCGATTTATTCCCCGAGAACAGTGGCATAAAAATTTCTCTGTCTTGAGGGTATGATAATATCCTACCGAGAGTCGTCGTTCCAGAGGGAGTCAATCACCTAATCATGCTGGAACATCCATAAAATTGTTGATGCTATCAAGAAACAGATGAAAGCCGATTGGCTGCCGAGATGCCTCTGGCTTTTTCATCGATATTTACCTCCGCGGGATGATTAAAAAATGAATGTACATTCGATGTGTACATACGAACAAGCTGCTGGAACTATAAAGTCTAACGAACGCGCAAACGTGGTCGCTCCGTAAAAACGGTCGCGTATTGACACAAGGGTTGATGTCCCCGGAATATTAGTTTTGATTACGGCTCTTCGGCGAGGTCGTTAGCGTACCTTGGACGACATTTACATGCCGAGAACGAGCAAAAACTGCCTTGTCCCCCCGGACAGACGTCACCTGCAGGTTTTTACCGGTGGAATGGCAGGCGGTCTACACGAATGACTTCGCGGGACTCGAGTTTTATATATTAGGTCGGCAACTGAGTTCGCAACCTTCGCATTGTCTTCAACAGAATTATTTATGAAAACTCATTGCGCTCGAAGCTACTCCGTCACCAGAATTCAGACATTTCATCCGACGTAGAATATTTAAAATTCTTAGATACGTATTGAAATTCCTATTTTAATACATAATCGTTGGAACGTCAACTGTTGAAAGCATTAGTGGGAAAAAAAGAAATTTAGGAGTGAGATTTCGCTCCGGACATGAACGAACCAGGTCGTCCACGGAGGGTTAAATTGCGCCAAGTCGTTTTTGCCATAAATGCATAAAATCCGCAGCGTAGCAATCACTGGGAGATCGGTTTTCGTAAGAGTTAACGAAACGAATCGCCCGAACACGATCAAGTTGGGAGGAGCAGAGTTCATTTTCCGCCCTCAGTGAATAGTTCTGCCAAACTCGTGAACAGAATGCCGCGAATTTAGTTGCCCACCATATCGCAGCCGTGTTTCATATATCGAAACACGGTTGCGAAATACAGCTGAAGGAGAGGAGAGTCTTCTCTCAGTCGCGTAACGCGACGACGATCGAGGCTAAAATTACATTTCAGGTTTTCCAGCACCTGCTCGCCAGCGCCGTACCACTCGACAAATAAATGGATCGCGGCGTCATGAATCAAGGTGATCGCCGGCCGATCAACGGAGCAAAAAAGCCGTGCTATGAAATTATTTCGCGGATCGAGGCTCTGGCGATCTTCTACGTGGAGCAGTCATGGGCAACGATACCGGCCGTTTCACCTGCGAGCAGTGCTTCGGGGCAAATAGCGTTAGAAAATGCTGTATATCGAACGATCGACGCTCTCGATCTCAAGGCCGTACCCCACGGGACTACGTCTGGCCCGAGTCTGGCTCCCGGTGCCAACATGGCTCCTGGACCGGAATGATTTTTCTGCAGTTTTACGAGCCAGGTATATAACAGGTGAAGAGTGTATACCATGGTGTACAAGTTTAGCTTCGCCTAAATGTATTTTTATATTTTCACAAGGAACAATTTCAATCAATTTCAATCAATTTAAAGGGTACAGGAAGCAGTGAATTTCTTTCTGCACTTGCATCAAACTCTACATGTGCCAATAGCCTGAGACCACGAAGAGTCTCGGTTCTAGCTACAAGAGAGAAGTTCTAACTACAATACCGCGAGTGGGCGTGACTTTGGAGCTCTGGCTCCGGCCTTTGGAGCCCTCGGTAGCTCAATCTGACGCGTTCACTTCGTCTGAGCAAGGACGGCCGGCAGTCACAGTTGGCTGAAAGGAATCTTCGAGCGTCGAGCAGAAGATGTTAACTGTTCAGGCTCGCAGCCGACGGCTTCTTGTCTATCCGAATCTATTAAACGAGCCCGTCCTTGACGCGAAAACGAACGCAACTCGCGTGCAATCGCCGCGCCGCGCCGCAACAGGTGTTTCGCTGCTCGCTCGGCTCGCTAGCTCGCGTGCCTGATCTTTCCTCGCGAGAGGCGGACTTACACTGTTACCAAGCTGAGCACTAAGCACAGGCTGAGCGCACAAGGCACTGGAAAACTTACTCGGGTTCTTGAAAGCCGGCTGGGAAGACGCTGCGCCTCACCGTCGTGTGATTCGACGCGATCGAGATCTCAGGCTTCACCAGAACCTCCGTGATGACACACTTGACGAGGAACGTGTGCTTGCTCGTGTCCGCCGGCTCCTCCACTATTACCCGATGAAAGTACACCTTCTGACCCTGTGTATCATTACCGGCCGTTAAATTAACCCCGCGGGATCGCGCGTTAGAGCCTCGGCAACGATCGATCGATCCTCGAGACTACCATTCTTCTTTTATCAATCTCTAACCCACTCTGGACTGCCTTTCATCGGCGGTGAGAGGGTTTGGATTGACCCTAGTTACAAAGCCGAAAAACGTTTAGTTGCTGGCAACTAAATCCGCGATCTTGTTCTTTTGCTTACAAGAACATCGTTTGTATTCAAGTAAAAAATTTCCAAAAATATTGGTAAAGATCATTGAATCGTTTTTTCAATTTAAAATTGTTAAACCCTTGCACTCGGAACTGTCTCAACTCGAAAACCAAATATTTCCTCCGACTTGGAATATTTTTACGTAGGAAAATTAACAAAATTTCAAGATGTCAATATATTATTTTTCGTCTAGGGAAGAAATAACATTCGATGCAGACAATTGTTTGTTTTGCATAAAGATCCGCAGTCTGCTGATGAAGGATTTCTAGGTGGATGAATCGTTGGCGTGGACAGGATCGTTCGATCGTTTTAATTATTCGCGAACGGTAATCGCCCTACCGTGAGTTTGTTAACGACTTTCGTGACGCCGCACCGCAGTATGTCCTTCTCGAGCAGCGACAACCGGAAGGTGGCGACGCCGTTGCTCAGCTGCGGCTTGCAGGCCTCGTCTGCAAAAGAGAGTATACAGGTAGAGATTTCGAGGCGTGTAAACTGCTCGGCTCCCGCTTCCCGTTTATATTTCACGACACCGGGGACAGGAACACGGATCGATCTTTACCTGGAAAGTCCTTCAGCTGCTGCAGATATATACTCGCCCGCGGACTGCTCCTCACGACGTCAACCTCCATCCACTGCTCGGAGCATCTCACTTTGCTCTGAACTGAAACGAGACAAACCGTGAAAACGTTTCAAAAAAAAAAAAAGAATTCTTCTTTTGGTCTTTCAGAGTACAACGAGCGATATAACTTCCTCGGACACGCGGCAGCTACAAGCTACCACGACACCAGGAAATTGTAATTCCAGTAGCGAAACAGAGCATTCGAACCAGTTTCCATGATAAATCGTCCGATACCGCCACCGAGATTAGACGGTTCGGGAAAAAACCAGACGGAAGAAGAGGAATGGAGTAGTTTCGAGTGGTCACCGCAGGACGATGCCGCGGTTTCCGGTTCGCTCCCTAACGGTAGGCTTTAAGGATGCTTCCTGAGCTCAAGGACACTTGACGCTAGCCACCAGGAATGAAGGGAAAGTTGCTGGATCGCGTACTTTTTCGACGAGACGGTAATTGTTCACTTTCCCCGTGCGAAAAACTGCAAACTTCAAAGATCTGGATCTGGTCTGAATTTCTTGGTCTCTTAGTTTTGCAATGACCGGTAACAACTCGATTATTTATCTAAAGTGTCCGAGGATAAATTATTTTTGCTCTCCCTTTGCGAGAAACAGCACTTTACAGGAACTTTGCTAGACCTGGTCGAGAATTTTTGATTCGCATTGCAATGACCAGCAAGAGAACCTGAAGAGCATTGCCTAGCATTTTCTTAAATGATCGAATGTATCTATAGAATTTCGTATATATAGAAGTATATAATATATAATTTAGAGTATAGAGTTTCTTAAAGAATTGTCGATACGACACGGTCCGTGAATCAGACGATTTGTCCAAAGAGAATATTGTCCATTTTCTCGAATGATCGAAGACCCCGAGTTCGTGTACCGTTTAGAGCCCGGAGTCGATTTCCGTGTAAGTGTAAAGTTCATCTGAAACAGCCAGCGCAATCCTCGACAACGACGACGCGGTCCGACGACAAGAAAAAGAAGCCCGTCGGTCAGGCCGCAAACTAACTTGCAGTATACCACGGTAATTGCCCCATAAAGTCGTAAACGTCTCGACCTTGAAAACCGAGCAGCTCGACGTCGCTGGGTTGGGCCCTGTTTATTCGCGGCGCTCGATGATAGATACTTTCACCGTTCGCCGAGTAATGTCCTGCCAAGCGGTGCGCACCGAAACCACTGGTTCGCATGATCGCGATTCTGAGGAAAGATCGGAGAGCCTACGGAGAATTGAATTCCTGGGCTGGAAGAAGGCTGCAAGATCCACGATCGGCTAATTCGATCGACAACGTAACCGTTGCGCTCGCTAGATCATAGTTGACATTTTAAAATACGTTGCTCTGCTCTGTATGAACTGTTCGGGAGCCTTCTATTACCTGTCCAACTTTTTAACATTCTACTGTCACTTGATTGATTTTTAACGTGTATTTAAGACAAAGAGTGAACCAAATTTAATTCATAGGGCCCCAAAGAAAACCCTCTGTGGCAAGTTTTAAGTCGGCACCCCTGCCACAAGGGTAGTTATAGGGTGAACGCGGTTTTAATGAATTACACTCTGTTTCCTCTGTTCTGTTAATGTGAAAATTACGAAAAAATTCATAACTATTCTACCTAATAGCACACGCGACAGTGAATTTTTCCGAATTTGTGACTGCAAAATCAATTTTTAAAAAACTCTAGGATCTTCAAATCGCCCATTTTCTATTGAAGTTCTATTCTGGATAAAATTTGTGCATGTATGCAGTTCTATTAGATTCAACTTATCGCGATTAGGTCTCTAAAGAACCTCCAGTTGCGTTTCATCCCAACGTGAAGCTACAAACAGTTCAAGCCACGAGAAACAGGACATCCAAAAGACACTTCATTTAAAGCGTCGGCTGAAGTAAAACGACCGAGTCGAGAACGGCCATCAAAGTCAATTTGATCGAAAAGATCGTTCCTTTTAAGATTCCCGAGCGCTTATAGAAACATGCGAGACTACGTTCCCGGGTCGAGCAACATTTCAAGGTGAAGCCACGAAGAATGACACGATGTTGAACAGCCGCCGGAGAACGTTCAAGATCGAGGATAGGATTTCAGGGTATCGCATGGAGCTAAACGATTCGCCGTTTAATACGATTTCTTCGAGGTGAGATCTCGTAAGCGTCAGGCGATACCGAAGTCAGGTCTCCTAAGATATTGGGTCCGGAGTCGGATTCTCGGCGTCCATCAGCATCAGCGAGCGGGCAACGCGTAAATTATGCGAACGTGCTGCGTGTCGCTTTCAAATAGCCCCGGGGGTTCGACGTGGTCTTTTCCATTAGCGAGTTTAAACGCTTTCCGAGGTAGCACCACCACCTGTGCGACTTGTAGCCGATCTCTCCGCGCAAGGTCCGTGACCTCAAACCTCTCCCCGTACATCTCTCGTCCTCGTGCGTCTCTGCTCGCTTCTTTCGCTCCTTTTTTCATTTTCGACATCCGCCACGTTTTTACCTCTCGCGAAGCCTCCGGCTGCGGAGCCGGACATCTTTGAGAAGATGGACGCCCGAAACATCAGCTGCTTTCGCCATTTTCACGCTGAGACCAAACCATTCGATCATGCGTACGCACTTTTTCTTCTATGAGCTCTATCAGATAACAGTTGGGAGACATTTTTAATGATTCGCCCAGCACTCGAAGCTATTTCAACTCAAAAACCCAATATTTTTCATTATTTTCATTTCATATGAAATTGATCCAATTTACTCATAAAATACTGGAATGCTCAGTAATTCATAAGTTGCAAGCAAATTTAGTAATGTAAAAACTAGTTTGGATAATATAGCAATTTTTAATGGTACCTCAGAGTCGCCACTTGCAATCAGAAATTATGCCCTACTCGAATATAATTCTATGCTTCGTTAGTAGATAAAAATGGAACATGATCGGATAGAAATGGAACAAGAATGAAACATGAATTTATTCATGAACCTATCCGTGTTACGACGCAATAAAAGATTATGATCTCAGTGTTGAAATCACTGATCAATATTTGATGACTTCACCGAGCAGCATCAATTATAATTGGACACGTTCTTCAGCTAATTTCTAAATCCTTCTGTTTGTACTGCTTTCAATTACACCTACTCATTTTTTGTCGTAGATGCATAAGATCCGCTTTAAAATTAATTCCAATAAGTTCATCCTCTCGATCAGATTATTAAAATTTTATAGGGCTGATACGTTTACGATACAGTTTTATTGCGCACGTGAAAAATTGCAATATCTGTGCGATCTTTTTGCCGGGGGATGTACAAAGATCCCAGTCGAGAGAGGATCGTCGTTTCTTCGCGTCTCTTCTCTCCTCTCGTTTCTCTCCCCAGTCACTGGCTCTTTGTGTTTTGATCAGCGGCGTCGTACGAAGTCGCCTCGCGAGATATCCCGCACCTCCTCGTCCCTCCCTCGTCTCTTCTTCTTCTTCTTCTGCTCCTTTTTCTCGCTTTCTTTCGCCGTACAGCCGACGGTGTCCCCTTCTTGCGCGCACTGTCATTTATTTACCCCGCTGTCAGACGCACGGACGACTTCCTGTTTCGGTTTTTCATGCCCGTACAGGGGGGCCAGGGCCCCTCACCAATCGCTGACAACACTTTTTATTCCTCTTTTCCCTTGCCCAGGGCCCATTGTCTTTGTAATTTATGCCCGCGATAGCCATCCCGACTTTTGTCCGACGGGCCACGCATTTTGACCGTGAAACTCGCGAAACTTCCTCTTCGACGGTTCTTCCGGGATCCGTCAAGTGCCCTTTGGTCCCTTTTTATTATTCCCAGATGAGATCATTTGGCCTTTACGCTATTAAGACCGGGCAACGTGCGTTAAGTGGTTAGAGCATTGTTTCCTCTTCGTCGAATTTGTTGGTGGAGTTAATTGAACCCTTCCGTCTGCGATCTTATTTTTAACCATATCGTCTGCCTTCTGAAATAGCATAGAGGAATATGCACGTAAATGAGTGTTCAACAAATTTTTGAATACTCTTCCACATTTCTAGAATGATCTTCTAATTATTTCCACTTCTCTATATTATCTTTCCTAATGCTTGGAAAAGTGGAAGAAACGTCCAGAAGATTGCGAAAACACCTCGAAGCCGCGTCCAAAGCGAATTTATTTTCGCGATACTTTCCCGATGGCAGGATCAAAGGAATTCCAAACGGAGGTTATGTGGAAAGTATTTAAAAGGGTTGGGATGTCGGGAATCTCTAGATAGCCCTAAGACCTTCTTCTCGCACCGACGCGTTGCAACGTCCCCCACGCGGCAATTACCCGGCGCTTTCCGTTTCAATCGGACAGACTTTCCTCGCGGTTTACGGCGTCCATTCCAACCGGAGTAATTAAAGGCTTGGCATCGGTACGATTCGACGTTCTCCGTGCTACCTGTGATCTACCGACATCCTACACGTCGATCCTCCGTTTCGATCGGACGCGGATAACGTTCCCCCGTATGCATACATATTTCCGAACCCCCCTTCTGAACGATCCGTGACTCTGAACCTTGAACCCCTCTCTCGTATTCCACCTCGTGGTTTTTCATTTTCTCGCAGCACGCGACCGCGTGGAACGAGAGAACAGATCGGTTTCACTGTCGATCCACGGCTCTGGGACTTCCGGTTGCTGTCTCTTTCTCCTGCGGCCGATCCGTCTCTTTTCGAGAGAGAGAGAGAGAGAGAGAGAGAGAGAGAGACTGTCTCTCGTAAAGTTGCAGGGAACGAGGAAGAATAGATGGAAATTGCGGGAACATACGATCGCCGGGATTACAATAATTTGAGGCCATTACCGGCCGGGTGTTAAGAGCGGAGAGGAGGCCGCGTAATTATGCGATCATGCTCCTCGCGGTTCGAGGAAACTGCCTCCGTTCGGGATCCGGGGATGCCTGCGTCGATCGTCCGCGGGATTAGGCGCATGCGAAACGAATTTTTCAACGATCGACCCTATATCCCGGATAACTCGAATAGTCGAGTACCATAACCGCTCGCAAAAAGTATTCGACCTCATTTAAAAATCCCATAATTCTCTTAACCCTTTTCTAAAGTTTTTAAAAATCTAGAACAGTAGAAAAATCAGCCGTGAGCATGTCCGGCCGGCAGTTTATTTATCTCAACTCATTTGGTTCAATTTTAAGAAAATCATGCGATTTCTAAATGTGGGCGAGTACTTTTTCTCTCAGTGGTTGTAAAAGCTGTCTTGTAGCTCACGTCAGCGAGGACTTTAGGAGGTGAGAATAGACCATTTTCTATACATCGGCTTAAACAAACGTTCAGAGACTTCTTGACGCTCTGTGGCAAAATAATGCAACAGTTTGAACCTTAAAGTCATCTGTTTTTGTATTTGATTTCCTTTGTTCTCGCGGCTAAGAGAAAACGTTTGTCCAACGATAATCGATTCAGCGATCACAATGGTTAGAAGGATTACCCTTCAATGGCAGCCAGATTGATGCCACATTAAAGAAGTTGTATCGTGCTAAGAAACTAGGCTGCAGCGAGCAATTTTTGCATCTCGGTTGCACCGTACTTCGGTGCGCGATGCAGCAAGGTAGAAGTCGACGAGAGCATCGAGAGGCGTTTCTTTCGGTGGAGGCACGTAAAAGGTGATCGACCGCGAGAAGAAGCGAGGAGGATAGGCGTGGATAATGAAACAGAGACGCTGGAATAGGTTAAACCCGTCTGGGACAATGCAACGTGCGAAAACAGATATGAAAATGCGTTAAGAAAGAAATGAACAGTTACGGGACGGGAATACCATCGACCGGCAGACAGGAGAGCAACGACGATTGGTGAAGAAGGAATGCGTAAACAAGGGTGTGGCGATTTTGACGAGATGACAGGCGCGAGTGAAGATATCAGATAGGTGGAAATTAAGTGCGGTAATTGCTATGCAACTCTTATTTGCTGTATCTTGGTTCTGGCTCCTTTTAATATCGTCCGTATGAATAATCAATTCGAGGTTTTGCATAAAGGCTGGAAAAAGAAGGGTAGACGGATGTGCCTCCTTACGTATTCTATAATCAGTCGTTCCGGAACATTGATCGGCCAATTACGTGGCTTAATTGATCTGATTGATCGAACACAAGGTGTGCATGTAAGAAGAGCAATTTCCTGACACACGTTAACGTCGTTGTACTTATCCGTGGAATTCTGATGAAGCTATCCGATCTTTTGGAATTCATTCGGACACTTACACCCGGAAACCTCAATAAATGATGCAGGGTGGTCCGAAAGTCACTAGACCATTCAACGCTACTTTTACTATTTCCATCATCATTTCAATCATCCTGTATATCCAAAGAAATATATTTACTGAATAATTTCCATTTAATGCATCTTTGCAATTTCGATCAATTTTCATTTAAAATTTTAACGAATGTAAGTTTTCTGAGGTATACAGTAGCTATGGAAATGCGTGGTCGAAGTACATATGCAGTGTAAATATGAAATTTTCATTCGAAAAACAATTAGAGATGCTTCTGATTTATGGAGGAAGTAAGAGGAGCGCAATTGTGGCTCGAAAGTACGGTGAAAAATATCTAAACCGCATATGCCCTTCACACAAGATTTTTGAAAGATTGTGTAAAAAATTAAAAAACACTGGAAGTCTCACTGTTCGTAAGATGAAGCGTGAAAAGTCTGTATGTAGTGAAGATAATGAAATTAATGTTGTTGCAATGGTAGATCATAATCCTCATATCAGTGTAAGAAGTCAGCAAAAGTAGTGCATCACGAATTCTCACTCGTCACAAATATCTCATCCGTACCACATTAGCCTTCACCAGAAATTACATGACATGGATTACGTAAATCGTGTTAGATTTTATGGATGGGATCAAGAGCCGCTACAAATCAATCCACTTTTTTTCTCTTTAATACTATTTACCGACGAGGCTACTTCTACCAGCACTGGGCGTGTTAATTTACATAACACGCATTATTGGTCAGTACAAAATCCTCACTGGCTTCGAGAATTTGATCATCAAAGACGCTGGTCCATTAATGTGTGGTGTGGAATCATAGGGCAACAAATAATTGGACCTTATTTCATTGACGGCACTTTTACCGGTCAAAAATATGATACGTTCTTAAGAAATACATTGCCAAATTAATTAGAAGACGTGCCATTAAGCATTCGTCAGACAATGTGGTATCAGCACGATGGATGTCCAGCACACTACGCTCGAAGGGTGAGAAGTACACTTAATGAAATATTCCGAAATCGATGGATAGGACGCGGTGGCACTATTTGCTGGCCAGCACGAAGTCCAGATTTAACTTAGATTTTTTCTTGTGGGGAACATTGAAAAATATTGTATATCGAGATGCACCAACTCCGGAAGATATGAAGCAACGAATTATCGCAGCGTGTGCTACAATAGACGCTCCAACAATAAGACGTGTAAGAGACGCAACAATTCAAAGCCTACAACGTTGCCTCGTTGCAGATGGCCAACATTTCGAACATTCTTCATGAAAACAGTCAAATACATCAGCAACGGTAAGTTTTAGGACAAATACAATATAGTACTTTTACACTCAGAATACCCCAATCTATCGAAATCGAGCATAAAAAATTGGACATTTCATTTAAAAAACAAAGGTGACCTCTATATCTTCTCTACGCCTCCACTTGCAAGAATATCATTTATACCATATTATGTAGTTTCTTAAACCCTACAACTTCTGTAAGTAACATTTTCTCGTATTGATTGAAATAACCAACCACACTGTATAATTGCACGTTGAAAATGCCGCGATGTGTGATATGGAATAAGTAAAAATGCAACAATATTATGGTCTGTCCTGGGGGTCCTACAATTGTGACCTCGAAACGTTCAGAACATTTTGATTCGAATAAAGAGGCATCACAGCCTTCAGCGATCAAAATGAGTTGCTCCAGGTGTGTCTAAACAGAATTCCTGTTTGTGACCAGCGATCAAGGGCCTTGATAACGAATTTCAGTTCGTCGAACGGTCAGACTGGCCTCGTTTTCCGCGTAAGGTCCCTCTCGAGACGCGGAAGGGTGGAAATCCGGTGCGTGGCCGTTGCGATTAGCATTCTGTTCGTGGTCGGTGCGTTCTGGCGTTAACTGTAAAAGCGAGCGCCGCCGCATCGAACTGTTAATCTCGTCGTGGTCGTATCGGTAATACACAGAGAGAAAGAGAGAGAGAGAGAGAGAGAGAGAGAGAGAGAGAGAGAGGCGAAAAGCGAGCTTCTGGAGCCGAGCAATTATAAGCCGGCCCATGTGATAAACACAGAAACCTGTAGCAGGAAGCTGAAGAACGTGGGCGTGTCGTCCAGCTTCTCGCGGCCCGGCGTTATCATACCCGCGCCCGGCGATGCCCGCCTGGGAAATCGATCTCTCGCCGAGACGGCCCCCGTAATTAAAAACATTGTGCCGTAAAACGAACGAGCTTGGCCCCGTTTCGTCCCGGCGACGACAAATCGCTCGATTTACGAGCTACGCGTAATAACGATCATTATCGCGGTTTCCGTTGCCTCTAACGGGCACGGGACCAAGCTGATCGAGTCCGCGGGGGTGCCGGCACCCTGCTGGCTGCACCGAAGATCGAGGGTTTAGATCGAAGACGCGTCGTGATCGCTGATGATCGCCACGATCGCGAAACCCTCCGGCGATCCGGAATGAAAGCCGAAGATGCGACTTCTCTGCAATTGCCGCGAGACCCGACATTGTATACTAGATTCTGTTGGGGTATCTTGCCCCTGGGAGCGTTCCGAGTTGCCCCGGGGGCCCGCGGTTTCGACGAACATCGCGTTAGAGGAGAAGGGGACTCTCGATCTTGTCGGACTCTTGATCTTGAATTTTTTTCTCTGAGTGCGTTGGCGTGTATAAGCGTGGCCTGGGTTAAAGTAGGTGTGGCCTATCACAAGTAGGCGTGGTTTTGTTGCTCCCTGGGCTTATACCTTATCAAAATAAAATTTCGATGGTATCAACTTTGCTATTTCAATTATTCTCCTATTACTAGAATAATCGATTTCTGATTTCCAAACAGGATCTGCTGATCGTCTACAGACGAGCCTAACCAAGTGTACGAGTGCTCCCAATAGCCACTGGGAGCTTCAGAGTAAACGACAACAGGAAAAGAAGTGAAGACCTCCCATCTATCTACCTTGTAACCACTTAATTTTTGTTTCTCATTTATCCGACGCTCTCTATCTCGAGAATGTCTTGCGTGGGTGTTGTTCGCGATCTTAAAGAAGTTAGGACAACGTTCCACGGGGCATTCCTTGCCCACGCACGTTCCGCGGCAATCTGTAATGGAAAACGAGCGTAGGATCGACAAATGAAACGGTACTACAATTCGATCAGTCGTGGTCGCGAGCAGAAGCGATACCTCTTTATCGTTACATGTTACGCTACATTGGTTCGCAATTAAGAACCTCGCTATTAATTGCCGCCGTTTTCCAGTCCCGCCATCTCTATGAACAGAGGGGAGACGGTCATTGTCGGTCGTGGTCGTGGTCGTGGCCGTGCGTCGCGTTAATTAAACGGGCTGCGTTTTCGCTGTCGCGCGAATAAATTCGCGGCTCGCGGTTCTGACCGGCGGCTTCGCTAATTCAAACGTCGCGCTCCCTACATAATTCAATTACTCCTCGTCGCTGTCTCTGCGCGATCTACGCGGTGCGAGCTTGAGTTATTCCCGCCTGAACAATGTAACAGGTGCGCGCGAGGAATCCGAGAGAGATTTCCACCTGAGAATAATCCCCGGCGAGGCTCTGCCTGTGTGTTTAGGCCTGTGGGGTTCCTTTTGAGGAATCGAGGCCCTCTTGGCCATCGCATGCCGGGCCCCGCGTCGTTCAATTTTTATCTCTGGAGTGTGCAATCCGCCGTGTGCATCCTCTTGCTCCTTACAGGCTCCGGGTGATATTTTACTGGGCGTTTTATACCCTATCATAGGCTATTTTGATTACACGGCTCCCATTTTCTCTCCGCAAAATTGTTACTCCGTGACCTGACGTTTCGCTTAACAATTTTTCTTAGCAAAAATTCCGACAGCCAGAACGCCTACACCTAGAGAATTTTTCATTCAGGCCACGTGTGCGACATGTGGACAATCTAGACGGGCCATGCCTGCTGAGGGCTTGGTCACGCCCATTATGAGCAAACCACGCCTACTCAGAGTAAACGACATCGATTATACAGAAAAAGAGAGAGAGAGACAGAGAGAGCAATATAAATGAAAGAACACTTTTTCACTCTTTCTGTCTAACAGCGAAACCTGAAATCTCTGATGACACTTGCTTCGAGGTTTCCTGAAGCGTCAGGTGCTCGGGAGAAGTCGGCCGGCGCCGCCTCGATCTAGGTGGCCAGTAATCCTCTTAGCAATCGACGGATCTCTAGATCGCGGATTCGTCTCAGAAGGATCCTTCTCTGAATGGTAGACGGCCGGGTCACTGGATCTGGAATGGTCTCGCATGGCTGCGAGCGTACAAGCCGACGTGCAACAGCAACAACTGCGGCTACACGACTGCGTAACAGGATCGAAAGTTCGTAATCGGCGCGAGAGGCAGGTCGGCCGCGAGAGTGATAAAAGAGGAGCGGCTGGGACTCGGTAACGGTGATTTCATTCCGGTTCCTTTGGCAGCCGGCTAGCGGAGAGCGTCGCGGATTGAACCGAGCCGCGCGCGCGGTCCGATTACAACGAGTGCCAGCGGTAAATCACTGATCATCGGCGATCATTAGCGGCCCGCGATTCCGCGGATAGGCCAAGCGGGAAACTCGGACCGGGAGTCCGTTGGCTTGAACCGAGAACCGCGAGTACACAGAGCTAAAAGCTTCCAGCGACGCGTACACGCCCCGATATCGCGGCCGGTATCTTCCTGATTCGATAATCTTATCCGCTCCTCTCCCGAGGAAAAGGAACAAGCCGATCCTGCGATCCCTGGAATCATTTGTGTGGGCAGCACGAACACTCTGTAGCATATGCCTGTTGCTGAATTCGCGGAAATATTGCTCGAGCAAATGGACTGGCATTTCTTATTCACTTTGTTTCTAGACAATATCATTGTTTCCAGTATTTTCTTCAAAGGCGATCACTTAATGTGACCCAAACACTTATTAAAGCTTGAAGGATGGAAGGAGAGTGCAGGTTTTCATTCAAGGAAGTGCCATCCTCTGAAAAATCGTGATACAATGAGATCAACGTCTCGAGGAGCGACTTAGCCACGCCTACTGGACGGGTCACGCCCACCATGTGCACACCACGTCCACTCAAAGCAAGCCACGTCGATTTCACGCAAAGAGAACAAGCTAAATAGACTTCCGTCGTCAAACAAGTAGTAGAAAGAGTCGTGAGACAAATATAAAATGCAGACAGGATATGATATTGAAATATCACAATTCTACACAGTGTTGGGATACAATGACAAGAATTGGAGATTGATATAATCTTCAGTCATCAATCTCTTCGCCATAAATCGCTCCTGAAAGAGTTTATACTTCTTCCAGGATCATGAACATAGATTTTCCAAGTCTGATTAAGCTCGTGCATTTGGTGCACATGCATCCACATTGTAAGCGTTAAATCTGCGCCTACTGGAATGCAACAGCTCGACCAGGCTCGGGAGGAATAGTTAGGCGAGGAGGATGATCGGGAGGACGAGTGAATCGGTTGTCCAGCGGGTCGCGGCCAGTCACGAAACGCAACCGGCACAAAGAGCAAGGTGCATCGCCGCGTCGAATGCAGAATGAATAATTTATCGCGATCCGTGCGCGAATTATGCGCGGCATCCCGGCGACTACCGTTAACCGCGAGCATTTTCGGTAATCGCGGGACTCGATTAAATCGCGCGCGATTATTTGAACTGCCTGGCGGCGAAAAGCACTTTGGCCTTTTAATCGTACATCAAATACAACAATTTTACGCTTGGAACACTTGGACAAATACTGAAGAAAAGTAACAGCTAGACTGCGGATCAAAATAAAAATTGTCTGCACGGATTGCAAGAAAGGGTCACACAAAAATTGGTTTCTCCCCTTAATAATTTTAACAGGTTGCTATAAGTGCGTAAAATCCGCAGCCTGGTAATAGTTGACAGCAAAGGAATTAAATTGAAATTTTGTTTTCGGAGTATCTCGAGGTCCGTATATTCAAAATCGTACGGCGTCGTAAAAAAGAACGAACGAATCCCCGCAATAAAAAGGTATATTACCGAGCAAATATTGGACTTGCCGTCTGCATAAAATTCGTTTTTACCGAGCCGATCGTGCTCGGGGAATTAAACGTTCACACGCGTCGTTACGCGAATGTGTTTTTTCGAGCCGCATTCCGTGGCTGTGTATCGCGCGATGCACCGCGTCCATTTTTCAGCCGCAGGCATTTCGTCGGCGATGCGAGAACCATTTCGTCGGAGGCGGCAGATTCTTTAATTACGCGTAACGGGACCAGGATGGGGCCCCGCCGAATCGGTCTTCGCCAGTCGTGAAAACGCTGGTTGTGCGTCGGCCGGCAAATAAAAGGGCGGTGAAATTTTAAGCGTTTTAATTATTGCCTTCTTTACGGCGTTCCGCTCGCTCGGGAGGTAAAAGATGCGACTCGCCGAGCGTGCAGCTGGGATTTATTTGGATCGCCGATGATTTTGTTAGCGCGTTCGCTCCTCCTTCTCGCTTAGATAATGCGGCCCGCGGTAATTGCTAGCTTTGGGCGGCGCGGGGAATCGCCTCGAGAAATTAAGAGCGAATTCCTGGGTGAGCTGAAACCACTCGGAACTTGCTCTGTTCAATCAGGAACAGGAGAAAAAAAGAAAACCGAAAATGTGAAGTGAAATTGTTGGCCGTGAACAATGGGGCCTGGATATTGAAATCGAGCGAATTGCTTCAGACATGCCAGCTGGATAAACTTCGAAATTCAAGTTGCAAAATGGACATTCTTCGTAAGTGAACGATTTAGGCTTTTGCGTCTCATTTGATAAAAAAATATTTCACCATGATAGTATTTCATATGTATATAATTCTTTTTATTGTATATTTCATATATAAGAATGTAAGAATATATTTTATAGAATATTACTTCTGTGAAGTCCATACATTTTTTTGAAATCAGTCTAAAGTTGATAGATAAAAATGCAGTCAGGTCCAGTTAGCTCCTATCAACCTGAACACCGTGCACATGCGTTTAAGATCACAGAGTGAAATTCCAGTATACGTCTTCTCTCCCACAGTGAAAATTGTGGGAGCATCGAGGATGAACGACTAAAAAGTGTTCGGTATCTGGATCTCATCCAGAAGAATGAACCGGATCAATGGAAGGAGTAGCCAGTGGAGGCAATAAGTTGTCTGATAATCGCAATTTCGACATAAATTATGCGCGGCAGCCGCGCAACGTATTGAAACTGGACCGTGGAGGGAGCCACGAGGGCCCTCGCGGATAATTTACGAGGAAATTATTCGCGGGACGATAATCCGGCGCGGTTCAAAGGGAGACTTCCTCGTACTGTCGTCGAGATATCGAATCGGGCTGGATCTATCTCCGGGCGACTTCCGGCTCGCTTTATTATCCGGACTTGTGTGGCTCCCGACCCGAGCACGGAATACATTTTCCAGAGGATACTCGCGCGGCTTATCTGATCACCGCGTTTAATTGTTTCCTCGAGTCCGTCCTTACCTCGGTGATTCTCGGACGTCTCTCTCACCCTGAAGAGAGAGGAACAGTCCGGGCTCTCCCGGGTTTTCGCCGAGGAGTTACGACCCTCGAGATCCACCTCGCTTCTAATAAAACATGCGGTTACACCAATTATCCCGTGTTTATTAGTTACAAAGGACACCGTGTGTGTGAAAAAAAAGGAGGATGAAACGCCGGAAGTTTTGACGGACGTTCCGTGTCCTCGCCGAGTTGCCAGAGATCCTTGATCGCTTCAATCGCCGTCGATCGTCCACGAGATCGTTTCGACGAGTCGAGATTCTTTTCTTTTTATGCTCTCTCCTTCGAGTGTACCCGCACGCGCCGCGATAATCGAAACTCCTGTTTCGGACGCGATTCGATTCTAATTGCCCGGCCATCGGCCTCAGAATTCGCGCAAACACGGTCCGCTAACGACCGTTATAATCGCTCCCCGCGGATCCTCATACGATGCCGAAGATACGAAACGATCGGTCGCCGCGCCGGTCGTTTCGTTAACCGCGCGTTTCATTGCCGTTACTTTACGGCCGGTGTCCCTGCTTTTTACTGTGGCTCCCCGCTGCCTATCTGATCGAGGAAATCCTCGTCGCAAGCATTTTTATACTGATTTTTCTCTTTCTTTCGGTTACCCGTCCCGGGGAGTGGACCAGAATTATTCGGGTGCGGTGCCACTTGTTTAAACGCGTCTGAACTATTTTCAGGAAGTTTAAGAGCCTCAATTGAAGCTGCAAAATCACACTTTGCGACAGGTTCCCATAGGTTAAAAAAGACTGTCCAAATCGATGAGACGGAATCACGTCTACTTGTTCCATCCGTTCCAAGATCCGTAAAATCTCCTTAAGAGCCCGGTCTTCGTAGATTCGCGATAAGGTAGAGTGACTACATTACCGTCAAAAAATGGTTTTACGTGTCTCAAGTTTTCGTCCTCATGTAAGAATATTTTGTCGCTGGTAAAGGGCTCGTTCGAAAGAGGAAGGTTCAATCTAGCGCGCGCCGGTCATGAGCTGCCGAGATTACGAAGATATGTGGTAATATAAGCGTTAGAAGTAGGCTAAAAATTGACGATGTTCATGCCGTGGAATCCAAGCATTTTTATGCCATTGGATGAGTTTTCTGAAAATACCTCCAGCTACAAATTGAGCTATATTTTGTCTTCATTCTCTGCGAAATAAATCCAAAAACTAGAAGCACGTTTCTGGCGTCAGAATTCATAATATCGATAATACAGAGCAAAAAATGTGACAAGTTCAGTCACAGACTTAAGACCCGACGGATCTTAAGTCTGCGTCTGAAGGCTGTGAATGGAAGTTATTAATTAAAAAGTCACGTGACTATCCCGGGACGTTAACAGAAATTTGGCTCTCCCGACGCTTGGAAAAATCGTGAAAGCCATCGCAGATGCTTTCATACCCGATATCCAGGCTCGGTTGAAATTCGCAAAAATTCAGCTCCGTTTATCGAGGCCTTGGGAATGCAACACTTGTCGCGACGCTTGTCGTACACGCCACGTAACAGCGTTTCCTGCGCGTTCCCTCCGAACGGTCGTCCCCGGGCTCGTTTCCCGTTTCCGCGACAACGGGTGCCCGCTTGCTCGTTCCACACAAACGAGCAGACCACAAAGCGTGCTGGCCGACGCGGCGTGGTCGCCGTTACAATCGAGGAAACATTAACGAATCGATCGGGACGTGTCTCCGCGGTGAAACGGTGCTAGACTCGATTAACGAACGCGACTAACGATGCTGATAATTGCGCCGCGTTCACGAGGCTAGTGTCATAACGCGTACGGGGAACGCTCGGTCCCAAGGTTGCGGCTATACTGGATGCTGATTTAAGACTACATCGATGACTACATCGCAATTTCTTTAACTCCTTTAGGCTTTTAACAACCTAAAATATTTTCATTCTGCGTGATTTTCTTCATTTTATCGATATGAAATTGATTCAACTTAGTTGTGCAATACTTAAATCTTTAGCAATTCATAAGATGCAAACATACTTGGAATTGTGAAAAATATTCTGAATAATATGACAATTTTTGGTGACGCCGCCATTCGAGTGTAAAGGGTTAAAATGCTATAAACAGAGGAAGGAACAGAGTCCTCAGATAGTAGACATTTTTGGGCACTGCGGAGACGATGGTTCGGTTTGTTCCAATCTTCTTCTATAAATATTTGTGTAAATCTATAGAGTACAACTACGAATGTATCGCGTACTTCATTGACAATGACTATATGTATACAGGGTGATCGCGATAATTTATACCAGCGTTTTTTTTTTTTTTTGGTAAAAGGTAAACATTATAAAAAAACCGAAGAGGAGATAGTTGTGGTATATTTTACTAGCAATATGATAGCGTATCTCAATTTTTTGTATTTTTAATATTTTTCTAGAAACATGTGGATATCTTTCTCCGTACACTAGTTTACTTTGCTTCTTATTTTGATGACGTAGATGCGTAGAATAACGATACATAATGATAACGTATGGTTTGGCCGGTTGTTTCGCACAACTGTAGTGAAACTAAAGGAATAAGCTTGTCTTTTCAAAACACAAACATTCACGCAATCAGCGGAAGTCACATTGAACACGAGATGTAGTCTTATCACTACAATATACTAGTAAATACAATATTACCAAATGTTAAATTGTTATGTTTTCACATGTTATGTTTTCTTTTATTTCTGCTGTTGTATGAGCCTGATGACCATAGTATACTACACGGTTGAACTCGTCTCAAGGTTCGTTTTCATTTGACGTAAACAAATATGTAGCATTCCATTTAAAAAAATGAAAGCCACCTTTGTAAAATATAAAAGTAAAAGTAAAATATACTACAACTATCTCCCCTTCGGTATTTCTAATGTTTACCTTTTATAAAAAAAAAAACGCTGGTACAAATTATCGCGAACACCCTGTATATTCCCTATGAGACCGCTGTTTTGCAGGATCGAACAGAAGCCCGTTGTTTCATAAATTCGAAGAGTTCCGTTTCGCGAGGTCAATGGGAACGGTCTCCGTAATGAATTGGGGATGACTAGTGATTTTGAGGCCGCGAGAATGATCGACGATCACGCGACCGCGACCGGCCCGCTCGATGATGAAGCATGCCCGCGCGCGCACAGTGCTCCCGGTGATCGACCGATCATTATCGATCCTGGAAACGAGCGGTTCGGTTCGAACCGGACGCTCCTGAAAAAAGATCGACGGGAAGCGTCGACGTGTAGGTTAGAAAAAAAAAATCGAGGGACGTTGTCCTGCGTGTCCCTGAGCTGGAAGCGAAAAACAAAACGAGTGGCTTTTAGCTAGATTGCGCGCCGTTCCCCCGAGATTGCTACTTTGTAGGCGACGCGAGACCAACTGGAAATTACGTCCCACATGCGTAGATCCGGTAGGTGGGTAATCCTTGGAGCTGAACTACCGAACTGGCCTAATGCGTTTCACTTTTATAGCCGGCGGTGACAAAAATCGTTGCAACCGGCTGCGCCGTCGGTGAAATGCCCTAAAGCGGAGAAGACCATGGCGTTCTCGGTATAGACCGGGAAAAAATCTGATCGAAAGGAAAAATAATCGAAGGAGCGCGGAGAGAGAGAGAGAGAGAGAGAGAGAGAGACAGAGGTCTCCGACCAGTTTCGTTTACCTCGAACTCGAGGTGGAGACGCGTTATTTACGTGTCAATCGACGCGTACGGCTCGGGGAAGCAGACGTGGCAAGAAGAGACACTCGCCGCCTAAAACGGAGGCGCAGTACCGGTGGGCGATTTTTACGGCGAGATACATCCTCGCCGAGGGAAGCTTATACGGCATCGAACCGAAGGAATTCGCCCGTGGGTGCTGCTCCCGTCTGTTCTTCGTCTCCACACGCACAGGCACGCGTGCCCACGCAGGACCGGACTACGGCAACACGCGTGCAACGCGAGTGGTCCGACCGGTATCCGCCATATTTGGCTTTGGGAACAGTCCTGTGAACGACAGAGACGCAGAAATCCACGGGAACCAGTCAAACAGAGCCTCTAGCCTCGGCCAGGATAACGCTCTTCATGGTCCGACAGGACATCTCTTGATATTCACTTCTAGCAATAAGCATTCTGTCCCGGGTCTGCTATTCCTGACGCGTCTGACCACTACCAACCAATTCCACTTCTCGCGAACGCTGGACACGCCAAACTAGAATCTTTCTGCAATTGTTACATTTCAAGAAATTTCACCTAATGCCAAATACTAAACGAACAAAAGAATCTGCAGAAGTGCAACGATCGCCGCAACGGTGTTCCTGGAATCAAACGAGTATTCACTTCTGGCGATAAGCATCTTGTCCCGGGTCTGCTATTTCTGACGCGTCTGACCACTACCAACCAATTCCACTTCTCGCGAACACTGGACACGCCAAACTAGAATCTTTCTGCAATTGTTCCATTTCAAGACATTTCACCTAATGCCGAATACTAAACGAACAAAAGAATCTTCAGAAGTGCAACGATCGCCGCAACGGTGTTCCTGGAATCAAACGAGACAAGTCGAAGACACCTAGCCAAAGCGTAAAATTCCGACAGCGTTATCCGCGTAATGAAGATTTACCACCATTATTTGTTTCGACGTCCACAACCCGTTAGACGCGAAAAACATACAACTGAGGAAAATGTTGATAACGTAGTGTAGAAAAAGAAATGCGCATTACAGTTGTAGCAACTTGTGGTCGGTTTGGTTGAAACGGTCTCCCCGTTTAGGGACACACGCGGCGGATTCACCGTTTAAGAAGCTGCCCCCTGTCTTCGGGGATTTTAACTGCGGCTTTTTATTGCAAAGCGTTTCCACGGTGAATAAGTTTTACGAGGGAATAACTTAGGCAACGCCGGCGCGGATCGTTAAACTGGCGACGAAGAACGGCCACGGGGACGACGCTCGTGTTCGTTCGCCGACGTGCGACCGTTCGCGCGCGCGAAAACTTCTGTGTCAGGGAGCAAGACCTCTGGATGACTGTTTCCTGCAGAGATGATGCGGCGACTTATGCTATATTGGCCATCAACGCCGAGGATTTTTCTAGCTGTGTTTGTCGTCGATGACGGCAGGGAGGAGGTTAGAAAAACGCGTCATGGATCATCGAACGAGACCCAGTTACCTCGTCTGGGAAAAAGTGGGAAAAGACTAGATCGAGCGTATCTGGATCGATCGGTCTGGAAAAAGTAGATCCGTTACGTCAAACACGCGGGACGCCGTAATCTCTGTCTTTATCATCCGTTCGAACGCATCGCGACTTATTAATCATCGAACCGGGAGATTCCTGCAGGAGAAACCCGATTGCTATCGTTTTCACGACCAAATCGATGGCTGCAGTGATCGATCGACCGGTAACTGGGTTTCCGTGCAGATCGAGGATCGATTCGCGCAATTTTCCGAGCTGGGTTTAACTTGCTAGTGCTCAGGTTGTGCACACGAGTACGTGAATACTAGATTTAGGTATTTGTCTCTGGTGATGGCGTGGATAAACAGTCCGAGTCTATCGGGAGTTGCAATCCTGCGTTATTCCTTCTCCTATCTTCATTTCTAGTCTAAACACAATGGAAATACTCCATTCTTTACTGTTGATTGCTTCTCTGACGAATTAATCGCTAGCACTGTGATCTAGAAATTAATAACGCACTTGTTTAGCAGTGTTTGGAATCTTCATTGCGAGTGTAATGCGATGTTTCAAGACAAGAGATTAAAAGGTTGTCTTTGTTACACTATTACAAGTCTATTTATACTGCAGAGGATCTTTCACTGTACTGTACTTTCTTTAAAAGAATTTTCTCGGTATTATTCCTGCGTTTACAATGACTGTTTTCTTCGTACGAATGTGCAATATACTATACAAATTTTTTATGCACGATGAAGTATGAATAGCGGTATTGTGACTTTATCTCGTTCCCTATCTTTTCGATTTCTCGAGCTAACGGTGTGCCTGATGAGTTTACAGGTGATAATTCTCTGGTGGTCGAGCAGAAGAGTATAAGTCAGAATCATTACGCGTGCAGAAGAGCACACTGAACACTTCGAGTGCCCATTCAGCAGGCTAAAAAATTCCACGAAAATAATTTATTGAATTAAATAAAAATCGAAAAGTTAAGCTCTAGAAACTGCACCCTCCATTTTGCAGATCTTAAAATCCAAATTTGCTACCGTATGGCACTAAAGCTGTTAAAAAAGAAAAATCCTTGCAGTATTAACGATTTTGCGAGCGATTTTACCACCGGCACTAATTGTGATTCCTATTATTTCGACGGAAAATTCGTGTTTTACATTCAAGTCTGGCCATCATAGTTTGATTACAGTGGTTATTCGCTGGATGCAGAATACGCGAGACCTCCGAGGCAAGGGTATGGTCTCAATTTCAATGTCGATCGACAACAAGGATCGTTCGAATTTTTCCAACAGCCCCGCTCCGTTTAACGATCCTCGCGTACCTCTATTTTGCGCTCTGAATTTCCTCGGAGCTCGTCCAAGCCCCGCAACACGCCAATTACTTCTCCCCGCAGATTCCCGGTGTGGTCCCGAGCAAAAATGAATGAAAATGGGCCTGGGTGGATAGGTCTGGGTTAGGTTTGCTGAAAACCGGAGTGCCGCTCTTTTTTGGCGTTTTCTCCCGCGTCTCTTTCTTTCTCTCTTTCTCTCTGCGATGTCCAACGTCCTCGGCGCAGATTGGCAACCGGTTTTCCTATGGCCTCTCCCAGTCGATTCCTCACTCCCACTCTCACTCCCACCATCCGATTCCCATTCCTGCGAACACACTCGCATTCTCGGAGTCCTCCTTGTTCAGGGCCGACGCGTTGCACCGTTCCCCTTTTTCCCTTTTTCATCCCTTTTTTCGTTTCGAATCGCTCCAGCGGAGACGTTTCGCCTGAAACGGACCCGTCTTTTTAGTTTTTCTTTTTTCTTTTTTCTTTTTTCTTTTTTGGACGTGGTTCCACGAAGCCTCGGGTTTCGCGGAGAAACGGCTACGACACTGGCCAAGACACCCACTCTATTCACTTTTCCGCGAATGCTTGTTTTGCATACAAGAGTGGTCGGCGAGGCGATGCCTTGCAATTAAATGCCCGGCGACCTCCGCGTCGAGAAAGCTGCTCGCTCGAGTCGGTGACTCACTCTGCTGCTCACTCTGCGGGCCTGAGAAATCCAGAATTGCTACCAGTCGATGGACTTAACACCCTTTGCCCTGCGTACGTTCTCCAGCTTCGTTCCAGCAGGGGGAGTGCATTTGCACTGCGTATACAGTCACTGGCAATAATATTCCGACACTTTTAAAAAGACCAGAACTTTTTTCATATCGGACCATACCACTTGGATTCTTTTTTAGAAGTTAGAACATTTGTTTCAGTACGCGAAGTGAAAAAAGATTTCTGAAAGTTACTTTTTACAACTCTGTTATGTGGGCCTGCATTAGAAATTTTTAAAACACGTTTTGCAGATCTGCGTCAATTTATACATTCTTCTTACAAATCTTCAGAATCTACAACATGTATTTTTAAAATGTTTACCTTGTAGAGTAGAATCGTTCTACGCACAGATTAACCATCAGACTTGCTAGAATAAATTCTTTGTGAACACAGAATGCCAATTAAACTCATCACGATAAAATCGTTTTCCAGACAGACTAAATTGGACCTGGTAGACTAGTATCATTGCGAGGACTCATCGACCCTGCCAGAGCGAAGTCCTCGCCCAGACACGCTGACCGTAAGAGGTTAATAAATTGAGACTTGTTCCTTCCGCCTTCGATTGTTCGGAATTATCGGGCCAGACGGCCGTTGTCCGAGAACTCCGACGCTCACGCGAATCCTGTCGCGTTTTTCTTTCTTTTCCTTCTGTACAATGTCGAGAGCACGATCAGCGACCGGACAGGTTCGGACGACCGTAAATCTTCGCCGCACGACTCGTAACGCCGAAATGATAGCGAGTTAATAACGCCCCGGGACAGTGAGACGCGTCACGCAAGCCACCCGACCATTCCATCGCCATAATCGCTCGGTAGCGGCGAGAAGAGACGCGTGTGCGCAACGTGCGGGGCCTCCAGCTCCTCGGATACGTCACTGACCGACCCTTGGTACTCTCGTTATTCCTCATTCCTAGCCACGTGTTTCTGCGGATCGCGAAACGCACGAGATACGAGAGCCTGCCGGCTTTGCTCTGCGTGGATCCTCGACTCGCGAGAATATTATTGTTCTTCCTCTTACTCGGACGCATCCATTATCATCCGACGTTTCTTTCCTCTCTTAACTATTCCCCCGCGATTTTGTAAAAAAAAAAAAACAACAAAGAGACAAATACATTTTCTACGAGATAAGACCCAAAAACATCGATGACCCCTCGGCGAGAAGGAATAATATTCGAAATTGATAAATTTTGTTTCAATATTACAGGGCAGGTGGTAAAGCAACACCTGAAAGTGTCTGTTTCGAAGCTGGCTCGAGAAGGAAGACCTCAAATTCAATTACAGCATGATTCCCAGAGACGATGTTGAAGATTCCTTGGACACAAAGTGGCAGGTATCAACGCGTGCGTGTACAATCTGGCAGAGAGAAATGGGTACGAGCGGAGATGAAGCACTCGAAAGCAAGAACCAGAGGAGAGTATCCTCTCTCTGATTCGCATTAACAAAATTGCGTTTCCAGCACGATAACTCAATTACGCAAGGAGAATCTTCGTGCGTTTCAGAAAGGGGGTTTTCGCGTGAAACCGCGAGTTGCCCGAGCGTTTTATCTCCCGCCACGGAGCTGTGCGGGCTGCCCGGTTGATTTTAATCGGGGCTCCGGCTCGATTTATTCCGTGATTGAACGCGTTTCTTGCGTCACGCTCGATCTCCGGGCGTTTTTCATTTCCCCCGGCGCGGCCCCGCTGTTGAACACAGGGTTGTACGAAGAAAGAGAGAGAGAGAGAGAGAGAGAGAGAGAGAGAAAATCAAGAGAGATCCATCGGATCGATGCGATTTTCTACAGTGTTGCGGGCCGTGCACCACGGCCATTCCAGTTTTGTTCGTCGTCGCCTGAAATCGACGGCGCGGCTTGTATCTTTATCGAGGTAGCCGGCTGTCCGCAGCTCCACCCCCCTTTTAGTCCTCTCTCACGACGATAAGGAGGATGCACACGTATACGAGTCGCGCGCACACACGCGCGCAACGTGCATTCTGTTTCCCCACCCACCGGGGGAAATAAAAGTACCGGAGTCGGGGCTCTATAATTCCAGCTCTTAGAGCGTCCTAACAGTTACCTTCTCTCGTAGGTTCCGTAAGCGTTCCACGGGGAAGACGAAACACACGCACGGCAACGAGAGTGAACAAGTTAGCTCGAATTTCACCTTCTCTTTCCTCGATTCTACTGCCCACGTGCAAGGAATCCGAACCGAGGAATGCCGGGGAGGATCGACACGAAAACCAGCTCCGCCTCTGGCCCCGACGAACACGGATCGGGGAAAACTGTTTTCGAATGACGCCACTGGCCCTAATGACTCTAGGAGCCTCTCTCCGTCGAGGAACGAGGGTTCCTTGCCCTGGGAACGTTCCAGGTTGCTCCGGAAGCAGTAAACGTGGCCCCGGAAACGGTCCAGATAGAAATTCCAAAGAAATTGACATGAAAATCAGCTATCAAGCTTGTTCTATCTACTCTGAACTGAGGAAAATTGTATTCACATGACTGGAGGGTCCGCTGCATGGAAGAGCAAGGGTTCTTTGGCCTGGCAGCGCTGTAGCTTGTTCCAGGAGCAATAAACAACAAGCAAAGTAGCACCGAGATGTTCTACGTAGTCCCTGGGGGCAACGATTCAGGGCCAATGTTGTCCGAGGACGAAAAGATTCTCGATCTTTCATCGATGGTGACAGAAGATCGTATATCTTACTCTCTATGTGCAAAGTAGGCGTGGCCAGCCTTGAGTGGGCGTGGCGCCGATGCTCTCGATTTCCATAGAGTCTGGGCAGTGCTCCGGGACGCAATCTGTATCTATATCTGTGTTTATCCTTTTTATCCTGTTTCTAATGCTATGGAAGGACTCGTTGCAATTGTAGGACGTTCTTTAGGCATCTTTCGTTTTAATACAATTTAAATATCAATTGTAGCGTCAGCTATTTAAAAGATTTAATTTTAGACGATTGTAGAATGGTTTTCGAAAAGTCCTATCTTTTTGCTGGGTTTACACGGATAACAGAATCTCTTTAGACTGCTAAGACCTCAAAAGAAATGGCTTCTCACGAGCCCTCAAAGACCACTAAGTCGCTTAACGGGTTACCAATGGCTTTCTACAACCGCTGAACAAGTTTTTCTTAAAAATTGCAGGTCATCAAAGGTTGCCATTACGTCGATACCTATTGTGAGTCCATATAGATCCATCAATCGTCCGAATTTCATTGAGATCGCGGGGGTCCAAGCTCCCAGCACCCCCCACGAATGCCCTTCTCGATTACACGGGCCCTTCACAGTCGGATAATCAATTTCTCCGCGAGTTCTCAGCGTCGGCGCACCGAGAAACGCAGGAAGAAAATCGATCGCGGTCGATCGTGCGCCGGTGGATCGTGGCCATTAAGCCGCGCCGAGGAATTAACTCGAAAAAGCGATTCGCTGCGAGAAAGCAATAAGGAACAATATGTCTTCCATTCGATTCCGCAAAAACGACGCACGGCTGGATCAAAGCGCGCCTTCTCTATAGATCCTGTCCTTCTCTTTTCCGTTCGTTCTCTCCTTCTACCGAGGAGCGTGAGACGGGCTTCTGACTAATTCTACGCGCAATCGAAACTGCCATTTTTGTCTCTCGAGCCCGAAAAGGACGGCTTTGTTCGGAGAGCACGGTGACGCAATGGCCGCTGGAACAACCGAGATTCGCGGGGATCGTGTGATTCATCTGCGTTATTGTTCGCGATTAAATTGCACCGGTCTCGAGGCTTTCGCGCGCTATTATTAGACCCCTTACGCAATCCCTCCTTTTCCGTTTGCGAAAGCGCTGCGCAACGATTCCGCTCCGTGGTTCACCTCTGGTGTCAATCAGATGCACCTGGATCCCGGAGCAACAACCCAAATCTACCTTCTCGATCAAATTCGCGCGAACATTCCTCCCCGTTGAATTGTCGACATGTTTATTTATGTTGCTCCTACGATATGGCTCCTTGCTCTAGAATTTGTTGTAGAGCCGTTGTATATTCAAACGATAGAAATAATCTTTTCTACGATCCTACCAGAACGACAAAGAAGTTCTATTTATGCGTAGAGTAAATTGCAAGGGGCCAACTTGTTAGAGAACTAATTACCAGAATTGAGTATTCCGACGGAAAGATTTACAGTGCAAACAAAGATGCGAGAAGGGACAATGAAACAATAGAAGAAACAATGGATTAGAAGGTGGAAGTCAATCGTGAGTGGACCGCGGATCTTCATGGAAAATCAAAATTTTCTTCGTCAATTGTAAGTCGCAGGAGCCAAGTACATTTCTTTTCTTCAAAAAATTGTGTATACAGCTGAAAATAATATATCGGACACGCTGAAATTATTTTCAATTGCAAAGCAACCGCTTTTCCAGGCAACTACGAAGACAAAGGAAGAGAAAGGAAAAACAAAAATCGTGTAGAAAGGATTAACGCGGAATGTGGCACCTCGCGAGTAATCGTCGGCGGCCAAGCGAATTCTAGGCGGCGGATGGTGGCAGCATGATTCCCCGTCAACCCGGCAACAAAAGAGCCCGCAATTACCCTAAGCGTCGCGAACCTAGAATAGCCGGCGTTCTGTCCGCGGTTCGCACGATTTTCCGGGAGCCGGGAGAGCAGCCCGGGATTCCGGGAAACAGGTAGAACGCGAGATCCGTGAGATCGGGAAGCGAGTCGCGGTGATCTCTGGCGAGTGAACGTCTGTCGGCCTTGAGCCGCGCATCCGCGTCCACGTGACGCTTCGAGAACCTCGAAATTCAGGCAACGAGAGTCTCCAAACCGCACAAAGCAACTCCCAGTCCAACCAGGACGACTTGTTTTAATATTCGTGTCGTTGCGGGCTGCGCGAAAGGAAACCGAGACACCTGAGCGACCAGAAACCAGCGTTACTGCACTAAACCACGAAAAATCATTCCGAAATCAAGATGACGTAAGCTAGACGACTGCTTGCCATACTTTACGAGCCGAAAATTTTGGCGCAGAACCAGCCAGTGCAATTCTAATCTTTTCCGCATATGAATACAAAATGAACTAAGATGGACTAAGATAGGTAAGAACACCTCGATGAGAAACCTGTACCGCTTTCAAGCTTTGTCTCGACGATATTCCAACATGAAAACACGAGTATACCCGCGATCGGTCCGTACAGTGTTAACATTCGTCCTGAGCTGCGGGAATGGAAAACGAAACACCTGAGCGACCATAAACCAAATTGAAAGTCAGCGAACGTATCATTCCACGTTTCCTCTTAACGGAGCTCTTCACACTCAACTTATCACGTTCCACGGCTTGTACAATGTTGCTGCGACTCTTTCATTATCTCAACAAGAAGAATCTCGATTTAAGAGCACTTCAAAATTCACTCGGAATCGTAGAAAGAGTATATGGAACGTTCGAGGAACCATAAACGAAGCTCTGTTTCGCACCGTGTGAAGATTCAAAGGTTCAATGGCTAAGCGATCGCAGTAGAGTGCATTCTTGTGCATTCTCTCCACAGTGGCCGGTTCGGAGAGTCTGTTCAAGACTTTCCTGGTGTCTCCCAGCAAAACACTGCTTCAGCCGAATTCCATCCTGTTTCTTTTCGCTCTTGGAGTCCGGGAATCATCGTCGAGGACCTGGTGGAAGGGACTCACCGTTCGCACGAGCCGCAGCGAGCGCACATATCCAGCAGAGCAGCAGCCTCCAGCATGATGATCCAGACTCCATGACCGATCCACTCGATCGCGATCACTCGACTGCGCGGGGAACCAAGGCGAAAAAAAGGCGAGGAGAAGGATTAGAAGGGAGGGAGAAGGGAGGAAGAGGAACGGAGATTTTTCGGTTCAACCGCGAAACAGTCTCATTGAGACGGTGTTAAAATGGCGACCTCCACGGAGGACCCTACTCGCGACGATGATCGTCCTTGCGCGGTTCTCACTGTACCGTGGTGGTTTCTCCGTCTGTCCACGACGAGAAACGGAGGGGCAAGGAACGAGCGACCGAGCCGAAGATGTTCTCCGTGCGAGAACCAGAGAGACACTGACGGGGCCCCGGCGGGAGAGTTCGAACCACACCGACACACACAGGGCCCACGGGGCCGGACGTCGACGCGGAACGGGGCAATATCTTTTTAACGGCGCGCACGTGAGCGCCTGCCTCGATCCTAGTCTGCTGCATCAGGCTCCTTTCGGCCCTTCGCAGACTCGACGGTTCCTCCGAATTCTTCCCCATGCTTCAGCTCGATCGTAAATCTGCCGAAAGGATGTTTGCGATCCCAGCAATCGAAACTCTGCGGGATCACTGCTCTGGTCTACTGGATCCCTCGAAATAACTGGTTTTGGGACTTACCGAATTCTGTTCGCCGAACAATCTCAATTGCCGGTTAATCTCCGCTGAGTAGTCGGTGGGGAGAATTGGTGTCGAAACAGTTAGGATAATGAGGAATTAAGTTCCATGAAACACAATAGTATCGAAGGATATTACGTTTATCTCGTGCAAGCCGCGCTAGAATTACGATGATTTTATTCAACACTAAACCTACCGACACTTCTTGTATTCCTACCGTTCGCGCTCAAAATGACCGGTCTTTAAAAAAAGTAATACTAAAGTAACACTAAACCTACCAAGCACAAAACATATAAAAGTGACACGTCTTATAGAAGGCAGAAGATTGACTTTACTTAAACTTTGTACGATTTTCATTATAATATGTGCTTAAATAAAGAAGTCAATTCAGTAATTTCCTATGAAAACCGGTAATTTTGACCGTGATAGGTTTAGTGTTAAACGTAGATAATAGTGAATTTGTTGCTGAATGAATTAGCAGACGAACAACTTCTATAAAATGAAAATGCAAATTTATTTTTATATAATTTCATTTTGTATTGTGTCGTTCACGTTTGCGGTTTAGATGTATTGATAGCGTCTCATTCAATAAGGCGGCTCATTTATTTTGAGTCGGCCATGCCACATTGACAATAGCCTTTCTTTTATACTGATTGTTTAAGTTTAGAAAAGTAAACACCATATTATCTCGTGCGGTCAAACTGACCGGCTGCCGTAGGTAGAGCAGACTACATATATTTCTTGGTAAAAGAAACATAAAACGAGAAATAAATACTGAAGAGTACATTGTATACATACTTTCAGAAGTGTGGAAAGGTCGATTTGACCGGCCGCGATAGGTTCAGTGTTAATAACGATTAAAGATGTGGTGTTAAGCCAAACAGATAAACATTGACTTGCACCACTTTAGCATTAAAGAGCTCATTTGTGCTCGGTCTGACTACTAAACGGATCGATCCCGAGGATCGATGGGCGGGCCGTTGCGAAGGGAGGTTGGCCCCCTCTGCTCCAGTATTAACAAGCCGCCGTTTTAGGGTCAGATTATACCAAACACTGCCGACAGAATTTGTTAACCCTGTTTTTGTGTTTAGCGTTTATATACCCTCAGCGCCTGACCTGCCTGGTATAATTTGACCTTTAGGGCCCCAATGGCTGATCCAATATTTCCCCATCGATTTACGATGCCCGTGGAATTGATTATCCTCGCGGATCCTTCTTAGGATCCTTAATCCCAGCGAACAAGGGAAAGAGAAAGAGTATAGTACGTGGGCGTGCGTGTTCGAGAGAAGGCCGGTCGTGAGTCAGAGTCCAAAGTGGACTGTGCAAACGCGTTCGGCAAACCTGGAGAACTGGTCGTCGTCGCGTTGTCTGTTTACCAGGTGAAATCTTCCCTTGGAAATCTACCGACGGAGTATAGTCACTTTTTTTTACTTCTATTTATAGCTTTCCGGTGCGCGTCGCAGCCGGCGCCGTGGTCGAGCCACGAACCGGAATAAATAATTGGAAATCAATGGGTACGGGGCCCCGGCGAGTATAGAGGAGACCGATGATTTACGGCTGTTGGCGTTCGATCGATAATTAATTATTGCATTACCCCGCGGAGCAGCCGGGTCAACGAAACCAAAGCGAGGCGAGGCCTCTGTCGGCGGAGGGGGACTCGCATAAATTTATTCGACCGATGGCTGAACAGCCTTGGGGCTTTGCAGGCCCAGACCAACGGATGTCTGCAGCCGCGACGTACGCGCGTCGCCTAAGCCGAGCCTCCTAAAAAATCACACAGTAATCAATACCACTTGCAGTACAAGCTAGTTCAATTTACGTCACTTCTAAAAATCAAACTGTGACTAGACTGCGGATGTTTATGCAAAACAAATACGCACCAATTTCAAGATACAGGAACTACGCAGGTATTAATATCTTTGCCTAATAATTTTAGTGAATAATGAAGAAAATTTTCATTGAGCCGGTCGCAAGCAAGAGACACTTCCAGACCAAATGAAGCAAAAATTTTGAATTTAGGTGCCTGTGCTTTTTTTCTACGATTCTCCCATTCATGAGAAAAATCGAGTACCATGCAGAGTGCCGTTCGTGTCAGTTCGTGAACGCTCGTGCATGTTCGTACGGCACCTGGACGAGCCACGGCATCGCGGCGGGTCCTTCCAGGTGAAAGTGTCCATGGATTTCGTAACGAGCCGTACCGATACCGATTACGTTCGCGAACGAGAAATCGTTTCGCTTGGTAACGACCGTCGCGGTTACGGGCTAATTGGGCCCGTTCCTCCGCGGCTGCCTCGCAAATATTCGATAATTAAAGCGATCGCACGGAACAACGTTTCCGGCAACGCGTTATCCGATGGATCCACGCCTATCTGGCGACCGGATCGTGGCTAATACTCGGCGACGTTACCTGGATGGATAACTGTCTGGTCCTCGTCCGATTTACTTGTCAATTAGGCTGCCATTGTGCCGGGCCCACCTTAAATCCCTCGAGCTCCTCCCGCAGCAATATCTAAATAAAATCTCGTTCGATTCAACGAGCATCGAAACGAGTACCCCATTAATTGCCTCATTTACGCCGCAATTAGCCCGACGATGAACCGTGAGCCGACTCCGGTGAATTCAACCGCGGTGAATTTGCCTGACTCCTCATTTCCAATTCTAAACTCATAGGCGCAGAGAGGTCGCCCGGTAAATAAATAAACTGGAAGACGGCTGCGGAGAGAATCGCCCGATTAGGATTCGCGCGAGAGTGGGATGTGTCTAGAGGCTCGATTGTTTTTTCCGTTTGTGTCGGGGCGATAACGATCGCGTACGCCGCTCGTTTACCGATCCGGAGTCCCGTTAATCGCCGACGAAACCGACTCTTCTCGAAATCCTCGTTCAAACGAGCTAAACGCGTGTTCTCGGAAGTCCCAAGATTTTTGACTCGGTCGATCTCGAAGTCGATCGTCGATTTCACCGATCGGCGAAGGTCGTTCCACGGAAGCGACAACTTCCACAGGGCCCCGGGCTCATTAGGAAGACCCGTACTTCTTCCTCCGGGATAACCGTGGATGCTAATTATAAACCGCGGCATAATGAAATCATCTCAAGTGCCTGCGCGCGCCTCGCGAGCTCGCTGACTTCCTTGAGAACTTTTTCAGCCGGGCCTCGAGAGAAACACCTTTATTAACGGCACGACAACAAGCCACCCGGGAATTAGGTTCGTGGGATTAGCTGGCTCGAGTGATTACGACAAATTGTCCGTTAATCGCCACGACCTAGCCATCCAAGCCATTCCTGTTCCCCTTGTTTATTTTTCTGATCTCTATTAGTTTATTCAATTGTTCCAACAATCTACGCGACAGCTCCTAAGTTTGAAGATAGCAAATCGTCTACAATCTAGAGGAAAGTGTCCTAATCTGGACCAATGACCTGGAAAATCTGTAAATATTGTAAATCCTAGAACTGAATTTTGAAAAATTCGATTTTTCACTTGTACTAGCAATGGGCACTATTTTTAATCGTAGCTCACGGCAATAATTGATTTTGATGAAATTTTCAGCATGCATCTACATAATAGACGCAAGTCTAAAACTATTGAAGTTTTCCTTGCAAAGCCTGCACTATTTTCTTCACAATTCCAATTAATTGCAATTTCTCAAAAATTATGCGAAACAAAAATATTCTGTGTTAATTGCGAAAGTGTAGAATCTTGCTTCTCAAGAAAGCTCAGCTCCCTTCCTCCAAGCACAGAAAAAGTTGTTCTGTCTTCAGCTGGTAAACTGTTCATCATGCGAGTCATTGTACGTGGTCCCCACTGGACAGGATATTGAAACGGCCTTCAGGAGCAGGTCCGGGAGCTACGGGACAGCATATATTTTTACAAAAATAAATACACGACGTTCAACGCCCTCTCGGTTCCTACTGGTAACCATACGACCTATGTACAAGCCACGATCCACGTCTCGCGATCGTCGATCACGATCGCTGCTACAAGGTGAATCGTGGAACACACGAAACTCAAAAGGATTCGCATAACGCTCTACTGAAACGAAGCTTCTTTCTTCCCCGGTCACGCTAGAATGCCGAGGGACAAGGTGATTAGGATCAAAGGCAGGCTAATCGTGAATCTAGTCGACGTATCGAACGCGTTCTGGTTTAAGGTCTGACACTGCGAGCTGCGGAAGTGCTTCACGTTCCCTTCGGAGTCCCTAGCCAGGACACAGAGCTCGTACTTTGTCCTGGACTTCTGCAGGTCATGGATCTTGAAGGATCGCTCGCTGTAGACCAGGTCTTTCTCGATGGCCGACTTGCTGCTTCCGGTTTCGCGCACCACCACGTAGAAATCGCCGATGTCTTCTCTGGATGTGACGTACCAAGTCGCCTTCCAGCTCTTGTCGTCCTCGTTGCTGAAAATTCGAAGCGTTGGCAGTGACGTTTACAATGTTTATAGAGTGCTAGGAACTTTAGATTTTTAGACTACTTGTCTAGCATTAATAATATTTTACATTCTAGTGTAAAGTAGTTTTACTGTTTAGGGCTAATAGATACGCACTATTCGATGTCCCGATACTTTACATCAGGAGTGATGTCATATTCAGGATATTCTTTCACTTCCCTATCTCCGCAGCCCATCAGGTCCTCGGTGATGTCAGAAATGGGTTTACCAATCAGGAAGTTTGGACTCTGACAAGTGACGTTTCTCCACTCTTCTGGGATTTCCGTGTGAGTGTTCAGCCACCGCTTCAGGGGCCTAGCATAGCAGTCGCAGTGCAGAGGATTTCCTATAAAATATATTTCATCTTGCATTTACTCTCACTCTGTAGACTTAATCAAAATTCAATTTAAAAAACAGAAACGAATTTTTGAAAGCATTAGGAAGTCTCCTTTATGGAAACTACACATTGTCATCTAGAATGGACTGTGGATCTTCGTGCAAAACTTTCTACATTCAGTGTAAGAAACAGGAGCTACAATTTTCTTTTAATGTCTTATCCAAAATGGATAACAGATACAAAAAACAGTAAAAGCATTAGAAGCGTTTGAAACTATTATATTATTTCTAGCCTATTCAGTCTGTCAAGAAGGAAAATTAATTTTCATTTTTGTTTGTTACAATTCAGGCGGAAAATTTTTATTTTCCATAAAAACCGCGGTCTGCTTATCACAAATACATCAAATGTGTGGTCTAGTTTAAGACTGTGAACTTGTTAAATGTTTCCTTGTTTTCTTTACCTGCGTAGTCCAGTCTCGTCCCGTTCTTTATAATATTCATGAACGCATCGTTGAACACACCGATCTCGTTGGACCTGACATCGAGGACCTTCAAATTAGGCAGCGGCAGGATTTTATTCAGAGGTATATGACTCAGATGATTATGACTCAGATGCAGATTAGTCAGATTCACAGGTGGGTTGAAAACGTCCGGTTCAGAGGAGATGTCGTTGATCTCATTATACGACAGGTCCAGCGTCTGTAGCGCCGTTAGATTCCCAATCACGTCTATCGTACCAAAAGCTTCCATTAAAAACGCTCACACGATTATTAGACTGCGGATGTTTAGCAAAATAAAAATTGTCTATATCAATTACAAGAGGCAGGGACCAAGTAGAAATTTTTTTTTAATGATTTTAATAAGCTGTCGATAATGCTGATTTTTGTCATAAATGCATAAAATCTACTGATTATTTATCGCTTCATTACTCACATCTTCTAACATCGTTGATATTATTGTGGCTGATGTTGAGGACTTGAACCTTCTTGGTTCCAGTAGTCAGCTCAAAAGTTAGGACAGGCATGGTGTTATACGATAAATCGATCTCCTTCAGCCTGTAAGGGATCCATGGATCGTAAGGGAATGTTTTCTTGGTGATGAAGGAGATCTTGTTGTGACTGAGATTGACCCTCTCGAGGGACAAACAATCATCTAACAAGCCATGTGTCTTGTTATCCAGGCTCTCCAATTTATTGTGCGAGAGATCAAGCGTTCTCAAGGACACGAGACCTTGGAAAGCTCCGTTCGGAATGCGATCGAGGCGATTATCCGACAGATTCAACGTGAGCAGCTGCAGCAAGCCTTCGAAAGCTCGAACGTTCACATTTCGAATCTGATTGTGAGCTAAGTTCAGCTCGAACACTATCGGCAGGCGCCCGAACGCCGCTTTTCCCAGCTCCGTTAGCTGATTGTCCTGAAATCGATACGCACGCTTAGTACATCGGTTGCAGTATCAAAGGATTCTGTTAGCGTCTACTACCTGCAGATGAAGATATTGCAGGCTGGTTAGGGTACTGAGCGCCTCCCACGGCGGCTTCGTGATGTTGTTCGATTGCAGATAGAGGGACCTCAGGGTCAGCAGGTTCTCGAAGCAGCCGTACTTCAGACTGTCCCCTAATCGGTTCTTCGAGATGTCCAAGGACAGTAGAGCGTTCATCGAAGGCCATACTTCGGTGGTTGGGATCTCCTCCAGCAAATTCTCCGAGAAGTCTAGGTACCCCAGAGAAATTGGCAGCTGGAAGATCTTTGTCAGGCGGTTGTTCTTCACTGTCAAGATTCTAGGACACAACCGTAATTTTTTTAGCCGACTACTCCTCTGGTTTATGTAGACTAAATTTCTATCGATTCTGCTGATCACCTGCAACTTGGTAGTCTGGTTAAACTGCCTCTAGCGACGTCGTTCAGCTGATTGTGGCTCATGTCTAGTTCCAGAAGCGTAGGCAGCGGCCCAAACGTGGAGGGTTTGATCTTTTCCAAGGAGTTGTGCGACAGGTTCAAGAACCGAAGGCTGAACAGGGTCTGGAAGATAGCGTTGTGGATCTCTGACAGGTTATTGTGGGACAGATCGATCGTATGGAGCTCGTACAGCTTTGGGAAGGTCTGACGGGGCACCGAGTGGATCAGATTGTGGGAGACATTCAGGACCTTCAGGCCTGTCATGTTGTGCAGCGGGACCTGCGATGATCAAGAACCATATTCTATAGATTCCTTAATTATTTGAGATTTAATAGTGTTTTTGTTTCGTTCTAAACGATACCTGGTTCAGGGAGGTCAATTGATTGTAACTCAATTGCAAGTCGGTAGCATAACTCGTGCTGTCGAACGAGAACTTGGAGATGTTCTCCAGTTTATTGTGGCTCAAATCCAGGACCGTCATGTTCACACAGTTCTCGAACGCTCCGGGTTCTATCTTCGAGATCTCGTTGTGAGATAGATTGATCTTTGCCAGATAGAGGTCCTTGAAGGATAGCTTCTCGATCACTGTGACGAAGTTCTCCGAAACATCCAGCACCTAGAAACCAGCAAAATAGAGGATGCTAGAACCCCTCTGAACGATAAAAAGTTCGTACCTCGGCGAACTGGAGCTGACTGAACATCTGAAAGTCGATCTTCTTGATGAAGTTCCTGGCTAGATCGATGGTCCCTATCCTGGTAACCGGGCCAAAGGTTCCTCTGCCCACATCGTTGATCTGATTGTCGCTGAGGAACAGTCTGATCAAGAAACGCATGCCTCGGAAGGTGTTCGAGTCGAGTTTCCTGATTTTATTGTGGCTCAGGTTGAGCACTTTGAGCAGAGAGTTCCTCGCGAATGTTCCTCTGGCGACCAAGAAATTGAAGAGAGGTGAAACGAGAGATCAACTTCATTAACACTAAACCTAGGTTTAAACCAGTAGGTTTAGCGTTACAGATCCAGGTTCGAAGTGGTTCGATACCTCTTCAAGTCAGAGATCGCGTTGTGGGACATATTGCACCAGCCCATCTTGGTCAAATCGGCCAGGTGGGAGCCGTCCAGTTTGTTGATCAAATTGTGAGAGAGATCCAGGTATTCGGTGTCCCTCAGTCCTTTGAACTGGTTCCTCTTTAGCTCTTTGATCTCGTTACCATGCAGATCCAGCCTCTTCAGCTTCTTTAAAGGCGTCAACGCCTCCACAGGCAATGAGGACAGAGTCCCTGCAAAAAGCAAAATAGAAAGCCTCGGGGAAAACTACTCTGCGGTTTCCTTTCGCGAAAATCAGTACCGTTACTAATCTCCAGTTTCTCGATTTTTGCGGCCGCGGAGCTCTCGGTGAACGCATCGACAGGTAACGTAGACATTCGATGACCTGCAATGCTGAGGATGCTGAGATTCCCCAGGATTTGTAACGCTTCTCGTGGAAATTTCTCCAGGGTGCTGTTCACGACGTATAGCTCTTGCAACGTTCTGTTCACGCCGAGGAAACTGTGCTCCTCGATCAGTCTCAGCGGCGTGTCGATGAAGCTCAGCACTCGAACGTCCAGAGGGTACAGCGCCGGTCCGTAGAAGCGTCCTTGTAATCGACGATGATCGTAAAACAATGGCGCCGAAGCGAATTCTGGGAGTTCAGGATCGGGTGGCAACTCACCTATGTTACATTTGTACAAGACGAGTTCCTCGATGGGCATTCCCTCGTTGCCCAGGTTCGAGAACGCCAGGCTGAGACTGGCCAAATTAGTGTTCTCGCAGCGAATGTAAAGACCCCTGTCGCTGCCCCGAAGACACACGCAGGGGTAAATGTACTTGGTCTCCCTGGGACACCTGAACCGTGGCCCAGGTGGGACGTACACGCCCATGGTGGGCAGGACCAAGGTACACAACAGCAACGGGAAAAGGAGGATCATCTGCACGACAAACAATTAAGATCGCAGAGATTTGTCGTCGTCATTCTTAACGCTAGGTTTACGGCACTCGTCAAAATGACGCGCTCTAATTTCTAATATTTTTAATCTGCGATTATTGAAATTGAGTATGTGTCATAAACAGAATGGCTGAAAATTGAATGGACGCATTCTTGTTATTTCCACACAATAATGTAAAACAGACAGTTTCAGTGCTGTAACTATATGGGAATTATTTTCCAGTTAGCTTATATGAAAATTAATTCCGAAAGGACTCGATTTAGACCTAACAGCGGGGACTGTAATGAAGTTCGCAGCTCCTGTTAAACTCTCATTCCGTTCGACGCGCGAGTGTTCACCCGCGATGAAAACGGCAACGGTAATTAATCCGCGCGCTCCGGTATAAATTTGATTAGTCACCGGTCCTGTTGTAATCGCACTATTTTGCGCGAAACGTGAGAAAGTTTTCTGCGAACATGCTCGCCGATTCGCCGCACGATAACGCGCTTATAGATTGCCCGGGGCAATTAAAATTTTCCCCGATTCGAAACGAGATCCGCGGGATCGATCGAGTCGCGATTTCCTCGTCTGGGAACCGTGAAGAACGTTTTGAAACCGCTCGATCGAATGAACGATATTCGGTGTCGACGTTCCACGTTTGGGGACATTTGGGGGATAGCGAACACTCACACTGAAAAACATTACTGCTGGAAGTGCTGCTCTGGCTTGAGAGCCACTGAACCACGCCTACCGGCTTCAACCCGCGCCCATTCTGCATGGAAAGAGGAAGATAATGTTCTTAATGAAAGAAACGAATAATTTTAGATTTTTTACTGATATAAATTGCTCTGGGTAGAAGTGGAGAGCAAAGAGGCCACGCCCACTCAAGACAGGTTACGCCCATTGAAAGCAAGTACCGCCTACTTTGTACATAAGAAGGAGGAGATAAACTTCTAGCGTTTTCTTTTATGTCTTTTGCTTCTAAGAGTTGCTTTCACAGTAAATCTAGAGTGTTCCCAGGGTCCGAGAGACATTACTGTTCACGTATAGTTTAGATTAACGAGAAATTCATCAGTGGATCTTCATTTAGGAGTAACTCTGTATTATTGTAACGAGTGAGAATCATACAGCTGGATGTTTAGGGGATACGAATAGCCCTGGGCACAGATTGCTCTGTGTTGCACTAGCCTGGCTCCGCAAAGATCGGGAGCAAAGAGGCCCCGCCTACTCCGCACAGATGAAGTGGAATATAAGACAGTTTGCCTCTGTTGTTTTTTGCGCTGAAGAATAGCTCTCGGGGCAAACGTAGAACAGTCCCAGCGTTGGTTGCGCAAGGCGGAGATAAAAGGAGAATTTCGTGGGCGCGTCGTCGACGTCGAGGCGCGACTAATTCGTTCGCGGACCGACGATCATGGTCCGAGACGACCGGACGACGGGATGGAATGGGACGGGACGCAGCACAGCGCGGTAGAAACAAAGAAAGTCATAAAGAGACGAATGACCTCGTTGCCGGCCGCTTCCTTGGGCCGTCCACGAGGATTCGCGTGCAACCACCCTGTTATCCTCCGCGTATCTTCACCGAGAGGTGATCTCGGCTGACAATTCCGCCCACGAGGTCGTCGCGATGCAAGATAATTCGATGCACGGTTCCCCGACGGAGCAATTACCTCGATTAAGTATCGTACAAGCACCTACGATCGGGAGGGACGCGATTTCGACGCGATTTCGACGCGATTTCGACGCGATTTCGCCCCCTGAAGACGGATCCGCGAGGATCGAGCAGAATCGACCCGGAGGAACACGACCGAGACTACTTGGTTGACTCCGTTGGCAACGTTCACAGTCCGTTCTGCAATGCCGGCAAACCAGCCCGACCGAAAGTGAAACGAGCGAGCTCTCTCGCGCGATTCTCGCTCGAATGCAAATACTTTCCTCGGGATTAGCGGGTTCCACGCGGCGCGGATCGACGTGGAAACGGCCCGGACTGTTGCGTGTCTGCCGCGATTTGCCTAAACGAAACCGTTCGCCGTGCTCGGAAACCAGAGCTGTAATTGGAATATCAAAGCCCGGGATAATTGCAGTGGTTCGAACCGAGCCAGCAGGGAAAATGCATAATAGAGGCTCGATGCGCCAATGTGTGTCAAACTGAGCCGGAGCATGGCGACGCGCCTCGCAGTCTGAAACGGATGACATCAAACAATACTTCGAACTGCCGACGTATTCATACGACCTCTAAGGTTTTCGAGGAGACTTTACAAAAATATTTTTATACATATTTTTCTTGGCAGCTTCGTGTAATATCCTTTAAGGAATGAAGACAACTTTTTCTTAGCTTTGTATTTAGTCGAGTAACTTGAGAACTATTGATGCTAGGAGAGAGAGAGAGAAAGCGCTTTATTATTAATTGATCGAGCTATATATCAATCCATTTTCTTAGAGAGTTTCATATAAGCTTTTCCATCTATCTATGATCTCGAATCCAGGCCATTTCACTTCTAATTTTCTCCTCTCTTTAAAGCGGTGCGAAAATTAGCAACGCCTCGAAGCCCGACGCCGCGTCCACTTCGGAACAAGATCATTATGTCTTAGCGGATCTCTGGCTACGGGCAAGAGGAGGCAACCTCTTAGTGGTCAGACTGCACGGTACTTGCTCCGGAGCTATTACCATACGATTATCAAGTCATGCATCCGTAATAAATTCAAAATCTCCGTGGTACACGATTTTTATCGCGTTTCTTCGCCGAATATGGAACTTTTCGCGGTCTAGAAACGTCGTAGTCATCATGTACGGACCGTTAGATCGTGGGCAAGCGCGGCGCGAGGACGATGCGCAGGCCAGAGAGCGTGGGCCAGCGACCATGATTAAGAGTTGGCGGATTCTTATTTCGAGGATCGGTGATGCGCGAAGGCGATCGTAAGCGGTGTCCTTGACAAGCCGCGTTTAAACGGGTCGATGAGTCGAGAGTAGCGGAGATGATATCGAACGAACGTTGACTGGGGCTACCGATTTGGTAGTGACCATCGCAGTGAGCTTGGAAGATGGCGCGGGCTGCGAACGGTCCCAAACACTGGGCCCCAGACATTGGCTAGTTTCTATCTACCAAAGACAAAACGTTGAACTCGTTTCTCTGGAAAAGGAAGGTCCATCGGGCAATATGCTAACGAGTATTTTTTAGTGCTGTATATCACAAGACTTAAGTACTGCTTGTCAATTTTTTGGGACAAACAATTTGGGACACGAAACCGGTTTCTACATTTTCCTACCGAACCAAAACATTATCCCCCTTCTATTTCTCAAGGATAAAAAGTTGAACTCATTTCTCTGGAAAAGGAAGGTTCACCAGGCAAAATGCTATCGGGATTTTTGAGTGGTACGCACTAAATTTGGAGCTTCTGAGTTTTTGGGGACAGGCCATTTGGGACACGGAATCGGTGTCTACATTTTTTTACCGAGCCAAAACATTATCTCCCTCCTATTTCTCAAGGATAAAAAGTTGAACTCATTTCTCTGGAAGAGGAAGGTCCAACAGGCGAAATGCTATCGGGATTTTTGAGTGGTACACACAAAAGTTGGAGCTTCTGAGTTTTTGGGGACAGGCCATTTGGGACACGGAATGGGTGTCTACATTTTTTCACCGAACGAAAACATTATCCCCCTCCTATTTCTCAAGGATAAAAAGTTGAACTCATTTCTTTGGAAAAGGAAGGTCCACCAGGCAAAATGCTATCGGGATTTTTGAGTGGTACGCACAAAAGTTGGAGCTTGTGAGTTTTTGGGGACAGGCCATTTGGGACACGGAACCGGTTTCTAGTTTTTTACACCGCCTCCGTGCCAACTGGCTGATGATAGGCAGAATTCCTGGCGAAATTGCCGAGGCCCAGTGACCTGTGACACGAATCGCGCGGGTTTATTACGGTTCCAGTAATCTAGTAATTCAGCGAGCGAGAAGGTAAAAAGAAAAGCGCGGTGATCTAGTTTCTCGGCCGCGGGTTTATGCAACCCGTAACGCGAGCGTGCTAGGACAGCCGGGCATAAACACGTCGCTTAGGCGAACGGAGGAATCGTTTCCTAGGAAGCTTTGAGGAATTTTTTGAGCGTCGATTGCGCAATCCTCTCGGTAAACAAATGTAGTGGAAAGCGATCGCGTTCTATGAAACGGTTACCGACGGAAAAATTGAAAAGGAAGCCCTCCTGTTGTAACAGGGCGACGCAACGTTTCCTCGATATCGCGATCGATGCGATGCCAGATATTGCACGCGGAACAGAACAGAGAGAAACACAGTCCTTTCACTTATTCGAAGTCGACCTTAGCAGTCGCGACAAGCAATGAACCGAATCACCGGCTTGTCCCTCGAGCTCCTATCGGTGACTAAAAATCACGATGGGGAGGAAAAAATGACCTGCACCGGTTCCGTTGACGTAACGCAGCATTTGACACCCGGTATTTCTCGTTTCGCGACCGGAGAAATCCTGGTTGAAAGTAAAGTGGTCGATGCTCGAGGATCGTCGCGCAGAAACGGCTTGACGTCGATCAAAAATCTCTACAGAATATTTTCAGTGTTCTTCAGAGTGACTATGATTTTCAAACATCGTACCTGCAGTACTTCTTTTGCGTAGCTTACAGTATTTTTTCCGAATTTGCAAATATCACCAAAATCGATCTTTGATTGCTGTCGGATCGTTCGATCTCGCTGTGCGTCGCCGATCGAGCGTAGAAGGCGCGAAGATCCCGCGCGAGAATAATCGCTCCCGAGAGATCCGAGGCCCGTGAGAAAGCAGGTTTCCGCTCCGCGATCGCGGAAGGAATAATTGATGCGCGAAGAAAATACAATAAACCGCGCTCCACTTTCCGGGAACGGCAATTAATGTTATTAGAAGAGCGAAGCGCGGGGAAAGCTCGAACGCTCTGGAATAATGTCAATTGTTGCCTTGCCTCGGCTCCCGGTTCCGTTTAATTTATACAATAGGCGAGATGAGTTTATCCACGCCAGAGGGGAGAAGAAAAATGGCATTGCGAGATAGAGATTGTGCGTTCTCTATGGTTCTTTTCTTCTGCGTCACCCAAGGATATTTTCGTTTCACCCGCTGGCCTTCGCGCACGCGCGCGCGCACGAGCCGCGGTTTTAGGAAAAATGCTGCTTTTTCTTGGTAAAGCGACGCCTTCGCGATAGATCGGGTTTCGATCGTTGCCCCGTTTCGATTACTGCGGGACTGTTGTGTCATTGGTAGACTGCCGATCTTTATGCGTTTGTAGCATGTACCCATTTTTCAAATGCAATAGAACATGCACGGTACCGAACACATGAATTACCTCTGGATTTTCTAGTTGATAAATTCAACTTGTGTTCCTCATCCCAAAATTTAGTCATTAGTAAACAGTGGATTTTACGCATTCACAACAGAAATGAGTAAGCGCAATTTAGAGCAGTGGACAGATTGAAAGAATTTAAAGATATCAATGTATTCGTTTCAGCTGATTGAAATCATTCGAGAAGGAATGACATTTCCATTTGGCTCGTGTGTTGTACAATTTATGCAGGCAATTTTCGTTTTGCATAAAGATCCGCAGTCCGGTCATCAGTGACACGATTCTTTGGCTAGGTTCGTAAATTATGTTCTGTGTAGTGCGATGTTTTTGAGCGAATTGAATTTTATGAAGATTTTTCTCACATGATTGAAAATGCACGAAATTAGGCGAGCCACGTGATAGAATCTAAATACCGATACAGTCGTCGCTAATGAGACGTCAAAGAATAAAAGAAGAAGAAGATTTGTGAAGTATAGACTGTGGATTTTATCTAGCTGTAACAAAGATGAAATACGAGGCAGTAGAAACGTCAGAGTAAGTTATGTTCAATAAAATCGGAGGAAGAATTTTATTCAGCCCAAATCTCTACACTTCAGCAAGAAACGTCGATTTTCTAGAATCGGTCAACCACACAGCTTCATTGAATATTTTTTAAATTTACAAATTAGGCACAACGTTTAATTGATCTATAGGCGTCCGAGAAGATTGGAGAAGACAAAGAGATTGGAAGATTGCCAATGAAACGCTACAATTGCGTGGAAACATCACGAGCGGAGACTCTCGATCGCTGTCATGTCCACGCATCGAAATCACCACTCGGGAGAGCACGTGTTCGGTGACGCACGATATAAACTCGTCTCTTGTTCCGATTCATCTCGCGACCATTGTGTGGAGACGTCAACGGACCGTCTATCGAACAGTCTGATCCTAATCGAATTTATCGAACGATTAAAATATCTATAATTTTAGGCGTCGTTTGCAAAGTCGCGAGAGCTGCGATAAAAGCGTAGATCGTCTCGCGGAATACCTTATTGCACTTGGCCGACGGGGCAGTTCCGAAAGCGCGACGATAATCGTTGCTTTTAGGACGACCTTGTCCTCGGGTCACATATTCGTCGTGTTTCACCAGTTTGTGTGGCTCGATGGAAGCGCGCGCGCGCGCGCGCTGCGGCGATAACGACAGAGAGAAGAAGAGGAGAGAAGAATGCACCGCGAGAACGTTTCACCGCATCTCTGGCTTCAAGACATTCTGCCAGTGGTTCCTGGATGAGGTTGCCGTGAAAACTGAGCTGGCGGCTCGAGAGAAAGGCGGACCGAGCAGCGTGGCCTCCCTCATTGGCAGTTGATACGCGCTGTCCTTTCGTGGACACGCGGCTCTCGAACCCGGAGCCGGGAACATTTCTGTCAGACTGAAACACGTTAAAGTCGCGCTTGATTGGCTCTTCCCCTCCCCTCCCCCGCCCCCAGGGCCGTACTCCTCTTAGAATTTAATTTACGATCTAATTTACTCTCGCAAATAATTATGGTCCAATCCTCCTCGTGAAATTGGTAAGAAATCTATTAAGCTGACTAAAAATTTATTTCCCTGCTATCCGTCTTCGAGTGGTATTAGCATTTTTCAGCTGTTTCTTGGTACCATAAGGTGTCGAAAGGTGCCATTCCAGAGGAAGAAAGTTACCTGGAGAACAAGGAGCGCTATTGGTCCGCGCAGGTGAAAGTCAGAGCGTCACCAGGTCGTTCGTCAGCCAGTGACATCTGTTGGTACCTAGAGATAATCGTACCTGAAGTATCTATCGATGGTTGGCGTGAAATGTTACGGATCGGTGGATTATTAATTTTATCGACGATCAACGGAGGAAAGGGGTTTCTGGGTGTGAATAATCTTTTATGGAGGACGTGTGTACGTATGATTCTTTGAAGAGCGAAACAATTTGCAGCATCGACGTCTCGCGAAACAACCGGACGTCCCGGTTAGCCGTCGTTTAGATCGCAACGAGGAATTACACGGTCATTAAGGCCGATAACTTCCCGGAGCAGCGCGGTTTACGAACCGACACTGTCAGTCGGATCGCTGCGGGATCAGCCGAGCACAGAACCGCGTTCTCCGGGATCGTTGGATCTGCCTTTGAAAATGAACGATAAAATCTCGGCGCTCGTTAAGTGGATTCTACTACTTCGTAAGTAAAAAGTACCATTTCATCGGCAAGAATTTTTTAACGATTGCTCCGCAGGAACGGCGATGGCAGTTGTTGCTTTACCCACTCAGGGTTACATGGTGAGAAATACATATATTTATTTCAATTCGACCTCACGGTCAAGAAACGGACTTGGATTACAAAACGTGTTGTCCAGCAATGTTTTCAAATTATCTATATATTTTGGTTGGGTTGAATTAGGTTTAAATCTGTTACATTCCAGAATATTATACCCCGCATGAAAAATATATTCATCGTCAATTTGAGGCTGCGAGAATTGTGTTGAATGAAATATATTTTTAAGGATCGCGAACGATTGGAGACGTACGAGGAGCTGTCAGAGGAGTCGATCGATTTTGTCGATCTGTTCCACAACCTGACGTTCCGATTCTCCTGCGAAGGCAAACCGATCGGCTTGTACGCAGATCCAGACTACGATTGCAGGATCTTCCACGTCTGCGATCGCGAGGGAAAAGGATTTCCAGTGATCTGTCCAAACAACACGGCGTTCGACCAAAGGGAACGCGTCTGCTCCGACGAAGGGCCGATAGACTGCGAACACGCCGACGAATGGTGCTAATATCCTCGCTCTCGTTAATCGCTGTTGCGTTAATCACAGTTCTTTATCACGTTGTACGTTGCTGCAGGTTCTATTTGAACGAGCTGCCCTACTCCGTCGAGGTATCCGAGGAAAATGGCACAATGGTCGACCAGAGAGAGGAGATTCCATCTGTCTTACCGCTTCTGCTATCGTGACACGCGTCAAGTTCAATTAGCCGGAGCCTCTGTACTCAAAAGGGACGAATAAAGAAACCAGTTTGCTCCTCGAATTAATTCCCCGTCAGGTATCCGAGCATGTTAGCACGATCCCGCGGGAATAAAACCTGCTCTTTGTCTCACCCATTTCCGTGCGGATCTCGCGTGATAAATTTTACCGATTGCAACGCTGGCCAATTAACAACTGCATTCTCTATTTAATCAACGCTCCGAGTGCCACGTCTCCCGGAAATTCGAGGCGGAAATATTTCTTTGAATATTAATAATTTACCTTCAATCGATATCAACACATTGAGTGCCACACCTATAAAAGTCATACAAAATAAAAAGGAACTTGTTCAATGATACAAGAATAGAAAATATTTATATGTCACGTCGCCCGGCGACGTTAGAATTAGGTTACGACATTACCGACAAACGACCATCGCGCTTTCTAACCACCGGCCAAAGAACTCTCCTCTAGTGACGTCACTACGGGACTTCGGTCCCCGAAGTGACGTGGCGAGATAAACAGAGGAGCCCAGGGGAAGCTTCCACCGCAGGGCATCATGCCCCGGTCGCACAGGTCGTTCAGAGGCGCGTTTTTCTGCCCACTTCGCGTAAGCGTTACTATATCTTGCGTCTTGCGTCAGTAGTTACTAAGTGAATAAAGTTCCGAAGTTTTGCTGAGTTTGAAAGTTGCTTTTACTTAAAATATACTCGGTTTCTACCTGTTACATCTTCTTGATTCTTTTACACGCTCATCGCACGCGATACACCTTGCGCATCCTCCGCATCGATCGTCTTCTTTCCCAATTCGTCCTTTACGAAGATTGGGTGACGTGACAATAACAATGATTTTTGTAACATACCTCACACTTCGTAGAGCCCAATCAAATTTAGTAACTAAAATGTAGTTAGATGAATGCAAGAAGGTTGAAAGAGTACTTTCGGTATCGTACATCACAAATTGTCGATTTTCATTTCGATAAATAAATTATTTTGATTTTATAGAATACTCGGATGCTGCTTGGGCATTCGAAGGGTTAAATCACCTTAATTTCAGAAGTCAGTAAACAAATTAAAGAGACCTCGGAACATCTAATTTAAATAATAGAGCACCTACGGTTCCCTTCGCGTCCCCAGAGGGTTTAGAACGCTATCGGATGACGTCCGGTAAAAAAAAAAGTGGAGTTCGCTCGCAAAGAATGCATGCTGTTCGCGAGAAGAGAATAATCTCGAGTTTATCTCAGCCCTGACCTTTGCGAGGCAAGCTCTGCGGGTACTCTAGGTCCGTCGGTTTCCGATTGCTGCGGGCCTTAGGATTCAATGAGGGCCCTTTCTTCTTCTCCGGTTCTTTTTCTCTTCCTGCTAACCGTACCAGCACGGGCAATTACGTTGCCCGGCATCTCGAGATGCTTATCTCTCGTGCAGCAAAGGCTCGCCGGACCGGGAACGAGGAATTGTTCGAGGCAGGGGAAGGAGAACGAGGGTGCATGGATTCCCAGACGTTTATTTTTCGTAAACCGTAGAACCAGCCGCTGTCTTACATGCTAAGAGTTTTATAATAATCCCGACCCACGGTCGGAGCCTTATGGAGTGTATTATTGAGCGGATCGAGTATATAATGTATGTAGAGAAAGAAAGAGATCGATAAGATTCAAGATAATTAATAGCGTAATGGAGAAACAGCTAGTAACCCGTCACCCGCGCGTTGCCGCGAAAATCCCACAGGAACGAACCTAGTGAACAGAACCCCGAGGCGGTTCGTCCCTAATTAGTAATCGAGTGTCTGTGGTCCGTGCTTCTAACGAGTCTACGTAGAAATTTGTACACTGCCGCCCAAAAACATCTGACCTGCCGCGAAAGCAATACTGAATTTGTGTACTCTCAATTTTACTTTATTTTCGGCCGAACAGTTTCAGTTCTTAACCGTTTTATTCTTTTATTCGAAGTGTCCAGCTGTGTGCTGAATTATAAGTTCAAAAGTACGTGAATTGAAGAGCACGATTCTTGCTTGTTTTACCGGATATTACTTGAAGCAGCAAAAGTTTGTTCCCTCCATGATAGGTATACCCGTCGTTGAACAAAAGATTGGCATCGCTTCACGACGAGTACACACGACGCATAAAAAGGGCTAAAAGACCGTAACAAATACTTGTGGGCGGCAGTGTACGTCGAAGAAGATGGGAAACAATGACCACGGCGATAATCACCGGCCACGTTCGGAAGAAAATTAAAGCTAGCCCAATAAAACGTTCATTGTGTAACATCAGCCTTAATGAAACGATCGACGAACTCTGGAACGATCTACAGTCTCCTCTTAATCCTAAGCGTTGCGCGCCAACTACGATCCTACGGGAGTGCTATCCTGATAACCCTAGAACCCTCATGCTAAGGAGAAACGCGACTCGAAGGTACCCAAAAAGCGAACGCAAGTCCCCTGGTGCATACAGAGGTGCGACTATCAATAATATTCTCAAGATATCTTTACGGTGAAGAAAAGCGCCTTAGCTAGACTGCAACTGCAGGCAAATCAATATCTATTTTTATTTACCGCAGTATTATTAAAATTCGTATATCCTTAAATATCAATAAGATACTGACAATCTAGATAAAGTTACCAATCAATAATATCGCTTTATATCTTTGTGGCGAATAAAAGCTCAGCTAAACTGCAAGGGCAGGTCAATCAAAATCTATTTTTATTTCGACTTACGTGTCATTAAAATTCTTCCGGTAAAAAAGTTAACATCAAAGTACAGTAGTATGTTCGAATACAAAATAAATGATTTGTCGCTTTTATTTTCCTTAAAGATATCTCAGCGATATCGTCGATCTTCAAGAATCAATAGGATGTTGACAATCGATAATCGCAGCTTCAGCTCGACACCGCCCATCCCTATCGCTATCAGAATTTCACCGAACGCTGGACCTTCTACAGTGTACCCTAAAGCTGACAGTCTCAAGACGCCGATTTAATGTCCGCGATAATGAGAACCAGAGGCGTAATCGGCGGGCCAGGCGATGCCCGGCCCGATCTTATGGTTATCGTAAACGTACTTAATCTGCGGGTGGCTGTTCGCCCCGAAGAAGGAGTCGCGGATCATCCCGACAATCGCCGAGCCCATCGCCATGTTGCTGATCATGCCAGCCATCGAGGCAGCCGCCCTCGCATGCGCCACCGCCATTTGCAGCAGGAACGAGAAGATCAAGCTCAGCCCAGGCATCATCTGCATCATCTTGTCCTTCACAGCTCTACCGAGGTGTATCACAGAATTGGTCATCTTCTTCGGCAGGAATTCCTCGTCCAGTTTAGGCAGCTTCACCATGAGACCCGATTTTGTATCCTTATCTTGCCGATCATCGGGGATCTTGTTGTTCTCGATCTCTTCGAACTTCTGCTTGATCACATCCTTCAGATGCTTGATCGAATGCTTGTCCAACAAAGACTTGAAGAAATTCTTAGCTCTTCTCTGGCGATGCCTCTGTTCCTGTTCTCGGGCGTGCTCAGGTACAAGACTGGAAGTCACCTCGCTGCCTAGAGGCAACACCTTCAGCTCCTCCAGGCTCTTCTTCGGCTCCAACGGGAGGATGTCCACCCCTTTGCTACCTTCTTGCGAAGGCTCTTCCACATTTCTCAATTTATGATTCACGCTCTGCAACTTATGCTCGAGTCTGCTGTGCAGTCTCGGGCCGAAGAGCACTTCGAACGCGTTGTACGCGTCTTCCAGGCCGAATAATTTCCCGCCGTCCTCGGCGTCGGAGTCGTTCGTTCTGATCTTGTCCAGGAACATCGTGATGATCTCGTCGTCGTTCATCGACCTCATGATGTCCACGTACTCCTCGCTGTCTTTTAAGAATTGAATCTCGCCCTGCCTGGAGACGTCGATGCTCTTCTCCTTCTTCTCCTTCTCCCTCTTCGGCTTCTCGCCCTCGGGACGCTGGTCCAGAACCTCCTCCATGATGTCGCTGATGATCGTCAGTATACTGGGAAGATTTTTGTTGTCCTTGAGCTTGGCGCCCCTGCCCTCCCTGAAACCGGAGAAGCTGATGCCCAGCTCACCGTTCCCGTAGCCCTTGATCGTTAAGAATCCCAGGTTCGTCTGGAACTTGTCCTCGACGATCTTCTTGTACCAGTCGAGCAGGCACTGTTCGATCGTGTCCTTCCTCTCCAGCATCTCCTTCTCGAAGTCGGTGGTCGACATCCCGAAGATCTCCTGCACCTGGTTCTCCGTGTCCATGGAGCGGCCGAAGAACCCGAGGAGGGGAAACTGGCTGACGATCAAGGGCCACATGAAGATCCCCACGCACCTGATGAAGCTGAGACCTGCGATACAGTTCACCACCTGCTGGGCAATGCCTCTACCCTGAACGGGGTCCACATCCTCCACGACCTTGATGATCTCGTACTGATCAGCCGTCAGAGATTTCCTGACCGTGACGTTTAATGTGTCGGCGTAGTAACTCCTCGGCTCTGAGGTAGCTGTCCCATCCAAACTCGTTCTCTCTCTCATCTTGATCAGAAGCCGAAGGTACTCGGACTCGGTCATGTTAGGGTACAGTGAAGAGGAGTCCGAGGAGTCAGCTGTCTCGTCAGTCTCGTAGTAAGTCTTCGTCAAGTCCACGACGCTCCTGCGTTCTCTGCGTTTGATTTCGGACTCCTTCGCCGCCTGGACGATGTCGGCAAGCTGGACCCTATCCTTCGAGATATCTACGAAGATGCCTGGCGGCTGGCCTGCGTACTCCGGTACTGGTCCTTTGTTACCTGAAAATAAAACTCGGTCAGAGATCACCCGGACTACCTAGCTGAAGCGTCATGCCAACGATGGATTCACCTACTGACGGCGTAAACGCTGACGATCCCTGGTTCTGGAGCAGCTGGGCTTCGGAAGAGGCTTGCAAGAACTGTCCTGGGACCTGTGGGATCAACGGCAACTCAGCGATTCCTGGAAGTCTCGTAGGTAGCTCGGAGAGACCTGGAATAGTCTGAACGGGCAGATCGGGAGCAGGAAGCGGATCGAGGGGTGTCGGTGGGATGTCCGGCAGCTGTGGTAACAATCCGCTGATCTCGGAGAAGTCTGGCAGCATCGGGAGGAACTGCTTCAAGGTTGGCCAGCTGATGTTCTGCGTGCAGCTGACGAAGTTATACCCCTTCGTGCACTCCTGTATTCTCGTGATGTACGTGGCTCTGGCTGCATCCGGAATCCCTAGCTCAACAAGCTTCACGATATTCTGTTGGCGTCTGGTCAGGTGAGACAGAGATGGGTTGCTGATGTCCAGATAGGCTCGTTCCAACTTAGGGTCCCTGGACAAAGAATTCAGAAGAATATTCTCTATCCTCTCCTCGGCCTGCTCCAACGCCAGACTATCAGCCTTCAGATTCTCTTGAGAAGCCGGAGCTTCTACGTTGGACTCCTGCGAGTTCTCCGACAGGAACACGTGCAGCCTGATCCTGGGCATGTTCTGAGAGCCTCCGAAGTTGGGGAAGCTCGGTAGCCAAGGATAAATCTGAGCGATCGTCGGCCAGGTAACGTCTCTGACGCACTGCAGGAAGACCTTGTCTCTCAGGCAGGACTCGACCCTCTGAGCGTTGCTCTCTCGAGCGGAGTACGGTAACAGAGTCTCAGCGATGTTTAGAATGTTGGATTGCTGCTCTGTCAGGAATTTAGGAAAGTCCTTGGACCTGGTTGGAGTTGGAGAGGCTGGGAGGTTGGGAAGAGAGAGCTGCACAGCCTTGAGGATGTTGAGAATCACCGATTCGGGGACCTCGTTGAAGATCGGGACAAACCTAGTGTCCGTTATGGTTACTTTCGTGTCTCCGTGCTGTCCAGTCTTCACGTCTGTCTCCGACAGGGGAGGAGCGTTGGTGTTCGAGCTAGGTTCTGTCAAGTTCTGCTTGGTACCCTCGCCGGGAGATGTTGCGTTGCTTGGAGAATTGCTTATGGAGCCGAAATTGGGGAAGCTCGGCAGCCAAGGGAAGTAACTGCTCAAGGTCGGCCAGATCACGTCCCTGGTGCACACGAGGAAGTTGTTCGCTCGGAGACAGCTGATCAGCTTCGTCGAGAATTCCGTCCGAATGCTCTCCGGCAGCAGGCTGTCCACGATGTTGACGATGTTGAGCTGTTGCTCGTTGATCAGGTCGATGAACTGCTGGTTCTTGGTCGTCGAGGTTGGAGCCGCGGTGCCGCGGTTCAGGTTCTGCGATTGCAACTGCACCGACCGGACGATGTTGAGGATCACGTTCTCGGGGTGCTCGGTGAATATCGGCACGAACCTGGTCCCGGTCACGCTGATCACCGGCGCGTTCTGCTGGACCTTGTTCCTAGAGTCTTCGTCCTGGAAACGGTTCGCGATCACTTTCAGGCCTTCTCCTTCGGGGATCACTCGCTCCTGCATCTTCTCTCCAGGAATGGCGGCAGGTTCCTTCGGTTCCGGCTGAGCAGGGCGGAAGGACTCCTTGTTCTCCAACGAAGGGAACTCGGGCAGATTGTTGTAGTACCTGGCGAGACTCGGCCATATCACGGTCCTAGCGCACTCGATGAAGTCTTTGCCCTCGTGCCGGCACGTCTGCGTGTCGATCTGCACTTTAATTTTAGATTCCTCTTCGGGTATCATATAGTCTGACAGCAGCACAATGTCGGCCTGAGATTTCGTGCACCCGGTAACCCAGATCACCGCTTCCCTGAGTCTACTCGGTATGATCTCCGAAATCTTGTCGATGGAATTACTAACATTCAACAATACATTGAAGATCTTCGCCTCCAGTTCTCTGGAGGATTTTAAAGTATCCGATTGATTCTTCAGCAAGGCGATAGTCGGAGCTTCCGGCTGCTCCGGGGAGCCTCCGAAGGGCCAGTACGATCCTAAATCCGGAACGCTTGGAATACTGGGCAAAGAAGGAATGTAATCCGCGATGTTCGGCCATCCTGGGATCTGGAAGTCAGGCAGGATGCCGAAGATGTCAGGGAGGGTAGGGTTGAACTGCCTGATGGCGGGCCAGGTGGAGTACTTGATGCAGGTCAGGTAGTTGTACACCTTCATGCACTGTACGGTGTTTCTTACGAACTGCGGTCGGTAGGCGACTGGGATCAGCTGCTCGGCCATGTTGATGCTCAGCAGTTGGTCCTGGGGTATCAGAGCGACGTAGGAATCCGCGGCTTGGTCGATGAAGGACGGCGTGACGGATAATCGTGGCTGCTCTTTCATCGTGTTCTGGAGTACCTGGATGATGATCGCCTCGGGTCTGGGTCTTCTGGAGCGCGTCGCATCGGCGTCCACTACTTCCGGCAGCTCGCCGACCTCTCCCGACAGAGGGGGGAACGGGTAGATCGGGTAATGCGGGTAAAAGTCGAAGACGGGGTACCAGCTCTGATAATCTGGAAAGGCTGGCAGCGCCGGGAAGTACTGCTTGATCATCGGCCAGGCGAAGTACTTGACGCAGCTGAAATACTCGAACCTCCTCAAGCAGGAGAACATCCTGTCGGAGTACTCCTGGCGCAATGTCTGCGGCAGCAGCTTCTCCCCCATCAGCAGAATGTCTAACTGGTTCGTGGTGAGCAGCTCCTTCAGGGTTTCGTTCTTCGGGTCGACGTACGACACCAGCGTCTGGTCGGCGGGGTACGACTCCAGAGCATCCTGCAGGATGTTGTACACGACGGACTCCGGCGCGATCAGCCGGATCTGATGATGAAGATTCTGGGCCCTGCCCGACTTCGGCTTGTTCCCCTGAAACAAGTCAAACACGTTTATCTCGAGTGGCAGGTTGCCGAAATTTTGGGTGACGGATTCGGGCAGATTGTCCACCACGATCGGCCACACGAAGATCCGAATGCAGTTGAACACGCTGAGACCCTGTACGCACTGCACCACGTTGCTCACGAAGGACTGACGTTCTCTGACCGCCAGCAACTGCTCCGCGCACCTGATGATCCGCAGCTGCACCTCGGTCAATCCGAGATCCTTCAGGTTACCCGGATAGGAGCTGTTCGAAAGCTCCGCCCTTTTGGACAGCGCGATCTGCTCGAGCGCGTGTAGCAACTGATCCTCGGTGAACTCGGGGGCATCCGGAAGCACCTCGGCAGGCTGCTCCCTCAGGCGGAGCAGGAATGTCTTGTTTCTTATCTGATCCTGTAGCGCCACCGCCTGTTCCTTCCACTTCCTCAAGGGCGCAAAAGCTCCTAAGACTTGTCTACCGCGAAATAGGTTAGTAGCCATTACCTTGTTTCCCTGTTCGAGTCGAACGTTCTCCTGCGTGATCGCGGCCTCGTCCAGTCCGGCCTGTCGCTTCGAGGTCAGGACCTTAGCCTCGTCCAGGTTGTCCACCTTCTGAGCGTCCAGCGCGTCGTCCCGGATCGAGATCAGCTTCTTGATTTGGCCATCGACGATCGACTGTTGCTCTCCACCGGAAATCTTCTTCTCCTCGGCGTTCAGATAGACCGTGGAACTCTTGCGTCTCGATTTGCCCTGAGAATCGTCCAAGTATCGGTGTCCTCTATTCTTGTTTTCATCCTCGTCGTCGACGTTCTCCTTCTCCTGGTCAGGATCGATCGCTCCCGACTTGCGGAAGAAGCTCGGCAGCGGTTCCGCCAGTTGTTCAAGTTCCAGGACATCACTCGTTGCGATCAACTCTTCGCCAGAAGATTCACCCTCTTCCTTCGGAAAAGAACCGATCCAGTCCTTCTGCGTCCGCTCGGGGTCTACCAACGGGCCAGCACCGGCATCGTTGATCCCAACGTCGGAGACGTTGTCTGGATCACGAACAGCTCCGTCAGCGTCCACTTGGTCATCGAACCTGCGTATAGGTGTACGATGCTCGTCCTGGACCTCTAGAATCTTCGCCACGGTGACCCCCGGGTTCTGACGAACCTCCGGCTTCAGGGCCACGTCGTTTCGCCGTCTCTTCTTAGCCACGGCAGCATCCTCGTCCTCCTGCCTCAAGATCTCGCTGGTCTCGATCCCGGTCGCCTCTTTCTCGATCGTCTCCGCTTTCTCGGCCTCGAGGTCCCGGACGAGCGGCGAGACGTTTCTTCCCGGCGACTGATCAGCGAGCTGCTCGGCGTTGTCCTTGCCGAGTGCCTGCGGCTGGTCCCCAGTCGACGACTTCGGAACCTTGCCTTGGAGACTCCCAGGTTTCTGAATCTCGATCTTCTCATTCTCAACGGCATCGTTCCGAGTCTGGAGAACGTGAGAAAGTTCGGCACTGTTTTCGGTCTCTGTCTTCGAAGTCAAGCTCGAAACGGGATCACTCTCGACCGTCGAAAGCTTGGCCCCCGGGTCCAGCTGGGCTTCTTCATTGCGCGCGACAAGGCTGCGCGCTCCGCCACCGTCGACAACGAACAGCAGCAACAGAAGACAGAGGAAAGAACGAGGAGCCAGACAGCAGCAGAAGCGGGTACTCGTTGGCTGTGGGCGTCGCGAGTTGAGTGCTCTCATGGTCGCGGTCGAGAGGCGAATGTCTCGGCCACTTCTGAGCCGGTCTATGGTCAGCCATGGCGGAGAGGTATGGTAATACACATACCATCGTCCGGCGAAGATGCCCGTGAGAGTACACGCACTGGTTCAGCCAACGAGACGCGGGGAACCGCGAGACTGTGTGGATAGGCAACGACCAAGCCGGGCATTTCCATTTTTACGCTGCAGCGCGTTGCCGCTGCCCTCCCCTCCTCTTCGTCGGTGTTCTCCGCAGGGTTGCCGGGAGGATCGGGTTCACGGTCTAACGGGTGTAGATGCATTTAGCTCCTCGACGTATCCTACGGTCAACCCATCGGGGAACAGGAGAGATTCGCGGAACACGGCGCGGAACGTCTCCGGCGTAGACGCTCCTCTCGCCGAAGCTTTTGTTTTATTCCTCGGCTAATGACAGCTTCTTGCGCGTACCCCGACAGCGAATTAGATCCTGTCCTCTCGGAGAGATCCATTTGAATAATCGAGACGATGCCACAGCTACCAGCCGCGCTCTAATGTCGCCCCTCGCGGCTAACACCGTAACGAGCCAATTAACCTTGGGAAGCAACGCCTGCGAGGAAAATAACCTGGCACCCCCCTTCTCAAACCCCCCGGTCGTTTGTCCTTCATTCTTCGGGTCCACTGTGCGCCGTCTTCTAGGCTCGGCATATATCGCCTGGAACGCGATCCTCGCGGAAAAACTGGTCCCCGAAGTCGCGGAACACACGGCGGCCATCGGGACGCCGTTATCGGTACAGGGAATCGGGATTCTCGCGATCTCAACGATTGACCGATGCACTTACTTTGACTGCATTCTTCAGGATTTCGATGCGATAGGAAACCTGGGCGACGATCTGCTCCAGCGATCGTTGCAGAAGCTGTGGAGATCTTGGAGAACGGGCAGTTCGAGCTGGAGAACCGGAGAACGGATGCTGGGTCAATTTAATCGATGCAGCGGTATGCAGTGATATGGAGTATCGTTGAGAGTGCAATTTTAAAAATTTTTCACTTTATGGCCTGGGTTCGCTGTTCTTCCAGTTTCGAATACAGCAGCGTGCATATTTGCAAGATTACTCCGTAACAACGTGTTGTTACCGATCGTTTTGTAGCGAGCACCGAACGTAACTGGGTCAAGCGTGACCCTGCATTTGTCGGACAGGGGTTAGCAGCTGTTGGAATCTCAGCTAAGAATTCGTTTCGCCTCTGAAGCCTCAAGTCTGATACAAAACACAGTAGCATTTCCGTAATTCCTCTGTAATCGTGTGTTCTTGCCGAGCATTTAAAGGAAGAAGCAAGAAGCGAACTGGGTCACAGACAATCCTGGTACCATCGGAAAAGGGATAGAGAGACTGTTCGAACCTCCCCTAAAAATCCAGTTCATGCTTGAAGCGTTAACTCTATTGTAAATGCAATTACATAGATATTTTTGTAATTTCTCTAAAACGATGCGATCCTGATCCCACCAGACGAGGGTTAGAAACTGTTCGACCAAAAATTCTTTTCAACCCCGAAGCGACGACGCCTTTCGCGATCGTGGTTTTCTTATGTTACGTTACGACGTTTCCTTCGCGATTCCTCGGACGAGCCATTAAATCGTTCGCCGCGTTTTGTACTCTCGTTGCATCGAAAAGCGAGCAAGAAGACAGAGTCTCCGGGGCGGAAGGGGCAGGAGAAGAAGAAGCAGTCGGCGCAGAATCGAAGCTGCACGAACAAAGTGCAGGAGGCCGGGTTTCAGGTTCGTCTTCGATACTGCTTGTGCTGGGCGCAAAGGGATGTATTTTTAGTCCTTGAGGGAATCGAGACTAGAGGGACGGCCAGAGAGAGAGGAGCACACACTGACGCGGCTCGGCGGCCGGGGTAAAGAATTTTTACGACGCGCATTATTTTCCAAGATGGCCACGGATGTTCGTTCTTCGTTTCCTTCCCTCGCATTCCCTCTTCGTTCACTGAGCAAAGCCGACGCAGTAAACCTGTACAGCGTTTCTTCCTTTTATCCGGTATGCGGTAGGCTTGTCCCTTTAAGCCGCGTTCACAACGGCTCGGCAATGAATCCTAGCCGTAACTACCATCGAAAGTGCGACTGGTTCGCGCGTTCAACCGAGACTTTACGACACTCTCGGTTTCGATGGGAAATTTTGTGCGGTCGAGACCTCGGACAATCGCCTCTTTATTTCTTCATTCGTTGCTGGTCGGCGAAATCGTAACATCGTCGCAGATAACTGTCACGTTACGCGTGGCCGTTGAAATTTTTCATTCATTTTTAACCCTTCACAAGGGTTTTACACACCATTCTTATACACCATCGTAGAAAAGTTTCAAATAACGTCGTCACGGTAGAGCACACATGGCTTTCAATACGAAAACAATTGATCTAGAAGCCAAAACATTAAATTTTCATTCTTCTAGTGCCACATTTGAGCGGACTGCGGATCTCTATACAAAATAAAAATTGCTTCACACAATTGCAAAAAAAGAACAGAAAACAGATTTTTTCTTTAATCACCGGAACGAATTGATATATCGACGACCTTGGACCGTTTTAAATCGCATCAACTCGTTTCGAGGATCTGAAAGGGTGTACAATTTAAAGAAAAAATGTGTAACAACCAGTAACATTTCCGCTTCTCATTTTGACTTTGTTAATTAAATTGCCATGGCTTCGCGGGAGTTTGGTGGGCGCAAGTTCGCCGGTCGCCGTGTTAATGATCTCTAGAACGGCGCGTTAAGAGGTCAGTTGGCGGTTGACTTGCTGGGAAAGTCATTAGTCGGCGCAATTACGTCGAGATTACGAACCAGTCGTGTTAGCCCCGTCGAGGAAGCGGATCGCTTTTAATTAACAGGTCGCGGGCCGATTAAAAACGCATTTACCCGAAGGAGCACAGGATAGTCTGGCTATTATTCCAGGCTTTTTCATCTCTCGCTCGCGTTGCGATATAGCATTCGCCGAGAAGATCTTAGAGCAATGTGTTACCGCGCCGCCAGGTAATTCCGATGATTGCGGGACAGTGACCGTGACAGTGATACCAAAAGTGGGACGCCGTGCAATCGTCCGATACACACGAAACGACGGCGGAGAACGGAACAATCCTTTCGAACCATTTTCTGGGCCTCCATGTTCTGCATTAGTGGAACCCTTTGTGGTTCATGTTTTTTAGTCTGTGCTGTATTTCGTTCTACTCGGTCTGGCATCCGTTGGTCCGGATTAGGTTAATTTATTAGGTTGTCTCGAAAAAGTTTTTCTGGATGCTCTTCACGGAACTATAACCCTTTGCACTCGAATGGCGACTCTGAGGCGGCAATAGAAATTATTCAAAACATTTTTAACGTTACCTCATATACACAAAACGAAGAAAATTATGTAGAATGGAAATATTCTAAATCGGAAGAAAAATCTTTGGAAAAATTGGTTGCTGGATCTTCAGTCCTGATTGAAAGAAAGAGTGGTAATGTTACAAAGTGTGGTGGTTGAAATCCGCGCCGCGCAGCGTGCGTTCTATCAAACGCGGCGCAGCAATTCCTCGAAAGACAAACGTTGCCAGAGAAGAAATACATTTCGCATGACGGTGTATTTTTTCATGGCATCACGTGCGGAAGTTCCACGCAGGAAACAGAGTGGATTGGTGGGCGATCGCGTGAAAAAGGCACGCGTGCCTCGAAAGCCAGCGAGACGGTTATCGGGCTCTAGCGCCGCTCCATGGGCCGGTGCTCGAAAAGTGTTTCAAGCGTTGTTCCCGTCACGCCGACGAAATTGCCGGGCAGGAGTGAATTCGAGGCGGCGCGCAGATCTACCGCGCACACGTCTCTCGATCCTCTTTTGAGTCGGAACGGCGCCGTGGCCGCTCGTCCGAATCATACGGCGACTCGTGCGGCCCCGATTAACACGTCCCGCGAATTCCGTGGTTCCACCGCCGAAATTCAAGAGTGAACGAAACCCAGTGTGAAACCCGTCGCTGTTGCACCCGTTGCATTCAGTTGCATCCTCGCCGAGTGCACCGGTGCCCGCTCCGTCGATGAGCACGGTCACGTGATCGCGAAGCAACCGGTTCGATAATGCGGCCGATTGGTTGCACGCTCGCGTGCCTGCTGCTCGCGGTCACTTTTTCGAAATGCATCGAGACCGTTCGAGCCGACGAGCTGGACCACGGCCAACATCTACAAGACAAAGTCTCCAAGATTTTGCCCATTTCCAAGGACGGCGTCGACCCTGATGTGCTAGTGGTCACGGAGTTCTTGGATGGACTGATCGATGGGGGTGAAGGTCAAGGTGAGTACGATGCATTATCATGCTCGTTTTTTGGCACTGGGTTCGTGGAACTTGTTGATTTTATCCTGCTGATTCCCAGATCATTTTACACCCTAGACAAACGGAGATTATTATTTGAATCTTGTGAAGTTTGATTATTACAACGTGGATTGCATTTGGTCCAATTATATCAAGGAATACATAGAAAACTAAATGTAACGTTTCCAATTGCATTGTTTCTTTACAAATATCTTTATCGTTCAATAAAGCAAATTCGGTTACATTCGTGTTTCTAGTTAGCATTGTCATCTTCAGAAGTATTTCCCAATGAGTTTGACTCGATTTGAATTTAACCAAGCTTTGAAAAAAATACTTTAGGGTCCAGTTTGACATTTAAGAGTTCGGACGGGAGAAATTGGGGGGCGCAATGAAAATTGCTGTAGTCGTTTTTATTGCGAGCTACAATGGCTCAATTGGTACAGAAATAAAAAAGGGGCGTAGCGTTAAATTGTTGAATGAAGATTTTACTGTAGCAGTTCTGGAGAGATCAGCAGGGTTAAAATTACTGGATAAATTAGAGACAGAAATTTTTAGTTACTCGTTACTACCTTCTACTTTTGGCTAATCGAACACACGATTGATAAGCGTGCGTATCGATGAACGTGTGTGAATCTATCGTTAATTGTAAGGAGGGGATGTTAATGAATTTTGTGATTATTCAGAGTCGACCAGACAAGCGAGAACGTTCGGAGTGAAGCGCATACAATTCATGCTGATGCCGATGGTGTACAAAATGGGAGTGATGATGACGATGCTCACAGTATTGACGGTGATCTCGCTGAAAGGACTGCTCATCGGTAAGCACGAATTATGGAGCATTGTTCCCTCGTACGGAGAGATAACGGTGCGAGTTTGGTATGTACACTAGGTGCATACACAATCAGGAGACATCGTCCCCGTTTATCGATAATGTCTGTCCATGGTTCACCGGTTCGCTGAGTTTGAAAACGTACCACCGAATTTTACCGGTGGACCCACTTTCTTTTTTATTTGATTAGTATTGTCATCGTGTGCCCACTCGGCCGGAAACCTCTCCGTACACGGTGAAACTGCACTGTATTAAACGAGCCGCCCATTTGGCACGTCGATTAACTCCATAAACTAAACAGCAGAGAAAGTGTACGAGACAGTGTACATTATTCAGAAAAATTATCAAGGAAATTTAGTTCGAACCTGAGAAGTTAAGGTAACGAGATCTGATTTTGTACGACACGAAAAGGATTGGCAATTGTCGCTCGATATTCAGCAGAATACATGGGTTTAAGGTCGCAGTTGTTAAATGTAATTAACATGAATTTTATTGCAGGTGTGGCCCTGCTGGTGCTGAAGCTGAGCACCATAATAGCAAAGTTCACATCCGGCTGGCAGCAGAACACATCATCACAGCCGATCCACGTGCACGTGCATAACGTTCCTCCATTCGGTCAGAATCACGCGTACAGCGGCTGGATGCCGCACAGCGGTCCAGAAAACGACGATCATTATTATTACAGAGGATAATAATAAGGCTGCTCGCCCTACTGCAAATGAGAAACTGTTCCATCGACGACGACCACAAACGGAACCAGGCTATCGTATATCCTGGTAGTTCCTTTTCTTTATCGTCCGTTTTTTCCATCGAGTATGGACAGCGGATGGGCTGGCCGCTGCGGTTTTCTTTCCGTGTACACCGATCGTCCAGAGAATCGGAGACACGAGGACTTTCTCGGCCTCGGATGGCATTTATCGCGAACCAAAGGAACTGTAGAAACTCTAGCGACGATTTTAGACCAATTTTACTTAAACTAACACCGGCCCCATGTCCGGGGGACTTGACCCTTCGCGCTGGGAACTGTTCTAAGTTCAGAATCCAAAAATGCGAGTGGAATTGCCCGCATTTTCTCGGACCACGCTTAACCCCTTCGCGTCCACTGTAAACTTTTAATTGCCGACCCTAAGTAGCCAATTTGGCACAATTTTCAAAAAGAGAGGAGCGCAAATTATTTCTCTTCTGGACCAATACATCTGCCTTCTTTACTTGGACACAGTGAGACATAAAGCAGAATATAATTTCATAAAAGATTTATGTCAAGATTAACGTTGTAAATAGTTTCATGAACGTGATGTTGTGTGGGACCTATCATATGACGCGAAGGGGTTGAGACAAATGTAGCAAAGTTATGGCAATTTTCGGTGACTCCCCACAGTCTCCCATTCGAGCTCGTAGGATTAACATAATTCCTGGACCGCTAGGTCGAAGCGTAGAACCAAATTCGTAGATTAAGTCGACTCCGATCCTTTCGCTCCCACCTTAGACACGCGGCAACGTATCTTGAATAATAGTATTATTTTTATATGTGCGAGTACTTTAAGTGTCTCGGGAACGAAAGGGTCCAACCGTAACCGTATACCTCAGTTTACCTGTAGCTTGTAAGAATCGACGCCGAATTATTTATGGATCGATGTACACCGTTCGAAGTTATTTATTAAAATGATAAATCGCCAATCTCTGTTGTCCTGTCAGCGTGGTCCCAGACTTTCAGGCTGTTCGAGATCTTCCAAAATGGAGAAGAGCTCGGGGATAATTCCGAGATCGAAAGCTGCGGATCCTCGATCTCTCTCAGGGTTTCCATACGTGCTCGCAGGAGCTCGCAGGAGTTGACGTTGAATTTTCCGCGTGTCAAGGTCCGCTGATCGTGCGGGGGCACGCAGCCAACCGCGTGCGCGCATTCTACGGCATGAATTGAATCGACAGACTGCACAGACCCAGTTTCCCGGCTTAGTGGGGTACGCTTAGGAGCAAAAAAAGGAAAAATGTCTTCTCTCCGCTCGGCAGATCGGTCAGTAGTCTGAAGCGCGGCAGCCGACGAGCTTCCTGTTCCCCGTTTATCTAATATACACCTAATCCCGCGAGCGCATACCAACGTTAACCGACGCGTTGACACCGGGACAAACAAAATCCCTCCGATCGTCGCGGATCGACATTGTCGCCGGAAGTGAGGGAGAAAAGCGATAAGTACATGGAAAAACGCGGCACGCGTGATCCTGTCGGTAACGGTTCTTAATATTTAGATTAGGCGCCCGATAGGCGAGGGAAATTGATTTAAGTGCGATGGGAAAACCGGCGAGCGGTCCAGAAGCTGCTCGGCTTTGATCGATTTAGATCAATCGTTTGGATCAATCGAGCATCGAAGAGCGTGTGCACCGACTCGACCTCAGTTTGTAGATTTTTCAAACTCGGAGCTATGAACGGACCGGAAACGCTGGTCTGGTGGCTCTGTTTCGCAATCGCGGCCAACAAATTTGTTGCGGCCGATCAGGATCGAAAGGATTTCGCGAAGTCGAACGGGACCCTGCAGTTCGATATATCTCGAGGGATCAGGTTCCGCCTCGCGGACAACGAGACCACTATCGTCGTGCGAATGTCGTCTCTGTTGACAGGTGAGACACGTTTTGAGCATCACAATTTTATTCGGCCGGTGCGAAAGCTCGTGCTCGATTCTTTGTACCACTTTAACATTTTACGACACACCTCCACCAAATATTAAAATAAATAATATTAAAACAATTTAGGCAGGAGAATGTCATGGATTCTCTGAATATTATTCCGTATAGTATCACTTTGAAAGTGTACGAAAGATTATACATTATTATATTACATAGGATTGCGTATTATGTTATGCTGTATTGCGTTACATAAAATCGTGTGAGAGCGAAGAGGGCAGTCCTCGTCAAAGCCGAGGGGCAAGGCGATAATAAATAATAATAATAAAAATATTTTGTGACTTGTTGGTTCACAATTGAAACTGTTGATGTTATTGAAGGATTCACGAAAAAGTCTTTAGCCACGGCCCATAGACTTTGAAAAATTATGGAATAATGTTCGGGCACGAATTTTTGCACTAATACAATTGAGACGATGCTGTTACGATCTAGAGCCTTTTTTTCAGAGAGCGAGATGGAGCAGAGGGGCGAGGGAAGATTGAAGTTCAAAGGTATTTTGAGCAGGATCGGATCTGCGATGATGATGGCCCCCTTGCTCATGCAGGTGCGATGCCACTCTCAATTTAGTACCGGACGCATTCAGCAGTCTGAATGGCCCTAATTCATTAGAAAAACAATTCTCGAGATATTCTCCCAAGGAGGATCTTTATAGTTTCATTATTTGTGAAGTAGGAAATATAAAGTCGGTCAATTTAATTGGTCTGGTAGATCTAGTGTTAACGCAGTCGTTGCGTTAACATCGAACTCTATACGGTGTGACGATCACGATATCGTAAAAAGAAAGTCAATTCCAGTAATTTCCATTAAGTTCCCGTGCGATTCACAAGAGAAGTATTTGTGGAACGGATTAATTATTAGAAACTGGAATATGGGAGTAATTGATTTCGCTGGCCGGAAGCTGCTCCGCTGTAAAATTAAAATAGAAATGTCATTAGTAGATCGGAATTTACTGAATTTCGAGTAGTTCAAATTTGAGACAGCAGGAGGATTAAATTAATTTAAAGATCTGGAAGAAAGAAACTTTCTATTTGATTCCTGCAGTCTGCTCGTTAATTTACTTTTTAATTTGTTTTGTCACAAAGATGCTAATTACTAGACGGCGGATTTTTATGTTGCATAAAAATCGTCAAACTGCGAGAGACAAGGCTCTACTTTAATCATTTTATCAAGTTGAAAATAATGGTGTTATCAAATCTTTTTAAAATTAATTTTAAAATGCACCTACTCATTTTTGTCACAAAAGCATAAAATCCGGAGTCTATTAATTACAAAGCTTGTTAGCGAAAAATATGATGTCAGCGAGTGCGTTGACACACTCGCTACCACCGTCGATTAATTTATGGCGTAGTTTCAATAAAACTAGACAAATTCGTTTTATCAATTTAAAATAAAAATGCTAAATGCTCAGCTGAATTGATTTAATGTTTCGTCAACAGCACAAACATTTGAACAATGCAGATAAGCACTGGAACAGATGCTGGTAGCGAACGCGTTAACGAGCAGCAGAGTTCCTCGACCACGAATTAACTAATTCGTCGACTTCCAGATACTGATGCTGCCAGCCACTCTCGCCTCGATAAAGTTCAGCCTGCTGCGTAGCATCATCGTGGGAAAACTGGCGTTGCTGATGATCCTCTACAACATGTTGAAGAACTCGCAAACCTCGGAGGTGGTCGTGGTCCATAAACCTGAATACCACGAGCACTATTATCACAGTTATCATCAACCGGAAGACGACGACGAGGGTCTGCTGGGAAGATGAACAGCGTCGATCGCGGAAACAGCCGTTTAACGAACTGATCGTGTACCTTGTTTGCTTAGATTACTCGCGAGCCGGTGTTGTTGCTCGATTCGTCGGGGGAAAAATCAGTGCTTGATCGACGATGACGACGAATTTTTGTACGATTTGTAACTGTGGCACGGAAATATACGGTTGTTTAACAGTGTTACGATGCTCCACGTAATCGTCGACGAAACGATACGGGTTTCCTGGGACGGAACGCGAGACGTGGATATTTAGTGACCCACTTAGGCGCCCGTGTAACGGCATTTTGGTCCAGATTCTGCGGCGATCGGCTCCGCGATCGTGCCGGTTTCCCTTTTCTCGGCCGTTTGATTCAACGTCGAAATCGAAATTTGTACGATCCCGGCGTCGATTTCGTAGGGCTGTCATTCTGTCGCAGAAAAAAGCTGCGCGTCTCGTGGCGAATCGCGCGACCGCGTCGCGGGATGGAAAAATTGGAGCGGTGTTTTTTTCAAGGAAACGACGCAACCGACTGCGCGATCGTTACTGTCGGATTTGGATCGACGTTAGACGCACGTGACGAAACGTCCGCCCACGACGCTTTATCGTCCGGAGGCCTCGATATTCGCGATGCGTATACGTGCCAGAAACCCACCTACCGATTGTACTCACATACATTGTAGATCGAGTTAGTATGCCGACCGCCATCGATCCTGTATCGACAGCTCTCCCCTCGAGACGTCACGCTGTACCGTTTTCTAAACTATAAAATGCACGATGCACGCCGCGTACTTGACGAATCGAGCCTAATCTTTGTATGCCTTAGATCGCAGCCAACGTGCAAGCATTCCGCTTTTACAGAAATCGATTAACCGCCGCGCCGGCTTTCTAATTAAAGTCGTCGCTCGATCGTGCTAACGTTGCTTTATGATCTCTTCTCGATTTTCTAAATACGATTGATTAAATGGAATCTCCGCGAATCGAGTCATGGCAATGCCAGTCGATGTCTCCTCGATCTCTTAAGTGGAATCGATTAAGAATCGTTTCGACTAACGTTATTCGTTTCTTCGCTATGACGAGACGTCATAGCCTTTAACGATATTAATTGGTTGCATTTATTACTTCTGTCCGTTCTATCTCTTGTGCACAGGTACTCAGCCTCCCTTCACCGAGATTCATCTATTCCTTAGAAATAACGCTGACATTACAAACATCGATTCCTGTGTTAGATTACCTCAGACTTAGAGTGACCGTCGATTTATTACGAGCCTCTATCGGCGGAGAAAAATCTCTAGGACACGGTGAATCTAATAACTCAGTGGCTACAATAGACAGATCGGAGGATCGTGGTAATAATGACTCTGCAGATGGTAACACTTTGATACGGGAGGTATCGATCAATACGAAATGCTGCCTATGAGCAATTCGACGCGTATGAATGTTTATAACACGTGGAATCGTAAAAACGATTGTTGCTTTAGATGGAAACAAGAGTCCAGGTGTTTCTGCGCTGTATTCGTGCTCTGATCGCGAGCGTTAGCTTATTAGGGTGCGTGTCCATTTGAGAGTAAAACTGTCGCGAGTTACTCTCGAGAATCAAATTCGTCAGTGTTTTATTTCGCACGAAAGGAATAGCACTCGAGAGTGCTATCGGAGAGTGCTATGCAAAATAAAACACTGACGAATTTGATTCTCGAGAGTAACTCAATTTTACTCTCAAATGGACACGCACCCTTAGAAACAAAAATTCAAGGAGAACGTCCTCTCCTTTTTAATTGAAACTTAACTCAAGAGTACGTGTCCATTCGTCGATGACACGTGCATATAAAAATAGTAAAAAAATGCTACGTCCCTCTCGAAAATCGTCAACAATTGTCCAAATATTTGTAGATGTTAGTCTGCAAAGAAATGCAAAGAAAATAAAAGGCGGAAGATTTTTCTCGTAAGTCCACTCTGGGATTTGAAGATGGCCAAGCTCGACACGATGGCGCATTTATGTTTCGTTGTCGATTATTTACAGCCTGCACGGGGACGCGGAGATCATTTAAAGCGAGCGATACTCGAAGGAGGTTCGAACAAATGACTCGGGCTTTACGACGCGACGCGACGCCGTGAACAAGCCCTCCTCTCAGCTGATCCACCGCGAAGATCCGCGATTTACGACTGTTCCGAGTCTTTGTGCAATTATTCGAAGTCGCGAGACGCGTGAAAGCGAGCGTCTGCAATCCTCTCGTCCGGCTGTGCGGATCTTTTTATTTTTGCGCGATGCAGATTCCACGGTTTTCTCGACATCTCCCTCGCGGCGGGAAAAACACTTTTACGTTGCGTCACCGTTCATCGATCGAGGATCGAATCGTCCTCTTCATTCAGTATCGTGATCCTCTGTTGCGAACATCTACGCTGGCTCGTTCTGCAAAATGATTGGCAAGATTCTGTGTCTTTGTTGTGTTTTTTGGGGGAATTTTGCGATGGGGGATGAGAATGTGGACGATCGGCCTTATCAGTTCTCGTTCAATATCACCGATTTTCAGCACCGGTTTGAGAAGAAAGGTGAGAGACTGCAGATATTATTCGAGGGGACGCTGTTGCTTTCACTTTGATAAGGGGAGAATGAAATGATTGGAGGGTGCAATGTAAATTTGTAGGATGAAGAATAAATTTATATTTAATCTTTGTACGCCATAGAAAATTTTGTACAGAGATATGTGATCCAAGATTATTAATATACTGAGATAGTTAAGATAAAATACCGATGATTGTTGATTTTATGAGATGCTGAGGGGCTCGTCACAGGGGAATACGGGTTCATAACGGCGGACGGTGTGTACCACGAGACAGCTTATGCTACTGATAAGGACGACAACTTCATTATCACCAGAATGCGAAACAGAAAGATCACCTCCCGTGAGTCTACAAATTATCGATCGCCTACATTCTTTTAACTTTCGCTAATCCGTTGTAATATTGATGTCACAAGTGAAGGATGCGCTGGAGATATTCAAGGACAGACCGGAAGCTGCGAAGAAGCTGGTGGAGGCTGTGTCGAAGGCCTGTGGGGGATGCAAGATTCCTGAAATAGGAAACAATGCAACTGACAGCGTGAAACCTACTTCGACAACTGGTGCATCAACTGGTAGACCAAAATTGGGACCTCTTCTGAAGAAGATTACTGCAAATGCAAAACCTGGTAATCTCGATTTATTATTTATAGATTTCATGCATTTATGACGGAAATGGATAGGTCAAATGTAAAACTGAAAAGACATTAGAAGAATTCAAGAATTTTCTATTGCTTACAATTTGGACAATTTTTATTTCGCATAGAGATCCACAGTCGAATTAGTTGAGTAGCCCTAACGAGAATCCGATGGGTTTCTATATTTGACTAAATTGATAAATGAGGATCCGAAGAAACCTAGACTTATATAAATACTGCTACCGGATTATTAAAAATATCTACAATCAGCAATTCTACCGTCGCAAACCTCTCTCTATTTTACACAATCGTCGATTTTGCAGGCGGAGTACCATCAGAAGAGACACAGCTTCAAGAAAAGAACAAAATCCCAGAAGATCCCAAGGACTCTTCGAACCTGAGAAGAGGAAAAAGCCTCCTGGATGCACCCAGAAGGAACAGCACAAATGCAACGAGCAAATTCCCTCGAAAGGAAGGAGGCGACGTCTTCTACCGCTTCAACTACAGCATCACGTCTCACGAGCATCACGAAGATGGGTTCAGAAGTGGTGCGAAGGACGGCAGCTATCGAGCACAAAGTGAAAATGGTGTCGATACACAGGTGAAGTACCTGTCGAACGAATTCGGTCATCAACCTAACATTTCGTTCGTTCCTCGAGTTAATGGGACAGAGGAGAATCGGTTGAAAGGGTACTCTTTCTTGTGGTACTGGTCTTGAGAGATCTGACCGCCTGTTATACCATTCATGTATCAAAATACGATTATTAAAAGTAAATACTAATTTAATCAGCAACCAATTTTATTATCCCAATGACTGGGCAATTCTCGCCTGCAAGGAATTAATAGGTTATCGACTCAAGAATGAGGACAATAGGACACGCACTGTAATTTCTAAAATTTCAATACTGAACCAAGCATTAAATGTATCTGATAAACGTTGCCTAAAATGAGAACAATACATTTATTGAGATGGTCCGTAACTTTCAATATAATAGAATGTAATAGGAATTTTTATAATTTCAATTATTGTAAAATATAAAACCGCGGCATTTGACCGTGGTACGTTCAGTGCTAGAGAATAGCAGTTCCAATAAAATATCTCAATTTTTCCCCAGGAACATCCACAGGAAATTAATTGCGGCATAGTTCTCTTGTTTTTCGAGCACTGTGCGTTTGATGAAAATGATAAGAACCAAGGAATGCGTGATGGTCCACATGACACGTTTTCGGAGCTCATCACTCTAACGTCGGGCAGCGAGCGAAACTCGTTCTGCAAAAGATCTAGTCGGACCGGTGAAAAGACGTCGCAAATTTTCGAAAACCGCAGACTTAAAAAAGGGAGAGAGAAACTGAGCGAATTCGCGGAATAGCTTGCCGCCAAAATATTAATTAGCCTGATAGAGGAAATCGCTCGTTCCTATTTTTCGTTTCGAAGTACCCGACGTAATTTTCTTCTTTACGCGTGTACAATTTGACGAGCCTGTCTCTCGAAGCTCTTCAACGGTGAAATTTAATGTCGATTATGTCCGTGGACGTCGGCGATTGCTTATGGGACCGTAAACGCCGGATTTGAGAACCGAATAATGGTCACCGGTGACAGGTACCACGGTATCGGTGGAGAATGATTGTCACTAGACTGCGGATCTTAGTGCAAAAATGATATATTGACATTCCTAAATTCTTTTTACCATTTTATTACTTAAAATTACAACACATAGGAGGACATTCTGGCAACGTATCTTTTTCTAACATTTGACAAGAGAGTTCATTGTATCTTTAACTGTAGGGGCTGTTGCTGAAATAAATGCTGGTAGCGAACGTGTTGGTCGCTATCTGAAAGAGTGATCTTATTACGGTAATCGAGTTACGCGAGAAGTTGCCACGGTAAATTTTGTAGGCCCGCGAGTGCAAGCGAAAGTCCTATTAATCAACGATCGGTGACGAATCCGCCGAAAAAAATGCCTGCTATTTTTTATCCGGGCGGCAGTTTCGAAAGTAACGATTTCACTACGATTCCGTGCCTCCTCGTTCCTTAAATAACGATAAAGATGCCCGGAATTAGGTTGTATTAGCATCCCGTGGTAGTTCCAAGCGGAATTTCTGCCGTCGGTCCACGTACGTGACCAACACGCGTGCCAAGTTACACGCGCGCGATCCTAAATCCATTATTTTTTTCCCTCTTTCGGCGTGGAAAAGATGCCTCGAACGCGCCATAAAAAATTCATTTCGAACGGATTCTCGATCGGCGCCTATCGATTCTCACCGCGATTCGTAATTAGCTGAAACTTGGTCAATCCGTCGCAAATTAACGCGCGCTAAATTTTCCGTGGGCTACGCGGCCCGTTAGGTCTAAGAATCGATTATTACCGATCATCATCGGGACCATGACCGATTTTATGGTTTTAGGGACTCTAGGCTATGGGGGAATGATCTACGGAGGGGGATTAACCAGCTACCGAAAAATTTGTTGGGTGATAGATTTTGTTTTGTATTTTTACACGAGGAGACCGGCAGATTTTCAAATTTATCTGTATCGTTGTTACACTAGTTAAACGAGAAATTATTGAAAAATATCTTACGTTTTTAATAGATGTAATCTTACTCTTTACGTTAATATTGTTACTACTGTTTTTTTTTGTGTTTATTTCCATCTTTTTCTTTAAAAAGCCCACTAACAGGCTTCCGGCAGATAAAGTGTTAAAATAACGTAACTTTGTGCGAATCAAGTTACCAACAACAATTGGCGGGTCCAGTTATGTTTCTGACTGGTTCCTCGATGCGTCGGGTTAATCGGGTCAACGGTCAGTGGACTCACCTTGACGTTGAGCCAGGTATTTTTGGAAGGCCGTGGTTCCTCCCCGGTTGCAGAGGTGTCCGCTAGAATAGCTGGGAGTCGTTCGCTGGGCCAACTTGCTGGTCTAGGCCCCGAAGAGGCGTACAGAATTCCTTAAGGAGAGCCGTCAACGGTGTGTGCCCACGAAAAGCATCGGCAGTGGGGGGATGCCGGTCGGTGCTCGCCTGAAACAGGACCAACTTGATTGGCGGAAGTCCAGGAGGAAGGGGTTAGACTCTCATATATGTTCGACCAGGCTGCCTTCCACAACCACTTCGTGCCCGTGACACGCGGTCCAAGGATATAAAAAGCGGAAGGCGGAGAACCCGAGGAAAACCGAGTCAAGGGTGGAGAACAGGAAGCCTAGAGGCCCGTGAACTCGCGTGGTGACAGTGATAGTACCCTCGAAGAGCAGGACCATGAGGATAACCGTTTCCGTTTTACTGGCCCTGGGCCTGGCCCTCTGCGCCCACTGTGAACCGATCCAGAAGAAAGAGGACAAAGACAGTGCCTTCAACTGCGTGTTCGAGGACAATACTCTGGATTGTTTGAAGACCCGATTGGCCAGGGATCTCGATCAAGCCGAACTGCAGATGGCCGGCAAACTGAACGACCCTCCGCTCAGTGCGGTCATCGAGCAGACCGGAAACTACGTCGCGGAGGTCGTCGACACCGTCCAAAACCCCGAGAAAGAGGAGCTAGAAGACCAAGCTGCTGGCGATCAAGGTGAGAAGTTAGACCAGCCATGCTCAACCTCCGACCCGAAACGCTTATTAACACTAGAACTACCGAGTAATGAATACGAGTGATGTATATTGCTTTGTAATAATGACAAGACTACTTCTATTCAAACCTCGTACCATTTTTATTCTAACGTGTGCTCCAATAAAGAAGTTCATTCAAAAATTTCGGATGAAAACATTTTTATAATTTTTGTAATTGTGAAAGAAAAAATTAGGAACCAGTCATCTTGACTGGATCGGTAGTTCTAGTGTTGATTATTAGGTAATTTTTTAAACTCCTGACAAATTTTTAGCCTATGGCCACACGCGCGTCGTATTTATTTGTTTATTCGTATGTATGCGGCCCGAGAAAAAATAAGGTTGAGCATGGCTGATCTAGACCGTACGGCAACGGATGCGCGGTTCCTCGAACCGCGACAGCTGATCGTTCGATTAATCGAGCGAGGCGCGTGGGAGATCGGATTTCTAATACGAGACACGTGGAGCGACCGTCAATCTCTTCCACAGCAGTGACATAAAAATCCTCGACTTTTACCGGCCTTGAACCTGTTCGGGCCTTATCGGAACCGGCCCCCAATTGGGTTACGGGAGTCTATGAAAACCGTTCGAGCACTTCGGTTCCTTTGTTTGATAAATCTTGAATATGATTCGGGTAGTACGAGGACTTTTACATTTGGAAAATTAATTAAAGATGTAGGGATGCAGGGACAATAACTTCGAGGAGCATCGAGAAATGGTCGGAGAAGATGTAGATTTTTGGAATCATTTTTGTATCGCTTCTTGAACGGTACAGCAGATGTTGCTCGATAAATTATTGTTCTACAGGAGATCGTTTATTTCGAGGCTTAGTATGTTGAGCACTGAGCGGTGTCTAATCTCAAAAATTTAATTGAAAGAAATCCTAAATAAATGTGCCCCATAGAGATGTAAAAATCGCAGCAGAGCAAGTATCAACGTCTTACAAGGTTATCAACTTTTAAAAACTTTCGAGAAACAATGAAAGGTTGTCAGCTTTCGCAAACTTTTATTGAATGGAAAGTGCATCGAAAAGGGAACCGAATCGAACGAGTCGGCCGATGAATGAACCGGCACCGGCAGCGTACTACTCGGACTCGGAGCGGGACGATTATGCGAGTAACGCAGGGAAAGAGAGACACAGAGACGCGGAGGTTTGTCGGTCGAGAAGTTTCAAAGATTTCTCGGACAAATAGACGAACCGGTACGACGGTGTTTGGACACATTGAGCACGTTTGCTTAGGGAAAGACAATTAACGCGTTAGCGTTAGGAGTGGTTTTTCAACGGGTGAGCAAATGCGTGTCTTTAGGTCACCGGCGATCGCTTGAAATTCAACGTCCGATATGTCACCGACTTCTCCCATTCGTACATATACGCATAGTCGGTGGTTTAATGCCGCGGGTTGGGCAAATCGACGTTAACGGTACCGAGGCTCGTTATGGTCGCTATCTTTCCGAGCAAACCGCCAGAAAATTGAACAATTCCCGAGGGGCCGAGCTCTAGGTGGTTCACCCGATCGTTTATGATGCGTCGCTGAAACCACCGAAACGATCCCCTCCTTCCCTCCCCGTCTCTCTAGATACATCAGGGTCGCGAACGGTTATCGTCGAAACAATCGTGACTCATTTTTAAGAAAGCTACGTACACCGTGCCGAAAGAAATCACACGGCAAGGTTTCTGGGTCACGCGACTGGATCAGCTGAAAACTTGAATTAATTGCCTCGACAAATCGGGCGGTGGTGCCTTCTTCCTCGAAGATCTCCTCAGCACGGTATTCATAGTTCTTCTATCCCGAGGTCAACGGTGTCCTTGACCCATCGAAGGCTTCCTCGTCGTTTCCTTCGGCAATAAAATAAAGTTTGCGCCAGCTCCTTCCAAAGAAGCATTATATCCGCTTAACCTCTCCAATTAACGGACTCTTTTGCGAAAGTGTCGATAAGAATCTGTTAAAGAAAGGTTTTCGTGCTTGCGAAGATCGACAGTCAATAGTCAATGTAGATAAGTGTAGAAATGTAGCTGACACGGTTCTCTTGATAAGCGTCTAAGTGTCCATGTGCAAGATTGCTTGTCTTCTGATTAGCGATTCATTTACCAAGACGGTCAACACACGTGCCCGCGATTGCAAATAAGAGAAATGAATGAAAGTGCACGCGGTTGCACAAATCAGTGCTGTAAACATCCTGGTCACGCGCCGTCATCTATTTGCTGCGATTTGAATGTCGGGCGACGAGAGTGAACCGTTTCCCCAGTTACAGTAGAGACTCTTCAGGTTCAGATGTTTAGAGGATTTAGACCAATTCAGAGCCCGCTATCTAGATTCTGCTTGGCCCGGGTTATGGTTGTGGAAGAAGCTAACGCGATCTTACAATTTGTTGCAGTGGAAGGACGGAGGAAGAAGTTCGGCAAGAAGAAGCAGAAGCAGCTGCAGAAACTGCTCGGCCTGGCGATGCTGCTGAAAGCGAAGTTGGGTCTGCTGCTGCAGTTGCTCGGCGCCCACTTCCAGGTGAAGATAGTCACCCTCTCCTTCATCAGCTTCATCGCCAACATGGTCAGACTGTGGCTGGACCTGAAGAAACAACACCCGCCGAAAGTGGTCTACTACGAGCACGCGCAACACCAGCACCACTACGAGCACGATGATCACGATCACGGTCACGATCATGATCACAGCTACTGGGGACGATCCTCGGCCGGTTCTGCTCAGAATCTCGCTTACTCCGCCCACGTTCCCAAAAGCAAATAGTCAGTAGCTTCGACGTGCACCGACAGCGACGTCGGAAAAAAGAAACGACCGAACGCGTCTTGCTCAGGTTTCTAGTTAATTGTTCTACGCGTTGTTCTATTTATGTTGAATTATTTATTTGTGTTTTGTTTATGTCGCCTTCGTCATTGTTAACGCGTGGACCGCCGGCCAAAAATGATATTCAGCCCATTCAGCTGACGAAATCGAAGCTGCAAAGTTTATTACAGATGCTAAAAATTGCTATTGAGATTTGATTTACGAAACACTGTCAAAGATGGAGGATGAATTGTACCAAGCCTAATCGATTCACGCGGCAGTCGACGCGTTAACAAATCAAAGCGTTCGTCCTCGCGTACCAAAGTCCACTTTGCGCGCCTGTTTTCGCGCATCCCCCCACGCTGCATTCCTGCCAAATTTTGTTAATTTATTCGCCCCTGTATGTTGTAATTTAATCGTTAATTTGTTCACCTGTAAGGAACGTACAAGTAATAAATTGTTTTGATAATAAACCACCCGACTCGATCGAGAAGCGAAGGCGTATTCGGCATTCAGCGCGAGGAGACCGTAGATCGTCGATTTATCGACGGTGAATAAGAAACAGGCGTGATCGCGACGCCACCGCGAAAGTCAGCCGAATCAACCGTCGACCTTCTTTCCCCGTGGATCATGTGGACCAGCCCGAAGCGACCGAGAAACGTTTGTATTCCTCGTGGGCCGGCCGCGCAGGGAAATGCGAATGGAATTTCCAACGAGCGCCGATACTTTCGGGCTGTTCACCTCGTCGCCGCGCCGGGAACGCGATCGAACGATAAACGCGCCAGAGATTTGCTCGTTGATCGCTCTCCCACGTTCCTTCTCGCGCCTCGTTTTCCCCCGATAAGATCGGTGGAAATCCTGGCCGCAGATCCGTGAACTATCATTTTTATTACATCCCTGTTTCTCGGAAATCAACCGCGCCGTTTTCGCCATTGCTCCCGCGCAAATGATGTATCGCATCCGAACGCTCGGCGAGAAGGGTTACATTGATCTAGTGGATCATTGAAAAAATAAGCCGATACTGCGGAATCAAGTTCCATAAGTACATTGTGCAAATGATTTTTAAAGGCATTATTACTCTCAATAAAAAAGCTTTTTCCTTTATTTAGCTCTACACTACACAATTGCAGGATACAATTATTCAGGATATTTTATCTTGGTAACGAAGGGTGACTTCTAATGACCATGCTCGTTACAATCGTCATGAGAAAGGCTGCAATCTCAGGCGTTTAACACCAAACCTACCAAGCAGAAAACATAAAAGGGAGATTGAATGTACTTAAACTTTATACGATTTTCACTATAATATGTGCTTAAATAAAGAAGTCAATTGAGCAATTTCCTATGAAAACGTTTCTATAATTTCAATGATTGTGAAATGGGAAACCGGTCATTTTGACCGTGGTAGGTTTAGTGTTAAAAATCCAAGTTCATTTTAAAAAATTACGAATTATTGAGATAAAGTCCCTTTTCACACATTATCCACCCCATTACATATTCCTTCATATTTTTTTTTAAATCTATGGCCCACGGTCAAGGATCTTTTAATAGACCCATCAATATTAACAGCAATTTTAATGGGGAACCAAAAAGTCAGCCCCAACAACGTGATCTAATAATTTGATTTCCTTTGATTTTCTTTCCATACGGCACAATTACTGAAAACACCTAGTAATAAATTTCTAGTAGATAAAGTACAGTGAATTCTCGAAATATGTCAACAACACGGGTCTTGCCAGCGTCGTGTATCGTCCAGGAGACATACCCGAGTCGTGTTATGTTTACACTCCTCGGCGTCCGAGGCCTCTGGCGCTTCGCGGCCCCTAAAGGGGTATACCGCGCGGTAGTGGGGATAATTCCGCGACGTTTATCATCCAGGCCTTGGCGACATATATAGAGAAATCACCGTATTAAGAATGGACGGATGCCAAGGAGAATGGAGCATTTATTTAAGGGCCCGGGGTAGTCACGTAACTTTTTAACTAACAATTTCCATTCACAGTCTTCAGACACAGATTTAAGATCCGTCTTGGTCTCGATCCGACGGGTCTTAAGTCTGTGACTAAACTTGTCACAGTTTTTGCTCTGTATTATCGATATTATGAATTCTGACGCCAGAAACGTGCTTCAAGTTTTCGGCTTTATTTCGCAACAGAATCAAGACAAAATATAGCTCAACTTGTAGCTGGAGATATTTTCTAGTGAGCGCTGGTCTCGACATCATCCAGAAAACTCATCCAATGGCATAAAAATGCTTGGATTCCACGGCATGCACATCGTCAATTTTTGGCCTACTTCGAACGCTTATATTACCAAATATCTGCATAATCTCGGCAGCTCCTGACCAGCGCGCACTAGATTGAACCTTTCTCTTTCGAACGAGCCCTTTACCAGCGGCAAAATACTCTTATGTAAGGACGAAAACTTGAATCACGTAAAACTATTTTTGACGGTAATGTAGTCGCTCTACCTTATCGTGAATCTACGGAGACCGGCCCCTTAAGGTGTAGAAAAAGGGAAGAAGTATGAATGGTAGCAGCGTAGCTCGATCCAGAAGACCCGAAAAACTGAACATGAATCAATCGGCCGGACAGAAGGAGGCCGCCGGCCAGTGTGTAAGACGATTATTACTCATGCTCGAGGTGACGCGAGCGAGTATATCACGATGGCGATTTTTCGTGAGACCCATGGTCAATGACCAGGAGACGCAGGGAAAGGTTTCGTAACCCCACGGTAGAACTGTTAAGTATTCACCGGCCGAAGAATCGGCGATGACCGCGGCTCGGCCTTAAAACTCGAAGCGGCAGAGAGACGAGAGCTTGCCCTCGGCTTGCCGGGCGAAACCTCTTTTCGTGGCTCGGATTGGACCGGGGCCAACCGGACCACCGTGTCTGGTCGTCAAGATCATCGAAATTCGTGGGAAGAAGCCGTCGAAATATCCTTCCGCCATGCCACGGGTCGTTTATAGAGTTTGATCGCGGTGCGGCTCCCGCGCCTCCAGCTTTTTCTCGATCGGCTAACGAATTTCAATCACTCCGTGCGGTCCGGGGGTTTATTTCGATTCCAGCGCGCGATTTGCATCCGACCTTCGGACAGCCGAGCACGTCCTCGGGTTATTCATAGAGAGGACTCTCCGCCGCACCCGATTCCTTTCAGGAATAATTTCTCGCGGTCGACGGAAGGCGGGGTGAAATACCCTCCGATTTCGATTATTTTTCAATACGTTATAAATGTCAACGTTTCCGGCAACTTTTACCTTTGCGCGACAGTAGCGGAGGACATGGGCGAAGGAAAGATCGATTTCTACAACGTACCCGAAACTCATCGGAGGGTAGGTAGCTGTTTTGCAGTTCGACCGGACGCGGAGAACTTAAGGGCATATTAATGCCCCTTTGTCTTGCTCAGCAAATGAATCCTCCTTGATGAAACCAACGAACGGAGTACTCCTCACCCGGGCCACCTGGCCAGATCCTCGGTTTGAATGGCGGTGTGCTGTACGATCGGTGAATGATCAAGTAATAAAGGTCGAGACCGAGCAGGGCGGCATGGTATTCCATGGTGGGTGCACGGGTGAGAGACAGAGCGTATCATTCGGCACATCGGGAGTCGAGGGGAATTTGCATCGGGCCTTCGAGGATGATGTGGACGTCTGGATGGTCATTGGCAGACCAAACGTGATGAACTTACTAATATCTGCCTACCGAGAATCGGCCATTCATACAATATTCAAGATCCTTACGGCGCAGCCCGCTATATAACACCCTTCCGCGGATCGAATCATCAGTCTTCTCAGGACCCTCGGCCGCGGTACTCGCTTTTCGAAACTTTGCCAGGTTTCGAAGAATCGCTCACACATCTTCGACAAAATGACGATCCCGAAATCGCTCCTGATCGTGTCCCTTTTGGGCCTGTTCGCCGTCGTTCTCACGCTACCGCAGCCACCCAAGTCGAGGCGACCCGCACCGGAGTTCAAGGTTTGTCTCAGACCTATCGAAATATGGGTCAAACATAATCGACCCTTTGCTGTCGACTATCTCCCATAAGAAGACATTGCGAATCCAGTCAGAAAATTAGGAAAAATCTGCCAAAGATTGCTGGCAGTTGTGGTTCTTTGTTGATCTAAATATTTGGTCTCCGACTATTAATCTTTGCTTTCCAGAAGACCGTTGATATCCTCTGTCCAGACATCTTATATCTATTTAGCAACTCGAATGTCCCTTTTGCAGGGACACGGAAAAATTGCTGATAATCTTATAATCTACCATTTTGGTTTATCAATTAATGAAACCATTCTTTCCGTTGATTCTTTTCTATAATGCGTGGACGGGCTTGAGTAGACGATCTGGGAAAAGCCTCTAAACGCAAAGCGTTAAAATGTTTTTTGAATCACTATAAAGCAGAACAAGACTGGGGGATTGGAGCTGCCGGACAACGCGACGCTGATCAGGGAGAACATCGTGGATAATTTCTCCTGCCAGGACAGAATCTATGGATACTATGCTGACATGGAGAACGATTGCCAGGTTTTCCACGTCTGCAAGCCTCAGGTTAGAGGCTCGACCAGGTGGAGCTTCATCTGTCCCGCGGAGACAGTGTTCAATCAGGTGAGACGATTAGCTGCCGGAGATTAACGCCTGTCTAGCTGGGGAGTAGGAACAAATTGCTATCGTCAAGACTAGCGGATAAGTTAGGATCAAAAAGAACATTTTACAGGCAATCCATCAAAGCTTCTATAGAAACGTTCTACGACGAGGCTAACTAAAGTGAAGCCTCTTTAAATAAATCTAGCCGCCAGGTAAAATGTTGGGAAAATATTCTTCTTGGTCTCGGCAATGATTTGAGTCTCTAAGAGGGTGTCTTAGTGAGGATAGTTTTGGAAGATATTCTTTTTGGGTTTTAGAAAAAGGTTTAACTTCCTCGCAGAATGTTCTAATGAGATTAGTCGCAATACAGGTGTCAGAAGAATTTTTCTCTTTCACCTGGAGGTCGAAACGTGCGTTAATCTGTGGTTCACGATAAAATTTGGTTCCGTTAGGCGACGTTCGTGTGCACGCGAACGGAAAACTCGATACCCTGCGAGGAGTCCGAGAGCTTCTACAGTTTGAACGAGGCGATCGGCAAGGAGTCGGAGGAGGAAGAGAACGACACCGATCAGGCGACCAAGGAATCGGACTCGGTGGAGCCGATCTCCAGCAAACCGCCCTCCAGGACTTCCAGGATTCTGAACCGGAAGCAATTGGCGCGACGTCAGTGATATTTATACGCTGAATGAAAACGGTTCTCGATTTAGACTGTGTACCGCGAGAGATCCTGAAGAATCGAATCTGCTTGCCCGAAACTTGATCGAGCGCTGGCTCGCCTAGTATTTAAGTATTAATCTAAAAAACGATTGTCAGAGTGTGAGAGAATGTGCGACTCCGTGCGTGGCGAGTGTAAAAAGTGTGCAATATATTGTAAATGTAATATTATGTAAATCCGCCGAGATACGTAAGCTTTGGAGCGTTGCAAATAAATATGGGTTAAAGTGTCCGTAAAAAATTTATTGTACGTAGCGTGTCGATACAGCTCGCTAATACTGACAATTGGATCACTATGATAATAAGTAAGTAGCCCTAGAGCGCGATTAACAGTGTTACACAAGTGTCCCAAGCCTAGAACCGGTGAGAGGAGAACCGAGTCGTCGTTCGGACGACACGGTATCTCGTTTTGCGATTGAATTAAAGCGACTTAACGGCTAGAACGAAACTTTTGCTAATGATTACGTCGCGACGAAAGCGGGGTGGTCGATTATCGACGTGACTCGCTTCGACGTTTATTTACAACAACTGATATGTATCGATATTGGTTTTGCAGACTTAAACGGTACAACGGAAATAAATAACAGAAGCAGAAAGAGAGAGAGAAAAGAGTGAAAAGAAACAAACTGTCTACTGTACAATCGAAGACGAAGATAAAGAGCACACGCGCACACGCACACACACAAAGCGGCTAGAGATATAATCCAATCTGGTTTTCCTTTTGCAAACGCGAAAGTCACCGAGAACGGACGGCGATCTTCGGCTCCTTCCCCCTACCTGGTATCTTTGGATAACTAGCCATTATGTCGTGGATAGGCAGTGCCTATGCCTCCTCTAAATGCCGATAAAATAATTAACAATCAACAGTCATCGACCTTTCTCGCTGCCCACACACGATCTCACGACAAGCCTCTTTCGAAACAGAATCTTTTTTTAAGTACAACTCGAGATACGATTCGTGCCTGGACGAACCCCTAACGATCGATCGCCTAAACTAAAACACTCAAACATTGAACAACGAACGTATAACAGAAATAGTATATCAGATTTCAACGGCTTCACGTTTATTTCCGTGCTGTATGCTACTTCGCTTTATACAGGGGTGAATTCTATTTACAATCGAAGAAGCACGCAATCCGGTGATCGCTTGCGTCGTTAATAGCAGATTTAATCTGCTAGTCTAATTGCGCGAGGGTTAGCCCTCGAGCGGATTTAGCTCTTGTTCTATGATTTCTTTTACAGCTCTGGTGATTAGAACATTTTTGTCGTGTATGATTTCACCAAAAAGAAAAAGAACATTCGCATAGGGTCCATAATTTCTCTGGTGGTTAAAGACCGATAACAGATAGACTGCGGATTTTACGCTTTTATGATAAAAATATATAGATGAAAAACTGTGAAGACATTAGAACTTGAAAATACTGTTGGACCATTTCCAACTCGTTAAGATTATTCAGAAAAGAAATAAATGTCTATGTGGCTCCTATATCTGGCAACGAAGGCAAACTATTTTTATTCTGCATAAAATTCCGCAGTCTACTAACAACACAGATTTTCACAGCATTAGAACCACAGTACGATAACGGAGGACCAACAAAGCCTCCAAATAACTGCATCGACATTAAACAATTATTAGTTCAAAGATAGTCCACTCGAGTATCAACGCTTCTCGCAAACTAACTTACACCTACAAATATACTCTGTACAGATATAAATTATCTCCCGCTGTACCCTGTGTAGTCCTCCGAGGAGAGGTCCTTTCATCGTCAAACAATTTAACCGAATCAACAAAGAAATAAAACTCGATTGAAAAGAAAAAGGTAACTAGGCCTCGGAGTCCATAGCTAACTCGGCCTCCATCTCCTCGGGACTCCTCAAATCGATAGCGAACCTCTTTTTCGCGGTATTGCCAGCCATCTCTGCCATTTTATCCTGCGCTTTGACGGTCCTCGAGTAAATCTCGAAGGCAGTAGCCAGCGCGTAGGTCAGCTGTCTCGCGTGATGCTTCGATTCGCAGACGAACCCATGGCACTCGAATGGCGAGACTCTCCTGAAGTTCTCCGTCTCCCTGACCACGATCATGGAGAACACCCTGGTGTAGACGAGATCCTGGACACCGTAGGAGATAGTTTCTATGGCGTACATCTTGCTGAAGTTGCTCTCCTGTTTCCGTTTCTCGATGGGAAGGAGGGCTACGCCTTCTTGCGAGACGACCAGCTTGATCAGAGGCAGCATGGTGTTGGTCGGTAAGGCCTTCGCGGCAGCCACCATGTTATCGACGGGCCTCCTCGTGTGCTTGATGCCCCAGAGGCCCCTCGCGTCATGGGAGCCCAAATATTTCACCTGAAAAGAGCTCTCCCCTTTAGTCTCTCCCACGCGCGGCTTCGCTCAGGTAGATAATTAAGCCTATGCGGGGCCTTGGGCCCTTTATACACTGTCCGGGAAAGGGTTCCCAGTCTGCCCCCAAGGGACCCAAAGCGACAGGATGGTAAGAAGTATTTTTCGTAGAGAAATTAAGAAACACGAGGCCCATTGTCATGGAAATTGCCGGGGACAAAGTGGGCCTTACCAGGGAAGGACCCCACTTCTACTTTGATTTTAACCTATTTTTATAATCAAGAAGAATGCTCTTTAAGGACCTTCATGTCTTGGTAATTTGTGTCTATTGTTTAGAAAATCTTTTGAGGAAGGAGGAGGGGTTCGTCTTTACCATAGAGGGGCCTTAGGAGAGGAAGGTAAAAGTATAGAGTGTTTTGCAGAACCCGTTACATGGTTGATGAAAAAGATATTAGTTTCGAGAGATTGTCAGAGGGAAGTGTTCGTTTGGGCCTTGGAGGGCCTTCGAGACCAGGAGAGGGAACGATAAAAAGTGTGGCGCATTTTATGAAGAAATTAGGAGCCGGTTGTTATATAAATTACTAGTGAAAGGTATTTACATCGAGAGATCGCCAGAGGAAGGATTTTTCTGGGCCTTACGAGGCCTTAAAGATCAGGAGCGAGGACGATAAAAAGTGCAACGCCTTTTACAGAGAAATTAGGAAATTGTCATAGAGATCGCCAGCGATTACTAACGGAAGAATTCGAGTGGGCCTTAGGGGCCCCAGAGACCAGTAGAGTGGGAGGTAAGAATCATAGCTCGTTTCGTGGAAAAGAGAGGTAACAGGGGTCCATTGTCCCGTTGAAGAGGACGTCAGTATGCTCGGAGAGATTACAAGGATGTCTATCCCCCCGAACCTGCGGGCTTTAAACGGGCTAGCGGGAGCAGGTAAAAGGTAAACAACGAAATATATACCTGAAACACCTGAGGCAGGTCGGTGGAACCCTCGAAGACGTTGTTGTCGATGGATAGCCGGGATAGTCTCGACACGAGGTCCTTCTTTTTGTCAGTGGAGGACACGGGGCTCTTCTCTTTCTTCATCTCGTCCGTGGTCTGACTTCTCTGCGTTAGAAACACGTTTTCGTCTGATATATAATTCTCTCTATAGAGCTATCGGTGCCGAGTGAAACTAGTTATTATCGCGGAACGTTGAAGACAGTCGAAGATGCGACGATGTTCATCAAATCGCGAAATGAACGTTGGTTTGAGAACCACGAACGCGATCGGTTAATGGAATAATGGGCTCTCGAGGTTGATCGGTACTCACTGGACTGTTATCTAACTGGCAGGCTCTCTGCGTCTGTCCAGGCTTCACTTTCAGGTGATACTCGACCACGTTCGGTATGTTCGGCGGGTTGGAAACGACTGAGGAAGCCGGAGAGGATGAAGAGGCGGTCGCTGCCCGCTCAGGGACGGCGTTTCCGGCCTCGGTCGCCCCGGATAACGGCGCTGTCATCACCGATCCAGACCCACCAACCATCTCTCCTCCCGCCTAACGAATTTCAAAATTTACCCCTCTTTCTCTCTGGCCGTTGACCAGACCGCCCGTAACCACCGACATTTTTTCCCGCGGACGCTCCGTGGCTTTTTCTACTGTTTACTGGTCACACTATTGACCATGCACAAAGCTGGGAATTGTTCCTCGATATTAAATACCAAAGTTCGTAACAGGAAGCAGTCCCCTTTCGATCTTTTCAGGGAAACAAAATTACATGGAATTTCACAATGGAACTACAACACTCGCGTATTGTTCACAGTGTTTTCGAGTTTTTTCATTCGCAATTGGTAGAATTATAAATATTCCATTCGTGAAAGATTTTCGAACTTTTTTTATTGAACTTTTTCATTGAAGTGCGTATTGCTTTTTATTGAAGCAATTTCTCTATCGAAGTGCATATTCTAGTAAAGGTTGTATACAGTTTAAAAATGGCAACCCTAAATTTATCGAGATTGTCCGTGATTTTCGATAGAATAAATGCTTGGACAAGGAAATTTATTCCACTATTTTCCCATATGTAAATTTTTATAGTTTCGGTAATTGTAAAATATATCGGTCATTTTCACCGTGGTAGGCTTAGCGTTAAATAAATGCATTCTTCCATTATTATAAAGCATTGCACGTTAGTCGTGTTTACAGATCGACACCGTTAATTCAGGAAAATATTGTGGTAAAGGTTAGTTATCCACAGGGTTAATAGTCTCGAGCATATAGATTAATATCGAAGCAAGTTTCTACTTAATCCTTGAATTCACCAATTAGTCCATTGATTCCGAGTATTTTCATAAAGATACACAGGATGATTGTGAGTCACGAGTCCGACTCGTTCTGCAATGTTTTGAAACGTACCGCGTAGTGTTATTGAACGGTATTCATCACAACACAATATTTTGAAGAAATTTGCTTCGTCAGAAAAAAACTTTAACTTGCAGCTGCTTGGTTTGTTCGAAGAGACGTGTTGGAATTTTGCAATCCTAGTTATCCAAACCCTACTGTTCCCTGATGAACGTTATTTAAAAAAAAAATTATGTAAGTCTGTTAATATCCTGTAGACTTGAATAATCATTTTAGATGCATTAACCGTCGGAAAAAATTTTTAAAAAATCTCAATTGTCGAGGGGGGTATGCTTTCCTTAATAATGCACTTCAGGTGCAGTGTTTGCCTAAAAAACACATCTCGATCGAAGCGGGACTGTCCGAATTTTCAAGGAAACGAATCTCAACTATCGATCGAGGGGATAATTGTCAGGGGATTGCGAAAATATTCGGACGAACAATTTTCGAAAAACGCACCGCAGTCGAGGAGAGGCCGTGCTCCACCGTGGCTTTTGAGGAGACCAGGACCTTGTCGAGGATAGCTTTGTCCCTCTCGGTGAACCCGAAGTCCTCGTCCTCCATAGCCCTTAGCCCTCAGAACTCTCAGCCCTGTCGCAAATAGAATCAATCCTTGTTATCGTTGCCGGGGATCACCTGCCTCATAACCCAAGGACAACGTTGAATATATTCGCTGGGAAGAAGGAGTGAAATTTATTCGTTGGAATTCCAGGGTGGAGCGAGCGAAACGACCGAGAAATTGTTGTGCGCCTCGACCGGCTGTCTTAGGGGTACCGGGGGGGAAAAAGAAGGGGGGAATCGATGAGAAGGGCAAGGGGGAAGATTCACCCCTCGTGCTCGCGTCATTATCGTCATCGTCGAGCGTCCCGAAAACGCGTTCAGCCGCGGAATTAAAAACGGGCTTAACGTCTCGGCTTAAAACGGAAAACAGCTGTCGCGCGGCGAGGCGCAGCGTGGCACGCGTTGCACGCGTTGCACCTTGCGCGCTGCACTCGATCGTTTCTTTCGCTCTCTTTCCGTCTGGCCTTCGGCCACCGTTTCGCCTCGCTACAAACAACCGATCCTCGATCCTCGAACCACGGTTCTGTCGCCGCAGGAACGGATAACGTTATCAACGCGCCACACGGACCATTCCCCTATCGCCAATTTAATTAACGCCCGTTCTTCCTTTTCCTAACTTAGACTTTCTATTCTGATTTTCGTAGATTATGTTAACCCCTTGAAAGACTCGAGTTTCTTATATTAGGTTTGGCAACTAAATTCGGGACCTCCACATTTTCTTGAGCAAATTATTAAAGTTATATAGTTAACCCCTTGCACTCGACCGTTCCCTCTAAGGCGCCACTATGAATTGCTATAATTGAAAACAATTCCTACAGTGTCTTTGTGTTTCATAAATAGCTGAACATTCAAGCGCCGCACGAGTAAATGAAAATAGTAACGAAAATATGAAAGATGAAATTATAGAATCCAAACAGCTCAAGTGGAAAGTATTAAGAGATCCAGGATAAGGGATAATAGGATAATATTTTTCCTAGAATAACAAATTTATTCCAGTGAGAACGATAATAGAAACTGGTTCTGGTTCGTATCAATGTTCTCCCATGGTTTATAGATTTGCACGTGATATAAATGCAACAAGGATTCGCAGTCTGGTTGTCATTGTAACAACGTCTTCGTACTAACTAGTACACGTTTAACCACGTTTTATGTTCAAACGAAGGAATAATGCGCTACGGTAGAATGTCAAAGAGCAAGGTAAGGCAGATAAGTCAGTGTTGTAAAAGATTTTTGCACACAATCGTAGCTCGGGTAGCGTAAGATCAAATGTGAGAACCCCTGGATATGCAATCTGTTACAAATACACGACTGCGTTGCACACGAACGACACTGTTTACCTTAATCGCTTACGAGAAAGAATGTGCAAAATGCGGGGAACAGATATGCGGATTAATTTTCCGGCGGTGAGCACTCGCGATTCAGAGTAACAATTACTCCGAGCAGGATTTAATAAATGTTATTAAATGCTGGAGGAATAGGCGAGCGAACGAGAGTCGCGGCAGGATAGGAATGATCTCTGTTTGGTCCCGGTGAACAGGTTAATCCGACGAAACGGATGCGAGAAGGTAAAACGCGATGGTATCGGGGTCCGGGTGAGCGTACACGGGGGGCTCGGCTGTTTAACGGGCCGGAAATGAGTCAGGTGACCGATAGTCAGGTGGAAAAGGGATTCGTTAATGTATTCCGGCCGTTGTTGGTCAGGTGTGGGCATTCTGTTGTTCGGCCCGTTGTTCAACGCCGGCGAATCTCGTGCGCAGTTACCGTTTCGAAAATACGCGCGGTGGTTTTGCGACGAGCGACGCAGAAATTCAAGAACGAAGGTCGAAACTGGCCTACTCGACGACGCATTCGTGAAATATTATGCCGCGTTCTCTCCTCCTCCTCCTCCTCCTCCTCCTCCCCGTCCTACTCCGCGAAACTCGATAACGAAAAAGAGAACGAAGACGGCAGCAACGAATTAACGAGAAAGCGATTCTCGATCAAACCGCTTGGTACTCGATGAAAGTTGTTTGATTTGTCCCGATTTCGCGGACACCGTGTAGACCGGCGGCGTTGGTACACCTGTCGTCCAATTACACCCGCGTACAATGCTAGAACTTTGTTAACGCGCGTGTCCACGTACCGGGTGCTCCGAAAGTGTGCGACTTTCGCAAATTTTTGGAGGACTCGTCGGACGAACGTTTGGATCGAGGTTATTCGAGGATCTCTACGGGCGAAAAGAAAAAGGCACGCCGATGGTAACGGTACCGTTCCATGATGAAATGGAGCAATAGACAGTCACTGCTCGTTATTACGGTTTTCCGAGATTTCCGTTACGCCTCGAGATATCGGGCTTCTTCGAGTTCCGACGACAAAACCGATCGCGATCTGCCTTTGTTCCGTTTACACATTTTTCTTTGTTTCAGATCCGCGTTCGGGCGGCGAGATTTTGTCACAGTTTTTGGGCGATCGTTCTGATTCACGCGCCGGTGACGAGGTAATCGACCACCCAGATAACTAATCTTTTGGAAAGATGACGATCAGAACGTCGGAACCTTGTGAGATCAGATGTTTCAATTAAGAAATTCGGCACTAAACATGAATGCGATCGGATCTTTATGCATTTATGGCTTCTGAAAATATTCAACAAATTCCAGAATATAAAAATGGACAAGATTTAGTAGGATTTTGATTTATTTCAGATCTACAAAGGCTACTACCACTGGAAATAAGATTTTATGTGATTCCGCTTTCTTAAAATTTCACTATAAAAATCGAAAATTGCACAAACATCCGCAGTGTAAATGATTGCACAATTACTGGTATTGACGAATTTTTTTTAACGGAAGTTCAGTAATAAATAAAAGAATGACATTGTATTTTATTGTCTATTGAAGAGAATTGCAACGTCGCGTCCTGTGTCCTTTCAAAGAGTAAAACTCGTTACAATAAAGAAGCGATTGAATAAATTAGCGGGGGGACAGCACAATAACGTATTTCAGGCGGAGTTTGATGAACGATAGAAACTATACACGGGAAGTGGAGAACAAGAGCGATTCCCTTTTCGTTTCGAGCTCACGGGAGGGTAACAGCGATACCGGAAGCGGCGGTGGATGGGTGTCTGACCGGAAACAGTTACACTGGTGTCACGATCGAGCCGCAACGACGCGCGTTTCCCGTTGTCGCCGGTTTAAAACCGTACCAGGCTGCCTTGCGTTTGCTCGAATTGATCGCATCATTCGAGCTCTTCCAAATTTTCCCTAGCAAATTTTAGGGATCCCCACTGTGTCAACAATCCGTCAGAAAAATGTTCACATCGTTCTGTAACCATTCCCTAATCTCTGCACCTTCATAATTACAATGCATTTTTTGCGTTTGCAACAAAACTGAGAAAGCGGTGAAATATAAAACGGTAGAAAAAATAAAAGAACCCAATTAAATGTGCGATTCTTAAGAGCGTAAGGATGCATTCGGGAGGAATTATTCAATAGATTTATTTGTTGATATTGCACTGAAAACTGCTGAAAATCTAAATAAATACATTTCTGTTATTTTGATAAGACAATGTGAAACAGTAACTTTTAAAACTTTGCATAGGGTAGGGCGTGTATGGCACAGGTGGCACGAAAGTAACCGAAAATTGGCCGGGCACGTAGCGCGCGGTTTAATCACCGGTTCGCAGGGCGACGAGCCCCGTAATTAATTAATACGAGCGTGGATGAACGACCACGGTTTCCCGATGACCGAATCGCTGGGACGAAATGAGATAATTCACCGGCGTTCCCTGGCGAGGGTTCTCACGGTATCGCGATACACCTCCTCGCCGATGTAAAACGCGGAAGGAGGAACTTTCCGAGGATCGAAGAAAACCAGACCGCATTCCCTGGGCGTAATAACGATACCCGTTTCTATCAGAAGTATCGGGCAAAAGAGAGGCTCCGGAGTATTGTTCGTTCTCTTATCTACAGCAAATAACGTAGTCGGGACGATAACGAGATTTTATTGGCGTCGAGGGGATTCAGTCGCTTCACCGGACAGGTGATAAACAACTCGCAGATGCGTCGACAAGTCAGAGAAATAGTAAACAGCCACACCCGGACCTGGGTTGCAATTCACATGGATCTGTAATTTGCAATTCGTAGACAACCAGTGCCGCTCTGTCATACTGTAGATATTCTTCCTCTCGAAGTTGCACAATTAAGTCGGACACAAAATATGATTCATACCGACCGCTTAATACCATTGATAACGTTCAAGTATTGTTCTTCCTCAAGATATATATGATTCAGTCCAGGCACAAGTCCAAGTTAGGCTACTTTCCAGTGTTATGACTAAACTGCGGATTTTATGTGTTTACAGCAAATATGGGCGTGTGTAATTTGGAATAATGAGAAGACTAAAAGTGTTGCAGAACATCAACACATTTCTTACAACATAATAAAACAATTAAAGAAAACAATTATGCTATTTGTACAATTATGCTTATACGCTATTTGGTTTCTGTGTCCTACGGTTAATAGAAACAATGTTTATTTTGCATAAAGATCCGCAGCCTAATCACGACTTATTTAAACCTTTCGGGGACGACTAACGAGTCTACGAAGTTCATCTCAAGAAGGCATTCAATTCAACGGTCTCCGACCGGTTAGCGATTTGTTTAGGCCTGTTACCCTAAAATGGGACAGGTAACTGAAGACGTTGGTTTACCTGGCCAGCGGCTGTTGCAACGGCAATTGACATCACGACGTCGCCGATGCGCTCGATGCACGCGGCGCCTCGGCCACAGGTGCAATCTCAGGTGATCTCGATGCGAATGCAGCTGCGGCACGCGTCCTACGTGATGTTCCCGGTATCCGGAAACATGCTCTTCCCTCGTCGACCGTGCGAAACCGCGGTAGATCCACGCTCGATCGGCCGCGAAACCGTTCTGAGGATCGACCGATCTAGGATCTAGGATCGGCGAACGATCGACAGCCCGAGAGCCAGCCAGCCAGCGCAGCGGTACGCGCGAACTGTCGCGAGTACGCGCGACTGAAAATCTGGGACAGGCCGCGGCTCGAGTTCGACCCGCGTCGACTGATAATAGTGAACTGCCAACCATAAGCCCGCTGCCACGACGCACGCGTGCGTACTGATCGCATCCCGATCCGACGCTCTATCATATCGATAATCGAACCACTCGCTCCGCGGAATCGGAACAACGAAGCGCCGCACCCCGATTGTCATCATCTTGATCTCCTTTTCCCAGAATTGGCTCTTTGCGCTCGGAGACTTTTCTCGGATTACCTGGCAATGCAAATTCATTTATTTATTACTTACTGAAATACTTACTGTATTTAAGTGGGACATGCCATGAAATTTTATTCACTCGGATTCCATAGAACTCAAATTTTAGACTTTCTTATCTTTCTGAATTCTCTTGAAGGGAATATCCGAGTTACTGACTAAATTTATGACGTCCCCTTGGAGGAGACTGTCGAGTGCAAAGGGTTAGTAGGTTCTACTTGGAACAGAATTGACAGTTTTCTCAGATTACCTATCAATTCAAATCCATTTATTTATCACTTACTGAAATAGTTACTGCGTGTAAATGAGACATGTCATGAAATTTTATTCACTCAGATTCCATGGAACTCAAATTTTAGACCTTGCAAGATAATCGGGAACAATCTTTCCGAATTCTCTTGAAGGGGACATCCGAGTTACTGACTAAAATGACGTCCCCTTGTAGGAGACCGCCGTGTGCAAAGGGCTAATAGGTTTTACTTGGAACAGAATTGAGAGTTTTCTCAGATTACCTACCAATTCAAATCCATTTATTTATTACTTACTGAAATACTTACTATATTTAAATGAGACATGCCATGAAATTTTATTCACTTAGATTCCATGGAACCCAAATTTTAGACCTTGCAACAAAATCGGGAACAATTTTTCCGAATTCTCTTGAAGGGGATATCCGAGTTACTGACTAAATTTATGACGTCCCTTTGGAGGACACTGTCGAGTGCAAAGGGTTAACAGGTTCTACTTGGAACGTAGAATTGTTTCACGCAACGTTTTCACGTCGTGAGCCTCGATATAGAACTATCGTTCCTGGTTTTAAGCCTGGTCAAACGAAGTTTCCCTGATGGAATATTCCTAGGAAATTTTGAATTTTAATTTCGAACGTCAGGTTGCGAACGATCTTTCCTCTCGGACGAAAATTGCGTCCCCTAAAAGCCAGTTTCCTCTGAAATCTCAGCTATTACGGCATGTGCCAGTTTCCACCGGTCCCGGCGGAGTCACGAACCTTGCAATTATCTAACGATTCCTCTTTCGATCGAGAAGAGATTACGAAATGCGGCGGTTCGGTTGATTGTGCGTGTACCGTCGAAACACTCGAAACGCTGACGCCGCGCGGTTTGCCCGCGTCGCGTCGACCTCGGCCAAAAAAAATCTGCTTCGCCGACAAAGATTTTCGCGTTCTCTCGCAGACCATTACACAACCGAGAGACGCGTGGCTGACACCCACCGGTGAAAATGCGAGACAAAATCGTTACCAGCTCGGTTCGACGTGCTCCGAGGCGATTCCCGAACGATAAAAGCCGCTTCAGCCGAGACAAAGCCTCGGGAAAATCATCCCGAAACAATATTCGTCCCATATATTTATGCGTGCCGTCTGGCTGCCAAGCCAGCGAAACGAGACGCGCTTCCTTGGATTCGTTATAATTGATGTTCTATTGCTTACGTAACCCTGGACAGAATAAAATCCGATGCCACGGCGGCGCTCGCGAGCTCTGCCTTCTTACGCAACGGAGATAACGTTTGATCGCGGCGGACGTTTCCCGGATAAAAATCGAGGGTATAAATTAAAGTAATTGGGGAATCGACGGAAGCGACGCCGTGGATCGATAAGACACCTATGGGAGACTCCTTGGGAGATCGATCGATCCGCAGATGTAATTAACGGGGTTCGTCGCCGCGGTTCCAGCCGGGCGAAATTCGGAATAATGAAATTTTAGTGCCGCGATAACGCGGAAACTGCTCTAATAATTTTTGCCGTGAGAGAGACCGTTGCGTCTCCGGCTCTTATCTCTTTCTGTTCCCACTTCTTATTCAATTTTAATGCATGTAATTCCTAGACAACACATCATTTAATTATTTTAGCATTAGTCACTTTAATTTTTTTTTTATTTTTTTTTAAAACTGGTTTACGTTCCGCTTTGAGAGGTCAGGAAGGAATCCCTTATCATTGACAATTGTTGCTCGACAATGCATCTCTTCTGACAGTCAAAGCAACTCGTGCAAATATGAATGTTGTTTACTTTGAAGTTGTTTTTAATCGTTCGAGGAGCGGACAGTCGCGCGAGACGCTCGAATTCTCGAGAGTGTAGCGAAACATTTAATCGGCCGGCAGAGCAGCAGAAACGTGAGAAAGACTTTCGTGCATCGCTTTTGTATCGCGACAGGAAAGATGCCTCGGAAGTCGACTCGTTATGAAATTACGAAAGCTTATAGCAGCCCGAGCATCACCGAGCGTGTGAAGATTCGGGACGCAGAGGTAACCCGTCGTCGTGACGAAAGTGTCCATTAAAACGAATGGTCTCCGTCGGGCTGGCTTTCCGAACCACGGAAGAAGAGCAAAACGGGGGACGATGGAAAGACTGCGATCCATTCTTTCGAAAAGCGACATCGCACGTGACGGTTCGATGACAGAAGTTCGCAGAGAAAATGGCCACACTCGCAAATGACCGCACAGAAAATTACTGACATCGAAATCTGCCCATATCCATAATGCCCACTCAGAATTTAATGCACTCTCGTTGTGGTTTAATCATATGTATTTCAGAATAGGTAAAGTTTAATTTAACCCGGGGCTGACCCAATTTTCAATGTGGCCAATTTTGAGTGTGAGTAGTTATCAAGGTAGGTACATTTCAATGTGAGCAATTTTCGGCGAGGAAAGTTTTTAGTGTAGGTAATTATCAAGGTAGGTACCTGTATTTCGATGTCATATATTTTTAGCTTTGATAATTATCAAAGTAGATATATTTCAATGCGAGCAACTTTCGGTGAGGGAAATTTTTAGTTTCAGTAATTATCAAGGTAGGTATATTCCGATGCGAGCAATTTTTAGTTTTGATAATTATCAAGGTAGGTACCTATATTTCGTTGTGATAAATTTTTAGCTTTGGTAATTATCAAAGTAGACATATTTCAGTGCGAGCAATTTTCGGCGAGGGAAATTTTTAGCTTTGGCAATTATCAAGGTAGGTATATTTCGATACGAGCAATTTTTAGGGTCAGTAATTTTTAGTTTTAATAATTATCAAGTAGGTACCTATATTTCGATGTGATAAATTTTTAGCTTTGGTAATTATCAAAGTAGATATATTTCAGTACGAGCAATTTTCGGCGAGGGAAATTTTTAGCTTTGGCAATTATCAAGGTAGGTATATTTCGATGCGAGCAATTGTCATTGAGGGCAATTAGCAGTCAGCGCGTTTTCCCTGCGCAATTAGATGACTGCGCAAGTATTTTTGTGCGCTTTTGTCTATTCACCATGCGCAACAACGGCCGCGTTTTTATTTCCACCGCGAAACAGTCGGAACGGGGACATTAGGATACACGGTGTGATAAGCCACCCGAAGCCACCTGTATCGGGCTCGTGTCGAATTAGCTGACGAGCTACCGGGGGGAGGGGGGCACTTTCTAACGCGACCATAATATTCCTAATAACGGGTTTCTTAACAAGAAGAGGAGTTTTTCCTCTCCATCAACGTCGCGTCGTTTTCTTCGCCGGCATCAAGATGACTCTCCGCACGCAAACGCTTCCCACGAATGTTACACGGATTTTGTAATCGTCCCAATATGTAATTAACGATAATTTAATTCAGAGCAGACGCGCGCTTACCTTATCTACTTTTCTGCCTTGATGTCTTTCTCATAGTTCTCAATGATTTTGTTTGCGGTGTTAAGCGAGTACGCGCGAGAACGCGTTGTCAAACCGCGAAAGAATGGATGCGAGAACGGAGGAGCTTGGAAAAATCTGCAGCACATTGTTATCTAATTCGAGATGGATCTCCAGGCGTGCTGGAATTAGCAGGCTCTGTAGAGTTTGCACGCCGATCCGGAAAACCTCGCGGCAATTATCCCTGGCTAATTGGCAGTGAGCGCGCCTCGGAAATTGACGGTCTGCCGGAAGATGGGGACTGTTTGGCCGGAATGCTAATGAACCGTTCAATCTCGCGACAAATTCCTGTTCTCCAGGTGGCTCGATCCTGTTCTAGGACTTTCGATTTATTAAATTCCCGGGGCGTTTATTCGATTTTTTAAAAATAGCTGAATACGCGCCGGTCAGTATCGAGATAAACTCCGAGCAATTAAGCTTGCGGATCTTCCAGCGAATCTCGACGGATTAGCCGTAATGAACGGCTAGGTATGTTAATTCCCGGCGGGAACCTTGGATATTCATTACAGGATTACGCTGACTGATTTCGGGGCTCGTGACGAGCGTTTTCCGCTCGAAGAACAGAATCCCACGAAAAAAAAAAGAAAAAAAAAACAAGTCCCGAGCGTATCAGATCGTCTCGATCGGTGAATTTCGAGCAGCGTCCTCGAGGAATACACACGAAAGCGTAAGCAATCGGCGAATCTGTGAAAGGTATCAGGTTTTCGACGATTAAACAACCAATCCAAGGGATCGACGATACAGGAAACGATTTCGAAACGGGCGAGCAGGATTCTCCTTTTGGTCCTTGCAGCGCGATCGTTTTCACGGTTGCTATAGCACAGCCGTTGCGCAAAACCTTCGGCCAACGTCCACTTAGCGGTGAAAAAATAACGAGATTAGTAGGTCAGAACTGTCGGGCCCACTTCCTGTTATCATCGTGCCCGGCTGCAGGACTTTCGAGGACAATTATTGCACTTCGGAGGCGAAAGGAAGCGCTGGAACCTTGTGTTCTGCGGCTTCTGCGATCCTAGGTCCTTTGGGACGATGATTGAGATAAATGTCCAATTTCTTGGTCCAGAGGCAGTTTTATGTTCTCTCTTTGTGGTTTATTTATGCTATGGATGATATCGATAAAGTTCACTCATCTGTTCATCTATTTTAATAATGAATTGGTTGGATCCTTTAATAAATGTGTACATTTTCTTTTGCATCAATGGACTCATCCCTTTAATAAACGAGGTTCTCCAACAATGAAGGCAAATATTATTTTGCAAACGATCAATAAGATTTTGCGATATGAAACAATGTTGTTCCACTACGTAAGCCGAAGAAGACATAACTACGTAATTAGAGTGGCAAGCTTGTACTTTATTACACAAATTGCAAGGATGCACCTACTGAAACAGTAGACGATCGTTATCGTGGTCCGGTCATGAATGACTTAATCCCCTCAATGGTTTCCTCATTTTCTTTCTGGAAGCAAAGCCAAAAATGAATTTCGTTAACGCTGTTTCTTTGAACTTTCTTATGGGGGAAAAAAAATACTGTAAATGTTCCGAGTGCAATTTTTCAACAAAATAGGAACAGACTGACCTAAATATTATCTACAATTGTAAAAGAAGAGCATTATTATTACTATTAGCGTTTCACTAAGATGTACAAGTTTAACCATTCATTTCCCAACGAAATTGATTTTGTGGGTCATTTTGGGGTCAGAGAACAAATTCAGTGAGGAGATAGAAGCCGAGGGTGGCTCGCGATAGCAGGTGCCGATGGTTTCCGTCGGGTCGTATAGAAAACGTCGCAACCCTGGTTCAAGTACGATCGTTACGACTGTTTTCACGGGTGTAAGAGCACGAAGGGATTGCGTAAGAGAAGAATCTGCGGCATCGCAGAAGTGGATCCCTCCCCTACCTCCCTGGGATCTTCTCTTTCTCCGTTCGTCCGGTGTGGGAGCCCCGGTAAAGAGGGGCTCTCAAGAACCCCCCCTAGGTGTTGCTCGATCTCTAAAGCCATATATATACCACCACTTCGTGGTAGCATCCTTCGAGAAAGAAACATTGCCGGTAACACCGTGGAGACCGAACTTTGTGCAGGCGTAGGTCCATCGAGCCAGGACCGGTCAGTGCGTTGTGACAATAACTCTACCCGGAGATAAATGTACACTACGCGGAAAGACACTAAGGATTAAGGTGATTGGATTCTGTACGATAAGGTGAGTCCGTCCGGCCCACCCTGCTGCAACAATCGCAATTGTTAGAGGACCTCCTCAGAGAGTAACTTCAGCTCCTTTGCTTCGATATTTGGTAGCAAAAGTTCACGGTTGATCGACCTGCTGTGTGCAAAATTTTTACTGGGCTTCTTCGGGGGTTTTTACAACAGCTTGTTAGAGATTTTTCGGCCTTTCTGGTTTAGCACCTCGTGTTTGATTCGGTAGCAAAAGCTCACCTGTGCAACATTTTTAGTAGACCTCTTTAGTAGCTCCCCGAGTTTGATCTGATAGCAAAAATTATTGTCTAGACCTTCGGTGCAAAATTTTTCGCAGACTTGTTTAAAGAGTATCCCCTCGAGTCTGATCTGGTAGCAAAATTGTTGTCCACACCTTCGGCGAAAAATTTTCAGATATCCTAAGAGAGTCTTTTAGCTCCTCCAGTTTAAATTGAAAACATTGCGCCAATTTTGTAAAATTGTTTTGGGGAAGGGATTGTCCATTTTTCCTTATTTTTTTAGATGATTTCGCGGTACCAAATTCTGTGCGCGATCCTGGCATACGGCGCGGTCTTGTTGTACCAGGCGATGGCGGTAAGTAGAATTCGCGTTGCGAGGAAGGGAAGGTTCGATCGACGAAAAAAGTCGAGCGTGGTTACGCAATCCTGACACCTAACCAACCGCGGTATCATTTCGCGAGCACAATGCCTTTTACGAAACTCTCGTAAGAATCAAAGCACGAAATTATTATATTCACGGCGTTTTCTCACGTGCAACAATGACAGAGGGAGGGACGGTATCTGCTCGCGTCATCTCCTCCAGATGGCAGCGTGAAGTAATTCATTAATTAACCCCTGTTGCGTGAACGCGAGCGTGCTTTCTCGCGAGCTGCCGTTCCGTTAAACAAACTCGTCCGTCGAAAGAACGAGCTCGCACACGGAGTCAGTCAGTCCTCCGATTCGCGAAACGAAAAAACCTCGCGATTAAAGAAGAAAACGATCGACGAAGAATTACGAAAGAACCGCAGGCTAATTCGTCTCGGCGTTGTATACGCGTTGCCAATAACGCCATTGTCCGCGATCCCATCGTGTGCATTTTCATTTTCACCGGAAACGGTGACCGTGAACGCGCCTCGAAACGGAAGACGGAGCCGAATTTTCAATGCCGCCTGCTAGCCAGCGGCCAGAAAAATGAAAATGATTAATTAATCCCTCGATCCTAATCGCGGTTAACATTCACGGTACACGACTCTGGAAATTCTCCTTTAGTCCCGGACGGAGATCAACGCAATCGAAAGCCGCGGGCTTCCAACGCCCAATCGTCCCGATCCGTTCTCGCTGTTACGAAAATTTCGCACTTTCAAGGAAAAACCACTATTAGAAACACTACTATAAGACTATCAGAATTTTCTATTTCAATTTTGAGAAACCGTAACAGGATATACGTTCGTTAACTACTGCCTGTTATCTATTGTCATTTCAAAGAGTTAAGCTTCTTTCGGGTATAGCAGACAATACAGATCCTACTAACAGACTTCCGGTAGCTCAAGCGTTAATCTCCTATTGTTCAATTATGAATCCAGTTAGAGCTCTCTTATATTTTGTTCATATTTAGACACAATCATGTTACTAGATCTTCAGAGCTTTCACAGTATCAAAATCCATAGTGGTCAAAGATGAACCCTTAAACGAACGATTAATTCATTCACGAGGGAGTTAATCCTTGCTATTCAAAGGACTATTAAGTTCATCCACCAGAAAGCGAATCTTCAACATCCGAAAATTTCAAAGAAAATCTGAGCAAACGATACGGATTCTTTGTTACACTTTCTTCGATAGAACTCTCTGTGCTGCTTGGAAGAAAAATTGATTGCTTAAAAATGCATGATAATTTTTTAAAAAATTCTGGATTCGAAGATAGGCCCGAGAAGAACCCTGACCTAGCCGAATCTCCTCTCGAGCGTTCTTAACCAAGCGTCGAAATCACCGGTCGCATCGAGAAGGGTAGAGGCCGTGTTTTGCGGTTAGGTGCGCGCGCGCGTGCGCTCGCGTACACACGCCCACCATGCCGAACAGGAGAGAGATCGAATACAAAGGCACGGAGATGCGCATCCGCTTGCGGGGAACAATGTAACCCGACTTCCGGTCAGACACCGGCACGGCACGTGCACGCACTGGACTGGCTCGATCCGGCGTTTCGTGTGTCGCAACGGCCTCCTTTTTTCCTCTCATCTCGGCCGATAGCCAATTGCGAAAAAGATCCCGCGGATAGATCCTCCCCGGGGTTCGAACACCGATCTAGACGGTGATCGGACGTTGCTTGGATCATTAACCGCCGTTCCAGGGCTGAGTCCTCCTCGTCGTATTACAACCCTTCATTAGACCGGAAGTGCATCTGTTTATCCTGCGATCGGGCCGGGCTCGAAAGCTTGCTTCCTAGCACTTAGGTCCCTTTAGGCCCCATTCAACAATACTTTATCAACCCCTCCGGGACCACGACTTAATGACCGACGCCAGAAAATGCATTCAGTCCACTTTTTAATTCTAGTTTATCCTTTTTGGCAGCCTTCTTGGAAGGGATGTATTTGGCCTTTGAGGGTCAGAGGGTTGAATATTCTGAAGTTTAACATACTTCTTTCTTGACTGCTTCAGACATTTTGTTATTTCATCTTTCGTTCAAGAAGTGAAGAGTAAGCACGAGTAATGATTTCCTGGACGCCCATGTAGTAGTTGTGTTAATAATTAGACTGGCGATGTTTGTGCAAAATAAAAATGTTCAGCATCATTCGCAAGAAAGAATCTTGTCATGGATGTTCAGCCTAGATCGATTTAATTTTCTTAAATAACTAGTTCTAAAAGAAGAAGAATTTTTCTATCAGCGTAATAATCGTTTAAAAATTGTCTAGTGCGTGCCAGGCGTAAGAGGGTTGAAAGAAGTATGATAGATCGTAACTTTCCAATCTGCCCTGTTTCATCAAACAAAATTGCGATTGCCAGGCATGCGTTCGAAAGAGAGGCAGAGCCCGTCTAATGAATGCAAATGCAATGCGTTTTAACGGACACCCGATGCACAGAATGCGCAATGCGCGAGACGCGTTAACGCCGAGAGGAAGTATGAATCGCGGCGTGCATCCTCGCTCTCGGTCCACATTCCATTGTGAACGACGATACGTGACGAAAGTCCACTGTTTCGACAGAGCTTCTCGCTGGCAACCCGCGAAGGTGGCAAACGGTGCTCCCGTTAATTGCATCTCGCGAAAGAGATCGCCTTTGTTCCGACGGAAACCGAGAGATGCAACGGTGTGCAGGTCGCGCAACCCGCGGCGCTCGTTTGAATTTAAAACAGCGAAACGCGGGACGCTCGGCCAAATAATTAATGTTCATTAAGATCTTATCTGTTACGGAGCGCCTCACGCGTCAATGTTTCACGCACCTTTCCAGCAAGTAGACGGTTACACACCTGGCGTGGACTACCCGATCTACGACACCGTACCTTTCGGCCTCACGTTTACCTGCGGAGGCAAGCTGCCTGGCTACTATGCCGATCCTGAAGCCAGATGTCAGGTAAGTCGGTACCTACATTCCCGGCGCCTAATTGGATCGCTTTGCGGATTTTTTTTTTTTTCGAAAACTGCTCAACTTTTTAAAATGGGTCTTTCCGTATCGGAAAGAAGATACTTTAAGGCAATTCTCTGAATTTTTATTATACTTTTTCTTAGAATACATAAACAATTGTGGGAGATATTTTTAAACAATTTTAAGCTGGTCCTGTTAGGGTTTCCGAGGTAGGACCTTTGCGTCCATTGCTGTACCCTTGATAACTCTTGATATTTTTTAATAAAAAAATAATTTCAGAGACACTTCAAAGTATACTCTTTCAAATGCAAGAAGATTTGCTCGAAAAAGTTTGCAGGTTTGTTAAAATGAAATTCAGAAAGTCGCGTCACTGTAACTCAAGCCTTAATTGTATCAGCCCTAATTGATTTGAATTCCATCCGAATTGACTTGATTTCGATGTGAATTTTGGATGTTTCAAGGTATAAAAATCATGGCTTTTTTAGGTTTGGCACTGGTGTCTGCCGAACGGGCGCATGTTCAGCTTCCTCTGTCCGAACGGGACCGTTTTCAGCCAGTCGGCTCGCGTCTGTGATTGGTGGTTCAAGGTAGACTTGTAGATTTATTTATGAAAAATTGACGGTGACTTTTGATTGATTACTGCGTTATCGTAGGTCGATTGCAACGACTCGCCCAGACTGTACGGGATCAACGACGACCTGTACAGGGACGTGAACGGGAACAAGATCTAACGACGACCGTGCTCCTGTGAACGGATGAGAACGCGGGCGAACGATGCGACGATTCTGTACACAACAGTCTCTACATTGGGTAGGGGTAGGAGAACGATGGGACGAGATAACAGGAATAAAGAAGAGGAGATTCGTCCAGCGAGTTGTGAGTTCCTAGCTTGCCGGCGGAGGAAGCGCGCGCGAACAGAAAACAGGCCGCTGCAGTACTCTCGGACGCTAAATTCCACGCGATGGCAACCGACTGTCCCGAAAGCTGTTCGAACTTGTAGATATATACACTTTCAGCCCACAACCACCACCACCACCACACCACATACTGTCTGTTTCCCCCCATATATAATGGAACCGCCGAAATTCTCTACCGCACACAGTTTGCTCCGACAGACCGATCCGCAAAATAGCTCTTATAACGAACCTTCGACTATTCAATAAAACAAACTGATGCATCAACCACCCGACTAAATCGAGCAACAAAGGAGCCAGAAATCATACCAAGAAACCGTGACCGCTATGCCACGGTTTAATCCGATCCGATCCAACACGTCCCTCGCTTTTTACTCCCCGAGCGAAAACGAATTCGGTGCAACGATCTCGAAACGAGGAAAAACGGCTCGATCTCGCGCAAAAGTCGAAATCGCGGCTGACAATTTCTTGGCATGATTGGACAATAGAAAGTGAGTGGCCGTCGCTAGCCGGCCGATCCGTTCCCGGCCTTTTCCCCGTTGAAGAAACGGGCCTCGACGCGACGCGACGACGATGATATGCTTTTCCGTCGCGTCGACGTATTCGGCATGCTCGTCTCGTCGCGTTTTGCTCATTCATCCGCGACACGAAGTTTGAAAGGTGTCCTCGAGGCCTCCCCGCCGTGTCTCCCTTGCGCATCCATAATTACTATGTGGAATTTCGATCGTTGCTCTGTCGCGTCTCGTCGTTACGTAAACGAATAGAAATTTTGGCACGCCCAACTTACGACACACGGCCGCTTCCGCGTTCGGAAATCGATTTTTCTTTTATCGATCGGCAAGGCCAAAGTCACCGAGCCAAACCGTTATTCCGATGACGTGCCCGTTCGTTGCGCGTCGACGCGATTCAAATGAGAAAACAACCGATCCTCGCCGTTCAGTTCCGTCAGATCCGCGTGATTAACCGTTCGAACGCGCCTAACGCAACCGACGAATGCCAGCCGTCACGGGCTATTATTAACGCCGAAGATGTTGCGAATGATCGAACGGGTTATTAAGATTTGCACGTCTTCGGTCGATATTCCGCAGGCGTGAAAAACAAAGCGACGGGACGCTCCTCGAGAGGACCTCGGACGCAAATACCACGGATCCAACGCCCCTGGTCGCGAATACTTCGAGATCCACTTGCAAAGATCACCGGGCGTGTCAATCAAAGATATGTGGCTTTTGCAGAACAAAGAGTCCCGTTATTTCAACTTTCCTTCAGCGACAGCAAAGTACCTCCTTGGTGATTTATTTGAATCGTCGCTCGAGGAAACAGGAGCTCTGGGATTGCTACTGGATTTGAGGAACTAGCAGATCTAGCAACAGTTAGAACCTTTGACATTTAAAATCGTTCAATTTTCCTGTAGTCGGTAGATAGTACCTCTTCGGTTGTTCATTTGCAGCAGCGTTTCCAGTTTTATTCATACGAGAAATGTTTTGCACATCTAGGACTGTCAACAGACAATGCTTCAAACGCCACAGTTCGAAGGACTTTCAGAGAGGAGGATCGTAAATAAAATATATTTCTGTGATCAATCTTCTCCAATTTTCTTTAAGATTGTCGCTACATTTTTGCACTGTCTAAAAGAATTTGTACTCGTGACGCACCTCCCTCGTGACGCACCTCCCTTCCTAAGAATAGAAGGGACATCCTGTGCTTACAACTACTTCCCAATGAGACATCCTGTACACTAATCCTTCAACGTTATCATAAAAGAAGCCTCGATAGATCACGACGTCTCTCCGACAAGAAACGAGAGAGGCCCCTTCGACTGAAAAAGTCCTCCAGTCTTGTTTCTGCAAGAACATGAAAAAATAGAGAGAGAGAGCAGCTGGACGAAGTTGGACCTACAGGAAGAAAGGTCCCTCAGAGAAAGCAGATAGCTCACCGATCGCGTTTGTTCTTTTTGGTTTCGAAAGTAGGATCCACCGCGATAGATCCTTTTAAAGCCGGCTCGGCGTAGGACAGCAATCGTTTAAAATCCCCGAGCGCAGTTAAACGACGCTCTATTCGGTATCAACGACTCAATTCGTTCGGCGGCGACGACCCTGAACGTAATTTATTGAAAAGCCGATCTCGGTGAGAGTCGATCACTTTTTTCAAGCACGACGCCGCCGCGCAGCACCGTTCGATTACGAAATGAATCGTCGCGCAAGCGTCACGGGAAACCGAACTTCCTATTTCTAAACAACTATGCACGACCATCGCCCAAAGAAAAGGACAGAGGAAAGAAGGCGGGGAAGAGACGGGCGAGGCGCTCGCGATTCTTATCGATTAATAGGATCCACTTTTGCGAACCGCGATGCACACGCTCGTCCGCGGCCGCCGCTTTTGTCCTCGTCGATGTCCTTTGTCAGCGGAGCAGCGCGTTCCACTTTCACTTCGTTTCTTCGATCGATCTTTCGAAAACTTTCAACGACCCCGGAGAATTCGAGGGGTTCGGTCGGAAAAAACCACGAATCAAGAATCCCCTGAAGGCGCCGCGAGACCTTTCGATCTGGATCCACCCTTGCTTGCGATCCGTCCTGGATGCGTCCTGCGCGAAAACCTTTCGCGGAGAGGCACAATTGATCCGCGAACAGGACGATCTAGGTGGTCCGAAGTCATTCCATTGTGTCCCACAAAATCTTACAATTTTTTATCAGTTGTAACTCATTACACCTTTTATTGGAAGCTGCATAAAACGTTTAAAAAAAAAATCGTACATCAAGTTCCAAGGTGTCGTTCCAAAGTGGAAGCTTCAATCTTCACCCCAAGGTAAATTAGTTCACGAAAAAATGTTCCATTGTCTTCAGAGACCAGTTACGATCTGTAGCATGTTTAAGAACGAACATGTCTTCGTGTCTCCAACTTCCATATCATTCAGAAGATCGCAAAGGTATAGGCTCCGAGCGTGAAACTCGGTCCAAGTAAATCATCGTGCGATTCGTTCTTATGAAATTGCACCGGTGTGCCGGTACTTTTTGGCCGTGTCGCGGGCTGTCCATCCGTGAAACGGTGCAAGGGTGTAAGGAAAAGTCCTGGTAAAAGTAAGGACGCCGGAGTACGATATAAAATGGCCTTCTAACAAGTTGGTTGCGACCGAGTCAAGTTTGAAAGGCTCGTAGAACAGTGGATTCGATTCGAGCGGCTCGATCGCGACTCGATCAGGTGGCGACGCAGGTGCCGCTCTCGGCTCGGCTCGCCTTTCCCTTCCCTCGGGTGGGCCAGGTCTTCGAGGCGGGCTACGCCAATGCGGGGCCCGTGTTCTGCGCCCATGGGCCCCGGGACCCCCTCCTCGACCTTATCCTCGGTCGTAGAAAGCTCGACCAGACGACGCTGGCCGGAGCACAACGCTCCTGCTGCTGGCTTTTCCACTTCCATCGCACAGTCTTGTTGCCGGACCGGACGCGGTCTTGCGCGGTGGTACCTCACGAAAAATCCCGATTCCAAAGAGACGTTCCGTAAAACTGACCCCTGTCCGCTCGCCACCAGTTCCAGCCGCCGATTCACAGTGTTTACCTATCGAGATCGAGACCGAGGCCCGAGGATCGTCTGCACCGAGAGAGAGAGAGAGAGAGCAATTCGCCCGCGGTGTACCAGTGTGAGAAATTGTATTTCGAGTGCGCCTCGATGTGAGGACGGTGCTTTCATGAGGGATTAAAAGAAGAGACAATCAACGGAGCCGAGAGACAGGTCTGTGCGATTTTATATCCTAACGTCCAAACGTCTGGGTAACACCTTCCTCGAGCCGAGCACGTTTTCGCCAGAAACTGCTGTCCTATCGATACACAAGCATGTAGATCACGATCGTTTCGATCGGAATCGAGAGACACCTCTGCTACTCTGTTTTTCTATCTTAATCATCCGCAGGTTCTCGCGAAGAATCGATAGCTTTATTGCGCGAGAAATTGTTTCCCGATCGAAACAAGAGTGTATAGATCGACGATCTCGATCGTGTCGATTGCCCTAGGTCTGGCGCGTGACGGTACCGCGGCGAAAGTCGGTGGCCGGGCAGGCGGCGTTGCTCAGGCAGGCCGAGTTCGAATGAAATTTGGATTACCTAAACGCGCCGGTGGTAATCACAGTGTTTCGCGTTTGACGGAGAAGAAGAAGCGGCGCACGGCTCCCATCCATTCCGCGGGCGGAATGTCAGCGTTTTCTTGCGACAGTCCCTCCACCACGTGAGCCGAGCGCCGCCTGTTCCGAGAGCCTGCAAAACCCGTACGCCTCGCGGCTAGTAGCGAAACCGTCTCGCCTCGCCTCGTCTGGCCTAGCCTCAGCCCCGCTTCGCCCGATATAGTCGAAAAAAGAGCAGATTGGAAGCGTAACGCAACGCTCTGGTATTTAGACGCGCGAAATTTTCGTAAGAAGAGAAAACAGCGAGACCGCGACCGCTCTGTTGCCAGCCGTCGACAACGCTTTTCTCCCGATTTCGCGACGCTGTTTCACTCGCGGCAACAGACCAGCGAGATCGAGCGCTTGAGAAACGTCGCAAACACGATTCTACGATCGATCTACAATTTTCAAAGACCGAACGGTCCAGGAAAACAAGGGGAAGAGAGTGATCTCGCGAGAGAAGCGTCGAGCGGGTCCCGAGATAAAAGCGTCAGGACTTTCGCTCCGGCCGTCGCATCCTTCGGACGTTTTTACACCTCCGGATGACAACGAAAGCGAACTGGTTCTATCGACGAATTCGCCGGCCGTCCAACTTTCCACTCGTTCCTTTTCCTCGCCGCGAGAGAAAGAGCGAGAGAGAGATAGAAAAAGTAAAGGAGCGCGACTCCTACGCCCGGCGTGTGCCCGGCGATATTTAATAAGGTGAAAGGAAAAAAATATCGGCGGTAGGTAGGTTTGCACCGCAAGGCACAAGCTCGCGCTCGCGCTCGCGTTTTCGCGCGATCGCTGAAAGAGAGTCGAGGAACCTGGCCGGGCTCTGCCAATCGCGAATTTCTATCCGGGGATCGAATCGCTAACGAGCAAGAGCGCCGCGGCCGAGAGTTTCGTTTTAGGAAACGGGTGTTGCACGTGTCGAGGGACCGGCGCACGCAACAGAGCCACCGCTCCACCAGGAAAAGCGGCGGGCACTTTTTCCCGAACGAGTTCCCGTTGACCCAACCGCAGCACCGAACGATCCACGCACGAGGAAATGAAATCCTCGCCCGGGCGCATCCTGCAAGATCATCGGCGAGATACCCACCAGTCCCGATTCCGTTCTCACGCACTCGATCGCTCGAAACAAGCCGTAAACGCGATTTATGCTTCCCGCGGCTCGTTCCATTGTCGAATCACTCGTTTCCCGCGTTACAACACTTGCGGAACCAGCAGGGAGAAGCGAGAATAATGGAGGCAATAATCGACCCTGTAACGTCTCCACTGTTCATTAATTGTATACAGCTTGTAGCCGGAATCTTTATACGATGTTCATATGTCACGACAATATTCATAGCATTGTGTACTAGAAACTCAGGCGTCGGATAGCAATTACCATGATTTTTATCTACGATCACTCGCGTTTTCCGTAACCTCGACAGTGCGACCAACGCCACACACACTCTCTCTCTCTCTCTTCGTCTTTTCTCTTCGTCTGTCCCTTTCGTTCTCTCCTTCCTCCTTATCGCATTCTAACGCGTCCACGTCCACTTTCGATCGACGAATTCCGCGGCCGATTGTATGTACACAGGCTTGAAAGTGAATTTAATTTGCCCGCTGCCCGTTAGACACGCCTAGTCGATCTAATTACCAGGACCACGAAATCATGATCCGAAAGAAATCAATTTGCGATCGGCTCCGGCCCTCGCGATCCCCTCGATGCGAACCAAATGTGGCTTCGTTGGTTGGAAAGCGATTCGTACGCAACATTGCTTCGTTTTTAATCCAGATCCCCTGAATTATATCATCCTCATCTCTCTGCTTTATTTGTTCTACACATTTACTTGAAGAATGTTCGAACAACACGTGTGTTAACTTACGGCCATTCTTCAGAAAAATTAGACCGTGACCGTAACCAGTGTAGTCGTTAAACTGAATTAAAGTGCTGTATCCTGTAGACTAACAATTTAAAATTACGAAAAAAACCACAACATACTGAATCAGTGTACGGGGCAGAAACGATTGAAATACCGCAAATATCGTTTGCACAATTGGCTCTAAAAAGCGTGTGAAGATCGACGTTGGATAATAAATGAAAAGTAAATTGTCGAAGGAGAAAATCGACCAGGAAAGATAAACGTATGGTCTCATTGGGAGATATTGAGCAATCCGCTCGTTTACGTCGGGCTCGAAATTGTTTGCGAACAGCACCGGATGTTTCCTGAAGGCAGACTTTGTCAAATCCGTATCGATAAACAATATGAGAGTATAACAGGCAGCGTTACGACACGAGAACGCGCTCGTTCGCTTACCCGCTTGCTCGCTCGCGAACGCTTGCTCTGCTTTCTCCCGCTCTACGCCGCCGGAAAAATAAACGAGCGACTTCGCCGTAATCGCGCCACCGGAATAGGCTTAATGGACGATCGCGATTCGCTGCGAAAACCGAGCGAATTTCTGCCTCTGTGGCCGGATTCCGATCGAGTGAATAAACGGCGACGCGCGACCGACAGATAATTGCACGTAATGGCCGCACACGCTCTTTGACGGACGTGTAATTGGATAGAGAAGACGAGTTTCGTCACATGTTCGCTCGTCGTTCGAATTCATCCTACTCGCAGGCTGTCGAAAGGTTAACGCTTGCCGCCGGTGCGGTATCAAGTTCAATCCGTGAATCACACCAGCAGAATCCTCGATGATTTACTGGAATGCAACATTTTCATTTGCACGGGAGATAATTGACGAAACGTACTCAAGATGTGCTCGTACGAGAGATACAAAGAAGAAATAGAATTTTCATAAGAAGCCAGAGATAATTTACTTGAACGCAACAGGCTTCGATTCACAAGAGACATAATTAGCGAAAAGCATTGATCTTGTGCAAAAAACCCGAAGAAAAAGTGGAAGATGCAAAGTAAGAGAATCCTGGATAATTTACTTGAAAGTTAATTTACTAACTGACCAAAAAGTGTTGAGGAGGTACTAAAGTACGAAAAGTATGTAAGAGAATGATTCATAAATGAAGGGAAGTGCAATATACGTAGCATAAGAAATTAAACCTAGGATGTAGAAGAACAAAGTTGTAGTAAGACATCAGAGGAATGAAGAGTGGCAGGATAATACTACTTAAAGTATACGCGACTTGGAGAAATGGTTGGATGCTACTACTTAGAATGTGTATACAACTAGGGAAAAGTGGTCAGAATAATACCACTTTGACGGGCACACTTTTAAAAGCCGCGTGTAGGTAGCAATCTTCTGCTCGAATGCTAAAAGTTAATATTTCTAGAAGAGTAGTGAAGCAAGAACGAAGATACAAGAACTCTATTGTATTGTAAAGGACACATTGAAGCAAGAATAAAAAGTAAGAACTCTAATGAGCCCTGTCTTGTAAAGGACACATTGAAGCAAGAATAAAAACGTAAGAACTCTAATGAACCCCGCCTTATAAAGCACACATTGAAGCAAGAATAAAAGCGTAAGAACTCTAACGAGCCCCGCCTTGTAAAGCACACATTGAAGCAAGGATGAAGAACTCATTCGAGCCCTGTCCTGTAAACAACATACTCGATTAAGGAAATTAAACGCAGTTCTGGCACAGTATTTTGTGGATTGAATCGCACACAGATTAACCTCCCGGCGTCTACTGAACTCCCAAGCAGTTAATGTAAATTATAGTGTACTTTAGCACAGCGAAGCGATGTTATTCCATTTACGTAGCTCGCACGCCTCATCAGCAATCTTAGTTTGAACCGCGGTGTACCAGTTTCTGGGTCAGGTTTTAAAACAACCTGCTGCACCCTTCTGCATATCGTCTGCGCCGTGTTTACATCGAATAATTGCCGGCCAAAGAAGACACGCTAATCACGTTAGATCCCGCCGCAGTTTCACGGCATTTCCACTTAAGAGCACGGTAATCGAAGGGTTCCCTTTGTACCGTGGTTGTTGGTGGTCGGCGAAACCGCGTAGGTAGTCCTTTTAAAGAGTCTCGAATCGATGGGGAACATCGTCAACCTCATCAACGTTCGCCAGGCTGAAAATTTATCGTCTCTCTAGGTTCTTGTCGTGATTCCTCGGACAACGGTGTGTCGAAACTCTTCTTCGCTTAAATCGCGTCGCTTCTTCATTCTGGTATTATTGAACCGTTGTAACGTGTCCTCGGTGTCAACGTTATCGAATATATTTTAATCCGTTACGAGGAATTAGCTGCGAACGAAAGGCTTCCAGGAAATAAATAGTGGAAAGAACACGGAGAAAGAGCGGATTCCGTGGACGCCTTAGGATAAAGCGAAATTTGAGCATCGCTTTCGAAACGGGGCCCGAAGTGTGTCAGGCAGCTCTACGAGGCACGCGTGAATATTGCGCGATTGTCCGCTTTCGATGACACCAGGCACATCCTGCCTATTATCAAATTGTGGAGGATCCGTGCGCGAGAAATTAGCTCCGAGATGTTGAACGATTAGAGTAAAAATGCGCTCTACTATTTTGTAGCAGATGCGTTACATTAAAGCAGTGAGTTGAGCCAAATATTAATTCACCTTCGATATTATCTTGTTCTCATAATTACTCATAAATAGGCTGCGGATGTTTAGGCAAAATAAAAATTGTTAATTACACGAGAGCTACGCGTAGTCCTTTGTTTCAATTATCCTCGATAATTTGTCAATGGTCTTGCCCGTTTATATGCATAAAATCCGCAATCTAATCGTTACTTTCGACTTACTAAAATTATTAAAGGAAGAAATACATTCTTCAGCGTCTTGCGACAGACGAGTTTTATTTCGCATAAAAATCCGCAGTCCACTCACAAATAACCGGACTGACAAGGACACGAATTAATCAGCAAAGTGTTCATCGGGTCTTCTTTAAACGCTCGGCAAGATGCAAAAGATATTTTTTAACGGGCACGAGCTCACGAACGAACCCCAATCTGCAAGACGAAGCACGGTTGCGCAATTCAAGTAATACGCGCAATCGCTCGGACGTATCGCAATCATCTCGGAGATAATTGCGCCGGGGACAGGCGAGAGAGAAAGAATTTGGTGGCGGAGAGAACGATCGACGACGAGAGACCGATGCCTAGAATTTTCACCCATAGGCAATACCCTTCGGCTGTTCGGTAATCGCCCGACGCCGATGAACCGTGGTGTCCCGATACTCCGTGTAATTTACGGACGCGATTGTAATTTCTAAAGCGGCAGGAAGCGCCGGTGAAAGATCTCTTGTACGATTCAGCATCAGCCTCGTTATGCTCTCTCGGGGAACGATTGTTGCTCCTACACCTAAGAGAAAGAGCTAGACGAGAGGCGTTGTGACTTCACGACACATTAATTGCGCTAATTATACAGGGGAGACTCGGCCTTTCTCGCTGTTACTCTCAGGGAAGAAGCCACGTCGAACACTCCGAGTTTCTTATTTGTATGGGGGTTTTCCCGCTGCGATGACTGGTCTGCTATTCGGGAATTACCGGTTGCGAAATTCGATTGGAGTCTGCGTGTATTTTCTATTTTTCGACTGGTGTGAAGTTTTATCCACTGGAATTACAGCTAAGAAGTTTGCTGAGTTTAATACACAGGGTGTCCGCAAGTAAGCCGAGTGCACGTGCACTAGACAAATTTTCAAACTCATTTTTCTCGAAAACAAAGCCTTGTATCAACAAATTTTATTCTATATTTTCGACTCAGTTTTTCATGTAGAATCATCCCCTGCTCGGTTGTACCACCAGTTACGGGACACCCTGTATCTTTGAGAAAATTGCAGATTGCATGAAGTTACATCGTCCAGAGTATCCGTAAAATTTGCAAATGTGAGCGCCGGATTTCGTTTTAAATATTATTTTCATTGCCCGTACTTGTCACCTTATAGACGAATTATTGCCATAAGGAATTAGAAAGTATTTGCAGGGTTTCGTGTTGGGACAAATTATTCTCGCTATTAAAAATGTGAAGGAATTTGCGGCGTCTCGATCGGTTGCTTTTTAAAATCGTAACAAATTACGCGCGTTCGTAAACGTCGCGTTTTCTGGGGTTTCACGAATCCGAGCTCGCCGCGAAGGCATAATTCCGGCTTATTATAAGCGTAATTAGCGGCGCAGATGCCGAGATGACGTTCCCAGCGCGAAAACTCGTAAAATCGGCGCTGAACAAGACAGGATCCTTCGAAACTTGCTGGACCCCTCCCGTCCAGGAGTCGTAGCGCAGCTCGCTTGCACAATGTGCCGACAAAACGACGCGAACGCCGCTTTACGGTCGAATAAATTTTATTCGCCGCCGGAGAGTGAAATCATTTATTCTCGAAGCCGGTTCTCGAACGCGAAAACCGCCTTCTCACTGTTGTGTACGAGCATCGGCGCGATCGGGCACCGCAAAAATTCGGCGTTTGTCAATTAGACCGTGCTCCGCTCGATTCCTGGTTGAAGGAACCGATCCGGACCGGAAGACCCGCGAATTTAGAAATCCACCGCGCGATGATCGCGTTCTACCACTCCGGGAACGATTACCGATCAATGAACAACCGATTACATAAGACGGATCGCTCTTACCGAACCACGGATCGTGGTCGATGCTCGATCCTGGAAGCGTGCATTTCAGTTCGCGATCCGAGCGAGAAATCATCGTGTTCGTAAAACTCCGATAAATCACCGGTTTCAAAATGCTAACGCGACGAGTGTCCGATAGAAAATGTTCCCCGCGAAATCTGGGCAATTGAATCGATGAAACCGAACCTGGAAAGTGGCAACTGGTCGTAGTAGCTACTGCTTCAATCCCTGTTCAATGAAATTCGATTTTCTCGAATATTGCACAGTAAAAGTGAGTTCTACGTGGACGCATATGTTTTGCAGCAGCACGGGATGAATAGAAAATGCAATTTTTGCGTGTAACGCAACAGATGCAACTGTGCCAAGTCACTCGTGACCCCGAATTAAAAAGAAACTGATTCGTAAACTTGGTGAAAGATAATGATCACCCATATGCGATCGACGTGGCGGCTGACGTATCGGCAAACGAAGAAATTCTTCCGGAATCAGTTTTTCGACTGTTGTTAGAATTGATGAGGCTGTTTAGGGAAAGTTGATGAGCGGTTTGGACGATTCCTCGCGCGTTAGGGTCGTTAGTTTGCGAGCTGTGTCCGATCCGGTCGATTCCGGCGCCTTGACACGAAAAGCCAACGAGCATTAAGACACACCTTCGCCGCAATGCGACGTTGCTCGATTTTCATGTCTCGAAGGTGGGCAGGACTCCGCGGAGCCTTTCCCGAGGACTCAAGGTCCGGTCTTTCAAGGGAAAACGGCTTCAAATCGTCACGGCGATCGGCGATCGATCCCGTCGTGCCTCAATTTCGACGGGTTACGACAGACCGGTCGAACACCTGAGTAAAATCGATCGCAATACGGTCGTGCTTATTCCATATTCTACGAACGAGCCGGTCGGGCACGTTCGCCTGCACAATCGAACACTTTCTACATACAAAGTGGCGATTCCCTCTGTTAAACGACGCAAAACGCCGGCGACGCAAAGGAAAACCGCATTCGCGGTGTAACGTCACCCCGGCCTTTCGAACGGACTAGGCGGTCGGTCACTGTAAACACTATGCTAATGCTTTGAACCTGTTTTATTAATAATTTAGTGTCACGCCGGCGGCAGAAGGCAGGATTGGCCGAGGACAAACATCCGGAGAATGTCACGGGTTTCAAACAATCGAGTGAACTGTGTGTGACTTCTTAGTCTATTTGAAATGTAAATCATGTAACTTTTTTTTAAATAAACCTTCTTACATCATTAGACAGCGTTTGTAGCAAATTATAGGTGGGTGTCGTTTCAAACAATAAAAAGATTACAAGCATTTAAGAGTATGAATACACTCTAAACAGAGAAATAATTTGGTTTCCACGTTTCCCGATTAATGCAAACGACTTTTATTTCGCATGAAAATACGCAGCCTACGCATCTTAAGTTTGGACGAGAACAGGTAGAAAGGAGTTCTTGAAAACTTGCTTTGAATATGTTATTTACCTGTAATATTTATGTAAATCGTTCACTGTTCAAACCTTCTTTGTATTCCTCCTGTGGAACTCCTTGTACTAGACCTTCTAGGTTAACCTGTTTCTATGAAACACTTTATTATAGAGATTCCAAAACATGTACTTTACGAGAACAGTTGCCAAAGAAGTTCCTAAGGCTAACATTTCTTTCCACAAAAATTCCACGGGAACATACACGTTCTTAAACAAGACGTAAATTCGAGCATTTAACTTAAAGCAGGAAAATACTGCATACTTAGAAATATTTTTAACTGGCTGTTTGGACTCCGAAGAATGCATTCACCGAATGTTATTAAGTAGCCTGCAGTCGATGTGCAACGAAATGAAGTGCTCTAACTATAGATCAGCTGTGTTACAAAACTGCTGCCTTCAATTAATTTTGTTTTGAATAAAACACAGCGTAGAAAGTATACGGGCGGAATGGTTATGTAAATAGCACCTACGTGCACCGGCGTGCATGCTTTTGCTAATACAATATCAAGAGGCCATCGCGGTTTACGTAATATCGATGAAATATCACCTGGTTTTACGAAGTCGCGTGTCCCAATACCGATGTACGCGGGAATGAATCTCGCTACGTCTGACCAGATACGTCTCGATCCACTGTGCAGTCTGCGAGCCGAATCCTGACGTTCCCCTAACGAGTTACGACGATCAACGGTCGCACGAATTCTGCATTACCAAGGCGATTGCTCGGATGAGACACTTTCTATCCGCGAAGCTGTAATCCGTGCAACGGCGAACACGAAACGCCGACTGTTTCATTATTATGAACACCCGTCAGTCAACAATTCAATCTTTCTAGCCTTGATTCTTATAATACACATTTTTCTATACAGTTCAATGAAAGTTTATTCAATTCCGAACCCTGGGAGTACGTAAGATTTTTTCATAGGCTATTGTATTTTAAAAAATAGCTCCAGTCCATTTTTGGTCATACCTAGTCTATTTTCTCAGGATTTGAAAAAGTGAAATTAATGCACCCGTAACTCAACCATTCAATCTTTTTATTATGAATTCTTATAATACGCATCTTCCTATATATTTCAGTAAACTTTTCTCTAATTCCGAACACTGAAAGTACACGAATCTATTTTTTCAAAGACTACTGTATCACGAAAAATGGCTGTTATACAATTTTCGTAATACTCGATCTATTTTCTGCGGATCCACGAAAGTAAAATTGATTAAACGTTGTATGGTAACTCCTGATACAGTACTGAAGACACAGGCGGAAGAACATAAAAAGATTACGTCTACGTTTGGAGAAAAAAATTATTATTCATCATCCACTTTTCTCATCTTTCTGTTTAGAGTATTTTGAAGGTCGTGAAGATCAACAATTTTCCGGATGCAGCTCGGTCTCCTTAAGTAATACCGCGTTGTCGGCCGATATTAGCATTCCAGAGCCGAGCATTAATTGTCCAGTGCCTTGACCTCGCGCGGTTCGTTGCGTGTCGCGGAAACAGCGTCGATTCGCCGTTCAAACGTAGCCGGGATCGAAACGATGCCAATAACGTTACCTAACGATCATCTGAATCCGCGGGATTGGCCTCGGGAAATTCTACTCCCGCGAGAAAGTAAATGGCCCCGCTGGGAAAAACGTTTCCAAGGAATGTCCGATCGAGACGATCGGAATCCACTGTACGCCGGCGTCGCGTATCGATAAGCGGACGGCTGACTTCAGTTGGCCGATTCTACTGTCGACGCGCGGATTCGCTTTTCCGGTGTACGCTCCATTTCTTCGCTCTTTCCGCACTCGTGCGGCAACATGCATCCGATTCTCACGCCCTCGTTCGAACTAATTATGTTTCCCGTGGAAAAGCGAGACGCCGAACGTGGAAGACAATACGAAACCTCTTGCGTCAACGATCCGGCCGTAATCACGCGTGATTTGGTATGGAAATGATGAAAAATGACGCTTCTTCGTACTCGTAGACGCCGATGCCCGGGTCTATTTTGACTCGGAGTATTAACAATTCCTAGCTATTAAATGGAATGAATAAAATGTTGAGTAAGAAATATATTGAATGTTACAGAAAATTCTGAAACAAAAGCTGTGAATGGTGTTAAGCGACATCAACTTTGTAATTGTGAAAAGGGTCCACCGTTCGAGGGTTAGACTGTTTAACACGTTGACTGCCATGTCACCCATATGTGGGTGACGGAATTATTTTTCATTGTACCAAATTTGTTTAGGGTCTGTAAAATGCAAGAAAGTTGGAGGACTACACAATATCATACATTTAATTTTTTTAATTTTTATTTTTATTAGATAACTTACTTTGATTTTATGGAATTTTAAGGTTTCTGGTTTGGCAGTCAAAGCGTTAATGCAGCAACGAAGAGCCTAACCTCTGACTATGCAAACTGCTAAAAATTGTTTGGCAAAGGCAAACACAGCTACAGGAGTGCAATACGCGCAGCTCTAATTACAAAGCAAACACTGTCCATTTTTAAAACTAATTTTGGCTGAACTGCGAGAGTGAGAGTCTCCGCAAGGCTGCTCAATTTCAACCACAAACTGATAATTATTCTGTAGGACTCATCGCAACAATTTTCCGGATAATGGAACGTCGCCTGGCGTTCGAGCGGCAAGCATAAGGAAATGAAAGCCTGCCGAGCGGCGGCCTGTTCTGCTTTTGAAGGCTATCGGGTTTTGCAACCACGCCTCCGTGCATTGTCGATCTGAAAAATCGCCGCAGCCAGTCCCACGGCAGAAAAACAAGGGGAAGCTATGCGGCCGAGACAATTTCCCCGATCCGAATTCGATCGGCACAAAAGAATTCCATATCGAGAGGCTAGCTCTCGGTTTTTCTCGCGAGTCTGCATGAAAGCTTGTGGTTCGCGGAAAGAGGGAAACTATGGCCGAGAAAAGCGCGCCGATGACGACGATGACACCGGAGGAGTCGAGTCGATTCGATACGTGCAACTGGTCGTGCCAGCCGTCGTCGTTTCCGGTGACCTTTAGCGGCCGCAGGATGACCGTTACGTGTGTCGTAACGTAACGTAATTTACCGTAAGGTAACGTTGCGAGTGTCGCGTTCCTCGAGCCTTAAACCGGGGAATTAAATTTACGGAAACGGTACACCCGCTTCGTAGCTATTTACATCGCGGAGGGTAATTCACGATCGTAAGGAAACGGCCCGCGAGAGCTCGCGGCCCGATAAAATCCTGAGGAAGCGGCGGAATAAAACGGAGGGAAACGGTACGTTCGACTCGCGGCCGTTTATTTCGCAGTCGAACGCGCAGAGGATCGCACATATTTCGCGATCGTTTCGCCGCCGGAATGCCGACCGCCTACGATTTCCGGATACAGAGACCAGCCAGAATTTCCCAGCACCGGCTGCGACTCTTCTCGGTTCTCAGCCGCGACACCGGCGAAAGAAAGCAACAAAACGAAACTTGTGTAACCGCGCGGAGATTTTCCATCTCCAGCGGCGTCCTCCCACCATGGGTCCTCTTTTCCTGCCGCTTTTACGCGAACGATAACGAGCCGTCTGCGAACTGGAGCGCGATAGACCGCTTAGTTAATGCGAAAATATGCCGCGCCGTCGAAAGCGATCGAGTGATCTATATTTTTCGAGCTGGAACACCGGCCCTCTCCGTAAAAAATTCCGCGGAGGATATATTCGGGAAATTCAACGGCGAGTTTCATATTTTAATGTAAATATTGCCAAGGAAACGTTTTCGTTGCGGTAGCGTTGGTACACAAAGTTATCGTTAGTATGACAGCGAGGTTTTCACTCTATCGACGCTCTCTTCGCTGGTATCGAAGCTGCAATGTAAACTGGGCCTTGCGGCAATCGAGGCTGCGCCGAGGCTCGAAGAAATCTCTAGCTGAAGTAGTCAAAATCGTGAGCCCGCAAGGTCGCTTTCACCAGATTCTCTTTCGTCGAGGATCACGAGAGATCGAATACCCGAAGGCCGTCGGGTAGGTTCATCGGAACACGAGCGGACGAAATGTTTGCCCGCGCAAGGACGGATTGCGGCACCCGACGGATTTCTTCTTCTCCCGATGACGATCATCAAGGAGGATAGCTCTGTTATGCGCAGCGAGAGGCAGAATCCCTCTCTCTAGTTGGTTTTAATAATTAATAGAAGCGACTTGCCGGTGACGACAAAGTCACACCCGGTATTACGTGATCGTGCATTTATATAACACCCACATTATCCTTGCATTATATGGTTAGCAGTGGTGACAGCACAGAGAAAGTTCCTATTCGTTCCCATATGCTCGAGTGGCTGCACGGTCTACGACGGCTAGAACTACGTGTCTCGATTATGCTCGGCACAACTCAATATCGCGGCCCCTAGGTACGCCACGACTCGCGGAAATTTAAATATTGGCCAACCGAGTCCTGCCCGGAACACAAATTGGAAAATTTGAGATTGAACGCCTTTCTCGTTTGTCTGTTGCAGTTGCACCAACATGCGGGAGAAAAGGTGGCTTCTGCTCGCTCTGTACGGTAAGTTGCCAGTTGGCTACCTTGTGGACTAGCCTCGGGAGGCATACGCATCGTTTAGCTACTCGGTATTGCATCTTCGCGACGATTAATGAGTATCACGCTTTATTGCAGCGGTGAGGTATTTGTAATTTTGAGCATTACGCTGTAATGTTTTTAGTTGAACGATGGTACGGACCCAAGTGTGACGGTAAAACAGCGTGTTTACGAAGACGTAAAGTAAGACAAACGGTTGATAGCAATGTAAATGCAAGACCGCTATAGATTGAACAAATTATTCACCGAGTAAAGAAGAAACTTTAGAGCTTCTGAAAGTCGATGTCGAGCACGAACGACGAAAGGTCCAAAAAGAACGACGCGCGTGTTTCGTTTTGGAGCCACCCGAATAAATTCCGAGGAAATTACAGTGGCCACATGCCGGGCGTCGGATAGCCGGTAATGGGTTCGGTTCGTGGTCCGAGGACTTCGTCGATAACGCGATCGACTTCGTGTCCTCGAGCGGCTTTCTACGCGAGTAAAAGTCCTATTGGAAGCGGATCGACGCGGCGCCGGGCGCTGGCACCGTCTCGATAATCAGTCCCTTGTATTTTTGGACTTTCCATATCCGGAAAGGAATGCCGAAGACAGGTCGACCTTCCACCCATACCACTCGAGTTTTGCATCTGCTCACTCAAGGTTCGTTCACACCGATCGGTTTCGGGCCCCGAGCTGCAACCGGCGCGGCAGAAAAATCCTGCGTTTCGTATGCAGGACGCACAGCCGGGACGCGTGACGCGCGAAACAGCTTTTACGACGAAGATTCCACGAAGGAAGAGACGTTGACATCGGGAATACCAACGAGGTCCGGTTCCTTTGTCCTACGGGAGACGGTTTCGAAACCCTTGAACGAGTAAACAAACCGTCCAGGATGCACAGTGGGGATAATTGGCCCGGAAAGCCGACACAAGTCATCACAGCGTTATTCGTAGCCGCAAGGTAATAATTAGACTGCGGATTTTTATGCAGCATAGAAATTTTCTGTATTATTTGCGAGACACAGGTGCTAAATCGATGTCCATTTTTTTTCCTAATAACTTGCCAGAGTTAACAGTAATACTCATTTTTGTCATAAATGCACAAAATCCGCAGTCTAGTAATATATTACACATCGTTGAGTTCGTCTTAACGTCAGCTAGAACACTATGAAATAAAGAGTACATTATAACATTTAGAAAAGTCAAGGTAATCTTCATTTTTGGTCGTTTCTATGATGCAAAAATTTACACAATCCTCTTAAAACATTTAAAAATCGCCAATAAGTCAAAAATTGTTTAAGAACGAAAGGCGTCTCATAGAATTAGCTTTCGACGAGTCCTGCTGCTTCATAAGCTTATAAAAGAGAAAAACGATTCCTCATACATTCGACTATCTCAAATAACAAAAATTTGAACGCAGAAATGTTTAAATTGACTTGTTGCTGACTTTTCGGGTCAAATACCCGACTGTGGGACGGTCAAACTCGTTCGGACAGCTGCCCCGATCGCGCAACAACCGTGTCCAGCGGAGCGCTTTCAGCCACGTAACCCGGTGTTAACATTTAAAGCGGATTCTGACATTTTCACCCGTTCGACGATTGCGTCGAACACCATACAGCTCGCGCGGAGACAGTCGAGGCCTTCGAAAACTCGTTTGAAAGCGACTCGCTGAAAGAATCGGTAGCTGCCACGACCACCGCCTCCCGGGGACCACAAAAATCTCTGTCTACCACGCCGCGAGCTACTCCCGAACGATCCTGACCTTCGTGATCCCTATCCAGGGAGACTATGCTCCAGGGCCAACGGTTAATGCAGTCCTTTGAACCGAACCTCGCCCCTTGCACGCGATAAATTGCAATCGCTCCCCTTCCATTTGTTAGGCGCTCGTAAAAGCTCCTCTGGCGCGAGATAAACGATCGCTGTACCGATACGTATGCAAATCTCGCCAATTCTTTTCCGTTCTGAATCGCGCTAGGCGCTGTACTTTCTATCTCTCGATATCTGCAAACTTATATGCAGATGCATTGCACACATTGTCTCGGGATAATTCTTTTAATTGTTGGCTTGCCGTGGTTCTTCGAGCATGTGCTATAAATCTGCATCGGTGTCTGCAATCATTAACCATACGTTCATTCTAGTCACAGGGGCGTTGCTTGTAATTTATCGAAGGTGTTACTCGAGTGTCTCCTTTCATTTCTTACAAAATTTCTGCCACTCGATATCCACAAGCTTATTCTCCCTATACAAACTCCCTGCACACATTGTTTGAAATATTTGTGATATTGCATTGAACGGCTCAAATGTATGTAAAGGAGTACTATAATGATTATAACAACAACGGAATCGTGCTTCGAACTCCAGAATCGGTAATCGGAACCGACGACGCCCGTTGCCGCGATTCGAGTAGCTCGGCAATGTCGTCACGCCCTTTTTATCGAAAATGTCAGGACATTCCCATTCGAGTGGGAAAAACGGATCGTAGACAATCGTCGAGGGGCGATACGCGATCGAGGTGAGGCAATGATTTGTTTATAACCAGCACAACGACGGCATGTGTTTCGTCACGAAAATCCGTTTCGCCGTTACGTTTCCCGTAGCCGGGGCGTGCCCACGCGAGCGTTTCCCACAAACGGAATGCGAGCGCGTTCCCATAATTCCTTTTTATGCAACGCGGCCGATGGGCGCTCGTTGCCGATCCCGTTACGACTCGTGTTTTTCAGCGAAGACGCCCACCCGGCCACCGATGGCCCCTATAACCAATTTCGGCAACCCGATCGACCATCATTCTTTGCCAGAAAGTTAACCCTTTCCACTAGCAAACCATTTATGTACATTCTAAATGACTTTTTCCATTGTATTCAACGAAGCTCGGTTCTACAATCGACGCGGGTTCTCGTGGACCTTCATTGTCCGTTTTTTCTTTTTCTCGTGAAAATAAGACGACGTCGATGGGAACCGGGACGGGGGAAAATTAATAACCGTCGCAGGGCGCCATGGGGCCCATCGCGAGCTGATTTATCGGTACCGGTTTTTCCCGCAGATGCGCTAAATTAATTGAGAGCCCGAGACATTTCACCCCGCGGACCAGTGTTCCCTAGAAAGCTGGGTACGGCGAAAGTATTTCGTTCTTTCCCGGCCGACGACAGGTTGTTCCGTCTGGTTCGATCCATTCCCGTCAATCCGTCGACCTTGAACCGGTTCGGATTAATTAGGCTCAGCTCGCGGGCAAAGATTCTGCGGTAATGAACACCAGCCAAGCGAAGCTGACGATAATGATTCGCGGATACGTATTATAATAGGATCGCGCGCGAGCGCGGATCAGCCTGGCGCATAGATCAACGAAAGCCTCCGGAGAGAGAAAGAGAGAGAAATGATCGATCGGCAGCCTTGATCCGCTTGAAAACAATTACCCAACCGAATGAACGAACGCGTTCGCCAGCGCCACGCGAAAAATTGCGACACACACGACTCTTCTCCGCGCGGTTCTTTCGCAATGGCGACGCTTCTTCGCGATTTACGCAAGATCTCGCGGACGCGTGTGCCGCGGTTTGATTGTTCTTCTCGGTGACGCGACGAGCCTCGCTATGTCCCGTTCCAATATTCAAACGAATCGAACCTTTCCCGTCGCCTTTAACCGATCGGTAGGTAACGCGTCCACCGAAACGGATAGATCGATGGATCGACGGTGTGATCCTCGATCCAGGTTCGCGACCGGTTTCGCTGATGATTCCTCTGAATTCCAGGACTCGTTCTAGCCAATGCAGTTTCGGCTGCGCTCAAGGGGACCAGGCCGAAATTCAAGATCGCGACCACCTCCACGTCAACCACCACCGAGGAGAGCACTGCGAACGAGAACGAGGATGACGAGGTAAATCCTGTACATCAGAACGACCCTATAGATCATAGCCAACATCTTGAACTAATAGTCCCCAAACTTGCAGGCCGCTCCAAAAGAATATTGGACCACCGAGACACGCGTGTTCTCGATTACTTAGTTCTTTAGAATTTTTCTACCGAGTTCTTTAGAATTTTTTTTACGGAAAACTATAGAGTCCATTGTTCTAAAATTTTCAGGATACCTTGCCATACTATTGAGGTATCAAGAGAAATTTTCTTAGACCGAATATATACGCTCACTGTTGAAATAAAAATAATAGTTGCCCAGCACGAAATTGAAGAACTGGCGTCGCTTGATAGAAAGGACAGCATGTACAACTTCGTCGGAGTGTCCATGTTTCATCGGACAGTGAGTTATAGTTTGGAGAACGCTGCTCCAACTGTTCGCGAGTACTCGATTGCTTCGCAGGTAGATAGTTAGGCACGATAGCATCACGGTTAGCATCATCGATTGCATTATTTACGTGTACCGGAATAGACCAGCCAGATCGTTTATCTTTCGATGATGCAAATCGTACCGACTGCAGTCACGACACCCCACGCATCTGTTTCTGCTGGCCAGGTGCATCCTCGAGTGCCTGACAGGAGAACTTAAAATACAGTCGCCGGCATACAATTATCTTTGGCCATTTTCTTTCTTTCTGGAATGTCTTTCAATCTGGCCGACGTGGTTCTATAATTGGACCACGGTGACGCGAAATCAATTAACTCGTAGCTAATCCCATCGTCTCGGTGACGAGCTAGACAGGTTCACCTTCGTGAAGGAACGTGACATCATCAAAGAGCACCAGCGGCTCATCGAAGTCACGCTCGCGACGCGGATAGCTACCATGGTAAACCTTCCGAACAGCTACCTACTCTCCGATAATTTTTGGTTACCTTGTAGAAATCGATATTTTTCATAACTTTTTCCTTTGCACTCATCGGCGGCCCAGCTTATTGTTAATTTCCGAGATTGTCGCCGAAAAAACTATCAGAAGGTTCACCGCTACTGTTTATAGAGAACTGCATTGTGGGATCGAGTGCACGGTAGAGCGATGAAACCCATGATGGAACGATTCCTTCAATTTGTTGCAGCCGACCACGACCACCACGCCGGCGACCACCGAGGCGAACGCGACCACCGGCCACGTTCTCACCGGCATCCCTCAGATAGACTATATCTGGGACCCTAATCTGCCCCGCGAACTGAACGGCTACAATCTCAGCGATTACCCGTTCTACAACAGCATACCCGAGGACATCGACTTCAAATGCGACGGACTGCACGACGGATTCTACGCCAGCGTTCCTCACAAATGTCAGGTGAGACGCCGCGCTTCGTAATTGCACTAGACGACGCGACACCGATACTCTACGCCGAAGAAAAGGCTATTATTAGCGACGCAAACGGAAAACCTTTCATCGACTTATTACGATGATTTGTCACTCCTTTCGCCGGGCAATCGGCGCAAAAATGCTGAAGCGGCTCGGACAGACTACGTGGGTCAATAAACCTTGTTCGTTTGTCGTTAACACTAATACACGATTTCGTATGTGGCGCGCGATCAGGGTTGCTGGTAATTATTGTTAGCCGCTTGGTAATGAAGTTTGCACCCCACACTATAATTCCATGACAGGCAATTCGTTTTTAACTCTCAGAACGCGAATATGAATGGCCGGGTGATGCCTTTAAAATGTTGGGTCTAAATGGACCCTGGTGTCGATATCCAAGTGTTGAGCGAATCAATAGCGTCCCGTTGTCTGTGTCGAGAGAACAGGAAGAGATTGCTAGCGATTATAGTACTCAAAAATGTTTTCTATCTCGATAAAATTTCATGGTTGGAGTCCACTTAAATGGAGCAATGAATAAGAGTTCCTGATAAACGATCCGAGAAGGTGTAATTAAACTTTGTATGCTCAGCAAAGACCAACAGAATGGACTATATACCCAGCTAGTGGTCATGCGGGCATTGCCAACATGAAACACATAAACATTGATGTCTTTATGTACTTTAGCCACGGTTACAAGACCTTCGGCTCGTTCCTGGTCTCTTCAAGGTCTGCGGGGTCCCGATCACAGAAATTCAAGGATTTACTGTATCCAGCGGTTCGCCTTCCATCTTTCTGTTTTATTATTCGGCACGGGGGCCGCCTTCGTAATTGAGCGAAGATTATTCGCTCCCTGTCCCGAAGACCTCGAAATAAAAATCCATGGCGTGAGTCGCGTTGAAAATTGCAGGACGAAGGACGTGCGAATCTGTGTGGGAAAGCAGCTCTTCTGGGTTAGACGGGTTCCACGCTGCGATCGGGAACGAGCCTTTTTTGACTCGATGTAATAAGGTACGGTGTGTCGTGATCTATATCGTAACGGTTCTCACATCTTCTCGCCCACTACGGTGAATCCCACTCTCACATTTGCCTAATACACGACACTGTTCGAGAGCCACAGGAAAAATGGACGGAAAACAAGAGAACAAATTTCGTTACAAACTGGAAAGGGAATGAAGATCCCAAGGAACTTCTTAAGTCAATAATACATGGACTTAACACGTACTTATCTTCATCGTTAAAATATTTGTTCTTATGACATTTAGAATTTTCATAAAGATCCACAGTAAATGGCCCAGACTCTTGGCTCCAAAGGTAACGAAGATTCTCTTGGTAGAAAGGGAACCATGAAGCGTTGACGTAGAAGTCGGGGGTGAATGAAAATCGCACGACACAACAGGAACGAATCGTACCGGAGGAACCAGAGCTCGTTATCCTGAAAGCAGAAACGCGGGATCGACCGCAGGCCGGGAGTAAAAGCGGGTATCGTGACCGTTCTAGTGAAAAGGAAAGTCAGTGTCATCTGGACGAGCGCTGGAGAAAGATTTTCTGACAAGGTGTGTCGTCCACTCGCGTAATGAACGGATGTCAACGATCCGTGACGTCGGCGCGCCTCCCTTCCAGCCGGCCATTTGCGATTCGCGATCGCGATCGCGATCCTACAGCAGACGAAACGTGCGACGGCCTTTCAGATTTCTACCGCGATGCCCCGTGACTACGGAAAACCGTGAACGAAAGCGAGTCCTCGAGCGAGATGCGGATGCAAAAAACTGCAACAGCTCTACGCCGGCGGATCGTTTCACTTAGTAGCTAGATCGCGGCGGAGCGGAGGCGTAAATCGCGCGAGAACCCGTCGATCCTCGATCACCAAGATGCACGATCGTCAACAGTCCAAAGAGGTTTCGCAAATTTCGATAGAGTTTTCCTAAAATAATTCCTCGAAACTCGTCTGTAACTTGCAGACTGCGGGTCTTCCTGCAAAATAAAAATTTTATGTGATATGCATAGACATTTATCCCTTCTCTTAAGAATTTTATTGAACCATGGGCAGTATACAGTGATTTCTCTATATATGTCGCCGAGGCCTGGATGATAAATGTCGCGGAAGTATTCCCACTACCGCGGGGTATACCCCGTGAGGGGCCTCGAACGCCGAGGAGTGTAAACAAAACGGTTATGTCTCCTGGACGATACAAGACGCTGGCAAGACCCGTGTTGTTGACATATATCGAAAATTCACTGTACTCGTGTTTTTTAAATCGTCTAATATTTTCACTGTTTTGTATTTCACCTACTCATACTTGTCATAAATGTATAAAATCCGTAATCTAGTAATCACCGTGTCGGTATACGGTGGGATTTGATCTAGGAGACTTTGACGATGAAGTAACCATCAAGGAATGATCAAGCAACCGGCGGAGATGTAATTGGAACGTCAACCGATATGGCTATGCCCGATCCCCTTATATTGTTCAATAGAGAAATTACATCAGCTAATGCGCAAGAAGTGAATTGGCTACAAGAGGATTGACGTATAGAATAATGCAAGTATTTAAAGAGATTAGAGTGCATTAGAATGCACTCCCTCGATCATGAAAATATACTGACTAATGCAGATGCGACTGATGCGGATTTAGAATAAAATTTGTCCTGAAATTCCACCGATTTAACGTGCTCAACGTACACTTGTACTTGCATTCAAAACGCATCGGACCAGGCGCAGCGACCATCATGCGGTCTAAAAACGTTGCTGGCATAACCGCAGCTTAGCCAACGGACAAAGGAGTCTGCCGACGGTTCAAGAAGCCGCGGAACAACCCGAAGAGGAGCTTCGCGGTCCGATACGCTTCCCGTCCCTGACCGTTCCGAGATTTGCGCTCCTCGATCCCGCGATTGTGAAAGCGATTGCACGCCGTATCCCTTTTCCGTCGTTCCTTATCGATTGTTTTGCCCGGGCTACCAAGCGAACGGCCCATTGTCATGCAAATGTTCACAGTTCTCGCTTCCTTCCCCTCCGAGCAGGCCGGATACCGATCGAAAAAGATCAAGTTCCGCGCGACTTGCACAAACGTTCCGATCGGCCCTGCTCTCTAACGATCTCTAGGTTTTGAAGAAATGATCGTGAAACTGGGCGATCGTTGAGCAAAGCTTGGGTTTTGACATTTACCGAGACAGCGTTGGTTGGGCAACGCGATCCGTCATCGGGAAATCGCTCGAGCGTCCAGGCCACGCCGAGATGCTTACCGACCAGAGTTCCGAGTCGTTTTGAGCAGAGTGCAGTCTCGCTATGCAAATACGCAACTGGCTGCTCCCTGTAATCCGGAAGAGGACTTTCCAAAGAACTGGAGTCGCGCACTGATGGGCAAATTACCTGATTCGCTTGCGAAAAGAAAAATCTGTAAACAACGTGCAGAGAAGTTCCTGGAAAGATGAAGATCCGCGCAGAAATAGTTATGCATTCTCTTCAAACATCTACTATGCACTCTGCAATACTGTCGCTGGATTATCTAACTCGGCAACTTGCTAATGATGCTAATTTCTATTGCTTCCTTCGAGCGACGTAGAAAGATTTCAATTTACTGAAAATCTTAACTCCTGTGTAACTTCTGTTTCGTTCGGGGAAAAAGGAATAGTAATGTCTGCAATAGATAGAGTAGATAGATTAGATAATTAGACTGCGGATATTTATGCAAAATAATTAGATGATTAATCAGTTCTACTGTAAAACCAAATCCCATTCCTGGCCGTGCGGCTGAATAAATGAAGACTATTAAAAACGTCTGTTCCCTTCAATTGCTTCGGAAAAATTCGCTTGAAGATTCGTATAAAAAAGGAGGTTATTCCTATTAAGGAGAGTGAATAAACGGAATAACGAGGAAAGAAAAAAGGAAGGCAATTAGAAGGAAGGAGGATGCGCGTCTCAGTTGGAGCGCATCAACGCGATTGATACGTCGAGAGGCTCGTTTTCGAGAAGCGAAACCGAGCGCCGAGCGAGCCGGCGAGGACGTGCTCTGAATGATTCTAGATGATTCCTACAGATAATCCGGTGTGGCGATACGTGTCGGACAATCGCGGATCTCCTTACAGAGACAAGTCACTCGTGCACTCCACATTGCGCGATGCACATTCGTGCGCCTCGCAGCAATTACCTGCGCGCACGTATTCTCGGTGTGAAAGCTGCAGCCACTGTCTAGCAGCGTCTGTGAAAAGTGTGTTAACACTGTCGCTGCGGCTGGCCCAGTCTTCGAGCTAGACACCTGTGTTCCCCAATTTTCATTTCCTCCGAAGAAAATCCGCAACCTGAACATGCAGTCGTGTGCAACGCTAAAAATGCATTGTGACTAGAGCGTTTGGACCGGATTAGACTGGACTGGGAGCTTGGAGCCGTGGAAGTTATTGCTTGGAACGTTATCTAGGCAAATTAAATAATATATTAGTCAAATCTTTACTTTCTCTGTTAATAGGATTAGAAAAGGAGTTCTAAATAGAAAACGGGTTCAAAATAGAAGTGGTTCTCAAAATAGAAGAGAACTTCTAAATGGAAAAAGAGTTCTATGAAGCACAGTAGGCCCTTTTTAAACAAAGATCTCGAAAGTAGCGATCAGATTGCATATTTGGATGTGACCAGTTGATTCAGAAGCAGAATTGCTATCGCCCCAGAGAAATTGTTTGGGGAATCCCAAGCTGCGAACCGCAAATTTTAAAAAATCACCAATAAGCCATAACATTGTACTTTTCTCTGCTCTTCAAGGTGTACCATCACTGCTTGTACGGCACGCGCTACGACTTCCTCTGCGCGAACTTTACTGCCTTCGACCAAAAGACGTTCATCTGCCACTTCGTTTCGGAGGTAGACTGCCCGAATTCGAAAAAGTACTGGCACAGGAACGACGCCCTATACAAGGCTGCCACGACGTCAACGACGTCCACGTCGACGACAACGACGACGCCAGCTCCTGTCACCCCTGCTGGACGTTCCTCCTCCAGAGACAGGGATCTTCCCAGGAGAAGAAGACCGCATAGAAGACGACCGGCTTACGATTACTACGACGAGTATTACGACGACGATTACAGTCGGCCGAGGGGTTACGGTAGGGACGACTACGATTACGAAGACAGAAAGTACAGGAGGGATCGGGACCGAGAGTTCCGGGATCGGGATCGTGACTTCAGAGACAGGGATGCGCCCAGATCTAGAGACGGGGTCGCCAGAGACGACCGAGATCGAGATACCAGTGCCAGGGACAGATACCCGAGCAGGAACAATAGGAGAGATCCGAGCAGAACGAGAGATCCCCTCGAGGAAGACGCCAGGGTCAGGCCGAGAGACCCTGATCAAGGATCAAGGTCCAGGGAAGTCGACGACACCGAGCTGGAGGATCGACGGACCGAGGATCGTCGCTACTCCGACAAAAGGTGGTTTGATAGAGGACTCTTCTTGATAGAAGAACACTTAGTTTCGGATCGATCTAGTACTCAAGGTGGTTTGTTAACAGATACAGGGACGAGTACGATGATAAAGAAGCTGCGTCATCTTCTTCGACATCCATTTCAAGCGCCGATGGCCTGGTGAAGCCCGCTGCACCTATAGCTTCAGTTTATGCTAGGCCTAGAGCTCCTCCGAAAATCAGGAGACCCGTGCCGCTGTCCGAACAGGACAAATACGCCTACAAAGCCACCACTGTTCCATCGACAGGTAATTCGACATGTGCGAGTCCGTCCAACGAGACCAGCGTGCGTCGTTTGCTAACCATCTGAGAAATGTAACGTCATTTGTTTATCTTTACTGGCCTGTCTCGCGTTGGACACAGTTTAAAGTGTCGATCTTCTTTTTCGAAAGACTTCTCAAGTGGATAAACTTATTTGCACGATATTTTGCGTGATTGTTTGATTGGGCGATTGTTCATTTTGTACCACTTGATTTAAAGCAGAAGAGTCCAGAAGACGACCGATAGACGCAGAGGACGATTACTACGAAGACGAAGAGGATTTCAGACCGATAAGAAGACCAATGAGGAGGAGACCGTCTTATCGAGACAGAGACAGAGATTTCTACGATACGAGGGACAGGGACAGGGACAGAGATCGACCCTTCAGGTAGGGTGACGTACGTACACAACACTGATACAATTATATTCGTCTGTCGTGATTAATCAGATTACACGATATCATGACGACAGATATCGCTGCACTCATGTCAGGGTAGGTTCATGTTGCGTCTGCAATAAAAGTCTCTAAACTGTCTACCGGAACGACGATACAAAGTTATCTTGTTGCATTCGCAGCGAAGCAGTAATAGATAGACCCGGTTTTATTCCTTTATTAATTTGTCTACATCAACAATAGAGTCAATGATAAAATCAGCGATAATAACAATGCGGAAGTAATGCTAAATTCTCGACGGTTGTGTCCCTGGTCATTTAGTAATCATTGCCCCGCTCGTTGCTCCGGCACGTCCACTATAAAACAATAGAATGATTCCTACGCTGTTATCGTCGCTCCGATCGTTTATCTCAGCTCCGACGTGGACGTGCCCTAACACACGCTCCTAACAACGATACAAGAACGTGATCACACTGTACCATTGTCGATACCCATACAGAACGAAACACCTTTGACCCCTGGTACAACGATTAAAGGATTGATCGTTTCAGACCGCGTTACCGAGACGAGGAGGAGGACCTGCGGCCTAGGAAGCACTCCGATCGCTCGAGAGATCGCTACTACGATCGAGAGAGGGACCGAGGAGCCGATCGCGGCAGAGACCGATCCCTGGATCGTGGGAAGGATCGAGCAACGGACAGGCCTGTGGATCGCGACAGAGGACGAACGCAGGAAGCCGAGAAGCAGGAGAGACCATACTCTTCGAGACCCACGGACAGAGATCGAGAGGATCGTCCCAGAACTGGCTCGAGATCGAAGGATCTGCAGGATCCCACGGACGCTCCACCTAGAAGAGGCAACGGTTACGAGAGACCAACCACTGTTGCGTCCACCACCACCACCACCTGTCTGCCGGAACAACTGGTCCACAAAGTAGAATCGGACTCCAAGGAGTCGGACAGGTCCGAGAGACCTTTAGAAAGACCTCCTGAAAGATCTCAGAGACCAGGTACGACGACCCGGGCGCCATTGGACGACGAAGAACCTCGTAGAGCTCAGCAAGACTATCAGGAGAGGGAGCAAGAGGACAGACGAGACCAAGGCCAATACCAGACTCCAGCGGACGAGTACTCGCAAGAGTACTACGACGAGCCCGAAGATCCACCGGTTCCTTCACCGAGAACAGCGGTTCGCATAGTGAAGCGACCGTTCGTGCCGTCCAGAGGCGGAAACGCGAACCCTAGAGGCTTGTCACCGGTTGGGTCGAAGGCGACCACGCCTAGACGAGAGGAAGAGAGAGTCACCGACAGGCCGAAGAGTTATTACGCGCACGAGGAGACTCAGGATCGTCCCCCAGAGCATAATCAGCAATCGAAACCGCGTCAGGAGGAGAAGGAGACTTACAACGCGTACAAGACGGTCCTGAACAGCCAGGATAGTCAGCGGGATCATAGGCCGGAAGAGTACGACTCTTCTCTCGCCAGACCCGCTGTTCGCAGACCAGGTGACAGGCAGAGGGAGGAAGAGACGCAGAAGCACGAGGAGCAACGCCAACAGAATTACGAGGAGGGGATGTCTAAATGGGCCGGCGAGGACTATTCCAGCGCCCAAAATAACGAGGGCAGCGCTCCCTCTCGAAGTAAGGGGAGAGTGAACGAGAATCCTAATGTTTACGGTCCTGCGGTGAAGAACGAGGAGACTCAGGAGCATCCGACCGGGCCAGGGAACTTCAGGATCAAACAGAGACTGAACGAGGTGACCCATCGGCTGCAGGACATCCCGGAGAGCGAGTACGACGTCACTCTGAACGAGGCTCTGACTCCCACCTTGAATCAGGAAGCTAATTTGCCGAGCGGATTCGTGTTGCCTCTTCACAGGCAACAGCTGGGAAGGGACACGATCCTTCAGCCCTCCGAGAACAACTACAAGGTCTCGAGGCCCGTGAATCAGCAGCAACTGCAGCAAAAGCCCTTTGTGCCCAGTCCTCAATTTCTGCCAGCAGCTTCCGGCAACGACAGGCTGAGGACCGTCTACTACAGACCTGCCGAGACCATTCAGCTCAGCGGTGCTCAGTACAGACCGCAAAGAGGACCGTGGCAAGATTACACCGGTTACTGAAAGGGTTCGACGTCGTTTACGCTAAAAAGCTACCGAGCTGTAACCGCGGAATCGAATCGACCTTGGAACACTAGAGAGCGTCTCTCGTTCGCTCGTTCTTGAGAGAATGGTTGATTAATGATCGGTTCTTTTCGGGTACGAGCGAAGTCGGCGGGGGTCCTCGGTCGGTCTTCTTCTCGATGTCTTTCAATGCGAAGCTCCGGGACAACGGATCGCTTCGTTGCTCCGGATCTTCGGTAGAAAAAGAGTATAATAAAGTAATCAAATAATCGCCGTGATGTTGACAAGCATCGAGCGTAGCAACACGATCGATAAAAAAATGCGACGCCTAATCGTGCTCTCCGCGTCTTCTGCTTCTTCTTCTTCTTCTTCTTCGAGACTCGAGATGATCAAAGAGCTGAGAAGTGTCTGTAGATGTCAGTCGAATTCGTTCTTTTTTCTTCTTATCTGTGTTATTGCGCTAAACGATCGTATTTTTTTCTACTTTCGGCCGAGCTTGTATATATATTCGCACGATTACCGCCGCGTATGTTCACGAGATTGTATTTCGCGTTAAATTATTCATGCAGGAACACGTGTACACGGTTATCTACGAAAGCACATACGTCGTCTCGATTTTCTTTCTTTCGATATTAGTAGCGAGTAAGCGTTCTCGATTATACAGACGGAATGTCTTGTAAATTATATCAACACTGTGACGTACGATATTAAAAACTGACTAAATACACCGATTCTTTCTTCTCCTCTTATCAATATAGCTTACAGTCAGACGCACGCCGGGTTTGACGAGAGTTATGGCAGCTATGGGTACACTGTACGACTGTTATTTTCTTTATTTTCGATTCCATATTTTATCGATATTCATATATTTACAAATTCTTCGTTGTGGTCGGTCTCGACCTGGTTTCGCTGATATGATTTTCGCGGATCTTGCGAACGCCGGAACAGTGTTTCGTTGTCGGACAGACAGACGGCACAATTTCGCCCAGGCTGTAACCCGTGCTTGTCGAACAGAGCCGAAGAATCGTAGATGATAGTCGTAACAAATTGTGCCAAGTGAGTGCGATTTAGTCGATGACGGGTGGTCTGTCGTGGATAACGGAAAATGCATCACAGAATCAGATTTGCATCTGAACGGAGCGCTGCTTGGTTCGGTCAATTTTTCGCAAAATTTCGACATTCAACGATTTAACTAATATATCATCGATAGTCTGTGGATTTTATGGAAGTTTAAAATTTGGAACAGTCGAATGATAAAATGCATTTGAAAATATCAACTTAATACGTAAAAGTAATAAAAAAGTAATAAACAGACTGCGGATTTTTATGCAAAATAAAAATGTTACATCTGAATTGCAACGAACTGCGATGAATTAAAAATGTATTGTCCTTCCTAATATGTTTAATAGGTTGAAAGTAGTACAATAGCTATAAATGCATAAAATCCGCAGTTTAGTAATCAATGTCAAAGAATCTGTAGGAATAAAAGTGTTTAGCTGGTCGCACCGTTCAAATTCGTCCCTGCGTACTATAAAAATATGAAGTCTCGTCGTCTCGCTATACCGAGCGGCTTAACGAATCCGGGATCGATCTCGAGCACCGACTACAATCACTATGGTTAGCTTCTAGTGCGATAAAGTACTGTACAAAAATGATAGAGTACAAGAATAGGTTAAATATCTAATATATATATATAATATGTAATATATATATATAATATATATATATATATAATATATGTAATATATATATAATCATATATATATACATATATTTATATAAATCTCGCATATGAACGTCTCGACAATCTTCCGCGAGCCTTATTAATATAAATATAGACAATTCGATCTCTTCTTTCGGTAATCACGTTTAACTCGAATTACAGACTATAGGGGAGCGAATGATTGGCTGGCAAGAATACACGGCCCCGGAGACGGGCCTGGGTTATTTACAAGATCCCTTATATTACAAGACGACGTTACAGGTGCATTCTTCTTTTGGTGTGGACGCAGCTGCTTCTAAACGCCTTGCAGTTCGCCGGAATTGTCGTCCATTTGCTTCAAATTCCATTATTCTTCCATCCAATTCGGTCTCGATTAATTATATACTCTAAGGACTGTCTCATCAATTAATTAGACTGCGATTTTACAGTTTGGCTCAGAAATAGACTGCGGATTTTGCGCATTTATGGCACGTGCACATTTATGAAATGCAAGAAAGCGTTTAAGACATGTTCCTCTCAAGTCAATTTTTGGAAAAGAAAATATAAAAATGACATAAATATGAAATAGTAAAAATATCGAATGAACTTGAGAATGCTGTTACGTTACACTCATTAAAATTATCAGGAGGAGAAATCTGTTTCTTTTAACTGCCACAAAGTATTTTTATCTTGCACGAAGATCTGCAGTCTACTCGTAAATATCAGAGCTGCAAATTGTGAAACGTCTTCAAACAATACGACAGTGTGTATCTTCTAAACTAAAGCTGCGATTTTATGTTTCACGGTTATTAAAATCGTCGAGGCTGTCCTGAAAGAGTATAATCGCCAAATTTTCCGTTTCTCGCCGCAAGAATGTTCAATTTTCATTTCGGACGATCGATTATCGTTTGGTACTACACGACGGCAGAATTTAGATTGTGGAATCCTTGATCTTTGGTCATGTGACGTCATTGTACCGTTTCACATTCGGAGAAGACGAGGAAACTTTCCGAGCGCGAGACATTCGCGGTTATTCCCCGCATTCTCTCGATTCGCAGTTTGAGAGGTACACTAGTAGGAATTAATTAACGTGTGTGTTTAAAAAAATATCGGCTCGAGAGAATCCATGGAATTTCCGTGACGAGGCTCGTGCTCAAGTTTCCTCGTGCCAGAATTACAGTAGAGCAGACAACGTTTTCGTTCAGACAGGATTCTCGAAAATTTAGCGCAGTTTCGCGCGGATGATCCGGCGGTCACCGCGTCCTATACATACACTCGACCGTAGAGTAATGTGAGTCAAAATTTACTGACCAGCTTCTTAATATTACGTCGTAAAAAATTATGTTTCCCGTGGGCTCTTACGAAGCTATCGAAAAATGCAGTCGGATATTCCCCGTGTTACAACCATTCGTCTGTAAACGTGTGTGAGCAGCGATCGTGTAAGTAGTAGCACCTTCATGCGCGCAGATAAACGGTATGACAGAAAAACAGTCGGTCAGTATGAATATCAATGCGGCAAAAATTTCTATCAGATGCTCGGTAAAAATCAATCGGATTCGTCTTAGGTCTAAGAATTGTTGTTTCATAAAATTATGCAGAAGCGTCGATCGGAACCGATTAAAGAAAAAAGACGCTCTCTCGGATCCGGATAAAAACACGTCTACTTACACTAACACCTCTTTACAATGTAGCCTCTTAAATCAGTTCGACGATATATCCCCTTGTACGTACCTTCTATCTAAACTCCTGCTCGATATGTACACAAAGTTACACAACATTGTTCCCTAAGCGCGGGCAAGCTTCGAGGAGACTTTCACACGGGTGCGCAACGTGTCCTGTGGAATATAATTAGTGTCATCGAAGGAGAATCCCTTTCGTGCAGTGATTGCTACCCGAGCGGTACCATTCCGATCCAGGCAAACTAGGGGTCGGGTTGCTAAACTTATTCACAGGCTCTGTTTAACCCTTCAGGGACGATGATGGATTGTCAGTTTTCTAGCAAGTTACAGATGTTACAATAATTTCTCGACGATTTCTGACATTTTCCCTAGCTAACTTCAAATCTTAGAAAGCGAATAAAAATAATCTAACATACTGTAATCAATTTTAAAATATGCCTCAGAGTCAGCGCGAGGTACCGATGTCGTCCCTGAGAGGTTAACAAGTTGGTGACGTACACAATCTCGTAGTCTACTCAGAAATAGTCAAATGAAGTCTATACACTCGTCCAATGTCTAGCACACAGCATAGTCCTCAGAAACTGAATGACTTTCATCTGCCGAATCATTTTAATATTTCATAAAAGAGGTAGGTAAAGCAAAGAAAAGATTTTAGATAAGTTCCAACGAGAACGGATAAACAAAAAAGTTTTCCAAAAGTTGAGATTTTAGCTTCGATGGATGTTACAAAAGTATAAATTTCTCCGCAACAGTAGACTAACTATAGACAGATACCGAACAACAATGTTCAGCCTAACTTTCCGGGTGTTATGATCGTTCTGAAATCAAACTACATCCGCTGAAGAGTCTCGTGGAGGACCACCCGGGTAGCAAAGCTGGTTAGGCGTTAGTGTTCCGTGGAAAGTTAGTGTTAGGAGGAAAGAGAGATCTGCGAAGAATGCTTCTCGCGAGCTGTCTCAAAGCTTGCCGCCGTTCAATCCGCAGCGTGTAACCGAGCGTGCACCATCGGTGTGACTATTCAATCGGCGAGAGTTATGGTTGATCGCACGGTACGCGGAGAGTCTTTCGGTAGACCGGCTTACCCGATCGGCGGGTCATCATCGTCGTCGTCGTCGTCTCTCGTGACTAGGATATCGCCGTGACGATTCGAACGGAGCAGTCGGAATCGTTGTAGCCATTTGTATCGCCTCGCCCCAAGATACAGCAGAACCCCGACTACTATGAGGAAGGTCGGTATTAGCAAACCGGCGGCTACAGAACCACCTAGAAAGAGATTCACAAAGGAAGAAGAGCGTGTGTATGCGTGACGTGTCTAAATAATAGTGTCTACGCGCGCAGCTGTTGCCTCGATTCTGTCCTATCAACGTCAACCGCTAACAAACCACATGCGACCGGACACTTATCGGGCCGAGAAAACGCTCAGGGGAGAACAGATCAATTTATCTATCGTGGAAAGCTCTCCGAGGCGGCCGAGCTCGTTTATTATGCATAGCTCTGTCATCCGTAAAATCGTCGATCTAGGACAGAGAGCGCTAACTCGTCTCTAAACAGAGTCGACAACACAATCGCAATTTTCGCTATGATTCCAAATGCCACAATTAGCTGGAGAAAATTCTTTTGCAATGAATCAACGAAACGTAACTGTGTCAATGCGATTTGTGATAAAATAAAAACCACATATATCCAAACTCTTACGCTAAAAACGTAAAATATTAATTGTTCAAGGATTAGGCAAACGTTAACGGCGGACAGATGAACGGACATTTGGTTGCAAAGCAAAGACTTTAGACTGAAAAGGGTACAGCCTGATAAGGGCTGTGGAACATCTGTTCCAGCGACTTGTGATTGCAAGGGTAATTATCGCAGCCTAGGGCTCTACCAGTGGGACCAATCTTCGATAGGGCTATCGCCGTGAGATCTATGGATCTCCGGTTCCTATCGACTCTATTTACCTGCGGACTCGAGCTGATGAGCGGTGGTCGCGTTAATGACTGGAGGCGGTGTGTGTTGAAGACACTGACCATTCGACAGCGCGTACTCCCTCAAGCACTCGCAGAACGGATTCTCGTCCTTCGACCTCTTCACGCATCTTTGGTTGGGTCCGCATTGGTCATGCGCCACGTCCAAGAGGCACAGTCGTACATCGCCACCGTCTGAAAAAGTCGCATTGCAAACGGAAATAGTAAAAATCAACTTGCGAGTCAACCCGGTGGCTGTTCCCGTTTCCAATAAATTGTACGCGTTCGAGTTTCGGTCGTATCGAATATTTTCTTGTTTTCGAACGTGGCTTCTCGTTAATCACGGACTCGAACGTTCGCAACGAATCATGCTCAACTTCTTGACATCGCAGCGTGTTTCTACTCGCAACCGAACTTATTTATGTTGCAACCTAATAGATACGAACGCGTGGGTATCGGTGAGGACGGTCGGACAGCTCGAGACGCACAATAACGCGTTCGTAAGCGTGCCGGGAGCGATTACCAGGGTTACAAAGGAAACAAAGAGACCATTCAATCTGCCGGTTCGCTCCGTCGATCGTTATCGTTCGATACGGCCCGTCACAATTTTCCCCGCGAATTTTAATTCCTTGATCGGCGATCACGCGACGCGACCATTATCTGTTCGTTAACGGCTGTTCTTTCTTCTTTTTTGTCGAGGGACAAAGGAACACGACACGTCTTGGACTCGCGCGGTATTTTCGCGAGCTTATCGAGTCCGCGCCCGCCGAGATTGGCTGAATCAGTTAATTGAGACAAATTAATTTTATCAGACGGAATACAGGGGTTAGCGTAAGGGGTTAAACCAAAGTTCAGCCAAGCAAATTAGGGAGGCTGCGTTTGATACGCATTAATCCGATAAACAACCGATTTCAGACCTCGATTCAGTCACCGATCAATGGACCAAGGATCTTTATACAAAGTAAGAATGATCTTCATCAATTGCAAGAAACAGGAACCGAGTAGAAATTTTCTTCCGTTTCCAATGACTTCAATAACCGAGAAGTAATACATTATTAATTATACGACATTAAAATTAAAATTATACGACATTACATGTCTCTGAATTCTTAATTGTTCCTGTCAAAAATCAGACATTTCATATGCAGCACACTGAATAAATTTCATCTCTGTGTTACCATCTGTGTTACGTCGAGGCAATTATAAACGACAGAAATAGTTCTAATTGTGGATGAGAAGAAATCGTAATACAAGGGATTAATGAGATCGTTATCTTGATTGCGATGCGATAAAATCTCTGATAAAACGAACAAACATGCACTCGACTCCGTTTGTTGTAAATAATCCGTGCGCAACTTCTCTGTTCACCGATAGCAATATGCTATCGAACGCGCAAGCATTTGCATAGTAAAATAAAGTGTAGATAACAACGCTACGCGAAAACCGCACCGTCGAATAATCAGCGAGCCTCGAGCTCAAATTTCTAACAAAGCTTTTCGCGCAACTGTGATCGATTCCCGTGGGGTCGATGCGAGCCGATGAACTTTCGCGCGATAACGCCGAGGATTTCACGGATCAATCGGACAATGGTTCGTTTGATCCATGGGCCCAGTGAAGCTTCTCCGTTCTTCTGTTGGATCTTGGCTTCGCTAACGAGATCGGCTCGAGCCGAAAGAAATTACGTAACGATATCGTCTGCGAGTAGAATGTTCCGTCGCGGTTTGGCGCCGAAATTACACAACCGAGAGAAATGGGATACAATATTCGTACGCGAGACCGTTCCGCCGAGTAGTATTACGAGGACGATCAACCCGTTCGCATCGCAAAGTAGAACGGAAAATAATGACCGTAATGATGCTCTCACCGTCCGTTTTCTTTCCATTTCAAAATATACAGTCAGTCTCATAATTGATGGCACACACTTCAAATCAGAATAACTTCTTCAGATTATCTGCCAAGTTAAATGAATTACTTTTACTAGACGATATGTAACAATAACTTTGGAAAAATTGCATTTAGTCTGAATTACGAAAAAAGATAGTACGAGTTGCTTTTCACAACTGTTTTGTATGGGATTGTAACGAATATTTAAAAAATGTCTTTGATCGATTAGTTTACGAGTTATAAACGATTAAATATGGTAGAAATCGCCGAATAATAGAATAAAACGGCAAAGGTAGGCGGAAAATCGTAAAAAGCTTTAATTTTCACCATTTCCGCCTGATTTAAGATCTGAAGGAAATCGTCTTGAAACTTTGATATACGATTGTAAAGAACTTTCGAAGCAAATTGCACATGCAATTTCTTCAACGGCAACATCTGCTAGAATGATCTAGCTCCGATTAGTTTTTAAGGCCTCTGCTCGCTTCCGTTTTTATGCGAAACTCGTTAATCTTTTAGGGTTTTTGCTGCTATTAATTTTTTCCCTCAGGTTTCTATGTCTGTGTCACTTAATAAACTGCTAGCGCTCGACATATTATCGATAATGACGGCATCGATGTTGACTCACTGTTTTTCTAAATAGCCGTTCGTGCCAGCTCACAGTGCCATCTAAGAAGGCACAGCTTTGCCTTTGGAGGAAGCTTTGTAAATGCAGAAACTTTCTATATAACGCGATCAACATATTGTTTAAACTGCTGTGTGAACGTTTCTTCTATGGCAGTAAACGCACAGTCTCTTTAAATACATAATTCTTTGTACGCTTACTGTACATTTGCTGCCACGTAAAATACATATGATCCGTTTTATGCGAAAGTGGGGTGAGCCGCTATTTGTCTATTTTAACACCACATCCCGAGAGTTTAATTGCCGTTGAATAACATAATTGTTAAAGAGTTTTTCGCATACGCAAGTCTACCGTAATGGAAAATTATGCGTGTGCGTACGCTTCGTGGCTACTTGGCAGGAATATAGCGGGAATACGCACGGTTTGATGCAAGAAAAGGATAATCCTTTGCACTCGAAGCCATTTTAACTCTGAAACAAAACATTTCTTCCGATCTAGAATATTTTCCTTCTATATATATTTTTTCATGCTATACATACGAAAATGGTGCAATTTACTCATAGAGTACTGAAATGTTTAGTAATTTATTAAATACAAACAAATTTAATAATGTAAAAAATATTTTGAATAATGATACAGCAATTTTTAGTGGCGCCTTACAGTCGCCATTCGAGTGCTAAGGGTTAACGGAATCGTGGGAAATTATTCTGATTCATGCGCGGTATCAATGGCTGGTTAATACACGTACCACGAAAAATCGCTGTCGCGCCGAGAAGTGTCTTTTGGCAAAGCGATGCGCGCTTACGTGTTCCGTTTATCGCTTCTACACCAATGAAACGGATATGTGTGACTTTGTTATCGGGTTGACTCATCTGGTTAATTGCGAGCAAAACGTTCGGCCTTCTTGTCGAACTCGCCGAGCGAAAATGTCGAACTCGCGACGAGGCAGCTTTCTCGCAAATTGAGCAACGACCGAAACTTCTCGTAATCTTTTATTTTCGCCCAGTCGCGAAAATAAGTTGCCTAATTTTTCGAGAAAGAGAGAGAGAGAGAGAGAGAGATTCAGCGCCCGCTTCCCACAGGTCCTAGATTCGCGTTTCTCACGAATCATCGATGCAGCGAAAGATCATCATCGCCGAGGACCATTCTCCCGGCGTAATCGTAATTCGCTGTGCTTCATGCAATTTATTGTAATTTGTTCGACCGGTCTGGTACACGTTTCACCTCCGCCTTTTTTTGCGCTGTTCATTAACCATTATCGAGCGAGATTTATGGAGCCGATAACAAGCGTTTCTGTGGATTTCCTTGGAACTTTTTTGCGGCGATCAATCAGGTTTAATCGTTTGATTAACGAGCGAGCGGTCTCTCTTGCGAGTGTCGGACATCCCCGCAATCAAAATATTGTATTATTATTTTATGTCGCCGGTGAAAACCCGACGCGCTCAACGAGATGTTATCAGGATCGCGGAAGCTGTAGCTGCACGTCTGTATCGGCTTCTCATTCATTTTTGTTGCTAATTGACCGATCCGTATCTTTTTCCAGAAATGGCGTCTCCAGTAAAAACGATTCTACGACGGCAGAGAACACGGGAGATCAATTTGAAATGTTCCGATAAGTAATTGGTAACTAGAAACAGGAAAGCCCCGTTCTCTCTCTCTACTCTCATTAGCGGTTGCTCTCTACGATTAAATGAACCGTTGCGTTTCTCGCTACATCGCGATCCCGCTCGTCGGCTCCCGTTCGATCGACGATTGTTCCCTTCTGTCGAGACGCATCTCGCTCTCGTGACATTACAGCCGTCCTGCTGTCCCGTCAACCCGATTATCAGCTGTTTCCTTTGCGAACGATTCCATGCACACACTCGTGGGATCCGCTTTCACAGATTGAACGATTAATTCGACTTCTGCGTCGGCCATTGATAATTCCGGCTCTCGACGACGCTTCTTTCAATCGTCGCTGCCACCACTCCGTCATTCAAACCAGTGGTTTTTCCATGGAATAATCGTTGCGACTCGGATCTTCATCGAGAACAACACTGTTCTCTGGGGAATCCCTGTGCGGCAGAGTTCGACGAGATGAAACACGATCGCTAGTCTAGAGGATTTTAACCCACCGTGGGCACGGACTGTGTCGTTTATGTCTCGGCGAAAATTTCTGTTTCGAGTCCTCTCGAAGGGAAACGACTGAAGACCCCCCTTATCAGTATCAGAGACTTGAATAAGTACCCTAGAATTCTTTCAGATTTTTGAAAGCCGAGAACAGTGAACAAAATAGTCCACACTGAAGCAACATCGAGCTAGTTTTTGTCGCTTTTTACCGAAGATAAGAAGAACGGAAAGTTGCTCGATATTGCGGACGCAGCTTTATGTATTTCCCGTGGACGTGATTATTGAAAACTTTGTGTAGCTGTAACGGATACAATGATTGATACAAAGTGTATAAGATAGTACTATGAAAAATACCGAGTCAGAAGCATACGAGGAGAATTGCACGTGAAAGGCAGACAGACTAAACTTACAAACACTCTTTTGTTGCAAAGGGAACGTCTCAAAGTTACTTTCTTACATGTTAATAAAAGAGTATACCGTGCATTGAACGCCTTTAGACGCTGTTCGCACCAAGGAAGCGTCTTTCACTGGACTGTTCGCAGTCAAAAGGTTAATAGAATATAATGAGATTTTATTGGGCTTCCAGCTCGGTAGAGGAACCAACTTTTTGTTCGATTCTTTACAAAATACCCCTCTTGTGTAGTAAAGCAAAATTCAATGACTGGATTAAATATTCCATGCGTTTATGAGCAGATTGCGGATCTTCATGGAAAATAAAAATATTCAGCAACAATTGCAAGAAACAGGAGCAGAACAGAAATCCCTTTTCTCCATTAATGCGTCGATATTCTCGTATTCTTGCAGCCTGTTCACTGTTACCATTTTTACCTACTCATTCTTGTCGCAAATGCATCAAATCCGCCGTCTATTTATGCCGGATATCATGATTTACTCTATAACGACAAGCTAGATAGATATTGTGAAATCTTGACAGAGGACAAAAATTTTAACCCTCGGTGGACAATCTGAATTATTTACGTGCAGAACTAATTTTTTCACCGTTCTAGGCTTCGAAAAATTTTGAAAAAATTAGAACATCGAATGCTTAAAAATTTCGCTCCGGGCACAAACAACCCAAGTTGCAACCTGCATTTTCCTAAATATCAGCATCCCAACAATTGCGTAATACGATCAGCATATAATTGCTACCAATGTGCAAATCGAGTTACAGTTTGCCCAACCCTGTTGCGCCAAGTCCCTTGGGCGGCGATTGTGTCTCGAGCGTGCACAGGGTGCTCCGAAAGCTATCGTCATCGATGTAAACATCAACCGGTTGCGACTAGTTTTCGAGCTCCAGAGAAGGATCCTCGATAACGAGGTCTGGCTGTACGACGATACCGCGGTAATCGCGAAATTCGGTCGAGGATAATCGCGTGCGAGAATCGATCACCACGGTATCCGCGTGAAATCGTACGTGTAGGAGGGAACGTGTGCGGGATGCGTGAAACGCATATCGGCGACGTAGTATACCGAGAAACAGAGGGCCGGAGGGGACTTAATTTCTGGACCAAAAGAAGACCGGGAGAAGAGACACGCGACGAGTATGGTCGGTAGCGAGCGAGGAAGAGAGAGAGAGGGAGGGAGAGAAAGAGACAGAAAGATAGGCAGAGAACGAGCGATGGGAGAAAGAGAGAAAAGAAGCGAGCGAGAGACGAGCGAGGGAGGCGAGGGGAAAGGACGGAGAAAAAGCGGAAGAAGACTATTGTGGCCTTAGCAGGGGTGACCCCAAATGGTTTGGACGAGCAATTTCGGTGCACGGAATTCACTGGCGAAAGAGGGTCGGGCGAGCGAGATGTCGGAGTATGTATATTTCGAATCGTTCGGCGCTTACCTGCATGACTGAACGGCGCTAGAAAAAGAACCGCCACGATGAGGTAGCAGAACACATCGGCCCGGATGTGTCGCATTTTCCCGACTGACTTCCCTGTCTCTTTGCCTTCGTTCGTTCCTTCGTTTCGTCCTCCCGGTGCTGGCTATCGGTCAAGGTACGGTTCACGATCACATAATAAACAATAACGCGGCCGATCCGTCTCTCGGCGAGAGCTGTTTTGCCACTTACTCGGGCCGGTCCCCGGCTGTTCACACCGCCTAGCCTCGCCGAGCCGAGAACGGGGAGAAAGAGAGAGAGAGAGAGAGAAAACAAAAAAAAAAGAACAGAGAACCACGGTACACTTCGGTCGGTCGCCGTGTGTTTCTGATCCTATGCGAACGGGGGAAACCTGGACAACAATGTGCGCGTCTCCACTCCCGGCGGCAATGCGTGCTCTCGTCTCACGTCTCGATCAGTCACGCAGTCGAATCGCGAGCTGGGATGATCAACAGGCGACCGTGAACCGGCTCATCGCCGATCGGCCCGGCCGTCACCACTTTTGACAGATAAATGCTAGGCCGCGCTGTCGAACGCGTTCAATCATCTGTTATTAAACGACCATTTGCTATTATCGAAACCAATTGCCAGTCGACCCCTCGAAACAAACGTACCGACCTCCTCCCGAGGTATCGAGATATCTCGAGCCGCGACAGCGCTTGCGCCAATAATGTGGCGGCCAGATTCAACTCTCGGAAAGATACACCGTCCGTTCTTTCCGAGTCTGAAAGTTCCTGCGATTTTTAAACAGAGTTTTTCATAGAACAGTACACGCATTATGTTGTATGCTTTTGTTTGGAATTGGTTCTGTAATGTTTGGTACGCTTTTGAGAATGAATTATTACCGTGTGCATCGTCTAATCTTGAACCCAATTTTGGATTTCTAATTTCTCTTTTTTGATAAAAGAAATTTTAAACGACCTTTCTTAAATGATTTCTTGAAGGAATTCAGAGAACTACTTGAATAATATCTGAATTCTTTATTGTGTACTGTCCACAGGGGAACGTTCCAATCCAAACTAATCCATATGATACACGATTTATTACACAGTTTAAGAAGGAGTTAGCTCACCAATGAAACTAAATAATTTTTGTATTATTTGAACAATCGTGTTCCACTTTTATTAGGGAAATCGAGACTCTGCTGTATACACGATGTGATTAATTTGTATCAACCTATTAAACATATTAACACATTCACTAGCAGTGTCACAAATTCGACGACCACGATTTCGTATAATACATAAAGAAAATCAAATTAATTTTATGCATGCCGTTATTTAAAATTGTAATACATAGCATAAGAAAGAGGGTAAATTACATTCAATAGAATAATGTAACCATGAAGGCTCTTGCTGAAACAAATTATGGTAGAGATTGTATTAAGAAAGGAAATCAATTTTTATTTTCTTCCAGTTTACTGCAATTCAGGTAGAGAATTTTTATTTTGTATAAAGATCCGTAGTCTAGTGCTTGCATAAATGATAAAACTACGAAATAAATGTACAAAATAAAAGAATGAAAGGAAGAGTCCTTTCAAATAAAACGAACTTATTGTTTCCTGGATCGTTCCTCAGGGGTTTCTAAAATTTTCCCCGGGTTTTCGGCAGGGTCTCGGAGTAGGTAGTTTTATTTTTGGAGCACGTATCCGAGCCTGTAGTTCGCCGGCTACCTGGCAGATAGCGCTGGCAGCTGTCTGGCGGAAATCGATTGCTATACAGAGTATTTTTAAAAAGCGGTACCCCCATTCGCCCAACTAACTCTTCTCGAAAAGCGTCCAGGGACTCGTTTCGACTTCCTCTTCAACTTCCTCTTCGAGACTGTGCTTCTGAGAGGTAAAAAATACGGTGAAAATTACGCGGGAGTATCGGTGTCCGGTTACTGGTCCTTGAAACCTAATCCGCGGTGACAGCAGCACGTGTCATGGCGAGTAGCGTTGTCATAAGCGAATGTAGCGTAGCCTGAACCGTTCGCAGCGTAATCAAAAAGCAGTTGATTTATTAAAATCGTCGCGATGGAGGAACAGAGGGTGTTGAGCCTGAAGTGGCCCAGTTTTCCGTCCCATTTGGCGGTTTCGTTGGACACATGCTACGAGAAGCAACAGTTTGTAGACCTATCGCTCGTGTGCAAAGACGGGACGATCCTGAAGTGTCACAAGATGGTGTTGGCCAACTCGAGCTCGTTTTTCCGCCGGTTGTTGGTCGCCAACGATCATCCTCATCCTATGATCATCTTGCACGACATCGAAGCGGACGATCTGAAAACCATCGTCAACTTCATGTACTGCGGCGAGATACAAGTGGTTCAGAGTCAGGTTAGACGGTTCCTGAAGCTCGCGGAGATCCTCGAGGTCACTGGGCTCAGACACATTCAGACCAAGGTTCTCGGCGGAGAGAGCATCAACAATGCTTCCCACGACCCGACCCGGAAGACCGCCACGGTGTCGCGACTGAAGATCGATGAGACCAAAGGACTGCCCACTAAAACCGTATCCGAACACGAGCCTAATACCTCTAGACCTCAACTTAAGACCTGTCCCACCACCAGGTCCGTCTCTTCGGCTCACAAATCTGGGGTAAAGCCTCAGGAGGTTAGCAAGAAGAATGAAGAGGGAATCAATTTATTCAACCAACGGTTGGAGACCGGTAAGTCTGGAATCAGTATTTTGGATGCTAACGATATGCCTAGCACCAGCAGGGGCATCCCCAACCTGCAGCCTCAGAAAAGGAAGGAGCCCCCCGAGCCTGTTATCAGCTGGCCCAGAATACTGTCCGCTATATCCAAGGACAAGCCCCTGCCGTTGAAAAAGCTATGCATCATGGACGAGGTTGAGATCACAGCGGGGAAACCTATTAATGTTACACAGGAAACAATGAGGAACGAACCTCTGGACAGGAGAAAACAAGGGACCAGTTCAGAGGCCATTAAGACCATGAAATGCGAGGTATACATAAAAGACGAAATAGATATATCTTCAGAACAGGACGAAGAGGATGATATGGACCCCCTGGAAGTGGAAGAGCTGGAGAACGAAAGTCCTGAAGACATTGCAGGTTCCTCCCAAAGGTTTTCTTACACGAACATCGATCATATCTATAACACAGGCTCCCTTCCTGAATTCCCACCAAGAAAGGGTTCAAACGGTTAGCAGAGAAAGTAACCTGTGACCAAAAACTAAAAGAATCACACGTTGGAGAATAATGCTTAAACCGAATAAAGTTATTTTCTTGATTGAGAATCTTTTCTTTCGCCTGAGCAAACTACAAAAATTTCAATGTGTACATGTTAAGCGTAATCTACCACCTTGTTTGTGACATTGTTACACAGCCCTGTTTGTTTTTTTAATAAACCAGTTCAACCTGAATACATTATATACCGTTACTCCCGATATAACAAACAATTCACCGTCGTACTAGTAGTATTATACAGATCTCTTTCTACCATTACACACAATTGTAACACTATACCACACATGTCTCTATGGAAACCTGTACCACTTAGTCTCGAATGTAATCGGACGCATCGCTAATTCTTCGCGTCGAGAATTACGAAGCACACTAGCTTGACAAACGAGATGGAGGAAAAATTAATTGAAGGGCAGAAAATTATCGACGATTCAACAGTTGATAAACGAGCAACGGAGGAGGAGTTCCAGAATTTCATGCATCGCGTTACCGAAGTCGGTGAGTATCAATCTTCCCGTATCCCGAGCACGATTATTCATTTTTGCTAATGTTTAAGAGAAAATCGTGAAGAAGCTGGCCTCGGAAAACCCTGAGGAACAGAAGCACGGTCAACTCTTAGCGGATGAAATTTTGGAGAGGAAATACGAAACCATAATCGACGAGGACTGCGAGCTCAAAGTCAAATCCAGCCGTACAGTGATCAATAAATATGCCAAAAATGAACCCTACAACGAGGAACAAATGTCGCGAGGTACTTCATTAATTTTCTATTTTTCTTAGGGTCTAAAGGAATTCTGAATAAAATATAAATGTTTTCCCTTAACTCTAATTGCTCTAAATTATCGTTCAAAATTTTCTTTTCGCATAAAGATCCTCGGCTTAATAAACTAATAGATAAATAATTATTTGAATTTGTATGGAATAGAAGCATTTATGAGAAGCGTGGAAAAAGACGCAAAACAGAGGTCAGAAAATCGGAAGGCGAGGAACGAGAGAGCAGAGACGCTGAAGAGAATCGGAAATGGAGCGTTCAAAGACGAAAACTACGAGAAAGCGGTGACTTATTACTCGAAAGCGATAGAGCAACGGAAAGACTCGTCCGTTTTGTGGAATAACAGAGCTCTAGCTTACATCAATCTTGGATTGTACGAGAAAGCTCTGGAGGACTGCGAGTGGGCTTTGAAAGTTCACGACGCGAACATCAAGGCCCTTTTGAACAGTGCAAAGTGTTACAAACTCCTTGGAGACGAGACCAAGTACACAGAGTACATTCAATTAGCCAGAGAGAGAAATCCACGCTTCAACACATTTATTGACGGTAATATTCACGTTCTTTAACATTGGACACATTTGTATCGTAATCAGATTGTACTTGGGGTATTCTTCTTGCAGAGTTCGAACAGAACATGGACTCAGACATCGATCACGAGATGTGACTCGGTGATTATAGCTTGGACGTGTTTTTGGCCATCGAAATGGAAATGTTAGGTTGTACCATAAATCATGGCGTTTTTTAATGGTAACTTTAAGTGTAAAATAAAAATGCAGTTAAACATTGACAAGTTGGGCATCCTTTTTACTGACGGTCTTCCATTGATCTTGATTTTTTTTTATTCTGTTTTTATAGAATATTTAAGGTTTTGTGTTAAACGACTTCTGTCTCAATTAAAATTTTGAATTCTGCGACAAGTTAAAAGATAAAAATTAAATTTCTAAATTTAAGAAACAATTCTGACGCTTTCCTGCATTTGAAACATGTTCTTTACAATATTAAATAGAAACTATCGTTCTAAATGCTTCAAATGCACATTTTAAACTGAAAAACAAGTCTTGAAATTCATAGAGAGATGCTTCTATAAAAATACGGCATAAATAAAATCCGTACGCTTGAGAGCGAGAAGCGACACTATTATAGAACGCGTTAGTATTTCCCATGTGCTGTGTATATTCCATTTTGTAACTACCTAAAATACATTGAACCAATATCAAGATGAGCTTATTTTTGTTGCGAAACCCTCCTTGATCTCCGACAGCGATCTAGGCTCGTGCAGGAAAACTGTGCACTCGATGCCCTGGAAAAATCATTGCTCAAATTAATCAGTCTTTTTTTAGTCTGAAATTAATTGATTTGTACCTGCATGCGTGCTGCTCTGACGAAACCCTCGTTCGCAGACACAGTGATGCTTTTCATGTTCTCGCCACTGGCAAAAACCAATCGAGACCTGTCTTTAATTTTCCCACCCAGGCTCAATCTCTCCATTATCCTGCCTGTGGGTAAATCATCGACGATTCGAACCCTGTTTAATAATTCTTTCGCTCTGAGAGACTCTTTGGGACCGCCAATGACCTCTATGATGTTCATAAAATTATCATAAGCAGTCTGGCAGACGATTAGCTCTTTTCCTTTAAATAGTTTCTCTAGAATCGGTTTTACTGGACGCTTTCGCTCCATTTCAGCTTGCTGAGTGAGCAGAGGTTCTCGATAAATGAAATGATCGTACCCATTCGTCATATTCGTCACGTAAGCTAATAATGTTGACACGTCTAAATTAAGTATGTTTATTTCTGTGGCGAGAGAAGAAGTATTTAAAGTCTCCAAATCCGAGTTTATGCCCTCTTTGCAGTCATCTGGAGGTTCTTCAGATAGATCAGATGCCATCCAGGTGGAAAATTTGTCATCCACTTCTATATCACAATAGATAAAACAATAAATATTTTTCTTGATATATAGTATCTTATCGGAACACAATTACCTTGTACGCTTGTGCTCTTATTATCGCAATCTATACGATCCCCTTCCACGACTACTCCCATTCTCTCCAAGTGTGCAGCTAAAGGTACCTCTATGCCATATGCAAAATGAAACACCACGTCCGGTGGTCTGTACAAGTGCGGATAGCTCTTGGCACACTGCAAGAAACAACTCGCTTGATCCAACACAGATTTCTGCCCATACTCTCCATTGCCCATTGAGATCAAAGTGAGAGCTTTTGCATTCCTGGCAATGACTTTCACCCAGGATGCACCTCCATTGCACACAATGTCAACCTCCAGCCTGGACTTTTGGTACTTGAACGGTTTCATGACGTTGGTGGGCTCATTGGCACACAACAACCGTGCCACGATGGCATTCAGATGAATCAGATTCGTGCTCTGTAGGTGCTCCTTCTTTACGTTTCCTGTAGATTGTACCTTTGTGAGAACAGCGTACAGTTACAATTCTGTTGCTATTAATTCAGACGCGTGTGAAACTTTTGCTAACCCATATGGCGTCCCATATTCGTGCTCCGAAATACGTGCACGCATGTTCTAAAAACAGCACGTGGCGATACGAAATTTTTTCTAAGCCAGAGAGACGAACGTACCTTTTCCAAAAATCGGATTTCTTGCTGAAATTTTCGCATGAGCTTCTCAACACCATCGATTTTGCCGACGAGTTTCAGTCGATCTATGGTGGCTCTGCCATTGTTGATTTTTTCCTCGAGGCATTTGAACAACTCGGCCCTGTCCTCCATCGTTCACGAGCGAACGGGACCCGGCCGATTCGCCATGGGAGATTCCGTTTTCCCTCGGCTATCCGAATAATTTCGGATAGACCACGGCCGACGAGCGTAGTGTCCGCGGCCATCTTGCATCTCGGTTCAATATCGCGTAATGTCGTCCGGTCGCTTGTCAAACTCACCTATTAACCTCACTAACTTTTCTATTTCGCTGAATAATTGACAGTCGCGGTGGACGCGAGAATGGTAACAGCACCGGGCCCCAGCGAAACGTAAGAGCCGCAAAACTATACCGGCAAAACCCGTTCACGCGTGCGAGGGAAACCGAAAACGAGGACTGTTATCGTGCCGTAATTATCGCGCACTGTCAACATTCCTCGGACAATAACAGAGAACATTGTTGTGCTCGAGCCGGAAAATGTCCAGCGTGAAAATCATCGAGAATCCAGAGATACCCGGTGAGTCTGGCCCTCTTTCCACAACTTATACTCTATACAATCCCGTTCATTGATTCACGTTGTTCGAATTGGACCCCGAACATTCTCCTGCACGAAGAAGCGAGGAAAATTTTTTGGATCCCGGAAACAAACGGAATATTCTTTGTTATTCTTTGCTCGAGGAATCGCCGTTTCCGAAGGACACATCGCGTGATCGTGAACAGAGAACCGCCCACGTACAGTCGCGAACGGTCCTCCATCGACCGGATGCGACTTGTAGCATGTCTACGTGAACCAATTATCAAAACAATTACTGCCAGAACCGACTTTCTCGACTTACATCGGTCCTGCGGAAAACGCCGTCGAGAGATCGTCTCCGACCAGCATGCATTCACTGTCGAATTTCAGTGAATACTTCGCCGCCGAAATCAGCTGACTTCTTAAAATATCAAAGTGCATCGGTCGGTCACGTGCGTGCAAAGACAGTGTCGTCTTTCGGCCGCCTTTCCCGCTTCCGATCAAATCCGCGAACACATATACGTAATGCTAAATTAATTGTCCGATTAGGTAAACCCATTAACACGTTGACTGCCGTGATGGTCGCTACTGACCGGCACTGAACTTTCCAATGACGCCGTGTTGGTCATAGCTGACCGGCGCAACCGAACTTGACAAAAATAGGTGAAATTCGCGAACGAATAGATAGAATTCGCTTAGAATTTTGTGAATTCAACCAACACTAGAATAATGAGAGCAATGTACACGAGAGGATTATTTAAAAATTCATCGAATTCTGGGACCTGAGATTTCTATAATCTTCTTTAGAAATTAGTGAAATTTTAATTTGAATTGCAAGCAGATTATTGCGTTAATTTTGTGCACACGCGCGCATCGACACGGTTATCATCGAAGCTTATCCGTCCTCGTTAAAAAAATTTGCGAGCATCGCATCGTTTCTGATTACAACGTTCCTGTAAATTGAGGATTTTCTACTCGTGTAAGCGAAGAAGGATTGATCTGATCCGTTAACAGAAATCTTCGCCTCGGTGCGGCTCGAGAGTACGTTCGCCTGCGAATGCTCGACCGTTTGCGGTATAATTAGCCCGATCGATTTTACTCGATTCGCGTAATGTTAATTTCTCTGCGAATTCGCTCGATAAGTTTCTCTGTTTATCTCGATCGCGGTAACCGATGCAGCTTGCACATGCTGAAGTGCACCGCACAGACAGCGCCTAGTCGATAAGTAGCGATGGGAGCGTGCTGCGAGCGATTACGAAATCTGATCACTTCGAGATTCTATTCTAAATCCAGTGGTGAGTTGTCCAAGAATTTTACATTTTCATTCCAAATTTTAATGTTCGCAATCATTAACAAGTTCACCACCACCGTCACGGATATGTGACATCCATAATCTCGCAGTTGACTGAAAAATAGTCAAATTAATTTTATACATTTTATCGTTTAAACTCGCAGTACACAGCACAATATTAAGAAAAATCATGACTTTATTCTGCTAAAATGTTTCTATATGTAAAGGAGGTATGTTACATTTAATAAAACATTTTAACAAGGAAGGTAAGCAGTAAAATAGATGTTGGTAGGCGAATGTGTTAACTTCCAAAGGTGTTTCAGACCGAGAAGTCAATCAAAGCCGTCATGACTGCAACGCGTCCCGCAATTCGCATAAAAAAAAAGCGTAAGTCAGCGACTTTGAGTGGCCGGTGCTTCCAGCGCAAATAATTAACAATTTCTAGCGAGTCACCGCGATCGAGGGGGGATGAAAAACGGTGGCAGAGCGGTTGGCAAACAGTTTGCAATTTTGTTGAGGACACGAGCAATAAAACGAAGGGCCGAACATGATCCTCGGTTGGGGGTATCGATGAGCGGGGCTCCGGCCCCGCAGGATGTATCTTCCGCGTTCCCGATAAAAATGGCGGGCATTACGGACAGGGTCGCTCGAAATTAGGGAAATCAGTATTAGCTTGGTGGGGCAATTAAATCGGATCCGAGGGCAAATTGCGTCGATACGCATCTCGTCTTGCGGATATTTACGCCGGCACTTTATCGCCGGCCGTTTCCGATATTTTATCTGGTATGCATTTTCATGCATAGCTCGGGGCGTGCTTAAACTGTCCGTGGTTTTTATCGCCATCATAAATCGGACGCGCAACGCAGCCACTCGCCATTCATCGCTCTCTCGGTATCGGTTCCGCGACGCTTCTCAAATCTGCGTTCCTGTTATATTATTATCATCGTATCATCGGTTATTATCGTTCGGCATTGGACTCCCGATACTAGGCGAGTCAAAAATCATCGGACGTTTTTTAACGGCGAAGGATTCCGCGAATCGCCAACAAAGATCTTTACGATCTATCGTTCCCTGATCCATAACTCTCTCTCTTAGGAGCGCAGATAGTAATAATCGATAGAAAATATTGGCCGGGGTCGTAAACCATTCAATTCCCGACGTCCTCCGAAAGGGTCGTCTCCTGTCGATTTTTCTGGATTCCGTTCCCGGAACACCCTCTCTAACTCGGTACAGTAAACTCTCTCTTATCGGGTCTCGCTTTTAACCGGCCAACGCAATCGTTGTCGATTTTTCCGTGTGTATCAAGTACCATTCGATCTCCTTGTTAGAGGAAAATGAACACTGCTTTGCGAAAGTGGAGGCTTCAAGCTTTGAAATGAGCCCAGACTTATGACTGTACTATTTATCTTTACAAAATCACAATTTAAATATCGACAATTTTTCGAGAATCGGAAATGTTTAAATACTTTTTGGATCGACTTTATATATGATTCGGATTAGCCGGTCAGAGGTCCGGTCCCGTGTGGGCCGATTAAGGGGGAGTCCACTGTATTCAGAATCACTGTACTCGATCCAGGATTAGAATGTTTCCTGCCGCCACCCCCGCCACCGCCTCCACCGGTTGCATCGCCGAAGAGCAACAATGTACAGAGCTCCACGGACCAACTGCAGCAGGAAGCGAACTCGATCGAGATTGCATCCAGCACTTGTCCCAACGAAACGCCGCCTATGACGGTTCCAGCTCCCGTCGCACCGTTCCCGAACCTCCCTGTAGCTCCGTACATGATGCACCCCGCGATGCAGCCCCAAACACCTGGACAACCAGCCACACCATGGTGGATGCCCACTGACGCCGATACCTCGGATCTGTACGCTCGATGGTACGACACGACCTACAAAGCTGCAGCCGCAGCTGCAGCGGTGGTTGCACCTGCGATCCAGATCGGCAAATCGAAGACCAAGCACCACAAACGCAAGAACGAGTTCATCGATCCCGCGCAGGACGCAGGTAAGTGCAATCATATGCAACTGGCCTGCCGCACTGTGCAGCATTTGGGCAAAAAGTTCTGCCAAAGCACCTTGACAGTCAACGAATTTTTAAAGATGGCTAATTGGACATTTGGAGCGTGAACTCTTTGGAGCATTCATTAATTGTTAACGCGACTGCGGAGCTTTCAAATGACCGACCACGAAATTCTTGGAAACTAAAATCGTTGCTTACGGCTGTTTTCCGTTTGCTTGCTTTCATTAATTTGCAATGGGTAGACTGGGGATCTTTAGGCGAAATAAAAATAAGAATTTCTTTCTTTCCATAGTGGTTTTATTAAGTTTGTAAAGAAGTTGTAGATATTCTTAAATTCTTTTAATCTCTTTACTGTTTGAAATTACGCCCACCGCTATAGATGCATAAAATCCGCAGTCTAGATTTCGTATACCAGGTGTGTGAAAAGTAGTATTAAGTCTTGTTCCAATATCGCTGATATTTTTGGAACTGCACGTAAGCGAAGAGTTCACATGAAGCAACGCAGCAGCTATAATTTTAAAGAAGTGACCGCTCCCAGCTACTGGTAATAGAAGTGAGAAGAGGTACGAGATGCTTTTTTTTTTAATGAAAATGCTGATTTTCTTTGCGTTTCTTTGGGTTTGGTGTTTGGATGCCCCACAGTGTGGCTCGGAGCTGTCTTTTACTATTCGTTAGCTGCCGGTTGTGCATCGAATTATCGTTGGGCAATCGGAGGCCAGATTCCTATGGCAGCTGTTAGCTAATTAAAGATTGATTTATGTTTTCGTTTTCGCAGAGAAAGTCGCGAGCGCCCAGAGGGAACTGTCAGCGCTAATGAAACCGCTGAAATGCGATCTGTGCAACGCAGTTGTAAGGCTCGATTACTTTATCCGATAAAAATCGCGAGCGGAGACCCTCTACGGGAATAGGATCTCTACGCGACGAACGACGCGCAAATCAGCATAATTTTTACGGGTGAATGATTTCCAGATGAACTCGACGCTACAGGCGAAACTGCACTACGATGGCAAGCCGCATCAGAAGAAGGTGTCCATGTTTTTGAACCAGAGCGTCAAGAAGCAGAAGACCGAGGACGGACAGGTTACGAGCACGACCAACGACTGGCAGAACTACTGCGACGTGAGGGACAAATAAATTCATTTGCGATGGAACTTTGCTTATCCGAAATGACAAGACCTTTCAGATAATAGAGGGCCTCTGCTGTCCTCAGCATTTGCTATTAGTTCTGATGGTGGGAGTTAAAGTTTGATTTTATAGAGAATCAGTCTACCTTTGCCTACAATGACTTTTTGAAAAGTTAGGATAATTAGTTTACCGCATGACGGGAAAAAGAAATTTTGAAAAAATTGATCGGAATTTCAGAGAAAATACTGAAAGTTCGTTTTATGTGAGCCTACATTGAAAATTTAAAAAATACGTTTTGCAGAACTGAAAATATATAGAGAAGAAGATATATTCTGAAAATTTCATCAAAGTATAAACGAAGTTCTACTGAAATTTTTACTAAGATTAGTTCAAGTGTTTTTCATCGTCTTGATGTCTTGATTCTTTCGCAGATTTGTAAAACGTGGTTCACGTCGCAAACAGACGCGACGCAACACTATGCCGGCAAAAAGCACATTAGAGCAGCGAACGGAGGACGTCGAGCGAGGTATGAAGACCTATTCGTATTAGGAGCCGAAAAGGTGGCAGTGAGTTGTGATTGGCTCTAATTCAGTGGGACAATCTTCGTGGACAGATGCATAGAATTTAGGCACTATGTTAAAGCGCTTGGAAGAGATCAAAGAAGTGGGCAGGTGGCTCTGTGTGTTCTTTTATCACTGACAGGATTTTTACTGCTAACTTTTCGGCTACCTATAGTGCTTGTCTGGAATTACATTGGGTTGAGTAAGAAGTCCTTCACACTAGTGCTATCTGAATCTATTGCTGATTTATTAAGTAGGTTAAAAGAGTGAATGGTGGTCAATCTAGAACACGAGAAAGAAAATGATGGGTCAACAGGTTGACCCTTTGCACTCGAAATCACCTTAATTCTAACACAAAATTTTTCTTCCGACCTAGAATATTTCTATCTTATTATATGAAACTGGTCAAATTTACACGTACATTATTTAAATGTTTAATAATTTATTAAATACAAATTTAATAATGCAACAAATATTTTGAATAATGGTATAACAATTTTTAAATTGCCAATTCGATTGAACAAAACCCATATCAATTCATGCAAAGATTTCATGTAAAATGTTGAAATTCGAACGGACTTATTGTTCAATGTGATAATTAACCGTGTCGATCGAGTTCGTCGGAGTTCACACGAGGTCACACGGAGTTTGCACGAGTTCACCAGAGCGTTCACTTGTGCAGGCCGTCGAAGAAGTCGCAAAGTCAAAGTCAGTACAATCAAATAGATCCCAGCGGACGGTTCGGAATAGGAACGGGTTTCCAGCCGGAGGTGCAGCCCCCTGCACCGACGCAACCCGTCGTACCTGACGGTGCTGCGTCTCTACCGACGCCAGGAGCGGCAACCTTATACACACCACCGCCATATCCGACGCCTTTGCGTTGCGATCTGTGCGGAGTCTCGGCTAATCGCCAGGACCAGCTGGAAACGCACAAGCGCGGTGCTAGGCACCTGCGAATGCTTAGGTTGAACGGATTGCCTGTCCCTGAGCCTGGTAAGCAAAGCTCCAGCGTACAGTAGGCCGGAAACCCGCTTTTTGTGGTCAGAATTATTTTAACGATATTTTAACCCTTTGCGGTCCAACTCATTCCTGCTCTTTTACTTCAGAACTTGTTACAAAATTGTATTGTTCATTTATATTCCCATAGGTAGCTCTATTAACTTATTTAGAACATATAAGAAACACTACAGTTCTACTTACGTGCCATGTAATTGGGTTTCCAGCCCACTGCAGCGATTGCATGATGGGTACCGAGCGTGCGAATCGATTGTACCATTCGAATTTTTCAGCTATCGAGAACGAGATCACCCCCACAACACCTGGACCCATAGACTACTCAATCTACCGGACCCCGTCGGGTAAGGACAACCTCTGAACAACTGCCGAGTGGGAGAGAGTCGAATTTGGACCTGAATTGGTCCTAGATTGGACCGGCAGTCGCTTAATGTCGCCAATAATAGTGCAAATGTTTTTCTTGTTCAAGATACATGGTGATTCAATCTAGCAGCTGGTTTAAATTTGGCGACTCTCCCCTTTCGTACGAGAGAATCGATCGTACGACGGCTGAGATGGATCATTGATCAATCGATGGCATTGTCTGCGAAGAAAAGTACTTTTAGCGAAGCTCAAGTCTCTTCCTCTGAAGCACAGGCTGTAGTTTCTAGTGTCTATATCGGGCATGAGCAATTGTTGCTTTGTAGGACACTGCGCGAGCTCTATTTAGATCGTGAGCCACAAAACCACGCCTACGTATGACAGGCCACACCCACTTTAGACAAACAGGACAGAATAGATGGTCTTCTGTCACCATTAACATTAAAGTCACATGTCGCAAGCTTTACAGTTAACTTTTTAGAGGACATAGAGTCTAGACCAACCATAAAGATTTATCTCCTGCCCGCAGGGGCAATCCAAGGCGCTCCTAAGGCAACCAACACTTGTTGCTCATGTTTGATGTAGACAATACGCATTCTAGTCGATCGAAAATACCGAAGCTTTAGCTTTTGCGATTGCATTATCATCTGGGAATATCTGATTGAAAATTCGTTTCGTTTACAGGCCAATACTACTGCGCGCCGTGCAACCTGTCGCTAAACTCGGAGAGCATGTTTGCCCAGCACGTGGAGAGCAAGAAACACAAAAACCAGTCGAACCCGAAGTCGCCGTCGAACGCGACGGTGGTGTCGAAGAAAGCACGTTTCAAGAAGAAATAAGACTAGGAGAAGGAGGAGGAGGAGGAGAGGGAGAGGGAGGTCGTGCGCTAAATCTCATCGCCTGTCCATCATGTTCATCGAGCGCTTGTCTCTCATTTTGGCGGTTACGCGTCGAAGCGACGTGCAAGGGTCTATCTGGAGAAACGAAATAAATCTCTTGTTCGATACGAACGCGTATCAATGTTAACTCTTGTCACCATGCAACGAAAACGATCATCTCACGAGCAACCGTGAGGCGAGTCAGTAACCTCTCGTGCGACCAATCGACTCGAGACGTTTTCTGCGACCGCCGGGGATTATGAATTACTGCGAAGATAGACGCGATCGTCGCGCGACTGATGGGAAAGATAAATCTGTTAAGCCCTTGAGCAGCGTATTTAAATTAAATGCCGATTAACTCTAAATTCGATTTGCAGTAAACCGAACGGTTATTTCGACGGTAGCTCGTTAAATGTCTCTCGGAGGCTACGCGACTAATCGGCCACATTTATTCAATTACGAAACCATTAGCTCGAACGCTCTCCGCGCGTGACGATGCGCGTCTCATCGCGACTCGACTCGTCTCGTCTAGTCTCGTGTCTCGTGTCTCGTTTGGTCGCAGTCGTCGGTCCCCCGCGCGCTATAATACTCGATTTCGCGAAATCGTACACGAGCGCGTATACGAGCACGCGTTTATCGCGTCCACGTGAAATTTATGCGTCGTTCAGTCCCTCGGCCTTCCGCTAAATTTATGGCCGAGCGAACACGCCACGCCACACCGTGGCTCTCCGGCTCTCCTCTATTAATTACCTTCCTAAGACACGTATGACGGATCAACATTTCCAGCCTGTTTTTACTGTCACTTCCCGCGCGATGAATATCACAAATCTTTCGACAGCGCCGGCGACCAAATAAAAATGTCGCTGTTGTAAAGCATGAATCAACCTGAGGGAACGAACCGAGGAGCCCGGTTCATGGATACTGCCAAAAACGGGCAGCAACGACGTGTTCCTCGAAGAGGAACTCGGACGAACCGCCGCGCCGCGCACACTGAACTTTCGTCGAATCTCAGAATTAAGGAATTAGTCGTCGTTAGGACCAAACGGAATTCTACGTAAAAAAACTTCAAGAGCACCTCGAGGGCTGTTAAAAGAGGACCAAGGAGTCTAGGTGGTCATAGGTCTCGTGTCCAGAAAATTCCTACGGAATAGTGGTGTTCCTCTCCATCCCCCGAGTCACCGGTGTCTGCATTCCGCCGATTTTCTAACAAACTCGCGCCGCGGCAATTTAGCGGGCCAACTATTTTCTTCGGTCGGTTCTTTTTAGCTTTCCGTTCCCCGGTGCCTCAACTCCCGCTAGCCCGGCAGCAAGCTAGAGATTAGGATCGTCCTCGCCACGGACTTGTAGATCGTTGGTTTATACCTGCGCTTCGGATTTTTATGACCCCTGGTTCCACGTTTAACGTGTCCCCTTCTTTTTATTCCTCGCATCGTCTGCTCTCCTCTCCTCGTTTCCTCCACCTCCACCGTCACGACATCACCGAAATCCCTTTTCCATCTTGTCCCGTCTCCTCTCGTGTATACGCATACCTACGCGCTACTATTCCTTTCCGCTGTTGGTTTTTACGCCCGGCAATCGCCCGAGGACTGTTCATTTTGCGCAACATTAACCGGAAAAGGTGAGTACCACTTGCGCCGGGATGAGAAGTTGTGCCTAGGCAATGGAACGCCGTTCTGATTGCTTATTGCTCGCTCGTACTACTCTAGGCAAAAAGGATTTAATCGGACCAAGCCGTCGTCTGGCATAAGGATTATTCATGTACAGAAAATCTTTTAATTATTATGTTCGTGTTAATGCGTTTCTCGTTAAGGTTTATTTTATATCCTTCTCAGTTTCTTAAGAGAAAGCCATCGAGTCGTTATCAGTGAACCACGCGAATGATATCATTCGAACTTTATCTTTATCGAATCTCATATCCTGTTATATAAATTTTTCATTGTTAATGAAGATTACAGTAAAAATCATTTGAAAACTTCCTCCTCTAGATGATGACAAACTGTATCGGAGTGTAAAGACATTGTTTTAGTGCAAATAAACGTATCTTGTCCATGATACAGACTTCAATCCTGTCTACGGTACATTCTTAAGCCTCGTACAGACCTGAACATTTCGACGAACATTGCGCCGAACAGTTACCGAAACGCAAAATCGACATTAATTTCGGCGAACCGAACGGCGCGATTTTGCTGTTACAACAAATTTCCACAGGCACCAGTGAGCGCTGTCAAAGTGCGCAGCACTATCAACGCTTGTGCGACCGAACATATAAATGGAGGTGTGCTCTGTCAAAAGTTGTCAGTCTTGCTGGTGTGGCCTAGCAAGACGGACTCCCGGAAGCTTGGAGGAGTCCCGGATAAATCGTCCTCGACAGCTCCAGAGGGACCTTTTGCAGGTGGTGGAGGCGCCTGGTGGACATGATCTTTCTCCCTGGTTTTCTTCACCTCCACCTCTTCCTTTTCCTGGACCTTCCCCTCCTCTCTTCTGCCCTGATACCTCCTGTTCCTTCATCGCTTCTCTTGCCACTCCTCTGCATTTTCTATAATACCTCCTTTGTCTCCAAAATCGGTATCACACCCAGGAGATTTTCTGAAACAAACGATAGAATAAACGAGAAACAAGAGACAAGCCGTGCGAGACGAAAGAGAGCGCTCTAGGAGAACGACGAGCAAGTAAGAGAGATCGATTGGTTACGCGGCCAGGTGTAATGCGCGTAAAAACTGATTAATCGCCGCCGTGCATCCGCTCTCTGAAATTCGGTGGAATTCCTTCGGATGACTCGGAGAATTTCTGGGAACTTTTTCCAGCAGTCACAGAGAGGAAGCCGATGATGTACCACGATTCGTCGGGTGCGTAGCCGGGCACCATGACCGCACGGAGAAACGAAGCAGATCATCAGAAGATCGGGAATCGATCGATACATACACCGGTGTTCGAGACGCAGCACGGCACGAAAATTCAGATCGCCGTGGATTCACGGGGAGACTCTTGACTAGTTACGAAACGAGCTCTACGTAGCCGATACTTGAGAACCCCCCCCCCCCCCCCCGCCGCACGGGATCGTTCGCCGTGCTCCGGGTACTATAATAAATTTCTCTGCGGCGAAGTAAATAACCGGTAGGAACGTATGAAAGCGCATGTCGACGTGTAATGCTTACGAGCGCCGGTTATGAAGTTATTCGCGCAGAAATCCTCTTCCGCGGTCGCGTGGATCCACTTTATTAGCGGAACGTATCGATCGGCGTATCGTCTCGTACAGTGGCCACGCTCCGCAGAGCTATAAGATACCGATCGATCGTGTATAGGCCGTGCCGGCTCTCTCTCTCTCTCTCTCTCTCTCTCTCTCTCTGTCCGTCTGTTTCCACTTGGAAAAAAGAACTACCAGCAACAACCGGGGGAGAAGACGATCGTTTTATAGTTCCGCGTGCTCAGTTATTCAAAACACGCGGGGGCAACGACGAAAGAATGCCCCGCAGCGAACGCCGCTAATTAAATGTTCTATTTAACAATTCCCCCAAGAATCGGACCGGCTCGAAACGGAAAGAGAACACGTTGATTTCTCGAATGTCTCTCTCTCTCTCTCTCTCTCTCTCTCTCTCTCTCTCTCTCTCTCTCTCTCTCTCTCTCTCTCTCTCTCTCTTGGGCCTCCCCGCGAATTTTCTTTTCGCGCGCGAACCTTCATTTCTAATTCCGCTAACGAACGGCTAACCGAGTTAGCACGAGAAACGGTACCTCCGTCGAGCAAGAGCAGCCGCTCCTTTGTCTCGCCGAAACCATTGTTCCACCTGAGAGTATGAATTGGTAAAAAACAGCCTCCGGGTGGCGGTGGCCGAGCCAACGCGAACAACAAGGATCTCCTCTCTTTCTCTCTGTCCCGTTCACCAGGTCTCGGACAAATTCGTACAATTATTTCTCGATTAGGAGAGATCGGCTTAGACCGGCTTAGCTACCAAGGCATCCCCAGGTCGCGTTACAGGGAGCCGAAGAGAAGAATATCTCAACAAAGAGAGAGAGAGGGAGAGAGAGAGAGAGAGAGAGAGAGGGAGAGAGAAAGAGAGAGAAGGATGTGCGCGGTGCGTTTAATCGCGGAAATTTCGCGGCAACCCGCTTTAATAAGACGTTTTTGCGAATTTGGCCGGTGTGTGGAAAAAGAGTAACAGTCGGCCGGAGCGCAGACCGGACCCGGGATGAAGAGACGAATAAAACAACGGGGAATAAAAAGCGATCAGGGGGGCCGGGGGCGCATCTCGGTGGGGCTGACCTTGCAGGTCTTCACGGGCCACCAATGTAGACCGACAAGAAAATAGAAAATCGTGCTCCGCTCCTAAATGCGGGCGGTGTGATGTCATGCGGAAATAGCCGTCCGTCCGTCCGACTATGCTTATAGAGCTGCCGCCGCGCGACAGAGAAAGGGGAACCAACCTTTGGGGATCTTGATCGCTCGGCCGATTACCTCGTTACTGGGCTTCCAAAGAGCCGATAGATCAACGCTGCCAACGCAAAAATCTTGCGCCCTGCTCTCGATTCGATAGCCACGCTATTACACCAGTACAGCGGATTTGCATTTTTCTTGCGGTTTTTGCTATGGTAACAATCAATTGATTTTGGTCCATGACTGGAGAGTATTCATGTTACCGGGTCTCCAAAGAACCAATAGATCAACGCTACCGACAAATAGCGTCTTGCTTTCGAATGGAAATCGAGAGGACTGCACCAAGTACTTACAGTGGATCAACAGTTTTGTTTTTATTCCTACCATTGCATCGATGAATCAGTTGTTTTCCACGACTGACAGTATTATTGTTACTCGAGCTCCAACGATCCAATACATCGAGACGATTGCACTAAGAATAATGGGCTTGCAATTTTGTTTTAACGCTCGCTGTTGCATCGAATCAGTGTTTGACCACGACTAATAGCATTATCGTTCTCGGAGTTCTAAAGAGCCGATCGTTACCAGAGCAACGATCTCGCGTTCTCTTTTCGTATCGGAATCGAGACGATTGCGCCGAGTTCGGTGGATTTGCATTTTGTTTTTGGTTTTTGTTCCGGCATCGATGAATCGGTTTTTTGTCCATGACTGAGAATCTGTTCTTGGATGCAGCTCGAGTTACCGAACCGATCGGAGCAGCAGCCCGCGATTATTCTTTAATTTTAAACGGGCCCGTCTGGCGCCGCCGCCGACAAGGCGACCATCTGGTATCTATAAGATAGACTGCGGTCCCTACGAGCCCCGAAGATGATCGAAAAACATTATGATTCCGACTACTGGTCCGGTAAAACGTGGAATCCCTTCGGCTAATTTATGGCTCGGTTTTGTTTAACAACAACTGGCAACGATTCGCGGTTTCAGCAAACTAAACTAGCCTCGGTTTACGGCTAGCTTAGAATTACAGGCTGTTCGCGCAAATAGCGTTTTCCTCGTAAATGGAAAGTAAACGGAAAATGCGGGGAGGCAAAAAGTGGTGCTGTTTCTTCTGATCGGCAACGGTGTTGTACTTTTGTATCGGGAACCCTGTCTAATCATTAGGGCCATTTATGTTCGACCGAAATTCGTCTTATACTCGTTTGCCTGACCACCAGAGATTCAGTTGTTGCATTTGTTACATTAGAAGACGAGTTATAGGTTTACATTAAACCTATCACTGCCAGTCAAATGGCTGTTTTCTGATTTTTTATCCTAAAATTGTTTAAATTATAAAGACTCTATCGTAAGAAATGATTTAGTAGATGTCTAGATAAACTCTATCCTTTTTATTCTTAGAAAACAACACACGCCAGTCACTTTTAGTGTTAATTAATGCTTATGTTATATTGAACCGTCTCAGGATGTTTGGTTAAGTTCCCACAGATTCCCGAGGTTGCTGGTGGATCCCACCGAGCTGTGAGACCACCAAGAAGTCCTTGATAAAATGCAATGGACCTTGAACGGCCCCAACGATTCAGAGTAGCCACGACTATATTGGCAAATGAGAGCCACTGGGACCCTCCTAGGGCCCCAGGGTTTCTGGGTACTAAAAGCTTTTCAGCGGCTGTTTATGCGACATGCAACAGGACTACAGAGTCATGCGAGCTAAAAATAATCGATCGTTCTTTGAACTATTTCTAGAACGATTCTACGGAGTTCGATCATTCGTGCTAGCGATCCTCCTTCCGTGCTCTTCCTAACCTATTAACCCCACTATGATCCTTCATTGAACGCCTGAGATTATGTTCAGGAAAGAGAACAGGACCTGCTGTGATAAAAAAATATTATAAAATCATAACAGTATCGAAGTAACAGAATAAAATCTTTGGGAACCACTGGCATAACCTAAAAATCAATTGTGGAAAATTCCTGAAGGATGAACAATCTTTTTCTGCTTAACAATGTTAATCAGAGGCTAAGAAAGGCCGATTGACCACTTTTTTTATCTGCGAATCGATTTGCGATAAGAGATAGCAGTCCGGTACAGCACTGTTATCAGAGGCTATCGTTAACATGCAAGAAGAATTGAAAAAGAGAAACGGTCGGTAATAACCGGCACTTGAAAGAATGCATGCCATCGGAAAAAGATCATGGCGGAACTTTATAGCCGTGCATGGAAACAGGAACCACCATGCAGAAGAAGTAACAAGCGGCTCAGCCAGTCGATGTCCGGATGATAGAGTTACGTTGAATTCGCCTCCGGTTGCCTTTTAATTCCAGTCCCACGATCGATGAGATAAAAATGTTTGCAGGTTCGCGATAACGATTGTTCTGGAACTGGCTCCCCCTTCGACGACCGTCTTTCTTCCCTTTGATGTACCGACACTTTGTCACTCGGCACATTGTTAACCTGTTAACCGGGGCGGATGACGGCTCGAATATCTCGCGCTGATCGCTTTCTTGTTTATTCAACTAATCGCGCCCCGCGTTTTATCGTATCGTCGTTACTGTAAACTATATTCGCAATTCTTATTCCGTTGCGTAAGACTACTGCCTGTCGCATTAATGCTACCCGACATCGAAAGGCAACGTACGATCGAAAATTAACCTAGTTAGCAGGTTAACCTGCATTTCAATCGCGCGTTCCCCGTCGAACGTTAAATACAAATCGTTCGCGAGATCGCATAATTTCCGAACGGGATCGTTTAGCAAACTGTCAATGAAAAAGACGTCGTCACGGAACGCCGAGCACGACGAACGATTTCGCACGGTAAAACGCTCCGAAACAACGCTAAAACAGCCGCCCGCATTCACCGAGGTTACGCACAGCCACTGACTATGAGTATTGAACCGCGACATTTATCTCCCGCTTGACATTGTTAAACAACCAAAAGCAACAGACGCGAAACGACAACGACCGACGACGACCGCAACCGCGATTCCGCAGTTTCAAGAAATTACCCATAAACCCCTCAGCACTAATCACGTGACTGTTGAATAGACGAATCAAAGGTAAGTACGGTTGCAAGGACGGTCACTTGCTTGAAGTTTCAAGATACTTCCCGGCATGCAATCGAAGTCCGATGTCACGTGACGCGGTGTACTTCGCGCTCGAAGAAGTGTTCCTGTGTGTTCTCTTGAGAGAGAGGGAGAGAGAGAGAGAGAGAGAAACAAATTAAGAAGAGAGAGAAAAAAGAATCGAGTCGGGGAAGCGTGCGTGCGACCGCCAAAAACGTTCAAACATCCAACGATTCCGTATCGTCGGATGGTCCTCTGGGAATACGTCGCATTCGAGTCCGCATATTTCGGGACCCGGGGCATAGCGTGGAATAGCGACTTTGCGTCGGTGCCGTGAAGGTGAGTCGAAAAAAGAAGACAGGTGCGGCGAGGGGGAATAGAGGGGGAAGCTCCGAAGAAAACCGGAGCCGATTTCAAACAATATTTCGCCGGTTGCGCCGCCGGCGAAAGTCACCAGAAATTCAAGTCCGGAACATCGGCGGACGAGTATAAGAACGGCCGATGTCACGCCGGCGGCGCGATCGCGCATGCGCGCGGCTTACACTTGACGGGCTCAAAAAATCAATGACCCCGCTCTCTGTCGTGGGCTCCGGTGTTTCGCGTCATTATTATTTACAGGCCGATAAAGTCCGTGTAGTCGATCCGTCCGGCGATCGTCACCAGGTAGGATCGAGGAACCGCGGTGGCGATCGGTGTGCACGGGAGATCCGTTCGAACGAAAAATCAGCGGACAAGGAGCGAGGAGGACAGGATCGAGGAAAATGGACGGTGAGGGTGCAGCCCCGGTGGCGGCGCTGGTGTAACACGGCCGAATAGCGGTACGGTGAAACCAGCCGAGCAAGCTGCTCGGCTCGCCTCGGCTTCGGCTCGCCGCTTCAGTTCGTGTCCTCTCGCTGCACACGACGGACGTGGTTCGAGCTCGGTGTCGCGCGTCTCGCGTTCTCTGTTACCGAACGGGAGAGAGATAGACGGACAGACCTGAACACGGAGAGAGAGAACAACATAGAGAAGAGGAGGTAGAGGAGAACTATCGCAAGCTCGGTGGTCGAACTAGCACACGAGCCTGCCTCTCGATTACGGTGGTTCCCGCGTGCGCGAAACGCGACGGACCCTGTTGTGCCGCGTCGAATTCGAACAGAAAAAGGGAGCCGAGTTCAAAATCGAATAAAATCGTGAACCGTATAACCAGAGGGACGCGTGTCTCGCGATAACGACGCACGAGGTCGTAGTGTTCCCCGGCGGACCGGTCTGCGATCGAGTTTCGTTTCAGTGACTTGTGTACAACGAGAGAAAGAGAGATAGTCCGTAGAGCGAGAAGAAGAGATAGATATATATATATAGAGAGAGAGAGAGAAAGGAAGAAAGAGTATATATATATATGTATAAAATATAGGAAAAGTACAAGTGGGGTGAACCGAGTGCGGGAATCTGCATCGTGCGACGATCCACAGCCGCGGCGCGTTACCGTTCCCGATAATCGAGCGATCGATTCGGAGAGGAACGCTCTCTCTGCCACGGTGAATCTTCGGCTCGGCGAGAAAGGGACCGAGGACGACCACGGTGGGAACGAGAAACCGGCGGGAGGGAGATACATGAATACACAGACGAAAGAGAGAAAGCGTACATCGGTATAGCCGTCGCAGCCCCGCGGTGCACCGTCCTCCGTCCACCTTTCGCGTTGCCGCGAGTGCACGGGATAAAATGGCGCTTGCTTTCCTCCGTGTGCCTCTATCGACCGTGACAAACAATCCGACGACGGATTCGCGTCGACGCCACTCGCCGCGACGTTTTTAAGCGGCTGAACATTTTTCGCGGCACCGTTTTTCCCCCCTTTTTCACACACCGACACCCTCCTCTCCTTCTCCCCCCACCCCACCCCACCCCCGTATCCCCCCGTCTCCCACCACCAACACCCCTCTACGGTGTGTGCTACCCGTTGTTTCCATCGTTTGCTACGTTCTTTTTGTCCGCGAATCGAAGCACCGCGATACACGCACACCTACACCACATACACACGAAACGACGTGGATATATACGTGTAACACATACACATACGCGGGGTTAGAGGTACACCGTTCCCTGGAAGAAACAAGATTTTGTGTGATCTCGCCACCTTCGCGCAGTGGAGTGGAATTTTCGGAGCTGGAAACGGATTGGAGTTCCGCGACCAAATCGGATTCGAGTTCCAGGAAGGCAGACCCGCTACCAGATAGGTAAGTACGATACACCTAGTTTTCGATCTTCCATCGAGGATCGTTTCTCGAACGGATAATTAGAAACACGAAGAACCGGGTAATCAGAATGGGTGACTCCGCCAGCGGGGAGGGAGGGTATTAATCTATTATCGAATCTTGATTGTTTTCGTATTTGCGTCCAGTTCTCAATCTCCTGGAGGAAATCCTTCCTTCGATTCGGAATTGTATATACACTGGCGGGTAACATAGGTGGTGGTTGATTTACCAGCGGGTACACCGGGTATGAACTTAAATAGCTCTGGTCAATGGTTTGCAGTACGGGGGGTATCAAGGTCTCCATTTTTCATGGAGAATCATTCTTTGATCACGGAATTGTACACACACACACACACTGATAACTCAGCAGCGGGTAATCGAGAGAGTACACCGAGCAGCGAGTCAAAGTTACTTTTTCCGTTCGGAGTACGGTGCTTCTAGTTTTCCATCATCTACGATACGTTTCTAGAACACGTAATTGTACGCACGCAGCTGTACTAACTGCGCGCGGGTAATCTAAAGGGTGGTTACTGTAGTGTATCGAGAATAGCGAGTCAAATTTAGTTACTCTTGATCAATGGTCTCTGGGTACGATATTCTCCAGTCTCGATCTTAGATGGTAAATCGTTCCTCGAACACGAAATTATTCTCTAGTAGTTCACTGGAGGGTGGTTTCGAGAATGGTTGATTTGCCAGCGGGTACACCGAGTAGCAAATCCTGTTATTTTTGATGTTCGAGGTACGATACACCTAGTTTTCAATCTTCCATAGGGAATCGTTCCTAGAACAGGTAATTATACGCACGCAGGTACAGCGTGCTAGCGGGTTCTAAGTGCACGCGGGTAATTTAGAGGGTGGTTACCATAACGTATTGAGAATAGCGAGTCAAATTTAGCTACTTTTGATCAATGGTTTATGGTACGCATGTATATACGTGGGTCTCGATCTTTTATGGAGAATTGTTTCTCGAACAAGTAATTACACACACGCAGCTGACTTATACTAGCGGGTAATCAAGAGAGGGTGGTTGACTAGCTGCGGCGAGTCCGGCTAGTAGCGAATAAAATCACTCTTCTTTTGATTAACGATCCGCGATACGATGCACCGACGTTTGCAGTCTTTCGTTGAGGATAATTCCTCGAAAACGTAATTATGTACACGCAGCTAGTTTACCCGCGGGTATTAACCTCGTCACAAATGATTTGTCCGCTTAAGTATGTCTGCAAATGATTCGACGTGATTCACTGGTACAATATAGCCGCGTATAATTTGATCCACGACTGCCGCGAATAATCCCGATGGCGCAGCTGAATCGAAGAAGTTAATATTCGACAAACGGAAGAAGAAAAAGCGAAGCAAAAACAAAGATAGACTCGACATGTTAGGATCTAGTTACGTTTAATTGGCGGGTAAATGGTACGATACACCTAGTTTTCGATCTTTTATAGAGGATTGTTCCTCGAACACGTAATTATACACACGCAGCTAGCGCGCTCACCGAATACATACCGGGTACGCGCTGGTTAATTAAGAGGGGTTGATTCGCTAGCACGTCTGGCGAATAGCGGACAAAATCTAGCTCCTTGTGATCGACGATTTACGCCACCGGTTCTCGGGGTAGATCGTGGTCCGTCGACCCCGGGGCTTATTGTTTATAAGGGGTTGTTTCCACCGTGTATTATTGAGGCTCGGCAGGGTTTTCGCGGCAGCTCGAAAACGCCAACACAAGCTAGTTCACTCGCGGGTATTAACCCTTTAGCCGCCACCGCTGTGGCAAGCCAACGAGTCACTTTTTGGTACCATATTTTCGACGAAGCTGCAACTCTTTCGCTACCTCGTGTATCATTTTGTTAAAACAGAAATTTCTTTATAATTCCCACTCTCGAGTTGTGTTAAGCGATTTCCGCTAACCTTCCGAGATAATAGATGCAATACTCTGCAACCTTTGCACCATTGTAAACCATCATAAAACCATTACTTGGTTCGCATTAAACAATTTTAGAAATGTTTTTCCACTTTCTATTCTCAAGGATAAGCTGTTTCCACTAACCTCCCAAGTTGTTATGGTACGTTTCGATCAAACGCATCACTAGATGCGATACCTTTTATCAGAGAGGCTCTGTACAATTGCAAAGTATTTCACAACTTTTGCGAACCATCGGTGTAATATTTTGGAACAGTTCACGAAAAAGGGATGTTTCGGTCGCAGGCCAATTTCGGAGTGCAATAACCCTAAGTCGAGGTACACTAGCATCGTTAGCCGGGTACATCGGCGCGCATCTGCGCCGAGTGGAGCCGTGTCGAAAGGGTTGGCCACGCTCGGCGTAATCAAGAGGGATGATAAACCTGCCAGCGAATAACCAAAGCGATTATCGTGGGGCAACCGGTAAAAACGAGCTGCACGTAATCAACGATTTGCGCCACCGTTCCTCGGGTGGTGTTGCCTCGACGTCGGCAGGGGGTTATTGTTTACGCGGGGTGGTTTTTACGATCGCGCGGCTTTTTCAGTGCCGGGCAGCGCCGTCTTGATCACGATAAATCTGCGCGCGCGGTACGGCGCGAGGCAGCGACGGAGAAAATGTTCGTTTTCCGTTCGTTATCCGGCGGCTTACGACACCGGAGATATTAACGATCCCAGTGAAAGGCATTGATTCGTCGAACCTCAGACTGCGCCGTGTCAGGAGCGTGGATTCCGTCCGAACAGGTTTGCCGTTTTACCCGCGTTACCTTCCCCGTCCCCCGTAACACAACGCTCTTCTCGCCGTCGAATATTCGCAATCTGCGCGTTCTTTCGAGTCTCTCGCGACTCTCGGGCCGCGCTATGCTCGGCGAGAGCATGCATGCATGCGAAATCCCCCCCCCCCACCGGTTCTTTTTCCAGCTGTATTGAATTTTTGTGAAACCATATTACGACTCGCCGATTCTCCTCTCGCTCTCACTCTTCCCTTTGCGAGACGGGGTTCCGTGCTCTTGAGAAACATTCCCAGGTCCCCGTCGTTGTCGAGCGTGTTCCCCGCTCCGAACGAGTCCCCGTCCATCTACGACACTGAATAGAGTAATTAATGGAGGCGAGGGTACGCGCTGGAATTTATCGCTGAAAACAGCGTAAATTGAAACGGGAATCGCCGCGGAATCTACCCGAACGCCGGCCAACCACCGTTCTCTGCCGCCTAGCAGTTAACTGGCCTGTTAATAAAATATATTCCGCGAAACGCGATACGCATCGATTACGTACACTGCGCGCTCCTTTTTATTGGATAATAAAGCTGGACGCGGATCAAAGCGCGCGAGAACGGTGATCGAGCACGCTCGTTTGATCACCGATTCGTTCTGGGGCCGGGGGAATAACACCGAAATTCCTGGTCGCCCGGAACAGAGAAGGGACTTTTCGATGTGCCCTCGGACCTTGGACGGTTTTTTTCATTCCGGCGCAGTAAGCGACGATTCCGTAATCATGTAAATAAATCCCTGGACCCGTCGAAGGGGGTCGCGGGATATATATATATATATTTGAAAGTCCGGATGACGGACACACGCACACGCACAGACACGCTAAGCTGGCCGATGCGATGTGTACACAGGTAACGCGTGTGTGCACAGTCGGCTGAGAGAGCACACACGCGCTTTCGCACGCGCCTAAACGTGCCAAACGCGCGGTGCGCCGAGCCGGTGCGGTTCGAGGACTATAGCAACCGAGTCTCGCTCGATCACCGAGGAGAGAACCCCTGGATAGCTTGCATACGTGTACTACTCGGAAAATGACAGGCCATCGGCGGAGAGCCGGCGTGTTTGAGCTCGTCTCTTCGTGCAAATATTTTGCGCGGGCAAACACTAGCCACGAACGATCTAGCCCTCCTAGAAGAACCAGAGAAGACGCTCGCGCCGCCACGAACGGAATTTCCTCGTGCACCCTGGGATCATCCTGATCCTCCTTACTATCTCCATTCGTTAACCTTTTGACAAGCAGACAGATATTTTCGCTGCTCGATCATGTTCCACCTGCTGATCCTTCGTTTCCGAGATACAGCAGTCCGAAGTTTGCTCTTGGTAACGACAGGTTATCGTCAAAGATTATCTACAGTCAGTCACAGTAATATCCGAACAGTTTTGAAACGACGATCACTTTCTTAAGATTGGACCAAACGACGTCGATTTTTTCGAGATGTTAGGAGGATCAGTTTCAATATAGGCCCACATAAAACAGCTGCGAAAATTAATCTGTAACATTTTCTCCGCGATTCTGACGAATTTTATCAACATATTTTTGTTTACGTCAGCTAGCAAACTAATCCTTCTAACTTCTCAAAGAAATCCAAATCGTGAAGTACAATCTTAAAAAAGTTATCGTCTTTTCTTTTTAAACTGTCCGAGTATTACTGCGAGTGACTGTATCTCTGTGTTGAAGTGTTTAGGCGTGGTTCAGTTGCTCTTGACTTTGGCTAGAACAGTGTCAAGGAGAAATTTAGGTTTTCTGATGGCGATCCTTGTATTTCTTAACAATTTTAGGAGGTTCTATTTGAAACGTAGACCTTGAAAAATGTTCTGACATTATGAGATAAACGCACCAAATCCATAGTCTATTAATTACAGAAGCGCTGCTGCGTTGTGTAGAAACGAAGGTCGATTGCGTCGCAATTTCCCGGACTATTGCAAAAGCCCACGAACCAATCACGCCATAGGAAACGGTTCGAGGGCTTGTCGTCTCCTATGGTCGCAATCCACTGCCATTGTGGACGGGAACAGGATACCTGTAGGAAACGTTTCCCGACCTCGAAAGGGAATAGTTGATCGGCTTGGGCGGGACAGAGAACAGAGGTTAGGGGAATGAATTTTCCGAGGGCCGGTCGTCACGAATGGCAGTTTCGAGGTAGTCGATCGGTATCGCGGTTGCAGCGTCGTGGCCAGGTAGAATGGTAACTTTACGACGGGCCGCGTGGTTGGGTGAAAAAAGGCAGCAACCCTGGCGCCTTTCTACCTGTTGGCACACAGGTAGCTTCTGGTCCGCAGCTCGCCTAAGCCCCGGTTTATCGAGTCTCTTCTCGGACGTGACGGAAATCGGAGAAATCCTGGTTTTCCGGCCACCTCGGGGGAAAGACAACACCGGTCGTCGTACGAATGGTCTAATTAACGATTCCGAGAGACTTTCGTCGATGCTCGTGGGATTTCGGGATTGTCGCAGCGATGGTTGGTGTTCGGCTCTCTCGGAGCTCGGCTCGCATAATCTGGGAATGGAGCGTTCGAGCGGAGGAAGGCCGGAGCGCGAGTAATTTAATACTGGGATCGATGAGTCTTCGTCGTTAGAGCTTAATTTCATTTTCCAGCGTGCGAGCGCTCGCCGGAGACATTCGTAGCGATTAGCCTCGATTCGGAGTTCCGTCTGAAAGCCGCTGATTCGTGGTATAGAATTTCTCTCTCCGTCTTCGTCTTTCTTTCTACCTGCCGCGTCATTGTTCCTTCTTTCGCATGCTAGTCGCGAGGAAACGGATCTCCGGCGTTTGTCTCCGAGACACCTCTTTCTCCGTCTTTCGTCAGATCTGTCCGATAATCGGCGAACCGTTACACACCAGGCACAGGCTCTGTATGCTCTGGGAGCGCTTCGCGTTTGCTTCGAGAGCCACTCTTCACGGTAAATGATGTTAGAGAAAGAAACAGACGAGAACTACGTATTCTTGTTCTCTTACTCTCGGTTGGCGCGAGCAGGTGGGATTTCGTTATTCTTCGTTTTAAAGGATCTAAGATAGTGCTTCGAACGATAATCTCTGCCCACGTCTACCTCCGTACAGACCCTAATGGTTCTTTAAGTTTTTTTCTCAATTTTGTTAGTTTATCGTCAAAGATTATCTATCCCGTTCGCTGTCTCAGAGTGTTTAGGCGTGGTTTAATTGCTTCTGATCTTAAAGTAGCTGAAATATAGTGCCCTGTGGGGCAATCTCTGCCCACATTTAGCCTAGTTCTCTGAAAACGTACAGCTGTAAAGATCGCAATGAATCTTTGAACTTTTCTCAATTTTGATGGTTCATCGTTACGACGACGAAGGATGATTTATCTTGTTCTGCGTCTGTAGTTTTCCGAGTAGGCGTGGTTTAATTGCTCGGAGGAGCTGGGACACTGTCCCGTGCGGCAGTCTGTACCCACACCCAGTTCAATTTCCATTTCTCCGAAAAATAAGCAAAGCTTTCAATCTTATCATGGCAACAGAAGACTATCTTTCTATCTTTGTGTGGGTTGTTACAAGTAGGCGTGGCTTTGTTGCTCTCGCTCTAATCAGAGCAAACTCGCTACCGATCTAGTCACTACCTCCTCAGAGATGAACGCTAAGGACTGCAATAAAATTTTGGCGCTGAGTGTTTTTGGTAGGCGTGGTCTGGCGGCTCTCGCTTTCGGCGGAGCCGGGCCAGTGCCCCAGAGGGCAACGAGCCCTGTCCGGGGCGGGTCGAGCGGGGCGTATCTCGAGGATAGCAATCTGCTGCCGGTATCGATAGGATTCGAGCGATTAATTATGATCGGCGGTGTTATTAGAGGCGCGCGGGCAGAGCCGGCGCGGCTCGGCGCGCTTATCGATTGGCGCGTGTGTGTGCACGCGTGTCGAGCCCGTCGTTAGATACGCCGCGATTCAGAGACCGTGGCGTTCTGCGCATACTGGCGCGTAATTGCATCGTGAAAGTGTTACAAAGCGATTCACGTCGGCCCTGTGGAAACGCGTCGCTCGATCGACCGGCCTCGCCGCTCTGCTCCTCGTAGCCAGACCCGTGGAAATAGTGAAAGTAGTGCAACCACCTGGCTCGTCCTTTGAAAACCACTTGTACCCTGCGTCGTACCCACCTTTGCTCTCCCTTTTTCTCTCTTTCTCTCTCTTCCTCGTAGCAACGTGGTGATTTTCTTTGGCCGGCCGTGATCGAGTTACGCTTACAAAGCGATCCAACTCTTTACATTCCCGTGCTCTCCGCCACGCTGTGCTCGCCTTCTCGTCTTCTCGGAGTGTATGCTCTTCCGATCATGTGTACACCGTGTTGCCTTTTTGTTCTGCCTGGGAACTGTTAACGGGACGCGGCTTCTCCTGCTCTCTCTCTCTCTCTCTCTCTCTCCCCCTCTCTCACTCTTTCGCTCTCTCTCTCGGTTTCCCCCAAATTGGAGCGGAAACCGAAGGGGTACACCCATCGTGTTCCGCGACCCTAGACAGACCGGCGCACCTTCTGAAACTTTAGGAAACAACGACTCGACCCGACCCGACCGTCGTCGACAGGTCGATTCGAATCTCGTTCCACGTTTCCAACGACGTGACGCGACGGGGGCGACAGGTCCCCTTCCTCGGTAATCTCCGGCGTCGATCTAGGATCTAGGCTTACCTGTTGGGCCCATGCGCGCACTTACCGGACCCCCGGTGTACACGGTCATCTTCTTCCGCTTCTCGGGATATTATTATACTATTCGCAAGGTCGCGTTTTGACCCGACCCGACCCGGCACGACCCAGGCTTCGCCGGAGATACCAAGACAGATATTGCCGATAAGATCGCCATTTCCGCGCTCCGTGGAAATTCAATTTGCAGCCGCCCGAAGGGGCCTGTGTCGCCTCATTCACACCCCTTCGCTTCAAGCCCCCCCCCCCCCTCGCCGACCTAACGTTCGTTTTTCTCGAACTTATCTATTCGGACTCGTCCGGCACTCCCGCGGGGGATCGATATCGCATCTGTATTCAAAAGTTTCGATTGGCTCGCGAGCGACGCCGACGGTTGCCCTATTCCCCGTCTATTCACTCGAGCAGATTACAGCCGCGCAGAGCCCCGGCACACGTGTAAGCGCCTCTCGCTACCGGAATCCTTAATGAAGCCCCGCTGATTTCCATACTCGCGAGAAGATTCGGATCGAGCCGCTCGCGATGTCGGCCCGGGAATTAATAATTCCGCCACGAGGTGAATTAATATACCGTTGATTACGCTTGCCGGGGCCGTAACCGCGGCAGATAGACTTTCATTTGTCGCCGCGAACATATTAGTCACGATACCATCTCGCGGGATTCGAGTGTAATACCGTTCGAGATTCCCGCGCGCGCGAGAAAAGGTGCTCGTTTCGTGAAGACGTTCTCCTCTACCCGATGCGTATCAAATTTCACTTCGCGCCGTGCGCAATTGAAAAGAAAAAGCGCCTTGGGCTCGGGACATTATTAATTCCGTCGGGAACGAGGAAAAAAAAAAAGACAAAAAAGAAACACGCGAACAGGCCAAGTACCCGCCGCAAACCGCGAGAAACGGTCTTGCGCAATTTCATTTACATAGGGATTTTTATTTCGCCGGTACCCGGGTGAGAGGAGGCTGCGTGAATCTTTATTGCCCTGTACGACCTGTCGCTCGTTCTATCCTCTCCTCTCCTCTCCACTCAGCTCCCCCCCCCCCCCTCTGTCACGACTGTGAGAAAATCCGACGCGACGATCTCCGTGAACGTGAAACCGAATCGAGCCGGCATTCGAATAGGCGCGAGTTGCCGGAAGAACAAACAGCCAACGATAACAATTAACGAGCGGAGTGCAACGCGTTGCGAAACGGCTGCTCCCTGTGCTGCTGCCGTCTGTGCTATATGTATGCTACGGATGCTCGGGTATCGCCTGGTTTGAGGGTGAAAGGTCTCCCGACCCAGTTATCTAGCAGACGTTCCCGACATAGAAGAGGATTTTATCGCTCGGTTAAATTTAGTGAGACGGACAGGATCGTTGCGAATTTATGAGAAGCTTATCGTGGCCACTCGTCGTTGATCTTTATTCGTGAGGCATCGAAAGTCGTTCAGATCGATTATCGAGTCGACGAGTCCACTTTTGCTCCAGTTACGACGGGCTTTTGCCCGCGGAAAAACTTATCGGCGACGACAGCCTCGCATAAATTGGAGAACGCAGACGCATCCGGGCAACTTATTACGATGTTATCGGACGGCAATAATAGCGCGCTCTCTCTCTCTCTCTCTCTCTCTCTCTCTCTCTCTCTCTCTCTCTCTGTTCTCTAGCTAGTAGATAACGAGATTGATTAACATCTCTCCACGCTCGATTAACATCGTCGTTTTCGTCATTGTCGATGGCGCAGCGAGAATTATCCTAGTCTCTCGCCTCGGCTCATGAATTTTCCGGCTCGAGGATAAACGTTGATTCATTGTGTCCACGTGGCGGCGAACCGGGACACGTCGATCGTCCACGTGTCGCTTTGATACCCGATCAAAGATGTCGCTCAGACGCCGGATTACCGATTATAGGGATCCGCTCTTCCTTGGAAACGGGACGATGGATCCTGTTAAATCGGTTTGCTTGACCCTCGTGCGCTCCCAGGAAATCGTCCCACAAAAGATCCTCAGGTGATGTTTCACTGAAAATGAATAATGCATCGGATAGGGATGCATTCCTTCCTTTCGGATTTATTTGTTGTACTAATACCTCGCAGGAGGCATCAACAGAATCGGAGAAATATCAAACGTTCCACAGTGTCGTAGGACCTCTATTATTCGAACACGTTTCACATGTGAACTGTTTAATTCACTGGGATCCAAGGTAGATACTATTCACGAGAAAAACAAATCTTTACGCCATAATTTGTTTTCACATATTTTTGAACCTACTTCTTCGAGATCAGCGTTGATCTTATTGCCGGACCTAATACAAACGAGTAATGATTTAAACTTGTCACTAGAAAATTAGAATTTAAATGGAACGTTTGTAACTCTGGCTAAAAATGGACCCAAATCCCATCATCCATGGGACCAACAATTAAAAATACATACCTTTTTATTATGAGTATGGACCACCGTAATACTTGGAAACTATCAGATAACGATGTCTTTCGTAAACATCATCGCGGACCTGCATGCAATCATGACCTGCAGCAATCACAAAAGCGCGTGAGAATGAAAGCGGGACAACCGTGGTGACTCCCTCGTGAGTGTTCGGATAAGCGAGGCTCCAGAAGCAGAAACGTGTACGAAAATTAAATCCTTCCTGCCGGAGGCACCGTTGATTATGCACCGCATTATTATTATAATGCAGCACAGGAAAGGGGAAGCGGTCAGCAGCAGGTAAGGGACGTTTTTGTGTCGACTGAAAAAGCGTTCGACTCGGAGACTCTTTTTCGTGTCCTTTTGTTCGGCGGGATCCTCGATCTTCCCGATGATAGTTGTAGATCGATTTTTCCCGTAGAGAACAACCTCGTTGGTATCATACTTCGTACTCGCCGTTCTTTTTTCGATGGTTGCAGCTCTCGGCTGCGAATCGCGGAGAGGCACCATCTGCTAATTCGGAATTTAAAGTATAATGTTCGCGATGTTCATTGTTTCGGGTGGATGGCTTGGCGCACACGTCGGCGAATCGGCGGAACAATGCCAGTAATTGCCAGGATTTCGGTCGGCCGCGATTATGCTCCGGTACAGAGAGCACACGGGAGATGGAAAGAGAGAGAGAGAGAGAGAGTGAGCAGGGCAAGGCAGGGTAGGCAGGCGGCCGAGTCGGTCGCTCGATGGATTCGAGTTTATTTTCTCGTTGACAGGGCGAGCGTGAATGGAGATTCGCCTTATATTCGGTGCTCGAGTTTCATGGGAATCTGGCCAATGGCCGTGCCCCTCTCCCGCGCCTTTCTTGCACAGGCGTGCAGTTAGCGATGTACATATGGCTGCGTTTTTTCGTTTTCATTCGAGGGACCATTTTTTTGGGAAGTGGGCGTACCTCTTTCCGGTTTTCGGACCATTGTGTTCCGCCCTGTTTGATTCTTCTTCTCCGTCCTGCTGCTCCTCCTCCTCTTCTTTTCCTCTTTTTCCTTCTCCTTCATCGTAGTCGTCCTCCTCTTCTTCTTCTGCCCCATCGTCGTCTTCGTCTTCTTCTTGCACTCGCCAAGAATGTACCCGAACTGGTATGCGTGGCTGCGTGTGTGCTGCGGGCTCGCGCGGGCGCACGCAACGCTCTGCGCGCGTGCACGCTCGCTCTCTCTCCGCAGCTCACACGTGTGCTACGAGAAGAGCGCAGCTCGGTTTCTTGTGAATCGGTTCCGCCGGTCGCCTCGTCCGCCAGCTAGTTAGAATAATTGATAATTAATATCTCGGTGGCCGAGCCTCCGTACTTTACTCGCGTTTCGAACCGCGTCCTCTCGGGACATGCGACCGTCGATGCGCGTTCACGATCCAGGCGACGCGACGCGACGCGACGCGTGCTCGCCGACGATCCACGCGTAACGACCTGCGTCCGCTTATGTTACCCGAGGACAAGCTAACGGTCGAGCAAGGTGGGTACAGGACTTAAACCTTTGCACTCGACTGTTTCCATTAAGATACCGCTGAAAATTACTACGTTATAATTCAAAACAATTCCTACATTGCTGAATGTCTTTCAAGGATATGTTCACGTGTGGTACGAATAAATACACTCGATTTCATGTAGACAAGATGGCAAAGGTTATCTGTCTTAACACTAAACCTACCACGGTCAAAATGACCGGGTTGCTATTTCACAATTATTGAAATTATAAAAAGCTTTTCATAAGAAATTACTGAATTGACTTCTTTATTTAACCCTTTCGAGCCGATTGGTACTCATATGTACCATCAGTGCTTTGGAAAAGACTGACTCTTTTGTTTTGCATTATTGGTGGTTTTAATGTGTACCAGTCCGTTCGGTAGTGTTTATATACGAATACCGTCTTGAGAGGGTTAAGCACATATTATAATGAAAATCGTACAAAGTTTAAGTAAATTCAATCTTCTACCTTCTATAAGACGTTTCAATTTTGTATGTTTTGTGCTTGGTATGCTTAATTTTAAGGAAGTTGTGTAAAAAGGAATTGAAAGTGGGGTTAGCCATTCTGTGCCTTTATAACCTCACTCCAGGCCCAGTAATCCAAAAAAAAAAAAAAAAAAAATAAGCAAAAGCTGTTGCGTCGAGGTGAGTTCGACGCGAAACTAACTGGAGCGAAATGTTACGTCGAGACCGTACGTAGAACAGCAAAGGGCCAAGATAGAGGCACCATCAGTGGCAAGGGCCATTAGGAGAGCTGGACGGAAGCTCGAAGGGCCGGTCGCCGGCCATCGTTTCGCTCGTCACCTGGGAGAGTGGCTCGAGATACGTAGGAGATTCGTCGACGCCGACGACGACGAAAGAGAGAGGGAGAGAGAGAGAGAGAGAGAGCGTAGCCCCGCGCTCTCTGGTCGGCCAATTTCATTCGAAAAAGCCGTAAAGTACAGGTTAGGTTGGCCCGGTCGAAAGAAAGGCTCGCTCGTATTGTGGCTCGAGACAAAGGGACATTTTTTGTGCGCGATCAAAGGAACGACGAAAGAGAGAGGGAGAGAAAGAGGAAAGACCCTTTTACGTGGTCTGTATCGAGCGAGTTCTCTCTACTTGGCTTCGACACGCTCGAATTAATGATTTCCTCATCCGCGAGCATTACTTTTCCCCCCGCCAACCCCCCCGGCTCACCAGCAAGCCAAGAGCTGATGCGGCCTCCGAGCGGTACACAGTACGCCTAATTATTTTTCCGTGCCTCTGTTCCACGATGTTCGTCGGGACGCTTCGGGCCGCCACTCCAAGCCGTTTCGAAACCGACGAAAAATATCTGTGAACCTCGAAAATACACGCCGGAGGCTTAATTCAATTGGTCTTAGCCTGGAAAAGCTGGCGCTGATGATCCAGCGCACCTTTCTTATCGAACTTCGTGCACATAAGATTTTTCGAGAAAATTCTCTCCGTGTGTTTGAACACTTTATCTACGGGATGCCTATTAATATGATTTTCCATAATCTTCTATGTGGCTTCTATACCTCGCAACTAATCCAAGCAAAATTTATTTCGCATAAAAGTCCGCGGTCTAGTAATTACGTAATAACTTATTACCCAAGAGGAAATAAAGTGTGAACGCGTGGGGGAATAACGCGGACTTTGCAAAGAGTTGAATTGAATGAACTTGATCCTCGCATGCGAGCAGTTTTGCGTGCCACTGTACACGGTCCGATGTACCTGTACAGTCTCGGTCAAAGATAAAAATGGTTTCGCTCGCGACGCAGGTTCCGGAGGCCAGTGGTTTTGCGAAAAGCTCCGGCAATGGTGGATAAGAGAGGCTCCGGTTGGGTCCGCTCGCGTCATCGTATCGGGCGAAACGCGTTTTCAGGAAGAATTCCACGCGAGAGAGGAGAGAAGTGAAGAGAAGAGAGAAGGGCGCACGGTCTGCCGCGGAGGCAGGGAGAATGAACCGTTAGAACTGGTGCTTCCATGCCTCTCTTTACTCGCTCTCTCGCGAACGGTTATCTCACGGAGAGGATCAAAAGATTCGGGTCGAGGTTAATCTCTACCTCGTCGTCCAAGGCACCTGCGATTAATTTCGTGCCTTTTCCTCCAATTCCGCGATATCTTTTTTCCACTGGTGGCCCACTCTGTCTCTCACTGGGCCAGCTCCCCGGTGGCGGATTTAATTTTTGCGAAATATTTTAATCGAATCTCTCTCCCGGTAGACGCGAGACAGAAAGAAAAAGAAGGAGAGGAAAACCAGAGAGGATTTACCTTGGCCATTTACCTCGAGGTTCGATCGATTCGACGGCAGGATAAACGAGCGTATCCACGCATCCGTTCTTACGGCGACATCCTTTATTTGCACTTTGCCAACAACGAGCGAGATCCGTTGGCTTTCCAATTTCCTCGTTTTTCTCGGAGCCGAGCTGCGCGCGGGCTCGTTAGACCGTGGCGAGAGAAGACCGAGGGAACTTTGAAAATTCACGGATCGAGCCGCGCGTTAATCGAAAGCCGGGATGCCATCGAGCAGAAAAACCGAACGATCGGTTGCGGCGGCGACCGTTCTTGCGGCGTTGTTTGCTCGCCGGGATCCTTCGGTCCCAGACGTTCCTCTTCTCCTTTCGTCCTTACCGAGAAAAATCCAGGAAGAATCGAAAGGTAGCTTCTCCCAGGCTGGTTCTTTTATTGTAGCTCGCGGCTCCTCTGCTTGCCGAGCAAACCGTCGCGTCGTGAATCTTCGAATAAATATTTGACGCGGGGAACAGCTGCGACTCCGAGATTCTCGGCGTCCGCGTGACGCATAGCGAGATTTCGATCGTTACGAAATCACGGTACCGCCGGGCCTCGTTTTCTTTTTCCTTGTCTCCTCTCTCCTCTCTCCGAAGAGAGAAAGAGAGGAGAGCGCCAGGGCCCCGGGGACGAGATTAACGAGGACTCGATACGAATTCGATTCGCCAGGCTCGATTTACGAGGAGCTCGCGCGGCGAACCGCGAGTAGGCCTGGCCTGGCCTGGCTAACTTTTGTTCCCGCGAAACAGCGACCAAATTAATTTCGCCGGAGCACGCGATCATTCGCACCGTGAAAACTGCATACACGCGAAACCGTCGAAGCAATTTGCAGCTGACCAAGAAGCGGCCGCGCGGAATGAATCTCCGATACACACATCCGAGGCCGAGGCAATTGAAATTACCGGCTTTATTATTGCCCCCGGAGGGAGGGCTTGATCAAATAAAAGTTCCACGGGAGAGGATCTTTTCAGACCGAGATATAGGTACCTACCCGGCCTCCGCTGGAAATCGGGCGACCGTCCACGATTTATCTCGCTTTCCGCCGCGCGTCGATTTCATTACTCTGTTTTCACGGTCGACTCCCCGTAGATCGGAGAGCCATCCTCGGAACGTAATGGAGTTTCGGGTACGACGACCAGCTATACCCGCCAATACTACCGGCCGTCTGCTCTGTACCAAACCTGTTACCAGCCGATATCCATTAATACCGTCCAGGTGATTCTCTTCCCAATTTCCTCCTCCTATCTATAAAAAAATAGTGGCCGATTTTTCGAATGAAATTCGAGACGAATACTGCTTGCAAAACTAAGCAGGTATTGCTCGAGCAGGTAAACTGCTCGAACTGTCTTAATATACTTTGTGTGAGTAAGACTTAGGATACTACAACTATGCGGATCTTCATGTGAAACAAAATTGCCTCTATAAATCGCAAGATACAGAAGGTACAGACGCATTAATTTCGTTTTTTCAATAACTTTATAGAGTTGAAAACAGCCCTACAGAAATTCTCTGAATGATTTTGTAAATGCATAAAATCCGCAGTCTAGTTACAACTCTAGCTTGGTTTTCAGAAAATCCTCTGAGCAAACCGTCTATGCAACCGTCTTTCAGCCACGGGGAGGATCGGGCCAATCGGTCAATTTCACCGAAATTTCACGGTGTTTAACGGGGAACGAGCGGGCGATCGTTTGGTCGTCGTCGAGGTGTGAGAAACGGGCGGCCCCGGTGCAAATAACCGAGCCAGTTGCGCTTTTGTCACGATGTTCGTTTACCGCGCGGAAATTCCTGAATCGACTCCGGCGTTGCGAGAACCGATTTTCCGACGTTACGAGAGCGTGCCCGCGCGCTTAGGTGTTTTTCGGAACGGCGCGCACAGAGCTTGGCTTTCCTTTACGAACCTTTTGTTCGGTCTCGTTCACTTTTGTGGCACGTTCGCTCGTGTGAACGGTGCCGCGGGACACCTGGGGTCCCTCGGACGATTTTCTCCAATCGACACCACCCCTGGCCAAGCGACGACGAGGATTCAAAGCCGTCCGCTCGTGTAAAAGCCGAGCGGAAAATGGGAGACGGGCGTGCGCGCGAGCGAGGATGCTCCGGCCTCCGCAGGTCAATTTGTCCGCACGATTTCGAAACGCAGGGCTGATCCCATTGTCCACGCGTTTTACGCGCACAAAGTTTCCACCGATCCATTTCCCTCTTTCATCTCGCACCCCCGTTCTCTCGCTCTCGCCTTGCCTCCATTCCTCGTTTAATTCGATACACGCCCGTGTCTGCTCGCACGTACACCCCCGAGCACCATTGTCACACTGAGGGAGCATCTCTGCATTGCAAATTGTCGACTTCCCCTATTTAATCGGAGAAATTCCTCGGGTTTCGCGTGATTTCGAAGCATCTTAATACCGATTATTGATAATACGCTGCTAATCCATATCACAGACAACTACGTCTGCAGTACGTCTTTAAAGACCATTAAGAGCGAGCCTAGAGTAAATTGAGAATCGTGTTTCAAGCAAGCCATGCATAAAAGATTGGAACACAATGACGCATTAACAAGCTGATTTTCTAACGCAAAAGCCTGCTACGCGAGAAAGATGAAACACAATCCGTTTATAGAACCATTGGATGTCCCAATGGTCGTGAAGGGGTTGTGCACGTGTACGGAGGCAAGGCTGTCGAGCTGCGATCGTTATCGGCGATGCTCATTTCACTGTTCTTAGAAGCGATGATTCAATTCTTGTTTTTTCCTTTATCCAGCACGGAGAGCAGATAGCGTATTAATAATACCGAAAAACGCTATTACAGGACAGCCGGTGGCTCTTATCTATATTCATTATCAACGTCGCGGGAGATAAGGGATGAGAGGAGGAGGAGGAGGTGGAGGCTCGTAAGGCGCAATTGGATTCAGCGGGATCAATCCCATATTCCGTTTCCGTTCCGTCTTTGTCCCCGGTATTTTCCCCCTCGTCATTTTTCTTTCTCTTCTCCCCGACTTTTTTTGTTCGTCCCTCGACACTGCCGCCCCCGCGCGCGCGCGAGCGTTCCGAGGGAAGTGGGTTAAGTCAATGCTCGAAAAGAAGACGATTTAAAAAGGTCTATTACCGGGGCAGGCTCCTACGGACTGTTCTCTCTCTCTCTCTCCCTCTCTCTCTGTTTCTCTCCCGGCGAGCGAAGTCGAGGAGCTGATAAGGTCGAGCGAGGCTGCGATGATTGCGATACCCATCCGCGAGCGAGCGAGACTCTCGAAAGGTTAATGATTCCGTGCTCTCCGACGATGGTCGAAGAAAAGATGAAAGGAAATATAGCGAGTCGAGCGTATTTATACGCGGCAACGGTGGCTCGCTCGCTCTCGCCTCCCCGTGCTATTTATACGGAGCATAACGTGAAGAAAGTTTGGGAACCATGTACTACTCATTAAAACAAACAACGAACACTCGATAAACTGGGGGCCGGCCCCCGACGTTGATCGTTTATTTTGGATTTATGAACCGCGGAGCGGTCCCCGAACCGCTGCCGCACGCCCCGGCAAACGGAATAACCTTCTCATATCATTATCTGAAATTTATCGATCGCACACTTATCGGTCGCCGCAAAGTCAGCACAATTGTCGCGCACAACCGGCCCGTGGGCACGTACCGCTCACAGTCAGCCGCAACAATCACGCGACTTAAATTTTATTCCGCTCCGGGTTTCGTTGAACGGCTCCGAGTCGGGTGAACCATTCGACCACGCTTCTTATCCGAAATCCGAGATAAATCCTCCGAATCAGTCAAAATAGGATTTTTCATATCTTCAATTTTGCCACAACTTCATTCACAAGAGTACCCTTGGTGGAAATCATTAACAAACCCATTTAATCACGATGCAGCGAGTTTCTAAATTTGGCATAGAATTGTACCGATGCAGATTTTGCGAAATTAAAATTCTCATTGCCCCCTCGGAAAGAACAATCAGTACAGTCCAGTGCAAAGGGGGGTTGAACCAATTTATTTCCTTATATTGTTACGCCACGAGTCAGGCAATATTGCAACAAGTGCACCTTGCGATTTTTCCCGATCGATCGGCGAAAGCACAATTAGCGTCAATTTGTCTGCTAAATTGGTCGTCGAAGGAATCGAGCGACACATTTCGCGAGTAGGAGGAGCAAAGCGGAAACCCGCCTCTCCTTTTCCCGGGAAGGGTTCACCCTTTGCATTTGCGTTTTGCCGAGGTTTTTCTGTTTGCTCGAGCGCAGCACGCGTCTCTGAATTTGTCTAACAGTAGGCATACAGTGCTGACGGCGCTGTCTCCGTCGACTAACGGTCCCCGGCTTGGCTATTTGTTTATAATTATCCAGCGGCTAGGTTTTGCATCGTAGGCAAGGGACGTCGCTTCGTTAAGCGTGATTTACGCTCCTTTTTACAGTATCGCTGGTGGTTCGCCTGGGAATTCGTGGATAAGCGTAAAAGTCGACGGACGGGTCGACGGCTATAAAAATCGGAATACTCGGCTATGATTTACACCTTGTAAATTATCACATCGAGCGGGTCCTGCGGACAGCTCTTGCGAACTTAGGAGAACGCTTAGGCAAGACGAAACCCTTCGGGGACGATGCCCGATTTTCTTGCGCTGATGACACGCGGATGTTGCCATAGTTCGATGATTCAGACTTTTTGTTATCGTTTCGCGGCATGTACGTATCTTCGATTCTGGAAAGTAATCGGCGGGAAAGTGCATCGTTGCTGATAATATGTTCTGATTGTACGCAGACTTTTCTCAATCGGCACACGTTCAGCGTACCTTTACAGTTTCCTCGTGTGAGGAAATTCAACAATTTTTATGACGATATGCTGGTCACATGAGATTGTGTATTCGCAAATAGAAAGTATAATCAAACTCCATTTTTTACGAACACTTTTTACCTTTGTTTGTACTTTTTCTGTATGAGATGAGCTAGTTTCATCGGAGATCGATGTTGATTCATTTTGTAATTTGTAATTTGTGTGACTTGTGAATTTGGATCAACGTAAAAATCAGCAGTCTGCTCATGGTTGCCGAGTGAACAAGTATGCGCACTTGCATCGGAAGAATGCAATGCAGGCTATTATGAAGCCGAGGAGTAGTTCCAAACTACGCGAATAGTTAGGCTATGTCCGATCATCTTAGAAACTATTATCCGAGCTCCGCTATCAGAGTGAGCGCGCGTAGAACGTGTGAATTGAGTAGAGTGTCTTCAATGGAATTTCTCGAATTCTGAGCGGATACTGCGAAAAGGGAAAAAATCGTTGCCCATTTCGCGTGTTGAACCTCTGCCAGCGGATCGCGGAAGAAGCTCGAGGGAACGGGCCGGGCCGGGCCGGGGTCTTGCTCGTTTCTCGACCCGCGAATGAAATTCCGTCCACGAACGAGCGAGATTTCCACGCGACCGTTCCGATTACGTTCCCTGGACGTTCTCGAGGACCAGGGGGGGGGGGGACGAGAGGATAGCGCGCGGGCGATCTTTAAATGGAATTTCTCGGAGTCCCCGGCCGACGACGACGGTGACACGATTCGTGTCCGAGTAACGCGACACCCCTTCTCGAAAAAGAAGTTGTCTCCTTGAGGAGGCAGCGGTTATTACCGGTCGGCTCGTGACGAGGAACCGCTTGCACGTACCACTCCGCTGATATCCGGTTGATCCGCTGGCATTGGCAGGCCTGGAAATATCCAGGGGCACTTAGCGCTATCTACAAAGGCTAATGTAGCCGCCCGATAGTAAGGTAGACGTGCCCTCTGTATATATATCCTGTCGGTGGAACGAGAAGAAGAACCAGAAGGCAACAGGGAACACGGAGTCCGAGGAGCGGACGGGGGCCAAGGCACACGCACGTTGCACACACGCGCCGATCCACGCTCCTGATTTCTCAATCGTCGGGACCCTGTGGATCCCGACCTCCGCCGACGCGACCTTTTATTCCACGATCATTGACCAGACGGGAAAACCAACGATTCTCTTCATCGACGATCATTTAACCAGCCAGGACACGCCAGCACTCGCAAATCGATTTTTCGGAGACGCTAGAGCTTTTAGAAGGTGACTGAGGTTGTGCAGGATCCTCGTGAGTCCTTTAGTTCTACAGGGTGTTTCATAAAAATTGGAGCAAGATTGCTTGCTAATAAGGGTTGCTTCACGAGTACAGTGTTACTAAAAAGTGAACATTTGGACTTATCTAAGATTTCCAATTTTCGTCGCTGACTGAAACCTGCGCCCCGGTAGGGACAACCTCGCTGCTAGGACTATCATCACAGTTTCGCAACCATAGAGTTCCACTTTACTCTATGTCATTCCAAAAGCGATTTCCACATCCTGGACCAGCGAGATCTGTGTCGGATCCGCTCGGTAGAACGGCAGGAGTCCGCGAAGCATGATCTCGCGGCGGAACGGTTGTCCGTCGAGACGTGTTCGCGCGTCGATTATCTCTCCGCCGAGGGTACTAATTATCCTCGACAGGGAAACGAGAAGAACATATGGCCGCCGCGAGTCGAGTTGGGATTTTTGCCGATTTCCAATTAGACACGCGACTCATTGGACGTCAGCGGTCCCGATAGAGCGCAATAAGACGGCCGATCGACTAGAGAGTATGATAGCAAAAGAGAAAGAGAGACAGAGGGTGGGGAGATAGAGGAGTTAATAGCTATCGCGGTTTAGCAAAAAGATCTTTAACACGGACCTACTTCTTCCAATGTCCAAGAGGATACGGGGCTCGGCCGGTTGTCGGTGCCGAGTGCGAAGTAATAATTTGTACGCGTACCGTGCCCGGCAAAAGGAGCGGAACCTAATAAACGTAATGACAATGTCGTGCATAGAGAAATATACGTGTCACGCGTTGCACTGTAATTTCGTATGTAAAGTAGCGCGCCATTGTAGCCGGTGTCCCCGTAGTTACGTGTCTACGAACCCTCTTCCTGTCCCGAGGCGACCGCGATTCCACGACGCCCTGGACGCGATAATGTGCAGAGAGAGAGAGAGAGAAGCGCAAGGCGTCGTCGTTGCTCGTCGTTCGTCGAGCTTCTGGCCTCCCGCAGCTTTTCCAGCCCTTCTCAAACTGCAATTTCCTATTCGAGATTTTCCACGACCGGTCGCACGCGTTCAACTCGCACGTGTCCACGCATATCCTCGATTTACCTGATCCTCTCGCAAAAACACCCAAAACAATTTCTTCTGTTTCAGCGAAAGTAGCTTTGATTCGTTTCACACTTTCTACTCCGATAAACAGTAATAGGTACAAGAAACCACGCGTCTTTCACGCTCAATTAAACATCCGCGCATCCAGCTGCATCGCACAATTCCGCGTTTACGAGGGTCGACCTACCCCCCGGGCTTCCGAGGAGTCATGCGAAATGCCGCACCACGTCGATGATCCTCCTCGAACGTTCCTGCTTGTCGAACTCTGGAAACGTGTCCCGTCCGACACCTAACGAGCTCGCCGGCAAAAAGTATACCGTGACCGCGAAAGCACTCGATAAACTGGCTCACGCGAGACACTTTCCGCGGCAAAAATGTTTGTCCTGTTAAGGGGTGTGCATACATTACGCGAAACGCTCGCTGCTCGCCTGTATAACGCTATTTTCGAGAAAGCGCTCGGCATTCTGTTTCTTGTTGGTTCAAATTATCGGGGATTTTCTGAAATTTGATCGAGGTGTAATTGGTTCGTTATGCCTGGCAAAAGGAGCTCTACTTATTCGAGTCTGGATAGGCGAGCTACTATAGTTGCTACTAGACTGCGGATCTTTTTGCAAATTGGAATTTCGAAGCTGAAATGTACGAAGCGTTTGTTAAAGTTTGCATTTCGGTGTACGGTTTGACTCCCCTGTGCACTCGGTAAACTCATAGTTACAATAAATGTAGTGTATCCTTTTGTAAAATATAAAGTAGGATATTGTCACAGAGAAGTTACAAGTTCTCAGAATATTATGCGTTAGAATTATAAATAACGACACGCACAAAATTAATTAGATTTTCTGCATGCGACGTACGAAATGGCGATTGTCGTACAGATGTGACGCCGGTCGCGAACGCGTTGAACGTCGAATGGTAGTTTCAAAAATGGAATGAGCATTCACAATTTTGCAACAATCATCATCCAGGGATAGCGTTTGACGGACAGGAGATTACTGTTTCGGGGAACGCTTCTATACAACAGCTCTATTTTTAATAAATGTGTCGACGATTGATCGAGCTGTTTGTGTTCGGGAAACGAAGGGATCAGTCAACGAAAAGACCGTCAGCCCGAGCACGGGACGATTCGCGAAAATGGGGCGATCGGCGTCGGTGTTTCGCGGGGGATTGTTTGCCGAGGAATTATTGAATTATACGTAAACGGCGAGATACCCCTGGCTGAATAAATAATGAAACCGGTTCCCACCGGGGTGATATTTTTCTGCGGTGAAACTGGTCCACGGTTATTCGCGATATTTATGTAACCGGCGCCTACCGAGACACCCCATTGCCCTAATGTCGCCGGATAAACCAACAAACATGCAAATATTATTTCACGCGTGTCCGCGCGCACCGCGCGTATATACTAGATTGCCCCGGAAATTCTCCAAACATTTCGCTTCGGTTCCCCCATTGTCGCTGGAGAATCGGGCCGGCAGGGGTGAGTGGGTTTGTCGTTTAAATAAATAAACCTGCAAGCAAGTTCCCAATGTAAACGCCATTCACATTAACGAGCATGCTACTCTCTGGCTCTCGGCACTCGCGCGCGCGCTCTCTCTTTTCCGCGTAGCACGCGCTCTCGCGAACTTCCGAGCGCGTCGAGGGGGTTGGTTCAAACGGGACAGAGAGAAAGAGAGATAGAGGGATGGAGGTAGAGGGTAGGGGTAACCCGTTTCATAGAAAATCCCGAGGAAAAGCTCCGCGAACCGTTTATCCGGCGTCTTTTTTTGCGGCTATTTTAACCGGTGATATATCCTTTCGCCAAAACGCGAGCGGTCCACGAGGCAGCGCTCAATATTTACAACGCGGCCCGGAGATTTCCCCGGTTTAATCCTCTTAAAATAAGATCGTCGGCATCCTTCGGAATAATCTGTAACTATTCATAATGAATTTATGGCGCCAATTACGGGGCGCTAGCGTATAAGTCCTTTTTATGTCAGCCCGGCACCAGTATAATTCCGGCATCTATTAAAGCTCTCTCGTCGTAAACCAGCACAAGCGTGTGCTGCGCACGGACGTATCTTCTCTTCGATTCGAAATAAAAGGGCCGTGGCGCGAATGAATAAAATAAAACGCTCACCTCGATCGCCACGGATACACCGATGCGCACGCATACGTATCGAGATTTCGGGGCGTTTTGCTCTCGCTCGCACGCGAAATGCTCTTTCCACTGTGTCTCCGCTCCGCAACGAAAACAAACGGCGGATGGTGCGCGCGAGCTGAAAAATCGAGGAGGGTACGGGCCTCGTAAAAGTCTCGGTGAAGTCGTAAAAACTGCAGCCCGAGCGGACCGCGCGCGCCGGTGAAGCCGTAACGCGACGCAACGACGAGCTACGAGTTACGACTTCGACGTTATACGCGCGAGCGAGCCGACCAGGCCGAGCGTGCAACGGAGAGACGACCAACCGTTGTACGCTCGCGGCCTTTCCGACCAGTTTCGTCTTCACTTTCACTCTCGGTCTAATGAAAGAAAGAGGAGATTTCGTGGAAGCGCAAAACGATCAAACCGATACACTGTCTCTTCGTTTTCCGTCTTTCCTGCAGCCGCGCCGCGACGAGCCACAGCTCGCGGAACTTTAACCTTTCCTCGACGAGTACGTTCAGCGACCAGCTGCTACGAGACCGTCGCGTTTGTCCCATCCAGCTCCACGAAATTGTTCAATTTGCTCGGTACGTGGCTGGCCACCGATTCACAGTCCTCCGAGAGTTACAACAACCTCTCGAAGATATTCTTTATCCTCTTCCCTATAGTTGACTTGTTCTAGACAACTCGCCTTATCTGAAATCGATGATCGGAAAATGGTTTGAGTCCTGTATCCTCTAACTTTGCAGTCGCCAATTCGAGTCATTAGCTATTTGCAATGAGTTCAATAAGAAGATCGACGTTGATGCCAAAGAAGTAGGTATACCAATGTGTAGAAAGAATTGCTCGAACTGGATCTTAACCATGGCTGCGACGACTAAAAATTCTAAGTTAAAACGTCTGAGATCTTTTCTCTATCTGTTCTCATTAGAACTTTAACTGAAAGTCTTCGAATCCACGTTCGAAATAGAGAGTTCTATTAAAGAGTTGCTTATCGAACACTGAAAACAAACGCGCCGTGGCGTTTGCCAGTGATGTAGGGGACATGATTGGATTAGGAACGACTTCGAGGAGATCGAGTATGTGCCAGCTAGATCGCGCAAACTCCCCGTCGGGCGTCGTCGCGTAAATGGCGACTGGCCGGCGAAAAACACACACACACAGAGAGAGAGAGAGAGAGAGAGAGAGAGAGAGAGAGAGAGGACGTCGCGTTTCAAAGTTGTCGAGTCACGAGAAAGCCGGAGAGCCGAGGAAAGAAACCAGTTTCGCGGCACCGTGCTCCTCCCGGTCGGGTGGGTCCCATCGTTTCGAATTTTCTGCTCGTTCGACCGGAAAGTTTTTCTCCTGTCCCTCGGTCGCTTTTGTACTCTCGGGCTCTCGCGTTCTCGGTGATCTCTCCGTGCGCGTGGACCACGTACCGCCAGCTGTTTTCCAGATACGCGTTAAAAGTCACTTTTACAGCGCTCCTGGGAGCCTCAGATCGGCTGCCGCGAGAGCGTGCGCGCTCTCTGTGCGCTCGTCCAACGTCCCTCCCCTGTTCGTTCGCCGTCCGTGCATGTATTTGTGACCAGAGGCAATTCAGACCACGTATACGCGCGATCACTCCCCGGCGACCCGGTCTATTTTCGAAATTCCATCCCCTCGACCAACCCCAAAGTGCACTCTCGTGTAGCGCGGCGCGTTACAATTACTTTCCTTTTTCGCCGCTTTGCTTCTTCCTTAAACCGCGCTGCCACCGAGCCTCCAAATAATCAAGGAACACGGCACCCGCGTTCTTCGGCGCGACCCGGTTCCGGTCGACCTGCGATTCTCGTTTCCATCATTCTCGGAAACCGCAACACGTTGCAAGGAGTGATCTAAAAATTCGCCCCTTCTCGGTCCCCGAATTGCATAAAAATTAGGGGCAAAAAAAGAGTCCTCCCTCGCCCCCCATAGAAAATAGCGCATTTATGATCGCCCTGTAAATGGATTGAGCCCTTTTAACAGGTCCGTGGACTTCGCTTGGGTAGGGAACGAGGAAACGGCTGATATTGTCGATCGTATGTTTAATCATTGGCGGATCGTCGCGTAAGGCTTTCGCTAGTCGATTTTTGTTTGGTCTGTTGCGGAGGCCGGCAGAATCCATTATCACCGGGAGACGGTGTCCGGCGCACGGCCGAAAACACGGAGAATCTCTTCGCCGCAAATATTTGCGATTTAGCGACTTTTTGTTCTAGGGTTTCGGCTGCTAAATATTTTACGAGGCCCGGGGGCCGAGCGTCGCGAGACTTCGAGACGCGTTCCTCGCAAACGCCGACGAGCCGCGCGCATTTTTAATTTATCCGCAAACATCGGTCGTTGCTACAATGCTCGGTCCTTGGAAATGTACTTCCCCCTCCTACAATCTCTCTTTCTCTCTCTCTCTCTCTTTCCGTGGTTCTGGGTAAAAAAGAAGAGGAGCGTCTCAATTTATATTCTCGTTCTCTCGCTCTCGGTCTCGGGGGCGAGTGTCCGACTGTTCCCCGATGGAACACAGGCCGACGAAATGAAAACGAGTTTGGACTTTACGAGTCCGCTACTTCGGGTGTCTCGTAGGAATTTTAAAAGGGCCGATTTGTCATAGTTTCCGGCATCCCGCGCGAGAGCGTACAACGTCGAGCGGCACGCACAGTCCTTAATTGGGGAGAGACGCTAGAGAAGGAACCGAGAGAGAGAGAGAGAGAGAGAGAGAAAGGGCACCCGGTTTATTTTTCCAGTAATTAAAAATTCGAACATCTCTCGCCCAGCAGCAGGCTCGGTCTCTCGGGCTCGTTCGGCGGCTACTATTCCCGGAGCTCGATTAATTATCGCCCGGAGTGGCTTTCATTGTCGGGATCATTCATTCGTGGAGGCCCCATTACGCGCTGGAACCGAAAAAGGGAAGGAAAGGGGGGTCGAAACGGGCTCGTTGTAAAAAAGGCGACTCGAAAGGTCTTCTCTCGCACCTTCTTCTACTTGTCGTAAGCCACCGCCACGGCGTGACCGTACCACGCGAAATCCTGACCGAAAAAAGCTCGCGCCGCTGTATTTAATTTCCTCCGCAGCCTGTATCCGATCCTCCTTCCGAACCCGTGCAGCAGCCAACGATCGCCGCGATCAACGTGGTACCGTTAATTCCACCGATTCCTGGCTACCGGGACAACAATTAATAATTATCGAGAAACACGTGGTCGGTCTTCCCTCCCCTCTCTCACTCTTTCTCTACCTTGCGCAAACTGGCCCCGGTAATCTCGAAAACCGTACCGTCCAGATTAACCCTGTCGCCGTCCTCAATTATCTTGCATATTTTGCGCTTCGGGTTACTGTAACTCGACCTACAAAATTATGAAATCTCGAGAAGACGTTATGCATTGCTTTCGGTATTACATTCGTGATGCTTGCCACGAGAAGAAAATCCAAGTTCGTAGACTCCGGATTTGATGCACTTATAAAACTGAATAGATCAAATACGCAACTGTAAAGATATTCGACGAATTAAATCATGTTACATTAGTTTCGACCTGTCAAAATTATTCAAACAGGAAGTGCATATACATACAACCTCTATTTTCCGCAATCTGTTTGATTTTTTTTATGTCAAAATTGCGGTCGTCACACACCGGTGACGGCGATAGCGAACATGTTAATCAGTTCACGCTGAATCATAATTACACCGCGGTTCTTTATTCAGATCCCCAATTTCACGGCTCGTTAAAATTTCGGAAAATCTCTTTCGTCGATTAGAGGGTATTACCCGAGGCAGAAATAAAGTAAAAGCTCCATTTCAGCTCCATTTTCAGTAGCGGGCGCATTGTCCCGTATTTCACGTATTCAGACACGCCATAAATGGCTAAAGATCCGCAGTCGAATTACACTGAATACTTCATCGCGGTCTGCAATATTAATCTCCAATTTTAAAGGGAAGGACGCGCGAGCGTGCGCTGGTAACCGCGAGCTATTAAAACGCGCGAGGGACGCGTCGGGTCTCTCGGAATCGATTTTCCGGGCGCGATCTGTTCTATCCGGTCGTCGATGTCTCCGTTTAACGCGAGTCTGTTCCTTGATCGAGATCCGCTACAGAGAGAGTTGCTCGATCGGTCTGGTTCGAGGTGCGCGCCGAATTACGAAGAGTTCTCTTCGGCTTCACGTGAGCAGAACTGAGCGGAGCTGAGCGGAGCATGAGCAGAAGAGAGCACACATGACTCTCAGCGACGCATTATCGGCCGGTGTCGGCAGAAAACGAGAGGAGAGCGCGAAGAGAAAAGCCATCGGTCGTGGAAGGAGAGAAAAGGGGCTGGCATATTGTAGTGTCCGTGCATTAGCGGGACTCTGGCACGCTGGAGTATATCATTAAATATGAGAGCCGCTGAGTCGGGAGCAGCTCGATCGTTCCTTTTTTCGTTTCCTCGTCCTCCGACCCTCCTCGGCCCACCTTTCTTCTTTATCCTCCCTCCTTCCACCTTCTCTACCTTCCATCTTTCTTGCTCTCGGCCGTGTATTCTCTTTCCCGCTCGGTTCCGTGGCCCGGCGCGGAGCGTCTCGGCAAAGCTCAGCGTTCCAGCATCTCTCGGAACAGCACTCTCGAGGTTCTCCGTCTCTCCGCAGCCTCCATCTCTCTCTCTCTCCCTTGCACTCCGGCTCTCTTGTTCGTCTTCCTTTCTCGCTCGAACCGACTTAGGTGTACCTGAGTATCCGAGGCCTCCTCTCTCTCTCCCCCACAACCCGGCCTCCTCTATCCCTCGAAACTTCTTTCTTTCTTTCTTTCTTGCGCGGTGCGCGGACCTCCTCCTCCTCCTCCCCTTCTCCGCCTCTCCTTCTTCCTCCATCGGCGTCTCTCGTAATTGGCGTGACATGCTCTCTCGGTCCTTCGTTCTACGGCCGGCTCCTCGGAGAAACGGAGCGTGCAGACTCGACGGACTCGCTCGCCGCGTTACGTCCTTCGTCCTCGAGGCCTTCTCGCGATGCTCCCGCAGCAAGGTTGCCGCTGCTTCCGTCGATCTCGGATTATGGATTTCCGACCGCGAAGATCCCTCTCTCCACTCCCCGAATCCACCGCGAGGCTGAACATTTCGAAGAAAATCCGATTCTGCTTGCTAGATTCTAAGGAGACCTCGTAAATAGACTATGGGTTTTTATACATTTGTGTCGAAAATGAGTGAGTGGAATTTAAAGCGGTGGACAGATTAAAACAATTTTAAAATATCAGTGTGCCAGTCCGAGCCGATTGAAATCATTAAAGAAAGAATGACATTTCTATGTTAGAAATGAATTAAAATTTTGATCAATTTATTCAAATAAATTTAGTGAACATCGTACCGAATTGTGGTACGATAATTTTTAGTGGCGCCCCAGAGTCGCCGATCAAATACAAAACAATTGCCAGGCTGTTCGAGAAACTCGAGGAATCGGAAGAAGCAACCGAGAGTTGCCGAATTTGAAAGAACGCACGCAATTAACGAGGAAACGACCACGCGCTGAGCAGAAGCTTTTGGATCTCGACGAGGCGTAGGTTGTTGCTCTCTTCCCTAAAACCCGAAACTGTATTCCAGTCTCGTGCAGCGTGGAGGAACTCGTTACTACGCGTTCTCGTCTGCTCCGTTCTCCTCCCTCCGTCCTGTTCGCCGGCGTTGAATGGCGTATTTTACTGTCCCAGTTAACCGAAAGCATAGGTGACTTTTTCATCAGCGTTGTTCCCCGCCGCGCGTAACCACTTCTTAAGCTTTTCGTTCGCGCGTATACAGACGCGGCGCGGCGCGGCTCGTCTCGTCTCGGCTGCCTTTGCATAGAAACGCTTATTGCCGATTGTCTCGGGTTACCGACGACTTTCCTCGGCTCGTTATTTTCATCCCTCGAAAGCCGCATTCATTGAATTTAAGGGTTTCTCCTCAAGAACCGCGCCGGACGGGTTGTCTTAGGCGTCGGCGATCATTCCGGCCGCAATTTACCTAAAGATATCGGAGCTGGTCCCTCTTTCGCCCATTCCGCCTCGAAGATTTTCCAATTCTCTCGGCCAAGATTCTCTCGCCGTCTTAATCCCCGAGTCTCGGCAGGCGTTGATTATTTAAATGCCGCGCTGACCCGGGTGTTTCGATCGCTCCCAATCAGTCTCGCGGAACGCTGGAAACGAAGTGAAAAGACATTCACAGTTGGAAATGATTGGAAATCCCGCGGTCTCTCGAATTGAGCTTCTCGGGGGATCGGCTCTCGCGTAACCCTTCAAGGCCTCAATTACGTTATCGTTACTTTTCAACCGCTGTTTCTATCCCGGACACTTGAAAACTGTTCAAATAACTGCAGTGGCCCGTGAGAGACCGCCGATGAAATTCGATTCGGTTTTAAAGGCCTCGGTCCCGTTAAAATAAAGTTCTTAGTCAACAAATTTCTATGATTCAGGACTTCGCTTAACCGCCCAGGATCGATAAGATTCAATCGAATAAATTCGGTTCTTGTAAAAATTCGCTGGTAGCGTGCATTAACCCTTAGCACTTCGAGTATTTTTTGGTGGCGTCAACTTTCAAAGCGAAAATCTTGAGAACCATTTCATTCTGACAAGAGAAACTTTATTCTACTGAACAGAAATATATTTATGCATGCTGAGACTGTCCCCACAGTGGCGCCATACAGAATGACGAGCTGCATCGAACAGTGCATAGAGAAATATATGTTTCTATTTAAGAAAAAGAAAAAAAAAATGAAGGTGACCACGAAATCTCCGAAATCCTTTCTCCTACAAAAAACCTGTTACTGCCATATTGTAGTCCTCTTTATACTGAAAAAACTTTGGTTGATAAAGTTTTTTCATATTTTCAAAAACAGCAAAGATAATGAAGTGCTAATATGTACTGGACCACCGTGTATATTTAGATGGAATGTTGTATGGGGTGAATAAACGGTTTTGGAAGGAAAGCATCGGTTATCGAGCGTGTCGGCTTCGGCTCGCTCGAGCGAGTTGTTGAACCGGACTCGAGACGGTCGCGACCTCGTTTCGCGACTTGTAAATTATAACTCGCGGGTTCGCATTATTCCCGAGGCCCGACGAGGCGGCGCGTTCTCGGCCGCGTTACGTGTCCACGCGATTCCCGGATTTTAAGGAGGCACACGAAAGCCTCGAGCAGAGCGAGCAAGCGGGCAAGTCGTCCGCGAGTAATCCGCCGCGCGGGTTGCTTTTCCCAGACGCGACGAGGCTCGTCGATGCGTTCCGGCTGGTTGCCGAAGAGCGCCAGCCAACGATCGCTGCATTTCCGATAATTGCGTGATCGATCCTCCACGGATTCGCCCACCCCTGCCTCCTCCACCATCCCACCACCACCCATGCGCAACCCCCCGGTTGCACCCTTTCGGTCCGGGGTGGTTCCTCGTCCTTTTTTTCGGCTCCTCGACGAGGGAAATATCGGAGCCGATAGCTCATCCGACGTGAATTACGCCTCGTTGGTCGCTCGACATTATTTAAGCGGCTGAGTTGCGCGGTTATAACCGCACACGCTCCCTCTCTCTCTCTCTCGGTTGTCTGTCCCTCGTTCTTTCTCTCTCTCTCTCTCTCTCTCCTCCAATTTTCCTGCTCGCTTTTTTATCGTTCGCGAACACCGTACAACCGATGGTCGCCTATATACGGTTGGGAGAGGCAAATCGATGCCAATCGAGGGAAAAAAAGGAATCAGACGCCTCGATAAACTCGGGAAAACCTCCTCTGCTCTCCCTTGGAACCGAGATACTCGCGTGTTCCCCTCGTTTTCACGTTCCCTCTCTTTCTCTCTCTCCTCCCCCCTCTCTCTCTCTCTCTTTCACCCTCCAATCGTTTTACCCCGGAAAATGCTTTCGAAGCTCGCGTAGACCTTTTAAATTGCATGGGAGGCGAATAGAGCGAGTCGAGGGGGCACGATAGCCTCGGTTCGCTCGAAATTCGTCGTGAAGAATTTATTACGATATCTGCTCTGTTCGACAAAACGCGAGGCAAGAGAGCACCTCTCTCTCTCTCTCTCTCTCTCTCTCTCTCTCTCTCTCTCTCTCTCTCTCTCTCTCTCTCTCTCGAAGCGCGGGCATTTCTCAACCAGGGCGACGAGAAAAGGATTACGTGGGAATTCCGTCGATCTTCATTATCGTCTTAAGTGGGATCGTTCGGGGCCGAAGAACCTCCCGGGAGATATGGTGGTCGAAGGGTTGAGATCTCTGGGTACGCGCGCGCAAAGTAGACGGTAATCTCTCTTCCGCCCCCCACCCCTCCCCCCGAGATTATAACGAATGTCCTCCGCGTCGAATGACAGCTTTATCCCGATAAAATATCGCCCCATTAGAATTAATACCGAGTTTTTCTGGCTTCGGAGTAGAGTAGTGCTCTCTCTATCTCTCTCGAAAAAGAGAGGGAGGAACACCTCTCTCGTTAATCGTTTTTTTTTCCCCGCGGACCGGGCCGATTGCCGTTCTTGTTTCTGCGCGCGCGAAACGGACCGTTCACCGGCGAGGAAAAACGCGCTCCGCTCCGAAGATTAAGGCGGAATTTGCCGCGCCGCGTTCTGCGTGTCCAGGGACTCGCACGGTCGTTCGAAATCGAGCGTGAAACGCTCGGAACCGTGGCCCTTCGTCCCTGACGAGCCGGTAATCGCCATCGTCATCAGTCGTGCGACGAACGCGCACACAGAACCAGAAGAGGACGGAACAGTTTCAGTCGAGGCAGCAGTAAAGACAGCAGAAACGCTGGAAGCACCGCGTACGTTGCACAGTGGAGTATTTCGGTCGGAAAACTGGCCGAGAATTTTTAAATAATCTTATTCTCGTGCTAGTTAGAAGTGACAGGATTTGATCGAGCAGGAGGCACTGATTTGGAAGTATAACGAAATCTATCTCGTTCAATTTTTAGTCGCTTGTAAACGTTTCGTTGTAGACACGAACGTTTTAAAACCATATTTTGACCAGTTTATCGGGCCGGATACTCCACTGTGCGTTGTCTACGGGCTGCGTGCCGGTGTATCAGCTGTTGCTCTCCACTCCCGGCGTGTCTGCTCCTCGTCTTCGAGAGCATGCATCGCGCGAGCGCGGTCCCACTTCCAGGTCATTAAGAATCCATTAAGAGTTTTCCAAACTCGGGAAACTAAATATAAACTAGGAGCCGTGGGGGCTGGCAGGTGGCGTCGTCTCGAGCCATAAGGTTCACCGAATGGTGAACAAGAAGGAACTCGGGGGGCTAGGAGGAACAAGGGGAACGAGAGGGGATCGTGCGCGTGCTCCCGCGAACGTCGCGACGACGACGACGACGACGACGACGGTCCGGTGTCTCGACGATGATGGAAGGATCGTAATTCCGAGCACGTATGCCCCGTGCCCCCGTCCAGGTCCTCGCTGTCGGCGTGTTTTTCGAGAAAATGACATAACGTGCCGCGATGCTATAGTTAGATCCGGACGAATATACGCGGAAACGGCCGCGATGAAATTACGTGCCCCCGAATACAACGGAGAAAATTATATCTACGTCCGGGGTATATATCAAGGCGTTTCAGCGCACGAGCTGGCTTCTCCGGTCTGTGTCCCGGCATACAAAAAGGTATGCAGTTTGCGTGGTAATCGGCGTCGACTCGACTCGAATAACGATTGTTAGCCGGCAATGTTCCTCGGCGGAGCCCGAGTAGCCGTGTTCGGTGCGGGCGCAATAAAAGAACCCATTACTCCGAGAGAGTCCAGATACGAGAGTCGGCTCGGCTCAGCTCGGCGGCAGCTAAGTCTTTTGACGTCTTCTTCTCCTTCTTCTTCTTCTTCTTCTTCTTCTCGTCTTGTTCTCTTTCTTCGTGTTCGTCGTCGGTGTTGTCTTCTTCGAGGAAGAAACGAATCGATGACGAGTGAAAGTTCGGCTCCATCTGGTCGTGATCGACGCCGCGATCCTGCCTCTAACGGAGTCTTATCTAGCCGAGGTGAAAGTCTTCCGCCGCGCGCACGCCGGCTGGCCAAGCTGTGTAGCCCCGGATAGCCGGATAGCTGGTCGCGGCCGGTCCTCGGCTGGTTTAATTGAAAACAGAAAGGCCTTCGAAAGCCACCGGCGCGGCGGCACGCGAGATCCCACTACGATCGCGCTCCGCGGACGTGTATTCCCGTGAACGGAGGAGAGCCTCGTCGTCGTTCGTCCCTCTTTCTCATTCCCGGAGGATTAATCATCTGTTCGCGCGCACCGCCGCTCTGCCACCGCTGTGCCACCGCTCTGCCACCACAGAGCCCGAGAGCGGCTTTTGTCCTTCGGCCTGACGAAGTCTTCGCCTGTATTCTCATAATACTCGACCCAGAAACATCCAGCGTTGCGTGGTGTCGCGAGAAAACTCGTCTGCCAAGAGTTCCAGCTCCCGGTGGTTTTTTCTCTCTTGTTCTTTTCCTTTTCCTCGGCTGTATTTCCCCCTCTACCACATCTCTCTTTTTCTCTCAGATTCTTCTCTCAATTTTCCACGGTTCGCGCGACGCGCTGGAATCGCGGTCGCGAGAGCGGGTTCATTGATCCTCGAGAGGCGAGAGCACACCGCTCTGCGGCGGGCACGATCGTGCAGACACACCGGAAGTCGGTCCCTCGATCGAGCGATCGTTCCCGACGACAGAGAGATGGCTATCCGGATCGCCGGCGATTCCAGATGGACGGTAAAAAAGGAGGAATATCAGTTCCGAGCGAACGCCTTCTTGGCGAAGGTCGACCGGCAGAGTTGGCAACGTCGTTAGTCGCGACGAGCCACGGTGTCCATCAAAATGGGACTCTCTGTGCTCGCTCGCTCGCTTGCGGACTCTTCCAATGCCAGCCGGCAATAATGTTGTCACCGAAGCTCGCGGCAAGTTCTCGGTCGTCTCCTTTCCGAGGGAATTGCCAAGCCGAGAGCCAAGAACCGAGCCGGAGCCGAGCTCGCAGAAACTGGTTGCACGCGAACGAACCCCGTTCGACGCTCTGCCCCACTCGCTTTCTCGCGTAGGTGCCCCCCTCCCTCGTTTCGTGCCTTCGACGCCGGAAACGCGTGTCGTTAGGTTTCACGGTCGTTCGAAGAATGCGCCGGTGAAACGCAGAAATTCAGGAGACAGTCGGTGCCTGTGGTTTTTCCTACCACCCGACCGGGTGAACCTGCCAGGGCTGTGGAGTCGCAGTTTAAAAGGAATTTTTCTGATCGTTGGGGTCCGAGTCGGAAGAAAATATGCCGGCTCCGACTCCATGTTAGTAATTTATACGAAAATAAAAAATGTATCAAAAATAATTGCGTGCGTTGCTATATACGCACAAGTATAAGCAGAATTGTCTGTAACGGTGGAAAGAGTTGTTCAAAATATCGATTTCTACAGCGTATCCAAAAGTCAGCGAAATCGGAGGGTAGGTAGCAGTCCGGAAGGTTCATCCCCGAGGATTTAGGGAACACGAGACAGAATCTCGGAGAGAGAACGTCAGGTGCGGTGCAACCTACAGAATCGCCCCGGCCAACTTGACCTCGACGCGAGCATCGTCGGAGCGAGTGCACGGCTAATGAACGGTGGCTCGTTAATGGAACGATTCCCCCATTGTGGATCGGTGGCCGAGCCCAGCCGGGTATGGGGCTGCGGGCGGAAACCCCATGCTGCCTTTGCTTCCTCTGGGATCAGCCTGACGCACCGATGGTCCGTGGGACCCCCTTTACGACTCACCAATCTCCGCGTTCCCTCCACCGTTCTATTCTGTTCTGTTCCGTTCCGTGGACACTTGGGTGTCGTTTGCGGGAAACGTCATCCCCGCGATCTCGTTGCACTCATCGAGGAGATTGGCCAGCCCGTATACTCTTTTTTTCTCCGGCCGCAGAAAGGGAGGGAATCGGTACGAATCATCGACCAAAACGCGCCGTCTGTTGCTCCCCGTACAGATAAATCTGAAACTGCATTCGAATGCATCTCTGGAAACCCTTGACCCGCAAAGTTGATGCTCTCCGGTGAAGTCGAGTGCAGATACCCGCGAACGAAACTTTTTAAAAGATTCGTTCCTCGATTGCTTGTCTGAAGACTTCCTTCAATAATTAAATTTCTAAACGTTCGACCCCTCCAAGTCTATAAATACAACGGATATTGTTTTCAACCATCTGCAGTTGAACGGTGAATCTGAGAAGCAACAATTTCTGCGTGGCAAAATTCTTTTGCACTCGAACAAATATTCACTTTTCTACCCGAAAGCCTGTTAACCCTCAGAAGGGGGACATTTTTCAACTATAAAATTAACGTTGTTTACCTACAGTTTTATTTATCGACTTCTTTGAACATATTTTTTAAGATAATTTTTGTAGATTGATTAGTCTTCCTGTGGTTGCCAATGTAACGTTTAAAGCCCGACTTAAGGTCAATTTACAGTATAGTAATTTCTCTATATACGTCGCCAAGGCCTGGATGATAAACGTCGCGGAATTATTCCCACTACTGTGGGGTATACCCTGTCAGAGGCCACGAAGCTCGGACGCCAAAGACTGTAAACATAACACGGCTCTGGTATGTCTCCTGAACAATACACGACGCTGGCAAGACCCGTGTTTTTGACATTTATCGAGAATTCACTGTATACGGCACGGACCTGACAAAACATTGAAACATGCGTTTTAAATGGGAACTGTTCACACTTGCGCTGCAAGGACCGGCACGGACAGCATAAACTGTCGTATAGTGTAAATTGACCTCAAATCGGGCTTCGTTCGTTAAATCTAGTCAGAAACGATTTCCGAAGCTAGATTTTCAGGAACCGTAGACGCCAGTTCAGTTTATGGTGTTTGGAGCCTGTTACAGTGAAAGGTCGCTCTGAAGCGTCGCCGCACAGGAAACGTATTAAGACGACAGGCCAGTTTCCAGTTGTCAGTCGTTTATCCCCGGGAAAAATCGCTGGGCCACACCGTCATTAACCGATGCCCGGTCTTTTGTTTCTCGCGGGCTTGGTGCAATTTCGCGGTGCATATTCGACCGAGGCGATGGCCAGCCACCGCGACCGGGTCCGCAACTCGGATCGGGTATTTCGGTGGTATTCGAAATGAATTTTTATCGGGCAACCGGACTACCGAGCGGGAATTTGCATCGGCCGTACACCGCCGGCGGCCGTATTAAAATTCAACGATTCGAACTGGTCCGGTCCCTTTGTCAATGGCGGGGATTTATCGCGCGGAAAATTCATCCGGCACAACCGGGAAATATTCCGGTTTTCGCTCCGTGCCGGTGGAATTTTCGAGCGGAGTCTCCGCGGCCTTGTCCCCGAATCCAGACGTTCGTCGCTCGAGTTTAAGGAAACAGAGATTATCCGGACGATCCTCGATTCTCCCTCGGACAAATCCCCTTTGGTCTTTTCATAATTCTCTCTCGTATAGACCGCGCTGCCTAGGTCCGTCGTCGATCTTCTGCGAAAGAGAGAGAGAGAGAGAGAGAGAGAGAGAGAGAGAGAGAGAGGCGAAAAACATCGGGGAAGAATATATCCGGCCAGTCTGGAGGAGTAGAAGGTCGAGCCCTTGTCGTAGGGAACGGGAGCGAAGTTGTGTATCTGGTCGGTCAGCGAGATACATCCCGAATCCCCGAGGGATCCGAGGAAAACACGACGTTCAGGGACCCTCCATATGTCACGGGATGATGCTACCCTAACGTTGGAACGCCGGTCGTCGGTTGTCTGATCTGCGCAAAAATGCGGGGCGAAACGGCCGTGGGAGAGGAGCGTATATCCACGCACGAGCCTTCCGCCGCCAGCAACTGAAAAAAAGAAACAGGGTGGTTGGAGAGAGAGAAAGAGATAGAGAGAGAGACGAAGAGAGGGAGAAAGATAATCCGGAAGCGACGACTAGAATTCCACGACGAATCGTTTCCTGCCGCGAGCTCCTGTTCCAGCAGTTTTCAACGACAAAAGAAAGGAAGACGGGGCGGGGTGGGGGGATGTGGGCGACAAATTTGATCGTTTCCACGGGAAGAAGAAATAATTTGGAGAGGATACGCATTGTGCCCCGACCGTTACGCCAGACAAGCCTGATAATGCTCAAGGGGGGATGGAAAACAGTAAACGGGGTCCTTTGAGAAATAATTTCGTTTCGAGGAACTCCGGTCTGGAGAGAGAGACGAGACCGACAAAAGCTTCAAACTTTCCAGTCGAGAACTTTCGTTTGCCTGTATTTATTGGATAAAGTAAGCGTACGCGTCGTCATCCTTGTCGTCGTCGTCGTCGTCGTCGTCATCGTCGTCGTTGTCGTCGTTGTCGTCGTTGTCGACTCAAGGGGCAGAGACAAGGACACGACCCCTGAAACACTCTTCTACCCCCCGCCCCTCCTCCTTCGTTAGACGCAATTTAACTTTAAACATTAATATTCTCGGTAATTAAAAACCGTGGGACGGCCCCGCTTTATCGACGAGACGTCGGATTACAAAGTCTCGGAATCTCGCGGACAAAATTCAATTTTCGCTACGTGTCGCCCGCGCCCGGAACTATGGCGGGCTGATCCTTCGAGCTTCCGCGAAATTACTAGTCCCGACAAAGGATAGATAACGGGGTCAGGAAGATTCCTGAACCGAAGAGAACTTTGATTGAACCAAGCTTGAATCGTACGTCTCCAGAGATACAGGGAAAAATCGGATGATCGATTCTCTTGGTCCATTTTCCCCTACTTACTTGCATGCAAACGTTCTGAAAATCGTTCGCCGCGTAGATACATGTTCAAGACAGACGTTACAGATTTTCTCCCGATCTTTTAGTTAACCATTATGCTTGCAGACTATGTATGACTGAAACTTGGAACAATATGTCTTTTTAGCTGCGGATCGACTCGGTTCGAAGACATTTTTCTTTTAACCCCTGTGCCGGTACCTCCTTTTAGTTTGTCTTTGCACAGATTTCTACTGGTTATCATTGTTTACAGTCTTAAACGACCAAGTTTGTATATTTATTTATGTTTGCCTTTTTCTTCGAATTCTTGTTTTCCCTTGCTTTCTGTTTCCATCTTTCGCGCTCTTCTTCCTCTTTGTAAATTCAGATTTCTATTTTGTTGTGTTGCAAAAATGCGGCGAAACTCCGAGCAGTCGGTCTGGTACAACGCGATTGAACGTCGTCGAGAACAAGGGTTAACCAGATCTTATCCAAGCCTTATTTCCACGGATTGCAACGCGGAGATTGACAAACTTTGCAATTACTCGGGCCGCAGTTTCGCGGAGGCGACGTAAATGCAGCAATTAGCGGAGCACAATAGAAGGGTTAATGGGCGCGATTGACGACGGAAATAGCGCAGCGGTAGGCGGCCTTGATCGTCTCGGGGTCCGAGTAAGAAAAATTGATCGGCTCGATTTGCATCTCGATGACGGGGTAGGAAACGAGCCGAGGAAAGATACGCGGTAAGCTTCGTAAGTTATTACACTGTTATAAATTCGAATCGCGAGAGAGCGCGCGCGCGCGCACGGACGGGGGCGCGGGCCGTTTAAGATTCTAAGAGGATTAAAATTCGATCTCCCGGCGAACGGGGGAACGGGGAACACGAGGCTTGGAGGTGGCGGGCAAGGGGTTAGCCGGGCGCCGGACCGCGCAGTATTAATGTTACTCGTTAAAAAAACATCCGACCGGCAATAAACAGTGGTAACGACGTGCTGCGAACTGCTCGGGGTGGTCCGTCGGCGGGCCAGCGCGGTATTCGAGGAAGTTATCCGCCTCGGATCCAAATATAGAGCAAAAGAAGATCCGCGAGGTGGATGCCGCGGGTGAGAAAAAGACCGAGGAAGAAGATAACTCGACCGGGAGGAAACGAGAGCCATATGGCCCTCTCTCGAGCCGGAGCGTGTGCCCACGCCCGAAAGAGACGAGAATTTCTCGAAGGAAACGCGCGGGGGTTGGGGCGCGGCTCTGGAACCGGAGGGGATGGGGAGAGGGCCGAGAAAGTTTGGGCAGCAACCCTCCGTGAAATATAGGGCTACTAGGCCTCGCGCCGAAAGTTACGAGGCACGCGAGACTCTCGAGGCCGGAGCGTTATTGCCGCGAAAGACACGAGTATATCACCCACGCACTCGTACTTTCTTCTCGTGCTCTCCCTCTCTACGTGTTCGACCCGGCTGAAACGGAAAAACGCGTTCCTGGCATTTAACGTAGCCCCGAGGCGCGAACGACGAGCAGCTTATCGTCCAGATTAGAGCCGTATAAATTACGAGGCGGCCGCGCTACAACAAGCCAGTCCCACGCTCCCTCTTCCCTATTTTCCCCTCTTTCCCTCGTTTTCCGGCAGCGCGAGGATCCCCGATACCCGGGAGAAACCACGCCGGAGACCACTAATGGTCGAACTATTTTGACGCATGCGATCGGCCCTACAAGACGTTTGTCACCGCTGCCGGATAAGGAGAGGAACGCGGATTACCATTAGCCTATCACCTGCAGCGGTACACTCTTCCTTCTGCTCGCTCTCTTCTCCCTTCTTCTGCTGTGTTTCTTTTGCTCTTCCCCTCCTTCTCCTTCTGCTCCTTTCGCTTCTTCCCTCCTCGGGACGCTGCTCTCTTCTTTTTCACGTCGTTCGGTCACCTGGCGCAGTGGCGAAAACCCGATAACGGCTTGTTCCGTTGCACCGAGCACAAGAGCGAACGTGTGCGTCTCTCTCTCTCTCTCTCTCTCTCTCCCTCTCTCTCTGTCTCCTCTACTCTTCCCTCCGCTCGACTTCTCTCCGCTCTCGCAACCGAGCACAGAAAACGAACAGAACCGAACCGAACGGAACGGCCAGGAGCCACGAGGCTCCTCGGGATCGCGTGACTGATCACTGATGGACTTGACGGGGGCGGAGAAGGATGCCATTAGCTTTATCATCGGACCCGCGACTCGCGCACCGGACAATACCCGATAGCAAGCCTGGAATTTCGCTTTCTTTCTTCCCCAAGCTCGTTTTTTACCTCTTCCCCCGGCGGCGGCTGCGCCACTGCCCATAAATACCGAGACACTTACCACGGTTTTTAGAAAATTGTCTGGGCCTCGAAAATGCCCTGGAAGCCACGCTTTCGTTATACAATTCCTATGCTCAATACGACAATGTAAATGAAATCCGTTTTAAAGGTCGTACTGAAAATGCAGACTTCCAACCAAGCACAATGTTACAATATACTGTGTCGTTAATAGCCAACCGTTAACGCGAGAAGTGCTAGAACTAGATCGATTAAAATTACTGGGCATTGCTTTTCTACACAGTACTCTAATAGAGAGGGAAGAATCACTTGTAGTTACTGCGATCAAAGTCGTGTAGAACCCTGATGAACCTACCCCTTAATTAGGAAAATATTGAAAGGACTAGAACTAGGTGCGTTAAAAGTTATAGAACTGGTGCACCTGTAGTATACGGTATTCCAATAGGATGGGAATAAAATCATGTAGAATCCCCGTGAACCAAGCGAACCTACCCTTGCGATTTTTCTAAAGTATCGCAAACAGTGTTCGATATTTGTACAAGTTTCAAAATCAGAAGCGTTCCTCGCGGCCACAGGTAATACCCGGAAGCGTGTGGGAAACTTTAGCTATTTCTTATGAAAGCTGTCCCGCAGCTTATGGTCGGGGGTGTAGAGATTTCGAGGAGTCGGATCGAAGGGGGAGGGCCTTCTGCGAGGCGCGAGAAAAATACGTTTAGAGACCGGGGCCGTTATTGCGGAAGCGAGTCGGTGATTATAGAGGATCGTGGATATCTGGTTTGGTTGTTTTGCTCTCGGTGCGGGCTGCTAAACGTTCGCTTCCCTTGCATGAAACGGAGCGGTGTGTTACAGCTTCATTCCGTTCCCGCACACCGATCATTAGCGCGATGTTCTCGTAGTCGACGGTCAGAAAATCGAAAACGGGCTGTAGGTAAGGGAACCGGAAATCGAGCGCTAATTTCCCGTGTGAAAGGGCGTGATGCCGGCGTTCGTTCGCATTCGTCTGCGACGGCCGAGTCCGGTCCGGTGAAAGCGAGACAAAAGAGATACCGCGTGGTTAATTATTCGTTTACGCTTCCCGCGATTTGCGTACAGAGTTCGAACTTATAATTATCGCGCGCGGTCTCGATATAACGCTCGGCCGGCTCTAATGACTCGTACGTTCTTAATTAAGCTCGAAGGCGGGATCGATCCTTCGGGTCTCTCCGAGGCTCGAGGCTAGAGGCTCGCGGTGCGGAGCGGAGCCCGCCGCGACTTACTTTCACTCGCCTGGAAACGGGCGCGCGAGCGCGTGTTCTGCGCGCGGCCGGTTGCGAAATCGCGGCGGTTCTCTGCATCGATAGCGAGCCTCTACTTCCAGACTACCACTGCTCCAAAGAGAGGAAAGGTGCGCGCCACGACCTCGGATAACGCGGAATTATTGCGCGTATAAAACGTCACGGCTGCGTTTCATGGGAAGAATTTTCGCTCCTTCTTGCCCGGATAGAAAGCGTCGGGGACACGTTATGTCATTGTTATGCGCCGTTCCTTTCCGCGTGCCCACCAAAAATCGCCCATTGTTCGGCTTGCGCTCAGATTCTTTGCTTGTTAAACACCCTATGACGCGTGTCAATAGAAACCACTAGTTCGGCGACTTGGCATAATTTAGGCAATTTTATAGATTATACAGGGTGGACAGATAGCAATTGTTTTGCTGAAACGGATAGTAACAGTCGAAACACGAGAAATGCAAATTAGCGTTTCCGGTCGACAATGTGACAAGTTTCCTTAATCGCAGCTGAGGTAGGATTACAGGTGCTCCTTGCATTCCTCCCAACGGGCGATCAACAGCTTTTTTATTCGGAAAATGAGAATGGCATTTAAAAGTCCAAATCTACTCGACGAATTGTTTTCCACTGAGCTGGTGCAGCATACCGGAGATGTTATTGGTTCATCCTGTGCGAGTTAGTGGCCGGTCGATTTCGCAGGTCTCGATCGTCGATTGGGAGGAAGCGAGCCATTAGAAATGGTGCTCCGCGCCCTGAAACAACATCGTAACTCGCGGCCGTGCACCGGACGCTATAAAACGCGACCCGCTATCCTGTGAGACACACGAAACTCGTGGAATTGGATCGAGCCGTTGTAAAAAATATCACTCGAGAGGGTTTTGATTTATTTTTGTTCGAGAGGTATCACCTTTTCTCTCTCTCTCTCTCTCTCTCTCTCTCTCTCTCTCTCTCTCTCTCTCTCTCTCTCTCGAGCACACTGGGCGTATCCGCGTATTTTAGGACACCGGCCGTGCAAATGTTTGTTCCGGGATCAACCGGCTAGCGGGATCCCGGAGAGCTGGACACGCGTGCACCGCGTAAACAGGATAAACGTTACAAATATTGTAGGCGACGCGCGAGTGATTTACGGGCTTCGTTAATCGAAACGACAGTCGAACGAGGTTGAAAGGCCGTGTTTTCGAGAGCCATCGAGAGCCAGTCGCCTAGCTATCGTTCCATCCCTCCCTCCCCGCTCTGTACAGGCACATACGTATACACGTGTATTTTCGTAACGTTCGATTGCCAGGGTCGGGGGTGCGGACGTGTTTTCGCGGGGGAAACGAAAACACCGATGCGCGGCGTCGCTCGGTCCCCGCCGTTATTGTTTTTAATTAGAAGCGTCGCGCGTTTACGTGAAAAACCCGGCGGGGCGCGTATCGCGCGGTACACTCGTGTCGAGACGTCGAAAAAATTCTACTATACTCGCGTCCTCTCCAACTCGCTCCTCTCCTTGGCGAGCTCAGGAGCGAAAGAGCGGGCGAACGTTCGAAATTCAAAGGGCTGTTTTTTAAATCCGTCAAGCCTGTCGGAACACGACGGGGTCGGTGGACAGAATTCTGGGAAAACGCGAAGCGCGTTTTTTTTTTATACCCGACGACGCGCATTTGACATCCGGGATTATCGCGACAGTGGTCTCGACTTTATTACGAGGCGCTGAAAATAATTTAAAACCGTGTTTATTTTTCTCGAGTCTTACGAACTCTCGCGAATCGTGTTCATCTCAAAACAGGGCTCCGGTTAATTCGCCTCGTAAATCCAAGCACGAATTCCCTCGTTCTCCATGGTTATTGCGCTTCCGTCGCGGTGGGCTTGAACTCATCGGAAACGTAACTCGTCCCGGCGGATGTCTTTTGCGAGCCATTTGACACCCGAGATTATCGCGTCAATAGCGCGATAGAAGTGGTGCAGAAGCTTGTTTATTTTTTCGGATTTTTACAAACCGTTCTTGTCTCGAAACGGAGCTAAAAATGACAGAAAATCATTTTCTGTAAATTCAACTATCTAAAAATGCAAAAATTTGTCAGTTCAGACGTTCTTCGAACGGACTTTTGGCCACCTTTTAGATACAAATAGTCGGCAGTGTATCAGTTTCTTGGGTTCTCGGTGGTTATTCCGCTTCCGTTGACGATCGCCTCGGGTTCATCGGAAAGGGAATTTGTCCCGCAGACGTCTTTTGCGGTCCGTGTCTCGCGACATCGAGCCCCGATAGACAAAGAAAGGGATTCGAGCGGAGAAAAGTACGGGGCTGGAACGAGAAGCGAGACGCGACGCGGCGCCCGAAGAGTTTCGGGAAAATAAAAGTGAGCGTCCTCGTCGAGAGTGGCGATCGTCCGAGGTATAATAATTTCGGGGAACTTTCCGGCCCCGGTCCCCTCGGCAGCAGCTCTCTGCCCGGTCCTCTACCCCACCGTTTCGCTCTATATATTTTTTCTTCCTCGTCTCCGGGGTGTACGTCTTCCCTTTGTTACGTTTACGAGCCTCCTCGGATCCGGAGTAAAAACCTCCACCCTATGCCACGCTTCCACCCACCCACACCCCTGTTCTCCTGCTTCGGCTGGTTTTTTCTCTGTCGGTTCGTCCCTCTCGTTTTCTAGCGAGCGAGCGAGCGAGCGAGCGGAGCGCAGCCGTGAAATAAATCCGTATATTCCGGAGGGTCTTAAATTCAACCGGAAATAGAATTTGTCCCGAGGCGGTCACGGAAGGCAATGGCGCGAGGCGAGAAACGAAAGAAGAAGAAGAAGCTGGCGCGAAGGAAAAAGCTCCGGGATGCATCGAGAGAATCCGTAATGTCGCGGCGAACCAACGAGCACACCGTCAGGGAACGGAACACGGGGTGAAAAGGGGGTGGGGGGTGAAAAGGGGTGAGTTTTCCACGTGTTGGCGTTCTCCGAGGAGGATCGTCGCGGATGGTGAGAAACGAGCGAGCCGGTGCCCGGGGTGGGGAGAATTTAATTTTCTCGAAGGAAAACGAAAACAAACCCGCCGCCGCCTGATTTACGATCGGGATCGAAATGTTAAAATATTCGCGTTGTATTTTACGACGGAGCGCCACGGCTGGTAGCATGGCGCGCTCACTCGTGGAGCGAACGGTTGCTGGCCCGGAATGTTCTCGTGGCACGGAACGAGGAACGAACGACGAGGTTTTCGGGTTGTATTAAAATTTTAAATATCGAAGTTATATCTCGGCCGCGCGCGATCCAGCCTGGCAAGGTTCAAAGGACGTTTTATAATGCTCTCGCCCTGTGGACGGGAAGAAGAAGTAGTGCTCGTTAGAGGCAGCGGCAGCGACGGCGGCGGCGGCGGCGAACGTTGTGTAACCTCGGTTGCACCTGTTCGAGTACTATTAGAGACGGCTTAAAATTTTCACGAGCCTCTCGAGGCCGGTCCTCTCCTCACGGCCGCTTCGGCCCGCTCCTACGGTTGCCGAAATCTGCAATTTGGCGGGATCCATCGTAAGCAGGTACTTGGAAAAGAAAGTCTACGCCGGAAGAGAATGGAAAAAGAACGAGGCCTTTGCACGCTGAAGAAGGTGGCCAACCACCTTCTGAGTGGGCGACCCGCTTCCAGACGATCCTCATCGTGTTTACATCTGCACCGAAGGAAGCAAAAGTAACCGTGAGGCGGGCGAAAGGGGGGCGGTGAAAAATGAGGGAAAAAATGGGAAATCGTGGCTTATCAAAGGAGGCTAGATACCCAGGGGGTGGGTCCCACCCCCTGTCAGGCTCCTCGAGCTCTCGTCTCTTCGTCTTTTTCTCTTTCCCTCTCTCTCTCTCACTCTCTCGAGACGCGAGGCTGTTTTCGGCAATTGCTACCGGGTCTTGTCAAAAAGTTGAAAGAGAGAGGCCCGGTGAAAAGAGGCACTACGGATTTCTAGACCGGTCGAGTCACTGGAGGATGAGAAAGCGGAGGAGAAGAGAGAGAAGGACGAGAGCGAGAAAAGAAGGGCGGAGAACCAGCGAGATAGAGAAAGAGTGAGTGGGAGAGAGAGGGAGAGAACGGTTTCGGGGGTGGCCGGAAGGAGACGAAGAAGATCGGTGGCAGGCGGAAGGGGTGGGCGGGGGTGGAGGGGTAGGAGGACATCTTAAATTTTTTACGAGACCACTCGTGAGCAATGGCAACGGAAGAAGGCAAGCACCATAGACCTAGGAGGCGCTGCGCGCCGACCGGCAGCATTTCACTGAAGTCTGCAATTTCGCGGATGCATCTTGGCTGGTCTGGCTAGAGCAGGAGAACGCGAGGGAAGGAGAGGAAGGTCTTTGCCCGCTTTAGAAGAACTCCTAAAGCGCGCCTTCCACCCCTTTCTCCCTCGGTCCACCTTTCCACTCTACTATATTTTGGTACTCTAGAATTTCGTGCTTCCTTCAGCCCTCTGCCCGGACCTCCCCTCCTCGTCTTCGAACCCTTCACCTCTCGTACACGAAGCCCTCTATCTCTTCCCTTCCCCACCCATCTGTTCTTCTATTCCCATCCCCTCTCTCTCCCTCCTACTTTCTCTCTTTCTCTCTTTCTGCGCCTCGTCTTCCCTTCTCTTCTCCCTTGTTCGTCTCTTTTCGTCGAAGAATGGCGAGACGTCGGCCAGACCCTGCGGCCTACCGGAGCAAAAGAGATCGACCAGAAGCTTGGTCGAAAGAAGACGATGGATGCTCTCTCTCTCCCCCTCTCTCTCTCTCCCTCTCTTCCTCTCTCGCACCTCGACCCTCTCTTCGTCCCGTGTTCCCGGTCTCTCTTCCTCGCGCGCTCTGTCTCGCGGTTCTATGTATGCCCGAGAGGGAACGGAGAGAGAGCGAGAGAGAGGAAGAGAGACGGATAAACGCATGGTATTGATCCTAAAACCCCTTGCTCCTCATCCCATCCCACCACCTAGCATCCCTTCCACCGCGCCAACGATCCCCAAAGTTGCGTTCGGTCTCTCTCTCCCTCTCTCTCTCTCTCTCTCTCTTCCTCCTCTCTTTCTTCTCGCTTTCGGCATTTCCCCCTTTTAGACTCGGGCTAGATGACTGGTCGAGCGACTATCTCGCCAAGCTTAGATGCATGCCTCGTGTGTGATACGAGTCGACCTTGAACTTGGAATTAGTCCCGGCCACGTATCCGCGCCACGCTTTTGTTTCCGCGCACTCTTTCCTTCGCTCCACCTCCTACACCTGCGCGAAAATTTTCCTACCACACTCTCGATTTCTGCCTTACACCGAAATAATCGACGTCGGACCGTGAGAAAGGCGAACGACGTAATCCTGTCGACCCTGCGGAAGCCATTGTACTGTTCTCGTGCGGCTCGTGCGGTTTATTAAACTTTCCGCGGGCTTATTAACCGCGAATTGATTCCAATTGCAACATTAAATCGATCGTCAAGAAATCATTGATTATTTGACTGCGGGTTTCACGCGTTTATGACAAAAATTGGTAGATGAAAAGCAAAACAGTACGAACATTTAGAGTATAAACATACTGTTGTATCGTTACTAATTCACTAAAATCATTGAAACGAGCAACAAACGCCTATGCAGCTTTACCCTGCAATTAGTGCAGATAATTTTTCTTTTGCTCAAAAAGCGCAGTCTATTGATTATTATCAGTTACCATCATTTTGCATTGAAAATAGGAAACTAGCTGTGCGGATTTCGTACCGCGAACCTTCTTAAAATTGTGATAGATACTAGATTCACTTTCAGCTGAATTCCGACGGAACGAAGTCTTTCACTCATGTTGACCACTTCTAGTAATGTACACATGTTCCTCTCAAGGTCCGCGTTCTTCGAGTAATCGCTGAAGCGACTGATTATTTTGCTCGGAACTAACATATAAAAGGAACAGTAGTACAAATAAACTTCGAGCGATAACAAGGGGGCCGGAAGACGTTCGCGTAACCGTTTGGTTTAGGGTCATGCCGGACCCGATCCGGTGGGCGAGGGTTAACCATCGGCAAGGATCGTGAAAGGGCGAGCTGCCGGAATGATCGATACGCATCGAGTGACGCGCGGAAGCGATCGGCAGCGTTGAAAGACCGAAAGAACCGGTGGAGCGAAGACGCAGAGGAGGCCCTCTCGGCCGTTTACGATCGGCGAACACGCAGAGTGCGAAGCGGAGAGGGCCGTCCATCTGCCTCGCAGCGCGTCATTTGGCACGCTCCGAGGAATATCCGGAGAAACAATGATGCCTGCCGAGTCATCGGGTTTAACAGTACAGGTGCCAAACGGTCGTGGATCGCGGCGGTGGTTAACGGCCGGGCAGCAGCCAGTCGACCGAGGTCCGAGCCAATATTCGCCGGTTGATTATCATGAACCGCGCGACTCGGCTCGGCGACGGAAACGTTCGATTGTGCTGCGGGCCGTTATGGGGGGATGGTGGGGTGGACGAGAACGATCGTTCGCGTTCTCGCCACAAAAGAAGCTCGTTTCCACTCGATGAATCTCGGTGTACGAGGTCCCGGCACGAGGGGCACGAGTTTATTCGAGTTTATTCGCAGCGGACCGAGGCGAGGGTGGCGCGGAGAAAGAAAGAGAAAGAGAAAGAGAGAGAGAGAGAGAGAGAGAGAGTAGAGACTTGGTTCGCAGCGGCCCGATGAAAGTAAACCACTCGGCAAAAGCCGCGCAAAGGCGTCTTCAAAGTTTCCCGTTCGGCTGCCGGTTTAACTTGATCGGAACCGCTGGCCGCGCGCGCCGTACAGCCGCGAGAGCAGCCCGTGTCCTTCTTAACCTTCGCGAGCGAAAGTTCCTCGACGATAGATCCCGCGCGGCATTCAGAGTCCCGGAATTATGAAACCTTGTTCGCCGCCGGTTATATTTATATTTGCCGGCTTGCATTCGTAAACAGCTGCGCGCCCTTATCTTCCGCGTACAGAAATTCGTCGAGAAAGAAAGAGAGAGAGAGAGAGAGAGAGAGAGAGACCAACCCCGGTAAAGAACGGGGTGAGCAAAGAGCAAATGAGCATTTATATCCTCCTTTCCCGCGGATATAAATAAATAGCCGCTCGAAGTAGGTTCTCCACAGTAGCGTTCATGCGCGCTCGCAACTTTTCCCTCCGGTTTCCCTGCTCGTATTGTGTCCGGCAAAAAATGGTGAATCATGGTGGCCGTTCGCCGGGCACGCTTCATAAATCCCGGAAGTTTCGGCGAACCGCGAGAGAGCATGCGCGCGCGTGCTCGGACCATTTAATGCGTCCAAAGTTCGAGACAAAGGGTCGCGTGTACGCGGGCTAGTTCTCGCGCATGGGGTTTGGATTGGTGAATACATACACACACACACACACAGCCGAAACCGCTGCTGGTTTTCGGTTGGTTCCAGCGTGTCTACCGATCGAGTCGCGAAACACGAGCCAAAAAACGACCTCGCCGTTGTTTCCATTTAGGGATGTCATTAGAGGCGGTTCGGTAATCCGCGCGCGCGAAACGGGATGGAACTAGCGAGTCGCCGGTCTATTCGGCTGGCAACGCGCGCGTGGGCTGTTGGGAGGGGTGGCGAAACGGTGTGGGAACCATCGAATGGGGAAGGATATTTCGCGGATTTTAATTAATGCGGTTCATCTTTGTTTCTTTCAGACGAGGCAGCCGGCGGAGTCGCGCGTCTGCGAGAAATTCAGGCTTCGACGGAGGTGCGGGAGGAAACGGCAGTGGCAGCAGCAGCAGCAGCAGCAGCACCCCCCCTGTTGAAAGAGTGAAAAGAGGGAAAGAGAGAGTGAGAGGGAGGAAATGCGACGAATCTCGGTTCGTCATTAAGGGAGAAGCAGCAACCCTTTGTAGGTGAAACGTCGGGGGAAAAATCGAACTTGTTTCCGACAGGCTTGTGTGTGTGTGCATCGTCGTCGCCCGACTGTTTCCGGTTACAGCGACGCGTCGCCCTTCCTCCCCCGAGAGTCGATGCAAAACGAGGACCGAACCGGAGCCTAATCACTCGTCCTTGACAGACAACGAACCTTTTTTTCCGTGGGCGAAACGCCGGCCTAATCGATGTTAAATGGCATAAGGTCGATCGGTAAACGAGACCGTTTTCCACGACCGGAGGATAAAAACAGTGTCTGTTCTCCGTCCTCTGCGATCCGTCTCCTCCACCCTGCCTAGACCCGAGGACTCGTAGAGCGACAAGCAAGAGAGAGAGAGAGAGAGAGAGAGAAAGGGGTTTGGCCAGGCTTGTTGTCGAGGAGAGAAAAAGAGTGAGAGAAAAGCAGAGAGCCAGGCAACTATTCTAGGGGGCAAGAAAAGCGCCGTTGGGTCTCCGGCGCTTCCGGAAGGGTCTCGCGACCTGGAGCAGGAGCAGGAAGAAGAGGAAGTGGCAGGAGGAGGAGGAGGCGGTGGTAGCGTTGAAGCTGGAGGAGTCGGGAAGCGACGAGGGTGGTTGCGCGTCGTCGTCGTCGCGTGACGTGCGGAAAGAGCAGACGAACCGTGGAGGAGGCATGAGGAGGAGAGAGTGACGACGCTGCCGGTGCTGCAGCCTCGCACAGATCGTGAGAGGACCGGCGGCCCCACGGTGGGGCTGCGATAAGAATGGCCCCCTTCAATATGGCGGGCGTAGCAGGCCTTCTAGCCACCTGCGCCGCCGCTGCTGCTTCCGCTGCCCACCTTCTGCCGTTGCTGCTGTTGCTGATCTGCCCGCGAGGGACCCACGCCGAACAAGGTAAGACCCTCCATCCTCTTCTTTCACCCTACAGCTTCATTCAAAATCGGGCCGCCGAATCTTGGCTCGCTTGCTGTCCAATCGCTGTTCTTCTCTTTTCGGAAACGTGGCCAGTCACGATGTCAATTGGATACATGGTCTACAGTGCACTGATAGCTCCCAGAAGCTTTTATCTTGGAGCCACATCAAGCTCTCGATATCCATCGTCGTTGAAGTAATTCAATTTCAGAACAATTATCGGAACGGTGACAATACCAAGGAGAAAGTAGTACCCTCTGCTTCAACCCAAACACTTCCATTATTATCGCGTTAACTGCCGAACAATCATCCCCAAAAAATCCAACGAAATCAAAGCAAATTGTTACAATAAAAACTGCAGAGTTGAATATTAGTACAGTGATTGCTTCTTGTACTCTTCTAGATTGTACAAGTGGTAATGAAGTTCGATTCAAGCAACTTCGACCAAAAATAATTGTTAAAGGTGAGGAACTGTGTCATCCATATATGACCGACATGGCATTCAACGTGTTAAAGAATAAGCCCCTGTGATCGTTTGTCGCAGAGCTCCGTTATAAACGTGCGCTTAGTCGCGCGACATTAACGGAAGAGTGTCTACTTGTTCTTTCTGTGGGGAGTGGGTGTGGCCTGCCTTCGGTGGGCGTGGCTTAGTTGCCCTCGACGCTTTCACGGAGCCAGAACAGCGCTCCGCAGGGCAGTTCTAGCAGTGTAACAGCGCTATACGGCAGTTCCCTGCAATCTCGTGTTTTCTTTCAAGCCTATCGAGACACGCCTCGGATATGTCCCCTCTGATTTCAATAAAATTTAGCTCGACGAGTCTGTGTCTGTAATTATTGTAGATACCGATCCATCAATCATCCGGACATATTTCGTTGAAATCAAAGAGGGCCAGTTTCGTCGCAGTCCCGGCAAGACCATGCTGTGCTCTCGCCGCGCCAATTATAGACGTTGGCGAGACACTTCCGGTAGATCGAGAGGATAGCCGACGGTGTTCGCGTTGGATCGAGCTGTACAGGTTGCGCCACGCTCTCTATCCAGGGATCATCAACCGAGATGATAGTCCCGGACGACACCTCGGGACACGATACACCGATGCGATTGCAACTTCCTTCTGTATACTTAGCCAGATGCATCGATTAAGTCGTACGCGCGCAACCAGACGTACCCCGGGACTATTCCGCTTGGAAAGTCTCTCAGGATAGACGGGCTGGGCTCTCTGCGCGCAGCAGCGTTTCCAGTTGTTCCGCGGGCGACGTAATTGCTAGCCTCGCCGAGAGAACTAGTTCCTACGCTTCCGAGATACGTCCCCTATTTCTTCCAGCCGATCCGAGACGAGCCCCGATAGATTTGCTCGATATCGCTGGATCTGCCGTAAATAACTTAATTAGCGTTGCGCGGACGAGTTTTACCGTTCGGACCGATTGCACGCGGTGGGCCAGAGTCGTAAAAGGCTGGGCAAAATTCATAGTTAAATATACGTTGTCAATCGTACGCTGAACGGTCTTAGAGGAAGTGGAATTTAATTCTGGAATTGCTAGAATATGAAAGATAATACAACGTAATATACAATGAAAAAATACATATGAATGATGATACAGGGAAAGAAATCACAGTAGAATACGATTTTAAGAGTCGGACCCGCGACGAAGAAGATTGCCTGCGTGAATTACAAGGAAGGAGACGTATATAAACATTGAATCCTTCTGAAAACAATGCAACACTAAATTCATCTAACGTTCCTTCTATTTTGTGTCTCTACTAATTTTTCCTATAAATGTATATAATCCGCAATCTGTTGACGACTGATACGTTCTTCCAAGAGAGTATCTACTGTGCGCTGTTTATTTAACAGATGCGATCGGGTACAACGTTATCGTGCCCGGTGCAGCGTATCTCAATCGAGTAGGAGCTCACGAACGGACCTAATTTCAACTTGTTCCACGACACGGCTATTTTATGGAAACGGCACGTCGCGGCGAGGCGCGGCGCGGCGCGCGGGTTCAGCGGCTCGAATCTCGAAGTTAGCACCGCGCGACGATCGTTAAATATTGCTCTCGGGGACGGTTGTTGCTTGTTCGATCGGAATTGGCCTCGGCCTCGGTACCGAGTCGGCGCGCGTTTTAGAAACGCGATTATCCCCCGGCTGCTAACGCAATGATCCCGAGATATTGCTGTGTATCGTTGAGATTAGCCAGGGGTTTCCGTGTGTTTGCCGACTCGCGCGCGCTCGCACGCTCGCTCGCTCGCGCGGAGGAATCGATATGCATCGATATGCAGGTTCGGCGTGCTCCCTGCTTCATCGAAGATGCAGGGAATCAAGCTCCGCCGAGGGAAACTCGGTCGATGTTAGCCAAGACTATATAGAACCCTCGAACGTACGCGACTTAATCGGTATTCTCGTAGCCTAGTGCGGCGATATTTGCCGAGAACTCGATCTGTACTCTGTCGAATATTTACTCGTCCCGAGAAAACTCGCCTGGAGAGAATTTCTCTTGGCGGTGGCTGGCTCCGAGGGAGCTGACTCCGAACTCTCTGTCTCTTCTCCCTCTTTCTCTCTCTTCTTCTTCGATCGTTTCACGGCGAACGGGACAGACGAAGAAAGAATACATACAGAGATATCGTTCGGCTCGCGAACGCGCGCCGATAGGGGACCAAAGGGCTCGTACTTACGGCGGTACACGGATTTTTTAGCATCGTCGATTCAGCAGCCAGGGCTCCTTCCACGGTACAGGTTGTCTCCGTGATCGCTTTTTAACGATCGGACCGCGTGGACGACGGATGTGTCATGGTCTATAACCGCAAGAGGAGAGCCGGAGATTTATTCGAGCGATGGGAAGAATGGGGCTTTCTCTCTCTATCTCCCTCTCCCTCTCACGTGGTTGGCTTTAAACCCCGAGTTCCTACGGTGATCGTCTTCTCGGACGAGCTACCCGGAACGTTTTCCATATTTATGCCGAAAAGAAGATCCCTGGCGCCCCGGGGTCCGGGATAGAGGGGTCCGTCCGTCTCCGCCAACCCCTTCATCCCTCTTCGGGCCGGTGGAATAACGATAATTTCGTAATGTGGGCCAATCTTCCGAATTGCGGGATCGTTCGAGGTGTGCCGGTAGTTAGTGCCGCGGCATTAAAAGGGGATCATTTCGGCGCGCGTTCTCCGGACGGAAAGGAAAGAAGGCTAGGGTCGGCTGCGAGGTGGGGGGGGGGGGATACTCAGAGCGAGATAGAGCGACGCCTCCCCGAAATTGACCGGCAAACTCAGCGGGGCCTGTTTACTCTACGTGAGCCGATTTCTAGATGAACGGTGTTTCTCCTGGTGGTTGCGCGGACGCGATATAGGCCGGTAGTCGAAGCGAGGCGAGGCGAGGGTGTTCTCGCGTTCCGCCCGTAGATTCTCATCACGGACACTGTTACCATTTTGAAAAACCGAGCGGAGCGATTTCATCAAATTTTAACGGCAATCCAACCCCGTCCGGAAGCTGCCCTCCTTACGAAACGGCTTCGCACTTATCTCGAGATAGTTTCAAGATTTTTTTCGTCAGATTATAGCTGCCGCCTCTCTCTCTCTTTTTCTCTCTCTCTCTCTCTCTCTTTCTCTCTCTTACTCTATCTTAGTCTCTTCCCCATCTCAGACTGCTTGGCTGGTGAATAATCTGCCGGCAAGTTCCTGCACGATGCACACCCCCGGGAGTTTCCTCTGTACGTAACGCGTTTAATGGAACTTCCCAAGGATACGCGTTCCCGGTGGACCGTGTCTGCGCAATAGAGACGGCTAACTCGGTTTCCTTCGACCTGCACGAAACCCGAGCTCCTCGTTACCCTCGCCTATTGGATATCTCGGCTCATGCCTCGCTCTCCTCGACTTCTCCCGTTATATCTCTGAATTTCATTCTTCGACCGGATCCCGACCAGAGAGAGAGAGAGAGGGAGAGAGAGAGAGACTACTCGTATTACCGTATCTGCTGGTGGACTCGTAAACACCGATCCTCCTCGACGATAAACTCTCCGCGGCCGAGGCGAATTTGTCGAGCCAACAGTTTTCTAACCCGGACCCGATCCTCGCTTCCGCTTCGGACGTTTGAAAATTTAAAGCCGTCCAATGGGAACTAGAAGGAGGCGGGGGGATAGAGGGATAGGAGAGAGTTCCCTTTGGACCCCGGAATCGGTTCGATGCGCAAAATCAATTTCTACCAGCGGACAGCAGGACGCGCGCCGAGCAGAGCAGGGCATAGCCGAGCCGAGCAGAGCTGCGCCTGCTGGATATGTGTCTTTGGCTCCTTCACATCGAACAGAGTCGAGCTCCCTTCCTCTCTCTCTCTCCCTCTCTCTCTCCCTCTCTCTCTCTCTCCTCTCCTCGGAGGGTTCGAACGCAATAACACGCCGCTCGAAACTCGATTACTTTCTGGAGCGGCGAGCAGGCTACTATTCGAACCGCCACGGTTCGTTCGGTACGTGGACTCGCTTAGGGCTCGATTACCCTGCGCGCTGCCTCCACCCTCTCGAATCCCTCCTTTCCACGAATTCCCTTTAACCGTGGACCGTAACGAAACCCCCGGCGAAACTGGCGGATCGTCTAATGCGATTTCACGCGACCAAGTGCTCCGTCTGTGTGTACAGCAAATGGGAACAGAAGTCCGACGAATCTCGTTTGCGCCCGTCAATTTCTCGCGATCGCGGAACCTGGCAATTCCTCCTATATCTGCAAGAGGAGAGGTTTCCCAAAGGCGACCAAAGGCGATCGGAAGAAGAAGACGAGAACCGGTGGAGGACGAGAGAAGAGGAAATCGAAGGAAACGCGTCGCGGTCAGGGGTCTGTGTAGACCGAGAGAGAGAGAGAGAGAAAGATCGCGCGACGATCCGGTAAGAGCGGGAGCCGTAGCAGGAGCAGAGAGAAGCAGCACGGGAGAAGTCTCGGGAGCAGGTCGAGAGAGCGATGCCAGGGAGGCAGGCAGGCTTTCCTCTCCCGAGCAAACTCGATTGCCTCCACGAAAAGGCAGAAAGACTCGTTCGGAGGCTGCGGTGGGTTCGAGACTCTCGGCTGCTCGGTTCCACACTCGTTCCTCCCGTCGGGTTCCCTCTTTCTCTGGCGTTCCCCTCGGCCCCGGGTGTCGGTGGTTCTCTCGCTTCGTCCCTGCTGGCTATATCTCCTCGTTTCTCTCTCTTATTCTTAGACCACGGGGCCACGGTGAGTAAGAGACGCGGCAACGCCGCAGGAATGCCCGGCCAGCCCACCGCGTGCATACCTGTACAGCCTACTACTCCAGGTCCAGGCCCCGGTCGTACGAAGCCTGGCAGCATCCTATCGAGCTGACAAGGACGGACTGAAACTTGCCCCCTGCCGGTTGAGCGACGAAGACCTAGTCGGCCGGTCGACCAGCCAGCCAAGCAACCAGCCATCCAGCCATCCAGCCATCCAGCCAGCCAGCCAGCCAGCCAGCCAGCCAGCCAGCCAAGCAGCCAGCCAGGCAGCAGGAACGCCGGAAAGAGAAAGCAAGACGGAGCAAGCACACGGGCCCTCTGGTGCGTGCTGCTGCTGCTGCCGCGCGCGGCTCGCTCGCCGCGACGTGTTTGCGTGCGCTCCGCTGTCTCTTCTCACGGCAGAGAACGCCGTACGTGTGCCCGTTCGTGAGTTCGTGTCCTTTTGTACGCGCCTACGGGTGCGCGATCCCGCGTCCATGCTCGCGGACCGAGCGTGCACCACCGACGGCCGACCAACACCGCGCGCGCTCGGTTCCTCAAACGGCCAGGTGTGTGCGTGCCTCCTCTCTTGTCTGTTGCTTGCTTGCCCGCTTGCTTACCTGGCTGGGCTAGCTGGCTGGCTGGCTGGTTGGTTGGTTGGTTGGTTGGTTGGTTGTGAGTGCGTGCGAGCCTGCGTTCGCGCGAGCAAAAGATCACACGAACGAATGTAGGCTACTCTCTCATTGACCGAGCCCGAGAGAAGTATGGCTCTCGCCGCGCGAGCGAACGAGACGGAGACACTCGCCGCGCACGGAGAGAACGGGACGAGGAGAGAATTCCGACCGATCCCGCCGCCCGCCTTCCGATCGAGACTATTCTCCGCGAGGAAACCGCCGACTGTTCGTTTATCCTCTTCACAGCCGCGATCCTCTCGATCGACTCGGCAGCCGAGAACCGAGCCGAGAGTCGAGCCGACTCGGCCGCCAGGAATTTTCGAAGCGGTACCGCGCCGGTACCGAGGTACAGTTACCTTAATCCCAAAGGGGACCGATTGTATTTCATTCTCGGCTCTCTGTCTTTCGCTTTCTCCCTTCCTCTAGCTCTATATACATCTCTCTCTCTCTCTCTCTCTCTCTCTCTCTCTCTCTCTCTCTCTCTCTCTCGCAGGTCTTTTTCTGACGCGTTTCGCAGTTTCGAACTCGTACGAGTTCCCGCGTCCCGATATTTCCCTGTTCGCTTGTCGCCTGGTTCGGCTCGATTTAAATTTTTCGATATGCCTCGGCCGTCGCCGCGGCGCAATATTCGTTTCTCGCCTCTCGCCACCGGGTCACAAAGGTGCGGTATAACTGGCCCGATTAAAAATCAATATTTCCGCCGGGTGGAAACGACCCGGCCGGATCCGACATAACCGCGTCCTTCGCTTTTTAATGCCAATCTTATTTGGTTTCGGGGCAATAGCCATCAGCTCCCGCCGCAATCCGTGCAATCGACAAAAGGGAGTCGTCATCGGCGGTCCCTTTGCCCCCGAGAGACAGGAAGGGAGAGAGAGAGAGACAGACAGACTCGGATCGTCCTGCGGGCGACTCGATCCGCGGTCGACAAATGGGATCCTTTGGGTTCCCGGAACGTCGAAAAAAAAAAAATTGGCGTGTGTCAGATCGGCCGACCGATCCCGGGAAATTCCGGTATTCTCCCCAGCTATTGCTCCACGGTTTACCCTTTATTGCTAGACCGGTTGGGCAGAAACCACTCGTCCCAGACGCAGGCTACCCTAGATGGTCGCTTTTTCGGTGAACCGATGTCGAAACAATCGGGAATCGTCTCGACGAACTTCCATAGATGATTTTTCGGAATTGCAACCCATGCTTCTGTGATAGATCGAATTGAATTCAAAAAGAGGAATATTTGAACAATTTCTAACTATCCTGTGACAATTTTTACATAAGAGGTGAGACAATTTTTAAGAGAGGCACTTCTCTCGTGTAATTACGGCTAATTATAATCCATCGTCGCGACAGTATTACGATTTACATGCTCGTGCCGCCTGGAGCTAAATAGAAAAACTCAGCTCCAGGTAATCACATAAAAGAAGTGCAAAAGATTTTGAACAACATACTATCTTCAATGAAATGCTGTAACCATGATGGTTGTAAAATCTAAATGTGAAAGTTCGTCGAACAAGCGTTAAAGCCATTTCTCGAGTGTGTTCTGTAACAAAGTATGACCATTTCTGGAGCCCGTAAGAAGGTTGTGCGATTTTCGGGGTCGAGGCGTAGCTTCTGTGATTTCCTGAGCGTCGATATCGCAAGCTCGTTACCGAAGCCCGAGCTTCTCTCGGAAAAATCGGTCACGGGATCGCGGACATCGGCGACGTCTCATCGCTCCGTGGGAGCACCGAGTGATTCCGTTTCCTGTTGGACGTTGGAGGTCAGGGAAGATCTATTCGCGGGATATCGCCGCGATTTCAGGTACACTTCTCTGTCTCTCTCTCTCTCTCTCTCTCTCTCTCTCTCTCTCTCTCTCTCTCTCTCTCTCTCTCTTGCGGCACGGCTCTCGCTGGCTGGCAGGCGGGTACAGAGTAGTCAGGCACTCTGTTAGGCTCGGGCATGTAACGCGGAGAAAAAGAGCCGCGCGATGCTGGGCGTGTGCGTAACCCGGCGCAAAACGAGCATCGCGCGAGACGAAACGCGATATGCACGCACCGGGAACACGAGTGAGCATAAATTTTAATCGCCGAGAAAAATCTCGAGCAGGAGGGACGAAGAGAGCGGTGCCGGCCTGCCGGGCTGGATAAGGAAAGGAGGAGACGGGTATAGAGATATATAGAGAGGTTAGGTATGCCGACGAGTAAAACGCCTCTCGAATAGCGGGGCTCCAAGTACGAGAGCCAGCGACGAGCATCGAACGAGGAGAGCCCGTATTACGTGTTTCTCGCTTTCTCGAGATCTCTCCTCTCCGCTCTTCTCCGCTCTTCTCCGCTTCGACCGCCAGAATTCGCGCGATCCTTGCTCCGCGAGAAGAACTTTCCTTGGCTCTGGTCCCGAGACGGTCTGAGACGTCGGGATAGGGGATCACCGTCGATTTTCCCGCCGGGTGAGATCGATGTCTGCTCTCCTAGGTTTCTACTCGCGCCCGGCGAAACAGCTCCGAGAGAGCTCGGAGCCAGTGCAGTGCAGTGCGGAGCGGTGCGGAGCGGTGCGGCGAGGGCGGAGTTTTTAATATCGTTTACCGTATTCCTCAGGTAGTCGAATTCCCGCGGAATTTAATTTCCACGGAAGCCCAAGGTGCAGCGAATATTTCACCGGACGGACACCTCCGATTCGCAGGGAAATAACGGGGACGCGGCGAGGAGAAACGTTCCCTGAACGCGAAGCGTTGCGAACCTGTGCGGAGCGGCGCGGTGCGGTGCCGGCGTCTATCCGAGCAGATATCGGTACAACGTTTCGCGTTAGGTATTCTTTGCCGGTTCGCACCCCCGTTTTCCCGTCCCTTCGCCCAACCCCCCGAACCCCTTTTATCCAGTTTTGTCTCTCGCCCGCTTTTCTTCGATCCCTCCGCCGCCGCCACGCCGCCCGTAAAGTCTCTCGAGGCGTCGCGACGAGGGCGTGAGCGTCGGCTGGTTACATTTCCTAGCAGACCATTATTTCTCTCTTACACCCACGCCGTGCCCTGGCGGCTCACGGACGCAAGAGAACACACGCGGAGGGAAGGACCGCGCGCAGACACCAGAGAGGGAACGAAAATGCGAGAGCAAGGGAGAACCAGCACGCCACCAGACTGCATTTTCTCCCTTTTTACCCCTGCTGCTACTACTACATTACCTTTCCCGAGCAAGGGAGTTAGGAGGGTGTCTCGCTGCATATTAATGAAAAAATTTGTGACTTCCCTCCGTCATCCGGCAGCCGCATCCGCGAGAGCGCGACATCCACGAGAAGAAGGGATTTCTTTCTCTACCTGCCTCTCTGCTGGATTCTCTCTATCGGCTTCTCTGCCTCTGCCGCGACTCTCTCGCCCGCGATAAATGAACGAGAGACCCGTCTCGTCTGCTTCTTTACACTCCCAAAATATTCTTTAACCTGCCCGAAATCCACGGTTTCACCGTATTCGTTCTCTCACCCGCGAACCTACGTTCTAAGTTACAATCGAACGACGCGCCAACGTATTGCGGAACCGTGATTGTCTGACTCATCGATCAAGGTGACAAGAAAGAAATACAGTGATTTCTGTATATATGTCGCCAAGGACTGTGAGAAGTCACGAAGTTCGAGAGTCCTCGGACGCCGAGGAGTGTAAACATAACACGGCTCCTGCACGGTACACGACGCTGACAAGAACCGTGTTGTTGACATAAATCGAGAATTCATTGTACTAGGTTACACTGCATTTTCGGTCGCATGAGACGCAGACTGAAGCTTTCGCTTGTTCTACTGCGTTTTTAATGCATCTTGTCTACAAGAAACATCTCCGAAAATATGTTTGGAAAAATTCATAAACAAAGCAGCGAATAGTCGTAAATATCATCAACTATACAGTTTTAAGAATGGCCCGTCGTCCGGGGGTTAATACATTGGTGGCAATACTGAATGGTACAGCGAACTGTGTTTCTTCGCTTCTCGCATTCGACGCATCCTGGACAGAGGGTCAAAAGTATCGAACCTAATTGGGAAATCTGGGAAGGTTCCGCTGACAGTGATTTTATTGGCCGATCGTATACGATTTCTGGTCGGATCGCTTATGCGAGTTTATGTAGCTCCGCTATCTTCACCGATTCTCTCTCTCTCTCTGTTCCACTGTGCTCGGTTTTCCGTTTCCCGATCCCGCTGCATCGATAGCTCGGTTATCTGATCGAGCGATCGAGCATCGCCCCTTTTCCTGTGTCGATTCACCGTTCCCCGAATCCGGGGAATCATCGTTTATCGTTTTGCGATGTCCGCGCGGATAAGGCTCCTCCGAGGACGTATCGCGTCATTTCGGGGCCGCGTTATCGGTCTCCGGACGTCTCCCGGTGGTTTCGCGACGATCCCGATCGGCGGAGCTCGCGGCCTTGGATAACGAGAATGTCCCCGCTGCCACTTTCCCTGTCGGACGCTACGTGGAAACGTGGTTCCGAAGAGCCGCGGAAGACTTTCCGTCGGCGACTGGCAACGTTCGCCGCGAAGAAGAACATCGTCGAAGAAAAGGAAGAAACGGGCAGATAAGAAAATAGTGGAAGAAACCACGGGAGAGCAGCAGCCGCAGCCGCAGCAGCAGCCAGTGTGTTTCCCGGTATACGTCACAGCCAATAGAATTTTACGAGGCGAGATAACCCAAGGCTGTTTTTCGTCCCATTGTACCCGGAGGCGACCATTAATAATACAGGTAGTTCGAGGCCGGTGATAATATGGCAGACTGCCGTCGAGAGGAATATAGGCGGCGGTGCGGCGAAGAGAGAGAGAGAGAGAGAGAGAGAGAAAAGTGGTAAAAGGGATCCCTAAATTTTCCCTTTTCCGAGATAAAGCGTTCCTTTCTTTCGCTTCTTGCCACCTATGCCCTGGTCCTCCTCCATCGTTCGGGCTTTTCGTCCACCTCTTTCTTCCTCTCGTCCCGTAACCTGGCCAGGATAGGTCTATTAGCCCTGCTGGTGGCTTTTACGACCAGCCAACTACCGTTAGTTTCGCTTTTCGTTCGCGTTCAAGCTCGTATTCGCGCGCCGCTGCCCGGAGTTCCTCCTGGCGCGCTCTGCGCGCCGCGACGCCCATTTTCTCCACAAAATCCAACTCTTTTCTCGTTTTTTGTGACAAGGATTTGCTGTAAACCGAAGACAATCGTACACGGAGAAACACTCTCCGTATTACCGTCGCTTGACCTTGACTCCCGAGGCGGTCGCAATAATGTATGCGATAAGATTCTTATTCTCAGCTTAAACGTTATCTTATCTATAAGTATCACGGAATCTCTGACTCATTTAATTCTCGTACGCTTCTAAAAAATGGCTGCACAAATGACTCTCGGATAATCCTTCACTCATTTTTGCCTTTTTTATTTTTGTCCACTGAGCAGACACAGTACGCGTCATCCTTCGGCGACCTTGTTGGCAAGACAAACGCTATGCTTTGTTCGCGTATGAAAAACTTGATGATAAATAGACTGTGGATTTTATGCATTTGTAGCAAGGACAACTTATTGAAAGACTTTAAGGGTATCGATTTGCTATTTTCAGCTTGTTCAGGTTATTAAAGAAGGAAAGAAATGTTTGCTCGGTTCCAATTCCTTGCAATTGGTGTAGGTAATTTTTATGTTAATAATGGTAAACGACGGTTCGCCCCTCGATTGCGGTAACCATCCTCTCGGAGATCTAATGATTCCATAGATGCGTACGCCGACAATGCTCCGCGCGGAAAGAACAAAGAAACCGTGAGCGCCGTTGTGTAGAGCGTTGTCGCGCCGCCTTGCTGGGGGGAAATTAGCGAGTTTCCCAGGAAATCGGGCATTAGAGATAGCGCGCGAACGTAATAAGCTTGTACAAGGTTCGGGAACAAATGGAATGCCCAGATCTGGCTCGGCGAAGGCCTCGCGAGCGCTTCGGAACGAGTTTGATACCGTGGCTGCGCGACGTCGAGCGCAGGTGTACGTCCATGTGTTTCCAAGGTAGCATAATGGACCCGCGTTTAGGTTGCCGACGACGACGACGACGCTCGATACTAGACTTATTCGGCAGCGAATTTCCACGACGATCGCTAAGTCTGCACCTTCGCGAAACCTTCTCTCACCTGCTCCGCTTTGCTTGCGTTTCCAACCTTGTTACCTTTTAAAAATTCCTAACGTGGAAGAAAGGGCTCAGCTTATTGCGTATTTCATTGGGAATTGAACCTTTGACTTGTCGGGCAGCTTGCAGAATTCGTAGAAATGTGACTCTTTGCACTGAAATATCAACTTTGAAACGGTACCAAAAATTGACATGGGGTTGTTTAAAACAACTGTTACATTGTTGGATTTTGCAGGCTTTCTTTCATTGACATGCAGCGGAAAAGAGTGATACACGAAGCCGTTTAATGCAGAGAAGTGATGCTTGTCAGAACAGTTAATCATTGGATAATGATTCATTATTAATGAGAACTTAGGTACAAGTTCTGTAAAACGCAATAATATCGAAGTGTGTTACTGAAGGTGGTATTACACCAAACATACATTGACAAACACCAATTTTGCATTAGCCGGCACGTATGTAGAATAGGACTATCGTAGGGCAGAAGAAATTGTTGTTTCGTGGTCGAAATTTTGGTTGGGCGATAAAGGAGCTTCGAGTGGAAAGGGATAAATGATATGCTGTGTGCCCTATAGTATGCTCTTTGCCTTAGGGTCTGTTTAGATTACCCTGGGGGCAAATAGCGTCAGAGAAGTGGGGTTGGTTTCAATCTTGCGATAGAAGACTGCCCATCCTGCTCTTCCTAGAGCCCATGTCCTTAAAAATCTAGCTTCGAAGAGCGCGATAACTTTTTCTCTCTTTACTTTTCAAGCTCCACAATGATTGACCGCGGATCTTTATCTTGCTCTTCCTAGAGCCCATATCCCTAAAAATCGAACTCTGAGGACTACAATCATTTTTTCCTCGTATCCTTCAAGCTGTACAATGATAATAGAGTGCTTCTTAGCTCCTCGATGAAAAGTAGGCGTGGTTTCGTGGCTCCAAGCTTCAACAGAGCCCCAAGCAGTGCCCCACGGGGCAACGGTTCCAGCAAACGATGTAATCGTGTGAAGTTGGCAGCGTGTTCGTAAGACCTCTCGCTAGTTTGATTGGAAAAAAGGTGATTCGGGGAGCGTCGGAGTAATAGGAGCGAGGATTCACGCATACATACCGCGGCGAACGATAGCATCGCGCGCGGATTATATTTTTCAATTATGATAATACCCGAGCGAACAGGGCCAACGAGCGATCTCCGCTCCACCTCTTGCTCCTCGCGCTTGGCTCCACCTTCCGCAGGCCGGTGGTCCCCCGCGCCGTGATTCGCGAATAGCAAATTGCAAATGTTCGTAATCCTCGTGAGATCGTGACAGCGGTCGGTGGCTGTGCGGCGCGGCGGCACAGCTCGATTCATCTTGTTCCGGTCGTTTCTGTCCGCGGTAATTATTTTCAATTCGACCGTCTAGGCCGCGGGGAGGGAAGAAACGAGAGCTCCGGCTCGGGAGAAAGGCGATTGAATTAAGGCGCCGCGATATGGACGAGATATCTAGGGCGCGCGACGCTCCCTCCACGGGATTACGATCGTGACTTTTCTCTGGCGGCGCGAGAACGACTGTCAGAGATCGAGAGAGAGAGAGAGAGAGAGAGAGAGAGAGAGAGAGAGACGAGCGCGCGCGGTCCGCTGGGGTCACGCAAATGGAGCCCTGAATGGTAAACTCGAACGTGAAACGAAACGAGATAAGTTATGCGCGCGCGGATGACTCAGGTTTCTCGTTATTTCGGATCGTGTCGTAAAATCTCCGGCTTAACAACACGCGCGGGAATATACCCCGTGCCGCTCCTCGTCGCTCGGAATTAAAAGATTCCTGCCAGCTGGAAGGGACCAAGGGAAGAGGCGCAGAGAGAGAGAGAGGGGGGGGGGGCAAAGAAAGAGAGAAAAGGGGAGGAAGGACCGGGCGAACCCGCAAATATTTCCTACGAAGTCTTTGCTAATGAACTCTCCGGCCGTCGTTCGTCGCCCTCGTCGCGATGATTAACGACTCCTCGAAGGAATCGAGAAGCCTTCGACCTCGCGGATCGATCCTCTCGAGCACAGCCGTCGTCCGCCGGAATTTCGGTATTTCTCGATCGCGCTTCCGCGAGCATTTCGAGAAACGATTTGTCCTCCGGCCCCGTTATCCCCGAACGCGCGGTAAGAGCCAGTGAGTCAGAAGCTTCGCCGGAACCATTACGTTTAATACCTAAATGATAAAGGCTCGATGAGCTGTCTGTGCCGCGCGCGATCAAAACGCTCGCTGTCCCGAGTTCGATTACACAGAAATTCCTGTTGCGGCGATCGTAGAAAGGACACTTTTGATTCGTCGCTCGGAGAACGCGGGGGAAAAAATGAAGTGGAAGATAGTAGCAGGGGAGGAAAAATATTCGTAATCAGTCCGGGCGGTCGTAAAAAGGAGAATAATGAGTGACCCGCTAATAAAATAATTATAATATTGGGAGGCCAGTAATAGATTCTCGGAACGCATTAACCGGTCGAGATAAATCGCGGTCGCGCAGGGTGTATGGCGTGTATACACCGAACACGGAGAGTACGAAAGAAAGAAAGAGCGAGAGAGAGAGAGAGAGAGAGAGAGAGAGAGAGAGAGAGAGAAAGAGGAGATTGGTGTGTAACGAACATGAGCGCACAGCCGCTACGGGACACACAGATTCCTGTGTGTGTCCTCGCCGCCGCGCGTAAGACGGTATAGGTTCTGCTCTCTTTTTCTCTCTCCCGATGTATCTCTCTTCGTCTCTCTTCGTTTCTGAGAGAGTTGCACGCAGGCAGCGCGTTCGAGCGCAAGATCGTGCACGTTGCAGCGGCGTGTGCGATCGCGAGTCGCCAGCCTCGGTCGCGCATGGTAGCGAGGAACGTGTCGATGTCTAATATTCTCGGTATGTGAAATTACCTTGCGGCATAAATTGCCGATCGGACAGGTGGCCGACAAATGGACTCGAGAAAACGGGCACACGCTTGCTCGCACATCGATGGCCGAGCACAGATTGCCGGGAACCGACGACGACAACAGGCTTTGGCTTCTCTCCGTCTCCCTCTCTCTCTCTCTTTTTCTCTCGGTTCTGCCGGCACACCGGCCACCGCGACACGGAATAGTTTTTTCTGCGGCGCGTCCCTCTCTCATTTTATTAATTAACTCGCGCGCGCACGGCCGTGTCCCGTATAATCCGTGGAACGATATCGGACTCGATGCTACCGAGCGGTGCAACGATCCTCGAATACCTAACAGTATCGACGATAGTAGAATTACTGGTCCGCATAAATTTCCAATAAAGGTTTCCGCGAGCGGAGCGACGCCGGTCTATCAATTTTCCAGCGATTTCCATCGCGATCGCTTCGTCGAATCGATGTACCGACTCGTAAAAAAAAAGCCCGCTGAAACACCGTCGAGGATATAACGAGGAATTTATAGCCGGTTGACGAGCTGGGAAGACACCGATCGAATGAAAAAATATAGATATACCGGGGCGTATCCGGAAAGCGGGTTCCGTTAACGGATATCGGTGCTCCGCCCGCTGCGATTACAATTATGCGAATGCCGTTCAATTTCGTTCTTCGCGAATATGCCTAGTGTACTCGGAGAGTGGAAAGGGAGACCTCGAAGGGCAAATATTAAAAATGCAAAATGATTTATTTAGAATTGGACGTCAGGCATACGACACGAAATTAGAAGAAGCGGCCATTAACGCAAGACAAAAAGGATAGACGCCTGATCCAGGCACTTTTGTCTCGAGTTGATAACGACCGTCGGATTGTTCGGGACCGATTAATTTGATTATTGCTGTCTGAACGCGCTAATGTCTATGCTAATGCCGCGATGATGAGGGGCCGCGAAAACGTTCGAGGAAAGACAAAAGGAAAAACGTTCTTGGATATTTTTGGGTTCCGACGCGACGTCGCGTCTCGTTGGGCCAGGTAGACGTCGCAAATTGCCGCTCGTGGAAGAGGATCGAACGAAGGCAGCTCGTTTCGCGAACCGGTGGAGTCGGGTTTTGGGTCGACCCGCGAGAGCCCCCTGGTTCCCCCCTCTGTCTCGGTTTGCCCCTCTGAACGGCCTCTTTAAGCTAATGAATTTGATTGCCGTTGTTTCGTCGCGACCGATTCTTTCCCGAAACGTCTCTCGCGTCGGGTGATTTAGATGCTAATGCGGGCCACGGTGACGCGCGGCTCGCGCGAACGCCCAGAAAAGACGACGACGACGACGACGGCGACGATGAGGACGACGAGGACGCTCTTCCAGAGGCCGGATGGTGGCGTGGGATAAATTAAAAGTCAGCCGAGAGCATCGTCGCCGGATAGTCGCGCTAAACGCCGCCCGGCGAATTTACGAGCCGAGGCCCGGAGAGCAACGATGTCTCTCTCTCTCTCTCTCTCTCTCTCTCTCTTCGGCTCTTTCTCACACGAGTACGTCACGAAACAGTTTTATTTATCCGACCGGCGGAACGTACATCACGGACCCTGTGCACGGGAACAAATAAGTATTCGGATGATTTGGCTCCGGTCCAGCGAATGATCGATGTCGCGTCGCCGCGAGTTTCACCTTCTACCGGAGACTCGCAACGAGGACGCTCTTCAGGCGCTCCAAATTTGCCCCACGGGGCAAATCACGCCGATACGTGCCCACATGAGAGAGAGAGATCACCGGGTCATTCTCGGTAGGCCGCACGCGATTTTGTACGCATTTATTGACCCAATTGTTTCAATTACACTCTGCACTGTTGTTGCATTCGTTTATACAAAATTACGAGACTGCTGAGTAGACAAAATCAAAATTGCGTGCATACCTGAATTGTACAAAACAGGAGCCAAATTGACATCTCATTCTCGTTTTAACGATTTCGTAGTCAGCTGGAACGAACACATTGATATTTTTAAATTCTTTTAATCTGTCCACCGCTTTAAATTGCATTTACTCGCTGATGATCACGGCCTCGCTTCGTTTGCAGTTTGAAAGAAGCTGCGAATGAATGTATAGAGAGCAGGGACAAATCAGTTCCTGATGGACATTCCTAGAGTTCTAGTAAACTGTGTGCACACTGTGTCGCATTGAAAATTTTCGAAATTACTCTCAAATATGCACAATGCAAGGGTACTCTATCGAAAACTTCTCCAATGAACACGTTGCAGCTTAACACGTTCGCCGTCACTGTCGCAGCTATGTGACGTCCACAGTTTCAGAATTTACTTAAAATTAGTCAAGTTAAGTTTATGCGCTTTGTTGTCTAAACTACGGAGTATTAATATTTCGAGATTCTGTGGCTTTCTTCTGTTCAATTCTTTCAATATTTTACAAAGGCGGTACGTTGAATTTAGTAGAATTTTAATAATGAAGCTGAGCAACGAAAAATTGCTGGTAGCGAACGTGTTAACACTAAACCTACCAACCACAAAACATATAAAAGTGAAACGTCTTGTAGAAGGGAGAAGATTGAATTTACTTAAACTTTGTACGACTTTCATTATAATATGTACTTAACTAAAGAAGTCAATCCAGTAATTTCCTATGAAAACGTTTTTACAATTTCAGTAATTGTGAAATAGAAAACCGGTCATTTTGATCGTGGTAGGTTTAGTGTTAAACCCTCTATCCGGGGAACAGGAGTCCGCCATGCTCTTTCCCAGCGTTATGGCTGCTCCTGATTCCTGCCCCTACCTGTCCCACAGAATCTCACCGGGTTACTTGGGGTTCGAATGCGGTGCGATCGCGAGCAAGCCGGCAAGCAGGAAGGGTTACGCGAGCAGCAGTCTATTTCATGGTCGCTGACTAAACGCTATTCAAGTAGGATACGGTAACATAGTTGAGCTGAAATCGGACACCCCTGCCGCCATCACCGCGGCACCGTCTCTCCTTTCCGCGTTGGGTGCTCTTTATTCTTGCCGGGTGCTTTCGTACTCGCGTTTCGTACTGCTCATCGCGTTGTCTGTCGCTCGTGCGTCTCTGTCGCGAGGAGGACAGCCGGATTGAAAGGGAAAAAAGGCGAGGCGCGGCGAGGCGAGGTGAGGCAAGGCGAGGGGAGGGTAGGGCGCGCAGCGACGGTGGTGGGAATAAAGGTGAGGGTGAAGGCAGTTCGACCGAGACGCACGGGGGAAACAAGAGGGAGAGGGGGCAGGGAGCTGCACTTGAAAAGCACAATTGAAATTCAAGATCCATATGCAAAGAGCCTCGCGAGAACCGGTGAGAGATGCAGAGAGAGGAGAGAGAGAGCGAGAGGCTAGGCGGGCGCGCGCCCATGGTGGGAGCGAGCGGCCAAGAGAGGGCGAGAGAGAGAGATGGAGGTAGAAAGAAAGAATCAGGCAAACCAGGTAATCTAACATCTCGTGGACACGCAGTATCCAGACTCCTTTTTCCCTTCTCTCTCTTTCTCTCGTCTGTATCTCTCTTGGGCTCGCCCGCGCCTCCCAACCCCTACCATCGGAACCCTCATATTGTTTAAATAATTGATTTAACATGTGTACATACATTATGCACAAACATAATAACGCTATGTAAATGGTAATTCCAGCGATGGCTGCGTGCTGGCCCATCGTGCGGCGTGGGCCGAGAGCCGCGTTCAGAAACTTGGTCCACCCTCTTCCCTCCTCTCGCGCTGTTTCTCTCTGTTCCGGCTGTTCCCTTAGGCTCCCCGTGCCGCCCAGTTGGACCCAAAGATCGTGGCCACGGTGGTGCCCACGGGATCCCGCAGCGAACGGGGACTGGGGTTAAGTTTCCGAGCACCTCATATTTTTTCCTCGTCCCTCCCCTCGTGCCCTCTCGCGGCCGCCGCCGTCGCGTTCCTCCCGGGCCCCTCGTTCGCGCGTTTTCTCCGCTTTCGATGGGACCTCGGGATGATTCGGTCGATTCCTCCCACGGTGCCCCCTGTCCCCCGAAAGAGATGCACCTTGGAAATCCTCTCTCCGGCCCGAACATTCGCGATCAAGACGTTCCTGGCTGATTTATCTCGGATCGATAGCCCGGACCGCGAGGACGGGGAGAGGGATGACGGTTTCGCTCGAGATGCGACCGATACCGGGATCAGATCTTTGATCGGGAGCATAATTAAAAAGATCTCGAGAGGCATCATTAGGAGCGAGGAGAGTCGAGAGGGCCGCGTGCCACCGCCCCTCCCTTCTCTTTCTCTGATTCTCTCCTAGACGAGCGCCGACAATTAAAGGAGCCAGCCTCCTGGCAGGTCTCTCTTTGACGTCGTGCTCTCTGACGGGCGAGAATTCGTCGATGCACGAATTTTCGACGGTGTGGGACCGAGAGAAGATCGGGTCTTGGCGGCGGTCGAAGCGCGCCCGATAGGTCAACGACACCCTGGCGAACGGTTCGAGGTGCGATAGGATATGTCCGATCCGGAGGAGAGCGAGCAAGAGGAGAGCTCTCTCGACCAGAACGAAGAAGAGAAGCGGAAAGAGGAGAACAGAGCTCTCTCCTCCGCGGAGGTCGACGGGCACAGGGGTGGGGAGAGGGAAAGAAAGGAACGAAAGGGTGGCAAAGAAAGAAAAGGCGCGGAGAAAGAGAGACCGCGAGAGAAAGAGCGAAGAAAGAGAGACGAAGAGCCAGCAGGCAACCGGAGGAGAGCAAGAGAAAGAAAGGCAAAAGCGGGAAGAGGGATCCTGACAAATTGGAAGGCCGTTAAGCCAAAGGCACGGAGGCGTCGCGCGCTCGCGCTCGCGCTCGCTGCAAAGGGAAAAGAGGTTCGACGTTTCGCGTGGAGGGCTCGAGAGTTGAGTCGGGAAAAAGACGAGCCGCGCGACACTCGTGTCAGGACGATCCTCGACTCGGCATTTTTAGAGCCGAAATAAAGTCGAGAAACGTACACCGTCGGATATTCGCTGGCCGCGCACTCCACGATCGTAGGTGGTCTCTCTGGCTGACCATCCCTCCTTCTCCTTTCTCTTTCTCTCCCCCCCCCCTCTCTTCTCCTTTTCGTCTCTCCACCGAAAACCCGCGGATCTCGACACGCCGGCAGCGAGACGAACGTCGATGACCGAACGCGCGCGCCTCTCTTTCTTGAATGATATAGGAGCTGTCGCGAGTCGTGTCCGTTTGACCCTTCTTCCTCCTCCCTCATCGATCCGCGAATGATCGATCCAATCTCGGACGCACGACTGTTTTCGTTCGTACTTTATCGTCTCTCTCTCTCTCTCTCTCTCTTTCTCTTTCTCCTTCTCTCTGATTCGACGATCTTTCCTCGAAAGCGCATTACAGCCTTAAGAGATTGAATCGTCCACGATTTACAGGGAGTGCGATCGAGGAGAGACAGGCGGGCAGGCGGAGCCCGATAGTTCGAACGACGAGGAAGCACGCAACGCGAGTATTTCGACGAGTTTGTCGTTACGAAGGAACCGAGAGAGAGAGAGAGAGAGAAAGAGGGAGAGAGATAAGACCTGAATCGGGGACGAAGCCGGGTTTGCTCGACTTATATGCTCGACGTAAATTTCGTCGCGAGATAAGATCGGCAATAACCTATTTCCGGCGAGCCCAATTGAAGCGTCCTCTCCCCCTTGTCGAGCGGGGATTCTCTTCCTCCTTGAAATCCCCTGGTCGAAGATTATTGGCCCGTCCCGTTCGGAATTTAGCCTGATCGTTCCAGTGTTTCGGTTCCCATCCCGTGGAACCGAAACACCGTAAATCGTGATATTTAAAAATCTCGTCGGGCGCACGATCCCGGTGAATGGCAGCCGGTCGCCGTGGAGTACGTGGACAGAGACGGAGACGGGGACGGGGGTATTATAGATCGAGAAAGATCGAGTCCGGTCCAACGATCGTCTCTCGATCCTCGGAGGCAAGCGGCGCGCAGGTGTGCGTGCGCGCTCGCCGCGCAGGAGGCGAAATCGTAATCTTAATCGCCTTCGAGTAGCCGCTCGTCGCTCGGATCGGGCAACAGGTTCCCCTGGCTGGTCCGCTCGCCTCTGCTCGCCTCGCCGGAGCTCGCTCGAGCTCGCCTCGCCGCGCCGGCTCGCGCGATTCAATCGTGTCGCTCGGGATATGTACGCGCGCGAGATAGCCGACCTCTCTTACAAGCGTACTGCAAGAACAGGCTCGTTACGTCACTCATCCATCTCCATCGGCGACCTCGGCTATTGATTTATCGTCGAACCGGGCATTCTCGTTTCTTTCGGACTGTCGCGTCGGTGGTACCGCGTGTGCGTGCCGCGATCGTCTCCGATTAGAGGAGATCCATTGTGCTTGCTCGGGCCCGGAATCGAGAGACGGGACGAAGCGATCGACTACTGCATCCAGGAGAAAGCAACGGGCCTCTCTTGCGCAAGAATAATTGGAAATCTGCTCGGACTTCTTCACCGATAAGCCCTCCAAAGATCCGGCGAGCAAAGATCCCCTGGAGCACCAATGCCCCGAGGCCGCTTTGAATTGCCTTGGAGCAATCAACCGATTTTCCTCAGAAATCCATCTATCGTGCTCTTGGAATCCCCTGAAAATTCTGCTCCGAAGATCCCGACGTCTCACTGCTCTGCGTTGCTGGTCATTATCCCTTTCGATCCGTTGAAGCGCAAGACATTGCAATTCTTGAAAGTGTCGTACCTACGTTTGAATGGTTGCAGACTTCGACGACGATTTCGAGGACCTTACGTTGTAGCCATCAGAAATTGTATAACCACGCTCCACACGTTTTCCAAATAGTAAAGACGAACCACACTCGCGTGCTCGAGGAACGGGTTAAAACAGTCGAACTCTGGCCTCCGAGATTCATCGCTCCCGAGGGCAAACGTTGTCAGAGACAGAGGAGACAATCTGCGACGGTGCCTCGTACACAGTCTGATGACATTCTCTACATCGTGGTATCGCGGGCTCCTCGAGGCGACGGTTCCGGGAATATTGCTCCAGCCGACGATTTTCTACTGGCTCCATCGGAGATCCTGTAGACTTTCCGATTTTTTTTTTTCGTCGCATATCGATGCCGGGTTACCGCTCCTCTCATTTGAATAATATGAAAAATCGAGGATCTCGCTCCTGCTCGCGCGGTCCTTCCTTCCTTCCGATCCCGGTGAGGAAGAGCTAGGAAGGAAGATAGGTAGACAGATAAATGGAGTAGGGGGAGAGGCTGGGAGATGGACGGATATATGGCGAGCGAGAGAGGATAGGAGAGCGAGAGGAGTCGAATGCGGGCGGAGGGAAGGGAGAGGTAGCATAGAGCTCCGGAGAGAGGAATGAGAGAGAGAGAGGGAGAGAGGGAAGAAAGACACGGAGGATCGGTGGAGTGAGTTAGAGCCGGCAGGCAACGCTATGCATACCGTCACACCCAGCGACACGCTCCAAATTTGAAATTTAAATTTGGTACGTCTCACGGGACCGCGTCGTACACCGGTTACTCACACGTGCGCGCTCCTACGTAGCCGCGAGAGTGCGTGGAACACCATGGAACACCGTGGAACCATGGAACCGTGGCGAGCGGGATATCGAACAGGGTAGCAGCCCAAGGAGCAGAGGGAGAGCATCGAGGAAGAAGAAACATCGGGTGTCGGAGAGACGTATCGTCATTTTCACGACCATCCCGCTGTTTCGTGAACGAGCCGGTTCCCTCGTTTCCGCTTCCCCGTGAAACACCCTTTGGGAATAGTAATTCGACGCTGACCCCGACGCTCGTCCCTTTTGCTCGCCGATACCGGCAATCTCTTCGCCGTTCCTCGGGCCAATGTGTCAGCCAATGAACCGCGCGAACAGCACGTCGCTCGACACGCCTCGTCGATCCACCCGCACCTATACAACCGCTCGGAAAAATGCTCCTCGCTTCTCCTCGGCTGCTTCGTCCCGGAAGTCGCAAGCCGTCTCACGATATCAATTTGTCCCCGAGACACCGATTGACTTTCCTTTCGGTTTCCGGTGTCTAGCTCCTCTCTTCTCTCCGACTCGTTGTCGTCGTCGTCGTCGAGCAACTTCGCTCTCCGATGGCGTACACAGGCTATCCGATTTAAACGTACACGCGCGATCATTTCCCCGAGCATTTGAAATGCGAAGAAGCGTCTCGAGAAACCTGTATGGTACCGTCGTGTTGATAATTGTTTGACTTCACTATGATCTTGTAGAGTCCTGCCAAGGTCAAACTTTTAAATGATATCGTATTTTGCTTAACCCTCGGGTCAATAACCGGGGCTTTCCACTTTCAATTTCATTTAACAGTACTTTACCTGCGGATCATTCTTATAACTAGTTAATTGTCGATACTTAAGACCATCTGTGGCTTCATTATTTTTTAAAGTATATTTTTAAGGGTAATTGGTATTATTCCCAATGCAACAGCTCGTTCGTTTGGTTTATTTGCTAAAAATCCAGTGCATAAATGACAAGTTTGACACTGTCGGTCAAAATAGACCCAGACAATAACGTGGGAAGCCAATTAATTTGGGCCCAATCACATCCCGCGTCAACGCCCAACGATTCTTCATCCGTGTTTACCTGCTAGCCCGCAGTATTTGCATCTACGAAGCGCGTAGCATCGATAGATTAACATATGTATGGCCATGTCGGGCCTGTCGTCGTTGATCGCGCGATCAGGGCTGGTCGGACCGCCGTGTTCTTTCGTTGAGCAGGAAAAAAGATAATAAAGCGGCGGGTATTATTCTTGTCACAGTACACGGGTAACTTTCGTGACACGTGTCGGACCACGATGCCATAACACACATACGTGACGCACGCACGATGCGCCTCGATGCATCACCGGTGGCGCGCACGTCTAGCTAGTCCCTCTCTGCACTTTCTCTTTTCTTTGGAACGCGGAGACGCGTTCTCGCGAGACCAATCCTCCACCGGCTGGATTTTCCAATCGAACAGCTCTCCGAGACTCGATTTCACCGATACCTCCGGCTAATTATCGGCAGCGTTCCATCGCGAAGAGAGAGAGAGAGAGAGAGAGAGAGAGAGAGAGAGAGAGAGAGAGAGGGAGAGACTGCCTGAATACCCGATTGTTTCCTTCCCAGCAGAGCGGAAGGATTCCGTTCCCTCGCGGAAATCCTCTCCGACGGTCCGGGATAGCGGGTCAATCTGGGAGCTTTACCATTCCGGAAGTTTATCGAAGCCGAGGTGGCGAGAGGAGAAACTTGGATCTTACTTGGCGAATTCGGCGGTGCGGCGCCGCGCCGCGGCGTTCTTGGATGTATCCTGAGGAGTGCTTTCTCGAGGGTGCTCGAATTAGGCCGGCGGGCTGCAAAGCCCATTACACACAATGAGACGACTTAGAGTAGGATCGGCTCGAGTGGAGTGGGGTCGAGAGTCTATTCGCGAGAATTCACGGATACCTATACGTCCATTACGAAACATTCGAAGCCGCAACATTCTTTCCATCGCTTCTCGGCGGTCGCGAAGAGCTTAGTCTCGGACTTAGCCGATCTTATCGTCCAGCGAACAATCGACACAATTCAACCGCGCAACATAACCCCCGTTTGGCGAACTACGAGCTACATTCGCCAGAATCGTGAAAATTCTTCAGAATGGAAGAACGGAGATAAAAGTTGCTGGAAAAAGCTACCTCGCAACATCTCTACACAGCTTCGACCGATCCTGAGCCATGGATTAGAAGAGCATCGGCTCGGTAAATAATCCTGGTCACGGAGGAAGGGCCAAACCGATCGGAAATAATTTTTCCGCGGCTGCGTAATTACCGCGAGAGGATTCCCGTCGAAAATTCGACGGGGTCCAAGAGAGAGGGAGAGAGAGAGAAACAAAACGCGGAGCGTAGGCAGGTGATGGCGGCGGCGGGACAATTATTTTCGCCGGCACCCCCCGTCTTTCGACGGTGTCTCGATGAGGTCGGATAATCGCGGTACGCGTGAGAGCCCCTGGGATTCTGCGTGGCTCGTCGAAGCAGTCGGTGGTAGTAGATAGGGGTAGTGACGATGGCAAAGAGTCGACACGCGGAGAGGGGTAGGGAGGATCGGAGGGGCTGGTGGCAGAGCGAGCGTGTGCGGGGTGGTGTTGGCGGTGAACGGCGACGGGGGTCGGATGGATTTTGCAGCGCGCAGTTTTCACCTTTGAGATTCCATCCGGCGCGGCGGTAGGGGTGGGCTGTGCTGCACCCGCTGCGCCGCGTCGGCCGAGGTACTTTGGTCTAGGAATTCAAGGACCCGGAGTCTGGGGAGGGATCGACGACGACGACGACGACGACGGTGACAACGGTGACGACGGTGACGACGACGACGACGACGACGACGACGACGACGACGACGAAGCTCGTGCCAGTTGGGGGCGGCGCGGCTGATAGCTGCGTGGCACTGCTGAACACCGTGCGACGAGGACGCAGCGCTGGTGTAATCGAGAAAAACAGAAAGGGATGAAAAGAGCCCGTGGGAGAGCGGGGAAGAGAAACGGTCAGAGAGAGAGAGGGAGGGAGGGAGAGGGAGAGAGGAAGGAGATCGTCGCGCGAAACGGAAGAAGACCGATGCGTAGAAAAGCAGAGAGGTCATTGAAGTCGCGGGAGAGTAACAGAGAGAAGCCCACGAGCCAGAGGGAGAGAGAATCTGAAGAGGGTTGGACCGATAGCGCGGCACGGCGGTGGTGAACACCGTGGAACAAGGAGGAACGATAAAGAGGGACGAGGAGCCAGGGCTGAGCGGCCGAGCTGGAGGGAACGAGAGAAGAAGATAGATAGCGGGTGGGAAGGACGGAGAGGGCCAGCTATTCCGAAACGGGGTGAAAGCCGTGGATCGGAGAGAGAGAGAGAGAGACGAGAGAGAGAGAGAGAGAGAGAGAGAGAGACGAGAGCCAGAGGGAAAGAGGGTGGGTTGTAGCAGCAGCAGCCGAGAGCCGGTCGATACGACCACCACTACGAACGTGTCGCAGGACACGACGCACAACCTGCCGGCTGTGCTGCGTGTGCAACGATACGCGCGACCGACCCTTCTTCTCCCTCTTTCCCTCTTTCGCCCCGGTTTCCCCTCCGTCCTCGTTCTCTCTCTCTCTCTCTCTCCTTCGTCCGTCCCTGTACGCCCCCTCCGCCGCCGGGGGCTTTCTCACCCTTCTCGTATAGGACGAGAACGAGAGCCGCCGAGAAGCAAGGTGTTTTAGCACGGTCTCGAGGATCCGCCATTTTGAGAGGGAGTCGTTTCCCTCATCCCCCTCTCGGAACGTTGACTTTTTACGGTAAAATCTTTGCTGGCGCTCCAACGCCGCGCACCGGCCGTCTCGATACACCGTCGAGAAGAGGATTTGCGCGCACCGGAAGATCACCTTGACCGACGATCGCCTGCATGTCTCTGCATTGGTCCTACCGACGACTTTTTATACTGCTATCCTTTCCGGTTGGATCCACCCTGGTCCGCTCCGGGTCATCCGCGACCCGCTCCACGAAGGGATGCAATCGATCGCTTCCCTCTTCTGTCTTTAAAACAAGCGGGATAAGCAAGATGTATTTTAAAAATCTTAAAGTTACTAATGCTCACCTCTTAGCAGGCGAGAAAACATTTTTCTCTCCTACGATTTCTAGGAAATCGCCTCTGAAGATGAAAAGATGTTATTAAGATACCCAATGTAACGGTAAAAAGAAAAGATTCTAAAATTGAAGACGCTTACACCTTACCTTGGTAGTCCAAAATTGATTTTTTTATGTCCAAGGGAAGGGGATATAGAAGGGCACCCAACAGAAGTCTTTAAATCTTCAACGAGTACAATTTTAGTAAAAAGTGGATTTGCCCGGTTTCCACGTCTGGATCGCCCATTATTAATTTGACGCGAATGCATCCGATGTTTCATTCGGTGCAATAAGAAGTCCGATATGGGTCAATAGCGGCCTGCAGGCAGGTCGAGCAACCCTCGGCCGAGCTATGCGCGGGTAAAACGTTTCTATCCAGCGAAGGTTCCCATCTAACTTCGCTTTGTCTTTTGTTGCAGTTGTTCTGTTGGACACGACACAGGAGGAGAAGCTCGAGTGGACAAGGTATCCGTACGGGCCGGAAGCGAGCACCCCAGGGGTAAGTATCGCAATCGACTCGATGCTGCGTTAGAAGCTAGAGCTCTGCGCCCGATATCGTCTGGGGATCCCGGTAAAGAGGATTGCGCGAGATTCACCGATCGCGTCGGAAGTAGCCTTGTGCGCGCTCGTGCGGGGAATTCAAGGTGGTCTCGGAGCGGTTCGAGCGCAAAGAGCCACGGGCGTGTATGTATGTGTCGGTCTCGGGTGAGAAAGCTCTCTCTCTCTCTTTCTCTTTCCCTCTTGGTAAGGGTGTGAGAGAGAGAGAGAGAGAGAGAGAGAGAAAAAGCGAAATGGCAAGAGTCGCCGACACCTTTTCGGGTGGTGGGAAAAATCTCGTTGTCTGGGGGCCCGAGTGGTGTCCGAAGGGGACAAAATGGACCCGGTAGAGCGAGAACAGCGGGTTCCGGGGGTACCAGAAGCACTTTATGGTCTCGGTGCGCGCGGCATACGTGGGCTCCCGCTGGCCGGTGCGCTCTCTCGGCGCCATGTTTGTTTTTCAGTTGTTAAGCGCGCAGCGGGCCGCCAGACAGGTTTAAATCAGCCACTACCTCCTCCTCCTCCTCCTCCTCCTCCTCCACTGCCACCACCACCTCCTTCACCACCGACCGACCACCACCTCTCGCTCCCTCTTCGTCTCGTTTCTCTCTCTCGAATGCGCGCGCGTTCCTGCTCTTTCGCTCTCTCGATCTTCCTCTCGCCGCCCGATTCCTCCCTCCCTCCCTCTCTCTCTCGTTCACTCTCATTCCCTCTGTCTCTCTCGATCGCCCTGGTCTCTCGTCTCGCGCACCGCCGGACCAAGAGTCAGTCCGCTGGGTAACAAATTGCTTTTTGTTTGAACGGACAAATTAGAGAGACGGCCGCCGGATAGGGAGGAGAGGAGCGAACGGAGCGAGAGAGAGGATGCGTTTATTTAAACGTCGTAGGACGTATAGTTTCCTGCGCGCATGTATAATACGGGTCCCGTTCGTCCGTGTGCGTGCGTGCGTGCGCGCGTGTGTACCAGCGCCGCTGAAAATTTCACTCCCAACCCGACGACTCCTCCTGCGACCCTACGTGGGTGTCGAACCTCGGATATCTCTCGGCTTCGGCACACGATGCACGCTGATAAACTGTCTGAACCGCTTTACGCGTCGACTGGGACCGTTCGAGGAGCCTCGAACCTTTACCACCGGCCACCTTCCCGACCGATACTCGTGACTCGTCCACTTACCTGCATGAAACGCGTTAGAGATTTTACGATCGCGCTCGGCGACCGTCGATAATCGATGACGGAGACCAGAGTTCTGGCTCTGTCGCGCGACTCCAACCGGAATCGAAACCGTCGCGCTTAGGAACCGTGATGAACCATCGTACAATGCTCCCGTAGCGGTTCCTCCTCTTGAAAATGTACGATCCTCATGAAAATTAAAAAATTGTTCACTTCCCTTTAATTAATGCAACCACTGTCCGCGGCTGAGAGGAATGCAGAACAACACAGGGGCAAGGGAAGACCCTATCCGCTCATAATCTGATTCGTTGACATTGTCACTTCGACCAATAGAAAGATTATCCCTGCTTGCTCACTAGTTCATGAGCTAGACATACCTATTGAACGAACTCCGCATGGAATCGTGCATTGTCCCTGGGAGCACTGTATTTTATTGACCCTAGGCCTCCAAAATATGGGCACACGTCAAAATTATAGATGCGCACGTAAAAAACTAGGAGACCTTAAAGATTTTTTTAAATTCTCTCGCAGATACATCTGGACCTTGTAGTTTCGCAAAAAAGAGTTTCTCCGATCGGTAGTTTCGACCCTAACGCATCTATTCGGTGCTAAGGAATCTTGATACTATAAATTTCATCGATAGTTACAACGTTGAAGGAGTGGATAGACATTTTGCCAAGGAGTCGATTGCGATCCTCTTTGTATCAGGAAACAGACCAGAAACGGTTCCAACTGATCGTATTAGAAGACCGATTAACTTATTTACTATTGTATTGCTATATATATAGAAAAACGTAAATAATTTTTTTGAATAAAGTTATGAAGATATCTAATCACCCTCAGTATCATACGATGCCACCAATCTGTCAGAGGGAATCGCTAACCGACCAGATACGTTCTTCTTCGTCTGGCAATCTAGTGTTGAAGATTCGAGCGAGCACACGCGCATCTTCGAAGAGGTCAACCGAGTTCGATTCACCTGCACAGGTGCCTTCGGCCGGTCGATTGACCTCGTTGCTTCGTTTCGAAGAAAAAAAAAAACGAGTGAAATTGGACGATCGACCGAAAGGATATCGGCCTCCTCTCTTTCCCTCCCGGTTGGCTTTCGGATCGTTAGTGCGGTGCCGCTAATCGGGCAGCGTAACGCTCCGTTTGAAAAGGTTCTTTGAGACTGTTGTTGATTTTTCTAGCTGCTAAATGTCCTCCATTTCCCTTCGATGGAAAAAGGGGGCCGGTGTTTCACCGGTGTCCCCGGCCTGCACGGGAGCCTGATTTTTTCCCGTGAAACGAGGCAACGAGAATCGGGGGTGGGGGGAGGGGGCTCCGGTCTCTGCTCTCGTCCTCGAGTACTCGAGATCACTTCGCACCTTCTCTGTCTACATCTACTCGCGCGCTCGGCACGAGAAGCGGAAGTGGAACGTCCAAATATGTGCTCGTGGTTTCGCTCGGGCGCCTGTTGTCTCAAGGACCTCCGCACAGTTTGCGGCTCCTGAACGGAGCTGACCCGAGAACTTTTCGGCCCCTGCACCACCCCTGGACCCCGGTCTTCGGTTCTTCTGACGAGCACCTATCGCTGGAACCTCGGCAGATGGGACAAGCTGTGATTCGACCCATATATTAACGCATTACTCACCGGTGGATATTTAATAGAAACTTTGTGATTCACGGCTGAGGATCTCTTACGAAATTATTCAACGGCGGTGGCAATTTTGGTCGTGAACCAAGTCATCCTCAGGAATGTGGTCCGATCATTCCTTTCCTTCATTCTTTCGGGATTACCTTTAAAAAGAAGATTCTTAAGCTAATAGGTTCCCGCTAAGTAATACATATATTGAGGACAGTCTTCGCGTACAGTCACCTAGACTGATATCTCTGTTTCTTCCTTTAATAATTTTAGTAGATATTCTTAAGGTCTTCTACCTGTAGCACTGTTTTCGATTGTACTCACTTTTGTCATAAATGCAGAAAATCCGCTGTCTAGTCAAATGTCCATTGATCACCAAGTGGCAAATAAAGTGGAGGGATGAGTTGGTTGAAAATCTGAGTCCTATAGGAACGAGCAACTGGGGACATGCGACTAGCTTTGTTAGGATGCAACGATAATAACGAGGCCAGCATCGATTCGATGAATCGGTGTCGGTTGATCATCGTTCGGAAACAGAAAGTAATCGATCCGGCCGGTGTCGGCGATAAAGACAGGAGGCTACCCCTCGAATTCCTCGAGGTCTTAGCTCATCGCGCTCGAGCCGGATGACTCGGGCCGAACGTCATCGCGATTGGAAGCTCGAACTTGTGAGCGGACTCTGTAAATAATTAACGGCCGTTCTCTCGAACGATTTCCCGTGACCGACTCCTTTCATTATTTACGAGGTGGTCTACAAGCGAGCTTAATCGCCAAACGTATTATTATTCGCGATTATCCGCCGCTTTCTTGCGTCCGCGATTAACCGGGAGAGCACACGGCGATTCTACGAACCCCCCTCGGATTCCATCGATCCACGATGTTCCGTGTTATGTTTTAGAATGGCTTAGATTATTTTAATAGTATAATTCACTCTGAATCTTAAATGCTTTCCGAGCGGATACTTGTAAAGCGGATCGTCCGCGCGCCTTGCATCCGGTAAAAGATGTTTAATAAACCTTGGCCAATAATATTCTTCGATGCAACTCCTCTAGTATATTCTGAACAGTATCAATATTACCTTCCGGTTTCAACAGTACCAACATTCTTCGTTATAGACTGCGAAACTTTATGCAAAATAAAAATTGCTTGCATTGGTTGCAAGACTCGGACGCTGAACAGGAATTTATTTCCCTCTTTAGTGGTTTTATTAAGTCGTAAGAGATGAGATTAAATTTTTTTTAATCTTTCCACTGTTTAAAATTGCACCCATCTATTTTTCTTATGAATGCATAAAATCCGCAGTCTACCAATTAACACCGAACCTACCAAGCATTAAAAATATTTGTTAAATGTAATTTTGAATATAGTGGATGCTTGGACAAGGAAATTTATTTCATTATTTTCTGTAAATAAATTTCTATAATTTCGATAACTGCAAAATTTTCCAATCCAAAATGAAACATTTCCTCCGTCCTAGAATATTTCCGTTCTACATATATTTTTTTCATGTTATACATACGAAAATGGTGCAATTTACTACTACAATACTGAAATGTTTAGTAATTTATTAAATACAAATTTAATAATTGAAAAAATATTTTGAATAATGATACATCCATTTTTAGTGGTGTCTTACAGTCACCATTCGAGTGCTAAGGGTTAAGTTGAAACTCGACTTGAAGCGGATTTGGAGATCCTTAGCCTGTGTATCGATCGAGTGGAGGACCCTGCGACAGGATCGTCTGCAGGGCGAGAGAGTTCTCCCAGCAAGCGTGGAATTAACCTCCGCACCCGCGTTCCATCTTCCGCAGGAATCCGTCGCCTCGAGACGTCTCCGCTCCGTTTTCTCGGGTCGAGGAAAAATCCCGCGAAGGACGGGAATCCTCTTAAAGTCGGCCAGCAGCTCCTTGATCCGCTTCCAACGATGGTTTTTCCGAGGGGAGTCGCGCGCGAACGGAATGCGAGATAGATCGGCGGGGGAGGAGAAAGAGAGCCTTTCGGGAGAGAGGCCCCTAAGTTGGCCTAATCAGTTTTCTCGGACGGGGATTAACGACGCTCCTGCGTATCTCTCCCGCAGCCGATCGAGCGTCTCCCCTTTCGCGAGATTAGGCCACATCCACCACGTTCCATGGACAAATTTTTTCGTCGGACACAACCACCTGTCCTCTTAGCGCCGACGTGTCGGTGCACTTTCTTTCGGTGACGCGCGATCTTCCGGGAAATTGAACAGAGTCTCTGAGATTGGAGAAAAATTGTGATCGATGGGAGGGACGGCTCGATCGTCAATCGTTTCCTATAGAATTGCAATCAGAGAACATTGGGAAGCGCAGCAAGCTAGAGAATATCACGCGTTGCGTTACACCTTTTTCGAAATATTGAAACAATTTAACAGAAGAGAATCAGGGAGCCTCTAAATATTGTACTGTACCCGAACCTCTTCTCCTTTAATATTGTCTCTTACAATGCCATGTGCTCGACGAACATTTATATCGTTGCAATTTGAAGAGCACAATGTAACGTGGATTGTCTCAAAATTTCATTTAGGGTTTTTCAAAATAGAACTACAGTTACACGGTTTCGATCATCACGGCCCTTCCGCTACATTGACCCAGTTGTAAAAAAATCAATACGACAGGGAGATAAATAGATAAATTGCCGCGAGGCACAGCTGTGCTGACACTCGTCTGTGTCAAGCTCGAACGACATCGATCTAGAGACTCAACTCGCGAAGGATCGACCCATTGACTTTACAGTCCCAAAAAACCCAGGACCTTCGGAGGGTTAATGAAATCGGCGCGAAGGGCAGAAGGGCTGAGAAGGGTTGGCCCAGTGTTTGCCGGTATTCTTAGGCAGTTCTAATCACTTTGGTTCCCCGATCGTGGGCAAAAGTTCCCGCGCAATGAGTGCTGGCTCGGCGTGGGGGTTATTAATATACAGAACCGGTAGGGCGAACAGCGTCAGAACAAACAGCCCAAACAGAATTAGCTCGGAGTATTTGAACAACCTGATGGGGGAAAAGGGTTGGGCGTGCGTGGCGAAGCGAGACGAGCCCTTTGATCACAAGTTTCGCCGATATCCTGGGCAAAAGTGAACAAAATGTTTTCCTCACTTTAAACATTTATATGTTACATTTCACTTAGGAAGGATTCAATCTTGATTTTTCACTGATACCAGCTTTTATTGTACAATTCTTTCGGAGATATGCGACTTGTTCGATTCTGTTCTTGCTTTATTTGCACCTACTATACATTTCTATCTCTTAAAATGTAAGTCATAATAGTGCAATTTGTTCTAATAATTTACCGCAAAAATAGTTACTTTCGGCCAGGATTTCGGCGAAACTTTGGGTTCCTGTTCGCCCTCGAAACTCGCGTATGAAGGACTCGCCCTCGAAACTCGCGTATGAAGGACTCGCCCTGTGCCACTAATCTCCTTCGTAGTGGTCCCTGGTCCAGAAACCAGGACCGGGACACCGGGACAGGGGTCGCGAGGACTTTTAAGCAAAACAGCAGAAAGAAAAAGCAAAAAGAATGCCGGAAGAATGGGGGGAGAGTCGCGCTTGAATTAATTGAGAATGCTCGAGTTTCCGAGTCACTCGATCGAGAGACGGACGTACCGTCGCGTCCTTCCCGGCCCTCCACGTTCGCCTCATTTCCATCTTCGACGACCAAGGGAACCTCTTGCTCCCTGCCTCGGTTATTAGCAGGCTCGTCGCGCGTAGGTTTCCTCCACTCGATGTTATACACCGCTTCGAGTGTATGCGCGTGAAGAGAGAAAGAGAGAGAGGGAAACATTTCCCAACCGGGCCGGGTTCAACGGTAATTTTCTGGAATTTCATTCAGAAGAGATCGAACCTCGGGAACCGTCGATCCCCGATGCGAGATCTCTCCCGATCTCTTCCCCGTGGAATAAATTTATCGTCGGCTCTCTCGGCAAGACTCGTTTTCCGGTGTCGTGTAACCGTCGCGCGTAGGTGAGGGCCGACGAACGTTTAGAAAGTCCAATAAACAATGACGGGACAATTTTGGGAAACACCGGTCGTCGTACCGTTCGCCGTGTACTTTATGCTCGATGCCTCGTTAAGCGTAAATTATCGACGGTATGCGCCCCGCGCCGATCGGGCCCGGTACGCTCTCCACCGTATAGACGGGAGAAGAGGACACCCGATCCACCGCGTCGAACACCGAGGAAACGTGACGGTAATAGTCAGAAACGGGTACGCGAAGCGATTTATCTCGGCGGACGCGGTGCTCGTTGGAACGGGTCGGCCCGAGATTGACCCGTCCGACGGGATATTTAAATCATTTCCCGTCTCGGGAACGAGCAGAAGGACATTCGTATGCATCGACTGGCCCGGCTACAAGCTTTTCGTCCTAGTTTCGGCCTCGTGTACTCGAGGATCCGATCCCTGGAACGAGTGTAACACAAAGAGTCGTCGATTGCCATCGGACGGAGCCGTGTCCACGTGTTCCGGACACGAGAGTGTTGTCTGCAAAGGCATATTTGGTTCGACTTTGCTCGACAGAGAAGAAGAGGGAGAGAGAGAGAGAGAGAGAGAGAGAAGCGTCCAGAAAACGAGAACTAGCTACGAGGGTAACGGTACTCGAGCGATAACCGAGCTCTCCAGCCGGCCGAGTGTGAAAAAGAGAAAAGTCCGACAGAAATTTGGCTTCCGAAAGAGGATCCTCTGTATCGCTGGCTGATCCACCGTGTCCACCGGTGGTGTCGGCGCCGGAGAAGTTCATCTCGGAGCCGATGAAACGGCAGCGATCGTGTCCGCAGCTCCGGCGAAAAGGTCTGCTCCGTTCTCGCACGTGGCACTCGAGCCTACTATCTGACCGTTTCATCTCGCGTTTCCTTCATCTTCATCCTCCTCATCCTCTTCAACCTCTCGGTTCTCTCGCACCGCGCGGCCTGAACGACTCGTCGACTCGTTTTCTCTTTTTCCCTTTCACCCTCGCCACCCTCTTCAGAGAGGCTCGTCTTCGTCCTCGTCCTCGTCCTCGTCTCCGTGCCCATCGTTTTCGTCTTCGTCTTCGTCTTCGTCGCTCGTCGCAACTCTGGGAGGCTCTGGTCTTTTTAACCGCGTCTGCGTCCGCGTCCGCGGGCGTATCTGCATCTAAATGCGCTCCTCGGATGCGAAATTCTGAGGACGTCACGTGGTGATATGTGACTCGGGTAACCGCGTCTTCGGGGGCTCTCGCTCGTCAAGAATCGTCTTCCCGGAATGTGAGCCGATGCGACGAGACCGCGAGAAAACACTTTGCCCCGACGACAAGCCCCTTCTTCCCTCACTCTTCCGAACACTTTGCTCGCTTGCTCGCGCTTTGCATACCGGTAGCTCGTTCGCCAACCTCTTTCTTTCTCTCCCTCTCGCGAATTTTCGAACCGGTGAGTCAGGCCCCAGTCTACAGGCTCTGGGTCAAATTTGACCCGCGGCTTCTACCTGATCCTTCGACCACTTGGACGACCGTGGACGCTCAACCCGTTGCTAAACAGTATCGAGACAAATTCCTACGTGATCATTTTGACGAGAGTTCATTGAGTGGTGGCTCTAAGAAAAACGTTCGTTCTGTACTTCTTCCAAAGTCTCCTAAACTGGAGAGTGAGAGAAATGGGACATCCCCCTACCGTCTCAGAAATATAACTTTGACGTCACTGTTTAATAAAAATGGTCCGCAGAAGGGTAAACCGTGACATTCTCGAGGAGGGTAGCTTTCGTTGAACACACGAATTCCTCGAGATAATTAGGATCTGCGGCTTGGAGCCTTCTCGTCGACCAAGGCCCTAAACGCTGAGGAATAGGCCCGTTGCCAGAAAATACATAAATAAAAGGATCGTTAGTCGTTCGAAACGGCTGGTGCCGGGATTCTTTCTCAAGCAAAAGATTTCGATTTACGAGGGGAGTTTTATTGGCGTCTGACCGGTCGCTCGGTAAGCGTGGCTCGTTCCCATCGTCAGATTTTCAACACCTCCCGCATGGAAACGGTCGCTCGAAGGGCAGTGTCTTTCACGGGCGGGATCGATAGGGCGATGTCGTGCCGGATTAATTACCCGGCGGCGTGACGAGCCGCCAACGGAGAGATCGTAGACTTTCCACGCTAGGTAGGGTACGGCCTAGAACCGTATAGAGAGAGAGAGAGAGAAAAAATGAAGTTCTCTCTCCGTTCTTTTTATCGCGTATCGCCACAGCGGAAAATTGATATCGGTCGTAGGTCGATTTTATGGAGATAGCTCGGGCCGCCTAAGTAATTACCCTCGGCTCATAAAAAGACTACATAAGTAGGAGGGTGGAGACGCGCGCGTGTGTCTTTCTGCCGGGGACTTGTACCGGGTGGAGCCACGATAATCGTACAGCTGTGAACATTTCGGGGCGCCAGGCGGGAATAATAAATATCGGGTTACCTTCTTGAAGGGGGGTGTGTCTAGAATAACTAGCTGGCTATTAGCTAAATATTTATTAGCCCGATAAGTGGATGATTTATTTTCTCCGTTTGCTTACGTAAAACGTCTCAGCCCGTCGACCGTCGCGAGAACTCTCGTCTCGGGGAAAAAACGAGCCGATTGGTGGGTCACAGACCGAGAGATCGATCGTTTCGGTGTAGCTCGTTATCGAGAACGAGCCAACGAGATCCGCGGGTCACGAAATTATCGTGGCTCGCGACGATTACCAGAACACGAGCGTACGTTCGAGGGAATTTTTTCCATCCGGTGGACGCCGATTTATCGACGTTCCTCGAGACGGAAATTCGAGAAGCACTTGTCTCCGCGACGTCTCGCTGCTCGTCCCGGGTCGTTTGCCCCCCCCCCCCCCCCTCTCCCCCTTTATCGAGGCTGGTTTTATCGGTCGAGGGAGGATAAACCACGCGCGCCGTTCGCCAATAGCGACCGATCGGGTTCTCGGTACCGTAATCGAGTTTCCGTTTCTTCCAGGTACGCGTGAGTCAGCCCGTTCCTCTGTGCCCTCCTCTCCCGCTTCTCGGACTCTCAGCGATCCGGCTGTCCTCCGTTTTCTTTATCGTGCGGTACGGACGCATTATGCAAAATCCCGGGTAATCGTACGCCACCGCCGCTGCGGAGGGCCTTCTCTCTCTCTCTCTCTCTCTCCCCCTCCCCATCTCTCTTTCTCTTCCCTCTCGTCCAGAAAAACGGAATGCCTTGGAATCCCGGGCGAAATTAAGCGAGCGAGTTATCGGCGCTCGGCGGAATTAATCGAGAGCCCGAGCCTCTCTGTGTCCAGGAAACGGTAAAACCCGGGGCCTCGCGGACCGCCGAGTTCTCGAATTGCGGAACGTACATGTGTTTTCGGCTCGTAAAATGTCGACGGGGCCCCTCGCGGCGCCGGACCACCCTGCGCAAAAGCTCCGAACGCCACGCTTCCCGTATACGCGAGCCACGTCGTCGCGAACCAGCTCGGGGCGAACGTCGAACCGAAAGTATCGATTACAGATTTCTCATCGGGGCCTCGCGGAACGGAAAGAAATCACGACCTCCGATCGATAAGCACGCTCTCCTCGCCCTTCGTCGATCCGCATTCCCTCATGACCTCTTCGAATTACGGGGCTCTCGTGCTCGCGCGTGTCTTCGCGACCAATTCCTGAATATGAAGCGCGCGAGGCTTCGCTATCACGGCATAATTCGTCGCGAAATTGCAGAATTTCGTTCCCTAAATCGTTCGAGAACGGTGAAACCGGTGAGATATTAGCAAACCGTTCTGCTCGGAAACGATTCCGTAGCGTTCGCGCGATAAAAATCGTGGCGGTGGTTGCGCGAGGCGTTTCGCGCGTACGATCTCTCGAAAGGGGTCAGAAAACTCGAGGTACAGAGAGCTCGGAGCGAACGGAATCGCGGGATCGAGCCTCGAGAGAGGAAGTTTCGCAAGCGATTCGCGAGCGCGAAACTGGCACGCGTCTACGTTATCGCGTCGGTCCGCGAAATGATCGTACAGAGAGCGAGAGAGACAGAGACAGAGAGAGAGAGAGAGAGAGAGAGAGAGAGAGAGAGAGAGAGAGAGAGAGAGAGAGAGAGAGAGACCGGTGCGCGTTCGTGATCCGCGACTCGCGAGCCTGAGAACGTGTAGAAGAGAAAAAGAGGAGAACCAAGAAGGAAAAAGAAAGAACGAGGCCGGACGAGGCTGTTTCGCGCGGCGAATAGAACACGATTCCTGGAAAGACGCGAGATAATTAGAGACGTGGGTAAACATCGTGTTTCCCTGCTTTTAATGCAAACGCCGGGGTGATTAAAGGCTGGCTCAGCCCTCGGGGCTTCGTACAAATACGATTATGCGACAGCAAAACTACCAAGTAACACGATTAAAAGGAAAAGAAGGCGAATCGTGGAAGAAAGCTGGCGGACGGGGGGAGCGAGCGAAGCAGAGCGGTTCTCTCTGTCTCTCTCCTGTTGGTCTCCCGTTTTCTCTTGGCAGCGTTGCGTCGTGGATGGGTTATACGCAATTACGAGCGTGTCCTGGGACGCGAAGCTCGTCCCAAATCGTCGACGAGCGCGGTCGTTACCGGAGCTGGATCGATGCTCGTAACCAGGCCTGACCCAGGAGTCGCGCTTACGCATCTGTTTGCTGATTTGTGGCCCGGCGTCGTTTCGCCCAGGGATTTTTATCACGGCGGAGCTATCCGGTGATTGCGTCGTTAAGGCCTTCCGCGGCGGCAGGTAGAGGCAACTCGCTTCCTCTCTCCCTCTCTCTCTCTCTCTCTCTCTCTCTCTCTCTCTCTCTCTCTCTCTCTTTCTCTGCTCGCTCTACCTCCTCCTCGGCGGCGATCGTCTTTTTCTCCTTTCTCCAGGCTTTCGCGGACCGATACCGCGTGCACCTTCTGCAGAACTTGCTCCTCGCGCAACAGAAACAGTCGTCGTCCTTTCCCGCTGACATTTATCCACCAACCTCGATTTTCGTCTCTTCTTACGTATGGCGATCAGAGGTTAAAATCTGCTGGACATTTTCAGGTCTGAATTACAGCGATTTCTCTATATATGTCGCCAAGGCCTGGATGATAAACGTCGCGGAATTGTCCCCACTACCGCGGGGTATACCCTGTGAGGGGCCACGAAGCTCGAAAATCCTCGGACGCCGAGGAAACGTAACACGGCTCGGGTATGTCTGCTGGGCGATACATCACGCTGGCAAGACCCGTGTTGTTGATATACAGGGTGTTCGGTAACTGGTGGTACAAGCGAAAAGGGGGTGATTCTACATGAAAAAATAAGTCGAAAATATAGAACAAAATTTTGTCATGCGAGGCTTTGTTTTCGAGAAAATCGACTTTGAATTTTCGCCGGGTACGCGTGCACTTGATCATGTCTCGTTATAACGGATCTCACTGTAGCTCATTGTCTCGATGGATCATTATCGCAGTTTAAGTTTCTTTTTATCGTACCGGAAAATTAGGAACACACAATGAAATAGGATGTGGAAGTAATCATAAAGTTTATTATTACAGAAATTGCTGAAAATGTTGCCCATTCTGCCGAATACATATTTCTGCTCTTCTAATTAAATTTCTATAAACGCTTCCTAACGGCGAAAAGCGACAATAATCTTTTCTTTTAAATAGATAGGTAAAATAAACATTTCCGTTACACTGGAAGTGTTTATCAACATAAACTTCAACCGAGACAATGATCTACAGTGAGATCCGCTATAACGAGACATGATCAAGTGCACGCGTACCCGGCGAAAATTCAGTCGATTTTCTCGAAAACAAAGCCTCACATGACAAAATTTTGTTCTACATTTTCGACTTATTTTTTCAGATGGAATCACCCCCTTTTCGCTTGTACCACCAGTTACCGAACACCCTGTATATCGAGAATTCACTGTAGTCTTTTACGATTTAACCGAAATTTCGATGCTATATGTAGCCAAATGCACGTAGTAGCCGCCACTCGCGTGCGAAAGAATTAACACGTTGACGCAGAGATTAATTGTTGAACTCTTTTAGAGCGTACAAATCTCAATAACGTTCGGTTCGAGCAACTGTGTTATGAACAAAATTGATTTCTAAAGATACACGAAGATTTCCGTCACCAACGTGGCATTACATTTCTCAGATAGATAGCAAAGGACGCACGCTGGTGCTACGTTAGGTGCTTCATAAACACGCACTACAACGCGCGTTATAGAAGTTCAGCAGAGTGCCTGTTACCTTCATTCTAAAGTTCTAAAGGGACTAGCAGTTCTAAACAGAATGAAGCTAAGACACGGTGAGTTGAAATAGAGAAAGAGGAGATATCATATGCATTATGGAGCTTCCGCGTTTCGCACCTGTCTGCGATATCTCTGAGTGTCGGGGACTATTCCGTAGCATCGTCGAAGATTTCAAGGAAACACCGATGCCAGTTCTAGCCGGGTTCCAATAATTTTCGATCGACGGTGGCGTCGTGGAGTACCACGAGGAGGGTTAATGGACACGAAAGCGTCGAACGCGAGGATTCCTCAGCGGACAGGCAAGGACGAGGATCCTGTCTGTTCCGTCCTCGTCGTTCCCGCAGGTCTCGCCGGCTTCCTCGGAGCCGATGAGCCGAGACGTTTTATCGAGACACTCGATAGATGTACGATCGTTCGATCGTCTTCGGTCAGGATTGGATCGTTGTCGCGTGATCTGCATCGTCGGTCCTTTATTTCATCCTGTCCCTCGTGACTAGCCGAGCGTGTACCGGTCTCTCGTCGCACGGCTAAGAAAGAGGAGAAACACAGGGGGCTCTCTCGCGGTCTCTCGCGCGCGTCTTCCTCTCCGGAGAGTGAGAGAGAGAGAGAGAGAGAGAGAAACTAAAGTCGGGTTCTTTCTCTCTGTCTAGTGTCGCGTCGACCACCGCCGATATAATTCGCCGGCTTTTCCCTCGAAAAGGGCTTCGTCGACTGTCCGTCAACGGGGAAGAAGGGCTCTCTCGGCAGCGAGAGAGCGCGTTCCGCTCGTTAACTTTCCCCGTTTAATCGCTGGCCGGCGTCCATCCTCCTTCGTCTCATCGTTTCGCGCTCGGAGCATCGTAAATTCGTGGAATTTGCAGCGGGCCGTAAATTTCCTGCCCCCCCCCCTTCCCCCTCCCTCCCCTCCGCCGAATAAGCTCCGAGCCGTGAAAACTCCCGGGCGGTAATTAGTTCGCGGCGAAGAATAAAGGTTCAACGACTCGCTCGATCGCTCGATCGCTCAACCAACGGGCTCGACAAAATCGATTTTTTCCAGCGTCAAGAACATAATCCGCAAGCTCCAAGACGATACTCCGGCTCATTAACGATCCCACAGATGTGTTTATACCCGCGTGTCCGGCGAATGGGGATTTGACCAACCATTTCCTCCTCGGATAGACGTTCAGAAGAATATATTGTCCGTATCGAATCGAGAGATGCTCGCACTTCCGTCAACGGAGTCCATAAACGGAGCTTTCGTTAATTCCTACACGAGCCTTTCGAAAAGCTCTTTAAACTTCGCAGAGCCGCTCGAATTCTTACAATCTCAATCGTAGGAAGCCGTTTCGGTTTATTACTCCGTTCCATAATGAAGAAGCATCTTTAAAAAGTAAATTGAAGAGCGTGACAGCAGAAATTTCACTGTACAAAAGCAAGCAGAATCTTGTAAGGTTTTTGCACGTAAAGCTGCCGGAGCTGAATGATAAATTCTGCAGCTATAGTCGAGCTAACCTACAGAAGAACAACATTATGAATTTTTAGTGCTGCCTCACAGAAGACAGTGGAGTGCAAAGGGTTAACTTTCCCCGAAGCGACGTATGACCAATCAAGGTTAAATCTACTCAAAGTTTCGGGAACTTTCGTCGAGCCAGTTTCCAAAAAATTCCCAAAAATCATTTTCGCCGATTTCCCTCGAGTTGGAACCCCTAAACGGGTCACGCAGCATGTAGAATCGTTATCCAGCACTTGAATGCGCAATCGGAGGTCAAATTTCTCGCGGCAGCCAGGAAATCGTCCTCAGAATTCCGTTTTCGCTTTCGTCGAGCACCCCCAGGAAACGCGCGTTCCCGACTGGAGACACCCGACTGACCTCGGATGGAACGAAATTAATGCTAATCCCCGGGAATTAATCCCCGGAGCCGAATGAGAGAATAGAGGTGGATTACTCCGGGACACGCCATCGGTCACACGAGCGTCGGCCCGTTTCCACGGGATTAATCACGCTGTGTACGCCTCTCTTCCACCCGCGCCTCGTCTCTCCTCCAGCCTCCTCTCCCGACCCTCTTTTTTTCCATCGGAGGATTTTCGGAACTTTACGACTTCTCCCGGTGTCGTTAATTTTTTGAATCCTTCCCCGAACCTTGGCCCCCGTCTAAAGGACCCACCGGAAAGCCGGCCGTAACTGCAACACGCGCGCTCCGTTGATCTCAATATGCACCCCTCGATGCATCTCAATGTTCACGGACGGGGTGGGTCTGTCTATCGGTTCTATAGAAAATTTGCATAGGCTTTACAAAATTAATTTCGACCCTTCAAGGACGTCGTCTGTGCATCCAGCTTCGAAATTTATTGCGCGAGGTCTGATTATTGAGAACGATACACTTTGAGTCGGTAGTGCTTGCCAACTGAAATTGGGGACGTGTATGAAAATAATATATCAAAAAGACGAAATCATCCGTTGCAGGGGAGGGTAGTCACATTTAGACCAGCGTAACGCTTTGTTAATATCATCGCTAATAACTAGACTGCGGAGTTTATGCATTCACGAAGAAAACGGTGAAACATAAAACAGTAGAATGATAAAAAGAAGATTCCCTTAAGGAATTATTAAGGGAAGAAAGTAATTGACTTGGAAAATTTTGCACGAAGTCCGTAGTCTGCTGATTACCTAGCGCGAAAGAAGGATGTAACTTGATTATTCGTGTAGATTGTGTTCCAGTAATACATAAATTCTTTATAGTCGAAAATACTGAATCGAGCAGAAACATTCGGGGCGATTTTCCAAGGTATGCACGTTGAACGGAGAGGCAGTTTTGGCTGCGTCGGAGGAGGAGGAGGATGGTTCTGGGAGAGGCGCAAAGTGCAGGCCGACGTCGGTTCTGTTCGCGGGGACGTTCGTCGGATGAAATTTGGAGCGGAGGGATTCGAGGCTCGTTACTCGCGCGGCGGCTTGCACCCGTCGCGTTATCTTTTATTGAAAGTGACATCGAATCGGGGCATCGTCATCGCGGCCCCCAGCGTATCTCGGTCGATCTCGACATCTGGATCAGTGGTGTCGATCCCTTTCGTGTACCGCGTGACGGTGCAGGTTAAAAAAGAAGACGATGTCAGGGTTCCTCGTGTCTCGCTTCTCGTTTCCCCTTCGGCTTTCCGTTCGCTCCCTCTCGGTCTCTCCCTCTCTGTTTCCCCGCTGTTGGCTGCCAGTTCCCCCGTGTCCTCACCTCGAGCCTGTTGTTCGGGATTTAACGATACACCAGGGAGAGGACGAAACAGACGAATGATCGTTTATTAGAACTGATAGCGTTTTAACTGGCTGAGATATTTCAGCCGGTCGAGAGTCAGGAAGACGTAGAAGGGGGACGCGGTGATGGTAGGAGGTTACAAGAAGAAGAAGAAGAAGAAGAAGAAAACGGAGGAGGAGGAGAAAAAGAAGAAAGAGAACGAACCACCACGATGTACGGCCTATCCAGACTAATCCACGCGCGCGTCCGTTTATTACTCTGTTGGACAGTGTGTGCGTTCTGCTCGCTCGCTCCAAGATCATCCTCTTTGCGGAGCGTGTGGGCCGAATTCCACTCGATTAAGATTTAATTTTTAAATCACGACCACTCGCCGCAACGAATTTACATCGCGACACGTGCTCCTCCCGCTTCTCTCCCTTCTCTCTTTTTCTCTCTCTCTTTGCATCGCCATTCTTCTTTCTACGGTTCGTCGAGTTCCGCGCGTCACGTGTGCACCGCGAGCGTCGCTTTCCCTTTGACGATGGGGGCCTAAAGGATTTCGTGATGGATGGAGCTCGATCGTTCGCCGATCGTCCCCCGATACACCGTCGACGATGATTATTGAGAGGCAGGGTACGCGAGTCGTCGACCCCGGCCCGACCCGGCCCGACCGCGGCGGCGGCGAACATCTTTGACACAGTTTTAAGTGTCGTGCGATCATGACGTAGCCACGCCGACAGTGAAATTAATCCGGGCGACGAATCCAACGTCTCTCAAAGCTAAAACTCTGCTTGTTCGAACCTATCGGGGGACAGTTCGGATAATAAAGGCTCGCTAATCATCTCCAACATCTGCTCTTAGTAGGTCCAACGATAGGAGTTGACGTTCTATCAAAGTCAGCCTATCTGTGCCCACCGTTTGATACAACTTGATCCTTGCGCAGCCAACCGAAATATATAGATCATTTCAAAACTTTTACTGTAAATCGAGATAATTGTGAATAACAAATGTACGTTCAGAGCAGTTTTGTAATATTTTCAGGACGATAAAAAATTATTGAAAGAAATGCAGTAAATGGGTACCCGGTTGGTTACACAAGCATTAAAGTTCGGATAACACGGGCCTCCTCTCAACACGTATACATTGGCTTCCTAGACGTATTCGTCAGTGACATTCCATTTAAGGAGACAAACTACTCCGTGGAATACTGCTCCGGCTTCTTTCTACCACGGAGCACCTCAGCCACGCCTCCTCGGGTCAGGCCACGCCCATTTTACACAGAAAACAAGTGAAAACAGCAGGACCATTACCCTGACAGGATCTAGGACTAGAGACAATTTATTAGAGAGATGATTTTAGGGGATGCGCGTCGACGGCCGACAATTAGAAACTAGAGGGAGGGTCGGTGTGCAGACCGAAAAATTTGTGTGGCGTTTATCGGCAACCGTTTCGACGTATTTACGGCGGATAACGCCGGCGTTATTAGCGGCGCGTCTAATTAGCCGAAAGTTGGCGCGACGCCGCCGGCGCGGTCGCGGCTGTTGCGCGTCTGTGCGGTCGTTATTAAAATAACAACGTTTCGTTTTTCGTCCGGATTCGGGATCGGCGTAAAGTGCGCGCGCCGCGGATGCGTTAATTAAGAGAGAGAAAAAGGCCATGGTTCGTTGGCGGTTGATGCAGTTTTCTGCATCAATCGTCTCGCGGGCCGAGGTTGGCAATGAAAGCGCAAAAGGGTCTCTAAAAGACCTTCCACCGGGAGGATTCAGTGAAATATACTGCGAGGCGTACATCGTATACAACGGGGCAAGGGATTACGATCCGCGCGCGCGCGGGCGCGCGCGCTCACACACCGTGCCCGGTCTCTCGCGTCTTCGAGCACCGAGAAGAGATCGGGCTCGGTCTCTCGGCCGAATGCGACCAACGAGCCACGAGCTCGTCGTCGATTTTCCCAGTCGTCTTTTATTCGCCGCTCCTATCTACGGTACCTATACATGCGCGCACTGACATACGCGCGTGATCTTTCTCTCATGCGTGTGCACGCCGAGCCGGCAAACACGACTGGCAAAAGTCTGCTGCCGATTTAACGCGTCGATGACGATTCTTCGCGCGAACCTTTCTTTCGCGGAATTTCACAGGTCCCGTTACAGCCCTGGCTCCCCGATCTCGCGAGTAATTGTCGGCCGGAGCATAATAGATCGTCGTTCCCTCGCGTTCTAACGCCAGCCCGCGCGCACCGCTGCCTATTCAAAATCAGTGTTTCCCCGTTCTGTATCATCGGCTCCCATCTTCTTCCGCGTGTCGCCGGATCGAGAATAAATCCATTGGCCTGCCGACACGACGCCGCCATCGCGAAACAAACGTCTCTCTACCGCAACCCATCGTTTCCTCGGCGCGAAACCCTCTGGGCGAATCGGAAATAAAGATACTAGACGATCCGTCTTCGTCTTTTCCTTTACTGACTAGGCGTGGCCTGTGTAGGCGTGGTTTTGTTGTTCTTGAACTCTACACTGCCACATCCGTGCCATTATTCATCACTCTCGTGACATTATTTGTTGTTACCTGGCCCAAATTTCGCGTGTCCCCATCATCTAACTCGGATTATAATGACATCCTTTTAAATGACCAGTCTTGTTCTACCTGGTTACAGAGTAGACGTAGCTTAATCGCTCTTCCGCTAAGGGTTTCAATATTGCATCTATCAAAATTCTGGTTGAAAAGACCAGAATGACCCTCTATCTTACATTATCGTTTGCTGGAATAGTCAAATGTCCGCAGCAAATAGCAAAGCAGAAAAATAATAGAGAATGCCCGTGCACACTAGATCGTCCTCAGGTAGGCGTGGTGTCGCAGCTCCTCCGGAAGATCCAGAATGTCGTGCTGTTGGGAAATCCGTGTCCACGCGTGCATCACGGTGGCTGAGCAACAAAACGATTCCGTGGGAGGTCGTCGGAAGGGACGCGCGTGCAGCAAAGCTTGTCGGAGGCGCGTGTCAATCTCAGGGCGACGAGCGTTGCCCCTTTCGCGAGGATTAATCAAAGCCTGCGTCAAACTCTTGAGGCTTCCGCGCTTCGGGCCCCGGCGTGTTTGCGCAAACACCGATCCGCCGTGTTCTCCGGGGGGCACATGCCGGGGTATCCACCTCTGTTCTCTCACGCCCACGATCTTCCAAATAAATGTTTCTCCGCCGAATCGGTGCGAGCGGCGGACACAAGCGCCTCTCGCTCCCGTTTTCAAGCGCAATGGGTACACGCCGCCGCGCCAACCGGGTCCCTTTGAAATTCATCCGTCCGTCGCGTCGCGTCGTGTCGCGTCGTGTCGCCGCGCGCGTATTCGATACACGACATATCCAGAAAGCAACCTCGGTGCATTTACCGTCGACGTTTCTCCGCTTTCGTTACAAAGTTCCCTTCGGCGGCGGAATATCAAACTGCTGCTCTCTCGCGAGAAGAAGAGCGAGAGAGAAGGAGAAAGAGGGGAGGAGCGGAGAGCGGAGAGACCGGGGCGAACCCTTTCGCCAGACCGAGCCCGAGAGTAATTTCCAGGAATTAAAATCATAAAAACGACAACCACCGCGAATACTAAAAATCCTCCGTCTTCCATCCCACTCTCCCGCCCCCGCGACCGGGGGACAAAGAAAAAGAGGACATCCCGACGAGTACAAAGCATACAAACGCCCCGGATGGGTCCACCTCGAGCCACCGCCAGCATAAATTCAACCTTCTGAACTTTCTCGTTCCTCCGTTTTCCTTTCCGCAGGCTCAGAGAGTCCCTTTTCTCTCCTCTTTCTCTTTTTCCCTGTGTCCCTCTTCTTCTCTCGTCTCAGATCTCGCGGGTTCACAGCGAATTAATAGGATCGCGGCCGTAACGAGTCCGACCGACGACTTTGATCAGATTCGGGCACTCTCGCGTTTCGCAGATTAACCCTTCAACGGCTTAGCCTGGCGGAGATGCGGGCAAGGCGTCAGGACTGCGAAAGATACGGGAACGATTATCGTTTCGCGGACCACTCGGTGGAACGATGCCCAGGAAAAACGAATCCCGTCTCGTTGCCAGTCCTGCGACCACTCGCCAAGCTGTTGGCAAGGTCCTCCTAATTCCTTTATCGTAGACGCTGCACGCGTCGCGATCGTTTGCCACCCTACTACTCGTTCGACCGATTTCTACACACCCCTGCTATTTTTCTCTCAACCCTGCTTCGCTAGACCCAGCCGAAGAGTAAATATATACTTGGAACTCGGAACATTGCACGGTTCGTCATTGGTCCGAAATATTAACACTAAATCTCTATTAACACTATGTCAAAAGATACCCCTTTTAAAACTTAAAATGAAAATTGATTAAAACTACGAAGATGCATTAAAGGGAAATCATTAAATAAATCTGCGATACAAGTTGGTAAAATTACCAATTAAGCGACTTCAACGTTACCTTCACATTAGTATAAGGTTATTATCGTAATATTATGTATGCGATACAGACCACAGAATAACCTCTCATCGGAGGTTACAACTGTTCAATGAAAAAAAAAAGTTGGTAAAATCAAATCACGGTAGAAATAGTGATAAGGACAGCCCTGCGTGCACAGACACACAAGAAAGAAGCCATACTTCTTCCCCTCATTTGTCCCAAGTTGGTCACACGCATTGACCACCGAGCGATAAAGTTAGTAATGCCTCGGGGCTGAATTTTTAGGGACAGTTTTGGGACGTAGGATTACCATCCATATTTTAGGTACCTCTTCTAAGTGAACTCCCGACGATAGTTACGTTTGAATTGTGGAGTTTTGTGCGAAATAAGAATTTTTTGTATCTATCGCGATTATGAAACCGCCAATTTATTGTCTCGACCGTATAAAATCCTATTTATAATCGTTCGTACGAAAGACCGGAGACTTTCACGACTCGGATCTGTATTACTCATCGAGGTTTCCGGTAGCAATTATCACAGGTCTGTACCTAGGTAGACTACTACCAATTTCCTTATAGCCTGTATCGGATCGCTCGAGGCCGTTGGACTGTTGGCTAGTTTAATGAAACGGTCGATCGGGTAAAAAACTTTATATATCCGGCCGAAGCTAGGAGCCTCGTTGAATGATAATTAAACATTCGCTGAACGCTGTTCGCACACTCCGGTCACATCCCGGTGTGTTTCACGATGCAAGAATCCGTGCTTGTGATTCGATGGTTGGAACGATAAGCTACCATTTCGGAGTCTCGGATGAAAAGATAGAGGAGGAGGGGGGGGGGGGGAGAGGAGGAGGAGCAATGTCAAAGGAAAACAGCTTACAAGTAAACTGCTAGTCGTCCAACTGTTAGGAGAACACGCTGATCCGCTGTGCGTCGAGAGTCCACATCTTCCCTCGCGTTTTGTATTCCTCGAGCGGAACGATACTCGAGGCTGCATTAAATTGCTGGGTCCTCCCGCCGGGTGGGATAGGTCGAATGCGTATGGAAAGTTAAACAAGCGGTCACTACGCGGCCCTTCTGATGTCTCTGAAACCACGAATTTTATGTGCATCACAGAATAGATGGGATCGAGATTTAATTTCGAGAGCAGCCGAGAGAGAGAGAGTCGATGTCGCTTCACCTGGTTCCGATATTCCTGGCACGGGAGACGTCTTAACGCGTCCCATCCTGGACATCTAAGCTCCGTAAAGACGGATAATGGCTTTCCGAGTGCAATAACAAACAGGCTTCTTTAGGTACTCCGTGAGACCCGAAATGGTTGCTCCTATTTGTTAATTAGAACACGAGTGCCAAATGTATACCCACATTGAACTCGATGTATGTTTGTAAGGTCTGTATCTAAACCAGACTCATAGATCATAGTTTATAATTAGACTGCGAATTTGCATGCATTTATGGGATACGGAAATTTTCAAAAATTACTGAAATATAAAATTCGGTAGAATTTACGGCGATTTTCATTTATATCGGAGCCACTGAATATAAGATTCTACTTGACTCCATTTTGTGAAAATTTCAAACATCCGCAGTCTATTCGTAATCAATTCATGGTATCAAGTATTTAGACTGTGGAACCTTTACTTAGATTTTATGCAGGGTGTTTGGCAACAGGTGGGAGAAAATTCAAGGGATTCTTCATGACAGTGTAAAAGAAAAATCATGACTATTAAGAGCTCTAGTTTCAAGTCCTTAGCACTCAGCGCTATGCCTCTGTCTTGAACAACGGACTTTAAATCGTTAACTTAGAGACGAAGCTGGAATCGCAATTTTTCTTGCATTTGTCTTACACTATCCCGAAGAATCAGTTCTTAAACTATCTTCCACTGTCGGTGTCAACTGAACCAAATATTGAGAAGGAATTTGATTCCAGTCGCTAGTACATTCGGTGAATGAACCAAAATTATAAAACAATTTATCCAGCTCTGCAGTTTAGAATAGTGACCCACGTATGGGACTCGGATAGCACCATGAACACGTGGCTATTCCACGTCTGTCAAATTAGTCGTTGGGAAAAATCGTTTCGGTAATGGCGAGACAACCGGCGACGAATTTCGCAGGAAGCTCGTCGAAACGAGCCGGAACGGAAGCGTTGTCGAGGCACGCATTGTTCGGCAAGGTGTACGGGGCGACAAAGGCAACGGTGGGGGTAGGTGAGCGGCCGAGGGGGTGGCATGGGGTGCCGGGAATTGGAAGAACGGGGGATGGGATCGAGCGAGCAGAGCGAGCGGCAATAGCTTTGAAGGTAGCAGCCGGGCTGGCATCGAGGGTATCTAGGATGGCAAAGCCTCTCCTAATGCATCTGTACGTTTCCCATTACGATTCGGTGCGCGTGGGTTAAACTAACGAGACCAGGCGACTGGAAGGGAGAGGGTGAGAAGAGATCAGAACCAGAAGGGAAGGACAGCAGCCGGTGGAAGACGGAGCCAGGCTGCGCGGCGTGGATTAAAGAAAGATGGAGCTCCGGAGCGGAGGAGATAGAGAGAAACGGAGAGAGAGAGCCGAATACGTGACGGGGTAAAATCGAGAGCGAGCAAGAGAGCGAGCAAGAGAGAGAGAGAGAGAGAGATAGCGCGAGGAGAGGGTGGGTTTCCATCTCGATTCGGCCGGGTTTCCATAGCGACTGGGACGTGACCACGTTGCCCATGGGGAAGACGAGCGAAAGAAAGATGAACGTAGACAAGGGGATCGAAGGAAGAAGAGACAGAGAGGAGCGCGTCACGAATGCAATACCGACGCACGATTTTCTCTATCTGTCTCCCTCTCTGTCTCCCTCTCTCTTTCTCTCTCTCTCTTTTTCTCTCTCTCTCTCTTTCTCTTTTCGCCGGTTCGCCATGATTTTCTGAATTCGACGAAGAAAAAGGGAAGCAAGGGTGGCAGGGGATAAATGGATACACCGGCGCTAGAGAAGAGAACGGTTAAATCAACCGTGAGGTCACGTGGGAGAGCACGGGTAGCAGCGCGCGCGGACCCTCCGAAAAAGTTCCGACGTTCGGGCGCGACGAGAAAAACTAGCGACTCCGAGAGGTCGGAATTGAATTCAGGGGCCGGCTTGCTCTTGCCGCCAGCTACGCTGGGGATAATCAAATTTTCGTCGGACGGGAAAACGCGCAGCCCTCGAGAACACGTCGGCCCGTGAATATCGCGGGCGCGCGCGTGCGGCTGCGGCTGCGGCTGCGGCTGTGGCTGAGGCTGCTGCTCCCTCCGCAGCCTCAGCCGCCGCACCGTCGAGTTTCACCGCGTCTCGCCGCCAATCTCTCGAGCGCGCCCCGTCGATGATCGATAAACCGGTCTTGGGAAATTTCGAAGCGGCACGCAGCGAGCACAAAAGAAACGATCCTCGCGCGGCAGGACGATCGAGGACACTCGAGGCGGCGTCGTTTCCCGTCACAGAAAGAGAGAGAGAGAGGGAGGATTGCCAATTTGTCGAAGGGTCGAACCTACAGGCTGGCTGGATGGCTGGGTTCGTGGGTTCGATTGGCACCCGCGGTACGGCTCAACCCCCTCAAAGGACCTCGCGCCACCACGAGAAAGAACCCTGCCAACTATCGCTGCCGCTGCACAAACACACCTTAAACTCGACGCGCACCGCACGTACCGGCGGTTCCACGAGGATCGATGATTCATCTCGCAGCTATTGTTGCGCCGGAATAAGGAACGCTCGTCCCAGAGTTTTCCCTCGGATCGGCTCGCGCATACCAAAGTCCTTGGAACGCTTGCTTCCACGGCTGACAGCAGGGGCGAAAGTCAATTTAGGAAACCTCAGCGTGTTCCTGCCCCGACGACAACCGAACGAGGGTGCGTGTCCGAAAAGGCACCGGGAACGCAATCAACGCCGCGCGCGGAATCGCCGCGTCCACGGAAAAGAACGAACATCCCCCTTGATCTACGGGGGAATGTCACGTGGCCACCATCATCGGTATTCCACGCGACCTTTCACGGGGATCATCGGAAGCCCCATGAGCTCTGTCCACTGTTATCCGGGGGCGAAAAAGCGGAATCGAACAATCGCTATTCGCTACGATAGTTCGATTTATTAATGTTCCAGTATGCTCGCTGCCGACCCTTATTAACTCCAGGAGCAGCCAAAGAATATATTGAGGGACGTTGACAGTGATAGTAATTTCATATTTATCTGGCTAATGGAGTTGATCTTTGTGCACTTCGGATGTCGTGGCTTTCAGTCGTAACATTTTCTTGCTAAAATGTACAAACTTCTTCAACGTTAACTGTTTCTTCACATTCCACGATGTGAGCCGTTGAATGCAAAAGTGGTCTAAGTCGATTATTGAGACTAATTGGCGATTTATTTCCTTGGGTATATATGTAGCATAAAAAGAATAGTTAAAACTTTGAATAGTGCACTTTTCGTGCTCCGTGAATCTAGTGTTAAATAAAATAGTTGTGCTATAATTTCAGCGTGGCTTGCACAAGACAAACCTTCCTCGCATAAGACATCCTTTTACATAATTTCTCATTATCCAATGGTTAACTGTTTCGACTTGCACCGTTTTTGCATTGAACGTCACATATACAGATGTCCCAATTTCCAGGACGGTGTACAAAGTTATCAGGATCGCGAGAACTGGAGCTGGGACGGAACAGTGTGTGCCGAGTATGAAGCAGATTCGATCAAACGATCGAGCAAGAATTCGGCTAGGTTTCCCGGTTCGATCGGTGCTGATCTTTACGAGCGATCGGAGCTCGAAGCCAGGCGTCTAGATGACCGAGATAAAAGGGCCTAGTTCGTGTCGTAATTCGATGCTACCGACCGAAAGGGGCGCCCCGTTCGTTATCGCTGGTCCGCGTGGTTGCGTATAATATTCTCTTGCGATTTTATTGCGCTCGGAACGAGCCGACGGTGTCGACGCGATAGACACGAAGCGTGTAGAAGCCCGTTAAAGTGCACCGCCGGAAAATTTCATCGGAAACATTAGCGCGCGCCGATGGAATCGCGCGGAGACGAATAAAGAATCGAGCTCGCCGCGGCGACTCGTACTCTCGCCAGTTTTTACGGACAGAGAATCGGCTCGGAACACGCGAAAATGGCGGAGATTAACCCGTTTGCATCGTACGGAGGAATAAAAAATTACGGGCCATATTTAAGCCGGAAAAATTTCGGAAAAGGTACTTCCAGGCAAACAGCGCGGGCTCGCGCAATTGATCAAATACCTTTTCCAAATTGGACGAAACGACTCTCTTTTGGAAATTTCGGGGGATTACTTGCCACGATTCTGGACTTTATTGCTCGAAAATACGACGCTGGGGCGGTCATCGGAACGCTGTCTGTCGAGGCAACATTCAGTCCCAACCGTCTTCTCGCCTGTCCACTTTCTCTGTTTATTGCACCCCTAAATGTGTCCACAGTAAGGGAAGTATAGTCAAGACACACATGGCCTACTCTAGACTTCTCCAAGGTATTAATAGATCCAGCATTGAAGCGGAAAGAAATGAATTCTACGATTCGGGGTAGACCGGGCGCGTATCAGTCCGGTAATAAATTGCTTTCTCTCTCTCCCGGGAGAAAGAGAGAGTGATTTATCTGCGCGTTCGGGAGAGTATTCCCGTAGGTTCGCCCGGGAGACAAACGCGTTGTTTCGCGTCCGAGCGAAAGAAGAAGTAGGAAGAAGAATAGAACGAGGACGACTACGTCGGAGAGCGGGGACGGGGAAGCAAGCCGGTGGTCGCTAAAAGAGCTCGAAAGTACCCTCCGCAAACGATCGTCGTGTCTCCCGCTCTCTTCTTTTGAAGAGCAGCTCCTTCTAATCCGCGAAGGGGTCATTTCCCAGAGAAAAATGTGGTGCTCGTTAAAATTATCTACAGGATACGGCGCGCCGGGGCGAGAGAAGAGACCCAGTCCGGGTTAGAGAAATCGGGTGAAAAATAAAAAGTCGAGGTTGATAAGGCCGGGGTTGGAACCGACGACGACTACGACGAGCGCTTGTGAAACGTGGCAGCGGGAGACGGAGAAAGAAAGGGAAAGAGAGAGATCCAGAGAAATGGGACGGAAGGAAGAGGAGTCCGAGGGAGCGAGAAAGCGAGAGGAAGAGAAGGAAGAGAGGTGCCGCGAACCGACAACCGAATTAACTTCTCTAGGTATTTCGACCTTTGCTCGTTTTGTCATTGTCCCCGCGGATAAGGATCTACCGTGCTCGCGCACACCCTACGTACATATATTTTTAGTCCTTTATAAGCGGGGGAGGAGGACGACACGCACACCGAGATAGAGCGAGAGAGGGAAGAACAGGCGGATAGAGAGGGAGGCACCGTTGCCCTCCGAGTGGTTCTATAAAATATGAGGGACATTAATATTCCGTGCCTCCCGGAGGAGGAGGCGGTGGTGGATGGAAAGTGGGTAGAGCGGAACCGGCAACGAGAGAGAATCCGCCCGGCTAGAGTAGAAACTACTGTCCACTTGGTATTTCGAGGAAACGGTGGCCTGCTTTCGCCGCTCCGTAATTGCCCACTCCTCCTCTCACCTATGCTCTCTTTCGTGTCTCATCTCGCTCGGTGACAATCATCGTTAGAATTCTATCGTTTTTATCCTGCCGCTGGCCGCTGCTCTGGCTCCGGACAACTCGGGAGCAAATAAACCACGCCCACCTGGAACGCGCCACGCCTATTTTCTACGTAGAACGCAAGATAGATGATCTTTGTCGCGGAAAACTTTACTAGGGCGTTCGGAGATGGAATTTTGGGGGGTTGAAGACTCTAAGCTCACAGTAAATTAATGCGATAGCGTGTACATTCATCTTTAGAAGTTCTTTGAGAAGGCTTTTTGAGGTTATTAAAGAAGGAAAGAAATTTCTGTTTGGTGCAATTGCTCTTTAGACAATTTTGATTTCGCACGTAGATCCGCAGTCTACCAATCAGCCTGGCGATAGGACCGCAAAGAGTTAAGTCTAATTATCAGTGGACCTCGGTTTAAATGGATCAAGTTAAGCTCATTGAAGTGCTTAGCTAGTAAAATGTACCAAAACTCGCGGTTAATCGCTCCGGCCGGTGAAAGGTGTAATTGTGGAGCAACGAAGCCACGCCTACTTGGAAATCTCAGCCCCCAGAGGCAATTCAGATCGCTTCCAGAACAAGAAAGATTTTTCCAAAGCGGATTGCGGTGGAATTTTCCCGGTCGTCGGAAATCGTGAACGCTCCAAATTCGCGATGCCGTCGAAGAGAGCCGGCTGGGAGGATTTACTTCGGGTCGTGTCGTGAAAAGGGCGACCTTTAAAGCTCCCAGAGGATCGGTGTTCGCGACGATATCGGCCCGCTCGCAAGACACGCGCGCGCGCGAAAGAAACGGCAGCGGGCTGAGCGCGTAGGTTCGCTTACATTGTATCTCGCGGTGGTCCTCGATCGCGATTGGACGAGGCTCGAGCGAGATTGGATCTACGAGTATCGATCATGCATCGGCCAGGGCTCCTCCATTCGAGTACTAATGGAAAGACTGGTATTCATGTGAACGGCCTTCGGGGCTTCTGCAGGCCGTTGCCTGCGCCTCCGTTCTCTCTCTTTCTCTCTCTCTTTCTTTCTCTTCCTCGCCTCTTCTTTCTTCTGTATCCATTCTCTCTCTCTCTCTCTCTCGGCCCTCCTCGTTCCATTCTTTCCTCCTTTTCTTCCTCGCTCTTCTTCTCTCTCCACCCTCTCGTCTTTTTCTTCGTCGTTCGTCGTTCGTCCTCTTTGTCCCACCTTCTCGCGAACGACTTCTCCTTCTCTTTCACGCTCACCTCCGGATCCACGTATACACATATATATCTGTCATCCCGACCGCGTCGTTAGAACAGACTCTGTTTATTGACACGAGTCGTCGAGTGCTGGGATCCTCGCGTTTCCTCCTCCTTCTCTCGCGCGTGCGACGCGTCCCCGGCGCTGAAATCTCTACCACGGGCGTGTCGCGCCGACAGGATTTTCGAAATGCTGCGGTTTCGGTCGGGCAATCTGTAACAGACAGATAGAGGGTGTCAGGAATTCGCCAGTTTGCCGTCCACGATACTAATTCGGCTTCTTCGCCGTTTTCGAAAGCGATGTATTCAAACGTTTCGCTTCAATTTCCTATTTATTGGCAGTTTCTGGTTTTTCCATGTAACATTGTTATTACATACCTACTTGTTAAGCTAAATTGACCTGTTCGGGGTTTTGAGAAACTTAATAAATAAAAAATAAGCTTTCCGTCACATATCCAAGGCTCGGAGAGGCGGAAAGAGGTGACAAGAGGGATTGCCCGCTGCGGTGAGATAGATCCCTCGTGAGAGGATCGGGATTTTCGTCGAGATCCTCGCGCAAACTTTCTCGCGCGGCCGAGAAGTCGTTGGTTTTCACCCTCGAGAGACCCGTCGGGATATTTGGTGGTCAAGGGGCCATAAACAGGGCCACTATGCGACCGGAAAGAAAAACACTGGACCAGAGCGGGAGAGGAAGGAAGGGGGATCGGGAACGGTGGTTGCCGGCTATTCCCGCGGCGAACTCGAAAAAAGTTGGAGCCTTTTGTTTCGCGAAACTTTTATTTCTTTCGGGACGAACGGTTTCGGCCACGGTCAGCGGCCACAGAGCGGCCCACCACCGGCTCTCTACCATCCCGAAGATGATAAATTCCCGAATTAATCTGCTCGAAAAGTTGCCGGGGGGGAACTTTCGCGTCCGCGCGAAACGACGGAAATTGCGGCTCCCCGGGGAGACTGCTGCGGGAGTATAACGGTGGCCGAGGATTCCATAACATAAAGTAGCGGCCGGAAGCCACCCGGTAGGAACAGTGCCTCCTCTAATTCGCAGAGTAGCCTGCTCAATTAAGATCCTCCCGGATCTTTGGCCCGCAACGAATTATCGGGCTGCCTCGAAATTTCCTCGATACCCGTCGAGAACTTCCGGCCGAAAGATTTCCATTATCGATGCATCGAGTTCCTGTAACAAATACAAACTTCCTTCTTCTTCTAAGAAATTATAGTGGGTAAAGAAGTGTTCTATTCGCTGCAATCGTACAATAAGCCGTGGTACAAGGGGTTCGAAAGAGTCTAATTAATCGACGTACCACGGTAATGCGTGCAGCACAGGATAATTCGGTACAAAAAAAAAAGAAAAGAAAAAATGCAGAAAGCGTCATCGATGCACCGGAGTTCCGGTGACCCGAGCGCGGAGGCCATTCCGGCTTTATCTTGACGAAAAGTATTTAATTTTACAACGTACCCGGAGCAATCTTTCTCGACTCTTTTATAGAGCCGGGGAACAAGTCCCCTTCTGTTCCTTGAGCACAGTAGAGAACGTCGCAGGGAGCGAGAGGAGAAAAAGGAGCGGCACGAGGAACCCCTTTCTCGTTTCCCCGCCGTGATCGCGCTATCTCCAAAGAGCTTATCTACGCAGCGATCGGACAGGGGTGCCGAGACGACATTATTTTTTTTTCTCGTTTTTCTGGACGGTGCCCTCTTCCGTTTCCTCGGGAGCGTGGACCGTGGCGCGCGGGGTAGCTGTTCCTCGAGCCCTTGTGAAATTCCTAATTAAGATTCGGGAGCCGAAACCCGTAGCAAGCAGCGGGGAGAATGAGAGAAGAAGAGAGAGAGAGAGAGAGAGAGAGAAGACAGGAGAGACAAGACCCTCTTCTGGCAGCGGCTCGTCCAGCCTTCTCCCATCGCCTCTCGGTTCGGCTTTCTTCCTAGGTGAGAGAGCGCATAACCGCGGGCCATTGTGGCCTGGCGAGCGTACCCCTCGGTCGTTACCCACATTGTTCCATTGTTGGATTATCATAAACACAGTTTCATTACAACGATAAAGGTGGCAGCGTCGCGTCGAGTCGAGCCGAGCCGAATCGAGTCGAGCAGAGTCGAGTCGAGTCGAGTCGAACGAGCCACGGACCACCACCCCCGGGGAAAAGCGAACTCGGAAACTCAATTTCTCCGGGACCAGGAAAAGGGATGGCCCTCTCTCTCTCTCTCTCTCTCTCTCTCTCTCTCTCTCTCTCGCGCCTCGCCAGGGCTCGTCTCCGCTCGAACTCGACCTTTTCGCAACTTCCTCGGCTTTTCTTTCCTCCGCCTGTACTCCCGGACGGTCCCTGGTAACGTTTTTTTTCTTCCCTCTTTTCTTTCTTTCGCAGGTTATATCTAGCCGACGCGATATCTTTCCGAGTCGAGACGGCATTGTTCGTCGAGGCTAAGCCCTTGGAAAAATATTGGAAGGGGCCTGGCTCGGCTGCCCGGGAAATTGTATTTTTAATTTAATAATCTCGAAAGCCGAGCCCAGCCGCGCGCGGCTGCTCCTGGATAAACGATACCGATCCACCGTGATCATCCGTCGCTAGAGGTGTGCGAGGACCCGTAAATGTCGTATACCCGATGGTCGGGGTTTCTCGAACATTTCGATTCTCGCGTACCTCTAACGTCCGTGGGTTTCAGCTCGGCTCGGCCCGGCTAAAGAAAACGGCGTTGTCTCTCTGGAAAGCGAGAGCGCGCGCTCGGGCTGATATTTCGCCGAATCGAAAGGCAATCCCGGTGAAATAACTCGGGGCGTCAAAGGTCGCGTCGGCGAGCGAGAGAACGAGGAGAGGGAGCACAACCAGCTCTCTCGAACAATGGTCGTAGGAAAGCCGTTTGCCGGCAGGTGAAGATCGTTTCGCCGCGTACCATCTGGACGGCCATTATACGGTCCGTGTACCGCCGCCGAGGACTCGATTATTATCCAAATATCGCGTCTAGCGGGGCGACCGCGTGTGCAGGAGACGACGTTAACCAGTTCAAATAGTTAACGAGGTTCGATCGAGGGTTCCGGCTCGCTGCGTGCAACCTGCCGTGCAACCAAAGCCAACCACGTCGCAGAAACTGCAACTCTCTCCGCTCAGCTTCTCTTGTGCTCGTCCAACCGCCGTTGCGCCGACTCCCTCTCTCTCTCTCTCTCTCTCTCTCTCTCTCTCTCTCTCTCTCTCTTTCTCTCTCTTTCTCCTCTCGCGCAATATTTTCGCCGGTTTATTGGGGAGCCACGGGACCGACTCGCGAATTTTAATTAACGCAGCCGGACTCGTTGCCCTTTACCTCCGCTCCGGCAATCTCGGCCGTCTAGCCTCGCCTCTCCCGACCGCCTATCGAAATTCCTCGAACCTTCCCAAAGATTCGAACGCTCTGACGAGAACAGCGCCCGCTCTCCTCCCGGAGCGTCTAACTTTAGCGAATCGCCGAAATGCCTGGACCCGGCGCGCGGCCGAGTCCCGCGGGAAACCCAGAACCTTCGTCGCCGATGCACTTTTCGCTGCAGTTCGAAACTACTGCGCTCCACGGCCCCCGTTCCAATCGGTTCTCGACGTTCACGGCGAAATCTAATTCCCCCGGACGATATTTTTATTGAAACTTCTGCCTGTGATTTTTGTTGATCGTCCTCTCGTTAGTCCAAAATTTGTATTCGTAGTATTAATTCTACTCGTCCGATAGTCTATTCCAAAAATTCCCACCTAATCAAAGTAATCTAATTAGTCTTTCCGTTTCAGTTAACTAAACTTTAATAATCCTTTCGCATCCGAAAAATCCTCATCAAAATTTTATTTACTCGCACATATCACGATAAAACTGAAAATCTAAAGCTGGTGAAAAATTAGTGTTATCCATAGACACTTAACGTGTTAAACAAGAAGTCAAATCAGGAGTGTCATGACGAATGAAAGTGTTTGGAAAAAAGAGGATTCGTTGAAAATGTTGTGGGTCGAAAAGAGTGTCCTAATTTTCGAATTAAAAGCGGTTCGTGTGCAAAGGATTGAAAGGAACTGATAAGGAATTAGTCACCATGCGACGTTTAATTGAAACATAGGGTACAGCTGAACTCGAAGGACCCTATTGGCCGTTGACGAATGAGCTCGCGTGACTTCCAAACGAACGAATCTCCGAAGTTGAGGAAAATTGACTTCCCCCTTGGTAGCTCGCTGAAAACTGAGGGAGACATTTTGGGGCGGTTCATGAAAAACCCCGTATCCCTCGAAGCGAACACGGTGCGTAAATTGAGCAGCTTAGGGACCGTTTAATAAATCAACCAGTTAGCTAAACAGGGAGAGTACGAGTTCAGAGACAGCAAAAAGTGAACGGAGTCTAAATTCGGTCTCTAAATTTCACGGGACGCGAGGTTCGCTGGCCGGATATCGATGCACACCGCGAGAGAGTGCATCGGAGGCCGTCAGATGCCTCGTCCGCGAGCACGTTCCCTGTCACGACGAGTAATTGACTATATAATGGATTCCTGCGACTGCGATACGTCAAGCTGACAGGTCCAGGGGCGTACGTGGAGGGTCCCGGACCGAGCAAGTCCTTCGATATTAAAGTCAACCCCCTTTGGCCCGGCTAATTCCCGACGATTTTATAAAGCCCGCGTTTTCCACGCGTCCGAAAGAGACGTAGAAAAGGATAGAGGAACAAAGAGAGATAGAGAGAGGCAGAGGATTTTCTCCCTTTGGAATTAGCATAAGATCGGTTCCGGTGGCCGGGCACCCCCCAATTGGCATCGGGCGAGGGTGCACCGAGCAGGAAGAGAAAAATTACATCGAGTATGCAGGACGATCACCACGATGGCCTCGCGACTCGCAATTCCACCCCACGAGAGTCGATCGTTTCTCCTCGTTGCAACGAGCGGAGCCCATAACCGACGTGCCGGCCCGTCTGCTCGACGATCATTGCCCGGCTACGCCCCTTACGCGCCGACACTCGCTGGCCCGACTCGAAATAGCACCGGGATATCGCTCGGTGTATCTTTGGACCAGACTCCATTCACACTCCCGAACTCCACGCAACTCGCGCTGCACCGCTGGATCTTCTTCGCGAGTCTCTGCGCTCTTCTTCTTCTTCTTCTTCTTCATCTTATTGCTCGCGCCGCGAACGCCTCCTTTTATTGGCTCGACCTGTCTGTCCGTCTGTCTGACTGTCTTGCCTCCCCGTTTCCCGACGTCGGAGTAAATTGCGTTCCCGAACCAGGATCCGTGGGTTTTCGAGAATCGACGGACCAGCGAAAGCCCGAACCAGCCCGGAGACACGGACCAGCTAAGAATTCGAGGATTCCGGGCTGCGAGCACGGATCCCCGGTACCGTTTCAGACTTCCGGTTGCGGCCAGACGTAGCTCCAAGCCTGGTCACGTGTACCGGTGACGGTCACTTCATCCCCTGCGCTGCGATTTATTTAAAGAATTCATTGTTTCTTAATTTCATAGAGCAGGAGAGCTCATAGTTTTGGTGCTGGTACAATTGGTTCAATAATTCCTAGCGATTCTAGTTGGGTTAGTGATACCTTTAACAACAGAAACAACTGTGTCGCAATCGTGTCTCGCATCCTCGTCGAGCAAGTATTGAAGAAACGTTTAGTGTAGCGCGATTTTCAGGCAGTTTCACCGGTGTCTCGCAACGTCTGGACGTAGCTTAAGGGTTCGTCGGAACGTAGGCAAGACAGACACAGTGGCCACGGTCTGGTATGGTCGAGTTTTCAGCCCCACGTGGCTGGCTCGCCGGTGCAGCCCTCCTCGTTACGCCGTGACGTGCCGTCTCGTCAGGGGCGACGGTCATTGGCGCGTTCAGCCCTTCAGACACGCGACACTGTCGACGCGCCGCGTCCACCTAACTCGAAATATTACGACGCTTAGGCTCGTTACGCCTGGCTGGCTATCGATGAGCCCGACGTCCCATAGACTAGGAGGCGATCCGAACCAAGTCTGCGCTTGTCTCCTTAAAAAGCCGTTCCAACGAACGATTTAATACGAGCATCACGCACCGATCTCAGCGGGAAAGATTAAATTGCCGATTGAATGGCAGTAAGGATAGATTAACTCGTAACTAAGGTATCATGCGGGGAAATGACGATGAATACGTACGCATGAAATCACTACAAACCTCGTCGTACTTCTAAGAAATGCTGAACGAAAAATTCTAATCACTGTAACCATAAAATATATATCGTAGTGCCAGGGGTTAAAACAGAAATATAAATAAAATCTTCTTACGCCATACGATGCACAAATGGATGCACGAAGAAGGCATCGATCTCAGCGTAATTTTTATACGTTCTCGAAATCTTTATGAAAATTTACTTTGTCCTTGAAAAAAGAAGAGTCCCCAGAATCGTTCTGCGTAAAAATCATACCCGAAGCTTTTACGATTAAAGAAGAAAAAAATGGATAACGTTAAAAAGAGAGTGTGAGGTGAGGGAGCGTAAGGGTTACAGCGAAATGGTTATCGGACAGACCGATTAGGTTCGAAAATCGTGTGACAATAGGCATCCGATAGGTTCCCAACCAGCGATTACCCGAGAAATTTTCTTAGCCCGGAGTATCGATACAGGGGGCCGAGGGTAATCGAATCTTCGCGTAGACGACTGCCGTCGAGAGTCGATTTCCCGATCATAAATCTGACTGGTTCGGGAATTGCTTCGCGGCGCTTCGATCCTGGGAAGAAGAACGATTTGTCCTATCTGCGAGGCGCGTTCTCCCGGCGAATAATCCCGAAATAAATTCTGTGACGATCGCGCGAGCTTTTTCTTCTTCTCCCTTCGCCACGGCGCGGCGTTTCCTCCCATTCGACGTTTCTCTCCCCCTTCCGGCTAAGAAGAAAAATCTCGGTTAACGCCCGAGACCCGTGGAAATGCTTCTTAAATGGTACTTCCAGAGACTTTTCCCCATCGGGGGCGTCGCTGTATCGGCTCGGGGGTGCCAAATAAACCGGCTACATCAAGTTTGCGCGATCGACGCCCTCCCTAACCACCCTTATATTGTCCGAAGGGTGCCGGGCCTCGTGCGCGGACGCACATATGTGCACTTGTTCTACCTTCCCTTCCCTTCCCTTCGCTTCGCTTCGCTCCCTGTTGCCTTCGTTCGCGCGGGACGAACCTCTACGGCTTTCCTTTCCAAACGAAACGAATCGTCCCGTCCCTCTGTTTCTTTCGCCATCTAATATTTCGGAGTTAATCCGCCGGATACACCGGCTGCTTCGTGGAACTTTATCGACCCGCTCGTTCCTGTCGCGTCCGGACAGTCTATGAACCGTTTCGAAATCTTTCGCCTCCCGTTTGGCCTGCAATTTCTGAAAATTAAATTCAATAAATTGTGACATTAGGAACAACCGATAGCAATCCTAGAATCCGCTGTCTGAGATTCAACTCTTTCCCGCCGAAGTCCGTAAATCTATCACTTTCACCGTAACGCATTGTATCATCGCATTGTTGCCGCGTTTATATACGTTTCAATCCTTAGCACTCGAAGCTATCTTGCCTCCAGGATTCGGATACTTTATTTGACATAGAATACATCTACTTAGCTAAAAGCAACAGTACCTACGTCTCCGAGTGCTTCGACAGGAAAGAGTTATTCCGATCTGTTGGCTACCGGAGGACAATGTCCAGAGAGCAGATGTATATCGACTCGCAGATTACGAAGAAAATCAGTCGTTCGTCGGTCGAAGTGTTCGTGGAATACGAGAAGGAGTGCGCAACAGAGTTCTCTCACCCCTGGATCGTCGAGTGAGACGTCACGCTTGGTGAAACGTGTTCTCTCGGTACCTCGAAAGGAATATCGCTCGTTACGATTACCGATTAACGCTCCTCCGATGAGGCGAGCCAGGGTCACGGGCACCGGATGCGGAGATAAGAAACGCTGAATTACGCGATTCAACGATCGTCCCGGGTAAACACCGGCGCGGGACCGTATAACGATGATCGCACCCGTAGAGTAATATCGACTGCAAAGTGGCTGCTCTCGGGGTCCGTGGCGTCTCGGAGAGAGGTGGCCGCAAAAATAAAAAGAGCATTTCGCCGAGTCGAACCAGCTCGATCGAATCCTCTCCCGGAGCTTCTTCTCTTCGCCACGGTCGCGCAACTTGCCCTCCGGAGTTAATTTAACTTTCGCGATTCCGCCAATCGCGTACCCTCGCGAGCTAGTTGCCCGAGGTGGCTGCCGTGAAACGGACGGCGGAACGTGATGCGCGTACCTCCAGGAACGAAGGTAGTGGTGTACGCGGCTCGATCTCTCTTTCTCTCTCCTTCTCCTCTCTTTCTCTCTATCCCCCTGAGTTGCAGCTAACCCCAAGGCCGAGGGGTGGTCGGGCACGAGAGCTCAATATATATTAAGATCCGCGAACCCTCCGCTAGACTGAAAGTTCGTCTACCCCGCGCAACCCCCTAAGTCTTCCCACGAACGCTCCTCCACCCTCATAGACCGAGGCTACACCATCGGAATTGCGATTATGGTGGCAATATTACCGCTACGGAGCGAGCAAGAAAGAGAGACCATTTCCTCTCCCAGGCTATACTGGGTGGCCCGGCGAAAAAATAATCCCCGAGAAAAGTTTAGCCGTGTGACAGAGCTCTTTGCTTTTGGAGTTATCTAAACTAGCCCCCGAGAGAGAGGTGGGGTGACCCTATACCACGCTAGTTTGACAGCAACAGCGATAGAAGACTATCTACGTCGCTTTTTCCCTATAGCGTAGGCGTGGCTTACTCTAAGTGGGCGTGGAGTCTTTGCTCTCCTACTATCAACGGAGCCAAACCAAGGCTCCTCAGAGCAAAACGTGGCCACGTCTGGCACAAATATTATAAGAAATGGGAACAGTGAGTCATAAACAGGCTTGCACGATACTTCATGAATACTTTACTCCGTTTGCTTCCCTGTATCCTGGGCGTGGTGTCATTGTTTTTGCTTTTAACAGCACCATAACAGTGGCTAACAGGGCAAACCGCAGCTACGTCTACCATATTATAAGAACTGGAAGCACTAGACAGATTTGCAAGAAACTTCGTAAACATTTTGCTCTTCTCTCCTCCCCGTAGAATAGTCGTGGTCTACTTCGAATGGGCGTGGTTTTATCGCTTTTGCTTCTAACAGAAAACATAACAATACCTAAAAGAGCAAACACAACTATGTTTTCCACTTGTTATAATATTTATGCTAAACATTGAGTGATAGACTTGGAAGAACCTCTCTGCAATTTTGATCCTGGTCTCTCGATTTATTTTTCCGGCATAAAGATCGCTTTCCGGTTGCATCATCGCGGATCACCCAATAGACCCATAAACGAAGGAAGCGATGGCGTGTTTCTTTCGGACATCCTCGTTCATTGACTCGCGAGACGACTGGATGGATCGTTCACAGCCGCCGCCGCCGCCGCCGCCGCGAAGCTTATTGGCTTTATTTCGAAACCGGCGCGGCGGTTCATATCTATTTACTAGCGCAGTTGATCCGCGAGGAAATAGAAAACGGCTATCCGCTCTACGGGCCTCGGCGGGACTCGTCTAGCGGGGCTGCGGCTGCGGGGATGGTCATGTTCCCGACAAATCGATAGCTTAATGCCTGGTTCGTGTAACGCGTTACACTTTATTGCCACGGACTGAATTTCATCGTTTCCCGGGGAACAAAACCGCGGAATGCATCGGCGGATGGCGGATAACCGCGCGGAACGTTGCTTTTTCTATACGTCGAGGATTCTTTTGTCCGGGTCAACGTTCCTCCGGGCATTCTCTCTTCCGATCTGCCTCTTTCTCTCCATCTTTTTCTTTTTTTTTTTTCGATTTTTTCCTCGCATATTCTGTTCGCGGAACGGTGCCGCAAGGTTGAAACGGGCACGGCGGCGGCGACGACGGCGAGATCGCGGATTTTCCAGAGCGGATATATTCGCGCGTCGACGGTCGGCGAGGAGTCAATTCGCGGAGCCGATTGAAAAAACCCGTGAAGACCGAAGAGGGGGCGACGCGTTCGTGCTCGACATAATTTCCGAGCGAATTAATAATCGACGATCGACGCGGAAGAACGATATTTTTCCCCGCAGTTTTGTCGAGGACGACGAGGGTCGAGTGCCTGGCTGCCGTTGCTGCTCTTGCGTGGGGGACGACAAAGGGGGTGGGAGGTGCGGATATCGCGCGGCCATTACACGCGAAGCAATTAAACGCGACGCCGAGCGGAAATATTTTTTCCCCGGGTATTCCGGCCGAATTCGCGACGTGCTTTTGCCTCTCGATTTACTTCCATCGCGATCATTCCCCGGGCACAACGTTAGCCGCCGCCGCCGCCGCGCGTTCTATTATCTCCCGGCCGATTTCGAATGCGGGAAATTCCGCGATCCCTCGAATCGACTGGTCCGCTAATGGATTCGCGGACTCCCGGCCGCGGATTCGCGTTTCATCGGGCCACCACGTCCACCCTTGGTCCCGTCCCCGCGTCGGGTCGCGTCGCGTCGCGTCGCGTCCCGTTGATCCGATCGATCGTCGGGCTAATTGGGAAACATCGCGCCCCGAAGTCCGGCGAATTTGCTGTTTCACGCGATAAAAAGCGAAATTGCCTCGCGCCCGCCCGCGCGCTCTCCCGCTAATCTCGCATGCGGCACGCTAACGAACCCGAGGCGCGAAACACGTTAACCGGTGTAATTAATTTCATTTCAAATCTCCAGCGGATACACGGAAAGAGCAAAAGAAACTCGACCGTTCGATACAACTTCCGACCGCTACAAAGAAACAGAAACACGCGTCAGAATATGGACGACGATTTTATAGAAGACGGGATTTATTATACATGCGTTTTCCTGTGCAAATGGCGTAGGTACGGAGGACGTGTGCGTGCACCGATAATAGTTTAATTAACGAGTTCGCGAGCAGGGTTCGTCTCAATAACAGTCTTTAGCCTTACAACTTTCTATTAAATGCAACGTATCCGCTAATAAAACACGAAGAGATATATTGTCGTAAAAAAGTTGTACACTTCTGTGCAGCCTGTTTTGATTTATTAGTTGATATAACGACAGGTGTACCATTAATTCAATCGTTGGCACTCGACTGGCTACTCTAGGGCGTCACTAAACATTGCTATACCATTATTCAAATTATTTGCTTGTATTATTAACACTAGAATTGTTGAGCCTTAAACGAGACTGATGTATATTTCTCAGAATAATGACTGGATGGAATTTATTCAGATCTCATGGGAGTGTTATGGTAACATTTCTCAGAAAATGTTGACAGGGTCGGTAGTTCTAGTGTGAAATTTGTTTCTATTCAATAAACGACTAAACATTTCACAAGTATTGTATGAGGTATTATATAAGTTTCATATCCATAAAATGAAAAGGATCATGCAGAATGGAAAAATTCTAGGTCGGAAGAAATGTTGTTTGGTTTTCGAGTTAAAATAGCTTAAAAGGAAATTATGCAATCATGGTGCCGACCATATGTGACGACTGCTGGAAGATGTGTTAGTCGAACAAAAAGGTTGAATGAAAACATCTTACTTTCGCTGATGTTAGAAGAAGAAGAGTGGAGGATGGGGGGATTCTTCCGCAAAGGAAGCGGACCGACGATGAGCATAAACGTTTGGCCGGGTGTTAGCGCACAGGACGTCGCGTAAAGGAAATCGCACTTTCGGTTGAAATTACGAGGGAATATCACGGTGCATCGCTAACGACTTCGCCGGTGCTCCCATGGATCGATTCCAGTGGCCGTGTTCCAGGATCCGTCTGTCTCTCCCTTCCCTCTCCTACCCTCTTTTTCTTCATTTTCTGCCACTAATAAGTAATTTCACGGGAGGGTCGCGCCGCTGGGAAATCCGGCTCGCCGAAAAATTGACGCGGCACGTTAAAAGAGGACGTCTCGGCGGGATCCAATTAAATTCCGCGGCGTTAACGACGCGCGTACTCTGTCTTTTTTCGCTTCGCGGCAGCTCCGGAGGCTCCCGTGAAAGAATGACGTAAAAGCGCGGCGAGAAGGCGACAGTATATGGAAAGGGAGAAAAGGAGAGAGAGAGACAGAGAGAGAGAGAGAAAAAAAGGCGGATAGAAAGCGAGAGGGAGCAGCGGAGACACCGAGGGAAAGAGAAATGGATGGGGGTGGAATTTACCGTCCTAATGCAATTTCCCAGGCGATAAAGCTCCGGCAGAGGCGTCGAAATAACATCTCCAGGACTTTTCTTCGTTTCTCTAATAGTCTCTGCACGGGGCACGATATTGCCGCGCGCCTTCCGTCTCCGCGGCGGAGAGACCGGCAGCCCCGATTCGTCGATAATCGCGATCGATTCGCGCCCAAGCACGGTAATTAAAGTCCCTCTTTATTTGCCTCGATTTTTCTCGGTTCGCGTTGACGAGCTCCCTCCCCTCTCTCTCTCTCTCTCTCTCTCTCTCTCGCTCTCTCTCGTTCTCTCTCCGCGTACCAAGACAAGCTGGTTGTTTTTCTACCCCCGGCCACCTCGTCATCTTTCCCCGTAATAATCTCTTTGTGCTACCGAGTAACCGTACGGTTGAATTTATTGCGGCCTCCCTGCCGGAAACACGTTGGCAAGAAAATCCTCTGGGCAAAGAAGCCTGCTCCTCTCCGATCTACCCGGTTTTTGCGCGTTCTTACCTACGCAGGCCCCGAAAGAGAGAAAGAGAATAGAGGACGAGAGCCGCGGGAGAAGACTGTCGACGGCCCACGAGGACGACGACGATGACGACGACGACGACGACGACGACGACGACGAAGACGACGACGACGGGTCCTTCTTACACGGTCGGAACTTTTTGCGGTCTCTCTCGGGACGAGCCCGAGCCCGAGAGCTCGAGCCTGAGCCAGAGCTCGAGCCAAGGGGGGCAATAAAACTAATGGTAACGCGCGCCGGTAATTCCTTGCGGTCTGTTTGTCGCAAGTCGACGACCTGGCCTCTCCGCCTCGTCATTTGCCGAGGGAAGATACCGCGCCCGACGTCGACGTACAAGTGGTTCCTTGGATCGGACACGGACCACTGCCCCCCTCCCCCGTTCCTCTCTCTCTCTCTCTTTCTCTCTTTCTCCCTGTCTCTCCATGCGCACGATCCCCCCGGTCTAACGATCGACGCGATAGAGATCGAAAATCGCTGTCTCTATCAGGGCTAATTATTTACAAAGAGCTCTCTACTCCCCGCCAATCTCAATGACCTTGAAGCTTCCTGTCAAGGTCAACATTCTGAACCACTTTTACCTGCGCCTGTACAACGCGCTCGACCGCGGTTTCTGACATATTCGCGAAAGTACAGAGTGTCTCGATAGGGGCGGTACAGGTGGGCACGAGGTGATTCTGTGTGCAAGAATATGTAAAAAAAGAAACGTATAATATTGTTTCTATTGACATTTCGTTTTTTGAGAAAATTGAAAATTCGGCTATTACCCGTTGCGTAGGAATCGGCTGGCGCGTCTGATCATGGCCAGCGAATTCTACTTCTTGCGAATGCTAGGACGCGCGAACTCGTCGAACTCTAAAAGGTATACTGTTATAAACAGGTATACTATTCAAAACTATGGGGACGTTACAAGATTTCAAAAATGCTGTTTTACTATTTCCGACTTATTGAAATTACTAAAAGAAGAAATACATGGTCATTTAGCTTGCGGTCCTTACAATTAATCTGGAGAATTTTTATTTTGCAAAATATGCTCAGTCCGACAATGTGCATGAATCACATTATTGATAGGCCTGCTAAAATCAGATTACTTTGTTAGAACAATTCCAAGCGATTTTAGATTATTTGAGAAACCAGAAGAACTAGTTCGCTGAAAGACGTGTAGAGAAAAATTTGGAAAAATAGCACTCGGTCATCACCTTGACGGAAACGGTCAAGGCTCTCTGCGATCGTTGTCCTCTAACGAATCGAAATGGACAGAGGGTACCGGTTCGTAAATAATTACCGGGACCACTCTCCGGGCGACTCTTCGACCCGTAGTTCCGTGGAAGTTCGAAATCCGGGTACGGTTAATCCGTCTTCGTTGTTTCTGTAAATATCATCGGCGGGGGCGGAGGGGTCGGGGGTATCTGAAATCAATAGGAAGACCTTGAAGCGTGGAGCGGAAGAACTACTCGGAGAACGTAGGAGGAGGTTGAGGCGGAGGGAAACTCGCGACTCACGAAGGGTTCGAGAAAAGCTGATTTCGTAGATGCTGACGCGGTGGAATCTCGCGTAATCCGAAGGCAAACAGCGCCGCAGAACGCCGGTGCTCTAGGGTCGCGGAAAAGGGATCCCCCCCGGAGCACGAGCCTTGGCCCTTGGCTCCGGGCCGCGTTATTTAAACTCCGTTTATCTTATCGCGACTGATTCGAAGTCAGAGGCGTACGCGCGCGCGCGCGCGTAGTTTCGAGGGCCCGTGTGGCCCCGTTAACGACTGGCTATCGCATGAAATTAAGATCGTCCCGTGTGTTCCGGCTTGATTGCAGTGGGTGGAAGAGTCGTTCACGAACTTCGACAAGGACATCAATTGGCGGAGCTACGTTGTCTGCGACGTGGCGTATAACAACGTGAACAATTGGCTGTGGACGCCGTTCATCGAGAGGGGCCCGGCGAACCGCATGTACGTAGAAGTCAAATTCACGATCCGTGACTGCTCGATGTTCCCCGGAACCGCGCGCAGCTGCAAGGAAACATTCAGCCTGCTCTACTACGAGTTCGACGCAGCCACCAAGGAGCCGCCGCCCTGGGAGCCCGAGAGCTACAAGTTGATCGGTAAGACACCATTTCGCGTTGCAATCTTGTACAGTCCTGTAAACAGCTAGACCAGACTCCAAACGCGTTATCCCCACGATTTGGAATCTTTACGTCTTATCTCCGACCGTGAACCTTGTTGCGCGTTTTCTCGATGGTGGGGGTAAACACTGAATTGAACAATAGACTGTCAAAATATAAATATGGTCGTCGACTGATTTCCAGTCGAACCACTGGAACGTAAATCGCTGGATCCAACAACCGGACGAATGTAAACTTCAGACTTGATCGCGCGTAGACCAAAAGGCTATCACACGCTGTTTCGTGACTGTGGAGTACGTTTATACCTCGTCAATATCATCATTCGCAAACAATCTACGCTGAAGTTGTTACACTCGGTTCCTATATACCAGTCGCCACGGCACGGGTTCGCTTTAATCACCCGTCCACCGTAAACCGTAGTTAAGAAGCGCGCGCGGACGTTAACTCGTATCAGAGATTTACAACCTTCGCTGAATCCGTGGTGCACGAGTCGAACGAGACGACGCGACGACGACGACGGACGACAAAAGACGCGCGCGAGTAGAATAAGACGACGAAAAGCTGCGAAAGACGAGAAGACAACAACGCTGTGCTTGTTCGGTTCGCAGGACGCATCGCCGCCGGCGAGGGCAGGTTCAACACGAACGCCGAGGTGGTGATCAACACGGAGGTGAAGTCGATCCCGGTGACGAAGAAGGGCGTGTACTTCGCGTTCCGGGACCAGGGCGCTTGCATCTCGATCTTGGCGATCAAGGTCTACTACATCAGCTGCCCGGAGATCTCGGTGAACTTCGCGCATTTCCCAGCGACGCCTACCGGTCGCGAGGTCGCGCTGATCGAGCAGACGACCGGTACCTGCGTGGACAACGCGGTGGTGATCGAGCAGCCGACCTTCCTCTGCAAGGGCGACGGAAAATGGTACCTGCCCAGCGGAGGATGCCACTGCAAGCCCGGTTACCACGCCGACGTCGAGAAACAGGAGTGCACCAAGTGTCCCGCCGGGAAATTCAAGTTCGAGGCGGGATCCCACAGCTGCGAACTATGCCCGGCGCATAGCAAATCCTCTGATCCCGGGTTCACCGAGTGCCGGTGCAACGCCGGATACTTCAGAGCGGAGAAGGACCCCAAGAACATGCCATGCACGCGTGAGTGTCTCCGGCAAAGCTCAACCGTGTCTCGTCCTTGAACGTTTCTAATCGGTTTTGATCGACCCTCTTTCCAGAACCACCCTCCGCGCCGCAGAACCTGACGGTTAACTTCGTCGACCAGTCCACCGTCATCCTCTCCTGGAACGCGCCACATATCCTGGGCGGCAGAACCGACACCACCTACAGGGTGGTCTGCGACGCCTGCAGCATGGGCGTCAAGTACATTCCCAGCACCGTAAGTTAATGTTTCGAACCAACCGCAAACTGTGCCACCCCTTCCAGTGTTAGTTTTATTTCTGGGGAACTGCTAGAGGATTGAACGATTTTTCTCTCTTAAGCAGGAGGTCTTCAACGACACGAAGATCACGATCACGGGCCTGAACGCGGTGACCACCTATCGGTTCCAAGTGTTCGCCGAGAACGGCGTGTCGGCGCTGGCAGGTAAATCCGAGTACGTGGACATCACCGTCACCACCGAGGCCAGCGTTCCCAGCTTGGTCAGCAACGTCCGCATCACCGGCGTCAAGAGCTCCGAACTGAGCATCAGCTGGGACGCTCCCATCACCGAGATAGGCGGAGACAGCGACCTGGTCGAACGATACGAAGGTGGGACCCGTCGATCGATCTGTGTTAAACGATTCCGATTGGTAGAGTCTGACTGGGTTTGTCTTCGTTTTTGTTCAGTGAGGTGCTATCCACGCTACGACGACGCTACCAACGCCACGGTCATCCAAACATCGGACCTGTCCGCGACGTTCAAGGGCCTGAAACCCTCCACGGATTATGCGATCCAGGTGCGAGCGAAGACGACCCGCGGGTGGGGCGAGTACACGCCTGTGGTGTTCAAGAAGACGTCGCATGCCATGGGTCTAGGTAATTATTTATGTCATTTGTTCAGGCAAGCATAGACAACAAATCTCAAAAGTTTACTTTGCTCATCGTCGCTTAAAAATGATTAAACACGCGATCGCGAGCTTTGAAATTAAATAAAACAGTCAAAGGACGAAAGTAGGCGTGGTCTGTCGCGAGTAGGCGGGGCGTGGTGGCTCTCGCTTCCAGCGGAGCCAAGCCGATGCTCCACGGAGTAATTGAAGACCTTGTAGCAAACTCCGGCAAGTCCATGTTTCAGCAAAATTGTACTCGTTGAAGTTCTGTAAACATTTATACATTGCTGATTGTTTGAACTGCACAATTTTCAAGATCTGGACTTACCCGGTTTTTGCACCAATGCGAATCCAAAAGGAGCCAGTCTCGAATGTGTGTGTGTTTTCCTCGTTGCAGATTACGTTGGGGAGGACGACAACATGCAAGTGAGGATCATAGCGGGTGCGATCGTGGCCGTGGTAGTTCTGCTGGTGATCATCATCATCATGACAGTTCTGATACTGAGAAGGTACGACCCGCGAATAAAATTCGTACATCCCACCGGGGTTGTTTCGATAGCATTGATGCGATGTAATGATTTCGCTGCAGCAGGGCCTCGGACGAGTGCAACAAGAAACAGCCGAGCGACTGCGATACCCTGGAGTACAGGAACGGCGAAGGTACGTTCATCCGACGCCGACAGGCTGGACAGACACTCTCTTTTCCTTCATAAATTTATTATCGCTACTACCCCCTGTCACTTTCATAGTTGTTTCACTGCGCCCTCGTGTCTTGTGACTAATATTGTTGGAACCACCAAAACCCCGTTAGACCCAAGCAAGTATCGAACCCTAGCCCCCCGCCCCCGCAAAACCCCCCTCACCGACTCATGTGTATACAGTAACCCCAGTAAACCGGTAAATGTCTTGTCGCCGAACACCCACTGCTAGTTAGAGAATTTTTTTTCTCTCTTCGGAAAAAAAGAAAACAATGAAAGAAAGATCGCTGAAAAGTGGTTCGCCTTGTTTTGTTCGTATTCGAAGAAAAAGAAAACCGACGGAAAGATATGCGAAAAGAAAGTTGTCGAAGTACGAATAACATACACGACACACAGAAAACACTCGCGTGGGTATACCTACGCAAGGAACGTAAAAAAAGTAAACAAAAAAAAAAAAGAAAAAGGAAAAAAAACAGAAAGCAATGAGAGACGTGCTTTTTATTGTCAGGAAAATTCACTCCACCGATTCCGGTCTGCGGCCGTACTGTCATTATTCTAACCGAATTCTTTCGATTCTTTCTTTTCATGTGCGATTCCCCTAATCTATCGAACCTGCCTCCATGAACAAATCCATGAAAAAACCCAATGAAACAATGTACACAATCGCCTGCTACTACAGGACTAGTTGTGACCTACAGTAAGTCTTCTCCAACACCTCAAGTTTTATTTTCTAGGAACTCGGTTTTACGTAGTTACTTCTTGCACCCCCTTTGTACATGCATCTTTGTCAGCTCGCGTTCCGGATTCTGAAAGCACGGGCACGCACAGCACTCTTTTTCGCTTCCTGCTCTCTCGCTTCTATGTACCCCGTTCATCGTCGAACGGAATGCGCGTTTTCCTTTGGTCTCGCGAATGCAGAATGCAACCCCGCCTCGGGAACCGAGGCGAGCAGAGAGAGAGAGAGAGAGGGAGAGAGAGAAAGAGGGAGAGAGTGTGTGAGAGGGAGAAAGAGAAGGAGGAAAGATAGCGACAGAGACAGCGAGAGGGAGAGATAAAGAGGAGAAAGAGTGAGAGAGAGCCGTGCGTGCTCGCGTTTCGCGTGCTTGCCTACGTTGCGAAGCGTATACTCTGTGTCTTTACCGTTCTGCATGCCTACTGTTCTTAGCGTGTTGTCACTTGCCATTGCACTCGTTTCACTTCAAGTGTGTTGTTCTATCGTTCTTTGTTCTTTTGTTGTTTGTTTGTTTGATTTTTTTTTTATCTTATATCCTACACACGCGTAAAGCGCGCGCGGGAACGATCATCGCGACGGACGGGCACGGAAAAGCGTGCGCAAACATTTCGAGCAAACGAGATCGAACTCTCCGGCAGTTCCATCGTGCCTCGGAGAAGACGAGCTCGCGCGCATCTCTTCCGTTTCGCTCGTCCCCGCTTTGCGTTCGTTCACCGTCTGTGTTGTTCAGCTTCGCGACTCATTCTCGATCACATCATCTCTCTCTGGAGAAAGAAAAAAAAACACCCATCGCTTCTTTTTGTTTGCTGTTTTGTCAATTAGTGTGTTGGTTGTTGTGTTGTTCACAGTGCACTGCAAAATGGACAGTTCACCGATTGTGACAACCCACACCAACAACAAGAGCAAGTCCTCGCGTAAGTCCTCACACTCTCAGTCCCACAGCTAAAACACACGAAACCGACGGAGGAGCCGCGAAATATGTGCAGACTATAGCGTAGAACTCTTACCCGCGACACACGTACACAAGTTTTGTCGCCCGAAAGAAGACGTCCTCCGCTTGTACACTCTGTTTCTATCACTATTCTGTAAGCCAACTCGCTCTTTTCTACACTCTCTTTCACTATTTCAACGAAACGATCGTCTCTAGGCGTTACGTCGTAATCGACACAAAAGCACGATAGCATGCTCGACTCCTTTCTCGTTCTCTGTTTGTCGTTATGCATCGTGTGTCTGCTCTCTCGCTCTTTTTCTCTATATTTTTCTATCTTTCTCTCTCTCTCTCTCTCTCTCGTATAGAGGGGAGGGTAGGAATATGAGATACCCATTTTATTTCTTGATCTAGAAACTCTCAGAATAGATATAAGTGGAAAAATCGAACGTAGAAGTCTAAGGAATTTTCATATGGAATTGCCCTACATAAACATAAATATTGTGAATCTTACAGAGCTTTCCTCACTTTTTAAAATGAAGGCGAATCCTGCCTAGGAGAAAATCGGGTAGTAATATGAGACGGTGTTACTTTTCAGAGAAACTACAATGAGGAGTACACTTTATTTTATTTTGCAATAATCGCAGACATAAATAACGCTTTCTGTGATGGGCTCCCTAAGTGACACGATAAACGTTGTCTCCACGATTCAGAAAATTTCATATCGCAAAATATGCACATTCTGGCTGTGCATTTGCATCCTTCGGTGCGCTATTAAACGGTGTCTCATATTGCTACTAATTTACGATCTCACTTTTTTGTTTGTCGTACATCATAATTAAGATACAACCACCTCGAATATCCTTAGACATGCTAACAGTACGATTATTACAGTATAACTTACCGTTTTTGTTTCTCCGAATATCAGAAAATATGCCACAGTAAATTCCACTTAGGTGTGGTAGTTTATTCTTGAAAGTATCAATATTGTGTGTATAGAGAATCTTGGTATCTCGTATTTCTCTACCCTATCTCATATTCCTGCCCTCTCCTCTACTCTTTTTCCCAGCCGGAAACCGATCTTTCGGACCGGACGATCGACGTTCCGTGAAACGTTTCGAGCGTTGACACGCGGGAAATGCTGGATGTTCCGGTGGAACTCGAATTAATCGGTCTCCCGCGGAGAGAGCGTAACGCGAGCGTTCAGCTGGGTCGCAGATCCATGCCGCGGACACGTGAATTAACGGCGGACCGACCGAGTAATTCGATTCGAACCGGAGCATCCTCTGCACTCGGTGCGCCGCGACTAACGTCATTCAATCCGATGCATCGTTGATTGAGATCGTTTGGCGTATTAGGCATGCGAGAATTTCTGCTCTGGCATGAGAATTGGTTATGCGCGCGAAACCTCTTTTTTTTCGATTTTTTTTTTTTTTTTTGTTGTTTTTAGTTTCTCGTCTCACAGTTTGTTTTACGATCGTATATAGCGCAGCAGCGTATAGAACGTAACTCGGCCCTGTTGCCGAACTTTTTTTCGTTGTTGCGTTTTGTGTTATGTTTGCGTTTGTTCGTTCCGGCGCGACGACGGAGAACATACGATCGATGGTGCCCGTCGACGCGGTTTACATAGCTAAACAAAAATTACGAACCAACGACGAGACTTGGACGGCTCTAGATAGATAGATACATCTTCAACTTGCGCTCTGTCTGTTCCTAAGGTGCCTATACACTAGGAAGTGACTCGCGACATTTTTTTGCGTGTGCAACTCGCAGACATAAATACTCTTGTTTGCAGACATAAATACATATCTTCAACTAGACTGCGTGTCTTTATGCATAGCAAAAATTGTTTGGATTAACTGCAAGAAGCACCAGACAGATTACCATTTCTTTTGTTAATAAATTGAAAATAATACATCAATTTCCTGAGGCTCTGTTAATTTCTTTACTGTTTCGATTGCCACCGTTTTTGCCATAAATGTATAAAATCCGCAGTCTACGCATTAAAAATGTCACGTGAAATCACTTGTTTTCACGTGACGTGAGCCAACAGATTTCCGAACGTATGTATTGTTATTTCCTCTGTGTACTACGTGATAGCACATGACGCGATAACAATGTGTCCGCACCTCAACTTGCTGGCTATCTCAGAGGCGTTTACGCACGTCACGAGAGTCTTTCTCCCACAAAGTTTCACAAGTTACTTGCCCAGTGTATTCGCACCTTTTACGCTGCTGGACAAATGGATAAGACACTGTACATGTTTGTATATTGCGTGTATTTGAAACTAGGAAATGTGCATTTTATATGTGTTATGTGCCATCTCCAGAACGAGCATACCACACAACAGAGAAGAAAGAGAAAAAGATGTTAGCCTCCACTTTCACGACCTCTGTTGGTAGCTGCGAATTGACACAGCTCATATATTATATTCGCCTGAACAAAAAAAGAGGTAATGGGTCGTGGAAAAGCTTTGGATAATAGTGCTTTTGCGGTCAGAAAATTATAGCATTAGTACGATTCGAAACTGTTAAACAGTCATCGTCGTGCTGTAGCTAATGTGCTGAAAAATCCAGAAACTTATGGAAAAACTAAAGTTAGTGGGAGACCTCGTGCCAACATCTGAACTCGCAGGTATGGGCCGATATTGGTTACCATGGGAAAACAGAAATATTTATATCGGGTCACATGAATAGCGAGAAGTACATGTAATTAATAGACGAACAATTAAAGAAATATGCAGTGCATGTAACACGGGGTGACTGCACTTTCCAGCAGGACAATGCTGCTATACATACAGTGATTTCTCTATATACGTTACCAAGGTCTGGATGATAAACGTCGCGGAATTATCCCCACTACCGAGAGATATACCCCGTAAGGGGCCACTAAGCTCGAGAGACCTCGGACGTCGAGGAGTGTAAACATAACACGGCTAGGGTATGTCTCCTGGACGATACATGACGCTGACAAGACCCGCGTTGTTGACATATATCGAGAATTCACTGTACTGCGAAAGCCGTACAACAATGTGAAGGTTTTAGAGTGGCCTACCCTACCCGTTCACCTGACCTAAACATTATCGAAAAATGTGTTCTACAAATTTGTGTTTTTATATGCTCGTTCTGAAAATTGTGAACAGTATGTAGGTTGTGTGAAGTGTGCATTTCCTTGCTGCAAATATACGAAATACACAAACGTACACAGTGCCTTATCCTTTCGTACAGCAGTGTCTATTGCAATTGGTTAGTAAAAGTTTCGTTCACTTCGATTCTGGAGCGTAAAAAGTCTCGTTTTGTTTTCACAATACTTTTTTGTTTTTAAGAGGAAGGGTGTGTGAGTGTTTTCACGGGATGATACGGTTCTTTGTCAGGCACGGAGCGAGTGTTGCCCTGTAACGCTCCGAGATTCCGTCAAAATTTAACACACCGGCCCTCGTGTTAATATAATGAACTCTGTTTTGGTGACGTTGCAGTGACCACGCCGCTGTTCACACCTGCAGTGGGGGTCGCTGCCGCAGGTGCTGGAGGCGCCGGTGGTGCGAGCGCGAGGAGTTACGTCGATCCTCACACCTACGAGGACCCGAACCAGGCTGTCAGAGAATTCGCTCGCGAGATCGACGCGGGATACATCACGATAGAAGCCATCATAGGTACTGGAATCCTGTATACCCTCTACAGTAGTGCTCGGTTAAATTTAAACGAGTCAGCCGTACCCTCCTCCTAGCCAGATCTAGGGGAATCGAGGGGAAATTCTACAGTCAGAGTGTTCGAGTGACGTCACAAGCCTATAGTGTAGTACTCGCCGTAGAAGGAGTAAGGTAGAGATGCGAGAAAAATCTTGATCTGGCTTCACTGTCTCGAAGCTCGGCGAAGCTACCTCACTAGGCAAGGATAGAGAATGAATAGAAAAGAAAGAAACTGCTGGCGCCTGGACTGATGTAAATTTAACCGAGCACTACAACCAATCGGTCATCCTCTCTCTACGATTCACGCTCACTGATCGACTTGCTACTGTTCTGTGCGATAACAGGTGGCGGTGAATTCGGCGACGTGTGTCGAGGAAAGCTGAAACTGCCGCCGGACGGTCGAACGGAGATCGACGTTGCCATCAAGACCCTGAAGCCAGGCTCCGCGGACAAGGCCAGGAACGACTTCCTCACCGAGGCCTCGATCATGGGCCAGTTCGAGCACCCGAACGTGATATTCCTCCAAGGTGTCGTGACCAAGAGCAACCCGGTGATGATCATCACCGAGTTCATGGAGAACGGCAGCCTGGACACCTTCCTGCGCGCGAACGACGGCAAGTTCCAGGTGCTGCAGCTGGTCGGCATGCTGCGCGGCATCGCCAGCGGCATGCAGTACCTCGCGGAGATGAACTACGTGCACCGGGATCTCGCCGCGAGGAACGTTCTCGTGAACGCCGCACTCGTGTGCAAGATCGCGGACTTTGGACTGAGCAGGGAGATCGAGAGCGCTACGGAGGGAGCCTACACGACCAGGGTGAGCTAAACATACTTCTACATCTGCGTACGATTCTCTTGAGCGTGCTGGATGGCTCTGTTGAGAGCACGGAGTCTCTCCTGTCGCTTAGAAAGTGATATCTTCAGAAGCAAAGCCTGGACACAGGGGAAAAAGTATTTGTGTGTGTCATGCTTGGTCTAGGTTTGCTAATGATCACCCCATAGATCCTTATCGAATGTTAGAGTTCATCTACTCCAATGAAAACAGATCAATTCAGAATAGGGACCATTGTTACACTCGCAAGGGGCACCGATTTTAATCAAAGTTTGCAAGTGTGTAGTTTGACCAAAAGTATTTGTCACATATTTTTTTTTTATCAACGAGAAAACAAGTATAGGGGGTGAAGTTAGTTTTTGATAGCCCAGACCTGGGTTACCGAACCATCACGGTCCTCAGAACTGGATTATTAGGAGATAAAGAGCCTAGAGAGTATAGAGAGTCTACCCTCCAGCGTTTTAGGGGATGCAGGGCCTGCCCTTAGGCTCGGATGGCCCTTAAAGAGGAACGAAGGCATCTTGCCCTTGATAACTCTAATATCTATTTAGCCTGACCGTGAAATTGAATGATCACGAAAGCCTGTGTGTGTTTGCCACAAAAGGGTGGAAAGATTCCGGTGCGATGGACAGCTCCCGAGGCGATAGCGTTCCGGAAGTTCACGAGCGCGTCGGACGTGTGGAGCATGGGCATCGTGTGTTGGGAGGTGATGTCGTACGGGGAGAGGCCGTACTGGAACTGGTCGAATCAGGACGTGATCAAGTCGATCGAGAAAGGCTACAGGCTTCCAGCGCCGATGGACTGTCCGGAGGCGATCTACCAGCTGATGCTCGACTGCTGGCAGAAGGAACGAACTCATCGCCCGACCTTCGCCAACCTGACCCAGACCTTGGACAAGCTAATCCGGAGCCCGGAGACGCTCAGGAAAATCGCCCAGAACAGGTAAACGTTCTCCTGTCCTTTCCGGGCCGCTCTGTTGGCGAACTCTGTTTGACAATCGCGAGCACGCGCGACCGAGTCTCCACTTCTTCTCGCGCGCCGCTGAGAATCTGCGAGTTGTCGTCGTCGTCGTTGTCCTTTCGCAATCGCGGCGACGCGCGCAATGTTATGTTGTACTAACTCGCGTCGTTGCAAAGTTTCTCGCTTTTCTAGGTTGAAACGCGCGACCGTGCGAGACTATTCCGTCGTCTACTAACGCGTCCGTGAACAACAAGTTCGTTTTGCCTGTTCATCGCGCGAACGATTCGATGGCCGCGCCGCGAGCAACCGCGGATCGATCTCTCCGTTCCGCGCTGGTTGTTTTGCTCTCGCGTTTTCCTCTCCTCCGCTACCGGGGGCGAGCAACGAAATTATCACAGCTCGAACATCGACGGAGTACATCCTCGAACGCGCGCCACCCGCCTGTACGCATACTGCTACCCCCATCGAATCGTTCGTCCATCATCTCTCTCTTAACACGATATCATGCCGCATGCCACGCGTATTCACACTTCGTGTCCATAAATTAATTTCTCTCGACAGCCAAAGGTTTTTTCCGTTTTTCTCTACGCTGAATACTTGCGAACACCGCTCTGCGCTCTCCACGTATACGCTGAATTTTTTTTTTAGATCTGGGCTTTTGCGATATGTTGTTGCTCATTCGTATAATAGGATGTCACGCCATCGAAACGACGTGTATATGTTACGCCTGTTCAATGACCGTCCAGGATAATGTCATTTTACGAATTAAACCTGTGTGTGTGCGCGCGCCTACCAACCTATACCGACAGAGACAGATTTTTTCGTCTGCACGCGACGCGCTCGAGGCGTCGTGGAACGCACCTCGACCTGATTGGCATTACTGGAACCGGGCATATATAATCTGTGAATCGAAACGTACTGGACTGTGATTCTGTTCGTTCGCACCTTTTTCACAATAATCATGTATAGATTTTTTTCTCTATTTTTTTTTTCTTTTTTTTTTTATATATATATATTCACGTAAACAAGCTGTGTTTTAGACGTTACTATCGATTCATTTCTTCTTGGTTTAACGCTATTTGTATGTTTTTTTTCTCTTTTTTGTTTTTGGAATTCTTGTCTTCCGCTTTCTTTCTGGACTCAGTTCTTTCTCCAGTTTTTTTGGTACGGTCTCCTGTAGCACGAAAAGTCGTCAAAATTGATTTTTTGGCAAAGCGCCTCCGCTTCCTCGCTTCCCGTTCTCTTCGCATCGAAATTCTATCCGATACCGGGGACGAACTCGCCTTTGCCGCGTGTCCGAGTAGCAGGAACGTTTCTGTTGGATTATTCTTGTTTGCAGCACATGTTTAGTCGGCGAGTCTCTCTCTCTCTCTTTCTCTCTCTCTCTCTCTCTCGGCGGACGCGCGCGATCATGTCGAACCGCGGAAAAACTGCTCGGCCGCGAAAAAGTTCCGCGACGCTAACAACAAGTGGCTTTTGCGTGCGCGCACGACTATGCGCTTTTTTCTTTTTGGAACGGCTTCTAACTTCCTTTGGAACGCGCGCGTGCTGAAAAAAGAACGAAAACAAAAAAGAAAAAGAAAAGAGTAAATCTGCTGGTGTCAAAATCGTACTCTTCCGTCTCTGTTGGTTGTTGCATATGAAACGTCCAATTTTAAAATGCAAATGCTACCTAGCGTTTTAATCGCAATCATGTTGTCACAGTCGATTCAATTACAATCTTCGGGTTTAGTACATATATCACGTTAAGGTACAAAGCTGATCTTAAAGGTTCTGTCTTCAGTCTGTATCGAGACACTTAATTTAACTTTTAACATGTTGATTACCGAACAATCACTCCCAAAAAAACAAACATAATCAAAGTAATTGAAAATTAACTTCTTGAACTTTTTTAGAGCCCACAATCTTAATCAAATTCGGTTGAAGCAAGCAATAATTAGTTTTTAACATTAGACGAAAAATTGTCACGTATGACCGTCGTGGCAGTCAACGTGTTAAATAAATTTTATTTCAACGTCATTCGATACGGTTGTCGTGCGTTCTTTTTATATGAGTGGAAAAACAACACGTTGACGATAGTATTACGTGATGCTTGGTCAAAATGTGGTGATTAACAGACTGCAGATTTTATGCATTTTTGTCGAAACTGCATAAAATGTACTAGTTTCAAATGATTGAAATCGATAAACGAAGAAAGAAATTTTTACTTGGTTTCTATTTTGCACAGAGATCTGCAGACTGGTAATTAATCAACCCACTATTCGTCGACGATCAAGAAAACTACAAAACGGAAATTACAGTCAGTTGTAATCCATTGACAGAACGTGTTGCATAGAACGGTGTATACTCTGAACAATAATTTAATGTAGAAAACAGCTGTTAAAAATCCGACATTTAATATGCAACAACCTGATGACTTCCTTTGGAACGCGCGCGCGCTGGAAAGAACGAACGAAAACAAAAAAAAAAAGAAAAAAGAAGAAAGAAAAACGAAAAGAGTAAACGCGATGATCTGCTGGTGTGAAAACCGCAACTCTTTCGTCTTTGTTGTCCGTGCTACTTTAGCTGGGAGGAAAAATTAATTTATGGACGAAAGTCTCTGACGCGAATCATTCTCGCGGGATAATTTTTGCCGTTCGCGTTTCAAGAGAACGACGAAAAAGTGCGCATCGCATTGCGGTGGCTTTCAGAGAGCTTTTATCGCTTTAGCGCTTATCGTTTCTGTAATCCTCGATCCCCTTCACCCTCCTCCGACGCCGTCCGTCGCGTCACGTCGCGTCCTTTTCCATCCCCCGGTGGTCTCTCACTTCCCCGAACTCGGCCCATCCGCGCCGCCACTTATTTCCACCGCGGAACCACCGCGAAAAAAAGGGGGCGAACAAAGGCGAGATCAAACGATACTCGAGAGAGAGTCGGACGACGTCTTGCTCCGTTTTATCGTCGACCGATCGTTAATAAGGAATACGAGATAGACGTCTGTGTCGCGCCGGTTGCCGGTTCCCGTTGCTGAGAGGTCCACGCGAGACGAGAAGGGGCCACGCCGCCGCCGCCACTCGAACCGAAACAAAGAGAAAACAAAGCAGACACGCGGGACAGGACGTTTTCTCTCGAACCCCGAGAAAAACCGATCTCGCAACGGGACCGTTTTCGGCTCGGGACCAATCGATTATCGTTGGATTTCACACGCAGCCCCGTGGACCATTTCGTCGTCGAAGCGTCGAGTGAAAGCGTTTTCGGTCGAACGGAACATGGGCCAGGTTCTCGCGTCCCTTCTCTCCGCTCCATCCGGTTCTCCAGGATCGATTCCACGGCTCTTTGCCCTGAAATCGTTCGACTCGAATCGGTCCGTTCGAGCAACAGCCTCCGTTCTCACTCTCTCACAATCTATTTCTCTCTCACACTCTCTTTCTCTCCTCGCGCACAACCTTCTTCCTTCCTTTCCAAATAGAACAAAAACGATATTTCAGTTTCTCCCACCGACGACGTCCCTTTTTTTCTGGGCTAATTCTTTGTGGTTTTGGTTTTGTGGTGTCTTTGGTACCCGACTACGAACTGCAACCGAACGCAACTGCGACAACTACCATCTACCACCAATCTACAACTCTCCAACAACAACCTACTACAACAACAACAGCGTGAGGCCACCTGCACACAATCCATACTATGTCACAAGCCACGCGGCTGCCGCACAGGTCGCGGCAGCGGCCGCTGCGATGCCAGCCGCGGCCACCGGCCAGTTCGTAGACGTAGTCGGCCATCAGGCCCATCAAGCCCAGTCGACGATTGCCGTTCCAGTAATGCCACCAGGAGCCGGCCGTAGCTTACACTATCACACACACGCAACGACACACGCACTGCCACAGCAGCCACCGCTTACCTACCCTAATTGGGTCCCGTTCACGCATTTCGGTTAGGCCCTTGCAAGGCCCGTCTGTTCGCAGCCATCCGCGTCAGGAAAAGTCGAACGACCAAGCGACCCTCTAACACTCGCCGTTTCAATCGGCACGGTTTTGCCAAATATTATACTCTAACTCGACGCTGCTACTACCAATTCGCCGCTACGCTTCCATTGGTTCATGCTCTGGGCTTGGTTATCAGTAGACTGCGGATATTATGCATTTATGGCGAACACGGCTGCGCGAGACCAAAAGGATTTAGCGTCGATATTATATTTTAAAGTTCCATTTCGCTCCTGTTTGATGCAATTTCTATTTCGCATAAAGATCCGCTGTCTCGTTATCATCCTGCAAGGACTATCGTTTAACACCGGACGCACCAAACGACTGGTCATTTACATTTTTTTACAATTATTTAAAAACGATGTTTCACTGGAAATTATTGAGTACGTTTGTTCGCAGACAAATTTTTTGAACCTAGTCGATTCAGCAATTTTTGTAAGGCTACATCTGCCGTTTTAGCGCTCGCACGTTCCTGAGAGTGAAAATCGATTTAATTTCATTCTATATGTTTAAAGCACCGCGAATGAAACACAGTTGCGTGTATATCGAAAATGGTCGAAAACCATAGAAGGATTTTTCGCGCAGCCATTTTTAAGGAACGATTTACGAGAACTCTGCGTGTGTTCTAAGATTAAAAACTGCTGTTTACCTATGGCTATTTCGCAAATAGTGTATTTCATTTGACGAAGTATTGCATCCGCAAAGGCTGCCAGTCCATTAAGGCACCATTCCCATGAAGATTTCTAATTAGAATCCAGTTCGATTCGATTCGACCACGTTCATTTACGTAGCTATTAACACGAGATCGTTTACGTAGCTGTGCACACACGATTCACACTTCCTTGAAATACTCAGAACAAAGGTACCGATAAAAGACAGGAACAGGTCCGAGGATCAAGAATAACGGCAGGCGAAACGAAAGCGATAGGAAGAACGATATTCTGATCGCTTTATCGGGGATCGGGCAAAGAGCAGCGACCGTCTTGGAGCTTCGAAAAAGGGAGAAACGCCTCAGCTGTTCTCGAATGCGAAAGTAGCAGCGTCGAAGTGAAAACGCGACTCGGTTGGGAAAGTGCCGAAGGAGCCCCTTGAGCTAGCAACCAGGAGTACAAAGTGTCTTCGTCGCTCGACTTTCCTCTCGCGCGAGATCTTATTCCAGGATCAAAGCCGCGCGACGATTTTCGACCGGCTAGAGCCTCGGGAACGTTCTCTTCTCTCAGGACAAAGAAAAAACGGTAACGAGGACCTTGAGGAAACTGTCAGTTTCCCACGAGCCGAGGGATCGAACTTCTTCTTCTTTCCACGCGTCGGATTTGGATCAACAGGTTCGAATCTGTTTTTTTTTGTCCCCTGTCGCGCGGCTTTCGTCCATCCCCGGAACGAGCCGCGAAAAGGATTATTCGCGAGCTATAGCGTTCTGGGAAAACACCGGGAAGTCACGGGGATAGCACGTAGGACGTTTTTCCGCGAGCGATTATTAGCTGTTTCGCGCGTATTTATTATAAAAGTGTTTAGGACGCGCTCGAATGACTCCGTTTCGACGTATTTAGATCGCGCGCGAGCGTGTTAAGAAATGTTAGAGAGCGGATTAGCCGTCGTAGCTGGATAAAATGTTTGTTCTCGATTTTTCAGCCGGTTATTATAGATCGATTCGAGTTAGTTAGATCCGCGGACGAGACACGGAGCCTACGTATTACGATTACACGATTCTATATTAGATTCGCTCGTCGGATCGGCGACGAAACAGTTTTTTATCGCGATGTTCGGGCATAGATTTTATCGGTTTCTAGCTGGCACGTGTGGACGTCGTGTAGAGAGTATTTATGGTTCTAGTTAGAGGGATTTATACGGAAAATTTTAAGAGAGTATATATATAAATACATCACGCGTATATATGTATATGTACCCTCCAGTTTTTTCGTAGCGTTAACGAGAATTTATAGAGGACGAATCGAACCAACGAATAGCAATATAGATGGCCGGGGAAGAGGTGACGCGTAAGCTCGGAGCATTAGGAGCGAGTAAACAGAGAGAGGATTTTATCCGCGGAACGTGTTGTACGCGAGAATGCAGTCATAGTCTTTCAGATGTTTTTCTAATTCTTGATAATATACGTAATATATATTATATAATTCTAAGTATACATCTCGCACGCGTATACGTAAATACATAAATCTATATATATATATGATGAACAAAAAAGAGAGAAGAAAGGCTATATGTATGTACACACACACACACACATATATATATAGTATTTATTGACGTCATCGACTTTACGGCAAAAAAAAGAGAAAGCAAACTAAACAAACGAACAAACAAAACTGCAAAGACTTATTAGCATTTAATCGTGCGAGCGACCGTTCGAGACTAGATTAGAATAGTATTTTTTTACTTGAACCAAACGGAAACGTCGGAAAATCGTGCCGAGAGACACACCGTTGAACAGGAGAGACAAGCCCAGGCCGTGTTTCCACGCCGAGCTAATCGATGATATACAACCGCGACGCGGCCAGCAAGCGCGTCGCGTACACTTACCTTTTAGGAAAAGAGAACTTCGGAAAGTCGATCGTAAACAGTAGTGGTACACGTGTATTATACGTTGCGCAACACCATTACAGGAAAAATGATCGATCCAAGAGGTCTGCACGGGTAGAGGAAGGGTGCCCATTTTCGCGGGGCGCTCATTCGAGACGCGATGGTTCTCCAACGATTTTCTGTTCCGATCGATCCACCGACACTCGAGCAAACCGATAGGGAAGCTGAAAAGACAGAGATAATTAACCCGAAAGACGGCGACCGAGAGCGAGCGAGCGAGAGAGAAAGAGAGAGAGAGAGAGAGACAGAGCGAATCGAAACGGACAATCAGCTTAGAAACGCGTTCGGTCGCGGGAATCGAATCGAATCGACGTTTTAGATGCGCGCTAATTACCTCAGATAATAATACACGTGGACAATCGCGACGAAACGAGCTTCGCGCAAGCACGCGCTCGAGAGAAATCCGCAAGACGCGAGCCAAAGGACACTTTATACCCGCCAGCATTAAACACACAAACACACTGCCCGCAAACAGAGAAATTCATACACTGGGACACGAGCGCGCGCGGTAACACACGATACACACGCAAGCACACACACACACACACACACACACACACACACACACACACACACACACACACCTCAGTGTGTGACCTCCATCGCACTAACAAATGCTAACAATTGTCAGAATCAGGGAAAGGGGTGCTCCACCCCCACCCCCACCCGCCTCGTCGACATCCTCCAACGTGCATTTGAGGAAAAGGTAAAAAATCAAGAACAGCTTTCAGTCGACCAAACAAGTAAACAACGATGCGCGGACGAAGACCGACCAGCCATTCCTTCTAGCCCAGATGGGCGGAATTGACGTTGTTCCAATCTACTTCGCTTCAAATTTGATACAATGCAACCGGTTTGACACAATGCAGAAGTCCCTTCGAAATCTTCGTCGATTCTTCGCTAAATTCAGTAGACTTTAAACACTTTTCTGAATACAGTAGAACCCTGATTATTCGAACTGACCAGGGAAACTTGACTGCGGACATCGGCATGAGCGATATCCTACTGTAATGCAAACCACTCGATTGTTTGCGTACGAAGATTTTGAAGAGGAGGACTTTTATTATTTCCCGGTGTTCGAGACACAGTTTTCTGTAAAATGTTCGCCCATCTACTGGCTCGTCGGTCTCCGTGCCGCGTTGGATTCACCCACGAGTATTGCTGCCACGTAGACAGCATTTGCTCTGCTTGTACCCTCTTAGTTCGTATCGCACTGCTTGCTTCGTACGCACCATTATCCATATTCACGTATCTCTACGTTTACTATCGTACGTCCAGCTAATAAGTATATACATGTCCGAGTACTTTCTCTGTATAACCGTGAACCGTGATCGCACACCGTCATTCTTTAGTACTCTCGTTGCCGCCATTAGCGAGACTCACACTCTCATCACCATCGATCTCTCGTGTGCCAGCAGCATCGCCGTGTGCAACGATCCACGGAGTTTGGGGCTCGAGCTTCCGCGACCTAGCCCGCGGCCTTCTTGGCACCGATCGGCCGACGTTCGTCCACCATTTTCACAGCGTTCACCGTGTTTCGTCGGCCGACGAACGAGGATCGGAACCAAGAACCCGGGCGCGGTCGCGGAAACTTGCCGAGTCACGATCCAAGTGTACATAAAGATACTTTAACGAGCAACCCCGACCCCGACCCCAACCCCCAACCCCCTTTTAGATAAACCGGGGAACACGCCGCACCCTGACACCATAATATCGATGAAATTTGTGTCACAGAATATTGCATCCATATGCTTCTGTCGGCGGTCATTCGTACCGAGGGGTTGAGAACAGCCCTTACGCTTGGGGATGAAAAGTGCATTTTTCAGAGTATCTCAGGAATTGAAGGGTGTAAACGAGAATTTATTTTTCAACGGTTTCGGGTCGCAATGGAAATATATTCTCCGTGTAGATAATTCTTTGAAAATTCCTCCCTAGGTTATGATTGGATTTGCGATCTAAAACCACGCAATTGAAAAACAGTTTTCTCTTCTGTGCTATTCATTTCTCGTGACATTCGCAGAAATGCGCGTTTCATCCCGAATTTTAAAGACCGTCCTCATCCCCCCTAACACGAGCCATCGCCGCTAAGATACGGGTCGAATATTTCCAGAAGACCCATCGCTCGCATAAATTTCATCGGAATCGCCGTGACTAAGTTCGGTCTGTTCCCTTTTAAGATCCATTTTATACAGTGTACCCGTAAAAGTCAATCGAGTGAACGACACCAGTACCGAGTAAAAACTTCTAGAAGTCAGTAGCAGACTCTCGAAACTCGACTCACGCTTCTTCGATCCCCTAACCTAGTTTATCCAGAACTCGATTTCTGCTCGCGGAACGGCTACGCGTCGCCGGTCCACGGTGTTTCTTAAGACGATCGTCGGCCTTCCCGCGAGCAGGGCGATCGACACTGTTGTGTGTTCTAATGGATAACCCTTTGTACATATATACTATATATACTATCTCGGTATCCAGCTCTGCCCTGTCGTTCCGATCCAGGACGGAATGTTCGAGTTATACGTCCTGCAAGAACCAACTTGTCTACTTTACTTGGGTGACGAAGCGCGAAAGAACGAAGGCGAACGTAACAGTTATCGTTTGCCCTTAACAAAAATTCGGCCGGAACTGTTGCGAAGAGAAACGTTATCCTTGGGAACTTCTTTGAAAAGCGTTCTCGCGGAACAGATAGTTTAGAGCCTGTATAATCAAAGTTCCATCGAAACGAGTTGCTTCGTTTCTGGTAAAAAAAAAGCTTCGTATGAAAAACGAGATTCGAATTGTGAATCAGTCGATTGTATTTGTAGAACAATTTTTATCTTCACGATTTTGTCAGTTCTGTTCAAACTAAAGTTTCAACTTTCAAGAGTTTTTCTTTGTGCGTCTCCATCGGGACTTAGGGGCTGGTAGCCTAACCTGTCCGAGGGAAATTCTATGGTCCACGTTCGATTCTACGATAATCTTCTCGGATCAGCGACGAATGTAAGAGTCAGCCTACGTTCTTTCGCCACCTGTCCTTAGCAACCCGACCAACGGACTGTAGACCCCGGTACGAGATTCCAGGTTTTTGATTCGCGTAGCGTCCCTCCACAGTGCCCTCCAACCACCCACCCCGATGAATCTCTCTAATCCCCTGACGAATGTCTTCGAGAGATCTAACGCTGTATTCTCGACAGGAGCACCAATCCACTGGCGCCGGACGCGGTGGACTTGACGCAGCTGACCTCGGTCGGCGAGTGGCTGGCCTCGATCAAGATGTCCCGGTACGCGGACAGCTTCGAGAGGTCGGGCGTGACGACGCTGGAGGCGGCAGCCCGCGTCACCGTGCAGGAGCTGACGGCGTTGGGCGTGACGCTGGTGGGCCACCAGAAGAAGATCATGAACAGCGTGACCGCGCTGCGGGCGCAGATGTCCGCCACATCGCAGGGTTTCCTCGTGTAACCGCGCGGCCGCTCGAAAACGACCCGCAAAACGACCCGCAACCGTCGCGTCGGTCCTCGAGGATCGACGGAGCCGGGCGTCGTCGACGATCGCCTCTCCTCGAGGTTCCATCGTGGGACGACGGTCCGTGCGGCGACATCATCATCCTAGTCAGGACGACAGGCGTTCTCGAGGAGAGCAACGCCCGCGAGTACCACGAGGAACCGAGGAACTCTTTGAACAAACACATTCCACCGGCCGTCAGAGATAGAGCCCGTGAAAAAGACAGAAAGAGAGGACACGCCGTTTGAGTGTGTCCGTCAGCCCCCCCCAAAAGAACTCGTCAGCGAACGGAGAGCCAGCAGATCGTGTCTCTGACTCCCCTAGAACCGCCGATTTCGGTCGGAATCGCGAAGCAACCCCGTGACGGGATCAATCCGTAGATAATGTATATGTATGTACGCAGAGCGCGACGGCCTAACGAATCCGAGTCGGCCGTGGCTACTTTCTCCCTCCTCTTCCTAGCTACGGTGTCCCGAAGAACTGATCAATCCTCCTCAGCGAGACAGGACACCGGAACTGCCGCCCGTCTAATCACTGCCGCCGTCTAATCACTGCCGTAAAAAAAAAAAAAAGAAACCGTTTACACGCACTCGCGACACTCCGCTCGACGCGACCGGAAACAGCCAACCGCAGAGGACGGATCGCGCGAGATCGATCGACGAGAAACAGACGTCCGCTCACCGTCGAGGCCGATGCACTGAATCTTTGCTCACGCACCGACGCAGCCGAGACTAGCGCGGCGAGCTAACACTTTATCGAGCGGCGATTCTCAGCCGAAACTAGCCCGCATAAGAAGTCTTGTATTCTCTCACGGTCTTAGTCCGAACTGAGACCACCAATGTCTAAAACGCTGTCGGAAAGATTTCAGGTTTCAAAACGCGAGTATACTCGGGACCGGTCCGTAAAGTGTTAGCTCTCGGCGACGAACTTCCTTTCTGTTTTATATGTTCTTTACTCAACCCCGTTCCGTGATACGCAAACCGATCCACGTTCCGCGCGGTGTTCCCGTTCGCGTCGGACGGCAAATCGCCCCACGAACCGGCGATCCAACGATCTAACGCAGACCATCCAGCGAAACGACGGCCTAATATTCTGTCCACGCGCCGCGCTTTCATCCTCCGATTCGCGAAGTCCTGCGAAACGTTGCGGCAAACTGGTGGAACAAGTGGGAACAGTTGATAGTTTCTAGTTTCTTTCGTTTCTTTTTAGATATTTCTCGCTGATAACAAAGAAACGTTGATTTGTGTAATTTCTTAAAGAGAGTGTGCTTGTCGAACAACGCAATCTGTTCACCGGAGCTTACATTAGGTTAACGATGGAGCTGCGATAGAAGTTGTTAAGGCTCGTACAGACCTGAACATTTCGACGAACATTGCGCCGAAATGTTCAGGTCTGTACGGGCCTTTAGAGCGGCGATAGAAGCTATCTTTGACTACTGTATTTCTAGTGAAGCATGTCGTCTCATTTCTTTTTATTCACCGATAAGATTACGAATTACTAATAAATAGCGACGATAACAATAAGAAGAAAATACTTTCATTATGAAACGATACAACCTATGCTCCGCTTTCGTTGTCGTTTTGCTCGTTTATCGCAGCTTCTTGAGATTATTCGGTGATAAATAACGAACGGTGAACGCCTTGCAATTGTTGGCGACTACGCGTCGCTGCGAATCGTACTATTTATTTATACGACAATTTACGAAGAGCGAGTAGATCGATGTATAAAAGTAGGAGAGCCACGAAGTTTGCCGCAGCCTGCTCGAGAAGAACGGCGCTAACGCTCGCGAACGGAGCGTCCCCTTAGATAAGTCGGAGGATTGGAGGGCGTGAGCGAGAGAGCCTAACGCAGCGTTTTGCGTCCCGTGCAACGAATCTTTGATCTTTTATACAGCGACAGCGGCGAATCGGTGCGCGAAAACGACGAAGTAACAGAGAGCCTAATACGATCGCTTTTGCGTTTTACCGTGGTTAAGTTTATTGTACGCGAGCCGCGCGCGTGTACCTGTCCGAGGAGAGAGAGCGAGCGAGCGAGCGAGAGAGAGAGAGAAAGAGAGAGAGAGAGAAACGAAACACATGTGCCAATGAATCAAGCCTCGAGTCGGGTGGTGAGAAAAGAGACAGAGAGCAAATTCGAGAGAGTGTCTTTTGCGTGTACGCGCGATTTTATCGGGATCGAAGGGGGAGAAAACGGTGCGAAGGAAAATGGTCGAGCGCGTCCCTCGGCAACGTGAACATATCAAGGCGTATCGGGAAAGGCCAGAGAGAGAGAGAGAGAGAGAGAGAGAGAGAGAGAGAGAGAGAGAGAGAGAGAGAGAGAATCGAATGCTCGGACAACGTGGAGCCGAGGGACGAGACCTGTTCCGGCGATTGGTGGATCTCCTTTCGGACAATCGCGACGATGAATCGTTTCGAGGCTTGTCTCGTCTGAGACGGATGGTCTGTAGGCTCGTTGGAGGAGCCGCGTTCGCTGATTTTAAAGACTGCGCTCCGGGGGTGTCAATTGGGCCTCCGGAGACACCTACGTCGAAGAACGAGCGACGCTTCGTCGGGAGCTCGAGCGGCAGAGCGATCGAAGAGCCTTCCGAGCGAGTCCGCCGGGCCACGGGCAATTTTTATTCTTAATTTAACGAATTACGATATAGAAATATAGTTGGCGGGGTCCGAGGCCCCGATCGATCCCCGACGGGACCCGACGTTTCGGCCTACAAATCGCGCAAACGGCTAAACGGAAAGACAGAAAAGCGAAAGCGATCGACTGTTGCATTCCGTTCGGATATTGATCGATCGGCGCGTCGAGGCCCCTCGATTAGAAGATTCGTACTCGAGGTCGTTCCGTTCGCGTTCGGATAATGCGATGGACGGTCTTGGAGGCTCGAGATGGTCGCGCGGCCGTGCGGAAAACGGATGCGGAAAAGGCCGTGCGGCGACCGCGAGCGCTCCGCGTTGAATGGGAGGAACGAGGAGAAACCCGGATAAGCTGCCGGATCAGTAAACGAAATAGGGAGAGAGAGAGAGAGAGAGAAAAGAGAGAGAAGAGACGGCGACGATTTAAGAAGCAATAAGCGAATACACGCAAATGCAGATTTTTATATAGAGAATGTTAACAAATTTCAGAAAGATATTAATTATCGATAGCGCTATCTTCCTAAATGTTCGTATTAAAATGAAAATGGGGAAAATGTTCACGAGAGGGTGAGGTGTACCGCGTGCGAGAGACGGTGGACGCCACGAGCAACGCGATACGCGACGTTGCGACGCATGGCGCATATTCCCAGCCCCTGAACGAGCAGAACCGCGTCCGAGAGCGAAACGAACCCGTCGATGGCCGAATCAAACGAAAACGATAAAAGCGGAAAAAAGGGGCGCGCGTGTAGCTTTCGTTTTTCTCGGCAGGGGCGAAACGCCCGCCAGCAAACGCCCGCCAAACCAACGGAAAAGGTTTTCAAGAACTCTTTCAAGCTGTAACTATTTGTGTCTAGCGACGAAACCTGCGAGTGCGACCTGAAGTTTTGAGAATGTCGATAGTTTCAGCGGATTTAATATTTAGATTTCATAGATCTCTATCGATATTACACACGATCGTAGGCACGAAAACGAGCAGATGATAATTAGTTAGAGCGTAAAGGATATCTTATTAGTGAGAGACCTTTTCGATTTTTCACTTTTTAAGTCTTTCGAGTCTCGAATCGGCCCGAGAACGCGGGCCGAGACCCCACCCCCGCCATCCTTCTTCTCCCGTCCCGATCTATACTAATCGCCTCTCTAATTTCCCATCATCTCCTTCTTCTTCATCTTCTTCTACTAGTACTTTTCCTTGTTATTCGTCCCTCCCTACTGCCGGCCGCCCTACACTTTCAAAGCTTTTGATCGTACTTCGAGTCGGTGTATTTACGTTGTCTCTTTCTCTCTTCCTCTCCCTCTCCTTCTCCTTGTTCGACAACGAGACACGGGAGGAGAGCCCTTTTGATTTTCCAGAGACGGGGATCCGAGATTAGAGAAGGAAGAGCAATAGAAAAATAGAGATGTATCCAGTAACGTAAATCAAAATTCTTCTCGGTCGTTGCGCGAACGAGCCTTTCAGCGTTTGCTCCCTTGTCAACGTCGGCCCTCCGCCATCGTTGTCTCTGTGTCTCATTGGTTCGCTTGTCTAACCACCTCCCCCCTCCACCGCCACTTCTTTTGTTTGTTTTGTTTCATTATTACCGTTACTGTTAGTTGCAGTATTCTCGTCTAACAATCGGTCGCTCTTTTGCCCGAAATGAAACCTGAGAAACCAACGCCAACCACCCCCAGCCTCACCACCGTCCCCTCTTTTTTTTTTGTTTTACTTAATACCTTTTTACTCGGTTAACACTTTTTCTGTAATACTATTTATTAAAAAGCAACGAAAGCCTTATTTATTGTTTAGAGATCTGACTAAATTAAAGCGAACGTTCGAATTGTCGTAGGTTTACCTATTTACCTTTGCTAGAATCGTACGAAAGGGGACGAGAGAAAGAAAGAAAGAAATATAGATAGATAGAAAGATAGAAAGATCGAGAGAAAGAAAATAATGAGAGAGAGAGAGAACACGCAGTTATTTCCTTACCGCGGAGGTTTTTTCGAGAAGCTCGGTCCCGTTGTGAAGAACAAAAAAGAAAAATCGTGAAACCTTGGAAACAGAAACCGGAGCAGCCACACGCAGCATCATAGAAATACGATTCGTCGAGTCTCCGAGCAGCTACGTTCTTTATCGATTAGTTAAGCGATTTTCATTTGTTTCTTTTTTCTTCCCTGTGAGCGACCTACGTGGCGCGTCGTTTCATTCTCCCTCCGATTTTGTTTTTTCTTTTCGTTTCCGTATCTACTGCCAACCACACCGGTCTTTTTACAGCGAACTTTATCAATGTACCTGCTTCGAAAACGAACGAAAAGCATACGAAAGAAAGAAGTTTTATGCAGAAAACAAAAGTAAAAACAAGAGAAACGAAAAATGTAAAAGTAAACGAAAACTGTTATAATATCGAGAATTCGCGAGAAGACAAAGCACACAGGTACCGTCCCGTATATATTATAAATAGCTCGCATTCATAACTATCACACGTACACGCATCATAATTTACGTATACTCGTCGAACTGAGTTTTCACAAGCAGATTGGTTCAGCGAAATCGCCACCGTGTGTCCTCGATTCATTGTAAGAAAAGTATGTGCGAAAACAAAAAAAAAAAAAATAAAAGAAAAGACAATGCGACAAAGCGCAACAGATGCAATAAGAGAGTTAATGTCGACAAATTTTGGAATGTGTCTAAAAACATTTTTCCTATGGTGTTGTCAAGACGATGTTGAATGTAAATAAGATATAATAAATAATATACCTTATACGATGTAATATTGAAATTGTTCTGATTCTTACACCTATCCCCTAAGCCTCTAAGCCCTAAGCTACAACCAGAGAGGAATGAGAGTGCTCGCGCCCGGGGTTTCGGCGTTCCCACTTTCGTGACATCGCCGCTTTAGCATGGCACAGAACCGGGCAGTCTTTTAGCATGGCACAGAACCGGTCAGTCTTTTAGCATGGCACAGAACCGGTCAGTCTCTTAGCATGGCACAGAACCGGTCAGTCTTTTAGCATGGCACAGAACCGGTCAGTCTTTTAGCATGGCACAGTACCGGCACCGACGAGATATATATAAAGACTGCCAGCCTTACGGGAGAATGTGTCGCTCGAAAAATACGGTGTTTTCTACCGCCCTCTAGGATAGATTATGGCCGGAGTAAGAAACAGAAGGCCAACGACGGTATCTCGTCGGTGCAGAAGACCACTAAGGAAATTCTCGTCGGTGAGAAGGTGAATCATCATGGACCCATAGCGGTAGAAAACACCGTGTTTTTCGAGCGACACATTCTCCCGTAAGGCTGGCAGTCTTTATATATATCTCGTCGGTGTGATTGGTCTACTCCTATACCTCGTCTGTGGTCTTACACATTAGAAGGATAAGTAAAATTAGTTCATAAACCTGTCACCGTAGATGGCGCCACTGTCTCCGCAGTCGAGCTCAGCCGATTAGCAATGTTTTCTTTAACAATTTCAGCGTTTCACCGTGGGTGCCGCCACTTCCGAAATGTACAAGCGTCGATGCGCAAATAGTTCTTGCCACAATTCTTATGCGTTCTGACGACTAAAACGGCAAACATTATCTGTGCATGCATCGATTGCACTTTCACTTTGAACATACATATAAAATTGTACTTTGCATCTGTAATTATTAACGCACTATGAGTGTGTGATTTCGAGAGTGAGATCATGGAGTAATTGTTCAAGCATCCATAATTATCTACGTATAATAAGAAGACGCCTAACGCTCGAAAAGTCAGTTGTCACCACTGTCTTCGGGTGTTTGTTTATTATGACTGTGACACTGCTTCGACGACTTTTATTCGAGGTTGTTGCAACGAGCCCGCCTTTAATTTACTTTTTGCGTCAAAGGTAACACATTTGAGCAACGTTTTCCGAGAAATGATTAATCAGACTTTATATAAGGCGATGATACGATAAAGTCTAGCGAAATCTGTTGCTGTCATTCTCCCAGTGGATAACCTGAAACCTAGCAGCAACCATGGCTTGGCTAGGAACCATCGCCAGCAATGTGTTCTGGAACATTATGAATCAGGACGTACAGCCGAATCTAGTGCAAGAAGTGAAATCAGAACAATACAGCAACCGTCATATTCTCTGTCGCGAGGATGCCATCATGCTTTACAGTGCAGAGGGCAAGAACGAAAAATACGATATCGTGCTTCACAGACCTTGCACAGAAACGTTACATCAAGCATACAGGTATTTTTACTGTTGAATAAATTATACACAGCTTTATATCCAATCATAAGTATACTTTCAGTCTGTATCGGTCAGAGAACAGAGAAGAAGCAGAGCAGCATTTTATTATATACAAAGATAAGGTTCCAGTGCTAGCCCAGATTTGCAGAGAGGTAACTAATTCCTTAGGTATCCAAAAAGAGTGATTACACTGGAAACATACTTACCACTAATTATTACCATTCCCCCTTTAGCTGTGTACCGTGAGCAAGATCCAAAAGCTATGCGACACCGTGGCGGAACATCCTACCTGGACCCTGGCGCATTTAGCAGCCCACTTTGCTCTCTACAACGCGTTCTCTCATGCTATAGTCAATAGCCAATTAAACAGCGGAGACATAGAAACTGGACAGTCTCCACTGCAGGTAGCAGTGCAGACCAACAATCTGCGTACAGTTCAGATGCTGATAGAAGCTAAGAGTTCTTTAGAGCACCTGGACCACAATGCCAACACCGTGTACCACTTTGCAGCCACCTCTACCAAAGAAATAATACTAGCCCTCGGTGGACATCTTCCTTCCAGTCTGAACGCTCGTAACAGCGATGGTCACACACCGATGCACGTCGCCTGTTTGAACAACAAGCCCGAATGCGTAAAAGCTTTGCTGCTGATCGGCGCGGACGTGAACATACCGGCGTCCGACGGTCAACCTTCCAGATCAGGATACGTGGGCGACCTGCTGCACAGCAAACCTAACGTTCTCCATGCCGAAGACATGAAGTTCGGCGGCACACCGCTGCACTGGTCCCAGAGCAGAGAGGTAATAAACGCCTTGATCGAGACTCACTGCGACATCGACGCTCTGAATTTCGACGGTAGGACCGCGCTGCATATAATGGCGAAGAGGAAGAGACTGTCTTGCGTGGTGGCCCTGCTGAGCCACATGGCGTCCGTGAACATTGCCGACAAGGATGGCAACACGCCGCTGCACCTTGCGGTCTCCGAGGGCACGCAGGCGATCGTTCAGATGTTAATCGGATTTGGAGCGGACATCGACGCCAGAAACTGGAAGTCGGAAACGCCTAGACACCTAGTCGACGTGGAGAACAACGAAGGTCAGAGGATTCTGTATCTCCTGGACGCGGTTGGAGCCAAGCGATGCCCGCCGGAAATGGTCAATTGCAGCCTGGGCTGCAAGCACAACGACAACTTCAACGGCCTGGCGCCGGCGCAGCCGCCCACGGCGATCCCGAGAACGGTCCTGGACCAGATGCTGCACATCAACGGCATGGACAAGATGTCCTCGAAGGACAACCCTCGTATCGAAGGCGGCCGACTGCTCTGTCTAGACGGCGGTGGGATCCGCGGACTGATCCTCGTGCAAGCCCTCCTGGAGATCGAGGCTGTCCTTCAGAAACCCATCGTAAAATGCTTCGACTGGCTCGCTGGCACCTCGACGGGAGGCATTTTGGCTCTAGGCTTGGCCATCGGCAAGTCCTTGCGCGAGTGCCAGGCTCTGTACTTCCGGATCAAGGAGGAAGCCTTCGTCGGCAGTCGACCCTATAACAGCGAGGCCCTAGAGAAGGTGTTGAAGGACTGTCTGGGAGAGACCACGGTCATGTCGGACATCAAGAAACCGAAGGTGATGATCACCGGGGTTCTAGCCGAGAAGAGACCCGTCGAGCTTCATCTATTCCGGAATTACGACTCGCCGAGCTCGCTTCTGAATGTTCAAGGGAGTTCCACGGCCATCACGGCCAAGCCACCGAACGAGCAGCTGATATGGCACGCGGCTAGAGCCACCGGCGCCGCGCCATCTTACTTCCGGGAGTTTTGCAAATTCCTGGATGGTGGTTTGATCGCGAATAATCCGACCTTGGACGCGATCACCGAGATCAACGAGTACAATCTTGCTCTGAGGGCGATGGGACGGGAAGATATTCCTCTATCGTTGGTCGTGTCCCTTGGAACAGGGCTGATTCCTACTAGTCCGCTACATGGGATCGATGTCTTTCGACCAGAGTCCTTATGGGGCACCGCGAAATTCGCCATGGGAATCTCAACCCTCGCCGAGCTGCTGGTTGACCAGGCAACGGCTAGCGACGGCAGGGTCGTCGATCGAGCCAGGAACTGGTGCTCCATGATCGGAGTACCATATTATAGATTCAACCCGCAACTCTCGCTGGACATCGCCATGGATGAGAAGAGCGACGAGATCCTTGCCGGGATGATCTGGATCGCGAAAGCCTTCATGCACGCGAACAGGGATCAAATCCAGGAGCTAGCCGCTGTGATAAACCGTGACTGTTAATGGGTAGAATCGAGGACGCGGGACAATTCGTCTGTTACCGTTAGATCGATGTTGCACGCCTTAGATATGGTTGCACCGCGTCCGATTCAGCCCGTGCCTCTATATAGAACATTAATCGTTTGTTTGCGCGTAGACGCGACGCTGTCAAGCCTGATCATTTAACTCGGTGATTGCGCATAATTTTTTTAGTCCAATTTTTTTCTTTTCTATCTTCTGCGGCGCGCATTCAACGATCACGAGCATAGAATGTATAATACACCGTGTAGAAATTCCTCGTGAACCGATGGAATGAAACTAATATATTTAAATATTTATTTATTTGCAAAGAGTTACGTCAGATAATAAATAGCAAAGAACAGAAAGAAACACGAAGCGATCTAACAAATCTATCCGAGACCCCACACTCTTTCCACGATCACTTCAACATCCTTGGTACTTCGATGGGTGGGACATTGTTTAAACAAAACGTTCCGAGCGACGCGGTTACTCTTTAAGAGACAGTATTTCGTTCTGGCTGCGTTAACCCTCAGCACTGCATACAGTTTTCCGAAGTAGACCAAAAATCTTGTCCTCAGAGGAACAATAAAAACATACCGTTGTGTCATTGAACTGTGAATCTTTATGCAAATTCCTATTTTCGTGACTTCGTTCTATGACAACTAAAACGAGGGAAAATTTTCTTTCCACGCGTGTTTTTCTGTTTCATAAATTTGCTTTCTTCAAATGGCTAGATGTCGACGACAAACAAGTGAAATCAAACCAAACAAAGTCTGTATAACAAAGACCTGTAAATAGATTTTTCATTTCTTCATTACATTCCCGGAAAAAATTCTCAAAATTAGTAACAGCTCACCGGGATCAAGCCTGGCACGGTTTCGATCGGATACGCGTTATTTTAACAACCCCGTGTCCTCGCAGGATGCTCCAGGATCTACCGGGGGCCCATGTAATAGGGTGGCTGGGTCATCGACGCAGAGATGTACGGGTAAAAGGAGTGGGTGGAGACGGGCTGGGTTTGGTAGTCGTTCTCCTCGTGCATCGCGTACCCCTCGGGCGCGGAGTAATACTGACTGTGCACGCACGCGTACGATTTGCTGGGGTTAGTGACGTCCGCGGGGTACTTGAGTGTCTCGGGGTACTTGGGTAGATCGTAGGGCTTCGGCTGCAGCTCGGAGTACTTGGGCACCGGCTCGTGGTACTTCGCGGTGGCCACCTCATGGTACTTGACGGCCTCGTAGCACTTCGTGTTCGGCTCGTACGATTTGCTCTCGTGGTCGACGGTGTATTTGGTCGGGTCGCCGGGCCAGGATGACCTGGACAGGTCGTAGGTGGCCTTGGTCTCGTGGTAGGTCGGTCTGTCGTACGTTTTCAGGCCGGTGTCCGGGTACAGGCGCGGGTAGGTGCAATCGGACGAGCTGGTGGAGTCCATCGAGGTGCCTGGAGAAGACAACGGACCTCGATGGTGCATCACGATGCCCATCTGCTCCTCCGGTTTCGGTTTCCTCCGGCGTGGCTGGTACTGCAACCGCCAAGAACAATCTTGACTACAAAGCAGACGAAGCGGACTGTCGCGAATAGACTGCGGATCTCGAAATAAAAATGTTCTGCATCGATTGCGAGAGATGGGAGCCAGATAAGAGATTTAATTTAAAATAATTCGAACACGTTGAAAATAGTGTATACTTGTTCTTCAATTTTTTCATTTTTCTCCTGTTCTGAATTGCACCAACTCGTTTGATCGTCTTGCGGACGGAGTATATAATCACCTTGTAATGCGGGTGCTGTTTCTTGTGCGCGTTCCTCAGCCTCTCAGCCTCCTCCACGAACGGCTGCTTCTCCCCGTCGCTTAGAATTCTGCCGGACCACACGTTGTCAATACTCCCATAATCCGTAATCTGTACTATCGATCATGACAATAAAATACTACCTCCACAGTTTGCCCAGGCTCTTCGATAACTCCGCGTTGTGCAACTGCGGGTGCTGGTCCGCCAGCCTGCGTCTAGCTGCTTGCGCCCACACCATAAACGCGTTCATGGGACGCTTCACGTGAGCGCTCCTTCGACCCCCTGCGCGAGACGTTACCGGAAGCAGCGTCCAGTCGTAGCCTGTGAAACAAATCCTCTCCTCAGAAATCGATGCATTACTTGTCAAAATAGTACAATTCTCAATGACTGTGTCATATTAATTAACTAAAAATTAATTTTACTAGTTTCACGTAGACTACAAGACTTTGAGCGTCACACATGTATGATAGTGAACGTGGTCAAACAGAAAAATGATTAGATATCACCGCGTGCGAGTTTAGTGAAAAAGATTGTTTTAAAACCCAATCCCAGCCGCGCGTATCGATTCCACGTTGACTATGGTACGAAAAGAATCGCTGAAACCTCGGCTACGTTTACCGGAAGTCAGTCGGACCTATCTTCCCGCGGAATTGTAAAGGAATGGGAGATAAAGCGACACCTGTATCCTTCGGTGACCGTTTGAGCAGGATAATGCTGCGAGCGGGGCGCGTTTATTTCCTTCCTCGTCTTCTTCTTCACGATCCACGAGTCGCAAGAATCGAGAGTTCCTCGAGCACGGTGGTCTTTATCGACGGATCGTAGACGAGCATCGAGAGACTAATTATTATTGCCGACTTCCTCTCTGTCCCACTAAACGGACCTCCGCTTCGAGAGAGATTATTCGGGTCGCGAAAGTTTTCTGTTCGAGAAAGTCTCGTCTTCATTCATCCTTCTGACGCTGTTCGAAGAACAGCTTCGATCCAGAGACCGTGATCTAAAGGTTCGTGCAATTGTTGCATTTTTTAATTCTCCAAAGTTCACTGTATTCGCCTAATATGAGAGGCAACGTTACGAAACCATTGAAGACACAGAATTGAACACTGAATAATCTATACACTACAGAAGGAAGTGGATTTCAGCAACAAAAATTCGCGCACGATTTGTTGCGTTCTATTACGAAATCGGATCGGTTTCAGATCTTTTATTTCACAATTATCGAAATTGCGCTTCTACCAGGGACGATTCAATAAATTTCTTTCTTCGAGCGCATATTGTAAAAGTTGCCCAAAGTCTAAGCGAATACAGCTTTGTCACTTTAGTACTGAAGAGGACCTCTGAAATTCAGAAGAGTAAAAGCATACTTTCGAACACGCTGTTTGAAATGATCAGCGATCGGCAAGGGCTTTCGGATCGCACCTCGCAGCTTCCTTTTCGAATATTTCGCGTGCTTGGAAGTAAAAACTGGTTCAGGAACGACGTGTTTCGTCGTGGGAAACGAGTTCGCGGTGACGCCGGGTAATAAAGTCGCTTCTCCTTGAAACGAATCCAGCGTATAAATCTATTTTATGTGCGTCGCTCGGTGAAGTCGTCGGGTATACCGAGGATGAGGACAAAAAATCGAGAAAGAGAAAGAGAAACGAGGAAGAGACGGTAGCGGCCAGATCGTTCCGAAGTATGCGTAGGTCTTCTGCTTCTAATTGTCGCATCGGCGATCGTTAAGAAAGAGGGAAGGACCCGGGTGCACGTGGGTTCGAAGTGTCACCAAGGAGCGTATACTCCGAACGAGGACCCGGGTGGATTTCGGTAGGAGCTAATTACCATAGAGCCACGGTTCAACGACGCGGTCCCTCTGTCGGCTCCTTTCACGTCCGCTGGAGGTCCTCGCCGATACAACCGACCAGAATATTTTCCGTGGAAACGCGGAAGGGCTCGCACCCTAAAAACCGACGGGAATAGAAAAAGTTTCGCGCGAAAAGTAGCCGTACCGTGGCGTGATTCGCGGTACAACCCGAAACGGAACGCGCAAAAACGTCCTGCGAAACCGGGTGTCGGCCCCCATCCCTCTCGATTGTCTCCAGTCTGTTCACTTAAAAATTGATGACTAGACCGCGGATGTTTATTCAAAATGAAAATGTCCTTGCTGAATTCCAATAAACAAACGTTGACTGCATATTCTTCTAATGCACGAAATCCGTAGTGTACGGATAACATATGCTAGTCGCATTGGACTCGCAAAATGCATATCATATTCGGTCTAGAAATGTTGTACTTTTGTTCAGGAACGACGGTGTGTGTTAATTCGAGTAAAATTTGTCTGGTAGTGTTTCGGCAGTCCATCAGAGAGCAACCGAAGCGGAAATTGGCCGCGAATTCGCTCGATTTGAGCCAACCGCGGCGAACGATGGACGGGCGTGTGCTAACGACGAATTGATTAATCTAGCGAGATGGGATCGAGTCGTCCGAGGACTTGGATACTTTTCCCGCACGTGAATGGCTGCTCAGGGAAGATCGGGACCGCGGCACACAATAAGGGGTTGTGGCCCGTTGAATGAACCGGTGTGTCTCGGCATCCCGCTCGTCAATGCCGACCTGTCGTCGACTCTTGCTACATTAACTCCTTTACAAAACCGTCCGTTGCCACGGGCCCGTCCGTCTCGTTAACGAGGGGGCACCCGTTCAACGCATCGACACCTTTCGTGGTCGATGAGCGGGTTTCGCCACGTGCCTACGTCGATCTGTATCGCCCCTTATCCATCACTCCATCGATCTGTATCGCCTCCTATCCATCTTTCCATCGATCGATCGACGATCCCCGCGCGAATTCCTCGCGGACGATAATCGACAAACGAAAACATCGACGATCTCGCGATCCGTGGATCTCTATCTCGGAGTGTATCTTCGTCCGCGTCACCCTAAATAACGCCCAGATCCCGTTGCCCTCTTGGCTCCACCTTCCGCCATGTTTCGCTAGGTGCCCTCCCGAGCCGATGTCTCGGATTTAAATTCGTACTAGCATAATTAGCGTCGGTGGCAAACGTTCAGCGGTCTCGCTCTGCTCGCAGCACCTGCCGCTCACTCGAATCTTCCTCGGAATCGTCTTTCCGCGGTCTTCGCGTCTCTTCTTTCCCCGTGATGCCCTCCTCTTCCTCCTCCATCATTCTATGCCGCGTTTCCTTCCATCCGTGCCCCCTCGGTATCGCGAGGATAAATCTGAGAATGCGCAGCCCACCGAAGCCGGCTTTCAGCGCCAATTAAAGTGTCCTCTCTAAACGACCCGATGAAGACACCCGCCCTGCAGCCCCGCGACCAACGAGTCCACGACAGCCGAAAAATACGGCCCCCGATGCTCATGAGCCGTGCCGCGCGATCCACGTTTTGCTCGATCGATCCCCATACGCTTGAAATATCCCGACGTACCACGAATTCCTCCCACGATCTGCCTATAGACTTTAATACTAGGTTTACGGACCACTAAAAGTCACTGCTTTACGGTCATTTATGAAAATAACAAGCACATATCTATCCCAATTTGTAGCCATTTTTCTAAACCGTGTGTACCCAAGGAAATAAATCTGTAGAATAATATGGGTGGACTAGCCATCTTTATAATCTCAATAATCGTAAATTAAAAAGAATTGGAACTCGTCGAGTTAATAATTCGATCTGCAATTTTTAGTCTTACTTGCTTATTGTTTCAACATATGCAATCTTTTTAAACGGATTTTAATGTGTAAGATTTTACGTTTGATTCTTGTTCTCACTTTTGGGGTCAGGTTTCAAAGCAACGGGTGCATTTTTTTGCCTGTGCACAATGCGATCTCTGTTGTTAAATGAGATAGAATTATTTGAATTAAATCGCTGTAAGATAAACGATGAATAGACTCCGGATTTTATGCGTTTAGAGGAGGAATATAAGCGTGTGTGGTATCCTGTAATTAACGCAATTTTCATTTTGCATGAAAGTCCGTGTCTGCAAGAATGAATTTTAAAACAAAACAAAAGCACTGCAAGGTGGCAGAATGTTTTCGAAGAACATACAATACAACTTACATTTTATCAATTCCACGTATTAGCCCTTATGTCAATAACCAGATACCCGGTTGCCCATATTCATTTTTTTTTTCATTTTTGTGGACGAGTAGTAAAATTATCGTAGATATTTCTGTTCTTGGACGACCACAGATTAGTTTGCATTTGAGGCATAAAAATGTTTTGGAACTACAAAGTACACCAATGAATATCGTAGAAAATGTTGATTATTAAAGTAGGGGTTAAAACACGCGAAAAAACTGTTCAACCAGCCCAATATTAACAACAAATACTGTACAAATCATGTACCTGTAACCTGTACCAATCGTTTCACAATAAAGTCGTCGAAAAGCAAAAGGTCTCACAATATCCAATCCGATAAAAAAGGAAAGAAGGAGAAAAGAGGAACAGAAGGAAGCGAAACAATGGGCTTGAAGAATCGTTTGATAGCAAACCTTGCAGGAGCTTGCCAACAACGTCGTCCAACGAGCTTCCGCACGGTTCTCCGCTCGACGGTCCTGCCTGGTTCTCCGTCGCCGACGATATGTTATCGTGGTGCGTCTCCATCTTTTCGAATCCTCTCTCGTTAATCACTTATCTATCGTTCTCCGCATTCGCGACGCGGACGAGTTTCCCGTTGTCGAACTCCCCGAGATATCCGTTGAAACGATGCAACAAAACAGCCGACCCGATCCTGACGAATTTCGGCGAAACGCCTTCGAGTTTATCGGCCGGGTTCTTATTATCGCGGATACTCTTCTTCACGTGGATCTCGAAGCTGGCATCGTAAAGAATCGGAACGGTCGGGGTCGACAATTAGTTCCGAGGGTTATCTCGCCGCGTAATTTATCGATAGCCCGACCCTCGTCCTGCCTAGGAATGGATCCGATATATCGGCGTCGCATCGACTTCCGTCACTATCCTTTTCCCGCCGCGAATCCTCTTATCTCGGCCGTAGATCCTGAAGACTAGTATACCGCGCGTTTACAAAACAGTGATAACATTAGAAAGATCTAAGGACTTCGATATATTGTCGTTGGAACGACTTCCCTTCTCGTTGGGGATCCTCTTAGCCGTGGATCCCGATGGCTGCGGATTCCGTGCGTTCGCAAAATTATGATCAGAAAGATCTGAGGACTCCGGTATATTGGCCTCCGTCACTTTCCTCTTGTTATGGATCCTATTATCCTAGCTTCTGTCGCAATCAACGCAGAAGGTTTCTACTTTGCTCAGAGGTCCACGGTCTATTGATTTCGTCCCGGCTTGAGATCGCCTCGAATCTCAAATGGAGTAACTCACTGGATCATTTGGAGATTTGAGGCTGCTGGAGGATGCAGAAAGTTGTTATAACGCTTCGAAATCCGGCAGTCTATCGATGACTGTCTTCCGTCCCGGTTCGAGATAGGTTAAAACCTCCACGAAGCAGCTCACTCGATCATTCGAAACTTCGCACACTTTGATGCGGAAATTTCTTATTCCGTTTGCAGATCCGGTGTCTATCGACGATTATCTTCTGTCCCGGTTTCAGATCTGGAATCACGATGTAGTAAGACAGCGGATCGTTCGGAACTCGGCTGCTGGATGATGGCGGAGTAACTGGCGCGCACCTTTCGATCCGACGACTGGCGAACAATTAAATCCACGAGCGAGATCCGACGAGAGAAAGAGAAAGAGGATCCCCCGAGGCACCGTTCGGAGGAGAGAAGACGCGGCGTGCGCGGATCAAGGAGACTCCGATGGCTGACTGACTGACTGACTAACTAGAGAAGAGAGACACGGACGCGGATCCCGGTGTCGCTGTGGAGGTTCGTTCGGGGACCAAGGCGCACAGGTTGGTCCACGAAAGCGGCGAGACACGTCTGGCACACGCTCGAAACGTTGGATGGCAGATCGCGGAGGCGGTTCCGTGGACCACCTCTGTCCCTGGTGGGGAGTCACCTAGGATCTTCTTCCTTTTCTGTTCAGACGACGACCGTTCCCTCGCATCATTACCTCGTGATCCTGCCTAAGTCGACGTTGCTACACGTTCTTCCTGCTCTTGCCGGTGACTGCGACGTTCAACGACTTCTAAACACCGTTCTGACGAGTCCAAGATGTTCCAGCTATTCTAGCAACTAGCATCTCGTCCGGATGATGTCTTACTTATTTCGTAGATGCAGAATTCGATCCGAGGAATCCGATGAACCGGTATTTGTTGATCGATAGACTGCGGATTTTAAGATGGTAAAAATATTAAAAGAACTTAAGAATAATATTATTTTAGGAAGAGGTAAACATTATTATTTGCAGACAATTTTTATTTTGCATACAGATCCGCAGTCGTTCGACACTGTACTTGCCATGGTTGCTCGAGAGGATTTTTACTCGACAATTGTTGAAATCTATTTCTTGATATCCTTATTCAAGCATCCAAATGAATTGTATATTGTTTTTTTTTTTTATGAGGCAATGCTCAGCAGTTGCCGTTAACGCATGGCACACATTAATCTATAAATCGCTGCTCCTCGCAACAATTATTTAATCCTAGCTGCAATGGCGACTCGTATGCACATTTAGTGTATTTCGCAGAGTCAGACGAGTTCCAGCAATTGCGTCGCAGCACCCAGCTCCCCGGAATCTATTAATTGAGATAGCCCCCGTCGCGAGCGACGCCTCGGAACGATTATATTTGATCCTAACAAACAGCGAGCGCGATTAGATTGCACTATCAAAAGTCGGGGGCGTGAAGGAATCGAAAAACCAAAGGACCGTGTGCCTCCAGTGACCGTGACGCGTAGGATCCTCGTTCCCGGCCGCTTTATAATTAGCTTCGACAGTCTCGGTGCACGATTTTGCTCGTTCGACGACATCGCGCGGGTGAAAGAAGCGAGCAGGAGGAGGAGGAGGAGGAGGAGGACGAGGAGGAGAAGGAAAGTTGGTGCACACCGGAGAAATAGCGCAACAAGAACCGCGTTCGGAGCATAAATCCAAGGGCGAGTGTCGGAGGGCTGCGCACGGATCCCGCTGGTTGACAGCGCCGTCCTTTCTGCCGAGCCTAATTATACAACGAATTTAATGAATGAGCGAGCTAGCAAAGACAGTGGCCCATACATGAGCGTATATAAACCACGGTCAATGCCGTGTGGCGGCTTTTGTGCGAGATCAAAGGGGGACGCATCTCTCGCACTCTCCACGGGATTAACTCGCCGCGCGATCGCGAGCGTAAAATGCTCACTCGCGCGCCCGAGCACACGCTCGTTCTGCCTCTCTCGGAAACGCTCGAGACACTTGGACGGATTACTCGGATCGCTACGTTTTTATCCCGGTGTGTCGACGAGTCCATGGAGTCGAGAGAGCCGCCGAGATCCGGGAGTTCCGCGTTCGCGTTAATTTAAACAGAGAGGTGTGCCAGAATCACGAGAGGGTCGGGACGAAGCGAAAATTCGAAAACCGCAATAAAGAAATTATTGAGAATCCCGATACATTCGAGAACCCGTCTCGACCCGACATTTTCGGGTTTTTCAAACATATTTTGTTCTCTCGCCCACCTCTATTCGACCCGCTGTTTCTCCCGCGCGAATTGTTTGCCGTGTGCGAAAATAAAACAGCGTGCGCGTGGGCGCGTATTCTGACGTCTCTGTGATATTCGGTTCTCGCGGTGCTTGTCCCATCAGCGAACACTGTTGCATCGATCGTTCCTCGGGTCGCTTACGCTCGCCGATCTCGTTTTTCCCCCGCTGCAACGCCATTACCCAGGCAGCGATCACAAATTTAGCCGACCGCGAACAATAATATTGATTTCACCAAGCCGGAATTTTGCTCTTCCTGGGATAAACATCCCGGACCGCGCACGTGGCGCCAATATGTGGGCTCCGGCTCGTTCCCGGTATACACCGCGCGAAGGAGAACGCGTTTCAGGGACGTTCGGGAAACGCGTGGCGCGCGTTTTCCCTGAAAAAGGACACTCCCGTATCTCGTGTCCGTTTCGAGCGAAGCCAAACAAACGCGGAACAAGGATTCTTCTTGTTGCGCGCGTTCAGGGTTAACCGACGTCCGAAAACGTTTCTCGCGTTCCTTACTCCACCCCCTGGCCAAGTGTGCAGCTGCGGACACGTCACGGAGACACCTAACGGGAAAATAATGTTTCATCGTGAACGATCGCGATCGACGATCGGGGCTACTAGACAGATCGGCACCGGGGTTGGATCATCGAATAATAATTTCAAGTATAGTCGAACTCCGTTTACATGAATCGGACCGAGAGACAAGATGGTTCACGCACTCAGGTGGTTCATACGATAGCAGTTCACCTGTCTTTCAATAATTCACGTTCGTATAAGAGGATTTAGTTCGGTTAGAGTTGGATTAACCAGGCGCGGCTAAAATATAGTTCACATAAATGGAGATCCACTGTAATGGGGGTTGGGACTGACTCGACGAAGTAGATGCGTTGCGGAGACACCTAACAGGAAAATAAAGTTTGATCGAGAAAGGGCGACAATGTGTGAAAACGTACTAGACGAATCGGCACCGGGCTGGATCACCGAATAATAATTTCAAGTATAGTCGAACTCCGTTTACATGAATCGAGCCGAGAGACAAGATGGTTCACGCACTCAGGTGGTTCATACGATAGCAGTTCACCTGTCTTTTAATAATTCACGTTCGTATAAGAGGATTTAGTTCGGTTAGAGTTGGATTAACCAGGCGCGGCTAAAATATAGTTCACATAAATGGAGATCCACTGTAATGGGGGTTGGGACTGACTCGACGAAGTAGATGCGTTGCGGAGACACCTAACAGGAAAATAAAGTTTGATCGAGAAAGGGCGACAATGTGTGAAAACGTACTAGACGAATCGGCACCGGGCTGGATCATCGAATAATAATTTCAAGTATAGTCGAACTCCGTTTACATGAATCGGGCCGAGAGACAAGATGGCTCCTCACTCAGGTGGTTCATACGATAGCAGTTCACCTGTCTTTTAATAGTTCACGTTCGTATAAGAGGATTTCGCTCGGTTAGAGTTGGGTTAACCAGGCGCGGCTAAAATTTAGTTCACATAAATGGAGATCCACTGTAATGGGGGTTGGGACTGACTCGACGAAGTAGATGCGTTGCGGAGACACCTAACAGGAAAATAAAGTTTGATCGAGAAGGAGCGACAATGTGTGGAAACGTTCCGGACGGATCGGCACCGTGGCGGATCATCGAATAATGATTTCAAGTAATTCCTGGGGGTCCGGGGACCGTGCTCTGTCGGACACTTGAAAGGATCGTCGAGGAGAGGACCAGGGGAGCCAGCCGACTGGGTGCCCGACACATGTAGCCCCCCGGGTGGCGAGCACCGCAACTCGACGGACCCCCAACGGTGACACGAGCTACGGAACATTCTGCACTGTCATCGAGACGGCATAATGTCATCGCGTACCGCGTAAGCTCGATCATCCCCACATACGATGATATAAGGTTCCAGCTACGGCTACTCTAGACCTGAATTCGGCTGAGATTGCCTCGCATACGCGTCCTTTCACCCTCGGTCAGTATACTATAGACAAAATTATAATAGAGATTTAACTGTGGATGACTTCAGTGAGCTGTAATGACTCCGTTTGTTGCACCGGAGCTGGTATGTTTCCAAGGGGATGCTGAAATGTTTGCCATTTGAGGACGAATGTTGCCATGGAAAATGGTTCGATTATTTAAATAATAGTACATGGTTTTGTCCGTTTCCTAATTGCTTCAATGCCTCCACTTGATACACTGAACCTTTTGATTTCCAAGAGGATGTTGAAATGCTCTCTAATGCTGAAATCCTCTAGGGGCGAATGTTGCCAGATTGACGACATTAGGATCAACTATATTACACAAACTGTCATTTGCATCTACAAACAATCGAATAGCGCACGAGGACTAATGATTAGAAAAATCTTCCTCCCCAAACAGTTAAAATGCAAAGAGAAAAATTGAGATGCAGCTAGCATAATCCTTATTTAATCGTTCCGATTTTCAACCACCCCTGCCAATTTTTATACTTGAGCAAAATTTAAACTCGTGCCCCTTGAAGCGCACCGAGCGACTCGGTATCCCGTGGACGAGTGCAACGGTTGCACTGCAACCATCGACAGCTCGGCGCTTTGGTGCATCGCCAGGAAAATTGCACGCTCCTCCTTGATGACGTCGTAATTGCCAACGACCGGCCGGCCAATCGGCGTCCCTTCGTTGGAACGACGAAGAGAGAACGACCAGAAGAAACGGAGACGGGGCTGTGGCAGAGAAAGGAGAGGAGAGATAGGTGGAGCGAGGAGTAACCCGATTGGTCCTACTCCCGGAGGATATCGTAGCCATGGAAACTCTCTTGTCGCGGCGAGGAGAAACGACACCGAAATAAATGATACGGGGGAGGGACTCCTGGAGGGGCTCCGATAGCCGCAGGAGGGATCGAGAGAGGAGAGGCGGGCGGAATCGAAAATTTACTCGATTTCTTGGCCTTTTGCCATTTGGAAAAGAACGTACTTCGGGAAGGATGCGAATTTCAGAGCCAGAACCTACTGCAGCGAGACTCTCTCCGAGTAAACGCTACGTATGATTTACAGTAGGTAAAAACCGAATTTGACTACTCCAGGCTTTTCCAAAAACAAACGATAAACGTGTACACGCAGAGTCGGAAGTATAATGATTTATTATTCGTATGAAATTAATGCTATTAAGTGAGAAAATGATTTTTAACCTCTTGAGGAGCAATTGTAGACATACTGGTTACATCGGGACTGTGCATCTCATTCCCGTAGATGCAAATATACGAGTTAGTTTAACACTGACCGAACTCAGTGAATGTTTCGCTTGATTCTGACTAGTTCGAGCCAACTTTTCGTACGTTTCTGATATCAAAAGACCGTGAAGTAGTTCCCAAAAATGCCCGATGTCAATTAACCCCTTGCCCTACAATATCGAGTCAGACTCGTGATGAAGATTCTGAGCAGAGTCTAATAAACATGCATGTTATTAATTTCCTTCAAACCGAAATAAAATTCTATTTTCTTGTAATTGATATATATCCTTTGGAGAAAACATAGGCATACAATAAATATAAACTATCATTTTTCTTCTATGAAATTCTGAACGATGAAGAATTAGTAATCATTATAATCACAAATAAATAGTAGTGCATGGGGTTAAAAGGACCAGAAATAAATGATCTCTGAACTTCCTCAGCAAATACTCTTCAAAGCAATCGAACGCTATCTTGCTGAAGAATGGCCTCAGGAGAGGGTCCTGATGATTTCTAGAATTTGGAGGAAGTCCTGCATAATTCCGTCTAGTTTCAGGCATCTCTTCGTGGGTTTCTGATACAGGAGAGGTAGTCGAAAGTCCCCGGTAGAGGCAGCGTAGTAGGTTCTCTCCTCCGTTGTCCCTTTCCCCTGGTGGTGAGGCAGTTGGTGGCATCATCGGTGGGCACGATCGCGAAGCAACAAGTGTTACCGCTCTTGAGCGTCGCCCCGCCCCCAACTAGCAGCCGTCGTCGGAGGGAATCGGTGGAAACTGCCCCGAGGCGATGCAACCACCTCACTCGAGCGCCGATCGCGCCAGCAACTAGAAATCATTCTCGTCCGGCACCGGTTTCTCTCCGTCGCTCTCCTTCGCCTGAGAAAACAATGTCACTCGCGAGCCTGCGACGTTCTTTCAATCGGAAGTGATCCATTGCGCCGAGCAGAGACTTCGACGCTGTTGTCACTATCCGGGATCGATTCTACGGGGTTCGATCAGTCCCGATTTCATCGATCTCTCCGCATTGACACTTTGATCGGAGGTCCGCGTCGGTGATCCAGTGAGTTCCGTGAACAGTCTGTGTGTTCGTCGACGGTGTTCCTCGACAGAGAATGAAGATCCGTGGCCGACGGTTTCACAGCTGAACGTCCCGAAAATCGTCGGAGAACGCTTGGACCGAAATATTCCAAGCTCCCGGAGGAATCGGAATCTGTTCGGTCTCGTTCGGGCCGGTCTGGACCGACGGCCGTGCTGCAGAGAACGGGCTGATAGCGGTTGGCAACGGGAAAGAGAGCAAAACGGTTGCGCGGTGCACAAAGAAGAGCAGATTAGAATTGCCGTGGCATCGCGTTTGCCCGAGGAAAACCGGAGCTCGAGGAAGATATAGACGGGCGAGCTGCGTTCCCGACGGACCCGACATGCGCCCCCGTTCGCGCTGCTCGCTCCGCGTAATCGAGTGCGAAATTAATTAAACGTGACCAACGTGCGAGCCGATACGCGCGGACAGCGGCACAGGGATCGCGCGAAAAGAAAAACGGAAAGAATAATCGTCGTCTCGGAACACGCGTATTTCGCGCGAAACGGAAGTGACGTTTGCCATGATAAAACGGTAATTACGATTAGTCGAACCGTTCCGTTGCACCGAACGATGAACATTCCCAGCGCGAGATAAACCGGGTGGAATCTTTGAACAAACCATAATTCATTCGCCGTCGAGTTTCCTGATCGTCGAACCCGATCGTTGAAAGATGAACGACGTCATGGGAGAAGCGTCCGGATCGATCTCCACGAATACCGTCGCTATTGGCACCAGTGGCAACAACAACAATAACAACAACAACAATAACAACAATGGTAATGTGAACAACAATGGGAAAGCGGTCGGCGCCAATGGCGGCGAGAAAATCAACGCCGCTGTCACCAAGGCTCTTCAGGGATACGACTGGAACATGGTCCCCGTTGCTCCCAAGTGAGTTTCCCCGTTTAATATCGCCATCTTTGATCCTTGCGACAATACCCTGCAATTTGCCCTGAAAATTTCGTCGATAAACTTATTAACCAATGTTAGACGTGAAGTCAATTCTTTAGTCGAAATGTTTTAAACGTTGTAGAATATATTGGGTATTGGCATAAGGGTTAATGTCACATTCCCTGTCACTGTGTCGTCGCCGAAAGGAATTCACTCGGAACGACAGACACCGTAGGTTTACACGCGAGACAGAGAAATTTGTACTGAGACCGTAAAGCCTACACTTCTATTGAATTACGTAGAAAATGTAAAATATTAATATATGATAAACAGAGTGCGGATTTTATGCATTTACGAACAGAATGAGTTGGTGTAATTTAAAATGGTGAAAGCATTAGGAGAATTTAAAAATGCTGTTATTTGATTTTCAACCTATTAAGCATATTAAGAAAAAATTTCTATTTCACTCTAAGTTGTCGTAATTTAGGTAGAAAATTGTGATTCTGCATGAGAATCCGCTGTCTAATTATAAGGATTAATGGCGTCTCCCCTGTCGTTGTATCATTGCTCAGAGGCATTCTTGCAACGGCAGAAGCGGTAGATGATTCTGCAAATGATTTTTAAAAGGACGTTTTAAAATTGTTCAACCCTCTCCTGCTTAGCACAGAACGTTCCATGTTAGATTTAGACTAGCTCAGATCATTTGAATACTATTCCTCTCTAATATTCTTCAGCAGAAAAGTCGCACGGGCGAAAATCGAATTCCTGACACGTTTCGTAATTAGTGTCACTGGGCCCAAGCTTGATAATGAAGTCAGACTTTCTACGCACGTAAAAGTCCACTCGAATCGATCGTTTGATTATCTAACGGATGCAGATTCGCGCGAACAGGCCCGCGGCGTCCGCGCCAGCCGACTTCCGGTTAGAACGGCGATCGTCTGAACGTGTTTGCGCAAACAGGTTGCAGCCCCAAGACAAATTTTAATCACCGCGAGCCGTGTATTAGCAGGTATTAACGCGACGGGGTTACCGCTAAGCGTTTTAGGCACGGCGGAGGTTCTCGTCTCGGAAAAGAAGGGGAAAAACGAGGAAAAAGTCGAAGAAGAAACCGTCGGGGAGGTGGCGCGGCTTGAAAAATACGTAACGCTAACTTAATTATGACGCACTCGTTTCCTCGGCTTGGGAAACGTCTGCTGGAAAAATGTCCTCGGCTGCCAATTAACGCAAATTAGCTAATTAATGCTCGATCTCGTCGCTTCTCACCCTCTCTTTCTTCTCTCTTCTCTTCTCCTCTGTTCCGCGGCTCGTGGGAAGCGAAGGATATCGAAAAGGAGGAACGCGATTTTATTTCTCTTTTTCGCTCGCGTATCGAAGAAGGGGACGAATTAATAGCCGTCTCGTTGCGCCATACCGACGATCGTTCCGATTCGATAAAATCGAAACGGCTCCGAGGAAAATGACGCAACCCGCTCGATGGCGCAGAAACGAAATCTCTCTCTCTCTCTCTCTCTCGCTCGCTCGCTCGCTCGCTCTCTATCGGTTTCGTGTTCTGAATTTTTGTGCTGGGGACCACAAGGGGCACCCGTGGACAAGGTGTTCGCCGGTTCCACAGAAAATTTCCCTAGCCCCCACGACTCGGAACACCGAGTCGAGTGTATCGCTATGCCGGCTTATCGCGTTAACCCTCAATTACACGGGGTTATCTCGGGGTAGCTAAAGGGTACAATGTTTATTCCCGGCGATAGGGCCCGATAAAATCGACTAGTTTTAATTCCCATGGAACCTATGAGAACTTACCCCCGGCAGGCCTTTCCTGTGTTTGCGTAGGGAAATGCCTAGACTTTTTCGCCCCCGATTTATCACCGATTATATAGAATATAAGATAATTCGCTTGTAGGTAATTAAAAGAGCTGCTATTAATAGGCTTTCACGCGGCGATAAATATACGCGAAATCCGTCCCTGAAGCGGCCCTAAAATACAGCGCGAAAATGAGTCAGAACTGCACAACTGGTCAGCTAAGTGGAACACAATAAAATTGTTACGCGCTTGTTATAGCTGGACTGCGGATCTTTGAGCGAAATAAACATTTCCTTCGTCAATTGCAATGAGTAGAAACCAAAATAGAAAATATCTTCTTTCTTTAATAATTCCAATAGATTGAAAATAATGTATTGTCATTACTTTACATTTTAAATTTTGTCGTAAAAATCCGCAGTTATAGCGAACTAAGTTCGAATTGATATATGCGACAAGCCCTTTCACGCCCTATCGCAACGCAGAAATAAATTACCATTTTCGTCGCAGACTTTTCTGACGCGTTCACGCGGCTCTTGCAACATCCTCTTTCGCAAGCCAAGGCAACAAGAGAGAAAGCGCGAGAGAGAGAGAGAGAGAGAGAAGCTATGTGCAGCTGGTGCATCATTTGACAGTGCCACGCCTACGCGTCTCTCCGGTAGTACTCCGCGGCGTAAACGAGGTGTAAAGCATCGACGACTCTTTTTTTTTGCGTATCCAGGTAAACTGCTCTCATACAGCTCTCGTCTCGCGACTGCCGTGAAAACCCTTGTTAGTGGGCCCGCGCTAATTACCCAACGGCTCCTCGGGTTTACACACGGATTTAACGCCCCTCTTATTTCAAAGAGGCCGAAATATATACGAGCCTGTTTTCGAATCCTTGGCCGGGCTTTTTATCCGCGGCGCTCGCATCTCTCGCGCGCTTTCGAAACTGCATCCTGGAAATCTCGTCTCGGAGTCCTGGACAACAAACTGCGGTTGTCCTGGGACCGATGGGAATCGTCTTTGAGAGCAACTCTTTCGAAGAAATTATCGTCGATGCTCCAACGATTCAATTGTGCAAGCTCTGCAGAGATCGGTCTTGAGTTTGTTCTGTCTTTTTGACAAATGGCCGTGGTTTAGTCCTAATTGGACGGCACAGTCTGCGGCATAATTTTAGCATGCCGTGAGACAAAAAGCTGCTACCTTCAACATTTAGTTAAATGTCAAATCGCCTAGAGTCGAGTATGCACGAGCTAATAGAAGCACCGAGATTGGAAAACTGTTCATTGTTTATTCAGGTGTAATTGATATGTTTCTTTTTTTGAGAGGTATAATTCTTTGAGAGGATACAGAGAAATAATTAAATCTCAAAGAACCTGATCTAAGGTCTCAACTAATATTGATGAGATCTTCGTACACATCTACGAAGTTTCTTCGTATTGATAAGAGCCATTGAAAACTACACTGCGGATCTCTATGTAAATTCTAAATTAATACTATATTATACTTTATGCTATACTTCATTAATACTATAATACAAGTGGCGCAGCATCTACATAAATCTTGTCATTCTTGTCATTCTTGTTATTCAATCTTGTCTAGATAGATCTTGTCATTATCTCTATGCAAATTCTATATTAATACTATATCATACTATACTTTATGCTATACTGTATTAATACTATAATACAAATGGCGAAGCATCTAGATAAATCTCGTCACTCTTATGAAGTACAATACATCAATACATCATATTCAATACATGCGAGTCACTTTTTGTGTTCGGTAGGTTCAGCGTTAAAAATGTGCATACTAGAAAGTCTAATTCGATAAAGAATTTAGAAGATGACAATGACCATCTGACCGAAACTTTTCTTTCGATCTTGCTTGATAAGTCGCGTCGCATTGAAGCTTTCCAAAGCGACAGAAGTATCCGATCCTTTTAACTTTGATCGACCATATGGCGATCTATGATTCTCTTGGATTTTCTCGCGCAAGGATAATTCGACAGTTCCTAGTCTCTCGAGCGCAGGGTCCTCGAGGCCTTTGGTTCCAGAAAGAAAACAGCGCGAGGAAGAAGTAGGTACTCGCAATCACGTCAGTCACGTCGATTCCGTCCGAGACAGAGGGCAACCGTTTTATGAAGTCATCTTCTAGGAAAGAAAGGGATACGTCCATTCCTGCTCGTCACCGGTTGGCAGCGGCAGTGTTATTTTAAGGCCGGTTTTAAGCGTGCCGTGGCGGCTCGCCCGGATGACCCGGGGGTAGCTGCGCCGGTTACAAAACTCGGCGCAGTACGATGCAACTGAACGATGCGATGCTGCTACGTCTGTCAGAAGACAGCAGCCTCCGGTTATTTTCTTCTGCAAGTCACCCGGCGGTCGGCACTCGCTTTTCGAGAAATACCCGGTTCCCGACGCTTCTGCGATCCTCACGAAGCGAATCCCTCTGAAAATCGGTACTATACCTTCGACGAGAGACGGTAAAGAACTTTTCGCGATAGCAGCTTCAATTTCGTAGAGCCAGCATAATCTTTCAGCTACTTGATCCTTAAACAGTCGTGCGTCATCGCTAACGAAAAACGAGTAGGTGTAATTTAAAGTAGGAGACAGATCAGAAGAATCTTTAAGGTTTATTTTGCATAAAAATCCGCAGTCTGGTCATCTCGGCGAGCCTGTTGAAAGATTTGCTTCTGTTAGAGAGTCATCGATAAGACGCGAAGCCGGGTCATGAAAGCATAAAGAACAACGTGTAAAAGAAAGCATAAATGTCTACAGTGAATTCTCGATATATGTCAACAACACGGGCCTTGCCAACGTCGTGTATCGTCCAGGAGACATACCCGAGCCGTGTCATGTTTACACTCCTCGGCGTACGAGGCCTCTCGAGCTTCGTGGCTCCTCACGGGAGTGGGGATAATTCCGCGACGTTTATCATCGAGGACTTGGCGACATATATAGAGAAATCACTGTACTTGTAAACGTACGCCTCGCGAATATTTTTGACACATACATGTAAAGAAGATAACCGTTTCCAATGAAGATAATGTCCTCGAATTGCAGGGGTTCCGGCGACAAAAGGGCGGCCCACGTGAAGAGGCCCATGAACGCGTTTATGGTGTGGGCTCAGGCTGCCAGGCGGATCCTCGCCGACCGGTATCCTCACCTCCATAACGCAGAACTCTCCAAGTCGCTTGGGAAACTGTGGCGGTGAGTGTTTTGCGGATTCGAACGCGTTCGTTTATCGGCGTGGCAACTGCGGCGATCTGCGCAGAGAAAAACAGACCGACGAGGATTTTGCGTGTCTCGAAGCAGTGTCCCGATAAAATTAATCGACACCACGTGTCGCGGTCCCTGCGATCAGATAAATCCGATTCTCACAGGCGCTGGCCTGCCGGCTGGCAGCGAGCCATGAACGCGTTCAATCTCGTCTTCTTTCTTCGCGGCGCGATGCACACGACCAAGAAACCCGCCATGGCCAACCATAATCAACGCGCAGCCCGATCCACGCGACCACTTGTTGCACGCCGGACCTATTTTTGCACGCGAATTCGCGTCCAACCTTTTTTTCCGCGTGGCTCCGCTAATCGAGCGCATGACGCGCGTATTTCAAGCTTAAACATCCCGAAAACAGCCATTAACACGTTAAGTGTCGAATAACAACTAAACAAAAATTCCCACAAAATCTGTGTGTTTCTCACGCGTACGGAGAACATACTTTGAATGGAAGAGACAAAGATTCGAATCAATTCGATCAATTCAATTCCCGAGGACCAAAACAACCAACGAGGTTTAGAATTTTTTAAATACAAAACATTGTAGCTGTTTTCAAGGATCGCTGCCACGTGGCGCCGAGTCTGCACGTGGTAGATCCTCCGTGTGACATCTATCCGAACCCGCATGCCGTCTGCTGGTCGTCGACACCGAATCTTTTTCTCTCGGTCTCTGAATTTTTTACACGAGAAACCGGAAGTCTCGGCGCCACGTTGACCCAGCGACGCGTGACTGCTACGATCGATCGATCGATCGAAGGGAAATCGACGCAACGATCGATTCCTGTCCGTGAAAGTCGCAAGCCTCGAACCGCTCGAGCAGGATATACTCCGTTTCCTGGTCGAGGCTAACGAGCTGCCCCAGTGGGTCCGCGAGGATCACAGGACATGCCGACAAGGACCCCTGCGGTGAATCATTTTACAATACCTGCGATCGCGATCCCGATCGGCGATCGAACGTCCCGCCGACTCTTCCTGCCCCCCTTAACGTCGCGGTTCCCCGCTTTGAACAAAATTGTTTCCGATGCTGGCCGACGCCGGTTGCGAATTTATTAATTTGCGTCATCCGTGGTATCGATAATAGGGGACGATAATGTGAGCTAATTGATTTCATAAATGTTCGCGAGTCCCTACGAATATTTTTAAATTATTTTATTATAACATCTTCCCGATTTTATATTTCACTATTTCGTTCCGGTTACAAATGAACCGGTTAACAATAATTTTATAGGGTCACCGTTGGCGGGCGTGTAAAATGTCTGTAGCCGATGATTTCACGCTCGGAACGCGTTTGTTCCGAGATGGAAGGTCCCGGCGCAGTCCCTAAATTTCGGCCTCTAAAAAGTAATTATTTAGCGCCTTCCGAAATAGACCCCAACACCAATTAACACTGGCTACCGAAGGCAACCTTTCTTCTCGGATAACTCGTCGGTCTTTGCCCACTGTCGGGAATCGTGTTCTCGAGGACCCGTGGCAGCTTCCACTGAATTTCTACGGTCTCGATTCAGTCGCGTTGTTACCAGTCATCTTCGGTAATGAGAACAATGTTGAATTCTGCGAGGAATTCACGCTGTTCAAACTACGAGCCTTCTACTTCGATTCGGAGAACTTTCGAAGTAAATCGATGCCAGGGTTGAGCAAACAGTACGTACTTCGGCCTCTCCCCGTTATTCGCAAAACTCCGCTAGTTCTTAGGAAAATGTAAAAAGTTGAACACCAGCCAAGTGATATAGCAGCAAAGTTTCCGACTTACGGTAACTCCGATTTGCTCAATGGCAAAGTCGCAAAGATTACTTCGTTAGAGGGTTCGATTAGGTTCGCCGTGGATTATTTGCGAACGAGGAATGGCTCGTGCTATCGGGATCGATAGCAAGCGAGGAGCCAAGGAGCCAGGTGTAGGCGTCGGAAATAAATCTTCTCCTTTTTCTTCCGGCTCGGAAGGTATCGCGGTTCGGATATTAGACTCGATGTTTGTCGACAAAACGAAAACAGATAGGTATCCCCCGGTTCATCCTTGGCGCGTGCTGGCAGCTGCCTGCCGGTTCCTGCCATAGATAAAGAGCCCCCAAGGATCACAATAAACGCCTTGTCCCCGTCAGGTGAATTTTTCCGAACCTGCCCCTCTCCCCGACCCGTCGCCAAGCCCGTGCCTCGGAGACCACGCGCAAATAACGCCCGTGACGAACAGGTAAATGCATCTTATCTGACGGAAGCAACGTGTCCCGATCTACCCTGGGCGGCTTCGAGCGATCCTCGAGACACCTTCGCTGTACTACTCGCCTTTCGCCATTTTGCAACGCGGTGTTTTCCATCTCTCTCGATCTTCACCCCTTGGGAATCAATCTGAAATTTAAGAGCCAAGAGTAATCACGTGACTTTTGCAGAGTCAACAGGTCGGTAACTGCTGTATAATTACCATTCACAGCCTTCAGTCTTGATCCGACGGGTCTTAAGTTTGTGACTAAACTTGTGTCAGATTTTTTGCTCTGTTCTGACGCCAGAAACGTTCTTCGAGCTTTTGGCTTTATTTCGCAGAGAATCAAGAGAAAATATAGCTTAATTTGTAGCTGAAGGTATTTTCTAGCGCGCTGTACTCTCGATTTCATCCAGAAAACTCATCCACGGCATTCACATCCTCAATTTTTGGCCCACTTTTAACGCTTATATTACCAAATATCTGCATATATCGCGTACTAGATTGAACCTTCTTCTTTCGAATGAGCCCTTTCCCAGCGAAACATATTGAGGCACGTAAAACCATTCTTCGCCTACTTGTTGTCTACGGAGTCTTGGCTCTTAAGGTAACAGATTTGCTATTAGGACTGCAAAATTGACCACAACTGATTCAACCGATCAAGACAAGACATAACTGTCTACTCGGTTCCTGTGTCTTGAAAATTCGCAGTGCATATATTAAATCAGAATTCTTCCCCTTCTATAATATTCTTCCAAGACTATCACAGTCGATCGCAATCCTCGCTCGGTTAGATAATCTTCCAAGACCTTCGCGTCATTTCGCCCATTTGCTCACCTGCCACAGGCGCTATCATTCGCACATGCCAGGTGATGTGCCATGGCATCTGACTCATCCGTCCTCTCCGAAACCTTCCTCGGGGTCCGCCAAGACGTACATCACGCGATCGAATCCAGGACACGGGATCTAAATTGGCCGACCCTGCGTTGCATCTGGCAAGGAAAAAGGCAGCGACACGACCCGCTATCGTGTCGGATCCCGCCTCGCTGTTCGAAAAAACTTCGAGGCAAAGTCCATTGACCAGATGGTCTCTCTGTCGTTCTCTCCCCCGTTCCCAGTGACAAAACATCTCGCGCGTCTCATGTCGGGGTTCGAGAGCACCTCTCCAACAACGTTCCCCCGTGGGATTTAAACTTCTTTGCCCGCGCGCGGCACCGATTCCGTTGCGTCGTCTCTTGACCTCGTGGACCCTTCCGCGGAGTAAAGCGCTGATCGACGGCTGGCTCGGAAAACAGGTGGCGATCATCGAGGAGCGCTGATCATCGTTTCGTCTGCGCCGGAAACGACGTGCGATGATAACGCCGAGCGAAACACCGGGACCCGCGTGGAATTATTTGTTGGAATCGCCGAGATCTCCCGGCACCGGAAAAGCTTATCGGGCCCCGAGGCTTTACGAGCCCAGTGGGAACATAAACACGAGGAATTAAAGGCTAACACGAGCACGGTTCCGAGTCGCGATGGAGCTCGGAGGCCACGATCGAGAACGGAACGAATGTGTTGGTGCGAGGCTGCGTCCTTAAGACTCCTCGCAGCCAGAAACACTAACCAGACCTCCCATTTCGACTCGTCGAGTGTATCGCGCGGATGATAGAAACGCTCTCGTTCCAGCCTCTTCTGATGCCGGATACGCGAACCGAGAGGATCCCGCGTGTGAACCGTTGTTGCGCACTGTATCAGCATAATTAACCATGGAGCGACACCATGGGCTTGCTGGAGACGCCGTCAAATTTTTATTCTACACACAGTCGAAGATGTACCATGCATTTTAAAATCACTCGGGAACGTCCGATACAATTACAAATACGTCAAATCCGCAGTCTAGTCGTTAAACGCGTATTGACTCGATAGCCCTACCAACGTCCGCAACGACAAGAATAATAAAAGACCCTACTCCAAAGTCCGTACGCGAACGAAGAGTGTATTTTATCCTGGCTAGCGCTTATTTGTTTTGAAAAGATACCCCAGGTTGCATCTCGAGCTAACGAGATATATATTGACCGGGTTTCAGACGGCTCTCCGAAAACGATAAGAAACCGTTCATCGAGGAGGCAGACCGTCTCCGCGTGATCCACAAACGTGAACACCCTGACTACAAATACCAACCCCGTCGACGGAAGCAGAACGGGCCAGCAGGCAGGGATGGATCCCCCTCGAGGAACCAGAACAACGTCACCTTCCATGTGTCCAGGTCGTTGAAGCAGGAGGACATGAGTCCCAGAGGCGCTCAAGGCCCAAATTCCCCTCAAAGTAGAGTTAGTTCATCCCCACCGACCAGTCCCAACCAAGGATTATCTCCACCCACCCCTCCAACCACCCCCCGAGGTCAACACTACATCAATCAGGTAAATGAACGCAGACTATACAATGCGATCACTATACAATACCAATTTTGCCTTTCGCCTTTGACGCGGTGAATTAAACACTTCTCCTGCTTTAACAGTAAAAGCAATACGAATAATTCTTACGTAGCATCATTCTGTAGACTCTCCCAAGTATAATATATTTTTGTTTGCAATCTTATCGATATTTGAAAGAGTTTGGAAAATGTTTGACCGAGACGTCTTCGGTGCATGCAGTTTGAAAATGAGGGGTCCTAAAATCTAATTGCAGCGCGCGATAGAGCAGACCTTCCTCTTTCGGAAGCCGGAAAAAATTAGAATACTGATTTTCAAGCGAACGGTCCCGTTCTTTACAGCAGGGCAATCAGCCGCAGCAGAACGGCATGTACCACCAGGACCTCGTGATCAGCTCGACAACCGAGTCTCCGCATCAGCAGCAGTCTACGAACGTGGATTATCGATATATCGATGTCGTGGATGGAGAATTGAACGGGCTGGGATCCCTAGGGAGTGTCGGCTTGAACATACCCCTAAATCTTCAGGAGTGCGAGGTCGAAAGCAACGAGCTGGACCAATACCTACCACAGGTGCCTCCTGTGCACCTACCCCCGTCGACTACCACCTCGTCGCAATGGGTGTTCAATAGGTAAGCCATTGTTGGACGACTGTCCCCGTAACCACGACTAACATCGTCGCTAGACTGCGGATCTCCGTGCAAAATAAAAATTCCACGTATTAACTGTAAGATACCAAAGCTACATTTATCTTTCACCTTTATAAGTTTAGCGAGTCGAAAATAACGAAACAGTATTTTTCAATTCTTTATATGCATTTATCATTTTGTATTTGATTTAATCCTGTTTGTCGACGCCTTCCAAAGATACCTAAAGATGTAGTCTCTCGTGTAGTAATCGGCAGAGTTAATGAAATATATCTGGTACACATTCAGTATGATTGACTTTTTTATTAGCGTGCTAATGTTTTTCCTTACCCAAACATAGTGGAGATGCGGTAGATCTCCAAGAGTATGAACGATTAGCAAGATCGCCTCGGATTTTGGGTTTCTGCAGCTCGGTTTCTCGCGTACACAGGTAGCAAGAGGTTCTCTGTCTGATTGCAGATACGAGGGCGAGGTGGAAAGGTCCAACAAGCGCCACTGCTCGGAGCAGACGATCCCCGAGACCTCCTGGGAGGACAGGTCCCAGGAAATCGTCAGGTACCACGAGCTGCAGCCGCCATTGCCGCCGATGCAGTACATCCCCTCCTCGCACAACGCGCATTATTCGCACGCGGGCGGCCAGATGAACCACCCGCACGTGTCTACGTCCTACGCGCAGTACCAACGCTACGTACCTGGCATCGAGACCTGGACGCACTTCATGTAGAGGTGACGAAGCTCGTGCGAGCGTCGCATCGTTGAAACTCGAGATCGAACTCTCTCCATCGTTCGGGGGACTGGGAGCGATTTGGTTAATGAATCTTTCTAGATTAGTGTCTTCTCGAATCGTTTCGGCGGTTCGACAATATTCGACGCGTCGTCGACACAATAGCCAAATATGCGAGACAGGTTTAGCGGTTAATTTACAGCGTTAGGAGTTTACGTTTAAGCACCCGCGAGATCGGGCCGAAGCTTGATCGGAACGCGGGAGCTACCGCCCGTAGAAACTCGCGTGCTCTTTCGAAAACGCTCGAGATTATACAAACTCTCTTTTTTTTTTGTTTCTCTCTTGATCCGGAGTATAAAAATCGTAAAGAGCGTGCGCGAGTGTGTGTGTGTGGTTTTCGAGGTCTCGACACGGAGTCGAGAGAAGTCGGCGGTGGCTCGCGCGTGTGCACGGCAAGCCGGAGGCACGATCTTGCTCCATGACATCATTCCATGACAGCCGGCCATTCCAAAGCGCAGAATTTCAGGCTAAACAAACAGACCGCTCGATACGGTGCCCTCGCCGCGATCCAAATATAATAAATACATAACGCACGAACTATAAACCCAGCGCGGCGGTTTGTTGCGCGCGCCGCGTGTAAGCCAAAGTGTATGGGGCACGTTCTTCAAATAAACCTGCGAAACTCGATCGGACCCGGTCGCGAAACTCGCGTGCCCGACGTTTACGCGGATCTAGGGTCTGCGAAACGATCGATGATGGGTCGTCGCTTAAATCGAGCCGAGAGGAGAAACTCGTGCCGATCCACTGACAACGATTCCGAAGATTTGAAGAACGATCGGTGATTTTGATTAAAGTATCAGGGTTCAAGGGATCAAGCACCGAAGTTGGATAGTAGGAGAGAGTAACTGAATTTCGAACGAATTCAAAATTTTGAACAATTCCATTCATGACACGGCAGACATTCTTCTTTTTCAAGATACACAGTTAAACCAGAATTGTACAATTGAAACGTTTGTTCAAGCTACCCTGCTCTACTAAATGAAAGATGAATCTTTGGAATTTCTTTTTTTTTTCATTGAGAGCTTAAGTGGATCTCCATTGATTGTAAAGATGTGAAAAACCCGATATCTTTTGGCTGAATCAACCCTGAAAGCATCAAACTGCGGGAAAATGATCCTCCGACATCGATTTTGATGATGTCAAAGAGGATAAATAACTTTTTTCAAAAATTTGGGGTTTGAGTGAATTTAGAGGGACTAAGTAACTAAGTGGTCTTAAATTGAAAGACGAGTATTAGATATCGATTGCGAAGATACAAAAGTTGCTCGGTCTTTTCGGGGTAGATTCGAGCGAAAAGAAGTTCTGGCTCCGTATCGAACGGTCGAACATGACGGCCAGCCAGCCATCGAAGCACATAGGTCAGTAACTCTCACAGATATTAACACTCTATTTCGTTACTACGCCGACAGCCGTGCTTTTGTACTTAGAATATTTATTGTACCGCCTATAAAGAGCCCTAAGCGTTAGAGGATCGCCGCGGGACGTTGCTCCCGCGAGCGCGTCGATGGCTAATTTATGTAAGCACGGCGATGTATTCTAATATCTAGGAATAAAGAGACCATTTTCAGAAACATCGAACGCGTGTCGTAATCTTCCTTACGATTCTCCTTACCCCGATCCAGACCTCGCGAGTTCTTCCCAAGCGAGAAATTCGCGCGTTTCCGGTTGCATAATAAAAAACGGGGCGAGAAAGGGGAGGAGAGAGACGAGTTAAATATTTGAGCGATTCACGGCGCGGCGTAAAATAGGAGGACCGCGCGCGAGTGGACTGTTCTAGGTTTCCAAGAGCAAACAGGCTTATCGAAATCCGTCCGACGAGGGACGTGGGAATACGTCGCGACTTTTATGCCACTTATCCGCGTCTCGAGATTAAAAAGCCGGAGAGAGGGCCCGGGGCTTTCTCGCAAGGACCCCCCGACTGTCCCACTTTGATTTTAACGAGCTCTTGTACCACGATAGCGTACAAGTCCATAATGATGTGTACGAAGTATCAGCCGTGGTTACTCGACAGTTCCAAAGATATACGCAATTAAAGGCAGGATGTTCGACAAGAGTTGGGAAGGAAATTTTAGAGCTGATTCTCCGGGACAGTGTAACATAAGAATTAATACTTTGCACTCGACTATATTTTAGTCTTTAAAACCAAGACATTTCGTTCGAGCTAAAACACTTTCGCAGGAATTTATTAAGTGTGGTATAGGATCTCGGGAAAAATGACGGCACCGCCGCCGCGGGAATCGAACCCCGGCCTCATTGGTGGTAGCCGATCGACTAACGCGCTCACCCACGGAACCCTTCCATTCCTCCCGATCTCCTACATACTTTTGATCTGGGGGTCCTGATCCCACAGTGGTAATTTTTGACGTCTCAGAGTGATCGTGGATATCTTTTGAACGATCGAGTAATTAGCACTAATATTTTATATTTACCATCAGGGATACGTAAGCTAGCACCGTCCGAAAGCTCGTTGTCCACGTGTGCGCGAATTGTTATTCCGACTCGCGGATTTTTCAACGTCCCGGCTCGCTCGCCAGAAATGCACCGACCGATCTACGATAAACAATTTGGATAGTTAGCCGGAGGTTCGTATCGATCGTTCGATGTGTAAACGCGGCGATTTCGCGAGCGGACCGTCGACGTCTCCGTGTTTACTTCCAGCTCGTAGGTTTCGCGCGCGAGCAGTGCGCGCCGAGTGGCCGAACCGGCGGGATGAAAATTACGCGAGCGAGTTCCGGACAGAAATAACACGGTGCCGTCATCGACGAGCCATATTTTCATCGTCGAACGACAGTGAATTTTTTCTCCCCCGGTCTCGTCGAGCACGCCGAGAAGAAACGGAAAAGGTTGACGAGAGACAGGCTTTCCGTCGCGCGGACGTATCGTTCCAGCTGCCTCGGCTTCTTTTTTTTTTCGACTCGCGGCTCGTTGTCAGTCAAGATTTCGATAAAGACCGCCGGGGAACGATCTCCGCAAAGAGTTGGCAACGAGTCACTCACCGGGAAACGTATCAAACCGAATGAAATCGGGAGAACTCGTTGAACGATCAACGGCTGTGTCACTGTCCATTGCTTTCGGGACAACGCATAGCAACGTTAATCGATTTCGATGAGATTTTTACCCTGTATATAATTCACGTCGAGTTTCTGTACAGACTCAGATAAAAAAAAGTTGAAAAAATTGATTTTTACTTTTTTCTTCGCAACTCCGATCAGTAGTAATTTTCTCAAAATTTTGTTTACCCGGCATTTAGTGAACGAATTCTTCTAACATGTCAAAAAACCTCAACTCGTTTGATTCGATTCTAAGAAAATCATGCGATTTTTCACCCTTCGTTTTGAACACTACTTTTATCGACGCCGTCTGCATGCTGGGTCGCTTTAAAAAAATCGAAAAAAAATGTTAACATACGTATTGAACTCCCTATTTCAATGTATAATTGTTGGAACGTTAAGAATAAATATCTGCAGGATGCAGAAGACAGATTAAAATTTCTTATATCGACGTCCTTAGACTGCTGTAATGTCTTTACCAGTTTAAATTGCGCCATCTCGTTTTTTCCCTAAAATGCATAGTCCAGTAATTAAGTACAATTATAATAAAGTGTGTCCTATCTAGTGAACCCGAAATCCAACGAACTTCGGCGGGGAGCCCTTTCGACCCCGAAGGTTCGACGAATTCCGTGAAACGGCACGCTCCCGAAGAGACAATTATTCTCCCACAATAGATACCATTGAGAAGAAGGAGGCTCTATCATCTTTATCTGTCGGCGTATCCGGACGCGCACCTTTTATCGGCGGCCGATTTCCGAGATCCTTCCGCGAACCGGCGACGAAAATTTCGAAATCAGAAAGAGTGCCGGGACCGGATACGAATTCACGGGACAAAGAGGCATATTCAGTAATAAATTATCGCGAGGCTCGCGATATAATTAATTCCCTCACCGCCGCGCGTCCCCCTAATCACCGGTCCTCCGCTCGAGATTATTCTTGGAATCCATAAATAATCCTCGAACGAAGATCCACGCGACAGAAGGAAACGATCATGTGTCACCCCGATCGGTTTCCCTTCTCGGTTTTTTCTTGCTCTACACTTTCGGGAAAACGCTCGGAAATCGGGGCCGAGCCATGTTGTCGTTCTCCTAGATTTTTGTGTGCCCTGTCAATATTTGGCCGAAGGGGGGCAGATAGGATCGATAAATTTCGACAGTTCGGGCATTCAGCGCATAGATGCCTCGCGCACAAAGAGTAGTAAACTCCCTTACAGCTGTCCCGATTGTAATATTATCGGACGGCGTTATATTTTCCTTGCTATCCATTCATCGGAATCTCGAGCCACGTGGGATCCGCCCGAGATACATCACCCTAATCGCCGAGGAACCCTTCGATCGCGCTCGAGATCGCGGGAATAAAATTATCCGAGTTCGTTCACCGAGAGTCCCATGTATTTTCATTTATCTCGCCTCGAACCGATCGAATCCGCTCGATGGTTGCTCGACTATTTATTTATTATTGTTTATTATCGCGTTGCCTCCTCCCTTATATAGTTTTATATAACAAAATATAGCATGACATAAAACGTAATCCTATTTATTGTTCAGAACTTCTTGTAAGGCAGAGAAAATTGATTTCGATCGTTTTTCTATGCCTCAGCTTTTGCTTAAAACTTTAAAACAACAAATTCGTTTATTTCACAATTGAAGGAAATTCGCCTTACAACGCAAGTAAAAAGGAATCTGGATATTTTGCAGAATCTAGAAACGGAAAATGAGTGAGTTTTTGCAGATAATTCTTTTATAGAGGAATTTTCTGTCAGTTTGACGGGAACGAGTAGCGTGCATAATTTAGAAGATTTCGTTTGAAATCTTCATCGCGAGTCCGGTCCCATCGCTTAGAAAAGATCGAATCCTAAACGCGTGACAGATAACCGTGCGATCGGGTCACTTATCGCGTTCACGTAATCGTAACCCTAATTAGCGGAGCAATTAGCACATTTAAAAGTTCTCTATAACTCGTTCCCCGATCCGGATCGTAGCCGATTATCTCTCGGCGCATTATTAATTCGGTTAAAAAACTGGTAAACGAATAAACTATTCGCAGAATATTTCCAAAGCCTAAGCACGACTCTAGACCTAATATTATCTTTCCTATTTTTAGAAACTTTAAGTCAATAAGATTGCATACGCTAATATTGAACTGCGCCTATACTGAACTACCACGCACCTTCAGCAGGACAAATAAAATTGTTAAATTGTATCCAATGAAGACACGAACAGTCAACACGCTGATTTCCTTTGTCACTATTTTTCTAAACTCGTATTCGTAAGTGGGATGAATGGAAGAGACTTTGTGAAAGAATAAAAATGTTGAATGAAACAGGAAGGTTCAAGGATTATTTCCGTATTTTTATTTTTTAAAGCACTCGATTTTTGTAAGAGTTATAAACAGCTCAAGTTACTAGTGATCGATCCCATTTAATATCAGGCGAATTGCTCCACGAGGAAAATCGATGGGACGCGAGGGGAAAGAGGCGTCGAGAAATCTAATCGAACAGTACACATCACGGAGAGATGGCCACGTGTGAATTTCACCAAGTCTGCATACCCATAGACAAGCAGGACCCGTCGAGGAACCCCATGCCCAACGTTGAATAACAAGTCAAACAGGAGTAGCGGTTTATCGTCGCGTTACCATGGTAATTATGCGACTGATATCGATAAACGTGCCGTGCGCCTAGCCTGAGCCGCGTATCGATAAACTATCGCCGATCGGGATAGGTAGATCCGAAGGAATTGGCGGAGGTAGGTCCACGTTTCTTCAAAATTTATTTAAATTATTCCCACTTGAAAATGTTCAATAAAAATTACTGTAACTCGGTCAGCTGGGAATTCTGAAAATCATTTCTCGCTTTTTATTCAGTTACACAGTTGCATAAACTGGAGAAAACCGATCGAACGTTGCGTTCCGCGAATTCGATAATTTCTCAAGTAGAACGGGCCCGGGAGTGATCAGACAGGACGACGGATTTTTGAATAAATCGCGACAGTCGGCAACTCGCATTTTCGAGCCGAAAACAACGGCATGGATTACCATACACGGACGCTTTTTCGTATGCAAAGGTTCCGAGCGTTCGGAGCCGAGGCTCGTGCGTGCGTGCCTGTTAATTGCTTGTTTTTATAAAGTGTACAAAGCTCGCATAAAATGATGGCGCGCGGCGTTGTCGACAGGCGGTAACCCCGGCGTCGGCCGGGGCCCGTTCGCATAAAAATCCGATAGAATCGTTCCGAGTGTCAGGGCTGTTTCCCCTTTCGGCGAAATTGAGTCGGCCTGTGCTCGCCGATACTTTTCCCTCGACCTCGGGACTTAATTGCCAGCGGCGGGTAAAGATAATTGGCATTTGGCAGAGAGTGATCCGCGATACGAGGCCGCCGGTAGCTTCTTCTCGGAAAGAATCCTTCTGTTTGTACGTTTTTCGTCTTGAATTTGCGCCGACGTCGCCCAACGCCGATCGTAGATACGACGGGAGACGCCGTCTGAAAGACGACCCCGTGCGTCTTCGTTCTTTTCTTCGTTCAGGGAAGAGCCTCTCTGTTCGACTTTCGCGAACGATACTGCTCTATCTTTCGATTTCCTCGACGCATCCGTATCGGCGTAGTAAACCCTTCGCGCGATAAGCACGGGACGCGAACCCCGTTATTATTACCGTAGAAAACGCTGTGGCTGAACGGCTATTATTCCTCGGACTGCGGACCATTCTTATTGCTAGACTGCGGAGCTGTACGCGAAATAATAACAAATGTTCGCATTGATTGCACGACACAGGAGCCAAATATAAATTCACCTCTTCTTTTTAATTGTCTTATTAACACGTTGCCCGTGAATTTTGTGTGTTCCACACAAGTCTTGCCTATTTCATTTGTATCAACGATAAGAGTGGTTACAGTGAATTCCCGATGTAAGTCAGTGCAAGCTTCGCGGTTGACAGTCATTGGAACTACCCACACCACCGCGGGGTATACGATATATCGAGCTTCGCATGTCCGTTTCTACGTGCGACATTGTATCAGAGAAAGCCTTCTTGTCACTATCCGTCTCTATGTCATAAACCTATGACATAAAGATAGCGACATTTGCGTTTCCAGCGCGCACTGTGTATTTCAAATGCAACGTTCGGCGAGAACCTCTGATTTCGTCTAAATGTCTCTCGCCAGAACTGCGCAACTGACTTATAGCGGGAATTTACTGTAGTCATTATTGTCAGTTACTCGACGATGAAGTTTGCACCTTACATTATAATTTAGTTCGTGTCGAATCGAATAAAAGGACAGTGTCACGAGTTTTGTGAACGAATTGCTAAAGTGTTACACACCGAGGAAAAACGTGCGAGACTTTCCTCTGAAACGTGCCCCTACTACAATCGCAACCGGACAAATCGCACTTCCTGCGTTTTCCCGGATCACCCGGAGTTTAAGAGGTAATTTGTAGAGGGGACGGTCGCAGGACACAAAACAGTTCGAAAAACGTCAATTACAAGGGCAAGAGTGTCTGGGCCATCGCGGCAGGAGGTCGGGGTAGAATTCCACGCGCCAACATTTTTTCCCCGTGGTCGAGAGGGATCCGTTACGGTGACGAAGGATCGACACACGGCCACAAAAGGGGAAAATGAGCTGGAGGATCGAGGAAAGAGGGTAGAGAGGTCGAGGGAGCAGGATGCCAGAGGCCTTCTGCGATTTCTCAAGCGCACTCCACGCGACCGGTGCCTTGCTGTCAAGCAGGAGCACCCTCGCCCGTTACCTACCGATTAAAATACCATTCGATGCAGGATACCGAGTCGAAAGACACCGAGACACAGTCGCCGGCTAGCAATTGTTTTATTTCCGGTCTAACACTAAACCTACCGAGCCTTCAATGTGGCTAGTGTGTATTGTTTTGCAAAAATAGCAAGACTGAATTTACATAGATTTTGTGCGACTGTTGTTAGAATAAAAGACTTGAAGGCATCTTTGTAATTTAAATAATTGTGAAATAAAAGACTTGAAACCGGTCATTTGACAAGTGGTGACAAGTTTAGTGTTAATACATGATCGAATAACGCTGTTTCTTGTCCGCGGTCGATCCCGCGATCATTCGAACATTTGATGTACAGTGAATTCTCGATATATGTCAACAACACGGGTCTTGCCAGCGTTGTGTTTACACTCCTGGGCATCCGAGGCCTCTCGAGCTTCGTGGTCCCTTATACCCCGCGGTAGTGGGGATAATTCCGCGACGTTTATCATCCAGGCCTTAGCGACATACACAGAAAAATCACTATATTTGTACCGGGTGTGCCAACTAATTTAAGCTTCTAACTCGGAGGACCACCTTCCTGGTTGGAAGAAAGAAAAAACTAAGTTTTGTGCAAAACTATATTTCGATCGCGTACAAGGTCGAAAAACTAGTTGGTTCGAACGGTGTCTAATTGCAATCTATTCGGAGTACTGCGAGCCATCGAACTCAACACCACGCGGTCCTCCCTACCTTTTCCGCTTTTTTATCCACACTTTTGGAGATCTTAGGGGTGGACGGAACTGAAACTAGGTGCTTGAAGCGGACCCAAGGATTCGCCAAGGCCGCACATGTTTGGCGACCGAACCTTGGGTTTTTCCGCACATTTGGCAACCATATGTGCTTTGGCCACAAGCACTTAGTCGCGTTGAGCCCAGGAGGCCAGACTACCTATGGAGTTTTAAACGTTTTATGGCAAGGGGCGCCATCGAGCGTGTCCAAGTACGGACACGGCAATGGCAATGACAGGCCCAACACCGTGGCCAAATTTCGGAAAGTCACGTACTGGGCCCGATGCGCAACAGCAATGTCTCCGCCATGAAACGTCGCTCAACGCGAGCCCCTGCCAACGCGGATACGTATCTTCTGGTGCGCAGAGTCCCAAAAACAATTGGTTCATCGTGGAAAATGAGACAGTCCTCGACGGTTGATTATCCAATAGAATTTCGCGAGACCAACGAGCGGAAAGGGCCTCTTGCGGCGCGTCTCTATCGGAAGTCGTGTTGAAAAATCGCCACGATAAACTCTGGACCACAATAAACCGGTCCCTCACTCTGCTCTGCACCGCCGACTGAGACTAATTGCGGCTCCGATTGCAATGTCCTCGGCTATTATTGTAATTTGCAACTGGATAGCGTCTGCGGGCCGGCGAACGATCGACGCGGTACTGGCGATCGACGTGGTTCGACGGATCGGCGAATATAATCGACAAAATTGGGCCACGCGAAATCATCGAGCTCCTCCCGGCGGCGGGAGTTAGGATCTTTGATTTATCTTTTGTTGTTTCTTTCGAGTTATCGGCCGGTCGTTATTGTCTTGCCAACGAACCGAGAGGTCTTTCGGGGTCATGATGCAAGAGCACGACGCCTGACAGCGGCGTTGCCGAACGGCATCTCGCGCCGATATCGAGCCAGATTCTTCTTGCAACCCGATACCGAGAGTAAACTTTCGGCTCCTCGCAGTGACAGGACATCGATCTGGATCTCGAGTAGGCAAGTGCGTTCATGGGGAGCAGGAGGAACTTTTCCCTAATCGAAAAGATTAGGAAGAATCGGGTGGTTTAACCCTCGAAGCTACTTTGTAATTAGACTGCGGATTTTTACGTGAAATAAAAACTGTACGCATCGATTACGATGAACAAAACAGAAGGTTCTAACAAACGGTTCTAGGGACTGATATAATCCTCTTAATCTACGTGCTGCTTTAAATTGCATTTACTTATTTTTAATAACGCAGCTCGGACTGAAAAATGCGGGATGTTGGTCATTTAATGGCGCTCGGTGGTGGACGGTGTTTCAGCAGGTAGGGCCCGAGTGTCGCCTAGGTCCCGAAGGGTTCGAGATCTCGGTAGCGAGTCGAATCGGTCCCCTCTTCCGCGTTTGGATCGCGAATACCGCAGTGACGACCGAAACCTCGTAAATCTCCTGGCCGGCTGGCCACCCGCGCTCGCCTCGACCGAGAGATCGACGAACGAGAAGGAGAGAGAGAGAGAGGAGAGCCGGGAGAGAGGACCGGAGACCGAGAGGGAAAAGAGAGAAGGCTCGAGGCGGGGACTTTTTGCTCGGTACACATGTGGCCAGCGGCGATTCGGTCCCGATAAAAGCTCGACCACGCTGCCCTCGGCTCGCGAGAGCAGGAAAAGGGCCGGAGATCGCCACGCAGGAGAAACAAGAAAGAGAGAGGGGGGAGGGGGGGTGAGAGAGTGAGAGAGAAGACGGCCGGACCTCGCGGCTCTCCGACAAGTTGAGCGAATCGCGTGTGCGATGGTGCGCACATCCGCGCGCCACGAAAGAACGAGACCGAGAGGAGGATCGGGCAGCGTGTGCCCAGAGCGCGTCGTGCACGTGCACCAGCCGCCACCAAAGAAATCATTCTTTCGCTGCACCGACCGCACCGGCCGCCGATCGACCCTCGACAAGCCTAATCATCCCTTCGAACACTCCAACCCCTTTATTCCGCGAAACCCGACCCGCCTCGCTCCAATTCGTTAATTCCCCGAGGATGTTCGCACGTGTGCCTATATGTACACTCAATTTCATGATGATTTTATCACGCTGTGAACGCGTATACGAACTTGTACACGCATTGTTGTTTTCGTGACCAATATTTCGTGGAACATTCTTACCGTAAAAGATTTCGTATTAAAATACAATCCGGGCGCGAACTTTCGCACTGACTTTTCATATCTCCTTCACTGTAAATGTCGGCATCGAAAAAATGTTCAGACTACCAGGAGCCGAATTATTTTTGAATCCTTCGCGCTCGACTGCCCCAACTGTCTACCGGCTGTAATTATAAGATCTAAAATTTTTCCTTCACAATGAAATCTCAACTGCGTGAGAAAACCTGGCTGTACTAATTCATGATAAATTTCACTTAAATAATGCAATTTCTACCGTAAGTAATAAGCATCTAAACGGATTCGAGTTACTGCTGAGTGGAGGAGTCCGGTTCCCAAATAAATACGCGTATCGCAGTGTGTGTCCGGCGCCGAGGTAATAATTTACCGGTATATCGGCCCGTTCCACAAGTGGTCGCGGAGTGACAATGAGAAAGGGGAGCGTGAAAGTGGAGGGTCTAATTTCTGTGGAGCGGCTGTCGTGGTAATCGAGAAGAGTTGCCATGGCATGGAAACGGGGGACTACAAGTGGCCCGGGAGAATTTACGAGTTTCCCAGAAAATCGCGGCCCACAGACGGTTTTACGAGGTCGCTTAACATTCCCGCTCGTAAAGGTCCCACTTTCGCTTGTGACGATACGAGGGCGCGTTCGGGCCCCGATAACGATGGAAACTCGATTCGAGGGATGCCGGTTATGCGACCTATTTTCATAGTTCCTGGCGCCCGTTAATTATTTATTTTTCAGCGTGAAATCTCAACACTTTACGAGCTAATACGATATGTTGGGCGGCCGGCGCTTTTCCCGAGGCAATCACGTCGAGTTTCCGAGAGAAATTTAATGTTTCACAGTTTCTCGAAGAACATCGATCGGATTTACGATCGAACGCGCACCGTGGTCCAGTGGCACGCGGTTCGGGTCAACGCGGTCCGCTCGTAAAAGACGAACGACTTGTTTCGTCTAATAGCTCAAAACATGCTTGCACCCTGTTCCCACCACCTACCCCTGGGCCCTTCTCGATAAATTTCCTCGCGACCCTGTCAAAATAACGCCGAGAGAGGAATAAATCTTCTGCGTGGAACGTTCTCAACGAGCTACGTTCGCGCTAACGTTGGTCAACGATCTCTATCGGCTCGAAATTCGAGTCGAAATTTGCTGCGCACTTTTACGAGTTCCCGCCTCCGAAACGGAAACAAATAAACTAGGCCAAGTTTGCTCGAGTTCCTCCTTCTTTCCGCACCGTGGCCAGACACGCTTTTGCCACCGAAGCACTCCAGTTTGCTGCGATCCGATACCGATCTGCAAAACGAAGAAAATTAATCACACGAAACCTTCGAAGCTTCGCTTTTCACTTACCGCTTTTCGATCCGAAGTTATCGCGAGATCTAGATCCCAATAAGAAAGCTTTAAGGCTCAGCCAGTCCTCTGTAATGATTACTGCATTCATTAATCATTAGACTGCGGATCTTATACGTTTATACCATTTTTGAAATACAAGGAAACACGTATGGTAACAAACATTAATGACTAGGCTGCGGATTCTATGACAAAGTCGGACTAGGGAATTATAAAACTGTGAAGGTGTCAGTAAAATTTAAGAAAATACATTTTTAATTAATTTGTGCTTTTTACAGTTGACTTGGAAAGTTTTTATTTTGCATAAGAATCCGCAGTTTAATTATTACAATTGTACATACTAAGTCTCTTGGCAGCGCCCCGTGGCTTAACTGGGAACGCTAAACGCTTCTATGACTATGTAAATGTTGTACAAGTGTAACGACACCAGATTTACGAGAATTTGGGTCTCTTAAAGTATCAGTATCCTAGCCAGGATCAGGTTTGGAGGGGTAGAAACAGGACGAAGGTTCTCTTCGAGGACACTTGTCGGCGTTTCCCCGAGCTGTCAGTCTCGTGACGCGCGCGAAGAGGGCCCGAAAGTGGCGCTGGTGGTTGGTAACCATGCTCGAGTAGGCGATCGAGCCCGGTCTCGCAGACGGTCACGGATAGCATCTAGAGTTTCTCGGTTGTCCGGCTGCGTTCCCTCAAAGTTTCGTGGCTGCACGGCTCGCAGCAGACCGTTTGGTTTTTCTTACGTTCGGTTCGTTTGACACTTGATAGCGCTCGAGCGTGGATAGCTGCGCGTACAGCGACGCATCTTGGCTTCTTTGCGCGCGAGAGATCGCTCGGCTCGGAACACTCGCGCGAGCCATCTTCCTCTCTCCTCTTCCGCCACGATCCTCCTCTTGCTCCTCGTCTTTCTCTCCGGAGGCTCCTCCGCGAAGGCAGTTTCTTGCCGCTCGTTGCCTCGTCCGTCGACGATACGATCTTTCCTGTTTGATAAATCACTACCGGAAATTCCGGCAAAAAACCGCATCGCTCGTTCGCGCTCCAGATACCGAATCGACACCGGCCCCCAGAATCCGCGGAGAAAGCTCGGCCGCGCTCCATTTTTCCCCGATTTTCCCCGACAACGCTCGCGATTGTGCCCCGCTCCTTACGTAACCGTGCGATCGCGACGTTTCCGGGAACACCGGGGTATCGCTCGAAACGATCGCCGATTCCTTTTTTCCTGCGCCAAACATCCTCGAGACACTTTTCAACGGCTTTCGTCTTTTTTTCCCCGCTTCGAGCCATAAATTTCGTGGCGCGTGCGGCGGCTAGCCACTATTAAGACACAGAGCCCCCTTTGTGAGAGTATTTATTTATTAGCCGACAATTATACCGGAACGGTGAAGCGGAAATTGCGGGAGAGGACGTTGCAGGACCAGTTTGTAATCTTTTTCATTTTTTCATTAGGCGATGATACTTACAATTGCAGCAGCAGAACTGGACACAAATGGCCCCGTGGGGCGCTGCTCCAGCTCCGTTGAAGTCTGGAGCTGCGAGGCCACACCTACTCGGCATGGACCACGCCCATTTCGCATAGGAAGAAGAAAAGAGTTTTCTGTGAAAATTGTTCTACTTCTTCTTCCTCTGATGTCTGTCCAACACATTCCCAATCCTCCCGATGATTCGCAAACAAAATCAGCTTTCACAATGATCTCAGAATCAAATCCATCTGTCAAATCATTGTGAAAACCAGTTTCGTCTTAGCCGGGCCAACCCGGACGTCGGATCCCTGGCACGCGCGGACACGGGCTGCAATCAGACGATGCTGGTTAGGTTAATGAATGTATCGTCCACCTCCGATAGCGTCAGCTAGTTGCTAGAACCAGCGGGATCGTAGAAATCATCTCGGAACGAGGGTGACGCGGCGTTCACCGTCGCCGAAAGTGTATCGCGACGCGTTATTCCGTGGACGTCTGAAAATAAACGCCTAGACGCGTGCCAGACGCCGAAATTCGCAATACAGGGATGCACGGATTGTCTCGGCTTTTGCAAACCTGAGGATCGACCCTTCGTCGCATCTTGTTCGCGCAAGGTGAGGAATGCAGCTTGCAACAGCAGTACTGGATTAACCAATAAGTGGGGTAGTTCGAGGTTCGAAATCGTATGCGATTGGACACCGTGTTCATCGTGAAATCCTCGGATCATGCCCGAAATTCCGGCCTCGTTTTCGTGCAACGAGCGAGTGCCTACCGTCGAATGGCTGTCCCGAAAGAGCGCCACGTTGATCCGCGTGTCGGATCGTCGTGACCCGTAGGAATGCGAGGAACGATGATCGGTGATATTTAAACGATCATCGATCCTCCGGCGGCGAATCGACTTGGGAGGTTTTCAACGTCCGCTCCGAAGAGTCCCACGAAGGCTAGAACCGGCTCACGGTCAAACCTGGCCGTCGTAGATCCGCGGCAACATCTTTACAGGATTGCTCAGCTCTCGCTAATTAAAGAACCGTCGTAGATTTTTCCGCGACGGCGATACGAGCCGCGCGATACCGCGGATCATTAAGAACGAGGCCGAGATCGACGCCGAGGATCCAGCGGGGTCCCCTGTTCAAGTTCTCGATCGTGTACCGGGTACGCAGTACCCGATCCTTTCGTCGGTACGCGCCGCGTCGGCCGGCGTCGGAACGTGAGCGTCGATCGACCTACACTATTTTGCACGTGCGCTATCAACCGGCTACGATAACGCGCTGACGGTTACACGAACCTCTGATAATGATACCACGCGACCCCGCGACGACCCCGTTGCGATTCCGTGGAATTTCTTGACTCTCGACGGAGTCTTCGCGGAGACTCGCAGCCGCCGCCCGCCCGTTCGAGTATTCCGGATCGAGTCCGAGCGATCCATGGATCTCGCATCAATCACGACCACTGTCCTCCTTCCGTCGACGATGTCAACCAGGGACCAAGCAGAAATTAAGAGAGATATCGTAACGACAAGGAACAAGCTGAACGGATCCGTGCGCCGATTACGCGTATCACGAATCCTTCCGAGAATTAGACTGCTAGTTTTATCTAATTAACGCGGTCGCTCCCTGGCCGACCCGATCGTAAATATTAACGAACGGAGATCGTTAGAGCGTCGTCAGCTTGTTCCGTGGAAACGAAGACGGATTCTTTCGGTATCTCTTATCTCGGAAACCGAGTTGTTTCGAATTAATCGCGCGCAATTATTCAAACGCTATCGAACGATCGAACGCGAGTTGGAAGATCGACGCTAGCGCTCGCTAACTGACATACCGACCGTTTATAGCTAATTTTACCGACGGTAGGTAGTATAGCGACAGTCGGTATGCTGTCGACGGATAGTAAGACGAGCTCTTCGTTGCCGACGCACGCTAAGAAGATGTAGGGAATTATTTGGCCGATACTGCAGGGTTCTGCATCGTGGCAGGAATCTGCAAACAATCATTTCAATGATAAATCAATGTCAATTAGCTGTAGAAACGTTCTACTCTAGACTCCGGGAACCTGTTGCGCGCGGTTAAGCGGCAAAGTTTAGATCGCGCGAGGTAGAAGGAGCTTCCTTTCGGGAATTTAAACGATCCTCGGATAAAAAGTGACCGTCCCACGGTTCCCCGGCTCGAGGGAAAGGAAAATTGGATCGGAGGAAGCCGGGCTCCGGCCACAGCTCTCCTCGTCGTAGTAAGAGGAAGAGGCGTAAAAGTCATTCAGTCCAGCGTCGAGCCATTGATAGAGGCGACGAAGCGAGGTCAGCTATTTGTACGCGTGACAGACCCCTCCAGAGAATCTCGCGTGCGCGGACGCGTAGATGTGTGGATGAAGAAGGCGAACACGCGTCTATGGTGCGCGCGTCCCATCGGGACTGCGTGTACAAAACCGTTTTTAGAGGCTCTCGATACGGGAAGCCTCGGGCAAAAAGAGAGTTTCGGGGATTATCTGGGTCTCGTCAGAGAAGCGAGCTTGTTCGTGATTCACGATATTATTTTCGTCTTGTCGCCCCGGCCCGGTGCTGTTCGGATCGTTTCGCGGCACGGATCGGATCGGCCCTCGCGGGAGGAACAGTTTCGAAACGCGTGCGCGCTCGTCCGTGTCTCGTCATGAACTTTTTAAATTCCATCCCGCCTCCGTGACCGGGAACCGTGTCTTCGGAACGCGACAATAACGATGACGTAGAGCACAGCACAGAATGGAAGACAAAGAGAGAGAGAGAGCGAGAGAGAGAGAGAGAGAGAGAGAGAGGGAGGGAGGGAGAGACGATGACGCAATCGCGTCACAGCCGAAAAAATATTAACACGATCGATTATATAATTTGCTGGAGGAGCTCGTGTCACGGTTGGCGCCGCCGCCGCCGCCGACGACGACAACTGCATCGCGATTCAAGTTGTCACTATCTTCGTCTCACCGATCGCGATTCCCGATCCTCTTCGTCTGGCCGACGACGATCGAGCGCAGCCGATTACGAGCAATCGGGCCGCGAGCAGCAAAGACGGATCTTTTCCATGCAAGACCGATCGCGAGGAACACCTTGACAAGGCTGCCACTCTTGGAATTCGCTTCTCTCTCGGCATACCGACAGAGTGAGTAATTGAGCGAGCCCGTGAGCGAGCGAGACATCGCTGAACGGAGAGAGGAGACCGAGGAGAAAAATATTACCGGGAAGGAGAGAGAGAGAGAGAGTGAGGGAGGGGGGAGGAAGAAGTTGCGCTGCGAATAACTACGCACACCGGCCGAAAGAACCGTAACTTCGAAAAGTGTCACGAGACGCGGCGCGGCCAGCCGACGACACTTCTTTTCTTTTTTCCTGGTTCGTGACCCGCCGCGAACTATGCGAAAATAGGCCACCCAACCGGACCTACGACCACCAAGCTACCGCTCACCGAATCGTTGGACTCTGCTCATTCTGCTTGGAAAAAGTCGCGACAAGCTGATCTTTTGGTAACGGGGTAGGTGGATCTCAAGTTGGAAGCTTGAACCCTTCGGTTCAACTTTTTTATTTTAACATTATCTATTATCTACTCGCGATTATTCCATAATTTTTGGAAGTCCATGGCCGAGGACTTGAAGATTGCAAAGCCAATAAATACGGCTTCCGGTAGATAACGTGTCAACATCGACTCCAGAGTGCACGATCCTCCATAAATTTTACCAGTTCCTTGTACTACGATTTATTTTACGATCACAATGATCAGAACATTTTTTCTCGTTCGTGATTGCCTAGAAGAGAAGGAAGATTTATATCCACCGTATGCCTGTGCTCTTCAAAGGCTAAATGTGACTCGTCATTTCAATAGAACCAGTTAAGTGGACATAAAATAACTATTATAACTGAACTCTTGCAACAGAGTCCAAGCGCCAATATGCAAGGTCGACTTCAAGCGGAAAAGAAACGATTGAAAAATCAGAAGTGCAGAAGTATTCTATGAAAGTTACAGACGTAAAAATAATTCGTTGCTCGACGCAGCAACGAGAGACTCGGCTGGCGGATTAAATGAAATTTGCACTTTGTAAAGTGGGAGATGGGCGTCTGTTACAGTGGCCGATTCTAAATTGATGAATTGCTTCAAATCTTATAAACTTCGCGAAATGTAACATGACTTTCACGAATAAAAATTAACAATTTTATCCGACTGCGATTTCCTGGGTGCACCTGAGAGCTCATGTACCCCAGATGTCTCCGGACATCTAGCGACCAGTTATGGTACGAGGGAACGTATTCGAATTCGAAGACAAAATTAGCGACACGTTTCCAGCGAGAAGCCATTCGAGCGTTCGTAACTATCGAATCGAACCACGCGCTTTCCGGCTTGCTCGGCAAGGAAAAAAACGAATCTTTCATAACGTCCGCGTATCCCGGCCGCTATTGGTGCTCCTAGGAGCTGATGCAATGACTCGTAACAAGAAGCCAGCGCGACTTCCCACGGTGGCTGGATTAAAGACTTGTAATCGATATCGAAAAAGCGGCGCGAACGTGCGCGAGCGAGTGCTTGCTGTGCGACTATCGAAAGCCGCGACAGGGAAAGAGGGCCACCGAACCAAAGAAACGAAACGCTGCCAGAGGTTGGTGAACTTTCTACGAACGACTAGCTCGAGCGGCTTCGCTCGCATCGCCGGTTCGGAGCCGCGTTTAGAAGCAACAGGGGCATATCGTCGCGCAACCTCTTTCAAGTTCGTCAAACTTTGTCAAAAGCTCGCCGAGAACCGCGTTCCCGTTCGCGTCCGAACGAGTGGAAACCAGAGGTGTGCGAGAACCCTAAAATACCGGGTGCCATCGGGTCGAGACGAGTCGGCTTGTCGAGAAATTCGAGTTTCTCCAGAATTTTCGGGATTCCCGAGAATAATCCTGAAAATTATCACGATTCTACATTCGAGAACCCGAATAGTCGAGAGAATCCCAATACATTTGAGAATCCTGAAATTTTTGGAGAACCCGTCCCGACCCGATATTTTCCGGTTGTGGGACAGCTCTGGCGGAAACGGTGAGAGAAACGGGCCACAGCCGCGTTTCCCGGTGAAACTAGCGATGGTCCCGGTCACCGAAACTTTCCCGTAGAAAGTTCAGCCAAAGCTTACGGCTAATGCTCTGATAAACGCGAAATCGCGCGTGCACTCGAGCAAAATGAATCACTCGAGGCTTGCCGCGTTCGCGCGAGCGGAGCTGGCGCGATCCCGCGTTTGCCAGCGCGTCATCCTTCTATTCTTGGACCGGCTAATTGCTCTAATTAAGAGGATCGCGACTCTGGAATAACTCGACGAGGTTTATATTCGACCGACGCGACGATGGCGGAACGGTATGGACGGTTCGAACGCTTGTCAGCCTGGCAACCATGATCGGATACGGTCTGGTTTGGTTCGGTCCGGGCGCAGCGAAAATAACAGGCGCTAGATCGGATCCTTGCGGTTTCTATTCGACGCGACCTCCTTCGGCCGAAGAAGAATCCTCGATCTTCGCTCTTCGAGAAGTTGCGATCCGGTTGGGGACCAAGGAGAGGAACGCGAATGGAGAGAGAGAGAGAGAGAGAGAGAGAGAGAGAGAGAGAGAGAGAGAGTGAGGGCAGGGCGTTAGAGGAGACAAAGTCAAAACGGCTCTGGTCTACCGTCGAACTGCCGCGTTCGAGGAGCGCCAGCCAATCAGAGTAGAAAGCGGGTTTGCGAAAAAGTAGGACCAGGTCGGGCCCAGTCCGTGGGACGCTATAATTTTTGTCGAATTAAGTAAAAGGGGCGATCCGATCGACGGGAGTCGAACACGCTCGTTCTCTCACTCTCGTCTCTCTCGCTTCGGATGGAATAAAGATAAACTGAAAATTCGCCGGTGAGTTTCGACCGAGCCAACGAGAAGAGAAACCCAAAGAGGACGGAGGACCAAGAATCAAGGGTAAGAGAGGGTGGAGAGAAGGGGCGCGAGTGCGCGCGCGCGCGCGATTTCGTGGTAGATTTGGTAAAGTTTCGCGGAACACGCGCAGGGACGTCTTCATCGCGTAACCGGGACCCGATACGGCCAGACGAAGACGAACAGCTCGAACAGACCCGTGGAACAAGGAGAAGAAGAAGAAGAAGAAGAAGAGGGAACAACCGGCGAGAACTCCCCTGGAGAAGGAGAAGCAGCTAAAGAGGAGGAGGAAGAGAAGAAGGAGGAGGAGGAGGAGGAGGAGGAGGACGACCACCTATACAAGGACCTACGCGGCCAGTGGGAATGGAATGCAGGTACGAGTCCAGTCTCCGACTTTACTCTTGCCTCCTCACCTCCTGACCAGCCTCCTCCTCCGCCTTCTCGTTCTTTTCTTCTTCCTCCTCTTCTTTTCCCTCCGGTATCTCTAGGGAGTCGATCCGTTGCTCACCGAATCACCGTCGTGTTCCACCTACCGGCTTCACCACCTACTACCTACTACCACCTTGCCCGGCTCTCTTCGTACCTCTTCTACCACTATACTGCTACTACTAATAATACTATCACCGCCGCTATTGTCGTCGTCTTCCAATCGATCTTCGGCTCTTACACCACGCTAACTGCCACCGCTACCGACACCGTTTCTCCTCTGCGAGGGAGGTGCCAAGCTACAAAAATATGGAAGCTGTGCTCCAAATCTTCCCTACAAATTCGGTTCGTTCGTTCGTTCTCTTCGTTACTCGATAGTCAATTCGGCAGCAGTAATTTTTCGGCAATAAAAGAGATAAGGGTAACTATTTGGGACCATTCGTAGACTGCGCCGTCCTCCAAGCTTAGAATGTCTACCCTAAATTTTTTTCATCTAGAGAATTTGAATTTCCAAACGGACCCAGCCCACCTCATATGGGAATCTCTGAACTATATACCAAATCGTCCCTGAAAACTCAGTCCTAATGCATTCCATCACTTTCTTTTGTCACTTGGTGGTCAACAAGTGTACAACATTTAGAACAAAAATGGGTAGCTGTAATTTGAAACAGCAGAAGAGATCGAAGAAAATCAATAAATTACTTTCGACATACTCGCATTATTAGGGGTAGAAAGACATTTCCTAAGTAGCTCTTGATTCTCGTGACAGACGCAGATCATTTTTATTTTGCACAGAGATCCATTGTCTACTAATAGTTTTTCGGGAATAAGAGGAGGAAGGCCTTTCTCTGCACGAAGACTGTCCTTCGTATTTGGGACACAATGGCAAACATGCGATTCTGGATCGTTCGAACGCGCGTTCGACATTTTTGGTAATTATCTGGAAGACCGTGGATTTTTTGGATTTTGGGGATAGTGTGGCGGGGCACGGTTTCTTTTTCTAGAACGCGCGAAGCTCGAGCGTGAAAGCGGCGCGACGATAAATCGAGATCGAATTTGGCGATTAGGGTCGATCACCCAGCACCGGTGGCGGTGGAAAGGGTCTGCGAGTGGAATGCGGTCGACGCGCGGCCCTGCCGTGGGAGACAGCCCAGCGACCAGACTACTACTAGCACATTACTTACCGACGATCACTGAATACTGTTTCAGAACTTATGAATCACTGCTTCAGTCAATTTTTCAGTAGCGATGGAAATTTCAATCGGCAATTAACGAATCGCCCCGAACAACATAGCCAAATAATATCATTTCGGAGACTCTTTTTAACAATAAAAATACCAATTCCAAAAAATCCAAAATAAATAACCTTAACAGGTTCTCGGGCAAGTAAATTGCTAGATGTATGTAGCGACCACATAACGAGTTGCAGTATTATAGAACTTTGGAGGAATCGATCTTTCAGCGTCTAGGTTGAAGGCCTCGAATATTTGGAAGAAAATTTCGTGAAAATATTTCAACGATTGCGGAAGTTATGGCGGCGAGGATAGCGTGGACGCATTGCAAGCGCAACGGAGGAAGCGAGACGGCCAGTTTGTCGCATGCGATCGAAAATCGCATCGAGTATAACCGCGGCTTTACCCGCGGGAACGCATTCCGGCACGATCGCTTGAAGAAGGCTCGCGACGAGCGACTACTCGCCGTCAATCGGTCTCCTCGAGTGTCGTAGAAGTACGCCACGAGTATCATCGTGCGAACGCCGCGGGGAATACCAAACGCGTGCGTTCCAGAGGAATGCCGAGAAGCGGAGGGCTCGCTGCGGTTGGTAGGATATCCTTCGCGGAGTCCCTCTGTCGGATCGTTGTTGTCCCTTCACGGTGACCGACACGCGGATCTCAATTATTTTCGCGAACCCCGTCGCGCTCCTCGCTGCAGCCTCCGCGAACGACACACTCGCACACCGTTAAAAATATTTTCTAACATACACCAAATACACAATTCCGAGTGCAAGAAAATTACTAAAGATGGTATTTCTAAATTTTAAAACAGAATTTTTAATAAATTGGGATTAAGTTGTTTTAAGACGCTTCATTTTTAAGAACTGTCTACAAGCGCCAAGCGAAGCAGAAGTCATCTTGCCGACAAATTTTACTTTCCATAAAGATCCGCAGTCTGAATGATCAACACTAAATCTACCATAATCAAATGACTGGTCAGTCGCTTAACATCTTTTACTACCGTTCAACCGTTTTTAAAACAGACGGAGATTTCTCGTCTATGGTGGCGAAGGGGTTAAGGGACACGTTTCCGGCGTTCAAGGTAGCGCGTAGACGCGTTGTCATCGTTTCAAGGCTACGGTTCCGCCATTATAATATGATAATTCATCGATAATCCCGATGAATAATGGAGCGCGTTCGACGGTGGTGTGCGTTATGTCATTGTCAATCCCGATGTGTTACGATCCACGAGAGAGAGAGAGAGAGAGAGAGAGAGAGAAAGAGAGGGTGATAGAGAGGGAGGGGGGACCGCTTCATAATGGATTAGGTTCGATTCATAGGTTTAAACGAGGCGCGTGGCACGTTTTCGCGGGCGACTTGTCCTCGTCGCCTTGAATCGTAAATCGCGAATTGTTTTTCCCCGACCGAGCGACCAAGATAATCGACGAGAGAAATCGAGAAAGAAACGCCATCGATCCTGTTGTTCTAGCAACGAGAGAATCTGTTCTCCTGTGGTCCAGAGAGATGGCCGCGGTTTTGCGAGTCAATGATGATCAGAACAGCTCGATATCGAACGGGCATTTTTTCGCGCTGGGTTTCTTCTTCGTTGAAAGGCAAATAGTTTCTCCATCGACCGATAGAACCGAACCAGAAAAACAAGACGCGTCTTCGGGCGCAACAGACTTGCAGAAGAGGATTGCAGACTGTTCGACTGTCGGATCGGACGGTACTTCGATCGCGAAGATCGATCATCGTTGGCACGGGTCACTGCGTCCGGGTCGAACGAAGTTGCAGAAGAATCGAAGCGGTCCCAGCGGTTCTCAAGCGTTGAGAAACGTCGCCGGTTGGCTCGAGAGACAGACGCGGCGTCTCTTCTCCAGATCGATTCTGGACGAGGACCGGGTATCGTCGGGGAATTCTCGAAAACCCGGAAAAATCATCGAGAGAACCACGTGGCGGTGTGTCTAGATCCGAGAATAAAACGGAAAGCGAGACCTTGGCACGGATTTGCCGAGCAATAATAGCAGCAGCAGCTACCGTTCTGTTTTTACGAGCCGGCCGTCGATCGACAGACGTACACCGAGCAATAATAAAGCGGTGCACTCCTCGTCCAGACTGTGACGCAGTAGCGGAGATCAATAATACAATGCTCAATATTTGATCGCGGATACCTTCGAACTCGCGAATCCTTACACCGTTGTCACCGGACTTCGACGTCCGAAAAATGCAGAATCAGCATCGATTTATAAACTGATTGTATCTAGACAGTCGAGCTTTAAACACTTGTGGCACAGAAAACTTCTACGGTCACCAGAATCAATGATCTGTTTGCTTCGGTGTATGTTATAAGGATGAAAAAGTGTGTATTGGTCAGATCACACGATGAAAAATTATAAGCTGCAATGTCAGCAGCACATTAATAGAAGCACACCTCTTCTCGAAAGTACCACAAACTGAAACGTGTGTAGAATCATAAAATGGTAAAAACGGTAAAAAATCAACGTGACGGATAGATGAGCAACTGAACGGGCGTACATTACATTTTGTGTGTGAAATTTACGGGAAGAATGAAGGCTAGTTTAATATTCTATAGAACCTCTACTGCCATTGTTCAGTGCTAAAAGCTTCGCCACAGCAATTTGTACATCACAGTGACACTCACATTCTCGAACAGCCCATTTCACAAAATTTCTTTCTCGGCTTTCTTCCAGACATTCAATTAAATTAATTTTGTAAAATCCTTCTCTTACCTGAGGTAAAACACGACTACTCTGATCGTTCGCAACTGAAAAATGCGCGACATTGGCACGACATACGGTCGAGGGTTGAACAACTTCTAGGAAATTCTAGTATAGATACTTTCCGGAGCCGGTGTGTGTTTCTCCGTTCTCGTAGAGGCGTAGTCACTCGGCGTGAGAGCAAACGGCTCCAAAAAGTCGCACGGCGACTCTCGGACAACGAGATCGGTCGGACTTGCGAACAAGCGAGCTCTGGGGAGCGGCGAGTCGGAGAGCCGGCTGCTTCCACGAAATCCTGAATGCACCTTTCAACCGCGCGCGCGTCGACCGTTTGAAGGAATTTGCCTGGGCTGGCTTCGCGCGTCTTCTATCTTCGATCCATCGAACTCGCGGCGACCGAGAGAGCAGAAAACCGGCTCCGCAAACTTTCGATTCCGTTGCCAACAGAGTAGCTCGTCGTTCCTCCGGACGAGGAGAGACGGTGTCTCGAACGGATCGAGGGAATACTCGGATATGTCCTAAGGTTAGACAAGTTTCCGCGGTGGCACAATACACGGTTTCACAGTCGTGGCTGGGCACCGGTGCGATCCTTGCTACAACGAGAGCAGCAGCTGGTGCCCCCCCCCCCCCACCCTCCAGGTGAGAGAAAAAAAAGGAAGGAACGGGAGCAAAGAAGAAAAAGAGAGCGAGAGAGAGGAAGGAAGGAAGAAAAGACGGAAGCTCTTGCGACAGACAGAGAAAAGAGAGGAAAGAGAGGGAGTGGGAGAGCGAGTGGAACGCGAGGTCTACAGGAGCCCCTTTCGCAGGAGTTTTCAGCTCGCGTTCCAACAGCAGCGTGCTCGGTCTAATCGCGTCGAAGAAAGGAGGACCGGGAGCCCGAAAAAAGGGGGCTCGGGATGGGCACGTGTCACGGCCAGGACATCTGCCTCTGAAAAGGACCCACTGTTACGTCCCCATTATATCGTTTACCTTGCCAGCGAACCGCATCCCTTCCTTCCACGGTCTCTCTCCACGTCTTCGTTCCCCTCTCTGGCTTCGGGACAGAACCGTCTCTAAGACGAGCAGCTGCCCGCCGCCCTTTTCCCTTGTGAACCGGACTACCGCACCTGCCCTTCGAGTTAAGAGGGTGACCGTTAACCAGCCTCGCGGTAATCCCCGTCGACGTTTCGGAAAAACCGATCTCTCCTGGAGCGTCGCTGATCCGCGACTACGGTAGGTATACTCGCTCGTTGCATGAGAAACGGGCCCTCATGTTCAGGCAAGATCCGAGATTTTTGCAATGAACGAGATGTCCGACGAATCCAATCAAGATTTCCCACCTGTAACTCCCTCATTATCGAATCGAAGCCGCGATCAATGGGCGCATACAGCTCTGGATGAACCAATAAGATAAGAACGTGATCAGGGCATCATGAAAACGGGGGGCACTACAGAAATTTTCTGAATTTTACATCGTGCACATAGTAACAATATTGCGAAATGTTTATGTGTAAAAAACACTACTTAGTTAAATTATCGAAAATTCCTAAGTAATCGTAGCGCCTACAATGCGTTGAAGGGATCATGTATAAGAGGTCCTCCAAAGGTTTTATTCCGGCACGGTGTGCATGCACACAACAACGTAAAGAAACTATCGCGACGCGACTCGCAACACTACCATAAAATTATCATTTCCACTATAAACTTGATTTCCCAGATCGCGCGAGCAAAATGCAACGAGCGAGGTTCGAGTAACGAACGGGCATTTGATCGGAAGTGCAATGAGCGAGAACCTACTCTATCCCGGACGCGAAGAAGAACGTTAACATCGAGGTGCGTTGAAGGAAAACGGGTCCCGGTGAGAAAGATTCATGCGCGCTCGCATTCCAATCGACGATCGTCTAGGCCGGAAGGAGATCGGTGCGGTAACCCGTCTCTCGGCGGGCTAAAACTGCACGCGCGTGACCGTTTTAAATCCAGCACGCGTGCACGAGCGTCTCGGAAACGACGGAACGGTCACCGAGAATAAGCAAGAGAGCGAGAGAGAGAGAGAGAGAGGTGGCATGAGCGAGCTAGGCGAACGAGCAAGCTGGTAACTTAGCAAGCTAGCTGGCTAGGTAGCTGGGATCCGCACGGGGATGGTCAGCGGATCGTAGGTGACGGAATGTAACAAGCGTCGCGGCGCTTCTATTTCTGATCCTCGGACGTCGACCCGCAGACGGCTCCCAGACTACACGCTAATAACCGCGCGAGAGGACCTCGGCCGGAGGATCAGGGTGGGATAGAGACCCGGAGAGCATAAGAGAGAGAGAGAGAGAGAGAGAGAGAGAGAGAGAGAGAGAGAGAGAGAGAAAGGAAGAGAGAGAGAGACACGCGTTTGTCTCGATCCGTAAGCACGTGCTCTCGGATCTTTCCGTACAAGCTCCGCGAGAACTGGGTCGTCCAGTGCGTGTCGCGTCTGACCACGACACTCTGTTTCCACTGCATCGGTCAAATAGATGCTGAGTGATTCGAAAATATACCGCGCCGGGAGCTTACGGGCAGACCGCGCGGTATCGGACATCGCTTTTCGGAAAACAGCGTCTACGGTTGCTGTGTACACTCGACACTCGAACATACTAACCGCGTTTCCCCTGGCAGGCCTTCGTTTTCGAGAAACACGAGCTCAAAGTGTATCGGGAAGTTTCGTTTGGGAAAGTTCGAGAAGCGACTTCAGTTTCTCACTCGATTTTGCAGTAAAAAAGCATTTGAGAAAGAACTACCTTTCGTTCGGTGACAATGCAGACTTCAGTTTTCGAAATAAGCACAGAGAGAATGTTGTACGATTTTTTTACAGGATATTACAAGAACCGAAAGATTGACGATTTTCTGGTCATCATTCCGCTACCCTTTCATTTTGTGGAGTATTGTATCAACTTCTTTGCAAACGAAGATTTTTTTTCTAAATACTGGTGGCTAAATCCTGTATCAAAGTGTTTAGTTGTAAGGAGAAAATAAAATTTTTTTTTCGTTACTGCAATAACTGAATTATTAGTTTGCAACCTTGAGGACTGAATACATGGACCTGATGTCGGTGGAAACTGCATAGTTGCATGGTGAATGTTTTAAGAAATGAAAAAGTGAAGAAGATCCAACAATGCCATTGGGATGCCTAAGGTCGATTTATACGCACAGACACGGAATGTATTCGTTCAGCACCGATCAGATAAACATTCTCTAATGCATTTGAATATAGTCGTATCGGATCGTATCGTATCGGCGCATATCGGAAACTAAACAAAAGAGGCATTATTAAAGAGGTATTATCATCTCACTAAAACGGAAGCGTTTCGTGTCAGAGCGGATAGTATAAAACGACCTTGATGCGTCTCCTCTTTATATTTCGTAGCCAGAGAGCAGTTGGAAACATTTTTCTAAAAAAGAAAAAAAAATGGAGATGCACCAGGGTAAAACGTCAATAACGTTTCTCAGTACAGAGTGTACGCTACAAGACCTTGCTACTTTTTTTTCGAAAAGCGAATTTCCGATGACCGCAGCAGCGGTTGCGTGAAGGCATACCTCTTCTCTAGGCAGTGTCACGCGTATTCGCGCGGAAAAATCGAAACTGCTGTCTAGTCCTGGCGGCTAGAGACGCCGTGTCTCCGGTCGATGAAGCTGCGCGACGCTGCTCGAGCCGATCTGCAACAAAAAGAATAGAAGAGCACCGCTGTAGCGCGCGTGCACAAGCGATCAAAGCGTTCTCAGGTAAAAATTGATTCGACGATGTGGCCCGGCGAGAGGAGAGAAGAGAAGAGAACCGAGTGGAGAGAGAGAGAGAGAGAGGGAGGGAGCTCGATGGGCGAGTCGACGTAGGGAAGCTTTAAAAGGGGCGGCATAGTGTCAGTGTCTCGTCGTCATTGGGATTCTAACCGAGCTTGTCCGCTTTTAAATGAACGACCCCTCTCGGCTACGAAATCGTTTGCGTATACGCGCGGTCGTCTATGCATACGCATGCACGCGCTGTACGAACGCACGGCCGGACGAATACCTTCTAGGTACGAAAGGAAGCGAACTTCCTTCCTACGTCCGATGTCACGCGCACCACACCGTTTATATAATCCATCCCGTGACGTCACGTTGTTTAATCCATTCATTACTGAACCGGCTCTCTTTCTCTCTCTCTCTCTCTCTCTCTCTCTCTCTTTCTCTTTCTGTCTCCCACGCGGACCGGGGCACGCGAAAGCCGAAACGCGCGGGTCCAGCGCGCTTCGGAGCAAAGCGGAGTAAAACGGAGCTGAGCAGAGACCAGCCGACCGGAAGTTCGAAGCCGGCGCGACTAAAACGCTGGATCTAATGGTGGCCCGTCCTCCACCCTCTTGAGGTGGCTGAACCTGAATGGAACGGGAACTCGCAGTGTTAGGTAAGCCTGCTCTCGACGAAAATCAGAAGAGGAAAATTGCAATGTCAAAATTTGGTTTCGAGTCGGACACATTTAGCACTGTGGTTGTCGATACACCATCTTTTCGAAGATAACTTTTCTATGACAATATCACTTTTCTGATTTAACGAAAGGATTCATTCTATTCAATTCAACAAGGTAACCAAGCACTAAAAGCAATTACAATGTTTTACCTTATGACAAGGCTGTATATGTTTAAATTTTGTGCAATTTTTGTCACAATACAGCAGCTTTATACTTTCGATAATGGTAAAATAAAAAATATGGAACTGATCATTTGACCGACGTACGTTTAGTGTTAAATAAATTCTGGTAGCGATCGGGTCAAGTACCTGTTTGCCGGTAGTTGATGCGTTAAGTTGTCCTGCTTTCCAGAACCGTTGATTTCAACGTGTAGAGCTTACAGTAGAAAAATGTAGTCAAACGTGAACCTCATTCAGGTCGAGTTTCATTAAAGATAAAGAGAATCAATTCTAAAAGCAACCTCATGTTTCTCAGACGAGGATCACCGACGCGATTTCCGATCGGTGGATTCGATCTCCCGGATCCAGCGAATTAGAATGCGTCGAGCGGATGGTTGGACGCCTTCGATCGGATCGTGCGAATCTCGTTGCGATCAGGAGAGGAAGAGGGAGGATGCGTGTGTCGGAGACGAGTGGGCGGACACGCACCGTGCCCGATTGCGATAGTAGGCCTGAAATTCCGTCGAGAGAGAGAGAAAAAGAAAGAGAGAGAGAGAGAGAGAGATAGTTCTGCTCCGGCTCAATTTTCGAAACACGCGTCGAGTTTCTCGGGTTTCGTAACACGTCCGGTGGCTCCCGGGGAACCACCGGAAAACTCGATCGGAGCACGAGGCCAGCGCATGGGTTTAAAGAGACGCGAATGGACGCGTGACAATCGCTCGTGCTTGCTCTCTCTCTCTCTCTCTCTCTCTCTCTCTCTCTCTCTCTCTCTCTCTCTCTCTCATCGAGTACATGCGAGTATGCTAGCGTGCGAGCGATAACGGCGATACGAGGAAACGGAACCTCGTCGGTACAACGATTGGTCAGCCCCGTCGCGATATCGTCGCTCGTTAACAGCGGACCAAACTATTCCCGGTGCGGTCAGCTCTGACGTAAACGCGCCCTCCGACTGCCGATAAGAACTCTGACGCCTCCATTCAGCCGAGGAAAACGGGAGAGGGGAAGAGTAGCGCGAAGGGGCCAGGGGACACTGTCCAGCGGAATCGGATACCGATACCAGAAGTCGCGGGATTACGACATCGGAACGAGCCGCGATCTATGGAGATCCCATCGTCTTCTGGGCCTACTAAACCTACCGAGCCTACGACAAAATCCGCTCGAAAACGTGCGAATCCTCTGACGAGACCTCGACAGCCTCGTCTGATATCAAAAAACAAATGTTTCAAAAATTTTTTCTTGAAAATCTTTTCGATTATAAAATTCAGACTTTTCTCTTTCGTGGGACGCAATCTTATTTGAGGTAACTTTTGTGCGTTAGAGATACAGAGACTCGTATTACAGATATGAGGTCTAGGTGTGTTGAATGAATCGTTGTGTGAAGACTGTCTACACCTACAGCAAAGATTTGAATCGCTATTAGCTAGAGTGCTGTCTCTAATGTAACACGTAGGTAGATTAATTGTGCTTGCAGCGTTCAGATTATGAATAGTACGGTACAGCTTGTTATGAGGGAAAAGCGCTTTCAGATAAGCCGACGATTACAACGGTTGTGTTCATCTCTACTCCAATTACTCCAAGTTCGTAACTAGATTGTAGACCTTTAAGATTCACGCTTGTTCGATTGATGATCGAGGACGTTGGAGGAAGAAAGAGGCTGTCTATGGGCATCCATGTTTCTAGCCAACATGGAGGGTCGTCAGGTGAGCTCCGGGGCTCGCTGAATCTGTAAAGACCTGTTGCGCGTTCCGCGGCTTCCTTCGCGCGACGCGTGGACACGCGAGCCGACTACGATTTCCTGCGAACGCACGTATGTACACGCTACAGCGGTTTACGCAACAACCGGCCTATTGGTTGCTGGCGCAGGTGGCGCTATGACGCAAACCTTTTATCAGTTATTTGCGCTCTGCCCGATATCGGAGCCGCGGACGTTGAAATAAGGCGGTGAATATAAGGCCGTTTTCACGTTGTCCGCTTGACGAACTATCGTTGACCACCTATTGTGCGCTGTAACGTTTTTTACTTTGTTAACCCTCATTCGTACAACGAGACCAGCAATGCATAGAAAAATTTCGTTCTTCTGTCACCGATATTCCAGTATTAAACGCAGCTGTGCAAGGAATATAACTTGTCGTTGTTTGCTAGATCATGGCGATGAATAGGTCGCCGATGTTATAAATTTACGATAAAAATAAGCGTGTTCAATTTAACCCGGTAGACAGAATAAAAGAATATCAGAACATCGATAGTTTCCACCGATAGTATGCTCTAGCGTCTCGTTCCCACTGAAATCGCCTAATTCTCGCACACTATCAGATCATATCCTAAGTACTGTTGTTTCCCATCGCATCGTTAATTTTCCTAACCGCGTTTCCAATTCAAGGAAACCACCATGGACGACAATCATCGGACGAAAAGCGTGGGCTCCCGGTGTGCGGCTCTATCTTGCAAGCAACGTGGCGGTTCTATGTAACTGTCTGGCTCGCAGCAGGAGAGGGGAAGTGACGTCAGGAGCGGAAACGGTGCACGCATGTGCCGCACCGAAGGATTCGACGAGACGAGTGCGTGACCCAGTTACAACACGGCCAAAAAAGACGCTGGCAGAGATCATCCGGTCGGTCGGTCGGTCGGTGGGCTCTTTGCTTTTTTATTTTCGAATTCTCCACTGCGACGAGACGGCTCGTTGTCCCAATTCAGTGAGCCTCTAGAATCGAGGGGGAGAAGGCTAATCTCTCGATTAGACGAGAGTCGATCGTCGGTGGATAATTCGGTAGAGAGAGAGAGAGAGAGAGAGAGAGAGAGAGAGAGAGAGAAAGAGAGAGAGACTAGGGAATCGATACGAGAGCGTATCGGTCGCGATTTTCGCACGTTCCCGGCAACGGGACACACCGTTATCCTTTGTGGGCGATAACCGGGAGGATTGGGCGTCTAGTTAACGTTTCAGCGAGCACTCGTCAAGCATTTACCCACGAATGTTACGCTATCGAGGAAACCGGAGTTCGTTAACCCTCCTTAAACCGTGAACGAGCGAGCTCGGTGTGCAAGCTCGTATACTCGCGCGCTAGCGCTCCCGATCTGCCTGCGTGCGCAGTGAGAGAAAGGATATATTAACCTTACGCCGGCTACGTGTACGCAGTCATGATTTTTCGTTCGTATCTATGGGAAAAAGCGAAACCGAAAAACATAAGCCGAGAAAAAACCGCGTGAAAAGAGATCGAACAAAGGTGGACAGATAAGTTGTCGACGCTCGCGTTTACCCTCGAACCTTGAACGGTGGCCATTGTTGCGGTAAACGTGTGGGAAAAAGTATTTACTACGGAGAGAACGAAGAGTCTGCGGTTCATTCATGGCGAGTCTCTGAATGGCGAGAGAAAGAGGGAACGATCTATGCACAGGACGTGGTACGCAGAGATACGCACACCGACAGAGTCACAAGCGCTCGGCTCTGCTCGCGCTCGCGCGCACGCTTACTCGTTCGCTTATTCGCTCGTGCTGGCACTCTGCAACCGCATAAATAAATAGCATCGGTACCGAACCATCGAACGATTGCGCGAATACCATGTTAAACAACGCGTCCACTGTGCTCGACGCTAAGAGCCACCGTGCCTTCCGAGTCACCTGCGAAAATTTCCAGGTCATTCACCGCTCTCGGCTCTTTGTTCATCGGGGAAATTTTGTCTTTAGACAATCTCTGTACTTGTCGAACCAGCCGGATCTTGTTAAACGAAACAGAAGACTGATCCCGTAACTTTCCTATATTATTGCAGTTCGCTTTAAAAACAAACGAATGACAACCTCCACATTTAATCAATCTTATTCGCAATCTCCGTAACGAGTGTAATGCGATATTGTAGACCAAGAGATTAATTTGCTTGTACCAGCATGTCTTTCGATGCTCACCTGGATTATTAAAATCTTTTATGGAATGCAACGCAGCTCCTTTATAAAATATTGAAAGAATTTAATAGGAGCAAGCCACAGAATCTCGAAATATTATGCTGTGTACTACGAGTTTAAACGGCAAAATATATAAACTTGACTTTACTAACTTTAAGTAAATTTCGAGATTGTGGACGTCTGTGACGAACGTGTCAATCCGATTAAAAATGAAATGAATGCGCAGAGCAAAACGTGGTCTCGCAGAATGTTGTGCGAGCAGTATCGTTGTAACGAAGAAGCCGAACTGTTCGCAGACTTGAGCCCATGTACGAGCGTGATGTTTTATAATTGAACGGTGAAGTTGGTAAGGCATCGTGTGGCAGGTTTTCGCCACGTGTGAACGCGGCGGCGATCGCGTCGTTTGGCACTCGAACGGTTCGCATTGCGTTTCCGGCCGGTGCAAAAGCGGACGGAGCGAAAATACTCCGGGAGATCGATTAATACGGAGCGACCGCGGGTTGGTTTCGCCGCATCGCAGTCCGCAATGCCGGCCGACAAAAGAAACGAAAAAAGAACGACGGAAGCGGGACTGGCATAGAACGAGCGAGTGCATTGGGCGAGCTGGCGAGCGAGTGCATCGGGCGAGTGCAGCGCGCCGGTGCATCGGACGCGCGATTGGGAAGAGCCTGTACGCGTGTACACGGCCATTATATAACGGCCCATATGCAAAGTACCCACACACTCGATACTGCCGCTTAGATAAAGGATGTCTGTAAAAAGCCCACAGTGATGGCGCATTGTGAAGTGACCCAGCAATAAAAAGCGCCGCTAAAGCGCTCGTAAAACACGGCAAAAACTCGCCAAATAAAGCACCAACCGGAGGAGACGAAGACGCAAGCACGTCCGGTCGGCTACCGCCCTATCGTCTTTCTCTGTTTTCGCGCCCTAACCCTCCGGAACCTTCTCTCATCCCTTCGCAGACCCTTCTCCAGCTACTTTTTCACTCGACGCTACCAGAAACAGATTCGTTCCACCGAAGTTTGCCCCCACCGTTTCCAACGATCGCGACCCGGAAAACGACAGTAGGAGTCGCGTTTCCGGTTCGACGGCTCGCTGCTGAGAACCCCTGAGCCTCGAAGGAGTTCCCACGCTGCCTCGCGTCACACACTATAGCTGTATCGCGTTTAGATACATACGTCCCCGACGCTCGGTGCTGGTCCAAGCAATAGGACCACGTTGATTGGCCGATCCGAGAGCCGATTACGAGGGAACAAACACGCTACTCGCGTACACGGCTATCGAGCTACACGCGTTCAGCCCGAACCGCTGTCCCATCGATCGCCGAATCCATCTATTCGTGAATCTTGATTGCTAATTGACCGCCGGTATTCGAATTATCCCTTATCGCGCCGGTCGAGGCCATCTACGCGATGCGGAGATTCCCGCTCCGGAGATTCTCCGCTGAAAAATCGGAAAAAATTCCGTGAAATGCGCCACAGTACCCGTAATTTCTATGAAATTTTTTGGAATTTTTTTCTTGTAAGTTATTGGCGAAAATGGATCAAGGTACTGACCCCAAAAGGATTAACTTTCTTTTATCTTCTGTGCCAAATACGCAACGATGACGAGCTGCAGTCGTTGCATCGACTGTTTCAGCAATGAAATTGTTCGTTTCTATGCGAATCACTACTTTTGCAATTATAGTAAAAATGATGTAGTTCCAATTTGCAACGATAGAGTGTTTACAAAAATTGAAGAGCGTCGATACATTGCTTTCGGTAGCTTTTGGTCCTTGCAACGGATGCAGAAAATTTCTATTTTGCATAAAGATCCGCATCAATCATTGTTCTGTAAAACTGGGGACAATTGGATTTCGCGGAGGTAGTTATTGCTTGTAAATAAATTGCAGACCAAGGGGTTAAGCTTTGGATGGAGATAGGAGGTTGGAACAAGGTTCAGGAGCTTCGACCGGATTTTTGACCTCTTTATCAGGCAATCCGGCGCTCTCCGGCGCAATTAAGCGATTGTTCGCACGGCGACGCATGGGCGTCTACCTGTGGGAACACCGCGTTCCTCAACCTCGTGCTATCTAAACAGCGGCGATTCGCAGCGGCCGTCGCGACGAAGAAGGTAATAAAGATCTTCTAGGAAGTTTCCATTGTCGCGACGACTACGACGATAATTTCACGCAGACCCTTGGCAGTTCTAGAAACGGTGAAAGACAGAGAAATCACAGGTTTCGCGGCGAGACGGAATAAAAGGTGCACGCGTGGACTGGTAACCTTTCGGCGAAATTACGCGAAATCTGTGCGAATTTCCGCGTGTACCTCGAACCGACCGTTCGAATACGATCGTTAGGCTAGCCTCGGGCATCTCTCGTGGATAACGAGCGACTGGAAAAATAGGAGAGAAAGAGAAAGAGAGAGAGAGAGAGAGAAAAGGAGGTGGGAATAGCGAGTCGCTTGGGCGGAACGTTCTCTCTATATATGTGAATGAAAGGAGACGGAAGGAGAACTAGAGGAAAGGAAGAGGGATGTACGAAAGGAGAGGGGGAGCCGAGAAATATTCCCGCGTGTGCTCGCTCGAGACAGCCAAAGTTGAACGAACCCACGCGCGGACCTATCTTTGCTAATTTTTTAAAGACCCAACCCGCTCGCTGGCCGACGCTTTGGACAAAGACTGGCGACAGAGATTCACACAGATTGGGCAACTCTAGTTCCCACAGGACGCTCTCCAGTGGGCGTTCTTTGTATATTTGGTTGGCGAATGTCTGGAAGCGAGGTTGGAGTACTTGCTAGTTAGCTTTGCTCGTTAGTTCAGGAATTAGTGATGTTATTATCTTTTGAGCGGAAGATCGGGCATTGAGGATGAAGATTCGCCTAGGTTAATCAGTTCTACTTCACATAAGACGTTTCCTAATGGGTATTTTTAATCTATTTAGCTGATGAAGGTCTACAGCCACAGTTAGAGCTATCTTTTCTACCTCCGTGAGGACTCTCTGGTGTGACTGTCCATTTCGAAACAAAGATCGACGATTGAGGGTAATGACTCCTCTAGCTTTACTTCTGGATTTCACGAGATTTAATTTAATTAGTAGACGAATAGCAGACAGCAACTTTTTCGAAAATAAGATTTCTAGTTTCACGGTAGATTGAAAAAACGGAAAGAGACGCTCGGAACAGAATGGAACGGTTTCTTGGTCGGCAGCAACGGCAAACCGCGACAAACGCGTTCACCGGACGGGACATTAATTAACAAAGACCGCGGTGGAATAGGTTCGATTATCGGTGTAATTAAAGTCCGCTTAGGCGGGACGGGATGCGGTGGGAGGTGGGCTCGATAAGGATAGTAGGCGCCTGGGCGCTGCCAGTGCTTTGTGTGACGAGGAAATATTTGTACAATACAGCGCGAGCTGGCGATACGGGTGTTTGTGTTGCAATTAATGATCGGCCCTCTCTCGAGTGGCTGGGGCGGAGTGCAGCGTCCGATCTTTCCGGGTTTTGTCGTAGGCCGAGAATAAATTCTGTGGCAATTACGCTATCGATCGTCGATCGCGTCGGAGAATAAATCGATCGGGTAGATAAATCGTAGAGGGCCGTCCGCCGGTCTGCTTACGCCGAACGACTTCACAGCCGCCGCCGTCGTCGTCGTCGTCGTCGTCGTCGGTGCGATCCCGGCACGTGTAAAACTTTCAAGGACGAGGCGTGTCTCGACGAGCGGGTTACGCAAGCGGAAAACGGAAGTGGCCGCGCGCGGCAGACGTCGCCGCGTTTCTCTAATTAGACGACGGCCTCGGGAAACGGGGTGTAGGAAACGGACGCGAGAGATTCGACACAGGGGAGCTCGGGAAGAAAAAGAAAGAAAAATAGAGAGAGAGAGAGAGAGAGAGAGAGAGAGAGAGAGAAAGAGAAAGAAGAAGAGAAAGAAAGGGGGTGCACGGTTTCGCGGGTCGCGTGTGTGGCAGGGACGCACGTGCGTGGGAGCCTGCAAGAATTCGCGCACGCGTTAACCGCATGACGTCAACCCGCGCGCGTCTCGGAACAGCTGACCGCATTCCTTGATAATTGTTTTGCATAACCGTGCGGTTGGTTGCAAGGCGTAGGTTCCCGTGCACACGAGGACGAGCGATTTTTCATGGGCCTCTCTCTCTCTCTCTCTCTCTCTCTCTCTCTCGTCGAACAGAGAAAGAAAGAAATAGAGAGGGTGAAGGAGAGGGGAAACAGCTCGCGGAGAAAGGAAGTTGTTGTCGTGGTTGGATCGCGATCCAGAGCGGCGGATTGGATCGGATCGGATCGAGCAGACGCCGCTTGTCCGACACAAGAGAACGAAAGAGTTCAGAGCGCCGAGAGAAGCACAGGAGGGGAGAAAATTCGAAAGGAGCTACAGAGCCCGATGACGATGGTGGGGATCCTCTGGATCGACGGCCCTGTCCGATCGTCAATAGTTTCGCGGGCAGCGGCAAGCGCGTTGGCTTTTAAAGTTTAAAGAGCCAACCAACAGCGACAGCGGTGCCGAGCAGAGCAACAGCGGCGTCTAGGCATGCCAGCGGTGCTCAAACCGTGTCGAACGCGGACAATGTTCTTCTGCTTCGACGTTAATATCTCGTACTGTCCACAAATATCGTTCAACAACTCGAGTTAGACACGGATAGCTTCCTGTTTCCCATTTCGATGGACGTTACAAAATCTTTGACTCATCCTTACCCATCTGTGTCATCTTTGAACTCTGTCCTCGATGCATCATAGTCGATCGCTGTCCTCGCTGAATCATTCTCGAACTTTAACCTCGTGCATTCTAAACCTCGCTACTCGAGTTACGAATCTGGGGGAAGACGGTCTAATTTGGATCAAATTAGGCAACTCTACTTTGTATTGTACACCGTCCTTCTTCGGCTCGAGAGACATTCAATTTTAAGAATATTGCAACGCGCGCTACTGTCTTGCCTCAGGAATTATCGAATAGTCTAACGAAACTTGTACAGTATTTAATATAATCTTGAACTGAAACTTAACACTATATTGCCAGAATAGCACCATTGGGAAACTCGTAGAAAACTAGAAAAAAGAAGTTCTCAACTATCCTCAGAATTTTCCGCTTTGTTTCCTCCTTGTTAACATTGATTAGAATTCTTTCGATCTCTCGTTCCTCGAACGGTGACGTATAGACTACGGATCTTGATGCGGAATAAAAATTGTCTACATTCATTAGAAGATACAGAGACCATATAAGAAGGCTTCCCTTTCTTTAAAAATTTTACCAGGTGGAAAGTAATAATATATCGATGCTGTTCAATTCTTACAAGCTTTGCACTGTGACAAATCTTCTGTGAAGTCTTCGATCTTTCTTCATCAAATATCATTTTTTGTTTGGTTTTGGAGGACTATTAAAGACAACGGGGTTCTAATCATCGCGATTGTGGAAAAATTCATGGGACAGGGGGTTAAACTGATGCTCCCCGAACAGAGCGACAGCGTCCCGAACGATTCCCACGAACGGAGAACGGATAGGGTGGACGCACGAAGGAAACGAGAGAACTCCCGAGTCGCCGATGAAATATCTCGCTCGGGAAGGAGGTTAAGGAATGCCACGGGACGAGGAGCCACGGGGATATTTGCGCCATATAAGGTCCTGTTTAGCAGCGACTCGCCACGAATCCCATACGAACTCCAGCGTGGCGTTCGTCCGCACAGCTTCGCCGAGTTGTTCTTTCGAGAAATCTCAATCTTTCAGTAGGACCTGACGACGATGGCTAGACACCTTTGGCGAAACATTTTGCCGCGAAATATCCGTTGGTGTCGCCGATTAGGCTTGCAGAAGCCTTCAAAGACACGCAAGTGTCTCCCTTGAAGAAACACGAAGCAAGTCGAAGGTGGAATTTTGGATACCATTGCAAATTTTTAAATGTTGATCCTGGATCATAGGTCGATGCTTCTAATCTTGACAACTGTAAGTGTAAAGAGTTTGTCTGAATAAAATCGTGATTCTATGATTACCAAAGATCCACCAGGAACTGCGTTGGTTCCTGATCCGTCCCGAAAACGGCCGATTTTGCAATCGGAATCGTGTATAGTTGTCGCGTGACGTTTGCCGCAGGAGCATCGCAACAACGAGAAGACGAGAAGAACCGCGGAGAGCTGGACGATCGCGGCACAAAGAGGAGAGACGGATGGGTCATCGGTTGGAATGCGCCGTTTTCCTGAAAACCCACGCCGCCACGCGAGCGGATTCTTCGTCTCGCGCCCGCGGCGGATTTCTCGCATAATGTCTCGGCCGTGGAACGCCGGGAATTCGGAAAATCGCACCACAGGCGCCGTTATCGTAAATAGAATCGTAAGCGAACCGCGGACCAGTCCATCAACCGCGAGCTGGGAGCGCAAAAGCGCACTAAAAAGTTGCCCTAGGGAGCGAATGTTGTCGAGAAAGTGACACAAGGTTCACAGAGGGCCCAGAAGGTAAACCTTCGCTGTACCTGGTTCCGGGAAGGACTTGCGACGATTTAACACTATAACTACCAAGTCCGTCAAAATGAGGGATTTCAGACTTTTTCTTGTACAGTTCGTGAAGTTTTTGGCATACTTCTCCATTCAAGTGCACGTTAAAAATTCTACGAAATCTGAATAAATTCATCCTACTATTATTATAGTGGAATATACATCAGTCTCGTTTAGAGCTCGCTAGTGTAATGTTAAAACTGTTGTACGATGGGTCTGATTAAAATAGATACGGAGAACCTTTTCATTGTGAAAAATTGTCTGAATAGCTTCAAATTTAAAACAGTCAATAGATTGAACGAATGATGAAAATGATCGAAGAAAGAACGAAATTTTGATCTAGTTCCTGTCTCTTGACGCCGAACACATTTACTTTGCATAAAGCTGCAGCCCTACTTACGGGGAAATGAAATTTCCGTTTATATCGATCTCGATTACGATCTCTACATCGCTCTAATGGCATATTAATTGTACCTAAGAGGAACGTGATAGGATAACATCGTTCGTTTCTTAGGTCGAATAGTTTTTCCCGAGCAGCGTTTTGTTCGTCGTTTTTCAGTAGATAATGGAGGAACGTCCTAATTATTTCTTGTGTATTGACGTCATATTGGATCGAGTTAACGTTGCCACAAGTTTTTCATTTATCGCATCGGGTACAAGAGAATTGGATGCTTCTCGTCGACTCCGTACCACTTCGTGCCACTTCTGGTCGAAAGCTGATTGTCGAGGGTGGCGTAGATTGCCCCAGAGGGCAACGGTACGCAACAGAAGGGGCTCTCGGTCTTGCGAGGTCAGTATTGACGAGAACAGAAGGCTATCCTGATTATGAGGGAGCGGCGGTCTGTGCCTGATTTAGGGATTCCAAAGATCGGCGTAGTTTCTTCGCGTTCGCGAGCGCTATCACGTTGGACTCTGTACCGAAACGGCTCGTTGCTAAACCTCGAGCCAAAAATATAAAAAAAAAAAAAAGAGAAAAGAGCAAAAGGAGAGGAATCATACATAAATCTCGACGGTATCGCTCGGCTAATACTTTTATTCACGAAACCTAGAGCGAACGAGCCCGGTGCCAGACCGTCGTCGCGGATAAGGAACAATTTACGACAGTGGGAGGCCCGGGAGGGAATGAATGAAGACGACGTGGCGATACGACGCCGTGTATGCTTCAATAACATTGAAATTAATGTCACGCATTCGATGATAGGCCGGGACGCCGTTCTCTCGCCGATAAAACGAACCCCGGAGCCCGCGCGCGCTCGGCTCTCGCAATTTCCTTCGCGTAAACTCATCTATTCTACTGCGCGCGATACGCCTTGCAGCGCGCAGCGCTCTCCCGAGAGAGCAAGCGCAACACGCCGCTCATTCTCTCTCTCTGTACTCTGCGCGTTTGCGAGTTCCTTCTCGTCCAAAGTTTGCGAGTGCGTCCGCACGGGAGAGGAGCGTGTGCATCGAAAACGATAGAGCACGCAGACGCGAACAAAACTCGTTCTAACCGTGTGTGCGAGAAACGGCGCACCAGTACGCCTGCACTCGGAATAGAGCATGTACAGTAAGCGCAGCAGACCGTCTCGTCTCGTCGTGGCTCAGACCTTAATGACGTCATTATCTCTAATTAGAATTCCCATAGTGGCAGCGGTCGCCTCTACCGGCACCCCGTTACACCTAGCAGGTACTCTTTCCCCTACCTTAACCCTCTGTTCCTCGCTATTTCGCCTGCCGAATTCCTGTCGAAAACCGAACTCGACCAGCCAGCAGATAGAGCATCTCTCTGGGACACAAGATCGTTCGCAACATATTACACAGTGGCCAAAATGGGCATCCTAGCTAGTTAACGTTGCGCGCTATTTAAAGTTGGATACGATTGACACAGTTTATTTTTTTGCGAACTTGAAAATCATTTCCTACTACAATTTATTTAGTAAACATGTATTAGAATCTTCGAGGTGTAAGAAAATCATTATGATTAGGCTGCGGATCTTTATGCAAAATAAAAATGTTCTAAGTCGATTGCAAGGAACTGGAATCGAATAGAAACTTCATTCTATCTTTGATAAATTCAACAAGCTGAAAATAGCATATCGATACTTTTCAATTGTTTCAATCTTCTCGTTCTGTCACACTGCACCTCCTCATTTTTGTTATACATGTTTTTACTAATCTTCTATTGTCAACCAAGATGTTCCGATTTTGTGCGACTTTTATAAGAAAGTGAAAATGCTGAGCGTCTGACAACACGTGTCTCGGAATCGCATGGCAGGCCACGTGGGTTTTGTCCCCACCCCCTTTGAAAAACGCCCATAATCCACGCGATTATTTCTATTTTAAATGCTCGTTATGCTTAGCAGGCACAAAGGTTGTTCTTGAAACTCTTTAACAGCAATTAAAATCGCCTCAATTTGGCAGTAGAAACGCGAGACATAATTTCGTTGCAGTCGATACAATAATCTGTATACTGAACTGTTTAATAAACTGCAAATTCGATGCATTTATGACAAAAATATTAAAACGATTTGAGGACGTCAGTTAACCGTAACAAGATAATTCAAAGAAGAAAGAAATATTTATTTGGCTCCTGTGCGTTGTATCAACGGAAACATTTCTTACTTTGCATAAAGGTCCGCAATCTACTTATCAAACAGAGACGCATGTCGAATCGAACTGCTTCGTTTACTTTCACCGATGAAAATGTATTTGTCAGCTGGGAAGTCGATTTCGACGACCGCAATCAGTTTCCCGATCACTTCCGAGTCACTGGAATTCCCCTACCGGATGCGCTTTTAACGATGATCGTTCGCTCGCCCGTAGAAATAGACTCGCCTAGTAGATTTTCAGTGCACGAGCCATGATTCACAAAGAATCGCGGAATCGTTTCAACGTGACGATGCATTCGGACTCGGTTTCGACTCGTCGAGAGAAACAGTGCACTCTCGATGGTGAGTGCGCGACGTTTAAGGGCTGGTCGGAAGGGTTATGCAGAACTTCATCTTCCGTTTCCGACGCATATTTCCGTGAACGCGTTGAATAACAGTCGCATAACAGGGCGTTGCGGTGACACAATGCTCCTGGGTTCTGTCTTTTTCTCTCTCCCTCTCTCTCTCTCTCTCTCTCTCTCTCTCTCTCTCTCTCTCTCTCTCTTTGGCAACAATGCGAGAGACGGACGCGCTAGCGAAAGAAAGAAAAACCGAAAGATAATAAGCTAGAGAGAGAGAGAAGGAGGGACTATGTAGCTGCACAACCAAAGTCATGCGCGACCGCCTAGCGTTCGTGTGTATGCATGATTCCGCCGCCGACGACGTCGCCGTCCACCGACAGATACTGCCACTACCACTGCCACCACTACCATCGTTGCGCTCCCACCCCCGCTGCCGGCTGCATCGTCGCTCTTTCCTCTCTTCCCTACTGCGGCTGCATCGCTCCTTCTTTCTTCGATCTGCAGCCGTGACGTCAGGCCAGATACCTGTTGCATGCGACGAGTTACAGAGCGAGACGCGTCGCGTCGGTGCGTTCGCCGAGCGATAGAACCGATGAAGAAGCGAACGAACGAACGACGATCGAACGGGAAACGCGCACAGCCGAAAGCGCAGCCGTCGAGAACGGCCCCGCGCATCTGCCACTTGGACCGATACGTCATTCTACATTTTATCCACTTACGATGAAAACGAATAGGCGAAGCACGACAATACGGAGACGTCAGATAGAATAAAACGGCATTAGCACCAATTAGGAGATTGAAAGTCGAATTCTTTTTTTTTACATATTCTAACCCCTAGCACTGTAACATCGAGTCAGGCTCGTGTTGAAGATTTCGAACGGTATCTGTGAAATATGTACGTCATTAATTTCATTTAAACCGAAATAAAATACGATTCTGTTGTTGTCGATATATGGACATTAGAAAATACAAAGGCGTACAGTACAAGTAAACTGCGTTCTTCTTCTGACAAATTACGAGATAAAGAAGTTCACTGCAATTGTGAAATAAGTCGTAGCGCAAGGGGTTGAATGTATAACTTGCGTAGAAAATCCTCGTAAAATAGTTCTTTATTAGATTCGGGTATGAATCAAACCTTAGACTTCCTAACCTTTGAAATAAATTTATAATTGCAGACTGTTAGTCTCTTACATTGGTGTTCTATGATGAATGGTGTTACGGCAAAGCTGTTCAACTACCGACATTATAAAGAATATATGGGCAAATTTCTGGGACCACTACTAGCATCTTACCAGTTACCACCTTTTTATAATGAATTCGAGTAAACGCAAGTTTCTAGAATTTTTAGAATGCAAGGGGGTCGAAGCAGCATCCGCTACGATGCTTCGATTTCGTGGGGGTTTCTGTTAGTATGCAGTTTCAATTTCACCGACTCGGAGAATCTCTATTTCGCAGTCCGGCAGTCTACAGATGACATTTGAGTCACGTGTGTGTAAATTACAGAGAGGAATTCGGTCGGGTTACCGGGCAAACGGTGTCTGCTGGCCCTCTTTCGAGCCCGATTCCCTCCGCCCCCGCAACGGGCTACGTTTCCCCGTGCTCCGAAAAGGAACGAGTAATTGGAAACGATTTTCCGCCGACAGAAACGCCGACGGCAAGTGCAGCCGCTGTCTTCCGACAAAGATCGGTATCAACGAAAATAGACGAAGCTAGGAGATCTCTGGCTCGTTTGGAAACGCGCCAATGTTGCGACGCGGCGCTACGGAAAACTTTCTACGCCGCGGCGGAATCCTTGCGGGCCGAATGGTCATTGACGAGGAAACTGCCCCTGGGTGTCCCTCTTCGATTTCAACCAGCATTTTGTACAGTGATAGCACACAAGCCCGTATCTGTCTGCGAAATACTAGCCGTAGCTGCTTGATCGTTTTAGAGATACAAATAATCATAGTCACTAAGTCCACGTTGAAGCAACATCGAGCAATCTTACACTGAGCAAGTCTTTTCACCGAATAAAGGAAGAGGAGGCGACAAAATGTTGCTCGACGTGGCTTCAGTGTGGACGTAGCTTAATAATTACGGAAATAGCAAAGATTGCAGTGTCGAAGAGAGATTCTTGCATTCATGGATTGTTAATTGAATGTCTCAGGATCCATTCCTATTTAATAGTCTCTTTTCTGGGCAATTTTGCTGTGCTAACATCGTACGTGATGTAGTGTGATTCGTCTATATTTTGCACTGTATGCGTGGCAATAAAATAACAAATAAAATGGCAATAAAATATCCACGAAAAACATTATTAAACCGACCCCAGGACCGCCGATTGACGATCCATGTAACAATCTCTATTCGCCACCTCAGCTTCTGTTATAGCATCAATTCTCGGTGCACGAGAAAGTATGCATCTTTAATCGTTCATTAAACTATCAACTACCCGCGGCCAATATTTTACAGTTATCTTTGCGCATCCGCGTGCTAGCATCGTGCAAAAGCTCGTTAAAATCGAGGTAAAGGTTCTCGCACTGAAATTCTCGGTCCTTGATCCTCTCTCGCGCGCGAGGCTCCCTGCATAGCTCGTCTGATCATAAGCAGACCTATCTACTGCGCGACTGTAGAGGTCTCGGTGCGAATCGAAAAAAAGAATTGGACACCTTGTGAACCAGCGAGTGTTGCTCTATCGGATGGAAAAAACCTACTGGGAGAGAGAGAGAGAGAGAGAGAGAGAGAGAGAGAGAGAGAGAGAGAACGGTTTCGGACGTACACGCTCGCGCGTTCCGCCAGAGCCGGCCCATACGGTCTCGCAATTTGGAAGAGGAATTATCGCTTCTGGAATTGATAAAAGGCAAATAGACATACGGGCGACGATAAACGGAAACAGCGGTTTCGATGACTTCCTCGGCCCAGCGATGCTCGACGGTTTATCGCGCTAGCTCGCTCGTTTGCTCGACGATATTTAAACGCGCCGAGTCGTGTCGTCTCGTTCAAAATTCACTTCCATCGCGGACCGAGCGAATATCCGTAGACTATTTCGAGAAAGTACAAAGGGCATAGAGAATCCCACGGATTCCGGGGTATTCGAATTCTCCGCCATGCTATTCGAGGCAAGCCGATCCCGCGCGATCAGAGGCCGCGGATCGAGATTGAGAACCACGGAAGAAGAACTGTAGATCGCCGGTCGCCGCCGCTACATAAATAGAACACGGTCGGACCTTAACGCGCACTTTTGCGCCTTTATGTAACTTGTCCGAATTTATGGTCGTTATCTATTTAATAATACGCGGGCATACTTGCGCCATTTGCCGAGATCAAACGGGCAAGCGCGCGCGCTCCCGCTCGCGTTCGCGAAACCGAGGCGCGTGCACGGCCGCGCACGTGCACTATACCGTGCGAATGCAACTTTGTGCTCGTATTACTTCGCGGTTTCCATTTTCCGCGATCCAACAATCGAGTTCATTCAGGCATCGACGAAAATTCTGAGTAGATCCCCGGGGTGAAGATATTACAGTTCGTTCACTGACGCGCGAAATAGAGTCGATCGAGCTCTAAAGTGGATACCTCGATTCTAAACCGTTCCGCTGGCTTTTCCTCGCGAACAGCACCGTGTCCGAGATTAACGCTTTAATCATCGATGATGCGCACACGTATGCGTCACTCGAACTTCATTAACGCTAATCGATGCCAAAATCGACGCGCGAATGCAATCGCATCTTTCGACTCGAACGAAATCTGCGAGAAAAAGTTCGAAAAATTCGCGACCCAAGAGAGTAGCTCGCAATCGTTCCCTTTTAGATGTTAGAAACGATGTTAGAAAGAATTTTGACTGATGATTCGTTTACTTTCGTTATCTTTTACTTTATCATTTTTTGAGCATTTTGAACACTTTCTGCAGGGAGAGATCTTCAGGAGTCAAGACGATGCTCGGAGTGCACGTTTTCGGATAATTGGCTCTACAATCTACAACAGAATTTTACGCTAGTAGAATTCTCAACAGTTTCACTACTGTAATCGGTACGGTCAAGTTCAAAGTGGAATGTCGAAAACTGCCATTATTTCTCTTCCAACTGAACAGTTCGTTACAAGCTTCGTTTTCAACGCTGAACATACCAAGTAATAAAACCGACTGATACGTATCGTCCGACAAAAATAGCAAAGTTCTTAGATGCTGCGGTTTTGATTTCCGCCTTCACAACAATACGTGCTCGAACAAAGAGACGTCCTGAATCACTTCCCACGGCAGCGCCTTTATAACGTCTTTTCGTAGCTTCAATAACAGTAAAGCAAAAAATACGAGACCAGTGATGGTTCAGTGTTAAATAGTTCCCACGATTAATAAAATCGAACAGAATTTTCCGTCGGTCTCGACTGTTTCGGGGTCTCCGGTGTCCCCGTAGGAATCTGGTGAATCCAGAGCGATTTCGATCGGGAAAATCGTGCGACGCGGGGTCATGGTTTCGCGCGACCAATACGGGACAAGCGCGGGAAATCCAAAACGCGGCGAGCCGGGTGCGCATTCCGCTGTTATCGAGAAGTGCACCGTTTCGTAATATATTGTTTACGCAGCAACGACTCGGTGAAACGAGCCGCCTCGTCGCAGCGACACCATACCGAGCGAGCTAGGTTTATATGTTTATCGTGCGACGCGTTCTCGCTTACTCGCTGACGGTTACCTTTGCTCTGGGCGATAGTAACGTCGCACATTCGCAAGCGTGTCGTCGCGTAGCAGTATGCCTGGAAGCTATCCTCCCGGAGGTGGTTTAAAACGTTCTGCTTACTGACACGTACCTTTTTCCTCTCGTGCTCCGAAGTGGTTCCCGAGCAGACTCGCAAGATTCAAACGACACTCAATTGAACAGGCGAGGACATGATCGATGGACGAGCGAATTTTGAAACGAAACGAAACGAATCGAATCGAATCGGGTCGATGGTTGAGCGACTACGACGATCCACTGACTATGACGAGAGGCACACTGTAAGGGGACACACTGTCGGACTCTGGCGGAAGGAGCCCGTCGAATCGCGGAATCGAGTGACGTAAGGGCTCGCGAGCTGTCAAACTTACAACCGTAGATGACCGACTGGCAGACGGAGCAGGACTGAGTAGGGCAGCCGATCGCTCGTGGATTCCCTGTTCTATCTCTCTCTTTCTCCCCCTTCCCAGTCCTCTCCGGCCTCCCACCCCCCGTTCCGTCGTCCCGTGGCTCCCTTCTTTCTAGTCTGTCTCGCTCCCATACCGGCTCGATCGTTTTTCTTACTCTCTCTACCCTGCGCGTAACATGTCATCTCCCTCTCCCTCCCTTCCTCCCTTCCCGCTATCTTTCTTTCTTTACTATCTGGCCGAATCCGGCTGTCTCTGTTCGACCCGCCCTTCTCCTACCGTCGGCTTCTCTTTTCATCTGTCTACCACCTTCGCGACATCGTGAAGCGTGCGCGACCGGGCCGAATGGAAGGGGAAGCCACGAGGTCGGAAAACACGGAAATTACGGGCTGAAAAGATCGGGCATTATCGAGCGTAAGTGGATCGAACATGCGACTGGAAACTCACTCTCGTGGATGGAGATGATCCGATGATCGATGGTGACAACGACGGCTGCAGGATCGACGACCCTCCGACGATCCAGGAAAATTTTCTCGGGAAAATAAGATTTCTATCCACCGTGCTGGACGTTCTGCTGGAATCGTTGGATTCCCTGCTCCGGTTCCTCCGGTTCGCAACCGCTCGGTAGCGACTACTTCGACGAGACTAGTACGGCGGCTCCGCGACTATAAAACCGTGGCGTAGGATTTTTCATCAAAACTCCTGAACGTGGCGCGCTCTAATGGCAGCGAGACGAGACGGCTCAGCCGTGTCATGAAATGGCTGACTCCCTTGTTCCTTGTCTTAGACTTTGCCTCTATTTGGCTGCTCTAGCCGGCGAGCGTCACGCCTAGCGCGCATGCAGTAAAAATCCATTCGATAGAACGCCCTGCTCGACGCCGAGCAACAGCCTCAGCTGACTCGCGATCCACGCAACGAATCCGCCTCTTACCGTCAGAAAAATCACTTTCCTCCCGTGATTATTCCCTGATCAACCTTTTTCAACCCCTTTAACCACGCGAAGCATCTATGATGCAAGACTCTCGGTATTTTTTACAATATTGTAATATTACATACTGTGCCACTCGATCGATACGTTTTGTGTTCGGACACTTCCAAGTCAAAGGATTAATTCCATTTTTTTTCTCGGTAAAACTAAAGTAGATCTCAGAGTAGTATGACCATGAAAATTGATTAAAGACACTGTACGTATCTTATATGGCAATAAATGTCTTATAAGCTTTTAAAACAAGGATCTCGTTATGCTAGAATCAATGCGTTCGTGCAGAATAATTAGGCTGCTACAGCAAATGTTAGTTCACAATAGAAGGGTGGAAAGTAGTAGGTTTGTTCAACAATTTTTTGTTGAAATGTGGAACTTCATTCAGGAAAGTTGAGCGATGTTTGGCATCGTTTGCTCCGTGGTTTTGCCTTCGAACTTCCTATCTAAAATCGATCTGTCTAAAGTTTCCACGAATCCAAGGTTGAAAATTCGTTAGCTAGCAAATGGAAGGAAGATTCCCAGGGACGATGTACAACCCGTACGCATCAGAACGCGGCTTTAGGCCTGCGGTCGTCGCGAAACAACGTTACGGCGTGCTGGGTCAACGAAATGCGGCTGCGATTTGCGTAAAGTCAATGTCGAGGTGAATTTAGTTTTATACGCAGCCCATAAAGATCTCATGCATTATGAACGAGGCGTTTTCGAAACGATGCCGTGTGTGTTTTCCTAGCGAGCACGCGCGCGCGTCCCCGTCGAGGATGAAGCGCATTTCGTCATCGAACAAAGAAGAAGAAGCAGAAGAAGAAGCGACTCGCATTTTTCCGAAACTGCGTCAAAGAATCGTTGGCGAATTACGCAACGAGGATTCCGGTGACGAATCGATTGGAATCGGTACGTGCGCGAGATAAATACCGAATACACCTATACATCGGTCCAGTAACGCACGAGCCCGGAGAATAGCAATACCGCATGCTTAATCGTCGGTCCGCGCGCTGCGCTGGTAATTGCTCGATCACGGGCCAGCTTCCAGCGGAAGCGGGAGACTCCGGATCTTCCGGTCGATTCTTTGTTGTCGTCGACTCCCTGCGGAATAGTCGAACCCCGCAGATCCGCGAGAAACGAGGATTTTCGGCTCGTTCAGCCAGCGCAGCGTCGCCGAGAAACTTCGTCGAGAACGTTTTGTGCACCGTTCTAATAAGTACAGACGAGTTGTACGCAAACTACCTGACCTTGTATTTTATCTTTCTCTAACGATCTAGCAAATCCATCATTGCTTTTCCACGAAAGTCTCCGATTCTGGTGTCAAACAAGCGAGTTAACTCCTTTTGGACATCTTGTCGTTTTGGAATTACTGGTTTCGCAAGGGGTTGTCTATTTAAATGATTAAATAAGCTAATGGATCCGCGAAATTACTAGACTGCGGACTTTAAGCATGCACGAGAAAAACGAGTAAGAGAAATTTGAAGTTGTACAAGGCTTAGAAGAATTAGAAAGTCTTGAAATCATTAGAGAAGAAGGTCTATTTGATTCCTACGTCTTTGAGACAATTTTTATGTTTCATAAATATCCGCACTCTATTCGTTACAGTACGAGAATGGAGATTAAATAAGCTTACGTTAGAGTATAATTAAGTTTACTTTCTCGGTATTTAACGCGACGCCGCGAAGTATTGGGTGCTATTTCCCATCGATGACGTATTTCCTTCCGTATTCATTGACGTCATTCTCTGTCCAGAAATAAAAAGGGAACAAAGACGTGAGGCAGAGACAATTGCAGATTCGAGATCGAAGCATAGATTCGATTGGAGTCGAAATAATACCGAATCGATGGATTTCGGGCGCGGGCCGAGAGAAGCGGCAGGGTAACGCCGACTCCTCGAAATATCGCAGACGTATAAAATTGTCGTGACGACGCTGGCGCATGCAAATAGAAAATAGAAACGAGTTTAGAAATAGATTCGCCAGTCGTCGGCCTAGAATTCGATCGGACGCGGCCCATCGCGACACTGTTTCGAGCCACTTGGAACGCTTCTCGTCTCGACGAACCCCCGCACACCCCCTCGCACGATCAAATATTTCTCAGACAGGAGAACATCCCGAAATTACGTCTCTGGGTCTTAATGAAACTTTGGGAAAGCGTAGATCTCGTTAAAATATATTTTTGGTAGTCATGGTTCGTATTGAACGGATGGAAACTGCACTCAAAGTTTGGGGTGCCATTTTGTCGTGCGTGTTGCAAATTATTAGAGTGTGGTTCCTTTTCCAAAAGCAAACTGTAATTATGTATAGACTGCGAATTTTATGCATCTATGAAGAGATTTCAAAAATTCAAAGATGTGGATATTTTTAATTTACTTGTAAGTACTATAAAATAATGTAAAACGGTCACTATCGGTGCTCCGTAAACCTAGTGTTAAATCATCCCCTCAACTCGAATCTGATTTCCCAGATATTCAACCGAGATAATCACCGCCAAACTTTGGGGGCAGCTTCGAAAAAGTGTAGAATATTTTTGCCAGATCTAGGTTCTCTCGAAGCTTCATCGAGGTCTAACGAACGTCACAGCTCACTTTGCCGAATGAGAGGAAAATTCGCACGCGCGGAACAACGCCGGTTCGTTCGTTCGTTCGATGATTTTCGCGACGCCAGCGAGCTCGTTACGGGAATTCGAAGGTATCTAATTAAACGATGAATAATACATTAGACATCGACGCGATTAAAAGCACCCTGTAGATGGCCTGCAAACGTAGTTACTTCCTTGAATGCGGCATCCTGCCGGGCAACTATTGACTGGGTAATTGACCAGTCGCGGTCGGCGCTCGCCGCCGCTGCAACGGACAATACTAACTCGCCCGCGACTTCCTTCCTACGTGGAACGAGCGAGTAAACGCGAGTACTACTGGCATCGTGTACAAACTGCCTGCGACGGGTAGTGGTTTCATTCATAAAGTCACGCGTTTAGCGGAGGAAACGTTCTTCGGCCGCGTTAACGAGGGAAACGCTTCGCGCGCCGTGGAGACCTTAAAACTTGCCCCCGGAACGGCTGCCTTGTTTCCGCCAGTGCATTACTTCGGATACTCTTCGACATCCTCCTTCACGGCGTTTCCCGTCGTTCGAGACACGCTCGATTCGGTGGCTGACTTCGGAGAAGAATACTAAAACGGTACCCAACCAAATGAAAAAAAGAATCGCGAGAATCCTTCGCTGGGTTCGAACAAGAATCAGTTCGTACATTGTAACATGATACTGCACTCGTCTCATACGTTGTTTCATACACATTTCTCTGTACGCGACTTTGCAAATTTATTCTTCACCCGTTTCTTCAACATAGGATTAGGAACAATGTCAATTTTAATTTTCCTCTAGGGAAATATAAACGATAAATTAGTTCTAATTATTTCAGATGCTAGTAAGAAGAAAATCGTCTCATCAAACTAAAATGTGTATAAAAAGCTTCTATACCGACGTGTTTTTCTGTTTAAACAAATTCAAGGAACGAGTACTAAAACATTCGCGTAATGCAATTCGACTGTAAATTTTCAATTCGTCAAAATATTTGTGACGCATAGAGAAAACATGTGCCGTTCAACAAAGTTTGAAAGCTCGATTGAAAGAAGAGAACGATTAAAGGGAAACGTAAGTATTGAAATTTCGGATTTAAAGTGTGCAAAATCGACGGGAGGGATGATCCAATAAAATTCCGGCAAGCGAACGTAATACGTGCAGTCTTGGATCTCGGTTTTCAAAGTGCGGTGACCCTTCAGGCTTGGGCGGAACTCCTTCGCTTCCGGTGCTGTTCCGTCGCTGCTATTTCTATATATAAACCCACACGCTTTTGTTGGCGTACACCTACAGCTGAAACGCGCCTATGTGCCACTGCCAAATGTCCCCGGCCCCGTGTGGAGGGGGACTTTGTCGTTGCACGGAACGATTATTCATTAACCCACTTAACGCGAAGGTTCGCCGTATGTTCTACCATAGCCTCCGATCGGTTGCGATCGAGCGAAACCTCTTTCCGAATTTCGAAACTGTGGAAACCCGTCCCGAGCAGACCCGTGGGAGATCATCTGCGAGATACGGATTTCCAAAATTCGTTTCCGAACGTCCGAGTACGAGAAGGAGCACTGACAATTGCTATTTCCTCTTCGATAACGAAATCAAGCGGCTGATCGTCGCGATTTTTTAACGGAGCCAACTCTTTGCATTTGGATTGGGCTTTCTTCGGATCAGCGATTTGAAATTTGTCATTAGGTTAGTGCAAACGTTCGTGGACGAATCCTTTTTCTATTTTCACACGAAATCGAACTTTTCGCAGTGACCTAATATTTAAGGGAACAATTGCTGAGGAATTGCAAGTACCAGAATTGACAACGGTAATTTCGTACTGACCTAATATTTAGGAAAATAATTGCCGAGGAATTTAAATCTTGCAAGTACAAGAATTGACAACGGTACTTTCCGGTTCTCCCGAAAGGGACAGCCGAGTGCAAAGAGTTAGAAGGTAACGAGGATAATGATACTCACTCGGAGGCTTCCGGCGAACGATGTGCTCCTGGATATCCTTGGTTTCCCATCCTGAGAACGTCTTCCTCGAAAAACTTTCTAGTGAGCGTGGTGGCGGATCGTTCGGCGATATTCGACGGGAAACGGTGCACCTGTCACCACGCTCTATCCGTATATTTGGCAAAGGTTCGTTGCAAGAGATAACGCCGTAGAAATTGACGTCTTCCTACGACTTCCGGCACACTATAGTTGGAGGTCGGCGATTACTTTTCGTCGAAAGTTCGTTGGCACGTGGGAACGGTGGGAGGACGGTGCCGGAGTGGAAAGGTCGGCCGCGACGAAGTAAATCGTTGGCAAAGAAAAAGTGCTTTTTCTCCCCGAGAGAAGCAGGATTTGAAAGTTTAAAGCCACCGCGGTGTCGTCGTGTGGTCGCTCTAACGTCGGTTCTAACGATCTTTCGAGACGTTCGTAGTCAGCGCCGTTTCCGACACGTGGCCGAAGGAGCAAATGAAAACGGAGCAGGGAAACAATGCGAAACGTCAGTGGGAAACGCACGACCGGAAGGGGACTCGGTCTAAACGGGATCCTAACAGGCACACGATGCTGCGACTGTTACGTAACAGCGCGCAAACGATGCACCGCACGTTTCGAAACCAGCCAAGAAACGGCACGCGAGAACTGGCGACGTTTTACGAACGGACAGGAAACGGTGAAAATCCAGTCGAGTCTCGAATGGGGAAACGAGGCGCAACGTTATCTAGGTACAGGAAGAAAGGCTGATACGGCGGAGCGACGAACGGTTCCGATTCCGGATCGGTGTGCGCAAACCACAGAAACCGGAAGTGAATTTGCCTCTCTCTCTTTCTCTTTTTCTCTCTCGTGTTGGAAACACTATCGTGGACGAGCTATTGTACCGTGGTTCCCCGTGGTCTGGATCGCGCGTCGCGACGATACTCGGCGTCGTTTGGTGTCGTCTCGTCGTGTCGCTTTGCGTTGTGTCGTATCGTGTCGTGTCGTGTCGTGTCGTGTCGTGTCGTGTCGCGTCGCACGTGCGCCACCGCATCGGAGACGCGCAGGGCAAAGTGCATCGTAAGACTGCTGACGGGTGCACCTCCGGCTTTCCGATGCAACGCGTCACCCCCTTGTCCCCTCGTTCTGCTCCCGCTGCCCCCCGAACCCCCTTCCTCTTTCACTCGACCGAACGTGCGCACAACGACGACCAACACACCACGTGACCATCCCCTTAACTTTAGCAGACCGATTACCGCACCGCTCGCGACCATAGTACTTTTCGTCTGTTTCCACGTCTCTCTCTCTCTCTCTCTCTCTCTCTCTCTCTTTCTCGGTCTCATCTGCCACACTTTGCCATCCTCTCCCGCCTTCTCGATCCACGTCGTCACCTTTTAGCATTGTTGGACAACACTTTCGATCGCGCAGATGCGTCTCCGTTTCTCCGTCCGATATTTTGGACTTGAGAAGGCGATAAGCAAACCGATTACTATAGAACTGGTGATCATAGTTCTTTTCATCTGTCTCTCACTCTGATTTGCCGCCCTTTGAAACCGCATCCTTTCTGTTTTCCGATTTCCTTTAAGCCAGAATAAAGTCCCGTATTTTTCAATATTTAGCCATTGGAGGGAATTGTAAAGACATGTAATAATCTTTCTTTTTTCCGAGAAGAGTCCCTCTTCGATTTCCAACGACAAAGAAGCAATCTCCGCGACCGTAAAGTAAATCACAGCGCAATCGTTTAATAACAATTGAAACATGACGAAAATAATCGCAAATATATGAAATCCAATGCAGGTAACGTTATACTAAAAATTGCATTTTCTCTGGTACAGCCGATAGGAACTCACTGTTACAGGGCCCGTCTTGCTTCCTGTCTGCGCCGAGTCTTTCACCTGCCGCCCTTTGGCACCCTCTCCCACCCTTTAGGACCCCGGTCTCGTCACTTTTTACCAATGTCGGACAACACTTTCGATCCGGCGAACAGTTTCGATCGCGTCCGCGTCGCCTAGGCACGCGGTTCCTTCCCTCTCCGCGTCTGTCCAACAATTTTTCGGCTCGAGAGGGATATTTGTATTTTTCAGCGGTGGTGCTCTCCGGTTCGATGCACCGTCTTCCTTTATCCGCACGACAGCAGATAGTTCCCGTCCCCGTTCGTCCGACACGGCGAGGAAGGAAACTCTCCCGGTCTCTCTTCCACAGGAATGTTCGCCAGCCTCTCCTCTCTCCTCTCCCGTCCCGGAGCAGCAGCGAGTGCGCTCCTCGTTGCACCCGTTGCACGCTGGCTCGTTGCATTCTGTCGAGCACTGCGTCATTTCTGTACGGTGTATGATTCGTTCTCTTTCTTCCTCCGTCCCCCCCCCTCTCTCTTTCTTTCTCTTTTCCTTGTCGTCCGTTCATTCCGGCGTGCTCCGTCTCCGTCCCGGCTCCGGATACCGATGCGTCTCCCGCTCTCTCGCTCTCTCTTTCTCTCTCTCGGCCAACATCCCCACCAGATTCGGGTCGACTCGTTGCACCGGGAAACCGAGAGGTGCAGCCGTCCTTCTCGCTCGGCTCCATTCATGCCTCGACTCTCTTTGGGTTATGCAACTTCGCCGCGAGACGCGAGACGAGGGGTTGCGTCGTCGGTTGCGCCGATACTGCACACTCGGTGCACCGAATCTTACCTTATGGAAAACTTGGCCGACTACCGTGGCCCGACATCCCTGCGCCCGGTGTGTGCATCGCCATTTATTTTTCCTTCCATTCGATATGTCCTCGTCGATCGACCGATCGAACAGATCAATTTTGTCCGCTCTGTAAGTAGCTGCTTTTTCAATTCGATCTCTCTTTGTCCCTCGCCACGTTTACCGAGCCCGGTCGTGCGCAGTCCTGCCACGTTCGCCGAGTCTCCTTTTACCATTCTCACACCCGGTGCATCCATATCGCAGTTACTTTAGTCGATTTAATACTCGTTTCGAACGCCATTCAATCAAAACGATCGATTTTCTGTAGTTTATAGGTGCTTTCCAATTTGATCTCGCTCTTTGTCCCTTATTCCTTCGCTGATAATAGTTGAGCAATTTTGATACGCTCCCTGGGTCCTTCTCGACCCGTTGAACTATCGTTTTTTGACCTTATCCTACTTCCAACGTAAGGGAATTATCCATGTGTACAATGATATGTATACATACATGATTCTCTTATGTTAACACGTTATCTACCAGCGATTATTTCGTAATTTCTTAAAGTCTACGAATCCAGTACGTCAGCCATCAAGTACTATTTCGAACGTCAATGCTGAGTTACAACCATTAACAGATTGCCGATCTTTGTGCAGAATAAAAATTGTTTGCATCAACTGCAGAAGACAGGATTTAACACTAGAACGACTGAGCAATAAATGTGACAAGACTGTGCCCATTCAGACTTCATACAACTTTTATTGTAATATGTGCTTCAATGAAGAGGTTCATTAAAAAATTTCCGATGAAAACATTTTTACAATTTCAGTAATTGTAAAAGAAAAAATTAGGAAGCAGTCATTTTGACTGCTCCGGTCGTTCTAGTGTTAAATAAACCTCTATTTCTTATTTTTGGCAACCTCGACAAGTTCAAAATAACGTAACAGTATCATTGACTTCTTCGAATATTTTTACTACATTGACTGATGAATATTTTATAAATGCATAAAAATCTGAAGTCTTCTCGAAGAGAATTTTTCCGAATGTTTGCATTATTTCGACGGCGGCGGTATTACGTTACCGATCCGGATAGCACGTTCGCGAAACGCGTTCCGAAACGTTCTATGGACCGGATATCTGGGCGAGGAACAGTCAAGGAATTCTTCTCAGTTTCCGTAGAACGGTCGTGAGCCGTACTCTTTTCATATTCTTTATTGCGCTTCGTACAAACAAAACGGTAAAGTGTTTTTCTAGCAGAGAAAGGTTTCGCAATGTGTGAAACGGTCTTAGTTAAGGAAACATGGTATTGCATATTCCACGAACGCTGGTTTAATATAAACCAAAGGGAGAATTTCCATGGATCCCGAACAGCAACGACGCCCCTAACACGATATCGCCGAAGCAACGGCCAGGAATAAAAGTCGTTCTTATAAAACGTTTTTCGAACACCGGAATTCTCGTTCTCGATCTTTTATCTTTAGGCTGCTGCCTCCTCGATACCGTCGCGTTTTCCATCGTTCTCGCGCGGTTCGACGCGCGACTCCATCGCGTAGAAATCGATCATGTACGAAAATACAGTCTATGCATTTCAGAGGGCAGTTTCACGAGGACACAGAAGCGTGGCGGGTTTCGACGACGCTGCGCGCGATAGTTGCAGCGTTTTCACATTGTCCGGTTGACAAATGAGCGCTAGCCGTCCACCGGCCGGTGTAATGCTCGTTATTCTTTCTGCCATGCAATTTGGATGATGCTCGATCCGTTCAAGCGTCACGGCCTTCGCAGAAATCCAGAAAATTGCCTGACGATCATGCTTCTTTCGCGGCAATGTTACGACGGTGCGACAGCGATCAACTAGTTAATTAATCGAGGCTCCGAACGAGCTGCAAAGCTTATACCATAAATTTAGTGCACGTTAACAGAACTTACGAGTGTCGACAAAATCCGCATGAATGGCACTTTTAACACGTTCGCAACCAACATTTGATGCAATGTACAGTGAATTCTCGATATATGTCAACAACACGGGTCTTACCGTGTTATGTTTACACTCCTCGACGTCCGAAACTTCTCGTGCTTCGCTGCCCCTCACGGAGTATACCCTGCGGTAGTGGGGATAATTCTGCGACGTTTATCATCCAGGCCTTGGCAACATATACAGAGAAATCACTGTACCTACGTTATTTGAAATAATTTAGCTGAAAAAAATCCGTAGACTCACTGTGGCCACACTGCGGAACGTATGCAAAATAAAAATTGTCCAAGTGAAAAATTAGTTTGACTGTTTTATAACAAACTGCCAGATTGTGGACGTCACGTATCTGGTGGCGCCGAACGTGTTAAGCAGTAATTAACAGTTTATCCACTGTTTTTGTTGTTGAGGCTCTCTGGTGCTAGACGCGTTCCATTTGAATTGTTTCGCTAGCTTTTCGTATCTAAGCATTTCTTTTTACCGTTTGATCCACCAAAGAAGCCTCGACGATTAGTCTCTTTTGGAAGACGATTAAGTACCTGCCGGTAAGTAAAGTGTCGTCGACCCCGTGTGACGTTGAAAAGAAACAAACAGTGTGAAAACGCAGTTGCGTCGCGTGGAACGTACGTTCGTGCACCGATACGTCGTGGTATCGATCTCGATCGACAGGGCAGACATTCGAAAGGTGCGTGTAACGTAATAAATATATGCGTGCACTTACCCGGTTCTATGCTCGAAGCAATAGCGTGCGACCTCGAGATGTCATTCTCTTTTTTCTCTTTCTCTCTCTCTCTCTCTCTCTGATCGGCCAATTTCGAAGAAGTACGTTTAAGAAAAGTATAAGAGGAATCGCGCTCGACGATGTTCTCCGGGAAAATCGTGACGACGCGCGTTGAAATGCAAATAATTGGACTCGACGAGCTCAACGAGCGCCGCTATTCTCGGCGCTAAATACTGCGCGCGCGCGTGTGTGTGTGTGTGTGAGCAATTCTCGAGGAGAACCAATTTTTCAGGAAACGTGGCGATTGAATTTCGCTGTTCGACAAGCGGCAGTGGTTGCTGCGGCGCGTCGCTTATAGTTATCTACTGTTTCTGTTTTTTTTTCTCTCTTTTTTATTTCTGTTCAGACATAGACACATATTTATATATATATGTCTATATTCGAGGAATGATCGATTACCGATTCCCGATGAAATCGATGAAGAGGGCGCAATTACTTCGCGATTATCTCGACGCTGTACGGGAATTGTAATACTCTAACGGCGGCGACGACTATCGATGCGCGCGGCGCCTGTGCTGCAAACTGCAAACTGCAACGATGATGCATTGACCTCGACGGTTTTCGCGGGGAAAACCGCGGCCAAGCAACCGTTCCCTGAGAGAGAACCGATTCCAATGTCCGATCGATGCCTGCGACGCAGATGCTAAACGTCTAAAACGTCGCCGAAGGTCGTCGTCTCGTTGATCTAATTGACTCCTGCGCGGCCGGATCAACGAAGTCTAGATTCATGGAAGACACGTTTCGATAGTTCGATGACGCGAGAACACGCGACGATCTGTGTATCTCGTTTCACCGTCGCAAAAACTCGATCGGATATGTGGAATCGGCGGATCCTGGGGATCGAGATCCAAAACGCGAGAGCACACACGGCGCGCCGCAAGAACGATTTAGGATTTCTCTGATTGACGAGCTTTGCGGGAATCTAGATCCCACGCGGATTTAGCCTAATCCCACGTCTAAGGACATCATTACCAAGAACCCGACGATCGCAGCCCAGCTGGCCAGCTTGCCATTCCCACTGCAATCAAAAAGCAATATAAACGTTTTCATTCGAGGAGGAACAGCTAACAACGAAGACAGACATGCGTTTGTTGGAGACACCATGGGTCCAGGAAGGGGTGCAGACGATTAGTATGTTAGAGGATGTAAGACACTTAAATAATGGTAGGAGTGAGGACTTTTTATTGTGTTTCTGTTACGCAGCGCCCTAATTATCTAGCTTCTCAAAAAATCTCAAGTGGTTTGGCACAATTTTGAAAAGGTTGTTCGAAATTAAATAACGTTTGATCAATTAAATGATCCAGACATATCAATCGTCTATGAACGAAACTTTTGGTCTTGTTCAGCAATATTTTTTGTAGAAGAAAAATATATAGTATTGTCCTATTACTTGTGATAGAACAGAGTTAGTTAGATATGTATTTTACAGAAGAACAGTATTTGCAGTGCCGCCAGCCGGAATCAATTGCACTTGAACAGAGTTCTGAGTTAAGTAGCATTTTAGTCGAAATTCGGCAGCCTTCCCTCTATAATTTCGTCCAGTTATACAATTGACGAAGCAGGAAGCGTCGGGAGAGCAAGCCGGAGGAAAGAGAGCATCGGAAAAGTTCGGATCGGCAGTCGGTCCGGGATCGTGCGGTGAACAATGTTCGGGAAGGAGAGGAGCATCGGCACGGCGCGAAATAAAGGGGGTTTCGCGGCTCAAGTATGAATCAAGCACACACGTACGTATCATCTATACGGCGAACACATACGCGAACCGGCGGGGTACCCGGTATTGCACGTCACGGCTTGTTGATTTCGTAAATTATACACGGCCATCAATTTTAACGGCCGGTGAAATGCGCTGTTGTGTTTCGGTGGGCGTTCTACCACATCAATCATATCCGCGCGGTAAATACCTGCTTTCGGTATGGCGCAGAAATTTGTATTTTTATTAGCCATTACCCGGTGTCTCGTCGCGCGCGCTCACGATCTCCTCGTCCCCTTCGATTTGTCGCGATCAGTCCCGACGCCCGCGGAGAAATTGGAAAACGATTTCGTCGAACCAATTTCTCGGCCTCTTTCTCTCTGTGTGTACCCGCGAATTATCCGATCGACAGGGTACACGACTTATCTCGCGAACGGAAGCCAAAGCAAACTCGTCCCCTTCGTCGGACGATGATCGCCCGTCTACCCGAAGGAAAGTAGGCGCTTTTAACTGGAATACCACGAGCCTCCGCGCCGGCGAGCAGGCATTCCTTTTCACCGAGCACAGAGCCATGCAAATGACCGACCTCGGTTCTAAGAATCCAAAGGCCTCCGAAACTAGCCGACGACCACCGGGGAAAAATTCGATTCCGAAACACCGGGAACCACTCTCTTCCCCTCGGAGACCAACCGGCCCCACGACTTTCGCGGACGGTCGTTACGAAAACTAGACGATTCCCGGATCTCGCAAACTTTCTCTCGTCCTTGTCCCTTCGCGTCTCTCTCAACGATAGAGCCCGGTTCCGATGCTGGGCGGGGAAATCGCTCTTGGAAGGGCCACTGTGGGTTCTAGGGCTGCAATACCCTCGCGACAATCTTTCAAATGGGCCCTCGTTTTTTCGAAATATCAACTGTATGTCGGTACGGCCCCGTGACCACTTGACTGTAGAATGAAGGAGCGCATAAAGAACTATGTTTGAATCCCACCTGTATTTATTCTTTTTCTTCTCTGCTCTTTAATCCATATTTTTGAAGAGTTAAAAGAATTTGTCAATGTAAGATGAGTATTCAAATTGTTCGCTAACCCTTTTGATGTAGAGCATAGTGAGATTAGTAGACTGCGGATTTTATGCATTAATGATAAAAAAGGAGCAGATAAAATACAAACCAGTGTTGATATTTAAGACATTTAAAACTACTGGTGTATTATTTACAACCCAATGGATTTATTACGAAAAGAAATTAATACAGTGACTACTCGATATGTGTCAGCAGCAAGGGTCTTGCCAGCGTCATGTATCGTCCAGAGTTATGTTTACACTCCTGGGCGTCCGAGGCCTCTCGAGCTTCGTAGCCCCTCACAAGGTATACCCCGCGGTAGTGAGGATAATTTCGCGACGATTATCATCCAGGCTTTGGCGACATATATAGAGAAATAACTTAAAACTAATTCAGAGAATTTTTATAGTGCATAAAAATCCGCAGTCTAGATTAGAAATCATTCTGACTGGCAGGATCATTTTTGTCGTTCGCAACTGGTATTGTAGAAATAGCTTGACTTTTGTTCAATGAGATCACGAAGCTTTTAAAGATGACTACGGCCCTGTTCAGAGATCGATGAACGATCGAAGGACCTCCGGTGTCATGGCAAAACACACCTGGACGACAAGATTGCCTTTGGGAGTCTCTTTGTCCATCGTTGGGCTCGAGATTTAGGAAGCGAAATTTTTGAAAAACGTCGGACCGTTCAGAACAACGAGGGCTTAGCACCCCTAGGCGTTCGGGCTAACTGGCAGCCAGCTTGGCCAGGCTCTCGAAGTTATCCGCGCGAGTGGATCCGCTCGTGGATCTCTCCGCATTTGCCTTTCCCCGAAGAAACTTGGTCGCCGGCCCGCTAAACCAGAAAGCAAGGCGAACGTTGGTATTGTATAGTTTCTTCCCTCGATCGGTCTCTGTCTCTGTCGCTCTCTTTTGGAAAAGACCTCGCACGGCTGTCGCGGCAACGAAAGGAAAACAAGGAAGGAAGAAACGAGACCTGGGCTAGAAAGAGCGAAAGAAGCCCGGCGCGCGGTCTTGGAGGTCGAGCAACGGTTCGCCGGTGCAGGGGGGATCCCATTTTCACTTTTGTGTTTTCCGGGGTCCCCGGGAGGGTTCCCGAGGGAGCGGGCCTCGGTCTACTATCTCAGGAGCGTCGCGCTGTTGCGTACGGTACACGAGTACACACGGGTATCCGGGCAGGGCGGTTAGATCGCACGAAATACAAAAGAAGCCAATTATAATGACAATGCGCGTTCAGCTAGACACCGTCGGGCCCTGGGAAAGAAATTCGCCACGTCCGTTTTACCGACGCCGCGCGCTAACTACACTCGCTCGCTACGCCGTCACGCGCCATTGTACCGTAATCGGTCCCGAATACGTCGGCATGTATAGGTATACCGCCACCGACAGACATACTACTCGTGGCCTTTGGCAGGCAACGAGCTCGCGAAACCGATCAAAATTCGCGCCGATGAGGATGGAACGGACCGGAAACCAGGAAGCCGCGGGACAATCAACGCGTTTCTAGGATCTTTCTGCGAAACAAACATTCTCTCATGGCGATACTTAAGAAACGAAAGTTGCGGGAATTGTTCCAGTAGTCAACCATTTTGAGTTCTTCCACTCTCTGGCTAAAAATGGGAAAAGCGAAACTTTGGAAACATGCAGTTAAATTCAAAGACCACGATTCTTCGTAACAAATGGTATTAGTAATATCAAGTTACGTTGTCCCAAAAGTTCATTTCGTTTTCGGTCGGTACACAAAATGGAGAGAATACAGTATTTACACTTTATCTACCGGTAGCCTATTAAAAGAATGTTCAATAATTGTACTATACCAAAAGGAAACTTGAAAATAGTTTTATAGATAATAATCCTAAACAAAATTACTAGATTCTTGTACTGGAAGTGACTTGTTGGTTCAGGATTAAAATGGCTATTACTGTTGAAAGATCTATAATCGCCAGTAGATAACACGTTAAGAAAGCAAATGGCATGGTTAGAGGAAGGTTAAGAAATAACAAAACAGATGATCGCGTTATTATACAACGATATAAAACGTGTACATTCCGAAAAATGACTTTTGGGACAATCTAATGCAACTCATGCAATCTTCTTTCTTTCCAGATGATGGTTTTAGTAAGCGGAAGGATTTAGGGAGACATAAACTGAATTACGGGGAATTTCCATGGACCTGCCGATGAACGGTCGAGGTTGCATAATGTTCTACGTACTCCGAATGCGCTTCCGGGACAATGTCGTCGATCACCACGTAGATCATTGCACCGGCCGCGAAGGCAAGTGCATAAGGCAGCGCAGGTTCAGCGAGCGAGACTCCGGCTGCACCAAGGACGCCGGCGAGAGGCTCCACCATCCCAGACAGTTGGCCGTACCAGAAGCTCTTCAGGGTGCTAATTCCGGCGGCCTGAAGCGGCAAAGACACCGCCAGTCCTTCCGGGAAATTTTGGATGCCGATGCCGATCGCAAGGTTTCTGCAACAAAAGCGTAGAACCGGCCGTGCTCAGGCGTTACCTTAATTTTACAGTTAGGCGAGACGCGACAACTTGAAAACGACCACCGGCCTACCCAGGCTAGACCAGCCCGGGGACCGATAAGAATAAGAATAAAACCAAGGTGAGTCCGCGCGAGCCAAGTTGCACGGTTCTTCTCCCCGGTCGCGGTCGCGGTGAGTTCTTGAAACTGGTTGACGGCTTCGACATTCTCGAGATTTTTCCATCTGCCGCGAGCTGTTCGAGCCGCGGAGCTTCCTAGGCGAACGATCCGATTTCGCCAATCTATGCTTGAACCGTTTCAGTATTTTCCCGGCGAAAAGATCTATATTTTGAATAATGTCTTTGTTAAACGAAATTCGGTAATTCGATAGTAATCTGCAAGGTGTAACAATCCGTAGATGATTTTATCAAATTTTTCGCGAAAGGAGAGACGGCGTTTTTTCGAGATGCTCCTGCGGTGAGTTAGAGGGAGGCCTCGGTGTTTCACATAACGGCCCCGAGGCTCTTCCTAGGGTTAATGGCGAAGCCAGCTCGGACCGTGAACAATTTATTGCCGGGGCATTTTAATTCATGAGCGCGGCGGCTCTCGTCCTGGACGCGCAAAAATCCCATCGATCGCGCGGCGGTTCGTCTTTTCCAATGGAAATGCGACGGCCGTTCCTTGTCCTATCCGATCCGTGTCCACTGGCTATACGGTTTTCCACGGGACTTGGTCGGCCGATCGGCCGATCGTGATCCACGGTTCAAGGATTAATACGCCGGAGCATAATGAAGAAAGCCCAGACAGACTGAACGAAAGAAGCCGAGAAGAGAGCGGGGAGGGAACGCAGGAGAGCGAGCCACGCAGCAGGTGAATGAACCAACACGATCGTGTACGTACACGTAACACTAGAGTGCAGACAAGACACATATTGCACCGGCCCCTTTCGAGACTTTTAAATCGCGGGCCTCGGACTTCGCTCGCCGCTCTTCTCGATCTTTCGGACTCTCTCCTGCGGCGAGATCTTGCCTAGAGATCACAGGCAAAAAAGGATCCGACGCTGAACGTATCCCGAGAAATGTATTCCATTATTTTCTATCGTAGCATCTTCCAATAATTTGAAACTAGCCACTCCGTGGTACGGTTTAGAGAAGTTTAATTTTGAAAAGATCGTCATGCTCTTTCATGAGAAAGCTACGCGGTAGGTTCTTGCGTACGATTCTGCAGACTCTTCAAAAAACAATGGTACACTTTTTGATTACATTACGAGCAGTTAAATATATATAAACTTCTTTTCCGATTCTATCGGATATTTTTCAATGTCTGTTGACAATTAAAGCCCAGAGGCGAAATTTAACTATACCATATGATAGAGCGGGTCTTCGTCTTACGAAAGTATGCTACATTCACGGTCAGAAGAAGAACCGTGCAAATAGAATTTCGCTATAACATTGTCGATTAACAAAATGAAACAGAACTATATATCTCCAGAACTAGCTAAAACTAGCTAAAACTAGGTATCCACGACCAATATTTCGTACACATTATAAGGAGCTTGTACACTATTTTCCTACAAAAGCTCGTCGAAGTCTGGCAGTCGGGATACTTCCGTGTAAAACGTCACCGGTGACAATAAAGAGAGGGAGCGCGACGTGCGGAATTTCCCGATGGTCTTCCCGGGCCAGGAGATCGCAAATCGACCGACAAACGATCGATAGCTGGCACACCGTAAGCAGCAGGGGAAACGGTACCGAGATCTGCCGGCGAAGACAGACCCGTCCGAATGAATGGCTGTACACGATCCGATACCAGGTAAACTCCGGGGGAACGAGGGAAAAACGTTCGGTTCAGGCGGCAGGAATGCGGTAACTAAGGTCTCGGACGACCTAGCTTTCGTCGCGCGAGCCAGAAGGATTCACGGAGAGTCGCATAGACGGAATTTAATTCAACAGATACCGGGGAACGGAGGAGAGGAGAGGAGAGCCGAGAGGCGAGACGAGTGGAAGAGGAAAAAGAAGGGCTTGGAAAAAGTAACACGTCGCTGGGCGAAAAAATTGAGTATACTCGGAAGGTAAATGCTCGTGCTCGCGAGCTCGCGCCGGTGGTGGATAGAGAGCGAGAAGAAGGAGTAGGGGTCGACGAGGAAGCAGAAAAAGGTTGGATCTCGACGTTGAAGACATTAAGCGAGGTGTTCCGCGATGTTACGCGGAGGATCGTCGATCGACGAACGGTTAGAATTTCCAAGGAACAATAGATCAGCGGGGCCCGGGCTGGCAGCAAGGGAACGGCGTTGTGGCGAGGTGGCCCCGAGCAGGTGAATGAATGACGCGCGATCCGAGGGCCCTCTCCTCTCTTCCGACCGAGGATCGCCGGTATAGGTCGCGCTCTCTCTCGTATAGGGCCCCCGAAGAGAGCACATGGTATGTCATGTGCCCCGCGCCGCAGCGCGGCTCCGCTCGGCTCGACGCGGAGCGGAGCGGAGCGTGTAGTGCGTTATTTCATGGGACGGCATCGTCGTCGCATTCCTATAGCATCGAGGTACATAAGTGGTTGTACAGTTAACCCGTCGGGTCCGGCTGTTCGCCAGTTGCGCCAGGGGAGGTCACCCGAGTTCCGAGAATGATCTCGTCCCCTTCCTCCACACCCTGGGCTCTTCACCTTCTTACTTTTCTTTCTTTCGACCGACCGAGAGCGCGCGCGCCGCGTCCTTCTCCCTTGATTCTCCTTGCTTCTGGTCCTCTCTTCTTTTCTGATCTGAGCTGCGCGGCTGATGCTGCTGCTTCTGCTCTTGCTGCTGATGCTACAGTGGTGTTGCTCCTGTCCAACCGACGATCCTGCCGGCCGGTTTCTTTTCCTTTCCGAGTTCTTCTTCTGATTTCCACGGTCAGGGTCGCTAACTCCAGTCGTCTGCCGTGCTACCAGACAGCCAGGCTGACGACCAGGAGCTGCCTCGTCGCTTCCGATCGCGAGAAGGCTCACTCGAACGTTTCTTCAAGGCTCTGTCTCGATTTTGGTGGACCCGGGACTTATCTTTGCCTTTGCAACACGATCACAATCTAGCAGTACCTATCTACTTGTTTTTTTTTTGGGGGGGATGTTACTACTTTCGGAGACAGGAGGATTGCCTCTAGGTGTATCTTCGGGGATAAAATAGGAAATAGATTACAGATTCTCGAATAGATATCGGAACATCTAGGAGGATGGTCAGGCATTTTTCCAAGTACAGACATGTTTACTGTATTTTTCTCTCGATACAGACATACCGATGCTATCATCCGATTATCCAATGTGGCTGGCTAGAGCCTGAAGATTACAGCGGATTGTATGCATTTACGACAAAAATGCGTAATTGTAATTTAAAACAGTGAAAACGTTGGAAGAACTTAAATACCTATAAAATAATAGTCGTCTGATGTCTGAGGAGTCCTTCCTCCCCGAACGGGAGGAATTGAGGGAAGTTGTGAATATTCGCTCCTGGACGTGTGCAGTCCGGGAGAAAGTATCGAGTGCTCGACGCAGGATCCTCCGCGAGTGTTCGAAGAGGTCCGTCTCCAAGGGACACGAATCCTCCATACTCTCATTCCCCTTTCTACGAAACCGAACGCTCGCGAGAATCGATGTGGAACAAACCCGGCAGCGGTGGCTCGCCGTTTCCTAGGCGCGTTGATAATAAAATTAACAGTTTACGAATGATTATCTCGATTGACGCGCGTGTGCCAAAGCGATGTTTGAAAAACCCATTAGCCGTTATCTTCCTTTCCTCTTTCCACCATGCCGCTCTTCTCCAGATTAGAAAGCATTTATCGTAGGAACGACTCGGCAAAGTCCTCTTCCTCAAAGATTTTGCAAACCCAGAAGAAGGGAAAGGGTACAAAGGGTATAGGTATTTCCCCATCGATTTCAACGACCTTGAAGTATGTTGTTCGACTTCTTTAGGTTGGGTTTGCTGGTCCCAAAGGTTAGCTCCTAAACCAGATAGGTCTAGGAATTCCGCGCGAGGGCGTCGCGCAGTCTCGAGCCGAAAATCGAAGATTTCTCTCCGGTCCAGCAGCGGAAGAAAGAGATCTTACCAAACTGGTTGGTACCCATAAAAAAAGTAGCACGCGTGTGTTTTGGTTCCCGTAGTCAAACTCGTATCACGGTCACACCGTTATACACGCGTATTCGATCACGCGGACAGCCTAGCATGGTGGTCCCCGGAGACCACGAACACCATAAAAATTCGCTTTGTTGACGAAACTGAGGAATCGGACCCGCCGAATGCTTTCCTTCCCTTCTGCTCTGTCAACTAGTCCTTCGTTCGAGAAGAATTTACAAACACTACAAAATTCGAACGAAAACGCGTTGACGGTATGCATAAAAGTTCTCGTGGAACATCTAATCTCCCTTAAAATGAGGGAGGATAGTGCGTAATATAGGGGAAAGTAGCCTAATGTGTACCGTATGTCCTGGAAAAGAAAAATACTTGCAGCGTTAAAAATGACTGTCACAAAATTAATTCCACGAAGTATCAAACTGTAGCTAGATTATAGTGTAAGAGCTTCATTATCGCCAGCTAATCATTGCTATTAATAACGCGGATCGCTTCTACGAATACAATAAACAAAGCTTCCGTGAACGCATAAAACACGCGCGACAGTCGACGCGTTAATGGTTTAGCTATATAGCATATCTTTAAACAGAAATATATTTACAGTGCTATTAATGCCAAGCTAATAAGTCAAGTAAGCTGCTATTAAGTCCAACTCGGGTTCAAACTTGGCCGCTTTCTCCCGGACTTGTAACTTAGATATTCCCGATTAGAATTTGTAAGAGCCTAAGTGAAGTCACAGTTGGAGGATGATTTAACGAAGGAGCTCGAGGAAGGATGAGAGTGTGCTAAGAAGCAACAAGAGTCAAGGGTGAAATCGCCGGCTAGCGAAAGATTTCTGAACTGGATACAGGAGGTCGCCCGTCAATGTCTAACTTCGATGCTAAATGACACGTCGGTATACAACAGTTCAACTTAACGGGCTATCGAACGTAACAGCACACTTCGGCCGGTCTGTGCACCAACATGGCGTCCCCGGGTGGCTTCGTTGAACGCACAGCGGTCGCCATTTTGCATTCCATAAGGCCGCGGTTGTCCTTACGTGGCAACACCTATCCTCGCGCTCGTGGCCGTGCAACCGACCTAAAGGATCGTAAATTACTTTCCCCGAGATCCTCCGTACAAATACCCGAGGATCGTCGACTGTCCTCCGACGACGATCGGAATCCTCTCCCGAAACCTCGATTTTACTTTTCTTCGGTTCCTCGTGAAAATACTCTAACTCGCTGTGCTAAACTTATTTTCAACCGAAGGAACCGGCGATGGCGGAAAAGTGGTCTTTGTTTCCAGAATGTCAAAATCCAGGCAAAGGAGAAGCGTCTCTGCAGATGACACTGCTTTCCTATAGCTGCAGATACACTAGCAAGTAACTTGCGATATTTCTTGCGTGTGTGGATACATCTAGTTGAACCGGCTTCGTAGACATTATCTTAACCCACTGCTTTACTTCTGAATCTTTAGGGTTAACCGACAATTTCGATACTTCAAGTCAAAATAGACTTGGGAGTCGCTCACGCAAGAAATATCGCAAGTTACTTGCTAGTGTATCTGCGCCGTAAGCGTCTTTGCAGAAGGTCTGTGCTTCCCTAACGAAAGTTCGAGCGTTTCCTTACTGTTCGATTGACTAACGAACGTTGCCCGTTGTAGTGCCAGTTTTCTACTCAGTCGTTATTCTCGATTTGCAACGTGATCAACGTGACAAAGTAGGGGACCAGCGGTGATCGGCCAGCGTTTGTTGGCGAGCAGGACAATGCGAAAAGGTATCCAGTTAGGGTAACCGCGCATCCGCTAGGCTGAACTCTATCGATTTCGAGGTTGGCGGAACCAGCGTGCAGCGCGGCAGCCTGGCAGCAAAATTCGATCGGTCGAGATACCATAACGAGGACTTCTTCTCGGTGTGTCGGGTCGGCTTCTAAAGGAAGTATATCGGCCGAAGAGTAGGAGGAAATCAAGAAGGAGGAAGAGAAGCAAAAGGACGAGGAGGAATGGTCCTGGAGGAAACACGAAGAATCTCTCTCTCTCTCTCTCTCTCTCTCGGTGGGACCGGCCACGCGATTGGTGAACCTGAAAGATACAGATAGAGATAGACGAAGGATAGTGATAGAGACAGAGTGAAAGAAAGAAGGAGAGAGAGAGAGAGAGAGTGAGAGAGAGGGAGAGAGAGAGAGGGACGGTATAAGAGACGGAGCTCCGGCTGTTAGGTGTGTGTCCTTACACGAACGTGTACGCTCGGAACACGCGTTCCGTATACACATGGTTCGTTAAAAAGAGAGATGCGCGACGAGAGACAAGCGTACACGTAGCCGAGCCGGGTCTGTGTGAGAAAAGCCGAGGAGCGAGCGAGAGAAATGGGGAGAGAGAGAAAGGGTTGGAGGGGAAAAGAGAAAAGAGAACAAGAGAGAAAGAGAAGCGAAGGAGGGGGTGCAGAGATAAGAGAGTGAGGAGAAACGAGAGAGGGAGTAAGGAATGCATGGGAACGAGGCGCAAGCGGGCCGACCGCGATTTGCCCGTCCCGCATTCCGCCAACGCCAAGGCGAGCTCTCCGGCTCTTCTCGGCTCCGAGTCCCGAGGCCACCAGCCACGGCCTAACACCATAAAATCATAAGACCAAGATCAACCCCGCTACTCTTCTCTCCATTATCTCCGGCATCGTTGCGCTCGCGCGCCTCTCTAATGTCAAATCTCCTAAATACGCTCCATAATCGAAAAGCCTCCAACCGTTCGGCTCCTTGCGTCATTGTCCCCTTGCCCTACAACGTCGAGTCGGACCCGTCGCGAAGAATTCGACCAGAATCTACTAAAAGTGTACTGTCGCGAAACCATACATCCTTTTCAATGGAGTATGCTTCGTCAAAAGTTGAACCGAATTCCAACTGCAATCGTTAATAGCGATAAAATAGATAACTAGCAGTTATGAGAAAATGTGTGAGTGAAATTTGAAATATTAGAAGAGTTATAGGATATCTAACTCTGTTGAAGAAAGATGGGAATTGTGATTCCCGTATTTTGCATAAAGATCCGCGTTCCAGTAAAAATGAACTCCCAGCGTTCCCAAATTCGATACTCATTGAAAGACTGCCGAAAGTACCGCTCGATGAAAACCGTCGGGTTTAAGTCGGCCCGGTCGCGAACCTCGCCGAATAAAATTTCGGTGTGGATGCGCATGCAACGTAACAAGTTCCCATCTTCAGGAAGCGAAAGAAGTCCTCGGATACAAAGAAAATCGCGGAGCGAGGGTTTCGAGCAGGTGGAGCCGTTTGGAAGAATAACGTTTCCGTCGCGTCGCGGAGACCGTTAGATGCACCGGCGATCGGGTTAGGTTCGCAATTAGGCGATCAGGCTAAGTATATCGGGAACGGCGTGTCCAAAACCGACGCGACACGATTTCGTAAGACGGCGGTATGCGTTTCTATGCAGAATCGGAGCTGCGGAGGACATACATAGTTGGAACGTTACACGTGCGTTTCGCCTCGCACATCGCCTCGGCATCGCGCATCGGCTCGGATCGATACTCGCCTCGGATGCATATTGAGCTTGATCTCGTCATTAATTGCGACGCATTCCGCGGTAAGAAGGCTCGGTGAATCGAGGACACGTTCGCGGGAGCGAGATTCCGAAAGCAGGTGTCCACCGCGGTGAGCCGAGAGGAGAGCTGAGAGTCTCGAGCCGAGCCGAGCCGAGTAGAGGCGAGGAGGAACTTCGCTTCGACGCGGACAAGGAAGAAAACGGGTAGGCGAGCGAATAGCCGAGCGGGTAGCAGAGAGAGAGAGAGAGAGAGAGAGAGAGAGAGAGAGAGAGAGAGAGAGAGAGAGAGTACCCCGGCTCTCTTGCTGCTACCGGGGCCCACCGGCCACCGGCATCGGTCTTTTCCCTCTGCCCGATACACCATTGATTTGCAAAGAGTCGCTAGTTTGTCGAATAGTCTGCCGGGATGATCCTGAGGTCGTCGTCGAGGGACATAACGGATCCGGCTGTGTTCGTCTGTTCCGAGTAAGGTACGCGGCGCGCATGCGTAATGCCGGCGCATTCCAAGCATTGCGAAGTCGCTGCACCGTGCGCGCCGGTGCATCGTCCGATGCCAGAGAAAGAGAAACGAATCCCGCCGACTAGAGGAGACAGAGAAGACAAGCGGGAGAATTCCGCGATGATAACAGAGACAAGCGAACCCGTCTCTCTGGCTTGGCTCTGGCCCGCGTGGAAACCGTTCGTTCTCCTCTCGTCGTCGTCGTCGTCGTCGTCGTCGTCTATCCACCGTTCGCCGGAAATTTCGCCAACCTGTACCAGGACCAACCGACCCTGAAATTAAGGGTAGCCCGCCAGGATAGAGAAACAAACCCCAGCCACACCGTACACCACCCGGTTCTCTACTTCCGAGGGACACCAGGAAGCGGCCACAGCGGCGCACAGCCCCGACAAAACGAGCAGATGGAACGCGAAACACGAGACGAGAAAAGTATCGGCGTGTCGCTTCGCCTAGAGAATGTCTCGCGAGTCCGGTTCTCAGAATCTTTCTCTCGTGAACGGCTGTGCCTGAATGATTACGCGCGGAGCCGCGAAGAGAGCCTGCCGGGTGGAATAAAGCTAGTCCGAATACCAGGATCCTAGCCAAGTGTGCAGCCTGCGATCTGCAGGACTAAATCCCGCTCGCGAGACCCAAAAATCGCGCTAACGTCCAAAATACAGGAAATCCACGTTCCCTAAACGAGCGTATAAATGGAAATTTTCAGGCTGTACCAGGCATGGACGGTCCTGTGAAGCACTGTCCCGGCCATGTAGAAGCTGAGGGCCTCTAGGCCACGCCCACGAACAGCAGACCACGCCTACAATCGTCATCGAGGTCTCGGTTGCATAGTGAAAGAACTCGTTGACGTCTAAAATAAATAAAATCCGCATTCCAGAACTCTAAACAAGCGTATAATCGCAAATTTTCAGATTCAAACCGGCACTGACTACTCCGTACAGCTACTATGCCACGCCTACTCGGCCCGGTCACGCCTACAATCGCCATTACCAGCATTCTGCCCCCGATTCCAATACAATTTCCAATCGTCCACCAAGTTAGAGCTACAGGATCGTCCAAAGTGCCGGTTGAGAGGCGCAAAATCCGTCGACAAACGGAAGGCAGAGCTCGGTGCATGTGTGAGGTGTAGGAGGAGGAGGAGGAGGTTCCGAGCTGCGACTAGCGTGGCCACCGTGGCGCACGTGCACTTATAATACTATGCACCGAGAGACTAAGCGGGAAGTACTATATCGTAACCGACTTCCGTCGTTATTAACACACGTCAGAACAGGCTTTCCGAGTGTGATAAGCAGCGGGTACAAAGTGCAACGATTAAGGGAACGAAGCCGCGCGCGTTTCACCGTAGCGTATTCGCCTCGAAACGGAGCCACGAGACGCGACCAGAGAGATCCTTCGAGAGATCCTCGGAGAGAACGAGGTGGTAGTCCGAGCGTTACTCGACGCGTGGTTAACCAGCCGTGGACGATCGTCCGTGCTGGCGATTCGAGTCCGGAGAGCCGGATTTCGATTATCCTGGAAAAATATTTATCGGCGAGAAATTCATTGCGAGAGGTGCGCCGATATTCGGTGCCAACCCCTTGCTCTGTAATATCAGACTCGGGGCAGAAATTTAAACAGAATTGGAATTCTATTCCTCTGATGTCTACATTGAGTCCTGAACTGCGAAAATGAGATTAATTCGCATCGCGTTAGAAGAAACTTATAAGAAATGTGATATAAATCGCAATTTTTTTCCTCCGCGTTGTAGGAGGGTTTACTGTAGCTCTGACGCTAGCTTCCAAAGGAGATGTGAAATTATTTCTGCTCGAGCAAAAGGAATTCGGAAGCGTTCGCTTCATTGGTTAGAGGATACCTGGACGCAGGAATCTCCATTTTTCAGGAAATCACAGGCGACAAAGACGTTCTAATCGCCATAGGTGTAAAGGAGTCGGCGGGGCAAGGGGTTAAGCGAGTTAGGAACTATCGCGTGGCTGGTCCCGGAGACGCTTATAGTCGGTAGACGGCGCTAGAACCTTTCGAAGGTGAACGAAAAGAGAAGGAAGGCAGGCGGCCGTAGTCCGAACCCGAAGTCGAAAAAGGACGGCGGAGAGAGAGAGCCCGAGAGAAAGGGTAAAGGGTGGGGAAGGAGGGTTGGGAGCGGGGAGGGCAAAAGAGGAAGAGTAGAGACAAGGGGACAGAGAGGGGCCGCGGTGCGGTGAGCACTGCTGGGTCGGTATATAATAAGACAGGCAGGAGGATAGCACTGAAATGAGGTGGTTTCGTCGGCAGCTTTGTCCGGCGCCATGTTTAACATAGCACCACCTCATCTACGTGCCACACCAACCCGGCACTCCGTAGTTCCTCTGTTTTTACGCACGCTATCGCTCTCACCCTCGTTCCTCCTCTTTCAGCCTCTCACCGGTTCGCCTCTGAGTCTCGTTCTCCTTGTTCCACGTCTCGTTTCGTCTCGTCTTGTCTCGTCTTGTCTCTCGTCTCGCCTCGGCGTTTCCTTCGTTTGCCTAACCGTCGCGTTAGAAAAAAGGAGCAAGATCGCCTAAGCAAATCGGGCGGTTCGCACCCGGGGCTCGATCGCGCGCACACCGAGCGATGCTGATTATCGACGCGAATCTCGATTCCGTGAAACCGAGCGCACCGTTTCGGTGCCTCCGCGAACTGCCCGCAGGAATTCCGACTATAGCGAGCGATACGGTCGCCACACAGTGGTCCGTTTCTATCAAATAAGTGGAATTCATTCGTAAGTATTAAAGGTAGTTTCATAAAGACAGTTCCTCATTCTAGCAAATAAGTAATACCAATGTTAAATTCAACTACGGACAAACCCTTCACACCGTTCTATCGGTAAGTAATAGACTGTGGATTTTATTCATTAAAAACAGAAGCGACTAAGTGCAACATGAAACGGTAAAAAGATTAAAATAATTTAAGAGTACCGGTGTACTGTTTTCGGCTTGCCAAAATTGTTCAAGATAGAATGAAACGTTTATCTGCCTTTTGCAATCGATGCGGACAAGTTTTATTTTGCATAAAGATCCGCAGTCTAGTAATTAATAACGTGCAATTAACGTTATCTAGGTTGAACAAAAACGAGTCTCCTTCCGCGAAACTGTCTCGCTTCTACATTTCAGCTACCTAAATTTTAATCAACTCGATTGAAGAAATACCCCGCCGTGTGTCGCGGCGACGTCTCTTCTTCGTATACCAATTTCGACATCGATTCCCGAAGCTCGCGATCGAATGCAGGCGCGTGTTTCTGCGAATCATAACGATCGATTCGCGCGATTGCGGTGGCACGCGAAACGACCGCGAAGGATGACAACGGTACGTAGACCCTGAACAGGTATTTTCTCGTTCGGGAACGCCCGAACCGGCGACTTTCGAAGTCGGGGGAAAAGAAAGCAGAGGAAACGGCGGGAGAAAAAGGGAAACGACGGACCCAGATTCCGCGAAAAATCCGCATAGCTCGAAGGGTGACTCAGTACCAGATCTCCTTGAGCGTTTTACGAGTGCAAATATCGTCGTTCCTATCGGCTGCCCACCTTTCCATCGTGCCTGCCTACCTACGAGAGAACCGACGTACTTTTTCTCTTTTTCCTTTACTCTATTTCTTGTCCCTTCTTTGTCAGCCGCGTGCGCGTTCCGACGAGTGAAACGGGCAACTCTCGCGCGGAGCGGCGCACGAGCTGAGCGCTGCGCTGCTTGTTGCACAGCCTGCGAAACGTTTCATTCATGATTCTTTCGCCGGGGCCCCGACCGGAACTCGTGGATTGTTCTACCTCCGTCTCTCTCGAGAATGAATTACCTTTCCGAGGAAAGGGCAGGCTCGTACGCGCCGCGCCGAGCCGAGCCGAGCCGCGCCGTACCGGGGCAAAGCGATCGGCGAGAGCAGGAGTGCCGTCGCCCGAGGTGCGTTACGTAAAAATTCATTTCCATGACGGAGCCTCGACGACGTTTTCCTTGACCGGGACACGCCGGTGCCAACGATCTCCTTCTCGAGGTTTCTGTTCTCGGCAACGTTTACAGAAGCCACGAACTCCTCGCCGCTCGCGAACAACGCGAGCCGTTTGGCGAAATGGTGCAAACGATCGATTTCACACATTGCAGGTTTTACGCTCGAAATTAACCCTTACACAGACCAAATTCACCTTTTTCTTTTGCAATGGAATATTCATCTTGTTGGTGACTCGAGGATGAAATAACGCAATTCCGTTTTGTCGTGATTTTATTCGAAGTTGTGCGAATCCTGCAGGATCCTTTTTTCAAAACGGGAAACGTAGTGGCTCGATGGTCGGCCCGTTGTTTCGTTTAGTTCTGAAAATGTGCACGAAGGCGAACGCGATCTTAATCGCAATCATCGTGAGAATGGAATGCTGCTCGTTACGAACGAGTTGGGCTACAAAAGGGCATGCTGGGTCGATAAATGCTGAAGGCTGGGAGATTTTCTGAACGTCGAGACGCACGTCGGGCGGCTCGTTCCTCGAAACTGGTCGCATTACTCGGGTGGAAAGATCGATCTTTACGGTAATACCTCCCTACTGGTCCGCGATTCGGAAACGGACGGCGACGAGTACCCGGAGAAACAGAGCCACCCAATTAGGTGTTCGCTATGGTATTCTCGGCAGAACTGTCAGCTATTGATTCTTGAAATTTAGTCGATTCCCTCGGTAGGGCCCTCGAGGGCTTCGCAATTAATCGGTGACCGCTAACCGGAGGAGGCTCGATGACTAGTTATATATTTGTAACCTTAGTACTGCCTTTACAGTCTTGATAGTACACTCTCGGCCAAATGGTATTGTCTTGCTGTAACTCTTCGAACCTTCCTTGATCATGGGAACAAACTCTAAATTCAAGTTTCAGTTATCGCCATTTCTGAATTCAAATTCCAAATTGACCATGTTGAACTAGCGAAAACTTCTTAATCCTCCGCTCAAGTAACACCAAACAAATCTTCATTAAACGCAGCATGTTTCCCTCCGTTTGGCTCTTGCGCTTAGCTCCTCGGTTCGTAATCTTGTTCCACAGGTAAATTAGACATGTTAGACTCGTCGGAAGATAAACTGGAAGAAGTTCTCGGACGCAAAGGGCTGAAGTATTAAATTCTGCGAGACGCGATAAAGTTTGTATATTTGGCAACGAGTACTTCATTCGCTTTCGCCCGGATTCCAGCAGCGGTAAACGATCCCGGCTAATTGTTGGGAGAATTCCTCAGGTGATTCTCTGTGCTTTGGCGAGAGTCGGCTGCAGAGGCCCGCTGAATGAAATATTTTTACCGCGAAGCCCGTTCTTTCTGGCCTGTCGAGAAAGAGCACGCGCATCGATAACGACGTATGTACGCACAGCACGAACGACTGCGTGGCGATACGCAACGCACGACTACACGGTATCGGCCGGGGTCATCTTTCGGACCGAACCGACGATTCATTCATAACCGGGAAACTTAGCTGATAATGGTAGAGCCGCTCTCCGGTTTATCGTATCGAGTATATGTATACGAGAATAAACGAAAATATCCCTCAGTTGTTTTCGAGAAACTCCGTTTATACTCCGTTTTACACTCGAAAGCCAACAACGCCGGAAACCGTTCCGATGGAGAAATCCAGCCTCTATTTCTTAATTATCACGCGGCAGAAAAGAAAACGCCGACACGGTCCATTCATTCCACGGATTGTTAATGGGCGGCACCGACGCCGACCGACCATCTTGAGAGCTCTGTGACGTCCGACATCGTCGTTTGAATGCTTTAGAATTCAGGCCTTACGCGGCCCCTTCCGAAGGGAAATCTACCGCGGTCGAATCGTTTGTCTAATCGGCGACTGACTGCCATCTATTATTCCCGTTGAACGTGCGATTCGAATTTGCGAGGCTCGCGAGCCGTGCTATTCTTTCGAGAAGAAAGAAAGTTACACGATCCCAAACGAGTACTCCCCATTTTTGAGCACAATTTTTTGGCATTAATTTTCTAGCGAAATAGTCCTGGTTTTGATAAGAGCCAGTCGATCGACTCTTCTACTTAGTACTCATTGTGCAATTTTTCCAGTTTACTGAATTTCAAACGGTTCGAAACACAGTAATCTATAAGAACAAGGTTTCGGACGCAGAAGGGGTGAGAATGAACGCTCGACGGGGAGCACGAGACGATACGGGGGGGGGGGGGGAGACCAATTATCGTTGATAGTTTCCTCCGCGAATAAGCTTCAGTGGTCTCGCTGAAATGAAAATAAATATCGTAGGATCGACCGTGCTGTGTGTACGTCATCGACGGACATTCGCCGTTCCTGTTTCGGAGTCAAAGGCGTAAGGCGGTAAGGAGAGCGAGTTCGGTAGAAGCCCAGGAGGACAAGACGAGGCGGGGAAAGCGGGAAGCTGGAATGGAATGCGCGGCGCCTAGGGCTCGTTGAATTCCAGGGCCACACGTGCCCTTCCCCCTCGCCGCGGGCACCCACCGCTGCCAATAAACTTCGCCTGCGGCTGGCACTCGCGACCGACCACCATAGAACTCATTCATGAGGACCTCCTATCACGCGACGGGCACTCGACTCCCCATAACGTCGCCTGCTGCCATCTCGCGGACGTCATAGCACGCGAAACGAACTCGCAACTGGATTGCAGTCGGTATACTTTCACAGCAATTACCCTCAATCGAGATAGTCTCTTGAACCGACCATGGGTCATCCATATTTAATTAAAATAACATTTTTATGTTGTAGTTTATTTTAATGCACTCGTTAAAATGATTCCTCTCCAAGAGAATGCACAATTTATTATGGCAGGAACCATTCAGGGAATTGAGGATTGATTTTTAGCAAGACTAAGCGGTGGGTTTCTTCAGGCCCCCAGTTAAAAGATATTAAAAATGCCCCATCTTCGTCTACAATTGAGTGCTAAACGCCTTCAATGACTAACAGATTGTAAAGAAAAAATATTTATATACATCAGAATCCACTTAGGTCTTGGGTAATTAGGGATGGTCACTCGGGATGGACTAAGAGGTGGATTTCTCGTGCCCCTCAGTTGAAAGATACAATTAAAAATGTTACTTTTTTGTTTACAATTTAAAAGGAATGATTTTGCTAAATTGCCTTCAACGATTGGATCCCAACATAATATAAAGAAACAACATTTCTGTAAGGGTTGCTCCTAGAAAGCTTCTCCAATCCCGTCTTTTTATGTAGCATTTTAAAAAAATTATTATCGTGTGTGTTAAATTGCTTTGAACGATTGGACCCTGAGAAAATGTGAAAGATTATGTACATGAGAAATTAAGGCTGGCTCCTCAAACCCTTCAGAATCAAAAACAAATATTCCACATTCCTGTCATACTTAAGAAATTATTATTGTGGTTCGTGTCTCGAAACGAAATATCGTTGGAAGATTGCAGTGCCAACGCCGATAGAGCACCGTAAATATTTATAAATGAAATTACTGATAATATATCGGCTATCAGCGAGATAATTTGTTTTCTTTATATTGTGCTCCAAAAATTCCGCGAGATAACGTTTTTATTTCTTCGTTTCACACAACGAGGTATCGAAATCGACGTCGAATTTCCGAACCCTTGATCAAGCTAATATTAGGAATTAACGAACGCGGGAGGAATGCAGAAACGTCGGAGCGGCGTTCTCGTGGTTATCCAAGCGATCGATTTATCCGCTTAATGATAACTAAAATTCGTTGCCCCCCTACCATCGCATTTAACCTATCTGGCTCTCTCAACGAATTGAATAAACACGATTGATCTAACAATAACTAAGCAATTTCAGTATGTACGCATGAAAGTTTGATCGAAACGCCGATGAAGCGCAGTCGCAATGCGATCAATACGAAGTACGAGTGGAAATAACGCTCGATAAACATTATTTTCCCGGATGGAAAGCCATAGAGAAGAAAAACAGAGATTTGTGAAATCGCGATATCGGTAGCTACAAAAAGTATTATTATCGCTGGTAATCGTCGAGTATTAACTTTCGTAAAATACATTTCCGCCTATAAGATAATCATTTGATATTTCTTATCAGCCAACTATTTGAACGCTTTATAGTGCGCGCTAGCCACTCGGTAACTTAAGTAATTCGAGAATATCTTACCTCGCATTTTCAAAAGTTGCTGAGGCACTGCTTCCGACCGCAGCGAAGCCAACTCCAACTGCGAGTCCCTCCGGTATATTATGCACCTGGACAAACAACGAAAGTGAACGCAAAAGAAAAATGATTTATTTCAGTGTGATCGATAACCGATGGTACATACAACCGGAAAGGGGGTAACTGTCCACAACAAAACAAGTCGAAAATGTACAATAAAATGTTTTCGTACGAGGCTTTGTTTTTGAGAAAATCGACTTTGAACATCGAAGTTCGCGTGCTTAGCATTTGCAAGAAGTAAGTGGAACAGACGCGTCAGGCGATCCCTACAGCAGGGGGATAATTGTATTACATTATGTTAAATGATGGACGTTGCAGTACACTCGACAATCGCAGAAGCTCTTACCGCATAAAATTCATACTAAATTGAATTCATATTCAATTTAAACTAAATTGAATTAAACAATTTCAATTAAATCGAGTTACATAATTCAACGAATTATACAGTTCACCGAATCTCCGAACTTGACTTTCTCGAAATCGAAGCCTCGAAGGAAAAAATGTTATTCTACATTTTCGACTTATTTTTTAGATAGCATCAGCCACTTTTTCGGTTGTATCATCAATTGTCGATCACCTTGTATAATCCAGCCCCGAACTCGATCGAGCGATACCTACGGTGATTGCAACGACCAGCAGTAATATCCTCCTCCACTGACTGTTTTTCTGTTCGTTATCAGAGTATTCGTAAACTGCCTCAAGTTCCTCTTGATCGGCCGCCGCGCTTATGTGCGCGATTTGTCGTCTTCGCGTGTTTTGTTCGTTGAAACCTGAAACGGGGACGTTGATGCAAACGTTAGCCACCGAGATCTTGCCCCTGTATCGTTCGGATACCAGTCGAACGAATGGCAGAACCCATCGTTAGTTTTCACCTTCTATAGAAAGCACAGGTGAAGCTTTAGGTATAGTATTCAAAACCCGGTAATCTCTTTCACACGTCTTTTGCCCGTTAGATATCCGCAGGCAGGATTAATAAGATCAGTTTCGCAGAGTTGTGGAACTCTTTTCAAACACAAACCGAAAAATTAATTGCCTTTTCTTAGTGGTATCTAACGTTAATCACGTCTACGCCCGGTCTGTTGTAGCAGCGATCGAGATTTGGTGCTCCAGTGCCCGATACATAATTAATTACAAGTGTCACAAGTGTAGTTTTTTTTTGTTTTTTTTTTTGCAAAAGGGAGAATGAGCGAGCCAGAGTGATATGTGCTTTCCCATGTCTGTGTTTCGTAAGTTCCACGGACTTTTGCACGAACACTATCATGCATATGCTACCAACTTGAACCGTGCGAAGCAGCTAACATAAGATAAACATTTCCACTTGTTAACCGGACGAATTCTCTCGATTGCCATTTCAATTTACAACCGCGTGATTTACGGCGCCGCGGCTGAAACGACGAAGAGATAACATTCTAAATATCACAGTGCAAGTAAACGTGGAATTACGAACGCGAGAGATACACGAGAGCGAACTCTCCCGGTGAACAGGTTAATTACCATACAAAGAACACAAACAAAATTAGACACGCAACTAAAGACAGTGTGCACACTCCAAGAACAAGCAGGTTAAACAGAAAGTAAAAAACCGAAGGATAGTATAATCGTAATTATTTTCTTCTTCTCGTTGAGGTTTTCTATTTTCTTTTGTACTGCTTATTCCCGGGTTCCAGCTAAACGTTTTGCTATACATGAAAAAGCGAAGAGGGGCGTGACATTTACATATAGACGGTAATATACACGTGTGTGTGTGTCGTGAACTGATCCCATTTTCCAAGCCTACAGAGAGAATTGGATGTTACAAGTAGAAAATGAGATACCATAGATGGTGGTTGACTCAATTCGAGTATATACTTTTCCATTGGAAATCTGTACGTTGCTATACGGATCATAATCGTTTAAATCCTCGTCACTCTTTAGTTTTGCAAGGATCTTGCGTCTTTGTTTCGTACCGACTGACTGCATAGCTAAAAGCACATTAGGGGACTGAATGCCGAAGGAGGATATCAACAAGTCCGTCCCGTATACGAATGCCGCCCCTACGAGAAATCCAACTCCGACCGGTACGAACGCATATTGGCCGTCCTCCCCGTAAATTTTGCTCTTTGACGCCATTTCGATAGCAGGTGCCAATAACGACCAGTAACTCGCCGCTATCATCACGCCTCCCGCAAATCCTAGGCTGATGTCCAACAGTTTGCGCTGAAACAGATCCGTTTACACCCTATTTCTTCATTCTGAATCGAATCCTCCACGCTTTACTTCGATTTCTTCGTTCCTCCTCAAATCCCCCACGCTTCACTATAATCAAATCGCTACCGAAGGTCTGCGCAAATTCGCGCTCTTATCGCAGACACCGAAGCGAAATAAAACTCGTTTCGCTTCGTCAGCAGCTCCAACCAATTCAACATAAAATACTATTAGTAGTTCTTCATGCGTGAAAATAAAAATTCCCATGTCCAAAAATGTATTTCTCTTTTTATCCTTCTAAAAACATTATTTTATTTTTGATCCGTTCGTTACTACTATGTCGCGTGTACGACGCTATGGACGAGATATTTCGCGTCAAAACGCTCGTTACTCGACGCTGTAGACGAGATATCTCGCGTCGCAATTTCTATTTCACCTGTATTGTTAAATAGTTTTAAGCAATGGCAAGAAAGTGCGCTTACTGTACAATTGAACTAAATTGTAACTAAATGATGAGTTTTTCTAGTTGGACTTTTCAAAAATTTTATATTTTTATTGTTAAAAATTGGTTAGTCATCACTCACCTACAAATTTTTGAAATACAAGGAAGCATTTGTATTATTAAAATATCATAATATTATTCGTTTAGTCTTTCTACAAGGAATCAACTAATCAGTGAAAAAGATTTTTTCTAAAAGATTTTTTTTAAATGATTAAACAATTCTGATGGTTTTACAATTTTGCAATTCATTTATCCAGTCTTGTCACAAATATATAAAGTCCAGCTATTATAATTTTGGTTTGGAATAGATGTACAAATTTGCGCATATTAGAGTATCGAACATCTCGAAATTTGAAATTCGCGGGGCTCTGGAACGCGAACGACCCAATTCTAACTTCAAAAAATTTATCTAATTTCGTTGGTCTCGTTTAGAGCAGCGGCTCTTTGCATTGTAAATGAGGAACTCATTTAGATACGTCAAACGGAAGTATCCGTTCACAGACATTAAGTCCCATAAAATCTTATCAAACACAACTTTCACAAGTGTTGGTGTCCTTTCGTCAAAACCAGAAGCAAATATTCGGTGTCTGATAACAACGAAATTCGTGATATATTGTCGAAATTACATTCTTTCGGGACACGACTACAATCTTAATTTATCTCTGTGCAATCGTGGAACGGGCGAGATACTGTATACATTATCGGAGACTCAAAAAAAATTCATGATGAAATTCGAACAGGTAGTCGATGCAAAACGGTGTGCCCGAAGGAAATCTTATTGAACCAGGTGTGCAATAAATGCACCTTCTACGTTGCAGCTTTCAATGTATTTACCTTCCACAATTACATGCTCATATTTTTACGTTACAATGTTTACGAGCGGCAATGTATTTCAGAACGTTCTCAAGTCAATTAGAACTACGAAACCTTTATAATAGATGGAAACCGTCGAGAAGATTGAAAAGGATAAATGTCATGGTCAATGGTCAACTTCCTTCAGGGTCATGCTTCTCAAGATTTTATTTATAGATTCTCAAGGGGATCGAATTTTTGAACGAATATCTCGATAGCTACGCCGCGCACGTACACCGTAAACAGGTGAAAAAAGAAAAATTGACGACGGTGATAAATAAATTTTTCAAAAGGGTGGCGATCCGCGCGACTGACGATAAAATCGGGTAAGGTTAGAATGCCTCCCGAAGAAGGTTAGAATCAGGTGTTTCGTGTCCCATCAATAAACTATCAATAGCAGCGTGGACGATTGTTTTGCGGACGTTTTATCGAATAAATGAATGGGAAAAAAAAGGTTTACCTGTTTTCCTCGAATCACGATGACGAGTGCGGCACCCGCTGCGGTGAGAGCCCATGTAAATAAGGTTCCCAGCAGCGCCTGAGTGATCCGCGAATAACCTTTCAACATTGTACCGGTCTTCGAGTCCTCTGACACTTCAGGCTTTACAACGCATCCTTCGTAACGTGAACAGTTCGCGATAAACTGTTTCGTGGGACAGAAAATCTACTTGACGTGCACTCAATCCCCCGTACTTATCTGAACCACCACCACCATCACCGCGACCAACACTACCTTCACCGTTCTATCACTATCACAAGCCTGGCGGCCAGCACGCACAACGGCGCTGCCGTTTTATCGCTGCCAACACACATGAGCCTCGTGGCATGACTTTGTTTCAGCATGACTACATTACGATCAATCGTGTAGAGGTCGGAATATTTGCACGACACCAGATCAACTTAATAGGCAAATTATCGTTCACTCAAACTATCGCTTCTCTCACTCTCCCCAGCCGAATGGGATTAATTGCACCCGGTGTGCCGATGCTCTTTCGCGCAGCGCAGTTTGCACCACTGACCAACAGGGTGCGCACAAGGATCGACCAATCAGAGGCGATCTCCACCAGCGCGATATCTTATTCAAATCATCGGATTTCAGACGGATGATTCTACGATAAGCAGTATTTTTTAGTTTGTTGACGAAGATAAAGTTAATGAATTAGTGTTCAAGGCTGCCCAGATTGCGGCCCTCGTGGTGGATAACAATTACAACAGTTGATTTAGGTATGTTGTAATCGAAATTATATAGAAAAATTGTTTGAACTAAGATACCTCCTTTCGTTGCCATAAGTTCCGGGTAGGTTACTCGTTTCGCAACATTGAAAATGTTTTATGTTACTTTTCCTCCGATAATATGTTAGGAAATTCGAATTGGATACTATAGCTTGATAATTGATGCACATTCTATTGAATTTCGAATGCCTTCATACACATTTACGTAAATTATTGTCATTCATAATCTAGGTTCATAGATGATGTGTAGATCAAACACGCTATGAATTCTCGTGCTCCAAGTCGACTGTCATACCGGCTTAAAAAATGGTGATCGACTAGAATCTCTTCTCGTGGATATGAATTCGGTAAATGACTATTCACTGAAGTAGTATTTATTGAGTTATAAACAAGATTTGTTAGTGAAAAATGAATGTAACTTGATCCCTGTCTGTGGTTCCCGATCGGGAATTACGAATCACGAATTACCATATAAGGGCATTTCCCGTCTGTTCATTACGGTGAGCACATAAATAGGGCACCGCTCTCCCGATCTTCTCTCCTCTCCTAAGTCCTTCTAAATTCAGAATAAAAACAGGAAATAAACCAAAGCGAATTTAATTCGACTGTAGAACAATAGGAGTTAATTACTATTGAAATTAGGAATGGATGTAAGATGCAATAAAACGAATATACATTAAAAGAACTTAAAAATTCAAGTAAATAATTATTGCTATCCTTAACTCCGCTGATGATGTTGCGAGCGACACGGAAGTGACAATCAGTGTGCGCTAATATACTCAAAATGTGGATCACGTGATTACAACGATTTATATATTCTCTTATCTCGGCCGTGGTATAAGACCACCTGTGTTGGAATCTTTACGTTCGCGTTGCTAATTACTTATTCACTTCATTATTTGCCACTTGACGTTATTAATGCTAATTAATGCTAACAAAACTGATGACATACAATATATAAAGCAAATACGACATAGATAAATTTTCACCGTCTACAAAATTATTCTACAAAATATCGAAGCAAGTAAAATTAATAATTATTAACGCACAGTATTGATCGCGACTAATTCATCATTCGATACTACAGGTGTAAGAGTGGGGAGGACAAACTGTTTCGTCTATCGGTGTAGAAGAGATGACGTCTGTTGCCATCCCGTCAACGTGCTAACATGGCGTCTGTATCGGTAGGTGCACGGTACATTTCAATATATGTACTCGTTTTGAATGCATTGACGCCAAGTTTTTGTTAACTCCATCGTTTTTGCTTCACCGTATCGGTTTGTATAAGAGCGTAATAACAACGTTGTCGATTAAACCCGCAAGAAGTCGATGTTCTTTCGTTGACGTGTCGGAAGAGTTGTTATTGACGTTTGTTCGTGAGTTTCCGTACGTATATATGCAATTCAAATAATACTCAACTCATAAATATATTGCAAGCGTTTTCTAGACGTATTCGTAGACAAGATCATTCGTTAGCTGTTTTTTTTTCTTGTTTTACGTCGAACCAGCGTTACTCTTTTTGGTTATAAGTTTGGTTATATTTTCTCTGTTTACTTAGACTGTACTCTAGGGACATAGACTGTAGGTCTATTAGTTAAGTTGGATACAAGGAGTTCCAGAGCTGTGTTTCTCGATATTCATAAAATATTTCCATCGTTTTATTATTAGGTCCCTTTACTAATGGACGACGATACGATTGCATTCGGAGAGGAGGACGAGGGTAACCAAAACGCCAACAGACTGAAGTACATAGTTTATATTATAGATGCGTAAGACTACTTATAGCTTAGATTTTATATACTGATAATGCATTGAATTGTTCTAGACATCCATATGTCACCCTGTTTCACTTAGCCTTCCGAATCTCAGCGATTGTAGTTTACATGTTGTGCGGGTGGTTTTCGAGTAGTTTCATAGCTAGCTTCGTAACAGTTATATTGCTGTTGTCAATGGACTTCTGGACGGTCAAAAATATCACTGGCAGGTTAATGGTGGGCCTCAGGTGGTGGAATTATGTGGACGACAATGGAAAGAGTCATTGGGTGTTCGAATCTAAAAAGGTTTGTCCTACTATAGCGTAAGAGCTTCAGAACTTCACCAGCTAATGATCCATTAACTCAAAGGCATTTTCATTCTCGAAGAATAACTACATAAAACATTATCGAGTTCAAGGATTACCGGTTTTCACATTTTATGTTCACAACTTGTGTTTGTCCAAAGCGTTTGTAATTTAGCAGGAATGCAGAGTTGCATCAACGTATGCAAAATGCTACCGAGAAACTATCCTTTAAGTACTGGCTGTAAACTACAAGGTCTACTATGTACCCTGTTTTTCAGGGTGCTCAACAGAATCGCATTAACGCAACGGAAGCGCGTATCTTTTGGCTGGCGTTGATACTTTGTCCGTTGTTGTGGTCGATATTTTTCTTGGTAGCTCTGTTCGGTCTGAAGTTTAAGTGGCTGCTGCTTGTGTGTATCGCGATCGCACTAAACGGCGCGAATCTTTACGGTTACGTAAAATGCAAAATGGGCAACGACCGCAACATATCCGCAGTGACCAGCGACTTTCTGAGGAAACAAGTCATACAAAACGTTCGTAAATCGATTTAAACCACAGTTTTCCAGCCCGTCTCCTAACCCTTTTCCAATGCATCCCTTGGAAAATGATCTCAATTAATAGTTTACCTATCAGCAATTAAAGGGCACAGGATAATTATTATTTGAATCGCAGGTTGCGTCGATGATGACTAGAAGTCCTCCAACGACCAATCCGAACGAACCAACTACTATTTAAGAGAAACGTTGCCATACCGGGCAGTGAGAAATACGTGATTTTCTGCATTAGAGATGAACGTTTGTACATAACTATACGGTAATTGTCCAATAGATTAAGTCGTCACGAAATAATATAATAAACGAGCTACCTTGAAGATTGGCGTTTCTTTCCTCCACAATAACTAGTCCACGGATTTTATGCGCTCAATTTTTATCCTTGTTCCTTAATCGAATCCTTGAGTACTCGAGTTTCTAAAGAGAAGGTTTACCACGCTATATAACGTAAAGGAGCATAAAAATCTACAGAGCTACTGTTACTTAGGATAGAATTAAGGAAGGGTAGAGGGGTACGGTGTTTTACGTTAGTTATTAGTTTATTGATGCCACAAGGCAATACATAATGTACACGTTATTTTCTCCTTGTCAACAGACTTCCTATTACACAATATTTAATTTGCATAGGTGTTAATTAGTAACATTACATTTATCATATTCACTTTAGCCTGTTGTATTCTTTCTGGCAAGAAAGTATCACAAAATAATTTCCCATTCTTTCAACGATATTTAGATTTGACTTATTTCTTTGTCTTTTTTTCATTCACCTTTTTCTCTCCCCGGTCATCGACAGCCGTGATCGCTCACGGGGATCATCGAGTCGATGAATTCGTGATGACCTCACGCACGATAAACAACCTCGACGTAAATATTTCGCCGGAGCATTGGCGGCCGATTGCAATTTGTCACAGTTTATAATAGAGTTGTTGCTCCGAGAAACGCTCGAGTTTCATTGCCTTTTTTATTAATATTATTAATTATTTTTCCGTTATTTTCATTTTCCGTCTGTTTAAGAAGAAGAATACAACAAACCACGTATTGCTATACAGTTTTTTTTTGGGATATAAAAAAATTATAAACATTAACAATAGACACGCAGCTAAGGTACAACATACACAAAAAGGTCTCGGAATGATACAAAAAAACGTAATCTCACGTTACGATCGGTACTCTTATAAATATACGAATATCGTGGACTTCTTCGTATTAGTAAATTCATCGAATACAATTTAACGCTACCAACTTATAACTAGTAATATATTTTATACAATCGTTTAATTTCGTTTCGCGCGAACGTATTGTAGTTTTCTTTCTTTCATTCTTCCTTTCTTTTTTTTTTATAGTCTGGAACTTTAATACACGAAGTTTGTCGACCACTGTTGGCAATGTACCGCACCTCGTGCGGAGTGTAACGATTTCGATTTTTCTCCTCCTTTTTTTATTTCGTCAGTGTGTTAAAAGGTACACGATTCAAAATCGAATGATCGAAGTTTTAGCTACCTGCCGAAAAAGGGCAAAAATTCTATTTGGGCAAAGAATGCGGTTCTAGAGCAAAAAGACCGTCGTTTTTTTTTTTTTTGAGGAATGTTCATTTTCATCCGGTGAATGTTGAATTTATTCATCAGCCTTTGTCAACGACTAAACAAAGTCCTCGTCTAGTAAAACATTTACGGTGTCTCTGTGTGTGTGTTTCTGTGTATATGCGTGAGTGTGTGTCTCCGAACGACGTATAACAATATTTATCGATATCTTAAAAAAATGTATTCGAGTTTTCTCCCGGTTAAATTTCTATACCAATTGTACTCTTCGATAATAGCACATGTTCTCTCCGTAGAAGAGAGAGAGAGATTCGTAGTCACTGCGTTTGATTTGCGTTCACGGTCCGTTTCGTCCATTTTCATTGCCAATAGAATACAAGTACATCAAATTCGAATTCTGGCAGAAGCATGATATCGCTGAGATAAAGGCTAACGCGAACAAAAGGGAAGAAGTAAAACGATATCCGAATGTAATATTGAACGAAACGCGCGATAATTTGATGTCGGCTCGATTCGCCGAGAGAGCTCGCGCGGGGATTGATTTTGCAAGAAACGAGTCGAAAAATGCAACGTTCGGATCGATGCACGACGCAACGGAGATCTATGGAGATCTAAGTTTCGAACAGACGACGAGAGACAGAATAGTATTTTTCTAACTAAATTTATCATTCGAACGATGCTCGAGCCATTTAAGTACTTTTGCAAGTACGGAGAATGCGTGCGTGGCAATGGATTAGACACTATGGCCCTCAGTCTTTAACAATGTGAAACGAAACGATCGAGGATGACGAGGCAATGATAAATGCACATTCTGAAAACGCTCGGCCGCATGTTACGCACAGAGTCGTCGATATAAATCTTGTGTAAAAACTATATTCGTGTACGTATAGAGGCTCGTTAAAAAATAAAACTCATAGAAAAGTCGATGAAGCATGTATCAAAAAATACGCGTGGAAATGAAAAGCGTTCAAACGAAATCGCTGAAATACATATACATTGATAACAACGTGCTTTATCGGATAAAACTTGTTTCAATCCCGAATAGTCTGGAAAATATCCACGGCTTTTTCTATCATCCTTTCTTCTTTTTTTTCTATTTTATTTCTCTCTTCAATGCGTACTCTCTTCATTTGCGATATTTATAATATATATCTATATATAAATAGATATATATATATACATATATATTATTCGATCATCTTATTTATATATATTTATTCATTTATTTATATATTCATTTATTCATTTATTTATATTTATATATTTATATAATGTTGCTAATGACAGACGGTGCATTTATGTACACTTAGTCACAATTCCTTACCCTCGAACCACTATATCGAACGAAAAGAATGTTTGAACGTTGCTCGATTCACCGGCGAAGAATCGAAAGATCGAGTGCCAGAAAAAGTTAATGCTGACAGTATTTTGTTCTCGGTGTTGTGTACCAAGCCGAACGAACGAACGCCGCGAAACAGCGACAAAAGGATCCTTTTCTTAATGGAGAGAGAAAGAGAGATAGAGAGGCAGAGGTGGAGAGATAGAGCGTACATTCGTAATCGTATTATATACTTACATACTTTTTAGTAAATAGAATTTCACGTTCCACCCTGTCGAACAGCGACGGGAACGCCTCTATACCGAACAATACGATGAAGATTTCTCGAGATACAGTAGATATACAAACGAGCACATATGCTTATTGTCTTCATAGACTACGAACCGTTTTGTAACCCTTCAAATTACAATTGTACAATGAATACACGTCGAAAGTTTTCTATCGTTATCAAAAAGGATGCGGCTGATGGATCGATCGATATTCTCCTAGGCGCGCGATTTTACAGCGCGGTTCGTTCGGCTTTTTCGTTTTAAATCCAAATCGGTGCTGGCGCGTGGAATGACGAGACTTAATTACGAGATTCGTTGATTCCTAAGGGCTCCGGCGGCGGTTCTCTCTTAAATCGTTAAACTACGGACGAAACGAAACAAGTTTATTTAATCTCTGGCGGCGCGCAAGAGAATTTGTGTGAGAGGGAGAGAAAGAGAGAAAGAGAGAGAGAGATAGAGAGAGAGACACAAACAAGCAAGCGAAAAGTTTAGTCGCGTGAACCGAGCCAGGAATGATCGAAGTTGCGGAGAGAACGCGGTTCTATTTCGAACCGGTCCCGGGGAAAATTGTAAAAGTCGTCGAGGTAGAAGCCTACTGTTGGAACTTTGTACACGAGGGTGTCGAGGGCTCGGGAGAACAGTACGCAAAATCCTTCATACAGTGCTTCTAGTTTAAATTAGTTCTCATAGAAACCAGCACAAAAACACGTTTGTGCATTTTAATTGAATATAGGCACCGTTTCCTTTCACTCTTCCATCATTCAAATCGCGCGAGTTCTCGTATTGTTGCTTCTTTTAGTTTAGTTTTTCTTCTTCTTTTTTTCTTTCTTTTCTCTCTCTGCGTTTATCTCTCGTATCCTCTTTTTCTAATGGCGTCGCTTATTAACCCTAATCTTAAAACAATCCGCTTACGATCTACTTAAAATTACAGTAGGTAATGAGAAGATCCCTATCGTGCGTAATGGGCTCAGCATGAATAATTGTCGATTTGGCAGTACGGTAATTTTCTTGTCAGTGAGCGGAAATTTGTTTATAGTTCTCTTTCTGGTTTCCTGATACTCGTCCACGGAGATCGCTGGCGGTTTTCTTCTTTTCTTCTATTTCTGTCCCAAATTTAGCCTTTCTCGTCGCTTCGATTATAAGTACTCTTTTCTTTACTTTTTTTACACGAACGTGCCACGGTCTGCTGCTTGCTGCTCGATTCTTTGTTTTCCCGCGCCGAGAAATGGAAGCACTTTGTGTATTCCAATGTATAATAGGAAAGTTTGAACTTTTTTTGATGTGTTTTTCGTGATCGTGCGAAGCTGTCACGGAGCACGATCGCGTGGCGGATGATCGCGGCGCGACGATCCTCGTCAGACTTTGGCTCGATCGAGCAACCATAAGTTTCCCGAGCCGCTCGGCAAAAAGGGTCGAGCGGTCGCGAGATGGCTCGTTACGGATATGTTTCTCAGCGAAGAAGTTGCTCTTTCTCGCGTTGGTTCTCTTTTTTTCTTCGATTCCTCCTCTTCCTCTTCTTCGCATCTCCACGTCGAGTGTTCGCGCTTCTCGTGATCGGTTAAAAAACGGAAATCTCGGGGGAAAGCATACTTCTACGGATATGGGTGTTTATTTTTTTTTTCTTTCTACTGTTTTACGAGCCGCACACGTTTTTTCTTCTTCGCGGCAGTCTTTGTCCCTTCGCTATTCGAGCCGGGACTCGGCTCTGGATAAAAAGATTTGTGGGCCCTGGCACAGGATCAAAATACCCTTCCGTAAACAAATCGAAGAAAGTCCTTCGCATGTTCTCACGGGACTTCTGCAAACACCATTGACTAAAGATACTTGGCTGCCTACGGTTTAGTTGCCCAAGAAGATAGTAAGTTATCGTCTTATAATTTTTTTTATCCTTTTAATTTCTCTACTGTATTTGTCCTTGGAAGGTAGGAGTATCGTACGTTATGCCCCGAAATCATTTTTTGTATAGACTACACTCCCTCGGTTTTTCTTTACCTTGCTTTTTCTTTTTTGTTTACGTACTTCTCGAGTACTTCATTGTACTAGACGCGTCGTATCTTCGCTCGCTCACCCACGTCTCTGTCGTTCCTCTGTCGATCCCTTCGCACTCTCGACGGTTCATTGTCCTCGCGGGAATCGGGTTGTCAGTTGGCGTAGTGGTCGAACGAACCTAAGTATTCCAAACTGGCACGGTAGCAGAATTGATACTGATCCTGCAGACACAGAAACACCAAGTTAACAACTCTTGGAAAATGATCGAACATCGCTGAACTAAACGGTATAGTGCATTGAGGTTTTCGGGGCCTAGTTACGGCTCCAAAAATGATTTTACCAATAGCTCAAGCTTTATAAAGGGCAATTGTGTAAGATAAAGCCACGAGATAAAGCTACGTTTTGAAGTGGAACTACTTTGATAACATGGGTCCATTTTGTAACCCAAATCATTTAGGATCAGCATAATTTGACCACAACTTTTAAAAATGATGTATTTAAGATTATGTATTACGCTAAATACAATAAGCAGGATGTTTTTCATCGTCTTCAATCCTTGAGGAATTTAGTTTTGAGCGGGACGTCAAATTTTCAATTTTAAGGGATTTCAATCACTGGCAGTATCTTATTTTGTCAATCGAAAACGAAACTCGTGTTCTAATCTTTGTTGATGGTTTTTGAACGAAGAAGATGTGTTCTACCGCGCGATGCAGTTAGATATCGCCTCAGACGCCTCATTGGCAAGATGAATTAATTAATGTCTGAGAAAATTGGCATGCTAAAATAAAAATCGTCCTTTAACTACTCCGTTTCTGGCGATTAAGTTAAAAAAAGAACTGTTACATTAGAGACAAAAAAATAAGACTAACGTGCCTATAAGAAGTGACTCCAAAAATATGTTTAAGAAATTAATAACTGAAGCAGTAAATATTCCTAAACATCATTGACTATACAGTTGTAAGAATGGTCTGCGTCGGAGCGTTAAAATGATGAATAAGATTGTTGAACAATTTTACGTCAGAATACTTGAACGAACAGCCTCAATCACATTGAACTAAAACGTAACGAACCTCGGTTTGAACCATCGCCGGACGCTGCGTCCGCAGTATTCTGACAGTTTGGAAGATGTCAACGACCCCCTCGTACTGCATGCGTTCCAGGACGATGCTGAGCGTGATGAAGACCCCCGTCCGCCCGACCCCTGCGCTGCAGTGCACCGTGATGGGTCCGTCCTGTCCGAACTGCTCCTTTGTTTTATGCACCTGTCCTATGAAATCGATGAACCCGTCCCCGGATTTGGGAACACCTTGCTCAGGCCAGTCGATGAACTGGAACTGTCTGACGGTGCGACTCGCACCGTCCCTAGCGTCCGTCACTTTGAACTCTCGCAGGATATATTGCGGCATGTTGTACTCGGCGATGGGATCGACAACGAAGCACTGGTATCTGATCGACCTGTCGGACGGCCAGTACTGATGACACTTCTCCCTGCCCATCTCCTTTAGCTTCGTCAGCATGACGACGATCGTCGAGTTATGTTCCCAAAGCATTCGCCAAAAATCGTCGGTGGTGTCGCACAACGGGCCCTGCGTGGCGATGTAGGCTCCACGATAGCGATAGCCGTCGATCAGGCTCGCGTTTATGTAATCGGAGCCCTCGATATTGCGCTGCGGCTGCAGACAGACCCTGGTGCACTCGTATGGCAGTATGTGCACCAATCGGTTCTTATGTTTGTTGCAAGGCAGGTTCGCTGAGATGAACCTCGACGAGTCGACCTTGATATTCGACAGCTTCTTGAACTCGAGCTCCATGCCGGTGATGTTGTCGATTTCCGGCTGCATCAACTTCTGGATGTGGGAGTGCAGGTTCCTGGCAGGCACTTCGGTGTTGCCGCAGATCACTGCCTCGTAGAGGGCGTCGTGTATGAAGATGTACTGGTCCTCGGTCTGCACCATGTAGTTTCTCTGCGCCCGGAGGCAAGTCACGTGCCCGTAGATATCGATCATCTTCTCGTGTTTGATCCTCTCGAGCATCGAATCGATCACGATGAAGCAGCCGGTTCTACCGACGCCGGCGCTGCAGTGGACGATCAACGGGCCGCTGTCCGGAGGATTCATGGATTTCACGCGACGCAGGAATTGCAAGAAGGGTGCCGGGTGCTCGGGAACACCATGATCGGGCCAGGCGGTAAACTGCAGCTGTTTGATCTCTCGTCTCTCGGAGTAGCCGGCTCTGGACACTTGGAACGAGCGAATGCAATAGGTGGCTAGCTCCTGCACGTCAGTGATTGTCACCGTCATTAAGCCGTAAGTCTCCGGTCCTCTGCTCGGCCAGTACTGGTCGCACTTTATCCTGGTCCTCTCCTCGAGCTTCGTCATCATCACGATGGTACAGGAACGCAGCTCCCAACACATCCGCCAAAAGTCCCCGAACGTCTCCTGCAACGGTCCCTGTGTGGCCACGTACGCGTTCTGCTTCCGATAGCCGTCGCAATAGTTCGCGTTTATGTAGTCCGTGCCGCCTACGCCGTCGATTGTCTGCAGGATCACGCGAGAATGATCGTACGCGATCACGTTCGCGTACCGGTTCTTCGACACGTTCACCTCCATGTTCGAGTGATCCCAGGTGAACTGTTGTCCCGGCTCGATCGACTCGTACTCTTGGCTGAATTTCAGATTGTCGTTCGCTTTCAAAGATTCGATGTGGTTGCCCAGCTCGTTGATGTCGATCGGCGGGTGCGAGGACATCGCCGGCGTCTTGAACAGGAGCCGACGCATTTCCACGGGATCGGAGGGCGCGTGGTTCGAGCTGATGTCCGCTGCCATAAGAGGACGAGTCACCGCCGCTTGATCCGGCGCTTTGCACGGCTGTCTTCGTCTGCGAAAACAGGAAAGATTGTCAATCGATTCGTCGAAAGCGACTGCTTTTTGTAGCCGGAGTTTTTCAATCTTCCTCTCGACGAGGGACGGGGGTTTAAACTATAACTTTTAATACTGCGCTTCTTCTCCGATCAACCACTGTCGCTGAGTCGGCTTCTTTTTACTGTCAACCGGGTGTATGCGCTTCCGGAGGGAATCTAGGTCGCTACCGTTTCTCGTTGACGCAAACTTCTCAACCTTAAACTCGAAATTTCTCGGATCTGATTTACTGTGCGTATCGTAAAGATACCGATTCGTCGATGCTGATATATTTCGATAGTTTCAGAAAGAGTTGATGAGCTATTTTAGATTTGCGTGTAGCAGGAGATTGAGTAGATCAATGTTACTACCGAGGGCCACATTATTTGAATGTTAAAGAGTTGCTAGTTTTATAGTGTGCACTGTTACCAACAACTACCAAAGTTCACACTGTCTATCAATTGTAGTTTCATATTGAATTATTCACGTTTATCTTAATAAACTTTGCTGTACTTACTTCTTAATGACAAACAGAAGAACGAGGAACACGCTGACCATCAGCGCTGCGATAATGGGACCAACCACCCACACCATTCCAGGCTCCTGGCCGCTCGTCTTCACCGACACTTCAGGGTTTCCATCAACGGGGGTGTTGGGATTAGGTCGTCGTGGTGGCTCTCCTGGGGGCACTTCCCTCATATCGAGTGACAGGTAACCCGAAAATGGCGATGAGGTGTACAGGTGCTGCAAGGTTAATTTCCACGTTAATTTTATCTTCAATTTTAACCCTCGCCTGGCGAATGCCGGATCTATTCTGATCCTGTACAAAGTGTATGACAGAAGTGTCACAAGTTTCCAGGTACTTCTAAAACCTGGGGGACATTATAAATGGCTCGAGGTCAGTTGAATGTCATAGTAGATGAGCTATTTAAGAAACCACTGAAACCAGATTTATTTTTGTTTGAAAAATCGTGGTACACTTTGTACATTGTCGATTACAGAACACAAAAATAATAACATTCATAACAATACAAAAAGTCGTGATAGTTGCAAGCTCACCTTCCTGGGCGTGTCGACGACGGCCCTGACAAAGATCCGGTACCGCTTGTTCTTCTCGAGCTTCCGGTTCTCGTAACCGTTGTAGATGTCTCCTCTGCCCAAGTGGAACGTGTACGGGATGTCCCTGTGAGGAAACTTGGCCGCGATGTAGGGTGCGTTCTCTTTTTCCTGTTTGGCGCCCTTGCCGGTGATCATGTCCTCCGTGAGCTCATCGGGCTGTTTATCGTCGGTGCTCTTGTCCTCGGGCACAACGATCAGATAATAGTGGGAGATGGGTCCGTACTCTTCAGAGGCTTGGGGCAGAATCACGTGTATCTCCTCGCCGTGTTCCACTCCATAGAAATCAGGCTTGACCATGGGTTTCGGGGCAGCCATCTGCGTAGTCACTTTGATCTTAGCGGGCGGCCTGTACTGTCCGTCACGAGGAATAGCGCTGACGTTAACATTATAGCTGGTGAAAGGCTGTAGCTCGTTAATGGTGGTGCTGGTGATGGTCGGTTCCAATCGGATTTCTCTGCGAGGCACGATCTGTGTCTGAGTGATGCCTTGCGAGTCGACGAACTCCTTCACGGCGTCGAAGGAGACCTTGTACTTCATCGGGTTCAGTCTTATGGGTGGTGTCCAGGACAGAGTCATGGAGTGGGTGGAGGAATCCGGGGCCATCAGCTTCAGCGGCACGTCCTCCGGTTTCACCATTACCGTCACCTTCTCGCTTAGCCGACCCAGACCGGTTTTGTACATGGCCGCCACCGTGATCGCGTACTGAGTTAACCTCTCCAGATTGACCAGCTCCGCGGACTCCGTCAGGCCAACGGTTTGGTGCTTCCACTCGTCCAGATCCACCACGGCTGTCGTCGTGTAGAAAATTCGGTAGCCCACGATCTTGCTGCGGTTCGGCACCGGGTCCCACCAAACCTCCACGGTCGTTTCGGACGTCGCCACCGCTTTCACGGACATCGGCGCTCGGCTCACATCCTTTTCCGTGATGATAGTAATCTTCTCCGAGTACGGGCCGCTGCCCATCGACGTGCGCGCCCTCACGTGAAACACGTACTCCGTGTTCTCCTCCAGGTTCGTGAATACCGCCCGCGTCTTGCTCGTCGTTCTGTTGATCGCCGCCGAGTGGTCATTCTTCTTGTTAAACTGCACGTCGTACCCTGTTATCTGACCGTTTCGATCCTGTTGCAACGGCATGCCCCACGTCACGCACACCGTGTCCGGGGTTTGAAAGAAGTAGGACAGATTCGTCGGCGCACCCTTAGGCTCTCCTTCCGGGCTGAACCAGTACCTCACGGTCTCCTGGCCGACACCGATTTCGTTTTGCCCAGCAACTCGGAACTCGTAGTCTACTCCTTGCTCTTCTGTCGATTAGAGTTAAGTTCAGTGACTGTTTCAGATGAGATTTAACGGATTCAGGGGTTTAGTGTGCATCTAGAGTTCTAAGGCACGCGGAGACGGCGATAGAGTTAAAAATCTCGGCTGAGTTGAGACGAAGAAAATACAGTAGGACCTTCGATGTCTGATATTTTTAATGCCCCAACATGCTTACTGAAGCTGTAAATAGCTCAATCGAAATATCTCAAAGGCGATCCATATGCAACTCTATTTACTGTGCAAATTGATAAAAATTTAATCTAACATTATAACCGAGTTAAGCTACAATTTCCTAAACCCGTCACGCCGTTGCGTTTTGCGATCTTCATGCCATTTACACCCCATTCGTAGAACTTGATCAAAAGTGATCGCATAACTGTTCTAATATTCGAACAGTCATGTTTCTCTGTTCAGATCGGACAGTCGAGGTTCTACTGTGGTATGGCTCTAGCATAATAATAATAACAACGCTCAACATGGCTGACTAATTTTCACAACAACCCTAGGTAACTCCGTGGGCTCGGTCGACCTTACCGAGATCGTCGATTTTGTGGGTGCGGTTCACAGTGCCGCCGATGAACTCCGTCTTCAGCGTCTGGTTCTTAATCCCATACCTTATCCTGTACCCCAACAGTTTGCCATAGGTCTTAGTAGGCTCCGCCCATTCAAGCTCGATCACGACCGGGCTTCTGCTCAGAACTCTGCGAGAACACAGCAATTATCACATGTAGTTACCACGAGTAATAAGAACAACAACAAGAACAACCGGCTCTCACAAAGAATTCCCTCGACTACGAAAAGCAACGTACTTTACGTTGACCTGGGGCCTGTTCGGCACACCACCAGGTGTTCGGACCTGAACCGGCGCTGAACGATCGCCGTCCCCTTTTCTTGTCAGAGCAGCCACTTGAACGGAGTACTTTGTGTCCGGTTGCAAACCGGTGATATTTTCTTCGAGCACCTTTTCTCCCACGTCGCATTGTATAGGCTCGTTCAGGAGATCCTTCCCCTGCGAACATACAACCGTAATTAGACCAACGAACGCTCTCTCGATTCATCTCAGGTCCACCGGAAAGTCTGCCGTATGTTATTTCGTTACGTAATTTTGTTCTGGGTAGCTATACATGGCTCTAGGTGGCGCCTTCGGCGCGGAGTAGGCGTGGCCTGCGCCGCGTGGGCGTGGCTTCAGCGGTCTCGACCTCGGGGAGCCGAGACAGAGTTGTACAGGGCAATTTTCGGCAGTTTAGTTGACAGAATTTTCCGGTAGGACTGATGGAACAGCGTTGCCGACTAACCTCTTCTCCCACTTCCTGAACGTGTATCTGATAACCCCGGATCACTCCGTTCTGTTCTTTCGATTTTGGCGGTTGCCATTGGACGTGTATCGTGGTCGAGTTGATCGGCCTGACTTGCACGTCCTGAGGATTTCCCGGCACTGTAACGCAACGCGCAATTAACCGGGGCCCTTCACGGCCTAACTACTCTTACACGCTCGCAGTCACACGTTCATGTACACATATAGGTGGTCGCAGTCATACGTGAATGAACGGGGGATCAAACAAAATGGGGGGGGGGGGGTGCTCGAGGAACAAAACCTGGAAAATAAAACGGTGAAACGGAGCGCGGAACACAACAAACTGAGAATACACACACGGGCAGGTTGTCCATTCGGTCTGTCTGAAAAGTAAGAACGGTTACGGGTTCGAGAAACAGAAAGAAAACATAGTTGGGACAAGTGGAAAGAGGTGTAATGCGTCGTCGATGAACGGTCTTGTAGTTCGGTCGTTCGTCCGTTCGTTTGTTCGGGACGAACGAAAAAATAAAGCTGCGTTACCGGGGGGATCAATTAAAGATCAGGCGCAAGAAGAAACGTAACGGGGAGGCATGGACGTTAAAACGAACAGAATGTCGTTGCGAGAACGGGGTATGGAGAATAAATAGGTTGATACGTAAACGGTGGAGAATGGAAACGGAAATAAATAAAGAAAAAGTAACGGTGAGTATGTACATGCCACCAGTCACACGCGGACAAAACGACGTACAAACAATATTACGAGGTACGTAGTACCTCATGCTCTACGTCCCTACGGCACGATAATCCTCCATTTGAATACCAATAATGCATGTTTTTATTCTGCATTCGGTTTGAGAACCGCGAATGTATGAACGCCCGTATAAATACGTCATCGAGATGCAAAGCGCGCGGTTACGTTGGACGATAATGCTACGGCAATATTGGAGAGTCCATGTCGAAACGAAGCAATTTTATACATATGTAAAAATATATATATATAGATAGATAGATAGATAGATAGGTAGATAGATATATACATCTATACGTATATACATATGTATATATAGATAGTATATATATATCAGCGATCTACGATCATTGGTGCTGGGTGCGGAATGAAAACTGTGCCAACAGAATCGTGCATTCGTGTTTTTTCGATAAACGTGCAAGGGTAACAAAACGTATCCTTCGTGTATTTACAGTTACCCACATCGACAAGCCGCTTCGGATAATTTGTCGGGAACACCGTTCCATCGACTCCCGTTGCCTTTATTTTCTCTATGTATTTTTTTTTGCTCGGTTTTGTTTTTTTCATTCTCTTCAACGAGTTTTCGAAGCTCCGGCGTGCTGCGGTGATTTTTTTAATCTTTCTTCCCGCCGCATATGTATTTTTTTTTTTTTTCGTGTGTTTTCGTTCTCTCGTTGTTTGCCGGGTGTTGTCAAAGCGACACGCGTTTCACGCAGATTCTGATTGGCGATAAATGGCGCGTGTTCTCATGGACGGTCCAGTATCCGGCGCCGGAAATGTTGTCGGCATCATACAGAAAAAGAGGAACGAAAACCAGTTGGCAGGAGAGAGTACAGAAAAAAAAAACAAAAAGAAAGAACGGGAAAACTTTAGCGTCGTCTATGTTACCTAGCTTCGTACGAGACACAATAAAACTGCAATTCTCTACTTTGTCGGGCAAACGGAAAGATTGCGTAGCAACAGGAAGATACGACAAAGAAAAGCCAAACGATCGATCTTTTTGTATTCGTGGTGAAGATATAATAGTTGGACAATAATATAATATATAGATGAATATTGAGATATATTGTTAAATGTTTTTTTGCTCGGGAGAGAGAGAGATAGAGAGAGAGAGAGAGAGAGAGAGAGAGAGAGAGAGAGAAAGAGAGAGAGGTCTCCGTTCGAGCCTCTCTTGCGCATTGATCGAGGCAATCGATTTAAATATGGATCAATGCTACACAACACCCACAGGTTCCCGCTATGCAGCGCAAAAAACAAAATTTCGGCGTGCCCGCGTCCGCAAAAAGGAAAACGTGGTTCTTGTTCCGATCGTTCCTGCTAGCTGACCGCAGCAACAACAAAAAGTGACGGATGAAAAAATTATGCCGACACAGATCTCTCTCAAAATTGTCTCTTAGAAAACGGTGGGCAAAAAACGTAAAAAACGATTATATGCGAAAGAGACGGAAAAAAGGTGAAAAAACTATATATATATGTAATATATTTGTATTAAATATATATAGAGAAAACGATTAAACAGGAAGTAAAATTCATGGCACAACTCGAGACGAGCTAAGGGATACTCACTTTTTTTTACTGCTGCGCCCCAAAAGTCGCCAAAAAAGTGGGAAAAAAAACTCGTAAAAATTCGTGTCAAATTCGCACGTAATATTGAGTAGAATTATATAAAATATTTAGTATGTTTAGGCATGTCAGTGGGCATACTACTGCTTATTTATCAACGTGAAAAAACGTGTGTGGGTCTACCTCTTTTTATAGATATCATTATTCGATCATTTCTTTTATCTCGTTTCTTTTTCGTTTTCTTTTTGGTAGATCTTTTTTGTATTTCGAGATTTGTACGTCAGACAAAAAAAATATATATATACATACAATATACATGAAAATCTCTGTACAGTGCTGCTGCTCTCTCGGCTCGTGAAAAATACAGTCACACGCGCACTCGCTCGTTCGTCCTTTTCCTCCCTCCCACGCGCTCGATTCCCAATCGTGTCCCTTTTCAGCACTGTTTCCGTAATATTTTTTTAACGCTCTGCCGAGAAAATAGTCGGCGGGCAAAATTCACTTTCGAATCGATCGTTAAATAGAAAAATATCGCTTGGTCCTCGGTTGCAGTTGGTCGCAGAGAGGCGGGAGATGTGAGAATATCTTTTTTTTTTTTAATCTTTGGCATGCGCAATCACTACTCCAAATATGAAATAACTAAAGGCTCATGTCCACGCGCCCCCTGCCGTTGAGAGAAAAGACGTCCTCGTTTTTCTTTTCAGTATTTTTCGTTTTCCCCTCGCGAGGAACACGCTTCGAGAAAAGATAGACAGGCTAACTTTTGCACGCTCGCCCTTTCCCTCGCGGCACGAGGCGACGAGAGGGAAGACCTATGATAAAATGTCTACTGAAAAGAAAGCTGGGAAGGAGAAACCATAAGTCGTAAGAAGAGGGGAAGAGCTTCGGAACGAGGGGGTGGGTTTCGGGACGTATCAGCCGAGAGGATCTTCTTCTGTTGGCTACGTGTGTCGTTTTCTTCTTCTTTTTTTTTTTTTGTACAGTTGGTCAGTAGTGAATGAAAAAACACGCGGATGCGCCTCGTACTTGCGCGTAAAAAATTTACGAATTGAAGATGGGGGGATATAAGTCGGTAAAAGGTGGAAGTATGGAGTCGTCGGGGGAAAAATTGTTCTCTCTACCTTTTATTTTGTTTCTTTTCTCCATCGTTTTGCCATTTTACCGTTTTCTCGCATCTCCAAAAAGTCACCCGCAAAAAACGTTAGTTCGATGCAAAAATATATATTGGTAGAGATTTGTCGATAGAGAAGTGATAGAGAGGAGGAGTGAGAGAGAGAGAGAGAGAGAGAGAGAGAGAGAGAAAGATAGAGCAGGAGATAGAAAGAGAGATTAAAAGAGATAGATAGTGACAGAGAGAGAGAGGGTGAAATAGTGGGGGTGGGGGGATTGATAGAAAGAGTGCGAAGGGTAGAGAGCCGGATTTTTCGGGCCGCGGCAAAAAATATTTCCGTCGCTCTTTCTGCTCCCTTTTGTTTCTCGCCAGCAGCATCCACCCGTGCATTCACCCACGCAAAAATCACAAAATTCTTCGCAAAATAACGCACGTTGATGCGGCCGCGGAATAAAGCGTGTCGTTTAAATCGGTGGCCGGGATCTATGTAGTATCGCGAGAGGCAGAGCGAGAGAGAGAGAAAGAGAGAGAAAGTGGCCACCACGCGGCGCGGCGCGGTATACGAAACAATCGGATTCCTGGATTGGTTTTTCATTTGTTGGTTCTCTGTCGATGCGGTTGCCGTGTCGAGCCAAAGGAATCCAGAAGCGTGGGTGGTGGAGGAGGAAGCTGTCAGAGGGTTGTAGAGGGTTTCGAGGAGGAGGAGGGGTTGCATGCGTTCGCGAGGAAATCAGGAACGGCGATTCAACTTGATCGATAGAAAAGAAACAGGGTGTGGGGGGGGGGGGGGCTGGTAGAGCTCAGAGGTTCGTTAATGATCGCAATCGTCGATATTCTGACGTTACAAGCTACGTAAAAACGAGTTACGAGTTTCACCGCAGGTCGTTAAAGATTCCAGTACAAACGTAAAATAAAATACATACACAACAAGTGTAATATACTCTTTCTAGATACCTAGGAGAATAATAATAATATATATATAATATATAGAGAGATAATAATATAGATATATATATATAAAAATGTATTAACACACGAAACGAAAGAGGTAATACGTATATAATATAGTATGTAATATAATACGTGTATATGTATATATATGTAGAAGAACGTATTATATCATACATATCGAATAATATAATAATTCAATAATATCAAAGATACGATGTAACTTACAGAGGCAGAAGATTGGAGTAAATAGGTTGGTGTCTAGCATGCAGAAAACGAAGAAGGTGCACGTATAGAGACAATATAGAGAAGAAGGGCTGGTATATATGATGGTATCATTCCAACGAGCTTGGTGAGTGTCAAAGTAAAACCAAAAAAATAAACAAGAGAATGTTGACGAAAATACCGCATTAATGATTCTGCCGGTGCTCGGATCCGAGCGGAGAACGTCTTCCGGTATCGATGGTTTCGCTCACATAGGACAAAGAAAGCGTCCCTTCTCAGTCGGAACGTATCGAAGAGACGTAAAAAGCCTTCATCGATTGTCCAAGCTCCGATATATAAGCGAAACGCACCGATCGACGATTCTGCGCTTCGTCGAAACACCTGTTCTCCGCCACGAAGGACTCGTGGCCATTGAGAGTACATGGATGAAGACAATGAAGAAAATCGTATGGATATTGGTATTCAAATGTTTCCAAGTACACCGCGATAGTACGCGGTGTCCAATCCCTTACCCAGCCCTCGCGGTCGCGATCAGGCGATCATCGCGGCGTTTAACACCTCCGGGACGGCTCGTGGTTTTTAAAACAGTCGCAAAATTTGTGGATAGTCACACAGCTGGGGAGTTTAGAGTTTCGGGACAAGAGGGGCGGGGTTTAGACAAATTTTGTGAGCTCTCAAAGCCGTCCCGAAGCCGTCAAGATCCCGAATTCGAATCCGCCTCCTATTTCCGCGTGTTCCCGCGTTCCCGCGACGCGTCGTCGTTCGCTCTCAGACCGTACTCCTTTACGCACTCGCTCACGCATTCACCCACGCACCAATTCGCCGTGATCTCGACGCGTCGAGTTCCGAATACTCGCGATCTCGGCTCGCTCTCGCTCGAGATCACCTCGGGAAGGTGCGAATCAGGTTCCACGACGATCGACACTCGGGTCGGGGGTGGTTCTCGGGGGTGATTCTCAGCGCTGGTGGATCGGCACGATGTACGTGCAGACCGCGTCTCGCACGACAATTGATAGTTAGTCGCGTGTACCCGGAATTTGCTCCCTGATACACCGGGTGCTCCATCTGTCTTCGATGCCTTCTACCCTCATTGTTAACGATACGGGAAAAGTGGGAGAAATTGCGATTTGATTCGAGGGGGTAAATAATCGCGGTAGGCTGTCAGGTCAGTACATAATACAAAATCGGGCATGAACTTTTGCACTGACCTAATAGATATCTTTTTGGAGGTTGAACTCTTTGAGACTTCGAGTCAGTCGACTACACGGGCCGCCGAGATAAAAACTGTCCTACTCCCCCTAGTTTCTATCATACATGCATGTTCAACCCCTAATTTTGAAGGCTGTTTTCACCCGTTCAATGTAAAGGACGGTCAATTAAAAAAAAATAGATGTCGAATATTTTTCTGTAAACTGCCGCTCCCACAAGTTTCATCAAAATCACCCCGTTACTTGTCTTGCAACTTCGCTATACTTTGGAAGCAATCAAGACCAGGATTATTTCAACGTTCTACGACACTACGATTTTTCTGTGATTTTAGATACGAAATATTCAAACTAAATCTACAACAGGCATCCCTGTTTACACTTCTTTCACTAGCTACACCTATTTTAAATTTAAATTGGACATTTCGTGGGCACACAAAGACTGCAACACAGATTGACTATTGATAGCAACACTATTGATAACCTCAAAGGGTCGAGAGGTGCAACCTCGAAAAAATCGTTCGCTTTCCATTAATAATTGCCTCCACGAATGAAATTCCAATTTCGCCCAACGTTTTCTCGTGCCAGTTTGAAAACGAGAGGTGTATCGAACAACATTGACGTTGGACGGGACACCCGGTATAGTTTCGGTACTCGGAGCGAGTAAATATCGAGGCGTGCGTACGCACGCTGACACGGGGCTCGGGTTCGTAAATACGCGCGCTCGCACACAAACATTCTCACCCACGCACACGACCTACGTGCATGCGTGCACGCGTGTGCTGTTAGGCTGCCGGCTGTTTATTCGAAGCGAAGGGTGCTTTTCAAGTGGTGCGTTCGGTTCAACAGTGATGGTGATGGAATACGTTCTACGAGATAGAGAGAGGGGGGACGTATCTGAATATGTACATCGATTCCCTTAATCGATCAACCATCCTTGAAATCGGAGCAACTCTTTTAACAGTGGACCAAATTATCCGGGATTCCTCGAGGAGCTGGAAGAACTAGGAGATGTGAAAAATTGCATTTGGTTGGAATCGCGAAGAAGACAGTGCAGGCAGCTTTATACGACTTTCTTTTTATCTGGGCCTGTACTGGAAATTGAAAAAATGTGTCTTGTAGATTGGCACATTAGTCTGTTACACACATGCTGAACATTTCATTTAGTTAACCTTGCTGTAAGCTACACACGATTTTCGAGACTCATCGTCCGCAGCTAATAGCAATATTAAACGATTTTCATGACATTTCCAGCATGTTTTGGACTGACTATTTTTTAAATTTTCCATTACAGGACACTCGGATACAGAAGCTGTACAAAGATACACTCTAATATTTTCTTTGCGATTTCGTGTAAATGTAATTCCGTTGAAATCCAGTAAATTAGTCGTTTCAGCTTCTCGAAAAGTTCGAATTTGTCTGGACCTATTTGGAGAAAGCTATTCCGTTTTGAGGGGTGTTTGATCAATCAGGCGACTCTGTGCACATACGGTGAAAGGCGTGCGTCTGCCCGAGTGTGTGTGTGAGTGACACAGGTGCGTAGGTGCGTAAGTACTCGTCCTCCTCCACCTCCACCTCCTACTCCTACTCTTTGATCGTGCGCGACACGCGTGTGTGCGAGAGACTTTACCATGCGTGCGTTGGTGGGTGCGAATCGAAAACAACGGTGCCCGTATAATAGAGAGATAGTGTTAATCAAGAACTGAACGAGAGAGAGAGAGAGAGAGAGAGAGAGAGAGAGAGAGAAAGAGAGAAAGAATAAAAAAAGACTAGAACAAAAATCGTTAGTAGAAAGAAAAAAAACGACAGTGATACAGCGACTTATATTATATCTATACCTTTTGTCACCGGTGACCCGTGCACACATTTATACCGAGACTGATGAGAACGATCACGTGTGCAAATATAAATATAATATATATATATATAACATATGTAGAGAGAGCGAGATAGAGAGAGAGGGGGGGGGGGGGAGAGAGAGAGTGATATAGATAGAGAGATAGATAAAGAATATAGAGATCGATAAGTATACGTTCAAGAAAAACGATCGTATTATAATGTATAATAGTGGTGGTGTACTAGCGGCGACAATAACATTAACGAACGAGTATATACGTATATAGAGACACGACGGTGAACTTTTGTGCTTGACAATGTGCGAGCTTACACGGCAGGGTGCTTTCAGCAGTGCTTTTTATCGTTCCGCCTCGCTTTGCCGAGTCTGCTCTTAGAGGGTGGACGGCTGTGGATCGGTCGGTCCGTAAACGGGACAATGCGCGGGAGGAAAACTGTTGGGGGTAGTTCGGTGTGGATGCGGACGGGTGGGGGGTTGTCGGCGAATCAGGGGGTGGTGGGACTGGTCGCTCGGTGAAACGAAAGAGGATCCCTGGGCGTACCGGTGCAGTGGTGCCGAGTGCAAAAGGTTCGAGGGGAACGTCGTTAGAGACGCGTTCGTACGACTTTTTCCGCGACAATGACGCCTCCACAATGCCCCTCTCGCAACAAATGATTCCGATTCCGCGTCCGACCAAGGTCTTCGATTATTTTTCCCCCAAGACAAAAGAGCTGCCGTTTTCGCCCGCGCTGTCTCCTCTTCTAGACTCTACTCGTTTTCTGCACCCACGCGCGTCCCACGAAAACGACGACGACGACGACGACGACGACGACGATGGCGACGCACACCAGAAACACGCGCGTTCATGCTCGTCGTACCACGCGTCTACGGACCACCGAAAGGGAACAAGAGAGAGAGAGAAAGAGTGAGAGAAATAGAGAGGGAGAAATAGAGAGAGATAGACAGACGGAATAGCGAAACACACGCGGAACAGAAAAAAAAAAGAGAAACAAAACGTCGATGTTCGCTTATTCCCGTTCGATTCCGTGTCATTGCGAGAACTTTTTCTCTCGGGGAGGGTGATTCGCTCTGTTTCAACGTGTACGCCCCATGTTAAACCGATTAGGGTTGTGTGGCCGGTTTGGTGCACGGTGGGTTGCAAGGGAGGCGGGGGGTGGGGGCGTTTTTGAAAAAACTGTGACACCATGCAGGGTAATCGGTACCGAATACATCGGAGAACAGGATCCTTGGATCGGGAGTCGAAACGAAAAGCAAAATTTCTTCATGCATCGGCATGCCATTCATCGGGTAACCCTGGACATTTGTTATATGTATACTTGTTATGTATAATAGTTTCGGGAGCCGGTTAGGCAGACTCGACGTAGCTCGACGTTTCTTTGTGATCTTTTCTTTTGGTTGTTTTCTTTCCTTTTTTTTTCTTTTCAAGGAGACAGGTGTGTCAACGGAACGTATCAGAGGCTGGGAATGAGATGGGTGTGGGGGTTTCTCGAGATGTGATGATGATTAATTAATCGGGATCGAGTTCTTTTGGTGAGATCGAGGAATCGATTAAACAAACGAAGGCATGCTCTAAACATGTGCAAACAATAGGTAGAACTAAATCTTAACTAAAGACAGAAGAGCCTTATATATCAGAGATATGTAGAGATATATATGTATAAATATATATACACGCCAAGTACATGGTGACGCGTACATGGTGTGTATCGTATATGTACATATATATACACACATATATATATATATATGTTTATATGTTTATAGTGAAAAAAGTGCGTTTTATATATATTCTTTGTGTGTGATACATACGCTATAGTTTTTATATATATACGTAAGCGTTTTATTGGCAAGCTGCCGTCCTCATTTCGCAGTCATTATTTCCGACCGATAGACGTTGTTCTGCTTTTGTGTTTGTTCATTTTTTTTTGCAACCGGATCAAAGTTGCGATTGTAACATTCATTACAATGTTCGTTCGATTTTTTTTTTATCTTCCGGAGGAAATCGACAACGCACGGTGGTAATAACGATGCGAAATACAGGTCGGGACGGTCAGCTTGGTTTTTCTCTATCTTCATTACACGTGGCAAGAGTGAGTCAACGAACTAAAAGAGAGAAACGAAACATCTTTACAGACGTAACCACGGTAACCACCAGAAAGAACATTGAGTGTGAATGAGTACATATCATTAGACAGTCGATATAATACGTTAGTGCGAATAAATCTTAAAAACTAGTTGTTCAAAACCTGGATCATCCTCCTGCAAATGCTTTAAGGAAAGATAAAAACACGTGAGTGAGTATAATTAGAGTATTAGTTAAAGCGTGTTAAAATGGGTATCCAAGTTCGAATATAGTTGGGGGATGATATTTTTATAAATCCGGGGGTGTCAAAAAACCAACGGCAACGGACTTTGGGGGAGAGTGTTGCGATTAGGCCCTGTAAAAATTAGTTAGAAAACGATCTCTTTTCGGATCTATCTTTTTTCCGGTTCTTTTTCTATTGTTATGCTCGAGAGGGGACAAATGTTATAATTAAATCAGCTGAGTTCAAAAATTGGTTATCAGCTTCTGTAAAAATCCGTGGCTGCGTGCACCTGGAAAAAATTCTTCTGGGGGTTGGGGCGTGGGGGGACACACTAGTTTTTGGGGGCGGGGGGAAAGTAGTCCGGGTCGTCATCTGGGTGCATAGAGAAATGCGTGGAGATTCGTTGTAGCAAAAATTCCAAAAATATAAAATCTCGCCAGCCAAAAAATGTACGGCCAACACATGGTTCCGCGCGTCTCGTCCGCGAAGGGTGTCCGCGTGTCCCGTATCAAAAATCATCGGGATTCGCCGTCGGGGTTGCCAGAGAAGCTGATAAAGGAGAGCTTGATGGTGGACCAAAGAGAGCGTTGAAGGAGAGACACGGAAAAATAGTTGCGCGCGTTCAAAAGTTGCGTTCGCGCGGCAAAAATCAATATCCGCCGCGGTGTGGCGATCGAAAAAAAGGCTCGCGAATCACATTATCTCTCGGCTACGTTTTCTCAATCATCATTTATGTATTTTTTTTTTTTACTCCGGTTGTCGCGCAACGGAGGGTGTGAGACTCGATAGTTCGTTTCTCGAAAGCGTTCAACTGAAAAAGTTACAGTGGCCTGAGAGGAAGAACGCTATTTAATAATATATTTTTCTGTACAATACGATACAAATACATAATTACGAGTGAAAATGAAAGAAATCGTTTAAATACAGAGTACAGCGATAACAATGCAATGTAAACGGAAACACAAGAGAAACAGAGAGAAATAGTGAATGATGTAGAGATAGAAAGAGAGAGACAGAGAGAGAAAGAGAGATAGATAGACAAAGAAAAAAATATAATTATTATTGATGAAGTACAGTGAAACGAAAAACCAGTAGAAAACAAAAAAGGGAAACGAAAAACTCGTAAAAGAGTTGTTGTGGGATCAGAGAGTATTGAGTGTCAGTTGAGGGAAGAGACAGGGGTATTATCGTAGAGATAGAGAGACGTTAGCGGAATCTGAAATCGAAAAGAGATTTAATACACGGTGGGTGTACGTAGGAATTTCGTAGCAGACGGCCGATCGAGAGTTAGGTTGGCAGCCGGGCCGCGAGAATGAACAATCTAACGGGCGCGTTGGTCGCAATCCGCGCTGGAAAATCGCGCGATCATCTTCGGACTGATTTTTGGCGGGCTTTTATATTTTTGGCTCTTGCGCGACGAACTTTCGCGATTAACGTCGCCTTCGCAAGAGTTGTCTCTGTATACGAAGCGTGGCGGTTGAAGTCGAGGCTTTCTCTCTACATGAATTCTACTTGAAAAAATTTATCAAAATTGTTGAACGATCGAGAGATTGTGTTCGACGATTTAGGTATATTTGCTCGAAGGATCGCACGCCACTCTTCGACAGCCGGACGTAAACGTATTAGGATTGTGAAATGAACGTCAGTGATACATACCGTCCTCGTGAGTTCTGACCGAGATAGGATAACTCGGGGGTCCGTCACCTACGATGGTCCCGGCCAATACCCAAATCCGGTACTCGGTCCATTTTTTCAGTTCGTCCAACTCGAATCGCGTGTTATTCAGTTTGATAACCCTCGCCTCCGAGTCGGAGCGTCCGCTCTCGACGACCTGCAGCTTGTAGTACGCGATCCTCCCGTTCGATTGATCGGCAGGCGGGGGTTCCCATGTTACCAATATGGAGGTCGGGCTGTTCGCTTGTCCGCTTACATTGCGAGGCGGAGCCCCGGGGACTGTATAACACTCAGTTATAGGGGGGTGGGAGAAACAAAAACGAAAACGAGGGCGGGAGAATCGAACGTCGGTCGCCGAGCGATCGGTGCCCGTGCCCGAGGCCCCTGGGCCCCGCGAATTTCATCCTGGAAACTCGCCACAACATTTATTAATCCCATGGATCTTTGCTCGATTATTTTATCCTTACGCGTAGATGCGTAGAATGCGGATTTTATGCATTTATGGCGCAAATGAGTAGGCGAAACACTAAATAGAAGAAGCGTCAAAGAAATTTGATGTTACCGGTACATTGTTTACAACCCAGCAAAATTATTAAGGGAAGAATAGTGAAGTCTAATTATTACTATAAGGAATTGTGTAGGTGATAAATTGAACTTGTTCCTCAACCTGGTTTTTACAAAATAAGCCATAAAATGTAGAATTTACATCAAGATCCGCAGTCTAGTAATGACACGAATTTCTGTGTCTAATAAAATCGAACATACATCGGTGTATAGGTAATTGTCGGTCGAGCACGATTTCGGTGGATTCTCCAATGTGAAGACAGGCCTCGAAGTCAGTGAAATCAGTATGAATTTCAGTAGGATCAACGAGATTCGATTCGAAAGGCCCGGGCGAGCTTCATGGCTGGGCCACGTTCGAGCGGCGACTGACGCGTGGGGATCGAACAGAAAACGTTACGTGGTGGCGATTGGTCAAGGTTCCAGAGAGAAGGTATAAAGATTAATCAAGGAAGAACCGTTTAACGAGTCGATCCTTGAACAGTCGAAAAATCACGTGATTAGAGAAATGGAACATACATATCCGTCCAACAGAGAGAGAGAGAGAGAGGCGAGAGCGATTGACTCGCGCGCGTCCGGCGCGAGCCAACCGGCCATTGCCGTCGCTTCGTATAATATATATATATATGGAAACGGAACAACGTAATTGTTGAAAAAAATAAAAAAAAAGAATAAATAATCGAAGAACGGACGTGTAAACCATACGTTATTCAGAATGAAAAGAGGTGCCCAAAATGCACACATATATCGATGCAGTGCTTAGTGCAATTTATATGTATGATATGTACGTATATATATATAGATATATATATAAAGTGGCATCCAAAACGGCTTTCTTATTTGCAACGCATGCAATCATTCTCACTCTCCCACACTTCACGGTTTTTTCTGTCAACGATACTCTCTATCTTCCGTCTTTCTCTTCTGAAGTTATCCCCGAATCGCGCAATTTAAAACCCACAATCCCTTGCGGTTTCAATCGCAAAGACGGTTCAGGTGATAAACCTCGATCGAGAAGAGACTCTGAACAATCTGGTTCCTCTGAAGGTGTTCGCGGCGCTATATCATAGCTTACGCTACTTTTGCGGGAGCGTCTAGCGCTACGGCATCTCCTACCTGCTGTGCCAGGTGGATTCGCGAGTTCCGGTCGACGTGACGAACACACCTCGAGTTTCTCTCGATCTTGTTCGACCGCGGAATGATCCAAGGCGGATCGCCCCCGTCGGCCGGCCGCGAACCGACCTCTGTACGGCACTCCTCGCTGCGTGAACTCACTCCCGTCTCTTTTCACTTTTTCTGCTGGGTCTTTGCTGTTTTCTGCTTACCGTACGGTTTCGTGCGAACCGGATACGGAATCGTCGTCGCCCCTTCGCCGGTTTGGCTCCTCGCAGCTAGCCACACGTAGTACAGCATGTTCGGATACAGACCCGTCAGCGTGTAGTTCGACACCACCCCTATTCGTCGATGATGCTTCTCCTGAACCCAACGAACGCACCGGTTATCATAACGCAAAACTCGGATATTTGACGGCACCGGATTCGCTGCAGCGTCAACAGTGTTACGGGCGGGAAGCGGTAGGACATTGGCTGAATTTGACAGCGTGCTTGGCAACAGGTGGAAAATGGCACGAGGCGTAGGCCCGTAATTTGAAATTTTTCGCATTTTATGAGATAGTTTTGATAACGAGTTATGCACGGAACAATTTATATAGTCTGCGCAAGGAATTGGAATCTGTAAGAATCATCTGTTGGACATTTCCAAAAATTGTTCCATGCTGTCGTTTTCGTTGGTAGATCAAGCCTTGGGTTGCCCCAGTTCCGAATAAACGGTGACAGCTGATGAATATGGTACAAAATAAATGGAAACCGTTCCCCTTTTTCCTCTATCGATGTACGTTAATGAGGACTGTCAACGTTATTAAATGGAAGCATTTAGAAAGTAAATTTCAGCTTCGTTTTTCAATTATTAAAACGCTCTCCCACCTGTTGCCGAACACCACAAGTCATTGTCTGACTGAGCAGGCTAAAGGGGTGCAAAAATGATCGTGTTAGAGAGCTGGGGAAGAGAAGGTCGTGGAAACAGGGGTGGAAGATAAAAAACAAATCTAGGTAGTGAGGTAACAATGAAATGGACAGTAATATAGAGAACTGTGACGATTTGCATGACATAGTAGGGGACTGTAACGATTAATATAATAATATAGGGGACTGCATCGATTAGCATTGAATAGGAGAAGGGGTAGAAAACCGAGTGGAAGAAACACGAGGGGTGATCAGGTGATTTGCCACAGGGGCCGGGGACTCACATTCGCGTAGGTATCGTTCCAGTACAGTTCATAGCTGAGGATATTCTCCGCACCATGAGCCGGTTTAGCCCATGTGAGCGTGATCTTGTCCTCCCCGATATCTACCGCCGTCAACATTTCCGGTTGACTGGGAACCCCTTGCTGCGTTTTTATTTGCACGGGCGAGCTGAGAGGGCCAGGTCCGACGCTGGTCAACGCCTGCACGCGGAACGTGTAGATTCTGTGCGGCTTTAAATCGGCAACGGTGGTCAGCTGATTACTGTCGACCATCTGGTACGCCCAGGACGCCATTGGTTGCTCCGACTCCGTCGTGTAGTACACCTTGTAGCCCTGCAGCCATCAGACCCGGAGGGTCGATTTAAAAACCGCGTGTAAGAACTGAATGCATTTATGATTAAAATGAATTTTCGACTGGTTAAAATGATTGAAACAGGAAATACATTAATTATGAGAGATCGTAGCAAGTCGCGAAATGAAAGACACCGCAAAAGCGCTGAATCCTTTGGTAAAATAATAAATATTTCAGCGTTTATACGCTAAAAACTGACCGTAACTTGGCCGTTGGGTGTCTCCGGCTCGTCCCATTGTATAAGCATCGTGGTGGAGCTTAATGGTCGGATCTGGACCTTCCGTGGCGCAGTACCGGGTGCTAGAACGAAGAAATACCGTCGGATATTTGCGGGAACACGCTCGGACAGGGCAAGCCACTCTAGTTAGTCACGGGACAGAACAGTAAACCCCCAGGAAAGAACACCATAAGAACCAAAAACACGCGTCCCAGGTACGGAGAAGGAGAACGGAAAACTAAATCGCATTTGTCTCTACGATGTCCGGTGGTGTCTCGCGGCTACGGTGTAATTTAGTGAAAGTGGAAGACCAAAGTACTGGTGTGTATATCGCATTGCAGTCGATTAGCTACGAACATATACGTGTGCGTGTGTGTGGGTGTGTATATGTGGGTGTGTGTAGATACTCGTGTCGTGAACTGTGCCGCAGGATACTCCCTTCCAGAGGACCCTTTAACGATCTTCAAATTGATTCGCATTTTTGCTGTACGACCTTTTCGTACTTTCTTTCAATCAATCTTGAAAACATGTTTCCAAAACAGTAATATTGCTCGCGAAAATTGGAGACCGTGCTGTAAAAAACCGGACGAGTCTAGATTTTGAGAATTGTGTAATCCAATCAGGAAAACAATCAGGAATATCCAAACAAGCACAATTTTACTGAAAAATACATTTACACTTTTCGAATGACAGGTTTCCGATTTTTTAATTTACAATTACTAAAGTGACAAAGATGCGTCCACTGTAAATAATGGTACACTCTTGTTTATTCAAGCAAACATTATGCTGATTATAGTAAAAATCGCACAAAATCTAAATAAATTCAACCGTGTTATGATCATATGTTGAGGATTCAGACTCGTTTTATCGTCGTTCGTACAGTTGTTTCAAGCAAAGTTTACCCAGCTCCTTCGAGACCATTAATTTTTCATTTTCGAGTAGTTCGTACGCGTTTTCGTACGCTTCATATTCCAACGCTTTATACTTGTATCAAAACGGCTCCAGTATCGTGTTACGAGAGTTAATGAGCGCCGCAGGTTTGGAGTTACAATACTCGATACTTTTCTTTGCAAAAATACCCATACATTGTCCTGTAATTCTATCCTGAAACCAGAGAGGTCCCATAATTTCAAGGAACATGATCGAAGTCGGATAAACCCGTTTGCTATTGTCTACATTCTAAATGATCCTCGGAGGACGATCCTACAGCACGCGTGATCGTGTGTGCGGGTGCGCGTGCTCCTACCAAGTGATATCAAATGAAATACCATATGTTCTACGACGAGAAATTAAAATATAACAAAAGAACAGGTGAGACAAACGGTAAAATCTAAGTACAAAACACGGAGAGAGACTAGTAACGATAGATGAGCATACATTGCTACAACACTCTTAGTATGTGGTTGAACTTACTGGCACCTCCATTTGTCGATTCCGCTATCGGGAAAAAAGGATGAACGATTATTCTTCAATGGATAACATCGGTGGATGAAAAACGCTGTATTATGCGCGGTGAAAATACGAATATCGGTGTGCGGCCTGCGGTCTCTGCGACCGGTTCCGTTCGTATTTCCACGAGGTGTGAAAAGAGTGCGCTACACTGTACATATACAGGGTGTCTCGCTAACTCTGTTACAACGCGATATCTCCGCTATTTTTTATGCTACGCGATATATAAAAAGGACAACTCATTTGCTTCGAGGGAATACGTACAGTCACTGGTATTAACATTCTGACACTCTTAAAAAGACGATAACTTTTTAAATAACGGACCACACGACTTGGACTTTTTTTACAACTCAGAACTAGTTCACCACGTGACGTGGAAAAGAAATCTTTAAAAAATTGTAACTGATCGAAATTTTAAAAAAATTTGTTTCCACGTCATGTGGTGAACTAATTGTCCCAAATTCTACAAAAAATCCAAGCCGTATGGACCAATATTAAGAAAGTCATCGTCTTTTTAAGAAAGTCCGAATATTATTACCGGTAACGGTACGTGTTCCCTCGAACCAAGTGATTTGTTATTCTGACATTTCGCGTTGCATAAAGAATAGCGTCGACATCGCCTTGTAACAGAGTTAGTGGGGCATCCTGTACATATGTACACATACATATATGTATATTTATATCGAGGAAAGGTGCAATTTCGCGTGCTGTCTCCCCGCGTATATTGGGTTTTCTCTTTTCCGAAAAAAAGAGACGGAGAGACGTTGGTTTCGGGGGTTGGGTCGAGGGGGCGGGGGTGCCATATCGGACACGGCCGGGGGGTTTCAGACAGAGACGGAAAAATGCAGAGCCGAAAACGAGACGTCGAATCTCCGCGACGCGATCGCGCCGAATACGCTCCGACAAAAAACACTAACACAGAGTGCAACACACACACAGAGAGAGAGAGAGAGAGAGAGTGAGAGTGTGTGAGAGAGAGAGACAGAGAAAGAGAGACAGTTAGAGAGAGACAGAGAGAGAAGAGAGTGTGGGTGGATGGGTTGGTGGGCGGTGGTGGGTGGGATTTTTCTGTGGGGATGTGGAAAAAAAATGTCTTTGTCACTTACATGAATCAAATCGTGCGTCCACGGCGGACAGCATGGAAAAAAAGGTAGAGATTTCCCTCAAAAACACGTGTCAAAATTTGTTCTTCCTTTCGTGGTGCAAAAAACATTATCTACGTGCAAAAATCTTACGCGCTCGCCGCGTTATCATCAGCTATCTTCCTCTCCCGGATCGCGGACAAGGAGAGAGACAGAGACAAAAACAATCGTCCGTTGCGCTGCTTTTCCTCCTTTCATCTCGTTCCGAGAGCGACTCTGTTTGGTTTCTGTGCCGGGTGAGCCGATAATCATAGGCGGGGTCTAATTCCGCGTGGAAAACCGAGCCGAAAATACGCCTCGCGATGGAACTTTGTCGAGCGATGCTCCGATGTTTTTGCTCTTCTTTCATTCGGGGAGAACGAGTTCGAACATCGACAAGACAAGATTCTCTTTTGGTCGCGGAGAAATTGTGATTCTCCGCTCGGTTTTTCGCGAGGAATCGCGCGCTACCATGAATATTGGGACACCGAGTACTCTGTATTTTGCGATAGATGTGTGAACGATGGCAAACAGCCGACGGGTTCGGTCGAAGCACCCGGTGAATCCTGGGTTCGAGCGAATCCATCGACTGGGATGACGTGGCAAGATGTTTCGAGGCGCGAACGTCTCGTCAGTGTCGAATCCTCGAAAGATTTAGGGTCAGAGTATACAAGACGGTCCTCGCCCTGTCAGGGAACGAGGCACGTTTTCGTAGGCCATACAGACCCGAGCGTGTTCGAAGGCTACTTGAGAGGCGCTCAAGTTGCTCGCAACAAAGGGCAAGTGCCGCGCACCATGGGGGTTTGCTACCAGAACCTCAGAATCGTTTACTCCCCTCTTACGGAAGGTGGAAGGGAGAAAAACATTATAAATGCTGTATTATTTAAAAAACTACTTTACCGACGATGATGACGTATTCATGGATTTTTCGATATTTTAAAGATTGTTGATTTTACAGACGTGTAAAAAAACGTATCACCCTTTTACAATGAAAATGAAAATGAGTTTTAGGGAGCTTATAGTGAAAACATAAGAGTGTCTACTAAAAATGTTGTCATTTGGAAAAAATGTTTTTTCCACCATTTATTTGGCAATTATTTTAAACAAATGCAATGTTTTCGTAGCAGGTACGTTTTTAAAAATTTGAAAAAATTGAAGTTACAGCCCCAAGGGTCTCCTAAATACAATTATTTGAAGTAAACGCTGCACTTTGATACACAGCCTGGCACGGCTGGCGCACGCTAGAAGCAGCGCCCAAAAGGCTGTTAGGCCGACCCGGGAGGCTGCCTATGGTCTCCCGCGTCCTGCTTCTACCGTACGCCAACCGTGCGTGGCTGTGTATCAAAGTGCAGCGTTCACTTCAAGTAATTTTATTTTCGTCAATTTTAGTGTCCGCTTTTTTTAAAAACAGGTTCGTAAAGTGAATTTCCCTAATAATTCATAATGGTATTAAATCCTGTGGCGGTATCCTGTCGCATATGTACAGTTGTCTAGCCGCTGCTCGTAACCGCTCGTCTGCTGTCCAAGAAGGCAATATTGCGGTGCAGCGTGCAACTTGAAATCACTTTAATTTCACCATTATTAAAGTGTCACCATTTTTGGGGAGTCTGTCGTTAGGTCTGCCTAAGAAAGAGGAAGAATCGTAAAATACGGCCACACATACGTTCACACTTGAACCGGTGGTAAAATTTGCAAAACAAAGATATGTCTTTTGTGATGATGATAAAAAAAAAGAAAATGTTTCTACCTTTAGTAATAACTGTGTTTTCAATTGTATTGTGAAAGCAGTTCTCGTAAAACTCGTCCAAAGTACCTCCCATGTTCACTTGGACCATATAGTATACTTCAATGTCATCATAATTCGAAACATAGTCCCAACAAAAAATAATCGGATTCACATGCAATGACCCCCTTCCTAATGTGAATATTTCCTTAAAAAAATAAATACTATTCTCCTTTTTACGATATATGACTAATTTACGTATAATGTAAGGATGTATGATGCTGTTTCACCAAAAGTCAGGAACGTTATCTATCTTCATGATGTTGTAGAGGAGAGATACCGATAGTTTAACTAAGGAACTGTGGAGGTCCTAAAAACATTTTTTTTGTGCCATGCACAGCAGGGAACTGTCAACGCGCTCTTGAAAGGTCATCTGGAAATGGTCAGACGTTAATGACACAGCCGTGTCGAGAAGAAATATAGTGAAGAACACTGATGTTCCGTCGACCTAAACCCTACACCCTGGTTTCGAATCTAGGGGCCATACGTGCACGGTGTCTTCCCCGTCTTGTATACTCTGACCCTTAGGAGATTGCATTAATTCGCGCCGCTGGGAATAGATGGCTCAGAATATTGTTTTCATTCGTGCCGTTAGGTTTCGAAGATTGTTTTTGTAATCGACATCTAGGACACGTTCGCGGATCTCGTGGCGAGGTGTTTACGCGTCGATGGTATAATGAGAGGCGAGAGAAGCGAACGTTCGCTGGGGAAAAAACTATACTGACTTGTCTCGCCAGTGGTGACGGTCACCGGGGCACTCGGGGGACCACGCCCAATGACGTTGACGGCTATCACGTAGAGCTCGTACTCCGTGTAAGGGCTCAGAGCTCGCACGTTGTAGTACATGGTCGTGATGCCCGATATCTCGGCGAACGCCTGGTTCACCTGCTTCGGCTTGTGCTGGATTACGTAGTACTGCAACTCGTCCGAACCTTTGTACGACCAGGTGAGCTTCACGGAGGTGGCCGTGATGTCCGAGACCTGTACGTTCTCCGGCGCGCTCGGCAGGGCTGAAATTTCACCACCGTGGTAAAGCCCCGTTCCCTTTTCTTTCGATTAACCCTTGCCCACGGACGACGATCCCGAGACGTAACCCTCTAGCTATTCATCATGCTTCTTCTTATACAAATTCTCTCCAACCAATAATATTAGGTTGCTGTGTATGGAATGTCTGATTTTTGACAGAAACGTTAAACAGACATCAACTTTTCCTAAATAAATCTTGTTCACCAAACTAAGCACCAGTGTAATCAATAGACTGCGGATTTTATGCGGAAGAAATATTAAATGAATATAATTGCTACATTATTTACAACATATTAAAATTATTAACAGAAGAAATCAATTTCTTTGTAACTCCTTTTTCTTGTAATTGATGCAATTTTTATTTTGCACGAAGATCCGCGGTCTATTGAGGATGACTTCTTGGTTCACAATTGAAATTGCTGTTGAAGGATTCGTTAAAAAATCTTTAAATTATGGAATGACCGCCGGTAATGTGTTAAGGATCAAGAAGATTGTACTATAGTAGATTTTGTGCGACGAAATCGGAATGAAATCGCAGGGCAAGGGTTTCGCAGCAGCGTATCGTGTATTCCGGCGCGAACGAACGGGGCAAGGAACTGCCGGCAAAATGCATTGTCCACGGTGTGTGTCTGCGCGACGGCCATAAGCCGATTGATTAGTCATCGAAACAGCACAGGCCACGGTTCCGTTCCGTTCCGTTCTGTGGAACGCGACGACCGTGATTGATCGTTCTACGTTACGTAGCCCCGTGCGCCCGCTAATGCGATCTCTGCGGATTTACGCGGAGGGCTCTCTCCGATCCATCTCGATACGAACATTGAACTTTCACCATCGAGGTGGCTTCTATCACCCCGAGCTCACTGGCTGCGGTGCAGGTGTAGTTCGCCGACTCCTGGATGTCGGTGAGCATCAGCACGTTCTTGCCGACAGGTAGATTGTCGTCCGGCGTTAGGTCGGTCGCCGGGTCTTTCTTCCATTTGACGTAAGGCATCGGGGAACCGACTGCCACGCAGGTCAGATTCAATGACGCGCCCAACATCACCTCGCTGACCGCCGGTGGATGTTTCGAGAACGATGGTGACACACGGCGAACTGCGCAGAACACGTTGCTTTATGTTTATTTTACTCTTCAATTTTCATTTCATTAAATTCTACGATTTTATGGAACTTTCGGGGTTGGAAGTCAAAGTGTTGAGCAGATCAAGATTAGCCCTTTGCACTCGGCGCTATTTTCATTCTAAAACTAAATTTTTCTTCCGTCTTGGAATATTTGCATTTTATTCATACGAAACTGATCCGATTTTATAATATTTAAATGTTTAGTGATCAATTAAATACAAATTTTGTAATATTTTTTGCAATTTCTTTGAAATAATGCCACAATAATTTCTAGTGCTGCTTCAGAGTCACCACTCGAGTGCAAATGGTTAGAAAAATATACGCATAGCAGATCAAGCCTCCCGGATCGAAATGAAAAAAATTTCACTTGAATCCGACCGAATGTTTCGCCAGGAAAAAATCACAAGTACCGCGCGTTTTAATAAAACATTACAATTCCAAGCTTCGGTGGTCCGTATTCCCTAAGCGACTTCGAAGCGAGCAAGGCGATGACTTAAACTCCCCCTAATTTCGCAGGAACAACATCCTGTTCGAGCTTTGAAGAAAATCTGTGGATCCCAACACAGCCCTCTCGAACAACGCGTCGGAACAAGAACGCTTCGATCGCGTAATGCGTATTCAAATTTGGAGCTACCAGAGTTACCGCAAGAAATGTCGCGTCCCCGGTGTAACGTTTGCGATGCGATTCCACGGCGCGCCGAATCCTTTGTGTCCTCTGTCCGGTCTGTTTAATTACGTTGCATTAATTTTAATTACAAGCAGGAAAACGACCGACTTTGCCGGACCGTGTGGCCGAGGTCGGACTCGCGAGAGCTCACCGTAATAAATTTGTTAAAGCGTCCGCGAGGGGGATAAGAATTCGGGGAACTTTGTTGTTGAACAACAATCTATTGTTCTTGACGTTTCACTCATTTCGGTGTACCTTTCACGTAGAGCTGGGACATCTTGGAAGACTCGGTGCCGACGGAGTTGGTCGCCACGCACTCGTATTTCGCTTGGTCGCTCGGGTTGGCATCGGTGATTTGCAGCGCTCCTGCAACAAAGGGAAAAACAGATTCTTGAAAAAAATATCACACTTACGATACCCGACGAATATCTCGGTCGAGCCATCACGACGAGACCCCCGTTCGTTAACAAGTTTTACGGTTAACTTTGAGCGGAGCCGCGTCAAAGGGAAAAGAACCCGCAGCCGCAGCCGCCGTCGGTGAATTATGCATTTTAATTCGATCGTTCCAGCGAACATATTTCTGGAAACCGCGCCACGGTTCTTTCGTCGAGTGCTCGATCGGTCGATGAAACTTTGAGAGCGCGGAAATCAGAGCACGAAGACGACCCCGTGCGTCTCGAGTATCTCTGAAACTGGTCGACATTATGACACCCTGAAAATTGCCGGAATAAGGGCTTAATATTTCTTTCATATCGAACAGCGATCGTAGGCGAAGCAGCGCCTTTTAATCGGATACAACACCGCTCCAGAAATTCAACGAACGATACGAGGGATTTTCATTGAAACCCGGAAATTCTAGAATTTTATTTTAAAAGTGATTTTTAGTTAGAAGAAACTTGACCCGGAATTATATGAAAAATCTAGATCAAAGCCTTCCGTGCGAATGACCGAAGTACAGTGATTTCTCTATATATGTCGCCAAGTTCTGGATGATAAACGTCGCGCAATTATCCCCTCTACCGTGGGGTATACCCCGTGAGGGTCCGCGAAGCTCGAGAGGCCTCGGACGCCGAGGAGTATAAACATAACTATATAATTATAGAATATAATTAGATAATTAGAGAATTATATAATTCTATAATTAGAGAATTCACTGCAGTGCGAAATAAAGGAAGGGTACTTTGACACTGCCTATACTTGCCAAGCTATTAATATATTCTGTCTCTACTTGCAAACGATTACATTATTGTGATAAATAATTAATTATTAGATTTAAAAGGAAAGGCTTCGTTAAATTTGTATTTTAAAGTCGGACATTTCCGAATGCGCCAAGAAAATAGAAAGAACAACGCCGAAGACGGTCGATATTGATTTGTCAAATTGCAGGGCGAAAACCGGACAATGCGAGAACGGTGTTACGCCGGCGGTCCCCCGGTTGTTCTTTCGCTTCCTTTTTCTATCGCTAATTGAGTTGGTAGCGGGACGAGGAACGCGCGGCTGGTGAAGTGGCGTGGAAGCTTCCTCTCCGAGAGAAGGACAGAGAGGGTCGAGGCAGAGAGTGCACGGAGGCGGCGAGTCCGTTTCAAAGCCCTGTTACAAACGCCGTCTATTCCACTTTCAGTTTGACCTGGCCGGTTCGTGCGCGATTTCCATGATGCATCAAGCCCCTTAGCACGATACCCCACGATGATGAACTGGCTGTTACGAGGCGTGTGATTATCTCCGTAGACGTCACTCCTTCGGTATAATTCAACCCCCGTCGGATCCCCGCCCCACACCCCCGACGACGACGGCCTCTCCGCGCCACGGTTTCTCGACTTCCGACTTCAGCTTTGCCGCCCCCTCGGCTCGTAAAGTAAACACCGACGATCGGCGGGGGTTTGTTTTCCGTCGATCGCAGGCTAGACTTTTTGTCGAATGCGCCGCCACGATAATTAATGCGGATAATTAATGGCCGATCTCGTCGGGAGCGTTCCTGCGAGCGGTGGCGAGCTCTTCGATATCACAGACTGGTTCGTGTCGAAGCAACGCGACTTTCGGGAATTTTTTTTCAACGATGGCTCGACGGAGCTTCCTGAAACTTTTAGTATGCTTTCGTTTATGTTTCAATATGCGCACAAAATTTTTCTTCCGTTAATACGACCGTTTCGCGCGGAGTTCGATCTGAACAGCACTGTATGGGGTGCACGGATTTCTGCTTTTGTTTTCCAGTGAAAAATTAAGCACAAGGGAGACCGGAGGAAGTTTTCATCCGTGCAATTTGATATTCTTCGAACTCTTTGCATATTGTAAGTGAAACTTTTAAAAAAGTTCGTACAGAATAAACTTTAAAATATTGACTCGATCAGTGTGAAGTGTATCAACTTGTTCCATCGCGGGGTGGAGAGTGTTCGGAGATTCTGATTCCGTTAAGCAAACTGCGATTTTTGTTGTAGAAATGTCTTATGTATATGATATTCTTTGATACAGAAGCATTGATTCGCGCAACGAAAAGGAAATCGATTTCTTCGAACGGTTACTCGAGTGTTCCCCTTAAATATTTTCCTACTAGTCCGGCGACCCTATGGATTTATAGGGTTTCGTTGTGAACGTGATTTCAACGAGGGAGAGAGAGAGAGAGAGAGAGGGAACGTGGGTGGGAGGGTCGGCCAGGGGTCGAGGGCAGAAAACACTCCATCACGAGCGAGAAGCCGAGGTGGTTTGATATCACGTACGATCGGAATACATAATCGAGCCTCATCTACAATTTCCAGTAAGCTGACCAGGAAGGAACGCGTGGTCATATTGTTATCCCATCCAGTCACGTGCCCGTTGTTAGCGTGGCTATGAAAAACTCGGATTGCCGTGAACAGCCCGGGCGCCGGAAACCGTTGCTCATCCTTTTCCTTGCGGGTTCTAACAACCCAATACCGAAACCGGATCGGCTCTCCTCATTCTACCGTGGGATGCCATTTAATTATTCAGCTCGCGTTCGCCGATCGGCCGCGCTCTCGTTACAACGACACACGGTGTACAACGCTTAAAGCTTCGGGGAGAACCGAAAACATCGCGACAAAACGCGTCCGAAACTTCGCGATGTAACGCGTGCGTTTAATGCGCCGCTGTCTCTCTCTCTCTCTCTCTCTCTCTCTTTTCCTCTCGACGTATCGGTAATGACAGCAGAAAACGCACGGTCCGTTACCTACACACACACCTCGCCAACAAAGGCAATTAGATACCCGATGCGAAACGACGCCGGGGCGAGGTGATTAGAAGGTTCTTTATGAATTCAGATCAACGATCGTCGCACGCGAGCCTCTTCGGCGTCGGAACAGACTCGGGCTTGCTAACGCGACTGTGTAACTGTCTTACATTGGTAAAAGTCTACGATATAGACCTGGGAGATGTGTCAAAGCTATCTAGGCCGCTTGAGTCGAATATCTATCAACCAGAATTTCAGATCTGCACGTCACTTACAGTCGTATTTTTAAATTACTATTGAGCGTAAACTGGTTCTTGGAGTCTATACATCCCTCGGAATCATATTTCCCAATTAATACGGAGCTATCAATGTCTAGAAGTTTCAGAATTATCCGATAAAGCAATTCCAAAGTCTCAAACTTGGTCAAACAGCCGCAAACTGGGGGTTTTTGGATTACATGTCACTTGCAATTGCATTTTCCCATTATCATTGGGCAATCGATGTTTGAGAACGCTGGAATGATACAGTGAAGCCTAGTTTGAATAGTGTCAAACAGCTTCAAACTAGGATTCCTAGGAATCATATTTCTGAATTAATACGGAGCTATCAATTTGTAGAAGTTCCAGAATTATCCGATAAAGCAATTCCAAAGTTACAAACTTGGTCAAACAGCTCAAACTGAGCTTCCCAGAAGCTATACATCCCTTGCAATCGTGTTCCTCAATTAGTTAGACTGCAGTCGTTTTTACGATACCCCAACTGTACAGGTGGGTGTTCCATGTCGGATGCAGATTTTGGTAAGCCGTAGGAGTTTCATTAAAATATTTCTACACCAATATCTGTTGTTACCACTAAATCCGTCTTTTATTCGCCTCACACCGTGTACAAAGTGTTGGAGGGGATGTGTGTTCAGCGGTTCACTATTATTATTGAGCACGATTTCGACACGCCAATCGGGATGGCAACGGTCCGCGCGACTGTTGGCAAATATTTGCGGTGAATATCTGGCGTTTGGCGAATCGGCTTCCGCGCTGTGAGAATAAACGGGGAGGCGTTCTTCTTTTTTTTTCGTTGCGGGGAGACAGCGGCAGGGCACGTTTCAGCTGTCAGTGGGCGAGGAGGAAACGTTTCTATTCGAGTCCCTTCTCGCAGGGAGGACGCAGACGTCTCGGCATAAATATGTACAAAGATATCGAGCTTGGGAATGCACGGCGACGTAGAGACAGAGAACGAGAGAAAGAGGGAGGGAGCAAAGGCAAGAAGCGCGCGCGTCAGGAAAAAGCGTCGAAACTATTTGTGTGTTTACCCCGTCGATATTGAAATATCTTTCCTTATATTTAATATTACGAGTGGTAAACGCGAAACGTACACGCGCGGTGTGCAACGACTCGTACTTTATTCACTATCGTCTATTTCCCCTGCCGTTCGTTTCCCTCCGCCGAGATACGGTAGGAAGGGAATACAGATAGAAACCGATGTGGGCGATGACTTCGAAAGACGGAGCGCGCATCGTTCGCTCGATTCGATTGAGATAGAATGCAAACAGAAAATATGTTTACCCCGAGGCTGCAGCCACCGCCGCCGCCGCCGCCTCTTGCTGCCAAAGCTTTCTCCCTCCACTCTCCCCGCTTTCTCTATCTCTCTTTAGCTCATTCCTCTTGCGCTCTTTCCAGCGTAGGGTGCATCGTCGTAACGGCCCGGGAGAAAGAAAAAGGAAGGAAGGGAGCGTAAGGGAAAATTTGTTTCGTTCTTCCGCGAGCCGGTGCCGGTTCAATCGTTTTCATAATTAATACACGGGGCTGGACCCGCGTCGAGTTATCGACCGGGGGTACAAAAGTCAATTATAATTACGCGCGAGAGAGCTCGACTCGAGTGGAACGAAAGAGGCAAAGGGAGGAGAATTGGGCAGCGGTTCGTGTACTGTGCTTTTCCAACGGTGCGCGAGCGCTCGTTCGATTCAGTCAAAATACAAACGGAAAATATGTTTACGTTGGATCGGCGGGCTTTCCTGTCGACCACTCGGCTACCGCGGTCCTTCCGTTTCGGTGCTCGAAAACGTGATCCTGTATGGAAATATTCTAACCGTTCCGTTTGTTTTATTCAATAAGTGATTTCGCGAATGACGGACCATCGACCGATTATTTCTCTCGTCCCATCGAAATTCCGCGTTTCGAAGTTTCATGGATGATTCTTTAGATGAGAACAAATGGAAACTATGGAGCATCATTTTTCTATTCTCCGAGAAAGTCGAGCTCGAACACATTCCTCGAGCTCGCGTGCATTAGCAGCTGCAACTAGAAATGGCGAGCCATGCACAGACACGGTAGAAGACCCTGATTCGATACGACGCGTGTCCGACGAAATTTCCAAGGCTTAGTTTCCACTCTTGCTATTGGATAGGAGTCGGCTAATGTGTCTGCGCACGGCTCGCCGTTTCTACTTCTTATAGATGCCGCACGACGAATTTTTAAACTCGATTTTCTCGAAAGCCGAGCCCCCGACGAGGAAACTTTGTTTTCCTCGTTGTGTTTATTTTTGCTGGGAGAACCTTCTTATGCTTTTCTTGAGTATTCAAACGAAGAGTATTGTTCGCGGTTCCTGTGCATTCATGACAAAAATCAGATCGAGTTCGAGAGCCGAGGTTAAATCGATTTATCATAGTCTTCTTCTCGCTCCCTATCGATCGTCGAGTAGATTCGTCGCGACGTCTCGGTGTTCGTTGAAAAAATGTCGGGAAATTTTCGACTGGGACAAACCTTTACGTTTCGGCTCGTCGAGGGGTTGTAGAAAGAGCGCGTGCGCGCACGTGTTGGGTCGCATTAACGTCAAATGCGTCCCGGTTCGCTGATATATAAGAGAGAATGACGGGAGACGGGAAGATTATGCGGGCATGGAACGTCTTTCGCGAGGATTCGAAGCAGTCGTGTCGGTTCGCGAATGCGTTCTACCAGAAAGGAAATCGAATTACCCGTTGACGTTCCCACACACCGCCCTGTCGTTCCTATTCGCCAGCAATGAAACGAGCCGTTAATTGTATGTATGCACACGTTGCTGCGGGAGATCTTCCCCGGTTCCTCGAGTCGCGCAGCATCATCGAAATTGAAAATTTCCCTCGCGTGTAAATCAATTTTTCGACACACCATTCACCTGTGTCGGCTTCACCGTATTCAATTCTAGCATTTCAATTATACAATGAGGAATTTTACATCCGACACGGCCGCATAATCGCGTCACTGTTCGAGCAGATTTTTCCAAAGTGACGCTTTACCCTTAACTATGATCGTTTGTGAGATTGATTTCAGTATTCATTCATACCTATTGCAATTTTGATAATATCAGCGGGGAAAAATTTTCATCGGATAACAGATCATGAATAAGAGTAACAAATAAAAGTTTATTCGTCACTATCGAATGAATGTTCAATTAAATAAGTGTTTGATTAGAATTTTTATTTGATTTGTTTTATTTTTATTCTGATAAAAATGTATACAGTTTGTACATTCAATTAATCTATGATATTCGATTCGTGTCCTCTTTTCACGTATAAAGCTCGTAATTAACTGATGAGTAATTCGTACATTTACTATTCTGCCGCGGCTGATGTATTTACGTCATTTTGGATTATGACATGAAATCGATGTGTTGCATGTGTAAGTGTTGTATTTACACATTCAGTCGATTCATGTTACGATACAGGAGGACAAAGTCAACTAATCATAAACACAATCTCAGCATTACGAGCGCGCGTGACTGAATGTATCTGCATAAAAACACTTAGAAAAGTTACGTAAAATCAGAAGAAATGAACAATTATTCGTATTATTATTCGAATAATTTTGCAATCGCTATTCGAATAAATAACGATGAATTATTCCACTGAATAGACAGAACAACTGGTTACGAATGATGAATACAATAAAAAAATATTCGGCTGAAAAGAATTGATTCGAATAATTATTTTCAACTAATGTTCAACTCTGTAGTAAACTAATTGTTCTAACTTCTCAAAAAGATCCGAGTTCCATAGTCCAATATTAAAAAGCTATCCTGTTTAGAAGAGTGTCCGAATATTATTGCGACTGAATGTTATAAGAATGGTCCGCTGTTCGAAGCTTAATGGCGCAAAATTAGGTAGCACAGTCGATCTAATCGGGCGGTGGCATTCATGCTGTGGCTCATCTCGGTTCCCGGGGCATTCTGCTCGCTCTGGTCGCGGGAAAAGGCAGGAATATAAGCGGCGCAGGGGTAGCAAGGTAACTTACTCAATCCCCCTCGGTGCGGAGCCAGCGGCGTCATAAGTCAACCCCCGTGGGTGAAGGGTGGTCTAATGGCCGGAGGGGAGGTTCTGGAGGTTCTAGGGGTTAGAAGAGCGGCGGGGGAGGGTTGCGGGGCAGAGGCGGTTCTCGGGTGGAAAACACGGCGGAAAAGGAGATCGTGGGTCTCTATAGCCGCGTAACGTGTCGGGCGAAGGAACGAGCGTGGAGCTAGGAAGACCGGACGGACGCCGGGAATTTCAGCGCACAGGTGTTAAGACGTGCTCGTTTCACCTCGGGCTTGTTTCGAACTTTGCCCTTCTTCTTCCCCGCGCGCCACTAGCGAAACTTCGGCCCCGAGGATATTTTACGAATGTCGGGGGCGAGGCGTAAAACCATCCCCCGGCCCCCGAGAAAGGCGGGAGGAGTTCTCTCGGCAGGACGTAACGCGAGTTTACGGTGGCGAATTAGGGGCACGGTGTCGTACACGATTATCGAGAGACGGGGGCACGGGCAAAGAACCGGCGAAGGCGTCGTAAATAACGCGTTTCGCGATCCCCGTTGCCCCGCCGGTTATTACCAACGATTTTCTGCGCTTATCTTTCTCTCTCTTGTTTTCTGCACCCCTGCGTTATCGCTACGGACAATTACAGAAGTTTCGAAACGATCGGCGATATTATGCCGGAATTAAGAACAGGGAACGAGCGAGCTGGCGGGCCTCGAAGAAAACGGGCGATACGAGGCCGGCCCGGAAGAAGGAGAAGGCGGGCGAGAGAACACCGAGAATCCCAGGGCAGGTGTTAAGCACCGGTGGGTAGTACCTCCGGGCTTGTTTCGAACTTCCCAGCCCTGCTCATCAAGCCTCGCAGCTTTAATGCTGGAAATTTTATGAGTGTTGACGAAGCGTTAACTGCCCTCCCGCGCTTTTACTTTATCCGCCTTTCCCCGTCATCGTCATCGTCGTCGTCTTCGTCCCCCCTCGGCTTTCCTCACGCCGCCGTTGCTCGTCGTTTCCCGTTAGTCGGTGGCTTTACGAGCGGAGAAGCGCAAAATATAATTTAATGATTCTCGATGCGTCGAGCCTCCGCCGCGGCTTGGCTCGGTTTACCACGTAATTACGCGAGTCCTGTCCTTTGTGTCGGTTTTCGGCTGGTTGTTGTTGCCGCTTTTCCTCCTCGCAGAAAATGCGAACGGTACCGCGCGACGAAAACCAGACGCTCGATAGGCGGTTGTCGGTCGCTGCGCTGTCTTCTCGTAAACGCCCGCCCGGAGGACTAATGAAACGTTAAATTGGTTTATTCCGCGTGCCGTGGAATCCGCGGCAGTTTAATTCTCTTCAATTATCGTAAAGTGCTCGACACCGGGGCAAAGCGGCCGTTATTTTAATACGGCGGACCAGCGTCACGCTGTCCGCTCGCACCGAGACCCCGGGCCCGGCCTGTGTCTAACTTTAATTAATTTGTCTCGTTTGCGCGATAAACGGAAATGGAGATTCGCGACCGCATTGTCCGGCCGCGTAACGCCGCCTCTCTTTCTCTCTCCCTCCCTCTCAGTCTTTCCCTTTTTCTCTTCCTCTCTTTCTCGCTCCCGCAGGCCTTTTGTCCGTCGACGCCGCAAAGAATTTCGGAATTACATTCCCCACCCCGGGAAACGACAGCGGCGGGCTTTTACTTCCGCTTTTCGTTGATTTTTGATGCTGCTGCGCCGCCGCGACGATACCCGGCCACCAACCTGCAGAACTTTTCACTGAGAACCTTCACCATCGAACACGGATGATGGGATTCCGCGGAATTTAACGATACCCGCACGCTTCAACACGGTTTCCAGCACCGCGACGCGATAACCGGCTACAGCACACCGCCGCTATTGCTCCGCGTAAATTGCCCGGGCTGCGCACCTACTTTCACGAATGAACGCAAACAATGACTACCGCGGACTTGTAACAATGCCCGTAGACGTCGGCCGCATGAAAATTTCAACCCCCGAACCTAACGCTCCGCGCCGACAATGGCGGGCCGTACTCGCGAATTTATTAGGTCGACCAAGCAGTATCGATAGACCGCGATTGATAATGGCGGAATATTCGCCGTAATTCCGGAATTCCTGCGTGACGCAGGCTTAACATCGTCTGCCGTTTTCCAAATTGATTATCACTAGACCGCGAAGAACGTTTGTGCGAAAATAAAAATTGTCTGCATTAATTGCAAGACACGGGAGCAACGTAGACGATTATTTATTTTGCCAATAACTGTGCATGAGCTGAAAGTAATAATAATTGTTTTCGTCACAATGCATAAAATCCGCAGTCTAATAATAAAAATGGCGAAGTGAACTCGATCTTGTCATTCTTACAAAGCAATAAATGTGAGTCACTTTTTATGCTCCGTAGGTGTGGTGTTGTAACATCATCGGAATTCTACACGAATTCGCTGTTCTACAAGTTTGTCCTTTATTTTTCGAATAGATCAGCACAGCAAGAAAGCCGTACAGCGAAGAAACTGGAAGCCGAGCTAGAGGACAGGTCCCGAAACTAGGCTGCAGAGTGCGAACAAACAATTCCTCGTCCGGCCAGGCATAACATTTTTTTCTCCAGCGGGAAATTGGAATGAGCGAGTCGCGCGCGTACGTGGGGCCGGTTTTTCGCGCGCGTTTCGTTCGTGGAGCGCGAGGAACGCTCGGGCAAAAACCGTGGGGCGGTCGGCTTCGTTAACGGCCGAGCTCTGCCTTACGACTTTTAGTCGTTAAACGCGTTACCATCCTTGCGCGCGCGACTCCTGCAACACTTTGTCTCTCCCTTCTTCTCGCCGGGTTTCTCGCCCCCCCCCACCCTTTTCCGTCCCACCACTGCGGGCCGCGCATCGTTTCCCCGTGCCATCCATTTTCTTTCCGCGGGAAGTTAGTACGCGGATACACGCGGCGAAGTACATTGCCCTCGTCGTGTACTTTTTGCGATACATTAAGCCGTATATTTTATGGGATATACGTAGCGAGGCGGCGCCGTATGGCGGCGGCGTACACCTTCTAACGGTATTGACGGGGGCACGAGGGGGGTTTCTCCAACGCCGCCGCGAAGACACGCGAATAACGTTAAGGGAGCGAGAGCGAGTGACTGATGCGACTAGAGGGGAATGCTTTCCGCTTCGAGCTTGTCATCCTAGCCGCCCTTGCTCCCTTATTCTCTCTCCGTCGCCCTCCCTCTGTCTTTCTCTCTCAACTTCCAACTCGACGCGTACACCTCGGTCACGATTCCACGCAGACGCATCCGCTGCGACGCAGAAACCACGCATACTGCGTCCGAAGCTAGCAAACACCACCCTTGCCACAGTAGGAGAAAGAATTTTACACAGACATTATTTCATGCTTAACCCCCCAGGGACGGCATACCTCGTGCTCATTGTGAGGAATATTTCAAAATTGATTACGGGAGGTCAGATTATTTAGGTGCTATGTGTTTCCATGCATTTTTCTTCGGTTTCTTCAATTTGAAGATAGCTAGGGAAAATATCAAAAAGTTAAGAGATTGTTTTAACATCTGTAACGTTTCCGAGGGGATAACTTCTTGATTAGGGAATGTCTCAGGACGAGTGGTACAAGTGGACACGAGGTGATTCTATTCGCATGATGAGTAAAAGAAACGAATAACATTGCCACGGTTGATGCTCGATTTTCGGGAAAATTCAGTTTGAACATTCGACGCCTATGCGTGATCTAGCGCTCACAAGAAGTAGAATTAGCCGGTCATGGTCAGACGCCGATTCTAACTCAACCACATGCATAATTACTAGGGAACATTTAAAGATGAAGAAGTTAGTAGCACTGAGAAGAGAATAATACGGCTGGGGATTAAGATAAAAGAGAATAGATTGCTACTAGCTGCTCCAAAGCCAGCTGAACATACAGGATACGGAATTCTGTGCAATATTTCATTAAAAATCTGTAACAGGTGACCGTAAAAATTACTGGACCATGTCCTGCAACATGCGAGAATATTCAAGAATTTTTTAGTACCTATTAAAACACAAATTCCTAAAAAAAAAACGTGCATGAACTTCGACGATCCAGTATGCAGTCGACGTCACTATGCGGACGACGTCAGTAAAAATAAGCTTGCAAACGAGGGCGAAGAACCAGGTTAAAAACGTTAAAACTGTCACAAGTTCCCTCGCACCAACAACACTACAACTGACCCTATCCAGACTATATAAAATTAAAAACTACAGGTGGACATCCATAAAATGAATAGGATGAGATACGAATAGTTTGTTGCCCAATGCAGTAATCGTCTAGTGTATTAAATGAATAGACAGCGGATCCTCATGCGAAATAAACATTGCATCGATTGCAAGAAACAGCAGTAGCCTTATTAAAATTTCTTTCCTTCCTTAACGATTTGAATCATTTCAAAATAATATATTGACATTCTTACATTCTTTTGACCCTTCTACTATTTCAATTTGCACATCTCGTTTCTGTCATAAATGCTTAAAATCCGCAGTTTACAAATGAAATGTTCACTTTTTAGAGTAGAGAAATGATGTATGCTAAACCAGTCGATTCTTCCAAAGCTACAGAGAACAATGAATTGTTTACAAGCTTCCGTGTAAATTTCACGAAGCGTAACGCACTAGGTGTTTAAGTAGTTATTCAAATTTCAATCCCGGGAGGTTTTTTTCGCGGTTCGTCCCCATCTGCGGCGCGCGTCGGCGAATTTCCTGCGCGTCGACTGTGAAAATATTTTAGTATTTCTCGGATGGAGTCCCCGGGTCCGGCCAGGTCGTATCCGATCAAATTTCCGTTCCAATAGGGTAAAGGCGAGGGTGCTGTTGGTTTTGGCAAGGTTCCCTCGCGAGAATCTCCGATAAGATGACCGCGAACGCGGCTCCGGCGGCCGCGTGCACGCGGACACGACCCGGGGACACGAGCACGCACGCGATATTCCCGTTTATACGTGCGATGCATGCGCCAGCAGTTGCTAGAGTCGTAAGATCGACGAACGTGCGCTATAGTCGGGCACACGTAGAGGTCTCCGGTGCACCGGGTACTCCGGGACGCGTGTGCATGCAACTCCGAGGAACCAGGATCCCGGGGAACCCGTTGCCCGAACACACGGATTCGATTCAACAATTTCGGGCCATTCGCAAAAATCTGCAAATTTTCCCTTGTGCTTCTCCCGTTGCCCTCTGAAATATACCGCTATTGTGACAGCGATTGCAGAACAATCACCCCTCAAAAGTCCCGCAAAATCAAAGCAATATAGTCGTTGTAATAAAAAGTGCAACGTTTAAGTTTATCGCAGGAATTACTTCTTGAACTCTTTCAGATAGTGCAAATTCCAATCAAGTTCGTTACAAACGATTGTATTATGAACAAAATGAATTCTTAGAAACAGATGAAGAGTTGTGTCACCCACGTATGACCAACGTGGTCGCCATGTTAATTTCATTTATTAAATGATTTCACAATTCACTGGAATACTCCATTTTATTAATAACGATAAATTGAAGATTATCGAATTTATGTAACGATCCTATATTATCCGAAGGGAGCATAACGATTGAGACGTTAATCAGTGAATTTGCGACGGTCAGACGGAAGTGGAATTAATCGCCGTTCGTCAGACAGCAGAGCATATAAGGAAACAGGCAAGAAACCGAAGGCTTTAAACGACGACAGGTGAAAGAGTCATTAAACCACTGTGATGGCTCCATCGCGATACTAAGAGGCATTGCATGACGTCGCGTGGAACAGGTGCAATGCGTCGACTCGGACTAATAAATTTCCAAACGTGCAAAAAGTGTGCGCAGTTTCGCTGGCTCGATACATTCTACCGAGGTAGCGAATCAATGCAGAATTTTGACGGGCGAGCGTGGAAGTCAGTATCGAAGGGGTTAATCGTGGGTGGTTCGTGTTTCAATGTTGTGCGACTGTGCCGAGGGCGGTGGAGCAGTGTCGCGACGCCGCGCGTCGCGGTGAGTGCTCCGGTCGTAACGAATTTTATGGCGAAGTCTGTACTCGGAATACGCGGGCCCGGGATGTATGCATAACGCATGCACGTACACGTAACCGGGCGCGCGATACAGGCGAACGATACCGGCGTGTATGCAGCCGGCTTTCCTGCATCTAATGTACACTTTTCACGTCGAGGCAAACTGCGCCGGCCGCCGTAAAGATAGTCGGGCAAGTGCACGCCGGTATTACGTGACGTGCCGCTCGATAATGATACCGCCATTGCGATAAAAACAAAGTGAACGTTCCACACACGCCTCTGCACGACGTTCACGCGTGCGCGGGCGTGTGTGTATGGGTAAACGTCGCCCTCGTCTCTCGTCGATGCGTGTATCTGTTTGTGTATATGTGCGTGCGTGCGTGCACGTGTATCGCAGCTAGCCGCCACGGAAAAATAATGATAATAGGTTACATCGTGCGTTAGCGAAACAACTTCGCTGCTATATAGAAAACCGCGCGGCCGTGCGCGCGCACGTTCGTTTGCCCCGTTATCGCGAATTATATTTCGCGAATCGCGGCTCCTCATTAACGTCCGGATCTGTCGACGACATTTCGCTCGGCGTCCCGCGGATTAAACGCGAAACCCACCGCGAGAATTCGCCGCGGGAAACCCGGCTCGCCCCTTCCTTTCTCCTTTTGTCCGGTCTTCGAACAGACCCGATGATCATGCTCGATGCTCTCCGCTGTTGAAACCGTGTCCGACCACGACGACGACGGAAGACTCGCCTAACAGTTTGTCCCAAGCTTTTAGCTTTATTTGGAGACGCTCGTAGAATAGGTCTGGCAATCGTAATCCCACAACGTTCGTTCGTTTGCACGTTCTGTAGTATCGTTGAAAGCATCGGAAATATTTCAGGTGATATCCTAAGTGGCTCACATCTTGTGCTATATCGCGTCAAACTCGTGATGGAGATTTGAAAGAACATGTCTTAAGTATAGGGATTACTCCTTTCTAAGTACCCTACTCTCCTATTCGAACATTGCAACCATCAAGAAAATTGTTAAGGGGTTAACCCTCACTCGTTTCTCATTTTTCTCTACCCTCATCTTCATCCCTTTTCCATTTTGAGAAGATCAGTGTGTTGGAAAGACAAGCAATCGACTTCATGAATTCCTCCTCTGAAAATGGAAACTAGTTTAAGGTGCGGTAATTGTTCCTAACTAATTAGACGATTTTCAGAACATATCGCCTATCCATAATCAGTGAAAAATGTGCCACATTGACTCAAGGGACTCACGAAGCTTGGAAAGAGCATGAATCTCGCGCGAGGACACTAGCAAGTAGTGTAAGTCGGCGCGAAGTCAGACGGTGTGATTCGACAGCGTCATCCGAAGTCATCGGATCTTTCGAGGATTTTTCGGTGGAAAACGTCGATGATATTGATCCTATTCGCCGAGCAGACACGAAGCATACTTCGCGAGCAGAGCAGAGCAGGTGCGCGCTCTCGGCAAACGAGATGAATGTGCTGGATGTTCCCATATCGCGTGACCACTCGATCAACGCTACCGCGAGTTGACAGTGACTTACGCACTCTGGCACTCGACGAGATATGACACGCGCCACCGGGCTTCACCCCATTGTTACCTGCCCTCCCTCTCCCACTCTCTCTCTCTCTTGCTCCCAGTCTCTCTCATCGCACCCCACCCACTGTACCGAACATCTTCGATCTATACACCATCCATATTTTTCTTCCCCTCGACCTTTACGCAGCCTCCGGTATCCACTTCAACCGGGGCTCTCTCAACACCCGCGCCTTTAATCTTCGTTAATAGACTTTATCTCACGGTGATTTACAAGCTTATTCGCGACTCTTCGGTCTTCGGGGCTGCGAAGCACACCCTCGAGGAACACCACGAACAGCAGGATAATTAGAACAGCGAGAGAGGGAGCGCCTGGTACACAAAGTTAGCATGGATTTACGGCGCGCTCGCTGCTTTTGCCTTTTTCGAGACTCGCGACGGTTTTGGGATCGGTGACGATCGATCGAGACGTTTTGGGTCAAACTTGCGAGGATCACAAAAATACCTCGAATCTTCGTTGAATAGTGTCAGCGCATTCTTAAAATACGGGAATACATTCACGTCGACACAACTGTAGATTCATTCTAAAACCGAAAGTCTATTCTCAGAATATTTGTAACCAGCATTGAAGCATTAAAGTAAACATAATGACAAATATACGTTTAACTTCCTCCTCCGGGACGTTATTAACTTTTTGCACCCGCCTGTCCCCGACTGTTTGCAAAATCCGGTTTAACTATGGAGCATCCGCTTCTTCGTAGTACGATTGACGGAATAACGGTGGCCGAATAAGAATAGCAAATTTCTGCTTGAAATTTCGCCGGAAACCGGGAGTTATTTTCGGCAAATTAAAACACCGTGCAATTCCGAGCGCGGACGATGTAACCACCGGTTTAACACGGCTAGAGCTGTAGGTAGAGAGGGTGGTAGAGCTGATTTAAATACTCACCGGTGTCGAGGACCGTGTAGCGGGAGTTGGTCGGATCGATGGGCAGCTTGTTTTTGACCCAGGAAATAATAGGTGGCGGTGATCCAACGGCGGCGCAAAGGAGGACGGTGTTGTGTCCGATTTCGACCGCCTTGGCCGACGGCGATTGGGATATCAACGGGAATCCGCTAGGCAGTTTATCTCCTGTAGCAGAAAGAAAATCGACGGATTCCATTAGTCGTCCTGAAGTGAAAAGCATCTATTAACATTTTGAAAATTCAAACGACTCCACGAGGTTCACACAATTTTTTTCTATGTTCATCCCAATGTACCCTTGAAAGGGTAGTTTATCCTTTACAATGACACCCGAAACAATCGTCTGCGATTTTTTCTCACAGTTTTATCGCATTTTATGTTGAAAGAAACAGTATTTACGGTAGTTCAAAGACACACGGGCCGTTGATTTACTCGTTTATGCGGATTAATTCATGGAATTGTATGGAAATGGCCCGGTAGCGGTGTTCTCCGGTCGCATGGAAATCGAAGTCTCGATTCGTCGATTATAGGTCCGACGCGGTGTAGAATACGAGAGACGGATCGGGCTAGATCGGACCTGGTTCGAAAGTAACCGAGACGGCGCGTGGTCCGCATAGAATCGGGCACGGGTACCTCGGGCAGACATACCGCGGTCAGTCCCGTGGGATCGAAAGTTAGGAAAAGCCATTGGAACTGGCGAGGATATCCCATTCCCGTTCCCCATCTCCCCGGACGAGAAACAGAGGCTCGCTCGTCCGGGAAGACGGTCCACTGATGCCGGTAGATGTGACCGGATATACCGGTGTCCGAGTGCTCGAGAATGGAATCAGAATTCAATATACCGGAAAAAGTTCGTAAAACGGTTTATGGGAGACGCGGGAAGGGACCCCACGTATGGGAGAAATACCCGCGACGCTCGATACCTCGAAATTTCTATTCTCGGACGCTCCGACAAGAAGCCGCTCGATTTATCTTCTTTTTCACGTGCGCCAAAGCCACCCGCCCACCTAAACCTAATCGAAAATTTCTACGGTGGAATCTTATCTGGCCCCCCTCATCGATATTCCCAATCATAATTAAAGATCACGGATCTTTGCATGAAATAAAAATTTTTTTTTTTATTGTACAGTTATTACTTCCGATAAGAGGTTATTCTGCAATCTGTATTACATACATAATATTACAACAATAACCTTACACTAATATGAACGTAACGTACATATCAGTTGGAGTCGCTTAATTGATAATGGACGTGATAGTGACATTATATACACAATCTACAATCTCTCAGGAAGGAACATGAGATTTTGTAATAGAGTGTTTGTAGCTCCGTGGAGTAGTACATTACACGACATTGGAAGAAAAAAACCCGTAATCTCAGGAAATAAAAATTTACATTCTAACAAGCAGGAGTAAAATATTTCTTTCTGTCTCTCTTAACCACTTATAATATAATATCATTACGATATTACCTTAAGATGGTCCAGTTAGAAACGAAATAATCCTAAATTCCAATGTACCCTATTAGCGGGTATCAATGCCCCTAGAGTTCCCTTTAGTGAACCTTTAATCACGTTAAGACTACAAGAGTATTGTGAACAGAAAAACGAGATACCGAACTGAACGACAATCTCGGGGCGCGTCGCGCGCGGCGAAAGAAGGATTAATTCGAGTTGTTTTGAGGGGGCGAGTTGCCCTTGTTCTTCGCCGTAATTACAACGATACTGCGTTAATCCTTAGGGTGAGCTCGTAGTTAAATTTAAGTTGGAGGATGCCGCACTCGAAGTTTCCGACAACTTCGCGGCGGTCCTGGTTCCGTTTCAATGGGGCTTGTGCTGCGCCGCAAGCTAACTCCTCGACAATTTTCCTCTTTTTTTCGATAATTAAATCTGCCGATAATTGCGTCACGTGGGATTAATTAAAGAGACGTCCCATTTTCGTAGGGACGCCGGTAGAGTGGTACCGTCGTCGTTATATCGAAGATTCCTACACCACAGGTACATATATAACTGTGGTGTAGGAATCTTCGATGGCCACGATAATTGCGAGAGTAGTCACGTCGATAGTGTGCGCGCGCGCGCGAGGCAGAGAGAGATAGAGAGAGAAAGAGTATATCCGACGAATCTCTCGAAACCGACTGAAGACACGGTTCTCGTGTATCTCTCCCTTCTGCAAAGTCCCCTGTGATTCTGTGGAGAAATTCGGATCGTACTTTCCCCGTTCCGTCCCATTCCGTCGGCGAATGATTACAAGGGCTAGCGAACTGGGTGAAAGTTATCCGAAGACCGACGATCGAACTGCAATTACCATCGGCGGTGGTGGCCGGTTGGGAGACGAGAGACGGCGCGGTGGTTTTCCGTAAATCGTTCTTTTATAATCTCGTCAATTAAAAGAGAAACCGGAACTCGGTCTCGGAACTTGGCTCTCCGCCTGCCGAGTACGACTTTCGCCAAGTTTGATCTGGTCGTCCCGCTTGTAAATACGTTTCGAGCCGAGCCGAGCCGAGGGGTAGGAAGAAACCTGTTGGATAGCGGCCCCGGTATCCATCGCGTGTCAGCGAGGATCGAGAGCAACGGCGAACTTTTCGTATAAACGGGGCTTCGAGTGGTCTACGCAACCGGTTCGTCATGATTTTTATCGGGGCTCGTTCGAATCGACGTCGACGACGACGGCGACGAGTCCGTCGTTTCTGGCATTAACAATGAGTCGGAGATAGAGAAGGAACGAACGATCGGGGAAAAAAGGAGAATCCGCTTCAATTAAAACGATATCACTGACCTATAAAAATTGAAAAAAGGACCGTCCTCGCTTCCTGCTCGAACTCGGACGAGCGCCGGAAAATGTTGGCCCACATAAATTCTTGAAAGTCCGGCCACCCCCCGGAGAGAGAGATAGAGTAAGAGGACGATCCTTTGAGGAGGGGCAGCAGCGGCAGCCATAAATCTTCGCGTAACTTTAAACACGCGCAAAACGATGTTTCCGCTTTCTTGCGTCGGATAGCTTGTTGCATTTCAGCGACGTCGAGTGTCGTCTTCCACGTTTTACAAATTATTCAGGTCTGCAACGAGACTCTGGCCGAATGAATGGCAGCGTCGTTTGAATCGGCTTGCGCGAAAGGGAGCGAAAAAGCGGGCGAAATAGAGAAAGTGGGAGAGAGAGAAAGAGAATGAGCGAAGGATCGCGAGGAGATAAGATCGTTTTTCGTCGGGCGACAATGGGGTCTGGGTTTTGCCGGCAATTGAGGAAGCTCGGGCAGCGCGTCTCGTCGCGTCGTCTTTCCGATTTTTCCTTCTGCCCTCGTTAACGAGCACAATTAACGCGGGGAAATCGCTGGCGTTTCCGCCGAAAGGTTGCTCCGTTGCGCCCGGTTCATCGTCGGAGCGGCGAAAGCGACGAAAGCGACGAACGAGCCCGTTGAATTCTGTCAGATTCAGCTTCGGATCCCGGCGACGGAAGCGGAGCCGCGCGGAGCTGAGCTGCAGCGTGTCATCGCGCCCCGAAGAACTCGCTCGTCGTTCTTCGCCGGCCCCGAGTACTTTCAGCAGCGGGTCTTCTTCCATTGTTTTCTTCTACGGCGTGGCTTCTTTTGTCCTCGTTATCGTTCGAGTTATCCGGCAGGGCGGCGCCAATTATATCGGCGACCGTGAGCGTTCACCGGCGACAATAGAAATCGCCCACAGACCTTCCCTCCCGTCCCTCGGGTCCTCCCCTCTCCGCCCGGCTCATCCTCGCTCATGGCTCGCGACAAACAATTCCTTCCCTCGCCGGCCGCTTTTACCAACCGCCACCGCCGACAATACAACCGGCGGCATCCAGAAATCTACCATCTCTCCTCCGTAAACCCATTGTTCCTGTCGATTCCCGGATCGCTTCTCTCTTTACCTCGACGATCGTCCTCGCCGCTCCGCGTTTCTCGAGATTTCGGTGTATCTGCGGCCGATTACACGATCCCGTCGGAATTTGTCCTCCCTCGTCGCCTTTCCCGCTTCTTGGTTAGCGCTCCACGCGTTTCCCTGCCGTCTCGATCGACCCAAACAACTCCACGACGATTTCCCAACGCGAACACGCGAACGAACGAATTCGAATGCGTTATCAAGCTCAGGGTCACCGGCGCTAAGTACATCAGGCGCTTAGACAGTCCGGAACGTGGCCGGAAAGGAAACGACTCGCGAACAGGCTCGTTCCTCATTCCAGGCTTCCCCTTGTCCCGTTCGCGAACAATATTTTTAAAGCCACCTACGCATTCTACTTGAAAAACTGAAACTAAAACGGAGAGTACAATTCTCTGATACGAGGCTCTGTTCTCGAGAATAATGTATCTGAAGATTCCGAGCGACTGTAAGTAGAAAAGGTGTGCTATGGTCAGGCAGCACGTGAACCTTCAAGCCCATTTTTCACGACTTTGAATCCCCATATGAAAAAATTACATTACACATTTTCGACTCAGTTCTCCACGCAGAATCACCACGTTATGTTATAAATTCTTCAAAGCATCCATTAATTATTTTATCGACAAATTTGAAACAATATTGCGTAGCCAATAGTAAGAAATAATCTGATCTCGTTTTTCTCCGCAGTGAAGCCTCGTATGAAAGGGTTGTGTTTTGAACTCAGTTTGGAATCCATTGTCCTTGTCGATTTCCGGATCGTTTCTCCCTTTACCTCGACGATCGTCCCTGCCGAGACGCATCTCGCGCGTTTCTTGAGATTTCGGTATGTTTGCGGCCGATTCCACGATCTCGCAGGAATTTGTCCCCCCCTCGTCGCGTTTCCCGCTACTTGGATAGTTCTCCACTAGTTTCCCACCGTCTCGATCGACCCGACTCCCAAACGACCCCACGACGATTTCCCAACGAACAAACGACGAAAACGACAGCGCCGACTGCCGGCAATGGACCGACGACGACGCCGCGAAGAACACGATAACGAGGATGCGATTACATCGGGGGACTCGTTCCTCTACCCATCTACCGCCTACCGCAGACTTTCATCTGTCTCTCAGTCACGTCTCGAAGCAGTGATGCTTAACCGTTTTACGTCGATGCAGTCGCAATTCGCAACCCCGCACGCCTAACACGAATTATCGATTCCTCTATCCTCGTTTGCTCTCTCTCGCGGCTCTGTAACATTTTTGTTTCCCTTGTTATCGATCCTTCTCCTGCGAATTGTGTCGCGCAAATGTTCGCCGTTTTGCGAAAATGCTGCGATGACGAGACTCTGTTCTTGTCTCAATTTAAAGAAAATTAAAGTTTGCCCTAGGAGGTAGATCGATTTTTTCTGTGCTTGAAGGGTGAGCTACAATTTTGAAGAAAATACGAGATGTAAATCTGACGTGTATTTACTACCAGATTATTCATTCATTCGAATACATCGTATGGTACTCGAGGAAGATCCTTACGAAAATAAGGATTTTCACCTCACTATTTTTCTTCGAAGAAGAGACAGAGAGATTTCAAGTTCTCCGGAATACTCTTTTGCACCCGTAATGAGTGACTTAAAATTTGGAAAAAATACACGAAACACAGTCAAAGTGCATCTACTATATGCACTTCGATTTTTTCGAATAGCTCAAATGGCGCCAAAGAAAAAAAAATCGCTCAGAAAGTTACAAGTCATCATCCCTTTAAGATAAAGACAAATCAAGAGCTTGTAATAATTTTTTCTGCCCCCAACGAATGGGTTAAAATTTCGGAAAAAATATGAAAGGTAAAGTTAGAGCGTGCCCACAGTTTGCACTTGGATTCATTCGAATAGGTCGACCAGTAATCAAGAAAGCTCTTCGTAAAGTTCAGGGTTTTCGTTGGAGGGCTTCATATTTATGGCTGATCATTCCACGGGATCTCGAGATCGCGGGTTCGAGTCTGGCTCGCCTTTGCTCCCTAAAATCCTGAGGCGGAGCTCTCTGTCCCTTTCTGGAGCGGTGTGCTGCCCCTCGTTTCGACCGGTCGTCTTTTCTGAATGAAACTTTTCAAGTGTTTCGGTACGGCCGAGTGGCGGACGGCCTCGGCTCGACTGTTCGCGTCTCCATAGGGATTGGAAGTTGAAACCCAGCCGCCTGGTCGGTGGCCCGTCGAGAAAGAGCTGGAGAGAGCCAAAGGAAAAAAAGAGTGACTCGTGCGGGTGACCAGAGGGGGAGAGAGAGAGAGAGATAGAGATAGGAGAGCTCGATTAAGGTGAACAGACTCCGAAGGAAATTGGCAGAATGGCCCCGACGAAAGGTTTCTCCTTTCGAACTGCTCTCTCTCTCTCTCCTGTGTTTCGTGTTGCGCTGCTCTTTTTCTGGCCACCGAGGAAAGGTAAGAAGGCTTTGTCCGGGCACGATGCCACCGCCGGCAAGAGAAAATTGCGATTTATCAGAGTGCGTGCTTGTCACGGGGACGGTGTTTTCTCTGGAAAGCTTCTGGAAAGATTTTCATCGCGCGGAAACATCTTTCGAGGTTGTCGCGAAGCCAACCAACGAACGAACGAACAGCGTCGCTCTCTCTCTCTCTCTTTCTCTCTCCTTCTCTCGTAGCCGCTTTCGCCTCGATAAGTTCTTCGAGGATAAGCTCCCGCGAGCTGCCGCATAAACCTTTCTTGTTTCCCGGGCGAACTTGCCGCGAATATTTCACCGTGAAATATATCTACGCCTCGAACGATCCAACTTTCGCCTGCCCGCAAACTCTTAATCGATTTCACGGGAAGGAGAATTTTCTAATTAGGTCGTCGTCCGCCGTTCGGTTTTTCGTTTTCACCCGGTTCTCCGCACTTCTCTCTCCCCGTCCCCCCGTCCTCCCCGGTTCCGTTTCGCTTTCTTGTTTGCCGTCGAATATTCGCTCGCTTCCCGCCAGTCACGTTTTCCCATCAAAATGTAGATGCAGCTGCGGACAACCGGCGGACGTATTAATATTTTTTCCGAGGGATCTCTAAGCGATATTTATGCGCTCGGCGATCTTGAAATTCCGGCTCGGCAGGGGAACGATCATTATTCTCGTATCACGCGCGAGCCGAGGGGATTCCCTCGAATATTTCGGAGAATTCCGGTGTCCGATTTTGGAAAGCTGGGGGAGTTCGTCGACGGATCGACAGCTCCGGAATCGTTTTGCATTTATCTCGATGGGGACGACGACGCTCGATCCGACCCGCTCGATGTTCGGCTTTTCATCAAGCCCGACAAGCCCGCGAGAAATCGCGGCCTCCTGTCTAGGAAAAATACATGTCTGCCAGCCGGAACGAGGCGAAGCGATCACCTGTTGCTTAATAATGCCAGGCGTCGTCTCGCGAAGATCACGATTCATTCGCGCGGCAGCCACGCTCGCCGAAACGAGACAAACAAAACCGACCCGGGGATTGATTTTCCCGGCGATGCGACACATCACCTTTCCACTCTGCTCTTTTTCACGGACGACGCTTCTTCCTTGAAAATTCATTGCCTCCGCCCGGCCACCTAAGAGACTTTTCGTCAAACGACCGAGTTTAGGGTAGGGGGATTCTCCGCGGAAAAAGAAACACGGCTGACCCTCGCGGTTGAGTCTCTACCGGTAAGCGGAAATTTTGAAAAAGAAACTCATCAAGTAATCTATTTGTTTGACAGCACAATTGTGAAGTTAAGGGTATTTTCCTGCAAGACGAGGTAGAGATTTCGTACGTAGTAACGTGCTATTCGGTATTTTATTCGGTTGAATATATCGCGTCGTGTTCCATAAAAATATTTGCAAAGTTAGGGGTATTTTCCTAGAAGAGAAAAGACTAGATAGAGGTTTCAAGCTATGTAAAATAATTTTTTGTATCCTTAGGAGGAGAGCTAAAATTTTGAAAAAATGCATGAGTTAGAGCTTATATCTCGAACAGTAACCAACAGAAACTCTCGCAAAGTTAGATGTTTTCATCATGGTATATTCATCCAAGAGTAACCGGGAGAGCTGAAGCTCAACATTTTTTTCGTCCCACAATGGATGATCTAAAATTTCGAAAAAATACACAAAGCACGGCAGAAGTGTGGCCACAATTTTCATTTTAATTCATTCGAATTTCTGAAGCAGTAACGAAGAGGGACGCTCGCAAAGTTCGAGGTTTTCATCGTGGTAGTATGTATACAATTTATTTATCCGAGAGGAACAGAAATGTGGATCCCGAAACAATATCTCATAGAAAAATTATTCTCCATAAATATTAAAACTAGACCGGTTCGGCGGCTGGAAAACTTTGAATCCGCAGCATGCAGGAACGAGGGTGGCAGGGGAAGGGAAGCTTGGCGAAAATTTGCGTGGAAGACGTCGGGAGCCGGGGAGGTTGCCGTCCCGACGCTCTTCTCGGGCCGGAGGCGAACAGTAGTTCAATTTACGAAGTATTGGCACGGCAGCGGCTGGCTTGCGGTTCGCAACCGATGTTTCTCTACATCGAGGATGGCAGCAGGGGGTGCCGCAACCGTAATTACGTTCGATACGAAACGCCGAGGCGTCTCCTCCGGTTTTTTCTTTCGCGTTGATGGGACGCGACTCTCGGCGTTTACTTGGATTCCTTCGTGAGACACGCCGTGGTCATAAAAGCTTGAGGCAAAGGGAGAGAGAGAGAGAGAGAGAGGGAGAAATAAAGAGAGGACGAATTAAACTCGCATTTTTCACCGGCATTCCGGCCACTCGGCGAAATTCTCCGGGTTTCCAGCTGAGCGGGCATTAAAAGGTTTCGCGGTGGACGATGATCGCGCGGCAGCGAGGATAAGGGAGAGAGGTCGCCGCGAAATTTGTGGCCGGCTGACGGTGCGGAACCGGGAATTAATTCATTCCTGTCGTTGGCGCGCGAGAGACGCCTCAATAAGGAACGAGCCAATAAACTACACTGGTTAAAATTCCCCGTAAAAGTCCTGTGCAAACGCGGCTTCATAATTCAGGCGTATGGCGCGGACGACGATGCAGCGAGTTTCTCTCTCTCTCTCTCTCTCGTTCTTTACAGAAGCACATATATATGTTCGTACGTGCAGGCTAGACGCGAATGTGCAGGTGTGCGAGCACATACGACCGGTACACCGGCCCGCGCGTCTTACGCCATTTCGAGAGAAATCGATCTACGGGGGAGATTGGCTGAGTTTGCGGGAAAAGCGCCCCTTCGGCCGAGGGACGAGTAAATCGGGCTCTAAAACGAAACCGGCGAAATAAGCGACGGGGCGAAATCGGAAAATTAAATCCGGCGGGGCTCTCGGAGAAAGGCGGTTCTCGTTCGCACGCGCGAGAACTAGCGCCAGAGCTGGCTGCTGCACGCTGGTTGGCTCTGGCTCTGGCTCGCCTGTCTGCTAGACGCCTTTTTCCTTTGACGGACTCCGCGAGAACCGTTGCCATATCTAATGGATAGATGGATGGGCGAATTTTCCGCGAGCAGAGAAAACCGGAGAGGCGAACAGGCCCGTAGAATCGAGCAATTAAAGTTCTAAAAGACCGAAAGAAAAGTTGCTTCCCTTCGCCCGGTTCGCTCGCCCAGCCCGGCAATTTCTGCTTCTAGCTCAAGTTTCAGCGAGCGCGCGAGCACCGGTATCGTCAATGTGGAAGTCGAATTTTTGCTGTATCCGAGAAAAATAATTAAACTCGTGTCTTCAGCCGCTCGTCAAACTTTCTCTGGCATTTTTTCAACTTTATCGGAGTTTTAATTAACAGATCGGAAACCGAGGAACTTGCCGCACCGTCCGCGACTCTGCTACGATGCTGCCGCGATGCTCTGTTCGTACAGGTATGTCCACATTTGTTACCCCGACGTGTTGCCTGAATAATAACAAATATCATTTCTGATGTATCACTGCAGAAAATTATTAGCTGCACGATTTTCCCCTGCGATGTTGGAATAGCAAACGTTACATCACCGGCGAAAGATTCAAATTCTCTCTCTAAAAAAAAAAAAGAATTTTCTATGGTACTCAATGATGTTGCGCTATACAATTTCAACGTATGTATATTTTTCCACCCCCAATGTAAATTAATCATAAAAATGTACAATATTTCAGCTACTTGTCAACAAAAGTGTTAAAGAAGTTTCAAGGAGGAAACGAAAGTGCGTGCCCGGTTAAACAAAGTTATCAAAGATGGTATGGAAGAGATGAAAAATAGAAAAACATATCGACGATTCGAATCAATTGTCTTAAAGATTCCCCATCTTAATATTAATTGCTTTATATTAAAGAAAAAGATCTATAAGACAGTACCAGAGCCTGATTCATTACAAGCCAGATTTCTTGTCCCGGAGGTCGACATTAATTAGTAAACGATATTACTGATGGGATGACCTAACATTAGAACATTAGAACATTAGAAAAATTCAACGTAAACCAGTAAAACAGGCAGCTATCGATGCAAGGAGTCCAGGTGGCCTCTTACCAGGAACAGGACCGGTTAAATTCAATGAAAAATCGTTCGTGGGCCTCGTTGGCACCTGACTCCAACGAGGTGCGGTAACCGATACGGACACGGCTTATGGTTGTTCATAGTCTTCTTGCGGTGCGGGGGGACTCGAGGATTGCGATCGGTGACTGGATCCTGGCCATGATTTTCGAACGTCGTGAAACGAGGTTAACGCGGAACGCTCGAAGTTAGAATAACGGGCACGGCAACGGAAGTAGAAGCAGAAGCAGAGGTAGAGGCAGAGGCAGAGGCAGAGGAAGAGCGAGCAGCAGCAGTGGCTGCAGCAGCAGGTGGTGTAATAGCGAACGGAGAGGGTCTCGTAATATTCAAGCTACCCCTTCAGGAACGATTCAAGTCGACTCATCTTAACGAGGCCTTGCATCAAGTAGCTCGGTTTCGAGTACCGGCTCCAGGGGATTAGGCTCTAAAGACCAAACTCGTCTCGAATGAGAGACGGAAGGCGGAGGAGGACGGCGCGGAGAAAGCCACCCTAAATCGTCTTTTGATCTTGTAATTAATTCTGCACGCATTACGGTTGTCCAGAAGAAACGAAACCGGGACTCGCGGGTAGTACTCGCTCGACGGGCTTCAGGGCGGATCGATAAAAGAAAAACATGGGGATAGAGATAGCGAGACCACCATCGACGGAGAGAGCAGCGTGGGAGAGGGGGGTGAAAGTAGCAAGAGAGGGAATGCTTGGTAACGATGAGGAAATAAAGTGCGCGAGCCTGTTGAAGCTTTTCATTTCGATCGGGAGTCGATAGCACTCTTTACCTCTTAGTTCTTATCAATTGAATCGAAGTCGTGCCTTTATGCATGTTTGATGGAACGACTTACAGTCAGCGCTTGTATTTATTCATCCGATTACAATATCGTGAATATAAAGTGCCGTTGGAGATTTATCAGCGGAGAATTGATATCGGGGGGGGGGGGGGGGGGGGGAACGCCAGCAAGAGAAACAGAGTGAAACAGAGAGAAAGGGAGAGAGAAAGTGGGTGGAGGAAATAAAGGGAAAACGAAGCTTGGCTGATCGGAAACTCAAAGTTTACCGATGCTGCTTTTTTCCCCTCTCGGTTTCAATCGCGCTCGCTTTTCAGGATCGCGATATTCCTGTACCGAGCATTTCCATCAATTAATTATTTCGCAGTGGCTTCGAGGAGGTCGCTACCACACCCCTCTCGTTCAGTTCCACCAGGGAGAGAGAGAGAGAGAGAGAAAGAGAGACATAGAGAGGGAGTAGAACACCAAGCGCCACGGTATTATGTCGGCCGGAGCGATCGTTTTAAATTGAAACGGCCATTACTCTCATCACGCTGCATCGCGATCGGCACACTTTCCTTCCCGTCCCATACCATCCACGCGGCGTAAAAATAAATCCGCCTTGGACGCGTCACAAGCGTTTCCATTCCGCCAGCGGAACACGCGAGCAATCGAATCAGAATGCATTATCAAGCGCAGGGTCACCGGCGCTAAGTGCATCACGAGCTTAGACACTTGGGAACGTGGTCGGAAAAGAAACGAGCCGCCCGGTGTTTTGCTTTTATTCCACTTGTCCCGTTCGCGAACGATATTTTTAGAGCCACCTACGCATTCTACTAGAAAAACCGAACCGAAAATGCAAAATACAATATTCTGGTACGAGGCTCTGTTGTCGAGAATAATGCATCTGAAAATTCCGAGCGTCTGTAAGTAGAAAAGGCGCGCTATGGTCAGACAGCACGTGAATCTTTAAGCTCATTTTTCTCGACGCTGAAGCCTCGTGTGAAAAAATTGCACTGCACATTTTCGACTCAGTTTTCCACGTAGAATCATCACAGCATGTCAGAAATTGTTCAACGATCCTATTAATTGTTTTATCGACAAATTCTAAGGAGCGTATTCTGTAGCACGATATAAAGTATTGCGGATTTGCGAACTTGTATGTTCGTACGTTAGTTTATAAAGCTTGGATAAGGGAGAAGTATCTTGTATTAACGAGGAGATCTTCTTCGCTTAATTTTTGAGTACACCGTGTACATTCGAAGCTATTTTAGCGCCAGAACGCAGACGTTTTATCCGCTGTGGAACATTTTCATTGCACGCGATTTTATTCACCTAATGCATATGCAATCGAGCGGTTTTAATCATATCACACTTAAATTTTTACCATCACACACGAATTTAGTAGTACAAAAATTATTTCGAATTACGGCATGGTAATTTTGATTGGCGCCTTCGAGTGTACATGTCCAAAAACGTTTCTTTGTGTTTCCTAGTTTCGCTAGAACATTCTCATCGTGCACGATTTTATTCACCTAATGCATATGCAATCGAGCGCTTTTACGGGTGGTAGTACCGGTGGTTTAAATTTTTATCGCAAAATATAAATTTAATGATATAAAAATTGTTTCGAATTTCGGCATGGTAATTTTTACCGGCGGTTTCATGTTTCCTTGTATATTCGCGGAACATTATGAATGCATGCAGATCCGTGGTCTATTTTTCCGCGGTGTTTTCTCGCGTGCGCTCGCGACATGGACGCGCGCGGCCGTACACCCTGGCGCGGCGGTCCCTTTATTTGCTGAGGAGACCCTACGAGAACCTTTTCAGATGGTTGCTCGCCGGTTCTTACACTCTGCTCGCCGCAACCTATTCGGTAAGTTCCCGGAGACCGAGGAAATCCCACGAAAATGGTCCTAAGGGTGGCCCCGTAACGATTTGCAAACAAGCCGCCCGCGGAGTCGGTAATACCGGTGTTTGCGTTTCGACCTCTTCTTTCGGGTTTCCGGTCGCGAGAGCTTTGAGCTTTCCAAAGCCGAACGAGACGAAAACAACGCGAAGAAACACCGGTTGAAACGGGTTGCCGGGTTTCGGCAAAGCGGCCGAATAAACGACGCGGACAACGGATTCGACGCGAAATTCTTTCCGCATCCGATAGCGGAGTAACGATTTTTTCCGAATTCTCTCGAAACCAGGAGCATAGAGAGAGAGAGAGAGAGAGAGAGAGAGAGAGAGAGAGAGAGAGAGAGAGAGATGGAATCTGCCTGGTCCTAACTGGGACGAAATTCGAGCGTCAAACATTTCGGCCGACGGGTACACGCTCGTAGCGGTGACTCGCGCCATTTATAAACGCGGCTGGCAGAGGCAGCTCGGATTTTCGGAAACACATTTCCCGGCGCGGGAAAAAGCGAAAGTGACGGGGAACCCGCGTTATCGATGGCAAAGTAAATGGAGGGCTTGCGCGGAACATCGATGATTAAAGTGCAAAACCTCGTACGCTGATATTCGATGATTCAATGGCGGGCCGACCGAAAGAATGCGAACTTTGATTACGCTCGGAAAAACGCGACAGTACGACGCCCGAAGGAGCAAACAGTTTGCGAGTGGGGCTACACTTTTTGCTGTTTCCATAGTTTCGGTGTTTCGCGGATTTCGCTGTGCCGAGGCTAATTGTTACGCGTCGCTCGAAAACGCTGCCGCTTTAACTTTTAATAAGCCGGGGAGGCAAGAGACTGGTTCTTTAAACGAAACACTTTGCTGCGGTGTGGTTTTCGTGAAAATGTTTGACTTGCACAAACGATTCTTGGAATAGGCAGAGGAATATGGTTTTTAATGCTTTGCCTGCCCACGATATCCTAATAAACGTTCACAAATGAAAAATTAACGTTGGAGAGCGTGTAATGAAGATTTTAATGGCGATAGCACACCAGCGAATTTTCTCAAGCAATGTAGTCGAATCATTTCTTTTGAGATTGTTATTTACAAGAAAATCAGAAAGCCCCTATTATGCGAAATAAAAATTGTCTGCATCAATTTCAACACGCAGAAGCTGTACAGAAGATTCTTTCTCTAATAATCTTAATTACATATTTTAATACATTCCTGTTTGTTTGCTGTACGAATTGAACAATGTTCGAAGTCTGGATGTGGTTTGTGCAGCGAGGTATTCAATTCGAATTGTAAAAACGAAGAGTGAAACACTGCGGTTTCGACTTGGTAGTGCCCCTGATTCGGCAATAGTGGTTCTCGTCGGCCCAAGGGAGCACTATGCAATAATTTCGCATGGCAATAATTCCATTGTAAGGCGAAACGACTGTAGCAGCGATCGGATGGCGGTCGGTATCGCGCGTCGCCTATCTGCCCGAGCAATTTGCCAGTGGCGAGCGCGATATCTATCGTCTCGGAGGTGCTGGTAAATCATTGATGTGTCTGGATACGCGGTCGTCGAACGACCCGAATCAATTACTGTGTAACCGATATCGGCGCGAGTCCCTCCTTGATCGAATCTTGCAATGCTTGGCCTCTATACCTGTGAAACTGATCTTCAATTTCCTCCCTTTCCCTGCGCACAAAAACTGTTAAAAAAGTTTCCTTATCCACTCCATCATCTTCTAATAACAGTGAAAGTAACAAGTTTCGATTCAATTCGACCATGTTGTCTGACAAATACTAACATAATTAGACTGGAGATTTTACGCATTTACGACAAGAACGATTATACGAAACACAAAATCGTGAACGTACGAGAAGTCTTAAGCACCACTTGTAACTTATCCACATTCCTCAGAAAATAAATGTCCATGCAGTTCCTATTTCTCGCAATTTTTACTTCGCATAAAGATCCGCGGTATAAACATAACTCTGATCATGAACGGCCTTTGAAGCAGAGTAACATTTTTAAAACTGGCGTCTTTAAAAAAAGACTACAACTACGAATCCCGCGATTCTGGACAACAAGCACAGAGGCGCATCGGAGCAGCAACACAGCGAATCAATATTGTCAGCGGATTTGTTTTTTCTTTTTTGAAATCGTGACTCGCGTCACTGTTCGACAGGAGGACTTTCTGTCGGCTTGTACTGACGCGGCGGTGGCAAGCAAATTTGAGTTACACCACAAATTGGATTCAAATTACAATCTGATTGGCGACGCATATTAATGTTATCGCGAATTCGCGCACGAACGCTGGACGCTTACGAAATAAATGTAAATATCGAAAGCACGATATCAAATATTCGATGGTCCATTAGCTAATTAATTCGATGCATTAGAGAAAATATGATATGGTTTAGTGGTGGTGGCTCTCGTCGGTGTACTCCGCAGGATGAAATTGCGAGTCGTTGAAACGATGGAAGTCGCGAGTGTGCGTGCCGGTGCGACGTGCCTCGGCTGCTCCGCTTTGCTCCGCTCCGGTCCGCGCGCGACGATGTTCGACGCAGACTCGACCGGAGAGAGTTCGGTTTCGGTGATCGCGATTGAAACAGGTTCACCGACTAATGGACATCCGGCATTTCTCGGCGAGTTAAGCGCCGAACGAACGGCCCAGAATTGAGGAACTTTGCCTTCTTACGATCCCGTTTTCCGATCGCTTTCCTCGAGGAGCCGTCTGCTCTCGCCGATCAAGGGAAAATTGCCAGGACGGCAATTACCGAGGCCATTTCGCCGAACGAATTTCCATTCTACTCTATCTCTCCCTGTCCCTTCCTCTCACTCTCTCTCTCTCTCTCTTGCTCTTGCTCTCTCGTTGCCGGTTGGTTATTAAGTCGCTGCCGCTCGAATCGGTCGCGCGGATATTTAACTGCCGCAAATAGAAGCGTAACTCTCTCGCGCGGCCGAGTCTGATATACAGCGGTCGTAAAGCAAGGAATATTAAAAAAACAGGTCCCCGGCTCTGATTATATTCGCCGCACCGCGCGCGTTCTTGGCCGCCTCTTAAATTATTCGACTCCGCGGGAAAGCGGCGCATACACCCACCTACCTTCTCGCAGTCGCACGTACGTTTAACGAGGTGTCTACAATTGGGTCAGCTCAAGTGCGCCAACCGGAGCGTATCGGTTTTTCAATGGGCGAGCCAATCGATTAAAAAGTCTGGGTCACCGATCGGCTGGACATCTGCGCGCCGTGGAATTGCTTCAAGTATCGGTCAGGCATCCAGATACAACGAATTCTGTATCGCGAAGACCGAGAGTCCTCCGGGGCATTTTTGTGATTCTCGTGATTCGCTCAGTGTCTATCAAAATGGGGATTATTATAGATTTCAAGTTGTTGAACGTTGAGCTAGCTTCTTCAAAATCGACTGTAAGGTAGTGCAAGATATATTGTGGGGAGTTTATGTCATCGCTTTAGCCAATTAAATTTTGTTTATAAAATATAGACGTTTGAAGTAATCAATTTTCGTGCATCTTGCCGATGCGTTTCATCGAGCACTGTTTCTCAAAAGACCCTTGGGCAGGCTGTTTCGAACTGTCCTGGCTCATCAAAGTGAAGTATAATACAGTCCATAGAAAATTAGGGAGGGTTTAAGTCATCACTTTGCTAAATTCGAATTTGTTTATAAACGACAGATTTTTCTTTAATACAATCTTTATGTAATCTCCATTAAAGCATGCTGTATTTGGCATTTTTTTCTCGGGAACCATTTGTCGGATTGGGATGAATCTTTTTTTCACATTAATCTAGAAGGTACCGCCTCTCACAAGAATTTTTTCTAATCCAAATATCGATTTTCTAATATCGAAAATCATAACGCAAAGTGCACTCATGGAACGAGCACCGATCCAGACGAGCGTCTCTAAAATCAGAGTAGGATTAAGAATAAGAATAGGAATTCGATACTGCGCGTACCCAACAGGTTCCGAACCTAGATTTAAAAGAAAAAATTTCTCTTTTATTACGCTGACTAAAAAAGTGTCATCCTTCCTCTTTTTCGTATCACGACGATTTATAAAAATAAATGTGCTTATCGATCAACGCGATACGTGTTCTATCTCGATGATTAACATGCAGCAACTCGTGTAGAGCGTCCAGAAATCGCGTGTATCAATCGGGCGGAGGGACGTGCATTTTTAAGCGGTCCGTGATTCATGGTGGAAAGATCAGAGAGATCGGCGCACGATTTCGAGGCGCTTTGAATACTATAGTGTTCGCGCGATCCAACGCGATCCTCTCTTTCTCGAGAAAGTTTCCGTCGTTGGTCGCCGGTCCCTCGAACTTCTCCGTGTAGGAACCGCCAGGAACGGAAGAATGTAGCCACTTTCGGCGAGCCTAGCCGGGTCGTAAGGCGTGCTCTCCCTCTCTCTTGCCCCTCTCCCTTTCTCTCCTTGGGCCGAGAGAGGCTTTCAGAAAAATTCGCCCGCGGAAGAAGCGAGCCCCCGTAAATACGTCGATTCAGCCCACGCTCCGTATTCTTAAGTAATTCATAAGTAGCCAGCAGCCCGGGGAATGGTTTTATTTTCCCTCTCGTTCTATCCGCGGGACGACCCACTGCACATTCGACCGTTTTCGAGCGTTTCATTTAAAGGAAGCAAAAATTTCCGGTGAATGCCGGGCTCACCGGCAGCGGCTGGAATTGCTCGCGGCCCGGAGATCCCGGAGTCGTTCGAGATCCCAAGGACGAAACTTTTCCCGTCGATAGACAGGGTAATGCCGGTTACACCGTGTACCCGCCGCGGCTGCCAGCAGGTAGGGTTGCCAGAGAGAGAGAGAGAGAGAGAACGATCTCCGGAATAGGGTCGGGTCACGAGTTCTTTTCAAGACCGGTTCGTTTTGCTCGGATCGATGATTATTCGCGCGTATCCCTCGAATATTCCGGAGCCCACGCTCGTCGACGCACAGTGGGCTAGAATCGCAAAAAGCTCGACAAAATTCGCGTCTCTGTTGAGTATATATTGTTAACTCCTTGCACTACAATTTATTATACGATTACAACGAGTAGCACTTCTCTGACGTTCGTAATTTACCAGGAAAAAGACGAAAATTCATATGTACTATATACCCACGTATTCTCCAATGGGTAAATATTGACTGCAGTAAAATAGAATTGCACTTCAACTTAAAGGGAATTAACAATATATATACACCCACTGATGCTTCAAGAGCCTCGAACTTGACAATTGTTTATTCAACACAGATATGAGCCTGTGTTGTTTTCGGTCTCCATCGATCAAGAATTAGCTTACGAAAAGACCTTGTTTGAACCCATTTTGTGACATGAAAATTTTGCAAATAATTCCACCTATTTTATAGAAATACACTGTGCAGCGGTTGCTCGCGCGGTGGCGAGTTTCGCGTTGTTCCGGCGCGGATAATGGGTCTTGGCAAACCCGGTTGGTCCCTCTCTGTCTCTCTTCTTCTCCGCCCCCTCGCCCCTCGGTTTTCTTTAATATGGAAAAGTTGCCGAATAGCCTGTAGCGAGGCTTTCGATCGTGAGAAATTGGGGCCAGAACGTCGCCGGCGGTGCCGCGGAACAGGAAAGAAAAAAGTGCAGGAAGAAGGAAGCCTCCAGACAAGCGTGGCAAAGCGCGGAATCTCTCCATGAAAAGCTCAACAAAAGCTTGTTCAGGGCTTCGGCTTGCCGGGTACGGAGAGGAAAAGGGGATGAGACGGCGAAAGAAGGGGATGTGCCAGAGAATGCCAGCTAATGTCTGAGACGCGTCAGCGAATGGGAGGCCAAGGGAGTGGCGTAAGCAACAGAAAACGCGGAAAAAGGCGCCGAGGGGAGAAGACGAGCGAACACCGCCGGGGGAGGAAGAGATAGAAGGGAGAAAAAAGTAACCGGAGAAAACGCGGAATGCGCAACGGATAAAGCGGACCGTCTGAATACCTTTAAAACATTCGGCGAGCGGCTCGTATCGCGTTAAACACTCGCCGGCACGCTCGGGAATTTGCACGACGGTCCAACGAACCGAGACGAGCACGGTCTGGACAATATTTAACGCTTCGGACGACTCTCGTGTGCATCAGTTTTTCTCAGGATTGGGAAATTCTCGATCTTCTTAGCAAAGTCGAAACGGTACAACGAACACCGTAGCAAATACAGGACGCTCCACAAAGAGATAAACCTGTGTTTTGCTGCGTGTTCGTAATTTGGCATGATAATTAGGCGGGTCTATACGCAAAATAAAAATTGTTCAAATCGATTGTAAGAAACTTTTCGTCATTTTAAAAAGGTCGGAAATAATATAGAAACATCCGTAAATTACATGTCTTTTCAGTTTTATATTTGATGTTTATCATAAATGCATAAAATCCGGTCTAACACGTTAATTGCTATTGAGAGGACCACACTAGTTTGTCGTTTCTTCGTAAACAGAACTGTTAATCTTAAGTAGAACAAACTAAATACCCGAAAAAGCGACAGTCTACCGCTCGAACTAGAATAAATCCTCGCACACCCTCCGAGCAAATCTAGCTGAAGAATCAGGTTGATTTGAGACTGATGAGGTTTTGATAGAGTTTTACAAGAAAAATTGTCCAAGATTTGGTGCTGTGTTAATTGACTGTATCGATTCGTCCCGGTAACAGGACACGAGGAAACCGATTTCGCGGAAGACAATTTTGCGAACGTAGGAGCGGCTCGCGTTGGGATCGTGCGGGAAACGGGTCGTCAGTCCCAACGGTGATGGTCGTGAACGTTGTTACGCCGAAGGAAACCGCGGGTATTACGTGCAGAAAGAACCAGGGACGACCCGCAGAGACGTCTTCTTCCTCGTTGCGGTCAATCAGGGCTCGTTAAGTCTCGGGCGTAATAAGCTCGTCTCCGCTCCGAGGGGCTTTTCGGGGGTTATGAAGCAATAGTTCGCAGACGCTGCGGCAACTTCCGCGGGTATTCGTCGGCTGGGAAAAAGTCCCGAGCCACCGAGGATACTTGGGAACTTCTTTAACGACCACCCCCTTCATTTTCGATCGGCCGAATCGATTGAGAAACTATTAGCGGGGCTAGATGAGTCGAGGATTCCCGGGGCTGCTTCCGCCGCGATTACGACTCAGCCCCGTTCCTATTCTACTTCCGTCTGCTCGTAGAAATCCTCGTTCTACTCAGGGGCCAGTAACGAGTTCATAACCCTTCGAGAGCTACCTATCCGATCTTCGAGGTTGGGATCATTTTTATTTATCGATATCGCGAGCAGAAGCTTTGAAATACATTGCACTGTCTTATTAAAGGAGTTGGAAATTTTATGAAATTTTAAATCCGAATTCTAGGAGATCAAAGATCATACAAACATATGAAATTATTCTCTGCGAATAAATAGATGGGGAACACGCAACATGGGAAAAGTTTATCATTCGACGCTTCTTTTCACGGATAATCAATTCTGAATATTCGTTCGACGCGCGGCGCGGCGACTGGGTTTTGAAGGAAGTAGAAAAGGTGAGCCCGTGATCAGACACGCTAGTCTATTCCTATTCAGTAGCGTGCGCTCCAAGCAAACTTTCAAAGCCGATTATCTCAGGAGAGGATCTCTTGTATGCAAAAATTGTATTCCTCGTTTCCGATCTATTCTCACCTGTAGAATCAATTTTAAGCCGAGTGATTGAATACTCGAACACTGTTCGATCAAATTCGCTCTTCAATGAAATTTTCTATCAAATCCATTCTTAATTCTTTGCTCTACGATTTATATCTAAAACGATTATAACCTGTCGTTCATAATTTCACAGCATTATTTCGCATTTCTGTATTCGATGGTTAACCCTCGGGCAACGAGGATCGGGTCTATTTCGACCCAGATTCCTAACGACGCCACAGTATCTGCCAAGATAGTCAAATGAATAGCTACTAAATGAGGAACAACAGAAAGACTGCCTACAAGAAGTAGCTAGAAGAAGTAGCTACAAGAACACAGTGTGTATCGGTTATTGTTTCTCGTAGGCGTCTTGATTTTCCGGCAGGAGCACGGCAGGCTTGCGGAATAGAAAAAAATATGGGGATCTTGAAAAATTGCTTCCTCTCGTACATACAGCAGGGAATCCTGGCGGGGCTGAGGCGACCTCGAGAGCCTGAGGCTAGCATATTTTGAGGAGAATGAAAAAACATTGTTCCCTCTCAGGGAAGCGATAGATAGATCGTGGGGTTGGTTCGGTGCTCTCGGTGCAGAGGAGGCGTGGGTGGTTCGCTGCGACGGGGGAGAGGGGAGGAGAGAGAGAGAGACAGAGAGAGAGAGAGAGAGAGAGAGAGAGAGAGAGAGAGAGAGAGAGAGAGAGAGAGAGCAACGAGAGTCAGCTCTCGAGCACTTCGTCCTTTTTATTATTCATGAAAATCGTGCTGTCGCTGCTTTCGCGTGGCTGTATACCGACCAAAGCTTAGAGAAAACTCACCTCGAATTAAAGCGCGGCCGTGTATCGAGCAGGCTATTTTGTGGAGGGAGGGAGGGGGGATTGGAGAAACTACGCGGGGGTGGGAGAGAGAGAGAGAGAAAGAACACGTAGCGAGAGATGTGTTTGTTCGATCCGCGTCACCGGACATTTTTCGATTGTTTTTACAGCGTGCTCCGTTGTTTCTGTTGCGTAACGCAACATTCCTTTGGCGCGGACAAATATTTGGCTCGATGGAACCCACGGGTAAAATCCACGGAAAAGATCGCCAACGGCTGTGTGTTTTTATTGGCCGACAAAGGGACAAAGGAGCGCGACATTGAACAGAGAGATCCCGTGTGCTCTAGAATCCGGGGGTTGGAGGAGGGGACGGAAGAGGTAGGGTGGGCTCTAGCAATTTCACCCTCGATTCGATACAATCCGCAGCTCCCGAAGGCGCGTATCCTTAACGAGCTGGTAAGGACGGAGAAGGTTTTCGGACGACGAGTAGAACGTATAAAAGACAGAGGTGTGCGCGGTGGTACAAGAAGGAGAGGAAGAAGGAGGACAGAATAGGTGGAGGAAAGGACACGGTTTACGAGATTGAAAAAGGGACGAGAGAACGAGAGAACGAGAGAACGGGGCGAGAGAGTCGGCGAGACCGAAGAGAAAAGGGAAGCACATAAGCCTGTAGGTTGTGGGCAACCAGTCGTGAAGGCTGGAAGAAAACGAGTAACGTCGAAACTACTTGACGGCGGGTTGTAGTTGGTACGAGTGGACGGTCGGTAGGGGAAGAAGGGGGACGAGGAAAGGATGTTTATTTGTACTTCCTACACCCGGATGTCCGTCCTCACGGATCGTAGAAAATGGCCGGCGGAGGGTTTCATCTTTCCCCGGGTAGTTCTTGCCGTTGGTGCGGTGCAGCCCGCGTAGTCTGGCTCCTCCAGCCGGCGCGCTGCATCGTTTTGTTCGACCTGACATATTTTTCGAAGGCTTTTGTGCCGCTGTAAGGACCCAGAGGAAGAGGAGGTGGAGTACGGTTGAGGGAGAGATAGAACCGGGGGAAAAAAGAGGCGGGAGAAAAAGTGGAGCGAGCCGAAAGACCGTGAAAAGGGCATCGCCGCCATGCCGAGCCGAACCGAGCCGCACGGAGCGCGGTTCGCTCCCGTGTGCCGACAATGGAGAACTTCCAGGCCGGTCGGGTGATTTGTTTCTTCGTTAAAAGCAAAGCAACTGAGGCGGCCGCCGATCGGTTTCCTAACGCGCTCCGATCGATATTAATCGGTTCCTTGCCGCCGTTACCGCGTTCCTTCCAACGAAATCGGGCAACATCCACGCGTTTTAATACGGTCGAAACAAAGTGACGCTTTCAGAGTTTCGAATGGTCCTTCGGGAAAGGAAAGCAATACTTTCAAGTAGACTGGACCCCTGGCCGAGATTGGTTCGAATTCTTTGTATTTTAACAACGTCCTGTCAAAGTTTCGATAAGCTCTGGAGATGTCACTTCGGAATCTTCCCTCGTGAGCTACGTTCCCCACCTTGCGCGAACAAAATGCACCGAACGGGATTCGCGTGAGAAACGAGCATCTGATCGCGAGTGCAATGAGCGAGATTCTGCTGTACTGCGATTGACTGACAAATTCTTCTAGTGACTCGCGCGTTCCCCGAAAAAACCTTATCATTTTGGAGAGAACACGGGGTCCTAGGAGAATCATCAAAGCGGAAACGACAGGGTTCCGTTGCGAGCGAGCTAGCTGCTCAACGTCGGCCGGGTATTTTATTATTATCGCGTTCCACGAAACGTCCACCGGAACCGGCGAATTATTCACTGTCACACGGTCTCTCTCCAGCGGCCGTCGCCGCCGCCACGACACGACGGTTGGAAACGTCCAACTCTCTCTCACTCTCTTCGCTTCTCTCTCCCGACCGGGTTAAAAGCGAATCGCCGTCGATTCCGTTTTAACGGCGGTAACGATCGTTCGTGGCCGCGCGAAACGGCGATCCTTTGAAAGCGATTGGCGGAACCACTGACCACGGCAGCCGGCCAGCGGCCCCTCTCTTTTAATTCGCTTTTTGCGCTCTCTTCTAACCCGGGGCCGGCCGAGTGCTCCAACTTGCCGTCCGCTCATGCCTGGAAATTACTACTTAATGCCTCCGCTTGCCCGACACTCCGGTAAAACTACGCCAGCGAGCGAGCGAGCGAGCGAGCTAGCCCGTTCCTGTCCGGCTACGAAGATTGAAAAGCATTACCGCTCCGCTTCGCCTCGCTTCGTTCAAACCCTTCAGCGTGCACAAACCCCCCCCCCATCCCCCGGTCTTTCGGAAATTTTCGAATTTATCAAACTCCGCCGGAACGCTTTCTCTCTCTTTCCCTAACCCTGTGCCCGTCGAAAGTACTTTCCACGCGTTTTGTCTCGCAGTTCTACCGCCCGGCTTCTGATAAAACGTGCCGCGATTCCGGTGATTCTCGAGGACCTGCGCGGGAGGTCCATCGGGTTCTCTCCTTTTTCACGATCGACCGATCGGAGACGCGTCTCGACCAATAAAAATACTTCAGCCGCTGCTCGGAGGTAGAACGTTGTTACCGCGCAAATGCACCGCATCTCGAAATTTCACTCTGAGAAATGCGCTCCGGCTTTCGACCGACGATTCTACGCCCCGCTTGGATTCTATGCTACAAATTCCTTCTGGCGCTTTGTGGTCGCGAAGCAGACTGAAAGCGTTAACCCTTGTAAGCTTCTTAAAAGTACTAGATGTTCGCGAAAGAACGTGACCGATTTCAAAGCAAAATACGAGCAGTATCATTTTAAAATAGCAGTTTCGTTGATGAATTGTTTAGGCTGTCTCAGGATGATTGTTACAAGCGGTAATGAGATGATTCTATTCGCAAAAATAAGTGAAAGAGAACGAATAAAATTTTTTAAGTTGGCGCTCCGTTTTCGAGAAAATAGGGTTCGAAAATTGTGCGGCTGGCGTGTCTGATCAACACCAACTAATTCTACTTGTCCCTCTAACCATTGTCTACCATTGTCTCGGAACGATGCATAAGTTGTCGGATTTCCTTTTCGTAATAACTGTATGATTTTACTCCAAAACAGGTCTTGAGAATTTTATCCGAAAGCAAACCATTGCATGCTAAAATATGTATGCTGATTGTCAATGTACTCGTACACATTGAACACGAAGTAACAATTTAGATTTTTGCCAGAATTGGCTGTCGTCTGTATTCCAACTCGATTAAAATTTAAAAGAAACATATCCTGCCAGAGAAACCGGAGGACATCGAAGATTCCACAGTATCTAAAAACGGAAAACGGAGTAGCGTATAGGATTAAAGTGACCGTTTCTGCAGAAATGAATGTCAGTGTGCCAACAGAACAATGTGTTTCTAAATCGGTTCGCATATTTATTTTCAGACTGCACCGGTAATCGATGCAGTGCTCTACTCCACAAAAAAAAAAAAAAAAAAGAAAAAGAAACTAAACCACTTACGGCTAAAAGCTATTATACTTCAGGAGATATTTTAACGTAATTAGGGAACACTAGGCGATATTCAAATTAAAATACCTCCTGAGTTAATGGTTTCTGGCGATAAGTGGCTTAGCAGCCTTTAATAAAGAGTGACAAACTGCATCGGCTGCATTAAAAAACGTATGATTTGAAAAACCCTTTATAAGATCGCATCGGTAGACTGAAAATATCATGTACCTACAATGAAATTGAGTAGATGAAATTGAAGATTAAAATAGTTCAAGAGGAAGGAAAAAACTTTCCATTTTTCGATATCGATGGAAATTTTTATTTTGCATGAAGATGTCGATGGTGGAATTAATGACTATTATTTGTTAATGTAGTAGAAAGTATGGAGAAATCGAGAGCGTGGCTCGGTAATCCCTTTGAGCTTAGTTGGGACGCGACAAACGTGTATTAAGTTTGGTCGACGAAGGTCCGGCGTGCACGGTAATGGTGGAAAGTGGCGCGACGTCCCCCTTTTCGCCCTTAAATCGTTTTTTCCAGTCGCTTTTATCGCCCGGCAGAACGCAGCCCGATCATGCCTGGAGATTACTACTTAATACCTTCGCTCGAGCGTGGCCGTCGAGTGGAACAGCCCCGCGTACGGGTCGGACACGGCGACTGAAACCCGTTAGCGCGGGTTACCGGTTTAATGGACTTTAATATCGATCGCGGTCCGATGTTGAAATTGTGCCACGAACGAATTTTAGATTATATCCCTCCGAAGAGAGGCCACGATGCGTTATATTGGCTGCTTGAATAGCGGCTGTCCATAAACGGTGTTTACTACTTCCTCCTGTTATAAGAGCGATCGGCCCGATAAATCTGAAAATCCAGCGATTTATTCCATCCAAGGAGATTTCTTTTCAACCCCCTCCCCCCCACCCTCAGATACACACACACAGACACCCAACGTTGCCACACTTTTTCACCTTTCGCGTTCTCGCGTTTTACGACGCTAAATTACAGTCACGCTTTTTCGTTTAGCTCGCGATCCTCCGGCTCTGGAGCAATAATAAAAAAATTACCGGTGTATATCACCTGTATTACCGGTAGTGCAGGGGGACGACGACGACGACGACAGAAGGAAACAGTAGTTAGTCAACGTCTCTTTCGTCCGTCGATTGTAAATTCCGTTTCGTGCGTTCCGCTAGACGGTAAACACTGGATACAGAACACGAGCAGCAAGAGGATCCCGGTAAACCCGAGTGTATGTGCTCTCCTGAGCAACGATTCCACTGGATGCCATTTTCAGCAATAATTGCATAGTCTATACAGATATAAGCTAGCTCAACACATTATCCACCGGCGATTATTTCATGACTATTTCAAATTTATGCTCAGGAATATTGCATTCTTTAAAACATATTTTTCAAGGTACGTCTTGTAGACACGTTGATCGTTCTATTATCCCTAATGCGGCAGCTGATAATTTCGTTTGGGATTACTATTTATAAGATTTGTAATCTTCCTTTTGGTACAATTACTGGAAAGTCGAGCGTTAACTCAGCCGTGGCTCCGAAATTGTGATTCAAACATCAACGAAACACTGCTATTGCAGAGGATTCAGCTGACCCGTCTGATCATGACCGACCGCTTCTACTTCTTCTACATTCTAGGGCTCGCGCACCTGGCGGATATCCAAACTCATAAGAAGATACCCTTTATCGTTCTGCGCTGGCAGGGCAGCCATAAAGTATAATAAATGCAGACGAACACCGTCACTGGCAACGAGACAGCAGAAGAATGATTATTCTCAAACATATTTTCGTTAAATATAATTCCTATCCAAGAGCAGTTCAAAGCATGTGTTCCACTGCCAACCAATGTCAACCACATTTTCATTAAACACATTTTCTCCTACATTCGATTCTTACGTTTCGCAGCTGTTCGACAGGTAATCTCGTTTTACAGGGAAGCACACGCAGTCCATAGAGAGGATTATTAGAAATAATTCTGGTGCACAAAGGGTTTACGGGAGCTGAACGAAACGCTAAGCAGAGGAACGGAGACGGTTGACGGATCCTCGCACGCGAACGGGGCGCCGGATGCGTATCGCCTTTTCCACGTCAGACGGAAGCCGAGTCCTGTAAAGGAGTTATCGGAGAACGCAAGACGTCGCCGAGCCTCGGAAACCGAGAGATCGAAGGCCGGGGGGGGGGGGGGGGGGAGGAGGAGGAGGAGGAGAGATCGTGAGAGACGAACGCCATCGATTCGAAAGGAAGTCGTCGCTCGGGTATGATTTCCCGGCAACCAAACGAAACGACGGCTACGTCCGCCGAAAACGCTGAAACACCGAAATGTCGCCAATTTTCTGCATTTCCAGGGGATTTTCAGTAATTGGATGTATCACTTCGAAACTTTGTCTCGAGAAACGAAACAGAACGCACGGGCCCGACTCTCAAGCGTTATAAATACACGATCCCCCCCCCCCCGTTATTTTTGCTTTTGCCACTTGGCAGCGGTTCAGTGTAAAAAATTTTCTGTATCGCAAAAATATGAAAAATGCTAGAATAAAACTTCTAGAGACGATTCTAATGTTACCAATTAATTTTGGAAATAGAGGTTTGAAAATCCTGTCGCCGTAAACGGCTAGCTGTCTTTCGAGAGATCGGTCAGCGCAATAGTTCGTTTAGTTGTCGACGAGGCGGGAACGCAATTCGCCCTTGATTTCCGGTGGCAGTCGGACAATCGAAACGAAAGAACCGGACGATAGGTGGCCGTCCGCGCGGCGAACAAGATATTTCGATGAACGTGTTCGGGCTCTCGAGCCCGGTGCGGTTTAATGAAAGATTCATGACCCCGGCGAGTTCTTAATTTAGTCGGACTCGATTCATGGCTCGAAAACGTTCTCGCGTGCCGAAAAAAGCCAGTTATCGACCCGGCGCGGCGCGGCGCGGCCCGGCTCTTCTCTCTCTCTCGCGACCCCGTACTAAATCACTATTATTTTTGAGACGCATTAAAAATTCCGGCCGATCAACGGCCCAGATTAGAAAATCTGGTAATTAACCTCCGGGCCCCCGGAATAGCGGACGCTTGAGGGCGCGAAAAGTGAGCACCCGCCGAAAACTTTGTCACTTAGCAACTCTCCTATCAAGATCCGCGACGAGGCACATTAATTACATTCATCCGCGGGTGTGTCCGGTCACTCTTAATTGCCCTCCAGAAGTTTCGCGATCATCCGCTTTGAAGACGATTTTTAAGAATGCTATAGCGTCAGTGGAACGTACTTGTAAAATTCTCCGTTGCGAGGCGTGAAGATCGATCAAACTGTTTTCCGAACAGTTATGATTACGACCGTGGATCTTTATGCGAGATAAGAATTATATGAAATGCAGAAAAATTTTATTTTGCAAAACGATCCGCAGCCTAATTATTACTCGTACTGGGGATAAATTTCCGTATCGACGTTTCGCACATTTGTTTCGCATAAGTCGGGACACTGCGGTGATTTTTGCAGTGTTGTTGGACCTGTCGCGTTCTGCGGCGTAAAATAAGATTTCGGTCGAAGATGCGAGGGCGGCGAGGCAGAATTTTCGCGAACAATCTCGGGGAATTCTGTCGGGAAATCCGATTACGCAGCCGCTCCGGCCGCTTGTAAACGGGATACGTAAAATTAATTATCGAGGCGCGAGCTGCGAGGACGAAAGAGGGCATCGAACGACGAGGACGAGGAGGACGCCGACGACGCCAGGCGTCGCCGCAGATCCGCCGAGAAGCACGACAACAACCGTTCTGGATGGCAACGAGAGGAATTATACTCGGCTGACTTCGCGGCTGAATGACTGGCTGACTGGTTGCGAGGCTCTTCCTACGAGAGACGTGTCACCGGCGATGCCAGCCACGCTCGAATTTTACCGCCGGTTTTAGACTAATGACGCAAACACGTAGGACAGCTCCGCGCTGGAAAATTGCTGGAGTAACCAGTTCCCCGAGTTACCCCGGGATTCCAACCCGTTTTCTTCCGACCAACAATCCGGATCGTCCCAGATCCCTTGTCCAAGTATGTTTTCATTTTGAGCCCAGATTTTCGCCGGTTAGGGTGATTCCCTTTTTATCTAGAGTCGAAGTTACGAGACCGCTTTTGTCGAAATTTCATGTTGAATTAACAAACAAGAAGATATAGCAGAATTCTTCTTTTCCATGATAATAGGATAATTCTAGGCGCATTCATGGCTCATCTTTCAGGGTATTTATTAATTCGGAATATTTCTCTGTTCGATTCGTTCTAAGCGCCGGTCTAAATTAAGCTGCCTGAAAATAATAAATCTGATGATTCTCGTGTCGTTGAATAATTTTCGGGGATTATCTGCGATTTACTAGCTTTCATGTTGCTACCGGCAGGGTACTCCAACGATTTTAAAAGAGATCTCCGCCCAGCGTGATATTTGAACAGTTTTACAGGCGTCCGGAATGAGAATCGCGGTGAAAAAATAACGGTAAAATGATAAAGGCTATAATCCCATCAGGAGCACTGTGTTGCGAACCCGTGTAGTTAATTTTAATTTCATGAAGAGCTTAATATTCACCCACGAGGACATTATTTTCGTTGGTGAATTGTGAATTAACAAAATTATTCCTATTCATCTCTGTTCGGTCTAATTTAATGAAATTAAAATTGCACGAGGAGGTGCATTCACCTACAAAGAAATTCTAAAATTGTTTCACTCCATTTCAAAAATATCCGTCCTCAAAAGTCCACGTGTGGCGGCTTGCAGAAATAACTGAGTTAATTCGCACATTGGCCGACTTGTTGAGATCGATTTGCATCGCATCGTAAAAATGAGATAACTGCATTTACTTTCGATGCATTTGCAGCCAATGACGTATTCAATAATTTCCTAGGACTGTTAGCAAAACGAGACGTCCACGAGTCACTTTAACGGGCAGTTTTAGCGCGAGGAACTGTATGGGCGACTTTTAAATATTTTCGATCGAACGAGAGGATCGATTTGCGGCTTGGTCGATCAAGCGCCGGTATGCGTGGAAATTATCCGATTGGGGGAGGGGAGGGGACGACGGTCGTTACGGGACACCGAGAAAGACAGAGAGTGAGAGGCAAAGAAGGAGAGAGAGAGAGAGAGAGAGAGAGAGGGAGGGAGAGGGAGCGAGGGAACAGTGGTCGATCAAGTGCGGGGACAGGGGGGCGGGGCGCTTTGTGAAGGATAACTGCGTTACCGTGCACTTTGCCGCGATAACTTGATTCCAGCGTTGGTTGCTTCCCACGGTGCTCGCTCGGAACGATCGCGTTTCGAGACTCGCTCGGTCGGCCACTTTGCGACCAAGACTCCAAGATATTGGTGGGCCGTGGCAGCCAATGTGCTCCGCGGGCTGGAATCCACTCGTGCCGTCTTGTGGCTTCTGTCATAACGCACTCTCTCTCTCTCTCTTCTCCTCTTAGCCATCGCTAGCCTTCGAGTTTCTCCCAAACTTTGGGTCGTAAACGAATCTAGCGTTATGATACGCGGGGATCGATATCACCGGAGCGAGAGAGAGAAAAAGAGAGTCAAAGCATGATAGAAAGAGGAGGAGAAGGAGAGCGTGGTTGCAGGTACCATGGACGAGATACGCGCGAGTTTTCCCTCGGAGAGAGGGTGCACGCTCGACGGACCCTCGGAGAACGTTTAAGCGTAACGCGTGCCGCTCGACCCGATCCGATGCGATCCGATTCGATTTGCCCCGTCCCGGGGCTGGAATCATCTCGACAGGCAACCTCTATAGATCATATCGTTTCGTTTCCTGACTCTCTCATTGGTATCCCCGTTGGTGGCAGCCGACGAACCGTAGATACCGTTGGACCGAGGATCTCTCTTTCTCTATCTATCTCTGTGTTCTCCTCCATCTCTCTCTCTCTCTCTCTCTCTCTCTCTCTCTCTCTCTCTCTCTCCCTTTCCCGCTTCGCCACGGGTTTTCTCTCCCTCGCCGCGCCCACGAGCGGACAACGAGCGCCGCGTCCCGGATTGCCTCCCTTTCCTCTTCGACATCGTAGCAACGCTGGTTAGCGGACAGGGTCTTCGGGCTCTGGCAAGCAGCTCGGTCCGGTAGTTGCTTACATTACCATACGAATGGCCGATCGATCCAAGACCTCGACTACCTAGCCGTCCGTGGCCAGGCGGCGCGCACCAGAACATACACGTGAACAACACGCTCGCACACGCGCAGACACGGGCGCGCAAACGGTAGCCGGACACACCGCTTCGCGTTTCGGGACACACGCAAACATTCAGGGATAGAACTGTACACACTGGCATACACACTGGCAGCAATAGCAAGCATTCGCGCGTCTTCCTATCGGTGTATGCGTGGTCGGACACTCTCCGACACTCGCGGCCGCATTTGCTACGTTTGCACAAACACGCTCAAAAGCCGAACAACCGGACTCGTGGCCGCTACCGCGCACACAGGGGAACACAGCCACGCGGGGCGAGATACCCTGGACAGGTTGCGAACCAGGCAGACAGCCAGACAGACCGACAGACCGGTCGAGTCATCGTCGCTCGATGCCCTCTATATCTTTCTCTCTCTTTCTCTCTCTCACTCGCTTTCCTTCTCCCCCTCACTCCCTCTTCATCGCTGAAACGCTAGGGTAGCACGGACTCACACCGTTGTCCCGTTAATCATTATTATTGGCATTCTTCCCTGGGCCCTGACTCGGCCCGGATGAACTGGATCCCGCGTGCAGCTCTCGCGGGGATATTAGTCCCTCCCCCCTCCCCCCTCCTCCCGAAACCGTCGCGCGTACTGCACCCCCGCGGTAATCCTCTCGTAGATCTGGATCCATCCGAGAACAGCGTCCGAGCCGATTCAACGACTTCGTGACAAACGACGAACGTCTCGGAACGGCGACGTAAAATATAGCGGGAGATATACGAGCGGCGATCGATGGGGCTTTCCAGCGCCAGCTGAGTCGCCTACCACAGAGAGAGAGAGCGCGAGAGAGAGCGAGAGAGAGAGAGAGAGAGAGAGAGAGAGAGAGAGAGAGAGGAGGAATCGCGAGTATCGGCGCCGCGCCGATGCCAACAAATCTTTGCCAGCCCGCGATCGCAGTCCCGCGCGCATCGGAATTCTTCACCACGAACGCGACCTCGCGTGTCATCCATTCTGCGGACCCGGTGACAGCACTCTACGTGCGTTCGCGTTCTATGAATTTCAAGGATCGTCGACAGTCTCGCCAGCTCGATCGGCAGGAACCGGACGACATGCTTCTGGTCTTGCGAACCCGTAAGAACGATACTTCGGAATGAATAACGTCAAAGTAACGTATGGAGGATCGTCTAGCTTAGTCTCGTTACGGAGATTTGTCCTACGCGTTCTCTGCCACGTGAGTTTTGAGTGTCTCACACGAATCTTGGCTATGTTATTCCTGTTAGTTGGTATTACTTGATGAAGAATTTTGCACCTACAATTTAGTTCATTCAAGAACGAACAAATCGATATTCGGTGCTACTAATTTTATGACAATCTGAGAATGGGGTCTCAGCTTGTATCGAAAATCGTAAAAGTCTAGCCCGAATTAATAGCCTTTTATTAGAACACTTTACTTCAGTTTCCAACGATTCAACGCATCTCGATTAGCCGACAAGCTTTCTTTGTCTTAGAAGTGATCTAGATTGCTCCCAAGAGCGACGCTTCAAGGCAAACGACATCAAAGTAAGAGGATTGTCTGACCCATAACTGTCCGGAGCTGGTTCCCGACAGGCGGTTTGTGTCATTAGCAGCCCTAAACCTAGCATCCCATAAGTGCCATAGCTCCAATTCGGATTCTTTCCTCGTTTCATCAGAATAGTCCGACGAGTCTAGACCGGACAACAAGCTTTTTTTCTCTTATACACTTTATGGATTGCACCCGGAGGCGATATGCTTCAAAGCAACTGACGTCAAAGTAAGAGAAAGAGATTACAAAAGAAGATAGTCTATCTTATTCTTTCTTTATAAAATTTCCTAAGTAAACGCAGCTCAATTATCCTCGAGTTTCACAAAGCCCGAAGACCATAATGACCTACCTTCGTCTCTTTGAAATAATTTAAACTTAAACCAAACATGGTCTTGTTAGCCCTGCGAGAGCCTTGAGCAAACCGAAGGGAAGAATAGAAAGAGCAAGCGAAGGGACAGAAGCGATCAACAACAGAAGAAAGCAATCTATCGCGCCCTCTGTAGAACGTCCGATCCCGGGGCCAGAGGAATGCCCCACAGGGCAGTCTCCACTCCAGCCAAAATCGTAGTCCACCCAGCGGAAGAATCCAAGACGGTTTTTGCGGTTCGCAACTCAACCGATTCTTTTTCTTCCAGTCCGAACTTCGACGAGATTTCGATCTTCGAGTCAGATATTCCTCGGGCTCTCTCTCTCTCTCTCTCTCTCTCTCTCTCTCTCTCTCTCTCTCCCTCTCTCTAATCCAGCTCGGCGAAGGTTAGCCTGTTAGGAGGAACACGAGGGCCAGGAGCTAAGTAGAGAAGACTGCTCGACCATTCGGAGCACGGTTTGGAGATTGATACGAATCCGTAAACGACCATCGATGGAAAGGAATCGCGTTCTTACGCTCTACCGGGCCGATAAGAGAGGGAGAGAGAGAGAGGGAAAAAAAGGAGAAGCAGCGAAACTCGGAAGATTCGGTCGAAAATCTTCCAGATTCGAGCTGGCAACGCATTAACCCCTCTAGGATTCGTTTGCTTTCGCGGAGAACCCCGGGACCGTCGGCTTTCAGATGGTATCGCGTCCGCGTGATAAATGCTCGCGTTTCTTCGCGATCTTATCGTCGCCGACCACCGAAATTACATTTCACCGAGAAGTTTTCCATCTGGTTCCCCGGTCCCTCATGATGAATCCTTTCATCGTCGAACGATCGAGTCTCCGGCCTCGAATCGATCCTCGTCGCAGACGAGTCGAACAAGCTTTTGATATTAATGAGCTTTCGCACGACGATAGCGTGCAAGTCCCTAATAACGTAAAATAAAAGACCATTTTTTAATTTAATATGTTCAGAACAGCAGTAACACTACTCCATATTTTAGCCAGCCGCTTTTCTTCGTAAACGCGTAAAACTACACAGTCTAAGTATTACATTAATTTCGAGATGAGCGTCGAAATTTGACAGGATCAAAGGAACAACCTAAAATGATTATCGCACAAGAGCGGATTAAAATCGGATAATCAGACAGACTAGCTCCGCGTCTCGGTTTCGGGAATCGTGTCGCCGGTTCTAATCGGGAATCGAGTCGATCCTCGGGGCTTAGAGCCTTGTAACCCTTCGCGAAAGAGCAGCCTCGTCGCAGGAAGTGCATTAGGCGGCGTTCCACCTTGGCGCAGCCACTCGAAGAGTTTGATACAGAGCCCGCAAGGACGTCGCGACGCGCATATAGTCTTTGCCGTGGATGCGCCGTGTACACGAGCGAGGAAAGTGCACGTAAGGGATGCGGATGCACGGAATACCTCTCGAGAGAGGCTCGAACGCGCATTTGGGACGTTGCATTCGATGCGCGAGGGGAATAAACTCGCGCCGAGGAGCTACGACCTCCTCGGAGACTCACCGGTGTCGGATGAAACGTGGCTGTCTGGTCCCATAAAAAACAGAAATTCTATGTCTATTCCCCTAAATTTCTCACTGATTCCCGGACAGATCGCGACAGCTGGTCTCAAAGGAGGTCGCTGTGGTTGTCAGAGTGTTGCGTAGCGTTTCAGAGCTAGCGGCCGCGGCGCGCGAGGACAATGCGAGGATCACGAGACTCTGGGAGAGATCCTAATGAACGGGCTTTGAAAATTTCTAATTGGTCGAGGGGCCACGCGAGCGTGGCTAGAGGCGCGGATGGACGCGCGGACAACAGGGTAATAATCGGCGGCAGTGGGCGGGAGGGGTCGGGCGGTTGTGGCGTTGCCGGCGGCGTCGGTGCGAACACTTTATCGATTTTTCGTTATCTAAACTGGCCCAGAGGTTCGGAATTACGTACGGTTACGCGATACGCGCGACCGCTTTTATTTAGGGGCGCGCGTTCCCGAATTACTATGGCGCGGGCGGGCTGCGGGCGGCTGCGGGCGGCTGCGGACGATGTCCCGCGTCCCGTTCCTGTTCCCGTTTTCCCGTTCCGTCTCGCTCGCCGCTAGCACCAGCACCACGCCGCCTCTCGCCTGCAAGCAACCGCGACGGTGTGCAGCTCTCTTCCCCGGGAAATAGGAATCTTGCGAGCAGTTACGTCCCAGGGGGATTTCACCGAGGAGTTACTGGATAGAGGTACAATCTCCATTAGCGATTTCTCAGAAACGCCCGCGCATAGTCATTTGCCGTACGTGTCCTCCCCACGTTCGCGGCCATGCACATTCCATCGTGCGCCGCTGGCTGCTCTCTCCACGAGACGCTCGCCTCGTTGCCGGCGTTATCCCGAGGATCTCCGATCGCTATTCCAAAGCCGGGCAAGTTTGCCGTTTCACGGGCATTAATGTAATTTGACCGTGACGCAACCAGGACCACCTACCGTTTCTCCTACTACGAACGACACCCCCTCCTATCCACGCGCGAACGTTTCTCCTCGCGAGCAAGTCGAACATGGATTAGGCGAACCTGTCCGTCCTTCGACACCTCGATCGGATCCCAGCCGCAGGACCAATTAAGTAATGCGTTGTTACCGGCAAAAAATCAGCCACGTCGCGCCGCCGGCGTTTCGAGGATTTTCATTAATGCTCTCGGTTTAATTACTCTGGTTTGGAGGCCGCCCCGTGAGTTTCTCCTCCGTTTCCGCGCGCACACTCTACTCTCTTAATCCGCCCGTGTTTTTAACGATTTCATTAGCCGCTGATGTTCACCTATCCTCAGATCCTTGATTATTAATTTTTTTAGCTGTGGTTTTTGATGGTCTGCGTCCGCGACGCGACGCTTTAATCCCCGACGTTGCGAATCGCCGTTGAGAACCTAATGCACAGTGATAATACTGTGGAGAAGTAGTATCGTTCTCAATTTTTAGTTTCAGACGACTAGAGTCCGGGTCTTTATGTAAAATACAAATTTCATACCCGAGTGCAACAAACTGGAGCGATATAAAAATTTATTTTCTCTTAATATGTTTATTCCGTTGAAAATAATATGACATTATACTTGTCTCAAATGCATAAAATTGACAGTTTACTGATGACTAACAGGGGATCAGTACCAATAGGACTATTTTTTCGCAATTTTTCCAGACGTATTTTTGATCAGAACATTTTTGCCCGTTGCTAGAAGTGTCATACATAACCAACAACAACAATAAAGTGTAGAACAAAATACAATCTGCGAAAAACTAGTTTGAACTTTTAATTTGCCATGACCACCGAACCTCGCCAAACTGCACACCGACGCGCCGAACAAATATTACTTTCATTCCGCCAATACGTACATTTTTTCATCAAAAAAGCTCGTGTAGTTACTTCAACAATTCAACGAGGTGAACTAAAAATTTCAACAGAATTGGTCGAATATTTTCGTGGCAAGAAAACGTTGAATGACCCTTCAACCATTACTGCACAATCGAGTCTCATCTGGTAACAGATTAAATCTGGCCCACTAAAAGAGAAGATATTAACTAGTGTTTCCGCATAATCGGGTCGGAATAGACCCGAGAGGCACAAGTGGGGTCAATTTGGAATTCGATTTGGAAGTCTATGATTTGGTGGAAGGAATCTAGCATTACCGGCGGCGTGTTTGTGTATACTTAACGGAGATATGAATTTGGTGTTTGTACGAGGTTGGCTGGTTGGTTGTCGATAATGCGGTTCGCGGAGGAACGATCGCGTCGGCTATCTATAACCCGGGGAGAAGCGGTAATAGCAATTTACGGGTTCGGTTGGTTATATATACCTCGGGAGCCAATAAAAACTGAGGATCCGTTGGTTTCGCGCGGCGGCGGCGGTAGACGAAAATCGTATCGCGATTCGTCGAGTTTCTTTCGTTGCCGGGGTTAGTCCCGAGGTTTCATCGAGTAGTTTATCGTCCGGGAACCCATAGTCGGCAGCCAGCAGCAGCGAGCGGCTTGCGAAACGAGCCAGGAGGAGAAGAACTCTCTTTCTCTCGCCTCGAAAGTTTCCCGCTGCTCGAATTTATTTTCAATTTGCTCTTCTATTTTTCTGTTCGTTGTTTTGCTGTTTCGTTTCGTTTCGTTTCGGTTCGCGGCTTCGTTCCTCTCTCCCGGGGCAACGGTTATTTGTTCGGCGAACGTTCCGCGAACGATTTAATTAATCCGCGAAAAGCACAGTCCTCGAGCGGCACGAGTGGTGCTAGGCGGGGTTCAGCAGTTACGGGCCGAGAAAGGAAAATAATTACCGTTACCATCGTTTCCTGCCTCCTTCCACATTCTCTTGCCGCGTTCGGCCGCTCGCGCAAGAGTCCTCTCAGCCCTCTCCCTCCTCCTTCTCTCTTCAACCACCGCGGAAAGAGAGAGAGAGAGAGAGAGAGAGAGAGAGAGAGAGAGAGAGAGAGAGGGAGACAGCTTCACTGTTCGTTCGAGGCTCTTTTCTTTGTTCCGCCCCGCGGTTCTGTCCCTCTCGGAAAATTCCGCGACGTCGGCACTTTCGCAGATTACGTGGCCAAATAACCGTCACGAAATCGCGAGAACTGGCCGAGAGGTTTGTAATATCGTAACGGTTGCGCTGCCGGAAACCGCGATGGCCCACTCACGTCGAAATAGGCGATCCAGCTTCACTAAATTGCCCAGGACGATTATACACTCGGAGGATCGTCCGCATAACAAAAGATTTTTACTTATTTTCGAGCACCTCTGAACCGGCTGTGCGTTCCCCGCGTCGCGACGACCTATTCACCGATCTCGCAACCTTAATACGCCCCTCGGAAACAGTTGTATAAAAGACAGCACGGTGAAAGAGGAAATGGGTGAATTTTCAACCCTGAGAACGCACACTGCCGCTCGAAACTGTGCGCACTCTTGGTTAACTCTAACTACTTGCAAATAGAACCTCGCTAATGCATTACGTATTTAGGGGTGACTTCGACATTACAGTCTTGAGCGAAATCTATTAGATTATGGCACTGTAGGCGATTCGTTGGTTCACAGCTAAAATTGTCGTTTCCACTGCAAACATTCATCGAAAGATCCTCAAGATAAGAGAGGCAAGATAATCTTTTCATTCCTCCGAGGATCGATATCGGAATAATCAAGTAGTCTTGCGATATCCTTCGAGAATTAAAGACAGATTTAACTTCGCTAGATCGAGCTTCATAAAATATGAATATCGCTCACTTTGTTGAACATCATCCTGCCTTCCTCCAGCGTGTAAATTCAGTGCACTATAAAAGTGTTCCACATCAATTACTTACTATTCTATACGAATCTTCCGAATATCAGTACTTTAAAAATAAAAACCCTGAAGCGAGTTATTTTATCCAACGTTAAAAGAACCTTTTACAGTCGTCTACTTATAAAAATAAAAATCCTGAAACAAATTGACCAGGGGGGAAGGGGATAGGATGTTGAAAGAAGATTGTTGCTTGTTCTAAACGGAAGATGATAAATTTTTCCGGGCAGCCGGGGTTTTTTGGCGCAGGCTGAATGATGGGATGGGGCGTATGGCTTTACACAACGCAGAGTCGAGTTAATTCGACTAAAATCGTAATCGTATCGATCGGATCGGCTTAAAACGCGTCGAATTCGTTTTCGTTGTTGCTTAATACGTTAATTCGCTGTTAGGCCCCTGGCCGCGTTAATTAGTTTCCCGTTATTATCGAGTGTGTAAATGGTTCGCCGGGCCGAATTTTCTGCGAGGAGGCGGTTCCGTTTTCACCGTCGACACCCATTGCGCGCCGCGGACTCGATTATCCGGCGATAAACCCGACGGGGGACCTCCTGCTCGGGGCAAATACAACGACCCCCCCCCCTCTACGGTGTACTACGGAGAATCGTAAAATTGAATCGCGCGTTCGCCGAACGACAAACTCGTTTACACGTTTACGCAAACAAAGCGGAGGGGAGGAACCAGGGTGCATCGAATCCGCTACCGGAATTCTTGGATGAGTAACGCGCCTCATTCGGTATCGCGCCGTCTATATACATATAATATATATATATATATAGATATGTGTATATGTATTTGTTGTATATGTACGGAGCCGTTTGGTTGCGCAGCGCAGTCGTAATAGAAGTTCTCCTTGGAGGCTTCCGGGCAGGAACACACCGCGTCACACCGAAACGCTTCCTGCCAACCGATTCCACGGTAATGGATTACTTTTAATTAAGCACACACCTGACTTACGTATCGTCGCCGTGTTCGCTCACCGATGCTCCATTACCGCAGATTTTCTGCGCCGCTTTGTTTCGACCCGACGCCGAACACAACCAGACGAGGATTCCTCCAAAGATGCAGGCTCCTCCGCGCATTTGATAAACATTCCGGTCGGTGCAATCAAATCTTCGAACGACTTGATCGATGCGCCCGGAATTACAGCGCTTGCTCCAGCAAATACTGTACGTGCGTAGATGGAAAAGATCAGTAAATTCGACTTTTCTCACATCTGTCACTCCTGCCTGGTTACTTAAAACCGTGCTAGGTAGTTCTTTAACTCTTTGAGGCACCAGCTTTTGAAGAAAATAAAAACCTTAGTTGCACAGAATTTTGCGAATGCACTGCGTCACAGAATGCGTCAATCACAGCAGCACGCACAACTTACTGATGCGTTTTGATTTGCATATATTTTCCTTTCACTTATTTACGCATTCACCATTGGTGCATAGCATTGCCAACTGAATGAAAAACTTTAAATAAAATATTAAACTGTATGACCATGAGTAACTTCAACCTTTCGGGGTGGGTTAAAATATATCCCATCATGCATAAACAGCTAAGCAAAAGGTGGGATAGTTTTTAACCCACCTAGCCGCAAAGAGTTAAAGGGTGAGGTGTTTTGAGCGGTAGAGAAATTGGACAACTTGTTAGTAACAATGACTCGTAGTTTAATTATAAAGACTGTACAAAAATGTGGCTTAAATGAGGACTAGCTGAATACTGAAGAATAGCACGCAAAGATGGTTTTTAAGGGATGTGAAATCTGTGGTGGAGGTGGTAAAGAATAGTGGGGGAAAATTGGGGGTGAGCGTTAGAAGTGGTCCAGACGCTGTCCTAAATTGTTAGTGTTATGGCGCCTGAAAGTCGCAGAAAAATGGGACGAGTCCCGTCGCTTCTTTGACTCTTAGGCTAATTTATTGCCTCTAGTCTGTTGGTCGAAGTGTTTAGAACTCGGTGTCAAAATCAAGAGACACTTTCGTGGGTCTCGCATTGCGTTGCGTCTCACCAAATACAACAGGCCTTTTCCACCCTCGACAAAATTCTTTCACGTTACTTCAGCAGCGCCACTATGTATACCCCAAGGTTTTCAAAGAATCAATATCTCCGGTTGCTCACAAAAATTTCCTGGTGACAAATACTTCTTCCCTAAACTGTGCAAGGTTTCATCAAATTCTATGTTCGACATGTGGCTAGAATTCCCTATAAGAATAAAACGGTTCTAAAACGCCGTGCACCTCGCATTCTCGCGAAATCCCTCTCGCAGTGAACAGCCATTGTAAAACACAGATTGCACCGACTGCGGGTCACGCAGGTCCCAGGTCGCGTTTCATTACTATTAACAAAGAATAGCGAGCAGGGTATTAGGGTTTCGAGGACGGCGGAGGAGCATAACGGGAAAAGTTTTTCGTTTCGGCTCGGTTTGGCGGGGCGGCTCTCGATATTAGGTTAAAAACGAGGCGGCGTGTCGGGGCTGTAATAACGTAAGATCAAAAAGTTTTCCGGATGGTCCGCGGGGTCGGACTCGCAGCGCGAAACAATTGTTCTCTCGTTAGTCTGTCCTGCGGACCTGGTTGGAACTCTCGGAGTCCTGTTCGACGCTCGGAGCGGATAATGGCGGGGCGGATAAGCGTTTTTTGAATCGCGTTCGCGGCAGGGGAAATCTCGCGGGAGAGATACAGAAAGAGAGACAGGAGAGTAGAAGCTGTCTTCCTCGGCTGGTTGAGCCGGCCTTTTTTTTTTTGTCCCCGAGAGCCAAACGTCCAAGCGATTGTTCTTTCCGCGCTGTCGGCGGTTGGAAAACCGCTCCGCGATCGAACGCACGCAACTGGAACGAAGTTTTGCCTGTTCGCCGGCGGATACGAGACAAAGGAGACAGTCGCGGGTACGCGGGATCATTTTATAACGCGCGGGCCCCGCGGCGCTCGCTCGAACACCGAACTAACTAATACTTTCTCTCTTTTCGGTGCAGCACCGGGTCGGGTCGCTAAACTCGAGAACAACTTCCGCTCCGCCAGCACTCTTTACGACCGTGCTACTTTCCTCCCTCTACCTAGCTCTCTTTCTCCCCCCCCCCCCGGAGACTTTATAATTAATAATTGTATCGGATTTTAATTAAGACCTGGGATCTATTTGCCGCGGCGCGGAACGAGCAACCGAGAAAATTATTTAATCCGTTTCTTTTCTCGGTGGTCGCCGCTGTGTTGCCCCCGGCTAGGACACGCGGAAGGGAAACATAGAGAGTGAGAGAGAGAGAGAGAAAGAGAGAGAGAGAGACGGCGAACTTGTAATCATAAATAATTCGCGTTGCAGTGCACGGCCCGGAGAGTCGTGTCATAAAACTACGCGGAATATATCCAGGCGCCCCAAAACCACCGAGCCGGTGTCGCGCATTAGTCAAGATAAATCTGACCGTAGTTAATTGGACCTACGGACAAACGTTTTTTAACGGGGAGAGGTAATGCTCGACGCTCGTCTACGGGCAACATTTTCATGTGTAGGTGCGCTATACACGAGTCCCCGGGAGGGTTTCTCGAGCCCCGGCGTCGTTAACGACGGCTCGCAAGTGCTCCGATAGCGTGTACACTGCGATAGTTTTCAATTTATCGACGGGCTAAAGCCAGTCCCGTCATCGATCTATTCGCTGACGCGACCGCATCGGAATCTTTATGGCAGGCTTTCGCGACGATACTACCTCGAATTCAACGACTATTTTACTTTGTGTTTGTCCGACCGGTGCGTAAAAGAATTTTAACCAACCATGGAGACACCTAGCAAACGTATTAACGATGTCAAACATATTTCAGATGTTGCTTACAATCCTAGGGAATAAAGGGCACAGGTCGGTACCGAAGCAAGGACTATAGTACAAGGGAGGGGAAGACAAACGATGGGGAATGTCGCGCTTCCTCTCGCTGTCGGATTTCGATCTCCCCTGGTCGACGAGAACGTCGCGTTTTTACTTCTCGATACTGGTGGGGGGGGGGGGGGGAGGAGTTTCGTTTTGCTCGCTATTACCAACCGCGGTAATAGCCTTTATAATCGGAAATTTCTCTCGGAGCTCGGCGGAACGGTGCCTTCCGCCTAGCTGTTTGAAACGCGGGGAGGAGATAGAGTTCCGAGCGGAATCGGGCTCATCCCGCGGGATTACTTCGGCCGCCGTTCGGATCGAGCAGACGTCCGGCCATTAAACAGTCCGATATCGGTGCAACACACACCGCCGGTGCCGAACAATCGGAACAACGCGTCCCGGAAGCGTCGCGGCGGCTGCGTCTCCGCGGACAGCCGTGGGAACGCCCCGAAAGTCAAACGCAAAGGCGCTAAATCGGATTTCCGCGCGGAAATCTCGACAAGTTTTCGGTGGAGCGTCGGTGAATTTGACTGAAGCGTAGGTGAAACGTCGAAACTCACAGAGGAGTAACAGTGATAATAATTCGAGTTTATTGCTGGAGTGAGCATGTCCCTGTACATTTTTATGCGACCTGTCAAAAGAAGAATGGAAGAGGAATTTTTATGCTTTGTTTTGGTGAGACTTTCAATCTTGAATGGTAACTCGGAACTCGAAGTAAATTACGTTCTAATTAGCCAAATCATTAGCTGTTTGTATTAGGTGTACACATTAATTCGTAACCCTTTCTTCACGAACGTGACCATTTACAAATAACTACTGTAAAGAATTAGTTACTGAATGTACAAATCGGTGGACGAAAGGTTTGGATTTAAGATATAACTAATCTTATGTCTAACAAGAAGATTCACATTGTGCTACAGAAATATTTAGAACAAAATACATGCATGACAGATAGAACATGACAAATAGAATAGATGAATATCTTGTGCAGATAGGTGAGCTATCGAAAAGCTATAGCTAATCGGTAGAAGCGTCTCTAGACCGGAAATATCGCGGAAAATGAACCTAGGGGATGGGGTTTCTAGACATATAGTCGTCGGAGCGGCAGCGTCGACGAGAGGATATTCGTTAATAAGTTTACAAACCTGTATAATTATTACGCTCCGAAGAGCGGGGTACACCGAGGTTGCATCAGACTATTCTGCGAACAAAAGAACGCTAGAGCCGCGGGAGAGCGTTTCGCCCGCGGCGTGCACCTGCCGTCGAGAATGATTTTTCCATTACAATAATGGGATCGGCAGCGTCGGCGGCCCCGGGGATAATAACGTCGGGGGTAGCGAAATGCAATTTTTAATCGCGCGGCAGTGCGTGCAAAATAATTTGAGCGGATCCGCGAGTCGTTACCGCGTGTTTGTTTAAGGAAATTACCGAGAGATTAAATACAAAATGTATATCGATGCGCCGTTCTACGCGCTGCGCGCTGCCCTCCGCTTTGATTCACTCGCTCGCTCGCGCCTGCGTATCATAACAACGTTCGTTACCGCGATGCAAACACCTCCCTTTATTTTTTTATTCCCCTTCCGATTCAAACATTCTGTATCGCGTGAACAAATATTAACGCATCGAATTGAATTTGCTGCCGCGCGCAATAAAGTTCATGCGAGAGCCTCTGCGAATATACCCCGGTCCGTTTCGGGATCGCTCGGGATCGCTCCTTCCGCTTTGAAACCGGAGCAAACGCGCCCGCTCCGTGCGAGACGGACAGAAGCGTACCGCCTCGGGTGTCAAAAAACTGTTACGCGTCTGAAATTCGCACGAGCCGGGCTTCTGTGTGCGTGCAACGACGTTTCAGACCGGGTTTCGGCAAACGGGTTCTCCTGCGGTGCACTGGTCTCGCTGCACCGAGCCCGAGAGCAGCAACGCCACGCCCTTTTTACCCGGAACACGCCTATTACGTCCACAAAGGGCTGGATCAAGAAAAATACTCCCTGTGATCTCCGAAGCTGAATTTTCAGGGAACAGGAAGTCTGGATTAGGTGGAAGTACAGTTTTCTGTACATAGCATACCATCTTTGCTACCTGCAGATCTACAAAAGTGACGCCACGCCCACTTAGGTCACTCTACAGAGAAATAAAGCAAGATAGGTAGCTCTCTATTCTATACAGGAAGGTTTAAGGGACATTTTAGTCTTCAGAACCAAACTTTCAGTGTCTGGAACGTACATGGACTTAGTTTTCTCAATGGAGCACTGTCCCGACTCAGTTTACACAAAGAGTAAAGAAGCCCCGCCACTCGGAGCATTCTAGAAAGAGAGAGAGAGAGCAAGGTGAACGGATACCTGTAAAAATAATTCAAGGTAAATAGTTATATCGGTTTTCCGAGCTTATTCCACTGCTCCCGGGGCAACGTGGGAGCCTCCCAGGGCCAAAAGCGTTTCTGATGGCTATTTTGAGGGTTTCGTGAACGAGAGACTGTTCACGCTCACGCTCGCCACGGGATTAATTTCGACGGTTTGTTTCGGGGCGACGGCTGCGTTTCCACGTTAATTATTCGTGGTCGGACGCGCGGTTGGCCGCAAAGTAGGGAAAAAATTATGCAAATTTCATGGGAATAAAGTTACATTGCAGTTCGAGTATTATAAATTATTAATACACCATAATACCGCGGTATAATCGATGAAAGATTTATGAGTGCGCGCGCGCGCTCAGAACCGTTACAGCCGAAACTCTTCATCCTTTGATTGCATTGTAATGCATCGTTGCCCGCCGGATAATGAAATTACACCAGTATTTTGTATAATTCGGATCAACGGGGATCGAGGCCAGGGGAAATGGCCCCGTGAATTCTATTTCCCCTCCTCTCCGTTCAGTTTGGACACAGTGTGCACTGTCCTAGTGATTTACCTTTTATTCGACGCGTACACGCGTGACAGACGAACGCGCGAGTCACGCTCTCGATTTTAATCGCGCGAGATTCGCTTCGAAAACCCGCTCGGGCACGGTGCTATCGCGAAACAGGATCGCTGTATCCTTCGATCCGAAGTGAAGGTATCAAGCGTCGTGCGCGCGATACGTCTTGATTCTCGGCCCCATAATAAATCATGCCTCTTTTCCCGATGTTTTTCCTTTTTGCCCGGGGGTGGGGTGGAGCTCGGCCACGAAACCGAAAGGGAATCCCGAAGCTAACCCGGGAGCTGAAACTTTCCAGCCGAGTCCCTCGTCCTCGGGACGTTAAGAGTCCTCCGAAGAGAGGAGAGGCTGTGAAGAAGAAAAGCGAGGAAAATCAAGGTGGACAGCCGAGCGCGAGGCGAGACCGCTCGACTCCTGGAATAGCTCCAGAAAGAAACGCTCGTTCAGACGATAGATTCGAAGACGAGCAGCAGGGCGCTGGTCTGTCTGTTCTGTTTCCCTTCCTTCCTTCCGTCCTTCCCTCGTTTCTATTTATTCCGGCGCGCCGCAGCCGCGTCGAGATATCGAAAATAATATCTGGAGGCTTCTGAGCGGGAAACTGAATTACGATACAAGCCCGATATCGAGAAGATACGATTCAGGAGCAACGACAACGAGGATAGTTGGCTCCTTTCTCTCCCGCCGCCGCTTCTTCCTTTCGCCTCCCCTGTTTCTCGGAGCGCCGAGCGAAACAGATAATACCACCATTTCTACGCCGGTTGTTCAAGAATAAAGGGAGCGGTTACCGGGGAACAGGGGCTGGGGGTGTGGGCGAGACTGGACCGAGAAGCTCCAAGGAAAAAATAAGTCCTTCCCGTGATTCTCTTCGAATCGTTGTATCGTTGCCCGCGGTGATCCCGACGAGCAATTGAATTTCTATCGACGTGATCCCCCGTTTCCACGAAACAACGCTCCCCGAGGATAATTTTTGCCAATCGCCTTGCCGTGGACGCTGAAACCTTGGAACATGGTCGATTTCGCGACGAGACTGCTCCACGCAGCAGTAATCGGGCTTTTTTGAAAGCAGGAGCCTTGATGCCACGCCCACTGGTACGCCTAGTCAAGTCATGTCTACTGCCAGGACAAGTTACGTCTGTTCTTGAAGAAAGTTTTACCATCCCGAGTTACACTCACGGCTACTCATTTAAAACCACGCTCATTTGGTGCAATATCACGCCTCTTTAATGAAAATCACGCCTACTCAGTGAGAACCATATCTATTCCTAGGGAAACCTACATCTGCTTTGAAGAAAGCTCGCATCTACTCAGTTAAAACCACGCCCAGTCAGAGCAGTATCACGCCCATCTAGTTGACACCACGCCTAAGCTCCAAACACATATACCGCATCTGTTTCGAGGGAAGACCACACCTACTCCTAGAGAAGACCACGCCTATTCAGAGCAAACCATGCCTACTCTCAGGGCAAAGAGCGACGATTAGCTGTTCTCGAACGATACGGTAGTCAATATCATCATAACCATTGTTTGTCCTTTTCGCTGGAAAATCGTTTTTTGAGCGATCGGGGTTCGAATCGAAAGTCCTTCAGGCTTCGGTGAGGAAATCATTCGATAGAGACGCGCGACCCTACGGTCCAAAAGGGATTCCGGGACGCGACTCTAATTTGTAATTGCATTTTCTTGGAGAGGCTGCCACCGCTCCAGCGAGAGCCACTATCAGGCTCTCTCTCTCTCTCTTTCTCTCGTATAGGAGGCTAATCTTTTTACGGGGTGTCCGGCTTTACCCCGGAACTGTTCTTCACATAGAAAACAGAGCGACGGGATTACCGAACGGTTCGAGAACACCGGAGGGAAAGACGGAAAAACACGCCGGGTCAGCGGGACAAGTAATTCCGGGATTATAATTATCGACAATGCTCTCGTTCTTGAAAAGAAGGACTGCGCCACGCGACGACAGACTTTACGAACGATTCGATTTTAACAAACTTATTATATCGAGATCGGCTTAACGCGCTCCGACACATCGTTCGATTTGTTGAGAGAGAGAGAGAGAGAGAGAGAGAGAGAGAGGGAGAGGAAGTTTCAACGAGTCGCATGGATAATAATCGATCGCCCGTCGATCGGATCGTTGGTGTCGCGCGAACGTCGGACGGGGTGAACTTTTTAACGAACAGCACGGAGGTACACACCGGCGATGATGGGAGAGAAGCGGGCGTTCCCTCGGAATCTGCGTATTTTCCAGATGATGAGAGCTTCGATTTACAAATAATAATAATTAATTTGTTATTTGAATAACAAACAGTCCGGTGGAAAATGAATTCTCCTGCGTTTACTCTCTTCGCGAGACAATTAATACTGCCGCCGGATGTTTGCGCGTTATATTTATCCCAGTATCAATTCGTTTTATTCCAACAGGTTAGACACGCACGCCGCTCGATCATTCTGCGCAAATAGGAAAAGACGAAACACAGACTACATATGAAATTATTTATAATGCAATTTTTCGTAGTACGCTCGAGCATTTTTCAAGCGAGCTCGGGGGAGGGACGGGGGACGTTAGGGACCGGAAACGGTAATGAATTAAAATGATGCGACGCCGCGGAAGATCGATCTTCGTTCCGGGACACACGCTCCGCTCGGAAGAGGTTCGGTGGAACCGCCTGGCGAAATGCGTTCCCTATTCTACTTGCGGAAGTGGAAGAAACCGGGGAAGGGGAGGAGGAGGTGGGCGTGCTGCGAAACTTTTCTATCGACGTCGTATTAGTGTGCTACAAGATGGAAGATGCGAGCCGATGATCGCGTGTAAGCAAGGAAAATATTCGGTGGAGTTTCCCCGGCGACGAACTTTCTTTCGCGAATAGCGGACAGCCGCGACGAAGAACGGAACAGAGAGAAAGAGAGAGATAGATAGATAGATAGATAGAGAGGGATAGAGAGAGAGGGAGATCAAAACCAAGAAAGAGAGGGAAGGGAGAGATCCAGAAGAGGACACGCTCGACTAGTGCTTCCTCGCGAGAATAGACCCCGTCGACGAAGGGATATGCGGGGGCGGAGTGGGAGCCAAAGTCCATTGGACCAAGGGGAAAGTTTACTGGAAGATGGAACTATTTCTTTGGAAAAGGGACGGATGGAGTTGGCATACTTCGACGACGAAACGCCATACATAAAATTCTGAAGTTCCACGAGCACGTAGTTTCACGCTGCGCGGAAGAACCTCGCGTAGCCACTTCCGCAATCGTGTAACTTGTTACGCCCCCGCTCCGTTTCTTGGTTCCCTCGGCCAGCATACGGAAACGACGTTTCCGTCGCGCAACATTCTCGTTTGTTCTGGACCACCATTTAAATGCGACGACGTTCGTCCAGAAGCACCGCGTTACGGCCCTGGACATGCTCATTTTCCTTGAAATCAAGCTGGCCACCCAATCGTCGCAATTTCATTCACTGCTCGCTCCGTTTCTGTACAAAACAGGCGAGCAACAAGCTTCTTTCCTCTGCTCTGCCCGCGGAGGCTCATCTCTGGGCAGAGTAGGCGTGGCCTGTTCTCGAAAGGCGTGGTTTCTTTGCTCTCGCGAAAACTTCGACATCACAGACAAAGATAGAAGACTGTTCGCCTTGATTCCTCTGCCGAGTAGGCGTGGTTTGTTCCAAGTGGGCGTGACCGCGCTGCTCCGGGCTTCGGCGGATCCAATGCTCTCAGGGAAAAATGTTGTACGACTAGAAGAGTACACTTTCTCCGAGCAACTAGTCCGAAAGCGAATGATTCGGTTTTCATGGTTGGACTCGCAACAGTAACTGGTATTAGCGCGCCGCACGACGATTCTTTTCCGCTGAAGCTAGACGAAATGTTTAGGCTGTGGAGGTTTTTCTCGAGTATCGAGGGTGAGCCCTCGAAAGCTGAACTCGTACGAAATTCGAGCGGAAACGGCGTGGCTGTAGCGATACTGGGAGCAGCAGCAGCAGCAGCGCGTCGACTCGCCCGAAAAAAAGGACGCAACGCGACGCGATACGACGCGGGCATTGTCCAGAGATAGGGGGAACGAGCAGCTCCAACAGCGGCAGGAAAAATAACAGCGAGCGAGGACAAATGGTGAAACGAGAGGAGACACGCAGCGAGGGGGACAGAAAAGAAAACGAGCCCGAGGGGGCGCGGGCAGAGAACCGACTACAGTTCGCTCGCTCTGTTCCGCAGCCAGGCACACACGGACCAACGGAGACGGCTTCGTGGCTCTGTAGCCCGAGCGGAGACTCGCGAAAGAGCGACAACAATGCTCCCGAGGTTTCCACGTTCTTCGGGCGAACGCGAACAGCACACGCTCCGGCGTCGTCGTCGCGTTGAATATCAGCACACGCGCTGAACACGGAAGAGGAGACGGGTCAGGACGCGCGATCCGAGAAAATTTCGAAAGCGTCGCGCGCGACACCCTCCAGGGAGAGGTAGCGACGACTTTATCAAAATTGAAACACGACACCTTTGTTGGAAAGTTCGTGCGCGTCGCGTCCCGTCGCGTCCTGTCTCGTCTCGTCTCGTCTCGTCGGAAGGGGCCGCGACAAACACGAGACGCGATACGCTCCTCGACTTCTCCTCTGACCGTTTCTCTCGTTTTCAAAATAGAGCAATGATTGCGACTAGAGATGGGATCAATTATAATACAAGCAGGTTCGAATCGGACTGGATAGTTTCGAATGTTTCAAGTAGACTCGAACCCGGACGAGATAGGTTCGAACCTTTTATTAGTGCGTACTATGTGTTTCTCATTCACGAGAAGATGGGGCAAATTCCGTCAGAAGCAAGTACAGTGAATTCTCGATATATGTCAACCATGTTAACCACTTGGGTCTTGTCAGCGTCGTGTATCGTTCAGGAGACATACATGACAAACAGACAGGTTTACGTCCTTCATGGGGTGTACCTCGCGGTAGTAGGGATAATTCCGCGACATTTATCATCGAGGTCTTGGTGACAGATATGGAGCATTCACTGTACAACTTACAAGTACGTTTTCGAACCTATAAGTACTCATTCTTGAGTTCGAAACCAGCTTATATAACATGTTTACATAGCAAGTATACTCAATGAAATTATTTTGTTTTTGAGTAGTGATCGAAATCCGTGAAACGAAACTTTGTTATCGAAATTGACTTGAATTCGTAAGTACACATTGAACTTGATCCCATCCCTAACTGCGATCCTCCTCGACTCTTTCGTCGCGCGTGCTTAGCTCCAACAGGAAGTCGAAGCGGACTTTAACCAGCGCGCTCGCGAGTCTTTAATCTCCCGGCGGAAGAATCAGCCTTGGAAGAAGAGTCTCGCCTACCTTCCAAAGAATACTTTGGCCGCGTATAATTTTCGAATCGGGATCGCTCCACCGCCGGCGAATTTAACCGAACTCTCCTAACCGAAGCGCGCAACGAACCAGACAGCCGACGCGGAGTAGAGCGGAGAGGAGCGGAGAACGGTGCACGGTCCTAGGGGTAATTAGATGAACCGATGCGAAACTCTGGAGCTATCTGTAATTTTCATCCGACGCTACTAATCAGATTAGTAAATTATTCAAGACTAAATCGGTTAAACTCCGCGGAGGCGCAAGATGGAGGTAAATCTGACGATAGAGCCCCCAGCCGCGCACGGCGCTTATGGCCGCACCCGCCACCGTTTCGACCCTTTATCCGACCCATTTATCTCCAGGAATAACGAGTCTTCTAATTGCCCCGACAGTCTGGCTAATCGCCAAAAAATTTCACTTCTCCGCCGTCCACCCGGCCACCATTGGATATCTCCCTTGCGCATATCGAACCGCAAATGAAAATTAATGCCTCGAGGGTAGGGGGATCGTGGATCGATTGTTTGCCCACGATTCGCCCGAGCTACCCTGATTTCCACGGTACCTAACGAGGATCTCATATTATGCTATAAATTGCCGCTGAATTGATACTCGCCGATGCTTGATCGCGTGCCGATCACTTTCGCTTAACGTGCGCGAACTTTAAAGAGTGTAACAAATAGCTGTTTGTTCCCGGCATAGTAGTTTGCTATATATTGGACAGCTGGGTGCGTTGTCCTTGGCAGAGTATGTGCAAACTCTAGCAATGATTCCGAAACATTCTGTAATAGTGGTAAATAGTAATTTCTTTCTGACGACTAGTTGGAAAATATACAACTGGTTGCGTGTTTCGTTTGCACCGTGTGTGTGCAAACTTTTCCAGTGATTTTCAAGCATCAACGGCATAATAATAAATAGCAATTTGCTTCTGGAAGTAGTTTGCAAATGTCCAGGTGCTTGGAAACTCTAACAATACTTCCGAGACATCAACAGCACAATAACAGTAGCGCAGCTGTCCAAGAATCCAGTTTGTAACTGTTTGATTGCGTTTGAAAGGACCTAAAACGCCTCGAAGGAAGTGCTACAACGTTCCCGAAAGTTCCCCATTGATCGATCGAACGATTCCCGTTACTGCTGTTTCTCCGATTTCCATGAAGTTCAGTTTGAACCCGTTTGACGGGGTTCGAGGGGTCGATTACCCGCGTTTTCTTCGAGCTGTCCGAACGAGATCGATACTCGTCTCGCCTCGACTGGGTACCGTCGCGTCTGGCGGGCTCGATAAATCGAATCACCGCGCGCATACGAAATTTCTGTTGACGCCCAATTGCGCATCTAATTATTAATCGCGGTAGTGCAATTATGCGGAGTGTACGCGTGATCCGCGCAGACAGACAGACGGACAGACAGACAGGTGAACGTGGTGCGTGCGGGGGAAGGTACGAACGGGGAACTGTGTTTGGTTCCACGGCACGTTGTTTCGCGAAGTTAGCCCCATGTCAGCGCCGAGCTCTATCTTCGTTCATCGTGGTCTCGTTCCGTTGGCTTTTCTCTTTCCGTTTATGTACCGGAGTAAATACTCTGCGCGTTCGCCGACCGCTTGGGATATATTTAAGTGCGTGTACGCAGACACTGTCGCCTCACGAACCACGTAATCCCGTTTCCGTGAATCCCAGTCGTCTGCGGAAGATCGCGTTCAGAGGCTTTATAGCACCGCATAGTGAATTACTTCGATCAAACAGGCAATACGTGTTTTTCCGAAGAAACAAAAATCTGCATAGTTGATTCAACGGTGCAGAGATGGGCACTGAAAGTTTCCAAAGAATTGGACAAATATTTTCTCGTAGGAAAAAAATGTTGGACGACCCTCCGACTGTGTTACACAAACTTCTCGCTGTTGGGAACACTGTTTAGTAAAAGTCTAAATTAGCCACCGAAAACCGAGAAATTATTTACTGTTTTTACTTGGTCAATATTATCACTTTGTATAAGTCTCTAAATGACTCCGAAACTGTCCTGTTCGTAATTGATAACGTATTTATTCACGATTTTGGCTCGCTGTGCGTTGATTTAAAACAGAGACGAAATCGCAGGCGTGTTCGTTCGATCGCGAGGATATAAAATCGCAGAGAAACGGTGTAAACGTTGCACGGTAACAGCGGGGGTGCAGGGCTCTTTGCCAGTCTGTCTCAAACTTTCCGAACCGATCGCGAACGATAAATAAAGGGTCGGTATGCGCCACGGTGAGAGCGAATCGAGCCTTCTCGTTAACGTACGTCGCTCGAGTGGCCCGGATATCGTCGACGCGACGGAGGCCACGGTCATTCGAAACCTTAATAGCGTTCGGCGGATCGTGTTACCCCGTTCTCCCGCTGTACCATCCGAGCTTTCGTAAAAATAATGTCCGACATTGTCAGCGAAGTGCTTAATGGCCGAACACCTTCCTACCGTATCGCTCGGCCACTATATTTCCCTCTTAAAAGTCGGAGAAGGTAAATGCTATGCGACTATATCTGATAATATAGTGGAAACGTTATTTAAAAGTAACAACCCCTGCCCCTGATCCTCGTTTTATCTCCGCCCTTACAGAGATTAACCCTTTGCACTGCAATTTATTTACAGGCTAAATGTCTGGTCATAAAATAGATTTTCTGTTTACTTTCATAGAGCATAGTCTCGTAGAAAAATGAGTAATTTAGAACGGCAGAAACATTAGGAGAATTTACAAATACTGTTATAGTCTTTTCAGTCTATTAAACATATTAAGAAGGAAAACAAATTTCAGTCCATTTTGTTGCAATTCGAACGGAAAATTTTTAATTCGCGTGAAGATCCGCTGTCTAGTTATTACCGTAAACAGATTAGAAGATTTTAGGAATGCTGTTGCATTGTTTTTGCGTTAGTGGAATGATTGAAAGAAGAAGCGCATGTTCATACGATTCCCCCTTCTTAAGACCGACTTGGAACATTATTATTTCGCATAAAAATCCGCAATCCGTCACAGTTTAATCTCGACGAGCTCCATTCGTCATTCCGGTAGACGGGTTTAGTGGCTAAATCTGTAAACAGGTTAGCGGGAACAGAGGAGCGAAATGAAGTGAGATAAAATTCAAACAAGGTAATTTCTATTGTTCGCAGATAATAAAGCGACGCGCAAAGCACGGTCTTTGGAGGTGAGAGGAAAAACTGGGGAAATTGACACGATGGACAGACGAGGGTTAATTAATTTCGCGCGTTCGCTGTCGGATAGTGTAGCACCGGGCGCTGGGAGCAGATTTCTCCGGCGATAATGCAGTAACAAATTAATCCTTCCTCGTTAAAACGAAAGAGCGCGATAAAAGTAGCCGTCGCGCCTTCTTGCAACTGCTGCTACTTATATTCATGGCGAAAAAGGGATCGAACACGCCCGAAAGGATAGAGAGAGAGAGAAAGAGAACTTTTCTGTACTCGAACGTTCGCAGCCGGAAACGGAGGAAAAATCGCTACGGAAATTATCAGAGAAGGGAAGAAAGGGGTGGAAGGTGGCGGAAGATACGCGATACAGGGGCGCGTAAGTATCTTCGGAGGATATGTAAACGAGATGTAGAAAAATCCGGGGTACGGAGAAAAGGGGACGTATCCCGAGCGGCAGCGCGGAAGCTTGCAATTGGAAATGCAATTTTGATGGAGTACACACGCGTGGAAGGGTTCTCGCGCGGGAGGAAAAGCAGCGGGCGGAGACGGCAACGAGAAGGCTGCGAGAGAGAGAGAGAGAGAGAGAGAGAGAGAGAGAGAGAGAGAGTGAGAGAGAGAGAGAACCGGTGTCGGTGTCGGCGCCGACGAGGGGGTAGATTCTCGCTGGGTTGCGAGCTTCCACGAGCGGCCTTTACTTTAGTGGCCGTGGAAGGGTAGATAGGTGTAGGCGGGGAGGTCGCCAGGAGGCCATTAGGTAAAGTAGGTTTTGACTTATGCCGTCGCCCTAGACGGCCGATATATCTCTATAAACTGCTGCATAAAATATAAGAGCGTGCTTCGTATATACACACCGGTGTACACAGCGTCGGGCTAGCGGTACTCTCTCCTATCTATCTCTCTTTCTCTTTCTACCTGTAACCGAGGACTTATGGACCCCCGGCACCATCGGAAGAAGGTGTGTTCCCTTCGAGAGACTCTCTGTTTTCACGGCACACCTTCGCTGCTTACCGATTACCTTCGAGGGTCTCTCGACCCCTCCGCCCGGGCGCGCCGCTTTTGCTCGCCTTCCCGGCTCTTGACACGCTCGGGCCGAAAGACCTCACGGCGCCGCGCGGCTTACGCCTGGATTTGTTCCGCCAACCTTTCTATTATTTACGATCCGGCCCCGGTACCCGGAAACCCGGCCATTATCTACGTCTCGACGCGGAATAACAACGGGATCGCGCACCGCTTTCGAACGCGACGCTCGCGCGTTCCGAATCGGGATTTAACTGCTTCGTATCGACGCGAGGTACTCCCGGGAAAGTTTCAAGCTTTCACCGGGAGTCACGTGGCTTCGAGCCACATGGTGGACCACGTGGTCATCCACCGTCAAACGATCGGGTTCGCATTTTTTATTTTGCGATCATTGAAACTCTAAATAATTCTACGAAATCGAATTAAATGTAGTTTTCTCATTTTAACGTGATAAATCATTTCAGTGACTTTCGCTTGGATAGGTTTAGCGGTGAACTCTCGAACCAAAGCGGAACACGAATGGGCCCCGTATTTTTTCCTTAACACATTGCCTGACGTACAATTCTCGGTACACGCCGAGACTCATTCCTGCGCTGATTGTTATAAAATTAGTGGCACTGGATATAAATTCATTCGTTCTGAACTGAACTAAATTATAGTAGAAGGTGCAAAATTCTTTCCTCAGAAATGAAACCTCTTATTCTTGACTTTCGTCCTACATTTATACCACGAATTTTGACCCGCGCTGCGTATTTTTAATAAATTCAATCTGCTCGGTCTCGCGAATGAGTTACTTCCGGTGGCCGGTAGAATCGGTGTAACAATGGCCGTGGCTTGTTATATCGGCGGAAAATGCGGGCAGCAACGAGCAATATCGTTCGGTCACCGCAGACCCGGGAATAATTCCTCCTTCGCCGGTTCCTTCTCCGTCTACGAAGGGCATTATTAATGAATCGTGCTTTTCGATGGAATACTACCCGGAGTTTGTAGCGATGTGTAATCCTCGGGCTTCGGTGCCGTTGGCGAACCGGTGGCCAAGGAGGGGGAGAGGTGTCTGAGGTAGTGCACTTTATCACCGATTCCACGATGTCTGTATTATATCGCCGAGGCGAATTTAATTGCGACGGATATTATTACTTGCACAAAGGAGGACTCCGTCGGAGCCAGCGGCGCGCAACCGAGATTCGCGCGAGTCTTGCGTTATAAATCACCGGGGCCGGCGTGTACATCGCGGAGCAGAGCGCACCGTGCAGAGGGGGTGCATCGCGGCGGCGCATCGCGTTGCATCGTCAGGAAACACCGCCCCCATTCTGTACCGGCGTGGTTCTCTTTCTGTCCCGATTCCAGGCCGGCTCCCCCTCGACTCCCGATTGTTTTTGATTTTACTTTCCGCCGCGGCAGTTTCATTTAATCGTCGCGCGTCGCTCCGGTCTCGATTGCATTATCGATTTCGGTCGCGCGCGACCATTAAAACTCCCCAACTAATTTTAATTACGTTCCGCGTAATTGCGCCTCGTAAAGAGCGGTCGGTCGAGAGCCGGGAGAGAAACGCAGGAAACGCGCGAGCAGCCAGCGAGCTCTGCTGCTGTCACCGGCGCGAGTCAGAGCGCGACGCGAGCCGCATCCGCATCCGCAGCAACCGGATCGGAAACATCCTCGCAATATCCGCTCGGATGCGACTAATTGATTCCGCGGGAAATCGAACGCGGTTCCTCCGAGATGCTCGCCGCGTCTGCTCGAGATGCGTTCAACCTCTCCTGCTCCTTCTCCTTCTCCTATTCCTCCTCCTTCTACCTCGTCCCCCAATTAACTGTTAATCCACCGCCCCAGCTTGCCGCGGAGCAACGCCAGGAAACGAGGCGGCAGGGAAACTGTTAACTGGCGGCGCGACTCTTGCGAGAGAGAACGCGGTTCTTCCGGTTCCTGGAATCCCAGGTCGATCGACCGTGAACGCGGTTAATTAATTTCCGATCGACTCGATCGTGCCGCGAGCAAACGCTACAACGAGCAATTAGAAAATATACCGCTGACACAAACCCCCCACGCTGTCCTCTTCTGAACGATCCCGATGATTACGTCTCTGTTTCTTCAGGAACGTCGTTGATCCTCTCCTCAACGCGTCATCCTCGGCAATTACTCCGTGCTTCTTAAAAATCTACCATGTTCATCCCTTCGCCTAACAGCTGAGAATTTATCCGAGAATATACATACGCAGTCGTTTCGAAAATCCTATTAGGTGTATAAATTATTTCGGAGCCTTTTATACCGTCAAATATGAATTATTTTGTATACCTAATAAATGCTCTCCTGGTAAGCGAAGTAAAAGCATTACATGCTTGGTAGCAAGACAGCGGGGCCACCGGCACACCACATCCGTGCTAATTCGTAGATTCTGTGTACGAAGCTGCACGAGAAAATCCCCGCAGTTTATGGTCGTTATAGATAAGTGTATCAGGTCGTGTACCAATGTTTTTGCACAGCATTGAACGTAATACCAACAGCAGACAGTTCGGAATGTCTAGCTAGAAAACTGGAATTCCGACCGTTTGCACTCCTGGGTCAAACTAGGCCATCCGAGGGTTAATGTCCTCGGCGCGCGAATAATGTAGAATGTAAATCCCCGATAGTTTGCCTACATTTTGCTACACAGCAACATACGCAAACTTTATTAATACATTAGCCGCGCTTCTTAAGTTGAACTTGCGCGCGCGGGTGAGTTTGCGGGATGAAGTTTATTGTTCGATCTTATAGAAGTTGCTTCGTGAATTGATTAGTGGCCGGTCGGTAGCGTCTTCGCTCGGCGACGACGTTCGGCGCAGAGAGGCCAGGCGAGGAGAGAATGAATAGCGGAAATGATTCGATCTTAGACGCGAATGAGAGCTGGTTTTGGCAGAGGAAATTCGTTCGGCGGGATATTTAACGCGGACGAGCAGGGCAGAGGTTCGGTCGATCGCGACGCAGGACAGTTTGTACGTTCGATTGACGTATAGACCGGGGGCAGAGGGACGGTGCAGGTTGTCCCAGCGGAGCGGACGGGCTTAGCGCGCAAACACGCTCTGTCCAACGTCGGAGCTACGCCATGTAGCTTGTTCCGGCTCATTAGCGCGTACGCATACACGCGTAAAGGATTTACACGCGACCCGTCCTGTGCCACCGGGTCGAACGGCCCTCTCGAACCAACTACGTTCCATCTACGTTTCAAACGGTCATCCTGCCCTCCGGCACCGCTATCCACGCCGCAGACGACGACGAGAAGCTGTCGTCCCGACGTCTATCTATATATACCATCGCAATGGCCCCGCAAATCCAACTCCCCTAATCAACTTACTATCCGAACGGAAAATTTCCTCCCAACGCTGCCGATCTTCGCGACTCGTCCGAAAAACAATTCCATCACTCGTCCAACTTGTACATTATCTTACTGTCTCATTCCCCAGTGTTCGGGTTAATTTATTTCTAAAATTGGAAATTGATCTTTGAATCGGAAGTTCAGTGGCCCCTATAGCGTCGCCAAGTAACAGTGCAATTTGTATAAATTTGTCTATTCACATAGGGTTTAGCAATGGTTCTTCTGTGTTCATGTCCATCTAGTTTAGACATTAATTTAAAGTTCACGAGACTGTGAATCTTGCTGAGAATTCACCCTGTTTTTCTCTGAGACTTGAAAATGATTCAACAGAAAGCTTCTTGCTCAACGTGCTCAACAAATGAAGTACAGCAGTGACACAAATACTATTCGGACGCTCCCCTTAAGCGCCTGACCATTGGCCGACCGCTATCACTGCCCGTGCAAATTCCCCGCATAGAATTCACAACTCTACGTCTCTCTCTCTCTCTCTTTCTCTCTCTGGTCCAGAATCGCAAGGTATAGGATCAATTTCAGCACGGAACCGAAGATTGCTCGTGTATTCGACTATTTTCGCGTATACTCGTGTCGAGTAGAATCGCGGGGTAGCGTGGGGCCGAGTGCGGCATTCCACGCAAGATTACCGGAAACAAGTATTTCACCGCGCGCGGGTTTCGGCGGGCGGGTCCGGGTCGAGGGGCGGGTTCGTTTAAACGCGGAGTACGGAAAGTTTTAATCGCGGGGGAATACCGGACGGGAAGCGTACGTCGACTAGTCCCTGGCGATCGACCGAGCCTGCTGTTCGGCCGGGTTACACGGATGCGTTTTGCAGGTTGCATAGAGCGGAGCTGTGCAAGAGCAGAGCGGAGCAGGGCAGAGCAGAACGAAGCGGAGCAGGTTCCAACCGCAAAAGCGCGCGCTCGTTCGTCCGAATTTCGCGTTGTGGATAGGCCACGGCCCCGGTCAGAGGACCCCCTCTGGCTCTCTCTCTGGGTCGCGGCCTTCATTAAACCGTCGTGTTAATATTTCGGGAACAATGGGGACGGCATGAAAACGGGATCTGGCCCGGCACACGCGGGTAACGACGTTTCCATTATGATTTACCACAATCGAGTGTAACTGTTTAGCAGTCGGGGCGACGTATTACACGCCCGTGCCGAATAGTTCAATTAGCGTTCAAATATTTACTCGAATTGTGGCCGGGGTATCGCGACGTTCATCGGCAACGGTACCGAACTACCGCGGCGTCCATTGAGAGAACGCCGTTAGACGAGAGTCAGCGGCGTCGACGTCGACGTCGACGTTTGGCGGCGGGTGCTGTGCAATCATTTGCGCCGATTACAGAAATTTGGCACGGATAGGTCCGATCAAACTCGCGGACGTCTCCTATTATGCGATCGATGGTAACCTCGCTTAATAGTTGAACGGACCGTGGTCGGGCCGTGTTGCCCGTCGAAAGCCCGGACCCGCTCCTCCTGCTCGCTGTTTCGTTCGTCGCGTCCGACACCGAACCGACGGAGATAAATTAATTCGTCCGGCGAGCCGGGGTCGTCGTATCGAGCCGTCGACGGTCACCGTCAGTCTCTCACACCACTGCCCCCCTCCCCCCGCCGCTCTCGTTTTGCACCGGTATTTTTAACCGTTTCGCTTTGCCACGAGCCTTCGCAAAAATCCGATCCGGAATCACCTTTCCTCTCTGCTTTCCCTTCGCGCCGAAAAATGCTAGCCGAGTGCTTCTCTAATCGACTATTTAACGCCCTCGTTAAAACGCGATGCAATGTACGCTCGGTTATCGTTTGATAAGTTGGCGGCATGACAAACAAGTTGTCAGTCGTTTGTCATTTTTAGAATCGTGCACGCGTAAAGGTCCGTATTAATGTAATGCGTGATATCGACCATGAGTAGACTACGGGTGTTTATGTATAATCAAAATGTTCTGCATCGATTGCAGGGAACAGGAGCTTGATACATATTTCATTATTTCTTTAATAATTTTGGCGAGTGAAGAATGTTATATTAACTCTTAAGTTGTGTCAATCGTTTTATATTCTCAAATCGCAACCACTCATTTTTGCTAGAAATCCATAAAATCCACAGTCTAGCGATAAGGTGCCCGGTATCTGACTAATGGTCGACCTGTATCACTGATTTCGCAGAAATTCCTGCAATTTTTCAGGGTTTACCAAGCCTTTTCGTTTCTCATTCCTTTTCTACATGTATTTACGCAAGCCTAAACCACAATATCTCACCAGTCTCATGACGAAAGACATTCTGTTTTTATATATTTTTCTCCACCTTCATTTCTATATAAAAATAGATAAACGTTGCTGTGAATTTAACACACTGACGCAGAGAGTGAGTTAACTCCTCAAGCGTTCATTTCGGCATCCCAGTTTTAAAAAATCAATTGTTCACGAATTATTGTTCGTTTGGTGGAAGTAAATCATCCAAAAACGCACCTGCAATTTCAGTTTTATAAGGATCCTTCAATTATTTTGGCTTTTGTAGTCAGTAGAACAGTCGCGTTCCAAAAAATGCAAAAATAAACTGCAGATACAATCATCCCGTTTAATCCTTGTATAGGATTTACACAATCCTGTGATGCAAACGCTAAAAACGATTCCCCGTGTAATTCGAGTTCAGCGGAGTGTTTATTCACTGTCGAATGGCAGATCCAAGCGTCGGACCGTTCTAAATAAGCTACGTGACAGTAGAAGATTCAATTTAATACAGCTTCCGGAAAGAGTGGAGGCACGCATTGACAAAATCCGAGACCGAGGCACTTTTGAGGAGCGAACAGAAGCGATCTGGTACCCCGAACGGCTAAACGATCCGCCGTCGTCTTGCACGTGCACGGAAACGGACGTCCCATTCAACGGCGCCCGATATTATTCAAAGGATAATGCCGGGGACTCTGTTTCTCGCATTCTTGGATCGCGAGAGGAGTAGCCGAGATCAAAGCGACGCACCGTGCTGGGGCGAGAGTACGAGAGCAACGACGATGGTGTATAGTAAGTAAAGCAGCAGCAGCAGCAGCAGCAGCAGTAGCAGCACCAGCAGGCGGCGTGTCGGTAGACAGCGATATTGCTGGCAGTGTAGCAGCCCAGCAGCAGCGCGGCTCGCTCTGGCAGCGTATATACTTTTTCATTTGAATGCAGTTCGCGTATAAAGCACTTTTCGGCAGCTTCCATTGGCTCTCGGTGTTCCGTACGACTCTTAGAACTCCGTTCCGGCTCTTCTTATATACTCGAGCCCGGCGCTCTCTTCCTTCCACCCTTCTGCTCCATGGTCGTTCTCCTCGCTCTTCAGCTACGGACTCATTCATTACTACTCTTCTTATTTTCGACAGCGGAGCCCACTACCATCTGCGTCCATCCGTCGGTCCGTCCCGACCGTCCGACCGTCTCTACGTTCTAGCTATCCCTGCCTTTCTCTCTGGATAACCAGAAGGTTTCCTCTTCAAATGCTGCTCACTTTTCACTCGACATACAAACCCCTTCCTTCTTTGCTCTTTCAACCGTTCCGTTCGTTTTCCCTGTTACCACTCCCTTTCCTACTTACTTCATCCTTCTCCTTGGGAGAGAGCTGCCGGCTTTCTTCCGTGATCTTCTCTCTATCTCCGCCTTCTTCTTCATCTTCTTCTTCTTCTTCCTTGAACGGCGCTGTGCTCTCGTCTTCGGCCTCCACAGGGGTCGGCTGCGCTCCGCTCCTCCGCGGAATCCTCCTCCGACAACCGCCCAATCTCCATTAGTATAATTGCCGGAGAACTACCCGCATCCGAAAGATGCGGGCTACGAACGGTTTTCGAGAACGTTTCCACCCCCGTTCGCTCTCTCGGCCTTATTTACGCGGTTCTATCTCTCCCGATCTTCTACTTCTTGGCCACCCGGTATCCTGCTTGCTCCCGGATCGCCTCTAGACCGTGTGCCGTCGCTTTCTATCTCTTCTCATTTTATATCCTATCAAACTCATGGCAGAAATATTTGTTTCCATTGAAACAATCTATTATGCATAAAATATGCCTCGCAGCCCACTTGGAAAATATCTAAAGTCTCCTTGTAGTCAGACAAATCTAGTATACTCTACAGTACTCGACAGATTAAGTACAGCAGTGAGATAAATCCTTAAATGTCTGATCAATGCTTGACTGCTATCACTGTCCTCGTATGTTCATGAAATTCCCCTGGATCAACGAAACGTTTCCCTGCGCGTGAGTGAAGAATTTGATGAATTGAATTTCCTCACGATTGAAAAACATGTTTAGCATCTCTGTCTGCTCTGCGAAGAGTGGTAAAACAAGCCAGTGATAAATCTGGTCTTTCCATCTGTCCCAGAGGACATAATTTAAACATTTGTTATTAACGCTTCGATCCATAAATTCATTACCGTTATAATTTGTACAATTCATTACCCGCTTTAATTTGTTTATTTCGTACAAATATTACCAATATGTTTTTGGTTGACATCGTCATTTCCACGAAAGCTTACCGACAAGCTCGCAGACCAGCTTAGTTAATATTCGTAATTTCATAGAAGAAGAAAGAAGTTTATATCTATAACTGAACCGTGGATTTCATGCGTCTATGACAAAATCGAATAAGGGAAATGTAAAACTGTGAAGCTATTAGTAAAGATTAACAAAACGATGTCATTATTTCCGCGTTATTAAAATTATTAAATGTGAAAATACATTTTTATTCCGCTTCTGACAATTGACTTGGAAATTTTTTATTTTGCATAAAGATCGAACTCCGTTAATAACATACATACTTAGTGGATTCAGTTCGAAATCTTTATTACAAGTCTGACTCGATGGGGCAAGGGGTTAAAGAATTCGCGCAAAACAAGGGTGTTCTCCGGGTATCTGATCAAGAATTTCAGACGCTCTAATTCAACGTGGGCTAATTTGCGAGGTTGTAGACACGCGCGAGATGCCGGGAGCTAAACAGGGCTCTGTCGAATGGAAAATAAATTTATTTGGTGTCCGACTGTCTTCGGAAAGTTCGTCGGCGAACGATCCCGGTGAGGATAAGCGACCGATGCTCCCGAAAAGAAAGTCCACCGTCGGAGAAGATCTGTTGGAATCGGAACAAAGTGGTCGCGGGGAAAGAGCAGAGGGTAGAGAGGGGAAAGAGAGATTGAAAATGAAGAAAGAGAGAGAGAGAGAGAGAGAGAGAGAGAGAGAGTTTTTGGTTGCGGAGGAAGCACGAGTTCTCGGTTTCAGAGGCCAGTCGGCCGCAACTGGCGAGTACGGACGGAACTTTCACAATATTCCCTCGGCCTGTTAGCCCTCCTATTCGATAAAAGTTGCAGGAATTTATCGCGCGGCCGTTCCAAACGGTATTGTAGGATGCCACTGGCCCGGGCATTGTGCGGCCGGCGTGTAGCATTCAGCACCGCGGACTGCGACCCAACTACACCCTCTCTTCGAGAGCGAATGCCCATTCAACCCTCGTCGTTCTGTGTTTTCCTGTGTGTCGCACGCGCGTCGACCATGTTTTCCCCCTGCCACCGATCTTCTCTCGTTTCCTTCCTCGCGTCGCCACACCGTTTTATTCCCTTTTGCGTTCCCGACACACTGCTGTCCTTTTTCCTGCGACGACTCGATCGACCGATTTCCGTCGGACAAAGGGACCTGGCGGAGGGGAAGAAGCCTGGAAGACTGCGCGCCGGAAAGGAACGAGGGCCAATTAGAGATCATAGACCCCTCCAATTAACGTCGCTGGAACGTCCAAACTCGGCTAACCCCCTCTGTTTCACGGCCGCCGACGTCCTCCCTCCCTCCCCCCTTACTCCTCTTATTCCTCTTCTTTTCGGATTATAATTAACCAATTTAGAACGGCTGAGTGTGCACGCAAGAGAGAGAAACAGAATGAGAGAAAGAGGGGGCGGGGACACGCGGTTAACCCTGGCTGTGATTTAGATTAAGGGTCCAGTTAGGAAAACCCTTAAACGAGGGAGTCGAGCACCAACAGACGCCGGAGTGCCAACGCTCTGGGGGAAACGGTCCCATTGTCTCTTCTCGTCTTCCTCAGGCTGGAAAGGGGTGACCTCTTGGTTTTAATAATGTCAGGGAAATGAGCTTGATATTTATAGTACCGGGATTATATTCTGTTTGTTGTATACCGTGAAGTTTGTTCAATACTCCGCCAGGTTGTGCACGGACTTGTGCACTTTTCGGGGATGCACTTTCATATTCTGGTCATAGAAGAGATTATGACGTTCTCACCTCACACTATAATCTAGCTAATTTCGGCAGAAATAAATTGCTATTCAATCCCACTAATTTCGTGATAATCATTCTTAAGTAATACAATGGTGCCGGTCACTACGGCGTTCAAAGTGTTAAACAATTTGTAACGGTGTGATTTCCATGGGAGGACTTACTGTTATGTCTGTATTATGCAAAGATATTTAATTATAATGTAAAATAATCGTCGCACCTCAGCATTTGTTACACACGCATTGCATAATGTAATACAAATATTCTACCAAAGAAATTGAATCGAATGCTACCAAATCCATTCTCTCCGTTGAACAAGTCCAAAAATCCATAGAGACGCGATTAAACAGCATTACTGACTATGCCTGCTGTTGAAAAAGTCATTTTATTGTTCAAATAAAAATGACAAATTTGTAGAACCTGTAGACGCTGTCGCCAGCAGTGAACGCATTGAACATTTAGAAAAACTGGAAGTGCAGCTATTAGAGTCTCTGAAACAGTGCGGGTTTCGAGTTAATTGATCAAATCTCAGTTGCCCATTTGCATGATACAACGTCTCCTGTATGAACAGCATAATCGTTTCATTGCATAATTGAAAGGATTCCGCTTTAAATAAGCTTAGATTTGCGCCCCGACTCCGAAAACGCGAGCCACAGTTCTGCCGTCCATGGCAGCGGGTTTGCGAACTAATTTTCGCTATCTTTCACACGATTAAGAGAAAGACAACTATACTGTGCGAAAAGGATAGAGAGCAAATTGTTCGTGCCACCAACTTTTCAGCCGGACTTCTAATTCCCTGGTACGCACGGGCGAAGCACGATGGGCAAATAGGTGTCCGACAAGGACAGATATACGAAATCGCGCGGGTGCGAGAGAGAGAGAGAGCGACAATCCTTCACTAATATCTCTCTCTCTGTCTCTCTCTCTCTCTACCATTCTCTGCGCGCAGTAAATGCATTAGAAAATTTATTAATAACTCGCCCCGCGACGTTAATCTACAAACATTTGCGATCGTGGCGTGTGCAGTAGACTGCCGGCAACTTTCTCATTACAGTTTTAATCTGATTTTACGCGACATTAAATAGTTATTAGCAATTTTCGAAACCCCTTCCCATCGCGATTACCGAAAATAGTTTGACACCGGCGCCATCAATCATTAATTCCTCGTGCTCCATGGGCAGAAATTATGCACTTTCATGATTAAAGAATGCACCACGAACCTCTGTCGGTATTCCTGTAATAGATTCGAAGTGGTTTGATCCGGAATTAACAAGTTATTAATGATTTACGGGCAGAGTACGCACTCTGAACACCACTCTCGACAGATAACATTCCTGTCAATCGCGGCTTTTTAACTGTACGGTAATTAATGATGTACAATAGTTTCTGCGGATAGGATAGGGCTCCAGCAAGACACCAGTAACGATTTCTGAAAATTATAACACGTAATTAAGTGAGTATTAACAATGTTTTAGACACCTGATAGATATGCGGCAAACGTTTCTGGAATTAATTAATACACTTTTTTCGTTGGAGATGCAAGTATGAACTTCTAGCTATTTTCAATTTCATTCAGAACTTGCCAGTCTTTAAATAGTTATTCACAATTTCTGAGCAGCCTGTCAAATTTGTGTCTATCACACGATCGGACAATGCCGTGACTTAATTGTTTTCTCAATATTCAGGATTATTTAATACATTTTGATGATCGAGGAAACTAGTATAAAGCTTCAGCTATTGTTCGATTTAGCGATTAGTTATTAACGAGTGCAGGGCAGGTTACGAACCTGTCTAATGTTTAGAATACGTAAGACAAGGAGCGCAGCTGTGCGATAAGGATAGAGATAATCGTGCCACCTACTTCGAAAACTATGTTTGACGAATGCCTGATACCTCGAGCGGCAGAATCTTGGTAAGATAACATGACGACAGTGGTGGTATTAGACGAGGATAAACATACGGAATCCTACGAGTGTAAGTAGGACAGGCACATTCATCTCGGGAACGTCTTGCTCGAGACAGCAAACGAAGAGAGAGCGAGAGAGGCATGGCATGATTGAATGGTAACCTATTTTGACAACTCGAACGAGCAACAGAGAACTAACTCATGAATAACACATTTTCCGCTAATAAGTTGTAAACATTTGCGCTCGGAGAATATAAAATAGAGAGGCTTCGACAACTTTCGCGATGCACTTTAGATTACGTTTCGCCACGAGTTTAAACAGTTGTTAAGAATTATCCTCCGTGCTTGTGCCGCGACAACGTAAAATGATTACTTTCCGACTACGTGAATTATAAATGCATTAACTTCACAAGGCTTAATTTATGCACTTTTTGTATGCGAAGAATGCAGCCGGGATCACTGGCAACTTTCTCGAGTGCAGTTACGAACAGATTTAACGTCTAATTAAAGAGTTATTAATAATTTTTACCGAGCACTGCGTCACGGTGAGCTGACACAATTTGACAGACTTTGGTTCCGGGGTAATTTACTATCTTTAAGAGAATAATTAACGAGACTTTGCAGTTGGAGAAACTGGCCTGGACCCTTGCCAACTGTTGTGTAACAGTTCCGACCGGAATTTGTTATTAACAATCTCTCTATTAGACGTCGGACGTGCTACAGAATTAGACGATGCCGAAACTTAATTATTCTTAACATTGCCAGGATTAATTAATGCACTTCTACGATTGAGGAAGACCGTAGAGACTTCTGGTTGCACGCAGGTGTCACTTTTGCTCGGAATTTGTTTGTAAATTAATTAATTGTGAATTGGTTGTCTTCCGCGAGTAGAGACGAAATGCCAGCAACTTTTAAAACGGCAATTAATATAAGCCTGATATCCATGAAAGGCAGGATCTTACTAGGATAATACGACGGTAGCGGAGGTTTTGGGCAAAGACAGAAATGCGAAATTGCTGCGGTGAAAAAGAGACAGGCGTATTCATCTTGAGAACGCTTCGTACGAGATTACCGCCGGGTGGAAGAGCGATAGCCATGATTACCATGGAAAATTTATAACTCATTTCTGGCTGATAATTTATAAACTTTTGTAATTCGGGAACACCGTAAAATAGAACACCGAGGAGCTCGTGTAACACATTTTTCATTCGGCAACGATCAAGATTAAACGTTTATTGATAATTTTTAGAGTACATGATCTCTCTATCTCTCTCTCTCTCTCTCTCTCTCGCACCCGCGAGAACTTCATGCAATTACACGTTTACTTTATGAATTATTAATTCGCCACCTCCGCGGGAGTAATTAATACGCTTTCACGATGAAGGAATCTAGAATGAAACTCTAGCGAGCTTCTTATTAAGGTTTCGTGCGGGGTTTAACTCCGAGTTAATTAGTTACTAGACTGTCGGAATAAGAAGCTTCACTCGAGATTAGTAGAATCTTTCATTTCTTTTTCGACTTAACGAACTTCTCGTCCAGCCTGGCCAAGCAATAAAATTTTTCACCGACTATTTTGCAAAATGGGAATTTGCATAAAGACATTCGCAGTCTACTTAGCAGCGTTCAACGTTTCCTCCGTATGCACCGTGCTCGAAAACTGCATACCTATTGCGATAAGAGCTCCTCGGGAAATGTTGGGACTGGGCCGCTATAGAGAGGCTACTATAATTTCCAGACTGTGGATTTTATGCTTTTATAGCATACAGGAGATTGTTAATCCCAGTCAAGCATAATGGAATCCTTAACGCAGTCCGTAATAAGACGGGAAACGGCCAGATATTCAGTCTCTATAAATTGACGCGATAAAAGTCGACTAGCAATAATTCCAACAAAATATAATAACTTATTACCCGTTATTTTAATTTCCGCTTCAAAATCGCCGTTTGTTTATGGCTGGCTATACGGAAGAAGTATCACACTTGACGCATAATATGTCTCAATTTGATTGCGTTGGTCAATAGTATGTTACAGTATGACAAACAACGTTGTGTAACAAATGCGTTTGATACTCGTACATTATTTATGGACAGAGGATTATTTCCAGCGTATAAATCGCAAAGAACTGTTGCGAGTGTGTAGACGAGAGGTTAGACAGTCGGGGAATTGTTCGAATGATTAAAGAATGGCGTTACGTATCAAAAGACTGCCGACATTTGTGCAATCGTGGAATGTGCAAGTCTAAAAAATGCAATGAAACTATGATCGTCACGAGTAATGGTCTATTCATAAAATAATTAACAAAATTAGATTTCAATTTTTGTAGTAATCAATTCGAATCATTAGCTATTTATATGTTCATTAAGATCGGTAAAATAGGTACAGGAATATCTAAGAGAAAATTGGAGCTTAACACTTTGAATGGATTTACCATTTAAGCCTGTATAATTGTTTCTTAGCCACAGACTTTAAAAAAATTAGTAAATAAAGTGTTGGCTGTTCACGTCAGAGACTTGCGAGATTCAATGCTCAGGGGTTTATTTGCAAGGTATTAGCAGGATGAGAGTTGATGTAGATAATAAAACGTAGTGGTCTTATTGGCAGGCATTCTTTTTCCAGGAGGCATGTAGCCGCCGACTTATTGGCCCTCGGGGAGATTGGTTCGAACCACGTCTTTCGGATTGGAGTGTGCGGTCGCGGAAAACGCGGTCCGCGAATCCGCGAATCCGCGAATCCGCGGGGCGAAGGTTCCTTTCGGTTGGCAGGATCCGCGCGCGAGAGAGCACGGAATAAAGGAAAGGTCGGAAGTTTTCAGGAAGTAAAGGCACTCGAGCTCGCTTTCACGGTTATTCGAAACTAATCTCCTCCGCCTCGCTCCGTCTCGAGTCTACTTTCCATCTTCTCGATTTCGTCGAGGCTCTCTTCGGCATCCGGCGCAGCGGCGGCGGCGACGAACCGCGCGTTTTTCTGGGTCGAGCGCATTTGCTCGGGGGGCCGCATTACATTTCCTACGAACGGGCAATATCTTTGCATCGATCTCTCTTGTGTAACCGCACGGGTTTCTTTGCATACAGAAAAATCCGCGCTCGAAAAATATTTCAGCTTTACGACAGCGAGAGTGCAGCCTGAGTACAGCCAGAGTACAGAAAGAGTGAGAGTAAGAGAGAGAGAGAGAGGGAGACGGACCGGAAAAAGTTGTTTCAACGGCAGTTCGACAAGGGCGAGCCCCGAGGTTGAAGAACGCCGGCCAGCAAAACAATCATGCAAATAGAAGGAGGCGAAACGTATTCAACGACGGCTTTGTCGCGAAATCCTGGAGCAGAATGCGAGCACTCGTGTCGAGCAACAACTATTTATTACTCTTCTCTCGCAGGCAATCCGGTCCACTCTCCCCGCTGCATATAAACATGAAGATGGCCGGTGAAACGGGCGCGCGTGTGCGCCACAACTGACGCCCCTCGAAGGGTTTCCCGGGATTTCTCCGGCAATCCGGGATCTTTGGTCGACTACATCGGATTTGCACGGTAAATAAGATGCCGTCGTGACGGCGCCGCGCATTTCGAATCACTTCCACGCGACCCATCCCCACATACACACACCCTGTCCCGTCCTGGCGGCTGCGAATATCAGAACGACCCCTTCTCGTCCTGCGAAAAACACCGCTAAACAAATCCTGAACCACCTGAACGTCAATGATCACCTTTAACTACTGCTTCTTCCTTTGTTATGTTATGTTATGTTTCTTCCTTGTCAAATTGTTTCGTGCAGAATTGCAAATGGAACTGTAGAAGCTGTCTTCCTGTCGATTTTGTAATCTGTGTTGAATGGTAAATAGCATCGATCTAGAAATAATGAGGATAAATTCTGAAAAATTGTTTCGAAGACACATGGAACCGCCAGGAGTCCCAACAGTTCACTGAATGGTCACGGGACAAGTTTCCCTAGAATAAGTTGGCATTCGCACAGCGGAAGTTAAAACGGTAGAACTTCGTGACCGTAGCGAATCGCAGCAGTCAGTCTTTCAATCCTAATAGACCGAGACGATTCTATCCCATTCGGTTCTCAAACAGTGATCGTCCCGATTCCCAAAATTCCCCAAAGAAGCCACTAAATTAAGGGGAAGGGAAAGTCGGCGATCGCGCGTTCGAGTAAATGGATCAACTCTGACTTACGATGGGCGCCAGGGTCGAGGATACGGACGAAACTTTTTCCCGAAGTGCGATTTTCGCGAAGTTCGCGGTGAACGATCCGAAATTTGATGGCTCGCTAGAGGGGGAGGCGTGGTGGCTGGGATTTATTTTAATCTTTCCGGGGGATGCTCGATCGCGGCGGGATGATCGCAGTCATGCCGGGCAAGAGAGCGTGCGGGCAGATTCGACGCGAGAACGAGGTCGTAAAAATTCAATAGACTCCTCTCGGGAGAACCGATTTCGAGCTGGTCCCGGGGTCGAAGTTGATTCCCCGCGATAGCCGAGACGAGCCAGTCGACCAATAGCCGGGCTCGGACCCGTGTCGCCTCGAAACGATAACTAATATGGCTGAGCCAGCAGTCGGGGGTAGCAGGATGGCAGCCCAGAGCTCTCTCGCAGCTCTCTCAACCGCGCTCTCTCTCCCCGTATACTTTGATAGCTTGCCGGCGCTCCTATCGGTCATATTAAGTAGCCTGACCGCCATCGGAGTCCCCTCGGCTGACCCTAGGCGAGATAGGGCTCATCCTTCAGCCTGACGAATTATACTCGCGGCCACACGGTGCCACGGAGCTACCCTTAAATCTTCGAGCCCGCTGGAAACTCGAGAAGCACTCTCTCTCTCTCCTCTCCTCTACCAGCCCCGACTATCTCGGACTTCAACCGGGTCCGAACGCGGTCACGGTTCCTCGTTTTCACAGTCTGGACACCGACAAAAACCTTTCAGCCTCTTTCGTCGATCCGGCGAGACAGCCCCCGAAACACCGCAACCCGCGAACTTCACTGTTCGACGGCCCTCTGTCCAGGGGCGACGCTAAACGCGAATTCGATCGTGGACAACACATTTTTCACATTGGATCAATTCTCATTGCAATGGGAATCGTTAAAATGAAGAACTGTTGCTGCAATAGTCAATGTCGAGTGTGGTTCGACACGATTTTAACACACCATCGGCGGGTAACACCATGAGCTTGACTCACACGTCACGTCGTTGCTTAACAACCTGAAGGTTGCTTACAAAGAGTTGTGCAAAACAAAACATTCATTACATGAAAAAAAAAAACAAGCATTGGTAAGTGCTTTACTAACACTCAGCGTACGTTCTGCATAAAAGGTATTAATACCCGACCCGCCGATTGGCTCCAGTCTGTGGAAAAGGCATTAATACCCTTCCCGCTGATAGTGTGTTAATAAACACCTACTTATTTCTGTGGTAAATGCATAGAATCACATTTCTCCTTTTCCAGAACGAGACGAAGAATATTAACACTTTTTAACGCGTACGTCATTTCAGTGTACGTGACACAATTTTGATCAACAATGTACCAAGTGAATCACACTTTGTTACAACCTACGAGCCAATAACTTAGGAGCCAACCTGAGAAAATTCCATGACATAATTTGCTACAATAAATTAGCCAGATTTTGTGGAACTTTTGTTAACACTGGCGTGACAATAATCGTATTAAATATTTCTCAGACCCTGTTCTAATGTACGAAGTCGAGAAAAAATAGGTGAAAGACCGCGCTCGTTAACCGCTCCGAATTTCCCAGCGTTCTCCGGGAGGGTTTCGCGATTCGATTACCTCGGCTCACGCTAGCTAGAAGATCGAGAAGATCGCGAGAGAGAGAGAGAGGGAGAGAGAGAGAGAGAGAGAGAGAGAGAGAGAGAGAGAGAGAGAGAGAGAGAGAGAGGAGTCTCGCGTGCGCGTGCAAATCATGGAACACGGGTGAATTTTCTTTTCCCAATTTTCGTATCGAGGGTATCGTCGACGCACGAGGAAACGACGGAAAGAGCGTGAGAGCTCGAGATACGTTAGACGTTGAAGAGAGAGAGAGAGAGAGAGAGAGAGAGAACTGGAACGTCGTTACAGCGTGAAATTAAAGGTAGCTCTCGGGTAACGTGGCAAGTCTGAGACGTAACGAGCCACTTCGGGCCAGCCTGGTCGGCTTCCTTGCCAGGCGAAAGCTTATCGGAAGCTCCGAGAAATAGAAATGTTCCGTATTTGCCGGGTATCATCGGTGTAGATCCGTTTTTTCCCCCTCGACTCGACGGTCTCACCTTGAACCGGGCTTCTCTCTGGTTATCGTCCCTTTTCTCTCTCTGTCCTCGTTTCTCTCCGTGTCCCCTCGTTTCGCTGGCTGCTGCGGTTCTGCCCCCTTTCATCGTTCGACCATTATTCTAATGAAAATATGATGAGCGTCATTTCACTGACTGATAGCCGTTATTACCCGCTGCAACGTCCGCCGGCTGTGCAACCGCTTCCGACGGCGCGCTTTACCTTTGATTTAAATTACGAACGTTTTCCGTGGCCGTTCCGCCCCCGCACCGGAGAAAGAGAGATAAAGAGATAGAGGAAGAGAGAGAGAGAGAGAGAGAGAGAGAGAGAGAGTTCTCTTCTAGTCTCCCCCCTTTGCTCTACTCGCTTCGTCGTTCGTCCTTTCATTCCCGGCGATTTTCAGTTGTCGTAGCGGCCGTAATCACGTTTGCACAGCTACGTGTACCCGCCGACCGGTACTCAGGATTTAGCTCGGTGTTCCGAGAAACGCTCCCAGCGTCGCCGACCGGTGACGAAGAGAGAGAGAGAGAGAGAGAGAGAGAGAGAGAGGGGGGAGACGCTGCGGAACACCCGCAGAAAGGGATGGAACAACGAAAACACCGAAAATCACCGGCTTCGCTTTTTATTCCGTTAACAAGCCGGCAAATTTCCCCGGATCCCGGACGGGGCTTGGCCGTTCCCAGCTTCCGGCGTCGTCGTTGTCGTCTATCCGCGAATACGCGTCGAAGCGTTCCCCCACCTTTTTACCCTCTTTTTCTCCCTTTTCCTGTTCTCTATCTGTTACGCGGCGCGCGGATCCCAATCATCACAGTTCAGAACATTAGCGCTCTTTCTTCCCGCAAATCCCTTTTTTCGCATTGTCTGTTTCAGCGCTCGGCACCATTCTGCCGCGCGGCAATCGCGCGCCGCAACCATTGTCATCGATCATCGCTTCAAACTCATTACTTGCTTCAACAAACTATATATATACCCGATACACGAAAAATGCGAAATATTTCAACGGTTACAGCTCCGTAAAAAAGAGTCGTGCGACAATCAATTTTAGCTCGGTTTAACGCTCCAATCCTCTACTTTTGTAGTCCATCGTGTACTTTCTTCTAAGACGTGTATTCTGAAGACATCCCGTCTCGAGACGCGTCTGAAGACACGTTTCCGTTTAAAAATGCTATAGGATGCAATGACTCTAAAAATATTTTAAACATTTTCTCACGGCATAATCTATTCGTCCAAATAACTTTGATGGGCTAGAAATGATGTTGGGAATAATTTCAATAATACATGAGGAGGAACGCAAGCTAATGAACGAACCTTAGGCTTGTCAAGGGATAAATTGTGACACCATTGCGAAGAGGAGGAAGCCGAGCGGTATTCCATTTTCCTGTGCTCTTCGGGCCGGTCCACGAGGTCGTCCGTCCCTGCCTCGGGCATTGTTTTTGCGTCGTTCATTTCCATAGCAGATTTATTACAGTAAGTATTCCCAGAACTCGCTTTTATACCCGATAATTAAATGTCATTAGCCTGTCTTTCATTTGGATTTATATTCCCGTTGCGTTATTTTAATTCGTGCACGCTCGCTGATCTTTATTATATCACGCGTGTCAGTTACATCAAAGGGCCACCGTCATATAAATTATTAGCGTTGTCGTTCGGGCTCGTCGAGAGAGGGAGGGAGAGAGGGGGGGGGAGCCGGCGCAGCGCTTTCGAAATACGTCGACGAAACGTGTCCCCGCGATCCGGTTTACGCTGCGATCGTCTTCCGTAATTTATATAGACGTTTATCGAGCTGGCCACGGACAACCTCTCTCTCTTTCTCGATCTCTCTCTCTCTCTCTCTTTCTCCTTCTCTTTCGCTCGTTCCCTGTGTGTACGTATAAATTAGGAATTGTGTTTGTTCGTCGGCGAGCCGGGCCAATATCCGCTCGGACAAAGAGATATATTGCATTAAGTAGACGGAAAAGTTTCTACAAATGGAAACCGTTGTCCCCTTTCCGGCCCGAGTACGGTCTTATTCTCTTACGAAGAAGCCAGACAGAAACCTTTTCCCTCTCCGGGGACTCGTCGAAGAATATAGAATTGTCCGTCCGACTTTTTCGTGCGACGCTGACGACTGGCGTCGTCGTCGGCGTCGTTGTCGTCGCGACACTACGCGTCCAACAGAAAAAGACAAACTTTCGAGAAGCTGAAGACCTCGTCGTTTTTTATTTTCGCGGTTTTGCTCGTTCCACCCGGCCCCCAGATCACGCTTAAGCCCGCACCCGCGTTTAAAAGCCGTAGCCTTGGAACTCGACAGTGCAGGCGACGAAAAAACACGCGGAAAAACGGTCGACGTCTTTGTTCGAGAGCGAAACTAGGAAAAGCTGAAATCGCAAATGAAGAAGATTCGACACCCGGACAATCATTGGAGAACCAAAGGGGTGGGTTTTAGTCTTCGAACGTGTTCACTACAGTCTGTGGGTGTAGATAACATGTATTACTTCGTGACAATGACGAGACCATGTCCATGTCCATGTCCATGTCCAAAGTTTTGTAAAGTAAAATTTACAAATAAAAAATACAATAAAATTTTTAAATAAAAAATCTGGGCACTGGTCAGTTGATCGGTGCTGGTAAGTAAGCATTAACTGATAGGTCACTACTAACGACACAGTGTCAACGAAGCTCTGAAAGACGACTGTTTGGTGTCTCGAATTAGTCTGAAAATCGCGAGTCCGTGACACACGCCGATGGGTCCGCGATTCATAAATTGCAATTGGTATGCGGGATCGTTATCTCCGTGGAGTATCCAGGTTTATTTGTCCGGGGTCCGGGAGGGGGCGGGGTGGTGAGGAGGAGGGGAAGTTCTTTAACGAGTATCTACAAAGGCCGCACCCTTGTAACTTCTTCTTCTTCTCCTTTTTTCGCGTTGTGTTGTTTTTTCTGCTTCTTCGAAGCCGAAGAAAGGGGAAAAACTCGAGTACCGTTGCTCGTAATTGTAGGAGAGAAGAAACAATTTCCACCCTTACCCCCCGGCTTAGATGGGGCAGGAGAGAGGAAAAGAAATTGCTCGATAGGTACTTCCGTAGGGTCGTAGGGACGATTCGAGAGGAAACGCGCCGCAGGGGAAAGACAAGATAGTAAGTAGGGAAGCCGACGCCGGTCCGGAGATGGACCGCGGAAGAGGAAACAGAGGGGTAAATCTTTTCTTGACGAATCCCTCTAAAGAAATCAGTATTCGTTAACGAAAATAGTATATTCGTTCCTTTCGTTCGGCGTGATTCAATCTACGAGGCAAATCGAGTTGGCGGGCACGGGCGAAACACGCGGACGATGAATTAGTCCCGCTCGAATTTCGCTCGTCTTTTTACCGTCGTCTGCCGCAATCTCGCGGCCTTCCATTCCAACTCCCTTTCTCCCGGCGACCCACTCTTTTTTAATGGAATTGTCTCGAGCTCGTTCGAGCGGTACCCCCGACCGGGTCGCGCGCGTACCCGTTTGTCCTTCTTTCACTCTCTCTCTCTCTCTCTCTGTCTCCCTCGATGTTTTTAAATCGCTTATTATCGCTCGGACAAATCGGCGCCGCTCGAAATTTCCGCGGCGGGGGCGTGCAAGTTTGTCATCCGAATTCTTTCGCGTCGAAACTCGTTATTCGAACATGACCCCAAAACGGCCAGTTTCACGACGGGGATCCGATTTAATTAATTTCGGGATTACCGCTCGCGACACGACACGGCACGGCACGGCGACGGCATTTCGTTCGACCGTCCGTCTCTCCCTGATTTCCACGATTCGAATGAATCCTGTCGACAAATTCGCCCCGCAGAAATATAGAGGGCCTGGAAATTAGAAACGGTACACGGCGAACCCGCCCGTCCGAACCCTGGATGAAATTCCGTCTCGATATAATCGATTGACCGATCTCGCCACGGCCGAATTATGTTTGCGGCGAGAGTCGCGCAAAGCCGACATTTCGCCAGTGCTGGTGTCACAGAGAAAACCGTGTTCGTGTTTTCACGTAGAAACGCCCGGTGAATTAGTAAACGTAATGTTTGGTTCACGGCGGAGAGCAGCTGGTCATTCGGTAGTGAACCCGTTTCGGCGATAGTTTAGACGGGTTTGTAAACACAGAGAACTTGGTAACAACGAACTGCTGTGAACAGCATTTGCTTAAATGGCATTTGTCGTAAGGTGTATAGCAGGCGAGGAGCTGGGGGAGTGGAGAGCAAACGGCACCGAAGCCACGCCTACTTAAGGCGGGCCACGCCTATACTGTGTGAATAAAGCAAAAAAGACTGTCCTGTAATCCTTGTTCATTTATAAGACATGTTAAAAGACCTGTTTGCAAGTTCAGAAGATATACAGTAGACAAAGTGCAAAGGGATTGCTTTGTACAATGCAAGGAGTACCGAAGCCACGCCTACTAAGGGCATGCCATGCCTACTTTCTACAGAAAGCTCAAAACAGACAATTCCCTGTCACTAATTCTCATCATTCGATTGAAAATGTTGCTCTCAGAGGCAAACTACCCTGCTAAATTAACCATTAACTAGCTAGTGGATTCTTATCGAAGCCCGGATTCCCATGACTCTGTCGAAAAGCGAAAATTCAGATTGATCTTCCGGAGCCAAATTTTGCAGACCACTTCACTGTCACGCCGCTCTCTCGAGAAGACAATGGACCCATTGTCTATCGTTTCGCAGCCCACCTAACGATGTCGAAAATGTCGGTCCGGTTCGGTGTCGATTCGAGCCTCCACATAAAAATATCAGGTAACGATCGCGTACATGGTCCTGGTTAAACGATACGCGCGGGCATACAAAAATATCAGTTAACGATCGCATTCAGTCAGTAAAATCCTGGGTTTCCCGAGCGGATAGGGCGCGCTAAAATGTTCGACAAGCTTTTCATAGGACGTAGCGTGGCAGCAGCCAGCGGCGTCTCGTTTTCGTAACAATGTATCTCGTTTCGTCCCGCGTCGACGATTAGCGTCCGCGAAACATTTTCCCGGCCAGTTTCCAGGCGTTTCAACGTCACCATAAACGAGATGAGAGACCGCCCTCTCGGGGGAGAGAGAGAGAGAGAGGGGGAGGCTGAACTGCAACCTTCCTTCCTTCCTTTCTTACCCGGTCTTCCGGGCTTAATTCCCGGGAAAACTGGATTTTCCGCTCGATTGGGATCGCTTTCCACGTACGAGAATGCAGAGCCAGCCGGCGTGTCTCCCGTCTGGTCCCTTTTATCCGCCCACGCGATTCCACGATCTTTCGTCGAGGGAATTTCATATTTATCTCGGCCTCTCGATGGCTAGACGTGTCTGGACTTGGGGGCTGAAGAGAGATGCACGCCGGGGACCCATCAACGGAGACTGCTTTTCAGCAGAACGCGTGCCGACGATTGGCTCTAGGCTTTGTATCGAGATATCGAACGATCACCATACGATCTTCTTCATGGCCAAGGATTCCGGTTCAATGGGTCGGGGGACCCGTTACACATCAGCTCTGATTAATCTGAACGTGAACTCAGATGCGTTGCGATTAGACAGTGAGAGGTAACCACAAAACAAGTTGTCATCAAGCCGAACCAACCCTCACAGCGAAACAGAAGTTTTCTGGAACACGCAGATTCGAATGTTCGGAGCAACGGAAGCCTGTTTATTTCGATTTCCGGTAGCAGCAACAACGGAGCAGAGGTTCCCGGTGTTCGTCGGTAGCGAAGACGGATTGCCGCTTCCGGAAACAAAGTTTCGCGCGCCGATTTCTCCACGTCGTTCCTCCCCGGGCGCCTTTATCGGCCCAATTTCCGCAAAGTTTCCGCGTGTTCTGATTCCTCGCTTCCCCGATAGATCCGGTGCGGCACGACGCGGCGCGGCGCGATCCTCGTTCGTGCCCCGCGGTTTCGAAAAACGTGTCGCGCCGACACAACCGAGGAGGAAGAAAGAAGCAATGCACACCGGGCTTGAACAACGTAGAACCGACGGGGGATCAAAGTTTTCTGGAGGAGTCGGGGCGAGAAAGTTCGCGGATTTAACGTCGGGCGCCGAGATCCGATCGGTTCGTCGCCGGACAAAACCGGCGTTTTTACGTGCTTCTCGTATCGTGAAAATTGCGCAGGAGACGGAAACGACAGACAGGAGTAGAAGAAGAAGGAGGAGGAGGAGGTGGAGAGTGGGAGACTTTAGGCGAGAGGAGATGAGAGAGAAAAAGAAACCAGAGAGGGACGCGACGCGACGATCATTAGAATTCCCCCGGCGAAGGCTCTTAGCCGAGTCACGGTTCGGAGGCACTTTAATCTTCGACTCTCGACAACTTAACCTTGCGTTTAAGGACCCTTTTGGAATCGAAAGCGGCACGAAAAACCCGGCAAAAGACAGAAGGTGTCCATTTAATGCCCATTTAATATTCAAAGGGACCAGAGGTACTGGGCTCGCCCTTGAGCTCGCGCGCGCGCGCGTCTTCACGCGAACACGAATTTCGGAAATTACGCCTGCCGCGTACGCGTTATCGTTTACCCCATTCGCCCCGCGGCCGTCTTAATTAAATGGCCCGCGATCGCGAAACGAAAACTGAAGTGGGATGATATTCTTTATCTCCTGTAATACCACGCTTTTACGAAAACTCGCGATTCACCCCGGGAGCTTTTGCAGTTTCTACCGAGTCTATAATGTCGAGATTATTCACCCTTTGATCTTCCGCTTCGGGATAAATTTCAACTCGAAAGACTAGAACGTTTATTAAATGTATTTGTAAACGTGTGGACCCTGTTTTACTTGCGATCGTGTGGATCTACAAAGCAATGATGTAACGATATGAAAGAACGATTCGAAGAATGCACGCCATCATTGATGGTCAACGGTATCCAATTGCTTAAAAGTGACGAAAAGTGTTTAATCAGGTCTCCAATTAAAGTAACTGATCTTTCAACAGATTGTGCCGAGTTTCCAAGGACCCACTATAATTTCGTCTAAAATTGTCTGGTAACAGGATTACTAATTTCTCAGTAGGACGAACATCTTGAGAGATGTCTGACGCTATCGATTCGCTTAGTAGTAACCGGACGAAGAGGACGAATGCTATCGAATAAAACATTCAGAGGGTTCACGAGGAAAAGACGAATGTCAATTATAATGAAGTCTATTCTAAGTCAAGTCTGTTCCGAGGTATACAGTAGCTATTGGAATCGATGCAGTCGGATGTACAATGCTGTGAAACTGCAGGTTGAAGACTAAATTTTCCAAGAAATTTCCAAGTCCTCTATCCCGTGGATCCCGCGTTTGTTCTTAATGCAATTAATAGGTTGTCCAATTACCATTCAAAAATGTCCCTCGAGGTACGAGAACAACGAATGAAGCTAAAATGGAAGCAAAACCAACTTCCAGCGATTTAACCCTTTGCCTTCGAGCGGTTACTCTGAAGCGCCACTAAAAATTGTTGTGGCATTACATCAAAGAAATTACAAAAATATTACAAAATATGTTACTTTACAAAATTTGTATTTCATAGATCACTAAACATTTAAATATTATACGTGGAAATCGGATCAGTTTCGTATGAATAAAATGAAAATATTCTAAGACGAAAGAAAAATTTATATTTAGAATGAAAATAGCGACGAGTGCAAAGGGTTGATATAGAATAGGTCTCCGAACGATTAGAAGATAAGATGGTTCAACGATGAGTTAGCTCAGTCGACTAGATAGATCACAATGCTCGAACCGAGTGCAGAGAGGTTTCCCAGGTCCTCCGATTAAGGTTGTGCTCGCAGAGCGGCCCGGTTTCGGAAGCGGAGAACGCTCGAGCGGACACGCGCGGCACGTCTTCGTCGTAGGACGATGGTTTCTGCCATGAAACTGTATAGCGTCTGTCGCAAACGTCGAGGTAATGGCGAGACTGAAACCGCGCGGGGGCGTGGAAAAATTCACGAAGTTCTCAGCAGCCGCTGCCGTGTGTCCCAAAAGAGGGGGAGGGGGAGGAGGAGAGAAGAGAGAATCGAAGAGATCGACGAATCGGCCGAAATGGAGCATGAAATCGTAAAACCGGTCCGCGGTGGTTGCAGAAAATGATTCTCCGCGACGAGGGGCGGCGGCGTAGAATGGTTAGTACCTTGAATGGAGAGAATCGAGGCGCGCGAGCCGAATATCATCGACTTCGACGTGGGACTGGCGCGTGTTGCTCTCTGAAAGGCCGAAAGAAATTCTCTCTCTCTCTCCTTCTCTCTTGCTCGCTCTTATCCGCTCGCTGCTTCTCTCTCGCTCGAGACGGTCATCTCTCGTCGCCCGAACAGGCCGAGCGTGGCCATTGTTGAACGCCGCATTATTCCGAGATAACCCTGAAAAGGATCGATTTGTTCGCTCCGTGACAACCCCCCCCCCCCGTTCTCCTCTCTCTTTCTCTTTCACGCGTTTTTCTAACACAGAGTCCCGGTGTCACTTGTACATCAACTCTAGCCTTTGTACTGCTACATAATGGCCAGAAACGCTGGTCCCGGGCCCCGGCATTCACGCTCGCGACAGTTCCCGGATTTCATTCAGCCTCGCTCTATTAACACTTAACCTGCGGTGCTTGGGCCGACGTGGGATCGCCCGGATGGTCGCTAACGATCCCTGTCATATGCTCGTTTGAGACGGCGACTTTTGATATTTCTTGTTTGAGTTGGTCTGGTGAAACAGTACTTCGAGTCGTGCTCAAAATTATGGAAGAATTTGCCGGGATACTTTATGGTGTGTAGATTGAAGCTACGGGGTGTAAATGTTCTGAAGAAGGTGAGTGGACTGCACAGATGCAGTTGTGTTCAGACACAGTAGCGAAAGTTGGTGTACAGGATGTTTTTTGAAAAGATCACTACATTGAGACTTCGTTCTCAATGCTATTTCAGGGATAAAGAAAATTCTAATTGATGCAGTAGAATATGATATACACAGTTCTGATACATTAAATTGTTAAATCATTGACAGACTTTACACAACGATGAACCATAAAATTCGATGAACCCTGATGGAAGTGTCAAGGTACCGAATACAATCAAACATTCCTGTTGTTCTCCGTCTTCGTTGCAGGAAGACGTCGGCGTAGACTCGAGACGTTGAATATTTGACGAAGTAGTAAAACCAGGAATTGACGAGGCGGGACGAGCTCTCCGTTTCTCGGCGGTTGTCGAAGGATGGTCGCCGATTCGAGGATTCTTTCGCGAGTTGCGAAGCTACAGGTTGCCTCGAGTTATCGGGGTACGTCGGATGTCGCAGCGATCGTCATCGGCGGGCCGCTTTCCACGGATCGGAGAGGACGAAGGAGTATCAACGCCGGCTTTCGCTGGGTAATCGCCATGGAAGACAGAGGGAGGATCGGTGAAGGACTGGGCGGAAAAGAGGCGACAGAAAATCGAGAGAGTGGTCGAGGTTCGAGAGGATGTTCCCCAGGCCCGAGGCTGTAACGGCAGCGGGAAAGTTAGATTGCTGAAATAGTTGGCGGGGTTCTTATCTCTGTGTTGCGGCGACGAGCCACGTCGAGGAGGAAAAAGAAACCCGACGGACAAATCGCGACGGGGAGGGGGTTGGCGGTGGGAAGCAGACGTACGACGGAGTTGCTGGGCGACACGTCGAACCGCGTCGAAAATTCGCGGCTAATTTATGTGCCAATTAATTGGTAATTAAGGGACCGGTTTTTCGGGCAAAATGAAATCCCCCCCTCCCCCGGCATCGATACACCCGGCCCGACGGAGACCGAGAACGGACCAGCTGGCTCCTTCCATGTCGCCCCGACCAAAAGTTAACTCTCGTCTTAAACTCTCTCTGTTCTCTTTCGTTCTCTCTCTCTCTCTTTTTCTCTCGCCCCGATGCGAAACGTTCTCCGGCGCGTTACGAAACTTTCAGCTCCGCTTTTTCATCCCGGATCAGCTTTTAATCGCGGCCTCCACCTCAGCCGGATATATAGACCGCGAAGACCACCTCCGTGGGCTCGTCGATGCTTCTTCCACCTGGCGTTCCGTTAATCCCGTTCCCCCCACCATCCCTCTTTTTATCCATTCTTCATCTTCCCTTCCGCGGGATTTCGGACGTCTAGAGCCACGATCCGCCGGGGATCGGATCGTTACCGGTGCCCGAGGAAATTCACGCCCTCTAATTTCACTGTCTTCCAACTTTCTAATCATTCCAGTTTAGTGCGCTTTTATTCCCGACTATAAATTCGCCTTCGCGTTAACAGCCTGATCCTCTAAGCCGGGAATGAAGACAATCGAATAAAGTTTACGTGTCGCTAAGTATTACGACTGTCTCGAAAGATGTGAGATAACATCTTGAAGACAAGCAAATAAAAAAATTGAATAAGCGCAAGCTCAGAGAATGACAAAACGGCATCGTTTGCGTGTGCTCTTGTTGTCTAGCAACGTGAAGAGAGCTCGCTTAGAAAGTCGCATAACCATCCATTCGGGGTCATTTTAAAGCGTGTACCTTCAGAATTTTCTTCCATGATATTTGTGCATGTTGTAGATGAAGAAGCAGCGTAAGCGTATGTCTCAAATTGTCCCTACTTTGTACGATTATTTTCCTATTAACTAATGCGCTCGTTTTTATTAATTCATCACTGAGGATAAGACACAGATTAACACTAAACCTACCACGGTCAAAATGACCGGTTTTCTGTTTCACAATTATTGAAATTATAAAAACGTTTTGATAAGAAATGACTGAATTGTAGTCTTTAATTAAGCACATATTATAACGGATAAATTCAATCTTCTTCCCTCTTTAAGACGTTTCAATTTTATATGTTTTGTGCTTGGTAGGTTTAGAGCTGCAGAGATGCAGAATCGTGCGGAACTGCTATCAAGATGAACCGAGCCTCGTCGAGATCGATTTTTCGGACGAAGTGTGCGGAAGTGTAGGAATTGGTGGTTTTTGCACAGCCCGAACCGACTATCGTTGGGAATCGTTCCCGGCCGCGGCGCTACTTAAGGACGCCGGGAACAATGTCGGTGAAGCAACCAGTGGAAGCGTCGTCGCCAAGGGAGAACGCCCTCAGGACGAAAAAGAGTCTCTTGCTCGGAGCGGAAACGCTGTTGATTCTTTCCATCGAAAGGAGCAAATATTGACCGTTCCGCGCCTCCGGGCCCTGCTTCGTCGACGGCTCTCCCGCCACTATTCAAACGATTTCTTTCTCTTCGCGCGTATCCGCGTCGGAACAAACGGCGATCGTTCATTAGAGCTCGAAGCGTTTTAAATCGATTGTTTCCCTGGCGAATCTAGACCGAAAATCTATCTCCGCGAGAAATAGCGTTAGGAAAAAGTTGTTTCTTTTTTTTTGAGATGGTGGATAATCTTTGAACATTACTACGGAAACATTGATGTTGCAGCCAGATGCTCGTGACGTAAGATCTTGTGTTTTTCTGTGTTTTATTGTGACATTAATTTTTATACTGATTAATGCCATTACTGGATGAAAGAGATCAAAGAAGAGACAGAAGCGAGCGAGGTACGTTTGTGAAGATGAAGTTGAAGATGCAGTCGAAGATGGAGTCGAAGATGTCTCGAGTCACTTCCGCATGATTTTCTAGCTTTTCGCAGATTAAAATCGTTTCCGTAGTTTCTTCCAAAGAGATAATGAGAGTAGAATCAATGGAAATCGAGTTACGATATTAAACAGCACTTTAGAAAATTCGTACAAAAGCAGCACATGGGAAAACGGTCGAATTCAATATTATTTAAGACCATCTGCTGTGATGAATGGAGAATACACTTTTCATTCTTATATCATCGTGTAAAATAATTTTATTTGAGAGCCAACCCAGTTAACATAAAAACTCCCATAACATCCAAATCATTTATACACTGAGCACGTCAGCGTGGAGAATCACTTAAAAAGCCGAGCAAATAAATCTGTCTTGAATCTCTGAGTGAAGCGGCACTTAAAATGTGTTAAACACAACAAAACCGGACATTAGCCGGCCCCATTCTAGTTTGTTTACGGTCTCGAACGTGCGCGCAGCGGGAAAATCTGAAAAGCATCGTGGGAAAAGCGTTTGCGGGAATGGTTATTGAGAGCAACAACGGGCCCCGTAATTGATTAAGTGAACGAATTCCGGGGTAAACAAAACGGTCTATTCGTTTGTAGAAAAACCCATCGAAAGTCCCGCGTTCGTGCAATAATTCCGCAACGAGAGCGCGGGAGAGCCAGAACGCGCGCAGCCAGCCGAGCCGCTCGTTACAATTATTATGTGGACGCAGAGTATTGCGGTGGCTGGTCAAGCCAGCCCCGAAGCCAGGCAGTGCGGCGCGGTGCTGCAACACGTTATAAAATTAAGCGATTCCGTGGGACACACAATAAATCCATTTGTTGTTTTGCGCGGGAATTCCGTGTCGGCGGTAAGCTTTCGATCGTGTCTCTCGGTCCGAGATGGAAGTTCCTCGTCTCGGGAGACCGGTGTCTCGGTTCAAGGAAACGGAGGCCAGCTGTTTGCTGCAATATTTTTCTCGAGGACGATCGGGGCAAAAAATCAGGGAAGAGAAAGGGAGAGGAGAGGAAGCCACCGGCTTTTGAGCGTCTACCCAGCGACGGATCGTTAATTAAGCATTCGTCGGGGGTGGTTCGGCAACCAGGGGATCCCAGTCTTGTTCTCTTAACGAGTCGAGTTTTAGTCGAGTTTAAGGAGCCGAAATAAAGATGGGATTTGAGAGACGCCCCCCCCCCCTCTCTGTCTCTCTTTCCGTTCTCGTTTCTCGTCGAGTCTGGAGAGCGGCCGCTAAGTTTCTCAATAATGAACGATACGAACGAAGCGGTTTTTTGTCGTCTCGCTGATTTGCGCGGCAGGTTGGATACCGATCCGCAGGTTTCGTCGGGACATCCGGCTTGAAAGAATTATATCGTGGGAATTACCGGGACGAGAGAGAAAGAAAGAGACGGAGAGAGAGAGAGAGAGAGAGACCGACATAGGGACAAAGTTTTCGCCGTTTCGGGGTCGGGGGTAACTCGAAGTAGATACTACCCTGGAGCGCGCGCGACTACGGGAACCGAAGATGCCACTTAGCTCTCGTGCAAATTTAATTTCCGGCTGCCTGCGGGACTCGAAATTAGGCTAATGCTCGGAGGACGGGAGGGACGACTATATGCCCTTTATGGAGACCGCCATTCCGCGCGCCACCCTCTCCTGCATCCGACAAAACGATACACCGGCTTCGCTTCGCTACCTCTCTCTCTCTCTCTCTCTCTGGTTCTCTTTCCTGCTTCACGCTTTCCGAACGTGAAATATCCAATGGAAAATTCATTCGAAACGTCGAGCGAAACGATCAACGTCGCTTTATGACGCGCGCCCGTCAAAGACGGGTTCTCGTTTCGTATGATCGAGGGATAAATAAGATTTCCGGCGAGCGCGGGCGTTGCATTTTCTTTTGGCTAGCGAGCAACCGACGGCGCCCCCGTATAATTGCAACACCCGGTTATAAGTTATTCTCGGCCGGCAATTTCTCGAAACTCGATTATTAACTGTCGCGAACGGAAATACCGTGTTTCGGATCGGTTCGCGAGATCCGTGCGTCGCGTCTAACGGCGGTTGTAAGCTCGCCGAGCGTTCACCGGGGCTCTTACATGGCCGAAGAATCGCGGAAATTGTACCCTTTGTGCAGGCTGCATACGCTGATCACAAGATAACGAATACCACCGGGCGTTTTTCTACTAACTTTCACAGAACAAGTCTTTTCGAAATATTCTGGAAGATTATAAATTCTAGCCTACGGTCCGGGAGCATGGCTCGGGTTCTCTGAAGCGTTTGATTAAATTTTTGTTCGGGCATGCAATCTTCGTTTCGCTGATTGGAATAATCAGTGTGAACGTTTTCTTGGTTCCCTTATTTTATTCATCGGGGAGGATCAGTACCTGTCCGTGTAATCCTAGATTAATAAACTATTCTGCCTGGAAATAAAATTGGTGTGTATGTGCAATCATCCAATTCGCCTTCCTAGGAAGGTTCTGGATTCTAGTGGGTTTCTATAAACGCAGCTAGGGATTAAGCAGTCTTATCTATAACATACTGCAGTCTTTTCTCGGCATATGTCGCAAATACCTGGCCGATAAAAGTCGCAGAACTATCCCGACCACCGTGGGGTATACCCCGTGAGGGGCCACGGACGCCCAGGAGTATAAACATAATACGGGACGGACACAACGTTCAGCGCGAATCAAAGAATAGTATCTCCTGTACGATATTTGTCGCTGGCAAGACCCGTGTTGTTGACATACATCGAGAAAACACTGTATGCGATATTCAGAAAGAGGGTAGCAGAGTCTCGAGTCTATTTCTTGTCTGGACCGCTTTGAGGGAGCAGGCGGTTTAATGGATCCCACAATAGCAACGTAGCCGGTCCACGGTAAATTATAAATTAGGTCAGTGACGTACCGGTGAATCTCTGATCGAACACCGAAATAATTTACGTCGTACTATCAGGACGCGAAGAACGCGGGCGATAAGAGACATCCGGATCGATTATTCTTTCTATTAGCGAACAGGGTGGCAAGTGTCCTCGCGAACAGGGGAATTAGTATTCCGACGAGTCGTCGGTATCGTTATCTGATCTCGTCGGTGCTCGGGCACGGGCGAGCCGGCCAGCCATTCGATGCTATCTCGAGTCGTTCGCGGAAATCTTTAGCGTTCGCGGTTATACCTTGTTTTCTGGCGTAAAGTTTTACGATACGACGCGCGAAAATAGTGCGGGGCGACTGTTCGAACGGCCGCAGGGGCTGGCGAAAGAGAATTTCCAACGGGAGTAACGATTCCCGAAGCGTCGAACGTATCGAAGAGCTGGCCGGGTTTGCGAGGCACGTACCGGGCATTAAGAAGCGGAGCGGACCGTGCATAATTCGATCGCGAGTTCCCTGGATCGCGAGAACTTGGCTCCCGCGACCGCCACTGCAAGATATAAAGCGTATCCACAAAGTAAATCCCGAGAGACTGTGAAAAAAGATGAAATTCCCGTTCGGTCCCCTATCTTAAACTCATTTTCCACGTAGCTTCCATTATTGTCAACCATGGTTCGCGCCTCGTGTCGATTTCATTTGTTCATTGATTCCGAGTAGGAATCTTTATGCAAAATTAATGCGGCGGTTAATGCACAAAAGAATTACGGCGATTCGATTTCCTTAGAACGAAACCCGTACCTGGCCAATGGATCAAGCAACTGGATAGATGTTCGCATAATTGTGATCGTACGGCTGTGACAGCGATATTTCTGAACGGAGCTTGGTTTCTGGTAGGAAAACGTTTCGAAACGGTTCAGGATCGGGTAAGGTCGGGTCGAGCTGGCGAGAGAGAGAGAGAGAGAGAGAGAGAGAGAGAGAGAGAGAGAGCCCCGGTCAATGACTCGGCGAATTCGGGCAACCGCCCCGAACGTTGAATTTTTAACAAAATCGAGACGCGGGACGCGAGACGATCGGAAACACGCTCGGGGGCTGAACTCGCTGACGAGGGTCCGACGTAAGCGCGACGACTCGGACTCTCGCTCTCTCTCTCTCTCTCTCTCTCTCTCTCTCTCTTCTCTCCTCTCCACTCCTCTACGTCGACGGAGGAGAAGAGAGCTGCTCCGTCAGGACGGACCCCCGTTTGCTTGCTCTCCGGCAACCGATTATCGATCCCCCGCACGCTCTCATCCGGCTCCGGCTGTGTAATTTTAACCGCGTTCAACGATGTTACGTTGTTTCATCATTGCATCATTACATGCTTCGATTAATCGCATTAGCCGAATGCGGCTTTAATACCGGCTACCAGGCATTTATCGTGCCGATGCGTTCGATAGCGAAGCGCGTACGGTCAATGGTCGAGTGGATGCCGAAATACACGGGGGCTTGTGGCCCATTACGCGACCGGCTCCATTTGCCCGACCGATCCGCTCCACCCTTCTAAGGCTTCGGCCCTTCCCATCGGCTCTCGATTTTTCCATTCTTCCGATGGAAACAAGAAGTCGACCCTAGTGGTACGGGAACGGTTGTTTTCGAACCTCTTCACTGCCCTTCTACGTATTTTCACATGGTTTTTATACTCTAGCTTTTTGTTCTCATCCCTTCTTTCCCTTTTTATTCTTATCTTTATTCATTCGCTAAATTTTCCATCGTCAGGTTACTTTTTCTCTAATTTTCCCGTATCCAGACCAGGGGCAAAACAAAGACTGCCCTACGGAGCTCTGCTCTGACTCCGCTGAGAGGCGAGGGCAACGACTCTCTCTCTATGTAAAGAATGCGATTCACTCGTTGCGAGAGAAGTCATTAGTCAATTTTTAATGTGACTAGAATAGGTTCTTTGCCCTGCTAAGATTAGATTACTTATCTTAACTACACCTTCTCTGGATAAGCCACGCCTACTCAGGACAGGCCACGCCTCTCTATATGTAAAGAATGCGATTCACTCGTTGCGAGAGGAGTCATTAGACAATTTCTGAAGTGACTAAATAGTAGTATAGGTTCTTTGTCTTGCTAAGATTAGATTACTTATCTTAACTACACCTTCTCTGGATAAGCCACGCCTACTCAGGATAGGCCACGCCTCTCTATATGTAAAGAATGCGATTCACTCGTTGCGAGAGAAGCCATTAGACAATTTTTTAAATGACTAAACAGTAGAATAGGTTCTTTGCCTTGCTAAGATTAGATTACTTATCTTAACTACACCTTCTTTGGATAAGTCACGCCTACTTAGGATAGGCCACGCCTCTCTATATGTAAAGAATGCGATTCACTCGTTGCGAGAGAAGTCATTAGACAATTTTTTAAATGACTGAACAGTAGAATAGGTTCTTTGTCTTGCTAAGATTAGATTACTTATCTTAACTATACCTTCTCTGGATAATCCACGCCTCGTCAGGATAGGCCACGCCTCTCTATATGCAAAGAATGCGATTCACTCGTTGCGAGAGGAGTCATTAGACAATTTTTTAAGTGACTAAGCAGTAGACTAGGTTTACGTGTGAGAGAAGATATTAGACAATTATTTAAGTGACTAAACAGTAGAATAGGTTCTTTGCCCTGCTAAGATTAGATTACTTATCTTAACTACACCTTCTCTGAACAAGCCACGCTTACTCAGTGTTGGCCACGTCTATCTTCATGTAATAAGTGATTCGTTCGTGAACTTTTGAATTGATGAAACAGTAGTATGGGTTTCTAGTAAATTGATTTACGCATGCACAAAAGTGAAATTCCCCGTCCACCAGCATAATACTTTGACGAGACTACAAATTGAACTAATAATTCATACCGAACTCAGTAGGTTTTCCAGAGACATTATAAAAGCGGATTGACTTCGAAATTCATCTCCCTAAAGCTATTTTCTGCAAATAATTTCCATCTTAATGCTCAGCCTCGGCATCGAAATAATTGATGTTGAGCCGTCTTACTCTGTACCCCGAAGAGTGGTTTCTTCTAGATTTTGAGAGATTGCAGAAGGTTCTCGCCCGTGGGAAAGCAGCCATCTGGGGCGGAATCAGCTTCATAACAAATAAATCGAAATCACCGACGAATTTTGAGAGAGTCCAACGAATATCCGTGATTTACGAGGGATCGAATGGCGCCGGATGGCAACGGCATTGACACGAAATAGCCCGGCTGAGTGGAAAAAAAAGGGGGCGCGAACGGTGAATTTCGGTGCGGGGTGAATCGCCGCGCGGTGTTTCCCCGAAGAGGGTTAAATGAGAACGACTGGGGAATAAAAGCGAGACAAACAGACTGCAAAAGGGAAAGACAGAGAGAGAAAGAGTGAGAGGGTGGGGAGGGTGGAGAGAGGGAGACGAGGAGAACGAAGCGCGAAAACGGGAAGCTTCTCGGAACGACTCCTCGCCGCGGCACCTTCTCGCTCTCCCTTTCCACCCTTCTCTCGTTTTTTTTTCTCTGGGGCGTGCAGCAGCAGGAAGAATACGAGAAATTGCGAGCAAAAATATCCGGCGAGCAGAGTTGGAATCGAATTAAAAAGCTGGCCGAGCCAATTAAGGCGTTTCGCGAAAGTTTAAGAGATTCTTCCCGGAAAAGGGTAAGCTCTCTCTCTCTCTCTCTCCATCCCTCTCTAGCGGCGCGGCGCACGGGCCCGCGCGAGCCCACCTCCTTCTCTTTTTTTCTATTACGTCGCCTTCCGCCTGGTCGCCGAACTGGGCGCCATTAAGCTGTTCGCTCTTCCGTATAAATAGAAAGAGAAAAAGAGAACCCGCCGCCCGGACCGGAATACGGAAGAAGAAAGACTTCGTTTAATTTCAACGAAATTTAGCTCGTTATCTTGGCCGCGTCGTTCGCGGGTCGCCGGGAAACTTGGATCGTTTTCTTTTTGCCGCGTGCCAAGCGCGTCCACCTCCGTCGACGTCGTCGTCGTTGTCGTCGTCGGCGGATTCGTTCATCAACGGAAGTAGACCGGGGAGAAAGCGTTCGTCCGAAACCGTCCAGGGCCGTTCAAAATTCTCCGATCGAGTTAGCTCTTTCGGCGGCTTTCTGTCGCCACTTCGGCGAGACTTCGTTAAATATTAACTTTCTACCAATCCCGCCCGTGGCGTAGATTACTATAATAACTGTCCGTGTCGGCTATCCGCGAGAGTCTCGTCGCACCGAATCGAACCTGCAATAGAATAGATACGGAACTGACGGCACTCACCTTCGTAGACTGTGAGCTGCGCCTCGGCTGACACGGCGTCTCCGACTCCATTCTCGGCGAGACACTCGTAGTGGGTGTTGTCGCGATTCGCTTTGACAGGCTCGATCCGCAATAAAGCTACTCCGTTTTCGTAGGTCCGCACTTCGTACCGGTTCTGCGACTCTGCGGAATAAACACGGAAGAGTTAGGGCCGTCGGCGCGCGTAAAATTATCGGACGGACGTTCTTCGAGCCCGCTCGAACACACGGCCTCGTCGATTCGACGAAATGATCACGCCCGAGCTACATATTCCGAGAGGAAGCTGCTGCTTTGCTTTGGTTGCTACTAGAAGATTCAACCTTGCACGAGTTACCTTCTACACTCTTATTTTCTATTGTCTGATTTGTACTCCATTGTTAGAGGATGTTTTGATTCTAGTTGGGACATGAAAGTGTTCCAACTAGAATCAAAAAGGTTTTATGCTTGAGGAAAAACAACATAAACAACCAACTGTGAGGACGTTCCCGATAGCTTCAAGCATCGCACGGTTAGTCTCTGAATTAAATATTACGTCTACGAACAGCTACAAAGGATTTCTACTGGAGTTTCGGTTGATTGAATCATTGTCACAGGTGTGCCTCTTCTGTCACATTTATGTCTTCAAGAATGGATATACTTCTCTGTCTACATTTCCTGTTTGAAGTCGATTGCAAGCAACAGAAGGTAGGTGAAAATGAAATTTTTCTTTCAATGATTTCAGCAAGTCATAAACGGTGTAACAATGTTAAATTCTTCTCGAGTCTGCACAGTTTTTTATTTTGGTAATTCATTTTTATTATAAATGCATCAAATCCGCAGTCTATTGATAACAAAGAAACAATCTGATTTACAGTTAAGAGGACTCAACAAATACACACCGTTAAAAATGTTCATCGTCAACCGAAGTCGATATTGTACAGCAAGAGGTTATACTGGATATTATACATGGAGCTAGCAGGTAGTAACATGAACAGGAAGGGGAAACGGTCAGTCACGATCAGACACGGTAGCCAATTAACACGTTGACTGCCACATGGGTGCCCGTAAAAGTCATACAAGATCAGAACAACTTATTTCTTGATGCAAGAACGGATAAGACAAGATTTATCGTGGCAATTACTTTTGTAACCCTCTTGCACCTTGTAGGCCCCAACGAACTTTAGTCCATTTTACAGATTGTAATAAAAATTGATTTTAAAGTTTGATGAAAGGATTGTGTCGCCTCAAAACAAACCAGACGCAATTAATTATAAAATTCAACTCTGCAATTTTGTAGGATTTTTGAGGTGTGCCATATCTCTCGTATATTTAATTTCTCTAATGCGTAAATATCGAAAATAGAAACATTTGAATTCGATTCGAAGCAAATTAATGCTCACATACCTATACCTATCTAATGGATTCAGCAGGAAAGTCTTCAACACGAATTGAACCCGATATTACAGAGCAAACGGTCACTATTCGATATTACTGCCAGCTCTCGGTTCCCAATTGACCCAGGAACCATCCCTATCCATTAAATCAAATTCTGAATCGCGATTCCGCGCTCTCCCGCCACGATAAATCGAAAAATATCGATCGAAACGATGCGACGCCGAAACGGGGTCACGGAGGTCTCGATTTAGCGAACACCGAAAGTGTCACGCCTTCCAATCCCGTTATCTAAATTCTCGACGGTAGATATCTAGCAGTCGTGGCACCGATAAAGGCCGGTATTTTATAAAGAGGTGCGAACGAACCCGATTCAACGGGATTCGCGGGCGTAAGCGTGGAACACGCTAGATCGACTTTGTCACGCGCCGTTGTGTCTCTCACGGCGGATTAGCGAATTTCAACGCGACGAATCGGTTGTTCGCGATCGGTGACAATCGCCGGGCGCCGGACAAAAGCGCGCCGCTTCGACGTTAACCGGGCAGGATGGCGATTTTTCGCGGTGGCTACGGTTTTCAACGGTTAATCGGGCCGTTCCCAGCGCGTCCCCAGCCCCACGAATAAATTCCTCTGCCTGGTTTCCAGCGGCTCGCGGTCCGCCGTCAACTCGATTAACACGTTCAAAACCGGGCCTACGTCGTTTCAAAATCTTCATTCGAACGGCAGCACCTCGACCCTTAACCGGTCGTGCGATTTTTGACTGATGTTTTTATTTCGGCTGAACTTGTTTCCGAAACAAGAGTTGAAGATGTTATTCCTGCGTCATTTTTTTTATTCTTTTTCATATTCGGCGTTATAGCGTGACTAAAGTCAAGAGCGCGAGAAGGAGAAGGAGAGAGAGAGAGAGATTTCCACTCGAAGGCTGTGCCCGATCGCGTTCGAATTCACGCGCAAGATTTCATCCTCGAGCGGACGGATGGACGTACGAGTCGGCTAGGAACCGGATATCGATTTAGCGAATCGAGCGAGACCAACAGCGGCGAACAAACACGCGACGCTCAGTTTACGCTCGAGGGAAGAGACGGCCGAGATAATCGAATCTCTCGAGAGAGAATTGCGACGTCTGCCACGGGGAGAGCCGAGTCTCTCCTTCTCTCTCTCTCTCTCTCTTTCTCTAGAACGCGAGGATCCGGCCAGTTTCCGAAACTGTTCGGCCCGGACGAGCCGCTCGCTCGTACTTCTGCTGCCAGCCGGCGCACCGTTTCCTTCCAGCTCGGGCGAGCGCGAAATTTAGTTCGAAAGAAGTGAGCTCGAGGATCGATACCGTCGGCGACACGCAAAAGAGCGAGAAATACGACTTTTGTCTCGGAACTACAGCCTTAAACGCGACACCACCCCGTTAGCATGTCGCGAATATGTGCGACAATAACTTGGTAAAGTTTGTTTATACTTTTCGCGGTCGTAGTATTAATTTTTCAGGTAAATAAAAAATTGCTGTGACAGGTTCAACCTTCGCGATTGATACAAAAAAAAAAAAAAAAGAACTCGATCGCATGCGTGGTTTCCGAGATAAAAGTTCGCAAGTACAACCTGTTTTCGTAAAGTCGAACATCCAAGTCTGGACTATACGTGAGAATCGTTTACGATGTCTGATATTAGAAAATTAATTTTGGCGTTGGAGAAAAAACCGGCGATAGTGCAAATCTTCTAAATTAATGTACCGAAAATCTCAAATCGATCGAACAGACGGTGCCCGAGACAAAAAAAAAATCATAAATTATCATGACTTGAAGGGGATCGAATAAAAATGGTTGAAGGTGGGGTGAAAATCAATGTACCATAATTTATGAACTGAACCGAAATCAGCAAAGTGATGACTTAAACTCCCCCTAATTTGATGCACACTACATCATACACCATTTAGAATAAAGTCTTCTATGTCTGCACTGAATCAATATCGAGCAACTGTCTGTCGTCTTTTACCGAATAACGGAGATAAAAAGCGTGGACGTCTTAGCGTGGACGTAGCATTACATTCTATGTAAGTGTCATTGAAATAGTTGCGTGCGGGTCCCGAGGCAAAATAATAATCGCGAATTCGACCGGTTTATCGTTCTCCATCGCGCCGGTGGTCTCGGGGACGGATATACGGGACGTATATCCGCCGGGACCGGGCGTGGAAAGTTTTGAGAGCGTACAGACGGTAAGGGGGAAAGGGTGAAAGGCGAAAACTTACGGGAAACTTTCTTTCCGTTCTTCCTCCAGTGGATCTGGGGCGTCGGCGTTCCCTTCGCCGTGCAGTAGAAACTCGCGGTGCCTCCCGCCTTCACCTGCAGCGATTGCGGCCTCACCACGATCGTCGGTGGACCTGCGAGCACAAGATCAAGGGAAACCTTTGATTAGAGTCGAGTCGTCCCTTCGGGCCTCTCCTCCGGGCCACCGTTCCTCCTACGAGCCCGAGAGCTAATAAACTGGAGAGATTCCACGAGTATATATATATTCGTGGAACGTCTCTGCGAAACAAACTATCTCTTACTCGCTCTCTGTCTGTCACATACGTATAAACAAATTACGAGAACCACCTGACGGTATTCCCGACCGGACGAAGGAAAAGAGAGAACCTCGAATCGTGTTCGAACATATCGAAGCGGAACGACATCGAATCGGGGGGAAAAAACGCGGCCGGGTAAAAATGTAGAACGAAAATCGGAAAAATTCTATCCATCGATTCGATACGATTCTGTAAACTCGATAAACGAGATTCCCTATCGCCGGAAAAGCGACAGCCCCGTTCGAATCGGTCCCGTAGCGTGACCCCCATGTCGAACTATGCCTGTCGACATACTACTTATGTATGTCGCAGCTTTGCTCGACACCCACCACTCGCTCCGGTGAAATTATTGTCGTGCCGGCTCGCCGATGCTATCGTGACACTCAATTTCGTTTTGCGGTGGTTTGCTTAATAGCCTCTGCTAATTGGAACAAACTTTTTAGTCGACTTTTTGCTATTTTTATGCACAAGTGCTATCGGGAGAGCGACAAAAATAAATTCAAGGAATTTTATCTGTGATAGCTGGGTTCTTGTAGTAGCAATACGTTCTTGTATTTATAATGCTAAATAGACGAAGCGCTTCAACAAGTGTTTCTTCAATTATTGCATGAATCGCGTTATACAAATAACCTAGGCCTCCGGAGAAGCGTTCGAGACACCTTCTTGTCATTCCATCATCAGATTACACTCTCCAACTCCATTTTCCCATCGAACGCCGCTCTCGCATCATCACCGCAACATTTTAATCTTGGTATCCATCGAATCTCGCGCGACCAGCGAGTCATGCCAACCCGGAACGGTTCGAGGCGAATGCAAGGAGCGCCAGAAGTCCCGGTAAATCGTCGGGTCCGCGCGTTTAATATCCCGAGGCCGCGGGAGAAACGGCGAGTTTCTCGTTTCCCGAAGAAATTTCGGGCGCGTGCCAGCGCGTCGTCTGCATACCCACACCCTATCGTATTTTGTTTTTCAGCGAGGTCTAGCGTTAAAACGAAAGGAGAATGTCCTCCTCGGCGTTAGTGGGTGGGGCCACGCGGAAAGATTAAACGCCTGGCGAAAATTAGATCGCGAAGTCGCTGTTCGCGGGAGCGCGCGCGCGCGCGTAACGAATGGCGGTCCAGTTTCCAGAGCCGAGGAGAAAATGCGAGGATCCTGGGAAAACGTTGTCTCCTCGACCGGGGGGATGGGATGAGCCTAGGGGAATCCAGGATCCTGCGGCGCGTTCATTAGTCAGCCGGGGGTCGCGGCGGATCGGCGTTACGAGCCACAGAGGACCGAAAATCGGGATAAAAATCGGACGTTCTCGCTCGGCCCGGCCGCTGGAAACATAACGACGAAGGATCGCGCGAGCCTCGCCGCGGAATGGGGCCGGCCGTATCTCACGCTTAAAGTTTAGACCGGGTTTGGCAGGCGATGGCGGCCACGCGGAGAAAAAGTTTCCGGGTGTGGCGTGGCCGGAGCCACGCCGTTGCCGCGCCGCGCCACGCGCTGCCGCCTCTCTATTACGCTTTATGGCCTGCCGCGACGTAATTGAAAAAGTAGCCGATAACGGAGCAATCTGCATGAGATTTGAATAAAATTACGCCCGCCGCGTATCACGAAACCGAACCGACGTCCTCGATCCCCTAAAAAATAACGCTCTATTAATTCCTACGCGTTGCGCTGCACCGAACCACTGCAGATTTTCGACCTCGAATGCCAAGAGATACAAGATGGGATCGCAGGGAAGATCACCATTCGAAGACAGTGGACACAGCTATGCAATTTTAAAATAAACTAGACATGAGCAGGCATGAGAATACAAGAGACGAACAAACTGTGCAGTCGGTACAAGGGATCAGCAACGATCAGACACGATTTATCAGCAGAACTACCGAGCCCCAAACAAGACCGACGTATATTCTTTTATAAAAATAACAGGACAGAATTTATTCAGATTTCATAGGATTTTCATGGTAACGTGTACTTGAAGAAAGAAGTATACCGAATTCCCAAGAAAATATTTCGATGACTTCGCGAATCGTAAAAAACTCGGTAGCCCTTTTAAAATCTATAACTCGACTATTTCAGGAAATTTGAACATCTACCATGATTTCAATTATTCTCGAAGCTTTCGAGAATTAGAAAATGTATAAAGCAGAAGGTCGATACTTCTGAAAATTCAGAGCAGCCCTTTAAACCAACCGAATCGAGTCGCTCGCGCGCTGCAAGCAAACAATGCACCGCAAACACCACCGCCCGCCAATATCATTGCGTCTTCGTTACGCGCTAATAAGCTTGTCAGAACGGCCGGCGAGTGAGCAAAGCTGATATTTATTGCGTAACGCGCACAAAGGCGCGATTATTTAACGCTTAGTGGAACACCAGGAAACCAATACCGATGAACTTGAAGTCTCCACTGAAATGTTCTGCCTTATATTTTTATAATAATTATAACGGGAACGTAAACATTGTTGACGGAATAGTTAATATAATACTAAAGTACTGTATATTGCCCACAAAGTGGTTTGCCAACCGTGGCGTAGTCGCAAAAGAGGCCATTCGTTGATTTGAAGCGAGATAACATGTCTGACCATGGCCTGCTTATTCTACTTCGGAGAATTAGAAACGCACGCGAGCCGCAGCAACCCTTAAACTTGATTATCTCAAGATATTACTATTATTTTACGTTCCTACTTTAACTTTATATATACAAAAAGGGAATCATTATAGCCGCTTGCGTGGTACATTTAAACAACAAATTTTTCCACAAAAATATAACTTCATACAGTCCGTATTATTTATTCATGCTTGCAAATAAAAATTGAACAATACTTTAACGACACGTTACGATTGTTAAACTGTGGATTTTCGTGAAAAATAAAACCTGTCTGCATAAACTGAAACAGACAACAACCAAATAAAATCACTTTACGTTTTTAAATTTCGAATAGTCATTCCCGTTGTGAATGCATAAAATCGATTGATAATAATCTGAACGAAGGGTTGCCACTCTCGATGAAGAATTGCCAATTTCCAAGTGCTTCTGAACCATTTTTCTATCAGAACCGATCGGCAGAGGTCGTCTCGACGATCGGGCACACAAGAATCACTGACGGATCGAGGGATCACAGAGAACAATGTCGTCCATTGTCTAGTCCCGGCGATTGCAGGACACGTAACCGACGATCCATTTCGCAATATCCTTTGGCCAGAGAGGAGATACTGCCAGCTCCAATTACGGGTAACCCGGGTCCGTGGGTTTCGCGCGGTGCTGCGCGGCGGCAAGAAAAGCCCTCGAGCCGGGATTTAGAGGCAGGTTTCAAGCCCCGCGGCTGTTTATCGGCCGGCCCTTTAATATTCGATCATAAATTATCATTGGGCAGTCGTGGCGCGGCAGGTGCTTCTGATGCGGCCGCGCTTGCAGCCAGCTACCGTTCTAAATAAACGCGTACGTCCGGCCGCCCCGTAGTAGATGCATCTCTCGCCAGGAGAAAATTCCGCACGAGCCACCGGATGCTTCCCCGAAACGCCTCTCGGAAAAGGAGGGCCGATACCCTTCCAACCGTGAAAATCATTTTTCAACGACGCCGAGACAAGCCGGAGGCCCTGCCCGGGATCCATCGCTCCCACCAAACTTTCCCGGATACGAGCTGCCTCGCAGCTTAGCTAAATTTCAAATTTATACCAGCACAATGGACACACGTTCTTCTCTGAACGCTAAACCGCCGCCGGTCGAACGACTGGTTTCAGATTGTTTATTTTACGATCATTCACGTTATAAACGATAATACACGCTTCTCTATCGAAGTACACATTCTGTGAACAATTTTTTAATGTTCCAAAAATATTACAAAACTGTTCTGAATATTCATTCTTCACCAACATATCGATTTGCGTTCTCAATATAAGAACATGTGCAACGTTGGCTAGCAATGTTTTTAAATTACATATTTTGATTGGATGCACCAGGTTTATAATACAAATCGCACCGAATTTGAATAAATGAAAAAAAGACGAGTTTCCGTTTATTGTATGGCCATGCAGTCTACAATAATGGCTGTATGTGGGTAAAAATTCAGGTAGACACGTTCTCGTTATTTTTATAATGTAAAACAGTCACTTCCAGTGCTCCGTAAACCTAGCGTTAAGGTAAGCGGAGTCGTAATAATGTAACGCAGAATTCTTAGTCGAATGTTTCCAAATATTCTCTGGGGGTTGTGACCGCACTGACCAGGAAAATAACGCGCGTGCACAGGCTAACGAAGCAACCGGGATATCGCCGAACAGTTTTCGAAGAGATCGGGGGCCAGCTGGACCCGGTTTCGCGTTCGAATAAAGAGGCGTCCCGGTTCGAAGATGTACGAACGCCGGATGGCTCCTTTGTCGTAGTTGGTTCGACGTGGCGGTCGGCAATTCGGCGAAAACAGAAGGCGCGGGCCAAGGGGCGTGCTATCTGGAGCGCGACTACCGGCCAAGCACTAAATTGGTCTCGAAACTTTGCGATCGTACGGATCGTTTATGGCTACTCTTCCATGGACCATCGATTCGTCGAGAGGGGAGAGGGAACGGTCCTCGGTTTTTCGCCCGGTTTTCCGACTGCCGCCGACCATCGAATCGAAAACAAATTTTATCGTGCTAGAAAGAGAGAGAGAGAGAGAGAGAGAGAGAGAGAGAGAGAGTAGAGAGTTCCGAGGGACACAAGGAGATCGAGCGGAACGAGATCGAGCTTCGGAGTCCTCTCTTCGATTGTCGCGGAAAAACCTCCGGATCGATACCTGGACTGGATCGAACGTCGAAATGAACGTGTCTATCGCAAAATAGAAGATTACAGCACGCGACAGTGATGGTAGAGGGTGCGGGGGTGGGCAGGGGTTGATATCGAAAGGGCACGAACGGGGGCCAGCCTGTTGTACGACTCGAAAATTCCGAGCGCGATCGCGAAAAGCGCTAATCTATCGGCCACGCACGAAAACTGCCGGGCGGCGGGGACCTGTTCGGAAAGCAATTTAAGGTAAATATTATTCCATCGGCGAACCGTCGATAATTTTTGATCGAATCGCTCGTTCGAGATTATTGGTATCCGGTCGGGTCGCATTGTGGCGGGCCGCGCGCGCGACGATTATCATATCGAAATAGTTCGTAACAGGTGCATTAATCGAGCTCGCCCGGATCCGGGCTGCGCCACGAGAGCCACGCTATGCCCACGGATTTTTCGAATATATTCCAGAGCCCATTCTAGCGGTTTCACCGATCAAGGGGCGCGGCTCCGTCGACCAGAAACTTTCCAACAATGTCAAAAGTTTGGACTTTTAGCTCGAGCTAGTCTCTCGGTCACGATTTTTGTAAACTTCATTGTCGCAGTCGTCGCGCGCAACGGGATAACGTGCAAAAGCCATAGAAAAATTATATTTTTAATTTCTTGCAAAATACAGAAGCCAAGTAAACGTTTATTTCCATTATTAACGCTAGAACCACCGAGCCCTAAATGACACTGATGTGCATTATAATAATAACAGGATTGAAGTAGGATTTCTATGAAGTATTCAATTAATTAATATCTTCCGTAAACAGAGATCGGCACAGTACGCGATATTTGTTCCAGAGATGTGAACGAATACAAGGTTGGAGAACAATTTTTGTGCGTGGGCGTGTTGGCTCCCGCAGCGCCTTGATTCCTTTATCGAGCGATAAGGCCGATCGACACGCGGGTCGACGGGTTCGATCGGGTCGCGTCGCGGCGCGGGCACATTTTTTCAGCAAAGCAAACAGGGAACAATCGCTGGAACGATCCAGGACGACGATGGAATTGGAAAGAGGGGCCCCGTGGCGTGCGGCGCGAAAGCGTTTGGAAATTTCCGAGGCCGCGAACGTGACTAGTTCGTATTGCTGGACGTCGAGCGCGTTCGAAGTGGATGCGGGTACGGGCTGAAACCGCGACTACAGGTGCAAACTGGCTGCGAGAGGGAAAGAGAGCCGATAGGGCAGGGAGAAAGAGAGGGACGCAGAGTTCGGCGTCGATGCCATTTTGCCGGGGCATCGATTGTAAACACGGGGGTTTATGTACGCGCGATGGATTCCCATCGACGAACGATGACGTTCGGTGGCGCGGTGAAGCGGGGAGAGGAGAGAAGGGAAAAGAGGGAGAGAGGTGGGGAGGAGGGGGAGGGGGGAGAAAAGTGAGAGAGTGGATGGAAGCTGGTAACGGCTGCGGTCGCGGAGGCGAATCGTGGATGGCACGGCTGCATCCGCGTCGAGTGTACATTACGCGAGCGCTGGTTTATCGTAAATAATTGCGCGGACCTTATTCGCGTTTTAGCGCATCGAAAATCGGTTCCATCCCATCGACACGCTGATGCTTTTCACGCTCTCCCTCGGGATACCCCGGAGCGATATCCGAAAACGAGCTTGTGACGGCTGGGAACCGAATCAGAGAGACAGAGAAGGGAAAAGAGAGTCGTCTTAAGTTTCTTCGAGGAATTGTTCGGTGAAACTGTCTAGCAGATGGTATCCTCGATGCTGGAATCGACGGGGGACAGTCTCACGGTGTTTCAAACGTGTTGGACGGTTCGAGACACGTGTATTCTGAAAGGAAATATACAGGGTGGGGTGGAAATCGAAGTACAACCGGGCGAGGAGTAAATAAATAATCTAAATATAAAAATAAATTTAAAAAGAGGAATAACAGTTTTTCCTTCGAGGCCTCGTTAATAACACACGTGTTCCCTGCATTTTCGTACTTCATTTTTGCGAAAACGAAAAAATGTTCTTCTTATTTCTGCTTGAATCACCCCCTGCCCGGTTGTACTGCGATTCCTGCCCCACCCAGTATGCAGGAAAAAATCGTTGAACGTTTTGTAAGTTAAGGTTTTTTTCGTGTATGGATTAGATGGATTAGTGTTCAGATGTGAGAGCTAATGATCGATCTTGATGTATTTGAATACGGTCCCACTGGGATATATCGCATTTGGCGCGGGTAAAAAGGTAACGATTCAACTATGCAGTTTCGGTTTCATTAAACTAATTACATTGATTGCATGGAACTTGATAACTGGTCGACAATCAATCGGTTCAAAGCAGCACACACAACGTGGCATGTGACCGTGCAAACGGGAAACCAGCGTTTCTACACGGAAAGATCCGTCAAAAACAGCGAATCATACTTCATGTTAATACGGTAATCCGTAGGCAGACATATGCGGATCTGTTTGTAAAAATTAGCTGTGACAATCCTAGGATAAATTGGAAACAGTCGGCAGTGATCGGTAGACGGTGGATCATTATGCAAAATAAAAATCTCCTACCTGAATTATAACAAACTGTAGCGAAATAGAAATTTATTTTCTTTCAATAATATGTTGAACACGTTGAATACAATACAACAGTATCATGAAACTCTTTTAATGCTTTTACCGTTTCAAATTACACTTACGCATTTTTGTCATAAATTGACAGTATTGAATAAAGTAGTCACGGTCAGAGGTGATCAGCATGTTCAGGATGACGTAGGAACAGGTAACTATGCTCAACAGACTGCATATTTTATGCATTTCTAGAAAGATTGAGAACATGAAATTTTAAATTGTAGGACAATTAAAAGAATTTAAATATGTCGATATATTATTTTTCTTGTATAAAAAGGTGAAGGGAAAAATAATATTCCATTTCTTGCAATAGATGCAGACAATTTTTATTTTGCATAAAGATTCGCAGTCTGCTATCAAGCACGCGTGGATCTCTGAACGAAGTAGAAACGATCAGCAACGATCAGTCCATTTCTATTCACTGACTTGGGCGTAAATCTTTCAAAAGCGAATTATCTCGGAGAAGAAGCTCGCTACGAAAAAGTTTTATCTCTATGCTCTCGATTCGCTTTTTATAGAATGACGGCTTGAATACAAATCCGCGACGAATTAAATATTAATGAACCAAGCGCGTCACGCGAGGATGGGGGGGAGGGGTAGGGGAGACATCGTCGCAATCTTTTCGTAGACGATTGGTCTTTGGCGTTTAGCGTGCAGCGGGTATCAGCGATCGAACAGCAAAGTCACGCGTCCCGGGCTCGATTCGCGGGTACGTTTTATACCCGGTTCGTTCGAGCACAATGCGCCAACAATGGAGAATAGAATCCGGACGGTCGCGGCCGCTCGGATTTAATAATGAAAATTTTCCACCGTTCTTCGGCGAACCGTGAAATTGAATTTATATGCCGGAGGACCGTTATTGGCGTTTAAGTATTATTGCTTGCCACAGCCTGTGCCCCGTTGCGTACGCGATTCTCGCTAGAATCGCGTCCAATCGCTCCCTTCTTCTTTCTCTCTTTTCATATAGGTAGATAAAACCGATAGAGTCGACTCGGTCAAGGAAACCTGTCCTCGGGATCGCGTATGACAGAGGCGACGAGCTTCTCCTACGCCGCAACTCGCGTGATTTTCTCTTCGACTAGCCTACCCCCCACCCCCAATCAAAATGCGGGAATAATGAGTAGACTGCGGATCTTTATGCAAAATAAAGAATATTTCTTTGATTGCAAGACACAGGGGCGAAATAAAAATTTCTTTAACCTTTAATTATTTTATTCAGCCAAAAACAACACGCTGGTGGCTTTAAATCTTTTTAACCCTTTGCACTCGAAGCCATTTTAACTCCAAAACGAAACATTTTTTCCGACCTTGAATATTTCCCTTCTATATATATGTTTCCATGCTATACATACGAAAATGGTGCAATTTACTCGTACGGTGCTGAAATATTTAGTAATTTATTAAATGCGAACTAATTTAATAATGTAAAAAATATTTTGAATAATAATACAGCAATTTTAGTGGCGCCCTACAGTCGCTATTCGAGTGCTAAGGGTTAATATGTGCACTGCTGTAAATTGCGCTTATCCATTTTTGTCTTACATGTATAAAACCCGCGGTTTAGTAATGAGTAAACACTGTCGACGGGATCGTGTCTGTGAAATGGTTGAGGTCAGGGTAACCCAATCAATTTATATTTTCTTGTGATTGAATTTAGAAGAACGTTGACCGATCGCTTTTCACCGAGCGGGTTAACGACGGCGTCCAAAAATCACGGGCGGCGTTCCTAGGATAGAAATCGGAAATTCTCCGCCGATAAAAGTGGCTCACACGCGATCGGCGTGTGCCGGGCATTCGTCCGGCGATGCGACCGCACGGTTGCGGTTCTCGCGAGCCTACGAGTCCGCGCGGCGCGCTCTCGTGGGATGTGCAGAACGAGGCGTCGCGGTTCAGGAATTTCAAAGTCGCGGCTCCGCATTCTCTCCGTGGCCGATGCACGTCGCGCGAATCGAATTTCGATGCGGACACGAAACGCCCCGAGTCGGAGCGAGATCGATCAGAGCGTTTCGGATCAATGCCGACTGCCGCTGCCGTCGTTCTCCTTACGAAATCTGCTCGCGAAACGAGGAAAACCGAGAACCGAATAAAACGCCGAGCTCACGCTCCCTCCTGCCCGCGTCGCGTTACTCGTCGCCAGCCACCGGGAAATGGTTTTTCGCTCTCCGTTTAACCCGCTGCCAGTCGGTTTTGCGTTAGGATTATGCTCGTGCCCCGGTGGAAAGAAGCGTCGATCCGAGCGCCGATAAAAGACGATTGAAAATATCTCTGGCTCGGTGTTTGCTTGTAGTGAAACGTGAATTCGTCAGAGAACCAAGTCCGAATTTAGCCTACTGTGGCCCGAATTACGGTGTTCCTGTCCCAGATGCTGGAACACGGTTCGAATAATGCATGCGTCAAGTATAAATAATGTTTTGCTAAATGATTCCACAGGAGAAAGACCAATGATTTATTTACTGCGGTGACATATTACGCGATCCTCAAAGATTCACAGGCGTGATCTATTTATGAAAACTTGTCGAATTCGCACTAATATATCTATTACTAATATACATTATTAGACTGCGGATTTCATGTATTTGCAATTAGAATGTGTAGATTGAACGAAAAGCAGTAAAAAGATTTAAATGACTTGAAGAGACTAGTATTATTTTGGTAGCACCAAAAATTATTTAAGAGGGAAAAAAATTGTTTAATCTAGGACCCCATTCTTGCAATTAATACAATTTTTATTTTGCACAAAGGTCCACGGTCTATTCATTACTTGTCCCGTCGAATAGAAATCATCTGTCGGTGAGTTCATCGCGGAGAATGAAGCGAGTGCAGGAGAACGACAACGGTCGCACGTATAGTCGCGGCGTAATGGACGCTTCAATTCCAAAGGGGAGTAGATTGCAATTATTCGCGGAGCGTCGAATCGCGGTCGCGAGGCCGCGAACCCGCCGTCAAACGGTCGCGTTAAAAATCCCGGAATTCAATTAAACGCAGCCCGCAATCCGGAATTGAAATCTTGAAATTTCATATTCGCCGCGGAACGAGCCTCGGCCTAGACCGGACCGCGAATTCGGGAAAGCACTCATCGATTTTCGGATTACCCACCCGAGGGAGAGCGAGCATGCACGCGAGAGAGCGAGCGAGTACGCGTCCGAAGTAGTCTCGTGTGGCCTACGTCAGCTGCTCCAGGTAACCGGTTATTGTTTTCGCGTTTGACGCATCGAGAATCCTTTTCGGAGACACACACACGACCGCCGAAATCACGGCAATCGCGAGCGACGTCATTCACCGGCGCTGACCCATATTAAAATCTCGTCGGACCCGTTCGGGTATGCTCGTTCGCCGACTCGCGGATCGAAAAGGACGGGGTCAAGTATTTCGAGTCGTCACGCGACTCGTGCACAGGTTCTCGTAACGTCGATTACACGGGCCAACTATTTTTCGCCGAGTTTTCGCCCAAGATAGATTCCCGTGTAAAGAGTTTACAGTGTCATGGAGATACACAACAAAAATAAAGGACAGTGCAATAAGCATTACAGACATCGTAGCTTCCTCGACAAACAGAGACATCCCTTAATTTAAACGAACAATGCAGATCTGTCAGGTATTTTTTTTTTGCATCCTATTAAAAAGGAAGAGCCCTTTCAGAGCAAGTACAGTGTTTACTTTATATATGTGCCAAATGCCTATCCTATAAAAGTCACAGAACTTCCCCCACTATACCCCGTGAGGGGCCAAGGAGATTGAGAGTGTAAGGTCGCGTGGATCAAAGAATCTCCTGGCCGATACATGTCCGTGACTAGACCAGTGTTTTGGACATATATCGAGTAAACACTGTGTATATAGTTTTATAGGCACATTCTGTGTGTTTACCTAGTTCAAAATCACTTTTCAGACACAAAAATTAGAAAAAAATCGAGATTTATCGACAATGTGAATTCCTGTAGTAACACGTATGTCTACTGAAGCTTCTCTCGAAATTTGATGTCCATCAGACAAGTAGATCTTCAAACATCCTGTCACCCAACGAAGTTTCGAGAAAGATCAATACCTTCGTCATTTACACGAATTGAAATAAATCCGTCCGCAGGCACGGTCTTAAAGGCGCGCAGTTAAAAATATCAATTCTTTGAGAAAGTTCTGAACCAGGATACTCGCTTAAGGGCGCGATAATCGTCGGGTAATAATTTGTACGACGAGAGCATTCGAGGTTGTGGAGAGATTGCGGGAAGAAAGTCCCGCGGAAGGAACCCGTCACTCTCTAACGACGGTATAACTTGGACTTTATCTTCGCGTAATTTTCCAGCCGTACATCTTCGCGCGGTTTTTACGGGTCGTCTTAATGCACGGGAGGACTCGCCGGCTAATTGCACGGCGTGGCCGACGATTGCGAAAGTTCCTCGCGAGCGGCGAGCAAGAAAGTCGTGCGCGCGCCCTGGTAAGAGCGGCTAATTGAAGCGCAATTAACAGCGCTAAGACCCCGAGTGCTGATTAGGGTGGCGTGTCACCTGGCGTCGGCGTCGGCGTCCTCGTCACCGACGCCCATACTTCGTCACCCGTTACCCCGTTCTACAGAACCCTTTTCTAATCTCGCGTTTTCACCTCGGAAACACTCCGGACTTCTCTCCACAACCGGGTTTTCCAGATGTAGATCCTCGGCTTCGATTTTAATCGATATCCGTGAAATGCTGTAGAAGGAATCAGGAACACCGTGGGAAAGATTCAATGATAAAAAAAAAAAACATGGGTGCTCGATCGATAGAGCAATCTCCTGGGCGCGATGCTAATTGAAGGATGCAGAAAAATATTCCTCACGGTAAACCGAACGTAAAGCGCTAAAGGTCGATGGAAACGTGAAAATAAATTCGGTGGATTTAATTTGCGAAGAAGTGGGGGAGGGGTTGGGTTCGCGAAGTGAAAAGATCGCGGGAGAGCAAGCACGGAACGCACTAAACTCTCCTGCGTTCTTCTCCGTTACGTAAAAGCTCTTTAAACGGGTCTGAGAGTACTATTAGCGTTAAAAGCCAGTTACGAGCGCGGCAGCGGCACCGTTCGACCGGACTTATCCGGCTCGGAGCGAAAACAAGATACGAGAGAGTGCTCTCCTCGGACGGTCGAATGGGTCTGTCGGTTGTGGGTACGTACCCTACGTACTCGCGCCGGGTTAAAATTTCAAAGAGGCGTGAGGGGCGTCTGGTTTCGTCTCGGTTTCCCCGGAACAAATTTACGCGGCCGCGACGCGACGCGACGCGACGCGGCGCAACGTCGACGACGTTCAATGGCCCGGGCCTCTTTGGATCCTCGCCACGAAAGTCGTTGAAACGTCGTAGTTTCCTAGTCGTCGGGGGCAGACGGCGCGCGAGCGAGCGCCCCGTTCCACGAGTTGAATTTACTCGGCCGCCGCGCGCCGGGGGAGATAGAGAGACTCCAGTCGAGATATCGGCCGCGAGACGTACGGGGCCACGGGTGAAGCTACTTATTTAGAATATTGCCGGCATGCATTTGCATAAATTTAGCGCAGACCCGCCGGCGTTACCCGGCACGACCCACTCCAACCCCTGCCTCCGCGTCCTCTATCTCTCTCTCTCTCTCTCTCTCTCTCCCTCTCTGTCTCGTTCCTCGTTATAGACCCGTGGAGACCCTCTTAAGAGCGAGAGATAGGCGCGCGAACCCCTGAACTCCGCCTCTCTGACCTACGCTACACGCCGCAATTTATCGACACCCACGCGCGAGACCGGTCGTACGGTCCCGTTTCTTACGACCGAATGCCAAATGGCCACTCAGACGGCCCTGTTCACCTAACCCGAACCGCACCACCACCACCAACCCTTCGCCAGAGTGCCACCGTTTCTCAACGGAGCCACGACCCCTTCCGATTCAATCTGCGTACCGGCTAAAGGACAGCACCCTCTCGACCTCGGGATCGTTTCTTAGATTGGACCGGCGTGTACCTCGACCGGGGACAATGTTTGCCTTGACAGTGGCGGAACTGAGCTGTCTGGCCCGACGCACTTCATCCACTTTTTGGTGCATAGGATGTGACCCTCGGTCGTAGTAGCAGAGTTTGTAGCGATAGCTAGGAACAGGTGGATTTACAGTTTGGACGTCCGAAAAACTGTTAAATATATTAATCCAGTGGAAAAATAATTTGAAAAAATATTAGATCTCTTTAGCGAGACATCTGTTAACTTACAATACGAATATTGCATAAATCTCCGCACGAAGAGGAAATCATAAATGTTGTCTCTTCGTTTAATACGAATTCATACGCCGGAGGGGGATTCGTTGACTGGTCAGGTCTCCCTAGTTATGGAAAATAGTTTTGATCAATAACAGATTACATTAACATCCCTAACCTCATACAAGATCCATCATATAAAAAGAAACTGACAACTGGCCGGTGTCCTAGAAGGGTTGGAAAGTTTCATGGTGACTCTGGAAGGTTATCCATCGAGGTTTAATTGTATTGTGTATATACGCGAGAGAGGGGGGGGGGGCGTCGCTAAAAACCGCCCTCGTAGGAAGAGATGATGTTGGTTACCGCGAGCAACGGTGCTCGGTGCGTGGGGGTGTTGGTGTACGGGGGTGCGTATCGGGGAAAGGTAGCGAACAGGCGCGCGAATAATCGCGGATTTAACGGGGTGCGCGTCTCACGGATTTTCGGGGCCGCTGCCGGCGGTACGCATGCATATTCAAATTGAATTATCCGCCCTACCAGACGCGTTGATTCGAAATCGTTCGACGACTCGATCTCGACGCTGCCGCCGCGCCGCACTCCTACCCGCTGCCAGGGTGCGCGCCTCTGCGATGCAGTCGGTCGTGCGTTACCCGGTGCACCGAAACCGGCGCGCATCCTCGCCATTGTCCCCGGAAACCGCTTGGACTTTCTCGACTAATGGAAATTCTCCGCGAGAAGTTGGTTAAACGCGGTCGCTTTGCATACGTATCGAACCGGAGCCGCGCAATTCCACGGGACCTGCCTATTCGCGATCCTGAGCCCTTCCGAGCCCTACCATGGACACGGCTCTCGCCTTTCACGCATAGTGTTGGAATGTTCAAATTATGCGCCATTCCAGAAAATTCGTGGACCTTCTTTCGTTCTAGTTTCTTTTGTTTTTGACCGCTGTATTCAGAGAGTGTGTGTCTTTTTCGTTTGTCTCTTGTACGACGCGCGCGTATTTATTTTTCTTTATATGTATCCAATATGTAAAACTAACATTATTCAAAATAAAACTAACAGGTTATGGGCCCAGGAGACCCTGAAGACTCAAAGTCAGGTAGTACATATGAGTAATTAAATGTGCGAATAGTGACCGAAAAAAAAAGTAAGGTTATCCTACGTGCCACGTGTTCGACAAAAAGAATCGAAAATGAATATTGCTAAGGTAGACCAAGTTCAGAAATTAAATTCTGCAAATTACGATACATGGAAAATCCAAATGAAGAGCATACTTCGCTACAATGGATTATGGGGGTACGTAGATGGAAGCGTTACAAAACCTGCAGAGAACTACCAGGCATGGACTATAAACGATGAGAAAGCTCTGGATTCGATTATCCTCAGCGTACAACCTGACCAATACAACTATGTCAAAAGGGCAGAAACCTCTGCAGATGCATGGCAAGTATTGAAAGAAAAATATGAATCTAAAAGCCCAATGAGGCAATGCGTTTTGTTTAAGCAGTTGTACCGTCTAAAGAAAGCTTCAAATCAAAGCATGACACAGTTCATAAATGAATTTATGAACATAGCGGAACAACTAGAGGAATGTGAGCTAAAATTGCCAGAAAATCTATTATCTATTTGGTTGTTGAATTCATTACCTCATGAATATGAAACTTTGTGTATAGCAATTGAATCAAGAGAGCAAATGCCACCCTTAGAAGAATTAAGAAACAAGATACTCGAAGAGGAGTCAAGACGAGCTGAGAATACAAGGGAACACGAAGGAGGCGCAGAAGAAGCACTACTGTCGAGTAGAGGTAATTCATATAAGAAAGGTACGCACAAAAGCACTACACACAATGAACAAGGAAAGAAGTTTGAAGTTAAGTGTTTTACATGTGGTAAAGTAGGACACATTGCTAGAAATTGCAGATCAAAAGCAAAATTAGGAAATAAGAGAATGACACAGGATGCATTTACAGCCACTGCTTTCAGCACTACCACACGAAGAGCAGGAGTTTGGTGCTTGGATAGCGGAGCAAGTACACATATGTGCTACGATGAAAAGAAGTTCCACAATCTGGACAACAATGAGAAAACGAGAATTTATACAGCAGCAGAAGATAGCATTAATTCGCAGGGACAGGGAGAAATAAACATAAATATAAAAACTCCCAAAGAAACAAAAAGTATCAAATTACAGCAAGCAATGTATGTTCCAGAATTTAAAAGCAACTTATTATCTGTGTCGAGTATTACAAGCAATGGATATTCTGTGGTGTTTTATGAAAATCATGCACTCGTGAGACGCAAAGATGGATCAACAGTAATGAAAGCAACGATGGAAGATGGCTTGTATGTGATAAAAGAACAGCAAGTGCAATCGGCTATGATCTCTCAACAGTGCAATAAGAATCTAATGAAATGGCATCAAAGAATGGGCCACTTGAATTTCGAGGATTTAAGAAAACTTAAAAAGAAAGAAATTGTAGATGGACTGAGAGACGAATTGTGTTTGAAAAATGAAAACCCAGTATGTGAAGTATGCATGAAGGCAAAAATTCATCAGCAACCTTTCAGGCAATCAACAAGAAGAGAAAACGACGTCTTAGATTTAATACATACCGATATTTGTGGGCCATTTAAAACCTGTTCGCTAGGGGGAGCGAAATACTTTGCAACCTTTATTGACGACAAAAGTAGATACATTGAGGTAGCAATTTTGAAGAAAAAGTCTGACATCTTCGAAGCATTTAAAGAGTATAAAGCTCGCGTTGAAAAGCAGACAGGGCGTCAAATAAAGAAGATTCGAAGTGACAATGCCAAAGAATACCTATCTCGCAATTTCAATGAGTTTTTAAAACAAGAAGGTATTCAAAGAGAGTTGAGTGTGGAATACACACCGCAACAAAACGGCGTGGCTGAGCGCGCAAATCAGACGCTAGTAGAAATGGCGCGTTGTATGTTGTTGCAATCTAATTTACCATACGAGTTGTGGGCTGAGGCGGTGTGCGCAGCCGCATACATTAGGAATAGATGCCCAACCAAGGCGTTAAACGATGCAACTCCTATTGAAATATGGACCAAAAGGAAGCCATACGTAGGATATTTTAGAACATTCGGAAGCCGAACTATTGCACTCAATAAAAATAACAGAGGAAACAAGTTCGCAGCAAGAGGAGAAGAATACATTTTAGTCGGATATTCTCAGGAAGCAAAAGCTTATAGATTATGGAAAAAGGGAACAAACCAAGTAGTGAAACGAAGAGATGTACGTTTCATAGAAGAAATTCCAGAATCAACGAACTTCGAAAAGGAGAAGCAACCAGAATCTGAACTGGAACATTTGACCTACGATATGATTGAGAATTCGAAAGAGCCCATGTATGAGGACCTGGACAAGGAAGAAGAGCAGCATGAAATGATAAATGAAGACTACTATAAAGATGATCCTGAAGATTCTCAAGAAGAAGAGGAAGAAACAGCAAGAGAAGAACAGGAAATTAACCAAATGTTGGAACCTACCCCACGAAACAGAGGTTGCGGACGACCGAAATTGGAAAGAACCGGACGGCGTGGTAGACCGCGAAAATTGTATCATAGCGCTAATGTTGCAAAATGTCACGAATGCAAAGTACCGAAAACGGTTGAGGAGGCGATGCGCTCGTCAGAAAAATCATTCTGACTAGAAGCTATGGAGTCTGAGTTCAACACTCTAAAGGGCAACAATACCTGGAGTTTGGTAAGTAGACCGTCGAATAAAAAGGTTATAAAGAATAAATGGGTTTACAGGATAAAGCGAAACCAGGATGGAAGTATTCAAAAATTTAAAGCCAGGTTAGTTGCACGCGGAGACCAACAAATACCAGGACAGGATTATGACGAGACGTTTGCGCCTGTAGCAAGATTTGAGATGTTGAGAGCACTTTTGGCTATAAGTGTTGAAAATGAAATGTTTGTCCATCATATGGATGTCGTTTCGGCCTATACGCAGGCTGAGTTGTCCGATGAGATATACATGGAACAGCCAATATTATTTGTAAGGAAAGGACAAGAAGATAAAGTATGTAAGTTACAGAAATCATTGTATGGATTAAAACAGGCAGGTCGCGAATGGTATAGTAAATTAAATAAGTATATGATAAGTATTAACTTTATTAAGTCCGAAATAAATCCGTGTGTATACGTTGATAACTCAAATGGAAGTGATGTTATAATAATAATCTACGTAGACGACTTGCTAATAGCCTCTGCTGATTTTAAGAAGTTAAAAGTTGTAAAAGACTTACTAAAGAAGCAATTCGCCATGAATGATTTAGGGCCAGTATCAAATATCTTAGGCATTCGCGTTGAAAGACAAGGTCAAAAGGGTAAGATAAAGTTAAATCAAAGTTTGTATATAGAAGATTTACTTGAGCGATTTAATATGAAAAATTGTAAAACTGCGAATACACCTCTAGAAGCTAATGTGAACCAACAGGTAAAAGATTTGAAACCACCAACAGATTCGGAAATCGACGAAATGAAAGAAAAACCATATCGGCAATTAGTGGGAAGCTTATTGTATTTAGCCAATACAACTAGACCAGATATAATGTTTGCGGTAAATTTTCTATGTCGTTTTTGCGAAAACTCAAGAATTATACACTGGAAAATGGCAAAGCACGTATTAAGATATCTGCGAGGGACATGTGATTATAGTATTAAGTACGAAAAGACAAATAAGTTATTACAAGCGTATGTAGATTCTGATTGGGGTGGAAATCTTGAGGATAGACATTCGAGTTCCGGATTTGTGACGTTTTTGGGTGGAGCACCGATAAGCTGGGCGACGAAAAAGCAAAAATGTGTCGCGCTTTCCACCATGGAATCGGAATACATAGCCCTCTCGGAAGTAACGAAAGAGATTGTATACTTGCGAGAGTTATTGAAGCATATGAAGCAGTCCAAATTTGTTTCCAAAGAGACACAAGTATATTGCGACAATCAAAGTGCAATCGCGTTGTGTACGAATAATATATATCATGCTAGAAGTAAACACATCGACATACGATTTCATTTTTCTAGAGAGGCCCAGGAACAAGGGCATATTAAGGTTGAATATAAACCTACGAATGACATGGCAGCTGATATACTGACGAAATCACTGCCAAAACTGAAACATGTAAAATGCGTTGAATTGTTGAAACTATGTAATTGAGAGCTTAAAGCTTATTTGTAAGACATGTACCTTGCGAATAGAATTATTCTGCGTCGGCCCACGAATTAGGGGGAGTGTTGGAATGTTCAAATTATGCGCCATTCCAGAAAATTCGTGGACCTTCTTTCGTTCTAGTTTCTTTTGTTTTTGACCGCTGTATTCAGAGAGTGTGTGTCTTTTTCGTTTGTCTCTTGTACGACGCGCGCGTATTTATTTTTCTTTATATGTATCCAATATGTAAAACTAACATTATTCAAAATAAAACTAACACATAGGTCCACGCCGGATAGCATTCGAATACTTGCCCAGAAAAAGTCCTTCCTTTCAAAGCTTCTGCATCGAGACGTTATACGTACACGTTTAGAACACACGAACGTTTGTACGTTTTTACGCAGAATTTGATACTCTGTCTTCAACCGTTATACCAAAGCTCAGAATGTTCTCTAACGTTGAACAACATTGTGGTTGTACTATAAATCACTCTACAATTATCCAAAGAAATCAAAATGTATAGGAATTTTGCCACGTTCCAGTACGATCTCCCAAACAATTTTAGAAACGAATTAGCTACCGCGTCGTGTCGAAGTATTGACATAAAGGCGAATTTCAGGACCGTTTTCGCGCAGCTCCTTCATCTCGCTGGAGTGAGAGACGTTTCGAGCGAGACCGGCGGTGTTTTTGACGGAAAAACAGGCCGATGGAAATTCGATTCGTAGTCGTCGGCGTCGGGTGGCACTTGGCCGGGTATCGACCGTCCGTGGGCGAGGAATGGTCCAGGAATAAATCACGGAATCAATTCCGATACGTAACCCGTGCCGCCATAAATAAAATGCGCTAGATATCGTAGATCGGCGGCGGCCGGTACACGGAAGAACACAGGGGTGTGGGAAACAAATGACAGCACATAAGCGCAGCAAACGTTGGAGGGACGGGAATGAAGAGAGGCTTTTCAAAAGTTGCTCTCTCTCTCTCTCGCTGTGTGCCGCCGTCGACACGAGTTGCGCCGCGGCAAATCTGAAATTCAAAGCGTCATCTCTCTCTCTCTCTCTCTCTCTCTCTCTTCCTCGACGGCCACCGATAAGAGGCTCGCGGAGCCCACGGCGCAAAAATACACATTAGCGGATTTGAAATTTAGATCCGGAGGGAGGGTCGGTCATCCAGGCGAAATCGAGCACCACTTCTCAAAAAGCGGGGGCCGATTTACGGTGGTTTCTTCCACCCGGGACAGCCTAACGAGCCTCTCGAAACGCACGGAAACATAGATCTCCGCCCGGAAAAGAAACTCCTCGAGACGGCCGACGTCGAGACGACGACGTTCCTTTTTACCCTCCACCTCCTTTTTCGTGTTATATACCCTCCTCGCCTTTCTCTCTTTTCCTTGCTTACACCGGCCTTCGATAAATCCGTCGCACACGCGTCGGCGTAGGCGACTCGCCTAAACGCGGCCGTGGTCGCACCACGGCTCGTACTTACTTGTCATGTATGTGATGTACTGCGAGTCGCTGATGTTTCCTGAAAGAAGCTGATTGAGTCGAGTCGTGTGGCGTCGCGCGGAACGCCTCGTGGGCATCCGAAACCCGATTTCGCTCGAGTACTGCGGTCCTTGCTTGTTCATTGCTCTTAATCCACGGAATGTTAATTACAATCTTCTCCCGACTCGATTTTATGGAAGACGTTCGGCGAACGTCGGTTTTACAAACGGTAACATCGTCGCAATGTAGATAGCATGTGATCTTAGTTAGTCTTAGTGGATCTAGTCATCGAATAGACGAAGTGACAATAGTACAGACTTCACAAAACCTTGAAAATACCCAGTGGAATATATAAAACCATAACAATTTCATAGCGAACGAGCTTCTCATCCCAGAGACTCCATCCATATCACGAGCCAAAATGAATAAAAATGATTTCCCCCCGGCGTGAAATACCAAAGTAGGCGTGTCTATTCTAAGTAGGCGTGGCCTCCGTGCTCCGAAGGTTGTCCAGAGCCAACAGTAAGAGCCACGGAATCGCTCGCGGGAAGCATCGTCGACGTTCTCGTGGTTCGTTAACGACTGCGTCGATGCGACGTCGATACGGCACTCTCCCGAGCGTCCCGACGCACCGCCGTCGTCGTCGGATGTAAATGAACTTCGCGGAACAATCTTGCCGTAACTCGGCGTATAATAACGCAAGCCGGGGGTATCGGATTTCCTGCTCTATCTCCGAGTTCGTGCCAGCGGTCTCTCCGAGCACACGCGCGCGCGCGCGACACGAAGAGAGAACGCGCGCGAACGAACAAGCGAGCGAGCGGGAACACACAACCCCCTTAACCGTCCCGATCTTTCTCCCCTGACATCGACCTATTAGTTGAATGTTTCACCGATTTTTTTTCTTCGGCCGAGATAGGGCAGCTCCTCGATAACTCTCGGATCGAGGCCGCGCGCCCTCGACATTTTTCTTCGCGAACAGCCGCCCATGCATCTTCCCGCCTCTGAAAAATCCCCTGCCCTCGACGGCCATCGGCTTTGCCTGTCCCCGAGCCTGTCGATTTAAAGGCTCCACCGCGAACAACGCGGTGCTCTACGTTTCACGGCCGTGGATTATATCCCTGCCGCCAAACGCATGCCACTATCCTTAACTCTCGCTATACATTGGCACGATGTGCTGTGATACGCGGTCGCAGTCGGTGCTAAGTAAATTTTATTCCAGTTCTTTGTATACTGGGTGTGGGCTAGAATTACTTCAGACGTGATAATACAGGGTGTTCGACTACAGGTGGGAGAAAATTTTAGGGGTGGTTCTCCATGACAATACAAAGCGAAAACAAAGAATACAAAATTTCAGTTTAGGCTTCATTTTTCAGATATTGACAATTCAAGATCCGCCTAAAATGCGGCAACCCTACCAACACAGGTGTACGTTGAGTACGTCATAGAGGCGCGCGACAGTCGCGTAAACAAATATGTGCGTTCTTGTGAATACTTGCACTTGCGAGGATTTCATTCAATATTTATGAACACAATGGATATATGCAAACCATTTTATAGTAATCACGAATAAATTACTTATATGAGCCTGATTGTAAAGTGAAGAGCCATTGATCCTTTCTACTCAATAATTTCATGGAGAACCACCCTCAAAATTTTCTCCCACCTGTAGTCGAACACCTTGTATATCCCACATACATGACCTCACTTGAGTGACTTGCCCACTCTTGATCTGACGATTTTATTTTAATAAGACTTGCATATATTTCTTACATTTAAGATTATCTCACTTGTAACTGAACCATCTTCCAAAGAAATTTGTGAAGTTAATGCGCCTTGTGTTCCTTTCTATTATATTATATATTTGCCATTGCATCAATCTAATAACAAGGGACAAATGGACAAGTAAAATAAATTCAGGAAGAAGTAGAAAGGATGAACGAATGTTCGGTATGAATTTCCCAAAGAGAACTTTCGCAACGTGGAAAAAGTGAATAAGACGATTGTTGGACGAATGTGGAGCGTTTAGAGCACTCTATCGGGTCGCGCATGAGAAACAGCGGTCAGTGACCGTGTCGCACATAATCGAGACGAGTGGGTAGACCACCGACAAGCCACGGAACAACAGCCTGGGACGACGCTGAAAGCTTGGAATCTGTCGCGACCGATTCGGAATTCCTACGACCGTGTCGGAGAGGAAGAAGACGCGAGAGGAAGAACCGGCGAGCAGATATTTAAACGGACCACGGTATCGCCGCCATTACCGCGAAAGCACGTCGACATCGCGGTCGACGATCCGCACGTAACATAGCTGACCTATATACCGACCACGAGGAGCGTGCCAAAGAGAGAGATTCGTATCGCGATCACGGTTGCGAGCGCGAGAGCTCGAGCGTGTGGCCCGAGCTACTTTCGCCGTGCCGGGCGATTCCACCGATTCGACGACCGTACACTCTCTCGGAGCCCCCATTTATTTTTCATCGAGACCACCCACCGACGCACGGCTGCATCGAATTTGACACCGTACAACTCTTCTTCCTCTTTTATGTTGTCTCTGCTCAGTCGCGTTCTAAATTAAATGTACAGCGTCGATCATGAACAGAGGAGACTCAAGATTTTTTGGGGGTCGTGGAATTCCTCGCTTGCTAGGATGGGAAACCACCCCCATAGAAATTCATTGTTAACTGCTAGAACTGCTGGAATAAGTCTAAATGTTCACTCGCTTTTGATTTCTTTTACGATTACTGAAATTAAAATGGTTGTATACACTTCTTCCGAATGCAGACAATTTTTATTCTGCGTATATATTCCCGGAATAGTGATCAAAATTCTATGTATAAATTCAATCTTGTGATTATTATAAAGGTATACGTGTAAATCTTGTTTGGTATCTGGTAGTTTTAGTGTTAATAGCCAAGAAAATATCCACTTGAATACTTGTAGAGATTTCTAGAGACCATCGACTAATCCCGAGGCTGATTGTTTATTTAACAAATCAGATGTAATGTTAATAAAGTCTGCGCCCAGTTCAGAGTAGCATGATCGAGTATAAGATTCCGAATAGAGACCTAATTTCAGCTTATTTCATGTGACAACCATTCCACCCATTTTATAGAAATGGCCCACTCCGGCTCCCTCTCTTCCTCTTCTTCTCCTACCGGTTTTTGTTCAGCTCCTCGCTGCGTTTGCTACGAAGCAACGCTGAATACGTCGACTCCTCTCTCGCTCTTTCTCTCCCCGCCAAGAGGGAAATGCTTTCTCGCCAAAGGTAGAACGCTGTATCTCCGTGAATCGCCGCATTTAAACTCTGATTTATACCGTGAACCGTCACAACCTCTTTAAGAGCCGCGCTCGAACTCTTCTCCACTCCTTCGTTGTATAATACAGTGAAATATCGAGGCTCGTTTAGTCCCCGTTGCATCGCGTCCTCGTAATTTATTGCCACTGTCCGTACGTAACGTCTCCTCCCAACGTTCAAAAAAGCTTCCGCGGCATTCTGTAAGGCGCGTCTGCGAATGATCGATGCGTTTTCGGCGATAAAGTGCGGGACGACAAAGCGCATTCATCTGTGAACTCGCGTCTCGAAAAATCGAACTCGCAGAAATTATTTAGCGATCGCTGGAATTCGAGTAGACACGTTAATTAATTTTCAAGTTTGTGCGGACGAGTAGCATTCGATCCGTGTCACTCGTGGTCAGTGACCATCAATGACCGTCATCTTTCAAGACCAAGAGAATTATTTAGGTTTGTGTGAAAATAATGGTCGAGTTGGAAGGACACAACTTGAATCTTGGGCACCAGTAGGAAAATTCTTTCTACGCAGATAGTTTTAGATACATTGTCACCTTCGACGTGACCATCGTTAGTCGTGGTCAGTGACGGTCAATGACCATCATGGTTCAAGATCAAGTAAAACTATTACGCGATCCCCGAAAGCTTTTAAATCCCAACTCGCCGGCGCGCCTAATTAAAAACTCGCGACTCGAACTTCCCCCAGGGGAACAGCACGGCGTGTAAACGCCAAATTTTTCTGCGCGCGGAAATAATGCACCGTTGTTAAACGCGTTGATTCTGACCGTAGCGTGGGTACTCTCTTTTTTCCCGGAGTTTAAACTCTGGGTACGCGTTAATGATTGAGTCCCGCGCAAAATTATTATTTTCTGGGGGCTTGGCGATCGTCGGTAACGGGAAATCAGAGGAGAGGCCGGAGTGTATCGGCGATTAAAGATTAACGAACGGTTAAGTGGCGAGCGCGCGGAGGATTCGTAAAAGCGAGTGCGGAGGGTGATCGCGGGAACAAGCGCGGGCTAACTGCCGGACGCTTGTATAATCGAGGCGGTGAAAAAGGATCGAGAGCGTTCCGCCCGGGGTCCAGTCATGTTTTCGAACGACACGGAATAATTCACGGGGAAACTGGCAACGGCGGCTACGTTACGATTCGTCGGGGCATTCGCGGCAATAATTAACGGCGCTCTCGAGCGAAGCGTAAATAAAAGTTCGGCGAGGGCACAGCGCAGCGGGATCGATCGGGCTAGCTGGCGTGCGGGTGAACGAGATCCGCTTGTAATTTTTATTATCGGCCCGGTCGTGATATTTTCAATCTTTACAGCCGTACACGAGAGAGAGAGAGAGAGAGAGAGAGAGAGAGAGAAAGAGAGAGAGAGAGCGTGGGAGCGAGAGAGAGTATATGTTGGCAGGTCGAGCGGAATCGCCACGCGGACGCGCCGAGAGGATGACGCGCGAGTAGCAGGCAGAAAACGGTGTGTGTACCGTGAGCAGGCGGTTCCGCGCCGCGAGAACCAACGATTTCGATTAAATTTTGCCGCGGCTCGGCGCGGTCCCGATGGAAAATAAATGGCCGGACGAGGAAAGGAAAGGGAATCGATAGCCCCGAACCGGATTAATTTCGTGGAATCGCGGGCGCGAGCCCGAAATCACGTTTAACGTCCGGCTGTCCGGCCGCTTCGAACGGTTTGGCTGCGGGTGGACGCGGTCAAGAGGATGGGTTTCTCATGGGGGATCGTGATCTACGGCATTGGCGTGGACACCGGAAACACGAGGCAGCTTGCACAAATTCGTGACTTTGCGGCGCTCCTGGCCCCGATGCAATTGCTCTTAAACCCTCTCACCCCCCCCGTTCTCTTTCCACCTCTATACCTTCTCCACCTTTTCTACGTCCTCCTTCTCTTCTCGTCTTCTACTCCCATCGGCCGTCTGCGTTATTATTTGGAAAACTACTTCGGACCGATTCCAGCCACCTAGACGATAAAATGCCGCGTATCGTTCGAACGAGTATCGATCCGCGAGTGTCGTCGAAAGTCCCTGTCTCGCCGATTCTACGACTGACGTTCACCTTTATTCCCATTCCCTCTCGATGCCACGGATGCTTTATGATAGTCTATTCTTCTCGCATATTTCCCGCCACCGTTTCGATAGACTGCCACCAACAAATAAATAAATAAATTGATATCGTTCCGCAGAGGCGGGGGGAGAAGCTCGATGCGCCCGGCCAATCGATACCAGAACTATTTTTGATATTTATGCTCCCGAGGTGACGATTCCGCTGGCTTCGAGACTGCGTTGAAGCGATTTGTTGCTGTGATCCTCTAGGAAGATACGGGAGCAAGCGTCTCTGACTTTGTTGGTGGACTGCGAAGTTGATATTTCAGACATTTCAGCGAATCGGAATAAAAGTAGTAGGTACATATTACTTGTAGTACGTTTTTTTTTTATTTTAAGATGTTTGTTAAGGGCAGATAAAAATAGGGAATCTGCAGATCTCAGTCCAAGAGAAATATTGAGATCAACATTACCAGTGGATTTCTCAAATACTGCACAAGATATTCGAGTGAATCAACGTGCAAATAGTAAATGTATCATGTCTTTACTCTGCATATTTTTGTCAGAATTTTAGGTTATTCGTTAAGGGTGGGAAAAATGATCAACAGAAAATGAAGAAGGTCGTATGCGACGGAAATAACTTACAGAAGTTATCGTCTTTTCAAGAGTGTTCGAATGTTATTGCGAGTGAGTGTACATACGAAAGCGCAGCACAGAGACCGATAGCCGTAGCTTATCAGCAGCCAGGATTTCGGAAGACTTGGCACAAGATCGCGGCAAGGCAAGATTCACAGTGGGAATGCTCGCGTCCGTGGCAGGGTAGGGTTAAAGTTGGTGGGCGGAGGGTCTCGAAGACCGATGCGCTGGCATTGTGAAAACAATGGGCACACTTTTGGGAACGTGACCGCCGCGCCGAGTCTTTGGGGGGCCTGGTCTCGTCTGATCGCTCGCTCCCTCGCGAGCGAGCCAATGAGCTAGGAAAAGGGAGCGAGAGGGAAGGGGAAGGTTCGGGTAAGGGATCGTGATTTCAATAGTCGACACCGCCGCTGTCGTCGTCGGCAGTTCCGTAGCCCCGAATAGCCTATCTGCTCTATACCGGACCGCTAAGAGGGCGGAATTGATTAAATAATTGGCCCCTTAGATTGGGAGGCTAGTTTCTGGAATGAATACGCTGGCTCTCGGCCAAGGCTCGTTCGAGCTGTCGAGGATCGGTAGGAGGAAGAAGGGCGGAAGGGGTTGAAAACCACTCCTTCGCACGAAGTACCTCGCGCGACCACCACGAGAACACCGCCGCTACGTGGCTCGATAGCCCGCCGAACGTCGCACGGGAGAACAGGGGCGACCCGGAGAACGAAATAGACAGAGAGAATGAAATAGAGGGAGCAAGAGAGAGAATCGACCGAGAGTGGCTGCAGGTCCCTGGCCTACGCGATGTTCGACCGGCCCCGAGCTCGATCGGACGACTCGAAACTGGCGACCGTTAAACGTTTCGATTCTTTTGCCGACCCGTATCCGACCTGCCAATGCCACGTCATCGAACGTATTTCACCGGGCGGACGAGCCACGTTAATTAACGTACCTTTATGCGACCGGAGTCCGCGAGGTCGATCGTAGTTTTTTGCTATCACGAAAAACGGCCCAGGCACGGTGGTGTGCCCGGTCGAACGCGTTTCCACCGATAACGCGGGCCTGCGAATTTTCCGCGCGTTCGAGCCGCGCCCACGCCTCCTCCCCCGTTTCGTTTATCGTAACGAGATAAGATAGGCGAGTAGTCGAGCGTTTCAACTACGACCCCAAACCCGTTGCGCGAAATCGAATTATCACGACCCCCTACGGTGTGTGCGTCGTCTGTACGTGAGTCTTCGTACGCTCTCCTATTTTTCTTTTTTCTTCGTTTCATTTAATGGGCGTCGACGTCGCGTGTCGTCGTTCGCGTAAAGAAACGCGACCGCCGCTCCAGTGGGTGGGTTCACCCGGGCAGGAAGCTTTCCGAGTAACTCGAAACAAGGCTCTCTACCGCGCGATCCCGTTGTAACGAGAGAGTCCGTAATTTCAGTCCGCGATTCGGTCAGCCAGCCGTTAACACTCACGACGCGTTAAAGACCTCGAGACTTCGCGTGATCGCCCTTCGAGAAACTCGTTTCGGGTGATAGCAAGCATGCGATTAAAGCGACTAGCTGGCTGGGCTCCGCGCTCGCGCTATACTAATTAGAGCTCGGTTTCCACGAGGCGAGTGAACCGTTCAATCGCGAACCAACGGAGTTCGATCGGTTTGCCCCGACGAAACAATCGAGCAACGCGCCCCTTCGCTGGAGAACGACGGATCGACTTGGTTCCTGGTACAATTTCGAGAGAGAGAGAGAGAGAGAAAGTCCTGATTCTCTCTCTATCTCTTTTCTCCACGTTTTCACGATGCGAAGGATAACGATTTCCCGGAGAACCTACCCACCGGTCGCGATTAATTCCTGATATCCTGTTATAACTCGATTCGGGGAGGAACCGTTCTGTCGGAGAGTGTGTCCGGAAACCCGATAACGACCGCTTTTTCGAGGAAACGACGATTCCGATGCCGATCACGAGCGTAACGCGCCCGGCAACCCGAAAGAGGAACCGACCCACCACGGAGTCGGGGCTAAAGCGTTTTCGGAGGGTCTTCAGATAATAGACATAAATATCCGCCGGGTTTTTCGGATTTATATATCGCGCGTATCAGCCCGCCTCATTTGCATCGAGAATTTACCGCGCGCGACAAGCACGTCCTCTCCGCCGACGTTCGTTTCGGCCGCTTTTGCTCACGTACGGGGTGGCCGGAAAGTAATGGTCATCGTAGAAAGAATTTTGCACCCGCTTCACAAAACGGTCACAAGGAAATTTTATAGAATTCAAAAGGTTCTCGGTCGAAAAAGATTTTCTGTCGAGTCTACAACCTTGAAAGCCTATCGATGGTGAAGTCAGATCATTGGGTCACTGACTGGTGTTTTCTAAAGCTGCTGTGGCCAGTAACCTAGTCACACGAGGTCTTTCTCTAAAATCTGGAATATTACAATGACATAAAGGGTTTGGTAGTAAAGCAGTTTGACTGCTATGGCCTACAGGGCCATTTCTTCAAAATCTGAAGCCCTTGAACTGAGGGCCTCTGTACAGGCCCTGCAGATAGGATAGTTTGACTGTAGGAGGTCAGTGACCGCGGTCATTTGCACATTGCAGAAGTATGATCAGTGACCTGTTCGTAACTTCACCACAGTCAGTAATCTGGTGAATACGGTGCAAGAGTATCTCGTGTCGCCGATTACAATTACAGCCCTCTAGCTTTAAAAGATACCTGAGATACATAAAAATGCTACTGAATTTCAACCGTATATACGAAAAAGAGCAGTGCATTTCGCAGGATTTCTGCACAACCTTTCCTCTCTTGACTTTTAAACCGCATCGACGTTTTCAAGAAAATTATAGCGGGAGATTCCGGTTCTTCTAAACGAATTTGCGACCGGCTTTTTCTGCGAATGTCTAGACCAAACATTTCCACGGCCATAACTGTCTCGCCACGGTGTACAAAGCCACGCGTGGACCAGCCAGACAAACTCGACAACAAAAAGCAGGAGAGATCGGAGGAGAGGTCGCGGAGAAAGACGGCGTGGAGAGGCAAAGAGCGAGAGAGAGAGAGAGAGAGAGAGAGAGAGAGAGAGAGAGAGAGAGTGGATAAGAGGAGAAAAAAGCAGACGGAATGAGAAATGGAGGAAAAACGAAAGGCAACGTACCGAAGATATAGCCGGTCGATATAACTCCCGACTAAGCTGCGCTATTGAAAAATGATATTCTAGTCCCGCGAATGAAATATTATCGCTTCCTGTTCCGTCGCGCGATCTCCCCGTGAATAACCTTTCGTTCCACGTCTGCGAGGATACTCGAACCTCGCTCTCTCGCGCAGACCGATCGACACGAATTCTCTCTCTCTCTCTCTCTCTCTCTCTCTCTCTCTCTCTCTTTCACTGGGTTTCGCCCTCTAGAAAGTCGGAGACAATTAATGACGTGCCGCGAACGCTTTTATTCTTTTTCCCCGAGGAACCTCTCGAAAAGCGTGCGCGCCTCCAACGCGCGGCGGCGATCCTGACGGTGTCCCGGGGATTAAAACGGTGCTCGATAAAAGAAAGCCGTTTTACTTCTGTGCCTTTGAGACCACGAAACCGCGAGAGATCCTACGATTTTCACAGGTAAAAACCGGCGGGGGAGCTCTCTCTCTCTCTCGCTTGTACGACGATACTCGATCCGAGTATGAACTTTCGAACTCCTGTGTAGTCGTACTCTTTGACCCTTTCCTCTCTCCTTCCCTCTCTCTCTCTCTCTCTCTCTCTCTCTCACTCTTTCCCTGTATTTCTCGTAGCTCGCAGTTACCGTCCGTTCTGTACTTTGCGTTCACGGAGCTTTAACTCCGAATCCGAACTTCCGCGACTAAAAATAAGAATTTTTTCGTTCGGTAAATAATCGGAGCCACCGCGAGAACTTTCCGATAACGAGCAGAGCAGGAGGCAGAGGCGAGAAGCGGATCGATGCACCGCGAGTGCTTCTCGCGGCTGAACATCCGGGAACTTCCGGGCGCAACTTCGTGCTACAGGGTTTCACCCGGTCCATTATATAGCCTGGTGGGCTTGGGCGTCCTCGAGAGCACCATCGACGGGAAATGCAACGATGCACGGAGGCTTGCACCGACCGACCAGCGCGGCGTCCGCGCGCGTGCAGTCGTGAGACTTCGGGCCGCGGGATACAGAGAAAATAATCGACGCCGAAGGAGTTTGTCGTCGGATATGGCCTCCACTTTTTGAGAACGGCGACTGAACAACCTCCGAGGGAAACACGTGTATTATGAAACTACAATGAAGTATCAATTTACTGCAAATGAACGTTTACCGAAAACGTCAAAATATGAAACAGATACGTGTGTATACAATTTCCGATATGCAGCACCAAGATTATAAATTGGCTGCGGAACAAACCGCGTTATTGTGGAGCATAAATTTCAGCCATGTTGTACCATGAAACGGATCTTCGAATACAGGAGTGCCTTTCGACAGGTATCAGAGCTGTCAGTTTGTATAAAATCATTGTGCATGGACGTCTTTGTGGTCTATGCACGTGTTTACTACCACCACAAATGTGTGACATTCACAATCTCTTTGTTTTAGGAACGTTGCTATTTAATCGCCACAATCTTCAAAGAACCCCTGAGGTTCTTTTACTAGAAAATTGTTTGAATAATTCACAAAGAATGCAACGTTGCTTTCGGTAAACTATTTCAGCAATGAAGACAGGCAGCGATAGTCGAATGTCGTTAGCGAAAGTGTTAAAAAATTCTGAACATGTATATTCGCCGATTTCATAGGGGCAATTGGAAGCTCGCCAGCAGACAGTGTTAAAAGATTCCGGAAGGTTCAGGGAAATTTTGTCGGGGCGGATTGGCCGTTTGTCGCGCGTCTCGGGATAAAATCGTAGAAAATCGTGGAGAATCGCAGGTCGATCGTCGCGGCGCGTTTTGCGGCGGTGTGGAAAGGATTATCGGAAAATCGCGGGGACTCGTCCGACGAAATATGGCGCATACGGACAAGTATACGGATTCGGGCAGCCGGTTTCCCGGCGTACGGGGATCGGTCCGGGATCGTTCGAGTAATTCCCTTTTACGATTTTCTCGGCCCATTCTACGGGCCGGTAATGTTCGAGCTGCACGGCCAAAGAGAAACATAAGCGCCGGGGCGGAGGGGGGCTAAACGAGCTGAATCGGGGGAAAAAGAAATCCGCGGTGCGGCGGGAGAGATCGAAAAAGGAAAGAGATCGCTTCGACTCGCGGAGTGAGAGACGTTTCCTCTCTTCTCCTTTACTTCGCCTCACTCTTTCTCTGTTCCTCTTTATCGCGCACGCGCGCGCGCGCGCAACTGCACCTGCAAAAACTGTTCCGGATTTTTACTCGAGTTTTATGATTTAAATCGCACACTCCGCAATATTCTACCTTTCTTCCTCCCCGCCCCACGGAGCCGCGGCAGGCGCAATCGAGTCAGCAGGTGATTTTACGCTTTATTTTTATGGCTCTACGCGCCAAACCACGCCGCTCCGCTTTTCTCCGCGCTTCTGTCACGATTCGCGGTTTTCACCGGGAACGCGCGCGCGGATTTTCGCGATTGCCTCTTTTCACGGGGAAACTGCGGGAGTGAATGTTTACGACGAACCGGGACCCCCGTTGTCCGCGATACACTGCCTTCGCAATTATCGGTAATTTTATCCTCTGTATCGTCAATACGCTTCTCCATTCTTTCTTTGTTGTATCCTATGTCGACAGTCTGTTACTATTTACTGGCCCCAAAGTTCTCCTAATATTTTTAATGTTTGAAATCCGCAGTCTATTCATAAGCCAGGTTGAAACAAGAATATTCGCGTGGTACTGTGATTTTTCTAGTTCCTCAGACAATGAATAATAATATAAATCTGAGGTGAATCCGGCATATTTTAGAGTCCCACGGGGTCAAAGCCTCGAACAAACAATTTGCAACACGATTCGCAGAGTTTTCTGCGGGGAACCGCGCTCTCCGTTTCGTAATGCGAACCGCAGCGCCCTGTGACGATGAAACGCGCGGTGCATTTCGGTTGGTTCGCGCTATGATCAGGACACCGTAATAACGAGAAAGCATAAATTGACAATTTGTCCCGGAGTATTGGTCCGGTCGGGTACCGGCCAGGTCAAACGCAATAATTGGTATTCCCCGTCAAGTACTAACCGTATCCACCCCTTCTGACCTTCTTCCTCTTCCCCATCCATTCTGCTCTGTACACATTCTCACCTGTGCTTTATTTCTCACAGGTGCGAACATTCTGCTTCCGCATTCACCGGTTGGTATACGTAGCTACGCGGAGAGAGAGAGGCAAGTTCACGGATATCTCGCGTTCTCGACCACAGTTTCTCAGTTTCAGGAAGCTTGCGAGAAAAGCTCCGACCGGAAGTGTACGCCAATGGCCTCGCGAGTCAAAATTTTACGGGCGATCGTCGTGGCTCGCGTAAATTCGCGGCGAAAGTATGGTCGCCGTCGTGAAGCGCGCGATGAACGCGATCGACGAAAATTACTGGCGGTAAAGAGCGTGATTTTCGAGTGTCGATACCATCGAGGGGGTTGTTGGCTCTCTCTATCCCCCCCACCCTCTCCGTTACTCTTTCACTATTCCTGTCTCCTTCTCTCTCGGTATGCGAGCCCGCTGTGGCTCGCAGTTATCAGCCTCGAGTTTCCGCGCGTTCTTCGCCCGGTCTATTTATACGATGCGCGTGTGTTACGTTCCAAGAACGATCGTCGGTAGTTATACGGTCAATTCGGTAGGAACGAGCCCCCACGGTGAAATAGTCGTAAAGCTTTCGCTGGAAATTCGAACGCAACCCCGGCCTCTCGAACAATTTACTTGAAACTCGCGAGACCCCGCGTCGCGCTCTCTGGCTTCAACGGATGATGCGACCCGCGATCAACACCGATCCCCTCGATTTACCCGAGATCGGCTAGATTCCAGGAGCCTTTTCGGATAAACAGAAAAAAAAAGAAACCTACAGGTTACATGAATATGGAGAGGGAGGACCCTTCTGGGAGAGACGATCCCAGAGTTCGATAAGACACGGACAGGAAAATCGAGCTGACAGGATACACCGGGCTCGACGAAAAACAACAATAGGGTTATCTAGATTCTCCGTAAACTGGACCGGGGTTTAGAACGACGTATCTGACCGGGGAAAATGTTCGGATAATACTACATGCTACAGGAACAGCCCTAAGAATTTTTAATGGGTCCACAGAGAATATAGAATACTTTGGGATCCCTGCTTTTCATATTGGTCGATATTGTTTGGGAAAAATCTGTTCAATTCGGAGATTTACAGCTTTCATTCATCATTCGTGTCCGGTAGATTTCGAACAGTTCGTAAAATTCATGTATTTTGCTTCGTATTATTTACGATATAAAATATTTCAACAAATTATTTCTCAAAATCATTGCGATAATCTCGATGTAGGATGTTCGAAGGTGTTTCGAGAGAAAACCCAAAGGATGTGGGATCGGAAAATAAAAATCTTGCAAACACACTGCACTCACAGCACGCATCATGGATGACTTCTGCAGAAAATATAAATTAATTAGGAGCGAGAGGCGAAGGTAATAATGAAGATAACGTTCTAAGTAGTCGCGTTTACGGTCGCACCGCTTCGCGTGTACTCGTTTTCAAAGGCGGGGGGCAGGTTTCGAGGAAGAGGCCACACACTCGCGGGACTATTAGCTTAATAATTCGCGTGCCCGTCGTTCTTCGGGTTCCCGGCAACTTCCGTCAGGGGTTTGATTCGAATCGAGTCTCGGGGATTGCCGTGAGGGTTGGGAAGGGGTTGTTCTCGACGGCAAAGAGAGAGACAGAGAGAGAGGGAGGAAGGGGGTGGTCCGGTCGGTAGGCGTTCCTCGAACACGCGTACACCACGCGAGACTTGCATTTTTCAAACGAGGCCCCTTGTCGTCGAAAAAAAAATCTGTCGTTCTCTTCTCGGCGACCGAACCGGATACAGAGCAGTGGCCGGGGTTAAGCGTCGGGACCTCGGTCTTGCCTGAGGCGTGTACACCATCGTCATTTTCTTTTTTGTTCGAGATCCAACCCTTGGAAACGGCGGGGGGCAAATTAATTCGTGTATCCCGGCTTGACCTATTCGCAACGGCCCGATGTAATAGCACGTCGATGACTTACTTGCCCTCGCTAGGGACCACGCGTGTTTGCGTTCTCCCTCCTCGCCACCCTCGCTCGCAATTAATCCCCGCCCTTTTCCAATCCCCATTCTCTATTTTTCTCCCACGTTTTATTGGCGCAATAAACTTCCCGTCCAAATTGTATTAGCAGGTGCAATAAACGTAACAATTCAGACTCGCGACGAAGATTTCAGAATCTACTAACCACATACCAATGGTATTCATTTATTTTAAGCGGAAATCAAATTTCGTTCGAATATTTCAATATTTATTGCAGAACATGATTTCCTCAGCAATGTACTACACCTACTCGTTTCTGTCATACTAGTTACCCCTTCATCACTATGTATGTATTCATTTATTGTTCCCCTCAGGGTTACAATCCCATTACATCACATCTCCTTCAACTCGCAAAATCGCAGACCACTAATTACACCGATAGAGAGAGAGAGAGAGAGAGAGAGAGAGAGAGCTACTGTCGCTTTTCAATATAATAAGTATGATAACATAATAAAAACGGACCTAAAATAAAATAAAATAAAACCAATCAACCATAACGCTCGCCATAAATACAATATAATAAAATAAAATAAAATACATTTAATATATTACATTATGTAAAATAAATAAAATAAATAACTGCCGTAAATTTGTACCCCTTCATCACTACTACATGCAATTTAATCTACTGAACTGTACCACAATAAAAATTAATTCGATCAAATAATAGTGTCATCGATATATGACTGACGTGACACTCAACTTGTTAAGTGGAAGGGAGACCGGCGTAGGTCCTCGTCGGATCATCCTCGCGGGTAACAATGGGAAAGATGAAGAACTCTTCCCGCGAAGGTAAACGGCGAACGATTAGGAGTTTGCGCCGCGTTCTCGATACCAAGGGAAACGAATCGCCGGCCCCTAAGAGCGGAGTGGCCCTCGAGTGTCATCGTAGCTTTTAATTAAGCTTCGCTTGCCCGTGCAAACTTTGTTGTTGGACGCCAGGGCGTAGACTCCTCCGGGACAGGGCCAGGTAATTCAGTCCGAACGGACAGACGGGAACGAGAAGTTTATATTGGTAGACGACAGGGTAGACGCGGCCGCTCTATTATTATGTTTCGCATTTCCTCCTCGCGCTCGATAACGCGTCCGCACCGAATCTCCACCGAAAATATTCCTCTTTCACCGCACCAATTGTCGCCCCGAATTTTTACTGCGAGAAGAGAACAGTTTCAAAGAGAGTCGAGACTTTGGAACTCGGGGGAAACCTAAAGGACAATTCTTGGACTTTAGAGGCTCGGCCCGCTGGCGAGTTTATTTTTGCCGGGGTAAGCCACCCTCCCGTTAGGATCAGCCTTTATTTTCCTTGGGAACCCAACGAAGCTTATCTCGTTCCCAAGTGTTTCGCCGCATTACCGACTAATCCTTCGAAAATAATTATGCCCGCGCGTCTACGTTGACTTTCCACCCGCCACGTGGTGGATAGACATTATTGAGCGGAATCGTTCATCGACGGACGAGAGATAATCATAGATCAAATCGTTCACTGGAGACGGGAGGCAATCATCGCGAGGCAAGATCAATCATAGCTGGGCAATCGGTGGATGTGATTTGCATACTCAACTACTTCGTCAGTGTGCTAATCGATCAAGAGTCGATGGGGAACAGGTGCTCTTTGCCCTGGGAGAACTGCGCTCTGCCCCCGAGGGTAACGCACATAATATCCGAAACCGCAATAATCAATGGGAGACACTGTCCGTCTTACAACCTTGACACTAAGGGTCACAGTACACTATTATACTCTTTCTTTTCGGAGAGAAGGCGGAGCTTGTGTAGAGTGGGCGTGTCCATCTTCCTCTCAACTCCACCCAGAGCCAAAAAATCGCTCCACACGACACTCAACGTACTCAAGCTTACTCAAACATCATTTTCAACGCTTTCTTCCACTCAGTCTGACAAAGCGCGTAGTGTACTACTGACCCATCAGCGCGCACAGCTGCGTAAGATTAACGAAACGCTCGAAATCGAAGCTAAACAACAACAGTATCCGTTCACCGGCTTTAAGAGTCGCCCGTATCGAAATTTATGAACTTAATATTCCAGCGGTTAAATTTCAATCGGAAAATCGCGGGAGACTGCGACCGGCCACCGGGTGGCGACGAATCGAAAACGCGCGAATCTGAAGTTATTGCCGCGCGGGTATACAGAGCGGGATGCTCTCGGGTAGGTCGTGCTCGTAGATTCCGAGGGCGACAACGGTAGCGCATCGTCGTCGCCGAGCGTGTGCGCGCGCGGGGAGCGTCTGGCAAGTTTTTCCCATAAATACCGATTATTAAATAGCCGGCGACTGGTCGCGGTGGCCAGGCTCTGGCGCGGGCTAGGGTTGGCTGCGGTCTCGAGGAAATGGTCGACGCGATACATACATACATACATACGTATATACACCGCGCTGTCGGAACTGTACGTGTTTCGCGAGTATGTACATACGTGTAGAGGCCGGGGTTGGTCTGGCAGGCCGGTGCGCTGGACGGAACGAGCGGAACGAACGGAACACGGTGGAAACAGAGCAACGGCGGCCCACCACCAGCAACCGACGAGGAGTGGAGGCTGTCGGGGAAGGGCGAGTCGGAGGGTCGTGTTCGAGGCTGGCTTTAATACAAGTACAATGCCAGTGGCGTAAGCTTTATGATGACGAAGAGCACCTGGGGGACCGGGAAGCCTGCAATTTCCTCGCCCGGCCCGGCCCGACCCGACCCGTCACACCTGTACCGCGCGCGCGTCCCCCTGCATCGCATACACAACGCCGAAGTACGTACACGGAAACCGGGACGTCCCACGCATGCACGCCTTCTCTCTCTCTCTCTCTCTCTCCCTCTCTCTCGCCTACACCTTTCATACGTGCAACACCGAGCCCCGGCTCCATGGGACCAATTTGTATTCGGCCGCGGAATCGCGGTGATGCGTCTTCGATAATCTCTTTGGGAATTAGCCAGCGACTGGCTCGAGGAACGCTAGTCTTCCGTACTACGACCAACGCGCACGCCTTTTTTGACCCTTTCGCTGCCGCGAACCTGTATGCGAAACCCACCGAAACTACGGCGAAACTGTTTCATACAATGAGGCCGTCGCAATTGATCAAATGCTCTGTAACACAGAATTCTTCGAATTTTTAGACTTGCATCCAATGACTTCGAGTTTATCGAGGATCTGGAATTTAGAGAAAATGGCAATTGCTCAGAACCATGAGGAAAGTAGCGAAGGTAACTTTATGCTTGGATAAGAAGATTGTAAAAAGCCATCCCTATTGCTCTTCTCGCGATTCCGACAGACTGGAATTTTTTCAACATTTTCTACACACGTCATCCAGTCAACTGATCGGTCTAGCTTCTCAAACAATCTCAATCTCAAATCACAAACGTGGCACTTGAAATGTTAAAGAGCGTGTCGGGTCGATTACACGAGCCACTGCAGATGATTTCTACTACGGAAACAATAAGATAGCTGCCATAGTGGTGCACCTGCGTCAAAAGGAGGACTCGGTGAGAGAAGTCACTACAGCGACGTACAGTAGGTAAATGGTAAACTGCCTTAGGAGAGCGTGCAGGGGGAGAGGAATTAGTTAGGCCAAGCTGCGCGAGAAGAGGCACGAGGCGGCAAGAAGCAATCGGAACACGGAAATAGCGGGACCCAGGCTGTTAAAACGCGAAGAAAGGGCCAAACGAGCCGGCGGAGGGCACAGAGAAAAGGATAGCGACTTCCGCGAGCCGACGAGCAAATCTTCGACCCGGGAGAAAACTTTTAATCGCTCTGCTCGCGAGGCAGCGCTTTTTCGCGTTCCTCGCGTGTCTCTCGGATACCGTGGTAACTGAGGTTGCTGGCTCGGATTCTGCCTTGCTGGCTATCCTTGGTTATTCCCGCCTTCGTAAAGTGAATCCTGGAAATCAACGATTTTGAAAAGGTTTTGAAATTGAAGACCTCGGTGCAAAAATCGAGCAACTGCATTTGCCAGGAAAATTGTGCTCGTCGAAGTGTTACACATTTTAATGTACCATTGTTTAGAAACCTGTCCGAGATCGTCGACCGAAAAGTCACCGCAGTACCAATACAACTGTACAAACATACAAACGCGGTGGACTCAGTATTAGAAAGGAAGAGGATCCACCATCAGCCCAGGAATCCCAAAGGGCACTTTTCTCGCAGTCCCACGGTTCGTGAAGAGCGGATTCCGCGCGTGTGCGCGAAAAACGCGGAAGCAAAGGACATTATCGCTAACGGAGCGAAATTGTTTCGAGGTCGGAGACGGGCGGTGGGCGTCGGAGCTTGTATATTTGCCAGCGGTCGTGAAGTTTCTGCACGGTCTCCGAAAGCCAACAGGGATGCGCCTCTGGGGAGCGCGGGTTGGGCAAGAGTCCGAAGAAAAACAAGGGATAAAGAAGCCTACGGTTGGAAAGCAGTGTCGACGTCGGGGGTGGTCGCGCGCGCGCGCGAACGCGAATTCCTAGGAAACACGGAAAAGTTGGTAATTAAAGCGAGAGAAAGATCAGAAGCGGCGCGAGAGAGAAGAGAGGAGCGTTGACGCGCGCGCGAGAAACCGAGGATGGAAATCGGGGCAGGGGGCGGAAGAGGCGAGTTGGAAGACCAGGAGAAGCCGCCCAGGAAAATGCATGGAAATGTATTCCCGGGAGCAAAGGCGCGCCGAGGGTGAAACCGAGAGACGGAAAGACGGAGAACGCTGGTAGACAGATAGAGGGAGAGAGAGAGAGAGAGAGAGAGAGAGAGAAGCTGGAGAAGAAAGACAGAGCACGATGGAAAAAGCCGGCAGGCAGAGACTGCGGCGAGGGCGTTGAAGATATTATAAGGGTTGAAAAGCCGACACCACCCTGTCACCAAGAAATTATGCCCGATTCTTCCAACTAGCCGTACCCCACGGCATTGCCATCGTTTCTATTCCCGTCGGGACGCCACGGCGAGAGAGGCGTCCGCGCCGTCAGGATGCCACGAATTCCCTCTTTTCCTCGGCTGTCTTCCTCCCCTTCCCGAGCGGTTTATTCGGATCGTCGCACCGTTTCTACGATATCGAGACGCGATCTCTCTCTCTCTCTCTCGTCTCTCACCTTTGCTTCCTCTCCCACCACCTCCGGCATACCGGTACACCGCCGGCAGCCCGTGGCTCGGGCCCGAGTCTCGACGGTGAATTACGTTTAGCCTAGCATGCATATTCCGCCGAGGGAGCCAACCACACCCTTCCGCTTTCTCCTTTATTAAGCTCACGGTCGTCACTCGCGGGACTCCCTTCTTCGTCTGCTCCGTCACCCACCTAATTTCTCTTTTTGCACGCTGCCTCCTCCATCTATCTCTCTCTCTCTCTCTCCCTCTTTTTCTCTCCCTCACTCACTCGAATAATTTGAAGCGCGTGATTTTCTTTCGAGGATCGAACCGGAATTTCGACAGTGTCACGCCGGTTAATTTGCCTGGACAGAGAGCAGAAGAGAGAAGAGCAGAGAGGGTGGAACGCATAAAAAATTCGCGTCGAGTTTGTCGGAAGCGAAACAGAATCGAGGATGCTCTCGGCGAGCCTGGCCGCCGAGAAATTTCGCAATCGAATGCACGGCGGACCGAAAGAGCGCGCGGAGAATATTCGTATGAAAATCGAGGACCGTCCTCTGTCAAGAATGGAACGAAATTAAACGATTCATAACGCGTTGCCGCGGACGCGCGTGCCGCTAACAGTTCGGTAGTTAGAACGCCATTCAAGCTGACGGGACGGAACGGGATGGTAGTCGCTGGCCGAGTACAGGGCGGTTGACTTTCCTTCGAAACCGGGTCACGACCGAGCCCCCGGAACACGGCTATCATCGTCGAGGGTCAAACCACCGATTCACGGCTGAACCATTCGTCCTGCGATTTAATCCTGATTTTTACGAACGAAAACTGCTGTCTAATTTCACCCGGTGCTGTGCTAAATCAAGATTAAGTTGCTGTTACACATGTTCGCCATGATCGATGGTGAGGAACCTTCTTCAAGTTCAACGTATTCCAGAAAATGATATGTTACTTGGCATTGTGTGTACTGTCAAGAGTGATCTCGGTGGTCACTGACTTGTTCCATATAGGACACTGTTGTCAGTGACCCCTAGTAGTCAGACTATTTTCTCTCAAGTTTGCAACAGTCAAACGCCAATAAGAGGAAAGTGGAATCGAGGATGCACGAACCGTGGTCCGTTGCCACGCGATCTCAGCTCCAGGCGATTTTGGTCTCCAGAAGATGTTTCAGAGACGCTCCCGGAGACGTTTCCGAGGAAATCTCGTGGAGCTAGAGCGAGTGTTGGCCCGCGAGGGCAAACACGGACCGCCCCTCGCTCCTGGCCTAGCTGACCCGACAGTGTATCGACATCGAGGTTACACGGAACCACATGCCAGTGCGGTCTCTCTTTGTGTGCGCCAGTGGCGGCGATGCAGCCCGGCCAGCTCTATACTCGGTGAACTTAATTTCCCCAATTTCGACCGCGCTTCGTCGACCGCACGATGCAATTTATATCGAGCAACCCCTTCCCAGCGTGCGCCACGGTAATATCTCGGGAGGTCGTGAGCGACGATTTAGGGGGTTCGGACCTAACGCGAAAAGCGACCCCTGCGAACCCTCATCTGCACCTCCACTCTCGATTCTTTCCTAAAATTGTCCTCCCTGTGCTTGCTGCCTTCCTCTTTCATACTTTGGGAATATAGTGCAGTCCGTTCAGTATACAGCAATGATGCTTTGAGAATATAGGGCAGGCTTGTGTGGCTAGAGCATTGAAATTGCCGATGGAAAGCTATAGTGACCATTAGTGATTGGGTACTTGAATTTTACTCCTCCCTTGAATTTTCTCTGCTGAACCACGAATGCTCCTCAGAAAAGATAGCATCAAAGGTCCTGGGATCGTATCCGAGCCATTTTACATCAACACTTTCATTTTCGTGAATTGTGGCTCATTCACAATGTCTCATTTTAGAGAAACTCATCTTAGAGTACACAGAGAAAGAAGTCAAATGTTGTACTGTAGAGTGGGAACTTCGTCTCAGGAACAGTTAACAATTTCTGGATGATTTTATAAAATTAGAGGGTCAGAGGGCAGCTTTAAACGAGCGTTTAGCCACGAAGCACCGTGTCCACGAAAATAATAAGGCAGAGGTGTCCCCGGTCGGTTCGATTCGTTTATCTCGAGAGGCGATCGCGGGCTTGCTCCCTCGTTTGCCATTTATTGCTGGCTCGGGCTCGATTCCTCGGGCACACACACATACACTCTCTCTCTCTCTCTCGCAACCGGCAATTTCTTGCGCTTTTATCCGAGGTCACGACATCGCGCCCCCGCGGACGAAACAAAGGGTTGAGTTTAGCGGCCGGGGCTTCCACGAAGAAAACTTCGAAATTTCTCGGAGCCAGCCCCTAAAGCGAGCGAGATCCTCCGGGCCGACAAGGTTTATCGGTGGAATCCAAAGGTAGGGATCTCGTCGGTAAACAAGCCCGGTGCTCGTTCGGATCCGATTAAGGGTTTACGGGGAAAGTAATACACCTAACGAGGCGAACCACGTAATTACGCAATGGCGTGCTGGAAAAGTATATCCCTCGACGCTGTCGTTGTTCGATCGTTCCTCGCGACACATACTCCCTCATATACGTATACGTATACAAAGTGTGTGTGCACGTCGATCCGCATATCGATTCCGCGGATACAAACGGACACACGTTCCACGAATCACGAAAACGATACGGTTACAGCCCAAGCTACGACGACGATCGTAGAAGAAGGGAGAGTCGGGAATCTGGGCCGAAAGTTCCAGTAAGCCTCTTAGCATATTTCCTGGCAAGTTTCTCTATTGTTATTGCGGCGTATATTTTTATTGTATTAATTATCCGGTGATCCTCTTACGGAGTTCGAATTAATTGGTTATTTTATAATAACAGGAGAGGCGAACGGAAGGGAAGAGAGGCGGGCCGCGAGAACAAAGGCCAGGCTACGAGGACCCCCGGCCCCGGAGGAAGAGGAAGAACGCGAAACTGTTTGGCTTACCACCAACTTCCTCGACGGTTCTTGGCCGAAGGGACTCTCGACTCGACTCGACTCTTCGGGTAATCTCTCCGCGTTTAATGGAACCGTGGGACTCGAGTGGGGGGAAAGCTTTCTTAAATTTTAGCCCCCGCCGCGACAAGAAAGAAGCTCAACAGGATCGAACCACCGGACGATATCGAGCTGCGAAGCACCGTTGTTCAGAATAGCAATAAATTCAACGACATTCGTATCCCTGTTAATTGTATATTGTTGATTGCAAGTGGAACAGGTTTACGGGTCAGATCATCCCCTAAGCGGTGTCGTTTCATATCCGCGATTCACGCAGAATCTATATTTTAGATAAACTTTTCCTCATGGCTTTCAAGAAACGTACTCTCTTCAATTTAACATGTATCTTCGAACAATGTAGAACGGTACCTTCGGTTTAGAAAAGTCAGAGATACCACTGTCTCTTATTAGTCTGTCAACATTGCAACCGTCTAAGGAAAGAGTCTGATCTCCAGATCACTGACCACTGGGTTCTTGAAAGTTTAACCGTGATCACTGACGGTCACGGACCTGCCAAACAAACTTCCCCACTTAGAAAAACGTTCTCACTGTCTAAATTCAGTGAAATACGAACAAATTAATCTAGATCGCTTTTGATCCGAACGACCATTGTTTGCTCGACATATGACCACTTTGTCCCAGCGAATCGTCATCAGTGGAGCTCCCGGGTTGCCGCCAGTGGATCTCGCTGCGCCCGCAATGTCCAGTTTCGCGTGGAATCCTCGACGGAGCGCCGACGAAACGTGAATTGGCTTCGAAAAGTACAGATGGTTCGGAGCCATGCGAAAGGGTTCAATTAGCCGGAAGCTTTTTAGGGCAAAAGGGGATACAGGATAGGTCGTATCCAAATCCAGGCGAGGTTGCTAAGGGATGCAGGTTGGACGGAAGGTTTGGACGGAAGCCGAGACGAAAAGCGGGCGAGTACGGGCTCGAATGGGACGACGGGCACGGAGCGGGTACAGAGAGGGTGGGGTAGCGGGTTACAGCGGGCGGGCGGCCGGGTCGCAGAGAAGCATATGGTTAAACCGTAATGGTAGAGGTGATATATTTAAACCCGGCAAAGTTTGGTGCTTGGTCGCGCGTGGGCGCGGGGGGTCGGTGCTCGGGGTGTCGGGCGTGCCTCGCATAAGTTTACATTATCTTACCATCTGATAGCAACTATACTGGGCCCGAGAGCTCGGTCGCGGACCAAGCCAAGAGGTCGCCGGCATTCCTCGCTTCCCGAAAAGCATCCTACGCTCTCTCGGGCGCGCGCGTTCTGAAATTACACACGGAATCCCCTCCCGCCGATAAATCCCAGAGAGACCCGCGTAAAAACTCGGCTCGCGAGCTTTTCCACGTACCGTTCTAACGTTTAAACAAAAGCTTCCGGCAGTCCAGATCCACGCCGTTTGCCCCCGTTAACGTTTGGAACGCGACAAATTGCGTGAAGACCGTTTACCCCGCGGCAGCGGCGCATTTCTTCAACGAGGAAACGGAGGTTTATCGGCGAACTGCGATCGCTTTCTCGAGAACAGAACCGACTTCTCTGTCTGACCGCTGCGCCGGCTTCAGCTCACGCGATGTATCGCGAGTCGGTCGTAATGTAATTAGCTCGGCTCGCGCAATCCGTCGAAGCAGACTGCACCGCACTGTGGGCCATTTAGATAGCTGGAATTAATCCGAAAACGTTCGTGTCACGAAAGAAATTCAGCTTATTTCTTTGCGCTAGCTTTTACTCCGCCGAGATGCATTGATCGGGACACGCGGTCACTGACCTGCTTCCTAGGAGACACTCGGTTCAGTGATCTAGAAGTCATACACTTTTCTTTTAGGCTTGCACGGTTCAAATGTCAGTAGGAGATTAAAAGATGTAAGAACGTGATCGCTAGTGCAATGACCGTGGTCACTGGCGTGCTTTGAAAGCGACACGGTGACCAGTGACCCGAAGATCAGGCTCTTTTCTTGTCGGTTCTGAATGTTGACACACCAACGAGAAACTGAAAGGTAAAAAGGGTTACCTAATCTGTAATGATCGTGGTCACTGATCAACGTCTCCAAACGACACATCGGTCAGTGACCCGTCGAATTTCATTGAAATCGGAGACGACCCTTGTTAGCGACACGCGAATCCATTAATGCCGACAGCTCCATCGCCTCGGAAGGGTGGAAAAGTTTCCCCACCTCATTAGCCATGACAGATTTGATGGAAACGGAAAACTGCCGCACCTTACTAAATTGTCAACCCACAAATTGACGCATCCCGTAACCCGGACCGACGCTGTAATACGGTAATAAAGTGCTCTTTGTTGTTCGAGAACATGCGAGCCTCAAAAATATCAGAATTCACTACACAGTTGTACGAGGTAGCCATTAACCATCCGACGGAACTAAAACCTCCAGAGCCGTCTTTATTAACACTTTTACTGCCATGTCGTCCAAACATTAATTTCTGTCAGGTAAACCGAGATAAATTTCTTTATGGTATGTGACATGTAAGAGGATCGAGATAGTAATCAACACTACAAACCTGAACTTCTCGGTGTTTGTTTCATTAAATAAATTGCTTTCATTTTATCCCATTGTTGTGGACGCGAAGTTTCTAGCCAATGTGTTAACGATTAAATCGCTAGAGGCCACGGTTTTATTTATCGACGTGTTACACAGCAAAGTGCTCCGTTTGTTGTACATAGTCTGGGAACGTAAAGGGTTGCCAATTCGCAGCGCAACAAGACGAAACGAATAGTTCTCGCGGTTCGAACGACAGACGGTAAAGATGATCGATAAGGCGGAACGTTGTCGACGAGACGAGAACGAGCCGCCTCGATAAATGCACTCGTATACGGTTAATGCGTCTCGCTCCGGGAATTGAGTCGTTCGTCCGTTTATCTACGTATTACGATCGATTAGGGACGCGCGATAATCGTCGCGGCCCCAGACTTGTGTGCGTGTCCGTACACGAGAGGGTCACGTGAGCACACGGTTATAATTTCACACTGGAAGAGCATCGAGTTACGCTCGCCTAATGTCCGATCGCAGAATTATCGTGCTACTTCACTATGAACCGATGGAAACGCCAGTGATGATCCTTGTGCGTCAAATAGGATAAGTATGATCACGCCGGACCTGGAGAAAATCATGAAAATCACCTCTTTGAGCCTTCCCTAAACCGTCACCATTTTATACATTTCATACAAACCTTGATTGGTCAAATGGAAACCCGTAGACACATTAAAAGAATTGAATGATTCATTTAACTTCTATTTCTTACAATTGACTTGGACAATTTCTATTTCGCATAAAGATTTCAGTCTATTCGTCAATTACCATTTTGTGAAATTAAACGTCGGTGAAGCTGATTTAAATGATAGTTAAGCTTCGAACCATCATGAAATGGTAAGAGGGAAACGGTTTATGTCTGTTTGTTTATCGTGCAGCATAAGAAACTCTTTCTCACACATCAAAGTCCGTAGAACAGAGACCTGTAAAGAGATTTCTCATTTCTGTCACTACATACCCGCTAAAAAATTCTCAAAATTACACTTGTTTTTGGTGGTATAGAGTGGCTTCACCCCTGAAACGTCACGAAAGTTATTTTAAATGAGCGTTTAGCTCGGAAGCACCGCGTCCACGGAATAATAAGAGGTGTCCGTGTCGATTCTGCTGGTTTATCGTGCAGCGGGTAGGCGGTCGGGTATAATCTCGTTAGAGCTGGACGACACGACGGACCGTGAACGTCGGGAACGACGCCATCGGAGGTCGAAAAAAAGTCTGACGGTAAACGTCGAGTCGACTTGGGCTCGCGGCAAAAAATATATTAGTCCGGGCATTTCGGTTTGCAGCATCGGGCGCCAAAGAAAACGTTTACTCTCCCGGCTCGTCCCGGCGTATCGCCGGTACCGTTTCCTCTCTAGACTGTCTGTCGCGGCTCGAAGAAACTAAATTTTACGGGGCTCGTTTACGCCCGTAAATTAATCCCGAGTTTGGTGCGGTATCGGAATCCTTAGAAAGGGATTTCCGGTGGGTCGTCGCCGGGGATCTCGATTGCTATAGTGACTGCCGTAAGCCCTCTGCGGCTTGGTCGTGTAGGTGGAACGAGGCGGGGAATGGGTAGCGTCCTTCCCCGATACCTTCGAGACGAATTATCGTTTTTCCGGATCATTAATCGACCGTGCTCGCGCCGTGCCGCGCTGCGCGGCCGTCTGCCTCCTCCCTCGGCGAGATAGCGGAATCGTGATCGAATTTAATCGCAAATACGTCTCTGTGTACCCTCCTCTCGGCGTGTTTACACCGCGAGATCGACTCCAATCGAATCTCGTAGAGCTGGGTGGTCCTGTGCTCCGTTTCTGGTTCGCGAAAGTACACGGCGATGACTCGACTCGACTCGACTCGAAACGATCGCCAGAAATCCGTGAAACGGGTCACGAATGCAGTGACTCGTTCTCGCGAGCCAGATGCAATTTCCTCGGATAAATTGTCGCGGTGAATAACCCTACCATTCGACTGCCGAGGAATCGAAACACGATCAGCCGCAACCGTGTACACGAGTTCAGTTAACGCGCCCGTTCATCGCTGGATCTCCAGATGCAGATTAGTCACGAGAGAAGATGATTCGATTGGCGAGCAGAAGGTGTGGATAACGCCTCGGTTGTTTCTCGGTCCGGGATCCCGTCCAATTTCAACCGGGGAAAATCGTTACGTCGTCGACGTCCATCGATCGAGCATGTATCGTATATACAGACGTGCGTGCTTGTGTGTGTGTGTGTGTAACGGTGTGTGTGCATTTCATTCGCTTCTTCCTCACTCTCTCGTTCGCGAATGTCGACGATAACCGAAAATAGTTGGTATCGAAAATTTGCTTTTCGCGCCTCGCCGTCGTCGTTTAATTTCCAATTTGTACGAGCTGCCAACACCACGAACGATCGCTTTCGCCTCCGTCCGCTTTCCCGGCGAACTTTGTGAGCGCAGATTGACGTAATCCCGAGGTTCAATGACGCACCGACGAAGCCACCGTATACCGTCGAAACCGCCGATCGCTCTGTTGCGGGCTGCGGTCGCTCGTTAAAATAAAACCACGGTTTGTCGAGCCACTGCGCGATTGATCCAGTCTCCATCGAGCCCGGCCCGGCCCGGCCCGATCCGCTACGCGAACGTTCCACGGTGTCGCGCCGTGCACCACGATTTTAAGGATTCGACACGTAATCTCCACCAGGTTCTAGATTGTCAGAAAATCTTGGGAAAGAATCGAGCTAGCTGATCGGGCAGAAGTAGATCCCGAAGAGAGCCGATTAGCTAGTCGCGCTGAGCATCCATTTCGACGATGGTCTCTATCAAAAAGGAAAACTGTATCCTTCCATTTCCAAGTCTCTCAAGATTGAAGAATCCATTTTGTAGCCAACAGAACAAGATCGCGACGTCCACCTACAAGAATACTGTACTCCTCGGTATAAGTCTCCGCGGAGCTCGGCCAACTGAGAAAATGAATTTTTCCAGCAGCCCGGTGAACCGAATTACGCCCGAGAGCGGAATCTGAAGGTGCTAAAACAGTAATGACAAATTCCAACTTTCCGAGTGTGTCGAGATGAATCGCCTTTTGGCCACGGGCAGCATGTAGAATGTCTAACCGGCGCGGCGCGGCGCGGCGGGGGAAGGGGGAATGTCAACGAAATATGCTGCGGTCGTGGAATACTCGTCTGCGGTAGTCTTTATCCTGGTCGTCGTGACGAGGTCGACCCGAAACGGGACGGTAGTATGGCTGCCGGAGGAGCAAAGGAAATTTCGGTGGGAAACGCGTGGCGGTAGCCGAGCTACAACAGTCTTGCCGGTGATTACGGTCGCCGTTGAATCCGGCCGCCATTAAAAACTCGTAAAACCGTTGAATGCCGGGACAGAAGGAGGCGCGAACAACTCTCGCCCCGTAGAAACCGGGCTGGCGAATAAAAAGCCTCGCAAGATCGTGGCGTCTCGACGACGACGATGACGACGACGTGCTACGCGGAACCGTTCGTTCGATCCCGCTGCAAAATAGAGGAGAAACGAGATAAACGTCGAAAGATACTTGGCTCGGGTCCCTCCGTCGTCGGCGACGATCACCGCCTAACGACGGCCAATCGTTGATAACTCGTTTTGGCTCCGGCCGCAACCGACCCCCAACTCGTTTCTTTGATTAACGACGACCGCGCGATACCGCCCTGCGACTTCTTCCCGCGACTCTCTCTCTGAAATACGAACCGCGTTCCCGACGGTTCACGACCGTCGAACAATGCCTTCGTTCCAGTACACGCCCACGCGCTGAAATATCGCGATCTCCGCGCCGCGGATCTTTATGCGACCGTGCGAGCCCCAGCTATCAGAAAATGGGTTTATTAACGATTCGCCCGGCAAACGAAACATTAGGTGACCGGGCTCGTAGGAGCCGAAAAACTCGCATTTGACTCTTGACTTATCGTCGCGTCGCTGTATGCTGTTTAACAAAACTACGTTCAGTGTTGTTTGAGGAAAGCTTGCAGAGAGTCTCTATATCAACCTATATTAGACAGAAATTTTAGCTAGATACAGTGATTTCTCTATGTATGTTGCCAAGGCCTGGACGATAAACGTCCCGGAATTATCCCCACTACTGCGGGGTATACCCCGTGAGGGGCCGCGACCTCGAGAGACCTCAGACGACGAGGATTCACTGCATTGAATTATTTTGTTATGAGTTTGTAAGATTATTCTCATTTTCTCATTCCTCAAACGTGGTGCATAGGTTAAAAACTTGCCAAGAAACCTCCAGTTGGGAATTACAGTCTCTTAAAATTTACTAATCACTAGGTAGATAACATTTTTGGAGAAGTTGGTACATTTATTCGATATTCACAGAGAACACTTCTCTAATTGGCTGATGAATTTCATTCCCTTCGTCCGATTTCTATAAAATGACCTACGAACATAAGAATCTGTGATTCTCCAATGCATTTTAGAACAGATTACGGTAAAACGTTTCAACGAATTTGAATGTAAATTTAATACACTTTCATTGCTCAGCAGAATCCTTTATTAAAACAGAGGTTCTATAGAAATACGGCACCAGACTTTGTCAATTACTTCTCAAGAACGCGAATTTACATGAGGATCCGCGCTGTAGCAATAACAGTGTCTGCAGGAACAACGAAAATAAAGAGACACCTCCGTCTATCGTTTTACGATTGTTATTTTACCATTTTTATTTAATTGTGCTCGGTGTCTGGTTTAAGTCGGCCATTTTTCGCGCGAGTTTATTCCAACCAGAGAGACAGAGGTTATTAAAATAATACTTTCGCGGCCGGTGCTTTTACTTTCTCAAAAAGTAAGCGCTGTTTGAGAGAGAGAGGTGCTAAGTAAACTTGTTTTAAAATGTCTTCCTACAAACCGTTTCAATTATGAAAAGTGTAGCTTATTAATACGTTTTTAACGACTGTACTATATAAAAAAGAACCTCGATAACATTTTCTTTCGAATAATAATCTTAAGGAAAGTTCTTAGATCGTGTTAGTCGAGGGGAGTCGACGTTTTATGGATAAAAGTGGCATCGTTATCGAACAATTTATTAAAGAATCCTCAATTCGAGTTTATTATCTATATAAAGAAGCTTAACAATTTTCTTTGAAAGAATAATCTCAGGGCAAGTCGTCGCATTATGGATAAAATTGCTTGTCGAATAATTTATTAAACAATCCTCCATAAAAGTCTCTTGAGCTTTTAAAAGACATTAAATCGTATTAAAATTGAAAATTGACCCGAAGTACTAGAAGAATTAAACACCCGTAATGACGCTTGACATTCGAAAATAACAAGACTCCTTAATACCCTGCTTAACATCCCTAGAAAATAATGTTGTTGTTCTTCTAAATTAAAGGGGCGAACACGTCTTCGCTCTTAAGATTGCTACGACAAAATCGACGTCAAGAAATCAGGACTTTGCACCTGTTTCAGGAATCAGCAAATAAATCATTTAATCGTGTACACAACAGACTACTCCGCATTGTAAAAAATGGTCGTCCACAGAGACGGTTACTAAAATCGTGCTAAAAGCATAGACCAAATGCCCTCAAATGAAGCGTTAACAATTCCTTATTGTTTAAAAACACGAAACTACGAGCCTGTATCGTAGTAAGAGGAAAGACGATCGTTGCAGTGACCAGTGACCAGACATTTTTGGACCGTGGTATATAGGGTACAGCGTTTTGCTCGGGCACCGTGGAATGGAATCGCGTTTCTTGTGGGAACAGAGACAGGGAGACAAAGTCACAGAGAGAGGAAGAGAGAGAGAGAGAGAGATATATATATACGTGAAACGCAAGTTCGCCGTAGCGTGGAGCAGTCAGGGGACAGGTAAAGGGGCCACCCCGTCACCCCTTTAATTGAACGCTCGAAATTAGACATCGGGTTGTCGGGTCTTGCCGCGAATTTCGACCGGAGTCGATTTTCGAGCACGGTTATTCGAGGCTCCGGCTTCGGGGCGAGGAGTTTCTTCGGGGGAGCGCATCCGTTCGCCTTTGTTCGAATTCCCGTGGAACATCGGAGGGGGTTGGTGAAACTGAACAAGAGAGGAGAGAGAGAGAGAGAGAGAGAGAGAGAGAGAGAGAGAGAGAGAGAGAGAGAGAGAGGTGGACGATCGACGGAAGGAAATCCGGCGACCGGCCCGTCGATTTACGACTCCGTCGCGGTAACGAGCGTCGTCCGTCGTGCTAAGGAGTACGTAAACGGGGAAGGTAGGAGCAGCGAGCCACGGGTCGATATTAATGACATCGAGCACGCTTCGGCGTCGCAAACACAGGATACGGAACGGCGCGGCGCAATTAAATTACGCGTCGACTCTCTTCCATCCCTCTCCCCTGGCACAACCAAACCGCCCTTCCCCCCCCCCTCCCCAACCCTCGTACACCAAGAGACGACGAAGACGTTCCGCTCGGGGAACGCTCCACGGACTTCTGCGTCGCGTCGAACGTCGCCGCTAATTACCCGCTGAATTTACGATTCGACTTAATTCGCTCCTCGGGCTCTCGGAACTCCGGCGAACCGTTTGTAACCGAGCCACCGGTGTTTGCGCTGCGAATCCACCGTGTTTGCGGACCTTTGCCATCTTGCTAGCCGCGTGCCGCGACTCCAGAGATCGCTGCGATACACCGGTTCGTGGCTGCTGCTCCGGAAAATGAGTTTCAATGGGCTCAGTCCCGATAAACTGTTCGACAATTCTGTTTTACCATTTCGTCACAACAAGTAACTGTTTTCATTGCTCGTTACAATACCTATAAAATAAGTATGTGTGTATCCTATGAGATTTGCAACGTGTAAGTGTTTCCTTAACCCGTTGCACTACGATTTATTTTAAGCTTACAGTGATTAGAACTTTTTTGTAATTCGTAATTTCCTGGAGAAAGGAGAACATTTATATCTATTGTATGCCTATATGAATTCAATAGCTGTAAATTAAGAACGCCAAAATTGAATTTTATTTCGGTTTCGGGGAAACTAATGACATACATACTTATTAGACTCGATTTCGAGTGTGACTCGATATTGTAGGGCAAGGGGTCTTAATGTGCAATATCTTTGTCCACCTTAAATATTCCCGTTACTTGTAACAATATGAAAGAATTATATATACAAAAGTTGCAAGGTATAGAGATGGGAATATTGTGACACAAACATTGTTTATGTGCGTGAATTCTTTAAATGGAGTGATCCACTTCATGCATCGTGAATCGATAGAGCATCAAATTCTCTGCGTAAAAATGTATAGACCTTTGTATATGTCGTGAACGTTATGGTTATCGAAATATTATTGAAATCATTTTCAATACGAAGTTACTACCAGGGAGTTAGGTGCTCGAGCTGATGCTCTCAATTTAAATGTCGTATAAAAATATCAGGTAAAAAGTCTGAGCATAGTTCGCGATGATGCGATCGGCAGTCGTAGCATGGAGACAGCTCGATCGCGCGGGAGAGAGGGTTGGAGTACAGTGAGCGCGCATATGGCGAATTGTACGGGGACGCGGGTTGAATGCAAATTACGCGAAATCAGGAGCAGTCGGTTGTTAAAATCGGCGGTGTGCGTTCAAGTGCCGTTGTTGGACTCGTAGAACTCGGCCCCGTCGACGATCGACCCTCGACGAGAGTGGCCTGGGCTATTTCGCGAAACTCGGGAGTGGAATTTCGCATTGGCCGGCCCCGATCGTGTTCTCCTTTACGACGGATTATGCGAGGGACCCGGGAACGGACCGGTCTCGCGCGACGTCCGCGACGAAACGCGAAGCAGAAGCAAAACGGACTCGAGTCCGGCGTGGGCGTCGTGACGCGCCCCGTCTTGTCCGCTTATCCCAGAATCCGAAATATTCGCGGACGCGATCGGTATGGGGATCGAAATTCGATCGCGCGCGCGGTCCAAGGCAATTCCTCGGGTTCCGACGCATCCCCAGAATTTCCGGTTCCGAGGACCGTGTTATCCGCTCGGCTACCGACCGGGAGAAATGTCCCGGAACGAAAAAAAGAGAGACAGACGGTGGGGAAGAGTAAGGGGTCAAGGAGTGAGCAGAGGTGGCTAGCCGTAGTTACACACCGGCAATCGGAACAGCCATTTTTCCCGTCGAATCGTCGTCAACGATATAACTCTGGCTAGCAGCCGGTTAGGCGTTTCGCGCTTTTACTCCTCCGTAATATAGTTTACGACTCGCGCGGACGCGCGCGCGCCCGCCCGCAGAAATTTTGCACGGCCATAATCTCGAGCAATTATTCATATTTTACGACGGTGTATAATTGACGCCGTAAAACGTCCATTAGTTACCCTTCCAATTCCACGCCTCTACCTCACCCCCTCGTTGCCCCACGCACCACTTTCTATCTGCTCTCTCTCTCTCTCTTTCTCTGTCTCTCCTTCTGTGTTTAGCATCCTAGGCGGTTTTCCAACCTCTCAGGTCGGGGCTCGTTCCATTTCGCTCTATCGATTCGACTCAGTTTTCCTTCGCTCGACGAAACTGCGAAACTACGGATACCCGTGATCGCGGCTCGAATTATCCGGCAAGATTCGTCTAACTCCCGAAAGGGTTACCCGGCAGCACTGCTAAACCCAAGCTGCTCTGCCGAGAGGCGCCGCTGCTCGCTGTTCCGCCAGCGAACTGAGAAAAATCGTGTACACGCTGAACAAACCTCGCGACGTAAATATCACAAGTATTTTACGTACACAAATCATAGTTTGTTTAATTGACGATTTCCTACGTTACGGTGGCTTTCAATCTGTGAGCATCGTTTGGTTCAATCCGAGCTTAAAGGTGTCTCGGGGGGCCCAACCTCGGACAGCTTCAAAGGGACCTTCGGTTTTTTCGTCACTTTCTCCTACGATCCTTTCCCTTTCCACTATAACCCTTCCCCTCCTACGCCAATCTGTCCCCATCGTTTCCCTGAACCTCCCTCTCCATCCAAGCACGTTCCCTACTTTTCCCTAATCGTCCCCTCCTTCTCCTTGACATTCCCCTCGAATTCCTGCCGTCACTATTTATTCTCTGACCAACCACCACCTTTTGCCTTTCCTCCCACTCTGACTCTTCCCCTCCATTTCTATGACTGTCCCCTTACACTACAACCCTCTCCTGCGTTTTCCAACCTTCCCCTCCGTCTCCTTTATCATAAACCCTTCTACCATTCCTCCCTAGTCCTGCCACATCCTTTCTCTGACCTTTGCCCCCCTTCCGTCTCTCCAGCATCCTGTCCTAATGCCTTTCCCGTGCCCTAATCCATCACTCTTTTCCTGTACAACCCTTTTCCTTCCTCCCTCTCTCCCCCTTTCCTTTCCCTATCCACCCAATTTTTCCCCAGAAAGATCGTATTAACACCTGCGGTGTTGTACCTGACCAAATCTTGCCATTTTCAGACTGCGACAAATACTTGTCGCGTTTCCCCTCACCGTATCCCCAAATTCAAATCGCTCAACAACGGGATAGGTGTACGACATCAATCTCTCGCGCGAGTTACGCCGATTCCCCGAACCGGCAGCCCCTCGATTAATTAACCCGTTTCGGGAACAAAGTTTACCTCGCGTATACAGTAATCCCTCGGTCTCGCGATCTTCCTGCATCCCCTTTCTCTTTCTCCCGCGCTCCTTCGTCTTCGGCTCCAGGAGCCGGGGCCTCCTCTTCTTCCTCGAATTCTCGATGGCGGAAAGCTATTAATCACCGGGGGCCGAGTCGCAGCCAACGGCAAGTCGCGCCACCCAGAGATAAGCTTTTTACCGTCCAAGTATCGTGGCCCGGGATACTTGGCCACCGCCGAGTTTACGCTCGCGATCCACGCCCAGAGATTTCTCCTTCGACCAGCCTCGTATTCCTTTTTCCTTGCGCGGTCTTTCAGAGTCCCCAAAAAGAGACCTGCTGGTTCGAAAATCCTACAACCTCCGACCTAAACCTAATTCCACCTGGCCTATAGGTCCACGAGCAATAGGGTGTCCCTTGAAACGCGAAGTACTTCGTTAATCGTATGTGGGCATCCTAGTCTTCGACTAGCCGCATTCAATTGGTCATTTGGCTGGGAAATCATTTTTATTATATTGTACTTGAGTACACTGAATTCTATCAGGATTGCTAGGAGTTTCGAGTCAATGAACTCCTCGTACTATCAGGATACATTTTTCAGAAGATGAAGAATGGGGGAGGGTTAATTGCACCGTGATTTTGTGATTCTGTCCGATTTTTCCACGATTGTCATTCGGGGAAGACCAGGAAAATCTCAGAAACAATTTTCAGGGCGTCCACCATGTCGTCCACGCATGAGTCGACTTCGCGACGATCGCGACGAAAGAAGAGCCGACGGGATCCCTGCGGTCGACGTCGGAGTATCGTCCGACACCATTAATCACGCGACCGGAGAAGAAGAGCCCTGGCATAGGTCTCGCTCCTCCATTAGCCGGGGCAACTCGATCGGTAATCGACGAAACTTCTGATCCGTAAACAGCGTCGAGCCATTAATTAACTCGTAAATCGACGGATCCGCCGGATCGATTCCCGGGTGTCTCGGCCAGAGAACACCGTCTCCGGGGACAGACGGAAATTTTCCTTTCCTTCCGGAAAGAACGAGTCGATATTAGTCTCGCTGTTGCAACGGCCGCCGAGCGGAGTTGCTTCCGGCGGTTCAACGCCTAGCGTGACTCGCGAGGAACCACGTGCAGACGCTCGTTCGTATCGAATATATGCGCATATGACTTGGTGAACGTTGCAGCGACGATTAGCGCGTCGGCGAGTCTACGAAAATTTCGGATGTCGAAAAAGCTTCGGGGCTGACCTAATATTTAATCTGTCCGGGTTCGCAACACGTTTCGACCGGTGATTACCCGGGGCCCCGTTTCTTGTTACCATACATCTGGTTGTCGCGTTCGTTTATCCAGCGATGCGCGCCGCGAAATGCGGACGTTCCGGCGTGCCCGCGGATCGGACGCTCCGTGACACGACGCGAAACGACACGAAACGACACGAAACGAGGGGACACGCGGCGCGACAACGCGTTACGGACTTTAAATTACAGGCGTCAGAAACACCGAGAGCCACCCGGCCCGCCGTTAATCCTGAAATAGGGCTCGCGCCGACGTTTTCGATCGCGGATTACGCTAATCCGCATCGAACTTCGATCTCTTGCCAACAAACCCCCGTATCCCCAAGGAAAGAGCTTACGGATATTGATATTTGCCATAGCCAAGCTTCGGACATCGTCCCTCGCATGTTACGCTGACCGAAGATCCGAAAAGTTCAGAGGGACACATCGATCTCGTCGGATTTTAATATTAATTTCTGATGCATCGATTGCGCCTAGCCGTGACAGCTTCATTTTATGGATGATGTAAATATTGTCTTTTTGGCGCTACACAGCCTTCGAATTTTTTGTTCGCACGTGTGTACTCGTTTATGCCAAGTTTTGGGAACCTCTTTTGATGCGTGATATAAATATTGAATTTGCACTGGAATATTGTGTTTGAATTTTTGTGTTTCGTCCAAAAGTTCTGAAGTTGTGATTGTTTAAAGTCGACCATTTACAGCTTCCTTTACAGCTTTGCCATCATTAGTAGATTGCGAATTTTTATGCGAAATAAAAATGTTCCAGGTCTGTTGTGAGAGATTGAATTGAATATAATAATATTTTCTCTTTTAATGATCGTGAAAAGTCGAGAACAATATAACAATATCCTTAAATCCTTCTAATGTTTCTTCAATTTTGTATTTGACGTATCCATTTTTATTATGAAGGTGTAAAATCCGTGAAAATCAAAGTGATTTGAATGAGTCCGACATTTGTCTTTTCGTCATGGACTCTTCAGAGAGAATCGAGAGTTGTTCTGTTCACGTAGACACTCAACAGTGTCCATTCGTCAGGCGATCGCTGTGAACCGCAGTTAATCAAACACAAGCAGCACACACTCGCGTTCAAAATTCATTAAGGGGCCATCGGAGTAGAAAATCGCTCGGAATAATTACACGGGGGAAAAAAATCTTGACAAGAATTACCGTTCGCCTTAAACCTGGCCAACAGAAGCTGGTAGAGAGGAGCGGCTGAACTGGAAATTGGTGGAGTAAGAGGAATCTAAAAAATCGACTTCGTTATCGTAGCCCGTGAATATCGGAATTATTAAAATCTCCCTCCCTCCTGCTCCTCCTCCTTCTGCGTTGCGCCTCGCAGTGCTCGTCCGGAACCGGAGCGGGCTTTCTTCTTTTTCCGCGATCTAGTTTAATTTACGAGCGGAAGCGAAACGGTCCGGCGGCATTAACGTTACTCATTCTGTATTCTCAACATCGACGTCATAATTCACGATGATAAATTCCCGTTAGCATCGAACGCGCGCTTTAACACCCGCGCGTCCCCGTTTTTCCGGACAATGAGGAGGAACTCGAGAAGAACGACGACGCTTTTCCCACACCACGGTCCGCGCTCTCACGCCGCTGTCTCCGGGAATTCCGCCGGGACCGTGCTACTTTCTTACAAATGGAAAACTGCTCGCGTTCGCGCTCCGCTTTAATCTCGGCCGATGCCGAGGTACCGAGGACGATTCTTTTCGCGAGATTCGGTTTCCGAATTCCGTCAGGAAGCCCGCGTCAAACTAACCGTTTCCCTTTCCGGCCGGAAACGGGTGGAACAAAGACGGCCGGGGCGAATCAGTTTAATCGTCGACAGGGAGTCATGGAGAAACTCGAGACGGTTCCCTGTCTCTCTCACTCTCTTTCTCTCTCTCTCTCATATTTCTCTTGTTCGTCGAGACGCTCGCCCCGACGAGTAAACAGGATTTCGAAAGAATACGAATTTCCATTTCTATCCGACGACGGCTGAGGATCTCTGGTACGACGGCGCGAGCGGTACACGCGTAGACACCGTAACAGGATCACCGTTGTCGCGATATAAATGTAAATGGTAGACGGAAGGCGGAAAGCGGAAGACGGGAAGGATCGCCGCCGGTGTATAGGTTGGCCAGAGAAGCAGGAGGAGGGCGCAACTCGCGAGAACCGAGGAACCGAGAACGGAGAACGCCCGAGAAGAAGACGCGGGACGAGGGATCCAGTTTCTCCCTGCTGTTCCCTCTTATTAAAATATCTAACATGATTACTGCAGACTCGGCAACTATAATGGAGCGACTCGAAGCCGAGTTTGCGGAGCTACGACGCGAGCTAGCTCGCTCTTGCTTACTCTTCTCGACGGCCTCGGTGTCTGCCCCTCGCTCCGAAACGCTTCCTCTCCTCTTCTTTTCCATCCATTTTTCCACGTTACCCATCCTTCCCTTAGTGGATGGTTTCCGAGGGGTTCAATACGTGGAGCACACTCGTAACATGCCCTACCTTGTGTGGAATTGGGTTTGGTTTTGGTTTGAAAGTCTAGGGACTCAGATTTGGACATTTTTGCGAGAATAGTGTGGTACAGTTATTTCTCTATATATGTCGCCAAGGTCTGGATGATAAACGTCGCGGAATTATCCCCACTACCGTGGTGTACACCCCGTGAGGGGCCACGAAGCTCGAGAGGCCTCGGACGCCGAGAAGTGTAAACATAACACGGCTCGGAGTATGTCTCCTGGACGATACACGACACTGGCAGGACCCGTGTTGTTGACGTACATCGATAATTCACTGTATTGTTTGGAATTACAGGGTTGTTTCCATTAACTATTGTGGGATCCTCGGGAATAGTTGCACAGAAGATCGTAGGCTAATTGTAATGTGCAGTAATTGTTTCTATTGCAATGTATGAAAGGAATGCGTCACAGAAACGAAGCGAATGTTTCACAGTTGCTGGAAAAAGGAACTGAATTTTCATCCCGAGGAATGTATACAAGTATTGCGGTCTTCAGCTCATTGTCAGTGTTTATAAATTTTCAACAGATATTGTGAGAAAATGTAGAGATCGTTTGAGGGCGCGAAACACAGGCCAAGCAGAACTTTATTGTAAAATTCAAGTTTCATTCAAGCTTCTTTTCATTCCGACGAAATGAACGATCACTCTATTGAAGAAAAAGTTCAATGGAGCTCCGCTATTTCAGCGCCAATTAATTTGTGAGGTCTGTTAGATCCCGAACAATGGGCTGCGATGTTCAAATATTAATATGCTGTTTCACGTTGCACGATTCTGCGCGCTAAGTACTATAGGTCAACGAAAAAGCACATAGAATCAATGACAAAATTCTCAAAGATGCACGCAACACCACTCAAGTGGAATGGAGCCCTCTCCATAACTCCTGGACCTCCCACAAATATGTCGCGAAATTCTTTCAACGTGTACACACATGAACACGTACTTCGCAAGATACAACTCCCTTTTCCGAAGTTTTCTAAAGTAAAAATTTGAAAAATCTCTTGTCGTCAATTCCTGGCTGGTTAATCCTCGCAGGATCCCCATTCGATCCCGCCTCGATCGTCATGGAAGACGGGGACTTCCGATGGCGGACGGTCGGCGTGGATATCCCGCGGAGAACCGTAACGCGCGACTGCGTTAGCCTTATCCAGGCATAAAGGGCGCAAAGTCCTCGATACGAGGGAAATCATCCGGAAGTTTTGTAGCTCGCGAGGGACGGCGTCGGGCATCGAATATTTATGAAAGCGGTTCGATAAGAGGGGTGGTGGGATGAAACGAGAACAGTAGAACGAAAGAAGAGGACGTAGTCCAGAGAAAGAGAGAGACCGAGAGAGAGAGAGAGAGAGAGAGAGAGAGAGAGAGAGAGAGAGAGAGAGAGAGAGAGAGAGTAGTATAGTGGGATGAGGTTGGACGGTTCGGAGCAGCTCGGTAGAAAGAACAGGAACACCGGGACATCCGATAAAACGCGGGACAAGGGAGAAACGAGGGGGAATAATTGTCGGGTGGTTTTTCGAAGCGCGATTAACGGAGACGATAGAAGAAAGAGATTCGTTTGTGCGGACGAACGCGGCAAGCTGGAGCGAGACCTATCGCGGAAAGAACAAGAGAGACAGAGACACGGAGAGAGAGAGAGAGAGAGAGAGAGAGAGAGAGAGAGAGAGAGAGAGAGGAAAGAGAGAATCGGTGGCAGTATCGCGAGCGAAATTAGCTCGTATTCAATTTCTCCCGAGGGTACGGGTGCGCGCCGCTCTGCTCCTCTCCGCTCTTCTCTTCGCTCCTCTCCTCGCCCCTCCTCTCCGCTCCGGTCGACCGTCCCTTTCCTTTAGCCGACACGGTGTTCCGAGTACGAGCACGGCCGCCCGCTCGCTCGTTCGGTGCCGGTGCCACCCCAAGGCGTCTCATAATTAAATTCGGCCGAATTTACCCCACTCCGGCCATTGTCCCGTAACAAGCTATTGTGCCGAGCGTCGCCACTGTCACACCGCGACAAACTTTCCACTCGAATTTTCGCCGGCGGATCCAGCCAGTCGGCTTCCTACCAACTTTTCGTCAAGCTCTCCCAGCCCACGAGATCTTCCACGGACCATTTCCCCTCATGCCGATACTTAATAACCGGAACGACGGTCCTAGAATTCCCCACGACGAATCCGGAATCGATAAACTATGTCCTGCCACAGACAAAGATACAAGATCCCCCCTAAGCAAAAGCCTCTGCGGGAAATTTAACACATTGTCTTAACGCTGGAATGATCGATTCTTGAGGCCCACTTATTGAACAGAGTGGGTGAATAAATTATTAGCACCGCTAGCTCAAATCAATAATTCCATGCCGAAACAATCAATTTTTAAATGAACGTCCCCTAACCACACGCAGGGTCAAAATAAAAATTGTCTGCAACAATTGAAACTGCGGCTGTACAGAAGCTTCTCTGTTGCTTGAACAATCTTAACCCCTGTGCTTACGATGACGTGTCAGTGATGTGGTAAGTCTACCGGGCCAAACATCAACAAGACCTGTCAGAGACGTGGTGGGGCGGCCATGCCAAATGTAAACAAAACGTCTCAGAGACGTTGTAGAGCATGTACATGTATATACAAATCATAGGACGTCTGCGATTTGTACAGCTTCGAACGCTCAGCCAAACCGTGAATGTCCCGACGTGTGACCGACCTTGTTGTGGTTTATGGCACGCGCTATTGTAAGTTAAATCGTAAGGCAAGGGGTTAATAATGTGCAAATGATATACAGTGAACTCTCGATATATGTCAATAACACGGGTCTTGTCAGCGTCGTGTATCGTCCAGGAGACATACCCGAGCCGTCTTATGTTTCGAGCTTCGTGGTATACCCCGCGGCATTGGGGATAATTCCGCGACATTTATCATCCAGGTCTTGGCGACATATATACAGAAATCAGTGCATTGATATTCTTAAATTCTTCCAATCTTGTCATAAATGCATAAAATTTGCTATCGAGTCAAATGCATCCTGAACGGTGCACTGAATCAGTGTAATTATAAAAGAAATTTCAAGGACGAATGTTTGGTAGACAAAAGACGTCGATTGGCGCGACTACTGAATGCTACTAATTGCCACTGAGCAATCATGAAGCCATGACTGACATTTGTTTAAATAATAGAAACAGTGTTTCTTCCTGTATATCAGAAGGGTTCAAGGAACTCTTTTCGTTCCAGTGCTAGGAGTTCCAGCGTGTCTGCGTCCCGGGCCCTCAGATTTATGCCGATAGGCAATTGTTTCCTCGGAACGTGGCAGATTCAAGAAAAAAGAACCCCGGCAGCACACCCACGCGCACAGACACCCAGAAACCCACGATTGCGCGCAGAAAGAGAGCGAGAAATCTAAAGAGAGAAAAAGAGAGGCAAGCACCTTACACGGCCGCGTGTAAATTATGTCCGTCTAATCGAATCGACGCCGGAGATTTATGTCTCACCGTATTGCCGCCATTCCGGCCTACCTCGTTCGAGCATTCTTCCAGCTTCGTCCATCCGGCTCTCTCTCTCTCTCTCTCTCTCTCTCTCTCTCTCTCTCTCTCCATCGACCTTCGTGCTCCATGGCTGCAGCAACTTTCGAGTCGAAACGCGCGCTCCGTCCAGTGAAAACTTTTTGAAAAATCGTCCCGCTGCACATCGCCCCGATATTGAATGCTGGGCTACACCTCCTAACCCATACACGCTTGCACCGAGCGCATCCCGCCCCTCTCCTATTTCACTCTGCACCCTTGGGTCGCGATTCAAATTGGACCTTCATAAAATCTTCTTTTCACACTGTTTTCTTTTCGCGAAGCGAACGATTTTTGAGATCAGATGGCGGAGGACGATGGGAAACTGTCGACGTTTGCTTTGTCTTTTGTCTACAAGCTTGGAAATTCGATTCTGAGTTGACACTGTCTTCCAGTACCGGGTCATCCCATAAGTTGAGAGTTTTCAAGGGAAAACTGTGATAGTTGCATTTCCTTTTAATCAAAGATGCACGCTATGGTGCAGCTCTTCGTTCGTGTCATGTACATATCTGCTAGGAGCTTCGATATTTTTGGGAGGAAAAATTCCTGGTAGTTGTAAAATATGTACTCAACAACATCCAATTGGTTTCGTGAAAATAGATTGATTGATTTATCGAAAAAAAAAAAATTCTCAACGATGCACCCAACTTCACACGCGCAGATTTCCACTCGCGTCGTGCAACTCCCACAAATTTCAATATTTTTGGACGAAAAAATTCCTAGTACTCGTCGAATATATGCTTCAAAAGATCCAGCAACTCTTCCAAAAGAATATCCACCGGTTTCTCCAAGAAAAATTCCAAGGATCCCGGACAAAGTGGAAGCAAATTTGGCGCGTTCGATTCGGAGGGTCGCTCGAAAGCGAAAAAGTTAGTTCGAAGCTAGAGGAAACGGACAGAGAGATAGACAGTGGGGCGACCAGGCAGACAGACAGAAGGGAAGAGCAGTAGAGTAGAGACGGTCCTCTTTGGTTCTCATTGTTCATCCGGTTGATAGCGAGATATACCGGGACGGTGGAAGGAGCAGGAAGCTGAAGAAGGAGGGAACGGGGCAGTCGAGCAACACGAGATATGTGTTAGGGTGCGCCATTGTCCCGAGAAACTCTGGATTGCGACGCTTACAATACGACGATTGTTTCCACCTTTGGCGTACCGAACGGGCTGCCACCTCCGCCACCTTTCACCTCCGTTACCCACCATCCTCTGCGCGCCGCCGTCTCGCGTTCCAGCCTCGCTTCCCCCCCTCTCGAAAACTATTAAATTCCGTATTAACGTTACCGTCTTCCCGGCTCTCCCACTTCTACGTTCCACTCGGTTCCACGGTTGTCGACGCCCGAAAACGGCCCCGGCGAATTAGCCGTTCGATCCAAATAGAAAAGTTCGAGAGACACGCCGAATCGATTACTAGTTCGACGAAACGAGGTTCGCGTGACCTACACTTTTGGTCAGCACCTTATCCACATTCCAGTTCCATGGAGTCTTCGCAATTTTTACATTTGAACATTTCCCTGCAAGTCGTCGTCTCAGAGCACTGCACAGTTTCTCTGTGTTTCAGTAATTTAGCATCTAAGATACAAAAGATGGTGGTTTGTCCTAGAGGCTGGCTCAAACTGGACTAGTCTCCTTTATGCATGTCAAGGGATATTAGCACTAAACCTACCGACACTTCTTCTATAGCCATTCCTTCCTAATGACCGGTCCTTAAAAAAAGTTATTGTTAATATAATTAAACGGAAATAATAGCCAATTGGTTGTTGAATGAATTAGTAAATGAACAACTTCCATAAAACGAAGATACAAATATATTTTTATACGATTTGAATTATATAAAAAATAATGCGATGTTCTCTCCTCGATTTACAAAATTGTACTGTGTCGTCCACCTTTGCGGTTTGGATACACTTGTCATGAAACGTGCGTAACTTGATAGCGTCTCATTTATTTTCGTGTCTTATTATTTTAGTTTAGGATTAGAAGAGCTATTGAAATTCCATATTATCTCGTGCGGTCAAATTGACCGGCCGCGGTAGGTAGGACAGGCTACAAATATTTCTTGGAAAAAAATAAATAAAACGAGAAATAAATAATGAAAAATACATTGTATACATACTTCAAGAAAACTCTTAAAGATAAATAGCGATGTGATCATGTTGTACGTACGAAATTGTACGCAGAAGTTTGTAAAAGTCAATTTGACCGGCCGTGGTAGGTTTAGTGTTAAAGCTCGTTAGTGTCATCTGATTTGTCATTAGACCGTGGATTTCATGCATTTGCGATAAAAATGTGTTAGCGCAATTTGAAACAGGAGAATAATTAACCCTTTTCCATTCTACATGATCTTTTCCATTTTATGCAATTCGCTTAATAATTTATTTAACCCAATACGAACAAATTTAATAATTTAAAATATATTTTGAATAAAGATATAACAATTTATAATAGCACCTCTGAGACACCATCCTCGTTTGGCCGAGGATCTACCGTACCGTTATCCTCAAAGTCTTCTGATCTTTCTACCATTGCAAGCTTCGCTTACCCAACCTTCTCATTGCACAAAGTTCGCACTAATCGCATTGTGGAAGCAAAACATAACAAACTAGATTTATTAGTTACAAAATAGATTTATAGTCCCGCGAACAGCATCATATGGTGGGAGTAAAATCGTAGCCGCGCCCACGCTCGGTTCCCCTTTAATTTCGGGGTAGGTGTCGTCGGCGTGGCGGCTTTGACACGGTTCCTCGATGCTCATTAACGGGCGGCGCTAATCGAAAGGAGGGTTCACGCTTATCGAGCTGTTGCTCGCTCCTCGAGCGACGTGTAAGGTCAAAAGCAGCAGAGCTGTCGGGGCGCGACGTAGGCTTCCAGGGCGGTCGCGGTCTCGCTCCCTATTTCGACAGTCCGGTTCGCGAACGGATCATAGCCGTCACCGCACGCGAGCTTTGCCCGGAAACGTCTCCCTCTCTCTCTCACCCCCTCTGCGTGTTTTCTCTGGTGTCTCTCCGTCTCTCTTTGGTTCGCGCCACTCCCACTCTCGAGCCGGCGTCTCTCGTTCCCGTGCACGCGTGAACGCTCCTGTTTGCGTTCGCCTGTGTGCTCGACCGACCAGCACCCATTAGTAAGATTGCTATCCTGCCGATGAGGCTACGTTATATAATACAGGTGGCCCCCTCGATCGCGCTTAATGAAATTGCTCAGGCAACAGGACCGCACCGGGACGAATTTCCACAGATGAAAAAAAAAACCAGCCAGAGAGAAAGGGTGCGGGGGAGAGGAAGAAAGAAAAAAGACAGAGTTAACCGGGTTTGCGCGCACTACGCTGCTCCGTACATCGCGTACGTTCCCGACCGTTTTTCCGCGAGTAATGCTCGACTGTTGCGGCATCGGAACGGCTTCCGTTCCGGAATTTACACCGGACGGCGTCGAGAGGCGGATACAAGCTCTCTCTCTCTCTCTCTCTCTCTCTCTCTCTCTCTCTCCTCTCAAAGAAAACGACCTCCTAAGTTCCCGTTAAGCCGCCGGCAAACTACACCGCGGAATCTTTCGTTTCGTCGCCGCGTCGTTCCAACGTTCGTTTACCCGTGGCCGACGCTCCGTAAACGGGATAAGAGTCCTCCGAGAGGAGCGGAGCCCCCAGTCCTCTTTTACTGGCTCGTTCCGTTATCGCCGCTGCGAGTTACTCGCGAACCCACGATCTTGAGATTCGCGGCTCGAATCGAACGATCGTGGAAAATCTCGAACGAGAACGTTGTTCTCCGAAGAAGGACGCACGAATCCCCAGTTTCGTCGGATACACTTCTTTGAGATTGGTGGAACGGGCTTAGGGCTACAGGGATGTTGTTTGTTGGCCCTTTCTGGGTTTCGGGACTGTCCGTGGATTCGGGGTATGCTGTGGCTCTTGAACAGCGGATAGCGCATGTTTCGAACTACGTGGGAAAAGAAACCAATGAGATTGTTGAGATAGAAGAGATCTAGTAGAGGTTATTAAAAGAAGAGGTGATTTTAGTACAACAAGAAGAGGATGATTCTATCTGACAAAACATGCTGAATATATGTATAGAATAAATATAGAATATCTTGTTCACGCCGGGCTTTGTTTCCCGGGAAAAATGAGTTTGAATATTCACACTGTCCCCTTCCGGTAAACGCTTATGCACACACAGCTGATATGTTCAAAGCCGATTATCTTGCAAACAAAGCATAATATGGTAAAATTCTATTGTATATTTTAGACTCATTTTTTCGCACGGAATCGCCTGTTTTTACTCATGGTTGTATACTAATACCGAAATGCTCTGAATTAGATAAATGTACATGTACACATACAATTTTTCCCAGGAAGAAAATAAAAGAAACATGTTTACTGCATCTAGCAACTCAAGTAGCCGTCTAAAGCAATTTCTAATGCCTCTACGAGCCGGAAAATCGTCTCGAATGCCTGGAAAACCCAGCTCGTTGGTTCAAAGGCGTCGTCGTGCGGGGGCAATTAGCAGGCGGTGAGGTTTCCGTTAAAAATGCGCGTAAATAGCATGCTCGGAGGGTGTCGCGATAGCACATTTCTCCTCGGGCTGGACGGTGGAACAGGCTTGCAAAGATCCGGAGCAATTCCTGGGGGTGCGGTGACTCTGGCTGCGTTCCAAACTCGCGTTGGGAACAGTCGCGAGGGACCGGGCAAAGGAACCCGGGACCTAAGCAAGACTATCTCTCTTTCTCTCTGGGAGAGAGCGGACTTTCTTTACGAGAGTCCGGGAGCCCTTCGCTTTCGAATCGGGACCCGGCGTCGTTCCCGAAACGTCCGGGGGAATAGACTCGCGACGATATTTGCTCCCCGGCCGTAAAAACTCGCCGTCGACGAACGATCCTTTCCAATTGAATTCCGGCTCTGTATAGTACACCATCAGCCTTTGCTACTCTGCTGCTCTGTTCTGCTCCGCTCCGCTCTGCTCTGGTGCTACGGGGGCGTACGTCCTCGCGGGGGAACCTGAGGCTAATGGACCCCGGGATTCCCCGCCGGTGGATTTAAGAGATACCGGGAAAATATGGTCGTCCCGCCCCGATAATATCCACGGCCCCGCTCCCGGGGATATAAACGTGAATTAACTCTTTAGCGAGACGAGACCGACGTCCCGGGAACGCCGAGATTTCACCCGCGGGACCACGGAATCGAGGAACCACCGGTCTCTTCGATTCGTAACCGTCCACCCCTTCACGCTAAGTGATACGAATGCTTTCGGGGACCGGGGCATTCTTTTAACTATATTCGATGCCGACAAGGCACGTTGCCCCACTGTCCCCGCTCGCGCAGCGTACATCGAGCACCCTTTAAATCAGAACTTTTTTCAAATTAGACACGACGAGTGGACGACTCTTCTTGGAGCTAGATGGATTAGATACCGTATCAGGAGGAATTGTGTCTGGATCGAATTATGAAGAAAATGTTGTAGCACAAATACGCTCGGCTGTTTTCGATGTCCACTGCATCGAGTGAATGGTTGACTTGTGAAAGAGCGCTCATTTAAATTTCGTAATTTACAATAGGACTTAAAGAATCGGCTACAGTAACATACGTTCTCGTTCCAGCTTAAGAAGTGAAAATTTCATTTATTTGTCCATTCTTGTTATATTGAGAAACGAATAATTTTCACGTATTCGTGCAAATGAAATTCAATATACTCCCTTCTTCATGACACCTATTTAATTATGAAATCATTGACTACGTCCAATAGTGGCTTCGATTTAATGATACTCTATTCAGTCATACTCATTCGTCATATTCACGCGGTAAAAGCTGTATATTCATATGTGCTATATAACCAAACACATTTTGTAGATTTGTATCAGTTGTAAACACGATGGAAATACACGTATGCCATTGAAATTGGTTAAATACGAGGCAGAGCTACAAAAGTTTTAAAATCGTGAAAATCGCAGTTGCAGGATGAAACGCGTAACAATGGCAGCTACGGGACTTCAAAATCGTGAAAAACTGAAACTTTTACAATTTTTGATGGTTTATAGCTGATGGCAGCATCGACTGAATTCTATGAAATTTACATCATGCAAATGGCAGACATGCGCTTTCGAAGTGCGGTTTTATTCAAATGATGTGCTTGTAGATGGACAATGATCGGAGTAAAATTAACTCCACATGGTTCAGAATGATACTTTTATTCTCCTACTATTTTCTTTTTACGAAATATTAGTTATCGATGGACACCGTTCAGTGATATTAATTTTCGTCGTGGGTTCCCGAAAAATTGCGATCGTCCAGACACTTTTCAGAGCCAGTGTATCGATTCGGGCTTCGGCAGTCTCTGGGGAACCGATCCGGTCGTAGCAGAAGCGTGCACGAATTAATCGGATACAACTAGCGAGATAGAGAGATAGGGAGGGGGACAGAGAGAGAGAGAGAGAGAGAGAGAGAGAGAGGTTCGCGCGACCTGGGAGTCCTCGTTACCCGTATTCGGTGTTAGTCCGCTTTTTCGCCTCGTCTTCCGGGAATCGTTCGATCTGGAGCGAATCGAACCGAATCGCCGCGACACAGTGTGCACCACCGGTCGACCTACCGGCGTTTATCGTAGTCGTCGAGCATGAGACCGAAGAAATCCACGGAACGATTCGCATCGTTAGAATATCGCTCGGGGGCACCGGAGGCTCTGTGTCCGCTGAACCTAGACTCGCATTCCGTTCCCGATAATGCGTTACGATGCGGTTTTCTGGGACCATTGGGCCCTGTTCCTGATGGCCAGCCGCCTCTTATCTACAGTAGCTTCCTCCCACGGTCTTGACAAAATGCCATTCACGTTTACTATAAAAATTCTGAAATGTGGCAAAGTATCTATACTTTATAAAATTGTATCTCAAAACATTGTCTGTAGACGTACGAGTTAAACAGTTATTTTTCTACAAATCAATTCCATTCAGCACGATTTTATTCAACATTAGCTTTTTCAGCACCGAAGGACGACATCAAGAGCCACCATGAAGGATCCCGCGACGCGTACAGCTTACGAGGGTGGAATGTCCCGTCGATTTGGCGCTTTACGAGCGTATCGGGTCGGTTTTCGCATGGTCGCGAGCGGAATGGCAAGCGTACGTCCATCAATGTTCGAAAATCCGTAGAGGGACGGTCTGCGGTGTTCTGTTCGCGTCGAAGGAGCGAGCAGAGGGTAACAACAGACGAAGAGAAAGAGAGAGAGAGAGAGAGAGGAGGGGAGAGGGTTGGTCGAGTATCAATCGCGGCACGCGTTTTCAGAGGGATCGGCGCGCATATCAAGCGCGACGTTTCCTTTCGGTCGGACGTCAGGATCGGCGCGGGGTTCGAGGCGGATCGAAACGGGTCTCCTCGGTGTTTTATTCACGGAGCGTAGCTGCGAGCCAGCGACCGTATAAATGGCGGCATTATGCCCCGTCCGGCGCACTCTGCGCCTCCTCCAACCGGCGACCATCCGAAAGAGAGAGGGGGGGGGAGCAGTTGCGCTTCAGCTTTCAATATTTCAAACACTTATCGTCCGCGGGTATGCGGCTCGAGGTTTTCGGCGGATGAGGTCGCTCTGCAAGGTTCCCCGTCGCAGACGATGGGAAACGGGGCGGCTACGGGGGTGGGGAATCGACCGAGTTCACTCCCCTCTCTTTACGGTCTCTCTCTCTTTATCTTGCTCTCCCTCTCTCTCTCTCACTCTCTCGGTCGCTCGCCCGGTATAATAGTCGCATTTATATCATCTCCGCCCGCCACGGTTTTGACTTTATAATTTAACGTGGAAACCCTCGACCGCGTCCCTGCTGCTTTGCCCCCGTCCTTCGCTACCTCACTGCAAAGGGTTGCCTTCCTCGGCGGCCACCTGCACAGCCACCGCCGCGATGAATTATGCGAGAGGTATCTGATTTTTCCCCGGTTCCTTCCTTCTTCCAGCCGACCGCGAACGCGACCCCTACTCGACGACCGACTCTGAGACCACCGACCACCACCGCCGGGTTTTCGGCGACAGCCAACCGATATCGGCACGGATTTTATTCTTTATTCGAGCGATAAGCTTGAAAAGGCCGAACCTTATCGGAACGGATTCACTTTGGCATTTCGCCGCTGGACCGAGAATCTTTCAGCGTTTATTACGTCGTTTCGTTTTATGTGGAACGGGAGTATTATGGTTTGTATATTGTGTACTGATTTATTGAGGGTAATCTGTGGAAGTTGGGAGCTGCATAATGATTGGCTGGTTTGTAGTCAATCTTCTGAACAGTCTCTGTGAATCCGGAAAGTTGGGTTTAGTTAGAGGAATTTGGTAGAAATGAACATTGCGTCGAGGTGTGCAATGTGTAGTGCGTAAAGGTAGTCTGATTTTGGGAATTTTTTCTTGGATAATTGCTCAGTGAAAAATTCCAATTATTTTACAGGTTATAGCTGCAATCATCAGATTTATATTCCAATTTTTTTAAATTAAAAGATTTATTTATTAAGACCCACTAGAAATTAAAGAAATGGTATGAGGTACGCAGCGTAAAGTACACCGAGGTACACCAGTCTGAATTTGAAAATTATGTTTTGGGTAATTGGCGAATGAAACATTCCAATTATTTTACAGGTTATAGTTGAAATCTTCAGCTTTCTATTTCAATTTTTTGTCAGGAAAAATGTTATAGAATAGTGGGGTTATTCGCTGGTTTCGAAACCTCATTTTCTGTTACATCGATTACTAGTCGTTGGCAAAGACTGGAAGGTCTGAGATCCAAAATTCCTTTTGGTTCATAAATAAGAATCTACCATGGAAAACGTAACCTACGGATTTTCAAAGTAGAAAAGGTAACCGTTTGACGAGGCAATTTCGTTCTTCCAAAATAAACGAACTTTAGACGTTTGCACAAAAATGCAAAGCAATATTCACAGCGCATTGGCACTAGATTGCAATCAGTCCGCAGTTCGATTGAATAAAAGCCTACGATCTAAAATGTACCCAACAGATTTCTAAAAGTATCGAACGAAATCAATTTCACTGGTTTATAGAAACACGTCAATGCATCATTTAGCATCGTAAGGCACCAGATTGGAATTAACCTGTCAGTCAATTCAATAAAAATGTACTACCTAAAAATACAGCCAATCAATTTTCAAAACTGTCGATTACCTTCGAAAGAGTAGCAGTTTTAAAACCTATCCTTTCCAAAAGAAATGAAGTTGACACATAAAAATGTAATAGGTAAAACACTGCCTCAAACTTGCAACCAATCCGTCGCGCAATTAACCAAACCGGCATCCGATATCCTTTAAAAAGGTTCTAACAGAAACCGCGGTAGTTCGTGGAAGAATAACCAGTTCCCCCGAAAAGAAATCCACTCGACACGCTCATAAAAGCGCAACGGTGGGCCAATTGTGTTCAGCGGCAATGCGAGAGCGTCGGCCCCAGATTGCGAGCAGCTGGAAACGCGGTCTCATACCGGGGATCGTCGAAATCGTCAGAAATCCTGGATGTAGGTGGATTCTGTCAGAGGGTTGGTGTGTTCCGCGCGGAGGCTCGTCGGTGTCCTTAAACTTACCGCGCTTGCTGGGATACCAGTCGTTCGGGTGGCCGGTACTTCTCGCTTTTAATAAATAGCCGATGGCGACCGTAATATCAGCGCCGGTAAATCGTAAAACGTAACGAAGCCGTATAACTCCGGCTTCGGGGTTAGGGGCGTGGTATTGCGCTTTAAATTGTTTCCCCGGCGTTCCAGCGTCGGTCGGCGTCGGCGTCGGTGGCGTCGTCGGCGGATTGGCGTCGGATTCACGGAGGCATCTCGGCGCCAGGTTGGAACTTGCCGGCTGTTAAAAGGAGTTTGCCGTATCCGGTGGAAGTTGGAATCTCCGCGAAGAACTCAACCGTTTGAGCGATCGTTCCGTGTCTGAAATCGCTGGGAAACCGGAGAGCCTCGTTCTCTCGCAGCGGCAAACTGCTCGAGAGACTCGATGGACGCGAGACGTTTCGGCAGTAGCTCCAGGGCAGCCGAGCTGCCACTATACCCCGTGCTGCTTCGAGCTGCGCCTACTATACGAGATCGATCCCGATCGATCAGCAATGTCGATGCCGTTACCCTCTTCCCGACTTTTCGTGACGCGACGTTCGTTTCGTCGACAACGTGCACGTCGGCTCGAGACGTCGAAATATCGGCGAGATGTAACCGGAGACGAGCGAACCGCTCGTCTTACGTCACTGCCAGTTTTCGTAACGTCGATCCGGCATTTTAGAGACGCGACACCGACGCCAGGCCGCGCCGGTCGGGTTTATGACAACGAATTCCACCGTGACTGGATCTATCCGCGATGGAATTCGATCGGGATTCACCGACGCACGTGGCAGATTCCCTCTTCCCCCTTCCCAGATCCTCGCAGTCCCTTCTCCAGCCGATAACCCTTCTGACCGGAGCCGAATTAGATTCCTCCGCCAGTTTTCTTTCCGAGGAAAACGCGATCGAACGCATCCGATTTTATTTCGGTTTTATTAATACGTACGCCACCACCGTGAAATGGAAACCTATTTTCTTTCTTAATATGTTTCATGGGTTGAAGATAATGTAACAGTGTCATAAAATCCGTTCTCCAACTATGACAAAAATGTGGGTGAATGCAATATCAAATAGTAGGAATGTTTAAAGAATTTAAGAATATCATAATATCTACTAAAGAGAGAAATAAACTTCCATCTGGTTCTTATGTCCTGCAACTAATAAGAACAATTTTTATTTCGCAGTCTAGTGCTCACAGATTCATTTACATTTGAGGCATAAAAATATGCGCTGAAAGTATAAAGTGCGGCATCGTTGAATATCGTAAAACATTTACGTTATTGACACAAGGGTTATAGAAGTAGGGCACAGCATAAAAATAAGGGACTCCGTGGCTTCCTCTGTTAGATTGTTTCAATCGGAAGTTTTATATTAAAATTAAAAGGTTATTAATTTTACTGTCACGTAGTAACTCCGGCGAACAAATGTCCAAATAGCCGCAAATTTAATTAAATCATTATATAAAGAATATTTAATACACGGACTGTCACTCCGGCGTTCTTCATGCCAACACGTTTCGCAATCACTGTCTAAATACATCAGCCGTTATTCCACCGTGTCACCGACACACGGACGTCGCTTCTTTTGGTCCATTGCCAAACATTATTGATCTCGCATGGCAAACACCGGCATGAATTCTCCTTTCTCTCCGAGAGAGAAAGATAGAGAGAGGGAAGAACGTGCGATAAATATTCCGATATAATTATTCCGATTATATTATATTGCGGTCGAGAGGCAAACTCTCTTTCTCTCCGAAGGAAGCATTGTTGATTTCTCTCGGTCCAAGGAGTCCCACTCGAAAGATACGAATCGAGGACGAAAAATATAGTCGGCTGGGAGAGACTCCCGCGAGACTCCTTCGGGTTTGAGAAACAGAGAAAGAAAGATGAGAACGGACCAGCACAAGCCGTTCCCTTTCGACGGACGGTAGTTCGCTCTACCGTCGTATCGGAAACGCCGCGGAAGATATTAAAAGTTCCCCGACAATATGCCAGTCACCGTCCACGGGGCTCGTTTCACCCCGTTCTCTTATTCCGTCCTCGTCCCTTGCTTCGAACGGCAAATGGTACGCGCGCGACGTCTCAATCGTCGCGACGACGACGCGGCTGCTGACTCGTCTTCCATCGTCGACGCCGCCGTTTGTATCTGCAAACGTAGCCGACGATACAGTTCGTCTCGACAGAATATACCCGGTGAATCGTCTTTAATCGACATCTCCGTACCATCCCCTCCAACATCCAACACGGCTTCCGATCCTCCTAGCTTATTATTAACCCTTTAAGCACAGCTTCCCTCTATACCACTTCGGAACTTCTTACAAAATTATATAGTTCATTTATATCCCGTAGGTAATTCTATTAATCTATTTCGAACATATAAGAAACACTACAGTCTTCAACAAAACGAGAAACTATTTTACATAGATTAGGATAACAATATAGGATCATGGGAACGCGTAGGATTAACCCTATAAGGACGACTTTCCTCTATTTTACTTGAGAACTTGCGACAGAATACCACCACCGTCACAAATATGTGACGACCACAGTCTCGAAATGTACTTGAAGATAGTCAAACTAATCTGATGCACTTTGTTGTTGAAAGTCGTAGTACACGGCGTAATACGCAGACAATCCACGACTTTCTTCTGTTAAATTGTCCTGGTATTTCGTAAAGTAGTATACAGTCCAACAAAGAAGATCAACAGCGAAACAAATATTGACGGCGAACGGTCTTAATGTCTTTGTAAATGATAATGTAATTGCGAAAGACGAGAGCCAGACACTTGATTCTTTCTTTAGTAATTTCAAAAAGATGGAGATAGTGTACCGACGTTTTTAAAACATTTTAATTCGCTTACCGTTTTAAATTTCACCTATCGTTTTCTGTCATAAATACATCAAATCCGTATTCCACCAATGACAGTTCTTCGAATGTTTAGAAGAAGCTAGTTGTATCGACTGCGAGCCGAGTGGAAGCTGATTTGGTCACGGAGGTTGACGCGGTATAAAAGCGGCGCCCGACCAATGGTCGACTCGTTCCACTGGCACCGGTTTAGCTCGTGGCAGCCGTAGGACGAGGACAACGCATCCCCCGGCTCTCTCGGAATCCCAGTCTCGAGCGACACGCGCCGCGCCGGCAATTTACTGGCAATCAACCGCGCGAGTGTTTTGTGGTCGCCGGGGGAGCTCGCGCGCACATCGCGGTTTATTCCTCGCGCTGTCATAGAAGAATTATAAGTCCTGCGAGCGAGCCAGCCGTCGGCGAGACACCCGCGGGACCCGCGGAAATCTGGCCCGCGATTCAACCCGCGTCACCCTTTCGACCCCTGCATCCTCGAATCGTCTCGCAAACTTGTACAAACATAGCGTCGTTCCGCTATATTATTATTTTACCGAATTTGTAAATATCGTAATTACCGTGTAATGGAGATGGTATCGGATGATGCTCTGCGGACGTAGAAATTCCGATAATTAGAATTAGATGCAGGATTTTTATTTGTGACAGGAATTGGTGGAAAACCGAGTTGAGAAAATTAGGGCTCTTAGCAGAAACGAAGAAACACTTTTTCTCGGAATCTACTGCGGCTATCAACTTCACTTTTGCCAAAGAGAATTATCTTCACAGTTTCAGCATATGTGAAATAAAAATCTAGAATGAGCCATTTTAAGCCGTTCGGTACACTGCCCAAAATGGATTTATAAAATGGACTTTACAAAACAGTACAATGTAACGTACTTCTACGGTTCGCCCTAATCGTCTACGCGTATCCCAACTATTTAAGGATTGTTATACAGCCAGGTGGTCCTGTTTCCGCGAGAAAGCGAACGAAAGAGGACCAAGTCGGAGAAGAGGACGCAGGCAGGCGTCGTTTCGGGGCGTCACGACGCCGCGGTCGTTAGGGGAACACGCTCGCTCGCGTTCCCAGTTTTTTCGAACGTCCGTGGACTCGACACGGGCGACCGTGGCTCGACCTCATCGAGATATTAATTTCTTAGTCACTTAACTGCACGCGACGTACGAACGCGTCTATTGATTTTCTCAGACACCCCTCCTTGAACCACCCTCCGCTCGAAACCGTTCTCTCTCACTCTCTCTCTCTCTCTCTCTCTCTCTCTCTCTCTCTCTCTCTCTCTCTCTAGCTGCACCCTTTCCACTTTCAACCCCCCTTTCACCTCTTTTAACCTCCACCCCCTGGCCCCAGAGTGAGCCGCGTGACGGGGACCCGCCCCTTTTCCGGAAGCCATCTCGTTCCCCGCAACGCGACTCCCCTACGCTTGTTTTCTTGCGTTCTTTGAACACCAGAAGACCCGCGTGTCCTCTGCAATTCAATTATTGTAATGCGACTCGGCTAGACGACACCGTCTTCCGGCATTCCAGCGACGAGTGCCTCGTGGCTATGAAAGCCAACCCCCCTCTCTCTCTTTCTCTCTCTCTCACGGTTCCTCTATCTATCTTCCCGCTCATCTTCCTCCTCTAGCTCAGTCTCCTGTCGTCGACGTCACCGTCGACGTCATCGATAGAGGCCTTCCGTGCCTATCCGAACAAACGGAATTGAAGAACAACAGGGGATTTTTTGTCCCGGATTCAGCGAGAGTTCTTCCTTCTGCCAGATTCACTGTATACATATATCTTCTGTAAGATATAACGGCGCGCGTTAATAATCTCGCGCCGTGATGAGACGTAAACGTCGCTCGCTAAAGCGCGAACAGAGCCGCCGCGCGTCTCTTGCGCCTGCCGTTTTACGGCCCGTTTCACAGTTTTTATGCGTTCGCTTAGTTTTATTTCTGTCGAGCGCCTCCAAGAATTCCCGCGCCTTTGTCCGGAAGGTCTTCACCGACTCCTGCGACGAAAACTCGCTCCTGCGCGCAGAACTGGCCGTACAATGTTCGTTAGTGATCTAGGATCCGTAGGGTTTACAGCTTCGAACAAATGTTGCCGCTTGCATTTAGTAGAGATGTCTGGTGACCCTGAAGGCAGCAGTTGTACTATATTTTAATGATCTATGAGCTTGGACCTTGGATTTTTCGGTCAGTCATTATTAGAGCCGAAGGTTCGGAAGGTATTGGGCTCGTAAAAATGATTGTCGACCGAGCCATTCTGCCGGAAAGAAACATTCGAGAACGCGATATAAAGTTTCTGTGCCGTTTCTCCCTCGTTATAAAGTCCCGGCGAGAGATCCGAACGAACCTTTGCTGAGAGGAAGAAAGGTGGAGAAAGGGCGTGGGAGAAGGGTGAGAAGGAGGAAGCGGGGATGGCAAACGGAGAATAGAGACGACATCGGTGATGTTGTAGTCCGCGCGCGCGCGAGTTCGAGCGCGCAGGTGGAAATTCGTTCGCGTGACGGGTCAGTTCGTTTCATCGGGTGTATTAAAACTACCTAAAAACCTGGAGCTGTAAAAGAGCGAAAACCACCGAGATTCCGTGGCTTTTCGGTTCCGCCACCCTTTTTCCGTCTCGTTCATTGCTAGCCGAGCGCTCGATTCCGGGCGTAAAGTCTTTCTTTCTCTCTCTCTCTCTCTCTCTCTCTCTCTCTCTCTCTCTCTCTTTCACCCCTGTCTCTGTTCGCGTTGGCTGGTCGAGCGTAATTTGCTCGTATTGCGCGATCGAATCGAGGTGCCGTCCCTCGCAATTGCGAAGAAACGCCCGGCGGGTTAACCGCACGCTATTTCTTACCGTGACGTCTACAATTCTGCCGGAATTCGCGCGTTTCTTTCGTCCTCAGCGTTTACCCTCTCCTCGCGACGAAATTTCGCCTGCGGCCACGCGAGCCACGCGTTCTATTTGATTTAAGCCGCGATCGATCAGATTCATCGCCTCTTACAACCTAACTGGAATATATTGCATCGTACGAATTAATTTTGCCTAGTTTTATGCCCATCCGTCGCGAGAACTGTTCCTTCCGCCTCGCTGTTGACTCGCAGCGAATTTATTTCTGCGTTTAATACACGGCACCTCAACGCTTTAAGGATGACGACTAGACTCTGGATCTCTGAACTGAAAAGGTTCAATTTTTATTAACCCCTTGCACTCGGCGCTATTTTCATTCTAAAATTAAATTTTTCTTCCGTCTTAGAATATTTTCATTTTATTCATACGAAACTGATCCGATTTCCACGTATAATATGTAAATGTTTAGTAATCTGTTCAATACAAATTTTGCAATGTAGCAAATACATTGTAATATTTTTTGTAATTTCTTTGAAATAATGCCACAACAATTTCTAGTGGTGCTTCAGAGTCACCACTCGAGTGCAAAGGGTTAATACTTCGTTAACCAAATTAATTCTATCGCATAGCATTGTTGAGGTTGCTTAGCCGACATTCAAGGTATTAAGCAACGATAAACAAGAAAGTTAAACACAGGACCCTGGTAATAAATTGCAAGGCAAGTATTGAAATAGCACAGCGCCGTTCATGAACTTTGTCCGACTGATTACAGAACGGCGAAGGAATAAAACGGAGAATCTAACTGAGCGCCTCGAATTTACATTGCAAGCTACATTTGTAAGGTGCAAGGTAAAGGTTAACGGTAAAATCGTCGGACAGATCCGGTAGCGTTGTTATTCGATTCCGTGGCGATCAAGGAATCAAGGCATCAACTGTCGTGCGACTCTCGCCATCGGTTTTCCGCACTCGGTGGTAGGAGGTTCGCCGATCGGTTGCCATGGGGAAAGTAGCTAAATAATCGTGGTGGCAGGCGGCGAGTGCGCTGGACGCGGTTGCTCTATCAACGGGGGCGAGCCAGTTAATTATAACGATGTCACGGGTTCATCGCGAAAACAATGGGTCCGGCGCTGGATCAGGCGTTTCGCGACAATGGGTTCGAATACCCGCAAAACACCGGATACGAAATAATTGAGGCGCAATTCCGCAGGGACGAGGGCCCGACCGAGCGAGGCACAGGCGGCCGGGTCAAGCGTCAAGTTCACCGAATGCCACGGCTTTCGAGTCTCAACGATCGATCGACGGACACTCTCAGCCTGGCCCCAGAGTGAGAGAGAGAGAGAGAGAGAGAGAGAGAGAGAGAGAGAGAGAGAGAGAGAGATTAGAGTAGCCGATGCCGGTCTGGCCGAAGATATTGCGTCTGTTGCCGGCGGGGAATCCGCTTTTCGAAAAGTCGACCCCCTTCGTCCCCCTCTGGATGGAGATCCCCCTTGGACCGGTTACACCCCCGTGATTTTCACGAAATGTTCCAACGAACGACCGGGGAACGAAGCCGAGAAGGAAGCGCCCGTCCGAGCCGTCTATTCCGGGAGCTCCTCCTACGCCCTTTCCGTCTCCTCCTCCTTCTCCTCCTCTTCCTCCACCTTCTCTTTACTCGTCCTTCTCTTCTTCTTCCTCGTCCGAGCGTCTGCAGACGAGCCGGAGCCGTTCGCAAAGTGGTCTTCGCGTTTGAAAAAGATCTCGAGATCCGGCCCGGCTGCCGACACCACTTTTCGGCCCGGTGAAATTTCGGACGGCCGTCCGCAAACGAAAATGAACTGCGCCGCCACTTTCTCCATTCTACCCGACAACTCCTTCCCAGAAGCCACTCGATCCGTCACCGACTGCACCGGGAGAAACAGGAACTTTCGGTGCAGTGTCAGTTTTAATAGGTGGCTTTCTTAAACAGAAGTTACCCGGATTTTTATAAATTTCACATAGAAAGCATCCCTATATCATCCAAAAAATTGTGATTACCCTATCAAAGGGTACCAAGATCCTTTCAGTAAAGTTCCGATCGTTGAGCTATCATTAGCAGGATTTCAGTCATTAGTGTTTGACAGGTTCCAGAACCCTTAGACAACCCGACAATCTTCCACAGTCCTCGCCGCTCCGTTTCGCTCCCACTCATTAAATCGAGTAAAGTACGTTGCAGAAGTAACGTCAGAAGAAAGGCGAGCCGTTCGACGGTCGGATATCCCGTCTCAGGGTATCCGTGTTTACCGGTGTACCCGCGCGCTCGAGCTGGCTCGTGATGGACGATACGCAATATCTATTAGCGTCGAAGTCAATCAAGTCGAAAAACAATTCTGTTTCCCTTCTCTCTCTCTCTCTCTCTCTCTCTCTCTCTCTCTTTCCTGTTTACCCGGCGCGCGGGATCCTCGAAAGGTGGAGCCCGGGAAAGGGCAAGAAGAAGAAGGACGAAACACGAGGAACCGAGGGAGATCGAAACCGAAAGACGGAGGAAGGGAACGAAGCTACCGAGCTGTATCGGATATAGGATCTCTATTAAACAGACCGAAATTCCCTGGGAAAAATCACACCGTGCGCCATTGAACTGATACGACCTGACGGCCCATGAAATGAACATCGGTCCCCTTGCCCTCTTTTTCTCTTTTCTCTATCCGTTTCCGGCTGTTGTACGCCGTATGTGCCATCCCTTGAGCTATCTCTCGAGAGGTGCACGCGCCACTCATTCGGGACGGATGTCCGAGCGACGCGTGATATCCGGCCGCGGGAAGGATGGCTGTCGCGATCGGACGTCGAATTTCGGGGCCGACTTTCGCGACACCGGTGAGAAACGAACTGCACGGATGATCAATCGGCCCCGGCCAGGATTTATTCAACCCCGTTCTTCTTCGGTCCGGGTTACCGGTTTTAATCGAATCGACTACACACCGCGATTCTAATTACGACGATAGGGCCGGACCAACCTCTGCGCTCCCGCAACGAGCCGGCGACATCGATCCCCCGGATCAGAGAAAGAGAGAGAAAGAGAGAGAAAGAGAGAGAGAGAGAAGTTTCCTTCCTCTCTACCCGCGCGATTTTACAACGAGCAATTTCGCCTTACGACGCGATAAACTTTTGCGAGCCTGCGACAAACTGTATCTCTCTCCTCAGATGTCGAGAAATTTTGTTCCTTGATTTTAGCTGGGAGATGAGCACGAGCACGTTGCATTTCGTGATTCCCGTGATCGAACCGAGTGTTCGTTAATTTCTGACTTGATTTAGGAAACGGATGTCTCGACGCAGCAACACGCTCGCCTAACCAGCGGCGCAACTTCCGGCTTCAAATTTGTATTATTCAGCAGTGTCTAGAACCAACATCATCGCCAGCCAGACCAGGCAATCCGGTCAGCTGTTTACACGGAGCTACGAACTACGCGCAAAATCTGCCCGGGCTTGTTCGATTTTTCTGGATCTTAACACTTCGAGTGCTGCATCTCCCAAAACACGAGCGACTGAATTAGATGTTGAAAATTGTCTTAGGATGTGCATAATGCCAGAAGGCGGACAGAGCATTCTCAGTAATCGACATCTTAACGTCCAATCAAATAAATTACTTTGATTTTATGAAATTTTTTAAGTTGATGGGCTGGCACTCTTAAGTATCAATTCGTGGAAAGGTTAAATTCGGCTGGATCGATCGGTTTAGGTGACACTGATTCTTAAAGTATTGAATAAATTATTCGCATGATCGATGTTAATACAGTCAGAAAGATATTTCAGTTTTGAAACCAGTGATATAAGTTTCCGAGACAGAAATGTCCAGTGTATATAGTTATTATGCTGATACCTTATGTACAGTGAAAATTTGGAGAGTATCAGTGCACTTATATGTTTGCATCATATATGTGTGCATCTTTCCAAATTCAGACCTGAGACGCATGCTCGCAAAGTAAGATAATTACCAGACCCTGTAACCACGTTCTCCCACTTGGTTAATTAATTTACTTACGACACGACTTTTCTTCAACGACTGCATCGCTTCATTGAAATGGCCGCGGAAAACTCTTCTAGGTAGAACATATTATTGTGCATATTGTTCTTGCTGCTCCCCATTTACTTGTTATAATAGTTTCAAGCATAACGTAATTTAATTTAGTTTATTATATTTAGGTCACGTTTTCAAAGAGAGTATGATTGCACCTGGCTCTTGTGCAGTACTATATACACGCACAGTGGTTCTCACGCTTAAACTATACAAACAACAGGGAAGTATGAAATCAACTCTGGTACCTCTGGTGTTTGTAATACGTTCGCCTTAACTCTTGCACTTTTTACGATCCACACAAAGGGCGTTCCCAATTAAGATCACGCTTTCACAATGTTTCCCTTCTCTAGGAGTTTTCTGTAACCCATTCATTATAGTTAAAGCCCAGCTCAAACTTTGTATTTTTATGTATGGTTCAAACAAAAGACATTCAGGATTCAGATCAAAGGCAAGAATTACTGGACTTGCAACACTTTCCTTTTATTGGTGAATAATACAGCTGACACAAGACACGAATTTTGAATAATCACCAGACTGCCGACCTGTATGCAAAATTAAAGCATTCTCAAGTCGGCAGCAAGAAATAGAAGTCAGATAAAAATGTATTTTCTTTTTCGATAGCTTTATCAAGTCGAGAAGAAGATAACAATATTTTTTAATTCTTCCTATGCTTCTACAATCCTATTTTCAATTTATCCAGTTTTGCCAGAAATGCAAGAATCATCGGGGTTGTTTTTCCAGACGAAAGACAAATCACGTATCGCGACGATTTCGGGACGATAGATCATGTTTGAAGACACGGACTCGTTCACAATCAATAACAATAACGGGGCCGAGATCGTTATTTGGACCATTATTGTTATTTCGTGCCGGCGGAGCCAATAACGTCCGTTTGTTTGCAAAGTCTGGCGCGAGCCATCGCTTGGCTTCTGGGGCAGCCCGTGAATTAATATTCGCGCGGCGAAACGCGGTTGCGCCGGTCGTCGCTCGAGATTTCGGTGTTCTCCTCTCGTGTATCGTCGAACGGGATCGATACGAGGAACGAGGCGAGGCGAGGAGGAACGAGGACGGATAATCGAAGAAATTGTTTATTCGCGGTACGTGCGAGACTCGAGGACCTGACTCGACGCGACGTTTCACAGGGAATCTAGGATCCCCGCAGCCAGACCCGAAATCGGCCGGAAGAAGCGGCCGGGTTTCCAGGAAGTATCGAGGTCGAGGAACCGGTCGTAAACCGGCACGTAGACGACACGACACGACACACGCCGGATTCCCTCGACGGATCAGAGCTTTTTACCGTTCCCCCGGTCTAATGCGAATTTCTCCCGCGAATTTCCACCGACGCTACCGCGATATCAATCGCGACGAACGCGATTTTACGAGCCCGTACCATACGTACAGGATCTACCTGGGAACGGTCGCGCGAGCATGGGCTGATTCTTTATGTAAAAATAAGTAAAAAAGATCAAATAACTTTTTTTGGGATGACAATCCGTTCCTGGGAAAATCGAGTTTCAATGCTCGCTGGATTAGAAGTAGAATTGGGCCTCTATGGCCAGACCAATACCTTATCGCAATACAGAATCATTTTAACGCGTCGACTGTCTGATAAAACTGTGAAGAATGGTTCTATTTACTTGCTGTTTTGTTTTTTATTTTTATATACACACGGCCAGATCTTTATCGAGAATTCGTGAATAATCAAACTGTTATAACTTCGGGATAAAAAGTCGTACGACAATAATTTCGGACGCATTTTCAAGCGCAAAAAATCTACTTTTAGAGTCCTTACTTAATATTTCAAAGACCTACCTGTATTCTATAGGATAGAAGAGAAGCAGAGATACTTTTTCTCTTCGAAAATTGTTCAAGTTTGAGCGACTCTGCCGACGTAAAAAAATTTTGTCCTGTCCTAAAATCATCATGGGTTTAAAGAGTGAAGTCTCTTCGCTGTACAACAATCTTCCAGAAAATGATGTACGATTTTTTTCGCCATTTTATTGAAGTTTGAATGAAAACTCTGCCACCGTCGAAAAATGTTCGAAAGCACAAGACATCCTCGCTTTTTCCCCACTGTTTCCCAGGATGTAGAAACGTGTTTGAAAAACGTAATTAAGGGGTATGAAAATGGAGGCTTCACGCTTTCAAAGAAGACCAGAATTATTGTACTATGATTCTTTATAATAAAGTTATAAACAGTCAAAGGTTTAACAGAAGGCGCAGGGTTTCGCGGTGTCGGTATCAACTCGAATCAGAGATTTACAACCGGGTGGAATCGTCCCGCACGATTCTCATCGCGTGCAGCGCACAAAACACTCTCTGGGACCGAATTTCGAGGCTTTTTCTTCTCGCGGGTGTGCTGCGCCTTGAAATCATTAGCCATTCGAGTGCCAGGAACCAGCGCGGTAACGAACGCGTCGGGAATGGTGCTCGACTTGTGTTCGCACGTCGCTTTTTTCACAGGTTTCTTTCATCTCGATGTAAAAGGATATCAACTTCTGTTGCACGCGTAAATGGAGAAGCCAGAGAGAGACAGAGATAGAGAGAGAGAGAAGAGAAATATAGAGTCAGTACGAACAACGCGGAGAGAGAGAGAAGAGAAGAGAAGAGAAGAGAGTCAGAGCGCGGAGCTTTCGACTTGGTGAAATACATTCGATTTTTCGTTCCATTTCCTCCGTTAAGTTAATCGGGCATTTAATGTTTCCGTCGCAGTCGGAATTTACGGTTCCGTGGATACAGAGGATCGGGCGGGCAGAAGAAAAAAATCCGCTGGAAAAATAATCGATTGGGAACGGCGCGCGTTGACCTCTCATCGAGCGGCGACACCGAACGGGCTCGCCGACCGAACGGTTTCGGTCGAATTTAATCCGTTTCAATTACGCTTCCCGCCTCTCACCGTTTCGAACACACCTTCCCCTGGGACGACTTTCGTTTCTTCTTTCGAAAGCCGAGTGCCGTTGCGAGCAAGAAACTCGGCCGCGGATCGGACGAGGTCCAGGTTCGACGGCCGGAGGAAAAACCGTCGACTCGAACTACTGGGAGCCGCGGTATCGAGAGCGCATCTCTCGAGAAGCAGCCGCGGCAGAACGACAACTATGCATACCGGCGGTATTTGCGCCGACAGTCGCTGGTTTTGCAGCCGACCAGTAATGCGACCGAGTTGGCGAAGGTGTCGCGACAAGAAAACGAGTCGCGCGAGCACCGACGTCGCCGTCTGTTTCGCGTTTTGCCGATCCCCACACCACTACCAACGGCAACCAATGTTTTTCTTCTAGCAGCTCCCGGATTCTCCCAGACGACTACCACAACGATCGCCTTCCTCTCCCTCTCTCGCTTGTCTCGGAGACAGTTATTCCATTCTCGTTCCACTACCGACTGTTTTTCCAACCGCTTCCAAATTAAATGGGAATCACGCAGAACGCTCGATCCGATCGTGCTCCCGACACACATCGCTCCCAGGATTTAATAACAGCTTACACCGAACCACTTCGTATTTCATTCAACTCCTCAATCGTTTATCAATTTATTCACGTTTTTACCTCTCGGCTTTGATGTCTCTGCGCGCGACGATTTATTCGTTAAGCACTTTCATGGACTAATTTTCAGTTATTCGTTAGGCTGTTTATGCTTCTTTGGGAGACGAGAGAGTCGTAACGCGTGGGATTTCGGATGATTTATTCACTCTCGGAAGTTTTAATGGGAGATATCGAATCCTAACGATTCCATCAATCCTCGAATGGTCGATAATGTGACTCTTGAACGGTCCGTCTGTGATGGCGATGCTACGAGCCTGTACAAATATTTGACACGCGTGCAAATATTTATTGCGTTCTAAACTAACTTTGAATCTTTTGTATGTTATTTTAAGTTTCCAGTTGCAATCGAAAACATAGAAAACATTGTCCAACGAATTGTACGATGAACTGATCTTCCGCGAGTAAAATAATCATTCAAAGAAGAATTTTATACACATCGGTCAATAAACGGAGTGCCCGAACTTTTGTATTGACCTAATTTTTCATAGGTTCGAGTACCTTGTAATTGATTCAGAAAATGTTTGTTTCACCTAAAGGTCTGCAATCTACTTCTACGAAAAATAATAGCAACACAGTAATATGAACAGCACTTGTCGCGGACCATTCAAAGCAGAATCCGGTCGTGGTGTTTTTTCAAGCCGGGCGTTCGAGTTATTCTTCGAGTCCCCCACTCGACTTGGAAGTTGTCGCAAATCGTCCTGTAAATCTAAAAGTTTGCCCGGCGCAAGTTGTCGAAAGAAAGAGAAAGAACGAGAGTGCGAGGTAGAGAGTAGTGAGGTGGGGCGCGATGCGCGTTTGTTACGTGTTTTCGTTCGTGTCGTCGGCAGAGTTCGTCGGAGGTGGGATCGTCGATGAGTCCTCGTTGAAAAAGCGTCTCGAGCACGGCCGAACTTGTCGCGAAAGAACCTGGCGACGGACAAAGTCACGCAAGTTTTGCCAACGTTGCTGCAACAGCGGGCTTGGCTTGGCTTGGCTTGCTTGCTTGCTGGCAGAAGAGACTTCTAGATAGAACGAGAAACCTCGGCGCGCACAACGTTTCCACCTACATCGCCGCGAAACAAACGGAACAAACGTGCTGAGAGCCCGCGGGCAAACGTATTTCGAACCTCGGAGTATTTTCTATATAATCATCCGGTCCGTTGTCGACGGTTTTTTCGCGCCTCGTTCGTTCCCATCTTTGCCAGCGGAACCCCGTTCCCTATTTCGCTGACTCCTTCCGTTCCGAGGATGCTCTTCCGACGCCCACGCACGCACGCACGCACGCATTCTCGTCGTTCAACTGACGTTCTTTCTTTTCCCTGGAGAACAGAAGCCTTCCGTCGTTGCGCGGTGTAACTACGGCTTCTGAGAAACTAGAGCACTCTTTGCAGGCCCAAATTACTATTATTGTTGTTCTTAAACTATTGTATTGGCAGAACCCGTTAAAAATGCAAAGAAATGTATCAGGTCAACCTGTAAGTCGTGTCGTTTCTCGTAGCACTTGATGCGTATAAATATCTGTAGCACTTGGTTCAGATGATCGTTTTATAGACAGTTTTTACTATGCTTTTGAAGAAGTACAGGTAAGAAAAGTCTGCTTTGATTTGGGCGCAACTAGGATTGCCTCTGAGAGCCAATGTTTCAGGATGAATGACGTTAGATGCAGAATAGATCAGATTTGCAAAATAGGCATGGCTAGCTCCAAATAGGCTTGCCTAGAACGGAATAGGCGGGGCCTGTGCCGAGTAGGCGTGGTTTCGTGGCTCCCAAGTGCATTGCAGCCAAGCCAGTACCTTTCACAGCAATGTGTGGCTTGCATTTGAATCGTTCCCGCACCGCAAAGTATTTTAAATGATCTTGCTGATTCGCGAGGCATACTAACAAACGAATCAATGTTATTAACAAACACCCTGACTCTTCAAATTGACCACCTTGTGTTTGAAAATGGTTTCAGGCTATTTCTACTTGCAGCGTGCATTGCTTCTGATTTCAAGAGCGTTATTAACTCTTTATTTGAGATAATACTAATTGCGAGGCCCCACGGTAACCAACTACTAAGTATTCCGAGCTAGCAAATACTCATCTAGTAAACATTGACCATTATTTTTTAATTTTCAGCGCGAACGAGCTTGGATTGAGTAGGCTATCTATTCAGGGTTTTCGTGGAAGATTCGAAAGCGGATTCGCAGGACGCAATTACGCCTCGATCAAGGATCACCGGGGCCAGGATAGGCGAGTTACGTAAAGCGTGTACGGTCGGTGTGGAGCATATGGGCAGAATCGCGGCGCGAGTCCGTAAAAATTTATAGAATATCGAACGGTTTCGTGGAGAGGCGGTGCTGGCACTGGTGCGGGTACCGGCCGAGATTTCTTGGGGAAAACGCGGTGCGCGAAAAAGCCGGTGCGGCTGCTCGGAAAGTGGAAAATCTCATTTGGACGCGGTGACCAGACGGAAGTGGAGCGGGAGGCCCGCGTTGAATCTTCGAGCGGAAGCAGGAGCGAGCTAGCGGCGATCGCGTGGGTGGAACCACGTCGAGTGCACGGGGCGAAAGAGAAATTCGAGTTTTCCACGAAACGAATTCTTCTGGGCTCTTGTGTGTCCGTGGGTTCCGTCCGGCGCGAAAACACGACCGTGAGGACGTTAAGACGCGGACGAGCTCCTCTCTTGGATCAAGAGAGAGAGAGAGAGAGAGAGAGAGAGAGAGAGAGAGAGAGAGAGAGAGAGAGAGAGCGCGCGCAGGGTGGAGATGAAATCGGAGCGAGAGATAAACGTCAGGTGTGTTCGGGAATGATAGTTTCCAGAGCCGTGTACCAATCGATCGCTCCCCCCCCCCCATCCCGCCCCGACCGCGGTCAAATATAATTTGAGACATTTTGATCTTACCGCGCGAGTACCGTTAAACGATAGTTCCGACATTGTTTTCGAAGATTTTCTTACCGCGAAGAATTTCATCTCGAAACGTAACCTCGGACGCGGGGTTTGGTTCGAGCACCGTGAACGATCGGCTTAACGTTGGGGCGCAGCCCGAGCCGCACCGATACACCCGTTCTCTCCGATATCTCTTCAAAGGCGATTTTTATCCGCGCTCCGTTTCCTACGAGAGCGCAACGGGGGAATCGAATCAGGATGACGAGCACAAAGGCGACAGCAGGAAACCGAACCGAACAGAACCGAACCGAGAGAAGGGTTCGGAGGTTCCTCCGGGCCGCAGGCGTCCTCTCTTCCTCTATCTCTCTCTCTCTCTCTCTCTCTCTCTCTCTCTCTCTCTCTCTCTCCTCTCTCCCGCCTTCCTACCGGCTTCCTTCCTTCCTCTCGCTCTCTGTTCTTACGTTTTTTTGCTCGAGCAACCTCGATTTTCTCCTGTAGACTTAACTTTGACGATATCCAGCCGATTTCCCGCCTGGATACGCAAGGAATTTCCTATTCTCGTTGCTGCCAAATGTAAGAGACACGATATTCGTCGGAACAACGGGAAACGGAGCGGCGGCAGGCTCAAAGAAACTGGGGGAAAAGAAATCCGACCGAAACGAGAGCCAAGTATCGATAAGACGGCGGAACGCAAATATCGACGGTTAGCAAGCGGATAGAACTCGGATTCCATGCAGCAGTATGCGAGTTATTAGTTACTAGACTGCGGATTTGATTTGTTTGTCACAGAAATGACAAGCTGTTATTTAAAACAGCACGAAGGTTGAAAGAACCGAAGAGTATTGATACATTACCTTCGACCTACTCGAATTATTGGGAATGGAAGGAGGATGAGAACGTGTTTAATCTCCGCCATATGAAAATATTTTGAAGAACCAAACTCCAGGAATTTAGCGAATAATCGGACGGACAGATCGACTCGGCGTAGAATCTACGAGCTTCGCATTCGGATCGAATCAGAGCGAAAGACGGAAAGTTCTGGATGCCGGTGCTTAATACACCCTGGAGGTTTCGAGCGTCGATTCGGCGGCCGTCTCCGGTTCCCCTATCAGATACGGTGGTTCGCGCGTATATTTCGGGGCCCGTTATTATCGAGGGGTAGATTTCATCGTGAATATTTATGAGGGCGGTTGGTTCTCTTGGTTTCTCGCGCGTCCTCGTCTTCTACACCGGCGTCGCCATCGCTAACCCTCCGCGCAATCCCCCTCTCCACCCCCCTCGTGGCCACTGCCAACGATCCTGCTGCTATCGACTCCTGCCATCCCACTCTGCGCCACCATCGTCCTTCCAACCCTCCCGAACCACCGGCACAGGAAGAAGATCCTGGACCGAGCCGACTAGAAAAATAAATACGCTAAGGTACGGGAATTAATTTGAAACTTATTGCTGTGTGTAAGTAGCTAAAATCTCTCCGGAACTCATAACACACTCTTTGAATCAACTGATGGTGGACCAAAAAATGTGGCGTTAATTACAATATTAGTGGAATCCGTTGCGGAAGTCACAATATATTTCTAAAAACAAGGCGGGAAATAATACTCATTGGTTCACTGATCAAATTTGTACTAGTTTTAAGTGTTTTGGGAATATTCATAATGTACAGTCAAGCTTGTTTAGGCCAGTTTTAATTTACAAGTGTCAAGAATGCGCTTGGAACAGGTTCTTCCCACCTATTACAACAATATTCAAAAATTTCCTCAGAAAAATTGTGTAGCAGGTAGTCTGACTTATTTCAAGCTTTTCTACTACCTTATAAAGGTTTCTAGGTTATAACCAAATTGACTACCATGAAATACATCTTACTGGTTCTAAGCAAGCAGATTCGACAAGGGTCAATCCATTCATCAAAATGATATTCACGAATTTTCTGGCAAGAAGGCATTAAACGAGTAGTCTTACTTATTGGAGGTTTTTCTACTAGCGCGGAAAGATTCCCTGCTTATAACCAAGTTGATTAATGCCAACGAAATCTGTTGGGTTTTGTTGAGGCCTATTCGAAGAACGGGTTCTCTCTATTTATCAAAATGATGTTCAAATTAATATTCGATCCCGCTATTGACTCTTGCCAACCCAATTTCCAGCACCATAGTCCTATAAATCCTTCTTTCCAGAGATAAGATCGTACGCCGAGCCGACCAGAAAAATAAATAAGATAAGGAACGGGAATTAATTCGAGACGGAAATATTAAGAAGATAAGAGAGCTTCGAGCGGCGGGCAAACAGAAGCGAAAAAGGAGGAAAGCCCCGACTGTCACTGACCGGCTGATATTAAGTGAAACTTTCCTTAAACGCGGGGCCCGGCTTCGCGCGGCCGCCGCAGAATTTAATCGCTGCCCGGCCAATCCCAGCCTTGAACGACTTCTATAAGTACACTCCCGCGATTCGTACAGAGATACCGCGGAACCGGTGAAGCTCGGATAATCCACGCGGTTATTATTACCGTAAACAGCCGTGGGGAAAACCAACGGAGAGGCTACTCGCGACAACGACGAGGAAGGGATTAGCGGCTTTCCTTATTTTTCCTACCATCGTCTTTTGCCCCGTTTTGTTCGCGCTTATAGACTAGTCGCACCGATTGCGTGGATTTACCAGAAATGAAAATCGCCGGTGGAATCGAATAGATTGGTCCTCAAGATAGATGCTAGGTTCGCGGGAATCCCGACTCGATTTCCGGTCCGCGTTCCCATTGAACTCGTCTATTTTCCGCGGCAGAATTCGAACTTAATCGAAAAACCGGTGCTGCGTCGAGTCAATTAGAATTAACGCAAATGGAAGAGTGAGCGACGTTTCCGAAGTTAATATCGGGACTTCCGATATAATGTGTCGAGCAAGAAAATTACAGGAAGTTTAGATCGAAGGAATTAATGAATTGTTTGAGGTTTCCTGAACTGGATGGCATCCTGCCGTCAACACTGATTCTTATGATTGGTAAACGATAATTAATTTTGCGTTTCAGATTCGCAGCAAATAGCCACATCAGTATAGATTGATAATCCTGCTCCTCTTGGGATCTACACCATCGAAAATAGATGTTCAGTTACGATAGACAACGATGTAATAAACAACAGTTATTTAATACTGATTCACAAAGAGTGCAGTAGATTCGGGCAAACGCTATTTTAAAATTGCATAAAACCACAGGAAGTTGTGCTACGACTTCGACGATGCCTCTGAAAATGAATTTGTGCGAAATTCTCTCAAATTTTAATTTCCACCGAAGACCTAAAACATATCGTACTTTTGAAGCTCGGGTAACGGTAACTCGAAACAAACATGTCTAAACCAATTAAAAAGGAACAATGGGGTCAAACAATCGTTAATTTGAAGTTGCATAGGGCCTCGGGAAGCTGCACGACTCCGGAGGTGCATTTAATGACTCTCCCTAGTTTGCCGCTCCAATTATAAGGCAACTTTTGGGAATTTCGTAAAAGGTATTGAGTTCCGCTGTTACAAACTTGGTGCAGTTACCTGACATTCGAAGAACGTATTCCGACCACCTCTGACGAGAATATATTTTGATCAAATTGAATTAGTTTTTTAACGTACAGTGACTCGCATCGTGCACCCTTCAACACATAATAACTTCTTTAAAGTTGAACTGGACCACTCGAATTTGTTTGTGACGTTATAAGCATTAGTTCGTTAAACGATGAGTGATAAAATTTCTGAAAAAAATATCGTCAGTCAAACGGATTAAAAATCGTAAAAATGGTAACTAGAGGACAAACTTCCTTCAGAGTTAGTTTCTGACAATAAGAGCGTCAGAAAAAAAGGAAATCACAGCTTCTGAGGATAATTCTAATAGCTGCGGTCACCTGACTCAAAAAAGCCGAGATTTCCGCGCCTCGGAGAGCGGAGAACGTTGGTTAGGGGAATGCGCGCGTTATGCAGTTAGAGTCGTCGGAACGAGAGGAAACTAAATCGAGTCTCGTCTCGTCGCGTCGGCAATCGCAGCGAGTGGTTTGCGGTCGCGTTCGACTATCGTGGCTTCTGGCAACGCATGGCAGCAAGCGAGACTCTGCTCTGCTTTGCCATGGTGTGCTGTGCGCGAGTATGCTCACAGCTCTGGTTCGCCTCTGCGCTCCTGGCACGCGTGCGTACACGAGTGCCACGAGTTTGTGTGCCACGACCCCGAGAGTGCTCGCAAAGACGGAGAGAAGGAGGAAGCTCGATTATTGCCGTATTGTAGCGGAGTCAAAGCGTTGACGTATTGTCGGCCGCAGCTCGGCCGGCGAGCACAATGCCCGGCATTAATGGACTAATATTCTACGCCACAAAAGCAGTCGGCTTCCTCTTCGGTGGCGGGTGAGGCGCGAGCACGCGTTCACCGTTTAGCAGGGTCGTTTAGTGTTGTACGCTTGCCTGCTCGCCCTCGTACCCGTCCCGGGTCCCCGTCCCGAATCTCGTCCTATCCCGTTTCGTTTCGTCTCGTCTCGTCCCCTGCTTGCCCATCCACTCCCTCGTTCCGTTCCGTTTCGTTTCGTTTCGTTTCGTTTCGTTCCCATTCCCCGAGCTGTACGCGCCCGTTGTGTTGCTCGACTGCAGCGAACCGTTTTACCAGGTCCGGGTTAGGTCTGCGATTTTTCTCGCCTTCCTTCGACTTATCGAACATGCGCAGCTTTCGCGTTCGGATCGTACGATAGCAACGGCGACGGTTAATTGCCGCGCGAAACGCTCCGGTAATTCTCGACGGTACATTTTCCGCGCGGAACGCGATGCCAGCGGATTCAGCGGCCATATAATTGTTACGGTGAAACGCGCTGCATTATTGCGACGCGGTTTGGCCTCGCTCGCCGTTACCCGATTCGGCTCTGGCATGCAACCTCTCGCTGCATCATCTCTCTTTCCCTGTTCTCCCCCCCCCCCCCTCCCAGCTTCTTTCTCTTCCTGCCGCTTGTGTTCGATTTGATATTACTTTTCTATGGGGAAATTCCGCCCCGCGAGAAATCGTTCGCCGTATAAGGGTCACCAGCCTTTGCAAAAATCAAATTGAAGATTACCGCGCTATACTTTAGAAACGTGGACACATTCTCCTTCTAGTAGAATTCATCCGAGGCTTCATGATTTGAGATCCAACATTCTACATTCCGTAGATCCTAATAAAGAGTTCACGCATGACCGGATACATTTCATTTGAATTCAAGCTCTGTGGGCGGCAGCAACGCGGACACGCGTTGACAAAACTCGAGAACGCAGTGATTCCGTCAGCACGGCCCGATGGCCCGGCACTTTACAAAGCGCAATCGCCCGGCACTCAAACGGATCTCCACGAACCGACCCGGTCGTCTTGCTCGTTCTTTTCGCAAACGGACAGACGATGCGGGATCGGCTGAAAAAGAACAACCGATTGGAATCGAGGATCGAAGGCCCGCAGCATTCGCGCGGACGTCTGCGAGCAATTATCGAAATTTCGGGGGGCACCGGAGAGAGCCGGTCGCGACGCGATCAGCTGGAATCGATGCGAAAGGATGGGTTTTCCCCGAACCGAGGATCGATCGCGAACTCGCCCCGACGGGGCTCGACTTCGTTCCGTTCGGCTGTCTCCTAATTCCTGAAACGCTGCAGAAAATTCTCCCTGCGCAAAGGGACGCGAAAAGGCGTCTTGCGGGTGGACGTAGCTTTGAAGCGATCCACGATTATTCAATCTAAATTGCTCGAGGAACGAGGAAATTGTTTGTCACGAGCCAACGAAACTTCGAAAAGAGTTGTACAAAATAGAAGCTGCAAAAATAGAGTGTTGAAGAGGATGCAGAAACTGGGACGAGAAAGAATTATTACAATAGACGCTGATTTTGGAACTAATAATAAATGTATGTATTGGAAACCTAGTAGCAGTGTCCTAAAGAAGATTCCACCTGGATTAAACAAATATATTTAATTTTTACCTTGCCCTTTTAATATTGAATCACACTCGAACTGTCTCTTATCGATATTTAACCATGCAAGAAAATATAGGCACACAGCACATACAATGTTCCACATTTTATGACAAAATACTGTGAAGAGCAAAGAAGTTTCAATTAAACATGTACCAGGAGGTGACCTCAGCTAGAAATCATGAATTTCTAAAATCCTGTGCAATCATTGGCAGCAGGTTCTTAAACATGCAAGATTGTCGCAAAATCGCTAAGAAATGATTTCGCGAATAGATCTTGCGGACACATATCATCGATTGAACAAAAGAACATCCAAGCGATTGGATGTTCCACCGTCCCGAAAGGTTGCAGAACCATGAACGTCACCGATCCCTCTGGATATTCTCGCTTTTTCTTCCCACGTATCTGCTTGCTAGTGATACGGACTCTTCAGTGAGGAGAACAATTGTGTTCGCAGGAAAATCCGAACCAATCGTCGCGAGGGGTCGAAGAATCAGGACGAGGCCGCGATTCGCGCGTCGAGGAGGCTGTGCCGTGGAACTTGGTTCGCAGAAGCCGGATATGTGACGGCACTTCCGGCCCGGTGGAAGTTGAACTCGGCCACGAAGCGGTCGTGCTTGGCGTGGATGTACGGTTACGGGCTGCGGGAGCCCGCCGGATTAATTCGAATTTTCGTTTTTATCCGATTACACGGAGTTTCCCCAAGACCGAGCCGCGGTTTCGAGATTATCCCGAAGTTACTTCGGGGTGGGGAAGAATAGTCGGAACTATCGGCAAGTTTCCCCGGCGAAAAAGCAATCTGTTGGCTCCGGGAAGCCGAGACGATACAGAGCGAAAGAGAGAAAGGGACTAGAATAGCTGGCAGGAGCAGAGCTGGCTCCCCGGCTAGTCTCTTCTCTGGGACCGAAACGGGATTTTTCTGGTTCGTTTCCCGCGCGTCCTTCGCGCGAACGTTGTTTCCCATCGATGCCTCGTCCCTTGTCTCGTCGCGATAGCTGGCTGCTCGTTGCGTTATCCGTCTCATTTTCTTCACGGAAGATCGGCGTAATGCGTGTATTTACGAGGAAGTTTATGGGCGTCGGTTCGCGTACGGATCGGCGCGGCGTAAGATCGGGATCGGTTCCAATCGAGGCCCCGACACTCAATCGCGTCGATGAAGAGGACGGAACTTAAGGAAGAACGATGGAAAGTCGTTTCGACGTCGACTACCCTTCTTGCGTCCTCCTCGCCCCGCCTCGCAAACTCGTCGGAGCGGCCTTCTCGGATTTATAGAACGCCTCTTTTCCCTCGGATGCATACGTTGCCATTCTGATGCAACTGCTCCACGGAATACGCCCCCTTGAAAGGACGCGCTGGAACTCCATTACACACGGACGAACGAGTTCCTTCGACTCAATCTCGCTACTCTCTCTCACTCTCTCTCTCTCTCTCTCTCTCTCTCTCTCTCTCTACTTCGGCCTTCCACGTCTACGTCCGTTCTGCTTCTGTATGTCCCTAACGACGCGAAGGCTACACGAGGAATAAAGCAACCGGATATTAGCGTACCTGCCAGAGAAACGCTTTCTACCTTCTTTCTCCGTGCCCCAGATCTTCCTACGACTCGAACTTCGTTTTCACCCGAAATAGCTTCTTAGGTAAGCAGCCGTCCGAAGATTCCACGAAATCGTCCAGCTCTGCTACGTCCAGAGAGCTTTGAGGCATATAGTAAACTCTTGGTAAGACTGTCTGATGGCTACGTCATTGCAGGACATTGCTAACACCTCGGTACACCTTGAAAATTAAACGTAGCGGCAGGATCAGCAAGTCTGAGGATGATTCTATTCATCGAAGTTGCGACATAAGCAAGGAAGAAGTCTGTAGTTATGTATAACATACTCTTAAAATAAGTTTTGACAGTCTAATAAGGAAATCTAGATTTGATTGGTTAGTTGACGAGACTGGTATCTCACTGGTTTTGTATATAAGCCAATTAGTGGGACAGGTAATCACCACATTTAGCATACTTGTAGTCATCCACTGCATGCTCCTTGAATGGTTGGTGGTTCTATGTTTCAGGAGGATCATTAACTTACGACTAAATTGCATGGTTCCTATAACAAAGACGACTAAACGTCACCTGAAAAGACTATCTACTGCAAGAATTCACACAAAATAAATAACCACTACAATGGCCAAAAGCGTTGCTCCTGATTTTCAGCAGAAGAGCCAGCGAATCATTTATCTTTCCCTTTCCGGCAGTGTCAATTCGCTCCGAAGAAGGGACAAACGAAGTTAAGAAAATCAGAGTCGGACGAGGGTTAACGAAGCCGAGTAGGGTTGGGCGCAACAGTTTCGTTGACCGATGGCTTCCGAAACCGGAAATCGTTCGTCTGGGCGACACGGAAAATCGGAAGCGTCCTCTAAAATTGATATATCGCTCGGTAACGTTTCCCGACGCCTACCAGCGTCGACACACGAGCTTCTCTAACGCTCGCAAGCACGACAGACGAAGAGAGACAGAGAAGAGAGCGAAATAGTGAAGAGGCACTAGAAAGAGAAAGAGCGAGAGCGTAAAGAGAGAGAGAGAGAGAGAGAGAGATAGCCTAGCGAGTGACAAGAAACAAGAAGACTAGTATTTCAAGGCATTCTCGAGTGTCTGCCGTGGTTACCGAGCGGCAACGTTCTCTCACCCCGGAGCCTCCCAGTAAATTCCAACCACTCCTCCGCATCAAGCTTCGCCTTTGCAAACAGAACGCGAGAGGAGAGGCTCTTGCGCGCGCGAGTCGGACGGCAGGCGACGCCGAGCGACGCCGAGCCACGGCAGACCTCGCGACTCCGACGTCACGGCGAATCTCGCGTAGCCGGAATTCGGCAAACAACTTCTGCCACGGAGCTAAGCGAGCTGCTTTTCGAGAGAGCCGACGCGATTCACCGTAACCGTAACCGAAACTCGAGCGTTGTACGACAGGGACGTTGTGTGTTCCGGGGAGAGCTCCCGGTGAACGTTCACGGAACACGTCGCATCGTTTTTCGATACGCTTGCACGACCCGTTACACAGATCTGCCGCGACCGTCGAAATTCGAACGCCGTCGTCGACGACGACGACGAGGAGGAGGAGGAAGACGACGACCTCGTTACCGGCGACAGGTTCCAGAGGAAAAGCAGCCCAGGAATAGAAAACGATCTCGACGTCGAACCTGTCGGTGACTGGTTGTCAAACGAGCCCGGGTGGCAAACGACGCTAAGAACGCCGCGGCGCAAACGTTAATAAGCGTTTCACGCGGCCGGACGCGACACACATGGTCGTTACACCAGGCGACCGCGACTTTATCCGATTGGACGCCGGCCAAATAGCGTGAGCGCGGTCGCATCCCACGCTCGTTTCGTCGAATAAAGGGAAACGGACGAGCGTGCCGAGCGTCGTTCGTCTCCGAGAGCAAAGCTTGCCCACGCAGAGAGACCGAACGCCAGCGAATGGCACAGGCTAAGGTCGACGGACCGCGAAGGTTAATTGCGCGCGGCGATTTCGAAAGGCGAATCGAAAATCACGGCGCGCTAGTATCGTTTCGAGTTCCGGTGTTGACGCAAACATATCGTCCGAAGCTTCGCTGTTGACGCAAAGGTATCGTTGAGAGCTCCCGGATTGGTGCAGAGGAGCATAGAAAAATTATCACCCGGATTGTTTCAAGTTGTTTAAATGTTTGGTAATAATGGCAAACTCGATTTGTCAACGATATACCATATGTTGAATCGCGATCCTCCGTTGTACGGATTGTTGGAAATTAATTAACGTCGAAGAGGTCACAGCTATGCTGGTGAAAGTGTTCGGTACACTGTAGCGCGAAGTAGAAGGTAACAGTGCCGCGTCAAAAATTTTGTAACGACAGTTGTTAATTCTTCCGGCGTTTAATAAATATACTTAGCCTTGATAGTAGATCGGTCTATTGCGGATTCAGGTTGGATTTTGACGAGTTCCTGTTTTTTCCCGGAGTTCCACCGATTCCAGACGAAAATTAAGAGCGACAATATTGCGGTTGCAACTTCGTTTTCGAGTTGCTTATTGGTTTAGTAATGTGACAGTGACGAACTGCGCGATAGACGGAGACGTGGAGCTGGCTTCTGGAGTTGCTGTTGGTGGACTGCGATCGTTAATAAGATATAAGAAAGGAAACTGTAATAACGTCACTCTTCATTTTCATATTAGATTGGATTGAAGTCGAACTCCTAGTGTACGATCCGGAACTCGCAGGTATGTACATAGATTGCTCGGCTCTCAAAGGATCTGCTGACGCACTATCGAGATCGGGAGCAACGAAACCACGCTTAATTAGGGCATGCCAAGTCCACTTTACATGTACACGGGACAATAGAGCTCGAAATAAACATTGAGGCTTCGAGATCTAAAATAGCACGGTGATAGATTTTTAAAGGATGTGAACTCTATCCTTTGTATCTAATCTCTAATATTCTGGTAGTCTGTCTTTTGTTTAGACCGAACATGGCCATAGATTACCTCGCGGAGCACATTCTTGGCTCTGTAGAAGGCGAGAGCAAAGAAACCACGCCTACTTCGTGTAAGCCACGCTTTCTTAGAACAAACCACGCCCAGTCTAGATACAGAACTAGATGAACAATTTTGCATCGCTGTAAATGTTCAAGCTACTAGATTCAACAGACAGTTTAACGAAAATAACGCCGAGCTGAAGTTCTAGGCCCTATCTACTTTTTAATACTCACTTACATAACTCTTAAAGATTTTCATAGTCTGCCCTCTATAGTCTGGACTTTAAGCGACATTTTAGACCATAGATTGCTCTGCGGAGCATTTTCTGGGCCCTATAAAAGATGAGAGTCACAAAGCCATGTCTACTTGGTGCAAACCCCGCCTTCTCACAACGGACCACGCCTCCTTAAGAAAATCTACGCCCAATCTACATGCAGAGAGCATGATAGACAATCTCGCATCGCTGCAGACATCAGAATCACAAGACTAGAAGAAAGATTCATACATAGACGTTCAAGGAACACAACATCTAGTCCGAAAACATGTCTGTATATTGCTCCAAGGGGCACTGCTCGAGCTCCGCCCAAACGCAGCCCAACTAAAACAGCCTCCCATCACGATGGGCGCTTCAAAATCTAACTATTCTTCTTTTTCCCAGTGATCGCGTCTGCCGGGAGCAATCTAAAGTACTCGACGTGTAAAGGGTGCTCGTTGCGTAGGATCGAGACGTCAGGCTCGTCGAACTCGCTCGCGAAGAAATCGATCGGACTTCGGAGCGAGGAGATCGCGAGTCTTTTGTCGGCGAGAGACACAGAGAGAAGGAGGGGAGAAAGAGAGAGAAGTTTCGGCCGGAAGTGTACTTTGGCCGGGCTGCTCGTAAGACCGTGGGAACGATCGAGGGGCGGACAGGAACGAGCAAACTTTCAGCCCCCGCGACCATAGCGAAAATAGAGAAATAGCGGCGTCGCTTTTAACGAGAAAAAAGTGTGCAATCGCGGCGAGGAAAAGGCGAGCAATAAGGGCGACCGAGCGGAGAGAGAGAGAGAGAGAGAGAGAGAGAGAGAGAGAGAGAGAGAGAGAGGGCAAGCAAGCGAGCGAGCAGCGAGCAGCGCTAGGCGGGCGTCGGATATTTCGGAACAGACTTACGGTAGCGTCGGTTATTTTCTCGTTGGTCAGACACAGGGGCGAATTTCGTTGAATTCGTGCGCGGATGCGGCGCTCGCTCGGACGAGAGGAAAAAGAAGCAAGTCTAGAAGGAGCAGCAGGAGAAAGAGAAGAAGGTGGAGGAGGAAAGAGGAGAAGAAAGGCCGAAGAAAACGGGGCCAGCGTACCAGGACGGGTGCGGAGCGAGGAGAAAAACCAGACGGCGAGGAAGCGGAAGGAGGCGGAGAGGACTGCCGCGCAGAACTTTCAACCGCTCCGCCACGGCATTTCCTAGCGCAATCAAAAGCTAGTTTACAAATGCTACTGGCAACAACGGCGATATACAACCGGGCAGCTCTCTCATTCCCTCTCTCTTTTTCTTTCTAGTCTCGAGAGGCGGGTCGAAGCGTTGCGGGACACGTTCCCCGAGTCCTCGAAAATACACAGAGCAGCGTTCACGTGAATTTGCGAGTCCGGGTCGTCGCACGAGAAAACGTTTCCGTACCGGTTTTTAAATAGCTGGCAATTAGTGCCCTGCTCAACGAGCAACAATCACCGATACGGGCTCGTTATCGTTACGGGCCGCTCCGTGTCGGAGGAGCCTCCGGTAACTTCTTGTTCCCCGTCAGTTTACACGAACTACCCACCGCGCGCCGGCTTTCACGGGCTAATTATCATTTTCGCCAATTTTTCCCACGCCGGAACGCGCCGATCGTCTCGCGGATGGATTCGCGAGAACGTTTCCGGTCTGCCTCCGGCCTGTCTTTCCTTCTCTCCTCTTTCCGATCTTTCTCGCGCTTTCGTTCTCCATGCGAGACCGAGCGAGACCACGTTAATGGAATCGCTTAATAGGCACCCGAAAGGATCGTTCGAGCACAACGATGGAGGGACAGGAACAGAGAGAGAGAGAGAGAGAGAGAGAGAGAACGATTTTTTGCTGCGAACTTTCTTTTATGAGAGTCGGGGCGAATCGTTTTGCGGGTGGTAACGGCCCGATGCTAACACCCTCAACGGCCGAAAACTCCGCGGAACGTATCACCGTCTGTTCCGACGGCAATCGCGCCCAGATTGAGCCCGACTACCAACCCCGAAAGTAGATAATAATTAACCCTCTGAGGGCGACCAGGGTCATTTATGTCTCCAGCGAAATTTCACTCTTGAATTTCTTTCTCTTGGATATTTATTTTTTCCCATCAATGTTTCAAACATTTGACGTTCCCACGATGGTATATTAAAATAGCGACTTCAATGCGTATTCGAGATTTTTTTTTAGATTTTTTTGAAAGCCTAGTGTTCACGGTACAGAGGAAATACTTTGATTTTTATGAAACTGACGTACAACATCAAAAAAAGTTTTGATGTACTTTTTTCAGCGGATATCATTCGTATTCAGGGGATGAAGGGAGCCTTCAAAGTTGAAGCACTGTATTTTAATATATCCTTTTAAATAAATGAACTTTTAGACGGATGAGCGAAATCAGATCCGCTAAATATTTCGTGATAAATTCAATATCAAAAATATAACTTTCGAATGCTGCATGCGTTTTTAATACATGTTATTATTTCCTTACATGGTAGCTTGGTGTTCTATAGTAAATATCGAAACAAATCTGTGCATTATAACATCGAGTCAGACTCGTAATGAAAATTCTGAACCGTGTCCCATGAATATGAATTTATTAATTTCCTTTAAACCGAAACGAATTTTTACTTGGCTGTTGTCAATGTACAGCCATTGGAGAACATATACGTCTACAACGGACATAAATTTTCTTCTTCTAGAAAATACTAAATCGTAGTACAATAATTTCCGAAGTTATTTTCTAATAGGTAAACTGAAATTTGCACGAACCAACTTTCCTCTCCTTTAGCGGTTGAATTGAACAAATGAAAAGATAATAATAATTGCATCAGGTTCTAAGAATCACCCCAAACTTGTAAAAATGACAGTACGTAAAAGTGGCCGTTCTACGATAGATTTTCAAGATCGTCTTCAGCCGATAAGATTTGCAAAGCAGTGCGCGACAGCTGCATCCTGCGCTTCGCCTTTCGCGACCAGCTGTTCCGATTCGATTTCGCTCCCCCGAGGAATTCAGCAAGAATAAAGCAAGGAGAGAGAAAAGCGGTGGGTGGGGGTGAAAGAAAAATCAAGATTGAGAGAGGAGAGCTAAAATGAAAAGTACCGTCGACGGAAAATAAAATTCCGCGAGCGGAGCATTACTGGGTCCGCGAAACATCGAACGAATCGAGTTGGCGAACAGAAGGGGAAAGGGGTTGGTGTACGAAGGAGTTGAAGCTGGCGAGAGGCGGCGAGAGGGCAGGAACACGAAAATCCGCTTAAAACCGACGGAACTCTGTACGAAAAGCCACCTTCAGCCCACAGTGGCCGGTTCGCGAATTACGTTGGGTGCGTGCTACGTAAGTACGCGCGGCGTAGCGAGTAGCGAGCAGCGAGCGTGCGCGTACGCGTAATCCTCTTAGGTTAATTGCCGGGAAGACCGATCCGTAACTATTTCCGGATCCTCGTTACGCCGCCCTCGGACGGACGCGTTTCGTCCTGCAGGCTGGACGCACACCGTAGAGTTCTCTGCAGGGGCCTGCCGAAAAGTTCCGCCAAAATTCCGCGCACGGCAGGAAATCGCAACGCGATCGTTTCGACTTGCCCGGGGAAACGGCTAATCCACTTTACCCGGTTCGAACCGGGCCGCCCTCTTTTTCCCCGTCGTCCCGTGCGGTTTCGTCGCGCACCCCTTCCTCCCCTCCGCTTCCCCCTCCCAGAACGGAAAACACACGATTCCGGGGGAAAGTTGAAACGAGATTAGAAGCTTGTATCGACGGGAAACAGAGAGAAGTAGATTCGAGACGTATAAAAGACGCTTTTGGAAGATTGCCGAAGGAAGCAATAGCTGCCAACCGTGTACGGGAAAAGCTGGATTCTCTCCTTTCTTAACCTCTACCCTCTCTCTCTCTTTCTCTCTCTCTCTCGCTCCGTTCCACTCGACTTTTCCTCGAGACGGCGAACGAGCGCATAAATTGGTGTAATTTCTCGTGCCGCTTCCAAGGGGTCTTCCATCCTTTCTAATCGCGTCGGGGGTGGCGGCGGGCGGGGGTGCGGTTTCTGTTGTAATAACAGCCACGAGGCACGTCCGGTAGCGAAAGAGCTCTTCAACGTTTTCTCATAAAGCGTCGGTCGGATTGCCCGTACCGGAACCAGCCGAACAAGCGGGAGCAAGGGAGAGATCTAAACGAGTAAAGAGACCACCGCCGGTGGCGTAACACCGGGGTCCCCTCGCGAGGTTGAGAAAACGATGAAGAAACAGGTAACCGAGGAGCAGGTCTTGCGATTATAACAACATTTTATTGTATCGATCCACGACCGACCATCTTGCGTAACGTGTGCAACGGATAGTGAAAAAAATTGGATAAGGTAGTTAGCAATAGAAGAAACAGGGAGAAAGAAGGAACGAAGCTGAATTATTAACCCTTTGCACTCGAAGGTATTTTAATTCCAAAACGAAACATTTCTTCCGACCTAGAATATTTCCCTCCTATATATTTTTTTCATGTTGTACATACGAAAATGGTGCAGTTTACTGAAGTGTTTAGTAATTTATTAAATGCGAACAAATTTAATAATGTAAAAAATACTTTGAATAATGATACAGCAATTTTTAGTGGCGCCTTACAGTCGCCATTCGAGTGCCAAGGGTTAATATTATTAGTTGGATCTTGAGCAATCAATTTTGAAACAGCCGACGTCGTTCCCGAAGGGTTAATTTTCCGCCAACGACGAAAATAGCGATAGCAGCGTGGAACTATTCGGTCCTCGATGCTGGTATCGTTGATCATCTGGCAAGCTCAGCTCGCTACCGCCATAAATTCGGTACAATGAAAAACCTAAGAGAATGATATCGCCGTGCGTGTGATCGTCGCCGTGATTATTTATCGCGGCTCTCGGGTAGCCTAACAGAGAGAAACGTCGCGCGCCGAGCTAACAGGGGAGACGGATCGTGGGAGTAGAAACGAGTCTCGTGTGTGGATCGTGGTCGATGTAACCTTTGGCACGCGATATCCGTACGTGGTCTGGCGTGCCGAGAAGAAACTTTGTCGGCCTTGCGTTAGCCTAGATTCTACATTCTACGTAATGTGCGCCGTCGGTTGCATACACACGAGAGGGCCGTCACAGCCTCGGACGGTTCGAAACACGCTCGTCGTCCACGGAATCAACTCTGTTCCCTCTCGTCGATTGCTCCCGATCTGCCTCTCTCTCGCGATCGTTATCGTCGCGCGACTCTCTTCGTTCCCTTGCTTCCTTCCGTCACAGATTTACCTTCCGTTTCGCCTAAACGCGTAACGACCACGACGACTACTGCTATGAGAACGTAAGAGAGAATCGCGAAATCGAGAGAGAAAGAGAGAGAGAGAGAGAGAGAGAGAGAGAGAGAGAGAGAGAGAGAGAGAGAGAGAGAGAGAGAGAGAGTGAGGTCCGCCGTGGGGTCGACATTTTCTGCGACGAAACTCGCCAACGGGACGTTCCGTGGCTGGAAAATCGAGGCTAGAATCTATTCGATGCAAACTAACCTACTTCCCGCTCGCGCAACTTGTTAATTGGATTTAGCCAACCGCGCGTGGACACGTACTTTCTCCCGGGCGCTGTTTAAGTTACCGATACGATCGTGCAAGCCGAACAAGACCACCCCCGCCGTGTCCGAACTGCGACGTCTTCCGAGTTCCCGACCTAAATCGAACCTACAACGGTATTATTATTATTATTTTATCGCTGTGTAATGCTGGGAACGAGCCGTGGCACAGTACGGTTCGGAAACCTGACAAGCTGTTGCATACGACAGAGCCTCGCGTGACAAGGAGAACTGGAAAAACTGACCAGAAAATGTTCGTTCGTTCGTTTGGGCAATCCAGAGTGGAATTGAAACTGTAATGAAACGTACGAATAAACCCCGTTTTTAATAGACCGTGCGAGAACGAAGTGTAGGGCGTGTGCACAGCTCGTGGCTGTTACAAGCTTTACTTAAAAAGATAAGCTGGACTAGAAGTTGAAAAAGGCTGTCCCGAAATTGTATATGCTCTTTCTTCTGGATCTTGTTTGGGTAATTGAGCCTGGAATGAATACAGCCATGAAACGTAGATAATAATCTTTTCAGGGCAGTGAAATAACGAAGTTTAGGACGTCCATAACAAGTCGTCACTGCTGCACGATTATCACGAGACTGCGGATTTTATGCATGAAACGAATAGGTGGCTTAAAAGAGTTTAAGAATGTTGATGTACTATTTTTAACTTATTCAGATTATCAGAGAAGGAAAACAACTTCGAAATGACTACTGTGTCTTGCGGACAAATATTATTTTGCATAAAGATCCGCACGAGGATCTCATAATGTTCTAGCGCCTACTAGATGACGTCCTAAAATAGTACAAAATGATAATCATGAAAATAGCGCTTTGACGATCGAGGATACCGAACGAGAGTGTGTCAAGGAGAATTATTTCGGGTCAAGAAGAATGGGGATAGGGAGCATTGTTATAAGGAAGGTTTGCCGGAGCGATTTGCACGGGGAGCGCGTTTGCAGCGGTTTTCCGGGCCGCGTAGCGGATCGACAGGCGGAATAACTATCCGGGCAGATCATCGTTTTTAACGGGCACCGGGTTCCGTAGGATTTACGGCGTCGCTGTCATTAGTGGCGGTCGTCGCATTGAATCGCAGCAACGCGACGGGCCGGGCCGCGGTCGGCCGGTCCGCGTGCAATTTGCCATCGATGTCGGCCTGCCGCATCTAATAGAAAATCTCATAAAACGCGCATCGGGGATGAATTATTATACATATGTGATTCGAGGGGGAACGAGCCGCGGTGAGTAACGACCGTATAAATCGTAGGTGAGCGCGTGCGACACACCCGGAAAACAATAAAATCTATATTTTAATCTGCGCCTGAGCGACCGATACCCCTCTCTCTCTCTCTCTCTCTCTCTCTCTCTCTCTCTCTCTCACACACACACACACACACATAGACAGTCACTCACTCGGTCCACCAACACGCAGAAGAGAATACATTCTCTCGCGAGGGATGAGACGCGAGAGGGTTCGGCACGATCGTTTGTCATGGGCGGAGGGCTCCGCGACGCACGCCACGAGGGATAAAACGCGTAAAAGCTACTCTTCTCCTCTCCCTTCACCCGGTTTCTGCGTTCCATGTCGCCCCACTTTTCCTTCTCATCCTCGTTCTCTTCGTTCTCGTTCCCCTCGTCTTTCTCCTCCTATTTCCACGTCCGACTCGCTTACAACCGGGACAGCCGGAATGCCCATTGGGATGCTATCCGACGAATCCCTAGGATTTCCTTCACAGCTCGCGAAAGGCCCGCTTCTAATCTCGCTCGTTTGATCGACCGTGTTTGTACAAACGAGATTAACGCAACCGTGTCCGCCGTCGTCACGTTGCACGCGTAAACACCGCTCCTTTTCCCTACAAGAAGCTGTTATTTCCTTCCTATTTCCTATATGTCACCCATCATCAATCGAGGAACGATAACAACGTCTTCATCGAAGATCTGAGCGTGGATATTCACTTGATAGTTTTCTGTTTGCCATTTGAACTGTTTTCATTGAAGACCTAGTGCGTGCCGTTTTAGTTTAATAATGTGATTATTTAACAACAAACTACTCAACAGTAGATACATAAATAACTCTCAAGTGTCTCATTAAATTTCCAGTACGCGAAAGGATTCATGGGAAGAAAATTTAAAATGAATTTGGACATGCATCGAGCGCCAATACCAACAAGTAGAAACAGCCAGCCATGCACAGACAGCACACTCGATACCACGCGTGAAAACCGAGCCCAGGAAAATTCGTCAGACACGCATGCTACTGACTAGGCGCTTCGGCTAACATGTCTGTGCATGGCTTGCCGTTTCTACTTCTTGCGTATATACGAACGCGAGAGCGTGTTTAACGAACTTTCAAACTCGATTACCTCGAAAACGGAGCTTCATATGGAAAAATTTTATCCAATGCTTTTCGACTCGCTTTTCCGCGTGGAATCACTCCCCAGGCGATTCAATATTCTTGCGTTCTTAATGAACGCGGTGTAACAGAAACTCGTTGACGTGTCTCGCGAACCTCTTGATTTAGAAAGTTGAAATTTTGGAGAGGATTTATTTAACCTGCGAACTAATGTATGGGAGAGAAAAATGGCACGTAACTGCTTCGTAATTTCAAGCAGTTCAATTCACGTTCTATCCCTGTGTTGGAGATTTTTAGATTCTGACGCGATCTTCGCATATTTATAAATTGGAAAGAAATTAGGAAAATTTGAGGATATTACCTTCGATTTCCGAAAATTGACTCAGACAGTTTCTGCGATGTGGCACGAACGTTTGCACTGACTTGACACGGAGATCTGTCGCCTAGTAAATTCAGTAACGAGCTTGAAGTATTATCCGGAAAATTGTTTATGTCACGGTACACGATTGCGAAGCGATGGAATGGAGGCGAGAGACGAAAGAGACGAAAATAGTGATTTGTAGATAGAAAGAGCGACAATGTCCTGGATTGCGATGCAGGCTGCAACAATGCGTTTCTTTAGGCATTCAGATCGCCAAGCGAATCGTCCAGCGGAATACCAGCCCGTCCGAAACGAAAAGCGACGCGTTCGCGGCACGGCGCGGCGCAACGCGGTGCCTTGGTCGGCGTCGATTTAAGCGATCGGGAAAAGTTTCGTGAATATAACGCTTTCGAACGTGGGCTTTTTGCGCCTGTTCGAGGAGTCGGCCGTTATTAGCCCGGAGGAAAGTCGCGGAATATAGATTGACGATCGTTAACCGAAACCGTGCGGCCCCATTATTCGAGCGCGATCGACAAAAAACTCGAGGAAGCGGCTTTCCCGGGGAAAGAGGAAACGGTCTCTAATCTTTTTACTCTCTTTTTGTGCCGGGGCGATCGTCCAGCTCGTCATTATCCGCCGTCACGTTCCCCCAATTAAACGGACGAGTTTTACGCCTTCGTCCCGGGCGAAGAACCGACGCAATTCTCGAGTGGCCAACGGAGATTTTGCTCTTCGACGAATGAAGAGGGAAAGAGAGAGAGAGAGAGAGAGAGAGCGCTCGATTGTTAAATCGTCTCCGCTGGCAGCGACTAGTCAAGATTCTACCAAACTGCGCGCGAATCAAGAGAGAGAGGGCTTCTTGCACTTTCGTGATAGAGTCACTGCTTAGTTCACGAAGTATTTACAAAGTGTGATGTGTACTGAGCGTCATCTTAACCACCTGTGTAGCTCGATCTTATAAATGGGTGCTAAAATTTTAAATAATTCATCCAAGGCATTGCCTTTTATTCAAAAACGTTTAACGTAGTTAGTAATCTTCATTATTAAAAATTTTTACGTTTTTCCAAATCGTTTTCTCATCACAATTGAGGGGGTAAGAGTAGACAAAATGGAAAGTCAGGAAGGATCACCCTAGTGTATATTCAAGGAAACGGATCTCTCGCGGTCCCCTAATCCTAATCGGCCCGTTCCTCGATTAGTTTCTTCTCTGTCGCGTTAAATCACAGCCATCGCGCGAATTCCACCGTTTCTGGCGAATCCGCTCTCCTCGGCGAATAAAACGCCGAGAAGGCCCGGCTATACTTCACAAAGGAGTTGTTATCGCGAGTCGTTATAGCGTGGCGGCTATTAAATGAGAGGCGTAAATGCATTACATTGCATATGCATGATCCCCCGCCGTTTTGCAGGCACGAAGCCGGAACAACGCGGTACGCATTCCCTATTCTTTCGACGGCTACAGGAAGATTGTGCCCGAGAACGCGCGAAAAGTTCGATTCGGGTTCCGAAAGAGCCTCGGGGGGAGCTATACTAATTGCATACGTCTCTTCGTTTGCTCCCGCCTTAATTTGCCTGGATAATCTCGAGCACTCTGAGAAACGATCTAATAGGAAGAATCGTATTTACCGACATACGCCTTTTTGGAATTTTGCTGAACGAGTTTTAACGAACAACGTCCAACAAATAATTCAATCTATTGTGTCATGACAATCTTACAAGTAATGACTATATGAATCTTCAGTGTAGTGAGTACAAGATTTGATTACAAAATAAGGATACGATTAAATGCGATAGTTACGAATTAATTTGTACACCTACAACCAGCGTTAATATTCTACAAAATTTGCTGTACAATTTCCCGATGGAATAATTGGTGTATGTGTGATTTAAAAGCGTTACAAAGAAATGAAGAACAGTGAATTCGAGCGCAGCGTGTCAATATTTCCGCGGCGTGCACACGGATGAAATCTTTCCGTCCCGTATCTCGTTTGTTTCGCGCACTGCCGGGATCCTTTATTAATAACAGCAGTAATAATAATACTGATAATTATAATCATAAATGGACATTACGTTTATGACGTCGCCCGATCTCACCGATAAAATGTCAGAGCTCCGGACCGTCAATCAAACGCCGGACCGAATAATTAAATGTTCGATACACACGAGAGACCGAATAGCTCGCGTCTCGAAATAATATCGCTGTTTGCCTCCTTCTCCACGGCTGGAACTGTATGTGGAAATTAGCGTGCGTCGTGTCGGATATCGACTGTGAGCGAATTTACGGGCCACTTACACGCTTCAGGAAGACGCGGAATCCGCTCCGGCTTTCGAAAATTACAGGTAATCCGCGGCCGGAAATTCGTGCACTCTACTCTCCCCCCGCCCCGCGCGGTTCCCTCGCGACGTTTTGATTTACTAAACGCGCGGCCCCCGTAATTGCTCGCTTTGTTCTTGGCTCGGTTCGAATTGTTACACCGCTTCTCCTCGACGGGTGACGGTTTCCAACCAGTTTTCCAAAGCACAGTCGTGCGCGCGCACACACTCGCACGCGCGATTAAATCGGAGAAAAATAGAACGCGAAACAACCAATTCAGTCGTGGCGGCGATTTCCCGGTCGGGGAATAAATTTCCCTTAAATAACGCGATTTCGTCGAACATCGGCGAATATACTCGGGTGTCGGCTCTCGCGATGGCAACTTTTCGGCTTTTAACACGGGCTAACTCACCGGCTTCCGAAGTATATTATCGGGCGAATTTATATCGCCGCTCGAAACGGATGGCGTCCAAAGCGCGCGGAACATTCCTGAAATTTCGAATATTAAATTTATGACGGATCGCTGCCTTTCGCGAGAGGGTCCGCCCCATTTTCCGTAGGGCGAGGCTGAAAGGGGGACACGCGACGGCGATCCCGCGGGGACCCCGGCCGGGTAAGAGCCGGGAAATAAAGAGACCGAAGTCACGTTGTCGCTGAGCAAGATAAACGTTTCGTCACCGTTCCACCTCTAAATGCGCGTTTAAAGATGCGCGATCGATCGATCCCCCGACAATGCCTTCCCCGCCGAATAGATTTCCCGAAATTCCCGGAGCTGCGTTCCCGAAAATCACTCCCCACGCATAGTAACCCCTTCCTCCGTAACTTCGAGACAGAAGTTATCCATCTCTATTCAACTGAAACCAAATTCCGTATCTCTGTTATTGACGTTTGCTCACTGGGGAATGTATAGAAATGGAATTGATATAAATACCCTTTCCCATCTAGGAAATTGTGTACGATAGAGAATCTTTATGATGAAGTTATTGCTCCAGTAGGGAGATATGAAGAAATGTATGTTCATCGCGTGGTAACACTTACAAAGACAATGGAACAACCAGAAGCACCTAAAGCCTTATCAGGACCCTTTGTGGTCCTACATTCGTCTATAACTCTACATGATACGTATGAGAGACTGTAGTATACCTCAGCTGTTCTAAATAGGTTAGTAAAGTTACATATGAAAATTGAATTGAATGTTCATGAAATAAGAGCGAGCGAATGCTTTGGACCGCAAAGAGTGGATCGTTTGGCACAATGAGCCAGTTTATCTCCCGGATTTTGTCCATGCGTGTCTTTACTGTTGCCGTTCATGGCGGACGTACTAACCTGAAACTTGTGCCATCGTAAGTTTCATGGGTTGTTTAGGGCACTGGTTAAATAGTCGGAGAAGCGCGATTACGGTGATCGTTGGGAACGTAACGGAGATCGTAGGATTAAAACCGGAGGGAATAGGAAAATTCGGGAAACGGGAAGCATCGATTTTTTGAGAATTTCCTGGGGGGCCTTTAACGGCGCAGAAGCCGCTTTCATACCTTTGCGGTGTTGTCTCAAAGGTTTCAGGAGAGAGTTCCTATTAACGGCCGTCCATCCCGTGGCAAGTTTGCCTCGGATCGCCTCGTATACTTTAAAACGGTCCATTAACCGCGCGTACGATTACAGTAGGGTTACTTATCGATTCCTATTATAATGGGTTTCGGAGACGCTCGCGGAGCGAACGGTGAGGCCGAGACAGAGAGCGAGCAAGAGAGATCAAGAGAGAGGGAGAGAGAACAAGGTGGTGGCGCAAGCTCCCAGGTACCGTGCATTTGTATGGACGCCGCGAGAGTGTGTCGCCGTTTCGCATAGTGGTGCCGTAATTCGCGATAACCGCCGGTAATAACCATACTTCCTTCGAGCTCAAATAATATCCTGGCAATTTCTGCACCGAAAATCCTCCGAAATCGCCAGTTCTTTCCGCCTGGAACCGGCGCGGCGGCAGCACGCTTTCCACGCGAAGCAACCGCTCTTCGCCGTCTATTGAAAAGTCTCTTGAACAATCTATGTGCGCAGATTGCCCTCTGGGGCAGCGAGACCACGCCCACGGAGTCTCCAAAGCAAGGAGAAACATCGAGATTAATAGTCCTTCGTCTCTTTCCCCGGTGTCATTTGCTGTGGCTGCCCCGAGGGGCAATATAGAGTCTTGGTGGCGCAAGCTGCGTTTGCTGTCTTTCTAGATTAGATGTGCTCTAGTCTTGTAATAGATTCCTCAGTTGGGGCTAGGAACCGTCGAGGATTGTAATCCCCAAAATTAGATTATTAGAAGTTACAGTATGTAGAACAGGGATGATGGGTCTGGCTAATTATGTATTGGGTCAGTCGAGAGCATTAAAACCACGCCTATTTTATTCATTGGGGGCTGGAAATCACTCGGGACTTGATTAGAAGGATATTATAGTCTCCAAAGATGGAATACTGAGAACATCAGCGTCTTGAACAGGCGTGAGAAGAAATTATCCTGCGTGGGGGGTCAGTCGAGGCAATCATACCACGCCTATTCGGTAGGCCACGCCTATTTTACTCGTCGGAAGCTAGCGCGTTGCAACGAATTTGAGTTTCAGCGTGGCTTTTGGAGTTAAATTTTCAGATGACGCGGAATCTAGGGTAGCCATAAGTAAACGCAGGTATAGACAGCCTTCTGGAGCAAAGCTATGCCCCGGTTCGAAGTCAGGGGCAACAAAGCCATGCCTTCTTTGCCCAACCTTCGCATTCCTACAGCAATACAAATCATCTTCATTTATTTCTATGAAAAGGTTTGCTCCCGGGGCAACTGGGAGCGCTCCGGGGGCGAAGTAGCTCCGTTCGGCCAGGCCTGATCTATATTCCAGCGATCGGAATCTCGATCGCCGTCGCCGACAGACTATTTGTTCCCGTATTCTCCTCTCTTTCCGGGCGACCTTTCTTGTTTCGCAGGGTACCGGCGCAGTAGCGAGGTCAACGGTTGTCACGGCGCGGCGAGCACCCGAAGCCTCGAGGCGCGTCGAGCAGCTGCATTTTCAATTTTACGTCGCGTCTACTTTTCAAGCCAGTTTTTCTCCCCTGGCGCGGCTCGACGCGTCCCGTCTTTCTTCTTCCTACACTGTACCCCTGTTCCGCGATTCCTCCTTTGTCCCGAGACTGTCGGCTTCTCGAACTTGTCTGCCGGCTGTCGTTGCAGCATTGCGAGCGCGCTGCAATCGCGCCGAAAGTTCCACGCTCTCCGTCTCTTTCTCTCTCTCTCTCTCTCACTCTCTCTAGCGAATCGGATACGGGATTCACGTTACCGGGAGTTTACCGAGCCGGCTGAATGGGCTTCCGAAAGTTGCATGCTCGCGCCAGCCTGTAGCTAAACCGAGGAACGGAATCGACACTGTTTCCAGGTGCAACAACGGGGAACGCTGTCTTGGAATCTCACGGCCCCCCCTCCCCCCTCTCCATCACTCTTTCTGTAGCGAGCGTTTTGCTTCTTTTGCGCGGCGCGAACGCTTCTCGCGGTCGGACGGATCGATAACGGGAGCCTCGGTTCCCGCTCGCGAGATTAATAAATCCGTTTCTGGCCCGCCTTTGTATGCGGCCGCGTGAAAAACCGTTTTCCGAAAGACGCCCAGCGGAGATTCCGATGAAAAGCTCTGAGGATATCATGGTTTCCCACACACCCCGTAGAACCCAGTGACCACATAAAATCTAATCAAGATTACTCGTTTAGTTCTACAAACTATCCTCATTCACTCGACCTTAACACTAGGTTTACGGGACCCGTTAAAATGACGGGTTCTAATATTTTTAATTTACGATTATTGAAATTTTGAAGATCCATCTACGTGGAATTACTCAACAAACTTATTTCCTTAGGTATATATTATTTTAAAAATGGCTGAAAACTTGGATAGACACATTCCTCTTATTTTTATAAAGTAATGTAAAATACTCACTTTTAATGTTCCGTAAACCTAGTGTTAAATTTGAAAAATTAATACGTTCGTTGGCAACGTTTGTTCCTCTGCTAACTTGTTAAAATATTTTGTCAAGTGCTATACAGCGCCTTAATATTGATGGAAGTATTTTCCAGCGAACATCGGCATCGCGAGCCCCGGTGCAATATATTCTACACTCGGCTCCTCGAAACGGTAAACTCGTTGTCGAGTTACAAAACGAAACACCTAGCCTCGGCGCGGTCAAGTTAATTTTTTTCCGCGTGTAAAAAGTCGAGCGCTTCGCTTCTGCTTTTTTTCAGTGGAGCAGTAACGATACCCGACACGCGCTTTGTAATAGCAACCACGGAGAAAGAAACTGCGATACATGAGCGAGAGGAAGAGAAAGAGAGATCGACCACGGCGCGCGAAAAATGAACGGTCGAAAACGCGCTGAATACCCAGTAGTTGGAGTTCCCGTCACTGTAACGCAACCGTCGGGATAACGAGTTGCCCGGGACGATCGTCCGCGTTCCGTCGCGTCGTAACCGGGCGAAATATCGCCGAAGTCTTTCGCGGAGACGCGAACTTCGCGTTTTTTACCGGGGAAATCGTTCGGAAGCTCCCGCGCCGGGTGCGCGAGGATTTCGGGAGTCGAGGGAAAGAGTTTTCCCGTTGTCAAACCCATAAAATCGGCTTATCCGCCGGTTTCGCGAGGAAACCGGTCGCTAAATTACCGGCGAAATTACGCTCCGGCTCGCGTTGACCTGCACCTTTCTTGCTTCTCTCGGTCCCTCCCGCATAGAAATCTTCGCGTTCTTATCTTAACGGCCAATCTACGTTGTCTCGAGTACGTTTTGCGCTTTTCCCTTTCTCCTTCCATCGTGTTCTGCCCCAGATTTCGCGCGCTCGCTCCCGCCGACGCTTGGCGAGTTTATCGCGGACGTTTAACCGCGCGTTTCCCACTCACCCCCCGTACTGCTACTGCAAATCGTCGGGGGTGCTACCTCCACTTTGTCGGCGATAAAAGAACTCCCCTTCGGTGTTTATCCCGTTATTTTCTCTGTCATTGATTAGATCCTCTTAATCGCCCGTCCGAGAACCGCTTACCCACACGCGGACCCCGAGCCGTGCCACGATCGTTAGCGTGCCCCTGCCCAATTTTCATCGTTCCCCTCGACCCTAACACTGCCGGGAACGCTTTGCCTTCCGTCGAGGTCGTTCACTCGTGTTTTCCATTGAAACGAGTCGTTTTTCTACGCTTAGCGCCACTTTTGCACCTCAGTAGGTCCTTCGGTGACGCTGCTTTCGAACACTCACTCTAGAAGTTCGGGCTGCTCTATTGGCGCTCAAAGTGACAGTCAAGTTCCGATAATGTGCCCCGATAATTGTAGGTCTGAATTCTTAAAATTGACGAAGATGTTTGAAGTTCGAAGTACGTCTAAATTTCCCCAGGTTCGAATAACAAATTGTTTCGATAACTCAGCACCTACTTGATCGATCAACATGGAACTCCATACACATCTTCAGCACACCTGCGACTATAGTTACAGGTACGTCTAAGGCGATACAATTTTTCCGTTCGATGTTACAGTTCACGAAAGTTTAATGAAGGAGGATGTAAAAGTCCGATAGTTAATCTCCCAAACTTCTTACACTTTGATCGCCTGTAACGAGCTCAGTTTTGATTTCCCTGTAGTCTAAAAATTTGAGGATCTTGTTAAAGCACAAGCGAAACTTTACGCAGAAACTCGATAGCGCAACAGTTTGTAGCTTCATGGCAAAAAATTCCCAAAGTCGGCCTTCCGCTAACCCCGTAATTTCGTTAGATTCTCGAAGCGCCTCCGCTTTGATCGTTCGCAGGAAACTCAATTCCGATGTTCCAGCTGCGAAAAAATTTGAGTACTTAACCAAAGCGCGCACGAAACATTCCGCAGAAGTCCCACAGCGAAAGACTTCGTGCTTCCCGAACAAAAAAATCGCAAAGTGGCTCTGCGATCTAGACAACCGTCCCCGAGGTTTCGCGTGCGACAGAAGAATAATGGAAAACACAGGCGAGTGGGAGGGGTCTGAGAGTATTCTCGTCTTTCCGGAGGCGAGCGGGTTGGACTGATCAACGCGTCATTAATTAGACGCCGTCACCGGAGCCCCAATCAGCGCGAAAGACGGCCGCGTTACGGCGGTGAGGAAGCCCTTAACGAGCTCGCCGTCCGAGCGAGCACAGTTCCCGAAACTCGGTTGGTACGCTCGCCGCGCTCGCGCTCGATCCCCCTCTCTTCCTCTCGCTCTATCTCCTTTCCTCTCCACACCGCTCTGTGTGGAGCGTTTCGTCTCGGCTCGCACCGTCCCCGAGAGCGCATCTTTCTCTCTTTTCATAAGCAAGCGCACAGCGCACACCCGGGTCCCCTGGTTGTCGAGAGTTTCGTAAACTGAAAGCTCGGCGAATTAAGTGCTAACTTGGCTCCTCGGCGCGAGACTCGGTCCAACGCTTCCTTTCGCGCACGTCGGGGAACTAGGACGTCAACGCCAACGCCAACGACGTCGTCGACGATGACGACGACGACGACGACGACGACGACGACGACGACAACGACGACGGCGACGACGACGAGTCACGTACTCGAACTAATTGCAGTTTTGTAAGGCGACCCCTCCGCCTGAAATCTCGTGGTTGTTCGAAATCGAATAATCTCGTGTCGGATCCCGCGGTCTCTCGCGATTTCTCGAGGGCATCGAAAAAATTGAACGGTTGCGCTCTCCTCGAATCATCGGAAGTTTCTCTCTCTCTCTCTCTCCATCTCACTCCCCCTCTTTCCCTCGACACCTGACGTTCCCAAAGGAGTCCAGGCTCGCTAGAAATTAAACGGAGAAGAGCTCTTCCCTATTTTCGTAACGAAATTCCCAGGAAACCGATCTTCTACAGCCCTCGAGTGTGTGCCTCCTTCCCGTGGAACGATCTCGGTACCGGATACCAAGCGGGACAGGACCAGAAAGCAAGAGAGCGAGAGAGTGAGAGTGGAGGAGAGGGAACCTTCGCAACTTTAATTACTTCGCTTAGCAGAAACGTCATCCAATTTAAAGATCAGCTTCAGAAATTACGAGAAAAAGTCTTTTAAGCCGTTTCTCGTTCGAGTTCCATGGAAAATCTAATTTTATCGGGAACGACGAGGAGGGAGAGGGAGCCCCGCAGGATACCCGGACCTCGTGGAAAATCAAAACTTGTTCCCGGTGCATGGCCGCCGCCGACGCCGACGCCGACGCCGACGTCGACGGAGACGTTGCCATCTGCGTTGCCGTTGCGTCTCGTAATTCGCGGCGCGCCGTACACGGATCGTTCGGTTAAGCGGTAATCGTAATGGTATGCAAACCGTGGGCCACCCCCGCCTTAAAGTCGGTAAATTGCGGTTCCAGTTTCCTTACTTACGGTCCGTGTCGGTCGGCGTTCACCGCAACGACGAAGACGCTCGCGTGCGAGTCGTGCGGTTTCTGCTCGGCGTTAACACGCCGCGCGCGCGCAAGCGTCTGCGGCCGACCGGAAACTACGTTTACACGTGACGAAGGATAGACCTTCGAATCCGACTCCCTCAATCTCCCTCTTTACATAGAAACTGCATAGTCAAACATTTTGTAGTTTCGTGGCAAAATATCCACGCGATATCCTTCGATCTTCGACGCGTTTCTGTTTTGATCGCTCGTACGAAACTTGATCCTGATTTGCCTGCTGTGAAAAAAAATTTGGTCACCTTGTTAACACAAAATTTTCATATCGTTACTGCCGGAAATTCGTACAAAATCATCAGACGCACCGATTTCGATAAAATTTATGCGGGAGGTAGTACTTTTTGAAACAGCCCTCGAAGTTCGGCGAAATCGGCACGGTTGTCCGACTGCTTTCAAATTTGGCACACATCATTTTCTCCGCAAGTGTCAAAATTTAAGAGGGTAAGAAAAGTCTCGAACAAAATTTGGAACCCCTAAAGCTAAGGACCTCCCTAATATACACGTCAATTAGATCGATTTGGCATGCGCGCTGCGCGAGGGAGATGACACTGGCTGCCGGATGGGAACAGCGAACTGCACTTTGGCCGCCCATAAATTGCCGCTCGGTCGAAGGAAGGAGAGAAACAGCGCCAGTGGGAAAAAGAGGAAAAGCGTTGGTGGTACCACCACGGTCTTGATACCAACGTCTTCAGGGGCCGATGGAAAGTTATCGCCCCGGTCGTCCACCGATCTCCCGCCGCCTGCCGTGGTATTATCGCCTGGCAAGCGTCGTCGCCTCGATATTTCCTCGTCGTTCCCCTCTCAGAGAAGGGAGGGGGGGGGCAGACCGCGCGTCGAGCAATTACTAATACTCGAGTCGAGGAAAAAATCGCGTGCACGCGCCCCGACGCGACGGGAAAATCAGTTTAACCCCCCGAACGAACCTTCGTCGCCTAGCACGGCTAATCCCAGATCCACGGGAAGTTCGCGACGGGGGTGTAAACCCGAGAATGTTGCGGCTAAGCCAACCCCTGCTTCTCTCTCGCTCCTGGCGACACCGTTCGCTTCCTACTCTGGCATTCGTTTACCGTCTCTTCTTCTTCGTCTACCTCTTCGTCTCCATCGGTTGGCAACGTTCGCCGCGATACCTGCTGCGAGACAGCCTAGGCCAACCTCGAGCTTATCCCGACGACACTCGTTCGATACCGTAAAAGCCTGCGCCCCGCGACGGGGGTGGACTCGAAGCAAGAACGGAACGGCGGAGGATGCAACCTATCCTACCACGCTGTGCTATGTTGCGCTGCCGTCTTCTTTCTCTGTTACCTTCTTTCGCTCCCTCTGCCACCCCCTCGAAGACCGAGGATCGCGGGGGACCCCCGATGCGCCGGGGGATCCCATAAAATAGCTCGAGTAACTTTTTTACTTTATCACCCCACGGCCTTCTTCTTCTTCTTCTTCTTTTTCCCGCGAGCCACTTGGACCGACCTGCGAGAGCTCAGGACCGCCGCCACCACCACCGCGACCTCTTCTTCTTTCCGCCATCGTCGACCTGATTCTGTTATCTTTCAACTTCTCCGCGGATCATCGCGCTGACGGAAACCTTCCGACGGTGATAAGTTCGTCTGTCCGCACTCTGTTCGACGAGACAGTGATAAGCAAATCATTAGTCTGCTTCTTCTGTTGACGTTATAACACGCCGAGTGCTACTCGGAAAAAAATTCATTTAATTTTGATATGTTCAGACGGACCAAGTTTTATTAGGATTTTTACGAAGCAACAAGGTTACAGCAGCACCCACTATTATAGTACCATTGGCTTACAAATAGACATGCTATATGCTTGGTTCAGGAAGTAATCATCCTTAAAATACGAATGGGTACAGAAAGCCCAAGAGAACGCAGCAGGATTTAAAAAAAAAACAGTTTATCATACCATCTCCTTGTAAAGTAAGATATACAATTGTCTTACAAGCTCAAGAAACACGTTTAAAAATGCTTTGAGAGCAAGAATGCCACGCCTAACGGGGTTATCCCCGCCTCCCGGAGCACAGGAAGCAAGATAGACGCTCCGGAGACCAAATACACGTGGTTTTATCATCCCCGGACACCGAATTCAAATTCCCCATACCCGGTTCGTCTGTTATCGCATCGACCCGGACCCTGGCCTCGCGCCTGGCTTGTTTTTTATCGTCGATAAACTCATCGAGCTAGCCTTATCGTTGACGCGGTAGGCTTTCACCTTTCGAAAACTTGGCCCCGAATCGAAAGTTGAAACCGTTTTCTAACGAACTTCTTCTTCTCGCTGGTCCGGCTTCCTGTCGTCGAGGGAGAGAAACAGAGAGCAAGCAGCCTTTCGTTTTTCCAATTAACGTAGAATTAGGGGTCCGGACGAAATTTACCGGGGAACACCGATGGGAAACGGAATTGAAAAACTGACGAACGGAGAATCGGCGAGCCACGAATGCACGACCGCTGGAACGAGAACGCACGGAAGGCTGTCGCGTATCGTTAGCAAAAGCGAGCGCGCGCGCGCGCACTAGAGCTGCGCTCTTTGCTTATCGCGTCCGTGTCGCTTTTTCGAGCGTGCACCTCGCCGCGCGCGCTTTGACCGTTCCCATCCCTTTCGCGGCCGTCCGCTCGTTTTTCCGTTACGTCTACTCTGTCAATTACCGATAAAAACAACGAAGGCTACGGGGACCGTAACACGTCGCTGCGCCCGTCGGAACGTAAATTATCGCGGTTCCCGTCACGATCGGCCACGCGGAATCTCGACCATCCCCCCATGGAAAGGTACACCCCAACAGAAATGTATGGTCAAAGGACCTCGTCCTCGCCGGATACGCACGACAGCTTCGTTATGGCCAAAGCAAAGATTCCCGACCATTCGAATGGCCACAGGGGTCTGTAAAACGATGAATAACCATAGCCGAATTGAACAGGTCCAGATGCATCACCACAGAATCCACCCTTCGCTAGGAAACAACTCAATCTATGAACTTCGGTTGGGAAGACAGACAACTATGTTCATTATTTCTAGGAAAGCACTCGAAGAAGATTCGATATCTGAGAAATAACTGACTAACTTGACTATGATCCAACTTGGAAGAAAGACAACTGTGTCGATACAGTCGTTTCTCTATATATGTCGCCATGGCCAGGATGATAAATGTCGCGGAATTATCCCCACTATCGTGGGGTATACCCCGTGAAGGGCCACGAAGCTCGAGACGTCTCAGGCGCCGAGAAGTGTAAACAAAACACTGATCGGGGTATGTCTCCTGGACGATATATGTCGCTGGCAAGACCTGTATCTGTTGACATATATCGAGAATTCGCTGTAATTCTTATTTCTCCCTAAAAGCTCCCCTAAGCTCTGATACGTAAAAATTGAATTAAAGAGTGACCTCTTTATGGAAAGCACAGTTTCACAAGAATAGTACGACAAAAATGGAATAAACAGAATTTCTGACGATGAATGCTCCCCCCTCGACATTTAAAAATTTTACCAAGCACGGTAAATTTCGCAACAAGATAAAAGAAAATTCTTAACCTTCCTTGAACTCCAAAAGTTCCCAAAAATCTGTGATACTAGCCTCACAATAGAGGTCGTCCCGCGCCTGGAAAGCACAGATGCATCGTCGAACGTCGTCCCAGGAGCAGAGAGCCTTGAAGATAACTTGAACGATATTCGGGCAGCAATTTCGCACGGACGGAGTTCGCGAAGCTTATTGTCAGAGGTTGTATTTTCAGAAAGATGCGCGGAAGTGACGAATCGGGGGACGAGCACAGCAGCAGCACGAGCTGTGCTCGAAGGGTAGAGGCGAAGAGAAAGATAAATAGATGGATAGACAGGAAGCCGGCGGCGGCATCCGGCCGTCGTGCTTTCGCCCTTGCTACCCTCCAGGATGATTTTTCGAGGACGCGCGACAGCGAGCGAACCTCCGAGGAAATCTTCCTTGCTCGACCTCGGCTATTTCCCTATCCACGACACAGACGGGACGGATCTGCATTAACTATGGATTCAGAGCTCATCCTCCTTTCGAGATTCTTTTTGCGGTTTCCATCTTTACCGTTTCCTCTCTATCCTTACCCTCCCGTACTTCTTTTTCTTCTTCTTCTTCTTAGAAGCGCGGTCCTTTGACCGACAGTTTTCCATTCGCGGGCCGATGGATACCGTCTGCCGGCGATTCAAGCCTCGAATTAAAGAGAAGCATCGGCGACAATCGCCGGATATATCTCTGACCGCTATGGAATTTCTCCGGGAAAGTACCGACTGCCGCAAAATCGAAATACTAGGAGTTGATTCAGGATCGGTTTTTAAGGGGATATTCTGGTTTGTCATCTTCAATATTTGAACTGGCAAAACGCTAGACAGTTTGCCAGGCAACAGAACTTAAAAATCTTTTTCATTTGATTCGAAGTATCTCGTAGACAGTGAAATAATTTATACCCTGTGGAAAATAGAAACTAACTAGGAAAATCGGTGTAGCCACACTGGGATAGAAGTACCACTAAATCCTAGCAATATGTACGTCTTAATAATCAGACTGCGGATTTTCGTGCAAAGGAAAAATTGTCTGGATCGATTATCAGAAACAGGCAGCAAGTACAAATCTATATAAACAACCACGATACATAAAAAGAAATGATAAAACAACGATCTTCAATCTCTCCGATGCTTACATCATCTATTAATTTCCCTTCTCAATGCATAAAATCCGCAGTCTAATAACAACAAATGCTTAAACTTCATTCAGAAGAGTCACACGATAATCCACACGATTCCCTTGCAGATTAGCGAGTCTACAAGGTCCACCCAAGTTGTATTCACACAAGCGCATACTATGCTAGTCACCGACCCCACGCACGACCTAGAATCCATAGAACCACCTACAACATCGAGTCTCCGGGTAAGAGCAGCTCTGTTGGCATATAAAAAGTAGCGTCGATCACGGAAAATTAATTACCGAAAATGTAGTAGAATAGGTCGCGCAGTTGTATTCGTCGTGTAGTCGGCTCGCAAAGCTCGGTCGAATTAGCAAGCACCGAAGTGACGCATTCGCGTAATTACGGCGATTACCGCCCCTGAAATCCATTCAATGATCGGCCGAGATTCGTCATTCAGGCGAAACACGCGCGGCTATCCGTCGATATATTGTATACACACATACGTATATATATATCTATCCGTGGAAAAGCATAGGACCGAGCTGTACTCGAGCGAGATGCGACTCGCTGGGAGCGCTGAGAGCGCTGCGAACGGACGGACAGGCCCACGAGGCGTTCCCCTCGTCTGTCCGTCGTCGGGTTCGTCAGTTTCTATGGATCCCGATCCATCGCAGATGATCGTTCGTTTTCGCAGAGTGTCTTCTTCACCGCGGGCTGCAGCTTCTGGCCACGACTCGCGATGATGCGCGATCGTTTGCCGACGATTTGCGACGATTTCGCAGCGATTCAACGACGCGAAGCACGCGACACGTTCGCGGCTTTTAACCACGAGTGGATTAGATCGGCGTCGATCGCGCACTAAAACTGAACGCGTCGGAAAACGCGGGCCTCGCAGCTTCGATCAGTAAGAGGTCCGACGCTGATTGGAGCTTCGAGGCTGGCGTTTTCGTTTCGACGTGGAATTTTCTCTCGTTCGAAGTCGTCGCGTCGTTCCGAACCGTTGAAACACCTCCCAGGCGAAACGGTCGCCTTTCACTTTTTCTTTATCCCCTGCGAAACGTGCACGCGACACCGCGTGTCGTGCGTGTCACGCGGCGCAACGTATCGATCGCAAGGATCGACCGCTTTGGGCTACCGTCACGCTGGCTGCGTGCTGAGACGACCGTTTCTCTGACACATATCGCGCGATTTAACTCGTTGCTATTATTTCGCCGGCAATCTTTTAACAGGCTCAATGAAAAGCAGAAAGAAAAAGTTCTCGTTTGTGTTCTCTCGCAACGAGTCAATCCGGCGGAAAGCGTTACACATTGGAAATGCGTCAACTAATTGAATATTACCAATTTGCACACGCTACATGTACACTGATTTAATGCTAACGATTGTATACTGTGCCGGGAAATGTTCGAATTAATTTAGTCCCGCCAATTTGTAGATAGTGCAACTCGTTTATAGGAAAATCGGTTTTTCTAACCGAATGTTTACTTCTTCGATATCAATTCAATTTATGCACATGTACACTTTACAGTGCGAGTGTCTAAACAATCCAGTAGAAAAAGTCAAACTGATTCGAAGGGTTCGTTCAGTATATTAATCGAACACGCGATACATCTCTCAACTAGAGCACCATAAGCACACCGCATCGGTTTCGAACGACACGAAAAATATCATATAAAAGCATAATTCAGTTTCAGGCAGTAAAAACTCTTTCTCTCGGACTTTAGATTGCATTAAGATTACGGTATCACAGGTTTCAATCGTGCCAGTTTCTCAACGATAATAAAAATATATGGCCCAGTTAAAAGACCTTGAATATTCCCCGCCATTTTTCCCAGCGTCGAAACCCGGCGAAACTTATGGTGCTCCAATCGAACGAAAAACGAGTCGTCGAAACACGTATCCAACACGATCGTCAGCCCAATCGTCCCCGCTCGTTTCCGAGCGGAGAGGAGTCTGGGGATCCTCGCGACGATCAGCGCCGAAATTTACGATCACGGTATAGTGTTCATAGTGTCCGTCACACAGTGTCGCGGAAACAGTCCGCCAACCGGTTCGAAGACAGTTCGTGAATGTCCGGTTGCTCGCTACACAGTCTTTCGCGTAAATTAGATTTCTCTGGTCGATTACTCACCAGTATGCTGCGCGACAATCGGGTCGAGTGCCACCAACAGGACAAGGAAAATAGGAGTCATATTGACCACCCTCTTTCCCGTCTTCCCTCGGTCACCCCTGATCACTGCACACTAATTACCACCGACGCAGCGTTCCACCTATGAAAATACAAAGCACCCTTCGTCATAACATACCACCTTCACTCTCCTCTTGGCTGGACGTCGAAATATTTTACGGCGACAATGAAATACTGTTGCGGACGATGATCTTCAGGGTAGCAGAGATCACAACTGTGGGCCAGGAATTGGACGGGGGAGAGATTGATTTCTCGAGCAGTGCACGAAAAAAAAAAATTCGGATATCCGATCGGCGACGATCTTCCGTCGCTCGCAGGCGATTCACCGGGGTAACATTCAACTGTCCGCTCTTGTAAAAAAATACTTTCCGTTCGGCCGATGGGTGACGGACAACGCGTACACGCGAGGGAAATGGAAACGCTTATTCAGCGAGAACCGAGCGCAACTATCGACACGCGCCATTTACCATCGGCGGGGCCCGCTCGCGCTCCGTTCTATATCCTACGTGTGGAAACGGTCAAAGATAAAAACGACAAGTTTTCCGCGAGCATCGTTAACGACCGCACACTCTCCTACTTGAACGCGAGAGATAGCGCCCAGAGAGAGAGAGAAAAAGAGAGAGAGAGAGAGAGCAGAGTGCCGCCGCGGTTCACATCATCCCATTGCCTTCTGCATTCTTCTTTCTTCTTCCTCCTCTTCCTCTTGCTACCACCACCGATGTTGCTCCTCTTCGTCTTCCTTGTCTTCCGCACCTTCTTTCTTCTTTCTTGGATGGCAATCGCGAGAAGAAGATCGATTTTGCGAACGGCGTCACCGACCTCGTTCCCAAAAAGTACCCCCTCGACGGATTTCCCCGGGGAACCACGCACTTCGTCTCTTCCTTCCTTCTCCTCTTCCCTTCGCTAACAACCAGCCCCGATGACGACAACGCGACCAAACAGCAGCACCGTGATCCAGAACAAACGTCTTCCGCCGAGCCTCCCCTCTTGCGACCCGCCGAAATCGCTCATACCCAACTCGTCCGGTGTACCCGACAGTCACCAAACGATTATCCAGACTCTTTCTTCCGATGATTCCACGACCATCCCATATTTTTTCGTCAGGGCTCCGGGGCGAAAGCGTCCACCCTGTCTCCGGAAAAAGCTCGGCTTCGGGCAGCCGACGTTACATCGCCAGTCTCGAGCCAGCCTCGCTGCTCCTGCCAGCCTCGAACAGGACCGTCTTCCTCTTCATTCTACCTCACCACCGACTTCGTCGACCCCGTTGCCACCCTCGTACCCTCGATCCTCGAGATCGCCGGGACGATCGCTACTTCCATCGACGATCCCGCCGATGACAAACTGCCTCCGAGCACGCTAACCTCGACAAGCTTCCGGCGAACACTTTGGAGAACGGATCGGACTTTAAAGCTCAGGGTTGTTAAGGCTCAGTCGCTTTAGTTCATCTGCCATCTCAATCTCTGCGCAATCTTTTCGGAACGGTTATTTCGAATCACTAACAGGAAGTTAAATTTCTGATGGGTTTGTTACTTTCATTCCTCTGCGGTGTTCGAGCAACGGTTGCTTGGAATCGGTAGGTTGGAGCTTAGGGTTTTTAAATTTGTGGCAGGCTTCGTCCCTTGGGTTCCCCTGCCATCGAAATCTTTGGGCAAGCTTTCTGGAACACTGTACTTGCTTAGAAGCCCTGCCTCGAAGTTAAATTTGCAATGGTTTCCATCCCTTCGATTCCTCTGGAATCTTAGCGCAAGCTTTTTAGACCACGGAGCTTGCTCAGAAGCACTAACTTAAAGTTTAGGAGTTTTGAATTCGCGACTGGCTCTCTGCCTCTTTGGTTTCTCCTCCGTCTCAAATCTTTCTGGAACACCGTGCTTGCCCAGAACCACTATCTCGAAGTTTAGGATTGTTAAATTGGTGAGTGGCTTCGTCTCGTTGGTTCCTTCACCATCTTCATCTTTGGGCGAGCTTTCTGCAACACCGTGCTAGCTCAGAAGCACTGCCTTGAAATTTTAAATTCGTGGCAGATTGGATTCCACTTGAACCCTATGCAACCCTTCTAGAATTTCCCGTTTTCATCAGTTTGACTGACTATCACTTCGTTCAAGCTTCCAGGCCGGGGGCAGATTTTATTCTTATGCTACTTCTGTCATCGCGAGGAGGAAACTCTGTGCAACCTCTCTAGAGGTTCCTATTTTCGCTAGCTTGACTAACTATCACTTCGTTCAAGCTTCCAGGCCGAGGCTGTTTCAAATTCAAGGCAGATTTAGCTCCCCCGCTGCTTCCACCATCACACAGAAAGAATTCTGTGCTCGTGAACGCTCGCGGTTTCACCAGTTCGACCACTCTCGAAGGGCCCTCTCCGTTCGTTCGCGCGTTCGGTCAGGCGACACGGTGGGTTCTCGTGCACTCGGCGGCCGATTATGCGACCGTGGGGACAACAGAGGATGCACCGTGTCCGAAACGGAGGGGGCAACGCGCGCGACTCCGTCCGCGGACTCGCGATTCAATTAGAAATCGCTCGCGAGGACGCGAGAGATCGCGTTAGGGGTAGTTTTCCGAACGCGCGCTGCGGCTTGACTGACTCACCCCCATACCCCGCGACGATACCCCCTCGCAGCCTACCGGCGGGCTGCGGCGCATGCGTTCCCATCCCCTCTGGCCCGAGAACCGACCACGAAACGCGTACGAATTTGCGCCGGGAAAGATTTTCGCCGCCGTCGTCGTGGTCCCGGAGGCGCTGTGGATCGTAAAAACCGGGCAAAACAATGCCCGACGATCGACGGTGCTTAAGATTTGGGGGGGAGGGGTTGGTTGATTTAGCGTGGAACCCGTTGAGATGTCTTGGGCTCATTTTTTTCATTTTCAAAAAGTAGATTCCGTTCGGTTTGAGAAACCAAGGATTTTGGAGAAGAAAGCGTGGACGGCGAAAAACGAGGGGGAAAGTGAAAGAGTCGAACAGCGAAAAGAAAAAGGTAGGGGGTGAGCGAGAAGGGGCGCGGAGAGGGTGGTTTCGGCGTCGGTTTAAACGCGACGCATGCGTCTCTCTCGTAGGAGGATGTCCGGGGTGAGCCGACGCCGTGCTCTGGCCGACGTATCGCAGTTTCTAGCTCGATGTTTGTCCGCGTGGTACTCCCAGGGACGGCGGTGCTCGTGGCTCGACCACGAGGCTGCTACCTTTCGAAACGCACCGGGGTGGTGTCTGTCTATACCGCAAAAGGGTCCGCGAGATCTACCAGAGATTATTCAGCTCAGAGAGCGAGAAAGAGAGAGAGAGAGAGAGAGAAAGAGAGAGAGAGCAAGAGTATTATTACATGCGTGCCGCGATCTTCGACGCTTGCGCTCCCCGAAGACGCGCGATTCCACAAGACTCTCCGTGCGGCGTGCGGAGAGAGAAACAGTTTCTTTATTCCTTTTTGCCCTGCCTCGAGAACCACGGACACCGTTCGCCGCCCAACCACGGAACTCCGATGGCCCCTGGGAGTACGCCGACTACCATCTTCTACTTCTTCTTCTTCGTCCAACACCGGACATCAAGAAAATCGGGTCTCCGCTTCTCTCTGTCCGCGACCGACCGCACCGACACACTCTTTTCGACCGGGTAAGTTGCCAAGCGTGTGTTGCTACTTCGAAACAATCTTCCTTTTCTCGCGTCGTCTCGACGGTACGCCGACCACGACGACTATTTTCCGTGGTGTCAGGGCTCTCGATGGGGAAAAATTCGCGCTACATCAAGTTCATTTTATTTGGGGAACTACAAAAAGTATTTATCGCGTGGATGTTGCGTGGTTAATGCATTTTGCTTTGTGTCCTAGTATGATTTCGAAATTGTAAATTTTTAAACCTGGTCAAAGATTTGTCACAGTAGATGCTGCTTCTGCAGCCCCAGAATTTTGAAATTTGATCAGATATCTATTGTGCTGGATAATACGTGAAGCCCATTTGAATTCTAAATCCAGAATTGCTAACCTGTTTAAAGATTTATCGTAGTGGATCCTGCTTCAAGTCTTTTGTTTCTAAATATTTATTCGTCGAACGGTGATTTTTGCTTCCCGCGGAACAGCCAATCAGAGCATGGTTTGTTTTTTGTCGTGTTGTTTATCAGACGGGAGAATAGCGGTTCCGTCGCCAGCGATATTCAATTAGGACATAGCCTAAGTCGAGGGAAGTTCATTCGTAGAGTGGTAATTTTTGTTTCACGTGCACCGCCAGTCCTCGTGTTTCACCCCATCGATTGCCACACCACGCTACCGAACGAGGACGCGGAAAAAGAGCGCGCAGATAACGAAATTACCGGCCCCATCGCGACGATGAGATCCAACCGCGCCAGATACCAGACGCCCGACACGGTTTAACCTTAACAATAACCTGTCTATTAGAGCCTGGAATCGCGATTAGAATTGCGCGAGCGCGAAATAATTACCCGCTCGTACGCTAATTCGAACTTCAGCGCGATCCCCGCTGCGTCGTTCTTTTCGCGCCAATTTTTCGATTCTCTAGGCAAGAGAGGTAGAGAGAGAGAGAGAGACACAGAGGGGCAGCGAAAAATTCTTGACGTTTTTACTGTCTTGAGAATCAGCTATCTATGCTGGGCGGGCAAAGGAGTACAAGTCGGAATTATTAATTACGCAGGAAGCCATATTTAAAGTGCAATGTGAGATCAGCTGTTATATTGTAGATTTGTATGCAAAAGAAAAATTGTCTCCATCAATTGTTAGAATCACGAGTGGTAGAAAAATTGATTTTGGTACCTAGTAATTTTGATAAAATGGAAATGGCGTTACAATGCTTGCAGGTTACTTTAATATGTATTTCTACCGTTTCACATTTCACTCGCCTATTTTTGTCACGAGTGCATAAAAGCTGCAGACTATTCAAAATAACACGATCCGTTCCATTAGTCTTGTAAAATGTCCACCATGTTCGATTTAAAAAGACTCTGCTTCCGTTGAGAATTTATACCAATTGAATAAAAGTTGAATTTACTTCATCGTCTTATATTCTTTTGTCTGTTCACCGGGGATATAGGTCATGATGATTTGATATAAGAATTTCACGAATTAGAGATTTGAGGTTTTCAGAACAGTTGTTCATGTATTTACTACTTATGGACGCAGGCTGTGTTCAAAAGTGTCTTGCTCTTCTTTTACACAGGATCTTATGTCGCGAGGTTACCAGCGATCAGTACTGTCCTAGATGTATTTAACATGATGACTTTCAAAAATGTTATCTTTAGATTCAGATTGAATTTATTGCCAGATTACACTTGGCACTGTCCGAAATTAAATAAGCAATTCGGACGAAGTTCCCCGCATTGCATAGTGATACTATGCGTATAATTAGCCAGGAAGCCACTTTGAAACTAGCGGAACGAGAACTTGTGCTCAACTTTCCGGCAGTCGTGCTGTTGAACTGTGTACAGTACAGTTTTCCTTTAAAAAAAAGCGGTAACGTCTTGACAGTTTTATTTCTACGTACATTATTCCATTTTGTTCTGCTGATCTGAAATGATTCAACTCTTAGTTCCCGAGGCAAAATCTCTGCATGTCTATGTCCAGATATTGTAAAGCATTCAACTTCTCTCTGGTCGTGCTATAACTCGACGTATTTGTTTCGAACAGACATTGCGTACAGGATAAAACTTGTCAGATTCATCCTGCGGTGTTCTTCGGGTCTTCTTTGACCTATCCATATTGCAATAATTCAGCTACAGTTGTTTAAATACTAACATTTTGAAAATTGTACGGCTCGACCAATAATCTCAACAGGGTTAAAATGAAACAGAGTGACATAAGCCAGAAGAATTTATTCAACGAATTTAATTTATTTACTGGAATAACGATCGAAACGTTAAGACGTATTGCACCGAGTACTCCTTCAATCTTCTTGCATTTTGCATATCCCAAGAAAATTCGGGACACTGAATATAAACTAGCGTGAAAATTCATTTTCAAATCCGAACAAACAATTTCACCTCCGATTTTTGGAAGATGCGCGGTACTTAAAGTGTTAAACCGTTTCTACCATCATACTCGAGCCAAATAACTCTGCCATAACAGCGTGGAAGTGCGCCGCAACGCACGACCGCCGTTAAACTCCGAAGCACAGCATCGTTTCAAAAGAAAACAATCTATCGCCGCTCTTAAAAAACCTATGGGTCTCTTTCAACTTAAAATCGCCGTGGACCGTAGTCATCTGGACAGCGAATGCGTTAGGAATCCCGCGCGGTTACGGTGTTCTTTATTTGTCCCACAATAAAATCTATTCTTCCTGTCGTCGTCAAATGAAAAGTTCTTTTCCCAAACGGGAGAGAGAGACTGGGAATCGGAAGGGAAAGATGTTGGTAGTCCGGAAAACGATCGCCGGAGGGAAATATCGGTGTCGACGTTGACCCTTTGCGCGGCTCTCGCGTCTCTCGACCGCGTAATACTGTTCTTTCGTTGCGTCTTGTGTAACTAAACTCTCCAAGTATCCTGTTTTACGAGCGACCGTTCGAGAAATACGCGGCCACCGATGGCAGCGAGGCTTTGTCTCGGGCATCGGCGAAAACCGGAACCGAAAAGCTCGCGGGCCCCGATATAACCGGCCATACAGGCACCCGATCCTGTCATCCGATAACGTTTACGATAGATTTCCCGGGTTTTTTTCCCTAACCCCACGGTTTGCCGAAGCGCAACGCTCTCTGATCCGCTTAACCGGAATTACGAATTTATAATCCGGATTAACGTATTTCGAAACTACAAAGGGACCGGGATTGTAGGAAACACATTATATTCCGCCGACGCGACGGCACGGACGCGTCAGCTTGCGGAAAAGCTAAACGATGCATCGTTTCACCATTTTATGTTGGTTGCTCGATAAGGACGCGCGTCTAGGGCTGCGGACACGGTAGAGTGAGGGAAATGGCTAATAGCGCGCGAGCTTTCCCCACCACTCCTCCATTCGCCCGCCTACTATAGCTAGAAATAGAGGAAGTAGTATATGGGAGGAGTAGATCGCGAGGAGTGAGTGAATAGATGATGCTTAGGATTTTTTCCTTGGGTAATTGGTAAGCGGAGTGTTCTCATTTTTCAAGGGGGCATACGTGTAACAATTAGATAAAGGTAACGAAAGTAGAGATGTTGTAAAATGGCTGAGTTATACGATCATTTGTGAGATGCTGTCGCCTTGTTTATCGGAACATTAATTATTAGCAGCCTTCGCTACCAAGAATTGGAGAGTCCGGGATCGAAATTCTTTTTGAGCACATAAATTCAAACGCATTCTCTAGAATACAGTAACATTCTCCAAAAATTCCGAGCCCTATAGAACCAGTGTCAATGTAAAGAGCAAAGTACAATTTCCAGCGATGAGTCGATTTCAACTTCGAAAAGATCAAATAATCTAGCCGCTGAAAAAATGGTAGACCCTACAGCGCGCCAGCTCGTGCAGAACATTCCCCCGATATTTGACCAAAATTGCATGGCTAGTTTAGAGAAAAATGTTGCAAAAAAGTTCACAGAAAGCTGCCACTGTTCGATACCGGTCCGCTCTCGTCGCTCGAGCTCCAGCGGATCGAACACCAAAAAATTGTTTGAACATAATGTTCCCACGCAGTTTAAACTTCGGGGAATGAAATCGAGAATAAAATAAAAAAAATTGGCCGGGCGGTAAAGGGCTCGCAGTTCTGTCGCGACGGTTTCTCGTTTTCCTGGCGGGATCGTAGCAGGTGGGCCACGGGCGGGCGAGGATCGTCGGAAAAACGGGGAAGGCCAGTAAAACCGGCGGGACGAGACGGCCACCGGGTCCCGCGCACGATCGTGTAAAACGTCGCGGAACAATCGCGCATCGCGCGCATTCTAGTAACTTATGAATAAACATTTCTTGGCGCCGTCCACTGGAAAATTACGCTCGGAAATATCCGTATCCCCGCGACGCCATTCTTCGCCTCTCTTTTCCCGTCGGTGTGTTCCTCTCTTCTCCCGTGGTTCCTTTCTTCTCGTCCGCGGCGGATGAAAATTCCGGCTCGGACCGAAAGGAATTCAAAAGCGTCGGTGTGACAGAGAGAAAGAGATGCGAGGGAGAGAGGCGGTGATTTTTCAACGATGCTCTCCGGGGGCGGACGCCGCGCACCGCGGTGAAAATTGAGCGCGTTCGCGAGCGTGCAGAACCTGCGAGCACAGAGCAGAAGCGTGCACGAGCGTACGCGTGCAGTGCACCACGGTCCGACGATAAAATAATTCGGTCACTTTCCCGTTGCCGGTCCCGATGTTTATAAATTGTAAATCGTGCCCGGCGTGGACCCGGTCGTCGTGGACCGCGATTAATGTTGACACGAGTTCGGTTGCGTTGATAATTAGTTGATCGCCACGCTGATGTATACCGCGCCGCTCGCGGTAAAAGTGAATTTGCTTCCCTCCCTCTCTTTTCGTCTCTGCCCCTCTTGCTCTCTGATGCGAGCTATCGATGCACTTCGGTGTTGATTTACCAAACGGAGTTGCGGTTTGGTTATCTTGCTACCGGTCCCCGCGATACGGTCGTCGCAACAACAACAACAGCGGCAACGGCAACGGGCAACAACGATAACGGCGACAGAACACCGTATACGAATCCCCGAGCACCGACTCACGAGTAGCCGGTGATTAAATCATAATGGACCTCGGGTCGGCGCAATGAGCCGCGCTTTCTACGTAAATGAAAAAACCGCCGCGCGGTCGGCTACGCGCGCTGCACCGGGCCGGTGTATCGGTGTGCGTCGCTCTTTCACAGGTAAATTACGGCCGTTTTAATTAACTATTTCTCCGGCCCGGAAATATAATACCAGCGACGAACGATTTTCGTTAAGCTTCCACGTTCGACGCTGCGTGTCGACAATTCCACTCTTTATGCGGCTCATTCGCCGCTCGTAACGAGTTGCCGCACCGGGCAGCTCAAAGTCGATTTCACGATTCTATCTAATCGAAATCCCTCCGTTCTCAGACGCTCTATTACCTCGAAAACAACGTGCTAATTTACATCTTTCTATAATTTGATCTTCGATTGCGGAAATACCGTTTATTCACACGCGGTTGACACACGTCGTAAAGAAGCTATATGTACATTTTTCTTTGCAGTAGTTTTTCAGATACATCTATACACCACGTTCAAATAATCACCACTTTCTCATTACATGTATCGTTGTAATTATTGACGTTTGAGAATGAAGGGTCAAACATTTCATGAATAATTTGTGTATATTTCCAAAGCACTTCAAAGGTTTGTTTTAATTAAAACCAGTAAAGCTTTCTGTTCATGACGCAAAGAGAACTGGCCACCAACCGATGAAAACAAAGTTTTAAAACGATATAGTACTTAAAGCAATTTTGTGCAATTAACTAGAACAGTTTCGGCCAGGTTAGTGGACGAAATATTCCACACTGCGTTGTTTCGCGATCTTGTCGAGTGCAAATCGTTTCCTAGATCGAGGAGCAAGAACCGTGGACTCGTCACGGAGCGATCAGAGCGAGAGAGGGCGAGGTTTCCACGACGAGCGCGTAGAAAATCGGCACGGTTTTTCGATAACACGCGTTTCAGGCGGTCGCGTTTTATTACGCAGTAAATTTGCCAGTAATCGAGCACGTAGACGCGAGAAACGAGTGTATGAGAACGGCAAAGATTCGAATCCCTCCGAGAAACGTTTTCTCCCTTCCGACGTCTGCCTCTCTCCCGTCGCCCTCCTCTTTAATGGCCTTGATCACGGAACGAGTTAAAAATCAAGACCCGCTCGAGCACGGAATCCGTTCTTTCGCAAAGAGACTCGCGGCGTCTCGAAACTCTCTTTCGCAGGAGAAGCTTTACGAGAGAGAGAGAGAGAGAGAGAGAGAGAGAGAGAGAGAGAGAGAGAGACAAAAAGAGCCGTGGAATAAGTTAGACGAGACAAGCGTCGCGACGGTCGAGTAGAAAGAATACCGCTCGAAAAAAAGTCGTCGGCAAAGAGCCGTCGTCGTTATATTCGTCGGGAGCCGATTTAATTGGCCGATACACCCTCTAATTGAATCGGCAACTACTAATCGGAGTGCAGCGTCGTCTTTCCGGCCGTCGCCAATTACGCTCCAAATCGTAATTGCGGCTCGTCGCGGGCATCGGTTATCGCCACCTACATAAATTTTCTCGTATCGATCGAACAACCGGGTTCGCGTACGAGTCCGAGTATCGATCCGACGCGACTCGAACTCGAACTCGGCTCGACGCGCCGCGACGGAAAGAAAACCGGGCGACGACGAAAAAAAAAAAAAGAAGACGGACACCGCGGTCGTCGCGTACTATCAATGATTCCTGAACATCCTTTCCGTATCAATCACTGAGAAAACGGACGATCTAACGCCTTCCACTCTCTTCGCTCTGAAAAGAATCACGGTCGGAGCTGATTCTGTTCGTGGGTCGAGATGGAGTTGCACTTGGCCCTCGAGGGCGTTCCAAATTATTCCTTCGAGGCAAGCGATCAGAAACGAAGAGATAAATGATTTTATAAAAATTCTATTGTGTGAAAGAGGCGTGGCTTGTTGTGACTAGGCGTGGTTTCACTGCTCTAGCTTTCAAAGGAGCTATGACTGTGCTCTAGAGAAAAGCGTAGGTGAGACTGGTTGTGAGAAGGCGGGGCTTCGTTGCTCTTGCTTTCGAGGGTGTCACCGCGCAATCTGAGTTTGTGTAGGACTTAAATTCGAAGACGGTTCATCTTGCTCTCTCTAAGTTGAGTAGGCGTGACTTTCTCTCAGTCGGTATGGTTTCGTTGCAGTAACTATCACAGGAGCCACAAGAGTGTTTTCGATTGCTTACTGTGTCCTAGCCAGAATATTCCTTACGAATTCAGCTGCGAAGTTCACAATGAACCTGTATATGCAATTTTCTTCCTCTTCATTACAACAATCAGATTTTAATTTCTAACTAAAAAGTGCTGTAAATTGCCTCTAGAAGAAAACGATATGAAAGATCCCCGCAGTTTTGCAAATTCATCACCAAACTCTCCGTCTCATTCCCTGTCTGCGTAAAGTAGGCGTGGCTAGCGTCAGATAGGCGTGGCCAGGGCCAGATAGGCGTGTCTCCGCGGCTTCCAGGAGCCTGGAGACTGCTCCACGGAGCAATCTTCGCCGGCGTCGCTCTTAAATCGCAAGAAAACAGGGCCGACAACCGGTAACGAACCTTCTTCCACGGTACTTAGAGAGGTTGCTCCAATCCGCTCTACTCCGCTCGGATCCCAGGGATGAGGAAACGAACAGGGCCAAAGAGGGAACCAAGGAGGTAACAGAACTCTGCGGGATGGGGGATCCCCTGTCAAAGGGGACTCTAAGGAAATTTTCGCGGAAAGGAAAAATCTGTAACTCGACGGGAGTAGTGCGGCGAATCCAATTGTCAGTGGCAAAGGAACCACCACCGGCGTCGCCGACGACAACGACGACGTCGCGAGCTAAACCGAGATGGAACGAACAAAAGCGGGGCTGAAAATCGGGGTGGAAACGGATTAAACCGTAGGAGCCGGTGTCTTCGAACTCTCTCTCTCTCTCTTTCTCTCTCTCCCGGGGTGTGACGCGATCGAACCCGACAAAGGTGAATATCCGCCAATGTTTTTCGCGCGTAAGACTCCTGAAAGCGGGCTAGATCATCCTTGAAACGACGAAATTCGGGATCGTGAACCGAGCAAGGGCAAATCCCTTCGAAACGGTTGCGGCTCTTTACCGGCGCGAGAATTCCGGCCGCGATCTCGCCGTATGGAAATTTTTATCGCGACGTCGCGCACCGTTCGCGGAAAGGAAATCGGGCCAGTATTAAGTTTCAGGAGCTTCCTCTCCTCGCAGACTATAGTCGTTGTCGTCGTCGTCGTCGCGACGAAACTCGCAGCTTCGTATCGTTCCGCCACCGAGTCTCACGGTTCGAATATTAAACGCATACACAGCGAAATAACGGGAGATTGCGTATCGCGGCTCGGCCACCCATAATCGATCACGAACGTCTCCGCGGGAGAGCATCCTCTCTCTCTCGCTCGCTCGATCACAAACTCACTGCTCTCCCGAGGAGCCGGGAATCGATCAAAATTCCGATCCGCCGCAACGAGCCCCATCATCGACGACCCCGTCGAGAATAATCGCTCGATGGTCGAATAATCGCGGTCGTCGCATTCTCTTGCCTGCCTCTGTCGGTCAGAAAACTGCTCCGGGCAACAAAGTTTTCGCGTAGAAATTTCGCCGGATGAATGAGCCAACTTTTCGGCAACGGAGAATTTGGGAAACGGGGTAACTTTTGCGTCATTTATTTCCGAAACACCGGAGTCAATTTCCAATCCCTAAAACCAATCTAATTTGGATGTTCATCCACGTTCAACTACTTTGGATGCCCATTAGAAATTATAATCTGACTGTTTTAATGAAAGGCAGGAAACTTTGCAGGTTGAGGTTGTTCGTAAAGCTGGATTCTTCGCTTACAAGTAGACACTGGAAATTCAGGAGGCTACCGGACACAATGAGATTTTCGAGAAATTTTATTTAAATCCGGTTCAGGTCAAAGGTCGTCGTTTGCCACTCCGGTGCGCTGGTCGCCAGTGTAACAGGCAAATCCGTCGGAAAACGGGGATAACGCGTTGCCGAGTGCTTTCGATTCGGCACGAATCGGATATCTTGGTGTTCCCTAGCCGGCGTGGCACGTAGGTACGCGTGCGATTCCAAATAATGAGAGGAACGGGGCACATCGGGAACGCACCGACGTGCACACACGTGTAAACGATTTCTCCCGCAAACGAGACGAACTCCGGGTTCACCAACCCCCGCTCACACTCTCGCCCCCGTGCTCACCGTTCCCGTCGTTTCCTCGTTCATTTGGCTTTCCGTTTACCAGAGGACGGAGATCGATACGGGGGGCAAACGATCGAACGATGCAACATTAATCAGATCGGTACCGAAACCCCGGGCCAGTCTTTCACTCCGGACGCGGCCGAAACCGAAGACTTCGATGGGACGTTTAATTAGAAACTAGCGGAGGCTGGCTCTGATCCCAGGGAACTCACGATTTTTATGGGTGATCCTGCCCCTTAACCCTTTACCTTCTAAATATCGTAATCGTTACACTGTAATCGCTAGAATCTGCGAATTGTTGTGTACAAGCCAGGTAGAAGTTTATTCCTTTCTTAAATAATTTAAGAGAATTAGTTACAATGTATATAGACGGTTCAGCAGTAAAAGTTACATCCAGTCTATCCTGTCATAAGTACATAAAATCTAAGTCTAACTCAACGATTTCAATTTTACATTCTCTGGAGTCGTAGACAGATAAGATTGCGAAGCGCTTCTTCAAAGGCACATCGAATAAATCGATACACAATTAATTTACGGAAGTGAATTTCTAGAGAAACATAGATTACAATATGGAGAACACGATAGGGAGGGTTGCTAAAATTCTAAGTATATTTGTCTACAGTCCTTCGTACATAACTCACTCCATCTAGTGAAGTAAAATACAGAGTGTCCCATAAAATGTATACACCGTTAACGTAGATGCTTTTGCAATTTAAATATTACTTATATGTGAATAAAAACTAAAGTTACAATCGTTCAAACCGTGTATACATTTTTTGGGACACCCTGTAGCTACGTAAAAAATTTAGGCCAGTAATGAACGTAAATACACCATAATTCACAGCATTCTGAACTCTATGGTACGATAAACTGTAAGAATTGCTCGTCGGATTAAAAGGAGAATGAAAACTTCCTGGGAAGCGATACCGAACACGGTTGAATGAAAGCGGAATAATTAGCAAAATAAGAAGACAGAGCAGACGGTGCTCGATTCGCGGTGAACGAAGATTTGCGCGACGGAAGGGTTAATACAACGAGCGTCGTCGCGTCGGAAGCGTTAATGCTGGCCCGATAAGCGATAATGTCGTTTTATTAAATTCCCCGCCTACGCAATTAAGTATAATTATGTCGGTCGTTAAAGTTTCGCCGCCGAGTCGAGGAGCGGAAATTTCCGCGCGCATCGACGGCTCCTGACCATGGGAAAGACTAATTAAAATCGGGCGTCGCGCTCCAAGTTCCTCTCGGCTTAAAAGTTCTTCTCCCCCTGTTTTCGTTCGTCCACGATCAAAACCGCCACGGCGAAGACGGCGATCTTTTTACCGTCGACGACTCGCGTTGTTCCTCGGCTCGTGTATCCGTCGTTTCGACGAAATACGTCGGTCCCTCATCCGACACGGAGTTCCTTGTCGAGTACGACTTTGGATTTTTCCATCGGCAAAAATATTTCCGCTGTCGGGACAAAAATATCCTGTCGAACCATCCGCGAACGGCCGATGGAATAAACGTTGCTCTTCACAATCGATACATACGCATACTCGCGCAATGGATATCGCGGCTTTCGTATCTGCCTCTGCTGAAACAATATTTGCGACTTTTTAACGGGGCACCCGGTCGATCCGGAATTTATTCAATGTTAAACCGATGATAAATCAACACCTATTAATTACCGAACTCTCGCGCGGAAATTCTGCCACAGTTCCCGCGCATAGGCTGCGATTAAACTTGAACCATGGTGAGGAAGAACCTGTCTTCTCATCGAATATTCTTTGCGACGTAAGGAGGAGGGTATTGAAACATTTTTTGTGGTCACAAATTTTGGTGCATCGATATTTGTAGTTACGGTATCCGATGATACGAAGCGTGTCAAAACTTTTTGTTGTTCTTTTTTTTTATTTTTTTTAAGTGGAACGTGTAGCAGCAAACCGGGAGCGCGGGAATAAACAAACCAAGTATTTTTTTTTGGAAAACCTGCACCGGTGGCTTCAGTTGCACCTATCAATTTCGGGAAAAAGTGATCTGTAGCAGAATGGTGGCTCAATGGATGTGGTCTGAAGCTTGTCAAAAAAATCTCAAAAACAGATTGTTCGTTTGCGAATTCCTTCGGGCACAATTTAAGTTGCAAATTGCTCGAAAATTGACCGACTAGTCGACAAAAACGAGTGAGAGGTCCGCTCAGATTTCCAAGAGCGAAACGTACGAAGAAAATGCGAGTTGAGATATTCTGTTTCGCCGGACCTAGATTCTCTTAAGACTCGTACGGTCTTCAGATAATTATAATTTGAATTTTATTCGATGGTAATCTTTTACCACGAAGACCTATAGACGATGTCCTGAAGACAGAAATGAAATGTCTATGAAAATCCAATTATACAGCGAAGAAAAATTTTTAATTGGTCAGAAACGACTGAAAGACCGCTGAAGGGTCAATGGGACCGATTACTGGTGACTCGCGAGATGGCAGGGAAAAGCGAGGAACGGTCGGCGAGTGTTAGCTTGTAAAACGGCAAACGCTGGGTGGAAGGCGGCGTTCCCCTTGTCGCCGGCGTCTCCTTCCGTCGCCGTGAAAGGACGAAACACAGAGGCGGAAGTAAAGAGAACTGGATGATGCTGACACGGAAGCTTGTTCGGCCGCGTTTCCACGCGTTGCTCCTCGTTTCCTTTCTACTTACGCTTTTTATCTCTGCTCTCCGGTCGGCCTTTCACCTGTGGACCTTTTTCTCGCGCGGAGCCGAGCAGAGTCGAGCAGAGCAGAGCAGAGCAAAGCAGAGCGGAGCAGAGAGCCGGGTCCGTGTATCCCTACTTTCGCCCTGTGCCTCCCTCGACGATGGCGGGACGCCGGGCGTCGGGACGCGGCCAGACGAGACGAGTCGAGACGAAACAGGAAACGGCACGACGCGTCACTCGTAACAAGACTCGACAACAATACTCTACTCTTTCCTTTGTTCCGAAATTCTTTGCTCGGCCGAGGCTTTGTGTACTTGTCATCTGTATTAATTAAAAGTTTTTGAAGGCCCCTCGTAACCGCCGGTGCAGCCTCGAAAATACAAACAACGACTACGACGACGGCGACGACGACTGGGAACGCGAGAGAGCAACTCGCTCTTTCGGATGGGTTTCTCTCGTCGCTTCGACGCCAGCTTCGTTCCTCCTCAATTCCCTCCCGCGAACACTCGCACCCTCTCCTCCTTTGCGTCTTCTTCCCTCGTAACCCCGAACAGTCTTTACGCGAGTCAGCTCTCGGCTACGACAGTCCCCGGTGCAGCATCTGGATCCGATTCAACCCCCGAAGCTTGTCCTCCTTCTATTCCCGCTCGATCCCCGACCCGCGAACGATCAAACAGATGCAACGAACCTCGAAGAAACTCCGAACCCGATCCGCTAACGCTCGCATATTCTATTCGAGACGCTCAGAACCTCGAAAATATCGTCGACGAGCCAGCCACCAGCACTGATTGCCCCACGGAGCTTTATACTAGCTCTGGTGGCAGCGAGAGCTGCGGATCCACGCCTACTCGACTGGGCCACGCCTACTTCACTTGGGAAAACAGTGGTGGATGGTCGAAACGAGGAACGTGACCCGTGAAGACAGGTACAGTCTACTCTTTACTCTCGGACCGTCTAAAATATAAGGGTCGAGTGCTGGTTGCTCTGCGGAGCACTGAACTGGCTCTGAAGACAACGAGGGCTGCGAGGCCACGCCTACTTTATTCCGGAAAAACAAGGCAGATGGTTGAGATGACAAACCAGATTCGCCGAGGATGGTATACTATATTCTTGACTTGCAGAGCTTCGAAAATATCGACTCAGAGGCAAGCATGAGTACTAATTGTTCTATGGAGCTCGGTATTGACTCTACTGACAGCGAAAGCGTTGAGGCTACGCCTATTTCGGACTGCCCCGCCTATTTTATTCTGGAAAAGCAATTTTATTTAAAAGGGGATAGGATATCAGTGGAATCTGTTGCATAGATTGGAAGAAATTACTTTGTCGAAGACTGTATGTCTTAACTCAGACCACGCCTCCTCAGCTCAGACCACGCGTACCTTGTCCAAAGACAGCAAGGAGTAGCAAAATTTTCTAATGCTCATTACTATCGATCCGTACAGCTGATTATGATTATTAGCCCTGCATGGCTGCTACTACAGACAATGCAGACCTCTCCCACAGCGTACAGTCTATGATATACCTCATGATCCACGTTTAAGTTTTGGTTGCGAGCTCAAAGCGCCGATAGAGAAGCAGGTAACGTTAAAAACGAGCGAACCCTGATAAAGCGAAGCTCCAGGTTCTCAGTCTGTATCGAGGCTCTGTCTGAAAGCGATCCAGAGTCATGGGCCAGCGTCCCAAGGAGTTGATGGATCCCCGGGAAGATCTACGTCCATCCACGTAGATCACCCGAAGCGAAGAGGGAGAGAGTATCGGAAAAAGCGCAGTCGAACGGTGGAAGCAAATTTAATTCGTTTCCCCGCGTGTATCTCCCGAAGCAGTTTTATCGCGCTAGCACTTCTCCGTTCTCCGACAAATTTCCCGAGCGCCACTTACAAAACAGCACGGTTACCAACATTTAACCCGGTCCACGCGAGCGGAAAACAACGGTCGAGTTTCCTGCTTTTACGCGGCTTTATTTATGCATTTCGCCGGTGCACATGCACACACGGCGGGAGAGCAGCCGGCGAGAAATCGATGAACAGCTCTCGTCTGCCAAACCGCGATTCCCTATCGAATGATCCCCGCGACGAGCAAATCGGTGGCCAGTTTTAATTCTACTTCCTGCGATTTTTGGAACCGATCTTTTTATTCTGTCTTAAAACTCTGCACTCAAAGGGACAGCATCAGAGAAAGTTCTTGGCACCGTACTGACTGTAGACGTGATTAATAAACCGCGGATCTCCAGGCAAAATAAAACTTGTCTACAATTTCAAGAAACAGAAGGAATACATATTCTCTTCTTTGATAATCTTAGTAAGTTGAAAATCATGTATCGATATTCTCAAACTCTTTCAATGAAGCGTCTCTAAAAAGCAATAGAAAATATTTTTCCGGAGTAAATCTACCATAGATTTGAAAATCAAAGTTCCTTCGAAAACTTGACGTACGATTGTCCCATAGTCTCTGTATCCATTGCTTAAAACTATGATGTATGGCGTGCGTAAATTGTTCAAAACCGCAACAACACGACACTTATGTTCTTTCCATCGCAGGAAAGCGCTTTCACGGGTTTAGCGAATGGTGCTTGTGCATCGTCGAAGCGTGGACGGCCGACACAGTGGCCGGACGTCGACGAACAACGATACGGAATAAACTATTCATAGCATAAACAATAAGTGCTCGAGTATGCGCGGCAACCGGTCATTAACCCATTATACGCGTAACAGTGGCACGACGCCGCTCCGGACAGAGACAAATTTTATAGGCTAAAAGGGGCGCGCACAGGTTCGACGGGGAAATTTCAGTTTGTAATCGGTCGACAGACACGGGAGCGCGGAGACTATTCTCTCCTGTCAAAAATTTCAAATCTTCCTCCGATCAGATGCTGACAGACGAGTAACGCCATTTCCATCGGTTATTCTCGCCGGGCGAATCGAGAAGAAAATGGAACGCTGGCTTGTCGATTATTCGGGAGCCCGGAATATTGCGTTCGAGACACAAATAATTCGTGGGAATAAGCGTCGCCGGAGGAGGGAATTCGGAACGAGGCGAGGACACACTGGAGGGAAATTCCGGCTCGAAGGAAAGTCCCTTTGCAGCCTTACGAAACGTCATTGTGTACACGATTCAACCGGCCACTGGGGTTTTTCCGAGCTCTTTTCGAAAAATGTTCGTACGCGCTTCTCTCTCTCTCTCTCTCTCTTCTCTGTCTCTCTCCCTCTGGGTTTCTCTCTTGCTATGCATGGCTCCTGGCTCTCCCGACCCTCGTTTTATTTCCTCTCGTTCCATCTCCATCCCTTGTCAGCCGATCCCAGGCGAAAACTCTAATGGAATTGTTCCATCAAACTATATCCCGGCGCCAATTCTGCATTTTTCATCGAACACTGACCATTTGGATTACCGTGAAATTCTTCTCGGCGAGGATCCGTCGGAAAACAATTCGATCGGTCGTCGGTTCTTGAGCCGGGGCTCCGAAATGTGCGTTCGGGAACGGCACTCGCCCGAAAAGAACAGTTTAATTGCGAGCCAAGCTAGATGTATGCGAACCGTATGAACCGTATATGAAGTGTATGGAAACGCACGAAATGTGTGAAACGTATGAAATGTATTCGGTCGCGAAAAGAGGGCGCGTGCGCCGGAGGCGACGCGGCCCCTCGGTTCACCCTTTTGTTCGACCGAACAATAGGGAATACGAAAGAAAAACAGGCAGGATAACGCTTGACGTGACGCGCGAGGTGGCTTTACTCCGCCGCGAAAGTATAACGGAAGATCTCATTATACGGCATCAGCGTGGTCGTCAAGCGGGAATAATAACAAAGAAAAACCGTCGCAATTAAATTCTAGCGTACCGCGACGGAACCCACCGCTGGCCAAGTATTGTTATCGGAAGAGGCGAATTAGAACTGCAAAATTCTCCTTTTTTCTCTCCCTCTCTTTTACCTGTTTTCGTCAAAGCCCGTCGGTTCGACCAACCGGCCGATTGCGCGCTTTCTCGCGTTTACTCTCCGCTCGAAATTCGCTAACGAATTCGCAACCGTAACCGCGGCGAGCAATTACCGGAACGAGATCATTTTCCGTCTGCTCGCCGCATCTCATCGAGTTTTCTCGATACACCGAGTGGTCCCGCCTGCGCGTTTCCCACCAACGGAAAAATCGGTTTCTCCAATTGATATTTTTTTCTCGATACCGGTATCCCCCCGAGAACGTTCTTTCGGAGTTTCATTAAAAAGTTTGCATAAATTGCGACGTTATGGCGCGGAGAAGTCGAACGTTATCCGTGGTGCTTGTGATCCTTACGGAACTTGGTTCCAGAAATCTGCGGTATCTCGGATTCTAGCGAACCGATCAATATGCAATTTGTTACAGATAGTGTTAATTTTTCCGATTACCAACTCGATTCAATTTTATAAATAAAGGGAAATGTTGATTTTCGGGTCGAAGCATATTCTTGGAAACAGATATTGAGAAAATGTCTATCACAAACTTATAATTCAAGTGATTTCGTTAAAATTTCATCGAGATTTACTCGAAAGATTCCTCTGCCAAGCGCGTCTACTATTTCGAAACAAAACCTACTTATACCAACAACAGAAAAAATCCCGAAGTTCAAGCTGCTTTCACACCGACCGGAGGCTCGCGAGATAAATCACAATTCTGGAAACTTTTGTTAAAAATGCTCACGAAAATTCGGAATATTGTTCGAAACGCAGCGGAACGTTTCCGTGAAACATCGAGTACGTGAAGCGTGTACGGTTTTCTGTAAAACGGACTTACAAAGGCCGCGTCTAGAATAGACGTTCAAACGGGAGCACTTAACCCACATGACCACCGATTCGACGTTCGATATCGCGCACGTACGTCGTCGAGATATCGTGCGGAGGGACGGAAGCTTTCGCCTCCTCCTCCTCCTGCTCCAACTCGATGGCAGTCCCTCTTGAACGATTATGCCCGCTGACTCGTAACTGTTTTGAAAAAGGAATCGCATCGAAGCTGAGCAGAGTTGCCGCGAACAGTACGCGCGATTTTCAATCGACGGTGAACGGGGGATACGGAATCGGTTGATGTTTGCCTCGACGAAGACACCCGCGCGCGCATTTCTAAACGTTTTCATTTTCCGTCCCGTATTCAGGGCTCGTTTCTCCCCGGCGTCGCAACGATAAGCGCATTCGGGGTTGTTCAGGTTCGCGGTGAAAACAAGCTTTCATCAACTGCCAAGCCGGTTCGTTTCGTTTTCTTCTCCCGGGGATCTATAGTCGCGTGCGTGGTTAAAGAGAGCTGATTACTCCGGCTGTTGATCCCGTTTCCCAACGAATTCAACGAAGCACCTCGTCGAAACGACGAAAAAACACAACTCGCGAGAGTGCGCCATTTACCGAACTCGCGTGGGACTGTGTTTTTTCCGTTTCTCTCTGTCTCTCTCCCTCACCCTTTCTCTCTCTCTCTCTCTCTCTCTCTCTCTTTCACTCCCTCTTCGTGGGAGAAGAATCGAGGGATGAGAATGAGCCGCGAGACCGACCAATGAAAACTTGCATCCATTCGACCCGATCTCTTGTCCTCTGTCCATCGTCTCCGTATCTTCAGCGGATTTCAAAACGAGAAATCATTTGACATGATTTCTCCCGGCAGAGAAACGATAATCCGTTTCGAACGAATACGAGTTGATGCATTGTCCCGCCGACTCGCCGCGAAGAAACCGAAAACTAGCGCGTACGCGAGCGAACGAAGAGCGGAATCGCAATAAATTCCAGAAGCTTTATTAATTGCTCGACGAAAGGGGGCCGGGAGAGAGAAAAGCGCGGCGCCGAGGGCGAGAGAATTTAAGAGAGTATCGCCCTGAGCCTCTGCCGGCGCTGTGATAAAAATGAGAAAGAAGAAGCCGACCCCGCACTCTCGCGACCTCAGGAGCAGAAAAGGGGGCAGAGCGCGCGGCCAGAGAGAGAGAGAGAGAGAGGGGGGGAGACAAAGAGAGAGAGTAACTCGGTGCGATTGTAACTCGGAGGACTTTCTGCCCGGTGCCGGGGCGAGAGCGGTGGCCTTAAAGAATTCATGAAAGCTAAATCATTTCCTTCGGGCGGCCGCGGTGGAAGCGCCGAGGTTTTCTTAATGTTGCGATATTTTACGAGGAAACTCTTTAAATCTAATATATTACCGACAGTAATTAAATATAAGTTACACCGGGACAGAGAGCCGGCCGCGGGCCAAACTATGGTCCATCGGAGAGCAAAGGGAGCCGCCGTGAGACCGGCAACGAATCGGTCAACACTTTGTCGAGCCGCTGGTTGAAAAGTTTTGACGTCGGACCGTGCGGGACGCCCCGTCATCCGAGGCCAATACTTTCGGAACCGGGAGAATCTGCGAAAACGTTCTTCGTCGCTGTTGGCTCGTCTTCCTTTTCCCTCGCGGCCTTACTCCCTTCTGCTTCCACCCCCGCGTCCCTCTTTTTTCCTCTCTTGGTTTTTCTCTTTCTCCGTCGCGCTCTCTTTATAGATTGCCCCGACGCAACTCTTAGGCGGATAACAGGGGACAATATTTTCAGAGTGTATTCGCAAACCGATCGCTACCGACCAAGTCACCGATTATTCGAACGACTGTCGGGAATTATGCTGCCTCGAGACGTTCAAACATTGTCAGACCGTCTCCAACTAGGATTCTCGGGAGCGTCGTCTGGGGAGACACGTTTGAAAGTATTTTTCAGCTGGTGGTGTCTGAGAATCGTGGAATGATGCGCCAAAGCTGTATCGAAAAGGTGGAATGACTCGTTGAACAGCACAGACATAGGCAAGTGCTCGCAAACTGCGGTTCCTGGAAATAGATCGTATGCGAGCATAATACCAATTACTATTAATTAATGCACCAAAGCAATATTAAACATTGAAGTGGTCACTGGTGACTTGGATAGTTTAAACATAGTCACTCCAAACTCAGGTTCTTGAGAGTCGGTACGTGATATGAGAATTCATTTTCCAGTTGAGAGATTGAGATGTATGATTCTAAAAATATTCCTTCAAAATTTGCTGTATTCAATATATTAACGCTAATATTCTCATTTACATATAGGAACAAATAATTTGATTTCCGGAATTCCATGATTTCTGTTCATATATCACACTGTTACGTTTGTTAAAGTTTACATTGAACGAAACGTGTCCTGAAACGATCAACGCACAATGAACTAATCGGATTTATGCCGTTCCTTATTAAAGTGGTCTATTGTTCCGCAACGCGCTTCTTCGACAAGATTTATCGCCGAGCCGAAAATCAGTGCCTACCACGTTTTGTCTCTAAGCGGGTTCTGAAAAGCGGACGCGTCGAGCCGGAAGTCAGGTGTGCCACTCGCCGGCTCGTTGGGATTTATGTGTGTCGCGACTGCCTGTTGCTCGGTGGCCAACTTATACGTATTAGCCGAGCCCGGAGGACACGAAATTCCGGGACGTTGACGCGTTGAACGGCATCGAATCGAAAGTAGAGGGAAAAAGAAACCGCCACGCCATTCGCGGAAAGAACGCCTAAAGGTCGGGGATAGAAAGGAACGGAACGATCGCGCGAGAATTACCTGTCCGATCGATAACGTCCTTTTCCCCTTCGAGGATGCGGCAATCGTTACTTCTTCCGACACGTTGGCCAAGGGAAAACCGAGGAACGAGGTCGGGGGAAACGGGGGCGGGAAATTACTGCGGTCCCCGGCACGTCGAGGGCGCAAAGTTTTTAATACCAGAACCTGATTTAAGGTTCGCGGTTAATTAAATGGCGGCGAAGTGTCTGCGTAGGGGGAAAAGAAAGCCGTTCGCGGCACGGTAACTCAGATTTTATAACTTTCTCGACGAAACGCTCGCCTTTACGGGAGCCACGGAGAAAAGGAGATTGGCTCCGGTGCTGTCCCGATCGAGAATTTCGGTGACATTCTCACCGGAACTTTTCAAGCATAAAGGGTATCAAAGATGCAACAACTTGACGGCTACATATTTTGCATTTTTTGGAAACTACTCGCTTAACACTTTCAGTGTCAGTCCATCAACCTGAAAAATTCTACAAAGTCAAATTTATTTAATGAAATAAGGATTGAAAAGTTAAGACGTGTTACACCACGTACTTCGTTAACATTCTTACATTCTACCCTAAAAGATATTTGGTACATTCAATACGTTAACGTGAAAAATAATTCTGTCTTCCATTTTTAGGGGATTCGACACTGGAAGTGTTAAAAGCTAGTGTAAAGACACATTCAATTTTTTAGTAGAAATACGTTGATCAGTTCACTTCGGACGTCATTCAATTTACTTGTAAATTTTCCTGATTCAGATTTCTGGTTTCCAAACTTGCCGGGGAACGAGCTACTTTATTTCGCGTCTTATTTCCCTTTACTTTCGGGCGATAAATAGCTGGAAGATAGATTTTTTTCGTTAAACTTCTCGATCAGGATCGCGCGAACGTGTGCGGGAGGAAGGAATAGCGCCGAGGGAAAACGAGAAAGATAAATCACGCTTGCTCATAGCCTACGATCAATCGCAGCGTCTAGCACACGGGCCGGGCTGGGCCGGGCCGCCTTTCGTACCTAAGCCGTAACTTAAAGTCTGGTAGGGGGAACATGATTCTCCAGAATCTCGATCTTCGAAGGTTATACGATCCTTTTTTGATTGCCGACGGTGGACTCGTCGCTTATATTAGAGGAATAACGGAGCTCCACCCACGGGTTCAGCATTTCCATTCCCGTTTTCTGGCGGGATTCGGGATTATCGTTGGTTGTCCAAACGGTGGACGGTGTTCTCTCGGTTCTCCTCTCTTTTTCTCTTTCTCCATGATTTTACGGGGTCCCATACGTTAGTTTATATTTCGTCGTTTCGCCACAGGTACACGGCGACTATGTATCCCCCGGTAATACAGCTAACTGCGGAAAAGAGAAGGAGAAGAGGACTACGGGCTCCGGCGTTCCGCACAGATGAAAACTGAAACGCCCGGCTATGCGGCCTCATCTATTCTCGTTTGCGTTTACCGCGCTATAAATTCCCCGACAAGCTGATCGATCGCCGCCGCGCGAAATCAAAACGAGACAACCACGATAAAAACCGAGCGGTCCGTTTCGGTTACCAGAGATTTTCACTCGTCATTTAATTACCGTTTCACGCGCGTTTCCCGCCAACGCCAGGAAATTGATCGTCCTCCAGGCGACGCGATTTCCATAAAGTCTTCCGCCATGCTTCTTGCTGAACTTACCCCTTCCTGCCTTTGCTTTCTTGGGACTCTCTTGCCTGTGCCCGCTAACGCGGCACTTAATTTCCTACCTACGAACATCTACTGCATCAATTACAAGAAACTGTAGGTAGATCAGGAGCTTCATTCTTTCTAATAATTTTAATGAGTTGAAGATAACAGGTGCAGTGACGTTCTCAGATTCTTTCTACAGCCACAGAGATTCATTATCTTGAAATGTCAAACTTATCATTGTTTTACAATGACGACACAAGACTAGAATAAAAAATAGTTTTGGAGGGGTATAGTAAAGGAGCAAGACAGAGAGGGATATCGGAACGGATGGCGGGACCAGCATAAATTTAGCAGGGCGCGGGTTAGTCCGTGAGTGGTATCAAAACATGCTAATCTCCGTCCCGGTTTAGAAGGGCCTAGCTTCGCCTCGGTAAGCCCGAAGGTTCGTCAGCGAAGAAACTTAAATGGCTGCCTCGTGACAGCAGTATATCGCGTCACGTCACGTTCCCAAAGTCCCCCGGACATCCTTCGTTGGCCGGGGTCGAAGGATGACGGGAAGTTTCCGCCTTGTAGAGGACGTCTCCGCGATAACGAAATTAACGAGATAACAGAAGAAACGGGCTGGGAGAAGAAGACGACTAAGAAGGAAGAAGAAGAAGACGAAGACGAAGACGAGTAAGAAGGAAGTAAGGAAGCAGAATAAGAACAAGTGAAAGAGGACCGAATTTCGTGACCGTCGCCGCGGAACAAATTTTCAGCGGTGGAAAAAATACGGCCTCGAGTAAAGGAGAGAGAGTACAGCCGCGAAAGTTTAATTTCGGAGTGGGTATCGGCTTCGTAGCAGCGTATAACGTCGACGTTTAAGCTGCGTCGTTGCATCCAACACTAAATCATAAGATATTACAGGGTGTGTACCCGACCCTTCGTATGCCAGACAGAGCGGAACGTAGCGAGGTAGAGCAGAGTGGAGAGGAGAGGAGCAGAGAGAGAGAGAGAGAGTCAGAGAGAGAGAGAGAGAGAGAGACATAGAGAGAGCAACCCCTCGCACGAATCCTTCGCACCTTCCTGACCCGACCGAGGGTAGAACCAATTTTTCTCTCGACTGTCGCGCCGAGTTACGAAGAAATGAAGCTAGCCTGCTCTCTGCTACCCTCTGTCTGCCAGCTGCGTCTTCTTTTTCTTCCGTCGACCTCGCATTCCTTTTTCCTGTCCCAGAGGCGCGTCCCCTCGACCCACCCTCCCTCACTCTCTCTCTCTCACTCTCTGTGAAAATGTCTTCGAGTCTCGGTGTGCCACCTTGGATACGTCGACGGTTCTCCCGGAGCGTCGCAATCGTTTGCGCGAGACGGCCTCCGCGCCGTCGACGCCCGTGTAACTCATCGTTTCCCCTGTGTTCCCGCTTTTATCTTTCCTTATGCACTTGCCCGTGTATCCCTCTGCCCCTCCACCTGTCCATGCACAGTCGCGCGCGTCACCGGATGCTCTCGGACGACGGGCCGGATTCGATCGATTCGAATTCACCGTTTGGCCTCGATTTCATCGGAAGCGGCTCTCTCTTGTCTTCGACCCACTGTTTCGTGGACCGACGGATCGATCAATTCGGAAACGCTGCATCGAAATGTAAGTCAACCCTGGCAAATTAATAAAATTTAAACGGTACGGCACCAGTCCGGAACCCTTATCAATTCAAACAATTTTCATTTCGATTATTCTTTTCTAAAGACCATTCTCGCGTACAACAACCGGAAAACAGAACGAACAGTCGCTTTTGTCCTTTTTTTTTTTGTTTCCGTATATTCCATTATTCAGTTAATCGCATCTCAATTTAGTAATAGTAAGCGCGTGCAATTATGTAACAGTTAATCTAATCGTTATTTTGTAGTTAGTATGTCAAATATATAGAATATTTGTTAATCGCGTTATTATTATTGTCAACGCCCATTACATTTTGTATGTACGCCGATGTTTGAACTGTTGAACCGATAGCTTAACGCAATTGATGAATTTCTCCATTTATGAAATTTTTGATGAAGTCATTAGACGCACAGAATGATTCCCCATATAATAATGAATGAAAAATGTAGAATACATTTTTTTTCATACGAGACTCAGTCTTCGAGAAATTAAGGATCAAAGTTGCACAGCGCACGAGCAGCGAGTGTACAATGTAAGTAGAAACAGTCAACCATGCACAGACACGCCAGACGTTCGTACAAAATTAAAACTCGATTTTCTCGAGAACTAAACCTCGGATGAAGAAATGTATCTGCACATTATCTATTCCTATTTTAATATATAATCTCGTTATATATAGTTTAACTAGACTTTCGACCGCGTTTCGCGGATAAACAAACAAATAGTGGCACACGCGTGAATATAGACTTTCATGGATCTATTTAATACGGAAAATACTAACGAAACGAAATGTCCTTGCTTTTTGAGTAATTAGTATTAAACTTGCTTGCCAGATAAGTAATTAGTATTAAAAAAAGAGATAACGGTTGGAAATTACAGTACCTAAATTTTTTCCTACGTTTTTCTCTGCCTACATTTTTTCGTAATTATCCTTGCTTTTTCGGTTTGTATAAATACACGTAACTAAAATATCCAGAATCGAAATCATCAATCAATTATTATGTACTACTGCAACTTCCAACCTGTATTTTTCTAAAAATTAATTACTCTTGTGGAAACTTTCTTGTTAAACACGTTTTGAACATTTCACTATACCGTACAGTATACTACCTGGAAAGTTCCTGCACTTGAATCCGAGCATCAGCTCGTATAGATAAACGAACTTCCGTTGTAAAGAGAAGAATCTCGTCGCAGGGAAGGACCCTCTTAGGTTCGATGGATAGTTAGTTTGGCGTGTGTTTCCATTACGCGACGAAAACGAAACGGTTCTTCCCCGGGTATGCACGGGCGAGCCGTGACGGTGTATTAACGCGGAAATCAACGTCGTTTCGGAATAATCAGAATCTCGGGTGATATCAAGGTATCGCGCGTCGTAGCGGTTCATGGCGTTCCTCAGGCGGTACGAGAGAGATAGTAGAGAGTGAGAGAGAGAGAGAGAGAGAGAGAGAGAGAGAGAGAGAGAGAGAGAGAGAGAGAGAGAGAGAGGAGGATGCGTGGGCGGAGGTAACGTCGAGCGAACGCGAATAGACGGTGAAACTGCGGGAGGTGTAAAGCTCCGTTCATACAAGGAAGGCGTTTGAGCGTTGAACGTCTCGTCGTCTCGCAGGCTCGTAGTCCCGTCCATTGTGGCCACGGTATTAAATTAAACGCTGAAGAAACTACTTAATGCGCGTTCCATATGCAGATTCACGTTCTCCGGCGCTGGGCTTCCACGGCCTCATAACCGAGGCAATATAGCCTCTTTGTATCCATTTTACGATGCCTGTTGCCGTAAAGTCTTACCACCCAGAAAATTTAAGTGTACGAAAGCCACTCGAAGCCTCTTCCCGATCCCCGACGCTATCGCCCCTCGTCGTTTTCTTCCGCTGAAATTAAACGATAACCCCCCCGACACCACGCCGCTCCGACGATATCGCTTCCCTTCGCCTCAAGGTAATTAGAACCGTCCACCGTGATCGACGAAAATCGCCCGCCCGATATCCCACCGCCTTTGTTCGACTGCTACCGCGTCGAACATCCTCCGAAACCGAAGACCTTCTCGACATCCCCTCGATCCCATCGGAATTTACTCTGTCACGCTTTCAAGTTATTTTACCCGGCCATTCCGAGCCAAATCGATCACTCTTTAACGTCTTCTTGAAGGGAAACGGCGAATAACTCCGACGTAAAACTAATTTTGCAAATCAGGGGAATATTTAGGATAATAGGCTACGTTCTCCCGATTGAGATAAAACAAGAATCAACTCGATTCGACAAGCAAACGTCGAGATAAAAATTCTTAGGTACAGTTTTGGTAATTTTCAGAGGACTGTATTTTATAAACAAATACGAAACCAGCAAAGTGATGACTTAAACCCCTAGTAAATTCGTATGGACTGTAGAACAGTCCATTTTGATGATCTGAGAGAATTTGAAATTGCCTGTACAGAGTCTCGTAAACTCATAGATATCTATGAACGAAACTTTCAAAATTCAAAAGACTGTATCTTATAAAGAAGTACAAAATCGGCAAAGTGATGACTTAAACTACCCCTAATTTAACATGTACTACATAACAGTTGATTTTCATGAAAATCCCGAATGTCAAATGTGATCAATTCACCACTTTTCGTCATTCGATCCTAACCACCGTCGATTCAAGAGACTTAACAACCAAAAATATGAAATTGAAAAACTTTAACAGAGCCATGTCACTGTATCATGAATCACCACGAACAATATTAGGTCCCAGAGCTGGCGGGGTCTTTCATGACCCAGTTTTTCAAACACAGGATGCAACAGCAATCTCAGAAAGTCGCGCGACTCGTTCGATCCGCTGTTCGCGAGTCAGAATCCGAGGAATGGAGCGAAAGATAAGAGAACAGGGGAGAATGGACTAGTGTTTATCGTGCGATCGCCGGAGGCGGCTATTTTGGCGCTGCGCTGTCACCGGGCCGTAACGGGAATAAAAGAAAAACATGGTTCCGTAGCTTGCATCGGTTTCCTTCCACGTTGGGCCATTATCCGAGGCTGCGCTCCCGCTGGATTTCTAGGCTCTCGTTGTTCGCGCTCTCGAACGAATAATCTAAACGGACTATCGGAGCCGTTCCATTCCACGGAGACGCTCGTCCGAGACGTCGATGTTGCCTCGCAAAGTTTCGGTTTCTTCTCGACTCGGGAGAACACACAGGCGAGAAAAAGGAAGAGCGCGAAAAAATCTACCCCGCGTTTATATCAGCAGCTCTCATCGATTGTCTTATCAATTTCTGCAGACCTTTCAACTGCAATAAAACTGCGACCAAAAAAATTGCAGATCAAACTTCAAGCATTTGTTGTAAACAGGAGACTTGGATCTTCGAATCCGTAGTGGTCTGAGTCACTAGAAAAATTGTTCGAGCTCTGCAAGATTAAGTTTGAATCTAAAGTAATCGAGAAAAGAAGATGATTCGCTCACGAAGACAATTTAAGGGCGTGAAAGTAGATCCTTCATCCAGTTACACCGGCTTAAATATCCAGAGCACACGTTGGATATCTTATCAGTTTCCTTCAGCAGCGTGCCTTTCACTCGAAGCGCAATAAAACTGCAGGGACCGAATAATCTAAACGGACTATCGACGCTGTAGGATTCCGCGGGGACGTTCGTCCCAGGCGTCGATGCAGCGACGTTCTTCGCGATGTTTCGGCTTCTTCTCTCGTCTCAGGGAAAAACACCGCGAACGAGAGCGAAAGAGAGAGATGCAAACATAAAGAGAGCGAGGTACAGAGAAAGAGAAAACATGCCGCGCGTTCACGGTAGAGATTTCTGCGCGAAATTAATGACCGCGCGGTGTCGAGCGTTTCCCTCGCAAAGAAAATACGTCCGAAGGCGGGTCGGCTAAATTTTTTAAGTACGAGTTCCCAGCTCGTTGGCTGCTCGTTTCCTCCCGGCGCGGTTCTCGCAATTCCAAGAGCGATTCCGTGAGGATATTTGCCGCGTAAGGAGCTCGCCGTTGCGCCTACGCGCGCATAAATAAACGATGGAGCAATTCCGTCGCTCCGAGGAACGCTTTGCGCCTCAGAATTTCGGACAAGCCAAGAAAGGGGAGCAGCGAGGAAGAGGGAGCACGACGGAAACGCGCGATTCATCGATTTAATAACGGAGAGGCTCTCGGGACCGTCAAAAGTGTCTATTCCATCGCGAGCAAGGATAAGAACAGACAGGCGGACGGTTTCGATTTCGCGACCCCCGTGGACCCAGTTCCGGAACAAACCGTAAAGCTGCGAATACGCTAGCGAGTAACTTGTCACATTTTTCACTTGCCACAGTTGCTATCAGAAAGCGAAACGATACGTTTATAACATGTTCAAATGACTAGGTATATAAAGGAAAGAAGTTGTACAGAGAAGTGTGGAGGAACGTGTAAGAAGTAGATATATTTATAGGGGTTTATAGATGTATATAGTGTGTCCCGCATACCGTGGACAAACCCATTGGAAAGTAATTCTACACGCAAAAGTGAGTCGAAAAGAAACAGTAAGATTTTGTTGTTTGATGCTTCGTTTTCGAGAAAAACGAGTTTAAAGATCCGCCAGGTTCACGTGCCTTACTATACGCACGAAGTAGAATCGGTAGGTCATGCTCAGACGTGTCAGCCGATTCCTATATAACAGCACGCGTATTCGATGAACTTTCAAACTCGAAAGCAAAGCGTCAAATAAACAAATTTTATTCTTCCTTTTCGACTCAGTTTTGCGTGTAGAATTACCTCCGAATCGATTGTCAACGGTATGCGGGACACCCTGTATGAAAGTATCCCTGTTATACATGTAAACATAGATAATTAATCAACGCAAGACAAATATTCCAAAATATATGGTCACAAATAATATAGTAGTATATAAGGAAATGAAAGCCAGAAATATTAAATCCCAAGCCGTAAGGCAGCAATTCAATCTTATATAGAGTAAATAAAAACAGTACTATTTGCAAACAAATGGACACGTTTTTGCCACATACTCGCTAGTATATTCGCGCCTTATAGTCCGGCCCGTTCTCGCGGCACACTCGCCAGAAGCGGATATAAATACGCCAAGCGCAAATACGCTCCGTCGCGCGACGATACACGCGCGGAAATCGAATGTAAAGAGAGCGAGGAACAACGGGAGGAAAGAAGAGGCAGAAGAAGAAGAAGAGCGTTCCGGTGGTACCTGGTCGCGCAGTCTGCCACGCTGAAATGGAGCGACGAGCATCGGAATAACCCCGAGTACGCAACTGTGACGAGGCCGCCGGATAAAAGCATCATGACTTAGGGATGAACTCCCCTTTACCGATTCCCTGTATGCTCGTATCGTCGTCTCGTGGATCGCGATCGACGCCGCGGAACGGCTGTTCCGCCGCGAACCCAAGGACCATTGCCAGCCTTTTTTACCTCTCCCGTGTCACGTAACGGGAACGTTAAAACGTTTATCTCGACTACGGCTATTTTAATCATTTTTTCCGAGCTGGTTATCTAGTGCTGGCGGCGCGCTTGTCGGTCGAAGTGCAATAAAAGTGCAATGAAAGATGGTACCACAAGTTTTCTGCGTTCGCGGAGACTTTAATCTTTGTGTTCGTGGTGGTTTAATTTGCAGGAGAACTTTTTGAGATGTACAGACAGGTTTGAATCTGAAATTGTTGAGGAAACAGGTAGTTCTGCCTTCCCTTTTTGGGTCCTGACTTAGTACGACGGTATCTTTGGAGAAAATCAATTTCAGGGTGTGAAAGTATAGATTTCACCCTTTAAAAGGAGCCAATGTATACTGTTGTGCGATTTTCATTCACCAAGTTACAACAGTTTAAATATCAAAAATTTATAACCCCAGGTTTAGCGATCCTTTCCTTTCGCCATGAATGACCTTCTACGATGAATGTAACATAAAATATGAACGCAGCTTGCGCATGACACGATATTTCTCATACACGAGCAACAATATGACATCGGTGTATGGCTACCTAGCGACAGCTACGCATCTCCATTAGACCCGAAGACAGTGGGAACATGTCGGCCATGCATGAGCTTTATTCTCACTGTAATAATATTGTAGACACTTTGTATAAATACTGGAGAATACAGGAGGATTAAAGGAACAACAAGACAAATTTGATCGATCCAGTTTCGGATTCATTAGCTACGTGATCTGGTTGATCGTTCCGAGGGTTGCGATTCGACAATCGAAGATCCCATTTATTCTTAATACGATCCGCGCAAGTGTCAAAACTACAGAAACGCATATCCTCCAATACCAAATCCTCGGACGGTTTACGGTATCAGTCCCGATCGAGTTCGGCGAACAATGGAGAGCTCGTGGAGGTTTTACGACGAGTTCCTCGAAAGTTACGATACCAATTCCGCGGGTTTGGCACAAAGATACGTCGCGATCCATCGCATAAACGAGATTAATAACGAATCCGCTGTGGCCGGGGCCGCGAGGAATAAACACGCTGTGAACGGGGCGCGGAACTTTGATGTCGCCGACTGGCTTCGGGGGTGGCGCTAGGGTGAGTTAGGTTGGTTGGCGAGAGAGAGAGAGAGAGAGAGAGAGAGAGAGAGAGAAAGAAAGAGAGGGGAAAAGAGAGGGAGGGGAGAGAGAGAGCTGCGTGTTCGCGCGCAAATTCATATATCGGTACACGCGTAACTCCGTTTATGAAGGAGATAGAGAAGGCTAATAAAGGTCGCAGCGGGCCGTCTAATAAACTAGCCGGGCTTATGCGGCCGCGTTATATCGGCTACGCCGCGCGTCTGCGTTCGCGGACACGCGAATCGACGCCCGGAATCAACCGAGAACCCGTTTTATATACAATAGAAATGATGAAAGCAGCCGCGGCCCGGCTTCTCGACCATCCCGTTTTATCCGACGGGATACGGCTAAAATTAATTTCCACAAACCGATCGGATGCCTCACTCTTAAGAAATATTCGCACTGCGATAGAGCCTCCAAAATCTAGCCTTTCCCTCTGTGCGCTAATTTTTTAAATAGTTGCGTTTCTGCATTGTACACGGGGCGAAATTTTATGAAATATCTCGACGAGAATTTCTGAAGGATTCAAGACATTTTCCTTGGCATACTGGCTCGTCCAAGTTCGAAGCACCGAATAAAACTAGAAAAAAGAGCTACGGGATTAAATAGCCGATCGATTTGAGTGGTAACTTTATGATTAGAAACGTGAGCTTAATGTCTTTAATGTGTTGAAATTCGTCTTGAAAAAATCAATAGAGGCACGGGATGAACTAGTAAAATTTTTACAGATTGCAGAATCCCCAACGGCGATTATGGCGATTGGCCCCAAAAATTGTGCCACGCACACTTTCGGTAGAAGGACTGATATAGAACGAGTATAGGCCTGTTAGCTTCGATTGGTCGAAATAAGTGATCGGAAGTTAACAGAATTTGCGATGCGGGGCAAAAGTTCAGCGATCGCATCCAAATAGCGTTGCCGTTTTGTATTTTCGAACGTTGGCAGGATCAATCAGCGGAGGAGGGAATCTTGTCGGAGATGATTATAGTATCGAGTACTAAAACGGGCTGACGGACGAAAACGTTCGCATCCGGTCTCGTTTACGATCTATTCGTCGCATCGCTCGTGTCGCTATCTCCGACGGTTTTCGCTGTCGTATCCGTCCGTTCCGTCGTTGCGAAATCTTGGGAGATTAACGCGGACGGCTCGATACGCTGGAAAGAGGAACCAGAAGCGAGAGAGAGAGAGAGAGAGAGAGAGAGAGAGAGAGAGAAAGAGAAAGGCAGAGAGAGAGAGAGAGAAGGGATGGTTTCGCCGAGGCACTCGAGGAAAATAGTCGGAGGATAATGAGAAACGTCGAATCGTGAATAATATAGGAGTAGGGGCTAGGATTGTAGAGGCGAACGGGTGGCGAGAGAGAGAGAGAGAGAGAGAGAGAGGCCCGGGCTGCTCTGGCGTGCATGTGCGTGCTAGATTGGTACGTACATAGCTTCTGTGTACATTGCGAAACATTTGGCAGCGTTGCTCTGACATCCTTCCGTCTGCCCTTCGGAGCCTCCCCTGCAGAGCAGCAGCTCTCGTTCGCCTGTTATCCGGAGCGTGTATCACGCGGGGTTAGCAAATGTCTCCAGACGTCACGTAGGTAATAGAGATTCCTCGAACAAGGCATCAAATCCAATGCTACGATGCTCGCTATTCGGTCCTGTTAGGAATGGTTAACGAGACTTAGCTCCCAGTGTTGATAACGACCTTGTGTTTACCAACCGTACAACGGGAACCGGCAAGGAAAACAGCGTGCGCGCGCGCTCGAGCTCGCGCGAGCGTGGATCCGGGCGCGGGGTCAGACGGCTCCTTTCCGAGAAAATCATCGGTGTCGTTCAAACGATGCCATACCCGAGCTTCGTGCGCCCTTTGTCAGGATCCGACAAAGGTAAACTCGATGACAAACATGTGGATAATTAGTTTTCACCGCTTGTTAGCCAGCCGGAGCCCTGGGTCGTCGGATTCCTTCTTGTTTCCAGCTGCGCGCCGAAAGTCGCAACTTTTACACCGGAAAAGGAACGAACCGAAAAAAGCAGACGGTTGCGCTACTCTGCGTTATTTAGTAATTGTTAGACCCTAGAGCGGTTCCATTTTTTTCGAGAAACTCTGTACACGCTAAACGTAACACGTTCTAAAATTCTCTACGAAGTCGACGCGGTTGCTTGCTGCTTTTTATTTCGGTATCTGTCTTCTATTGTCGTAGCATTCAGATTATGGAGGAATTTCGTAACATAAATAAATATTGTTAATTGAAGGTATAAATAGTGTTAACTGAAGGAAATGGAATTAGTTCCGAGCACCAAGTGCGGTGGTTTATTGCGCGAAACAGAAAGCTTACATTTCACTGTGTCATTACAATATTATCACCGCTAAATACATCACCCATTACAGTAATGATTACAATAAAAGATAAACTCTTTTTAAGACTTTTTTTCCTACCTGAGTACAGACAGGAAGTAGATCGAATATTCGAAATGTGTTTATTAGAATACCAAGAACGGTACAGCTTTTACTTCCAGTAGATCGGTTGATATTAACTTTATAGCACGTTCGAAACAGTACTTGGTTTTTAATTGCTGCTCGTTCTAAAAGCAGAGCTGTATTTTTTTTTTTTTTTTTTTTATTGCGGCAGCTCCATCAATTCCAATCATTTTACGATACGCCAGCGAAAATTATACGTCTCGCTCAGCTCTGTGAATTATGGACTTTTGATTGTGGAAAGATCGAAATCGCAAAGACGTTTTCCCAGAGAGTTATTACGATTTTTATAAATAGATCGAGCCGTCTTCCGACGAATCGGCGTTGACGGCGGCAATCGATAGAAGGTCGGCGAAGTGATCGATAGGATCGCGGATAGCGCCAAGACCCGGCGTTTTTAGCGACGGTGTAGTTTTGTCGGCGGGGAACTCGTCACGCGAGCGCCCGAGACTGCATGGAGTAACTCAATCAGGTGTGTTGCAAGCATGCATATTTACTCAGAGTCAGCTAATGTTACACACCTATGTGAACTGCGGGTTCTGTTGATCGTACCTGCCTGCAGGTCAAACATCGAGCGAGCTTTGAGGCAAGTATCTGGCCTGTGTTCCGAAATTCCCATGATCCTAATATGGCCTCGTTAAAAAGAGAATGCTCGCTGCCTAACTACCCTAACGCGGCACAACGGTTAAAAAGGAGATCGATAACACGCGCGGGAGGGACCCAACCGGTGCATGAGAGAGAGAGAGAGAGAGAGAGAGAGAGAGAGAGAGAGAGAGAACACAAGGCTCGGTTCGTTACTACCCCCTGTTTTCTTTCGCCTCTTTTCCATTTCTTTCGACTTTGCTTCCCCGAAATAACGATCGAAGCCGAGATTCGTTTTTGCCGAACGGCGACCAACCCAGAACCACATTCCCATTTCCTGGAAACGGACTCGAACTCTACGGTCCCGGATGGAACGAGACACCTTTTTGCCGCGGAGAAACACGTCTCTCAAACTTTGGGAGAATTTAATCTGCACGGCGTACGTTAATTTGCTCGCAGCCGAGCATCGGACCCGTTAAATCTGCGCAGAATTCCGCGCGATCGCAAAACCGGATACTGTCGCGCTCTGACGAGCAGATGGAGCGCCCGCGAGAGGCCCCGTACGCGAAATTATCGCACGAGCCGAGGAAAAACAGTTAAACAGTGTGAAAGTAGTGGACTTTACTCTGTAAAACAAGCCATTGGATAGATTAGTGTACGAATTTTTTTCACCAAGTTACAGCAGTTTAAACGAAACGGTCCTCTGCGTGTGTCTGACCATGACCGGCCAAATCTACTTGTCAGTCGAAAGCTTATCCAAGTTTAAACAGTAATAACTTTCAAAATAGAACGAATTAAGAAATTATTCTTACACCGTCCTATAGAAAAGAGTATACAGAAAATTATCCAATTTGTAAAATTTTATTGCTTATTGAGACACCTGAAAAATACGTCTGAATAAATGTAGATCCAACACGATTTTCATTATAATCTAATTTGAATAATAAAGTCTACTGAATAATTTCCTCTAAAGACAGCTCCAAACTCCAGTAATTGCCAAATGAAAATCCGATCATTTGGTAGGTTCAGTCTGGAAATATCATTCAGCGGATTCTATTTCAGACTTCCATCACGAGTCAAACTGGGATTGATATATTTCCATCTCGGCGATCGATAGAAGCTCGATAAATACGCGAGAGAATTGGCTTTTTGGCTAAGCGTCGCTAAATTTCTCGTCCGTACGAACACGCGAAAGATTACGGGAGAGCGCGGAGTCGGGTTCGGGTTTGGGTTCGGGTTCAGGCTCATCGATCCGTTTCTATTTTCGTTTCCGCTGGAGTCGTAGCGACGCGGGAGAAATACGTGTCCCGCGTTCCGCTCGAATAAGCTGCATCCAAGAGAGAGAGAGAGAGAGAAAGAGAGAGTCGGATGTAGGCGCACGAAAATCTGATGAACGGAACGCTGCTCCCGCGTCGGAAGTCCCGCGAGTAAATATTCCATTTTTGCACGGGTCTACACCGGGGGAGTAAGAAAATCCCGAGCGATCAGGAAACTAAGGCGACCAGGGAACGAAACTATTCGCCTTTACCGGCGGGGCTCTCGTTATACCGCGGAATATTAGTTTCGTTTGAGAAAACGCACGGCGAAATGCACTCGACGGTGCGCCGGGTCGAGCTGCACGCCGCTTTTTCCCTTCGAGGGTCGTGCCAGTTGAAGAAGTTACGAAGCAAACGAGCCGGACGATCGTTTTCAGCGATGAAAGGCCCCGGGATCGATGGACGTTTAGCTCTGTTAGCCGCCTTTTTCCCCGGACACAGAGTGCTCGTGAATTCGAATACGGACAAGGAACGTTCTCTTTCTTCCCCCCTCCCCCCACCTCTTACTCAGTTGGTCTCTCTCTCTCTCTCTCTCTCTCTCTCTCTCTATCTGTCGTTTGGAGCTTTCTCCCGTCGACGTTTCCACGTTTCTCGTACGTGGCACAGGTTGCTCGACGACGGCAGCCGAAGAGACGCCGGGACTTTATCGAAGTATCGCTAATCCCTCGGGATGATCCGGCAGGGTAGCGTGGCAGCTGCGTCCTAGCCGGCACGCTTTAAACTACGAACCGACGGCCACGGGATGCCATGATTTACTCGGCCCGGCCTCGAACCCACAATCTGTTAGGCTTAGCGAGTCTGCGATTTTCTAGCCAACTACCGACTTCCTCCTAGTTTCGCCAAGCTCGGATATTAAAACCCATCCATTTCCGCCGGTTTTCTCTTCGGTGTTAGCGCTCGCTCGTCAACCGGTACAGCGCGTCCCAAAAACGACGACCCACACATCCCAACACTCACCGGAATGAAGATCGAAAGGTGGAAGAATTTACAGGGCTTTTTGTATGAGATACTGCTCGTTCATCATTTTCAGGAATTTTTCAACCCTGGATAAATAAACTTAAGTCAGTGTTACTCTGTAATTAATCATTCGACGCAATTTCCCGTATTTATTTCAAACAGAGTAGCACTATTTGGCAGATATAGTATTAGTTTGTAATTAAAAAGTAAAAAATGTTTGGCTCTCTAGGGTTGAAATTGGAACTTCCATGAATCGCTTCAAATTTCTTAACACTCATCGTGCTATCGTACTCGCGGTACTAGCAAGTGTACAAATTAACTCATAGTCATTTACAAACAATCGGGATACATTCTAAAATACATTGTAAATAATCTCCAGCAATCTCTGTGCAGTCATTCCACCCTACAGGTTATTGATAAATCCGGTAACAAATTTGAATTTAAAACAAAGCTACAATTGATTACTCCCGATGGCCATGAATTAATTTGTACATCTAATAAGTAAATATACTGTGCATCGTTTGTGCGGGCCGAGGACAAGTATGCAGCTGAAACGTATCAATTTTTACAATCAATATCACATTCAATTATTTACTCAATTGTGAACAAATGCGACTGTATACGTGCATACATTCTTAGCCTCGGTAATGCAGAGTCCAAGGGGTTAGACCACTCAAGCCTGGATTGAGGAAAAGAACAGAAATATGTAAATAAATTCCCGAATAAAGAACACAAGATTTCCAGCTTTTACGAAGATTATTCGCAATATGACAAAAGTTGAACATTTGACTTCCAATTGGCAAAGTTTCGGAGAAGATCCTTGTACTTGCAAAGATACTGGAGGTAGCGTTTTAATATCTATTCGAACAAAAAATTTCCAGACCTCCGAGGGTCTAACTTTTTGGAGGAGCCTGTAACAGCATCCAGGTTGTATCAGAAGCACGTTGGCATCCCCTCCGCCCGCGATCTCGATAGCTAAAGTAAAGATGCGATCTATCTCTGGCTCGTGAGCTCGTCGAGAGTTCGATCGCGAGGTTTATCTGGGATCGCGGGCACGACTCTCCCACGATGAATTTCTCTTTATTTAGTTCGCCGCTATCGCATCGATCGCGATCACCGTAGCTACAAGACCGAGAGAGCGAAAATCGAGAGAAAGAGAAGGAGAGAGAGAAGAAGAAGAAGAAAAAGAGTCAGGTCGAAGGATAAAAGGCTGGGCCACCGGTTCGTTTCCAGACGAAAAATTTATTCGCAACGCGATATAGATATCTCGCGGTGGATGTTTCCTCGCGGGGGTGAAATCCCTTGGTGGCTTAGCAGGGTAGTTCTCGTTACGCTCGTTGATGCCACGGTTTTCCACGATTTTACGTGTTGTCCTGCCCCTCCCGTTCGCAACCCGGCTCACGTATTCCGGCGATGACGTCACGCGTGAACAGAGCAAAATATAAAGGAGCACCAGGACCCTACCGAACTCGAGGCAGGTGTGTGCACTCGTTCGAGAAACCGGGAACGGAACAAGAGTAAACCGGCAGCTGCGTCGCACGAAGACGCCTCGAAAGACTGGTTTAAGACGACGCCGGAATTCCACCGGATTCTACTTAGGATGCCGCGAAATGGTCCCACGCGTGCGTCGAGACAAATTCGAGACACGCTGCCGGGAAACAAGAAAAAGAAACCGGGACAACCGGTCCCTAATCCACTGATCGACGATCTAGAATTGAGGATCGTCCTCCGGCGAGGGTGTCGCATACGTCCACCATATCTTCGATTCGGCCAATTCGCCAGGGCCATTAAAAGGGGCCGGTGGCCGCCTATCAAGGAGAATATCATCGATTCCGGGGATAACTTTAATCTCCCCGATGCCGCATTATCGACCGGTAGAGACACTGATTAATCGAATGGCCGCTTATTGAAGGACTATCGCTAAGCCGGCCAATGTCGACGGAATATTCGCGGCTCCTACCGTGCGCCAATCAGGCTAAATTGATTAATCCACCGACGCGTTTAAAAAGGGATATAGCCGCCGATCGGCACCGGCCGCTACGCGACAAACTTAACGCTTATTATTCCGACGAAGGTCGAACGAAGAAAAGTCAACTGGCTCGTGAAAATGGCGACCGAAAGAGGGTAACTGGCTTCTCGATGGAAAAGAAATTCGTCATGCACTTCCTCCTGAATATGCAGCGTACTACGACTTTGATCCATGGTTGGCAAAACTTGCGTCTATTTTATAATGTATAAGCAAGGAGGCGATTCAAAAATATGTGGAATAAAATTGCTGTGTAAAGATTTTGATGGATATAGCCATGGTTACCATGAACGAAGTGTATAAAATTAATTTCGTTCAATATTGTTGCGTACAAACGGAACAGACGATATGGTAAGAAAGGGTTGTGGACCATGGTGTGCGAGTTGCGGTTTGCTCGTCTGGAAGGATGTGTTACGTGTCTGTCGGTTTCGTGGCGGCGGTGATTAGCATTCCTAAAACGCGGTCTGTAAGTTGTTATTAGTAAGCCATAACGTTAGCATAAAATGTCCCTGGGGATCGGCTTGCCGCCCCGCCCGGAACAAGGAGGGAGGGGGAGTTATCACGGTCGAATCTGGGCAGGGCAACGACACGCGGTTAAATTATTAGGAGGGGGTGGTGGGGGCGGAATAATTGGTCGAAGCGACGGCTTGCGGTTCACCGGGGCCGTGTGCGGAACACTTCGGTTTGTCGTCGGATAGATACCTTCCCCGTGCCGCGGAAAGGTCGCCTAATAAATTTCCTGGAGAATATGTCCCCGGTGCATCCTCGAAATAAGCGATAATTACATCGCCGTGAAAGCTTATTTCCGCGTGCAACACCCCCCCCCCCCCCCCGAATTAATCGATGAGCCGTCCTCCGGCCCGATCCGATAAACCTGGATTGGCCGAGTAAAAACCTTCGTGTAACGGGGAAACTGGTTCCTTTCCACGGGAAAAAACCTTCGCGATCAACCGATCCCGCTTCGATCCACGTTCAAGATCAACATCGGGGATCGCTGTTTCGAATTCTCCGCTAACCAGACAGGGAAATGACGTGAATTAAATTCGGTTCTTTCCTGTCCGACGGTTCCCAGTATCGTTCGACTCTCGTACCCCGCGACGTTAATTAATCGCGGACCAAATTCGCGGCGAGAACCCGAGAAGAAGATGAAGAAGAGGAAGAGGAAGAAGAAGAAGTTGGCTCTCCCGCGTTCGGCAACTTCCAAGTCGCGGGGGAGGGCAGTTACGCGTGAATCAATCTTGTTACGTTTCCGGCGCCGACGCCGCCCCGCTATGATCATAATTAATTAAAGTAATTACGCCGTGCGGTTTTCGCCAACCGGGAAAATCAATTCCCACGACGTATTTACTCCGAGCGTTGTTTGCGCACGCCTTCCTTAGCACTTTCGGCGGTGTACTTCCGCTGTGAGAAGAATCAGAAACCTCTGACACTGCGCCATGTATGCGAATGGGTCTGAAGTTGCGATGATTTTGTCAAATTTTTTTTAACAAGACCTTGCACGGTTTCATTAGTAAATGGGACTGCGAGATTTGGTGTACGGAAAATGCCAAGCTAATTCATTGGAAGGGTTTACGTTATACAGTCATTTCTCGATATATGTCGCGAATACTTGGCTGACAAAAATCGCAGTACCCTGTGAGGGGCCTCGAAGATCGAGAGGATTGGGACGCCGAGGAGTGTAAACATAATACGGGTCGGGTACGACGTTCAAGTGGATGAATGAATAATAGTATCTCCTGGACGATATATGTCGCTGGCAAGACCCGTGTTGTTGACATATATCGAGTAAACACTATATGTCTTTGAAGATCCCAGTGGGAACGCTATAGTGAAACGAATAAGTAAAATGTCTGCTCGCAGCATTTTCGAATAAACCAGCAATTCTAATAGGCCGGGTGATAGTTGTAAATTCCCGGGTAACAATTTCGAGAACGGAAATGTATGGACGTAGCAACGGTTTAAAGCAGTTTTGAAGCCCCGAGAATTCCCGGGGAATTCAGGACGACGATCGTCGGAAGCTGCGTGTTCTCTTAACGCGAAAGTTGCTCGGTCGTTTTTCTTGGGGAGCATTTCGCAGGCTGGTTTCTCGGTCGGCGGGGCGGAGACAAGCGTAAAAGGGCTTAATCCGTTTCATTGCCCGTATAAAAGCCGGGCGGGAAGGAATAAGGGCGAGTAAGACGCGGGGGAGGGCAGCGTGACCAGGTGAACGCGTGCGCGGACGTGGACGAACGCGCGCGCGCGCGTTTCCCGCGTGACATCGGTCGCCCTTTATTAAGCGTTATTAAGCGGGGGACGAGAAAAGTAGCCCGACAGCCGACGGATCCTTATTTTATACGCGCGCGTCGCGAGAGTACACACCGCTCCGGATTACCTTGGCGTACAGCTGACTGACGTGAAATTCGAAAGAGGAGCCTTTAATCCATCCCCATCTCCAACGGCCGTGCTATGCCGTGCTATTCCGTGCCCGAGCCGAGCCGAGCCGAGCCGCGCCGAGTTTAGCTACGGTCTTCAAGCTTTTCCAACCAGTTTCACGGCTGGCCGCCAATCAACGCGCCCGGACCTCGCTCCGTTTCCCCCACCCCAAGCCTCACCATGTCGACCAATAATAACCGAAGAAGCCACCTTTAGGTCTACTAGGTTTGTCGGGCTCAAATGGCTGCACATAGCACATTTGTCTGTCAAAGTTCCCGATGCGTTTGCAGTTATCAAGTTGTCTTAGATAAGAACGCGTAGATAAGAAATGTGTAGCGACACCGGACCTGGAGACCGATCAAACACGGTCACACGGGCTTAAACTGGGGTGACTGAACTTTTACATGGCACGTGCAAATTACGTTTTCAGGTGTCTTCAAGCAGGCATGGTGGATAAATCTGAAAATACCAGCGATATCAGAGCACTCTAACAATCGTGAACAGCTCAAACACGGTCAAACAACCTCAAGCTGAGATTCTTGGATGTCTATTCAACACGTATAAGTCATTCGTATTCATTATCGTGCAATCAATGTCCAGGAAGCTTAAGACAAGATGTATGCTCGTTTCATTCGTCAGCAAACATGCGACAACCTACAGCGAGTGTTACGCGAACGCGTCCGCGGCTAGACCTTTCTGAAGTCGACGAAGGTCGTAAATCTCCGTCCGAATTTTCTTCGTCGTCGCGAAACGCGTTGTACCTTATCACTATTTCTAGGGATAGGGCTGATAAATTGTTTGACGTATAACACTGATTTGAACAACAAAATATAATTCAAACTTTAACAAAATATAATATACAGTACGTGGTTACGGAATGGTTGTGTAAAGACGTGTATGGTGGACGTGAATGGTAGACGCGCGTGGTCTTGTCCTTTTGCTTTCTACTCTATTTTTTCGGCGGACGCATATTTATACTGATTTTCGTCTTCGCCGGACAGCCAATCAGCGTGATTTTGAGTGTTGATTGGCAGCCTGGGTGACAAAGAAGTTTGCTATGAAATTTGCCAGATGGGCGAAAGATGACCTGGGTCATACTAATAAAACCTTAACTCCAGGTATCTCGCAATTTACTCGATTGGTGGGGTCTCCTTTTTATGATTATTGGGGGGCTATGGAATGTCTGAAAATTTGTCTGTAATAAATGGATTGTGTCTATAAACTAATGACTTGGAATTACGGTCAGGGCGTGAGGCAGTAAGTTTCTCGCTGGGTTTTTCCGTTGCATTGGCTGCGTAACAGCGAGGAAGAGTAGATAGAAAGCTCTCCAGAAATTCAACGTTACGATGAAACAGAACCGTCGCAGACACGCAACATCGAACAAGTCAAATGCAAACGTAATCAAACATCGTACCGACTTCACTATATTCGCGCGACTTATTGACGTACGCAAGACTACCGCGAGCAAGAAACCAGCAAACAGAGCACAAGAGAGTTTCAAGAGCAAACAATGCCGGACTTATTAGAGCATACGTTAGCGTTAGCGCGCGAAGTTTCTGTATTCAAACAAAAGCAAACATTAGAAGGCAGCTCTCTCTCTCTCTCTCTCTCTCTCTCTCTCTCTCTCTCTCTCTCTTTCGGTGGCATTAACTTCGGAAGGGTGGGGGAGAGATGGATATTTCGGAGGCGGGTACACTGAAGATCGGGGGGGGGGGGGCGATCTGCGGCGTTATCGCCGCGGCACGTATGGACCGCGCACGCGTTCATACGTATTTACGTCCGCGAGAACGTGTGCTCGAGACGGGTGAAAAAGCAGCCTGGTAAATTTCAAGTCGCCGGAGCAGCGCCAAAACGTACCCAGTACACGTATGAAAGCGCAATAAAGAAAAGTGGCGTTCGTGCTCGGCGGAAAACGCGCGCGGGGCCGCGCCCGGTTCTCTCTCTCTCTCTCTCTCTCTCTCTCTCTCTCTCGTTCTCGACAATTTATTTCCGATCAAGTCGGCCATTGCTGATTAGCGCGACAATGCCAGCTTTGTTCAACGATTAACGACGTTTTATCCAATTCCACCCATTCCGTGTACCCTTCCCGTTCGCCCGATAATCGTACATTCGAATCCGGATAAGATTTAAAGAGCCATTCTCTCTCTCTCTCTCTGTCTCTCTCTGAGACTTAACCAGTCGGAGAGGAGAGGGGAGGTGTGTCTCGACCGACCGAGGACCCCGTACGGTAACGCTTTTCATTAAACTTTCAAGCTCGAAGCATTTAGAGACGAGAGAAATCCTGTTGTCGGATTATCCGGTCTATCCACGGCCGTTTCGCGTAATTTTCCAAGATCGACGCCGGCTATAGTGAAAGCAGCACGACTATGCTAGGCGACACGCGAATCGTGTCCATCTTTGCTCCTCTCTTTTATCTCGATCAAAGAGGGAAGATGCGGCGTGTTCCGAGGCAAAGTATACGTCGAGATAGTCGATAGCTGCTGAGACTAAGACGACTTCCGTCGCTCGTAAAATGGAAAAACAGAGAGCAACCGTGTACCCGGAGCTCGACGTAATGTCGGCAAAGGTCCCGGATGGCGAACAGCCCCGGCTTCCTTGTAATTAGATTCTCGAACGGGTCTATAGGATCGACGATAACCTGCTCATCCCTTAGAACGCTCTCTCTTCCTCTTTCTCCCTTTTTCTCAGATAGGCTCGAGAGGAGCACTTCTTTTATTCGAGCACAATTATAGGCGCGAGACGCCATGCGTGTCTCTCTTTCCCCTGATAATAAAATCCCCCGGTCCCAACGCGTCGGATACCTTCTTCCTTCCATACTTTGTGCTCTTTACTACGGGGCCGCGAGGAAACGCTGGAATTCTTCGGAGAGGTTTCCCTAAGAGTATCACGAAACCCGCCTCTCTTTCTCTCGTGCGCGCGGCGCGGCCTCGGTTCTCGAGATGTCCTGCATTAAAGATGGTGCCGAGTTGTTTGCTCCAGTTTTCGCTCTCGCCTTTCTTCCCCCGTCGCTGTTCTTCTCCTAGACTAGCTACCCACCTACCTACCTACCTCTCCCGGACTCGTGTGTCGCCGCGTTTCGAAAATATTTTTCTCGCCGGGATAATGCACGTTATTTACTTGTTTATCCTAGCACAATCTTGTTATCGTATGGTTTCTTCCAGGCACAGAACACGGAGCCAGGATCGCGCGCCTTCTCTGCGTTGCGTCTTCCAGCTCTGGATAGGATTTCGACAGACTCTGCAGACTGTCTCGGCGATTTTGCTTCTTTTACGGTGACTGAGACCTTTATCGAGGGTCTATGAGGAGTCTTGCAGATTCAGGAGAACGCAAGAATCTTCTTTTTAACCTACGAAAACGACGCGGCAGTTCTGTGCGACCTGCGTTGCACGATCTCAGATATTGTGTATCGCTAGACTGCGGATTAATATGCGAAATACAAATTGCCATTATATTATTAATTTCTGTTTTCGATCTCTTTCCCCATTCTCAGCGCACTTTTAAACGAGCACGAAAATCTACGAACGTCAAATTACAGAGATTAGAGGACCTAATCCCCCCCCCTAATCCTCCCCCTTTTTTGTGGGGGATCTTTTTAGCGGTCACCAAACCTTCCCATCTTTCAGAACGACGAACCCACCAAGTCCAGAAAGAAGAGAGCACCGATTTGGCGAAGCTGAGTTTCGCAGGAGGTTCGTCGCGGTGAAGTAAAATCGTGGGAGGAAGAAACCGGTCTCCGAAAAATCGAATCGATCATCAGCGGGGGTTGTGGTCGGTAAATCGCATCAAGTTGGTCGGCGTACGTGTTTCAGCACCCTCGTCCGACGTCCTATTACATCGGAGTGTGCCGTCGATTCGGCGGTAAGTGAAATTCCAGTCGGCCCGAGCGTTTCTTTTTCGGATTGCGGGTTTCTCGCGGCGTCGTTTCTGCCCTCGGAGAAACGTTGCTCGGGCCAGGAAGAATCCTTTAGGCGAGTTTACTATTTCCAACGGAGGAGCTGGGTAGAGTGGAAAGCATCGGGAACAGAGTGGTCGGTCGCAGGGGCCGATTGTAGTCCTTATCGCCGGGCAGTAACAGGGCGCGCTCTCGCGTGCCAATGATTGCATGGTCTCTGGGCGTTCTACCGTGAGCGCTGCCGTCGCACTAATACCATTATGGAACCAGGTCCTTGGATCACCATGAACCGACTCTCTACCGACTCTGCCCTCCAGGAATACAGAGCAGATTACGTATACGGTGTCAGTTGCATGTCCTAATCAGGGCTAATGTCCATTGTTCACTCGGTGGACAGCGCTCGCAATGTCCGGCTACCGATCGATCGGTTTCCTAACCCGAAATCTTACCGATCGGACATACCCCGCAGTACTTTTAACCCGTTGCCCCACTTCCTCGACCTACCCCTCGAACATCAGGGCACTGCTATACTAACTCCTCGTCTGTCAAGCCGGTTTGATCTTTCATCCCGGTCACTGAAATTGATATCACAAAAACTCGAAATTTGTAACGAAGGATTCACGAAGATCGTGATTTTTTGAAGTTAGTTCGTGGAATAAATTGCACAATTCCAGATCGTGGAAGCCTCAAACCCCTCTGATCCAACAACCCCTGATTTGTCGACAAGCCGGAAGCATTAATTCAATAGCTGTCGCGTGAAAAAATTGTTGAAAAAAAATCGCAGTTCTCGGGATTTATGTGTGGGACGCGATCGAAAATCGCGGTCAGTATATCCGCACCCTAATTTACGATCGCGTCGCAGCTAGAAGCGACTGCGACGCGTCGCGTAAATTAGATGCGATTTTGTGGAAAACACGATTGAGCACGCGCGGATCAGCCCGGCCGTTTTCACGGAACGTTTTCCGGCGTGAATCGTGTGGGGCGCAATAAAATCTGAGAACTTTTCATCGCTCGAAACACACCTTCTTTCCGTTCGGTGACGCAGAGGGAGAGAAAGGGAAAGGATATCTCGCCAAAAGACCGCGCGCGCTCGTTCGTCGACCGTACGTGCAAATTCTTCGATTCGAGCTGGAGAGCAAGTTTCGCGAGACGGTTTAACGGGTCCTTGCGAGAAGTTGGCGCGCCAGCCGGAATACGAATTCGTTCCGAATCTCGTTTATTCCCTATTACGGTGGGAAATCGATTAAGCGAAATATATGGCGGCGGTCGGAGACTCGCTTAACGTCCTCGCCCCGACAACTTTCGTCCCGGAACGAGTGCTTAATAATTCGCCCCTTGATCATGGTCCTATATCAACAAGTACCGTGTAAAGTTTCCCAATAACAGATTTCCGCGCGGTGGAAAGTGGTACGCGAGTACTACTTGGATTTCATTCGATTCGTCCGAGAAGTTTCCCAGCCCGGAGAAGACCGTATCGACGCTTCCTCTTTCTCTCTTTTCCTCGCTCTCTCTCTCTCTCTCTCTCTCTCTCTCTCTCTCTCTCTCTCTCTCTCTCTTCCTCTTGCTCCCTCCTCGAGGCTCGCCGCGATAAAGAAACAGAAAGAGCTTCCCCTCTCCCCCATCCCCGCGTTTAATTTTGCTCGCCTTTGGTACGCGTCGAACAAACTAAGATGTATTTCCGCTCGTATCGTTCGGATCCCGCTGCTAGAACCCGTTTCAACGTTAATGCGGCGAGTGTACGATCGCGTGGAGCAGGGTTTAAGCTCGGCTTACCCTTTAAGTGACAGTAATGAAATCGGGTGTGTCGGCTGGTTTTCCCGACAAACACGATCCGCCTTCTTTCCCTGTGATTCGACAAGCGGAACCGCTACTCCGTCGCAAATCAGAGTTTAAGACACCGGGGAAAATCGGAGCTGGCTGTGAACAGCCATATTCTTAATTATATTGTAACGAATTCTACATGGATACGTGCTGGAATAATAAAATTATAATTACAAACTTGACTAGAGTCGTTTATCTACCCGCACACTGAGCTGGTATCCTTCAAGTTGTTGTCATAGACGAGCCCCGGAAAATTAATTTTTAATGGTCTTCAGAAGCGACTCAAAATTTTCGAAAAAATGTATGCAATAAAGTTCACCTGGGTCTATTGTTTGCCATTTAATTCGTCCCAGTAGCTTAAGGGGTGAAATTAGGGGTGGTAGCCTCGAGTAGATTTTTTGAGAATACAAGACGATTTGGGACTTCATAAAACAATTTTTTTCTACCCCTAATGAATGACTCAAAATTTTGAAAAGAACATGTATGAAAGAGGTAGCTGTCAACCACTATTTGCCTTTGGATTCATTCAAATACCTTACATGGTGTCCGAGAAACACGCTTCCGAAGTTTAGGGGTTGCCCTCGTACAAGAATCTACAATCACCTGTAGGACACGAGTGCCAGCCACAGTACGGCTAATTAGAACCGAGGTATTCAGTTTTAATAGTGCTCGTATACCGTTGAAAAATCAAGGATGCGAGGATGCATCTTTAAAACGCGATCTCGTTGGCTGGTGTCGCGTGGCATCACGGCCCATGAAAAATGAGCAAACTTCGTCGAATATTTCATCTCGTCGGTTGTCTTGGAATCCCCGTTCTCTCGAGCGTTCTTAATTAATTAGTGGCGCGAGCCTCGCAAGGAAAAGTCGCGGGAGGACCACCAGCTAAAGGGGACAAGAACAGAGAAAAGAGAGAGAGAGAGGAGAGAGGAGAGGAGCCGGCCTCCGGATCAAGAAAGAACGAGCAACTTAAGCAGCTCTCTTCAGAAGGCAAGGTGAGAGGCAAACGTCGGTGACAACGAGACGAGGCCCTAAGAGGTAAGAGGGTTGCCAGAGTAGTAGCAAAGGGGTGGGATTTCCCTTGGCAAACCAGGGAACCTGAACCCGGTGGCGAAGCATCAGCCTCGGGCAGTAGTTATGCCGTGCCTTGGTTCAGGTTCCACCGCAATTCGCGAGTGTACGTACTTCGGATCTCCCGGCGTTACCCTAAAATATCACGGGGCACGGAATCTCCCGTCCCTTTATCCTTTGCTCCGCGATAACTCCTTTCCCTACATTCCCCATCTCCTTCCACCGAGTGTTTATTTAGCTATTATGTGTACTTCATATTACGCAATTAAATATACACACCGCGCCCCAGCCGAAAACTCGGGATCGATGATGGAAACCGAGATATCCTCGTTGAATCAACAATTCCATTTAACTACAAATAGTTCCCCCATTCACCTATAAAGGGAACACAGCACCACCATCTATGTACCTCGCCAGCTACATCTAAAACATCGCTCGTTTCCTCTCAATTATTTTACAGAATTTTTGTTTCGACGGTAACCTGACACACGAAAAAAATATGAAATTTTAATTTCGAAATACTCCCGCCGAGCTGCAATTAAAATGCTCCGCAAAAATGTTCCCCTGCGAATTATTCAACGAACGCAGTTGAATACATCCCGCGCGTTTATTAATATTTTATATGTATATATATATATATATATATATATATATATCAAAATTAATCGTAAGAAAAATGGGCGTTTGTACAAACAGAAAGGGGGAAAATTCATCAGAGGAAACACGGCGATTGCGAGCTTTCGGACCGGCAGTGTACAGCTAGAAGTAATCCCGGGTCATTCGTGTATATTAATTCCTGGAAGATAACAACGTTGCTGCACCGAGCGTCCCGAAACCCGCGGAAGACAATGGGCCAGACAACGGAGACAAAGGTCCGACGAAATCTGGCCGCGAGAAAGAACGCGCGCGCGGTCGCATGTTGTCGGCGCTCGTGTCTACGCTTTATTTATCGCCTGTTAAACCGGCGTGACTGTGGCCGACGTAATCGCGGGGTCATTAAAGTCGTTAAACCACCCTAACTTCGCCGGCCGACAGTCTTTCGTTTATTTTACAGGCGTTCCTTGTCTCTGGGTTGTTAACGGGCCGCCCGATGCGGCGGGTCGACAAATAGAATCCTTTATTTTGCATGCATACGACTCTGCCATAACATTCTCTCGAGGAAGTTCAACCCCTTACTCTAGGATTTATTGTCGAACTTCTTTGTCGTTCATTATTTCCCCGGGAAAAATGAATAGCTGGATCTATTAGCTAAATATTGACGACGGAACAATGCAGAATTTCATTCCGGCGTGAAGGAAACAACAGAAAAGTTTTCTTCGTTCTTTCTTTAATTTATCACCACAAAATGGTCTAGTTAGAAAATGGTCTAATTAGAAATACATTGCAGAAAGAATCCCTTGTTTCAATATCGAAAGAAAACACAATAAATGTTTTTTAAAAATTGCTTAGCTACATCAGCAGTAATAAAACATTCTTAGAATTTCGAAGAGGGTGGCTGAATATTGGTGGCCGAGTATTCGCGACTCTATTCCGATTCGGGATCATGTTCGTAAGCAGTTCTACCCTCGCGTAACAGATTTAATTATTTTTGCAACTCAAAACCGCGAAACCTGACGCATTTCATTAAAACGCGATGCAACACGACGAGTTCACCGCGTATGAAATATCGGAATCGCGTTGCAGAGATCTGTGGGGGACCGTGAGGAAGACGAGCGAATGGAAGGAAAAGAAAAGATCGTAGGATGCGGTTAGGGAAGCCGAGGGAAGCGCAGGCTTCGGCCGACGGCTCCAGTCTAATGAACGAATGGGGCTTTCCGCAAAAAGAGCAGAACGAAACAGGGGAAAAAAACCGCCCACCCCCAGCCCCCGTCGCTTTTGCGGTCAGTTACTTTTCACCCTTTGCTATTCTTTTTAGACCCATGGGCTCGCCTTGCCACCGACGAATTCCGGCAACAAGATGAACACGAGCTACCCAGCTCGGCCAAGCAAGTATCTCTCTATTAAGGAGATCCGGGAAATTATCCTAAAAAAACGACCGCGATCCATTAACCCCGTCGCACGCATTATTTTCCTTGCAGAGTGCGTTCTCTGCCGGTTAAAACGGGCCGACCTATTTAAGCGGCTGAAAAAATAGGCACTCGTTTCACGCAATAGCTGAGAAACCTGCTTATAATGTTTTAATATAAAATTCGGAATATTGTTAGAATTAAAATTCCATTTGGGTGTTTGCGATGAAGATTTTGTGGTAGTAGTTAAAACTATACGCATCTCTTCGAACATCTAAGACAAACATTATTGATGATCAAATCACATTGGAAAGAAATGAAAAATTGATAAGATTGCGGAGAAAAATGCAGAAACATCGGCACGTGGCACGAAAGTTACACTGTGTAATAGTGGGTTAACTCTGTTTCGCGGTGTAGGAGGGACGAAGAACAGCTTCGGAAAAGGTTCGGGACGCGTGTCGAGGGCCTATCGATCGGTCGAAAACATCTCCTTCGGGGGTATAAAGGAAACCGGGTACCGAATTAACGAAACCGATGTCTGAATTCGAGCGTGACACGGCTGCGGGGGTGGGTAATGGGATGAATGTCTATGTAGGGAACGGAGCAAAAAGAACTGTAATCCAATTACTGCGGGTCGTAGGCCGCCAGCGTTGCGCGGGTACGAGTAACGGGTACGGGCATTTGGACACGATATCGAGCGATTAAAAATAATATGTGAGTGCGCGTGATCGGAAGTTTGCTCGCGTGTGAACGAACGCGCTTCAAGCACGAGTCAAACCACCCACCGGCTTTGATTCGAGCTTTTACAACCGGGCCGCTGTGTTTTCTCTCTTTAGCCATACATGGCTTGGCAAACGTCACTGGCAACCCCTTGTTCTCGATATACCGGATTCCTTTCATACGGCGCTCGGCAAAGGGCGCGCCCCGGCAATCGTGTTACTCCGGCGTGGCTGGTTCCTCATGCAAAAGTGAGTCGAAACTATGGAACGAAATTGTTTCATAGAAACGCCCCGATATCCCTTGCATCCCGTTGAAGCCATCCGATCGATGTGTCCGATCATTACAGACCGATTCTACTGCGTGGTCGCATAAACCGCGTCGTTCCTTGTTGTCAAACGAAACATCAATGGAACAACATGGACACATTATTTTCAACTTTTCAAGATCCGCTGTCTACTTCTCACGCTTCATGTACACAAATGTATGTATTGTGAATGTAAATGAAATCTTTTATCATTCAACACGTTTGATACATTCCAAAGGTTCGTCATTCGCAGCTAAATACAATATTTCTTTAAAAGCTATTCAACAGCAATAACAATGTTACTGTAACTCAGGAACGTATAATAACTAATTGTAAGTCATTTCTTTGAGGATTATTTTTTAACACAAGATTTTTAATTCCCTTTTTAATAGTTGATCCAATAGGCTCCTGGTAAGTATTTCGTTAAGTCCTTGTACAACAACGCCTGCAAAGGACGGGTCTTGTTTTTCGAAATATTAGCCCCTCGATCGTCATGACACGCTGCATATTCATACGGGAGAAAAAACAAAAAAACAGGCTATCGATCCGCGGGAAATATGATTAGCCGATGGCATATAACAGTCTCTCTGTCGGTTTCTGGTCAGTGGCTCGATTGTTTTTTAATCTATCGAATTCGCGGGCCGCGCAATCTACTTGCAAATATTTGCGCAGACGGTCAATTTCATCTATACGCGGCGCGCATCGCAATTGAAACAGGTTCATCAGGCTAAGTACTCGTAGAACGGCCACGCTATCGAGTCGGATAACTCGTTAGAGAGTACAATGCATTTCGCAAATTCGCTTGATCATTATTATTACGGCCACTTCGATTATTCTCTGAGTTTAGCTCGCTATCGTTCTCTGTGCTGTCGGTGAACGATACTCTTCTGGATTTCTAGGGTTTCGACGGTCGGTATGATTCTGGGGAATAACGCCGGATGATATCCCATGAGAATACCCTAGGAAAACTGGAAAATAGCCTAGGGTTTTCCATGATCTGTGCATGGTGCGGAAGATCGCGACGCGAATTGCTGTCGGTAAAACGGGCTATGATCTACGGTTGGGAACGAAACAGTCGGTAAGATGGTTTGCGAATCGTCGGCAAGGCATTTCGGGTACGTCGGGAAAGGACTTACCTTGCTTTCTAACGTTTCGAACGATGGTAAAGCAGAGGGGTTGAAAAGCAAGTCGGTAAAACGCACCCTTTCGCAACCCCCGGTCGGAAGATTTCGAAATCGCTGGTTTAATTCATTCCGATTGAGCAGTTTATTCGTGGAAACGTGTAAATCTCTGTACAAGGCGCTGCTTTCGGGGGGCTAGATTCGCCGGATAGTCGTTGACGAAGGAAATTATGGACTTAATTACACCTGGGGACATTAAAACGCACTGCTCGAGAATAAGGGGTACGGGGACGCTGCTAATACTCGGTTGTATCACTCTTAAATGTAACAGGTGCGGGAAAGTTAAATGAATACCGTAAAAAGTCACGTGTACGGGGAGTAAATTAAAAATAATTAAAACTGGAGGAAGCGTTTAACGATGGAGGAGAATGTTAATTCAGGAATTAGTGGGCACGGCTCTCTTAAATCCTGCTGCAGTAAGGAAAACGGACATTCGAGTCGCTGGACACGCTAACGCAATTACCATCTGTGAATAAATTCCTCGTGTAGGTGTGTGTACAAAAAATAAGAAAACAATAAGGGAAAATGTGTAGGGGACATTACGTGCGAATAAAGTGATATCAACCTTTCGTGGACGAGGATCTCCTTTAGGAAAATATACGTATACTGATCTTATTTAGAGGATTAACTTGTGATGCGTGATCGCTCGTCCTCGAAGAGATCGAATGGAGAGTTTGAAAAATTAAGAAACGATGGAATGGGCGTGTTCTCGTGAAAATAAAAAGAACAAGAGAATCTCAGGGATATTCGGTAACAGCGCGCGTATAAAACAAGGAAACAATGGTCGCGCTAATACTTCATCGGCACGGAACTATTGTGGGAGATATCGTCCAATATCGCACAGCAGAGACATCGTTCACCGAGAAAATGCGTTTCATAGTAAATGACCCTACTATGCGACAATTGACGACGTTATCCGCTGGAAAGAATACATCGTGACGAACGTTTATCGATGGTTATTATATCGTGTACACGTTCTCGCGTGGATTCATACCCGCGCCGCGGCGCGAACAAAAACCTATTCCCTCGATCGGGAAGTTTTAACCGGATCCGCGAATAAATTAAAAATTTCATTAGCCGCGAACGGCGGGCGGGACGGTCTCCGCAAACATCGGCTTCCCGCGGACTAATTTACAGAAACCAGGAGAATCAACCGAAAACTTGTTGACTCTATTAAGAGTGCCATCAAATTTTAAACAAAATAAAAAGCTCATTAAACTTCATTTGCCCGTTTACCGACGCGGAATTTTCGTCTGTTGCGTTGTGTGCGTGGGCGCGCGCGTGTTATGAACGAGCGCAAAACCCGCGGTCTATTTATGAAATTTCATTAAACTTTCGGTCGTATTGTACTCGAAATATTCCGTAACAATGCGAAATGCGCAACGGTCGCGTAATAACGAGGGCAACGAGGTAATCGGTCGAATTTTGCAGATCTTATTCGGAGAGCGCGAATGAAAAATGAACCCGCAAGACCGGTCGGGAAAACGCGAGCGCGTGTTACCGAATATACGTGTGTGAACAATGACCCACGAAAGTATCCGAGCGCCCTTTGAGTCGTAATAACTTTTAAAATTGAACCAAACCACTTGACCTTTTTCAGCAATCACCAGTATTGATTTACTAGGTGATCTGCAGAAAAAAATTTTACAAAATTGCAATTGGTAGGAATTAGATAAAAAAGGCACTTTTTAAAACATTTATTTCAGCCCGTAATGAAAATTTAAAATATGTGCTTTGTAAATTTATGCTAAAAATTTGATCGAACAAGTCGCATAGTTCAATAAAAAAATGTTATTCTCATTTAATGGGCGCACGAATATTTTCGTGGGCGACTGTACGTGTGTGTGTATAGAGAGAAACGAATGAAAAATTGTAACTGAAATAAAAACATACGTTTGTCTGCGAATTCTGTCTGAATGTTTTCGAGCATTCCCTCTGGGGACGGCTGCGTTGGTACGCACCTGTGTGTCTCTCTCTTTCCCTCAGTGTCGATCCTTTTTAAGCTCGTTCTGCAAGCAAACATATGAAACAAGATTAAACACTTCGAAACAAATTGCAACTTTTTTATTCCGGCAATTCGCATGCAAACCGTTGTAATCCTTAAGCCGTTAACCGACCACTTTTGCTCGCAATAAACCCCAGCCGTGTAAATAACAAACCGAGGGGATAGCCGAGAAGAAAAGTACTCGCACAACTACTTTCCCGGCTAATTTCTAAATATCGAATCATTTATTATTACAGCTCGAGCATCTCGCAAGCTTCGAAACGCCATGAATAATTACACGCTCGCAGGATAACTCCGTAAGTCCTTGTTTATTATTTAATAGTCTGTCCGCCAGCAAAAAAACAGGTACAAGACAAATTGTTTTCGCGACGATGCTTTATTGTGTCGTTAAAATAATGCAACGTATCGTGTAATGAGTGCATAAGGTTCGTTGAACGACGAAATTATTTTGTCAACAATCTGTATGCAATTTTAATAACCTACATACTTGTGTTTATTACGGGAATCGAATACGTACAATGCATAGAATAAATAATTGAATGTTTGCCACCCTCAGCCCCAGCCCTCTTTACCGATGTGCCGAATTGTTTTATGCATTATATCAATAGTCTATTTATGTTTGTCGCGCGCTAGGAAAACAGGAAATAAATAATTTCATGTTTACGGATGTTTGAATTATGATTGCGGAGTAATCATTTATTGTTGAGATAATTAAACGTAACATGTGGTTTATTGTATCCGGAATGTTTGTGTAATTTTAATAACCAATTTATAATTTTCGCGCGTTTAGAAAACGCAGGATAAATAATTGTATGTTTATGATGAAATTGCGGACGTCGTTTACCAGTCCCTTATCTCTCTGTTCGAGAAACATAAATTTTGCGTAATGTAAATAATTTACATGTTTATATTTATAAATTACAGAATAAATAATTATATGTGTATAATAAAATAAGGAACGTTCTATTTACCACCCTCTTATTCGTCCCTAGAAATTCGAAATTATATTTAAATTCAAATTAATTTATCGTTTCTTTTCCACCAGTCCAAAGAAAAACAATATAATTTTGGAATATGTTTAATGACCTATTTAAATCCTACTTGGAATATATCAACCGAATAATTCCATATTTATAATATAGTGGCAGTCATTCTGCCATCACTCCAAAAAAAAACATAAATTCAAAGTAATTTGAATAATCGTTATATTTGTATTTGGCATCACTAAAATAAATATCTGAATATTTGCAATAACATATCGAAAGTCGTTTACCCCGCTACCGGTCCGAAAAAAGAAACAAACGGACCCAGAGAAATTTCAATCTCCTACAGATTTATATTTGGCGCCCACGTCCACCGTCGAATAAATAACGCGTTTTCAGTAAAATAGAAAGTTTTTGTTTACCAACGGCTCGTCAAGCTGTCCGTGAAAGGGGGAGAAGATAAATTCGGGGTGCGCGTCCATTTTTCATCGTGTCGTTGAAGTAATTGAACAGAACACGGAACAATTTTGAATCTGCGAGAAAATCGATACTTTTCCTTGCGAGAAGTTCGAGCGAGAATGAAAGGAAAACACAGTGGTTCGGTGTGGTGCTCTCGGAGGAGTCAGTCGACGATGTAAAAGGATCATTCGGAAATACGGATGAAATTTGATGGAAGGAGTAGGAGAATAATTGAAAATGGCACGGGCAAGTACAAACAACGGTGGCAGTCCGCTCGAAACACGGAAGAAAAGCGTGTCGAGGTAGGAGAGGTTAGATAGCACTGACGCGGTCGAGTAACACGCGACGCATGCTTCTCTCGGAATGTTTCCCGTGTGACACGGCCGCCGCGTTTCGACCAAACTCACGGTTCACGACGTTCGTTGCACGTTGCCGGCGATGTGCAATTAATTCAGTACGCTATGTAAACAAATTGATTGGCCCCTTGTTTGGAGGGCGACGGTGGAAAGGCAGAACAAACGATTACGCACGGAGCACGAGCAAAACACTTACCACAATTCTCGCATTCGCGGGGCTCGTTCGACAGTTAACCACCGCTCGTCAACGTTACATCGTTAATTAGGGTACACCTCGTTCGTTCGTTGCGCACTGCTCCTCGGTAAACTCGTGTAAATCGTATAAAAAAGGCAACAATTCAAGAAACTGACAAGAAACTCGCCATAGCGGTGTTAACACTGGGCGCCATGTTGCCTTCGCTCGGCGACCACCGACATCTCTCGGCGATCCTCGGTACACGTGCGTGTTACCCACGAGCAGTAAACTCATGGCGCCGGATTCAAACGTTGCGCCAGGTCTCCGAAAGATGGCGCGTCGAGGTTCCCTTCAGGAAAGCATTGGAGAAACACCCGCATATTTATGAAATTCCAGATTAATATTTCATGAAAACCGTTTGTCGACACCGGTCTCTGTTAAACGCTTTAAACTCTTCCGTCGGCGCATTCGAAAGCGCACCGGACCGCGCGCAACTTGCACATCGTACTCCGATATTATTCTGCAAATTATACGTATAATGGGTTTATCGTATAAACAAACGGTAATGATTAAATTATTATTGTTTATTCGACACGTGCGTATAATTCCAATTTGTCGCATTAAATGTAGTGCGTGTCCAGCCGTGCGTTAAACTACCGTCACGCGTCTTTTTCAATGTCCGTTACAGTCGCTCATTTAACGCAACAATGCGAAATTAAATTCATTCACTTACCCGCACTTATTTTTTCTCGAAAAAGTCGTACGGTTTGAAGCGGACATTTATTCAATGTTGCAACCCGTCATTTCTTAAGGCTTTTCAAGGAAACGCCGATTTTAATCAACTTTACACGGAATGTGGTCTGTTGCACAATACTTGACACGTACATCTTTTCAATTTTGCCTCTCCTGACCGCTATGGTGGTCGAGATATTTTTAAAAAATATATTTTTATATCCATAAGATTGAAGGCTGTTTTCGCCCCCTGCATATGGGATAATGTAGATGTACTATATTCGGTAGAACTTTCATTAAAATCTGCTTAACACATCCGCTACCACCGTCCCGCGTACATATGCGACGTTCACGATCTTGTAATTTACTTAAAAATAGTCTAATCTTATACACCGCGGTATTAAAAATCGTAATGCCCAGCATAATATTCAGACTCAACGACTTTCTCCTGTTTGCTTTAATATTTCTTAAAAGAGACGCGTTGCATTCGACAAAACATTTTAACGTTTCTAAGCTTATCAATATTTATTTAATTAAATAAATTGCGTTGATCGTACGGAGTATTCGAAGTTGCCGAAGTGGCGCTAAAAGTGTTGAGAGATTCACGAGACGTTCGGGAGAAGATTAGAATTTTAAGACGACGTAAAACGCTAGAACGATAAAATGGTGCATTAATAATGCAGAATTTGCTCGAAACGAGTGTTGTAGGCAATATTCGTTCAGCGATGGAAACACGCTCTACCGAGAATTATCGACAAAGCTACGTCTACCTTCTAGTTTCTAGTACAAACTTTGCGAAAAATAAAGGCTGATTTTATCGTGCAATGGCGTCCGTAATCGACGCATCTCAGGATGTCGACGCGGCGCTTAAAGACGGCCATTTGCGTGGGATTAAGTTGGATCTGGTGTATCCAACTAATCGCAAGTTTCCTGACGCAGAACGTATGTCAGATGTCGCGTGCGACAAATTGTGAGCACCGTCGGATACGTGTTCTTCGAGCCGGGAATTTTGCGTTCGTTATGCGGCGGCCATCGCGTTAAGAGTCGTTACGTGAGTTTGGTTATCCCGCTGCCATACGGAAGCAGGTAACTTCCTTAACGAACTCTCGAACGAAGTTTGGTGACTTCCAGCTTCTGTTTCAGTCTCGCATAGCACGGTTAATTACTGTCAACAATTTCGGGGGAGGGCCGAGGAGGAGAGGAGAGGAGAGGAGAAGAGAGAGACAGAGAGAAGGAGGGAGAGAGCCTCGATACCCGTTTCTCCCGCTGTACTTTCGCCTCGGTATGCTCTCGCAGACGTTGCACGCCGCCGTCGCGTCGTTTCTATGAATATTATAATGAGATGCATCTCCGGATGCTTCTCGGCCGTCTCTCCTCTCCTTTCGGGTAACCTCTCCGAAATCAAACGGACCTCGCGTACACTCTTGGCGTTCGGGCCGCGCGTTCTTTGAAATTAAAATACGGGATGAATGAAAAATAACTCGGCCGCGGCCGGCACCGTCGCCGACGCCGACGTTGCGCGCAACTTAGGCTAATAATTCATACGAAGAGACCGGCCCCCGAGAACTAAGAGAGAACTCTCCGGGCCCCAGAGATGTGTTTTCGTTTCCCGTGGCTGTTACAACGGAAGGGTGGCTCGGATGGCAGGACGACGACGGGGGCGGAGTTTCAAACTCGCATAAACGCGAGCGTAACGCCGAGCGGTCTCTTTCCATGTTTCTGATTACTTCGCGAACTTTTGCTGTGCGCCGGCCTGCCCGATACTAGGGAAGAGCTTTTAGACGGACTCTTTTTGTCCGTTATTTTTCTCTCTCTCTCTCCCTCTGTCTCACTCTCGCGCGCGCGCGCTTTCTCTATCTCGTTTTCGCTCTGGTCCCCGTCCGGTGCATGGAATTCCCATTTTTTATGCCCGGCGGATCGCACGGCACACGCGATCCGCATCCCCGAAATTTGAAAAACCGTGGCTCGAGAACGGAATCATAGGCATCCGCGGCGGCACGGCACGGCACAGGGAAAACAAAATTGTTGCGGCATGTAACGGTACGCGGGCGTAGAAACATTTTGTTGTACGAGCATGTCCGGGGTTCGCGTGCATTCGGCATGCAGGTCGATATGATTGCGTACATAGCGTTGCATGTCTCATCGGATACACGCGCGTACACACATTATCCGATACACACATGTACAGATGTTATGTACCGGCGCGGCGGCCGTACCCTATGACAAAACAATGCGGCCGACTCTCCTTTTTATCTCGCCTATGTGTTTTCCCTTCTTCTATTTTTTTTTTTTTTTTTTTCTATATCGTCCAGCCTCATAAGGTATTGATGATTCCCGAGATTGTTTCGCGCGATACCCGATAGTATCGAGATATCACGCGAATATTGGAATATCTGCATAATGTAACGCTGCACAGCGCCGCGCGCATGGAATTCCTCGTTGTAAACGGCCACCGATGAATTATTTAAACAACGATACACACGGACTTCCACATAATCATTTCCGCGGGCGAACGCCGAGTCTGTTGTTCCGCTTCGGTTTTGATTAGAGCTGTTGCTTCTTGCGCGGTACACTCGGACGACTCGGCTGGCTTGTTGTACGTACAGTCCCTGACAAGATGATAACCTATTCGATATTTTGCACGTGCCATTATGTGGGAACACGATGAAAATCGCTTCCGCGGAACACGAGTCGCGAAGAGTAACGAGAACGACAGCTGAATTATGCACGCTACGTGCTAAATGCGTTTACACAACAAACAGAAAGTTTGTTAGTATTTTGTAACTCTATCTTTCTTTTTCATAACCTCAACTGAACGCTATCGATTTGCACTGGTTTGAATTCCCTTCTGTGTGAAACTACACCAGACGCAATTTTTTATTTTACTGGTACTCGGTGTTATATCACTTCGTACAGAGTGTATCAGGATGGGCGGACACGAACTGATTGTATATAAAAAAAAAAGGTAATAAAGGACCAGTAACATTTTTTTGGTTGACGCTTCGTTTTCGAGAAATGGGAGTTTGAGAATCCGGGTTACGCTTGCTGTTGAATATCGGCTGGTGCGTCTGATCATGACCGACCAATTCTACTTCTTGTAAATGCTAGGGATTCCGTCGAAGTTTTGCAGTCATCCAATAGTATAATAGAACGATGCCTGAGAATCTAATTAACATTTTGACATTCGTTAGCGCCTCAGGTAATAAGTAGACTGCGGATTTTTATGCAAAATAAAAATTGTTTGACTCAGTTATAAGAAACAGGAGCTGAACGAAAGAGCATTTTTTTCTTCAATAATTTTAACAAGCCGAAAACAGCACAACCATGTCTTTAAATTCTTTAAATGCATACAATCTGCGGTCTACTAATAAGGAACTGAAGAATTCATGGCACTGAGACTTTTATAATCCACGTTCTACGAAAACGATTTTCATGCAATATAGAGGGTATGCAAAATGTAGAAATTCTTGAATATATATTGAGAAATAGAGCAGCACATGGCCTATCATTTCATACCACCGAAACTTTAGCTTTCGTTTACATCTTCTTTTTCAACTTTTATAATCCACGTTCCGGGAAAGCGATTTTCGGTACGCTTAGGTAGAACAGGACATGCAAAATACAGGGTATGCGAAAGGTAGGAATATAGGAATTCTTTCGCTACATTCAAGGAATAGACAAAAGTATTGGGTGCACTATCATTTTGACCCACTGAGGCTTGCTTTCAGTTACATCTTCTTGTTCAACTTTTATAACTCACAAAAGCGATTTTCGGTCCGTTTACGTAGAATAGGACAGAGAATATAGGGAAGCACATTGAATGAGCTATTATTTTGTTTCGCTGAGACTGGCTCCCGTTTAACATCTTCTTCAACTTTTATAATCCACGTTCCAGGAAAGCGATTTTCAGTAAGTTTACCTAGAACAAGACCCGCGATGTACAGGGTAGAGATTCTTGCGCGTGCATTCGGGAATAGACAGAAGTATTGGGTGGGCTATTATTTTGCGTGGTACTGTATGCATGCGCGGTCCGTTCGCCTCCATTTTGTAATAGAATTCCCGTACGGAGCGTCGCACCGTAAAGAGATTGCGAGCTGCGCGGAGATTCCGGTCCGTGTTCGCGCGCGCGCGCTCCCGCGTTCCTTAAAATGATAAGAATTTATAAGATGCCTGGAAGCATGGGGACGAATGAGAACGAGGGTCCCCTGGTTTCATTCCCTCGGGGGGTTTGCGAGGGGGAAAAGTGTGCACATAAATTTCGTAGACCATCGGCTATCGACCTTAACGGTTCGGTGACCGATTATTCGGGGCTGTTCGAGAGGCCCCTGCCTCGCCCTGCCTCACCCTGCCTCGTCTCGCCTCGCCTCGGCTTCCTCGATCGCCACGAGTTTCGTTCAAACGAACGAAACTAACTGATTTCCCACGGGATAAATCTTTGGGTAAGCCATGGAACCTTCCTGGAAATTCGACGTAAATCGATCGCGAAAGCCCAGATGCGATTACGAACGAGTTGCCGTCGATTCTTAATCTCGAACGGTTCTTTAGACTCCTTCCGGGCAGTTTGTTTGGCTCGTTTCCCTTCTCTTTTTCTTTTTCTCTTGTTCCCTCCCTTCCTTGTCTTTCTCTATCGGCGCATCCTCAGCCGAACGCTTTTCTATCTCCCCCCGAGGTATTCGATGCACACGACGCGTGACCTACGCAAACGAGACGAGGCTTCTTCGGTATGCACTATGTCTCGTAATCCAGTCAAAGATTTCTACCTTGAACCGGTTGCAAGCAACCGCATCCGACACCTGTTATTCTGCTTTGTTAATTATCGCGAGAGCAGTTTACCCGCTCGTCAAGTAATTGTCTTCCTCGTGCGTCTTTGATTGATTAGCTCCTGTAATGGAGCCTTATGCTAGCCTGTGTTTTAACTTGACATTCTGTGCGAAATGGGAAATAGCGGAACGTTGTACCTTCACGTACCTCCCTCGCGAACTTTCAATATATTTTTTTTCCTGTGTCATTTTAGATACTTTCCAAGGTTTCTTTATTTTTAGATGTGAGTATATGCTTGATAAAAACGTATATCCATTGTCAGGATCTTGTTGAGAATGCTCCGTGATGTAGTATACACGAAATTAGGGGTAGTTTGAGTCATCGCTTTGCTAATTTCAAATTTGTTTATAAAATACAGCCTGTCAAATCGTACTAATTTTGTTCATGTACTACATTGAAATACATTTTTTCCAAGTCACTGGTACAGACTGTTTCAAACTGTTCAGAGTCTTCAAAATCGAGTATGATGTAGTCTAGACGAAATCAAAGGGTATTTAAGTCATTACTTTGTTGGCTTCTAATTTGCTTATACAATACAGGCCTTTAAACTTTACAATTTTTCCCACCCGCTGTCCCAATCAGACGGTGCTTATGAATTTTTATCCCGGAAATTGCTTGTCCGAATATACATTAATTCTTCCATGTACTTTTGAGAGAATTTCATCGAAAGTTATTTTATAATGTACCTACATTATATACAAATCAACGCCAGGAAAGAGCGCTGTATTAATCGAGGAACACGAATCCCGCATATTTCGCCCCGGACAGCAAAACGAGCTCCCCGAGCCGAGGCTTAAAAGATCCCCCAGAAAAACCAAGTGATTTTCCGCACCGATAGCTCCGACGTTTTCTTTCCATCGCCCCCGAAGTCTCGTCGGTTTCCGAATGCATGCGACTTGCCACGCGATCGCTCAAACCGGAAACCGAGGGGAGCGCTCCAAGATGGAAAAAGGATTCGTTATTTTAGCCTGAATCGATTGTCCGCGGGGCTGAAGGAAATTCAACACGAAAATTCAATTAGCCACGAGACCGGTGGTAGCGAACTTCTCCAGACTATGTGTTCCAATTGCCGTGATATTCCGTGGAACGTTCCCGTATAATCGCGCGAGTATTACGCAACGTTCTCCTCGGGCCGTCTATGTTCGCGGGTTGCGTACAACGGCTCCGGATTCCCAACGAGTTGAAGAACGGTGCCAAATTTCCGAACACATGCTCCCCGATGCCGTTTAGAAGGTGTTTAGACGGCGGAGCAAGGGGAACGATCTAACGGTCTCGCAAATTTCACCGATAGAAGCTCTTCCGTCGAAGTTTCCCGCAGACTCTACGTTATTACAAATAAGAAAACACACGGTTCTCCGTGGCGCATACATGCGTAGCCACGATCAGAATTTTCGTCCATATAGCGACCGCGATTCCCGGGGAACGATACCGGGAAACACGCTCGCATCCCCTCGATGAATCGAACCTTCGTGTCCAGACTCGTGGCTCCCGGACCGGACGTTTCCCTTTTTAATTTTTAGAAAGGGATCTCTGACCGCCTCGAGACGAGATCTCCTCGGCGAAGCTACGAGCGTGTGTGTTTACGTGTGTACGTGTGTACGCGTGCGTTCGAAACCTTCTTGAGAATTCATGGCAGCGTCTCGTATCGGTAAAGTATCCAGATCGCTGGATCCGCAACGGCGAACTCCCGGCGAATTCTTTACATCGATGAAATAACTGGGCTACGTGCTCGCGGAACGAATGTAAGTTAACTTCGATCCGCCCGAAAGTGAGTGAAATCAGGGATACACGGGCATCCTGGAAGGGGGATCGATCCATCGTGAGATCGTTCGTCAATTCTTTTTAGGGTTACGTAAAAAGGAGGCGAGCTACGGCCGTGTAAAGGCCGAAGGGTGTAACTTGTAAATGGATCTGGGAGAGGGGGGAAGAGGTTAGAGGAGTTCTAGGGAAGGATGGAATAGTAAGCTGGAAGGAGAAGGTTGAAGGGAATGAATGGAGAGGAAGAGAAATGGGAAAGTGGAGAAGGGTAAGGATGGAGAGAAAAGATGACGGGATCCACCATTTCGTCCGACTTTCATGAGTATCGATGTGCCAATCAACAACAAATTGACAAGTACCGACAACTTTTCGAAAACATAGCGCGCTAATACTTTTCGGAGCAACCGCAAGCAATCAGTGGTATAACCTAAGCTCGAGTCTCGGTCGGTGGAGTTCGTTTATTCGGTGCGGAGACTTCGGGGGATCCCGTTGTTGGTCAAACGTGGCCGTGTCTCTCGCGAGGGAAGATCGAAAAATAGGAGAGCGGGTCGCTGGGAAACACGGTACCAAGCGGAACGAAGGATGAAAACAAAACCGCGCCGATACCCGTAATCAACGGTGGAGAGCGGTTACTCGCGAGTTCCGGGCCAGACACGTCCGTGTGTTTATCTCAATTCTCTCGTGCACGGTATTTGTAGCCACGCGCGCGATCGAGTATATAACAGAGACAGAGAAATGGAGAGAGAAAGGATGGAAGAGAGCGGACATATAGACCGAACAGAGGAGGAGGAGGAGGAGGAGAACTTTTTCCCCGGATGTTCGTGTAACGTTGTTCCACGAGTTCGACCAAGTTCCGAGACAGAAACGAAAGAAGAAAGTTTCGCGTGAAAGTGGAAGTACTCTTCCGAGGCGAAGCACCGAAGAGAATCGAGGTACACGGCTCTGGATCGCGAGCGTAAAATGTTTCCTTTTTTCTCCCCGTGTGTATATGTATCGCTCCGCGTTCCCCCGTTCCCGAATTACGGCATTTGTTGCTGGCCCTTGTTAACGAGCAGTTCGGCGACTGCAAGACATTTCAGAGCTGCGAGAGAACCGTCTTGAGAGAAGTAAAGAGTACAATCTTTTGTCTCGTGCCTTTATCAGTTCGTACAGCTCGGTTTTCGCTGTTCACTTATTTAATCTCGGTTACATTTGCCTTTCTGCGGACTGGGGATGTTCATGCAATTCTTACAGTCTCGGACTTAATAGTTGCAATTAAGTGGCAGTTTATACTTATCAACTGTATCTCGGTACAGGCGAAGTTAAACATTTATTCAATCTACGTTACGGTACAATTGGTGAAATTGTTAAGGCTGCTAGATTGGCACTCAAAGTGTGAACAATCATACAACAGCTATGAATTTAACTTAAAGATTCTGGATCGTGTTAAGAGAGCTTCTATGCAATCTCTTCGTGACCCATTACAGGGAACAATCGAGGGTAAAGTGTTAGAGGAAGGTAAGACAAGTATTTTATATTCCGAAAAGAATATTCCCATGAAGCAAACGATTTGCAAAGATTCTTTTGGCATTGCAGAGGTTTTGATATGCACGGTAGAGCGGGCTGTCAAAGTAGTGACGAGAGAGCTGAAGGGACTGTTCCTGTGTGGAGCGTTCGGGATCGCGTAGTTCAGGGATGTTTGTCACGTATCGTTCTGAAAGGCTAACTGCAGGGTACGTGGCCGGCGGAAACGAAACGGATCGGGTCGAGATTTTTGTAACGGATCGAAAGGGAAGCTCGAGAGTGTAGCGTATCCATTCCAGTGCGCTCGGAATGGATGCTCGGTGGCTCGTATTACGCCTTCGTCGTCCGAGGGTGTGTAAGGGGGTGGTGGTGGTAGATCGATGACCACCACGCGAGGGTGTTGAACGCACGTGACGTCACGACACATACACAGTGCCACGAAATCGGGGTTAGGCAAGCCTAAGCTCTCGGTGTACCACCTAGAGCCGCACCGTCTCCTCTCTATCCGGTTATTGTAGCGACGTTTTACCCAGTCCTATCTCCCTCTCTCTATTTTCTCTCGCACTCTCTCTTCTTCCCCTGTATCTAGCACGACCCGTTCGCGAGGGAACCTGTCCGGAAACGACGGAAACAACGTTGTACTCCATTACAAGACGTTATTACGTTTGATGCGCGTACGCGGAACGTTAAACGGAATCGCGAGCTCGAACACGAACGCCATCCCGTCCATCCAGACAGGAAACACCAGTGCGTCCCGTTCGGTTACGCATTTTCGGCCTGCCAACCATTCCCCTGCCGTACACGGTGAACATTCCCTCCACTGAAACAGGAAACGAACGAGCTGCGGCGAGGAAAAATTCCTCGTGACACCGCGCTGGATTCTGGTGGTTGATTTACCAACTACTTTTCCATTCTGACTCGTGGCCCAGATTTTTAAATGAATTTACGAGGTGCTAATGTTATTTATTTCTTGCAAGTTCAATTCGACTACGTACGAAACGTAGACACGCTATAAATATGCATATCTTCACTTCTTGATAGACCTAAGCACGAAGAATTTCTATTAAAAAGATATTCTATTATAGAGACTCTCTCCGTTGTCAGAGCAGCACGGCACTTCGTAGAATTTTGTGGTCACGCTTCTGTTTCGAGACGAACCAGAAAATTCTCGAATACTCTGCTATGTTCGTTGAACGTTAACCAGTAATTTCTATTCGTACGCATCACCTTAATTGGTTGGAGCGAAACCAAATGTAGAGAATGATACGGGAAAATGAATTCTCTCCATTGCATAGAATAATTACAAGGTAATTGCGCGATGGCTGCTGCAGTTAGAGCAACAGCATGTTATTTCTTTCTCATATTTACGAAACAAACGGGCACCTTTCGACTCAGAGGTGGTTCATTTTTGTCGAAAATGTACAGAAATTTTAAGAAAGAATTATTCTGATAAGCATTAACTCTGCAGTCTCGGTCTCATTAACTAAATTATATCGATTCCGTGGGCTGCTTGGAGGAGATGCTTCAGTAGCCGATGTATTGACTACGCGCATTGATAAACACACTGCTGATAAGCGTATTGGCTATCCACCTAGCAACCTCAATTCTTTGAAATCAATATAACTTATTGAACGAAACAAAACTTGGAAAAAGCGAAGACGTACAGCACTTAGTCTTTGAAACGGCTTTCACTTTGCAGATCGTGACCAAACTTCCCGCAGCGAATTTACTAGTGCGAACATTCATTTCTAAACCCGGAATACTCCTCTGCTTCCAGCATTACAGGAAGCGTTAATAGAAGCGACGCGAGCGTAGGGGTTGCGGGTCGCGAAACGAAGCAGAGAAATAAGGGAGGGTTATTATTTTTGAAATGGGGGTGTGCGGGTAATGCAGCGTAATCTCTCGGCCACTGACGTGCCGTCGCGTTAAATCGCGATGCCTCGAAAACATGGGGCTCATGGCGATTTGGCTTAGAGCCGCGGATATTCGGGACGACGACGGTGTCTCGACGGGGCTCGTTGGTACGAGCCCGTGTGCACCGACAACGGGCACGGCCTTTTCGGTACTCGTGGTCTCCACGCTCCGCCGACTATACTAACCCTCTCCCTCTTCCCTCTCTCTCTTTCTCTTGGTCTTCCTCCCCGTCGACCTACTAATTTAGCGGATTAATTAGCCGAGACACCAGGACTCACCGGTAAAGGCGGAAATCCAGACGTCTCGACGGAAAATTTCTCTCGTATTACCGAATCTCGACGTTTTCTTCTCGCGGATAGGGCGATCCTTTTGCGCGCGCGCGCACGCGGAGTTCAAGTAAACTTTGGTAATCGGATTAAAACGTTAATCGGACCGCCAGCCAGTGGAATTAGTTCGGGAACGGGATCCCCGCTTGTACGTAAAGTGCATCGTTAAATTTCGCGAAAACTCCCCGGGTGTCCCGAAACAACGTTCGTCGATGCTCGCGATCCGATAATTAACACCGATTCTCCGAGAGCTGTTCAACCGGGCCCCCGGTTACATTTGCACGTTCGCTACCACGGTTACATGTGACGTGCACAATCTGACAGTTTACTTAAAGGTAGTCAAATTGATTTTAATGGAATGAGTAGGGATCATTCAAAATATTGATAAATTCAAGAATAGTTGTGGGGGAAGGTAGCCTAATTTGGACCAATTTTATATGTTTCAGTATATAGAGATACATAAGAAGTGTCAATAAAAATTAGGTAGTAGAAAAGAAACTCACTAAGTGTACCTGCAAAATAATACCATCTATTAAATTTAAAAAAACTTTTATAAAAAAAATCGTGTCATCGGTCCAAATAAGGAAACCGGTTTCCTGAATTGAACCGCTATTTAACTAAATTGGACCATTAGCTTTCTTAACGACAATTGGAACAAATGTTTAATGTGTAATGTTTGATATTGTACAGAAACCTAAATCTAACATAACCTCACAAAATTGTAACTACAAATTATAGATGAATAAGTAAGCTTTGTGATGATATAATAAGACTTGTAATTACTTACGTATAGATGAATTAACGGCTTTCACTCTTACGTCTAAATAACTAATTTTCTACTTAGTCAAACAAATAACTCTTCTCTCAATGTAACCACGAGGCGTTTGTTCACAAACACGATTGCATTAATCTCGTCTATATTCACAGACTTCAACAATCTTTGGATATCATAGTGGTTCAAATTAGGCGATGGTAAAAATTAGGCTACCTTCCCCTATACGATACATAAAACCACATAAGACATACAGAATTTAATATTCAGAGAGTTTATTATCTGCTGAACTGTTTCGATATTAAATGAATGCGTTGCACAAAATATTTCGACACTGAAGGTAAGCAATGAAATAATTAGCGATAGCGAGAACACGTTAACCAACAATTCTAAGAGCTTCATTTGACTGCCACGATCAGTATGGTCTCTCCATTGTGTCGTTGACAGTCGGTAATCGATTAGCAAGCACGATTGTCGCAGAAGCATTCTTTGCGCGCCAGACAATATCATTCGACGACAAACGAACGCTTCGGAACGTAATTATCAACAACGCGATTATGCTTATGGGCCTCTCGAATACGTTGTACGTATTCTACAGCGGCCGAAAATGATTGATATACTTTTAATTCGTTCGGTACGAGCTGTACACTCGTAACTAGGGCTGTTCGAGTGACAACCTGTGACTTATGGAACCGTTCGAACGCCTACATTTGCATTTAGCGTATGAAATATGTATGCTGGACTGAAGTTGTCGAGACATTGTCATGTCTACGGCGAAACCGGTGTGGTCTGGAGAACGTGTCGGTAAAATTAGAAAACGGTTCAACGATGTGAATCCCGTTTACGACGCGTTTAGTCAAAGTAGTCGCCAGCGGTGAGTCGCAAATGCGCCCGAACAGCTGCATTCGCATTTGTTAACAAAATATGCATGTTGCGGTGAAATATCTGAAATACCGTACTGTTCGTAGCAAGAGGGATGTCTTGAGGCTGTGTCAGTAAATTTGGAAAATCATTCAACGGTTGTACAGAGTGCTTGCAGAACATTTATTAAAAGTAGACACACGGTTGGTGCTCACGGAGAGCAATAGCACTGAATACATTGCAGACACTGCACACGTTGTAGAATTATTTCCCGTCTCACCTTACACGATCTCGAGATCTTTCCACGGATCTCCATACCATAGATCCACTACCTACCTATCCTTGTAAATAATTCAAATGGCAAGACACAATTCCCACTGAATGCGGTGTTATGATTCTTCGTGTTCGCTTAATCGCCTTTGCCGGGAAGCAACAGGAATTTTTAGATTTCCGAGAGTTTAATTTCCCGAGAAGGAGGATCGTGCCTCTTCTGTTCTTTGCCGTTGCCGGACGCACACAGTTTATCGTTGAGAAGTGTATCAATCGTTTCGCGAGCCGCTCAAAGACAATCCCGATGCTCTTGGTATCGGAGTTTTCATCTTGCGGAGCCCGTGAAACGTTTAAATTGAACGAGCAAGGGGAAGGTTGTTATCGATTAACCTCCTTCACCGGAGAGGAATCTATTTGTTTGATCGAACTTTCTCTCTCTCTCTCTCTCTCTCTCTCTCTCTCTCTCTCTCTCTCTCTCTCTCTCTCTCCCTCTTTCTCTCTCGCGGTCGCGTTTTTGACATCGATTCGACTGCGGCCGTGAGCTGCGTGATCGGCCAAAAAATCTCATTAGAGCTTATTCCCTTCGTCGGGCTCGCATGTTTCCCCGTCGGATACCAGAGGCTCACGGGTCCAGCACGACGATACGTTTCACGCACTGTTATCCTACGGGGTAATCGTATTAATGATTTGCGGAGCATCCGCGCTAATGATCGACCTCGATCCGCGTTGCGGAAGAACGAGAAGGACGAGGACCGCTCGATGGACACGGGGCGTGGGCGGATTGCCGGATGAAACGCTCGAAAGCGCCGGCAATCGTGCTCGCGATTAACCCCTCGCACTATGATTTGTTTCACGGCGGATGCCGTTACAACTTTTTTGGTTCATCGAAGCCTCCAAGTGGAAGAAGAAAGTGTATTTTGAGACTGGTCAATAATAATCTATTCGTAATTATACAGTATGACTTCCTCCTGACCGCATCCAGCTTTTTCGGTAAATTCAATAGCGTATGATGATGAAATCGATGACATACATATTTAATAAACTCTGTTCGAAATATTTATCACGAGACTGAATATTGCAAGGCAAGGAGTTAGCTACTTACACTTCTATAATTAAAACTTGCCTGCCTTCTCTTTGTTACGTATTTATTCTACGTTGACAGTGAATTCAAAGCTTGCATGAAATGCTCGCATTGCAGAAGAATGGAATTTTATATCGATCTGAATGAAAGAAGACATTTCCACTCAATAGAAGCTGTTCAATATCGTCGTAACGAGTCTACGTTGTTATTGTACAGAAAAGGGTAAATGCAGGAGAAATTGCAAACACCAGTTGGTCGACAGTGTTTGGAAAATTTTCCGGGAAGAAACGAGAGAGCCGCGGTCGTTTGTAATTGTCGATAGAAATTAGTCTTTGCGAATCGCAGCTCGTTTCCGGCGGAAACGTTCCAGTTGTTTTTTGCTGGTGTGCATACTTGCACAGGATTCGCGCAGGCCAAACAGCGGGGATCTCTTGTCTTGCTGCTGTGCAAACGTCGTAAATTGTACGAACCGAGGACCGTACATCCCTTGTCCTGCAGAAATGACCGAAAAAACGGAAACGACTCGAACAGCCAGAGAGAGAAGAGAGGAAGAGAGGGGGGGGGGAGATAGCGTGGAAAAAAGCAGTGCTCTTTCCTCCCATGTTTTCGCATTTCCATCCCCCTTTGACGGACCATCGCTTCCGTTTTGCGCTCCGGCGTTCCGATTCGCGGCAACGCAGTCGAAAGCGCACGAATAATTGCAGCAACTCTCGCACCGGTCCCTGGCTTTCGATATAGCGGCGAGAGCTGCGTGGCTTTAATCAGCCTTCCATTGTACTGTTGACGCTGATCACGGAAACGGTGAATAGAAGATTAGATTAGAACTAATGCGGCACGTCGGGCACCGGTGAGTCGATGGCCGAGGTGGACGGGAAACCGTGAAATCTACTCGAAATCTGAGTCCACAGTGTATGGGGGCTCTGAGATTTTATAGGAGCTAGTACCATGCTCGTACGAGCCTATACAGGGTACTCCAATTCGTGGCTCGTTCGGGAAGAGCCAATTTTACGAACATACTTTAAATTAGAATAAAATTGTTTCAGTGAAAATCACGTTTGAAAATTTATCAGACGCGCACAGAATAGTTATACTAATTGTATTTAAATTGCCACAATCAGAGAAAAATTCATTACAGTCGAAATTAAATCAGAAGTTGTCAATTGCTGACCATTTTTGTTGGTTTTGCTGGTTGGTTATGAGGGAACGGTTGAGAAAAACATATATTGCTTGTCAAGATTTTGTTGAAAATGAGGTGTGAGGTAGCAGACACGAAATTAGGCAGGGTTTAAGTCATCACTTTGCATATTTCGAATTTGTTTAAAATATACATATCTCTGAATTCCACAATCTCTGCCTCAAATTTTTTATTGTTAAAAGCAGGCTGTCGTTCTGAATTTTTATCCCGGAAACTACTTATCCGATCGATTTGATTCTTTTTTTAAAACAGTCGTGAACGTATCATCCATCGAGTAAATATTTTTCTTAATACAAAATTTAATTTTCTGATACCAAAAATCGTGAGCGAAGTTTACTTTGGAGCCGCAGTTGCCCAATGACTCCAGGGTGAGATTCAAGAGGAGGTTCATATTCATTAAGGAATAGATACGCGGTAGGGACTATTTCACGGTATTAGGGCCGCGACCATGCTCAGTATCCCGGTTATCAAAAGTTTTTCCCGACGACAAGGAGCTCTCGCGCGAACAGCTTGGTAATGCTGGCGCGAGTAAAGCCCGGTTTCAATTTTCTCGTTTCGCGCACGCGGGCCAAGAAAAACTCGTCTTCCAGGCGAGAGGATCTATCGGGGGCCCGGGATACACCGTCTGTAATTCGCCGATACATAAACGTTTACGGAAGCGGAGTAATAATATCCGCTGGTGAAAAGCAAACGTTTACGAAGAAAAGAAGACTGGGTTGTTACAGCAAACAGTAATGCGCAACGTATCGCCACCGGTTCCGCTGGAAAAATTACGACGACAAGAAGAAACGCGGACGGCCCGGCCGGCCGGCTGGCTACAACGCCCGTCGCGCCGGTCGGAGAATTAATGCCGCAGCTTTTTCGAACTCACGACTTTAAGCGAAAATTATGCGATTCTCGCGTTTAGAAAAATACTGGCGACGGTCCCGGCTCCATATTTTCGGGCGTCGTCGCTCGCGTCCGCTTAACTACGGCGAAAGAACGGGAAGAAAAGATAAGAGATACGAGTGACGCGGAGGAGAGTGTAGCTGGAAGCGGCGAAGAAGCGGTGGACCGGATTAGCATAGATATTGAGCACTCGACGGTCCGGCAGGGGAAAAACATTTTGGACTTCGTTACTTTTTTAGTCCGGCCATCGCTTCCATCCGCCATCTTCAGAGCCTCCTGCTCCTTTCCGACGCGAAGTATCCGCAAATAGATCCTCGGATTCTCTCCTCACCTCTCCCTCTCTCTTTCTCTCTTCGATAAATCGTACGACTCCCGGCTCGCTTAATAGATAGCTAGACGCTATGCAAATGTGGGAAATCCGTTCTATAGCCTACGGAACGTAAGCATCGGCGACGGTTTAATAAATCTCGGCCGATCTGATTTACCCCCCGTTCAATGCGCACTGAAGAAAAAACCTACACTACGTAAATTACGGCGCGATTAACTCCCGGCGTTACTATTTATTAACAAGCGATAGTGTCCATGCGTAGCATTGAGTTTTTCTTAGATTTATACAGCAGTGGTTCGCACGGAAACTTAGTATATATTATACAAATATACCGTTGTAGGATTTTCAGCTCGTTCAAATTATTAAGCAAAGATATAAATGCTTACGTAGCTCCCGCATCTCGCAATTGATGCACACAATTTTCCGCAGTTGAATAATTAGTAGGGTATGCTGGACGTATACATAGTCTGGCTTATATTTTCTGGGATGAATAAAATTGTTTGGGGGCTTATCCTATTTGGTGGAGGACTGTAAATGGCCTTTCTCCGGTTGGTTATCCAACGCGTCAGGCTGCCACCGCACGGTTTCGAGCCTGGCGAAGCAATTCGGCGAGTATCTGCAACCTGACAGCGCCAGTTGCCACTTCACGAGACGCTTTCACTCGACGCACCGTAATCAACGAGTTGTTTGCCGCATCGCGCCGCCTGGGATCCGCGCGGCGCTAGACCGGAAACGATACAATCGTTTGCCTCGAACGATCAAAGAATCGTTCCCGTTCGTAGAATCGAACTGTAGTTTTTGTACGATACAAGCGAGCAGAGGACACAATCGGCCACGGCTCTCTGTCGGGTTCAATCGGTCCACTGCACGCTTGGACGCTTGAACCGGCACGCCGGATTCGAGGCGAAACTACGCAAACTAGCTTCGGCTCATGCAAGTTTGCCCAAATTCGCCAATATACTTGCCTAAACGTTATGCAAGTTTCGCAAACTATCTACAGTTTAGCACAAAGTGCAGTGTACAACGTTGTTACGTATGGCTACAACTATAACTATCTCAAGGATCAGCCGTCGAAAACATAACGATGTTTCAAGATTCCATTTAGGAGGCGTGGCTGCGTTGCATCGGCCATAGAACCTCGTATCGAGCGTCCACCTGGCCCTTCGACCGAACCTGTCGAGCCCTTTGCTGGCGCAGCAGGCAGCAATGCTCTGCTGTCAACCTGCCAGCAGAAAATTATTTTTGGGAACCGGGCGATGCGCTGTTTTATCCGCTGCTCTTTTTTCGAACGAAGACAAACGGAGTATTTTGGGAAACGGGTCTCCATAAAATGCACGGGTAAAAATGGACAGAAGCTTGCTTTTTACAAACAAATTTGAAAGCAGTAAAACGATGACTTAAACTTCCCCTAAAATACTTTGCAGTTTGTCATACTAGATTTTGGTCCAAGATCCTCAGCAATCTTCCCACTTTGCAAGACGAATTTTCTACGAACCAATTTATAGATGAATCAACTCCAGGCAACCTGTAACGAACGATCTCTTTGTAACCAGCATGACAAAAAATTTCCTACTTCTCTCCTGTGTCTGAAATAACAACAATAACGTAAACGATTCACATCTGAAAAACATTTATTTTTTGTGTGCAAGCACGATTGTCTCCATTCTTTTTGTGTGGGTCATAATAATCTCGCAGCAGCGACGAATCGCGATTACTATTATTCTTATAGACTAAGTAGGGGATCCGGAGTAGGTTAACGAGCACAGTACTGACAAGAGACTGGCAGGAGGGCGTCTGAACGTTGCCAGGGTCGCGCGATAAATAATAAAGACGGGACCCCCCGAGCTTCGCGGACGAACTCGGAGCAAAGTATAGCGGACACCCGCGTGCGCACGCGCGAGCGCGCTCGGACTATTCCGCGACGTTTCACCTTTTTGTTGGGCAACTGACAAGCGGGCCGCAAACATTTCGAAATTTTTAATGGGATTACCAGGAAATTCCCGGTTGGTTCGAAAGCTGTCCGGAGGGTCTCGCTGCGCCGGGTATTTCGAACGTAGAGGCGACGGCAGGAATCGCCGTTCCCGTTCCGGGCTCGTATTTAATTTTCCTCACGACCGGCTAACGACGAAGACGCCGGGATTAGGTCTAAGGAATCGAGCGATAATCCGACCTGGACGGAACGTTCCACTCGGGACGCACGATAAAGCCGGCCCCGTCTTTAAGTGGAAACGTTCGTTCAACGTCAGACGAGACACGTACCGGAGCACCGGTGTCAGGGCGGAGCGTAAGAGGGTGAATAATCATTTTCCGTCGTAACGAGGGAGATCTAGTCGTAACCGACCCTGCTTGCCGCTTCAGCCCGAGAGCTCTACGTTCCTTCGTTTTCGACCCCACGTCCCGTTTTCCGTCCCGTTCCCATCCCGTTCCCGTCCCACGACCCGATATCCTCGCGATTCCATTCGATTCCGTAAGGGAAACTTTCCCCCGAACTGCCACGAAATTCGTTCCTGCCCCGGCAGGCTTCCTTCGTCCCCCTTCCACCGTAAAGCGCAGTCTTTTCTTCAACGGGAATCAATGTACACCCTTCGAGTACGTGCACGTTAATTCTTGACCCGCTGCCAGTGAGTCGTTAGCCGGAAAAGCCCGAGAGAACGTCGGCGCACGTTGTCCCTGTCACGTCATATTATTGTTACAGCGCAGTCGGGCGCGGTACCACTTTATTTCGATGAAATCTCCGTTGACCCTTTTAAGTGCACCATCCCCCACCTTATCGTGAATTAGTGCGCGATTCGTTTTACTGCGTCTGATTGTTCGCTCTGTTTGACGATCCGTTCGAGAGCTCAAGTTCTTCTCGAATCACCGCGCTGCTGTCGAAAAGTTGCGAATTCACAAGCGCAGTCTCGGGGTCTGACGGAAATTATTTGCAATGATAATTCGAGTGCTTCATTTTCGGTATACAGCCCGCTTTGTTCAATAGGAAATGTTCGAAAGTTCTTAAAAATTCTCTGATCCGTTAAGTATTTTAGGAAGGTTTGGTGTTCTATAGAAATGAGTGAATACCGGACGGACTTGGAACGTTGTTTATTTGCAAGGGCCTACTGCCTGACTGTTTGACGAGAATCAGCTCCAGACTGAAGTCTGTCTCCTCTTTTATCTAATATTTTAGTCTTCGATAGGTGGGGTGTCTTTGCATCCCTACTGTAACGAAATTTCCATCCGCCGCACACCCTCAACATGCTGTGTGCATCGTCGGTGACGGGCCCTTTGCCTTCGCGTGGTTCCCGTACCATTGTCTTGGGCCGTTTGAAATTCGGGATTTTTTATGACTCTTTGCGTGGGCTATTGAGACTGTCGCTAATAAAATCTAATTGCAACCCTAGAGGGCGTCTTAATGACTCTACCTGACAGTTTCCTAAAAAATAGCTTTAATTGCCACCTGAGTCCTAAAACCTCTCCAGCATCTGCATTGCACGTGTCAACTTTATTATATGCAGCTGGCCGCTACAGTATCAACATATAAGATGAAATGAAGGCTGCATGAATTCAATTTTTTTATTCTTCTCTGGATGTGCGCCTCAGAGTGGACGCGCCGGAACTTATTCGAGTTTTCTTGGGACCTTGCTCGGAACAGTTGTATCAGATGCAATGGTTAAACCATTCGCATGTTCCTGTGGCAGTTTCGGAGCACGCTTAATCGTACTTTTTCCCCCTGCATTGAAAAATCGCGACAACTGTAGCAAACTTATTAAATTTAAAAGTATAATGCGAACAAACGACTTTACTGGAAGTTGACGTAATTAATTCCGGGATATAGCGAAAAGTTTACACTAATTAGCCCAACCGGCGAAGTGAAGAGTACGCTACCAGTAAGTCCGCAAAAAATTCCGAGAACTTTTATAATACGCTGTGTAAACAGAATTAAACAAAAAAAAAATTAGCCCAATTTAATTCTGATGGACGGAGGGAAAACAGATGTTACGCCTTCGGGGACGACGTTGGTGCAACATACTAATTCTGCGGAATATTAAAAAATTGTGGTCATTCTGATCATTTACATTTAAAAATGTCAACAAGTCTAAATCACCAACCGATTACGATAACATTCCTAACATCATACCGTCGTCCCTGATACTGAAATTTTCAAAATGGCATCGTGTTAGTGCATTATCGCGTTCAGTTTATCGAAGTTCGGGGATGATCGGTGCGATATGTTTGTAAATCCGTTCCTCGTGGGGATTTTAATGGAGACGGCGGCGGCGGGCGGAAGTTGCAGTTAATAAAAAGCCTGGGAACGATAGGTTGCCGATTAAAGTTCAGGGTTACACGGGCTCGGCTGCGATAATGCGAAACTCAGCGGGAAGTCCGAGTTCGCTCGTGCAGGTAATCACGGTGGTATGACCGCAGCGTATAACGAGTTACAGCAGTTGGATCAGGCCGCCATCTGTTCTGTATCCGTTTCGGACCTCGCCGACCGTTTTCCGAGGTTACCGTTACTTCCCAGCACCGGTGATCGTGCGACGACGCGACGCGACCCGACGCGAAAACGAACGGGGGCAGCCGTGAATTAGCTCGCGGGACGCGTCGAAACTTTTCGATAATGAGAATAGATTTTTCTTGCTCGAGCACACGGCCGTGCCGGGCCGGTGAGCCCGTTAAAGCGAACAACGGCGAAACTTCTTCTCCATCTCCGTAGCAGAGTCTTTATTTGTTGGATAAGTCGGTTAGTTAATCCCGAGACCCGCTACTCCACGAAATCTTAATCCGGGACGAGATTTTTCTGGGCGGGGCGTTCCTTTCCGAGGCTATCGCTTAGTTGGCCACCGCTGGCGTCGAATTAGCACAGCCTCCATTATTTAAATTCACTGGATATAAAGGAGGGATCAACGCTAAGTCGCACTCCAAGATATTGGCTGCCGAAGCTTGTCTGCGAGGAGGCTTCAGCTCGCCGGTCCCTTTTGAAAGGAAAAGAGCGACGGGAAAATCTGGCAAAATCTGCCTAATAAAATTCCCTCCACGGGAAAAGGGAAGAAGAGAGAACCGCGACCGGGCAGAGTGCCTTGATCTTTTATAGTCCGTTTACCACTGACTAGAATCCGCAAATTATTACTATCCGAGCGATCGTACGGCAACTAGGTGACAAAGATTCGCCAAAGAGAAACCCAGTCGAAAACATAGAATGAAATTTTTCCGTAGGTGCCTCCCGTTTCGAGAAAAACGAGTTGGAAACTCGCCGAGCTTGCCACCACGCCAGTGGAAACGGCCAGCCATGGTCAGACCATGCGCTAACCGCTCCCTCAGTTTTCAAACTAATTTGCCCCGAGAACGAGGTCTCGTATGTGGAAACTTTATTCCGCACTTCCGATTCATTTTTCCACGATGAATCGCCGCGGGCATGCACAATCGATCTAAATATTTAAAGAACGTAGTTTCTCTTATTTAAAACAATTGTATTAAATTCATCTATCACCGATAAACCCTTCAGGAATGCAGCTAAATTATTGATTTTCATTCAACAGAGGCACTATTAGAAATATGGATCCAGCAAATAAATGTTACACGTTATACTTGGTTTATCTGGCTTATATTGTTTTCATTTATTTCGCTTTGCACTTTAGAGCGTCCTGCGTTCAGAAATTAGTACGTTTCTTAATAGTCTTGTAGAAGTGAACCGGGACAAGTGAATTTTGAAATTCTTTCGGAACCAGAGAGATGTATTTTTCGACATTTTCCGGTGGTTTCGATAAAGACTAGTTTAGGCCATTTTAGGATTAGGCGCCGATCGGATATAATTTAAACAAATACGGCCGCGTCGATATTTCGTGGATCCGGTCCGTCCGGATCGGTCGAACGGCCTGCCGCGTTAATTGCCGGACGTTATGATTATTCGAGGACGTATATCGGCACCATCGACGGCTAATGGCCGCTAGGATTTACATTTATCGACCTTTTACAGAGGATAATCGGCGACGCGAGACCCCCAATTACGCGAACGCTTCGTTTCGTTCGATTGGTCGCGCAGCGCTACACCAGCGCAGCGTTGCATTCGCCTCTCTGCTCATCCGTGATTTTCGTCGGTCGAAATCGCGGAATCGGTTCGCCGTCGTCGTCGTCGTCGTCGTCGTCGTCTGCTCGAGTCGTCGGGTTTTAATTACGAGAGCTGCCCGCTCTAATGCGCCGATTCGATCACGATTACTCGAGTTTCGTTTCCTTCGGAGCTCCCGTAAACGACGTCGCCTGCTCGTAAGACGCTCGATCTCGTAGAAATCTCGTTCCTTTGCTCTTTGTCGATTCAGCGGACCGGCGCCGCGACTACCTTCCACACACTTGCTTCCGGTCCACGGACCTGGTTTTAGATCCTATCGGTCGAAATTGCTTCGTTACATTCGGCAAAAGTGCGGAAACGTGGGTTTCCTCAAATTAATAGTTGGAACAGCGCGAAGAATTTGTTTAGTGCCTTTTTCTCATCGACGATGAGTCATCGAACACGTTCGGGGACACTTGGTCTTTTCTTTAGACTGTTCAGACAGAAGGCTTCTTAAGAAGTTGAAGGAATGAAATTGTCGGCTGTGCCGCATTTTGTTCCGCGCATTCTCGCAAGCGTGCTATCATTTTGGCACACCGGGACCCGCCTCTGCCCATATTTTCTTCTGTATCTTTTATAATTCACGCTCCACGACAGCGATTTCCAGCCTGCTCGTATACAATAGGAGGCACAGCATACGCCATAAATTTTTGCACACGCTCATTCAGAAACGGAGGACAGCATGGCCGAGCTATCGGGAGGAAGGAACGAGGTTTCGAAACAGAAATAACGGGGGATCGTGGTCGATTCTCAGTGGACGGGTCGCGACACAGCGATCGAGTAGGTCTTTCGGACAATGCCTGGGGGTAAAGGCAAGATACGGAGTTTCGAGTTTAATTAGAGTCTCCCGAGCCTGTGGAAACAGTCTAAACGAGCGTGCGAACGACGTTTCGCTTGGAGCGTCTGCGAATGTCCCGCGCAATCTTGGCGAACTGGTCGGCTCGGATGTTAAAGTTTTTAATGGGGGAGAACGGCTTTATCGTCGAACCATTCGAGAGGAAGCGTCGCGACACGAAGGGTCGTGGGTGGTGATGCAAAAGAGGGGGATGGGCGAGCGTAAAGATGTCGCGGAAAATATCCGGCCCTATTTCGCGGCGTTTACCTTCCACCGGAAAAACCGTGTCGCTTAAGAAAATCCCGCTTGGTTCCCGGTTCTGGTCGCTTCTAATACTTTCACGAGGAACCCGTTTTTTCTTCTCTTTCTCACTCTCTCTTTCTCTCTCCCTTTCATCGTCGCGAACGCTCCCAGCAATAATAATGTCGCCTTTATCGCGCGCCGCGCCGGAAAACGTTCGCGAACGGAAGCTAAGGTGCTTAAGGATCACGAGGAATAAAGTAAACGCGTTACGCGATCCGGTAAATACCGAACGTGGAAAAGGGGAAACATTAATTAGTAAACGGAACCCTCCAGGGACAATGAACCCGGGCGAAAAACGCCGCGGGATTCGATCGTGTCGCCACTCTATTCAATTTCGCCCGGCAAAAAATGATTATTTGACCATTATTCCCTTTTTAATCGCGATGCGACGGAAGCTCGGGTTTGCGGAGTCGATTATCATTTAATCGATGTCCCCACCGCTACATCGACAATTGTTTTGAGTGCTGTCCACGCCTCTTTCCCGGATTTTTCAGCGTTTGTTTATTGTATTGCGATCGAGGCTGCTGCATTTTTACAATTTATCAAAAAGGGTAATGTGTTGATAGTTGTTCTGTCGTACATAGAAATGACGATGCTAATTATGTAAAGCACGAGTATAATTGAACTCTTTTTGTTCGGTAACAAAATTATTTTATCGTGGAAAGGAACAGGTTAATTGAAACGGGAATGTCGTGGTTAGTATTGAATGTTTTAATTGATACATTTAACAGGTAATAAGATTAGCGATTCAGAGGGTACGGTTGTAAAGATTTTTCAACAAATGTTTCAATATCGACAAAAATTTTATCCGGGAGTCAGTAATTCACCACGACTAGCGAGCTCTCATAATTTCTCTCAGGATTATTCATTTAAAAGGCGATTTTTAAGCTTCCTTTTGATAGAGCACGGCCATTGGAAATCCTATTACTAGACTGTACTGAATAAAAAGAGTGAAGAGGGAAACCGCAAAGGAATTATCTACCATTTCGAAAATATAAAAATTCTCGGCTAAAATGTTTCACCAGATCAACGATATTAAATCTATTTCATGTGTAATAACCGAAATACGGATATTGCATTTATGACAGAAATGGGTGGATATATTGCCTTCAACTTTTTAAAATGAACACTAAACCTACCAAGCATTAACGGTATCTGGTAAATATTGCCTCATAAAAATGGCAACCAAAATTTATTCAGATTGTCCCTAATTTTCAATGTAATAAATGCTTCGACAAGGAAATTTATTCCACTGTTTCCCATAAATGAATTTTCACACTATCAATAATTGTGAAATATAAAGCCGGTCATTCTGACCGTGGTAGGTTTAGTGTTAACCATAAACATGGTGAACCTACAACTCGCTCCCAGTAACGTAATCTAATAGTTTTGTTTACGATTATTCTATAAAATATAATGTTTAAGCTTTCTTTTGGTGCCGGTAGATAATGTAGTAAGGAGGTCCACTAAAACGAATAAAAAGTCAATCGAATAAATTCTCCGGCATTTGACTTTTAAAGGAGAATTTAACGTTTGCTCGGCGACGACGGAGTTCGTTTTTCGCGCGAAAGGTTGATTTAACTGCGAGTCGTTGTATCAGCGCGTTGCAGTGTCTCGGGGAGATCACTCGCATGAGGAAGGCAGCGGTTGTACGAGTGTCTCGGCGTTAGTTAGCAGTAAATCGCGGGGGCGGAGGCACAGAGAAAAAGAGAGGGTGTGGCGGAACAGGCTACGACTTTATGAGTTAAGCGGCAAAGACGAAGAATCCGTGGGAGGGTTGTTTTCTGTTTAACCAACCGGGGCGTAGGAACGAAAAATGTAGAGACGTCGAGAGCACACCCCCGGAGCCTCGATAAACTTTCAAAGTGTGCCACTTTATCGTTTCGTCTCATTACCGGGAACAATGAAGGAGATTGCGTTTCGCTAACTAAGCTGGAACTCGGAGACCGTCGGCGAAGCGCGCACAGAAGGACGGAGAGAAAAGAAATGCTTTCGCTTTGGCGACGAGCGAAACTCCCAACCTCTCTCTCTCTCTCTCTCTCTCTCTCTCTAACTTTTCTCTGTGAGCACTTTCTCCGTCCGACGACAAGACGAATGGCGTCGGCGCGCCGGCATTGGAAAGCATATACATTGGTAAAAAGTTTCGCCGGTTACTTTTCCCATTTTCGGATGAATCTTTTGCACCATTTCCATCCGGCACGGACGACGAATCCCCCCACCGGCGGAGTTTTATCCAATAAAAGTAAAAGCGGCAAGAATAATTGGTTTTCCGAGCCGATGCACGGTTTGAAAAACGATGGAGCGGGTCTCGTAACCTAGTAAATTAATCGTGTCGGTAGTGGCATCCGAATTTATGGATGACCGCGAGCGTCTGCGGAGGGCGAAGCCTCCGATGGACGGAGACGGAGATAGAAGATGAAGATAAAGAGAGAGAGAGGTTGGGTTAGGGGTCAAAGCCCGTTCCGAAGCGGACAGGCTGCCGCTCGAAGATAGACCACGTCCAAGGAAGTCGGGAGAGAGGAGAGTCGTATGGATTAGCGGCCACGAAGGATCGGGGCTCTGTTTGTCGTGGCCGGCCACCGAAAATCCCGTCAACTCCAAAGTCGACCCTCGTTCCATCGATGACACGTCCAATCTTTCGACTCTCTAACAAGACTCTCGGCCCCAGGAACGCGCCGGAAAGAACTCTCCCGGAGCGGGAGAGCGAGGGCCGACTTTGCGCAAGCTTTCAGAAATTGAATCTCTGTCGGCTGAAATTGCTTTTGCATTTTAAACGAAAAATGAGAAAGAGCAGCGAAACACATTGGAACGCGATCTCCCCGCTACGATATCGACGACGACGACGAAGAGGAAGAAGAAGAAGAAGAAGAAGAAGAAGAAAAAGACGATGGTATTCCTACTGAGCGAGATATAATATAGTAACTCGAAAGAAATCGTTGGAGGGAATATAGAGAACGTACCCCTCACTTCGTTAAAGCAAGTCTAGGGGATTACGCCAATGTGTGGCGTGCTGGTAGCAGTTGGCGTGACTTCCGGCGAAGGCGCTGAGCCCCGGAAACCAATCGTAGTCTCCGCCAGACCGAATCATCCGCGTTTCTGCGATCGAGCGATTCCTTATCCGCACCGTTTCCGTAGACATTCGTTAGCGGTTCGTCGGAAACCGTGACGAAACTTTCCGACCGTCACTCGTATCGGCGCCGGGGACGCTTTAATTAAATCCTTGCGAGCCAGTGATCGGGGAATATTAGACGATCGTTACCCAAGAAAGAATGTGACTTTTGTTGCAAGCCGGGGCGGTCTGTGGGGTGAAGCATGGTCAAATTGACACGAACTGGTGTTCTCGGACGTCCAGACGATGCGTGCAAATGTATTTTATAAGAAGTCGGGCTCTAAGAATCTTGGAATAGATTGAAAAGATTGAAGAAACGGCTATAGCAACTTCAGGTCACTCGAACAGTATGAAACCACCGCGAATTGAAATTCCTGAACTGCTACACGAGCAAACGTGTTCTACAGTTCATTCCGGGGCAGTTGATGTCCTAGAATCACAGAATGGGTCATAAAAGTAATATTCAAGCATTGCGAGATCTTCGTCAAACAGAATGAAACCATGTCAAATTGAAGTACTTGGACTGGTACACATCCGGGGCAAACATATTTTTAGTTATTTCCAAGCTGCCCAAGAATCTCAGAATGGACCATAAAGGTCAACAGTGAAGCATGTCAACGACTATTGGCACTGCAAGCTCCTTAATCGGCATCTGCACATCACGTATAGTCGTCTCGTCCAGTAATTTTCAAGTGGTCGGTAAACACGAATTCCAGAATGATGTATCAAAGCAATATCAATGTTCAAAAATGTTCGTCACGGCAGGCAGCTGGAACACGATCAAGAATTACGAACTACTAATCAGTCGATAGCTAGGAATTTCGAAACAGTACTGATAAGTTTCAGACTCGATCCTAACATCCTGATATCGCTGGCAACATGCTACAGTCAACGCAAACCCAATCATTCTTGGTCCCAAGCAAAGCAAACACTCAGACCAGACAGAACCCGATCGATTTTCGAACAGTCAACATCACAGGCTCACAAATGACTCTTGCCGTGTTAATCAAACTGGAACAGCGTTGCCGGTGTCCGCGACTCAAATGTAATCAAACACTATCTCGACATCTCTCGGCGATATTAATTTCTGAGGCGAACGGACTATCGGTCGCAAGGGGACGACTACGAAGCAGCGGTTGCGCGGTAACAGTTGCGTTCAAGAATGCAAACAATGCTATCTTTTCGGGGTAGCTGAGTCCATTGAGGATCGGCAGAGAGGCGGGGAGGGGGGGGAGTGGGAGAATATGGTCGCACAGGCCATTCTGGTCGAAGGGGACACGCGAACGAAACGGTGGTGGGGGATTGTGAAAGAAGAAACGCAAGGACGGACGGACAGGGCAAAAGACAAAAGCGGAGACGAAAGCACCAAGATTCCGAGGGTGGATTATCGGTTTTGTTGGTAACGGGGCCGCAGGGATTCAGTGGAACCCGGTGGGAACCAGAGGGGCTTGGGGGACCGGGGAGGGCCGTCATCGAGTATCGATATTTGCAATTCCACGAGCCTAGGCATCGTCGGAGCCGATGCAAAAATCAATGGACCAATAACCGAGGATGGTGGCCGTCTAGTTGCTGGTTACGTATAGACGGTGCACTCTCGGCGGTGTATGCGCCCCGCGTATTTCAGTTTGTACTGCTCGTTAACCCCCGCACTCGAAAACCTCTTTCCAGACCAACAACTTGGAAAGAGATGGTTACAGTGAAAAACTAGCCGGTGAAAAAGCAACCCCTTTTTTCGTGGGTTGCCTCGATAGATGGGAACACGAGGACGCCGTTCAACCGCGGAGTTACCCGAACCGGGTGAGCGAGAGAGGAAGAGAGAGAGAGAGAGGCAACCTATTATCCCAAGTTCATCTGTCGTCGGTCAAAGTAACGATTCCATCGCGAACCAGCGACGTGTCGACGAAAAAATCCACTACATTTCGGTGTCTTTGCGACGAAGATACACGACAAACGGAATTCTCGTTTACGCGAAATTTGCTACAGCCTGTGCGCAACGGTGTTTTGTTATTGTCGGTTGATTTCGAATAAACAGAGAATATCAATGTTGCGAGGAATGGTGCAATTACACGTGCACGATCGTTTGTTGTCCTTCTACGAACCGTAATTCACCCGCCGAAGCACGATATGTGATTTTTCTGCAGTATTTTCTCAGGAGGCGCGCTTCCGCTGCTTTTTTACGCTAATAGCCACTGTTGTAGCAGGACAAATAATAGAATATTTACAAATACAGTCCCGCCAATATGCAACAATAGATGTCCCAGCGAATCTTAAATCGTTCGTTTTATTTCAGCTTAAATATTATATTAAATGTATTTGGACGGCTCGCTGTCAGAACGATCTCACGAATCGTTTTCCCTTTCATTCTCTGTTTAAGGATGGGAAAAGTGAATAAAATTATCTCATGAATATCGTGTAGAATGTATTTTTACGGTTACCTTTCGACATTCAACGTACCCTACTGAACGTCACTGCTGAATCTGTCTAATTATATATTAATACGTTAAATATCCGCTCGGCGATCACAAAGCGATCGTATCGGAAATTTATTTAATTAATCTAAAATTGAGAAGTTAACAGTCGAACAACGAACCACTGACAATGGCTAATTGTCCGAATCATTTCATTGAGTTGAGAGCAACGCAACAGTGTTCTTCTGTATATTATAGACCTCCGACAGCGGAGTCTGGGTCTATTTCGACCGAGAGTATCAAAACCATCGGTGACTCAGTTTATGGCGAATTATTATATGAACGACAATAGATAGATCGGTGAGTCTAGAAGGAGAACCTCCAAAAATATGATTTAAAATAGAAATACTACGTGTATAGTTACAAGCAAATTGCGAATTTTTATGCAAAGTAAAAATTTTCCAAGACAATTGTGAGGAACAGAAATCAAATGAAAATGTACTTTCTCTGTTAATAACTTTAACGAGCCAACAATGACGTAAGAGTGCTCTTAAATTCCTCGAATATCTTCACATTTCTACGTTCGGCCGATTCGGTTTTCTCACAATTGCATAAAATCCGCAGTCCAGTTATAAGGCAAGGGATTAAAAGTACATTATTGGCTTGAAATTAGGGGACGGCTTTCCCGATTTTCCCGCACGAATCCACCAATCCTTGTAAAAGCCGGCGGTCAAAAAGCCGGCGCTCGTGATTTCGCGAAAAGTCTAGCTATCGTCGTTTCGTCAGCGTAGACCGCCAAGCTGGGCGCGCGATTCGCATGCGAATTTCATTCGGTAATTGGCCGGCACAATGACGAGAGTAAATCTGGCCGGGGCGGCGGCGCGTCGGTAAAATGAAAAATTGAATAACAGGACGGAAGTGGCGCCGGTATTACCGCGATACGGGCTGGATTTTCGAGAGCAACTGGTCGACGGGAGCGTCGACAGATCCCTCTCGTAAACCTATAACCATTTTTCCAACCGTGGGAGAGAAGAGAGAGAGACTGCGACGACGGATAAAATGAGAGAGCGAGCAAGAGCGAGGAAGAGCGAGCGAGAGAGAACGCGGGGGGATTAAAATTCAAAGGGTTCTCGCGTTCTCGAGATCGCTTGAAATTTACGAAGTTTCGCGCCGAGCCTCAACTTTTCCACGATAGATACTCCCTCTCTCGAGGTGGTGAGAAGTGGATTGAAGGGGTGCGATAACGTTCGACTCGAGCCCGGCGAGCACGGAGCGGGCTTAGTCCGAATCGTTGGAACGAGTTCGAAGGTCCGGTTAAACGGGAAACTTTGAACGAGCCTCGACGAGCCTGAAAGGCCAGGGAAATAGAGCGACAGAGAGAAACATCGGAAGAGAGTGATCCAGAGAGAAAGAAAAAGAGCGACAGAGAAATCTAGAGAGAGAGAAAGAGAGATGGAGAGAGCGAGCGACAGAAAAATCTAGAAAGCGAGAGTGGGAAAGAGATATCTACAGACTGGCAGAGAAGGAGAGGGGCCGGTGGTGGCCGCGAGAAGAAACGTCGCCGGCAATTGAAAATTTTCGACAAGAGCGTCGGGACGAGATAGCCGCGACCGTCGCCCGTCCACTCGGACAGAAAATCGTCGGACGAACGGAAGAGACGCCGAGCGTCGCGTCGAGTCGCGTCGGCCAACTTCTTTCTCCTTTCCCTCGCAAAAACAGTTCAACCCGCCTGCCTCGCTCGGCTTGCTCGGCTTGCTCTCGCTGCTCGCTCGCCTTTTCTCTCGATTTGCTTTCGGAGAAACCAATTCTCCGCGAGCCTTCGCCCCCGTCGTCGTCGTCGTCTTTCTTGACGTTCTCCGTCGGTGACGGGGGCGGAAAGAAAAGCAACGGAACTGCGGGTGGCGAGAGAGCGATACGTCGTCGCATCGGAACCATCGTTGCTCGAAGAGGATAAGGCAACGAATATAAAATGAAACGGAAAAGCCAACGGACCGACGGAGCAATTCGGAAATTAAAGTCACCGAAACCTTTGCGCGACGATTGGAAGCGAGCCCGTAAAAAAGTTCGCTCGATATCTGGCACGATTTTGCGGCCGACCGACGCGACGGTACGGAGAGGCTCGTCGATCTATCATTTCGGAATAAATCAATCGGTAACGAAGCCAGACGGGGAACAAACTCCGCGGAAATGAGGAAGGTAAAGGAACAATCGCGGCCTCGTCGAGCGGAATCGTCTTTCGTCTTTCGTTTCTGCGGTTTCGATGTGGGCTCGGAATAACACACTCGGGGCCGGGAACTTGAATTTAGCTGTTCGTTTAACGAAATATCGATTTTTTCCTGCCAGTACTTTTTTTTGTTGATTTTTCTAGACGTACGAATCAATTTGTAGCTGTCACAGTTGACCAATTGTCGGTTTACTATGAATGCGAATCTTTGGACCGTGATCGAGATTCTTTAATAGACGGATTTTCTGCGTTTATAGGAAAAATGGGTGAATACAATTTTGAACAGTGGGAAGATTAAAAGCATTTACGAATAACATTTCTTACAACTGAATACTACCACCACCTGTCAAATGGTTTGCATTACGTATTTTATCTTACAATTATTGCAATTATAAAAATCTTTTGTTTTCTGTAAATATACAGGGTGTTCGACTACAGGTGGGAGAAAATTTAAGGGGTGGTTCTCCAAGACAATGTAAGAATAAAAAATTGCACTTTTGGCTTCATTTTTTAGTTATTATCAATTTAAAATCCGCCTAAAATGTAGCAACCCGACCAACAGAGGTGTACGTTGCTTATGTCACAAAGGCGTGCGACTGTCACGTATCAAAGGGGGTCCTCGGTCGCACCCAATGCTTAGGCTTTGACGTCACACACTTTAGCCAATAAATCCGCTAGAACAGAAATGCGTGTGGAATGACCCAATCGGACGGTTTACACCTGCATTTCTGCCGAATTTCTGCCCAGTGACTTCTTGCGAGGCACGCGGAGTATCTGTCACTTGATACGTGACTGTCGCGCGCTTCTATGACGTAAGCAATATATACCTTTGCTCGTCGGGTTGCCGCATCTTAAGCAAAATTTTAATTGTTAATAACTAAAAAATTAAGCCGAAATCACAATTTGTTTACTCTTCATTTTCGTAGTATATTATCTTGGAGAACCACTCCTTAAATTTTCTCTCACCTGTAGTCGAACACCCTGTAGAACAAACGTTTAAGAATGAACGTGCTATAGGAATGATTTTCTAGCGAAGGAATTACTTTTCTTCTTCTCAATGCACTGTTTAACTCACTTAACCTCTCGCTCGACGGTTTAATCAATCGAATTAGTAAATCATCTAGAAGAAGGTTCACAGGGTAATAATGTATTTTTCACATTTGACTAATCGTGAGATAATAAGACTCTTCTGGTTAAGAACTGCGATTCCCTCTCTCTCTCTGTGTGAGTGTGTGTTTCTTAAAAGCTGGAACAAGTTTCAGTACCGAGTTACTTTGTGCCGCGGAGACAGTGAAATGAATGAATGAAACATTCATGCAAGCGGTGAATGAGGAAGCACGATGCTGAAATATTTGTAGCGACTTAATAAATGAACACGCATAATGTGCTCCTAATTCTGTCGGACAAGTACAAATCTGTTACTGTCATATCGCTGTCCGAACATCTGATGAATTTCACATATTTTTCCGGGACGGTAACGAAAGTTACGGTATCCATAATTGGTACATACTTGTAGCCACCTTTCCGCTGTCTGAAACTATCGATTAAAATTCAGGACGTTCGTCGTGCGGTTTTTTATAAATCTGCGAATGGAGACCTTCATCTGGGAAGCTATTTAAACGGAACATCATCGTTGGCTTTTTCCCAAAGTTGACAGCTTTAATAACGGTTAGGTAAAATCGGACCAAGTTTTTTTTTCAATCCTTACGGTTACCACTGTCTCCTCTGTCAGGACCGTAAATCCGCGGACCCCTTTTAAAAAATGTCGCGTCGTTCGAAATCAGGAATTTCGGAAACAGTTTTCTTCTCTGCGGCTCGGCGAACTTTCTCCGGTGAAGGAAGTCAAAGTTTCGAAAATATTGACTGGATTCTGGTCGAGACGATGGCGATGGATGCTCCGAGAGCGCAGTATAAAGGGAAAAGCAATCGGTTCGCCGAGGAAACTGTGGGACAGCGTCAGGAAACTTAGTTCCGAGAAAAACGCGTTTAAAGTTTGTCGCTCCTTCTCGAGGCATTCGAACCGCCGCCGCCGCCGCGCCGCACAGCTTCCCCGATCCATTCAATTTCGAAAAATCACTTAAGCAGACGACGTATTCCGCGAGCATCGGAGAATACGAGAAAGAGAATTAGAAAAGGAAGACGACAAGGAAAACGAGTCCTCGAGAACCAGAATACACAGAGCCCGAAGACATCGTCCCACGGGTTCGTGAGGGTTCGACTAACGTCCGATGCAGGCTTGTTCGGTCGGTCGCGTGACGTATTAGCCGCATATCGGCCGCATTTCTATACAAAACGGGGCAACGTGGATGCTCGCCGCAACGTCGAACCGATCGTGAATGGCTTTCGTATCTGTTACGCGCACCGTTGCACCGTTGTGTTCCGCCGCAGGTAAAAAAAGGGTACGTCGGTTGTAATCGCTTAACGAGCAGACAGTGGATATTTCAGCGTTGGCCCACGAAATCATTCTCGAGCCGGGTATGTATATCCCTCCCCTCGTACTCCCTTTTTTCGGCTTTTCTCTCCCTCTTTCTCTCTTTCCCCTTGCCCCGTTCTCTGTGTGCCGTCGATGCATCCGCATCCCGCTTTCATTCCGGCATCCGATATCTGGTCGTTGCCCCGTTTTCCATGGATTTCTGCCGCGCCCAGCCCCCAGTCCTTTCTCCCCCTCTTCATCTCTCTCTCTCTCTTTTTCTCTCTCTCGTTTCCTCCTGTCTCGTCTCCGCCTCGCGTGGAATCCACGCCTGTATCGGTCTTTTCGTGCGAGCACCACCGACAGTTTTTTCCCCGGCGGCTACGAGATACCCGCCACCCGGTGTTGCAGCGAACCAAGGAAACCGGGGGACCGAGTATCGAGCCGGAAGAACGGCAATTAGTTTGTTAAACGAGTCGTTTTCGTCGCGTACCCGACATCGCGACCATCCCAACCGTTATCCGATTCCACCCGCTTCAACCCTCCACCAGCGAGAATTTTTTTAAATCGTGAAACAGCTTCCGTATTTTTATTTTGTAAGAAAATCCGCAGTCTATTAACAACGTATATATTTATCAGGCTCTATTCAGAATCTTCATCACGAGTCTGACTCGACCGAATCATATCACCCACGTAGGACTGAGAGTGGCAGCAGACATGTTGAAGAGCACACTGCGAAACAGCGACGAATTCAGTGAAACATCGTGAAACTTCTTCGCCCAGTTGCGAAAATCTCGGCGATACAACTGAACGAGCAGGGGAACAGCAGCAGAGCGACCAGCAGCGATGAATAACAATACGTAAATCATTGTTGTGGTTGTTTTGTTGTCGGTGGTTTGTCGAAATGGCGAAGCGATGAAGTTCGAGGGCGAAAGAAGAAGCAGGCCGGGATCGGAGAGTGGATCGACTTAGACCAGGCTCCGAATACGATGGGAATAAACCGGGGCTCGTTAACGAGTTCTTTGAGTCGTTGAAACGGGTGTAAGCAGAGGCGACTAACGCTCATTAATTACGGCACGGTAACGAGATAACTTTTTCGTTTCGAGTTTCGTTAGGGAAACGTTAGCGATGCTCTCGACCTGTGGATACCGAGAAAGAAAGGAAGAAAGAGAGGAGAAGTGGACCGAGAAGAGACACGCGAGAGAGAGAGAGAGAGAGAGAGAGAGAGAGAGAGAGAGAAGCCATTGGAATTACCGTAGGAAATGTGTCCGATCTCGGTTTCCGCGCGGCCGATTTTCGATCTTCGACGCGGAAAAGAGGAAGCGGAAAAAGCGTGATATTCGCTGCGCGATAGACAGCGGTGGCTTGCAGAAACGCGGTTGGCACGTTTGCTTGTAGCCGCGGGGAATTCCATTAGACGCTTCCCGTCTAAAACGTTCCACGGTCCTCTTCCATACGATAGACGAGGGTCCGAGGGGGTCTGAAGGGGCTCGAAGGGGTTAGGGGGGGGGGAGAGAACGCGAGAAGATGAAACGGAGAAAAAGTGTCGGAGAGGCCAGTGCCGAAGGTTCCTCCAGGGCCCCGGGTACATAACGTAAAAATTTAAGACTATTAGGTCAGCCGTAGCAGCTACCTTAACAATGCTGACACAGGTATTTAGCCTGGGGGCCGGTGCTGTATCTTTTCTTTGGCCGCGATGAAACATATCAGTCCAGCAGAGAGAGAGGAACTTCGAGGAATAGAGAAAGAGAGAGAGAGAGCGATACGGAACGGAAGACGAAAGATTCGCCGAGAATGCGGTGAGCAGGCAGAACTTGCGGAAAAGCCGCACGGTAAAATAAGAATTTCAAATCCAATTTTCCGAGGCGTATTTAATAGCCGGCCGTCTCTCCTCGCCCGTCGTCGGTCGACGCTTTTCCTCCCACGCTATCATCTCGGATACTCTCCTTCGTCGACGGTTACGCCGATCGAAACGATACGTTCCGATTAAGTCGGCGAGATACGTCCGAATTCAGGCGATCGGGATTGCTCGGCGGGAGTCGTGGCCATGGACAAAATTCGTTGGTCTGTGACTTGGGCATTGTTAACCCTTTGCACTCGAACCTATTTTAACTCCAGAACCCATATTATCCAAAGACATTTTTCTGCATTTGATGCATACGAAATCGAACACTTGCGGACTTTGTACACTTACAAAACAGTAAAGACATTTAAAGAATTCAAAAACACCATTACTTTCAACTCCATAAAACGATTAAAAATAGGACTGAATGTCCACAACGGATCCTGCGACTTGCAATTAATCCAAAATATAATGTTTACTTTCCATAAAAATCCGCAGTCTAGATTAATATTGTACGAAAATTCACAGATTGGTGATTATAATGGGCAGAGATGTCCGGTGCAGCTTTCCGACGAAAAAGTTGAGCAGGGCGTTCCAGAGCCGAGAATCGGGCGTGTAAGCGGCATTAACGAGGCGGAAGGAAGGCAGCGGCGCCCGATGTTCGCCTTATCTACCGAAATTTCAGAAAAGTACGAGGATTCCTCGCAGCTACTTTTCACCAAGCAAAGACGACGCGGGGATGGCGAAAGAGCGGTAGGAGTTAGGTGTGCGAAAAGGGTGTCGAGGCCCGTGGCGCCGGTTGGCACCGGAATTCCGGCGGAATTCGCAAAGAAATTCGCGCTCGCGGCCTCTGCTACGCTCGTTTGTCTGAAAACGGTGCGCGCGGACCGGCCATAAGGAGAGCCGTAATTCAGGCGACATTCCGCGTTAAGGGTGTCTACCCGAACCGAGTCCCCCGTCTCTTTCTCTTTCTATTTCCGGTGGCTCACCCCATCTGCACGCCCCCTCTCCTCTCCGCCACACTGTTATACCCTATCTATGCCGTGAAAGTCAGAGTTTCATTCCTGGCTCTTCGATCTCGTTCTCGCTCGGCTCGTAATACCGCGAGTAACAGCCGAGAAAAAGTGGAAACGAAAGAACAGCGAACGCGAACCGGCGCGGCGAGCGGAGCGGTCCCCCATTTTTATCGACGACACGCACTTTCCACCGCTGCAAATTACCGGAAACCGCGCCCAACTCGAACTTTAATCGCACTCGAGCGCCCAATAACCCGCCGATACTCGTGTCCAGATAATTCTCCCTGAAAGACGGGCCCCGCGACCTTTACCGGCTGCTCCTGTCCATGCAAATGGCTCTTGTACGCTGTCAGCGATATTCCTCGCTTCTCAATATGTTTCATTCTTAAATTGACAAATTTCTTGGAATTAATGTAGTGTAGCAGTTCTGAAAATATTATTTAGAAGAATGTTCGGTCAAAAGTAGACCGAACGTGAGATATAAACACGGTCCCAGGATTTTGGGTGTCATCGGACACCAATTCGAGACTCCTCGCGAGCGAGCCCATTGAAAGGGCAATCGTATCATACAAATAGTTTAGTTCTTTATCGCTTCCCATATCCTGCGCACCCAATTCATCATACAAGCTAAACACAGTTTCACCAAAACGCATCCCTACTCCGACGACCAAACTGCACCACCCACTCACCAATTAGAAATCCTTTAGTCACCCCATACAGTTAAAAATAGCCAATTAGAAAAGAGTCCGAGCTGACTTAAGACATAACACGACAGCAAGAAGATAGATCTCGAAAGGTTCTCGAACCATACACAACACGCATTCTTACACTAGAACACAAAAATCGCTCGTATCGAAAACACGTCTATCTATCTCGACTCAAACCTAAACCTTGTACGGTGTTAAGTTTGAAATATATATTGAAGTTGTTGTTACTCCAAAACGATTTACGACCCGCGAAGTCCGGCATACGAACTTGCGATATTTCGGAAGCTTCAAAGAAGATTATTCGGCTTCTGTTGCATACAGCAAAGTCACTAAAAAGTCTAATTATAGTAGCTTGCGATTGGTGATGAGAAATTTTTCCACAAAACTGCGCAGTCTAGTTATTAGATAAACTGTTTTGATATTGTGCGACTTACGAGCATCGGTGTGGCAGTCACGGTATGAAAATGGGAAATTGTCGCTTGTTAAATTGACAAGTAAAATTGGTACGCTGAAACGAAGTAAATGGAAATTATTTGCGACTCGACCGGATGATTTCTTTCGCTAGGTGAAAATTTCCGGATTAATTCCGCGTATTTCGGGCCACGACGGCGCAGAAACTGTTCCGGGGGAATACGTAACGAGGGAAGACGGGCCCGGGGCTCGATCCCGTCGCTCTCAGACAGGGAACGAATCGGACGCGATCGAAAAATCGTTAATCGAGCGCGACGAGCAGGTACGCGCGGACTGCTCGGCAGCGCAGAAGAAAAATCGTAGCGATTTTCCTGCTGCAGATTCGTTACCCGTTCCAATTAGCTCCGATTCTCCGGCTCGAGACTTGAATCAATTTCGCGGAACAGTAGGTCACAGATGCCACCAATTACGTTCTGCCGATGGCGCGGCGTCCTTCTCCGACTACTACTACTCTCGGGTTGCCTCTCCGTGTCGGCCACGTCGTGTTCAGGAACCGGGGGCTAAATGATTTTTCTCCTCTCTCTCCCGAGAGAGGGTCGGAACGCTGAGACCGGTCGAGCGGAGGAAAGCCATTTGACGACTTTACTCCAATAATTGTCGCGAGGGGTCTGCGAGTATTACGACCCAACTACTCGACCATTTCGCCCAGTTTCTTTGGCCCTGCACTTTCCTTCTTGATTTTTATTTTTCCCTGGACCCTCTCTTCCTCTCTGTGCGCGCGGGGGCGTTCTTTTTTTTTCGTTTTTGTAGTAACCGGTAATAATTTCTCGATTCGATAAATCTGATACGATACTGCACTACTACCGTTGCCATACGCCCGGCGCTCGCGATCGCGTCGCGTTTCACGACTCGTTGCACCGAATATCGACGCTAATAGAAAACGTTTCGCGGTGTTTTCGCGGCCGGTCAGTTTTACGATCGCCAGCAAATCTGCTCTCTCTCTCTCTCTCTCTCTCTCTCTCTCTCTCTCATCGCTGTGTCCAACTTCAAACATCCCAGCGGTTAATCGGACGCTGTGTTTCTCAAGCCAGGGTTCCCGGGTCCCAGAGAGAGCAAGAGAGAGCAAGAGAGAGAGAGAGAGAGCAGCTCTCAGCCGCCTCTATGCGCGCCAGAGATCCAGACAAAAGTTTCGTCATTAGTCTTCGAAGTCGTTGCGCGACTAACGAAGTTATGCCCTTATACCTCGGGGCTATTAATATCGTTAGACGTCGGATGTTGGCTCTTCTTGTCATTAATTATACCGCGTTCGACCAGTCTTTCTGCTGGTTCTTCACCTTGTTCTGGACTCGCCGACGACGTACGACCGACGCGAATAGATAATGGATCATTTTAAGCGAGGCCGACACGCGCGCTCCGTGAAGCTAATGCACACACCTACACACACACACCGCATCCCCGCAATCCTCTTTGCTCTGTTGCGGATCGAACGTGCGTTTCGAGGCTCGTGAGGGTTCCAGACATGGAACAGGTAGTCAGTTGGATTTATATTTTTATTCTGTTGCGCGCTGGCTTGTCGAGGTGCTGCGCCTACAGGAACGCTGGGCTTACCTTGCTAAGAATCTTTCCGTACTTCATCTTTGTATTCCTGAGAATGTCTTGAGGTGCTTCGCCTTTGCATTCCTCAGAATCTTGGTGTACTTCGCGTTCCGGGGAATCTTGGTACTTCACTTTTGCATTGTTAATGCGCCTTTGATGTTGTTGTCCTTCCCGTGCTTGACAGCCTTGGTGGTAGTGCAATTGTTGTTTACTTCCTAACTTTCTTGGATTTGCTCTCCTTTGCATTCGTGGGACCATAGTTGTTAGAGCTCGTTGTATTTCCAACATTCTTGTTGTTGTAGTCGTTTGCATTCCAGATATCCTTGTCCTTCCTCGTAGCCCTGTGCATTGTTGATAATTTTATTATGGATGGACCATGGAATAATAGCTGGTTTTGTGTTTCCCCCGATTGACCTTCGAATGATGGCTAATTTTGTTCTTAATCACCTTGCAATAACCTTTACAAACAGCTTTGAAAGGTCCTTCAGCGTCAACCCTTGGGATGTCCAAGAATCCATTAACCAATTGAAAGAATTCCGCGGTCACCCATCCCACGGTACCGCAGGATGTACGTCGCTTAACCTGAAGTGCCACCTGACTGAACACCATCTCAAAGTACCCACAGTCCACCACTGTAGGATCATAACTTTCCCTATACCTAGAACAAGCATCGTCCTGAGAAACTTCTCTCAGAAACAATTTACTAACATTTTAGCCTTACTATTCGACTCATCCACCAGCCGGCTCTCTTTCTCTCAAATTATTTAGAAGACGGCGCAGACAAAAATTTAATCGCTCGGGCTCAGTAACGTTTCCTCTCATTTACACGTTTCTCTCATATTTCGAATGCATGTTCCCTCGACGTTTTTTTTCCTCTTTCCCAGGCGATGTCCAGAAAGTTTCCAAGCGGAGCCAACGGTTCGACCAGAATCGCATTAAACTCACGAAACCGCAACGTTCGAGTTTCTATCTCGCGGAATCCGAAAGACCCGGCTCTGAAACGACGGTGTCTCGCGAGAACGTTTCCGCGCCGAGCGAATCGCGATAGTTTTGCCTGGAACCTATCCAAAAACCGGCAAGAGCTCGCCGCCTAGCCGTGGTTACCTTGAAATCCTTTTTTCCTTTCGTTTTTCCGTCGAGCCGCACGTTGCCGCCGTGCCGTGGCAAATATAGAACGAGCGATAAATTCCGTCGGTCGGGCGCAGTCATTAGCTGCGGGGGCTGAAACGGTTGCATCGTCGGCAACCTCCGGCCATATATAACCAAATGAAAACGCTGCCAAATAAGCTGATTAAAAAGTCTATTTTCGACGGCCGGCCTTCCTCGAGAATTGTTCTCCTTCCAGCCGCTCTCTGCTCGTTGAAAAATGAACCGCCCGTACACATTCTGTCAACCCGTCTCAACGAATCTCCTTGGAATTATTTAACACTTCGCACTCTCCCCTCTAAGCCACCAATAGAAATTATTAGATCATAATTGAACAGAGTATTCCTAAATTCCTAAATGTCTTCGTATTTAGATTCGCAATAGATTCCTGAATCATTAATTCAAGTCTTTACGCGAAATAAAAATGTTCTGCATTAATTACAACAGATGGGCGCCATATACACGCTAAACCTACCGGTCACAAAACCGGTTCCATATTTTTTATTTTACAATTATTGAAACTACAAAGATTTGTTGGTGCGAACTTACTAAATAATTATACAGTGAATTCTCGATATATGTCAACAACACGGGTCTTGCCAGCGTCATGTATCGTCCAGGAGACATAGCCGAGCCGTGTTACGTTTACACTCCTCGGCGTCCGAGGCCTCTCGTGATTCGTGGCCCCTCACGGGGTATATCCCGCGGTAGTATATATGATTAATTTAGTGTTAATTCTTCCTGTTAATTCTTAATAATTTTAATACATTGAAAATAGTGTGTCCTTATTCTTCAATTTTTTAAATCGCACCGACCTAGTTTTACTATAAATGCATGAAATCCGCAGTCCAGTCGTATGTAACGAAAATACTTTTGATCAGACGAAACCTCCTTCAAAGTGTTAATCCATCCAGCTTATTGTACTTCGCTATACTCTTCCGGGATACATTCTGGAGCAAGATCAGTCCCGTTGCAAGGTCTCCGAGCTCGATATCAGCCCTTTGGCCCGACTTTCAGATTTCCAGCAAACTCTCTAAACACTTTACCGAGTTGCGGCAAGTTCGACACGTTTCTTCGTAATTTCCATGATATTTGTTTCGAAGCAACTTCGTCGAGGGGAAACCTCTCTCTCTCTCTCTCTCTCTCTCTCACACACACATATTCCTCTTTCCTCGTCCTTTCTTCTCGCGGTTCGTTCTATCGGGCTGGTTCTATCCGTCATTGTGTCCCTGTATCGTTGCGGGAAACGGATCGCGGATCCGGGCTTGTTGGATTCTCAAAGAACATTCTCCGTGAAAACTCTCGAGACGCATTAGCGCGTCGCTTTCGGGTGCTCGGCGAATAAAAAACCCCGTGACTTCGAATGCAAGTCGCTCCCTTTTCAGTGCACTCGAGGGCTCGGTGCATAGCTGCTCGGCTCGATCGCTCGAGCCGAAGCGAAGCGTATTCCCCGCGCGCGCGGCCGTGTTTACGGCCGCTTGAAAACTGCGAGAGCCTCGATTATGTGAGCGCCACCTCTTCCGAGAGGCAACTGTTTCGACGACAGAGCGCTGTCTGGATCAAAGCTTTGTAGCCGCCCGAATCCCCGGGAAAGGAAGAATGGCTCGGGTACACGCCGGGGATAAAGAAACGTCGAGAGACTCTGGCCCCAGCTCGGAAGAGAGAAAGAGAGAGAGAGAGAGAGGGGGGAGGGAGAGGCGCAAAGCCACGCGAACGTCTATGATAAATTTTCCATGGAGCAAACGATAAGTCTCTCGCCTACGTGACTGTCAGCCACGGCAACGGGATGCAACGCGGTAATCCCTCGGTCCAGGGTCAGCTCAGTTCCCGTTTCGGCCCGGAGGAGGATCAACCAACCCTTTACCGTGACGGGACGAACCCCGTCGAGGCTACTTCGTTATGCGAGACACAAGTGTGAAAATTATCGGGCACTAGTGGAATTTGAATCGCTTTTTAAATTCGACGGTGATTTCGCGCTCGGGGGACCGTCCTGTTTTTAGAACGGAAGCTAATGTAATTGCAGATGGACTCTAATTCGATTCATACTGGCACCTTTCATCGAAGATTCACGAGCGAAAATTCTCAGGGAACGTGACTATTTTTGAACGACACTGGGGACACCGCTCCTCTGGATTTGCTGTTTGGTTTCGGTGACTCTGGAAGGCGTGGGGAATTTAATTATACAGTTTAACCAGTGCTAATTGTGTCTAGGTTCTAGTTTGGTATGCAATTTTGGTATGCGGTCCCCCGTTTCTGAGAGAAGGAATTATTTATCCAGATTTGTAAATGAATTCTTGAATTAATGTGTTGAGTGTAGCAGACTTAATTAAGATAAGGGAATTCTTTCAGGCTGCGGTATAGACACTCAAACTGTTAATCACAGGTTTATGAATGAGAATTGTTAATGAGTATCAATGTTTTTGGATGTGGTTCAAACTCACTTCTGAGGCTTGCCATGAAGCATTTGGTTCTTGTACAACTGGAAGACCTGGTGATAATACGATTTATTGACTGGTGATACTGACATGGTTTTAACTGGATGCAGAGGAATGGATATACTCCAAGATTCATGACTGCAAATCGTCGGAGATCGCGACTATTTTTGGACGAAGTTGACACTCACTTCCGAAAGGATTGATTCTCTACATCGAAACGATCTTCGATTTAAAATTTATCGAGTGGTAACAATTAGAGAATGTCAGCGACCGTCACTATTTGTGGGCGAAATTAAAGCCCTCTTTTGCAGCTAACAAGGGAATCCTCGATTTTTAAAACTGGACTTTCAATAACAATTTTATTGCGTGGTAATACTGCTCGTATACATCGGCGTTTATAATTGTGTTACGCAATCGAACGTAAAAATGAGTTTGAACGCATGAAAGATAAAATATATTCCGCTTGAAAAATGAAGTCAATTATCCCGGCAAGCTCGCAAAGGTGACTATAATAAAATAGTATCTCGTTAAAAAGTTAATTACTAATTTTTACTCGAGAGGTGTCCAACAATGCGTTCATTATCCGACTATTGCTTTAAACAATTTTTAACGTTCGCTGATAGTAATTTTATTAATGTTTTATTCTGCATGTACGCCGTTGCTCGAGCTTTGTAATATATTTTTTTCTTTTTTGAGGGAAACACTGTTGAATAAACCATGAAATGAAAAGCGTCAATCGCTAACAATACCCCTTGCCTTTTGTACTCGAAGTGAAGCATAAAATCTCTATTGTTCGAACAATTACGAGCAACAGTTATAAAATAAAATAAATGCATTTACATCTACTAAAAAAGATTCCCACGAATTTTCCAAAGATTTACTAACATTGAATTAAACTTTTCAGACCAAATATCAACCATTCTCCTCGCTCCCAGAGGTAATTCCGGGTCGGACCACAATTCAGTAGTGTAGGTCAATAATTTCGATTAGCAAGTAGAATAGGACACCGGTGGCAGACCGGATAGCCGAAAAATATATCGGTGGCCCTCGAATAGCCTGGACAGAATTTTCCAGCGATGTAAGACAGATTTTAATTGCGTATATTATGCATCGAATGCAAGAGGCAAGTTTGTGGAACAACGGTGACGAGAATTTCCCAGGGCTGGGAGAACGTTGACAGGACAGGTGTATGCGGAACGTTGCGCCGGAAATGCCAGAGGCATCGGAGACAGTGGCCACCGCGGACCAGTTCGAGAGGAGCGGCTCGCAAACTCTGCGGACGAATTACCTGGAAAATAGAATTCCTCTGCGAACTCGCGTTCACGCCGGCGAGAACGAGAAGCCGCTCTCGCAACACTACTGCCAGTAGCGAGAAAAGCGATGCATCCGATCCGCGCGTTTCGCATCGATATCTCGCGCTGTCTTGTTAAAAGTTTGAAGCCCGCTCCGATAGAAACAGCCCCGACGTTCCTATCGTTTATTAGCGTGAAACGGGATAGCTTCGAAACACGCGCGATAACACCGTGCTACAACGCCGATAATAATTACGAGAGAAGAACCTTGGTATTATCGTTGGATTAGCGATCCGGGTTTCCACTAGATGAGGGAACGTACAGTGATTTAATTAGAGTGACAGTCGTGATCGCAATAATGGTGGATTTTCTGTCCGGTGTTGGAAGCACGTAAATCGTGCCGGAGACTATCGGTTTCGAATTCGAGGAGACTCGGATCTCCCATTCTACGATTTCTCTTCGTCGGTGTAGAATAAATCGCGAGCAACACGCGTCGCGTCTACCATCCTTTGACAGTCGATCCTGCGTCCTTTCGAGGATCGATGGCCCTACGATCCCGTGGCGGTCGTGTCGAGTGGATTCTCACCTCTACGAGCGTGAAGAGAGCGTTCACACGGGTAAAATAAAACGAACGGCAAACGAAACAAGCCCGAGAGATATCGGCACGCGATTCTTTGTGCGTAACGGAGTTCTCTCTCTCTCTATCATCTCTCTCTCTCTCTCCCTCTCTCTCTCTCTCTCTCTCTCTCTCTCTCTCTCTCTCTCTAACGCACACACACCCCGGCGATACTTTAAACTGCGATTAAACTTTGCTTCGCCAGACGGAATCGAGGAGAGAAAAATCATCCGGGCACGGCGAGAAAGTTCGAATAGAAAAGTTTGATCGAGCAAATTACGCCGGCGAAACTAATTTGTCGAATATGCCGGAAGTTTCAGCGAGTCCCGCGGGAGCCGGCCAAGACGAAAGCGGTGGCCGCCGTTGCGAGCACTCGATATTTATCGCTTGACGATGCTCCTCCCCATTTTTTTAACGCTCCAGAGAAACCCGCGAACAGACTGCTACCTTCGTGAAACGATCCGGTTTAACGCGCTCACGGTCCAATTATTCGGTTCATCCTGATAATTTTACGCGGAATCTGGTTCCGGCTCTGGGGTAGATTTATTAAATTTTGGTCAATGAAGTGAGGCATGACGTGGTACGTACGAAGTCAGGGGATGTTTAAGTACCATCACTGATTGTTTTCAATTTGTCATTATAAAATACAGGCTCTGGAAGCTTGCACTTTTTGGCCATTTTGATCCTTGTATTTTATCGAGTCCTGTTTCTCAAAAGACAATGGGACAGGCTATTTGAAACTGTCCGGGATCATTAAAATGAAGGATGATGTAGTTCATACATAGTTACGCAGGGTTTGAGTCGTCACGCCACGGAAGTTGGCAGTTCTTTTCTATTTTTATTCGCGTATTTTATCGCAATCCATTTTTAACAAGGGTCTGGAATAGGTTGTTTGAAATTGCCCTACATCATCAAAGTGAAGCACAATACAGTTCATGCGATATTAGGAAGGGTTTAAGTCATCATTTTGCTGACTGTGAATTTGTTTATAAAATAAAGGCCTCCGAACTTCACAATTTTTGCCTTCTTTACCTTCTAGAAAACTGGCTCCACTTACAAACTTTTATGTCGGCAGCTACTTGTCAGATCCAGTCGATTCTTTTTTTATCTTAATCAGAAAGGAGTGTTCTATTATAGGAATACTCTTTAAATAACAAAATTAGGTTTGTACACATGAAAATAACAAATAAATTATCATTTAATTCTTCACAGTAGAATGCAGCAGGTGCTACAAAAAAAGAAACTCGATTAGATGGAGTTGCTTCCATTAAAATTGCAAATACAATCGTACAAAAAAAAATTGAATTTGTCGTATTCTCCAGGATACAGTAATAAAAATATCTTGAGCTCAGTGGTTTCAATGCGAAATGTCGTTGGTCCCAAATCCGGGTGCGAAACTCCCAAGAAATCCCGATAGAAATAATACCGGGAATAAGGTTGAGGGTTTTACCGCGGGTGTTAAAAAGCCGATTGTTTTCCGGGGGAATTCCGGGGGGGGGGGGGTTGAAACGTCGGGAGAGTGGCCATGTTAAAGAATCCAGCGTAGTATCGATCGCGCGGATTAATGGTGGCCGAGGTCGCGTTACACCTGCGAGTTTCCCGAAACACGTGTCCCCTAAATACGCGGGCTTCCGGCAATTTCGCGTTTTCCTCTATCGTTCCCGAGCTCTTTCGTTTCCCGACGACTCTCAACGAGAGGGGAACACTCCGCGGCACGCCTCCGGACATACCAGAGGGTTGTTCGTGCAGAGGCTACAGAAAAGATGAAATCCACCCCCACCCCATGCCCCGACTTGGTAGTCACTCTCCTTCATCCGCCTCTTTCCGTTTTTCCCCGCTCTTTCTTCTCTCCTCATTTTTATGCTTCTCTCTCTCTCTCTCTCTTCTCTCGCCGCTTCTCTCTTTCTCCTCTGTTTCTTTCACGTCTCTCTTCACCGTCTCGATGGTTGTCGCGACGACGGGGGTAGCTATCCGTCCTCTTTGTCAATTAGAAAACGGCGTGCTCTCCCGACGAAGACAGCGTTCTCTCGCACGACTATCCAATTCGTTCGAATAATTCTCTTTCCGGGGAAAACGTCGGGAACATTAACCCACTTTTCACGCTCCGCGAGCGCGCCGGGCTCCCGCGACCCACTGGCGGAAATCAGCTCGAGCGCGAAGACGAGATGCATTTATTGGGGCCACGAATCGAAAATCTCCCCGGAATTGGTTCGGATTTCATATCTCCGGCCCCGGCTCTCGATCCCACGGAACACACCACCGTGACCAATCTCCTCGTAAAGACCACGCTCCGGACCGTTATTCTCGTAAAGACCGCTGCGCCGAAAAATAATGGGGCCCCGCGGTACGACGTGATCGCTGTTTAGGGACGGCACTGGACATATTACATCTTTCTAATGCGTGCACAAAATTATACCTGTTCTTTAGATGCTGTTCTTGCGTTAAGCTGCATTAATAATCGTACTTATCGTGTTGAAGAAATTAAATGGGGGAAACGTATGTACACAGTGGCCACGTGAAGGCGTCTATTATTCGCAGGGTGAAATTCAGGATGGCTAATTTTGCTTATTTTATAAATATTCTAGCTGGATGATTGAGAACTTCATTTCACCCTTGTGTGAGAATACTTTTATGAGATAATGAGTTGATAATGTTAAGGAAACGAGTAATGTCACTCAACATCGGACATTTTCGGAATATGCTAAAATATTTGATCTCTCGAAGAAACAATAAATAAAATGCAAATTTTATGTTTGCGCGCAATAATCGAAAAATTTGCTGGACCATCTGATATCACAATGTTCAGGCGTCCTCGTCATAATTTTTCTGAAAAGCTGGTTCCCCGAGGCTCAAACCATTTCGTCCGTATAACGTGTTCCAAGAAAAGCAAGAGAATTGCGGCCGCCTCTTCGTCGACAATACTTCAAACGCGCAGTTCAGGGGTGGACAGAGGGTTAATAAAATGCCAGTGTCCGTCGTCGGTTGAATTATCCGTATTTTGGTGGTCAGTGGAGCCCGTCGCGAGGAAAAGGAATTATCCAGCAAGTTTCTTTCGGAACCGCGTCAGCGAAACAGCCCGAAACGTCTCTTGGCTCGATATTGTCCCGGAAATTAGTTTCGGCTACATCGGAATCGGCCCAATAAGAAGAAAAAGGAGCTGTCTCCCTCTACGTCCATCTATCCGTGTATGTGTCTGTCTATGCTGGTCGTGTGTGGGCGGATGGAAAGGGTGAGAAACGTAAACGAAGCGGCGTCTCGGTCCCGGTGAGACGTAGGATGAGGGCGAAGAAGGCGGGAGATAGTAAAGAGGTGAGATACTTGAAGAAATCGTGCTCGGAACACACGGAGTTTCCGTCTTGTTTCGGCGCACAGCCAGCACTCGAAGAAGAGACGACGACACTGGAGGAAAAATAAAAGGCAGACTCCTCTCCTCGGGCCAGGTCACCCTTTTCCTTTTTAGCCCCGGCATTTCATTCTGCTCGGTTCCACCTTGCCTCCTCGCAGCCTACTTACCCCTCCGCGCCTCGCGTTCTGTCGCTGTCACCGTTTTCGGAATTATTAAAGGGGCAAACACCCTTCGAATCCACCCTTCCTCGCCCCTTTTCCCTTTTGCTCGCCCGCCAATCTTCAGGCCGGTCCACCGTGACAGAAAAGCTGATCTTTCTTTTATTCCAAATTAAACGACGCTCTGCGAAATTATAGGAGCGAGCGGAAAGCCTCCGTTGTTACGCATTCGATTTCGTTCCGCGGGGAAACTATTTTTCCTATTCAACATTCGAGAATCGTATGCTACTGTTTAGGTAGTACAATTCTGTCGCTAATCAATTCGAATCTTTGATTTCAGACGTTCCAGCCTTTCACAATAATGACGAGCAGCAAGCGATGTGCTCCAGAAAGCGAGGAGCTAACATTTAATCGTGTTGTAACATTTTGGCTCGGAAAAATTAGGACAAGAAGCTATAAGTTACAAGTATATACCTCGAAAAAATTACAATTTTTCATTCTGTATTCATGTCTGAAACAAATTCCCACTGTGTCATGCACCTGAGGGTGGTCAAACGTAACCCCCGACCACTAAGCAATCTTGCTCGAGATTGACTGCCTCATCTCATGTCAAATTTATTAGTATATCGAGAACATCGAAGCAGTTTCCCGGATTCGACGTCGGTTTCTCGCGCTCGGTTACCCGCGAATCTTTGCGAAACGGTGAAAAAGGTATACGTAATTTCGATTATTTCGCGAGAGAGGGAGAGAGAGAGAGAGAGAGAGAGAGAGAGAGAGAGAGAGAGAGAGATATGGTCGAGATCAAACGGCGTTGAACGACGCGTAGCTGGCGCCGCAGCCGCACACCGCTCGAGAAAGTTGTATCGAGTTCGAGCAAAACTTTCACCGGATATTCTATATTTCACACTCCGCTGCTCGAATTTCAAAGTTCGGTAACCAAGCCATTATTACTGGCGAACGGGAGTTCGGTCCGACCGTGGTAAACATGATTTACCATATTCGACGTGCCGGCTAACGAAATAAAGGATATTCGATTTCACGGCAGAAACTCGAATAATAAGGCGGAGTCCGCGGGATAAAAGCGCAGAAATTCAACTTATATGCCCGCCGGACGGTATAGTTCTTTCCTGTGTAAGCTGCGGGTATCACTATGTCATTCGAACCGCTGACGAAGGGAGCTACGATGCCAGAGGGATACCCTGCGTCGCTATCATTTTTGCGAATGGGCACCACTTGCGACCCGGAAACCTACCCGCAAGAATTCTGCCGGAAATCCTTTAACCCGCCATCGATCCCGTCTTGATTAAAAACGGCATCCCGAAATGCATTGCTGCGCTGCGCTCGTTAAATCGCGCGGATTCCGCTGGCAAATGCAATTTTTGTAAGCGGCAACCTAGAATTTTATTTTCCGCATGAATTGCCGCACGTTAGATGCACTGCGGAGGCAGTGGAATTATGTGAGAGCTTTCGTCTTTCGTTTCGGACAGCTTTGGAAATTTTATCAGTCCCAAACGCATACTAATCTGCAATCTAATAATACTGGAACTTAAAATGTTAGTCATAGTGGGAGAAAAAATTGAAAATTGTCAATTGCGAGCTTCTTGATCAATATTTCAAATTACATGATCATTTCTGCTGGACTTGTACAGTGAATTCTCGATATATGTCAACAACACGGGTCTCACGGGGTATACTCCGCTGTAGTCGAGATAATTCCGCGACGTTTATCATCCAGGCCTTGGCGACATATATAGAGAAATCACTGTAATCGACAAGAAAATTATTGAAAATTATTCCCTCGTGAAAAATAAATCATTAATATCATATTTAAAAAATATAAATTTCAGTTCCGTTTAAGCACAGACGCGAGCAGAAGAGTTTAATCTACGTTCTAGGTATAATGAAGTTAACGCCAGTTTTCATGTATATTGAAACGAATCTCACTCGAGGTTCCGGATACTAAAAATGAAATATATATACCGCTACAGAGGAAACGTTTAAGGTTCAGTAAAAGAGAATGAACCGAACCCCGCAGAGTCCAACAGTAGAATAACATTGGCAGTAGTTTTTTCGACTCAAAGAAGGAACATCGAATTCGCTTCAGCGCGTTCCTTGTCGGACCGCTTATTCGCCGCTTTCGACCCACGAAAAAGCTGCTCTCCCTGCACGTTCAAAGTGCTACGCGATCATCTTCGTAGACCAATGTGAATCCAAATATTATTCGGTCTATAATGTTGTAGTGTGCGTGAATATACAGAATAAGATCGGACAAATATATATAGAATTTCGATCTCCCGGTATCTTTCAATTTCGAAAACAGCTCGTGTTTCCTCGCGTAACTGCGAATCGGAAGATGTTACAGGAAGAACAACGGTGTTCTGGAAATTGGAAACAGTTTCTAAATAATGCGCTAGGTCGTTGTGGTAGGGAACAGGGAAAAGATGGAAGTATGGAAACAGCCGATATCCTTCGATTGAGAAAAATGTCTTTCATTTGTTAGTAAAGCTGCGAGTCGAGAAATGTTCGAGAATGTAGAACGGTGTTCTGGAAATTGGGAATCTATTATAAATAATGCGTTCTTTAGTAAGCGAAGACGGAAAAGAATCAATATATTACAATTTCGACATCGTCTTTCATTTGCTAGGGAAAATTGTGAATCGAAAAACGTTCAGGAATGAAGAACGATATTCTGGGAACTGAGAACAGTCTGTAAATAATGCAGCCTTGCGACGGAGAACAAGAATAATGTGAAGAAAAGGACGGAAATAACCAATATTTCACAATTTCGACATGTTTCATTTGCTAGGAAAATTGTGAGTCGAAAATATACAAAAGCGAGGAACAACAATTCCGAAACCGGAAAAACTTACTGAATAATGCGCTATTGTAACAGAGAAAATGGAAACTACGAAGGGAAATGTGAACAGAGCCAATATCTTCTAATTTTGCAAATGTTTTTCAATTGTTAGCAAAACTGTGGACTGAGAAATGTTCAACAGCAACGTACAGTGTTCTGGAAACTGGAAAGGATCCCTAAACAATGCGCCTTCACAACAGGGAACAAGAAAAAGCTGAAGAGAAGAATTGAGGGGGGTAATATCTTCCAATTTCGAAATCGTCTTTCATTCTCCAGGAAATCTACGAACTAAAAAATCTTTAACAATGAAGAGCAATATCCTGGAGTCAGAAACAGTCTCCAAATAATGCGCCTTTGCAAGAGGGAACAAGACAAGATGAATAGAAGAATAGAAGAAGCCAATATATTTCAATTTCAAAATAGTCTTTCCTTCTCCAGCAAAGCTAGGAATCAAACAAATATTTCAGGATTCAGAGGAGTGAAGCCAGAAACAGTCCCTAAAATAATATGCATTTATAACACGGAAAAGATGGCGGGCGCCAATATCTTGCAATTTCGAAATCGCCTTTGATTTTCCAGGAAATCTCTTAAACGAGAAATGTTTAACAATGAAGAACAGTGTGGTGAAACCGGAATCTACGTATCCCGGTGAAAGTAGGGGCCGGAGACCGTTCGAGAATGAGGCACGGTGTCGTGGAAACGGGGAACAGTCCCTAAATAATGCGAAAGAAAGGAAAGAAGGGAATCGCGTTCGCGTCTCGAACCGACGTCGGAAGAAAGTCGATAAAATGTAGGAACGTAGGGTAGTCTAGGGAGTGTAGTTTCGAAGGGAATGGAAGGGACTGGAAGGGAAGGGTGAGCGCGCGTGCGAGCGTACGAACTGCGAAAGCTGCTCGGTGTAGCATATGCGTCGGGACGAGACGGGACTCACGAAAATTTTATTTCGTGATCGGTGCTATCGTCTCGATTGCTTTTATTCGAGGCGATTCGCAGCCGCTGGTATCGCGTCGCTCTCTCTCTCTCTCTCTCTCTCTCTCTCTGTTTTTCTCTTTCTCTTTGCGCGTTTCCCTTTTATTCTTTTCTCTTTCTGTTCTTTGCTCGTTGGCCCCCGACGGCCACGTGCGCGTGGATACATCCACGAGGTGCATCCGCGGTGTGCATCGGTGCTCGGTGCTCGTAAACAGTTTCAGCTTTGCCCCGTTCGATTGCCGCGCCGGCTCTGCTAATCCTCGGCGCCAATGCCGGCTTTCCTAAACATTCTTCCCCGTTGAACGACGCCTCGATCGATACCATCGAACTAAAGAGCTATTCGTCAAACAAAAACGATACCCGTCCGCCGTTTCACTCGATTTTCCATTCGCTCTGTTTTATCGTTGCACGCCGGATTGCCGTTCGTCGAGTGTTCGAAACGTCATTCAGATTCGATCTCGCGCCGATGGAAACCGGACCGACGCGACGCCGAGCCTATGCAGCGTCCACAAACGGCCTCACTTCCAACCCTGTATCATGCCATCACCGCTCTCTAACCTTTCCGATGCGATAGTAACGATGATTTTGACCAGTCGTCAAAATTTAGAACTGTTTCTTAATTAGACTGCGGATCTTTGTGAAAAGGAAAAATTGTTTTTGTATCGATTACAAGCATGAAGAACCAAGTAAGGAATTCTTTTCTGCTTTCAATGATTTTAAGGAGCCGAGATTGAAACATTCATAATCTCAAATGTTTGTAATTTGTTCACTGCTGTAAATTACATAATGCATACCGCATTAAATTTCAGTTCATAACTTTGGTAGAGCAAGGTATACCTGTTGTGACAATGGTTTGCGATTGTCTTGCGTTCTATGTATATCTCTTTTATTTTGTGTTGCAATGCGATTTAAGTACCTCAAATTAACCGCGATTATCCAAAGACCACCGATGCAATGGAACTTATTATTAATCTTGAGCGAATTCTGCTCTCATACGGCAGACATATAGCTCTCTCGAAATAAAAATTAGAGGTTCCTTCGGCTTAACGTGAAGCACGCTTCGTGACGTTGATTATGGCACACGGTATCGCGGCGAGAGAGTGAACCCTCGGTCTTTTTCACCAGCCAGATTCGCTACACCCAATTTTCCGCCATGTTTTCGTGTAGCCAAAGCTCAAACGGAACCTCAATTTTTGTAACGAGTTTCAGCAATTCGCACGGGTTGTTAAACTACATAGTTTCCCGTGAATGCTGTCAAAGGATTAAGAAACTAACAATTCGGTCGCAGGAGTACGCAGTTCGTGGTCCTGACGTTGGCTGGTAAACTCAATTCGGAAAAATTCTTTGTCTGCAAATTTGCTCTTGGAAGTCGAACTTTTCTTGTGTGACCCGGTTAAAACTATTGATTACAACAATTCTAAAGAATTCGTGATACAATTAGATTAAGAATGGTCCTGAGAGGACAGTAGGATAGGAAGAATTCACAAGTTACACGTTCCACATTGTATGCACCAGATTATTGAATCAGTAGAAAAGGCGCGCAATGATCAGACACACCGTAGCTTAAATGCTACGCTTAAACTACTGCAGATGAACTATTATACACAAGTGTGCATTTAGTATATTCTGATGAATGGTATACTAATCGGGCAGCCTCTGACAACTAGAAAGAAAGCAACAATGTGTTATAAATAACAAATAGGACGACAATTATACAGTAATTAAATAACAAACGTACATTCGTGAAACGTTTCTAGAACTGGATACAACTTCATTCTAGTGAAGTTCTTTATATAGCCCCATTCGTTCCATATTTGGCAATGGTAATTAGATCTGTAGTTGTCACATTCACTAATAATTATGTTTTCTTTGAAAAATCGTTCACATTACTTGCTGCGTACGCAAATGAAAGAACGACGTACAGGGCGTAACACAGTTTCAGAAATACGAAAAAGTCTGTCAAATTGTTACAAGTGAAGGACAAGGCTTAACAAGAGAGTCGGATTGGTTTGACAACTAGGCTCCAAATGAAATATAAAAATTCTTCTACGTACAGGAACAAAATTCGAATACACAGCAGTCATCTAGAACACACTCAGGCATCGAGCACAATTTCCCAAGGTAAGATTCTCCAAGACGAAACTTTCCGCTGCAACATTTCTGGCAGTTCCAGCCAGTAGTGTAGTCGCGGGATTTCGGAAACACAGTGTATACCGTCGGATCGATATGCAGAGAGTACGGTGGCGAAAGTAGCGGGCTGTATGGCCGCGTGCCGAACAAAGAGCGCGTTTTCAAAGCAGCGAGAAAATCGAATGACTGTGATGGTTGCGGTACCGAGCGCTCCCCCCAAAAAAAAAACTGTGCAACTGCTGCGATGCTTCGTACACGTAACCGCTCCGACTTCTAACTGGAAACTCGCCTAAACGAGGACCAGCGATGGTAAACGACGACAGTAACGCGTCTCTTCGTTGAGAACCGAAACTCGCGTAGCAGGTGAATAGGTGAAAAGCCGCGTATTCGGAGCGTTGAACGGTGCGCAATTACCGGTCGCTTTGCGAGCCATCGGTTTCATTCTGCGACTAATATTTCGCGAAAACGGGTGTTCGATGCATCGACCAGTCCCGCGGAGTACGAGACCAGCTATCCGTTTCTCACGCCGTTGAATACATATTATAGGAGGAGATGCCGGCTCTCCGATACACTGTGCCAGACGAACAACCGACACGAGAGAGAAAGAGAGAGAGTTAGGGAGACAGTAAAGAGAGTCGGTAGCGAGAGAGCGAGAGGGGGTGAAGTGTCGGTGTATCGCGAGTGAAATTCCAGACCCGGCTGCTGCGTGCACCAACTCGCCCATTATACCGGCATTGTTCCGTCCTGTTCAGACTGGAACAGGGGCTGGCATTCCCGACGATTTCCTATGGGATCCTCGATACCCCTTCATTTTCCGCGTCTGCCTGCCAGCTAGCCTGCCTTCTGTATCGGCGTCTCTCGCCGCCTTTCCCTCCACCGTAAATAGCCGTAGCAACCGACTTCTTTCTTTTTTTCTGTTTTTTTTTTGTTTTTATTCTTGACAACTTACACGCATTCCGACCGCTGGCCAGCTGGCTCGCAAACTACGACAAATATTTGCGCGCGGGCCGGGCTCGGGCTCTGTGGAATGCTCACGATCGCCAAAGAGGAAATTAGTTTCTCGTCGCTTTGCTCTCTGTCCATTCCGCGGAGGTTCAAACTATATTATTCGTCGGAGCGAGAAAGACAGAGAGAGGGGGGGGGGGGAAGTGGCAGCGGGACCGAGAGCTCGGTTTATCGCAGTGGAACGTAAAACGCGACCGCAGAGAGCCAACGATCGAATTCTTTCGGACGTAACCGCAGGGACCGAACAAAGCGGTCGTAACTCGGCGTGGAACGCGACCCGACGACCGCTCGTTCGCATCGCCGATAGAACAACCAGCCACTTGGTCGGCTGTTTTCCTCGTCGTTTCGGAGGTGTTCGCGACCGGCCGACGACGTTCCGAGATTCGCGGATTGTTAGGCCGCGTACGAAGCTCTTGCAGGAAACAAGCAAAGCGGATTAGAGTGGAGAGAAATAGAGACCGGGGCTCCTTTTCGATCGCTCGGAGTGAGAAGCTTTGTGAAAAACTAAACGGCCGTTGCGGCGGAAGCCACGGGAAACGTCGAGTGTGAAATAACGCGTGAAAGAGGCGTAGGCGGGAACGAGACGAACGAAAGTGAAAGAGGAACGGATCCGGGGGCCGGGGCACGGACGGATCAAAGAGAAAGATGCACGAGGAACGGAGTAGAGGGTAAAACGGGACGTCAAATTGGTGGCGTACCCGAGAAAATTGCGTTTCGTCGATAATATCGGGGCGAGTTGATAACGGAGTGGCGGCGCAGGGTAAACGACCCCCTGCTACCCACCTGACACCCTTCTCTCTCTCTCTCTCTCTCTCTCTCTCTTCTGCGAACGAGTCTCTGCGAGGCGGGTGTCTCGTGTGCACGTGTACGCTGATGTATGCGCCGACGTGCAAGCCTGCTTTGCATTTTTACGGCGCACGTATAGAACGAAACGGTATAAAGCGATCTCTTCGTTCCGTGCGAGCGTGTACGAGCGGGCAAACCCGCGCCGCTCCGCTCTGCTTCGTGCCGCGTCCTGATGTGTAGTGTACGCGCACTGTAACGCGGTCGGTCGCGTGTTCCACGGGAATCGAGGAAAATATCTACTCTAGGCCAATGGAATTTCCCCTTTCACTCTCTCTCTCTCTTTCTCTAGCTCACTCTATCTTTCTTTCTCTCGCTTTCGAGCCATGCTTCACCGGCAATGCTCCGGCCGCATTTATCAATAGACGATACTTATTTTCGACAGGACACGTGGCGACGGATACTAGCCACTAAACGCGCGAGCACGACACGCCAGACCAGCAGCGCATCGATCTACAACGCACAATGGGACGAAACGATTTAATGGCGATCAAAAATCTGTATAGTATTTTTCCACGATAGTGTTTTGTACACTATCACGTCCAAATTTATGTACGTGATACGATCGATATACATATTATTACACTGGAGATATTTCTACGAAATAAAAATTGGATATCTGAAAATGCTGTTTACTATATCGTAATACAATTAAATCTTTCTTAAGTAACATCAATTTCTTTTTTTTTTTTACTAATCTACAATTTTACGAACATCGATTTTTGATCGGTTCGTTTCGTCTCATTGTACGACATCGGTCAAGACGACGACGCGACGACTTCGCCCGCATCGATCCGCCATTGGAAAATGAGTTATCGCTCCACATTGTGTGTACCCATCGTGTCCCGCGATTCCATGATCGATGCACCGCGAATTTATCAATACCCCGTCAAAGCCGCATTTTTACCATTCTTCTCTCCCCCTCGAAATGGAAAAAGTTCGCAAGATGCCTTGAACCCCGAGGAACAAGCTGCTAGAGGGATGTAGTTAAAGGGCCGAAGGGTAGCCCGTTGCTCGCCTGCGATTTACGGGTGATCCCTTCCTTGCTTGCCTCAGCCTTCAATGGACCCTCGAATATTCGAGGGATGTTTACAGGTTTAGGAAAGTTGCGGAGTAAAGTGCTGGAGCAGAAGAGGAGCAGAAATGAGAGTGGGTTGTAACGAACAATGTGTTTCGACCGGGACGAACTGCTCTCAGACGTCGGACTTCGAATTTGTTTATAAAATACAGGCAGAAGTTGACGGTTCGTGTCTATTTTTACTCACAGATTTTTATCGGAATCCATGTTCAACAAGGCTCTGGGACAGACTATTTGAAACTTTTCTGAACCATCAAAATGAAGCATGACGAAGTCTATACAAAATTAGGAAGAGTCTAAGTCACCTCTTTGCTGTATTATTTTAAAAAATACATACTCCTGAACTTTAAAACTTTTGTCTCCAAAATATGCTTAAGAAACAGGAAGTGCCGAAGAATTTTTATCTCTGAAACTTCTGGTCAGATCGAACTGAATCTTTCTTCGTTGCAACCAGGAAAGTATGGGCAGCCATGAGACTATTTTATCCATCTACGAAATTACGTTTACAATACCGAAAACTAACAAATCCATTACCACTGCAAAGTACAAATTTCCGACGGTCTCAAATTCATCTGCAACAGCGCGAATTTAACACTAGGTTTACGGGACCCGTCAAAATGACGGGTTCTAATATTTTTAATTTACGATTATTGAGATTGTAAAGATCCATCTACGTGAAATTACTCAACAAACTTATTCCCTTAGGTATATATTATTTTAAAAATGGCTGAAAACTTGGACAGACACATTCTTCTTATTCCTTATAAAGCAATGTAAAATACTCACTTTTAATGCTCCGTAAACCTAGTGTTAAACAAAGTTCAAATAGTCTATTTACAGAGAAAATCACAGTGCGGTACAGTAATAGAGGGAAGAAACCCGGGAGAATCTTGCGTGGAATTATCCCACGAACGACCAAAGTAGTTCCGAGAGACAAGACGGGAACGATTGCGGGTCAGTAACAGTAGCAAATATCTAATCGTCGTGTATCTGCATTCCCGGATATTCGGAAGCGGGGATCCGGGGTGGTCGGTGGCCGGTTTTATGCGCCGATTCTGCGGCTTTTATTTCTTCTGGGCGTTTTGTCGTTCCCTTTTTCCGACGGTGCACCTTGTTGCGGTGGATATTCCGGCGGCCACCCTTCGCTCTGCCGCATCCCTCGAACAAAACCCTGCTTCCGTTGTCGTGCTATACCGTGTGCCGTAGTGCCGTGCCCGAATCCGCTCGACCCGGCTCCGCAACAGCCCCAGAATTCCCTGCATCCCTGCCGCGCCACCGGAACCTCCGGCTTTGCTGCGAGCAGCGGTGCGGCGTTCTCTCGTTGTCTCTGTGCGTTCAGTCTTGGCTAGACTTTCGCAGGACCCCCGGCACGGCACCGCGAGGGGTGACGGTCGTGCTTTTGTTTCGAATTAACATTAGGAGGTTTCCACGTCAGGGAATTTATGCGGTCGCACGAATAAGCTCCAGCCCGGTACCTCCGCTGCCTTGTCACCCTGTGGAAACAACGAATTCACCGCGCCGGAGAGTCAGTTTGCGCTGCAGTGTGCTGCGCGCACTCCAAAAAAATCCCCCAAAGTCTTCGTCGCAATTACCAAATCTTGCTGATTACGTACACGAACTGTGAAAAATGTCATGGGACTTCGGATCTTTCTAACACGAGAATTCTCTGTATTCCCGATCGAGGAGATTTAATCGAGTTCACTTTCATATCCGGACCGTGTACTCGCTCACGTCCCATCCGCACCGTAGACTCGGTGTGTTTGACGAATGTAACGAAAAATTCATATTGTCACGCGCACGCACCCGCGGAATTTACGGCCGACTATAAATCTTTGCTTATTCCAAATTATACTCCATAACTTTCATTACCTTCCGCGCGATGATGAATTGTTCGAGAGGCGTTACACCGGTACGTATTACCTGTGACAAATTACACGCTACCCTGTCTCTCAAAATTAGCGGACGTTTCCGTTCGCCGCGGAACAATCATCCGGAGCTGATCCGAAAAATCATGGAAGCTGTTCCCCTCCTCGGGAATAACTTTTCAGGCGTCAGACGTCTTCCTCGTCGCTGCGGGCCATTCGTTTCCTGCGTCGTTCCATTCTTCGGATATCAAGAGTAGTATGCGACGTCTGACCCATCGCGGGGTCGTTCCACCGTCTACGATCTTCGACGAGCGATCCGGGGCCGATGTTCGTTTATTCGTTTAGTCGAACTACTGGGATGGTCGCGAAATTTTGTTTTCCCTCGACTCTCTCATTGGCGTATCACAATATGTTACCGAAAAGTCTGTCGGCTTTGTGGCAATTTCGACCGCCTCTGTTCCTTGCCAGATGAAAAATCCAGGGACGGGGATGCGAAGCTTTTTTTCCTCCGAGCCTGGGAGCGTTAGCCCCTGTCGGAGGCCGGAGCAGTCAATTTTTCTGGGAGTCCAAAACTGGGATATTGCGGAATGTCTGTTGCGCATCGATGCATTGCATTCGACATGATTTCGCCGGTACCTTTGTCAGAGCCCGCGCCGCCCCGTAACTCCCCCGCCCGGGAAACATTTCGCGAAATATCGCGGAACGAGGTCAAACTGGATATAACTAGGAGAGAGGAAGCCGAATCGTTCCGAGCGAGTCGAAGAGCCCCGCGCAGGATCGCACACATGGTCTACAAGACCCAGCGATCAAAGGCACTTAATAGCCCGGATTGCATTTAGCTTCGTGCTCGAGAGAACCCCGGCTGCGCCGACGCTCCCCGCTAGAGCGAGTAATACCTAGACGGAATAAATATCCGTTGTGATCCTCGAGAACGAAACAAGAGAGCCCACCGCGCCGGATCGAGATTTCGGACAGGACGCGAGGACGCTCGTGCATTCTTTATGCAACAAGGCCGGCGTAACAGATGCACGGATCGAAAAACGGATCCGGCTGCCTCAAGTGGACCCGCAGAAATTACAACGAGCGCTTTGTTCGCGTCCGGTGTGCACAACGGGAGAACATCGGGGTTTTTTTTTGTTTTGCCCGAATGACGGACGTCCCGAATATACACTCTGCAAATTTGGTGCGGAAATCTGCAAGATTGAGGAAGATTTTACATTTTCCGTGGCTTAAGATAGAAGAAAACAGTTCAATTTGCTCACTGATCTATTTCCGAGACAATGACTTTACCTTGCTTGTTGTACTACAGGCTGTTCGACTAGGTTATGTACGCAACGTACACCTTTGCTGGTCAGATTGCCGCATTTTAGACAGATTTTTAATTGCTAATAACTAAAAACTGAAGGCGAAATCGCATTTTTTGTACTCTTCATTTTCATATAACATTGTCATGGAGAACCACCCCTTAAATTTTATCCCACCTGTAGTCGAATATCCTGTATATCAAATCATCTAATTTCCAGATATTTTAGTCGTTTTCGTCCCATATCAATTTGATATAGGGGAATGTAGCCTAATTTGGACCACTATGACATCCAAAGATTGCTGAAGTCTATGCGATTTTGGATAGTCATCTTGTTATACGTAGATATAGACGAGGTTAATGCAATCGTGTTTGTGAACAAACGCCTCGTGGTTACATTGAGAGAAGAGTTATTTGTTTGACTAAGTAGAAAATTAATTATTCCGACATGAAAGTGAAAGCCGTTAATTCATCTAAACGTAAGTAATTACAAGTCTTATTATATCATCACATTCATCTATAATTTGTAGTTACAATTTTGAAAGGTTATGTTAGACTTAGGTTTCTGTACAATATCAAACATTAAACATTAAACATTTGTTCCAATTGTCGTTAAGAAAGCTAATGGTCCAATTTAGAAAACTAGCGGTTCAATTTAGGAAACCGGTTTCCTTATTTGGACCGATGACACGATTTTTTTAAATTCATTTTTCACGGTTATAAATGTTTTTTAAAATTTAATAGATGGTATTATGTTGAAGTTACACTTAGTGAGTTTCTTTTCTACTACCTAATTTTTATTGACACTTCTTATGTATCTCTATATACTGAAACATATAAACTTGGTCCAAATTAGGCTACCTTTCCCTACTGTAATCGCTAACAACCATTTCAGCATCTATTTCGATAAGAATTGCACCAAAAATGGATTGTTAAATTTGGCTGAAATTTTCTGCCGTACTGCTGAATAGCCACGAGAAGAAACATTTGAATTTGCTCAAAACATTTGTTAAAAAAAAAAAAAAAATAGTGGAAGAGCGTCTGCTTTTGAAGGCGTAGCTGCGTGGCGGCCTAATGGATGCGTGTCCTATAAATCGATCCCGGAAATTGCGTGCAGTGTCGATTCACGCACCGTCGGGCATTAATTCTGCATTTCAACGTGCAATTTTCCAAACCACTCTCCTCGTCGCCGCGTTTTCGAGCGCGGAAGCTCGCGCGGCTCAGCTCTAGGGCAAACAGTATGCGCGCCGTCGATTCCGAGGAGGGTTCCGCGCGAAAAGGCGAAAACCAGTCGATACAGAGGAACGAGAAGGGTCGGGGGGGGTGGAGTGACAACGGGAACGTGCGGGACGGAGAGGACAGCGGGGGACAAAAGGGGTAGCCGGCGAATCTCATCCCAGTTTCCGGGGAAGTCGGCGAAGCGACAATGCAAGGGGCCACGAAAGAAAGGGGAGAAGGGAAAATGCAGAAAACCAAGGGTAGGAAGTTGGCAATATCGTCCAGGAGGATCCCGATTTTGTACGGTGACGCGACACCGTAGGCAATCTTGGAAGCTGGTTCGCGTTGACGAGAACTTTGCCGTCCGGTTCATCGGCCACAAAGGATCGAATCTTTCTCGCGCGCGAGATCCGAGATTGCAGGGAGAAAAGGATTCACCGAGGGAGCGGAAACCTTTCTCGGAAAGCCGATGCACTAGCCTAGCCTCTGTAATCGCGATGCGATTGTTTGCCAGCTCCGTATTTAACTCTGCCGAGTCCGTGACTCCTGTTTTATCATTTCTGTCCTCGTACTCCCTCGAAATCTGCCTCTTAACTCTGGGCCGTCTGTACGAAACCTTCCTGAAACTTCGAACTGAGGTATGATGCATCTCATACAAAATTGAGGAGGGTTTAAGTCATCACTTTGCTAACTTACACTCTGTTTATGAAATACACACCTCAGAAGTTCACAATTTCTGCCCACGTTTTATCCAGTACTGTTTCTCAAAAGACGCTGGGTCAGACTGTTTGAAACAATCCTAGATCATCAAAATCGAGTATGATGCAACTAATACAAAATTGAGGAGTGTTTAAGTCACCACTTTGCCGATTTCGAATTTGTTCCTAAACTATAGACCAAATTTGACAACACCGCTCGTGCTCGACTGAAAGAAAGTAGAACGCCGTCGTCGGATCAAAAATAGGCTGCACTCCTGAATTTTCCTATCGGGAACCATCAGTTCTATCGAGTTGTGTCTTTTTTCGTCGCAATTGGGAGAGTATAATTTGCTATAAAGATATTTTTGTGCATTCCAAATGAATTTTGCAGCACATATTTCGAAAGAATGAAAACCGACGAGGCACTTCTAACTCCGGGCCGGAGGTGGATCGAAGCGGCTACCAAAAGACAAAGAGCATGTTTCATGTCCGAAGCGATACATATTTCTAAAGAGAGGTAGTGAGAGATAGAGATAGAGAGAGAGAGACGGATAGCGAGTACGCGTGCGTTACAGAGATAAAGCTCTCGCTAAAAAGCAGCGGCGCGCGAGACGAACGCTCGAATGTGTAGTTCGGATTTGCGGATAGCGGAATGCGAGAAAAGGGCGTAGCGTGGAAACGTAGGTGAGGCAGGAGGCGGCGCGGCAATCGAGCAAGCCAACAGTCATAATCGCAGCTTAGAATGCATGGAATAATTGCGCGCGTGCATTGCGCCGTAGGCGGCTTAAACGCTGCGGCAATCATAAAATATAATTTCTTCTGGCCGGCTTATTACGCCCGGGCTGTCCCCCTCCTCCCCCGGTTCCGCCGCGTTCCGATTCGCCTTTTCTTCTCTTTTTTCTCGCGTTCTCTCCCCACCGATTCCTCTTTTTTTCTCTCTCTTCTTTTCGTTGCCAAGGCAGGTTTTGCCATTAGGTAGTTTGCGCCGTGGCGAAACTGGCGAAATACCGTGGAAAAAAGACCGAACAGCGGCCGCAGAAACGTGTGCAAGAGCTACGTGTACGCGGCTTCCTGTTCCTCGTCGCGCCAGCACCGTATAAACCATGGATAAACGGTGCTCGAGCCCTTCTTCCCGCTGTTTTTCAGCCGACGCTTCTTAACGAACCCTTTTTACGCCGACCAACAATCGCCGCCAGCCAGCCAAACGCGCTTATCGCTCGCACATGCCACTTCCGATTGTCTCTTTAACCCTTCCGTCAATGTGCGAAACTTTCTGCGACGTTCAATGATATTTCACAATTTCCATGCATACTTTCTTCCACTAAATTTACATCGAATTCTGATCATCCAAGGAAACAGAAATCTGTAGGAATTTTCAAAAACTCGCTCGACACATCCTTCAGAAATAGCTACACAAAAAATTCCTAGCATAATGCTTCACTCAATTTTCCTTCACACTATAAACCAGACGTTTATGCTCCGTTTATAGCACATTTTAAAGGGACACATCTTGCAACGTAAACAGAAAGAAATCAAACGCTTTACGATATCTAAAAAGCTGAGGAACAACATTTTTTACACTTTACTTGCTAGCAGTATCCTTTACAGTCGCAGACGATTACCCGAGGATTTAATAAATTGTTCAATCAGCAATTTCGTTCACGAACCAACAAGTCATCATGAACGACATAATTAATTCTTTTGAGATCACAAAAATGAGAATGATTATGCTGCTTTTAGAGACAGCCATCAAGAAGACTAGACGAATTAAAACATGTGCAGATACGTACCAGATATATAGTCGATTGTAATTATACGACAGACGCTTAAAATGTACGAAATGGTATATTTAGACCACAGAATCGTACAATATTACCGACGAAAATTCCATACGATTTTACACGACGAATAGCGTGGAAAATGTACAATATTTCAGGAGCAAAAGTGAAGTCGATTCGCACAAAGTGGCTCGCAAAAGTGTTCGTTCACAGCGATAAAGTTTATAGAATCTAATTTCATTTTACTCTTTCACCGGACCCTTTAGGTAAAATAATTACGCTCTCTGAGTAAAACAAAGTTGTTGAACCTACGAATTTTAAAGAACTTTATTTTAATTAGACACGTTAATTGTACAATGTACAATTTTACTTGCAATTAGATGCACGTAATTTTACTCGGTTCTACAATGTATAATTTTACATACAATTAGACGCACATATCAAATTAAAGGCGCACTATAAAATCGGTAGAATTGAATGCTGTGGGTTTGATACAATATAATGGGTTCGATTTGTGCTAATTAATTGCCAATTTGGGCATTGCTTGACAATTAGGTTCATATACGTTTCTATAAAATTAGAGACACACTAAATAATCAGTAGAGTTACTGTGGGTTTGATACGGTATTATGGGCTCGATATTTGTGAATTGCCAATTTGGACATTGCAAGCGAATCAGGTCCACCTACATTTCTATAAATAATAGATGCACGCTAAAAAAATCAGTAGAATTACTGTGGGTTGATACAGAATAAATGGGTTCGATCTTTGCGAATTACTTGCCAATTTGCCGGGAAATAATCGGCGGGCTAGTTCGGGCGAGCGGCGAGGCTTAAATGTATTGCCATTTGCATCGATTGGCGGGATAATTTGGAAGTTTGGGCGACGGTAGTGGCTCCTAATTGCAGGTATAAGCGGCCGGGGGCTGAATAGGAAGAGGAACGTGAATCTTTACGATGGTCGTGACAATTTGCCAGTCGGTGTGGCCGGTTTGTTGACCCAGCGGAACTGCTATCTTAACGGGACAGGCCGGGCCGGGTCGGGCCGAGGAGCGCCTGGCTCTGTTCGGCAAATTTTATCAATTTCGCTATTTCCTGGCTCTGGTCCAGAGATCCGGACGAGGACCGACGAGGCGCCCCTCTATTTTTCTCGTCCCCTGGAACCAGATATATCGAGCTAAGAGTTTCCTCGCGCTTTCACGGCTATCCGATTCCCCGGAATTACGTCGACTGCGATCGAGATATCGTTTTATGCGCATGCAGAGACATTTCTAGAACTTCACAGATTCGTGTCGATCTTTTTCCCAAATTTGATTTTCATCTGCTTATTCGAGCTTGTAGCGAATAATCCCCGACGCGACATGGCGATTCGATCGAACGCAATCAAGGAACCGTGATTTCTAACGCTAATTTAGACCTATTCTTTCCGCGCGTTTCGAAGCGTTATCCAGAAAGACATCCAACGAATCCGAGCCACCCACACGCAATACATTCCTGGGGCCGAACTGGGTCGCGCTGCGACACGATTTTAGATCCCCGACAGATAAGAGATCGAGCTTTTATGGTTTGCGTGCGCAATAGAAATAACTGCAGGGACGCAGTCCTAGTCCTCGACGCCGTTCTAACGGCGCTGAAACGACGCTCATCGAAAATCCATATCCAGACCGAATCCCTCGTGTTCCATTCTAAATATTTAATCGAACGTTCCGACGTCGAGGCTCGAAAAACAAGGGGAGACGCGGCCGATGACGTGCAACAGTATACAGGGTGTTCCGCAATCACCAGCGAAACATAACAATTCTTCGTCAGAAAATAAATCGTAGGTCCGGTACCGAGTTCGAAAAATTTTCGAGAGAACTCTTCGCTGCGTCCGCAGTGATTGGAAAATCATCTATGAAATCTCCTATACGGGAACGACGATCAATAGTGATCAAAAGTTCACGATAATCTTTGAATCTTACAAGTGTCTGCATTTTCAATAAAACTCTTTTCAACTTCTGCATTATTGAATTCTTTTGAATCTAAGAATTATAGGAGCTATGTAGAAGGCGCATTTTGGGCTTCCCAGTTCCATAATTGTGCATTGTGGCTATCTTTAACTGGTGTTACTTTGTTATTCACTCGGGTGTAATCAGTAGATTAATTTAATGCTTAAACATTTATCACCAGAACGTACAGATGCAGTTTAAAATAGAATAGAATAGTAGATTGAAAGTATTTAAAAACGACGAGATATTATTACCAACTTACTGTTAATGAAAGAAATTTCGGTCTGCCCTCTGTTTGCAATCGATGCAGAAGAAGCGCAGTCTAACGATCGTTTATCTGAAGTTGTGCCGTTCCACCAAGACCGTTACGAAAACAATTTTGCTCGAAGATGAATGTAACAGCGAAAAGTTTCGGAGCTCGTCTTAATTTTCCCAGGAGATCCAGTGTCTTCAAATTGACACCACGAAAAATCTCTGAATATAGTGAATTCTCGATATTTGTCAACAACACGGGTCTTGGCAGCGTCATGTATCGTCCAGGAGACATACCCGAGCCGTGATATGTTTACACTCCTCGACGCCCGAGGCCTCCCGAGCTTCCTGGCTCCTTACGCGCTATACCCCGCGGTAGTGGGGATAATTCCGCGACGTTTATCATCCAGGCCTTGGCGACATATATATATATACACTGTATCTCGTGACAGAACGAGCTGCGAAGCCTGGCGTATTCGTGCATCGATTCCAGCGAAAAGAGGGGTCGGAATCGACAATATACTGTCTTCCGCATCAAAGCCAACAGTCGATCGTAAATCGACGATATCGTGGGACACGTGGAACCTTCGTAAGAGTCGTCGGTCGTCTGTTTAACCGAGCCCTCGAGATTTATAGAGATTATCGCGGCTCGAATTGGATTCGGACGTTGGTGAACGTTAGTCACCTTGGAGAATATTGTAGGCTGGCAAGTGGATCGAGAGCTGGCTAACGCGATGGAGTACGTGAAATCTCGTGGATCGAATTAACGATCGCGAAATGGATTTCGCGATTCGGTTACCTTCTGTGGATCGGTGTACTCTGTGTGTCGAAGAGCTGGTTGGACACAGAGCGATCCACAGTGCCGTTTTAGAAGTTCGAGACCTTAATTCCTACGTAGAAATGGATATAAGTTCATAATATAGGGTTATGAATGAGACACTCTATTAGAATGATTGTTTAGAGTGACTGTGGACGCGACATCGTGGCGCAAACGTGTTTCGGACCGGCGTGAAAGGGAGTCTGTTTGGGCCGAAGTGTGAAAGAAAAAGTGTTTGGGTCTCGGTGACAAGAGTAAAGTGTTTAGGGGCGCCAAGCGCAGGGCGTACGTGACTGTTTGGGGTTTCCGAATGGATGTGAAACTGATAGAGAGAGAATGAGAGTGCAAGAGAGGAAGAATGAAAGTGGGACTTGGATAAAAGGGACGAATGCGAGGGATGTAGAGTCAGACAGTCAGTAGAACGAGAGTCGCGAGCGAATGCGTTGAGTATCGAGTTATTAAGAGAGAAATGAAAGGACTATAGCGAAATCGGTTGTGAGATCACTCCACCCGGTACGTCACACCTAAGACGTAGGAGTTTCCATTAAAATATTCTTACAATTATGATATTTAGAACAAGAATTCCATAACTTAATTCTGATTACATCTTTCAGGTCTAAATGGGTTGATAAGTTAAACTCTTCTAGAATAAAATTAGTGTCTCAAGACGGATGAAGATCTGTCACCCGCGTATGACCGGCATGACAGTGAACGATGCTAAAGAAGTTTTGAGATGAAATTCCAGAGGGTGTACAGGTACCCAGTTATTGACATTAGGGTTAAACAGAATCCTTAAATATATGGCCGCGACAGAGTATATTGATTCGGGACCGCTAAATCCTGACGTAGGAACACGGTAGGGCTCGCGGGCGATCAGAGAGCGAAGGAGAGAATGGGCTATGATTGAGGGAACAGTGGGCGAGCCATCGCAGAGTATAACTCGCGTCGCAGCATTCGCAGCACTCAGAGAGAGAGAGAGAGAGAGAGAGAGAGAGACAGAGTGATGGCCGTGTGTCTCGTGCGGGTGCGGGTCCGGTCCGGGCTGGCTGGTCGGGGTTCGTTCGCTCGAACCGATCACCGGGCATATTAACGAACGCACTCGGGCTCATAAATCATAGAGACGCGGTGGAACAGCCAATCGGATGGCCCAGTTAGGTGCCAGCAGCCAATCGGAGTCTCGGTCGAGCGGACGCGCGCGTCGAACGAATCCCACGCCCCGGAAATTACGTGTCCGACTCTAAACTCCGATGATTGATGAGCCGGTTGCAGGCTACCGGTGGAAATAGTGTGCACTCGCCTCTCCGTATCTCTTTCCCTTCCTATTCCTCCGTGCACTCCCCCCTCTCGGTCCGCTCGCCGCCCTTTTCCACAACCCTCCTCGTCCTCGCGCGCAGCACGGCACACCGTTCCTTACCACCCTCAACTACGTACGATTTGTTCGCCGCGCTGCGAAACCGGCCCCGAGAACTCGCACACGTTCGCCTCATACTTTTCCTGCGCCCCCCTTCTTCTCTCGTTCTACGCCGTTTCTCCTTTCCGATGCTTTTCCTTGTCCCTTCGTCACTGTCAGCGCAGCCGGCGAGCAGCCACCAACTTCGACGCGCCGGAAACCGTGAAACCGATCGTTCCCTCGCCTCTCTCTCTCTCTCTCTCTCTCTCTCTCTCTCTCTCTCTCTCTCTCTCTCTCTCTCTCTCTCTCGTCTCGCAGCAAAACGTTCGTCGAACTCGTCTACCGCTCGCCGCTCGACGCTAAAAGTGAAAACTCTGCGGCCAGACGCGTTTTAAAATTTCATACCGCGGTTTTGTTTCCGCCACAGCACGCTTCGACTCGCTGCTACAAATACGCCGCTGCTGTGCGTCGCGCGTGCACGTGCCAGCTTGTCAGATCAAAGCGAAACGCAGAGTTTCGCGTGCGTTTCTACAGCCACCGGGTGAAAGCGAACGGTAACGGGGATGGGGGTCGCGGATGAGAGCTGCGGATTCTTCAATCGACGCGATGCCTGGACTGTTCAAACACTGTCACACCGCGACAAACTAGTTCTTGGACGTCTGTGCATCGGGCGCTGTTTTCACCGTGTGCTTTTTAAGGATATTGAGCGAAAAAGGTCTGGGAGAATTGCGGTTTGTAGGCGTTTGACTGGGTTTGAGATGCTTGGGGTGCCTCTATGTTGGCTGCGATATTGTAAACATGCACGACAAAGAAATACAATTTTATTTCGAATTCCGTTCGAAGTTTTCGTCAGTCTCGTTCAAACATCATCAAACAGCGCCTGATTCCCATGTACTATCACTGACATTAATTCGTCGAACGAGTCCAACATACTTATCCCCCAACATAAACTAATCAATACAAAGAGCTCGATTCTTATGTGCAAGTAGCGTACACACTTGAGCAAACAGAGCACAACAACAAGCAGTCAACATCTTCAACAAATACACCAACGATTCACAACAACTCTCGCATTACATACATCAAAGTTTCTCGATCCTTGTATTTATTTAATGTACAACTCTACTACGAATAAATGACTCGTTCAAATATCGTCAAACACTACGAACAATTCGAACGAGCTCAGTTATATTTCTGAGAGGCAGAAATCGTGAGCGAGGTTTCCCGGATCAGCAATCACGAGGTGCTGTAACAGTCACAATTTTTCCCAGCCCGGGAAATTGTTTGACTGTGTCAGCGCTAATTCTGGATTTCATCTCGAGGAAAATCCAACGAGAGCTGCGAGTCACGGGGTAGAGAGTGTCCCTCGAGGATCGAGGATCGAGCTCCCCGGGCTCTCGAGCGATCGAGATAGAGTATGTAGCGAGAACCACCCGGGTAAGGCCGGGAAAACTGGGATCCTAATATTCATCCCCCGCGCGCACGCGAGACAGTGGGAAAAGCGGAAGCAGCGCTCGCGGAAAAACCGGGCGCGGCAGAGTCGCAGGGATTTAGAAAATCCGGAATTCAGCGTGGCTCGAGAGCGTAAAAACGCCCGGAGCCGGATGATTCTTTGAATTTATTTTTCGGCGTGGCGTTAAGCTACTACCGGGGAGGAGGGATATCCTGTGCGAAGCGGTGCGGTGCGGAGCGGTGCGGAGCCGCGCGGAGCGGAGAACCGAAAGTAAACGCTTAAGAGACGAAAGAAAAGGAAAAAGATCGCGGCGCTCTGTTCCCGTTGATAACGAACAGCGGAGAGCGATAGGCCGGGGGATCGAACGGCAGAGACGGCAGATAAAAGCGAATGGAAGGAAGAGAAAACTTGAGAGAAGCCTGGCGCACTCGAAATGATTGAAAGACCGAAGAAATTGAATTCTCGCATTCGATCGTGCCAGCTCGGGTCCTCTAATTGAACGACTCCTCTTCCCCTTGTTCCTCCGTCCCTTTTCAGTTGTCAGTCCTTCTCCCTCACTCTTTTTCTGTCTTTCCCGCGGTCTTTCTCTCTTCTTCGCGAGCTTTCTCCGTCTGCATCTCAATCTTGCTCGTGGACACACACGCTCGCGCTCTCGCGTAAGAACGCGATCTCTCAATCTTTCTTTCTTCCTTTCTTTCTCTCTCTCTCTCTCTCTCTCTCTCTCTCTTTCTATACCTGCTTCTCTAGACTCCTTTCTCTCCACCCTCTCTCTCTCTCTCTCTCTCCCTACCCCTCCTTCTCTCGACTCCTTTCTCTCCACCCTCGCTGCCCAGGTTTCCCGATCTATGGCACGCCACTCATCTCCCGACTCGCTTAAACGATTTTCCTACTTCTCTATCCTGTAGCCGGCCTTTCTCTCGGCCAATCGCTCGTTTATCATCGGCGTTTAAACGACAAACGAATTAGCGCCGTCAAAGACGAACGCGCCTCGACGTCCGAGAAACGGATCGAGGGAAACGTAATCGGAGCGTTTAGCTCGCGCCACTGCAAGAACCACGAGAAATTCGCGATTACCTCGAGAGCCGGACGGTTTTGCGATCGCTGTTTATCTACTACGAAGAGGGAAATAGGCTTGAACTGGTTGGAGACTCGAAAATAAATTTTGGAAAGCGACATCAGAGAGAAAAATTCTAGTTGAGAATAATATTTACCCTCAGCACTCGAATGGCGACTGCAAGGCGCCACTAAAAGTTGCTGTATCCTTGTTCAAAATATTTGTTACATTACTAAATTTGTTTTTATTTAATAAATTAGTAAACATTTCAGTATTGTACTAGTAAATTGCACCATTTTCGTATGTACAACATGGAAAAAAATGTATAGAAGGGAAATATTCTAGGTCGGAAGAAATGTTTCGTTTTGGAGTTAAAACAGCTTCGAGTGCAAAGGGTGAAATAGTCCCTTTTTTCAATTGTTTCGAATGAGCATTTGAGAAAATTCGCATTATTGTTATGAATATACCATCTCTTTGCTTTTCATCTTTATTCGCGTCATAAATGGTACTGTATCAGAACTGTCACATAATTTAATTATATACGACTAACAAAATTATCGGAGAAAATTAATAAAATATCGTGGTCAAGAAAGGGTTGAAAGACGAACGTCGCCATATTGACGCCATCAAGCTCAGGTATTCAGTTCCTAATAGAGCTAGTACCTTATATTATTATAAGGTATATTATTATATAGTACTATTATTTCCTGAGCCGCCGCGCTGCCCCCTATGCATAGGGTCAGATTATACTAGGCAGGTGAGACGCTGGGGGTCTAAATTCTGTCGGCAGAATTTGGTTACCCTGTTTTTGTATCTAGTGTTTATAGACCCTCTGCGTCTGACCTGCCTAATTGGGTAATTTTTGTTTACCCGGGTATCTCACGGGTAACCCGGGTATCCGGGTATCTCATAAGTGACAGCTCTAGTTCCCAATTTGCGAGCCAGTAATTTAATTACTAACATAACACAAGATTGATGCCCATTTTGTCCGAATATTTGCAAAGTTGACACATGATCTGGTTCTTTGGATCCACGTGTGATTTTTCGATAAATCCTGGTTCGCAAAGATTTAGGGAGGTTTTGAAGAGTGTCGACGGGATGGTAGAAAACGCGTCGGCCGTTGATTCGCGGGTTCTGTCGAGCCTCTGTCTCGCAAATATACGGTCGGCGGTGCCCGGTTTGAAATGAGTGTGTACCGATCTCATTGATCAAAAAATTGCCGCAACGCCGACAATTGGATTCAAGCCAGAGCCCCGGTTGTAAATAATGAACGTCCATTGTTTCCGCGTTTATAGAGGCCCCGGCGAATACATCTGCGACGATATTGGCCGTTAAGTAAAAGCTAAAAGTCCAATTGCCGCGTCGAAAATTGCACTCTCCGGCCCATCGAAAAAAAAAAAGAAAAAAAATTCACCGACCATCGACAGGCTAACATCCGTGGCGTCGAAAAAGAGAGATCGTGGGATCGAGAGAGTGGGAGGGAGGGGGGGGGAGAGAAGAGAACAGAAGCGACGGGGCGGTCATCGGCTAATAAATAGCTACGGTATGCAAATAGAGTGGGGGCGTTCGATCGTCTGAATTTTAATTTCTCGAAATTCGAAATTAAATTCGCTGCGAGGCAAGCCGAGGCCAGGCGAGGTGAGGCGAGTTCCAGCGAGATCGTTGTACAGCACACGACGGCCGATAAATCGTTGATAAACCTTTGCGTCCGGGCGATATTGCCGTTGCGCGAAAGCATATCGGAACACCAATTTCCCTCCTAGAATTCCCGGCGAAACGAAGGGAAGAAGGGATGCTAGAAAATTATTAATCGGCCGGATGCCTCTCTCTCTCTCTCTCTCTCTCTTCCTCTATCTATTTCGTTCCTCTTTCTCGCACTAGAGTTGCTGCGCTGTCTCCTCTGCGTTGAAGCGTCGGTCTGAGCCGGCACGCGGAAAAACCGATTTCCAATGGACGCATTTAATAAACGCGAGACGCGCAATCGTGCGGATGGCTGCCGGGTCGGCATCGAGAGAGAAGGCGTGGATCGTTAATCGTCGAATTTGGAGGGCGCGGGCGCCGGGGACAGGGTTTCGAGCAGTGGACGCTCCTCTCTGCTTCGCTCTGTTTCGCTCTGCTCCGTTCCGCTCCGTTCAGCTTTGCTCCCACTCCACACCGCTCCGCGACGCTATATAAGAGCATTGTTCACTTCCTGTTTTGAATATCGAATTTACGAGCAAAGTTATGGGCCGCGCCCGCGAAATCTTTCCCTCTCGACCGCATTTCCTTCCCGCTTCCCGGAGCGAGACGCTTCTCTCCTAGCTGCCGAGATTCCAACTTCGCCCGTAAAACTTCGCCCGGAACTCGTCCTCGAAAGGCGGACTTTACCCTTAAGGGTCCAGCCGCAGCTAGACAGACGGAGAAGAGGAATACGGGACGTAAATGTGTCGCGGCCCACCACCGTAACACCCACGATTCGTTTCGCATTCCTCGACGTTCGACCGCAAAGACGCGAATCGATCGATCGCTCTCTCTCTCTCTCTCTCTCTCTCTCTCTCTCTCTCTCTCTTCTTCTGTTCAAGACTTTCAGACCGATAGGGACCTATGTAATCTGTCGTGCACCACGAAAAGAACAGCTCGATGCTCGTCTTGCCACGCGAACGATCGATCGAGATCCTACCCGTTCGTTTCGTTTCGTTTCATTCGTTCGTTCGTTGGTTCGTTCTCGTCCGTCTCCAGGGAAAACACCGGGAAAAGCGAAACCTACATTATTGCTCATCCATCTAGAATCCATATCGCTAAAAGTACATTTCGCTGCTGGAAGGCGTTCGACAAAAATTTCCGCGTTACTTGTCTCCTAAGGAAGACCTACGAGCCAGGATTTGTCACCGTTTTTAGTGGTGCTCGCGTTTATACGAATTTAGGACGGCGAGAAATCTTTGGAAACTCGCTGGATACTGCGAACTGTGCGCCGAACGCGTATATCTCATTGTTGATCGTTCGTTGCAACCATTTTTCACTTTTAAGACTCTAGATTAATTTAAATTGGGCATAGTTTTGTTGCAGGTTTTCTTTACTGGATTTATCGGCGAGGCCCTCAAATTCGAGAGACCTTTTCTCTGAGACTATGCGGGGCATCGGAATGAATGAAAAACATTTAGTAGATGCATATTTATTACAGTTCGTGTATTTTCTCGAATTTTTATGTCAATTATAAAGGGAGGAAAAAATGGCTTAGTGATACCTCGAATTTCCATTTTCTGTCCTAATTGTATGAATGAACACCCTCAACTTTGTGAACAAAAAGCATATAATGCGTACACATTACCTACACTTCGCATATTTTTTTCAAATTTTGAAGTCGATTATCAAGGACAAGAAAAAATAATTTATAAGAGCCTCGTATCCCCATCTTCTTCTCTCACAGGAAATGCACCCCTAAGTTTATAAGTCTTTTTCCCGAATACTACGAAAGCTATCATAATGAATTAACTGGCAAATAATAGCTGCAACTTAGCAGTACTACGTGCATTTTTTTTTAAATTTTAAGTCATCCACAAAAAATTGCACAACGTTCTCAATTATCAACTAGTGTCAATATTTCTCTGTAAGGTAAAGGGTCCAGACCCGTCTGTTCTAAACAATATAAAAGCATTGTCTCTACAGAAGAATTTATGTATGTGCAAAATGATAAATGATTTCGCCCAGTATCTTACCATTAATTCCCAATCGGAACGACAGACTTCAGGATCCACTATCCCCTAAAAGACAGAGATCTCGGGTCCTTAAGCCGAGAGGAAATCCCGGGGTCAAAAGTCTAAGATGGAGACACTCGTGCTGCGAGGGAAAGGTCCAGGTTTAGAGCGACGCGACGGTGCGCCGTTGCGACGAAACGTACCGATTTCGGCTGACGTTCGCCGAGCCGGGCTTCGCTTTCGGATCACGTCCGCGCCATCGCGCTAAGCTTTGCTCCTCTTTCCCTCTATTCCGGGAGCACCGGATGTCGAATCACGCTCTCTCTCTCTCTTTCTCTCTCTCTCTCACCCTCCCTCGCTCTCTCTCTCTCGTATACCCGTTCGCTTTTTTCATTACTATAAAATAAATTTCCGTGTATCCGGACAGGAAAAACGCTGGAGAAGAACGCGGCCGCATTTTTCTGTTACACGGCTTACAGCGGAATCAGCGTCGCCGTTCAAATATAATTGATCATTAATTCGAAGCGCGGCATTTTCAATTAGCGAGCCCTTTACTAAACTGTACCCCATCATTATTTTACAACGAGCCGCCGTTCAGACGTGCCGCGGGTAATCACGATTAATATTTCTTGTTTTGTACACACGATTATAACGTTTCCCTTGTGCGCCGAAGAGCTTTTACTTTTTAATGCGTTTTTGTAAACGGCGCCAGCCGTCGATAAATAAATCACCCTCTCCCGCTCGTTGTACAGGCTCTCCCTTTCACGGTTCGCGGAACGATTGCGCGCTGTGTCATTGAGGCTGCGAGATCCGCGTAATACAAGGTACAGGGGAACATATATCAACGCGAATTAATAGCACCTTTCCCTCGGTTTTATCACAAAGGGCATTCTAGTCGGGAAAAGAATCTTTGTGCCACATTCTTAATTTCATGCAGTGACTTGCGATAACAGGATTTGCATAAGGATTTCACTGTATCGGTTTAATCGTGGTCAGTCGCGGCAAGAAACAGAAGCGGTGCGATTGATACGTCCTTTACCATAAATTTCTCGTTGCATTACCTTACTACTGTTAGTTTAGTCGACGAAAGTCGTGTCCAAATATTACCTATGCTGTGTACTATGACTTGAAACAGTAAACTGTATAAAATTAATAGCAAAAATTCCAACGGACTCAAATCGAACAATACGCTTATTTAGCAAATTTTTTAAATCTTCATCAGGAGTATGACTCGACAAGGCGAAGGGTTTCAGGAAAAAGGATCGTCGTCGACATCGAGTTACCGTTGCAAGACTGCGAGGGCTCAGCTCCGGAGGCACGTCCCGACCATTTCGCGAAATCGATCCGGGGAAATGTTTTTCGCGTTTCCCGGCGTTGTTTCTCGGTAGCTCTTGTCACCGGAGCGGAACGCTCGAAGCGTCTAGATGGAGAGAGAGGTGAGAGAGAGAGATAGAGAGCGAAAGATCTCGTGGAACGCGAAAGAATCAGCTGGATCAGTCTCGCGCGACGATTCGACGCAGCGAGCCCACCCATCGGATCGTCGTTCCCCGCGATTAGTCGCGATTCGTCAGGCGTCGTCGGTGAATCAAAAAGGCTGCCGCCTCGGATTCAATCTTATCGAGGTTCGAGCGTAGTCGAGCGTGCCGGAATCGATAAGGGAGAGAGACAGAGACAGAAAGAGGGAATAGAAGATGTGTGCGCTGCGAGGAGAGATTCGAAGAGGAAGCTAGAAAAAATCGATCGTAGCAGAGTGACACACGGCGATCGGCCAGTTACGAGTCACGAGTCGCGAGTCACGATTTACGAAAAGGGTAAACGAAGCGGGGAGACGCAGGGGTCCGTAAAGGGGGTAGGTAAATACGAGAGAAACGCGGGGGTTCGGGAACGTGGAAAACGCGTGTACACAACGGAGGAGAGGGACCGTTCTCTCGGAGTGTGCTTCTCGGTGTGTATGTGTGTGTGTGCGTATGCGCGCGACCGTGTACCGTCGCTCACGTACAACGGTATACGGACAAGCGCGAACAAACGACAATGAACGAGGAAAACGTACGTCCTCGATCGTGATTTTCGAATGCGCTTCCTTCCGCAAACGAACCGTCCAAACAACGCGGCGACGAGCAACCGTGCGCAGCCAGACACGAACACGCTGAAACAAAGCGCAGTCCGCGCCGACTGTAAGACGTCACCGACCGGGGAAAACTCGGGGGAGGGAGGAAACGATGGCCCGAATTCCATCGCGGAAAATCCGCTGGGAAAATACAGGGTTCATTGTAGCCTGGTCGAGCCTCGCCAAGGGAGAGAGAAAAAGAGAGAAAAAGAGAGAGAGAGAGAGCCGGTTTGACAAATTGTGTATGTCTACAAAACCCGCTTTCACGTGGACGCGCCTTTACCCGCGGCTCTTTCTAAGAAGCGAGGACGCTGCTGCTGATTCGCGGCCCGCTGCCATTGTCACGCTTCTGCAAGGAAGATAGAGGCCGGAAGACAGTCTAGGCCCGAACGGAACAAGCTGAGGATCACGCCACGCCCGACTTCTTTCGATTAAATGGAAATCTCGAAGCGCCACTGTGAGCTATTCGCGAGATTTTTGCACGGGCGAATTTATTCGCGATACTTTTGTAATGCTTTGTAGTGTTTTGAGGGGGAATATTATTTTTATGATCATGTTCAGGAATTTTTTTAACCTCTCGTTGAAACTTGACCTCAAAACAGACCGATGCCTTTAATCCCTAGCTCACTAATGACATCTTCGTGACATCATGGGTTTTTTGATTGTTTTTAATTTTCCATCATAAACTAACATATGCAATAGCAACCTAACCATTTTACATTGTTTTTGAAGCGAATATAGGAATTTATTATTTGCACTCGAACAGGCGTTTTAAGGCACCATGAAAAATTGATGTAGAATCGTTTAAAATAACTTTCACATTGGTGAATTTATTTCTATTTAATAGATCGATGAAAATGTAAGCGTTGTATTGTACAGACTATAAATATCGTGATCCGGAAGGAACATCTTGATATTAAAGTTAAAATAGCGTTAAGCGCAAAGAGCTAATCGAATGTCAAAAGTTCACATTATATGAAGAGCCAGACCCTGTACAGAGTAATAATTGCAATCGCATTTAATTCTATAAATGTAAATGTCTAAATTTTCTGTGCAGTCCACAAGATCGAAACAAAACGGAAATCTCTGTGTTTTCGATACAGTTATCATTACACCAGTCATTTCTAGTAAATCGATGGGCAAAAATACAACGAAAGAGAAAAGAGGAAATGATTTTGAGCAACAGAAGGTAATTGCAATTGCATCGCGTAAATTGCCTGGATGAAGGAAAAGGTCCCGACCGTTCGTAGAATTGTAAGATGCATCTCGGACCGTTCTTCCGTCTTCCCGAGATGTCTGAATTGAAGATGCATCTAGTAATTTTATTACCGCGCAAACAGACGTAGCAGATAATTGTAATTGTACACTGACGAGAGAGATGCACCGTTTTAACCGGGAGCAAGATTTCTCGAAAAAGGAGTCTATAAAGCGAGAATATTTTAAGGTTTTAGAGGGCGATACTTGCACTTTGGTGTTTCGATGAAATGCACAACCAGGCGTGTTCAAGTGTTCCAAGTTCCGGTGGAAAAGGAATATAGGAGGTGAGAATGTTTTCAGGTTTGACCAGAGCCGTAGCAATCCCGTAGGGGATTTCGTGCGTCTCAGCGATAATTGTAATTTGCAGTTCGATAAAATTTGATGACTGGCTGAGAACGTGAACGACAACGACGAAACCGCGATAGTCCGTTCCCGTTGTCGGCCATAAACCCGTGTACCCGGGCTCGGGCGAAGAAGCGGCGCGCGACGGTTCGTCGATATTAACGAGAGAGTATTTTTTTTCGAATCGACAGCCCGACCAGGTTGCGCAGAAAGCTGTCCGTGATACGTTGAAATTGATGAATCGCCGTTTTGCCTCGAGTGCCGGCATGTATAGAGAGGGACGGGGTAAAAAGCAGGGAAAGGAGGGTCCGAAACAGCCGTCGTGTCCAGTAAATTGATCGAATCGAAACGCTTCGCGGCCAATTGATTCGGCGCTCCGCCAATCGTTCGCTTCAATCGCATCTTCGCCGTCAGCTTTTCGCCTCTTGCTCTCCTCGCTCTTCGACCTCGATCTTCGTCGTTCCAGCTGTTTTTTCCTACCGAAAACTACTCTCGGACGACCCCCTCACGAAAACGTAAAATTTTTGTTGTCGACACAGCCCGCGTAGCAGGATTTCCTTGGAATCTACTTCGTGAGGCGTTCTAAGAGGATCGTTGTGGAACGCGACACGCGAAAACGTTCGTCGGCGACGAAACGAATTCGTGGATCGCGTGTGTTACGTAACGGTATAGCCGTTCTAAATTCGATATTCCAGTTACGTAAGAGCAGAGGTCGCATTTCATACGATTCATCGACTGAGGCCAGCTGCGCTCTCTCTCTCTCTCTCTCTTTCTCTCTCTCTCGTCCTCGCAGTACGCCCACAACGTCTCCTTCGAGGAGAGCCCGACCGTTTAATCGAATTTCCGGTAAGCCTCGTCCGCGCGGGCATCGGTCAAGGGTCGTTCCGTCCGAGGGAAAACCCCGAAAGATTCATTGAAGAGCCAGCTTCCGGCGTTGCTTCCGGATTAACGTTACTCGGTCCGAGTAAATGGCTCGCGTTTCATCGCCAGGTTAGAAAACCACCTTTCCTAAAACTCCCTTCGAACTACCATACTATCACGACTGGCGCACGACATTCTAAGATAACGCTCTGGCTCTGTAAAAATCGTGGAACCATGAAACCACGCCTACTCAGAGACAGTCACGCCTACTTGACACGCCTACTCCCAGATAGCAAGCATTCTCTGATCTCTAGAGCTAGATTCATGAAGAATATAGAGTCCAGGGCGAACACGCACACAGATTGTTGCGTGGCACGTTGTTCTGGCCACAGTTGACAGTTGGCACCTAGGTAACCACGCTTAGTCACAATGAGCCACACCTATCTACAAGATCAACAGATGAAATCTACTGTGCTTTTCGGACAAGAGGAAATACGGAGGCATTCTATGACCTTCGAAGCTCATGGAGAACATTGACTTCAGGACGTACGCAGTGATTGCCCCATAGGGCACTGCCTCGGCTCCTACAAAATCGTGGGGCAAAAAAGCCACGCCTACCCGGGTCCTCTACAGTATCAAACGTGTCCTCAGACGTGTCTTTTACTATCGTTTACGACAAATCCAGAGACTACGACGTCATTTGGCCCGACGCGTTGCCCCGGGGGGCAATTTAGTCGGCGCTCTCGGGGGCAAGCAGCTCCGATGGCCGAACCCCGCGCCTGAGGGACGCAGGAAAGGTAGGCTAGAAAACGGTGGCACGGACGCGCGAAGTTTCCTGATCGTCACGTCGCGACGCCGACGGTCGCGTCGTCGTATTCGTCTCGTTCGATCGATACTCGTAATTCCGGCGAGTCGCGGCGAACCCCGTGCCGATCGATAGGACAGATTTTCAAGCTTCGCTCGGCCCGTTCGCTCCGTTTACTTCGTTTGCTTGGCTCGCTCGGCTCGCCCGAGGCGATCGCACGAAAAGCAACCGGGGGGAGAGAGAGAGAGAGAGAGAGCTCGATTCTTTCTCGAACCAAACATCAGGTGCCAGGTGGGAAAAAACTCTATTCTCTCCTGAATCGAACGCGAGGGACAGGATATACAGGCCCGTTGCACGTCCGTTCGAAATTCCGCGTCAATCCGTGGAATTAAAAGCTCGCCGAGCGAATTTAAGTTCGTCTTTCTTCCCGAGAGGATAGCGGGTGGCTGGGGGTGAAAGAGGGGTTGGAAGATCGCCCTCGGGGAAAATCGACAGGGTAAAGAGCTTCTACGAGAGTCCTGGTCTGGTTGAAGGGTTGACGGGGTATGCGCGGAGGGACAGGGGGAAGGGACATAGGACACAGAGGGGGTGTGCAGGACGCGTGGACACGGGAAGAAGGAGGACGCGCAGCTTAAGGGATGGGGGCCGAGAGGGTGCCGCGTGAAACGGCATCGGAAGAAGGAACGAGGGAACCGAGAGGAAAGCGGCGGCTGCCAGATAAGATAAGGGTGAGAAATCGCGGCGCTCCTGGATGCGGTAACATTAGACCGTCCCCCGACGCCGTCGCCGCTCGTCGTTGCTCCACCCCCTCCTCCTCTTCCCTCCGAAAGCAACGGCTGCACTATTCCTCGTTCCATGAGCGGAGCCGAGCCGTGCCGAACGGGCCCGAGCCGGACCGAACGGAGCCGTTTCGCTCGCGTCGGCTTAACTCCTCTCGGGGCTCTCGGGGGCTAGAGAGCCCCAAAGCTTACCGGGGCTAGCCTCCTATCGGGCCGGCCTACCGGCCACCGTATCGTTTCCTCGTGTAGGCACGCGACACCGGGATACCGGACCGACGCGACGCGATGCGACGGTGCTGCACACTCTCCTACACTCTCTGTTGTCGCCCCCCAAAATTCCACAGGCTTGGAGGTAAACCCGGCCGACGATGTAACGCCGGATTAACGGCAACCGGCCGATACCAAAACGTCCACCCTAGACGGATCACCCGGATCCAGAGCGCGTCTTCGACCATCAGCGCAACGTCGATCTACATTACGACGGGCTCCTTTCACCCAACTTTCCTCGGCTGCAACCCTGTGCTACGAATTTTTTCGGGTTTCTACCCCCTCTAGGCTAATCTAGGATAGCTCATTTTCCTGATCAGGTCTTTCAAGTTTCTCCTTGAATCTAGGTCGTGTTTGATGTCAAGCTTGTGTCAGGTCTGTGTTAGGCGTGCCATTGCTTAGGGACCTGATAGGTGTATGCCAAGCTTGAATTAGATCGCTATCTTCGCATGAAACACATTAGTCGATTTCCCAACTTTCTTCAGCTTGCGCCACAACATTTATCATTTCTAGTACCATTTCTAACAAGGCAAGCTTACCAGATTAGTAGTTAGTAGACTGCTGATTTTATACGTTTACGACAAAATCGAGTGTCATTTCAAACAGAAGAAAGGTTAACAGAATTTGAGGACATAAATTCATTATTTTCCACTTATTCCAATGATTACTTCATATAATTTTTGTTTTGCATTTTATTTCGCAGTCCGGTCGTTAATTTTACAAAAGAAGGGTTGGAAGTTGTAGTACTCTGGAACCACCCCAGACTTAATCCACACTTCAGACTTAGTGTACACCTAGACATATTCGACTTCCTAACTTCCTAACTTTCAACTATTGAGTCTACAGACCTGGATTAAGTCTACGGTTAGGTCTACGCAGGGTCTGAACCAGGTCCTGGTTAGTTGATGCAAATCCTTCGCTATGAGGCCCCCGTTAGATCCAGATTATGCCCATGTTAGATCCACATCAGACTCACAGTGGTCTACGTGCTCCTCGTGATGATTTGCGGATTTCGAAGAGCAGCCTTTCTTCCAGACCCTCGTTTTAAACGCAACCCTTGCGCTTCCTCTCTCCCACAAGTTTATCGCCGTGTTTCCCTTTGTGTTCATCCTTCCGCCTTCCTCTTCATCTCCCTCGTTCCATCCGTATCTCATTCCTCCCCTTTTTCTCAGTACTTAAACACGAGCATTGTTAGCCGGTAGATTCAGTTCCAGATCTCTCCATCGTACGGACGCATTGTTGCCGGGGCTCGCTCGGCGAGGGTAACTCTTAATTTATCGTTATTTAAATAAATTGGCCCCAACAGGCTGCTCCAGATCGCGGAAACTGGGAATCGTTTGCCCCGTCTGTCGGCTAATTCCGGTGGGCGGATTTGCTTGTGGTCCCGAGAGCGTAAAGGTCGAGTTATCTGCTGCCCGATGGATCACGGCACTCGTTGACCCTGTTCGATGTGGATAACTTTTTGAATAGGTCAGAATGGGAATCCGAGGTATCCATTATATTTTTTAATCTATAAATTCTCAGAATAGAATCACTGTCCTCTAATTCGATATTAGCGGTGTCCCACATTGCTACCACTAATTACAATCGCTACACAATTAAGATACAAACACTGAAATTAACCCTTGATATTCTAATAACACGATTATTGTAGTATAACTTACCGCGTCTGATTCCCTGAGTATCACAAAATAAAGTGAACTTCACTTTCGGAAGCACGTGTAAAAACCTCTAGCACGGTTAACTGGTGAAACGCTTATTCAACGAAAGAATGATGCTCGGCGACTCGGGTCGCTACGAGAAAAGAGTTTTAGTCGGTATAATATGCACAACCAATCTTAAAAAGTATGAATATTGATGTACTGGTGAAAACTTTGGTGTATCATATTCCTACCCTGTACATGCCACCGGACGCTCAATATACGAAATATAGATTATCGATGGGGGGTCCGGTTGAATTTTTAGACAAGGCAGCCGCGAAAATAGAACAGCTCGCCATAGAACCAAGAGAAGCGGGACGCGATGCATTCCCGGGGAAATTCTCGACGCGGAACCGCGCAATCTCGCGATCCGACCGCCGTCTAATTACGTGGCATTGGATGCCTCTCTCGCGTCCGGCATGGAAAGCTCGCCTAACCGATTCAATAGCGACTACTGGTGCCCTCTGCCCCGCAGCGTCTTATTAGCGGACTATTACGAGCACCGGAGGAGCCCGGATCGCAAAGAGTCGCGAACGCGGCTCTCGTTGCTCGCCTCTCCGTTCGGACAGATTTCGCGCTCTCGTCCCCGTTTTACAAAGGAGAGTATCAACGCCCGTTACCCGTTCCACTCTAATTGGTTCTTTGCATTCGACGCCAGTCCCTTTCGAACCGTGCCGATTCCACCGGCGCACCGTCGATCAACCGACCCCTCGATCGATATCGATTGTTAAGCGTAAACGATTCTACCGACACGCTCGCGCGCGATGCCTGTTTCCAAGGGTATTGGTCCCTTCGAACACACGGGTCGACTTTATTTTTAGCGTCTTTCCCAGCGAGAACGCGAGCTTCCTACAGCCGCATCCACTGGCCTTAAACGAACTATCGATCCTAGTTAATCTAATAGTCCCCGGGCCGAACCTTTGCATTTCCCCTGGCGCGTTCGTCGCGTTGCTTCGTTCGATTCGTTTTCAACGCGTTTTTACCGAACGCCATAGAACGTGGCGGGTCTGCCAACGAATTTATGACTGAACGCCTTCAATGGGGATGCCTGAGAATTATGACGAACACAATTACAGTGTACGAACGTACCAGGATATCTACTATATCGTTTGAGGGTGTTCATGAGGGACCGCGGATTTTGTGCATTTATCAGAGAAATTGGTGGATGCAATTTCAAACAGTAGAACGATTCAACGAATTCAAGAATATCAGCACCTTCCTTACAATAAAATTGCAAACGAGAGAAACAAACTCCTATTTGGTGTCCTGCAGGAAGGACACTGTTCTCGAGGGGAAAGGTTTCAATTCAAAATTTCCGACAAGCCTGTCCTTCCGAAAAATCTTCGATGCCAGATCAATTTTCCAGTGACGGAAACGACAGATACCTGTTGCGTGAAGAGTGTACCTGCGTTTACAATGACAGAGAAGAAATAAGAAGGAGGTTTCATATTTTACGAAAACGTTCAGACCCTTGCTGCTCTGGAGTTTCCCCCATATAAGGGGAGAGAAGAGACTCGAGCAAACCGATAAAGATAACGCAATTTTCGGGAATTTTTTCTTTTCTGAAAGATTGATGAAACTCCCGGAAACTTTCACTGTGTTTTGCGCTCGGAAACTTTCCTCCGGACCGAAAGGGACATTTAACACTAAACCCAGCACTGGCAGCTAGATAACCGACTTTAGATTTTTCACTCTACTACTATTGAAATTATGAAGTTGCATTCGTGAAAAACGATTGAAATAAATTCGATCTTCTCATTTTCACGAGTACACTGCGGATCTTTGTGCAGAAAACTGTTCGCATCGATTACAATGAACAGGAGCCAAACAGAAATCTTCATTTAATAATTTTGACAAGCTGAAATATTTAAATTCGTTAATTTGTAGCCTTCTTTAAATTGAGCCTAGTCTTCTTTACCAGAAACGCATAAGATTACATTTAGCGTTAAATTGCAAACTTGACTCAGAATGTTCCTTCGAGGAAAACAATCCAAAGGGTGAACAAAATGGAATTTCGTTTTGAAACTGTCGGACTCTATGCTCAACGCATCAAGGTATCTATGGAATGAAAAGAATTGATTTTTTCGTGCCGTGTGTTGAGTCTCCCCCGCAAAAGCCGGTCGATGATCGGGAGCGACAAAGGTGTTATAAAAGCCTCCGCCACCGACAACGACACCGACACCGACACCGGCAGGGTAGGCAGGTGGCATCGAATTGTCGGGGTTTCTCGCTCGAAGAGAGAAGGGCGTCGAGGCAGTCGGTGGAACGACTGGGAGACGTGCACGCGAGTATGCGGCCGTAAATACATCTCATGAATTTAGGTTAGCACGCGAACGAAACCGCACCACTTCACATTGTGACGCGACCGTGCTAAATATTGTCCGGCCGTGGGGTATGATAATCGGTTCGAATTATAACGTAAACATGGACGGACGGAATCCAGCGGCTTCGGGACAGCGATCGTTTCCGGCCCGCGGTTTTACACGAGCAATTCTCGTCGAGCGCAGAAAACCTCCTCAAGAAATCACTCCCTGATTTTTCGAAAACCGCGAGTTCTAGTTTCGCTGACGATATCTGCTCGACTCTCGATAAAGATGTGAGCTTCGTCGAGATGGTTCTTTGAAAGAAAACTGGTCGTTGGCTCGCTCGCTAAAACTTCGAAGGTGCTCGAAAGACCGCGAGCGTAACTCGAAAGAGACCTCGAGGATCCTTTAAATTTCTTTCGGGCGCGGTTGTCGAAAGAGGATTCCGCCATCGGAGGGCGTTCACGAATGGATCGATCATGTTACGTGGTGCAATTAACGACGCCGTTCGTGTGACTGGTTCCCGTTAATACCTCCCGAAACCGTCTCTCTCTATCTCTCTCTGTCTCTCTCCCTCTCGGAAACTCCTGCGAAGATCCTGCGACGATATTACGCGCCTCGTCCAGGCTCTGCTTCTCCGACGAGAGGCACGCCCAGCCGTGTGCGCTATCATAATTTAATATAATACCAAGTATCGGGGAAACTCGGGGGAGCGTAACAATAGCGGGGGAGATCGGGCCACGGCGCACGGCAGACGATGGAGTTGCCGAAGAAATATTCGCGATTCACCGTGCCGCCGCATTTTTCCCCCGGGCGGCTTCCGGCTGGACCGCCGAGTGACCCAACTACTCTCGGTTGCTCTTCGATCCTCCTCTCTTTCATTAGAAGATTGCAACATCATCCTTTTGGGATAGGGACTCTCCGGAGCATTGCCCTGGCCTCGACAGAGCCGGGGGCAGTAGGGCCACGCCTACTCGAAACAGGCCACGCCTCTACGTAGAAACGTAGAACGTACAAGCACTCTGTCAGTCTTCCGTCTCTTTCTCAGCCTCGAGAGCAATTCTGGATGCAGGTCGATGGGGATTAGAGCAATTACAATCCTCAATGAGAATTGCGGCTCAACTATTCTAGCTGAGCGAGAAAATGTTGAATTCGAGAGCTGTTGCGATCCTCAAAGGTAGATTGGAGGCTCTGTTTGGATTGAGAGCTAATAAACCACGCCCACGTTAAACAAATTAAGCCTGCATCTTCCCAGAGTAATCCACTGGGTCCTCATTGAAGATTCGAATCGAGTTAAATTAACTATTGCAATGAAATAAAAAAATATAGCGTACAGAATCTGTTCGATCATCAGAATTAGATTTTTTAGAAAACACAGGGTCTAAATCAGTGGTAGATTCAGTTGTAGAGAACTACTCTGCTCGGTGAACGTTGAGGGCAACGTAGCCACGCCCACCACGGACAGGCCACGCCTCTCCAGGACGGAAAACGCTTACTCTACACCGGGAGAGCAAGATAAATAGTGTTCTATGTCTTTCTGAGCCGTCATTGGCAATTCTGGACGCTTGTAGGGCAACTTATCTTCATCAGTGCGTTCCCATTGGTTACTGGCACTCAACCACATCGATGAAACAAGAGAAATTTCTACCGAGATCTCCACAAATAGATATTTAAGTAGGTGCAGTCTGCGTAAGTCAGTCACGTGTGCAAATGACTCTGTGAAACGCTATTTCATCTCTGCTAAAAGTGAAAGTCGTAGAACCCCGCCCACTCAAGACATGTCCTGCCTATTTATAGAAAACCACGCCTACTTCACTAGCAGAGACCAAGATTAGAAAGCGAAACCGGGCAGAAGGATTAACTTGTTGCTCCCTCTAGAGTCTAGAGCGTTAAGAAAACAGAGGGTAATAGAAAAAGGGGAGTGTCACCGGACTGGTGTCCTAATTTCCCTAAAATCCACCAGTGCCATCGATATTTTCCGGAAGGAGACGAGCAGCTCCTGTCGCTGCTGCTCGAGTAGATGGGAATCGAGGAATCGATTACCAGAGCGATAAACGCAGAAAGCGGCGTTGGCGGGATCTTCGCTAATTTAAACTAGCTACTCGTAATATCGAAACCAGCCGGCACGGCGTCGAGGAGACAGAGCGACGGTTGTTGGAGCGCCCTTGTGAACGGCAACGACGTCGAAGCAAATTCGAATTACCGTTTCAAGCGCTTCCGGATGGATGGCGTAAAAGCGGATCCTCGAGGCAAAGGTTTCACGGGTAATGGGAACATTTCGACGGACTGCCGGACCGCGTCGGACGGGCCAAACAAAGACCGCTAATTTCGGGCTTCTTCCCGGCATCGAGCGACCCCGTTGTTGTTACTGTTGCTCCGTCGACTATATTTGACGGGTCACCGGGTAACGCTTTCGCGCGATGATAACTGGATTTTGACGGAACGCGACGTTCGGTCGAAAAAAAAAGCGCACACCGATACGGATGCAGTTGCATACCACGGTGGATGCAGATGTGTGTACAGCGGATACAGATGGGTACAGGAGCACACGGGTACAAAAAGGGCAACGAGTACTGCCGATAACGCGGGTCGCGCTGGTGCGAGAGCGCACGACTACTCTTGGCAGCCATTTTACGGCCGCGTTATATTCGTTAATCGTAAATTGGTACAGCCATTCGTTACGTATCACGGCGAGCCAGCACCGAGCGCCGTATTCGACGCGTTTATTTGTCCAATCATTTTTCAAACTTTACTTATTTTATCTTGTCCCCGCGTAACCCGTATATCCAGATAATTCCGATCCAGCGACGATATCGACTAGCGAACGGGCCGACAATAAAACAGTCGCGAACGAGTGGTTTAGCCTAGCGGCAATATACGTCGGGCTATTTTATGAAGAGAAGGAGAGAGAGAGAGAAAGAGAGAGAAAGAGAGAGAGGGAGAAAGAAGAGAAAGGTGGTGGAAGAGTGCTGCACGATAAAGCCAATTCCTTAGGAATACGTACGGTCTATTCCGGTTGAAAGCTTTTCCGTACGCTTGAGCTGTCGCGGCTTCGAATTCGTCGTAGCCAAACGAACTGTTGTCGAAACTCGATTTGCATCGACGTACCTCGCGACTCGATGCGCGCGAACAGCGAAACGAGCGACGAGGAGAGAGAGGGAGAGAGAGAGAGAGAGAGAGAGAGAGAGAGAGAGAGAGAAGGAGAAAAAGGGAGCACGAGACGGTGGATCGAAGTAATTTCGATACTTTAAAAAGAGGCTTAAGAACTTGCGGCTTTCTTCTCCCGTCCCGACTACCACAGAACTACCGAGCAACCTCTCCTCTCATTCTCTCTCTCTCTCTCTCTCTCTCTCCCTCTCTCCCTTTTTTTCTTTTTCTTTCGGATTCTCTCTCCTCCCAGGAAAAACGTGGAGGTAGGACCAGAATATTTCCAATAACGAAATCGCTCTCGTCACGCTCCTCCACGTACATCGGCGCCGACCACGGCCGAACGAACGTAGTGCCGCGTGCATAAATTTTAATGCAACTCTCCGCTTCGCCACACACGGTAGGCGACTGTCTACAACCGGCAACAAACCGTACACACGAGCTTTAACGCGCGGACTGCGCCGAAGATAAAATTGCAGCGCGAATCGGCTGCTAGCGTACGTACATTTATTACGAGTGTTAACGGGCGTTCGAACGCGACCGTCGTTAAATCCCTCCTCGAGGACTTCCGGTTGGCTCGCTCCCTTTCTATCGGCGATGTACTAACCTGCGAGCCACCTGATTTGTCCGCCCGCACACCTTTTCCTACTCTGGTCCCGATATCGCGAAACAAAAATATTTGGACGGTGATCTGTCTGCCTTCGTTCGAGTCAAGGGTGGAAATGAAAGTTGGATTTAGGAATGGAAACCACGGTTCGAATAGTTTGGAAATTGAGGGTTCAAAACAGTCCTCGAAGTTAGGTAATTGTATTAAATATCTTGGCGAAAACTGGGAACTCTAATAATTATAAATCACTGACTGTCACCCCATTTTCATTGGCTATTGCAGATCCTAAGGGGTTAGAATAGGTCCTCCATTTTAGGGCTGAGAAGTGTACTGAATATCTTGGAGTAAACTAGGTGCCCCAATAATTATAAACATAATCCTCACCCTCAACTCTTTTTCATTAGCAGTTGCTCGTCTTAAGGGGGTGAAAACGCACTTCAATTTTAGGGGTGAGAACAGTATGGAATATTTGGGAGAAAACTGGGAGCTCTAATAACTATAAATATAATTCTCACCGTTAACTCTTTTTCATTAGCAGTTGCTCGTCTAAAGGGGGTGAAAACGCACTTGAATTTTACGGGTGAGAACAGTATTGAATCTCTTTGAGAAATCGGTGAGCTCCAATAATTATAAATATAATTCGGACCCTCATCTCTTTCGCATTTGCCATTACTCTTAATGAGGGGATGAAACGAGCCTCAATTTGACTGAGGACTTGAACTATTCGAGAGGCTATTAAAAGCTCTGGCATTTATAAATACAGTGATCTCTCTGAACGTTTAACCAATCTGCTATCGCTGATATTCAACAGTTAAAAATAATGAATATCGTCGAGAAATATAGATTTAGTGACATATCGTGAATCCTATTGGAAGCTAATAATTATAAATAAGCTATAGACGTTTCTGTATACATAAATGCACAGAAATAAGTCTGATATTATTAAATGAGTCTCTAAATAAGTCTGATATTATTTCTACTTCATCTTTAAAATATCGGTGTTGAAATTATTAATGCGAATAACAATCTGCTTCGCAGGTACTGTATCAATTTCTTCTAACGGTGTTCACGTTTAACACATTCATTACAAACACAAAATTTCAACACAAAACAACCTTCAAGCAAACTGATATATTACTCTGGATACGTATTTTCAGCCCGATAATAAATGATGCTCAACATCGAGAATTGTTTCAACACCCCCCCCCCCCCCACCCACACCCTGCAATAACCAAAATCCAATATAAATCGGATAGCGAGAGCGATTTCCCACGGAAAATCCGTGTGATTTTCTCATCACAGGTGAACGCATGATCCCCCAAAGCATTAGCTTGGTATTCATAGAATCCTAGAGCAAGACGAATTTATTCCTTCATTACTTATTTACTATCGGTGGATTGATAGTTTCCTTTTCGCTGTGAAGATCCCCTTACGGTATCGCTGGAATATTATCGAACTAATCGGCAACGGATATAAAAATATAAGCTAAATATAATTTCATGTCTCTCCTAACGAATGCTCTGGAATTATTTAATAGTTTAACTTGGGTTTCATTTCGAGCGACGAAGGGTGGAGAAAGAGCCAGCCAACAGCAGCCAGCAGCAGCCATGGGTACCTCGAGACGATTCCATCGAGAGGACGATGAATAAATGCTGGCTGGCAGGAAGAACGATGGAAACGGTCGAGGGACAGGGGAGGAAAAGGGCGGATTCGCGAGTAACTCACGCGTACCACTAATTCCGCCGTGGAGCGCGAGGTTTGGCCATGAAACGTGACGTCGCATCTCATGGGGTAACCACGGGAAACGGCAAAATCCTCGTCCAGGCGGAATATCGCCGACTGGACCGGGGGTCGCGAGTCAATAATTTCCCGCTCGCTCTGAAATCCCTCAATTTTAAGGGGCTAGAACGCCTTGACTATCTAAAAACGTGCTACGGTTTCGCGAATTTTTTTCAAAGATAATTAATGAATGAGAAATTCCGGTATTTCACAGTGATATTCTTTTTTTTTATTGAAGCTCTTTAGACCCTTAAATGGTTCCATTTCGCTTTACAATGTGGTAATAACATACCTCCTAACTGTGCTCCCAATTTTTGTCACAACGAAATATTAAAAAATAGCATAGACATTCCCTGTTTTTGAAACGGCCTTTATTACGTTGAAAAATCAACTTCAGTCATTTATAAATGAAAAAATATTTGAGACATCAAAAAATTCCTACGCTACATTCTAAAGAACCACGTGTAGAATATTAGTTTAAAATTTGGAACAAATCGGTCGGCGGTTCCCTGCAAGACAATTGAAAAACATCGATTATTTTTTTACGGATAAAGGTACCTAAGGTTACCACGGGTGCCTGACGGGTTCTGGACGGGTGCAGAGACACCACCCGGTGCAGTTCGTGTGTAGACGCACGTCGGAACGTCGCGCCGCGGAAAAGCTCCGGCGACGTCGCGCGGTGGCTGGCTTGATGAAAATTAATTAAAACCGTTGCCGCGAATCTCTCCGCGATGCTCTTGGGGTTCTCGCGCGCAGCTACCTGCCTCAGGAACGAGCAACGCGACAAAGTGGATATCTTCAAGGTGGAAACGCTCGCTCGTCGATCCGCGTTCCCATTTTGACCGAGATTCGTTTTACTTTGCCACGGTTCTCTCTCTCTGTTGCCTGCTAATGGTGCGCCCGATGGTTAAATGTCGATATCGGAGAAGCAGAATTTTATCTCTGTGTTGCAGAAACGTGCGCCGCGCTCGTAGTTGGCTGATTTTGTTTGACATCGTCGCTGGTCTGACTCTGTAAAATTGTGGCACAGTGAAACGATTTACAGCGAACGATCTCAAAGCATTTGATACACACGAGTATCGAGCTGTATTCCGGTCCCGGGCGAATAGATTGCAGATTTTATTCATTCACAATAAAAATTAGTCGTCGAAACGTAAAGCAGTGATTGTATTAGCAAAATTACACTTTTCTAAGCATTATGAAAATTCCTCTGGAAACGGCTTGCCCAAAAGCCTCCACAGTCGCGCTGCTCTTTTTTCTTAACATCATTTCGAAAGTATAGCTCGACCGAGGATCGCAGGAGGGTTAGTGGCTCATTAGACACGCACGATGATCAGAGTGCATTCTGACGCCTGATGATGCCAGCTAGGTTGAGAAAATAATTCTAAAAGGACGAGGTTCGCAGCCGAAAGCCCCAGTACTCGCCCTGCTCATTGCTGCTCGTCTCTGCTCGTCTCTGCTCGTTGCTGCTCGACTCTGCTCGACTCTGCTGCATTCTGCTTGCTCTCTGCTCGCACTCAGCTTGTAAAAGTGGAGAGACGCGTAGCCGGGGCATCGTTAATAATCGTTAGACGGTGACAAGGTAGCCGGGCGCTGGCTTCGGCACGATTCTCGCCGTTTGGTAGCTCGATGGGGCGTCACCGATCCCGGCAACCTGCTAACGAGCCAAAACGGATGCGATTATTACGCGATACCTGGTCCCCCGGCTACGAGCCCCGCCGAAACCTCATTTCCATGTAACTCGAACCCGCGACGCCTTCGCCACGGGCGTCGGTAATCTCCCAGGAATCCGCGAATTTTCAAGATACGCGAATCCCAGAGACTTCGCGAGCAAAATGAAACCAAGAAGAGACTCGTGGTGCTTTGATACCGACTGCAGCGTCACAGATATGTGACGTCCACGGTCTTACAGTTTATTCAAAGATAATCAAATTAATTTATGGCTAGACTGGGGACCTTTATACAAAATAACAAATGTTTGCATTGATCGCAAGACACGGCAGCCAAATAGAAATGTCTTTCTTCTCTTAATTACCTTTTTAAGCCGAAACTAATACACCAATGTCCTGAAATATTTTTAATATGCCCACTGCTTCAAATTGTACGTGTCTACTATCTTCGGCTAAACTGGTTCAATATTTTGTGAAGCAGGAACGCTGCATTCATTGAAACATTTTAGCAATGAAGCTGAGCCACGAATAACTGTACCGTTTCTGTGAACGGCTTATAAATATCGTTTTAAATGGTCATTTCGGAAAATCATTAATTTCTAGAGATTTATTCGGGTTAAACGACATTGATGTTGTATTGGTACAGTTCGTTATAGGACTCACTTGGACGTCAATATTCGTTATTCTCCTATTCTCTTTTAATCTTGATGTCATGAGTGCCTGATGCGTGATAGCTAGATTCGGTCAGCCCATCGATTTTTAATTTCCAGTCGACTCTTATTTTTCTAAGTCAATCCTTGATTTAAAATTGTCCGATAACAGAAGAAAAGTATGAAATTTGATAACTTAGAACAGCTGTGATCTACTACGCACCTTCTACAGGCACAGATTCAGCCTCTCAGGCGCGATAGGTGCGAAACAGAGACACCTTCGAGTAGCCACTACTTATCCCGGTGACAAACGCTCGCAGTCTACGCGAGACAAACACCGAGGGTAAACGTAGGGTCATTCAACACTGATAAACTCGGCTCCTCAAGCCTCCCTCCCTCTCTCTCTCTCTCTCTCTCTCTCTCTCTCTCTCTCTCTCTCTCTCTCTCTCTCTCTGCATCCTTCCGGAAATTGCACGAAACACATGGTCTCCTCCGATCACACAAACCCCGTAACATTCCCCTTGCTTTCCTGCGCGGCAAAATTCGCCGAGTAAAAGATCGGAAAGGAGGAGGAAGCCGAATCGAGTGAATAAATTCGACACGCGGTAATTAGGAGTGCTCCTTCCGGACTCTAGGCGTGCACTATTTACACGACCCGGTTCGAGTCACACCGTTGCACCGGGTTCGTTGGTAACTCGTGTGCGGAGGACGGAAGGGAACGAGGACGGTGCACAGTGGCCCGGAATCGGAAAAAGCTGGACAAAATTCATGCCTCTGTTACTTATGCCCGTAACAAATGAATATTTAATTCTTCCTTTCCGGTTCTGCGTAAAAAATAATAGCGACGTACGACTTCGGTAGGAGGTAAAAATATAAATGTTTTTTAGTAGAAACACATAAACGCTTGTACTATGAACATCTATTTTTAATCGACAAGAAAATATTCGCTTCGAAACAGAACGTGGCAGAAGAACATAAGTCTTAACATAGGTCTTAACATAAGACCTAGTTTTAATCTATCTGGTGGCATAAAAATTTCTGAATTAATTCCATCTATTTAATAATGCCACTTTGCGATGGAAGAACGAACGGGTGTGGTTAGGGGGTGGAGAACGGGCGTGGGGGCGGTCGAAAAAGTTTTATCGAAAGCGGACGCGCCGCCTTCGGTGCCGCGGAAAACAATTATCTTGGCAACGTCGGTTACACCGAGTGTCTTGCGCGAGCGAGTCGAACGGACTATGCTTGACGGCGGCTATACGTGACGGGGACTATGCCGGATCGTGTAACTTGCCGCAGAATCGTATCGAGAGGTCGGTGATCCCTGGCTGGCCGCGTACAAGCGCGAACCTACCCTCCTCTGTTCTACTCCCTTCTTCTTCATCTCTCTCTCTCTCTCTCTCTCTCTCTCTACTCTCTTCTCTCTGCTCTCGCCACTCTACCCTGGAGACCAGCTATCGGACAAAGTTGCCTCGTGCGACTTCTAACTACGCCAAACAGGTTTCGGTTTGAACACGACTCGTACATTAAAGCTTAGCCTCTTGTCGGAAAGACGAAGTCGAGGGACTGCGACCCGAAGTCGCAGGGACAAGGAACCACTCCGGAGACGGGCCGACCTGAAATCGCGATAACTTTTAATTTCACCCCTAAATGTTATCGCTCTGGTTTCGTGGACGAGCCTTTATCCCGCTGCACTCGGTTGTACAGGTGAATTGATCCTTGTTCGTTCTTTGTACGCTCCTGGAAAATAATTGTGCGAAGTTCCTACCGTGGTTTTGACACATTTTTGCTTTATATTTCAACCCTTGGACCTTTTTCTCATTTGTACAATCTATGATGCTTTTGACCATTCATTTATCAATTTTTTGAAATACATTTTTGGGGTTTCTACTTGTATATGTAGAGTGACTGGCACTTCTATTGTTCCTAAATTGAGTAGAACAATAGAAAGTCATGCCAAGAGTGGTTCATAAATTTTAGAGAAAAATAGAATCACTTTAGAGGCAGCTAAAAAAGATATCAAATTAGAACACACTCAAAGAGAAGAAACAGAAGATACTACAGTCTTTAAAACAGAAAGTAGGAGAGAGGAGTGTATTTGGGTTGAATTTGAGGAAAGAGAAAAGTACTTACAGCATTCTTAATCGTATTAATTAACTATGAATAATGTTCTGGGTATGAATTCGCTTTGCACGTTGAAGAACAGAAATTTCAGTATTCTCAATGGGATTAATTAATGACGTGTTGTGGATTATGTTCAATTTAATCCAAGATTAGCTAGCCCGTCTTACATCACAATTTTCTCAGACTTTTCTCGCGTCTGAAACCACATTGAGTAAAACGCGGACGTAATTTGATCAAGAGATTACAAAATAAGATTTAATTGGCTCGACGAGGATCTGAAGAACAGGGTCGGAGCATAGTCTGTGACGTTACATAAACCACGTGCTTGTAATGGTAACATTTAAATATTGAGTACTAAAGTCTGCTGGTACATTATCATCGTAATGAAAGGATAAAATAGCCTTTGGTGTACATCAAGTAACCAGGCAAAAAGTAGCCTAGTTGCCTAGGTGAACAAAGTGTAATATACACCGCGCCAGAGGGCATCAAGAGAAAGAGAAAGAAGAAGAAGAGAGAGAGAGAGTGAGAGAGTGAGAGAGATAGAGAGAGAAGTGGAAAGTTTGTCGACTAGCGGAAGTATTCGCATTCATAATTATAATGTCTGATGTGCCATGGGATTCTTTAAAGCAAGCTTGGGTATATCTAGTTTAATGCTGCCCGGAGAATTATGAGCAACTAACATGCCACTGGGTACTTTATGGGCAAATCAAACGCAAGACGAAGCAACAATGTGCGAGGCGAGTCACGAGATCGCCTAACGATGTTTCCAGCTTGTTATATTCTGACCGATGCGACGTCTGGAAAGGAATTACGAACTGCCCCGTAAGATAACACGAGGAATTTTAATATTCTTCAGATTTTTCAATGACGCTCGACCGGAATTACCTTGCACGAAAATGCACCAACGGTACTGTGATTAATAAGACGTCTACAGCGCACTGCGAACAAATCAATTGTATTTGCTAAATTCATTGTATGTACATTATAAATTCAACTAAATGGTTCAACGCAGGTGTCTGAATGGACAATTAAGACATGGATCACAGTGTCACACAGAATCATCTAGGCAAGGATTTTCTACAATATTGCAGACTCCAATTCAATTGTCATTATTACGACAGAAATGCAGAAATACGTTTACGACAATAAAACGAGGAAACGAAGCACACGCAAAGAGAAGGATGGAAAGAGGAAAATTGTCCAGAATATAGCACCCAGAAAAATTGAAGTTTCTCTTTTCCTTAGAGTAGCAGCTAGACAAGCTAAAGTTTAGGATCAAGTCCGGTGATCGCGTCAAAAATGTTCGAAAAATAAAGACGAGCCGAGGCTAATAATTCCAGCGAAGATCGATCGGCTCCGTTTCCGACGTAGCCCCGACAGGGGGGTGACGGCAAGATTGACGGACTCCGCGAGGAGGTTGTGCCCGTCGAGCACGCTCGAGCGGACTATAGCGCGACAATGTGTTGCGGTTCGATCAGCGTGGAACACGGTGTACGAGGAATAGTCGCATACCGCGTATACGGATACAAAACAGTCTCCGTTCATGCATACTTTAGCAGCAGCTGTCCTAGCAGCTCCAATTCCCAAGCGCGTCGATAACGCGTGGGCTTAAGCGTCGCTCACAACGGTCGACATAGCAGTGTCGCGGAAACGAGCAGAAACGAGCAGAAGCAAGCGCAACGCAGAGAGGGACAGAGAGAGCGAGAGAGAGAGAGAGAGAGAGAGAGAGAGAGAGAGAGAGAGAGAAGAGAGAAGAGAGAACAGCGATTCAGCTGGTGAAATTCGCTCGGCTCCTTATATTTCTCGAAATAAGCGGCAGCAATGGGTGCTCGCGCGAGCAAACACACCGCAATTTCTGGGTCGAATTTCACGCAAGGCGGGTCCGCGATCGAATCCGTTTCCCGCGGACAGAGAAACCAGCGTCGGCCGTAATTCCTCCTCTTTTAGCGAGGCTGCAACGAGCACGGGGACGAGGCGTTTTCCGCTCGCGTCTCGGCGATGATCGCAGCGCGCGGTCCACCGAACCATTATATCGGAAATTTCCCGTGAATTCCTTGCCGGATAATGCCCCGGCGACGCTCCGCCGACTTTAATTACTCATAACCGGTGTAATCGCTTCCGAGGGTTAAGGCGCGCGTTCGCTCGCTGCGGAATTACGTCTCGAGCGTTTTATCGCATCCATCTGTTAATTCGCGTCCTAAGGCGACGCCGTTTTCAAATTAGATTGCACCGAGAGCTGCCGCGTGAAATCGTTACCGCCATCCTCTACTCCTCCTCCTTCCCTGGCGTCCTCCTCTCTTCTTCTCGTGATATACCCTGGATGTACACAGAGTACTGCCGCTGTTCTGCTATGCTCTGCTCTGCTCTGGCCTGCTCTGCCTCTGCTACACACAGCGTTTTCGAGATCTCGAGCCGACGCGACGCGTGTATCGAACCGCGCCTCGTAATCGCGCGTATCGCGCGTGTACGCGATACCGTGCCGGCTCGCAATGGATGCGCTCGCATATCCACGATAATTAGCTATCGGAAAATGGGTGTGCCGAATCGGCCCGCCGCTGCACCACCTACCACCAGCTGCCTATCCTACTCCAGCGATCTAGGTCGCGAGATTCTGTCGCGCTTCCAGCGACTTCGAACGCTGACTGCGTTTTCGCGTGCGCTTTCGCGCCCGCCCTCCCGGGCCAAATGACGATACTAACGAAGCTATTAGCTTATAGATTTGCTGGTGGTTTGATAGCGGTTGTAAACTTATAAGAAATTTGTATGGTGCAGTGGGGAAGCGCTCATTGTCTCAATTTTTCGTAAATTTGGTAATTCTGGTCACTCTGCAAAGTGCATCGGTTTACATACTGCAACTCTGGAATAAGTGAATTTTTTTACTCGAAAATTTTACTGTACGCTCTTGAAACATTGACAAAGAGATTCAGAAAGTTTTGGAGTGGCATCTGCAACAGATTTTTCGCACTTAATTGGTAAACGCTGCTAGCGACACGTTGTACGAACTTTCGTTAAGGAGTTCTCCTTACGATGATATTGCGCTGAGATGAATGAAGATTTTTACTTGAGAGAATTACTGTATTCTTGAAACATAGATGCACATATCCGCAAGGTTTCAAAGTAATGTATGGACTGGTTTCTTTGTTCTCCGTTACGGAATAATATTGTTTACCAACCACAGTGTAAATGACCGTACATTAAGCCGTTATCTTTCCAGTGCTGTTACTTTCAATTGAATGAAGATTTTTAATCGAAAAAATTCCTGCGCATCCGCATTTTCTCAGCCGCAGTGCAGATAAATTTTTACGAAGCTGTTGCTTTCACGATTGAATGTTTTCGCTGAAAAAAAATCAGTGTAAATTCTCCAAATCCAATAACCCATTTCTTTTAAATAACTCCCGTTAAATCACCAAGTGTTCAAACCGGTATTTTCAATCATTATATGTACAAAGAAGCGTTGCCAATGGTAAGCAATTTATCGAACTAAAGAGAGAAACAGCGGAACAGAGGTTCCCAGGCGCAGTTTGCTGCGTCAAAAACTGCGGTAGACATTGCGTTAACACAAGCCCTCGGTCCGACGCGATGCTTAACAGGTTAGGTTCAGTTCGGTTGGTTCTATCTCGGTGTTCGTTTTCCGTGGTTTACTCTCCGCGAAAAGCGGGACAGTGGGAAAGAGAGGGAGGGAGGGAGGGGGAGAGAGAGAGAGAGAGAGAGAGAGAGAGAGAGAGAGGACGAGAGCGGTCGCACGAAATCCCGGTTACTAATTTTTTAGCGTTCCTTTTCCTTTGAGGGCTCTTAATACCGTGAAGTCACCGACGAGACGATCCGGGCCGCTCGTTTCCCCGCTCGTCTTTCAGCCGTCTTGAACGTCACGCGTCGCTTTTCCCGGGCGCCTGGCCGCTCGCTCGAACAAATTTCAGCCAACGCTCGCTCTCTCTCTCTCTTCTCCGGCTCTTTATTTCCCTCGAAGTAGGTAGCGGTGAATCGTCTCTACCACGGGCAACGAGACACTAATCTCTCGTCGTCGTCGTCGTCGTCGTCGTCGTCGTCGTCGTCGTCGTCGTCGTCGTCGTCGTCGTCCACCGCCGCTGTCTCTTTCTCCCCGTCTCGTCGTTTCTCCGGTACGTCGTCGTCGTCAACGCTCCTCCTTTTACCCGGGGCCGCAAACTTTATTCGTTTTTGAGGCTCTCGTCCGAAGTAACTCGACGGCTCGAAGATTCACGAGGTTCCCTCGCCGGGCGAGACCAGCCAGTCGCATAAATCTCGTAAACGGCCGTGGCTCCGAGAGAGGGAGACCAAAAGCTTCGTCGAGATGCAGCGCGCTCGTGTTTACCAGGCGGAGTACGTCCGAGAGCAGCCACGCGCTTCGATCGGGAACGGGATAACGCGTGGCATCATCCTCGAAACCAACAGCCAAGACTCCTTGCTCTTTTCTCCTCTTTGTTCGAAGAGAGAGGGGATAGAGAGAGAGAAAGAGAGGGAGGCTATCGAGCGTAATGCGGGTCCCGAAAGGGTCAGCAGCCGCGGCTCGAAGGCGGCCAAAGGATCCCCGTCTGCGACTCAAAGTGCAAACGTACATACCGAAGAGGAGCGTGAGCGACGGAGACGCTGCCACCGCTGCCGCTGCTGCTGCTGCTAGAACCGAGGAATATTAATCGCAGCCACTGTCGGTATCCTCCGCCACGGCTCGCCTCTCCCAGCCTCTCGTCTCTCTTCTTCTCTCTCTCCCTCTGTCCCTACTTCTCCATCTCGTACTCCTCCTCCAACTCGCTTTGCTCCGTCGCTCTGCCACTTGGTTTCCCTCGAACTCACCCTCGCTTTCGCCCTTTCCCGGCAGCCACCGACTTCTCTTCGCAAGCTCTCTTCTCCCGTTCCTCGTCCGCGTGCGGCCCACCGCCTCTTCTCTTCTCTCTGTCTTGCTTTCTGTCTCACTTTGTCTCTCTCTCTCTCTCTCCCTCCTTTGGTCTCTCTTTCTCTCTTGCCCGCCTCGAGAGCCTTTTCCGTGTACCACATCAAGCCGAGAGACGGCTACTAATGAGGCCAAAAACATCGGAGCACCGGAGTTACGACCGTCCCAAAAACGTTACCAGCGTGATTTAGGGGATGGTAATGGAGCGGACCTTACCCTCGCCTCGCCGGGACCTGCGGCGTCGCGATGCGAGGCGAGGCAATGCGAGGCGGCGCGATGCGCGTTGCAAATCTTTCCTCGTCGGTGGGCTTGCGCGAGCTATCTACAGCGAGACATCTATTCTCGCGACGACTCCCGTCGAATCAGTGTTCACGCGACCCGACGAGACGCGATTATTTTATTCGCGTCGTTACCGCCGCCAATGATACCCCGGGACGCGGATAAATGGCTCTCTGACGGAAAGTATGGCCCGCAAAAATCGCACCGTTTCGAAATTTTCATTAACTCTTCGCCAGCTACCCCTCATCCTTTAAGTAATGCAATACAAAGCAATAGTCAGTCGATTGACGAATCCAGATTTTAAACTCAAGACATGTATCATCTTAGTCTATTATACAGGTTATGCTCGACCTCAGGTAAGAGAAAATTTGTTTTCGAGACTTCCCAGGGTAAGGAACAAGTTCAATTTATGTCGTCGTGGTCTCCAAAATATATTCGGGCTCCGTCGAGATCGAGAGCAAACTAGCCACGCCTACTCAGTCCAGACACGCCTACTCTGTCTCGACCACGCCTATTTAACGCTGGCCATGCTTGTTTCAACTTCCACAAACAATTTCGTAATACCCAGAATGAGGAACAAGTTCAATTTATGTCGTCGTGGTCTCCAGAAAGATATTCGGGCTCCGTCGAGATCGAGAGCAAACTAAACACGCCTACTCAATCTAGACACGCCTACTCTGACTCGACCACGCCTATTTAACGCTGGTCATGCCTGTTTCAACTTCCACAAACAATTTCGTAATACCCAGATTGAGGAACAAGTTCAATTCCAGCGCTATGTTTGTTACTGTACATGTCATGTGGTATTTTCAAAATGTATGAATACTGTAAACGACTCGAAGTCTAAGTTAGTCAGGCGAGGTGGTGTGTGTGAACAGTAAAGCTGCAATCGCAATTTTTTTCTCTCGAGTTTCGTCTTAAGGAAACCGCGTGTCGGCTGGGAAACGTGATAGCGACGCATTGCCCCGGAGGAAATTTGCGCGGCCATTACTTATACAATATCCTAGTCAGCTGCAGATGCAAAACATTTTTCTCTAAGGCTTGCCGGTGACTATGATGCACTATAATAATATTCCGCAGGTTTTTCACCGGCGTGCGGCGCTTGTCACGAAGAGCTTCATCGAAGAGGTCAGATAGGCGTGTCTTAATCAGAGAGTGAGGCGTTGTTGGCGATTCTATGACGTTGGCGACTGGATCTAAGTACCGTGAAATTGATTTCTAAACGTAGGAAACAATAAATTGTATGAACAAACTATCCTTTGTTAAAGAACATTCAGAAATCCTAAGGAAACGATGACTTTCGTTTGAGAATCATATGGGAATCTCGGCGGGAACGGAACATCCAAAACTGTCCAAATATTATACACGGTATTCTGAACGGCCGACTTGATTTATGTCTGCCACGAAAAATTGAGAAAGTTAATGCGGCTTCAGGAAAGTTGGGAAGGTCCTGTCACATGTTCCTATATACTTCCCGAGACCTCTTTTTGAAGATTTCTCTAATAAAAGAAAAAGACTCCTGGCTCACGATAAACCGCATCCAAAGTGTTCCTCTTGCTAAGGTGCTACGGGCGCTGAATTACTTATGGTCTATGACGTAGTAGAAACTTTTATTAGACCCGACACAAACAAGTAACGACATTGGTCACCTTACAGAAATTGAAGAAAATGAATCTATCTTCTGAAGTGCTGAGTCAAAATGGCGTAGAACCAGGTCGCTTCTCTTACTGGCTCCAGTCACTTTGACTCCTGAGCTAGTAAAGCAGTAGACCCAAGGGTAATGAATTCCTCATGGTCGAGGGTTGATACAAATTACTGACAACCTCAGATGGAAAATGGACTTGGTCTCGAGAAAGCTCGGGAAGGACTAGACCCGGAGTGTACGTATCTCTTCTAATGCGATTGCTTCGGTGTTAGCTCGTTACTAGAACGACGTACCCACGGGTGAAGAATTCCTGATGATCAAGGGTCAATACAAACGTCCGACAACTCGAAACGAGCCACAGTAGTCGAGAAAAGTTAGCCTAATCTCTAGGAAAGCTGAGAAACAAAAGAACCAGGTCCAGGAAGTACCTCTCGTCAACCGATTTCTCGAGTCCAACGGATCACTACAGCAATACATCCGTGGCAACTGAGTCATTCGTGCTCCAAATTCAATATAAACGACGCCAACTAGAAATAGCCAGCAGAAAATCACGTCCCAGCGGTCGAAATAGACAGGATCCGATGAGTTCGAAATGCTTCGACGTTAATCAATGATTGGAGCAACTGATTGATGAGTCGTTTCCGAAGGCACACTTCACTCGGTCAATTACCAGGAAAACCGTGTGACCGTTGCATCAGGTGCGGAATAATTAGATCGCGGCAGCAGCGGAAGACATTTCCGTATTCGTATAACGGGAACGTAAACGCGAGGACACGGCTGCGGCTACAGTGCACCGCTTACACCTGCTCCTGCGTTGGGTCGTGTCGTGGAAGAGGATTTTTCGACGGAACGCGTTCCGGGAACGATTCCGTAACGCAGTCGAAGCGAGGTTCCTCGTTGCCGGAAATGAGAGGGGAAGAGCCGGGACTGGTGCATGGCCGTCGGAAAATGGCGTTAACGCGGTGTTCCACTTGACCGTTTGCCCGGACGACGAAGAGAGAGAGAGAGAGAGAGAGAGAGAGAGAGAGAGAGAGAGAGAGAACAGAGGGAAAACGAGAATCGTCGGTACAATGTTGCGCGATTTCAGCGTCGGCGTTCTCGGTGACATTTGGTACGTGTACCAAACGTGTTCGTTCGCACCAGCGAACTCGTTGGCCAGACTTAACGTGCTATATAGCGCGACGAGAGAACGGCCGGGCATTATACGCCGCATTGCAATTTAACGCCGTATAATCGCTCGAATTAATCGCGAGCGAACGGGAAACTTTGCCGATATCTCTGCCCGCGTGCGTCGTCGGGTGTGTGCACGCGTGTTGTTCCAGCAGCCGCAGCAGTAGCAGCGTTTTCCGACGACACGCGCATGAGAACGTTCTTCGGTGCGATATCAGCTCGGAGAAACGCTACGAGTTTTTGTTTCGATTAGAAGCGAGCTGGGACGAGGGGGCGGGATAAGCGCCCGGAATTCCCCGCGATTCGCGTAATTCTCGAAACTCGCGCACAGTGGTCTGCGCGGGACGCGTAAATTCGGTATAATGACCGAGCGCGGCGTAACCCGTTTCCTCGTGATTTACGAAGTCACTTTGCCCCCTACCTCCGGCTCCGCCGGCCTCCGGTAGCCCCCCCCCCCCCCCCCCCCCGCCGACGAACAAAACATCCTAGACCGCAATGGCTGTGCTCGTTATCCCGTAAAATCAACCTCTCGGCCGCGACAACAGGAATCGTCGCGCATCGGTTTTCTGCTTTCTTTTTTTTCTGCTCTATCTTTCCCGCCCGGTAGAGAGATTAATCCGCGCTGGTCTCGTCGAAGAACGAAGCGGAGAAACGATTCCACGAGACGCGGATCTCTCTGCGCGACGCGGCCGGTATCGCGAGCGATAAAACTTCCGCCCGCCCGGCTTTGCCCCCGCGTTTCGTTCGAACACCGTGTCGCGTCGCCTGGCTATATCGCCTCGACGATCCAGGTTCGTTAGTCTCAACGGGAATTTAATGCGAATCAGCGAACCGTTTTCTTTTTTCCCGACGACGACGGTGTATCCCTGCCGCCTACGACGACGACGACGATGGCGCCACGCCCGGTGAAAATTCTCGCGCGTTTCAATCAGCCTCGTTGTACGACGCCGACGACAACGCGACGTTCACTAATTCGATCATCGTTCGGCCGCGTACACGTTGCTCCGGAGATGCCAGGCAGGAAGACGAGGCAGGACGTTCCCAGAGCTTTTCCTACGGTCGACGGAGCTAGTCTCGATGGAAGCCGAACCCGACGGAACCGACCAGCCCGAAAAAATGTTCCGACAGCGATGAGAACGCCCCGCAGATTTACGAGCGGATACGGTTCGTGGTGTTCTCGCTCCTGGCTGAGCTGTTTTATCAGCGCCACGCCTTTTCCCCGCGCTATCTGTGGTGCGAGGAGAAATTGCCCCGTGGGGCACCGGCTTGGCCCGGGCAAATCACAAGCAAAAAGACCACGCCCATTCAAAGTATCCTACGAAAAGTTATCTGATTAGATGGGCTTTTATTTCTTACTTCAAGGGAAATTGTTGCGAGGTGTGGCCCCCGAGGGCAAGCCTAAGTGCTCCTAGGACAATCCTGAGAATCCTAGTTAGAATTTAGAGTCTGTTTGGTCTAGACCGAAGAGAAGAATTCAACGATATTTATTCAAAGATATTTGGGCATTTTCGAAGTTGAGAGCCAAGAAACCACGCCTACTTCATCTAGACCACTCCCACTCGGGCTAGACCACACTTATTTCTCTGAGCTCTTTAGAGCGAGATCTAGCTCATTTTAAATCACCAGCAATGACACGCCTACTTTGAACGTGCCACGCCTTCTCAGAAGAAGTCACGCCTGCTTAAAGCTGTTGACATGAGGATACCATAATGACAGGGAGTCTGTCGAAATGAAGGGTAATGGAACCACGCCTATTTGAAACAAGCCACGCCTGCTTAGAGGAAGCCGCGCCTGTGGTACGCGCTGTATGCGATGGTACGTATCAAAACAGACAATCTTCTATTGCTTTCTTACGCTTCGTTAGCTGTTGGAGGAAACTGATAGCGGTCCAACGGCGAAGGTCGTTCTTATCGGCGCCAGTGGCCGGTGTTTTCGGTTCTTCGGACCGGGATATTCGTGGTTCTTTGCGCGCCCCGTGCATCCATGGCAACGTTTCTTCCAGCGCGTTGGCTGCAGACGACAGAGCTACTTTGCGTCGGTTTTATAGCGCGCGAGAAGCAGCAAAAGAGTGAGCCAAGGGGTAGAGGACGGCAGAAGAGAAACGCGACGTCTCGTGGGGTACATTTTCCCCGGTCGAGGACAGATTCCAAGGTTGCCAGCGAGGAGAGAGAAAGACGAAATAGATGGAACGGTGGGTTCGTCGTCCCGTCTACTAGCACGCTATCGGCACGTAGTAAAGTCGAACTCGTCCCCGCGGCAACTTTGATCCAAGAGTAGCAGTCGCGCAGGGCGTCTGAGGAAGAAAACCAGCCAGCCTCGAGGAGGAACTCTGTTCCTCTAGCCTATCCAGCGTACGCGCGGGTGGCTCGAAAACGCGGCTAGAGAGAGAGCACAGAAGATGAGAGGACAGAGAACGGGCCCCGAAACCGCGAGAGAACTCGGCTCGCTATCAGTCAAGTCCAAGTGGCTTTCTACGTACAATACCCGGGGAAACGTAATCTCGGAATCGCATCGATTTCAGGCTCCGCCGAGGAGATACCGCAAAGCCGCGGTTCTCCGAAATCGTCCGACGTTCGCTTCCACCGGGCATCGATTATTCCCAACTTAGGCTCGAACTAAATTCGTTCGGGCTCTGCGGACGCTTACCCGGGGATCGCAGAAACGCAACTAATTCCCGCTGCAGCGGTTCTTCGCGCGCCGACTGCACTGTACAAACGTCATTTAGCGTCCAGAAACCATTATCCGCTGCTGCGCAGTCGATCTCGACCACTATCTTCACGAAAAGTGACTCATCCGATTGATCTTTAAAACGGTACAGCTTTTTTAAAAATCGATTCAAGCGACTTCAGAAAGTCCACAATCGCGCCAGAGGTTTATGACAAAAGTGGATAAGTCAAGTACAAAACCGAAAAGACATCAGAAGTATTATAGAATATTCTTGCACTATTTACGCTTTTTTAAGGTGATTAAAGGCGAGAAATATTTTTCAAAAATCCGCAGTCTCGTTACAGCTAGAATGTTACAGTACCTGATTTTTTGCTGCATGGAGCAACGAAATGATCCTACATCTTCTTGTAAATTTCCAAAAGCTCTTCACTAGACGCCCGTTGAATTCTCGAAAATTGAGATTTTCACCGCCTGACGTTCCACGTTCGATATGGAATGATGAAAAGCTCCGAGCAGAAGTCTTCCAAGTTGAAAACGATGGTAAATATGTGTATAATCGATTAAAAGTAAACGGGGCCGAGTGTGACGTTTTACATTCAAAGTCCGTCGACGAGCGTTCCCGTTCAAATTCCGTAGTAGTACGTTTCCTCGAGCAATAAAGGACCGGTTAAATACAACAGGAGCATCGAGAGCGCGGCGCGGCGTTTCCCACGAGCCGCGGAAAACGCGAACATTCCCGGGGATTTATGTGGCAGCGTATTTATTTGTTGAAACCGACGAATTTCTACGGGGGCGTTATACCTCTTCTAGGCGAAGCAGTATGAAAGGGACATTGCAATTATCTGGAAGATGAAGGATCTTCCCGGGGAGCGTCGTTACTTTGCAGCAACCGTAATGCATATTCAACTAGGTACAACTCGACGAGGCGCTGTCGTTTCAAAGGTAGCGGTCGTAGAGGGCGATTGAATTTTTGAAGGCAGAATTTCGTCGCGGACGCAGTCGTTCGAGAACGGAGGAGCTGGGTCAGCGTTTCCGCTCGGTTTTCGGAAGTCCTCGGCATAATGGTACCGTTCCACGGGACACTTGGAACGAGTCGAATTACAGAAGCGAGTTGCAGAGGACCACGCACCCGAGGCGAGTTTCGTGGTACACGGGAAACCCTTTAAACGCGTCGGTCCCGCGATTAACCCCGGCAATCGAATCGCCGTCGAATCGATACCGAAGTGACCGTTCAAAGTTTCGTACATAGCCGGCTCGTTCAGGCTCCCCGTAACACCGTTCCCGCGCGCATCGATTTCCCAGGCTAAACACGCGGAAGTCGGAGAAAACCGAGAACGCGAGTAGAAACGAGGAGGGAGCCTCGGAAACTTGGAGAATCGGTTCGCGAAAATCGGGAATCCGGCAAGGGACGACGCGAGGCGGCGCGGTTCGATATCGACGAGAGCTTGAACGCCAGCCGGAGAGCTATCGTTGCAAAAACGACGAGCAACGGATGGACGTGTGTCGACCGGAGGGAACGAGCATCATTTATCGGAATCGACGCGGGCCGATGACAAGCGGAATTACACGGAGGAAAATACCGCGACGTCGATTCGTCGGATTCGTTGCAGAAAGAATTATCTCCAGCCCAGAAAAGTATGCTGCGATGGTATACCGCGATCGCAATTATGGGAAAATGTCTGTTGAGCTCGTCGACAAGATTATCTGATCCCGTTGATGTGACTTCTGTATTTCGCATGCTTCAGAAAATCGAGTATCCCGATCCTCTTTACCGTATGACAGTAGTAATGTACAGCCGCAGTTGCGTGTGACATTACTCGTTTTATTTAAACAATCGTAGTCTCGTTTCGTTCATGTCACTCTGGTTCATTCTGCAATAGTTAGTTCTCTCTTGTACGTGTCGTCTTTAGTTCTAACGTATTTCACCAATATTTTGCATCTCGTTTCGCTCTTGAATTTTTCGAAACGACTTTCGGGCCACGCTTGTAGATCTACGATCGAACGATCGTTCCCCCGTCAGGATCGAAGCAGGACCGAGTAGGGGGCAGCAACAGCTTTTCCCGTGTTGGACCGTAGAAGTTTCGCAGCGGAACGCTTGTCGAAGCTCGCGCGTACTCGCGGGACAATTCGGTCGGAGGAGAAAGACGCGACGCGACGCGAAGCGACGCAACGTGGCATAGCGGCGTACAAAAGCCGGCGGGGGCCCGTTGCGCCTCTGCGCGGCGTGTTTGCAGCTATTACATATTCATACGTGGACACTAACGATAGTCGTAGGAGTTTCCAGCAGGAGTGAACCAGTTTGTAGGTTTCCCGTGTTTACCAACAGCAACGCGTTTATCGAACGACGATGCTCGCGTACCACCGAATCGCTTCGGACCCGAAGAAGGGCCGGGGGAGGGGGGTTTCGGAATTTAATTTCGAGCGATCGATCCGCGGAAAGGGGGACACCAGAAGGGAAGGGGGGTTTATTCGCACACAGCTCTCATGCCTCCCCTGAGACCACCGAGACTTTTCCTCGCCCGATAATTGTGCGAGGATCACGGGGACAGAGGCGAAATTACCGTGCGGTGACGAGAGGACCGCTCGAGAGGATTCGACCGCGCTCAAAGAGACTCCACAAACATTTCCTTCGCCCCCGACCGTAAATATCGTAGCCCCAGAAATTCTGTCGCCGCGCCGCGAACCAAGACGAAGCTGCTGCGAAAACGTTGAAATTAAAAGCTACTCACCGCGTTCGCTCGGTGGCACGGACCGAGCGCCCTCTATCTCTCTCCTTTCCACTCCTCTCCTCCCCGACCCGCTGACTCGTTACAACCGACCATTCGTCCCGCTCCGCTTTCCAATTAATCCCGCCAAAGGCCCCGAGAAGAGAGAGAGAGAGAGAGAGAGAGAGAGAGAGAGGAGAGAGAGACCGCTGCTCCTTCCGGAAAAGAGAATTTGTCGATCGAGGTACAATCGAAATTACAGCGCCTCGCGGAAACTCGTGTTTCACTTCGACCTGTAAGATACAGGCATTGCGATTATGCGTGCAAAATTTTAAGCTAGTCTGATTTTTGTAGAAGTTATAGAACGTTCTTCTGAGATGATCTTACGTCCACCTCCGAACGCGATAACAGTCAAAACATTTCCTGGTACAGTGATTTCTCTATACATGTATGTGTCGCCAAGACCTGGTTGATAAACGTCGAGGAATTATCCTCACTATCGCTGGGTATACCCCGTGAGGGGCCGCGAAGGTCGAGAGGCCTCGGACGCCGAGGAGTGTAAACATGACACGGCTCGGGTATGTCTCCTGGACGATACATCACGCTGGCAAGAAGCGTGTTGTTGACATATATCGAGAATTCACTATATCTGTATAAACAACAAAGTTATCAGGGCTGGCGGAGTTAAATGACTTAATAATTCCAATAGAATGAAATAGAGCGTTTTCCAGTGGAACAGACAATCCTCGCATGTCATTAATTTCAATTGGACGAAACAGTTTGCAGCTTGCGAATAAGTTTGCGGACAGGGCCGGCATTAGCCGATCTCGAGGGCGTTCCTCGCTCAGGCGTTTCTCGTTGTCGCGGCGTTTTGAGCTTCCGGCGAGCGGAACGTCTCGTGAGGTTGCGGTCTAGGTCGAGTGCCTTCGAAAAGGAGCCGCGTGCGTATCTGGGTCGCGGGAGCCGCGAGCAAAGTCGAACTCGTTGTGCTCGCTGTGCTCGCTCTGCTCGTTCCGCTCGCTCGAAGTCTGGTTCCTCGAGCGGATAGAGTAAATCGACTCGAGCCGTGGAAATGGAACCGCGACATCTCGGAGTGTGCGAGGGACAACGAACAGGAACCGACGAACCGACGCGACGAACGAACGAACGAACGAACTCATCCCGCGTTCGTCGTTGAACCCTTCTCCTTTGTTCGCGAGTCCGGGGGGTGGATGGGGGAGGGGGTAGGTAGGTTGTTGTCGTTCGACAAACGATAGTTTCAGCCGCGAGTACGCGCGCGACGGCCGCGATCGAACGCGGCGCGGCTCGGCTCGCGGAAAGTGGGTGGCGCGGCGCTTCAAGAGGCAGTTTCGTTGTTCCGTGGACCCGTTCGAAGAGCGAGTTTGTTCGAGGGGACGGGGTCGAGGGGTTGCTTGCACGCCGTGGGAGAAGACCGACGCCGACGCCGACGCCGGCGCCGGCGACGCCGCCGGGGAGCCCGGCTTTCGAGTGGAGTTCGATCCTCTGGTTGAGGTTTTGTTCCGCCATTGTGATAACTCAAACAATGCCAGCCTGACTGCCGCGCGATACGCGAAAGGACGCGAAGTAGGGTCGAGTGTCTCTGTCGATCTTTTCTCTTCGCGCCCCGACTCCACTCTTCTCTCCTCTCATCCCCTCTCCTCTCCACTTCTCTACCGAACTTCGCTTCTTTCCGCCCGCGTACCCCGATCTTTATTTATCCTGCGTCTACACGCCATGCCACGCCGAGCCAGACCGTTCCCCCCTGTTCAACGGGCTAATAATAATTCTTCCCCCGCGGACAAATTGCTTCCTCCATTAACAGCCCGGGAAAGAGAGCTGCGTAGGTTCGTTGAGATCGCTGGTCATCAATTCTCCGCGACGTATTTTTTAATCTACGATGTTTCGTAGTCTCTCTCTCTCTCTCTCTCTCCCCCTCTCTTTCTCTCTCGTTCTCCTTGTCTTCCAGCTTCTTGGACTTTATATAAGACCTGCTTGGCTCGCTGTGCAATTATGCGCTGAGGTTAGAAACGGGTTTGAACGGCGTGGGAATCGACTGACCGGGAAATAATGACTTCTTTCGGCGGATCTTTATGCAAAATAAAAATGTTTGCGCCTGGATTGCGATAAACAATATAAAGTGGAGTTTTACTTCCATTTGTGACATCACAAAATTTTTGGTGGGCTAAGGGTTAATATTGTCCGGAAAAATGAACTGAGTCTGCCTAGGTCCCTTAAAATGGCTGTTTATGAATTTCTCGGGATATATATTTTTAATATTCTTTCTCTCAGACTCTCTATGCTTGTTCTTATCGGTTTATTGGATTTATTTGTTCGTGTTTATCCGGCCCATTGTACATACAACAAGGGATTATTGTGCGACTAATAATCCCTGATAGTTCTCCGAGAAGACAAATTGACTACTGCAGCGACGGCTAAGGAAAAGAAGGGCTGCCTCGGTCCGTTGAATTCACAATTCATTAATTTTCTTGGTAAAATCGGGAGAAAAGAGGAGATTAATTGTCCCGCTATTACTGCGAGAGGTTTAACAGAAATAGTGAAGGTTTTCCCAGCGAATGATCTATCGGCCCGATATTATGTATAGTACTAGGGGTTAAATGTTTTAAAAATTTTACACATGTTATTCGATTTACTTATAATTTTTCACGTGTAATCTTAACACTGTAGTTCTATAGTACATATATATTTCTTTCAGAATTCGACTCTGACGTTCCTATTTTTACTGTTTAATTCATTCGCTCTATGTTTGAACTTTGAATAGCGAGCGCTCGAACACTTTAGCGAATCACTATATATATATGCGAAATAGCCTGACAGAATCGCTGAATTTGAACGTTCCGCAGCGGTCTCGCGAACACAACGATCCGTTTCACGTAAACTCCCACCGCGTTGCCCCGGGACTGTATAATTGTATCGAGCGAGTGTGCGTGTTCCGCTAACACCGTTCGTCGAATCGGTCATCGATTTTTTTTTGTGCCGTGCGCTACGTTCGATTTAAAAAGAAAAAGAAAAAAGACGAACGTAGAACGCCTTTACAGACGCGCAACCCTCTCGAAAATCCGGTAATGTAATTGTGCCCGATGCTCGTTAAACAACTTTCGGGCACGTGTTAATTTCGCCGAGGCTCGGAGCGCCGAAAGTCGTCGCGAAGGATTTTTGTTCCACACCCTCGCTCGCTGACAAGCGTATCTGATGCAGAGAGGTAACATGTAGAGTAAAAATTCCATAAAATCGAAGCAATTTATTTAATGGAACGAAAACTGAAAAGGCAAGATTTATCTGCGATCGCTCTTTTGAATAACCCGCGTCTGACGTTGAATAAATTTTGTTGCGCTCAATGCGTCCAGGGAAAAATGAATTTGTTGTATAACAGGCATTAACACACAACCGGAAATTAAAGTAATTTCTTTAACGAAAAAACATTGGTAGGTTGAGATTTATAAATTGGTGTATTCGGTACGGTACCAGAAAAGTTAATTTCCTGAACAAACTCGCGTATCAGTTTGGGAAAATCATTTCTTTACCAAAAGAAAAACATAATAATAAAGAATATAAAATTTTAATTTGTTGTCGAAAGTGTTCATTCTACCGCCCTGCACCCAACAGACCCTAAACCAATTACCACGTTCAGTACAAAAATATTAATCACTGCAAACAAACTCGTGCGTTAACGCGTGAATTAAATATTCCATGAAATCGAGCGATTTACTTAACAAAATAAAGCACAAAACCCTACTATTTACCGGCGATTAATTTCTCCACCCTGTAGCGTCCCACACACCCTAAACTAATTTACTCCGCATCCATATATTAACAGCGAAACGAATTATTGTAACTAATTTAACTATTTCAATTAAAAGTACCCCACGCTCTAAAAAGCAATCAGAGCGAAAATTGAAAAATATTTCTAGACGAATCCTAAATATTCTAGAAATATGTATACCAATACAAAAATAAAAAGCAAAAATAAAAATATATCCTTTTCAAATTGTCTACTATTTTCGAATACCTTCTTCTGTTCTTTGTTTAAGAAATGAATACACGTCGACGCTTGACACAAGAATCCACATGCTCCAGGTCAGAATTAACACAAACGTTAGCACGAGTGTTATTCACGGCTGTCTCGACGGTTGAAGAAGGTGTCAGGTAAAAGATTGACACGTTGTCCCTTCTGTGTTCTCCGTTCTAGATTGCCGGAGCGAGTCAATTTGAATCATTTACGATTTTATTGCTATACTTATACATAGGTTGTTTTTTAATAGAACCATAACCAGATACCTTCTTTTTCATCCGGCAATCTAGTGTTAAACAATCGATTCATTTTGCATGAATTTTCTAATTTTAATTGGTTTTGTAGGACTGCTTGTTCCTGGAGTTTTCGTGACAAGTAGAAACGGCTCGCAATCGTCAGACGCACCGACTACTGTTCCAAAATAAAAATTGTTTGCACGAACTACACGACGTAGGAACGAAATAGGTATTCGTTTCTGTGTTTAATGGTTTTGTTAAGTCGTAAAAAATGTTTTCATATTCTCAAACTCTTCTAATCCTTCCGCTGTTCGAAATTACACTGATTCATTTTTTGCTATAAATGCATAAAATCCCCAGTCTACTTAAGACTGCCTCGCCAGGCGAAGGAGTTCTGTCAGCGAGCTCGGCGACGACATAAGCGCTAATATTCGCGTGCTATAGCGCGGTTCGGACAGTAGCCTCGACGTCGATACTAAAGGGAAAAGACTGACACGTCGTCCCTTCTGGTTTCTTCGCTCAATCATTAAACGGTCGTTTGTCGGGGCCGCTTATCGTCGGCGAATCTACTGACGGGTATACATATTAATGTGCATTCGTTCTTGCCCCTGCGAACAGCGGCTCGCGACGCGACGCGACGCTTCCTAGAACCGATCGAAGGCGTCGGCCCGTTCTCGCAACACGCTCGATTCGATTCCGAGGCAATCCACCGGGCGTCGCGACGCCTCTCGGAAACGTCGGCGCGTTTCGAGAGGGACCAGTCCACGAAACCAGCAAGCTGCCCCGGATCCGCCGGTGAACTGAAATCAAGTTCTCGACCCCGGTGAAAATGAAATTCTAGCCGTAGGTTCTTGTTTGTTGCCGCCAAGTTTCGCCAAGTTTGCAGATCGCTGGCGGAATTTTTCCGCACTGCTTACAACACGGGGAAAGTGTCTCCGGTTTCGAAACCGTTACACTCTCCGCGAAAATTGGCGTACTTTTCCTGATTGTATTTCTACTGCGATAGGAGTTGGGGTTAATCGAGTTGTGTTAAAGAGTGGTCTTTCCGGTCTGTGTACCTTAAAAATTAAGAGGACGGCTTTATTTTATTCCTTTAGGGAACGTCTTTCTCTGAATCATTATTTTCTCAAATTCAATTTCTAGGGGACGAAACTATTGTGGGATTGAATTTTTATGCATGTCGCTGATGACACTCTGACGATACAGCAGCTTAAACTTGGCGATTCATGAAAACGTTCTACTTGAAGAGCATCATATTTGGCACGATCTCTGCATTCCCAATATGTTAGTTCATCATTCAAAATTATTCGTGAGATTAAATTGAGACAAGAGGTGTGACTGAATGCCAACAAGAATCTCTTATCCGTTCCAGATTTGTAAGGCTGTCGCTCGAAAACGAAATTGGCATTCCGTCGTTCCAGTTTGCTCGACAATCTCGTTCGAGAGTTGCGTGGTAGGGACGATTTCGGCTGACCGATGCCCTCGGCCGAGGGATAAGATAATCGCGATGGGAGACGGATCCTTGAACGTAGGATCCGCGACAAGGTGATCGACGTTCGAGCAACCCGACTCGAGAAGAATCGCGGGAACTGGCAGGCGAGTTTGCCTCGTTGAAAAATTCACGGTAAGATAAAGCGGGGGAGGATCGAAGAGCGAGCGGCAGTCGAGAGGGGATCGAGCCGGTGCTCTCTAGTCGAGGGGAAGAGCGCGAAAAAGTGGCTGAGCTGCCGGAGATATGCGACAAGAAACGATACTGTCCTGTTAACCCTTTCGATACCGGCCGCCCATTAAAATTCTGCATTGATTCACAACTCTGATCAAACAGAATCTACAGCGGCTGACAAAAATAATAAACCGCTGTTCGCCTATCTATCGCGTCTTTGGACCGAAGAGCAGTGAAGAAAGAATATACAAAATTAATGCTATTCTAGTACATGAAATTCATAAAAATCTAAGCCGGATAATTTCATGATGAATTTCGGGCTTGTCCATAGTTTTCCTGACACTTTTACGCACGACTTGTTCTAGTGAGAAATGATTGACAAACGCAAGAGATGTTACAGTAAAGTGTAAGTTGTCGCCGCAATTTGCCGTTCGAGTGATTATGCAGCGAAAGTGGGCGAAAGAAACGGGCAAATTGAAAGGGTTAAAACACCGTCTGTGACTGCGAGACGGATGCGCGAGTGACCCTCGCCGAGAACGGACCGATGTTCGTCGATATTCGTCCGCATCGACGTTTCGATGAACGACAATCCGTTTATTCGCTGTCCCGAGGCGAATCCCATTTCGAAATTTTCCACGAGTTATCCGCGCGAGCCATCGCATCGACCGGATCCACAGGACACGTGACAAAGGAACGGAACGAGAATCCCGAGAGCGCGCGCGACCGAACAACCCTCGGAACTATTACGCGCGTCGACATTGTAAAAGTTCCGCGAGGAACATCGATAATAAAATTAACACGATGCCACCGTGGTTATCCGCTTAACCGTTGTCGCGCGCGGACCGATATCGAGCCGACCGGACCGATCCCGCAGTGTACCCGCAGTGTATTAAGTCCATTTATTTATTTCCTCTCCGTGAAAATTGTTCGCTGTGAAAGGAAACTGTAAATTAAGAAGGGATATAGATCAACGTATCTGCCAGGGGGTATATTATATTATATTATTAAATCGTTATTTGCTTACGAGTCGCTGATACGTGGATTGATATAGTAACGCTAATGGATTCTACGGGAAAAAGTAGATCAATAACGCCGAATGAAGTTTCGCCTTCCGAAGCTCTGTTTACAAGATAATCGATTCTATATGATCACTGAAATTGCATGGACCGTGCCGAGTAAGTAGAAATAACGCGCAGTGATCGGACACGATGGACTATATGTAGTTTGCAGATACCATTTAAAAGAAAATTGTTGTGTGAGTTGTTAAGACTCCTCGCGGCAAGTAGAGACTATACACAGTGGTCAGACATGCCAGACTACCGTGTAATCGGAAATGTCTGCAGAAATGTGAGTTAGATATGAAAAGAGGAAGTAATACTGAAATAAGTCGATGAAGTAATGCAAAATGATTCTACGTAAAAAACTGAGTTAAAAAGGAAGAATGATGTTTTTCGTTTCGACGCTCCGTACCCGAGTTAATCGATGTTGTACAGTAGCGTGTCGCGTGAAGTCTTCGCGGCAAGTAGAAACGGCGCGCATTGGTCAGACACGGCAGACGGCTGTTCAATAGCGCGCGTGTCACTTTGAAAGTTTATTATATCAGCAGCGTTGTATGAAAAAAATGTTATTCCTAGGTTTTTGTACTTGTTTTTTCCTGTAGAGTCATACATATCCTTTGTGATTTTTCACATTGTACGTTTCCTTCTTCTCGTGCGATCAATGTGACGAGCCTTCATAAAATACTTTCTGCATTCGTGTCGTTACAGTAGAATGGTGGATTTCATTCGTTCGAATTATACTTCATCTGCTAATATTGGGTACTGTGAAATATTCAAGAACATGCAATGAAATTGCTCCGACGTGGAATAGAACGTCTGACGAATTAGTAAAAGTCTACGTCCACATGAAATTCGGATAAAAATTCACACTCACATAGTGATACTAATACGATAAAGTGTAATTGGGTACGCCGCCGCCGTCAGAAAGCTTCACTCCGACTCGCCGCAACCATCGGGCATTCAACTAATTGAATCTCAGCGTGCTCGAGTACCTCGAAAATTCATCCGAATGCCGAAAAATTTCAACTTTCTATCAATCGGCGACTTAAAGCTGGCCCGGATCGATCGGCGAGGTTCGAGAGCAGCACTCGTGTAGTTTCAATTTCCGTAAAAATCCCGGATCGTCGGAAATAAAGGAGGAGCAGTGCTCTAACGTGGCACAGAGATTCCTCTGTCCTTTGTACGTCACTATTAATACTACTTTCTGCTGGACAGTTGCGCCGTGTACGGAGCCAATTAATCGTTGCCGATCCAGAGGATTAAGTCCCGCCCGATCGAAGGACCGGTTCGCGGAAGCTCCAGGATAAGCGCGACGGAGCGTCGTCTCGATTGAGACGAGAGAGAGAGAGAGAGAGAGAGACAAGGGGAAAGAAGAGGGAGAAAGACAGAGAGAGACAGAGAATTCCGCTGCTCCGGTCGACGGAATTCCGCAGTTCGGTGCCGAGTTCGTTGGCCGGTTGGCCGGCAGCCGAATCAGTTAAAAAAAAGGCGGCAGTGGAGGAGGAGGAGGAAGAGGACGACGACGGCAGCGGCGACGATGCATAATGCATCAGCGATCAAAATCCCTTCCGGTCGGGTAAAAAGTTTCACGACGAGAACGGGAGGCGCGAACGCGCGCGCGGGCAACTGGCCCGAGAGAGCGTGCCGCTGTAACTCGTCCCGTGCGCGCAATTATACGACTCGACTCGCGTTTATGTTACCGTAATTAGCACGAGCCTGCTTGCGAAAAATGGGCCAGCCGCCACGCCGCGCCGCGACGCTGGCCTCTGCATATTTATAATTCGAACACGTCCGGCCGCGTTCAGCCGCTCGCTGCCAATGCGTGCACCGATCCGATCGATCCACGGGTTAATGTCTTCGATGTCATTGAATTCCTGGATCTTGACAACGTCTCTGACGCGTTGTCAGAAATTCTACGCGACCGAGGTAACGTAATCAGCGTCTAATGAAACTGCAATGCCGAAATCGATTATCCTATTTCTCCTAATGAGATTCACTCATCAAAATTAAGTTTTTAGGGCCGATGAACAGTTGTAACACGGGATCACGTTGAATCGTGACCCGAAAAAATGTGATTTAGTAAAACAAATCTGAAAAATTGATTTAGCAATTTACGTGTCAGGAAGAAAATTTATTTTTGGAAAAATACTATTGTCTATGTATGACAAGGTTGAAATTAATGTGCAATGCCTTAGAAACAATTCCGGAATCGGACAATAGTTTGACAATACTCATCTCTCATTCAGAAATGATGTCATTCAAGTTGTACTTCTATGTAATAGAGCCGAATATTATTAGCTGCTTATACCGAGTCCAGAGGATTACCATTAATTTCGCAGAACTGGGTTAACAGCTACGTAAAAAGAAAATTGATACGTGAGAATTTAAATTGATCTATCCACGACTGCTATAAAGTCGTCAAGAATGTCCCCGCAAGGTTTAATTCTGCTATCTATAAGACATATAGTGTAATATACACTGATTATCATAGGCTACTGAAACCGAATCTAACCTAGATCTAGCTCGGGCCTAACCGTGTGATTTACGAGTGGAGAAAAGCTCTGTTCGAGTCAGAGATTGTGATAAAATCGTAGAAAAATCGAGGAAATTATGTACCATTTAAATCCGAGTTGGACGTGCCTTGGACCAAGATCTGAATTAAACGAGATTATTCTATCCAGATTATGTCGGGATCCGGAAGTAACGAAGAAAATGATGTACGGCTGATTTTAACAAGTTGGAGGCGTCCCGTAAAAGAAAATCAAACCTGATCCTCCCAACTGATCATTATACTGCGGATTTAATGCATTTATGACAAAAATGAATAGATGAAATAAAAGATTATAATAGAATCATTAGAAAAATCTAACGATATTATTGTATTATTTCTAACTTATTGAAAATATTTCAAGAAGAAGCATGATTTTGCAGATTTATGCAAGATTTATTTCGCATGAAGATAAATTTAGAACCTAGGTGATGACAATATTGCATGAACTATATTGTACTTTAATGTATACGACGGCATAACAAACACACGATGTACTGGAGACATCTTGGATTTACTATTCTCATTTCGCAACTCTGTTGGAGTAATCAACAGCAAGGTATTAATTCTTTTGAATCCTCTAGCGCGTTTCTACATTTTCCTAGGTGACAGAATGGTTGGAGGTGAAGAACGATAGACGGGATCCTGTGGATGCCATAACGCGTCGCGTCAGGAGGCGTGAACGGCTCGTGGATCGTCGATCGAGGTACACAATGAATGGAGGGGGATCGGCGTCGAGCAACTATCCGCCTTGCGAGCATTCAACCGGCCTATGATGAATCGGCCTAATTTCGCGGCCGAAAGGTCACGTAAGCACGGTAAATCTTGGCCGGGGTGATGTCGGAGGAGCGAAACATTTAGCGGAGGTCGCGCAGCACGCAAATCCCGCTTCGCTCTGCTTCTGCACCGCTCTGCTTCGCTCTGCTCGGCCGCAGAGCCCAGTGGCAAGCGGGTCGGAGCGTTCAAACACGAGCTACGAGATCGAGCCGGGACGCACAGGAAGCCATTCCTAAATCATATCAGCACGCTCGGAACACACGGCACGCATTCCTGAAACTGTTTGCAATCGCCTGCTACCGACGAGCTACGGTACGACGCGACGGTTCTGCTTGCTTGCCTGCTCGCGCATGCACACGCCTACGCAACCTCTCTGTCATTGTCTCTCGCTCTGCCATAATTCCATACCCGCCTCTACCCTCCCTCTCTCTCTCTCTCTCTCTCTCTCTCTCTCTCTCTCCTTCTCTCTCCCTCTCTGTCGGGTTCCCTCAGGCGACGTAAAACGTTTCCAGCAGTCTCCATGGTTCGTCGTAGGCCACAGGGCCAACGAGGTCCACGCGAGGGATATAGTCGATCCGCCGAGCATAATCACTCTCGGCGCACGATGAGACGAGATTAACCCATTTGCATCCTAAGCAACAATGAAAAATAATGCCCTTATCAACAATCTTCGCGTTCATTATACCAAGCAGAAAATTCGCGGAAAGTATTAGATCATCCTCTGAGCCGAGTCGTTTCTCACTGCTCACTGTTTCTTTCGTCGTGTAGATTTCGTGTCTCGGTTGATCCATCTGCATCATTAGGGTACAGATTGTCCCACATAATCTTATCATGCGATATGTGCACCAAATGTCATTCAAAAATATATTAATAAAGATACATGAGAATTTAAACGACTTTCGTCACGATGCGGACCTTTATGCAAAATACAAACTGTCTATGTTAATTCTTAGCAACAGAGAGTACATAAACATTTATTTCTCCTCTGAATGATTCTAATTGTGACCAAAATAATTTCGCCATGTCTTTGCATTTCACGTCCCTGTTTTTGTCAGAAATGTATGAAATCCGCATTGTAGTCATGATTGTGATAAAATCATTAAAAATGTATGGTTTGGTACGAATGATAAAATTATCCGATACAATCTCTACACTAACGATGCAAATGGGCTACCACGAATTTCGCCCGGTTCTTCGCAATTCTGGATTACTGTGTGGTAGCGGCGGGTTGCAGGCGGTTCGAGGCACAATTCCCCCGATGTTCGGATCGCCTGAAATCGAACAACGGAATCCGACGATCTTTCTAACGCGTTTCTCGTTGTCCCGCGGTGTCTGGGAGCGCGATCGAAAAGTTGCACCGCGCAGAGAGCGGCGGCAGAGAGGTCGAAGCGATATTTCATTAGAGGGCTCGGTTGTTTCGAAACGATTATCCGGCTGGAATTCCCTGCGAGCCAACGAACCGAAATTTCGAGCGTGGCGTAACGCATTAGCGCATCCGATATCTATGACCTTCGACGGCATTAATCTCGTGCGGGATAACCTGCGCGGTGATTACCGAGCCGCCCTCCGACCAGCATATTCCCCGGGAAATTGGATTCGTCTCGGCCGATTCGTCCGGCCGATCGGTACACCGTTCCTTTCCTCGGGGTCCATCGATCTCCCGCCGCTGTCAACCCCCTAGAAATCCCCAGACAAAAAGAATAGCTTCCTTCGAGAGCCTTGACAAAATTCTGTGTTGCCCCATACAGCTGTCTTGGCAGCAGGTACTTCTATAATTTCGTGCCTAGATTCTCGAGGAATAATCTCCTCACTATCAAATTAGAGCACATTGATTGCTAAAAACTGAATACAATGATTTCCCTATACAGGGTATTTCACCTAACTTGACCACCTTAAATATATCGCTCATTTTATATGATAGAAAAAATGTCAGGGGGAGACAATATTCTGTTCGAAGGCGCCAATACGGTGATGGGCCGAATTTCTTTCTCAAGATAATTTTTTTCGAGATTTCAAGGTCATCGTATTTTTTTTTTACTGGGACTGCAACAGTCTTATAGCTTATAAAAAACGAATCCAACGAGGTGCAATATGTTGACCTTCGCGTGACCTTTAGCGAGGAAATTATGAAATGTTTGTCAGTAACTTCAGTACGCGTCCGGGGACGGTAAATGAAGGAATTTCAATTTCATTGAAACAGTCTTAAGTTAAATCTTGATTTTAGAAGGTGTTCAAAATGTGCACCATGAATCTGGATACATTTTTGGAGGCGGTAAATAAATTCTTCCTGTACATTTTCTATCATACGATGTATTTCAGGTGGTCAAGTTAGTTGAAATACCCTGTATATGTCGCCGAGGCCTGCATGATAAACGTCGCGGAATTATCCCCAGTACCTCGAAAGGCCTCGGATGCTGAGGAGTGTAAACAGAAGACGGCTCGGGTATGTCTCCTGGATGATACACGACGCTGGCAAGACCCGTGTTGTTGACATATATCGAGAATTCCATAAAATCGATATATTAGTCTCAGCTTGTTAAAATTATTAGAAGATGAAGAAACAAATTTTCCACTTACCCATGTGTCTTGTAAGCAATGCAAACCATTTTTATTTTTCATAAAGATCCTCAGTCTAGTCATATTACACGACTTTCTTCTGCTAAATTGTTTCAGTACTTCGTTATTAACAAGGTAGGTAAATCTCAAAACAAATGTCGGGAGCAACGTGTTAAGTAAACCTTAGTTAAGTAAATGAGTACTTTTTATACGGAAAAGAGATATGTATCGTCGAAATGATGTTAATAATTTTTGGTCAGTTTATGACACGAGAATCTTCGGGCTAATTCCGACCATTTTATGGAAATGGCCCGTTGCCGCCGGAGGCGTCCCGTCGCGGCGAGACAATCGGAACGCTCGTCCCTAATTAACGGCCGCCCTTTACTTATCCCGTGCAACGACCGAACGCCAACCACCGAGACGTCGAAGGGCGTCGCATCGCCTACAGCTACATACACCTCTATATATCCGCGTGATCGATCGAGGTCCGATCGACGATGACAAGCTCCGAAATGTTACGTGGTCCAGCGTGTGCCTCGGCCACGCTACCGCTATCCCATTAGATCGCAAAATGGAATTATGACGCACCCGGGCTCGTCCCGAAAAGTATGCGATGCTGAAACTTTCGAGCCGTTTCAACGATTTTCCTGCACAGACTTCCTCTGATATTTTTAATGGTGCATTTCCCTTTAGCACCGTGTAAAACAATTGGCCGGAAAGAGATGTAGGTACCGGTAGAGTTGCATATTAATGGTGGTGTGAATTGTAGAAGATCACATAAAAGAATTATGACGCATCATGCTCGTTCCGAAAATATGCGATGATGAAAGTTCAATTTCTCCGATGTTTCTAATAGTTTGTCTAGCGCGTTGCTTTTTAGTACTTTGCACAAACAATTTGACTGAAAATATCGGCAAAGCTGCTCATCACATTCTAATCTAAAGTACGTGGAAGAATAATGAATTAATATAGAGGAACGGGAGAATTATTTTAGGACGTATTGGATTCTATGGAGAATTGTTACCCGCTATACGGAACGACAGTATAGTGCTTCATAATTTACCAGTATTTATTCCGTTGCTCTTATAATCTTCTTTGTTAAAGAAGAAAATATTCAGAACGAAAAGAAATTATTCGTCAAATAAATCAACCAGTATGCATATTAGGGTCAATGAGAGAAAAACTATAGTGCCTTTAGAAGCGTCGATTGATCTAACAAATAGTTCCTTTCACTCATAGTCTCTTTCAGAAAGTAATAGAATCATTTGTAGCTATCACATTCGCTCACCGAGCATAAGTAACCGTTTGAAAACACCTGTGTGTACTATAGCCTGCTTGATACCTATTATTACTGCGAATTAAATAGCCTATAATTTCCGTCGGAACATGCGAAGCAACAAAACAAGATTTCATTCCGATTAAACAAAACTTAAATGAGCCAGTCTTGAATTTATATGGAGGTATCGCAAAAGATATTGAATTTTGTACCGATACGACGAATAATGCTTAAGTAGACCACGTGTTTGATGCATTAAGCGCGATTGTCGGGCATACTACAATGTCCATCATTTAACATAATGCAGTACAATTGTCCCGCTGATGTTTAAAATTAGCGTGTGGTGTTTACAAAAGAATTTCATGCTTTCCATATTATCGATAACAAGATTACAGTAATAATATGACGCAGGGCAATATAAATCTCGATTAAATAACAAGCAGACTTTAATAAGCATTTACAAAGTTAGCAGAACGAGTTAGTTTCGCGTTCCAGGTCCAGGTTGCCCATGGAGTGTAAAGCAACGTGCTGGTTAAAGGTAAATTTATTAATTTTTGGTGTTTCCTCGGAAAGGTTAACTCGCGCGCTCTTCGGGAGGAGTGTGCATTCATATTTTGAGCATAAAATTGGACCACAAGTAAAATTGAAATTCTGCGAAAGACTCGACTCCGAATTCGCGCGCAACGTGCACAAACAGTCGCTATTAAATTAACTTATACACCGGTGCCCGGAGAGTCGCAATTAAAAGGTCCGCTCCCGGGTCATTCAAATTGCTACGAACGTGGGCCGCGGTAGGGGCAAAAAAAAATCCTCGCAAAAGAGCTTTCCAGCCTTCAGAGAACGGTGGAACCAATTCGTGGGTGGGTCGCGCGATAAACGAGCATCGCGGGCCAGTCGTCGAATCGGCCGCGAATGTCGGATCTCGCCTCGGGATCGTTTGTTGCGTGCGATCCGTATCGTATCGTATCGCGGCCTGCGCGTTTTATCGAGAGCTTGGCAGAAATACGGAGAGGGGAGGGAGGGAGGACTGGTAGAATCGCGCAAACATCCAATATCCATCGTTTGATTCCGGTTAATCAACAACCAGAGGAATCCCCGCAACGCGCGGGCTCTCTCGCGTTCCCATCCTCACTTTTTCTCTCTCTCTTTCTCTCCAGGCCGAAGCAGCCAGTTTCCGGTCCAGGTGGACCCGGCTCCGGCACCGGCTCCGACGAGTTCTGTTTAACACGGAACTCTTTTTTCGAAACCCCGTGGAAAGCCAAGTCGCGTTTCAAAGCGATTAATCGTGTTCGAACGCGGAAGCCGCGTCGCTTCGCTCTATCCCCGAAAGCCTCCGAGGCAACGAAACGCTATTAAGAGTTCTCCAACTCGCTACTGAAACGGTTCCGCTATCCTGCATCCCTGTTTCCAACGTTCCTCCTGTGCTTTGCGGATCGTGGTTTTCTACTCGGGATATGCAAACCCGCCGTGGAACGCAAGGAAACCCCTGACGAAAGGTCGTCGCCCTTCTATTAAAAGATTCGCGTTATTCATGCGGATTTTTACCCTTTACTCGACACTTGAAAGAAAGAAATTTACGCGAGGATCGTCGGTGTAAATTTGTATGCAAAATTAGAATCATCCGAGTCAATATTCAGCAACAGAAGGCATTTCGTATTTAACCCCTTGTACTACAATTTATTTTTTAAACTTCTTTGTCGTTTATAATTTCTTGAAGATGGAGGAAGTTTATATTCGTCGCATGCCTATGCATTCTCCAATCTAATTGTAATGAAAATAATATACCAATATCATTCTTTTAATGCCTACAGTTTTGCATTCAACTAATCCATTCTTGTTCTAAATGCATACAATAGTATATATACGATTATTACAGAGTATAACCAACTAGCGAAACATGATTGATTCCATCCTTCAATGGAGCTCATCAACTTATAGTTCTGTTGGTCGAATAATTGGTTATGCTTAAACGATTTATTCCTCGATAATTCTTAAGAACCACGACTTTTGACATGGAAAACTCGTGGCAAGCGTATACTCATCGTTTCAGTGGAAAAGGTCAACCGTAAACGGACAACGACCGATATTTGATTTCTTTCTCTGACGTTGACTACGATACGACACGTTTACGATACGTTTTCTACGATATGAATCAATTAATTCCAGTACGGTGAGTACAATTTCTAGAAAGTAAACATCAGTTAATCGAAGCGTATCGCGTCTAAAGGTTTGGATCACGTGGTAATCATTTACGAACAATTTACAATTACGTCAGATCCGAAGAAGTACATCGACGTGTTTGAAGGGATAACAAATCTGCATGTAGTTAACAACAACAGTACCAATAGCATCGATACTCCTCTTTTTCCTCCTTTCGATAATATGGAAATATCGACGCAGGTAGATATACACCGTTCAGCTGTTGAGCAATTAGGTGGGCGACGACCTTTAGCACTAAACCCTCGAACTGGAACCTGTGCCATTTACTGCTTTACAGAAGCTAGAAAATAAACTATACATGATACCAGGTACACTTTTTGTCACATGTGCTATAACAATGAATTCCAGGCCCTCCCCGAGACCCTTCCTTCAGGATCACAATAATTTGAACCGCTGTAAAATAAAAACCGGTCGGTTTTGCCTCAGCTAGGGGGCTCATCGCAAAATAGCATAACTATCCAGCATAATTCTCGGACTCACCGTGGTGGACGAGTCGCAAGGGAAATCCTCGTGGCCTTGCTCGAGACGCCAGCGTCGGCCGGTGTTCTCACCGCATCTTTTTGCCGTTACGCGTCTGTACGTGTACATATACGTGTACGTACGTTGTGTTGTGCGTGCTTGTGTGTCCGCGTGTTTCACGTGCTGTCTCTCTGGCGTCGCCCGCTAACACCACTAACACTACTCGAAGAAGCACCAGAGCACCCGCACACCAGCACACCAACAACCACCACCACCAGTGCACCGACCACACTACCACCAGGGAACAATTAGGCGCCGGTACTGGCACAGAGAGCGATCAACTCGGAAAATAATCGGTTGTGTGTGTGTGTGTGTGTGGCACCGACACGGCGTGAACCGACTATCGTGTGTGGACTGTCTCCGGTTACAGGATCCGCTTCGCTGACAGTCGAATCACAAACGGACCCGTCGCCGGTCCCAGAGCATCGTTGGCGATCATGCCGACGGAGGTGTCGCTCCCGGCTCGTTGCGAGGCTTGCTTCAACGTTGACTTCAATGTTGAGGTCGCTCAAAGGTGTCTAAATATCTGATGTATGATCGTGACTAGGCTGCGACTGTGTTCCGTTCAAATCCCGTGTCGACTTGAAGGGTTATAGGTATGGTCAAGATCGCGAAGAGTCGTGCACGTTGTCGAAGGGTAGCTCGAACGCGTTCTACCCCTGCCGTTGCCGGGGTTCGACTGACGCGAGAGTAGAAGCTCGAAGGATCGTGACACCTGGGGCGCATGCACCGAGCCGCCTCGTTCGCTCCCTCGCACCCCTAAGCTCCAGAGTGCTCGCAGTCGCGACGCGTCCCACCTACGAGCGGCTGGTCAAGAAAATTCTCGCGGAATCAAAACCCCATCGAAGAAGTCGTTCGCCGATCGAACGACCCTTCCAACCCTATCTCTCTCTCTCTCTCTCTCTCTCTCTCTCTCTCTTTCCACCCCGACACACAAGCACGTAGGGGCTGGACGCCGTTCCATTCGAGAGGAGGTGACAAATAATCATCCCATAATCATCCTACGGAATTGCAGTGGAATTCTATAGAGGTCCTAAGGAGTTGCAGAAGAATTTTATAGAGGTCCTAAGGAGTTGCAGAAGAATTTTACAGAGGTCCTGAGGAATTGAAGAAGAATTCTATGGAGGTCCTAAGAAAAATTCTATAATATATAGGTCCCAAGGAATTGCAATAGACTTCCATACAGCCCCTAAGGAGTTGCAAACAAATTCAAACAAACTGTCTAAAAAATTCCCAAAGAGTTGTTTTAGAGCGCTGTGCAGGTCTAAAGAAAAATTATAAAAGATCGCTACGTAGGTCGCGGGGTACGATAAAAGAATTCCATATAGATTTATCGCAGGGATATTTCGGCGTCGTTTTACGGATCCCGAAGAATCTACAATTCCTCTGGGCCGGTAAGAACCGTAACTTAGCAGGCCGGTGCGAGCGGACAGGAGGTGAGCAGGTGATCGCGCAGCCTGCTCGCGTCGCGCGTAAAAAAATTGTTCGCCGGCGCTGTCGTTTCGTGGCTCGTTTCCGCGGAGGAATAAAGGTGAATAGCTGGGTAACTGGTCGACGCGTAAAACCTCGCGCCACGGTTATTCCGCGAGGCGGAACGGTTTCACGCCGTGAAACACAGCTAAAGAGAAAGAGTGAGAGAGAGAGAGAGAGAGAGAGAGAGAGAGAGAGAGAGAGAGAAAGAGAGAGGGGACTCGAAGACACCGCGAGAAGACCATCGAAACGCGACCCCCCTAGCTGCCGGATTGTCGAAGCTAGCCAAACCTATATGGAATTCTGCTGCAATTCCTTAGGATCTACGTAGAATTTGTTTGAAATTCTTTAGGACCTATATAGAATTCCACTGCAATTCCTTGGAACCTGCATGGAATTTTATTACTATCTTGTGGGAGCTATATAGAATTCTTATACGGTTCGCTGAATCTCGTTGCCTGTATAATACTTCTACCATTTCTTAGGACCTGCACACAATTATTCCACCATTCTTTCGGAACTACGCTGAACTCTTTCACAATTCCTTAAGAGTTACAGAGAATTCTTCTACAGTTCCTTAGGATCTTTATAAAATTCTACTGTAATCCCTTAGGGCCCACATTCATTCTTCTACAATTCCGCGGGACCTCTACAGAATTCTACTGAAATTCCTTGTGACCTACATGCATAGAATTCTTTCAGAATTTGTTGAGAATGTCTTAGGACCTACATAGAATTCCATTACTATTCTGTGAGAGCTATACAAAATGCTTTTACAACTCCTTGAATCTCGATGCCTGTAGTATGCCGTCACAATTCCTTGTACCCACATCAAATCTTTTCACAATTCCTTAGAACCAACACAAACCGTACCCACCTTAACAAATCGGCGTATACAAGAATTCGTTACTTAAATATCAATTCCTCATTTTGTGTATCATCGAAATTGTATAAAAGATCTCTTCAAGCCCGAAGAACACAGGAAAAGAATACCAAGTTAAAAGTATCGATACAACAGGAAGACAAATGTTGAACCCTCAAACACACAACTCGGCTAAAACAAAGAGGAAAAGAGAGAAAGAGAGAGAGAGAGAGAGAGAGAGAGAGAGAGAGAGAGAGAGAGAGAAGATTCCAGTGTACGTGGAAGAAAATAAGAGTCTAGAGGGCGAAATGGTTTTGCAATATGGGTTGATTGGACGTGTCTGAATTCCGGTTCGTAGGTGGAGTGGCTGGGAGCTTTTCAGACGGGCACACGAGCACACAGGCACGCTAATATTCGGAAAACAATGAGCATTGGGTTTCCCGCGTTCGTTCTCGCGCACCAGTCGTCTTCCGGTCGATGGCTATCGATTCGAAGCGAGGTTCGTTCCCCGACGTCGATGCAACGGGCTCCTTGATCGAGCCAGAAAGGGGGCCGAGCGTCTACCCGCCGTTACCCGAAATCCCTTCGCGTCGCGCAACATTCAAAGGTTCACCGTCGAAATGGATTTACCAGGCGGACCCTGTCGATAACACGTCTGCGGCTTGAATACGCGTCTTCTCTGTCCACGCGTGGTGTGCGAACCTGTGTGCGAATTTCGCGAAACGATCGAGTTCCCTAACTGTGCCCCATAATACATTAAGGTGCACGGAAATTCCAGAAAATTCATTTATTCCAACCCCTAGAAAATTCAACAGAATCAAAATAATTTAGTTCGCGCAACTGAAAAGATAAAATTTATCATTGCAATTATTGCTAATTAGACTGCGGGTTACATGCTGGTTTCTGCATGAACCGGTTTCACCGAATTGTCCAGCATGCAAAGCACATAAACCTACATAAATCTGCAGAATGTATTTTTTCAATTTCCATTACAGGGGGGGGGGGGGGAGTAAAGCACTGGCTTTTCGCGTTAGTCGATAAAAAATCGCGTGAACACGCGAAAATTAGAAATCGTTCGTTTTTTTCCCCCGGGTCCGGCCGGTTGCGTAGCGCAGGAACGTTAAACTTAACGAGCCACCGGCGGCGGATCGTTAAAAAGTTGCCGTTGAAAATCCGTAAAATCGGATGCTCGGTATCTTGTAACAGGCGTTGTAATTAAGTTATGCAATTCCGTCTTGGTTTATAGGTTGTCTCCGAGCCGGGTCGTAAAGAGGTACGCAACGCCTCGAGCAAGTCGTGACTTTGCTTCGCTTTATTCGTCTTGGATACGAACGAATACGCGGAGCCAGGTGCCAGGAGGGGGGGGGGGGCGGTTATGGTTGCACGTCGCGCGAACGTAAACGTTCCGCTAGATGTACCTGACTGAAAACTTCCACCGCGAATATTTCGGAGGTGCCAGCGGATATTCGCATTGATGTAATGGGCGTCGCGTATCGTCGGGAAACTGGAACGGTAAGAAATGGTCAGAATCTCGGTGGCCACTGAAATATTAAGCCTCGTTCATCCTCCCTGTCGATTTCGCACATTTTTCACCGATTCGCAACCGTTTTGGAACAGCTTGCGTACTTTAGCATCCCATCTCGCGAGTCTTGACGTTTACAGTGAATTTTTGATTCGGGAATTTGCTGAGCTGATCATTTAGAAATATTCGATTACTTTAGGGAACATTGGTCTTTGACATCTGTTAGAGGTTGATTCTTGATTCTCAGTTTGTAGTACAGTTCTTGGACAACCCTTTTTCCTTGTTACAGTGTTTTCTCGATGAATGTTAACAACACGGGTCTTGTCAGCGACATATATCGTCCAGGAAATACTATTATTCTTTGATCCACGCGAACGTCGTACCCGACCTGTATTATGTTTACACTCGTCGGCGTTCGAGGCTTCTTGAGCTTCGTGGCCCCTCACAGGGTATACCCCGCGGTAGTGGGGATAGTTCTGCGACTTTTATCAGCCAAGTACTTGCGACATATATTGAGAAAATATTGTATTTTTGTAAGGTAACCTTGTTAAAATTTCTTTCTTCAGTGAAACAAACAAAGAATGAATGAAAACAAAAATATGAATCTGTGCATTTGTCCGATGATGGTAAGTTAAGTGTTAATATTACAAAATAGAACAATTTTCGAATAAAATTACCCTAACATGTGGTGCTTTAAGCTGACGAGTAGACCAAATTTCAGCGTATTTCACTGGACGAAAATGTATGAATTAATGCCATATTATGGAATCAGCGAGATACGAGCAGACTCTTCGATAGAGTCGACTCGAGTTCGGCTCTCGCCGGACCGGAAATCACCAGCGAGAGCGTGAACGGGAATCGTTCCGCGAATCGATTTCATTATTCGTAACAGCGGATAAACGAGTGCTGTAAGCTGCCCGTTTGCTAAGGTAAAAAGGAAAAGAAAAACGACAAAAGAGTGTATACGACGGGGTCAGTGGTGGGGGAAAGTGGCATAGAAATGCGAACGTCGCTGGCTCGGCGGCTGCCGGAATAATAGCCGCTACAAGAGGAAAGCAGTGGTACACCGGTGTGCTTTTCTCTTTGCTTGCACGCGTCGCACACTCCCCGCACACCTGTGGTCACCCAGCGGGGGTTACGCTATGGTGTTGTATAGGATTTGGTGACCCCGAGGCACAAGCGTCGCTATAACACTGCCAAGAATCGCGAATCACTGGAAACGTGACCGTAGAGTTTCTGAAAATTGTTCTTCGAGCCCTTCTGGCCCACAGGTGGGGCCTGTTTCACACCTCGTTCGGCGTTCACGAGGAGCTATGGTGGGAATGGAAGGAGAATTCGAATTCGTCTCTCACGGTATGCCAGAATATCCTTCTTCCTTATTTAACCTTAGAAGGTTGTATTTTACATTGACGGACTTGAATTCTTGTAATCTTTCCGCTGTTTCTAATTGCAGCCACTCATTTCTGTCAGGAATGCATAACATCCGCAGTCTAATTATTCCCGAACATTTAGGAAAGGCACCAGGTAAATCGTGATTTCTGTTCAGTGTAAGATCCGGTGGAAATTCATTCTTGTGGTTCTTGCGGTTTTGACGATCCGTGATTTTAAGGTCGAAACGCAGGTAGCAAAGGATGGAAAAGGGAACATCGTTCGGTGTCGGTGAAAATGAATTCGAGTATTTCGACGGGTAGTGAAAAAAAAAGGAAATTTAATCGGGCGGGTCGCGGTGGGACGGATCGAAAAATTTTACGAGCTATTTCTCGCGAACACCGCGACGCGAGATAGAACAGGGTTGAGAGAGAGAGAGAGAGAGGGAAAGAGGAATAGAGTGAAATAGAGAACGGCGGCGAACGTTTTCGACGGGCGAACCAGGCCACGGCCTTAAAAACTATTTGTTCCTTCGCCGACAATGCCGGTTTCCACGGGCGTGGAACGCGCGGAGAGGAACGCGGCCGGTACTGTCGCGCTTCCTACTCGAATAATTAACGCCGGTGCCTACGTTTATAATTAATACGAGCCATTATCGCGACCGAGCTCGGATTTCCTCGCATCGAATCGTCAGATGGTCGACCTAATTAACCGGTGCCATTTACAATCGGAGGCCGCGGCACCGCGCGAAACGAATCGGCCCGAGATTTTGTCGTGCCAATTACAAATGGCAACCGGTTCGCGGTAATTCGTCGTGCTAGACGCGACCCGCGAGTCATCGGACAGCCGCCGACTCGCGAATTTTCTCTCTCTCTCCGACCCTCTTTATCCCTCTCTCTTTCTCTCTCTCTCTCTCTCTTGCACTCTCTTTGTCCCTCTAGGCTCGCATTTGCCTCTCTCGGCTCTTTCGACCTCGCAGTGGCATTCTCCGGCTAATCCGCTATGCGGATATTCGCCATCTTGAAATTCCGGAAGCCTCGCGGAAGTTTTGCGAGTTTCGCCAATAAGTTTGTGTATCGCGGTATTGCAGCTGGCCGGGCTCGCCTAGTTTCCGTCCGACGATCTTCCGTTACCCTCCTTCTCTTTTCCCCTCTCTGTTCCCGTCTCTGTTCCCTCTTTAGAGGGCACGACAGAGAAGGAACCGAGAAACAGGAAGCGACAAGGTGCTCAGGACGATTGGACCGACTCCTTTCCCCGAAGGGAATTGCGTTATTTTGGGACTGGCAAGCTGTGGAAATTATACGATCAAGTGTTTGTGGAATATGTAGTTCCGCTTCGAACTGGGAACTTGATCCTTCGGTCTATTGAATTAACCCTTTGCCCTATAATGTCAAACTCCTGGCGAAAATTGGAACCGAGACCTATTAAATATGTACGCTCATTTTTCGAACTGAAAGCGAATTCTGGCTCTGCTGGATCGTGCAGGGAGTTACAGCCGAGAGAATTCAGTCTCCATTGTTTTTAATGTTGTGGATAGCAGAATAAAAATTTTCCAAATTTCCGAGAGACTGAAGCTAAATGAAATTATATTTTCCCTTTTAATAACCTTAAAAAGTTGCAAATAATATGTAAATCCGTCTGTCTTTTCAATTTTATATTTGACGTGTTCATTTGTGTCTTGGCAAAACAGTGGAAATTTTTAATGCATTCAAAAACACCTATGTTTAAATGAATATGTATTTATTAGACAAAAAAAAATAAGTTTCCAAAAAATTAAAATCCTGTTTATTGAACGAAAAAAATTTCTGAGAAGAACTGCTTTATTCTGGAAGTAACAGGATTTAATCGACTATTTGCAGAGTATGTAATTCCATTCCGAAAAGGGAATTTGATCTTGCCCTATAATATCGAATTCGGGACATAAATTTAAACCGAAATCTATCAAGCACGTGCATTATTCATTTCTCTTCGACTGAAGTAAAATTCCAGTTTTCTGTTCTCGATATTTAACCACCAATGAAAATATAGAAATCGATGAAAATTCTTCCATTGGGAAATCGTGAGGAACAATCGAAGTCTCTTCCAGGAAAGAAATTCTAACCATTGCGAAGAAAGTCCGAACGAGTGAATAACGAATAGACAGTCGATCTTTATGCAAATCCCCGCGTTCGTACGTTGCTTTATCAAGATCGGAACGAGGGAAGAATTTCTTCATCCAAGTAGAAGATTTCTCCGGGAGAAAAAATTCAATGAAACTCCCATTAATTTCGTCGCTAATAAAGTTTAATCTCTAATAGTCTCTAATAAAGTTCCCGCCCAAAAAGTTCGCCCTCGTCCGTGCCCGTTTAATTTCCATTTAAAAACTCTTTTGTACCTTCTGTAGTTTCGAAATAATCGGCTTTTGTGCATTTAACTAGGAGAGACATACTGTATAAAACATGCAGAAAGAGTAATATATTGTAGCTGCTCCAGTTATACATATTGCAACGGTTATATGTATATCAGATAATGGGGACTTTGGCGAGCGAGAAACCAACTGTTTCCTCGAAGTTCTCGGCTTGTTAACATTGTGACCATCGAATGGCTATTAACGGGCCTTTTAACTATTGCCAGCTGCACCCAAAAGCGGCTTATCAAGTTTTATTTTCATAGAAATCCGGACTACAATGTAGAAGTCTGATTCTAATATACAGCGTGTACAGTGATTAATGAACTACAGATATTGTGCATTTTTAACGAAAGTGAGCGGGTCTTATAATTACACTGTGGATCTGGAAAAATACAAATGTTGTGCATCGATGGCAAGAAGCAGAAGCCAAGTAAAAACTTCTTTTTTTCCCAGTTCTCTCTTGTACCATCTTTGCCAGAACTACAATCCCTATTAAAATGGAAGTAGTTAGATTAAAATGGAAAATACATTTTCATTAAACATTTCATTCCTTTGACGATTTTTATTTTGCATAAAGATCCGCAGTTTAGTTTCAGGTTGAGAAGAAGCAAATGAAAAATTTTAAGGTTTCTTTCACACTGCACGGTGCACGTTAGCCATACGTTGACTACACAACGATGCACTGGACGAAGTCAAATGGAAAAGCACGCGAGTGCAATTGTTTGCGTCCAGAAAAGTCGTGTGTATAAAAATGAATAGTACCTTAAAGAAGTGCAATCCAACTGCTGATGGATACGGTGCAAGGAATTAGAAAGTGGGACATCTCGGAGCACGTTTTAGCATCTGTTCTTCAGCGTTACTTTTAACGTCCTCAGGATCGCAAACGAGAATCAAAACAGCAAGCATCGGGAAACAGGCTGCAGTGTCTAAACAAGACAAGACGTGAACACGTGTCCGCGCCTTTGGAAGGGTTTCTCCAGCGACAAGGGGGTTCGCAAAAGGGACACGCGTTGACGGGAGCTCGTCAGCCGAAAAAAAAAGACAATCGAAGCTGTGGAAATTACGGTGGCGTGCAGTCCCGTTGTGTCGCGTCGCGCGGGTGGTTCGAGGAAGAAAAGAGGCCTCGGCCTTTTCGTAGGAGAGCACCGTCGACGGAACTGGAACTTGGTCTTTTGTTCCGGGACTTTGTTTCGCGGCGGTTCCCGCGCCAGAAACACGTTAATACGGTCCGCCGGTTAAGTCGTTAGGATCGTAGCGCCGCCTTTTAACGCGTTCCGTAGACGCTCTCCGTGAGCGAAAGTTAAAAATGGTAATTCGAATAGCAGCATTAACTCTCGTCTTCTTAGGCCGGGGCCACACGAGCGCCGAACCGACGTCCGTTATATCTCATTACATTTCACTATTGTTACGCGGTAAGCTACGCTTTAGTCTCTGACATAATTCATCAAACAACGACGTGCGGAAATAATTTAAAAACTGCTCTTTATCTGCTCGGAGTTAGAAAATGTCTTTTTAATAATCTCGAGCTGTGTCAAGGACGTACCCAATATTTTTCCACATTTTTAATAAACCATGAACGAAAATAGACAGCTCGTGCCACGTGATCGTGCGAGAAAGTTGCCCAGGACACTGCCAACGCTCGTGTGACTACAATAAAAATTTATGTCCGTCGCATCAACGCTCGCGTGGTCACGCGAGTAGAAGGACTGTCGGAGGAGAAGTTAGCAGTGAGGACTGTGAGAAAAGAAGTTAGCAGCGGCGCGTAGTATCGCGACACGGGGAGTTTGCCTATTCGAGCGGTCGAATACTTCCGTCAACCGCAGCGGTGCCACCGTCCCCCGCAATTACGGCCGAGCCAATCGTGTCGGGAATAATCAAATTTTTATTTCACTCGGCCGGCTGCAGCGTCAACTGCCAAGAGAAATCCTCGACCAACGAGGGCTGAGAACGACAGAAAGAGAAAGATAGAAATAGGGAGAGGGAGAGGGAGAGAGAGAGAGAGAGAGAGGAGAGAGAACAGGGGGAGAGAATGCTGCTGTAGCAACGTTCCCGAGCGACGCGGTGAAACGGGAGAAACGAGGAAAGAGGAAACTCGTTTAACGACCGTGCCAGCTAGCTGATACACGAACGACACGAAATACATCTGCAACGAGATGCAAATTACGGACTTACGAAGTATTGTTACGGATGCGCGACGGCATGCGCTGCAAATAATAAATCGCGCGACCGCCGCGAGAGCGTGGCCAACCGTTCCCGCCGAGGAAACCTTGTTGCGAAACGGAACGTCGTAGATGAGGAACGAGATGAAGACAGCGTACAGACTGCGAGACGACAACTCTCGAGGAAGACTCGGGGAAGTCTGATTGGTTACACACGTGTGCTTTCTATTGGAACAAGCGTGTCTTCTCTTCTCGCGATTGAGTCTTGTTTTTGGAACGGCTGGAGGATGCTTTTATTTTCGCGTTTGGCGCAGACGAAATTCTGTTTATTTTTTGGGCACATTCTGCCTAGTATACGCAGCTCTTTTTGACTTCAGTTTTAGATGCGAGTCCGATAGAAGTGTAATTTAGTGTCGATTTTTATACCCCCGTTGCAAAGAGGAGACTTCGATCTTTAAATCCACGGTAGCTTCGATGACGGGAAAAATACTGTGCGCTCCGTGGCAAAGTTTGAATTTATGGAATCTTCTGAAGAACAACATTCTTCACATTTTTTCGCTGCTCAAGTAAAAAACATCCTAATTAAAAACTAGTTTGAAACACGAAAGGAAACTTCATTCTTTAAGACAAGCCCGGATAGATCATCGCCCGATGTTTCTTCGCAAAATTATAAGCCAAATTTGCTAACCGCACAATAGTTCGAAGGTTCTCGTCACGTATAATAGTTTCACTCGTTTCCATTACGTTATTGAATACAGTCACAATCCCATGATACGTAGAAACGACAATTGTAATCTTGGATGCTAATCACAGCCCTGATTATTTCTCTACAGTTCTAAATAGGTCGTCAAAGTTTCACCGCGGGATGCATACATATAATTGATTTGTAGGAAATCCTACAACGGAAGGAAAAGAACACTATGCTCTCTAAAAGGTTAAACGCCATGGTTTCAGCTCGGAAGAGTCGGCGACGGTCCGGTTTCGCGATCGCGCGGAGCGGAACGAGGAAATCTCGGCTGGGCCGGCACTTCCGAGCGGTTTAGCGCGTTTCGGAAACTGGAGGATGAAGTCTGCTCTGCTCTGCTCTGCTCTGCTCTGCTCTGCTCTGCTCTGCTCGGCTCGGCGTGGCCCAGCTCGGCTCGCCGGCGTGGCGCAGACTTCTCTCGCGGCGAAAACCCCGTCCACGATTGCTCTCGGCCCCTCGGCTCCAGCTGGTCCCTATGGCAACGCACTTAAGCTCGCTTTAGTATTTCAGTCTCGGGTAGAGGGTTCCTCGTAGCCACCCCATCGCATTTTCTCTCTCAGCTGATTCTCCGCTCCGCTCTCCTCTGACCAAGACCTCCTCCACAACGGCCAACTATTGTCCGAACCGATTTTCTCTCTCTCTCTCTCTCTCTCTCTCTCTCTCTCTCTCTCTCTCTCTTTCTCTCTCTCTTTTTCTCCCTTCTCTATTTCTCTCCGTATATCCCGATTCTTTCGGCGCAAGAACAACTTGTAGAAAGACTCAACTATCGAGTCCAAAAATCGATTTTCTACTGGAGAAATCGATGCTATTATATACAGGGAATATGATCCTAAAGTCCCAAAGCGAAGTTCCACTTGTTCACCATCCTACAGATTATTATACGTTCCTTGTGCCTGCACGAACAGCGGAAAGGAATTTGAGCAACCTCTTCCTCTTCATCCAAGCTTCAGCAGCGTATACAGTGTGATAGGATGTGATAGGAACTGTCCAACACTTTGATTGTCGCTCATATGTCGGTCCCACATTTCTTTGCCTTTAACCCTTTGCACTCGAAGCTATTTTACTCCAAAACGAAACATTTCTTCAGACCTAAAATATTTCCCTTCTATATATTCTTTTCTCATATTATACACATGAAAATGGTGCAATTTACCCGTACAATACTGAAATATTTGGTAAATTATTAAATGCACACGAATTAAATAATGTAAAAAATATTTTGTATAATGGTACAGCAATTTTTAGTGGTGCCTTACAGTCACCATTCGAGTGCTAAGGGTTATAAGCTAATTTTGATCATAATAAAGCTGCTTGAACCGAATTTCGATTCGAGATGGATCAAAACATGTCACTTCAAAAGCTAATTTTTAATTAGAGCTACTTACAGAAGCTCTAATTCTCAGTCTGCGTCTCAATGACTAAAATACCACAGTAAATGTGTTACAGTATTTTTAAATAATTTTTTACTCCGTTGGTGGTTACGGGATCTACGGTGTTGTCCGGTTAGATCTCCTGGGAAGCGATCTGCCCGACGGACGCTAAGGTGGACACACGCAAAATCCAAATGGAAGCCGCTTCCCATTTTCCCAAGGTAGATAGACACTCGACGCTCTCTTGAGCAGCGGGGGCGTACGCTAACGCCTGTCTGCTGTCTGTTCCGGCCAGCCTGCTAATGCTCTTAACAGCTTGGAAATTAGTTTCGCCGTTTTCTTTCCTCGCTCGGAAACTTCGCTCCCGCGCGATTCGCCGGACCCCGAGCCGTGTTCGCTACTCGCGCGGCGCGAAAGTTCAATTACCAGCGGGACGGCACCGAGTAAAGCTGGAATTTCCTATTCCGCGATTTCCTAAACGACTGGTACGCGTCTAAATCGCACGAGGTGAGACTTATGCATCGAAAAAGGTCTCGAGGTCTTCAAAGATCTTTTTTTATCACCTGTTTTAATCGTTTCAAGCGGTTGAAAATGATGCAGAAGTGTTTTTAAATTCTTAAGATGTTTTTACCAGTTTGCGCTTGATCGAGTTTCATCATAAATGCATAAAATCCGCAGTCTACTCGTGAGCTTTCAGTCTGGTGAATAGTTTGGTGGCCCGCGGACGGTGAAATCCATGTGATATTTTTGTCATAAATGATGCAGGACGCGACGAAATTTACGATTCAGGTTGCTCGAGATATAATAAAAATACCGCGTAAGTAGCATATGCTTCTTGATGCAGGTAGTACGAAGATCACATGGAAGGCAGCCAGACTAAAAGCAACGCGTATCCCGGAGCTTAAGTCGCCTTTAGGCGGCGTTTGCGCCGAGAGAGTACCTTTCATGGCGCGCCTATGGCTCCTGTACGCAGTCAAAGCATTAATTAATCTATTATCCGCGCAAAGCGCAGCCGTCTATCCGCAGGCAACGTGCGCATACGACTGGATGCATACGAGCATAATCAGTCGCACCTTAACGTACAAAACAAGATCGTGCTATTTTTCTGCTTGTGCGTCCGCTCGGAACGCTTTCGGCCCGTCTCCGGGAAAATCAATACGCGATAACAAGGTGGCGAAACGCCGCCGATAAGGATGATATTTATCGCCGGCGTTAATATACATCTCGTGCCTCCGCGCCCGGAACAAAAAGCGCATAAAGTCGGAGCGCTCTTAATGAGCGGCGCGGAGTTTATTACCCGGCGCTTAACGGGGATTAAGACAGCTTTAAAAAGGATGCCGCGAATAGGCGGAGCACCGGAGCCGCTGTAAAACATTCGAGCGGTCCCCGGATAATGGCGAACGCGTGTAATAACGATAAATCCTGGTGTTCGAAGCGCGTCGTCTTCGTCGTCTTCGTGTCGTCTTCGTGTCGTCTTCGTCGTTGGTTGACTGCAAGCTAGTCTGAGACGTTTCCGGCGAGAAAGAAGCTGCTTGTTGTACCGAGAGACGCGTGTCGGTGACCGGCGGTGTGGATCGATGGCGATCGATCGCGATCGAATTGCGCACGCAACGCTCGCCGGTGCGACGCGGCGAGAGCATCGAGAAAGAGCACCTCGCCGGAAACAGAGGACACCGTGTTCAGCCGAGAGGAAGATGCCACGATAATAAATATGCCCAGCGCCGGCAGTCATAAATCCCGCGTAATTGAATTTTCAACATCCATAACTGGTCGTCGTCGTCGTCGTCGGCACCGTCGTCGTCGTAGTCGTCGTCGTACTCGTCTACGCGACCCCGGGAAATAGGATGGGATGTATCTTAAACCGAGCGAGCGGGATCGTTCCTTTCTATCCTCGAAAAGGTGAAATCCCGCCCAAGCCCACTTCGATTAAAACGCTGCCTCGTTCGGCCCCGACTCTTCTCCCTCGATCCTCTGGTGTTCGCGGACTGGAACAATTTTTAATTCGCTCTCCAAACCGATTCTTTTTCGTCCCCACGATCCCCCTCGGCCTCTCGACGTTCACATTCTCCCACCGGGCCATCCTCCACTCACCCTCTTCTTCCTTCTCCTGTTTCTTCTTCTTCTTCTACCTCTTCTTCATTCTCCTCTTGGTACTCGTCCCCCGGGCCAGCCGCGCGTTTTCTTTCTTCGAGCCCCGAGCAAAGCGGAGGGAGCTGCTTTGACGGGAACATCTAATCAAGGATTTCTTCGAGCCCAGAATCCTCGCCCTTGCCAAACTGTGTACCCGCCACTCTTCTGTGTCCTCTTTCTTCCGCGACCGCCAGCCTCTTCTTCTTTTGCCTTCTCGCGGGGTTATCTCGGCCATCGGCACCTTAACGCGGTCAAACAAGCGGAAACCAAACCGAGGCTCTTCGGCCTCTACGTGTGGGCTCCGAGATTGGGCATTAGTTAGCCGAGTCTTTCGATGCCTGGGAGTCTTGGGATGATCATTAGGAGCTTCAAGCACCGTCAAACGGAGGCAGATTGGGGTTCCTGGATTCTGTAAATCGTGTGGAAAGGTATTTGTGAGTTAGCATTGAGTTGTCGATGTTGAGGTAATATATACTGAAGGGTTAGTAATGTACGAAAGGCGATGGGAACAATCTTTGATCCTTCAAATACGATCGAACAGGCGCAAACTCAAGCTCTTGGCTTCTATGCGTTATATTTGGCTTCTATGTGATATATCTTATATCTTGAGGATGATTATTAAGAGCTTCAAGCAGATACAAGCATTCCTCAACTAGGCGATCGCATAGATATATAGATAACACATAGCTATACGTAGAAATCAGTTGCAACGATGGTGAATCTTATCCTAGAAGTTCATACATCCTATCAAGCATCGTCCAACGGAATCAATCACCGTCAAACACGACTCGAATGTTCAAATCGCTCGCACCATGGATTTCTTAACTTCGGAAAAACAGACTCTGTTCAAAGATTCACATTCCTGCTCGGAGCTACGAGCGTTCAGCCTGGACCGATGGAAAAAAGTAGAAACCATCCTGCGGTCGGTCGAATCGATGGTGGATGGATCGCAGGATAGTATTCGGTGTCGGCTCGCGAGGAAGCGACGAGGACGAGCCACCGAACGAGCTTGGCTAACGCGGGAGAGATCGTGGAGAGCCGTGACGCCAGAGATTACGATAAGCCCTCCCAGCGGCGAGAAACAAATGACGTACTAACTGCATATTAACTGAACTGCCGGGCTATCCGTTGACTCCGCCTCCTGTCCGGGCCGCCACGCGAGTACACTACCTACATGCAGGTACACGATCCTTCGCCGTTCGCAGGACTAAACTTTCGCCGGCGTGGAAACGCGGCGCGGCGCGGTGCGGTGCGGTGCTGTGCGGAGCGGTGTAGAGCGGAGCGGACTCGGTTCCGCGCGACGCGTCGCGTAATCGCCTTGTCTTCCACGATGAATCGGAATCCTGGCGCGATGAAAACCGCTATCCGGTCCGGGACACCGATACCGAGACCGCCACACACCGCTATCTTCCCTTCGACGATACCAACGCCTACTTTCGACAATAACGTGTCCACACCTTTGGAGATATCGCCGCACCTCCACCTTGCTAACACCGCCATTTTATAATATTTCCTCCACATCTCCAGATACTGCTCCAATAGCCATCCCTCGATCTTCCGTGGAACAAGGCAGATACTGATCATTGCGACTTCATTCAACGGTCCTCTTAAGAAAATAGATAGCGTGGTTGTTTGAAGTTGTTTGAGCTAACGTGATTAATTCTAGATCTTTCGTTCAATTTAAAATGCATTTTAAAATGCATTCGTTCTCTTAATAATTTTAATAAATTGAGAGCAACCAAATAATGTTCTCAAATTCTTATCATGTCTCCGCTGATGTGTACTTCACTTACCTGTTGTTAGGATAATTGCGTAAAATCCGCAGACTAGTAATTACAATAATTCGGCGCTGTTACATTTACAAATCATTCATGACGAGTCAATCGATAATCTGATCTTGTCGGCCTTTTATCTTAAGCGACATTCATATCTATGAAGTCGCATTAACACGTTCGCACTAATTGCTATATAAGGTTTAGCATTAATTGTTTCAAATGGAGGAGGTTCTATTTTAAATTGTATGGCACTCCATAAAAATACGAGCTAAGACCACGATGCTGGCCACGATGATCAGAATATTGTTGAAGGTCATCGAAAATTTTGAGGATCGACACAAAGATCGAAGGATTGCTCCACAGCAAAATTTTTATCTACTCCAGTGACACCTCCCCATGAACCCAGTAAACTAACGACTTTACAGGAAAAAATGTCACGTTTCCTCGTAGCGATTCACATTTTGATGTCGACCATCAATTTATCGAAATCATCGTGGACTTGCTACGAGAGCTCGCTGGAACAGCTTCATCGTCATAATTTGATGGTCGACGTATTCCTTCCTCGTCTTCCGAGCTTGTGTTACCGGATATCAAACGGTTAATTTCTGGACTTGTCTGACGGTTCCTCCAGCTACGAGGATGGTTTCAACTTTAATAATGAAATTGCACGATGACGTAATATGAACATTGTCCATATATAATCCACACACATTTGTATCCAGTCGACAATTTATTTTCCTTTTTCGTCATTTGTCACAAAAACGAGTTGGTGCAATTCAAGACAGTCTAATGAGGTCGATATACTGTTTTCAATTTACTATGATCATTAAAGAGAAAAAAAGGAATTTTAATGTGCTTTCTGCTCCTTGCAATTGACCGAAGAAAAATTGATTTTGCATAAAGATCCGCGGTCCAATCATCACACAAAAGAGTCACTTTACGGAGCTCTGGTGCAAACAATTAGCAGCCTGAATGAAGAATTCTTTCTTTCGCAGAACGAAAGATTGTCTAGGGAATTTCACAGGGTGCCTAAAAACGCGCGACTACCGATCGGACCTAAATTCGAACCAGACGACACAGCGATGGCCGCGTTTACCTAGCGCATGGGTGAGGAGCGCAGAGTCGTTGAACCCAGCTGGAAAACCGTGTGCCGATTCCGTTACCGACGCGGAAACGAATCGAGTACGTGTAGACGCGCGTATACATCGCTCGTGCCACAAAGTTGTTCCATTTTCGTCGGGAGCCGGTGGTAAACGGAGCGTCGCGGGCTCGTCTGCCAGTACGTGCTTCGAGATTCATGCATGAGAAAAAGAGGAAGGCGAAGAAGACGACAACGACGACGACGACGACGAAGAAGGAAAAGAAGAAGAAGAAGAAGAAGAGGGATGATGCTGTATGACGCGCTTTGCCCGTGCAAAGTATCACCTTTCGCCCGGATCTCAGCAAGGAAAATTCCAGGTGCGTTAAAAGGGGCCGGAATAACGAGAGCGTAACGAGATCTTGTCAATTTTTCATAACAAGCGTCCGACGGTCGAGCGAAAGAGAGACCTCTCGCGAGCGTTCCTTCTTTATACAAGGAGTGGGGTGGGGGACGGGCTAGAAGAGCGAGAGAATTTAATTTTAAACAACAAGACGCGTTTCAGGCAAAGTAGCGGAACGTCGAGCCGACGCGGTTTGAATTTCCTACCTCCTATGGCAACCATCCCGAGATAAGAGAGAGAGAGGGAGAGAAGAGGTCGACAGGCAGGGTGAAGTTTTCCGTTGAATTTGCTTTAATAACGCTTTAATAAGAGTACAATCGATTGGGTTGGCGTACACGTCGCTAGAAGTGTTGTTCGCAGTCCGGTTGCATAGCCGATCGGTTCCATCTAGAGATTCTAGACCGACCGTAACAAGCAGAGAGCCTGGCTCGAGATCGCAACGGTGGTGGTAGCTGATGGTGGTGGTCGGCTCGTTGCGATTCGAACGCATGCCTCGACGAGAGTCAGATCCACAGGATCGGATCGACGATCTACGCGTCGTCCGACTTGACCTTTTCAGTCTGAGCGGAGGCCGTGTCGTGCACTGGCTCCGGCTCGTGGATGCCCATCCATTTGCAACGCTTCTGCAGCTCTTGGCGATACCTGGACGCACGGGTTAATTGGTCGCACAGGAAGTACTATGCGAGCTCGACTCGTTTGCTATGCTGTCTAGGTGGTCATAGAAAGACCCTACTTCTTTCTAATTTCTGAATCCTCTGCGAATCACTGTCCCCAGGAAAGTTTCTAAATACTGTTATCCCTTAAACTTTAACCCTTATACTTTGTGCTTTAACTCTGCTCAGGACTTTTGTAGTTTCAGAATTAAATTGGATGATAGTTGACATTTAATTCTAAAGAAAGTTTAGAAGCAGAGGTCTTCTTCTGGATTAAATTAACTCGGGTACAAGGATTAATTGGTCTGGTGGTAAAAGTCTCAAAAAAAATTCAAAATCTCCGCAATGTGCTAGAATCTCCACCTAGACTTCGACAGCGTCAAACGCTTGACACATTTAATTTTCCGATGATAAAACATATGGGCACGTTAAAAAAAAAATTGTAATCATTTTCGTACACTGCCAAAAGTCAAGAAATGAAATTTTTAGATGCTTTGCCAACATGTCTACACAGTAACCACCTGAGCAAATTGGCCTTACCTTGGATGGTTGATCGCGTAGATCCATGGATCAATGCAGGAAACAGTTTTGGCGAAGACGGCGGGTAGCATCGTGGATACTGGAGTCAGCAATTCCCTGAAAGCAATAGCAATTTAGAACTGCAATTGAGAAATAAAATTCCAGACGAAGAATTAGGTGTTTCTGTTCATTGTTTAGGGTTTTGAACGCTTTGGCTACCGATTGCCGAAGGCTCCAATCATAGCAACAGTGGCGTAAGGCGTCCACGCGAGCAGGAACAGGAAGAAAATAGTGAACGCGACCTTGGCGATCCTCATCTCGACGCTCCTCTCCTTGTCCTGGTTCGACACTAGCGACTTCACGTTCATCTTCTTAGCCTGTTGAACAAATACAACCGGCAAATGGTAAAAAGAGAAATTGAAAAAATCGAAAGATGATTTGAAAGATGGTTGACCTGTTCGCGTAGCATCTTCTCGTGGTTGCGGATAGACTGCAGCAGCTGGGAGTAGAAGTAGACGATAAAGATCAGAGGTATCACGTAGGACCAGACGAAGATGCTCGACACGAAGGCCTTGGTGTCCTGGTCCTCCGTGAGGAAGTCGAACGAGCAGGTGGTGAGGAACCCCTCTGAAAACAATTGAGATTGATGATTAAACGAAGCATTCTACTCGAACTTTGATAGTTTCTCTGAGCACGGTGTCTGGCCCGTGCAGACCTATTCTACTTCGCTGTCTTTTCTACTTGAGACTTCATTCACTGATACGCTAAATTATCAAAATCTTAATTTCTCAGGTTCTGTTCTATCAAACCAACTGTTCCGATTTAATTTCTGTGTTTTCCCAGTGAACCGATTAATAGACTACGGATTTTATGCACTTATAACAAAAATGAGTGGAATGAGAAACAACAAAAATATTTGAAAAATTTAAAAATACCGTTGTATCGTTTTCAACTCAATAAAATTACTGAAAATAGAAATAAATGTTTATGTAGCTTCAGTGTCTTGTAATTAATGCAGACAATTCTTATCTTGCATAAAATTCCGCAGTCTAATGACTACTACGTGTTATAAAATTTACACATAAAATACACATATGCTCGACTGCGCGTATTCGATCCAGTTTCCAATGGAAGGGTCTTTCTAATTTCAACAATTGCCATTTGACCGGGGACGGTAGGTTTAACGTCGAATGATACCATTTCAAAGTTTCCGGTGTCCAGCTTTGGACCATTTGTCTGCCCAACAAATTACCGACTATTGCCTGAGACCAAAAGTCGCGTTAACACCGAAGCTTAGGTTTCAATGGACCTGGCACCGTATAGCGGAGGTCAGTTCTCGCAGATTGTACTATGGAACCGGTGGTTAGGCCATCAGAGTCTGCATTGCCATTCGAGTCTCGAGTGGCCCAGCCTTCGGGGTTGGCAGAAGGGTGAATATCGTTTCGTTACCGGTGGTGTATCGACCCCAGACCCTCAGCAACGGCATCACGCTGAACGGCGTCGCCCAGAACCACGTGCAGGCGACGAGTACCGCGGCCTGCTTCGAGTTCAGCCGTCCGTCGATCGGGCAGGAAATGGTTCTGAACAAAAATCGAAAGCGTTCAAAATCTGCGCAACAAGTCCTCTTTAAAGTATAAACCGTGAAACTGTTTTAAAAAATGCTCTGACGCTCTAAATTCCCATACGAACAGGTACAGAAACGTTTTGGCTAGGATAGAGATTCTAAAATATTAAAATTAAAATGTTCCCACATTTTGGAATTAAGATGGAAAATATTTATTTTGCAAAAAGGTCTGCTGTCTAGTTATAAATGATACGCCAATGATCAGTGAGAGGTTAACCCCTTCATATTCAAACAGATAAGAGTGATGCTCGAAAACAGTTGCAATACTAGCCGAAATGTAAATCATTCGTAAATCATTCTGCGAATCTGACTCGTAATGTTTACGTTTGGCCCGATTTTCAGTCCACTTGTCCTACTCGTGATGTTTACGTTTGGGCCCAAATCTTCATCACGAGTCAGACTCGTTAAAGTACGAGAAGGGGTTAATAAGATTATCAATAAAGTATACGGTTCGCTATAATGGAAATTGGAAAGATATATTATTGTAGAGAAGGATGATCAATGATAGCAACCTGTATCGATCGAAAGCGATAGCAGCGTTGGTAATCGCCTGTCCCATTCCTGATATGGAGCCGAAGATCGCGTAGATGTCGCAACCTAATTCCCATCCGATCATCCGTTCCGTGAAGCAGTTGATCAGGAACATGGGCATCTCGAACGACATCAGCAGGTCGAACACCGCCAAGCTGACTATAAACATATTCGAAGCCGTTCTCAGCGATTTAGATCTGAAAGCAAACCCGAAGCAAGTCGAGGGTGGTCCTCAGGGTTAACGCTGGTCGGTAGACTACCCTAACGCGATCGATTCTTGGAAGAGGATTTCGCTTGTGCTCGAGGGAGGGCACCACTGCTATCAAGCTTTACAATCTCTTAATTTTTACGAACAGTCTCAATTTTTGTCACTGACTGGCATTAAGCTGAATCGTTAGTAGACTGTTGATTTATATGCAAAATGAAAATTGTCTGCTTTCATTACAACATACAGGAACTGTATATACATTTATTTCTGTTCTTAATCATCTTAATAAGTCCGGGATATTAAAACAATATTTTTCGATTTTTGGAATATTTTTTGGTGAAATTTGAATTTAGATTTAGATTGGTGAAATTTAAAACCGGAGAAAAATTAAGACAATTGAACAATGAAGGTATTGTATTTTCAACATGTTTAAATTATTCAAGAAAGAATTAAAGAATGTCCATCTGGCTCTCATCTCTTGCAATTGATGAAGTATATTTTTATTTTGCATAAAGATCCACAGTCTATTAATCATTGAGGAATTTAGTATAAATGTGCGTTGATATAACTCTTCGAAGATTTATATAAACTTTCAGCGATTCGCTAGATTTCTTCGATGCCAGAATGAATTTCCATCTACCAATTCAGTAAAAATGAGTATTAATTATATTACAAGTGGAGGATAGCCTAGTTTGGAACAGCATCTAGATCGAACTATGTCTCTAGAGAAACAAAAATACTTGCAGTGTAATCAGTGGTACCAATTAACTATGATTTGTCAAAGGGGTCCAATCTAGCTGCCGGTCCATGTTCTTCCGCTGTCCCTTGCATATGTGTGATATTTATTGATTTTTAAATTCCATTTGCACAATCGTCGCACCACCGGTTATCCTTGCCGAAATCAGGGACCATTTTGTCGTCCACTTACGTGCTAAATATCCATATGACGCATCCGTTCCCTACGATGGACATTATAAACATGACGGTGTATATGAGCGCCAGACCCATGTGCCAGAACTTGCCGGGCGCGATGAATCCCCTCCAATGGGGGTGGACTAGGTCGGAATGTTCCGGCGGCACGTTCCATCCCAGAAACCTCTCTCGCATGGACGGGACATACCTGAACGGCCGTGAAAGAAAAGAGCAAAGAGCTTCAGTCCTCGATCTCGTGTCCGATCGAAACGGTTACCGTGGTCAAGGAGTAGTAGAGAAGGAAGAGCACGCACCCGCTCTCTTCGCCGATGAAGGCCAGCGGGCCGTTCAGGAGGGTGTCGTTGCGCATCAGCATCCCTACACGACTCGAAGACACTCGGTTTTCGCGTGCACACGCTCGTTACACGGGAGCCCTTGATCGCTCGTCACAAATCGAACCCGTTCGGATCCAAGCGAAAACGCACGACGACGATTGATATCCCTCTCGACGAGGGTGGTTGTAGAACAGAAGGAAAGGTGCGTGTGGTTAATCGATCGTCACACTGTCGCGGGGAAAAGGAAACATAAAAGGGAGAGTGTGTGTGTGTGAGAGAGAGAGAGAGAGAGAGAGAGAGAGGGGAGAAAAAAGGAACGGTTGCGAGCAACTCTCACGACCAAAAGGATCAAAGGTGCCGGCGCACACGGTTTGAAGTGAGACGCGGTACAGAGGTCGTGTATACGTTCCGCAACTCACTTGACTCGGTCGAACGCGGCCCGTTCCTTTTATACGGCCGCGGCGCGGACTCGCGGGTCCCGAATGGCGTGCCGGTTGAGAGTTTAATTTGATTTGCGATTTACAAATACGAGAAACCTTTAGTTCGGCTGAGTCTAGGCGGTCACGCGAACGCCGATCTCTCCGTTCCGTGTGCGAGTCTACGCCGCGGCTATACCCTACGTGACGCGACACGATGCCCTTTAGCGACCATTCTTAATCTGCCGTCAAGGCCGACGGTTCCGGCGAACGATCCCAAACCGCGGAAACAATCGCAGAATCTTCGGAGGCGGAAGAAACCCCGATCCGTAGACTCGTCGATCTGTAGCCTTTTCGGAATCCTCCGTGGTCCTGAGGCTCTGGTCGAAATTCGGAGCTACGATGCCACGCCTACTCGACTCAGGCCACGCCTACCGCGTGGGGAGAACGCAAGACTGATTATCTTCCCTCACCCTTGATCTAGACTTGTTACTATAACTTCGTTTGCTTGAAATGGTAACGTGAAGCACTGGCTAGGTAAACAGAGCTTGTTGTTAACTGTGCCGACCATCTTCAATGCAAGGTAGAATCCAATATGTTCGACGACAAAAGATAAAGCCAGTGCAGAGAGCTATTGTATTCTTCAGAACTCAATTTTCAAGTTTCAGGAATATTTTACCTTTAATATTTCGTTAGAATCGGGGGTCAGCAAACCACACCTCCTCAGGGCAAGCGACGCCCATTTGACGCAGGTCACGCATACTGTGCACTGAGAGAACAAGACAATCTGCCTGGATCGTGACTCGGAATGCAAAATCAAATCGAGAGACTCGTCTCCCCAACTTTATTTGCTCCTGAAGGCAATATAGGGAATTCCCAAGGCAATGAAAGCTCATGTCGACGCGAGTAAGTAGTCTGATCATCCTGAATACGAAAAATTCAGAATGGACGGTAATTGTATTCTTTAGTCAGATTTTCACCCGGTGGAGCGCAGTCAGTGCTTCAGAAAAGTCGAGGGCCATCAGGTCACGCCTACTCAGCACAAACCACGCCCCCTCAGCATAGACTACGGGACTATAGAGAACAAACTACGCCCACTCAATGCAGAAAGAGGAACATGGACGGTCTTTCCGATACTATTCCAAGTTCGCACGCTTCTTGAACGTTCGAGGGTACGCAGATCGCCGGCAATGAATGGGAAAAAAGTAAAATCGACGGCCGCGAGTGGAGCCGCGTCACTCGTCGGAATTACGAGGGTCCGGCACACCGCTCGGAATCGATTGGACGGACGCCGCGCTGTCAATCTCGTAATCGAGGGCTCGTTTCGTTATCGGTTTAACCGAATAACGCTCTCGAGCCGATCGAAAATTCGGAGAAATTGCGACGCGCGTCGGTCAGCGTTCTGAAATTTCACGCTGGTCGAGCGTCGGACGGCTGCGTCGCATCGCGTCGCGTCGCGTCGCGTCGCGTCGAGTCGAGTCGAGTCGAGTCGAGTCGCGTCGCGTCGTGTCGTGTCGCGTCGTGCATCCCGTCGTGCTCGATCCCGGCGGCCACCGCGCCGCAAACCATTTTTACACGCGGTCACCATTTGGCGCCGCGCGAAATTCATCTCGGCGAGTGCAGTCGGTATATCGCGAGTATACTCTCCCGCTTTCCCGAAGCTGCCGCCGACCACAGCCTTCGCGCATCCACCGGATTAAATCATAAAATTGTCCGGGAACGGCCTTCCACGAAATTCCGCTGATTTACGAGGGCGGCTCTTCGGCGAGCTACGCCGATTCGCGCTCGCGAAACTGGCGCCCGCGAAATCGCTCCTCCCACGATCCAGATTGAAAGCATTTTCTTTCGCAAGGCCTCTTATATCTACGCTGTCCATACATCCTTTATTTAAGAGGACAATCCTTCGTTTCACTGTTCTGTCTTTTAGATTTATTCTTCCTTCTAAAATGGCCATTTTGTCCTTTATATTGGGAATTGAAATAGAATTGAGCATCGTCGCACAGCACATAGCCCATGGAAGCATGAAACTGTCATTTCGCTGGCTTTCTACAATCTTAAAACACGCGTCTTCAAAAATATTTTAAAAATCGCTAAATTTTGCGTGCGTATATCTGGATCTAATGCCCTCACTGAACGAGTATTTTCACGAATGAACGATATATGGACTAGCGTAGAAACCCAATTAAAAATTAAAACATTGAAAGCATGCATTTATAAATGCAACTATTTTTAAAACAATGATTTGTCTTTTATCTCCCCCAAGAAAGTAGGGTCGCCGTACAATGTCGTCTCTCAATTCGCAAACTCCACTTGACACTTCGCTACTCTCTGATAAAGATCCGCATTCAAATTACCCGAAAAAATTAGCCAGAGCTGCGCTGAATTTCATATGCAGCAACCTAATACCGTAGAAGCTAACTAGTCCTTGACATTTCCCGAACAAATTACGGGAACGCCAACGCTTTTAAAGAGGAAGCTCGACTCGGTACGTCACTGTTTCAATGCACACTGCCGTTCCTCGTCAACATAATCGTCTCGTCCCAGATCCAGTTTCGTTCCGACGCACCATGCTCTCTTAGAAGTACACCATAACTACAAAAGACTTTTGCGCGCGTGTAGAGGCAAAGCAGTGACGCGAAGCTGCACGGAGCGGCGACGCGCGTTTTTCACGATTCAACAGATATATTTACGAGCTTTGTTCGCCCGTGTAATTCCCGCGACTTATACTGCACCGCAGGCATTGTCCGCGGTGAATATCCAGCGGGAAAATTGAATGACAAACAATAGGCCCAACCGAGGCCGATTATCGTAACAATGTGAACGGAGCGCGACCGGTAGCGCCGGTGCTCGTGCGCCTCTCCTCTCTAGATGGACGACCCAGCGATCCTTCTTTCTCGATCTCTCGTTGTTCGTACCAGAGCGTCGATCGTGGCTTGGGGACTCTTGTAATATCGATCTCGGTTCTTGAAATTGTTCCGGTGAACCGGCATTCGGAGCATCTGTCACGGACAATCGAACACTTCATTTTCATTTCGCCTCGTTTCGGATCTCTATTTTGGACACGGGTCTTCATTAATTACCATGCGATGATAAATACTATCTTCAGTGTGTTATTGACAGCCGGGTTGATCGACATTGAAATAAAATTAGACATCTCAGTAATAACTGAAGATAGAACCTTAAAAAGCAGCTTCGTAAAATAATGTTGTGGATAGGGTCTATTTATCATCAACTACACTTGCTGGCGAACTCAATTTAATCTCTAAATGTACATATAGTGTTCGCGTCTGTACAATTTTACGCGAGGTGTCTTCGAACAACGCTCGACGACTGTCTATTAATCCGAAGTGTATCTCGCGACGACTTCTGACTGACTCCTCGAAAGTCCTGTACAACTTAATTCTAACGCCTTCGTTTGCCCTGGTAAAAATCCTAAACAACCCTGATTGGCTAACCCACGCTTTGGGTCCTTCCAATCAGAGCTGTTCTTTTTCTTCGTCTCACCCCCGTTCCTTCCGCCCTTGGCGTGTTTGTTTTCGGAACGGCGAGGTGATCGGAGAAGATGATGGGACTTTCCTCCGGGCCACCCATGCTTGACCCAAGTGTCGATAGACCGTTGGGTCCGCTTCAAGTGCCCTTCGGTTCGTCTCTTAATTTATGACGGTCTCAGTTTGCTATTGAGGACTTTGGGACAAAACTCTAATAAACATACTTCGACTAGGTCTGGAAAATGTCCACTCAAAAATAGCTTCGTCGAACGAGAGTCGTAAATTGCGTTGGCCGTTTGCACGAAAGAAAGACTCTTTTGTGTGCGTGCGACCGGACGCTACAATGTGTATCAAACGTGAAAATTGTAACAGTTTACCTTGACCGAAACAATTGCATCTGAACTCGAACTAAGTTCTGAAGTAGAATACCTTTTGAAATACGATACAATGCAACTAATAACCATTAGAAAACCAGGACAGCAACGCTCGAAGCGAAGCGAGATCCATCCGACGCATTAGTTTCAATCATCAACAGCTCCGGAGATATCCAAGTGACCTGTTCTAATGCTGCAGCTGGTATGATAGTTTTAAAGTAACTTTCGGCCCGGTTCCAAGCCAGATCACGCGCATCTCTCTCCACCGTTCCCATCCCTCTGAACCGTCTCTTCATCGGATGGTCCAGGACACCGCAGCCATCATCGTCCAGTACTTTCGACGTACGTCGTCGTCGTCCAGCTGTTCGAAGGCAGGCGTTGTACATAGCTGGGAATGCATCGGAGAGGAGGACAATGCGTGGTCCCTGCGAAGAGACAAACATTTCTAAGCGCGTCGCCGCTTTGTCCGGTTCTCCCCTCGTCTTGGTCGCGCAGCGTATTCAGAGCAACAACAACGATCGATCGGTGAGATCGTCGAGAGTCCTACGGTCTCTCGCCCCCGAACGCGTTTTAATCGGTCCCTTCGGCCGCTGTACCAAGAGATCGATAGATAGAGAGAGAGAGAGAGAGAGAAAGAGAGAGGAAATCGTTCGGTAACCAGCGTTCGCATCCGAGCGCCGTCAACGGGATACCGTTTGTTCGTTTCACCGATACCCTGTCCAAAATTCCGGCTCGTTTCTCGCCGGATAATACGACCGCTACACAATGCCTGACGCGATCGCGACTCTGTCATTATTTTCACGGTTCACCGGGACGATTTTTTCTCGCGCGATCGTCGAACGCGGAAAGCCACGTCTTCGGCATGTACCCACGACGGGCGCTCGTTACATCGACGGTTCCTCGAGCGAGCGCGCCGCGTCGTTTCTCGTCTCTGGCATCGGCCGGGAAATCGAGACGAAATAGTCGCGAAAATTCGCCGAGAATAGGAATCCCGTCGTTTCCGGCTCGTCTCCATCCTCGGCCCGGTTTCAACGCTCGACGGGCTCCACGGTACTGCGCCTCGTCCACCCCTGTTCCCCCTTGATTCGCCCAGAATCCGGAGATATTCCCGTCGTAAACTGTCGCGATAGTCGGCCGGCGAAGCGGCCCGAACGAAGAACAAAGGAATGCAGATTGGAGAGACGCGGATTAACGAGGATTAACGGTAATTGGTCGGTCTCCAGTCTGGGTTGTCGTCGTTCCAACGCGGCGTCCGCGTCGTTAATGGTACCCGGGGTCCTTGTGTTTCTCTCCTGTTTCTCGCGCGGTTCCTCTCCTCGTTTCTCCGTTCTCGTACCGATCCGCGCGCCACAGCCAGCACCCACCCTCCCGGCCGGTGGGGCTGCAGATTGACACTTTTTTCCGATTCAAGAGCCATCGCGATTATTCAAATCGCGCCCCCACGAGGCTCGCCGGAAACGAGGCGCGACGCAGACTCCACCGAATCGGGGAACAGCGAAATCCGACGACGACCCCCGTGCCACCCGAGAATTCTTTCCTCGTTACCGCCGAATCAATTCGGCTCCTCCGTTAATCGTAACCTCTCCTGCGAGACACCGCCTATGCCCCGAATACATCAGAATCCGATCGAGCTGCCGGAATCACCAACGCCGCGAGAAATCGCGACGCCGATCCGTCACTCGAGACAACCCGAGGACCAATCCAGCTATTCCGCACGGGTTTTTAACGAAGGAATCTCGTTTCCAGAACATTTGCACTCGGCTGACTTTCAACCAGGCCGATTTCACTGCGTCGCCTTTCTGCGTTGCACACTAGACACTCGATCTAGTATTCACGCATGATTGTTTCCGATTTCTCGTTTGTACCAAGCGTTTCTTTGATTTCACAATTGAAATTGTTGTTGCTGACGAAGGATCCATTGAGAAGCCTGTAGCCATGGACCATGGGCTTTTAAGAATTATAAAGTAATCGCCGGTAGGTAGAGCCAGAGAAATCAGAAGCCGAAAAAATATTCAAATCATTAGTATGACTCTAATTGAACGGATTGGAAATTGGTATTATCGAGAAGAAATGATGAGGGAATCGTTAGGGGATGAAAGGACGCTCGGATTCCCGTGGACGTTTACCGAATCTGCGAAGCGGAATCCGATCGAGAAGCATGCTGCGATATCGAATCGGCATTGCGCCGGTAGACCAACGCGACGGCGGACGTATCCGCATAATTTTACGGGACGCACGTAAAATATGTGTCTGTGGCTTTTACGAGACGATATCGTATCCCGCGGCGATCTTTTTCCAGGTGCGCGAGAGGCGGTACGTTATCGCGCGGGTCCTCTAATGTCCCATCGTATACGCGGTCGATCTGCCTCGTCGTTTCCGCCACAGGAACAAAGAGCAGGAGGATCTCGATGCAGCTTGTCCCCGGACCGAAAGATAACTCTGATGCATCCAGCGCGAAGGTATCGGGGGCAAAGTGGGAGGGCGACAAGTGCCGTCGGATGATATAGTTTATCGAGCGACTTGTCTTCCCCGGATTCTCTGTACGGTTTCGACAAACCTCCTTCATTCCCATTCGAAAATCATTGAGACGCAAGCCCCCGGGGATCAGCGTGCCGCGTTGATGCCTGATCCGGGTACCCTAATTTTAGCAAAATTCGAAAGAAAATCGTGTCCGAACAGCAGCGCTTGCTTGGGAATTTTTTAAACTTATTACTTGCAAATTGAGATCATAGCTCTTCTATTACTGCGAAGCTTGTGATTAGTTATAAGTTTACATATCCTCGAGCTTACACAATTAGCCAGCTCCTGTGGCACTAAACTATGTCCTTCATAGAATCTGTAGAAATAAAATTGTACGCCAAATGGAGTAACTATATCTTGAAATAATCCATGAATAAATGTGTTCAAGTTACTGTAACGTTCCGACTGCAAGGAATAAATTTAAGTATTAGGGGGACCCATAAGTAATCAATTATTTTGAAATCTAAAACAAACTTTGTAGTAAATTCAGGTTTTCATTTCTTAATTTATTATATAATCTCCATCATTATCAAGGACAGTTTGCCATATTTCCTGCAAATTTTCAATCCATCTCTTATAGAAATCCAGGGTCATGAAGCAAAATATGAATGTTTTATTTCTTAAATAATGCTCCTGAGATCTGAAAAGATGATAATCAGAGGGAACAATATCCGGTGAGTACGGAGGGTGCGGTTAAACTTCCCATTGCAATTCTTTGATTTTTTCCTGAGTGAGTTTCGCTGTATGGGGCCGGGCATTATCAATTTGCAGTATTACACCCTTTCTGTGGACTAAAGATGCCCTCTTTTTTAATAGTTCTGAATACAGCCGTTGTAATTGCTCTGACAATACAACTCAGCAGTAACTGTTTCTCCAGATTTCAACAACTCAAAGTGAATTATGCCACGACAGTCCCACCAAGTGCACAGTAACACCTTTCTAAGTAATAAGCTAGGTTTAGGGGTTGATATTGCGGTTTGATTTACAGAAAGCCATTGCTTCGAACGCTTTATGTTATCATAAAGAATCCATTTTTCATCTCCGGTAACGATTCTCCGGTAATGAAGTGCAAATTGATCAACGAATATTCTTGTTGGTCTCAGATAATTGATGCGGTACCCATATTCCTTGCCTATATGCCTTTCTCATTTCGTGTAGGTGCCTTTCTATAGTTGACCATGTGGACCCAAGGCTTCTCGATAATCCTGGTATACTTAATTTTGGATCAGCTTCCACTAGAAATTTTAGTGTGTCATTATCAAATTCAACTGGTCGTCCACTTCGAGACCTGTCAGAAAGATCATAATCACCAGCAGCAAACCTTCTGAACCAACGTTGACACTTGTTGACCGTCAATACATCTCCATACACATCGCAAATTTTCTTTGTTGTTACCGTTGCATTAAATCCCGCATGAAAATGAAAAAGTATGCAATGACGAATACGATCCTCAGAAGGTACGGACGCCGCCATTTTATTACAGGGTTGTAAACAAAAATTATACTTTTTAGAGTATTTTGAACACAGACTGCTTTACCGAAAACTGTAAAAGAATACGTGTTTCCTCTTCAACGATCGGTACAGGACTAATGGCAAAGCAAATTCTTTGCAAATAATTGATTACTTATGGGTACCCCTAAGAAGATTAAAATATCAAGAAGAAGCGGAAAATAAATCAAACGACGAACGGAACACAGGCAACGTTCATTTCGAGGAATCGCGTGGTATTTTGACATCGTCCCCCGTATTTCCGGCAATTTCCGAACGCAGTACCGACCCGACCTGGGGACGTCGAAGGAAGTTTTCGCGGTGCATTAGTAACAATCAAAGCCCGGCGATCCGCGAAACGGGGTAAAAAGCGAGCTGAAACGCTCGACCCAGGCAAACTTGACCAAAATGGTTCGTCAAGATCTTGGATGGCTGGTTCTCGAGGCTGGCATCTACTCGTCGGGCGTACCTATTACCACATTTTTCGTTCTCCTCGAAACGCTTTGAGCGCAGTTTCCCATCGACGATGACGCACACGCCGGCGCGGAGCTCAGGATCGAGTCAAAAACGAGTTGGTGGGTTAGGTACGTGCATTTGAAAAATCGCTAGACCGGCTAGAAGCGAGCGAGCAAGCGAGCAACGCCGGCGAATGTGGAAGGGGATTAAACGTTACCAAATATTATCGGAACGCGAAAGATAAGAGTTCCACGGTCCGAGGTATTGGGAAGAAGACGCGAAACTCTGACGCGTGGGTTCGGCAGGATAGCAAAAGTCAGCGTCACGTCTTTTCAGTTTACTCTTTAACACGCTGCTTCCCGCTTCAGGAAAAGCCGAGAGATCCAGCTCCGATCCGCTCGGTTTCAACGTGAAAATGCAAAGTCGAGGGCTGGGAACAACGCGTCGAATATACAGGGTGTCTGCTGAGGTGCAACTAGGGTGCAACATTTTCGCATGCTAAAATTTCCTGTCAAGAAATATACAATCTCAAAAGAAGTTTCGTGGTTCTACCCCGTCTAGGTTGCGAAATACCTCGGAAAATAGATTTTCTATCTCTAACTTTGGATTTTCTGCATTAATAATAACAATTCGTCGCTGGAACTTGAAACATAGTTCTGACCGGTGTATTGGAGTTCTCTGTGAATTAAGAATTGATTGAACAACAAACCTTCCACATTTTCCCAAAGACAGATCTCCAAATCATCAAACGTAGGCAGTTCCTTCGCGACGTACATTTTCCCGTATAGCGAACCAACGGTCCATGGGTGCCCTCGGTTAGGAGACACCCAGTACATCCGTCTGCCGGCAGAAATAACCTCTCATTTGTTCGAAGACCGACGCGTGACCCTCTCTCTTTCCTCTCTTCGCGGTTCCCGTTGGTTCATCGGCCCTGTTCTCCGTCCCCAACCCACCGACCCGCTTCCCTCCCGACAAAGAATACGCGAGAGGGCGCGACCCTACCCAGAATAACGTCGATTTCGCGAAATTCTTCGGAAAAATCTCCATAATTTCGGGAATTGCCTTTTGATGTTCGAGATGAAAGAGCCGGGGCGGTGCTCGCTCACTCGCTCGCTCGCTCAAGACGAGCGGTCTACCGAACCGTTCTCCGCCTATTTCTCTCTGTAACTTTGCTTCGACTGCTTTCCCAGGCCTCTCTCGGACGTTCTCCGATGGAAAATTCTCGGTGCTGTAAGACACGCTTCTAGAGCAAAGCTGTGAGCCGAGCAGAGCAGAACGGAGCGGAGCAGTCTCCCGACGATTCGTCGTCGCTGGATCCTCCCGAAAAATGGGACGGTGCGAGGATCGCAAGGACGATCGGGGAGGCGAAACGGAAGAATAATATCGGCGGCTGGTCGCGGGGTAGAGTAACTAACGTCTGTAGCCGGAAGCGTAACGAATTCGCCGCGTCGGAGGAGAAACTGGTAGGGGAATGGATGATAAAGCAAAGGAGCAAAGAAAAGAAGCCACGGTGTCGTCGTCGTCGTCTCGGCGGGAGACAAGGAGGCGTATCAAGAGAAGACAACGAGTCGCCTCGGCGAGCGGCGCGGCGCGGCGGCGCGGCGTGCCCGCGTAAGCTCGCGACAGAAGAAAATAACAAAGGGGAACGGCACACAATGCGTATCGGCGGAGGAGAGAGACGGCTCTCGCATTTGCAACCGGTAAACGTGCAAGCGTATCCTGACCGTAACAGGGACGAAAACAGGAGGGGGGCGGGGGAGCAGGCGGCTAGAGGGAACCAGAGGGAGCCGGTGTGGGCGAGTATCGGTGAACGCTCGCGAATTGCCGCGCGACTACGCGCCAGCCCGCTCGGCTTAATTTAGCCCCGAGCCCCTCGTAGTTATTCGAGTGCCGACGACTGGCTCGCGCGGGACAGTTGAATCGCTCCCAGGGATTCGCCATCTTTTGTCTCGGTACAATGCCGGCCGAAGCACAAAAGTGACTAAGTGCCCGTAATACTCGCCATTATATGCCTCCTGCCGGTGCTACTTTTCTCCGCGTTGCAACTCGTCTACATTTTCCGCCCCGCGCGCCACTGTCTTTCTTTCTCATCCCCTTTCGCTCTCTCTCTCTCTCTCACTTCCCCTCGTTTCTTCGCTCTTTTTCTCGGCTCTGTCCCGCGCCACGCTTTCTCCATTTTTGAGACAGATGCGTCACACTGTCTTCCAGGGTACCCACGTGCACCTAAAGGCGCGAGTTTTTCGCATCGCGCAATTCGATTTTGGGTACGAGTAGCCTTCAAACGAGAATTGCTCTGGTTGACATCATTTCTGCTGCCTGGAACCAAGCTGCGGGGAAAATGACGTCGGAGACGACGATTTAGATGTAACCAGGACGGAAGACTGTGTTTATCATCCTCTTTGTATTTAGAGTAGGCGTGGATCGTGTCTAGTAGGCGTGGCTTTGCATTCAGTGGGCGTCGCTTCTTTGCCACTGCTCTTTATTGCGCCACAGTGTTGGGTAATAATTATTTGCGATTTTATTTGAATGTAATTGCGATTCGCGTCATTCATGAGCGACGAATAACTTGTAGTCACTCTTCTTTCATTCAAATAGCGTAACTCTAATCGACAGGTTCATTGGATAGTTATCGACGAGTTTAGAGATGAGGCTGGAGCAACAAGTGTTCTAGACTAACAGTAGGAGTAATATTTCAGAGCAATTAACACCAACGAATAGGATAGCAGACTACCTATCTTGCTCTCTGTGTGTAAAATGGACGTGGCTTACCCTAAGTAGGCGTGGTTACCCTGAATAGGCGTGGTTATCTTGCTCTCGCTCTCTACAGAGCCAAATTGGTGTCCTACAAGGCAATCTATGTATACGCCTGAGTTGAATCTTCGAGCTTTTCGCTGATGAATGACGAAATAAGTATATCCCAAGAAATTCTGTACTGAATTGTATAATTTCACTGTTTGAACGACAAGCTTGCATATTTCACTGTGACGCTTCTTCACGAGGTAAAATATTTTTGTTTTTTGTGTTCAATCAAGCATGATAGCTCAATCACCTGGGGTCCAAGAAGCAACGTATCAAATGTTTTCTGCGAGAAGAACACGATTCTCTAGAAATATTTGACTAATCCCGAGGTCATAGGCGAGTGACGCGATAGCCAGTCCCTTTCTCGCAAAATCGGGCGAATCGAATAGAGACGAATCGATCGCGTCGGAAACGACGTTGCGCCGCGTTCCCGATAACACGTCGTTCTTCGTTGAACAAGCTTACACGGTTAGTTAGCAGCCGCGATGGCAATTTATAAGGTCGTTGCCGGTTCGCGGAGCAAAGAGTGGCAGGGGACGTGGAAACGGAAGGGACGTCGGGACGCGCCCGATGAAAATTGATATAACCGCTGTGCGCCCAACGTTTCTCGACGTGCACGCCCGTGACGTATAGCCGACATCTGGGGAAACTATACCGATCGGCCGACCGTGTGTACACGTTGCGCTCGTACACAAATAATTGTTGAACGAATCCCTTTTTCCGGGTGCAGAGTTTCGGGCGAGCACGGCGTGTCTCTCGTCGCGCCACGTTTTTAAACAGCGGACGGTAATCGTCATCGATTCTCCGTTAGCGACACTTTTAACGCTCTTAAGCGTTCTGCAGCGGTCTTGAGGGGGGAGATGGAAGGAGGTGGGACTTGGTTCTCGGTAATGGGTAAATTGCCGGCAATTCCGGCCGAGTCAGCGTCTCAAAGCTGTCCAGAATAGCGCGGCTGAATCTCCGCGGAAACACCGATAACGTCTCGGGGAAAGTTTCTCGTTGGCTCTCGGTGCGTTCCACATTCACGGCTCCGGGGAAGACCGGGACGGAGGAAGAAGGGCGGGACGAGAATCGGTGGGAGGAGAAAGCCAGAAGAAGAGTTTCACGAATTGTCTAACGGGGAGGGTCGCGCGTATTCTCTCGCGGCTCAAGGGGAACCGGACTACTTTGGTCACCGTCGTCTTCCACCTTGACGGCGAAGCACCTCCGATCGTTCGCCCCTGAATCGGCGACGGCCAGGCAATTCTGACGAAGAAGCGGCTGAAATCGTTGGCCCTCCGCGATACTGCGGCATAAAAGTTCTGCCATTGTGTCCTCGTCTACTTGCTAGCCGGAGCGGGAAATGTATTCTCGACTCGTTCCTCGCAAGTTCAGCTAACTGGAGCCAAACGCGCGATATTCCGTCTTCTTGCCACGCAGCTCCTTTTAAACTTCATCCCGGCCGATTTTTTCGCCTCGCCTCGCCTCGCCTCGCCTCGCCTCTGCCTCGCGACGCGTTTTGCTTGAGCGTCACGTCGCTTAATTTCCGGGAGTCGAACTCGAAAGTTATCCCGATTGTGCGACCCCGCCCCAATTAGGACTTTACGCGGGCGCCGGCCAAAATTGTTTCTTTCCCGCGTGTTATGCGAGGGCAAAGTTTTATTGGCTAAAGTCCGCGGCGAGGCGGAGCTTCGCCGACCCGCAGACCCGGATAAGCCCGGCCGACGTCCGGAGTTTCGCGCGTAATTTCTTTTAAAAACGGATTCCCTCGGTTCCCTTCATCGAGAAACGATTTTAACGATCGCTCTTCGTACCTACCCTCTCTCCTTCTCTCTCCTTCTCTCTCTCTCTCTCTCTCGCTCGCTCGCTCGCACAGACTCCCGGCTTAATTGGACGGATAACGTACACCGCCGAACGAAATTGTTCGTCCACCGCATACCTATCCTGTCCTGAAGTCGTCGCCGGAATCGGGATGACCTATCGGCGAGTCAATTTTCCACGGCGTTGATCCGTCAGCGATCCGCTCGAATTCCCGCCCTATCGATCTTCCGACGCGCTTTTTTCCTGGTGTACCTCGAAACTTCCACCGCCCTTTACCCAGTCAGCCCTTCCTCGTCCGAAGTCTGGCCTTAACCGTCTCACAATATTCCCTCGATCCCCATTATATATGCAGATTTCATTCTCTTGTCGATTCTTTGCCGATATTTTATCCTGACCCATTATTTGCGAATCCTGCAGCCTTTCTCTGTACAGTGATCGATCCTTTCGATTTTCGATTGTATCCGTCTGACAACATTTCGTTTAGATTTTCACCTTTCTCCTTTTTTTTCATGACATTTTCTTCAATTCTATCGTACCTGTTCGTAAACTTTAGTTGAATAGTGGTTGCATCCATCTGACAACATTTTTTTCGTTCCCATTGTATTTGCGAATTTCATACGTCTATTTTCTGTACGGTGATTGATTCTTTCGAATTCTGGTTATACCGGTCGAACAATATTTTTTCAGTTTGCAAACTTCGAGCATCCTTACCATAGACCAATACATTCAAATTTTAACCTCTATCGGTTTAATAGCATTTTCTTCGGTGCAGTTGCACCGATTCGTAAACTCTAGGATACCTATTTTTCTGTCCGATCATTTCGCTTCTGAACCATGTCGATCTGACCACACTTTTTTTTTTATTCCATTATATTTGCCAAGTTTTGCCATCCGTTGTCTGCACAGTGACCCGTCCTTTCGAATTTTCGTTGTGTCGATGTAACATTTTTTTGGGCTTGTGGATTTCAAACATTTTTCCCCGATACCGTGATCAATTCGTTTAAATTTCAGTGTCTATCAGTTTGGCAATATTTTCTTCGATCCTATTGTGTTCGTTGCAGTTAGACTTTTCCTGTCCAGATCCTGTCGATCTGACATTTTTTCCGATCCCATTACAGCTCCAAACTTCAAGCCCCTTTTCTTATACGTTCTCCACGTACTACAATTTCCACTTTCTTAAATCCACGAGCTCCAATCCTTTTTCCCCCATTCAACAAGTTTCGGAATCTTGGTTTCTTATCTCGATGTGTTTTGTTGAGCTAATAGGCTTGCTATTGAACTTTATCTACACTTGAAACATTCTTTATTGCTCGTACGATAAAGTACAAAATCAAAACCTTACAAACTTTGTCTGAATCATCTGCTCATATAAGAAACATTCTCCAAACACTTCGAGATAAATGACGATAATATTGATAGTGAGTAAATGATAGCAATAATAATACGGCTTCCTTAATACCAAGAAAATTCTGACCAAATCATTTTCTCGCAGAACAAACATTGTTTTAGTATTTGATGTCAGAGAACCGGATGTCAGATTACCGTGATGCGCCCGGAACATTTATTAGCACATTCAGGTGAAACCTAACAACAATAATAACGACCCTGCGGTCCCCCAAGAGTAAACGTTGAACGTGAACGAATCGGCTCGCGGTCGAAACAAATGAAGGGACGGAAAGGACCGTCCGTTTCTTCGGTCCGTCGAAGAGGCCGCGGTGGAAAAAAGAAAAGAACAGAGGAAGGAGAGGGAGAAAGAATTCTCCTTCGTCTCTTCTTCCGTGAGATGGAGGATACTGAATCTCCGCGGCTGCTCTCGGAATCATTCGAATCCGTCCTCTCCCGGGGGCGACCTATCGATTTCGCGGCGAAAAACGGACGAAAGTGTGAGACAGCTTCGGGACGAGATAAAGAGGGCCGTCGCCGGAACAGCGGAAGAAGAAGATCTGAGAAAAGGGGACAGAGAAACAGAGAGAATCCGGAGGAAGGACGACGGGGAAGAAAGGAAGGCGAAAGTAGGCGGTAAGCGGTCGATTAGAGAGCGTCTGATCAGGCCTATTAATCTGCGATCTGTCCGATACTATGCCATGAATTATGCATCGGCCGGGCGGAAGCATTGATTTCACAGCCAGACAGGGAAATATTATTCGAATAATTCAAAGTAATGAGCGCGAGAGAGAAAGAGAGAGAGAGAGAGATAGAGAGGGAAACGAGTGGCGGAGTCGGTTCCCGAGCAAGGTTTCGGCCAATCCTGCCGACCGGTTTTTCGCGGCAACGAACACGCTCGACTCGATCAATTTCAGTCTTGTTCACGGGCGCCCGGCCAACCGACCGTTCCGGCAACAAAGGGCCGGGTACAAACCAGACGAAATATCTCGATCTCGAAAACGGCGAGCACCCCAAGAGTCGCCCAAGACTCGCCGGCTCCAGCGAAAAATCGATCTTATCTCGCTCCCGCAGCACCACCGTGTCGCGTTCCGCTCGTCTCAGCTCTGCTCCGCTCCACTCCACTCCGCTCCGCTCGGCATTATTCCGCGTAAGGACGGCGAGAGCCTGTACCCACAAGTCCCTCCGTCGAAACAACGGATTCATTGTAAAACGTCTGATCGGAGTATATTACGAAAAAGAGGAAAAAGACGACCCCGCGAAGCGGAGTAAAGAGGGAGGGAGAGAGAGAGAGAGAAACGAAATCGTCGCTGATCGAGGAGGAAGAGATGACGAGGAAAAGGAAGAGGTGGTGGGGGGTGGAATAAATCGAAGGAAGAAGCTCCGCGTATCGGATATCGTCGATAAATCGAGACCCGTAGGGGTTTCCAGGAGATTAACGGGGAAGTTTGTCGTAGCGGGTGCAAGCGGGACGCCACCAGAACACTTTTCTCTAATTCGATGGGAAGTTCCTTCGGTCCGATTCATCGGCCGACTTCCGCTGCGGCTCCCACGGATCTTGGTCAGCCAATTCCAGATTCGTCCTCGAACCGAAACTTCGGTAACGATTATTCCCCGCGAGTTCTCACTGTCCACCCACACCTCTTTCACCTCTCCGAAAAATCTGGGACTCGTAATGTCTTTCACGGCATCCCCTTCTCCCTACCGTGCTCGAATTTCGTTTTAAATTCGTTCTCTCACCCTTGGAAATTAATGGCAACTCACCGTACAATCTTTATGCGTTTACAGTCCTCGAAAATGTTCTGGAATAGAAAATTAATTAATTACGCGATTGTACAAGGCGATTCCACGTGAAATTCTGAGTTAGAAATGTAGAATGAATTTTTGTAATACGAATTGTCTTTTTAAATAGGCGGCAATAGTAGTTATCCAGTAAAACGAGCAGAGTCATTTCGAGCATGATCAGTAGACTGCGGATTTTATGCGTTCATAGCAAAATTACGCGAGTGTAAATTCAAACAGTGGGAAGATAAGTAGAAACAGTGAACTGTAATCAGACACAGTAACTTCTGAGTATGCAATAGCACGCACGCAGCGTATACACTCAATAAGTAGAATCATTGAGTCATAAACAGAGGGGGGGAGGTCTATTCACTACCGTGCTTCAATGTATACGCGCAGTAGAAACGGCCAGCCGTGATCAGACGCTCCATTCAATAGCGCTCGGCTTCAAACAATCTTTGACCCAATTTTTCTCAAACGGGAAGCCCTCTACGAAAAAATATTACTCTCTGCTATCCAATTATTTTTTCACGTGGAGCATATCAATAACTTCAGCAGTCCCTTAATAATCATCAAGGGTACAAGGAGAGTTTTCACGACCGATATAAGAGGAGGTGTGAGCATAGCAAAACAATAGAACAGCTCGCGATCAGCTTCAAACGGAGTTTCCGGTTTTCACGCGGATTTATGGTCATATCTCGCCAAGTTGCTTAATTCTGCGGCTTCGTGCACACAACGTTTCTGCTCCGTCTGAAGTATTATCTCTCCGGTGTCCCGGCGTTGCGGAACCATCGTGATTTTCCACTCGACGAAGATTTGCGTTTATCGTGCGACAGTGATTATCAGCGTGGTTATTAATAGAACGTTCTGACGAAAATAAACTAGACTTTTGATTTCGACGTATCGCACGGGAAAGAGGGGAATCGAATGGAACTCGAGGCAGCCGTGAATAATGCAGTGGCAACCCCTGACATTACATCGCAGACTATTCGTCTGACATTTGCCGCTCGCGAGAAATATTTGTCCGATCTCGCGGGCACGTCACTGACGGGCGGAAATACCGCGAGAAGCATCCATTTTATAGCAAGAAACACGCTAGAATGATCGAGGTTACCGACGGACGTTCGCCGAGACATCTGCATCGTTTTGCTCGGCCGCGTCAATAAACAAAAGCTCGCCCGGGTCGTACCTCGGTACCGATCCGCGGCAACCGAACTGCCAAAAAGGACAGATAAGAGACAAGCCAAAGATAGAACGATAACCTTTATTTAATCCGCCATGAAAGATTCAGCGGCCTGGGTAACCAAGATATTCTCAAAAATTCCAGATTGATCGAAATTCATAATATGAATCCCCATCGCTTAGCGCTTAAATTGGGCTCATTGATTTAATTCTTAGTTTACTTTAATGATAGCCGGCGCACAATAAAATGCCAGTGTCCCTACAAAAAGAGCTCTTTCGAGCGGAGTTATAACAGGAAGTGGTTCATGGAAATAGAATAACTTCGGATTAATGGTTTGGAAAGGATGACTGACATATCGGGATTATCCATGAACAGTTAAATATATCGAGGCGCGCTCAATTCGCGGTACAAGAAGACGAATCGATAAATGTATATTTAAATTCACCGGTCCAAAAATGAGTGGCTGCAAGTTGGAGGAGAGCAGAGCAAGTTGGGCCAGAATAACGAAAAGCTGGAGAAGATTCGAGTCTCTGTTAATTATAAAATTGTGTACGTTGCTACCTCTACAATGTTCCGTTATTCTGCGATACTTCGGCTGTGACCTAGTCCAAGAATTATCGGGCTATCAAATTTTTACCGAAAGTTCTACAATTTTGTCACAAAGTTCACCGGTTTGACACACGGCGCGGATATGTGGAAAGCGGATGAGAGGTTATTGCTTATGACGAGTATCGGATGGACCGGCCGCGCCAAGTACGGAGTTTTTACGGCCACGGGCTCGGTTCTCGTAAATATGAAGGAGTTCCGGCGCAGGTAGCCTTAAAGACCAAGCAAAAACGTGTTCGGAGACGCGAGGCGTCGCCGCGAGCACGATCCTCGTGCACGCCACCGAAGCAGCCTCGTTCCTCGTCCATAAAACAAGAAGAGGAACGTTATCGTTGAACGTTTAAAAAATTACGTCGACGGGAACCCTCTCCCGTTCGGGTCCTGCAGCCGGGTCCCCAGGGGTGCGAAGAGCAACGCCGCCGCGACACGAAACGCGTCGTGCATGCGATCCTCGTTTGAACTCGAGATATACACGCTCTCCCGCTCGGTGCCGGATCTTCTCCCGCCCTCTACGACTCGCGAGACACACTCGCTTGTTCCTCGTCGAAACCGGATATCGCGGCCGACACACCTCGCTTCAAGGAAATTCGAACCTATTCGACGCCGAAGAACTCGAGATCGATCATCCGCGCCCGTCGAATCGATCCGCTGCTGCGCCGAACTTTGTCAATCTACGCCGTTCTCTTCTTGCTTTTCTATTCTTCGCCCGATACATACAGAATTTGTGTCCGTGTTTACGCGTTTCGGGCTGATGTTCCGGGATGACAGAGTGTGCTAGGTGTGTGCGTGCTAATTAGACTGCGGGCTTTATGCATCTATGACAAAATTGAGAAGATGAAATTTGAAATAGCGAGTAAAGTAACGATCCATTAGGATTACTAAAGAAGGACAGAATTTTCTAATCGGTTTCCATGCTTGTAATCGACGAAGGAAATTTTTATTTTTCCTAAAGATCCGCAGTCTAGTGATAATTTGTTTTATTCCGAATTTCATCTCAGCTGGGAATAAAGTACTAGCTGTCCTTAAATTAAGGAATAGGAATAAAGGGCTAGCTGTTCTGAAATTCTGGCAATATACAGGGTGGTTGGTAACTGGTGATACAAGCGGAAAGGGGGTGATTCTACGCGAAAAAAGAAGTCGAAAATATAGAATAAAATGTTTTCATCCGAAGCTTCGTTTTCGAGAACATCGAGTTTGAAAATGCAGCCAATGCGCGTGTTATTCGATAGGAATTGTCTGCTGCGTCTGATCATGACCTACCAATTCTACTTCCTGCGCATACTAATTTTTATTCTATATTTTCGACTTCTTTTTTCTCGTAGAATCACCCCCTTTCCGCTTGTACCACCAGTTACCAACCACCCTGTATATTCAATTGACAATCTAGGGAAAACTAGGAGTTGCAATCATAATCCTATGTCAGCTTCCAAAAATGTGAGAGAAAATTCTCATTGCTCACGAGATGATCTAATATTTCAAGTTTTATACACGATTTGAAACAGTGTTATAAACGGTTTGAAAGCAATGCCCAAATAGGGGTTGAAACCTATTTTTATAAATACCTCAGGAACTAGAGATTGTAGAGACAAAATTCTTTCTCCCCATAGCGTGATTTGATTCTCCAACCTACCCAGGTAAAATTTATATCCCAAAAACTATTTGTTCAAACAATATATTAGAAATATTGTCTACTAAGCGACAAGATCAAGTCAATTTCCTTTACAATGAAACGAACGCACAATTACCTGCAGTCTAATGATTATAGACCGAGACACAAACATTGCGTCGACGCATTAACAAAGGCTGGTGCAATCTCCTTCGGTTTTTTCAGAGGGATTCGCGTCGATTTTCGGTGTTCCGTCGCCGGTTATCGGTGCACTCCACTTCGCCCGGATATTTCGATATCTGCACCCTTTTCCCTTCGACGGAAGAATCAAGAGGCATTGTTACAGGCGAGCGGCGCCGCAACATCTCGCTCCCTATCTCTCTCTTTCTCTCTGTCGGTCGCGTCGAGATAAATACGCGCATCTCGTTCGGCGGGGAGACGTCGATATATTCCGGTAACCATAACGATAGGAGCCTCGAACGCGCATTAAATCTCGTTCCAACGCTGCGGAAGGAGAACGCCGATGCTCCAGGAGGCTCGAGGACACCGTTGTCTTTCTCTCTCCTCCCTCCTTCCCTTCTTCTCTTGCTCTCTGTGTAGCTTCGCGTGGCGGGGAAGCGTCTCGTCTCGCGTTTTCCATAATGTCGAGGAACGGTGCTCGAGTGGGCGACCAGCACGGTAATCTCGTATCCGAAGTTTCGCGACGAGAGCGCGAAACATAACTCGTTAGAGAGAGGGCCGACAAGGATCGGAGAGGGAGATACAAGAGCCGGGGGGGAGGTGTACGCAGGGGGTGAAATGGCCGGAACAAGAAGAAAAGCAGGGGGCGAGCGAGAGCAAAGTGGAACAGGGACCGCAGACAGAGAGAGAATGCCGGTAGACTCCGGGTGCTGCACTCGAAGCGATATCTGCGGCTGGCAAACACTGGCTGGGGATCGTCGGTGACGAGCGAGAGCCGGTTTTGAAAAGAGGACAAGCGCGTTTTCGGCTGGGTGTTCCACACCACCGAGAGGAATAATGCGCACGTACAGCGCTCCGCCGCCCCCACGCAAATAGGAAACGAACGCGCGTCTAAAGCGAGTTAATGCAAAAGTTTTAATAAACGAGGCGCCCCCGCGCGTCCTCGCTCTCGCTCTCTGTCTCTCGTTGCTAGTTAGTTCGTGACCGAAAGAAACGGAAAGACTGTGTGTTAGAGGTCGCCGTCGAAGTAGCCAGTGGAAGGGAGTGGGTTTGCACGGGTATGACGACGCCACAAAGGGAAAGGTTCACAGGAGCCGGAGGGAAAGGGACGCCGGGATTGCGCGTCCTCCCGGCAGAAGGGGAAAGAGATACAGGCGGTAGTAGTCCGCAAATCATTTGCATAATTGATTAAAGACTCGTACTGGTCCTAGTGTACGGTGTGCCGCCACCGACGCTGCCTGCCACTGCTGCAACGGAGTGCTTCAGCTCGGGACAAGCCGCGTATAACCCATTAAAAGGGCCGCGCGCGCGAGCGTTCCGGAACGCTCGAGGAGAGTCAAGCGCGCCGCGTCTCGGCACTTAATCGCGTCGAAAACGGCCCAGCCATAAATCTTACCCGGGAGAACGAAAGTGCCCGCTAACGGATTAATGCGGATACAGCGTCGATGGACCGTGACCAACACGCCGGCTAATTTCCCACCCGCTCGAGGCGACCGCGGATCCGCGCGAGCAATCCGCGGTTTAAGAGCCGATAATTTCACGCCATTGTTTTATCTAGACATTCGACAGAGTCTGGGGAGTAGGGTGGTTCTTAATTATTAACGGGGATTCTGTGGAACGGTGGACGTTGCATTCTATTGCACGAGTGGCATGTTTCGTTGGATTGTTTAAGATCTTTGCGGATTTTTTTCTGGGAAACTTCGAGCAACTGTCAACATTTTTTTATTAGCATACATTGAGAAATGTCAAAGATACAGCCGTTCTCCCGGACGTCTTTACTTCACCACTGCAGCTATAAATTTCATTTAAAAAATTGATATAAGAGGAAAAACGTGTAACATTTTTTCCTTATTTACCAGATAATATTGGACTCCCCCAAATGCCATTAGAAAAATTAATATTTCATAAAATATTGATGCACTTAGCTTGAAATCCTCTCAGAAGAGTTAGAACGTCGACTTGCTTATTTCATTCGTGTAAACGATCGGGGTTATTAACAATTAATTACTTGACAATGAAGTTTGCATCTTACACTATAACTTCGTTCATTCTGAAAGTCGAGAGAACAACGATGAAAAATTATGTACAGTAATTTCTTTATTATTGTCGCCAAGGCCTGGACGATAAACGTCGCGCAATTATCCCCACTACCACAAGATATAACCCACGGAGGTGAAGAGGCTCGGGTATGTCTCCTGGACGATACACGGCGCTGGTAAGACCCGTGTTGTTGACATATATCGAGAACTCGCTGTCGAGAACTTCGGCAAAGATCGTTTATTGTCCGGAGTACGGTTTTAACGAGCTCGCACGTCGATGGCGGTCGGTTAGGTTTTCCCAAAAGCGTGTCCGCTGGTTTTTGCGGGGTTCCGCATCGTTTCTCGGAAAGTCCGCAGAGAATTTGGGGGAAAACATCGGTGGAGGGCTGGCAGACGCCGTGTGTCTCTGTCTGTGGGCGAAACGGTTCGTTGATTTCTCGATACTCGGGTAAAAGGCTTGGAAGAAGCAGTCGTACTCGCTGGGGCTTGCTTGGGGTAAGCCGAGAGGCCGTCGCAGACGATCAGAGATCGAGGGAGCAGGCGTGGTGCGGCGTTGGCTAGCCGTGTAGTGGGCTACGTGCGGGGAACGTGCTAGGAAATATGTATGCGCGGACCTGATACCGCGGCGCATACAAGATGTACCGCGATAAAAAGTGCATTTTCGACCTCCCATAGGAACCGCCGTCCGGACCGGTCCCTCCATTCGCAGCGGCTTCGCTTTCCCGTTAATTCTTGCTCCACCTTTCCAACCTCCTCCTCCTTCCTCTCCTCGCGCCGCTTCCATTTTCTTTCGACGTCCGTTCGACGATCGATAAAACCGCCCCCCTATTACCACGAGATCGAGGATCTCTTCCCTCTCGTCTTCAGGTCGTCGCCCGTTTCCTGAAACGGTCCCGGCGAATCGGCCACTTGTTGACGACTCGTGGCAGACGATTGGCACGCGTCTGTAAATTAAGCCCCCGTGACAGGGTGGGCCAATTAATCGAGATGAGCAGAACGTGAATTGTGGGCAGAGCGTCGCGTCGACCGCTTCGTAAATCAAGCGTCAAGCAACGAGCGCCCGCTAGACACGGTATCGCGCCTCGCTCCTTCTCTTCGCTTCGACCCGTTATTGCTCGTCGACGAGAACGGAACCGAACAGTGGGGAAGGGAACGGGCCGCCGACTTACTTGTTGATACGCCGTCGCGTAGCTGTCGTGTACCCGAGCTCGCTCACTCGCGCGCCCTCCCAAATCGGTTTTATTTTTCCCGCGGTAACGAGCCGGTCGATAACAGTATCGATCCGCGAACGCCTTGTTTCCAGAAACAGGATGGCGACGGTGTAGCGCGCTCGGACCGATCGACGGCTTTCCCCGAAGGAATTGGGCCAGGAAGATGGACGAGAAAGCTTTAAATCTTCTAGTGTTCTCTAAGAGATTTTAAGTCGTGTACCAAATCCGTTACCACGTTGATTTCTCCCTGTCTCGCTTTCACTTTGTAACCTAGCAATAACAAATGTTGTCTATCGTTCTCCGTTTGCGTGGATTAGGAGTGATTTCCTCTAAGTAGGCGTGATTCAGTTGGTTTTCTGGCTCGGAATAGGAAAAACTTCAAGGAATGGGTGTTTCTTACTCCAAGTAGGCGTGCCTCGATGTGATCTAGGTAGGCGTGGTTTCATTATCTCCCCTGCCAATGACAGCTACATTTATCGCGAATAGGTGTGTCCTGCCCTGAATAGGCGTGCTCTGATCTAAATAGGCGTGGTCTGCCTTGAGCAGAAGTGGTCTCGTTGCTGTCCTTGCCTATAGTAAAAAAATTTTCCCGAGGTGGGCGTGTCTTGCCCCGAATAAACACGCTCTGTTCTAAGTAGGCGTGGTCTCCTCTAAGCAGGAATGATTTTCTTGCTCCACAGTGCCGCAGTACAACTCCAAGGACAATCTGAGCCGCCGTATGACCCACATCGATCATACAGTCCCCCGCTCGCCGCGTTCTTAACTATACCCGTCCGCAAGACCGGTAGATCGAGCTGCCACGCGAGAATATACAACGATCGACTCTCGTGTCTCATGCTCGCGTACGTTTTACGACATCGCCCGGCACTCCTCTATCTTCTTATCGCGAAACGTTACTGATTCTCCCTCCAGCCAACGATCTTGTTCGAGTCCGCGACCCGTCTCGCGGGAAAAGGTACGTTCTCCTCCTCCACGGAGGCAAGGCAAAGAGAGTAACAGCTCTCGCTGTCGTACCTCTCCAAATACGAATAGATTCCCCGAACGAAAGGGAGGGAGAAGGAGAGGGAGAGAGGGAGAGAGAGAGAGAGAAAGAGGGAGAGTAGTGTATGGAGAAAAGTCGAAACGCACGAAGAGTCGTAAAATTCTGTTGAACGAGCCTCTCGATTACTCGTCCCGATCCCGAACAAAACCGTTCGAAGCAAAGTCAATACAAGAGGCACGGGGATCGCGACGACGATGGCGAGACGGGGAAAGACGCGAGGCTGTTCGACGCGCGCCCGGCAGCAGAGTATAACACGGCCGCGAAACGAAACGAGGAAAAGAGTCGATCCTCTCAGCCGAATACAGAAGGAAAGAAAGAGCAAGAGAGCAATAGAGAGAGAGAGAGAGAGAGAGAAAGAGGGACGGAGAGAGTAAGAGAAAGAGAGAGAGAGTCTCCGGTCCTCCGGAGTTACCTTAATTATTTTCTCTCCCCTCGGCACGGCCCCTCGGCCGCGGTCGGTTAGAAGTCCACAGCCAACTCTCAAGAAAATTACAGGCAGCCTCGATAAATATTAACTCCGTAGCCGGGAAAGGTTGTGAAAGCTACACCCTCGAGTTCGGTCTCCCGCCCTCCCGAGCCTCATCCGGCCTTCTTTTCCTCCTCCTTTGCCGCAGGTTACGTTTCAGACGGTCAGGCTGTTTCCAGTCGGTGCAACAGGGCGCGGAGACGACGGACGCGTGCGACGGAACCCAGAGGAAGAGCAGACGCTCCCGGAACTCAGAGAGACAGACAGAGAAACAAAGCGAAGGAGGAACCGACGATTGAGGTCGGTACACAGAGTAGAAGAGGTTGCCGCTGTGGCGGGCCGAGAACCATGGTCGATACACCTATACACCCTGCGGTCGAGGAACGTCCTTATTTATTCGGATAAGCAACGGAAGTCCCCGCGACTGGCCAACAAGCTTTAAATTCTCGAAAACTCGGCCGACGCGGTTGTCGCACGTCGCGAACCGACGCACCTCGCGAGCCTGCCGTCGTAAACCCGACCGACTGGACACCCACGTATCGCGTGCTAATTAATCTGCTTCCACTGACATGTTTAGAGCTCGACTCCGACCAATCGTACGCACAATGTTGCAACGCATGCACGATTTACCGCGGCAGAGACAGGTTTAACCATTTCTGATCCTGTGTCGAGTTAAACATTGACTTTTACTACTTGCGGTCACCTGTTTCACTGATTTATATTACGTTCATCGGTAGTACCACAATTATCTGGTATCTACGTGCAATTGTAGTGTTTCCGAATTGTTCTAATCCTAGATAACTAAAGTAAATTTAATTACATTTAATGCTTTTTATTTGGCAAGAAAAATATTAGGTCGTCCCATAAGTTCGTGCCGTGGATATGTTTATATTATTCACCATTGAAAAGTATTTTAATGAAAAACCGCAAGAATTTTATAGTGACGGTATGATGTCTTTGTCGCAAAGGTCAGAAGAGGTTGTGCAATGAAAGGGTGATTACATATTTTATTTTTAGAATTTAAATGGTACAAGAGTAAACGGCACGAACTTATGGGACGACCTAGTACTTTATCTTCCAATGAAACAGAACAATATGAAATCTAGAAGTTATATTTGGTATTTTATTATGTAGGGTTAAATAATTTAACGAAGTCCATATCGGAATAATTCTGGCGTCCGATTTCCTGAGCGAAGAACAGATCAATATTCTCCTCTAATAGAAGTATAGATTTTCGATGCGATATGTCCAGCGAAACGAACTTGGTTAACCCGTCTAATCACGGCTCGGTGAAATGTCATGGTCTTTTTAAAAGCGCAACTCGATTAATTTATTTAATGCAGATTCCTATCGAATCAGTAGATTGAAATCAATTTTGTTCTGCTGCATTAGAGGTCGCTTGAACCGATGGTGGGTCGCCCACATTTTCGAGTGGATTCATCGGTCCGCGAGGAGTAATTATTAGCTCAAAGTTGCATAGAGCTTGTCCCGATAGTTCGCCACAACGACGTCCTATAATGGACGTTTTTCAAAATCTTCGGAGGGGGTCGATTAAATTAATCAGATTGATTTACCGATCGATCCGCCGGCGAATGGGATGGGTTGAAACGTAAACAGTACGCAAAATTCTTGCAAACATACGTAAAACGCGGAAATGTAATACAATGTACCTACTACTTCAGCGTATACTTGAATATTTCAATCGGTACCTTCAGTTTACAAAATTCAGAAAATTCATAAAAAATCTATATGTATGCCTCCTAATTTCCCACGATATCCGCAATGTTATTAACTAGTGCACAGAGGATTTTAAAGCAAAATAAAAATTGTCCGAGTTTATTATAAGAACTGAAATAAATTGAATTCTCCCAACGTCTTTTCAATTTTGTATTTGACATACTGATTTTTGCAATGAATACATCAAATTCGCAGTCCATTAATTGGTATTTGCCATCGTCGGAGGGGCGGAGCGTTCTCAGTGATTCGCAGCTCATCGTTTTATTCACAGCTGCTTCCAGATTCCTTCTCACTGGTGCGAACGATCGACTGACCTCCCAAAACCCGAAGAGGCGTGCTAGGTTAAAAGACCGAGGTCGATTATCGAGCGTGGAGCGTTCGCCACGAGCCGAGCGCGTCTCGCTTCGTTTAGCGACCGCACAGTTACACGCTGAACGCAGTCCGCTAATTACGAATTCCGCACGGGCCGTCGGTCGCGTGACAGAGCTGGTCGCGTCTTCTTCGAGCTGGTTTCGCGGGACCAGGTCGACCGTATCGATCCATCGCATCCGACAATAATTTCCGTGCAATCAAAATTTTTCTCGCCCCAGATTATAACATCTGGACTCAAGCCCGAATCGGTATACATACATACATTTATTCAATTTTGACCTCGCGGTCAAAAAATGGAACTTGACTTGAATTATTCATCTTCACTTATTCTTCCATTCCCTATTCTCTACCTCTTAATACTAATAATTAAAGATCTTCGTGCAAAATAAAAATTTTCTATCTGAATTACAACCAACTGAAGTGAAATATAAATTTATTCACTTCGGTACGTTCTTTCCCCTGGAACTCTCATTCCAGAGACAATCTTGTGCCCACTGACATTATACGAGACTGTTCATCGACTGAACGTGGAAGTCCAGGTGTACGCGAATAGCAATTTCATTCTTCCACCGTATAGCGGTGCGAGGACCTTCATATGAATCGTGAGAAAATTAATGGATTCGCTGATCAGTCCTGGAATCTCTGCAGTACGATCTTTTCCCTAAAACTCGGGATCTCTCCCAAAATCTATAGCTTCTGAAAATCGTTGATCGAATCAGAACGCCCTATTCTTTGATATTCCTGTATCTACGATTTTATTTCAACCGAGATTACACGGTGCTCGCCTGCTAAATATCGACGTCCAGGTGTTCGCAAATAGCAACTTTATTTCGGTGGAGCCGGGGCCGTCGTCGACGCTGGCAGCCATCGGGAACGAAGACGAAAACGGAAACGAACGAGTGAACGATGGAACGGGGGTCAGGGTGTGGAGAGAGAGAGAGAGGGGGGGAGAGAGAGAGAGAGAGCGGATGAGAGTCGATATTCGGACGAACCGCCAATAAGGAGAACGTACGATTCCGAGAGGGACCGGTGTTTCGAGCGGCGCAATTTCCGAACGGTCCGCCTCGCGGGTGTCCCTTCCTCGGAGAAGCGGATCGTTTATCGGCCCTCCGGTGGTTCGATTAATGAACGGATAATCGATTTGCGCCAATTTCGTAGAAGCCGTCCGTCCTCGGTCGCCCGGGCTACCAAAGTACAACGTCTTTGATGACGTAACCGCAAATCGTCGGGATCGACGCGATACCGAAAAGAGGGTGACTCTGTATGTGGGTGGTGGTGGATGGGTGGTTGCCCGTGGAAAAGGTCGTACGGCGAGGGGAGGGGGAAGGAGAGAGGGGGGAGGCACGTGGTTTTCCAGCGAAAACAATTTCGCTGTCTTCTCAATCCGCTGCAAACCACAATGGAATTTATCGTCTATACCTATGGACCGGGGATTCGTACCGCAACTGTTTTCAAAGGAGCACCGCAACCGGCGTAAAGGGAACGAGATTTCAACGCTTTCCCGGGGTGCGTCGCCCCGCTTCCTCTCCCCGTTGTATACACAAGCCTACACCACGCGTCCCGACGCGTCGCATCAGCGTCCCGACGCGACGCGACGCGCCGCGGCGCGACGGCAACGATTTTATCCCGTAGGTTGTTGGTTCGATAACACGTTCATCGGTCCAATACTCTCTCTCTCCCCCCCCCCCTTCCCCATTCTCGACTCCTCCGGTTTTAATCGGTTAGACTCGGTCGCTCCACCGAGAAAACGCTCCACACGGAGTACTCGCGCTCTGTCTCCGCTGTCGAAAACCAGGAAGACGCGTCCCTGATAAAGCCTGCCGTTACCATACCGTACCATAGCGTACCGTTTGCAGCCGCCCTCCCCCCCCCCCCTCACGATTTTTTCTCCGTCGCCGCATCAACGACCGAGTTTTGCTTTTTCGCCCTCGAATCGGACGGGAAAAGCGATATCGTCCGTCGGGAGTAGGACGTGCGCGAAACAAACGAAAAAGACTCGCCCGGCTTTGATCTGGCCGAGGATTCTCTTTCGACGTCGAACACGTCTCTCTCTCTCTCTCTCTCTCTCTCTCTCTCTCTCTCTCTGGTTCTCTCTGTTCCTGTCTCTCTGCGGTGCGGCGAGGCGCGCGGAGAGCGCGCGGTTAACGATTACCATTATCGTTACCGTAACGAACGAAATTGGCCATCGCGTCAGTTTCAGTTTGCGGAACAAAGTGACCCATGAAGAAGGTGGGGGCGGCGGCAATGGCGGCGGCTGGAGCTAGAGAGGCCTAGAGGGTCGGGAAAAACGATTATCCCGTTACGTTTTCATGCCGGCGATGGATCCCACCGCATCCCGCAACGGTGGTGCCACGCGAGGCAATGCGTTTCTTTCCTCGAAACAGATGGGGGATAAAGAGAGAGTCGGAGAGGGAGAGGGGGGGGAGGAAATCGTGAGACGGGGTGGGGGAGGTCGGGAACGTCGACGAATCGCCGGGAAAAGAAAACAGCGGAAAGTTAATTTCTCCTCCGCTTTCGCTTCCTACTTCCGTCCCTTTTTTTTCCATTCACGAAGATTTCCCCGCGGATCGCGTTTACAAACGACCGAGCTTATTATCGCCTCTAAAGCGTCCCTCGAATCCAGTCGCGCGCGTCGCTCTCTCGGTGAAAATGGAATAATTGTTTCGTCCGTTGACCCGCCCCTCTGTCTCTCTCTCTCTCTCTCTCTCTCTCTCTCTCTCTCTCTCTCTATCTCACTTTTATCTCTATCTTTCTAGGGAATGTCGCGTCGCGGCCGAAACGCGCGCGATTTAGTCGCGATCGATCCTCGCGGTCCTCGTGCGGCGCAGGACGCTTTCCAGAGGACGTTTTGATGAGTCGAGATCTCGATTACACGGTCCCAAACAACAGCTATACGTTCTACGCGGAACACTCGAATCGATCGAGAACCCCGTTAACGCGCGCCGACTATTTTCAATTTGCCCTCGGAGAAAACTCGAGCCGCTCGAACGGAAATGGGACGCGTTCCCGCGGCCGTGAATACTAACAACAATCAGAGTGGAATTAACTATTGTTTCGTATCGATCCGCGTTCGCCGAGTCTGGCTGGCAGCGGGGCCGGATATTGATAATTACGCGGGACACGGTGTTGTACCGGGTGTCGTTCAGTTACGCTCGAAAACAAGACTCGGCGACCCTCCCTTTGCGGCGCGTTCCGTTCGTCGCCGTACCGTCGCGTCGCTTCGCGGTCCAAGTTCCGCGAGACAGTGATATAGCGACAGTCCGAGTAATGTTACGGAACGATCATTGCACAGGCTGGACCGAATGGCAAAAGCGAGACTAAGGAGATACCGTGAGAATACGTTTTATCTCTGAATGTCGGTGTTGAGAATTAGGACAGTGACGATGATCGAGAACTTGTTTAATACTGTACGAAGTATCTGTTCTTGATATAGAACGTTTTTTCGTTTCGTATTTTGCAAGTTCTATTCAAACTGAGGCTCTCACTTTCAAGAACTTTCCTTTATCTATTCTCATTGGAACGTTTTTTAGCAAAGTTCTATAGTTCATGTTTGACGTAAGACGTATTAAAAAGTTCTACTACTCCCCGATCTCTGCTCTGGACAATTGTCGCGGCTATAACTGCACTCGAAACTATTTTAACGCCAAAACCAACACGTTTCTTCAATCTAGAGTGTTTACGTGATTTTGTTCACTTTTTGTATATGAAATTCAGTCTAGTTTGATTCGCACTATTTTAATCACGCAACAATTGAATCTTTTACCAGTTAATTAAAGAAAAACAAATTTACATAAATACTGGTTTAATATCGAGTAATTTTTAGTGGGCTCTTAGGCACTCTCTAAAAACAATGACTTTTCCTAAAGGAATAACAAACAACTTTCTCGTAACATTTTCGCTTGCAATACCAAACGAAATGTTTTGTTAATAAATTGTAATTTAAAGGAACTTTGTATTGTGGGAGGGGAGGATTTATTACGATCAAACTCTAATGGCATCTCGAAGAGAAAACAGCGTTCCATTTTCGTTTCCGAAAGCAGGTTTTGCGGCGAAAACTTTTGACTTTCATCTGCAACAAAATTCAGTTGAAACATAGGAAACCCAACAAGTTTTAAAGCACCGTCAAATTCGACATTGTTTTAACGTAAACGTTAATACATTAAAGCCATCGACGGAGGTCACGAATGAATTTTTCCACTCTAATCTATTAATTCGTTACACGGCTTTGCGACGAATGAAAAATGAGCCATCGGTAAATCCCTTTTTTATTAATTCTGCTAATGTTCGTCACCACGTTTGTGGTTTCATTCTCCAATGTAAAAAAAAATTATGTATATAATTATTTTTACGTTCGCAATTTAATACCAATTGAACGCATTGAAATAATAGGAACGCGGCGAGAAGTTACAGGCATTGATAGCAGTAAACAGATCAAATTAAATGAAAAATGGATCTCGAACAGAATCTCGTTACCACCGCGATGAGATTACGAGTAACGAGGTGCTGTAATAAATGTGGAGATGGCTCAATAATCTCTGTTCGGTCTACAGCGCTGCAGCAAAAAGGGTTAAACGAAGCTTCTCGAATTAATTGCAGCGTTATTCTACCAACCTCCATTTCAACACTGTTCAGAAACTTCTTTATAATAAGTACGAAATTTCGATCCTCGCGCTTTTCACCCCTGACCTTCGAAACAGAAATCACAATAGTTCATACACGAAAACATGCTAGACTGTGAAAACATTTAGAGAACCTAAAAACACTGTATTATTTTCAGCTGATTATAATTAGCGGACAAAAAAATAAATGTCATAATAGCGTGTGCCGTAATTTGTGCTCGGTTGACACAGGTCCATGCTAACCTAGATTTACAAACGAATCACCTAAAATCTAATTTATTACCAGCCAGTTTAAACGATTAGCTGTTTACATTAAACCCAACAAGAGAATTAACATCGATTCCAAAAAAGTGGGTTCAAAAATCTGTCGAAGAAACTCGGTATACAAAAATTTGAATGAATCTATGGCTGGCATGAAATTGCAAAAATTTCCATGGTCCAAGAATTAGAGAATATCGAAGGAAATTTCTGTTTGATTCCTATGTCTTGCAACCGATAGCGACACTTTTCTATGCATAAAAATCCGCATGCTGTAGGCAGCATGAATTTTGTCTTACCAGATTCGGTTTCATTATTCAAATTTTTTTAAGAAGATTTGAGAGAGAGAGAGAGAGAGAGAGAGAGAGAGAGAGAGAGAGAGAGAGAGAGAGAGAGAGAGAGAGAGAGAGAGGAACTAGCAGAAGCTGCTCCTAGGATGAGTGTGGTATCACGCCGAAATGATCGTTAAGGTTAAGAAATTGCAATCGAATGCAGCCGCGTGCTATCTCCTACGATAGCTTTGGCTCTCCAGTTGAATCGGAAAGGACCACAGGCAAATATCCATCGACCTTGTCGCGTGAGATCCTCCGAGGAATCGAAGAGGATACGGATCGATGAAGCAGAACGTAACAGCAGCGTCGAAAGCCGAAGATCGGCTACCGGTCCGCAGCCGCGCCGTGTCGCGCGCGGCGTGCACTGGTCGGTTGTCAGACAGCTCTCGTTCGAGTTCGAGTGTCGGCCGCGTGCGTTTTACACCTGGCCGGGCCACAACGCGCACGCGCCCAGGTGCACGACCCACCGGCGCACACGGAGCTAAACTGGCGCGACGTCGAGCTTTCGTAGTCGGCATCGGCCATCCGCGACGCGAACTTTCACTCGGAGACGCTCCTCGCCGTGCCGTGCCGTGCCGTGCCGGGCAGAGCCGCGACACGTCGCGACGCCGTTCTACACCGCTGAGAACAACGTCCGCGACCAATCACCGCCTCCAGTAAGGATACATCGACGATCCCAAAGCACCCCGGACGCACCCGAACTCCGACCGCCGATTTTTCGCCCGTTTTTATCTACCGGATTTTTTCTTCCCCCACTCTCGAATTTCTTTCTTTCGGTTTCGATTTGATCTCGGGGCCTTCTTTTTGTCATTGGATCTTCTCTCATACTTGGGCACATTTTTTTCATTTTTTTTTTTTTTTTGACACGTCGCGACGCTGTTCTACACTTCCGCGACCAATCGCCAGTTTCAGTAAGGATACACCAACGATCCCGCGTCCTCCGACGTCTACCGGAAGTCCTCAAACTCCGGACAAGTTTCCGCTCTCCTACCGTATCGTTTCCTTTCCGGGTTCGCTATCTCCCAGCCTTGAACTCGTTTCTTCCGGTTTTGTACCCTCTTTTCATCCTTGGATCTTGCTTCGGTTTTAGAATCTTCTTGTAATCTTGGTCCTTCGCTGAATCAGTTTCCCTCGGTGACCTGTCGTTACTCCGAAACTCTGGATTACAGCATCAGTCTGTTGCAATTTTGATAGTCTCGGAACGGGACCATAATCCACCGCATCGCAGCGATCAGTTGAAACTGCTGCCTCCAGTAAGGAAGACATCGACGATCCCGCATCCTCTGACGTCTCAAAGTCGTCTCTAAACTTTGTTCGCCGATTTTTAGACAGTCTCGTTTCTTGACAAATGTCGCGATCTCTCAGCCTCGGATGTCCTTCTTTCGGTTTTGTACCTCCTCTTCGTCTGTGAACCTTCTTCTGCTGTTTGGACCTTCTCTTCATCTTTGGTCCTTCTCTCCATCTTCGGACGTTCTTTTGATCCTGGACCTTCTGCCAAACCGGTTTCCCTTTCGTCAAGATCCGGGCGACCTGTCGCTCCACCGGAACTCCGGATTCGAGCATCAGTCTTTTGCAACTTTGATAGATCGTCTCGGAACGGGACCATAATCCTCCGTGTCGCAGCGATCGGTTTAAATTTTGAAGCAGGTTTGCTCGCGGTGGCGCACGCTACTGAATACTCATAAGTATTTGCCTCCCCGTTGAGGAAATATTGAATATTTATGCTGCAAATTTTACTCTGGGATTTCTGCGCGCGCGGGCCAGGATCTATTTTACTTTGTTCTTCGGAGAGGTTCGCTTGGAGGGAGACCGAGTCTTCGGCGAATGCTTCGTATTAATAACTGAGAATCGTCTTTTGATATGGTGTCGGCAAACATTTCAAACCGTAACGATTTCGAATGAAATTGAATCGGTTTTGACATTTGTGATAGAAATTACTGAGACAGTTGGCTCGCAGCTTTAACAATTCAAAGAAGACGTTTATAGTTACTTGGGACTGGCGATTCAAGGAATAAATTTTCACATTCAAAAGTTCGCTCAGTGATACGATGCTTTCAACCGGCAGTGCTGAGGCTCACCATTCTCGCGTCACAGTTGGACAAGCGTTGTTTAAGGATTCCTTGCAATATTAACGTACGACTTGTTCTAATGTATTGGGTCAGTGCAAAAGTCCTATACCTTGTATTTTCATACGAAATAGCGCACTGACCTGACACATTAGAATAAGTAGTACGTGAATATTGCAAGGAATTTTTGAACAGTTCTTATTCAACGTTGTCGTTCCTTGTTATATTTTCATACGAAATCGGGCACGAACTTTTGCACCGACCTAATACATCTTGACGCCTTTGCATACTTTTTCTGGCATTCAACACATTTACCCTGAAATCCGATAGATTCCTTGCAACGCGTATTATCCCAATTCTAGCCATCTCTGTATACCTTTATTTAGAATTCAAGAGATTCCTTATAATGTATCTTATTATTCTAACCTCTCTCTTGCACTCTGTGCACCCTTTCTCTTGCACCCAACAATATCTTGTCATTTATCTCGCAATACAATACATTTTCCGTAATATATCTTATTTTAATGCATCCCCTGGCATCGTTGCACACATTTTCTCGTGTACATCGGATTAACCCAGTGCAACAAATCCCCAATCAACACTATATCGACCGGAAGCCAATTAATAGGATTCTCAATAATAGTGCAAACGAGCCGGCCGCGCCAGCTTTTAGTGCTGCGCCAAAATGAAGCATAAAAATCTTCTTTCACATAATAGTCCCAATCGAAATCACCAGACTGCGTTACTGAAGGGTGACTCGTTGCTTTAGGATTAAAATCGCTACTGCCGGCGAAGGATTTACTAAAAAGTCCTCGGACTACAGACTTTCAACAATTATGAGACGATCACCGGTGGTAGGTAACGTGTTAAATAATACACAGTGATAGGTTGCACCTCGTGATCGGTCGGCCCCGACGAAGGCAATAAAATCTCGGCGATCGAGGCTCGCGTTCCTCGGGCAAGTGGGAAAATCCTTGGAAAATTCGGGGCGACTCCGGAAAACTCGGGGCGGGGGGCATGGTAGGGCGGCTAAAACGAGTGGTTGCAAAGTTGGATACCGGTTCGGGAAATTTCATCTCTGGCAATGTGTCGACAAATCGTCTGGCACGGTCCGCCCTTCTTTGAATTGGAAAGGGAATAGTCTCGAATCAATACACATATTCGCGTCATACGTGGCAGACAAGGTAGACCTCTCTCTCCCTCCCCCTCTCTCTCTCTCTCCCTTTCGGACTAGGTACATGCGAACACCACCAAAGAGAATCAGAAAAGGCAAGACAGGAGAGATCGCGTGCTGGTCTCTGGCCGACAGCGGTATTGCACGTGTCACGGCATAGGAAAAACAAAAAGGGCGACGACTACTGGCCGAGCAAAAGCTGGTCCGGTTAAATAATTCGGCGTCCGGTCGGTGGTCCGGTGTCGGCGCGCTTCCGGTTCGAAGTTTGGCCAGCGCGTATATCGATTTCCGAGCGGATCTCGCTGGCCGGGCCAGCGGCGTCAGCGACCTGGATCATCGGCGCTCGATCTATATCGCGAGATTCGCGACAGAGAGACGGAGAGAATCGAGAATTATGATCGATCGGCGTGTGCGCGCGTGGACGCGTGCCACGCGTGCACGCTCTCTTACTCTCTCCCTCTCTCTTTCTCTCTCTCTCTCTCTCTTCTTCTGCGAAAGACACACGTGCGCGTTTCCCAGTCGAAGAAGCTCGGAGCTTTGGGCGAGATTGCAACAAGTTGCATTTAAAAGCCGTACCCTCCGTATACCGGCTGGCTTTCTTTTTCTCTTTTCTTCTCTCGCGGCATTCCTTTCACCCTCGTTTCTCCCTCTCTACCATGTTCTTCTGCCTCTCTCTCTCTCTCTCTCTCCCTCTCTCCCGCTTCGTTCATTTTGTGTCTGCTGTAGCCACCGACGAGCGAGAGCCTCTCTCCTGTTTTCTCATTCTTTCGTTCCGTGGCTCTTTTTCCACGACGCTCGGAAGCCGAACACTGGTTCTTTCTCGCCAAGAGACGATTCCCGCTATTGCAAAGAGAACTCGCCAGGCGTGTTCCCTCTCCGCCCACTCGCTCTTAAAGTTTCTCCGACTGTCGTTTAACCGGCGGCCCCGCAGTCTTCCGGCCGTCGATTTCCCGAGGGTAATTATCAGGGGAAATAATTTTGGGGGGCCGATCGACAAATCGCGTACCAACTACATCTCTCTGATTCCATGTATACTTTACCGATTCTCTCTCCCTCTCTCTCTCTCTCTCTAGTCACTGGAATCTGCTCGAATCTCCCGGACGAGACGCCGCGACTGGATATCCTCGGATCTTATTTTTCGTCGACGCTGCGATCGCTGCGCGAGATTCGACTGAGAATTACCCGTCCTCCCAGCGGGTCTGTCCCGGTGCCAAACTATCGGGCTATCGGCCGCTCAGATCGGATGACGCGGCGTTACTCAAAAATCGCGGAAACTTCGGAAATCCCGGGCCGGGGAGCCGTTTTTAAACGGTCGGCAATCGTACTTCTCCGTGGCGCGGCTGCGAAACCCGAACAATCCCAGAGAGCCCACTCGACGGAGAGGCGGGGGCTGTGCCCAGTAATACTTGCCAAGCTCCGATCAACGGCAAAACGTCTTCCTCCTTCCCGCCCTTTCCTCTAGCGTTTTTGCGCGCGTTCATCCCGAACGCCGGCGTTCCTCCGAAAAGAAGAACGAGGTTTCGAAAAACGATGTTCCCCGGCGCAAGTTTGAATTACGAGCGCGAGGAACGGCAGCGTACTAGCGCGATTCGATTAACCCGCTTCGTAATTACTTTTCCCGTCAATTCCCCGAAAAATTCCGACACCACGGAAGAACTATAGCGGGAGCGGATTTTCCCGATCCCCGGAACGTTGGCGAAAGTCGAGCGGAGCGGTCGCGAGGGTTGCAGTCGTCCGGGGGGTCGTTCGCGGACGGATCGCAGTGATTGTGTGGATACGTGCGTGTTTATCGCAGGATAAACGTGCTCCGCGGGACGGTTCAGGCGAGACGAAGGACAGGCGACGAGGACGGAACAGTCGACGAGCCGTGGAAGCAGTTTCGCATCGAAGAACAGCGACAGGATCTCGAAGGGTCTCGGAGAACTCGGCGCGCAAGCTAGTGCGAGGATCCCGAGGATGGATCTCGCGCTGCTCCTGTTCGCCATGCTGCTCAGGCAAGAGGGTGAGTCGATTTTACACACGAATCGAGCCCTCACCGATTCCGATCGAAACGTTTTCCGGATACGTTTTTCATCCGTCGCCGGGAATTGCGTTCCCGTGGATCGCTGCGAAGACCAATTTACCGGGAGAGCGTCCTCTCTGTTTTTCGTTCTCTCTCGAAATTCTCGCGCGCCGGATGGACTTTTCCCGGCGTTTCGTCTAATTTGAAAATGGCCATTTGCCTGTGCCGCTTCTCCGATATCGCCGACGGTCCTCTCTACCTCTCTCGCTGAATAATCTTCTCCGGCGCGGATGGAGCGTCCGAGAGAGGGACCGCGAATGCTGACTACCGTTTTGGGAAGAGGGGTTCCGGGGGGTGGGGGGAGGGCCGGCGGCGGAACGGTTTAAAAATGGCACTCTTTCTAATTACGTTCCGCCGTTTCTTCCGCGTTATCGCGGCTTTTCCGAGGGGAGCCGACGCGGACCGCTCGCAAAAGGGAGAGAGGGACCTTCCCTCCCTCCCCCGTGTACGGTCGCAGAGGAGCCACCGCCGGTGAGTCCAGAAAGGGGAAGGGACACGGAGCAGAGGAAGCGACGGAGAACTGGGAAGCAAAGGGAGGAAACGGGAAAGGGAACAGGAAGGGTAGCGGGTAAGAGAGCCGGGAGTAGGATGGCCCGGAATTTATGACGTTCCGGTGCGCGGGCTCCGAGCGGGCTCTCTCATGCCGCGGCAGGGCGCAAGAGCGAAAAGCGAGAAAAAGAAGCGAGCACGGGGGGGGGGGGACGGCGACGAGGAATCGTTGCCGGATGGGGAAATAAAAATCTCGCGTCCGGCCGCGACACCGGCACCAGACACGCACCGATTCTCTGTAATCGACCATTCATTGGCGAATTTAGATCTTCCATTGGTGTCTGGAACGTTGGATTCCATTAACGGAGGAATTTTAAAGAAATGGTCACTGGACCGAACACTGTTATGCAAAATGGAAATTGGCTGGATCAATTGCAAGGAACGGGAGCTACGTAAGAATTTGTTTCATTCTGCAATTGTTTCAATCAGTTCGAAATAACATATGGATGTATAGTACATCAGTTCCTTTAATCTTCCTACTATTGCAAATTTCACCCACTCATTTTTCTCTTAAGAGTGAAATTTCACTCTTGAATTTCAATATTTGATGTTCCAACGATTACAGTGAATTCTCGATATATGTCAACAACACGAGTCTTCTCAGCGTCTTGTATCGTCCAGGAGACATACTCGAGCCGTGTTATGTTCACACTCCTCGCGGCCCCTTACGAGGTATACCCCGCGGTAGTGGGGATAATTCCCCGACGTTTGCCATGCAGGCCTTGGCGACATATATAGAAAAATCACTGTATATATCAAAATAGGGACTTCAATACGCATCCCAGAGTGTATTTCGATTTTTTTAAAATCTAGAACAGTAAAAAAATTAGTCGGGAACATAAACATGCAGACGGTGTCTGTAACAATAAGGTTGCAACCGAAGAGTTAAATGTGTTTATTAGAAATTTCAAAGTGCCATTGTACACATCACTTTGGCGGAACTATTAGTACTTATTAGTATTTACTAGATTAGTACTTACTAGAACAGTGAATCTTTCTAGTCGTGTAAATTTCGTGAAGTGTAAAATATATCTTTCCGCTATATATCCATCGAATTGATCCTAGTAGAGGATCAGACCAAACAAGCAACTGATCGTTCCATTCCACGCTTCGGAAAAATTCGAACATAACCTCATCGATGCTAAATTTAAATCGCACGAACATTCGCTCGCATTCGCGAACATAGTTCGTTACGTTACAGAACGAGCATCGACTGGTTTAGTCTAAACGCGCCAATACACAGTGGATTTGCTTGTAATCGTACTGCGGAGCGAGCTACACAGCGTGTGTTATCAGAATTCGATATGTTTCACGGTGTGTTCACAAAATTGGCGAATTTTTCACGGACCAACAGTGGCATGATCAACCGATCGCCGATCGGTATAGGAACTACGAACCTTTTACTGTGTGCTGTATTCCCGCGATTTTTCATATTTCACGAGCAAAGAGAGAAGCGACTTAAATCTGATTTCAGAGGTGGTAAAACTTCCCCGGTAACATCTCGTGTGATTTGATAATCGGATCCGACACTCGTCGACTTCCACGAGCCCCTCTAGCGAACGTTGTACATAAAGACCGTCCGATTCGAAGATTCTGAAAAGAGTTTAACGCTCCGGACCTGGGGCGGCTGTGTAAACGGCTAAATAATAAAATTTCATTTACAGACAAGCAGCCGGTAGAAGTTTTTGAGGGTGCCGTGTGTATTTGATATTTAGAGCCTTGCATTTCTCGCGGTTAAGTACAGAGCGGGATGGTATGGGGCGCGGTGGATCGCGTGCGCGATCGAGGAAAAACTGGGCACGGTCTTGTTCGGTCTGAAAATTTCCGACGATAAACTGGGAAGGTAAGACGAGGACTCGCGCGGGGCAGAGCCGATTATCGTGAATAAGTAAAAGCTGCGTCTAGACCGGATATATCGAAAAGCTCTCGCGCGCCGAGAGAAACGAAGATGGAGAGAGAGAGAGCGTGAGAGAGGGAGAGAGTTGAAAAGAGGGACAGAGAGGAAGTGCTCGCGACAAAGAGAGCGCTCCGCAGCTGCAGAGGGGGACGGAAAGTGACGAGTTAATTGCGGGAGGAGAAGAGAAACTCGGTCGGCCGGTCTCGTTCATAAATTATCGGTATTATGCCGGGCAGACGCGCGACGGCTCTCTCGTTTATCAATATCGCGCGTTAGAACGCGGCCCGTCGCGTTGCGTCGCGTCGATCTGGAACCATGGGACGGTCACCGCTTTTATAACGGGATAATATTAACTGTAAATATTTGTCCGTCGCTCCATTTGCGGCCGCGCTCGACAATCGTGCATACATCAACGTTAAACGAAGCCCCGAGCGCGCGCGGACGTGGGAAACCTATAATTTTGATTTTCGAGGACCGCGGCCGAGCGCGGCGCGATTTACCCCTTCTCAACCTTCGGTCAAAACCTCGACGACAAACGCGGATCCCTCTTCGGGGCACGCATGGTATTCGCGCGAAACCACAGAAGCGCTCTGTCGACGTCAAATTCCGGAGATCGGGAGTGTCTTCTTGTGTCTCCGGCGTCGTTTTCATCGGAACGTTGCCCCTGGGGCCAGTGTACGCCCCTCCCGGAGCCACGAGCGCGTCGAGGATCTCGAATATTCCGATGCAGAGAGAAAAGGAGAGAGAGAAAAAGTTAGAGTTACTGTAGCAGCGTCGAAGCTAGATTCTTAGAGGATGTATGATTTAAGGGGAAATTGCCCTCTGGGGATGGGGGGGGAGGGTCCGACTACGATGACATCGAGAGCAATAAAATCTTCGAGCATTTTTGTACACGGAATAAGATAAACAGTCCTCTGGTCGTGCTGAATAAGCGAGGGGCCAGAATATCCTAGCTTTTTTATGACGTCTGCTCTGAAATGTTGCCCTCGGAGCTCGTCTAGAGTGCTCCCGGGGCAAAAGGATCCGTCTAGTTTTAATTGCTCTAGTGCGCTGTAGTCACTGTATCTCCGGTATATTTTTAGAGATTATTACGAAGGCTACAGGTTGCTCTTCTTCTCTCTCTTTTTGCCCCGACGTGTTGCACCTGACAGCATCGCAGAGCAATTCTGGCGCGATAATTTGAGTGGCCGACGGATCTCCATTTAACCTACAGTCATTTCTCGATATATGTCGCAAATACTTGACTGATGAAAGTCGCAGTACTGTCCCCACTACCGCGGGGTATAACCCGCGAGGGGCTTCGAGAATCGAGAGTCTTCGGACGCCGTGGAGTGTAAAGACAATACGGTTCGGGTACGACGTTCACGTGGATGAAAGAATAATAATAGTATCTCCTGGACGATATATGTCGCCGGCAAGACCCGTGTTGTTAACATATATCGAGAAACCCGATATATGCAACCGACCTATACTTCTTATCAAACTCAAAGAGGAAAGTTCAAAGGATCAGTGTGTACCAAAATTTTCAAGGTACCGGCGAGTCTAGGTCAGACAAGGGCACGGACTGTCGTCGGGGGCACGGGGTGTTGCGTCGAAATCGAAAGCAAGACAGATAGCGTTGCCCGGTCGTCGACGTCCAACTTCGAAGATGGAGAGTACGCCGGCGTCATTTGCGTTGCCCTTGGGGGCAATCTCCTGTGCCCCCAGAGCCAAGGGGTTGAGAGTAGGGGGGGGGGGCATGATTACCCGCGAAGCGAATTGTTCGGTGTAGTTAGGCAAACGACGCGATAGCAACGAAACATAAAAGGCTAAGAAGGAGAATAGAACGAGGACGAGACAAACGGACGCTTTGTCGTTCGATGTTGCAAGGACGAGCCGGGTCGGGCCATGTCGGGCCGTTGCGCAATTCGACGGTGTCGACCGTTCGTTTCCTCGACGAAGTTCGTTACGAAACGAGCGCGTTCGGTGAATAGGTGTTGCGTGTGCAATTTATCGATCGGTATGGCGCGGGCGCGGGGGAAGCCGGGAAACCGTGAAAAACGACGGGGAAAAGCACGGCGGGACGGTGTCGGTGTCGCGGGCTCGGCGAGACGACGACAGACCGGGGTACAGAGCAAACGGGAAATGATTGACGCGCGTAACGAAGACAAATTAAAAAGAAGAATGGATTTATGGACGTGGCCGACTGGCGCGCTCTGTTACCGGAAGGACAGAAACGAACGAATAGAGAGAAGTGGGAGGGATGGATGGACAAACGGGCGGATGGACGTGCTGTGGCGTTTTCCGGGGAGTGAGAGGAGAGAAATGGAGAGAACAGGGAAAAGAAGCGATCGCGCGCTTGGCCGCAACTGCTTTAGTGTCGGCAGGCATGGCATAAATAGGGAGCGAGTATGTGCCGGATTCGAATCGAAAACGCACTCGTAGCACAGGCTGGTTCGTTCGCTGGTGTATTCGCTCTCTCTCTCTCTCTCTCACTCTCTCTCTCTTTCTCTCCGAGGTTATATCGCTTGCTCGGTCGCGAGTCGTTCTCCCCCAGAGCCACCCCACCTGATGAAGATAAAACGGGATAATTATAGAGCCTATCGGGGATCGTGGCGCGGCTAAATTTCGTCGAGACACGCGAGATCGTCGAAAGAGGGCTGGCAATAAAGGGAAACCGGGCTTAAGTAAAAAGGAACGAAAAAAAGACCACCGCTGCCTGGTGGAAGGGAGAAAGAGAGAGAGAGAGAGAGAGAAAGATAGAAAAAGAGAGAAGGAAAAGAAAAAATAATCGAAGAGGGAATAAACTCGGCGCTGCGAAAACGGGGGGAAGTAAAAGCAGCCGGGGCGAAGAAGGGAAACGCCGAGAACGGGATGTCATTAATTTTTCATACGGACTTGGCACATCTGCGTTCGGCCGACCGCCCTCTGCAACCCCGCTAATTATTTCTGGCTCATCATTTTTCCTGGCCCCTGCCGCTCCCCTCGATCCCTTCCGCTCTATCTCTATCTCTCGTCTCCCGCGATGCTCGTCTGTCGCGCGTACGACACCGGTATATCCAGTCTGCTTCTTCCACTTTTTTTTTCTTTTTCTTGCTGCTCCTCCTCCTCCTCCTCCTCTTCGTCTTCTTCTTCGCTTGGTCTTTTCACTAGAGTCTCTTACTCGGTCCTTTTACTCTAGAATCCCGCGCGCAGCACACCGCCTTTTCCACTTCCATCGATACGAGCCGTATTCTTCTTTGACAAATGCACAGTCGACCAGAGCCGGCTGCGGATCGACTGGAAATCGGGAAGCATGCTCTCTCTCTCCGCGACGGATCATTATTTCCCAGCCGCATCCTAATTGACCGTCCCGTCTGTCGTACCCGGGGCCGTCGACGTACCCGTCAGCTGGTCGGGAATAATGCTCTCGCGGTCTTCTAATTATTTCCAACTCGCCCTCTTTTCCCGGCTGTTTACCGTGACACCGCTCACGCACGATACATCGACCGCTAATAACTTACTTCTGACTCAACCAATGCCCTCTCTCATTTCCTATCTTATTTTCCTTCTCTTTCCATCGCACCTTTTGCACAATTTCTTTCAGAAATGGAAGCTACCTTCAATTTTGTCAATGGAATGTTATATACGTTTTGATGTCGCCGGAAACCGTGTGTCAAGACAAGTTCATTTGATCCGACGCACAAGTGTGAGAACATCTGAATGTGTGTATTGTGTGAATGAAATAAAAGAGTGAGAGACGAATGAACTTGTCCAGAAGAATATACAGGGTGTTGGACTATAGGTGGAAGAAAACTTATGGAGTGGTTCTGCAAGACAATAGAAAAATTGCGATTTCGGCTTGATTTTTTAATTATTATCAATGAAAAATCCGCCTAAAATGCGGCAACCCGACCAACAGAGGTGTACGTTGCTTACGGTGGTTAGGCTTTGACGTCACACACTTTAGGCAATAATTCGGCTAGAACCGAAAATGCGTGTAGAAGAACCCAGTCGGACGGTTTACACGCCGAATACTTGCCAAGTGACTTCTTGCGTGGCACACGGAGAACAACAACTCTGTTGGCCGGATTACCGCATTTTCGGCGGATTTTTAATTGTTAATAAATAAAAAATGAAGCCGAGATCATAATTTTTTTACTCTTCATTTTCTTCTTATTACCACATGGAGAACCACCCCTTAAATTTTCTCCCACCTGTAGTCGAACGTCCTGTATATTCTTCAGATTGGTATAATTCATAATTGTCCATAATTGCCCTTCCACAAGAAGGAATTCACTGACTACAGTGCCACTAGGTACCGACAGTTTTTCGCGAGTATCTCAGAAAGTAATCGAGACTGACGCTATCGTGTGGAAGAAAAAATTGTGAAAAATGTTATGATTTATAATATACTCAAAAACCATCGAAATCAGAAAATAGAGAGCTGTTCTGACACTCTCCCTTTCTCTCGGCAATCCGACCGCTGTCCCGTCCGCGTTGCTCGAAAGCTACTCGACATAGTGCGATTTCAGCGCTTTCCAACATCGATTCCCCTGCTACCATTACCGCCGCTGCCGTTACCACTACCATCGTCTGTGGACCTTCCTCGAGCCGGAAACGAAACGTCCGCAGTGGCTCGGAGCAAGGCAGAACGAGCAGTTTCTTCCTCTTCTTCGTCTCCTTTTCCTAGTAACGATTGACCGCTGTCTCGTTCCGTCGCGTGCCGTCGATCCTACACCCTTTCGCCACCGTAACAACCAACGGCAGATCCTTTCCGGGTCTCTCGCTGCAGGCAGCAAAGAGAATGTGTATTATATCACCGTACCAAAAATACCGGATCCCTTCCATTAACAAACAGGAAAAATATTTGGTCGCTCGATGAAACTACCGAAATGAAACGCGGAGTGTACGTACGGCTAGCAAAAAACGCCATTTACTGTTACAGATGTTATGCGTTTTTTTTTTCTTTAGGCTTCCCGTGTCTCGGTGTTGCAGGTTTTTCGAAAGAGTGAGAGACGATCTTTATTTTCCTGGACGTTTGCAATCTGTATGAAGTGGTCCATCAAAATCTATAGTCCCATAAAAGTCTGCAGTTTAATTAGTACTAGTATAATTTTATAGGGTGATATATTCGAGATATACAGCAGCTATGCACGGTATTAACCATTAAACGCACGACTTTCATAAGAGCAATGCGATATTTTAAAACGATCGATTTATGCGTCGGAGAACTATGAAAACATAATGTACAAGTTTCGTATATGCATACCGTTTCTAATTATTCGAAAAGTTTCTGAAACTGTTCCTAGTTTTGTTTTGGAGTTATTTCAGGTATTTTCCTTGGTGAAAGTGACCGCGATCAGCTAATTGTGGTGGTTCAGAACAAACTTGCCCATTCTTGATCAACTCCGGTCGAATATTATATTAATCTGATTAAATATACGTATATTTGTATAGAATTCTTTGTACATTAACTTGAGATGACTTCGATGCAAACCTCCTATTTATGGCATGTACAGTTTTCTAAAATACTAGAAATACACCAACGATAATTAATAGAAATTTCTATTTTATTTCTAGAATGAGGAGTCTTTCAGTTGGCGAAGGAAATTTTTTCCAATTTTTGCATAAAGATCCGTCGTCTACATTACCAAATATCATGTCCAATTCACAGCAGACTGTATATTCGCTTGAAGCTGTGTCGCATGATAGAAAGGCACAGAGTTGCAATTTCACTCGAAGCACAGCTCATTCATTAGTTTCCGAACGAAATGAACCTCGCTAGAAATTCGAAACAAATCCGATTTTCGAGAACTGTAATCTAAAAATACATAGAACTTCGAGAAGTCCAATTTCGGTGAACCACGAACACGATTCTGGATGACTGTCCGGCGCGGCCATTTTTCTATGAGTCCACGAAGACAAAGCAAGTTTACTAACTCGAATAAAGTAGCGACTCGCACAAAGCGACGCGACGCGAGCTCGCCGAGAAAGAGAAAAATAGTTGAAGAGCGCGTCGAGATCGTGCCACGGGTTTTAAAAGTATTACAGTCGTTACAGAATAATATTATCGTCTTCCATTGATCACGAAACGGTGGTCCCACGCCTCCGGACCGGTGTGCACACAGGTGTACACACAGGTCTGCACACAGGAATGGAGCGCGCTCGAAAGAGTGTATCGATACGCGTATACGCTCGGGAATCGTCTCCGTATAAACGCGACGATTGCATCGGCACGGCGAACGAGCAAGCGAGCAGAACCGAGCCGAGCGGAGCGGACCGATTTCATTCCCGGTTGCCGTTAATTGTCCGGGAGTCGTGCATCTCCGTCGAGCTTGAGCCCCCGGCACGGCTCTGCTGGTAGCGTCGCGACACCTATTCGCCGGCTTTCGACTCGTTAATTACGGTGGAAAGAGATGCCCGTTTTCGTTAAAAGAATCCGTCGCATTACCATATTTTATATCCTCGATTTCTGGCCGAGCCAGCCGCCTCTATCTCTCTCCCTCTCTCCTCGTTCATCCCCTCCTGCGACGGGCTACCGTTACCCTTTTATCGCTTCCGTAATTCAGCTCGTTTCTTTCCATTCGAACGAGTCGCCGGCCAATAAACCGTTTCCGCGTGAACGGACAAATCGGAAAACGGAAAAATTGTCCGCGCCTTTCGCCTCGCGGAAGGGAATCGACTCTCGTGTGGCGCGATTCGATGCACCATCGTTCCCTACCCCACAAACACCATCGTCGACCCTGCATCGTACAGCGCGACCGATACCTCGATTATTTTTACCCTCCGTTGTCCCGAAAATACGCAATTAGCGGTAGCGAACTGTCGACCGGTGCAATGTTGCTCTCTCTCTCTTTCTCTCTCTCTTTCTCTCTTTCACCCCCGCGTTTCCTCGCCTTTGAATGTGACCGGGAGTCGATGTAGTGCCAATTTACCGACCGAATTCGAGTAATTGATGTTGCATTAAATATTCGCGTTGCAATCGCCACCGCACCGTTTTCGGACGCGTTCGCGTGTTAGTGATTTTCAATGGCTGACCCGGACGAAATATCCGCTCTGGATCGCGATACAATCGACGCTGGCACAATTTAAACCCGCCGCAGGCCTCCCCTGAGTCGACTGTGACCAACATCTTTCGTGTAATAATGTTCACCGAGAAATACTTCTACTTCGCTGGGTAATATTTCGTATAGATAAATTAACAGCTTGTACAGGCTGCACTAGTAATTAAGGAATAATAATAATTCTTGGAGGGCATTCTACGTGAAAGCTCAGAAGATTCTGAAGTATGAGCCTCGGAAGTTTAAAAAAATGTATGTAGACCATTCTACGTGAAAATCTGACTCGAAAACGTAGAACACCATTTTTCGATAGGAGGCTCTGTTTCCGAGAGAATCGCGTCTGAAAAGTCCGAGAATGTCTGACCAATGGCCGAGCTTAACCACTTAACTTGTAGCTCGAACTCTTCAAACTCAATTCTCTCGAAAACCAGGCCTCCTATTAAAAAATGTTATTCCGCATTTTCGACTCAGTTTTTACCGCAAAATAGCATGATATTCTTCTCTTGGGTCAAACGTGACCCACCACTTTTTTACAGCGGTTGACATTCAAATAAAGGGTAAAAGAAATTCGTCTGGGAAAGCAGGAGCACGTTTCGATATTCACAAGCGGTTGGAAGGCTGCAGCTGGTCGCGAGAATATTCTTGTGTGTCTCTATAAAAAGCCCCGAAGACGCCGGCCGATCGAAGTCGCGCAAAAACGATAGGTCGAGAAGGAAACGGCTCGGTGCGCGATCGTTCGCGAAGGTTACAGTTTTAGCTTGAGAACACACGGCGCGGAGACACGGTGACACAGTTTCCTATCGAGCGATCGTATCCCCCTTCTCGAGATAAAAAGCATTTCCATTCCGGGATGTCTCGTTCGGTAACAAATTATACAGGATGCGCCATCCATCCCTCGGGTCGGCGGCCTCTTCTACTCGAAAACTAACTCGGGAGCCAGTCGAATGAATTTGTTCGGCGAGACTTCGCTTTGCCGGTTCGACCGAATTGAAATACAGTGCATATTTGTGTCAACAGATACACAAAAGTAGCTGAGAAAGGAATTATCAAATAAGAGAACACTCATTGCTTTTCTATTCAATTTTGTCCGTTCGAATGGGGAAAAATCGACACGTTGTTTTAATGTTCTCTCCAAATTGCTACATATTTGCTTATTCGGTAAAGGATGTTCTCGTTGTTACTTTCAATTGCTATTTCAGCTAGAATACAATTGATGTTGACATTGTAATATGGTCAGTGTTATTGTCAATACCTATTATCATCTATAGCAAACTGAAATCAATCTATTAAATCGCTGTTACCGCAATCATTGCATTCTGGTGTTCCAAACAATGCACTACCAGCTTCTTCAATGTCCTTTTCGATTGTTCTCTCCTGTTTGCCAATTTCTCTTCCACTTTCATTCGACAAATGCTTGTAATGTGATTCATCTGTGATTTAGCGTTGTCTACAAGACTCGGTAGTTATAATTGCAAGTCGTTGCCTTCGTAAATTGTTGTGACTGAGACATGAGGGATATGAAAAATTCTTTTGGTTTCGACGAGTGTGCATTTGCAGTTCGGATAACGGAGCGAGCGGATAATAAACACTAGAGTGTCCGGTGTATCTAGTTGTTCTCATCGGGCACGACCCGGTACAATTGAATAGAGAACTTGGTTAACGCGTCCGTTCATTACCCGCCGATTCTAATTACTGTAATCACGGGACGCGCGTGTATCGGAGCAATTTTTTTAAGCAGATTTTCCTCGACAACGAGCCCGAGCAGTCCAAATGAATTTTACAAACCCTCTCCGCGCCGTGCCGCGAACTTTTCCATGTGGAATCGACCCCTCGGTTGATTCTATCGCTTCGCGAACAATCTATGCAAATGCACTCCGTTGTTTGCCAAAGGGTGCCGCCCGCCCGTTAATAATAAACCTGTAATTATTATTGTTATTACTACTATTATTATTATTACTGCTATTATTATTATGATTATCATTATTATTCCGCTCTCCAATATTAATCATTTGTTTAACGGTCGCCCTTTGACTCACCAGAAAAATAATTCGCAAAAATGTGTCAGTATTGCACGCGCCGCACACAAAGGCATATCGAAAAAATGAAACATTAAAGGTGGTACGATGTAACTAGCGTAAATTTTTATAACCCTATGTCTCGGCGTCAATTAATGTGTTTTTGTCTGATTTAAACAGAGTCCACTAATTATTTCTGCCATTACAACGCAAGATCTAATAAGAAGTGAATTACGATTGCAAAAAGTATTTTACTACGACGTTGTTTGACGTTAATTGTGCAGAATAACAAGATGTATCACTTTAAACAAGAGTAGCAAGAAGAAATATAAATTACCTTCGCACACATATATTTTATTAATTACATTTAATGGATCGCGGCAGCATCGATAAAATGGCCGATCATGTGTCTCTCTAACGTGCCCATTAAATCGTGCCAAGGGAATTATACGGATAATGCTAATTATAATTTGATCATTAAAACCGAGAAGCGATAAAGAAAATTCCGCGCGCGGCGTGGAAAAGGAAACACGAATGGAAACAAGTTTCAGACTATAGGATGTTTCAGATTGAATGCGCCAAGTTTTCCGGAAGCAATGTTGTTAGAACGTTGCAAACAATGTCGCATCACGATCTCTGTAAAAACGTCGCGTTTCTTTTCGCTGACCATTTTCGCTTGCAAACCACGCGCCGTTTTCCACGATGACACTTTTTTCCTGCAGCTGGCATTTTTGCGGGACACCAACGAGATCGTGATGTGACATTATGTATTACGCCACGTTTTCAATCTCTCCGTGCAAAAGCAAAAGCTAAAAAGAATTCACGCAGAACGATATGATGCATCTCTTATTTAACATTTTTTTTATTCCCCTCCGTCAGCGACGAAAAATAACGCCTCGCTAATGAATTTCGCATTTTAACAAAACCAGAAAAAGCTATCTCCGTTATGCGTCCTACATCGTCGCGAGATTTCTCGACAATAGCAGTGACAAAAATGATATCTCGATACTCTCGTACACGGCGGCGAACGGTTTAATAAAGCAGTAAACAACCGATGTTTATACAACATTTTTCTCTTATTTAGCTCCGCGGAATTGTACGGTTTTATGTTATTTATTATTTGTGGAAAATACGATTCGCGCAGCTCGTTTCACGAGGTGTTTTCGAATATTTGGCTTCTGGACGTCGTTATACATATTTTTGGTGCTTTGGAAATTGCTAATGAATCTTTGTGCAAAATAAAGATTAGCGGAATCTATTGCAAGATATTCTAGCAACATATAACTTTCTTCTTTAACACTAGGTTTTACGGGACGCGCCAAAATAACGTGTTGTAAAATTTTTGATTTGCGATTATTCGTAAAGTTGTATCCATTCGAGGAATCCAAAAGGAATTATTCAATAAACTTATTTCTTTGGGTATATGAAAATAATGGCTAAAAATTTGAATAGACATATTCATAAAGTATGGTAACATAATAACTTTCAGTGTTCTGTGAACCTAATGTTAACGATCTTCAGCGGTTGAGGATAATATGTTGACATTCTTGCATTGTTTGAATATTTCCACTGTTTTAAATCGCATCGATTCGTTTTTGTCATCAACGCATCGCAGTCGAGTAATGACCGCAGATCGTAATAGCGAAGCCTGCAGGTCTCGCGTTGATGACAACCGTCATTTATTGCAATTTTGGTGGAGATGTTAATGAACTGTGGATTTTGTGCGATTGTGACAGGAACGAATAGGTCGGATACATAACTGTAACGACATTAGAAGAATTTAACGATGTTATCACATTACGTAAGACTTACATTTTTCTATTGGTGCTAATAGGTGACTTGGACAATTTTTATTTCGAAAATGTTCTTTAACACTAAACCTACCAAGCACAAAACATATAAAAGTAAAACGTTAAAAAGTTTAACTTTGTACGATTTTTATTATAATATCTGCTTAAATAAAGAAGTCAATTCAGTAATTTCCTATGAAAACGTTTTTATAATTTCAATAATTGTGAAATAGAAAACTGGTCATTTTGGCCGTGGTACGTTTAGTGTTAAATGTTCCATAAACGGGCAGCAACGATTGCAAATTTGATTCCAAGGGAAGACAATTGTTAAACAAGCGTACACTTCGGATGAATCATTAGAGTATCGACAAACGGTGACACCTACACGTGGGACACCCAGTATTACCGTCGAGGCGTTAGATCATGTACGAATAGCTCAACGGTCGGGCGGCTCGAATGTCGGGTAACGAAGAGATTTCTCATTAACGTTCGACTAACGAGGGAGCGACGGTTAAAAGATCCGCTGGCGAGAGAGAAGGAGAGACAGAGAGAGAGAGAGAGAGAGAGAGAGAGAGAAAGGTGTATCTTTCTGTGGTGCGTGGCGCTCGGCCTGCCGGTCGGTCGCGTTTACGAGCGATTTGGAAAGGCAGCAAGCGTCGACTTCCGGTGTGCTGGACCGTTGAAGGGTCGTCGGTTGGCCGAGCTCGGCCTTAAGCCCCGAGGAGGATGTAATTAAAGAGAAGGCTGGCTGGAGAACGCGTCGCGACACACGCTCGACACACGGGTTCGAACCTAAACCGCCTCGAACCCAACAGAACTGTACCGAACCGAACCGACCCGAACCGAGTCAGCCACCGCGACACGTTAGTCGACGATGCTAGTCGACGCCGTGCGACGCCGTGCGACGCCGTGCAACGCCGCGCGACGCTATTGCGACAGGGGGCCAGGGCAACGCGCGAGCGAGGCAGCGCCACAATTACGACGAATAAAATTTAACGAAGTGTATGGCACGTGTACGCCGCGAACCAGGATTCGCGCACCCGCTTAATTAAGTTCACTCGTCGCCCCTGCTAACTTGATCCGACGCGATCCAGGCCCGTCGAGGTATGTAAATCGAGTTCCCCGGCCAGTTCCTCGTCGCTCGGATCCTCTAATTTTCCGCGTACATACAGGTAACCGGCGCAAGAGAGACAGAACGAGCGGGACAGGTAAAAAAGGGAAGGAGAGCACAGGCCGGATACCCAGCGACCAGAGAACCACGCGAATTTTATGCCATCGATTCGCCAATTCGAATTTCGCGATCCGAAACCACAGCCTGTCTGTAAGTCGGCCGTCGCTTGCGAACGAATCGCCGCCAAATTATCGTGAATTTCGCGAATACTGATGGATACAATTAATCGTCGATTCTTATCCGGATTATCATTCGTTCCGGTTGAAATACTCGTCCCGTTTCGTTGTGTGAGCTTGTTGTCAATACGTAACTGATCGGTAATTATTTTATAGTTTTTGAGAGACTGCAATCATTGAAGATTCGAAGTGAATTGAAACAACATTTTACGCGAAGATCCACAGCGATAATGGCATATTGAAAGATGGCACGTAAACAATCACCAGATTGCACGAACGTGAAAACGCATTTGCAGTAGCAGATACGAACCCGAGTAACAGAGTAAAGCATAAAGCAGCTACAATTAAGTCGAATATTTTTGCACTTTGACATATTAAAACGAAACGACAGAGAAAATGAATTTTGATTTGCCCGGAATGCTCGTAAATCAAATCCTGTACATTTTATTTTGCACAGAGATCCCCTATATTTCACCTGTATGGAATTATTTTAAAACCGTCAAACGATTTTGAAGAAGATTTCTGTTAAGCGTCTCTGCTTCGAAACGATGCACAGCGGTCGATCTGCATGAAAAATGAGCCAAAAATAAAAAGAAGAATAATTTTAGAAGTTGAAATTCGTTTTATCATTTGATCGATGAAGTCATCGCTAGACTGTGGATTTGATGTATTTACAATAAAAATATTTTTAAAATTATTCGAGAAAGAATTGAATGTGCATCGGGCTCCCATCTCCGGCAATTCAAGAAGAAAATTTTGATTTCGCATAAAATAAAACTCTAGTCGTTACTCAACAAGCGTACACAATTCTATTGCGCAGTATTACGAAAAATGGAGCACTGTACCGATCGATGAATCATGATCGCAGAATTAGTATAGATGATCTAGAAACGATTCGACGCCGCGAGCAAGCTCGTCCGAGCGATAAAGGGAAACGGCCTCTCGACGTGGCGAGAATTATCGCGTCGCGATAACTCCGGCCGAATCTCGACAGGTGACACGCGCTACCCCGGGTTCGATTTTTCGTGGTTTCGGGGGCCGTGTGTTCGTGTTTGGCCGACACGAGGTTCCCGAGATATTACCGGGGCAATTTCGTCCCGCGAATTCGTAGCGTAACTCGTTAAATCGCGGCGCCCGGCTCCGTGTCGTATTTTCCCAGAGCCGAAAGAGAGAGAAGGAGAAAACGTGTGCACACTGTACCGTACGCGGCACATTTCCAATTAATTCGTCGGGTTTTGTGTCTCGGGCTGTCTCTCCTCTACCCGGGACACCAACATTTGCCATCCAGGGACAGAGAGCTCGAACGTCTCGAGAAAAAGGGCAAAAAGCGCGAATAAGTCCGGCGAATTATTTCCGTTTTTCCGTTTCGCCCGACGAAGATACGAAACCCGCGAAAGAAGAAACAGAGAGAATGAGCGTGGAAGAACAGTTTACATTTCGGTGTTGGTGAATCGGACGGATTGCTATTCTTCTTCACGTTTCCTTCTGGACGGGACGGCATGATCTCGAATTTTTGAAATCCTGCTCGTAAATTAAAATTAACGCGTCTCACATATGCTACGTTCACAGTCTACTTAAAGATAGTCAATTCAACTTTATATACTATTTAACACTAGAGCTACCCGTCCGAACGACGGATTTCAAATTCTTGTTCTTTTTCAGTTATTAAAACTACAGAAATGTTTACGCGAGTTTGTTGACATGTTTATTTATGGAAGTAAACATTACTATAACAATCGTACGAAATCTGAATAAATTCGATTCCAATGTCAGCGTCGGGGATCATGCAGGAGACATACGAGCCGTGTTATGTTTACACTCCTCGGCGTCCGAGGCCTCTCGAGCTGCCTGGCCGGTAGTAGAGACAATCCCGCGACGCTTATCGCGGAGGGCTTGGCGACATATATATTGAAATCACTGTATTGAGATTGTAAAGATGGATCGACGAGGAATTAATCACCGAACGTTTACTACGAGTCTGACTCGTTGTTGTACGAGAACAGGTTAAATAATTGAAATTATTGACCGGGGAGAAAATGTCTAAATAATGACCACCGAAGGTTCCCGAGAGAAAAAGCACTCGATAACAAACGTTTACCAGCTAGAATGGTTGATCCACCGTTGGAGCATTCGCAGAGACGAAGGCCAGCCGCGTTTTAGCCGCGCGTTGTTCGGCGTCTGGCGGTCAGTGTAGCGCGTCTCCAAGCGTATCCCATTGCGGCCGACGCGAGTTATTATTTCTAATTACGGTGAAGCAGAAAAATGGTAACGCGGCTTTTAGCGGGAGTTTGTTGCTCGTTGGAGAGAACTCTATTTCCCGGCATTAACGCCGGGGCCGGCTGTACTCCTACCACCACTATGGTACAAGAGGGAGAGAGAGAGAGAGAGAGAGAGAGAGAGAGAGAGAGAGAGAGAAAGAGAGGGAGGAAGGTGAGAGACTTTTCTTCCTTCCGCCGGGTTTTTTTTCGCGGGCAGCCGGTCTCGCGCGCGAGAAAAACGATCGACGAGATAATTTGCCGGTGGCGGGACGGCCAGGCGGGTGAAACGAGCTTAACGGAGCGGCTGTTGAGGTCGACGCGATCGCTCGAAAGCGATCCCCCGGTTGGCCACACCGTGGACAGCAGGGGAAAAAGGTTTCGAGAGGAATCGATGCGAGAGAGCGAGAGGTGGGGAGAGAGAGAGAGTAAGAGGGGGAGAGGAGAGAGCCGGGCCGGGCGTTAACGATTTGACGCGGTGCCACCAATCGTTTTATCGACGAATTAAGCCGAATTAAGGCTGCCCCGGCGGGACGACTATGCACGATTTCACGCTGCCTCTCTTTCCCTCTGGATCCTCTCTGTCGATCCTCTCTCTGTACACTACTCGCTTTTGCACCCCCTTCGAACGGTCGAGCCCCGCTCTTCATTGAATTTTCGAAAAATTGTTTTATCATCGTTTTCGCCGTACGCGCGATATCTGTTGCGCCCCCGCTTTAGCCCGCACGACCCGTTCCGGAAAATTTGATATTCTCCTCGTTCTCTTCTAGCGGCTGCCACAGCCGCGCCGCACCGCGCCTTTCGATTTCTATTTTCCGCGCAGACGACGCGACTCCGAGCCGCGATATCCGCGGGAAAAACGAGCGACGGCGAGTTCCCACGAGAGCGGAGCTGATTGGAACCCGGATAACAATTCGCCCGATTTACCAACTAACGTAAACTCTTCTGCCGGGATCGTTCTCCCGAGCTATGCTCTCTCTCTCTCTCTCTCTCCCCCGTGTTTCTTCGTTTCTCGACTGCGGCTCTGTGTCAGCCGTGAAACACGGCTCTACCCTCTTATTGAAACGTCGAAAATGTTCTATTAACCTTCGCGAACTTCTACGGCCAATTTAATACGAAAACGCCCCCTTTGTTTTTATTTGCAATTCTCGTCGACGATGGACGGTAAACTCGTAATCGTCTAAAGTCGTATAAATCCGACGGTTTGTATACAGTGCACACGAGTTAAGAATTCTCTATTATATGATAAACCTGTAGACTATACAAGTACTTCTTGATCGAAAGGCTTGACGACACGCGACAACCTAACGGTTCGACTATATTGTCGAAAAATCTGGCGTTTCTTCGAGCGGACGATATCCCACGTTATCTCCGACGCGAGTCTCTTCGCTATCTGGATATTTCGAAGAGCAGCGTCCCTGTTTTTCCACGTTCCCCTCGCGATATTTCTCCGTTTTCGCTAGATCGAGTTTCCCCGGGTGAAATCGGCTGGGGCGCCCGGTGTTCGGACGTCTTTAAAGTTTGAAAAGACGCATCGCCGGCGAACAATAGGAAGTCGCGGACCAGCGAGCGCGATCCCGCGCGGCGAACGGAGCTGAGCGAAGCTGAGCCTCGCGAGGATACGTCGTGGCTATCGAGCATCGTGCGGGGGACGGGCCGAGGCGGGCCAAGGCTGGCTCGTCGCCAAACCGATCTCGAATTCCGCCGTGGACGCGTTCACCGGAGATCGAACCATACGAACACGCTTCTACCGTAATTCGTTCGATACCGTGCTCTTTTCGTTTGTTCCCGTCCACTCTCTGTCCCTTTCTCTCTTTATCTCTGTATCTGCCTGGACGGAAACGCGCCCGACCGTCCCCGCGACCACCCCACACTCCTCCATACTCGCACACCCTCTCGTGTATTCGCTATTGCTAGCTCGGCCGAGCAGTGAATTAGTTTATACGCGCGCAACGCGCCACCCGTAAGTATCGGGACACTTAATCGAATGCGAAGCGCAGCTCCAAAAGGGATTGTCAAATCGTCAAGGGCTTTCACTGCGTTTTATTCGGGGGCCCTGGCAGAGGGAGAGAGATCCGTGCATGGTAAAAAGTGTTCGACGTAGCCTCGACAGATCGATGAAAAGCGAGACGCCATTTGTTCTCGGGACGTATTGCCGAATTCTTCCGCGAATGATTTTATTAGGTGCTCCAGTGCGGAACAGCTATCGTAATCTCTCGTATTGGCTCTTCATATTGGCAATTATTCAATATTGTACTGAAAAGAACCGTGTTTCAGCTGTACGAAGCGTATCGAACTCTACGAAGAGACGAAGTCTAAGTTGTTCCAGACTAAAAAGCTACAGCTGTTCTATTGCTTGCAGTTTCATTACTGCGAGTCAGAACTGCGTCTGTAGAATTAAAACGTATTTGCAGCTGCTTTCGAACGAACGTATTCGAGTTACAGTATGTGAATTTTTCCGTGAAAAATAGACTGCGAATATGCACGTCAAAAAATGGACTGCGAATTTTTATGAAAAGTAAAAGTGTTCCTTACCAACTCCACGGAGTGGGAGAGTCAAAAGATTGTCCATTTGTGCTTTGAGTAATTTATATTCTTATAATTGAGATCTGATGTCTACTGAAGACATTAGTTGTGATGCCTTTCAAAAATATGTTGAAAGGAAATCGTTAAACGAGGCTGTGAATGGCCCTAAGCGTACAATTGCGAAAAAGATCCGCCGTTCGAGAGTTAATAAAGATATTTATGCCCGCAGCTGCATGAACATTTTACATTCGAGCCGTGGAAGTACAGGATATGCAACTCGAACGTTGTGCAAATCATTCGTGAAAGCATAAATGGAAACGTTCGAAACAAAAAAGAAATAAAAAAGAACACGTCTCTACGAATTGATGAATAAGTATCCGAACGAACCCAGGCATTGACGGTAAAGACGTCAAACTCCCGTCGGCCCGCGGGAGTTAATGGAAAAAGTTCTCCAATAATCCAATTGCAATAGCCATCCACAAAGCGACAATATTAAAGTGATTTATATCCCGGCCGCAGCAGCGCGAATGTATATTTGCGAGGAGTGTCCCTCAACGGTCGCAGTGAAAAGATATTTAGCTCCATTATGATTCCTACACCAGGCTCTTTAAATTGAAAAAACTAACACACAGGAGCGGGAGAACGGACAGGGTACGCGAAACAGAGGAGGAAAGAAAAAGGAGGAAAAGTAATAAGAGAACACGGCCGCTGTCGGTCAGGGCCAACAGCGCCGACTTTCGCGAACTTCTAAAAGCAAATAAACAATCGGAATCGACAAAGTATCGACTGGCTTACACACAGTATTCGATAGAGCCCGCTCTTGATGTCTTAGAAAAGGAGAGAGAAAGAGACAAGGTTCGCCGGCTGGTTCTCCGAAACGTGCAAAGTGCAAATGCGCGGTTGAAATGAAACATATTCCCCCACGGCAGGTGTTCCGATCCTAATGAACGAGGGGTGTGCGATTATAAACAAGAAAGGTCACCGTGTTTGCGCCACCGTTGCTTTCACCCCAATCCTTTTCTTCGCTCCCCTATCAGCGCCGGTAGTTACCCTTCGTCGATGCCAGACGGCGCACCGTGCGTTGCTTCTAACGCAGAATTGTAAAAACCCATTCAGGTTCTTTTACCTTTCTTGGAATGCTTGTAAACTTGTTTAGATGCGCTTGGTGTAATTGTCAGGAGTACTGAGCTTTAATCAGGTCACGTTGATTCTAACCAAGCGGATTTGTATGCGTTCATGAAAAAGAAACGTAAACGGAGTATGAAATAGTGGAAACTTTAATAGAAACATTTCCATATGCTACTGCATTTTGCAGACGAATGAGCGTGCCTTGATCCGGTGGAGGTCACGTTGATTGTAACTGAATTGCAGATTTTATGAGGAACAGGTGTACATGGAGTATAAAATAGTGAAAACATCAATAAAGACACTTAGGAATGCTCTTGCATGTTGCAGACTTGTTTAGAGACTCCCAGTGTAATTCCAACAGACAACGAACGAGCCTAAATCGTGTCGAGTTGCTTCTAGCAAAATTGTAATTTTTATGAATTTATGAGAAAATGGAGCAAGCGGAGTACAAAGTAGTAAAAACACTAGGAAGAATGCTTCAAAGTCGACATCAATCACATTTTTACATTGCTTAATAAACTACAGCTTAACATGCTACATTGTAACATGAACACGTTCGTTTGATGGCAGCTATAAATATGTTCTAATTTGGTAGATGCGGTTGTGACTCGCTACCATAAATAATAATGGACGTTACATAATGGATAGAATGTAATTCAGAACTTGATTAATAAATAAGCAGAAACGTCGATTAATGGAGAACGTATTTATGTTATGTTACGATAATGGAAGAGTTAGCGTCAAATCGACTACTCATCGATTTGATATTTCCATATCGACTCCATGTCAACTGCTCCCGAAGTGGCACACCAATCGCTTGAAACCGTGGCGAGTTACGAAACCTCGAAATTAGATTTTTGTCGTCAAACCAAGCATCGGAGACCTGTTTGCTCCCTTCGTTGGTTTCGCCGTTCGAACCCATGGGCACGAAGGTACGCCATTATCGTTTCGCAGGGAATGGAAGGGCAATGTGTACACCATGTACACCGTGCGGCAAGGTAGAAACCCTCGGGGATCGGCACGCCACATCAGCTTGGCGTCGAAGCAAAAGCCGGACCGTCGAGAACTCTGGGCGATCTGCTCCACCACCTCCCCCCGTCCCCGCGCTCGCCTTCCATAAATATCGAATGATTGATTTTAATTGCGTCCGCCGTGGCTCTCCACCCCCCTCGGCAACATTCCCCGTAGGCGTCGCGACGCCCGGCGCGCGGCGTCGCGCGTTATTCTCGAGATCGCGGCGAAAACGAGTTCGAGGTACGCGACCAAACTTTGATTCCTTTCTCATCCGACGCAACGAGAAAACTTTCGCTTCTTTTTTCTCGCGGCCGTAACCCGTCCGCTCTCTCCCTCTCTCTCTCTCTCTCTCTCTCTCTCTCTCTCTCTCTCTCTCTCTCTCTCTCTCTCTCTCTCTCTCTCCCTCTTACTCTTTCGCTTCTCCGCTCGTTCATCCGTACTTTTTGTCCCGGGGAACGGGAACTGCCTGCCCACCCCTCCCCCTCCCCGCCCTATCCACCAGGCAGACTCTCCTCGAAATTTTCATCGTTCCCGTGTTCGCGCGCGTTCACGAATCTGCGCCCGAAATCGCTCTGAATCGCAAACAAGGGAGAACGCTCCTCGACTTTCAGCCTTTCCTACAGCCGCCTCGCGGAACAACGTTTCATCGATCCACGAACACCATTTTCAACTTTAATAATCATCGTCTATTTATTAACCGGAGTTCCCTAACACGTGGCTGAAAGGATTAACCAGAAACACGACCGAGCACGCTGTCTGTTTAAAGACGAAATCGATGGAGTTCCCGAACGCTTGTTAGAATTCTTGACACACTGTTGTTGACAATGGCTGATTTTAAGCAGCCCGGGATGGTTTTTTGAACGAAGCAAGTCTTTCAGTTTACGTGGTAAGACATTGTTAGCGGGCGATGTCTGGGGATTTTTATCAAATTTATTATTATACTGCGAATATTTATGCGAAATAAAAATTGTCTACCTCTGATAATGGCGAATGCATGAAATCCACGATACGAGAGAATATCAATCTGTGAACTATATGAGTTTTCCGACGAACGAAACGACTGAAAAAAGATGTCAACTTGAATTAAACTCGCATTTCCCGCGATCGCGGCAGAAAATCGCGGTCCCGCTCATGTACCAGGTATAATTAATCGCAGAGCTGGCGACTTTGCGACCCTCTGGGCTTCATCATATTTGATCCAGCGACTCGAGTGTCGCGACGCGATCGGCACCGATCTATCTCGTCGCGAAGCGATCCTCGCGCTGTTTCAAGAGATTCCAGTGGAAAAGTGTAGCACGTCGACGGCTCGTCTATAATTAATATTAATGCCGCGTGTTTCGGGGTGCGTTTCGGCTGATTCAGCGGAGCCTCGCGTCCGTACACATGTAGAAGCCCTTCGCGGGGCTCTCTTTGCTCTCTTTGCTCTCTCTCTCTCTCTCTCTCTCTCTCTCTCTCTCTCTCTCTCTCTTTCTCTGCTCTCTTTGCTCTCGTTCCGAAAAAAAAGAATCGATGTCGGTGAGCCGCGCGAAAAACCGGTGACGGTGTCTAGGATCGTTGTCGGTTGCCCTCGAGTTGTTCGGGGGTTCGTGGAACCAACGGGAAACCACCGAGTCAGGTCCCCGCGAGGCGACGCGACGCCCTGCAACCCCGAATAGCAGGCGTTCGAGGGTGAAATGTGCCTCGGTGGCAAACGCGAGGGCCAAGAAACGCACCGAGGACGGTTTCGGCGTTCCCTTTTCGCGATCCCCCCTCGCCTAGTTTCGTCTTTTCCCTCTTTCTCTCTCGATGGGACACGCGCGAGGTGACGCAGTCACGCCATAACCCGGAAGCCAGTCTTTCTCTTGGCCGGAGGGGCCCGTCGGGGCTCGTAAAGACAAAAATCGGGACCCTTATCGCCCAACTGAATTTATCGCCGCTGGCAACGCAGCGAGGGGCACGCCGAACACACGGCACAACACCATACGCCAGGCGTGTCCACGAACCTACCTCCACTTGGCCACATAAAAACCACGAAATCTCGGTCGGTACATATTTGACTGCCAGTCGGTCCTGTACGCCCCAAAACCATTTTTTTTCTGCTACGTTCTTTTCATCCTGGTTAACACTATCAATGACAGATCATCGACTGCTCTTCGTTCGAGTCTCTAACCCGTACCGTTTGACCCGATTAGTGCGAAAGCGGCGTAAGTCAGTATTTTCCAATTTGGATTCACACCTCGAAGGTTTAATCGCAATCAAATAAAATAATTGTAATATAATTTTAGCGTGGTGTGCTCGATATTATTGTGCGTCACAGATAGAACTTCTACTTAACCCCTTCTCCTGCAAGAACGACTGAGACTCGTGGTAAGAAATTTAGGCCAAACACAATCCGCACGAGCTTGACCGGTGCCACCTCGTTCGAACCAAACGTAAAGAACACGATTCAGACTCGTGGTTCGCGATATACATACCGTGTATATCGCGAGTATACTAAACAGATACATGGCTCGACGCGTGACGGACCATCTTGTTTATTGTGGCCCGAGCAATCGAGAGTTAGCGGGTAGAACAAGGGGTTAATTCCTCATTTGAGGATATCAGCACTTTTCATTTTTTTTTATTGTAGAAAATCTTATATGAGATTTATTTCAGCATGATGAAGAATACAATACAAAGATTACAAACAAGAGAAAAATGTTTACAGAATAGAATGCTGAAGGTACATAAACATTATAATGAAAACATGAATGTTAGACACAGTAAATATCAGCACTTTATTTCCAACTGACTGAAACTGAACAATGTCATTCCTTCTGTAATCATTCAACAGGATATTCTTAAATCTTTTTGTTCGCGACGTACTGTCGCGTTTGTTGCCCGCCAACTTAATATTGGGCAACTATTTCAACGGAGACGGAAGACTGGATTGGAACAGGAAAGGAATCGCGTTTCGTCCCGAACCTGTCAGAGGACTCGTCAGTAAGGCTATTCCGACAGGTCCTGCCTTAGACGCGCGCGGATCCGAGTGATCCGTATTGTAGTCGCCTTGCCGATTGTGGTGCAAGGCGATTCGACTCTCGGTATAATTGACTGTAAGTGTCACGGGTTCAAAGATCTTGTATGGACTGTATGCGAGCTCGACTTCCAGACTCAACGCGAAGTCGTAAGGTTCGGTTGAGACCTGATTAGTGTTGCTCGTCCAAAGATCGTATATGAACTGTATTTGAAGCTCGACGACCTTTCAGAATCCACTCGAGGTCATAGGCTCCCCATGGCTGAGAGGTTGGCCTTAGGTGGTTATAGGCTCCTCGTGGCTGAGAGGTTGGCCTTAGGTGTAGGAGAGGTATGTGTCGCTCGTTGCGACGAGAAGGGAAGCTCTCCGGATTGGTTAGGGAAAACTTGCATTTTCCAATCAGCATGCCCTTAATTGTTCAAACTCCCTACCACAGGCTCTGGCGGAGGCCTGGTTGGAAGGAAGAGTGGGGCGATGCATAACTTGGGAAAACCCAAGCGTTTCGGTAATTCGACGCTGTCGAAAGGTCGATTGTCATAGACCCTTGAACCGTGTCATGAATTTATGGCCTGACCGTACTTAGTGGCCGCGAGCGAAGGATATACATCCTTGGGCCGTATCTAAAGAAACGAAGGTTCTTCAGACCCGTCTTGTGTATACAAACATCGTTAGGTCGGTCCGATTGTAAACAGCTTCGAGATTATGAGGGGCCAAAGTTGTGCTATTTGGTTACGTCTCTAAATCACGAATGTTTTGAAATAAAAAGAGATACGAACAAAGACCCTCTGTAAGACCCTTTCGTTTATCGATAGCATGAAGAAACGATTCATGCTTAAGATGATAGTTCTGTTGCGACGGAACACTTTTTAATACTTATACCGTTTTAAATCCACGACATGAATGCATCAAATCCCCAGGTCGTTCGATTTAATCTTCTCAACATGTTAAACGCATCAAACAATGCGTTAGTGTTATCCGACTGCAACTGGAGTGCCACGGCTTCTCAGCTGGGTGTAGCAACAATATTTGTCAACGGAGCTTGCTCTCTGAGTAACCGGTGTGTATTTCGCCACAGTTGCGAGACTAACGCAGAGGGTGAAGCCGGCCGGTTTTATTTCGTTGACTCGATTGTCCGGCCGCGGGCTACAGAACGGTGGTTCCGTGCTCGAGCCGCTACACCTTGATCAAGCTGCCGGCACGCACCTCCGCCAACCGGTGCGGTGGAGAGCGAGCGAAATAGAGAGAGAGAGAGAGAGAGAGAGAGAGAGAGAGAGAGAGAGAAGAGCAGGATTACGGTGAAATAAATTGTCCTCGAGATTCCGCCGTTCGTCCGGTAGGTACGTCTATCCATCCGGCCAGCCATTTCGAGGCTCGTGTCCCCGGTGTGTGCCCTCGCGCAGCGTCTCCAGGATAACACCGGCCCCTCTTTATCGCTCCGATCCCATTACTCCGGCGTGGAAACCCTGCCCGCTTTATTGTCGTTTTACGCGTTCCCGCGGAGCAAAGCCTGGCCCGATTCGAACGATTCGCACTGGTTCGCAAGCGTTCGCAAACGTTCGCCAGGCTCGCGAGTGTCCCACGGTCCTCGTTCGCGAACCTCTATCGCCACTCGATATCTACCGGACTGATAAACGCGACGCAACGCGACGCGACGCGCCGTGTCCGAACAAACCCGCGCCAGTCTCGTCGAATGGCTGAACGAAAACTATGATTAACCCTTTGATTACCGACCGTCCGCAAAGACAAAAGGGAATAAAATCGGGGACACAGAGCGGTTTCGAGATGCAAACTGTGAAACGCTGTTCTGCCAAGATATAACACGGTTTCACTGCCAAATACAGGCCGCGCTGTTCGACGTTTAACATGCAATTTACTTTGGGCGCTAGAGATCGTTCCAGAAAGAAGTTATTCTGAAATTTTCTACGATAATAATCATTAATAAAAAGTTGATTGCTGTTGAAATTTAAGATAATTTACACAAAACATAAAGACAAAAATTCGAAAAACAAAAGGATTAAAAAATATCGATTTTTATACTTTTCGGTTACAAATAACAGTTATTAGCGTCCAAAAAATTGGATCCTCCTCGATAACCGTTATCGATAAAGAAACACCGTTTCGATTGCTCAAAGCAGTTATCGATGAGAGAAGTTCATTTCGATCGCTCATAACAGTTATCAATAAGAGAAGTTCATTTCGATCACTCATAACAGTTATCAAGGAGAGAAATTTATTTTTATCGTTGATAATAGTTATCAATGATCGAATTTCTTTTCACTTGCTTATTTAATTACTGAGCTGTCTACTCCTTTTCGGATGGAGTAAGTCTGAGAACTTCATTGAGAAGGTTTCGTACAACAAGACGAATCAACAGATCATAAGAACAACACAAAATCTGAAAAAAATTTTTCAAAATTTTTTCAACTGGGAAAATCACAGAAATATAGACTCCCATATTTATCAAAAGTAGCGTGCATAATTCACGCTCTGCCCACAACTCAATTTAGCTTTGAACGAACTTTTTCTGCTCTAAAATTAATGTTAGATGATTTGCAGTGTAATTTGTCAGGAGAAAATTTGGAAAGACTCACGTTTGTCACATTAAATTTTGATTGTAGCAATTAATTTTATGAATCAAAAATTTATTAAATAATTGATTGTCTACCATTTGAAAGTTGTACTATTTAATAATAACTATTACAAATTTCCTTCATCAATAACTGTTATGAACGATCGAAATAAATTTCTCTCATCGACAACTGTTATGAGCGACCGAAATAAACTTCTCCCATCGACAACTGTTAATAACGATCGAAATCAATTTCTCTCATTGATAACTGTTGTAAGTGATCGAAATGAATTTCTCTCAACGATAACATTTACCAACAAGAGAAAAAATTTTCGGTTATTTATAATCCTTTTTTGTAACCAATACGATTTTAGTCGATGAAATACTTGTTATTCCATGACTTTTTTCTTTTTGGTTATAACAGTTACGGTCCCTGACCAAAAGAGATCACAAGACATTTTATGGTGGTCGCAGCTCTTTTCTTGGTGCATATTGTGCTGCAGGGGCGGCAAGGTGACCATTGTTTTCTTTTGTTATAGAGAACTGTGTGTTTTTAGTTAGGTGTCCAGTTCGTTCAATGAGAAACATGTTGCACTATACTATGATCTTCGAAGTTCGCTCAACGTCATCCCAGGTTTTCTCCTAGACAATCGATCAAATTTTTCAGAAAAATGTCTCTGGGGAGTTAAACAAATTTTTCCCGCCTCTGAAACTACAATGGGCTGGAAGATTAAAGTCTCCGCAATTAAGTCTCACAATTAATCTAGTTTTGTCCATCTACGATTTTTCGTTACCGTTCGTATCGCAGTATGAAGTAAACGTGTGCAGCAGATATCGCGAAGACTTTTCGTCATACGTGTCTCCCGGAGCACCCGGTACGTCTAATTCGTTTCCGCGTCGCTATGGCGTGCAACAACGACACATTATTATCGAGGCTATTGCTGGAATCGGAGAAAAGAAGCCGTTGCTAGGACAGCAGCATCGTCGGAAGCTTTGACGTATGCGCACTTTTGCCGTCTGTGTCTCCGTCGTCGTCTGTTTCACGTAATTACACGCTCGACGGGCCTCAGGAATCGCATCGCTCGTTACAAGCTGACCGAAAGCGAGTCGTTCGCTCCCGCCTAGCTAGAAGACGACGCGCTTTCAACTCGGCGGGGGCTGAATAAAAAGCATTTAAACGCGGGAGGGAGAAGAAGATGCATCTTTGTGTCGCCCATTTTCGCGGCAACGAGCTCGGCCGTTTAGTTTTCCGCTCGAACTCGAACGGTATCGCGGAGCGGAGCCGAAAGGGCCAACGGCGGCGGGATTTTCCGGGCGAAAAACGCGACTCAATGAGAGAGAACCAGGTCTCTCTCTCTCTCTCTCTCTCTCTCTCTGTCTATGTTCACGTTGGTTCTCTCGCGCCAATTAATTTCTTTTAACTTGAATCGCGGATAAATCGGTTTTACGATTCCGAAAGGAGAGAAGAGAGGCCTCGCTACGGGAACCAGTTCGAGAGGACGACGCGCTCGAACGGAACGCTAAAGACGCACAAAAGGATTCGCGCGTGGATACGCGAGGCGCGAGCTGCGAATCGCGCACGCCTCCTCGTTCTTCTGCACGGGGAACTGCCGTTCGACAAAAGAGTACCTGCAGCTCATTCAGTCACCGGGAAACGCCGAGCCGAGGCACGTTTCACAACTACCGCGCCCTTGTTCCCACCTAACTAACGGAACCAACTGCGCGACGAGCACACCGTCGAGCACATGTTCCTCGCACAGAGACCCCCGAGCTTCAAAGCGCCGTAAAATCGTAACCATAAATCGCACGTGGGCGAAATTTGATTGCTTGCTAAGAGGAGACTTTGAACTTTATATATCAATTGCAGCTCTAGCGGCGGGAAAAATGTTCTCCATCAGAAACACCGATATGCTTCCTAACACAAACACTCCCAAGCGTCAAAGTCTGATGAAATGGTAACGAAAAATCACAGGTGGACGAGGCTTGATTCGTTGCATGGAGGAGACTTCAATCTTTACTTTCGAGAGTCAAATTCGTCAGTGTTTTATTTTGCACGAAAGGAATAACACTCAATATATGATATACGATTTCTTATATGATTATATATGACTTCTCAATATATGTCGCCGAAGCCTGGATGATAAACGTTGCGGAATTATCCCCACTACCGCGGGGTATACCTCGTGAGGGGCCACGAAGCTCAAGAGGTAATCACTCGATTAAATTCTTTTTGATTCCAGCCCACTCGGGAATTCGGGGTAACGAGAGGGCTGATGCCCTAGCTAAAGAAGCTTCTGTTGCCAGTTCTTTGAAAATCTCTAAGATTCCATATACTGACCTATCCGAAACTTTGAAGAAGGATGCGATTTTAAATACAGTTAAAATAATAAAAGATCAAGGGCTACATAAGGGTAAAGCTTATTTTCAACGATACTACAAAGATGTTCGTACACCTTGGTTTGGGCATAAAAAGCTAACCCGTCAATGCATTGTTTCAGTTAATAGATGCAGGGCGGACCATTATCATTTGGCTGCTTCACTTGCTCGCATTGGCATTATCGATAACCCTAAATGTAAATGTAACCAAGAGCAAGAAACGCTTAACCATGTTCTATGGCAGTGTGACCTGTATAACGATCAGAGGATAAAACTTATCCAAAATCTTTCTAAAGCAGGTTTCCAATTGCCATTGGACATAGGTTGCTTAATAGCTGATCCTAATATTAATGCGTGCGTCTATATAATAGCCTTTTTAAATACATGTAACCTACGTGCCTAAGAATTTTTGTTTCTTTTTATATCGTTGCTATCGTTTTCGTTATACCATACATTGTACTATGTAATACTCTGTATTAAACATTACGTAACAATAAATCTCATAAGAGATTTCCCAAAAAAAAAAAAAAAAGAAAAGCTCAAGAGGCCTCGGACGCTCAGTGTAAACATAACACTACGCTGGCAAGACCCGTGTTGTTGACATATATCGAGAATTCACTGTAACTCGCGACAGGTTTACTCTCAAATGAACACGCACCCTAACACCAGTGGAAAAAGTTTCATGAACTCTTGAGAAACGATCTTCCTATAATAAATTTGTATAACTGTTCGGAGGAACACCATGCTTGCCTCGTCACCGGTTTGTCCAAGTGTAAAAAAGATTCTCGATAAAAAGCAACTCAGGAGGGGGAAAGTAGGAGCTTGATGTTTCAGAGCGAGCATAGGTAGGTTATTCTACGATTTTTTGTCACAAACTTACACCGACGCAAACATGAACGATCTTCGACACAAGATTCAGCGACCGTTTCACTGCAGATCGTACATAATTGGCTCGATAAAAGTTGTGCAGTAATAACAGCGACACAGTGCCGAGGATAGCACGAGTAATTGGTAGGCGCGACGAAGGGAACGTTATCGGTGAAATCCAAAGGATTACGAGCGAGGTCCGTGCGCGTTTTTGTTTTAAATACACCGGAGCCTGTTTGAGAGAAAACAAGGGATCGGGGTGGAGGGTGGAGGGGTTGATAATGAATTCTAACGACGGTAAATGAGCACCGACGTTTCGCCGTGTTGCTCGACGGAACGGAAAGTTCGACGAGCGTGTGCTCACTCGTCTATTTACCGGTTCGTTTGACCCGCGGGCGAACAATTTCCATCGATTGCGAGCGGGACGAGGCGGAGCGAGACGAGGCGAGGCGAGGCGAGGCGAGGTGACACACGTTGTGTCGCGAGGAAGCGTGAGTGGGAGGAAGGGAAACAAACGGTAGAAGAGAATGAGCAAAAAGTAGGAGAAGAAGGAGAGGAAGAAGGACGGTGGGCCGATCGTCGGAAGCATCGAACGAGTCCGCGGGCCAATAAAGAGAGCCCGGTCGGGCCGAGTCGGACGTCCGAGGAGTCGTTATCTTATCCTGGCGCAGCTGTCCGAGCGGCTAGGCAGTTAGCTCGTATCTGCCGTCACGCCACCAGACTAAATTCCCCCTTACATACTTATCGCGAATTAAACCGCTCCTCGAAAGGAGGCCGGAGACACGGAAAGGTAACGACCGTCGGGCATTATCGCGTTCGGATGATTTTCACGCGACCGCGCAACCGTCACTCGACATTAACGTTTCCATTATGGGCGAACGACGACTCCAAGCAGCTCGCCAACAACCTAACTCGTCGGACCACCGACCGATCCGCGACCATAACTGCCGGGTCACCCTACAGCCGTCGTTACCCCGTCGTATTCACAAACTTTGACGGCCACCACGGATTTTGTCCTTGAACGGCGACAGACGCGAGATTTCATTATCCACTCATTTTCACGTTTTTTTTTTGTGGGAGATATTCAATTATTAGTCTATCTGTTATTCTATTTCAACGCGAAGTTTCATTCTGATCGGCTCGTTACCGCGTTTACTCTACCTCGGAAAAAGTGTAGACCAAGCAAAGAAGCTATTAAACTATTCATCTACCTGTAATTTTATTTCGAAGCGAGTTCTCCTTCTCGGCTCGTTGCCATATTGCTCCGGAGAAACGATTGAGCCATTCATCTATCACGAAACTTTATTTCAATGTGTTTGTTTTCCGATCGAAGTTAAGCATCTTAAATTGTGTTGCTTCTTGCGGCAAGAAAATTATTTCAGGGGAAATCAGCGTCCGATTCGAGCGGGAGAAGTAAATACTGCTGCGAACAGCAAATTTGTTTTGGAACCCCCCCTCCCCCCAGTCAAATAAGTTTTCCCTCATTCTGAATTTTACCGACCGAACGGTTTAGTTTCGCGTTTCCATGTTTAAAAACAATTTCTGGCTGTTCAGTCAATTTTTATAACGTAGAAATATAGCCCGTGTTATTCGATAACATTCTGCCGTGTATCGTTTTGGTTTCAATATTTTTTTTTCACACAATACGCCCGAAGTAGAAATTTGTACTGCACCTAATATACCTTTGGAGTATTGTAAAGCCGGCGCGTTATTCGTTCAAAGCGGAATAAAACTGTGGCAAAAAATCGTACAACAGTTTTTAAGCAGTCGTCGTAAAGAGGAGACTGCAATCTTCAAATCCTTGGCGATTTCAGTCGCGAGACAAATGTTTCCACCTCCGTGGAAATATTTACAATTACAATTCACGGAAAGCAGGAGCATCCTTGTTTACCCACCTGTTACATGACGCGTAAATGTTGTTCGAACAATGCACCGAGGCTTCACGGGTTACAATGCGCATTGGAGGATCGTTATACGATTTTTGACAACAGTTTAAACGTCGACAATTTTCCATCGAACGTTTAGCGATCCATCGGGCGTAAACAGCGTTCGAGAAATTGACACGCGTCAAAAATCACAGGGCAGCGACGCTGACAATTGCAGCCGATCTCGACTATAATAGAAACAAAAAACCCGTTTAACAGTCGAACTACCCTATTTCCTTTGCTGCTATGCTTCTGTAATAAATAAATTAATAAACTCCGTGCTGAGGGATTCAATTTCGACTGTAAATTCCAATGAAGAGACACTCAAATAGACGTCTCAAGGTACGCATAGGTTGCATGAGGTTGGCCAAAGAAGGATTCGTGACAAAACTAATTATGCGAGCAGAAGACATTAGAAGAATTTATAAGTGGTACTCAGGTCCCCTGTTTCTGGACTGGAACATTTTTGCGAGATTGAAAAGGCATTGAAAGAGTTCGCAAGTGGTGTTCTCCCGTTTCTGGAGATTGACTAGAACATTTTTACTTTGCGAGAAGATCCGCAGTTTAGCGAGGACTGCGGTGGAAGGGTTCGCGTGGATAGCGACACGGGGATAGAAGAAGGAGAAGAGAAGAGAGAACCGGGAGTTCTCGCGCCGCCGTAGGCAGAAAGCAGAAAGCAGAAAGCAGAAGGTAGAAGGCGAGTTTGCCGGAGAACAGACTTGGAGTGGCTATTCAAAGTCGAACCGGCGCGGCGTGCAATTAATTCCTGAGCGAGGGGAAATCGAGTCGTGGCCGCCGAGAGGGCGCACTCGTGACCCGCGTCACGACCGTTCGATCAAAAGCCGAGTAGTCGAGACTCGAACTCGCTTATCTCGATTAACGATGCCGCGGGCGCTCTAATTCAACGGACGATTCCGCTACGTACACCGGAAGCGACGTTATTGTCGTAGTTCCGGGTGGGGGGAGGGGAGGTCCCGTTTTCGACTGGCCGGCGACGACGACGCCTCGCGCCACTCCGCCGCGACGCCGAAACGAGAGACGGCTAGAATCCGACGATTCTATGCGCGAGTTATCGATTCACCGCAACTCGCGATTCGTTCCGAAATCGAGTTAACCCTCGTTAATGGACGGCCCTCGGCTCTGCGGCCAACGCTCCATCTGCCAAACAATTAAATCATTTTCGTGCTCGGATCGCGTCGCAAAATCTCACGAAGAAACCCGGGACTTCTCGACGTTTGATGGACACGGGACCACGACAGTGGTTCAAATTAATTTAGGTCGCGGAAAGTGCGCATTGGTAGGACATTGCTGTTCCTCGCGATTAGCTGCATTACCGTAGCATCGTACCGTTGCTTCTGTGAACCTGACAAATATCGTGTTTGACACTTTAACGACAGTAGATTGGGACCACGTGGTGTCAGACTAATTTGCCCCTGCAACAAAATTATAGGATAATAAGAGATAATTTCTTCAGTTTGAGCATTCCATTCGTCAAGGTTCACAAAATTAGTCACAGCTTCTGCGAGTTCATTTTTGCAATTTTGCCTGCATAGACACCACCGATGTCACCGTTGACAGACTACAGGATCGTCAAATTCAATTGCAGCGGTGTTAAGATTCGTGACAACAATCGCAGGAAGTTTCTTCTGGTTTATTTGTCCAATTGCTGCGAGGACAGTCGCAGATTTAGCTTCGTGGACCCAATCGATGCGTCTTTCGACAGACAAATTGATTGATAGTCTACAGGTTTTTCCACGGCGTCAAGTTCGATCGCAGCCGCGTTAAACTTCGCAAAAATGGATCACGCAAAACTCTGTGCGATTCTCGCAACTGCATTGAGGACAGTCGCAGATTTACCTTCGTGGACAATAGCGACTTTTAACAGCCGATTGACAGATTACAGGATCTGCAAGGCGTGGAATAGTAGCAGCGTTAAGGGTCGTAAAGCACCGGATCAAATTCTATTCAATCCGATTTTCCAACCCCTTCGGGAACTGTTCGCGATTTTCCTCCGCGATGCCGATCGCCATCTTTACGGCGGGATCAACGGAGTCGTCGAGTTTCGCCGGCAAACATTTCACAGTGGCTCGAACCTCGCTATTAAAAATGCGATAACGGATTTCCTGCCGCGGCGCCACCGATTTCGATTAAAAAGTCCTCGCACGTTTGCGTAATTCGAGCCAGCGCGGCGCGCGGCCGGCACCGACACGCCGGGCATTTCCAAGTCCATTAAGATCCTGGCCCGGGGTAATTAGGAGGACAATGCATCCTGGCCCGTGAGTGGCGGATTAAGCCGGGCGACCGTGCAAGAGATTAACCGCGGGGAACGTTTCTTTCTGGCAGAGTAACTTACAAGCCGGCCACGTACGCGAAACGTCCGAGATCGCGTTCCAACGTTGGGAAAAGTCGTCGCGGCGAAATTACGCTCGCGCGAACCGCGATACGCGCGGCACGCGTCGCCTCGCTCTGCCTCGCTCTGCCTCACTCTGCCCCGGCCCGCGGGCATTTAAAAGTCACGGCCTCGCGAGGGAATCTACGAAAAAAACCTGTGTGTATGTGTCCCGCGGCACAGAGCGAAGAGAGAGAGAGAGAGAGAGAGAGAGAGAGAGAAGGGGAGGGAGAGCAAGAACCAGTTAGGGAAAACTCGGGGCCGACAGTGGACCGAGCCGGGGCCGAGTGTTCGCGTAATACTGCATTACGGACAGCGTATATTACGACTCAGAGGAAGCCCGCTCCGGGCCAGCCTCCGCGGGGTAGCCGTCGTCGTTCTTCTTCCGGCGAACCCGCTCGTGAAATATCGCCCGCGTTTAATTAAACGCCCACGCGGAACCCTTTCGAACCATTGCGAACGGGTGAAAAGCTACCCTTGCACCCACGCGTTCGCCCCGCTGTTGGTTCAGCTCTCGCGTGCTCGCGATTATGACCACTTCATAAACACCTCCGTTCAGAATGGATCTAGGTCCGGTTTTACCCCTCCATCTTACGGTCTTTTTATTTCGATTTCTGCAGGCGTTTAGACTTAACTCGGGTATTTCTTCCAAGTGGAATAAGCTGTACAGACAATTTTTCTAGATACGTTGTTCCTTTACTGTTCCTGCATTCCTGAATTCATCAGACTTTTTACTGGTTCATTCTGACGATCATTTATCAATTTTTTAAAGCGTACTTTCGAATATACTACTCCGGGATATGTCCGACCAACTCCTAGATTTCGAACGAATGTTTCAGGCTTTTTCCTCTGGCTCCAAACAGATCCTTTAACAGTCTCCTAACTTTCGAGTCCATCCGTCTAGCTCACCGCTGCGTCCGTCCTCTTCCAATCCTAGAACAAATAACCGAACAACAAGTGATGAATGAAATTCATAAAAGTTAGCCAATAAACTACCGAAGGATAAATCTCCGGCAACCAAATATCCGAACCAACGGGACCATCTCTTGTTTGAAAGGGAGTCTAAAATAAACGACAGACACCTGGACTCATCGAGCAGAGAAAGGAACCAATCGAACCGCGTCCCAACAAAAGAACAGAGCACAAAACCGACCGATCTTACCGGCGTTCGGCGGATAACAATGGCGACGCCGTTACCGGAATCTCGACGAAAAGTTATAGTTTTATTCCGGGACAATTATTGGCTCTCGCGCTGCTGTGGCTGCTGCTGCTTGCACGCTGGTACAAAAGCATGTCCGGATCGATTCGGAAAGCCATCGTACGTTTCTCTCCACGGAATGGTTCGCGTCTGTTCTGGATCGGGGGGCGGGGTGGGGATAAGGGGTACACAGGGAGGTTAAACGGCGACGTTCGAATCGGATAATTGCATCTCGATGCGTTTTCCATGGTTATTGGTCGACGACGTTGACCCAGAAGGGATCGAGAGAGAGAGAGAGAGAGAGAGAGAGAAGGCCGTGGCGCGCGCGACTCCGCTTCGACTTTCGTCGGAAACGAGGAAGGGAGAGGACGGCAAGGAGAACGATCACAAAGGACGGTACAATGGAGTTTGCGGAGCATTGTTTGAGCATCTAGCACGATCCATCCACTCGCGGTTTTCACCCCCTCTCGATCGTTCGATCGTACTCACGCCTGGTCCTCCCACGGACTTTTCAAGCTTTTCTTCGAGCGGTTCGATCCCCGAAGGTCGCGAAATTTTATCGTCGAAATATACCGAGGCGAGGAAACCACACACACACAGAGAAAGAGAGAGAGAGAGAGAGAAGGCTGTTTTTTTAATGCCTCCATTGTGCCTGGCCGAGTAGGTCAAGCGTTGGTCGAATTCGAACGAAAGAGGCTTTCGCCCGGCCCGGTTCGTGCGAGCTACCAACGAAAAACAAACCGGTCCTCCTTCGGTCACGATTTTCGCTCGTGAGAGGGCAACAAGACCTGCGGGTTAGAGCATGTCTGCATTTAATCCCTTCGCCTTTCCCGAAGAGATACAGTGATTTCTCAATATATGGCGTCAAGGCCTGGATGATAAACGTCGCGAAATTATCCCCACTACTGCGTGGTATACCCAGTGAGGGGTCACGAGGCTCGAGAGGCGTGTAAACATAACACGGCTCGGATTATGTCTTCTAGACGATACACGACGCTGACGAGACCTGTGTTGATGACAAATATCGATAATTCACTGTACCTCCCGCTCCGATCTCGTTGTTTTAGGTTCTCTTGCAATCGATGCAAACGATTTTTATTTTGCATAAAGATCCGCAAGTAAGTGATCCTTTAATTTAGCACGCCAGTATATGTAAAAAAAATGTATTCGCAAAGATTTGAATGTAGCTATGAAAAAGCATTCGCCTCGCGAGTGTTCAATTTATTTAGACATTATTTTCGCAGGAAGTGCCCGCCCAATTTCGCTAATTGTCCGCGAACAAATCTAGAAACCGGCGATTCGACCGACAAAGGGGGGTTTAGTGCTCGAGTATCTTAAGAAAGCGGCTCGACGACATCTAGAAAACATGTTTCTTCTTTCTGTTTCAGTCGCGGGCCTGAAGCTGGAGCGCTTAGACGTGCCGGCGTACACTCTCCGTGGCAAGAACGCGCTCCTCCAGTGCAGGTAAGAGTGCACTCGAGAACCGGCTGCACTTCGCCGATATTCCGCGAGGTTGTCCGTCGCGAGTCCTCTTTCGCTTCTTCGGAATCGATCCGTGTAGCTCCTCGGGTCCGCTGTGCGCGCCGCCAGTTGCAAATCGTATGGTCGTCGTCGTCGTCGTCGTTGCTCTAATAAAATTACGACGGGCAAACTGGTTCGCCTTACCGCGATGCCAGTAACTAGTTATTTACAGAATCGGTAAACGGAGCAGAGAGAGGGAGAGAGAGAGAGAGAGAGAGAAGAACTCTCGTAAAGACATAGGTAAAGGCACCGGCCAATAACGTATCGGGTTTTCGCGGCGGCCGCCACGGTAAATAAAATTAAAAATAAGAGATGATACACAGGACGGACCGGGGGAGTATCTCTCTCGAGCGGAGAGACCGTTTATTTATTTATACTCGCGATATCGTCGGCCGCAATCCGGAGTTTTCTCTGGAACGTGGGTTTTCTCGGGGCCGAAAAGAGACGATTCACGGGACCATTCCGTGGACCAAACTCGATCCTCCGAAGCTGAACTGCCTGGGCTCCCTCGAGATCTCTTCGGAACTCCGCGTTTCTTCTCCCCTCCTCTTTCTCCGTTTTTCTATCTTTCTCCTGGTTGCTCTTTATCGGGTCTCTCGCGGGCCGGCCCAGAGAAAAACCACGAATAAGAAAAACCGAAATTCCTCGAGAAAGGACGGCGTCGGGGGTGCTGTCGTCGCTGCGCGTCATCGATTCGCGAAAAACTGTCGCTATTGTTCGGCCACCGCTTCCTAAAACCTCGTCAAATGTTTGTTTCTCCCGTTCGTCGTTTTCTGCGTTTTTTTTTTTTGTGTGTGTGTGTTTCTTCAAGTAGAATCTCTTCCGTCGCCCGGTAACTCTTTGTTTCTCGGAAGTAAATTCTCTGATGGGTATTTACTCTCTCAGTCCCATTTGTTCCAATTTATTAAAAAATCCCGCGATATTTCTCCGGAGAAGTAGTTAGCCTGTAATCAGCGCGATAGAATAAGGAAAATTTATGATTGTTCGCCGACTTTGGCTACTTATTCTCCGCTGGAATCCCTTGGTGATGCTGTAAAGCCAAGCTGCATCTATTCTCTGTTTAAATGAACGGTTTATGCATCGATTGCTACGGGTTACTCGATAGATACTTCGTTCCTCCATTAATAATTTTAATAAACGGTGTATCGGTGTTCTGTGATTGACACTTTAGTGTTCCTACTGTTCTGAATTGTATCTATTAATTTTATGCATTTATGATAGAAATGCGTGGGTGGAATTTTCAATAAAATGCAATAGAATAATTATTAAAGAAAGGCACTTGCGTTTAGCACCCGTTGCTTGTAGTTTTGCAGAAAATTGGAATAAAAATCCGCAGTCTAGTCATTATATACGTACGTACATCAATAAATGTTTTATTTTCAATTAAATGAAATAGAATAAAGTAATTATTAAAGAAAGAAAGACACTTGCGTTTAGCTCCCGTTGCTTGTAGTTTTGCAGAAAATTGGCATAAAAATCCGCAGTTTAATCATTATACACGTACGTATATCAAAAAGTAAGTTTCGCAAGCAAATGTTAAAGGTATCGCGCTCTAGTAAAGGGGTTTAAGCGAAGCTAAGCCAGTTGGTTACTCGAAGCGAAGATTAAAGTAATACTGCATATGCTCCACTAACGGAATAAGTGCTTTTCTGTTGTGCATTAAAGGATTATTACAAGACTGCGTATTTACGGAGTGTGCGAAACATAAAACGGGGGATACATCGTAAGAATCTCAGGACCCCGTTACTTCTCGGTGAAATTCTCAAAAGAACAGCTACAAATCCTGTCTGTTACTCCAGCTTCTCACGATTGCCTCGAGAAATTCCGGGTTCGCATAAAGATGGTCAAATTTTTCGCGCACGTTTTAAGCAATAAGCCAAGCCAATGATATCACGATGTTTATGCGCAAGTAAGGAGCTGTATGGTCGATTAGCAGATTGTTTCAAGCACGGTAATAGAATAGATTCGGGCGAAGTTTCTAATAACAGTCCCCGCGAGGAAGCGAACGGACGCGCGATAATTCCGTCGATAAACCCTTCCTGATGGGAGCCCTGTACACCTACAATCGCAGTGTTCGAGTCCCTAGGATCCCTTTGGTCCAAGGGACGTCGCCTGGAGCCAGGTCTCCCTGACACTCGGCGCGAACATTTTCGACGATCCAGCAAATTAACCCGCCGGAAATCGCTCGGCTATTGACCGATCCCGGTCTCTCCCTCCCCCTCTTTATCTTTCTCTGTCTCTCTCTCGCTTTCTCTCTCTACAACCCGACATCCAGCAATTTTGTCCACTGATGCCTAGACGTTTATGTCCGATAAGAATTTTAGATAGTTAATAAAACACGCAGTTTCATCGAATTTTACTACCCGACGGTGTTCACGCGACGAACCACACACATATACACAAACACGTCATTTTTCCACGTTTATGGTTTGGCTAAAAATATGTGACACCTATTCTTTTTTATTAACGGATACGTGCTGGGGTGAAATTACCCCTCGAAGTGGGAGTTCCGAAAAATTTCACGGTGAATGGTAGACATAGAAAAAGAACGATAAAAATGATAATTAATTGGATTTTTGCAGGAAATGATGCCCCAACAGACATGAATTGTTTATTTCTTTATTTCTAGGAAGAAATTGTAGCGATACACTCGTCACTCCGACGACTCATTCTTAACCCCCCTACACTACCTGGCACTTAATTTGTTTCTATTCGTGTGGCATACAAAATCATATTTTCACGTTTCACCTACCCGTTTTCGTCATAAACGCATCAAATCCCCAGTCTCGCGGTACCAGTCGATCGAAAGATTGCTCGTAAACGAGCACTGGATTGCGCAAAACGTCGAAACGCATTCGCAAAGTGATACCGATTTCCGTGGGAGTTTTTCGAAAAATCGAGCACCGTGCTGCGTCCCGCCGGTAATTGCGCGAGTCCGGGTCCGCTTTGAATCGGAGCGTCTTCCGGCAGGAAACGAGCCGGCTCCGTCGGCGTCGTATCGACGAGATGGTCAGATATATATCGAAGGTCGGCGTCGTCGTTCGGGGAACCTCGAAAACCGCCTCGAGGATCCTCCGGCGCGGGATCTTTAAGTCGCCGGCCGTGGGAGCATGTTAATTAAAACGTAATGAAATTATGGCGCAACGTCGCGCGTCCTACAATTACGGCTGGCCGGAATATGCATTCTAATTAGTGGTGCGCGCTGGCTCAACGACTTTTCACGTAGAAAAATAAGGTCGACCGGCGCGGGCACGCGCGCTAGAGGGTGCTTCGTGTCCCCGAGAAAGAGGAAAAGAAAGAGAGAGAGAGAAAGAGAGAGAGAGAGAGAGAAACAAGAAAAGCGGTTCCGCGGATCGGTTCGAAACGCGCGCGCCGAGGAAAACGACGATCTAGCTGGGGGGATCGAGGGGAAGCGAACGCGGTCGGATCGAACGGTGGTCCGTCCATGCGAGACCAACGGAAAGCACCGGAAACCGGTCTGCCACCTTCCATTTCCACGTATCGCGAGCTCAAAGCGGCAGTATGCTCGCCACGTAACGTCGTAAACGAGAAGTCGAAGAGCGCGCGAAGCGCCAGCAAATTGGAGTGTGTGCACTTTCTCGATACCTCGAGGAGCGCCGCGTCGAAAGAGGAGCAGCCGCTCGAGCCCCGCCGTCTTTTCCCACCTTTCAATCGACACTGCCGTTCGTACGTACGATACGTTCGTTTCCCTCGTCGATTCGCGTTTCCCTGCCCTTCCTTTCCTCGAGGCGTGGAAACGCGAGCCCGCTGCTTGCTTCCTCTGCGCTTCTCGTCGCTTCCCATTTGACCCGTCGTCGACGCCGACGGACCAACTAGGCGCGATGTATGCTGCCGCCAACATGATCGCCTATGCTCTTTTATTCCTCGACCTTGTCCGCTAGTTATTCCTCCTGATTTAGTTGTAGTTCTTGCCTGTGGGTTGTCAATTAATATTCCAATGCGTGTACTTTTACACTGATACACGTACAGTCAATTTTCCATATGTGTCGGCAAGGCCTGGATGATAAACGTCGCGGAATTATCCCCACCGGACGCCGAGGAGGGTAAACATAACACGGCTCGGGTATGTCTCCTGGACGATACTTGACGCTGGCAACACCCGTGTTGTTGACATATATCGAGAATTCAATGTATATCGAAATATACGCTTTATATTTTTATACATTTATAAGTTTAAATTACCAATTTCTCTGACGAACGTACCCGCCAATCTAGTATCCACTGATTGCAGGCTGATGATATTACGCGCGATTCTATATGTTATATTCGCGATTATATTCTTTACAAAGTATATTCCAAAGACAAAGAAATTTACGCCACGGGTAAATTGGATAGCCGAGTTAAATAACCTGATGACAACATCACGAGGTGCATAGCGGAGGCATTCGAATGCAGGAGGGTGCTCTCTCGAGTATCCCTTCGGGTCGCATTGATATTCATTCCATTGATACGGTGCGGTGGCAAGATGAATAGTTAAATTTGCAAATTCTTTTATTGGGAATAAACAAAGGCGTTTCTGCACATTCAGCCGGGGCTCGATAAAACGATGTGCGCGGTGAATACTATTGTTGGCATTTATTGCTGTGTGTACAATGCACGAAGGAAACGTGACGAATTGAGGCAGGGTGTAATCTAGATACATTTGTAACGGAACGAAGACAGGGAATGAAGAAACAGAGATAAAGCAATAGTCTCGTAATTAGACAGCGTGTTTTATTTATGGTAGTAAAGGAAGCCTATTGAAATAATTAAAGAAACACATGTCTGTCCTCCTGTCATTTGCAATTGAGCCAGATCATTTTTATTTTGTCCACTCGTAGTCATTCGGCAATGTGTAACAGGAAACGATGAAAACGTGTCGAATCGAGGCAGGGGACATCTACAATTGCAACAAAACGAGTACAGCGGACGAGGAAGGTATCGGGGACGAAGAAGCGCGGAGAAGGTAGCATGATCGTCCCATAATCATTCGGCAAAGTTCGCCCGACGGGATGCAACACGGTTCGCGGGAAAGAATTTCTCTCTGCAGGTTTTCTCGGCTAAATGAATTATCTGAACCCATCGGCGAGACCGCGTGGTGCCGAGAAACAGACAGGTGTGTTCCTTTTGCAGCGGGGTAAAAGTCAACCGTGGGATAAAGCGAGACGCCTCGGATGCGTGTAACGAGACAGAGACGCTAACGAAACTTAAACTTCCCGTGCCACCGTGTAACGCGCGAGCAACAGGAAAAATTTAGTGGAAAGGAAGAAAGCAGAAGAAGAGGAAGGGAACAGTTGGGAAAGTGTCTACCAACAAGGGTAGACGTAGAACGGAAGCAGAGGTGTGTAAGGTAGACGAGCTTACCGCGGTTTATGACGCGGACGAAGCGTTAACACATCGACTGCAGACCGTGCTGTTGCGCCGTACAAATTTCTCGAGATCGAAACGGCGACGATTTCCAAACAGAAACCGAAACCACAAGATTTATCGCGGGTGATATCCCTTCTCGGAAATTCCGTCGCGGTGCGCTCGATATGTCGACCGGAAAAAATTCACTTTTAACGCGGTCAGGGACCCGTGACCCGTTTATGGGTCATGACAATTTCACGTAAGCCCCCGCGTATGCGATCTCTCTCGTAAATTACGGATTTTTGCGCAAACGTCGAATTTTAGGGATTAATTTACACCGACTGGGAAATAAGCAGCAATTTATTCACTCGGTGGGAGCTTCTGACCGACTCACGGCGAAATAAAAACCTCATTAAATTTATCAAACTTGTACCGAATTTGCGGGGAATCGTGTCACAAGCGACTCTCTCTCTCTCTCTCTCTCTCTCTCTCTCTCTCTCTCGTATATGTATATACGATGCCGACAAGCGACCATAATTATCCGGTAAGTGAGGCAGAAGAATTTATGAATACACTGTGAATACTATAGATTGCGCGGATATTTCTGGAACATAAACAGCCCCCCTATTAATTGCAGGAAACGAGAAAGCTAAATGGAAGTTCCATCCTCTTTTTAATCATTATAATTATTTAACGTTTTAATTGGGTGACTCTTCGATTACGAATATTTGCAAGGACGTGGAACAGGATGAATGAGATTGATGTAGGTACAATTTCATCGTAATTAACGGAGGCACGATATATTCAATACCGATGTGGATAGTATGATGCCATCAAGTGAACAAGGTACGCAATGAATTAAAGAGAAAATATAGCGTTTTTCACAGGATATAGTGGAGTTAAATGACGAATTAATTTAATGTCGTCCCCGATTAAGAATTGCAAGATGTATGTTCTCAATATTTTCACTATCTTGCCCGCAGTCTAATCGTTGCGTTATCAAAATCGTTAAGAAATATCTCCCAACGTACTTGTTATAGTCTTCCCTATTTTATATCGCCTATGTTTGCTACAAGAATTAAGGAATTTTCAAAATCAGGATCTACCTGGTCTCCGTATCCTACTCTTCAATTTAAGCTTTCCTCGACGATGCAGAAGACTCCCAATTTGTGAGAAGATCGGTGAGCTTACAAATTCCAGCTAAGGATTCGCAGAACGCGTCGAATAATTGTCAAAGCGTTAATCAACCCGGAACGCGTCGCTTCGAAGAGGAAGCGGAAGACATCAGTGTCGAAACGTCGATTTCCGTTTTCTCGTTTGGTCCGGTTCATTCCGGATGCAGGAGGTTGACTCGGCGATGATCGTTCCGATGGACGGAGGCGTCTCGCGTCTCGGAACGAGGCGCGCGTCGCGGCGTCGCGACGCACCGAAAGAGAGTCATCCGAAGGGGTAACTGGAGGGTGAAAGGGGGAGGGATGAGAAGTTCTTTGACGAGAGAGGTGTCGGTCGAACGTCGGAGCGACGCCAAAGAGACCAGAGACCGTTCCCGGAGCCGGGTATAAATTGCAAATTAGTTTACCGTCCTTCGCGAGCTCCGACTCGTTGGTCTCACCCCTCGTCCTCGCTTCGTCCCACGCTCCTCTAATTTCACCATGGAGATTTCGGCAAATTGGCAGCAAGATTCGAACGGAAAGAGTGTTCCCGAACACGGTCGATCGGCTCAAAGGCGAAACCGAAAGTAGTCCTGCCATTCTGAACTGTTCCGCCTCGAACAATGGTGCTCGCCGAGCCGCCTAACATCTTCGAGACTCTGCGGTGAAAGGGCCATTTCAAAGGAGGACGAACTTTACTCGTACTTAACACTTTGCCTACCCTTGGTCTACGGTCTCGCAAAAATCAATGATTCACTCCTGGCTTTTGATTTTCTTTACGAATTCTTCGGTGGGATTCTCAAGCGTCAACCAAGCGACACGAGTAGGCTATCTTTGTGCAAGATAAAAACTGTTCAAGGTAATTGAGAATGATCTCTCTTTAGGGGGAAACCTTGTGTAAAATGAAATTTTTCGCCATTTTCTTTTTTTGTTTTTTTTTTTTGTTTAAATCGATAGGAAATCTCCTCGGGAACACGATAAAAAAAGTTAGAACGTGATCTGAGATGTTTCAAAATAAAGTGAACATGAAGTACAAGTTTTTGAGGAAGAGGAAGACCTATTCTATGGCCGTGAAATCGCAGATTAGCAAAAAACCGCGGTAAGTTAAAATGAATTAAGATTTTCTCACGATATACAAACACGTAACGTGTTCTTCAGGTTGCTCAAACTTTATGAAACTTGGTATATATTTTCGATAAATAATTGACCACAACATGACGAGCTCCGATTTCTTAATTTTTTATTTAAAACATTGCTATTAACAGAAAGTCATAACACAAAATCCGTTTTTTCTTTCAAAACTTCGCCTTTTGTGTAATTTTGAAAATTGTAATAGAAGAAGAATGTCATGTTGTGCGTACTTTCCATAAACTAACGATTCCATTTTGATTTTTTTGTTTGAGATAATTATTGTGCACTGTACGCTCCACGGCGCATTTCCAGGATGTCATTTTCAAGCCGCCATTGCACAGATTAAAATTTATGAAAAATATTTTTGTTTACATTATAACGTTAATAAATGATACCTCAAATCTTAAATTAATCTACGCATTACATTATTACAAAAAAAAATTCTTGAAGAGCAGGCCATTTACACAAGGTAAAGATGCATTTGTAGGACATTCAATACATTAATTTCTTGGAACATATATTCGGATAAAAGCCACGAAAAAAACCGGCTAAATATATTCTTGTTATTTTTATTAAAGAATGCAAAATAGCCACTGCTAATACTACGAAAACCTAATTCCTAGCGTTAAAGGACAATTGGACTTGGACAATTTTTATTCTGCATAAAAGGATCCGCAGTCTAGATGTAAGAGTCAAAATTGAAGACTGCTTTACTTCCGTTCGATCTTCTCCTAATCGAACGATTCCACAGTGTCCATTCCGTAAGATTAATCACGTATATAATCGAGTAGCATCAAAGATGCATAGCGCCAAGAATAACGTATAATATAAACGTAAGAGGGCACGTCGGGGTTGCGATAAACTATCGAAACGACGACGAGAGCGAAGCATCGAAATATATTCTATCGCTGTATAATAAAAGTGTTTACACTGGAGCAGCGAGCGGAGCTGTGTTTATTAGACGACCAATTTTTATCGTCGCTCTTATAGCTTCCTCCGCAGTTCCAGCGTAAACGTACCCACACCCTAAACGCTGTGTCTGTGCGCTTTTTGGAAGTCATTGATCTTTCGACTATCCTTCAGCTTCTTGTCGATAGGGAACGAATGATCGATCCAAAGGGAGAGATACAAGGCGAAAGAGTAGAGGGGAGAGTAGGTACATGAGATACCTGTTCTATATTTTATGCAAAGTAAATCGTAGTGCAAGCGGTTAATCTAGAAATTATTAAAACAGATAAAAATAAAAGGATCAAAGAAAATAATACGCTGCACGAACATAAATATTGTGAATCTTACAGAGTTTTTGGTTTTATACCTTTTTGAAGGCAAATCCGGCCGATTAGGAAATCGGATATTAACATGCGACGGTGTTACCTTTCAGGGAAATAGAGTTACAGAACTGAGTTATATCATTAATAATATAAGCATGGCGAAACATCAATACCCTCTCCTCCTCCGTTTGGGCTATTTAACTTCAAGCTTCAAGAACGACAGAAAATTTCCGAGGACAGAATGAGTCCAGTACGAAGGGTGCAGGGGTAGGGGGTTCGTAACACTGATATGGTCGATCACCAATATTTTGCCTGGTCGTCATAATTTACATGGCAAAGAGTCCGGACGCAAGTTCGCATCAGAAGGGCGGAATAAAGAACACGCGGAAAGGGGGAAGGGGTTGAAGGCAGTATAGGGGTGATGGTTCCGGGGAAAACAAGGGACAGGAGGGGTACTCCCGTAGGACACGACCCGGCAAATGAGCCGGTGGATGCAAATCAATCCCAGGACGCGGCCCTCCAAATTGTGCACCTACGCTCGAATGCGGCAATCCCTTTTCCAGTAGCTGCAGCTGGGAACTAGGGAGCTGCTACGGCGACGGGAGCGGAGCTCTGGCTGTGTACAGCAGTGTGCGGTATGTGGCAGTGTGGCAGTGGTGGCAACGGCGGTTCTGTGCCCCCTTGCCATCGAGCCAACCCCCACCGATGCCCCCCTGGGTACGTCGATGCGACGATGCAACGATGCAACGATGCAACGATGCAACGATGCGACCACGTCGCTCCGCAATGGTGCAACGATCCTACGCTACCGGCTGAAACAGCCAAGCACCAACCGAACTATGTCGAACCGGCACATGTGTCGTCGCCCGCACGCGCTTACCTTTTGTCGATCCTCCGGCGCACAGATCTCGACCGTTTGCATCCGGCAAGATATTACGGTGCCGTGAAACGTGTTCGATCGAACTCTCGAACGTGCACGTAGACTCACCTATCACGCGTGCTGAACTCTTCGGCGGTGAACGCTCGTCGGACTCTTCGTTTGGACCCTTGGTTGTGCCCTGAGCCGCATCCTGGGATATCTGTTACGCTCCACATTGAACAATACTATGTTACACACCGCTGCACAACGTTACGTTATGGGATTGTTGGTAATCGTATGTTATCGTTAGACCGAGGATCATTATGCGAAACACGAGTTTTCTTTATAAATTGTAATAAATTCGAACCGAATAGAATGTTCCGTCTTTCTTTAACCCCTTAACTTGTACGCTCGAGTTAATCCGAGCGCGCCGAACAGGCCAAACTGTGCACAGTCGAGATAATTCGAGCGGCGTTGTATTTTATGCTGCTATAATTTTTCACGCTCGAATATAATCGAGAATTGAAAATAACAATGTGAAAGCAAAGGAAAAAAATCGTTTTATTGACATTTATCATTTACATGGGATCGTAAGCTATAACACTTATTTGTGCAAGAATAAAATATAACCTTTTTCCATGGAACAAAAGCGCAGTATATAAAAAATTGATTTTTTTGGCCGGTTTTTTCCAAAAAAACTGTGCGTTAAGGGGTTAATAATTTCAATACTTTGAAAATAGTTACCTTCGCCAAATTTTTGAGATTTAGAAAATCTCAACCAAATCTGCTATATCAATTCTTCTTAACCGTTTACGCCCGGAGCCATCGATTCTAGACTCATAATGTCCCCTTAGAGGCGGCATCGGAGTGAAAAGGTTTAATAATGCTGAAATTCAAAGAATTCTGTCTCCCAATGTTGGTAGAAACGGTGCTCAAAGCGTCGAGGAGCACAGGAACCTGGGAACAGTTGGATGATGTAATCCAGGCATCGATAGCAGACTGTAGGACCTGTAAATCGGAGAACTATAGTCCCCGCATTCCTCGGCAATCTGTGGATACAAACCGACACGGATCACGAGTGTGTTCTTTCGGAAAACGATGTCTCAGGATGTTCTTCTTTCGGATGTTCGTTTCAGAATCGCGTGAATCGGGACGCGCACAAAGCGAATCCGAGGAGGCATGTCCGCGAGTTAAAAAGCGATCGAGCGTCTAAACGAGCCGTCGCGGCGCCTCGCGTCGTAGCCGTTGGGAATCGCGCGATGAGCGTGCAGGTTCTCGTCGGTATGAGCTTTAACGTGATTGCCTGCGCCGCTGGCCCGCACGAACGGTCGTGTCCGAGAGAGAGAGGCCGGTCTCTGTCGCGTGACGACAACCTCCCAATGAAGGAAACTACGTACAATTACGGTAATTGATCAACATTCGCGATCAAAGCTTTACGACGACGGCAGGAACGAACGAACCGGGAGGAGGGTGGGGGGGGCGGAAGAGGAAGGGATGGGTTAGGGTGTTCAGATCGGAGTTCCATCAATTTGCTAATCGAGTTCTATCTCCGTTGATCTCGTTCTTAGAAAAACTCGGAGCGAAACCGTCCCGGAGGATTTGCAATTCCGACCGTGCGCCGCGATAGCTCTTTTTTCCTCTGTTATTTTTTTTTTGTCCCCCTGATCCGGAATTCAATGGAAAAGCGTGGACATGGAACGGGTGGAAGCGGAGAGCGAGAGAGAAAGAGGGAGAACGTCAACACGCTCGATTCTGGTGCTGTAACGAAATCGGATCGAGCTGCAGGTCGGTTAATCGGCGATTACTAACTCGATTACTAACTCCGATCGTAGTCCTGGATGGAATCGAGGCGCGCAACAGGCTAGTTCGTTCCGCGCGAACGAGACCGCGGCCCCACTAATCCGCGAGCGACAATTAATATTCGTAAAGTAATTAAACGAGCACGGATAGGCTCGCGTTACGATTATACAGCGAGATCGTTCGGGCTTGTGCCTGTCTCGCTCGACGCCCGTAAACTCGCGTTGCGTCGCATCGCGCGGTGCAACGGTGCAAACGGTGCAAGCGGTGCAAACGGTGCAACTCGGCGCGCGGTGCAGCAGCAGCAGCAGCGTTGAGCTTCTCGGATTTTCATCGGCTCCCCGCACTCGCCCGCACCCTTCTGCTTATCCCTCTGTCTGGTAATAGCTTCGACCGTGCACGCCGAAACGATCTCGTTAATGCGCGCCGACGAAACTCGGCCGACGGAAAATTCGTCGGGTAATTCAGAGAAACGCCGACGCGACTTCAAAACGTCGCCAACGTCGTCGTCGTCGTCGTCGTCGTCGTCGTCATCGTCGTCGTCGTCGTCGATTTTGAGAGACGGGAAACGATTTCGCGCTCGCGCGCTACCTCTCTGCAGTTCCACTGCCTTCCACGCCGACGACGACGACGACGACGACGACGGCGATCGTTTGGATAACAAACCACTCGAACTGCGAGTCACGCTGCGAGAACGCGTTTTCTACCAATTAAATTTTCTTCTCGCCTCCGCCGACGGAACACGATACCGGGTACGATTCAACCTCGCGGAAACTTCTCGCTGTCGGCTTCTCGAATTTGCTGGCGCGCTAACGCCACGCCTCGTTAATCTTCAAACCGGCGTAACTGGGTGCGTTTTGACCCTTACACGGGTGAGTACACCGACGTGTGTCACGTTCAACTTCTTTACGATTGGAAAGTGGAGTGTGCGTTCCTTTTGCTTGCGGAGAGTGTAACCTTTCATGTACGGGGGAAGTAGAAAACTCAAAATGGAGAGGAAAGGGAAAATTGTATAGTTGAATCTCACAAATACCGTCTTCAATTCTTTTTAGAGATAGCGGGACCTCGAATGGCAGCCCTAACTCGACCTAACTTGCCCATTTCCAGCTCCCACGCGATTAAACGTTGCAAACCTTTAAAATTCTATTGTAAGTCCTATATGCATATTTTTTCGGCCATGAATGAGTGTCTTTATTAGCCTAGATTTGTCATATTTTTTATTAATTTTGTCCCAGAAGAAATTGAACAATGTACCAAAGGATTAACAAACCATTAATATCTTTTTCGTTGGAGCTCTTTTAAATCGAAAGGGTACCACTGCAGTTTCCTTCCGGGAACAGAACGATGGCATATTATTCCTAAAATTGAGGATGAAAGAAAATGTGCCATACGAAAGTTGTATTGTTTAATGGAATTCATTTGCTGTTCCCTTTTCATTTTCTGGGGAACCTTGCGGTCATTTTTTTTTCTCACGCGTTCCTCTCCTCTGGTTGTAAATCCATCGACTGCGATCGAAACGGAAAAGCCTTATTGCCGCTTTAATCAACATTGTGGACGCTATTAGCACGTTAAGTGGCGAATATCAACTCCGAAAATTTTCATAAAATCAAATTAATCGAATTAATGGAACCGAAACTGGAAACTTCAAATTTATCATGGTAGTATCAGCACAATCAAAATGAATCTCTGAAGCAAAAATTAATTTCACCCATGTGCGACCAACTTGGCACTTGTCGTGTTACATATAACTCTCACCACCGACATTCAGTTTCATGTTTTATAAATCGAGCACGAATCCGAGAATCGGTTTCTTTCCTAATTTCGCGATCGACGGGTTAAAAATGCTTGGAAATATTGCATTTAACACTCGGATGATCGAGGATCATTTTAACCAAACACTTCAAAGCCATCATCCGTCTATTCGACTGTCGAGATCAATTTACCCTCAAGTCCAGTTGGTGAAAACCTCAATGGAACCGGATAAAATACCTTCGAAAATATGCTCGAAAAAATCAAACTGGACGACTAACTCAGGCTGTACAGGTTGTTCGATTACAGGTGGGAGAAAATTTAAAGATTGGTTCTCCAAGATGATATAAGATGAAAATGAAAAATAACAAAATTACGATTTTGGCTTCACTTTTTAGTTATAATCAATTAAAAATCCGCCTGAAGTGCGACAACCCGACCAACATAGGTGTACGTTGCTTACGTCACAAAGGCGCGCGACAGTCACGTATCAAAGGGGGTTCTCGCTCGCATCCAATGGTTAGGCTTTGACGTCACACACGTTAGCCAATAATTGGGCTAGAACCGAAAATGCGAGCAGAGTGACCCAATCGAATGGTTTACATACCGAATTCTTGCCAGGTGACTTCTTGCGAGGCACGCGGAGTATCTGTCACTCGATAGGTGACTATCACGCGCCTCTATGACGTACGCAACGTACACCTCTGTTGGCCGGGTTGTCGCATTTTAGGCGGATTTTAAATTGCTAATAACAGAAAAATGGAGCCGAAATTGCAATTCTTTTACTCTTCATTGTCGTCTTATATTGTCATGGAGAGCCACCCCTTAAATTTTCTCCCACCTGTAGTCGAACGTCCTGTATATTCTGAGCCGTAGAATCTATGAAGTCTGCGCAAAAGTTCGTGTCCGATTTGATATTAAAATACAAGGAGTCGGTCAGGAATTTTAGCACGGACCTGATACGTTTCTGTAGATTCTGTGGAAACGTGAGAATCGTCGGGCATCCGAGTGTTAAAAGACTAGTCGCGGTCGGGTGTTTGGAAACGGAGGCTGCAGACACACCCGCCGCAAGGAGGTATCGCAGGTGTAATAATAAGCGGTCGCACCGTTTGTTCTCTTGTTCCAGATACGAGCTGGGAACGGACAAGCTTTACTCCATCACCTGGTACAAGGATCACGAGGAATTCTACAGATACGTGCCTAAAGGAGAACCTACGAAGCACAGCTATACCGTCGAGGGCATTAAAGTTGACGTGAGTCGAAAGCTCTCTTGTGTCCCGCAACCGGCGGCGCGGCCTTGTTCCTAGCACGGTATCTGATCTCCGCAATGCCGCGTTCCGCGCGAACATCGACCGTTCTCCTCTCCTCTCCCAGGCCGCCGGCCTTCACCCTCTCCGAAAATTACTGTTAACAACTGCTAACAACTGTTTTATAACGCCGCCGATTAAACCTGTTCCCGAGAACCCTTTCACGGAAAAACTGGCCTTGGGAAAGTCTCGTCTATATCGGTCTGCGGATCATTCGTTAAAAAATGCTCACTCAAGATCTTGATCATTGCCAAACTGCGGATCTTTATGCAAAATAAGAATTTTCTACCGCGGTTGCAAGAAATTTTTTTTTCTTCCTCTAGTAATCTTAAGAAATAACACGTCAAATTGCACCAACTCGTTTCTTCCCTGAATGCATAAAATCCGCAGCCTGGAGATGACAGAGTACCTTTCAGTCCAAAAATATCGAAATTAAATCAGAGAGCGGGAGATTAATTATTTCACTTTCTCCTTCCACGTATACAGAGCATCAAGAGAGATGACGCGGCAGCTTTCGGTTCTACAAACTGAAATAAAATCGTAGGGGGTTAGTCGGTCGACCGAGCGAGCCCTTGTGAGAAAGAAAGCAATCGATCGGCAGGGAACGGGCAGAGGAACTCGCGCTTTTCAAGTGCCTTGCGAAACTCGAGGAAATCGAGAGAAATTTCATTCGCGAGCCGCTGATAAGAAAGAGAGAGAGAGAGAGAGCGAGCGAGTGAGAGAGGAGGGCGCGCGCGGACGGGCATAGAGCGCGGTTACTCGATTCTTTTACCTCGCATCCAACTTTAATATCCGCCTCGCATACAGACTTCTTTGTGCATTACGAGGAGCCCTGGAAACGCGCGCGCAATTACCCTCGCGAATACACGTCGGCGTGGTTCCTGCCGGGACGAGGAGAGGATCCTACTACCCTGTCTGCCCTATCCTCGACCCGCTCCCCCTGGTTCCTCTGTCTACCTCTGTCTCTGAGCCTGCGAGCCGGGTATTCGTCGCGTCGAGGGTTGTCGCGACGATATCCGACGGAGTCCTCTTAACCCGTTAACCAGGTTATCTTTTGACTGTGCGGGCACGCCAATAGACGAATTCCAAAGAGTCTCCCCGACCGACTCTCGCACACCGCCTGATTTTTCGATCTTGCGATCGGGATTTTTAATTCATTGCCTGTCATGCTGCTTGAAATACCACCGCCACCCCTACTTAAACCCCTTACAAGTTTAATCTGTGAAGTTTGTATTGATAACTGTGTTAGAGACTTGAGCCAGTATCCTAGAATTTTTTCAGATTTATATGAAGTCGAAAACAGTAAAAAAATAGTCCTCGACATGAACGGCGCGTGTCCACGGAAGGTTCGAAAAATAAGTTAGCCCATGTGGGGTTAATATATGTGATTGCTTGAAAATAATATAACAGTATTTCGAAATTCTCCTAACCGATCTACTGTTTCAAATTACACCTACTCATTTTTGTCATGAATACATAAAATCCACTGCCGTGCGATTGCTATGTAAAGTAGGTAGCCAGTTGTCGGACCTGCTGAGAAATACGTGTACTTGGTGGAAACAGCGTTGGTCACGGTCGAGCGAGTTCGAATCGTGGTTTTTCCCGTGGATCGGGCCGTGTCGCTCAAAATTATTCTTCGTAGACGGAATATCACGTTATTAGGCGGGTAAGAGGCTTACGCGCTTATATCGATTTATTGCCGTAGTTGCCGGCGAGGCGGCCGGAACGTGGCGAAAGCTTACTTTGGCAAGATGCACAGGCTGCTCTCGGTGCAACTCGGTGCAGCGAGTTGCAGAGCGGGGTCCACCGCGCCGATTCCCAGAGCTCCCACGAAAACCTCTGTACACAGTATAGCGATTCTTTGTTCTTCGAACGAGCGGGGAACCGGAGAATTCGGTCCGGCGGCGTAGGATCGGATCCTCGACGTAGGATCGTGTCTCGGCAGACGGAAATCGGACGGATCGTCTCGCCACGCGGTCGGAACCGCCGCGAAGAACGCTGAGAATCCTGGCGCAGCGTTCGCTTCCGAAGCAACGAGATTACTCGTTTACCGAGTTAATAAGGAAAGACGGAGCGGAGGCGACCGTTCGCGATCTTTCCGCGGAAATTCAGTATCCGGTGTCGGTTCGCCCCCGGCTTTGTCGCTTCAACGTCGCCCCTGCTCCCGCTGAGAGAGAGGGAGGAGAGAGAAACGGAAGGAGGAAAGAGAGAGAGAGAGAGTCGGCGAGAGAGGGAAGACCCGCAATAGATGGAATCGCGACGCTGATAATCCATTTAGTTCTCTGCGCGCGCGACTCTTTTCACTTTTGCCCCGCGAATATTTCGTTCCTTTCGTTCCAGTTTCTTTCTCTCGAGACCAGTGCCTTTCTTCGCGATTCGCTACCCGAAAAATTCGGTACCGTTTCAGCAGCTTAAAAGTGACAGCTAATCTGCCGAGTCAAACTGAATCCCCGCAAAGGATTTTGTCTATGATTCGCTGTTGTCAGAAGCTGTGCTGTCTCCGCTGTTGTAGGCTTTGCAGATTATTCAGAACACCAAGATTCCGTTGATTAAACAAGCACGGATACCCGGTACGTTCGTTTCCGACGCGGAACGAAGGAGGTACGATAGCTTGGCAATTTTTCGTTGGATTTTGCACTCGAACGGCTACATCCGCGAAGACGCTTGCCGGTTGATCTTTTACTTGACACTTCTGAGGTCTCCTCTTCAACATATGTCGACCCTCTTGTCGTAGCAATCGGAACAGCAGCGAATTATATATTCCTGTCGCCACCGACTGAACGGTTATACTCCCAGACTAGACAATCTTTAGCTCCTGATCGGTAAACTGCGGATCTGTATGCATCTAAGGCTTATAAAAATGTTCGGAAAATGCTATAATATATGATTCGATAGAATTCAGTACGATTTTTATTTGTTTTGCATCGAGAAAGGCTGTTCCCGTAAAGAATACGATTTTATTTCACTCCACTTCCTTAAAATTTGTCTATGAAAATTGGAAATTGCATAAACATCCGCAGTCTACTCATTAGACTGCGAATTTTTATAGAAATTGTTTGAATCAAATGCAAGAAGCAGAATACACATCGGAATTCCTTTTTTTATTTCAGTCTACAGTCGGGTGCAACGCGTTAATAAAATGCAATTCGAAGGATTCGCGTTCGAGTGACGAGTACCTTTGCCGACTCACGTCCGAGCGTAACACACGGGATGATCAGGATGTCCGGGACGTTCAGGATATTTCCCGGTCGCACACACGTGAGTGCATAGAACATTCTTCGTGGGCGGAAACGGAGCAACGGGGATCGGCGGACGACGTCGTCGGACGCTCGCCTCCGTTCAACGAAATTACCCCGTTATTTCGCCGGGTAATGCGATTCCGCGAACATTTCGAGCGTTCGTTCGCGCGTATCTCCGCGGACCCACCGACACACCCTCCTCCTCTCCGTCCTCCGTTCGTTCGTTCCCTTGTTTTCCCGTAACTTTGCTCGGCGAACGTAAATCGATTTGCTGATCAAAGAAGTTTGCGTTCTCCGCGACGTCGGCCGTCCACGTTCCCATGAACCCTCCTCGGGAAACGAGAGGCGTGGCTCTCTCTCTCTCTCTCTCTCTCTCTCTCTCTCTCTCTCTCTCTCTCTCGCGGAAATTCTTTCCGAGTTTCGTTAAGTATCGCGCGATAGTTGCAATTGCGAAACAGTTGAAGACGTACTACCTACCTCCTCTGGGAACACGACCCTCGATTCGGGATTAAAGTAATCTTTTCCACTCAACGCCGCTTCAACTTCTGTATCCAGACGTTTCGTTCAAACATTTTAGTTGTGCACAATGTTCGTACAATACTGTCCAGATTTGCCGCAATAAAGTATATAACAAACATTTTATTGAATATCAAACCCAATTGAATTGTGTGCCGTGAAAATTGTTTCGATTGCGAATTCGATGCACTCGTCACAAAAATGGAATGGTACACTTACAAACCGGTAGAGGCAGTACAAGAATTGAACGATGTTATATTATTCTTGACTTTTTTAAATATTTAGAAATGCATTTTTATTTGACTTCCGGTTCTCACAATTGACCTGGACGATGGATATCTTGCATAAAGACTAGGAGTCAAGTTACCGAACTAGTTATCGAACGTAATACGTTGCGCCAAGTTACAACAAAAGAGAGAATCGCTGTTTGCGCTCACGAGCTTCCGTGAAGTTCCCATCGGCCAGAACTTCGTCGAAAATATGAGGGTTGTATTTTTGCTGTTTTCGAATTCTAAGTGAGACGTCCCGCGGACGGATCTCGCGCAAGTTCCGCGAAAGAATTTGACCGCGAGTCCGACCGGAAACGGACTCTCTCCCCTCGTCTCAGTCAGCTCTAGTCCGGTAGGAAAGTTCGGGGTTCAGTCTTCGCCGGAGAACTTTTCCGTCGAGTTCGTTCGAGTGGATAACGACAACGGTTGATTCCGCAGTTTTTTTCAGCTCGCCACAAATCGAAAGAGGGGAATTAACCCTCCCGTGGAAGATCGTGGGGGATGATCTCCGTCCGGTGAAAACGCCGGCGCTGTCTCTCCCTCTCCCTCTTTCTCTCTCTCTCACCCTCTCTCTCTCTCTCTCTCTCTGGGTCGCGCGACGATTCCACGCTCTGCTTGACGGATAATCATGGCTTTCCCGACTTTTCGCTCCGACGGAGATTCCCCCGTGGTCGCCGGATAAATAAATCAGCGTGTGCGAACACGGAGACAGACATACAGACAGGCAGAAATAGAGAGAAAGTGTGAGAGAAATAGAAACACGGAGGAAAGTTGCCTAATACGGAGAAATTTCTTTTTTTACTAGATTTTACGTGAATGGATGAAACATTCCAATTCTTTCGTTTCTTGCTTCTAAATTGTGTATTGAATGGTGTTGTCATGCTTCTCCATGCATCTTGACATTAGATATTTATGTATTTTTAAGTGACCGAAACACTGGTTGCAACCTCCCCCACATATAAATCGGAAAATATAATTGCTAGACTGCGGATCTTTAGGCAAAATAAGAATTGTCTGTATCTGCAAGAAATTGGAACCACTTAGGAATGTTTTTCTTCCTTTTACAGTTCGAGCGGTTCGAAAATAATGTATCGACACCCTTCAATTCTTCCAATCTTTTTGCTCTCTCAAATTACAGCTACTCATTTTTGTCATAAATGCACAAAATCCGCAGTCTAATAATCACTTACTTCTCAAAAGAAATGATGCAACGCTGCAGTACGTAAAAGTTTTCGAACCCACAACTTTGCAAGATCAACTCTGAATGCACTGATAGCAACCGTCGTGCGAATTTCGCGAACAAGAATAAGAATAAAAGACGACACTCCAACTAATTACAACATTTGCGGACAAAGCGCTTGTTTCGTAGATTTTAGACCGCCCCGTATGCGGAACCCTTTCCGTAACAGACTATATTCCTGTATCGATAAAGAGTGATAAAAGCAGTCAAAGAAAAAGAGAGGGGGGGGGGCGCTAAAAATTTTTAGATAGGAAAATTAAGTGGCGTTACGTAACGGAACAAGAGGGGCGAACAAGAGGGAAAATTAAAAGTCGAGAACCGGCTAGGTAGAAATATACGATTCTGCCCGCTAAATCCACTTAATTCCTGCTACTCCAATAAGTGTCACGAGAGTGTATCCGAGAGAGAGAGAGAGAGAGAGAGAGAGAGAGAGAGCCAGGAGCCGCTCGCACGCTCGCTGCGCCGAAGAGGGTGAAAAGACACGCTCGCTTTTGTCCACGGAGAAATTTCTTTGTCGATATCGGAGAGCCATTGGACCGAGCCAGATTAATAGCCGTGCTCTCCTCGATCTCGAGAACCGGGCAAAGGGATGAGCCGATTCGGCTCACGTAATGCTCGTTACGCGTCGGCCGATATTAACGAGCGCGCCGAGGAAAACGGAACTTTCGTGCCTTCCAAAACGTGAATCGGAAACGGACGTACACCGTTTCTGTTCCCCGGCGAAACCGTCGTGTCCCGGTTCCCTCCCTCCCCCACCCCCGTTTCGAATAGAGCGTTCCTCTATCTGTTCTTATCTGGAAGAGGTGGTCGAGTTTCGCGATCCGCAGCTTTCTCTCTCTCTCTCCATCGGTTTCCTTCGGACTTTCGGTTTAGGAGTCCCGCGCGATCCGTCAGATCGATCCACGAGATGAGACGAGACTCTGACTGTATCGCGTCGAGACGGTGTTTCTCCCTTCCTCTGTAGAGCTATCCCTCTCTCCCATTACTGTCTCGTTCCGCTCCTCCGATCTCCTTCGTCGGACTGCAGACGTGAGAGAGAGAGCTCGTCTCTCGCATCCTCTCGATTCGTCAAACATTTATTCGGGACGATAAAATCGACCCCGTCGCAGAGTCGCGGGAGCACAACGCGCATCTCACCGCTATCGAAAGGTATCGGCAATTTTACGCTCTTTCTTCCCGCCTATCCCCTGAACCTCCACTCTCTCCCTCTCTCTGTTTTCCTTCTTTGTGCACCTGTCCCTCACCTATCATTCGGTCGCTGGGATATTTGGCCCGAAAAGCCGGCAGAAAGTTAATTAAAAACACTTCGAGCGAGACATAAAAATTTTGTATTATCCGAGATATGTAGTTCAACATACGCGGAACCGTCTATCAATAGTTGTTTTTTCCCATTTATATAAACTCATGACGCAACAGGATTCGTCGAAAGTTCGAAGATCCAATGACACGCGGAAACGCCGTTCGCCTGTCAGCCATTTTTATTCTATGCTTTATAGACAATTCGGCTTCGATTGTGCGGTCGCCTCGATTTTCCAAGCGTTTCCGATCGTTCATTAACGCGTCTACAAATTTCACTAGATAAAATATCCGAAAATCCTTTCCTTCGACCGAAAACGAAGGTCACTTTGTTTTTGTTAAACGCTAAAATGTATTTCTTGTTCCATAATATTGTAGTCGACGTTGAGAGGAATCCAACGATAAACGATGTTATTACCTTGAGCCTGCGAAATAATACTGTGACAGTTTTTGCAGGCTTTTCGGGAGAGATAGTCCGCTGCGGGTCGGCTCGGATAAAATGTCACCGGGCCGTGTTTGCGAGCGAAGCTCAAGATGCGCCGCCGCCGCCTGCTAGTCCGCGTCCGGTCTGAATCGAACACGGAAACTGTAACTGCAACTGCAACTGCATCGGTACACGGCAGCAGCAACGTTTCTGTTCCTGTTCCGCGGCCGCAGTTCTCCCTTTTCCGTTTTACGTCCGGCCGACGAGCGACGTTACCGCGAGCGGAAACGCGCGTTCGATGCGACCGAAACGAGCGGCCGGTAGTTGGACTTTATGTTTATCGCGACGCGGAATGCTCCAATATTCGTGTGCTTAGCGGTTTATCGCGCCGACCCGCCGCGCCCGCGTCTTTCGCCCGCGAGATCCGCGAGTCGAACACAGGATCGCCGGTTTCTACAGACAACAGATTGTAAGAGCCGAATCCTAGACGGAGCTAACTGGACACTTTTACGACCGCAAAGCCAATTTCCTCGTCCTCCCTTCCCAGCGAGCTGCGACTTCTACGATTGCGACGATCCATTCGTTGTCCTACAGTTCCCATGGTCATTTCCTTTGCTTAAATACCGGTTGCGGCTAGATTAACCTGTTCACCGGGGAACCCATTTAATATTCTCCCTGGTGGGTTGCAAGCCATTTTTGGTGCCATCGCGATTTTGGTTCGGAAGATTTCAGCAGTTTGCTGTGGTATTTGGTTTGAGCTTGGTGTTGATAGCTCGTGAACTCGTTGGTATTTTAGGTATTTCAGTCTCTTTTAGCGAATTCGCTACGGGATTGTTTGATATGGATCCCGAAAGCGGTGAAATATCAGGGTTTATTTGTTTTATTTCATTGATTTTTGATTCAGCGAGTCGAGAATTGAAAGTGACACTCGACTGCCCTTGGAAATTTTTTTAATAGGGATAGTGCAATCTAGAGAGTCTCTGTGCCAGAAAAGATTTGGATTTATTGACTAACTTTAACCGCCTTTTCGTTCGTTGTTCTTGATATAGAATTTATTTCCTGCTATGGAAATATTTCAAATGAAACTGGACAATACACTGCTCGGTGTAGACTGGTTTAATTGGTCGACGTGGATTCCTTTTTTAGTCAACAGTTTTTTTTTCTCTGAAAGAGAATTTTGTGAATTTTGGTTTTGTGCTGACTCTATCCGATTAAAATAAGTTTCCAAATTTGACAAGAGTGTTCTGTAAAAACCGATTTCATTTATTCCTCTTAATAGTTTCCATTATTAGCAGACACACTTCATTATTATTCTCTAATATGAGTTATCGTGCATTTACCTCCGCCGAGAAAAGCGGTGATGTTTCGCTCTTATTTAAAATTCTTTCGGTGAATATTAATTACCCGGGCTGGATACGTACACTGTAAGAAGATCGACAATTTTACTGTTAAATCATTCCGAAGTCTACGCGATCCATTAGCCAGGACTACTAAAATAGTCGATCTATAATGATTAGACTGCGGGCCTCCGCAGATTCTCATTTTCGCGAATTACTTTCCTTCTAAATTGACTTCCCTGTCTAAAAGTCTGTCTTCAATTATAATCGACTAAAAATATCGTTCTCTATCTACAATCTAGTAAATATAAAAATTACAAGGTCGATACTATTTAGACTTCGAATTTCAGCTGAATTATTCAACCAACCACTCGATCGAAATAAACAAATAAATTGTCCTATCTCTCCCTGCTATCTGTCTTGTACTACGTCATCTCGAAACTCTTCGTCTACCTATCAATAAGTTTTTTAATTTTTTAATTTTTTATAAGTTTTTTTACCTATCTAAGCCTATCAATAAGATTTTCAGTAATTCTGTTGTAACTACAGAAAGAAAGAAATTTTCATTTGGCTCTTGTGTCTTGCAATCAATGCAAACATTTTTTATCTTGCATAAAGATCTATTTACGACTATTGACAGATTCGATAGAGTATTTTCAAGTAGTCAGAAGAAAGTCAGGAATCAATATAACAAACTCTCGCCTGCTGAAACAGTTCGCCAAGTAACAAGAAGAAGTCAAGTTGCAGTAACAATCCGCCTTTCAATTAGGCGAGTACTCGGTCCAGAATTGGCCACGGCAAACCGTGTCCTGGCGTATTCGAGTTTTGGGATAAATTGAGGATCGTGGGCCAGTCGAACAGATTCGAAGATCCAGGAGGCAGCTGGTGAAAATAGAAATAACGCCAGGCATCGATCTCGACTGTCGCGCCCACGAGATACAGTGATTTCTCTATGTTTGTCACCAAGGCCTGGATGATTAACGTCGCGGAATTATCCCCACAACTGCGGGGAATACCCCGTGATAACATGGCTCGGGTATGTCTCCTAGACGGTACATGACGTTGACATGACCCGTGTTGTTGACATATATCGAGAATTCACTGTACTTTTTGAAAGATAAAGCGGTCTTGTGTCGCGGGACCGATTGTGAGTGGACGGGAATGTGGACAATTAATTTTTAGAGAATTTATCGTTCGATTCTGTTTCAGAAACGCGGTTCAGACCACCAGCAGGTCCGGCTGCTGGACGCGACCCTGCACACCAGAGGACGGTACAAGTGCGAGGTGAGCGCGGAGGCGCCGAACTTCACCTCGGTCAGCGCTGAGGCCAACATGGAAGTCGTAGGTGAGGGAATGCTGGTTCCCCAACCTCCTCCACTTTGCGTCCCCGAACCCCTGTAGCATCACCTTCTCCGACCCGCCCTATTCCGTCCCGTCCTGTACTGTCTTGCTAATTAATGATCCTTTGATCGTGGCCATCGAACTGCCGTAATTTGAGCAAAGCCTTCTTCGTTTACGAGTCTCGACGCGATCCCCAGACCCGATCGCTCGACTTCCGACACCAAGAAACCCCGAGGTATCGATTGTTAATGGGAAACGCGGGTTTGGTTAGCCCTTGTGCACTCATCAGCCCGATTCGACCTAGAAACAGAACCTTGCTCCCGATTGTTGACGCACGCAATTTTTACTCAAAATATTAAACAATGTATTTCGACACTCTCGGTAGAAATAGTGTTGATATTCCGTCAGAAGTATAGAAATCGATCGAACCCTGAAGCGATTTCTCTCACACTGTGAACCGTGACACTTTTCCTACAACTTCTGTAAAAGTTTAGAAAAGCACGTAGTATACTTTTAGGTATGTAGTTTAAGGCTACAAAGTCTAAATGTTGAGAAGAAGTGGAAGAAATGTCACGTTTACAATTACGTTTCTAACACGGAAAACAGAGCTCAGAAAATTTGACCGTGCTCGCGAAGGTCCCAGGATACTATTACAGGGTGATAAAAATTTTTAGTAGCCCGAGAGAGAAAATTGTTGTGTACCTGTCCCCACATCCTGTGATTTTCAAGTTAATTGCAATTATGGGGCACTTATACCGTGTTTTCTCTGTAGCGCCGCGTCTCTATCTCCGCCATCTTACGGCAGCGAGTGTTCCGCCAATGGTAGCGCGGATAAAAGCTTCCACTGCTCCCAAACGTCTCTCCTGCGCGCCTAACCAGAAAAATATCGGATACCTCGCTTGTCTGTAGAATACACAGTGGTCAAATACCACGGTTTCAGTATAACTAAGGAATTTAGCATTAATGTAGAGTCTAGGACGCTACGATGCTACTCATTACTCGGAATTGTACATGGTTGCTCTCTGTACGGTTCGTAACTTCAATTAAACGGATAATAGAGACTAATCTGTGTATATAAAAGCAATTGCGCGCTTGTGGTCGGGCTCGAGACTAACTCTTCCTAACAATTTTAATCCCGAATTAGTGTAGCAACAAATGGATTTCTCGAACTCCTATTTTTCGCATTCTATTAGATTGCAAAAGCATGTGACCTGTTTGAAAATAAAACACAAGCGACCACATTTACTACATTTGTCACGTTGAGCATCTATTTTATGGAAAATTGTGTACAATCTCGATAAACTTTGTGTTGCCGTTTTTGTAAAGCAACATTTACCAGATACTTTTAATGCGGCGAGCGACCGTATCGATTCATCAGGCTCCCGGATTAATTATCAATTCGGGTTTGATTTCAAACAAAAATCCAAAAATCCGTACAATAGGAAAATTTCAGCGCAATGACAAAAGTGCCAATTAATAAATAAATAAACAATACCGTGAATAGTCGCGTTGTTCTATAGGTCTCTTTATTCCAGCACGATTTCGATCCATCGGTCGTGCTGGCTTGAAACAGGAGCCGCGACGAGAGACAAAATGCGAAACATAGACAGAGAGAGAGAGACAGAGAGGGGGGGCAGAGAGAGATAAAGAGAGAAAGAAATGGGAGACAGTTCGATCAGGCCGCGTCAAATTTTAGCGTCGCATAAAGACGAGCCGAAATGCGCGATAAATGTTACGGCCTCGTAAGTCCTCAGCCGTAACACGAACCGCGACGCGACGGTAAGGGGGGCTGCATGAAATTCGCGAGCGGAGAAGCCAAGCGGAAAATTGACGAGCACAGGCGATCGAACTTGAGGTATCGCTATTAATAATTGACAAGTTATCGATAATTTACCGGTACTTGACGATTGATCGATAATATCGTGAACGGTTCGACTCGCCTCCGCAAAAATTCTGCCGAAAATTATCAAGCGATCGCGCTTCAAAAAATTGTACACAGTGCGACGGCAGTCTCTTTGTTTATTTAATCAACGGTGTAAATAATTTGCAATTGCTAAACAGTGTGTTCGACTACAGGTGGGAGAAAATTTAAGGGGTGGTCCTCCATGACAATATCAGACGACAATAAAGAGTAAAAAAATGGTGTTTTCGGCTTCATTTTTTAGTTATTAACGTTGCGTATGTCATAGAGGCGCGCGACAATGACATATCACGTGACAGATACTCCGTGTGCCTTGCAAGAAGCCACGTGGCAAGAATTCGGCGTGTAAACCACCCGACTGAGTCATTCCACACGCATTTTCGGTTCCAGACGAATTATTGGGTAAAGTGTGTGACGTCAAAGCCTAACCATTGAATGCGAGCGAGGACCTCCTTTGACACGTGATTGTCGCGCGCTTTTATGGCGTAAGCAACGTACACCTCTGTTGGTCGGGTTGTCGCACTTCAGGCGGATTTTTAATTGATAATAACCAAAAAATGAAGCCGAAATCGCAAGTTTTTTATTCATCATTTTTGTCTTATATTGTCTTGGAGAACCTACCCTTACATTTTCTCCCTCCTGTAGTCGAATACCTTGTGTAATGTCACCATACATTATTCGAAGCTTATGCAATTCCTTTAGCTCGTCATCTGGTAAATTAATTCATTAAGTTTCTTAAAAAGACTCAGTTGGATCAACTTTTAAAAAAGTTGTCGGCACAACTGGATTTCAAAGAGTACAGCGGACTGTATGTGCTGGCGAAATTAAGCGAGTCACTGTATACCCGGCAGAAGAAACATAATTAGCGTTATTGGTGGTTCAAACCGACTATGAATTGTAAATCAGCCTAGGCACCGTTCCAAATTCGGCTACTCTACATTTTCTGTCGGCCACGAATGAATTATCCGCAAACAACACGGGTATTTTACTGATATCACATCGAATTACCGATAACACTCCGTATCGATATATCGGTATCGATGTCAGTGTTTGAAGACCAGTTTGCAAAAGCGTCGCGACGCTGCTTGGGCCGAGCGGATACGAAGGTTGTCGCGTGGCGTCGCGAAACGGAGAGCCGAGCATCGGCGGCGTCTGCTCATCGAAAGCGACGAAATTCTCTGTCTTTCTTTTCTCGCAGTCTGGCTGCGTTCCTCGAGCTATGCACGATCGATAACCCACCAGGTACCCGCCATTACCGTTACTTTACCGAGCTCGTGGAAAATTTTGTACGTTGCAAATAACCCGGGGGCATCGCTCCCCTCCCGACCACCCTTCCCCCCACTCCCACTTTCCTTCTTCCCTTTCGCCTCGTCTTGTCCTTCTTTCCCTATCCTTACTATCATCCTTCCGGCGGCCGTGTTCCCACTTTCGAACACAACCCCACGTCTTTTTCCTCTGCGCGGAACCAACCACGCTCCGCAACAAGTCGCGCGCTATGATTTTCCGCCCTCGGAACCGGAAGAACGAACCACCGCACCGGCCGGTTTCACACTCGGATAATGGCTCCGAGCTCGAAGAAACTGTGTCGTTCTGATTGGAGCTCGTTTTCTTTAATCCTGGATCGCTTTAATTCAACATGGCTTTAAGGCCCTTGGAAAGAGAGCGACCCGAGCGACGAGTTATCCGCGAGGGATGCAAGTGATCTTATTTTAATGTATTATTTACCCGGAATTGGGTTGGATTTTTTAAAGAAGGGTCCAACAGCGATTGCGGACTTAGTTTCGAGTAAATTTAACTTTTTTCCCCCTCCGACGTTTTCTTGGGTTTAATGGCTTGTCAGTGGCTGAGACCATGTCGTCCTGATTGGAGCTCATTTTATTTAATCCTCATCCGCTCTTTTTTGGCAATAAATAATGTTGATGTTCCAATCACAGTTCTATTTATCAATTTTTTATTTTGTTTTTCTGACGTTCCCAATGTAACGTTTTACTCATTTAATTTGATCGCTAAGAATCGAATAATTCGCCGTTAATTTTCCATTTTTAAAAACAGAATTTACCCACCATATACTGATTTTTGCTAGCGTCTCAAGCTAGGCACAGAGGGGGATGTTAATTAAGGAAAATGGCGTATGGGTGGGGATTAATTTGGCAAATAATGGAATGCATTTCTGTCAGTTCAATTTTTCCGAGTTGCTCTATATATAAGCGTTTTATCTACTCGTTTAATAACAGAGGAATCAATTAGACAGAATAAAAATAGCAAGGGATGCAATCACAGTGAGACAGGCCACGGGAAGAGCATTTAAATTAGCGTGGTGATTGTTAGGATACATGAATAGATGAGTGAACTTTATTGACCCCGTTAGCAGTCCGATTAAAATAATTAAACGAACCAATCGAATCGGGTGATCTATTCAGAAGATTGATGGTGCACAATTTCAAGTAATTAGTGTCGCGCGGCTCTAAATAGTGAGTTCACGTTAAACTCTACTATTGTGCCAAACCATCACGTTTGAAAATCGAGCGTGCTGTTTAACCCCCCCCCCCCCCCCGAAGATGAGCTATTTCAAACAATTTATGGAAATAAAGCACTGAGCCCTTTCAAATTTTCCATTACAAGATTTTCTATACTTTGTAGTATTTCCCACTAGGAATTCGATCACCTTATGAAATACACGACAGTGTCTAGAGTCAATTATTCAGTACAGTTCTAATATTGATCCTATCTAGGATTCACTGTTCAAGATTTATTTTAATACCTTCTTCAATAATGGTAACAATTTCAATCGTGAATCTGCTGTACGAACCGCTTTTAGCTACATATAATCTAGCAATTTCTTCTCTTATTATTTGAAAGTAAATTTCTAAGCTCCGTTCTAAGTTAAATGAGAAGCAGAGGAGCTAGAAAATTAAATTAGACTACAATTAACATCCAACTCTGCAACAGATCTAGCTATCAACGCGCGCACAATGTCTAAAATCTGTTAGAATTCAATTATATATTTCAGTGATACAATTAAATGCCTTTAAGTCAAATCGACTGAAACTGTGCGGAAGGGTTAAAGAGCTGATGATTAGAAGATCCCAGGGTTAATAAAGGAACCCGAGCGACTATGGCTCGAAAATTGCAATTTGCTTGGAGCCCGAGAGGAAAAGAGAGAAAAACGGGAAATAAAGGGGACACTGGAGAGGAAGAAGGGTCTCCCCGTTCCATTGTAAATCGTGCTACGTATCCGCGCGCTCGCGTGCTCTCGCGCTTGCTGGTGCGAGCGAGCGAGCGACTCGGAAGGATCAATCCAATCGCAGTCGCGAATGGCTTCGTTGAATATTCTAAACGAAGCATCACGACAGCTTCGAAGGCTTCGCGAGAGAACGAGCTTTTATCGAGATCGCGACGTCGGGAACCGAAAGCTCCGGATTAAACGACAGTCCGGGAACGCGAAGAATCTCGGCATTATTCTCGCGAGGAGAAAAAGGGGCGCACGGTGTCCGGTTCCCTGCGAGCTACAGCTCCTTTCGATCTCTCCAGTTTCGGTTTCCTAGCTTCCCGGAAGCAAAAAAAGTTCCGTTTGAAATTTTATTTCGCAAAAACAGCTGAGAATCTTCGATGCACTTGCACGGCCACATCCCGCAAAGTACTACCCCGTGGAAAAGCTTCAACAAATTTTTCCTGCTCGCTTTTCGGCCAAATAAAATTCTCCCTACAGGAAAATCTTCGCGAGAACTACAAATTTTCTGCATCGGCTTCAAGAAACAGGAGTTTTGCGGAAATTGATTTTCTGCCCCCTAATAGGATTGAAAAGTCGAGTGTAACGCGATACTATGTATTTTTACCATGAATAGCTTGTGGTTCTTTACGCCAGATAAAAATTTCCTGCATCAATCTTCGCGGAGAGCTAAAAACGTCGAGAGGAAAATGCTGTTTGACAATTTCAATAGAATCTGATTTCTTCGCGCAATAATTTCAGCAAATCCTTCATAATAAAACGCGATGTTTCGCAATGGCACTTCTACTTTTACTGTTTCGCGTAGCACGTAGCCAATTTCGCTATAAATATATCAAATCCGCGCAGACTAGTCATAAAATCCGCGCGGCGACGCAACAATGAGCATAAATTGGTAAAAATGTTGATTCGCACCAGGGTGGAGGGGGGGGGGGGGGGGAGGGCGTTGCAGTGTATCGAAATCGTTGATAGAAACGGCCGGTAGAATGGGGGAAACGAGGTATAGAGGTTCGGGAATCAAAAGTGTATCGGTATATCGGCAATAATTTCGTTTGCGGTCTGCTCACGCACGCTAAAACATTTTTCGCGCCCCGTGCTTCACGATTATACTTTACCGGGCAATATACTTCGTGTTTAATGCTTACTTAACGCTCATTTAATGCCTATTTAATGCGCCATAAAGTCTACCTTCGTCTAATTCTGTCACATTCTCCCGGGTTCGGTTTAATAACACCGGTTGTTAGCCGCATGCACCTCTCGCAACCGCCGCACAACCCCCAGCGCCTTCTCTCGCGTTTCTACTTTCGTTCCACTTTATATCGGTTTATTCTGGCCGCGCTTTTAATCTTTAATTTGTGATTATTTCGTCTGCTATTTATTTCTCCGCATTCTTTGCTTTACACCGAGTTTTACGCTGCTTTTCGCGCCATTCTTTACGTTAATGCCATACACCTCGGCCGTTTTCGTTATCGCTCCTTCTGCCGCTGCACGACCCTCAAATTATTGGGGCCGCAAAATTTCTTTCAAAGCAAATTGTCGTGGTACTGTAAAAATGGTGACAAGTCCGTGAGAATTACGGCGGATATATTTTATCGACAAATTAAGACCGAAGCACTAAAACGCCGGCCAAATTAGAACAGAGCATGATCAAAGAAAACGAGCAGCGAATCAGGACGATATACTCGTTTCGAAGAGCACTATGGTGACTAGATAACGGCGAATAATCTCGCGAGGAGGAGCATAATCCGAATCGGCTAAGAGGGGACGTTTAATCGCGCGAGGTGTCGAGTTCGAAGCGGGACAGAGTCGCGGAAAGCGTTTCCCAGCAGACTGGCGTGTCGTTAACGAGGGAGAGGGTCTCTGTCTCTCTTTCTCTCCCTCTCTCCTCGGCGCTTTCTGTTCCCGTAAATCGGGTTCCAAGAGGAGCCGTTTATTAAAAAGCCTGCTCGGATCCGCGCCGAGGGAGCCGAACTAAAAGCGATCGCGCGTAAACGTCTCTTGCGTTGCAGTTCTTCCGCAAGATGGCCCGACGATAACAGGCGAGGAGAAGGTTTACGCTACCGGCGACGTCCTCGACCTGAATTGCACCAGCGGCAAGTCTCATCCCGCCGCGAACGTCACGTGGTTCATCAATGGGGAACAGGTGAGCCGAAAAACCTACCTGACACGCGTCTCTCTATCCACTCTTCGCGACATCGCGGTCGCGAATTGATTTCCTACGAGAAAATCCTCGCCGATTTGTCTGTGAACCCTTTCGGCGCTGTGGGACGATTGTAATTGTGAATGTGGAGCTGATTAATCAGCTATCAATTTTTATCAAAATTTTATTTCACAACATTTCTTCGCCTCACAACCCCCTTCCAAAGTCGTTTCCGTTTAGCAACCCCTTTCTTTGGTTTGCAAAATTCTGAATAGACCAGAGTAGAATTTTCGTCTAGTTGTTAGGGGTTTCATCAGTAGAGCGAGGATTTCCAAACATTAATAACACTTAAGAGTGATACAAAATTTAATATAATACAAGGCTTTATGGTTTTCAATGTTCCACATTCATTTAGAACTTCTGCGAGTCATTCAAGAAGGAAATCAAATTTCATTTTGCATCCATTCCTTCTTAACTGTTTTTGTACATCTGCATAAACTTGCGCGGTTTGTTCATAATACTGCTGAGCAGATAAAAAATTCTGTTGCACTTCTTTACACGTTTTTTCCCGACGGGCTTCAGAAGATCAGAGATGCTGTAAACGCATAAACTTGGCAGTCCGGTAATGAGCGTTAAGAAGTTAGATTGAAAATACAGTAGAACTGAAATTTTAACACCCTGAGATCTCCTCGGCGCCCGCGTTGAGGGACTGCAATCTACGTAGTTGTTAATTCTCTAAAACACACTTTTAATCGTAGTTCGGTCAAACTCAATCTCCTCATTGCACTCGATTAAACAGGCACCAATTTAAATTACTAGCTGATCAGTTCGACAATGCTTTCTAAATTCTGGGTCCAAATGGACCCAGGCATAAATACACAGTAGCCAACCTTTAGATATAGGATCATACTTTCAAGTTTTACCCTGTTAACTGGACAAGGATAGGTTCTAGTAATTCTTCACTTTCTTCTAATTCTTTAATCTTATTGTGTCATAGTGTGCATGTTGGCGCGAACGACGTAGTTACATCAATTTTATTTATTTTGTCTTCGTAGGTGCTAATGGTTGAAAAACTATACACCCAAGTGCACGTTAATTTTCTATTCCCTCGTTAATTAAACAAAACATTCTTCATTATATCACAGCGTCCATATTAGTGCGAACTATATTGTACCTACACTAATTCTCACAGAATCGTAGCTGCAATTCCGTTGATCACGTCTTTACAACTGTACGGAACAGAGAAATGAAATAGCAAACCACTAACAATTAGTTAAGACCACTCATCAGCGAGTCGCGCCGCAGATAAAAGAAACTTCCGACCCCAATTAGAAGAACATAGCGCCGAAAGGGTTAAGCGATCGTCGCAGGTTTCGTCGGCCGTGGCAGTGGCGTGGGTGGGAATTGCTCTGACTAGACGGCGAGGAGAGAGAGAGAGAGAGAGAGAGAGAGAGAGAGAGAGAGAGAGAGAGAGAGAGTGAGTGGGAACCGGTAAATGGCAGGATGGAAAGGATCGTTAACCGAAGCAGGGGAGGAGACGTCGTCGTCGTCGTCGGCTGCGACGACAGAGTGGGCGACAGCAGCGACGGCGACGCGATGCTTGATGAGCCAAAGCGCCAATTAACGAACGGGGCCGAAACCTGCGGCACGGGTGGAGCGCGTAAACGCGTCCGCCTCTGCCATCGTCGCGAGACGCGCCTGTTCGAGTTTGCATTATTCGAAGAAAGAACGAACGCTGTGGATAGAGACAAGAGTGGAGGAGAGGGGAGGGAAGCGCCGTTCGAGCAACGAAACTCGTACAATTCGGTTAATTGTTAATTACCCGGCGTCGCGCGGGCGGCGACAGGAATTCAATTTTCCGTCGAAGGAGAAGCTCGACTCGACTCGACTCGACGACGCGCCGCGCCACAGCGTTTCGATTCTTCCGTTCTCGACGACTTAGCCGGGTATTTTAAATATAATCCGCAAAGTGGAGGCAGTTGATGCGCCGGAAACTCGCAGACACCGGGACGGACGCGCGAGCGTGCACGGTCTTAAAGACTGCGCCGATGAACGGCGAAGCTCCTTTAGGGCTTCGCAGCGAATCGAGCCCGCCGGCTCGCAAAAGTTTCCTCTTATCCGTTCCGCGTCCACCCCCACCACCCCTCCTCAACCTGCACCGCTTTTCCCCGCCTCCTATAGCCACGCGTTACGCTCGCTTCCTCCGGTGGAAAACTTGCCAACCTTCTCGACGATGTCCATTAGGAGTTGAGCGAGTTTAGCGCGGCACTTAACGCGAGCAATATTGTTTCGAAAACGTTCCTCGTCACGAGTCTAGGAAAGATTCGCCAGGGCGCTGCGTCGCGACGCCCACGCGATCCCTTTTTAACCTTACTCTCTCGACCGTCTGCGCGCCTCCAGAGACCCACGACAACGACAGATATCCGTTCCGTTCTATACACCTCCCAGAGCCCGCTAATCTTCGACTCTCTTTCAATTAGCCTGCGAGTTTCGCGCGAGCTGCCGAAGCCCTTCGACTTCGCCACTGCCACACTCGACTGCCTCTCTTCCGCTTCCAACGAATCGATTGTCGCCGTTCTCCGTGCAGTACGCATACGGTGACCATACGTTCTTTACCTGAGAGCATGGTTCTTTATTTCATTCCTGTGCCCTTTAGATTTATCCGTTTCTTTAGATTTATCCATTTTGTCCTTTATTTTGCGAATCGAGGTAACTTTCTGTTCGCAACGAACATGTTACTGGAACGTAACAGTCTAGTCAGAGATAGTCAAATCACTTCTATGCGCTTTGTTGTCTCAAGTCATAGTTGAAAGTTCTGATCGAAGAATGGCGACGACATGATGAATCCTGCTAACAGAGATGGCCTGAGATTTTTAAATTCTTCGCATATAAAGACGTACCTTTTAAAAATAGTTTAAAAATCGTTGAATTTTTTAGACCCACCGGTGAACGAGTATTTTCATTAATGAGTGACGTGTGCACCAGTGAAAAACATATTGAATGCCACTTTGACACGAATCGTGTACAATTACATGAATTTTCAATACACCGATTTATTAAACAAAAAATTCGTTCGTGTGAAAAGTATAGAAATTACATTTTTTTTCTCGACGCGACACAATTCCTGATTTGTCCATTATTTTCTCCAAAAAAGTATGGTCACCGCCATGTACGACTCATAATGTACAAAATTTAAGGTAAATAATATAACGTAACAAATGCTTAAAATAAAAAAAGATATAGTGTGGTCACCGTAAGTACGCAGGGACAGTGTAAAGCTATACGCGCACGCGGTCAATCAACGAGCCCTCTCTCGGCTATAACCTGTGATTTGCTTGAAGTATGATAGAGCCTGCTACGAGTTTCTTTTCCGTAAACGGATTGTACTGGAGTCATCTGGATCGAGCATCGAGCGGCTTTAAGCGGCTTTAAGAGGCTTTAAGCGGCAAGCTGCACGAGTCGAGAATGTTTCGAGATACGCGTTACCGATGTTCGATGTGCTCGGTTGAGTCATATTAGAGTTTTTGATCGTGTGCGAGGTTAGATGAATTATTAACGTAAGGGAGCATCGAACTGCGTTAAGCGGCTCTAAGCGGCTTTGAGTGGCGAGCACCTGGAGCCAAGAAGGCTCGAAGAATTGCTGCACTCTTGATTAATCTACTAAGACGTTCTGTCTTATACGTTCCGAATCGTGTACAATTTTAACCGATTGCATTTTTTTCTTCAAATTCCTTTAAGCGGCTTTAAGCAGCTCTGAGTGGCTTTGGATATTCAGCAAGTTGAGTCAAAAATGCTTGTCAACTTATGTCTGTCAATTAATCTGCGGAGTTCTCCTAGGTTATATAGGTCTAGATCGTATACAATTTTGAATGATTTATTATCAGTCTGCGGATTTTATGCGTTTATAACAAAAAATGGGTAGCTGCAATTTGGTACAGTATAATGATCGGAAGAATCGAATAGCATCAATATTTTCGACCTAGCAAAATGTTTAAAGAAACGAGAATATTCTTGAGCGGCTGCTACATCTTGTAACAAATGCGGAACATTTTCATTTTGAATTAGGATCGGCAGTCTATTCATTATAGACTGACATCAAACGGCTGTAAGCAGCTCCGAGCGGCTTTGAACATCGAGCGGCTTCGAGCCTCGAGCAGCTCGATCCAAAAATCAGAGTACGTCACCATCTACGTACCGGTTTAATTAGTCCATTCGGCGTTAGAGTCCTCGTACGTACTTGAACGAACACCCGGCGTTACAGAATCCGTTTTAGTTCGCGAACTACTAAATTAAATCGCTACTTTACCGAACGGTAAGATCAATGGACCCCAAAGTACCGGCACTAAAGACACGATTAAAAATATTATTAACCCGGTACCCGTTCATCCGTGGACTACCGCACGTTTCAACCTCGAAGAGATCCTTTGAAAGAACCTCGAACGCCTGTAAGTGTACTCCGCGTAAGAGGAACCCGATTCGACCGCCGCGCCGTATCAGTCAATTTTCATCCCGTAATCTCTTTAGAAACGACTCCATCGCGTACATCGCGGTTCTTCCGTATCCGCGGGAATGTAGCATAATAAAGCTGAATGGTGTAGCAGCAGCGGCAGCAGTGGCTGATCCAGATGCCACGGTTGGCTCGCATGGCAGGCTCTCGTATCGTAAAAGACACTCGAGGCAGAGCTGGATGGAAGCAGAGCTATCGGCTCGAGGCAGGTTTAGCGTGCTCGCATAGCTTAATACCCAATCGAAACAGGAAGCGGAACAAGCGATTGGGATCGTTCGTTCTACGGGAGCGGCACTCTCGGCCGTCGTCGAGCGTATCCTCATCGTGCTGCTCCCGATCGTCCAGGTGCAATCGTGCACCGGCGGTATCGCCGTCGTTGCATCGCAGTTGCACCGCGTCGCGAACGCACCGCCGAAGAGAGAAGTCGCGGCAATTCGAGACGCACAGCGGAAATAGCGCCGGGCAATCTCCATACACGACCACGATAATCCGAAACTCGTTTCGGTCCGCTCCGGGCAAGAAAGTCGCCGGCAAGTTTCATCGGCTGAGCCGGCCGTTTAACCTTTTATCCGCGGCTCTCCCCGAGGCGGCGATCGTCTTCCGTGATCCAACGATCCAGCCGTTCCTCCGTGGATCGAAGAATTAACTGCTCGAAGCTGTATCGATGTTATTGAGAGAATTATCCGTTCGCACTCGGAACTATTTCAACTCGGGAACGAAAATATTTTAAAATCTCGTTGATTTCATCGTTTTCGAATCTGGACGGGCATTATAAATACATCGCGCAAACATCGACACGGGGAAGTTGATTTTTTGCCAAACACGAACAGCTTAGTTTCTTCGATCTGACCCACCGTGGCCCCGTCGGGGAGACTCGTTGCCAAAAAGAGAGAATAGAACCGAAGAGCCACGGTGTTCCGTCGCTGGTGCTCGTTCGTTTCAGGTATCACCGGACTCGGAAACGGTGTACGAGCAGCACGGCCTGTTCGCGGTGATCTCCAGTCTACGACTCCGGCTGCAGTCCGCTCACATCTCCGACAAAATAAACGTCAGGTAATACCATCCCTCCCGATAATACGCACCAACCAACCAACTAACCCATCAACCACCACCATTTGAAAACCGCGTTACCATCCAGCCTCGTTCAACGACTAATCCGTCTCTCTATCCGTTTCTTCCGAAGATGCGAGGCGACCGTGGAATTGGATACGAGGTCGGACACGCCGTTCGCCGAGACGCGCACCACGGAGGTATTCGGTAAGCATTGGCGCGATTGCGCGCCTTCCGTTTTCCATCTCTACCCCAGTTTTTATTCCCGTTTCCTTTTCTCTCTCTCTCTCTCTCTCTCTGTCTTTCTCCCCATTTTTTTTCTTTTTTTTATTCCTTTCGCTCCACACGGCCTTCTCTACTCGTTCAGGAGAGTTGCTAGACGAGCTAGGCGGGTAAAACGCGGCAAAACGACGGAGGCGTTAATTAACGCGAGCTTGACGGCACGAGAAACGATTACCTCGTTATTCCCGGACCGAAAGAGCCGCGGAACGAGCGGGAGAACGCGACGACTCACTTTCGCAGGAAATTAAGCATCGCCCCCGCGAGCTCCGACGAATTAAGGATGCTTTACGATCGCCGTTCGCTGTTCGCCGTTCGTCGCTGTCCGTGGAGAACCAAGGGGAACCTATACACTCCGCCGCAGAAAGGCCGTCTCCTTTCCGCATTTCAAGTCTCCTTCGCGCGGACTCTTTTCCGCAAACCCGAGCCCCGCCATCCCCGGCCACCGCGATCCATCGAAATTAAAACAATAATTTACTTCTCGGTTACATTTCCCGACCACTTCGTTCCCTTCTCTACGAACCCGCTCCATTCGTTTCCTCGGGACCGACCCCTTTCGTCTGCCTACTGGCGAATCGACGACGAGGTCAGACCTTATTCTTTTTCTCGGGCGGAGATTTTTCAAAAGGGCTCCGGGATTCATTGGAAAGGGTTCGGGAGTAGTGTACGATTTTTATTTCAATTGTATCTCTCTTGGTGGGTCCACTTTGCAGGCTTAGCGGTTTTTTCTTTTTTCTTTTTCTTGCGTGAACTGGGAATTTTTAAAAGTGCTTCTTCGTAATTGCAGCAGGGTTGGAAGTACTGTAGGATTTTTTAAATTTGAAATTTTCACGGTGGTTCTACTTTAGAACGCGAAAAGCATCGAGTAAAGTTATAAAAATTATCATGATTTTACATGTCTTTTTCATTTTCTTCAGGGGAGAACATTTTTCAAAAATATTTCTATCCTCTTGGGGAGGGGCCAGGGGTGTTATATAATTCTTATAAATTAGAATCCTCAGGGTAGTCCCAAGCTCAGAAAACACAGGATATAAACTCGGAAACATCATGGTGCTCTTCCAGAAGACAGGCTGGACTTTTTGTCTTTTTAGTGTGCGGGAAAATTTAAAGAAACGTTCTTAACCCCATGAGGGAGGTTCCAGGAACAGTGTAGAATTTCTACTCACAGCAACTCCCATGATGAACGCACTACAGAAGCTTAGGGAATATCAAAAACTCTTACGAACGAGTTATATTGCCTCTAAGAAAGTGGGGTGGTATTTGTCTTTCTTTTTCTTAACATAAATAATTTAAAATCTTTCCTATTATGAAAAGAACGAAGAATGCTGTAGAACTTCTACCTTCAAAAATCCCAATAAAGCATAACCCTTTATTCATATAAAAAAGGAAGAACGCAACAAAAGGCGAAAAAGAAAACACTCGACGTTGCCCCAGTGTGGCCGTAGCTTTAAATGTACGAACTCCCACAAATGCAACAAGACATCATCCCCGAGCCAAGACAATCTTCTCCCTTCTATTTTCTCTCTCCGAATGTAAATGTTTTAAAAACACGTCGAGGAACGTATGGAGAGGAGTCGGAGAGGGGTGGTCTAGAATTTCTGCCCATTAAAATTTCACCGGCTCTACCAAGCTTAGGGGGCACCGCAAACCCTAACGAATACATTACGGACGCCCTTCTCCGAAGTCACGGTCGTCTTTTTGTTTTATTTCGATGAGAGAAAATCTTTCGCAAACAGAGCCACCCCCGTTTTCAGGGGCCGTGTAGGATATTTGCCGAGTGAAATCCGCGCGTACCCGCCTCGGTAGCTCGCGGCCCGCCCGGAAACTCTTCCAAACGCTCGGGAGTGTACTTTTGCGAAATATGGGGGCTGTTTCCGCGCGTACACGCGATCGAACCGCGTTTATTTAGTTAGGTATGCCGCGGCACGTCGTACGAATCTCGCGAGCACCGGCTAGTCGAAACGGTCCACCGGATTCGCGCGTAACGACGCCATTGTTTGGCCACGGCCGGACCAAACCGACCAGAGAGAGAGAGAGAGAGAGGGAGAGAAAGGGTTGGTGTGCACGCAACTCTGTGTGAGGGGCAACCGGTCGGGAGAAAATCGGTGCTCGAAACGACGCTATCGATCTCGACTCACGAGAAAGTCGCGTTTCTTCCAAGGGAACCTACTCCCAGCTTTTCGCTCGATCGAAAGCGACCACCCCGAATCGCGCCACGATTCAGAAACTAGGGGATGGAAGGGGTGGAAAGACTGTGTCGAACGTCTGGACGAAATTACTCTTAACGATCCTCGATTTTCTCGTTAGCCGGAATCGTTCCTGCGAGCGACCTACCTTACCGCGCTCCCTATCCTGAAATTTAGAGACGTCTCGATGGAACTTCGAAACCAGAACGTATCAAAGTGAAATCTGGATTGAGACATTTCCTCGAAATATTCCGTTCCAGCGGTGGCTATACCGTGGCTGATAAAAATAAGAAATTCCTGTTCAATTTTTACGCTTTTCCTCCGAAGAACCGAGACTCATTCGAGATGCAGTCTGAATAGCGATTTTAATTGACGGTGCTTATATCTCTTCCTTAAAATAGAGAAAGCATTTAAAGAATGTAAAAGCGCTGTTTTAGTATTGCCAACGATTATTGAGAAAAGAAATAAACGTAGCTTTTATGTCCTGCAATCAATGCAAACAGTTTTTGCATAACGCTCCGCAGACTAGTTATCGCGTTTTAGAATATTAATGTGATTGACTGCAGCTCGAGTGTCATCGTAGAGATTATTCGTCTGTGCATCTATGAGAGAAAATTGATTTCTCTAAATGTCAGTTTTCCCGATCGGGACTTTTCGATCGTCCCGAAAGACCCTCCAACGAATCCTCTATACGGAGAAACTTTCCATCGGACGCCGCCACCCCCACCCCCCGCGCGTTCCCATCTCGGCTTATCGACGTTCGTAACCTCTTTCGTCGTCGGCCCTGTCGCGCGGGAGAGCGTCGCGACGCCGACGTCGCTTTCACGGCCGACTAGCGGCACGAATCGAGGATGAACGTCGCTCCGCGTCGACCGAAGAGCAAAGTTATCGGCGCGACGAGCCGCGAACTTTCCTCCTCGATGTGTACCCTGGAAAAGCTTCAAATTGTCGCGAGAACGACGATCTCTTCCCACCCCCGGTCGGACCGTGCGCGAGCCTGCTTCGGAACCTCTTCTTCATAGTCCACGCGCGTGAACCTTTGATCCTGATGCACAATCATTTTTATCTGTGCGCAACGTCCTGGACCGTCGAAACACGATTTCGATAGTGTTCTTAACGCTTTATTTACCGGAAGCCTGTTCGTAGGTCCTTTAACGGCGGTACGGATACAAAAGAAGCTGAAAAATTTCCCATTCCCCTCCCCAAATCATTATCGAGCCGAGCCTGCTAGAACAGGGGAGGATCGACTGACGTTTAGACTCGAGTAACAATAAAGCCGGGAGGGAGTCGTCGCCGATCCCGAAAGCTCGATTTACAAAAGCCCGTTTGCCCGGTGGCCGAGCGGAGCGATAAGTCCAGGGCCGTACGTGTTAAGTATACTGTTGGCTGTTGCAGTGGAGGGTCACGCGAGCGCTGCAACCTCCTGCATGTGCTTGACGGTGGCGAGTGCACTGCTGCTGCGGCTGTTGCCGCCGGTTTAGAGACTCGAACGGCGGGACAGCGGATCGGATCGTCGATTCGAGACCGTCGTGTCTCGCGGCCTACCTCGCCCACAACAACGGAACCGGAGCACCTCTTCGATCGGGTCCACGAGGTTCTACCATTGAGAAACAAGAGAGAGAGAGAGAGAGAGATGACCCTCGCGATGAACGTCGAACGTCGCAGGGACCAGAGGAGAAACCCCTTCGACGAGCCTACAAACGACACCAGGGCCCACAGGGCCCAGACACGAATCCGTTTCAAGCGACACGATGATACGCGAGATTCGATTGATTTGCCGAAGCATTCTGGGCCTGGTCATGACAGGAACCGCTCGGCTGAGGCCCAGAATTGTGTGACTAGGTTCACGGACTACGGTCCTGCCTCGATAATTGTCGCTGGTGGAATTTGTTAAGAGTTCGAGATAGTTTCTTAGAACTTCCGGAGAGTTGGATGGAGAATTGTAGAAAGGGAGAGGATAATAGGGTCGTAGGACCCAGTGGGAGGTACTGTTGGCAGCTGAGAAGGTGGTAGTGGTAAATATTCTATAAGACAGAGGTGTAGAATTTTGTTTCGATTTAAAAGACGGAAGCGACATTTAAATTTAACAAGGGCGGAAAGTTTAAAGATCGTCAATGGTAAAGCTGATTTTTATCCTCTCGACTCCCAACGGTACGTTTTGTAAGACGAAAACGGGAAGCTAAGTGGTTTGAGCAGGCGGTGAGGACGAGAGTGACAATTATCGAGGCAGCACCGTAGTCGGGACGAAAGTCTCGAGCGAAGCGTCTCGATGTTCCGCCGCATATCCCGCCGTGTTTCTCGCAATGACGCGCACCTGCGTAGCACACGCAACGTTACGTGTACCCGTTTACGGCTTCGAAGCTTCCACTGTCCCGTAATCGTACTTCCGAAAAAAAAACGACGCGTTGCACTTTCTCGCGCCGCCACTCTCGTAGCTCGTAGTCGCCACCACCGAACAACAGTTCAACGACCGGACGGACTGACAGACGAACCGACGTCACCGATCAAATCGGCGTTTCGGGTGCGAGCTGTTTTTGCTGGGACATTCGTGAATTCATTCCGAGAAAACGATCAGACATATCAAGTTAACATATTGCGGATATGTTTACACATGTCTGAAGCAATAGCACGAATTTTTGTAGGGCCACCTGTTTAAAATTGCGTGAATTCGTTGTGTCCGACGATAGCCACATTCGAGACGAACAAAACAGGATATGATTTGTTTTATTCGGACGACTGAAACAGGATCAATGCACTCGAGTGAGAGTCAGTTGGACAGTTCTGTCGCGACCTGATCTCGGATATTCATTAATAGCTGCCACAATGTTCAATAGGATGTCTTATGAAAATTTGTGCTGGTACTTCAAATATCCACAAGTACACCTGCAACATTTCAGCTCAGTAGCTCCGATCGTTTTCTTGAAATTAATTTCCAAATATCGCATTGAGGACGAGCGTCTCACCCCTCAAAAATAGCCGAATCGATCGTATCCACTTTCCTCGCGACTTCCTTCCGCAGCGCGGAAACGCATCGTGTCGCGTGCGTTTCTTGCGCGCCGATACAAACTGTATGTATGTGTGCGAGCAAGTCTGTATACTTGTATATACCTGAGACGCGCGTATACCTGCCGTATCTGCGTACCTTATCGAATAGAAGAGAAAAAGAGAAAGAGAGAAAGTGAAGAACGAAAGAAAGAGAGAAGATCCGAGAGGTCGAGTCGATGCGATACTAATCGCGCTTTCCGTAGCATAGACAACGACCGGTGGGCCGTGTTTCTGGAGGTCGGGCCACGACTCTTCTTCGGGACGTCGATTTCCAGAGAGACGAGACGAGACGACAGAAAAAAAAAACAAAAACAAACTCTGTTATTCGCTCGTCGACAGCCGAACGCTCATCGGAAACGATCGCGTACTTGTGTGTATGGCCTAATGTATATATTTCGCATATTTAGTAAATAAATCGTATTTCATTACAGCCGTCTGCTATTCCATCACCTTCGACCCCTCCTGGTAACCCTATCTTAATTGATACACTCCATTTTCATTTATATGCATGATCAGGGTTCTCTGATTAGAAGGAAGCATCAGTCAAGTAACAATTTATTTCTGCTACTTTTAATTTTAATAAGTAGACCGCGGATTTTACACTAAAAATTGATTTATTCTTTAACACTTTGACTGCCAAATCAAAGTAAGTTATTTAATGAAATAAAAATTGAAGAAAATTAAATGTATGATATTGAGAAGTCCTCCAACTTTCTTGAATTTTACAGACCCCAATCAAATTTGGTACAACGAATATATTAACGTAAAAATTCATTTCAAAACCTGGACAAATAATTCCGTCACCCGCATATGATTGACATGGCAGTAAACGTGTTAAATAATTTTGATAGGTTGAAAATGAAATACTGAAGTAACGAGCGGTTCCATAGAGCAAGAATTCCCTCATTTTATTTCTTTAGACACCGTAACACGTTTGATTATATTTTTGTATGCATTAACCCTTAGCACTCGAATGGCGACTATAAGCCGCCACTAAAAATTGCTATATGTTTAATATTATTAATCATAAAGAGTTTAAGAGTTTAAGAGTTTTAAGAGTTTAAGAGTTCAATATTATTTATCATTATTTATTATTAATCATTTTATTATTAGTCATTATTTAATTGATCAAATTACTAAAAATTTCAGTATTGTACGAGTAAATTCCACCATTTTCGTAGGTACAACATGAAAAAAAATATATAGAAGGAAAATATTTTAGGTCGGAAGAAATGTTTCGTTTTGGAGTTAAAATAACTTTGAGTGCAAAGGGTTAAAAGATGTCCCACTTTAAAATGTAGCACGACAAATGAAACACATTTAGTCAATTTCAAGAGAAGAATAAAAACAGTTACCCTACAATACCAGGATCTTCGAAGCAGCAATTTCAGCAGAACACGTGAGGGTTAAGCATTCTTGTGGACGCTTTTAGCGTTCTGTGGTTCAGCTGCTCGTTTTTGTGTGAAACGCACAGTCTGCTAATTACTAGGCAGAAGAATCGACTCGATTTTATTCGTGCAGGCCGAAAGAGATGAGCAGGGAAGATCGATCGTCGGACGTTTTCCCGCAGGATCTATTCCGGGGGTCGGTTGTTCCGTCGGTTTACGGGTTCACCGCGTCTTCCAGCGGTCGGAAAAGAATTAATTAACGGTCGTTCGTGCCACGGGACAATAGGAGGCGAGGCTCGTCCGACGAGAGCACCCCTTACCTCGTTACGAGGGAAATTCTAGACCGAATAAACGGTCGGCAGACGCGGACACAGTCCCGGAAGGCGATCGATGCTAATGCCGCGTGCCAGACCAGTCCCGAACCGGCCCGGCCCGGCCCGCGCCACGCCGCGTCGGCCCGAACTACCCTTTGAATATGTATCGGCGCCAGTTTTACCCCGTTCGGCTGAGCAGGATCGTCGCGAGCCATCCTAGGGATCGATGTCTCGTCCGGCATCGACGAGCGAGTCGAGGATTATGCATACAATTCGACATATTTTGTCTGGCGATACGCTAAAACACGGCGTTTTTTATTTGACCCAGACGATCTTCAACCTGGCAGCACGGAAGCCTCGCATTTTATTTTTTGCCGGTGGTTGTTCAGTGCTTTTCAATATTAATTTTATTCGGGACTCATACCCGAGGATTTGTCTCTCGGTAAATTTTTTAATAACGATTGCAACTTCAATCGTGAATCAATAAATCACCCCGAACAATACTATCTAACCAGTTTTCTTTTTTTGTTAGATTCAGTAAATTTGTGCGTTTGTTGTATAGGCGTCTTTTCATAATCTTATTCGAAATTACAAGATAGAATTTCCGAAAACCAGTAAATCCGAGGAAAAGATTTCTTAATGAATTTTTCAATAGCAGTATCAATTTTATTCATGAAGCCATAAATCACCGTTCCGGCGCTCGGGTCCTTCCTTCGGAATTATTCGAAAGAAGATTTTTAAGCTACTTTCTGAGTTAGGACGGCCCTTTCCCCTCTCGCCTTTTAAATAAACCTGTTAATTCGACGCTAAATTTGAAACCCCCTACCATACATATATTCAAATCTAAAAATAGTAGAGGATCCTTTTGGACGCCTTTCTAGCATGCCGCATCGTCAGTATTTTTATTCATACATTTTTATTCCCATATCATGAATACTAGTTCGTTGTTATACAGTGACCCACAAAAGTGTTTATCCACTCGGATAAGGTTTATTGATTTTTTTAACAGAATTCAAAGATTGAAGCCGCGCGCCGGAGTCCTCGGACCAGAAAATTCCCGACGCTATTATACAGCCGCGAATAAATTCTTTCGCGACGGACTTTTTGAAAAATGGAGTAAGAAGTTATTTATCTGCTCGGTGGGTTAAAATCGCTTAAAAGGACGTAGATAAGGAGGCAGACGTCGGTCAATTTCTAATAAATACGACGTCGTCCTTGTCGCTCTAATATTGTCCCGCAGATATCCGAGCGACGCGGAATCTCGGCATTCCCGGCTCGTTTACCAACCATCCGCCATCGCGCGCCGGTCCACGGAGGGCAGCTTTATTAAAATTATTATAATCGCGTAGCCCGAGATCGTGAAAGCGACGACCTAATAAATCCTCCGTTTCGATCGAAATTGAATTGAAAATTTGAAATTGAATTTCGAGTTGATCGATATTCCGGTCGCGGGCCGTGTCGCCACCCCTTTAATTAACTTCCCCCGGGGGGTGGAGAGGGGGCCACGGAGAGAGATGTTCCCCGTCTTTGTCTCCCTTTGTCCATAGGTCCTCGTCTTCGCGTTATCTTCCCCGTGCTACCGGGGGCTCCTCGTCTCTCTGTTCGTCTGTCTCCGGTGAACGTAAATCTCCATTACTCTATCTATCTGTCTCGCAGACCGGTTCGGTGCCCGCGCGTTCGAACAATTTTTTTCGTGCGCTCTGGTCGCCCGATCGGCGGCCATTTATTTCGCCAGAGCCGAGAGAGATTCCGTAGACTTTCGGGCTTCTCTTCCGTATCTCTCTCGGGGGAAGTAACAAGGTAGACGAGAATCATCGATACCCTTAAAAGTTTCACTAGCGCGAGATACGCGCGGATCGTGGGCGCCCGGGCTTCTACGATCGTTCACCGTCCCCCTCGGTAATTTCTTCCGTTTCTCGCCGCATCCGGAATTATAAAATGTTAAGCAGCCTCTCTCTATCGGCCTGGCCGAGCACACCTGACAGCCCCGCGATCGATCGAAACCAACCGCGACTCGATCGCCGCGATCCCGACCGCCGACCGCCCGAATTTTTCTCCGAGAAATGTTCCGCAGGTGATTCCACGCTGAACCCGTGCTGGGATTTTATTGGGAATGATGGAGGATGTAGTGCGGCCGATTTTAGGAGGGGTTTAAGTCATCACTTTGATCGCTTCGCATTCGTTTAGAAAATACTGGCTTCTCTTTGCAATTCTCGTCCGATGTACTTCTTTGTGGTTCGGTTTTCCGGAGATTCTTATGGAACAGGCGGTATGAAAGTATTCTGACTAACCAAAATTAAGTATGGTGCAGTACAGGTGAAATTAGGGGGGGTTTAAGTCATCGCTTGGTTCATTTTTAATTTGTTTAAATAATACAGAGCGTTGCAAATGTATACAAATTTTTTACACGATTTCATTTCGTAAATGCAAAACTTGCACATATGAATTTTTATATGGAAAACTACTGGTCCGATCGAGTTGATTCTTTTTTTTTTATATCAATCAAGAAGGTTTCCTATGTTACAGAAAATTTTCATCGTACCAAAATCAATTTGATAACATCTATAGTTATACACAAATTCGCACCCTGCACCTCTGATCAAATAAGATACTGCAGAAACGACGATCTGCAGAAGTAAGGAGGGGCTCAAAAATTAAGGAAAAAATACAATATTATTCTTAAAATTCTCACCTACAAAATGAGCTCTGATTCAGTACCCTATCTTCAAAAATTGCGTTCGCAAGGGCCAGTTGAAGATCGCGGTCGAATTAATTATCAGCGAAAGAAAAGTGTTCCGAAACCAAACTCCGCCAGCATTATCCGCTCATTGCAACAGCATCGGCACTCGTTCTACAAAATGGATGGCCGTTCTTGCAACTTTTAATGCCGGCATCGATCGCGGAGTGAATTAATAAACCGGGGCCAACTTGTGCCGTTGCAACGAAATGCAATATTAACACCGTCTATTTATGTAGCGCGCTCCCGCGGGATAACAGGGCCGCGAGCGCGACAAATCCGCGAGGCAAACACCGAGGAAGATGGGTGACGCAATTTCGCGGCGAAGAGAGGATAGAACGGGCCTCCGGAAAGATTACGCGCGATGCGAAGCGTTGCAGAGCGTTGCGAGGGCGGCTAGTTTCACGAGCGGACGCCTGTAACGAGTAATCGTCGATTCCTCTCTTCCACGGCGTACACCATTCCTGTCGTCCGCTCACTAGCTCCTTTATTACGTAATACATTGCTCTCCGGTGGCTATTCTATAGATTTCGAACGTTTATGATCCGCAGATGAGAATTTCTCGGAATGAGGACAATTTTAGATAGGAAGATCGAAGAGCCGTCAAAATCTACCTGAATCATTTCTTCTGGAATTTTGTTTTTTAAACACGATTTCGACAGTTCGCGGACAATTAATGGCAAAACGATTGGTTCGCGAAAGATTTCGAGACGTTGCAGATGGCCGGAGAGCACGAGGCAGAGTACCACTGTCCAACTCGGGCACTAAATGACGTTGGTATACAACAGCATAGCATCCAGGCATTGCAGTAGCAGCCCACCATGGCCGACAACAGCGAGCGTCTATCTGGGCATTGAATTTTCATTCGCAGTCCGTTTACACGAAAATATTCACGCGACGAGAGGCGACTGGCAAGACGGAATTTCCGTGCGGATAGCAGACCAACACGGAAACCCTTCTTCTCTCTCTCTCTCTCTCTCTCTCTCTCTCTCTCTCTATCCCCCTGTCTCCCTTTGGCGTCGGTTGATTCGTCGAGGCTAAATATTTCGCGAGAGCAGCCGGGCCCGAGAGATTTCGATCGGGCTAAAGGAGCGGTCTCGCGGTCCGTATTCACTGTGGCCGAACGAACGAACTCGCGGGGGCTAAGCGAGCGCAAATATTGATTTTCAATTACGGCATTCGTGACTTCGCGCAATGTCCCTGCAGGAGCGCGCGGGCTGCTCGGTAGCCTTGGCATAAAATAAACGGCAATATCAAGGTCCATCTCGATGCACCGCGGACTCCCGATCGATCTAGGAGCCTTCTCCTCCTCTATTTCCACCCTCTCTTTCCGCCACAACCCCCCTCCCTCCCTCCGCGAACACCCGCAATTCCTCTCTTGATCCCTCGGTCGTCCTTCCATCGTGCGGAATTCACGCGATCCTTCGAGGACGCGTCGTGGAAATTTATTTATCCGACTCCGCCGGGAAACGGACGGAACCGGAAGATGCACGATCGCCGTCTTTCCTCTCCCAAAGAGGAACAAGATGGACGACGGCAATTAGCCGACGACTAACCGTACGATTTACCGATACCCCGCCATCGTCTTCGCGAAATCGGTTCCGACGATTCCGTTCCTCTTTGCAGTACGATCCAAGGAAAGGCAGACCCAGCTCCGATTCCAGAAAGTCATCCCGGGAACGATCTCGTCGCAGAATTGCGACACGACAAAGCGCCAACAGCGAATGGGAACGCAACTTCGCCCCGGCTAGGACGCCGAGGGATGAAAGGGCGAGCTCGAACTCCCACGATTGCAACGAAGAGTTGGGACCGAGATAAGGCGGATAAAATGTTAACTATGCTCGCTGACTGGATGTCTGGGATGTATCAAAGTGCTGTGCAGGTTTTTAGAACGATGCCAACGCTGCTGATTTTAATCGCTGATCCTTGGATAGAAAACCCTCCTTTCATAATTTTATAATTAGCGATGTTCAAGACCGTTCGCCGGTTTATATTCCAATTTCATAGTAAATGTAGAGGCTCATCTTGTGGGAAATTGTGCAATAGATCCGTTCGGTCGGTCTCGTGATTTTTGTTTGCTGAAAATTCAGATTTTAACCCTCGGATGCTTGGTTTCAATAAAGGTCAGAGTTTGCAATTGTGGACATTTTTGTGGGAAATTATTCGATAAGAAGTCAGTAGAAATGAGTTGCTTTAATTGCGTTGCATCCAAATCCACGTTGGCTGCTTCTGAAGGGTTATTAATATTCTACTTTAACACTTTGAGTGCCGATCCAGCAGCCTCAAATTACAGTGAATTTTCGATTATGTCAACAATACGGGTCTTGACAGCGTCGTATATCGTGCAGGACACATGCCCGAGTCGTGTTATGTTTACACTCCTGGGCGTCCGAGGCCTCTCGAGCTTGGTGGCCACTCACGGGTTATACCCCGCGGTAGTGGGGATAATTCCGCGACGTTTATCATCCAGATCTTGGCGACACATACAGAGAAATCACTGTACCATTGAATCAAAGTAATGTATTGAATGAAATAACCAGTGAAATATTGCAATTTCTGATGCTGAGAGTGCTCTTCCAATCTTCTTGCATTTAGCAAATCCAAACCAAATTTACTACAGATTGACAATTAATTTCTAAATCTATACAAATAATTCCGTCCCCCATTTCTGAGAGACGCGGCACTCAAAGTGTCGGAAGAGTCTTTCAGATTATTTGACTTGCGGTGTCCGTTACCTTCCATCATGTACGACACATTACCGTCATGCTTAGGGTCCCGACGACCCATAAACGGCCACGAGAGTACCAGAGCCGGTTAATTTGCGGCCCGAGGAGAAAGTGCCAAGGGGATCGGCGATTAGCGCTCGATTTCATTAAATTCCCACAGCACCTTATTCCCTGTCGATCGCGCGCGGGTTCAAATTAGCCTAAGCTGTAAGTCCGTCGAATCCCAAGGATCGATCTGCGAGTGGACCACACCGGATGTTGCAAGTCGAACGATGGTCCTGAGCTTCGGGATCTTCCCGAAAAGAAGGACGAAAGGAAGAAGGAAGAAAGAAGAGCGCCGGGTGGTACGGGTCCCTGCGGTCCAACAACTATCGCGTCGATCCTCTTAACGCCCATCCAATCTCTTTCCGTAAAATATCCTGGTAAACCGTGTTTGGGTGGAATTCACAACCATCTTTCTTGGATACCCTGTCTAGCACGTCCCTCTCTCTCTCTCACTCTCTCTCTCTCTCTCTCTCTCTCTCTCTCTCTCTCTCTCTTTCTCTCTCGGCACGGTTCGAGACCGAATAGAAGCAAACCTCGATACCCTGGCGACTAATTTACGAGCGACGCCACCGTTCGAGACGCTGCGCGACGAGTAATCGCAGGATTTATCGGGTCCTTGGATCCGAAGAGCTGAAAGCCGACACGCACGCGTCAGGGATCCTGAGCGTTTCTTAGGACCCTCGAATTAAATTACACTGCTGACCCACTGCGATCACCAAGGACGTATCCCTTTCTATCTCCGCGAATCTTCCCAGATGTATTCTCATTTTGGCTCAGTTTCAATCACACTCATTTTTCGCTGGTTTAGCTCAGATCCGTAGCTTCTATTTTTATTATTGAGCGAACCTGATTCGGGGACATCGGTACATCCTACAAATTCTATTTCAAAATTGAGTATAGAAGAGCACAGCTAGAATTTCGAAATAGCTAGGGAAAATATAAAAAAATCATCAAATGAAAAATATTACAAGATTCAAATATCTTCCTTGTCGTGAAAGATTAGTTATTTAGGGTTAATCCTCTGTCATCTCGCAGCGTCTCGAACGCATTAAGATCGAATCAGCATCCAACCATCACCACGAATCACCAACCATCACCATCCGGGTATCTCTGTCAAAGTTCACTTTGGACTCCACTAGAGGCGAAAGATCGCGTCCAAATATTGACTAATTAAATATTGCGAATTCCGTTTAACGTTTCCCCGAGAAACCGAATGGGGAACGATATCGTTTTGTTTTCCAGGCAGATAAACTAATATAACCGTGCCGGTGGGATAAACGAGTTCTCGTCGGAGATTTTCCAGGGATGTATACATAGTACACAAATCGGGCGGATCTCCGTAAATAAATAATAATAATATCCGGGGTGGCGAAGAGTTCAGGATGTTTGCCCCGTTGCAATCTGGGAGGGTTTTTTTTTTCAATCGGTCGCGCGCGCGGTCTGGATGATCGACGGCGACGTATTGATCGACTCCGTCGTTCCGACGAGCGGCGTGGCGGCGGCGCCGGGACGCGTTTAACGTTTCACGGGACCGCGACAGGTTTCACGGGCCACCAAAAACATTTATCGAGCATCGATTCGTCGCATTCCTCGCGCGTCAAAGGTTATCGGAAAGTTCGTGCGCGTTGCAGCCGCAGGCATGCACGCGACCCGCGATTATACATACACGAGATCCGCTTCGAAATCGCTCCGCACCAGCTTTGAACCGCCACTGCGAGAGTGACGTAAAAACCGACCTCGAGAATTAGTCGGAATCGGACGCCGTGAATCCTGAGCACCTTGGATCACGGAGCGGTTCCGGCACGAGGTCCGCGTCCTACCTTTCCGAATACGGAAAGGTCGAACATTGTCGACCTCGCGGGACGGGCCGAAAATATCGATTATCCGATGACCCAGTTCAAAGAGCGGTGCCGCCGTCGAGAGAGCCACCGGCACAGCCTTAATTACGACAGGTTTTCTTCGAACCAAGTTAATCGGTTCCAGCCGAAACGAGTCGTTACCGGTGTAAGCAGCGCGCAACCCCTCTCGCCCATTTACCTTTAGGCTGAATAACGAATTTACTCGAACATCCGGAGGACTACCCTCGCCGTCTATAGAAATTCCTTAAATCGCTAATACTTCACGCTGTCGAAATAACTCTGATCCCGGACTGTTCAGTCTTGATCCATTCTGGTCCTACTATGAGCCGTTTGCTCGGCCCGAAGCAATCATCTGTCTTGTTTAACTCTTTCCGCTTGAAAGAAATTCCATTTACAATTTCACCCTCGGAGAGTGGACCATTCTTACATACTTGATGATATTTAAAACTATTCACTATGTTACTTAGCAATTTTTGGAACGACATTTTTTGAGGCTTCTAATGTAACAGCTGTCCATTTCACTTAATCGCCAGAAACTGAACAATTACATGTCGATTTTGATATTCTGGGTCAATATAGATCCAGGGTTAAAGGTGAGTGTACTGGATGCGCACAATAATTCGTGATCATTCTTTCCTCATCAATATCTCGGTCATTTACATACATTTACACCGTGCTACAGGTAATCGATGTACAGATAGCAGATCTTTGTGCAAAATAACAGTTTTCTACCTGAATTGCAACAAACTGGAGTGAAATGGAAATTTATTTTATTTCTTAATAGGTTTAACACATTGAAAATAATGTATCAGTACTTTTAAGTTCTTCTAATGTTCTTACTGTTTTAAATTACACCTACCCACTTTCGTCACAACCATTCGTGAGGGCTACGAATTAATTTGTACACCTCATATACAGTTTGTACTCTTTCGTATGCAGAGTTAATCGATTTCGCAGCTGACCGGCTCGTGTATAGTATAACGGTGAGTAAATCGTGGATATTTATGCAAATTATCATTTTCATATAGAATTTTATGGATAGCAAAATAAAGAAAAAGTGTCTCGTGTCGATTGTAGATGCGCTCGCAGTGTCATGTATAGGTTTAGCAGATCATTAGAGCCTCGAGAAATTGTATGCATGCTTAAAGATCTAGGGCAAACTTCTATTTCTGAACAGCGCCAAGAAAAATTGATTCCGTTCTCTACGTCAACGAGAATTAAATTAGACGCATTAAACTAGCTGTTGCACTTTTACAGTTCACTCTGGATGTTCATTAAATGGTTAAATCAAAGGTTAACAGGTCGGGCGTGATTCAGAATTGCATATGTCACGGGCGAAATTAACCTCGATGTCAGTTTGGAATGTCTGAGATAAGACAGTTTAGACTACTTGAAAGAAATATGTGTATTGGTACCGTTCACGTTCGTGTATGGGAAACCTGAGGAATGATGGGTCAAGGGTGATCCAGTCTAAAAGTATGCAACCCATTATAATCATTCTTATTCTCCTTCTGCTACTTTCACATATGAAAAGAAAAAGATGATCAATTTGAGATGAAACAACCCTGTAAGAAATGAAGATCAAAATGCAACCACTGCAGAAAAAGAAGATGAGATCAATGTTATGTGAAACACGACTACCAAGTGAAGAGCTCGGGGCAACGAACGGTCAGCTCGATTTCGACGTGATTGTAAAAGAAGAAAATAATTTGTTGACTAGTTTGTTGCCCCGAAAATTGAAAGCTCTTAGCGGGCAGTCATGTCTAAATCGAGCTGACCGTTTATTAACCTGAGCTCTTCAATGCACCTCCGTAGGATTAGAAAATGGAGTGCATCTTTTATACTCGACCTGAAAATCCGGACAGAGACAATATTCCTTTCCATAAGTCAATGTGTTTGCGTTGTACTGTGCTAATGGATTCGCGTCGAGGGAACAATTAATAGTAATAAAACCGTCAGTCAGATTCGACGCCGGATCCGCTTCTTTCCTTCGTCCGATATCGTCGTCGGCGCCGCGACGCGACGGCTAACCGGAAGCAGCGACGGGAAATCGATGACGTCCGAATTACTCGCTCGAGAAGAGGTTTGAGAATCTTTGTCGACGACGCGACGCGACACTAGGGAGGGAAGAACAATCCGGCAGGGAAATTAGTATCGACAAATTACTTCGAGTTGTTGGCAGGTGGAGTCTATTCCGGTACTTTCGGCGGATCCGTAGGGCACTTCCGGTACGCGGGACGGACAGCGTCGGTCATTGGTGTCTCCAGGAGGATCCTGGAAAGTGGGTTTTCTCCGGCGACAAAGGCGACGGAGTAGAGGCAACGAGCACAGGGCACGGAGAGAGTACAGGAGCACGGGTCTCGGAGAGGGTGAGCAATTAACGAGCTATCGAATATTCGATTACGTACGCCCGGCTCGTTCTTCGAACCGCTATTACCATGAGCTCCGGCGAGTAGAGCGTGCCGGGCAAAACGGTTTTTAAACGACGTCGAAACGGCTGGGAACGGCTGTCGAGGATCGTTAGGTGAGTTCGAGCTCGAGACGCGGCGCCCAGGGTAAACGCAATAACAGAAAAGGTATTTTCAAAGGTGGAAAAGGTGGACCCGGTGGCCGGGTCGGCCCGGCCCGACTCGGCCCGACAAGAAAATGCTTACCGTTGCGGGAAAATCGTTCGATCGAGTACAAGGCTTAACGAGATATCGTTAACGTCGCATCGAGAATGAAAGCACGTGCCTGCCTGCCTACCTGCCTGCCTGCCTGAGCGTAGCCCTTCTCAGCGAGCCCGCAAACGACGTCGAACTTTACGGGATCCATCTACGGCATCTACGAGATCGCGCGACGCCTCCGAACCGGGGAAACGGATGGCCCTTTTCGCCCTTTCATCGCACCTCGCACGCGAATTTACTGCAGAATTTACTTATCCCGTCGAACTCGCGGCGAAGTCGACAAAGACCCTGATGATAAGTTAACACTTAACCTTCGAACTGGGGATGACGAGTTCATTCCTCGTTGAAATTCGCTGTCACCTTTCAGACATTCTTCATCGACTATGTCTCGTCATTTCATTGTGCCATTCTGTCCATAGGATGGCCGTCTTCGCACTTTCATCGCCGCACGAATTACTGCGGAATTCCCATCAAACTCGTGGCGAAATCGACGACTTTTTAAAGAAACTGCTGCAAGTTTTTAATTGATTCTTGATAACATCTATCATGACATACCCGAAAATGCATCGAACCATTTATGATGTTTTAACCGTGGTTTGATCTTGCGGAAATTCTTGAATCATAGAAAACCTCGATCCAAACTGTCGAATTGCTACAAGGGTGCTACTAGGTAAGTCCTACATGTTTGCAAAGAGAGCTCTCTTAAAAATTCATCCCCCAAGGGTTAAAGCTAGGGGTTCGAACTCTCATATGAATTTTCCAAATATTTTCCTTCTTGTCTCCTCGTTGGAAAATATTTTATGCAGTATTGAATTGGGGGGGAATTTAAATCTTAAACATAAATGTGGTATTCACTGAAACAGTAGCAATATAAGCACAGTAGCAGTTTAATCACAGTTGTAATACAGGTTGTTCGACTACAGGTGGAAGAAAATTTAAGGGGCGATTCCCCATGACAATATAAGACGAAAATGACGAGTAAAAAATTGTGATTTCGGCTTCATTTTTTAGTTATTAACAACTAAAATCCGCCTAAAATGCGGCAACCCGGCCATCAGAGATGTACGTTCCGTACGCCATAGAGGCGCGCGACAGTGACCTATCAAGTGACACATACTCCGCGTGCCTGACAAGAATTCACGTGGCAAGAATTCGGGCGTGTAAACCATCCGATTAGGTCACTCCACACGCATTTTTGGTTTTAACCGAATTATTGGCTATAGTGTGTGACGTCAAAGCCTAACCATTGGGTGTGAACGAGGACCCACTTTGACGCGTGACTGTCGCGCGCCTTTATGACGTGAGCAACGTACATCTCTGTTGGTCGGGTTGCCGCATTTTAGGCGGATTCTTAATTGATAATAACTAAAAAATGAAGCCGAAGTCGCAAGTATTTTATTCTTTATTTTCTTGGAGATCCTCATTGTCTTGGATATCCTCCCCTTAAATTTTCCCCCACCTGTAGTCGAACATTCTGTATATGAAAATTCAAGTATTTAAAAAATTCCATTTTTAAGGATTGGGGCAATTTCATTTGCTATTATTTTGCAATATATTAAAAATTAACACTCAGTCAGGCGCAATATGAGTAAGAACAGGATCGGGCACATTGGCTGTGCCTGTTAGATCAATTTCATATTCATATAGATCAGAATTCATATCACCAATAACAAGATCGACATGTATCTCAAAGAATTAGGTCCAGAAGCAAATAATAGAATATTGTTAATTGAGAATCTGAAGCGATCTAACCATGATTGCTATAAACCTATCAAAAGCGTTCGCATTACAAGAGTTGAAAGAGTCAAACTCGGGAAGTTTGCGACTACATAATATATCCAGGAAAACGCGGCCGTCCAGGTCGTAGAAACAATAATAAATAAATGCATGCCATCTACCGAAGCACGGTGACCCCGAACCCTACAAAAACGATCCCAAAACGCTTTTAAAACGTTCCGAAAACGTCGATTTCCGGACACCAGTTCAGAACTAGTAAATCAAATCAATAGCATTCCCCGAGCGCTTCTAAAATATTCTTGAAACATCGATTAAAGTGTCGGATCCCCAGTTCCAAAACTAATAAATAAATAAAATTCACCACAGCTCGATGATCGCTATCCAAAAGCGTCCAGAACGTTCTTGAAGCTTCGATTGACGGACACCGAGTCCAAAACTAATAAACTAATAAATAAAATTTCCAAAAAAAAAACGAACGTTCCCGTGACTGTTTCCGGAACGTTTCCAGATGGTCGATTAGTGTATCGGCGTCAGGCACGTATCGTTATCGAGGAAAAAGCCCGGGATGGGACGCGGTGTCCAAACGTGGCGAAATTTCATTAACGCGATCGAGAGGGTCGTCGGCGGGTCGCCGTGGAAAAAAGCAAAGTCGTCACGGCGACGGAGAGACGTCGGGGAAAAGTTGGACGCGGGTAACCGCGAGTTCTCGCGGGCCTGGAATTCTCGGCACGTTCGTCGCGCGCAGCTCGCGCCAACTGCGAAATACGAGGCGAGCGTTTCCGTTCCCTCGTCCCTTTCGCTCTCTTTTCCTCTTTCGCCACCTTTTCACTTCTCTCCGCCGGGGTGGTTTTTTCTTTCTTCTTTTTTTTTTTATTTCGGAGCTTTGTTTCCGACCGGCGAAAACCGCTCGCGCCAGCGTTAACGTTTTCTCGCTGGCGGAGTCACGATCCTTTTTCCAAGTCGAACCAGTCGACGAGGACCACCGGCTCTTCCGGTCTAATTTGTGGGCGGCCCCGCGTTTCGCCGGAGTCAAATGAGTCGACCCCAAGCACGATGGAAATGTTAAACATTGCTCGCTAGAGTAGATAATGAGCTGGATCATTTTCCAGAAACAGAGAACTCGCGGATTTGCTTAGGGAGAGGTAACATTTCGTTTTGTGCCGCGGTTCTTGCGTACATATTTGACACGCTTCGCGGTGCACCTGTCGGCTCTATGCTGCTTGTAATTATCATTTCCTTGTTGAACGTAGACGCGCGCAACGAAATTAATTATTTTCTAGCGCGTAGAAGTTGTTCAAGCACATATATTTTCACTGTGAAAAGTTGAATGGTCGATCGTTAATGGGTGAAGGCTTCTTAATAGATTTTTCAATAGCGAATCGTGATTTCAATTACGATTTTACGGCGAATGGATTACCGAAGCTCTTTCAGATATAGCACAGTCATCAAAAAGCCTGCTAATGGCCAGAGTGTGGTAGCTGAAGTGTTAATCGACCATCGCAACTTATAGGGTTGTTCTCACCCCCTCGTTCCGTATATACGTAAACTATTGTTACAAGAATTGCTTTCTCTCAAAGTAGAAGCACAATGTGACGACAGAAAAATAAGATCAAGCCAGAACACCATTTCCTATTTGCATTACAGGCTGAAGACGTTCACTGGTATGAAGTTCATTGTAGAATGAACTACCATGGTACACGTAGAACACAGTAGCAAGTGTTGAAACGGGTTAGGAAGTTCCCGAACGGAGTTACAAGTTCTTTTCAAGTGTCCTAGCCTGGACAGGCCAATCACACCAACGAAAAGGGGCTTTCAGCTGAAAGAATTTTTTGTTAAAGTGAACCCATGCACTTCCGATGCGCAGGAGCATTTCTATTAAACAGAATAGAGTCTGCTTAACAATAGAATATTATTGTTCGGTGCGTTGACTGGACCGCGAGGTAGAAAATATTTAAGGTACTGATAGGCTGCGCACCGATAAACGCACGCGATCAATTCGCGACTCCTTCCCGGCGAATCCGTGCTCGATATCGGCGCGCGAATCGAACAATGCGGTTAGCGAGCGATCGCCAAGCGGGTCCGGAACGGGAATTGTTGCGTCGCGGGCACTGCGCGCCGTGCTATTCTCCGAATAGCGCCGAAATCCGTTGGAAAAGCGAGAGGAGATTCGCTCGACGCGCTTCGATGGTTTCCATAGTGGACGATTTATAGAGCAATCGACGATCCTGGTGAAGGTAATCGACAGGAACGTCGACGGGGACGAGGGTATTAAAAACAGGATTCGAATGCAATTTTCCGTGTAATCCGCGGAAGCCTCCGAGAGAGTCGACACAGGGGGAAAGAGAGAGAAAGAGAGGAAGAGAGTGAACGGGAGAGAGAAAACTAACCGGTCAGCATCGCGTGGACTCGAAAATCAGCAGGACGGACGACGCGACGGGCGGACGGACGTTTATATAATCGGAATTCCCGGATCCAGCCGAGCGTTTGTTCGCAGCTCGCAGGATCGCTCGCGCGAGTACTCGTCACGGTCCGCGCTCGTCGATATCGTTGTACCACCTCGGAAACGTTCGAAATCCCGGTTTTCGAGCGTGCTCGACCAGCTTGCCCAAAACTTTCCAAGCCCAGCTTGCGAATCGCGCGCCTCGAGATTGATTCCGAGACGCGCAAGCGCAGAACGTGCTCGCCGTGATAATAAGAAAAATTGTCCCGATAGGTCTAGAATATATTAACTCGTTACACTCGACTGTGTCTCCTCCGAGGCGCCGCTGAAAATCTTGATATTATATTACAAAATAATTTCTGTATTTCATAAATTTCCGAACGTTTCAGCGTGGTATGAGTAAATACTCTCGATTTCATATGGGCATAATGAAAAATGTATCGTACGTAACAAATTCGAAATCAAATGAAACGTCCGATTTTTTCAGTTTGAAAAGTCCGCTCGAATCTGCCGGCGATTATTTTATATCGCGGTTCAATACCTTGTGAAAATCAATTTTGATTTCGTACAATTGCCTACTTCGATTTTATGGAATTTTCGGAGCTGCTAGGCTGACACGGAAAATGTGAAACAATTATTATCCAGAAAAAAAATTGCAGCGGATTCTTGAATTTGTAGAAATACGTGCAGACGGGGTTAAAAATCTAGGGTTCGGATATTCGCGGCAGAAGTTCGGTCGCACCGGTGGCCGTTGCATCGAAGCAGCGATGCATGTCCAAACGCAGTATATTCTCATAGACGTACTCCCCGGAGGTAGCTGGATCACACGGCCGTTCCGGGGATATTTATTTACATTCTGGCAATTAGTCGAGCATTAGTCGAGCCTCCAGAGGTACGAATAGCCCCGGCGGCGGAGACAACGGCCGGAAACCACCACGAGAGCGTTGGAGGACACTGAAGTTGCGACCCCGCGGAATTCCGATCCTTCGGAATCGCAGGGACTCCGCGTTCCGCGAAATTAGGGGAAATTTTCGAGTGCCGCTTGTAAATTGGATGCGGGGGGTGGAGATCTCTCCCGCGAGATCGCGAACGTTGCATGCGGCTGTTATGCGAGCAAGCGAGAGAGAGAAAGAGAGAGAACAACAGACAGAGGGAGAGAAAGAGAGAGAGAGAGAGAGAGAATTGTTGCGAGACTCGGCCGGGTTAGATAAATGAAAACCGTCGCGGAACTTCCGAGAAGCAAAGCCTCGGGTAAAGGGACCGGCGGTCGGGTAGGGATGACGGCGGTGCGGGTACAAGGGGAGACAAAAGTGGACGGAGAACACTTAGTTAACGGCGAAGTCTCGAGAGTACTCGTGAAAGTAGCGCGCCGTAAAGCGTGACGAAAAAAATGCTCGAAAACTACCGAGAAAGGAACGATCCGAATACCGGCGAACAAAGGGGAGACCGATTCGCGGAGGAAAGACGCTAGCAGGCCAGCAAACGGAGCTCAACACAGCCAAATTCCCTAGGCTTTCAACCGCGGGACCACCGAGAACCAATTTCAAAGGATACAGCATGATTTTCTTCGCTCTGACGCCGATTCGCGACGAATGCGAGGAGAATGCAGCAGAGAACGCGAGCTCGAAACCCTCTCCTTCAGTTCTGGCTCACTGCTAATTTGTCTTGGATCTGAACATGTCAAAATTAAATTCTAGAATTTCTCAATCCTTGGATGGTCCTTGAAAATTGATGCAGAAGAGGTCCTTGAGTGTTACTTCCTCCAATTGCTGTACACTTTTCATTGAACAAGTTTAATTCAGAATAAAAACTGTTAAGTTTCATTCGGCAGTTTGATCTAGATATTAAATAAACATTATTTTTCAACACCCTCATGCCCCTAGAAAATTGTTACGAAAGAGGTGGATGGTGATTCACGTAATTTGCTTTGTACACAGGATGTTTCCTATCTGGTGGTACGACCAAAACAAGATAGACCAGCGCGTCTGATCATAACCGACCAATTCCACTTCTTGTAAACGCTACTGCGCGAGAACCTGATCAAGTCACAAAATTATAGCAACCTACAGGATCACTGTTCCCAAAAGCCCTCTGAATATGGCTAATAGAAGCTGCAGTGAAATCCAAACCAATTGGAAAATTTAATCCCTTCATATACGAATTATCGAATTATGGAAAACGAAGATACTTATTGCTTCTCACATCAGTTTATCGATTTTATGCCGTTTAACACTTTTAATGCCAAACTAAAAACCTCGAAATTCCATAAAATCATAGTAAGTTATTTAATGAAATAAAAATTTAAGAAAATTAAATGTATGATCATGAGTAGTCCTTCAACGTGTTAATGGGATTAAGCTCGGGTGCTTTCTATTTTCTGGTGATGTGAAATTATTATGAATATAAGTAGAATAGTCGGAGATCGACCGGACATAAAAATACCTAAACACAAAGGTCGGAGTGCACGGTGAGTGAAAACTAAAAAGTCTGCAATTTTGAAAATTCAAACAATTGAGTATTCGAAAATTTGAAATTTTAAGAGTTTGAATATTTGAAAATTCGGAATTTTAAATATTTGAATATTCGAAAATTTAGAAATTTGAATATTTAAAAATTTGAGAATTTGAATGTTTGAATATTCAAGCACTTGAAAACTCATAGATTGAAACGTTACAAAATGGCAGAATCGGAGAGCGCGCACATATGGAAATCAAAGAATCGGGAAATTTGAGAAATGTGAAATCAGGCAACGGAAATTCGGCGTCAAAGGTACAGGAGAGCAATCGTAAAACCTTTGTGGGCAAATATTCGCAGCCTATTAATTCAGCAAAGCCTGTTACCTCGTTCGATATTTATTCGTCATGAGAGTCCCCTTGGCAGGGTGCTCTTATTTCCCATTGCTCGATGGTTTATCGAAGAAGGGGGTGCACGCTCAGCCACGTAATCTCGTAAATCATCGCAACGCGTGCTGGCCGACTTGCTCCTCGAAGTGTTCCGGCATGGGAGAACTCGTATGGGATCGGACACAGGCCGTGAAGGATGAATAAATTCCTAACAGCAAGTTTCCCGTTCAAGTCGAACTACAATGGCTCGAAATCGTGGGAACGTGGAACCAATTTTCGTATCTCTCTTGATCACGCATTATTAATTCCTACACTAATATTAGGGGGACCCATGAGTAGTCAATTATTTTTAAATCTAAAACAAACTTTGTAGTATATTCAAGTTTTTATTTCTTAATTTATTATATAATCTCCATCATTATCAAGGACATTTTGCCATCTTTCGACAATATAACTCAGCAGTAACTGTTTCTCCAGGTTTCAATAACTCAAAGTGGATTATGCCACGACAGTCCCACCAAATGCACAATAACATCTTTCTAAGTAATAAGCTAGGTTTAGGGGTTGATTTTGATATTTGAACACTGGCTGCTTTACCGAAAACTGTAAAAGAATACGTGTTTCCTCTTAAACGATCGGTACAGAACTAAAGGCAAAACAAATTCTTTGCAAATAATTTATTACTTACGGGTACCCCTAATATTAGAGAGTCGTAGAGTTCGTAAAATTTAATTCTGGTACTACTGCTCTGCTAGAGTAAGACACTACCTTCAAGTACTTTCACCTGGGGGATGTTTCATCTTATGCACAGAGGCTCTTAAAATTTAAAAGAAACCTAATTTAAACCAGGATTAATATTGAGATGATTGCGACAATTTTTCGTTTTAGAGTTCCGTGATGAGTAGGTCGTTTCAGAATTTAAGAGAAGAAGGTCTGGGTTAAGTCTATCTAACTGTTAATAATTTAATAAACTAGGAGACGATTGTTGAGACTATTCTTAAATTATTGTGCCATAACCAAACTTTCGTCGGCTTCGGGGTGCGAAAATGAATCGCGACGGATAGGTCACCGATCCCTCGCCGAACGATGCAACGCGATTGTCTTTATTTACGCGCGAGGGTGCGGCCAGGGCAGCACGAAGCTTCGCACCTTCGTGCACGAATGTCTACGGAACCTGCTGTTAATCGGATCGAGCGCATCGATTTTTCCCTACCCCTTGCACTCTTACTAGTCGTCTCTTCCTTTTTCTTCGACCGACATTCTCGATTCCAGATTCGCGCGCGCCTCCTCGTCTCGCGAGGCGCTCTTTTTTCACTCTTCTCTCTCACTCTCTTTCTCTCTCTCTCTTACGCGCGTTCCTTCCGGTGCTCGAGAGCGTCGCGACGCCGCCGACGCGAGAGCCGCAAACCTCGAGAGAAGCTCGCTCTCTCCCTTAATTTCCGTTAACTCCGCGATTTATTGTGCCACCGTTGTGTGCCAGACTTGTTCGACGGTATTCGATTAACTCGGACTCGCCGCGAGGACCGTTCTCCCCACGGAGTTTACCCCGTATTTGCTGGGTCTTTCGTTTTGCCACCGGGAACCGCGTTCTCGGATATGTTCTGGACACGTTTTTTTTTTCAGAACAGTTTTCGCAGAGCAATAATTGTCGACGCGGTGAATCCTCTATAATCAGCAGCCCGGGTCATACCGCCCGTATATGGCCGCGAACACTTTGCGTGCTTTAAATGCTCTACCCGAACTTTATGGTCTCGCTCAAAGAAAGCTCATTCCGCTGAATAATAGAAATTTTCCAGGGAAAATAAGTAAACCGTTCGGCCAAGAACTCGTCGTCATTTTGAAAACCCGGCGGGAACGTGAAACGAATTTCACAATCGAAAAGGAGACGCATTACTGCGCTGTTAGCGACACTTAAATACTTCCACGTTCATCAATTTTTGCAAATGTACTTTTGAAATCATTTCTTCTGGACAGGGGAGAGCATTTGGCCCAGGTCCGAGGTCGGATCTAATTTATAAATCATGGTTAATTAGCACCAGTAGTAGTACCGTAGGTATTTTTCTGGTTGAGAATTGTATAGCGATTGTACTATCCATCATCTCTGTTCAAATTTTATATTAAATGCAACGTGCCTGCTTCGTAAAATATTGCAACAATTTGGCAAGGGAAAGCGATGGGCTCCCCGAACATTGTGCTATGTTCTACAATTTTAAATAACGCCGTGCATAAAATTAATTTGGCTAGTTTCATGCAAGTTACAAGAGATCCTGGACGTCATACCCGGTGACCGACGCGACGGTACCGGGCACGTTAACAATTTGGGTCATAAATTTTTGCTACATCCCAATTCCGTATTCCCCATTTCCCGCAGTTGGAAGACCTGTTTGAAACAACAGGTAGAGATGATCCCGGGCCGATTGGTCGACCGATCATGGAAATGGGACAAACGGAACGACTCATTTCCGGGAGATGAACAACAGCAGCCGAGACACGGGGAGGAAAGTTTTCTTCTCGCGAGAAGAGAGAGTAGACAGAGTTTAATATGTGGGCGTGGGGTGGGGAGGAGAGTGGCGGTCGCATCACGTACAAGATGGCAGACATATTTCGCGTCGTCGTAAACTCCGGTAACGTCGACGTCCAACGGCCGACGCATCCATCACTTGGCTGTGTCTAGCGCGATGCACGGTAAAAGGACGTCTCGTCCCGAGACCTCGAAATCCTTCGGTGGCAAGAACCACGAGGAAGCGTGGCAAAGAAAGGATTGTTCGACTATGGTCCGCGGCAACGCTGTTGGACACGATTGCTATGGAACCGACCGTCTGTTCGAGAACGTTTCCGGTTTGCCTTTCGCAATTCCTAACAAGGAATCCCGAACCTGGAAATTCGAGAAATCGTGAAACTCTGGGTCATAACCCAGAAAAGAAAAGAAATTACGCGATTCCTTTTTGCTTCTCAAATTTACTTTTCAAGGGAGAATCGACCCTTGGAAATCGGCTAATTCGGGATTTTATATTTTAAATGTATAACTCGCAAAGTATAAGGGACAGGAAAAAAGTTTCCCGACAAAAGTTATGCTTCTTAACGAGGACTATTTCTTCGCCCCCTTAAAGTGAATTCGGGCAGAAAAAGTCTGAACCAGCATTTTTATTGTTCGATGCGCCCTGCTAAAATCGCAAGAGTGACAAAGTGCGGCGATCTGTTTGTAACGGTTCGACTGCGTTTGAAACAGCCCGAGAAACCGCGGATCGTTGCAACCCGGCGCAGTTTACAGGAGAGGAAAGAGAGAGAGAGAGAAGATAGGGTGTTGAACGACAACGGGAACGCGTGACGTGGCTCTGCGTGGCTCAGCGTGGCGCGGCTTGGCGCGGCTTGGCGTGGCGTGTCCGGCAAACGATGGATCCTGGTAATACGAGGCGGCTGCACCCGATACCTCGACTCGTCCGTTAGCCCCAATTACCCGCGCTTTAATCCCGTCGAATAATTCGGAAACGCATTATCCGGAGAACAAATATTCGCGTCACCGACGCTAAATCCGCGCGCGTAAAATCGTTGCAGTCTACGGTACGGTACGGTATGGTCGGGTGTATCGACACGCGCTCGATGCGTCCCTCCCCCGCCTAATCCGTCATAAATATCTTCGGGGCCCGGTGAAGAGATCGATAGTTTTAAATCCTCTCGATCCTTGTCCGATGCACGGAGCCGACCGGCCCCGTTTTGCTGAACACAACTCGATATACATACAACCAGCGAAAAAATCTCTCTCTCTCTCTCTCTCTCTCTCGCTCTCCTGCAAACGGTTCTTGGGGAGAGATTCGCGCGGATAAAAATACACGGTCAGTCGCGTCCCGGCATAGCCCGAGAACCGCAAGTTTCGTCGTTTCGACGGTTGATAAAACGCCGGCAGTGAACCCAACGAACGAACGAAGGGACCTAGGGACGAACGAACGGACAGGGTGGTAAATGGGGTCGGCCGGCCTGAACGCGTATAAAATATGCCGGGCCGCGCTATCTCGCGGCCGATTGCCTGGAAAACTCACGCGAAAATATCGATCCCCACCCGGTCCGCTTGTAATCAGATTAAGCAAGACCAACGGCTCGACCTGGCCATACCTATAACCCTGGCCACGGCTCCCTCGACACCTGTGCGAGTGCACCTCTCGTTGTTCTCCCCCCTTCTCTGTCCGTCCTTCTCTCTCTCTCCCTCTCTCTTTCTAATTCTCGTTGTTTCTCTCTCCCTCTGTGCAAAGCCTCCCTCTCTAGCTTTCCCCCCTGCCTTTCTCTCCCTATTTCTCTCTCACTCCACGCGGAAAGAACGAGAGGAGACCACGAACGTTCGCACCCCTTTGGCCGCGTGCACCCTCCCTCTAACTCCATATCTCTCTATCTACGCGCGAGCCGGTGCAGCACGGTGTATACTCGGACCGTTATGGAAACGACTACGATTCGAGTGGGTTTGCACGCCAACGGGCACGAGCACGACGATCGACAACGTCTTAGGCTTGCCGAACCACTCGATTCCACTCCCTCGAGTTACCACACCGCCCTACAGATCCACCCTCGATCCGGAGAGCTTCGGGAAATCAGCTGCTCGCGAAACAACGCCGCGATAATGTTTCACCCCCCCCCCCTTTCCACCCTCGTGGATTTAACCCCTCTGCGAGCTTACACCGTAACTGCGGTTATTCGATCATTTTAAAGCCCGCGGTACCCTTCGTTAGCAATTCGTCTCGGTAAATTTCTCAATTTCAACCCTCCGCACTCGAAGCTGTTTTAGCGCCAAGAAATTTCGTCTGGGCTAAAGTAGTGCCATTCTACCAATTGAACCTTATTATACATTTTTTAGAATAATAGTTCACCGATTTTATCCTTTTTTAAATCCCAATTTAAAACGATCGATTACTTGTATTTCACCATTTTGATTAGACATATCCATTATTATGTTTCTTTAAACTACGGCATTATAAGTGAAACGCAACTGGTTGATCCATAGTGTAAAGCAAATGTAGGTTAAGTGTTATCCCAGGATCTTGCGCGCAACTATTTTTAATAGCGATTTATAAAGAGATAATTACTTCTACGAGGGTCAATAGGTAAAAAGTGCGAACATTTCACCGCATCGTTTTTGGTAAATTGAGACCGGTGCTTTTTTGTGTTACGCAAACTGTTGGATTTTTATTGGAGTTATTTCGGAGTTATTTCGGAGTTAACCCTTCGGTGAGCAGACGTAAAGAATTCCTGCTGTTTGGAATCATTTTAATTAAATACAAATGTGGGATCGAGCGTTTCCGACAATGTATACTGTTATTGATAAATACGGGTCCTTTTTGTCGCATCGCTGTTGTTATTTCATTGCGTAAAATGGCAACAAATGAAAAAGAATTTATTTAAATTCATTTAGTTCAATAACAATTTTCTTTATCGATTTCACTGTTACAGACCGCTGCACCTCTCCCCCTGATGTATCCGAGAGCTAATAGACGGTGAATTACGAACAGAATAATCAAATGTTAACGGTAAGCTCAATCGCGGTTGTTAATTAGTTCGATGGTTCCATACAAGATCTAATAAAGCCTATACAATGTCGATACGGTTGTTTAACCACAGATAACTAAGCAGTCGTAACAATAACAATCAGAACATTTAAATTTTGTGACATCAGTTGGTCCAGTAAATGCATCAGCTAATAAATTCAGTACTGAATATGACTTTTATTCGGATTGAAAAGTATTATTGTTGCCAAATAAAAAAAGCGTTCAATTATATTCGTATTTTTAATTGGCGTGGTTATTTCCACATAGTTTAGTCACGTAGGGTTGAAAGTTGAACGTGTCTGTTTTTTTTTCTAGATCTTCCATTGAAAACGACAAACGATCTATTATAATCACACCGTCGGTGCGTAGCGATTGTCCGACATGACTATACTCATCTTTATTAGCAAAAGGGTAAACGAAGATTCAAAGCCCACTGGCGAATATTACCGTGAATATAACTCAACTAAAAAACAACGCGCGCGCCACACCAGAGCAGCGCCGGGCTCTGTATCTATGCCCGGTCTCTTTCCATTGTTTACTATTATCGTTCCATTGTAATAGCTGTAGTCATCTGCGTAACAAAGACGAATATAATAACAATAATAATAATTCCGCGGGTGTGTCCGATTCCGGGGTCGCGACCGACAATTTGCCGGTCGACCGCGAACTAAACACCGGCTCCCGCTCTATATCGCGTATGTTTCGATAGTAATCCGAATAATCGGTAATCGCGGGTATCGAGCACCGGATCGCTGGCTCATGAAGATTTCACCGTGCGGTTCGCGGTAAGAAAATGCAGCCGTTGCACACGCTGCGCTCGCTGTTCCGGTTTCTTATCTGCAGCGGCTGGACGGCTGTGAATTTCTCCGAGTAGATTGCGAATTTTATCATTTATTTCTGTAGACGGCGAATTTAATCATTTATCCGAGTAGGCTGCGGATTTTGTAATTTCTCTAAGCAGACTGCGAATTTTATAATTTATCCGAGTGAGATGCGGATTTTACGATTGTACAGTTTATCTGTGAGTATGTATGTCACGCATTTATGGCGCGCAAGATAAGATACAATTTGCAGAACAGTTTGCAATGTGCACATTGCGTGCGGTAGATCGAAACCGATTTAAACAAATTCGGAACGATTCACAGTTATTATTTGTGAGTTCGGAAATTGACGGAGAATTTTGTTCGACCGCATTTCAATTTGCGATTTCTTGCTAAAACGAGAATCGTTGGTTTGCAAAGCAACTTGTTACCCGCTGGCAGTGAAAAACGAAACGGGCATACGAATCAGAAACAATGTTTGGATCTTTGGTAGTTTGTAGGTACAGTGAATCATCGATATATGTCAACAATACCGGTCTTGTCAGCATCGTGTATCGTCCAGGAGACATACCCGAGCCGTGTTATGTTTACACTCCTCGGCGTCCGAGGCCACTCGAGCTTCACGACCCCTCGCGGGGTATACCTCGCGGTAGTGGGGATAATTCCGTGATGTTTATCATCGAGGCCTTGGCGACATATGTATATAGAGAAATCACTGTATGCCTGAAATCGTCTAAAGTGGGAAGGAATCGGATCGACGTTCTATTAGGTTTATCCGCATGATGCACGTATGTTTTGGGTCGTGATTCCAGTAGGTTCGTTGCGTTTTTCTCTTCTGTCCCCTTCGTCCCTCTGCCTTTACACCATTTTCCCAGCCGAAGCCTGGCTCCCGCGGATTTCTATAATATAAGAGCGGAATCGATCGGCGACAACAGCAGTCAGATAAGAGTCGTCGGACAGGATACCGAGCGCGTGACGGAAACATCGGTTTTCACGATTCGACGTGTACATCTCATTCGCAGTTTCGATTGCCGCGCCAGTTTATCCGTGTTCCGCCCTTCCCAAACCTCCTCCCCACACACTGTGGTTCTATGAATTTTCGATGATCCGAATCCGAATCGGTACGATACTCGCCGCTGTATTGTCTTCCGCGATCGCAAATTCCGCTTGATATCTCCGATACGTGTATTTTTAGGGATCCGAAGATTGCGGTTCCGAGTTTGACGAGATTGGTACGAGATCTTGGCCCGGGGTCTTGAGGCTGCCGAATTCTGATTTTATTATCCTGAGTATTTCCGTGGCTCGACGTCATTTGACATGTTTAATCACTGGCGCTCGACGTCTCCCTATTCTATGAAAACGTCTGGTATACAGTACAGTGATTTCTCTACATATGTCGTCAAGGCCCGGATGATAAACGTCACGGAATTATCCCCACTACCGCGGGGTATACCACGCGAGGGGCTATGAAACTCGAGTGTTGACATATATCGAGAATTCATTGTATATAATTGGTGAAGTGCATTTCGTCCTCGAATTATGAATGAATTCTGATGATTTTCTTAGAAAACGATGCACAGATACGTCCAGCTCCTGGTTTATAAATTTTCGAGCAGAACGTTTGTTTGGAACGACGCTCGTTCGAATCTCGATATATCGATTGCTCCTGAAAAAAACTGTACTTTGAAGTTGATTTAAAAAGCTTCAGACTTTTCATTTCACTAACAAAACTATTGTGATTGTATGTATTGCGAATGTATGTAGACGGTAATTCAATAGCTACATTAACGAAGAACATCCTCATCCATTGTTCGCAGCATATTTAATACGGAAGTACTGGTGTAAGTGGAAGAGGTTAATTACTGAATAACAAGGGGCGAGGTGCTGCATTTATTTAATGCAAACCACTGGTAACGCTGTAGATTAACTGTAGGTAACGCAGTCGTTTTAATTCTTCGGCACGAGTCTAACTCGCTATTATAAGCCGAGGGGTTGATCGTTCACAAGGCATGTAAACTTGTTCAATAGTCTGCGTTCCTTTAAAAAAAAAAAATAAATAAATAAAAAGAGCTTGCTGTAACTCTTATTGAAAATCTGTCTGCCGACAAAGAGCCAGACAACGCTCGAACGTGTTCGCGGAGCAAATCTATCCGGATCGAGGGGCTAACGATGATTCCTGGCGTTCGATTCTTTGTCTCGGGGAATCTGGTCGAGCACAGGACGGTCCGGTATAGAATCGGGCCGGGGGATAACGCGTTAATCTCGACTGGCGAGGCGGATAATAACGAGCGGAAAGTTTCGTCGGCGTTGGGTATCGATCTCTCGAAACCGGTGGTGTTCTCCATGGTCACACGGGAGTGAAACGGCGTCGCATACCACCGCGCGCGTCGCGCCGCGCCGGATGTCGGTGGCGCGTGTCATCGCGAGAGATAGTCGAGGGTGCTCGTGTTTCGCTCCGGTTTTTCACCGGACAGCCGACGCGGATAATTAGGTTCGGGGCGAAAGAATAATACGCCGGCGATCCGGCCCGGGGGCCGATCGATTACGCGAAGTGCGGTCTCGCTTCGGTGACGGGGGCGGATAGAACTCGTTTCGCTATCGCATCTCGGACGGGTAAAGTCGATCAGCTGGGTCCAATCGCGTTAATTCGAACGGGGATCAAATTCTACCGCATTCGCTTCTGTACCAATCACTGATTATTTACCAAAGACTTCTATGACCTGCGAGATGATGCTGCGAGGAAAAATTGGAACTAGAAAAATTCTACTTCCTCTTCGATCTCAAATGATATGTACAGTGATTTCTCTATTCAGGGTCATCCGTTTTTAAACGGCCAAACGTCAACCAGCTATAGAGGACCCCAAATGGAACAACTTTCACCCCTAACACTTTTTTTGATTCGAAGTTATTTCATTCAGTCTCCACGGCGTGCCCCATGTCAAAAAAAAAACCAAGATCCAGGGGTCATACAAAAAAGTTGACTTAATAAAAAAGATGCCCCTATTTATTTTAAACCAAACAAAGGAAAAATCATCAAGATACATAATTACAGTCCTAATATATTTAATCTTAAGTGAACGCAAAAAATGACGGGTTTTTGCAATTATCTAAAAATCAAGACCGAATCAAAAAAAGTGTTAGGGGTGAAAGTTGTTTCATTTGGGGTCCTTTATAGCTGGTTGACGTTTGGCCGTTTAAAAACGGATGACCCTGTATATGTCGCCAAGACCTGGATGATAAGTGTCACGGAATTATCCCCACTACCGCGGGATATACTCCGTGAGGGGCGACGAAGCTCGAGAGGCCACGGACGCCGAGGAGTGCAAACATAACACGGCTCGGGTATGTCTCCTGGACGATACATGACGCTGGCAAGACCCGTGTTGTTGACATATATGGAGCATTCACTGTATCAGTCAATTGTTCTTAAAGCTTTTCTTTCGAGTTAATATTTTATTATTTTACTTATGCGTTGAAAGTCATAGTGCATAGCATAATACAGTGAATTCTCGATACATGTCAACAACACGGGTCTGGACAGCGTCGTATATCGCCCAGGAGACATACCCGAGCCGTGTTATGTTTACACTCCTCGGCGTCCGTGGCTATACCCCGCGGTAGTGGGGATAATTCCGAGACATTTATCATTCAGGCCTTGGCGACATATATAGAGAAATCACTGTGTTCAGGGATTTCATGACTATCTTCTAGAAAACTGTTTCAATATTATATTAAGGAGGAACATTTATTAAAATATTTTAGCAATGAAGCTGAGCAACGAAAAATTATTGGTGGCGAACGTGTTAAGTGGTAGAAACTATTTTATATTGCTTTCGTTTTGGCATAATTACAACAACTTATCGCAACGGACGTACAAATGTAAATTCTTTAATAATAGGCTATTTTTAAGCTCTCTAGGTCTAGGCTTTTAAAGGCTCACAATTTGTTCCGGTGTACTCAATATTGAATCCACAAGTGGATTAAACGGAATGGCTTGAATCGGTCCCAGTTTTAGATCATAGGAGTCTTTGGAAGGACGTGGGATGTCACTGGCATGAACAGTGGACCTTCCACGTTATAGCGTCCTTGCAGGTTTGTGAAATCCTGGGAAAGTCAATTTACCCTCAGGATAGTGGTTGCACTGTACAGTCCTTGTACTCCTTTTTCATGGAAGATACGCTTAGGGCGAAATGGAAGGGAGCACGACCTACTGCCCAGATTTTTAGAATCCGAAAAAGTAGAAATGATATTCGGATGGTGAATCAAGTAAAACTGAATACTTCTTCCATATTCAATCTGATCTAATGAAGCATGTCCTTTTCGATTAGAAATTGAGACACGTACCCATTAAGGCCGATTAAAGGCGGATTTATACTACTGTCACAGACGCGGTACGTATCCGTAACGGCACCGTCCCGACACAGATATGTAGTAGTATAAATACTATCCGTCGAGGCACCGACAGCTGACCGACAGTCGACCGACATTTACCATCGAGACACCGACACACAGTGGGTCATTTTTTAGTTGAAATTAACACAAACATGTGATTTTATAGATTTTGATGTGCAGAATTCGAATTAATAACCAGAGTTGACCTGATTCGAAACATATAAAAGTTATAACATTAAATTTGTTTTTGAAAGCTTTAATTATGAATTTAACGAGAATTGTTATTAAATATATCATTTTATAATTTATATTTTATACTTACGTACTATATTAACCCATTTTCATCATAAGAAAATGTGAAAAGAAGGCCTTTATCACCAAACATTTTTTTATTATGAATAATGACAGTGACCAACAATGTAGAGCGTATGCATACGGCTCCGGTGATAGTGACCAGGAAAAGTGAGCGCATATATATCCGCTAATGATGCAAATGGGTTAACATATTGTTTGCGGGACATTTCGCGCGCGGCCTTGAGCCTGGCGCGGGCGATATTCTAGTCGTCGCGTAAGAAGTTGGACATTTTTGGAAATCGCTATAACTTTAAAATATCGCTATAAATAACAAAAGTATCGGCCGTGCCGGTCCGTGCAGATCCGTGCAGTACAAGTGTGACGACACACGATCTAGGTCGAAATACTCGGCGACCCGACGCGGATACATCAAAACAAGGACCGCCGATTCCGAGTAAACGTACATTCGGGCAACAGGAGGGCTATGAGACGAGGCTAGGCCAGGTAGCACAGGTAGTATAGTCGATCGTAGATTCGTATCGCCGGTTATAAGACGTCGCAGCGATAACGCTCGCGTGGCTATTCTCGGGTTCGTGACCAAGTGAAACGAGCGGGGAAAAGATGAATGGAGACGGTGGACCGTGAGGGGTGGCGAGGTGGACGTAAAGGAGGGCGAGGGCGAGGACGAGGACGAGGGAAAACTGGAAAGCTGGAAAATGCGAGTACGTAAGGAGATAAGTGTCGCAACAGGGAATACAAAGTCTGTTGTTTGGCTTTTTTTCTTTCTTTGCCAGGCAAGCGAGGAAGCAACCTGGCCTCTGTGTCGCAGCGTGCGTCCGTTCGGTCGCGAGCGACCCACGAGAAAATACTGCTCCATAGTTGAGCCGTACGTAATCTATATCCTCCACCCCATCGTGTGCCATCGTGCCATCGTGCCATCGAGCTGGCTGCTCTGCTCTGCTCTGCTCGTTGTGACCCGTACCCTCCGGAGTAGCTAGACGCCATAAATTTCGCGACTGAAAATCCCTCGATACGCACGCGGGCGGGGGGCGCGTTCGCCCACGTTCACTCGCGTTCATCCACGTTCACCGACACGATGAAGAGAGAACAGAGAGCGTCGTTCGTTTGCCCATTGGCCTGTTCGGCCGCGGATACCCGGCCTCCGCGAGATTCCCGTGCATTCGTCGATCCGTTCGACAGAGGGCCACAGGAAAAACGACAGCCTAGGGGACTGTCTTAAATTTTCATCAGCGACACGCCGCCGCGCATTTGCTTTCCCATTCCGCGGTCACGCGTTTCCCCCTTCTTCTCCCTTTCCCCCTTCTCCATTGCCACCGTTTTTCCCAGTCGACACCTCCCTCCCTCTGTAATACACCATCGACGACGTTGTGGATTAGCTCAACTTGCGACACGATCTCGACGACATTTTCACCCTTAGCACTCGAACAGCGACTCGAAGGAGTCAAAAAAGTAAAGAAGGAAACGTGTCCGAATTATTTCTCATCCAATTTGTTCGAGTCGACGCAGAACATCTGAATGTCCGAGAAAAATTAAGAAATTCTTCGGATTCATTTTCCCCCGGGCTTTGTCCGGACGAATGTCTACCAAAATGTTCGTGGGCGAAACGGTGTCCGGCGTTAGGCGAATTCGCCCTAAACGCGGAATCGATCGCCCCAAGGGGAACGAGCGGTGCAGATGAGAACGGTCGCAGTTATCGCGGACTTTTTAAGCGGAAATTCCTGGCCGATAGCACTTTGTATGCAACGATCGCGACCCCGAATGCAACGCGTATCGCGGAAAGGCTGTAAGAATGGCGATAGGAAGGAAGGAAGGAAGGAAGGAAGGAAGGAAGGAAGGAAAGGGTGGGTGTAGGTTGGTTGGTTCGCTAGGGTACGTAGGTAGGAACGCAGCGGAGTTCCAACGGGAGTGGGTAAAAGTCGGGACACTTTGTTTTTCTTCTTCTTTGCACGCTCCGAGCTAGTTCGTCGCGGCAAGTGTCAACGAGGCGCATGGAAAAATATTTTTCTCCGGGCTCTCCGCATAGCGAATGTCGCGGACAAGGCGGAAACTTTTGCCGCAAGTTTCGCAGCTTTTTCTTGCACGGTGTACGGTGTACGGTGTGGTGTGGCGTGGTGTGGTGGCATCGTACCCGGTTTCTACCCGTCATCGGTACACCCATTCGTCGGGTGTACCGGACCGACGCGAGGCGACGCGACGCGACGGTGCAACGGGAAACTGCATCCATCCGCGAATGAAACATGCGGCAAAGTGGTCCGTTGGAAAGACGCCGGGCGATGAACATGCGGGGAATCTATATTGCATGCGATCCGGAATTGCAACTCTATCCGTCCCGTTCCTTCATACGTGATCCCCTCTGACTATCGGATGAGGCAATTACGAATACCTTCAACGGAAACGTTTAGCAAAACGGAATATTGGCGAGTTACTGTTTTTAGTGCGCAGTAAAATTGGGAGTTATCTTTTTACGTTTTATTTTAATATACAAGTTTAGTTTTTGAAAAGTAATCTTGACTGAACGAAGTTAGTTTAATCCACGGTACACCAGTGAATCGGCAAATAAATTCCTGCAACCCTTGAGGGCATTGGAAAAATATGTTGAAGAAGGAAAACTCGTGTTGAAAGAATCTGCTTTAGCTACGTTTCTTGGAGGAGACGAATGTTTACAGTGTCTTTGGGTAAATGATATTGTCTCACCACGAATACTTGTGCGGAAATTGTTTACGATAAGTGACTCCTACTTAATCACTGGACTGCGGATTTCATACTTTTATGGCAAAAATGAGTAGATCGAACTGTTCTATCGTTTTCAATCCAATAACATTGTCAAGAAAAATAATGTGTTAGGTTGTAGGGATAGTTTAAGTGCCCGGTCTTCGTAGATTCGAGTTAGATAGAGAAATGGTTTTACGTGCCTCAAGTTTTCGTCCTTACATAAGAGTATTTTGTCGCTGGTAATGAGCTCATTCGAAAGAGGAAGGTTCAATCTAGTGCGCGCTGGTCAAGAGCTGCCGAGATTATGCAGATATTTGGTAATATAAGCGTTAGAAGTAGGCCAAAAATTGACGATGTTCATGTCGTGGAATCCAAGCATTTTTATGCCATTGGATGAGTTTTCTGGATGAAATCGAAATTCTGGTAGCGCACGCTTGAAAATATCTCCATCTACAAATTGAGCTATATTTTCTCTTGATTCTCTGCGAAATAAAGCGAAAAATTTGAAGCACGTTTCTGGCATCAGAATTCATAATATCGATAATACAGAGCAAAAAATGTGACAAGTTTAGTCACAGACTTAAGACCCGTCGGATCAAGACCAAGACGGATCTTAAGTCAGTGGTTGAAGGCTGTGAATGGAAAATATTAATTAAAAAGTCACATGACTATCCCGGGCCCTTAAAGAAGACGGTTCGATGCTAGAGGAATTTCTGGCAGGATCGGGCCGTCGCAGGACATTGCCCAGAAAACAGATAAATTACTCATCGGGCGGAAAAGAGCAGTCGTTTTCGTCGGTGAAGCTGGAGATTAAACGAATCTGCCGTGTGGCGTCGACCGACCGGATTATGAGAATCGATTTACCATTAGTAGCGTTTCGCGCTTTGATTTCTCTATTGCGCTGGATCCGGGGTTCGCCGAAGCTCTGACTCGCTTCATATCGGTAAACATTTTCCGACTGTTTGCGAGCATGGTCGCTGATTATTCCTCCGAATTCTGGAAACCGGTGTGGGCCAGGATCCGCTCCGCTCTGCTCCGTTCGCCTCGCTCGCTCGCTTGCGAGTGGCGCGCCCGTTTTGTCCGAATAGTTATATTTCGAGGCCATAATCTAGTGCCAGACCACAAGGGTAATAAAACGCAATCCCGTGCCCCCACTCCGACGGCAGTTCGCCGACTATGGAAATTTACTGATGCCCGACTACGTGCCAAGTGTACGCCGAAACTTCTCTTCTATCTAGAAAGGGCATTAACGCGCGAAAGCTACTCAACGATACAGCGCACACAGAGCGCACAGAGGGAGCGCGCGCGCACCCGGGAATCGCCGTTTAACTTGGTACCCGCGGAACTTTCGATTCCTCCAGCCCGCAACGATCACTATTGCTGCTGCTGGTGCTCGTGCTGCTCTATCCCCGTCTCTATCTATTTATCTATCTATCTCTCCGCTCTACATCCTCTTCCCACAGCTCCGACGAATTTTCGAAATTCGATCCAGTCTTTGGCCCCCGGTCAAACGGAAAAGCAACGCGTTGCAGAAACGCGGACACTCATTTTTCATTTTCGATCGATTCGCGTGTCCCGCGGTTAACAGCCGAGCCCATCCGACGCACGGTACAAATTCTATCGGAATTTCGCTCTGTTATTAAAATAAATCAAAGCTCTCGCGGCCGCGCGTCACGCGTGACGATCCATAATGGTGAAATACGACGGGCACGCGATCGATCCCCACACACCCGAATGATTTTATTTCGCGCTGCAGAGATTAACGGCGTTGTGACGTTGCACGTCGAACGTCGCAGATTTTAAGGTCCTCTGAAAAGCTTGTGTTTCTGTCGCGATACCTCCGGTGTCGTTTAAAGGGGACACGAGCCAGTTATGTACGAGGCGGTCGTTGCGTCTAACGCTCTTATCGTTGCATACACGATGCACGTACGAGCGTACAACAGACTGCCAACCGCTGCTACTTCCATCAAAAAACCGAAACAACGGAGAAACGGATACGAGAATTCATCCGTACACCGAGTAAAATAGGAACAAGATCAGAGGAATTTAAGAACATGGTTCCATTACATATACAATATACGATTGCATTAGAAGACTGCGAATTTTACGCATTTGCGGCGAAAATGGATGGCTGCAATTCGAAACAGTTAAAAAGATTAAAAGAATTTCTGTGACTTCCCACCTAATTTTTAATGTACGATTATTCAGATTGCAAAAAAACGTCATAGGAAAGTGATTCTTACTAATAACTTATTTCTTTAGTCATATGTTCTAATAAAAAATCGTTGAAAATTTGAATAAGTACGTCCTTGTAATTATAATATAGTAAAATAGCCACGGTTAGTGCTTCGTAATAGTGTGAAAGGAGTTTCTGTATCTTGCAACCGATGCGGACAACTTTTATTTTGCATAAAGATCTGCTAGTTATCAGAGTCGGCAACGGTGCTCTTCAGTTTCCTTTTCCCGTTCCCGCGATCATGCGAATACATTGGCACGCGAGTCCAACGAGAGGAACCGTCAGGCAAGGTTCTCGCAGGTCGAGGGTCTCGGCGGGTCGCGCGACCCTCCTGGGCGGGTAACGGGTAGCGCGGGTCGTCTCGCAGCTCTTATTGCCGTCCGAGTTCGTCCCGCGACCCGTCGCGCTTCGCACAGCGACGCGGCAACTGTCGACGAGCGACACGAATCTTTTTCTCCGGCTGTCGCTTCTTCGCGCGACAACTCATCGAACTTCCGCCGCTGTTGTTCCCTCAAGACGCGGACGCCTCGCAAAAAGGATCGAGAGACTTTCCGTCTGTCATCTATTTCGCAAACGAGCCGGCTCGCCGGGGAATTTCTTACACGGCGAGATACCATCGAGGAGACGCCTGCTGCTCCTCTGCCCTCAGAGTTCACCGTGCCACGATTTATTTATTCGTTTGATAACCTTTTAACCGACCCCCGCCACCGAACGGTCCCAAATCCCCTTTTCAATTGCACGGGAAAATTTAGCATCTCTCAGGAAACCGGGAACTCAATTTTCTGCGGGCAATTTCACGCTGTTGTACGCTGGAATTTCTAATACCGTAGCCGCCTGTAGACAATTTATTGACAAATTCTCCACTGTTTGGTTTTAAAAATACTATTAGAAAGTTGCCGGTAAGTTAAAGTTTTCAGAGGAAAATGAAAAGTGCAATGCGAAGAAATGCAAACAGAAATTTTCTGGGAGACGACAGCGACACGAATGATTTATTTATTTTAATTCGTCATCCCAGTTGGAGACGGTCAACTGGGAGGACGTTGGAATAATACGTTGGAGAGTTGTAGCGAGAAGTCTTCAAACGAAGTTTCACTTTGATCATAACCTTTGACCCCTGTTCCTGTTGTAACGTCAATCAACGTAGATGCATGTTTCAGATAACCGTTCTGGAAAAATGCAGTAATCTGTACGGAATTAACCAACTGCATTTTTGTACAGTTTCATTTTCCTTTCGACGGATACGCTTGTTACATAAATATTCGTTACGTAGAAAACAATGCATGTTTGCATGGTACGGAAACCTGTGTTAGAAATCCTCAATTGAAGCTTTATTCTAATTCCCGTCGATGCATATCTGCACTCTTCTCGTGCGCTATTTATCAAGGTAGATGCATCACAGCTCCGTTTCATCTGGAAGAATCATCTAATCTCCACGGAATGATCGCCGCGCGTACTTAAATTTTGTACCGTGCACACAGCACTATTCAGTTTCATTTATTCATCCTCCGTTCTACCTTCTAAATAAAAAATACAAACGTGATACATCACCTCCGAGTTAATTAACCCGAATAGTACCAGTACGTATAAAAAATCCTGACAATGCGCCGGGGTAGAAACGTTCCAACAAAAATTATTTGTTCAGCTAAGAACCAAATTATTTCTCTTGGCTATTGGATGTCGGCTCGCACCGAACAACTCGGAGTTCAGTTATTGAATAAGCCATACGGAGAGCGATGATGTATTCATAACTCTGTAAGAACAAGCCCCGAAGTAACAAAGCAAATAATGCTATTATTCCACGGTGATTATGGAACGTGGAAAAGACGAACGGGCTCGAGGCGGCGCGGCGCGGCGGCGGACGATCGTTTAGTTCTCGAAGAAGAAACGCATCGATCCTCACGGTCAGGGCATTCGACCGGATCAGCGGAATATAGAAAAGTTTAGGTTTAAAGTTTGACGGGATTCGACGCGGATACGAACCGTTCCAGCAGTTAATATTTGAAAGGGATCCACCGGGTCGGTCGGCCGCGCACCGACACAGCGAGAGGAGAGAGGGGAAGAGAGAGAGAGAGAGAGTGAGAAAAGAGGCGTGCGAGGGCATTACGATTTTAAAATTCGAGAGAAAACCGATTGTTTTCCGGACGAGCGTGAGCCAACTACCACAGGCCGGCTCGCGTAGAAACGCCGCTTTGAAATATTTACCGTGAACGCTCCGTAAACCAAACCAAACCAAGGCAAACCAAACTCGAACAGCACCCTTTCTCTCCCGGTAGAACTTTTTCCACCGAAAGAAAACGATCGTCGCGAGACGTGCGCGTAAAAAACTATCTTTTTCCGTTTGAACTCGCGGGATCGGTCTTCGTTTCACGCGGAGAAACGTACATTCCCAGAAGTTTCTTTGCACGGAAGAAATTTTTAAAAAAATTAATAAATATTATATTATACAGGGTGTTCGACTACAGGTGGGAGAAAATTTAAGGGGTGGTTCTCTAAGACAATATAAGATGAAAATGAAGAATAAAAAAATTGCGATTTCGGCTTCAATTTTTCAGTTATTATCAATTAAAAATCCGTCTAAAATGCGACAACACGACCAACAGTGGTGTACGTTGCTTACATCATAAAGGCGCGCGACAGTTTACCATAATATGGTATAATATCTTTTCACGTTCACTAAACCGGATGTATATATAAAACAAAAATGTTCTGTGTCAACTGCAAGAGGCAGGAGCCTAATATAAGAAGCTCTGTATAAAATTTCGAAAAAAGATTTTTCCCAACAAAAGATAGTCAGTTTGACTTTTTCAACGTTAACCTTCAGTTTTCATCTGAGGATATCATAGCTGACGTTAAGACAGATCTAACGGAGCTACCCCTATTATGGTCTTGAACGTATAAATAACGCTAGAATAGTTTTTCCCGGTTACCCATGCCAAATACTCGACCGCGGAGCGACGCGACCGATTCGATACCCTCTTATCTTTTCATTCTCGTTGCACACGCCGCGCCGGGGTTTCCCCATAACGTGCCTACGTAAGACAGAAAGAGTGTCCGCACACGTACGTCCGGTACGTTCGTCTTGCCTTTTTACCTCCGGTTTTCTTGTTCCACGCGTCTTCCAACGGCGCGGCGGCGAGCTCGATGGATGGCTGCTATTTGTTTTTCGTTACGCGAAATTGCGAGCCGGTATTTCTCGAGGGCTCGGCAAACTGCGCTCGCCATCGACCACCGACCGTAAGCAGGACGCTCGTTTTAAAGAACGTATTCATTTTTCGCGCGCGCCGAGTGCGATGACTACGATGCGAGAGCCAAGAAAGAAAGGTAACGTCGTTGAAGAAGGATAAACTGTCGGGAAGACTGCGAACAACCGACGATCGGGACACACCGAGGCAACTTTTCCACGTAGCTCCGCAGAATCACCCGCAATTCCATCGGTCTCCGTGGACGGAGGACCAAACCTTCCAGCGAAGGTCCGTGCATCGTTCCACGGAACGGCTTGTTTCCGACCGTACGTTTATCGGCGAGACGGTCCGCGAAACGTTCTCTTTCTTTCTTTTCTCGCTCTCCAGTGTTCTAAGCAAATTCGGTGGGCGGCAGCGATCGAATCGTCCGGAATCCGCGCGACGCGATGTTCCCGTGGATATATCAGGTCGTCTCCCGTCCTCCAATATTCCAAGCAACGAAGGTGAAACGTCCCCTCACGGACCGACATCGATTTAGCCGCGGATGGGATGCTGGAACTCTACCATGGAATCGAAACGCTGAATTACCTGAGCGGCTGGCACAAAGAAACGATCGATTTCCGGAGAATAAGACGCGGAAAATTGTGCTAATCCGACTTTTTGACCTTTGTACGATCGGCAGAAATTGCTCGGTTAAAGAAGCTCGGACGGTTTTTCACCTGTTCTCGCGGTTATACTTCAACCTTCGTTCTTTTCTTCCAATTTGATACTTGTTTTCACTGCTTCCGAGAATGTAGTGCGCGCGAAAATTATTCTGTTCGAATCCTGCCTCACCATCCTGTCATAGTGACCAAATGAGGCGTGATTCTAGAGTTCTACAAGATCTATATGGTATGAGAATGTTACAAAAATTATTCTTATCAACTTATCATTATTCTGATCAGTTTTGCCTTTTCTATACAGTGATTTCTCCATATACATATGTCGTCAAGACCTGGATGATAAACGTCGCGGAATTATCCCCACTACCGCGGGTATACACCGAACGTCGAGAGGACTCGGACGCCGAGGAGTGTAAACATAACACGGCTCGGGTATGTCTCCTGGACAATACACGACGCTGACAAGAACCGTGTTGTTGACATATATCCAGAATTCAGTGTACTGGTATTATTAAATAAGTCGTGTTTACTTTTATGGACATTGGCTCGATACTCACATACTAAGAAGGAATCTACTGTATAGGAATCGTATACTACTGTATACTTCTCGCTAATCCGTCGATCCTTCAACCTCAGTTTTCTCGAAAACGAAGCGTCAACCGAAAAAATGTTATCTCTTCCTTCTCACTTATTTCTCTACATAGAATCGCCCTATGCCCATTTGTATCGTCCTGAGACTTCTCACTATAAAATAACAATTTCTTTCCAACGAACGATGGCTTGCCGCAGCCTGATCGGTCCGCGCACCGGCGCGTTATCGAACCTGCAGAACGTTATGCGGGCAGAGCAGCCTTCTCGGGGCGGTCGTTTCAATTTATTCCGTCGGAATCCGCGGGCTGCGGCGGCCCCTTCGGAGACATCTCCGTTGGCCTTGATTCGCGGTGTTTTCAAGAGACACTGACGTAATTTCCTCCGGCGCTCTCGTCTCACGATGCATTTTAATTTAGCCGGTTTCTCGAGTTTGCCGCGCAGCATCTCGCCTCGCCTTGCCTCGCCTCGGAACGGTGACTGGTGAGTCGGTGTCGGGCGCTCGCCTCGAGGAGTTCCAACGGGGTGGATCTTTGGGGGTGTTTTTGATTTGTTGGCTCCCGCGGGACGGCTGCCGAGAGAAGGTGCGCTGCTATGGGAGGGACGAGGGGGCTGAAGACGGAGCTACTGGAACGAACAGAATGATGTCGTGGGCCGTGGGACACACGGGGAGTTGTGCGAGCTCGCAGAGGGGGGGGGGGGGTGAGTAGTCGACGGGAATGTCGTGTGTGCGAGAGCGAACGAGAGAGTGGAAGAACGCCGGTAAGGGATGCGGCAGGGGAGAGGGCAAAGTGGACGAGGGTGAAGGAGACAGAGGGAGAATAAGACACGGCGAGGCGAGACGATGCAGGAGGAGAGCCGAGCGAGCGAGCAAGAGAGAGAGAGAGAGAGAGAGAAAGAGAGAGAAGAGCGGGCAGGGTGAAAACCATGGGCGTGCGACGGAACGGAGGGACGAACCGGGAGGAGGAGTGGTTGGGTAACCGCACATTATGTGATTTCTACAGGGAGCTAGCTAACTTTGCGATTGAATTGTACCGGCGACAATGGCAATCTGCCAGGGCACTCGACGGCTCCTCCGAGCAGGATTTTCATCGATTTTGTCGCGTTTCCCGCCGCATCGCCGTATCCTTTCGCGATTTAAATTCCTTCGCGATGAGAATGCGAACAGGGAAATCGACTGGCGAGCTAGCTTTCTTTCTCGCCCTCGTTCTTGCTCCAGTGACGTTGTTATCCTTCTCGGTCTATCTTGGGAACCTCGTCTTGAACCTCAACTTTGCGCCACGCTAACGCTTTTTTCGTGCCTCCTGAACTTTCACCGCGCCGCGCCGGGGAGCGCGTACACGTTTGCTGCTCGCAGAGTCGGTGAAGCGACCCGGGATTACCAAGAATTTCGAACTGCTACCACCGAACTAGTCCACGGACCGTGTATAACTAATGCGAGCTGTGTTAATGCGCACCGTCTTCGGAATTTATTCGCTCGACGCTGCTATACCATCGCCCACGCGAGAATTAACCCGCGGCTGCTTCTTAAAAAAAAAAAAAAGATGAGGCTTCTTCTGTTCCGATCAACTATTCTGAACGAATACTTCGAACTACTACACGATTCCATAGAAACATAGTTAATACTGTAAATGTTAATTTTAAATTTTGCTGTATCCAAAGAGTGAGCGAATGTTTGCTTGAAGAACGCGAACACGCTTTCGACTCTTGCGCGCTTCCTCCTGTCATTGTTCGCCTCTCTTGTGCTTCTAGATAGAGTATAATGTTCATCTTCTGTCTGCGCGTGTTGCGATTTAATACCTTGTCTACTGCCCGCCTTTTAATAGGCAATGAAGAAGGAGCTTAATCATTTTCCTTTGGATAATAATCTCAACAGAAAGTTGTGTAAGAACACTGAAACTGTCGCTCGCGTCGGTTTTCTCGGTTAAAGATTGAAATTGCTATTGAAAAATTCATAAGACGATACCCAGATGAAAAATGGTTTCAAGGCTGATTACTGATTGCTATTAGACTAGTCCACACGCGGGTAACAATTGTTGCGTGTCCTGGGAACACTCTGGAATTACAGCGGAAGGTGAAGGCCTCAAATCTCGTAAAATCTTATCAATCTAGGAATGTAGATACTAAAACTGGTTCCAAGGCTGATTACTCGTTGCTATTAGACTAGCCCACACACGGGTAACAATCGCCACGTGTCCTAGAAACACTGTGGGATTAGAACAGAAAGCAGAGCTTCCAAATCTCTGTAAACGCCACCGATCCACGAACGTGGATACTAAAAATTGTTTCGATGCTGATTACTCACGCCTATTCGACCAAAGCAGGCACAGGTAGCCGAGTGCCCTAGAATAGCTCTGGAATGAAAAATCCAGAGCAGAAATTTACCCTGCTGAATGTTTCAATTGTAATGGATCTCTGCCACGATCCCCTAGGTCAGTTTTGAAGTTGCAGGTGGGTTCAGTAGTGCGGGAGCTCTCCGTGAAGCGTATTCACAATTCCTTGGTCCCTCGTGTGAAGCCATTTTGTTCCGGCTAGAAGTCAGACAGTCGGTCCGTCGGACACCTTTCGTCCGTGTCATCATGCTCGTCGCGAGTGCAGGTGCACAAAAAAAGTGCGACGCGTCCCGTCGCCGTCCAATTAGAAACCGGGCGAAGAAAACCGGGGGTGTTCCTAGCATGGGGGGGGGAGGAGGAGGAGGAAGAGAGTGGAAGGAATGAGGGTGGCGAAGGGCGAGCTTCGAGCCGTGTAGTTTGTAGGTCGTGGCGGTGAGTAGAGGTTCGTACCGTTTGACTGAAGCAGGTGTTTAATTTAGCGGTACTTGGTAACACGCGTTGTACGTTGCGAGGCTTAAGGCGGACGGAGAAAGAGGGTGGATCGCGAGAGAGAGAGAGAGAGAGAGAGAGAGAGAGAGAGAGAGAGAGAGAGAGTGTGATTGTGTGTGTGTATGTATCTACGTAGACGACGACAACGACGATGACGACGGTGGGCCGGTTGTGCGGAGGATAGAGAGCAGCTTGCAAAAGGTGAACGTCGGGGCGAGGTAGAGATACGCGGAGGAGAACGCGGAGCGGTGCGGCGGGCACACAGAAGGAGGAGGCGAAAACGAAAGAGAGACACGGAGGGAGAGGCCGAAGAGAGGAGAAAGAGAGGCGCGGGTGGCGCGCGGGTCGGAAAGGAGAGAGGAAAGCGAGAGAGGGCTCTTGGCTTTAGCGTGCACGGCCTGCCTACTCATGGTAATTAAATGCCAGGCAATTTACAGGGCATGCATTTGCCGAAGGCTGGGCCACGGTGCCGTGCGAGTTTCTGCTTGCACCCTCCCCTCCCGGAAGGAGAGAACTCGTGCCTCGAGCCGAGGCAGCCAGGCGCACGCGCCAAACGACCCACCGACCGACCGACCAACCGACCAACCGACCGACCAACCGACCAACCGATCGACCGACCAACCGACCGCTGCGATAAACTCCACGGCCACGGAAGAACCGAATGCTTTCGAACTTTCGGTTGTTTCGGTTCGCCTCGAGCCACTCGGACCACCCCCGTGCTTCTCTTACTCGGGGTGCCAGAACGCGAACCACCCCCCAACGACTTCTCGCGTTCCAACGCGTCTACAACTTCAACGCGTCCCTTTCGCCCATTCCCTTATCCCGCCGTCCATCTATCCGCCCATGGTTAGTTCCGTTATGGTCGCGCACGCCGCACCGAGCCGACCGCCTCGATTCCGACCACGATTAATGCGAACCGATTTCACCGACGATCTCCGGCGCCGCCCGCCGTTTCTTTCCCAAGTCTTTCGCCGTGCTCGTGTCTCCTTTGTTTAATACTGCAACTAATAGCTCTGACCTGCCGCACGTTTTCGTTGCAATAAACGATCGGAGGAAATAGATGCTGTTGTTTCGTAACGGAAGCGTTCCCATTGAAGCTGCGAGCAGAGTAATGTTTGTTAGGTGACCAATTGATGGCCCGCTTCGTCCGAAATGTCTTTCTTTCGTGTAATTACAGCGAAGCGGCTGTAATGGTACACCTGTTTCGTTCGTTTGTTAACCCTTCAGGGTCCACGTACGACTGCCGGTTTCTTTTTATATGATCAGTAGACTGCGGATCTTTATGCAAAATAAAAATATTCTATTTCGATTGCAACCAACTGGAGTGAAATAGAAATTGATTTTCTTTCTGAATATATTTAACAGGTCGAAAAGAATGTAATAGTATTTTTAAAGTCTTGTAATGTTTTCGCTGTTTTAAATTACACCTGTACATTTGTGTCGTAAATGCATAAAATCCGCAGCCTAACGATCAGTATTGTGCGATGTTAGAGACACATCAACTTCCGTTAGGTTGTTGTACGTGAAATGTCTGATTTTAGGATTAAAAATCGGACGATATCCAACAACCTAATAATTTGTTCGAGATCCAGACTGTTTGATATTTTTCGCAGCCACCGTAAGAGGGGTTAATATAAGCCAATTTAACGTCTGATCGCACGGAATCCGCGGCGCGTTTGCTCCGTCGTCGTTTCTTTCCGCGAGTCGGACGCGCCGCGGCGAAGATATGTATCTTCATTGTTTGTTCAGAGGATGAATCCGCCAGAGCAAATATATATAGAAAATGTATATCGCGGGAGCAGATTTGTCTAGCAACTACCGGACAAGTTCGACCGTAATGTACGTTTCATGCTACTGGGTTCTCCTCTTTGCGAATGAATTCGCCGGAAACCACGCGAGCGATGATCCTCCCCCCCCCCCCCCCCCTCCAGTGTGTTTGGTTTTCGAGTGAATCGTTTTTAATCGGCGGTAACAATCACGGGACCCGTTCAATCAATTCCGGCGGAAGCGTCTTCAGAGAATGTAAAGCAATAGTATTCGAGTGGCTCGTTTTGACCCAGTTGCAGGTTTTCAGGTTAACCTGATTGGCGGCCAGGGGAAAATAAAGAAGCGTCGCGTTGGTATTCGAATAAAATTGATAACGCCGGTGTGCCGCTTTGATGCCGAAATTAATATCTGCGCGATTCTACTTTTAATATCAAGATGAAATCAATATCGTCCCCCGGTAGCGAAATAAAATTAGTACCACAGAGTTCTTACTGTCGAAAGAAGATCAATATCCCGGGGCTTTGATACCAAAAGGAGGTCAATGTCCCGGGGACTGCTTTGATATCGAAATAAAATCAATGTCATGCTTAAGCAGATTCAACCGGTAAGAAGGCTTTCACGGGGAACTTTAACCTGTTAATTAGGGGAGCGTGAATCAAGACGCTCGTTCGTTGTCGCCCGAGGGAACTTTCCGTTTTCTTCGAAACTCGACTGATAATACGCTTTGTTTCTTCGCGATACTTGTAATCGGTACGGAGTCGCAGTACGATTGTTTGTCTTGGGTTGTATCTTTGTGTTTCGATTTAAAAAGCCCTCGGTTAGTAGGTTAAAAGTGCGACAGCTCGCTCAGTTTCGTAAAAAATTTTCCGGTGCTTGAATATTTGAGCCTCACTTTCCCGTCGAATTCCGTCGAGTTTCGTCCAGTTTTGGCAAAGCGCTTCTTGTCCCAGGGATCGACGAGGGTCCTGGACACGGAGAACCGTTTCGAGAGTCGACGGTCGAGAAGTTTCTTTATCTGTAGCAACGTTATCGCGGTCCGTGGCGTCGAACGAGAGAACACGTTTCGCTCTTCTTTTAGTCACTTGTTGATGTCGTGGAGTCAAGAGGAGAGGTCGTGGCAGAAGCCTTGAAACGATGCTGGACCAGGACTTACCTGCCGCGAGCGACTCTCGAGCAGCAGTCATGCTCGAACACCTTTCGCGCTTTCCGTTTGCCACGCGGAATAAGGCAACCGTGGAGGCGGGAGGGGGGATGGCGGGGCGGGGCGGGGTGTGAGCGAATTCTGGTTCGGCGAACGCTTCTTGCCCGAGCTCGAAGAGCCAACTTTCGATCCGTGCGAAGCGTTCTCGACGAAGTTTACTCTTTCAGAGTTTTATCCACGGCGTCCGACCTCTCCCGACAACTTTCCAGAGGCAATCGTCCCGCGTACGCGTTCGACTTAACCCCGAGGTCCTCGTTCCTCCGCGACGCCCCTGCAAATCGTTAAGTTCCCACCGACGATTTCTATCACTCAACGTTACCCCTCCGAGAACTTCTAACCGCCGGAATCATATTCCTCAGATCGCGACACAATCGTTTCGACTATTGTTGGCATTTCACTCCTTCAAGCTGGCTCTTCGTTGGACCGAGACTTGGTAATTGATGAACTGTGGATCGGCGTGGTGTATTTGCGTTTTCCGGACCAGTTGCAGGAAGATAGAGTCGCATAGAGTCCGATTTCTTCGTTTCCTGTCGATCCTTGAGCAGCTACATCACATTAACAACCAGCAAGTCGTTAGTCCCTTTCGAAGGGACGTGAGAAGATTATTAGTCATTGCAAGATCGGAAATTCTCAGAAATCTATGTCAATGAAACTTTTTACCACTTCCCATTTGAATTATTTCCGTAAAGAGTAAATACACGAGTTCGAGTTGGCGTAGCGGACGAGGTTGAATGGGTAAACTGAAAAAGTTTCAGAGCGCAAAGGATTCATTTTAATAAGTCGAGGAGGATATAAAACGCACGAAATCTGCAGGTTAGTGCCTGCTTTTTTCAGAGCAATTTCTCACTAAATCTGAAACCCATCTGTGACCCGTCTCCGCTTATTCAATTTTGTTAAACAAGCCGTCGCTTCCTTCTGCTTCTCCAGTTCGGAAACAAACGGATAATTCAATCAAGGTATTTTATATCGAGACATTTTTTACATCGCATCCTGTGAAGGCTATATTTTATTAAACTTATACCCGTCACAGGATTTTGTATAATGAACTGTGCCTTTGGTTTTCCTCTTCGGTTCTAAAATAGACACTCGATGACGTTTAACGAACATTTTTTATTCATCCCATGTGCTACTGCAACTTCGTTGGTTTATTATTGAAGTAATTTATTGAAGCTTTTCAACATCCAGAATAGTTGATGATTACGAACCATACATTTTTTAATTGACTATCTAGATTTAGTCTTTATCGAGTGAAAGAAATGGAAGAATTTATATTCGAGTTATCTCCTACATCGTACTGCGGAACGATGGTGGTCCGACGAAATATTAATAAAACTAGGTTGATTACAATTGTTAAAAACTCGGACCATTATTTCAGAACGCGAACTTTTCACTCGCACCGATAGAACACAACAGCACCTGTCCAACTACTCGCATCTTCCAGCTGCAATATTCGTAATAGTTAATCTTACACTACTTACATTGCACTTCCATTTAACCCTCGTAGCACGATCCTCGAAAATAGTGAAATAAATTTCCTTGTGCAAGCATTTATTATAGTGGAAATTACAGACAATCTCAATAAATTTAGGATTGCCATTTTTATAAGGCAATATTTACCAGATACTGTTAATGCTTGGTAGGTTTAGTGTTAATTTTTAGTAGTCTATTCATCGTTTTCCATTTAATAACAATTCATGATCACAAACGAAAATATTATCACTGCTTTCATTGTGTCCCTCAAAATTGACTAGTACAATCTTCTCGAATTAATTTATTTAATATTTTGTGCATCGGTTTATTCCGTACATACATAATCAGAAGTTAGTGTAATAGCAGTGCCAATACTATACTTAACAAGGAGTCGACCCCGTCGAAAAATAATTATCCGAAAAATGCATTCTTCTTTGCCTAAATTCCAACAATAGCCATCGCTTTTGCACCGCTTCAATATTAACGTACCTCATACATTATCATTGTTTGCTTGTTCCGAATCGTACACTCAACAACGCAAACATCGTCTGCAGTATACTTCACACGGGGTCTTTCGGGGTTGCAGCGTTTCGGTCGATGGAACATTCTTTGGGCTGCGATTCGTTAAATCCGCTTTACACGATATTCACCTTATTCATGCAGTCTGGCAGTTCTGCACTCAGCATTAATGACTTCGACCGCACAATAAGGCAATAAATAGCAATAATAGCGAGCGGATCGTCCCGGGTACAACTTCCACGCGAGTGTCAAGAGGCTCTCCCTCCGGAGAAAGCGAGACAGAGATAGAGACAGAGATAGAGACAGAGAGAGAGAGAGAGAGAGAGAGAGAGAGAGAGAGAGAGAGAATACAGCCAGTCTCATAATTGATGGCGCACATTTTAAATCAGAATAACTTTCTCAGAAATGGGCCAAACGACTTCGCCGAAGTTGGTCAATTGCTTTACCAGTTATAAATGATTAAATATGGTGAAAATTACAGTTTTCCACGACTTTTTTCACGACAGATTTTCACCATTTTAAATCGTTCATAACTTGTAAAACAATTTTTATCAAACCCACGAACCACACGTTTCAAATTTTCGTTACAGGGCCAAATGAAACAGTGGTGAACAACAACTTTTACTATTTCTTCCGTAATTCAGACTGAACCAAATTTTTCAAAAATTTTCATCACATTAGATTGTGGATCTCCATACAAAATAAAAATTGTACGCGTTAATTACGAACAGGAATTTATTGTTCTCTCTGGTGGTTTCATTAAGTTGTAAGGAACGTATCGATACGTTTGGATTGATATAGTTTTTTTCGACATTACACCCACCCATTTTCGCCACAGATGCATAGAATCTATCTTCTTCAGTAAATTGATCTATCCGGCTTGGCGGAAAAAGCTGAAGTCGTTCGGTCCATTTCGGGAAAGGTTATTCCGATTGGAAATGCGTGCCATCTATTATGAGACCGGCTGTATATGCATACGGATGGTAGAAGCAGGGGGATAGGAACGACGTTAGCACGCAAGTACGTACTTTGTTTGACGTCGGCGTCGGGACGGATCGACGATGATGCAAAGCCGCGTCGGAGTGGAAGCGAGACGACCGTCCGTTTATCCAGAAATAACGGTTGATTCGGCTAAACGGGGCTACAGTCGGAACACGAGCTCTGACGACATAGGCTGCGGGGATGGGGCGAAAGATAAAACGCGGCCGAACCGTATAGATAGATCGAGAGAGCACCCAGACGAAGATGAAGAAGAAGGCGAGAAGGAGGAAGAGGAAGAAGCAACGTGGATATAGGGAAGATAGAGAAGGGTGTTGCGAGCCGAGAGAACTGCTCGTTGTCATCGTTCGACGTCATTACCGTGGCTCGGCGAAGCGGATACTCCGTATCTCCGAAGTGACGCGTAACAACGTCACTGTTTACCGTATTTCGACCGTACACGCCCGTTATCCGACTATCTCGTTCCGCGAAGATCCCGGGGACGACACCCCTACTACGGTTTATCGATTCCGTTCGGTCGCAAGCCCACGCCTCGCAAACTTGAATTTTAATCGACGACGCGACGGAAGATTATGTAACTAACGGCTCCGGTCGACCGAAATCCACGGATTAGCGATCGACGCCGCTTCGGCCGTGTTCCGGGGATGGATCGCTCGACGACTAGATAATTTCGAGTCGCGGAAGGCGAGCGCGAGACGCGAAATCGTGACAACCCTGTTCACGGAACATCCTCACTTTTTCTATCGGCGACTCCCCCGTTTCGTGTTCCGCAGTAACAGGGAATTCTCGATACATGTCAACAACACGGGTCTCGCCAGGGTCGTGTTATGTTTACAGTCCTTGGCGTCCGAGGCCTCTCGAGCTTTGGCCCCTCACTGGGTATACCCCGCGGTAGTGGGGATAATTCCGCGACGTTTATCGTCCAGGCCTTGGCGACATATATAGAGAAATTATAAGCTCGCAATTCGAAAGCTCGAAATTTACTTAAAGGATATTGATTTAAAGTAATAATGAAAATATTAATATTCGCCGCACAACATTCCGCGACTTCCGAACTTTATTCCCTCAGAATTTTTTCCCTACATATTAACCCCTTGCGTTGCCATGACGAGTCAAACTTGTGATAAAGATTTCAAACAAAATCTACTGAATATGAGTAAAACATGAATATGAAATAAAACCCTTTGTTACCAATATTTAAGCATCAAATGGCAAGCAAACGGCCTTAGTGTATAAGCGTTTGGTCTTTACTGTGTCTAGTATTCACGTCTTCATTATAATGTTTATGTACCTTCAGTTTTCTATTGCGTAAAAATTTTTCTCTTATTTGTAATCTTTGTATCGTATTCTTCATCATGTTGAAATAAATCTCACATGAGATTTTCTATAATAAAAAAAAAAATGCAGGCAGATAATACATATTAATTTTCTTTTCTCTTTTGCGAAAGAAATTGTTTGGAATAAAGAAATTCTAATCATTGTAGCAGTAAAGATAATTGTACAGCAACGGGCTAAATACACAGAGGAACATTTCGGACGTACGTTGGTACGATATCAAGAAGGTACATCGCGGTGACAATTATTTATGGTGACCGTGCAGAATCCTATAAAAGCGACACTCGAGTATTCAAAAGGAAGTTATTAGGCTTGAAGCGCGGCATTTTAATCATCCTCTATCGCAGGAAGTAGTTGGTAGGGGCATTGAGGCGACGACATTAACTGGTATCAGAGATTAACAACCCCGGTAGAATCGTGTTTCGCGATTCCCATCGCGGGAACCGTCGCAAAACAACGGAGACGAGTAAAAAAAGCAGCCTCGGCGTCGACAGAGTCCGTCGAAATCACGATCGCGCTTCACACGATGAATATTTTATGTGGTCCCTTTTCATTCGCGAATGGGAAGCTGAAAGAGTGTAGGCGACGAAACGAAACGAGACGCGACGCGACGCGACGCGACGCGACACGACGCGACGAGACGCGGCCTGGCGCGACGAGCCGAATTTCGAGCATTTTTCCGGATTGCAACTTTCCCGAGAGGGAAAGGAAAAGAAGTTGCCGGCGTAATAACTGGTCGTCGGTCGGTCGGCGCCTGGGACGCGCAACCGTCGAGCTCTCGAGCCTTGTCTCGCCTCGATTCACTACTCGGAAAAATAAAAGGCTTCGCGGCACGCGTAACTGCTAAGCCGATATCGCGAAAGCCAGCTTCTCTCTCTCTCTCTCTCTCTCTCTCTCTCTCTCTCTTTCTCTATCTCTCACTTTCTCGTTTTGCTTCTTTTCCATTCGCTTCGTTTTCCCCATCCCTCTCTCGGTTCGCTTTTGCCTCGGTTTCGCCTCGCTTTGCTCCGTTTCGTTTAAATCACGCGACATCGCGACGCGACTGGCGAATACGGATGCCTTCTCGTTTCCGGTGCCGAGGCAATTCAACGGGAACCACCGACGCTCTGCCACACCGCGAGACGACAGCCCACGGACAAGCCGCAACCATTCTCGCCTCGTCAATCTCTCACCCCTCGAAACGCGACCGGCGATATTCCCGACACCGACTTCCACGAACCGAATCGACCAGACCCCTGGACCGTCTTCAAACTTCAACTTTACCGTCACTTTTAACTCGTCGCGTTCCCAAGTTTAGCTACCTTTTCGGCTCAAGCGCCCCTTTCCCCTCGCGAGCCGCCCTACATCTGCTTAACTATCTCTCTGTGCAATCGTACGAGCCATTTTCAAACTTGACTGCGTTGCTACTACCTTCTGATCGATACATGTTAACCAATGCTGCAACTTGAAGCAACTATCTAGAATCGAGCCATCCAGAATAACATAATCAAATAATCATTAGACTGCGAATCTTCGTGTAAAAGTAGAAATGTTTCACGTCCATTGATTGGAGCATGTACTCTATAAAAATAAACTTTTCCTTTTCTTATATATTCTTTCGTATCGTTATCCGGGTGACACAGATACGCGTCCTTTAGATTGTTCGTTCGAGTCCTGACGACGCATTCGTGCGTCTTCGTCAGACTCGGTGCTAATTGATCGGGTGAGAACGTGTTAATTGATTCATGGCGGGTGAAGCGTTAAGCGTTAAAAAGGAACATCGCCTGCATCGAGGAGCTACGTTCTCCGTGTTACAGTTCTCCTCGAGAACAGAGCGGTGCTTTAGGATCCAGTTTCATTCGCATCGATAACTCAAAACTTTTGTTCCTTTCTCCATCGAACGAAACGATGCGGAACTTGCAATTTGTTCAAGTAGACGCTGCGTTGCTGAAGGTATGCAAAAAGAACGACAATACAGAACTTATTTCTTCGATGGAACGAAACGATGCGGAACCTGTGCTATCAATTTCTTTATAGCACGAAGAAGATGCCCAAGGTACGCGTTGTTCAAGATATATGTACACGCGAAAGGTAGATTCGACGATTCCCGTGCCCTTCGCAAAGGTTTGAAACGAGGGCAAAGCGTGTCATCGATCCGAGTCCGAATCGACGGGAAAGCAGAGTTCGAGAAGTACAAGGACAAAAAGGGGGTGTGCTAGACGAGGGGCGGCTCGCTTGAAAAAAGACAAGGAACTTTACGAGTTTCCGATCACGTTCGACCAACGATTCAATTGACGCGCGACACGCTCGGACTACTCGAGTTTCCGGTTTCTGATCGGCGACGACGCTTTTAAGAAAACCGAGGTGCTCGCGATCCCGTCGACAACGATATTTCGCAAGCCCAGGCCGCGGGTTAAACGACTTGCCCGGATCACTATAGCACCGAGGGCAACGAGAGAGCGCTCTCAATGTCCCTACGAGCTGCGCGTTAACTCTATTCGGTGCTCCTTTTTATGTAGAATGCTCCGCACAGGCGTGGCTTCGTTGCTTTTAATTCGACAACCGAACATTTCTGTGTCCTTGAAGTTTTTGAAGCCTACAAAACTGATACTCGTACAATACTTAAAAGTGATCTAAAACAATCACGTAAAAAATGTTTTCAATAATATAGTAAATTGTTAGTGACGCCTCAGAGTCGCCACTAGAGTGCTAATAACTCAAGAAGTGCTCGCCGAGGCAATCTGTGCTCCTGTCTAGATGATCCTCTTTCCAGTAGGTCACGCGTCTCGTTCTGATCATCAATAAGCACTCTTCGGAGCGTTCGAAATTGGTCTCCAGTTTGCAAGTTTCCATTGCGAACGTATTGAACACCTTCGCTCCCGATTTCGAGGGTCGAGAAAAGCGCTCCACGGGTCGACCTGCCTCCGTTCGTCGTTAAAATTCTGCCTGGGGCCAATATGGATAAAAAATAGCCTCCAATTTCGCTGGAGCGGTGGCGCGCGAGGCTACAGAGCGACACGCGTGGCCTCGATTATTCCATACGGTCTCTCGATACGGTCTCGCGTGGCACAGTCAGGTTTTGCGGAAGGGTTGATACCGGGAGGAGAGGGAGGGTGCAGACGAGGAAGAGAAGGAAAAGGTGGAGGGAGTAGAAGGATCGGCAGGAGCACAGGTCGAGCGTTTAAGGGGCGCGCTACGCGCGAGTTCGAGCTTTCGTTGCGTCTTATCGATTCTCGAGGCGCCGCGCGCGACTAACCCAGGCGATACACGGGTGCACGGTTTAACTGGCTCGATACGCACTCGTTACCATAAGCCGCCTCCCGGCTTGAATTTCCGGTGCCGTCGCAACGAGAGCGGATCGCTCGCAACATACCCCTCTCTCTGCCGCGCGGCAAAGCGGATTCGAAAGTTAGATTAGCCGGGGCGAGCGCGGTTCGAAAACGATGCTCGACGAAACGACGAGAAATCGCCGCTACGCGCCAAAATGGAACTCTCTCTCTCTCTCTCTCTCTCTCTCTCTCTCTCTCTCTCTCTCTCTCTCTTCCTCTCTTTCCAGTTACTCGGTTTCGGCGCGCCCGTTGTAAAAACGTGATACGTGAAACTGCGGTGCGGCGGTGGTAGTGGTCTGGTCGAGGAAGAGGGACTTTGCCGGTGAATGACGGGACACGTGGGGGAAAGGTTGTTACCGCGGCGGAAGAGGCGACGATCCATCATGGGCGAGAAAGGACGGAAATCGATCGATCTCGCGACGCGACGCGACGCGACGCGAACGCGGACGTGGACGCGACGCCACGCCACGCTACCAAAGCGTCACGAAAGTCACGCCGATGGGCCGTTCACGCTTGGATCCGATCGGAGGCGAGAAACCGCACGCGAGATCTACGAGGGACGGACGAGGGTCCGTTGGATCGAGATCGAGACCAAGACGATTTCTTTCTTAATGGCGTATAGCAGGGCCGAGCGGAGTCGGGCACCGTACGTCGTAATTTACATCCGCCCCGGAGCGAGCGGGACGATAGAGGCAACGTGCGCGCACACACGATCGATGGGATCGCGTCCTCGCGTGTCTACCAGCAACTTTCGAGCTCCGTGTGCCGCCGGCAAAGACTCTCGCCAATCCTCCTTCTCTCTTTCCCTCTTTCTCCTCCTCCCCCCTCTTATCCTATGGTCCTCTTTTCTTTCCTCTCCTCCCACGACTCCGCAATTTTCCCTCTGTCTCTTTGACTACAAACTCTTGGCTCGTCTCTTCCGCCGAGGCGCTTTCTTTCGACTCTGCCGAACTTCCAATCTCCCTGCCGATCCCATGCGTCCTAATTATTAAACTGTGGATTTTTATGCAACATCAACTCCAAGTCAGTTTTAAGGAACACAATTTCGGTGAAAACGCATTTCGTCTTTTAATCACTTTAACACTTGGCTAGCATGCATTGCCTCATGGGAATGACAAGATTTTATTTATTCAGAGCTCGTACAATTTTGTATGAATGCATCTTTATAATTTCAATAATTGTAAAAAAAATCTGAAACCCATCATTTCACCGGTACTGGTACAGTGTTAACAAGTTGGAAATAACATACCAGCATCATTTAATTCTGCTAACTTTAGTCTTGTCCTTTACAGTTTTGCAAAATCCAGTCGACTAATTATACGGGGATAGCTAGTCTCGTAAAAACGCCTGAAGGTTTCAGCTAATCGAACTGACAAGGCATCACAAAGCATTTGCCCCTGTCACTAGATTGAAATGTGTGCTCTACACTAGAGTAACGCTACATGGCGCTGAGCTCTAACAGTTTTCGACGCGGAACGATCTCGCCGCGTGGCAATTAAGAGGCTCAATGGAAATTTTTAATTTTCCGTACCGTTAAGTGGTTCCTGTAATGTAAGTGTAAATTCCACTACAACCTCCTGGTATCAATCATAGAGCTATGGCACATGCCTGTTTTCCACAGGGACCCACAAATTTCGAATTGGATTTTGGCAAATACGGTATTGTCCGAGCATCGACAAACTGAACATCATAGGGACAAGGGAACTAGCTCTACCAAATCTCCTGTGGGGACCTTCATCTACCAGATTGTTTATAACAATACACTTTGTATCAGCATCTAAATTGTCTACAGTAATACAGTAATACATTTCGTAGGAAACTTCCGATTTCTGCACGTTACTCGAAGCAGCGGTGCGTTCGAGCAGTTTTGACAAACGTAAGAAACAAAAGCTACTGTCTTGACAAACTCGCAGGGTTACCGTGTCGAAGATGCAGGAGAAGATGTAGGAGCGCGATCGGGTCGAAACGCGAAGCCGATCGGCTCTCTCTCGATACTCTCTCGATGCTCTCTCGTTATTGCCGCAGCTCGCAGGCTATCGCGCGCACGGATCCTTTCGCGAGGCGGTCGGTAATTTCCCGCGCGGCGAGTCGGCAATGATTAAGCTTTCGTTCGTCGGTAATTACGCGAAGCACGGAAACGCGGCGAGGATGTATACAACAACGCGCATTCACCCGCGGCCGCAACTCCCCCTCGTCGACCGCTCCAGTTTCCCATCGTGTTCTCCATCCCCCTCTCTCCCTCTCTCCCTTTATTCCCCTCACTCCCTCCTATCTTTCTCTCCTTCTCTCTGCTTCTGCTCGCTTGCTCCGGCTCTCCGGCCATTTTTCATGCTCGTCGGACCAAAGTTAATAATAATTGCGTACGCAAAAAATTGCCGCAAACGCAACGACGGGAAACCGAGATGAACGGGCGCGCCCCAAAGGGGGTACGAGAGCGAAATGGAAGAGAGAGAGAGAGAGAGGGAGAGAGGGAGAGAGGGAGAGGACTCTCGCGGTAAACGGACCCGTTACGAAGAAGTTCCGCTGCGTGTAAATATTAAATCCGTTGCCGAGAGCTCGAAATCGTTTCTGGCCGTCGAACGCCGCAGCGTCGCAAATTACTAGATCCTACCCAGCATTCCTACTTCTCCTTCGCCGACCGTTTTTTTTTTTTTCATTTCGCCTCTCGATTCGACGGGCAAACGAAGCCAGTTTCGACGGATAGCCGCGCTCCTCTAGGATCGCTCAATGGACGAATTTACCCGTCCAAAGATCTCGGGGAACGTTCAGACTTGCTGCGTCCCTCTACACTCGAAAGCGTCTGTCTTTTACCGCGGAGGTCACGAACCGGCGCGGTGCGAAGGTACAGTGATTTCTCTATATATGTCGCTAAGGCCTGGACGATAAACGTTGCGGAATTATCCCCGCTGCCACGCGGTATACGTCTCGTGGACGATACACGACGCTGGCAAGACCCGTGTTGTTGACATATATCGAGAATTCACTGTAAATAGTTCAGTGAGTGGAGGTGATATTAAGATTGTTACTGTCGTTCAGATACGAAGAGTCCATTTGGAGAAAACGAATCTTTAAGACGTCTTTTTCAGACGTAAGACTTTCAGACGTAGAATGGACGTAAGGAAGACGTCTTTGAGACGTCGCGTGCTATCTGGGCGGTTGGATTTTTAGAAGTTCATTAAATACAAATAAATTTAATAGTGTACAAATTGTTTCGAATTATGCTATTGTTATACTTAGTGGAGTTCTCGTGGTTGACATTCGAGCGCAAAGAGTTAATTCGGAATACAACGTGGACAGTGATGAGAACACGGAGAATATGTTATAATTAAACATTTTTTAAATTGGCATATTCTGCAAACCCTTTAAATAACGAACCAATATTGCTTTAAATCAGGCATGTTTAACAATTATGCAAATTCCAGAGCAGCGTTAATGAGAAATTATTGAACCTCTATTCGAGCATGTATTATGATAAAAACTCCACAGAATCTGAATAAATTTAATCAAGAAAAATGTGTTAAATTCGTGCAAAGTTACGCTAGGGTTAAAAGATGCCCCATCTGCCCATATTTGATACATAGTGCAGGGGGCGTGGAAGGTTGACCTTCCGCCTCACGCAGGTGCTTTCCGGTCACGGTTGCTTCGGAGAGTATCTGCACAAGATGAGGCGGGAGCTGACAACGCAGTGCCACCACTGCGACGAAGATGTAGACACGGCGCGGCACGCCTTAGAGGAGTGCCCGGCGTGGGCCGACCGCGCCGTGTCCTAAGAGTCGCAGTGGGCTGGTGGGACCTCTCGCTGCCGACCGTGGTCGACCACATGGTCGCCAGCGAGGGGTCGTGGATGGCGGTGGCCTCCTTCTGCGAGGTCGTAATGACGCAGAAGAAGGCCGCCGAGCGGGCCCGGGAAAGGGACCCGGGCTTCGCGAGGAGGGTGTGGGCGCGGGGACGCCCCCTGCGCCCGCGTGTGCCGCCCACGAGCTGGGAGGCGACGGGTGGGAGGGAGCGGGGTACACCCCGCGCCAATTGGTGCCCCCAGGAGAGGGGGTCGGAGTGGGGTTAGCGCGGTGGGAACTCCCCGCGTTTTGATGTGCCCCCAACAGGGAAGGCGGTGGATTGGGGGGCTCTGGGTGTGAACTGACCCCGCCCCCCGGGGGGAGCTTAGCTTCCCCCGTGTTGGGACGACACCCCCCGGGATTATTCTCGATGTGGGGAAGGTGTCGGTCCGGCCCTCCCCTAGGGGAGGGGGATTCGTGGGGGGTTGGGTAGGAAGGGTAGGGGCGTGCCGGGTCCCGCCTCCGACGACCCTTCCTTCCGGTGGCGGCGTCTGTTTGCCCGGCCGGGGCTGGTTCCTTCTGCACACCGGCTCCGAGCGGGGCACGAAGACCCCGGGAGCTGTGGGTGGACCGAGCTGGGGCTCGGGAAGCCCAATCCGAAGGCTCCAGGGATGGGGACACCGTGCGGGTCCCTCCGCCCGGGGTCTTATAGCGTAGGCAATGGGGGAGGCTAACCCCCTCCCTCGGGCATTATGTTAGCTGGGAGATGTCCTGTTGAGTACTTGCGTGATCCAGGCACCTTCCCTTTAGCTTAGGTGGGCGTGGGTTTTTAGTGGCTAGTGTCTGGGGATACCCCCCAGAGATAGCCACACATAACCCCGGCTTCCCCCCGGGAGCCGGGGCATGCGAAAAGCATTTTCCCACGAAAAAAGGGTTAAAAGATGCTAATAAGGACGGAAATATCAAATATGTTCGCTTTCTTCATCAGAATATATTCATTTGTGACATTACATCAGAATATTCGGCTAAGCAAAGTAAAACGGAATCTAAACAAATTCGAATTTTCGTGCATTTGTGCTACTCTGATAAAGATCGTCAGGTGAGCACGCAAACAGGAAATAATATTCCGGACGTATTAGCAGGAAATAGTATTCCTCAGTTTTACTTTAATGAATCTCGAAACAGATTTCTCGCTTATTTTAATCTTCGTGAAATAATCTACGAAAACGAGGACTCGCGGTAAAGATCAGCCGTCTGGAAATAAGGTTATCGATTTTATGCATTAGCTTTTATAAAAATAACGTAATCCGTAGCCGAAGTGGAACCTGGGAAAAAATTGCTCGTTCAATCCGGTTTCCTTTCTCTGTTCCTCCTCTCCCGGTGCATCCTCGAATACGATAATCGCGTGCAGCCCGACCGCCGCGCCGGTTGCATCGAGACAATGCAACGAGTCTAAATACATGCCTGGTGCCGGCACGTGGTTTTCGAAAGGGCAGCAGCCACGGCAACAGCAACGCCGTCATTCGTTGCAAATGGGTTAATTGTAATTTACGGTGCAATAACCAGTTTAATCAATTTTAACGAGGTTCCTGTGTCATTCGAGCCCCTTGATGAATAAGATAGGACCCTTGATGAAACATGCTCCTAATCAAAACCCACGTTTCCATGGACATCCGTACTCTGTCTTGATGATTGTAATTTCCAAAAGTAGCCACTCAAATTGCCTATTAATTTGCACGCTCGATCGAACGATTCTTGTTATTTGAAAATTTGAAGTGTGCCGAGAGAAGGAGTGGAAAAAGAGGACGAAGAGAAAAAAGGGCAAGATAAGAAATGAACTTCCGCACGACGCCGTCCTTGTTCCCATACCAGGCTCAGACCGTGTACCATTGTCGAGTGCGAGGGAAAACATTGCGGCCATTTTCCTTCCACCTCGTCGCGTAGATTGCGGTCTTATGAAATTACGCGAGACGACTTCTACGCGAAGCAACTTGCCAGCCCGCGCAAAAACCGCTCGAAAAAGGACGAGCCCGAGTCCTCCCGGATATGCGGATATAGATCTCCTCTGCATAAGGATGGATACCGCTTCTCGACACCCTAATCCATAGCTCTGTAACCCCTTTTATCTCCCCAGAAGATTTTTCTCTACTCCGAGAGTACTCTTAATAAAAATTCCCGACTGCAACTCTGCGCGGGCCATTTTTAAACCTCAATTTTTCCCCATCGATGTCTTTTTGTGCTTTAAATTTCTTTCGGTAACTTTACAAACCCTAACGTAACGTTAACGTTACTACACCCTACTCTCTACTTTACTTTACAAGTTTGGCCTCGGCTAATTTCAAATTTCATTCAGTTATTTTATTCTAGATTTGCCTCGGAGAATCTACTCGTTTCTTAAATTTTGGCATTGCGATACTATTGCCCGATTTTGGGGGAGAAATTGTTTCCATTGAACTTGACGTAGTACTGCCAAAACATTTCGTGCAGGGCTCGTTTCAAAGCGCAAAGCTCCAGCATTCAAATCCCCGCGCTCATTTTTGTCAAAAATACTTCATCCTGAAATGGATGGAATAATGAATGGAATGAATGACGTTTTATCGCTCTTTTAACGAATTTGTTTACTTTATCTCTTTACATCAAACGAGTCACACGAATATTAATACATAATTTCCAATTTATTAAGGAATACAACTTGGTACCTGTATCCTGCATACGATGTAGAAAATTTTTATTTTTCGAAAAATGTGCACGGTTCAATGATAGATATATACATATTTGTGATGTCATTCGGACTGCATTTTACTGCGCATATGCATACATAGTACATGCAGAACTCTTAAAACCATGTAACACGAATAGTACAAACTTTTACACGTTCCTTATAACATTTTATCTCTCTGAAATTTTTTTAAACGTTCCATGAAACACATATAACTTATTACTAGACTGCGGAATTTTTTCATTCATGGCAGAAACGAATAGGAGAAATATGGAACTATGAAAACCTGACATAACTTTAAAAATGCTCTCGTACTAATTTCGACACGTTGCAATTGCTAAGAGAAGGGCTACAGTTGCATTTAACTTTCTGGCAAATTTTCATTTTGCATAAAAATCCGCAGTTCGCTTGTTACACGCATGTATAAAACAGCGAAAACATCAAACAATTTTGCGAATATGATGTCATTGCCTGTGACTCATTAAGATTACTATGAAAAGGAATAAATGTTTGTGCAGCGTCTATTTCATGCAACTGACTTGAAAAAGTTTTGCATGAAGATCCATCTCTCTAGTTTTCCATCTACAGTCTTTACTCGATATGTATCCCAAATATCTAGCCGATAAAAGTCCCAGAACAATCCCCACTACTGCGGGGTATACCCAGTGACGGGCACCAAAGCACGAATGGCCTCGGTCGCCGATGAGTGTGAACATAATACGGGTCACGTATACCGGTGTGAGACCAATACTAATCCAATAACGAAACTTCTTTATTTTCCATTATTTTTTTATGGGACTTTCACCACTCGAGCTTCGCTGTCCTTTTCTACGTTCGGCAGTGTATCAAAGAGTAGTATCTTCTAGCCGATATATGTCCCTGGCCAGACCCGTATTTTCGTCAAGATCTGGATAAAAAATGTCTCGGAATAATCCCCACCACCGAGAGACCTCGGACTCCTGGACGATATATGACGCCGGCAAGACCCGTGTTGTTGACATATATCGAGAATTCATTGTATATCGGGTAGACACTGTATCTCGAAAAAGAGCCAGAATGCTCGAGACCACAGAATAATCAATTGTCGTGCCATCCACTATCTTCAAGCATAAAAATTCGCTATTCTAATTAAGAACCACGGGGTTGGGGTAGCTCGCGTAAGACAGTATGAAAAAGTGACATTAAAAATGACTACAGTGGTGCGGTCCAGGAACGGCCAACGCAGCGAAGCAACCCTAATCTATCACCATCTGCATTGCGGGGCGAGAGGGGGGTGGTGGCGCGAAGAAAACGTAAAAGCCAGAGACGTCTGGCGGGTCGCGTCGGGTCGAGTAACCCGACTATACGGCCCGCCGGCGAGTTATAAAACGTTAGTCCCGTGTCGCGATCCCGCGGGAGTATCTAGCCGGAATAAAGTCTCGAAAGGAGGAGTATAAACGACACCGGGACCTATTACCGGCGGAAACTCTTAGCGAACGTGCACCCCCGTCTACGCTTGCTCGCGAACGTCCGGCCGGCCAGGTGACCAACGACGGCCCTGGAAATTTGATCCTGATCAAGCATAATCAAATATCACAGCAAGATTTTTAGAAATGCTTCGTATTTCTTTTTACACCCCAGTGCCCTTATCGTAGAGTGTCGTCTTTCACCTTCAATTTAGGCTCTCGAACATGCCACAATTCCCACGGGAATAAGTCCTACAATTGTCAGTGTTCAAGTCTAATGGTCCTCGGACCATTGATGACTTCTATATGGTTCATAATGTCTCCGCCACAATTATTGAAATGCTACGAATGCATTGTGTTGAAAATATAGGCAGGAGACTGAGGCACGGAGTGGCTCAGGATCGGTAGGAAATTGATATAGGCAGGTGACTGGAGAATGGATGTAGGAAAGATGCGGGTAGAGTAAATATATTAAAACAATAGGTGGATACAAAGGCACGTACAATGAGATGAGACGTCGTCACGAAAATACGTACTATATGCGAAGCCCGCGAGTACAGAATTGTATAATACAGCGATCAGTCGATCGTATGACAAGACGTGTGAAAATACCGTGATCAGTCGATCAGAGTAGTTGCCTAAGGACCCGCGCTGGGGTTGTCGCGGGTTGTTTATACTGTGCGGGGCCACCGACAGCGGAAGGAATAAGGAGTGGGGTTTTTGAAAATGACAAAGGATTTGGCAGTGTCGAGCGTTAGTTAGCGTACGAGGGCAATGCCCTAACGGCCGCTGCTGCACAGGAAACAAGGACGATGGGTAACGGATTTGATATTTTGGAGTATGGGAACCGATGGCCCACGCGACAAGTAATCCGTCAGACGTAAACATAAAGTTTACGTCTGCGTGCGTTGACCCGGTTTCGGCGCCGAGCTCGATCGGCTGTCTATTGTCGCCCGAGAACCGAGGCCGCTCGCCTGCGGATTAGCGCAAAAACTTTATGACGGGTCTGTTTGTGTCGAGCTGTTTCTTGCGTTACCGGGGTTCCCGGTAACGCCTGCAATGATTTTGAACACACTGTACAGTAGGGTCTCTGTACAGTTAAAAGTGCAAGGGGTTGGTGGACCCACGATACGCACAGTGATCAGCATTTAGGACCAATGGCGGAACCGTATGTAGAACTACCGACGATCCGCGAATTTCGAGAACGCATTTCGCGGAACAGGCGCGTGGAAAGCGCGGTGGGTGGTTTGTCGAATCGGGGTGAGGCAAGGGGGTGGAAAGTCGACGGATAGCATGGAGCGTGTTCCGCCATCTCCGTCGGCCCTCTTAGACTCGGCCCCATCGAATTGTACGCTCGGTAAACCGGATGATTCGTGGTCACTCGCTTGCCCGCTCGGCCGTTCTCCGGAGCGAGAGCAAGAGCGCCGGAGCCGGGTGAGCAAGAGCGAGAGCAAAAGCCTCGGAGCAGCGCGCCCCGCGTTACTCGCTGGAATAGCGCCTAATGTAATCACGATAATGGCCGTGCCGAGTCAACCAAGAGAGCCCTACGCCATCGCTCTCCGCATCCCGGACATTCCTGTGTATCATAGCCTGATCTGAACATGAAAGGGGAAGAGGAACGAGAGCGAAGCCGGCCCGGTGCCGGACGCGCCGAGGAAGAAGAGGAGGAAGAGAACACCGTTCGCCAGGTGGCAGAGGGGCGGGTGTACTCCCATGGAATCCCGATTAGCGCCCGTTAACGGGCTTCCGAGCGACCATCGCCCGTCCACGGAATTGCAAAGCGAGGCTGCGGATCGGTAAAATGCAACTCCGATCGAGTTCCTCTTACGAACGCGTTCTAAACGCGCGGAGGGAGGGGAAGCGCGACAGCTGTCCCGGCGTTCGTTACGATGGCAAATAATCGACGAATTTCAACGACCATCCGCTGTAAAGTGCACGAAGGTATATGCATGCACGTGTACGTACGTAGAAGGTATACGAAATCGCCTGTGTGCGAAAAACGAGACGGTTCGATTCGATGCCGTGTGACAACTATTTTATCGCCTATTTTATGAGAAACTGGCCGCTATTCCGGCAAACGTGAATCCTTTCGTACACTGCTACATTGTTTCGAAACTGCCGTATACCGGCCCGGGATTCTCCAGGAAAGATCCTGCGAAATTTTTTGTTACGACGACGAACGATCGTTATTTTCCATTTTTGTTTCCGAAACGGTTTTACGCGATACTGACAGCATCGAGTACTAAGGTGTTTTTCGAGATACGATTAAAATTTGCGAGTGACGGTGAGCGGCCGAAGGTGTGATAGACTCGAAAGAAGATCGAAGCGTTCCTTACAAGCAGTTTGAAGTGTACGTGAAGAAATTGATGAGCAGAAGTTTGAACGAACCTGGGCACGCCTACGAAGTTCTGAAAACTTCCATTGTCCGAAAGTTGATGAATACTTCGCCGAGTTAGATCTGGGCCAAGTCTGGGTTGAACCTGGGTCGCATTTGAATTGGCTCAGGCTTGAACCTGGATTAAATTTGAATTAGCTCGGGTTTCGACTGGTTCAAGTTGAAATTGAGTTGCTTTCGGTCTATCTTATACCGAGTCAGGCCTGCCATACTTTCAATTTGCCTGGATTAAGTCTTGTTTAAGTTTGAAGCGGTTTTGACTTATCTTCAAATTGACCCGTATTACTTGCAATAGATTTAAATTTTGTTGAATCGAGTCTGGTTTAAGTTCCAAAAGAGTTTTAAGCTGAGATATCTTGAGTTTTGCGCCAGGTTCGATCTGAATCCACCTAGTTCAAGCTCGAAGTGTCTCAATTTCAAATCGTCTGGATCGAGGATGATTTAACCTCGAATCGCTTCGAACCTAGATCGGTCTAGCTTTGTATTCTGAATGCTGGATTAAATCTGACCTGTGTTTGACTGTTCGCGAATTGGGTCAGGTTTACCGTCGAATTGGCTTGCGTCAGGTTTCCAGAGCTCGCGCAGGCCATTCGCGTTCCTCGCAATATTTTTCGAAGGCGTCGAAGTACGTGTCGCCATGAACGTCTGCCGTTTATGCTGTAGCCAACATTCCTTGGACCGATAAAACAAGGTGGCACGAGCTCGAGCATCGCTCGGGAACGGTTTGATGGACGCGGGAACACGGCCGGAAAGAGGCGAGCAAGCCAGGTTGGAGGTAGCAGGTGCGAGTAAAACGAGAAACGAGCCCGTTAAGCGAATTAACGTTCACCGCGGTTTGAGAGCAACTCCTGTCCAACTGTAGCGACCTCAAGGCGGATCCAACGAGCGAGTCATCCGTTTTATCGAAAACTTTTCCTTCCACCCGCGTGATTTCCTGTCCGCCTCCGAGTCGCCCCGCTCTGCCCCCCTCTTCTCCGCTCGGCTCGGCGTCGTTCAACCTCTGCTCCCTCTCTTCGCTCGTGGCACGGATTCCAAACACCGTACGGAGCTTTTCTGCCCACTTGTCCCACCCTGTCCCGTGCTCGCATATTCTTCTCCTCGGTTGTTCTTCGTCCCCCCACTTGTACTCGTTCTTTCTCGCGTCGCCAGTGATGCGTGCCGACAATCCTACTCCCCGTGTTTATATTATATCGAATCGGAGAAGGATTGTCAATGTCGCGAATACCTCCAAGTAGTCTCGAAAAATTTCCTCTCCGATTTTCACGGTCCACTACCCACGAATCGAGCGCAACAGAGACGCTTTTGTCCCGTTTATTGCGACAGGCGTGCACATTTTTTCGCTGGGTTCGTCGTTAAACAACCCACGCGTTAGCTGTCTGACTATTCGAACTACATTCTGAATTAAAAATATCTCGGTGAATCGTTCTGACATTTTGGCCTGAGTAAGCTTTCCACGAAGGAAACATAGTGTCATAAGTAGATTTAATGAAGACATTGAACGAATTTAAGAATGTCATTGCATTATTTTCGACCTATTCAAATTGTCAATAGAAGAAATACATTTTTATACAGTTAATTTCTGTTCTCTAGAATTGACTAGGAAAGTTTTTACTTTGCATAAAGAATCCACAGTCATTAGTAACTTACTTGCACCAGTAGATGAGCAGTGGCACCTGTCTGACCATTGATCGCCACATCTATTTGCTCGTTCATGGGGCCACTGCGTTCTCCATTTTACTGAAAATGCGAGAATAACATAATAAAGGAACTGTTTCGATATAGTTTAGAAGTACAATGATTTCTCTATATATTTCGGCAAGTCCTGGATGTAAAACCTCGCGGGACCAAGAAGCTCGAGAGGCCTCGGACGCCAAGGACTGTAAACATAAGACGGCTCGGGTATGTCTCCCGCGCGTGTTGTTGACTAGATTAAATTCATGGAAAATGTTATTAAAATTGTCTGTACCAATTGCGAGAGACGGAAGCCAATGAGGACTTTCACTCTTAAAAAAAAAATCATCTGAAATTCTTTTGATCTTCCTACCTCACTATTTTATGCATTTATGGCAAAAATGAACGGGTAACATATAAAACAGTACAAAGATCAAAAGAATTTCAAGGTATCGGTGTATTATCATCAGCTTATTGAAATTATTAAAGGAAGAAATCTATTTTTCTTTGGTTTAATAGTATGCAACTGTTAGAGAAAATTGTCCTTTCGGATAAAGATCCGCGGTCTACTGATCGCAGTGATCCCAGGACTGCAAACGTTTCCGAAGCATGCTAACCAGACCCAGCCGTCCGGCAACAGTATCAAAACACTTATCAGGATCCCTCGGACCCAGAACCGATTGTTTAGCTGAACATTTCGGCTGTTCGCGGGGCGACCAGCGTGGAAAAAAGTTTCGTGGCGTACAATTGCTCGCGGCCGAAAATCGAAAGGCACGGGGGAACGTATATAAATCGGCGTATATGCATATATTTCCCCTTTGATCGTTACAGGAATTTGCATATTCGGCAAACTATCGGCCACTTCGAAATTGATATATTCAAACGCGACGGACACGCGTCGAATATCCGCGGCGAAAATAGCGCGAGCGGCCGGTCGTCGTCCCCCCCCCCCTGCTGTCCCCATGTTTTCCGAGGAAAATAGCGAACATTGCCCGCGGATGGTGGTCACCATGAAGAGGGAGGTGGGACGGGAGGGTAGTCCGTCGTTACGCGACGGACGATTACGTATGCCGATGCGAAAGATTATCGGGTCGGTATTTCGCGGCCTTAATTGCGAGCAGCGTCGGCGGATAATTGATGAAGTAACGCGATTACCCGTATGGTCGGATAATTCGGTGGATTGTTAGGAAAGCGGCCATCGTCGAGCGTTGATAATCGATCGCGTGTACAATCGGTTCGTTTCATCGTGCGCACGGTAACGACGCGCGAACAAACCAATCTATCGTCGAACCTCTCTCTCTCTCTCCCTCTCTCTCTCTCCCTCTCTCTCTCTCTCTCTCTCTCTCTCTACCGCCCCATATATTCGTTCGAATTTCGAAGTTACGCTTCAAATCGACCGTGTCTCGCAATCAAATTTACCGCGGCGACTCTGCCCGGTACCGATTCTGCTTTTGCGAGTTTCCCAAAAAAAAAAAAAACGACAAACAGGACTGTAAAAGCGTTGTTGGTACTCTATGTTTTCTTTGGCTATTTCTTTTTATTTATTTTTTTTTTTATTTAGAGTGGACTCGTAAAGATATGCAGTGGTTTTATAGATCTTTGAAGGAAAGAAAGGAAGTTCTTTGACAGTTGTGAGTTTACGTATGAGGATTATTGTGTGTTCCTTTGTGTTCTGTTGGCGTTTTAGGGAAAAGAGGATTGTGGATGGTAGAGGCATCTCTCGGTGAACGGCTGCAGTCGTTTCTTGCGATCGATAGCTCGAAGCATACTAGACGAGGTATACGAATAAACCAGTCACCTTACGAGGTTTCGTGTCGCACGATCTGAAATACCGACATCGCTAAAAATCAATAGTTTTCTTACGCCCTCTATCCAAATGGGACAATCAACTCTTCAGGCACACACTTTTATACACTTTAGCTCAAGACACGCTTTGAAAGTTTCTTTGAACCTCGATTACTATTAACCATTTTTGCTAAACAATTAGGTGGTAAGACGGGCAAGGGAGTACTTGTCGGCAAAAGGAATTATTGTAAATATTAAACAGCCAGAAATAACAAATTTATCAATAATTACTATCGCGGCGATCGAGATCTACCGAAATTACTTGGGGTGGGGAGAGTTGCGCATCGCTGCGCACCTGCGCAACGTCGAGCGTAAGACGAAATTGGGGGTTCCAAAGCCCCACGAACGTGTGACAATTACATGGGAAAATTACATTGGGTCTGTTAACATACCTTGTCTGCGATAATATTATATAATTATCCTTTAAGTATACGCGCCGTACGAATGTGTTGCCTCTAGATGATACTGAACGCCTGTAGTAGAAATGAAGTAGTCTCTTCCGTCCTGTTCAGACAGAGCTCGCCAGCGCTCGTTTCTGACAGAGGTCGATATTTCAGGGAGACCACAGGTCTCTGTACTATCCAACCGAGATAACAACCTCCCACGCAATCGACTCAAATAAAAATCTACCTCTCAACACCTCAACACTTCTCTTATTTTCTCTCCTCCATCGAATTTTCATTTTTCTCTAAAACGCCGTGTATTCGGAGCAGAAGGAAGCGATCAGGAATGGTATCACGGTTGAAGATGGTTGTCGAATAACTTCAGAGATAGTGGTTCGATCCGTGCCTGTATATTTTCTCTCTCAACACTCGCTCCGTCAACGTTCGTCTCGCACCCACGCGTTACACAGCGAATTATACACGCAAATCGCTCGAGTTCCAAGCCTCGATCCCTGCGGGACGCGACAATTTTTCGAGAATCAGGAGGGGAATACGTTTTTCAGCGAGATTTTGCGTTCCAGGTAGTTCCGAAGCCTCTCGAATCTGTTTCATGGTGTCCGGGCCTCCGAGCGAAGAAGGTTGATCGTCGAGAACCAATTTTGAGAGCGGAAGTGCCTTCTCATCCAGATTCTCCGTGCCTGGAAGCGGAGAGCAAGCCGATCTCACGGGGTTCCCATCTATGGGAGGTGTGTCTGGAACTGCCAGAACCCCATACACCCCCAACAGCAGCACGGTGATCTGCAATTGTTTTAAAAAATCCTCGTGTCTATTCCGTTCCATTCAGATCCATTCTTTAATTAATTTTGTATGTACTTGTCAAAATATTTGGAAATAACATTGCTATAACAATGTAATTTGTGATAAAGTTTAAACCTTTTCATAAAAAGATTTTTCATGACCGCATGATCCTTACGTGTTCATTTCTTTTCTTTCCTTAACAATTTTTATATGTTCTACTTGTAGTTTTGTGTTCTACAATTTGCTACGACTTCCATTCTACGAGTATACAGTGCGATTTTTATTTCGTTTTCACATAATGAACCCTTTCGTGCTTAGTAAAAATAATTATTCAAAAATCCTAGTTCAGTCACTTCAATCTACTTCAATCATTTTAGCTTTGCACTTGAAATCAATAATTTGTGCTTCAGTTATAATTCCCTGTTATGATATAAAACACGTTAGAAGCACAACAAATTACATCGGACAAACGAACAGAAATCAAATATTTTATAATACCAAGAAATAAAATGCAGATAAACCTTCGTCAATCTTATATTCAAGAATGTAAAAAGGTTAAGAATTGCAAACCACCATTGTAGTCGATCGTATTCACTCTCAATGCTCGCCTCAAATTACCGAGAAAAATCGTTCTCTAAATTCCCACCTGTTAACAAACACCCCAAATATTTCTCCCAACACAAACTGCATCAAACTGCATTCCTCGGGACCGTATTCTCTCGGAGTCCCATTAAAAACTTCCCCATTAAAGATTGCCTTGTCGCAGGTACCCTTACCTCGATCATGTTCGCTCCGGCGGGCTCGATCGACTGATTCCCAACCTCGAAGACCGTCAACGCTTTTATACGCACGCGACCCGTGCCGCGGATCACGGGACGGATACAGTCACCTGCATCATCTCTCAGGTGCGAACAGGCATCCGTCGACCTGGGGCAACGTTCTCCTTTTTCAATCTCGCAACGAGTGACGGAGCCCCAATCTTTGTAACGACACCTCGACCACAACAATCCTCAAAATCGGATCGAACGATCCCCGCGGCGATCTCATGCGGAATCGCGAACAAATGCAAATATCCGCGGAACCATAAATATTATCCTAACGAAGGAGAACGAAAAAGCAGAGAGAGAGAGAGAGGGAGAGATAGGAAACGAACGTTCTAGGCTCCGAACGTCCCACGGGCGAAGGTCTATTTATCTAGATCTGAGATCCAAGTGCGGTTCGATCGTTCCTGGAATATCCGTCGAAGGAAAAGCAATCGATCCGACGACGAGATACAGGTTTTGCACTCGAAATTCACCATGTTGCACGTAATATAGCAAACCAAATTCACCCTTTTACAGAGCAAATTCATCCTGTGCCAAATCAAGCTCGTCCTTTTGAAGTTCAAAGCTTTATTGCGTGTAGCAATAATATTTAACAGAATACTGTTTGCATAGTTTAGTCACTAGGACTCGCACTACTTCAAATCAAATCACGACAAAACGGTATTGTGCTATTTCTAGGCTTCGGGTATTTATGCCAAAAAAATGTCTGCACCAATTACAATGTACTGGAACGTCTCTACTGTTCTATATTTCACCTACTCATGTCTTCCGTAAATGCATAGAATCCGTAGCCTAGTTGATTCGTTCTCGAGTCACCTCGAAGGTGAACTTGATTTGCGAAAGTGTGAATTTAATCGGTACAAAGGTGAATTTGGTCTGTGCAAGGGTTAATTTCGAGTACAAAACCTGTATCGAAACTATCGTGTGTCCACGATCCGCCCACGCGAATCATTTCCAGCTTGAGAACCGGCTTTCGCCATTTACGGTAGAGCGACCCGCACGAGCGTCGTCGGTTATATCCGTCGAAAACGCACGATGACATCGACGGGGCGTGCGGTCATCGGACACAGGTGACGTCACTGAACCCTCTTCCACTCGATGACCCGACTATTATAAACAAGAGAGATAGAGAGAGAGTGTGTGTGTATGTCCCACGGTCTGCGACACCATCGTCGTAAACTCTGACGGGTTATACCGTCCCGCTGACGTCACTCTGCCCATGCACCTTGACTTTTCTTTCGTCACACGCCGGCTTTCCTCCGTCGTGTACCCTTTGTCCGGATGCCGACCGAGTGGAAAATGCGATCGACGTCGTTCCACCGTACCGGAATCGTTTATTCATTTACTCCGGACGCTTAAACCACTACGCCGCACGGGAAATTATACTTCGCACGGGAATGTGACCGAACGCAGAGATGGGAAATTTTTTATCTAAAATTTCAAAATAAAAGATAACCGAAAGTTATCTTTTGTTTGTACTTATTTTTCTGAAATACATCTTCACCATAGTTTCGTCATCTGTAGTTTATTGAACGTCGAAGTAACGGCGTATGCGTATTCAACGCATGCATGTAACTTACGTATATAGATCTAAAAAGGGACCTTTTAAATTTTCATTACAGACACAGATAAGAAACTTTAAAATCGTGACCTCTACTTTTTTCTTCGCAATTACGACCAATAGCAATTCTGAAAAAGTTATTTGTTTTTAAGAAGTGTACGAATATTTTGTACACCGACTGTGGCTCAGATGAGTCGTGGCTAGAACACAAACAACACAAACATAAACAAAATGGGAAAATATTTGATATCCCCTGTAGGCCTATTCCACTGTGTCGCACACTGCGACATTTCTGCACACTTGTTTGCAAATCGGCAGCTCGACGTCGGTCAGCTTTTTGATTACATACGATCCTGGAGCTGTAATTGTAGTAACTTTAAAATTTTGATTCACCAGCTGATCGAGTGAGTGATGTTGCACTTGTAAGTGCAACTCGACGTCGGACATTTGCTACATTATTATGATATTTTAATATTTTGTTGAATCCCTGATGGAATCAGCGCATCTCTGGACCGAACGTCGCAGAGTCGCCTTTTCGCTTGGTCCACGTGCGAATCTTGAGCGACTTTAAACAGATGTACAATCTCTTTCTTACCGGAGAGACTCATGTTTATCTGAGAATTACTGGTTCCTCGATTCCACGATTTGTAGTCCGTCATCTTCTACTGCTGACACTTCGATACACTGATCTGGTTTGAATCAGTATACATTTTTAGATTGAGCTACACGTGGAAAGGTCTTGGAAAGCATATAGATCAATTGGGACGACGTTCTGTAACTTTCTTATACGTTTTTATCGACCTATCAGTTTTTAAATATACTTTGGAACGCATACAAGTCCTAACAGGATTTATATCCAGGTTATACAGCCATTGATACGGTTCTACTGCATTCGAATTTGTAAATTTGACAATGACTAGTTGTTGCACCAATAATTGCATTAGCGTCGAACTAGTTGAATCAGTTCTTTCTATTTTGACAAGTCGCAAACTTTCAATGAAACACAGAGTTGGAGAAGATACTAATTCATGAAAGGAACAATGAAACCTAATGTTTCGCAGCAGCGTTCATCTTGTAACCTATGGGAAAGTACTCGATGATCAACATGGTCAAAACTGGTATACACCCGATATCTTTATTTAAAAGCTGGCGCACTTAAATAACAAAAATATGTGAAAATCGAATCTCGAGAAACTGATTCTGGCTTTAAAATGGTCCAATAATAAACACGCAACCGTGCAACTATTTTTCGTGAAAAGCGGATGGTGAGATTGTTATTAAAAAAATGGAAGATCGCGTACACAAGCAGAGTGATTCTGCACAAGAAACTACGTCAAAATCAAAAACATCATTCGATGTTTCTTTCCCAAGATAATCAACTTCAAATGCCATTCCGATATTACTCTTGCAAACAGTAGAAACGAAGAACCACGCTCAGACACGTATGCACCTACGTAAGTGGATCTACCAGTATAATAAAATTAGAAATTGCAACAACAGAAAACGTACGATCTTTTCGCCTTATAAAATATTTCCATACGTGATGTAAAACGTATAAACGGAAACCTGTTTCGCAACCATCCTCCTAACCCTAGATAACTAAGCTTTCGTGCGTCATAGCTTGAATTGACGTCGCCAAATAAAAACACGAACATAATGGAACCCTTCCTATACAACGAGAACATGTTAGCTTATACAGAAACGAGATACATGCAATGGGGAAAATAATATTTAGTATTCCGTTTAACTGAATCTTAATATTACTTCATTTATCCATCTTTGTCGCGAATGCATAAAATCTACAGTTTAGATTCGGTGCTGAACACTTTTCTTTCGAGATCGATTATCTCAGAAACTAAACCTCCTCTAAAAAATCTTCGCTCTACATTTTCGATTCAATTTTCCCCATAGATGAACCTCCATTTTATCTCCACTCGCTATAACAACCTGCTACGTGATCGCGTGCGAGGAAACGGAACAAGGACCGCGATTCTCGTTCAAAATCGACCTCGCTGCGCTCATTAACCGTTGCCTTTGAAATCGATTATCTCAGCAACCAAACCTCCTACAAAAAATCTTCGCTCTACATTTTTGATTTAATTTTCCCCATAGATGAACCTCCATTTTATCTCTACTCGCTACAACAACCTGCTACGCGGTCGCGTGCGAGGAAAGGGAACAAGGACCGCGATTCTCGTTCAAAATCGACCTCGCTGCGCTCATTAACCGTTGCCTTTGAAATCGATTATCTCAGAAACCAAACCTCCTACAGAAAATCTTCGCTCTACATTTTCGATTCAATTTTCCCCATAGATTCACCTCCATCTTATCTCCACTCGGTACAACAATCTGCCCGCAGTCGCGTGCGAGGAAACGGAACAAGGACCGCGATTCTCGTTCAAAATCGACCTTGCCTCGTTATTCTATAATTGCGAGCGGATCGATTCGAATGATCGTCGGCCGTTCGTCGAGGTTGACGGTCGTTAGCCGCGGGTAAACAATTTCGGACGCGACAACCTTTGGGCGCCGTGGTTGTCGATAACGATCATTTCGAAAGTCAGTAACGAGCGAACGGTGCTCGGTGTTTCCTCGGGGTCTTAAATTAGTGGTTGTTCGTCGGCGATTCGCGTGTTCCGACACCAGTGTCCCGGACCGCGCGAGCAAGCATGCGTTCGCGTTCGATCTCTCGAAACAGAGAAACCCGAAAATACACGGTTTGACGTAGAACGGGAGTTTCAAAGTAAGTAAGCAAGCAAGACCCGCCCGCACATTTGTTGTTTCTTTTGCGCCCCTCGGCGAGATTCCGTGCCCACCCCCCGAACAAACGAACACCTTCTCGCCTCTCGAGGTTCGGAAACGCGCGTGTAACAGCGTCGGACTGATATTCCTCTAAACGACCACGGGCGGTCCTACGCAATCCTATTTCGCTGATCGAAAAACAATGATCACGGGATGGTCTAAGGCCCGTCCGCATACGTTTTGATCTTTAAGGATATATCTGAACATTACGAGACGTTTGAAATTGTTGATGTTGAGTGTTGGGAAACCTGTTCGGTTGTTAACTTTACTCTGTAATCTAGCAGTAGGTAGTTGGGAACTTTGCAGTACTTGAAATATTCTGACATGTATTTTATAATTGGTTCTAATCATGTGGAACGTGTATGACCGTTTTAAGTTTCGGATCAAAATAAGATCCAAGATATGCCAAGTCATCCAAGATAAACCAGTTTTGAAGGAGACCAATTAACTCGACGTTCTTCCTGTTTATTTACCGGGCCTATGGCAATACCCGCGGCAAACTATTTTGCTCGTCGACAACTGCGTCGGCAGAGAAGGAATCGCGCAAACGAAACCGCGTAAACGTTTACGTGATAAATCAGCCTAAAGCAACATTAAATTGCCCGGGATCCTTAAGGAAATATTCGTTTCGCAGATTTTGCGAGCCTCCTCGAGAGTCTGACGTTCTCATAAACAGCTCGCGCGGAGAACAAAGATGTTTATCTTCGGGTTTGATGGTGTAACCTTTTTTAGTCGAGAAATTCGATCGAAAATTAACATACTATTTACCGGCGATTATTTCATTGTTTTTGGAAAGTTTTTGGTCCATGGCTAAGAGTCTTTTGATGTATCCTCCAATGGGGATGCAATTTGCAATTTGAATCGCAAACCGAAAATGATGCTGAAGGTCCCTTTTACGGTACAGCACGGTTATTAAAAATCCATCACCGTTAATTTAGCCTACCATCAATGTAGCATTTATATAAATTTACGCCGCTCCTGAATGTCTACACATGTGTGGAATGAAATTTTCCATGCATGTGAAAGTTCTTATAAGTCGTACAGGTATTATTAACAATTTAAACTTTGAGAAGGGTTTCAAGAACATGACTAAGAGTTAAAACTTTTAAACAATTGCGAAGAACTGTTAAAATGTTTTATGCAATATAATACACTTCCTTTAAAAAATATTGAAACTAGTTACTGAACTGTGTACTAAGACTGTAAACATTAAAGTGAATAAAATTAATTAGACTGCCTTTGAGTTAATACGAGATTGTGGGTAGACAAAGTGTGAAGAAAATCAAATAACTTGTATACACAGAAATTTTAAAATTCCTCCAAAGAATAAAGTTGCACTAGAAATCGAACGTTGTGATAGCGTTTTACAATTGTATCGCACGAACTGTGGTCACACCGTCATTTAAAATGGCAAATCGATGGGTTGACAGGATCAAATGAATGCCAAGAAAACTCTCGGAAGGTCCGCACTTTCGTGCGAAGTGGAAGACGGCCTTTTGGATATCGATCAGATCCTGAACACGGAACCATGGACCCAGATCGACGACTTCGTGCAACATAATTTCCTGCAAAACATTCTGAACGAGTTTAACGAGCAGATCAAACTCGACCCGGAACGAGCACCTCAAGGTAGTCCGAACAAAACATCTTTATCCTATTTGACAATCTATCGAAGAAATTTCGATCAAACGCAGCCTCAATCTTTCGGACCATGGAAAACAGACACAAATATTTTCAAACCGTTCTGAAAAAATTTCTATGCATCGGTGTGGATGTATGTACGTATATTAAATAAGTTATAAAAATAATATGCGATTAACTAATTGTTCAGTATAAATTGTACGACCTAGTATAATAATCGGTAATTTCATTGTTAACGCTCTTGGAAATAAACTGAAATTAATAATAATAATTTTTCAGTACCGAGTTTTATCAGTCTGACCATCGGCCAACTGTTTTCGCTAATCGAATTTTGAATTTTCACCCAACAGAACAGACGAAAAAACGACGAACGGTTCAATCGAAGAGAACTCCTCGGAAAAAGAAAGAGGCCTCCGACGAAAATAGGGCGAGCAACTCGAAAGCGTCCGGCGGTGAAAAACTGAAGGATAAAATAGAGAAATCATCGATCAGGAAAAAGAAGAACGAAGAGAAAAGCAACGGAGATTCCGGGAAGATCGAGAAGAAAAAGGGGATGGCGCGCGGCAGCAAGAAAGACGTAGGGAAATCGGCCAAGGATCGGAAAACTGAAGGGAATGACCCTGGAGCGAATCCGAGCTCGACCGTGACAATGTCGAACGACAAGACCGAGGACTGCGAAGCGAGACGCGGGACTTCGATCGTGGAGGAAATGGCGGAGACGATGGAAGCAACGCACGAGATGGAGACGTGGCAGGACGTTGCCGGTCTCTCGTTCGAAACCACCGTGCCTAGAGGAGAGTCCTCGCGAATCGACGAGGTCACGTTGCCGAGGAATCTTATCGAAACGTCCGAAAAATCGAAATCGAACGAACATCAGTCCGTGACGGTCACAGATTGCCTGAACGTGACTCAAGTTCGTTCGGAAACGATAACAAGCGACCGGGGGGAACAGAGAAGAGAGACGAGGTCTCTGAGAAGATCGAGAAGCGAATGTTCCGACAGGGAGAGGCATCTTCAGGAAAACACCGCGGAAAAAGAAATTTCACCGGATCACGAGTTTGACGAGAGCAAGAGAAGAAGGAGACAGACTGTAGGGAAATCGAGGTGTTTGCAAGACAAGAGTGTTGCAGAGAAAAATATTTCAAAACTTCCTGGAGGAAAGGGAGATGGGAAGAAATTTTTGCGAAGATCGAAATGTTTAAACGAGAAAGATGGTCCTGAAAAGATCGTGGAGAAAAATATTTCGACCAGTCACGGGGAAACTGATGTAGAAAAGAAAACAGGGAGGAAGTCGTTGAGAAGATCGAAATGTTTGGAGGAACAGAATCCTGCGGAGAAACAAATTTCGGACGATGAGGGGTGTAGCGGACAAACGAAAGCAAAAAGGAGATCTTTGGCAGCCTCAAAATCTTCGAAAGGGAAGGAGAATGCTGAAAAGATCGCGGAGAAAAATATTTCGAGCAGTCACGAGGAAATTGATGCAGAAAAAAAAACAGGAAGAAAGTCGTTGAGAAGACCGAAATGTTTGGAGGAACAGAATCCTGCGGACAAACCAATTTCGGACGATGGGGAGTGTAGCGGACAAACGAAAGCAAAAAGGAGGTCTTTGGAAGCCTCAAAATCTTCGAAAGGGAAAGAGAGTGTTAAAAAGATCGCGGAGAAAAATATTTCGACCAGTCACGAGGAAACTGATGCAGGAAAGGAAAGAGCGAGAAAGTCTGTGGGAACATCAACATGTTTGGACGAAGAGAATCCTACGGGGAAACAAATTTCGGACGATGGAGAGTGTAGCGGTCAAACGAGAGCAAAGAGGAGGTCTTTTGAAACCTCGAAATCTTCGAAAGACAGTGCTGAAAAGATCGTGGAGGAAAATATTACGACCATTCACGAGGAAACTGATGCAGGAAAGAAAAGAACGAGCAAGTCTTTGGGAACATCAACATGTTTGGAGGAAGAGAATCTTGCGGCGAAACAAATTTCGGACGATGGGAAGTGTAGCGTACAAACGAGAACAAAGAGGAAGCCTTTAGAAGCCGCGAAATCTTCGAAAGACAGTGCTGAAATGACCGCAAAGGAACATATTCCGAACAAGCAACCTGACGGAGAGAAGAAGGAGAATTGTACCGAACAGGAAAAGGACTCTGCAAAGAAACAAGTTCCAAAGGGTCGCGAGGATTTTGACGTGAAAAAGAAAACAGAGACGGATTCGAAATGTTCAAGACGGGAGAAGTGTCTCGCGAAGAAGGAGAAAGACAAGAAAAGAAAAGAGGAGAAGCCGAGGAAGAAGCGGGATGATAAATCTGTGGCGATCAAAGGTAACGGCGATCGTTTATTTTCTTTAGATCCGTGGCTATATCCTCGATCTGCGTTTTACTCGTTCGGCTTGCATTGCAGACAAGAAAGTTGGCAAATATGAGAGACTGTTGCTGGAGAAGAGGAAGAGACGCGAGGAAAGGAGGATGCGCAAACACGAGAGACAAGCAAACCGCGCTATGGAGAAGTTCAACCATTGCGTAACGAGCGTCGCGAAGAAAATGGGATATTTGGAAGGTAGAGTTGTCGAGCATATTCGTTGCATACGTTTCGCGAGGGTCGTGTTTCTCATTCGTCGTTATTTTCAGAGAGCCAGTTGGAATTGAGCAACAGCAGCGATTCTTCCGATTCTTCCGATTCTTCGGATTCATCCGGTTCATCCGATTCATCCGATTCATTCGATTCTGATGAGACCTCTTCTGATTCTTTCACCTCTTGCTGTTCTACCAGTTCCTCCATAACCTCGTGCTCCTGCAGTTGCAGCAGCGATTACTGCTGCTGCGAAGATTTCTCACCTTGCTCAGGTTGTTCCAAAGTCTGCTCTGACCCAGACTGTAGTTATTCAAGTCCATGTTCCTGCATTGATTTCACCGATACCTCTGACGTCTGTTCTGAATTCACCTCGAGCACTGACTGATCTTTTATACTATTTTATTTATTTATTTTTAGAAGTCGATGTTTTATTTTTACAGTTCCTTTGAAATTTTATTCGTCGACCAGTTAGTTGTAAGGTAATATTTTGCAAGCATTGTTTATTTATTTATAGGAGGACGCTTTAGAACGTCTCTCATCGGTTGTAGACAGCTAACCAATCAGTTATCTGACGAACAAAGCGAATCAACAGCGCTGCGCACTTATTTTTATATTATCGTTCGATAAAAGTGTGCATGTATTACCTGGAAAAATTATGAATAAATCAGTACGATTACCCTTTATAAATACCGAATCCCAGATATTGCTATAATTACGAGACTGTAATGATTTTATATGTATGTGACACCGAGATCGCGGTCTAAAAATGTAGATACGGTGTGAGCCATGGTCGGGCGTCTAGCCACCGACTCGTCGCCTTTTTTCCCCCGTGAAATCCCATATTTCCAAGTTATTTTTTTTTTCCAGTAGAATCGTTCGTAAGCTTCGGAGAGAGCCGGACCGTGTTCTTTTATACACAGTTTCCACGAAGTAGCTTCGTCTGAGGTAAGACGAAAATCCGTGTCGAGGAAAGCGACGAGAACTCGGGGAAACAGATCATTTCTTTGAACAAACGTTGCCCGATAAACGCGCACCGCCTCTGACGACAATCGCGTCCGCGATTTGGGGGAAATCGCAGCGGGACACGCGGATCGTTTTTACAGATCTCTCCCGTTTTCTCTATTTATACCGTCGATATGTGGCCGCCGTTGCACTGGTATGTACGATGCATCCCTATGGACGTCGTATACTTGACACACATTTTAAAAATACTCTCCGGTACAAATTAAATTCCATTTGGCCATTGTGGTGACGCGTAGCCCCTCATCGATTCGATCCGATACCACCAGCATTCTATTCCGATTGCTTTCCATAGAATAATCGTGCAGCAAAAGTTGCAACTCGGACAACGGCAAGGGCTTGCGCCGAAAATCTAATCCTTGTGCTGTCACATTTACTAGGTTTACGGAGCACTAAACGTGACCATTCTACGTTACTTTATAAAAATAACGGCAATGTGTCTATCCAAATTTTTAGCCATCAAATCAAATTTGCAAACACAAGTTCGTTCTGAAAGCGTCAGGGCACACCGCGCGTTCGAAGAGCGCGGTAAACTGCATGTAAACTGCAACAAACATGAATGCAGAATAGGAGCGAATCGATAAAGGAACGAGACAAACGAATTGACGAAGAGTCGCGTGCAAGAGAACTCGAGCGTCGTTATTAAAAAGCGAACCGCGGGCGCGATTTTCTAAAAGAGTACGAGAAAGAGTGGTAAACACTGGAAAGCTTGAAAAAGAAATGAAAATCTCGGCGTTGAATGATTATATTACACGGCGAGAACGACTTCGTGCTCGAAATACCACCCGGTGGGAAATCATTAATTTATCCGGCGTCGCGCGATTCGAAGATCCGCGCGCGCGGAACGAAAAACAATTTAGTTGGCTCGACACCAAAGAATCGCGAGGGACCGTACCCGATACGTCGAGCCTATTAGTGGCTAGGTTCCACGGATTCGCGTTTGTCGCGAATCTCTTGTCGATCGTCGTACGTTGAACCTCGTTTTCTCAGACACGGCGACGCGTCTAATTACGCTCGCCGACACGGATTTCCTCGTAAAGAAAACGGCTGTGATTCTTATGCTCTTCTTGGTGCTGGGCACGACTTTGAATCATGGTCTATTCTCTGCGTTTATATTCTAAATAAATTGAACAATGTCTGAAAATATTGGTACACCCACGAAGTCGTAAATCTGTTTTACTCGGTTTAAATATTGTTCTAAAACGATTTTTACGCATCTCCTAGAGGTACACACAACTTTAAATTAAACCCTCAATTTTTTAAATAAACAACGTCCGAACGGATTGTGGCATTGCATAGTTACAAGGGTGACTCGCTTCCTTTGAACATTATTCAAATACGTTTAAATGCTTGTGCAAATAAATATTCTAATAAATTTGGGGGATTCTATAGAAACTAGGTAAGAATCGTTGCTTTGAACATTATTTACATACGTTTAAATGCTTGTGCAAATAAATATTCTAACAAATTTGGGAGATTCTATGGAAACTAGGTAAGAATCGTTCCTTTGAACATTGTTTAAATACGTTTAAATGCTTGTGCAAATAAATATTCTAATAAATTTGGGAGATTCTGTAAGAAACTAGGTAAGAATCGTTCATGTAGTTTTCATGGTGGAGACAGGAAAAATGGTTAAAATTGAAAATGTCGCACTCGAAGCCGTATAAATGCCAGAACCTAGACGCATCTTCCAACTTCGAATATTTTCTGTGCAACGAAAATTAAGCACAATAAAATATTCAATAATTCCTTAAAAACACGGAAATTTCGTATAATACGAAAGCTCGGAGTCGCCAATGCAGAGGGTGAAATTTCTCAACAATTGAGACGTGAGATGAAACAACTTTCGAACCCGTGTTAGGGGTAGAAAAATGTATGAGGATCGTGCACCGGCTATCGCGGGGGCGTCAGAATCTTCAATAATTCATTGAACACGCGTCAATTTAGTTACAATACGGCTCAGAGTCGCCAATGGACCGCAAAGCGTAGGATCGGTCACTATCGCAAGGGTGTCTAACAGTGTTATTGTCAGAGCAGAAAGGGGGTGGGAAGAAGATGACGACGGGGTGGATGCCGAGAAAACGGGGAGCTGTGGAAGGAGAATCACGCGGGTGTTTGATCGTCGACGGCACCCTTTCCGTTGTACGTCTGCGCGCGACGAGCCCGGTCTATAAAAGCGGCGCAGGGCGTCGCGACGCCTCCAGACGCGACACACGCGTACCGCTGAAAATGTGACATCGTCGACCGCGAGCTCCTTCGTAATCGACGACGCCTGACGTACACTCGGTTTATCCGCGTGAGAATCGTGCGTGCGAACGCCGCGCCGGTCACCGACGCGAATCGTTAAAAAATATAAACTCTGTTTTCACCGTGATACTGTGACATCCGATTTCGCTGCGAGCGTCGCCAGTGCTCCGGTGAAAATGTAATTGCATCGCGCTGCATCGGGACGAACAATCGATCGCAGACGCGACGCTGAAAGTTTCGTCGACCGAATCGACACAGTGCACCGTGACTATAATACACGCTATTCGGTTATAGTCTGTCTCCGCTCTAGTTGATCTGTCTGATCGTCTGCAGGATTTAACGTGGTGAGTTGTGGAACTATATCTTTAAAAGATAGATAATGGTACATGCAAGGTGTTGGGTTTCGAAGTCTCTGGATGCAACGGGGAGCAAATGTATATAGTTGTCGGAGTTATTGATTTGTCAACGAGATCGTTAATTGGTACTCACGTCGGGCTGTTGGGAGGACAACGTGACGCGGTATGAAATTATCCGCGATGACGTGAGACGATAAAGCGAACGGGTTCGATGCGGCTTAGCCGCCAGACACAAGCCAGGCCCTCTCTGGTAGTATCGAACCTTAGTCTCTCTCTCTCTCTCTCTCTCTCTCTCCCTCTCTCTGTCCCTCCATCATTCTTTCTCTCTACCGAGGCTGTCTCTGTCCGCAATCTACCAGTGTATCTATTTATCCATCTATCCCGAAGCTTCGCTCGTACCCCCCCCCCCCCCCCGCAGACCGACATTCGGAATAACTCGTTAAACACGAAGACGTACGCGCGAAAATATTACTTCGCTAATCTCTAGCGGGTGTGAAAATAACCTCTGTAAACAGAACCGCTAAATATACCCGAGTGCAAAACTTGTCCGAGACCGAACCGGTAGGAACTGGTCGCGGGACGTACAGGAAAAAAATAATCAAGGAGTCGGCCACGCGAGTCCGGGGACTCGCAAAAATGATCGAACACGCGCGTAATCGCGAATTTCAGACCCTCGCGCATCTGTGTGGAAGCTGATTATCCTTCCTTTGCAAGCAGGATCTGCTTAAACTTGTCAGCGTCGGGTTCATGATGGGTTTTGAGAATTGTCTCGCGAATAGTTTAAGGCTCGAGGAGTCTGGCGTCTCGGAGCTCAAGGCTCATTAGCCTTTGAGCAAGCCCAATTTAGTACAGATTTGTTCGGGGAGTCAGTCGGCGTGATTGTGAAGCGTTAGCATATCGATTGGTTATTTCTAGTGTGCGTTTATGGTAATTGGGAGGACCCGAAATAGAAACGAAACGGATTTAAGCGCGGTGCCGCAGCGAAATCCTTGCTATTGATCTAACCAGCTCGAAAGGTCCTGGGTTCACCCGGCCAACCTCCGGCATTCCACCCCCACCAGAGGGATGCTCCTGTCTTGTCCTTGCGTACACGGACCGACAACCGAATTTCCTTTGATTCATGACTCATATATGTGTCTTCGCATACTCGCGACAACCCCACTGCATCGCCGAGTCGTATCGACCCCGAATTATTCTGTTTATTTATAGGATTTAGGGGCTAATGAGAGAGCGGTATACCATCTGCTTTAACTAGATGTTTTCGCTAAAGGATCAAAGGACATTCGGGGGCTGGAATTGTGTAGCTGACCGCGGGTCTTCGTCTTGAGTAATCTTAACCCTTTGCACTCGAGTGGTGACTCTGAAGCACCACTAGAAATTGTTGTGGCATTATTTCAAAGAAATTACAAAAAATATTACAATGTATTTGCTACATTACAAAATTTGTATTTAACAGATTACTAAACATTTACATATTATATGTGGAAATTGGATCAGTTTCGTATGAATAAAATGAAAATATTCTAAGACGAAAGAAAAATTTAGTTTTAGAATGAAAATAGCGCCGAGTGCAAAGGGTTAATACGTTGGAAATAATATGTTAGGGTATCTTAAGTTCTCTTCTCTTTGGATTATTTTACATTGCGCCAGCTCGTTTTTTAATCGCCTCGGTAGGGGATTAAAGGGCACTCGGAGACCACAATCAAAGTAATGAGTCTGAAATCTGGGATTTTTAGAATAATCTTGCGACAAGAAGAGAATAGATTAACAGGGAAAGCTTCCAGAACAATTTAGGAGCCGAAATGAGTATAACGAGGTGCGTCTAGAGAAATGTTCTGTCTCATTAAAGGATCAAAGGACCGAAATGAACGTAATGAGAGTAGTTTATAAAATTAAGGAGAACAGAGGTCTCTCTGAAGGATCAAGGGACATTCGCGGGGCTACAATTAATATAACAACGAGAAATCTTGAAACAATCTAACTGGTTGAACACTTTTGGAGATTGAACTTTCACGGATACCGGATAATTAATTTTGCGATCGATCGAGTCTAGCTAAAATTATCGACGCGACGATCAACAATGTCGAATGTTCTTGCAACGACCAGCACACGGATTAAATAAAGCTTCGTGGAACCGAGTACAGGTAATTGATTCGGAAATTGATCGAGTGCGGGACGGTGATATTATCTACGGAGAATAATCTTGAACATCCACGGGGTAGCAGGGAAATTAAATTGAAGCTTCATGGAATCGGGTAATTGCTCTGAAGTTGATCAACCTCGGTAGAAATAGAACCGAGAATAGTCTCCAACAATCTTGAACATTTCTGTCGACGGGATGTAGATCAACAAACCATATGCGAACTGTTGTAGTGAATTTAAAAAACAATTTATCCTACAACTTCTGATAGGACGATTCTTGCGACGAATTTAAAAACTAGTAGATTATTCCTCGATCTCCTCAAAGTTATACATATCTCATCCAAATTCTATTTTTTAACCAGTTTATGGTCGGTATGGTAGTCACCAAGTCCACTGAAATAATTCAGATTTACTTCGAAGAACGTTCAAAAATAGTTCAAAAATAAATCTTTCACACCCAGTTCAGACTTTTGTCTATCAGCTCGTCTAAAAGAGTTGCCATCGACCTCGAAGAACCAAGATCAGAAATGGCATAGAATTGATTTGTACTTCCTACCGAATGAAAAGCGCCCGGCGCTTATAGTTGAAACAAAGCCTCGAATTCGCGCGATCTACGTCGAAATCTATCGTGATCTAAAACGGTGAATCCCGGGAATCACCGAGAAACATCGAGTAATTCTCTGGTGGCGAGCCGCGTCGCGATGACGTCGGTTTCCGCGAAGACCGATCGAAAGATGGTCAGGGGGTTTCGGGGGGAGGGGGAAGCATCGTCGAACGTTGGAGCAAAAGCAAACGGAGATGTAACGAGTGGCTTTTCTGTTCTCTGATTACAGATGAAACTGCACGAGAAGAAAGAGTCGGCGATCCACCGGGTGCAGGAGGTGCCCCTGGAGGAGCTGGACCTGTCGAAGGAGTACGACGTGGAGAAGACACTCGGCGAGGGTAGTTTCGCTAAAGTATTACTGGCTACTCACCGTCCGACTCGCACGAGGATCGTCCTGAAAGCCGTCCACCAGGAGCTCACCACGGAGAAGGACTTCTTCCGCGAGTTCCACTATTCGTACCACCTGAGCCCGCATCCGAACATTCTGTGCTCTTACGCGGTGGCGTTCAAAGCCGAGAAGTGTTTCGTGTTTGCTCAGGAGTACGCGACGCATGGTGACCTGGCAGGCAACGTGCGAGCAGGTGGCCTCAGCGAGGAAGCTTGCAAGAGGATCGCAGGCCAACTGGCCTCGGCCTTGGAATTCATCCACTCGAAGCAGCTAGCCCACCGGGACATCAAGTTGGAAAACGTTCTGGTGTTCGCAACGGACATGTCCAAGATCAAACTGTGCGACTTCGGGTGCACGAGAAGAGAGGGTACACTGGTGAACAAGATCAGGTGTACGTGGCTGCCGTTCCAGCCGCCGGAGATCTACGAGATGGTGAAGAACGAGAGGTACGCCTGCAAGAGGAGCGCCGACTGTTGGCAGTTCGGGATCGTCCTGTTCGTCTGTCTAACCGGCAACCCGCCCTGGCAGAGCGCGGATTTGATCCAAGATCCGGAGTACTCGGCTTTCCAAAGATGGCTGAAGAGGAGGACAACCAAGATCCCGCCCACGTTCCGTCGGTTCACGCCCAGGCTGCTCAGGTATTTCAGGAGAGCGTTCGAGCACAAGCCGGAGAAGAGGCCGCACGTCGCGGAGATCAACAAGTACCTGAAGGACTCGTGGTGCGTGAACAAGATCAGTCATAGCGCTACGTCCACGTCGGTCGACGCCAGCGAGACTATCGCCCGGAAGGCTGATAGTTTGCTCTACCTGGACACGATCCTTGACGATCAGAAGAACGTCGACCAGAATAAGAATAAACTGAGGAAGCTGCTCAACAGCTACGGCCTCGAGACCACTATAGATCAGAAGGTGGTCACCAAGAGGATCTGGGAGTGGGTGATGCAGTGCGATTCGAACGTCGGCGAACCACCTCTGATCGGTAGCCTCGGCTCCGAGGGCATGTGAGTGATGGCCAGAGCCGCCAGCGAACCCTGTCTCAGAAGCGTATCGCGCGAACGGAAGTACAGCCTGGACGGCTTCAGCGTCGCAGCTGATGATCAAGCCGTGCCCAGCTCCTCCCTGCTTCCCGGCGACGAGCCCACGTGAACGAACATACACGACCCCATGATCGACCATTCATTCCCCCGTGGGGTGGCTCTCGGGTCACTCTCACCCAAGCGTTCTCGCGTTCAACTATTCGACGGCGTCCTCGAGGACGATCGATGATTCCCCACCCTTCCACATTCGTTCTTCTTGACACCCGTTACCCTGTTCACGATCTGTTCATTGTTCCTGCGAAGATGCGATTTTCTGAACCTAAAGTCAAGTGGACCGGTTTTGTTATGGTACACATGTTGAAATTCGAGAAACGTTCTTACAATTCAGATGAACAAAATCTTGTTCCTGGAAACAAGGTGTGGAGAAACGAAGTTCTACTGTATTACGAAGGTCACAGAAGATCAAAGCACCACTGATTTAGGTTCAGTGTTAGCTCGAATCCGACTGTTTCACACAAGAGACTGGGGAAGAGACATGACTCGATACAGTTTGAAGACAAAAATGCAATCCAAGAACACTTGCATTCGGCTCGGATTCGAGAGAACACTTTGGTCGAACACGAAATCCCATTTCTCTTCTTTCTCTCTCTTCCTTTCTCCAGATTATCTTTGATTTTCTCTCTCTCTCTCTCTCTCTCTCTCTCTCTTTCTTTCTTTCTTTCTCTCTCCCTCTCTCTCTACGAGCGGACCAATGATCGATGATCGCGCACCACCGATTTTCGTACGCTTCCTTCGACTTTCTAAGCGATAATTCTTTAGTTCTTCTTTCCACGAAACGAATGTGATACGAGTAAAATAATACATTTATGGACTAACAAGTAATCGTTAAGACTGCGCGCGCGGCGAACACGAAAATGTAAAACTGCGAATCGGTGTTTTTTTCGGTGTCGAACTATAGAGACAATAATGACTGCGGATTTCCTAGTAATTTATTACGTTTACGGTTAATCGTATTATACATATAGTACAGAAAGATGGAGCGATTGTATTTGTATAGCTAACTGTGTATGTACATACGGTTACATACCTTCGCCCGGGGCCTTGCGCGCGAATCGAGGATCGTGGATCGAGCACGATCACGGCACAGACATGATCTAACCCCTTGCACTATAGCGGCGAGTCTGACTCGCGAACTGAATCTCTGTCGAATGTTTACTAATGTGAAATAAATATTTTCTACATCAATTGCACGAAATAGAAAAGAGCCTAATGTTCTCAATTTCACCTACTCGATTTGTCATAAATTATTAATCCTTGAATGGTATCCTGGGGTCTCTCATGACCCCTGCAAAATTTCTATACACTAATTTAATGTTATTTAATATTAGCTGGACCAGTCAGAATCACTGATTCCTAATTTTTTCTCCGACTGAAGGGTTAATTTCCTTTGAAGGGATAAAATTCGATTTCGTTTGCTATCAATAGTTAGCCATTGAAATAGGCATAAAAATTTCCTTTTTCTCCGAGAAAATTGTGAACGGGGTAGGACTGATGATCGTTATCGTAAAATGAATCGTAGTGCAGGGGGTTGAGGACGAATCGAGAGTACATCGATTCGAATTTAGCGAACGCGTCGGAAGAGATTAACGAGCGACTATTTAACGTTATTAAACGATCATAGAGTACGCATACGCATAGCGCGCATATATTCTTCTAGCGATTTATTAGTAGGACGAAACCGGTAGAGCTAATTTATTACGAAACAACGGCGCGCTCTTCGTCGTGTCCGCGTGCCATTAGAATGCCTCCTATCTGTCTTCGGCGAGTTTAATGCTATCTGTTAACCGGGCAAAGGCGAGCTCATCTTCTTCTCCCTCGTCTCTTTCTTCCTCTTTTCTTACTTCACCGTCCTGAAGACTCCCGAACTCAATTACCGCGCGCCGTTTGTAACAGTATTAGTTGAATGGCACACAAACCAAAAGCGGATCGTTATCGTTTACCTTTAACCTGTTAACCGGACAATCGCTCGAACCTCGATACTCGTAGCTTCGTTAACGGACGGTACGAAATCGTTCATTTTTATCCTCGAGAAAAGCATGTAATCTGCCCGAAAAATTCAACTGAACAATATGTTCTGGAATTGACGAATGAAAAATAAAAAGAAGCAGCCAGTGATCGAAGAAAATGAAGTACCATGCATTTTGAGCTGCATTTAAACTTCATTTTCATTTCTAAGCGGCATCGATTAGTCGTTAGATTCGTTCTCGACTGACTGGGATTCTGTAATATCGTGTTTAATTGTTACTTTTATTTTTAAGATGATGAAGAATCGTTTCGTACATTTGTCTCTTCAGAAGACGCGAGAGAACCTGTGCTTATACGAGCGTTTACAGAAGATTGAATAAAAGAAATCGTTCAAACAAGAAACAGAAAAATTCTGTATCGTCGTCTTTAATTATTACGTTCACTAGTGAACGTAAATGGTAGTGAAAAATTATTTAATCCAACTTCCTCCGCAAAAAACACGTATATAAAATCCAACTTGCGTTCATACGAGTGTTTTACAAGATCCATACATGGATATAAATCGAAGTCAATGCAGTGAAATAGAAAGATAAACTACATTTACATTTAATTACAATATCAGGACGACGAAAGTTAATTTCTTTTCCTCCTCGAAAAATGCAACCGAGATCAAATCTCCTGCGTGTTTCGAGGCGATCGAGTGGAAAGGTCAGCAAAACTATGAAATAGAACATTGTTGTACCGTTGCAATTACTCGGTTAACAGGTTAACTAGGCACTTTTCCTACTGTCACCCGGTTAACAGCGAAACCAGTGCGAGGTTCGCGTCGAAAGCGATCAAGAGACCAAAGGGACAGAAACGCGTGAACCAAGACGACGTAACTCGTCGGGCCTCCTTAACGCGCGAAGCAATGTTTTCTATATAAACATTATCGAAATAAACGTTGCTACTACATGGAACATCGCAATGCTTTAATCCAGACCCCAGTTTCATCCTGCGCGTGTTAACTTACCATCCCCCCTATCCCCGCTGGAAACCGTTTATTCTGACCAAAATTATTTTAGCGTTATTTCAAGATTCAAGAGTATCTACACCCGCTAGAATATTATGAAATCAGAAATAGATACAAAAATCGAGGCCACCTCTAATTTTTATAAAAAAAGAATGTAATATTTCCTAAACATTCGTACAACTAAAAGTTGCAGGTAGTTGAAAATTTACGCGTTGCTCTTCATAATCTTCTAAGCTTTCATACGAAACAAGTCTCAAGTCGGTCGCTTCTGAACATTTTCTTTAAAATCGTTCTGAAATTTTCAACTGCTGTAAATATTGCGGTGTTTGTATATATTTACATATATATGAAATATTAATTCAAAGCTTGTTATTGCACGCTCTATAACGAGTTCTTAGAATAATTGGTTTCACTTTGAACTGATCGAATACAGTGAATTCTCGATATATGTCGCCGAGCCCTGGATGATAAATGTCGCGGAATTATCCCGACTACCGCGGGGTATACCCCGTGAATGGTATGACCTTGGTCGCATGGATCAAAGAATAGTATCTCCTGGCCGATATATGTCCGTGGCTAGACCCGTGTTTTGGACGTATATCGAGTAAACACTATAGTTTGAATAACTATCTAAAACGGCTAATATTTTCGACGTCGAAGACTTCAAGGGTTATCGATCGATGTGTACAAAAATTCTCTCGCAATATGAAACTTAAAAAATGTAATTTCGACCACGAAAATCAGGTTTCCAGCTCGCTCTGCGCTGACTCGATCTTTGCTCCACAGAGGCATCGATGTATCGAGGCTGCCGGGCATCACCGGAGGTGAAAGATTGGAAAAATGTCCGTCGTCGACCTACTTCGAACGATTCTCGAGCGATATAACTGTTCGACGGAGTACACGCGGCACCACGTTCGTTCCCGTTTCTTTTCACCGTTTTACCCGCGAATCGCAAACGTGGAAAAGCGCAACCGAGCGACTCGTCAACGGACACTCGACCCCTGACCTTCTTCTTCCACGCTCGATAGCGTGATCGTGCCCGACCTGCCCTTAACCTACGAGAGAAACTGCCGCCCGCTGACGTCTAGGCTCGCGAGCCGCCCTCGAAACGCTATATTTGGAGAACGGCGAAATCGTTTTAGCTGTTGAGCCGCCCCGAAGAGGGAGCACGAGAGAATAAGCGGAAACAAGGCACTTGCTCGCAATTGGATCGAAACACGGACCTTCGCGGTGCTCTCGCGCGAGCTGATCGATCGTCGAGATCCTCCTCCGGAACTCTTCTTCGTCAATCTGAATTCTTGGGTTATTCTGCTTCCTTCGATTTCCACGAAACCTACAAAAAAATGCTCCAAATTCACACACGAGGAACCCACCGGGAGCACTAAAAGTGTCCAACACTCGCCTCCTCTGTCTTGCTCTATAAACTCAACAAGACTAAACGTGTTAAGTCTGTTCACAATTTTTATCACAGTGTTTGAATAGAAAAATGTATTCAATCGTCTCTCATTGGAGCATTATTATCATTTTAACAATTGTAGCATACAGGACATGTTGATTCTCCCTCGGAGAGTCGGACCTCTTTCACAACTATAAAACTGACGTTCGCTTGAAATCATTCACAGCTTCGTTTATCAATTTTTTAAAACATACTTTTGAAGATTTTTCTTACTATTTGTCTTCGCGTTTGTTTCTAATGTAATGTTTTATTCGTTCGATTTAATGGTCAGAAATTGATTAGTTAAGTGAAGGTTTTCGTAATATGGGTCAAAATAGACCCGGACACCGCTGTCGGAGGGTTACAATGTACTTCCTGGAATAGAGAATAGTTACACATATCAGAAAGTCTAAATCATACCTGAGTAATACCCTAGAGTACGATCATGTTCTAAGTAACACCCTAATGCGTCAGGGGACCTGTTTCCACGTGGTACGTTTCTGCGCAATTAATTTTCATACGGCCATTTAGTACACTTTCTACCGCATGATGCAAAGAGCATGAGGCAACTGTTAGGATGACGCTATAAGTTCAAAAAAGATTAGGCCTTGCCCTTAACCAACAGGGGTGAGATCTGCACTGACGTCTAGGGTCGCGAGCCACCCTCGAAACGCTATATTTAGCGTCGAGTGTAATGGTTTTAGCTCCCAAGCCTCCAGAACGGAAGGAACGGGAGAACAAGCGGAAACAAGGTACTTAATTGTGGCTATAGGAGTAACAAGGGAAGCGTGGACCTCTGTCTTCGGCACACAAGATGCGCCGATCGATTGCAATTATCTACTGCAACTCCGCGATCGCTTTGCCCTCCCAGAACGCTCTTCTATCAATCTGAATCCTCGGTTATCTTAACTCTCTAATTCTTTTCGAAAAAGATCGAGAAACTGTAAACTACCGGAAACTTATTAATAAGGATCTTGAATGATTGTGCAAATGCAATTCCAAATCATTAGAATACGATACAGGAGGTAATTTGTCGATTTACGATAAAAAAATCGCTGAAAAAATCCTTAGCAATCCATAGAGTTTCAAAAATTGAGGAATAATCTTCGGTCGATGATGCGTTAACCAAGGAAAATTGAGACCTACACCAACATGTAAGATCCAACGTCTAAACAATCAGGTTCGACGCGGAGTAAGATGATTTCGGCAACCACTTCGCTAGAAGGCAGAAAATAACACGGTAAACAAAAACAAGCCATTCCCGAAGTATCTAGCCGACTGTCGACGGAAAGTATGGCACCCGACAGAAGCGTGGACTCCCTCGGAGAATATAAGCCGACAGAATTAATTTACTGCTAATCCACTCGTGTTCCACGAGGCAATCAATCGTGTTAAGCAAAGCGTCTTTCCCTGAAACGGACGCGTTCGTGTTCAACGAACAGGTCGAAAGGAAGTTTTCCGCAGAGTGAAAATTTATCGTTCGTGGAATCAGTTCGAAACCGGGGAATCCTCTTTGCAAATACCGATCGGACGACGCTACTCATCGACGAATAGGTTTGCACCGAGTCAACGAGAGCCAAACAACTGTAACGAACAGCCTCGGCTTTTATCGTATCTGGATACAATGCGTATTTCGGGATTGCGCGGTACTATTTCCACGCGGCGTCCAGCTATTTTTAGCGAAGCTTCGCCACGCTGCGCGGAAACCGTTAGCCAGTGGTGCTACAGCTGCGAAAGGTGGACATTTCGTTCCAATTTGTTTCCCCATGGTCGTGGAAGCCGTTCCCGGGAAGGTAGAACCCGTGAAGATCAATCCCTGCAGGCAAAATTAGTAGCACTTGAAGGAAAATGAATTTTCTTGAAGAACTACCCCTGGGAAAAAACGATTTGGTCCATGCAGAAAGCGGGCATCTCGCTTGAATTCGTTTCTCATGATTGTGGAACTAATTTTTTAGAAATCGGAGCATGATCAACCTCTTGAGGCAGAAGTAGTAGCGCTTGAAGAAGAATGAATTTTCTTCATGAACCACCCCTAGAAAAAATTATTTAGTTCATTGGGGAAGTGAATGTTTCATTCCAACTATTTTTGTGATTGTGGAACTAAGTTTTTAAAAATCGGATCAGATAACGACCCACCCTTTGTGGCAGAATTGACAGCGATTTAGGAGAAAATGAATTTTCTTGAAGAACTACCCCTACAAGAAATTCTACGGTCGCTACAAAAGGTGACCGTCCCGTACGAATTTATTTTTTGACAAAGATTTTATGATACAATTACAAAAGATTAAGTTTGGACAAGTGGCCTTGCAAAAATAATTTAGCAGCGTCGATGAAAGTGAGTCCGTTATAAATAATTATTCTGTGGATCCCTGAGGCGTTCGCAGACGCCGAAAATCTCGAAAGATCCGCAGACCTCGAATTTTAATTGAATCTAGGTCTTACTTTATTTTCGCATCACTGACGTCAATAAGGAAGAATATAAAATTCTGGCCGACTTCTGGTTCTTTAAATTATAGTATAAAAATTTAAGTTGGCATCAAATTCCTTTAATAATAATAATCAGACTGGCACTCTCTGCAGCGTTTATAGCTCGTAAAAATCCCCCATAAAGTTCACTGACACACAACACGTTCTCATTCTATTTTTCGTCTGGGCGTGTAGTCCACTGCCGAGGGAAAATCCAATTCCCCTGCAATTTTCAGTCCCTTCAACTTCTCCACGAAAATACGAACTCTCGCGATCAATTCGCAAACGCTACCACCACCGTTCTAATAATAATTCTCCTTATATTAGAAGCAGAAAATTCGTGAATGGCGAAGGCAAGCTGATAACGGCCCGTAACGTGTGTCGGAGCATAATATTAATAGAAAGATGACTATGTTCGTTTCTCTGAACCGTATAAAATAAGAAAATCCGATATCGATTCGGGGAACCGTTCGATTGTCTCCAGATGTCGGGAGTTTTTCTGACATCGTCACCATCTTTTTATAATCTTTACAGGAGTACAATCTTACAGTCCACCGGGAGAATAATACATTGATGACGAGCCAAAAAGTATTTTGATAAATTGTTTCTTATTAAACGGCTTCTACGTTCCTCATTCCCTGACGTAATGTTTGGCAATTTCATAGAAACAAAACAGTTAACATTGTAAATACACGGAACTAAACAATATCGCCGACACTTTCCTTTAAACGAATTTGCCTAGACTTTCCTCGTTCTATCTCGCAACATTTTGTCAATTTTCACAGAAACAAAAGCGTCCAACTTAAATACAATAAACATAGACGAACAAATGACATTATTAAAATATTCCTTAAAACGAATTTGGCCAGATTACACTTTCCTCGTTCCTTCTCGCAACGTTTTGCTAATTTTCCCTGAAACAAACCTCCCAAACTAATGCAATAAATACGAAGAAGCGAATAATATCATTGAAATTTTATTTGGAACAACTGTGAGCAGATTACCGCGTGCTTAAAGATTTCTACTATTTTTTCCCGTCTATTTTTAATGCACGCCGAGTTCTCCGAGCAGCTTTGATCAAACATGGCAAATGACAAGACACCGGGCCGACGGCAAAGGATCTTTGAAGATAAAAAGGAAGATCCGCCTATCGCAACAGAGCTCCGAGACAAAGGGGTTAAGGAGACCGTGAATTTCTCCGCGGAAGGGGAGGAATAGAGGGAAGAATGTCCAGCGACTGGTCGCAGGGGATCATCATCGATCCTTCGGTCCAACGGCCCGACGTCTATTTTCATACGGGCTAGACTATTTATATACACGTACAATGTTCCACTTCTATCGGCCGATGAGAACACCGACTAACCATGCACCGTTGCGTTGCATCTGATGCATCGGCGCGGCGATATTTTAATATGCTCCCGCCCAAATGCTCGAGCCGAGCGTTTCCACCCGATCGTCGATTATATCGTTAACAGTTGCCTCCGATACCACAGGAATCCGAATCCATCGGGTTTACCACGTTTTACATTTCATTCTAAAATCCCCTATCGCTCATCCCACCGAAATTTTATTGTACCGTTACTATCGAATCAGGAAGTTAATCTCAAAAAATGAGTGCTGAATTGATCATAGATGACGATGACATTCATCTTTCACCTAATCAGGTACTGTACTTCATCGAAATGTTAAACCGAGGAGAAAATATTTGTCCGTAACCCTGGATCATGCCCGAATTAGGCTCAAAAAGATGTATAGCCCTAACTCGTCTAATTTCCATGCAATAAATTCCTAAAGATGATCTATCTTTGTGGAATAGAGTAGTATACTCGAGTATACTCCAGTATACTCTGTATTTACTCGATATATGTCCAAAACACGGGTCTAGCCACGGACATATATCGGCCAGGAGATACTATTCTTTGATCCACGCGACCTTACACTCCTCGGCGGCCGAGGTCTCTCGATACCCCGCGGTAGTGGGGATAGTTTTGGGACTTTTATCGGCTAAGCATTTCGGACATATATAAGGTAAACATTGTATACTCCAGCAGGTGCTCCGATAAAAATTCTGTACAATCGGAGGAAGAAACGTTGCCATAATCACAGACAGTTACTACTCATGCTAGACTCAACATGTTTCCCACTGAAAACCCACTGATAAAATGATCAAAGACTATACCAAAAAGCCGCTTAAAATTATTTATTGTGTGATTCAACGACTCATCGATACAAGAATAAAGTTAAATCACCATACAAAAAGTTTATTAAAAAATTTTCAGCATTCTGAAAAAGGTAAGAAAGGTATCAAGTAAAGATGCCCGAACTTTAACCAAAAAATCAATATACTTCCGTGAGTTTTGGTTCCGGTGCGCTCCAAGGTAAAAATATTTTCCTGGAACAAAGTTTAACAGGAAGAGTGCTCTCACCGAGTCGCAGATTACGGTGCAGGCGAATCTTTCTCAGCAGGGGGTTGGAAAGTGGCCCAGAGCTTCTGAAACTGTTCTTCGAAAGGTTCGACCAGAGATCTGTGATTGGTCACGAGGATGTTTTCGAAGTTGCCGAAGAACGCAGACATCGTCCAGTTGGTGCTGCCATTGATCAGGATTTGTTTGTCCACGATGACGAACTTGTGGTGCATCAGGACATCGTTCCGTTGCATTCTGACCTCGATACCTGCAACACTTCCGGACTCGTGAAAGATCTAGGTTCCCGAACGGTACGCTCGCGCCCCCGCAAAGTGATAAAAAAAGCATCATGTGTACCATTGTTGTGGAAACGAGAGATTTGAGCGGATTCGGAGCGTGCCATGTGCCGGTCCATTATCACCCGCACGTGCACGCCGCGTTTACGCGATCTCACGAAGGCCTTCGTCAATGTCTGGCTAGTCAGCAGGTACATGCACACGTCCAAACTGTTCTTGGCTCCGTTTATGTAACTCTCCAACTGGCTAAAAGGTTGGTCGCGGATGTAAATGCTCATCGTATTCGCGGAAATGCGACTATTTTTAACCGTGGATACGAACTACCCCATTCTATTTATGAATACGATGCTCGATGCTTAATTAACGTTGTTCGTTACCGAACCTCAATCCCACAATATCCCATACGGATAAATTAATTTTATCTGTTGGATGGGATTCTTTGAAGATCACAGATGCAGTGGATGTAAAAAGTACACCCTCTAAAAATTACCTGCTTCAAATTGAACCAAACGGTTTCAGCTTCTTCTAGGTGTCTCAAGGATTAGTTTATTAGGTAATGTATGAACAGTTTTTTTTTTAAATCGCTATTGGTCGGAATGGTGCAGAAAAATGGGTTTGTACAGGATGTATGAACACTTTTACAACCACCAGACCAGAGATCATAGAATGTTAATTGAATGGATATTTTATTGCAATGAATTTAGAAATGAATTTAGAATGAATTTGAAATATCCGATTGGAAAAATTAATTGAATAGATGCTTTATTGAAAAAATTAGTCTCTATTATGTTATACGGTCGAATGGAAGGTTAATTTTTCTATATTTCCGAACGTAAATAATTGTAATTATGTTTATATTGTTTGCTTTGATTTAAAGTGGATTCGTTCCAGCTTTAGCTTTCAATTTAATTCGAAAATGAACGAACTTTCCGCCCGATTCTAAAGAGGATTAGTTCTGATTTATTCCGAGCACACCATGGGGGAATCCCCATTAGTGTGGGCCGTCTTAGACGCTGAAAGTGATGGGGGATTTACCGTAAATAGCGAACAGGACATGCCTTGGCACAGCAAGGGCCTTCAGCCATGTGATCTATACATTGACCGGACTCTTGAGAGAAGAACATGACCTCCGCAAAATTTGATCCCTGTTCGGTCACATTCCTCTCCGAATTCGCGTGGGTTTTGCATTTTCGAAAGTTTCGGAGTTTTTTGTACAACTGCCAAACAACCTCTGTGGCAATTACGAACCCTCCGAATAAATAAATTTTTCTCATTTCTAAAATGGAAACCTGGAAGGAAATGGACGGATAAATAATTCGAAAATAAACTCGGGTAATAAAAATGTTATTTATTGTTCTAAGGTTTAACAAACATTTCAAAAAATTCTGGAATGCGTATTGAAGTATGCGATATTGCTTTCTTTCCAATATTAAAGTTGAGTGTTTCATTTCGAGATTAACTATGTGCAGTTAAGCAATAGATTTTAACTTTTTGAGGCCATAAGCAGACATGTACTAAAAGAGAATAATAGAAAACTCGTTTTTGATCATATTTTTAAACAGACGATCAAATATAATGTTCGTTTCATCAGTGCTTTATGTATTATAATGCGTTAAATAGTTTTCTCTGAATGTTGCACTCCTCTGAAATAATGTTTTAACAATTGTCCAACCCCAGCGACAGTAACAAACAGTAATAATAAACTTGCGAACAATGAATAGTAAATTGAAAGTGATCATCACTTGGTTTATAATGCTTATTTTTTCTCTACACTTTACTTAACCTTTACGTACATTTTCAAAAAATTGTTTGACGCTTGTGCCATTAACTCACAGTAACAATCAATTTTATCAAGAATGAATAGTAGACAAGCAAATATTAAAAAATCAGTAGACAGTAAATTGTACTGAATCGTACCTACATTGTTAATAAATAAAACAACACTACACAACAATAAAACACCGGCATCTGCAGGCATTCGAAGCACTGCTGCCATCTTGTCCAACATGCATTGAACAGGATGCGAAGTGCCGGGAAAATATCACCTATGATCAATATCCTGACAAGTTGAATGTCTTGTACTAATTGTTAAATAAATAGCGAAGTTCAACATCTATTAGCTTACCTGTTATTACGACCAAATACCTCAACTTTCCCACGTTGGAGAAGAAATAATGAAGGACTGTTATCACCACTAGCAACTTTACTGCTTTACCGCCAGACGCTACTTCTGAGCATGCGGTCCATGTGTTTGACTGCCAGTGCTACCAATCTAGTAACGTAAAAACACTAGCAACACTTTCTAGGGATATTTTATGTTGAAAGATTTAACAACCGTAGAAAAATTAGCTCGCGATTATCAAACAGAGAAGATAGGAGAGTGCTCACGCTCGGGGTTTCTCGTCGGTGTCGAAGGTTCCTCCATTTATTATAGGTATATGGTCTAAGCTTCTCATGGATCTAGTTGCAACATTTATCGTTCGTCAGAGTAGAGGACGTAAAAAATCTAGTTGTTGTTAACGATGTCGGTATTTCAGATCGTGAGACACGAAACCCCATATGGTGATTGGTCTACTCCTATACCTCGTCTGTGATATTAGTTCCACAATATTAGTTCCGACCGATACGGTACGATGTGACACAAAAATGGTAAGGGGGCTCTAGATGGCTCTAGAGCCATCAGTACCTCGCCGGTGTCTCTGATATAAACAAATGGAATTTGTAATACGAATTATCTATTATAGTCTTTCAATTAACGATTATGCCAAATATCGGAATTATTAACATTCTGCAACAAATTTAATATTATGTTATTGCGTGATGTGACTTCGATAATTCTGCATATGGCGGGAAGCATTATGTTTTCGAACGTTTCATAACACAGGTACTTATTTACATATAGCGTATAACCTAGAGACCAGTGTACAAATGTAATTTCAAAATGCTTGAAGAGTATTTGCTAAAAAACCATCGAGACGAGTTGGAGCAGATCCTAGACGATGTCGATGTTAATATGTTCTATTCTATTCATATAAAGTAAGTACTTGCTGTGTAATTTCAAGTTCGAGAATTGTTCAAGCTCGAAATTCATTGTTTTTCAGTTTTGTATCATTATTCGAAGCTGATGCCAATGTGGCACAGAAAATTCTACAGTATCCTAGATATTATTTGCCTTTGTGCGACGATGGCGCGATACAAGTTCAAGAAGAAATAGCGAAACCAGAACAAATTGTAAAACGAAAAGTAATAGCATTGCATATATTTATATTTAGCAACAGTATTTAATTATTAAAAGAATATAGAAGTTTTGATGTTCTTTTCTACAACCGAATGGATTGTACTATTTCACTAACAATAATTTATTTTATTGACCATATTATCACTAGACTGTCGATCTTTATGTAAATTACGAATTTTTTACATGAATGGAAAAAAACACGAGTTAAATAAAAAATGATTCTTCTCTGAGTAGTTTCAATAGATTGTGAATAATATACGAATACTTTTCAATTTTCTCATGACTTCACTGGTTTATTATTAAGAAAATCAAAACTTTTTTGTTCATCCGATAATTGATGTAGTCTTCTTTTTTTACCTATTTTGAATAGATTCATATGAGGATTACTGCTGTGCCATTCACAGTTGACCAGGGCCAAATTGGCCAACTGGTGTCAACAAGTGGTATAGCGGTTAGAGTATCGCAGCCAACAGTGCTAAGACTTGTTCAAAAATATAACTGCAAGAAGTGTAAACACACTACCATTCTAAAAGTTCGTAAAGTACCCTACAACTGTTGCATATAATCTTCCACGAATTGGTCATTTATATGCTGTTGGATTTCAGTACGAGTGGGAAACACAAGCATTCCCAGATACCACAGAATGTGAAGCATGTCATACTCCAAACATAAAACCTCAAACAGCCTTTGATCCAGAGGACTCTTCTGATTGTCAAGAAATAAGAGTACAAGTTAGTGACAGTCACACTTTAGTCTTCATTGCATTCATTATCATCTTAACTAACTTCAAGTACTTGATTAGGAAAAATGTAATATAGACACTAGTAGATCTCTGGCTGAAGAGCTGCAAATTATCTTGGTGGATGACTTAGTAGATAAATGTAGACCTGGAGATAATGTTGAAATCAGGTGAATAATTATCACTTGTACATGAGACTTTATCAGTTACAAGTGGACTCTCTTGAATAAGTATTGTACAATTTCAGTGGTGTAGTAGTAAGAGTATGGAGTCCTTTAGAAATTGGTGAACGTTTAGAGGCAACAACCATAATGCTAGCAAACTGTGTCTCTGTGAGACGCAAGGTATCGGAGACAATCTCCAGTCAAGAGGTCAAAGATGTATTCATCAGTTACTGGGAACAATATAGCGACAATCCTCTGCTTGGTAGAGACAATATCTTGGCTTCAATTTGTCCTCAACTGTATGGGATGTACATTGCCAAACTAGCATTAGCAGTTGTCTTAGCTGGGGGTGTTCCAAAGTGTAACGAAAGCGGTGATTATCTGTTCAGTATTTTCCTTCTTTATTACATTCCGAGTACAAAAACACAAACATATTCGTAAAAAATAAGGAACAAGAGTACGAGGGGAGCCGCATCTTCTTTTAATCGGCGATCCTGGAACCGGCAAGTCCCAGTTGCTGCGAGCGGCGTCCCGTTTGGCTGTACGATCTGTTCTAACAACTGGTATCGGATCAACTGCTGCCGGACTTACGGCGACTGCTGTCAGAGTTAGTCGTCTTCAATGAAATTGTTTACCTATTAATTTGAGACACGAATAGACATTTAAAATTCCTGTCTTTCTGGACTCTCTCTATGTGCAAATAATGTATGAATACTTACAACAAAGATTAACACGTTTGCTGCCAGCTTACCTGTGCATCCATGCTCTTGTCCTCGGCATTAAATAAAAGTACAGCACAGAAATACTTCTTTTAGATGCTCAATCATATCAAGTGAAAATGATGTTGTACTCGTAAGACTACTGATGGTAGCAAACGTGTTGAACAAATGAAAACAAGAACACTGGTTAAGACAATTATAAACAGGACTCGGATGGTTGGCATTTGGAAGCTGGAGCATTGGTGTTAGCCGATGGCGGTATATGTTGCGTGGACGAGTTCACGACAATGAGTTCCCACGACAGGACCTCGGTACACGAGGCGATGGAGCAGCAAACGATATCCATTGCCAAAGCCGGGTTAGTCAGCACGCTAAATTCTAGGTGTTCGGTAATAGCAGCAATCAATCCGAGCGGCGGTCAGTTCGACGATGAGCAGGAATGGGAAACGAATTTGGGTGATCCTCTTTTATCAAGATTTGACTTGATATTGTTATTGAAAGACAATAGGAACGAGGAGTGGGACAAACTGACGTCTGACCACATTTTGAAAGCAGCTTATGAGAACAGGGAGAGCTCAGGACAAATGTAATTAAGATCTATCATTGGGAACTGGAGAGTTGGCACAGAGGTGGCAAAAAAATATGCAAGGAAATCCCATACTCTAAAATCTAGTCCTTCGTCTAGTGCTTCAAAGTACAGATATCTTATTTCTAGACTGCAGATCTTCGTGTAAAAGCTTTCCCTTCCTAATAGGCTTAATAGATTGAAAATAATATAACAACAGTTTTAAATTCCTTTAATGTTTTACATTTCTACCCAGGTTTCAAACAAGCAGCACGACTGTGCCAGCTCCTAAGCTCCCAGACGTGATTTTATTCTTTCCTAAATGCTGGTTGTAATCAAATTTTGTTCTACCAGAGACTCGACCAATCACATTGAGTTGCTAAAGTCAGAGGGCATGTGGAAAGAAGAGTCTTTGCGGGAATATTTGGCTCACGTTCATTGTTTGCAACCGGAAATGACGAAGGAGGCAGAGTCGGTGCTCAGAGCCGCTTATCTTTATCATAGATCTAGGCCAGAAAGAAGGGAAGAACGCACGACAGTACGATTACTCGATAGCCTTATCAGGTAGCGTGTTCGTCGAATAAAGAATTTAAGAATAGATGATTCATTTTGATCCATTGATTGGGATGGTCAGTTAGTTGGTTCTTTGTACTCTACATTATGGCGCTCGAATGATTTACGAGGTTGAAGTGTTTATCAGGTTCAAGTGATTGTAAATGTGCTTCAGACTGGCCGAGGGTCACGCTAAGCTGATGTACAAGAAGAAAATTGAACTGATGGACGCTATATTCGCGTTGAAGCTGATTGGTACCGGAAGTTCCAGCGAGGTCGATCCTGGCTGTTCGTTTCCGGATGATCCAATAGGAGCGTATCGATCCGAAGGTATACTATTTTCATTTCTAGCGAGTTTGTTAGCAAGTAATTGTATTGTATCGCGTCAGAGGGAAGATCGACTGTGTTTCTTCTGATTATAGGTGAAATAATATTGAGAACTATCGGTCTGGAACAATTAGAGAATTTATTGTGATCGTTTTGCGCTAAGTTCCTACGAGTTACTCGATCGATCGTGACAGAAGAAATGTCGCGTTGTGTGTAAACTAAATCTTTTATTAGTCATTTCGTCTCTTTTTTTTCTACTGCTTACATAAGTACAAATATACCAGCGTATTTATAAAATTTAAACCACCTCTTCGCGTTTGTGTGTCAAGTACAAAAACGGAATTTACTTGGTTCCACTGCTATGCAATAAATATGCTGTTTGGTAATCATTGGAATCAATTGAACCATTGTCTTATATGTGCAAAAATAGATCTCAGGGTGGCAGAGTCAGTTCGATTCGAGTCTCGGCTAACAACAAAAGGTCTTGAACCTTCCACGATTCCTCGTTTCGTTCCCGTTCTCCAAACAATTCGTACACGATACTGCCGAGTCGATTTGAGAGATCCGATCAGATACACCCAGTTAAAGTAACAGCAATGATCTAACCCAATGTTTCCGGTGTTCTATAAATAATTTATCATTTGTTAATAAATAATTGAACATGCGACGGATGGTGATCATACACACACACACACACACACACTCTCTCTCTCTGTCTCGAGAAAGTGTCCTTTATACGCTCCTTAAACTTTACAAGGTGATATAACAGTTTCCCCCAAAGGATCCACATAACTAGTCTCTCGATAAAGAATGGCCATATATTACACATTTGCAAGGAGTGTTTCACAGGACGTTCGTCGAAGGAAGTGTAGATTAAAATGAACACCGACATTTCAGTATAATTTATCATTAAATTAACGATCAATCGGTCAACAATATCGAAACAATTAAACTCTATGTTCGCGGACACGGCTGTTCCGAGTTATTTTGATTTTCAGCAAGAACCGAAGGTGCGTTTCCCGTTCGAGAATCGCTCGCGCAATCGTCGTAGCATCGTGAACAGGTGCCACTAAAATACAAAAGCTAGCAATTATATAGTACGTATATAAGAAGCAATAATATAAGAATCAGTGATATGGTGATTAATAGCTCGCATTCCCTAGGTAGATGATCGAATCGTTCCGCGACTCTGTTTCGAGTCAACGCGAACGACTAAAAAACAAAAAGACTGTGCACGCGTCGTTTAGATTAGACACACGCACACACACAAACACACTTATCCACTCACCCACAACGCACACATGGACGCTGCGTATTAATCGGATTTTAAATACTGTTACGAAACGGAAGAGAGTACAGGTGTTAATGCTCCAAACGATCGTTCGGATGACGCACTTTTCTGAAATTTCTCGATTAATTGCGCAACTCTTGATTTCTCATTTCTTTGTCTTTTCTTTCCCGTTTTGTTCGTGACTCGACGAGTAAAAAGCATGCACGGGTACAATTCTATAAACACAAAAGCGATCCGCTCCCTGGACCGGTTAATATAGCTTCTCGATGAAAGAATAGAATTCCCGCGGGACCATTCAGAATTTCATGGTAATGCACGGCTCTCTGGCGTCGGAACTAGGTTCTCTATCGGTTTACTGAACGGCAAAAGATCTCAGGATACCTGAAGAGTGTGTCACAATCGCTTAATAACGGGGTTGAGTAGCAGCGTTAGACATTTGGGCGCGAACTGCGTTCGCGGCTACGTTGCTCGCCGCGTTCTGCACGTGATCATTGCCAAAGAATGTTGTGGTGAATTCCTGTTGTGCTTTCGAAACGCTGGCGTCCGACGAACGGTAGATACGATGGATCTATGGGAGACACGATTATGTATGTAGATGCTCGAGCAAACCTCAGTCTTTAGTCAACACTCAAAGATCAGCCAGTACCTTAGTCAACAATAAAAGATCGCCGCCCGCGGCAGCGCCGAAACAAAAGGCCACGAAGAGTAGCAACATGCCGACAAAGATCCCCGAGGGCGACTTATCGAACATCCTAATGGCTGTTATTATACCGCTGAAATTGAAAATTAAAGATTAAAATGACAAATTTCAATATCTTTAGACCGAATTTTTAAAAAGATCGACGCATTACCAAGTTCCAGCGCCAGGAATGCCTATGGACTGAATCGCTGTTACTATTAATTGAAAGAAGAAGACGAAGAAGAATACCATAAAGTTGAACGAACTGTCGTTTCTGGAAGTGAATGATTTGATTAATGGAATGTAATACTTGATAGTATCAATGAGTCATCACATACTTACTTGAAGGCTTTATAGGCTGGTCGGAACCAGCACAGAAAGGAGAATGGTGTAAATAGTATGAGGTATAAGATCCCGAGACCAAACGTTGTAAATTCCCCATTACTTAACAACAGCACGAACCCACCAATAACATTCAGAATCAGAACACAGCCATGGACTGCAATTCAAAATGAAAAATACATCGATTTTTCTTCCAGGAGAATTCTGAATTCTCATGTCAGGATTGTTTCAAACTTACACATCCACAATCTGTATAGTTGCCTCACTGTATTCTGAAAGTCTGAATCAATTTCCACCTCGATGTCTTGATAGAAGCATGGTTGGAAGCAACACTTTTCAGGTAACGGTGGCCAGTTCCGCTTTGCTTAAATGATAGGGATTTTCGATTGATATACAGCAGTGATGAGAGGATTTACTAAATGTTCAGTTTGTATTAATTGGACTCACGATAGTAGGCAGAATTTCTCATATCTTCTCCTGTCCTCGCTTTCCATTCCTGCTCTGGCCTTTGCTAAAAAACATAGCAATTTTTTCAGGTATTTGGAAGTAAAATTTGTAATAAAATATTGCTGAATATAATCGAGGCAAACTTACTTCTATGGGAGGAGATATGGTGCTCCCAAGAGGATTATTGACACTCTGCTGGGGAGTGCGAGCATAAGCAGGTGGTGGGGTTTCTTGGTTCAAAGTGGGAAGTGTGGCTGGCTGTTGTGTCGAGCCAAGTCCTCCATAAATGGGAGGATTCGAAGCACCTCTGACTTGTGCAGTTCCCTGTGAGCCTTGATCCGCGAAGGGATTATAGTCTTCTAAGCCTCTATTGACTGGTGTAGAGGAGACAGCTCTCCTAATTGAAGGATCCTAATAAGATAAAAACAATAATTACTTTTCGGTAATTAAAGGTACCACAGCTACATGGAAAAAATAGAAATATATAGTAGAATTAAAAGTCAGTTAAAAAAATGCTCTCAGTATAGGTAAACGTGAATTAACAATTTTTAGATCGCACAATATAGCATACATAAACAGCTACACTGTACTACAGGAAATTTTCCATCAATTATTCCTGGTACAGATAAGAGAAACACGTATATACCTGGAGCAAAATAACTTTATAATCAATTGTAATTAATTGATAGGTGGCGGGATAAGGTAAGCATGCTGATGAGTCAACTTAAGAAAAATCCGTAATTCAATTACACATACTTAATTTCCATTTGACAGTTCTGCATGCAATATTGAACGTAATGTCGAATGCATCGGACTCACCGCAAACGGATCGTTGATACTCGGTTCTTTGAACGGATTCTCGTCAAAGCCAGACATTGTCGTCGTCGTACGCGGAGTTTCGCTCCAATGTACCGTTGAAAATTAATAAGACGTTAACACACTCAAAATAATCTTATCTAAACCTGGCTATACTTAATGACCCATTGCGCTGCGGTTTCATACGGTATCGCCGGCACACTAGTCGTACAGCTTATCAGCCGTAAAAGGAACTGCTGCCACGTCCATCATTAGTCACGTTAGGGTCGTTCCACAGCACACAATTTTACATTAAATACCGTCTCCAAGACTGCAAAAAAGAACGTGCACAATTTTTCAAAAAATGTTTTTCTTTCCGACGACCCTACCCGACGACCTAACCGAGACTTAACCGAAGAAACCTAACCTCGGAATACCGCGGCGTCAGCAACAGAATGACGATTATTTAGTTACAGAGCGTGTGTGTCGCCTTTCTGCCATAGTTGGCACGAGCACAGGCTAATTTTAGATGTAAAATTTTTCTTCCACGCTGTTGCTCGTTTTTGGCTCTCCATTGTTAAATTCTGGGCGTATTGTTACTACGTTAAATGTTCTGAAGAGCCTTATTCAAGGTTTTATCATGCTGAGCTGCTACATGCTGCAATTTTCTAGGTAACGCTGTACGCGGATGAAGAGCGACAAATTTTAAGCTTACAGTCTAGAGTAATTGCTAGACTGCGGATCTTGACGTAAAATAAAAATGTTTTGTATTAATTATAAGGTACTGGAACGAAATAAAATTTTGTTCCTTCAATCGTTCCTTCAATTCGTTAAGTTGATGATAATATATGTATTGACACTCTTAAATTCCTTTGCTCCTTCTCGTATTTTATGTTCCACCTACTAATTTTTATTATAAATGCACGAAATCCGCAGTTTAGTCATTAAGTTTACTGTAAAGTAGATTCGATAAATACAATTGGCTTCAATAATGATTTAGTATCGATTTTTCTAGTATTCAGGCTGCAAAATTGTATCGATTTCTGCAAGAAAGAAGAAATTCTACATAGCGTGGAAAGTAAGGAAATAAATATCGTTCGTTTTACGGAGCAATTATTCTTGCATATGCGATTTGCGTGTCATTGTTAGATATCTATGGCAACAGAAAGGGAATTAAGAAGAAGTATCACTTCTTTGTTAATCCGGTATGATCTTCTCTAACCCTCGGCGCTAATATTTGTCTGTTAATAGTAGAGGAGGCTTCGTTGTTGTAACTTGTTCTAAGAATTTAATTAGCCGGGGGTGGTTTTGGTTAACATCAGGGGTTGACGGGTTACGATAGGGGTGGAATGAAACGAAAGCGGTCCCGTAGTCAGTGAACCTGACGCAGGCGCAATCACTGTGATAGAACAATAGATAAAGTAGTGTAATGGTATCGGGAGTACCAGTCGCTATGCGCTTACCCCAGTACGCAAAGTGCTTTTTTGCATTGATCATTACGATCTGTCGTGCATTCCTCAGCAAAGAAAATCGTTGGAAGAAAGTTCTGCTCGAATTATCGAACGCGATCGATAGGGAGAGACGAGGGTGGGATTCGGGGAAGATTTAAATTTCAGACGGCGATGAGATGGATGGGAAGCGCGTGATCATTTTTACACATGTAAGTGCGGCCGAAACGAATTCGAAATAGACGGGGAAAACTTTTGAAAGTATTTCAAAATTTCACGAATAATGTAAGGGTTTGACCGAGGTATCTTGACGCGACATGGGGACGTTTTACTTTCGTTTAAATTCATGTATAAATATTTTAGAAGGGCTATTAGTTGGTGGCGCATTGAAATGAAATTGAACGGTTTCAGAATGGACGTAACTTCGCTGGTACCGGCTGGTCTTCTCGCGGGGCAAGTGGATCTGTTCGAGGTCCAAGCCGGCTACAATAAATTTTCCGAAAACTTGCGAAAGTTCACGCCGCCGGCTATACAGTGCGCGATCTTCTGCGGTGGATCCAGGTGCAAATATGAAAACCCGAGAGCATGGCCACCCGTGCACATGGCAATACAGAGCATCTTTTCGCATTGGTAAGGCATCTCTAGAAATTCATTAATCCCCGTCCACCCCTTAACTTCGAATCTTTACAAAGCTGTACTACTGAATATTTCGCTATCTGTTTCTTAAACTATTAAATTAATTATCTATAATCGTTCGGTCAATGCCCTTGAAATTCCCCATTCTACTTTTCTTTCTCGTAAAGTGTGAGTACCACTATGATACAGTGGCAATTGACAAATGCACAAGTCATTCGATTCGATCCTAATTGCTCGGCAAAACTCAATCGATCATAAGTACGAGGCGACTAACTTCCCTCCCCCGAATAGATAAAATTAAACTCAATGCCGCGTGATAGAATATATAACATTGTTAAATACATGTATGTAATGGCGTGGGATCAGTTCCTGGCATCGATTTTCCGCCAAAATGCTATTAAATATACAATGACGTGATTCATCGTTTAGGGCCACCTTTGTCCCAATCGTTTTTCCTCTTCCTCTTCTTTTTCGATCGCGAAGAACGGATTCGGACACGGTTGCAAGGTTGATCGTTCCATAGGGTGACGGACGACGTTCTTGCGATGGCACGGCCGAACACCGGGCAGATAATAAAAAAAGACATAATTGCGCAATTTCAAGGGTGGAGCATAAAAACTATAATAAACCTGCAAACGCCGGGAGAACATGCGAGCTGCGGTGGCCCACTCGAGCCGAGTGGTTTCACCTACGACCCCAACGTCTTCATGAAAAATGGCAGTAGGTATTAAACCATCCTTCGAACACCTATATATTATCAATAAAGAATCCCCAAAAACTCACCGATACAAAAGAACCAAAGACTATAAAACAACAACACAAAATGATATTCAACTGCTGAAATTTCGAATTCGGTAATCAGTGAACGGATCACCCTCTTCATCCCCTATATTCTTTAACACGACTTTACTCAAATAAAACAGCCTCTACATTATACGATTTTTATGTTGAAAAGCGCACTTCATCAATTAACTTTTCACCCTTCTCATCCCCTAATATTACAACCCATTTTTCCTAAAATAAAACAGCCTCTACATTTTACAGTTTCGACGTCGAACACTTTATCAATTAATTTTCCGCTCTCTTCATCCCTCGATATTACGGACACAGTTTTACTAAAATAAAACAGCCTCTGCATTCCCTAATTTCCGCGTCGAACACTTTATCAATTAACTTTCTCGCCCACTTTGTCCCCCGATATTACGGCTTAATTCTGCTAAAATAAAGCAGCCGTTCAATTTTGTGTTTTCCTCGTTGGGCGAAACCAGCGATACCCTTTTCCGTTGTATTTTTATCCCCCTATTTTTACAGCATCGCATTCGTTGGCATTGGCTGTTCCTCCGCTCGCGGATTAAGAACAATATATTAGACGGGGTCGGAAATAGAATGTCGATGGGAAATGATAGAAAGGTTCACATCGGCGGGGATAGTGGCTACTTAAGAATGGAATTGAGTCGATTAAGGGGGGTGGTTTGTCCTTGCGGGCCGTTTGAAACGCAGTCGGGAACCGGCTCGGTTCTCCGCGAGTAAGATCGAAGAGGTTCTTCGTAGTGCACGATTGCATGCAATGCAGCAAAATCGCACCGTCTGTATCCATGCGGAGGAAACAAAAGTTTTCTGGGGTGTACATAGACTAGCAACCGTTCCGCGGGCTTGTCTCCTCCTCGGGGGCTCGAAAAGTTCGTTCAAGGTCTCTGTACAGCACATTCTCACGGATCTGTTGCAGTTTACTATTACAATTTCGCGTTGAAGGACTACGGGGACGCGACCATGGGCAAGCTTCTGGATATGGTCAAGGTCGTGGCCTTCGGGGTGCAAGAAGGAAGAGTAGCGATCCACTGTCACGCTGGTAAATCGATTTCTTTTTCACCGACTAAATAGAGATGCATCGACCCGATATAGGTAGACATTCGTGCCACCATTTTCGGGAGGCCGTTTTAGATTATCTTTTGAAACGGTCGCGTGAACCCGATCCCTGTGGAACTGTTGTAGAGAAGTTAGGGGCTAGCCTAGTCGAAGCGAGGGTGCACAGGTGCCGCCTTATCACCGCCCCCGGAGTTCCTTTTAATTCGAGCAAATTATCAAAGGTTTGGCGCTCGCACCCCGGTGCATCCCTATCAGCAATTTGTAACCTTTAAATGTATCGATCTAAGGGTTTCACACGTTCTAAAGCCGCGAGACCGCTTTTGGCGCATTGCGTGCCGCAGGACACGGAGTCAACCAGGTGCATCGGGATTTTTGCATTCGCTATGCATAACATTCCCTTGAACTTTCGAGTGAACCGCGGTTGCAAAAATCGAGGTGCTCGCGATGCAGTTTAGAAAGAAGTTTACATCGAAGACTGGCTTATTTGGCCTGACGAAATTACAATATTTTTTCAATTAACCCAGTTGCATCATCGACGTGTATATACACAAAATTTGCCTAATCGTTATCGCAGCGCATCGTTCCCTATGATGCAAACGTTTTAACACTAAACCTACCGACACTTCTTGTATGCCTATTCCTACCGTGTGCGGTCAAAATGACCGGTACCTAAAAAAAAATTGTTGTTAATATAATTAAACGTAGATAATTGTCAATTTGTTGCTGAATGAATTAGTAGATGAACAACTTCCATAAAACGACGATACAAATTTATTTTTATATAATTTCAATTATATAAAAAATACTGCGATGCTCTCTCGTCGATTTACAAAATTGTACTGTGTCGTCCACCGTTGCGGTTTGGATGTATTTGCCATGAAACAGTATTGTCATCCAGGCACGTGCGTAACTTGATAGTGTCTCATTTATTTTGAGTTGACCATGCCACATTTAGAATAGCCTTTCTGTTATACTGATTGTTTAGGTTTATTAGAGTAAATACCGTATTATCTCGTGCGGTCAAATTGACCGGCCGCGGTAGGTTTAGTGTTAAACTGCAATTCATCATCGCATCCCCTAAGGCTGCAGTTATTACAACGGGGTGAAATAATTTTATTTATTAATCGAGATTTAATACCCACTTTCGTTGCGGGCAGTCCTATCGACAGAGCGTGTTCGGCAACCATAATCATGGCCTGTTCAATTCCTTTAAGAGAATCTATGTGCACGAAAAATAGATAAAGCTAGATAAGGAATTGGGGCGTAACTGCGGTTCTATTTACGAGTGGCAACTTTGCGCCGCGGGAACGTCGAAACTAGGAAGTTGTTGAAAAACACAGCCGCGATTCAGAAAACCGCAGAGATCCCGGCGATACTGCGCACGCACATAAAAAGTTCAGAAACCCGAGTGCTCGGCTCGATTTAATGGATCGATCGGTTATCCGAGAACAGAGGTCCCCGAGCAGTGCATACTTAACATTCATAAAAGTTACAGTTTCCTCATGCTTATTCGAGAGTCGATCCCACAACATTCGCGAATCAACCACGCGAACTTATACCGGGCGGAATAAACAACTTTTGTTTAGCAGCAGCGAGCTGGAACCAGAGTTATACAGTATCACAATTGAATTACTCCAGGCATTATAGTTACAAAGCAATTGAATTACATCGTAATTCAGTCATATTGTAATTTATGAGTCAGTACTTCATTCAATTAAGTTACAATGTAATTCGTAATTGCAATTGGAGTACTATTATAAAATATTTTGTAATTAATTTACATAAAATAGCGTTACGTATTACGAACGAGGACGGGGAATAGAAAATACGTCGCATAGACAGCAAACAAGTATATGAAAGAAACACATAAAAATATATTGCACTTCTTCAAAGTTCTGGGCTATAATTTGGAGAGCTGTATTTTAATTATATTGTATTTCAATTACACATCTGATTAAAATAATTAGTAATTGAATTAACTGAAAGGTTTGAATTATATAATTCAGTTACGACGTAGCTGAATTACTATATAATTAAAAAGTAAAATGTACTATATAATGTAATTGAATTAGCACAACTCTGGCTGGAACGATTGGGGAGCAAGATTTTTCTACAAAATCGATATTAGTTTGTTTATTAAGAAACGATCATAAAAAGCTCAAAAGTATACGAGTTCAAGGTTATTCGAGCATAAATGGCAATTTTAATTTTGTTCCATTTAGTTTGCTAGTTATATTCGATTGTCCACCAGTTTAAAATACTGATAAGGAAATATATTTAATATTTCATGCAACGACCTTCGACCGCGCTCACAGATCCGAAATGGAGCCAATATTGAAACAACTAGTATTATAAATTAAATGTAACATGATTAAAATATGAGTCGTTTTTCAAACTGGTATAAACGTAAAATTACGTGTTTCTCTTTTTTTACGGTGCTGTCTTATTAAATACGTGAATAGTTTGTGTCGACCGATCATGAAACAGCGACATTTATCGTGTGGAATGCTTCGCGGATATCTAACATTCTTCACGGAACGAATTCCCGGGCAGCGTTGTCGAGCGACAATTTAATTCCGTTCCCGAAATTCCGCGCGTACCTCGCGTGTACCTCTCCGCGATTAGGTTACGGCAAAATGGACACATATTAGCCGGGCCAAATGTCCGCGAATGAAATACACACCGCGACGTCATCGAGTGATTATGCGCCGGATACCCCATAACTCTTACTCATTCCGGTACTTCGTCGGCAACGATTACCGCATCCGGTTCCGATTCACTGACACGTAATTTGCTTCTACAATTAGCGGCCGATCGATGCCCGTAAATTACATGGAAACGAGTACGGTTTGCCTGCAACACGAGCACGTGCGATCGGCAACGCGACTGTAGAGACCACTGAAACACAGATTCTGCTATTTTTTCGCTACTTTGCGACTCCTATCGATCAGATACTGGTTATCAGAAAAGCTTGCTTATTTGCTGAGTGCATTATGTAATCATAACGAATGCCTCGGATTAATCCATAGTCGTTAATCTACTCTAAATTGCAGTACACGTCGGGAAACCGTGGATAGAGTCAGCTGAGCTAGCTAGAGTAGGGTAGGCATGACAGCATTCTTATAGGAAATCGACAACGTGTGATTACGAAGGCAGAATACTACACTCTAACAAATTGTAGGCTAAAGGGTGGAAAGAAATTTCCTCTTCTAGTAGAATCGAATGCATGCATCTTCGATTTAGTAGAATAAATGCGCGAGGTACAGTGATTTCTCTATATATGTCGCCAAGGCTTGGATGATAAACGTCGAGGAGTGTAAGCATAACACGCCTCGGGCATGTCTTCTGGACGATACATGACGCTGGCAAGACCCGTGTTGTTCACATACATCGAGAATTCACTGTAGTTAGGAGTTGAATAAAAATTCCATTCGCCCGATCTTATTCGTTCGAATAGTCAGGTGCACGCGAATAAAGATCCCAAGGAGCGATCTATTAGGGGATGCAGTTCCACTTTCCTTGATTTCTTTCACCTGATGGTTTGATTAACGACGAGACCTCGGTTGACAAAGAAAAATTACTCTTTCAGGCCTAGGCAGAACCGGCGTTCTGATCGCGTGCTACCTTATTTACAGTCTTCGTGTGCGAGCGAACGACGCCATTAGGTTTGTTCGCATGAAACGGCCGTCCGCGATACAGACGCGGGGACAGATACTCTGTATCCAGGAATTCGAGCATTTCGTTCTTCCTCAGATGATAGTGTTCCCTTTGAGCAGCGCTATAGGGGACCGCAAACCCTGCAGCCTGCAGTCACACCTGAAGAGACAGCACAACGTTCTTCACGGCTACGAGCAGCGCACCTTCAAACACATTCCAAAGGTCCCAGTAACTTTCGTCTCACGAAGCAACATTAATACTTTCAAGTTCAATTCTTGTTGTATGGTCAAAAATTACAAATTTTTCTAGCAGGGAATATCACCTAAATTTCGATCACTGATTTTTATAAAATTTTGCACATTTAGCCAAAAATATTTACTCCTATAAATAGACAGTGGATCTTTATGCAAAATAAAATTTTTGAACATCAATTGCAAGCTACCGAAGCTAGGTGCAAATTAATTTTTTTTATTAATAATTCTAATGATATTAACATTCTTGAATTCTTTCAATCTTTTCAGTGTTTTAAATTTCACTTACACATTTTTGCCATAAATGTAGCAAATCCGCAGTCTAGCTATAAATGTAGATCGATGATTGGCATTTCGATGATGTTCCGTGTTAGCAAATAAAATTGACGTTTGCTGTTCTCCCAAGGACATCCTTGTAACTGAAGAGCTCAGGGCAACAAACGGCCAGCTCGATTTCAGCTCGTGTGACTGTTTGTTGCCTCGAACGAGATGAAATTCTCCCAAAATCGATATTCCTATAGATACGATCAGAGCAACAAACGGTTAACTATTTGAAATTTTCAATTAACAATTAACGATATTTTATTGAACAGAATTTTATATTTTATTCAACATAATTTTATAACTAGACATTTTTTCGTACAAGAAGTTATATTTATTACTATCATCTTCACAGCCACGATTCCGAGTTCGTCACAAATCTTAACGTACCGATGATATGTATAATGAATGCTCGATATATGTCAACAACACGGGTCTTGCCAGCGACTGTTATGTTTACACTCCTCGCGTCCGAGGCCTCTCGAGCTTCATAGCCCCTCACAGGGTACATCCCGCGGTAGTGGGGATAATTTCGCGACGTTTATCATTCAGACCTTGGCGACGTACCCATATAAATCACCGTATAATATTCAGTAGTAATACTATTGAATACATTTTATTGCAAAATGTAATATAGTAATTATAGAAAAGAAATGATAAAAATCATATCTTTAAATATCTTCAGTCCCTCTTCATTTGTAAATTTACTAAAACATTGTTGTTTCATTCACAAGGATCACCTTATACGTGACCGTTTGTTGCCCCGAATGTTTACAGTCGCTCTGACTGTTTGTTGCTCCGAACGATTCGAAAATCTAATTGTAAGTGGGCAGTCACGTCGAAATCGAGCTGACCGTTTGTTGCCCTGAGCTCTTCAATTTCTTATTATCGACGATTATATGATAATCTATTATATTATAATCTAATCTCTTCTAATCTCTATCTACTATAATCTCGATTATCTTATTCGTCTTATTGACTTGCCGAACGACTCTGCAGATCATATTCGTGATTTGCGAGAGAATCCTTCAGCTGTGCGACTGCCAGGAGGACAACTCGCCCTGCGAGATTAAGTTTGAGGTGTCCAGCACGTCCTTCGCACACAAATTCATCTCTCACATGCTGGAAAAATTGCGAGACAGCAAGGGGAATATCAGACACTCGTATTCGTGGGCCGAGTCCCTTGCTGATTCGTCTCTCGACTGTTCGAGTAAGATACACCATAAATGAATCTATTCTATCAGGCCAGCAAATTTATTATTTATTTTTTTATCGCGAATTTTTCGCGATAATTGTTCAGGTTCTGCAAAGGCCTGCGCAAGTGGCAGTCAAGCGTCTTCTAGGGACACGTCCGACGACATTGGTCGTTTGAGCGACGTGTTTTGCACCTCTCCGGACACTCCATCTTGCGATTCCACTTACCCAGGTGAGTTCACCCGAGAAAGAATGTTTGCATCAATGAGAAAGTTTGTTTTACTATGAAAGACTGACAGGTTCTTTCTTGAAGGTCTCGATGACAATTGCGTGGACGACGTCCTCGGTGATGGGATCCACTGTCAGGATCTGACAGACAACGATTGCTACAAGGAGATTCAGTCGCACATGGATCTGAAGGCTGCGGCTCAGAACGCAGCGTTCGAAAGTGTGAGCACCGAGGAGGCGATCAGAGCTTTGATTAGGGACAATGCTACCTTGCCTGACAAGACGAAGAAGCGTTTGCAGGACTACCAGGTGATAAACTAGCTACAGTGATTTCTCTATATATGTCGCCAAGGCCTGAATGATACATGTCGCGAAATTACCCCACTACCGTGAGGGTCCACGGAGCTCGAGAGACCTCGGACGCCGAGGAGTGTAAACATAACACGGCTCGGATATGTCTCCTGGTGTTGTTGACATATTATCGAGAATTCACTGTATAGTTTTCTATGGATTCTGGGAAGTGATTTAGCTCTTAGTATATGTAGCTCATATATATGCTTAGAAATTAAAAAGGATCTAGGAGGTCAGAGATGTTCTTTTCAGGCGGATCTGAATCATAGATCCACAGCCTGGCAGAGGCTGCAGATGGAGACCGACTTGGACGTTCTGTCAGGATTGTTGTTTGAATGGCTGGAGACCTTGAAGCGGCCGCTACTCGACATAGATAGCCTAAGTTACGTGGTGGTCTGGGGATCCAAGCCGCAGCGATGCCTCGAGAAGTTGTCTGCCTGCAACAGATACCTGTTGGAGTATCTTCTACGATTCATCACTCGGCTGAGACCGATGACCGCCGAGAGTCAGAGCCTGATCACGAAACGGTTCATGGCTAGCTTCACGCAACAGAGCATCTGGATCAAGAGTTCCTTCTATCCTTTCAGTAAATATGATGTTTATTGTTCGATGTAGTAGGTTGTTGAATAGATTTCCATGCTTCTACTACACTCGTAGATGTCAGTTGAAACATAGTGTAGAGGCTAAGCAGGTAATGAAATGCTTATGAACTGTCACGGAACTGTATGAATATCTATTTCCAGTTGATGTATATTTGATTAGGATCTTGTATACAACTGTCATACGTCAACGTTCCTCGGCAGCGCATGACATACAGGCGATCGCCAGAAATATTGATTCACGAGACACATTATGTAGTTCTATTAATATTATCGACAATCGTGGCCAGCATATGGCGTGTCTCGGCGTCGTGAGACTGTTTCGTGTCTTGTACCATTTTGAATTATTTATACTCGAGTCGGATAGTAAACAAATACTTCTCGGTTCCAGATAAAAATTTCCATAAGCTACGCAGGGGAACGGCGGCGAAGCTCAACGAGTTTTTCATCCGGCTGATGAATCTGATAGAGGAGGTGAATACGCAGGAAATGGAGAAATCCGCGTGGACGTCGAAATGGGAATTGGTGTCCAATCAATTGCACCAAATCGACGCGCCACAGAAAGACGAACAGCCAATTTGAGTTGATCAGGAGTAATCGAATTGTACGAGATTATTGAGCGTTTCGTTCAGGACAGTCGTAGAAATTACGTTTGTTTCCGGTGCGATGGTAAACGGCAGTCGATTTGAAGTTTTTATTTTTACAATGGTCGAAAATTCTCTTGTTCGAATGGTGCATATTTTGAGCTATACTATAATCGAATAAATCAGTATTTTAGTAGTAACGAGCGTGCGATGTTTTAGTAGCAATTTTCTTTTAGGCCTCTGCGTGACGAGTAATAGTATGATCTGGTGATAAGGGATATGAATGGACCATCGATCAGATATAAAAATAGATCTATCATTCAAAGCATTTTCGTGACTCGACTTTCTATGGCATTAACACCCACGTCCTTTGCGATAATATCATTTAATATTAATTAATTCCTCCCCTACTGAATGTCAGTTTCCTTGATCATTGATTTTTTTCTGCGATAATATTGATCGATCTCTATTTCCGTAATTGCCTTGAGCAATTACAAGAACAGCAAGATAGAGGGAAGGACTTCAGGTATGGTGAACAAGTGGGGAAGGGATTGCAAAAGGAATTAAAAGGAGTACAGGAGGGCGACCAGAGGGGGAAAGGAACTAGGAAGGGGGTAGGTACCAGGGAAAGGAAGGTTTGGAAAGGGATAGTGAGAGAGAGCAGACTAAAGAGGGCACAGGAAACTAGGAAGGGGAGCGTACAAGGAAGGAAAGGGCCCAGGGAAGGATAGGATTAAGAAGAGGACTAAAGGATAGGATGAAGAGGGTCAGGGAGAAGGAAGGGCGAGGTCCAGTAGGGTCCATCAGGAACCTGAAAATATGCTACTAAAGCTGCTGGATCAATGGACCCGGAGCCCAGCAACTCCAGAATGACTAACAATTTTTGGTAGCGCTCCTCTATTTATAAGCAGCCCAGTACTACGCTCTTGATAAAGTCAACCGGTTTTGCGAAAGCATAGCAAGTCTCAAATCGCAATTTTCAACTAAACATTATAAAAATTAATTATTATTTGCACTCCAACATTCTCTTCGCCTGCAATTTAGTGTTATCATATGTAGAGGACGCTTATTTGTCTGTAATTTCTGCGAAAATTCGCAAGATGTCAAGTCTATTCTTGTACCACACTTGTGAATGTATTCTCTATATCACCAGTTGCTACAATGAGTCTCTTCCATGTCACGATCAGCTATGCTTTATCACGTTGTGTTTTATCGATTAGAGCTAAAACGATTTCACCTTTGTCAGCTGTCGGTACCTTCCAACTGCACACGGTAGCTTATCGATCACATTAAGATTTCTTGTAACGAATACTATAGAATGATTTTTATCTTGACAGTCTGACGTGTGATCGAAACAATTAATATTCGAGTGTCATAGCTAGGAAGAACTGTCTGATGAATATGGAAATCTGAAGGAAAGAATGAAATTGTTCGCAGTTCTTTTATTAAATATGACAAACAAGGAATTCGGAAACAAACAGTTTAGACAGCTTTGGATCCTCAATATGTTCACGAATTGCTGTTTTATTATCTTTTCAAGACGATTCTATTAGATAAAGACTTATTTCTAGTGCTTAATTCGAACTAGAAAATGCGATTCCTTAAGTCCTCTATGTACAGTATGATATAAGTCCTTTCCGTCATTCTAAACACATTTATATCGTGAAACACATCGATTTACGTGTATAAATCTTGTCGTACCTAACAGGATCGTATTTTCTTCATCTTTAAGCATATACAAAACGATGTCAGTCTTATACAAAGAAAGTACAGTGAAAATTATATAGCTCTCGATCACTTACAATTACACTACTTAAATCGACAAGAAAACCGCTAGATCCTCCGCCACCTTTTTTCTGCCGGCGAGAAAAAAAGGTTCGATGAAACAGCTCAAAGTGGTTGGTTTTTCTTTTAGTAACACATTTAATTTTTCTTGGTAAAATCGGTACATTTTTACAAGGCAACTTATCATACAATACTTAATAAAATAAATCCAGACGATAAAGGTTCTAGGAATTTTCGTCGAATTTAATTCTAAGAGCTCGGATCGCATTCAAGAACTTCCTCGTTTCTGTTCGGCTACATATCGTTCGTTCTTTCGTTTCAATTTTTCTTTTCTTCTCTCAATTTTGTCATTCCCCTTCTCCCACCCCCATCTGTCTCGCACGGCACAGGATAATACTGAAGGATTCGTTCAGCGAATCAGACGCTCGTGATCCGACCTAAGCAACGAGAACAATTCCAAAAACCGAGTCCGAGAAAAACGCGTCACCGATCCGTATGCCGTTGTCTGAAAAAATAGATCCTCGCGCGCCTCGACGACCCGCGATCGACAGTAAATCGAGACGACGAGAGAGTTTTGTTCGTCACGCGCGCGTACAACGCGGAGTTCCATGCTGTGTTCCCGAGAAAAATCAACGATTCGAATGTTTAAACATCTAAAAGCGCGCGCGCTCGCCGTTTCAGTCCGATACCCTTAGAATAATCTGATATGACCGGCGGTCTGCCTCGTTTACACGCGCCCCAATAAAATTCTGCCACGAAATTAATTGATCGTCGACTCGAGAGAAAGAGAGATAGTTGGCGGATGAATAAAAGAAAAAAAAAACAGTTGTACCGCGAAGTATTATCCGGCCAAGGGAAAACCGCGTGTTGGATTCTCTTGAATCGATGAAACCGGAGTGGTTGTGTGTACGCTCTATAAGTCCCGTTCACTTTTTCTACGCTCTCGTACGAAAAATTTAAACATCTCTTTACAGACCTATCCGAAATATACAACAAACATAACAGGGAACGTTTAAACATGTACAATATAGAATATTCGCAAGGTAACAGCGGCCTACTATACAAAAGTTCGTGAAAACGAAAAAACGTCGTTTACTGTCTCTCGTGCTATGTGTTATTTCCTCTTTCTTCTTTTTTTCTATCTTTTCCTTCGCATATTTTTCTGTCTTCGTATTTCGTCTCAAAATGGAATCGATCGATCCCCCCGTACCGGCGGATCGATCGATTCGCGGTTTTTCGTCTCGTTCGCGCGATCATCGTCCGCGACACGACCCGTTCGTCGTTTTTGCTAAAAACGAGAAAGTGTCTTCGCTCTGTTTTCGAGATGCCGGCTCGTGAGAATCGACGGTCGTCGGACCTTCGTCCTCGGGAAATTCGAGATTTTGTTTTTTTTTCTTTTCAAAAGTAAAAATTAAATGCAGCCGGGATACGCGAAACGCATTCGTGTTCCTGTGGTGTATGTGTCCGTGTGTGATCGTGTATGTATATATATAGACTTTTATATACCACACTATCGATAAACTCATTCATCCGCAGAAAATGTACGCAATGTTCGCAAATCCCTAATGCCTCGACGAGTTTTCAACTATTTACAGGAGAGTCTTCTTCTATGGTATATCAAGTCCTTAATCCATTATACACAATACATATAGACTTAGATTATGTAATAGGTAGCATTACGCGAAAGCGAGCCCAAGTCTGCATCAGTTTATACGATTCGTTTCTTTCTGCTAACATCATCTGTTTTTCTTTCTCCATCTCGACGACCGCGGCGACCGATGCACTCGCGCACGTTACTTTGCGTCCGGAACGTAATACTAATCGAGGAAAGCAAGTCTGGACGATGAGGATGATGGACGACGATGGTACAAAGCTATGCTATAGAAATTCTGTGCGAAACTTAAACGTCTAACTATTATACAACCGGAATGGACAGAATAACTAACATAGGCACGAAGAACGACGTGTAAATGAAACGCGAAGCCCGGGGGGGGGGTGGAGGAGGGAGGGTTATATCAATTACACAGTCACAAACGTTACTCTTAGACTTTAATCAAATTTCGTGGGTCAGAAAATACAAATATCAAAATTAGTCTAGTCACCGAAGAATTAGAGTTTTACCGTTCAAAATCTACTGCTATAGATTTGCAAAACTTTCTTTAAAATCCAAGAGTAACAAGATGTTCCCCGAATTGGGGGTTTTCTAACTTAAAATTTGCGAGTGTTAGGAGGTCCTTGCTAATCACAGGCACACGGGAACCACGCCGCAACGACGGAGGCCTCGACGATTAACATACCCCCGCGATAGGGGAGCTGCGAACTATCTACACGCGCTACCGTCCTCGAGAACTAATTAATTTACAAAAATATTACAAACAAACGTGTCACTCCTGTGCTACGAGTCGAACGGAATATATCACACACTCGAGCGAGCCCTCCAATCGTTGCGGCGCGATGAGAATCGTGCGACGCGCGTCGCGACGTCGAGCTAAATAAATCGGCGACCGGATGGATACACCACTTCGTTTGAAAAAATTTCTTGGGCACCGACCGGAGCTCGCTTTCGACCGAACTCGTGTTTCCAGGGGCCTCGAAGTTCGACGATTATGGCCCCCGTAGCTTGGACGCGATGCTTCTGTCCAATCGGACGCAGTCCCATTTCGAAAATTCGGAACCGAGCTTGATTACGCGGGACAGACTGGTTTTGGTGAGGGGAGCGGGAGGGGGTTGGTTTGTTTTTTTTTTCGGAGGGAGAACGGGGCCATCAACATCTAATTTCTTATAATTCCGATACGTATACGTATTAATATATGTTTTTATGCGTATGCATACATAGTAATTTAATTTATTTATAAGTGTTCGTGCCATCCGCTTCGCCTGCTTTCCGTTCGCTCCCTCTCGCGTCGTCTCGTTTCTTACTCGGTAACCTCGCCTAATTTCTTCTCTCGTCTCTAATCGAGAATATCGAATCGTGTTCCACGGTAAAAAAAATTGCACGCACGCGCACGCGTCTCTTTTACCCTTGTTCGTGCAGGAAAAACACGAAACTACTTACGAAGTAATTTTCCTCTAAACTATACACAGTGCTAGGCGTCGGAGCAGCTTACGGACGGGGCCCTTAAGTTTACGTGTCTGATATAGGGCTCCGATCGACGCGGAGTTCGGCTCGTATTTTACACGAGAGAGATTTTGATCCTCACGATTCCTTAAATTTTACCGCGATACATTATTAAAGACTAAGTGTCAGTCGTTCCCGCGAGTGCCCGGCACCGCCACAGCCTCACGATTTTACTTCCTTAATAGTTAAAACCCAGCAGCCTCTCTCTACCGTTCGCTCGAGACTCGATCGCGTGTCTTTCGCCGTTCGAATGCCTAGAGAAAATCGACACGCCTCGCAAACGGAACAAATCGGAACAGAACCTGATCGACGAGCAATCAAAGAACCCTGAAGCTAATTGCACAACCTCGCAGAGAGACGCGCCGGTGCGCGCGCGCGCACACGCTATGTACCGGAAGTAAGAAACGAGGCACGACGACGGGATCTTCTCTCTTTGCTCCTTGTCTGGCCAAGGATTCGCTCAAATCGCGGATATAATTCGTTTTTTCCCTTCTTCATTTACTCGCTAATGCAATGTACACGAAAGAGAGATAGAAGGAGAGAGAGAGAGAGAGAGAGAGAGAGAGAGAGAGATAGAGAAAGAGAGAGACTGAGAGAGTGTGAGAGAGATACATATTTATATGTATATATTTTTATGTATATGTATATAGATATAACCGCGGTTCCGAAATGAAACGGAAGGAGAGAACAGAAAATACATCGTTGTTCGCAATTGCTTGAGTAAGGATATGGATCGAAGGATCGCGAAACACCGTCGACTCTCGTCGACGTTTCGTCGCGACCGATCTCGCGCACAGTCTACGTTGCGCACCGTGTTCCGTTCGTTCTTCTTCTTCTTCTTCTTCATCTTCTTCTTCGTCGTCGTCGTCGTCTGTTCTACACGTTTTTACCTTTTTTTTTCTGTGTGACACCGTTTCAAAATGCGTCACGGCGTCTTCGGATATGATGAGTAGCGGGTCTCTTACGAAGGAGTGGAGGATGGTCCTATGGGGGCTTCATCGTCTTCTTCGATTAGTGTTCCTCTTTGTCCAATGCTTGCTCGCCCTTTTTTTCCCCGGCTATTCGTCGGCTCGTTGTCCGCGAGCAACAGGAAACATCGTCGTTCTTCGCTCGCTCGCAGGCCTCGAAGCAGCGACAGCTCGAACCTATTCGACGCTCGAGGAACGATACTACGCTTCCATCTGATCCTCTGGAGTCATGATATCGGGCGCCATCGACAGGTCCTCCGCCATGTCTTCGTCCTGGCCCGAGTCGTGCCCGTGGCTTTCCGGGTATTCCCTCTCGTCTACCTGGTCGTCCTCACCTTCCGGCTCCATCGGCGCGTCGACCAGCTCCCGTTTTATTCCCTCCGGGCTCTGGCCTTCTTGCTTTATGTGCACGGCTGGTTCATCCAACGGTGACCTACAGGTGTCGACAATCGCCGGTTAGTCCGTTGGAACCTCTTCAAACCGTTCAATTAATTCTACAAGGATTTGGCACCTCCTCTACCAGCCATACTAATTTTAACAGACCCGTCACGAAGAGTTCAAGCAAAATCTACCGAGTGACTCACCCGATTGATCGAGTACATTGCAGAAATGAGAACATTGCGGCAAGAATGTCCTACAATTTGCAGCACCATTTTTGACAGACTTTTGGCTACGATGTGTAATATTCGTTTAAAAGATTCTAATAAACAGCGTTTTTGTAAGGTTCTCAAATGTGCGTTCACTGGAGACGATATTTCTATACACAAGGATGACGAGTAGTCTTAAGAATAATGTTACTTTCTTTAAAAATATATATTTTTCAATCAGTCTTCGCAATTTCATAAGTCAGAGCAATAATTTGATATAAGTTTTTTCTAATTTACATGGACTTGGTCGAGGAGCTGTACCCTTCTCGATGCATTGTCCACAATTCGCACAAACGGCTCGAGATCTTTCGGGAAGCTAGAGAACTCAGTTTTACAAGAACAGATTCGCAAACATTTCCAATCTCGTTTTGTGAAAGTCAAATTGAAGGTTCTCCAGATCGTTGCTTCAAAAGTTGGGGTTGCTGATGGCATCGAAAAGTGCCCAGAATTTTTGAGATTGAGATATTGAAAAAATCCTTCTAATAGGCTTCCGATAATTAAAGAGCCTGATGGAAATTGAGTTTTAGTAAGGGTCCTTGTCGTGTAAAAGTTTTTAGTGCAGTCGTCCCAGGGTTTAAGAAAGGCAGCGTGCATAAACGGAGGGAGTAACAGTTTCTGCAGATGATGCTTTAGGAAAAGGGGTTGCAGATTTTCGCACTCACATTAAGTCGTTGTGGGCTAACACGTGCTCCTTGTCGGGGCTCGTTGTCGTCGACGTGCACATCGAGTTGTTTAGAAAACCCATGTTAGAGTCCCCGAGGGCCGCCTGGAAATACTCAAATTGCATTAGGTGGTTAGTCAGTACAGTCGTTCGATTACCTATCATTGAGGCTACGAAAGATACGTTAATATTAATGAATAGACTGCGTATGTTGATACACAAACATATGCGAGAGCGAGTTACTTCGGAGAGACTGGAATCAGACAGAAATATTTTTATACTATTTTAGAGAATATTCGTTCACCGAATAATGTAAAATTTACACGAGATTCGTGACAGTTTATAAATAAAGAGAAGCTCGCAGTCTATCGACGAGACACCGGTAAATTGTAAACAGTTACCTGGAGATTGGCGTTCAAAGCTTCACCGTACATGGTCGGGCTGTGCGTTAGGGTTGGACTCTTCGACGGGACACCCCTACATGATCGACAGAAAAAATTCGATTAGTGATCGTCGCAATTCGCCTGTCAATTGTATTCTGAAATGTAGAAACGAGTGTATATATAGATAAGCTTTATTTTTATTTTAGTACTGTGTCGATGTATACGGGGGTGGGCGGGGGTGGAATAAATTCTCGAGAGTAATATTCGGTGGGGTTTCTCGGGGGCGGGGTATAAAGGGGTTGGCAAGGAAAAGGGTGGGTAAAGACAGAGCTTTGTGTGTACAATGTGTGCACGTGTGACTGAGTTTTAATATGTAGAGGTATATAAAGATAGAAAGAGAGAGAGAGAGAGAGAGAGAGAGAGAGAGAGAGAAAGAGAGAAACAGAGAAAGAGAAAGAGTGAAAATGGAAAGATAGATTAGATAGATTAGAGGAATATAATATGAAAAAATGTATACACGAATATGATATATAAATATTCAAAAGAGATAAAAAAGATTGGAAAAAAAGAGTTCGAAAACTCTTACCCGTTTACCAGTATCACTCACTCGTCCAACGATCGGCTCTTGGTTGAGATTGAGCGAGATTAGATAAGAAAAAAAGTGTATAGAAAAAATGGTTAAAAAATTAGCGCTCCCATTTCCGTGGATCATTGTCACACAACGAGATCGAGGAGCCTGTTCTGGCTCTTCGTTTCTCGCTTTGGAAACGGCGTCGTGGCTTATAAACGGCACCGAGGCTTACCTGTGCTTACCTCCGTACGCTTTTTCCCAAAATTGTTCAGAACATTTCGGTACCGAACTCCGACCGAGCGACAGTGCCCTTTTCAAGAGACGACACTCCGTTGAAAAGGGTACCTTCAGTTCTCTTGCAAACAATCGACTCTAAAATGTCGCGTAAATATAGAATCGTTCGAACACTGGGCGTGATTGTTCGCAAGAGACTGTTTGCATGCGAAGTGAAAAATGTAAGTAGAGAAAAAATTCTGCCTGGAGCCGTTTATCAAGTGACTTGGAGCGCTACGAGTAGAGATTAAAAAGAGAAAAGACAGAGAAAGAGAGAGAGAGAGATAGAAAGAGAGAGAGAGAGAGAGAGAGAGAGAGAGAGAGAGAGAGAGAGAGAGAGAGAGAGAGAGAGAAAGACAGAGACAGCGAGAGATGGAGATGAGAGACAGAGAGGTAGAAAATAGAGGTAGATAGATATATAGAAAAAATGTTAAAAAACGTTTATATATATATATAAAAAGATGATGTTAAAATAGTACAGAAAATTTACCGGAGGTTGCAAAGTTAGTACGTAAACCGTGAGGTACCTGAGTTAGAAGAGGGTGGTTGGTAGAGGCGATGAATGAAGAATTCCGTATCATCCGAGATTGCGGTTGTGACGCTTAATGTACACAATTTACACATGCGCGAGTAGCCCTGACACACATGATTACCAGTCACACGGAAAACCATTCTCACGTCGAAAAAAGCGTATACTAAAAATGGTAACCAAAAGAATAAAATGAAAAGACAGAAAAAGAGAGAGAGCGAGAGAGAGAGAGAGAGAGAGAGTCGGACAGACAGATAGACCGAGAAATAGACAAAATAATAAAGAGAAGAACAAGGCGAAACGGAAAAAGGGCGAGCTCACGTTTTCCGTCGGCGTCGAAAGTAAAATCGCAAAAGCATCACCTTCCCTTCGGGAACGCTGTCGTCGATCGGCAGTCTCTATTCGCTACGCTAAACAGCATGTTGCTCAAAACGGCGAAACCAAAAACGAAAACGGTACACGGACACAAAACTGCGAAACTCGTTGGACAAACGCTTCGTTCACCGACAAACGTTGTGGAAAACATAATGGAAAGTAAAAAAGCAGAGAAACGCGAAAAAAATCGTTCGTCGAACAGAGGGGGGTTCGAATACCCCGCCTGTCGAAAACAAGATGCAACGAAACGTTTGTTCACACAAACACTTTCCACATTCTCCCAAGACACTGCAAACGCCACTACGTAAGCACCATACAATTAGAAGCACAGTGTTTTCAGTGGTAGGATAGTCTTACGGGTTCAGTTCATTATATTGTTTTGATTAATTTTCTCAGATTGTATATATATATTTTTTTTTGCTGTTGTCATTTTATGGGGACGAGTAATAATATTACGGAAACCTTTGATTATCCATGCGAGCAACCACTAAACACATCAGAGATCCTGCAGCTCGGACCAATCGTCCTGTGGCTGGGTTCCTGCAGGATCGGTCGGGATTTAAGCTCTCTCGGGTGTGCTAGAGCCTCGGGCTACGGTTTCTAGTGACGTTTACGGGGATGTACTATGGGGGCTGTTTTGGACGTCACCAGCAGAGGTGCGCGAGACGTAACCGTCTCGAAATTAACAGGCCCTGTAATTCCGACGTCTGCGTTTGCTTCACGGTTCCCCAATTTTTACGTCTCTCTCGCTGGCAAACGAAGGAACGCGGTTAACGCTCGCTCGGCCGTTGACAGAGAACTTACTTGAGCGGGTGGGTCTTTTCAGACCCACAAATATTTTCGAGAATAATTTTTCGAGTTCGGTAATCGTTACAGTTTGAGATGGATGAACAGATAAAAATTTAGCGAATCTTTGATCATTTTTCTTGGGTCTAAAAAGACCCATGAACGGCCGAGCGAGGGTTAAAGCGTTTGCGAATTTCGCCGAGTCCGCGCACCCCTGTCGACGATTAAAGGAGGATCGGATGGTGCTACTAGTCCGGTTCTGAAGGGGACGGGTGTTCTAAAGGCGATCGAGGCAGGCATGATGCGGAATTCGTTTCCTGGGGATTGGATAAACTGCGTAGAGCCGCTCCCTGCTGCCTTGGAAGTCATTTTCCCCGCGTTGAAGTCTCTATCGGGTCGCACGTTCCGCAAGCGTCGGATAGCAAGTAGAATCAGCGGTCCCGAGTCAGACAAGAGTGAAATCGGTGAACACCGGTGACCGAGCACGCGCGCTTCCGTTTCCGTTAACGTTTCAGAAAGACACTTCGGATGATCTCAAACTGATAGAAAGAGAGCAAAAATTGCAAAACAAAGGGAGGATGTTTCGAGAAAGAGAGAGAGAGAGAGGGAGAGTGAGAGAGAGATAGTGAAAGAGACAGAGAGTGGACCCGCGTAGAACGACAAAGGCAGCAGGCACGAGAGGGCGTTTAGTGGTTCGTTTTCTTTGGAAATCTTTTTTTTTTCTTTAGTTGTCGGGCAACGACCAAGCGAAAACGTCCCGGTCGCCGCGTTCTAAAAGATACCCGCGGTAAGGTCAGAACGTCGCGCCAGCCAGCCAGCAGAATTCTAAAAAGTGGTAGTGCTTACTGTGCGGAGAGGTGGGGTGGAGTGGGTGATGGGGTTGGGTCATATTTCCTGGGGCGGCCGCGGGACAGATGCCGCCGCTTTACGAACTCGGCGTCGTCCACCATCCAGAATGACCCGAAGTCGTCCTCATAGCGCACAAAACACTTGTGCAATGATAGATTGGTGCGGATCGCGTTCTGTATACACAGACAAGACCACCAAGAAATAGAGAAAAAGAGAGTAAAAAAGATAAAAGGTTGTTTCTGCGCTTTTTTTTTGGTTTTTTTTTTGTTCGGTTGTTGTTGTTGTTGCAGTTGTCGCTCGTCGACGTCGTCGAACGTTTCGTTTTTCGTTCTTTTTCGTTTCTCGCTATTCTCGTTCGCGACACACGCTTTCTTTCGCTCGCTTTTCGAACGATCCGGGCTCTCCGAGCGTTCCCCAACACAGCTCAGCGTGCCTGATCTCTCGGAGAGAGCCCTACCGCCGTTAGCAGACTCCGATAGATATCTCTCTGTGTCTCTCATGCAAAAACGGAGTCCAACTATGTGTGGCTCGCCATCGGAAATCGTCGCGAGACATGCTTCTCAGCTAACCCTTTTCTTCAACAAGACCCCCCTAGACCTTTCTTGTCGAAGCCGTAGAGGCTTCTCCTACCCGGTGGAATTCGACGTCGATTCCTCGTCGATGTCGAATCCCGGCGTTCCCCCAGAGTATCGTAACAAAGAACAGCACAGACTCGCATAAAGAAGGGGTAAATAGAGAGATAGCGAGACAGATAAATATATATGTATATATGGATATATATGTACGTATATAGATATATATTTATATATAAAGAGAGAGAGAGAGAAAGAGAGAGAGAGAGAGAGTGATCGAAAAATTAAAGACGAAACGAGAGAAAATAAAAACAGAATACTAGAATATGAAAGAACAGTACGGTAAAAGTAAAAAAGTACGTAGGCGGCTGCTTCCTTTCACTACCTGACCGAAGTGCATTGTTCTGCGGTTCTCGCTCTGCACTGGCGCATCCCGCATCCGGCTTCCGGGCTATTCGAGACTAGACTCGGGCCAGAGACATTTAGTAACGGCCCCTGCCCAAATATTCTCGATCAGGTTAGTCGCTGCAAAGCCCACATGCTTGTTAAAAAGCAAACACACACCACGCGACTTTTCAACTACGGTCTCTTTCCCTTCCACACGAGCAGAACCGGGCTCCCATCTCGCAATCATTCCAGCCTCCTACTCCTTCTTTTCCACCTCCAACACCTTCCTCCTTATCCTCTTCTCCCCGTGAACATCATAATCATCGACACCACACACACACGCAACAGCCACGCAACCACAGACACGGCTACCATCGCACACGAGAGGCTAGGGCCAGTGAGGTGTTCACACGCACAACGGGGGGCCAGATAGAATCTGAAGCGGGCCTCCCGAGCACAATTTTCCGATGAACCATGCTGCCCGTCGAGCCACGGATTAGATAATGTCGTAATAAAATTGGATAAGATAAAGCTACGCGCTTGAATTGCATAGACAAACAATGCCCCGGGTATCTAATGAAAGATTACAAAGTTTTTCTGGAAATTCAACTCCGAGAACTGTTTGACCAGATAGCTGTGCCCAAGTTTCGGAACGAACAATATTTTCACAATGTCCTTTACCGGGGATCGCGTCTCCGACGCCGCTAAACCAACATACATTTTTTTAAGTGAAAATTGGACAATGCGAAACGTGTCGGAGAGAAGCAGAAGCTTCTGCGTAATTTTTTGTGAATTGTGACTCGGGAGGCAGGATGTTAGCCGGTTACAGACAAAAGAGGCAAGCCGACGAGCACAGGTTACAGATGCGTGGTGTGAGAAAAGAAACGGTACACGCACACGCGGAGAAATCTACACGCATTAGACGCACGAAAGGTTCTAGAGACACGCACAGTACATATACAGGTTAAAAACGAGAAACCAAGAGATAAAGATGAATTGGCGGGGGACTATATCGAAGGGGCGCATATCGTCTAGATAAAAAAGAATGCAGAAAGCGTGCGTGTATGTGCGTATACATACATGGGAGAGGCTTGCACACGCGCGATTGCGCCGCATACACACGCTTAAACCTTACTGGATAGAGAGACATGTACAGTAGAGACAATATAGCTATGAGCAAATACGTGAATATAGAAAAAGCTAGATATATATATATGTAAAAAGTATGTAAAAAGAGAGATATTAAAACACTATTATATACATGAAAAAATGTATATATAAATACCAATATATATATATATATATACACACACAGAAGATATAAAAAATGTGGTAAAAATATGTAAAGGACTAGTACGTCGAGATACATATACAATACACAAAGATTATACTAATCCGTCAGTATTTATATGTATTTGCGACGGAGACAGGTAGTTAGCGGTACAAGTAATGTAACAAGAGAGTAAAAGCGAATAGGTGAAGTATGTATAAATACACATATATATATAAATATCTATAAATATATATATATATAAAAAGACATAGATAGAAAGAGAAGAAATATATAGAGATATTAAAAAACGGGGATCTCGTTGGCGGTGGATCGTTTAGGGGTGTTGGAGTGGGAGGGAGGATGCGACCGAAGCTGATAAATTTCGTGAGGGTGTATATATCCGGTGGTTTTCATGAGGGCAAAAGAGGGCCAGGAGAATATACATATTACGTGATATCAAAGAGAGATAGAGAATAGAGATAGAGAATAGATATATAATATCATAAATATCTATAATATAATATATATATATATATATATGTAGAAAAGATGGAGTGATATAAAAGAGAGTCAAAAAAACGCGGCTGTAAATCTGTTTCTTAATTTTTTCTTTGTCGGTGGGACGGGGGCGGGGGGCAACGTACCCGATCGTGCTGCAAGCGCGTTGATTACGTCTCTTGTAAAACTCCACTTCGTCCACCGTCCATACGGCGCCTTTCACGTTTTCGACTCGCGTGAAACATTTGTGGAGAGACAGGTTGTGTCGCACTGCGTTCTATACAAAATAATACACAGACTAAATAAGCAACGCAAAAAACGAACGGAAGCCAACTCAATCGCGAGGCCGGCTGTCGATCGGGCCGCGGTTCGACGGCGTACATTATCACAGTGGCCGGCGTGATCATCCTCGACATCGGACACACGACGAGATCGTGATGAGATGATGATGATGCGACCGACAACGCTAAAGAAGACGGGGGTGCTGGAGAGGGTATGCTGGAGATGATCCGTTCCTCTTGGGGGATGGATTGGGGGGGGGGGGATAGATAGATTCAGGGGGTTGTGAGATGGTCCACCTTGGGGGTGCGACTCGACCGATTATTCTTTTCTTTCCCTTCTCTTTTCTGACAAGCTGTTTCGTGTGTTTTGTGGATGGATATGTCCCGCCTCGGACTGCCACCTTCGTGGACCCTGCATGCGAATGCTACGGAAATAGGGAAATCGTCTTCTCGCCCCTTTGATGTCGAGGAACGGAAACAGATGTACGCCATCGCTCAGGAAATATTTGATCACTTTCTCGGTGAATGTCTGATAGTTTTTTTTTTTTTAATGAAATCCTGGATACCGTTAGAATTAAGAATTGTTAGAGTACTGTGTTTCCATCGGCGTAATCAAATATAGCCGAGTTGTAGCGTGAAAGAGGAGCCCCAAGGTGACAGTCCGTGAACAGTCTCGAAAGAGCAACTGAACGAGTCGGTCGAAAGGAGCAAGAAAGCTGAAAGAACTGATCAACTGACGGAGAATAAGAATTAGTACGTCGTGTGAGAGCAGCAAAGGATTACCCGGCGTTGGTCGCGCAATGACAAGGCCGTAAGAGGACATAACGAACCAAAACGATTAATCGAAAGATACACGGTATGTGGCATTCCTTAATCGTTAATGCACAGCTAGTCATCTAAGTCTAGGGGCAACGACAACAATCATACATGCCGCAGGGCCGTACAAAATTCCAAAAGAAGGAGAAGTAACGAAAAATAAAGAAAAAAAAAAATAAAAAAATAAAAATAAAGGTAGACAAAAAAGAAATCAGGAGAAATTGTATGAGATATATCGTTGGCGATGGCGTCTTCCGCCCCGTGGACCGGAAGTGGTGACGTCGACGTCGGGGCACCGGAATCTCCTTCCTGGCCGGCGGGTCCTCTCGGAAACCTGTCTTTTGCTTTCGAAAATATTGTTCAGATACACATAACCATGCGAGGCGAAGCGTCATGGCAAACGTCGATTACTTCCACGCACACTCGCACACACGCAGAACACACGCGCGCACCCATTCTTGCCAACAAAACGGTCCGTGGGATCGCATTACGACTCGATCGTGGCGGATCGTCGCGGGATGATCAACGTAATCGCGGGAAACTCAATTCCCGTCGCAATAAACCGCAACAAGCAGCGACTACGCCGGCAAATAAGGAAAAGAGTCGCTCGAACGAGGCTCTTTTGGATGCACACACGGGATCAACATAGAGTTCAAGCAAACTCTAGGAGGTTCGCAGCTAGTGACCAGCCAGTTCGATAAAAGGTACACTCAAAAATGAAATACTACTTCATGAAACTAACATTTTTCACGAAGCCGACTTGTGGGGCGATTCTGTAAGTCGATGCAAAGTCAATTGGTCCCTCAAGGCAATGAACACCTTATGCAAAATTTGTCTTCGGCGTTTAACACTTGGACGACGGCACCCGGGTCCGTTTTGACAATCGAAAGTTGTGCAATTGGGTGCAATAAGAAGACCGAAGGATCTAGATAAGATACCAATAAAAATATGTTTAAACAAATTGACGAACAATTGTCTGAACGAAATCAAAGATTTCCATCTGTACAAATCATCAAAATCATCCGCCTTCTGAGCGTAAACGTGGTGGGAGAATCGTCCTTGAGCGCCCAATTAATTTCCTTCCAGCTCTATGCGTCTACAGACCGTAACTACTCGGACTCTAGTATAGAACCGAAGCGAACCAAATCTTGAAAGCAGATTCTAGCGGAACCGACAGCCAAGCTCGTGTTCCATTTTAAGCTTCGTTTTGTCAAAAAATGAGTAAAAAAAAAACAGACGGTCCTCCGGATCGTGACCTTCCTCTACGAAACAAGGTATCGTGACACGACACATTTACCGCCGAACACGTGAGCGGTACGTACAAATCCGACACGATACGGACAGTCCACGAACGAATCGTAATGCGGCGTAATAATCCACACGTTACCGAGTCTCCCCCGTTTAACCGGGAAAGCAACACAATGATCGTTACCAGCTCGTCTGCTCGGCGCGTCACTTAGCCTGTTAATTCAAATTAATACGTAAGATTATCTGAGATTCTTGAAAGCTCATCCTTTCTAGTTAAACGCATTCAGCTTAATCTGCTCGTAAATGCAAATTGCACGACCAGTCGTTTCGTCTTTGTGGCTCGCAATCAAAAACGTTGCATAACTCGAGCCACGCTGAGTTCATCCATTTAGAGGATGAATTTATACGCGTCCAGACCGCCTAGACAATCGCGACACGCTAAATGGTTTCTTTTACGGTGCCCGTATTGCAATATTTTCGGGACCGTGATCGCGAATCAATCAACGGTCTATTTTACCCAGGAGAGTTCACGCGATTAATATTCTGGCGTCGCGTAAATTATTCTTGGACCCGGCACGTTTCCGGACACGCGCGAATTTCGAAAGAAACCGAGCGACTGAAAATTTCATCGATCCCGCCGCGGTAGCATTCGAAGGGAACGTCAACGGTCGTCCATCTGTGTCCCCTTTTCCTGCGAGAGGATTCTCGCCTGCGACGCTGTAAACGCTTAATTGTTAACTGAAGTGCAAGCGATATACCTTCCACGTGGCCGCGTTGCGCCGGAAGTAACAGAACGTGTTCTGGAACCAATTGTAGATCTCGTTCAGCGTCAGTTGCTTCTCCGGAGACTCGATGATCGACTGCGAAACAGAAAACGAAACGAGGATGCACCGTTCAGTCCCTTCGTTCGATCCTTTAACGGAGGATCGTTCCGCGATTTTAAATCGTTCAAATGCCGCGGCATAATTACTCGATCAGGAGAACTTTGTGCGGGTTCACTCACCTGCCGGATCAATGATGCATACGTGAACGGCGGTCTGATGTCTGCGTTCTTGTAAAATTCCCTATTTCGTTGAATCTCTGAAACGTCAACGATCATCGTTTATTCCTTTCCGGGAATCGGGGACGCGGTGCTCTTGCTTTGTCAAGGGTTCGTCGCCGCCATCTCTTTCGCGCGGGGGGAGTTCCGATCGGTCGATTCACGACAAACAAGCACACAACCTCGGGACCAAGTATGACATTTTATTCGAAGAGATGGACGGTCTCGACTCAAAGTGAGAAAGGACCAAATCGATTTTTATATGAATTTCTACGCGGTTTCATTGAGCGAGCGCGAAAGCTTTGGTGGATCGAGATTATTTCCCGGGAACAATTGACAATCTTCTCGAAGTACTATACAGGGTGTCCCAAAGATGTTGTACTTGTTGTAAGGGGGAGGTTACTGTGGTCGTTTGAAGTAACTTTTTCCTTTGCGCAAATGGTCTCCGAGGCTTTGTGTAGGAGTTATTAACGAAAAACATGGACCAATCAGAGCGCGGTTACAGCGGAGGGATTGGTCCGTGTTTTTCGTTAATAACTCCTTAACGAAGCCGCGGAGAAGATTTTCGCAAAGGAAAAAGTTATTTCAAATGGCTCCAGGAACATCCCCTTTCCAGGAAGTACAACATTTTTGGGACACGCTGTATGTTCTTTAGATTTCTTAACACTATCTACCCGGAAGCCTATCAGTAGACTTTTCAATAATCGTGCGGTGCCAAGAGGAGGCGTAAAAATCTTTTACATAATAATACCAAACGATTAGATTACGCTACCGGTGGTGACTTGTTCGTTGAAGTTGTTATTACCGTTGAAGGTTCTAATACCACTAGGTTTACGGGACCCGTCAACATGAAGGGTTCTAATATTTTTAATTTACGATTATTGAGATTGCGAAGATCCATCTACGTGGAATTATTCAACAAATTTATTTCGTTAGGTATATATTATTTAAAATATGGCTAAAAACTTGGATGGACACATTCTTTTTAGTTTTATAAAGTAATGTAAAATTCTCGTTTTTAGTGTTCCGTAAACCTAGTATTAAAAAGTCCTCGGCCGTGGATCGTGGACTACCAAAAATTATGAAATAATCGCCGGTAGATGATGCGTTAAGAAATCTTTACACATTCTTACATATTCTTGTTCTAATATTTGTATCTAATGCATCTCCAATTCTCCGTTTTAGAGGGACTCGCTTGCAAAAATGAACCAAACCTTTCGCACTCGGCGATTCAACGAAGATATGTATCTGTTCTAGAGAAGTGAACATGTCGTCGTCGTCGTCGTCGTCGTCGGAGGGACCGGTCTTTGTTCGCATGCTCAAAAAATAAATACGGTTGTATTCTTAAAACTAGATCAAAGGGAAAGCGAAAAGCGATCGACGGTATCCGGGGATGGGAAGCGAATACTTCGTTCATCGTTAGACCGATCGGTCGACGAGAAGTATCCGTGTTTAGGCGAGTTAGATCTACGAGTGGGAAGGGTGAAGAAGGGTTCTCGAGCATGCAAGGGTGCACCCTTCAAGAAAATCCTTAAAGCCACCAAAGGAGCGTGGAAAGAAGGTTGACAGTACCTTGTTGGACGTCAAGGCCAGCACGCTCCAGCATGTAGGGCAGCCCTACACGGTGGGGAGGGCGGGCAGCACAAGAAATAAGGAAACAATAGAAGCATCGGTAAGAAAGAGGTCGAGCTGACGGTCACACGTTATAGAATCGAACAGTTTCTTTTCGTCTCCGTATCGTTTTCATTTCTTTTCATTTTTTTTCTTCCACGCGGTTGCCTGTATAACTGTTTCTCTTTTCTTTTCTTGCACCTTTTACTCTCTCTACCCTAATCACCGTCCCTACGAGTCGCCAACAAGGTGTCGAACACAGATAGCACACACGTGAGATCGTTATCGTGAATAAATCTGTGCGTGTGATAGAGTTTACGATAGGAAAAGGCACGAGATCAAGAGAGAGGACCGTAAAGAGCCATTTGCTACAGGATTTTCTTTTCGTCGGGGTGCGTTTCGCCAGAGCGAGCCGGGAAATGCTTTCTTTCCATACGAGTGCAATGTTCTATGTCTCATAAATTCACCTGTTGTGTGATCAGTGAAATTATGTGTTACCGTTAACGCAGAGGTTTCGCCAAGCATTTCACGGATCGCGCATCTCCCCGACAGAATTTTTGGTTTAATCGTTACCTTCGTTAACATCTATTCCAGATCTATCGACGGCTACTCTGCGCCTTACAGTGCCCTCGTCATACAGTCCTACGAATAGTATTCAATTTCTAAATTGTCTTTCGTTTCACCTTCTTCGCGGCGACGTTAATCCAGCCTTTCTTTTCGTTCGAGCAATCCAATCAAATTTCGTTCGATACGCGGGAAAATGGCGTCGCGTGGTACGACAAAACTAAAACCGTCCGATCAAATTGTACGAATCTACGATCTTTAAATTTCGATCTGTAAACTTATAATCGTACAATATCACTGTAAGGGGATATTCCGATCCAGAGCTGTCGATTTTAGACAATTTCTGAGATCAGAAATGGTTAGTTTGTTACAGGTTGACCTGCGACTCAAAATTTCATATACTTCTTTGGCTATATTTCAGAGTAACACACTTTTCATGCAATTATCTTTATTATTTAAATTGTATGATCACAGCTGCGTACAGCGAAAAATCGCTAGGACTAAAACTTTTTCATAAAAAAAAACAGTCGCCGATATCGACATAATTTTAGTTCACCAGATAAAGGGATTTCTACCGTCTATGTATGTAAAATTTGAAGAGGATTGATCGAATCAACATAACATGGCAGCCATCGAAAGTGATAAGCTATTGAAATCGTAGGTATAAGTATTTCGAGTAACAATGAAGACAATGAAAATTACAATGTGTTCTCCTGAAATACAGCCAGACAAGTATACAAAACTGCGAAACATTTGACCAATAATAACCTAACCGTTTTTGATCTCGTAAATTGTCTAGAATCGGCGTCTCTGTATGGAAATAGCCCCCCAAACTTCTGCTCAATTGTAGATCGTTGGTCGCAAGGTGGAGCCATTTCCCCTAGCGCAGGTAAAACGTAAGATCCTTCGCGCAACGAGCAGAGATCGTTTAATCGACAAAGTATGCGAATCCCGAATAATCCTGATCTCCGGAGGACTCTAGCCGGAAAGACGAGTCGGAGAGCGAGTCGAAAGGACAAGTGTCGAGTCTTACCTCCTGCCATCGAGACCGCGGATTTGTCACTGATTCGCCGCCTGATGGGTCCCGTAATGCTGGGCAGGGTCGGCATCGTGGGCATGCTACCAGGCATGTTCGGCAGCGGCGGCATTCCGGACATGTTCGACATATTGGGAATGGGCGGCATCGGCGCGCCGGCAGGTGGTGGCAGTTGCCCACCTGCCGGCGACCTCACCGCCGAAACCAACGCTGACATCGACACCGAGGACACTTGGGAGACGTTGAAGTTCGGCGGCGGCTGGCTCATCAGCGCCGTCGACAGATTCAGCTTTGGTACACTCGAGCCGGCCTGAAAAATACAGATCTTACTCGGACCGCCCGCGAACCTGACGACTATACTGCGGAACTTTATGCTAGTTCGCGGTTTTAACGACTGATCGATAAAAACTGCCATCAGGCTTGCATTTGCAATGTCCGATTTTAGAATGTCACGAAGCCTTTTGATCTAGAAACACAGGTTTTCTAGGTGTACAGGTTTTCTACAGGTTTATTATATACAATTTTACGGCACAAAGTTGATCTTATCTGCAGTTTTTATTTGGATATATAATTTTAGATATTATTACACGAAAGGTGCCTCAATTCATGTCTTTACCCGGCAAAGGACGCGTTTGGTTCGAACAAATTTTGTTGGATTTGATCGAGGGGCGGCCTCAGGTTCTGCAGTCTAGTCGCCGCGTTTCTAAAATATTTCTGTGTTAGGTTCTTAACTCTAGTGGCTGAAGGTCTTTATGTGCATGGAGTTTCGTCTCAGCCAAGAGATCTCGAGTATTTCCAGCTTGTGATTCGACGAAAAATAAGGAGAGCTTCTCGAGTTGATTAAAATTAATGTACGAGAAGCACTAGGGTGTATTCCGTGTCCATTGTTTCGCTCGCAGTCTCCCGTCAATTGTCTCGCGGTTTTCATCGGGAATCCCGCTCACAAGCGACTACAACGCGGCTACGCTTCCATTAATGAGTCTAATACGTTACCATTTAAATATTTATACGGTTACCATCGAATATTTCAGCGGACGGATCTCAATATCAGAGATGATCCGACCTCCGCGGCCGGCGCTCCTCCCTTTCGCGTTAAAATAATTAAGTCGGCCAAGGGAGCAGAGCCAAGCGAGAGTAAAAGAGAGAGAGAGAGAGAGAGAGCGAGATAGAGATAGATAGAACAGCGACCACAGAGGGCTAATGCGATATTGGTATTCTCCGACTGCCGGACTTGTTAGAGGTTTTAATTAAGGCGATATAAAATCAACGAGGACCCGATGAATTATTAATGCGAATTTTATGTATAAATTAGCGGAGCGACTCGGCGGCGCGTTAAAACTGAAACTGGCGTTGTTGTTAGCCGCGGGGAGACTCGTAAAATTTTCCCCGAGTCGCGCCCGTGGAAATCCGGCTTTACGACTCGACCGCATTCCTCGCACTAGAAGAGTTTACACCGCGACAGGATCGTTAGGATCGTTTTTCCGGATCCTGGAAGTCGTACCGAGCGAGGCCATTCGACTACCGCGAGCTGTCACCGTACGATTATTACTCCCATAAGTCGCCTGACATATTGGGTGGACCGAGTAACTTCCGGTCGAGCAACTTTCCACCAGGGGGAGCTGTTTCATCGTCATTCTTTGCTCAGTCGGCTTGTACCGATGGGACTTGCAGTGTTAATCGTTCAAGGTTGCTTGCCCCACTCTTACTGGATGTAGAGAGCAGCGCTAAAGATTAGAGGATCGGTTCATCAACAGGCTTGAACGATTAGACTGGTTGACATAATTCAATCGTTTTGCTTCAAGTTGAAAACGTGCCCTCATCTTAACACATCTTGCGCGGGCACTTTGCCGCCAAAGTCTTACCGTGTTGCATTCATTCTTGCAACGCACGTTTTGTATTTTTGCAACGCAAAAATTATTGTAAAAACGTCTCAAAAACCCATCGATAACAATAATCCATCAATAACCCGTGAAAAACGACTTTAGTCGCTTCCCGCGCAAGATGTGTTGAGAATTGCCAGAAAAAATTGAGGGCGTTGAAAAAAAGCGACTATCCGAATCGTGTTTAGCCAGAATCAGCTTAATATTGGCTCGTTCTACAATTCATCCAAGACCTGTTAATCATTCAAGGTTATTTCCCTTCCTCCTGTTCCATGTAAACTATATTGAGGTTAACAAATGTTAAAACTGTAGGGCTCGAACGACTACTTCACTCGATTCCGAATGGATAATGGAGACTCACCGACGACTCGGACGACTTTGGTGGTTCCGGGGATGCCATTTGCTTCGCCACGTGCAGGTGGTGCATCATGGCGGTGAGCCGGTCCCGTTCCTTCTGCAACTGTATCTCCAGCTGGGAGACGACTTGCATCTGAACCCTGGCCTGCGCCGTCGATCGGTCGTCCAGCGTGTGCTCGGTGTTCAAGTGCCTGGAAGATCGTTTACGTCACTCTACCACCGAAAGGAGTCCCCGAAAAAGAAAAAAAGAAAAAAGAAATCACGGCAGCCCCGTATCAAGGAAATCCTTCCTCCCTCTGATGAAATTATGTCCCGAACATTTCCCGGACGTTTATCGTGGAATCAAAGCTGCACGACGTTAACGTCGGAGCTCTCCGCGGATCTCACCCTCGCTCGGGGACACCGAAAAAAGAATTGGGTTTGGGGATGACAACAAGATTCGGTATTTAAGAATTTCCGTAATCCTTCTTCGTCGGGACGGACCTCTGTTCCCTGTATCGCCGGGGACGGAAGAGAGGGTGAAGAAAGCGACTGCGGGGGTGGAGGAGGCTGGTTAAGACCAAGAATGCGGGAACGTCTAGGGAAAGCGGGGACGGAGGCTTGGGGGAAGGGGATTAGGGCCGAGAGGCATAACGATGCGGTCGAATGTCGTGAATATTAATGAGACAAAGGTAATTAGCGTTCTCCTTTTTTTCTCTCGTTCCTTTTTTAAGTAACGGCTTGTTTGAGGGAGTTTGCGACGGCAAGCTGCGTGATTACTAGGGATTGCCGAGGGGGCCCAAGGAAGGGGGGGTGGGTGGGGGGTGGAGGCAAGCCGCTGGCTCGAAACTGATGGAAAAGGTGCCGGATGTCAATGAGATACGCTGACTCCAGCGATTTTTCTACACCTCTTTCGCCAACCGCCCCCTCCCCCCCAACCACCGTACCCGCGATGCCTTCTAACTCATTCCAACGAACGAAATTGCCGACTTTATATTTCCCGCTTCGCCTCGTTCCCAGACGCCAAGAATTCCCCATCCATCTGCGACGGATTTACCTACATTTTCGCTAGTCCGTCTCCGGAGAACGGATTTCTCGCGGGGCTGTAGACGAGAAGCTAGTCTTTGTCATACAGTGATTTCTCTATATACGTCGCCAAGGCCTGGATGATAAACGTCGCGGAATTATCCCCATTACCGCGGGGTATACCCCGTGAGAGGCCGCGAAGCTCGAGAGGCCTCGGACGTCGAGGAATGTAAACATAACACGGCTAGGTTATGTCTCCGGGACCATACATGACGCTAGCATGATATTTGTTGTTGACATATATCGAGAATTCACTGTAGTTCGTTTTCGGATTGGCTGTCCACGCGCAGCGCGCCAGAATCGCAATTATGGGAGTGTTTCAAACTAAAGAAGACTCATGGACATATCTTCGCAAGCAAATAGTTGGTACTGAAGTACTCTACGCGTTAGTTTTAGCCAATTTCACGAACATTTTTTAATCAATTCCAACTACTTTATAGAGACGGCCCCACGTGCCGAGCTCCGCGATCATTCCGTGTGAAAATTACGGGAGTATTAGGCTTACTTAAGGAATGCTTGATAGTCTTCACAGATTACTTCACAGCCCGGCCACTTGCAGACCCCATGACCGTAGAGGGGGTGAGTCTTGTCGTTCGAGGAAACGTCCAACGGTTTCTCGTCCAGCGGTGTGGTGCCGTTCATCTCCGACCGGCGGCTCGACACTGTCGAATTCAGAAATCCTGCGATAGTCCGAAAACGTGCGACGCATTCGCATGGTAAGAAACGAATGATACGAAGAAACAAGAGCCGCGGCACAAACAGGAAACGGAAATCAACGCGAAACGAATACTCTAGCGCCGGAACGGCTAAGAAGAAATCTTTAGGCTTTACCGTTCATTCCGCTCCCGGGCTTCGAAACGTTGGAATTCTGGTGGGATTCCGGGACTTCCGGTGGTTCTGTCTTCCATATCGGCAGACCCTCGCCCGCTTGCAGACCTGTTTGGAATTTTCAGCAGAGTCAGTCACTGACGCGCGTTCCTCGCAAAAATACTTAAGTGCCAAAACTCCGTGGATTCGCGATAAGGTAGAGTGACCACGATACCGACAAAAATAAGCGAAAAATGGTTTTACGTGCCTCAACTTTTCGTCTTTGTATGGGAATATTTTTCGCTGGGAAAGTGCTCATTCGAAAGAGGGAGGTTCAATCTATGTGCTGACGAGATTATGCAGATATTTGGTAATATAAGAGTTAGAAGTAGGCCAAAAATTGACGATGTGCATGCCGTGGAATCCAAGCATTTTTATGCCATTGGATGAGTTTTCTAAATGAAATCGAGAGTAGCGCGCGCTAGAAAATATCTCCAGCTACAAATTGAGCTATATTTTGTCTCGATTTTCTGCGAAATAAACCCAAAAACTTGAAGCACGTTTCTGGCGTCAGAATTCATAATATCGATAATACAGAGCAAAAAATGTGACAAGTTTTTGTCACAGCCTTAAGATCCATCGGATTAAGACCAAGACGGATCTTAAATTAGTAGCTGAAGGCTGTGGACGGAAATTATACAGCAGTTACCGACCTGCTGACTCTGCAAAAGTCACGTGACTACCCTTGGCTCTTAAATCAAACTGGAGAACAACATTTCTATTAACCCTTTTGCCACATTCCCGTGCTCGTACCAGCACGGAAGTGAGGCATACCGCAAACACAATAACGCGTTGAACGACACATTACAGATAAGGAAGACTCGTTGGTAATCGCTTCATTGACTGCAGCAAGATTATTGTTCCAGGCTGAATGATCATCAGACCTGCTATAGAGTAACACTATTTTTCTGGCCGTTCTGCCAGAATAAAATTATCATCCTGATAAACGTACTAAAAGAAAATCGTCCTGCAAGTAAATTGGACGTAGGACCACAAAGAGGTACAAAATAGAATACAAATTTGGGAAGGTTAAAAATCTATAGACAAGATAGATAAAAATACTACAGTCTAGCAGACTGGGGTTCAGAATCGACGGAAACAAAAATATCAGTTTTTACAAAAAAAAAGCGCCTCTCTGGGAACGTTTAACGGTTCTCGTTGCAGGGCAGGCACTTTACAGAGAATTGCGCCCGGCATTCAGGACTTTGTTTCTCGGGGAGAAGTGCACGTTGACGCAGGCGAAAAAGGTAAACGAGGCAACGAGAAGAGGAATCAAGAGGCGAGGCCAGCGCGTTAAAGGGTGGAGGAGCAGGGAAACGATGGGCAAGTTTGTTTCACGCGTGAGTTTTTGAATTCGAAGTACTCGAGGCGCGTGAGTCCCCGTCGCTGCTCCAGCCTCTGCCCTATTATTCCACCCTTTCTCCTCTCACTTTCCCTCTCTCTCTCTCTCTCTCTCTCTCTCTTTCTCTCTTTCCGCGTGCCGCCGTGCCGCGTCAGAAAGAAAAACATCGCCGGGACGAGATCCGACGCAAACCGAAACACTTCCACGTGGAAACTTTCGCCCAGGGTGAAGTGGAAAATGAGAAAGTGCGGGGGTGGAGAGCGATGGGGAAGAAAGGGAAGACTCGTGCCACGAAAATGGGCGCGTTAGACAGAGGCTCTCGTGCCACGGATCAAGGGCTCTACGCCGACGCCAGTTTATTTTACCGCAAACTACTTAAAACCGCTTCAATTTAGCCCGCTTCGTTTTTAAGCACTTCGAGAACCATTGCGTATAAACTACAAATTTATTTTACAAAAACAGTTAACCATTTACTGTCGGAGCATTCGACTCAAGTTCAACCCTTTCATTTAAATAAATCTCCTTAACCCTCTGAAGACGAATGTATAATTTAATTATCTACATGTACTAGAATCTGTTTCTCTGAGGAAAACAATTTGTGTGCTGTAAAAAATCCTTGTCCCCGAAATGTTCATAATTGGGCGACTTTTTATCGACTAGAGTTGGCTGTTGTATTCCAACAATTTCTGTTAATCGATCCGTAAAAGTGTACGTCGACGTTGAAGCCAGGCGTGGCCAGGCGTTAATTATTGAATACCTGAAGAAGGGTTGTGTCCCTGCAGACCCAGGCCCTGTTGAAGGAGATACTGGCTCTGCGTGATCTGCAGTTGCTGTATCAGACGTTGCTGATGCAGTGCCAGTTGCTGGAGAGGTGCGGAGGCCTTCTTCTTGTCGGCGGTTTGCAGAAGATGCGTCTGCTGAATCACATTCAGCTGCAACTGTTCCTGTAGTTGCTGTATCGTCTGTTCCAGTTTCTTCCTGCCCAGCTCCGCTAAGTGTTGATGCTGCAAAATCAACCGCGTTTCCGCCTAAACTTTTGGAAGCATTGTTTGAAGACGAACGGCGTCAAATTCGTACAACGAAGGGAAGAAAGACAGAGAGGGATGAAGTTGCATCTTGCCGGTTAAATCACGCAGACAGATCATTCCGAAAGGGGGGGGGGATGAGACAGAGGGCAGTTGATGGGTACCCCGAAGACAAACAACGAGACACAACGGCCTGATGGCGATGCTTAATTGCTTACTTCGTCCCGGTGCAACCCCACCATGAATTCTTCCCGTCTCGGAGCCTCGAGGATATTTTAAAACAAACCCCGAGATAGAACCTCTCCCCCTTTTATCATATTGCACTATAAATAAGAACTGCCGCGATTAATGAGGCGGAACCGCGACGTTAATGAGAAATTGTTGCCGCCGTCGGGTCGCCCGGAGTTATAAAAGTTAACAAAGTTGCGACGTGGAATTCCAGGAAAACAATACTTGGTAAATAGAAAAAAAAAAGAAGAAAAAAATAACAGAACGTTAGATTCTCGGTAATTGTGATCGTCTTTCGCGCGAGCCGGCGATAATTTCCTCGAGTGGACTGTTTCAATTTGCAGAGCAAAGGAGATCCGGTCAGGCCACGCCGCTAAATAAATATTTGACGCCTCCTATCGATGCTATCGAGCCTGTGTGCGAACCGACGATGCGTATTTGCGTTAAGATGTCCTTTGTGCTGTTTACGGGTAACATATTCCTGGTAAGAATACATTCGTGCAGGGGACTCGGATGTTCAAATGGAAAGATTCCTCTCCTTGCCGCGATGAACGCTTGAAAATAATCTTCAAACGACCATGAAAGCCTACGCACAGCAACAATATCTCGAGGTCCTGACAAAGGAATGTCCAACCAATTGTTTGTTCAGTAAACAGATACCGGAACAGAAACTCGTGGGTCCTTTTTAGTAAAACACCGAGAAAATTAAAAAATATTTGAACTCCTTAACATTCTTGTTGGCAAAGCGGAAGGAGAGCGTTGCAAACGTTTTCCAAAGTGTCTCTCGGAAAAGATGCTCCAGTGTTTGCCCTCTTCCGGCGCATGATGGGAAGAATGTAGCCCGCCGAACAGGCGCTTTTTATAATTAAAATTATCAACGGTCAAGGGACGACGATGGAACGCTGTTTACACGGGCAAGTGTTTGAGAGATGTTTAACTGTGCAATGATGCAATGCTTGCTCGATAAAAAGGACAAACTTCGCTAATGTAGTTTGAAGAACCGGGTACAATACGGTCGCAGGATGGAACCAGAAACCCGAGATTCCGTCCGATGTCGTTGCTTTCACAATGAGACAGATGAATGGAAATACTTACGTCTTTTAGGGACGAGTAGTAGCCGAATCGCTCTTGGTTCGACGCGTGCTCCGACGAGTCCTGTAACAATAGCAGAAACTCGATGTTAGTCGATATACAACTCCTTCGAGACTTTCCATTTGTGCAACCTCGCTGGCAAACAGAAAATTTGAAGTCCCAGCATTTAGTGCTGAACATACACAATAAAATAGATAGAAATAAAATAGAAATACTGAGAGTCTCCCAATTAATTTGGATCACACTAGAAGATTATTCTCTCCGGGTGTCCCTCCACGAGGAGAAAGTGCAAAGAATGAAATTTCTAAAGCCAAGCAAAAAAGAAACGTTACCTGATGGTGTTGTTGCTGCTGCTGTTGCAGGTACAGCGTGTGCTGCTGCATGAAGGACTGCAGTTGGGTGGGGCTGAGGATGTGTTGCTGTAGGAGCTGCTGCATCTGATGGATGCCGCTCACCGGGCTGAGCATCATCTGCGAGGGGTTCTGAGAGGGTGGTGCCCCTGGCGGTCCCCCAGGTGGAGGACCCTGCGAAGGATTCGGTGGCGAACCCCTCTGCGGGGCCTGCGGACTCTGATGGGGACTCGGTTGGGGACCAGGCGCCCCAGAACTCGGCTGTTGCGATTGTTGCGTGATGATAGGCTGCTTTTGCTGGGTCATGGGTGCTGTTGTCACTGCGTGCCCAGCGGGACTGAGCTTCCCATTGCTTTGGTACTCGATCGTGAGCTCTTGTTGCTGCTGCTGCTGCTGCTGCTGTTGCTGTTGATCCGACAAGTTGCCACCTATCTCGTTCGGCCTCGCGTTCTCACGGCTACGAACCGACAGTCGGTCCCTTTCCCGATTCTCGCGATCCCTCGACGAGGGAACACTGTCCCGAGGTTGTTGTTGCTGCTGCTTCAAGGCTGCAAACAGCGAAGTTGCCTGCAATACGAAAATGGAGATCGAGAGCTCGGTCAAAGTCGGTTGCGAGCTGTTTCAGGTGATTGGGGATATTAAATGGAACGGCGGAGCTCTATGAACCCGAGAATTGAAAGAAGAGAGCCGGCTTGGTTAGTGAACAGAGTGGAGCTCGAGTGTGGTTTCGGCGTGCATGGAGGTTGATCTCTTAGGCCTTTTGTCAACGGATGTGTATTTAAACACCTTCGCCTAGTGGTCACTCGAAAGTGTTCGGAAAACAAAGATGCATTTACGATCGCGAACAGTCCTCCATTGATTTACATGTTGGTTGCGACACTGAAGCGCACAGCAAACGCGAACAGAACGCCGTAACTCTTGCCTCGATAGTTTGTAACAAAATTTAAAGGAGGATCTTCTCCTTGAGCGCCTCGCTTCGTTCGGGAAAAAACGTGGGGAGGCAAGGGGTTGTACGGGGTGTGCGAAAATCGATTAAAACCGAAACTCCGGCCCCACTTAGTAGGAGATAAAGGAGTTTCTGTTTTGGCGACCGCGGCACCGCTTGTACGAAGTCAAAACGCGAGATAACAAGGGGTCCGACGCGAAACCGAGTACCACGACGGGCGGGAACGAGGGCAGAAGGCGGGCGAGAGACCGAAAAGAGGGAAGAAGAGGCCTCCGGCGGAATATTCATGATATAAATGCCGTGTAATGTGCTCGCGTTAAACTTCCAGCGTATTTTGAGCAATATTGATCTTATCTAATGGTATTCGAGCCCGAGACGACTCGTTATCCTCCGTCATCATTGGGACTAGCTCCACCAACCGGAGGAGAACGAAAAGAGGAGAGAGAGAGAGAGAGAGAACTCTCTTCGCTGTTGTCTGAATGACGTCGGCTCGAGTCTCCGCCTTTGTTGTTTACGCAGCGGGATTTGTTTTATTAAGTTCTATCATCAAGTAGATTGCTGAGCGCAAAGCCGGAACCGTGTAACCCGTTCTCTCTTCCGCGCTGTCTTTCAGCGCCTCGAGACGGAAGAAGTTTCCCCTCGACTCGGAAACTATTGAAACCGTTCTCGATTTTTGCCCTCCGGTTTACTTTGCGCTGCTGCCGCTGCTTTGATCCTTTGTCCTTATTAATGGGAACAGTCCCTTCGCTCGAAAGAATATCCAGTTGTTTCCAATGCCGGAGCTTCGCGAAATCGTTCAGACCGTTTGCATGTGAAATGTTTCAATTGGCGAACATTCGCGACGTTTCTGTCTTGCTCCCAACAGAGAAAAACGAATTTTTCTCCTTAGAATTATTAAAGGAACAATCAAATTTTTACTCGGTTCCTTAATTTTGCATAAAGATCCGCAGTCTAGTTATAACGAGAGCTGGATTCTCGGACGAAACAATAAATAACTTTAAGACAAGGCTGTCTACTGTCTTCACAGCTCTCTCTGCTTGTCCAATATTAATAGAAAAATCGTGATAAATTTATGCCGTGACCAGAGAGAGTTTCTCTTAGAGAAATAATGTAGACGATGCACCGCGTTTTATCTCTTGGCAAGCGTGAAGTCTCGAACGATTTCCACGGAACATGGTGTAACCGAGGTCCGATTTACTCGGTCAGAAAAATTCGCCGACGGAACAGTGCTATTGTACAGAGGCAAGGAGAATCTCTTGGCGTCGTCGAAACGATTCCAGGTCTCAGCCGTCGGGACGGTGTTTGCAGAAACGGCGTTGTTTGTAAACTGCCCGGGACCAGTTTCGGATTCTTCGAAACGTGCTGTCGTCGAAGGCTGCTTAGAATGCCCGTTTCATGATGGCGCTTCTTCGAGGCGTCGAGGAGGGCGACAATTTCCAGCGAAGCGTACGGGACGCGCGGTGAATCTTCAAAAACCGCGTCGCGAGCGATGGAAGGTCGCCGACGACAACGACGTCCTGGACCACACGCGCGGATTCGTCGAACCGCGAGAGACAATCTCTCTCTCTCTCTCTCTCTCTCTCCCCCTCTCTCACTCGTCAGAGATAAATTTAAAACCCGCGTCCCCGCCCTCGTCCCGCTCCGAAACGAAAGCGATTGTTTCTGCCGAGCGTGAAAACCCCGCGTGTGTCTCCTCTTCTTTCGGCGAGCGGAGCGCCGCGAGCCTTATGCTAATCTTATTTGTGTACGATTACGTATGTTTATAACATGCAAAGAAAGTCCCCGCGGTCGAGCCGTTATCAGTGTTTAGTCAGGAGGAGAGCGTGGCGTTTCGTCTTGGGAGTTCCAAGCCCGAAGTGAAAAACGCACCGTATAAAAACAGAACGCGACTCGCTGGAACGGTCCCGTCGGGAAACGTATCGGTTCCTTTTGTTCTCCGTTCGAGTGTTCGCACATCTTTCTCCGAAAAATGATTTGCCTCTGGCTCAACCCTGTCTGACCATTTCCTGCGACCACACTTTTGGTACAGTGATTTCTCTATATATGTCGCCAAGGTCTGGACGATAAACGTCGCGGAATTATTCCCACTGCCGCGGGGTATACACAACACGGCTTATATACATAACACGGCTCGGGTATGTATCCTGGACGATACACGACACTGGCAAGACCCGTGCTGTTGACATATATCGAGAATACACTGTACTTTCCTCTACGCTTTATCGGATTTTCACGCTTGAACTAACAACTTTGTTTAAGCCCAGCTCCTGTATCAAGCTCATATTTGCCATTCGAGAGATCGGTCCTCCACACGTTTCCGGAAGCTTCTCCTATTGTTTTTCAATCTTGGTTAATTATTTCCTGCGACACTCCACATTTCTGTTGCCTCTATTGTAGATTTGTAGGCTTGGGGGGAAGAGCTGATTTGGGTGTTGAGAGGTGAATCGAGAATGTGATAATTTTCGGCTAATTCCGCCGACGTATGGAGAATTGAAGACGCCGATGCCGTCGGAAACGGCACCGAGAGCTTCCGGCTCGGGAAGGAGTTCGTCAAGGGTCCCGGTCCGCCTTGGGGAAAAAAAAACAATAAGGTGGGTTTCCGAAGGGACCGTTTGCTCAGCGAAATTAATGGAAAGCAACGATCGGCAAGGAGTTTTAATCCACTTTAGCCAGACAAGCCGGCACACCCGGCTAGATCGCGATCCTTTAATTCGCTAATTAATACCGAGAGTCCGTCTCCGGTGAATTCTCTCTCTCTCTCTCTCTCTCTCTCTCTCTTGTCCTCCCACCGGGTGCGCCCTTCCGTGTGTCTCGTTGCCTCCGTTTCGACGACGGAAGAAACGAAGAATCTTGAACGTCCAAAGCCGGCCGTGTCACCCGAAAGGGGTGGAAAATCGCGGAACCTCGAGGGCGGGTTCAGTTCCCTGGTCGGCGAACGACGAATGAAGCCTCGACGTGTGTACACGACCGGGGCCAAAGGAAAAAAATATAAGGGCCACGGAAGAATGAAAGTATAAGAGCCGACGGTGAAGGGCCATCGACTACAGATAAGAGGGACTCCTAAGACTCTTTTAAGAAAAGGTTAAATAAAGGTTGGGGAGCCGCGCTTGTTGTTGGCTGTTCAGATTCCTTCGACCCCTTTCCTCCCCGCCCCTTCGGAACCCCGTAACGCCACTTATTTGAATCCCGAAGGCTCCTTCGAGTTTTCAGCCCCGGCTGTCGTCGTCTACGTCGTCGTCCCCGTGCCTCCACGTCGCCACCGAGCCTTCATATCTTTTATATATTAGAATTTTCACCAAACCAGCCCGCCCTCTAACCCCCCTCTCTAGCCTACCAGCTTGCCACGGTGCCTCCGCTCGTTCTGTTTACTGTTTGGATTTATTCCAAACGCCCTCCCACCCCCTCCCCGCCGATCACCGAGCCTGTCTTCGCAAACCTACGAACCCCGAAACTACCTCCCGGCTGTATATGAGTTCTCTCCTCGGTCTCGTCTTTATATTTTCGGTCTTACCCCCTCCGCACGCCCCCTATTTCGCTTGATTGACCGGCAAAGTGACAAACCGGTTGCTATTCATTGGCAATGAGAACACGTGGCTGTCTTGAGAAGCATAGTAAGCTTTGACGACAGGTTTCATACATGAAATGGTGACACTTAACACTAAACCTTAAAAGAGCCTTAAAAGTAACTAATACGTGTGTTGTCTTATAAAAACGACGAGATTGAATTTATTTGAATTTTGTGCGGTTCGTATTGTAATATATGCTCTTCTAAATATATTTATTCAATCACTTCCCACGAAAGCATTTTTACAATTTCAGTGATTGTAAAATAAAAAATCTGGAACCGTCATTTTGACCGGCAGTGGTAGGTTTAGCGTTAATCGGTAATATTGGCCATTCGTTTTGTTTTGCCAGAAGACAATCCTTCCTACTGTTTCACAGGAATGAATAATTTCTTGTACTATTTTTACCTGCGTTACGTTCTTGCAATTTCTTGCTTTGCACGTTGTGCATCGTCTTTTGAGAAGTCGATTCCGTTTCCAGGAAATGGCAATCTTCCTCATAAACTTACAAGTACCGCGGAAATTATAATTCTTGTTTGTATCATTTAGGTACTAATTGAGAAACTTGTTCTGACAACTGCAATGTTAACAGGTCCAGCTGCAACGGGCAGTCCCTCCTTAGAAAAATGACTGATACCTTGATTCATCGACCACACGATTCGACGTGTAAATAGGACGAAGATCACATACAGAAACAAGTCGAAAAGAAAGAATAATGTGTTCCTATTTGACGCGCCGTTTTCGAGAAAATTGAATTTGATAATTCAGGGAATACAGTGATTACTCGTTACACGTCGAAAACACGGGTCTAGCCAGGGACATATATCGGCCACGAGAACGTTCTTTGATCCACGCCGAACCTAGAGAAGGACAGCGAAGCTCTATCGGTGCATGGCCCCTCACGGTGTACTCTTCTGGGACTCTTATCGGCTAGGAATTCGGGACATATATAGAGTAACCACTGTACTCGATTCCTGCGTCCGTTCATGGCCGACCGTTTCGACTTCCTGCAAGTACCAGGACACGCGAACCATACAATCAATTCTTTGACCCTATTTCTTGTATTTCTATTGGTGCAGTTCCCTTTCGGTTCGGTGCTTTTCAAGGAAATGTTTAATAATAAATAGAGGCATAAATATTAAGTTGGCATTAATCGGGCTCGGGGATGCGCGCGGCGCTCCGGATGGCCCGGTTGTTTATTTTAATCGGCCGCAGGACGAATCGGGAGTGTCGAGAATAGCCTGCAGGAGCGGGAAATAATTTGCTCGATGACGGGGACCGAGCGGAGAAACTGATCCTCGGGAAAGTTCCCGGTCCGGGATACCGGGGAATTCGATTCCCCGGCGGTTCCGCTCGGAGGCTATGGCGCGCGGCCGAAACCGGCGGGTATATATCGTTAAATTTTAAACTGGTTACGCGCGCGGTCCCCCGAATGTTTATTTAGCGCCGTTTTATATACGCGAACGCGATGCAACAGAACCATGGACACGTCAACCGCGGACACTTGGTCACGAACCAGCGCGAGGTACGGCGAAAAAAAGAGAGAGAGACCGAAAGAGATAGAGAGATAGACAGAGAGAGAGAGAGAGAGGGAGAGAGAGAGAGAGAGAGAAATAGAGACAGAAAGACCAGGTGAAAAAAGTTCGGCCAGGGGAAAAAATTCGGTGATTTGTTCGCTGTCGATCCGTTTATTCCGCAAATCCGAATCGGATTTACCTTCTAGCTTTTCCCGGTGTTCCATATTGAACGTTCCTTTCCGGTCAGTTAGCCGTGATATTTTCATAGCCGCGACATACTGCATACAGGAAATATTCTATTATGCGTGTATTGATTAAAATTCTCGCTGCAATCCCTCGGTCTCTCTGTGCGCGTGGATGTGAGCCGAATGTTCGATTGATTTTTAACGTCGTAATATACGATCGAGCGTCGCTGGCCACTGTGTGTCACGATTAATCGGTCAAATGAAAAAAACGAAGGGGACAGAGACATTTCCCCGGTGAAATACCGTTGGCGAATGGACCGCGGAAGGAACTGGAAACGTTACCGATTTTTCCCTTCATTCAATTGTTATAATCCTACCTTCTCTGTCCCCTAACAAATACACCCGTCTAGATTCATCGCGTGTAACTCTTCGTCAAGCACCTGACAACTCGAACGCATTTATTTATCACTTTCTGGAATATTCACTGAATTTAGCCGTCGACTAGGGTCCACGTTGACCAATACAATAGTTCCACCTACATTCTACTTTCCTAGCTGTTAAATTATCAGCTGTTCTGTGAGAGGATTAACCATGATCTGACGGTAGTAGGCTCGCAAGAATGCCGGGTTATTCCGGGAGAGACGCAACACATATTGTTTTCTGCTTAATAAAAATTTTACTGAAAATAATTGAAAAAATAGGCAGACATAGTACAATTGTTTATTTCAATCTCTTTAATATAACGTAAAATCAGTCAAACGTTTATATTAATATATTAATGTGCTGTTTATACTGTGTTTACGATCTTTTCGTTTATACCTTCTTGTCCCTACTTGTATTCTTTTTCTCTACCACATATTACACAAAGGAAAATACATAGTACATGTTTCATGGAGCCATTTGAGGCATTATAAACAAGAAATCCAATCTACTTTAGGTGTGGTTGAATAATAATCTTCTAAACATTCAATACAATAATTATTAGAATCTACTAGCCAGTCATTTTTCTCAAAAATGAAACATGTCCTTTTCAATTATCTAATTACAGAATAATAAATATAAATTAATTAATTTTAATCAATTAAAATGTAAGATGTTAACAAATAGCGTAGCAAAAAACAAGTCTCAGGTTTGATTTATCGCTTTTTAATTAATCTAAAAAAAAGGTGCTTCATCTTTTATAAAAACGACTGCCTAGTAAATTTACATACGTCAATGGTGCGTTTCTCCCTGAATTGAGGGAGAGACGAACCTATTCAACAACAAGAACCAGTACAAAAAATTTTGTCGAAACACGATAACAAATCGTAAAAGAGAAACCATTGTCACTATTTAAGTCGATACTGATAGTTAAAACCATACCATAAGAAGGTAATAACATGTATACTGACTACCTACAAAAATATTTCATCAGAAGTTTGGAGCACTAAGGAGTTCTTATACTTCTGTTATACGTAAATTATTATTTATTTGATTATACGATTATTTACAAATGTTAAAATGTTATTAATGATAACAGAAAAACAGTTGAGAATCGTCCAGTATTGCCACAATAAAAACTGGTGCATCTCACCCTATGGTGCGTCTCTCCCGGAATTACCGTAAGAATAATTGATATTCTTATGTAACGTGAAAGTAGAGTTTAGTTTGGAATTTGACCTTGTGCGCGCCACAATTTTCATGTTTTCCCGAAAAGAGCATTACACAAGACAATCGAGCGCAGAGGGCTGAAATTCAAAGTCGTTCACCCAGGTGAAATCTCCGTTCGTCTCTCCGCCTCAGCGTCCAGAAATAATGTCTTAATGGCTGTTATTTCATTTCCAGAGAGACACACGGCTTCACACGAGCGAAGACATTTATTGAAAATCGCGCAAGATGTTCTCCTCTCGTCGAAATCGGTAATAATTTATCCGGTCAAAGTGGATGTCGTTCGCAACTAGCGGCCGCAATGCGTCCGTCGGTTCGCAAGCGTCGCGTCGCGGCGGAGGTGTTGAGACATCCGCGAAAAATCGAGCAGCGTGTCGTCGGGCTCGTGTCGACGGGTTTACGAGTCCTCTGATTTGTCATTGGTCGGCCGGAAAGCGAAAACGGAACACTGTCGCAGCCGCAAAACACGAGCCTTCACCGGTGTTTGTCAGGTTCGCTATGCCACACAGAGTCTCGTTTCGTATTCACGCCGTGGGCCAATCAGAGACGCGTCTCTTTACACCCGCCTCGCCTCCTGTTGACGTTTGTCATAATATTTTAATATTAAATCGCGTTACGGGCGCAGCCATGCGTTCGCATAATCAGACGTTGCTCCCTGGTCGCCGTACCGTTTATACATACGACTGGTAAGTCTCTCTCCCAGAGAAAGAGGGGAGAGAGAGAGAGAGGGAGAGAAAGAGAGAAGAGCAACGCGTGCGAGCACACGCTCGAAAGAGAGCCCGGAGAGAGGGGCCGAAGGACGCGCGACACTGCTCGTCACCCCTCGGCGTTCCACGTGAAATGTGGAATACAAATTACTCCGAAAAGTCCCTACCCCTCTTTTCAGGCACTCGTCGACCAAGCGGCAACGCTATGAATTCGGGAATAATTCGGAATTAGGGAAACTACCTCTCTTTGGACGCTGATGAGCGGCCCAAGAAAACGCGACGGGAGTTCCCCGGCTCGTCCACTATCGGCGACTGTTAAGACGTCGTTAACGGCGCTCGGCAGTTCAGACACGTCCGAAGATTTCGACGACTTCCCCCGGTCTGATATTCAGTTAAGAAGACAGGGAGGATCAACCCTTTGCGCGCGAATATCTGAAGAAACCCTTGCTAATAGTCTACGAGACCTCGCCGACGTCGAACAGGCAGGAACACGCAGAAGGCACGGCTACTGCAATCTCTATCAAAAACTTTAGACCTGTTAAAGATCGATGCAGTTCTTGAAAACTGGAAGAGGACGCCTCAAGAAATTCTCCGTGAGAATTACTATTACGCGAAACGTGGCTCAACTCCTTGCGCGCGAATATCAGAAGAGATCGTTGCGAATAGCTCCGGAAGACCTCGCCGACGTCGAACGACAGGAAGCAACCGAAAAGTCTCTGCTAGAGCCAGCTCAATCACTATCAAAACCTGTCGACCCGACGAAGAACGACGCAGTTCGGAAAACTGGACGAATATTCTTGAAGAACGATCTTAGATATCAGCCTCGGGAAATTTTCAATGTGACCGGACGTAATGTCCCGTGACATGTGGCCGGGAGGTTCCCCAATAGAGTTAATAGTCGGAGTATAAAATTTCGGGAGGGGCAGTCACCCCAAATCACCGAGCGACTTCACGTTCGAAAAGGATCCTGCAATATTGAGAGGAATTAACGATTCCGGGAACGTCTGCACTGTGCAGGACGAGCCGGTGGACCGGCTAGGAAGAGGACCATAGAAAAGAGAAAAGGATGGTGAACGGGTCGTGTGGGAGGTAGGGTTAGGTTTCCTGGGACGACTCGCTGGCCAGCTGGATATTTGGAAAATGGCTAGAACCAGGCGGACGGAATGTCTCTGGGTTCCATCGTTAACGGCCTGTGTACATTATAGATGGTCCCGTGATTGGTTCGTCAGCCTCTCAAAAACTCAAACTCCCATCCCCCTAATCGTCCGTCTCTTTTCGCCCGGTGTTGTTACCTGCTCGCTCGTACACGTTTCGCAGGTTCATTTTAGCTAGCCCCGGTCTCTATCCCCGTCCTGGACGGATCCCTCTCTCTCTCTCTCTCTCTCTCTCTCTCTCTCTCTCTCTGTCTATCTCTCCCTCTCTCTTTTCCCTCTGTCTCTGCCGATTGACAATGTACAGAGGCGGCCTTTCATGGGTATCAATTAGTAGGGCTCTCGCTGCTGATGCCCGCACGATCTTCGGCTCTCGTTCGCGTCGTTCCGGATCCCAGGCGTGTCGATTGAAACGCTCGATCGTGTAAACGGAGACTCGACTATTATACCACTGTCGAATTTTCCCGGGGTCCGTGCACACTTCATGGGGTGAGCTGTAGACCCTGAAGTATTTCCTACATCGAATTAGTCCATTGTCCCCTATTCGTCGAAACTTGTCTAGGACTCCGAGCAGCTCCGAAAATAACTGCTTCGAAATTGAATTGTAGTTATAATTTGAAGATTCTTATCGGAACTGTCGCGAAGAACCTAACCGATAGGAAGAACCGATCTGTTTCGATTCCCGTTTGCTCTCTGCACTGCGATTTATTTTGTAGTCTCCGTTGCTCGCCGGTGCACTCTGACATCGCAAACGATTTTTTACCGACTCGTTCGAGCATGCGAAATAGCACGGGAAAATATTTGACGAATTTAAAACCAGAACCAGAACAACAATTTCGTTTTGTACCGTACTACTGATCGAAATTTATTCGTATTTATACTTTCCACACGGGATTTCTAGCGATTCTGTCGATCCAGCTTCGAAAAATTATTTCCTCCGGTATCCAGTGATGCAAGTGCTAAATTTAGGTTCTTCGAGAAAGGATCGTCGGTTTCCGTTTACAAAGCGTGGAACAAGAGGCCTGATACAGCCGTCGCTGATTCCGTCGACGGCAGCCCTTTTTTTGTTCAGCTTCCCCAAACATTTTTAGCGTGTGCGCAAACAATGCTCAACACCGTCGGGAACCTTGCTGAAACGTTTCGGGGCGTGGTGGCAGGTCTAATTGAGTTTGAAACCACCTGCGCGAAGGATCCATCGTCGCGCGAACCGCGGAAAGAATAAGCCCCGGGAAACCGGACGGGGGTGGTGGTAACGAAAGTGGAAACAAAGATTCCCGGCATTATGCAAGGTAAACGTTGCCGGAAGTGTGGCCCTTTCCTCCCTCCCCTCCCCGCCACCCGGTAGGGCATCCGCTGCTGTCTGTATGTACAAGAATTAACGCACAGAGGTGGGAGTGTCGCAGCTGGCCAGCCGAGATACAGAAGGTCGGGGAAGGGGGGTGGTAGATAGGTTGTCCAGGGTGGCCAGAACCCGCGATGGAGAAAGCCGGAGAAAGGGGTGAAGAAGAGGGACGGAAAATTGGGGAGGCCCCGGGAACGAGGAACGGGTAACAGAGGAACCCGGGAATAGAGGGTGCATCGGAGAGAGTAATTTCGGTATTCTGCGGGTTTGCTTACATCCACCGGTTCAGCGATTTTCGGTGTGCGAACGTGGAACCTGCTGTCTCCCCCATCGCGATACAGGAAGCGGCAAGATTTTTTTCGTTTCCTCGTCGTTTGCCACGCTCTATCGAACTGTTCCCCGATTCACGGACACTGAGCAATTATAACCACCACTCTGATTAGAGCAGGGAGGATCGGTGTTTTGTACAACAGTCGCTCTTCCTAGGAATTCTCTTTTCTCTTCACTTATCGCTACGCGCAAAATTGCCAATTGCAAGAGCACATTCTTACTTTAATAATCTTAGCAAGCTGAAAATAATAAATTGGAATTCTTATGTCATTTTATCCTGTCTACTGTTTCAAGTTGCACCTACTTACTTTTGCCCTAAATGCATATAATCGACTTATCAACATCAGTCTCCGAATCGTTGCGCGAATATTGCCGAAATTGTCAAACATTATCTCTGGCCCTTTCAATGCCCTTTCAGAGTACCCTTTGTATGTCGTCCTTGAAAAACACAAAATTGAATGAATTGATATGTCCCACCCACATTATTAAGAAGTACATTGATATCCCTATATATGTCGCCAAGGCCTGGAGGATAACGAAGCTCGAGAGGCATGATCATGTTACTAAATGTCAGAGAGGTATCTAATGTGATCGAGCTGGAGAGCCGTCCTCTAGATGGAAGCACAAGGGTGCAAGGAAGAAGTTTGGAGGGTGAAGTGCGAGTTAATCGAGAAGCCAGCAGCAAGTGGACGTCGCAGCCCTCTACTTAAGACTGGAAGAAACAAAATAAATCGCGGCACTCGAGCCTGTCCAATTTCATGCTCAATCGATGCGATTCCATTATCCCTGGCCTGGTTTCTCGAGCCCCACGGACCCTTCATCCCGCTGATGACAAGCGTCGATAAAACGCGAAATATTTTGCTTCGTCCCCAAAGTTTCAGCGCCCAGCCCCGTTGCCGCGGAGCGCTGGCCGAGGGTTGGGTATTCCGACTTTGTTCCGAAGAGAACGAAATAAAGGATGTATCTGTTTGTCGGGGCCCGGTAATTTCTCTGTTTCTTGACCCCATCTTCGTGCCGGTGGTTGCAAGCTGGTGAGCCACCGGTCGTTAATGAAAATCAAACAACGGAAAAATTACATCCACTCGGTGGCGAACCGGCCGTCCCACTCTTTTCCACCCTTGAGACTTTACAGGAGAACCAACGGGGGTGGAGAACGATGGGGGCGGCGGCGGCGGCGGATGGTTTTGCCTTAGTCAGCTTTTCCTTTTCTCCACTGCATCAGCGCGGACCCGGCAAGGTTTGTACTCGGGTAATCGCGCTATTCTTTCTTCGCGGCTTTCGCTTCTTCTTCGTCTTCCCGCCATTAATCATCTCGCGCGGTCCCGGGGAAAAAATTACGAGGGTTGCTGTTTTCGGCGGCTCTCGATTTCGAATCGCGAGACCCTAAATTCCACCTCTGTTTACCGAAGGGTAGCTGGCAAATAAAATTTCTCTGCGGAAAGGAGGAGCTGAAAGTTCGAGAACCGAAAAATGTCCTGTACAACTTTTCAAGACTCGCGACGACGCGAATGCTTGAGGATGACTCGTTTAGAATGAACGAGGAGTGACAATCGAAGGGAATTAATGTCCCGATTCCCACCCCCGTGCGCCGGAAGCTGACGTTCATCCTTGGGCAATCGGCCGGTAATCTGTTGGCGGCTAAGCGAGGCCGTGTTTTACTTTCGTTCCGGTTAATAATTCAGTATCAATTAGTGGGCCGGCTGAATTATGAAACGGCCTTTCTTCGTTCCTTTCGACTTTCCGCCGGCTGGATCCCGGCGTCGCTTCCGTGCCGGGGAAGAGAGCGCCGGCAAAAAAACAGGGGATATCCTCCTGAAGTTTCGCAATGCGCGCTTAATCTCGAGCCTCTGTTTATTCGGTCTTATTAATCCAGGCGAGCAATGTTCCGCGAGAGACGCTGGGTTTCATTAATTGTCCCGGTTCAATCTCCCCCCACCCCACCCCGTGCCGCTGCTTTCCCCGACGTCTTCTATCGTGGCAGGCTTTTGTGTACGGTCGAACGGCCGGTGTAAATAAATTCAATGAATAAATTAGCCCGCGGGGAGCATGCAGGTGAGGTCAGAGGACATTATCGCCCGGCTAGAGTTAAAACGATTACTACGTTTAATATTCATTTCGTTCGGCGTCTTGAATATTAATGCCGATATTAAATGGCGAAGGAGTCGAGACGCCGCGAGAGAGTCGCGACGGGGTGAATGTAAACTTGGGAAAAAACTTGGCTTGCGAATAAGAATCGCGGAAAATGCAAAATCGTCTTAACGCATCCAGAATTCTCCATCGAAACCCTCCCCCCCCCCCCACCCCGAGTCTCCACAAAATCAAAGTAATTGAATCAACGATACCAAAAGTGGAAAGTTAAAATTTGTCACGGTGGATGCAGCTTCAATTCTTTTGCATTCGAAAAATCTACTGAATTTCTAGATACTTAACATGTAAAAATATTCAGTCGATTTTTATATCCCGAGGGAGGATGTTTGTCGTGCTCTCACCTCGACCGCAATTAATACAGATTGATTGTCCATTCGAATCTAGACTGGTTCGATTCCGCAGATCATTATCAGTTTTTTACGGCGGGGAATTTTTCTCGCAGCCGAAATCCCTGCTTAATCAGCGGGCTTTATTTTCGCAATAAATCACACGGCCGGATCCATCAGTTTCCGTCGTAACCTTTCATTAGCGGAACACCGACCGCCCCCTTTCGGCCTGTTTAAAGTCGCCTTATACTTTTCTCAGCAAATCCCCCTTCGTGCTTCTAATTCCTGAGCTCCGAACAACCCGACATTTTTCTCAACCCTTTTCGCGGACCCCCCCTTGTGACGTACCCTCGCTGCGGCCCATGAAAAATATCGGATAATTTCCCGAGTCGGAAAATCTGCTGTTGCAGGACTTAATTGTATCATCAGCCACTCCACGGATTCGAGGAGGGTCTTCCGAGCAATTTTTAACCGCGGCGATCGCGAGATCATTCCTCGAGGGATCCCTGAAGAATTCGGCTGAAGAGAATTATAATTCTATGTATAGCGTCACAGAGGATCCATTTCCATTCTTATCACTGGGGAATAGTTCGTTACAGCCCTGTCAGGGAAGAGATGCGTATTACAAATGTATTCCAACTGTTAACTTCCTGCAGACTAGTTTGACAAGTTTTACCTACTTTCTTGGCTCGTCCTGCATTACCCATTCGTGTCGGAGTCACGGGACGCTGGCACAGAAATTGTTATAATTCCCTGTAAGTGTGAACCTCCGCGAAAACATAAATCAGGAATGTAGAATGATTCCGAAGTGGGTCGGTGCGTCTGACCACTGCTTGCCGTTTCTACTTAGCGCGATATCCTGTTCCGGGCTGTGCCGCGACTTCGCTAGTTCACAGTTTAACAGCTTCAGAGTTCATAGATATAGAGACAATAGAAAAATAGTTAACCCCTTGCACTACGATTTATTTTACGGTTTCAGTAATTAAAACTTTTTTTTGTACTGTATGCCTATATGTTCTTCAATAGCTGTAGATTAAGAACGCCGAAATAGAATTTTCTTTCGGTTTAAAAGAAATTAATAACATACATATTTATTAGACTCTGTTCGGAATCTTCATCACGGGTATGACCCGATATTGTAAGGCAACGGGTTGAAGTCCTTACCCGAGCCACGAGGAGTTCGCTCGCTCACTCGGTGGACAATAAGGAAAACGCAAGATGGCGATTATTCTATGCACGAAAAGTGTCCTGAACGTTTGCGACCAATCGCAGCCTGCTTAACGATAAGAAGATAGACGGCTCATAATTATTCCGACGAGTAGAACGGCCAGAGCAGACGAGCACACATGGTTCTATACTTGATGGGAGGTAACGGCGGGTGGTTTCAATGTAAAAAAGATAATGCCGGGGCCACGGTGAAAAAGACGAATCAGGAACTTGAAATAGACGGAATGCACAAACGGACTGTGGTAGTGAGCGCAATCCACGAGACGGCTTTGGGGGCGAGACGTAGGAGGAAGAGGACAGACGGCAAAGAAACAAGATATCCCGTGCCGAGGGTGACGATCACCCTCGCGATACCCGCTCGTGGACCACCGGAAGTGAGCAGAGAGGCGTAGGAATGCAAAAGCGGGTGACGGCGGCGGTTGGGAAAAAAGAGAGAAAAGAGAGAGAGAGGAAAGGTGGGGAGGCACGGCGACGGGCGGCCGCAGCGTGGCAGAGGCGGAGAACAGAGGTCCGACGTCGGCCTGACGGACTCTCTCTCGTTTGTGCAAACAAACCAAAATGGACTGCGAATAAATATGCGTCTACGAGCAAAAGCGAACGCCCGTATGCTTGGTCATGATCCGTCCATGTACGAAGGGGGTTGGGGTGGGGGGACTGGGTCGGGGGTCCGAGAGGGTGAGAGGCGAGAGGGAACGAGAGAGCCGCGCGGCAAGAGGGGGCGGAGTACGTCGGGGATTTAGGGACCTTTAATGGAGCTCGTCTGGCCGCGACTACCAGAAAAGGAATTCGCTACTTTCCATTATTCACCGCCTTCCGTCCTTCCTATCTGTCCCACGGCTCGATCTCCTACTTTCTTTTTTTTTTCGAACGCGAACCCCCATAGGGGCATCGATAGTTTCTACGCTCCCATACACCGCGACCATTCCCCCCTCTGGCTATCTACCCCTAAGAATCCGAATTCCAATCGTATCGCAAACGAGACTTGCTGAACTGTAGTCCGGCTCCGAGACGTCCGTTGTACGATCTGCTGTGCTTTCTCAGAGCTGCCAAACCTTCGGGGATTGTCCCTGGCATCAGGCTATTCCGAGACTGGAAACCATCGGAATTCGTTGCCGAAGACAGCAGAGCAAAGTTGATAGAGACCCTCGCCCACCTCTCAGCCCTGTGGAGCGTCCCACCGCCAATTATCCCCGTTAGAAGGCCCAGGGTCAGAGTCTGAAAGGTTTCACAGCCCGGAGAGAATGGCGTCGAAAGAGGAAAAATTGTCTAGAAGGAGGGGAATTTCCATCGAGACACGCGAGCTCCGAAGTAAATCACGCTTCCGTCGGGAAGCCGGGCGAAAAACGTGGCGGAGGGTGGTCGGGCTGTTTTTCCCCGCTAATTCGACGGGAATTGCTCGCGAGAGGAGGAGACTTGCCTCCTGCCGTGGGTTCCTTGGCCAGGAAGACAAGAGAAAGAACGAAAGAAGGTAGGAGGTGGAGCCAGAGACGCACCGGGCGTTCTCCTCGAGAGTACACGAAAGCCGCATTTGTATTCAGTCGACGGTGCCAACGGAATCCGGGGTGCGCTCTAAGATCGCGCCGGATGAGGTGCTTTAAAAAGAGAAAAGGAGTGAACGCGGATGGCGCGGCACGGCTCGAGGGTGGAAACCCGTGGAAAAGGTGCTACCGCGGCCTGCCACTGTCTCTTGGAACAAAAGGAAACCGGTTCGCGGGGTGGGGGAGGCCGATCTCGCATATTTCATAGGACGGGGGCTGTTTTGCTTGGGCCCCGGGCAATATTATTACCATATTTTTCACATAATGCGTCCCCGTGTATGTCTCTTATTTCACGCAACGCCATCCCACCCCCCTCGCTCGTACGCATCCCCTGTCAAACGAGAGATCGAACCGCGGAGGGTGGCTACCGCGAGCGGCGCGTTAACGTCTTATCATTCGTTGCTTGTCCCACAAAAGCTCTCTCGCGACCTAGACGATGAAAAGTTTATACGCCTGCAGTCTCCTGCTGCGGGGGTATCGTGTATTCTTCGACTGGCGGGTATTCACCGCGATGAGGAAGTCTTTAGAGGTTTCCTTGGATCTGCTTGCCGGGGCAAGAAATGGGAGCCAAGGACGTCGTGAATGTTTCACAAGAGCCGCCTGTTCTTCGTAATTTGGACCCTGACGGGGGTTGGAACTACCCTGTATTCTACCTCAAACTGTATTAATTGTTAAAGTATTTTTTTGGCTACCGAGGAGGTCACTGATTGTTGCTTTTTAATTATACCGCGTACAATTAAGTTTGTTACTGCGGCTCGATTAGGCCACTGTAATTTGTTGCGCAGCTCGGGAAGCGGGCGACGGATTAATTTCAATTTTTATTCCCGGCAGCGTTAATTCCGCCCGTATGCGATAAGACCGGCGATACGGCGAAATTGGCGGTCGCGTGTAAACACACCTCAATTAAAGAACATGCATTGTGAGCTATGTATGTACCCCGGCCGTAACCGAACAAATTATCACGAACACACCCCCTGCGCAATGCCAGATATTCCAGCTATTTCGTTTTATGCTGTTCAAACCTGCCGCGCCCTGTAAACGCGGGCTCAACTCTGTATTTCATAAGAGTCCGATCGAACTGTTCAACGGAGGGGGGAAAAAAAAGAATTCATCGGTATTTCATGTATGTCCTTTTTAATTATCAGACATTCGACAAACCTAACACACGCGACGCGTTCAATGGCCGGTTTCAATTAAAATTCATGAGAATTAAGCTCCGAGTGTTGACGCGGTGAAATATTTATACGCTAGCGAGCCGTGAAAGGAAATAGAAAGCCGAAACCTGGATGGTCTCGATTTGGAAATCGTGGCCTCGATACTAGAATAAGCAATCAGGAAAACAATTATCGGCGGCTAAACCTTCTTGACCCAGTTTCGCGGCTTCTGATCAGATTTATTCCATCGAGTTTACTCTCGCAACCCATTTCCCTCGCTCGAACAAATATTTTCCAACACTGCGATTATTCTCTGATTCGTTCGGTCTCGTTTTTAAAGCGCAGTCCGCACGAAACTTTCTGCAATGGGAATTTTTGCCGGTGGCGTTGACGAGCCAGGAAGAGAACGCTAAGAAATGGCGCCGAGGAAGAAGGCTCGCACCACGACGGAACGTTTTCAAATAAAATTTTAGAGTCGTCGAGAGCTGTCGATTCGATGGGGAGACGACGCGGCGGTTTTCAATACACGAGGGAGGGGTGTATCCGAAACTACCGACCCACCCCGCGACCACACGCGTGTACAGCGAGCGGGACCTATTCGTGTGTAGATTCGAGAAAATTATGGCCGATAAAGAAACAAATTTCGAATTCCGGCGAACCCGCCGCGTTATAAACATTATTCCGCTTGTAGCAACCCCTTCTACCAGCCCCGGGCTCCGCCGTTTCTGGCGTCTCGAGGCGCTCGACTCCTTCGCGAATACGATTTTCGAGTATTCCGGGGCGAGTAATAAACAACGCGGATCCCGCATATATATTTCCGAGCGATTAGAGGCGGCTCGTGAGAATCGATTGTCGCCAGCTCCCGCCTCCTCTCAGATTTCCGCCGAAAAGGGGATGAACGGAGCCTGTCTTCTTCCTGCTGTATGATAGCAACCGTTATACAAATTTCCATATCGGTGTTTCCCAATTCCACGAGGTCTGATATTAGGCGATTATACAGGAATTGACTTATCGCCGTGCAATAATAATCCCGGAGATCGTATCTTGGAAATTCCAGTACTCTCTCCCCTCGTGAGGCGATAAACCATCCTCCTTAGGCTTGCTGACAATACGCGTCTTTCGGTGATTCCAACCGAGGTAATTGAATACTGATATATAGGTGACGAAAGATCGGATACCGGAGGGCAATTGTGGTGTCTCTCCCGTGCCATTAACAGTCACGTTCGCGCTATTGACGACCAAGCGAATGGGATCTTGCGATGGGATATTAAACGCCAGGATGATGCATTTATTGCGGCGCTGCCGTCCCTTCCGTCTTATTACCGGTATCATCTTCTTCTTCTTCTTCATTAACTTCCTTATGCACAAGCAAAAATCTATTCCGACTCCTGTCTCAATTTTCTTACCTAACGAACTAAGGTACGTCAGAGCTAACGGCACCATACTTAAGGGTTGAAATGTCGCGGGAGAATGGAAGTTTCAGAACAACTCGTGGTGTCCCTGTGAAACGTCAGCCAATCAAACTAGCAAAACGCAACGCAATTTCGAGGCAGGTAAAGCCGGAACGAATTCGAAATAGATATCGGGACGCGGGAACAATGGCCGGGGGGAGGGGGGGTGGCGGAGCGAAGGGAGGAGACCAGAAGCGTGCAAACAAGCAGAAACTGTTAATACGGAGAACCAAGCGAAAATTCCGCGTTGCGTACAAGTTCGGCAATGTGGGTCGAATTGTTTGTACAAACCGGCCGCGTTTCTGCGTTTGTACACACTTATGTACACCGACGGTCGAGCCGGTGGAGCGCGCGCGCGCCTCGTGAAAACGGCGTGGGCGTTGAAGACTCGCATATGGCCATCTTTCTTCTTCCTCGGTTCGGCGAGAGCCGCGTCCATCCCGGCATCCTCGAACGGCCAGCCACTCTATGTAAATAGTTGTGTAACGCAGAACGAGAGGCATTAAATAAATAATAGCCGGGGCCGCGGTTTATGAAGTTGAAAGGAGAGCGCCCCCGCCGGGAGCAGATGTGTCAACATTCGTCCCCGGCCCCGACGTACTTCTTTTCCATCCTCTTTTCCCGGCGTTCCCTTCTTTTCTTATTCTACTCGAAGCCGGCCGAGGTTAGACCCTCTACCGATCCACATTTCCCGGCGATCGATCTCGATCGGCAGAAGCAGCTTACGAAATAACAATAGCTATCCGGGAATATTTAGAGAGGAGTAAACACCGAGTGAATGATACTTGCACCGAGCCCCAGGTGTACGCTTCTGGCCATCCGGACGTAATTTCGGAGATGAATTAGGCACCCTGATTCGCTGAATTAGGGTGGTTTGTCGGCCCTTTCTTTGATACAACCTGTACCACGTTAACGAGATACTCACTACGTGGGAGAGAAACAATCTATAAAGCGTAAAGAACTTATTTCAAGAATGATGCCATCCCTTAAGGGGGCCGGCATGGTTTGAAATCCATATACGTATGCAAGGGTGAAAATCTAGACAAACTGCCGCTTCAATATTGCAATGAGCAGTTTAGAAGTGGTCAATTGTGTTTCCTAAAAGTCCAATCTACGTCTTTATAGAGCCCAAATTGCGAATCCTCATCGTGGAGTAATTTGTAATATTAGGCAGAAAATTCGAATTCTGAAGCAAGTATGACGTCACAAGATGGCTGCCGCTGAGAGATTCTCTTAATTTCGAGAGATTCAGTGTTCGTATCGAAAAAAGGCTCTGTACAGACGTAGCAAAGACACGTACAAACACGGTGGTACGCATTTTTAATTGATTACTTACTTATTTAAGACGTAAAATGTCTAGAAAAAAAGGCACAGCGTAACATAGCGTGACAGTCAAGGCCAAATGCCTGCCGGCCCCTTTAATTCTCTCTGTGCAGTCCCCTTGTCCGAGACAACTACGGAATCGACGAGATCTCAGGAACGATGTGCTTGTTTCCCTAATTGTAACTAGTCGGTTCCCATTCTGGGAGAAGTAGAGCCGGCTTGTCGAATTTGTTAGCGAATTTATCGTCAACTCTGGGAAAGTTTGCACGAGCCGAAGGAGATTTAATCAACGCCGGTGTCCGAAGGCGTCCTCTCGCATTGAGAATCGACGGACACAAGGAACATCGAAGCCCGAGGGTGAAGTGTACGAGCCCGAATGACCGTGACAGAGTGGCGCGACCATTCGGAGCGTTCTAATACCTCGTAGACGCTTGCTCGCAGATTCCATAAGGGGGCAGTTTATATGCAGGCTACGGATGGGTCAGCATCGGGGAGATATATATTTTTCAATATAACTCGCGCCGCCGCCGGCAAGGGCCGCGCGAATCGTCCAAGAGAGTAGGAGTCGACGTTATTTTTTATCTTTATTAGATTGCCGGGTATCCGTTAGTTGAGGTTCGACGTGCTACGGACGAACGTGCATGAATATCAAGTGCCCGGTAACACGTGGCGCATTTTATCGTCCTTCTAGGGTCGAATCCTTTTTGGCCCGGCCCCGGCTCTGTCCCTTCCGAGCCCTGTGTATCGGGGGACGTCAGAAAATAATATTCTCGGATAATCTCTGCTTCGTCGAGCGTCTCTCGATATTAAAATCGATGTTCCTCAATTTTTATAACCTCCTTTCCGTAGCATTCGCTTCGTCGAATCTACACAAAAAATATTCCCGAAAAAACTGTCTAACCTTGTTGTAGATTCTCGAGACGAACGATGGTCGTCGACCATCATTCTCCCCACCAGTTACAGAATATTAAAATTATTTCTGCTGCTGGGAAATTATTGATTGTAGGCTATGCCTTTGAAACTGGCGAAGATGTTCGCAGAGATAAAGGTGTATCTTCGGTAAATCTCTGAATAGTCATGATGTCAACGGTGCCTATCTCGAGGGATCGTTCGATAAACAATGCCGGCCGAAGCATTCGATAAGCGTTCCTCGAATCGACGCATTTTTTCCTCTCATTTATCGCGCGCCGGTGTACCGAAGATCGGCGTCGGTACGCTCGAGAGGTTTGTTCGCTGGCGAAAGAGCTCAAACAAGATGAACGCGGAGAGCAGGATGTTTGTTTGGAGGTCCGTTAATGTCGCCGTGTGTATTGTTTACCGTATAACCGCTCGTTTCCCCTCCGAGTTGTTCGGAGTTTGTCGATATTGAAAGACTCGAAGCCGGCGGTATCGTCCTTTGAAAAATACTCAAGGTAAACTCGCGTGTTGATTGTATGTTCAGCCCGTGAGAGTGTTCGTGTGTAAAGAGCCCGCGGCCCGGCTGGCATTTCCAGGATGCTACATCGACTCCGTCGCAGCCACTTTCGTTCTGTGGGAATCATAATCCACGGGTACCCCGAAGATGATGCTTCCACGAGCGTCCTCGAAACAAACTCCCACGATCCAGCACCAACAGATTGTGCTGCTACAAACATTTCATTTCAACCCGTTCCTCCTACCAACTCCGGAGAAACACATCCGCCGGATAACAAACGACGGGAAGAAATAGCGAACGATAAATTGAAACCGCAATGAAAAGCAAGAAAATTAACCAGATGAAAAATACTCCGCCGGGAAACTAAAAGGAGAATTGCGTGAAACGTTGCAAAGAGTTTGAGAGTTCCAATAATATTTTTCTTATTTTTTTTTGTCACCAAATTATGTAAAGAAGGCCTTAGAAATTACAAATTAATTATATAAAGAAGACCTTACAAATTGTGAAATTTGAAATATTTTCAATTGCTTTGGTAACTGGATAGAATTGCACAAAAGTTCTATTAAATATTTCAACCCCTTCGGGACTTTTTGTACGCCCTGTACATTTTTAGAGTGTCACTAGCAACGCAGAGGGTGAAACAATTGAGAACTAATGCGACTTGCGCGGACGAGGAACGTTTTTGGACGTATCGGGCGAAACGCGGAGAACAAATGAGGGTGTTTTGAGCCGGTCCGGTCGCAAACTCGCGACGTGAAATATACTTAAACGGCGTAAGGACGCGTCCGGTGAGGGGTAATTAATGGAGACGTAACGAGTGGGCGTAGCCGTGGACTAATACGCGAAATAAATCTGCGGTAATAGTAAGTAATTTGGCCAATAAGTCGATAACAAATTGGGTTTGCCAACGGCAGCGCGCGGGACCCGTAATGGCAGGCAAGTGACCGGATCCACCCCCTTGACACCCCTTCCTCACGGTCGTCCGGCAACCCCTCTCTCCGTACCTCGCTAGATTTCCCTTTCGCCAGAGCGTATTCATATTTCACGGACTTGCAATATAGGAAAGTTTTGTTTAAGCCATAAAGCCAGGTGGAGACGGGGGGAGGGGGTGGGTGGGACGAGAATGGAGGGGGTGGTCACCCTTCAAAGGACACAGTGCGACGGAGAGCGAGAAGAAGAGGAATCGTAGGGCGGAGGGGAGAGATATTTCACGCTTGTACCCTGTTCGCTTTCTGTTCGCGCGAGAGGGTGGATCGGTGGTCAGTCGAAGAAATTGCGAGATAAACAGCGACGTGCGTGGGTGGAAAGCGAGGGGGCGTGATATATTTCGGTGGCGGAAGTCGTGAACGACTCGGGATCCAGTCGCTTCTCGGACGACGATATTTTTTTCCCGAGGAAATTAGTTTTCCGAGGGTTAACAACCTTCCCCTGCGAATGTCGAAGCCTATAGAAGTCTCGTCGGAGAAAAACGTGTACGGAAGAACGCGCGATCGTGAAAAACACGCAATATATTCACGGGGAAGCGTCCGCAGCGTGGAAATACGAAAGAAGTGGACGTCTTCTTTCGGGGTAAAGACGAGAGTATTCAGAAAGGCCGCTGGTCAGTCGTAATGAATAATGTCCACATCTGTTCGGGACGTCCCATCAGTAACTGCTACCCCCGCCCCCCGCCCCGTTCGATCCTTGCTTCACCTTGCTCCTCGCCCTAAAAACCATTTCCACCCCATCACTGCTTTCTCGCCCGATTTCGCTGCATATCAAATTATGGAGTTCTGAATGGCCGATCGTCGCCTGCTGCTGCTGCTGCTGTGATATATTTGGATATATTAAATTTTTTTCCATTGCCGAACATCCGGCTGGTCACTACACCCGGAGGAATCGATTTGGACGGCCCTGGCCACCGAGTAAACCGACTGGTCCTTCGAGGACGCTTGGAAGGATATCCAAGCGAATCCTATTTGTAAATTTTCAATTTTCGAAACATGAAACCTTGTTTCTCGGAGCAGGCTTGCCGGAAGAAGTCCGTAAAGAATTTTTCAATAAAACTCACAGCAGAATAGAGGATGATGAGCGGCTAAAGACACTGTGGAATTCTTTGATCTGCAAAACATTGTAATTGCTATGGAATTGTCGTTATCGGACACGAGAGGGTGAAATACTAAAGCGGTAAAAATATAAGCAGAATTTAAGGAAACTACTGCAGCGTTTTCAGCTCGCTAAAATTATCAAAACAAATCTGTATCGTAACTTCCGTTCCCTATAATCGTCTCACAAAGTTTTTATTTTGCATAAAGATCCGCAGTGTACTCCGAGCGGTGTAACAATTATTTCTCCCAGCTCGGTTAAATACTTCCAGTTTTACGACGAAGGTCTTTACGAATCGGGGTGGGTATATTCAACGAGGTTTTAATGCGAGGTGTTCGCAAGCGTTTCCAGCAGTGTGGTATCGTGCCGAGTTAATATTTCGTCGCGGGGGCCGATAACTCAATTTTAAAGGGGCAATTACGGCGACGAAAGGGGGCGAATAAAAATCGACGAGCGAGTTTAGTCCGCGTATGAGCCTCGAGAAAGGTCGAGAGGCTTCGTTTGCATAGTCGACAACACCTTGCGTGTCCATTACGCGAGGGCGGTCGGGGGTGTGGGGTGAACGGGGGCGACGTTAGTGGACCGTCGGGGCTTGGGGGTGGCGGCATGGGGCTATGGGGCGAGGCGGTAAGAGGTGTGAACCGTAAACGCGCCACGTGCGGCAAATGGAAATGGACCAAATATCGCTGCAAACACTCGACCGTGCGAGTATCGATATACGACGGACCCTCCTCCATCTCTCCGGTCTCCTGATCCCCCTTTCGCCACGACCAAGAGACACACACGCTCTCCGATCACACGTACACCCACACCGAGGACTCCGGCAGCACGGTCCGTTTTGTCGTTTCCACCTCCCACACCTTCCTTCCAGCCTGCGCCACCCTCTATCCGCCGCGTGACGTCCGGCTTGAAAATTCGCCGGTCACTCGAATCCATCAGGTATCCACAAAATATCGCAAGGCACTTTTCCGAGCCAGCGTTCCCTATATCGAGCGCGTGCACGTGCGTAAAATCGCGCCAGAACCTTTTACCGAGTCTGGAAGGGAGCCGGAGGATGAGGAGGGCCACTGGATTCGGTAGCCGACGGAATTTAGGTGAAGCTAGGAATCCTTGATTTCGAGAGGGGCTGGCTACCCTCGGAAATCTTTTCGTCTACGCTCCTTTCCGAAATCTTCGGAGATACATTTCCCGGGACACGTCCGTCGCAGAGCTCCGCACGTTTCGCGGTCTATTCCGCGACGACAATGAGTTACTGGGTCAGGCGACGCGATCCATTCGCGCGATACACGCAAATGCAGTTACGCGGCGCGAGTTGGCCGCATTAAACGCATTAGCGTGCGGGATTAACCGGATTTGGACCGTCGCCGTGGACAGGGCGAAAAAGAATGGGGCTGTGGGCCGGGGGGGGGGGGGGGTGGAAGCGGTTTTGCGCCTTGGTACGATTCGTCGGTCCGTTTATCCATTCAACCAATTCGTGGAACGGTATGGAAAACGGGCGGTGTGTCCTGTGGAAAGAGAGAGACTGTGTGTGTGTGTGTGTGTGTGTGTGTGTGTGTGAGAGAGAGACGAAATCCGAAGGGAATGGGAAGACAGAGAAGGAGAGGGCGAAACGGAGGGTGGCGCAGGGCCGAGGATAGAACGAGCGAGTGCTTCTAGCTAAACAAATATGTACTCACGTACTCATTCACCTATCTCCCAGTCAGTCCTACCTACGCTCCTACAGCCCTTTTAAAGACTTTTCCTGCTGTCCCCGACTCTAACCTCCGTCCCCGCCCGTCGTCGCTGCCCGTGCAGGGCTTAGGTTCGAGGCAGCAACGGGTTCAACGAAGGGAGACAGCGCAACATTCGGCCACCGTCTCGGGCCTCTGTTCGCGGGAGCCGAACCTTTTTAACTGCTTTGGACATTCTTCCGAACTGGACCGCGTCGAGGGTCCGTCGCGATTGTGACCGCTCGGCCACGTGCTGCCATTCACCAAGAATCGGGGACATTTTCGCGTGGGCGTTCCCCAGTGGTTTGGAAAGATAGAATTTTATGCTATTGTGCGATAGTTCGCCATAATAGAAACTTCGCTGGCCGCTTGAAATCTTTTTAAACAGAGCGCGGCCACGCACAATGGTTCCTACTGCTGCCATCGAGTGTCTGACTATGGATGGCGGGATCCACTGGCGTTCCATTACTTTCAGCTCTTCGAAAACTTCTAGTAACGAATTATTCAGTATATTGTTTAAGCAGAAAGATCAGTCTGTCTATTCTAAATATCTGTAGACAAACCCTACTGCGTTAATCATAACAGAAGTGTTTCAAGTTTTAAGTGATTGCAGGAAGAGAGGGTCACAAGGGACATTAAAGAGATATATAAGTAAATAATCCTTTTTTGCAGGTTGAAGCGCTTAGAAATACAGTGATTTCTCTATATCTGTCGCCAAGGCCTGGATGATAAACGTCGCGGAATCATCCCCACTACCGCGGGGTATACCTCGTGAAGGGCCACGAAGCTCGAGAGGCCTCGGACGCCGGGGAGTGTAAACATAACACGGATTGGGTATATATCGTCATATATCGAGAATTCACTGTACCGTCAGTGTCTGACCATGGACGACTGAATCCACTGACGCGCTATGTTTTTCATTCAGGAACCTGATTCCTGACATTATGTTGTTACAAACGACAAAACAATTCAGCATCTCCGTTGGCCCGTCAGAAATAACGAATAAGAATAAAGGTGCTGCAGAAGAAAGGTCAAGAGACAAAGGTATTTTCAACAAAGAGCGAATAAATTGGCGTTCATTATTCAACGTCGACGTATAACAACGCCACGTATGTTAAAGTGCCACCCCACCACGCAGAAAACCGAGTATCATCTCTTTAGATCAAAGGACGTTCCCCAGCCTCTAAATTAGTCGGCTCCAAATTTTTTTCACGGTTGCGCAGGATCGATGGCACGGAAGATCCCGCCAATATATCCTTCCTGTTCGAAATCCTTCGCGGATTTCGTCTGAAGCCACCCCAGGAGCTGAACCGGAGTCGCCGTGAGTCGCCTATTTGTTTCGTCGCAACGTGTATTGACACTGCGCGATGGTAGGCGTCGCGGCGATAATATATCGACACCCCGGTGATATATGCCTCGGCGGAGTGAGCGGCCCGGTGCGCAGAAGAAAGACTTGTCTCATAAAGTATAGGGCGATTTGTCACGGCAGTTTGTGATGCGACCGGGAGAGAATAATCCTCTGGATATCATCTAGCGTAACTTGCTCCCCTTCTGTGCTCCCTCTCCCTCTTCTCGCTACCCCCTACGAGCTTTCGCGCCCACCTCCTACGTTCTGAGAGCGGATTATTCCTGACCCGTTGCTCCCTCACCCCTTGGAACCCCGCACCCACCCTCCGCCCGTGTTCTTCGTTAGTCTCGTTTCGACGATCGCGGATCCTACGAATTATTCGCTCGGTGCCCTCGAAATTTACTCGCGACGAGGCTTACGCGGCTCCTGACGAGCGCGTTCCCGACGCTCCCGATGAAAAAAGCCGCATCGATTGATGTATCTTAACGCTGGCCGACCCTCGAAATTCTTCCTTCCTTTTATCCGGAGCTGGCAGGCACCCTTAGAGGCTCACAATCATTTGTACCTCCTCTGCGTGACCGATCGAGACATTCAAAGGAATTCAACTGATTTCGTCAATTCTCGAGTGAAACGAGACTTTCGATCACGTGCGATATTACACTGATAGTTGCCTTATTTGTTTCAATGGCTTTTAAATGCGTCTGACTCAAACGAAGACCTGGGGAAAAGCTTGGGGCCGCGAATTAATGGAAAATTGATTGATAGAAAGTGCACGATTAACAGGAAAATGTGCTCGTCGAGTCGATTTGCAGCAAATTAAATTCTGACGTTCGAATTCTCTCGATATTTTAGCTTGCACAGTGGTTTTAAGAAACATGTGTTCGCTTCGATCGTAACGAACGGTCGTAGGGATTCTTTCGATGAAAAGACGGCGGTAACCGTGGATCGATCGGCGCTTTTAATTAGAAGCTTCTCTATTCGGCCTTTTAGCGCAGCGTTCGCGGCGGCTTGTTAATTTAGTACGTTCCCGGAGCGCTTTGTAGCGGCACTGCGCTTTTACTATTCGCCGTTTCCTCGGCCCTTGGCCCATCGTAACCCTTTCCCATAAATTCCCCGCTTTCCGCTGGCCGATTTATAATTACCGCTCTCCTCATACAGCCGAAGTGTAATTTGCTTGTGTAAATTCTACGCGCTTGCTCCGCGATATTTCGGTCCGGGGCCCCGAGTGTTCCCGTGGCCCGAGGAGATAACACTTTTCCGGAATTTATAATAGTTTAGCCAAATTCGCGATAGGGCCAGCCTTTAATAGATCCCAAGATCAAAAGCCTCGGCCGCCGTGCCGTCCCTTACGTCGTCCTAGGATAGAGAAAGTGCGAGAGAGAGAGAGAGAGAGAGAGAGAGAGAGAGAGAGAGAGGGAGGGAGAGACGGAGAGTAGGTTGGTTCTCGGTGTAAAATAAACTTTCCAGGTGAATTATAATTTCATAAGATTCATAATAGAGACAGTTCGTGCGCTCCGCTGGTGCTCTCCGAGGTTTTCGCCTCGGCCGTGGTGCTCTATATTTGATACTCGTCTTAATTGCGCCCGTGTGCATGCAGACGTAACAAGCGGAGTCTCGGGGGCCATCATCTCCCGCCCAATCACCGATATTCACACGGCAAAACAGTTCGCAGTCGGCGCCGCGAGATCGCGGTTTAATTGCCCGATACATTATTCAAAAACTGCAATTTCCTTGTCGATCAAACCCGCCGCGGGATAATAATATGCATTGTCAGCCGGGATTAAAAAATCAATCAGGAATTCTCGCGTCTCATCTGCATTTAGCGTGCGAGCACCTTCGCCGGATGAATTTTGCATTAACCACCCATATTATCGGTTCCCGATCTAACGTCACTGCTACAAGTGGCTCTATAAAATATAGACCCGCTCCAATCTTATTCCGAACGTATCGAATCCATAATTCGAATTTTCTTTTCCTGTCCAACGGTCCCCTTCCCCTCCCGTACCTCCTCGTACAATGTATATCAACGTCTTATACGTCTGGGGTATTATTTTACCCTTGCTACCCACCAGACTTAAATTATTTAATTTACACAAGAATTCCGACCACAGTCGTCGTTGTTATATAATTAGCAGAACAAATTTGGAACTGGAACTTCGAACTTTCTAGTCAGGGCAATCGAACGCGAGCTTAAGACTTTTACTAACAATCGTCTCAACTGTTTTTCAAGGGTTCCACTTCTACGAAACTGCCCTTGTTCCAGCGTTCCGTGCCCTGATGTAGGAGAGAGTCGTAAACGAATTTTTATGTTTGCAAAGAAAGTTCTATGTTTGACGCAATTTTGAGGGTGGCGGGTTAAAGGGGTTCTCGAAGGGACCCAGGACGACCAATCTTGGACCTGGAACGGAGTCATTTTTTTAGGTCGTAGGACTCCGAATTTGGCGGAGCGAAAGGGCGGTCGGTGTTTCGTGTTTCGCAGCGGTTTCGTGCGCACGGTGGCGCGGTAGCCACGCGACTGTCGAGCAGGTAGGAGAGCTTTCAGCTTTTCGAGCATGGAGCTTCGAGGTTTCGCGGTTTCGAGGGGGGGATAGGACGAGCTTTGGAGGAGGAAAGGGCGGGCAGAAGGGAAGGAGGACGAGCGTCGGCGCCCGACGATACACTATACGCCCGACACAACGATGAGTTCACCGATCTCAGTGCGTGCCACGCGTCCGACATGATAGCACGCACCTTTCCGCCTCTGCTCCCAAACGTTCGACGTCTCGAACCGCACATACCAACGACACCTGCATCCCATTGTTCAATAAATATTCCCCTAAACGTGTCCAGCTCACACGTCTAATAAAAATTAAATCATTTCACGACTCCTAACAATTCTTAAATATTTCTTACACACGTAGCTGGTACATTTCTGCACTTGGAAAATAAGGCGCGTCTTGAGAAAAATTATTTGCTCATTGAAATTGTGTTGAGAAGCAGCTGAAGCTGCTTGAGGGTTGGAAAGTAGTATCAGTGTCCCTATTAGGTTTCCAAGGCAAAATAGTATTCAAGACGAATGGCAGAAATCTTGATTGGTCTTCCTCTATTGCAAACAGAATATTAAGAAAATTTACCTCAGGCCCTCTATTTAGATATGCAAGATTAATACTTCGTATAACACTAGGAGAGAATCTGCGACAACGGGAGACAGATTCGTGGACTTTCCAGGAGCCTCGTTTTTTTCGACGTAAAATGTCAATGTAAGCGAGACGAAGGATACAGATCCGAAGATATCGATCTGCCTTCTCGCCCCTGAACTATCCGCCGAAAGCGTGCGGTAATTTCGCGCTTCCGCCCCAGGATTTTACCATAAATTAACACTCGATGTACAGCGCGAAACACGACCGGCCACGACATCTGGGGAATTATCGTTGTTCGGGGAGCCGGAAAGTGCAAGACGCGTAATAAGAAAATTGATGTCGGCGAAAGGTAACGCTCTCCGGGGCGTCAAGCGTACAACGTTGTTCCCGGTGTTGTTTCCCATTCCGTATGCATAGCCTCGGCATTATCGCGGTTAGTAAATTTGCAAGAACTCACACGAAAACACCGTATCGTTTTCTCGTTTCGTTCTGTCTCCCCCCCTTCGGTGCATGCGATCGCTAGGAAATTTCGCAATTACGAGATACACGCGTGCGGCACGCGTTTCATTAACGTTTTATATCGGCCGGTACAGCGACACGGCCGAAGAAGCGAGGGTAGACGAAAGGAAAAGAAAAAAGAAATTCATTTCCCCTAAGTGCGAGGCTCTCGTTCATCGACGAAAGCATTGCCACGGTTTTATCTCGTTTTATAGCACGACCGCCGTCGACCGGCTACCAACCTGTCAAGGGAACGCGGTGTTTACGCTTTATCGTCCGGCAAGCTGTTTTCCTTATCGATCGCGATTGTTATCAGGTCATCTTGCAAGCCGTCGCCTGCAATTGCATCTAACCGGCGTGCTCGTTGCACGACGATATGTGTGTACCGTAGAAAGTTTCCAGAAAGCCCGGCTTATGACAACGATCGACTGGACAGTCGCCGGTTTTTACGAGATCGGACCAGAACATTTTCCGAAGATCTCTCTAGGAAATCTGCCTCCTTCGGAACATTTTTCTCTCGGAAAGTTCGAATTGCAAACCTTAGAACTCATTAAAAAAAAATTGAAATACGGAAAATCGACTTGGAACGATATTCTACACACTTGTCATTCTGATGTCAGGTAAGCTCACGTCACAATTTAAAATTTAAGTATACGAATTCCTAATGTTTACATGCAATGATATTTAACCTTCTAATTCAATAATCGCTAAGTTCAATATCTATGTGTTCATACTGAAAAATATGATCATAGCTTGCAGGAAACTTTAACTCTTATGTGGACTGCCAAGGTCCTGCACAACTTGAAATCATCATTTCTTTAGCCTGCATCGATCTGATTACCGAAAGCTCTAAGGCAACCTTATATCGGCCATTCACCGAGTCTACGAATTACGTCGTCGCACTATCGAATGTCGTCCACTGTGACGGGCCCACTTACGAGTCAACAACGAGATCATTCGATTTCTCACTGAAACCGGTACCGAGTCAACCAAAATTTCACCTGCTCCTCGCAGCCTCGGCTCTCCTACGAAATCGCACGCGTCTTTATCACTTGTAAGCGGAGACGTGCTCGATACTCGCGAAATTCCACAGAGCCAAACAGTCGGCGGCAGGCGCGTCAGCAATTACGCGATTTACGGTACCGTTTTGCCCGACAAAGAGTTAACGGAACGAGCGACGAGTCACGTTGCGTTTTGTCGACGCGTCGACGTAACCAAGGCCCCCGGGATCGGATTGCCGTCTCCGTTTCGGAACGGCGCTTGTCGTCGATCGAACGACGGCCTCTCCGCAGGATAGATCGCGGGTCTACGAAAGCTCCACTTACTTACACGATTTCTTGCATCGTCGGCGGCCAAGTTCCCGCGAACCCGGCGTCCCGGGTCACTTTTCGTTCCGGAGTTGCTCCCTGCCAGCAACAGTGTTCCATTACATTCGCGGTATTCACTTTGTTCGCCACTGTCACGAGTCGAGTCCCATCAGTCCCAAGCACAACAACACTGTCTTACAGGTTCACAAGGAGAGTTCACAACGGTTCGCGAGGGTACACAAGGGAAGTCTACGGGGACGTTCACTCGTTGACGTTCACCATTCGCAGTCCACGTGATGATCGGCGACGAGCAGGTTCCGCGCACAACCTTCGTTCCGAGAAAACAAAAATTACAAATAGCAACGCACCCGCCAACGAAGGCTCGTCCGAGCGATGCAGAAGCGCAGAGGGGGTGGTGGAAGGGGCGAAGATTTTCGGACGTCAGGCATGAAAATCATGATAAAGGAGCGAGCGAGAGGTGGTCAGAGGTTGACATAACCTCGGTCGACGGTGGAGGGAGTAGTAGGAGCGATCGGGAGCGAGAAGGAGGCAGAGATTCGTACATATGTGCAGCGATTGGCTATGTACGTACATAAGGAACGTATGCTCGTAGGATCTCTGAGAAGAGTATAGTAGAATGAAACAGGGGGAGGGGTGGCGCGAGGGAAGGACACACGGCGTGTACGCGAGGAGAAGAAAAGAGCACGTACCCGGAGAGCGCAGTGTCGCAAGGTTGCAGGTTGGCCGGTTGTCTCGGGATATGCACGGTTAGTAGGCGATATCGTGTTTGCCTCGGCGCGCGAGGCAGGCCTGGCCTGCGGAGCCACGGGCACAGGGAGAGCGACAACGACAGAGAAAAAGAAACAACCTTTGGCTAGGGGAGGGAGTTGAATGAAAGAGGCCGAGGGCGAGAAAGCGAGAGAGAGACAGAGAGAGAGAGAAAGAGAAAGCAAAAGAGAACCGGAGAGCGAGGAAGAGAGGAAGAGGAAGAGAGAGAGAGAGAAAGGTAGAAAACGTGCGAGAGGTGGTAGGGCGACTTGCTGTGTTGTGTCGGATGCTACCCGGTAGCGAGTATTTGTTGTTGAGATGCCGGGTACGTGGGGGTGGCTAAGGGGGTGCAGGAGGCGGCGGTGGTGACGACGACGCCGACGGAGAACGTTCGTAGGCGGTGGGAACCGGGGTTGAAGGGGTGGTACGGGGGTTAGAGCGACAAGGAGGGGGTTGGCCAGCCTTGGAATGGCCTTGCGCGCAGCAGCGCCGGCTACAGCGGCGAGCCCGTGGCTGGTGGTTGTTCGGTGGAGGCGAAAGCGCGGGCTAAGGCGGTGGTTACCGATGGAATAAAGGAGACGGAGGAGCCGGCCAGGGTATTGCGTTGATCGCGACGGGGGATGGGGGTTGGTGCGAGCGGGGGTCGACGACTACGACGACGTTGGGAGGCGGCGGAGGTGGCTGGCTGATGGTTACGGTGGAGGTGGAAGAGATGCCAGCGAGTTGCCGCGAGAGAGGCTATGCGCCGGGCCTGGGTTAGGTGTCTAGCTAAACAGAACGCGAAACACAACTGGGTCGCAGTTGCTGGGGCTGAGGAGGAACGTAGCGGAGGGCTGGGTATAAGAATCGGACGGTGGGGGATTGGCACGCGTGATTTGGTAGAGGCGGTTTGCTAGAGCAGCCGCCCGGTAAAACGGATACGATACCTTGATGGTCTTTTATAGCGACGATCGGCACGAAATGTATCGCATCGGGGTGACTCGGTACGATAATCGACGATCGACTAGACGATAAGCGGAGGAGCCACGACGAACTCAGACACGACGCGATAGAACGCCACGGTGTACGAGATATACGGCCCGGAGAGGACGCGGCACGAGTGTACACGCGGCGCGGATGCGCGCAACTCTGCGGGCGGGCACGCTCGGCTACGCTGTTTTCCTCCCTGCCGTTAAAACAATAATGCAATATTTAACCATACACACGAGGCGGCCGAGGGAGAGACAGAGAGAGAGAGGGAGAGAGAGCGAGAGAGAACCGGGATCGTGGTAGAGAGAAGGGGACCGTGGTACGGTGGCAGTGGCGGTATCGGGGCGAGAAAGCATCGCGGTAGGGAGATAAGGAAGGTAGGGGCAAGAGAGCGTAGGGAGAGCGGATGTGGGTTTTCGTTTCGCCCCTCTACCCAGCGGAACGAGGCGACCTACGTGGCTCTGTCTCCCTCTGTTCGACGATCGAGGCTGCCTCGTGCGCCACCGTTAGTTGTCTTGCCTCGTATTTCCCTCTCTCCCTTTTTCTCTTTCTCTCTCTCTCTCTCTCTCTCCCTCTCTTTATCTGTGTTCTCCTACTCTCCGCCTCTAACCGTGTCCCTCTCGCACTCGAGCCCACCAGTTCTCGCTTTTTTCTCTCTCCACGGCGCCGCTTGCTGCTTGCTTTTTCCCCGCGAGCGTCTCTTTCTTCGGCGTGCTGCAAGCTTTTAGGGGAATCCTCGCCCTGCACCCTGCGCTCGCCGCTTTTATGCGACGACGCCAGTAACGGCGAGTGCGTGCGTCCGACGCGACGGCTCGAGAGAGACGGATAGACCGAAACGGGAGGGAGGAATGTGTATATGTATATCCGGCGGCGTGTGCGCCTGTGTATGGATATATAGATATTCCGCTTGTCGAGGATACAGGGGCGGGTGCCAGGTGGTGGGAGAACTGGAGGCGGCGCACGGCTCTTTTCAAGCGTGTACGTGGGGCAGCGGAGGCTGGGGTGGCTCTAGACGCATTCTCCGAACGATGCAGGTGGGCGAACGGCCCTCCGAAAGGAGAGGAACGCCGCTCCTGCACGCGCTACACTCGCCCGTCTGACTACAGACCGACCGCATCTCCTGCGACCCGTCCACCACCCGCTCTAACCAGATGCGACTCTCGGATGCATCGCGTGCACCGAATCCACTGCATCACTAAGTTACGACCATTAACTGCGAGTAATATTGCATTAGATATCCGAGTAAATTTCTAGAGGTCGTAGCAGTAGTTTCGAGACACAATCAAACATAACTCCGAGAAGTGGAGACCATCGATGTGATCGTTCGATCCCGACCGTGACAGTCGCGGGGGGGGGGGGGGGTCTCGTCCCCTAATTAATAACCGCGCGGAGCCACCGAGGAGGGAGTTCGTACGTTGATCGAAGTTTTTCACACGAAAATGTCTCGTAAAATCGCGGCGGAACTCGCGCCATAAATTCCTCGAGTGTAATTCCGAGAGTAATCGTCAAGAGCAGATGCCGGTAACAATAAACCAGCCGGGTATCAGAGGACGTCTGCTTGAACATTCTGGAGTCGATCCATTGATATTCGCGGTCGCCGCGCTAAGTGCGAGCATAAAACTATGTCGCGCGGCGGCGGCGGCGGCGGGTTGGGTCGTCGCAGATGCGAACTTCGAAACCGGCCGCAAATATTTCTATAACGCTACATTTAACTACGCCCGGGCCGTGGAATTTTGCATGTTTAAATTCCTCCTTAAAATAACTGCGACCTGGTAATGTAACTCCCTTGAAACCACGGTTCGATATTTACCAATAAAATTAGGAAAACTCTGAACGACCTGCAGGGGACCGAGAAGAGGTATCGAAGACCGTAACGGTTGTTATCGCATTTTTAAAGAGCTAAGATCAGATAAAAAAAAGTCCAATGATGGCTGCGGATTTTATGCATTTATCAGAAAAACGAGTTGGTGCAATTTAAACCGATAGAAGGAAGAATTTAGGAATGCTGATATACTATTTTGAACTTATGACAATGCTTCTAAATTACTACGGTGTCTTGCAATTGAAGCAGACAATCTTTGTTTTGCTTAAAGATCAGTTGCAGTTTAACGAGCACTGAGAAGCATAGTAAAATTGAGATTACTGAAATAGAGCTACATGGTCGAAGGAAGAAACGCAGATGGGGTAGGCCAAGTATCCCGCGTGTCTGGTTAAAGGGGTAGCTAGCCGAACGAGAAGCATTCGATTGCACTGTCTGTAGCCTTGAAGAGTCCGCAATTACATTCCCATTTATGATGAGTCCCGACCCTATAGCCTCTTATTTGCATTCTACCGGCAGCCTGGCAGGCATACGTAGAAGAGATACAGGGTGCATTTGCATTCAGCCGTGGGTGGTCCGGGTTCTGGGTAAGTTCGGGGTAGCCCTAATTCGAGCAAGTCCCGCATCAGTCTCGCGCTTCTTCGCCACCGCGGAATGAAATAAGAGCCACGTAGAAGAGGAGAGTCTCGCGTCTCTCCCGGCGAGGCATTCCTTTTTCCGGCTAGCTGAGAGGGTGGGATGGGGGAGAGGAGGTTGCGGAGGTGGTGTGGGGGTGTAGCGGGTGGACGGAAAAAGCGGGGTGGAAGGAGGGTGGCTGGTTGATAGCGGCTACGCCGATACGCCAGGCGAAAAGGGTCATTCCGGGGAGTAGCAGCCTCCAGCGAACGGTGGATGCAACGCGGGGGTGGGCGCAGGGTGTCGGAGGTAGCTTCGAAGTCCAGATAGCGGTACACTTAGCCGCGTGTATAGCCGTTCTCTCCGGAGGATAGAAAACGTCGGGATGGAGAGGAAGGCGGAGAGGAGGGTTCGGGGGGAGGAGGAGGGCGGCAGGGGGTGGTCGGGTGGCGGCGAGAGGGATCTGGAGGGGTAGAAGAAGGGGCGTGGGGGGTGGTGGCCACCCATTTCAACCCCCCACCAGCGCAGGAGTCGCGTCGCCGACGCTCGGCCAATAAGGAGGCCCGCCGACACAGAGACAATTCAAATGCTGCGCCAATAACAAACGTCTTTTGTTGTTATACGGCAAACTTTCTTTTCGCTGGTCCTCTGTTTGTGCCGTCCCCGGGATGCCCAACCCCGCCGCCCGACGTCGGATCCCGTACCCGCCGACGTCTCCTCGCCCTCTCTCTCTCCCGCCCCCCTTTTTTTCTCTCGTCGCGCCTCTTTTCTCTCTTTCCCTTTCGTTCTTCCCTGGTGCGCCGCCACCACCATCGGCCACCGCCACCACCCCTTCTGGGCGACTCCGTTCGAGGCATATTTTTCTTTTTCTTTTCCCTTTTTTCCTCTGCTCTGCTCTGCTCTGCTCTGCTCTGCTCCTCTTCCTCCTCCTCCTTCCTCCCTCGATTTCTTCCCTCGTTCTTCTCTCCTTTCCCCGGAGCGTCAACATATTAAAACCGGGGAAAGGGCTGGGCTGCGCAATGCTGACTTTGCCTTTCCACGGTCTTTCTCTGTCCCTGTGCTATCCCTCCTTCTCCTCCACTTCGTCTTCTTCTACTTCTTCTTGTGTATCGATGCTGCTGTGTTGCTCGCAGAGGTGTTGTCCTTGCGCGCGGCTGCTGCGGAATTTCCGCCTCTCCGCAGCCGTCTTCCACTCCTTGCACCGCCCAACCGGTTAATTCGGATACAAACTGCACCTCCCATGGCTTGCTCTGCGCAACTCCCTGTTTACGTCGCTCTCCTACCGAGGCGTTCTCTGCCACCGTGTTAACCAATGACCAAATTTCTTATAAACACTTTGAATTCCGTCAAATAACGGAACTGCCCCCCTGTAATATGTGATCACTAATAAGTAGATTGCGGATTTTATGCATTTATAGAAACAACCATTTGGTATCCTATAGAAAGAAGTAAGAGTTGGTGCTATTTAAAGCGGTAAAAAGCATTTGAGGAAGTCGATGTATTATTTTCAACTTAATAAGTTTGTGGCAGACACTGCTGTGTCTCGCAGTTTGGGGCAGACACTTTTTAGTTTGCATAATGGTCTGCTGTCTACGAATCACTTTTCTTGACTACAGTCATTTCTGGATATCTGTCGTAAATACTTAGCTGATAAAAGTCTCAGTACTATCCCCACTACCGCGGTGTATAACTCGTGATGGGCCTCGAAGGTCGAGAGGCTTCGGACGCCGAGGAGTGTAAACGTAATACGGGTCGGGTATGACGTTCACGTGGATGAAAGAATAATAGTGTTGTGGACATATATCGAGAAAACACTGTAGAAAGCACTTGTACGAGCAGTTTTTCTAATTGCGTGTTCGACAATCGCAGCATCGTCGACTAGATCTTCTGAATATTAAATGATACACATTAACAAGTTCGTTCTTCTTATCGGGTGTTTATCGCCCTCCAGCGTCCTTTTAGGGGCCAATAAAAATTCATCGACCGGCTGATAATAGATTCCGCTCGAATCGAAATTTTGTGCGCGCGTCGAACCGACGAAATAATAATCTCCAGTGGAATGAGACCGTCCGAGTCAGACAGGGAATCCGGCCGACGGTGGCCGCCGGTGGGATCGCTACTAAAGCTCGTCGATCGAGCCCGTTTAATGTCTCCGCCTCGGAATGAAAGGAGCATCGCCCTCTAACGCAAGTTAGGGCAAAATGGAGCCGCGCGGGGTCGAAAGGATAAATATTCATTGACATCTTCGTCAAGACTTTTATAGCTCGACAACGGGGAGGAGCTCGCCGTGGACCGCTTAAATTTCGGGGGTTGAAACGCGAGGATAAATACTCCTTCACCTGTTTTAGGGGGTTCGGAGACTGAACGCCCGCATCTCTCACGGTCTCGGCTTGAAAAATAGCATCTTTTACACGCGTAGCTAACCGCTTCGATTACTCGACAACACTGTGCTAAATTAAAGAGTACTGGATCCGAGGATTATTGCAAATACGTCAAAAATTTTGCTGGCAGATCTGCATTCGACTCGAAAATATTATAACTTCTATAATAATTTCTAGGGAACACGGGAATCAATTCGCACATAAATACTCGCAATGCACTCACGGCGAGCGGGATAATTTTGGCCGCGTAATCAGATGTGAGCGTCCTCGGGAACGAAGTTAACACGACGTCTATAAATTGAGAAGTCGAGAGTGGTCGATTCGAATTACTTTAAAGATATCAGAATATCAGAAGAATTTGGTCCTAGGTGCGCCATGAGTGATTGTCCATCAATCATTGAAGAAACATCCATACATAATTCCGTCTATGGTTTGTCAGATTACTCTGAGAATATCCTTGGAAGAGTTAAGATTGTCCCGTGTCCCGGAGAAGCCAGTCACGAGGAGAGATCGATAAGAAAATTGTTCGATGGAGAAAGAGAAAACGGCGGGAGAGGAGAGAGGCGAACGAAACGCGAGGAGCGCCGCGGCGGAAAGGCAAAAGGGGCGGCAAAATTGAAATTTCTTCGCTCGAGCGACGACGCAGCAACTCATAAAAAGTTTAAACGTTTCATTCTCGTCGGCGCGGGCCGCGGGTTGCCGCGCGCGCGAGAGCCTCGCCTTTTTCCCAATATAAACTCTCTCTCTTTTCTCGCTCTCGCCCTGTCGATTGACTACAGGAGCTTTTCCACTCGGCCTGATACGGCTCGGTTATACACACTCCCCCGGCCGAGATGCTTACGGCTGGCAACTTTTACCCTACCCACGAGAAATTAGGGGCTTACTTTGCTCCTTTCCACCATTGTGGCGTGCGACTGCTCCCCCGGTCCCTCGACGGAATCGTAAAACCGGCGGAGAGTTTATGCGCGTGTCCCCCTCCCCCCTCTGCAAAGATGAGTCGCATCCGCGACAATTACTTGGTGCTCGCACGATCGGATCTACTCGATTAGGTGTACACACTGACACCCCTCGTCCGCCGATCGACTTCGAACTATCTACTAAGATTTAGACTTCGTTTATAGGAGATTTAGGTTGCCAGGCGAGACGAGCAATTTATTTAATAAAATAGGAATTGTGTGAAAGTTTGTCTGAACAATTGACCGAACTATCTGGACAATTGTCATGTTCTCGGTCCGACTCAAGGGTACCTCCACTTACCTAGGTCTTATCTCGCAATGAAAGAACTAATCGACAGAATGATTGAAAGGTTGATGCATTCGGATAAGTGACGTTCGCGGCATTTTTGCGTCCTGTTAATTACATGAACGACAGAACGGTTATCGTTGTCTTAAAATCCGGACAGGTACAACGAAGCTTCAGCGTAGGGCAGAGAATTAAACCGAAACATTTCAGCAAGAAAACCGCGGAAACAGAGGAGCGGAAACGCCGGGAATATCTGGGCTTTCAACAAAATTTCAGACGGATCTGTCGAGACCGATCAGTCCGCAACGTTACCCATCGGCGGGGCCCACTTACATACCGTTCCCGTTTTTCCAGTAACGAGTGCCTGTCATCCCGGTAACTGCTTCGACAGTGTGTATCCCGGTAATGAACACGCGGATCGCACCGTACACACCGAGATGCTTCGCGTTCGACAGCGAATCGTTGCTTAAAAATCCCGGAGGATCCGAACAAATAACGGGAACGGTACAATGGGGCCGTCAGGAAACAATACAGAAGGCTTTTTTTCGAAAAGAGGGCTGTCCTCCTGTTGACCGCTCTCCTCTGGCCGACAGGAATCATTAATCAGGATTTATTTACGCGTCATTCGAACCGCCCCGCGATGGAAGACGTAACCCGGATCCGATTCCCATCTACGCGACCCGCTGCAATCAATAGAATCTGCGTAATCGGGGCGGCAATAATATCCACAGCAATAATCCATTAATCAGTGTTGCCTCGCGCGAGCGCACACAATAATTTATAGAATCACGCCGCTTGTAAAAATATACGATGTTTCTAAGTGGAGCATATGAATTTCAATTTGAATTTTACATGGTGGATGTGATCGAGATCAGCAGCAATTAATTGACAATTAACTTTTTCGGGACGTTTCCTATTGTGTTTCCTAAGGAATTTTACGGCAAAGAAATTATTATCACACCGATTTCTCTGTATATGTCGCCAAGGCCTGAAGGATAAACGTCGCGGAACGATCCCCACTATCGCGGACGTCGAGGAGTGTAAACATAACACGGCTCGGGTATGTCTCCTAGACGATACACGACGCTGGCAAGACCAGTGTTGTTGACATATATGGAGAATTCAGTGTATTCGGTGCTTGCAGAGTATACTTTGTAAACATTGACAAATGATCCGTGAAGATCTGCCGCTCACAGGGCAGTATACTTTTTATTTGCGTCAAAGGTTTGTCACGATATTCGAAAATGTTTAAAAACGTGGAGGAACGTAAATTTTGAGACTGGTTATATCGCAGCAACGCGGTTCGGAGCAGAAGCGTCGATATCCCTCGATCGAGCGTCGTAGACTGTTTGTAAATTGCTATGTATTCAATCACGACCGGGCGAGGGTACCCGTAGGAGGGTTGCTGATTCTTGTTTGCCGATATGCTGATGTAATTATTATATTGGCTCCATCGTAGGCGCAGCTTCTTATTATTTGCTGTATTAATGCTGGCGTCGTTCATTAGCCGGAAGCCCTGTCTGCGATGGGTCTCGCACAGCTCGGGCCGCGCGCACAAACACAACGATCCTCTCTCGCGATCGTATTCATCATCGCAGATTTCGGAACGTTCGGCCGCAGATCGGTGTGGAACGAGGAACGAGAGTAAGAGGATGAATATCGCGCGCATTTCGCGGCTCAGATTGTTTCGACGGCATTCCATTACAGGTGAGAGGGAGAGAGAGAGGGGGGCGTGGGAAGAAGGAGACACAGAGAGAGGGCCGAGAGAGCACTGCATACGGCCCTGGTGAAAAAATAAACGCGAGCACGCGGAAAAAATGGATGTTGCCGGCCGAGCAAATACCGGTCTGCCAACGTAGCTGGAGACACACCGCCGATGCGCGTGGAAATTATTAAGCGGCCCGCCACCGCCACCGCCACCGCCATCGTCATCGCCATCGCCGTTCCCGGCAGCTCTTCGACTATCGATAAATATTGACGCTGCCCGTTACAGCAGATATTACGGCCGCGTGCTGCCCGGATTTCGGCCCGCCTTTCCTACAGACCGCCCGGAATTTCCGCGATGAAAGCCGGAATAACCATTCGCCACGATCCCCCTTAATTGACCCCCTATAATCAGTACGCAACAATGCCTCCATTCCGATCCTACGATGCAGCCCCAACACAAATTTTTGCACCTCTGGACGGTGCCTTCGTCGGCTGATGTCGATTCCTGAACGGATATGGAATTACGAAGATCCGAGAAGGCCCTGACATTCTATCAAGAGGTCCATCTCGAGTTTGAATAAGTAAGAGTGCGAGGAACATTCTATTTCCGAAGACTATGAATTCTTCGAGGATCCGCTACTGTATGTCCATCAAGTGCGAGGGACATCGACTGGTCACTTTCATTTGAAGCACTAAGTGTATTGTTAAATGTATTCGAATGCTCGTCATTGATTTTTCCGATTCGTCGCCAATGACTACAGTGCGCAACATCTCATACATTTTCTAGAGCCTACCGGTCACTAACGACCCAGATCACCAACGACAGCGGTCGACAGTACGTGAGGTCTCCTATCGAGTAGTATAGGCGTGCATATTTGAGGAATCAGGTGTAGACCGCAGGACGTCGAAGGAACTTCACGCGAAACGGTCGGAGAGCGAACCCTTGTCCAGGCATTCAAGGACTCGTGATCGAGACAGCGGAGAGTTTCGGTTGCTTATAGGTCGCGAGGGTGTCAGAGTCGATATCTTGCCGGCTCTGTGTCACAGTAGGAACGCCGTGTGCCGTGGGGCGGGGGGCGGGGGTGGAAGGGTGAGAGAGGGGTAAGAGAATCGACGTCGCGGTGGAGGGTAGGTTTTGCGTCGGTGGCAGGGGGTAGGTGCGGCTGCGGGTGTTAGGGGATGGGTACGAGAGCGAGGGGGCATGATTAGCATTACACTCTGAGCCTCGATGATCAATAGTGGAAACGTCTCTCCCTTCATTCTCATTCTCTCGCTGTGTTAGCCTTATCTCCCTACCTCCTCTCGCGCCCTGCTGCCTCCTCTTGCCATCGGATATGCGCGAATCTACCACCCCTCCCACTTACCGCTTCCAACCACCCTCTGGCTCCCACCCACGCCGGGTCTCGCCACCTATTCCTCCACCTCTCTGTTCCATCTCTCGACTTTTTCTTCGTTCCTCGCCCCGATGGACGAGGTTCACGGCGGATCGGTGAACACACCGTGGCGCAGCTTATGCCATCGCCCCTGTTGCGGTGGACAGTGCCCTATCGCAATCCACCTCCAACTCTGTTCGACTCGTCTCTCTTCAAACTCGATATCTTCCAACGGAAGCGCCAGAGTCACGCGAAAAAGAGATGCTACCGCGAAACGACTCCCTGAGATTCATACTCAGGGGATGAGATGGGACTTGCGATGATGGGACTATTCGAAGACGAGGCTATTCAAAGGCGGGGCTATTTGAAGATAGGGCTATTCAAAGAGAGCACTATTCGAAGGTAGGGCCCCACGCGAACCACACATTTGGAATTTTTCTCTAGACCTGGTTGCTAATATGGCTTACAACCTAACTTTGAGGACTGTCTTCACCACTTGAGTACAACTGCTGCCCACTAAAAGAGTACAATGAATTCTCGATATATGTCAACAACATGGGTCTTGCCAGCGTCGTGTATCGTCCAGGAGACATACCCGAGCCGTGTTATGTTTACACTCCTCGGCGTCCAAAGCCTCTCTCCAACTTCGTGGCCACTCACGCGGTATCTCCCGCGGTAGTGGGGATAATTCCGCGACGATTACCATTCAGGCCTTGGCGACATATACACAGAAATCACTGTACTTCCATTTGAACACAGTCTTAAGGGCCCGGGATAGTCACGTGACTTTTTAATTAATAATTTCCATTCACAGCCTTCAGACACAGACTTAAGATCCGTCTTGATCTTGATCCGACGGGTCTTAAGTCTGTGACTAAACTTGTCACATTTTTTGCTCTGTATTATCGATATTATGAATTCTGACGCCAGAAATGTGCTTCAAGTTTTTCGCTTTATTTCTGGAGATATTTTCTAGTGCGCGCTGCTCTCGATTTCATCCAGAAAACTCATCCAATGGCATAAAAATGCTTGGATTCCACGGCATGCACATCGTCAATTTTTGGCCTACTTCTAACGCTTATATTACCAAATATCTGCGTAATCTCGGCAGCTCCTGACCAGCGCGCACTAGACTGAACCTTCCTCTTTCGAATGAGCCCTTTACCAGCGACAAAATATTCGTATATAAGGACGAAAACTTGAGGCACGTAAAACCATTTTTTGACGGTAGTGCAGTCACTCTACCTAATCGCGAATCTACGAAGACCGAGCCCTTAAGGGGATGAAAAACGTCCCTCTCTCCTGTGGAGTATAACTACCCGATAAAAATAAATATGTACCCATTCTTCGTCCATGAATATGACGTTCCTATAGAGTCGGTAAAATTCCGAAATGAGCCTAACCGCGCGCTCCATAGCCCCCCTGCCACTTGGTTCGAAGGTTTCGCGGAAAACTGCGGAATCAGCGCCGATGCGTGCGTATCTCCGCACTAGAGGCGGGCGTATCAGAAGACCGAGATTTTCTCGCCGTCTCGGATCCATAGCGGCGTTACACCTTCCACGGCGCCGTCGTTCGCTCTCTCACCCCCCTCCCCCTGCAACCCCGGGGATGTTTTATTTGACGGTGTCAGCAAGCGGGAGATATTAACCGAACAGCTCTCGCCTGGTGGAATTATGTGGGCGGACGGGTGGCGCGAGATTCGACTTCCATGGAATTTCCGGAGAACGCGGTACCGTGGCGAGGGGATGCTGGGAGGAGAGGATTTTCCCGGTGGCGGGGAGTGGGACAGGCAGAGGTACGACGACAGGTCACACAGGGAATCCGCCTGGCAAGTTCACCATTCCGGATACCATGGCACCCCGGAGACACTGGCCGTGTCTAACTACGTATCCGCTCTTGCTCGTTACTTCGTCCGGCTATCTGCGTCCGTATCAAAAGTATTCTCGCAGCTGGCTGCTTCCGCGCCGCGAATCCCGCGACCCTGTCAGCTGGGAACACCGTAAACTTCCTCGGTGACTGGTCTCTGGGTCGGGGAGGTCCTCAAGATTTTCGACCGTTTAGGGGATCATTCTTTGAACAGTGTTGCAAACTTCCTCGAGATAAGGACTCGAAGGCTGAACGACGAATCTGGGTCTCGGTTTATGCTGGACATTTCGTTTTCGAATCTACCCCTAGCTGTAATTAAAATTTAGCCATCACTTCTTCCTGAAAAATCCTGAGGTTCTTCACGTCTGTCCTGGGCAGTGGACCGTGCTTGCCCAGGTATTTCGGAAGGGTTATCGGATAGATGGACAGCATCAGGGTGGGGATTCTTCCATCCCGTAACGGTTTGTTCAGGATACTTGCGCGGACTTGGCAAGGACCAAGCCGCAAAAAATGTACTCCCGGTACTGTCTGTTATTTATTATTCTATTAGCGATCCGACGATAAAAAAAAAACTACGAAAAAGAGCGTAGGATGGTACGAGAGAGACAGCTACACCCCACACGGAAGGTTCGCTTGGAGAAGCTCGCCGAGAAAAGGATCCGCTCAGGCCGATACCGGGCCAAGCAGTCGAGTTTGTTGACTTTGGCTAAATATTGGATGGCAACTGCAAATATTCGTCTCAACTATGCTCGTACCCGGTGGAGTGCACCCTCTCCGCGCGAGTTCGGACCGGTGCTCGACCTTTTCCTAGACCGGAATCGGTAAGCCGGGGCCAGTGTTAGAACCTGACCGAAAGGAAAACTACTCTGCATTCTTAATCGAGCGGGCGGCCAGCCACGCGAAAACCCTCTCCACGCGTCGTTGTCGAACCTACGGTCCGGGATCGTCCGTGGGTGTCTTCGACTTCCCGGGACTTTTGTTTAAACGTTTCCTGGCCCGGGGAACACGGAATGACAGCCAATAATTGTGCCAGATAATTACTGCGGCGAAATATCGAATCCCTCTGGATGATTCTCTCTCTGAAGATCTCTCATTTTCTCCTCCTCCTCCTCCTCCTCCACCTCCTCCACCTCCCATCTACTCCCACCCGCTGTGCTCTCTCGTCGACTTCCCCCGACTCCCGCGCTATCTGTCTCACCCTCTCTTCGGTTCTCTTCTTCCAGGTTCCCTTTCTCACTTTGACAATTTCTTTCATCGAATCTCTTTTCGGTTCATTTGACGGGGCGACCTTTTTTCGCGCCCGCCGCACAAAGTGTCGATCCATCGTTGTCTTAATGGCTGGCAGGCCACTCGTCCTTATTGCAGACTTAATTACTCGCTGACTCCAGAAAGTTATAATGGCCAACAAGGAGGCGCTCGAGGAGCACGGCCCTTTCGACCGGGCGGACAAATCGCCGTGGAAATAAAATTTTCTTAATCGAGCCGCGTCTGGGAGGCCCAGCACGATTACTATTAATTCGCGGTGCTGGCTCTCACTGACTCAAGAACAAATAGAAATATTCTTTATACTTTTGGACCGTAAGAAGACGCGAATTCTAGATAATTCTAACAACAGAGATATAGGCAGAGAGAAGTGATTTCTCTGTATATGTCGCCAAGGCCTGGATGATAAACGTCGCGGAATTATCCCCACTACCGCGGGGTATATCCCGCGAGGGACCTCGAAGCTTTAGAGACCTCAGACGACGAGGAGTGTAAACATAACACAGCTTGGGTATGTCTCCTGGTTTTGTTGACATATATGGAGAATTCACTGTATTCGGTATCAACGATTAGAGAAACACAAGCGGATGAGAAGATGAGAGAACCGACAAAAACAAATAAAATTTTCTTAATCCTTTTGGATGCCTGGAAGAAATAGGAAGAATGCTTCCACTGCGATAAAGTCTCCGGATACTATCTCTTGAATGTCATAAGAACAGAAATAAAGAGCCCCATTTAGAGGTTCGATAAAATATCTCTTTGGTATCAGCGATTAGAGGAACATAAGTGGATAAGACTATCAAAAGAGATTCTACCGTCTGCGAAAAAAGGGAAACAAACGAACGTATGAATAATTTTTGGAAATCTTATCGCCCCCAAATCCGATACATTCACCGGCGATAACGTAACGCGAGAAGGCAGCATTGGAAAGTCGCGTTCGGCCCGCAGGGGATGCCTTCGAATCGAAAATCGCCAGCGACGGGTAGGGGATCGGCGAGACAGGGGAGAAAAGAGCAAGGGCCAGAAACGGCGAGCCTAAACAATATCTTGCGGCAATGTAAGGAGCGTCTATTGGGCCATTACCGCCGGTGGCTGACCATTTTGGCCATTTGGCTTGGACAGTGCTACGTCAGCGGTCTCGATTCTCTCTCTCGTACTCCGCCGCCTATTTCCCCTTTCCTCCCTCATAGATTCTGACTCCTACCCCCCTCGTAGCGATGCCCTCTCTGCATTGTTAGCAAAGAATAACTCTGCCGGGGGCTACGATCGCCAAAAAATTTGTTTAACCCCCGTAAAACTTCTATTTTTGCACAATCATTAATCAAAATCAATTTCTCACACTGGAAACTCAAAAAAAAAAAATCGCTCACTCATCTGTACACCCTTGAGTTCAACTTGCGAAACAGCAAATATTTTTTCCCGAATTTTCGAGGACGAGGAATATTTTTAAAAATATTCCAACTTGTGGATTCGACGAAGGGACTTGCGGTTGATTTTTGCAATTATTGAATAGATCCACAGCTAACAGTTTCTGTGCTACGGCCTGCAATTGAAATATTGTTTAACAATGGAGACCATCGACCGAAGAGAACGATCGGGCGATTCCCCGTCCGCTTCGCGAAAGCTCCGGCAGCTCCCGTTCCGGAAATTGCGTCTCATCCCGACGATCGTTCGAAGATCGTGCTCTCGATCTCGCCGTCAAGATCCGCACGCACGCACGCGCGCGTTTGTGTGTCGGTGTGTATCGACGAAAAAAGGAAACACAGCGAGCTTCGGAGATCCTCGAAGGCCGATAGAGCCACGATGATATATGACCGGCGATAAAACGGAGACATTGAAAGGCCACGATCGATCCCGTTTCGTTTCTTGGTCTGCCATTCTTCCTAGCCGTGCGACCCGTTTTCCTCCCGTCCGGCTAGGAGGCCAGAATGAATCGTCCGCGATTCTTCGATCCCCCGACTAATCTCGATCACGATTCCACGACCCCTGTGAACTTCGGTACAGAGTTCTGGCTAAAATTCGCGCGATCTCGCTTGGTCCGAGAGCTTAGAGAAAAAATGAGGATAGAGAACGGCGGTGGAAGATCTAGACGCGTTACCAACGATCCATGGTGAATCGATCCTCCGCGGCTCTGGGGAGCTTCGAGACTCGTTATGATACCATCCCCTTTCTCCCGACGACAGTACAAACCGAGAATCCGGCGATCTCGGGGCAGAAAGACATATTCCAAGTTTCTCGAATAACATTCAAAGCGCAAGACAAAATGCTCGCGGGAGGAAATCGTTTTCGCCCCCCTCCCTCCCCCGGAGCCGGTTGTTCTGTTTCTTTCCCACCGAGGGAGACTCCCCTTCTCCCTCGGTTCGCAGCCGGTTTCGGTTTCAGATCCAATTCTCAGCTACTGCTACTTCTTCGTCTCTCTCCCCCCCTCCCCCCTCGTTCTCTCCCTTCCATCCACGAAAGAGGCTCGTCGACGGAAACCACCCCCAAGTTACCGGCACTCTTCGGCAAGCGAAACATTGCGCGAAATAACGTTAAATATTTACTTTCGGGACGATTGTTCCCGTGTCGCGTCGCCGCGACGATAAACATCATTATGTAATGTATATAAAGCTGCGTGGACCAGGTCGCCGAGATACGCCCCCGCACACGTTCGCCAGCCGCAAACTTTTCCACGGGCTCGGTGGATTGACCTTGCACACGCTCGCGATCACAGTCGCGACCACCATCCATCCATCTGGACTGTCCATTCGCGGATCGAGTCGCATCGCTCATCCATATGTGCACTCTCGCTCGACGGGATCGATCGATGGGCTTCGAGAAGAGAAGCTTCTGCTTCGAGTCCTCAGAAATTCGTCTCGACGCGACGGAATCGCTGGCGAACGATCGTCGAGGAATTAACCGTTTGTTGGTGACCCCGTGGACAGTGTGGATAGCGGAATCGATCGATGCATCACCCGGTGACAACTGTGTTAAGTCATCCGAAGCAATTTGCCTCGTGCGACTAATCGTAACGGACTACACGGCCGATTTTATACAGAGAAATTAACCTTCTACTTGTATTCGAAACATTTCTTCCGACCTAGAATATTTCCATTCTATATATTTTTCTCATTTTTAAAATGTAAAAGTTATTCAGCAATTTTTAGTGACACCACGAAGTCCCCGCTCGAGTGCTAAGGTTTATGGAGATTGCTCTTGCGACTGTAGGAAAAATTGATACTGGAGATTAATCTGTGGCGGAAAATCTATTCTTGAGAAAGCCGTTTTCAACGCTTGCAATTAGTCAGTTTTAGACACAGCATGTCTCATTCTTCAGAATTTTTCGTTTCCGGCCTCAATAGCAATTGCTGGTATCATAAACCCCGAAGAGACGCGCCGGCCGTGGTTCGACTTCCCACAGCTGGCCACCGCATGCGCCTCGCGGGCCCGCGGGGAAACCCTACGTTGTAAAATCTACTGTCATACCTAGCATTGCCGAAAAAAGGGCGCCACATGAGCAGAGAACAGCGGGAGTGTACAGGCCCGAGAAAACAATCGAGTTGGGCAGGGATTGTTATCGACGCCGAATACAAATCTTGAGAGCAACTCTAAACTCCCTGCACACGTACAATACTCAAATGTTTTGGAGTTTATTAAATGTAAGAAATATTTTGAATAACGACGTACATAGCAATTTTTAGTGGCACCTCAAAATTCCCACTCGGGCATGGAGATTGCTCTCGCGAGATCTTATGCTCCTATAGAAATTGAGAACGAAGATTACTCTACTTTTGCATGCAGAAATGACAAGGATTTTTCTTGGGCCAAGTGTTCGACAAATTGTTGGCCAGTGCTGTGGACCGGCAGCTGATTCCGGTTTCCTGATTCGCAGCAAGTGGATGATCATATTTTTGAAAGACGACTATCAAATTAATTCGTCGATCTCGTGCGTACGAGTCAGGAAAATTGCACGGAATTGGAGCGGTTAGACAATTGAGAAGAATGAATCTCATTTTCGTAGCCGGATAAGTGGACGAAGACGCATGAAAACATGTATCAACTATTAAACACAGTCGTTCCTGATCCAAGGAAGGCATTAGCAAGTATCATGGAAGAAAATATCCATGATTAATTGGATAAGAGGCCGGGACAGACCACTCCGCCAAGGTACATCGCGAAATGTAAACTGAATATGCTCCCGCAGACAGTTTATCAGAGAGAGAGACAGAGAGAGAGAGAGAGAAAGGGAGAGAGAGGGGGCTTGATATTACTCCGTAAAATCCCTTAGGGGTTGGCAAAGGGTCGTCGCGTAGTCCTTGATGGCGACGCGATCGCCACTATCCTTTCGAGATCGTCGTTAATTATTTCTCGGTTTTCGTCTAGCATCATACTCGAGCCGGGACGCGGGGACGCGCCACTTGTCGCTCATTGTGTACAATGTATACGCGACGAATATTTCCCTGTCCACCCGGTGTGTACCGAGACTCTCCAGTCAATTTCGAATTTAATTCAGTCAACCTCCATTGCACTGCCGTGTTGCCACGAAAATGTACTCACGGTTCGATGCCCGACCGCAAAAACGAAAATGGGAGTCGCCTCTCTCGAGTCTTACCTGAAACAGACGAAAGAAATTCCATCGATTAAAATTAGAATTCCCGCGAAACAGACAGTTTCATTCTTAACAGCAAACCTACCGAGCCTTAAAAATAACTGATACATGTTGCCTCATGAAAATGACCAGATGGAATTTATTTGGATTTTGTGCGGTTCGTATTACAATGCATGCTCTACTAAATATATTCGTTTAATCATTTCCCGCGAAAGCATCTTTATAATTTCAGTAATTGTAAAATAAAACATCTGGAGCCGGTCATTTCGACCGGCGGTGGTAGGTTTAGTGTTAAATAACCAAACCGATGTATCTCCGCAAAATAAGAGGTAAAGAAAATTGATCAATGGTCCAATTATTAAATTGATTTTAAATGGAGAAAGTTGAGCATCAATCGATTGGGCCTGTGAATGGCGCAAATAAGGTACAGCTGAATGTAGGTTGAATTGTCCTTCAATGGATTCCATATTTGAAAACATGTCTCAAAAAGTGTAAGAAAAATTTAAACATATTAAACATGCGACATTTCTAAATTCAGAGCTGCGATGTAGCTAGAATACTCTTCCGCAGAACGTACGAGCTGATTAGGGCTTCGCAAACCGCTTGCCAGCTACTTAGAATCTCGAAAATGTGAAAGGTTGCAGAAAATTAAAGAAGGTTCTAAACAGCGGAACTAACGGAATCGATCCAGCCCCGCTATAGTGCGCCGCGTCGGGCGATAAACAATGCAGAGGGTGTTGTATTGGTCGATATCGAATCGAGAGGCAGGTACTTTTGTGTCGCCGATGGTCAAGAGTACAAGCGGCCGTAGCCGATAAGTGGCTCTATCAATCCATTCGGTCAGATAAGGATTTCGCCATTGATCGGCCGTTCCCCATATCTCCCTGTGCCCGCGTCGACGTTCGTTCCGCCGCGATTAATGGACACCCATCAACGCCTCGAACCCGACCATCAATCACGATTCTCGAAACACTCGGACCCGCTAATCGGCGATTCTGTATTTCCACGGCTGGGAATTGTTTCCGTCGTTAAACGCCGGCCCTTTGTCCCCTGTTGTGGACGACGCTCGAATACCGGGGGCCAGGTATCGAGGAAACAGTTGCCGATCCTGGCGACGATCGACTGCGTCAACTACACTTAACCGGACTGTGGCAAAACGAATGGCAACGCTTTTTCCTCTGGGAAAAATAAAACAATAGGATCACCGAAGAGCCCGAGGCTCCTTCGCTTCGGGAGGAGGATGGCAAATCAGTCAACCACGAAGTTATTAGTTTGACAAATTTACGCGGCCCTCGACGTGCCCTTCCTCGGTAATTCATTTAAAAGTATTTGAGAAGCGCGAGAGTTAATGAGGACAGATAGTAGACGATTCAGCGATGTACAGGGTGTTCAAGACAGCGGGACGAGAACGATCCTGTTCGAGATACATTATTAAATCCGGGAACAACGGCGAAGACAATTTCAGTAGTAGCTCGGGATCCAAGAGGCAAGGCGGTTTCCTCCGATCGTCTCGAAGGGGGTTGAGGCATCATCCCCGGCGTCGCGGAAGTCGGTAGTCTGTTTAAACGCCCTCGGTAACTTTTGAAATCTCGTTGACCGTGGGCTCGATCCCCGAACAACGTGAAATCGTAACGCGCGGGAGCTCTGTTCGCGGCGCGGGCCTGCACCCCTCTCGCCCGGAATAAAACAACGATCGCGTGCTGTATTAAATTAAATCCAGCTGCAGTGAATTACGTTCCGTCGTCCATTACATCCGCCTGAGGCGACGCAGAGAAAGGATATAAATTCCTCCCCCACCCCTCCCGATAAATCGATACGTGAGCAACGGTGACGCGCCAATCAAGCTCGCCGTTTAATACCCCGGCGAAGGCGTATATTTCAAAATGGGTGAATATTCGGGCTTGGCGAAGAAGCCGAAACGGCGCGGGGCATAACTGTTCTCCGACGACGTGGGTGGCGCAAAACGGGGGTGGGTCGCGAGGGGGGAGGGGTGGGTTATGGGGGACCGGTGGTGACGCGCCGAGGCGAATGAAAGCGAAGGGTGTGGCGGTTAGAACAATATCGCATTTTATAGTTGTAATCGAGGATCATAATTGAACAAGTTTGTATGCCTGCCTGTTTCTACGACCGCCCACACCACCGGCTCTCACCCCCCCCCCCCATCCACCGGTTCTTCCTCTCTTCAGCTTCTACGGCGTCGTCTTCCTTCGAGGTATCCCCGGAAGAATGCCTCGGGTGTCACACACCGCCTCCTGCTCTCCACGTAGAATATCCCCATCCTACCAACCCCCAACGAATCCACGAACCCCGGCCATATAACCGAGGCTAACAAGATTTCGTATATGTAATTGGTTGAGTATTAAATTGCGTATTCCCGGCGATGTAGCACGGGAAATTTCGGGCAGCGAAGGTGTAGGTGCGCGCGCGAGACGCTTAGAGAGTCTTCGGGGCTGGATTATGGCTGCGGGTTGGATCATTTCGTAACATACTGCACTGCCGTGACGTTTAAGGTACCCCCGAGGACCGGATGGGCCCTCCTTACGCCGGATTATGCCACCCCCACGCTACAAACTTATATATTTACTTCACGGGCTTCCGACAATGAACGTCTTTCGTCAATCGCGCCCTTTGCCTCTGATACCCGGTGGTACTCTCAAAATATTAACCCTTCGTTGCCGCATTTTCACTGACTCTCCGCACACTGGGCTTCTCGCAACACTCGAAATATTCTTGGGTACTCTTTCATGTTTCTGTAATGTCAATCATTTTTATTGGTAGGCGATGCCTTGATTTTTGTAAGCGAAGCAAAACTTCTACAAAGTAAAAAAATTTTTAAATATTCGTCGGTATAGTGTACCGATGTCGTCTCCTAACGCTTAAGCATTCAGAACCCCTTCCAAATAAACTGCAGTCAACTAAAACGCCCCACAATGCCGATTACAGTGTTTACTCGATATATGTCCAAAACACTATTCTTTGATCCACGCGCTCTACACTACTCGGACTCTCGAGCTTCTTGGCCCCTCGCGAGGTATACCCCGTGGGAGTGTGGATAGAGTTCTGGGACTTTTATCGGCTAGGAATTTAGGCAATTGTCTCCTACAGACTCAGGTTCCCGTCTTATCTCTATTTTCATCGATCGACCTTTTGACCTCGAGGTTGCTAATTCCTCTCGATTTCAGCTGATCGAATCTTCCTGTAAACGGGACATCGGCTAATCCATCATCAACGGGACAGGTCCAAAAGAAACAGGATCGTTGGTATGGGCATGTATCGATTCCAATCAGTATCAAAGGTCGATAGTCGAAGGGCGGCCGTAGACAGACCGGTTCTTTCTCTCCGAAAATTACGGGGAAGCTGGTCGCAATCCAATCGGAGACATTCGGACCGGGTCGCCTCGAAAATCGTAAGGTCGTCGCGCGATCGTGGCGACGCTCTCAGCTTAATTAAATGCGCACGAAACCGGGCGGGAGGATGTATCCGCCCCGACGGACGATTTCCAACGGAGTTGCCGGGCTGGAGAGATCCTCGAACCAACCTACCTACCCCCTGCCCCCTCCCCCATGTAAGGAGCATCGACGCGGCGAAAGGGGTGTGTTGGGGGACAGGACAAGTCAGCCGCTTGCCCGAAGTAGTTAGCTTAGTGATTTTCGCGTTTATTGGCCAGCCGTGACGTCCGTACAAGATTGGTCCCGTTCGCTTGGGGAACCCTCGGGAACGGTTTCAAGGTGTTTCGTGTCCTCGACGAAACTCGTTCCGGGATACCTACCGACGCCACTTTCGTCCCCTCCTACGAATCACTATAATTCCGTTTAGGTGGCTGCCTTGACGTCGATTATTCCCATTTGGTGGGACCCGCGTGCCATCCCAGTCGGTCACCTTCCAGCCTCCCACTCATACTTTAACCCTTTGCGGCCTGTTGCGATCCCTATCTTTTATTTCACAGCTTGCTACAGACCATAGCTGGCCTTACTTGCAAATTCGGAACAATATCTTACATGTCGTACAATTGATGCATGCAAGGTAAATTAGAGGAAGGACCGAAAGGTAAGGTGCGAAAGTCAATGTTAAGTTTGGTAGAAGGGTTAAAAGATCTGTGTCCGCTAACAAGAGAACATATTCAATTGATACTAGCCGATTTTGATGAAACTTATGTAAGATATAGTTCTTCGAAATATATTTCACGCGTGTTTTTCTTTTTTATCGGTAACCATCTTTGAAGGGGTGAAAACAGCCTCCAAAGTTGGGTCACATTTTTTGAAATATCTCGGAAACCAGAGGTCGAAAAAATTAAATTTTTCTTTTAAATTGTATGCTTTCTAATGGGAAATGTAGTCACATGTAAGAAAATTTTAACAAAAGTTTTTTGTATAAACAATATATTAAAATTTTGATTCTTTTTTAGTTTCCCTTATTTATTGCCATTTATTTTTTACCATTTTTTGCCATTTAACAATAATTATGCATAATGAAAGATAGTCTTGCACCTGGCGTGCGGAGGAAGGAATTCTGGCTTGTCTTCTAGTAGTATAAGCATTTGTATAGTCTTCTAGTATAGTATAGTGTTTTGATCAATACCACTGGGTTATATGTCGTTTATTGTTTTAGTAGTAGCTAAAGAAAGTGGCGCAGGTAGCAGCGTGACGCGGTGCTAATCACTGCGGCGGTGTAAGGGTACTGTTATAGCCAATTTTTGTTACACCCAAATTTTAAGGGCTGTCTCCACCCCTTCAAAGTGGATGGTTGCAGATAAAAAAAACACACATAAGATTCATAAAAATCTGCTTGCAAAGATGATACTTTTTCGTTTATCCATAAAGAATTAACCCTTTGCACTCGGAACTGTTTTAGGAAGGACAACGAAACTCCCCGTATCCTGGTGTGTCCTGGCAACGATCGCAAGCAGGATGCTGGTGTCACCGCAGGATTCTTTCTCTGCTCTCTTTCTCCGCCGACAGGAAGCAATTCTCTGCTCTCCGTTTCCCCCGGCTTCCTGCCGCGCGGCCGTTTAATACATCTGGCGTGTAAGTGGCCGCTATAACAAGGATCAACAAGCGCCGAGAAATCCGCGCCTTACGGAATACATCAGCGGCCGTATTTACACTCGCGTTTCACGGTGTAATAGCGGCGCGATCATGCCCTCTACCCTCCTCCGGCTCCTCCTCGCTCAGTTTCTGGCCGCGTTCATCCGCCTCTCGCGAACGCGCACTCGTAATTCCGTGATGTTTGTTTCCAACGTTGGCTTTCGCTACCCTCACTCCAGGGGGTGGTTGGCCCGTCCACCTTCTTCCCCTATCCTTCTCACCCCTTCTCTCCCTTCAATCTCATATTTTCGATTTTTCGTATCCTCAGAGGATCTTCCTCTCGTCTCCTTTATCGCTGAATAAAGAGATCTTCGTGCAGTTACGACGAATTTGTAAAAATTAACCCCTCACGTGCTGGAGGTTCTTTGAAGCATTGGATTAGTTATGCTGCTGTGAATCAAATCACGTTACAGTTGGTTCTTATGTGTTACAGTGATTTCTCTATATATGTCGCCAAGGCCTGGACGATAAACGTTGCGGCATTATCCCCACTACCGTGGGACTGCGAAGCTCGACACGGTTCGAGTATGTCTCCTGGACGATACACGACGCTGGCAAGCTCGTGTTGTTGACATATATCGAGAAAACACTGTATGTCGATATAAGTAATGTCCTTCTTTTATATATTTTTTAGCGAAATGGTTGTTAGTTTTTAGACAGCATCATTATTATTCTTAATCATCGATGTATTGGCAATTCTACGATATTTTTTCCTTCATTGTTATAATACCATTCTCGTATCCAAAGTGCGGTTATGAATTAATATTATTTTCCAATGCTGGTTTTGGCAACAGTGTTCAACAAAGGATGCTTTGGATCGTATGTCTACCCGACGACACGAAGTAAACTCCCGATGAGGTAGAGGGGGTTCGTGAGGTCCCCGCGGGCAATCGCGTCGCCTGTTTAACTAGCCTTTTAATTAGAAACGCTTAAAAATTCACCGGCGCCACGAAATACATCCGGTCGCCTCAAAATTGTGTGTGGCTGCAACCCTACGGAGACCCGGCCGGCCCGACCAGGGCTCCTTTTGTTGCGTCGCGCTCCCATTGTATGGAGACCGCCGCCTAATATTTACCGCCTAGGCACTCGGGGGTGTTCACCCCCATGCACCCCCTCTCGCAAACCTTACACAGGAACGCTGGGCGAAGGGAACAGCACCGAAGATATCCGCGATCCCAGAATAATCGAAACTCTGTCGACGTGCGTTACGAAAAGACGCACGTCTAATTCGTCTTGCGAAGGAATGTTTGAGGTATCATATTTCGTTTCTTTCCGCGAAGAAAAGCATTTCTACAATTTTCACGAAAAATTAGCACATCACCTGTTCAGCACATTTGAGATCGCTTACACCCCAACACTGGATGCGTCATATAAACAAAGTAGTGAACTATTGTATGATCGCGCAATAATATTACAGTGATTTTTCTATATATGTCGCCAAGGCCTGGATGATAAACGTCGCGGAATTATCCCCACTACCGCGGGGTATACCCCGTGAAAGGCCACGAAACACGAGAGGCCTCGGACGCCGAGGAGTGTAAACATAACACGGCTCCGGTATTTCTCCTGGAATTCACTATATGTTGTTGCACGGAATATTTTCTCGGTACGATGATCCGATGAAATGAGTTATAATAAAATTCTTTGTACGGAAAAAAATTCTTGTTGCACGAGACTGTCATTAAGCATTACAATATACGTGGCATAATGGACACGTGCTAGCACTCGGAAGAGATTCGAGATATATTCTTCCTCGTTGCAAGCCGATACGTCTTCGCAAAACAAACGCTCATCTGCAAAGGAATTTCTGTTTCCTCAGAGTAGCCGAGTCTCTGTGACGTTCCAGAAACAATGTGCGCATAAATCAATTAAATTATTTTTGTTTCTCGGCTCGCGGAACGGCCATTTTTTCGCATCAAAGGATAGAATCAAGGCAGGGGGGAAACAAAAGGCACCCCGCCACGATCTGAGCGGCGCGGCGCACGGCGCACAAATTCAATAATTAGGATTGTTACAAAAGTATTCGTCTTTGTGACGTTTTACAGATGGTATTATGCGTTGTCGGTGTAACGTGTGTGTACCTTCCGGTGAAAGCACGCGAAAAATTCTGCCTCATTTGATACGCACGGTCTGCATTACATTAACAAAACGTATAATAATGCGTCCGCGAACCGACGTGTTTCCTGTACATTACTCGGCTCTCTCTCTCTCTCTCTCTATCTTTCCCTCTGTGCCTGTCTCACCTTCCTTCGTACCCGGTTGCGTTTCACGTTCGCCGAAAGAGAAAATATTGAATACAATATGGACCGCGGCGTGGTATTATTTACACGCGGGGGCGTGGATTTTTTCAAAAAAACTCGCACAAAGAGTCGGATTTAATTCGTTTTCGGCGGAGAATATTCATTCGCGGCGAACGCGAACCGGACCGAGGTCCCGGCGGAACGAAATAGAAATGAAAAAAGGCGAGACCGCCGGCGAGTGGAGGGGGTGAGTGGGTGCACAGGGTGGAAAAAAAAAGAAATCGAAAAAGGGTCGTGCATCTGTTCCGGTCGTGTATTATACGCGCACGCGAAATTGGTAGGCGCTCTCGCGCGCGTGGCTCTCTCTCTCTCTCCCTCTCTCTTTTCCCCTCTGTTTCCGCGTCCGGGAGAGTGAATGAAAATGATGGCAACTCGCGTAAGAAGCCTACGCGAGAATTCTCGCCGAGGATTCCCGGCGATATCCGCGACCCTTGAATCCTCTTTAAAAGGAATTAACGGCGGCATGTACAGTTTGCCGCGAATTTAGAGGCTATTTAAAAAGGATTACCTTTTATTTCGTGCGCCAAATAAATTCGCGCGTAACAACGAGGAACGGGTGCTCTCTCCTCCGGTTTATGCTCGAAGAAAAAACGAGAAAAGAAACCTGTTATATTATATGCATATATATCTATATATATACACATATGCATATATGCGCACACGGCACACACGAGCACGTTTTTCCACGAGTATCTCTGCCGTCAATGCACGCCACTGTGTGTTGCCCACAAAAGTGTCTGACCACAGAATTCGCGAGACTACTTCACCCCGCGGAGACTGTTCTCTTTCGGTTCTCTGTAATTCCTATTCCATTGAATGCTCACCGGAGCCAACTGTTTCATATAATCTGATTCAGGCACACTTGCTCCCGATGCTGAAATGAAATTATGTTACCGGCCGTGGCCGCGAACCCGGGATCTTATCAAAGAAACTGCCGAACGTTTGTTTCGAACAAATTCTCGAATAACACCCGGCCTCTTCAGGCTTTTCATGAAGCCGCGGGATCCCGGCTCCGATTCCGAGGGTATTTTCGCGGGTTAACTATAAATCTCGATCGCCGGGGTGAACTGCACGGAAGAGAAAGAGGGAGAGAGTGAGAGAGAACCACCCCTGACTCGAGCGAATTTTTCCGGCTCCGCGATCCTCTTCCCCCCCCCCCCTCTCGCGTGAGCAATATTGGATTTATTCAAGCCTACAGCTTCAAAGTTGCGCCCTAAATAAAAAGGGTTGTCACTTGTCCTCCTCCTGCCTCTTCGTTCTCGGCTCCTCTCTGCTCGGCGTGTTCAACTTCTCACCCCTTGCGAGACCGGAACTTTGACAGCGGGGCAAAAATACCCGGAGACATTATTAAATACGATTATCCGGCGAAGGAGAGAAAAAGTGAGACGCTAAGAAAGAGGAACAACGAGCAGGGGGTGGCCAGAACGCGGAGACGAGGCGATAGGGGATGAAAGGGGTGAGTGAAAAAGTGGGCGTGGTGGGGTCAGCCGGCTAAAAGTAAAAAGTTAAGAAGGTGAGGGGTGGTATGCGACTACTTCTCGAGGCGGCTGCGGGGGATGCAGCTCGCGAAAGGGTAGCAGGGGGTGGTTGAAAAGAGAGGGACAGAGAGGGAGGACGACGTTAGGTTGAGCCGGGCTCAGCCGGTCGAGCCTGACTCGGCTCTCAAACTTTGATACGATTAAGACGGAACGAATTAATCTTCATCCCCGCGAACGCCGTCTGCTGGCAGCCGCAGGGATGGAGAGGTGGCGAAGAAATTTCCTTTTTTTCTCTCTCTCTCTCTTTTTTCTTCTCTGTCTCTCTCTCTCTCTCCCTCTCTCTCTCTCTCTCTCTCTCTCTCTCCCGCTCCTTTCCTTTTTCAGAAAAAAAGGGGTGAACGATGGCGGTGAAAGAGAACCGTGGACGGAGGAGCCGGGTGTCGAGGACCGAGGGTCCCGCCTTTGCCGGAACCCTCTTCACTTTCTGGCGAGAAGGTGACGTTAATTAGAAAAGCGCGACGAGATTTCTGATTTCCGAGCCGGACCACGATCGGCCCTCGCATCTCCGTCTGAGATCCGAGGAGCTGGCCCTTTGGGGCTTCTCGCGAACGTCGCAGGAATTTCCCGGTGGTCCAGAATGCTTCGCAATTTTATTTGCAACGTTATCAATTTTATTAAGCACCGAAGCATGCAACTGAATCGCTCATCAACTACTTCTTGAGAAAACAAACATCTTGGGGAATCTGACATTTTAGGCTGCCACGGAAGAGGGACAGAACTTTACTTTGCGAGCTTCTGGAGAACATTAGCTATAATTATAAGCAAGTGTATCCCTCTCAATAATAATTTTACTAGCCCATTGCATTCGACTGTCCCTTTTAATAAGACTGTATTAGTACGCTATGTATAATTATGATACTTTTAAGATCTAAAATTTTTGTTCCATGCGATGTACGTAATGTACATGGATCAATAAATAATATCGAATCGTATTTAAACAGAGCAACCACATCCAATGTTATGTCATCTTACGTTTTATTTGCGTTTCAATATTTGTACTTTATATGATTCCAAGTGACCGGGACGCGATTTGAGCAAACGCAAGTGGTTAAAAATATGATCCTTTTCCCGTAGAACCGAATGTGGGTAAATTAAATTTTTTTTTAATGACGGATCGATATGGAATATTTTAATTCGCGGTCGATCAGGGGAGTGTACGTGATCAGCGAATATACGGTGTACGTCGTCGTACTACAGAGATTAAACAAACGCTTGTCGCTCTCGCACGAAGGGATAGTTCGAACTACGAAAGGCATGGTCAGCAGCGGTCTACCGGTCGTTTTTAATCCCATTGTGAGCATGGCTTAATCGAGAAACCATTACCCTGGTTTGCTGCGCGAGCTAGACTGTCTGGAAGGGTAGGGCCCTCTTACAGTGGAAAGGGTGGGCATGTGTTTCCGTATGGATCAAGCCTCGAACGGACAGAGAGATGAATTGCTGCCTAGCTTGCTACTTCCTGCAGTACCGGCCGATTCACAGAGAATCCGACTAAAAAAGAAAAGAAAAACGAAAAAAAAAAAAGAAAAAAGGAACGCGTTCGCTCTTCCAACCACGATCCTCTCCTCGAAATACCTGTCAACGCAATTAACCTACTTAAACCACTATTTTCATGTTTTTCTTTTTCTTTTACCTCGTTCTTCATCGTTACATTAAAGCGGAGCTTTGAGAGATTTCAGGTTGATTTAAAATTCCAGCGGAGTAATTATTTCCGGAGCCGCGCCATTTCATTCGATGCTCTCTACTTCGAGGATAACCGTGTCGCCGACGATCTGAGAAAATTCTCCGGAGCGTATAAACAATTATTTCTGAACGTGGTAAACGTTGTACGGATCGAAGCCCGCCTGTAATCTACTTCCGAGGCCCGAGTACGCCACGGGCGGCAATTATATTAAAACGAAGCTGCAGGGCGAAATCCATTGGAAAATAAAGCGACGGTGGTCTGGAAATTAGTCAAACCTGCCGGGAGAAAGGGACGCGTTTACCAAGGAACCATGAAAGCGCAGCAATTTTCCCGGGACACGAAAAGACCGTTCCCCGCAAGTAGCCCTTAACTACCCCCTCGGTTCGTCGGCGCGTTTTCCCTCGCGCCGGTCACCGTTCCGTCAGGAAGCTCACGACGGGAAGCCGGAGACAGGAACGGTCCGGTAGAGAAAGAGAAAGACAGTGAGCGGGAGGAGTGGTTTTGCTGATCGGATGGTATTTAGCAATAAAGTTCGATTCCCCGAGCCCCGGGAGCCGTGAAAGAAGCAGCCCCTGATTTCGTCGGGGTTGCGAAAATTACGGTTCCCGTAGCCAATCCGTCCACACGCGTTTCGTGACGCGCAAGTGGCCGCGTTTAAGCCGTGTATCGACGGATAGGTGTGAGGTTGGTACGTCGCGTCGACTGGAAGGGGACCTCGAAAAGGGGAACGGCCAGGAGGAAGCGACCGACTGGAGTGGCCACCGAGGTGGTCTGGCTACGGGAAGAGGAGAGATCTACGAGGTCGAATGACAAAAAGACCTCTCTCCTCTCTGTGTGGAATTGTCGACGGGTACGCCGGTGCACGGCACCGCTGAAATAGCGCCACCAGCTGAAAGAGGATCTCCGTTCGTCCCTCTTGCCGTCAGAACTAAGCTCGTCGAACCTGCGCTACTCTGTGCTCTGCTCTCTGCGACGGATTGTTCCTTTTTCGTGGTCGCTCGAATTTCTTTCCGCATGCTCTGCGCAGTCCTGCTATCCAACAAAAGTCGCAATTGCTACCCTGCTTGTCTCTTCGAGGGAGATTCGTCTTCGTCTGCAGCTCAAACACCTGCCAAAAATTATACCATTCAACGTTTCCAGCTCTCGGGAAGTTCAACGAAATAGGTGGAACCTATAATAGGTGGTACGTTGGAACCCCTCTTTTAATAAATATACTACCGTTACGACGCGTTCGACCTTAACATTCAAGTAAGCGCGACAGGATTGCGGATTTTTATAGAAAATAAAAATTGTCCCATTTAATTTTTTTTTTCCTTAAACATTGTAATGAAATAATACAACAGTATCTTTAAACGCTACAAATATTTCCACTTTCTCCGTTTGATCCACTCATTTTTGTCATAAACGTCACATTTCTAATATCAGACCATGTCTCGTCTATATGCAGATAAGAAAGTTGAAATGCACCAATAGGTGTCACATTTCCATCAAATCCAATGATTTGGATGCCAATTATTTTATATTTGCTTAGAGTATGCTGCTGTTCGAACACTTTGCGGGTCATTTAATGATACATCTATCTCTGCGATCAGTTTCTTCCGAAAGAAAAATTGTGGTCCACATATCGATACATCTCAGCGTGTTCAAGATTGAGAGTGTCTCTCTTGGAATTGCTGCTGTCCCAACAAAAAAAATTTCGGTACCACTTACCGATGCATCTATCTGTATTGCGAGAGTGTTTCCTTTGGTCCGTTCGTTCTTTGCGACGATAATTGGCCATCTTCACCGCGGAATGAAAGCGCGTGGAAGGTATCGGGAATCGCCGGTATTTTCCGGGTTCGGTGTTCCCATTGAAAAGTTCGAAGATCAATCCCGGTTGCTGTTTGAAAGGCTGGCAAAGCCCGGCCCCGATCCCGTCTTAAAACAAAGTCGGCCCTGGGAACGACCTCGCGTCTCTATTTACACAATCGGTTCCCCGATGATCGGGAACGAGCGACGTGCCCGTGGAACCAGAAGGAAAAGTATGGAATATTTAGCGTTCACTGAGCTATAAAAGCAATTATATGGGAGCCATTGTTTGTCGGGAGTGCGCCTCCGCGATACGGGGGCGAACAGCCGAGATGACGGCGGGCTTCGAGAGGGTGAGAGAGGCCACGAGACCCGGAGAGCTAGTAGTCAGCCAGGAGGGGGGGGGGATAGAGGAAGCAGCATCGGTCCAATGAAAATCAGAAGTACGGAGCAATAAATACGACCGAGTCAATCCAAGCCCCCACCCAGCCACCGGATCGAGCGTAACCCCGGCGAATCTCCATTCAGTTCAAACGCGATCTTCTTCTTTCCCTTCGCTAACCATCCGGATTCATTCTTGCCACCGGATCCGCCGCCTATCTTCCTTTCGCTTGCCACTTGCCCGGATATAAACGTCCCTTTAGACGCCAACGCCGATTTATTCGCGCCTTCCTTCTGTACAGGCTGCCCCCAAACTGGTGGCGCAACAACTTAACCCTTGTGGTGGACAAAAGGTGGAAATAATTTAAAACTATAAATCGACGTAATAGTGAGCAAAACATGAACATTCAGAGCAGTCTTGTGTTGACCTGGTATTTTTGCTTATACTAAGTTGAAGCGTCCAGTAATGATTAATAAATAACGAAAATTTTATTGCCAAAGGGCACCGTTTAAAATGCGAAATAAAAACTCATTGAGACTGTAATTACTCGAGAAATCTATTTCTTTGAATTTATAGGATGATCCATAACTGGCGGTACACAGGGTGGTACTGTATGAAACAATAAGTCGAAATAGGTATAGATAAAATCGTGGTAGAATTAGTGTTAACCCTTCCCAGTCGAATGCCGCCATACAAGCGGCATTATACTCTTGCTTATTAGGTCGAATGTCGTCACTAAGGCGGCGAAAATATTTTCGTTATGTAGGTATGTCGGTATTAAATATATTTTCTGTACAATTGTTCATGGAATTTAAAAACATTTGCAAGTCAGCACGCAACACGAATTATATTAACCGTTATATTGTCGCTGCTTCCCCACTCAGATTAATTGCATGCAGTATTCGGTGTCAGAAACTAAACCATATTATTATTCTTTAAAACAATAAAATCATTTCGTTGAACACAATATCTCTAACTTAATATTTTTACTTAACTTCTTCTCACGCAATCTCGTTCTATACAAAAAATATATATTCGATCCAGCGAGAAATATGGTTGAAATAGTTCTCGACCGCGAATGGTTAAACTTCCCGCTAATTTTTCCAAGTACATTCGCCCCTTTGGAATCATTCTGGGGGCAGCCTGTAGCGGCACGTTGCTCGGCTCCCGAGCGCTAATGAAAAAAATATAGGAAATTCTCAATAAATTAGTCCAACGTATCCGAAATCACGAATTAAGTTTCTAGCGATGAAAAATGAGAAAGGGGTGGAGTGAGGGGCGGGGAATCAGCCTGGAAGAAAGTCCGGAGTGCAACCGACTGTTAGAGAGGAAGGACGAGAGTTTAGTGGAAGGCGGTCGCCCGAGAAGAAGAAAGAGAGAGAGAGAGAGAGAGAGAGAGAGAGAGAGAGAGAGAGAGAGAGAGGAGCGAAAACAGGGTGTCGGAGGACCATTCTAATATAAATGTCCCCGGCCGAAAGGCGGAGAACGCGGAGACATTCGCTAATTAAAAAACTTGAAAAATTAATACACATTTCTCTGGGTGCTCGGGGGGTTGTGTTACTTCTCGCTTAATCCTTGGTATCTGATCGGCCATCTGTTCCCGACCATCACGAAGCTGGCGCGGCTGCCAGGAGTTTCCATCCCCCTGGCCTCACCTCGTTCGCCACCCTCTTCACTTATTACTCCGGCTTGTACAGGCCGGTGTTTCATCGATGCAGCTTGTAATCACAAGACGTTTACGATACAAACTTTCTAATTAACGTCCCTCCTCATCCGTCGCCATGAATCGTGGCGGGCTATCGTTGGAAGCTCAAAAGTTGGCAGACTCTGCGATTCGTCCCAAACATCAACCACTTCCACTGAAATTACAATTCGAACTCGTCCGAAGCGTTTTAACAATTACTCGTTAACCACTACTCTATGAAACTGAGAAAAATTCAATTTGATAAATAAATTGCAGCGAAAGGGCCCAATGACGCAAGCGAAGAAATGTCTCCAGCTTTCAGGGACGGATAATTAGAGAACCAGTTTCCACAAATTTTACGCTGCATCTGTGTCGACCCCCGAGGTCCGATATAGGTGGTAGGATCGAACGACAGGGCTTTATAAAACACCTGGAATGTGTGACGCGCGTAGGGTGGCGGAGCCGATCGCGATTCCCGAGCTATCACACCTACACAAAGAGGGGTGCGCACGACAAAGTCCGTGAAAGCAAAGGCTGCGAAGATATCCCTCGATAAACGAGGAGGGCTTCAACGAGAAGGGTTGACACGACTCGATACGAGAGCGGTATAGTGGCGAAGAGGGACGAGTACGAGGGGAGAGAGGTATGGATACGGGGGTTGCGAAAGGGTGGATTGGGACGTGGACGAGCTCCCGCCACGACGCGGCCTCGGCCTATCGTTATCAACAATTCAATAGTGTTTAACTTATTTATGTGCCGTTAAATGCCGGGACTAATTAGATGGCGGCATAAAGATCCGTAGCCTCGGTGGGCCCTCTTCCAAGTGGTTCGGCGCACCGCCTCGTGGGGTGTAACGTGCAGCAGCCTGGTGGCGAGGGGCAGAACGAAGGTTACGGAGGTTAGAGGAGGCTTCCATAACCAGCCGGAGACAGACAATGGCAAAGAATGAGCCGGAGTCGCTCTGAATAGGCCTCAAGACACTGAACGCTATAATGCGAAAGACTCCATTGTGACGCGGGCAGTTAAGTGCCCCTGGTCTGGTCTGGTCTCCAAAACGAAGTGGGCTACGTCTCTCTCTCTCTCTCTCTCTCTCTCTCTCTCTCTCTCTCTCCTTCTCTCCCTTTCGCTCTCTTTCCTCTCTCGTTCCCGCTCCGGCCTTTCGTATCAGCTCACTCTCCGGGCTCTTAGCTCGTGCCTCTTTCGTCGCATCGTCACCTCCTCGTCAATTTCGCCGGCTACGGGTCTAGAATGGCTCGAGTTATTAAGGAGAGCTGCAGGTGACCGGGTCCATCCTCCTCGACCCGCTCGCAAGACAGTCTCTCGATCCCGCTTCTTTTCTTCCGGTGGCTCATCGATCTCAGAACACTCCTTACCCTGTCTAATTGTGGAGTTACATCTGAGTTCACTTTGGTTGTCTAAACATACAGCCTTAGTAATTGTCTAGGTTAAGATCTACCCTTTCTTCTTGCAAAGATTCACCGTGCGACTACTCTCAATTTCAAGTAGACCGCTCTTGGTAGGATCTGTATTTTTCCCAATTTTTATGTAGAAGCTAGCTCTCATTTTTTAGAGGGTCAGACATGAATCGAAGTCCCTTGATTGATCAGAATTCTAATTGCAAACTAATAGGTTCTATAGACTACCAAGTTTCCGGAGAATTCGGACCGTGGGTCTTTGCGCAAGATAAGAATTGAATAAAAATAGATGCATAAAATTCGCAGCCTGATCGCCACCATTTACAGAGAATGGCCCCTCCGGAGCGAGGGTCTCTATTTTTGAGCCGCCTAATTGCTGATTGCTCCGAATTTCAAGCAGATCTTCGGCAGACCCGAAAGATTTGAAAGGACCCGATAGATTTAAAAATCCTTCTAGCGGATGGTAATCAGCCGGGCGCGGCTCGAAGAACGCGGCTTCAAGATCCCTCGAATCAGGATCAAGAACCTCCGCCGCGCCTTGTATACTTAGGCTTTAATAGTCGAAGGATCCACTCTCTTCCTCCCTGGTCCCCCTTTCCTTTTTTCTTTTTTTTTTCTCCGGCCATCTTTCCACGGTCTCCCGGTAAATCTTTACAGGTGGCATCCGCGGACCTCCAAGCGTGAATTCCGAGCGACGAGGATCCGCTCCGAAGAATGAAATGAAATGTTGGATGTTTAAGGGCGGAAGTGCGGGACCGCGGCGAGAGGAGCGAGAGAAGAAGGAACGAGACAAGATGAGCCGTGGCTGCGAAAGTTTCGCTGCTCTGCGGAAGAAGTGTCTGACCGCGGCACGATTCACGGATGATAAATCGTTTAAACCTTTTCACCGGAGTCGTTCGGCCGGAAGTAAAACGAATTTAAGGTCCAATTGCAGAGAGCTACGGGCGCTGTGGTTAAACACGCTAGGATGACTCGCCATCGGCCCATCGCATTAACCCAAAAATTATCGAGCCACCAGCAGAAATTTTCTGATTCTCCTCGCGAAACATATCTATATCCAAGCCAATTATTTACGATGATAGAGCATGGGCAACTGTGCATACGCAACCGCAAAGTATAACTCGTGATTAGATTCTCTAGAAAGCCCGCAGCTCGTAGAGTTCCGAGAAGGTTTCTAAATCCTCGCGTGAACCGATCATGTTTACAATGTTTACTGGATATGTGTCCAAAACACGGGTGTAGCCACGGACATACTAGGAGATACTATTTTTTGATCCACACGATCTATTTCTCGGCGACCGAGGTCTCTCGAGCTTCTTGGCCCCTCACGGGGTATCCCCGCGGCAGTGGGAATAGTTCTGGGACTTTTATCGGCTAGGCATTCGGGACATATATGTAGAGTAAACACTGTATTTTCTGATCAATGTTTCGCGACGGTATGTGTAATACCAGGACAAGTACCCTTCTAATAATTAACACATTGCTGTCGGGACACGGATAAATCGGTGTTTCATTGTCTGCTGGTGGAAGTCGGGTCCCGTATTATGTTACCATCGTCTTTGCGACAATTCCACAATACATATACTTGTTATATTGACGTATACTACTTTTGTTATTTATAGTGTTGTTTTAAAGCCACAGCGATTTCTACAAATGTCTAATTTCTCACGCGGCGGCTAAAATATCGCTCGCGCATGGCTCAAGGCCGCACGCGAAATGTCCCGCAGTCAATGCGTTAAACAGCCGATTTTGCCAAGTCCGAGGTCGCTCGCAAAGGGGACCAGAATTTCAGGCTGAATCCGAGGTTTCTGCGAGCTGTCGAATCGATCGCATATGATTTCCTATCTATGACTCCCCCTACTATTGAATCGGAGCCGCGATCGATGTGTACATATAACAACGTAAGGAAAGAATCGCGAAGCGACTCGCAACAACCTCCACGAAATTACCATTTCCATCGAGCCGCCTTTCCCACCTTGCGCGAACGAAATTGCAACGAACAAAGTTCGCGTAAAGATCGGACATTCGATCGGGAGTGCATCGAGCGATATACCGCGTATTTGTTTTTTGGGGGAATTTTTGGAGGTCGTGCAGCTCGAGTGAGGGCATTGCGGAGCGAGTATGATGTAACCAGCGGGCACGATGGCGCGACGGAAGCGAAAATAATTGAAATCGCGCGGCTAGCAACGTTGCTGATTTACGACGTGGACGCGAACGGCCAAGTGGCTGCTCGGCGCATTACGAGAATCGCCTGGACGTGCACACAGGCCGGCACACACGCAAAACACACGGTGAAACACAACACCTCTCCCCCGCCCACGCCTCCGCGAAGCGACGTTGCTTTATGTACACTGGCCTCGGCGATACGTGACGTACGATAAACAACACGTGTTAACATGTTACGAGAAGAAAGAGTGCGGCGCTGCGTATAAACGGCCGCCGTGTTCGCCGAGTTTTTTTCCTTTCGCAACGCCTAGCTCGCGAGAAAATCGGTTCTCTCGCCTCTTTCGTAATCCCGAAAACTAAGCTAACGTTCTTCGACCGTTTCGAGGTTCTTCCACGTTCCGATTTTACTTTTCTTTTTTTTTGTTCTCCTTTCGCGCCATTAGTCAGATTAAAATTAATTTGTCGAGTCTAATGCACACCGATCTTCGATATCCAGCGAAGTAACCACAAGCCGGAAATAGATCAACCCTGTCTGATTTGTCAGTCGTTGGATACGACCGCGATTAATTAGAAGATTGTTTCTATGTCGAGATCGAGACGTGGGCGAAATTTATTATTTCCGCAATTTGTGTACCGACTGATTATTACCGTGCGGGTAGAACAGTCGCCGACAATTGAACGGTGCTAATGAGAAAAACGCTGGAAAAACGCTAAACAATTTAGCAGGGCGACGACTATCTCGGCGCACGGTGAACCAGCACACGTTTCAGCGTCGCGATAACTAAAAATTATCGTAGCCACTTTATTACGGCAGATAAGCCCGTCGTTTGCTTAATCGTGTTTCGCAAAAGCTGTACGCGGACCCGGTTACGTTGTCGTGGTACTGAAAACGTTGCCGAGACTTTATCGTAATTTATGAAATCCGTTTATTGGTTCGCATTTCGAGCCATTAGCATTCGCCAACACCGGCTATCGGTCATTCTTTTCCAGGTCAAGTTTAAAACCCGCAACGGCGCTGCCCCGTTTACGAGCGCTCGTAAATGACGGTCTTTCGGCGTTTACCAATTACGAGGAATTGTCCGCCTTATCTGCCACCGTAATTAAGCCAAATCAGAGCGACTATATTCGCCGAGGACCAGGCAGTCGCGGAATTCGATACTAATCACGTTAAGAAACGTGTTCTCCAGTCCCGACTGAACTTCGGTTAAAGTCTTGTCTGGAATTCCCTAAATAAATGAACAAGCATCGAAAATTCAAAGCAATTCATATTCGATTTATTAGAAGAATTATCGGAGTTCGTTTGTTTCCAAACTGTTGCAACTGTTCATTCATATTTAGGAGACGGTAGCCGAATTTAGACCAGCTCTAGATGAGAACTAATTTACGAATCACACGTTAATAACTCTGCAAGTATTTTTCTCTCTGAAACTACGTACACGTTTACCTTAAGTGATGGTAGAAATTATATTAGTCTCCAACACTTTGTCCGCCGGAGGTCCATTTTAATAGGATCTTCAATAATTATACCGTACCGCAAGGCCGTTAGTCACCACTATATTTTCTACAATAATCCCAAACGACGTTATTTAGTTGCTGGGGGTGAGTTGTTAGCTCAAGTTTGTATGAAGGAACTATTGAAAAATCGTGGACCAAAATTCCACCGACAAAAATTCTTGAACAATGAATTCGTTAGCTACCGTACGAGCCCTTCAGCAAAAGGGGCATCCTCTCTAAAATCCTAGACACACTCATCCTAAAAAGTGAGAAGCAAAACACAGCAGTTTTCCGGATAAGCGAAGGCTCCGGGGAAGCTAGAGGAGGGGCGCGTCGAACAGGCGCTCGTCTCGGAGGTTCTTGATAGTGGCTCGTAAACCGAATTAACAGTGCGTCCGCGCGACTACAGGTATAGTTGGCTCTCTCGCACCTCTCTCCGGGAACGTGTTCTCGGGCACGCGGCTAGGATCCTGGAAAATTCAACACGTACACGGTCGCAGAAGGATTGCGTGATGGTGGGTGTACGCGCGTGTATGCGCGGAAGAGCGCGAGCAATAAGAGGAGCCGGGGTAGAGGATATCATAGAAGCGCGGGGTAGGTAGCAGCAGCTCGTGAGGAACGGCGTGGGGTGGTCCGGGGGGTTGGAAAATGCATATCCAGGGGATGAAGAGGCGGCCTCTCAGAGCTTGGCATGGTACAGCGGCTACCCGGCCACCCCTTTTCCCTTCCTCGGCCAACGCCAACCCCCCGTGCGAAACCCGTACCTCTCGCGAAACGTACATCTACTTCTCCGTGTCCCCCGCCTTCATCCCCCTTTGCCACCCATCCACACCCACCCCTCTCCCCCGCTGGCGGAAACCGCCCCCTCTCGGCGGCCGGTTTCTCCTATTTCAGCCGGGTTGCAGTCGCTTACAGCGCTTCCAAATTCACGTAATAAAGCCCCGGCGAGAGAGCGAGGCGCCCACGCTAAGTACATTTACACGGATAGATGAAAATATCAGGAACGAAGGATTGGCAAAGGTCTGCGAGCGGCCAGGAGGGTTGGTGAAGGTGGTAGGTAGAGCCGAGGGCGGACTACTTAACATTCTTTGCCCAGGGCCCCGACCGAGAGACCGACAGACCGAGGGATAACGGATATCGTGTTACCTCGAAAAACGAGTGCGCGGTGCCGGGCCGCTCTCTTCCGCCCGTTTGTTTATAGATATATAGAGTGCGTTCCTCTGTGTTTCTTTTTTTTCCCAGAGTTTCTTCCCTTTTTTCGGGAGGGGGGTGGCGGCGCAAGAGGACCGCGAAAGGGAGACGACGCAGAGGACCAGCTGGGAAAACGAGAGAACGAACTGTGTTCCACACTACCCGTTATAATTTCGAGCGTGAGCGTTTGCACGGGCCTGTATTTGCCCTCGGATAGACCAAGGCAAGAGAGGCGGGACGACGACGACTACTATGTACTAGCTTCTCCTTCGCTTTTACCGCGTTTTCAACCCCCCACCCCCACACCCCTTCGCACCCCCTCTCGTTGGGTTTCGAGAGAGTGGATCACTCTTTTTTCGGGGTACAAGCGCGGGGATTTATTTTGCACGTTCTTCGCGGCGCGCCGCGAGGCGAGGGCTCCCCGAGAGCTGCACCGGAAACGGAGGACCGTTTCAGTGCTTTCAGCCGGATGTCCCGTGTACAATAGAAACTCGAGTGCTATGGACCTGTCTTTAGCGGGACAACGCTTCATCGCGCTCCGAAAATACTGTCACGCCCCGCTCCGTGGCGATTTCTGTCTACGACGCTGCTTGCGGTAGCTGGAACTCCTTTGCGTCATTCCAGAGACATTTATAACGTGTTTCGTAAAATCTGTTTGGAACATGATCTGTTTTTTTCTTTCTTTCTTAAAAGCTTCCATGCTCAAAAATAATTCTTTGTCCTAAAACTTGTATGTTCTTTCTTCTGTGACTTCAAAGGGAGCCCTTAATTTTTCGGTAGTACCCACTTCTTAAATCCGAGATGTTCAATTGACAGTCGCATATAATAACAGTCATTGTATACGGATTACAGTGATTTCTCTATATATGTCGCCCGGACGTGGATACTACCGCGGGACGCTGAGGAATGTAAACATATCACGGTTCGGGCATGTCTCCTGGACGATACACGACGCCGGCAGGACGAAGAGAATTCACTGCATTGCACTCACTATACTTCGCAAAGGAAAAATACGATGGTAGCGAACGTGATTTAAATAAATTGTCGGCGTATTCCCAATGTTTCTCACAGCATCCCCGAGTCGCGAAGAGCGAAGGCTCAATCTTGACAAGCGTCGTAAAAATTCTCGAGGTCGGACGTTGAGCTGTTGCAATATTTGTCTGCGAGATGCAGCGAAGGGACGGCTTCTGCCGCCTCCGTTGCCGGCCGACTAATCTCTGCACGCCATATATCCGTAAGAAAAATATCTGTTCACTTTTCATCGCGATCGGGTGCGAGCGGGGGCGTCACGTGCCCGCTCGAGCGCGTAACGCAAGCTAAGTTATAATTTATAACGCATCGCCTACGCTCGGGCACCGGGAGGAGAGTGTATGAAGTGCCGGTTTGTCGTTCTTTTTCGAGGAAGGCTACTGCACCGGGGCAGCCCGTCAACGTTTTCCCCAGTTATGTGCTCGCAGTGCTGCTGGAAGCGCAGATAGATAGAGAGGGGAAGAGAGCTACGCGTCTCTGTTTTTCTCGGCCATGCACCTGTCCAACTCCTGCGCCGAAGGGGTCCGCGGGCGTATCTATTTATTTATTCGTTTTTCGCGAAAGAACAAGGGGGTCTGTCGGCCCTCCTGCCAGCACCTAACCCACCCCGAAACGATGAAGTGTGTACCGGCGGAGAGCACACCGTAGGAAACCAGCGCTTTTCGTCGACGTGCAGCCTGATAGAGGAGCGTGTGCACCGCCTCTCCGTTCATCGGATACCGACTCGCCCGCTGCAGGCTACATTCGAGCAGATTAACCGGAAGGGATTATTACAAGGGAGAGGATGGAGGGATGTACGCATTTATTCCGGCCAAGGGATGAGAAGGACCTGCATGTTACTCTGCAGCCGGCATCGCTGAGAGATTCTTTTTAATTTTACCTCCACTTTTTGTTTCTCTCGACTTGCGCGATAGCCCCTCGCGAGCGCACAACCTGTCCTTCAACCCTGCGATCCACCTTCGACCGAGGCTAGCCCAGCCCGGCTTTCGCCCCGTGTTGTGCACTCTGTAAATCTTTCCCTTCGATCCGGCTAATGAGATCGATCGAATTATCGCTGGGAGCTCGAGAGTTGGCACAGGACGCGATTCATCCCAAAAGTTATCCCTCCTCGACTCGTAGTCGATTAATACCTGATGTACAGATTTTTATTCTCGGAGGTATTTAGCTGATAATCAACTGATACCATTAATAACACTCGGAGAAATTTTCTTCATCAAGGTACACGGTTTAATCTACTCACAGGTCCAAATTGGACCACCCTCTTCTGCTAGGGACGCCTTCTCGCCCATTTCGGACATTTTTCATCGTGTAAACTCTCTCAAGAAAAATTCCTTGATCACACCAAGAGTCTGAAATAATGTATAGAATCTTAAACCCATAGTAATTGAATTCTATTTATTGCTCCTTCAACCCCTTGCCATATGATTTTCTTTCCACAGCTAACATTAACATAATAGCTTGGCATTTCCTGTCTCCACTTAGTTCAGTGCTTAAATATTGACAACAGGAGAGCAAAATTTGATTTCGATCTAAAAGATCTAGACTTGCTCGATTGGAAGGGGTTGGAAGAGGAAAGAATTTGTGTGTATTTCGAATTTCTCTGAATCAATTCGCTCAAGACCGGATTATATCCGCTGCAAGCGTGCCCACAGAATTATTTTTCGGGGGGTAGAACAAAGGGGTTGGCTCCCGATGAAAAACGCGCGAGGGGGAATTTTTCGAAAGTGGCGGGTATAAGTATAATCGTAGGTGAGCGAACGATTTTAGTATCGCGAGGGCAAACAGAAATCTCCATACGAACGACGCATAAAAGCACGCGTGTTCGACAAACAAACGGCGGGTTTCATTCCGACAATCGAACGAACGCTTCTTTGGTCGGTACACAAGGGTAGGGGTTGGGCTTGCGAAACGCGCGAGCGCACGTGGCATTTTTCGTCAAACCGTCGCTTTAACGTCGAGTTCACGGGTGGACATTGGCCGTCCCGGTAAATTCGCGAATGACGTTCTCCTCGTTTCCCGTCTGCCGGTATACCGTTCTCTCTCTCTCTCTTTCTCTCTCTCCCTTGAAACGTGTACGCAAGCGCCGACACAATAATAACGTGGCGTGTGGGTGCACGCGCGAAAAATATGCGATCGGTATCCTCCGGCCTCGAGAAGCCGGGATTATCGTATGCACGCGCGAACTCCTCTCCGGCGTATTAAACGATTCGACGAGTTTTATTTATTCAGGAAATGAAAATCCTAATAGACTTTCGCTTCGTTGTTATATTTTCTTGCAGCGGCCGCGTGTGCTGCTCGTATTTACCCGCGTACCTTTCCGAGCACGTCTGTCGAACGGTATCCGTCGAATAACAGGATCAGCTTCTTCGACTTCGACATCTCTGACCGGAAGTGTGATCGGAAAAATCGAAATTTCTCGAAAAATTGAAAAATTTATTCACGTTTCCGGAGATCGATTGAACTTTACCTAACCCGTTAGGGATTCAAGCGAGTACATCATCTTACAAATTATTCTGCTGTATTCAAGCTTGATTAAACTTTCGAAAAAATAACGATTGGAAAATTTATACCTCTGTCGGATGATCCACTTACGCCGTGGACTACATCTGTTCCAAATGTTCTAATTGATACGTCCGCTACCTGTCGCATACCTATACGCGACGTCCACAATTTTGCAATTTACTTAAAAATAGTTCGGTTAATTTGATTCTGCTAAGGAGACTTTCTTCTGCTAAATTGTCTCGATATTTTATAAAGATGGTACGTTGCATTGAATAAGACTCAGCGAAGCAAATGGTGGATGTGCTAATAAATTTACATTAAATACGAGTATGATTTCTTAATTTCACGTAGCCCTGCTTTAAAAAGTAAAATATTTCGGTGAGAGTCAATTCAACTCATTTACACGTAAGCTTAGTAACCCGTTACTTACAAATGGCTTGTATTATAATAGTCCAAGGTTAAAACGCTGGTAAGGAGCAATAAGTGATTAGAAACGCGGTGGCTACCCTTTTTATCGGAACGTGCCTTTTTCATTTCTGAGATAAGTGAAAGGCACCCCGGACCTAACGCAGAAGCCAGGCCGCTTGCTTCTGGAGCGGTTTGCATCTTTAATAAGTGGCCGAGCCGATAAAACGGGCGCCGTATCAGTACTAAAGCTGCCTCGATTAATTAGCGCCGACTTTCATCACCCGCGATTCACACAGAAAAATAAGGTTGTCGGGTTCTGGCGGGGCGAGGGGAAGCGAGCTTCGATGGGAGAGAGCTTACTTAGGTATTAAACGGCGAGCAGCGTATTGTTTAAAGGCTCGCGTGTGTGGGATCGGTCACTGTGTATAAGAGAACCGTGGTAAATATTAGGTACCATCCTGGGCGGCGTTAAGTGTACAATGGTGAGAGGCTGCCCGCGCAGAATAAGGGTAGGGGGTGTAACGCAGAAGGATGGGCAAAGGGAGAGGGCAAGGGATGAGGAAGGATACCTTTCGTCCCGTAGAACAGCTGAAGGTAGAGACGGAGGCGGCGACTAAATTGAATTTGGGTTCTGGCCTCTGTTTAGATTCCTCGTTGGTTGTTTAGTTTAGAGGAACAAAGAAAACATCTATGTGTTTATTCTAGCCAACGCTTCACCCCCCTCGCCTTTCGCTCTTGCCGCGACGTGTCTCACTCTCTTTCTCTTTCTCTTTCTCTTTCTCTCTCTCTCTCTCTCTCTCTTCTTCCCTCCCTTTCACATTATTTCTATCCCCAGTGAGCGCGAGAGAGCATTCTTTCTTCATCCCTCTTCCCTCATTTCCCTTCAACCGGATTCCTCGACAATCCACAAACTCTTCCCATCGTATGCACATTTTTTTATGGCAGCTTCCGACCCTCCCGGGTTCTCTAATTCGTTAAACAGGCCCTCCTTTTCCCCGATCCATCGGCCTTTGCCTGTAATTTCTTGCTGAACGTTCCACGTTTGGTCTATCGCTCGATCGCCCCCCCCCCCACGCCACTTTCATTTACATAGAATTTCGCCTCATTATCCGCGCCTCCTGAAACGAAAACTTTGCGCGCTTTCACGACCTCCATCGCGAGGCTCCAGCGGCTCCTTATCTTTCGATTGTTTCCCATTTTTAATTCAATTACTCTCTCTTCCCCCTTCCATTTCAACGGGCATCTTTCACACAAGCCTCTGTGCGCTGTTTTTGAAAATGGCTGAAACCTCGATAATCAAGCACCATTCTTCGGCTATCGAACCGTCCTTCGGCCGATTAACACAACAAACGAAACCGTTTCTTTACATCTGTCGCGACTGGAGCTGCTTTGTTCTTAACTATATCCTAGTAGAAAAAATAAAATTCATATTTATCTTAATCTGTAGGAGGTGGCTATTGTTAGGAACAGACTTGGGAATTTTGCGTAACGTAGTACATAAATTTTTCATAAAGAAAATTCAAGTTTTCATTGGAAAAATACTGGTCTCTAAAGGTCGATGTTTGCACGTTGACGACAGACGAATAAAATTTTACTTGAATTTAGAAATGACGAATTCATAGTTAGCGGATTCTGGTTGAAGTCTTCGTCAAGAGGCTCTTGAGAGTGCTCTCAACACCGAACGAATTGAAATCTTTTTCCAACGGACAATGACTAATTTTGTGTAATTCATGTCTGGCTAATAAAACAATTGAAGTGTTAGGACACTTCTATAAATAAGCTGTCGAAGGAGCTAGCCCAGACATTATTCTCTGTCCCCGCGATAAATGGGACCCGCCACCGGGTCCCCCCATCCTCCAGAGCAAGAAAGTGTTTCTCCTGGTTATTGTTATTTGGCCTTCCCCGAAGTTGTTCGGTGTCCAGGACTTTCAGGATCTCCCCAAATCCCGGGCTCCGGCTCGGCGAGGATTCCGGGGCTCGCGAGGAATCGCTTGCAGCGACGCAATTTCCAAAATAAACGGTGAACGCCCGCCTCGGCAAATAATCATCGCGCGCGTGCTTTTAATTAAGTTTCGGTTGTCTGAGGCGCGCCGATGTCCCCGGAAAACCTCGCGACTCTGTCCGAGGCTCCTTTCTTCTGATCCGCGACGAGGGAAGATTTCGAGACGAGAATCCTTGCTTTCGTTCACCACGGGAAATCCGAGAACCAGAACGAACACTCGAAGCTTGTGTGCGTCAATCGTGATAGAAGGAAACGCGTATCACTCCTTTTCATAACGCGTGGAGTTTCGTGACGTCAATCCCATCAGACGTACCCAATAATATATCGTTATGTTCCGAAAACAAAAGCGTCAAGATAACAATAAACTAACATGTAGCATATTTCAATTTTTAAACATTGTCGGGAAGGTTATTCCTTCGAACTTTATTCATCAATACATTATTCATCGGTACACTTGTAGATAAATTCGCTGTAACTTCAGTGCCAGGTACATTAGGAAAATCACAAGAAACGTAATATTGCACGCAACACGGATCGCAGATCCGCGTGGAATTGAATCGGGCATTATCAGTGGAATGTTGCACCGAGCAAATACAGACAATGTTGCACGGTTCAAGGGACGAGGAAGGTAAGATTGCGTTGACCCCCGGCGGTTCGCGAAATTGTCGGGAAAAGAGCGACGGGACTTAGCTATTGCCACGCCACTGGCGAGGCACCGGCGATAAGCCCGATAAGGTAACCGAGTTCGCTGGTGTGCGCTCGGTCGTCAAGATAAAAACCGAACAGATGTGAAAATATTCTGTTGTACGCGCGCGGGCGAGAGACACGTATTTATTTCGATCGCCTATCCTCCAATCGAAACAGCCGTTTAAATATACACCGCCGCTATTAGCAGGCTGGCTCTTATCTGTCCGCAAACGTTTCCCCGATTTCTCCTGGCGCTCGATCCGGGACGGTTCTCTTATGAAAATCATTGTGGCGGATCGCAGGCGAGAAAGAGAGAGATCGCGGAGGCCAGACAACCGTGATGTTTAACGATCGGCCGCGAGGAAACGGTTGTTTCAGGTGTAGTCGCTCGTCGAATCTGTTTGAGATTTCGGGGCGAAAGAGGCGAGGCAGGATTTAGCGGTATCCGATGCTGTTTACACGGAGCGACACGAAATGTTTGGCCGCGATTCTCTCGCCAGTTGTTTCAGGTGGCCGGCCGAGCCCCGCATAGTTTTGTCAACCGACCGTCGTCGATCATAAAAACTCCGGGAATCGGGTTCTATCGACGGCCAACCTGACCGCCGCGGCGCGTCTCGCCAGTCATCGGCCAGTATCGTCGATCATGGACATAATCCAACGTTAAATATAACCAAACATTCATTTCATATTCTCAGGCGCGAGGTTCGCGAAATTTTCGGACCAATTTAGAGGAGAGAGTATAAACTTCGCCTCGGCTTATCGAGACATTTTATTATTAGCGATACTAACCCCCTTGGTATAACAGACGCAGCGTCACCGACCAGGTGGCATTTCAAGCCGAGTTTAGAAAACGTAAATAGTGTTTGTTCTACATTGAGATATACAAATATCTACCGTAGACAAGCGAAGGACTCTGTATCTCTTATAATTAATTACAAGGTGACTTTGTTGCCCACTTTATCGCGGTTGCAAAATAGTTTTTTCCGTCAACCGTACAATGTTGCGCGCATGCGCACAAATTAATTTTCAACCTTCGCTTTCCATTTGGAAAAACAGTGAATTATGAAGGCTGCAATCATAATGAAATTCAACGATTAAAATACCGCTATTGATGACCTACCGCAACTTTCCGAGTCTGATAATACAGCATTAGTCAAGCATTCGGAGCTTCAATGACATCGACAGCTTATCTTTTAGAACCTCGACGAAAAAGGTTAGCACTGCAAACAACAGGACACATCTTCCCGCGACCTCGTCGCCGCTGACCTCCGGGTCTCCGAGTGCTCGACTAAAAATTCAAGAACGATATCGGGAGGATGTTCGACAAGGTTTTTCCTCAGGTATCACTCAGCGTGCCCGAATCGAGCGTGTGAATAATGGAGGGTAATCGCCCTTGCCAGTCTCCGTCGACCTTCGCTCCTCGAGGGTAGCGAAGGTGGGAGACTGAGAAGGGTGGGATTTCTAGATTGGATTTAAGTACACAGCCGTGAGGTTTCAACCGGTTAATAATGTAGGTAACAACCACGACGGCGGAGCGAGAAGACGGTCTAACGTCGCGGTGTTGTGACAAACTTCTGACTTCCATCTTGCCGAATTTCGTTCGAATTGCTACACACCCGACCGGCGCTGATTTAATCCGAGAATTTGACAGCGAAACACCGTTCCCGAAATAAATACCTCCTCCCACCGTCGAACGCGTTATGTCATAAACAATTCACGGGCGCAACAAACGATCGATTGTTCGCGAATTTTCAGCTGCGGTGTTTGCGCCTTTGTGCGCGAGCGCGCGCGAGAAATCTTAATGCGCTTTGGAGAGTGGTGGTCGAAAGAATCGACTATTCAGCTGATAAAATAAAATTTGTTTTACGAGAAAGTTGAGCTGGTAGGATAACACGTTGGATTCATTAATAATTAATACAAGAACGATATTAGCAACACGATGACAATTCTTAATAGCGTTACCGGTTGGATTATATTTGTAGATATCACCAGAGTGAACATTATTGATAAGGGGTGAGATCATGTTTAATCGTGCTAGTGAATATTTTATCACGATATCCTCCAATTATGCAAATCCGTTTGTTGGATACAATATCTCGCTTTCCATTTCACTCCTTATTCGAGTTTAAATACGGAAATACGACTGTGCCTAAAAAAAGACTTGCTCACTCGGTTTGTGTAGACTGTTTCAATTAAATCTGTTACACAGTGCGAACATTTTTTAATATAACATGAATTATACATTGTTTTGTAAACTCGATATAGTCCCCGAGGACACAGCGTTCAACGCGTCGAATAAGTAGCGAGAAGTAATCAATAATCGTGACGTCAAGAATCTTTCTAATTGATGTTTCCTCGTTTTCTAAGGGGACCAAACCTCGTCGTCGGCGTTTAAATAAACCTGTTTTCGACGATGCTGCTCCGCGGAACGTCACTCGACAAGAGTATCTCAACGGAAAATGAAAATACGAGGTGAATCGAGTAATAAGTTATGACTGATCTTAACGCTCTTTCAGGAGAGTTCGAGACGAGGTAAGCGTATTTCGTCGCGCGGAATCGCGGGTGTCGCTCGAAGGAACTCGCCAGTCAGCGGACGTTTCCAGTAATTTATTAAAATCCTCGTCACCGTCGTTATCCGTCGGAACGTCGTCGGCGCTCGCGACCAGGAAGCCTCCGACGTTTCAGAATGAAAGTAAAAAGAAAAAGAGAGAAAAAAGGAACGAAGAAAGAGAAAAGAGAAGCAAGCGGAAAGAGAAAGAGAAAGAGACGGGAGAAAGCGGACGAAGAAAGGAAGGCTTTTATGCGCAGGCCAGCTGGCTCAGCACGACAAAAATTCTTTCAATTACAGAAAAGCGAATTCTCCTTAACTCCCGGGGCATCGATATTCATAGCGAAGCGTGTTACGTAAAAGTTACGGGCTGGATTCGGCTGGAAAAGAGCAAGAGAGAGAGAGAGAGAGAGAGAGAGTGTGAGAGAAAAAGAGAGGACGCGGATCAGGCTGCAGCCTGGTTATAGGCACTCGAACAGAAAAAGGGGGCGGGCAGGCTGGGAAACAGGCAGAGGGTGGAAAAGTATAACGGAGCGAAGGGATGGAGAAGAAGAATTGGGCAGCAAAGGGGGCAGGCGGGGGGTGGATGCCGAGCAGGCTTGATTGGAAAGGACAGCCTATCCGCAATTTGCGATCCGAGGGAGGGGGACTAGGAGGTGAGAATTCGCTTGTCTTTCATCGGGACTTTCCTTTCCTTTTCCTTTCTCCTCTTTCTTCCTTCCACTCCCCCCTTCCCTCTCTTCCCCTTTTTTCTATTTTCCTCGGGCGCTCCTACCCCGCTAAGCACACCTCCGTCTACCCCCTCGCTTATACGCAACCCCTTTTTGCATTTCAAGAGACCAAACCATCCCCCGCGCGCGCGCGTCAATACCCGCGGTCTTATCTCCGGACGGAGATTCCTTTGGATTCTTGCTCGTCGCGGAGGCGTTTGGATATTAACCGGAGGATAAACGGGCCCCCGTGATACTAATGAAATATTGACACCGACTGCGCGACAGCCGAAAGTTTGTTTAATCATGGGAATGCGCGGTCGAGGCAAGCCGTTTCGACGCCAGCGAATTCCTTGACGATCCCGCCGAGGGCCGACGTTTTAATATGCTCTCCTTCCGTACGGCATCGAACTCGCACCCTCTCCGCCCCTTCATTAAAAAGCGTTCCGTCAACCGATTTTGCTCGAAGTCTTATCAATAAGCAATGGCAGCCACTGGCCAGAAGTTTCGAGTCGCTCGACGGATTCCTCTGAAATTATACCTTGCTACCTTCTCTCGGTTTTAATCAATCTTCGGACTCCCAAGGTCAAGGCACTTCTATAGCTTCAAAAATTCTTCTAGGGTAATTCCGGGAGAGACGCACCACATTTTGCTTTCTCGTTAAGTGCCAAATATCATTCCCAGAGATTCTTACAAAATCGAAGTAATTTAATTAATAAAAAAGGGAAACTAGAAGTTTTGAATGTATTATAGGGGATGCTGTTTTAACCCTTTTGAATTCTAAAGATCTTAATAAAATTCGGTTTTCTCTGGATATGTCACAATAAAAATGAATGTCTAAACCTTTAATTAATTAAAGTATTAGATGTTGACAAGTATTGTGGCAAAGAACAAGTCTCAGGTTTAATTTATCGCTTTTTAATTAATTAACAAAAAGGTGCTCCATTTTTTATAAAAACTACTGCCTAGTACATTTACATACGTTAGTGGTGCGTCTCTCCCTAAATTGAGGGAGATAGTAAGATAGAACCCCCGAACTACGATTACAATTTCTTTGACGTTTATAATTTCTTCAAAAAAAGGAAGAAGAATCCCTATGTAATTGTTCAATGACTATACAGGGTATCCCGAAAATGTCGTACTTCCTTGAAAGGGATAATTCCTGAGATCATTCGAAGCAACTTTTTCCTGTACGAAAATGTTCTCCGCGGCTTACTTAAGAAGTTATTAGTGAAAAACACGAACCAATCAGAGCGCGGCTATACCAGGGGGATCCCAGCTCGGCGACAGCTCCCGCTGAGCGTGGCGTTGGCATTGGTCGAGTCAGAATCCGCCTGTTGTATCCGCGCTCTGATTGGTCCGTGTTTTTCGCTAATAACTCCTTAACAGAGCTGTGGAGAACATTTTCACAAAGGAAAAAGTTACTTCAAATTGCGTCAGGAATCACCCCTTCCATGGGGACAATACAACATTTCTGGGATACCCTGTATATCAACAGCAACAAAGTAGAATTTACTTTGGGTTTCAATGGAATTAATCAGATACATATTAAGTAAATTCTATTCGAAAAATATTAACGACAATCAATTAATCCGACAAAGAAGGGTACCTTCCAAATTGAGCAACAACCCCGTAGCCATTCGAATTCGCGAAATGGGGGTTGGACAGAGACTTTGCAGGGATTAAATTTTGCAGTAGGAAGGATAATGCAGGACACGAATCGCGTCGCAGGACTCTTCTGAATCGCGTAATCGAAGGTTGAGCGCGACACAAGGCTAACGTCGACGCCGCCCGTGTCCGGCGAATTCTATTTTCTGTCCCCTCGTTTCGAAGGGTTCAAGGAGTTAAGCCGTATTTCAAGTATCGACTATCGAGCTAATATTAAAACGCGTTCGTCGTATTGGCCCTCCCGAGTTTAGCCGCGTTATATCAAAACGGATACAGGTCGGGCCGTTTTATTTTCCTCGGGTCAGGCCAAAATCGCGTTCCGGTTCACCCGCAGGCCGGATAAATTGATCGGTCAATGATTCACGAAGATCTTATTTCCTTGAATCGTGCACGAAATTGTTCACCCAATCGCCGTATGTTCTTTTTTAATCTACGGGACTCCCGATTGACTTTTTCTCTCTCTCTCTCTCTCTCTCTCTCTCTGTCATAAACCACCGCGGAGCTTAATCAAAAACGAACGAACAGACTCGGATGCAAATTCGACCTCGATAAAAGAGATCCCGATGTAATTTATAGTAACGCCGCGCGTTACTGACGCGATTAAACAGTGAAATCTTTCGGCAAATATGACTTTGCGCTGCCCGTGACTCGAACGATTAACGAACCTGATTAATGCAAGACAAATTAATACAGAAGAAGAGCAAATATCGTATAAAAATGACTTTTTGTGCCACTCCATCCGTATCCACAATTCCACGAGTTATAATTACACCCTTGGGTGTCAGTAATTTAAATAATCAACCGGTGGCTTTTAAACCCGAATAGGTACTTGGATGTTCGAGTAATCAGTTATCGAATTAAATCGTGAAACGAAAAACAAAACCTTTAAAATCAACCGACGGGGCAGATTTAATTAACTTCAATGAAGAGTCAAATCGTATTTTTGGGCTAAAAGGTTAGCCAGTGCATGCCGAGTATTTTGGAGTCGCATTAGAGTTTCATTAAACGGTCCTATCGATCTGTTTATGAGATTCCTCGATTCGTCAAACACCCTGCCAGGACTTCCGCCTTCCATTGACGTCAGCCGAACCGCCACGAGCAACCCCTCGACTCCGTGCAGAACCTCCTAAATTATAAACAATGTCAGCGCACCCTGCGGGGAGGCTTCGATCGACTCGAAACCGCAGAAACTTAGCCGGTCGAGTCTCCGTGACAGAATTCACGGGGAGTGCGTGGAATCGAAACTTGTGTGGCCAGTCTTGTCTCCAAGTTTCGCGTCTTCGTGGGGTAACACCGCCCCACATGAATTTCACAATGACGGTAATGGGGGCCGGGAATCGCTTACGGGCACACAGACTTGGGATGGAACTCCCAACAACTTTCCATCGGTCAATTATTTTCTACTAACTTACGGTCAGAATTGTAAATATCAGGACAGGCATTTTGTTTGAACCTCTGGGGGGCTAAACTGATCTAACAGAGAACTAAGCTTTTGCAAAAATTACGAAACATTTAACCCTTTGCACTGGACACTGTTTTAACACCAAAATCAAACTACAGTGATTTCTCTATATATGTCGCCATGGCCTGGATGATAAACGTCGTGGAATTATCCCCACTACAGCGGGTATACCCCGTGAGGGGCCTCGAAGGTCGACAGGCCTCGGGCGCCGAGGAGTGTAAACATAACACGGCTCGGGTATGTCTCATGGACGATGTACGACGCTGGCAAGACTGAGAATTCACTGTATTTTTTCTGACCTAAAATAGTTTCATTGTACACGATTTATTTTCTTTTATGCATATAAGATTCACTACTATTATATAACACTTGAATTTTTATCAATTTCTTAAATAGCGATATAAAACTTGTTTTAATTAATAGTCAAATGAATTAATATCGGCAGAGTGTCCAGACAGAGAGAGAGAGAGGGAGAGAGAGGGTTCAGTGGAGTAATTAGTTTGAATCAAATATAAGAATCGAAAATAACTGAATTTAATTGATGAATCAATGGGGAACGGCAGAGATGAAATGCTCGCGAAAAATTACCCAGTCAACAGGTTGAGAAGTTCGACAGTAATCAAATCGGCAGGGGGTTGATAGAAGGAACACCGAGGCGCCGATGAATCGTCCGTTTGAATGGGAACGCGATAACGAGAGAAGAATGGGATTCGCCCGCGGTAATTGCAAATAATTGGTAGGAGAAAACAATTGAAGGTGTTAACGGACTGCCGGGCCGGCAAGTTCGAACATCAGCACTCCTCTGAAGTCACAGAGTCTGGCTAGACCTCTCGCTGACACAATGGAGGAGGACAGGAAGCCGTGGTCGCGCTGCCGAGTGGTCAGCAGAACTTGATAGTTTCTTAAAACTCGATCTTGGAACCGCCTCGAATCGCACGCTTCTGCGGGACCTGGAAACTTCTTGGATTCCAGCTAATTTTCCTAATCTACGCATCTCTCTAATCCGAAAAATGTTCAGTGTCCCGTTTTCGCTTTTATCAATTTCGAATTGGTAACGATTGAACTGCGATTTCTATGCGATATAAAAATTTCTATTGATTTCTATGCGACATAAAAATTGTGAAGAAGCTACGCTTATATTTTAATAATTTCAACATAGCTGAAAATACTCCGACAGTGTTCATAAATTTTTTAAATATCTCTATTGTTTTGAATTTCATCTACACATTTTTGTTGCTAATGAAATTATTCGTTACGTTTCCACAGTGTAAGGAAATTCTGTAATATTGTATTTAGAAGAACTCGGACGCCAATAATTCTGGCTGCATCTCCATTATCAGCGGCTTTACAATTGCTGCGAGCGAGTGGCCAGCACTCCAGTTGAGAAATTTATACCGGTCGGTATCCGAAGCTAATTAAGCGACTAATTACCAAACTGTTCAGTCGGTTCGCAGCGAAATTGCCCGGGATTTTTTCGCGTGCGTGTTCAGTTTGTACGCGACTCGAGCGAAACCGTGTGGCCGGCGAAACTAGACCAGTGTGTCGTTAAAATAATCCGAAAAATATCTCCGTCTCGCTCGTCGCACACTTATGTATACGTGTCAGGCGGACGATAAGCGAATCTCTGTTTACACGTAACCAACAGGCGAGCAGATGTACGTGTCGCACGTGTAATTCACGGGTACGTGTTGGTACACACGTATTTACCCGGTGCGTCACGTGAACTTGATATTCACCGTTACTATCTGCACGCACACACACACACACAGGTGAGACAAGGTGTGCGAACACAACGAACGGGCCACGAATAAAAATACACCGGTGCGCGAGGCGGACCTAATGCTTCGCGCGCGGCCGATTATTAAAACAATTTATTCCCCAGCCCGAGCCGGGAGAGAGCGAGAGAGCGTTATCGACGGACGCTGAATTATCGGGGAATCTACCACGCGAGAGCCCCGCTAACGAAATTAAGCAAACATGTCTCGCGAAAAAACGGCCCCGTGTACGCGAGACTACACGCCTCATCTCGCGAAAATACCGGAGACAGAGCCGGAAATCCGCTTGGCGAAAAATATTGCGGATAAATTACTGTCCACGACTGGAGGCTTATTAACACGTCGGCTGCCAACTCGGGGACCACAAAAATTCGGTAAAATCGAAGGGATTTATTCGATCAAACAGAAACTGAAAAGTTAAGATTTACAGTGTTAATTAATTTCTCTAGACTTTTACAGTTCACAGACCATAAGCAAACGCGCTCTACCAGTCGCCGTTGATTTCTCGGTCCAAAGAAATTATACACCTCCTAAAAACGGGCGACACGACAGTAAAAGCGTTAATCCACGCGGTATTTCATTTGGAAATTTGTGGTCTGCAATTCCACATAAAAATCTTCAAAATCGCATACGCTTTAACACGTTCGTCACCGCGTCACCCATATGTTGGTGACGGAATTATTTGTGCAGGTTTTAAAATGAATTTTTACGTTGATATATTCATTGTACTGAACTTGATTAGGATCTGTAACATGCAAGAAAGTTGGGGGATCACTCAGTATCATACATTTAATTTTTTGCAATTTTTATTTCATCCAATAACTTACTTTGATTTTATGGAATTTTTGGGGTTTCTAGTTGGGCGTTCAAAGTGTTAATACGTCAAGGGGCTTGACGCATTAAAGAATGATTCCAGTGCCACGAATTATAATGTCCAAGATATTGAGAAATACCAAAAGTGTTATTAATTCACAGTCGCATCAAGAAATAGTTCGAATGCCACGGACGAAAATCCAGTACACATTTGATATTAAACAACGTACGTACATCATGCATGCTCGACGAGAATAAAATCTGGGGGACGTTCTAAAAGCGCATTCACTTATTCCGTTTCAAGAACGCATTGTCCGAGGAGCTGACACCCATAGGGATATATTATACTGTTGCATATGGAATGCCCGATTTTAGAATGCGAATGTTATAATGCATTTTAATCGAGAAATACTGTTACAGATTTATTGTGTATCCCTTAGGGGTAGCGAGCTGATCCTTAGGATCCTACCTTGAACTTTAATTTAAATATATAATTTTACATTTCAATGAATTTTACTTTTTTTCAATCAATGCGATTATGTGATGCACTCTTTTTACGTGAGTGGAAAAATAGAGAAATTAGAGAAAAGTTGCGGCTGTTCGACGGTACTTTTAAAAAACGGACATTTCGTATGCAACAACCTCGTGCTTGGAGGCCAACAAATGTTCCCTGCATCTGGACAGAGCGTGAAGGAACTGTGAAAGGCTCTATAAATAGCGCGAGGCGTCGTAAAAGCCAGGAAAAAACATTTTTCCAGAGACAATTGTCGCAGTGTGAAGGAAGGAATGTGTTTGTGGGCGCCGCGTGCAACGTGGGGGCACGGGGGTACGGTTTTCGGGTGCTCGGGTGCTTGGTGTGCGTGTGTCACGCATGTACGCATTCTGGAAGGTGGCTTCTATACCTGCGGCAGCGACGACCGTAACGTTTGCTCCCCCTATACCGAAACGAAACCGTCGAAAAGGCCGCTTTAAGAGCCATAAAACATTTGTTTCCCTCGACGGCGCTCGCCGCTATCCGGGACCCCGGTTATATTGCGTTCAGCCGCGAACGCGGGATTTTGAATTGAATTTGAAATCAGGGGGCTCGATTTTATGGTGGCTGGGTGTCAAACGCCTCGGAAGTATCGCGGCCCCTGGCTTACCGCGGGAAAAACTTTCCGGTTTTAAGGTCCCGCGACCCCTCAAACGCTCAGACAGGATCGCTATCGGTTTGCTTGTATCGCGAAACTATCACCCTCGTCGATTCCGTTTTCGATTTTCAACTACGACCGGCCAGACCCAATCCGGTCGATCGTTTCCGAACGTGTTTCTTATCGCTCGAGGATTCCACTGTTTCACCGGCCGCCTCCCCTTTTAAACATTATCGAGCGCGAACAGATGTTTGCTTCGAAAATTAAGGCTGCGTGTTTGCGGCGTTGCTGCGCCGCTGGTTATTAATAATTGAACTGCGGAAGTTCAAATTTACAGTTTTGCCGACAAATTTTAACTGAAGAAATTCTGTTTATCCTTGAATATGTTTAGTTGTGCTAGAGATTGTTCTCTATCAATTTTTTTGATAAAAATTAATTATTACCATAAATATTATTATTCTCAAAAAGCGTCATACAAATTTTCACTGAACGCAGCAGTTCATTCAATTCTTGTACTTGGTACTTCTGTACATCAGTGGTACGCTGAAAGCGATCCAGTGTGATTAATAACATCGAATTCTTTTGATGTCGTTTTAGTTTTTTTGACCGATCTATTTTTCGTCATAAATTAATCAACTCCGCAGTATATTTATGAACGACGACTTAACCGTATCGGACATGTTAAAATCCTAATATGCTGAAGCAATTGTTACGAGGGTTCCAGCAATTATTTAAATTACAACACCCCCATTATAAGGTTCGTCAGCAAGACTAAAAAATTGTACCGACGAACAGTTTTAGAAAAATCGCATAGCAGTTGCCCTAATCGTGAGCGACGACCGAGGCATATCGAGCAACCTCATCGGGATTGGAGATTAATTCCTCACCTGGTCGTTGTCTTGTTGATCCTGGCCGTACGCGGAGGTGTCACCGTTAGGGGTGGTAGCGGCGGAGGGTCGCTGCGACGTCGACAAGTTGATCGCGCCGTCTCCGTCCGTGTCATGATCCATTATGCCATCGTCCTGAAATCAGGATCATCGTTACATCAACCGGGCTGCATCCCCAGTGCACCGAACTTTACCGTGAACAATCATTTCTACACCATAATCCGCGGCGTTCAGTTCCGACTACTTGGCCCCGATAAATACGGGATATTCGTTAGAAATCCATTCTATCTATATTTATTAAAAGTCTATTTCTCCGAAGGTTTCGAAGCCGTGCTTTGTTATCGGATATCACCGGGAGGAGCAATTTTAGACCTCGTCTGGCGCATGTGGTTCCATGCACTCGAGCGGGACGCAACAATGAGCGCACCTCGAGCACTATGCTAATAATATACGCATTACCCTCCCGAAAATAATCGCACGACTCTGTGCACTCGTGAAAATCCGCTTTCCCATCGATCGATCTCACGGATGCTTACTTCGCGAGAACCTCCTGGTCCTGGTGCGGGGATCGAGGACCTGGCTGCGCCGAGCTGTCGGAGGCGCGCGAAATCCCACATAAGAGCGCGGCGAACGATTTCCGGAGCCGTCCATGAACAGTTTCGCGAACGAACAACACTTTCCTTCCCCCCGCGTGAAATAGGAAACAGTAGCCGGTTAAAGGCGGCGAGAAGCGAACCTAAAACTGGAAGTCACGAGGTCGCCGCACCACGCGGGCGCACGCTCGCTTTCCTCGGCACGTCCACCATCGCACCGGAAGTGCCCGCGATCTTCGGGGGTACCAGCGGCCGTTGAATCCCCGCGGTCGTCGCGAATTTGTCCCGCGGGGTTCGTTCAACCTGCGAACCTGTCGTTCGCACAGCGGCGCGTCGTGGGGTGCGATGCACACACTCTCGCGAACGTACACACTGGCACCGGGCCACACATAGAAAGAGGAAACTGCACACTTCGGACACGACGTACACACGTGGTGAGTCGGAGGCCGTCAAAACGCGGAACGCGGTCGAAAAAGAAAATGAGGAGGCGAGAGAAGGAGAAGAAAAAAAAGAAAAGAAAAGAAATGAGAAGAGTAGCACACGTACGTAGAGGGACCCGCCGGTTTTTCGGGCAGAGGGGTAGGGGAACCGAGGGAACGGTGCGACGGCCTGTAAAGAAGACGAAAAGCAACGTTCTCGCGCGGCGACCGAGTAGCGAGGACTAAACACTAAAAGCGGCACAGGCATACCAAGCAGCCCAACCGGCGAGGCTGTTGCTTATTGTGTAAATATAAACAAATATAGTTGAAACCAACCAACAGGCCTGCTTTCAGCCTTCCCCCTCTCTCCCCCCCGACAGTCTCCCCCTTCTTGTTCGAAGAGTCCCCCCTCTCCCCGAGTTCCCCTAGCGCGTAACTACGTCTTCCGCGCTCTTGTGCGCCCTACCTTCCTCTCTGTCGGCATCTCTCTCTCCCCCCTCTCCGCACTTATCCTGCCCCTCCCGCCCCTGGCCCCGTGTCTGAAGACTCTTTTCCCCTCTCGCTCCACCGTAACACCCACCCTTCGTCACGTCCCTGACCCCACCGCCGCCAGGCAAACCAGTACATCATATACGAGGCACGTTTCTACCGTGGCTTGACTGGCTGGCTCGCTTGCTCGCTCGCTCGCTCGTCCGCTCGCCCGCTCGCTCGTTTCGCCCGTCTCTCGCCTTCTCTTCTGTCTTCCCATATGCTCGTCTCAGACCGAACATTACACATCGTCGTCGCAAGGCACCGTTGTTTGCCGAACCGCTGCGACCCGATCAGCCACGATGCGAGAGCGACACGATTTTTTAACTCTGCGGGGACCACCCTGCTCAAGGGATGAAGATCAAGGGACTGACACCATTGAGGACGTTGTTCTCGGCTGTGGATGTTGGCATCTCGACTGCACGGGGCTCAGGAATTTGGTGACTCTTTGGTGAGTGTTCGAAGTCAACTGAGATTCATTTCTTTCAGAGGGACCGTTCAGAAGGTTTTTCTTGCGGAGCGTGGAGAATTTGGATCGAGTTTACCATGTGTTCAACATACTACGGGGTTCGCAGGATTTTAGGGCTATCCGCAGTCCGCTTAGAAAATTCTGGAGCGGAGGAAAACTGGAGGCTCTTGGACGGGATGCTGCCCCGGGATTTCGAGATCCTTGAGTAATTGGAAAATTGAGTGTAGGATTAATTGGATCGTAGGGATTGTGAGACTCTTTTAATTACGGCGCACGGAGCGTTTGGATCGAGGTTGCTCAGTGTTTAACAGGATTTTCAGGAGAGGAACTCGAGTTTTTTTGGGCTGTATACTGGTCTTATTTGAAGATGCTTGAGCGACCAACCCAGCGTATGAGATTATTTTTGGAAACTGTGAAATTTTTGAAATTGTGGAGCATGGGGCAGTTGGATTTAGTTTAGTAAGCGTTTAACAGGTCTTTGATCAGTGTCCAAAAAATCATAGGATTTTGGATCTAGGAACAGTTGGACCGATTTTGTCAAATGTTTAAAAGTATCTGAAAATTTTAGTTCGTCTGTTTAAAGGCCATGCACGGAGGGAGTAATTTTTTCCAGGGGATAAGTGTGTTAGAAGGGTGAAAATTGATCGTTGATGCAGCTCTGGATCATTGAAGCAACCGCATTGGACGAGATCAAAGGATATTTACGGAAATCCGGTGTTTGCCGGGATATCAAAGATTTTCGGCGCTGGTAACCGGTGCCGGAGACTGTTCAATCAGCGCGACTGTCAGTAAATTATGAATATTCCTTTCCCTCGGTGGACTGGGCGTACACAAACGCTCGGAGGTTTCCCCGCACACACGGCCGGCTCCGTAAATACGTGTGTACACGTGTTGTCTGACGCAACCTGAACCACCGGCTCAAGTTTGTATAGGCGAACCGGAAATAGGGGACGAAATATTCGTCGAAACGGCTTGTCCTTAAATATTCCTTTCACTCGCCAGCTAGTCAACAACTGCAGCGCACGGAAATACTCTGTCGAAAATCTTCCATCGATTCCTCTAAAAACATGGATCTTCCCACAACATGTGAACCCCTTCTGTTGAAGTAACGAGTGCAACGATGTAGTCAGGAATTCTGGTATACTAAATTCGCAATAGCAAGCCTTAATACCCATGAAGTGTTGAGAATTTATGAACTGTTTGTGCAACAAAACTGTAACTGTTTCCATGTTAGCCACTGCTTCGTAAAATTGAGAAAAATTCAACTTTATGCGTGGACATCAACATTTCTTTGTAGGCTGCACTTTGAGCAACAAAACTACTGTATAAATTTACGAAAAATTGAATTTTACGTGCAGACGAATAACTCGCAGTGCAAGGGGTTAGAGAGTCTAATTGCAAAAGAGAACACATAGGAAACATTTTTTTTATCGCACCATCCCCCCGTCGCGTTGATACTCCTTTCCATGGGGCAGCAGGGGGACGAGGAGGGAAATTTCACAACGTTATTAGTCGCGCGATGCCAGTCGTATCGGAACAGTTCGAGGCAAATCCTCGTCCTGAGCCGTTCCCATTGTCGCCGGGCTAGGTGTATCCCATAGCCCATGGTGGTTCTGTCGAGGGGTGCCCCAGTCCCGTCGTCGGTCCTATGACAACAAAACTGGGGAGGGGTAAAAATAGACGCAGCCGGCCCAGCCGTTCCCGTATGTGTGACGTACACTAAATATGTATTTATTAAGTAAACAACCGTGGCGCACAGGGGTCCCAGGGTACGCGGCACGTTTCCTATTTCATTGTGAGCTTGTCTCTCGGTCACGTGAATCGTACGGTGGTGTACGGTTACGTCACCGTAACGGAGCCATAGATACGAGCGGACTAAAAAGAAAATCGACTGTACAAACTCTCCACGGGTTTTCACCGGTGTTATTCGTGGAAAGGGGTCATCGAGCACTTTGAAAATTAGGCGAGAGTCGTCCTTTGAACGGGCCACAGGATAATCCATCCGCGGAGAAAAGGGTTAAAAAGATTAAAATTAAAGAACCAAAGCGATTCGCGAGCTCTCTCCCTCTCGGATTAAGAACGGTCACGGTGGTTCACGTGGGCGGGTGCGTGTTTCTATGACAGTGGACGTGCGCGCGCGCGCGCGTGTATGTGTGTGTGTGTGTGTGTGCGATCGAGCAAACCGACCGTAAAGAAGGATAATCGCCGGGAGTCGAAGTAAGAAGAGATAACGAGATCGTATATCCCCATCAAAAAGGAGAGAGGGACAAGGTAAACGGTTGTCTTCGGGTGTGTGGGGGTCTCCGGGTGCTGCCACCCTCCACGCACACGCGAGCATGATCGCGCGGTACCGTACTGGTCTCCCCTTCTAAATAATAAACGAGAGGATTTACCCCCGTCAGGTTCGCGCGACGGTACATAAAAATACTCGAATCTGAGAAATTAGCGGGCAGAGGACCCGTAGCCGTGGCCCGAGTCGGAGTCGGGGTGTAACGGCGATTGTACGTCGTCGAGTCTCGGTCCAGGACACTGGTGCACAAGAAGGAGGAGAGACGAGGGGTGGACAGGATCTAGAAAAAGAGGGTGCCCGGTCGGGATGGGGCTGCGGCAGGCGAGCGGAGGCGTTTCGGTCTCCGTGCGGAGTGCCGGCCCCGGGAAAAAAGGGTACCTAAAAGGGTTGAATTAATGTCGCGATAAATATATGATTTAAGGTGGAAACGTTTGCAACTCCGGCTAATTTTTTATCTGAGAACCGGGGCCCGGTCTCTCTCCTCGTGGCCGAGGGGTTTTTCACCCTAGAAAAGAGAGACCGACGATCCTCTCGAGCGAGGACAGCTACGGGAGTAGTAGGAGGGTTCTCGCTCGAGGGCCAGAGAAACGTAGAACAGTGGTGGGGAGGGGGGGGGGGATGAAAACCGAGCGGGTGACGATGGCGTAGGGTGGTCGAATCCAACGGTTATTTCTTTTTTCGGGTAATTTACTACCGGCGAGAATTTGAGCGGACGCGGGCTTTTTAATAGTTCGCGCCACTCGAAGGACTCTCCTCTCTCTCTCTCTCTTGTCCTTTTTCTCCGCCCCGCAACCCCCTCCGCGGGAACAGGAACGACCCCCTTGGCCGGACAGAACCACTCTTTCTCCGTCTGTCGGCCACCGGATCGCAGAGACAACGCGGCGGCATCGTTCCGCCGCGGTTACGATGGAAATTACGAGACTATAAAGCGGCCATCCACCACGCAGTTTATGTCACTCGACTCGCGGCCGCCGGATTTTACTACATATTACTCATCGCTTTTTTCGAACGTGGATAATCACAGCCGAATGACCATTTGTCTAGGCCTCGGCCCAGGGATGAACGAATCCGGATGCATTGTGCTAACCTCTAGGAAGTATCGCGCAACCTACTCGATTCTTCTCGCTAAACACACCCTAATGGCTTGATAAATTAATTCCCCTCTTGATTAACCTCTTCTGAGGTGCTACGCCTTGATTTAGAGCAACTACAATAACCTCAGCGTGGAATTCTGCACACGTTCACTACTGCACCTTGACACTACACTTACCACCACTTGTCAAAATGACCGGTTCCAGATTTTTTATTTCACGATTATTGATATTATAATGATGCAACGATTAAATTAATATATTCAGCTGAGCATATATGGTAACACGGACCGCACAAAGTTCAAATAATCTCAATTTTGTCATTTTTATATACAGTGATTTCTCTGTATGTGTCACCATGACCTGGATGATAAACGTCGCAGAATTACTCGCAGTACCGCGGGGTATATTCCGTGAGGGGCCACGAGGCTCGAATATGTACACGGCTCAGTTACAAATGTCCTGGACGATACAGGTCGCTGGAATGACCCGTGTTGTTGACATATGTCAAGAATTCACTGTATAGGCAAAGGAAATTTCGAAGAGAGGAACGGTGAATCCTGCGACAAATACATAATATTGCCGAATGTGTAACAGCAAGGTTTACTTATTCAACGAGCAACGAGAAAAAAACAGTCTCGAATTACGGCTGTTGTTGCCGCGGTATATAGTGAATTCTCGATATATGTCAACAACACGGGCCTTGCCAGCGACATATATCGTCCAGGAGACATAACCGAGCCGTGATATTTTTACACTCCTCGGCGTCTGAGGCCTCTCGATCTTCGAAGCCCCTCACGGGGTGTATACCACATTAGTGGGGATAATTCCGCGACGTTTATCATCCAGGCCACGACGACATATATGAAGAAATCAGTGTATATCCGGTGCTTCTCGTCGAAACTAATCCATTCGCAATTTTGATCACACTATTTTTAAACGACCCTCGGGAAAGTGACTTCATCCGACTACAAACTTTGTTGGACGTAGACGTGTTTCTGGATACTTAACCCGCGAGGTAAGATTGCAGGAACTACCCTCCCTTAAAACGAAACTGTCAAAGAAGGAAACACTTCATTCCGAATTCCCGCGGACTGTTCTCCGCTCCGCGGCGAAGACACTTTTGAAAGTTGTAAACCGAGGTTTTCTTTAACAAATACGCCCATCAAAATCTAATATCCATAGTCCCCTTCTGCGGGGACGTAGTCCTTGGTTGGCCAAGGAAAGACGCGACACAGGGTGGACAGACGTAGCTAGGAAATCGTGCCAGGGGGGAGGGTTTCGGGAACCTATAAAGGCGTGTTTTACGAGGGAAGATAATGCGATGAAAGATGCGAACGACGTCCAGTCATGCCTAAAGAGTATGTGTAACCGGACCATCCGCCCGGGTTTCTTTCAGGGTTCTAGGTCCGACCCCCTGGCCGCGGTTTTCGCGGGCTTTCTAACGGAGGGATTGAAGACACCCCACCCCCTCCCCGCCACTGGGTGCTGGAAGGACCACGGCCATAATATATCAATTTCGTATTCTAATGTCCAGGCGGTTAATTCAAAAAGCGTCGACGCTGCGGAAACCTAAGCGGTCGTGGCTGCTCCCGTTTCCTGGAGGGTGACCATCCCCCACGGTCCACCTCTCGCCGCGTCCCTATCCCCCGAAGAAATAAGGGTGGAATAGTTCCGATTCCCGTTTTCGCAGCCTCGTTGTCACGTATGCGCTCGCTGATACGCGCGAGTTTCGCCATCAGCGTGTCGCAGATAATTGGGGGAGCGGCCGGCTGCGGTCCCGCGGGGATGCTCACCCCCCGCCGAAAACCGAATGACGTACAATCTGCGAAGGATTTCGGCTGCGGGCCGCAAATTGCGCGCGAAAGGACCGCGATCGTCGGAGAAACCGCCGCCTTCCTCTTCTTGCTTTGCGCTGGTCGGGGGTGCAACGATCCTTCAGGATAAATCTCCTCGTTAACTTGTCCATCAGCAATCTTAGATTTCTAAATCGTTGCTTCTACAGCCGTTCAAAAATGCTAAAAATAATTATCCAAGGTGTGTCGGAGTATATGAAAACCCTTTTCTTAAAGAGGGGTAGTATTGTGTAGACATACTTCGAAATAAAAATATGTACACAATGCATTATATAATATAAAAGATAAAAATCAAGGAGAAAAGGTTGAAAATAAAGGAGATTGTGCCTACTTGTTACGAAATAAGGGTGCTATAATGTTGCCCTATCCACGTTCTATACAAACTCTCGAGTCTGTTTTCGAGTGAGAGAAAAAATTAAATTTGTTTCTTTCAGAGCGCACGTTCTTCGCAGACCGATCGAGATTTTATCTCTTCGAAGCAGAAGCCACCCCCTGAAATATCGGCACGTGGAGCAGCAACGCGTTTTTCTGCGGCTGATTTATCGCGTTGGCGATTAAGGGGCGGTCTGTAGGCGATCGTTCGACCTTAGCGAGCGTCGATGCCGAGCCGTCGACGATGTTCGATCGGCTAATGGTCTTCTGGTAGACATTAACATTGACGGAGGAGTCGGCGGCGTTTATGTGAGCGTGGCGTTAATTTGGCTTTAAGGTACCAGTCGCCTGTTCTTCCGCACCCGCGCCTGTATCCGTACCGATGGTTCCTCTTGTTAGCATACTTATCATCCGGCCGTCGAATTAAGAACGAGAGCGAGAGGTGTCTAGGGGTGTGAAAGTACGAAGAACCGACACCGAGGGTAGAGAAAGACGTTAAGGGTGACTGTCGTATAGAACAGAGGCCGGAGGGAGCGAAAGGGGGTGGGCTGTTGATAATATCAGCCCGGGCAGAGTAGAACGGGTATTGGCTGGCGGACTATTGTCGGAATAATGTTGATTGGATTCAAGACCGAAGGCATTAATCTGCCTTCTTTTATTATGGGCCGAGAGGAACGATCTTAACCTACCATCTCTCTCTCTCTCTCTCTCTGAGTTTCTCTACTCCACGCGAATACTCGCGCGAAATAAGAACGCGGGTGCCTCCGGGAATCCACCCTTATTTCTTTAATACTTAAACTGAAAACACACTTGGAACATTGTCGACCATTAGAGCTTCCTTCCTCACTCCTGATTAAGAAACCCATCCTCCAGCTACACCACCTTCGGCTTCCAAGCAAGATGGATCGATCGATTTCGTCTTTGGCCGAGTTAGATGGATTCGATTCCGGGAACGAACGCTGTATCGCGAAAAAATCCTCGGGAACATTGTCGGGAATGGGTGAGGAACTATCCGGTGGGTCGGTGCTTTGGAAAAGAGGAGATCCAGATGGATGATCGTAAGTGGTGGACAGAGGCCGATAAGGGTAGCGCGGGTCGCTCGGATCGTCGAGCGAGCAGGGAGCCGCTCCTGAAGAATGGACCTCTTTGTTTAGCCGTTTATGGTGGAAGAGATTTAGCCGGATTGCCGTCACCCGATAGCCGCTAAGGGCGCAGGGACCAACGGGTGTGCCGGGGGTAGCTCACAGGAATCCGTGAAACTCTCCCACTAATACGCGGCCGGTTACTGACTTCGCCTGATCTTCCCTCCCTTTTTCTTCCGTCTTCGAGTTCTTCTTCTTTCCCGGCCAGCACATTCTAGCCCCCTTCTAGACACCTTCGCAAAAGGAGATTCGCTACGCTCGCCCAGCGACCCCTCACAATGACCGGGGCATTAGCTGACAACAGAGGTGTGGACATCGGATGGTCCTAACACCCTTAACGCTCACGTTCGACCCTACGCTTGATTGGCCGGCCGCTCGGCCGGAACGTTTCGCATTTATGGCCCGGGATCTAAATAAAATCTCGGATAAGGTGCTGCTTCGAGCAGCGAATCCACCGAACGGGGATCCTGGGACGCGCTCGCACGCGTCCTACAGATTTTCGAGTTTAGAGAGAATAGCGAAGCGCCGCCGCTGGGCGGTCCATCTTCTCGAAAAGATTGGCTCTGGACAACTGAAAATCGGGACTTAGGATAGCTGTAAAAATCGGAGATGAAAGTGAACAAGTCGAAAGTTATCAGGGCATTAAAATACAACCCTATAATGGAGTGGCTGCTCGATGAAATAGTGAAATGCCCAAACAAAATAAAATATATTGAACACGCCAGTGCAGACATTCAACCCCTAATAATCGTTTAGTACATTGTCCCGTACCCTAAAATGAATATTCTAGCAATTCTTCGAAGTGCTAAAGCACTCGAACAAAAGGGGATGCACTAAAAATAATTGGGTGGATATTGCCAGACACCAATGACGATTTAATTTACCCCGTGGGTGTCCATAGCCTGTTAGGACGTTGTACTTAGCACCGGAATGGACGTTAAAATTTCATGAAATCGTCATACTTAAATAAAAGAAAATAAAGTAAAAATAATACAGGGAACACGGTTAGACGGCACGGACGAGATAGCTCGTCCTTTCCGGTTAACGACCTGATGATTCGTACCGAAATGTTCTCGGATCGTCAGGCGAAAGCTGGGATCGAGGGAGAGAGCAAGGCTGTATCAGACGGATGGTATCAGAGTTCGACAAAAGCATTCGAAATAGACATTCGCAGGAACGACGGGGGCCAACGAGGACTAAGCGGTCGGCACGCTGAGGTACAGTTATGCAATAATGAGCTAATGTGGGTAATAGGATTATTCCGGAATCTCCTGTAATTGGCCGCTGAAAAGGTGAGCTCGGTTTTGCTAATCACCCACTAAAAGGTAACTTTGGACGCTTTACAGTTAAGCTTAAGAGGTTTACTGGGCTCTCCGCGCATACGGATACTTTACGATTGTTTCCTTTTTCCGTGTTAGGACGCATAAAGCCCGTGTCATTATCATTTTAACGCAATAGGATTAATTATACATTCGTTATCGTCGTTAGCCGCCGACCGAAAGAGATATCCGTGAACCCGGGCCGGGCCGGACCGGGTTTCGACGGAATTTCCATAGCCTGGGCGATCTCCATCGACGGAAACACGCTGTCACAAGGCTCCCGACCTATTCAAAACAGCGAGCATGATGAATGTACCGACGTCGATCGGCGATCGCTTCATCATCCCCGGTCCATCTCGATTTTCGGCTCGGCATTCACCGGGAACGCCTCGCGTCCTTCTCGTACACGTTTCCCCTGAGCAAATCGCCCTGTAAGATATTTCCATTCAAGATTCACCCTCGAACGCTCACAGTGTAAAAATAAACCGTTCAAAATTGTTGTGAGTAATAAAGTTGCACAAACAAATTTTCCAAACAAATGTTGCATGGTTTTCCGGGGGGGGGGGGGCGGAGGCAAACAGTGTTGAAATCTGTTTTTTGTTGCTTGTTTATCGAGATGCGAGGGTCACCATCACTTTTGTAAATCCATATTTCTATCTTCTAATTTTTAACAAAACGTCGAATAAAATAAAGCAGCTAATGTTTCTAATCCACACACACACAAGAAATCGGTATTATGTTTTGGAGCACTGGACGAGTGCTGGAGGACCGAGCGTTGCATTGATATTTCTTGTGGATCGTGGATCTGAAGGTTACGCGAATAGCAGACTCGCAGGCCGCAGACGAAGGGACCTTATAAATTCCTAAGAAATTTAGTGCCGCGCCATGGATCAAGCCACGGGCACACGGGGTCTTCGGGTTGGATTAGGGACCGAGTTGCAATTCACTTCGATATATTTACTGTGAGAACGGTCAGGCTTCGAGAGTGGCTAGGCATGGACGGACAGACCTCGGTTTTTCCCGTTACCTTTTAGAGCAAATAAGGGCCCCACGCACACCGTGTACTGCTCCGCGTTCCCAGCCGAGGATAGCACGCGCGCGTTCGCACATTTGCGAGCCTACTGGCGTGCCTACTTTCGGGATCCGTACGTCCCTACGGTGATTTATGAAGTTTCCCAGTTTCCTTCGACTTGCAACTTCATCCCCTGGCCGCACAATTGTCAGCTATTCACGCGGGCGCGTCCAGCGGTTCTTGCTGGGGAGAAGGTCTGCCGAAATTTCTTCCGTCGGGATCTTTGAAGGATTGCTGATCGATTTGCTACGTCCCTTTACAAAATTCTACGTTCTCATTTCGACTTCATTCATTCGTCCCGTCTGTCATAGCGTACCTTGAAGCAATGAGTATTACGTAAATTGTTGCTTTGAGAGAAAATCAACTGCGGAATTGATTGCAGACGCTTGTAAATTACAAGGAATATGAAAAGTCACAGTGACAAATGCGTTTGTCAAGAGAAGCGTCGCAGGCCTCAGAAGATCAAGATTTTTATCTAAAAGAAGGGAGTGCTATGTTCGCCTGATTTTTATTCGAATATTCTTTTACGTTTCTCTCATATTTTGTTCAATCGTTACCTTGACGAAGAGATTGTTGAATGGTGGAAGACTTGAAAGAATGTAAGTATATCATTAAATTTCTGACGACTTAATGAAACCATTGATAAGAGAAACAAAATTCCTTTTATGTCTTGAGATTGACGGAAAGAATTGTTCTCTCGCATAAAGTTGCGCAGTCTGGTGACTAGATTTTGGGTAAAATGCAGCGGAGCCAAAGAAGTATTTCACGAACCGGCGGCAGGCAAACTTTCCGTGCGTGGGGGTGGGGGGAGGGTTTCTCGGGAGTGTCTTGCCAGAGAAAGGACATATTAGCTCGACTTAAGGCGTGGCATAATGATCCCGAGGCGAAACCGTCTTATTCCGGGATCGCTGGCTCGTGTAGCGAATGGGGTGGCGGTAGGGGGGGTTGGTTCGACGGGGGTGGTTTCGTGAGGGCCGTGGGCACTCGGGCGAAAATAAGTGCGAGTTTCAGCCACCGCTGATTGCGAACCGTGACTCCTCGCGATGCTCTACCGCAGTATAAAGTAATGTCTCCGCAGAAGAAAGAGAAAGATAGAGAGAAAGAGAGAAAGACAGCGGGTGCAAGGGGGCGCGAGAGGGTAAGAGACCGAGCGGCGACGGCTGAGGCCGGGCGGTTCGAGGGTAAGCTTTAAAATCGGCGTCAAACGCGAGGCCACCCTCGCCGCAAATTTTTATTCATTGACACTACACGGCTGAGCACCCTCCAACCGCGAACGACTAAAAGACGGCGGAGCCTCGAGTGCTTCGGTTTTTCTTTTCGGTCTTGTTGCGCGATATTAAAGCCGCCGGATCTTAATTTTTTATTCTCGCCCATCAAACGCGTTATGCACGCCAACGCAGAGCTCATTCTCAAGTATACTCGTTATTCGAGGTGTCAGGAATTTTATTTATTAGCCTTCTTTCGATCAAATCACAATAAACTGCTTCGTTCATCATGTACGTTGGAAAAGAAAAATGTTTGCAGCCTTATGCATGATATTAATCAGTTGTGAATAATGCTGTAGGCCTGGTTCAACTATACGGTGCACATCTTGGAGACGAAAAATCCGGTGGTACGTACCGGTAGAATTAATTATCCGTATGTTGTGTTATCTGTACGCTCTACTCTTCCTTAGTTTGAGTAGAAAATAAATTCCACACTATTCGAAATAAGATAAAGAAAAGTCCATTAAATCGTTCAACGGCAGCAATTATGAAAAAAAAAAAGAAATTGGTCTACGAAGTAAAAAATAAATTCTGTACCAACGCTGCACGAAGAACAAGTTGTTCAGTCCGGAGGGAAGATTACTCGCAAACTCTCCACGGTGAAGGTGCACCGCAAACGGCGCGGCGTCTCCAGTTAGAAACAGAGCGGGTCTGCGACATAGACAATTTAATGCCGTTTTATAAATTATACATCGGTCGAGAGATCGCGAGACGAGCCGATTACCAAGAGGGTGGCTCGTTCCGTCTCCGTTTAATCCGGCCGTCGCGTACGTGCAGCAGGGTGTTGCGAACTTCGGGAAGACCCCCGGGTAACGTTTGTATGAGTGCAGGTGTCAGGGTGGAGTGCGAGAGAAATGAAGGGAGGCCAGACGAGTTTCGTTGACGCGAATTTCTGATTTGTAGGTTTCTAGACGGCCCGGTGCTGCCTCGGCGAGGTCGTTCATAATGTATCGGCCGCGAGGAAGTCACTCGGTGTAAGGCGATGTAAATGTATGCGTCGGTTAGAACATTTTCGTGAGCTGCTCGTCGCAAGAACTGTGGTAGAACTACGTTTATCTGAACCCTTCGTGTACTGTAGAAAAGGTGGTTGATTTTCCGTACCATAGCCTCTGTAGAGCTACATTCATTTATTTATCAAACAAAGCAGAATTTCGAACGAATAAATTCTGTTTTAGTATAACTGATTGTGTAAAGGAATAGCATTTAATAGTTGTTTAAATTTATTTATCAAACTCAGCAGAATATGGAACGAATAAACTCTGTTCGATCAAATTTAATCGTACGAAGGGGTAGCATTTTAGAAAATTTCGGGGCTGGCTAGGAGATATATTTTCCAGTAACCTCTCTCCAAAGAGAGCTAAATTAATTTATCAAACAAAGCAGAATTGCGAACGAACAAATTCTGTTTTAGTATAACTGATTGTGTAAAGGAATAGCATTTAATAGTTGTTTAAATTTATTTATCAAACTCAGCAGAATATGGAACGAATAAACTCTGTTCGATCAAATTTAATCGTACGAAGGGGTAGCATTTTAGAAAATTTCGGGGCTGGCTAGGAGATATGTTTTCCAGTAACCTGTCTCCAAAGAGAGCTAAATTTATTTATCAAACTCAGCAGAATTTCGGACGAATAAATTCTGTTTTATATCAGTAGATTTAATTGCGTAGAGGAATAGCATTTTAGAAAACTCCGAGGGTGTCCGGGAGATTTGTTTCCCAGCAACGAGGACTCCGGGCTTGCTTCTCCATCTTTCGTTATGCCCGCAATGTCTCACCGAAAAAATGGTGCTTTACCGTCCCAAAGATATAACCCAGACACCTCGCAAAGCCCCATACGTTATATGAATAATAGTCGAGGTGAGCGCCTCGCGGGAAGGGGTGAATTTAGGGGGTGCCGATGAATATATCAGGGCGGACGTATCCAATCATTCCCTTATTACGATATCGATACATTATTTTCATAATGCGACAACGTTGTGGGGTGGCGTCGTTCTAGAGGAGGCCAGCCACCAGACTTTCAACCCCCTTATTTTTACGTCGTGCCAGGGGGTGGCTGGCAGAAGAGAGAGAGAAAAAAAGAACCTGATACGTACGCGAGACGAAGGGTGAGAGAGGGTTCCTTACACTCGCGCGTTCTCCGCCGGGACTATCGATTTCGGGATTAGGTGGCAATTTTTCAAGCCTATGGCGAATAATTACCGAATCCTTCCCCCATCGAGTGGCTTCCGCCATAAACGACCCCCACACTCGTGCCTTTAAAGCGCCGACGACACATGGATCCTGTTCCACGGAACGTCAGGAGGTAATGCGCCGGGAAAAACTCGCGGGGAATGATTAAAGATCCTCCTCGGATCATCCGCCTGGATCATTAATGAAACACAGTCTCAAGCGGTTTCGAATATTTATCTGGCCAAAAATTGTCAAAACAATCCTCAAACATTAAAAATGAACTACGCCTTAGTGAATTAAACTTTGCAAAACATATTCATTTACAAGGTAAAAGCAAGACAGTAAGGCACTTATTCGCTCAAGAATTAAAAAGGACAATCCATTCGAAATCCTAAAAAATCGAAGAAGAATTCAATCTTGAAACTGGTGGAACAGATGCAACGTTACGAAGATATGGAAAATATCCGGCGAACTTCAGGGTGTTAAGAAATATGTGTCCCCGATTTACGCAGTGACGTTACCGACTTCCAAGTTTTATTTCTCCTCGATCGAGTCTGTTCTGGATGAGCCCGGCCGGCTCTTAAAGATCGAGACAACCGATATAAGTCGAGGCAGTATCTCGGCTGTGCGGGGGGTGGTGGCTGTGCAAGGGTCTCGGGCTACCTTCATCTACGGATTACTTATGCACGAGCAGCCGCGGCTCATTTCATTGCAACGGAGCCAAGAACTCGAGGAAGCAAGCCCGAGTCAAGCCGACGGAAAAATGTTTCTATTTAGCTCGCTTAAGCTCTTTATTAAAGGTTCGCTTCTTCCGCGAGCCGGAGACTTGGCTCTGGGCTTTGAGGGCCCTCGCTAAAACCGACTCACGGGAACCGAGGACCCGAGAAAAAGAGATTGTGGTCTGGTCTATCCTTCTCGCTCCCCGGTCCTTTCCTCGTTTCTCTTTTTCCACCCCTTCTCGATTTCCTCCGAGGTCCTCGCGCTTCGCGAAGGTCTCTCTCTCGAGAGTGAAAGAGAAATCCTTCGGGCTGGAGAGGGTGTAGGGCGGGGCGGGGGGGCATCATTGTGGGGTGGGGACGAAGAAATTGCGTCAATTACCCGCTGATTTCGGCATCTGATCCGTGGATTACGGCCCGCCGCGAATGCTGATCCCTCTTTCGTTTATTGAGCGACGTTTCCGAAATGACACGTCCCGATTCCGAGCAACGCGACGAGACCCGCCGCCACCCCCGCAGAAACCGAGCGCACCCTCGAGATAAGAGTAACGAATGCGTAATATACGAAATTGAATGTTTTAATAAACCCCGGCGCAGCGGGCGGCGCGGCGTCTGCTGGAAAACTTTCGAGAGGAATCAGCTACCCTTCGATAAATTAAAGAAGAAAAAATGAAAACATTCGGGGGCTGTATTTATCCTGCGAGGGGGTGCTCGCTTCTTTCGAAATGTCTATCTTCCGTGGTGCTCGTTATGCAAAATCAATAGACTCCTTCTTTTCGTCTGGTTGCGAAAGTTATCGCTAGATTGCGAGAGACAAGAGCCGCAAAATTAATTTCTATTTCTTAATAGATTCAGTAGGTTGATAATAATGCAGCGATTTGTAAATTCTCCCCTCGCGTTTACTCTTCTGCAATAGAATCCTAGCGATCACACGTCAGATCTAGAGACTGACGCAAAAAGTATTTAATTTATGTACCAGAATATGTTCGTATGGCCGTCAAAAAGGTTTGAATAACAATTGAAGAGGCCAACAGGGATAAAACCGGGATACTGACAGAAATATATGTTTAGCCCGCGATTGCTGCGGGTCCACAACAAAATATCAACCAGAACGCACCCTCCCGTGATCCAGAGAACCTTCGGATCCCTGAACCCTCTTTCTTGGCCGATTGTCTCTCATCATCGGCGCGGGGGGATGGCAGCTCGGCTACAAATAATTCCGGGGCGTTATTCGATGGCATATTTTCGATTATCGGCCAACGAAGCGTAATCTCGGCGTAAATGGAGGATTGTCTCTGTGTAGCGGAAGATGAGGTGCTGCGGGTTCGTGGAAGAACGACGTCTAGCAGAGGAGAAAGCAGAGAAAAAAGTCGAGAGAGAGAGAGAGAGGAGACGAGACGGAAACGGTCGAAGAGCAAGAGAAGAGAAAGAGGAGGCGGGCAGCGAATTCCAGGGGGAGGGGGCGATGGGTTAGAATTCAGGGGCTCGTGAAAAAGGGGAAGGGCATAGCCACCAGCGGCTCTTTAAAAGAAAGCGGGATAAACAGACAGTTCGAGCAGTAAGGGAGGAAATGTAAATTTCCAGCGAGCTGGAAGGAAGAGAAAAGAATAAGGGCTCGAACATCGTGGGTATATTGAGTGAAGCGACCGGCCCTTCCACCCGCGCCCCGCACCGGCCTCGCTTCTTTAAATTTCATGTGCCAATTGCGCGCGATTGTCTTTACTTTGCTTCTTCTTCTGCGGCCGATGGCTCCTCCCCCTACCCCTTCACTCCTCCCCCGTGGTTTCTTTTCCGTTCGCTACGCTTTTTCCAGGATGTTTACGCCGCGATGGACGTGACGGGATCGTTTTTCCCTACCATCGAGTACCATCGATATTTCGCTGATCCGTTCGAGGTAGCCGTTCGAGGCGAGTTTTATTACTCGTACACATAGCCGCTGCCTCGTCGAACGCCACGCAACAAGATTATCGAGTCAGCTGCCACTGATGCGATTCGTGCAGGTGCAATCCAACACCGGCTGCCTCGAGTTACCGGGCTCGTTTGTAATTTCTTCTCGGCGACGCGACGCGGCGAAACCGGCCATCTTTTTGCTCGACGGTACGCGGAATCTTTGACCAGCGGATTCGTTGTCTTCTGAATTCTGGTCTGACGCTTTCATTTCTCGAAGAACCAGTACTTAATTACCTCCGATATTACCACGAACAGTTAATCCAAATTCACGTACAATTCACACCTTGGAATAATTCTAATTTGCAGAAAAAGTAAATGGGGTAGTTATTTCAACCCCTCAGAGAAGATTTCATTTGGAAAGCAACGACCCGCAGAATGAGAATCTAAGAAAAATTTGTATTGCCAATTTTGGTAATTTCAATTGTATCTGAATTATATCGTTAGGTGATCTATTTTTTCCCGATTAAGCGCGCATAGTTCTTCTGTAATTAAGAGAAGTCCCCTCCCCTGTTTCTCTGTTAATTCGTTTCATTTCGAAGCAGTGGTCATTTCAGAGATTTTGTTCACAAGCGATGTAAAATCGATCGAAACGGATGGCTTCTGCCGTTCTATCGGTGTGCCATATTTCAAATTATTTCGCGTATCGTTAAACAAATCCCCATCTTCTCGATATACATCCGCGGCATGGTTACTGTTGTCGGATACCTGTCCATTACAGGTTACGTAATTGAAGAGCACGCTGGCATAGAAGAGCCGCGGGACAAGTGGAAGAGAAACATATGTCGGGATTGTTTATTCGCGTATCTCGTCCAGGTTTAAGCCGCCACGAAGCAGAAAAATAAATATCTATCGGCCGCGTGTTTATTCGGTGTTGTCGGATATCGCAGTACACATAGCAACTTTATCGTTGTCGCTGGAACTTTTAGCCGCGGTTGCACGCGGTTTCATCGCAACCGGGGGATACCCCGTTAATCGAAATGATCCGCCACCGCGATAGCAAACGATACTACGCGAACCCCTACTTTCTCAAACACAGGGAAACAACATCAATTTAATTTTCAAATTTACAGAAATACTCTTCCACTTTTCTCACTTTTAATCCGCAGAAATATTGCTGGACACCGCACTCGATAAGCCATTTTTTAAAAAAAGTCCATTTATCTAGATGATAACGGAGATTAAAATTGAATTAGTGCACTGAACCCTGGAACGTACGAAAAACTAAGATTTAAGTTGAAATATACAATATTATTTTATCTCGGTGGAGTTGTGTTTCTCGTTCTCCTGAATGGTTTCAATGCAATCAATGCAACACTAGAACTACCGAGTCAATTGTAATAATTACAACACTACATTTATTCGAACCTCATATCATTTTTATTCGAATACGTGTTTGAATAAAGAAGTCGATTCAAACATTTCTGATGGGAACATTTTTACAATTTCAGTAATTGTGAAGGAAAAAATTAGGAACCAGTCAGTTTGACTGGTTCGGTAGTTCTAGTGTTAAAATAAAATTAATAAGTGTGGTCTCTAGCTTTTCTGAATAGGGATTGACCGAATGATCCACCGAATAGCATAGAATCCCTTATTCGAGATTCCCATTCGCATACGAGCGAATTTCACTTTGCAATCTTCGCGAACCCCGGCCAAGTATTCGCGAGAGAGTGAACAGGGGTTGAAGAAAACAATATTTGTAGGCAGGGCGAAAGGATCAGCTGGCAGCGGGCGTCGCGATTAAACGAACGGAATACCTGATTGCGTCCAATCAGTCTTTCTTAAAGACTTCCTCGAGACAATCGCTGGACCCGGGGGTGTCTTCTGGGGGGGGAGGGAGGATGGAAGAGGAGGAGGAGGTGGAGACTGCAGAATGGTGGAATGTCTACCGGAAAATACGAAACCGTCAAGAAGGAAGAGGAAAATCCTCGGAAAGTTCTCGCGGAAGCGGCACGATAAAGCCGTCAATTTTCACCCTCAATACCGTTTGTCTCCGCGAAAGAAAGGAAAGCAAGCACGCCGGGCGTGAAAAGAGCGAAAGAGAAGGGCGCGATGGTCTCGTGCTGGTGTCGGTAGGGAGACGAACCGGTGGAGGAAGAACCCATCGGAAAGGAGGAGACATTTATTACGACTTTAACTGGACTTTGTGTTTATTCAGCGACTGTTGCTCTCGCTTACCGTCGCTTCCTCCGCGTTCCACCCCCTCCCCCTACCACCCCCAACCGGGAAACCTCGGCAACACCAAAGACAGACACTTTGGTGCGGCTCTGAGGTCCACGTCTTCGCGTCGAGAAATTCTTGGCACGTAGGGTGACCATCCGACTGGCGTGGTTCTTCTTCAACCCCTGTCACACGAGACCACTCCTCTTCCCACATCCCCCCTGTCCTTTAGCCGAGAGAATCTTTCACTTTATCCACCGTGGACACCGATCCGGCGAACTTTCCCTCCCCCTCGGTTCTCATCCCCCATCCAACCCCTGTCCTCTTTCTGTCCTCTACATCCCTCTGAATATCATTCCGCGGACGTCTACTTGCATCCCTTTTCAGTCTCGTCAGGAGAAACGACGTGTCCGCCTGACGAGACGATCCGAATGTTTGCCACGTCTACTTCTCGCCTCGTCGGGCTGCGGTTCTTTCATTTGTCTCGATCGGCACAGGCTGCCGGGGACGTTGACTTCTTTGGCAGCGCGATTGCGATTGCCTCCGGGCGATCGCTTTTTTCAGGATACTTGTGACTGCGTTCCGATTCCTCCGCTGTGAAGAGCAACCTGCGTACTTCAAACTGTAAAGGGCTATAAAGGGCCAGTAAACCAGACGGGACCGTGACACCATGCCGGGTTTACGGGTCAGAGCTTGAAACCCGATGGTACTGAAAGTGGTGTCCTAGATGCAGTGAATTCTCGATATATGTCAACAAGATGGATTTTGTCAACGTCGTGTATCGTCCAGGAGACATACCCGAGCCGTGTTATGTTTACACTCCTCGGCGTCCTAGGCTTCTCGAGCTTCGTGGCCCTTCACGGGGTATACTCCGCGGTAGTGCCGATAATCCCGCGACGTTTATCATTCAGGCGTTGACGACATATATAGAGAAATCACTGTAGTTTGAGATGGTCAGTCCTGATGTCACCGCTTGACTTGATAATTTTCGTGTATGTAGGTAAGTCATAGGCCATCAACCATAAGCACCTCTAGTTTTAAGTGTTTTCCTGGAGAAAATCTGTACAGATGCTGCGGAGTACAATATCCAGAACGGAGCTTTATGTTTGAGACTGTTTGTCATATACACCGTCGAACGTTGTACATTTCAAAGACAGCTTGGAACATTGAAAAAATCAACTGAGAGGCTGACGAAGAAATTAACCGAAGGAAAGTCATTTGACAAAGGGTGACTTAATTTCAAAAAGGTGTGTCTTTGTGCAGGTTAAACGCCTCTTTACGCACCCACTTAAATCGTTGCATCAACGTGCAGGTTCTAGAAGCGAGAAATATCGTTCCGGAATAATGTCCGTTGCGATCCGTTAGGGAAGGTATAGACTACCCCCATTGATCTCGAGGGGTACGACCGGAATAATTCAGATCGAAGGTTGCGGACTTCGCGAAACACGATCGATGGCCAGTCCCGAGCCAAGGGAGGTCGTAAATAGCACCGATGACGTACAGTTTTTAGCACGGGGCGCGATGCATCGCGTGCCGCCGCGCCGCGCCGGCATCAGCAGTCTGAGCGTCCGTGCATGACGCTGCCGATGACGCGAACCCTCCCACGCTATTTTCTGGTCCGGCCCGGCCCGTCCCGACCCGAATGGAATTCCGCTCGCGAAACAAACATCCTGCGCTCCATGCGCAGATAGCAGGGGAGTCCTTTCGATCTCTGTTGTTTCGACTCGCCACAAATATTTACCAAATATCGATCTTCCGAACCTCCTCCTCCACCCCGACAAACGCAGAAGGGACTAGAATGCGCAAATTGCATTTGCGTTGACTGCCACTGCCTCGACATCGCGCCGATATTTGTACTAGATTGTGTATCGAGGCGGAGATTGGCGGATCGCCAATTAAAATCCGCGCTGTTCCCACTACCGGGCGATCACTCGGCGACGACGGATTAGCGCGGGCAAATGGGGTTGCCGCGGTGCGCTTAACCGGGGACTGTGACTTCCCGTGTATGCACGCGCTTTGGAATTTATCAGGTGCCGGACTAGTGATTTTTTACGGGGTCGTGTGATTTTTTACCGGTAGCCGGAAGTGTGAAATATTGTTTTAATTCCTTATGTAAAGATCTTCGTCTTTAATTCTTCTTGTCAATTTTTTTAGTTAAAAAAATAGTTGAGTTTTCGGTTAAAAATGCCGGTCTGAATTAGAGCTTCTGAATGTTTCTGGTTGATCCGAATATTCATTCTTAGACTACTTTTGAATAGAAAATATCTAAAGTTAGAATGTAAAAGAGATGACTTAATACGTTTCGCGGTTGCAGGATTATTGCGCCGCGAACTAAATCTAAAGAGCGACTGCTGTGTACTCGGAGGTACAATGGCTTCGCTTACTTTCATCCTACTTGTGCTACAATGGCAGAAGGAGGTGGCTCGATTTTATATTCATCAGTTTTCTTTCAGAGAAAATACCGGCCAAGTGGAAAATGGTAATCGTGTGTTGACTGAAGCCAGCAAACAATAGGCAGAAACAGTTATTTTTAACCAAATTGCAGGCTGCCTTCGGATAATGTTAGTTTCCGTCTTTGCACGGTGGCTCTGTGTGACGTGTTATTGATCTGCGCGTGTTATAAACGTATCTCCCTCGCTGTTTACCGTTCGCAACCCGCATTGAAAAGAAGTCCGTAGTATACGGCACAAATACAATCCATCAGAAATGTTGCCCGATCTATCTTAACCACCATTCCGACCGATTTTAAGTAGACTGCGGATCCTTATTCAAAATAAAAATTTTCTACTTCGCAAGATACAGGAATCAAGTCGAAAATTCTTCTTTTCATTAATGAAACAAATAAGCTAATACCTTGATCGTCTCAAATTCCTTTAATCGATCTACTCTTTCATTTCCGCTCGTTTTTGTTAGAAATACATAAAATCCGCAGTCTAGACTAGTTGGAAGATGGTAAATGAAGGCTAAAAATTATGGACATCTTGGATACATCCATCCAAAGGGACAAATAAAAAAAAATCGCGAAATCTACTTCGGTGCTAACAGCATCAGAGAGAAAATGCTTTCGATATGCTCCGCTAAAGTTTTTTGATAAATTTCAATGACCAATTTCGAGCACCGTGAAAGAGTCCGGCGACAAGCGTACCGCGAGAATGTGAACGATTACGCGTGTGTGTGCTGATTAGCATCGGTTTGGGAGTCTCCGTCGTGTTCCGCGGGGGCGAAGTCTGCGACAAAGGTGGCGTCGGAGGCGTAGGTCGTTAAAATAATAAAGGTTGTTATTGAACCGGCGGGCGTTCGCTAAAAAATTTGAATTCCTCCCGTTGTGCATCTGTCGCTCGACCCTGTGCCCTTCTCCTTCCGTGCTCCTCCCTTTCTTCCTGGACTAGGAGCGAGCGCAACCCTCGCCAATATCGCGGCGCGGATATTATGCGGGCTCTCGATACTGCACGCGGTTGCGGCCGCGCGGCGTCGTATTATTAAAGGCGTGCGGGGGTGTGCTTCGAGGGGGGTTGAAAATCGTCGGGACCCCGTGAGGCACCTCCGCCGGGTCGGCGAAAAAAGCGAGAGGGTGCAGGTTAGTATCGGAACCCGTCGATCCCGATGCTGTTTTTTCCGTTTCCGTCGTCGGCATGAATATTCCAGCGCATCTGCATAGGTAGAGATTCGAGAAAAGGGCGAGAAGGGGGTGCACGGATGTGGCGGGGGTGGGAAATGGAGGGGGCTGGAAGAGGCACGGGGAGGAAGCGGAGAGACAAAAAAGAATGGAAAAGAGAAATATACGGGCGCAGAGAGAAGCGGGGACTCAACGAAAGGTAGACCGGCGGCGCTCGCCTTTCCACCGGTGACGTATTATGCGCGAGAGGGGGTGTGCAGGGGGTGGTCTGGGGTGAACGTGGGCGGCGGAAGATGGAAGGCGAAGAGTGAAGCGGGAGAGGACGTCGTTTGGCAATCTTAGGGGATTCCGTGGATACAATGGGATCTCAATACATCACCTCACCTAACCCGACGCCCACCACTCCTTCTCTCTACCTCGGCCGTACCCGGTGTTCCTCCTACCCGGTGCCACTTCCTCGGCAGCACCCCCCCCCCTTCCCTACCTCCTCGACGGTCGTGGCAGCGCCAACGAGCTTCCCAGATGCCGTAATAGCTTAGGAGCCGGCGTAATAGCTGCCACTGCCTTCCTAGAGAGAGTTATAGTTCAACAACGCAGGAATGGAATCGCGGAGCAGAGAGACCTCGAACAGAGAAAGACGAAGAGAGAGAGAGGGGGACAGGTGGAAGGGGTGTAAGTGCTGGTGGTGAGGGGCAGCAGAGGACCAGGTTGGGGGCAAGGTACGTGGAGACGGCGATAGAACGCGGTGAGACGACCCAGGAAACAACGGGAGGGAGAAGGACCGACCAGAAGATCTCGAGCCAAACGGCAGGGGAACGCAATAACCGCGGCAGAGAGGACGAACGATTACGGGGATGCGAAATGTCGCATACGGACCGGTGCATCGCGCTTATTGTAGTGTCTACCCGGATCGAATCTACCGAGAGACGTCTGCTTCAGACGCTGCCGATATTGCTTCTCCGAGTTTAGGACCGGTCCAAGAGAAGCGTATTCTCTAACGGCCGATTCATAAATAGTCTTGAAGCTGTAACGGGGGCAAGAGCAGAATTTCGACCGGCTCTCAGATCTAATCGCATTGTACTTTGGGAAAAGTAAATATCTGCCCGGTTACTAATTGTGTCAGTTAACTGTTAATTGCAAGCTAGACGGAATCCTGCCCTTTGTCTTGAACAAGACGAATATTTAAAGTATAATTGACAGTAGAAAATAACTTCAAGTTTTCATTTATAACATTTCAATTTTTATTTCGGGGCTGCTACGTTGGCACTCAAAGTGTTAAACGAGCCTTTTGAAAGACTGTCAGTGTTACAGAAGGAGAAATTAATCAGAACATTGTGGAGAGGGGTAGCTGTCAAATTAGGCGTTGATTTACAGCAGAGTTTGCTGCAGTCGTGAAAGAAACCTCAGACGATTATTACTCGATCTTGCGTTCCGGAAGATGTGAATAGAAATGATCAGTAACTAAAACTTGGGGAGAATGGGAGCGACGACGATGTAGAAATTTTAATCCGTGCAGAAGAAATTTGGGTACAGAGAGAGGAGTTCTGTGTACAGAGGGATCGAACATATTTTTTAATAATTCAGAAGCGCATGGTACACGGAAAAACGTCCGGCAGAAAATGATAAATTAGCGGATCTGAAGAGGCGATTTATTAAATCAGCGTTAACACGGTTTTCAGGGGTATAGGAAGCGTCGCTATCCGACCGGGGAATCGTGGATTTACCAGCCGCATGGTCGGGAAGAATAAATTCGAGCGGTATTTGTCTTCTATAAATTTTTTGTCGGCGCCGTACGTAGCAGAACGTATTAAATCAATTGTCATACAAAAGAACGCTTCCATCGGCGGATAGGAAACCGTAATTAAAGCGTTTTACGAGAATCGTACCGCGAGGCAGGAGGCGAATAATTAATAGCCGGGCGACACTGTGTGTAACGAGATATAAGTATTACAACGGCGCGGGTATTACAGCCGGGGGTTCTGTTTGGGAACTTCGTGTACTTCAAATACGTTTATCGAGCTCGAATTCCACGTTTCCATCCCTTAATGCAAACGGATCGTAACTGCGATACGTTTCCAGGGGAACGATTTATTTTACGCCCAGACGTCCAGACGTCGAGTTACACGCGTCTAGGGCCGTTCCACGATCCACCTACGTCCTGACGATCTCAGTTGCATAAATCTAATTGACGTACTACCCTAACGTATCGACTCCAAACTTGCTCCCACTTAAAAATACATCGCTGACCTGATACTCGAGGAAGACTAAATTTTTGTTCTGCGAGAGGGAACAGGGTTGAAGTCAGTAAAATATAAATCTTCTCAGTTAGTGTTTCAGGTAGGTAATAAATCACTCATTGTATTGCCTGTGTTTCAGATCTAGAAAATCATTTCTGCCTCGAGTGTCAATTTCTCCCAAAATCTACAAGGTATAAAGGGGTGGAAACTCTAGACTGCTGATTTTACGTATTTATGACAGAAATATATAATGTCCTGAGCTTATTAAGACTAATAAATAAAGATACTTCGATTTGACTCTTGTTTCTTGTAATAGATGCAGCAAAGTCATTTATTTTGCCTAAAGATCCTCAGTCTAGCCGTCTCACTGAGTCTAAATATCTTTCAAAGAAACCGTTTCGATTTGGATGAATTTTTCAAACTGTCAGTTCGTCGTCCAACTAGAATGCACGGAAGACCAATCCCGGATCAAGCACCATCGAAAAAATCCTCGAATTTCGCAGCAAGCGTTTTCTGTACGAAATTCGCCTTGGAGCTCGAACCGGTAGAACGTAGAACTTTTTTCCCCGGTGGGAAACAAAAATGGCTTCGATCCTCCGCAAACAGCTCTCCGAAAATTCGCATCTCGGAAGACAAATTCCAGGGGGTTGCGCCGCGACGGCGGGAGCAGCCATATCGAGGGTCCCCGGGCATGGTGTGGAGGATCACGTTCGCATCCGCGCCATTTTTGTTTACCGTGCATCGGAAGGTGGACGCGTTACGTGATGCCGAATACGGTGATCCTGCATTCCGGTCGCGAGGCATCCTGGAAGACAGAAAGAACCCGGTTGCGCCGCCCGCTGTCCAACCGCCCCCTCGGTTGCGCCCGTAGAACCGTGGGAAAGGGGAGAGAGGGTGCCCTCTTGATTCCTCTCTGGTACCACCCCTCGTTCCCCTTGTCGGGGAAGGTGCATATTCAGGAGAGAAGCCCGTGGAAAGTTCGGGACGTTGACACCAGAAGCTGGATTCTGGATGGTTGGGTTGGACGCGACCCGTCCGTTAACATCGTACCCCCCTGACTGTTGAAGGTGGTAGGGGGTGGGTGGCGCAGCGTTCGAGGAGCACCGAGAGAAAGGTGGAGAGAGGCAGAGAGGAAGAAGACAACGCGCAAGGGGGATGTGTCCCAGCTAGACGCAGAGGAAGACAGTCGTACCCTTGGTCCACCGTCGTTAGACGAGGAGGAGGTGGTTATTACGTCGACCTCGTCGCCGTCGTCGTCGTGGTGGTCGTCGTCGCTGGCGTCGCGGCCGTCGATGTCGACGTGGAGCGGTTGTAGGCCACGTCGCGCGTCGCCCCGTAGAAAAGGCGTGGCAACGTCGCGTTCGCGCACCTTTGCACCTGGTGCGCCGGGGAAGACACGCCTCCGTGGAATTCCTCTCTCCGGTCCGCCTACACGACCGTTCCTCTCACTCTCTCCCTCTTCGTCTCCGTCCGGCGTGCCGTCATCCCTCCGCCTCTCTTCCTCCTTCCCTCTCTCTTTCTCTATCTATCTCTCTCTCATCGTGGCTCATCCTGGCTCTGTCCTGCATCCGTTCTCCACTCTTCTCTCTTTCTCTCTCCGCCGTGCCGGTAGACCATCGAGCTGCATCGTCGGCTAAGAGGAGATCTCGCGGATCTCTATTCTCTCCACCGCCTCTCCCTCCACCCAGTCGACCACGCCACACCGCCTCTCTCCTCCGTTCCTGGAGCTCCACCACCAGCTATCATCCTAGCCAGGGAAGAGAACCAGCTCCTCCACCACCGCCGCCACCCATCCAGCCACCACCATCCGCTGGCGAGCGTCTCCTCTTCGACTACTCCTCCACTATCCCGGCTTTAAATCGTTCCTCCGCCGGAGATGCACAACTGCATCGGTGTGCGGCTGTGCACCCACACGTGCACGCCCGGCGACGCGGCACCCACCTACCTCGCCTGCTTAGACACGCATGCTCGAAAATGTGTGCGCGCGCGCGCGTGTATGTGTGGCTACCTGTGTGCGGTCACGATAGTCGTAGAACGCGGTTCACACATCGAAGTGCGCGCGCAATGCTCGCCTCTTCTAGCCTTCCGTGTCATCCGCCCACTCGGTATTCACGGCGATCCACGTGACCCCCACCCCCCCCCACCCCCCGCTAGAACAGAAACCCCTCCACTTTTTGGGGGGAAAGTAAAAAATTTTAGGGGGTGGGGGACGAGAAAGAGAGACGAGAGAGAGAGAAAGAGAGGAGCCAGGTCGAGAGCGAGACCGATTACCGCAGACTCGCGGAATCCCTTTCCCTCTTCCTTCCCTTTCTTCCTTCCCGGTACCCTTTTTTTCGCCGCTCCTCTCCTTGAGATGCGAGCTACTGTCGGGATGTTACCGCGTACGCGTCTCTGCCCACAGAGAGGGAGAGAGGGAGAGGAGAGAGAGAAAGAGGACGTACGTATTGATCAGCGGGAGTAATGTCTGGAGATGTAGTCGGAATTACTTTAGGTCATTTGATTCCTGCGACCCGCCGCGCTCGGAGACCCGATGCGAACTCGATTGTCCCGTCGCGTCGATGTATCTCCGGCTTCCTACGAGTCCTCGGATAATTTCGAAATCATCCCAACGTTTCTGGCGTGGGAAAATCGTTGTACCTCGGCCTGACGAAAATTCGTGCTCGTAACGAAACGTTTGATCTGTCATTCGGATCGTTTGGATTGGAATGAAACATAAAGAGGGCTGTTCTGACCACGATCGCAGAAAGGGTTTTAGAACTGGAAAGAGTAAAGTTTCAGCTTTTAACAGAATTTTCAACACTCGATCGGTATTTCCCAGGTAAATTAATAAATGTTCATGTCCAGCACCCAGCATTTTCATTTAGAGTAGAATACAAAGTTTATTAGGGTTTGCAGGATTACAGTAAATTCCACTATGATCAATTGTGTCTGTTTAGTTCCAGTTTCATTAATTAAATCACTCTGATGGTATATAGGAATTTTTGGGGTTGATATCCGACACTTAACTGCTGCTCAATGCCGCACAAAATAGCCTCGCGCTCGGAGCAAGGAATACTTGATCAGAACGACCACATCATTAAGAAAGAAAGGAAGACTTCTGAGAACGTCGACCAGCACTTAGACGTCCCTCAAATATCAATCTACCCCCGAGTAGAATAAGAACGGCCCGTTAAATCGGGGTAGGGGTTAACGAGCGGACAAGGCAGGTCGAAGCTCTCCGGAGACGTTAAAGAAGCGATGTATGTATACGAAGGAGAATGGTGAACAGGGTGAAAAGGGGAGTGGGCCGTGGAAAGTCGGCGAAGTCACGTTTGCGGGCTGTGACACGATCGGTCGGACGTCCCTTATCCCGAAGTCTGGCATCGGTAACGAGCGTACGGTCGAGCAAAAATCGCCGGGAGGACGTAAAATCAAAACTATGTTTCTTTTACAACTTCCACGGAATAATGCAGGTCGTAAAGTGACGGGTTTCCAGGGGATGTGGATCGGCGAACGTCTCGTGGAGCGGTTTCTCCGCGACTAGAGACGCGCGATGCAAATTTCATCGCAAACCCGTTCGCCGTGGCCCGTTCGCATTGGTGGCGAAAATTTTTCGAGGAGCTCGAATTAATTTTAAGCACGGCTATCGATCGAACTCTGGTACATTTCGAAGCACCACCCGGGGGTGGGTGGGGGGGGGGTCGAAGGAGGAAAATCGTTCGAGTTAATCGCCGGGGACTGGTAATTAGCTCGCGAAAACTGGATTCCTTCACGCTCCGGGCGGCTCGAGAGAGAAGTTAAAAGAGCGCCGACCGATTATTAAATTAATAATGCGCGATGCCTGTGCCTGGGTAGATCACGCGAGCCGAGCGTGCTGAAAAAGTTCGCGACCCGCGGCATTCTCGCGATCGAAATCGCGAGCTCGCTCCTCGACCGTGAGATCGCGCATGTTGGCAATTATTTACGGAGTCCCAGCTCCCTTAGAGCCGACGCCCGAGCTTCATTAAGACACTAATTACCCGGCCGTGCATACGTGAGCATGTAAGGAGCCTCGATGTAGGGCGTAGAATCAGCCGCCGCACTATTATCTCGCCCCGGAACTTCCGACGTTGTACCATTTCTTGCAGCGTATAGCGATATGCGAGTAACGCCGGCACGCTCCAGACATCTATTTACAAGGTTGCCAGCCCCGGCTCCATTGTTGGATCTAACTCGACTTGCCTTCGGTTAGGCTCCTCGTTAGGATCCACCGAATGTAAATCTGTTCTTGCTAGGGGTGCCTCTAACTGCTCCTACTAGCTTTCTCAGATTATCGCTCATTTTTACGAGGAACCGAGCCAAGAGATTCTGTGTTTATTTGGAAAATTTACCCCTTCAATTGTATCATTCTCTGATCTTTGGAGAAACTACCCCTTTAACTTCTAAATGTTGGTTATAACGTAGAAGAATTTCTAGTGGAAAATGATTTTTTGGAAAGCAGCCCTTATCGTATTTAGTGCTCCACACGTTCAATTTCACGTTCATGATAAAACGTTCGTGTTAACTAAAGTTAATTACATTTTCACTTAATTTTTACCATTGGGAAACCTTCAGTTGGCGAAATAAATTTGTCTCATGTTCTGGCTGGTCTAAAATGATTTATGAAAATGGAAATTTATATAAAGATCCGCAGACCTGTGACTGATATACGTAAAATAAATTACAAAATTATTTTACAGTGTAGAATAATTGCCTAGTAGAATTCCTTTTTTAAAACCTCCCTCTCTGAAAAATGTACCCCAATAAATTTCCCAATGTAGTGACTAATGTATCCAGAGTGAATTATTATATTATTTCATAATTTAAAATGAACAGCCCCCTCATCAAAATCCTAATAAATTTCTGAATCCTCGAACTGTTTATCCTTGTACACTGTTCAGGATATTGAAACATTTATGTCGGAATGTCCAAAAGATTTGCTCGCTTTTGCTTTTAGTATGGCGATGATGTTCAATATAAGAATAAATATTCTAGGCTAATAAATACACTGAGAGGTGGCGTAACATGGAACAAAAGTTGCCTTTAACAAATTACATTTTCTCGGTTGACGCTTCGCTGTCGAGAGAAGCGATTTTGAAAATTCGGTGGCTACGTGTGTTCTAGCTTTCGCGAGAAGTAGAATTTCTTTGCTATGATCGGACGCGTCAAACGATTCCTGTACATACAATGGCACGCGTAACTGCAGAATTTTCAAGCAGGATTTTTTCGGAAACGAAGCGAAGCGTCAACCGAAAAACTATCATTTCTTAAATTTATCTTTGCAAATAGAATCACCCCATACCCCGCAGTTTATCGGGATAATGTGCCATTAAAATATGAGAAAATGCTTTCTAGTCGATCTAGTACTTTGAGAATTAAATTGGGCCATAATTGACATTCTGAGAAAAATCTAGTTCTCAGTTCGCTTGTAATTCATACAAATTGCGTATGTCAAATTAATGTATAATTAAATTATATGTATATTTCAAAAGAAAATTTACGATTGAAAGCGAAGGTTTGGTTTTGGGTAAAATTGATCAGAACAGCGAACGAGGGTTAGAGTTCGAAACTATTAGAGGGAGGAATGAGGGGTGGAAAGAATGAGTAGAAGAATGGAGGAAAAATAGGTGTCCGCAGGTGATGAAATTGAGGGTGGTCAGGGAGATATAATTGGCAGGACGAGGCCGGGACAGGAGCCACGTGGAGTTTCGCGCGAGAGGCTGCGTTTCCGCACGCGTGGGGGATGACAGGGGTGTACACGGCCGGCCGATCAGTGGGTAGAGGGGTTGTTTAGAGCGAGCGAAAGAGTAAGAGAGGAAGACGGACGATGAAAGGGAGGAGAGGCGATGAAGGAGGGGTGAGAAGCACGTGGTGGCTGGCGACGCGCGCCTCTCCGCTCCGGCTGGCTGTATATCTATCGAGCTTTCCACCCCCAGCATCCCCCCCACTTGTTGTGCTTTACCGTGTTGTGTTGCTATGTTGCCTTGTGTATCGAGAAAGCTCAACGCCGGCTAGACGATGTTTCCACGGGATCCAGTCAGAATCAACAGGCGTTCTCTCTCTCCTCTCTCAGCGTCCCTACCCCGGGATCGAAGAGCCGAAACTTTTTTCAACAAGATTATAATTTCATGATACGCGGCAACCTTGGAGAGGGAAGAGTCCATGGGAATAGAATTTCCATTCCCGGTGCGAGATCTACGGGAACGGGGGAAAAAAAATATAGAAAAAGGAACTGGCCCCAACAAATCTCATTTCGGGATTTACCGTGCTCGCGCGACGTCGTCGTTCAACTTTCCTTCGATTACATTTGGGACGCTGCTTCGGGACGAGATCGAATACTTTTTTACCGCGGGATTTTTTTACGCCGCAGGATTCCGGAAACAGTCGATCCCGAAGATGTTTCTGGGGCAGAAGAAGCGAATGAAACGCCCGTTTCAACCGGCGTGCTCAAAGCTCTCTCTCTCTCTCTCTCTCTCTCTCTCTCTCTCTCTCTCTCTCTCTCTGTCGGCCCTCCTCATCCGAACGACGCGACGGAAAAATAAAAGAGGAAGAAAATGAAATTTTTTCGTTCGGAAATGGAATTTCAGAGTTGCACGCGCTCAACTTTCGTCCCGTTTCGCCCGGTGCCCGCCGATTTCCCGAGTTCGTTCATTATCGAGAGGGTAACTAACGCGAGGAGACGCCGAGTTCTTCAAGGGGATGTATGATTATTGAGCGGCGGTTCTCGGTCGAATTTTAAGGGCGGCGACCCTAAAGGGAATATTCCCGCTGTAACTGTTCATTCCGAATTTTTAATTCCACCGCGGCGAGCGAACTCTCGATCGTTTTGCCACTGTTCGAGCATGCCGGACGAAAAGAGGTGATTTTTCAGTGGCAATTTTATACTTGTCGTCATCGAAGTCCATAATCGTTTCGATCATCCTGCGGAAACCTAAACTCTCATTCTCTCACCCAGTTTGCCGATTATCTCAGCCAATATACGATCAGTTGCAGTATAATTATAATTAGGTTGTACTTGGTGAATTGGGATTGATATTTAATTTGGCACAAGTAGAGAAATAATTACGGATTCGAAATTAGTACATAATAGTAGGGGAGTCTAATTTGAACCCGTGGCTAGTTTCAACTATGTACCCTGAAAAACAAAAATTGCGTTGTTAATGGTAGTAATTCATTAAAAATTATATCATGAGAAAAAATAATGGTTAGAGTTTCATGTAAATAGTACTAATCCACTATGAATTGTAAATTAGATCTAATGTACACCCTATCTAGACCTATCCATGGCTATTTTCCTCTATAACAATTTTTAAAATAAAAAGGACACGAATAATATTTTCTCTATTTTCCAGAATGCTCTTCAGTATTGCTCTCTATAGGGGGTGCGTAAATCGCGAATATAGTGAATTCTATTGGAATCAGTAAGTCGTTTAACTCCGCCAGCCCTGATAACTTTGTTGTTTATACAGATACAGTGAATTCTCGATATATGTCAACAACACGGGTCTTGCCCGTGTCATGTATCATCCTCGTGATTCGTGGCCTCTCACGGGGTATACCCCGCAGGGGAGATAATTCCACGACGTTTATTATCCAGGCCTTAGCGACATGTATAGAGAAATCACTGTATAGTGAAATAGAGACGATTTGCTCAGGACGACCAAGAGTTCGTGCCATTTAGGGAAGTATGACAGGATTAGGTGACGACGACGCAATTTTTGGCGGTACCCCGAAATGTAGTCCACTCTTTCACCGTGAACGACAGATTTGCGGGTACGAGAGCAGTCCCGAAGGGAGCATCCCCCAGGATCTTTAACTGCGGAGGTGGCGTTAGCCCACTTGGTATGCAAGAGGTATAGCCATTCATCTCCCGATCTCCGGCAACGTCCCGACCTCCGGATATAAATTAGCTTTTGTTTAGCATTCAATGCGAGCCGTCTTTTCGACGGAGCCGGGCCTCTCATGGTCGTCGGCCCCTCACCTGGAGCCACTGTTAGACAACCACCTGGGCCGACAACCCCCGCGTGCCGCGCCCAACAATCCGCCGCAATTAATGTAGCCGCTGCTGGCCCCCCGGCTTCCTCGGTGGCGAGCCAATTAAACATTCGCGACTGAAAAGGAATCGCCGGGACGTTAAAACGGAATTAAATTCCCGACGGTATTGGCCTCGACGTGCAAGAAAAAGAAATGGGGAGCACGAGAAATCCGGGTAGCCGACGATCGAGTGACGGCAAGAAAAAGGAACAGTCGATACGTTGAATAGTTTTGCAAAAATTGCCCCCAACCTGCGCAATCGATCTGGAGGGATCGCAGGGGGTTGGAAAATTTCACTTCGCTCGCCTCGTTTTCGTCGCAGCTGGCTTCGACAGGGTTCCGAGGATGCAGGAACCAATTTCGGGGAAACTCAATAATTATTGTATTATTCGAACAATCGTGCTCCACCGATTAGAACAGATCATCGAGGTCCTACTGTACTTTTAACACTAAACCCACCACGGTCAAAATGACCGGTTTCCTATTTCACAATTATTGAAATTATAAAAACGTCTTCATACGAAATTACTGAATTAACTTCTTCATTTAAGCACATATTGCAATAAAAATCGTACAAAGTTTATACAAATTCAATCTTCTCCCTTCTATAACACTTTTCCCTTTTATATGTTTTGTGTTTGGCAGGTTTACTGTTAAAGCCCTGTCTCGGACAAGACATAATCGATCAGCTGATTGATTGAAAATAGGAAGAAGGATGTTTCTTAGACGGCCTATAAAGCCCTCCGGGATAATATTTTGTGAACATGCCGATCCTAGTAACTTCTTGAAGAAAGGGTTCGTTTCTAGGCGACGGGGTGGCCGGAACAATAAAAGGTACAATAGCAAGGGAGATGAAAAATTCGCGAGATAAGCGTGTACGTGAGCTACATTGTCCGTCGGCGAATCTAGAAGGTTTAATCTATCATTGCCGTAGCTGGAGAAGAGCAACGTCGGGGGCGAAAAGCCACGGTAACTAGCGAGGAATAATTAATAAATGCGAGAATGCATTAGTATGCGTGGCGTGGGGTGAGTTCGTGCGGACCACCCAGTCGGATGAACGCGAGAAAGAGAGAGAGAGAGAGAGGGGGTGTAGAGACTACGGGCTCCGGAGCCAGGAATTATAAAATAATAAAGAGAAAATTACGTAATGTGAGGATCAGATGAGAATTAGAGGACAATGAAGACGGGGTAAACCACCGTCGTCTACGGGAGCCGCGTTCACCTAACTGGGAACAGGAGAGAAAGAGGGTTTGCGAGAGGATTGGTCGGGGGTGGAGAACCGGAGGTCGAGGACCAGACGTCTTAATGTCTGCATCGTCGAGAAACTCGTCCCTTGCGCATGACTATCCCCGCGATTTTACATCTTTCCGATAAGGACCGTGGCTCCTGATAAACTTGAGCGCTTCGCCTGTTGTTCCCGATTTAACTTAATTACAAGACAGCCGGGTTATCTATAGAACTTTCGCGCGATTCCTTGCCTTACAGGATCGCACAATTTTGTTTCCATCGCGCGTGGGAACTTTGGACGACGAATCCCGAAGAGGGGGATCACGTTCTTGATGCATGGAGGCACCCGCGCAAAATTATCTCTCCCGTTCTCCTTTGCATAAATTAAATAAAAATTGCCCTTTACACTACTCGGACCATCTTTTACCGCTGCTCGAAGAGTCGTCCGCAATTAGTGTAAAGCGAAACAGTACGATGTAGTGAATAAAAAATATTAAAAAATTGCAGTGGCGAATAGGGTAGGTAGGTAGTACTTTCAAGAAAAACGACAACAGCACAGGGTGGACGAAATTCCCCGGGGGTAGTTCGGAAGAATTTGAATCCGGGCCAAGACGAAATATTTTTCCTTTGAATACGGCGTCGCAGGAAGAGAGGGAGCGGCCGCGAGAATTTATCGGAACGGAACGCGATCTCGCCGGCGCGCTAATCGGGAATTCTAATTAGTAGTCAGACGCCGTGCACCCGGCCGCGACTTTGTAAATGGTAACAATGTTATGTAATTAGGTAAAAAGTTCTGTAATCAAGAAGTAGATCTTCAGCGAGTCTCTGGCCGTACCATCGCCGCCGCCCTGATCCTCCCACCCTCATTCGTATTAAAATAGTCTCGCTAGGAAAGCGTGCGTTGTGCCCTGCATATCTTAAAACCCTGGGGTTGCTGGAGGGACTAAGATCCGCTTCCAGCCGCCACCCCCTCTCCCCCAGCGAGCCACCCTGTCCCACCCCATCCCGAACCAGTTCTGATTTTTCCCGCGATTCATATTGGTGTGGAGTGAGCAAGAGTCTCGGATTACCGGCACGAGAATCGTGCCGTTTCGCCCCTTTTTAAATTTCACCGATATTGCTACGCCCCCGAAACACAGGGTGTCCCGAAAATCACCGAACCCCTCGCTGCTGCGAAAATCCGCGCATTTATTTCTATTTATCCGCCGCGACTCTGTTCGGCAATTTCGAGCGAAATCTGTTAATGCAGCATCATACAATATTATTTCTTTCATCAATATTTGGTTCGATAGAAAATTACAGTGTTCATCAAATTTCAGATCGCTGGGATGTTGCAATAAAACTCTTTCAAATTTATGGTAGGTGTGAAGCTTATCCATCGATCTCTAAAAAAAAAAAATCGATTAAAATATTTGTATTTAGCAGTGGGTTTATTCCGATCCTCATGTTTATGAAAGGGTAATTATCCAGGGTTAGAAAGAAACAGCCAGCAGTTTTTTCACCCCCTGCAGTTAATATGCATCTCGTGACCCCAGTTGTAACTTGTAACAAAGTCATGTGTGACTTGTAAATTTCAATGGATAAAATCTCCCTGCTACCCCGTTCTACACACTCGCAACAGGTTGTGCCAACGGAAGCTTGATTTTGATGACAATTCCTTCCGCTGACGATGCAGAAACAAAAAAAAAATAATGTAGCGATGCTAAAGGATTGTAAGGTGCGCGATCCCTTGGTTCTGTACTTTCCAGACACCCTGTGCCTAAAGCTCCACCGCACCGACGACTTCATATCGACTCGAGATTTACCGGACCTAATCGCGTCGACTGATCCGTCGCGATAAATCCGCGCGGCTTTAATTATTTCGCGAGGCGTGGAGCCGCGAGACTAGTTTATTTCTTGTGCCCGCGATGTTTAATGAAACAGGATCGAGTAATATTTGCACGTGCACGATCGGCATTAGTCTTCCTGATATCATCGTATCGGCCGTGGATCATTCGCGAGGCAACGAGACTAGCCGAAACTGTTGACGTCAGTGTTTCCACCGAGCGAGCTCGATGATCTCATACCGACTGCATAGACGCGTGCATATAGTTTCATCTCTCTTTCTTTCTCGGTCTTTGAGCCTCTCCTTGTTGCAGCACGCCTATGTCCGCTCGCCTTTTTCGTATGTGCCAATGCACGTAAGCCTGCATATTGTGGAATCGGTCGATGCAACACGTGCGCGTTTGTCAGCTTCTTAGAAAGCCGCGAATAGGCGTTTCTCGTGGCATGCATAATTTCCTGGGCACAGCCGTATCCTTCGCTCTTTGACGACAAATCGTCAGGAATGTTCGCCGCTTGCGTTTTTAGTGTGCATTAAGTACGCGATTTGATACAGGCCACGAAGCCTTATCGGCTTTCCTCGGCAGCGGGCCTGCCTTCGTTTAATCCCGAACGAAGAGGCCCGCGAGGACCAGGACTCGTTTCACCGTTGCTGGCACAATCATTTCAAATCTAGATAGCATCCCCAAAATAGCTCTCAATAAATTGCGGTTTCTGAGAGAACCTTAATTTCGAGCAGTGTTTAGTGTCAAACTGTATAATTAAGAAAGCGATTACATTTTTCAGCTAATTCAGTTTCATGCAATGCACAGAGTGTTTAAGATCTGCTGGTAAGGGGATGATTCTACAGGAACAAATAAGTCGAGAATGTGGAAGAAAATTCCTCAGGTTCTCGCGCACTGTTTACAGGAAGTAGAATCGGTATGTCATGATCAGACGCGTCAGCCTTCACGACGAAATGGTGTTCCAGGTTTTACAAATTATGTTTACATCCAGATTCACTTACTTTTCGCGTTGTGTCACAGTAGCACATTGTCTTTCACATCGATCGATGGTCATGATCATGTTTTTTTTTTTGTTAAATCATTTTCGCTCGATTCTATTATCATTTTTCAGGTAAAGGGAACATTAAGAATGAAATGTAGAGCTCGAAAACAAATTTTACTGCGATAGCCATTTTATCATTTGTATAATTTCGACAGCATTGTTCTTCGCGCCGTTCCTCGCTCCAGATCCTGTTCCGTTTCGAACCTCGTACGATTTTATTGTCATTTAAATCGGTCGTTCGATTCCCGGAAGATCCAAGGCGGAATAGATCCTGTTACGGCCGGGCAACGGAATACAGAATAAATTTCCGCGTATCGTCGATCGCGTCGGTGGGGGCAGGAGCCCGCGCGATGCAGTTCGCGATGCAGTTCCATAGGTTGCGTGCAACGACACGCGTGTATTTCTTGCTCGGCCGCACTGACACGCCGCGACGAAACGATTTCAATAAACAGGCCTGATACACACGTACATACGTGCGAAGTGGCACGAATGCTTTTTTCCTAGAGCTCGGCCGTACGTGCGTGGGCGGCATCGGCTTTGCTTCCCTATCGCACGTAAAAGCCGAGATAAAATGTTATTTATATTTTTCTGTTTTTTTTTCGCTTCCCCCCATCGTCGTCGTCGTCCTCTTCGCTTGTCGCTTGGCGTTCGCTCGTCCGTGAAACGTTGAATGAAGACATTGTAACGTAATAAGCCGGCGAACGATACGGCGAAGGCGGCCCACGATAAAAGAAGGAAATCGCTCGTCGATTTCCTTCGCGCTTAGGCTAGAGCCCTCTCTCTCTCTCTCTCTCTCTCTCTCTCTCGCGAACGCGGATGTTGCCCGGGCCTCTCGCGCGCGCGGGAGAATCGTCGCGTAAACTCGCCCGGGTAAAATACGCCGACGTTGTTACGTTAAACGTCTTGGAAATTGCGTGTAACGCTCGCCCGTTGTTTCCTATCGCGTGTAATTTAGATTGCACGTCATTCCCCGTTTATTTAACCGTACCAGCACGCGCATTACTTGCGCCGCAATACAACGTTTGCGTCACGGGGTCCCGGTGCATACACACGCTGGAACACACGCGGCATTCTTTTCGCGAACGATATATGTATGTGTGTGTGTGTATATATATATATACACATGCGGTATAGACGTATATCTGATTGGTCGGCGAGAGCGTAAGCCCAGCGAACAAATAAAGCCGTTCGAATGCAACCGCGTCGATCGCGTTCTTTTATGTAAACTTTGCAAACACCGATAGCGCGGCTCGCGTGTTCCTTGAGAAGCCTTTGATAAATAGCAGCTCGGAAACGTTACGTGAGATGCTCGCGGCGAGATGTCGAACGCTGCTCCCATAAATTCGACCGGCAGCGCTCGCCGATGGTTACGCCTGTAACGGGAGCCTTTGTGTCCCTCCTCGAACGAAATCGTCCTATCAATTTTTCCGCCGCGGACATGGATTTTTTAATTCAATGCCGCAGAGTGCCCCCGGAACGACATCGCGGGCACAAAACTCTCGAGACACGCGAGGAGATTGGAGGAATAACTGCCGTGTTACATATTGCCTTTGTAAGTTCCTTGTAATCTCTCGAGGAAATTGTTTCCCGATGTTTTAGAAGCGTTTGAATTTTTCAGGTGCTAGCGTGTGCTTCGGACAAGCTCTTGTGCTTCAATTGCATTCTTGGGAGGGTGGCTTGTTGCATTTAATTTCGAATGCACGCAAGAACTGCTATTTAGATGTTTTTGCAGGTTGGGCTGTTTTTCGAGACACTCTTAAACGGGAGTTAACAGTGAATAACTGTAAATACAACTTGGACGAACAATAAATAAATGGGATAAACAGAGAGACAGTAAATAAGGTGCAAAAATCAGGAGCAGGGGATATAGCCCGGTCGAATGAGCAAATTAGGAGCGGCATCGGCAGGGCAGCGTGCGTCACGGCTAATTCTCGCCCTTATTAATCGCCAGAAGGGGTGGTAGGGGAATCGAAAAAAGAACTTGTCCCTAGCGCAAAGTTTTCCTTAAACCGGAGGACACGTTTCGCTCGTTAAGGGTCCGGACGGATAAGTAACGGCGGCGCCGGGCGTCGGCAGAGTGGTCGCTGGAAAAAGAGAGAGAGAGAGAGAGAGAGATAGAGAGTAGGAGAAGGAGAAAGAGTAGGAGGGTTAGTACGGAGCGGGCTGGAATTAAATAAAAATAAAACGCGAGATAATAACGTTAGCGAAGGAACCGAGAGCCCAAGACAAATAGCCGAGGGAAAACAAAGCGTATTATAAATACCGGGTGACAGGACGAGTCGGGCCCGTTCGCGGGGGTGGAGGAGCGAGAGTAAGAGGGGTTGGTTTTGAAGCTGGGACGAGCGAGAAGAAGGAAGGGTGGTTCTCTCCTCCGGGGTTGGCGGTGGACGACACCGGTGCCCGTGTCGACTCCTGAGAGAAAATGCTCGGAGGAAGCGATGCCCCCAGCATTTTTGCTACCTGCGGACACAATGAGTGGCCGGATTTCTTTTTCCGCGGTCGTTACTCACCCTCCGAGCCGAGGGATAGTATTCTTATCCAGCCGGAATTACAAATTTCAGACACCGAGCCCTTGTGTCCGACAGGACTCTGACTGCGCGTTATATTCCCTCTTTCTCCGGACGATTCCGAGAGAGCAAAGTGTGTGTGCGCTCGCCTCGCCACGCCTCGCCTCGCCTCGCCTCGCCTCGCCTCGCTCCCTCGCTTTGCTTCGCGCGCGCGTTCCTTTACAATCCCGCTTCCACCCCTTCCGAGTTTCTTTTCTCTCTTTTCTCATTTAGTTTTTGCACGCTCGGACAGAGAATGGACTAAACGCGGAACACCGTACTGTATATATATATATGTACATCCATGTGGAGCTGTAGGTATATGTGTGCACGTATATATACTCACACTGGGACGAGCGTGGCCGCGCGGGTTCAGCTGCCAAGGAACCGTGGAGGGTTGGAACTGCTCCTTTCCCCAGGGACTGTTGTCGAACGGGTTCTCACCGATGTGTCCCTGCAACCATAAGTCATCGTCAGCGGGACAGTTATGCGACGCGAACAGTTTTAACGGGCTGCCGAAACGTCTAAGCGTGCTCCCCGATTTTAACATCCCTTAAAAATTACAATCCCATTTAAACCGAGCAACACCATGCCTACCAAGTGCCTTTGCGAGGCTCATTGCGTTTTCGTACGAACCCTCTGTAATAAAATTTGTAATACAGATTCTTTCGGAGATCTCGTTGCTTTAGATTTACTAATCAATTTCCCTTTGTCGAGTACCTGTCGTCTTTCTTAAGCGGGACTTTCGGCCCCTTTATGCTAGCAACGTCACATGTTAACGCTAGCACAGTACTAGAGCATGGTACTAGATTGTTTTAGCCATAAACAGTTCAAAATATAAATTTCAGAAACCTAAACAGTGCTGAAACGTTTTCTCCCTACGAAATATTCTCATTAAATTATTACAATGAGAATAATTAAATTTTTCCACAGAAAATTAGTCCAGCATGCCGCAACAAGAATGGTTGGATAATTTTCTGCAGAAAAGGAAGAGTATTCAACATTATTTTGGAATCCCTCAAAACACGTGAATTGTAGGAAAAGCCGCATGAACTCTGTCGACCCAGAGCACAGTCTACCCCGGTAAAAATAAGGTTGCAGACGGCGAGTTAAAATAAATAGTCTATTTTACCTGACTCGTGGCTAATTACATGCCCGTACTCTTGTTTATAATTCACCGATAAACCCAGTATAAACAAGTTAACCAATTTTTCGTTATGAGTCGGTACGGGTTGGTTCGGGCTCAGCAAGCACATAAAATATTCGTTATCTGACCCGAATACATTGAACGATTATAATTGAAGAGTAATATGCCTAATGACCCGTTAACACGGTCCAGGAGCGAGCTTCCACGGAGGAAAATATCCGTTCCTCCGTTATTTTTCCGAGGACGGGTCCACCCCGAAGAAAACAGTCATCGATCTCCGTGGTTTAAAAGTTTTTTCGGTGTTCGTTCGCGCGGCAACGGGCTTATTTTTGTAATATATTCAGCGAGCCGCGCTCACCCCCCCCCCCCCCCCCCCGCGACCGCTCTTCTTTCTCGACTTTGCACCCCGGTAAGCCTTATTTTTCTTTTAACTTTATTTCTAACCTAGAACCTCCCGACGCGACGCGACGGCAAGGTGGCACGCGCATAAATCACCCGGTATAATGAGAACACTTCGTCTTCGAGCGACTCGCCCTCTCGGTCGCAGACGCATCCCTTACGGGCTTGGCTATTATATCATTCTTTACCTCCGCCATGGATTTCTGGTTGCCGCGATTATATTAATATTCGTTTGCACGGCACCTGACTCGATCTACACCATCGCCGTCTTACCCCGTTTTCGGTCCACCCACCCTCGATCCTCCCCACCCTCATCCCCCAATCTTAAAAATTGCTTCCAGACACTCTTCGAGACTAGTTAAAATTTTTGGGGAATTTTTTATCGAAGTCTGTTGCACTCCATTAACCAATTCCTATGTTCTCAATGTAGCCGTCTGCGATTATCCGTTTACTATAAAAATAAATATACGTTTGCTATGGCCCTTCCTTTCTTCCATCAGCTTAGAAAGATTGCTTTTAAAAGCTGCCAGCTAAAATTCATAGTAAATTTTCTATTAAAATTTGTTGCATTTTATTGACAATTTTTGGTCTGCCCTTTCAACCCCAATTTATAAAAATTGCCTTTATTTGATAATTAACCCTAGATAAGTTACAAGAACACTTGAATAGCACAAAAACTGATTACTCTATATTTATGAAACTTAGTGTACATATTCTATTGTATAAACAATTGGCCACAACATGACGAGCTCCGATTTTTCAAGCTTTTATCTAAAACATTGTTATTAACAGAAAATCCGTTTTTTTTCATAACTTCGCCATTTTTGGAATGTCGCAAATTTTGATAAAAGAAGAACGTCATGTTGTGCGTATTTGCATCAACTAACGATTCCATATTGATTTTTTTGTTTCAGATCATTTTTGTGCACTGTACGCTTCACGGCGCATTTCCAAGATGCCATTTTCAAGTCGCCATTGCACCATTGATACTAACGATTAAAATTTATGAAAAATATTTTTGTTTACATTGTAATGTTAACAAATGATACTTCAAATTTTAAATCAATTTACGCATTACATTTTTCAAAAAAAATTTTTGAAGAACAGACCATTTACACAAGGTTCCCCCCTTAATTAGGATTGAATCTGCAAGTGCAAGGGAAATGTCGTGAATAGCTTCAACCCTAAAATTTTGCGGGACCGTTATCAAGAGGTTCTCGAGGTTGGTCGCTGAATTGTTAATTGTTTCTGCTAAATTTTCTGCGAAGTGACGCAACGACTGCATAAAATATGTCCGGAGGAGTATCAAGATGGATCTGTCGAATATACCCGGCAGAATTTGGCCGCGTCCAATAATGCAGCTGTGCCGATTTAATCAAATCGCTTCGGTCGCGGTGTATAATTAGCCGAAATCTCTATCCTCGACCTATTGCGCAAAGCATCTCGAAGACGCGTCGCTGAAGTTGCTCCAGCTACTCTGCTGGGTTTCTGCGTGGGTGAAACTCGTAGGCCGTCCGAGGGCAAGGAAAGGGAAAAGGGTGATTTGAAGCGTGACCAAATTCGGGGTTATAATTAGAGGCGACCGGGACGAACGCTGCCGGAATTACGCCGATCCGTTAATCGTCGGTGCAGTAATTCGACCGTCTGTAATCGCGTTAGAACGAAAGAATAGATCGAGATCGAAGCAAATAGAGTATGAATCATAGATCCGTGCAAAATGTCGTCGGGTCGACAGACATAATTGTCCGCTTGCGCGCCGCTTATTACACGTACAAGAGGCGAACATGCTATTTTCCCACGAGATCGAAGAAGATACAGATGCCTTCTCGGCGCAAATACTGAAAAACCGGAATCCATTACGAATTCCGACAATCCCCGGGAATATACATTCTTCGATCCCCGCGTACAAATATTCTCCTATAGAGACTTTCACGTTATAGACCGTTCGGTACTGTCTTAGCGACTATAAACAGTAATGGACGCGATCCCGCGGCCATTGGCCATTGGCCGATGAGTCAGCTGCGGACGTTTATACAACTTAACAATTATAGACGGTGATTTATAGATCCGAAAATTAGGCGGAATTGTGTTTTCTTCGGCGCACCGTTTTATCGTGCTCCTAACGACGTTTATACAGGCGATAACATTTAATACATTTTTAGCCGTGGCTCGCCGACGATGTGTTGTAAATGCATAAATTTTGCTTGGCCTGTTAATGACTCTCGTTGGCCCTGTTCGGACTTGTTAATTATTGCTCCTCTCTATGTTGATTGCCGGGCGAGAACGCTTTACGATATTCCGACGCGACGGCGCGATTAAAAGGAGGTTGACAGAACGGTTTCGCGGGGAGCGCGACAAAGCGAACAGAGGAGAGAATATCGCCGTGTTATAATATAATGTTAACACGGTGATTTCATTGGATAATTATTTCACGGAAATATCGATGACAGAGCGCGTTGCCGCGGACGATCGACGCGAGACAGTCTCAGCGTGCTGTCCCCTGTCGCGAAAAACAGTGTTCCCTGTTCGCGCGGACTGGCGTAAGGCAGAAATAAACAGTGGCGGTGGAAAATAATGAACCGGATAGCATATATAAATACGCGGATGCTATTGAGGTACATTGTGCGGTTCATTTGCATGAGCCAGCCACGGTCTCGACGCGCAGCTGGACATACACGCGACAAAAGAAACGCGCAAACAAAACACGCAACGCACCGACCGCGTCGTCGTTCCACGACACACACACACACACACACAGACACACACGAACGCAAACACATTTATGCTCGCATGTAACATCGCACGAAGAGTCGAACGATGTCGTGGTGCATCGTTCACGATGCATCCAGCTTGGAAATAAACAAATGTCTCTGTAGCCAGTCGTCAACGTCGTCGTCGTCCTCGTCGTCGTCGTCGTCGTTAAGCTCGATGTCCCATATACCTGTTTCCAATACACGCGAAAGTAATTGCCCGCGAACACCGAGCGATAAGAATTTGTTACTACTTGTCAACTCCGCGGGAAGCCGCGGGATGCATCGAGTTTCACCTTCTTGCCGCATCTAGTTCTGTTCAATATGCAACCATATCTTTATTGACTCGCGGCCGAGCCCTTCCATTTTATATTACACGCTCGCACGGGCTGTAAACGCGCCTGTCGTCTGGTTGTTGGATAGTACCAAATCTACGGCGTTCAGTTAAATTTATTGTTCCTGTTTTGGTCAAGTGAAAGCTCGTGCTGCAACGCTGCTAATCAGTTGTGCTCTTCATTGTAGTTTCAAAAGGGTTAGACAATTTTCTAGATTAAAATCTTGTCGTCAGGGTTCTCTGGTTTATTTAACACTGACGCTGCATCTTTCGATTTTTTTACATTTCACTGCAGAGGCATTCGATCGATCGCTCGGACTTTTATACGTAAAATAAATTTCTATTACTATCTATTAATAAAATTCGATTAAGATAAATTTGTATCAGTATCTTTATACTGGTTGGTTTGTGATGCAGTTCCAATTTCAGCAAAGTCCAGGTACCCTGTGTCTCAATTTCAGGAGATCCTCAAGCGATCATTGGACAAACTTCGAATCGTTTGTGGGGGTGAGTAAGAGCGCCACGGTCGTCGAAGGCATAAAAAGGGTATAAAATTAGTATACAAGGCGGCAATAAAACCTCGATGATCGGCGAAGATTATTCGAGTTGGTTGTAAGACAGTTGGCGACGAGGCGAAACGTTTTATAGGTCGTCTTCAGGGGATGAAGCACGCGAGAAACATGAGGGGGGGGGGAGCATCGAGACACACCGATTGTAATCATATTTTTCTGGCGGACGGATTTATGCAACGTACCGCGTCGTCTCTGTACATAAAACGCATTTAAAATTCTCCAGGCAGCCGGAAAGGTGGCTGCTGTCCCTGTCGATAGAACGAGCACGCGGCGGAGGAGCGCCGCGGGGGTTGTAATTGGCAATATCTATCGAATTTTACAATAAATCTCGCCGAGCCCCGAAGGAGAGCCAGCGCGGGGGTGGGCCGCAGCAATAAAACACCGGGTAGTATCGCGAGGGGCTGCCACGCCATGCACTTAACGACTTATCTTATCTTGGAATTAGGTCGCGGTTAGAACTCCTTTAATCCAGGTGCACCGTGTTAATTCTAACCCTCGAACCCTACCGAATGATTAACAACCTTTTTTTCCCCGGCTGCTGTCTCAATTTGTTATCGAGAGACAATGCCGCAATCATTCTCGGACAATTGTGTAGCGTTAGAGAGGCGCGAGTACTTCTCCATTATTGGTTTAAAGAATTATTAATACTAATATTATTTAGTATCATTAGCACTGAAATTAGTCATCTTTTCTCATTTTTGTTTTATATTGCAACCCTTCTGCAACCTCGAGATAATTCCAAAATTCTCAGACGTGCATTTTACGACACAAACAGGATAGAATTAAGGATTTTACAAACGGGAATTGCATGAGTTTTTTTCTGAGGAATGTAGGTGTGTTAACCCCTTCAATTTTATCTAAAATGCAATCACCCAAATTTCCAATTACTGATACATTTTACGGAATTTGGCATGCGACAGAAAGAAAAAGTTGGAGTAGCTCCGAAGAGAATTGATTGGAGCAGGAAGTTCGAAAGTATTTAATCCCCGTTGAAAGGGTTGAAAGGTATGAATCTTATTATTCGACGGAGAAATTTTATGATGGGGAAAATAGGAGTTTTGCGAGCGTAAATATTTTGTTATGCCACGAGTATCATATTTCTTCAAGTATTTCGATATCACACATTACAAATGGGAAGACAATAGGCTTCATTTTTTGGAAATACGTGTTCCGCACAGCAGCCACTAGACCTTGGCAAAGCAGCCGTTAATATTTACTCTGATTCGTGCTCACAAACGGTCCGTTCGAGTGATGCAGTCAGAGTCGCGATGACTGTTGACTTCGTACTTTAGAAAGTAGGTCTGTCCGCAGTAAAACAGCGTTACGATTTATCTTCACCTATCAGTCACCATTACAACCGTTCCTTTGTCTTGCGCCGATCTCGGGACAACTAATTATTCGTTTCTCCTTGTACGCATCGACTTCAAGGAAACACCGTTGAACAGGTTCCCGTTCAATATTTGTAGAAGTGGACCCAGAGAACTGTCCACCCAAAAACGATTGTTTGTCCAAACCAATCGAGTTAGAATTCCAACTCACGCGTGGCTTAACCACTTAACACCCGCGGGGCGACCACGTTTCCCCTTTTCACTTCAATTGCAACATCAAACAGCCAGCTGGGCGTTAGGAAATAGCCTGTAAAGATGTAACAAAGACACGAAAGCGTCAATTCACCACTCTTGAATCGATCGAACAAGTTCGAAACTGCGATATTCTAAAATCTACAGATGATTTTTAAAAACGTAAATCGTCGCGATAGCAACTTTAAGAAATTGTATCCCGTTGGGATTCAAGGGAGAGTGAACGAAGTGCTCGTAGATTTTAAATACAAGGCTCATGTATTATGCATGTGCGGTCATTTTAATTTTAAGCAGTTGTTTCAAGGTTTTACAAAGCTTGCGACGGATGACCTGAATTTTAGTATGGTTGAAATTTTATTTTTCCCGGTCAACGATTTTTGGGAAACTTATGTGGACCGTTACGAAAGAGAGGTGGGCATGGATGATTAATAAGGCTACCAAGATCCGCAATAAGATTCGCAGATAACACGCGAAACCATATTAGAGTGGAAACAAATAATGCAACAGTCCTGGCTCGTTGGAAATCACACGCAGATTTTCCCGAGGTTGAAATACTCTGGAAATCAGGGCAGAAAGGTCCGAGTGACACGGTGCATGGCTGAAAGAGAGACGAATGTAGAGTGAGTGAAGGAATTTTAAAACAGAGGACGGTATTTGTGGCCCCGTCAATTTTTATCCTCGGCCGTTAAGTCGTGTAACGGCGGCAAATAGACGCGAGAGGCTGGAGCGCGGGGTCGAGCAAACGGGTTACGGCCGTGGGGCCTCTAAAAATAAATATGTTGTTTATTCACAAGTAAACCGGATGCCGTTGTTTGCTTTGGAGCAAATTGTTTTGTTAAGTTTTGCCCGGCGCGGAGACGTGTGCGTTGTACGTGTGCGCTGGTTGACGAGGCGAGCGTGTGTGTGGGTCCCTGTCCTTGCCTGGGCTGTGCGAGCAGCGAGAGAAACGATTTACAGGGAGAGACAGGGGGGGGACAAGAAAGAGCGAAAAGGAAGAAAGAGAGTACACGTGAAGTCAACCAGCCTCTCCTCTCTGTCCGAGCTTTTTCCGGCATGTTTTGCTCCTCGTGTTGCTAGATGCCTCCAGCTGTACGCAGATTCCAGCGCTAATAACCGCTGCCGGAAGTTCGGGACAAAATGGCTGTACCGGGACCCGAACACGCCAATAACAATTAAAACAAGAATGCCCACTTTACCCAAAAAATGCTACGCAATCCAATGAAGCCTTCACGTAATTCTCTTTTAGGCACAAATTCGGGTACAAATTCGGTACACTCGTTCAGGCACAAATTGTCAATTCTGGACAAAATTCCTATCAAAATCCTGAACTGTCTAGGCCAATCCTAGTCGTTTGGCGACCTCAAAAAAGGTAATTAAATTATGCTGAATATGTTGTATAAATCGCTGAATATGTCCACGATGCAACTACAAAATTATGCAGATTTTTTCAAAGAATGAATTCTTGTTCCAATAGTCAGTAATCATCTGTATGCAAATTGTAAATTGCATAAATATCAGGATGAAGAGCAAGCTCAATTTATCAACCAGAAAATTCCCTAAGCTGAACATAGAGTGGAAATGTCATTAATGTTTATTACTACACACGTACTCTTGTACTTTAAAAATGTGCACCTACTACAACAGCATAAAGATCCATAGTGACCGGAAAACAATGTGGCGCGCTTAAAATAATTTTCTTTTTCAAAGAACAAATAACAAGGTAGACTCACGAGACGCGTGTTCAGCCCCGGCAAAAGGAAAGTGCCAGAGACTGTTTCGTTTTCGAATAAAAATGCAGCAACATCGAAGGTGAACGGTTTACAAATGGATACTTCAAAGTCTGAACCGTGACACGTAACTTGTGTTGTTTCGCCTTACAACCACAGATATTATACTTTGTATGAATTACATTACCAGCGAGGATATGAAAGTGCAGCGGCGGAGGCGAGCGAACACGAAAGATGACGATTCAAGATAGTGTATAATATTAAAGTTCATTCGCGACGCATGTGCTTTTGATCAATTATATAAGCAATTCATTTACATTCGAATGCTATTTATCTCGCAGTAAATTGTTATCGCCGACACAAAGCGGGAGGACTTTTACTGGATGAAATCATCAGGTTGCCTCTTTGCGAAATTGATCCTTTGAGGACGCACTCGCGTTCGTATATTGACATCATCGGGATTATAAATTTAATGCTGAAGTTGTAAACATATAATTTGGTCGACCACGTAGCAAAGGATCAGCGCATTGTTTAAGGTTTTTGACGCATAATCGTGATACACAGTCGGAGGAAAATATTTTTAGTATTTTAATTCTCGATCGCATAAAACAATTTTTATTTACAGTCAGCCATCATTCTCCACGGTCATTCTACAGACTCTGGTCGTTTACCAGAGTGATCATCCCCACAAATATACTTATCTCTCAAGTATTTGCTCGTGGAAAAAAATATGCGTTAATTCACTCGGATGACTCCTTAGCATACATTTACTCAACGATGTGACGTTTTTCGTATGTCCTTATAAGATCAAACACGAGCTCGTAAGAGGTCTCTCGAGCCGGCGACGTATTCTAGAGAAGACATCACGCGTCCAATTAATAAAACGAAATTATAGAAGCAATTGCAGTGGAGTCGGATACCGGTTTTTGTGCGGGATCGGCCATTCTACTTAAAAGCGAAACAAATTCTTCGCGGTGGATGTGAACGCCTCGGTACAGCCTTATCGAAATCTGAATCGGAAAATAGCTAGGCGGGATCTTCGATTGTACAAATATCACGTGTCCAATTAAGAAAACGGAATTATAGAAGCAATTGCGGCGGAGTCCAGATTGTACGGGGATGGACCATTCTACTTAAAAGCGAAACAAATTCTTTTGGACGGAGAACGCCTCGGCGAAGCGTTATCAAAATCCGGGTCGCAAAATAGCCGTGGCAGGGCCTTTGAGAAGATATTCGGCGCGATATTTAGCCACATTATCGTGCGCAAAGTAGCGAGCTCGGATAAGCCGGAGGCAAGAGAGCAGGCCGCGCGTATGGTCGCGGTGCTCGCTTTGTAGCGACACGCGCGAGAGAAAGCGTAATACACGGGCGAAACAGGGCTCACGTGTGCTGCAGGTAAGAGCGAAGGTGTTCTCGCGTTCTTTTGTCCCGTTCCGGCCGGTGAAACGAGAAAAAGAAAAGCCGAGGGAGAGACAAAGAGCGAGAGAGAGAGAGAGAGAGAGAGAGAGAGAGAGTGAGAGAGGGGGGAAGGGGGAAGTGAAGAGCGACGAGACGTGTTCCGCCAACCACCGGCGCAGCCAGCCTCTGTTTATTAAAGAGCATTAATCTGCGAATCTGTACCGGGTGTCCGGTTAAACGCGGCTCAGGCCTGAAACGACGTTACTTAGCGCGTTCTCGTGATACCGTTTTAATTGTGTTTTGTAATTAGCCCCGTCCAGAGGAGCACCCGTTGTTCCCGACTTTTCCACGGTCGGTTTCCGCCTTTCGCCACCCACGCCCTTTCCCGCAACCCTTTTCGTCTCTCTTTCTCTCCCTCTCTTCCTCTTGCAGGCCAGTCTTCGGGGCGTTTCGTGTAATCGTTGATAACCTTTGTAAGATTTTATTATAAGTAGTCGCCGGATTTTATGGTTCTATAAAATCCGCGAATGGATAAAATGCATGAAAGCGACGGTATTTTTAAAACTTGCCCACTTTCGACTCGCCTCCGGTGTGCGTGCTAGTGTGTGTTCGCCGGATCCTTCGTTTACGTTGTCGTAACTGTAATTATTGTTGAGGGCCCGAGGAATGTAAATTATTAAATACAAACGTCTGTAACGGAGTATTTTATTATGAGAAAGAATTATGTGGAAACGCTTTTATGTTAATGACGCTGCTACGATCGAACGTGCAGCTTTTATTCGGTTTTTATCGGTTATAAATGCGAGGAGAGTATTTCCCGGAGAATTTTCGTCAACACGTTTGCCATTAGGTTGTCCCACAAGTCCTATGTCTGGTTAACTTTGACCGTGAAACATTTCTACACAATTTTTATAGAAACAGACTCTAGCAGGAAGCAGAAACGGAAATGTTAGATCATACTTTCGAAAAGACAGGTTCTCCACTGAACAACGAACGACGAGACGATCTAATTATTTCATAGAGCTCGTTGCGAATTTTCTTGAAGAAACTCTGTAGGTTGAACGGATGAGTGACGACGCAGGTTGGTGTTTCGTCTAAAGTTAGATTCCACTGTAACAATTTATCTTATCTCTGTGCAAACAACAGCTCATCGAATTAGAATCGTGCGCGGCATTAAAACAAGTGCGCGGCGAATAAAAAGATTTCTGGGATTTAATGTTCGCCGGTGTTTGTTCTACCTTCGAACCGCGATATTCCGAACTTTCGTTATTTATTCCTGGTTTCGCGGAGCAAAAGGAAAACAAAGGCGAGTTCTCTCTCTCTCTCTCTCTCGGCTCTTAGCTTTAGTCAGGCTAAAATTATTTGCGATCGTTCGCCGGCTCGTTTGCTGACAAACACTTTTTCCCAATTTCGACTCGCGCGTTGTCGTCATCGCGAGACACTTGATCAAACACAGCCTGACGCATACAAATAACATCATCGCGTAAACAACATTAACACGTGTGGCCGACACCGGGCGTCGAACTTCCAAACCAGAACCGATTCTCGAATCCACGCTGAAAATAGCGACAATCTTCGAGACGCAAATATTGATTAGCAATATTGATAAGAATAATTAGAAATCAATCTAATTAGTCTTTTGCGAAGTTTTCTGTTTTCTAGTGGAATTCGTTTCTTTTTACCTGTCTTAAAATTGCAGTATATATTGTCAATCAGTATTTATGATGCTACAAAATTTTAGGTCGAAAGGAAGCAGGTGTGGAGCCATTTTCGCGCAGTCTCGGTTCGTCTGTGAATTGATGCGATTTTAATACCGGAACGAGAACGAGATAAGCAAATTCTTTGGAGGATTTAATTATCCTGCGTAACGATTAGCTTCCTGTATGACACGGGGACAGTTACAGCCTGCTGCTTCGTTTCCAATCAATATTATAAACTGGAAATCTGCTCTTTAATGGAGCAATAATTGGTTTCTGAATAAAATGAGAGGACGACACGGAGTGCGACTCCTGAATGGAAAAGCAACGAACGTGCAGCGGTCTCATCAGTCAGCTGATTCTCGGAAACTGTGAACCTGACCAGTTCTCCGGAGGGCAACAGCTTCTCCCAAGGCCACCAGCTGCGAACTGTCATCGTAACGAACTCGATGACACGAGGACCGTTCTCTCCGACGAGACCGGACACGCGAGAAACGACGAAAAACGGCCACGCGATAGTACGGCAATTAACGGGCTTCTCCATTTTTTTTTTTTTTCATGAACGTCTCGCGGAGTATGTAAATTCGTATAATTACGATGATACGTTACTTAAGTTGACCTAAATGCTGGGTCGTGAGAGGGACCCCGACAGAGGAGAGTTTAGTGAATAACCGGTACAGTAGGTAGTCCGGTAATCTCGCAGCTAATCTTGATTTAATCCTTGACACAAGCGCTTAAATGTTCCAGGACTAGAATTAAATAGCACTATTTAACGTGGTTCCGCTACGGAATTACGTGTCTCCTTTTTCGACGAAAACGGTCCCGTGAAAAATATGAAAATCACTGTGCTCCGTTTCCCACGGGATTATTCCCGAGCCAGGGAAAATGGCGCCGGGAACGCTTTTAAATCATACAGGAAAATAATCGAATCATTCCAAAAGCTCAGAATAATTTTTTACTGACCTTTCTATCCAGTTGTTAGTTCCTTCAATCTTTCTCATTGAGCCTGTGTTAGGTCTAATTATTAAGGAAATTTATTTTAAACACGGTAAAGACTAAATATCAGGCAAATGCTTGGGCAGTGAATTGTCAAAAAATTTGTACTTTGGCTTTAGAATAATCAATACTCGATGGAGTGTCATCGAAGACGTTAGAATGGTGAGGCGAAAACCGAGGATTCAGGAGAAGAAAGTTGGAGGAAAGTCGAAAGGGGTGCGGCGAAGTCACGGGTTATTTATTTCGGCAGGGGTGAGTCGTATTTAATTTTTATTACATCGAGTGTGTGCATCGGCCCTCTGTCTTTGGCGAGACGGAAAAAGATGGCGGACACGCTGGAGAGACCGCCGTCTCAGATATACAACCGGGGACTGTGAACGCGGGCTATATGTAAATACACCGTGATACATTGGATACTCGCTTATAAACACCCCATTTTTATTCGGACGGCGTTTCGCCACCCCCGCGAGCCGACGTTCCCGAGACTGTTCACCCTCTTGGTCCTTAGATGCCACCTTCTACCACCGTGGTAGGGGGCAACCTATTATTTCCGAGTTTTTACCGAGGCGTCACGTGTACTGTCGTGGCCTCTCGAAACGTTGCCACGAGCCTCTCGAATAATAATGAATTTATCACCGCGAAACTACCCCTGGAATATAGAAGAAAACAATCGAATAAAAACTCCGATCAAAGGTCTACAATTACGTGTATGATTTTCTGATGTAACACTGTTTACAGTTGAACTGGAGGGCTGTTAGATTTAAATGGCAAAATTATAGACAATTAACAGCACCATCAGATCTGCAAATATTTATTTATATACCGCTAAATCAGGCCCAAAATACAACTCGTAGACAGTTAATACCATTAAAGAAAAAGAATATTTCTTTCGCATGACGCATGGCGGTTCATTTTAGGTGCCGGACCTTTTGGTTAGGGTCTCTATTCAATTTGATAATTCTAGATAAAATCGAGAGTGAACCGGGGGACAACCCTATCGATCAAACGACAGGTTTATAGTCCAACGACCTCCCTCATTTGAAGGAATTTCTGTTTGATCGAGCATCCCTTCGCCGAGGGTCCCGTGATTTGCCTGATTTTTTCGCACGGCCGCTTCTCAATCTCGCGCTAACCCTGCCGACGACTAACTTATCCACTGCCGGGGAAATATTTCACTTGGAAAACTGGACGGAGACCCTGCAAATATCTCCTTTGATTCGATATAGGGGTACCTTGTAGCGAAAGTCAATTCTGAACCACGGAGTTGCCTCGATAGTTGTCTAGTCGTGGTCCTCGTACCCTGTACATCAATCGTTTCATTGGCTCATTTGTTAAATCTCAAAGATTGAATCCGTGGGAGTCTCCTGTGGACACCTTGCAGTGAAAGTCTGAATTCTGAATCACGGAGCTGCCTCGATAGTTGTTTAGTGGTGGTCCTCGTACCCTGTATTCCCATAGTTTCATTGGTTCATTTGTTAAATCTCAAAGATTGAATCTGTGAGAGTCTTCTGTGGACACCTTGCAGTGAAAGTCTGAATTCTGAATCACGGAGCTGCCTCAATAGTTGTCTAGCGGTGGTCCTCCTACCCTGTATTTCCATAGTTTCATTGGTTCATTTGTTCAATCTCAAAGATTGAATCTGTGAGAGTCTTCTGTGGACACGTTGCAGTGAAAGTCTGAATTCTGAATCACGGAGCTGCCTCAATAGTTGTCTAGTGGTGGTCCTCCTACCCTGTATTTCCATAGTTTCTTTGGTTAATTTGTTAAATCTCTAAGATTGAATTTGTGGGAATCGTACAATAATTATTTGTTGAAAAACTGGAAGTGGATCTTGAAAATGTACTGCAGTTATTTGGAAAAGAATAAAAGGAAGGGAGATAGGAATTTTTTACATTGTGCTATTGCCTCTTGACGCATAAATTCACCATTTCGGAATATGTTATTATTTTCACAAAAATCGTATATTAAAGACTTAATATACAGCTTGTACATATATGAAATTCGTTATCTTGAGAATAGAAAAGAGTTCCGACACACAAGACCCATTTTAGCACAGGAGATTTCAGGAAAATTCGAATTTTGCTCTTAATGTAAGTTGTGCGTTTTTATAATAATTCGAAAGGAGATTTCACTGTTGCAACACCGTGGTGTCAGGGTATCAGAGACGGTTTTTGTCAGCAAGCTTCTCGGTGGTTCCCGCGACGCCCCACGGAGCTGCGACTTGATATTCAAGGAGTATTCCACGATATCCAATTGAATTTTCGGTCTGGTTTACAAGCTGAGCGTCGAGGCGCAGCCTGATTGCCGCTGATTCGTCCGCGACCTTTTCTCGCATGAATAATATTCCACGTCGGTCATCGTGCCTCTTCAAACATCCGCAAAAATTCGCGTCGGCTCGGCCCCCGTGACCCACGGAGCGTCTTCGATCAACGTCGCGTATCGCGCGCACGATAATTTGTTCCCTCTGTATAGTATGGATTCTCTGAGAGCTGTGTGCGCGCTGGAAGGTGAAACGCAACATCGTGCACTCGGTTGCACTTTTACGAGGCGATGACGCAACCTCTCGCAGGACTTTTAAGTGGCAACAGCGAATCCTGGAGATCGCGCGCGGAAGATTATCCGCGCGGCACGCCGCAAAAATTCGCCAGCTGCGGCCTCGAATGCCGGGCGTGTTTATCATAAATTGTGGTATATATCGAACAGAAAAATATCAGGATCGCGGACTATAACGGTAACGAGGTAATTTACAACGAAATTGTAACGGGCCCGATGGAATGAAAGCATCGTTGTTCGGACATTAATTAAAATCCCGGATCGCTGCCGGGCAAATATTTTTCTGAAACCGGAGAATTATTTCGAGAATTAATATTGGACTAAATTCCGCGCGAGCAACGGCGATCCTGATTTATCAGCTTAAAGATAGAGCTAATTACGGTATGCGCGATTCTTGCTCAAGCTTAATCCTTGGATATGCTAGAAAATTATTATTCTAAATCGTGAGATTAAACGGTGAGTCACTTGAAACGCTTTTGACTATCGGTATTTTTAGAAAAATGTTCTTCGCTATTATTTCTCATATGTGAGAGAGGTAAGAAAGTTTATTATTGTTGTTATTGCACAGTGTGTAACGAAGGAATGGCTGGGCGAAAATGGCCGTAGAGTCACGTTCCTTGCGTATATAACGAAGCGGAGGGTATAACCCGGGGAAACTGTGTATCTCCGAAGCAAAGTCGACGTAAAAATAATGGCGACGGGGCTTACGCGATTATTTATTATTTCATATACAGGGCCGAGTCGATAACGGGCGCGACGTTGCATTAGCATTTTTTTGTTGTTTAAAAATGAAATATACGGCCTGTTGTCGGCGAGAGACCGCCCGGCCCAATGTCGTCTCGCTCGAGGGGCTCCTGATCTCCAAATAAGTGGCTATACGCGTACCGGAATACTAAGTCACGGATGAAAAAAGCCCTTTCTCTCGTCCAAGCTGTGCAACTCGTTCTGAAACCACTGCGAAACTCGTCAACAATATTTTAAAACAATCCTCTCTTTATCTCCTCGCTCGCGGGCACGACACCCGCCCGCATGATTCAGAATTTTTAAAACCTCCGCAATTCTTCCTTACTTTCATGCTTCCGTAACAACTTTGTGCTGCAGGCACTATGAAGACGATCGTAGACAGTCCTTCTTTAATTTCTCGATCTGTTAACCACCGCAGGTTCAGGATTCTTCACGAATTCAGGATCTCAAAAAAAAAAAAAAAAAAAATTTCCGCATCAATTACAAGGTACTGGCTCTTTCAATAATTTTTATAAGTTGACGGTAACATATCAATACTCTGAAATAATTATTGTTGTACAAGGCTTTCTGTATAAAAATTGTCCTGTCTGTTTGAATCGTACGAAATTCAGGATCTCTAATCAATCTTTTTATTTGGAAAACATTCTCTTACATTTCAGTGCCAGCTTTACACGATTGTTACAAATCTACGTTTAAATTTCAATTGAATCGCCGGTTAATCCGACGAACATTTTGTTCGAAAAATTTATCTGTGCTCCCGCGAGCACGTCACCTGCGCGCGTTCCAACCCCCCTCGCCTAAACAAACGCGGAATTATTAATTGTCAAGAAGCTCGGGCGCGTCTCGCCAAGGTAAATAGCGGGTAAGGAGGCGAAAGTCCTTCGCCGGAGGCTCGCCGGTCGTGTTATTATTTGGAGATCAGACCGAGGCGAATATCTAATTGTAGTAACGACCGCGATACGTACCCGCGCCATCTGGCATGCTGTTTTCTCGCGCCGATTTGAAACTGTCTCGCCGACAACGTTCCCGAACCCGCCTACCGTCAGACAAAAGCTCTCCGGCTGCGTCTTCGGGGGGGCCCCGGCTAAAATCTGTGAGGTACACAATCGCTTTCGTCGCTCCTAAACTGTACCAATTACAAACACTGGCGGCTTCTCCATCCCCGATGTTAACTAAACACTAAATACTAACGACACACATCCACCGTTACGCAGGACACACCGTTCGCCTGGCAAACGGCGTGCACCACGATCCTCCGATCCTCCTCCGCTGATCGTCGAAACGAATGTGTGCATCCCGAGCTGTTGATTACTCGTTACTGCACTTTGCTGCGCGGCGAGCTGCCACGATGCCCAGAAGATATACTCGCGCCGCGCTGCCACGGAATTCATTAACCCCGTAAGCGATACAAACGAGCTGCGAGCCTCGTTACTTGTCCGCGAGACCATTTATGGACAAGCCAATTACTTTTCGATTTCTGTCGCGCCGTGTACCCTCCCCGGATTAAGAGCTGCTACTTTACTGCCGTTTCCCGGAGCATTGTACTCCCTAGCATAACAACCTCCACCGATTGGATATCGTCTTCGCGGATAATCGCTAGCCCGCGGATTTTTATGCGAGGCAAAACTGGTCCGAGCCAGTTGCGAGGAACAGGAGCTAAATTGAAACGATTTCTCCCTTTAATAATTTCAACGAAGCGATATTCTACCTATTTTTTTATTTTTTGTATAAACGCATAAAATTCACGGTCTATTAATTAGCCTTCGATCGCTCTCGCGTCTTGACCGTCGGAGACGTGATTTTTAGGTAGGGAGCTGTGGGATAGAGACCATTCAGAGTCATCAAGGACACTTCCACCACTCCTAGAATCACTTAGGTTCAGGGTGGGGAGAGTTGCGATACTCTTACGATTATTTCAATGTGGTCTTCGAACGATGAAATCTCGTCTTTGTTCGGTCCAACTTTAAATGAATGTATTACATCAATATTAATTAAATCTCCACTATTTTTACCTACTCTTTATAAATTAATACAGTCCACATAGATCGCTTACAGTACGTCCCTGTCGCCACATGAGAATGAAAGTACTGATTGTTTACGAAAAATTAAAATAAACGTACCTAGAAAAGCCATCGTTTGTCTATGGCTGACCGTATCCCCTTCGCGCAAATTCCGGCGAATCATCCAATCTCGTACTTTTCCGCGTATTCTTCCTAACCCCACGGTTACCGGATCATTCTAACTGTATATTCGGATTACAAGCATACTAATGATATAATTCTCGATCTGGAATCTCTGTCCGCGGTTTTACACCGCGAATTTAGATCGCGGAGGCACTAAACGAATTTTCATTTGAAGCCGGCCAACTATTTACATACTGCGCCCCGTTCTCCAATTAAATCAATGGACTAATAAACCAGCGGGCCTCGGTTGATTTCCGAAGGCGCGTTAATTAATTTCCCCAGCGATGTTCACCCGCCACGGAGCAAGAAACGGTTGTTGCCGCGTGTTCACGAAGGAGCTGCGAGCACGTTAGCGGCGAGCAGTGAATTGCAAGATTCCGTGTTTATTGCATTTAACGGATGGCATTGGCCGTCCGCATGCAACTGAGGTATACTAAGCGGTTACGTATACCGATAGGCCTTAGAGCGGTATACGTAAGTACGTACACATGCCTCCAAAAATATCGGCCGCGGGTATTGTGGCTGTACGAGCCGTCACGCGACTGGAATCATTGAATTCGTTTAGAAAAGAAAACTCGTAAAACGGTGACAAAGATTTATTCCACGGGAACGAACTAACCTGTGCCTTTGAATCTCATTTCTCATTCCCTTAGCTGCTGGTCTTCTCGCTAATACATACGTTCGTTTGACGTTCAGACAATCGGCCACAAAAATTTCCGCAGAAAATCCTTGCTTCTTTTCAACCCTTGTACACTGTTCAGAAAATTACGAGCATTCGCATTTGGAGAATCAAACTGATCGAAGATTACTTCTTAAAGAAATTTAGATCTCAATTGACATGCAATTGTTGGTTGAATTGTCTCGAAACGGTGCACGAGGGTTGATAACATGGATTCTCTGAAGAGTCAATCACTTATTTCGCAGTGGAATCACTGTAGTTTGATATTTACGATTCACAGAGCAGGAAGAATGATTGTTACCCGAGGAAGAAAAGTGTAAGTGCTATAGATCCAGCTGAATAAAGAAGCAGGGATCAGGAAGAACCTCGGCGAGCAAAGGGACAGGCTTTTGCGAAAGAGTGTACAAGTTGAAATAACTATGCACACGATACGCTTGAGCCTCGCTCGCGGCCCTCGAGCTCGTCCGCCACACCCTCCCATTTCTAGTATTAAATCTGACCCGATGCAACCCCCACGTTATGGTTTATAGTCGACGCTCTGCGCCCCGTGGTTGATGCCGTACGTGTACATACCTGCTAGAAGATGGAACGCGGCCATTCGATATCGTGCAAAATTTACCGTGTAATTCGCCTAAACGGTACGGACATCGGCGCACCGTGTGTATCGTACAACGTATGGTCATTTGCATACTATGCACCCTACGTTCCCTGCTCCGATAACTTAGAGCCCTACCAGGCGGCTGATCTTTCTTCGTCCGCTGATATAGTAGCCGACGAGCTCAATGGAAGATACGCAACTACGATGCTCATCGCATCCTTCGGCCGAGTACAATCATATTATTTAACGGGACAGCAGATGCTAAAATCGCTTCGCGATGCAAGTCTCCTTGCACTTCCCGAGTTGTTTGCACCGGTCTGCAATTGGTGACTGCAGACAGCATTTTTTGGTGGTTCGATTCTACTTTTCTGCAAATAATTTTCCTCTCTATTCCGGACGCTTAATGGTGAGACGCAACGCAATGCAGGACCCACGAAAGGGTCTCTCGAACCTGACACCGAGTCCCAACCACTTCGATCACCCTTGCTAGAGGCAATAAATTAACCTAAGAGTCGAAGACTCTTGAGACCCAAACGACGGGACTCGTCCCATTTTCTCCGCTAATTTTGCGGCACATAACCATGTGAGACAGCGTCTGGACAATTTCTAACCACTCACCCCCAATTTTCTCCCTCTACCATTTACCACCTCCACCACCAATTTCACATCTCTTAAATACCCATTTCTGCGTGCGAGTCTTCAGTCTTTAGTTTGTATTCAATCAGTTCTCAACTAGTCACATCTTTGTACAGTCGTTATAATTAAACTACGTGTTATTGTTATTAACAAGTTGTCCATTCTCTCTACTACTCAAAACACCTCACCATCAAAAAGAACTACCTAGCACGGTTTTAATTGACCAAGCAGGAGTGATAGATGTGAGAAAAGTCGACTTAAACCGATCTTTTCCATCTACGCACGTACATACACTTAAGAATAATTCACATTCAGAAAGTAAAGATATTTTCGAACCCTCTTGTATTTTATCTAGCCGTTTTCATTATAAATACATCCTATTTATCGGAAACATAACACCCAGGCCAGTCTAGACACTATTGAAAAGAGTGACAGTGAGTAGACTGATACTCGGCTTTCCCAATGACCTTCAAATGACCTCGGTTCTCAATGGAGTGGGAGAAAGTTGTCAGCCAATGGTAAGCCAGCGTATCGCGGCCAGTCCTCGCTACAATCGCATCGTCCCGCCCAGACGATTGAAAATCGAGGTTACGGGGATTCTTTCTCAGCTTAAACCATCGAACCAGCCCAGGGAAGGCGATGACGGTCCGGAAAAATGCCACGCATTCCTAGGATCAAATTTACGAGCGCAGACCGCAACCGCTGCCCCCGGCGCAACTTCACCGCACAGTTCGGGACTGGTCTTCTCGCGTCTCGGTGTACTGTTTTACTTATTCGCCAGCAGCAACTGGTCAGCAAAGATACTTTGTATATAAATTTTGGTTACTGCTCGGCTACCGGCCGTTCCCCCGGCAGTTCCTCGACCCTTCCCATCCCCTGGTAGTTCGGTTGCTGCTGCGGTTTCGCCATTCGGCGGGATCCCATGGCCCGGCGTGGACACACCGGGCCATGGTAGAGTTGTCTCCGTGACTCCGTGGTCTGCTGAGAAACGGGAATGAGTTATTGAAGACGGTTTCGAAGTTTGTGCACGACGAGAGCCGACCTTGACGATCGACTACTTCCATAGATAGGTGCTCTAACTCGCCAGGGATCGAACCTGACCCGATTCTTTTCTATCTGGATAGTTTCCGGGAGCCGCTTTAGAGCACTTTGATAACTCACCGGGTGTGTTAGCACGCGAAGGGGATCGCAGGCTCCTCGGCCGAGAACTATTTTCTTGGCGGCGCCGTGAAAAGAAAGGAATTAGGATCGAGGCGCACTCTCGTCCGCCCCATCCCCAAGGGTCGTCGTCCACGCTAATCGAACTCTTCCTCAAAATAATAGCGGCCGCCATTCTACCTACCCTAGCCGGGCCGAGGGCGTGTAACGTGGATCTCGCGAGCAAGAGCGAGACGGCAGCTCCCGACTGCCTCATTATCCGCTTTTAATGAAACTCTTTTCTCGAGGCAGGCCTCGGCTAAGCGCCGTTGCCAAACCTCGTTTAGGCGATAGGGATCAGCGGCCGGCAAGCCAAGCCAAGGCAAGCGAAAGCAAGGCAAGGCAAGCTAGCAAGCAACCAAGCAACCTAACCGACGGCGCTAAGCTCCACGCCAGCCAACCAACGTGTACCATGAGCCGTGGTGGAAAGAGGCTCCGTCTCGACGGCTCCGTTCTCTTCTATGGACGAGTTCCGGCATCGAAGTTCTCCGCAAGTTTACCGAGCCGAGGCGGAACGTCTCTCTTTTCCGAGGCGCGGCGTGCCGAACAACCGCCACGGAATCGACGTGCACAGCGAGCTGGCAATCTCGAACCCGGAGCGGGGACGGGTTTCCTCACGAAGAAGAAGCAGCGAAAATGTTTTCGAGAACGCGTCCTGACACGACGTGCACGACGCGCGCCTCCTTCTTTTCTTTTTGCCAATCTTCTCTCTTCAGTCTATCTCCCTCTACCCTTCTTTCGCCTTGGATCTAGCCACCCCCGCCCTTGAAACATCTGCGTCAGTCTACGGCTAGAACCCTTCGCAAATAAGGGGAATGCCCCGAAACGCTTTGAGCCAAGTTTCGCCAATTATTATGATCCGCGTTCTAACCATGGGCTACCGCAACCACCCACGGACGTTCCTTACTTGGTCCGGGGTTAGGTTGCACTTGCCTGCACTTGCGTGCAGCTCACCGAGACGTGTACCGTGATACGTCTGTCCGACACTGTGCACCGCCGGATGTCAGATCGAACGTGGCTAGAGCGCTTTTATTCCCGCGAATCGATCATCTGACACGAGCCCCTGCCCGATTTTTTAGCCTCGGTCATACTCCCTGCAATCTTCCAGCTGAATCCTTCCGATTCAGAGGGGAACTTAGGGTTGTTGCTTCTTGTTTCTCGCACTCGACACTGGTCACCAGTGGATAGCTTCATGTTATCCCTTTGCCCTGGTCTTCCAGCGTTGCTTGATCATTTCTAGTGTGCTGACTAGTAAACCTTGGTTTACTTATGTCAACAACACGGATCATGCCATGTATCGTCCAGGAGGCATTCTCGAGCCATGTTATGTTTGTACTCAAGGCCTCTTCGTGACTCCTCATGGGGTATACCCCGCGGTAGTGGGGATAGTTCCGCGACGTTTATCATCCAGGCCTTGGCGACATATATGGACAAATCACCGGAGATGAAAATTGATTTGCAAATTTAGCGAAAAACGTGGCACTCCAAGTGTTAAAGGTTGAATTTCTGAGGTACCGAAACCCTTTGTGAAGCATGTCTGCAAGTATGTTGTAACATCGGGTGCCTATAAGAACCTAAGTCATACAGCCTGTCCAAAGACGTACAACCTGTTCCCAGTCTCGCAGCCTGTATCCTAATTAAATTGAAATAGACTGTTCACTGTGGAAAGAAATCTAACGAGTTCGAAGGTCGAAGGATCGAGGTGATGTTCCAGGGGAAAAATGTTCGGGCTGCTAAATACTTCCAGGTTTATGAAAGGAGCGTCAGCTGACAGACGTGTCTCGACAGCGTTTCGACGTTTTGCAATCCCCGGTCCAATTACAAGGCTCCCCGGATTTCGGAAGGCAGCATCGCGATCCACCCTCTCTCGTTCCTTCGGCCACTCTCGTTCCTTCCTTTCAACTCTTACGCAGCCACCCTTTCTCCATTAATGAACCGGGGCAGAGTCTAAACTTCGCCCGGTGCCTTCCACTTTTTTCCCGAGCGCGCCGGTTTCTCGCCACAATCCCGAAGTGGCCCACCCCCGCAAACCCCTTCCACGTCTGAAACTTTCGATTCCCGAAATCAATGGCATTATTATTACCAGTTTACTCTTTTTATTGTCCGAGACAATGAGGACAGAGTCCCTGGGCTTTCGGCCCGGGCACACTTATTATATTCGAGGAAAATTTGTAATTGGTCTCGCGAGTTCGCCGAACAAAAAGAAACCGGAATACGCCGGGCCAAATAAACGTGGGCCATTCACCGCGGAACTTGCTTCGTAAACCGGCTGGACCTGCCTGGTAGCCTGCTGATGTCATTTTATATCAGATTTATTCACGCTGAAATTGCTCGATTCTTATTGTTACATTCACAGAGTCACCGTAGTAGGTTTTTTCTAGCACGAGTAAAATTTATTATCAAAATTTGTAGAAGGCAACCACGTGTCGACCGGAAGATTCTGATTTAATAAAGTAATCACTTGAATAATTTACATGAACATCCTCGCTGTCACACAGTTTGCACACTTGTGCATAATAACTAGACTGCTAAAATATGTGTTACTTTGAGCTGATTAAAATCATTAAAGATAGAATAAAATTTCGATGTAGCTCCTGTTGTGTGCAATTTATTCAGATAACTTTTATTTTGTATAGAATCAAAGTCCACAAATAAATTGCAGTTGGTAATGTTCTCGGGTCTAGTGGATCCACCATAAATGACACGGTGAATTCGAGAAACCATCCCATTATAAAAAAGACGAGCAGCGAATCCGCAAGAAGGGAGCAAAGAATAAAATCGAAGCTTTTGAACACACGCTCGAAGGCAGAGCACACGATGTTCGTAATATCCAGCAGACGGGCAGACGCAATTAAACCAAGTCGAAAAAATGTTCGCCGTTGGTACGGTTAAAGGGGTTACTCTCGGCAAGAAAGAGAATCCCGAAACCGTGTTAGCGCAGCATAATTCCAGTTCCAAGAACACGAGTCAGCGGGCAGCGTAAAATTTCTCGGTGGATCCGGGCGGTGGTGCCGCTGTCGGGCAACATTATCGCGAGCGATATGCTATGCTATGCTATGCTACGTTAACGCGTACGCCCCGTCCGTCTTTTTCCAAAGGAACCCGCTGAAATAACCGAGAGCCCCGGTGGATTAACCTCTCTCACTCTCGAGCGGTTGCGTCTACCGCAGAAAGTAAAATATTATATCTGCTAGGCGAGCGGCCGCGCCGCGGCGAGTGGATGTTTTTCTATCGTAAAAAACGAGAAGATTCGGAAAAACATGGAAGGAATTTCTGGGGGGGCCGCGATATTAGCCCGCGTTACGCCGACCCGCCCGTTATATTTGATTGGGCTGCTCGTGTAAGAACACCCTGGAGCTCCTACGCGGCGCAACCCTCCCTTTTCCACCCCCGCAGCAGCCCTTCTACTCCACGGTTCACTCTCTTCTTCTCATTCTTTCTCTCTCTCTCTCTCTCTCTCTCTCTGCTCATCCACTCCCTCCGGTCTGTGCAGCGAAATGTTGGTTAAATAATATCCGCGCTTCCAACCGTAATTATCTCGCTCTCAGATTTTCTGCCTTGCGGGGCGAAGGAGGTGGAGAAACTCTTGCTCGTCGTGGTAGGGGTTGGAGGGTTGGCAGGGGGTCTACGGGGGCGATTCTGCCACGGTAAAACGGGGGCGGAAGTTCGAGATTGAAGGAAAGACGAGGGTGTTCCAGATAGCGTTGATATTCGTTATCGCGCGAGACGTCGCTGCGCTCCTGTGCAGCGGCTAATTGATTCCATTAAGCCCGCCGATGGATCCTCCACGAGAATAGGATTTTTTGATACAGCGTCCCTGTAATAATCGCTCTTTATTGTTCATTTGTCCCCCGATGGGGAAGACTGTTTTTCTTTCGGAGAAGTCGACACTGTTTCTCCATTGGCAGATGATTGGGGAGACGAAGAGTTGGTCACACGACGATAGCGAAATTTTAACCCTTCACCGTCGAAGTAGACGATGTGCTCAGACACATTATAAAATACAGAAATTTATACTTCACGAAATATATGCACGAAAATAATATTTCTGGGTTTTCGAGCCAGAAAAGAAGCCCTACGCTCTCGGATAGTGCTACCGCAGAGGGTCAAATCTGACGGTCGGGTTTTCTTCGTTTTTATAATATTATCTCGTGATTCTTTTTGAATATATGTGGCCCCATCACCCAGTGCCAACCCCCACCTTTAACCATTAGCACTCGAATGGCGACTGTAAGGCGCCACTAAAAATTGTTGATCTTTATTAAAAATATTGTTTACATTATTAAATTTGTTTGTATTTAATAAATTACTAAACATTTCGGTGTTATACTAGTAAGTTGCACCATTTTCGTATGTATGACATGAAAAAATATATATAGAAGGAGAATATTCTAGGTCAGAAGAAGTTAACTAGTTTTGGAGTTAAAACAGCTTCGAGTGCAAAGGGTTAATTTGAGCCCTCGAACGTTGAAAAATTCCGTCCGGAACAGAATGTAAAATTGCCCCGAAGAATCCCTTCAAAATCCAGTCAACTTTAACCGTGCTGACGCCGGCGGGGTTTCTCCAATTTTTAATATGAATAGCGTTCCGAAAATCCAGAATAGCAGGATGTTGGTAACGAGTAGTAGCAGAGAATAGCGATCGCGAGTCATAGAGAGGTGGCATGCAAAGCAGGGAAGATTGATACGTTGGTTGCCTGGATAACGGTATGGACAACGAAAGTCATGATATATGTATTTCTTGATGCGTCACGTGGAAGCCGCGAAATCAAAATTTTGCATTGAACGGCCGCTCAGTAGAAAGTTGCGTCTGGACGGGAGCCAGAGTTCGGCGCAGGGTAGCTAGTTCCACGTCCGGTAGACTGATGTCAGTGTTCCATTGACAGGAGAGACGCGGGGGAGGGGGAGGGGTAGATCGTTTGCAACATATCGAAAAGGCTAACAATAAGTCAAAACAGGGGCGAGGATGGAGGCAGTGTTCGATGAATAATTCATCGATCGTGAAAGGTATTAGTAGCACAAGCCGGCCAGTAACATGTAAATGAAGCGATAAATTTTGCATGGACAGCTTACGAGGCCCCCGGTAACCTCAATTTGGCACAGTTTTCTCCTTCTTTCTCGCCGCTTGACGATTTAATCGCTCGAAAATTGTCGGACACCCGATACTTCCGTTTCACGCCACCGTTCTCGAGATTTTCGTAAATATTGTTTCCGGTAGAACAGATTGAAAAATAGTTTTCGGCTCAGTCTCATCCCTCGAGAACCATCAGGAGGCTTATCCGGCGAGAAGATCGAGCACCCCGACCCCTTTAAAATCCGACGAAACTCTTCCGACGCCCTCGAACCCTGCCGCACCACCCTTCAAACCCCTTTTCTACCAAGTAACCGGCTGTGTAAAGGGGGCGGCAGGGGGTGGGTAATGGCGGCGCGTTGCGGTTTTCAGCTTTTACGACCGAATTACGACTTTTCAACTATTTTTACGAGAGTTGTTTCAATTATTTCACCAATTTGCAATTAAGAATGCCAGCCACCCGACCTCCGGCACGGTCGCTCGCAAAGGGTTGGCGCCTCTCCGAGCTTTATGGGGCTGATAATTTCGTGATTAGCCAATTAAAGGAGGAGAAAAAAAAATGGAATCGGCCGGAGGGTCTCGATTCATCGCAAGAAACACCGCGTAACAGTTAATACCATTCCTACAAGAAGATTAATCTGTGGTGTACACTCTGTGCGTACAGGGCAGCCACGTACCTCTTTCGGTTACTTGTCAACCCTTTGTCCTTTGACGTTTCCGTGCTATACGTTGTAACAACCTAATCATAAAATCAGTTTACATCAATGGTCGATTGGTGAAGTAGCAATGTCACAATTCTTTCACTGTATGCTTCACAAATAATTTTTCTAGACAGCTTGATTAAGCACTACAGTGTTAATATGATATACCCCACAAGGGGATGACAAAATTATTTTTGCACAAACCAAATACGTTCATTCCGAAGCAAGATGAACCACATGTTTTATATTCCACCCTTACGTGTACAGAAAGCGAAGCAAAATTAAATTGTATCGAGTGGTTGATTTCGAAGAAGATACTTCTGAGAAAGACCAGACAAATTGAAAACTAATGGTAAAGTCAGTTTTGAATGTTCTCTGCATCAAAATAAACGATCCATCATCAAGTAGTACTCGATAACATTCCACAAAAAATTGTCTCCTTGACCGGCGCGGCGCGCGGGCGTAAACAGTGTGTTCTAGGCGAGCATAAATTAGCTCTCCCGGGAAAACAGGCTCTCTCCGATTAGATCTGGACGGATCGTCGACGTCGTGTATCCACGGTGGATGAGCTAGCGTCATTACAGCTCGCTTCGAGCCGTCCAATAAATAACTCGTGCCGACGAAAACAGGAGGCGCAAAGAGGTATTAGCATAGCGTTTTCGCCAGCCGGGCGTACTTAAAAGAAATTGCCGCGGAAGACGGTCGATCGCGTTTTATTGACAGCGATCCACTAATAGACCGGTTCGAATAACGGGGTAAGTTTCTGGCCGAGGCCGACAAGATCAACCGACGAGACTTTTAAAGCTGTCCGGGGAGAGAGGGAGAGAGAGAAAGAGAGAGGTTATTGGCGAGGAGGTCAGTATTTGCTCGGTGTATAGGCCGACTGTGGGGTTGTTGGCATCGTGGCGAACGTGTGCGGGGGTGGAGGTTTCAAAGGGGATGGAGGTTGCGGGGCGAGGTGGAGGAGGTTGCAAAGCGGGGAGGGCCTCGAAGGAGCTAGTGGCGCAGAATAACGGTAAGTCTAGTGTTTATTTGATGGCCCGTAATCACGCTATTTTGTCATCAACGGTAGGCCTCCTTCCGCGATCTAGACCGTCGAAGGGGTGGTTCTGCACTTACGCTTACCCTAACTCACCCTTACGCCCCCGCCTCCCCGTCCCCGGGCCGCAGCCCACTCGAGACGGAGGAACTAATTCGAAGGCTTTGCCGCAGTCGGGGCGCATCTTGCTTCCGGTATAATTCTCGGCCGCGGCGTGTGTACAGGAATATATGCCCGCGCAATCGAATCGAGATTTCTGATACCCACCGGCCGCACTACCATTGTGCTACCCTGACATGTTTGTGGCACGCGTGAAGCGCCGCCGCTACTTCCCGCTTTCTCTGACGGAACAAAGCTCCTCGCGCAACCGAAGCGATGAAGATTATTGACTGCGCCCGCTAGAGGATAAATCCGGACATTTTTCCGTAATGGACGCCGCGAGACGCACAATGGCCCCGCAGACGCGCGGCGCTATTAATGATTCAATGATATTTGTATCCTCTTTTACGTGTCTTGTCCCCCTTTGTTCCGTAGAAACTGACGCGCCAGGCCCACAGCCTGAGAGCCGATACGGCCCGTTCATACTGGATTTTAGCATACGTCATCAGCTGCGCTTGGAAAAAGAAGAGCTTGATTGTTTTAAATTTTAAATCGTCATTGAAGAATTTAGGATTGAATTCGACACTGTCACACGATTATAATCATACTAAAACTTCTATAGAACGGACTTTATACATTTACGACAAATATTGAGTCATTTAAAACCGTTAGAAAATTAGAGGAATTTATTCAAAATATTGTTATATTATTTTCCACCTACTAAAGATATTACGAAAGAAAATTAATTTCTATTTCACTACAGAAATGTCTACTACAGTGAATTCTCGATATATGTCAACAACACGGGTCTTGCCAGCGTCGCGTATCGTCCAGGAGACATACTCGAGCCGTGTTATGTTTACACTCTTCGGAGTCCGAAACCTCTCGAGCTTCGGTGCTCCTAGTGGGGATAATTCCGCGACGATTATCATCCAGGCCTTGGCGACGTATATAAAGAAATCACTGTATTGTCCCATAAAATTTCTTTACAGAACTTCTGTTTGACTCAATAGCAATTCAAGAGCAATTTCTCGACTATAAAATAGTACTTGAAGATCTGCCGTTTCACCCAAGATCTCGAAACAAAGTATCCCAACGTTTCCGAAGCAGAAAGAGCTGGCCGACGACACCGGGCAGCTGTTACGACGAGGTAATCGGCGATTCCGAACAATAGGACGCGCGAATATTTTGTTTCATGAATTATTTATGAATGCCGTGGATCTCGCATCCCGCTGTCCAAAGATTTACCGTCAAGATTGACTTTTTCCGCGGCCGCTTAAAAGAAGAATGGAACATAAACCAACGAAATGAGATTCGCGTAGGCCACACCGGTGAATAAGCAATTATCCCACCTCGCGAGATCCGTCAGATTGCATTCTGTGCATCCCGGAGTTTCAGTAGTTTTTCCAAGATTCGACGGATTCCGTTTGAACGAGATACGGTTGCGGTTGCTCGGAACGGCATGTAATAACGGTGCAAGCCACGTGAATCATCGGCAAACGCCGCACCCACGTCTCTACGCCTTCGTGCATGTTTTTGTTGTGTCTTCTAACGTGCCGTATCGTTGCCTCATCGTTCATTGCATTTCCAATGCGGCTAATGCATTGCGGTACAACGGCTAGGCCCCCGCGACTACCGGGCGAGAGAGAGAAGATGCTCGCCCGCCTGACAGGTGAAATCAGTGCATAATTTTCCACTAGCACTCTACCTTAATTTATTATCCCTCAATCTTCCCCGTGTTCGACCTCTTTGAGCTACTATTCCCATCACGGTGTCTTATTAATGATAAGACCCGCGAAAAAGTCAATGAAGAATGTGGGAATCGAGACCTCCATTCGTTATAATCGCCTCGGCACTACCTGACCGATTATGGCAAAAAGAGACACGAAATATTGCGGAGAGATTGCTGCTTCTACGTTTGATAGGCTGGTAATACAACTTCTTCTTCGATATTAACTTTTAACGCTCGGTGCAATTTATGTGTACATATACCACCAACTTGGTGCTATATTGGGACTTGGAACATTCAAATATCTTTAATTACAAGAAAGCTATAATAATATCCTAATGTCCCCGAGGCCCACCGAGTTACAGAGAAGGTTAATATTCAATATTAATTTTTAACGCTGGGTATAGTTTATGGGTACATATGCCACCAACTCGGTGCAACATTAGGACTTATAACATTCGAATATCTTTAATTACACGAAGCTATAATAACATACTAATTTCCCCGAGGCCCGCCGAGTTACAGAGAAGGTTCATATTCAATATTAATTTTTAACACTGGGTATAGTTTATGGGTACATACGCCACCAACTCGGTGCAACATTAGGACTTATAACATTCGAATATCTTTAATTACACGAAGCTATAATAACATACTAATGTCCCCGAGGCCCACAGAGTTACGGAGAAAGTTGACATTTGAAATGTTGTACTTGGAGAAGAACTGTGACTCTTAAAAATTAGAGTAGCACTATTCTCGAGAAATCTAGGATTTTTTTTTTAGAGAAGGCTTCTGTTAAAGGGTCTTAAGCTCAACGAAATCAGAGTCGAGTGCGCGAGTACGCGGTCACTCGACACGCAAAATAGAGCAACATCCGAGTGATTAATGCACGAGCTTCATCAGGCATGCCATCTTCGTATGACGCACCGTGTATTATACTCCGCGGCGAAAATTAATATTCCGGCCGCGGCAACGTGTCTTAAAATGTAAATAAGCCCGCGAGACTTGTAGGTGTCGGAATGCAAATTCTTGATTTGTCGCGCTTATCGCTCCGACGACTACGACGACGACGACGACGACGAGGACGAGGACGACGGCGACGTTGGCGACGACGATGGTGGGACGTGCGCTGGACGAGCAAAAACCATAATGTAGCATTTCGGGCCGAGGACTGAGGATGGAGAAGCAGCCTGGGGCCTCGCGAGCGCGTGTTACTTAGCTTAATGGAGAGTCAAGCAACACCGGTACACACCTCGTTGAAGGCTTAATACGCGTAAGCGAGTAATCCCCCGTGTCTCGGCGGTTTCTCGATGCGGAATCATGATTACCTACCCACCCCGACCGATTAGGTTACCGCAAATCCGTTCCACGCCACGCCGATTACCGATCCCCGATTGCTACTGTGCGTTCCCGTCTCGCTTTCGAGCACAACAAGTCCTTTCTGAGATACGTATGCTACACCGGAAGACTCGCTTTCGCGCGTCGCTTTGCCTCGGATTAGCGCTGATGTCATCCTCTTTATTACTTCTGTTCAGAAGGAAAATTGTATAACAGATCAGTGACAATTAGAGGAACAGATAGGGGCGTGGGTGTATGCATTTGTTGCCATTTCAGGTATGTTCCGTACTTTTCTCATTCCTCTATTGATCGATAAAAAATCTTCCTCTCTAATTTCATCCGTTCGTTCTCCCTGAAATTTGTCGGGCGATTTAAACGAAATTTTGTACGGTCAATCTTTACGACTTCTTCGAAAGGGACCCTCCAACTTCGTAGGGAAAAGTAACCTAACTTGGAACAGAAAATTTCTAACCCTTTGCACTCGAACGGCCACTTTGAGGGCAAAATAATTTTTAGAAACAGTTTCTATTTACTAAACTTGCGAAAAAACTTTGGTGTGTTGTCATCAGTCAACAAAGTTTTGTCTCGTTCATAAAACGTTCCGAGTCGAATGATTTCTCGGATATCGATAAAACTCTGGATTCGTCGAAACAGCTTCGAGTGCGAACGGTTGAGCTTCAACATTTATCTTCTCGTTCTAATTTGCACTTCCCGCTGCAGCGCAACCGGGTCAGATTTTGGTGTTTCCAGGACGAATTTCGGACCACCCCTTTGGCTCCGCTCGATAAAAAATAAGCTCGGAGGGCGCGTAACATCTTGCATGGAACGCAGCCGCGTTCTTCCGTGGGAAAAATCGAAACATCCCGCGGGACGAGCTTTTTCATGTTTCAACGCCTTCGGCGGACGAGCCTCGCTGGCTTTATTAATCCGAAAAGCTCTCAGTATCCCCGGAGAAGCTTTCTCCGGTGTCGAGAGCCGTCGAGGGAACGAGAGAAAGAGACTGCTGCCAGAGAGACGGAGGTGGAGAGGGAGAAAGAGAGAGAGAGAGAGGGGGTTTTGTAAAATGAAAGGAGAAAACGAGACGGCGAAAGAGGAAGAGAGGAAAGGCCGACTCGAACATTCCGCGAGCGTGTGGGGCGTGAATTGGGATTCGAGCTTTTGTACATTAATATCACGAGTGGGCGACCCAGCCCGTGTTCCTCCTTGCGAGGTTCGCCAGCCGCCCCACATCTCGACACGGCTGGAAAAGAGGGAAAAAGGTGGACCGGACCGGCAGCATGTTGCACGATCGTAAACACTTTGCATATTTCCCGTACCATTCGGCGAACCCTCCGACCTACCGGCACCTTTTCAACCGCTGCTCGTCTCTTTCCCTCCTTTCGCCGCATACCGACGCTTTGCAATTAGCCGAAATCGATTGTACGAAGGTGCAGGATGGAACGGACTCGCTATATAGCCTCGCAATATCGCTGCCCCTCTTTCCATCGTGCATTCACTCTCGCTTTTTTAAACAGCTCGCCTATTTATTTACCTGCAAATTTGATCCGAAGACAATTCTCACCGTTCTGTTGTTGACCTCGCTGCTTTGGAAAAATTGCTCGAAACTCCTACACACAGTTCAACCCCCTAATGAAATTCCTATTTGTCAAATTGAACGTCAAGCAGCTCGTCGATGATCATTCTCTGGCGATAAACACGAGCAACTACACAATTCTGAACAAAGTAATTGGAGAACGATTACATGCGACACCAAACTGAAACATATATTGTTGGCAAAGATATGATCGTATTTAATCGTGCTATTTAGTATGTTTCATCTCCGTGTTCTTATTTTATGAAAATCCCGATTGCGACGCCATCGCGTACAACACGCAATTGTGTGGTAATCGATGTGTTTTAAAAATTATTTATCTCGAGCGAAATAATTTTTCCAAAGGGACGACGAGAGCCTGTTGATAAGGTATGAAACCAGAATTGAAAATTGAGTCCCCGAGGGTTCGAATAAAGCGGAATTAAATCGCCACGTGCAAAAATGTGTAAACGAGTAGAACGCCGAAACTCGAAGCAGTTTTCGGTTAGGACAGAAGGGCCAAACACACAGCGATTCGTTAGAGACGTGAAGAACGACTGGGATAAAGAGCGAGCCTTTGTGGCTCACTTTCGGCGGGTCCGCTTATAAAAACGCAATTTCCTTGTAACAATATAGCATAATAAATGTCGAGGGTTGGCTTGTCGGGGGTTAAAGCGGCCACTTTTACTCGGCGCGGACCAAGCGGCAACCTCCGATTCGCCATTACACTTTGTAATGTACTTACGTAACTTGTGTTTATACACCAACTTTTCTGCCGCCCCCTCCCGCCTGGCTCGTCCCCTTTCCCAACCAACGGGCCATTTCAACCCTTGTCCCGCGGCGCTTCGCCCCCTCCGATATCATTTTTAATGTCTGAAAATTATCTCTGTCCCGCTACCGTTTCTCCTTCCCTCTCATCTCAGCTAGACAGCGTTCCAACCCTCCGTTTTTTCGGGGGAAAACATCTTCGCGACAAGTTGCCCCGAACTTTTAATCCCTGCCGCCGAAACTATTCTTGTTAAACATCGTTTCCCCGTGAACGGGCGTCCACGCTCTCCCGGATGAGAACGGCATCCATAAAAATTGGAAACACGCCGCACACGGCGAATTTGCTAATAAAACTAAAGGGAAACTTCTACACGATGTAGGAGACGCGGGCGGGTGCGAGCAATGCGAAACATCTGTTAGCCATCGAAAAGTCAAAAGAATAACTGAAAGAGTCGTAAACCGCGTTAAGCACCGGCTGACAAATGATTCGTTCATGCTTCGAGACTACAAAACGCTTCCGACCATGCAAAGAGGGAAAAAGAGGGAGAGAAATAATGCTCGACGTTAGTGGGTGAAAAAGCGTTGCAGCATCGGGAACACAGTCGGGGGTAGCAAAAAGATAAAGCACCCGACTAAATACTACAAAATCCCGGGACGAAAGAGTTTCATGTTGCGGGAAATTAATTTTTAATAATTTCTGACAAGCGGCTAACAATGTGCGCCCGGTTTACCCTAGCTGCGGGGGTGGGAGCGATTGGGGGTGAGGGGGGGGGGGTTGGGCTCTCGGCTCAAAGCGCACTCGGGGCGATGCAATTACGATACCTCGACGAACTTCATCAAGTCGACTGTTGCATTTTACGTTTTTTAGGTCAATACGACATTTTACAAAGGGCGCCAGGCAGAGAGACCCCGGTTTGGACGGTAACGATGGGGGGATGAGGCCGCGCGCGGAATGCGGCAGAGGCGGTTCAATGCAACTGCATTGAAAACAAGCCGCAGCAGCGAGCGCATCGATGCCCCGGGCGCTTATAATCGTTATGTTTAGTCGCTTGTGTTCCTGCATTTTCCGCAGTATTTACACTTCGCTGAAATCTCATGGAAAAATGATAAAATAAACACCGGCTCGGCGGCTTCGTCCCGCGGACACGGGATATCACGATATTTATTCTGGCTTTGTGTCGTCCTCCTATTTATAATGAACGCCGTTTACCGGTACAATGGCATCGGTCGCATGCAATCCCTATAACCGGGGGTTCCTCTGTCCTTTGTCGGATTGCTAATCGCTTGTCCTGCCCACACCCCCTACCATCCCGGCAATTCACACTTTCGGCTCGATCCCGATCGATCCGACGATATGTCTAAACGTTGCGGGGGCGAAATGCGATCGCTGATTGGCAACAACCCCTCCGACCATTCAATCTTCCTCTGACTATTCAATGAGCACGAGAAACATTCGATTTGCAGTTTAACCGGCAAAAAGTAGTTTGAACCGTCCAACTGATCGGCTGATTCGATTATTATCGATTCAACTGCGCCGCCCGACCGCTCTGACGTCCGACAAATAATTTGTGTAAAAGAGTTTATTAAAACTATTTACGACGGAACGCGTTTGTGACGGTCCCTCGCTTTTATCCATCCCCTACAGCCGTGACGAGCAATCTTTCCAGCAATCATTTCTTTTTATATTATCGCGGGACGATCGATCGCTCTCGCTCTCGTCACTAGGATATGCAAAATGAAATGTTTATGCGCCGATTACAAGAAACGGAATCAATGGAAATTTAGTTCTGATTACTTTCAATTATTTCGAAATCATCTACCCTTATTCTTATCTCCTTCTAGTGCTTGCGTAATTTTAGATAATGTCCATTTGTTCATCAAAACAGTGATCAATTCCCACGTAGTCACCAGGTTGATTAGTCACTGTCTAGAGTAATCTGGTGGGGAAGTTAGTGGAACTATAGTGGGGAGCAAGCCTCGAACCGCACAGACATTCAACACTTACATAATTAAGCATGCGTCGAAAAGACGATTCCAATAGAAAACGGATACAGTGAATTCTAGATATACGTCAACAACACGGGCCTTGCCAGCGTCGTGTATCGTCCAGGAGACAAACCCGAGCTGTGTTATGTTTACTTCGTGACCCCTCGCGGGTTTACTCCGCGGAAGTGGGGATAATTCCGCGACGTTTATCATCCAGGCCTTCGCGACATATGTAGAGAAATCACTGTATATCTGAATTCTTTGTATTTAACAACAGGAATATTTTAACTTATCACGAAAACAGAGTACACGAAGTACATAAGTTAATGATTGAAACATTAGGAGTACCATCTGATACCACCTTGCGATTACCAATAATAATATTTAAATAAGCAACCAGTGGACAGAATATATCGTGTGTATCGAATGAACAGACAATGGGAACGTAGCGCAAGCAAGTTTTTCTATACCGATTCGGTCGGTCCGCTTGCACACTTAGGCAGTATTTGTTCCGTGCCGACCGTCGAACGACACGAATGATATTTGCTGGGAGTTGAACGGCAAACTAAACAGAATACAAAGTGCCGGGTCCTGTTGCGCGAGGTAAAGTGACAACCTTCGCCTGTTTCCAGGAAGCATAAGCTATCTCGGTGGCCTGTCGCTTCTGCCCGCAAATGTATTTTCATTGTCGTTTTATCCCTCCTCCCGCGCCACACACCGTCGATCGACGCCCCAGCTTCTCGCGATTTCACAGTGAGTTTGATTGTTTTTCGAATGAACGAGGTGGAAGGAGAACGGCGAGGAGGGGGGGGGGGTGGAAGGGAGACGAAATTATAAATAGACGACTGGACACGGACACACGGCGGCGTCGGGTGTTCTATTACCTTTTCACGCGGCGAAAGCCGAGAACTGGGAGCCCGGACGCTGCTCGCTCCTCGCAGATAGAAATTACGCGAAAGTTCACCGCTGTCGCTCGATTCGAGGTAAATTGATACAGGCTCGCGCATTGTCGGCTCTAACAACCGTCGAGTAATTTATTGTCAGCGAGCGTGCGCGTCTACCCGCGCCGCAATACCCCGCCGCTGCAACAAATACATACACCATTGTCCCTCTGCGCCACCGCGTGCCCGCTGTCGCACAACTAACTAAGAAACTCTACCAACAGCTACGCTCAAAAATTGCGGAGGACTTTTATTCAAAATTTACAATATCCCGTCCGTCAGAAAATCGTCAAACAATCCGTGAATTATCTGGGATCTGATCGCGTGGGCATCGAAAATGACTTGTAAATTAATGAACTAAAAAAACTGGTCTTTGGGGAACAGAGTCCTGTCCACGATACAATTCTGGTATCGATCGCGTGGACATTGAAAATGGCACCGACGAGGATGAAGGCCAAGAAGTTTCTAGGGTAAAAAGTTGCAGGGACTCCGGTAAGCAAAATGACTCTCGTGTATTAGAAATCTGGTTTCCGTCGCGTGGCCATCGAAAATGGCACCGTCGAGCTGGAAGGGCGGCCGGAGTCCTGGCTGAAAAAATCCCCGTCGCGGGGATTGAAGATTCAAAACGCGTCCTTCGGCCAACAGAGTCTGACCCAGGGAATTAGCTTGACCGGCAACGATGCAGAAAGTCGGGAATGTGCGCGCATTGGCTGTGGGAGGGGGGGGGGTTTGTTGCAACGGTGGAAGAGAGTAGAACCGTCGCGAGCGAACCGACTGAGCCCCGGTAAACAATCCAGACGGCGTCCACACGGTCCATCTCTGATTGCTAATGAATCCTAATGCTATTATGCATACAACAACTGGAAAAAAAACCTTAGGTCCGAGAGCAGGCGACGGGAGGGCAGGAGTCGCCGGACCATTCGACCGTGACGTCGTTCTCTTCACGCTGGCCCGCTTCGGCTCTCTGCCCGTTTGTCCGTACGTTTGTCCTACTACACGCGTGCACGTTCTCCTTTGTGCTCGTGGCTCTTCGCTAGCTCGCTCGCTGATTCTCGCTCATTCGCTCGTTCGCTCACTCGCGCGCGTCTGTGTACTTCTGGGACAAAGAGTTGTGCAAACACCAGTTTACCAACCGGGGGACACATTATTGCCCCGGACCCTGGGCTTGGGCAAGTTACCCGACAGGCACTTCGTTAGCGCGATCCTTTTTGCTCGTTACCTTGCCGGTTACTTCGACCTCGATGCGTTACGATCGTTACGATACCTGTTTCGACCTGGACACAGGTCGAGCTGTCAAGAGGTTACGCTCGTGAAGGATTTTTCTGCGCTGTTATCTCGTAGTCTATACATTGCTGAACGTGGGGTAGCAGAGCCCAGACTGTGAATATGCTGTGGAAAATATATTGCGGTAGGTCGCGGAATTCATCATGACAGTTGGGGGATGATTTTGATGGTTACTTCATCAAGGGGACCAGTTACCCTCGATTGTTAGTACAAGAGAAATGTTAACCCTTTGCACTCGAAGCTATGTTAACTCCAAAACGAAACAGTTCTTCCGACCTAGAATATTTCCCTCCTATATATTTTTTTTCATATTGTACATACGAAAATGGTGCAGTTCACTCGTACAATACTGAAGTGTTTAGTAATTTATTAAATACAAACAAATTTAATAATGTAAAAAATATTTTGAATAATGATACAGCAATTTTTAGTGGCGCCTTACAGTCGCCGTTCGAGTGCTAAGGGTTAAAATTTAAGGGATACAAAGGATTCACACTTTGAAGAACGTATAATTGAACTGACTGCGACGCAATATGTTTCTACTATTGACTGATGGTGTCGCGTTGAGAGGAAAAATTTTGATGAATAGTGGACCTCAAAGTTTCCTAGCTCCAGCAAATATAAACGAGAGAGTAATTGTTTTAAAATTGCGATCGACCAGCGTAATGAAATTTCCTTAGCACCCTGAGTGGTTGGCAGGGTGCCAGCGATTTCCAGTAGAATTAAAAGCAGCATAAACACGGTCTCAAAAGGAACAGGATGAAATACGCGTTTCGTGCGCGGTTCAGCGATCACTGCGAGGTGTAATTTGCAAAAGTGTAAGGTGGGGAAGACGGTCCCGCGAGTGTCGTAATTTCGTAAACACCGAGTTATCGGTTTTATTGTCAGCGGGCTACGGTCTCTCCCGCGAACAACAGCAACAACCGGGGCGCACGTAACGCGCATTAATGCGAACGAGCAGCCGCGAAGTAAGATTGGCGAAAAGGGGGTTCGGTGGGCGGGCTGCGGGGGCGGGTAGAGAGTGTATATCGTGAGGTAAGCACGCGATGACGTGATTCTATCGATTATTAAACGAATAATATGCAGTCGCTCGCACTGCCCTGTACCATGTGCATCGAACCACACAGGCAATTTGGGTATGCATCGTATGCATGAGTTTATGATCGCGCGAAAATCCGGAATGTTCGGTACGGAGTGATACGATGGAAACGAAATAGAGTTCCCGCGAAACTAATTTCATGGAACGGTTACAACCGACGCCTCGAAAATGCCGTAGCCCCCCCTCCCCTTCCCTCCTCTTTCGCGATTCTAAAATTAGGAGTTACACGAACGCGAGGGCTGCGAATCTTTTTTTCCTCCTTTTTTTTCGCGTTCCGTTTCCCACCCTCTTGGATAGGGGTGATCCTGTTTTGCGCGACGATAGACTATTTTTTCATCGCGATATCAACCCCCTTTTTACGGGGTTCGAAATACTTCATTCCTAATGCGTTCTGTTCATTTTATTACATTTTATTTGGCAGTTTAATTCCTGTTTCGTGCAGGCTGCTTCCAAAATCATGGTGTAAGAGGCCAGGTGACGATTCTACACGCAGAAATACGTCGAGAAGGAGGAATAACATTTTGTTGTTTGACGCTCCGTTTTCGAGAAAATCGAGATTGAAAATTCAGTTGATACGCGCGATGCGTCCGTGCATGGTCGACCGAATCTTCTTACTGCAAGTGCCGAGACGCGCAAGCTCGACGGGTCTTCAAGCTCGCGTCTCTCGAGAACGAGGCGAATTTGAATAAAGACAAACTGATACTTCAGTTTTTAGACTTCTCGATTACGTATTTATGCAGTTACAGCTAAATAAATCCTGAGGAAAATTTCGAGACACTTCCTTTTTGGGTTGATGAATCAATATCGCGGGAAGCAGAGTTCTATTTCAGGCCAATCTATAAAAGGTATAACTATAAAAACGAATAAGATTGCGAGTCAGTGTGAGGGGTCCTTCTTGTACCGGTTCAGTGACGTATTGTACCAGACAAAAATTCTACAAAGCTCGAATCAATTTTCTAGTCGATGTCCACGAGAGGAACAACGCGGGGGTGGTTTTTAAAGCACAGATGGCAAGGGATCCCATTTTTGGAAAGTTTGGGTTGCGAATCCGGCTGGAACGTAAATAGAACCGTGCAGTCTGAGTGCGGATCGATTATCCGGTCGGTTGATCGAAAGACAGTGATCGTAGGATTGAGAGAGGCTGGCGAGAGAGGGTAGAAGCGAAGGGTCGGCCGATTTATCGCGAAATGGGAGAAGAATCGAACGGAAGAACGCCGCGGGGTCTGTGCACAGGCCGCGATGATCCAACGCCACCCTCTCGAGGGGATGAACGGGGAGGCGAGGTAAAGCGAGGCGAGAGCGAGAGGGTGCAACAATAGCGAGACAGTTACTGTCAACACACTCGGCGCACATTAGTTGTTTCGCGGAAGCGGCTAAAATGTAAAACGAGGAGATACTCCGGGAACAAAAGGAGGAACGTTGGAGGTGGAAAAGGTATAGGATCAATACAATAGTATATTTGTACAGACCGACTGATGAGGGGTGGTGCCTCGCGAGTGGGAGGCACGGCTGGGGGTCGGCTGTGCCAGGGGGTTGAGGGACGTGTCTGTTGTTTACCGTGGAAAGGGCCAGAGGGTTGCGGAGGTAGGAAAAAACAAGCAAAGACGATAGCGCTATAATAGGTCTCCGTGCTGCGACAAACCATTCCTGCCACCGTGAATTGCTCGCTGAAACACTGGGGGTTCTTATTCCTCCAAGTAGAAACATCCCTCATTACTGTATCGGGCTCTGTCCGCAAATAAACCACCCCTGCTTCCACCTATTCCTACCTTACCAAGCTATTTTTAGGAAAGATTCGTTATAGCTCATCGAAAATCGCAGGACGTCTAGAAACAATCTTACACACATACATATGTTACTCACGAATGCACAACTTCCCAGATATTAACACTAAACGATCAACGAAAATGATAAGATCAACTGCAAAGAGCCTAAGGTAGGTATAACTTGTACTGAGCTTAGTACCAGCCACGGCTTGGCGATTTGTTGGGTAAAAATACGATGAAGCATTCATTAATCCGAAGTCTGTTCCGGTTTCGAAACTATAATGTCCATCTATAATTCCTTTTTTTTTTTCTTGTTTGAATTTGTCAGAGAGCTCGATAGTTCCAGTATCGACAGAAATATACAGCTACTATACGACTCCTTGTCGAGGGTTGGACTTATTGTTCCGCGGAAAAGTTTCATCGTTCACAGTATAAGCTATTTGCGAGCGAACGTAATACTCTCGACAGAAGTCCCTCATGTTTTTCTAATCTGTTGACAACGCTACGAGGAAAAGTTCTGGTTATAAACACCGAGCGAAACGCGCTTCCAGCTAACACTGCTCCCGTTCTATAGACACGATCGTGTTTTATTGATCAAGGTCGCGTAATTATTGTGTTTAGGGTCGGCAAAAGTGGGGGAGTCAGAACGTTTTTCCTGTAGCTCCAGTACACACGTACGTATTCGGGTCAACAACGGGTGATTTAATCTGCGACGGGGAACGAGCTAGTGGGTCGGAATTGAAACCCAGATCCCTTCCTTCTAGGGCAATTATACTAACAAATTAACGCGATCAGTCTCCACACCTCAGAATCGTTCTATATTTCACCAAACTTGCAAATCTTTCCAGGCAAAAGAAAAATTTTACAATGCCTCTGGAAAGATCCGCACACTATTCTTGAACAAAATTAATAGGGACTGAGCTGGATATTTTAAAATATTTATACGCTCCTTAAAAATTCAAATGTTCTATATAATCTTAACTAGAATAAAATTAAATCAAATTAAACACAATAAAATGCGCAAGTATTTCTCTGCACAAATTCTAAAAAATCTTAATAGGTTTGTGTTTCAGAACAAACACAGCTAAGCAGAAATTTAATTAGACAAAATAATTCTACGCTCCTCGAAACCCATGAATATTTACCGTAAAAAAATTCTACAAATCTTTACCTGTGATCGATACATTATTCCTAACTAGGAGGGATCCGATTAAATGTTCTAAAATAATTCTACGCTTTGAAATCGAAAATATTTTGTTTGAAAGAATTCCAGACAATTTCGGGATACAATTTATAATACATCATTGAACCGAATGTTCACGATACAGGGAACGGGAATAAAGAAAAGCGTAAGGTATCCAGAATTATTCCGGCGTGATTATCAAGAGTGAAAAGTTCCGCCGATAATCAGACGATCGGCGGGTCCCAGCGGCAACAAGCTCGCATATACGCGACCTCTCGAAATCATTATGTCATATCCACTTCATTTGTCCAACCCTATCACGTGTATCCGTCCACCCGTGCGTGCGTGCGCGCACTTGCGTAGCTAACCCCATTGAATGGAACGTACACAGGCATCCGCTCACTCGGCCAGAGCTTTTTCGCTTTTTGTTTTTTATTCAGGTTTTTGCCCCGCCAAACAACGGGGCGAAAGCACAAAGGATTTCCCGCGTTGCAAGCTGCGCGGCACGGCTCGGACCGGCCCGGCCCGGCGCGCGGCGGTATCATTAAACAAAAATGAAAGACAGGGCCTAATTAATAGTGTTGTCGGCGCGCTCGCGCGAGCACGGACACGAGCGTGCGTGCGCGCATACGTCCGTGTGTTTCATACATTGGAACTGCAACTACTGTTGGACGCGCGTCCGGTCACGCTTAAAGCTCGCATGGAGCGGCGTGCCCATAAATAATAGCGTGACTGCAAATATTCGTTTAATAAATAAGCCCACGATTCGCTGATAATCGAGCCGGATCGTAATTAATCAGCGTTATCAGCGCCGGCTCTTGCCTGGGCGCTTTGTAACTCGAGAGGGTCGAGGACTCGGTGAAAAAAATAGTTTCGCGTAATTCATCAACTCTCGTCGGAGAAGCGACAAATAATTGGCCAACCGACGCGGCGTGCGACGCGACGGCGCTCGCAGACTATCCGATAGATTCTTTCCCGGATGCGCGTATGCATGCGCGATCATGCGGTCGGGAGCGTCGAGAACGTTTGAAACGTATATTTCGCAGCGTTATGCCAGCACAGCTGGCCTCTTCGAGTTACGCGGCAATTAGCAAATATGCAATAACTATGATTAGAGTAACGGTATCGCAAATAGAATATTTTCATTTGACAGGTATGTAATCTGTGACGCGGCGCAGCGCCGCGCCGCGCCCTCCGGCATGGCAGAAGGGACAGAGGGAGGCGAGCACGGGGTCCCGCAACAAAGAGCTCGGTTTGCAAAATGAGGATCGAAAATCAAAGCCCACTTAATAACGCGCTGATGAAATCATTTGCGCTCGCACATTTCGAGTATCGAAAATGTCAGACGTTGAGGGCCATCCAGCCGGTAATGTATTTTTGATTAAGTGGCCCGGGTAATGGTAATAAATAATAAAACGGAACACTTGTTTACAGGCGACCGCAATTGAAATCGGAGCCCCGAGTCCGGCTAATAATACAGATATGGTAAATACCATATCGCGAAGAATGATTACCGATCCACCATCGCCCCTCCTCCACCCCGGGGCGCATTGATCTGCTCTCTCACTGCCCGAAGAAACATATACGGTCGAAAATATTATCAATGAAATTCACTATTCCATTTCGTACTCCACGCGATGAATGAAAAAACCACCCTGCAGAAAAGGGGTGAACACTGTGTTATAAAAAAAAAACAAATGAAACGTAAAACTGGGAACCAATTGAAAGCGATTATGCGGCAGCTTGCGATTATGCTAGAACTGTAACTGTCAGAGAGTCAGGGGTCAGGTCTGGGCCAGGCGCGTTAATTCCGATTTTCATCGCAGTCCCATCCACCACCGCAAGAAGAGGGCAAACAATGCCTAATCAATTCGGTAAGAAGGCAAATAAAGCTAGAAAGATTGAAAGCGACAACTATGCGTCAACTTGCCGTCATGATAGAACTGATTCTCTCTGAGGGAAAGGAATGAGTTCCCACGGGTCCGCTTGTCAATGGGAACGACGATCCACCTGTGCGGCATCCGGGAGATCTTGTCTGGAGGGGTTCAACGACCTTGAAACGGTAGAAAGGGGGATGAAAGTAACGCGTGTGTCCACGGGCCAAGGCGCGATCTCAAGGGGTTGCGGGAGAAAATTCGGTGACAGTATCTCAATATACCCCGGGGGAGGTATTCTAACGCGCTGGCGAGAAATCCGCAGAGGAGGGTGGTAGCCGGATCGCAAAGGACCCGAATCTCGACGTGGACCACCCCTGATTCCTGGCACCTTTCTGAAATAATCCTCGTGGACGATACGTGGGGGCGGTGTGCGAAAGAGGGTGGCAAGAGGGGAAGGGGAGGGGATGCTGCAGCTCTGCGTGCGCGAGGACCTGGGTAGAAGGGTGAAACTTACATATGACAAATTCAACGCGCTCCTTCCTGTCCTTTCTTCCTTCCTGCCGGCACTGACACCTATGGCCCTGGGCCACCGCTCCGCTATTATTATTTTCATTCCTTCCCGCATGTCTGTCTGTCTGTCTCCTCTGTCTGACTGTCTGGCTTCTGCACCTTCTCGCACCCCCCAGGGCCCACCCGGGATCTCTTTTTCGGATGTTTTTAACCACCTTCTCCAGCCCCCAGACCAACTCCCCCGCCCCACCCCCCGACCACCGAAAACCTCTTTCCACGTACGTGCTCGCTCTCTTAGTTTTTTGCACGCAGGGACACGTGACTGCGGATCCTCAGGACATCGGCGAGGCCTTTGTGCGACGGAAAGATTCTTCCTGACACGGGACAGAGAACGCCGTACTCGGTCAACCACCCCTGCACGCGCGAATACCGTACAACTTCGGTATTCTGAACTAATTCCGGACTATAGGTAGCCGTTATAGTTGTAGGGCTAGATGGAATTTTGACTGAGTTGCACGGTACAACATTTGTCGCATACGTGTCGTTTCGTACAGGCTTGTTTGCCTGTGGAAAGCGTTCGTTGACAAGTAGACCGCGGATTTTATGCGTTTACGACGAAAACGGTAAAACGTAAACACATCGGAAGAATTGAACGATGTTATGTTATGCTCGATTTATTAAAATTATTCAAAGGGCAAACGCGCTTTCATTTCACTTTTGTTTCTTGTAACTGACTTGGACAATTTTCGTTCTGCATAAAGACACGCAGTCTAGTAATCAGAAAGGATTTAGAAGGTTAAGATAATCGAGGTTCCGGTCTTGGTGCATGATTTGAAAGGACCTGCAGAAGCTCCTAGCCTAGCTAACTACCAATTCTCGATCTACCACTAAAATCTGTAATTGTTACTATTTCGATGGAAAAATTTCGCCTGCGTTACGACAGAGGCTAGAACCACCCCTAATCGGAGAGAGGATCATCATTTCGAGCGATTTCGAGGAGACTCCTTTTTTGCCGATAGAATGCCGAGTAGCGACCGCTATGGGGAACGTTATTAAAAGAGGGTAGAACGAAGCACCTGCACTCGAATGGGGGTGCGTAACCCCTTGAGGACTTAATAAGAAGGGTAATAATAACCAATTTTATTGAACGTCAGTCCGTTTCTTTGATATACCGGCTCGGCCGCAGCGAAGGTAAGCTCACATTAATTTCCCGGCAAATAACCGGGATTCAGGGGTTGCGAGGGGTTGATCGCGGTGGTGGAGATCTCTCCCCCCCTCTCTCTCTCTCCCTCTCTCTCTCTCTCCCTCTCTACGGATACCGTACGTGTCCAGAAAATACGGTCTCCCGTCTCCGTGGAAAATAATGCCATCAATATAAAAAAGGCGACCCGCCCGCGACGACGCGGTAATAGAAACCGATTTGTCAGGAAGCTTTTACATTTCGACGCAGCGGGTTTCGCATCTGATAGCCCGTTTTATCCCGCGGGACCCTGTGTGTCCCCGTGTACCATGCCCCTCTAACCGCCTCGGACGTTCTCAACGGTACAGGGAAAATCACACCCCCGCACCCTCTCGCCAGAGCCGGCCGCCGTGTGTCCGAGTCATCCCCCTTTGCCACGGCCAATTCCTCGTCTTCTTCGCTTATAAAGCCGAGTAGATAGGGAATCTTGTAAAATGGCCCGGCGAAAAGACAAATATTACCGGGGATCACTGACACTGAGACGCGATTTATTTCACGGGATTCAGCACTGCTGCTGCCACGACACTCCTGGATACCCACACGTCCGATAGCCACCCCTAGATCTCACTCTCTCTGCCAACCCTGATACCCCTTCGACTCTGGGAAATTCGGCTCCGCAGGATCCCGATGCATAAGATTGGAACCGAGGGTCTTGCGAAGATCGCAAAGGGGTGCATTTACAAATATTTTCCTTTTCGTTGGACAACGCACGATTTTTCTTTTGGCAACTTGTAGGGGGTCGAGTTCACCGTGGTTAGTTGCCTGTGGATTCTTTTAGTTAATTTCTGTGAACGTATTTTTCGTACGTTTTTGATCATTCTTCTGTTAGTTTCAATATAAGTAGCCGACAAGTTTAATTTATTATATAATAAAAGAAACGGAGGGACAGGAAGTTGATCTACGGGGCTGGAACTCTGGATCAAGATAGGTCCAAGTCAAATCTAAGATTAATGCAGTTATCGCGAATTTAAAGACATTTCCCTTTTTTCCTCCCGTTGATGTCGGCTTCTAGATTGCGCTTCGATTGTTCCGTAAGGGTGCATCGAAGTGATACAAAATTACAAGGAAACAATTGCATTCCGATTTTTTGACAAACTAATGAATAGAACAGAAAAGTATCGGACTTGACCGTTATGCATTGCCAAAAAATGCCCTGCAATCGACAAGGGATACAATAAACGTGGTTTTCGGCGAATAAGGAGCCTTCCATCTTTGGCCAGGTCCGAGTTATTAGGGGGGCCAGTATGAAAAAGGGAATTGCGCAGCGGGTTCGACTCATTTTAAAACTTAAAGCCCGTCCATTCGCGATGTTCGTGGAAAGGGCGCGGTGGCGGGCAGAATGGCGGAAAAGCTCCGCGGCGAGGATCGCGGGGGTGGGTTAAGGGGGCTACTGTTAATTGAAAACTACCGAAAAGCACAATTGCAGGAGAATTATTTCTATTCATTAGCCGGTTGGTCGAGCCAGCCGCCGAAAAACTTTTCCTCGACCAGGCGTTTTTTCCTCCTCTTTCCTCCAACCCCCGCGGGCCAACGGCTCCTCGTGGCCCGCCTCCCGCACCCTTCGCCAACCCCTCGCGCACCCCCTCGATCCGACGGTCGCGCGTGGCGTAATTATGTAACATAAATACAATCCCTCTCGCGACGTAATTTTTGCGGTATAAGCTCAAAAGCCCGGGCCCCAACCCCGCGCGTCCACGCGAGCCGAGCCGAGCCATGGCACTCTCTTTCTCGCAATCTCTACCCCCCCCCCCTCTCTCTCTCTCGACTCTCCCTCCAGTCGCGGAGAAAGAGAGAGCTTTTTCAGGAACGCTTTCGCAAATCAATTTATGGCGTAACGCGGACGTTCTCATTGTCCGCGGCTAGTAGCCGACGCTCGCCTCGTGGCTAAACCTTTTGTAACACCAGCGGCCATTGTTGTGACAGAAAATTATATCGTAATGCTTATTTATGGAAATTCGGTGCCGGCCTTTGTCGCCCCTTGTCAAGTATTACATGCAAATGGCCTGGTAATGGCGGTTCTTTCCGAAACCCGTTGATTCATTAGCTCGAATTTTGATTGTCTCAAGACGATGGTACCTCCGACGGGCAGAACTACTGGCACAGGTAGCTCTTAATCATACAAATTGTGCAAATTTGTGCAATGCTTTGAGTCTGATCTATGCTGTAGGCCTTGCACAATAAAAATGTTTGCAGCATTATCGGTAAATTAGGTTCAGAGATACAGGCCCTAGACACAGGTGTAAGTTTCGATAGCCTTCGCAACGATTTATGTCTCCGAGGAAAATATTGTCATCGTGTAAAGGATCTTTGTGCAGAAAGGGTTGAAGCATTCGCTTCGAGCGATATCAAGTGGCGTCTACAAAACGAAAGTAGCCCGGGGAAGATGCTTCCGGGAATTCCGGCGGGAGTATTTTCGTCAGTCAATGAATTTACAACCCCTCTTTACCGAGTTCACCCTTAACCGCTTAACGAGAACTGCTTCACGGCACGTGAGAAAAAAAAGCTAACTGGTTCGGTGGAAGGTGGATGGAAGCGGGGGCTGGGGCGTGTAAGCGGTCTTGAGGGGTGAATTAGCGCGAAATAAGTGCAGAAGAGCTTCAACAGCCTTGGGGTGGAAGGGGGGTGGGGCAGGTGTGTGGGGGTGGGCCAAAACGATAGAACCACCACCACACAGCTTTCGCGTTCGCGTGTACATACACGTATACACACTATCGCGGGCGCGAGACCCATAAGAACGTCGTAAGGGGGTGGGTTTCGGGCCGAATGAGACGATACCTAACTGGGGTAGGTGAAGGGAAACCCGTGAACGCGTGGGTGGAAGCGAGACGCCGGAAAACGACGTAACGCGCATAAAGTAAATTGCCGCGAAATCTGCGCGCGGGCTTCCAGAACGGTGCGGATAAGCGAAACAAATAAAATAAGAACGAAAGACGAGCCGGGAGGAGATAACACCCGGGAAGAGGTGAAAAGGGTACCGAGGGTAATGTGATTTAAGGGCTGTAAGGCACTGCATTTCAAACGGGCCAACGAGAAACCTTTCCGGGAACCTTTCGCGATTTTCTACCCTTTTCTACCCTTCACATATTCACCGATTAATTGCGAGATCTCGAAGCCGCAAGGGTAGTTTCTGGACACTGTTAGATTCTTACTGTTTTGCGAGTACTGCGATTCAAGGTCATGGTTAGTAAATATGATTTCTGGAGACCCTTTAAATACTATTAGTCTTTAAGAGAGATTTCGTTAGTTAAAATTACTGTAGGTGTTTTCATGAGATCTGGCTGCAGTAATTCGCAAGTTTGGAATTAATTTAACGCAGCATGAAAAAGTAGAGTCCACAGACATGATCGCTCGAAATCATTCTGCACAGACGAATTCTCAGATCAGAGCTCGATTCAACTCAATACTGCAGAGTAACAAGGTATAAATGCGTCAATGCTCTTAAAATTGTGAAATGTTTCGCAATAGATAAAGATTATACGAAGATCACATACAAACTGAAAAGAAAAATTCCCTAGTGGGTCGTCAAATAAGTCCAAAGACCAAATAAAAAGTGATCGGGTGTACAGTTCCAGTCAAAACGGAGCATCAGAAATAAAGATTTGACGAGGGCAGTTTGTCCAGTCCACTGCAGCTCGCTGGAACGACAAAGCGGTTCGGTTTATCGCCGAAAACGGGATTCGCACGATTCCGGGAATCAGTGCTCTCCCCGGGCGGGTTGGCGCGTTAATTGCGAGAAACAGGAAGCGCGGGAAACTAGAAAACAGAGAGAGCGTAACGACGTGGTTTATTTCCACCCCCGCGACGCGTTTTTTCGTCTCTTTTTCTGGAAAGAACACTCGGCGCCAAAGTGGGAGCTAATAACATAAACGAGGAAGCGGGCCGTGTTGCTTTCCTTTTTCCCCCAGTATATGTGCTTCCTCTCTCTCCCTCTCTCTCTCTATCTCTCTCTCACTCTTTGCTGTGCGTGTGTCTGCGCTCCTTTTTTTATTTCGCGCGCTGGCCCAGCCGCCGCCGTGCGCATAAAGTGGCGAATATGGGGTGTGAAATGCATGTCGGTTTCACGGGGGTTGCTGGGACGGTAATAGGCGGCCCGGGGGTGTGGGAGAGGGTGGAAGAAGGGGTTGAAAGGGGGGTGGGTGGAGAGAGGGTCGAAGGGGTGTGTAGCACACGCGGACTCTCCGAGAGAGTCGGGTTCTGGAACGGGCTCGGGTTGCACGAGTCAACTTGGCGCTCATTGGCTACTTGCCGGCGACCGCCGCTCGCGAAACATTAGTATTCTCTGCTAATTAAAATGTAACTGAAATTGTAATGGTCTGCGTGTGCCGGCGATACGGGAACGACGAAACGCCGTGGCTGCTCTCTCTCTCTCTCTCTCTCTCTCTCTCTCTCTCTCTCTCTCTCTCTCTCTGCGGGGGTGTGGGAAGAGCCGACGGTGTCGGAGCGTTACACCGTGCACCGGCTAACGGACGATGTGTGCTTTTTCATGCTCGGCTTGTGGACTGAATAGAGGAAAACGCCCGTTCTGGAAAAAGACTGCGTCACGCCGGGATTGTTCCTATTACTTTTGCCCCGCCACTATTATGAATATTGTGCGACGCGGTGGACAGATCGCGGATACGCGCGACCACGAAAATCCCATGCAACGTGTATGCTCTTCATTGTAGCCTTTCAATCGTTTCTCAGCATAGAACAAGGTTCCCTTGAATTCTATGTTAAATCCTTCAGGAAATCACGAAATATATGACAGTGTTTTTCATGTTCTGACAATGAATATCCATGGACAGGACTAATAAAGTCAGATAAGAGCCGTAATGATAATACATAACCAACGGCCCTTCTATTTAAATAATATTTGGGACTCCCTTTTTCATCGCAGTTATCTCAAAAAATGTAGCATATTAAAAATGTAGCCCCTATGCCTTGATTTTTACCCACTACTCAATTTAAAAGAAGCTAAATATCCTCAATATATTTCCAGAAAACAGCTTGTCAAGTTTCATTTGTCACACCCTATAAAACAGAAAATTGAATTTTATACCAAACCGTAAGAGTAGAATGACATCTATGAAGTGGTAAGAAAATAAAATAATCTCGAAAAAGTATTAACTGATCAACAGGACAGAGCTATAGTTTCTTAGTGTTTTTAGAACTACAATACTTTGAAGAAGCAATTACGTATTGGATAATTCTTGTACGACGCTCGCAGTTTCACGTCGAGTTCGGCAGCCAGAGACATCAATTTAAGAGCGTCTGCTGATGAGAGACGTAGACATTAGGAACCACGGGGGTGGAAGAACGAAATATATAGAGGGGTGGCGGCCGGGCATTGGAATAATATTGTATAATACTTGGTAAGTCGTAAACTTGCTCAGCTTCTTGGCCGAACGGAATTCCGAAAGTTTCGTATCGACGCTCGTACAACAAATGCGATTATCGATGTCTCGCATCGTTCATCCCCTAAAACGACGGGGAGTAAAACGCGCTCACGACCCCACCGCGCGTTCGTTCAACCCTCTCGCTCCGTTCCGATCGGGCTTCGGGTACTTTGTTTTGGACCTCGTCCAAAAATAATATCGCGCGGATTAAGCTCGATATAAGATATCGCCCAAAAGTACGTGGAAAACCGTGTCTCGCGGAACAATAAAAACAGAGACAGAGGAAAAAAGAGAGGAAAGCGTCGCGATCGAAAAATATCGTTCAACTCACATTAACGAGCCATGTCACCCTGTCTCAGAAGCCTGGGAAGAATACACCACTGACCTGTAACAAAAAAAAGTCATCAATTCATAAGTTCATGTGTTGGACACTTCAGAATGGGAAACCTTTCGACGGGGAGCTAGGATCTATTTGGAAATATCAAAACCTCTGTAGGGAGCTAGGATCTATTTGGAAACTTCAAAATCTTTATAGGGAGCTAGGATCTATTTGGAAACTTCAAAATCTCTACAGGAAGCTAGGGGCTACCTGGAAACTTCAAAATCTCTATAGGGAGCTGGGACCTATTTGGAATCTTCAAAATCACTATAGAGAGCTGGGATCTGTTCGTAAACTTCAAAATCTCTATAGGGAGCTGGGACCTATCTGGAATCTTCAAAATCACTATAGCGAGCTGGGATCTATTTGTAAACTTCAAAATCTCTATAGGGAGCTGGGACCTATTTAGAAACTTCAAAATATCTACAGGAAGCTAGGGGCTACCTGGAAACTTCAAAATCTCTATAGGGAGCTGGGACCTATTTGGAATCTTCAAAATCACTATAGAGAGCTGGGATCTATTCGTAAACTTCAAAATCTCAATGGGGAGCTAGTTTAAAAAAAAGTATGATAAGAGGTTTTCCATACTACTGTATGAAGCAGATACGCAGAAGGTGCATTGTTCTAGCCCGTGCAAATAAGAATTGTTACAAAATCATGCACAGTGTGAAACAAGTGTGGCGAGTCCACAGGTTCGACAGATACTCGCGACGATCGAGTGTGCTCGGAAAAATGGTTTCGCATATTCTGCGTCGCATTTTCTTAATTAAATCCGCCTAACTTGAATCGCGGCGGGACAATGTGTCCGCGATATTTCGGGGGTGGTCAGTGGAAAGCCATTCGGACGTATCCTTCGACCGAACGTCTCTTGGTGTTCGGACGTCGGCGAGCGAGAGGGACATAGAAACCCGCCAATGAGGCGACGGTGCCGTTAATTAACGAACTCGAAAAGTAACGTACTGAAAGTACAACTCGACGGAGCATTGAGGGGTTCCGGGGACTGGTCGAGGAGGAAAGGGAATGAACGAGCCGGGCGTAGGACGGAAGCGCGCGCGTATAAAGGGTCGGTGTCTGGCCAGACGGGCAGAAATGAAGCAGCAAGGGTTTTGTTTGTCCGGCTGTCCACCCCTTTCCTTCCCCCCAGTTCACCCCCGCGGGCTGGAGCCCTCGCTGTATGAACCTCGCGGCCCCCCTTCAACCCCGTGCCTCTACCTCAAACCTCCATCCTTCGGCACCCCCCTCATTCCCTATCCACCTCCTCCCTCTGGCCCTTCAACCTCCTATCCGCTACACCACCTACCCCTTCGCCCGCCGTGTTACACCCTTCTTACACCATGAACCTTCTCCAACCCCCTGTTGCCGCGTAACAATGCACGTGTGTACACTGTTTGCCCACATCCTCCCGCATATATCTTCGCGGGCTATAATATTGATTACTTCGGGCGAATTTCTGTCTGAAACGCGAGCCTCGCTGACGTTCCTTCGATTCCGTCGACACTCTTCCCGTCTTCCCACGCAAGCCCCATTCTCGTGGTTTGCCAACGCTCCGTTCTGATTTCAACGCAAACGCTGCGATCTCTGCTATTTTTCAGACGCATTCACATATTTGGTTCCATTTCAATTCACGCGATTTTTCATTTACTTAAGGTATATCATCCCTTTAACTTTTTGGAAGGTCGAGGTGACTTTACTTCAAGAATTTTTCACCCTTCGAGCTCCAGTGTACAGTGTGACTAGACATTACATTTTATTCTAAATATAACGTAATTTAACGTAAAGCGAATATAACGTAAATTTACGAGAATTTACTGTGGACTCCAATGGGTTATTGTATGGTTTGGTATAGCGTCGTTTAACACAGTTTTGCTAAAATGTTTACCCCTAGCCGATTTCCACGAGGTAAAATTGTATGTCTCGGTGAGAACACAGGAACACAGTTAATATAAATTTTCGTTCACCTCTCCTCTATTGTAAACGATAAAGCAGTACCCAGGTTGTAAACCAAGAGTATCTGAAGTAAAAATTAATGTACGAGGAGTTAAAAATCGAGTGACCCTTTGATCACGGAAGGGTGTCCGACGCATCGTCACGTCTCCAGCAGAAACTCCGAACTTGCAATCGAGGAACGTGGTACGTTCTAGAGAATTTGTTCGTTGCATGGACCAAGGGCGATCCGACGTGATTCGCGGAGTTTCTGGTTTTGTAAAAAGCCGCGCTATGGGGCCAAGCGCGGCCACGCGCGATTTTAAACGACGTTGTGTCTACTTTGTGCTTAACGCCCCGCTTCAATTCTGCGGGCAAATTGGACGAAAGTTTATTGTTTCTGCGGGTACCGGCGGCGGTACATTTTCCGCGCAGCCAATTTTCATCCAAGTCATCCAGGGCTGAAAGTCCCGGCTAATAATTGGCAAATGAAAAATGCAACAATGCCGAGGCGGCTGTAACCCGCGTCGGCAATATCCAGCTAAAAGACTCGTCATTCCGCTCGAGTAAACGGCCACACGACTTAAATTGCGTCACGGCTTTCCGAGCCATCCCGCCAACGTTTAATTCCATTCGCGATCCCTCCCGTCTCTCTCTCTCTCTCTCTCTCTCTCTCTCTCTCTCTCTCTCTCTCTCTCTCTCTCTCTCTCCTCTCCAACTCCCTCTCTCCCTGGCTGGACTATTGCGCTCTGCTCCTCGTTCTCTTGTTCGTTCCTCACCGATTCGCATCGCCGCCGTGTGTCGCGAATCGAAGTACAAAGAAGCAATAGTAGAAATAAGATAATTGCTATTACAATCGCAATTTCATCCGGAACGATGAGACTGCGCGCCGGGGTTAAAAGTGAGTAGAGCAGAAAAGGGTTGGAGGAGAGATCCGAGGAACCCGGGGTGGCTGGGATATTCACGTTGCCAGCTGCCACAGAGAAAGAGAGTTCAACTACAAAGTACGTTAATGTCGCGCTCTCGCACTCCCCCCTCCCCGTACGCACCCCCACACGCAATTCTCAGCGGCGCAGACAGTTTGTTGTCGAAGCTTCGGGGATTACACAAATGAGGTTGTTCAACGAGAGAAAATGTACATTCCGCTACAAAGCCGGTCGCCACGCGTGGAATTAAAGGGAAGGGCGAGGCAACACCACCATAGGAACCACCATAGGCACCACCGTACAGAGGTAGCAGCAGCACCAGCAAGGTGAAAAAGTTCCGCTATCGCTCGCATCGCGGACAATATTTTCTTTGCTGAAAGCCCGCGCCCGGAGAATGGATTTCCATCGAGCCGCGCGCTTAAACCCTTCAAGAACCGAGCTTCCCGCTTTTATCTGGAGCCACCCTCCTTCCGTCAATATTGCTCTGTACATGTTTTTACACGCACCTTTGTGGCAAATCATCGGCCCGCCCTCTCCAAGCGGCCTTTCGTCGTTCCCCGATAATCAGCTGGACGATAAACTGCTTTAAACAATTTATGTAATCCCCGCTAAGCACCCGAACATATTTTTTTTCTATTTTTATTTCAATCGTAAAAACGTAAGGGCTTGTTTCAGGCGAAAATAAATTCCTACAGCAATTGGGCAAAGAAAGTAATCACTGCAACCCTTAAATGGCAGCCTGTTTCTTCTTTAAACTGTGAAGCGTTGCACTAGGATTTTTGTGAAATTTATTAAGACAGAGTTAGGCACATAGTTTCAGATTACAAGAAAGAAATTCCATATTCACAACTATCCGACAAGGTTGACATGAAAATTCGTCCACAGAAAATTTTACTAGTGGGAGACCCCAGGATACCATTACAGGTTCAATTCATGGTTTCTTCGGAATAAACCGATGTAAAAGCTATTTAACTTTTTCTGTACTTTATACAAGCTTCCAAATTAAATTTCAGCAAGTCTGTTTTAAGTACAAACTTGTCCAGTGATTTCCTCACTTCGGATTGGAATGGACACGATAGTAGTATTCATTTATTGTTCCCCTCAGGGTTACAATTCCTATTACAACATATCTCCTTTACCTCGCACAATCGCTTACCGAATGGACACGATAGAGCGATCTTGTTTTAATGGACACTCTATCTTCCACAATTCCTGAACCGAATAAAATACATAATAATTTCCAAATGGAACCGACAGTTTCGATCTCGTGTCCTACAATGGCAGAGAGTCCAGCGTCGATCATGGTTAATGGGTTCGAGCTGGTCGAAGTCGTAGGACCAGTTGCTGGCGATAGCGTTCAAATAAGCTGTGGCCGATCGTTTACTTTTTCCCGGAGTTCCGCAATAGCACGGTGATATGAAATATGGGATAGCGACTAGGTGGCGCCGATTAATTAGGACGTAGGTAGTTGATAGTTGAAGGGGAAGGAAGTATAGTCACGGAGAGGGAGAGAGAGGGAGAGAGAGAGAGAGAGATGAAGAGAGCAAGCACGAGGCAGTCAGCCCTTGCGCTAAGCATACCGTGGGGGCTAGGGATAGTAATTGTATACGTACTAAGAGAATGGCAAGGTAAACAAAACTATGTAAGATTGCCCCATTAATATACATATCTCTTGGTTCAGTTGGGCCGTGAGAGAGCGGACCGACCCTCCTCTCGCGCCGTGCTCCCAGCGTTGTGCCTTGCGAAAGGGGGTGAGTAGTCTTGGCCTTAGACTCTGGGGTTAGGCTCGTTCGAGAGCAAGGAGGGTACACAATGGATATTGAGACCATAATTTACGGCTGATTGTTAGCCCCGCGATCTATGGATTCCTCCGTCCTTGCCCTCCCTCTGCCTTCGACCAGCTTCTAACTACTCTCCCGCCCCCTCCCCCTCTTCCGCCATTCTACCTTTAGCCTATGTCGAATTTGTGTTAGGTCTGTAATAAGTGCTCGGGGTTGGTACGTGTGTACCGAGCCCTCAGACACTGGAACGCGGAGGCATTAGAGGAATCTCGCGGAAACGGACGGTGCGCGGATACCGAAAGACTTTCGTGCACGTAATACCTGCAACTGCATCGGCCCGACTACACTTATTCTGCGTGCTAGCCGGTATCGAGATCCCGCGCGATACTCGAACGATGCAATCTCGTGTCATCGCACGGGGAATTGCCTCGACCGATGACCTCGAACCACTCCCGGCAGAAAATTTAACAAACCAATGAGCACCCCGTCAAATTATTATGAAACTCGCTGATGAAATAGGGGAAATATTGGACACGTGATTCTGCTGGCCAGTGAGCACATTCTGTGGATGAGAATTACTTCGAAAATAGTAATTTTGAGGATCTTCCACCGCCCCCTTAATGTAAATCATTAGACACCGTCGTTTTATTCTTTCTTTTTAGCGCCAAATTTAGTAGGAATAGCAGCGAAAATATTAGAATTTCATAATACAGTAATTTCTCTATATATGTCGCCAAGGACTCGATGATAAACGTCGCGGAATTATCCCCACTTCCGCGGGGTATACCCCGCGAGTGACCCCGACGCTCGAGGGGCCTCGGACGCTGGCAAGTCCCGTGTTGTTGACATATATCGAGAATTCATTGTATTGCCATTTTCAAGTCTATTGGAATGAGTAACAATTTCATTCCAGTTTCTTGGAATTTTAATGTCGCGTACAGATCAGCAGGCTATAAATAATACTCGTCCGCTAACGAGATGAATATTTAAAGTGTGAGAAATGCGTGGCGGAATGTATTTTTGAGTTGTGTCGCGTTTAAGTTTCGTCAGAATCCGAGGCAGCAACTTGGCGAGCAGCGTGGGAGGAACGAGGAGAGAGATATCGGGCGCGAATAAGTTTGTTTTCGAGCGGGATAGTAATTGGCCGAAACTCGAGTCGGATTGTTCCGCACGAGGTCAGCCGTTGTGCTTACCCGACCGCTTTCGCAACAAGAACGCCGGTTATAAATTAATTACGAGGGTCAAATTCGCAACTGGGTCCCATTCCACGAGACGATTCGCCGGTTAGGGGGTTCGGTGGCTGAATGTCTTACTAGTTTCGTCGGTGGCTCGAGGGACCAGAGCAAAGGAGGAGGCGATGTTTGGTCTTCCTTACAAGGGGCGAACTAACCAGCCGACCGACCAACCTGCCACTTACCAAAGGATAATAACGTAGTAATCCTGCCATGAGACACGGATGAAGTCCTTAATAACCCTATAAACCCGAGATATATGCTGCATATCAATATACCGAAGACAGTTGCCGCTGTTACGTTCTGTCCGGGCGATGCCCGACCTGATTAAACAATTCCTATTACCATTAACATAATAAAATCTACGAGAGAAGCACTTAAAAATTAATCACAAATTGTCACCTGTAAGGCTTGGCCTGATTGAACGATCTTTGTACGATTAGGGGATGATTATTTACGATGATGTACAGACAACATATGAAAAAGGATTTCGATGGACATCAATCTTTCATGATTAGAAAAATGAAGCAAAGTATCATCCCTTAACATTGATTCTATAATTACTAATTATAATATAATTATATATTTAATAAATTATATATAATTATAAATTTATTTTTCTCGTTTGCCCACTCTGCGCACTAAAATCATTTTCCTATGGAATCACACCATGGCCCAAGGGATCTAGAGCAAGATAATATTGGCACACAGGAAATGACGCGAAGGATTCAATGAAAACTGGCGGTGTCGAAGAAATTCGTATCACTGTAACGCAAGGGGTTGCAGTGCGAAGGAACACGAATGAAACCACGAGAAAATTAATTAAAATTTGTCAGCTGTAATAATGCAGATCGATACGAAAAATATTTGTAAATCTTCCGCTGGCTAGTTTTAATCTTGGACGTTAGTATCATATCGATTTCAATTCGCCGGGGGTAATAACGCGACGACGATTGTTTGTACGATTCGTAATAAATTCTCCCGCCTGTATATTAAATACATATCGCGTTGCTTGGCCTCGACCGCGGGGCCGTTCGCCCACACTCCCGGCTTCCGGGATCCCGCAATTCCAATTTCGCATCGATCTTTGGTAATTTTCAAAAATTTTCGAAAACCATCACGAACTTCAATAAAGCCCTAGTAATTAATTTGTGATTATATCGTGAATGCCGGGTTGAATTCGTGTTACGTTGCATGGCCCGATAGGAATGCAACCAGGCTCAACAAGCGCAATACGAAGTGCGTGATTTTGGAGAGACGCATAAACGATATTCCGATACCGTTTCATGCGATACTTTCGCGAGCTGGGGGACGGAATCGAATTGTTCGCGGGGGAAAATTAACAAGCGACATCGCCACAGCTAAATATCTGCCGCTTTTTTTTTTGTATGCACCGTACACGCCTGTACCTCGTGGTTGTATTAATTTTCACCCGGAATCGTTGACGGATGAAACATTCCTGTGTTCGACGACCAAACAAATTACATGTCTGTATTCTATATCGCGCAAAAAAGCCACACAAATCAACTGACAAAAAGCTGATGGTACACTGAGCTTCTTAAACCTTCACACAAAAGTGAACGAGCTCATACTGTGAAAGAACCACAGTAAATTCTTAATTTCTTTATCAATAACTTTTCTCCTTTTATTAACTCCTATAGGTTAGGGAGACAATTCGCCCATTTTCTATCTCAGGATACCATAAGTTTCCCTGTCTGTTAAATGTTTGATTAACTGCGGAAAATAAATATAATATCAAATATTAACCTCAATTTTTATCGGTCAGTGTTATTAACTCAATTTTTAATGAAGTTCATCCTAAATATAAAATGTTGAGCTTGTGAATGCAGTAAACTATCAAAGAACTCGAAAGGTGGTTAATTGATTCGACCTGGGAACAGTTCAGATAAACCAAGGTTTATCAATTTAGTGCTTGAAGTAATATCCTGAGCTGTTACGTGTAGCTACATCGAACACATGAGAGTCAAGGACTATGAGTCACAGTAAGGAGGAAGTAGTCTTCTTTACGATGAAATTAAGCACGTCAATTAATGTAGGTACCGGCGATCGGTAGTGTATGTACAATTCAAATTTGCTGTTCGTATGTCCTCCGTGTCTGACTTATAAGAAGCGGGATGAATCTCCGGCGCAACGTTTCGCGTTGTTACAAGCTTGTCGCAGTTAGTAATATTTGCCGGTCCGAGGGCCGTGGAAACGGGTATTAAACATGACAGTATGTCGTCGAGGTTCAAATATAGCGAGCGGTATACGGGTGGAAGAGTACGAGTGCTAACGACATCGACATTTTATCCGCAAGACCGTGTCCGCGCCCCCGTTGGGAGCAAGAAACTAGCAAGAGGCGATCAACGGAGCCGTGGATGCTGTTATGAGCTGTTTTCCTAACCGATGGGAGACAGGTGGCGGCGAGAAGTGGACTTTAACAAATGGTCACTGCTCGGTAGCATGAGACGTGCCTACTTGAGATGCGGCGGGCAAGGATCTATGCCTTCCATTTCTCATCGGCGCTCTCTCCGCGGGGCAAACAATACCCTAAACCAGCGACGTAAGAACTGTCGAGCACCCGGGAGAAGGACTCCGAGGCAAGTTGATCAAAGTCAAGGTACTTCCGGAGCCCCTTGCCAAAACGCTCACACCAATAATGCGTACCGGTCAGACGACGGTACCCTATGCTGCCCGTCCCCACTGTTAATAGTTATGGTAAATTTAACGCGGCCGAGCCTCGATTACGCTGATCCTCCTTACCCATAAACGTCCCTTCTTACGCATCGATCACCGGTTCTCCTTCTGATTCATTGCCGTCATTTCTCAGAACACGCACCGAATTACAACGAATTCGATATCAACGCTTTGTTAATTATGACCCCATTTAATCCACAAATCTCACAATTTCTTCATTTCTGCCCCACGCCGATATTTCACTACAGTTTTCTTTCGATACAAGGCGATGGCTTTCGTCGTATTTCGGAAGAAGAAGAAGGGGGAATAGGAATTTTCTTATCTCGAAATAAAAAGCGTTGTCTTTCTGTGTATGCAAGTGTTGTAGTTCTGTGGATTCAATTGTACACCGCATTCTTCTTTTTCTTTTTCTGTCAGTCGCTATTAATTTTTTCCAGCAGCAAGGCCACCTAAATGAACGTACGAGATTGTTTCTGAAGCTGGATCGTTCATGGGACACTTACAGGATACGAAAGCGTCGCCAAAAAGTGGATCGTTTTACAAGAGCACGGCGATTCGCTCGAAACGTTTCACCCCTTCGCGTTTATCGCTTTCGCTCTGGACAAAGAACCGTCCGCCAGGATTATCGGCAACGTCCAAGATTTTTCTACGAACGCACACCAACCCCGCCTCTATCGCAGCCGGCCGGACAATAGACGGGAGAAAGGAGTTTTTTCACGCCGTTATTTTTTAACTTTTCGGAGGCCTCCTGTCACTGGCGAAGAGAAAGGCTGGACACGGTGACTACGTGCCGGACACGGATGAGTTATTTTGATATCGGGCTTCATACACCATTAGCTCCGCCTGACGATTATTTTGGAAGCGGACTGGACAATACCTTGACAATACTCTGACCGTTCCACCCTCCGTTCGTGGACACTGATTTGTTCTCTTTTATCTGCAGCTTGGTCTTTTGCTCGCTTCAATCCACCTTTGATGCAAATTTAACTAATTTAACCTCTTGGCTGTGTAACCCGGTTTTTAAAATCGGTCTCAGAATTGTTTAAATATTTTATTAATCACACTTCAATCTATTTGTTTTCTCTATTTCTGCCTTGATTTAAAATATTCTCGATTTTCGGAGGACCAAGTATTTAAGAGCGCGTTTGGTTAGGGTTCGTGGAATGCAAGGGGATGTTTTAAAGGCAATTTTTATTTGACCGAATGATTTACCGTGATTTCTCTATATATGTCGCCAAGGCCTGTATGATAATCGTCGCGGAATTATCCCTACTACCGCGGGATACACCCCGTGAGGGGGCGCGAAACTCGAGAGGACTCGGACAAACATAACACGGGCATAAACAGGTCGGGTATGTCTACTGGACAATAATCGACTCTGGCAAGACCCGTGTTGTTGACATACATCGAGAATTCACTGTACGTTGAATCAATTGTCAGAGGGACGTGCATTGATAATTTTATAGGTGGTATGTAAAAGTCAAAAGTTTCTGGGAAGTGTTCACACGTGTTTGTTAATTGTAGGATTAGTAGACGCGGGGGTTACATTGCGGAAATGATAGGCCGTGGTTGGAGGGTTACTAATAAATTAGCAGGGAAAGAATCGGTTCGCGCAGTTAAGCAGAGGCAATTCACAGTAGCAAGCATATTGTCATAAACGTCCCTTTTACAGCAACATAAACGGTGTCGGGGGTGGTCAGCCAGGGGTGGCAGTTTTCTCCCACAGCGGAGAGGGTGTTCAGGCGAATTGAACTAACAAGCTCCCTACGGGCAGTTTACGCTCGATATCCCGGTAAACTCTAAACTACCGAGAGTACGATCGCTTAACAAAATATCTTTTCTGTTTCTTGACACCCTCAAGAAAACCCGTGCCATTAAAATGTTCACCCCTTTCCCCAAAAGTCTCATCATCGTTACACGGTTGCTTGTACATTTAAGGGCGCAAATGTAAATTATAAAGAGACGAGTGTAAATGTAATTCTCCGTCAATAATCTTATTCTAAAAATGCAGGAACTGTAGCATTAATACATTATTTAATTGCAGAGCTCCGAGAGCGTCGTTTCACGATGCAGCTAGTTTTCATTCCGATCAGTCTAGTTCCGTCATAATGAAAAGAACCGTTTGAATAAATTGAAAACATTTTCCGGAAGTCGGTGGCTTAGTGTATCGATGTATCGATTAATTCTGGACGCAACCGGTATGTTTCCGCATTAGCATTGGAAATGAAATTCGACGGCGCAGAGTTCCGGAAACAATCGACAGGACGGAACGATTCTAATAGGCGATCAACAGGTTTCTTTTCCTTAAATAAAATTTACTGTTGATTATATTTAGACGGAAACTGGTCAGGTCAATATTATTGCGGATCAGGAATTTGCTACTGGTATTCAATAATACCTGTCAGACCGTGATTATTCTATCGGCCGTTGTATTAATTAATTGATCGCCTCCTTATTCAGTCTTTGATATCGCTGTTTACGTAGTTGCAACTAGTGATGTCACGAAAACAGGTTTTTTTGTGCCTTGGAATTATCATGATATTATACAATGTTGACATTGAAATTGCTCCAGATTACGTTCTGTATCGATTATTCATCCCGCCACTGCCTATTTAATTCCACGGCGATTTGTTTTGATTAAAATGTTGCAATGAATTATTAACAAAAGACACTATGTTGAATATCGAGCAAACTATCTTGCTCGATGCAAAAAAGTGGGAGTAAAAAGTGGGACAAGGTATTACCATTTGACACCTTGTTAAGCATGGATAATTCACGAGAAGTTATCGTGTATGAGGATGACGTCATCAATTAATGATAGGAATATGGTTGAACTGTTTTTAAGTCATTTCTTCAAACAGGATAAACAAGATGCATACGGTGTATCCGATATCTCAAGATTCGAACGTTCCAGTCGTCCTTTTCAAGAGACGTTAATTATCCAGGGGGGTTCCTATTGTCTTTGGCCAATTATAAAATTACAGTAAAATATCTGGAACTCCAGCAAACACAGCGGTACACTAAAATAATATTTAGAGAATCGAGAGAGCAAGTGGTTCGGTTCGAAGTCTATCGTCTTCGAATCGATCGTGGTCTTCACGGTCCGAGGAAGACAGTCTAAGGGTTGGCAAGGACTTTCTCCGAGTGCGAAAGCGAGTCTCTTATCAAAACGATTATCAAACGAAGCGCGTCGATCGATCGGCGGGTCCGTCGGAGCCGAAGTTACGTAACGGTTATCGGAAAAGCAAATTACCCTAAATAGTAACAGCCCCGGCTGGTGGCAATAGCGTATCGGACGAAACGAAGGATGGCGCGATGCAAAAGGTGGCAAGGGGGAAAGGAGTGCAGGCCGGTTTTCACCCTTGCGAAACCGGTAAGTCGAAAGTACGAACCGCGACTATGGGTGAAGCTAAGTCTGTCCGTGTAATGGGGCATCGGCACGCGATTTCTCCGACCACCCCCACAACCCCCGTTCACCCCCTTTCTAACCCCTGCACCCCGCCGTCGCGATTCTAACTTTCAACTTCGCTCGGAACCGCCCCACACCCCCGAATCCAACCCCCTCGTCTCGCTGGCGTGCCTCATCCCCAAAGGTACAGGGTGTTGCGCTGTGACTTATCGGCTCTAATTATTCGCCGGCAAGAAACCCGCCGGAGAACCGACGATCAGGCCTGCCACCCTCGTAAAGTAGCTTTCCTCTCGACGCATCGTGCACTCGCACACGATCGCCTATTGTTTGGACGATTACTAATTCCCTATTTTGTTTTTTTATTCTCAACGCTCCAAATCTGCGAAGCTGAATGATTTTTACACACCTCAGAAAATTGGGTCCGCTGAAAATTATTAGAATCTTCTACAAAAATAGAACACTTATTTCTACAGGGGAAGCATTTTTCCTTCACGAAATTGAGTGATGGACATTTCAACCTGCTTGGTACATTTTTTCACACCGTGGGAGAAAATCTCCTCCTTACCATTTCAATGTTAAAAAATCGATTCCTGCATCCCGAGGTCTATGGGAGAACTGTGACTGTCATCGCGAGATCTCGTCGACGGAAAAATAGTCTTGTTTCTCTTCGAAGAAATCACGGTGGTCACGAGACTAGATCGTCGCGCGACAAGGATTTAATAAAATTGCACGGCCCGTGGCGCAGATTAGAGCAGTAAGGAAATAATGGAGCACCCAGTACGTCGAAGAAAAGTTTCAACCGGATCCGGCAACGTTCGCACGAAGAATGACTGCTGCCGGCGATCGATCCCGGGCGAGTGTTCGAAGTTGGACAAAGATTGAAGACAAGTGGCGAGGAACCGGTACGCGAAATCGTTGCACCGTTGCATTACACGGAGTTCGAATGAGGCGAGCGACACCGGGAATTAATAATGCAGGCATTAAGGTACATACCGGTGCTCCGACGCGGACAATACTAACCGATACAATGCACACATATACACAGGGACGTGTGCGAATAGCATAGTGCAGCGCACGGCGCGGCGGCGGCGGCTGAGACACGTGAATTTACAAACAGATATCGACGGGACAGGGGCGAACGTCCGAGTCTAAAGATATTTGAGATGAATATAGAGCAACGCTTGCATTCTGCATCCATGCCCCCCCCCCCCCGTGTACAATCGGATACAGCAATCGAACGGGGATCGATCCCGTGGAGCTCAAAATACTCGAACGGTTTGCGGGAGTTTCGGCTGTCTGCCAGGTCTGTCGGCTTGTGCATCGCCTTTCGGATCCTCAGAACCGCGCCACCCTCTCTCTAAACAACGATTTTCAACGGTCCTCGCTTTGGTGTGATAATTTTTCAATTTGGCCTCATGCGTTATTGACGTCAGCCGACGTGCACCGACATTAGCAGCCCTTTTGACGAGGAGTCTGAGTGGTCGTCGCACAAAACAATGCTAACCCCATGCCATCATTCAGCCTACGAGACCCCCTCCCTACCTGCTCCAGCCGTTCCACCTTCCTCCCACCTTCTCCTCCCCTCCTCCCCCCCCCCGGTCCACCCACGCCGTTGCTTTAACCCTACGGGAATAAGGAGAGTCGCAATGTAAGCAACACACAACACGTTGTGTGCACCCATGTTTTTTACATTAGCCAGACGATACTTGCCCCAGAGTATGAGAGAGCCGGCTGCCGGTGTGGAATGTCTATGGACCCCGGCTGTCCGTGTGTGTTTGCTGAAACTTGGATGTGTTCGCCTGCCTGCCTGCCTGCCTGCCTGCCTGCCTCTGCCTAGCTCTTAGTAACCTTCTGCATTGCCCTGATCCCCTGCGACCCTATTGCGCCAGACCAGCCACCGACACGCAGCCGCCTTTCCCTCATTTCCGCCGAGACTTTCCCGAACGACCCACCTCCTGGACGTCATGCTTCGTTGTACACTTTTCGGCTCGGACACTGAGACACGATGCACCCCGGTGCATCCTCCGACTTCGCCGAAGTCGAAACTCGTGTACTTCGTCCCCTCTGCTATCTTAACGAGACGGACTAGGAGTGAAGACTTTGGACAGACTCTTCTAAATGTGAACGTCGTTACTTCGTTTCAGGTCAAAGTATAATTTTGCCCGTTTGTAAGCAATAATTAGTCAGCGGATCTTTATGCAAAATAAAAATTGTCTGCATCCGTTGCAAGAAATAGGAACCACTTAAAATGTTTTTCCTCGTTTTACAATTCGAGCAGTTCGAAAATAATGATACCCTTCAATCCTTCGAATCTTTTTGCTCTTTCAAATTACAGCTACCCATTTTTGTCATAAATGCATAAAATCCGCAGTCTATTAACAATGAAGCATCGAAGTAACTGTGTCATTTCTTTCTCACGAAACTGCCAAGAAATAAGACTTGGTAGCCTAGTTCTGTTGGGAAGGTTGCATATTTAAATCCTTAAATTCGGCGCTTGCGCGTGCTGCTGAACAGGAATCAGCTGGCGAGGGATATCATGACAATTTTACTTCTCGTAAACGCTACAGGATACGCGAAGCTAGCCTAACGCCCTAATTCGTTTTTTTTTTTTCTAAGAAAAGAACCGATAATTGACCAAAATGTTATACGTCTTTTTTACTTATTTTTGCCAATAGAATCATGCTTGTACCGTCCGTCCTGAAACACCCTGCATAAACAAAGATTTAAAAAATATTGAAGTATAAAAAGAATTCTGAATAGCTCGAAACAATGAGAAATGAACCTGGAAGAGATTGAAGAATGTGTTGATCACATAGTGACTCCAGAATCGATCACACAGTGAAACCTGAAAAACCACCCTTGACACCTAAAATCCTCCTGTACCTCATTTCCCTAAATTGCTGCGGATCACACGGTTTTAATTTTAATTTTTCTATACAGAGCACCATGTTTAGCTCGGAATGCCATGGTTTTTGGAGCACCCGGTACAGGGACAATCGCATAGACACAGAGCGGACGTAGAGTGGCGATAGAGACGGAGATGAATGGGGTGAAGTGGAGGAGGTCGACGTTGATACGGCGAAGGAGGAAGCGGCGATGGGGACGCGAGGGGGTTGGAGAAGGGGTTAGGAAACGAGGCAGCCAGAGCCGGGGGTGGGTTGTAGAACAAGCAGTCGTTTGTCGTTGGACAGATAAACAACGTCGTTATTGTAAATGCATTGGATCAACATGCTGCGGGGCTTCATTGGCGGCTTTTCTTCGCGGGCACTAGAGCTGCGATAGAGAGAGAAGGAGCACACCGTTAGTTGTTTACGAGATCGATAGTCCGATCGTGCGGATCGATTCGATCCGTATCAGGTCCGTCTCTCCCCCGCGGGCGGAGCGAAACAATCGTTGTAACGTGTGCTCCGTTGTGTGCCAGCTCTCTCTACCTCTTTTCACTTTTCCGTTTCTCTCTCTTTCTCTTCTTTCTTTCGCCGAAGACCTCTCTGTCTTCCTCTTTGTCTTTTTCTCTGCGCCCCCAGTCGATGGATCCCGGAGAACGTACAGAGAATAACAAGGCGGATCACGTGACGGCCAGGTGGAAAATGCGTCGGGGATCAGGGCCGCCGTCGCTCCGACGTACAAAATATTTGTTCCAGTATCGTATACACTGCTCTCCGCACCCCCACACCTGGTTCTTCTGTTTTTCCATTACACCCACGAGGCAATGCGGGGTCCGCGAGAGAGTCGGAACGTCTGTAAATCATCGGAAACGAATCGAAAATACGCCCGGAGGATCGTTAACGGTTCGCGCGGTCTCCGCGCCGGGCGACGACGCGTGCATCGATCGAAGCCGTTCCGCGCATTTTGCAAACCGTTACACACACGCCGCGTCGCGTCGCGTCCCGTCGCGTTGCGTCGACGAGATCCGCGAGAGGCCAAGTCGCCGAAGGGGTGAATCTAGAACAAGCGGAGGGGTAAAAGCTGCACGCTGTGGACACACGCTCGCTGTATGTCCGGGGCTTCCACCTTACTCGGCAGGCACCGTAGACCGAAGAAACCGCTCGATATTTCTGTAATTGAAGGCTGCCTTCTGCGCCCCGGAATAATGGAGAAATTATTTGTCTCCGATCCACCGATGCTGTATTATTTCTGCCGATCGAAGCGTCGGCGGCAGTGCACGCTCGTATGTGGGTGACACTGTTCGGTACAAAGAAGGCTCGCGGCGATAATACCTTGTTACATGCACAGCTATAATGGTTAGCTACACTTGATACTGAAATGTCGCTTGTAATGGCTAATCCCGTTTCTTAACGTTCTGTTCATCCTAGATATGTATGTCGAGTGTGTGTGTGTGTGTGTGAAAATGACAGTGTGAAGATATGGTTTTTCGAATTTGTTCATTGAAACATTTGAGGATCTAGTATCACCAGATTCAGATATCATGACCGTCATTATTATAAAAGGTTAATTACCACGGGTTGAAATTACTTACGCTGAACAAGGTTGATAGCATCTTGGATGAATAATTGCAGGAGATGCAAGTGATTTCGTTGTTTGAACATTCGAAATCAATTTATTTGTAGAACAAATACGGTCTGTTTTCCAGAAAGAGGAGGCATTCTAGTTATATAAACCACGTGGTCAGAGCTGGAATTAATTCATGTTTCTTCGATTGCTAGAATATCTTACACCGTATTCCATAACCAAGGGGTTAATTTCCAAGAGTAGTTGAAGACTTATTACAATGAAAAAGAGGGCGATCTATCTCGGAACGGGTTATAATGAACCAGAATATTTTCTTTCATTGCCAGAAAATTCGAGATCATCTTTTACAATCTGCTTGTGAATTCTAAGGGCTGGTTTGTCGAGAAAGGGGGTGGTATATAATAATAGTTGTTGAAGCGAATCATAAAAGGAGCAGATGATCACGATTCACAATCAAGAGTTTGATTTGAAAGAGTAGGGGGAGTACAGTGTTTACTCGATGTATGTCCAAAACACGAGTCTAGCCAGGGGCATATATCGGCCAGTAGATATTATTCTTTGATCCACGCCGAACGCAGAAAAGGACAGCGAAATTCTAAAGGCCTCGGTTCATGTCCCCTCACGGGGTATAGCCCGCGGCAGTGGGGATAGTTCTGACTATGATCGGCTAGGAATATATAGAGTAAACACTGCATAATAAAAATTTGATTAGTATCAAGTGGTTTAAAAAGAATGGTGTACAATAATTGTTGAAGAAAATAATAATGAAAGAAGACGACAAAGTAGCACGCACAATGGACAGTACAAAGGTACTGAAATTCGGTTGCGAATCATTGCATCGTGATCAGAAGAGGGTAACAAAGATCGGTTGCCCGAGGATGTACAAGGTGATACAAATAAAAGTATGGGAGCAAGTCGATTCCTGCACGGTCGTTTTTCCGATTCATGGGGCACATTAGACGCTGCCATGACGGACTGTACGGTGACCATGAGAGACCCGACGCCCGCTGTTTGTTCCCCGCTTTATCTCGAACGTAAACACCGCTCGGAATATATAGAAGGTAGCGGCGCGAATGGAGGAAAGAAAGAGACAGACAGATAGGTGGACGCTCGTACCTGGCCGCGAAAGACAGAGAGCAAGAGAGAGAGAGAGAGAGAGAGAGAGAAAGAGAGAAAAGAGGGGGAAAGAGCGAGGAGAAACGGCGACAGCCTGGCCACGCAAAGACCCGGTCGGAGGAAAAAGGAAAAACGAAAATAGAAGGACGGACGGACGGACACTGGATAAACAAGGGGCAATAGAGATAAACAGAGAATATTGCGAGGAATATGCGCAAACACGAAACTCTCATTCTTCCTCACCCTCCCCCTTTTTCGCCAACACTCACCACTTCTCTCTCTCCCTCTCTCCCTCTCTCTCTTTCCAGGTCTCCCCTTTGTCCCTCTTTTTCGCGTGTCCCCCATTTCGCTTTCGTTTGTTCCGCGAAACGCGTGTTCTCTTTTCCCTGACCTTCGTCGCTCGTTTGGCGTCCACTTTTTCAAGCGTCCTCCCTCCGCCTCTTCCCTCTTTCGATTCGCACTTACCCGCTCCAACGCGGCCCTCCCGGCCCTCGGGCTTAATTTATGCCCCGAGATGTTTCGTTAAGAATTTTCTGTACGATTCCAGGCCTATCCGGACCTCGAGAATTAACTACTTAACGCGGGACCGTGTTGCTCCCGTTACGCGCGCCCGATCCAAATGGATTTATAAAGTACAGGCCGCGTGTGACCGCGAATAAAGTTGCTTCGCGATGGATCCAATCAAAAGCGAAGTATATTTCTGCGCGCACGCTGTACACTGGCCAGCTAGGCCCTCCGAGAACTCGTTACATTTTCTGAACCGATGAAGAAAACTCAATCGTTATGGGTCCAAACATACTTTAACACTTTTCATATCGAATATCTTAAATTGCACTTTTAACGCAATTTTCTGTCCTACCACTGTACTTATTTGCTCGTGCAACACAGATTGTATTGCTGGGAACATTTTACTGTCAGAAGGGAGAAATCGAGATCGATGGTGATTAATGTGGATCGATTTGTTCAGAATAACAAAATAATGAAATAAATTTTCTACTCTCAGAACTGGTTGTTCAATTGAAGAAGCTGGTTCACAGGTGAAAGGACAAGGGTCCACCAGCAAGATAAAGGCAAGCTACTCGTTGCTAAAGATTCTTAAAGCAGAGGGAACATTATTTCCCCGTCCGCGATATCTCGCGATGATTGATGTTTCGGGAGGTCTCTTCAATTAGCGAGCTCTCTCCTCCCGATTCTTCCGATTCGATTACGGGGGCATTCATTACGGCGATGAATTTAAAAAATATACAAACACCATTAGTCACCACCGCTCCTTTTCCCGGCGGAGAATAAATTTCCTCGCCGGTGTTAAGAACACCGATCTCATCCCCGGGTCTGCGAGAGCTGTTTCACCGTTCGACGTTAATGTTTCCGATATCCGGATGAAAAATCGCCGAGGGTTTCGAAAGTTGCGAACACTGCATATGGGCGCGGGTATGTGCGCGCGCGCGTGTGTGAAGGTGTCCGAAAAATTCGTGGCGTCCGGTCAGGTTCTCCGAGTGCCGATATGTAGGGGGTGAGACACGAAACGGAATGAATGCAGACGGGACAGGTAAGGTATTTGACGGTCTATGGTACCGGGGGCACGTCGAGGGCAGACTATATAATTTCCCTTGAGGGAGATCGGGATGGGCGATACCGGGTTTCGGAAGGGGTAGCGAAAACGTGAAGGGGGTTAGAGGCGGGGGTGGTGGATGGGTGGCCGAAGGGAGATCAGCGTGTTTTCCAGGTGGGGAGGTGTGCTGTGCTCATCCGCGAGCCCATCAACGCAACCATCCTCCGACAATCGATTATTATCTTTCCAATTTGCATAGCAACCGAGCTCTTGTTCAAATCTGCACCCCCTGTTTCGACCCCTTTGGCAACCCCTTGCAAATCCTACTTCGCCACGGCTCCTCGTCGTCCAGCTCGTTTCTGTTACGAGCCGGTCTTTTTTTTTCACGTGATCGCAGTCCCATCGTCTTGCGACACACTCGATTCGTTCTTGCAATCTGCAGATTGCGAACTCTGACCCAGCAGCAATTTCTTCATTGTTCGTGAACGTACAAAAAAGTCTGCAGAAGGAAACAATTGTATTTTGCGGAGAAAGGCGAATCCTGGGAACAGGGATCATCTGACAGTGGTATCTCTTGATTTCGTTTTGCAAAATTTCTTGCTGAAAATTTCACCAGTGTAAGGTGATTATTCGAAAACAATAAATCAGGAGTCGAAGCGAACACGGATCTCTGGTTTTTAAAAGGATCCCGTTCAACCGTAGAGTCCATCGTTTAGGTAAAAAGTAAAATTTATGTAGAAAACAATGTGCCACCCAGTAGACAGTGGAAAAATCCGCAAAGCTGAGACTGTTGCAGGGTTTTGTATAATTGATACGATTGGGCTAAATATTTCGGGAACAGTCTGCATTAAGGACACGACAAGGCGCAGGCCTGTGACCTTTCCTCGTCAAAGATTCACGACATCAGAACCGCTTCTAATAAGTTTCCCGTATTATGGGCAAGGTTAATTATTAACCGTATGTTAACCGTGCGGTGTTAACCGCATACATTCGAATCGCATACACGAAACAGGGAACTGTGGAAATAGTAATGTTCATTGTCACATTTCCCTTTTAACCAAGAAACGTTGCTCGAAGCTTGCTGCTATAGCACGAAAATAAAATTGATATAACATTAATAGAAACACCAGAATCTTTTAAAATAGCAATCTGAGCACACTCGATTCTACCTCCTATTTTGAATTTTGTTAATCACGTAAACAGGAAACGGGGTTGTTCACTAGTAATGTCTCTTTTAATCTATAAACACCGCTCCGTGTCAAAATTAATGGTTACAAAAGACATCCGAATTTTTTAAAACAGTGATCCGAGCATCGAAATTTTTTATTTTATTTCCAATTTTGTTCATTTGGGGGGGGGGGCGGTACAGCCAGAACTTTGCGGGGCACAGGCTGCACGGGCCGCCGGGAAGGTACAAAAAGGAGGAGAACGGTTAAAAAAGAGTCTTAAGCCCCCGCATAGCAAACTAGCTGACAACTTTGGCTTTCCGGGATCTTTTCTTTCAGCGCCCTTGAGGAATGGACGCGTCACGGTGGTGGGTGGCGACGAAGAAAAGAGGGTGAAACACCCCTCCTTTATAAAATCTTTGACGCGTCGCGCGACGGGCTACCGGCGTGGCAGTCATTAATAACTTTTAGGTGGCAGATTTTGCGCGTATTAATCCACCATATTATACCGCGAGCCTGCAGCCGTCCTCTGCCATTCCGTCCCCTTCCTGCTCTCTGCCCGACACCCCCTATATCCGTGAGGGCGACCGGATAGCTGAGTCGACGTCTCCTTAATGAAAAATCTGAATCCCGGAGTCCGCCTTTTCTTTCACCCACTATTCTCCACGGATTCTCGATCCGGTGCTAATGGTAATGACCGCCGCGGGATCGCGAAAAACTGTTAAATCTCGACCGTTTCTGCCGCCGCTCCATGAAACGATCAACCTGGACCAATCTCTGTCCAATTTCGACGAAAGTACAAAGACGACGAACATGTGCGAATTAATCGAATCCCCTCGATACAGGTTCCTACGTTCCAGGAATCAAACTCTGAGGATGCAGAGGATCGGAGCTTCTTAGTCAAACAGATATTGACAGAATTTAATCTAAGAGATATTAAGTGGATTCTAATAATATCAAGGAAACTACTCCATTCGGAGATCATATCGATTTTAATGAAGCAGAGTGAAATCTAGTTCTGCGCTTTTATAAAATAATCAGATCCCATGGTCTGCGAATAATCTTGGAAATCCAGGTCCAGGAGCTGGATAAGGTCCTGCGAGAACCTAACGTTGACCAAACGATTGATTTCAAATTTTGTGGGCTTTTACACTATCTCTATCGCGACATTTCCGTACCTATCTCCACTAGTTCATCCTGTATGTTTCCAGTCCACGGAATCGTTGCACAAACAATGAATTCTAAATATTATCCAATACCTTGACTAAGGACTCCCTGATCAGCCAAGCACCTGACATCATCCTCAACATCCTGTTAACAAGGACCATAATGTCTCCCCAGCGCAAACCTAATACAAGTATTTATAGCAGGTCGCCGGAAACAACTGGGACTTTTCTCATCCCACGAGCTGAAGGAGGCCCGTAATGCGTTCGCGTGGCAAATTAACGTACGTCTGAGGAATGAACCGACTCCATTCCGTCGGGTATTGCCATCTTCCACCCCTTCTCATGCGCGAGCGAAGGGAGACAGGTACACTCTTTCTCCCATCGCTAGGAGAAGGAGAGAGAGAGAGAGAGAGAGAAGAGTATCGTGGAAGCAGCGTCAACGGTAGACTGAGCAAATTTCGTGTACAATTAGAAGGCTTTTGTAGAAGCTAAACTGCTAATAGCCGGCGAGAAGGGGGTCGTCTCTGCTACCCTCAGTCAGGCCGCGTCTCGCCGGCGTGCACCTCATTTCGCGTGACAGTCGTCCTCTCCTCGTATCCGGGGCCGACTTCTTCTCTTTCTCGCGCCCCTCGTTTCTCAACCCTTCCACCACGAGGAAGTCCACCCTCCGCACCCTTCCACCCTCTACACCCCTTCGGCACAGCCGCCAATTTCTCCTGAAGCTCCTACGAGGTTGCTCCGGCTAGATCGAGGTGCGAGAATTCGCCCCGGAGCCTCTCTCCTGTCGCGAGACTTATTGTAGATTATAAACTAGGATTGTTTTCATTAAACCCGGCCGTTCCCGCGTTCCACCACCACCTTCGCCCAACGTGTGCACCTCATTGGGTGTCTGAGGAGTCGGAACACTGCTCCTTCCTGTACATACGACCCTGTAATCATCCCCGAACGCGTATTTTTTGCGTTACGGGCTATGACGCCGCGCTGGAATCTTCTCCTCGGCGAAATTAACAGCGACCAGAGTGCTGAAAGCGACTAGATGTTACTCGCGAAAACGAGAACAGCGAATTCATTTGGATTTCACTCGGCTTTTAATATTGGAACGTTCTGAATTGCTGTTTCGACACGTGAAAAATAAAGGGGGTAGTTTTACTCGAAATGAGTTTACGTTAGTCGAAATAGCTTCTGCCGCGTTCTATATAATTTCCCCACCAGATCATTCGTCTTAGAAAATTAGGATTTTTAGAATTGTTCCACAGTGAATTCTCGATATATGTCAACAACACGGGTCTTACCGGCGACAGGTATCGTCCAGGAGACATACCCCGAGCCGTGTTATGTTTACACTCCTCGGCGTCCGAGACCTCCAGAGCTTCACGGGGTATACCCCGCGGTATTGGGGATATTTCCGCGACGTTTATCATCGAAGCCTTGGCGACGTATATAGAGAAATCACTGTACATTAGGAAATTGTATCTCCCGCATAACTTGCAAGACATTTCGATATTATCACGTATGGTTTCGATTCTTGGCTTTGCTACCAGTATGGATCTCAGAATTGGCTTTCTCGGCTCTTCGCAGTGAAAGAAAAAGTCGGACATTTATATTAGGTGTCCGGATGGAAGATACGGGAGTTTAAACTGTAATTGGAGTTTTCTATCTCAGTACGGAGGCTCTGCCGATAGAGACGCGAGTACGTAGCTTGATACAGCGAGACGATAATGGAGGAACGCGGACAGAGAGGACGCAGCCGAGTGAGCCAAGCTGGGGAAGGCGTGACGATAACTGGGCTAATGTGCAATAATGAACACGGTTGCTTATCAAATGGCCCTGACGGGCCTCTTCCTGCTGCTTCCTTAACTCACGCCGGTGTCTTTCATGAACCGCGAAACGGGCTCGTAACAACGGCTAATGGCAGACTCGGCCGGCTGATTATTTCACGTTCCATTTCGCCGTGTTGTAGATTCACTAGAGACTTTAGGCGGGGAGTTAGAGACTTCGCGAGTGGAGATGGAGATTAGGGAGATTCGTTGGGGATCGGTGTAAATAAACGGTCAGCGCCGGTGTTTCGGAGCGGTTTGGACCAGATTCAGGATCGACACAATCGAGGGTGAAATCGAAGGAAATTAATTTGTAGGCTTGGATTGGGGTCAGAAATTTTATGCAAGTATTGATTCACACTTAAGATGATTTCACAATTGAATTTAATGCAAAAACTTTTATGGCGTGAAAAATGTCTCGGTCAGAGCACTTGTGTCTTCAGTTAATTATTAACACTAAACCCACCGCGGTCGAAACGACCGGTCTTTTATTTTTAAATTATTGAAACTATAAAAATTCATTTATGGAAAATGGTAGAATAAACTTCTTGGTCTAAGAATTTATTATATTGAAAATTACGGACAATCTCAATAAACCTAGGGTTGCCATTTTTATAAAGGAATATTTACCAAATACTGTTAACGCTTGGCAGGTTTAGAATTAAATGTGAATAATGTTGCTGAAGGGAATAAAACAGGTGGGGACGTTTCTAAATATTTCCATTGATGTCTAAGAAAATGTATAATGATTGAACAGTATCTTACAATTGCTGATTTTGGTGTCTTTTCCTTGCGTGAAGACACTTTGATCAAAAAGGATAAAGGATCCTTCCTGCGCTACTTACAGTGTGGAGAAACACGTTCCTTAAGATATGAATCTCATATTCAAACAAGAACAAATGTGTTCATTTAAGAATTCAGTTTCTAGAAACACACGAAATTATTTGTTCGTCTAGAATCAGAAATGAATTTTCGTGATAGCATATCCAGCGAACAAAACTTGGTTAAGAACTACAAACGAACTTTTCAATTTTTCTTCCATTAAACATATCACTTTGATTCGTGGAGTTTTGCCGCCTGGTTGTTACATCTATAGTTATAGTGTGAATCGATAGTTTCTGAACGATGATGGGTGGCAGCATTTCCTGCACCGCCAATTAGCACAGAATTTCTTCGACTTCATGTTGGAGGTTTCAAAAAAAAAAAAGAAAAACGTTTGAACCGTTTCCAACGGTGGACTAACAATCGCGGTGCTGCTTCTAAATTATTGTTGGATGTTCCCCCTAATTGCTCTGCGAAAATAAATAGCCTGGTCTGTGGCGGCGATACTCGTCGAACGAAATACGTTGGTTATTGGTTCCCTGTGTACGCGTCTCATGTAAGATCCGCACCGAGTCAGCGCATGTAAGGGTACGTGTGCACGTCTCGCGCGCTCTCTCTCTCGCTCTCCCTCTCTCCGTACGTACATGCACATGCACTATGCATATGGAGAGTTCCTCGTGCTAAGAATAGGTAACATACAGACGGTCAGATATAGCTAGGACTTTGTGCCTATAAGCGAGCAGGTCATTGGCATTAGGGGTTGGGAAGGGTGTGCATTTGCACGATGTGTGTACTCGTACACGATTTAGTTCTCCGTGGCCGGTCGCTTTCCGATACTGGTCGCCCGCGTATCGGCCGCGTTTTGTGTTCCCAATTGGAGTGGAGTCACGGCGCCAGATAGGGAGCGGATAAAAATGGAAAAAAGAACCAGTATCCCTGTGTGTACGTGTGTCCTGTAAACGTGTGCACGTTGCGCCAGGGAGAACGAGAAAGAGAGAGTGAGAGAGAGAGAGTAAGAGTCAGGGAAACACGCTCGCGAGAGAGGGAAACAGATAGCTAGACGAGTTTCGACGGCAGCGAAAGTTCCCAGATGATTGGTCGTGGGAAATATCGCGGTTAGGAGGCGACTGATAAAGTGGATCGATGATTCGATCCGGAACCACGAATATTTCCTTGCTGGTGCGCGAATTTTACGCCGGTATAAATAGACCGAAGTTTCGCGGGAACCTGAATGGCCACGGTTTACGATTAGAGTGAACGAATCGGGAATCCGGAAGCGGTGCTCTAAACGACGCTTAATCCTCAGACCCGATCGATGCGGACTGCCAAGTCAAACAGCCCTACTCATTACTTACTTGAAATTCAATCGCTAGAAAAAAAAAAACCCTCGTCATGTTATTCCACACTTTCAGCACCTTCGCTTTCGCGCGCAATTTTAATCTGTACACATTTCTTAATCGGTGTTCGACATTCCTGGGGGCTTCGGGAATTTTTTCACACTCAACTGGAGGATCTACGAGACTGCACAGATCTTTTAAACCGATGAAAACTTGGTTATTGTTTTTCAAATGCAACAGTTCTCAACCCTCACTTAGCCACGTCGGACACTGGTCTATTTTATTCCTATAAACGACCGTTAATTATTCTTATCGGTTACTTGGTATGTTGCACCTTACAGTATACATTCAGAACGAACAAATTGATATTCAGTGCCACTAATTTTTTTTTTTTTTTTTTTTTTTGATCGGTGTGAGTCTCAGCGTGTACCGAATACGTTACAGGGAACGTGTCAATCCTTACGGAGATATTTGTGTGTTTAATTCAAACGGCGCTAATCGTTGCAACATTTTAGTCGGCTTTGTAAATTTGCTTCCAAGTTCCTGAGAAAATGCTGAAACTTCTCGAAGAAAAACATTCGAGTCAGAGCCTACATCAGCATTTAATGGATAAACTTAGCACCGTGTACAATCGTTGAGAGACGTCTTCTGCAACCGGCGAGAGCTATGTTTATTCAACAGGCTGGAACTTATTATTTACTATTGCGCAGCGAGCACTATTTTTCCTGCAATAAGAATAACAAAGGCGCCGCTAACAAGACGAGCAAAGCAAACACGTCCAGTGGCGGAGGCCTTCGGGAACGATTGGAGTGTCGTGGACAGAGGAACGGTGACAAACAAGTCGGCCTGTATTCCTTCTCGAGATGCGGTGTAAAGCAACAGTCGAACGGAGAGCCGGTTGATACGAGTTTACGATATCAGGCATGTCGAGTTTCGCGATCGATAGACGACCCGTTCATACCGCTGGAATTAGAATGGTTTAGACGGCGGATGTGAACCTTTGCTGCTAACCGGACGAATCGACCGATATTTTATCTCGTTCCTTTTTGGCGGAACGACGCGCCATTGGGGGGTAGGGCGAATTTGTTACTGGAGCGATTCCGGCGATTTTAATTGTTTGATTATTAACGCCCGCGATCGGTAATATAAAGCGCGGCAATGCCAGTAAATTATCAAAAATTGCCGTTGCGGACGCGGCACGGAACGGGGGTAGGGCACCGCAACGGTACGAATCGCCGGATATAAATTCTCACGCAATTTTGATACGGCCGAGATGAATATTTCACGGGGCCCAGGGCGGGGGGCGGGTGCGCGCTGCAGAATCATCGATGATAATCAAAATTTTAAAAGGCGCAAATTAATTGATTGTAACGCGGCCGCGTCAAAGGTTAATGCTGTGCGGACGTTGCGCGCGTGTCGGCCGGCACACGCTCGGACGCGAGCAACGCACGGAATTCATCGTTATTGGCGCGCAGGTATGTCGAATATACCGTATCGCAGATTAAATACACCGGGACGCGGCCGTGGACCGCGACGGATATATTATTTTCATTCATTCGGAAGAATGCCTAGCCAACGATCGCGTTACATCATTAAAAATGAACGCGATTCCTTTGATCTGCGTACACCTGCCGCGTTCTTAAAACGACCACGTGCACGCGACGTCACTCGTGCTTTACCGCGCGCGCGACCGTCGCATTGTTATCGAGCCTTTTGCACGAACCTTCATTTCGGGGACACATCGACGCTGGAAATTCGGCGCGTGAAACGCTCGCATGAGGAGATTATTTACTTTGTGATTCAGGAACGATCTTCGAGAGAATTTTAATGAATACGGGACGAAAGGATATTGTTTTTCGTACCTCCTGTGGGCTCAGATAAAATTTTTGTGCCTGTGACTCTGTAAAAAGTGTTCCTATGTATTTAGCTGGAATGATTCTGCAGTAGAAGCGACATGTAATGACCAGACACGGGTCAAGCCCCGACGAATAACACGAGTAAGAAAATGTAAAGTCGGTAAGTAACGATCAAACCACGGTCCCAAAATTGAAAGGACGATAAGAATTCGCTTAAATTCGCTTCTTTTGGGCGTGTACTGCCTGCCAGATGTGTTGTGGATCTGTAAGGAGCAAATCTTCGATTCCCGAGCAGTTCGCGCGCAACGCGTCGTCACCGAGGCGCCTCTCACAAGATGATCAGATCCTTTATCAGAGATCTGGGCATCGGCCGGCGCGTTACGCGGCCCATAAACGCTTAAGAATACTGCGAATGGACCGATCCACGGAGCATATTCTCAGTTTTCGCGACGGCACGGTAGTTGTCTGGCTAATTGCGCCACTTGTCATTGCACGGAGATTTTATCTGGCCTGTAAAGTCGCGAGGATACGGCCGGCGCGAGTTCTCGGCCGTGGAATCGAGCGCACATAATAACAGTAAAACGGGTGTATCTTGTCACCGATCGCCGATGCTGAGGTACGCGTCTCCTCAGACGCGTGGGCGGTCACCTTCACCTAAGTGCAAAACCCGTAGATACCGGCGCTGAAAGGAAGAGGCTCCCTCCTCGGTGCTATAGGGAAGGTGCGAGGGCATAAAATACCCGTGGGCCGGCAAGGCGTTATCGAAACACGCAATGCCACGGATTACGAGGAAATATAGTGTGCACGGCTCAGATACACGCTCGTACATCCGAGCCCGGCTGAGCCGGTCGCTATACCTCGGGCCGCGCCGAGGATGCCCGCAAATTGCTACCGCGAAATCTGGATAAAACCGAGAGGAGCTGCCAGCCGCGAAAGAAGGGACTTCGATCGAAGCGGCGAGGAAATGTGCGCACCGGAAATGGAGTGCAGTACCTTCCAAAGGATTCGGATAATGGAGGGTCAATCCTTGGACAGCGACGTGCAGGATCTACCCGTTAAGTTTTGTCACCATTTTTAGGCATTCTTTCGAAGGTCACCTTGACTTTTTTAAATGGCACAACATGTCTTGGACATCATAGAATTGTCGCTGACGTTCAGACGAATTCAAAAATGGTGACAAAACTTAACGGGTAGACCCTGTGTTTGCATGAGTTTGTGAACATATCAGGATCAGTGCGTCGATTTTTAAGTAAACACAAGTAAAGAGTATCCTTTATAATTTATAACCCACACGTTTGCATGCTCAATGAATGAAAGTGACTGTTCGGTTGGTAGGGCTGTCAATAGGGCTCTCGCCGGACTAATTAGCTGCTGGACATGTACATACGTAAAAGCCTGAAATACTATACAGCTCGCAGATCAATCTGAAACCTCACTGGCTAGCACACCACCCAGAACCTGTGCTTGTTAACACTCTCGCGATTAGTTTATTTGGACGAAATTAGTGAATGAAGCCGGCTGGTTAATCGTCAACCGACATCGGGACGATGCGGCTTGAAATATTTAACGCGTCAATAATTCAACGACAGTCTGTTCTGGTTTATTGTGCATGCATGGGCGTGCGAGGGAGACAACGTTTCGAGGACAGAGCCAGCCAGAGGCATCTCTCCATTTCTTTAGAGTTGCATCCACTCATCAACACTAGATTTACGGATCACTAAAACCGACTATTTCGCATTACTTTATAAAAATAACAAGAACGTGCTACCCACATTTTTAAAGTAATATATACCAAAACAAATCTTTAGAATCCTTAGAATCTTAATAATTTTAAATGAAAAATATTAGCACCCGTCATTTTGACGGTTCCCGTAAACCTAGTGTTAAGCAGACACTCTAATTTTATTTCACCTGAAACCAATAAGTTGTCGAGCATTTTTTTTTTTTTGTGGGTAGTTACGGACAAATGTTGGATGTTAAGATTGCTTGATTAATTGTACACTTAACATATTAAGCTTCATATCAAAGAGAACATCACCACTGCCACAGGTCTACAGAGCATCAAATGTGACTATTTTACATTGCCTTATAAAAATAATTAGAATATTCACTCGAAGAAACAATTTTGTTGAATAATTCCCACAACTTCCTATAAGTAATTGTAAATTAAATATAATAGAACTCGTCGTTTGACGGGTCCCGAACGTAGTGTAAATAAAAATTGCTGTGAAGGACAAGCTTTCCAGCAGGAGTAGAGAAATACAGAAAGAGGTGAACAATGTCTCCGAGGATTTTAGGCTAAGAGAGTTCGGGGACCGGAGTTTTCTGCGGTGTGGTCAGAGCTTAAGAATCCGGTTCGATCGCTCCAATACGACAAGCTGCGAATTCGCGCGAGCCCTGGCCGAGCGTGAAAGTCCGCGACGCACGCGTTACATCGATAACCAGCGTTCTCTCCTCCCTTTCTCATTCTCATTGCGACTCTCTCTTTCTCTTGGTTGCCGTAGTCGCTGGGGGATGCGGATAGGGCGAGCCCACATCGGCAACGACGGCCTCGCGGGACACGCGATCCTTGCCCGTGTATTGGCCATTGTTTATTCGTACTTGCATGCGCACTTACGTGAAATGCAAACGGACGCTCGCGTAACGCGAGCCGTATTTTCTAGCGTGTTGCGCGGCTAATATCTGACGGCGGGTGGCACGCACGTCGCACAGCCCGCAACGGGGGTGGAAAAGTAGCCGGGCCGGCCAGTGTTCAGCCCGATAACGCCGTTTAAACGAAACTCATTCGTACCGGCGGCGCGGCGCGGTCTTTACTCGACGCGTGCGTCCCGTCATTACGCGTTGATACATGATTAATCGCGCCCTTTGCGACCGGCCACGCTTTAACACGTCCGCCGACGCGCTGACCGACCCTGATCACCTCGGTTTTTGATTCCGAGCGATCCCGCCTCGATACCGACCACCCTAATGCAATCATTCCCCCCTTGTAACGCCAAGCTTTTCCTTGGAATCCATCTAACCAGGGGAAATCTCAAAATTCCCGGCTTTAAATTTTAAATTTCCTTGAAGAGCATAGAAGCACGAGAAGCTGTGTCCCTGCATTCTGTGATCGGAATAAAGATTTTCCCCTTAACGAGGCATCAACGCTAATCCCATTTATTCGATCAGCAAGCACCCAGATTGATAGCAGATGAAGCCGTATTTATTAATTTATTGTAACAGGAAGACCGAACGATAAAGTCGTCCCATATCCGCCCACGGAACTATAAATTCTCGCGACCGTCACTCGCAGTCCAATCGGGTCGTCTGGAAGCCAGATCGCAGCTTAGAGCAGGCTCGTAAAAACCACTTATGAATTTAAAGACGACCTGCGTTACGAACTGGCCTAAGTGTTCCGCAGGGTAGAGCGTTCGTTCGACCGCGCGGCCTTAACCGAGAGAAATAGCCGTGCGTTCGATCTTGCGCATGCCTTAACCGGTCGCCGGTTATCGCGGACTCGCGGCGATACATTGGTAATCACCTTGTTCACACCGAGGGAATTAATATCGGTTATCTCGCGGCGATTGCCTCTCGCCGTTTCGAAGGTGTAATTGCCCGTTAATTGAATTTTAATTGCGCGATAACGAAAGGAGATTTTTCCGGGAAAAAACGGGGCTGGCCGCGAAATCTACCAGCTGGGGTGAGAAAAATTGAAACGATATTGAAATTTTACGGTATCTGCTCGACAGGGTTCGTGGGGGTTGACGCGGAAATTTTCCAGGTCGAGATGCCGGGCGAAGTTTACCGGGGGTTGGTTTCTCTGGTCTGTCGAACACGAAACAAGAGCCCAACGTCCCCCCCCCCCCTCCCTACCTCGAGCAAAGGAGACATCGCCTTCCTCCTCGAACATCACAATGCGATAGGAAGCGAAGAGTTTCGAGACGTTTCGCAGTTAGTTGCCCTCAGGAGATGAAGGCGTAAGTAGGTAAGAAAGTTATTTCCCGACCGGACACGCTTAACCCTTCCCCGGGGCTGTTCTCCCCCTTGGTACAAGGTCTTTGCTAGCTCCAACACCGTGACAACCCCGTCAGTACGACGACACCCTCCTTACTGTCACACCTCCGTCACGGCTCGTCGTCTCGCATCGTGCATCGTGTTATACTTCCTCTGACACGCTGGTATTTTATCCAGGCTGACTCATTCCGACGTCCTGTCGCGCCTCCGAGAGGTGTATCATTTTTCTTTCACTTCGTGTCAACCCCTAATCATCGCAATTACGGATGTCCTAATCCTTTCATTGACGATGGACGAGCGCTAGAAGATGGACGGCTCGATTCGTTGAATTGCAATCTTCGTGTCATTTCGGACTGTGACGCAAAGTCGTGTCGTTATTAATACTTTAGTTGAGGTGTTCAGTTTACTGGCACGTGGGTTTCAACTTTCCTAAACAGATGCTGGATCTTTATGCGTTTATGAATTTTTTAACAAATTTTTACAGTTGGGAATTGAATTTTTCTTAATCCCAAATTTCAATGATAACTCACGATCACTAGACTGTTGATATAATAATAACAGTCCAATATAAATTTGTAAAGACAGTAGATAAATTGAATTGTTATTTTCCTAAAATTATTAAAAGGGTAAATACATTTAACTTTTAATAATTCTAAATTTCAATGATAAGTCACGATCACTAGACTGTTGATATAATAATAACAGTCCAATATAAATTTGTAAAGACAGTAGATAAATTGAATTGTTATTTTCCTAAAATTATTAAAAGGGAAAATACATTTAACTTTTAATAATTCTAAATTTCAATGATAACTCACGATCACTAGACTGTTGATATAATAATAACAGTCCAATATAAAATTGTAAAGACTGTAGATAAATTGAATTGTTATTTTCCTAAAATTCTTGAAAGAGAAAATACATTTAACTTTTAATAATTCTAAATTTCAGTGATAACTCACGATCACTAGACTGTTGATATAATAATAACAGTCCAATATAAAATTGTAAAGACAGTAGATAAATTGAAGTGTTATTTTCCTAAAATTCTTGAAAGAGAAAATACATTTAACTTTTGATAATTCTAAATTTCAATGATAACTCACAATCACTAGACTGTTGACATAATAATAACAGTCCAATATAAAATTGTAAAGACAGTAGATAAATTGAAGTGTTATTTTCCTAAAATTCTTGAAAGAGAAAATACATTTCAACTTCTGTTTCTCAGAATTGACTTGGACAATTTTTGCATAGAGATCCGCGGTCTAACAATCGCTACGAGAGATACGTAAAATTCGTATTGAATTGAAATCGTCATAGTGGAAGACACGCGAAACAGAAATCATAAAATCAGTCAAAATCAAAGACGTCTTCAGGGCTGCAATGAAACAAAGCTGTAGTAGTAAATTGAACGAGGACTCGTGCAAGAGTAAATACATCTCTTAAATAAAGAAAAATTGCACGAACTATTTATACGTGCATACATAAACATTACAGTTTCCGGAGCACGGTGCTACAAATTCTGCAGACTCCGAGGAAACCTCTCCGGCTCGTTTCTTGATTCGTCACAGGCGATTATGAATCATTCTTTGCCATTTATCAGATCGATAGGATCGACAGTCTGTTCCGAACTTATTCGAAGCTATTCACGATTAGCATTAATTCCCCATACATTCTCGATCCTTCTGAATAATTGCAATTATTCCGTCATTCCGGTCGGGGAACGACTGGCGCGGCATTTATTATTAACAGAGCCGATGGTGGATATCTGGCGACGCGGTAGCGTAAGAGAGCAACTATGTTGCCCCCGGCCGCGCTCTATCTACCTTGTCGCCGTTCGCTTGTCGCGGCGGGCATGGCACGGCGCGCGGCAGTGCAATGCACTTCTTCCCAAAGATAACGGATCGTGCGACGGGCTCATTGTTCTCGTAAGTATCGTCAACGTCACAAATCGTCATCGTTACACCACGGTAAACTACCGCATCCGAGTGTCATTTACTATTGAAGGCAAGCCAGCGGGTACACGCTAAACTTAGCATTCGCCGACATGGCACGGCAGCAACGGCGGACCATCGGGCACGTCCATACAAAGGAAACGAGCGGTTTGCGCGCGCGGCCCGCGTTTTATACACCCCCTCCGGGAAACTATAACGCTGACGTGTGTACTAAAAATAATAAATCAGGAACGATCACCGGCGGAGCTATAGTGTTGACCGTCGCGCACCGGTACGCAGTAATTGCTGCATTTTCTTTTCTATTCTGGTCGTCGCGCTGCACTCGCAACATCGTTCGATCATTTTTATAAATATTCAAGCGAATCACCTCCGATATGCAGATCTCTCTATCTCGGGTTTCTCTGATTCCTTTTTTTTTTCTCCAGTATAATCACGCAGACTGTTGTTTTTTTCGGTTTGTCGCAAAGTCCGTCCGTCGACCGTAGAACTTCTTCGTGCGACCGTAGTCGCGCCGAAGAAAAGATCGTAGGAGCGGGCAACAGCCAGCCAAGCTCATCGATAACGCGCCGGTCGCGCACCGCTGATGTTGGACCGTGTACTGCCATAAGCAAACAACGCTCGTGACCAATGTCCAATCGCCGAACAACCACTCCCGTCAGCCGTGCCTACCACTATGATGTTCGTAAACTAACAACGCAACAACGAACGCCGAGCGTCGAAGGAATGGTCTATGATGCTGACTGTCTTGGCCTAACCGCCGATCCGCATTCGATGGCGTAATTTATCTTCGATATCTACACGCGAGCCCCTACCTCGCCGAGAGAGATTTATCATCTTGGTGTCTTGTTCTGACCGTGCATTATAATTTTTCAGGTCTGGTCACTTTGAATCTGACCTCAATTATTGTCTAACTGTGTAGGAATATAGCGTGGAAGGGTCTCATGCTGAATGATATTTTCAACAGGACAAGGCTTGGCATGTTTGTCGCTGTTCCTTTAATTGATTGTTAGCGAATGATAAATGTAGTATTTACGCGTTTATTATGAAGCATTTATTATTGAAAATATTGTCGGCAAGCTCGTCAGTTTTGCGCTCAGTCTCGTCGAAGAAAGTGTATCGGGCTCCAAAGATGCTTCCTCTCAAATTTAGAGGATACAGATCGCAGGCATGCATTTCTAAAAGGAATATTCCAAGCTGCTGGCAGCGTCCTTATAGTCATTCGGATCGTTCCGCCAGGATCCAGACATGGTCACGAAATCATGAATAATAATTGTTGCGGAAATTTCAACAAAATTGTGTTTGCATCAGGCCAGAGGTTTGCGAATCTCGGTCGCAGAAACTCTTGCAGACAGTTGGCCCGTGACCCAGCCGGTATCGGTTCCTCCCAGAATTCACCCCTAGCGAGGGTGCGGAAGCACGTGCGCGTCCTTATCACGTTGCTGCGAGGAGAAATGAAAAAAAAGGAAGAAGAAGACGCGGAGGAGCAGCGTGGAAGAAAGGAAGAAAGAAGAAGAAGAGTCTCGCGCGAACGGTGTGGCTCGCGAGAAGAACGTGATGTTCGGCAACGCGTAGCAAAGAGAGAGAGAGAGAGAGAGGGAGAGAAGGGAGGGCTGCACGACGGCGCTTTACAAGAGAGAAAGGAAATGCTCGCGAGAGAGGCTGGAAGAAAGGAGAGTGCAAGAGCAGTGAAGAGGGGGGACCGTGGAGTTTAAAGGCTAAACGGCCGGGATGTGCGCCATGCATAACAATTAGCCTGGGAAAATCATGAAAATGTTGCGGACCTCTTTTAACTTCGTGCCACTGGCCCTCCAGTCCCTTTGCCATTGCCTGAGAAACCCACCCCCACCGCGTTCAACCCCCGACGGAAGCACGCCGAGATAACGGAGAGTTACACGCCCTTCCTTTAACCCTTTCCTTGAGGTTCACGCTTGGAAGACCTGTTCAGAGGTTCTCAAACACCCATGGAAGAGACTACCAGCTCTTCCTCACCCGAAACGTTTATTAATAATAATATTTCACCAGGATATTCTGCAGGATCAAAATTAACCTTCGTAGTACAGGATTTTTTAAAAAGATAATTGGAGCCGAAGAGTCGTAGCACAATTAAAAAAACAGAAACTGTATCCTGGAAGTATACTTCTGTTTATTTAAAAAGAAGTTTTCTTTCACAGAAGACAATTATAATCTCCAAAATGTAGTGCGTGATTAATTTTTGTGGGTGCACAGAAATTGGAGGAGGTCCAAAAAATGTATTAAATTGAACAGTAAAGAAGGAATAAAATTTTGTGGAAAATAACTATTATTATCCAGGGACACTAAAGCAAATGAACACTGTGTCACTGAGACGCCTCCCTCGCTATAAGCTCGCTACCAGTCCCAATCCGTGCGACTGTAAAGATTGTGTTAGATTGATATTTTTTTGAGGATATCGAGGTCCAATGAAAGTTGGCGTATCCCAAGGCGTGATTGAGGATTCGGAAGGCTTAGTCCCTCAGGACAGTAGTTGTGCACGAGCGACGTAAACCGGAAATAAACGTCCCGAGGAAGGTAGCGAGAGGTAGGGTTGATATCGTGTCATCTGAAGGAACGGGAACCATCAGGGATGCACGCACGTACGGCCGTATTAGAAGTGGAATAATATATGGGATTCCTTCCAGGCAAGGTGCTCCTTAACGTGATTTACGTAATCTTACAATACGGCGTGCCGGGTTAGATCGGCCACGTATTATATATTACTCGATCCCGAGGAACACCGTTCGAGCGTACAACGCCTTTCAATGGATCTTGTGACTCCTGATTGTATCGTAATCGCGTGTCATTAACCCTCACAAGTTCCACGAAACGAATATTTGCCCATTTTCATTTGCTAAATCCTGCGAAATGCTCCACATCTTAAAGTATAATCAAAAAATGACACTATTCGAAGAATCAGTTTCAAAGATTTCATTAAATCAGGCTTCTGAGAAAACTGGAGTTCCTTTCTCACGTATAATGGTTACAAACTTTTGTCTTAGGTCAGAAGTCCGATTTCGTATTAAAATACAACAAGGAAAATCAGGTGTGAACTTTTGCACTGAATTAATCGCATATTTCAACATAAAAATTACAATGGAAAACAAAACGATGCATGAGACTTAAGATACATCAGACTGTTTCAGAAAGCCTTGGCATCGAAAACTTTGAGGCTTTGAAGTTGAATATAATTCTGCGACATCAATATTGCCACCAAAAGTTTATCTATAACATCCTGTGAAACTAGCGGAATTTTTTAATGTCTCAATTCCGAAAAATTTGTGTACAATTTTCCCAGACTGCAATCGGAAAGAAATCGGATTTCTGGGATCGCGAAAGATGAAAAATTAATTACGGACAAGAAGCCGCGATCTAAATGGAAGAGTAACGACGGGTGAATTATTATCGTTCGGTTGAAAATTAATTTTAGCAGAGAATGCGCGCAACGAAGCTCGCGCTGACGCTGCGTGAGAAGAAAGTCGATCGATAGTTAAGTTATTTGAATTTCGTACGTAAATGAGGTCTGGAATAATTCCCACGTCCTCAATCCCTCGTAATATCGTTGCGATTCCAGCGAAATATTCGTGGACACAGTATATCTCGCTAGAGAAAAAAGGATCAAGAAATTATCGAAGACTGTCCTCGATCGTGATGATGAGCGAAGCGAGCATGATTCGTGGGGAATGCTTGAACGCGGACAGGCCGTATCTACGAACACCCACTTGATTCCGTGGTCTAAACAGGAAATCCTCGTTTCAGGTAATTGCATGACTCGGTTAAATCTGCGAACGACTGAAGCCCGTTCAATTAATCAATTATAGCGAAGACAGCCTCCACTGTCACGGAGCGTTCGCTCCCGTGGAAACCGCGTTTAATGGAGCAACAAAGCGTGAAAAATATTTCAAGAAAAATCCGAGAGAACTCTTGAAATTTTTCTTCGAAACGTTCCACGAACTGCTACGAAATTATTCTTCGGTCCTTGATAGTCAACTGCATAGGAATTATCCATTTCAAAGATCGACACGTGTGCACCGTTCACGATCACCGTCGGAAATAATTATTATAATATGTAATTATACTTTCTTTCTACTGTAATATGACCTAACAGTTTGTTTACTGCCGTCGATAGAGCGAACGAATAAATTTGAATGGGCAAGTAATCAACTCCAGAGAAATGTGTGTACACGTGTATTGACATACGTATGCTCGAAAAGTAACGTGACACACATACTGCGGTAATAAACGCGCGTCCGAATGTTGGTAAAACATTTTCAGTATGTGACTTGTCGGTTCAGAAAAAAAAACACGTTGAAAAAGTCCACGTGTGCAATTTCAATTTGCATCTGATATGTAAAACCGACGTCACAGTTGCTGTCTTACTTGAGATCAGATAACGCGGTGATTAAACCTGTTCACCTAATTTTGAGGCATCCTGTAGACCCTGTTCCGCTAATCTAACTGTACTGTCATTTATTTCTGTACCAATTAGTGATCCAACGGAATTAGGAACCTAAATCTCTTTAACAACGTTGGTAAACATTTTCCAAACACAGTTGTCCCTTTCCACACGCGCAATAGTTATTCCATGTTTAAATACTGTATATTCATTTTACTATTTCATACACTATACTATATGTAAAGAAATTAAGTACATTCCTTTAAATTGAATTTGCCGCGATACACGTAGATTTGCGAACGTTGGTAGTGAGAAACAAAAGGCTTACGGCGTACGGCAATTCAGAGTAATAAAACGGTTTCACGAAATTTATACAAGGGAATTGATATCAAGGAGAGAATAAACTTTAATGTCGTTTCTTTTGTTACAGGTAGGATAAGTTAATGTAATTATAGACTAATGTAACCTTAAGTAGATGAAAGATAAATTAATCTTTTGTTACAGAAACTCAGTATCGTTTATTTGACTGTGTCAACCCCTTTTAAAGAGAAAATATAACCTTAAACATTGTATATATACATTATATTGATATATATACAGGGTGAGTCACCTAACGTTTGCACCTCAAATATCTTTGTTGTTTCTAAAGATACGTAAAATATGGTAAGGACAAAGTTTAATGGTACAATGGGGCTGACACGATGCCATAACAAAATTTTGTTTTTATGTCATTTTTTTAGAGATATCAAGGTCACCTTGACTTTTTTATATGGTACCACCCTTTTTTAAACACCTACAATGATAGTCCCTTTCATTAGGAATTCAGTGACTATATTATTCCAAGGTCATTCAAGGTCAAGGACAGCATATATATATACATTCACTGTACGGTTCTACTCTCGTTCATAAAGTGAAATAAAATGATTACAGTACAGTAGACGATCAAGTAGCAAAGATTACAGAGACTAAACATTTTTTCCTCGAGTCTAGATCATCTTGATCCCTCCATTGATCGATTGCTTGACCTCTGGGACAAGCGAAACCCCCATGACCACCGAATCAGCTGAAAAACTGTTTTCTCGTTACCGTCTCGGCACGCGTGTCGCAATTCCACGCTCGTCCTCGCAGTACAGCGAAGATGAGATTTCGCACACGTGCGTGTCATTCGCGAGTGTTTCCCGTGGTCTCAACAATCTTCGTGTCGGTAAACCGTGTCCTTCAACGAGAAGACAAAGAGGACGAAGATACATCGAAAGAAGTTGAAGATCCACTTACAGGTACAGACCGGTTCAAGGAAACGTGTTCTCACTGCTAAAAATTTACACCGACGTGTTTTGCAAACTTCGTCCCTACTGTGCCCACATTTCTTTCCGTGGTCAAATCATCAAAAGAAATTCATAGCTCCCCCCGGACTATTCTACTCTCTGCGTGCTCGTGACAAAGCGAATTCTTATGCAAGCGAGCAGGTTCCGACAGAATATGCATTTGAAAAAAGCTGAAACACCGAGATTTGCGAATATTCAAAATTCTTCTTGAACAAAAGAAAAATTGCGAATGAATCAAATCGTTTGACTCGCGGCAGACATTGAGCGATTGTCAGAGATTGTACGGTTAAAGGGACACTTGCTCGTGAGGTTCGCGGTCCGTTTAGTATGAATGATCCCTTACTCCCCCCACCACCACCACCACTACGCAGGGGAGAACACGTCGAGCCGGTTCCGAGGCCGAGAAAACCGAATTAAACTGTATCCTGTATTGTTCTAAGACGCTTGGCTCTCTCGACCTTGAAACGCTGCACTCCCGCGTGCACAGAGTCACGGTTGACGGCGATTTTTCGGAGAGGTTGCCCCAATTCTTCTGGAGGTTTACGTCATCGGTCCTCGATTAGGCTCTCTCCTCTCGATAAGATAATCCTCCCTCTACCGGTCCGCGCATTGTCTTCGAACTGCGCGCGCGTCGCTTGCGAAACGCGCGAATTAATCGCGCGCATTAGTCAAAAGGTCGTTTCCCTCTGTAACAAAGTTCTAGCCTTTTTTGATTTACGAGCCCGTGCGCACGACCGTGTGCACGTTGCCCCGCGCATGTATATCGTAACCGACACGCTGTACAACCATAAATCCCTTCACACTTAAATACAACCGCGCGCGCCATCCGTGTAGATAATTTAAGTGCACGTCATTATGACAAATCGATTACACGCTCGCCGCGCAAATAATCGGGATACAAATGACACCGTGAATATTTTGCACCGCGCTTACACGCTTACCGCCGGATATACACGAAAACCGACTTTCCCGTACGCGTCTGCCCGCGAGAGAGCCGAGCACCGACTTCCTGTAACGAGCGCGCGGCCTTGACAATGTGCCGACCGCTCGGACACCGACGGTCATCAATTACTCATCGCGTTTCTTCCGGTGATTCTACGTTACGCTAAACGATCGTTTAATTGTCCCCCGGTTATGTGTACGCTGGACACCCCACTTGCCACCATTTTTATTACATCATAATCAAACCGGAGCGAGCGTCACTCTACTGAACCATTTTTCACGTTTAACAGAATAGCCAACGGGATTCTCAGCTTTTTTAGGGTACTGTAAACAAATTTATCTTCCGTTGCAATTTCCATAAATGAATTTTGTAAATATTTAATCTTTCTATACTTCCGGGACGATTTTTCACCTTCTTCTGGTCGATATAATTTTTAGAAAAGCATTCGACGGGGTTTAAAAATTTTTTTAAGGTATTATACAGTTCCGTACTGGAACAAAAATTTTCTACAATCCCTAGTTTCGTAGATTTATAAACACGTGATTTGTTGAACAAGTGCAACATTAAACCTCGTACATTCCTGGATTTAATGACTTCACGCTCCACGTTTAATTCATGCAAATCGATGACAAATGAAGATTTAGTCGTACTGTCCCTCCGACCAAAGGCTCAATCTACTTAAGTCAGAGCAGTTCTCGAATTTATGCGTTCTTAATTTTCTTCGTAATGAGATCGTGAGCAAAGGCAAGATTTACTTGTGTCTGATCAGAGGCACAATCTCCTTCAAGAGACGTAATATTGATTGGCGAGCGTTTTGGAATTTAATGAATTGTAATTTTCATTCATATGGATAGATCGCGGGTTGAACTTTAACTCCAGATCACACGTCTGATCAAAGGCTGAATCTCCTGAAACCATAGTACAGCTGATTAACGCGCGTTTCTTGGATATCCACGTGCATTTCAAGAACTGGTGTCGCTCGGCATTGCGACGTTCATCTATGCGCATTGTAAATGCCTACAGGCACAAGCATTACGGTAAATAATTGCATTACTAATTTATTCTTATGGGTACCGGGAACTCCAACTGATAGTTTCGTGATAATATTTCTCATCTGCTGTTACTATGACTGGGAGAGTACTTGGTTTTGCTTCGTAGATAAAGGTATCGTCGACATTTACAAGTTTATAAAGAAAGCCTGCGATGATGCGGCACTATCGAAGCAAGGAACAGCGGTGGAAATCATTGGAAATGACACAGTGTGTTTAAGCGACGATGATTAGTCAGTGGAAAAGAAAGTTTGGTGTGGCGCGATAAAATCGGACCACCTCGCGATCACCTCGTTATTTTTGGTTTATTGATTGACCAGTTATTCCCAAGTGGTATAAACCGGCAACGGTGCCCGCGTCATCATACTTTAGATACCGAGCGTTGATCTATTACATCGGCTAGATTAGTTTTCACGTTGCGGATTGCGAAATAAAAAGTTTCGATGCCCCCGGGATCCATTGTAAATTAGATCATTTGTATTCCTTGTTACACGCGCCTCTCGATTTCTGTAACGCTTCGCTCTCGTTCGCCGCGTTCTATATGTCTTTCTCTTTCTCTCTCTAACTCGCGCGGAAAAAATGTAAAAACTTCAAATTTTACACGCGATGACTAAACAAAATAGACTATAATCTATTCCGGGCAGTAAAAAAAAACGCATAAAATCATTCTTGAGTACATGTAGAAAAATATTACGATCCTTGCAACAATAGCTCGCCTTGAAATCATGCGGCTGTTGTTTTAAACATTTTCTCGATAACGAATGACTCCAGAACACTTCGTGATAAGTTCCGAGAAGCATTTGGACAGAAATAATATAAATAATTATCTCCGGTTTCCTCGCGTAATTATTCACCAGATTAAACGCGGCGACAAGAATATGTTTAATTTATGCTAATTGGGCTATATATATGTATATCTATACGTAGCGTGAAGCAGGATAGCCAGCGGCTAATTTAATTATCATTAAATGTAACGGAGATCCACCGGAAGAAAAACCGGCGACGATTAGGTGAATCACACTGGTCGTGAAATAATATAAATACTGTCAGTGTTCTGTTACGGTCTGTCCTTACTGCTACTGTTTTTCTGGAGCGACTTAATCAAACTATATTCCAGAAAATTTTTTAAAATGCTGCTAAAGAAACTGCAAAATTATTTGGGACCATAAAACTTCCTACGGTTCAATTACGTCGCAATAAATTATATGCATACGATATTATATTTGGAAATTGCAAAACCTAACAACCTCGTTGAATTTTTTGTTTAAATGTACTGACTCGAAGAACCGGAAAAATTGTGTCGGAACATGTACCTTGCGCTCGTTCAATTACGTCGCAATAAGTTCTTCATAAGTGAAAAATAAAATGAAGCTTCGTTAAAGTCATCTGTGTTGCCCAGTCTTAAGTAGATTGAGCATTTGGTCAGACAGACGTTACAACTAAAATTCTACTGCTTACGTAAATCCTTATCCGTTCAGGAATACAACGAGTTCAGTGTTACACTATTTTAAGTAGGTTGTGCCTATGGTCAGACATACAATAGAACAAAACTTAAAAATGAAGACTCCTTCAATTCACGGGATTTAAAGAGCTTAACAGTCTCTAAGTAGATTGTGCCTGTGATCGGACGTCTAACCGGTGCTAAATAAAAACCCCCACGGCAAAAGGTTTCCACAAACTTAAAATACGATTCAGATATACATGGAAATATATCGGGATAGACAATTCGTAATACTTCTTTAATTATTCTACCGTGTGAATGGGCAATGTCCGGCGGTCTCGCAATTATGAAACGATATTTTAAAAGTGTACTGCACTCGTTTAGCGAGGCTAATTAAATATGAAACTGGAGTATTTAAAAGCGGCGATTAATGTAATTAATAAGTGAAGGTTAGTGTTCATTTTTATCTAATTGAAAGTCTAGACACCTCTTATCAACGTTGTATCCATTCACGTCAGCGATCGTGTTTCCCCGGGCTGTGACGCCGTCACCTAGGAACACGTTTCCGCTGTCGGGGAAACACCGTATCACACTAACTTCCAGCGGCGCGCGCGTGAGGTTCGATTTTTCGAGAACAACGTCGTGGCCACGTGTCGCCGCGTTTTTCTTCGCAGAGCGGCGAAGGTAAACTCTTTGTTTGTACGCGCACGCACAAACGACATTATAAAACGCGCGTGTAAGGCTATCCCGGTGGCTCTATTCAAGAAGGTATTATGAAACTCCCTCGGAAAACGTACTCCCCGCTTTGTTTCACCTTTTATTCCGTTCCGCTTTAACCGGATGGCGGGAATGAAATCCAGCGTGCGTGTGTGCCGCGAGCATATCGTACGTGTCGCGTGGTCCCGCGAAACCAGCCGCATTTAAATGCACCGACACAGATGCACGACAATACACCGCCGGCCAAAAGTGGGGGCCTGGCTCCTGTAATTAATGAAAAGGGAAGATTCCGCGGCGCGGCGGTTCGAGAGATCATCGAGACACCGCGTCCGTGAATTGTCTCTTTTATCCTAAATCTCTAAATATAGAGCAGTATAAATCGCAAGTTTACGTTCGCGCAAAACTTGAACGAGCAAACATTAAATTGCCTGTTGCATCGATTTTACGAGTAACCTATTGTACTGTAACATATATCGTTAATTAACTCGAAACCGAAATAAAATTTTATTTCATTCACACTTCCTCTCCGGAGGGAATTGTGAACGACGAATCACAGTCGTTTCGATACAAGTGAAACAATTTTATGCATTTGGACCGTCGATCTTCAATTCAGGACACTAACAATAAACCTACCGAGCCTTAAAAGTAACTGATACATGTTGTCTCATAAGAACGACGAAATTGAATTTACTTGGATTTTGTGCGGTTCGTAGTATAATACATGCTGTAGCAAATATATTTATTTAATGATTTCCCACGAAAACATGTTTCTAAGTTCAGTAATTCTAAAATAAAAAGTCTGGAACCGGCCACTTTGACCGGCGGTGGTAGGTTTAGTGTTAAATAAACGATATTGCAATTCGTTTTAGAAAACTCCTTGACATCCTGCACGGTAGAAGAATCGATACCCCGCTCGTTGGAATGCATCGCTTGCATCGAACCGACGGTAAACATGCTAAGAATGCACCGTCCATTGTACACGGAACAATGCGAGAATATTATAAAGCGATTGATAAATACCTAGAATCGAAACAGTGGTAACGAGGAAAACATTTTCAGCTGGTATCGTTGGACCGATACTTTTGGCCGGCAGTGTACCGAAGCATCCTACCCGAGCGCGAAACAAGAACAATTCCAAGTTACAATGTCGGCATCGTCTCGCGTCACTTTCGCTTTCTTTTTGTCGCGGGTGCAGGGACGCGGAGGAATTCCCGTGCTCTCGCGGTTAATTCCGCGATATGGTCGCTCTAAACAACGCGGGCCGCTCGTCGCCGCTTAAAGCCCCCTTTTGTGCTTTGATATTCAACCGAGCCGAGCCGGTGTAAACGAAACCTCCAAGGCACCGCATTCACGGCCCGTTTTTCTCCGCGATTCAGAGCGGTCTAGTTTTCCGCGCGGCCAGGACGCGTACAGGCTGATTCACAACACCGGATCGTTAAAAGATCAACATTTAAACAACCCCGAAAAATCTCGACCTCTTCATTCTACATTGATCGAAATCATTGGAGTCCTACTGCGCGAAACGAACCTCTTATAATTTCCAGAATGTACAAACTAGCGACGAGCCGACATTTTTAACATCGACAATTGTTTACGCGAAAGTTGCAACAAATGTCAAGCGCCAGGTTCTTCCCTGTAAAAAAGACGAACCGGCAGTGTGGTTAAAGTTTGTTTCTAACGGCTTCAGTTTCCAAGAAAATCGACTTTGACTGGCAAGTGGAAACGGCAAGCAATAGACAGACACGCCAACCGAGCGCTGAACAAAATCACGCTATCCGTCGAATTTTCGAAGCGAATTTTTTCGAGGAGCGAAGACTGACAATCCAGCAGATTGCATTCCACACTTCACGTTCACTTTGAACGAATCGGTATCACATAATAGTTATTCGCACCAGACCGATTAGAAAACCGGGTTCCGATACTTTCTGACTTCGGATTGATAATGTAATTGCAATCTATGAATTCTATTTTCTGCTGTGATCTAGGTCGCTTGTAACACAGTCGACTGTATCATACTATAGTCCCATTGAAGTTATACGACTCCCTCTTTATCACGCCGTCAGTTTTCACGACTGCAGAAAACAAAACGAAAACACAAGACTTCCGTTACTAAAAATAACAATCTCTACTGAATCCAACTCTGTATATCATGTGAGTCAGTGATCATCAATCAACCGAGCGGAGGTGATTCTACGTAAAAAAAAAAAATAAATAAGAAAACAAGCCGAAGACACGTAGTAACACTTTTCGGCCCGATGGTTTGTTTCCAAGAAAATCGAGCGTGGATCAGATTTTTGGAATTTATTTTTCTCGAAAACGGAGGCCTCGTGTACGCAAATTGTATTCCACACTTTCTGCTTGTGCTCATCCGTAGAAGCACGACCGGCCGAATTGAGCCATAACGCAAGTATAGTTGTGGAGCAAAAGAGACATGTTCCAGCGGGAACGAGATTTATTTTCGAGGTTACGACCGCCGGTTATGAGTCAGCCGGTACGCAAACGATGGCGATACGAAAGGTTTCGTTTTAGCCGGAATAAACAATGCTGGAACTGTACCGCCTGAGACTTTCTTCTCCGGCGTGCCGCGTGCAATTAGGTCGGCGAATGAGTAACGCAGCTACTCTAATCTCGGCAATGGGCGAACCGTTCGCGTACGCGCGGCTCGTACATTCCTCGGCCACGTAAGATCGCTGGAAATCTCGGGTAAACGATTGCCGGTCCCGGCGAACAGCTGGGGGACAATGTGTCCTCGAACCGCTCGGGAATTCCAGTAACCGAAAGAAAATCGCGCAAACGCGCACAGAGGTATGCGGACCTTTAGACTTAATCTTTCCACCTTTACCCTTCCCCCCACCCCCGGCGAATTAGGTCACTGCACGTGAATCGTCGGTTCGATCAAGTTACCCAAAGCGTACCGGCCTTTTTCACGATATCTCTCGCTCATCCTTTTCGAAACGACGACTGGCGCTGTGTACGGCGTTGTGTGCGTTACCGTACGGAAATTGTAATGTTCAGACACGCTCAGTCACAGAGCTGCAGAAAGATCGGTGTAACGATTAACGTACGATCAAGGATTATTATCACAGCGGTCAGCCGTTCGAATTTTATAAGGACCTCTGACGTACATGTGATTTATGAGGAAGTGATCTTTTAAGTGCGTCGGAGTTCTATAAAAATAGGGAATAATATTGTCGCGAGCGTTGATAACCTTTCCCGACGCAATATACAAAGTAAAATCAACGCAATAAACCTATCCCGAGGCAACAACTTTATCGCCGGCTCGGTATAAACATTAAACGTGGCTACAACGATATAAACGGAGTACTAAAATAAAGAAAATGAAACGCGGTACGAGAACACGAGTACTAAAAACAGTGCCGGGCGCCGAGAGAGCGGGCCCGAGAGGACGGGGTTTTTGAACGGCGAAAAAAAAAATCAGATAGTGCTACTCGACGTCGCATTGTTTCTTTTCCCGTCGCAACCGGTTGATCCGTCTTAATCGTCGCACTCGTTAAACTTTAGTAGCCAATTGAATTGACGGAAAAAGGCACAGTTCACGGTTTCTTGCTACTTCACACCGTCCAGACTGGGCAAAGTGAAGCGAGGGGCGTCGGGAATGTAAACAGTTCTATGACTTCGAAAAGATACATCGCGGCGCTCGCGTATGGTCATTATCGCTTTTCTATAAATAAAATCGCGTACCACGATAAAGCCGGGTAGCGCGCGAGGCGGAGTCGTTTAAAACGCGCGATTTACAGAGTTCTGTTATATAAATAACCACAATCACGGCCTGTGACGTCGGGCCGCGTGTAGTTTCGCTCACACATTTGACCGTTTCCTTTCTCTTTTGTTTTCAATGAAGACTAATCGGTCGTTCCTGCGCCGCTCCGACACTTTGGAATAAACGCTATCGCTCGATACCAACGTTTGCAAGCAGAATAAATGAATTTTCGACGTTTTCATTCGATCGCGAGCCACACGCACCGACACGCTTCTTCGACTAGCATAATTGTGCCGACATCCGCCCACGTGCTCACTTTATTTCGAATCTCTCGAAATTTTAATGCGGGATTCTTGTCTGTATTCAAATTTTAATGAGGCAAATCAAATTCTAATTTTAATCAATTACACATAATTTTATACAAAAATACAGTCCAATAATGACGCGTTCATAGTGAAATTAAAATATAAAAATTGAACACCGTCGAATCTTTCATCTGCAAGCAGCAGAAATTCGGCGTCAACGAAAATTTAGTCCATCCCGGAAAATAGCAGAATGTTCATAAAAATGCCACTTGCGATCGAACTCGTTCATAAGCTAGTAAATTTTTTAAACGGGTCTTTCAATTAACGTTCAGAATAGTTACAAAATATTCCTGGTAATGCAACAGTGACACCCGACTATGCCAAACTAACTACACTCTGGACATCCACAGCAATGGACAGAGACTGCATCGGGAAATTGGCGCGCAATTTTCGCGAATCGCCGTACACGGGGATCGAATTCCCGCGCAGTCTGACCGGACGAATTAGTACCGTAATTAGTATACTTAATGGACAATAAACTCGGCCGTTCGTATCGTCGCGAAGGTTCCCCGTCCAAGGTTTAGGGGATCGGTGAAACAAGGTGCGAAAAACCGTGGAACAAACGGTCGGTTCTGTGATTCCGTTCGGATCGTCGGGGCTCGGTATCGGTCGCACAATGTCGTCGCTGTCGCCGGGGTAACACACGCGGCTTAATAACAACGCATTGTTAACTACGGAGCCGACAATAGTTTCTTTTGATAACACGTGAACGGTGGCGTTGCCGAGTCGGCTCTGGTCGGTGTCCCATTATCGTTCGCCGGTTCAATGAAATCTTTAAAACGAGCGAACGCGGCTCTTTATACACACATATTTTCGCCTGTATCAGTTGTTTGCTCGCCGCTGTTTACGCCGTCACCGTTCCGCAATTGCTTTCGCGCGTTCCGCGCGTGTTTCCGCTCCTTTCCCCCCGTTTCCCCTCGTTCCACTGTTCACCCCTTCGCGCTTTTTTCCGTTCGTTCTTTCAGAACGGGACTCGACACCTTGCTCCGAAATCGTCGGAACGGAAATAACAGCCGCGCGCGCGGCTTGTGTCGTTTCGCGAACGTTTGTGTTTCGTAAACAGCGAACAAAAGCGCCACACCAGTCACACCGTCGAACCGTGTCCGCCGAACGTAAACTCATTAACCGAACGCCACGGCTGTTTTTCTTCTTAGAAAATTGTTCTTTTTTTTTCGCCGGGCGTTTCGCTATTATAAAGTAATCAGCCGCGTCAGCGTGCGCGCGTGCACACGACCTCTCTCTCTCTCTCTCTCTCTCTCTCTCTCTTCCTCTCTCTGTCTCTCTCTATATTCAGACACAATTGCTCGTCTTTTCTCGGCCAGCTATGCTATTTATACGTTGCAAACCGCAAATACCATCGAAACGCGTGCTACATGTATCGAGCACACAAACGACTTTTTCATAGACCGACCCGAGCTCCAGAAACGGGAACAATTTTATTTGAGTAGCGGCGCGAGCCCCGTTTATGCGATCGCACAGCTGGCTAGAGAGATCATTTCGATGTTCGAGAGAATCGCTTCCTTTGCGGAGAGAGCCCGGTTTTCGAGAATGTCGAAATTTGCTGGTATATTTGGCACGGCTGCGTTCGTTCCGGGTATTCCTCTTCGCGTTAATGATTATTAATAGAGACTGAGATCTAGCGGTTTTTGTTTTGCCCCGGTAATTTACCGTGAATTGATGGTTAGAAGCTGGGAGGACGATAGTAAACACCTAATAGCGTTCTTCGGCCTGTGCTCGGTGCGGGGGGACAAGGACGACCGTGCACAGACGTGGCCGGAACTGAGTCCATTAAAAGTTATTTTCTTCGTAAAAGAATCATGTACTCTATCATTTTATAATGAAAAATTGTTGACAATTCAATTTAACAACTAGGCGTTTTTTTAATAACACAGTCAGGACTAAAATTAATTAATTCCACAAGATTTGCTATCCACCGGAATAAGAACCGAATAAATAAGTAGAAATTCGATCCTCTGTGGTACTTTTTATAGAATAATTTATAAAAATTCGGAGGACAGATAAATTTAGTTTGTAGACTAACCGATTAAGGAAGACCATCATTGGCGGATTTATAATTTTCTAATAAATGCGTAGAGATTCGCACAAAATGAAAGAACCCTCCGACTAAGTAGAAACGGACGACCATGCACAGACAAGCCCAAAACCAAAGCGTGCCTACTACAATCTTCAAGTTCAATTTCCTCGGGTACAACGCGCTCTACAAAACCATTTTACCTCGAAATTTCTCTCGCTGTTCACAAACATTCTTAACCATTTAATTTGTTAAGTTATGTCTGCCGGAATCACGGCAAAGTGGAACAAGGTAGCCGGACCCTCGTGCAACTTTCTACCTTTACAAATGAACGTGTAAGCATTTGCTTCGAGAGATTGCTCGTGCCGCAACTGAAAAATGATTGATGTTCCGAATTTCCAGAAGCCGTACATGCATAAAGATCCGCAGCGTCCGAGCGAGGCCGCCGAGTGAACTCGTTCCATCGCGCGCAGGTCAATCGTCGAAGTATGGAACAGCAGATTACCGAGTTGAATGGTCACACGTAAGCAAATGCTAATATAGTTTTTCACGGCGTGCTTTTTTGCCGTGTTCCCACTCGGCGCGAAGGAATAATGACCACGCGTATCCGACGAAACCTCGCGGTTTTCCCCGTTATTCGCTCCACCTTACGGCGGCGCGAAGCTCGACTATAAATAACCAACTGTTTACTCGCTTCTGCCCTCAAAGACTTTTTAATGTTTCTTATTCCGCACGAAGGTCTGAAGACTCGAGCCGACCGACCGACCGAGAGGAAAATCTACAGCCTCGAATGCGCTTCGGGATGCATCGTCAGTTAGAAGTTCGCCAAACGAGAGATAGAGAGAGAAAGAGAGAGAGAGAGAGAGAGAAAGAGAGAGGGGGGAGGAAAAAGTTTCCAGGAACTGGACGTGAATATAATATCCTCTTGTTTCGACTCGTGGAAAGCACGAGAATAAGTAACAGCGCGATTAGTCATCCCGTATCCGCGGAGCCTGGGTTTCATTATTCCTCGGCTCACGTGTCGAGTAACTTATCTTCCAAAACGATTACTGGATTAATGGAACGTTCAGCTTCCGGTTCGAGGAGATTGTTTGCAACTTTGAGAAACATTCTCGTCGAGAAAAATGACTGTTTAGTGCACGTGATTACAGACGGTGCTCGATGTTGCAAACAACTGCTAATGGTCCTGTTTTCCTTGTTAGCGCGATGACTGCAGGTTTTAGAATTTTTATGATTAACGCTCGCTGTTGGATACGGCGAGCCTCTAACTACAGTGTCATAGTTACAAGTTTGTAAGAGAAATTGCTCTGGAAAATTCCTCTAATTTTTGCACATTGGCTGCGCATCTTAGAAGAGAGAAATATTCGCAGTGTCAATAGTGGTGTTAATTTGATATGAGTTGCAAACTTAATGAACTGGTTCCAAATCAGCCGAATACTTTCTTATAAGAGAAACAATTACAGAGGCACTTATATATGTGTATATTTCGTTGTCGAGGTACGCGAAATCGTGAGACACAGGAAGCTCCTTCTTTTAAAAATGAAAGCATCATTGAAATTCAAATAGCTGCTAAACATTGCTACTTTCAATCGCTTTAGCGCTCTTGAACCCTAGCACAGTCTCTGTGCATAAATTAATTAATACATATGAAAAATAACGTAAAGGACAAAGGATGCGCTTTGTATTGGTACGAATGGCGTCATGCCTCGTGTAACTCGATATTAAGCAGACCGTTTGACTCATTAAGTTATACAAGCTGCAGTGTGTAGATCTTTTGTCAGGAAATGGGTCAGCTTCGAACGACGAAAGCCGAGTAAGGCTAACTCGATCATGGTATCGAAGTGAAATTTCATTTCAAAGGAGCAAAGAGGTTGTCCGAAGGATCTCTGAGCAGGAGGACCGTCCGAAGACATCTTCGGAGGAGATGATCGCGCGAGAAGGTCGATCGGCCCGCGATCCAAGCGTCGACTCCGGTCCGAATTTCGTCGATTAATCGCCTGGCACGAGCCAGAGCCGCTAAATTGCTCGGATTCGATCAACGAGGCTGAATCGGCGACCGAACCAATTAAGTATTTCCATCGAACGTCCTCGAGCAAAATTAAACTGGCGCGACGGGATCGATATTTAAATCGGTACCCGTAGCTCTCCGTGACCAATTAGACCGATCTCGTTCAAAATTTATTCGAACATTTTTCGCTGGCCTTCTGACCAAAGAAACGGCGGGTGGGTTTTAGAAAACAGGAGTCGGGCTCGAGCCGTGGGATCGGACCGGGCCGCTGTCAACAACCACGAATTAGACTGTCAATGTTGCGAGAGATAGAGAGAGAGAAAGAAAGAGAGATAGATAGATAGAGAGAGAGACAGAGAGAGAGAAGGAGAGAGTCGGTGCGCGCGATCGATCGATATCGTCGTTCGATGTCCGTGGAGCGTGTGCACGTGGTTGCGCACGCGTCCCACGTGCACCGGCGACTTCGGTAAGTTATCGCGACGAAACGTTGCGGTTGTTGAATAACGTCGGATCGACGAGATCGCCGAGAGACGCCGGGATCTAGCCGGGCCGTGCTCGATCGTCGGTCTCATTAAAACACCATTACCAAAGGCAATTTCCGTGTGCGGCATTTCTTCGGCCTTACACCATAGACTGTTATCCTAGCGAAACGATCGCTCGCGCAACTTCCCACTCTCTCACTGTCTCTCTCTCTCTCTCCCTCTCTCTCTCTCTCTCTCTCTCTCTCTCTCTCTCTCTCTCTCGACAATTCGAGTGATCCGCAGCGCGATCGGGGGAGGGGTGCGCGACGCATAAATCTCAATAAAACGCAGGATAACGATTGCTTACTCACGTGGTACCGGGCTCTCCGAGCAAGAAACTAATGATTCACGGCGGACCCGCGGCGAGGCACCTCCTCTTCACTGTACGCGGATGTTAACAACGATTTCCAACGGTCCCGTCGGTGTATCATTAAGGTGTACACCTGTTCGCGATTACACCGCGGTTATGGAATGTGTTCTGGCCGATTCTAGTCGATTTTCACGCGCGTTCCTCTCTCCTCTCTCTCTCTCTCTCTCTCTCTCTCTCTGGCGCGCGCGCTCGGCTGATATGATCGATCCCGTTCGAGAGCGGGTCACGTTACGGGAACCGCGCGGGTTTCGACGAAAAAACAGTCGGCTCGTTGTCCGGTGTCGAACAATTCGCTGGGACACACACCGTGCGGGATTATGACGGGACACACGTCGGCGGGCAACACACACTGATCCACACACACTGAACTGAACGGCCGCGATTACACGGGAACGCGGCCCGAGTAAACAAACTGTATCGCGGCACCGATCGCGCGCATTTTCCGCGAACGCGCGACGCTAACTGAGGAGGGACCGCACGAAAACCGGGTATATACACTGGCGGTGGTCTTCCACGGTGCATCGACTGGGTGTTCGGGTTATTGGCACTCGCCGGCGACCATAATGTACCATGGTCTCTCCCATTGACTTGGCACCGGTCCCCCAAACCGCGAACGTCTCTCGTCGGGGCCCCGGGTTTCGGGGCCCAGGTTACCAGGGGAGAATAGCCGAACGAACGAGTCACACACGTGTGCGCGCACGGGTTCGAGTCACAGCGACGACCTTCGATCGGATCCTTTCGATCGGAGCGGTCGAAGAGATCGATCGAGACACGTCCGACGGCGGCAGCGACGATTCGCAAGAAGTTTAGGACAGGTCCGAGGAACGTTGCGCCCGAGCGCAGGAAACGAAACACACGCGGAATGCCAGCCGGAGAACGTACGTACGTACGTACGAACGAACGAACAAACGAACGAGCAGGCGAGAGAGCCTGGCTGCCTCATTCGGTGAACAGCCCGCGGCCCCCACGTTGTTTGTCTCGCGAGTGGCCTGTTTACATGTTGACTCTCTGTTTACGCGATTCGTGTCCCCCTCCGGCCCCCCTCTGCCCCCCAACAGCCACGCCGCCTCCGATCCGCCACCCACCACCCGCCGACAACGCCGTCTTCCCGCCACTGTCACACCCCCGCTCGACCGCGCACCTTCTACAAACCGATCGCTCCTTTTCCACTGTTTGGCCAGAGGCTCGGCGAGGAGAACGCTCGCTCGCTCGCTCGCTCACTCACACACTCGCTGACGACACGACTCGACTCGGGCCGAATAAAGCCGCGTTTACACTGACCGGCTACACGGATCTCTCGGTTCTACGCTCCCGGCTCTCGGCTGCTCTCTCGGCTTGACCGAGCGCGCAGCGCTCAGCGACACCGCTTCGATTCGACTTTGATCGCGTCACGGCCGAAGCGCTGCACTCCCGAGAAGCGGGCTCCTCGACGGTGGTAGGGGTGATTGAGGTCTCAGTGTACTGGGAATGGGAAGGGTACGATTTGGGACTGCTCCGAGCGTTTTGGGACGGATGAGATCGTCTTTGGGTTGCTGTTAGAATTCTTCTATATTTGCGTCCTTTTGATTTTCACTGAGAACTGATTTTCTGAGATTAAGTCTGTGCTAGATTGGGACTTATTTGGGGACTAGTCGGATTGATCTGGGTCTGCTTTCTAGTTACCGGACGTGTTTGCCGATACTACGTTTTGAGTGTATTTGTTCTTTCCTAGATTTTTTTTTTTTTTTTTTTTTTTGGTGAGTGTTTTTGAAAGATTGAGTGTGTGCGAGATTGAGCCTTATCTGGGACTGTTTTCTGGCTGCTAGAGGGCGTTGCCTACGCCTCTGTTAAGTTTGATGTACTGATGTAATTAATTGAGTTTGATGATTGGGGAACGTAGACGTTAGGTTGTGTGATTGCTGGATTCGATCGAGTGTATGGGAAATTTTATTTGGGACTCATGAGACAATTTTGGAACTGTTTACTGCCTGCGGAAGTCCCAGACTAAATGTTTGTTGCGTTCCGTGTAGACTTCTCTTCTGTTTGATTCGATTTGTTGAGTGTTTGGGAAACAAATGGAATCTGTGGAAAGTCTGAATCTTGTTTTGACTGTGGAAGGATCGATGTGAGTCTGTTCAGATGATTTTATATCCCATATTTGAGAGGCGAAGTAAGATTTGAATTTGCGAGGGCTCAGATAGCTCGAGAGAGCTTAGGCTAACGTCGATATTTTAGAGCTCTATTTCCCGGTAGAATCCGGCGAATCCTCTGGAGCCAGGTGAGATCCGCTCTGAAGATGGCTTTCTTCTCAAGATCGTGACTTCCACGACCCCATTTTCCAGGTTATAAATCCATACCAATTGATCGCTAGATCGAACTGACCACCTTGATTCCATTGCAGGGGTCGACGTCTGATTATCGATTCCGCTTATTAACTCTGGATCTTTCGATATTACCGCTCGATCGTAAACGGTGTTCGATGAACGTCGAAGATCGACGTACGAAACAGGGCCTCGCGAACTTTTCCTATTACTCCCGAGCGTGCGATCCATCATCGAAGGCTGATGTCTTTCTTCGGTAAGGAAAGGCTTCCACCGTGCTCTAATGATCGCCGTTATGGCATCGTCGCGTGCGACCGTGCGCACAGTTTTGCGAACGTAAAAGTCGAGCAGGTCGCGACGAGTGTCAGAGACACGGTGTATAGCATTATCAATTTAATGACGCGAGCCTATACGTTATTCATCGTCGGTACACATAATACCAGGCGCAGGTATTAATAGATCCCAGGGAATGTAAGAGAGGAGTGTTCCCCGCGATGAACTTTTACGGATATCGTTGGATAATTGAAATTACGCGACGCGACCTAATTAATCCGGCGATCCGCGGTTTAATTGGATCTTCTTATATTCCGCTCCAGACGGAGCCTCGTACAGCTGACATTCTTTTCTTGGACTCCCTAAAAACGTAATCGCTCTCTCTCTCCCTTTCTCTCTCTCTCTCTCTCTCTCTCTCTCTCTCTCTCTCTCTCTCTCTCTCGCATCGAGACTATAAACGCTCCGACTAAAACATTCATAAAAACGCTCAATTTACACTGTCGAATTATTTTATCGATTCGGTTGACTCTCTCTCTCTCTCCCTCTCTCTCTCTCTCTCTCTCTATCTCTCTCTCTCTCTTCCTCCAAAAAAGGAACACTACAGGCTCCGACTCAGGCTATCGCACTGTTCATATTTTACTCATAAAATGGAGAATTTCTGTATGGAATTTTTATTCGGTCCCCGAACGGAGGCTTGATTAAATTTGTACTCCGATCACACACGGTACGACCGGGCTGCTGCGAGTGTTTATGCAAATATAGATTTTCATAGACCAATTTACAGAACCCCGAACCAAACAGGCGCGCTCCTCCTCGCTGTTAAAAGATCCATCGATCAAATAGTAGCTTCGACAAACTTCATACTATTTTCGAACATTTCATTTTTTCAATCGAAAACGAATCTCCCGTTCCAACTCTTTCCTCGCACAGAAGAAACTGTACGCTTCCCCGTATCATCGTTAGATTTTGCTTCGGGTCTTCTTTTAATTTCCAAAATCAATTGAAGGACCATTACAGGCGTCTGTCTCTCAACATTGTTCAAACATGGCTAAACATTAAGAAAATATATGGTCAAATTCGTCGGAGTGTACAGAATCGTTCCACGTAATAATCATTTTTCCAGCGATTATGTTTGAAGCAGAAAAAATGCCTGAAGTTGCAAATTTGAAGAAAACGATCTTCGGACTCGCGTTGACAGAATGAAAGTGTCCAAGAACTGTCTGCTGGTCATCGAATCGAAGAATTAGCGTTGCGATCGCAGGACATTCGACAGTTTCGCGCGATTTCTGAATGAATCGCGGCGAAGGTCGCGTTGGAAATGGAGCCTTAACCGCCGCCCACTGTCTGCTCGCGTTGCCGTTCTTCGCGGGCTGACACGACGCGCGTTCTACGGGGCCTGACAGCGGCGCAAACAACCTTCTCTCTATTCTTTCCTTGCCGGAGCTCCCCACTGCAACTGCAATCTCATTCTCATCAATGAGTATCGACGAGTTTTCCGCGTCGCACGTCGAGCCGCGTCGATTTCTTCGCACTTTACGATCGCCGATAACGCGCTCGCCGTACTCCGCTTATCGCCCGGCTATTACGCGTACAAACGCCGACACTGATCGTGTTGTCCCAATTTCATTCCTCGAGCGCATTCACGAGCGTCGAAATCGGACCTCACCGACGACGAAATTGGCCGGTCCGTCGCGTCGCCGCGAAACTGGAAGACCGAAACGACGCTCGATTATCCTCCGCGAACGCATTCCGCCATTTTTCGGATTCCGTTCGTACGCGCTCCTCGAAACGACGCTGTTTCCAGAGCTTCGGAGAACACGAAACGGAACGTGTTTGTTAGTCGATAAGACGGCTATTATTTTCTGCGCGCAAGCTGCCGCTTCTTGCGATCGCGTTTTTATCGAGGCGAAGCAAATAGAAACGAGTCGGACTAGATAGAGGCTCGAATATTCATCAGAAAACCTGTCAAAATGACGGATTGCCGGTTATATAATTACAGCGCCGGGAATTATTAGACGCGTTTTACTTGCGCGATGAAAATTCCGTGCGGACGCACAATAAGTTTATCGCTCGGATTTTCGGAGGAAGTTGCGGTTCCATCGACCAGTCGCGCTGTTGTTCTTTGTGTTGACTGGTCAAGATAAACTGTGCAGTGAAATCGTATATCATTCGAAGGATCGAGAAAGGCGTGCCAAATTTTTATTGTCGCGATAACCAGTCGAAAGTAATTTTTAACTAGATTTCTGCGAAAAGAAATCTGCAAATCAGTTGACAGTAAGTTATAGAGAGCCTAATGAGTAGACTGCGGATTTTATGCGTTTATGAGAAAAAATGAGTACGTCGAAATTCAAACAGTGAAAATATTCCAAGAATCTAAAGATACTGTTTCATCATATCGGACTTAATAACCAAGAGAAGGAAACAATTTGCATGTAGCTCCTGTATGTCGTAACGAATGCAGACAATTTTTGTTATGCATATAAATCCGCGGGTACTAATGAATGATTATAGTTTTTCAGAAATATCCACGACAGCGTAGACTCGAAATATTCGCGGTAGAATAGTGATGTGATGTATTCTTTGAGGAACGAATTGATATTTACGGTTCGAAACTATCCCCGAGCGTCCGAGCCGTTAGGGCAAGGAAATGGGTTAATGCATGGAAAATAGTAAACGTCATTTCTTGTGGAGTGAATGGTCAACGCGTAATTCTCCGAGTGGAAACGTCATCCTCAGCAATATGGCTATTCAAACATGTGGCCCACGATGAGACTACGCAGACTCGGGCTGTTCGCGTTGTACTCCCCCTCCAGTCCCACAATTTCTCTCTCTTTCTCTCTCTCTCTCTCTCTCCTGCTCGCTCTCTTTCTCTTTCTGCAGTTCGATTAACAGTATGCATCATACATAGCAAGAAACTGCACAACGATCTTATCCGCCCAGTTTATTTATTTATTCCCGTGTCGGTGCATGTTTTGCTTCGCGGAACGATTGCGACACGTGTTTAAAAACCATCGAGCACGATGACGAGGACGTAGAAAGGATGACAAGCCGCGATTCAAATCTACGGGACCGTGTCTTTTTCTTATTCCCCGGCGTACTCGGTCAACGAATTGATAATGCTATGTACGATCTTCGAGATTACCAGCGGGAACCGTGAAGTGGACGGTTTTACATTGTGAATAATACAGTCCGCTCGAGAAGTAGGTGCGCGATCGAAACTCGATCCTAATCCTTCTGTCCGGAGCCGAAATTTTCGACAAGCTCAATTTTCTACAATGTTCGTTACAATGAAGGCGCTACAATTTTCGTTCAGAGCTATTCGATCATTTCTGTGAAACTGTAAATATTTTCCAAGACTAATTTTTGCACAATTGTGTGGAAACAGAAGTAATAGGCTAATCCTTGTGTCTGAACCGCAAAGATCGTGTCCACACTGCACCAAGGATAAAACAATATATTTTAATGATTTTAGTAAATTGGAAGTTGGATCACGATGTTCTTAAATTCTTCTCGTCTGCTTATCACACAATTTTCTAAAACCTTTAATGACACTGCAGTCTTCGACGAGTATGTTTTTATACGTCAGATGTAAATCAATGTGCAATTATCCAGGAAAGTATAAATCTGCAGAATTGCTGTTTATCGTCGACAAAAACATTACGCAAGAAGATTATAGAATCCATTACATTCAGTAAGAAGATCGTGGAATGTATTAAATTAATTAGCGAACAAAAATATCGAAGCAAAATAACGCATCGGTATTGTTCTACAAGGAAATGCATCTTCTGCAAAATAATATATCAAGTCTTCCCTCAACACCGCGAAACGCGTCGTACCTGATAAATATTGACGATGATGCGAATTGTCAAACACAATAAATTCCTAGTAATAGACAAAAGATAACGCGGTCACTGAATCACAGATAAAAGCATCGTCGCTGCGCACGTCAATCGCGAGTAGAATCAGTGAGTAATTGACAGACGCATCAGGCAGGAATGTTGAAATTCAGCTTTTTTCAGGAATGCACTTGAAGAGTGTATTTTATACCACTTGTGAAATCACCAGTCGCGATGAATTGTTTAATCGATGATATTTCGAGTTCGAGAGAGAGAGTGAGAGAGAGAGAGAGAGAGAGAGAGAGAAGGGGGAAGGGGTATAAACAGAAAATCGGTAAGGGATATCGCGGTTGTAATGGTAATTTCTCTCGGCTGATCGCCGGGTTACGCGTACTCGAGTTAACAAGATTATCATTACCGCGCCGCCGCGCCGCGGCCAGATATTTATTTTTCCCCCGTCGGACGAGCCTGAGCAAGTGAAACTACAACGAAGCCGATCGATTTAGCCATTTATCAATTAATCTCATCGACGGTGTGGGCCGGTGTGCCCATAACGAATTCCCGTTTTAATCACGTACAGCGAGCTATACTTTCGTAACGACTGGCCTGTTCAACGTCTGCTCCGCTAATAGCGAGTTAATTGCATCTGGTGCAGGGGAATCCCCTTTTTCCGTCACTCCCTTGCACTCTCTTTCTCTTTCTTCGTCGGGGAAAATGTACACCCGTGTGTGTTCCTCTGTGCAAAAGAAAGATTGCAAAAAACCTCGGGGAAAAACGGAGAGAAAGAGGAGAGGATTCTTGGTCGAAACGACGATACACAAAACGATTTCCCCCGGTTTAATTGTCCGAAGGTGAGGCGTCGGGAATTTTACTACGCGCGCTAAATCAATCGTCGGTATTTAGCCGAGGGAATAATATTTCTTACGTTCATGTATCATAAATCGGTAATTCACGCGCGGAACGCAGCACGTGCTCGGGCGGGAAAACGGTCCTCGTGTGAGATACGGCAGGATATAAACGGGCGTTTATTATCCGGGAAGTGGTTGCGTCTTATCAATCCCAACACATTTTATTTTTATCGGTGTCGCGGGAATTGCACCTCTTGCGTAATACCCATTGCACCGGGCAAGAAACAACATAGGTACACTATGTTGCACACGCTTCGGTCCGGCCATTTCTTTGCCATCGTCGGCTAGACTGTTGCGCGAGCCAGGCCTTGAGAAATCTCTGGATCGTGGAAATCTTAATGCCTCCGTGACAGATACAGCGCGGTTAACATGTGGCTAAGTTCTATTAGAGCTGTGAACCAGCGGAATGCATGCCGGAGTTCATTTTTTGAACGGTTTCTCGATTGTACCGTTCGGACTGGCAAGATGGCGACCTGCACACGTTTTTACGATGCTCGGTTGCTGAAGAAACGCTGCTCAGGTTCGCGAGACAGGAACGGGGATGTTGAAAAATGTTTCATAGCGGCGCAGATACTGTTACATCATTTTTATTTCAACAACTTCAGATGTGAGCACCAAGTGACAAACAGTTTTTAAACATTGTCAAACTCTCTTGTAAAGCCTTAGGTGTTTCGTTTAAATGTTCAATTAATCAGTATTTTTTATAACAAAATGAGGTCGTCATTTTTGTATTTATTTTTTATTTAAAAGTGAAGCTTTCGTTCTCAGCGCATGTTAAAATTATTAAGGCCAGAAAGAGCCTCCTATTTATTTTCTATTGCTTGCAACTGGTAGTAGCAGAAATATTCAAAGAATTAGAAAATACCATTGTGCTATTTTGAATGTATTAAAATTATGAAAGGAAGAGAGAGCCTTTTTCCCATGTCCTTACAATCGACTCGCAGAAAAATGATATTTTACATAATGATCAACTAATTCAGAGCGTTTTAACCGCACAATTACCTGGGATTGATACTATCCACTTGAAAAGAAACCTGGTTGCAGACTACAGGAGGCAGCATTTTGTAAAACACGTCGGATTACGGCTCGGTCATTTTATTATCATGAAAAGCGAGCGCGGGGGTGGCAGACACGCGTCAGTCCGTATAATATCGCGTAACAACCCCTGGACCCGGGGGTACAAGCAACGAAGGACTCGTCCGAGGGGGTAAATCGTCGCGTAAACGCCCCGGTATATGGACCGTCGGGATTTCGTTTCGGAATTGGCGCGAGCGAGTGAGAGTCCGTAGATAAGGTAATCCCAGGGCCTTCGGAACTCTCTCAGATTCCCGAAAACCAACCCCCGCCTCCGACGGCCACAGAAGCTGTGTACCTGCGGAGAATAGGGCTGGAGAAGTCTCGGTCAGTTTAATGCGAAACTTGCCGAATACGAAATGGCTCTCTCGCCCCGCGCGGTGCGGTAGTAGATTGCGGAAAACAATAAACAGAGCTGGCGGAACTTAAAGGATCGCACGGTCGATCGAGCATCATAAATGCCCGTGCCACGCGAGAATCGATTGCCCCTCGATTCGGTCGGAAATGGGAAAATGGTCGAAAGTATTGAAGCTTCAAGAAGCCGGTCCACCCTTTATTAAGAACTTTCCTCCCCTACGATTTTTTCGATTCTTCACCACTCTCGTTAAGGGTACTGCCACGGGGTGCAATAGGGTGCTGTTTATATTCTACTAATTTTTACTCGCGTTTTTTAAACCCGTCTGACAACCATCGGTGCTTAAAGCGCGAAAATGCCGATGGTATAATTTATATTGAAGTTCGTGCTGAAAAATCGTCTCCTTCAATCGCTCATACACAACGGCATAACTGTATACGGATTATAATGTGCTTAAACAACTGCAATATCGACGATGTTACATTAGTCTTTTACAAATTGAAGAAACAGACTAAAAAGTTTACATACCTAGATTGTTATTTGAATTCTGGTCTGTCGTTATGAATCTTTGAGCAGTGAAATAAATGTAGACATACAATAAATGTTGAAGTCCTGTTTCTTCGTCTAGGAAATGATTAACGGTGAAGGAGTTTTAACCGTTTCAACAGTGAAATAAATTATGGGGTAAAGGGTTCGATGTGGCTGAAGATTGAAGCAGTGAGTGGGACAAGGGAAGAATGTGCAGGTTATTTTTGACGAGGAGGATTTTTGGAGTGAACGGCGGAAGGGTTGCTTGTTGGATCGCGTTCTGACGGATTGATCGACGGCGGGGGCGGTAGTCAGATATCCAGAAGACTCCGACAACTTTTCCCATTATCGTCAATATGCAGGCCGAGGCTTTGGTATCGCGTTCGAGGGCGTTACGGCGTCGATTCTATGGTAAAAGGAAACCGGTTAAATCGCGTCGACGACCTTTATTGCCGTCTTAAAGCAGTTAAGTTAATCGGCATCAGCATAAGAAAACGGAAGGGGCTGCGAACTTGACGCGGCAGGAATCGAATCGCCTTTCCTTGCATTTAGAGTTCGAGACAAAAACATTAACATAAATCACAGGGGGAAGAGAGAGAGAGAAAGAGCTGGAGGGCGCGAGACACGGGGAAAGATCTACCGCGGGATCGAATGTTTATTTCGATTCCCTACCCGAGAGCGTTCCCTTACGACGCACTTTACAGCTCCATCGAGCCCCGTCCTGCTTCCTTACCTCCCGCAATTAGTGCCTCGAAAACTTACGAACCATTTGTTTCCTCGTTACAAAGAGAAAGTCGGGATTCGAGTGGCGAATTCTTCGCCGATACTGAGAGCCGCTCTGCTCGACCGTCGACAGTATCCCGTGGATTAACTGTAAAAATTCGTGCCGTTTAACGATCTTCTGTAAACGCAGAACGGATTTTCTCCACAATTATTTCAAGTATTTTTGTCTGGGGTCACCGGCGATGTCAATATGAAATTTTAGAACTGCGGCAACTTAGCATCTCGATTTAAATCCTGAGAGAAAATATTCGCGGTAGGACAATAACGTTTGGCTCAATAAATAGTCGTTTCTATGATTTATACTAAATTCATAAGTAATGCTACATTTACGCGGTGTGTAAGAATGATTTTAAAACTCCTCAACTGTTTTCACCCTTTGCACTCAGAACTATTTTCACTGGAAAACCGAACATTTCCCCCTACCTGGATAATTTTTCTTCATTTTATGCATACGAAACTGATGCAAAAGATATTTTGATATAGTAATTTTTAGTGGCACCTCGGGTTTGCCACTCGAGTCCTAAGGGTTAAATAGATCGGTTACATACGAGAAGGTCGTTCAAATTAATTAATTTCGTAGCAAAACCAACAGTGGATAAAGAACGAAAACAACAATTATGTACAAACGAATTTAGTACTCCAGGAGCTTATTGGAGTGTTTTCGGCAAACTAAAATCAAGAGTATGTGTTCCAGCAAAATTGTAAACAATGAAGCTAACGAAGGAAACTAATAAAGATTTTTTTAGCGAACTTCGTGCCAATCCCCGGAAGTAGTGGGCAAACAGTGCACCTGTTTAGATTTTCGAATTAATTATGAACGATCGCAGGATCGTCCAAAGAAAATCGAGTAAATAGAAAAACGGTACCGAGAAGGAAACGCTTACGAATGTGGGAAACTGATCAGGGGTGGTTTCCGTGCCGGCTCAGACGCGTGTGAAAACACGCAAAAGTTGAGGGTGAAGGTGCCACTTAACTTTCCAACCCCATCCAAGCCCCCCACCTCCCCTGGAGTTTCGAGAGAACGCACCTTGCGTTGCACGAGTGTGCCAACCCCTCGACCTCAACTCTTTCACTTTTAGCGGGGATTCGATGAATTGCCGGCTGCCGCTGGCAATAAATAATGCATTTTGTGTTTGCCCCCGGTAAAAGGGTCCACCCTTAAACCAGCCCGCCACCCGCCGCCCAACCCCCCTGAACTAACCCTAAATTTTCGGGCGATTCCGAAGGCGATCGAGGCGCACGATTTAGTGAAACGGTCGACTCGAATCGATACAGCTCCTTCGAAACCGGTGTCCGGCGACGAGTGTCGCTCGAAACCACCCCTTCGAAAATCAACCAACGAGTATCAACGACCTTGAACCTTTCGCGAACTGTTCCCGGAATTATTTAGGCTCGTTAATCTCTTCGATTCACCCTGAGATCTTCAAGAGAAGAATGAAAGGTTTGCAGTCAAAGACCTCGGCCAAGATTTATTTCTTTATTATTGGAGGAATTAATTAGTGCGTTTAAGTGAGACTTGGCATGGAATATTATAGCTGTGCACAGATTTCACGAAACAATAATTTTTCATGTCCTCTCGAAAGGGCAATTCTAATTACTCACTAGATGCCTCCTTAGGGGGTTAGAGGGTTAAGGGGTTAAAGTTCAGTTTAAAGCGACTGCACCTCAAAGAAGAAATACGAAAGTCAACTATGATATAGATACTATGTGTAAAATTAGGGGGGTTTAAGTTATCATTTCGATGGTTTCGAATTTGTTTATGATTCTTATCTCTTTTATTATTCTTATCTCTGAAACTGTCAGAATATTTTCTTACTCAAACAATTAGTTTATTAATATCAGAAGGTATAAATGAAATCCACCACGTTTTCAAGAACTAGTAAAAGTTTCAGAGTTCCGAAATCCGTATTTTCCAAACGACTTCAAATCCAGCGAAGTGACGACACGAACCCACCCCTCCCCTAATTTTGCATGCGCTACCTCATACTTTGTTCCCAACAAAATCCCAGCCACGAAGTGCGCACAATGATCGATTTATTGTCCTTTCTTTTACTCGGGCAGCGTCTCCGAGAGAAAGGAATCGCTCCGTTCCACGGCACGCTGATCGATCGCTTATTACTATGATAAAGGCTTCTTAGCGGTCGAGGACAACGAAATAATATAGCAAAGAATAAAGGCCCGGCTTCGAACGCAGATCGTATTGAAATAAATTAACCGACAATGAGCGCGGGGGAGGGGGGTGTGGGGGATCGGCCTGCAACAGAAAACGAGAAAACGAACGAGGCGGAAGGGAATATCGGGATAATGGCAGCGAGCGCGCAACATTACAAGGTACCGTACGCATTGTCTGTAATTTACCGAGCAGATCAACGCTGCCAATTACGGGCAACTATTATACAGACATCTCGCGAGGAGCCGGATACTTTAAGACGATTCGAGTCGTTAGATCGCATCGGCCATTCTTATTGTCCACGCGATTTCGCGCGCGAGAGAACTGGATCCGGAGAAACAAGCTAACCGTTCTCTCTCCCGCTGCTAAGATCGGCTCGTTCCCTGCCCCTCAGCCTCGGAGGAAAGGGACGAAAGGGGGAAATCGGCGACTTATCGCGGCAATAATTAATAAACGGCGCCGCAAACTTCCGAGACTTCTTTTACTCACCGAAAACACAAATTGCTTGTTCGATCAATTATTTAGCCACAATTTCCGGCGCTTCTGCACCCGGCGTTGGCAGCACGGTTGAAATCGTTCTGAAAATAATTGTTTCGAACTGTTGCGTAGCGGTTTTAATTAAAACAGAAATTCCAATCAATATTATAAGAATTTTCCAACGCGCGTCTTGCTACTACAGAAAATTCAACGATCACGTGATTTCCAATCGAATTGAGATTAACACGTGAATTTTTATTTTATTTTTACCTTTGGGGATTTTACTTGCGGGATATTGACTGCAGTTCTTGCATATCCAGACAGTTGAGTTTTTAGTTAATAATATCTGTAATAGGGGACCTCGAAAGTTTCCCCGTGAAACGTCGATCACAAATCTGATCACCGTCAATTTGCGACTTCTGACATCGATTCCTAAGAACTCGCGCGCCAAGACGATACAATGACAAAATAGCGAGCGAAGAACAGCAGCGAGCTTCTTCGGTGGTAAATATTAATCCGAAGGGGGGAGACAGTAGACGCGTCTCAGAAATCGTGCCAGACAATGCCACGGTTTCATTTAGTTTATGATATTTAAATGAAGTCTCCGTCTGTCTGGCGGAACGCGACGGAACAACCCGAGACGCAACCTGTGTGTAAACGAGCGAATCACTCCCTTCCGTAAAACATTTAGCGGCTCCTCCAATTGGGGCACAAGCGAGCAAGAAGCTAATCGAAGGAATTAACAGCGTATATACACCGTGCGTGCATAAAACATTCCGGTAATTTATTCACAGATTTAGTTTTATATCCTCCCGCTGGTTGGTTCGTCGAACAGGTGGATTAAATAAATTATTCAGCGCTGTGGTCGTGACATCACCGTTCGATAAGTGTCCTGACCGGTTCGTCAGGCCCTTATTAATTTATCGCAACTATTCCCTTTGACCCAGAGTTAGGGAATCGTGTGATCACTCAATCTCTAGCTATTCAATTACATTAACAGCTATTACATGGAAAACGATAGAAAGACTCGGCTGTTCAAGAACTAACTGCAAAAATATATGTTAATAAATTGAATAAATGAAGCTTCAAATGATCCTAACTCAATTGCGACACATTATATAAATACAAATAGGATCGAAGGGTTGATTCAGTGTGAATATGTAAACTGTTTGAAAAGTCCAAGAAACAAATCGAGTTCCCCGAAAATACAAAGACGTTTTCTGTGAGCTACGAATCCACAAGGATGCAAAAATAATTGCATCGATCTTTGCGCTTGATCATAGGTAAATTCTTTCGCCGAGTATAGTGTGTTACACGGTCCGGAGATTTGGTGAGACTGTGTGTTATAGTAAATATAGGTAAATGCTACAGGGTTAGAGGTCGCGAACCAGTAGAAACGGAAGCGTCTCGTGGTATTAACGCTTTCAGCCTCGTGAAGCTTATTAATCCTCGATCTATTTCGCTTCGGGATCATTCCGGAAGGATTAATTTTATAGCTGCGCAAGCTGGTGGTCGCAAAATGATTTCTATCTCTCCCTATTTACGGTTTAAGAAGGAAACAGAGAGGTCAGTTATCAGTATATCTTGGAAAATTAAGCAAAGATAATTAGTGCGTTTACAAATCCTACTTTGTTTTGTAGTTTCGTTCACCTAGAATTTGAAACGGTCATCGCGGGGGAGAATGTTGCGATAACGAACGTAAAAATTTCACGGGGATCGCGACGGGGTTCGGAAAGTATATTTTTTACACGGTCGTTCGAGAACGGGAGAGCGAGCCGAGCTCGAGGGTTGGAATATGATTAGTATGTCGTGACGGAGGCATCGGCTCGGATACTTAAATTAAGTTTATTGGCCAATTTTCACGGCGTTACGTCCTCCCCGCCGAAACCCTCGTAAAAGATAAAGTCGGGCGGAGTTGTATCGAAACCGCGCTGGGCTGAACGTCTCCGGCGACTCGATCCATTAAAACGCGCAAGCTAATGAAAGCAATTATGACGTTCGGAAAAGAGTCGCGGGGGCAGCGACGGTAAACAGTGACAATAAGCGGCTCCCGTGGGAGTTTTTACGAGTCCCGAACTTCTTTCCCTTTCGGGTCCGTTCCACGATCCTGGCAACAATTAAAAATCCGCAGGCAATTTCCTCCCTTCAACCCTTTGTGGCCTGAGTTACGTTATTGGCCCGTTTTAACCGCAATTTTTATTCTGGGTGCTTAGAAAGTGCTTCGACAATTTGCACAGGGTGTCTCGAAGTTTTATGAATGCGTCATTGATTGTTCAGATTAATTTTGTAACACGTGATCGTAGTCTTGTTGGATACACTGTTTTCTTCAAATAGTTTTTGCTATCATTTTCTAGTGAAGTTTTAAAGGAGTTCATGTTGCATGTTTTTCTTATTTATTTTAAATGGCAAATAATATGTTTTTCCTTATAGTCACGTCATTATGCACAAGTTGCACTGCGTGTAGAAATCACAAAACCGGGACAACTCAAATTATTTTTACACCTACCATTTGTCTCGCGTATGTAGAGCGTGTTTAAAAATTCACAGCCTGTAGAAATCAAGAATTCCATAGAAAATACAACAGGATCCATCAGCTAAATAAAGTGTCCCCAAGACGAGGCTACCAGCGAGATAAATGTATTGCTCCCATTGCACATTGATCAGGGTTTGAAAATATTCGCTTCCTCAATGATTTACATTGTATTTCCGTTACCAGGAGAAATAGAAATGGAAGTGTTCAATGTTATAGTATTTAATTCATGTCTGCCGCTCTTCCGAATGTCCCTTATATATTCAAATTAATTTACACCGAGCAAAACCCGGATAATAAAGAAGTCTATTCCTGTTTTATTTACTGAATGTTTAATCCGAAGTCTTCCATAATAGCGAACCAAATAAAAATATTTAATAACAGTCTAAGAGTTTCGATTTCCGGTTTTAAGACCGTCGTTCCTTCGCTCGTCCCCATTCGAACACAACGAATTCTACGCGGCCGCGGGTGATTATTTCCAATGAGTGATCGCACTTTCGTAATTAGCCGGCGAAAAAAGCGGCCGCGCCACTTCTTAATCTCGCATCGATCGGCCAAACTTATCCGATGGCGGATTTCCAACCTGTTCAGAAATCCGGAAAATCGTAAAAAATGCTTGAAATTCGTTGCGATTTGATTAATCGTGTTAATAAGAAAGTTTCCGTCCATTCTACCGCGTCGCGCTCTTATCTCAGGACGAGGGTGGAGAAAGGAAAAGCCGCGTGGAAAAAGGTCCTTATCGATCTGCCCGATACACACCATTGATTAGCATGATTGATGAGCCACTGAGCCGCGAAAACGTAAACCGTGTCTCTCGAGACAATCATAGATCACGCAAGCTCTTTTGCGACCGTCCTAGAAAACTCTAGGATGATGTCGTCGATAGAAAAAAAGGTTCGTACAATATCCCTTCGTTTTCCTAATTTTTTTTTAACGTACTAGTTCGACAACTCTTTAATAAATAAATGTGAAACGCCGTTGACTTTATTGGTGGTGCTTTCTAACATACTTACACACGATATTGATAGAAATTTTTTTTGTGTTATGTTACCGAAGAAAATTTTAATAATTTCAAATTTGAGACATTTCGAATTTGAAATATTTTAAATTGAAATATTCGAGATTTTAAGTATTTAAAATTTAAAAAATTTGAAATGTAAAATTAGAAATACCAGAAATTTGAGGTTTGGGTTTTTAAATTTGAAAGAAAAAGGACAACACGCCTAGAAACCTTTGCTCTTCATAGTGCCTCTATGGTTTAAAAGAGGCCTCCAGCATCCGATTAAATAAATACGCACGATTGCTAATAGGAGGTGCGCGTACCGCCTAACCGTTCAATAAAATATGGAATGAATAAAGGAATAAAATCTCTCGTTTACGAGTATCGATAGAAGGTTTCGAGGATCCGAGCAGAATTACAGATCCTATTTAAAGACCTGTAGGTCGCCGGTATCAGAATTCAGACTTTCACTGCGGCTTTCGTTGGTTAAAGTATTTTCTAACTGATAAAAGGAGGAAATTCAGTGTTAATGCCATGCCGGGCAACAATGTGACTTTCACCGGGATAATACAAGCCTCGGAGAAATCCGGCGTAGATCGAAACGGGTCAAAGAACTCGAGAGATCCCCGACCGTTCTTGACGCATCCCAGGCGTGCTCGTCGATAAAATAGTCCGCGAGTCATTCTATCCGCGACTCAATCGACCATACTACATCCTAATTGCATCTAGAATTCCACGGTCGAGCACGGAACCGAGTCGATCATCGATTTCCCTCGATTTCTCTCCCTCTTTCTCGCGAGCGTTAATTGCTAATCAGGTAAATAACGGAACGTCGGAGATCAAGCTCTGTAGCCGGCAAGAAGCTGCGTTGAAGATATTGCGCGCCGATTCGCTCTTCACTTCATTTAATATTATTTTCACCCGAGGAATTCTTGTATCGCGTTCAAGAAAAGAAAATACGTCAATAGGCGTGCAGATTAAAATAGCAGAAGGGCAAAAGAGAGGAGAAGAAAGCCGCAAAAGTCGACAAGTGGAAAGAAACAGTATCGTTTAATCGTCCCGATGGTTCTCAACTAATTGTCTCCGCGTCGTCGTCGTCGTCGTCGTCGTCGCGGGTCGAAATTGTTTTTAATCAGCGCCGGGAATGGAAGGCGAGATTAACCCGAATAGTAGGTCGTTATAATCTTTCGCCTTGGCGGCCTCCATACAGAAAAATCTGAAAAGAAACAAGCGTAACGACCGGGCTCGAGCGACGCGCTGTCTGTCATCTCTCCGCATAAGAAGTAGAAAATAATCAGTGGTGCTCGAGTGTCCTCTAGCGACGTGGCGTGTTCTCACACCCGTCCTGCCTAAAACACGCATCTCCCCTAATTTCTGCCGGGGCTTCGGGAAAGAAAAAAATAATTCCCGGGACACGAATGAATGGATATATCTGCTAGCACCCGATGCCAATAATTCCGTCGGTCCGGGACCAATCACCGGCGAGAAACGCTCTTCCCGCGACACGGTCCGGTAGCGTTTAACTTTGCCGCGGGTCGTTTTAACCCGCGGAACCGGCTGATGAGGGTACCGGGTGCGTGGGAGGATCGGGGGAAGAGAGAGAGAGAGAGGTGACTCGGCTCTCAGCGTCAATTCACCGTGGCACGGGCACAATCATCGAGGGCAAAGTCATCGGGGAAAAATAATTACAATCGGTCGCTTACTAGGCGACCGAGCCGGCTGGCTCACACTCCACCAATATTCCCTACGTCTCTCCCTACCCTGTCGCGTGCATACACATATCTACGCTCATGCATAGCCCCGTGCACACACATACTCCACCCAGACTAGCGTAGGAACATCCCCATGTCCCGGGACCACTTCACATATTCGCGGTTCGACGATCCTGTACAAAATCCTAGCGGTCGTTATACTTGCTTGTGCTCTGCTCTGCTCTCCTCGCCCTCTGTCTTCTTTATTATTACATTTTTTTCTCTTTTCTTTTTTCTATAACGACGCGAAAAGTCAAAGCTGTCTGCGAGCGACGCGATCGGCGAACAACAATACTAACGACCGGCACACGCGGGGTCCTTTACGAGCCACGTAGAGTTCGAGAATCGAACGCGTGCTCCGATCACTCGAGCCTTGCGGTATATGTGACCTCCTCTAATTCGATTTCTGTATAATGACGACATTAATGACGAGCAGACGCTATTGTCTCGTGGCGCGGCGACAGGCGAGGAAAAATCGTCGAGGTCTTCGATATCGAGTGAAACACCGTCTGGAGGGGCGATTAGGCTCGTCGGGTGGTGTACTGGCGGTGGGGAGATAGGTGCCCGGTACTTAGACGATTGGCAACCGGTGGTGGTGGGTTTGTGGATGACGCAGAGTTTGGAAGAGCCGTTCGAGAACTAAGGTTTAAGGTGCTCCGAGGAAGATCACGTTCCAATGTTCTCTCGAACTCCGAGCCACTAAGCAGGCTGATTTATAAATAGACCGAGGAACACAGACGGAACGGCCAACACCAAAAAACGGGCATCGGGATGATCGGCCAAGGAATGTTCACCCCGAGGACCATGATTGGAAGAGGTCCGGATCGTCGCAGGCGAGCAGGAGGATGTCTCTCTGTTCCGTTTTCAGATAGAAGTCGGAGAGTGGTTGGATTTGACAGTGAATTGTGGTGAAGGATCCGGTTTTTGACACCTGGCAAGTGAACGTTTTCTGGCGTTGACGATCACTTGTTTTCTTCACTGGTTCATTTTCCCTCTAAATCCATACCTCATATTATAGCTTTAGAGTTCAGGATGTGGAGTGTTCAAGATTCAACCCTTGGTGGGTTCCTCGGAAAGACATCCCCCATTAACACCTTCGAGTTAGAAGCACCTAGGCTAAAATCCTGTTTAATTGAATCATTCATAGTTTTGGACTTGAAGACAAATATTTGGATATTCATTATTCAGGACTTCAGTTCAATTAGAGGAACAGACCTCTCGAGCAACTTTCTCACTGATCTAAGAGTAACTAGGGTAAGGGACCCAATTACTGTGCCCATATTAATTACACTTATTTTTGAAGCATAATAAATATTGGAAAAATAGATATTGAACTTTTTTCATTAAAACCAGTTAATATATATGTTATGTATCTCTCATTTAATATTCATTATGCTTAACTATAATTAGTATAGGCACAATAATTGGTACCCCCACAGTAATTGGGTCCCTCATCCTAGATGAATTTGTTAACCCGATTGCGAAGTAGCATAGGACAATTCTGAAAATCTGTACAAATTTCCTCGGATAACTTCAAGTATAGAATTTAAAGCTAAATAATTCAAATTTTCAAAGAAATGAAAGAATCGTACAGCACAGTAGCGAAAGTTAGTGTACAGGTATTCTTTTGAGGTCATAAGAGACCCGGATTGTACCAGTTCAAAAGTAAAAAGTTTGCTCAAAGGATAAGACTTGGAAGCAATATACACTAGCCTAAGACTCTCTTGAGCCTACCAAGACACGTATCTTCACGGCCTGATAACCGAACAAGGAAAGTCTCAATAAATCTGTTTGTCTATTTTTCGGGACTGGCTAAGATCATTAATTGGAATGGTGTTCCGAACACGTTCGTCTAGGAAACTTTTGCTTATCGATCCGATCGACGATCCTCCTTTCTCGTGGCAGCGGAACGATTCTGCTCCGTAGCGTTTCGATCTTAACGCGGTACACGCGTCCATATCTATCGGCCATAAAACGTGCGCGGATGACCGAGTCCGTAGTTCGCGTATCTACATAACAGCCTGGTGCGTTCTATTCTAGATTCATAACTATTAATACTAATGTCTGCGGGAACTCGGGCCAGGGGACCCGGCTTCTTGGCCAACGTTGGCCATTTCTACCTCTCATCAATGGTACATTCAAACACGGGCAAACATGAATTTATCAACGAACCGCCACGCAGCGCCGCGTCGTGGGACGGTGTTGTGTACACGACTAAATATATTCGTGCCGCGCGTGCAGACAAGATGCGAGGCACCATGGCCCGGATTAGTGCACCAGCTCTGGCCTCCTGATGAGGGTAATCCACGTCAAAAATTCGAGAACCGAACGGTTCGCCTGATTCGCAAATTTTTCTTCTAGACAGAGTTCTAGATCGTTTCGAGATTCACCGAATGTATCGGCACGATTCGTTCCCGATACGGAAAGCAGTATGGACTTGAGCAGTAAGACAGAGACGAGTGTTACAGAATTATAATGAACGTGACAATTAATAGCAACTCAGGAATTTGGATAATCTAGGAGTAGGCTTGGTCCTAAACTTCAACCTAGACCTAAGTGTGCAGACACTGATGCGATTAAACTGTTACAGAATTATTCTGAGGGTTTCGAGAAAAAAAGAACAATTGAAAGCAAACGTGACAATTAATGGCAACCCAGGAATTTGAATGATCTAGCAAAAGACCAGCTCACGCCTAATCCTAAACTGAGTTCTTTCGCCGAAGTAGAGGGCAGTAAGTAAAGAGCGAGTAAATCCAAATGATTTGTCATTCGGGAAGCACCTAATTACGCGGGGATGATAATAGAGGCCTCAGAAAGCGGGATAATTAAGTAGACGGTGGAACGACTGGCAGCATCGGTAAACTAAAATGAAGCTAGTAAAATAGTAACACGATGCAACATGGTCACGGTGATCCGAGTCCCCCCCAGCGTTTACAGCGAGCCCGCGTGTAATCCCGCCTATCTTATCGCAACTAATTAGCTCTCGCGTTTATATAGGTAATGAAGTTAAAACTGCGGGGCGATTAAATCGTTCACGCAGAACGGTAAAAAGCGCACCAGAGGCTCATGGGCGTGGACGTAATAAAAGAAACGCGTAATTACGCGTACACGGGGATACCGGCCGGAAGAGAAACACGGCAGATATAATACTTCGGTGTGCACGGGTCGAACAAGAAACGAGCCTAACGCTGTTTCTTTCGTTCGCATACTCGGCTAAGACGCGGCCGAGTTATTTAGAGCACGATTATGTACCCGATGACTCATATTTCAATTTTCTCCTCGCTAACTAACCGCCGATTGAAGACAAGCACGCCTCGATTACTCTAATCATGTGATTCTCCGCGGTCGAGCGTTATCTTATCGAGCTGTACACAATACCCGTAAACGATAATGCTGCATTTCGTGCTCACGGATCTTCAATTTACGCAAACCGCCGCGACGAGAACCATGAAGGAGAATGCTTCGCAAATTATGCTCGCCGGATCACCCGTGTCCGAGTTAATTAGGGAGAAAAAAGAACCAATCAACAGACACAGCTCGTTTTTATAGCACTCTTTTAAAAATTATTTTCCTACAAGGGAGGACTAGATTCGCGAATTTCTTTATCCGCCATCCTTTGGTTGGGTCTTTTTCTTGGCAACACAGATGAAAATTCGCGAAACCGTCAAGCTGATAAATCTCTGAATAATCAATTGTGCTCGTCCGCAATTTTCGATTTGAATCTGTACTCTCTAAAAATCGTGTGATCGAATTCAGAGTTTATTCGAGTCTGTTTAACCCAGAAATGGTTTCGAGCGTCGCAGGCGGTGGGGGAACGGCGGGAAATATAAATTCGCAGGGACAGGTTGGCAAAAGGGGTAACAGGAGTTGCCGAAAAACAGAGTTCGAAGGGAAGGAGCGTTGAACTTAGGCGCGCGCCGCTGGCAAATTTTTCATTATCTTCCGCCATAATCTATTTACAGAAAAGATTTAAAGCTAGGACGTGCGGTGCTCCCGGTCGGGCGTTACTGAATTCATTATACCTCGAAAAATATTAACTTTAGCCGGGCTCTCGCATCTTTTTTCACCGTTGGGGCCTCTCTTTCTTCTCTCTCCGAAAGAGAGAAACGTAAACCCATGCGCCAGTACGATAAAACTTGGCTCCTTCCACGGGTATTTCTTGGTAGATTATTTCATGTTTTCTTGATAAGGTCGCGGAGGAGCGAGAGAAAGAGAAGGGAGACAGAGAGATGGAGAGAGAGAGCGGGGGCCGCGAACGAGCTCGCGCAATTATAGACAACAATATTTCAGCGATATATCTTTGGCGACGTCTTGCTCGGCGAGGCAATAATTAACCGAATTAAATAATTGCCGTTGCACTATACTTCCAAGTCATATTTCAAGCACGATACACGTTTGGTGGTGTACGTCGCTACCGCTGTCGCAACGAAATTTACGCGATACTAAGAATAGCCATCGTTTGAAATAGAATCTTGTTGTCATTGGTTCCGAGCAGCCGATATTCTAATCTCGCGGAATTAAATCGCCGAGTCTCCAGAAACGCCACCGACTAGCAAGGATCCTCGATGATCACTTGCCTCAAAGAACCCCGATGACGTTCTCAACGAGCGTCGATCCGTTTCCTTCGTATCCGATGCGATTTCCCGGAAACTCCGGACCGGGGCGACGAAAAATTTACATGTTCCGCCGGCAAAAACGTCCTACGTTACGTTAGGGCCTCCGCAAAATACGACGCGCGCTTCCATAAAATAGACGAAATTAATTTCGAAATTTTCGTGTCGTCGGACAAGCTAAAATTCTCTGGTAGTAGGACCACACTCGACTGAGATATACTGAACCGGACACGCACCTTAACGACGTTACACCTAACCCCGTTTGTTAAATAGACAGTTAGTAGTGGATAGCCTTTCGAAAGACTGTATCAATCAGTCTTCTTCGCGTCTCGGGCGTTGCGAGCGAATACTTTTTGGCCAACTAGCAACGGATGTTCACGGTACAGGTATTTACCTGTTTCTGGTCGAAAAATTTCATATTTTTACCATGCTACAATAATCGGAATTCGCTGTTATACTATCACATGAAGAAGTTGTTCGATGCTCTTGTGCAGGCAAAAGATGAAATTTTTTGCCTTTTTCTGTTCTTGCAATATTAAAATCATACTTTAAATTGACTCATAAAATTTCGATTTTTTAAGGTAAACGCCTTCCCCCTTTGAGGGTATCTCCATATCCTATCAAACACCTAACACAAGAATTGAATTTTACAACCACCAAAATCACTGATCCCTTTACATTGAATTCCTGGTCCTTAAGAACGTTAACACTGTACCGTATGTTATTAATAGTCTGCAGATTTGCATGCAGTATCAAAATTCTTGGGAGGAATAGCAAGAGACCGTTCCTTCTTCTGGCAATTTTAGCAAATTGGTGCCATTTCCGCCACGATCTATTTCACTGATTTTTCTCGGAAACGTGGAAAACGCGCGGCGTAGTAATGAATCATGTATAATTAACAGGGGCGCGAATTTTGTGCAGCTTTTTGCGATTCGGCGACGCGCAAGTCGCTGTTCGCCGGGCCCGATCGCGTAAATAAATGAACCGATGAGAGGCCGGCTGCATACCAATCCTTGGTAACGGTTGGCTAACTATACTTGAAGCTTCCGTGACCGCGAGTGCGAAATATACCAAAGTCGCCAGGAATGGAGCGAACTGCGAGGCAGCGTCTGCTAGTGCGACGACCAGTAAATCTGTCTCATCGTTTGGCACGGTCGCGTTCACCACCTCGAATGAATTATTTACTTATCAATTATTAAGCGGTGGCCCGGCGTGTACCGTTCGGAGATTTATGCCGGCGAGAAATTGTCCCTGTATAATTTTCGCGGTACCGTTTCATAACGGCCGTGTGCCCCCGTATTTATCTCGTAGAACCGCGTACGTTTCAAGGTTGCGCCACACGCTTTATTGAAATTATTTTCCTCGGAGGAGTAAGCTGAAATGCGAAACCTCCCCCCCCCCCCCCCCCCCGCCAAGCCGCCGTAATTAGAGGGTCGCTAATTCGCGTCATCTTGACCGCCAGCCTGGAAACGATACTATGCCGCTTACGCTAGTTTCCAGGGACCTTCCCCCACCACCGAATTCGTCGCCCGACGTTTCCTGTGTAACTAGCGTGACGCGCTTCTGGTGGGGGGGAGGGGGGACTGATGCGTTCAAGGTGTCTCCCCCGGTGCACTAGGCCGCGCACCACGGTGATTTCAAACGCATTGTTCAATGTTGATTACAGTCGCTTTTTTCCACAAGTTTCGCAATCCCTCAGTCGATTATTAGAGGTGTTTACCGGACATAGTTGATTCTCCGGAATGCAGATGCGTATGAATAATATGGGACAATTAAAAAGATGGGTCAATTATTTCCTCGACTTTGGTCTTGGCGTAGTCAACGAAGGTAGCAATTTGCATAAGCAGTCCGTAATTTTTCATGTGATCAGATGCGCGCCAATGATTTCCTGTTTATTCATACTGCAACGATAAGTTTACGCGATGTGGAGTTCTTCGGTGCTTCGAAACGAGGCACTGCTTTCCCTGGATTCGTTCGCAACTTTGATCGTCGTAACCGAACTCCATTATGAAACGGTTGATTTTGCAGTGAATGTTTTGGCGTCCTCGCTTAAAAATTAATATTGCCAGCGAGATGTAAAGTAAAATTTGTATAGAATGCAATCGTCGTAACTCTTTTCGCTGTGTGAAATAAATTGTTCTAGCGTCCCGGAATTTTTATCAAAATTCTACGTAGCCGACACTCTTGCTTTGATTTCGCCGTTTTTAGAAGATGCTATGCGGATTTTAAATCACGGAGAGCCGAAAAATAATTTCTCGGGACGGCTGTCGTGTTTTTTAAGGAACGATTTCGCAAAATTGGCAGCGCGCGAGCGGAGCAGTTGTGCAAGAGGTTGTACAGCAGTTTCGTGGGTTGGTTATTCTTTCGCGGACTTCCCGGAATAGTAGTAAAATGGAGCGAAGTTGGTGGCAGCGTCGTGGCGAGTCAAGTATACCCACGTCGTACACAGGCCGAGCTGTAAATCCATCGCGTCGTTCGGTATGTAAATCGCTTATCGCTTCGAGTGGACCACTCGGTATAATTAGGTAGGTAGGTAGCTAGGTAAGTAAGTATAGGTAGATAGGAATGGCATCATGCGCGCCGACATGTATCCGCGCATCTAATGGCGAGGAGGACGAGAGCGCAGCCTCGCGGAATTAGGCTCTTCCGTTGTTTCTATTACAAAATAGACGGCGCGATATTGCGGGGCATCGCCGGCCACGGCTAATCTCTGCCTCTTTTTTCCCTATTTCTTTTTTATTTTCCGTTTCTCTCCTCGCCCGATGATACCGTTACGATATCGCCTGATGTGCTACGCGAAACACACTCGACCAGGTGAAAGGGGAACGCCACTCAAACCGATTTCCGATCGTTATCGAACAGCACTAATAAATTATCTCCGGGCGGACATTGATATTAAATTAGAAAATACAAAATCGATCGGACAGATAGCCTGGCACAATAAATTGCCTGCCCCACATTTTTCTATCCGATCGGGTGCCCGTAATTTCTCCTCAATCCACTTTGCAAACAGTTAAAAAGCTACTTGATGGATACTGTTTTTTTTTTTTTTTGTTGAATCATTTAAATAATTCGACATTTCACCAACATCGACAAACCGTTGCACGATAATCGATTTAAATAGACATATTACTAATTGCTAGACCGCGGATGTTCACACAAAATACAAATTATTTACATCAATTACAAATACCAGAAGCCAAATAGAAGCTCCTTTCTCCTTTTCATAATGTTAACCCTTTGCACACGAAGCTATTTTAACTCCAAAACGAAACATTCCTTTCGACCTAGAATATTTCCCTTCTACAGATTTTTTTCATGTTATACATACGAAAATGGTGCAATTTACTCGTACAATACTGAAGTTTTTCGTAATTTATTGGATACAAACAAATTTAATAATGTAAAAAATATTTTGAGTAATGATACAGCAATTTTTAGTGGCGCCTTACAGTCGCCATTCGAGTGCTAAGGGTTAACAAGCTGATCTTCTCAAATTCTTCTTATTCATCTACTGTATTAAATAGCACATTTCTGTCTTAAACGCACAAGCAGTCTATTAATTACCACAGGAGAGTATTGTTTAACGAGCAACAGAAGCGCAAAGCATTCGCATAAAATGGGCGACAGCGATCAAGGAATCGATTTAAAGATAATTCTAACACGCTGAAAACTTCAATGAAATTTATTAGTCTCCTAAAGCCTACGATAGGAGGTATTTTATGCACGAGTGATCTCCCTTTTGCAATTGAATTTACGAAGATATCTATAGTCTAGCAGCGGGGGTCCAGGGTGTAGTTAAGAGCCTGGTGGTGTTGCGACGGACGTCGTCGGCGTGCGTTTAGCAAAAATCGCTGGTGTGTCTGGCGCGTTCGGTAGCCGGTGAATACACCGATAAATCCAGGAAAGTACAGGCGGCACGTTAGCGAGCTAGCCAGCTCGAGAATTGGCACGGAAGGGGACACATCGTCCCTCTAAATTATTCTCTTAAAATGTATCCCCAATAATTTAATACGCGGGTTCGAGTGCAGCCCGGACGAATTTATGGCATAAATAACACGGTACATCCCACCGAAGCAGATATCATTAATCCCCTCGAACGGTTGTTTTGGCGACACGTTCGAGGGCTCGAGAACGGGATACCGGGTTTTCTGGGCGATCCGTCGCGATAAAAGCCAACAAATCATCGGATCCCAAGATGTATCCGTAACCATTAATCCGCGCGCGGTGCATCCTATCCAGCTACTTAACGGCACTGGGTGAGTGCAACGAATGTCATCCTCTGGTGCAGCCCCATGCACCGTCGTCCCGCGATGCAGGCCGGTCACGTGACCGACAGGAAGCTACCAATCGTCTTGCACGATTATCCCGGTCGCCCTCCCTGCCCCGCCGCGCGATTTCGTAGGGGGGCAGCGTGCATCGTGCATCGTGCAGCGTGCAGCGTGCACGTGCGTGTGCATAGACCCGTGTGCGTCAGACCCGGGCATCAGGGACAGCGTTAAATAGGATTCGCGAGCGGACAGCCACGTATCTCTTCTCTCCTTCTACCTCTTTCTCTCTCTCTCTCTCTCTCTCTCTCTCTCTCTCTCTCTCTCTCTCTCTCTCTCTCTCTCTGCCTCCCTCTGTCGCTCTCCGTCGCTCTATCTTTCTCACGTTTGCGTTCTCGTGTGTGCGCGCGAGTTAGCGAGTGCGTGCGCGCGTTGGCGCGCTAGCACAGAGTTTCTATGACACCGACGAGTGTGTTGCGCGGAGCGTGATCGGTAGGGGGAACCAATACAGAGAGGATCGCACGCGAATTTATACGTGCACGCGCGTGGTATACATGCGACGTTACACCGCGCCGTGTTCCGCGGCGCAAACGTCGGGAGAGTCGCGACCAGTAAACCGCGCGACACATTATCATAAATGCCCGCGCGCTGGAGCCCGTCCCACGCGTAAATCTGTTTCGCAAATTGCGCGAGTGGGATTATGTCATCTTCCTACAGTCTCTTTCTACCGCGCACTAGCTCCTGACACGAGCCTGGCCGGGCGAGATCACACGGAACACTGTTGTCCTTCGAATCATCGTCGCGGGGGTGTGCATCCTTTCGCGCCCTTCCAGCCTCTCTTTCAAATCTACCTTCTTCCTTTTTGGATTATTTTTCTCTTCGTTCATTTTTCTCCCTCCGATATACGGAGCGGGTCTAGATTCATGAACTATTGTTAGTTTCAATTTTCGTTTATTTATGCACGTCGTACGAAGCATGTCACCGGGTTAATAAGTTGGTCGTTCAGACACGTCAATAGCGAAGACTTTTTATGCAGAATAGAAATTGTTTGCGTCAATTGCAACACACTCGAACCAAATAGGAATTGATTTCTTTCTTTCGCAGTTTCAGGAAGTTGATGGTAACATGTTAGAAAATTCTTTTAGTCTTTTTGCTATTGGAACTTTTTTCGATCTATTTTTTCCATTGATGCGTACAATCAGGGTTGACGGACCTCTGTTGTATTCACAGAACTTCATACATTTGTATGACCGTGAAATGATATGCGAATGTGTATACTGTTGCATTATTTCTTTTATGAAGATGAGATATTCTTTATCGTTGATCATTTTCGAAAAGAAAAAGAAATTTTTTATCCGCTGTATTTATTTTCGCCACCGAACAAATTAATAGTATTCATAGTGTGTAAATTGTGTTCAAAATATTAATAAATCGTAAGCAGATCAGTGCACTTCGCTTACTTGTTTCATACATTATGTCGAAATACAACTGAAACCTTTAACACGAATGAATAAATCGGGATGATTGAATCAAAAATGTATGAGAGAGTTCAAAAGTGCAGCAGGGTTAAAGAATTCCAACAAACTAAACAATTGTACGTTCTATTGATATTTAGTGGAAATAATACAACATCCTGTCTGAATAAAAATGTTGACAACAAGTAGAAGTGTTTAATCACCAACGGACACATCTAATTAAGTTCCTCGCCTAATTAAAAAGTCACGATTGGAAGAATTAGATGTGTGAACATTTTTAACCGTATCATATACGAGTTTCCTGATTTTATCTTCGGTCTATCGGAGCTGAAGATAATATTGTTTGTACAACAATCGTCCCACTAATCTCGAAGGAATTTGCTGAATTATAGAAAGGCTTATTTATTTCATAACTTCGTAAGCCGATCATATACAAAACGAACCGAAAATTATATTTGACCATGACACGTGCATACGCGACTCGGGATGCCGCTTAATATCTTTATCTGGATCGAACGTAATTTAGCGTAATTAAACATTTAGCCGCGTAGAACGGATAAAATAATGTTACGGGAAGCGAAGTAATATCGCGGAGATGGTTCTCGAAGTATTAATGGAAAAGACGGTATAAACTAAACCGGGCAGGATTTCAAGCATCCTCGGCGGAGAGTTTCGCTACCAGCTCCGAAGAATCGGAACGCGGCGCGGCGCGGCGCGAGCGTGCGCGCGGTTGCTAAATGTTTCGCGACGGTTGTGAAATCCGGAGAAACGAAGCAGGTAAATAATCGGCGGGTTGTATAATGAGCGCATGGTGCAGTTATCTGCGGTAAAACAGCATCGTGCAAACAAGATAAGAAGACGATGCAGAAAAGCAGCCGTCGCCCGGAGAGCATCGACGGCGTTCTGCGTTTCTCGCGCGGATTCGGAATGATCGAAATACAAACCTTGCCAGCTGTTTGCGTTCACAAATTAGGAATTTTTATGCCGCCCTCGCGCCAGCCGATGACGAAACACATTTGTAGCTTCTGCACGGTCGAGCTCGCGAACACGAGGATGCAAGTCATAAGCAGCCTAAGCTTATCCAGTTTTGCGGTGTGCTTCTGCAGGGGTCGTGGAACTTATTCAAATCGGGCGAGGAAAAATAGTCACACGGTTCTCACACACGCGCCCGCGTTTCGGAACCAATAACGGCTCGGATTGTCGGTCGCGCACTCGCGTGAACGGGATGATAAAAATCGCGTAGGCGATCCAAGGACGGTCGACGATCGACGGAAACGGGAACGTGAACGGGAACGGCCACCGTGGTCTCGGAGCTTCTTCAAGCTCTTCCAACAACAGACAGACGGTGTCGTGAAACTGATAAGCCGGCTCTCGCCGCGAGGAATTTAAAGTGAACTGCGTGGGTATCGCGATGGGAATTATGTTTCTTCGATTGAACGCTGCGACGCGGCATCGCAGCCTCAACGAGTGGCGCGCGGGTAAACTCTCGCGATCCTACTTCGGATCGTCGTCGAACCGATCGAACGAGACAATTTTTGCAAAAACGATTAACGAGAGGTGCGATCGCGAAATCCGCGGAACGTCGACTGGCGAACACCGAAGATCGATAAGGCGACCAGGCCAGAACTGGATCGAAGTAGTTCTTAATTGTCCCGACACGGGTCGTAAACAACGGTACGCTTTGATTGTTATCCGCGGCGTCCAATTAGAGTCGGCGGAGATAAGACAGTTTAGGTTGCAGTCAATTTTTCCAGACTGCCGGTAGTTATTTATTCCCGCGATGAATGTGCCCTTATCAGCCAACCGAGCCGGCGATGATATCGTCGCCCGTCTGGTTCGCTGACACGATTGTCGCACGCGGCGCAAACACACGTGCCTTCGGCAAAACGAAGAGGAGAAGACCCAGAAGAAGAAAATAATAAAAGAAAATACGACACGCTTTCACGCCGTGTCGTCCGTCATCGACCGATTCCGCGAAACTATTAATTGATTCTCTTGAGCCGAACGGTTCGCAAACCGTATTCTGGTACGTCCGCCGGGATCATCAAAGGGAGGCCAGGATTCAACGAAGAAAGAGTTAACTCGACCGAGTCTGAAGCGGCCAACGCCGTTATAAATACACTTCCACCGCGAAAACAACTCTTCGTTAGCTTTGACTCGGTCAAATTAGATTTCGGTACTCCGCTTGGACGTGTTACGCAACCAGTCGGTCTTGACAATCTATACATTATGAGCGAGCACCGTGTCTGGATCCAGCGGACCAAGATCTCGGAAACTTTTATGGAGAAGAAACCGTCGGGACGCCGCGCCGGGAAGACCGATCGGACGACGCCGGCTCGGAATTGTGACTGAACAACAGATCGGAATTTATTTTCAGCCAGTTTTCGACATTCTGACATGTCGTTCTCACATTCAGATTGCTCCTAGAGACGTTAATTAGCGCAGGGTCTTCTGGGAGACGAGGTTTCTACGGAGCAAGCATGGTTCAGCCGTTCGCTCGGCATTTGATTATCTCCAGGAGAGGAATAGTGGACATAATTCATCCACGTTCTGTTTTAATCTTATGATTTCGCTGTTTGCTGGTATTAGGGCTAACTATATTCAAGTTCAGTTGCAATCAAGTGCTTGTCAATATTGAAGGGTGCAAAGAGTGGTTAATCCCTTTGGCTTGTGAACAGCTAAGTTGTAGAGAAAGTCTCGGAGACTTTGGTATAGAATTTTTTCAAGCAATAACTTCGTGAAAAAGTTGCTCGCGTTCTCCAGAGAGCATAAAAATCTCCCATGCTAGAAAGGCGGAACTGTACTCCAGATTCTATTAATTAAAAATTCACTTGAGCGTGAAACGCTCTCCGAAATGTCTCATTCGCTGGGTGATATCGAATAAAAATATTTCTACCTAGGTACCATAGGTTTCTATTTCTATTCTATTCTAGAAAGATAGAGACTCATCGGAGGACGCAAACAAGTGGACACCTAAAGTGGTGAAGACAGTGGATCGGCTCGCAGGCCCTGACACGTCTGCCAAATAACGCAGAACGCCGTTACCATCCTGTTTCCTCGGCGGGGGAGTCGAGGGACAGGATTTTCGAAAATTCGAAACTCCTCGTAAATTTTTAATAACGCGGCCCGCTCGATGCCGGTGGCAGGGTCGGCGGTACCATTTTGAAAACTGGTCGGTGAATAAAGGTGATTTAAGCGACACGGAGTGGCCGTTCGTCGGCAGACAAGCCCCGGGAACTTGCGTCGTTCCGTCGAATGGCCGAAGTTGGATGGCTCGCGATTATCGCGGGGAAATATCTGCGGAAAAAAGGTAGCAATCGCGGGAGGGGGGGGGTGGTTATGAAGAGACGTTTCCACAGCATCGAGAACCACAGGGTCCCTCTGTACGTTCAGCGAGAACACACGCAGGTGAAACAAGGGTGTCCCGACTGTTTGCGTATCCCACTTTATGTCCCCTCCCCCCACCCCTCTCGGTTGTTTCCGAGAGAGCGAGGCTCCAGAGCTCGGCTTTCGGCCGCGATCCACGAGGGCTGCATTCGTGTACGCGAATCTGCCCGGTAATTGATTCATGATAGAACCGCGAATTCAAACAAGACCGATCTACATTTTGATGCGCCGTCGCTCGCAGTTCACTACGGGATCGCGACGTCGGCTCTATTATGTCACGCCGCCGCCGTCGCAACGAGATACATCGCAACCAATGCGGCATGGTCTGCCGATGATCGACTCTTTTCACTGATGCGACAACTCTGACTACGCTCCTGTTTAGGACCCTGTTCACAGGACTCGCGAACACGCTGCGCACTCATGACAATCGTCCCCACTTCGTGTTTCTTCCAGTTGGCTGTTACTAAAATTTCTCTCGCAACACGTACGTTTCGTCTAAGGCGTCACCAAAAATTGCTATACTGTTGTTCATAGTATTGTTTACATTGTCACATTTGGTCGTATTCATCGTATTACTGGACTGCGGATTTTATGCATTTATGAGAAAAATGGGTAAGCACAATTTAAAGCAGTAGACGTACTAAAAAGACTTACGGGCACCAGCGTATTGGTTTCAGCTTAATCAGCTTAAGTTCAGCTTAAGTGTCTTGTAATCAGTGCAAATATTTTTTATCTTGCATAAAGATCCGCAGTCTATGTATTACTAAATATTTAAGTATTGTATGAGGTATTTTGTCAGTTACGTCTGCATAAAATTAAATGTACAGCCTAGAAATGTCTAAGCAAATGCTGCGGCAAATGAAATGACGAAAGAGAATAAATAATTGGCGAAGATAGACGACGTGCAACAGAATAATAGAAACTGCTATTAGATTTGAATTTTCTAAGATTCTCCATGTAAAACGCCACCGAGCTGGTTCCCTAATTGCAACGCAACACGCCCGAAATATTTCAAAACCGACGACCACTGTCAGGTCTCCGTCCCGACGGCCGGCGTCGGCGAACCAGCGCCAAGTTCGGCCGTTCGAAAATTCTCCAGGTCAATTGACGCTGAATTTTTTACGGTCCCCAACAAAAAACAGCTGTCCAACAATCGCTGCGCCAATGGGATCGTGACCCGGCGTCGAGAGCGGCGATTCGAATTACAAGACAGTAGATGCAGACGATTATTGCGGTTTATGTGAGGTCGTTGCAACTAGTCGTCCCCCTTTGTGTACAAATCTGCGTAATAATTGATACGCGATGGGATCACGGAGCTCAAACACGAAACGGTTTTAATACCGGCTCCCGGTGTCCGGCATGCATCGCGCGGAATCTCTATTATAACGGAGGAGCGAGAGTCGAGAGTTGCGAACGAGGCTGCGTCGCTGCCTAACGCGACCAATGCGAAACGAGTGGGATAATGATCGGCTTTTTTTCACGAGCCCTTCGTTCCCCGCGAATCGTTCCTGTTTCTACGCTTGTCCCACAGGGAACCCGAAACGCCCTTTGTGCGCTGCAATCCTGCGACTTTCGCCCTCCACCACCGCAGGAACGATCCCCGCCAATGAGAAAGCTCTGTACGCTCTTTTCTTTTTTTACAACGGCCAAAGAAACTATGTGATATTCCGCTCGATCCGGTTGTAGGACTGTTGCGCAATACGTCGAGCGGAAACCGTGGCAATCCGCGCTCGCACGGCAGTGTCGATAAATATTAGGGTGCACGCGATTGCCGCGAGAAAACCGATGCTTTGTGTCAACCCTCTGCGATGGGAGACCCTTTTCAGAGCACCCACTAGCTTCGGTTTATTTATTATTCATGGAAACAATTACTGTGTTTCTGTGGTTTTCTATGTGAAATTTTGTTCACACTGATTTTATAGAAACAAAATTTTAGGTTAGAGAAGGTTGGAGAGGTTAGAGAAGAGATTATTGTGTTTATGCGGGTCTCCGTGCGAATTTGGTTAAAACTGATTTTATAAATTTTAGACCTTGTCTGACTACATTTGCCTTATCCCCTTACTTATTCTCTGTCTCGATTAATTTAGGATTTACTTAGAAAATTGGGTTGTTCAATTTAGCTTGCAAATTAGACGTAGATCAGGATGAAGGTTGTCGTTATTTTTCGAAAATTATTAATCATCTTTGAACGCAATTTTACTAGGAATTAAATCAATGAATTTAATGTGTTGAAAGATTGCAATGTCCAGACAAATATACAGCCTAGTCAGAAAATAAGTCCTACCGATCCAAAGTTCGAAATAAGTATCCTCGAGTTTCAACCGTATCCTATTTGTTCTGCCATGGTCAGAATTTTTATCTAGCAGAATAATATCTGTCGAAAAATTTTGGTGGACCAACAGAGGCCTAAACTGAAGAGTAAAAGGGCGTTGCAGAGGCCTAAGCCGAAGTGATTTCTTTCCTGTGATGGCGGTGGAATCGACCTAAATTCTGGCCGCGTCGAAACGATTCGCTTTTCAATTGACAGGCTGACGGTCAGCGGAATAATTCATGACGCGGTGATATCTGGGAAATTGTCGTCGAGGCGACGCCATGATCTTGTTATAACGAGTCCCCGTGCAAACGGTCGGTACATCACAATCGCAGGATGATAATTTAATGTAACGACGCGCGTTAGTGCGCCGATAGCAAATGAACGGCCGCCGGCGTTCCCGTGTTAACGCGGCTACGAGAACAACCGTGGGGGCATATTTGACACGGAGCAGTCATGGATCGGCAAATCATCGAATCATCGGCGGTACTCGACAACGTAACAAGTCAACAGGCGGTCGTTATGTATATTGACGTATACTTGCCGCAGTTGCGGCGTCGATGCCTGTTTCTATTGACAAATACCCGTCGCGGGGGCGATGATGCATTGCCGTACACGGGCCAGCCGAATGACATGGAATGCGTATTATCCGGACAAAATGAACCAACCTCTAGGAATTCGAGCCGCTTGTCAACGCCGCGGACCGACCGTGTCACAAACAATAAGCTGCCACTCGTCTATCGTCATCGAAACAATCAACTCTGTAACCAGAACGTTATCCGCTCACTCTTCCAACCTGTGTGCTGATTTAAAAACTCTTCTGTCCTTCTCTCATTAGCTTCTTCTCTCTGTTCGTTTCCTTCTATAATTTGCTGCTAGGCAAAGGAATTGTACTATGAAGATTCAATATCAAAGACAGCAAAATGCGGTCTAACTCTTCTTCCGAGAATTCTAAGAAAATCTATTCTTCCGAGGAATGTACAGCGAATTCTCGATATATGTCAACAAGACGGGTCTTGCCAACGTTTGGGTAGCGTACAGAAGACATACCCGAGTCGTGTTATGTTTACACTCTTCGGCGTCTGAGGCCTCTCGAGCTTCATGGCCCCTCACGGGGTATACCCCGCGGTAGTGGGGATAATTCCATAACATTTATCATCTAGGGCTTGGCGACATATATAGAGAAATCGCTGTACTGATTTCAAAATTCTTTACACCGTCCCTTCTCTATTCCTACTTGTGCTTCTTCTCGCTACACTATTGTCCTTCTTTCTATTTGTACTTGGTTAGTGGTTAGTCTATTCTCACGATTAAATATTGAAGACAGTAAACTAGTATCCTATTCTAACGTCTAACCTGGCCGAAAAAATAATCAAACTTGTAACTAACACACTTCCTATTTGTTCAAATGATTTGAAAATTCTTTTTTTTTTGTACTTGGGCTTCTTCTTGCTGTAGGTGCTATTCCACTTGTTTAATTTTGTAATTCACTAATAGGGAAAAGGAAATTAAACATGCTCCGGAGATTAAATATAAAACACAGTAAAATAGTGGTTCGTTTCTGTTAAAAAATATGAACTAATCGAATGTCTATTTATTAGGAAATTTTTCGAGAAACGTTCTCAGTCTACAGTGGACCATCTTCACAGGTGACGATCAAGTTATGTCTGAACTAAACTCGACTCAAGTTTACTATTTAATTAGCCCGCGGTTGTGTAACAGTTCTCGGTGCATCTACTTCCTTTTCTTTTGAGACGATTATTGGAAAGAAAATTATTGATGGTAGGTCATGGTCAGGCTTGATGTAGGTCTGGGTTGAAGCCCCTGTCATGATAGAGTTTAGGTTCGAGGAAGGCCAGAGTTAGGTTCGATCAAGACCGACTTAGCACCAAACTAGGTCTGTGTTAGATTCAAACCAGCACCTACTAAATTCAAGTAGGCCCTAGGTCTGGGTCAAGTCTGATTTAAATCTGAGCCAGATTCGAGCTGGATTAGGTTCTAAAATTGAATCCAGGTCTGACAACAAAGTTGACTTGGATCTGAGATGGAGAGGTTAAAATCTTTTGGCTCTTATATGTCTGCTAGTGCTTTGGACAGACCTTTAGGAAAAGATTCAGCGGTTAGAAATACGGTTTCTATTTCTTTATCACGGGACTTTGTAGGATCGTGTTAAATTTTGTCGATTGAGGCCTCGAGCAGGTGAATGAATGGTAACCGTCATGTCAGGTTTGGAACGAGGCACAGACTGATCAGCAATAGATCGAACGAATCGAAGGTCTGTTTGGAGCAGCGTTCGATGAAAAAGCTCTGGTGCGAAGGAGGATACCGAAAATCGAGTGGTCGTGAGAAATTGAAGAATCGTCGACGACAATGCGGAGTGGCGTTGAAGTGGCTGGTGACGGATGACAGACGGCACACGGGGATCGGTGGTTCGCAAAAGTGGCGTAGGAGCAGTCACGATACACAACGTGTAACAATGGAGCCAATATCTGTAAAAAGGTGGTGCTCGTAACGTGCACACTCGACGCGCCCGGGGAAACAAATGTCGTGCCTATGCGTGACAACCCTTATTGCGGGGCCGAGAGGGGCGACGAGGGAGGGCAGGTGTGTGGGGGGTGGTTTGGTGTGTTTGTGAGCTGCGTGTTTATTGCTCGACCTGGCAATAATAACTGGTTATTATTCATTACCCGGGCGCAGCCGTGTTACGAACGCACGAATGTCGCAGTCACCTACACGGATCGCCGCGAATCACTCTCTCGCCTTTCTCATCTTTTTGTTTCGCGGCCTCCTCTCGAGCCGTCGAGGACACGACGATTCGTGAAATATCGCGCTCTGCCCGCTCATTCTCACCCTTCCTACGCTGGTATGTAAAAGGAAAAAATGCAAACGCGACGCGTTGCAAACTACCCCGTGCACCGTGCGAAGCACCCCCCGCAAGATCCATCGCGAGAATCTGTAACCTTCGCGAACAAAACGCAGATAAATTACGCGAGGAAATCAGCTACACAATTAACCCTTCACGGGCGATGTCATTACTGTTCACTAAACTGCGGATTTTTGTGCAAAATTATCTACATCGATTGCAAAAGATAGGAACTACGTCAAAACATTTTCCTTTTCGTAATTGTTTCAATAAACGCGGAATAGTACATCGATATTAAATTTAAATTCGTCTTTCCACAATTTCAAATCGAACCTGCTCATTTTTACTATAAATTCATAAAATCTGCTAATGATGACATCTGTAGCATCGTCCAATGTTGATCAGAAAAAAATCAACAATTGAGTGTCGCTCCCGAAGAGTTGAGAATACAAGGGTGAAAGTACCACGTACCGAGCGAACCACCCCTGACGATCCATCGTAAAAATCAGTAACCTTCGCGACCAGAACAGAAACAATGCGAAGTAAATAAGGTACACAATTTAGATCACAAGGGTGAATCGACCAGTTTCTATGTGACGTCATTGGTATTGATGCTTTCGGACCTAGGACACCACCCACGCACTGCGATGCTACACCAAGGATGCTTTATAGGCCTCCAACGATAGGTAAAAGGAGGATATAATATGCAGAGTGTCTGTTAACTGACAATGAGTGTAGTATCGGCCAAGGTGTGATTCAACAAGAGAACATAAGTTGACGAGAATGAATCACATTTTTCCCAGCATTGAAATCGACTGGAGTGTGTTGCCTTTTAAAAACGACGATTTTTATTGAACACGTGGATAAAGAATTTTAATAAATAATTGTATAATGGAAAAGCTGAGACTGGTCGCTTGACATTTTTTTGCGTTTCACACATTCAGTCACTCAGAATGGAAAACCGAGATGTCAAGAATCTACAGAGTGTAGAATAGATTGCGAATTTTACAAATTAACGACAAAATGGTACGAGTGCTATGTAAAACAGGAGAAACGTTAGGCGAATCTAAGGGCATCAACGCATTGTTTTCAACTTCTTAAAATGATTCGAGGAAAGGGAAACTTTTTAATTGGTTCCTATTTCTCGCGATCGATGCAGAATATTTTAATTTTGCATAAGTCAGGCGTAGAGACACTCGGAACATTCTTCGACACCTGCTCGAAATGAAACGATCGTACTTTTTATTTCCGTGATGGTACAGGGGCGAGCAGCGCGCATAAACAATGGTGATCGCCTGGACGAGACATCGATAGATTTCATATTTCATGGGCGGAGGTGTAACCGTCCAAACACTTATGGACGGTGACCGGTGCACGTATTCTAAGAAGGTATCGCGTCACAAACCTGGAGAGCATGAATAAGCCAACGGGCAAAGGTGTGGTTCCCAGGCGTCCACGGTAGGAAATCGCTCACTGGGGAAGAAAGATGGAGAACAGAAGCCAGGAGCGAACCAAGACGTGATTAATATAAAAGTGGGCGGAGCCTGGTCTGGCCGGAAGTAGCCGAAGAGGGATGCTGTGCCGTGCCAAGCAAGCGCGAAAACGGGGGTTATAGTGGCAGAACTGTGTTGGTACACTGTACCGTATGTATCTTCATCCTAGCCGGAGCTGCATACACAGAGAACTCTCTCCCGCTATGCAAAGACCATGAAACAAGCGCGCGCATACTGTACGTGTGTGTGTATGTGCATCGGCTGCGTCTGAAGTGGCAGAAGAAGAGGCGAGAAGATGGTCTCGAAAGGAAGACAGAGAGAGAGAGAGGGAGAGAGAGAGAGAGAGAGAGAGAGAGAGAGAGTTCTGGCGGGTACCATGCGAAGTGTACACCGCGCGATTGACAAGCAACACCCTTCGGCCTGATCGCGAGCTAGCGAACGGTCGAGGAAGGCGTGACAGCGGCTCAGAACCGCTGCCAGGTAATGCCCCGAAGTCAACGATGGCCCGTCGGTAGCCGCGCACTTGGACACCACCGGATACAACGCGGGAATCGATTCGACCAGGTCGAGACAAGCCAGTAGAACACGTGTCGTACAGTATCGAGCACTTAGGCACTTTCTTAGTCGGACCTGCCGCCTGCCCCAACAACACGCGAGGTCCTCTTCCGCGGGCAACCTGTTTTCTACCACGAGCTGAGATCCCAGCTGTCTCGGAACCTCGAATTTTCCACGAAATCTTTAACTTCGACCGAGCACAACCAAGGGACACGCAGATGGCTCTAGCGATGCAACGTCGATGGTGAACAAGGATGGTAGATCGACGGAAAGAAGCAGGACCGGCTGATTGGCGAATATGGGATCGAAAGGAACCGGGCGATCCGCCAGGGGGCTTTCGGAGACGCAAGGGGTGCAAGGGTTGACGCGCGGGGGTGGCCAACCCCACCTACTTCTTTAACGCCCCCAAGTAGGGTAGGACCGCCTCCGTCTCTGCGTTGTTCCACCTACTACACCCCGGGACTTCTGCAGTCTCATACCCACGCCGCCCGTACACCATCATCCCCCCATAGCCGCCTCCACTACCCATCGACTATATCCTGCCGAGAAAAATCGCCTCTATTCCCAGGTAACGCAAGCGCCGCTTCTCGATTGATGCGCTGCTGCCATTACCCCGAAGAGTACACTGGCTGCTGTCTTCTTTTGTACGGCTACGCGGACAAATAGAACGATAATTATGCTACCGTTCCCATGGGGAACGAAGCATCTTCGCAGTGGAAGCTGCGATTTTTATCAACAACCTCGTCGACCTCGTGATTCTTTACTCTGATACGTAAATTGAAGTGTACGTCTACGTTCGATGCAATGTTCATGTATCGATACGGAGAAATAGAAATCTGTTCTAATGAAATGACGATTACACCACCGATTTTACGGAACACGGTGAAGCATTTCAAATTAGGAAAATTGTTCGTAGATTAAGTGCGACGCCGTTTTGAACCGCATTAGACCCTTTTCAATTTAGAGCTGATCTGTATTTATTGTGTATATACGTTCAATCGAATGACATCGACGAGAAAGAATTGAAATCTGTCCGGCGTTCGTGGCAAATAAAATGATAATTATGCGAGCAATTTTATAGAAAATGATATTGTATTTTAGATTTGAAGCAGGCATTTTTCTCAATAGCTTGTCAAGCGTGCAGTTTGTGCATTGTAAATTGAAAAGGTTGATGTTTCGAATCACTTGCTATGCGATTTATTTCCCAGCTATGCTGATTGAGACTGTTTTGGTCTATTGTATGCCTATGTTCATTGTAATAGCTGTATATAGATAAGAAAACAATAGACATAAGATAATATAAATATTTAGTAGATTCTGTTCGAAATCACCACACGTCTGACTCGGTATTCTTAGGCAAAGGGTTAATTTGTTTAGACGAGTTAACGTGCTGTCTTCTAAAATCTACTTATCAAAAAATGATAAATTCCATCGTATATCAAATATTTTAATACCAAAGAAACATTTTTACGTCAATGAAGATACAGTGTGCCAAGCAAACATTAACAACGAATAGGTACATGTTAAAATTAATTGCTCGACTTTTTTGCAATAAGAGGTATCGAGCTTTTAAATGAACACCGACTAACGCATACTGATTTAAAACAACTGGAATTAATGATCTACAGCATTTTAGTACTGCAGAATCATTTTTACGTCAGCGATGATACGATCCCCAAAACAAGTATTAAAAACGAACAGCTCCGTATTCAAATAAATTGTTTAAATTCCCTGTAATAAATGGAATCGAATTTCTATACGTACGCCAGTTTTCACTCGGTGATTTAGATCAACTGGGATCGAAGAATGATTTCGTAACGCTATCGAATGTTTGATCAAACTCCGAATAAGACGAAAATTCCTTGAGATTGATCAAGAATTTTGGTAGGAACTGATTCTAGATTGTAAACGGTGTGCTGGTCAGTGGCTACAGCTGTTCAAGCTAGCATATCATAAACTGTATCGTACATCTTTGCCGTTGCTCGAGGAACAGGCTAGCCGTCAACGTCTCCTGGTTTTAGATCGTAATAGAGCCCGCCGGCGTGCATTTATTAATGATGAGGCCTGAACGATACAAATTGCAGAGATTACTGTTTACACGAACGAGATATTCGCCGGCAAGTTGTTGAAATAGCCGGGCCAATAACATAATGATTCATATCGCCGTATTATATCATTCGGGACTCCAGGCAGCGTCAAAGCAGCGGCCGGTCCGATGCCAAGATTATTTTTAGGAAAAATGCGTTTTGCCGGAAAGATTTCTGTACTAAGGCAGGTTACGCATTTAGTTACTCGAACGTAGTTAATCTTGGAACCGTGTAGCGAGATTTATTTGACCAACCATTCCGCTTGTCCGGTGCGGCTATTTGTCTTGTCAGGATCGTTAAAGTGTCATTTCCACGAATATCACTCGGGCCCGCTCAACGTAAGATCAATCAGGGGATCTCGGAAAGCAACGATGCACGGCTTATCCAAAGCGTCCGCGACACCCAAAGAGACGACACCGCTTCGACAACAATACCGAAACAAAAGAGGGGAACACCGTACAGTCTTTTCTAGAAAGATTCACTCTCGAAAATCAACGTCCATTCTCGCGCGACTATTTCCACGCTGGCCTATTTCCCCGCGGTGCGAGACGCAACAACGAAAGCATTTCCGGCGCTGATCAAGGGACTCTATTCGCAATTCGGGGGCAGCCCCGAGGACCTTGTCACCCCTAACCCGTGGCATTCGCGACAACAGGGCCGCGAAATCCTCATTGAAGGAACTGGTGAACGCGAGAGAGCGAGAGAGAGAGAGAAGAGTAGCGGTGCAAGCGAACGTCGGCGAAAAGCGGACGCGAATGATTGGAAAAAAAGAAGCTGGGGCCGGAGGGAAAGGGAAGGTGGGGCTGGCAGCGTGCAAAAGGGACCCGCCGATGGCACGTGGCGATCATCATTGAGTAAGAGGAACGCAAAGAACGGTGAATGAAGCAAGCGGCGGAGAATGACGAGACAAAGAGACAGACTCGAATGCGGCGTGACTGAGAGAGAGTAGAACGGACAGGGAGGCAGAGACATAGAGAAGAGAGAAGAGAAGAGAGAGAGAGAGAGAGAGAGAGAGAGAGAGAGAGGCAGTGCATGACGCGGATGCAACCGATACGATCGGGGCTCGAGCATTGACAGACAGGTAGGCGGTAAGTCAGGCAGGCGGTCAATCAGGCATCGGGTGTCAGAGTGCAGAGAAGATGGAACAAGTGTTGCGGGGGTGTAGTGAGAGGTGCAGTCTCTACCTGGACGGGTCTCCAGCGTGGCTCCAGCATGTCCCGCTTCCTCCTCGACGTCTGGTTCGTGGCTGTCGCTTGTTCCTCCGTCCTTCTCCCCGTGAACGTATTGTTGTTGGAAGAAACGAAACGAAGGAGACGACACACGGCGACGACGATCCTTCTCTCGCCTCTCCTCTGTCTTCCACGGCGTTCGTCCTCGCGATCCGCGCGTTTCCTCCCTGTCTATCCTCCTCTCCCTCCCACCCCCTCTCGCTCCCTGTCCCTCTGCCACCTCTCTACCTTTCCGAACCGCCCCCCTCCGCCCTAGTCCTCCTCCCTTCTTCTCTTTCTTCCAGTGTGTTCCTTTCTCCTCCTACCTACTGCCTCTCCTGCCTCCTATCTATTATCTATCCGGTTCTAATATCTATTTACTCTCTCTCTCTCTCTCTCTCTCTCACTCTACCCCCTATGTTTCTCTTTCTCTTTCTCTCTCTCGCTCTCTCGATCTCGAGCTTACGAAAACGACACCTCCAACGTGCGCGCCACGTGAGTCGTCTAGACACGATGATCCTGATCCACGATTCAGGCTTCACCGTCCCGCGCGCGGACGCAGATCCTCGATCCTCTGTGGGGCCTGGTGTTGCGCAGAGCCTATCAGAGCCGGTGTGGTTGCTGTCAAAGAAAGTAGTAGCAGGCTGGAGAACACGGAGGAGAGTCTTTTGTTTGCCTTTGATTTAGTTTTGTGCGGTTCTTTTTGTTTTTGTTTTTTTTTTTTTGGTGGGAGGGTTGGTGGAGGGTATGTAGAGTGACGGCGGTGGCTGACGGTGGTGGTGGTTGCGGTTGGTTTTCGTGATGGTGGTGGTGGTGGTGGTGGTGGTAACGGCGTAAGGCGCCCCCTGTTGCGAGCGAAGCGGAGAGAACGGCGTCGCGCGTTTTCGTCTACCGCGTGTATATGTGCGTACGTATATATCGGCCACGGTTTTTTGGTTCCGCGATTATCCTCTCTCTCTCTCTCTCTCTCTCCCTCGTTTCTCTCTTTCTTTCGATCCCTCTCTCTTTCTCTTGGTGTTTCTCGTAAGCCCCGTCGACACGGACGCCAAGGGAGAAAACGTGCGCTGAACCGTGCGGAGTTTCAGAGAGTTGTGCTTTGAAGAAAAAGGGGTACCGCGCGCCGGTGGCTGCCGTCGCGACTGTGCGACGCTCGGCACCGCTTCGCCGCGAAACCCTACGGACGCACCGAACACGCGGCTACTGAGTCGGCGCACTCACTCGGCCTCCCTCTGTCTCCATCCCTCCCAGCACCCGAGGACCTCCCTCCTCCTCGCACCCAGATACCGCTCGCAGAACGACGCCGTCTCGCTCCCGCGTTCTAGCCTCGTTTCGTACCAGAGACAACCGGAGCACCGGCGTGCAACCGCTTCTGCATTCGCGAGAGAGCGAGACGGTTTGCCAGCCTGCGCTAGAGCGAAACAGAGGTTTGTCTAGTGACGGACCCTGTCTTGCTGCGAGCCTGCCTCTCTGCGACGCGTGCATGTCCCAGACCTAACTCATCGTCATGAGTTCTAGAAGTCTTCCTGGGAGTCGGCGCTGGGAGACACTCCTTCGTAAATTTGATATAAGATGCGACGAGCTGGAGGATTTTGAAGGGACGGTTGAACGCAGGCTGGTTAGTGAGAATCATCCTTCAAGGACGCTGCTGAGACCTGGACAGACGAGAAGGTTTGCTTAGAGGTGTGTCTATGGAGCGAAAGAGCAGAAGAGATTTTTCTTATGCAATCGTTTTTTTTTTTATGCAAATGTGAACTGTCGCTAGCGTTGGGCCCTGCTGAGAGTTGGAAAGAGATGAGGATGACTTTCGATTGGTGATGTGTGTGGGCTGATGAGGGTGGGTGGATCAGTCACTTCCGAGAATTTTACTTCAATAAGCATTGATGAAGTTGCTGAGTTTTTCACGAAAGTCTTGTAAACTTGAGGACAGTTCACACCGTCTGATCAATGGTCACCCACTACCCTTTAAATATTTAATCAGGTATATTGTCAGGAAGCAATGATTCACCCGACGATATTGAGGCAAGGTTATTGTTATCGATTCAACCTAGTCCTAAGAGCACACTAAAGCCAACGACCTATTTTGATGCACTCGTCGTGTCGCAGGTGATTCATCATCATTATATGCACACCAGTTCCTAGCTAATCGTTGATTCGCAATGTCCTTCGTTCGTGGTATCTAGATCCGTGCGCACACAAACATTTTCGTGCTGGATTTTCTTCGGTGCACTGAAACATGTAAGTCTTTTTCATTGAGGGTCACTAGACAATCTATGCAATGAAATGAGTCAACATGAAATGAAAATTATTTTGCATTTTAATAAATTCATTGAAAATTGCAGTTATTTAAACGTATTAAACCATCACATAGAAATTTTCTTATAATGTAACGAATTGAAATACTATGGAAACTGCGGTTATTGGAACGCACGAAATTTCCAGAGGCGCTGAGCGTGTCAAACATATTTTTTCCTGTCTAAGAAAAAGCTGTGCGTCCTTCTAAACTTCGGGGAATATTTGTCGGAATAAGAGTAAGGATGGTAAGGATGGTAAGGATGCACGAGTTAATTTCTCAGTGCCGACGAGTGAATGCAGTTTCGATGCATCCGGGGGTGGATTTCGAACAGTGAAATTTCTGATGAAAACGTGGACGAAAGAGTGCCCCGGTGATATTGTTTGAGGTTACGGGAAAGTTATGCGGGCGACTGACACATATTCAAGAAAGGCGCGCGCGCGGGCGGTACACAAGATTGGAACTGTCACGGCTGTAATCGGAGCGATAGCGAATGATGGGGCTGGGGACAATGTGGGGAAAACGGGTCGCGGAAAGGAAGAGCGGAGAGGGCGACCGGAGAGACTTCACATCGGCTAGTTTGTTGTTGTTGTTTGTTGTTGTTGTTGTTCGTCTTGTTTCTCGACACGGAACCGAACCGTCCCGCACAATGTCGGGAGTATAGCTCCGGTATTGATAACAACATTGAATGGCGAGGGAGAAAGTGGGGGCCGAGGGGAGGAGATAAAGTGAGCACGTGAAGAGGAAACAGGCGTACACAAATACAGGCCAGACGAAACATTATTTCGACCGATCAAAATTGAACCCAACTCTCTTCCAAATCTGGTAAGAAATTTTTCATCCCTTATCCGGTCATCTGATTTTTGACCGACACCTGTATTCCCCAAAATTTCTTAGAATTTGTTGGAGACTCAAAACAAAATTTGCAAATAACACGTTCTTAAAAATAACAAGTGATTAGTTAAGGGATGAGTTTAGGGATTCATTTTTGTCTTTGATAAAAGGAGGGGAGCTGGTTTTGAATATTTCGAGTTTTCTGTGGAGGGTAGTGATCGTGCGAGCAGGTTTTACGAGTGTGTACAATCGTGTTTCGGGAATTTTTAATGAGAGAAGGGTGCGTTAATCGGCTCTCATTAAAGAGGATAATAAAACGTTCCGGGAAAGTGACAGGACGATCGGTGAAAAGCGCCGATATTCGGGCGAAATATCGCACAAACACCGTCATTCTGATGAAAAGATTGTCAATAACCTCTAACACCTGTTGCACAGTTTAGCGACGGATTTTATTCTCACGCGTGGGTTATATTCATTTATTGGCTCGCGGATTTCACGGGTCACACGTCGTCCGCGTCGATGCACAGCCGACATAAACGCTTAATGCGGTTCATTCGCGCAGTAATAAAACTACCCCCGGTGAAAATCTCTGATAAAATTACACCGACCGCGATCAATCGCGTCCAATTACCACCCGGACTAATTGTTATGCACAATCGAGTGGGAATGTAAAAAATTCATTTATCATTCCGCGCCGTTGAAACGCCGCGCACGCGACTGCCAAAATTAAATTGTTCTTTAAAAAATCAACGAGTTAAAAAATGCTTTTTTATCGTACATTGTTGGTGAACCGTTAAACAGATTCGCGCAGATTATAATCTGTGATCGAATTGTTCAATGAAACAAAACAAAAAAGAAATGCTTCGAGCAACCACGATGGAAGGATCATTCTGTTGAACCCCCCTCAATCTAGTATGGTTGCGTGGGAGCTGCATTTCGTAGTGTTGTTGATTTTTGCATAATTTATCAAGGTTGTTTGGTTAAGCGAGCCGTTAGGGTGAGTCGCTGGGGTTGTCGGGCCTGGGGATTGCGCGATGGGGCGACAATTTCAGACACCCTTCGCCAATATGATTAGCATCCGCTCCAGGGACGTACTTATTTCCAGTGTTCCACTAATTCTTCAACTCAGTTACAAAAATGTGCAAATATACACCCTGTATACAGACAAACTCGTTTTTACTACCCCGTACCGTTTATTCTCTTCATTTAGCTACTTCTGTCTCGCTACGGACCGGAGTGTCTGACCACAGACGTCTGAATCTACTTATCGCGAGCGTAGATAAACGGTGCAACTCAAAATAATGTTTCAGTGGATTAAAACCTCGTTTAGGAAGTATTGAACACCTTCGTGCATACCTGGGCAAGCCTACAATTTGGAAATTGTTTAATACTTGCAAGAAATATGCAGTGGTTCTAAAAGAACAGGGGGTAATGAAATATCTAAATTTTTATATTAAAAAATAGTGGAGGCAAACAAAAATTGCTACGTGTATTTTCAAGGTTCCAGCAGATAAAATCCCTAAATAAATTGATCAAATTTTTTGGGAAAGGGAAATTTTTCTATTTCATATCACAGAAACTACTTGTGCGACTTGTCGGGATCACTAGACTGCAGATTTTTCAGAGGGCCCATTAATAAAAACTGTAAACAAACAAAAATGGTTACCCCGATTAAGGGTGCTGTTATGTTCCCAAGAAGATGAAAATCGCAACAAACATTTTACGATAGACTTACTGGAGGTCGAATCCAGCAAACGTATAAAAATCGTCGTCCGGTGGTGACGACAAGGGTTGCGGGTTAGGGGAGGTTTTTCTTGGAAGGATTCTTCGATTAGGCCGGCCCTGCCGGCCACGTAAGCAGGCATATCGCGAGTACACGACGGAGTTGTTGTGGATGGGAATGGGTGGACGCAGGGTTGGCACACAGAACGAAGGGGTTGCGAGGGCACGAGGGGTGTCCAGTGGTACCAGGGAATGGGACATCGTGGAGCTCCGGGTGGAGGGGGTCGAAGGGGACAAAACCCGTCCTATACTATACTACTCTACAATAGTTGTTTACCAGAGTCATACTGATCGATACTCAGTGTTTGCTATCAGAGGGAACCATGCATGCCGGGCGCTACTTGCCCAACACCAAAAGTAAACACCCACCCCCGTCCGCTATCACCCCAACAACACTCCCACCGTTCCTCCAGCGACTGGTTAGCGGCGAATTCTCACTCTCGCACACACGTGCATCAGTACCCACACACTCTCCTTTCTCTCTCTCTCTCTCTCTCTCTCCCTCTCTCTCTCTCTCTCTCTCTCTCTCTCTTTCCCTCCCTCTCTTCCAATCTCTCTTAGTGTCCAGGACGATCTTCCGGAAACGCATAGACATTCGGTGATGCCAAGTGCACACGCCTGCAACCGTGCAAATGTACAGTCTCTGCGCTTCATCCTGCCTGGATCATGCGATCTGCTTACAGGATACGATCCTGCGATCCCTCTGTCGTCACCGGGATGCCGCAGTGTTGGGACAATGCGACTCTCGTGACGATGATCGCTGATCGAGCGGATTTCAAACTGGATCCTCTCTACCAACATTCAACGAGAAGGTACTCGCGTTTTTCTTGAGGCCTTCTTCTAATCTAAATTTTTGATTGATATCTTTCTGGTACTTTGGGCATCCTAGGTACCCAATTAAATCCAAGAACTGAAAGATTCTAGACGAATAATTAATATTTATTTTTAAATCCCAGCTCTCAAATGAAATTATTTATCCGGAGCCTGTTCTTCTCAATATCATTTTTTTTTTATTTCCTGTTAGCTCCGAGGCCTGTTGAGACGCGTAATCCCATTGTGAAGGACTAACAGGACTGTACATCCCATTTTGGAATTAATCATCTTGTCCTTCGTTAAAAAAATCCAACTTGAAAGGGTTAAACAAAGCCTCTTAGGGGTGGGTCGACCCTGCAACATGAAAAGAGAAGAAGAATTCGTAATAACACAAACAACCAATTTAAAAATTATATGAAAATGAATACACCTTCGCGGATAACAAGTACAGTATACAAGGTGTCTCAACAATCGTGACACAAGAGGAATTCCGCGGAAGACATTCGCTGTCGAAACGATCGAAGTTATTTGAATTTTAATATGATGTGCCATGAATAAAAATGGTGAAAGAGTTCGCGGGAGATCGGTTAGGGGAATCTGTGCGTCTAAGAGGATCTGGAAACGATGCACGTGCGTATCCAGACGCATCCTGTCTCGCGTCGGCTGGCTTCCACGTTTCCAGCCAGCCCTCGACGACGACGGTACAAACTACACCCGCAGGAGCGTTGGGGTGGGCTGTCTCTGAACGATCATAGCCAGGTCCAGGCCGTTTCACCTCGTACATTTGCATAATAGGGCCTCCGTTACTCGTGTCCGGGAACACGGCACCCGGGGAAATAAGGGTGTTAAAGGGTGTAGCGTGGAAAAATTTGTACGTGCCCGTAAGATTTTTTTCGGCGCGGAGATTTCGACGCGCCGCCGCCGCCGCCGCAGCCGCCGCCGCCGCTGTGCCGGCGAACAACGTCGTTAACGGGGAGCTTACTCCATGTACATAGCGTGACCATTCGCATAATAATACCCGGTGAAACGCCGGTTATTTTCTGCTAAAATGAAATCGTCAGTGACAACGATGCTATTGCATACGTTACAGCTAATTACGCCGCTCCAAGTGGAACAGGCAAATTTTTTGCAACTAGGTAGCGGCGGGATTACAAAGAAGACCAAAGGTAAAATAGTCTGTGCTAGTTGCTATTCAATTGTACATAGAGGTGTCGAATGAATGGAATTATTGTGACAGAAAATTTAATGCAGCGATAATTAAACGTTTCCTCCACTTCCGTCTGCCATAAAACTTTTATGGATTTTAAGCAGGTTTTTTTTTATAAATGGAGCTACAATTGGGTTAGAAAACGGGAGATTCACGGCAATAGAGATTCCCATATAATTCTCCGATATCGGAACCAAGGATGGATGAGCAAGCGGCCATGGTGAACGGCGTTCGGAGTAATGATTTTAATAGGAAGTCCCCGTAAAGAGAGGGTGAGACGCGGCGAAAGCCGGAAAGTCGCCGCAAATCCTACGCGGAAGGGAACAGAATAGGGAGACCGGTAAACAAACAGTGAAAATAATATAATTTACAGAGGATTAGGAATGGTCGGAACGGTGCCGGAGCAAGGGTGGCGACGGGGTGGTGGGGGTTATGCGGGAGGGAAATCGGGGGCGGAAAAGGGTTTCAGTGCACAGAATAACTGTTTCTGGTTATAATTGATATCCTGGCAAAGCTCTATAATCCCTCCCAGCCGAGAGGCCGCCACCCTCTTGAAAGTCGAAACCGAGCTACGGGAAAAGGTGGAGACCCCCGAAAACCGCAGCGCGTTTGGTCATGCTTCTATTTACGGAACATTTTCATAATGGTTTATTTCCGCTAATGTCAGCTCGGACCCGTAACGGAAAAGACCCGTACTTTCTCGGACAGTGAATTTCAACGTCCGGCCACTCGTTACGACGTACATTCATTTCGATTCGTGCGGCCGCGGGAATCGCTGGGAAATACGGTTCACCGTCGAACGCCGCGGTTACCGTTCCACGGGAAAACTTTAATTTTCCCATTTGCCGCGCGGTGTTTTATAATACCGGGGCTCGGACAGATATACGGGACCGAATAAAATATTATTATAATGACGTTAATCGAGCTTAACGGGCGAATTAGTGCCGCGATTCCACGTCGTAAAATTGCGCTTTCGAATCCGGAGGCTGGGTTTTCTAAAGGTAAAATCTCTGTCGGTGAAATTATTGAAAAAATTGCAAGATACTTTCCTACCGTCACGTGGACCCGCGAAAATTCGATAGAGAAAGTCATTTGCGCGATTGCGGCAGGCGTTGGTCAAAGTGTCCGACCACTGTTGGCTATTTCTACTTGCAATATTGATGACGCTATAATCGTCTTCGTCGTGCATTGATCTCATGATTTCTTCGATATTAATTGCCAAACATTTTTGTGCAAAATGATTTTGTAGAGCGACGGGTTACTGCGTCTCGCCACTGTTGACTGTGTCTACTTATGACACTGGAGACATAGTATTCGCAACTTTGTATTCATCTTAGGATTCGTTGAATATTAATTTCCAGACATTCTCGTACAAAGTAATATTGTATGTTAAAGAACGTCTAGTTACTTTGTCTGACGATAACTGGCTGTTTCTACTTGTGTGAGAATGATATTATTTTATTTGTCTGATACTGATCCTAGACTTTTTCAAACATTGACTGCCCAAAAATCTTGTGCACATGTACATGGAGAATAATTGGTTGACATGGCTGAGCACCACCGGTAGTTTCTACTTGGAATACTCAAGACGTTACAAAATCCTGTACTGTATAATGATCTCGAATAAACCTAGACATTAATTGTCCTAAATTCCTAAATTAGTTACCCTAAATGGTAAATGATATTCCCCGTGCGACAACTGTTTCATGTGTCTGTCCACTGGTGTCTGTGTCCACTCGAAACACATAGACATTTTCTATGTTCTATTAGAATTCCCAGGACTTCACCACATAAGATACTCACATTGGTGTTAATATTATCAACAATTGTTTTAAGTAGCGCTGCCGAGTAACGAGCAGACAGAGCATAAAAAAAACATTCGGTGTTTGAAATAACGAAGCGAGGGAACTTTACGATATTCGGTTGATTTAGGAGATATACTCAGTTTCTGGCAATTACGACGAAACAGCAACTATAAAAATGAGCAGTAGCAAAGCTCGGACAGAAGTGGAACTCAAAAGTGGGAGGGGGAAGGGGGTTGGGGTCGGTTGGACGGGGTGAAAGGAAGAGAAATGTAATATCTAGCGAGCACGTAATTATGATTCCATTGAAAAGTTCGTCGGACCGGCCCTTCGTGGACGCATTAATGCGGCTGACCGTCTCTCTCCAATTATAAAAGTCTTCGAACAATGGGAGCCGCGAGTGCTGACATCGGGACGAACGCATGCACGAGCGGGTAAATAATACTCGCATCTGTCCGGGCTCCGTTTTTCAACGTTTGTTCTTCCGGCGGCCATCCGGATGTCAGTTCCGTCTCGGCATTTTGCTCGACCACCAAGGGAATCATTCTCTCTCGTGATTCTCTGTCTCTGTCTCTCTATTTATTCCTCTCCCTCCCCCCACCCCCTTTCCACCGGTCGCCGTCTGTTCCGGTTCTTTCTTCCTGGATTTTTTTGAAGTGCGTAATAAGACGGACTTCCAGCCGAAACGATCAGACACATCGGTTCTAATTAGCGGCGTTATAACTTCCCAAGACTCTGAAAAATGATACACTTTTCTACCAGCGATCCATGCCCGCCTCGTTTTACGCTTACTCCACTTACGAACCGGACGGGTAGAACTTTCATCCGGATAAAAGATTTGAAATGCTCGGATCGCGGGACGTTCCCCTCGCGCTCGAGCTCGCTCGTCCAGCGAGCTGATAAGAACAAGGATTGTAGAACGAGATAATACTTCGTTTTCAATGAGTACACGGGCTCCCGTTACAGAGTTTTACACGCTGTCTTCAGGACTTCGTCTCTAATCCCGCTGAAACCGGGCACAACTCTTTTATAAACTAGCTCCGGTTGTTCTATAATTCTACCGTTTAAATTAATCTTACTGTCTGGCCTTCTCCTAGAAACCAGGCCGTTGGGTATTCACTCAGACATTATGTTGATAACCGTCTACTGTCGACTTATTCTTGGACGATGCATCACTTAATACTGAAACCTCGGAAATCTCGTTCAGTCAGATCAATTCAATCGCGCGCGATCCTCTTAATTTTATTAAACCTACATTAATACTCAACAATTTTCTTATTGGAATCGGGCAAGCAAGTCGAAATGGCAGAACTTTTAGGCGAGTGACCAGAATTAATCGTTGCTCTGATCATACCATCTTGATAGCATCGTAAATCAATTCAAAGGTAAAACTTAATTCAAGAAAACTTGTTAAATTAATTTGTCCTCTGCTATCATAAGGAATGCGATAAAAGCAAAGACTCTATGCGATTGAAGCACTTCAGTCATATTCTCTCCGATAAGAAACACAATCCAAATCTGAAATATGAACCGATTATCGTTGATTTAAGAAATTCCAGCTCATCGGAGGGGAATAAATATGAAATAGAAAAATTCGTGTTCGCCTCGAAAAAAATTATTCCCGGCATCGGTAGTCTACTGGAACCTTGGGTTATCGAAACAAGAACGTCTCGGAGCTTCGCACGATGACAAATTAACGAACCCGCGGTTTTCAGCAGTATCTGTCTTCGAGCGTGAGCCTAATCCTCGACAAAACTTCGACGAGGCTTTTGAAAGAGATTGATCGTAGCCTCGTCGCTCGTCCTCGAGCTTTTCTCCTGCTTTACGTATCGAGACCGAGTAAAATCTGGGCGGTGTAAATACCTGGTCCAAGTATCGAGACATTAGTCACGTCTTTAAATGTAGCTCAACGTTGGGGTTCGTATATCTGCGTGCCGGAGAGCATTAGCGACGATTCCGTGGCACGATCAGAGCCCGTACTCCCGGAGGGATTTCGATACGAACTGGTCGACAGCTCGAAGGACAAGACGGCTAGATGGATTATTAACGATTCGAGGCGGTTCGCGGTGGCCCGATCAATTTTTCAACGATCGCGAAACGGTAATTTGCAACCGGTGCTCGGTCGTTGTATCGGCATGGTTAAGTAATTCCCATGCAAATTGTAGTTTCGCGCGAGCCGGTTGTTCTTTCGTGGACACCGTGGAGTCGAAAATTTCCGCGCGTAAATATCAGCTCAAGAATGAATTGCGGCCACGGAAAGTCGGGTCCGGGGTGTCATTAGAGATCCAGAGGGGTCGGCGACCACCTCTCCAAGTCTCTACCCTCGGCGTCCCCTCGTCCGAGGGGAATTTCTAACTGATTTACGAGAAAACAAGACTGTTTAATATTTCTCTTAGTCCCCAGGCGCCACCGTCACGCCGACGACTCTCTACAAGCGACTTCGCGCCAAGCCTCGACTCGTAACTCGCCGAGACCGACTGGTTCTACTACGAGCGATCATGCGGCTTGGTTTGCGATGTCACAGGGACGTGTGGATAGCTTCCACTGATCAACTGGTTCGTTTGATTCATGCTTCCAAATATTATCTGATTAGGAAATCGTTCCTTTCTTTGGAGGATTGTTAATTCAACTCGTGGTTTATTATAAATATATATTTCTTTTTACTGCTTTAATTAGTCAGCGTGGCGTGGAATTTATGAAATTTGTAGGAATGTGAGTTACGAGCTGGATGTAGGACGTAGAATTTATTGTTATGCAGATCACTGCTCGTTCAAGTTCTTCTGGATTTCGTAAAAAGGACTGTAGCTCCTGTGAGCGAATGTGACTGTAGCTCCTCCATTTTGTAGAATAAGGGAACAAAAAATTTTTTGGCTCTCTTTAAGGATCGTGTAATTATACCCCAATGCATATTATTACCACTAAAATTCAATATTTGTATTGAATTGAACGACTGTCTCGGATTAGTATTGATTAAAGATTCTCGACGAAAGAAATAATTTTTATTGAGTCTTAGTTCTACTCTTTGAGTGTTTCAAAGTTTATTTATAGGACTATGTGTGTTGTTTTGTTGAGAGAACGTTTGCGAAACGGAAAATTGTTGAAGTATTCGCTAATGGCACAATTAATTGTATATCAGATACAAGACCGATTTAAGCTACAGTGGTGGAACCTGTATCGCTCGCTTATATAAATCTTCCACTTGAAATCTACTTAGAGACCCCCAACCCCCGAGGCTTCAACCCTCTGCAGCGTCCTCGCAGCCAAACAAGTCGCTTTTGCTCCCAGCCCCACTGCTTGACTCTGATCGTCGGTGGAGTATTTCCTAAAAATGTTACATCCTCCCTTCAGCCAATATATTCACCTAACTTCAATGAACATTGCTCGAGAAATCCTTACATCTTGTTCCATGACCATCATATTAGTTCTCGAAACAGAATAAATGTGTCTACTACGCAAAAAGAATTTCTCTTTCAACGAAGTTTGAAGGTTCCTCGAGCGGAAGGAGAAAAGGACAGCGCATGATCAGACATTCGAGAACAGACAGCTTAATCGCTGTAGTAAGTAACGGGCTGGAGTTGTTATGGCTGAGGTAAACAACAGGGTTTGTAATTGCGCATCCTGGCACGCGTACACAACCAGGCTAGCAGTCGGATAACCTGTTGGATAGAACGAAACACTTCGGAAAGTTCGTGAAAACGCCGGTTACGAGCATTCTAAACCGTTTTAGGTTGCTTGAGCTGCTTCCTGAGCGCCTCTTTACGATCCTTTTACATAATTCTCTTCCCTCGTTTCCATGTAGTCTCAGCACGGCTTGAAGAATCGAGTTTTCCGAATTGCTTCACGCATTTAACACTAAACCTATCGAGCACCAACAGCGACTCATAACAATTTTGTAAAAATGACAAGATTGAATTTGTGCTTGAAGAATAGAATGATCTAATTTATTTAACCGTTTCCTGTGCAAAGGCCTTTATACAATTGTTCCAATAACTGTAAAATAAAAATCACACAACAACAAATCACACTATATACAGTGAATCCTCTATATACTATCCTCGATCCTGTATATCGCCGAGGCATGGCCGATAAATCAAATAATAATATCTCCTGGCCGATACATGTCCTTGGCTAGACCCGTGTTTTGAACATATATCGAGTAAACACTGTGCCAATTTAATAATGTTTTAAAAATTGAGAGCGAATTTCTGTTAAATTAATAGCAAAGTAATGGGAATTGTAGAATTGCCAGTGTACGAGTAACGAAGAAGTAATGATCCGTTCCGTGCGCAAAAGTGAATACATCAATCGCGTTAACAATGCATCCGAGAAGGTGTGTGTACACGAAGACGCGAAATCATTAATTCGGCGCCCAGAAAGCCATATCTCCAGCTAACTCCGAGGGAACTATCGAGCCAGGAGATTCCGAGAAGGATGGGTTACAAAGGGGGTCACGAAGTGGTTTAAGGGAAGGGAAGAGCGGCAGGCTACATCACGAGACATCCGTCCTGCTCGGCACTAACGATAATTAGAGCGTTAAGACGGCGGACGAGAGCAAAGCGAGGAGGAGGCGAAAAGGCACCGAGGCAAACCGATAGTGTTAATTTAAGTGCAAACTTCTGTTCCCAAGTCGAGGAGTTCCGCGAATTATTTACGCGGATACTCCATCGGACAAGGCGCAAACATTAATTAATACGCTATAAAATCGTCCGAAGAACCCTGGGCGCATAGACAATAAAATAATTTTCGTTACCGTGTTCTTCCAAATCCTGTACAATTTTCTATTCCGATTTTTCACTGATTCATTTTCAAATAACAACCTAAATCCATGAAGATTTTTCTTAGATCTTTTTATTTCTATTTTTACGAGATCAACGCGAGTCCTCTTGTTGGATTCAATGTAAATAGATAACAATTTAAACTAGCTGCTAAATGCAGATGCAAAGTGAATGAATTTGGTTTTAATGAGGAGAAAGTTGTAATTAAACTGCTGTAAAAAATTGAAAGGGACTTGTTAAGTAGACTGAATGGGTCCCATTCAATATTCTCTAAACCGTCCCGTCATTAACGAGAAAACCACCCCGCGGAATAAACAGGCCGCAGCCTCATGTATGAATGTAAAAAGGTTTTAATTATTTCACGGTATCGGGGAATTGATAATCCCACGATGAACCCTCCTAATATTTTTTCCACACGCGTTTCCAGGATCCTCTTCGAAAGAGGAATGGGATCGGGGAAAGGGGTAGTTGCGGTATAAACACCCGCGATACCGAGCTCTCGTTATCTCGAATAAATCAAATGACTGGTGGATATAGGCGGACAAAGCAACCCCCGCGGCATATTTTCTAGTAAACTTTCCCGAGGAGGTGTGAGCCCCCGGGATAATAAATGCATGCACACGATACGAACCGGGCCAATATAACACGCCCGCGAAATTTACGCCGCCTCCACACGACTTTACACGACCGTATCCGACGATGCCGAAAATCTAGTTCCAAGTTATAATGCACAATAACTAGTTTTATTTATTGCCCGCGGAATCACTCGTGACCCATTTCACTACGAAACCGCTTCATCATTCGCTCGGTGCTGCAATCATTCACAACCCCTTGATCTTCATAATTATTTTCGTATAGAACTTGTACGTAGAATTTCGTTCGAGAGAAAAGAAAATTTGTGTTCATAGCACGTGCAATACTGCAATTATTCAACCCCTTCCAATACGATTTTGTTCATAATTTTGGACAGACAGGACTCCGTACCGTTGGTGTTAAACATGATTACTAAAGAAAGTTATTTTAAATAGAAAAATTAAGGACCAAGGATCAAGTGACAATATCGCAGCGCTATAAATCCTAGATCGGAGTAGAGCAGACTTTTACCCTAGAAAATTTTAATCAGACACAAATTGAATAATTCGGTTCTTCCGTTTAATACATCCTCGTAAAAATTGATTTTTAATTGCGGATAAATAATTGCATGAATGTTTGAAGGCCTGGAACAATTACACATCCAGCAGGAAGCTGGAGCCATGTTTTATTGCGATTCGCAAAACTTTCGCGACAGAGTATTATACACTGAGAAGGGATGCTTCGTTTTATAGTGGCGTTCTGGCAGCTGGTAAATAGCCAGGATTATAAATAACAGTGTGATATTTCGCCTCTGTGTGGGTCCGGCCGAAACACCGATGCACCGATGCAATTGCAGCCGATAGGAACCTCTGCCAAACGGGAGAGCACTGGGCTCTTAACGAATCGTGGCCACCCCTCTCGATTCCAGACTTCATTCGCGCACACGAAGAGAAACGCGGGTCTCCAGAGTTTTTCCCTTTAACGAACGACCGTTATAAATAATTTCGATGCTTTGTCGTATTGCGTCGGCCGACGAGCGTGCCGCAAAACTGGGCGGGGGTGGTCGTCTCGTTTTACTCGCTTTTTTCGGCGCAATCGCGCGCCAAAGAGGGTGAGCCTCGAACGAGGACGAGAAGAGGGGTGGGTTTCTCGAGGCTCGCTCATTTATTCCTTTATCTGGTTATGAAAGAAAGATATCGCGCTAAGAACGGATTAATTAATTAACACGGGGCCCGATAATGTATTTATTGCGTCGACGCGCTCGTCGACCGAAATCCACCCCTACATGCAATTGATCGAGTACCCTAAATGTTGGAATAACTTTTTTAATAGTAGACCTATCTTGAGGCTTTTCGAAAGGTGCGAAGATTAGTATGCAGGATGATGTGTAAAACATTGTTTAAAAAAATTGCAATTGGTCGATCTCGCGAGGAAAATACTGAAGCCTGTGGCGGGATTTTAAAAAATACATCGTGTAGATTGACATGTTAATTAGTATTGTCATGAGCTAGAAACGAATAAAAACAGTATAAATCTGTTTTTATTCGATAGCAAAGGTTGCCCGTAAATGGCATAAGTAAATGTCATTCAGTTTGCTTGTTGTGTAGTCAAAGGAAAGCCAGTGACACTGTATTTGACATAACCTCTACGTAACTGCAAATTAAATATCACACAGGAGTAATACCAGAGACTACATTCCATTTAATAGCATCGCTAATAACAGAAAAATGCCTCGAAAAAACGTAATATTGTTTACACGCAAGACGCCGCTGACAAAGTGTACAGGGCAGAAATTAAATTTGACCTAGGGTCAGCCGCCCGAGGGTTAAAAAATCGTTTGATCCCGTCCACGGTTGCGGCGCCCGGCGGATTTATGACAGCGCTACAGTTTATTGAAAATTATACAGCTCCCCGAGAGCCGGAGCGAGAAAAAGAAACAAAAGAAAAAAAGCGACAGCCATTCTAATAATCGTGTACAAGCGCGCGTGTAATTCATGGAAGCGCGGCTCAAAGCACAATGCGTGCGCTTTGCCGCTCGCGATAAATAACCGTCGCCCTTATGAATCATCGCAATTTATATTTCGCCCGGCTATTTTTATCGTTCGGTTTATTATGATTTTTTCATCGCTCCGCGCGTGTGCGTTGGGAACAATAAAGAGGCCGCATAAAACACCCCTAATTAAACTGCCTTACGTAGAGAATTCATTCTCCTCGTATACCTTCGCATGCCGTCTTTGACGAACGCTCCTCGCGCGACAAGAAAGAACAATAAGTGGAATCAGCCGATCGAGACACGGCAAAAGACAGAATCCAGAGGAGATAGAGTCGAAATTAGCCCGCGGGGACTTCTTAACAACTGGAAGAGAATGGCGAAGGAGGGGGTGGCTTTTACACGGGCGCTCGAACCACCCTCACGAGATACAATCCACCCCCTCCTACCCCCTTATGCCTCGGTAACTCTGTCGAATTTGTAGTTAAGGTTGTAAACGTAAACCTGGGAATTCATCCCCGCCATGATTCTCCATTCTCTCTCTCTCTCTCTCTCTCTCTCTCTCTCCCTCTCTCTCTCTCTCTCTCTCATTGTCTGCCTGTCTTTCTTTCTCGTTTGTCGTTCGAACCCTTTTCCGTCGTTCTTAACGCTCTCGCCGAGCACTCGCGTGTACGTGTACGCGCGACACTGATACGCAAACGTTAGGCGATGTTTGCAAACCCTCTCGTCGTTCGTAACACGCGCTACGCTTTCTCCTACAACCCCGGAGTGTATGTACCATCTACGTCTTACAACCTCCCTCCTTGGATAACGAGCACGATGTAAAGCTTCTCTAGACTTTGCCCCGGCCCGATAACTTTTCGAACATGCGAATTTTCGATCCCCCAGACTGTTTGGGCAAACGATCATTGCCACGCATCGTACGCGTACCTTGGAATTTGCTCATCTTGTGACACCACCTTGGATATTTAGTGTCCACAAAAGAACGAGATATCTAACACTAATCTCCTACAGAGCTTTGAATTTTTGTTTCAAATCAGCAAACATTTTGTCTGCCACTATTATCAACGCTCTTAATGCAAGGGATTTCATAAGTTTCCCCTCGAGTAAAAATTCCAAAATTAAGAGATTTCAGTGAAGGTAAATTGATGGTTTGCAACTGGTATTGCTATCTCGATTAAATTAATGTATTATAAAATTGCACAACCTGGCTTGAAGTTTAGAGAGACTATCAAGTGATCGTCAATAAATGAAGTACAGTGATTTCTCTATATATGTCGCCAAGGCCTCGATGATAAACGCCGCGGAATTATTCCCACTTCCGCGGGGTATACCCGGTGAGGGGCCGCGAAGCTCGAGAGACCTCGGTAGCCGAGGAGTGTAAGGTAGCGTGGATCAAAGAATAGTATCTCCTGGCCGATATATGTCCGTGGCTAGACCCGTGGTTTGTACATATATCGAGTAAACACTGTATTGGGCTTACTGACCCAAATTTTCGAAAGGAAATAAATCGAGAAATAGTCAAGAATCTCTTAGGAGGATGCAGATAGTCAATCCCGAAATGTAGACCTCAATCCTGGCGATTTACAGGTTGATCTACTGTTTTCTTCAGGACAATATCTCAGGAACGGGCGAACAGTGCGATTTCGCACCTTCGAAACGGAAGGTGGAAACTCAGCGAGCGCGCCGGCGGTGGCAGGGGTAGTTTCCACTTGCTATCGCGAGTATATCGAATCCGCAGTGGAAACGTGCTCGGGAAATGGTTGCGGATATTGGCCATAGATATATTTCTGAGGGAGCAAAAGGGAGCGCGTTGGAACATAAAAAGATCGCTCGCCTTATAGCGAAAACGGTAACCACCCCTCCGGCCACCCCTGAGTCCGTTCACGACCACCCTCCGATTTATGGAGCATTCTGTACATTCGATATTTTCTATTGTCGATCGCCCCTATTTGTCTTATTTATGTTTCTTTTAGGGACCACCCCCCGCGACCGTTTCTCTGCCTTGGCTTGGCTTGGCCGGCGTCCACCCCCACACCCCCCCAAGTGGCGGCCGTCCACTCTCTCTTTCTCGTGCGAAACTCACCCCCTATACGGTCACCCGAAAGGCCACGCTCGGATATTCCGAAGGATTTGCTCGCGATGCAAACGCCGCCGCTATATTAAAACGATATATTTCGACCCGGCCGTCGGAAATTAAATACGAGGGGAGCCATTATCGCAATGCAAGAAGGATATTTCTTTCTGCGCGATCACGTAATGCAACCTTCGCGAATTAATTCCTCCATAAAAAGACCTGCAGGGTGACAAATTAATGACGTGAAATCACTTCTTTCCGTACGGTGAAGATGTTGATTGTAGACTCTTTCTGTGACTTAAACGATGTGCTTTACAAAATCAATTTTACATCTTTTTGCGTTCAGTGTCGATGTGATTTTGCTCCCTCATTTTTCTTCTCAGTAAATCCATAGCTCATTATTTTCATGTTGAGATGAGATCGGAATATTTTCTGTGGAGTCCGTGACCCGAAGGAAAATGTCTGTATAATGATTCAGAACGCTTTCCTTTTCAATAGCGTTCAAAAATAAAATCCATCGGGAAGATGGAGTACAAAAATGCGAGGCGTCATCGTGCCCGATACCGTCGCGAAGATGATTGGGCGTTCCCTACGCGATGTAAAGGAGCAAAGCTATTTTCTGCATAACCGACTAGGCGTCCCTCATAGTCGACGTACCGAAAAAATTGGAAATACCTGCGACGGGGGTGAGTCGAGTATATTATTTTTTAGTAGACTGCCTCTGGAATCGTTTCCATATCCTTTGGACCAAATTTAATCTCGCTGTTTTATTTTCCTATTTTTTAGCCTTACAAATGTTCGAAAATGTGAATCACTGTTTTATCCTGAGGTGGCCAGACCTAGAGGAAATTTTAATTATTTATCGCATACAGTGCTTTTTAGTAACCTACCTCAGGAAATTGTTTCAATATCACCTAAGTCTAGTTTAAATTAGCTATTCATTTTTCTGTTTTCGTGACCATAAAAATTGGAGTCCTAGTTTTCTTGTGCGTTTGTCACCCCTAGATAGCCATCGTCAAATTTTAGTATAATTTCCTACCGATTAGTTATAGTTGCTTTCGCCAAAGGTACATTCATTGTAAAACAGAGAAAACCCTACTTGAAACTAATTAATAAATGTTGAATAAACGTGTATTGTGATTTTATCAGGGTTGCAGGGCTGAAGATGTTTTTGGATGATCGAAAGTAGAATGGACGAGGAGATTACGCCAGTCCAGCGCAGGGCATGGTGTTCTTCCTGCACGGTGTACACGATTTGTCTTCGGCTAGTTTAGACTCGGTGTTAATACGAGAATAAACAGCGAGGTAAGATCCCTCTTGGCTTAACGCGTCTCTCCTTGAGTAAGCCCGGTTAAGTCGAGAGGGAGGTTCGAGATTCGAGGTTCCAGGTTTCAGGTCTGGACGGCCTCGAGCTGGAATGAGCAAGGGCTTTCTAATTAAGATCGTTAAACTGCCATGAAATTCAAATTACGTTTACTGCTGTCCTTACTTCCCTTCGCGGACCCTTTTGCGGACGATGGCGAGGCGCCGTTCCGCCAAACTCCTCGGTCAGAAATTAACTATACTTTTTAAAACTTCCTTATATGCGCAATGACGAAATAGCCGCGTTGAACCGGCCGGAACGAGCATCGAGAAGGAACCTCAACGATCACTCCGCGGTATTCTGCTCACTAGGAAAACCTACATTCCACCGAAAAATGTTTTACACTATACTAGACACCTAGTGAATCGAGCAGAAAGTGTGAACCCTCTGAAAATGAACGAATCGATCGTAAACACTTGGTGGAAATATATGAAACGAAAACGTACTGTGAATTAAAATTTTCCGAGGAGTACAACAGCTTCTAGAAATTCAGCTGTACGTTGATGTGGAGTCCGAGATTGAAAAATCATTTTTCTGGGAAGTGCTGGAAGAATACGAAAGTTTAAAGACGTTTTATTGTTTCCGTGCAGTTGTTTCATTTTTGTTTCACAATATTTATTTTTCCAGCGCCGGCAAGCAGGTTTTCGGACAAGGGATTAATCGATATTGAAATTTCAATAATGCTACAATCTGTGAGCACTTCCCAGACTAATCTGACGATATTAGCATAGATTCTCGGACGGTAGATAACTTGGAATCTTGAAGGGTCGCGAGGTGCAGGGGGCGAGGGACGGCTGATAACCGCCCCTTGTAAGTTAGCGTATCAGCCAGTGAGAAAGGGTAAGGAAAGGGGTGGTTTAGGGCTGCACGCGTCCCTTCTATTAAATTAACGTAAGGTAAAGGGGTGGAAACCACCTCCTCCCACGGATACTAGGTCAACTGATTCAACCTCTCAGAATCCCGAGTGATTCATACACCGTCTCCATGATTCTTCGTTTTCCGGGGGAAGCTACGCATGCCAAAGAATGCTATTTCGATCATTTGCTTAATACCCTTAAGCCGTACAGGGTCTATGGAGCAGATAAGAATAGGTTCTTTGTTCTCGACAAACATCAGGACGGAAGTTTGGCTCCGACTACACCCGCACACGCGGTGTCAGACGCCAAACGACTGATTAAACCATCAGTGGTTATTCAGGCTGCCCCCATAGACAGGGAATGCCACCAAGAACTATTAACAATGGAGATATGCAATTTTCGACTGTGCAGACCATTAGAAATTTCTTGGCAAATACGAGAAAGAGAATTCGAGCGAAGAAGCTACTTTCGAACTAGTTCGCTGGGTTCGCAATTGTATTTTATTGTTTTGTTGTTGTGAAAATCACACGCGGCGTCAGACGCCTTAAACCATCGGTGCTTGTTCAAGATACCCTCATTGGGAATGCTACCTATTAACGATCGCAATTTTCAATTATAAAGACCGCCAGAAATTTCTTGGGTAATAACAGATGAGGAAAATTCAAGTGACAAAGATGGTTTCGAAGTTCTCCGGGTTAGCAAATATTTTATTGTTTTCCTATTATGAAAGTCCATTACCGGCCAGAAGCAATTACATGCAGCAAGCCGGAACGGCGCCAGCGTGTTCAATATTTTCCCTTCGGGAGAATATATGGAGCGAACAAACACGGAGGGTGTTTTTGAGATAAGCAACCGGTACATCGGGATAGTTCAGACCCGTACGAGTTCGAACGAAGAAAGGGTGTGTCGGACGACCGTGTCCTGTCATGTTCGATAGCGATATACCTTGGGCCCTGGCTCCCTTAGAATTCTCCGGTGCCCGTTCTCTAATTGCATAATAGGATGCCCGCATGTAGGGAAAAGATGGGTGGTTGGTACGGACTTGGTCGAGAGACCAAGTATGGGGGCAGCGATAGAAATACGAATCTGAAGGCTAGCCGCGACACGATATCGCTGTACAAAGACATTTCACCGTACGCCACGCCAAATTCTGCTAACCGTTCACCTGTAAACAAGTACAAAGATCGGTACGATCATCTTTGCACCCTTAAATAACCATAACTAGACCGAAATTTCGGAATTTGTAAGAAAAGTTAATGGATTGGACACTTTACAGGGGAAACGTTTAAAGTCACTAAAAATCTTCTTGCACTGCTTTCAACTCGTTGATATTATTAGTAATATCAACTCCTCCGTGTTGCAATTAATGTAGCAATTAAGAATAATTAAATTCCTTGGTTCTAATTGTTAGCATTATTTAGCTGCTGGAGTGTTAAAATTTTTCTATGGAAATGAAAGAATGTACAAACATTGAAGTCATTTCATTGGTTAGTTAAGAGGAACACGGATACGAGTGACAAAATTAAAAGTGTATGTAACACGTACAATGACAAAATAAATTGTACTAGAAAATGGCCAGAAAAGTCGAGTACAAAGGTGTCCACAAAACGTAAGGTCCGTCCTTAATCGTTTGGGCAAACGCTTAAGAATAAATTAATAAATTCTTTCACATATTTTTCGGACTCCGGAGGTCGGCGGAGACAGTAAAGCACACAACGGCGAGCAGAGTAAACGGGAATGTGTTTGTGAAAGGACACAGGCGGTCCACATTCTTCCATTAACATGGTAAGAATGAGCACAGGGGAAAGCGCGGCGATAAAGCTGTTGTACAGACAAAAGAGGTGCGTTTGTTTACGGAACGGTTTATCGTTCGAGGGTTCGCCGGATTTTCTTGTTGATCCATCCGGCGCTTCTAATAACGATTTTGGTTTATTTTCAACGTTAACAAATTAAAGCAACCTCTCCCTGCTCGTCGTGGTTCTCGTCCGTTGATGTACTCCTGTTCCGTCTAAACATTCGATTCTCGAAAGCCGCCTGGTTTTCACGAGAACGAAAAAGTTCGCGGCAGGAGATGGGGAACGAGATAAGATTATCGTCTTCCGCGGCTGTTCGCCTTCGAAATGAAACCATGTCTGTTTGTCTGTTTGTTGAAGCAATTAACAATGTCGCCGGGTAGATTGGAAGGATCACACCGTCACCCGGCTCTCGACAGCGTGGCTCCGTCACAAGCGGCGAAATACAATTACCTAAAATACACAACGGGCAACGTCGAAAGGCAACAATAACTCGGTCTCGGCGGAGAGCACGCTGCCGAGACGAGTCAAGGCGATGTTCAACGACTGCGAAAAATATTTAACACACGCAATTCACTTCTTTGTCGGACCGCACGCCTCGAACTGCTAATCTCACCCGACCATATTTTCAATCGCGTTTTCATGAAAAGTTTCGGCGATGGTCACGATTCTTACTTGAAAGTATAGCTTGAAGTCGCCTCTTTAACGCGCACTACTTGCGTTTCGAACAAAAATGATTGAGCGTTTTGAAAACGATTGTTAACGGCAGACGAATCTTTTGAAAATTCACAATTTTCTACAGCAATTTTTAGGTACTTATTATATTAACCCTTTGCACTCGACGCTATTTTCATTCTAAAACTAAATTTTTTTTTCGGTCTTGGAATATTTTCATTTTATTCATACGAAGCTGATCCGATTTCCACATATAATGTTTAAATGTTTAGTAATCTATTCAATACAAATTTTTCGAAATTTCTTTGAAATAATGTCACAACAATTTCTAGTGGTGCTTCAGAGTCACCACTCGAATGCTAAGGGTTAAATTGTTATATTTTTAGGTAATTGTGAAACACTGCATATTCGATAAATAAGTGTAAAATTATTATCCTAATTTGATATGTGGATGTTATACAGAATTATGGCTTTAAAAAACGGAGCCTATTTAATTAAGAGCAGGGCGTAATTGAAATATCGCTGGTGGGAGTGTCAACGGATTAAAATTGTAAATGTGACTATAAAAATTGCACAGGGAATGAAAAATACGGTCTGTCGTATTTTAAGCAACCCTGTACGTGAAACCAGTGAAGTGGCTGAGGAACGTTACGAATAAATTGATGAGACACCGGCAGCCTCGTAATAAGATGGCTACGTTATAGCGATCGGACACTCGCCGCGTTATTAATTGACACTTCACCGGAGCTGCTACCGTATCTGCATCGATATATCCTGTATTACCAAGTAGCCCCGATAAGTGCTCGACTAATCGATATCGTGCTGTCTACCGTGTAGAACTCGGGCATTTATTCTCTGCAACCTAACATAAATCCCATGCGCCTCGGTGACTGTTGCGTATGAATATTAACTCTTATGTCAATACCTGTGCATCTACGTTCAATTTATCTACCGAATTTTGTATGCGTTCGCTAACGAATAATAAACTGATTGTAAAATTCTACCTTCATGATTCATTGTGAATCAATTTAACTTTTGGGGCGTGACAATGTGTGCTGAAACTTTGTTAGTCCAGAGAATATTTTTCTGATTCTACGCTATAGTGCAAACATTAGTAGATGAATATTTGGAGGCTTACGTTTTTTAAATTATTAAATTGCTCTGAGTGGAAAACTCGTGGTGTCTTTTTTCCGATTTGCTTTGTACGATATAAATGTTATGAAATGTGAAAAAAAAATTGATGGCAGTGATCTACGTGTTACGGATCGAGTATATTGATGTATGTTCGTATATACGGTACATCAGAACTTAGGCTACAGAATTTTTTTCCCCGAGGAGAGAGGCGACGAAGGCCTGGTAACGAGACGAGTTTTTCATCGTTACTCCCATGGAAAAAGACTCGACTGGCAAATAAATACAAATTGTCGGATTACCGAGACTTTTCCCGCTGATATGGGACCCCATGCTCTTCACGCGACAACGTTCTCCATTTTCCGAATACTTCGCATAACTTACGACGAGAGCCGCACGGTGAAACCCAAACACTCTGCTTGCCACATCCCAAAATGAAACTGTTCCGCGGGAAGAAAGCCACAAATAATCAAACCTTGATACAAGGGTGTAGCTTCCCTTTGTTCCAATTCAAAGCCGAGAAAATCGATGATTACGAAAATCGTGGCGGCATTAAAAGGACTTAAATCGTCACTGTAAAATCGTCTAAAAAAAATAGAGATTTTCTGTCAGAAAAAATAGAAAACAGTAAAATCATTTGAAGAATTTAAATGTACTGAAATAAATGTCTATACAGTTTGAAATTAAGATTTTTGTAAAACAGCCTATGAATATATTTGCATGAAGATCCTCAGAGTAGCAATTTGAAGAACACGATGAATTATGGATCCGCAGCCGAGATCGATCAAGGCAGTTCTATGACATATCGATCGAGGAGGAGTCGGCGGAAGACGATCTTCAATAATTACCAGCCTAATACTGTCCTATTTATCGGAAAGAGTTGACCGGGAAACGACGGAATTATTGAGAGGCAGGAAACCCGAATGTATAAGTAAGAAGAGAATGATCGATCGACCCGTGCTTCGAGTTTCTCGCGTTTTTGAAGCGTTCGGAGACTGGCTTCACAGAGGGGGCAGGGCATGTTAATTAAATAGCCGGCGAAGAGTTTACCAATAACGTGGTGGCGTGTGACAAGGGCTGCCGCGAAATAAAAAAAGGAGATATAGAGAGAGGGAGAGAGATAGGAAGAGAGGAGAGCGTCACGTGAAGAGAGCGTCCGATGTTCGGAAATGTGGCCGCGGAACTTTCGATTTTTACTTTAATTAAATATTTCCCGCGCCCTCGGTGAAGACGAGCCGCAGCATCGCCGCAGCGACATTTTTTATTCACACTGTTATCGATGAAACAAGAAATTCGTGTGTCCCTTCTCGCCCCTGTATCCGTGGAGTCCCGTGAAAATACTGGTGTTAATTAATTGGAAAATTGTTGCTGCTCTCGTCCCGTTGGTATGGCCTTAAAACGATACAATGACGGGCTAATTCTCTCTGATTCCGCAGAGACGATTTTACAGTATTTCATTCCGTTGTGTGGTGTTTAATTCTGCTGGAAGGCTGTTGTATTAAAATTGTAGTTCTCGCATCGCCTATTCTGCATCACACATATGAGAAGAATGATTTTTCTGAAAATTACCGAACTGTCACCGGAGGTATTAACGGAGTTTGTAAAATTATTGATAAATTTTATATTGAAAATACAAGGCAGCGGAAGGCAGTATCAGTCTCTGCAGCTGCTAATAAAGTGGTAAAAGGATTTCACAACAGATTTAAGAAAGCCTAAAAACGGGGATTGGAATGGAAGGAGTCCGCGGGAGCAGCGCTGCTAAAAATGTACATCTTAATAGATTAATTAATATAATCTGCCGGCTCGACTCCCGGCCAGACGAACAACTTCGTCTCAGTATGGAGAATGAATATTGTTAAAGTTAATTATAATTGGGAGTAACCTTGGGCAAATATTTCAACTGGTGAGTTAAAGAACCGACCAGGCGACGGAAGAAGAAAGGAGAAGAACGGGCAGGAAGTGCTACTTTCTTTGTTTAAAAACGGAGGGATTCTTCATCGGCCGGTAATGCGAAGGATGTGAGCCCGTCTGAGTATGATTTTTCTCTGTTCTTTCTTTTCTTTCCTCTTCTTCTTTCTTTTCTTTTCCCCCTCGCGACAGTATTTCTATGCGAACTTCACGTACAGCTTTCATAATTAAAAACGTACAAACTGGAACGCGTTCAGGATAAATTTAAACCTGTTAATGTGTCAGAAAGCGTTCGGAATACTTGCATAATTATCAGAGCAATGTCGCTTCCCCGGTGAATAATTCGCCGGACCAGTCATTTTTGAAGGAAGTCACGTATATGTATAATGGAATAATAGATGCATCAAACTTTAACTTTTCATCGTTACAGTTAATCTTAGAGAAGCGGATTACTTATTGATCCGTTCGGTAACATTGATTCCAATAGATATCATTTTGATCGAGACAGATGAATAATACAGGGAGCCGTGCGGTGCTGGCCTCCTTATATATGAACGACGAACCGGTCGTTTATTAAACGGTCTCGCCAAATGATCGAGCCAATTTTCCGCGGGCCAGCTATTGTGTTTCCATAAGTTTAAGTTGTCGCGTGTACTTCATTATGCCGGTGAGGAGTTTCAGATTATTATACGCCGCTCTGGGCGCCGGGGATTTTCTGAAAACTTCAACCGAACTCGACTGTCGCCGCCTTCTTCGCAAACTTCCGCGCGGCCGATATTAAACGTGGATGAATATTTATGAACAATAATTGTATTTATACAATGTGTCGAGACGCCGGGCCTCTCTAATTAAATTCATGCTAATAAGTAGCCCCGCCAGAAATAAATTATTAGCCGCGTGTGGAATGCCCAAAATTAAATATATCCCAACGCGTTCGAATGGAAAAATAAAAATTATTGTACAAGGGAAAGGATGATTTATTTGGAAAGGAAACACGATCAACTTGCTGAAATTGATTAAATATACAGTGTTTATTCTATGTCCAGACGCATTTGCCTGTGTTTGGATGTAACCGTGCATTTTATATGCACAGGGCTAGAACCTCTGCGCCCGAAAAGGTAGAAATAAAAATTCTCTAGCTCTACAAATGCTCGTCTGATTTATTGGAAGAAAGGGAGACGGAGATTCTACACGTCCAAAAAGCAGACAAGAGTCGCAGAGTCAAGACAATGCGTAACTTATTTATACGGGGCCACCTTTATTCGTAGCCAGTTAATTATACGTCTCCGCGGATCTAATCAAGCAGTCTTTTTTAAAAGTTATCCTCCTCGTGCCGTGCTCCAAAGGTAAATCGATGCTAACGACGCGCGATAGAAGAAACTTAATTGTTCGACGTTATAAGAATGAAATTGAATGCCATAGCGCTCGAATCTATAAAGCGTCTATCGTATCGATCCGGTGAATCTAATTGTAATGATATCGGGGAGAGAGGGAAAGAAAGGGAGGAAGAGAGTGGGTTAGAGAGACTGCCATTCGAATTTTCAAGGGAGCGAGCAGCGTAGACGAAGGCGAACGACAGAAACAGCAACGGAGCCGGACCAACCCTATTTCCGTATGCACAAAGGGCTCGAGTAGGCAAAGGTTTTGCAGGCCATACGTGCTACCACCGGCCCCAATTGCCACGAAGCCCTTCTAACTTTCATTATCTCCGCTGTCTGAGGAGTTTCTTCCATTGCATTTTATGCTGTTAATTATTGCTTACAAAAAAAAAATGAACGCCGGCAGAATTACGGTGTCGAACGCCATCCGCTTTCAGGAAATAATTGCTGGTATTTATCGCAGGGGCTACCGCGAAAAGACAGTAAAACGGGGAAGAAGTGCGCTTGCGAAAAATATTTTCATGAATTATGAATACTATTCCTGCAATGCGACTGGGAAATTGCCCTGAATACTCTGCCCGATGTCCTTGAGGTATTTGCATCAACCCTCTCGATCATGAGGACCGCTGTAGTCACCCCTCGAATCAAGTATGCTTCGATTTACTATTAATGGGATAATTATTGCGGTGTGTATTTGCTTACTGCCCCTCGCGTCGTATTAAAAATTCGCTGGAAAATGTGCATTCGCAGGAAATTGTCACTCACAGCGACAGAGCATTTGACAGCAAGAAAAGTAAATGTACACTTTGTAATTACCACTATACTGAGAAAGGGACTACGCCCTGTACATAACACAATAGGGATTCAAGAAAATGCATAGGGCTTAAAATCCTATATTGAAATTGCAAGTAGTAAGCGTGCGATTCCGAAATTACACGGTGCGATAGAGGTTTAAACAATGACCTAAGCGTACCTGGTGTAATTTGCTGTATATTAATGAGGACAGAGTGTGTTCGATTTCTCTTGCGATCGACTTCGCGAATGTTTATGTTGCATAAAAATCCGCCGTCCACGCAATGGTTTGCGGGCGCTGGGGACAATCGCGGAGCCCTTCCGAGAAGCGAGATTATTCAATTTCCCCGCGGAAAATGATTTCAGGGGGCTGAGTGCATGACCGTGGCGCGGCCGAGTGCCTTCATCGGGAAAGAATCCAATCAGCGGAGACAAACGTTCGAGTGGTATGGCAAAAATTAAAAAGGACAAAGAGGAAGACTCGTGAAAACTTCGGCAGGTACTCGACGGCCAAATTGACACCTACGATCCGACAGAAGAGAAGGAAGTGCCGTTGAGGTAAATTGAGGGCTCGACGGGTAGGACGGGGTAGAAAACGGGGGTTGGAGAAGAAGAGTACCAGGCGGCCTTCTTCGAGGGGTTGGCCGAGGGTTCGTAAGCAGAAGGGAGGAAGAAAAAGGAACCTAAAGGAGGAGCGGGGAGGGGGAGGAGGGGGTTGTGGAGGTTGAAGGTGGAAAAGGAAAGAAGAAAGAAAGGGGTGAGAGGGGGTTGGCGGAGGCCCATTACGGGCGAGCGTGTGTCTCGAAACCGCCTAAAGCGGATCTAAAAAGAGGGCTAAAAGAGAGAAGCGACGCTCGCATGTCTCATTGCAATCTGCAAATATTGAGAATGTTTTCCGGCATTGCGGGAATCTCAGCGTGCGCCACCAACCCATTGCGATTATCTGACTGAGATACCGGCCGAGCGGATCCATCGTTTCGCCCGTATAATTCGAGCTTCGCCCACGTTACCACGTAGACGGAATTAGGTGTTCTCGTGTCCCGTGATACAACGAGCAAAAAAGACCAGCTAATGGGCTTTCTATCGGCGGGCTACACCCCCCACGGCCCCCTATTGGCTCTGCAGTTTCGGATTCCGAGCTATCGACTGCTGGAGACGTCTTCCTGACTATCACGGAGGTTTATGCAAAATCAATGGGAGCCTCCTTGCCCAGCCCTGTCTTTCGTGGATGTTTCATACGCTCGAGCTATTTTATTGTCATTAATTTTAATCGAAGGTAATTTATACTGTGTATTTATCGGTCGTTTACTTTCGTTTTGCAACTATCAACACGTTCACTGCCACGTTGGTCACGTACAAGCGACCAAACGTGTATTTTCAACAGGTGTAGAAACTAATTTTTATTCTCATCAAATGATTCATACGTTATGATAAGTTTTAACTTGCAAGCTTCTATTTTATCGATCCGATTATTTCGATTCTGTGGACATTTCTGGGATTCATATTCGGCTGTCAGTGTGCTAAAGACATAAAACTGCTCCTGTGGGAATTTGTTCAATACATTAATTGATGTGTGCGTACCTTACAATAACAGAGAATAGAACTCTCGATGGGTGCATTTTTGTAATTTATATAATAAAATCAAGTCCAGTCAGTTCGATACTCCTACAATGAATAACAGAAAAATGGCACCGCCAGAGGCAAATTCGAAGGGGCTAAAACTATATAAAATTTTATTTTCATCATCCTCACACCAGGTAACTCAAAATAGCATAGAACGGTACTCGATTCCATTAAATTTTTCGTTTCCCAAAGGTATACTTTAGAACTGTGCAACGCTGGATTAACACTAGAACTATCAGACGAGTCAACGTGACTTCTTCCTGATTGGTTCATTCAGAATTATTACAATTATAAAAATATTTTCATCAGAAATGTTCAAATGAGCTTCTTTATCGAAGCAGAAATTAGAATAAATATTGTGTACATTTTGAATAGAGCCACTTCTGTCAAGATTACAAAGAAATATACATCAGTCACATTTGTTAGTGGGTAGTTCTAGCGTTAATAACATCCTTGCAGCATTTCTATGCAAAAAATGAACTGCTTCACACTTGTAGCAAAGGTCTGCCAACAATCACAAAAATACCACCCGCGTGAAATCATTAACTTTTTGCCAGTGACCCCGTCGACAAGAAAAATGGTCGCGAAGGGTTGTTTAGTCGATTCGAAACAATTTGTCGATTAACGTTCTAACCTCTAGAACACCAAGAAGGGTGAAGGGGTGGGTAGAAGGGTGCAGCAATTAAGATTGTAAAACGATAAGTCGACTGGGTGAAACGACAAAGATACGTAATGGAACAAAAGTCAGCCCTCCCCGGCTCCGGGCCACCCTCCGCTGACCCGTAGTTCTCTCCTCGTCGTTACGGTATCGGCCGTGTCCGTTGGTAAAGAAGAACAATTAAAATATGACAATCGTTAGATTTAATTATCGGGACAAAGGGCAGCGGGTAACCCTCCGATTGTCGGGCCAGGAATGCTGCGCGCAGCTGAAAACTTGAAAGACATTTAAAAGCGCGGCTAACCGGATGGAAGGGTGGTCCCGCGCGACTTCTCACGGCTGATTTCGTTGCCGTCTGACTGCGGATCGCTCTCCTCCACTGAGGTATTATTAAGTACAGGGCATAACAATCAAAGAACGAATCTTCCGAATCATTTATAACAGGCGTTACGGTAATAACAATTATCGCGACCGTCCTCAGCCGCGAGAAAGATTCTTCTGAAGAACTTCCTCGCTCTCAAAAACAAGGGGACCTGGAGAGCATACTGGGTGCTCTGAAAAAATATGACACTCCGTGCAAATTTAACCCTCCTTGATGCACGATATTCTCGCAATTTTGTTCACACTATTCGTAATTTATTTATTCAATTTTGATTCAATTTCTTCGTCAAATTCTTCATCCATTTCTTTTTCTTTTCAACCCCTAGGTTCAGTTTATCAGTCATTAGACTGTATTAAATTATTATTAGGCAGTGGGATCTTTATGCAAAACAATATGTTTATGCATCATTTGCAGAACAACAATACAGAGAGATTGAGTAGAATTTTTCTCCTTCTGATAATTAACCATTTGAGATGTTCATGTCTTTACATGCCTCTAATGGTTTTACTGTTTTATGTTTCACCTACTAATTTTTTAACAAATTCTATACAAGAATAAACAGAGCGTACAGAACAAGTATATAATATGCTCTTCGAATTTACATTAAAAGGCACAAACGACATTCGCACGTTTAAAACTGCGTCATCCCCTAAAGAATTCATTGCCATTGCCTTACAATTAAAGGCCCAGCGCTGTAATTAACAGAGACACGATTGCGTGACAAGGAACGCCAAATACCCAATCTGTGACACGTGACATCAAACAACACGCGAAACAGTAGTCATTACTGCCGATAAATTACCCAACACTGAAAATTCGCAACCCTTAACTTATATTAACAAGCTGGAAGGTTGGAATAGCTAGGAGGCTAGAATAATGTTTACAGATAACTATCACATTTAACCTACTGGTAACAAGAACCCGTTGTTGTACTTTTTCCCGAGGCAAAGTTAAGTTTACGACGGATATACTTTTCATACCGCACTTGAAACTTTTCCTAGCTGAATTTACTGTTCTTCTTTAACAACATACATTTTACCGCCCGGTGTAACTTCTTCGTGTTAACCCCTTGCAGTATGATTTTTCTCATAGTTGCAATAATCATTTATTCTTAATAATCTCCTGGAGGAAAAAGAGCGTTCGTGTTTATCGTGTGCCTGCATTTGTTTCAACCCTTAACCCACGTGCGATTGTTGGTCCTACCCTTTAGAAGCAGATAGATACACGAAACATTAGTGAAACATTGCTGAGTAATTGTTGCAATCACATCGCCACTGACAGATTGCATTCTTTTTTCATTCTGTCATTCTGTAGCGCATTATGAAAAGAAATTAATAAGACGTTGGAATTCGACTTGAAGGACAATGAATGATGTAAACTGTACAGGCGTCTCGTTTGATTTTTCGCGATGCTCGTACACAACGCAATTATCCGACGGGATTAAAATATTCAGGGTGGGACTGGCAGGGGGATGAAACTCCTTCGTGCGAAACTAGTTTACCGGAAGTCAGGCGAAATTACGCGATTTAAGCGCGGCGACGTCGCTGCCGCGGGGAAAGACGGAAACACCGTCTTCCAGCAATGTGAACAAGACGACGGCCAATGTTATTTTCCACCGTCGCACCAGGTTAATCATCCCCGAAAGTTACGGGAACGACATGACTGACGGGCAAACAGGAACGAGAAGGATCCGCCCGCGAGTTTCCCTCGAAACTGCACAGCGCGGTGCCGGGCAACGACAAAACGCGCTTAAAAAACTTTTTAAATTTAACCCCATCCTCGACGAAGTTCTTCTCGCGTCGGGGAAAACGTCTCGGGAAGAAAAAGAAAATTCAGATGCAGTATACACGAGGTGACGAGCCTAGCACGATCTCCCCCAAAAATTCACCGCGAAGAAACCACGGATTGTACCCCTTAAGATCGTACATTTTTCAAGCGATTGCATCTTTTAAACGGACCGCGCGAACACATTTCCAAAATATTGGCAGCTGAATTTCGGATACCTGTTCCGGTAGAATGGAATAATTAAGATGACAATTGTATGCATTCATGCATGATATCAAGAGGGGTGAATGGAGACATTTATTGTCGGATCGATCGGACTTTTAATATGTGATGGACATAGTTCTTTCACGCCTGGGAAAGGAAATTGATTGAGAGAATTAATTCGGAGGGTACGTATTTGTTGAGCGATGCCGCGACTTTCGTTTCGCGTTGCTCGTGTTAGTTTTCGATTTAACGAAAAACTGAACTCGTTGAGATGAATGTAAGAGTCGTTGGTTGTACAAATTTATTTTACTGTAAGGACACTCGACTAAACTCGGCCGATGCAATTCTTCACGTTTTCACAACTTAGACGGTGTTACAACGATGTTACGAGCGTTCCAGCGACTGCCGATGTTAACGATACGATAATGCTACGACGTTGGGTTTGCGATTTCTGTTGTTGATCTGATCTATGTTAGTGCTTGGCGATACTTATAACTACTCCCGCTACGATTCCCTCCCTGCGTCATTTTTTGGGAGGAGTTATCAAGGTGGCCTAGGGCTGTGATTGGCGGAATTGAATTCGAAGGATGACCGTAGCAGACAATAAACCAAGGAAGCGCTTCGGACATGGCAAGACATATTGAAGTTAAAAACGCGATGAATAGGATAGCGCGGGCTGGCAAACAGATGGCCCGGGAACGAAATCTGTAGTTAAAAATCGGACGCTAAATAGTTATGTCCCATGGCTTCGAGGATTTATTGTAGCTATGTCATAAACGGTAATTTATTTAGATTTGCGAGGGTTGTAAACGGACCCGTCTCGGTAGTGGCGTTAAAAACGTTTTTTCGGTAGGCACGTGGCGGACAGACAGCTCGCCTAGGTCATTGTTCAGGAAAGTGAGGGCGCAGGTAGCCCAAGGACGGTCCGAAATCCGTTGAGCGATTGGGGGGTCGTTACGCGTCGCAACAGTATTTGTGCAATTAATTGTAGCACAATAATAGTGAATATACGTCGGATTTTATGAATTTATAATGTTATAACATTAGATCACGTCCGCAGAAATGAATTTCTCTTGTATTCTTATATTTTAAGCTTGATTAAATTTCCGATACAGAGAATTAATTTTTCTTGAACGTCTGGCACTAAAAATGGATCTATAAAGAATTTATCCGCATCCATAAATAATAATTCTTAACGGCAGCGTGGCAATAATAGATATAACGATGAATAATCTTTAATACGGTGCTCCAAGAAGTGTCCCTATGGTTTAGAGTGCAAATCCGAGTATTCGGTGAAAAGGGCGGTGTTTTCGAACGCGCGAATTAACGATTGACGAAAGATCGAAGGAATCGCGGATAGCTGCGTGCCAATTTCGTGAAAGTGGCACGAGTGGATGATCGAGGGGATGGCTACGTAAACGCGAAACAGGGGGGTTGGTATCGGCGTAGGAGGCGATTCGGAGTTTCGTCTCGATTTGTATCGAAAGGGGGAGGGACGACGTGAAGTTTTCCAATTAAACGCGGATTATATCGCTTTGTCTCGGTATTGAAAATACATCGATACCGTCCCCGGTGGCGTGTATAGAAACCAACCCCGCGCAAAACCAGCCCCCGGCACATAATCGTCGGTAGCTCGGGAGAGGGGAGGGGGAGGGGGTTTGAAATCTTTCTCCGACCAGAGAATCATCGAAACTTCGGTCAACAACCGACTCGGCGATATCTCGATGTATCACGAAGCAGACGAGAAGCGGGATTACACCCGTGGCCTTTCCCCTCGTATTCCTTCTCTCTTTCTCTCTCTCTATCTTTTTCTGTGTGTGTGTGTGTGTATTTTTTTTTATTTCTTTCCACCTCGTTTTCCCTTCGGCGATTGTTTAAACCGTCTGCCCGGCCGCCGCTGCCGCCTAGCACCGTCCCCGATTTCCACGTGGAGCGATTGTACGCGAAAGAGAATTGTGAAAATTTCAAGCAGGCTTGCACGCTCTTGTACACACCGTCCGCGATGTATGTACATGCGCGCCTGTGTGCTGTATATATATATATATATATATATATATATATATATGTATATATATTGCGATGTTTGCCGAAGTTCAACCAAAACGGCCCACGCTCTCGCTCTGTCAGCCGGATCTGATTAAACATTGTCCCCCCCGTCTATTCAAGGAATTTTCAATCTTTCTTCGCGGATTCGTGCGACCCACCCACCCACCGGCTTATCGCCGGACTACGCAGAAATTAATTCTACCGTTTTCGCTACGGCGGACGATCGGAAACGTGGCGAGACGTGTTTACGTTGCAATTGCCCGCTTCCTCGCGAAATTAGAAATCGGGAAAAGTGTACGGAACGATCCTGACGCCGGTAAGGTTTTATAAATGCTACAAAAGGTATTTTCCCACGTCTACCGTGCCGGTGCGAACACTCGTAGACTGCGAATTTTCTGAATTTATTACTGGACTGTGAATTTTCACGCAAGATAACACTTCTCGTGCATCAATCATAAGACATTAGAGCTAAGTAGCCATGTATTTCCATCATAAATAAGATGTTGGAAATAATATATAGACATTCTTGAATTTGTTTAATATTTCAGTGCTGTAAATTGCACCTACTCGTTTTTGTCATAAATGCATAAAATATCCAAAATATAATAACAAATAAAGTAACAAACTTGTAACAGTGATTAGAGAGTAGTACTGTTGTTGAGCTGTGTTGAGCAAAATTAGACAGAAATAAAATGAACCGTCTACGAATCGTATGAAATAAAATGGTAGACTCACAACAGTGATCGAAGAGGTAAAACTTTGGTTCGGTGACGATCGTCAGGAAAAAGTGTCGGGGGCGGGGCGGAGTTCGTGTCTCGTGTAGGAAAAACAGCGACCCGCAATTTGAATTCGATATAGGGATACAAGTTCCTATGGCTGGGCTAGTGATCTGTAAATACATCGGCCGGATTGGATTGGCCCCTATCAACCTAACTCCCCGTCTACCCAGGAAGTTTCGTACTTTTCCAAACTCGCTCTCTTGGAAAAAAAAGCCCTCGGTATAATGGCCGGCCGCTAAAACCTGGCGCTGCTGCGCCCCTAAACGAATTTCGCGTTCTCCACTCTCCCGCGTGTCACCCTCTCCAGAAATCGAAATATATTAATTTCGCTCTTTGTCCGCGAGCTCGGGAGTTGTCCGGCGCGTTTCCATCCGATTTTTCTCCGACGGAATGATGTAGCGCGGAGGTATCGATAACCGCGCCAATCATCCCTCAAAGATTAACGACCTTCCTGAGGAAACGATCGCGCCCCCTCCCCCTCGGGGGGATGAAAACGAACGTATGCAGGCACGCGTATGAACGCTATCGATTCCATGAAATTATGGCAGTGGGTCAAAGAGGGGTGAAACGGCGCCGGGAGCGCGGAGAACGAGCAGCATCATCGAGCATACTCGCCGCCAGGAAAGTATAGGGTGGACTATTTGTTCCGAAAGGGATGAAACGATCCTCTTTAAGGCTCCCGGGACCTCGACGCAAAATTTTCTTGGTCCACGTACCCTTAAACACAACTAGGAAATGCAACTCCAACCTTCTATTATTTTCTTTTTCAAGGTTCGCGATATTTCAATCTTTATGAAATGATCGAAAGATGCGTTTACTGTCATTTCACCCCTTCTGTGTGCCTATTGGGAACTTTTCTTTTTGTTCTTGAAAGTTTATAGATAATCCTTAAGTGTAACAGATTATGTGTGTAAGTTAGTTAAAGGTCGGAAGAAAATAATAGAATTATGCTTTTAGATATCTTCAACCACTTCTGATTTTATCTCTGATGTAGCGTTATCTTACTGTTTTTCTACGGCTATTAGTCATTACCTCGGTCATTCTTTTTCCATTCTGGAGAGTCGAGATCATCCTTAAATGGATACTGTAACAAATTCTGCAAATACATTAAGAAACAGCAGAATGAAACAGTAGATTTACATGTTAAAGTGTCTCCAACCCTCTCTGTCTTCATTCTGCATATTTATCTCTGTCCACTGGTAATTTCTCTCTTCACCCCTGTGTACCAACAAAATCATTCCCTAGCAACTTTGCAATTTTTTGCATTTTACACTAGCTCGATGTCATCTTCGAAACCGCCCTGCAACATAAAACACAAGTTAACAATAAACAGAAGACACCGCAAAACAAGATGACCAATTACAACTTATTAAAAAATTACGAAACCGATGGGCTAAACGATATAAATAAAGTCTGAACAACTCGGTTGACAAGAGGCAACGCAACTGGCAGCTTGCAACCCCTGTGTAGGCTTGCAGTTTCTGACGCGAAAAACCCTCCACCCTTTGGTACTTTCGATTTCCGAGCGCGAGCTCCCTTCGGCAGGGTGTAGGGAGCAGGGAGCAGTCGGCAGGCAAAAGATATTAAAACAATCGGGCGTTGTAGGGCCCCCCGCCGGTTCCCTTTAAAATTTGCAAATACACGAGTGAAGTGCGAATTTATTCGACGGTCTGTAACCGCGCGGCTCGGCGCTCCTCTTCACGGCTCAGACTCGGTTGAACGCCGTGAGCCGTTTGCGGCAGCCGCGAAATGGAAAAACGGGTTTTCCTTCTCTCACGGAGAGAGGAGAGGAGCGCGGGCTGCGTGCCGCGAGAGGGATTAGCATAGCCCCCTCATTAAAATACAAACACAATTCCATCGGCCCGTACAGCCGCCTACTCCGCCTGCAGCCGCCAATCTCGAATACCAACCCGTTTTCTGCAGACTCGGTTCAACGTTCTTCTTTTCTTTCTCTCTCTCTCTCTCTCTCTCTCTCTCTCTTTCCCCCCCCCCCCCTCTCTGCCCATCTTTCCCATGATGTTGCCTCCGAGGAGAACTTTTAATCCATATTCGTTAAGTCGCCTTAAGTAAAGCATCTGCGCCCCTCGATTACTTTCCGATGACCGAAAACATAAACAATTTGGCGCCAAGAGGTGTCCTGCTTTATTTTCCTCGAAGAAATTGGTGGGAAACTTTGTCCAATCAATGCTGGGTCGACACAGACCCTTATATTTGTATTCATTCCATTTCTGTTATAAACGCATAAAATGCACAGTCTAGTAATGCGTCTAAACTAATCCTCTAAACACGTCTACAGTGTTCTCCAATGCATTCGTCTTCCAGAAATAATTACAATACGATAGAAAGTCCACAAATAGAAGAATGTAGAAATGTGCATCGAAAGATGGAATTTTAACGGTATAAATTGCGGCGCCTTGTGGGTCTGAACAGACCCGGTATGCGTCGTGCGATGTTCGGAGAGTGTGGGTTTTTGGGGGTGTTCGAGGAAAAGGGGAAAAACAGGACGCTTAAAAGCAAAAGACGATGAAAAGGACGTTCCTTCCGCGCTGCCGATCGGCACACGCAAATGCTCTCACTCTTAAACTTACTACCCTGCCATTTCCCGCCAATTCCATTGCTTTACCTCGATGGTGTTCCCACGTCTGGTTCCCGTGTGCTAACCCCCGTACGTCTGAAAGCTTTAATTCCTAACGTTGCGTCGTTGATAAGAAAATGTCTAAAAATGTGTATCTGCAGACAAGATGGGAAAGCACGATAGGAATGGTCGGCTGCAACGTCAGCTGTTAAGGAAACTGTCTCATGGGGTGGTTAAACCTTATTGACCGGAAGAGGAAAAGTAGCCGTAAACAACCCTCCTAAATACCCCTGACCGCTCACTGTCCTGTAGCCATCGGTTTAACCATTGCCCAAACAACCCTCGCCTGTTTGCTGATCGGGAATGCCTTCTCCTGATTGAAGCTCCTTCGCCAACTTATATTTCGGCGGTTTTACTATGCTGTCTTATCACAATGTCTCGCTGGACACTAATGCTTAAGTAACTCTTAGACCGCATGGTATTGCGAAACAATTATTGGCATTAAATTTGCTCTATCCATTTTTCATCAAATGTTAATATTTTCAGGTCTTCAAAGTAAAGAATAAACTGATTTAGTCCCCGATCAGAGGGTTAATTTACTAGTTAGTTATCAGAGGGTTAAACGTTTAAACCCCTCCAGAAATGACTAGACTAAGTTACCGCAAACAATTTCTCGTTCTAGTAATAAAACTGCTAACGCTGCAGAAGAATGAACTCGGAAACCATCAATCTTCGATTTTTGAAAGACCACTGAGCTTTAATTGCTGATTAAAATAATTAGCAAATAATAGAATAATGCACGCGACATGTACATTCTCAAGAAGGTAAATCAAAATGTGCCAAATCGATCCAAACGAGAGACAGAGGCTAAATTGCTCGAGCAACCGAGGCGAAAACAAGTCAATTTAGATCCCCGGGCTAAATAAAAGCTAAGTAGCGAAAAGAAGCGCAAACTTGTCGGATTAACGGCGAAGCCAGCTAATGGAGGCCGAGTCTACTTAATTAAGTCGAAGAACAACGAAACACTGGAGGCACGAAATCGACGAAAACAGAGACGCCTTGTACGTACAAGCAGAGTAAACATGTACGGGGTTGATACGGTACGATCTCGAGAGATCGCTCCGTAAACACTAACGAATCTATTTTGGAAATTGTTGAAGGCTACACACGGGCGCGTGGCGCGGCAGCAGCCGGAAGGTTGGAGAATATTTTCAACGCAAACAGCCACGGGTTGCCCGAGCCCGCTAATCGTAGGTGAAGCTTATGCGTGGCATTTCTTTGAAGGGCTTTAGACGAGTGTAGGCCTTGCCAAATACAGGATCCGTTTGACCGTCAAACGTACAGAGCAGAGAAAGCTTTTATCCTTTCCACCCCTCGGCTCATCCTGCTCCGCCTAGAGGAGCCTCTTCAACCCCTACCCAGCAGCCAGCGGCTCCCACAAAGGAAAATATTTACAAATATTTCGCGACTAGGAACCCGGTTCACGCCGCAGTCGTTTCCAACGCCTCTCGAGGGCCCAACTCTTCTTCTTCTCTACACGTTTCTCCTCCTCTCTGTCCTCTCGGTTTGACACAATTTTTGTTGCATTGTGCTTCAGCAAGCCAAAAACCTCTTTCACCGGAGCCTGAAGAAAGATTTACGCAAAACGTTGAAAAAGACCGATTCTACGGAAAAATAATTGATTTACCCACTGTGCAAGAAGAAAATAGGAAAAGGCACCGATTCTCGAAGGCTTCTCGATTGTCTCTTTATATTAATGAAAGATAGAATAATTCTGTGAGAGACTTTAAAAAATATTCTTGTAAAAGTTGCATTAATTTAAACATTCTTTTAAAGTACACATTTGTAAATAGGGATGTGTGCTTGTAGATCAAGGTATAGGGTACTCAATAAATAATAAAGATTTACGGCTCACTGTACTGTTACGTCACAAGTTCACATTTCTAATATTTTTCGATCACGATTATTGAGATTGTAATTGTACACATTTATTTCTTTGGGTACATAGTATTTACAAAATGGCTACAAATATGTATAGACACATTCTCGCTAGTTTTATAAACTAACGTAAAATAGTCACTGTTAGTGCTCCGCAAACCTAGTGCTAGGAAACAGTAGAACAACAGTAATGAATTGAAGAGAATATGATAATGTTCTCGAATTCTTCTAATATCTACAGTTAGGTGCTTCAGCTGGTACAGTAAAGTCTTGATCTAAGCCGAACGGAACTACACGATCATAGTCCCCTCCACTGGGGGTATACCCCGCGAGGGTATACACAAAAGAGACAAAACTTCTTTATTTTTCATTATTCTTTTATGGGACTTTCACCAACTTATTCGAGGCATTTTTCTGATTAAAACGACACTAAACACGATATAAATTGAACTGTATTTAGTGGTTGAATTGACGATATGTAGTACGCCTCCGAAAATGGTAGCTCTACACGATCTATGTCACAGCACGGACCCGAGGATTGGGCTTAGATCACAACTTCGCTGTAAGTTGTATCATAAATGCCGAAAATCAGCAATCTACTGATAAGCCAAGTAAGTCTCAGTAAAATTGACTATTTGATGATGAAAATGTGAGGACTGCGTAACTCGGTTCCGATCAGCCAGGGTCTCTCTAAGAAGCATCCGCCACGCTGATACATATGCAGACTCGATATCTTCGGTAGTTATTCTTTCGGCGGCTTACCTGAGGGGGAAGATAAGGGAAACCCAGCAGTAATTTGAACCAAAGGGAGACCAGCCTGATAAAACGCTACCTTTGATGTCTTTGTTCAACGTTCTGTTCTTATGATCACGCGATCTATGAAGCTTCTTAACACCGTTGAATATTTTATACAAGAATATTTGCACGAATCCAAGTGTCGTTTAGGCTAAATCTAAACCTCGATTAGCGGTGGAGATCGAAGGGACAGAGGGATGATGGGCACTTGCCCCTTGAAGGTCAGTAGGGTGTGGCTAACGGTCGAGTAAATGAAGGGTCGCATTACGAGTTAATGTTCAGCTGTTACGTTTCTGTAATTCGCCTAATTGTACTGCCCTGGAGATCCAAAGGTATTCCCGTATCGTCGATCCAGGAGCTGAACTTTCCAACCAAACAAAATTGAAAAATGATATTCACGCTACCGGATCGACGTCAGAAAATTCAATCCCAAAAGACTACAAATCTTAAAACTACCTATAACCATCTTGCTATAAACAAGAAATGCGAAGCTTTCCACAGACGTGGAAGCTTTCGATAGACGCGGCACTCAGTGTTAAATACCCCGGTACAACCCTGAACTCTTCAAGTCCAGCGGAATAGGAATCCCAAAGCGTCCTGAATAAAATTGGAAAAGAAGTTGCATGAATCTCCAATTTCCGGGCCGGGCTAAAGCAACAATAGTCACCGAGGACGTTGGGGGGACAGCGATAAAAAGAAGATGGGACCACCACCGACGTCACGAAGAAGTTAATCAATTCCCGCAGAAGAATTTCCTGTAAGAAATCGTAGGTCTGGTCGCCGATACAGCGTGGAGGGGTAGTAAGGGCGAAGTAAAGTAGAAGATGTAGCGCGTTGGTAGGACTGTCGGGACAGGAAGCTAAAGAGGGCGGTTAACAGGAGCTTCGGGGCAATAAGCGACTCTACAAGCTTTGGGAGGCGACGAGAGATGACCGCACAGGAAAAGCCGCACTGGTCAGCAGAAACAGCTCGCAAAAACACGGTCGTCCAGCCTCTTCTCTGCCCCACAGCAGAGCGCCGGCAACCCCAGGGAAAGCTCCACCGACCACCCACACCTCGAACCCTGGCCAACCCCCTTGTCTCTCACCCCCGTCGGCCTAGAGTTGCTCTGTTTCTCCTCTCTCCTCTCTCTCTCTCTCTCCCTCTCCCTTACTCGCTCCTTCGGTCGTTTTCTCGCTCCTTTCCGCGCTAGCTACCGCCACACGTTAAGGGTTGCTTAGGTAGTTGGTACAGAGAAAGAGAGAGAGAGAAAGAGAGAGTGAGAGGAGGGAAAAGGGGGTTGTGGGAGGCCGCTCGAGGAGGGCTGGCAGGAGAGAACGAACCCGGAGGAGTCGGAGGGGTTTGCTCGGTGGCAAGATTACGGCGAAGTTGCGCTCATTTAAATAATGCGCACAATAAAGTATGCAATGGCTAAGAGAGAGGCGGGGGCTCGCCTGGGTTCCCGTTAGCGCTCGATGTTCCCGCTTCAGGGGAGAAGGGATGCCGCTCCCGGGTGCAGTCACGTACCCTTGAAGAACGAAGGACCTGGACCCAGACCTACGTATCGCACGGAAACGCGAAAACGTTTGTATGGAAGCGAAAGTTGGGGACACGGGCGATTAGACCCTCGCCGGACGGAGGACTGAACCGAGGCCTTCGAGATCTGTCGAAATTCCAGCTACTTGAGACGTTCTACGATTTTTGCTTGATACTAACAATTGAAGAGGCGGCTGCGGGACTATCTTGTAGGGTGGTGATTGTAATTCTTTACTGGGATTCAAGGTTTAGATAGAAGTTAGTTCTTGGTTGGGCAGATACGATAAACTAACGGGAACCTGACCGAAGGACAAGATTGCTGTGAATGCATCCCTTGAAGTTTGGATACAAAATATATATCAAAAGGTAAAGAATATTTATCTCGAAATTTCAAGGCCAGAATTTTGAAGTACGTACAGAAAGAAGTATTCTCAAGAAACTTTCTCCGCTTGACAGTAAAAATCAGCAGGATAGCATTCGCTTTGCCGAATCCGCTATCGCGTATGTATCAGAGGGGTGAGTTCCAGGCGTTCCGCCCCAAAGGTTTCGCCGATCGATTGCGATTCCCAAGGTCATCTAAGTTTTCCGGCCATGGACATTGCGTGGAATGACCTGCTTCGATAGGTTACAGGGATTCCGGAATAAATCCCTTCCAGCCGGAGCAAAAGTTTTTGTCGGCAGTAATCTTGCATCTCCGACACCCCAAACCAGTTTTCTTTTTCTTACCTCCTACCCCTTCTGCCTCGTATCCCGGAATGGTGCTCGTTCGTCAGGATGAAATCGAGTATGCGAAAAATGAGTGTACTTGGATTTCGCCGTGAAAATTGCCTAAACATCTCAGAAACAAACAAATTAAATTCTGGTACCAAAAACGAACTACAAGCTTAAGTATCTTCGTCCCAAATATCCCATTTGTCGTGAAACTTTGACAATACTCTTTTTTTTTTATATTGCGATCACACAATCGTTAGGATATTATTAAATAGGCTACTGAAAATTGTTTGCTTGAGCCATATAAAAATATCTTCCTTTCTTTCTGTAATAATTTTAATAACCTGAAGAATAATATATTGCTATTTCTAAATTCTATTAATTGTACTATTTTTAATTTCAACTGCTTAATTCTGTCCCGAATGCAAAATCCACAGTTTAATAATGATACCGTGAGCAATAAACGAGGAGATGATATGAAGTTTAACCTGGAACAGCGAAGGCTCGGTGAGATAGCACAGGAATGGGAAAAATAAGAATAGTAAATAATATATTCGAGTAATGGGGGCAGTCTTTCTTCACCTGTACCCCGGCCGACGGTGTATCTTATGAGAATGAAGAGGGAGGCCTGAGAATGAACGTAATGAAAAACTGGGGCTGCTTAAATAAAATAAAGCTTGTCGGCATATTATTGGCGGGAGGGTTGCACTTTATCTTCTTCCTACCCTCTTCCTCGCCGTTTTCCGGCGTGCTTCATTTTTCCAGTTTACCCTTGGTCCGAGGTGTACTTTCATTTGCTCGATAACGTTGCGTTTCGCGTGATACTGCTAACGATGCAAACAGACTACTCCCTTCATTCCGGAACACTGAATTGAGCCGCTCATTTACTAGATTAATTCCGCAAAAAACCTACGGACAATTGGCGAAACAGTATAACCTCATACTTTAAAGCTGTCCCAATTTTCGCCAGTCAACGTCTGATTTTAGGATTCTTTCTGTGCTGTATATTCTTCTTCAAAATACAAGAAATTCTGAGCAATAACCGATGGAAGTTTATCAGAAATAATAATCTGATCACGTGTAGTAAATTTTGAAACATTTTTACAGTCAAGTACAATGCACGGACGTCCTTGAAGAAGTAAACCTGATCCTTGAGGAAATTTATGTTGAGTGTAAAAAATCAAGCACCCGTCAAATTCTTTGATTGTAAAATTTAAAAGAAGATATCAACGAGAGAATCGAAGATTTGTTGCTTGACAAATCGAGTCGTCCACAGCACAGTCGAAATTCTCTCAGCCCGAACATTGCACGATAGTTTCGGTGTTAGCTCGACAAAAATGACAAATAGCGCAGCGAAGGAGGTGTCTAATTTACATATCCACTAATCTCTGCCTCTCGCCGTGTCTCCCGCTCTAATTCCGCGCTAATTCGCCGCCCTGCTCGAAAACGACGATGAAATAGTCCGGGCCCTCCGAGAGCCTTGTTCATCGCGCTAGTAACACTGCAACATCCACCCTCTCAATCCCTTTTCTTCGCGGAGACAGATAAGGAGGGGATCTAATTCCACTTAATGTTGCTTTTTCAATTGCCCGTAAACACGATCGCGAGCGGGACAAGATAAAACTGATTCGGAAATTAACCCCTTTCGGCTTGTCTGACCATGGCGGGCGCTTACTACTTTTCCAGCGCTTCCGAATTAAGCGCAATTTATACTACCGTCGCAGACACGTAACGCAGACACTTCTTGTACAAAGATACATTAGTCTTTCTGTGATTTTTGATAGTTATTCGTTTGATTTAATTGACAGAAATTGAGTATAATTAAATGATACACTGATCTGAAGAATAATTGTTAGACTATGGGTTTTATACATGCACCATAAAAAAAGAGTGAGCGATATAGAAAATTGCGAAGACATTACAAAAACGTAAGAATATCGTTGTATTATTTTCGACCTATTAAAATGATTGAAAGAAGGAATACAAAATAATTGCAGTTTTATTTTGTGTACAGATCCATTTTCCAATCACTTATATGTTTCATTAAGAAACATGACAAATTGTTATGCGAATTAGACATTAATCTAGCGTTGGATAAAGGGGTTTAGAGTAAAATATTCTGATCGACAGGCCCAGGGAAAATTGTCAGTCTTCTAATGTAGCACCGATTAAACTCGAATCAGCGTGTCATCTCACCTAGATTCTAATGAAGGGTGAAGACGTCACCGTTCCATAAACATTTCGAAATTGTGCAGGTGCTGTTCCTGATTTATGACAGGCAATTAGAATCCGACTGCCTTATTTGCCGTCGTTGCCACTAAGAAGCGGCGCCGGCATGTGAACACGACGCATCGTAATCTATGCTTCGAAACCCTAATTTCGAACGGACGCCAGATGTTATACGACATCGTCGGGAGGAAATGTACAATATAAATACCGTATATGAGAACGACTCTGGATCGAAACGTTTCCGTGATAAAACGCTTGTCGATCATTTCTCATAATTTGGAAAGAATCCTTAAGATGGAGACGAGATAAATTCTCTAACCCGAGACGGCGAAGCTGGTATGCGTGTTACCCGCGGAATTAATAATGTAAATTGTGTAATGAGACTATGCTGTAAGCGGATTATAGAATCCGAGGGTGAAGTCGACGTCGGAAGGAGACAAATGAAGAGAGATGGTTTGCGGGGAACTGGAAATGCAATATTCCGTGAAAACCGTCACCGTAGGGAGTCGCAAAATAAATAGATATACGTGGCTGGAGTTCCACGGACGATCCGCGAACTTTGTCGCCATCGGTGAAGGATAGTCGCCGCATTCCTTGATGAACTGCAATCTATTCCTCGTCCAACGTCCGCAAAATTTACTTCTGTCCAAAGGATTACATCTACACATTACCTGTACAACTCCAAGCAAATCACAATTATAAATTTCAGAGACTGGAAGGAAAGAAGACGAAAAGAAATAACAAAATTACCAGAACAAACTCTCCCAGCATCCGCCGACAAAAGGTCCCGGCAATTCTTCCAGCTCCGCTTAAGCGGGACAATAAACATCTCTCGAGCAGTCGTTTGACTCGCAATTAATAATTCCACGATTCGGAGCGGGGGGGGGGGAATGGTAAGCTAATCCAGTCGATCGAGCTCGCCACCCCTGTCTGTATTCACCGTAGGAAATGCAGCATGCTTCGATAAATTCATCTCCGCGGAACAAGCGATTGTTTTCCGAACGAGTCCGATAAGGACATAGACGGAAATGAGTAAAAGGGAAGCGGGGGTGGTAGAGAGGGTGGCAAGAGCCAACGATGGGGGGTGAAGAGGAGGAGGAGGAGGAGGAGGAGGAGGAGTAACCCCAAACGGAAAGCCCCGAGAAGGAGTAAGAGAAGGAAGGAAGGAAGGAGGAGACGATGGTTGCAGGAGGACTTGAGGGAGAGATGGCCCGGGCGTTCATCGGACATTTATCCAATTAACCGATTCGAGTCGAGTAACCGGGGGTCAGGAGGTCGTTCGGCTACCTATATAGAGCCTTCTGTAAGCGTGCACACGGTTCGGTGCACGAGCACACCAATAATAGATACGCGCGTCCGCATGGAAGACGAGAGGCGGCTCGGTTACGTAATGTCGAATGTTGATCCGTTATGTTTAATTACGCAGCCCCCGATATTGACGGCTAGGTATGCGGGAGGGTTCGGAACCATGAACGGGGGTGAACGAGCACGACGGATTCGGGAATCGGTCCCAGTTGCTTGTCCGTAAAGTCACCCCCTTTCTCCGGGACGAGAGAAAGGGGTTGAACAGGAGGAGAAACGCTGAGGCTTCTCTCGGACACTGTCGAACGAAATGGCCAGCAATATTGTCGTCGTGGTCCGGGGGATTTGCGTTGGTTAGAGGAGACACCAGGAGGCGGGGAGCTACCACGCTGACATGGGAAATTAATTATACGATAGTGAAACTCCTGACCTCCGATCTACTCCACCGAAACAGATCGGCTTCTCCTTTCAATTTACTCTTTTTTTCGAAGGCTGGGACGACTGCCTCTGTCGACCGGTTTTGGTGTTTTGCGAACGTGGAAGCTGAGTGTTGGAAGCTCTGAAGGCGATTGTTAGCGGATTTTTGTGCAAATTAAACATTTCCTACCGGAATTGCAACAAACTGGAGAGAAATGGAAATTTATTTTCTTTCCTGATACGTTTAACAGATTGAATGTAATATAACAGTATTTTTTAAAACTTCTAATGTTTTCACTGTTTTAAATGACAGCTGCCCATTTTTATCATAAATGCGCTTAAATCCGCTGTTTAGTGATTGTGTACCTTCTGCAATGTATTTTTTCATTGTGTTGTTATTGATTTAGGGGTGGGAATTATTGGTGACGCTTGTGGATGCTAGTGGTGAGTGTTTGTTTGCTCCGAAGAGTAGTTTGCTAGGAATATGTTTGCCAAATCCGTCGAACCGAAAGTTAAAACGTTCTAAGCCAGGGTCAACGCGGGCCTGAAGAAAAGTAGAGAAATGTGCCGGTGTCGTGAGAGATGGGAATAAAGACGATCTCGAACTCAGCGAACACGCTGAGAGTACATCCGGGGATCCATTACACCCAGATCTCGGGATTCAACTGTCCGAAACGGCGGCAAGATTTGTGTTTTCACTTTTGCGTAGGGGTATCCTGTCCCGGAGTGTTTCGTTTCCTCGGGATCAGCGTTCGTAACGGTATAGATAGAGGAACGAACCAGGGAACAATTAAATGCTTTTTATATGGAAAATTCACGAGCCCAAGGCGAGGCACCGTTCGCTTACCTCGGTATTCTCAGCGTGGAGCGAGCGACATTAAGTTTATCGGTCGTTCTATGCACGAAATCGGTGAAAAGAAAAAAAAACCGATTTGTCCCGAAATATGTCGGCTTTTATATATCGTTATGGAGCGTACGCGTGGGGAACGACGTCGTAGCCACCACCACCTACCAACTTTCTATCTCCTTGCTCATACTTTACCACCATCCCAGCCAGCATACACATACGCTCCGAATATTTATTTTTATTACAATCCGTATACTCCTGAGTCAACAGTTTTTTCTTTTCTCTCTCTCTCTCTCTCTCTCTCTCTCTCTCTCTCTCTCTCTCTCTCGCTCTGTCGTCTCTCCTCCTTTCTTTCGAAGGTACGAATCGATTTTAGCAGGGGACGCCGAACCGGGTGCGTAAGTCGAAGAAAATTTCGATGGTAAGAACGGCAAGTGGTGGCGGCCGATCGATTCGTGCTTATCTTGCCGCGAAATTAAAGTCACCGACGCGACCCAGGCCTCCTCCTCTTTCCTTCTCTTCTCGGAAGAAAAGAATCAGCCTCCGCGCGAGTCTCGGACGAAATAAATTTTTCACGTTCGCGTTATATCGCTTTAATGTTTTTGAGACGGGGCCACCCCCTGGAAAGTTAGCGGCTACTGGCGAGTCCAGTAAATCTTACACCCCGAACCACCCCCAGAACGAGAACCTCCCTCGACTGCCTAGCCATTCTTATTCCCTCGTTACTCGCAGCCTCGCTCGAGGCGGCTCTCTCCTTATTATATCGTCTTTCCACGCCATAAAATCGGGAAAGAATTTCGCTCCCCGAGACAATAGAAACTAATAAATTTGATTGCTGATTACACCCGCGGAATCCTCGGATTAAAAAGCGATCGCGGTGTAGTCAACGGAGCACCGCATTATTTTGTACGAAAGTTTATTTATATAGCTCGCTATAGCCTGAGATCATTGATCTATGGATTCAAAAAGTAAGGCGCCAGCAGTACTGAATTAATTCTTATCGCTAGAACCACGGGACACAAAAATTGAGTACTTTGTATTGCATCATAAAAATGGCAAGATTATACTTATTCGGATTTGTGCGATTTTCGGTATTATAATGTCCACAGATATATTTACTGAATTCATAGTGCACTTCGTGAATGCACCTTGACAATCTGAAGAATCGTAAATTGGAAAGTACTATGTTATTGTGGTTGTAGCGATAATTAATACAAGAATGCTAATTGTCCTTAGGGCGTCAAGGAAAGCGATGCACCATAGAAATTTTCTTTAGTAGGTTGTCTATTATGTACTAATGATATCGTGCGTAAATAAATATCATTTTCCTTCTTACTGTAATTTTCTTTCATCTTGAAAAATAAAATTTTATTTTACCAGTATCATTGTTATTTATATTCTGAATTAGGTTGGAAACTTTACTGCTCTAAATGCCGGTGATTTAGCCCTCTCTTAATATCGTGAAAGCAAGTTGCTGTAATTAAAGTGGAAGCATCTTCAAAATAGCCGCGGGTAATAACCAAACCAACCCTCGAGTTTTCCCGAAACTTTATTCCTATTAGTGCGAGGTAATATCATATATATCGTTCATAATAAAATTGATATACGTAATAAAATAGTTCAAAAACTGATATACCATTCCTTAAATATCCTGGGAGACCTTAACCAACCTCTTCTTTGCACTTTACATCAGATTTTCAAGATGCTGCAGTTTCTATAACGAGAAATTATGAGTATATATTGAAAACGATTGAGAACGTTTGATAGATAAAATCGATACGAAACATATTAAATTTGGATAATTAATTAACAATACGTACTAGAGATCAGAATCCACTCGAATCTAAAACAAGAATGGTGGCGCCACTCAACGATCATACGAAGAACTACTTTTAGTGGTGACTAGTGAGCTGAGCGGGAGGTCGTCTGTAGAAAGAGTTAAATAACTGGTCACCGTGAATTTCAATGTTGTGCGTTATTCATTGAATTATTTGCTATTATTTGGTACTAAGAGATTCACTAATGATTCAGTAATAGTAGCGTTCCCTATATAGTGCTGACATCTGCTCAGCCTTAGCATGGCACAGAACCGGGCCACCGACGAGCTATTTAGAAAGACTGCCAGCCTTACGGGAGAATGTGTCGCTCGAAAAATACGGTGTTTTCTACCGCCCTCTAGGATAGATTTTGGCTGGAGTAAGAAACAGAAGGCCAACGACGCTATCTCGTCGGTGCAGAAGACCACTAAGGAAATTCTCGTCACTGAGAAGGTGAATCATCACGTAACCATATCGATTATCAAATGTTACATTCTCCGACGAATATATTCGAATTAAACAGATATTTTTTTTTAGTGTTGCTTTTTAAAATTTAATATATTGAAAGTAAAACTAATATCAAGGACGAATAAACTACGTTTATTTATTGCCTATGTCACAGACGTTTCTTCCGTAGTTCACGATCAAATGTTCTATTTAGGTAGCGATCGCGGCATGTGTAGCGATATTGGTATTTGAGATCAGTGATAGTTCCACGTTCTTAGTTCCACAACCGACGAGAGTATCTCGACATTGGGGCCGTTACCGACCGCTCCCAGCACCCACCTGGCACCCACTTTGAGACTCGCAGTTTAACACGGGGGCTGGCAGTCTTTATATATATCTCGTCGGTGGTAGAGGGCGTAAGAAATCTAGTTGTTGTTAACTTAAAATATATATATAGGAAAAAAAATGTGCAACTTAGTACGTAAGTCAAATCGTTATGTATATAGGTATAAGAGAAGCATATATTTGCGGCTAATGGGTCCGAGTGGACTCAAGTCTTTGTATTATTGTTGTTAATATTAATAGCAATAAAAATAAAAAAAAATTAACGATGTCGGTATTTCAGATCGTGAGATACAAAACCCTATATGGTGATTGGTCTACTCTTGTACCTCGTCTGTGTTCTTACTCCAGCCAAAATCTATCCTAGAGGGCGGTAGAAAACACCGTATTTTTCGAGCGACACATTCTCCCGTAAGGCTGGCAGTCTTTCTAAATATCTCGTCGGTGGCTGGATTCAGTTCCAGGAAAAGCTGGTCGGTTCTGTACCATGCTAAGGCTGAGCAGATGTCAGCACTATATCGGGTACGCCGAAAACCCGGGCATGAGCAATCTCCTATCCTCTTTGGTATGTGTTTACGGAGAATTTTTCACGTGATTCTTGTTGGAGTTTTTTTAATAAAATCTGCTCGGTAGATTTTCCTGAACATTCTTACCTATGCCTCCCGAATAGATACTTTGTTGCTGTCATACAAAAAAATTTCACGATATTTTTTCGGGACTCGTCGAAAATTTACTTCTCTATGCTGCAAACATAGCTGCGGAATGTCGTCAGTTATTCAAATTTATAATACTTGAAACTGCTTATGAAAAACAGAGAAAAGAAGAGGGATCATCGTGGAGGCACAGATTCTTGAAAAAATTTCGTTTTTAACTAATAAGTAGTACTTACTAGTCGAGCATATCGAAGAATGGATAAATACTTTGATTACTTTCGGAATAGTTTTCATGTAGAATCACGGGAGAAATTGGCCAATGAGGTAAATCGATATCGTTGCGTAAACGCCGGTGTGACAATGCGACGGTGTTACGAAATTACGATCAATGAATATGTTACAATTAATTTTCATTGGATAGCTAGTTTCAGACCAACATTGCTGAAACACGATTCAAGGGCCAAGATTACTTGGCGAAGAAACAGATTTTTGACACGTTTCATTTTCTCATTGGACATTTGATTGTTTATCAACCGATCGACCCAATTCGATATTTATATCAATTGCTTGATGATTGTATACTATTTCGATCAGGATTGAAACAACCTCGACTACTTTGGATGGAAAGGTAAGAATATATATAACGCACTCCCTCACTCGCTCGCTCGCTCCCTCCCTCCCTCTAACGCACTCACTCTTATTGGATATTGCAGGCACCTGGATAGCATTTTTCGAAACATCGACATCCATAACTTGGGATATGTGTCTTTAGACTCGTACAGATTTGTCATGAAAATGTTAAATTTACATTCTTACAATCCGTGTCCTGCAGAGTGTATTCCAGGGTATGTGAATCGGCAAACATTTTGCTCGGAAGTGTAAGTATACCTCTGTTTTGAAACAAGAAAACCTGCGATGAACATTTTTCTACGTCGGCATTAGAATTACTACTTTATTAGTTATTTTTGTATACGAGTTTGTATCGTAAGAGACATCGCGACAACGCGTATCGCACGTGCGAATAGAAGTATGCATACAACAATAATGTATATGTTCATATACATGCATATACGTATAATGTTACGTATGTGTTATTCCCGTATGTGCGCCGAAAAGATTTTCACAAGGAGCGTTGGACTCGTTTCAGAATGTACAGCTTGGAATACGTACTCGCATCTATCACCGGCAAGACTACCTGTTGATTCTGTACATCCCTTTCCCTCGTAATTTCACGACAGAAGAAAATCAGAAAACATGTTACAAACACGATGCGCGATAAAATTGTTTGATAACAATCGGGGTTCGCATACGCGTGTCACACGAATATCCTACAAATCCACGGAACTGTCGGATACATACCTGTAGTATGATATATAAAATTGAAATATACGTTACATCGCGTAATGGAGTTCACCGTCAGGTTATATACACGTAGAGCTTTCGTCGTGAAATTCGACGATAGTACATGCATAACAACAGTAGCTTATAATAATAACAACATTAATATAACAGCGATTGTCGTAGTAACAACGGCAACAACAGTGATACTATATGTATAGTAGTAGTGGTTAATGAAAAAAAGAGAAAGAAGACGAAGCGAGAAAAACGACAACGTTACCGCGGATAGTGCAAGTAAGACGTAGGAAAGGAAGAAAGAAAGAAATGCATACACAGAGAGCAGAACAATGCAAGTCGGGGAACGAGGGGAGAACGGATAAAGGAGAGAAAGAGAGCTGTAGCCGGGGAGACTCAAAGGACGAAGCGAGGCGATGCGAGGCGCGACGGGGTGAAGCGAGGTGAGGTGTGGCGTGGCGAGGTGAGGTGAGGCGAGGCGACGCAACGAGAAACGACTTTGCCGAGCCTGTAGCCGTAGCTTGTAGCACAAATACCATCAAAGAGACAGGAGTATTCGAGGATAGAGAGTAGGGAGAAAGGCGATCAACTGGGAACGACATAGCCGAAAATAGTTGTGCGTCGTGTACAAGTTCTGTAAACGGTCGCTGGAAATACCTATGTAGAGACCGTAGACGAGTATGTCCACTCGCGTGTTAGCTCAAATCGTTCTTGTGCGCGCAACCAGCCTTTCACGTTTCAACGACGACAAGCATGATCCTTGGGATATCGTCGAATTCGTTCGTTGAATCTACGCGATCGTACAACCGCGCGTCTCGAACACGAAGTGTAGTAAGAAAAGTGAGTAGTTTTCCGCAAGAAAACTTCTAAAGACGCGCGAGAATAATTTTAAGATCGATTTTTGACGCCTGAAATTTCCATAAGTCGATATAGCTCCTTGGTTGGTTCGCTTTGATCGCAAGCCGATGTGCTCGACTAACACTATGACGTTTCTACCTGCCGATAACGATGACAAACTTCGGAAATCGGATAGAGCGTCTCGCATACGGTAACGCGACGACGGCGACGGCGGCGGCGACGACGACGACGACGACGAGAACGAGAACGAGAACAAGAACGAAAACGAAATCGAGAACGAGAACGTGCCAACGATTGACTGTATTCCGTGATATACTAAAATTTGGAAACGTACGTAACACGATCAAAGTCAGTCTTGGTGTATACTACATCAGTGTCTCTCCATTCACCCATTCACCCTCGTTCTACCCTCGGTCGAGTTCTTTATCATTTTTGTAGAAAATTACGCGGGAATAACAGCGTGCGTAGATCACTGCGACGAATATCCATGAAAATGTCAATTTCGGACATTACCATTTTCTAAAGCAAAAATGCAAATTGAATCACCTAAAAATATTTAGTTTAGAGACGATTCGGGATTAACGAAAAATGAAACCGCTTGCGTTCGCCATCGGTTTAATATCGCTACTGTTACATCAATATGTTTACGTCGTGTCATCGGCCTCTACGTACGAGCAAGCTGCCGATCAATGTGACTGGATTGGAAGGTTTGTATTTATCATATTATTAGTGTATTTTATTCGATGCCTTTTCCCGACGTGACTTTCACGATCTTATCAATTGTACTCGCAGCATTCGCGCTTATCATCTTCCAAATCACAGAAGACGCAAGGACGGTCACCTCTAGATTTCTAGTTTTCTCTTTCTTGTACCCTGTCATTTACGTTTCGCTGCCGAACCGTATCATTACCTATCGCACTCTAATTCTTTCCTTCGTCACTGCCATCGTTGTTATCACCGATCCCTTCTTCCGTTCCCCCATTTCGTAAATTCGTATCATCGATGCTGTACAAAGTCTGAGAAATAATTAGCTGAATTTTATTCAACGTATAATCATATGCAGCATCGATCTACGCGGTCCGTGACGATTCGTAGTCTACGCATACACAATACGTTCCGACTCCGATAACGGGCAAGGAAAACTCGGCGACTTTTATTGAACGCGAAACCAGTCGCACGACTTACGACCAGAACCGGTTTTCTCCGACGTTCTCTGAGCGAACTCGAAAAGGATCTCGCGGGCTAGCGTTCGATTTATCATCTCTTTCTTGACCAAAGAAAGCGATTCGAGCCCGCGCCGTACATGCAGCGGTTCCTAATACATCCGCCGTGTACGTGTAGACAAACGCATACGCATATGGGTAAAAGCAAAGACGGGGTCGGTTAGATTTTGGTGAATGTTTGCAAAATTTCGTTAAATCTCACTAACGCGTGACCCAAAGAAAAACCAAAGATAAAGAAGATGATAAAAAGGAAGGAAAACAGTTCTCTTGATTTATCGTCATTGTTGCGTTACAGCGGAGGTGGAGGGCGAGGTGTGCGACCCGTGTACCTTCGATGTTCGAGAGGGACTGTTGTTTGGCGATATCCACGCGGAGCTTTGCGAATAGTTCTCTCGCCTCCTGTTTTGACCGAGTCCATTCCAAAAGTTGACTCGGAAACGGTGGGATCGGGCGAACGAGATCAGAGGAAAAACGGTTACGCAAATCAGAGTACGTTGACCGGAAACTTCGACGACGTTTCTCGACCATCTGGATTCCGAGCGTGCACCAAGGTTTCCGGTCCCGTGAGAGTGTATTTGGAAACTCGTGGGAAACTTCGATCGTTATACACTCCGCGAGACGGCAAGCATAAGGCATCCCACAGATGCTTTTACGCCGCTTCTAATAAACAACCCGCGGCGCTCTATATCGAAGCGGAAGAGCAACCTATAACCGGTGAACGTCGCGACGTTAAATTACAATACGATTTGGAGATACGACGACGGCGACGTCGGCGACGAGTAGGCAACGATCCGGAAGGTAGATACAGCTTGTACAATGAAGAGGAGGAAGAGGATTGTAGACCGTGCTCCGTGGAGGAACTGGCCAAGGCCTACTGTCAAAGCGACTTTGTTGTCAGGGGTACAGTCAGTGCTGTTGAAAATCGACTAAACTTGGAAGCTGCCGAACTTGTCGTCGCTATAACAAAGACCTTGCGTCGAGTCGAAGAAAACGAGGTACGGGTTTTTCCTTGCAACATCTCATCTCACCAATATTTCACCTATAAATCAAACAAAACTGATTCAATTTCTTGCGTTCCATATCTTCTTTTTTTCCGACAGGGAGGCAACGACGCGGATGTCGTTGAGTCACATGATCGAAGAAATGTTCGCGTCAGAGTATCGAGTGCCTGCGACGCACGACACGGGCAGGGCGAATTTGTGATAATGGCTAAACGTAGACTTGGTGACCTTATTCTGGTTTGTGCACCAAGGTTGGAGACATGGGCGGTAACGGTCCGTGAACTGGAAAACGCTCCGTGCGTCCTTCGAAGTTAGCTTTCAATATGAAATGGAACGTGTCTGTAAATAAATTGTATTTTTTTAATACTATATTACACCATGCTATACTAGACTCGATTCGACACGACTCAACTAGATTAGACTAGACTAGATTTTACCAGTCAAACCAGACCAGACTACACCACACTGCACCACACCAGACTAGTCTAGTCTAGTCTGGTCTAAACTACATTACATTATATTAAACTACACTACACTACACTACAGTACACTACACTACACTACACTACACTACACTACACTAGATTAGATTAGACTATACTAGACTACATTATTCTTTTCTATACTACACGAATGCCGATCTCCGAACTGTGATATTGTTTTGTAAAAATTGTTTCGTGCAGAATATACTCGTTACATTTGCTCCGCATTATTCTATATCAATTCTGCATACTCAACTTTATCGTAAGAATGATCCGCTACCATTCTCCGTTTTCCATTCGCTTCTTACTTCGTTACCGTGCAATGGATAATTTCATTTCCTATAGTCTAATATGCTTTAGAACTTTGTTCACACAGTTTGAGTCCGCATGCGCGATACATAGTACCGTTCCATGAAAAATTTCGTTCGAAACGAAATAATCGAATGTGTCTAGTTGTTTAACACTTGGTTGGTAAAGAATGTTGAGAATGAGGTTCAACTTACAATTATTTTATATCAGATTCATCAAATCGCACATAAACAAGAATTTCAATGGACGTTACATTTATCATTAGTTTTTATTCGTATTACACGATCGAACGTTCAATCAGCTTCTGTTCGTAAACATTCGTAAAGCGACGATACAGCATGAAAACAGCATCCAGTCGCTTGGCGCGAGTTGCGCAATCAGATGTAAGCCGTTCACTGGGTGACATTCGAATATTTAGAGGTTTATAATCGTTCGGTGGTTATACGATCTTCTTTTTGAATCGATTTCATCCGCGGAGTTCTACTAGTTTTGTTGTCGATCGTCGAACGAAAGATTCTATTGTAACTTGAGTATCGGAAATGAACTTGCCTCCCGGTAAATTTAATAATAACATCGTGACCAATTTACAGTATGGTAAGTATTTATCTTTTTCTTATTCAGCAATCGCAGTCGAATCGACCAGGTCACATTTGCGCAAAGAAGCGAGCCCATGCGAACAACAATGCAATGACATAGGTTACATTGACAAGACACGATACGACACGACACGACACGACACGATACAGTACGGTGCGATACAATACGATACGATACAGTACGGTACGATACGATACGATACGGTACGGTATGATACAGTCCGATACGGTACGTTACGATACGATACAATACGATACGGTACGATACAAACATGACACTGCTACTCGCACGTCAACCGCAATTATCGCGTACTCGTGTAAGGGTAATTAGGACACAATGGCAAGACGAGATCATCCATGTTTGGCAAAACTACCAGTTTTTCAAATTCCCTGAGTAATTTATCCTCTATCCATTTGGTGATATAAGCGATGTTGACCGCTCTCTCGCCGACCGCAGGTTGTACGGTAAGAGTTACTTTCGGCACTGGTTTGAAACCGTACCACAAACGATCGGACGGCGGCGGTGGAATGTTCAACGAAAGGCAACCTTCTATACTCGACACTGTAACCATTAAGCGAATTTCGGTGTTCGAGAAGCCCTCCATGGCCCTTCGTACATACGATAGTTCAGTCGCCTAATTATTGCATAAAAGGAAAAAAGATTTTCTGGTGTAACATGACCGAAATAACAAATATCAAAAGAACGATTTCGATGAAGAGTATACTTACATGCTGAAAATATTTATTCGCAGCTATTCTATCCACTATATTGAGAAATTTTCTTCCAGATGATTGCGCGGATGGGCTGTAACAAAAAGAATGCGGAGGTCCGATCAATCGACGATTGCGAAGTAGAACGTTACAGATGGTACAGATAAAGCAACTTACGTTGTCTCCTTAGCTGCTGGACTGCACAACTGCGAGCTATCGTCATCTTCAGTGGACGTTTCCGGCGTGTCTTCCATGTCGCTATCAAAAATTGGCGACTTGGTCGCTGTTTTATCTTTCTCCGAGCAATCCACGAGATTACCACCGCCCCCATTGTCACCACCACCACCTCCTATAACACTACCACTGCCACCGCTGATCGTTCCGGTTCTCGTTAATTTCATTAAATTCAATTTCGTTTCGACGGTCATGGTCAAAGATCCTTTGTACGTTATGTCGAGATCAAGCCAGAGACCCCTCTCGTTCGTCATTGGTTTCGTAATGTTGCGAATGATGGGAGACCCTTGACCTACTGCTACCTCCGAGACTAAAAGGCACTCCATAAAATATGGTAGTTTTATACTAGATAATTTCCGTTGTATTTTATCCTGTATCAGAGTTACAGTTTCTGGACACTTGTGTACATCGTACAATATACGAGCTACTAAACAATTGATCCAAAGTGTATTGTCGGTATACGGGGAATGTTCGTTTTCGAAAGTCGAACCGTTGTTTTCCAAATGTTTTGCCATGTACGCGTTATAGTTGAGTTCAGGTACATTTTCGAAGGAATTATTGGTTGAAGCAGATAATTTTGATTCCGTGGATACGGTTCGCTGTGCCAATAACGTTGTATTCAACGTCGATGATGCATCGGTTGCAAAACACGACGACGCATCTTGCTTTTTCAAGCGTCGCGTAGATGCAGAGACCAATCTCCTGTACCAATCTTCCTTCTCGCGATCAGCCCTAGCAAAAATAAATATTTTTATTCGGTTTCGCATTCTGCGACTATTCCGCCGCTTTTTCCGAGAATTCTTTTGCGAACGCGTAATCTGCGGCGCTCCTCCTCCTCCTCCTGCTCCGTCTATCGTTTCCCACTCGTCTTTGTCCTCCTCCTTCTCCTTTTCTCTTGCTCTCTCTCTTTTTTCTTCTTTCTCCTCCCCTCCCTCCAAACTTTCGTACTCAATTTTTATTTCTCGCGTTTTTTTCTTACCTTCTAACATTTTATTCTCATCACCTTTGATTTCGTCGTTGTTCTCGTCGACCTCATCGCTCTCGTTATTATCGTCGTCGTCCTCATCGTCATCGTTGTCATCATAATCATCGTCATCGTCGTCATCGTCGTCCTCGTCATCCTCATCGTCGTCGTCGTCGTCGTCGTCATCGTCGTCATCGTCATCGTCGTCGTCATTGTCGTCACCGTCTTGGTCGTTGTTGTCAGAAAGCTCTTCTTTCCTGTCACCTTCTTCTCGTTTCTTCGCGTTTCTGTGGTAATGATCTAGTTCTTCTTGCGTCAACCTACCTGTGTCTCTCAAATTCAATCTCTTTCGAAACTTGACTTGCTTTAATATCATTCGACGTTTCTTTTTCCTCCTCTCGATATAACTATATCCACAACTATGACACTTGTTCGCATTCCCGTTTGTCGTACTATCGTTTTCCTTCTCCCCTGCCCCTCTGTTGTTAATTCTGTTCTTTCCACTTTTCTTTTTGCTGCTTTTGCATATGTCTTCCACAGTTCCATCTTCTAGCACCTGTCTCTTGTATTCCACGTATTCGTTGTCAAATTCATCGTTGTCGAAATCAGAATGAAAATTTTCAACATCGTCGTCGTAGTCATCCAACTCGGCAGTGTCTTCTATATCCTCCTCTAACAACAGTTCAGCTTCGTCAACGTGTTTTCCTTCCTCACTGTCTTCTTGTTTCTGTTCCCGGACCCATTCTATCATAGATTCTCCTTCTTTCGCATTCGATTCGAGTATCGTTTCCCCTTGACCGTTGTTCGGTGAATAACATTCGTCGTTCATCGCACCCTTGAAAATTACATTACAAACGTGTGCTTCTTTTTTCTTAAGAGTAATACAGATTGGATATTTCTTACTCCATCTCCGCCTTCTGGCGAGTCCACAGGGAACAAGTTCTACCTTTGCTCCGGACAAATTATAAACTCTCCTTTTAATGAATTTCAATTTCAGTTGCGACTCGTTCCAAACAGCCTTCTTTGGTACTTTCATTCTAGTTTCCATTATACGTAATATACTGCCTTCTAGCCTGAAAAAAACGGATTTGGTGCGAGCCACGTGATAATTAGTGGGTTCATAATGGTATGGTAGTTCGTTTAACCAGCCTTGAAATCTCTCGATTGCAGCATGCTCCTCCACCGCAGGAATTTCTAAAACAGACACTACTGGTCTGCTAGGAAATGTTTCATCCGGTAAATTTGTTAAAATCGTTTTGAACCTCGACATTGTATTGTAAAAAATTATCGTCGCAACAACACCTGTTACAAGTCCAATCAGATATTCTGGTAACGGAGTAACATAATAAATGCAAAAAACTGCGACCAGAGCAGCAACCGACCTGTATGTCAGTTGACAAGCCAGTTGTTTCAACAAATGTGAAAAAATCACCTTGAAATTTGTTTGCGTTGAAAATACAGTTGAGCGAACATAGGAAGTTTGTTTTTGAATGCTGCCAAGGTTATCGCTGCTCAATGATTTTCTCAACGATATATCGGTTTTTGCGCTAGGAGCAGGATCTTTATCGGTATCTGGAGGAAATTCTGATGCTTCTATGCCACTTTCGACGCACTCCTCCTGCAAACTTTTGTCCTTTAGACCTGTCTTTATACCAGAAAATCCTACGTATCTAACCGGATTGCTTCTTCGATGAACTATAGTTGAAGTCGGTTCGTTCGTCTGCTTGTCGTTTCCTGTTCTATCGTCGCAGGGAGTAACGCTTCCCTGATCTTCCGAATCGCTAATGCTTGAACTCTCTGCTCGAGAATGACAAGATTTCTTCTTGTCGCTTTTTATCTCCGACAGCTTCTCTTCAAATGTCTTTGTGAGTTTTCCTTTGATGTCCGACAACATTTTCCATGGAACTAAAGACGGCGGCGTGCCTTCCGGTTTTATATTCTCCGCGCTCATTGATCGGCATTCTGAATTGCTCTCGGAAATATCTGATTCCTGTGTGGACCTTTTTTCGGTACATCTCTGTGGAGAAGAGGTTAGTTTAGATGAAATTCTTTCACATTCGGGTATTCTCTTCTCTTCATCTGTACTTGGATATATCTCTTCGAGTTCGTCGTCGCTGGCATGGAAATGAATTACAGGGACTGAAGTCGTAATAGGTTTACCTGTAAAAATAGTAGACGCCATTAACAAATCATCCACTGAACCAACAATTCTAATTAAATTACTCAAATAGCCGCGAAACGTATTTCGCATTATCGAGCTCACCTGTACCCTCTCTACTCTCGCCTTACCTTTTAGCATAGCCAATGTCACTTTTCTCGGGCTGTGCTTGGTATTCATGTTCAGAAAATATTTATTTTAACCAACGATCGATATACGAATTTTCTTGCATTGAAATTCATATTCCATCAACATATTTTTAATCACACGCGTCATAATTCCGCATTGATCCCCGTCGAATTGTTCAAACCTGTTATCTGTGATTCACTTGTTATTCATGATTGTGACCGACAACGATCGGACAAACATTTCCGTTCGTTATCCAAGAACCATGTCTAATCTTCATGTCGTCTTTTCATGCACATTCGACTGTGCCGGCGACAACAAACAGACCACATTCGCAAATGACGTTATGCTTCTGCTTCTGCGCGTAACGATACTAACAATGATTATGTATTTTCTTCAGACATATACATTTAATTGTCAAAATCACAATGTAATAGGAATACCGAAAAATGCTGATTCGTTTACCTGTACAAATGCTTTTTCTCCTTATTATTACACGTACCTATGCATGTATATATATATATCTCATTCAACGTCAGCCAAACAATCGTCCGACATACACATACATATATGGATACACATCATGCCTATGTTTGTGTGTGTGTGTGCGTGTATGTGTATATATATATTCAATACTCTATACTTTGCAGGTACTCTATGCAATCGCGATTTGAAGACCTCTTCTGCGTCGCATTTCTATTCTCATTATCCTATATGAGAATATATATATACATACATACATATATTCTGTCTTCCTTGTTCAATGTCTCTTAAATAATGTGTCTCTTAAATAACTAATAATTATATATATGTATAGTTATTAGTTTTAAGGGTTTTGGGGTGGTCTCTACATAGTCTCTAATCTAAATTCTAAATAGATGTATCAGATACAATTTACATCAGGCATGGGATTTAAATGGCCCGATCAGAGGCATTTTCAAAGGCTACGTCCCCTTGTCCCGGCCGCGCGTTTCGCTTGCCGTGACGGTCGAAGTTGACGAGCCACCTCAGGCTCGTACAGCCTGGTACAGCATTAGGCATTAGGGCGGCTCACGTATCAATAGATTTCCACATCACCTATGAGCACCCATAAGGTACTATTCCTTATAACTCGTCCGTGGTACGACTAACAATTATAATTTGGTTTGATCATTTGATCATTTTTGTGGATCTAGTTCCAACATTTATCATTCGTCAGCGTAGAGGGCGTAAGAAAACCAATTGTTTACATGTGAGACACGAAACCCCATATGGTGATTGGTCTACTCCTATACCTCGTCTGTGCTGGCAGTCTTTGAAAATATCTCGTCGATGCCTACAGGGAATACCACTGACAAAAAAAAATGCATTGTCAATAATACCTCAAGGGTGGAAATCTATTGCGGCCGGGACAAGGAGGCGTAGCCTTCGTAAAAGCCTCGGTCGGGGCAGTTAAATCCCATGCCTGCTCTAGATCACTCTAGATCGACGACATCGACACATCCTTCTAGAAGGCGGACGGTAAAGTAGTTGTACTTCATTATCGACAATGTATACATTAGTTTTCTGTTTTAGCGGTTATGCATGATGATTTTATTATACTCCATCGTATTCTCCATTTCTGTCATTGCTTGGCAACGTCAAGTTCTTATGTTTTATGTCGTCTCTACTACGGAAACCTACCTATAAAACCGAAGAAACTAGAAATGTATGGTTATGTATCGTGTTTTTCCAATAATGTCTCCACAGTTGAAACATTTAATCTATCATAAAATCGAGAACGAACAATTTTTGGTTGAGCTGGTACTGTGAGTCACTGTGAGTCGAAGAAACGTAAGGAAGGAAAAACGCAGTACAGTATGACAATTAACTAACCAACGTATGAGATACAATAATTAATTATCTTTGCAATTTATTATTATTATTAGAATGTTTGATGTTTCCCAAAATGTATTTTGTAAACGGATATGTGGTGATGTACGATGTACTGTTGCGCGCGAACATACATGAGCCACGTGTCCGTGACGTTATCGTTGTCCTTTAAATGCATGCGCGATATTGTTCGAACACGAAAATTCCGAGAATATTTCGATAAATTGAAAAGCATTCTCATATTTTCAATAAAAATCGGAATGCGCAATAAGGTAGATCGATTACGTCGAAAAGTATCTTGAATTTTTCAGGGACACGATGCGCACGTGAAAAAAGTGCATTGTTATTGTAAAAATGTGTGCCATGTGACGTATTGTTTCCAACGTTTATTATCTCTTGTCGCTACTGCGACGATTAAAATGACAATGACAGTGAAATAAGGAATGGCTGGTGTCGACTTATGGAAAAAATATTGTTGAAATAAATATTTAATGCCGCTTGTTATATCCGTCTCTGTGAAGTTCACGGAAATGAAAAAGAAAATAAAAGTAAAGGAGCGGATATTTTTCAACGACTTCATATCATGTCATGCACGCAATTAATGCTTCAAGCGTTCCATTGAAAATTCTTCTACATCGTCGGGCATCCGCCTCTACAAAATGAGAACTGAAAGTCTCGTATGTCGCACAAAATATATTTTGCAACTTTTTTGTCGTACAAACGAAATTTATTTTGCAAAAAGATAGAATTTTGACTTTGCTCAACGGATGCGTGGGACCAAGCATCAAATTATTTTATGAACAATGCAACTGATACCTTTTGCACAGTTTCTTTTCATTATCGGTATGTTCTTCTTTATTACCGATTCGACAGGGCAATCTGATGAGTCTAGTCGCTTGGATTCTTTTAAACAAGAGGTACGACATGGAATTATATTAGTGTTAGGTAAAGAAAAAGTTGCTTTTGTAAAACTACAAATATAACAATGGCGATCCCACTATACAAATATAGAAAAACACGGAGCTGGTACCAGAACAAGACGAACCTCTTCTAATATTTTCCACGTTGGATGGTTCTCTCATAGGTGTAGAACAACGCTCAGGGCATATACTTTGGCAGCAGAGCAATGGTAATTTCAATAAATTGAAGCAATGGTAAAAATTTCTCATTTCTTTGGTATTACTGGAATCCTCACCTTTTCAATTTGTTACAGAGCCAGTCGTCAAAATGCCTATCGATATCTCGCGAGCGTCTACAGTGTACGTACATACTTATCGATCGAAATGGTCATAGTAATTTGTGTAATTTCTTTAACCATCTTACAGACCAATGTTTTTGCCGGATCCAAAGGATGGTTCCTTATACATATTTGGCGCGGAAACCGAAGCTTTAAAGAAATTACCGTTTACTATTCCTCAGCTGGTGGCAAACAGTCCTTGTCGTAGCAGCGACGGAATATTATATACGGGCAGAAAAGAAGACACATGGTTCAGTGTGGATCCTCGAACTGGAGAAAGGGAGCAGTTGTTGGGTTTCGACAAAGTTAAAAACACTTGTCCTGTGGAGATGCAGGATGGTGTTTTCGTGGGACGTACAGAATATAACATTATCATGGTAGATGTCAAACAGAAAAACAGAAAATGGAATGTCACGTTCTATGACTATTCTGCCGCTAAAATGGAACCTGAGGGAATAGAGAATTATGGTCAGTTATGTTCATTAGAGTTACTATCGCTATCGCTATCCCTGTTGCTATTGCTGTTGCAACTGCTATTGTTATTGTTATTGCTACGGCTATTGTCATTTGCCGTTACCGTTCTCTTGCCTTGTAGATTTGGTTCACTTCACGACGAGTTCGACTGGTCGCATCGTTACCGTGGATAGAAGGCTAGGGATTGTTCTTTGGGATTTGGATGTACAGAGTCCGGTAATAGCTGTGTATACCGTCAGGAAAGATGGGTTGCTCGCGGTTCCTTTTACCAGTGTTGCCGACGGAACTATGGACCATCTGTTGGAACGTTTTGCGAGCAAACCGAGCGACATTAAGTTGTTGTAAGGATACAACTTTATCTTGTTTTATCTTGTCCGAGACTGTTGAAAATTGTCGGTAACGTTATTTCGCATACACGTGACGTACCGTGACGTGATGTTAGTTAGTGTTTCAATTTTCGTTGTCCCAGTCCTTTTCTTGTTTTCGTTTCTGTTCTAGTCCAACGCTGTACATCGGCCAACATAGACACGGCCTATATGCTCTACCATCTCTCGTCGATTCTGCAACGGCTACGATATCGAGTAACATCGAACAGTTGCTGTTAGAGGGTCCGTTGTCGGTTCCACAGTCGGGAAAAAATGATAATGCGGTTCCTGTATCTGGTGGTAGTCACGCTGACGCATATGTCGACGATAATGTCGCCGAGAGCGTTCCTCAGACAGGATATCGGACGGTGATCGCATTAGGTAATCACAGTTGTATCCGAATAGCATGTCCTATTGTGTTAGAAGATAAATTGACTTCGGTGGTGAAAATGAATTTGGTCGATTCGTTCGAAACAGGACATTACGAGATACCAGCGGAATACAGACTGCAGAATCAACAACCGCTCCAGATTACCGGCCGATCCGATCCTGTGATCGAAACTTTACCGTCCTTCTTACGATACTCGAATTCAACAAAAGAATCGCTGTTGTCGCTGAGTTTGCGAACCGACAACGGTGAATACGACGAATCCGCCGGATCTAGCGGTGTGGGAAATATGGATTGGCATGAGATTATACGGCACGTGTACATTGCCATCAGGAGCTGGTATTATCAGCAAGAAAATAAAGGACTGAAATTGGCATTGATCGCATTGGTGGGATGCATTTTGGCCATGTTTTGGTATTTAAATGCACAATTTAAAGAGTTTCAACAACTATCGCAGGTACTCGGTCTCCTCTACTGTATTATAGAATAGAATAGAATAGAATGAAATAGAATATTTCGTCAATGTATAATGTATGTTTTCGATACTTATTTCGTAATCGCGTCATGTTATGTTAGAAAAGGTTTTGAAAAATCATTTTTGAACGACAGGGTTCGCGAGAAAGTAGTCGCACGAGTAACGATTACTATTACGGTGTACGATCGAACGCGCTCGCAGTACCGGAAGACATGGGTGAAGGAGTGGTAAAAGTTGGTAAGATCACTTTTGATACCGGCCAAGTGTTGGGCAAAGGATGCGAAGGAACTTTTGTGTACAGGTACTATCATAGCGATCCATCCGCACTTTTGCACGATTCCGGAGTCTACAGTCGTTCTGTATTGGCGCGTCTGTCTTTTGATTCCAGAGGCGAGTTCGATGGTCGTTCCGTAGCGGTGAAACGTTTGTTGCCGGACTGTTTTACATTCGCGGATCGCGAAGTAGCACTGCTCAGAGAATCGGACGCGCACGCGAACGTTGTACGGTACTTTTGTACCGAGCAGGATCGAATGTTTCGGTATATCGCGTTGGAGTTAGCCGAGGCAACGTTGCAAGATTACGTTGCGGGAAAATATGCTAGATCAAAAATATCTGCGAAAAGCATTCTACGTCAGGCTGCGTCTGGATTGGCTCATCTACATTGTCTCGATATCGGTGAGGTTTTCGTTTTTCAAATACCAACATGTATTTTTATCGTATCGTATCGTATCCTACCGTATACGGTGAATTCCCGACATAACTCACCTGCGCGGTTCCGACGAGGGATATTCAGACGAAATCTGTGATTCTCGTCGAACGTTGCATTCGAAATACACAGTGTACGCTGGAAACGTAAATGTCATTATCCGTCTATATGTCCTAAACCTGTGACATATAGACGGATAGTGACAAGAAGGCTGAGAAAATGTTTTTCTCTGTTGCACGTAGAAACGGACAGCGAAGCTCGAGAGCCGTCACTGCCGAGCAGTATAACATAACACGGTCGGGTATATGTATCGGTGTGAAACCAGAAGACCACTACTAATTCAATTACAAAATTTCATTATTTTTCGTTATTTTCTTATGAGACTGTCACCAAAATATTTGTGAAATTTTTCTGATTAAAATGAAACCAAATATGATATGATTCCGATGGTATTTACTTGTGTAATGAACGATGAAAGTTACTTTCCATTACAATTACATCAACAGAAAATTAGTGTAAATATGATCCGAATTATATCGCCTTTGGTATCATTCTAATCAGAAAAGTGCCACAAATATATTGGTGAAAGTCTCATAAAAAAATTATGAAAAATTAAGGAAGTTTTGTTATTGGATTAGTAGTGGTCATGTTATGTTACACTCTTCGTCGGCGGCGGCTCTCGAGCTTCAGATCCTCACGGGGTATACCCCACGGTAGTGTGGGCAGTTCCAGTGACCTCTAAACGCGAGGCTTGCAGTGACTTATATCGGGAATTCACTGTACTTGTATTACCTATTGCATGCTTATAGAATACCAGTGTACGATAATACGGTACGTACGGTATTGGTAGATTACAATCGACATATAGGAATCGTTGTTATCAGGAATGTAAGTTTCACGACGTGTTTGTAGTGCACCGGGACATTAAACCTCACAATGTATTGTTATCTGCACCGGGACCACGCGGAGAAGTTCGAGCGATGATATCCGACTTTGGATTGTGCAAGAAACTGCAGCTGGGTCGCGTATCTTTTTCGCGTAGATCCGGCGTAACGGGTACAGACGGTTGGATAGCGCCGGAAATGTTAAATGGAAACAGGACGACCTGCGCTGTGGACATTTTCTCTCTTGGCTGTGTTTTCTACTATGTTCTCTCCGACGGGAAACATCCATTCGGAGATCCGCTGCGACGACAAGCCAACATACTTTGTAAGATATTGCTAGTGATTCGACTGTACCCTGGACCAAACTGGAAAACAGCTTTAGTTTCTCGGTTGTTCTCCAATTTGATGTACCATGTCGTAGGCGGCGAGAGCGACTTGACGGCCCTTTGCGAGGATATTTCGGAAAGCGACAGGGAACTTGCATTCATGCTGATAAAGGCTATGATCGCAAACGACCCATCGGAACGACCACCGGTGATCACTGTCCACGAGCATCCTATATTTTGGGAGCCCTCGCGAATACTCGCGTTCTTTCAGGTACACTTTTTCTCTGCATACCGTACAGTAACGGATAGGTAGATTAGATAGATTCGAATACGGAATATAAATATTCTCGATGGTTTTCTCTGTACGACGTTCGCTTTCTCGAAAACCGTGTCATTAGGATGTGAGCGATCGAGTGGAAAAGGAACAGACCGACAGTCCGGCTTTAATCGCGCTAGAAACTGGCAATCACCGAGTTGTGCAGGGTGACTGGAGATTACTCATCGACGTGGAAGTTGCAACCGATCTTCGAAGATATAGAAGCTATCGCGGAGAGAGCGTTCGAGATCTTTTGAGAGCGTTGAGAAACAAGGTAGGGAGACAGGAAAGAGGAGACGGATGACGTCTCGCGAGGATAATGTAAAATATAGTTACAGCACACTTTGCCATTGACACGGTATGTTTTTTTTTCTTTTTTTGTAGAAACATCATTACAGGGAACTGAGTCCGGCCGCTCAAGAAAACCTCGGGGATATTCCGGACAAGTTCATCGATTACTGGCTTTCCAGGTTCCCCTGTTTGTTGTCGCATGTGTGGTGCGCCATGCAAACGTTCCACGATGAACCAACTTTCCGAGACTACTACCACATGGATTACAAGTTTGCGAATCACGTTTACAGTATGAAGTCTGCGGGAGACACGACGGATACGTATTCAGCCAATTACGCGATACCGACCGCTTCCTGGAGAGTCGGAGGCGATAACATCGATTGGAGTCCGAACAGAACTAGATATCGTGGACACCGAAGAAAACAGGAGAAAAAGAAAATCGAAGTACCGCTTGCTTGGACCGTACCGTCGTCGAGTTAACAAGCCTAGTTTCTTTTGTCGCTTCGACAAGATTGCAAGACTATTTCTTCTTCTTGCTTGAAATGGTACGACTCAGCGGCCACCAGCCACAAGCTATAAGGCAGCGTACGTGCGTGTGTAAGTACGTGCACGCGTACCTACTTATGGATACCGCATATATATGCATATGGCTCACGAAAGTATTCGAACGCCGTTTAAAACGGTATAAATTTTTTTAAATTGGATCAAACGATCTGACTTTTTTGAGCAATTAGAAGAATTGGTTTTCCAAATGATGTGCAAAAAAGATTTTGAAAAAATTGCAATTGGTAAGAATTACATGAGAAAATAAAAATAGCACTTTTTACAACATGTTTATTTGAGCCTGTAACGAAAATTTAAAATATGCGTTTTGTAGATCTATGTTAGTTGTACACATGCTGAACATTTCATCGAAATCGATTAATACACACGCGAGCTACAAATAACTAAAAGTGGTGAAAATCGTAGTTTTTCACGACTTTTGGTCACTTTCTGCTTAAAATCCACAGTTTCTAACGTCTTTCGATGGGTGCCGTTTTTATCTGCGTCAACCGATTTCGATGAAATTTTCAGTATGTGTATAACTAACATAGATCTACAAAACGCATATTTTAAATTGTCATTACAGGCTCAAATAACAACATTTTGGAAAGTGCCTTTTCTATTTGCTCTTATAATTCCTAGCAATTGCAATTTTTTCATAATCTTTTTTGCACGTAATTCGGTAAACCAACTCTTCTAATCGCTCAAAAAAATCAGGTCGATTGGTCCAAAATAAAAAAAGTTATACTGTTTTAAAGGGCGTTCGAACACTTTCGTGAGCCAGTGTTCGTCAGACGCGTACTTACATGAAACGTGTACGCGTACACTCGGACTCACACCCATTCGCTCAGTCACATTCTTTCTTCGACTATCGAATCAGTTTGTAAAAAGTACTAAACGTAATGCGGAAAAATCAAGATAATTGTAAATAATACAGTACAATCATGACGAATACTTGTTAAATATTGCATTTTACTATAAATATACAAGCGCAGTAATAGATTGAAACGTTGTTTAATTCTTGTAACGACAATTTACCGGCCATAAATGGGCTATAAATGACTTTGCGGTGGTCCGCGTATGGAAATGAAATGATGCGCGGAAATATTTTCAGGTACAATGAATACGCGAGATGGTGATCACAAGAACTCGTCGATGTACGCTTCCGTCGAATCTGCGCGTTCTTTGAAAACAGTCAAACTCCTTTTTACTCGCGACCGTTGCGTATCTCTTTATGATTGTTTGCAACGTTCCGAGACTAAATAAAATAGAAATAGAGGTACGGACTAGACGAAAAAGAGGAAAAGTAGCGGCGGGCGATACGCATGTACGAACAGTACACGAAAATATGCTATCTATATAGTTAACGGTTGATCGTGCGCGAAAAAAAGATGGTTCGATCAACGATTGGTTTCGCTTGTAACGCGACAATAACGCGATATGCGAGGAGGACGGTGATGATCGCAAAGGTTGAGGTTCGTGTTCGCACGGAAGCGTATCCTTGTTGAACGCAACGATAACGGTGCGTGATACGAGGTCTATGTAGATAATATGGACTTTCATCGAATAACGTACAATCGAACCTTCCCTTGTTTCTCTTCCTTTTCCTTTCGAAGGAATTCAGGATCGTTCCAGTACTGAACTTCGCCGCTCGCGAATAACACAAAAATCAAATTGGTCACAATAAAAACGCCAAGAACGATCCAAAAGACGAGTCTCCACTCGTAGAGACCATCGTGGGGAGTCAAGATGCCGACGATGTACGGGGTAATGATACCGGAGACTGCGCCAAGGCCGTTCACAATTGCCATCAAAGTGCCAGAATAATTTGGACTGAGATCGAGCGCGTTCACTTTCATCCCCGGATAGAAGGTACCTGAAAAAGAGTGGTCGAGAAAAAAGGTTGTGACCAACCGAACGATCGATCGAGATCAACTCACGACCGAACGATTCACGTTGAAGTTGAAGTTGACGAGCGCAGAACCTCGGTTCGGAAAGGTTGTCGAAATATAGAAAAACGTACGTACCCATCAGCGTTGCGCCGATGGTGAACATTACAACGACCAGCGTTCTGTCGCAGCCGGCGTAAGAGGCGCCGATGATAAATATTCCGGGACCGAGGGAGGCGATGGTGGTGCCCAATTTGCGCACGTTGGTGCGCGACATCACGCCGGCTGTGATCATCCAATCGGCCAGACAAGACGCGACCATGCTGCAAATCCACATTGTCAGATAGGGCAGGGCGGAGAGCAACCCGTTGCTCTTGATCGAATACTTGAGCACGCTGCTCATGTATTTCGGAAGATCGTTGATCAACGTGAAGAAACCCCAGTCGTGACCGATCTGCGCCATTATCAGTGCCCAAACTGGTACCGAGCTAAGGATGTGCCTCCACGGCACCGACGGAGGCTTCTTGTGCGTATGAGCGCTCAATTTTTCTTTCAGAAAGGTTTTCTCTTTCTCGGAGATGAACGGATGCGCGTCCGGATTGTTGTAGCAGGTAACCAGCCAGATGCAAAACCAGAGCACTCCGACGCCTCCGAAAACGTAAAACACCGCTGGCCAGCCCATCGACGAGTAATGGAGAATGATGCCGGACACGGAGTTCGCGAATACCGTACCCAGCTGAGCACCGGCGAACACCAACGAACCGATCTTGGATCTCTCTTCCGGCGGCGTCCATTGCGCGAGCATCGCGTTCAATGCCGGGAAGGTTGTCCCTTCGCAGAGGCCCATCAGCACGCGAAGAATAATCAGACCTGTTGCTTCTCCGTATTCTACGACAATCGGTGTCACGAGCGTGAACACGGCGGTTGCCAGAATACCCAGGCCAAGGGAATGTTTTCCACCAAATTTCTCGGACAGCAATCCGCCTGGCAAATGCGTCACTATGTAGCCCCAGTAGAACGACGACAGTATAGCACCCTGTGGCCAGATGCAACAACAAACAAGAACATGAGGCTCTATTAAATTTGACGACCAGTGCTGCGAATGTGTCGACGCACGACGATTCCCATTTCCATTTCCACTACCATCACCATATCACCATCACCATCGCCATCACCATCGCCGTCGCCATCGCTGTCGCATACACATATTTTACGATCGAAATGTTGTCGCCGACACGCTCGGAATTTTCCTTTACCTGAGTGACTGTGTCCCAGTTGTAGAGTTTCGCATCGGATGGTCTCGTTTGGTTGGCATGCACTTGATCTTCCTCCATGATCGGGCAACTGTCCTTATCGATTTCATGCGTCGCATTTTCCTGTTGCACCATCTCGGTAATCGTGATCGAGAGGCAAACTCTCATCGCGTAAGCATTGAACAATGCCAAAAATCCCATGATCGCAAACACCCATCGTTGATGCAATTTCCCACCTGTGTGTATTGCAAACGTACGCGTTGGTTTTATTGCTAATTGTATCGATAAATGGAGGACTTGCGCGACACGCGACTCGCATCGCATCGAATCGCGCGTATTCGTGTATTCGCGTATTCGCGTCCGCGTCCGCGTCCGCAAAGAAGAAAGCTCGAGGTCAACGGCGCGGAAGGAATGACGATTAGCAGAGCCTTTCCCTATTGGCAGCTGTCTAACGAACCGTACAAACCTATCTAGGTAAAGGTCAGATTCCTTGCACGTAAATCAGTCTGACTTGGGTGCAACATGATTTCAATTTCGGCTCGTGTCCGCTCGAAAGCTACCGGTGTCCCTCGGCTTGTCCAGGTCGTTGTGACAATTCAATTCGTTATGATTCGATGCGATCTGATCCGATCCGATCCGATCCGATCCGATCCGATCCGATCTGATCCGATCCGATCACATTCGATTGCAAGACCACGCGCAACGTATAGAATGAAAAGAAAATTTCGGCGATGATCCTTGAAGTAAAAAAAAGGTCGGGCGCGTATCGGATAAGACCTCGAAACGATAATTCGTGACGCGACTGTAAATAGACAAGTATCGAGAGGCTGATAGGCGATAGGTACAGGAGCCGAACGAAAAACCGTTTCGTAAAGGTCGCCGTCGAGTACGGCTTCAGATCCGCGGGAAGCGATTCGATGATGGAAACAACGCTTGTCCAGCACCAACGGCAAACGAGCTAGCGAATTTCTATTATCAATTTCCAGGCATAAAAATACGGTACGGTACGGCGGCCCGATACGACACAATAAGTAGTTGTAAGTACATACTCGCGCATTTTAGCTCGTCGTTTCATCGCATAATATAATCGAACACCTGTAAGAAATCGTGGTATGGGTACGTTACGTATCGTTCAAACAAAACGAGTACATATCAATATTCTTATCGATCGTGGGGCAAGCGCGGCATGTCCCGAGAGATCGAGTTTATCCGAAAAACTATAGTTTCTCGGATGATCGACGATATATCGACAATGCGTAGAAACAAAATGAATCGTGAAACAAGCACAACAGTTTCTTCCAGGATTATTCGATATACGTGTACATTGTACGTGTACCATCATCGACGACTTAACAAACGCATACACGTGTAAATTTGTTTTTTTTTTTGGCAGGGGAAAGGATGGGGGGGGGTCTGAAACACACATCGGTATATTATGCAGCCTCCGCGATTTTATCTTATCTATTGACGATGTACGGGAAACCCAAATGCGACAAGTCAAAAATTGCTTCGAGAAAATACTTGAATTCGATTCGTTAACTGATCGTATCGGCAGGTGATCGTTAATGCGTTGCAGAGATATCGAGGAAATTGCTAATCCCGGATTAAAAGATAATTTTTAGAATACCGGTTCGCGTGGTAGTCTGTTGCTTCTCCCTGTTTCAATAAACAATTAATCTCTCTGTATCAGAAGCGAAACGACAAAATATACTTACTTGTTGTGTTCTTCGTAATTTACCCAGGCACATATGCATACTTTCGTTTCGCCACGTTGCGTCGCGTCGTTTCGGTGATAAAAATAATTTTCATTTTTCCCTCGTAAACGACTCTTTTCAAAGGCAACGCAAATTCAAAGATTTCCTATTTTCGAATCGTTGAGAAATTATTTCAGAAACACGGAAAATATTCAGAGGCATATACAGGATCGCAAAGAACAACGATAGCAGGCTTGCAAACCGTTTGAAATTCGACGAGTTTTAAAATAATGAAATCGATGGATATTGAGAACGATAAACCTTCTTCTTCTTTTTGTCTCGTTTGAACGATGTCGGCCGAAGATTGTTATCGTTGAATGCATTATATCATTGTCGATCTTTCGAAGCTATGGAAACCGTGAACTTGGAGAACGATACCGGTGTAGTGGTACGTGTCGTTGCATGATTTAAGTTCAGTCATTATTTACAATGCAAACAGCCGCCGAGGGACGGCCTCGATCTATACGCAATAAGAATATTAATTTCCCAGAAAATCTCATAGCTGCGGCTTCGTTTCTTGTTCGTATTGGTATCTATACGAATCTATACGAATCTCGATATTTTCATAATTGTTTCATCTGCTCCGTCGCTGAGAATAAGTCGTGAAACTAATCAAAGGAAAACCATAAGCATAATAGAATCGACGATTACACAATTCAATTGTTCATGCTTGAAATCATTAAATATCTATTGGTAATTCACGCGAAGAATAATAGTAGAGCTGATAAAAATTTGAAAAATCGAAGGTAACGCAAAAAGATGTCGCATCACATCGCACCCCACCGTACCGTACCGCACCGCTCACAGCTGGCTTTATATATATTCAAATAGATTCACATAACGATAATAATATTATATACTTACAACAAAGTTTCCAGGCAGATAGCATTTTGCGAAATGTATCGAAAATGTTGTAAAACTGGCAAACCTTGAAATAAAGCAATAGATAGTTTGTACATACATGCATGAAATTGGCAATCCAGATTAAACGATATCCTAACTTGAAGGGAATACGTACGCGGACAACTCTTTTCAATCACAACCTTTTGGTTCACGGTGCCCAACGATAATGTACTGAATATAATACTATATTGTTGATCCGTGCGTGCATACACCTCGATCAAATGTTGCGAGTAACTGAATCGACGTTCTCCGCGCGATTTCGTTTTATACTTGTACACGTGCTCTTCGTCGGACGCAAAAAGGGAAAGGAAACGTGGATAAGACGCCGAGCAGCGTAGTACTGGTAAAAGTTGACGCGGAGGAGGCACAACCAAGCCGGGAGGGGAAATGATAACGCGGTGGGACATGTACTCGTTTTTCATATTTTCATACGGTACGATACAGCATGGTTGAATATCCATCGACGTAGACATCGGCTTTGGTATCGGCATCCATCAACGAGTCTAACAGACAAATACAATCGACGATTATCGTATTGTATCATAAAACGATATACGCGGACACTGACGAATTTCAACCACTCGCACCGGATATGTAGATGCATCGAGGTATTTTGTAGAATCTGATCTTTCGTTACGAAATCTCCCACCTCCGATCACACCATGTCCCTTTGAATTCCGTCTTCAGTCTTACAGAGGACGGCAGTCCTCGGCTGATAGGATTTGCCGTTTCTATCTTTGTTCCCACCTCCGATCACACTGTGTCCCTTTGAATTCCGTCTTCAGTCTTACAGATGACGACAGTCCTCGGCTGATAGGATTTGCCGTTTCATCTTTTCGCTCGGCCAGAGAACCTCTAGACCTTCATCGCGACAGCCGAGCAGAAATACATCGACCGAAAGCCTGGATTCAACAAAACTATCAGTAATCCAATAAGCTATTGGCTTAAAGCGACCTGATAAACAATGAGTATAGCCCTTAAGCGACGCAAACACAAACGCAACACGAGTAATACAAAACAAACATAATGTGTAAAAGCTTCCTATAGCTATATTACCGCAGTGATAATGAAGCTCGTCAACGAATTATGCCGATTGCTCAAGTTTCAACACAAGGCTTCGATAATTTCGCAACTCTCCGTTGCGAAGAATCGAAAGCATAACAAATGTTTGCCTGTCGCTCGAACAACAAGGAATCGCAACGATTCGACAAAAGGCATTTCGTATGAATTTTGTGTACAAGGAGGAAAATTCAATCAGGGTCAGTTGCGATCCTCGCCAGATAGAACTACTATAATAAGGAGGAGCGTTAATAATGCTGCAATCGGTCTGCGATCGATTACTACGATTACGTAAGCGACACAAATTGTTTCACATAAAAATGTAGTTTTTATTGGTAACGCGATACATAATACAGGCGGATCAATGTGTACTATTTCCTTCTTGTATCCGCGATTTTACACGATTTCACGGGTACATGATGTTCGCATGGAAGCCACGTGAAATAGCAATCTTATAGAGTTAGAGAAGAAATAGTACCATTCGTTAATTATCGTTATCAATATCGTCCGAGATTAAAGACAATGAAACACTGTCACCTCTAATAAGAGAGAATGAAGTGGTTCCATGATAAAATCAAACAAGTTTAACAAGACTGGACAACGCAAATTGGTAAAACGCGATATCGCCGATACACGCTCTTTTACAATGTAGATTGATTTCTAACTGTTAATCCCGCGTCGTTATCGGAACGATTGACACGATATTACTTTTTTTCCCATGCGCATAATATCTCCATTCAACCTTGACGATGACGATAATCGAGAGAAAGAAAGAAAAAAGGAAAGACAAAAGAAGAAAGAACCATATTTTCCAAAAAAATTACCACAGCTTCTCCAGGCAGAGCTGGAAAGATACCGTTAACTCGGACGTCGATAACTTTTCCTTGAACCTTTGTAAATTTGAGGTATTTCTTTCGCTGCTTGGGCACTTTCTTCTTTAAATTTGATCTTAGCTTTCTCCAATTCGCGCATCTATAATGTACATAGATCTTATTACGAAATAGCTCGAAGGAGTCCCAAGCAGATTTATCAATCTTTTTACTTCTGTATAATACTTACACATTCTTTCACCGTATACGCTTTGAACAAATCAAACAAATCGTGTACTGTCCACGATTCCTGGTCGGGTTTGCCTAATTTGATATATGGACATTGAGGTTGATGCTTGTTATGCTCGTCCCTGAAACAAATTTTGACGATGATAAATAAAGAAAAATTTAACGACGCATCGATAAATGAAGTAACGGTATGAACCGACGAGGTACCAGGGGTCATCCTCCGGATCCCAACCGTCGAGTTGCTTCGAACAGATGAAGCATTCGACCAAATCTGGTTCTTCTTTACCGCCGACAGCAACAAATCCAGCGGAGGCCATTCGTTCCGGATTACAGGAATTATCAGAAGATTGAAAAGGCCAACATTCGAACGTTTGCAGTCTACCAACTTTCCAAAATGATGAATTATGTCCTCTGAAGAAAAACAGAGTAATGGCTATGTTACAGACGAGGTTATGAGGACGTTGCCTTTCCAACCGTCTACCGCTTGCCGCCTACCAATCCCGATACGGCATTGCTGCAATTCGGAAAAAATTATCACTTACGGTAGTAAGTCCATGGTGTCTTCGACAAAGCGCTGGTTGATTCCTTCGAAAGAGATACATAAAACGAAGTAACACCGAGCCGGCAGTACACAAACGGAATTGGCACCGTATTTCGCGCGCTTCAATCAGTTAGAATTTTGTAACTCTTCGAAGCGCGAATAAACGCTCGCAACGCCAAGCCAAGTGTATCCAGCCACCTGACGGAAATCTTGTCCAACTATTTGGATACGACGCGACACGACACGCCGAAAGTAGAAAGTGGTCGAAACGAAACATCGGTACGGTAACGACCGTATCCTCTCGATACGGCTACCTACTTTATCGACTCGGTGTAATTTGGCGTTTGGCGGTTCTAATGAAATCAGAAACGATTTGCTTCCCAAGCTTAGAGAAACTCGTTTACGAAAAGTTTTATCGCCGACGCTTCCACATTATCTGCATCTGCAGGCAGATAACATCGTACAATACATAATATATGTATTTATAATACACGCGATATAAAAATTATACACGCTACAGGCTCTTATTCGCAGAACGAATGTCATGACAACACGATAACATTCGGTCACCGAATGCCATTTGGGTGTACACGCGAAACGAAACGAAACAATTTCGACATACATGTTTTTCGGGAAAGGTACAACAGAATAGATACAACGAGCACAAGTACTCGCATCGTTTAAACTGTGCAAGGTGCTGGCACTTGCAACTTTGTAAACATGAAACAACTCGAATTATTCGGAGTGATAGCATTCGACGGTTAGTATCTCGTCGCCTCGAACCGAATCGTTCGTATACTTTGAAAATTCCGGAATGATTTTTAACTTTCCTTATAACACTGTATGATCATTTGCACTTTGTCTGTTTTCTTTCCTTTTTTCTTCTTTTTTTTGTTTGCAGGTTCCATAAGAAACGGTTTGCGATTGCATCCGGATGGAGAACATCTCGTGTATCCAATGGGCAACAAAGTCACCATAAAAAATCTAAAAACGGGGAAACAAACATTCCTCGCGGGACATAAAAATATAGTGTCCGCTTTGTGTGTCTCACCTCGGGGAAATTTTCTAGCTTCCGGCCAAGTGACCCACCACGGTTTCAAGGTTATTACTTACATAGCTTGATCGCTTACAATTAGCTTGGCGCATAAATCTTAGAAATCGTACGCGATGTTGCTTGTGGTGGCGATGACCGTGGGGTTTGTTCGGGTTCATTCAGCGGTACGCATATATACATACATATATAAATTAGTCGAGTAATTTCCTTGTATCGCCTGTACAGGCAATGGTCATAATATGGGATTACGAGAAACGTGAGATGAAAGCTAGTTACGAGATGCACAAAGTAAGAGTCGAGGACGTGTGTTTTACGCGGAACGAGCAATATCTGATCAGCCTTGGAGGCATGGACGACGGCGGTATCGTGGTATGGGATGTTTCAAATGGAACTCCGCTTTGCGGTACTATGGCCAGCAAAGAAACGTCCGGAAACACTTTGTCGATCGCAGCTATGAATGTTTGCGGGACTAGTTTCGTCACAGCCGGAGAAGGGACGTTCAGGGTTTGGCTCGTGGATCCAAAAGAAAGAAAACTTGAAGGAATCGATGTTAAAATCGGTAAGATTCGCCGTGACATCAACTGCATCGCCGTGGACGACAAAGACAAATATATCTATTGTGGAACAACGTCCGGTGACATTGTAAAAGCAAGGTAGCCGTAGCTTATTCAATTTGAAAGGACCCCAAATGACTACAACTGCAATATAGATTTCGTACGCTTCTTACAGATTAAACATAACAGATACGAACGAAAAAGCACCGTCGTCGATCGTATATCCCGTTATGATTGGATGCTATTCAAAGATACCACGGGCCGGAGCGAAAAATAAGACGCGCGTGACGGGAACGGTATACGCGGGGGGTGTAAAAAGTTTATTGTTCCTACAAAACGAGCAAATGATAGTGGGCGCTGGAGATGGAACGGTCGAATTGATCGAAATAACAAAAAAAAACGCGACATCCCTGAAGAATGGGTCCATTCGTGAGAAGCTTCTCTGCCAAGTGCTGCCATGTATTGTAACCGTAAACTGTCCTATTTTGTTACACTATTATATATTATACGTAAATACGTGGCTATACATGTATTGTAGAATACATTTCACGTTTTGTGTGGCCGTAGCATCGAACGGGGTACGTTTGCGGCACAGTGACGTCCATGGTCAGCTACAAAAATGATTTGATATTGGTAGGGACGGCTCAATGTGAGATTTACGAGATCCAAGTATCGAATTTTCATACACGTTTGCTCGTAACTTGTCATACCAGTCCGATCTACGATCTTGCTTTCCCACGGTAAATCGGTCTCTTTTCGTGTTGACTGAATCGTAACAAAGATTCCTTCCTTACCTATCATTAAACTGATGCTTTCCCGCAGCGATCGTTCGGAGATATTTGCAACAACTGGCAAACATGATATTCGAATATGGAAACTGAGAACGCAGAAGGAATTGTTGCGAATCACTGTACCGAATTTCCTTTGTTCCGGCTTGTGCTTCGATAAGAACAGCGCCACCATAATATCCGGTAGATCTCTTGCCCGCAAGTTCTCTCCCAATTTTACAGTAGTTTCGTGTATGCTTGTCTTGTCTTTAAATGCTGCATTATTTTGCTTTGCAAAGCTTGGGAGGATGGCGTGATACGAGGATTCACATTAAACGGCGGGAATCTCGCATTCGCAATTGATCGGGCACACACAAAATCCGTATCGGCGATCACAATCACGAACGATGATTGCAACCTAATTAGCGGCGGCTGCGACGGTCAGGTCTGAAACTTTTCCAGTTTCAATCCCATTCCCATTTCTATCTTCACTGGCCATGAAGGCTCGGTAAAAAACTGTTCTGTGCAATTACAATTACAATTACATCCCGGTCCGGTGTAGGTGCGCATATGGAACGCAAAGTTCAAAACATGGAAATTGTTACACGTTTTGAAGCAACACAGAGGCCCGATAACCGCGCTGCGTGTTTCATCGAACAACGAGAATTTTATTAGTTCGAGTACGGACGGAACATGCATCGTGTGGGATGCAAGGTAATACTATAGCAATACCAAACATATCGACACAACACGACAGATTAGACTAGCCTAGTGCCGCGATGTACGGTAGCAATTACGGGACGATGTCTTTGTTTTTATAGGAATTTCACGCGAAGATTCGCATTGCAGTCAAATACTATGTACATGGCGGCGTGTTTCGTACCCGACGGTGTCCAAGTTTTAACATGCGGCACGGATCGTAAAATCGCTTACTGGGAGACTTTGGATGGTTCATTGGCCCGAGAAGTGGAAGGTTCTACGATCGGTACGCTGAACGCTATTGCAGTCCGACACGATGGACGATATTTTCTCACAGGATCGGACGACTGTATCGTAAAGCTCTGGGAATATCGTACCGCGATCGTCGTCGGATTGGGCCTTGCTCATGCAGCTCCGGTCAGTGGTTGCGCTTTTTCGCCGAACGGTGAATTCATGATTACTGTAAGCTCAGACGGAGCTATAATGATCTGGAAGCAACCGAGCGAAATGCAGACCATGGAACAGATGGAACAATCGCATACGATGCGCGAGCATATGTCGTCAAAAAGCCTATGTTGTAATAGCAACAGCAACAGCAACAGCATTTCCAATGACACCAACGTTATAAATGTCTAAAACCAGTTTAATTCTATATGTATTTCGTGGAATAATCAGCCTGCTACATATCCATCAACTCTAATCGAACAAATTACTATATCAGAATTTGCATACTTGTAGAAACCATGGAAATTCAAGAGTTAAGCCAAGAGCAACCATCCCCCTTTTAAAATACCATAAAAATTTCATCTTTCAGAAAAGAAAAAGCTGATCCGGCACAACAATGGTGACTATAGTATTTACAGTGTATCTTCAATGGTACACAAATTCTATCGTGTATCGTACATAGTTGCCAAACTGTCTGCAATTATCGTTTCGATATGCGTAGAATATATTATACGTAATTCGTAGTTGCGTATCGCATAGTTTATCCCCAGGCTTGACTTTTACAGTAGTGAAGTATTAATTTCCCATCAGCGCCGTAACAGTTGTACAAATTCTTTAGCACTTGGTCTGGTGCTGGTGCAAACGTCTGATTTACGTACAGGAACTAGTAAACAAAAATATATACACATACATGCAATTGAATGGTAATTGATTCGTATTAAAGAGAAGACGTACTCGCTTTAGACTCACCAGTTTTTCGTCAGGCTCTAATTTCAGATACCTTCTAACGAAATCTGAAATTCTGCCGATATAGAAATCCTGACTGACCGACCATTTCTTTTGTTTCATTATAGGAGCATTACCGGTTGCTTTCAATAATATATCGACTGAAAAGTTTATTACGTGGTGAGCAAACTCTTACACGTACGAGATATCTCGAATCGCTTGTAAGCCATAATATTATGAAATCTTTTACTTTTTGCTTTATCCTTGGAAACCGTGTGTACCCCATTTCGCGCTATGAGAACTTCGGAAGGAATTGTTTCGAGACTGGCTGATGCTTCTTCGTTGGTTATACTTTCCCCGGTTTCCTCGGATTTTCCCGAAGTTTCCTGCGTGATACATTCGTTTCCAGTCTTCTCGGACATGGCAAGCGATGCGAATTAGCAGGCAATATTTCAAATCTCAAAGAAATATTGATAACGCAAATAATATACAATTGCAAGAGCACGGTTTCAACGATTTAATTGCTAAACGTCATTGTCTAACCAAACATTGACAAACTGAGTTCGAACATTTCGAATCTATCGTTCGTGGAACAAATTGGCAAATTAATCAGAACATGATCGCGCACCATTCATTGATGTCCAGATTCGTTTTACTGATCACCACCCTCGACAGATATCAGATACCACTTCCACATATTTACCAGATTCACGGTTACAAACATCAACAGTTTCGACTTTTGACAAGAGTTTCGCGTCTGCTCTAGAAAGTATATACTCTATACTCTATGGTATTATGTGGACTCCAATGAATAGGAAATGGACGACCTATATTCTATACTTGTTGCCACGTAAGAAGGAACCTGGCGACGGACAAATTTAAGACTTTACTGCGCATATGACACCAACGGAATTCGTTCATTGGCTAATCTCCTACTCGAGTAGGCAGTAAAGTCTTACATTCGTCCTTCGCCAGGTTCCTTCTTACGTGGCACCAAGAATAAAGTGCGTGATGACGCTATCTGACGACAACGCTGCGGTACTTGAACGTTTCGTACTTATTATCAGCAGAGAGGAAATGAGAGTGCTCACGCCCGGGATTTTAGCCTGGACCAGAACCTGCATCATCTTTTTAGCCTAGACCAGAACCTGCATCATCTTACCTGCATCATTAGCAGCGGATTCCTAATGAGGCCAGAGTGGATGCTACTTCTATGTTAAAAGAGGCTCTTCTATGTAGGCTCTGATCCAGCCTAAAAGATGATGCAGGTTCTAATACAGGCTAAAAAGATGATGCAGGTTCTGTTCCAGGCTAAAAAGGCGATGCAGAAAAGTGGCGACACTAAAACCCCGAGCGTAAGCACTCTCATTTCCTCTCTGGTACGAATACCAACCCCCAAATTCCGATATCGATAACTATCGATAATAAAAGTAAATCATCGATAGTTTTCGATAATGAAAACTATCGATAACCATCGATAGTACCATCGATAGTTCTCCACCACTACATATATATAAATCAAAGGTTAAATCAAATATGGCGATCAAATACATTGGCCGAACAACTACTTTTAAAGGGAAACCCTTGTGGGAAATTTTGGGAAACTTGAAGAATTTCGGAGTCGGTAGAATAGTTATACGAAGCCAATATCAAAGATATCCTGAGCCATGTTACATGAGAATATTAAAAGTAGCCGCGTTACCGATGACCGGCGAGGCGAATCCAGACGTAAGTTTGAATGTTTCGATTCGATGTATACATCCATACGTAGTCATTAGTTTCCAGTAAGTAATTGCGCTTGTAACGCACGTGTTGCGTGTTACAGAATATCCGAAAAGTGGTCGCTCTGGTTGAAAGGACGTTTCGTGGTGAAACGACGGTAAAACCCGTGCAACTAGAAACGGTAACCTATAAGCCGGATTACGTGTTGATACCAAAGGATCAAGAATCACAGTATACGAATGTATCTAATCGACCGGCTGCAAGAGTTATGCCTAGCGAGGCGGAATTTCCTCCCCTGCTGAAGGAAATTTTGATTCGAGAAGCAATGAAGGGAGGAGGGCAAGAAAATCCTGTGGTAGAACCAAAACTACGACTTCGATACAACCTAACTGGAGTCAAGAATTACTCTGTCGCGAAGGACGAGGAAACGCCTACGGTCGACGTGGAAGCGACAAAACGACCTACACTGTACACCGGCAACGAACGCGAAAATCGTTTGCAATAATAAATTAGAAAAAGCTTTTAAAATGTACATACACGAACCAAACTTTCCGAAGCGGTTTAGGCGATGTTGCTATCCTTCGGTTTCAGATGGTTTGTTCTGTTCATAGCGATCGCTCGACGATATGCTTTGCAGCGAAGAAAACCGACATCGTACGTACTCGGCTCGTATTCGCCTGCGTCGGCGACTTGTGTTGTTCCACCTGTAATTACCCCGTTTAACGTTGGATTGCCACGTTTTCGAATCGATACGTTAACGAAATATCGAACTGCGTCTACCTTTGATAGAAGTTACTTCTTGTTGGCCGATACGATCCTCGACTCCCTTGTTGGACAAATCTTTCTCGGCAAAGTCCTAACATTTAGAGTTTAGAGTGACAATGTAATGTGATGGAAATGTGTGTGTGCGTGCGCGAGCGCGTATATGTATGTTATGATCACACGATCATAATAATCGCATGGAGCACAATACACTTCCTCTACACATGTAAATATCTAGTTACCGTTGTTGAAAATGCATTCGCTAACCTTCCAGAATTGCCTCAATTCCTGAACGTCAACGCGTTTTCGTACAAGCCAGCCACGAACGTATCTTTGCAAGCACAGCGCAGCCTCGTCTCTGGTCCACAGCCACGATTTAGGATAAGGTGGCCTGTAAATGTTAGCCTGTAAATTAGTTGTCATTCGTTGAAAATATAGTATATAACCAGCATATGTACATATATAACCGATACCACAAAAATACATAGGATTCGCGCTAGTTTACCCACCGTAGAGACAGCCATCGTTGAAACAGTGGGATGTCGAAGGCGTGCACATACGAGGAAATGGTCTTGGAACGGCGCGGATTCCGATTCCACAAAATCTCCGCGAGACGATCGATACCGTTGAACCGACACTTTTGTATCTGCACGCGATCATTTACTCAATCATTACATATCGTAATTTCGTTAAAATATTCAACTATACCCGAAGCGCGTTCCACTTGTCCGCCGCCAGAAGCGTTTCCTCCAATGCGGGTAATAACAATCGAAATATTTGTTGATCAATATAAATCGATGGTGGCTGACGACAGTCTAATTGCAGCGCCGGATGAACGATCGACGTCGAATATCCGACTGTTTCTTCGACGCGGCGTTCGCATTTGAATTTGCATTCGCATTTGTACCTGCACTCGCAACCGCAATCGTTTTCTTTGGGTAATATCCTATGTGAATGTGCGAAACACGTTGCCGGGTCTTGCATGTTTCACGCTCAAACGGGGAATTACGTTTCTAGGATAATTGAACGCTTGAAAATCATTTGTCAATCGTCGGCATCGGCGCCGAGACAACGAGAGATATCGAACGATCAACAAGATGCCTTAACGGTTTGATCAAATTTGTGGATTTAATGATGAGGGTATAATTTGTTAGATGTTTGTTTCGTTTCTTCCTAAATGCCCGCATGCGATGCTCGATGTCCGATAGTAAGAGCTAAATTGAGGAAAGTAGGTACGAGTTATCCGTTGTAAAACAGAGAAAGAAAAATCGCTCGGTTGGCTTTTCGATGATTGTTTGGCTGTTACTTTCCGAGATAATTTCAGTCTCGCAAGCACCGTGGATCTGGAACGAGCAACTCGCATCGAGAGTCGAAGTCGACGAAACAGCGGACTGGGATCTTGATCGCGATGACCAAAAAGAACAAAGAGCGGCCACCGATCGCGTGCTTGCAAAACGGTTGATATACAAAGCAGAAGAAGAAAAGGGTAAAGGTGCTAGACAGGTATCAGACTCGAAGTCGGAAAGAACGAAGCCAGAGTCATCGCGACAACTCACCGACATCAACGGAACGAGAGAGAAAACAGAATCGGCGACGCAATCTCCGCACGATGGTAAGAAGGGTTTCGAAATCAGATTTCGAATTGCGTGCCACGTGCCGTGGAAACGTGATGCACCTATACATAGCATATCCGCGATAGCCGATATTGTTCTCCCAATTTCGATCGATCTACTTAACGGGTTCCGCATATTCGTCAGCGTCTTCGCAATCTGTCGAAGAAAGGGGTGTAGATCCGTATTTGTCCCGGCCGGCCGTGCGTACCGCGGAAACGGAAATGGAAATGGAAACCGGGACGCGGATCATGGAAGAGAAGGAGGTGTCCACCGCGAGTCAATTTTCAGACCGAGGTAAACCTAACGTTAGAATTAGTGTTACGGTACGATAGTCTTTGTTAGGTCAACAGGGAAACGGCCACTGCCACGACACTCTTTGATACAGGAACCGACGACGACGGTCTTACCAAAGAAGACGGATTGACGGAACGATCCGATACGACTCGCTTCGAGGACGAATGCGAATCAACCTGCCCACGGCGTATCTCGCGAAGCAAGTACTTTTTCTTTATTTTCTCCCGAAATCGATCGACAAAGTAGATAAAATAAAAACACGGATCAAATCGCAATCATCGAATACTATTCCTATAGAAAACAGAATACGTAAGCTCGAGGAAAGACAGAAGATCGTTGATACGTACTTGTTGAACAAGGGTACGCGTTACTTCGACAACGTCTGCACTTGTTCGCTTTCTTGTATCGTCCGTTCACTGAAAGAAGACTCGTTCGTTAGAAGCATAATAGCATCTGTTGCACTATTCACGTTTGGTCTCAAACTTTGCACGGAATTTGATGCGTGGTATCTGCCGATTCGGCTCTCGTAAAGCAGAATTAAATAGCCTAATGGAAATTACGAAAGTATGGTATCAAAGAAATATAATGTGGAATAAAATAAAGAAAAAAATATATATATTATATATGTATATATCTCAACATACTCATTTTTTCCTTTGGTGTTATTGTCGCTATTTATTAATATTCGCGATGGAATTTGTAGCAGACAAGTATAAAATCAACTGCAATTTCAAGATAACAGATTAAAGTTGTAAGAAAAAAAAATGCTCCAGGTGAGGCTCGAACTCACAACCCCGGCATTGCTCACTAGTCACTGTCTTATAAGTACCGTGCGCTAACCAATTGCGCCACTGGAGCTGTTGCTAACAAGTCCGCTAATAATGTTCTTATCCAGCTCGATCATCAAATTAAGAAAACCCATCGATTTTCTCGAATATGGAGCATGTGTTTGACAAGAATCCGTTTTTTCCAATAATGTAGTAAACATTTTAGGTTTACTGTGATATCGGCATACCGTCCGATGCACATATATATATGCCTACGTACGTATACGTGTGTATAAGTACGCATACTATGTATGTTTCAAAATATGTAGTATACACTACAAAGTTTTCTGAAATTGTTAGAGCGATATCTGTCGACAAAATATGGAAAACGCAAAAAATTCCCGTACGAATAATCTACATATTAGGTAGGTTGGAAACTTTTCAAGCACGGAAAAGATTATAAAGCAACGTGTGTTACATACATAGTATATAGTGCTACATTTTCGTGGAACGGTCAATCGAGTCATGCGGTCTCCCTTACTTTCACAAATTTCAACCAATTTATTATCTGCTTGTCGATTACGTTGATTCGATAATGACATTACCGTTTTTGTAATTCGTTTCGCAAAGCCAACGTTTACGTAATATATAATGTATGTTGCTGCATGTAGTGTGTCTGTGACAAGTTGATCGGGGCTTCGAAATTTTTTAATGTGAACGGGTGTACGAACGAATTATTGAGAAGGATTTCGAATCTATAATATTTGTCTATTTCATTGTATACATGCGTCATCATCTTCTAGATTTTCGACTCAAGAGCAAAGAAAATACTAACGCATTGAACATCACAAACATTATAGATATTGCGTCTTTCAATGGTTGTATACGCGCATACGTATACCTATACGAATACAGTATACATAATACGTAGTACAACGTAAGTAAATACACTTACAACATGTAGTCCGTATGTGCGCAACACCTGTATGTGTATGTTTTTCTCGTTTATGCCGATATCGTATTCGTCAGCCGAATACGTATGCGGTATACCTATGAAAATGGTGTTATTTCGGTTCAACGTCGGCAAACACGATTATTTTAACCGTCGAGTACAGTGGAGTACAGTAATCATGTATGTATGTTACATACGAGAATTTATATGTATAACATATTATCCATTCCGAAGAGATGCGTTTTTCAGTTATCATGCTGTAATCCTAATCTACGATACACCAATGCAACGAATGTCATCTCCATTGTTTTATTCGTCTGACCTTTTCTTTCCAGCTTTTTCGCAGACAGTTTTCTGAAGAGATCGATGATCCTTGGAAGATTGTGTAAACCAATGTAAAGTTTTATGAAAAGCAAGAGTCGACATCGTTGGGTCGTTACTCTAACCTTTAACTGTCGTGTACACTGTGTTCTTATATGAATACATTTTTAATTAAACGTGATATATCATTAATATGCAATGTAAGTTACTTCTTTAGACAAATTGTCCGACTTTTCATTATGTAATTGAATTAATCTTAGGTTAAATCGTTCGCTACACTAGTAGATTTTCCATTTAGTTTTAGATACCACAAAGAATGAGCTGGTTTGATGCCACAGGATTTGCCAATCTGGCCAAATCTGCTCTGAAAGAAGCTCAAAAAACAATTGATAAAGCATTGGATATCAAGGAAGAAGAAGAGGAAGGGGAGCAAAAGTTGGTCTTGGAACATCGTGTGGAAGATGGTTCAGACTTTTTTGTGTCGTGGGGATTGAAGAGCAGCGAGGATGTTGTTCCAAGCGAAAAAAATAAAGAATCCAAGCAAGAAGCGAGCAACAGCATATGGGGTAGTTTTACCGGATCGTTTTTTGAATCTCCAAAGTATAGGGAAGGAGAAAGTGATCAGGGACGAATTGTTCAATCCAAGTCTTTGCAAAACGCATTTACTGGAAATAGACAAAGCACCAGACTTACATCCTCATTATCCTTTTCCGAGGATCGTATTAGTAAAAATAAAAATTGGCCCAAGAATGCAGTGGAAAAAGATACATCGTGTCCCGAGTTCGACGTATCGGAATTGTCAAACACGAATGAAGCGAAGGACGCGATATCTAGCATTGAAGATGAAACGGAGGAACGGGGGGTAGGAACAAGTATGGAGGAATCAGATTCTATAGGATGTTTATCGAAAGAGGAAGATAGTATTGCGAACATCGGAACCACCTATATGGAATGCGAGCAGAAAAATGTGTGCCAACAGATATCGAAGAGCCAAGATGAGGAGGCGGACAATATGTTGTTAGTTTCGTCGGAAAACGATAAAAAGAGTCTAGAAAGTGTTGAAATTCTGGGCTCTCGATCGAATACGGATTGTACTACCACTCCAGAATCGGATAGCAATTCCATTGGTAATTCTGCGAGTCCCTCTGGCGTGGGTGCTAACAGTACTAAGCTAAATTCAGAATCTGTGGAAATATTGCCAGACAGCTTAGTTACGTCTCCGAGTTCTGTAGAAATTTTAGGAGATTGGAAGAGCGATAGTAGCCCGTATCTGTCGCCGGTAGACCCGTTGCGTTCCGAAACGTGTTCTGCGCTAGACAGAGATGACTCGGTGACACCTTGCTGGGAAGATGATAACATTGAACAGATTCTAACCAAAGATGCGAGTCAGAGGTATCTGTCATCTTCCGACATTTCTCCGTACGAATCTCCAATGGAAGAAGCCAAGACGCCCCACAATGATTTGTGCACGAGTATGGAGAATACGTTGTCATCATCGTTGCCGGCATCTCTATCGACATCCCTGTCTGCATCGACCAGCGCCTATCCTGCGCAGAGCTACGGAGAGCTGGGGACACATACTCACGGAGAAAAGCTTTTGTCGTCGTTGATTGGACAAAACTTGAGAACATATCCACTGGAAAACGTAGAAGTGACCGGTTATCCGGATGAACCAGATGAACCGAGTTTAGCCGAGGATTCTTATACATCTGCCTCGGAGAGCACTGTCGCAACCATATTCGAACCTCTGGTACAACAACAAAGGACAGATCAAAGCAAAATGAAACCAGAGATTCCTCTAGGTGGTAAACAAGTCTCGATGAAACTTTGCACGGAAACGCATCCGTGTTCGAATCTAGACACTGTTAAAGAGAAGTCCAATCTACATTTACCAATCGAAGCGATCACCACCCAACCTATCCGTAAATCAACGGAGCAAACGTATACGAGCATCGATGGAGTTTTGACCAGTAAGAAGCCAGAAACGGATAGAAAAGGTATCGATTTGCTGATAAACACGACTATAGAGCCAGCAGAACCAGAACCAGAGCCGGAAACTGAGCCGGAGCCGGAGTCGGAACTGAAATCCGAACCGACACCAACACCGACATTGGTATCGGCACCGGCACCGGCATCGGCATCAGGCCAAGAAGAATCCGAACGATATTCCACCAGCGAAGAAGTTGCACACCCGTATCCGTTGAAGTCCGACACGATCGATATCGTGGACCACCATTTAATGTCAACGGATTCGAGTTGTGAAGGAACTTTGATTGAAAGCAATTCGGAGGATAACGCGACGCTGATTCATAAAACGGAAGGGAAGATAACAGAGCCACCCCTAACGGCTAGCTCTTATGTAAAAACAATGTTAGCGGATGCGATGATTGAAAAAGTCGGCGAAATCGTGGAGATGGAAGGACAAAGCTCGGATATGCCTCGGGAGAATTCGCCTATTTCCTCGGAAAGGTATTTCGAGCGTTATCAATGTAAACAGAAGAAAGGAAAGAAAAGAAAAGTTTTGAGAAAGATTGATTACAGGTCGTTTGTTTCAGTCGATCTGATTTGGTTAAAATTGGTTCGGATCAAACCAGCGGTCACACTAGCGGGGATGAATTGGAAACCACAACTTCCAGCGATATTGAAATCATATCCAGGTATAAATATAGGCATAGGCATAGGCATAAGCATATGCATAGGCATAGGCATAGGCATACGTATTCCTATGCATCTACATAATGTCCTATGTCCAGGTATCAGCAATAGTAATGACGATAGTAGCAATAGTAGCAATAGTAGCAATAATAGCAACCTATCGTTACGTTTACTGTCTTCAAATTTGATAAGAAGAGAAATTTGTTTGTTTCAAAAGCCCAAACGGTGATTCGAGCTCGACACAGTCGCGTCAGAGTTTGACGAGATCGCAATCGGCGAAGGGCAGCGATCTTTTGACCAAGACCTTAAAATCTAGAGGACATTCCAGAGAATTGAGCGAAATTAGCGTGGGATCGGACGAAACGAATCTCGAGATAGAAACGCTATTGAAACGCATACAAGAGATGACCGAAATATTAGAAGCCAGAGAATCGAAACTCATCGACGTTAGCAGGATGAATATGGAATTGCATGAACAGAACAGCAATTTAAAAAAGTATATTTTTACAAGTGTTTTTATACTTTTCTTTTGATTGTACTTTTGAATCTTTTTTTTTGTAGACTTTGGACTTGTTTCTCGATTACCGATGAACTTATCGATCACGATTTTACAGACAACTAGACAACTTTGAGAAATACGCGGAACAAAGCCAGAACTTGAATCAAATAGCCGACGAATACACTCAACGGTTGTCTGCGCTGGAAAGAAAGTTTCAACAAGCAATACGAGAACGAGACTCGTTGCGAAAAAATTTGGAGCAACTGAGAACGGAAGCAGCTACGCGTTTGTCGTCTCAAGAGATGTACACGTTGAGTGCCGAGAAGGATGAAATCATTAAAGAGCTTAGGGAGGAAGGAGACAAGTTGAGCAAGCAGCAGCTTCAGCATAGTAACATTATTAAAAAATTGCGAATTAAGGAGAAGGAGAGTGACGCTTTGATAAAGAGTCAAAAGTATGTAACCAGAGAGAGTGTGTGTGTTTGTTGCGTGCGTGCGTACTTTGAGAGAGAGAGAGAGAGAGAGAGAGAGAGAGAGAGAGAAAGGAAAAGTGTATAGTAATTACTTACATTTCGACATTGAATATCCATAGGCAGTTGATAGAAGAGCAAACATTGGAGATGGAACGGTTGAAGAAATCGTTGCACGCGAAAGAGGAAGTCGAAAGAACTCAGATAGAGGCTGTTCATACGTTGACAGCGAAAACAAAGAAACAGGAAAAAGAAATCTTAGCTCTACAAGAAAAATTGGATACCGCTCTGCACAAGATGGACGCTTACAAGACGAGTTTAGATGCGACAAAAATGTAAGTGTCAGAATATACGTGTACATTCGATATTCTTTGTATTGGAATATCGACTTGATTAATCGCTACATACTGTATTCTAGAGATCTAATCGAAACGAAGAAACTGTTGTTGGCAACGGAAGCAGAACTGAAAGATGCTACGAATAACGCTGGAGAATCGTGTCAACTACTAGCGCAAGTTGAAGAATTGAAATTAAGATTACGGGAATCGAAGGAAATGCACGCCAAGTAAATATCTACTCGTAATAAACGTAAAAAGCGATACCGATCTCAGATTGAAAACATTCAGCAAATGAATATTCCCAGTTAGCTAAATGCTGTTTCGAGCAAATTTTGCGCAATGTTTGTATTACACTTTGCGAGCAAAAGGCTTGTCCATTTGGTACCAAACTCTGCTTGGAGCAGAATTTGATCCCTATTTTGTATGAATTTGGCACCAAAACTTGTCGACAAATTCCTAGCCAAATGCGGAAACAGATGGATCGGAATTTGAGTGCAAAGTTGACAGGCAAAATTCCATGCCAAATTCGGGCCAAACCTTGGCTTTGTTATAGAGGGCAGGTCGGTCACACTAAGAGCGGACCTTTTTTTCCGAGGAGGTAATCTCGTTACGGATACCCGGCCCGCCCCGGGGGAGGCGGAACGCGGACCGAACATTGCTCTAAGTAAGAGTGTATTGGGCAAAATCGGAGTAAACATTGTTGTGGGAGAAAAAACGGAATTTTACTTGAACTTCTAAATTATATAATTTGAAGTTTCATGTTTTTTCAATAATTTAATTCCGTTTTCCCTCCTACAGAAAGGTTTACTCTGATTTTGCCTGATATTTGCTCTTAGAGAAAGATTAGGTTCGCTCTTAGTGTGATCGACCTGCCCTCGAAGCCAAGGTTTGGCCTCAATTTGGCTGCAAACTTTGCACTCAAATACCGAGCCTAATGCGGAAACAGATGGATAGGAATTTGTAGAAAAATTTTGGTTCCAAATTCATAGCAAATTGTTTACTGGGTTGTACATTGTATATAATATATTCTCCTCTTATTGTTCCTTGTGTAGAAAAGAAGAGTTTTTCAAGCATGAAAACAACGAACTATTGAAGCGTTTAGAGGCAGCCGAAGCAAGAAGCGAAGAACTTTCGGAATCGGTATCTACGGCTACGAAACCTTTGGTCAGACAGTTGGAACAACTTCACACGAATCTATCGCAAAAATGCAACAATTTCATGAAGCAGGAGAAAGCGTTGTCGGAAAAAAATCTCGAGCTGCAGACAAAAGTGGAACATTTGATCGAGACGAATCGCTACTTGAAAGAAGAATCTGTTAATTTAAATTCAAAATTATACCAATTAGAATCAAAATTCTCTGCCAAGGAGATAGAACTGTCACGATTGCAAGAATCGTACGACGAATTAACGATAGAGAAAGAGAGGCTATCGGAAGAATCGGTCCGGTACAGAAACTTTAAAGATAACTTCCTTCTCTGCCGAATTACACCAATTAGGATGGATTTCCTGGTATAGCTGTTTTTCTTCTGAATCAGTCTTATGTTTTCAGATATCGACGGACGATAGAAACGCTCGAGCAGTCCCACTCCTCGCAAATAATGGAACTCAATAGTGAGATAGTGGCGTTAGAAAACAAGTTGGCTGTAGAAAAGGCAGCCACGGATGCGGAAAAAAGGAAGAATAACTCAATCTCGGAGCAAAAACCGAACATTGACCGTAACGAATCCCAGAATCCTCAAAGTCCTACCATAGAAACTGCAAATCTACAAGCCTCTCCAAATGCGATGGACCTTATTTGGCCGGTAATACAAAGACTGTAAACTGTAAACTGTAAACTGTCATTATCAACTGTAAAATTGCATTCCGTTGAATTGTCCGATATTTTTTAGTTATGCGATTCCGAGGCTGTCGACGAGAACAGTGAAAGGTGCGCGATGGTGTACGACTATCTCAGAGCTGGATCGAGTAATACGTCTATATTTGAAAACCTACAAGCGCAATTGAAACAAAAGGATGGTAGGTTTTTAAACGTTCATGGCAGCTATGTCGTTACCATCCTTATTATAATAAGTCGTGCGGTAATATTTGACTTTGGTCCCATAGGTGAGATACAACAACTTCAGTGGGAATTGTCGCGTCGAAATGTAGAGAGAGACGCGCTCAATACGGAACTGTCTACGTTGACCTTAAAAATCGAAGAATTGAATAACAAGGTTTCACATATTACTGTTTTGAATGAGAACTTGCAAGACATACAAACAAGATACGACGCGTTGTTGCAAATGTGCGGTGAAAAAATGGAGGAAAACGAAGAGTTGCGTTTAGACCTTCAAGATGTCAAGGACGTCTACAAAACACAGATCGATCAGCTTATGAAAGAACATACTTGAAGTTACTTGCAACGATCGAATCGAATAAATGTTGTGTACAGATTTTATCAGTCGGATAATTCATAATTCTGTTGCTACAACGACGTTATTTCTCGTTGGGTTTCGTTCGATATACGAGAGATCAGATTTATAGTTTAACAAAATTTGCCTGGCAACAGAAATCCGTAGTCGCATGTAACTGAGTAATTGCAAAAGACGCAATGCAACATTTTTTTCGGAACCCGTTGCATCGTATACAAGTTGTGTGCTGGTTGAATAAGTAACAATGTGATACGAAGTTGTAATATAACGATTAAAGTTTACATTATTGTATAATAATATACAGTTGAATTACAATGTAATTTATTAAAAAAGAAAAAAAATGTACGTTCATCGATAGGTAGATTTTTTTTTATAGCCAATCGTAACGAAAAGAAAGAATCGAGAAAGTGAAACTTTTCGATTCGGTACAATCGTGACATGGCATTATGATGTATTACACGTGTTGGGAGGAAAAATGGAAAGAGGAAAGAAAATGGTAAATATAGAAGGTTTCAGAAATTGTAATTCTGTTGAAGGAAATATACACTTCTCGTTATTTTTCGTATATATCGTAAACTTTATTGGTTACAAAGTGCGACCTTATCTCTGCTCCTGTTCCTCGCAACGAAAAGAATAAATGAAACAAAAATGGGAGAGAAACGCGAAATGAATGACTAAAATGTTAGTTTTGTTCGGTGGTATCGTGTATCTTTAGTGACAGAAAAAACAGAATTATTTCGGTCGAATGTCTGCAACGGTATTATCGTTTCCTTCACTGTTTTCTGACTGCTTTCTGTACGGCTGTACGATGCAGTGGCGCTGCACTACTAAATTGTAGGTATAGAACATTTTTCCGGCGGAACAAATACATCGATAACGAGATGTCTGATAGAAGAAGGTATTGTTTGTTACTGGAAATTTGTATTATATGTTATCTCTATAACTGCAATCGGAGAAAAAGATTTGGTTTGGACGCGATAACATTTGATATTATAGGCTGGCATGTATTTACGTGTACCGAATCGTTCTGTTCCAATGTTATGCGATACATTTGTTCCGACTAGAATATCAAGTAAACCACAGTTACTCAAGAAATAAAATCGTTTCCTAATTTTCTGAATTTTCCTAAAACATACGACGATAACGACGATAACAACAAAGCGCCGCGTCTTATCAAACGGGGAACGGTGTTTCTAATACCTATATATTTGGAAAAATAGTTTGTTATCGCGAACAAACGGAGAATATCGTCGAATTGTACGAATACCACCGGACTTCTTTTTCATGTTTTCAAGTTGTTTCAGTCATTCTCAAGAAGCAAGACTATTTGACAGTGTCGGTAATTATCTTGGTGAAAACTTGCAAGTTGATTTCAAACTATGATCGCTGATCAAGCGTTAACAGTTTGTCTTTCTACATTCGTCTTTTGTAAAAGAGAATGAGCGACTAGTCAACGGGCGACACGAAAGAGATTTCATGGATAAATTGTAAAATGAAATAAATTTCAGTTCAGAGAAGGGTCGTTTCTTCGAACGAATCACGTTCGTGGTAGACAACACGTCACAGATGTTCTCTTCAAAGTGTCGAGCGTCGTCGTCATCGACGCGTTAATCGTCATCGAGTTTCTCCGCATCGTCGACTAAACTTGCAGTCGTTGTCCCGTTTTATTTCAAAAATTGAGCGACTGATTCTATGCTTTTCCCAAATTTAATATCGGCATGGATACGTAAATGAAATTTTCGTTTGCAATGCAACAATTTCTAGCCGTAAACGACTGTTTACTTTTACTGCGTTGCACTAGCTTTCTACCAGAGAGATATCGCGCGGCTGTCCGGTCTTTGCGCGGAAACTGATCGAAATGGCAGCTAGGGTAAATAATAGGGAGGGTCGTTGGATGGGTGGTAGATAATTGGGAGAAGACCGGGTAGGCGTTTAGATAGAAATCAAAAAGTAGACAGGCAGACAGACAAACTTTGATAGAGCACACGACAGGCGCAGTACCGACGATAGTTTGAGTAATTTGAGACAATCATAGAACCAGTGCCAGATCAAACCGGTTGGATCGCGGATCGCGGATCATGGATCGCGTATCACGTGTATCGTGCATCGCGCAGAATATTCCTTTTGTAGATGGACGCGCGTTACCGAGCTCTCGAACAGCACCCTTGTGGGCGTAGTGAACTTTCTCTTCCAGATGACGATGAAGGTACTTCACACCTGATCGGACAGAGAGCTAGCTCCATCGAGCGTAGAGCGTAGAGCGTAGAGCGCAGAACGGTACAAACTCTGGTACCATGTGTAACGAACATTGAACCATCGACGCGAACGCGTCAACCACCTTTCGTTCAAACCCACGGTGTCCAACCCTCGTACAGAAGGGCTAAATTGTCAGTGCTCTGAGCTTCGCGTATCACATACTCTACTTGCTCGGCTGTGGTGTACTTGCGGGACGGATGTGGATCGCGGCCTTCCAGCTTCATTCGAATACGACGCCAAACGTTCAGCGCGTACGCGTTCCGTTCTTGGACAGCTGCGTGGAAAACGAATAGATCTATGAAAACTTGAACGATCATGGGCAATAGTAATCGTAACAGGGCAATAGTAATTGTAATTGTAATAGTAATAGTAATAGTAATAGTAATAGCAACAGCAAACAGTACAGCTATACAATGTGTAGACACTGTAGACGGACGACGGATAACGAACGATTAAAGACTTACCTTTCCCCGTGGTCGGATCTCTGGTCAACTGAGTTCCTTTCTTCGGACTGTGGCACACCCCCTCCTGTCTAATTAACTTTTTCTTTTTGTTTGCCCTGATCGCAACCAAGCTTTTGCCCTTTTTCCCCCTCTCTCGAGCTCTCTCCTTCTCGAGATTCACCTTCTCGGGTCTGTCGTCCTTGGGCTTGTCAAGCAGTTTGCCGACATTTAGTTTTTTCTTCTCGTTTGCAAATTCCAGCAATTCGTTGTACAAACTCGGCACAACGGTCGCCATACTTTCCAACTGTTGTTTGATTGTTCTGCCTCTGTTCGCGTCCAGACAATCGGATTCGAGTTCTTTCACGATCGCCGACACGCTCTCGGTAAAGGATCGGTACGAACAGAGAAACTCCTGAAGCCCGGCAATATTCTCTTGCTTGGCCATGGTTCGCAATAGTATCCGAACATCGGACATCAACCTGTGGTGTTCGGTCAACACGTTCTGCAGATTCGAAATCTGTTCCCGTAACCGTACTTGGGCGGCGTGCAAGCACTCTTCTTTTTCTTGTAACTTTTTCTGAACGTCGAGAATCGCCTCGGAAATAAATCTCTCGGCCTGTTTTAGCCAATTGATGTCAACGGTGCTCTCCATCGGTAGCAATTCGACCAGACTCTCTTCGATCGCGGTAACGGTAATCGTCAAACTCATGGTCAAGACACAACTCTCCTCCCAGTGTTTGACCAACTTGACGAAATTGGCGTCGTGCGTAACACTCTCGGATGTTCGGGTTCTCAATGCCTCGTAATGCAATATAGAGTTGCAAGCGCTGACGACGTTGGTCGCGAGATTGTGTTGCCGGGTGAGCTTCTCGCACGAGGAGAGCACAGCGTTGTCGAACGCCGACATCACTTCGCCGAGAGCCGGATTCGCCCCGGCTGCCCATTTTAAACGTTGCACCGCGCTCGACACGAGATTTTGTTGTTGCTCCCGTGCTTCGCATACTCGAGACTGCAGGCTGGAGAGACCGGCAGCGGTCTTGCGTAATTCGAGCATAAACGCCGAACGATCTGAAAAGAAAGAAAGTTAGTTGGTATCGAGTTGGTTATCGTCGAGTTATACGATACACGACGAACAAAACAGCTCGAAAGTATTCGAGCAGATACACTTACTCAGAGGATTGATTAAATTTAGATTTAGATTCAGATTCATATTCATATTCAGATTCGGTCGGAGGAGCAAGCTGTCCTCATGCAGCCAATGGTGAGCGGTCAGCTGGAGTTGTAGCCGCTGCATACTGGCTCTAGCCACCTCAACGCATTGCTGGGTCAACCGAGCGGTCTGTTTTCGGCGCCAAGCGCTCTCGAGGGTGCTGCTGAGCGCGCTAGCTTGCGCGAGAACGGAACCCGAGAACGAGCCCCTCTTCAGGCAGAGATCGACAACCTTTCTACAGAGCTCTTCGAGGGATACTTTGCTCTCGGCTCCGATATCACGCTGCTCGATCTCGGTGGTGACACTCAGTCCCATTCTTTGCAGCAGAAGGCAGAGCGCGATCGCCAACGTTTGAGAAGTGACGCCGAGCAATTGCCTGGACACGTAGTCCGCTGTAAATATTCGAATCGGTTTGTTTAGCCGTTCGTCGTCGTAGAGGTTCGCCAGACCGCCTTTGAACGCGGTAGCGATGTCCCGGCACATCATGAAGAACTCTTGAATAGTGCGCAGTCGCTTCACCAGAAATATGTCCTCGAGGACCTGGCACGCGGCCTTGTTGAATATCGGCGCAGACATTTCCTTCGCCTCCCGTATCTGATCGATTTTCCTCCAAGCCGCGGGAATGTCGAGCGTGCTTAGGGTACCGATCAACGCGTTCCCCTCCATCTGGAGTTTCTCGAACAGTCCGTTGAAGCCCATCAGCAGCATCTGACCGGGCGTCAGGGTCTCGTCCTGATTCGGTTCCTGGATTTCGGCCGTTCGAGACAACAACGCCTCGAATCGCAGCCGCATGTTGTTGACAACGCTCTGCATCATCGCGTGAGGACTGTCCATCTCCATAACGGTGAACCGCAGATGCATCTCGAGCTGTCCGAGGATCTCGCCGAGCGGTATCCCCGGCGACACGATGATCTCGGTTAGCTCGCCGATCATCCGGATCACGGTCGGTTCCTCGGTGATGATCGTTTTCATCGCTTCCGGAAGAATGATGGTGTGGAAATTGTAATTGAGCTCCTGCAGCCCTTTATAGATGTAATCGGATCCTCTCAAGCACTTCAACACCAGCGATATTCTAGGATCGTTGTTGTTAGCCTTGTGACACTCAGGTATCAAGGTGACCAATTCGGAGATCAACGACGACATCAACCGCATCTCGTCCAAAAACCAGTCCCCTTCTCTGGACGTGAGATCGACCAGACAATCGCCGGCGCACTTTGCGGCCACCTCCATCATCAAGTACCTTTTGTTCAGGGCGCACAGAGCTGTTATGTTGACGCATTCGAGTGCCCGTTCCGCTCCCTTTTCCCGCCTGAGGAATCCTTGTATCTGCACCCTCGACTCCGTGTACGCTTTCTCGATTCTGCCGACCGATTCCGGCAACCCTTCCGAAACCATTCTCTCGTACGCTTTCTTCCATCTCTCATTCGCCTCGTTCAGAATCCCTTGCATTTGATAAGAGAAGGTTAGTATCTGTTGCACGTGTTGGTTGTTTATGCTCTTTAGCGGGTCGAAGGTACTTTCAAACTGCGCCATTATTTCGAGGCAACTGTCCACGTTCCCTGAGTTCAACAATTTGTTGGCCCAACCGTGATACAGTACCGTACGGTGTTGCGACATGATACTCAGCGGGTACAAGTTACAAATTGCCGAGTACTGGCTCAAAAGATCCAGGCAGCTCCTTATTAAGATCGACTGTTGCGTCGCCAATTGAGTCAACTCGTTCTCCGATTGTTCGCATTGAACGATCATTTGGCTTTGGCCAGCGTTCTGTAGAAATTCCTTGACCAAATCGAACACGACGTGCTCCTCGGAGTTCGTTGACGTTCCCAATTCCGACAACCATTGCCCCAATTGAACGCCTCTTATCGCCGAAAGCGCCAGCTGAAACAACGAATTTTTCCTATTTATGTACTTCTCTACTCGCCCGTTTGCCTGCCTGCTTCCTTACTTACGATACTATCCACATGGCCAACTCTAGCCAACAACCGTACACTACTTGCTATTTTTCCGAATTAGAGGTGGCTATCTACATGCCACGCAAAAAAATGAAGCGACAACGCATAATCCTGTTTCTACTTACATTGTGCATGTTGATCTGTTTCTCGCAGTCCTCTATTCTCTCTTTCAACGCGGCTTTCGCCTTTTCGTGGGCATCGCGTGCTCTCTTGAAAGAGTTGTAACGTTTTATCACCGAATACAACGGATGATTGCGTCCCATGGCCTGGGCTTCCTTGACCAATGCAAGCTGCTGGTGTCTGTCCTGAAGCAATTCTCGACACTGACGCGTGATTTCGCTCGCGTCCATCCAACAATTCAAACGGTGACACAAAGATGGAAACACCTTGATCAATTCGTCCCTGGAAACGAAAGGGCTGATTGATCCGATCCGATCCGATAAACAAAATTACGAGAAATGGTACGAAAATAGCTGCGAACCTGTTTGCCAGCCATTCGGTCCGCATCTCTGCCGTCCGTACGGCAAACATTGCTCGCGTCAATTCCTGCTCCAGCTGCTTTCTTCCTATGCCGGTGCACCTCGCTCTGGCTTGACACGCTCCGTAACTCGCGATGCTATTGTCGGCGCCGGCTCGCCAATCCACCAATGGATCGTAGACGAACGCCTCGAGCAAAGTAAGCAGAGTTTCGCGTCCTCGTCTCATCACGCGAAGAGTATGCTCGCAAGCGAGCCGAAATATACCCTGAAACATGATTAGAGATATATAGCGTTGCTACTAGTTCGTCAATAACGATATCGTCAATCGCGTCGTACCTCGACACCGGTAACGCCTAGCGCCGTTTTAATATTTGGAGTCATTCTAAAAGGCACCTTCTCGGGCACTCGTAACGTTTTGCCCTTTTCGAAGCATACATTATAGTCGATATGAACTACTTCGCCCGTGTTCAAGTCTACCAGCACGTTGTCCAAGTGCCGATCGCCCAGGCCAATGATGTAACCGATGATCGACATCACGGCGACCGAGTACGAGTAATTTTTGGTTGCCTGCCACCAGTTTCCGGCATCGATGCTATTGCACCAAATTTCTCTGTAAGAGTAAAGGTAGCAGGTAGCAGAAATAATCGAATAAAAAGAAAGAGAAAGAAGAAGAAGAAGAGATGCACTAACTTTGCCAACAGATCCTTTGGCGTCTCGGCCATTAACTCGGCCAACACCTGTTTCAGAACTTGAGCTGGCCATTCCTTTCTATTTTCCAAGCCGATTCCCCGCTCTTTCAGCAACGGTGTCAGCTTGTTGTAAAAGAGTTCGGACGGTCGTAAAATCGCGGTACTGCCAGTCTTGTTAGTCATAGCGTTTTCCCTTTGTTGCCATTTCTTGTAGAGAACGAACAGCGGTGTGACGCCGTCGACCCATTGTATCAGGCCGGATCGCGGACCCAATGGTATAACCGAATAGTGGCGAGCTCTGTACACCTGCTTCGAATCGCCCTTCTTCGACATCATTGTGTTGCATATGCTTAAAAACTGCATGATTCTCTCGTCCAAGTGAAGATCTTCCAATCCCTTGAACAGATAGGTGTAAACATGTCCGTCGGAACCATGGAAAATGAGCTTCTTCGGCTTGGTTTTGGTAGGCAATATCTGTACATTGTTGTCGACCGATTGGATGGTAACGATTCTATTGTCGTTCGCAGCCACGCCAGGCATAGCGATACGCGTGTTTCTCAAATTGGCCAACACTGGACTGATATCGTTCATGGCGAGAGAGTAGGCGGCGCGCCGATGAACGCGTTGCGCCAACTTGCTTTCCAATTGCTTCAAACAGAGGCTGGCGATCTGAGGTTTCGCAGGATTCTTGGGATTGGTCAGTTTGCCGATCGCATCTTCGATCGAGGGACCAAACTTTTCCTGAAAGGTTTTCTCGTGCGGCGTCTCGGCCGGGACAGAGGTCATGGCGAATAAATTTTCCAGGATGAACACAACCGGCTTCAATATGATCCTGTGCTTTTCAGCGATCAACCGGTCCTTCTCGTCGGTGCTCAACCAGACGTTGTCTTGCACCTTTTGCACCTCGATCTCCAACTGCTCGAATCGTTTCGAGATTTCGGTGTGATGTTGGCAGAGAGTCGCCAGCCACAGTTCATCCCATAGCAACGTGATTCGACGCAACTCTCTTACCAAAATCTTGATCTGGCCGACGGAATCTTGAATTCTATTCGAGAGGCAGTCGACCAACTGTGAAAAGCAGCAGTCCATGAATTTTTCGTGTTCGTCCTCCTCCTCCTCCACCTCGTCCCCGTCTTCGTCCGCATCGACGTCTCCGTCCGCGTCTCCGTCGGCATCCACAGACTCGTCCCCTTCCAGAACGACGCCCCCTTCCTTCTCGATCTTCTCTCGGTCTCGGTCTTGTTCCGGCAACCGGCAACGTCTCTCCCCCTCCTCGTCCTCCTCATGCTCCAACAACCTCTCCCTTTCCTCCTCCATGAAGCTCAAATCGTTCTGAGTCGAACTGTTTTCCGTTTTCGCGTAGAGAACTTTGTCGCAAGTCTTCCTCTGGCCAGAGACCGCGCCTACGACCGCGGGAAACGTGATAAGATGCGGGGAATTTTCGGCGACTCTGCACAACAGCTCCGAGACTCGGGTTCGCACATAAGCCTCCGGGTGACTGAGCCTCGAAAACAGCTGCGGTATTATTTGCTTCCACGGAGCCGTGGGAGTCGACGAGAGCCCAGACTCGAGCACGTTCTGCAACTCGAGGGCGTGTTTCACGACCAGTCGCAACAACCTAAGCGTCGCCGTGATCGTGTCGCAATCGTTGGTCTCCTTATTCGCGGCGAGCTGCAAATACTTGAAATAAGCGTTCGCGGAGAGCTCGTAGTACGAGTAGATTCTTTTCTGCGCTTGCTTCCAGACGTCGACGAGCATTCCGAGACGTTCGGGGCTAGCTAGTCTCAGTATCGGTACGTTCCGTAGCTGGTTCTCTATCATGTCGGAGGTATTGATGTCGTTGATCGTGTCCGTTATGTCGCCCTCGTCCTCGGGAATAGTTTTGCTCTGGCTCAATATCGAGAAGATGGCCATCAAATCGGTCTCGCCGGTCTCAAATGGGAGCATGTCTCGTATAGCCGATCTATCGGAATCGGTCAGTCGGGCCGTGTTCGAGTTGTCGACAATCTTCCTGCCCCATTTGTAACACCAACTGGCGAAGCTGCACCACGCGACCGGCAGATCCGGACATTGGTTCACCCCGAGTTGCATCAACTTGCCGATTATCATGTCCGAGACTGGTATCGAGTCTGTGGTCGAGCCAAACAGTTTCGTCATCAGGCCGTCGTTGTGCAGAGCTTCGAATTCGAGCAGCTGCTCCAGCTGAATGTTCTCGGTGATCCCTGCTTCTTGCTGCTGAATCCACTTGCCGAGAGTGAGAAGAAGCCTGGTCCCGTTCTCCCTCAAATCGGCCGACCGTTCTCCGTCGACGATCGCTCGCGATATCCCGAGTGCGGTCGCGCTACAAACTTTCAACGCTTTGTCGACGCACTCCATGTCGTAGAGCAGCTTGGAGTATTCGCGGAACGCGCGCATGTTGTTCTTGGACCATTTCACGCGCATTACGTTTCTCAGAGCATCGGCGGTCACTCGATCAAAATCGAGATCCACGCGTTCGAAACCTCTCTTTTTCCCCTCGATACGGTAAACCTCTTGTTCGGAACGCAAGTAATTCACAAGTTCCCGTTTCGCCAATTCAAAGTTTCCTTCCTTTCTGGCAGTACGAACGATGTGCAGTCGCAGATCGGCCACATCGCTCAGCACACCGTTCTCACCGTTGTTACGACGAGCGGTTTGCCGTCCATCCCCGTTCCCTGTATCATTTTCCATTTTCTCAAAGTATTCCGACCACCAGAGAATCCGCGTGAGAATACGCGAGTCCATGCGTTCCAGTTTCTCCGCTTTATACAATTGAAACGCCGCCGCCGTGTTTTCTCTTTGCCCGGATCGCAGCAATTCCTTCAACGCGTTCGCCGAATACCGAATCAGTATCGATTCGTTCAAGTAATCCGACAGCACGTTCCGCAAACCCTCCTCCATAGTTTTGGCTGCCACCCTTCGACACCGCTCCACCTTCTCTTCGAAGCAATCGTGATGGTCGTTTATGCGAATTCGGAGTGCTATGTTTGTCAGCGTGTCGTTACATTCGACTAATGTTTTCGCGCAACTCCAATTGCCCGGTTTCTCCGTTTCGTTCTCCAAAAAGTTCCAATTTGTTAGATCATCGAGAGCTATCGTTTCACCTTCTTCGAACATCTTCAAACACTTTGCTCGTTTACAATCGCTGTTCTCTGCTTGCGCTTGCAGTTGCTTTCCAAGGTTACTGCTTTTTTCTCGAGCGAGTAGACGAGCCTCTTGCAACTTCCATGCTTCCAGTCGAGACCAGTCGCTGACCGCTTCGTAACACTTGGATAATCGATGCATACAGAAACCCAGTAGCTGACTGTCGCCCTCGGGTTTCACGTTCTTTTCTTTCTCGGTAGAGCCAAGTTCTTCGCCTCCACCGCCGATCATGCCTCCACCTCCGCCTCCGTTCGCGCTTCCAATCACGCTAACGCCAAAGCACTCGATGCCGTCGCCGTCTCCGTCAGCTTCTCTTTCTCCTTCTCCTTCGCCATCGCCATTGCCATCAAGGTCACCGTCACCGACAACGTCGCCCTTACCTTCAACATCATCACCGCCTCCATCTTCATCTTCATCTTCATCTTCTTCTTCATCTTCGTCTTTACCTTCACCTTCACCTTCACCTTCACCTTCATTTCCACCTTCAACTTCACCTTCACCTTCACAATCGCTATCGACGTCGACGTCGATATCGACATCGACATCAACATCGACATCGATATCGGCATCGCCATTACCATTATCATCGCCGTCGCAATCGTCGCCGTCATCGCCATCGCGATTACCATTGTCATTGTCATTGACATCGCCATCGGCAATATTGTCGCCGTCGCCTTCGCGACTCTGCCCGTTGTATCCTCCCCGACCATCGTTGTACTCTTGCTCCATCTTGTGTTCGGAATCCTTTCTCCTGGCAGCCATTTGCTCCTCGATAATCAATTTGTATGCTTCGGCAGCAGATTCGTAATGACCCGCAGCCTCTTCCATCGCGGCTTTCAACCACGGAAACTTTCTTTCTTTTTCCTTAGTGTAAACGTAAAGTCCCTGTAACGCTTCCGCCTCGCCCAGCATGACAAATGCTTGTGCCGTGCACAGGGTAGCCCTCTCGAACTCGATACCGTGCGTGTTGTCGCTGTTGCTCAGATCCTCCAGCAACCGTCCACTGTTTCTCAGGGCGCTGCCAGCCAATCCGGAATGCAGCGAAACTACGCACAGTGCCAGACGAATTCGATTCAACCATTCTTTGCAAGTCGATTTGTTCGTATGAAAAAATGTTCGAACTGGTTTCGAGAGTGGTGGCAACGCCATCGCGCATCCCTCTGCCGCGTTATGAATCACTCTCTCGAGGTGCTCGAGAAACTCGATCAAAAGTCGGACCCGACTGTGTTCGCCGAGTAAATCGTCCAAACTTCGTTTTTCCTTTCTCGTTGTCTCGACGTTGTACGATATCTCGCGGGCCAGCGTCTTCAAAGCGCTTTCGATCGACGTGAACGTTTCTTGCGGTTTTCCCAGCGAAGTGCGAAGCTTGTTGTTCACGCAATGCTGAGCCGCTTCAAAACCGGCCCAAAAATATAAAAAGGATCGATTCGCAACCCCTAACCGGTACATCTTCCTCGTAGGTTCACTCTCGGATCTAAGAAAAAAACACAAGTAAGTCGTCACGCGACCGACTCAAAACACCGAGAACAGGATAGTTCTACATCTACATTATACTTGCCACCATCGGTTCTCTATTACTTATTGTGTCGATATCGTACTCACATGATCGGCCAGCATAGGGTGAATAATTCCGTTAGCCCGGATGTGTCTAGGCATTGTTCTTGCAATAAAAAAGCCATGTAGGTCTTAAAATGCTGTGCTTGCATTTCTCCGTTACTATTTCCACGCATATGCAATCTCTTTGCAAGAATCAACGATTCCATCGAATAATCCTTAATCCCTTGATGCTTCTGCGAACATACGCATAGCGTATTACTTACTCTTATCCTTATCCTTATTTTTATTCTTAACTCACCTTCGTCTCCGATAGTAAACATTCTGTGTTCAGCTTCGGTACCACTATATTTAGAGGCACGCGTGTCAACAAGGAACCATACTTGTCTCGTAGGATCTGCTCTCGCGATGCCAAGTGTAACGTAGCCAAGTCCACTATAGACGAATAAACGTCCTCTCCCCATGTTACGTTCTTCTTTGCGCTCACCATCATTTCGAAGAGTTCGCAAACAGCAATGGAGATGTCGGAATCGGTACTAGCTCCGCAAGCAATAAGGCTCTCCAAAACGCGTTCGTACTCGGTCGTTTTACTTAATATACCGATATAATTTTCCGACTGCAAACAAATTTCTTGCATCCATGTCGACAATAGCAGCAACGTTTGCTCCGGGGTATGCTGATTGAAACTTTTAGCAATCAAGTGTAAAATTATAGACAGATGACCGCTAGTCGGAGACGTAGTCGGTACATCCAATGCACCTGGAAACATGTCTATCGGACGACACGCGGTTGTTCCCGTTATTAAACTGGAACTCGGTACAAAATGATTGTATCTAGAACAGACGAATACCATTGAGTGTCGGTCAAAATGACATCGACGATCGTACACGATCGATGCCGTGGTCTTACCTGGAACAGTGAGCGTACAGCAAATACAATATACTGTATTGCAAGAACGGACTGGTAATCGACAAGCTGCTGTCGTAAGGTCTCAACTTGACAGCCAATAGCTCCAGAATGCTTGGTTTCAACGCCCACATACCGATAATGGAGTTACTCGCGTTCGCTGAAAAAGTCCGAAAATGGCACGATTACATTTGACCAAGTCAGCCTAGCCTAGCCTAGCCTAACCGACAGTATGACGATCGCTATAGTCACGTATCGCTTTACCTATATCGGATAAAGCCCGTAATAAGAATGTAATCACAATCTCTGCGTCTTTCTTCTTGTAATTGATCCCGTCGAGCAGCGGATTGTCGGGCACCAAATTTTCGATGTCGGTCAACACAAGCCTGTATGCGACCTCCAAGTCGGACAATATGTAACGATACGATTCCTGCAGCAATGGAATATTTTTCAAACTGAGCAAGCTATGGTAAACACGGAGACTAGCATTCTGTATAGCAATAGAATCGCGGAATCTTAATTTGAGTAACGCCGAGTCCTTTCCGAGCAACTTGTGCACCAGTTCCAATGGTAAATTCGCAGAGACTTCCTTGATTATTTTCGAAACGGTGTTCAACATCGATATTATCGTGTCGTCCCAGAACATGTGGATTCTTTTTAGCTGAAGATCGATAAACTTGTAGAGCAACTCGTGGTTTTTTGTTGTACGACTCTGAAGGTGGCCCAACAACAGAAAAGCGCACTCGTTCGCAGTTACAATCAACTCTTCCTTCTCCTCGGTCAAATCCAGACTGTCCTTCCGTTTTGTTTCTCTCGACTGCAACCACCGTATAAAATTCAACAGCGGCTCCTGCTTCTCTTTCGACCACGGTTCTCTCTCGATGCTCAGCTTCAAGTTTTTCATCTCATTCTTGTCGAGTTTCAACGATCTCAGCATCTCGAGCACGTTCTCCTCGGCCGACTCTGATTTATTGAAATTTCTACGAGGCGGCGATGGAACGGTGACGCCTACGGCTTTCATGCGTTTCATCAACTCGTCGGCGTTCTCGACCGTCAGAGTGCAACTCGAGACCGAGGTTTCGCTGTCGTCGTTCAGTTCGATAGCTTTCACTACTGTTTTTAGCATTTTCGACAAACAGTCGGTCAAAAACGACCATTGCACATTCGGTGTCAAGTTCGGATTCAAATGCTCGGATATGCTTTTTGTAACCGTATTGAACACAGAGATCAACGACGTGATACGAAGGATGCATTCCCGTGGTGTCGGGGATGTTTCGTCGCCGGGTGAATTTCTGCCGGGTTCTGGTAAAGTCAACTCCTCGTCGTAACTCTCCATATCCTCTAGAAATTGTCCCAACAACGTCAAGGTGAACTGCAAATCGGCTATCCAAAAAGTTCGCAGTCTCTGCAAGCTACGGCTGGCGTAACTCGCAATCGCCTTCTGCTGAGTCGAATCTATGTGCCAACCGACCAGTATGTCGACGGTATCACGAAAATGATTTGAGAACGTTTCAGGATACGATTCCATGATCAACAGTATCGCGTCTACCGTTGCCACCAACAAATCCGATCGATCGACGTTCTCCAATGTTGACTGTAACTGCGACATCATCAGCTGAAAACAATAAACATGATAGAACAAGACAGATCTGTATGGCGTCAATCGTGAAATGACAATATAAACCAAATGGCAATACCACTGAAAATTCCTTTAATCTCGGTGCCTCTGCATCCATCTTGAACACTTCGACGAATGATTTAATCAAGAGGTATTTGATATCCTCCTTCCGCTCCAGCGAGTACTTGCTAAAGACCCAATCCATATATCTAAAAATACGAAACGAATATAAATTATCATAATCTGTAAACAACGATACCGATTAATGGAAACGATCGACAAAATTTCTACTTCTAAATCTACTCCTTTACCGTTTGAAATCTTGTTCGGCTGCATATCCAACACGACCTAGACACTTTGCGATTTGCTGCTTCGCTTCGAGTCCAGGCCCTGTGTGCAACATATCCAATAGACTTTCGCAGGTCACTTCCAAATTTCGACGTATGTATCTTTGATTTTCAGCCGCTATTATACCTTCCTGTGCTTGCTTGCACAGCAGGATAAAATGATCATAATCCTCTTCTCTGCACAATCTCCTCAAGAGTTTTGAAATTCTAGAGTCTTCTGCAACAGAACCGAAACAGCTGCATTACGTTGAAACTATGCACGAACATTAGTTTCAGTGTAGACACTGAACAATTTTTTAGTACTAACCGTTTGTTCTTTTGTCATCATAATACTTTCCCTGCGAATTTTCCTGATTCTTCAACGATTCTTGAAATTTGGGTCTAGATGTAGAGTAATAATTGGTTTCCAAATTCGAGTCTCTCTCAACAGGCGTCTTCTTGAAAGCTCTACCCCGTAACGCGCCTCTGGCACGGTCTCCGGAACTGCCACCACGAGCCATTCGAAACTCATTGCGTGGAACACCGCTGATTCTACGATAATTCAATGAACCGATTATACAGGAAAAACATAGAACCCTTACAGATCTGGTACAGTAAATATTTCACCTGGGTTTGAACCTGGAGAAGCTATGATCGGACGAGTAATGGTTCGAATTCCTTTGACAAATGACCAGTGGTCCACGCGGAGCATTAAAATCATTTGTATTGTAACCACTCAGCGCATTAACGTCTCCTTTATCTAACTCCGTAGCTCGATTATTACCGACAGATTCTTCCTGTATCTCCAAACACTTGGATCCTCGTAGCTTTGTGCTAATATTAGAGTTCCCACAGCTATTCATTACATTACTGTGCAGACGATCTGCATAACCTACACTTTGCATGTACAAAATGTTCTAAACATGTATCATAACCATTATCTAGAATAATGAGCCAACAAAGAGAGTAAAAGCATACGTGTTATACGAAGCGACAGTGCTTGGTATGGAAGCTGAAACGAATCTTGACGGCGACTAAGATCGTGTTCGTCGCAAACGCAGTATCGACGGACCGAAAAAAAAGCACCGAATGATCAGAAAGCAAACGAAGAGAATAGATAGTAGGTATTAGATACAAAACCACGACGAACTTGTTGAAAAAACGAAAGGGCAATTTTCGAAATTGCTACTTTCAATTTCAAAAGGATTGCTTACGCTCAAGCAACATTTTCAGATACGCGCGGAACATTCTTCGATTTCAATTCGAAAATATTTTCCATTGTCGTTCGAAGAAAGTTTTCAAAGGGTAATGAAAAACGTCAAACTCGTTGGTGATTCTGCCCGTATTTAAAATCTAAAGTACAATCGTATCGACAACGCAAACGAATCTACGTTAGAAAATTTCCTAGTCGCTGGATATCAAAATACGCTACAACCTTATTCGCGTACGACTTCGTTCGAGAACGATTCTCGACAAGTACTCGAAAATTGTATGCGCGCTCGTTCAAAAGTGAAACTCCTGGTCAAAATGTACAAGAACCAACCGCATGAAGAAGAAACGGATCATACATCGTTTACGAGTGGTAGCCTCCAAGCTATACGTTGACGTGCTCTCGGTAATTTTTTCGTCGGCGAGCAACTCTCTCGTCGTTATACCTTGTCACTTTTTAAATTCGTTCTTTGAAATTCATTGAAAGCTGTACAATCAAAGAAAAAACAGATAGAAAAAGAGAAAAACGGAAAAAAGAAAAGTAGATCAATTAATAGACACACCACATGCCTTCCAAGCATTAACGAATCGTCGTACGTATAACGAGGACGACCCACACTATGTATATAGGTATTTACCTCTTTCGTATACAACGCACGCACGCAGCATACACGCGCGCGCACACACAACACACACACACACACTTGCACTTAGAAAAACAATTATGTCTTTACGACAAATACGATCATTTCGTACCTGCTCAAACTAACTAGGAACTTTATCTACAGGTGGCTACGTTACAAGTGTGATATGTAATTACATTATACCCGTTGAACTTATAAGCATCCCAATAAAATCAAGTGTATGCAACGCGAAACGATAAAGCAACAATTCTTGAACCAATGAAAACTATCCTTTGAAAAATATTCTGATCGATTCTGAAATCCGATTGGACCGGATCGAGTAGGATTTAGAATGGTTCGTCATTTGTGATACCGCCAAGAGTATAAATATATAATTTCTCTCTATATATATATACATATATATGAGAGAGAGAGAGAAATTAAGAATTTTGCGTGTAAACCGGGCATATAACCACACACGCAGAGTTGTAATCGCTCAAACAGCGCTTCTCTGTGTGCAAGTATGTGTGTAGATACATTTATGTTTTAATCCCGTTTAGTTAGTTCCCGATATAGGTACTTATATAGTAGTAGTGTAGAGCGATTTGATAATCGATTAGTAATCGAAAATAATTGATCAATTATCTTTTAATTTTAGACGATTATTTTAGACGATAATTTTAGACGGTTGTAATGTTTAACTTACGTTTTCCATTATTTTCAAATACAGTGATATAAATACTTGTACTTGTAGCAATTGTTATAATTATTATCGCCTCTTTGAAATTCTATGTTGTACGAGTGTAAATGTTATAGATAGAGAAGCGCCGTAGATGTGCAATAGTGGCGCCACTTCTGGCAAAATCTCTAAACATGTTACCAATTAATTCTACAATCTACCACTAAATAACGGTAGCAGTATCATTGTGGATCGGTTGATTCGAACTAAAAATAATTCTTCTATGCTTTCCCATAAAAACTTAACGATTTCCGAGGGCTCGAGTTAAATAAAGGGTTGGAAGAATGTACATTATATTTTATTTTAATTATACGAATAAAATAAACTCAATGAAAATAATAAGCAGACAACATAATAAAGAACATAATAAATGTTTAGTATGGTACATTTTTATTCGGACACTTTGAAAATTGTTCTAACCTCAGTATTTATCCACAGTGGTATTGATAATAATGACTATTAGAATGAAAATTATCAACGACAGATGTTACATTCGGACTATGGTGTGTTAAATGTAATTAATGATCATCCTTCTCTTCCATCTCTTCGGCCTGCAAGATTGATTTATCATGGGGCCACGGGGTGGGATTATCAACATTTATAGCCAATTCCGGATGTATAATAGCTAAATCTTCCATTGTCATCTCTTCAAATGGTAATAAACCTTGAATTTTAGTGATCTGGTTTGTCAATTCTCTAATCATCTCATCTGCCTCTAACCTAAACTTTGCCATTGCTTCTTCCTGCAACATTGTAGGTACAACATTATTAATCGTGGGTTACTTTAACATTGAAAATATATATGTTTTACCTCCTTCTTTTCTTGTGCTTCGATCTCTGCTGTATACTTGTCGACTGGATAAGGTACTTTAAATGCTTCGAATTCTTTCTGAAACTTATCTACCAATCCTGGAGTCTTAATATTTTTCCTATAGTAAGCCCAATCGAGTTTCGGCGGTGATTCTGGATTAGCAGTCATGCTGTAAAACATACGAAGTATTTTCTTGATCGATGATTATTTGAAAAACTTTCTAACAATGTATCCAAGAATGTATCCAATGTATACAAGACGTTATAACGTAACATGTCTAACATGTGCGACAAGGTTATGTCATCTCAATAATAACCACTTAATTTCAAGATGATTATTTAAACCAAAATGAACGAAAGCTTCTTTGGTCTATGTAGGGGACAATATAAAATAGTCAAAATACGTGCGCCTTGAAACAATTATTATGTGTAGTATTTCAAAGACATTATGTAACAAATTGGTTCGAACGATTTTGACTGACCGCCGTAAGATTTGATCCGATGCAGCTTTAAATGCAGTCAGCTCATTCCTTTGAGATTCCGCAACTCGCGTGGTAATAGCTGCCCAGTCTATCGCCTTGATCGCTCTTCGTGACATCTTTCGTCTTCGTGACAATGATCGTTCTCACGACTAATGCAACAACAGTCTCGACGTCTCGACTAGCGGACTGACTAGCATTACCTTACGGCTTACGCCTTACGCCGTGAGGATCGAGGGGGAAAACAGTGGGGGGGGGGGAATGCTATAGTCAGAATCCAGTAACGTCACAAGCTTATAGCGTAGTAGGTAGTCTATCCCAGAAAGATCCCAGACTCGAACTTATTTCCTTCGTCTGTGATTCCAGATCGAGGCGTTTCTTGAGGGTGGTGTGGTGAAAGTTTTGGGTAGTGGGGATGGGACCTGGACGTCGCGATTCGTGCTAGTTACCCCCACTATTGGTACGTCAGTGGGACGATCTTCGGAACGTGACGTCATGTAATCCTAGAAGGGATTTTTGCTGGTTTCGACCACCCTTGACTCCAATGCTATTATGAAAAACGAGTTATACTACATGTATTTACTGTATGTATCGTCCGCCCGTCAGATGATGGATATATATATATATATATATATATATATATATATATACGTTTTCACTCTACCAAAAGACAATACTTCGACCAATAGCGACCTCTATCGGCTATTGACTATTGTTGCTATTGGTCGAAGCATTATCTTTTGTTCGAGTGAAAACGTAAACACTTTACGTAGCCATAGCCATCATCTGGCGGGCGGACGGTACTTACATAAATAAGTAATAAGTATTAACTGTCCATGTCCATGTCCATGTACTTACGTCTGTATACTTGGTGCCATGTAAGAAGGAACCTATTTCGCGCATGCTTTGTGGGTTAGCCTTGTTGTAAAGTCTCAGCTCCCCCACTCGATCACCCACTACGTCATGAATATTCATATCTCATTCATGTCTCATCTTAACCATTGAAACCATATCTGTCTCAACGCTACTAACACATGGTATTATCACAACTAGCGTTTCGACGCAGGAGAAATTTGCGGTCGTAGGAGCGCGAGTAGGAGATTAGCCAATAAACGAGCCCTGTTAGTATCATATGCGCAGTAAAGTCTTAAATTCATCCTTCGCTAGGTTCCTTCTTACGTGGCACGAAGTATAGATAAATACGTATACAGTACGCTTCGAAGCTCTCACGTTGCTTCGCTGGTATCGTTGTCGACTTGACCACCTCGATTACTATCGAGATGCTATATCTGTCATCAATCGATTACATATATCCAATGAGAAGTCTCGATTTGAATCGAGTTATATAGTTGATTTGTATCGCCAATAACATCGTTCTATGTATTAGAATTAACTCGAATTGAGGAGAAAAAGACTCTGTGCCCTGTGCATAACAATATGCTTTTAGATCCGCGAATCAAATCTGGTACGTTATTGAGAAGCCCGAGTCTTTGACTTTTGCCTAAGGTATCTTAGGTCCGTGTCTTTGGCCGATAACAAAAATAGATCTTCTCACCTCATCATTGATTCGTTGTTGATCCTTTTCTGCTGTTAGGGCCTGTTAGTCATTGGTGACGGAAACGTAATGATACAGAAATATGAGGAACTGTATACTTACATAGGTATTTACATACTTATATGTATAGATACACAAATACTAGATAAGTAGGTATACAGGAAATTGTTTTTGGGCAAAAGTTGGTTCACTATATACACACAAAGTGTAAGCTGGTGCGTTGTCGTGCAATAGGAACCACTTTGACTCCGTCGTGACGTGACGAGGTTAAGCATTTGCTTTGAGTAACACGTACATTAGGTGTATATAGATGAAACAAGATGCTATCATACAAATAATTATAGTAAACCACTAAGATGTGAACGTAGCTGTTTTACGTGTTACCAACTTAAAAGCTCGATCAGTGTTTCCAGAAAAAAATTATTGCGGGAACTTTCCGGACAAACCCGGTACGAGTGGTGAGATATCGGCTAACTTTTCTCGCGCATGTGCGCCCAAAACAGTAACGTATCTATATTATGAGGAAAAGGTAGTGGGGTAGTGATATTGGCGGGAAAATACCGGAATAATCTCTTCCGAACCGAGACGAGTGTCTTACGAGTTTATGATAAGTTATTGTTAATATTGGATATTATTCCGAAAGGCACCGGTGGCCGATCGAGATGAAACTTGGTGGGTATGTAAAACTCAACATTCTGAACAACTTTTTCCTATACATATAACTGCCGCTCAGCCATAGTTTCGGAGATATTCGCGAAAAACTGCAGCTACTGCTACATTAAATTTTGCCTATACGTGCACGTCCATACACGTTCGAGGCGTGCGTGTGTCAGCATGGTGCGACCGCTCATCCACTGTTTCTACAGATCACAGTCGACTCTTTATAGCTGTGTACAGATCAGTACGGATATATGACGACGATCGTCAAACGATCTATATACCGTGTGAACTTTTTACAAGATAATTGTACAAAAAAGGGTACACCTCATCAGTTTTGATGACCTTGATGTTGTCAAGTATAATTCAAGGTGGTTGGGATTAGGTTCGTGAGGGGGTGGAGAGGGCCGGCCGTTTGACCGACTACACTTACATTGTTAAGTATACTGAAGTATACGGTCTGGAATAGCTAAAAGTTCCTTAAGTATTTTTATATACAAAAATCCATGTAAAATGTGAAACACTATCAGCGTAGTCGCTCTCCACCCCCTCACCGACCTAATCCCAACTAACTTGAATTACACCTTCTCTTTGAGATCTTGTATGTGATTCTGCATGTTCGTTATTAACAAAGTAACTTATATATGTTAATCATACTTTGTATTACGCGGAAGTGTATGCAGAATCCATTCTAGTAGCAGCATCAGTTTTTTGAGAATATCTCAGAAACTAAAGCTGAGCGGCGGCAACATATACAGGAAAAAGTTGTTCGGAATAATGACAACCTTGACAACATATTTCAAGGTCATCAAAATTGATGAGGTGTACCCTTTCCTGTATAATTATCTTGTAAAAAGTTCACACGGTATATAGATCGTTTGACGATCGTCGTGATACATATATCTGTATACAGGTAGAGTCGGCTATGATCTGTAGAAACAGTGATGTGGACGTGCACGTATAGGCAAAATTCAATGTAGTAGTAGCTGCAGTTTTTCGTGAATATCTCCGAAACTATGGCTGAGCGGCGGTTACATGTACAGGAAAAAGTTGTTCAGAATGTTGAGTTTTACATACCCACCAAGTTTCATCTCGATCGGCCACCGGTGCCTTTCGGAAGTACAGCCTTAATATTTTATTATACAATGACAGCTAATATTGGAGAAGGAGCTACAAAGAGGCGTGGAGTTCGCTATTTTTTCAAAATCAAATCATAACAATATTTTAAAAATTTTGCAGGGTGATCAAGGTACCCTATTTTATCCAGAATTTTACTTTACTGAGGCTAAAATCGCCGCGCATGCGCGAGAAAAGTTGGCCGATATCTCACCACTGCTCGGTATGTATGTATATATAGTAGAAGTACGCATCTATGTATACATATGTATGTGGATATCTACATACATATTAAACGATATGTAGGTGGATATGTACTTACTTACATACCTAGCGATGAAGCGTAGACAGCAGGATCGATAAAAGAGGATGATCGCGGCCAAGGGGTGCGTGGGGGTATTGAAAAGGAAAGGAGAATAAAGAAACGAACAAGTAAAAGAAGGGAAGTAGATGACGTGCGTGGTTGCGAGTGGGTGGGAGTGGTTGCGAAGTTGTTCGGGTACGGTTACGGGTACGGGTACGGGTACGGATACGGGTACGGGGTGGTGAGTGGCAAGTGCCAAGGGTGGGTGGAACGGGTGCGGAGTGGGCGGTGGTGGTTAGGTGGTGAGCATAAAGAGGATAGGATAATACCGGTGTGCGACCTCCGTGGTGCCTTCAAGTTCGCCGCTTTAATACCGGCAGATCTATAATGTAGTGATGCCGAAGAAAAATACGAGGTATGCAAGAGAGTTGGGGTTAACGAGAAGTTCTCATTATCGAACCAATAATTCTGGCGTCGTGCCGGAACAGGAAACGAAACATTTTCGCAGCGTTCGTATCGGTCTTACCAATGGCAAACGTTGGCTGTCTCTTAAAAAACGCCTGGGTCTGTCAACAGATGAAGATGTTGCTGTTTATTTGCTCGATCTGGCAGAGTCTACCTCCAGGTAGGTGTTGAACAGACTACCTCTCTAACTTTGACATGTCCATCTATTATATTTTTCATCGGTTAATTAGTTATTTATTCAGTCATTTATTTTTCTCGTATATTTGTGATCGAACGACGTTCGATTTGGTTCTTGTCACAAAAACTATTTCAACTAATACATGAACGTTTCTTGTCATTCGTTGACGGGACTTCCCCTCTTCTATGGCAATCAGCACCTTAGTTGAATCGCCATCTTGCGGACTTTGCGTTCGATATAAAAACAATCGATAATTTTTTACTTGTCGAATTACATATATGTGTATGCAGCAATTAATAACAGCTATCGTTAATTCGATCAGATTTCCTTTTCTCACGTTTTGCGAGAGAGAATCAAAATAATGTTGGAATGTATCTGAGTAAACATTTTCTTTTTACATCAGTTTAACGTTTGATTTGTTGCTTGCTTATCATTTCAATTTTATTATTTATTTATTTCCCTTCTGTGCCATCCACCATATAAAAGTTATTGTTTCTATGACCAGTAGACACGGCAGCAAATGGAATGGAGAAGAAGAGAGAGAGACTAATGCAATTAAGAAAAACAAAACGCAAATGGCCTCGACTGATTTATCGATAGAAGATTCAGGAGAATTTGTCCGACGGAGCTTGAGAAAACAAAGCAACATTGTCATTGCTGAACATGAAACTTCTGTGGTCGCGGAACCAACCAGATTATCCAAAGAGATGGAATTACATGCTAGATGTAGTTCAAGATCCAAACACCGCAAGAATAAAGTTAAACATCGTAAAGATAAACGTAAAAAGAAACGTCATTTGAAAACAGTTAACACTGTTATACCTGTAGAGCCTGCAGAACCCCTGCCAATGGACACTATATCAGGGGACGAGGAACAACTTCCTGAAAAGGAAGATAATACTAGACTACCACAGAAACACAAAGACATGTCAAACGCAGAAAATAGTATTTGCATTTCCGCTAGGGGAGATGAAACTGTTGTATCAAAGACTGAACATGTAGGTAGCATAGAATATATAGATAACATTAGCACGAACAAAAATATACTTTATTCCAATGTCAGAGATGTCGATGCGAAGAATATTGGTTCTATTAATGAGACAAATGAAACATCAAATTCGAATAGTTCAACGATATTGCCTGCTGTTAAAAGTAATTTCACTGAATCTGCAACATTCGTGGACAGAGTTCTAGACACGTTGGATGCAAGTTCCGATATAGCACTTGAAAAGATAGAAAGAGACAAAAATGTTCCAGATATTAATACTTTTGATTGCATAAGTGATGGCGAGAATGAAATACAGGGCAATGCGGCTGCTGACATGGTTGCGTCAAATGTAAATATTACAGAGACGGACGAAACAGACATTCGCAAATTGAAAAAAAGACGAAAGCGATTGAAATACGATACCTACGAGGAAGAAGATGAAAATACTAAGGGAGATTCATCGGAAGATTTTGTAGAGGACTCTGTGCAGAAGCACAAACGGAAAAGGCACAAACATACCAGCGAGCATCGGAATCGCAAATATCACGATGTTCGGAAAGCACCGCAAGATGGAATAATCGTGCAAGATAACAAAGACACTCGTCCGGTCATGGACGATGATGCACCGTCGGTCATTGCAATGTCGAAACCGCAAAGCGAGGCAAACTTGGATCATTTAATGTCAGAGCCACAGAGATTAGCTATCAAGATAAAACTTTGTCAGGAATGCAATAATCGTCACTTGCAAGACGCTTGTCCATTGACAACGCCGCAGTACACGATTTCAGATTCAATATCGCTCGACGATTGGTTAAACAAGCATAGAGAAAACGCGGAAATATTGAAAGCTATGAAGTGTGACGATCCTATGTCCGATGGATATGGGCAAACGGCGGATGATAATATCGAATCGGACGAGGATTCATCCTCGACAGATCATTGTAAAACAAAAGTGAAAACTCAGAAGGAGGAGAAACGATTGATCGTAGACAACGATCGACCATTGTATGCCAGAGACTCGTTGCCCGATTGTTTTGAATTAAGGATTGCCAATTCGGACCACGGACTCGGAATATATGCGAAAAGTTCTGTCCCAATGCACGTGAAACTGGGTCCCCTCGTAGGAAGGCCAGTCAGAGAAATGGACATCCCCGACGATTTTTCTATGCGGCATATCTGGGAGGTAAAGTCGATGCGATGTTCGTTGTCGTCGTTATTGTTACCGTTACTGTTATTACCGTTGTTACCATTGTTACCATTGTCACTATAGTCATTATCCATTACCAATGGTCACTGTTCTAAGTAACTTTTAATCACGCTGTTGGAATGGATATACATATCGTGGTGAGTTGACAAGATGAGCCCTGGACGGCACAGGAGCAAAAGGGGTCCTCGCTCTCATCGAAGGCTTTGACGTCACACACTTTATCCAATAGTTCGGCTAGAACCGAAAATGTGTATGGAATGACCCAATCGGACGGCTTACAGCTGAATTCCTGCAGCATTCCTGCCAGGGATCTTCTTGTTATCTCACCACAATACATATGTATATGTATACCTCTTCGATAAAACGATCTTGTTTTTCGTTTTTGTTTTTCTTTAGATAGATAACAATGGTAAAACTTGCTACATTAGTACTACCAATCCACTACGAAGTAATTGGATCCGTTACATTAGACCAGCGGAAACAAAGGAAGAAAGGAGCGTGGCCGTGATTACAAAGCGAGGAGAATTGCACCTGGTTACTACCCAAAATATTGTATCAGGAATGGAGCTAACATATTGGGCGGATTCACAATCTTCAGCTTGGACAAGAAAAAATAAAGTAGACAAAACGAGTATGGTATCATCTTTGTCAATATCAGCATCGATGGTGAATGTTGCGACGAAAACAATCAAACGTTCGAGTATGAATTAAATGAAACGCTTATTCTTTCTCCTGTGTTTAGATTGCGGAGGTTGTAACTTGAATTTCACCCATCCGATATATTATCGTTTGCATTGTTGTATCTTCCATGATACAAACTACAGTTTGACGATAAGAAAATATCATTGCAAGGTGGGTGCGAACGAACGAATCTGATTGGCATCTGGCTAGCAGCAGGCTAACAACGATCCATGTAATTGAATTCGTAGTTTTCTAAACAAAATCTACGGTTTTGCTTCTCCAGGTATGCGGAGCTGCTGTTTTAGGTAAAGACAACATCATGAAACACGCGGCAGAACTGCACGCGGGTCGAGGAGCATATCAATGTCAGTACTGTAAAAAGTTCTTCTTACGTTTGAATTACCTTGAGATGCATCGAACGTACGGATGCTCGCAAAATCCTCAACGTTCGAGGCCGTTGTGCGATTTTTGTGGACGTAAATTTTGTCAGCCGCAAAAGCTTAAAGTACACATCAAGCGAATGCATAGTGGTAAGCTTAAAAATGTTATGTTGGTCATGTCGGGAGATCCGATATCGACAGTTTCATCAAGTTTTTGACTTTTGTTTAGACATGTCCGAGGTCCTCCGCGAGTTTCAGTGTAAACTTTGTTTAAAACTCTTGGGATCTCGTGCCGCTCTTCAGCGTCATATGAAAGAAGTCCATCACAAGGACGTGATTGGTGCTGCGACTTGCGATAGGTGCGGGAAAATGTTTCAAAACAAGAGTAACTTGAAGATACACATGTTAACGCACAGCGGCGTAAAACCATTCAAGTAAGTTTCGTAGTGAACACTTTGAACGCTCGCGTACGCGTCTCTGTTCGTAATAATGCGTTTGTGTTTTAGGTGTAAAGAAAACGGCTGCAAAGCCGCTTTTACTACGAAACAGTGCTTACAATTTCATTACAAGAAAGTACACGGTCTCACAGAGGAGATGATGCCAAAGATCGAACGATCCGTCGCGTATACTTTCGACGCGTACAGCGGTGGGCTCGTGGAAGACGTTGGCCGCGGCAAGACTCCTCGACCCAGCAGAAAAGTCCAGGTTTGTTCGAACCACGAAATCGACTGTAACGCTTATTAAATGAATACTAACTACATATGTATATGTATGCATGTATGTATACACGGATTATACCGACTGATTGGCGTTGTAACGGTTTACAGCAGGACAACAACAATAGTCTGATGTCGTTGGAGAAGGAAATGTTCGAAGACAATTTGAAGGTTGAAACATCAAGTAATTCTACGCACTCGAACATAATCGAGTTTGGAACGAATCATCTTGCAGGCAACTACAAAGTGGAACATAATTCGCGAGTTTTAATATCGCCACCGTCGTCGTCGTCACCGTCGCCGTCACCGTTGGCGTCGCAGCTGCAATCACAGCCCCCGCCGCCGCCGCCGCCACCACCGCCACCACCACCGCAACCATCGCCGCCGCAACTATCACCGCCGCAACTATCACCGCCGCAACTATCACCGCCGCAACCACCACCGCCCCAAGCACCACCGCCACAATCACTACCACCGCCATTAATGGTAACGGCCCTAGAATCGACGATGGAAAATGTTCGTATAGAGTGTACAGATGTGTACGGTGTTTCGCGACTACAGAGCAAGGGCAGTAAAAAGTGGCTAGGCGAATTCAATCCTTCGAATACGTTGAACATAAACCCGACGGCGATTCCGCGTTTCTCGACATCGGGCGTCGTTGTCGGAAACGCTTACGAGTTCGAGGATGTCAGAAAGGAAATTGACGAGAAAAGTGGGAGAATCCAGAATGTTATGGAGAACAATAAGCTGGGGCTGAACGTCGTTTATAGAAGAACCGAAAGCGCGAATGCCAGTTTGCTGGTCGAAGCTGCCCTTGACGCTGCTGAAAGGGATATAGGAGCCGTATCTAGTCCAATATTAGAAGACAACGATCGCGATACCAATCTTTATTCGATCTCCAGTCAGCTGCAGTCTCCCTTACCTCAAAGATCACCGAGTCATTTGGATTCTTATATTCAGCAACAGGAGGAACTGATATCTCCTGCACCTACACCGGACAGTCGGAATACCCCACCTACTCATTTGCACGTCGACTATCAGCTCCATCGATCGATCGATTACATTGGAACACCGAGAGCCCACAACATTGATCAGTACTTGCATCACGAGGATATGCCGCGCGTTTCTTCCCCGAACAATTATATCCATATTCAGCAGGATAATTTAGTATCACCGTCGGCAACGCCGAATTCACGATATCCAGATGTCCATCATCATCATCATCACCACCACCACCACCATCATCATCCAGTATCCACCGACAATTTGTCTAGCGACGAGGGTGACTCTGTGGTGCAAAACCTCAGCCTCCCCGTCAAAGAGAAAACGATGCAACTGGATCTGTCGACATCCTACAAATACGATGCCATCGACGAGACCTTTCCTAGGGAAAGATCGAGTTTCGAGCCTCTTGTTCTGAATGGCGGTGAACTTCAAGGTTTGGACATGACTTCGAGGGGGTTTCATCACGGTTTTAGCGTACAGATACAAAACACAGCACGTTATCATCATCATCATTTGTACGAAATTACGGAAAGACAAACCGTCGATCTCAGCAGAACAGGAACATATTCGATTTCACCGCCGCCTCTCTCTTCCTCTTCTCAATCGGCCGTCGCAGCGTCTGTAACGGTAGCCGGCCCACCGCCTCCCTCACCTTCCGGTTCCTCGGCCGGCATGGTTCCTCCGCCGCTGTCGCAATCGGAACTGTCGTCTCAACCACCGCCACCGACTTCTTTAACACCGGTATCGGTATCGGTATCGATATCGGAATCGGTATCGGTATCATCGGCGTCGACATCGGCATCTTCATCGTTAGCTTTGGCATCCGTATCGGTTTCCACAGCACCACATTCGCCTCCAGTTCCACCGTCACCGCCACCACCACCGCCGCCGCCTCTGTCTCAGCCTCAGTCTCAGCCTCAATCTCAGCATCAGCCGCCGCCGCCACCACCACCGCCGTATCCTCATAACGATATATTGAGAGTGGTAAGTTTAGATCTTACTCCTGGCGGCAGGCACACCGTCGATCTCGCCTTGTCGAGAGCTCATCATCTGCACGGATCCGGAGCTCGCGTTATTACGAGTCCTCAATCGACCGGCTCCGGTAGTCAGCATGTTCTAACTGACCCAGTGGATGGTCGAATGTTGTCTTCCCCACCACCACCGTCACCTTTATCGGGATATAATCCGGGTTATCCTGTGAGCCCAACACCGTATCATCCACCTAGGCCAGCGTACCATCATTACTCTGGCTATTATTGATCGATAATCGATTGCTTCGTGTTCGCTCAAGGTTAGACCTTGGGTTAGATTGATATTATTATATTATAGTTTTTCCAGTATTCTCTCATCAAAGGTAGACATATATTTTCGAACCTTGCCGAACGAACGTTTGCTGCCCGAACAATCGATACGATTATAAGATGGGAATCAAAATGCTGTCGTTTCGCAATGTTATACTATATACATCGTTCTCAGTGATTTACATTTCCGATTATTTACACTTTCTACCGAATTCGGAATAGAACGTTTACTTTACTTTACTTTAGTTTACTTTGCTTTAATTTACTTTAGTCTACTTTAGCTTAGCTTAGCTTAGCTTAGCTTAGCGTAGTCCATCTCACTAACAACAAGTCAACATTTTATTACTATAATGGTATATGTATCGATAATAGGCTTTAGTTGGACGCGTTAGGACAAAGATGATAGCAACAGATCACGGAATATTGGGATTCGATTGGATTTTCAGTCTTGGATACATTTAGAATCTCAGACACCGAAAAATTCGTATTAGACGCGTCAATGATGAAAATTGATCAAAGTTTCCTTACCTTTCGAACGAAAGTACAAGTTTGGATTAGAGAGGCGCACAAATATGTAAAAAAACATCGGTTTCGTAGGGCCGTCGAATTAACGAGATGTTTTAAAAATTTTGTACGATCAAGTAGTCGACTGATAGAACGCGATCGTTATAAAAGTATATAGCAAGATGTCACGTGTATTTATTATTTTTCAAATGGACATTATTTTTTTAAGATACGTGATAAATTAAGAACAAAATTGTAGGGAAGGAACGTTCTTCGTTCCAAAAGCAAAAGTACGACTCACGGATCAAAGAAATTACGTACTATTTCCGAGTATCTAGCCTTTAAATCGGATATTTGTATTAACACAGACTTTTCCTGAACAGTGCAAAATTCGTCGTGATGATTATACATTTTTCTAAAGGGCAGTAGGTTCTTCCGCAGCGGTCGATGCGAGATTTGCGAGACGATAGTGCGAAACATTTACTACGCAGAGAACGTTTACACATTTCCTACTTAGCCGCATGTTCGATTTTAATTTATCGCTGTGTTATACGTATATACAAATGTATGTATAAGTATGTGTACATATATTTTCGTTTATTACCGCCCGTTTTAGGATTATCGTTCATTATATCGCCGTCGTGCAACATAATATCGTTGTTTCAACTCGACTCCATGCGATGCGATGCTACCTATCGATTCGATTCGATTCGAAAGAATTTTCTGTTGTGTCATTTATTTCCCGAGAAAATCGCAAGTGGTCGTTTCACACACACAATCAATCGAGGCAGTCTAGAATTCGCTGAATAATCTGAGCGAGTTGCCTAATTATAGCTATAAGTATGTCTATTATACATAGCGACAAAAAATTTTAAGCGTTCATTTTTATTCTAGTCATAGTACGCATCTGTATAAGGATCAATATTATTATCTATGGTTACGTGAATTGTATCACGGAGATTGCAAATGAGCTACGCGTTTTGTACTCCACGTGCAAAACAGTAAATTGATTTATGATACTTTTTCATGTTTAAACTGTAGATGCGAACATTGAACACGTATGACGTATGTAATTGTATTGTATGTACATTGAGTTTTCTACGAGTCAGCAGCAGGATTGCTAAAACATAAAATAAGACTGTATCTCAGTTGCAATGTTCGTAGCGACGTGCGAACGAGTAGCTTCCGAATTGTCGAGTATTACTTACTTGTTACGAGTTTTTTCAAACCAAAGATTACGGAATCGTGGAACTTTTGTGCCAAATTGATCAGACATTAAGTGTACCATAAATGCACATTGTACGTGCACTAATGAAACTCGACGATTACTTTTGGTTATTTAAACATGTCGTAGCATTTACGATACGTAGTAGATATTACATAGTTACACGGATATATGTAGGTGTGTATGTATGTATGTATGCATGTATGTATGTATGTATGTATGCATGTATGTATGAATGTATGTATGTATGTACATATGTTGATACGTATTCGTAAGTAAGCGAGGTATATGCGTGTATGTGCCGTTTGATTTTTATAATAGTAATGCAACGAGTTTTTAATTTTTTAACTCTGTCTTTACGTTGTTTTTATTGTGGAAAAGAAATTGTCGGAACGACTACATAACAGTGAACCAATTTTTACTATCATTTATTCGTAGGTATATATATGTCATCGTCAACTCCGATGACGAAGAAAAACTTCACATTACAATGTTTACGAGTACAAATATAGCACGAACATATTTGTATCAACTTCATTAGCATTATAAACGAAATAAATAGAATATGATAGAAAACTAATACAAATTTCGTGTGTTTTGTGTTTTAAATCTACAAGATAATGTATGTTTTTATAGCATAACGAAAATATATGAGATACGTATAGAGAGGATAGGAGAGTGCTCACGCCCGGGGTTTCGGCGTTCCCACTTTCGTGACATCGCCGCTTTAGCATAGTACAGAACCGGGCCGTCTTTTAGCATGGCACAGAACCGGGCCGTCTTTCCTGGAACAGAACCGGGCCACCGCAGAGGGCAGCGCTATATCGGAAACGCCGAAACCCCGGGCGTGAGCACTCTGATTTCTCTCTGGGTTTAGTAGTTGAACAGGTCAGAAGAGGTCTCTGATAGCGTTCATGGCAGTATTTCGGACAGTGAACTATACATTAAAAATTATGTTATCAATCAGTGATTTCAGAGTGTTTTTCAAGAATTGCTAAATATTTCCCAATCGACAAATAGGTATGTTAAACGCGGGATATTAATGTTTATTTTGGAAGATGCGTGCGTATCGAACATATAAAATAGCGCGATTAATATTATATAGATACCAATTAGAAAATAACGTTAAAATACAGTACGACCTCTATATTTTATTCGTGCTTAGTGTAATTTCACGATAGAAGCTTCTACAACAATGGCTTAAGTAGTTTAAATGCAAAAAATTGTTGTTAAAAATTAGTACTCTTCTAGCTAATTTCCTTCTAATACCCCGTTTGAGTCTACTTTTCCGATAAATCGTTTTCTACCAAGAGAAGGGTTGCGTCTATCCTGTCATGTACATACAATACATTGTACGACGTGGCCAAATTTCTGGGTTCGATCACAAAACAAATATTTTAAGTGAAGGATAGTTTACTAATTAGAATGAGGGTAAGGGTGAATTGACAGGCAGATGCTTCACAATTGGGATTCTGCTTCAGGCAACAAAATGGAAAACTCATGTACAATACGGAACGCTAATATGTTGATAGCCCTGTATACTTTGATATTAATATATTTATGTAAAATGTGTAAGTTTTATTCATACTAGGAATATACAAGTGATATAAACCTGAGGCTAAATGAAAATGTGCTTCTCCTGTTAATAGTTTCATTACATTAATATCGAAAATCGAAGCGAAAGCAATGTTAAATGTAATTGTACATTATCAATATTTCATTATTCTCTTTTTACAGATATAATTAAAACGAATGCACAAACATCGGCAGTTTGGTTATAAATAACAATTATTTATTATTGAATGCAATTTTCACTTTATATTATTATCTATTAAATGTAAAAATTAATTCGTAACCGTCACAATTAATTTACTGTTTTTTTTTTTAATAATAGCCGCTATATCTGCATGCTGTTGTGGTGTGTATTTATCGATACATCGAGGGCCTCTACAATTGAGGGCGAAGATCGATATAAGGAAACGATGGCTTCCTGCAATAGGGTAATTTATTGTTTTCATTGTAGTTCTTTGTACATCATTAAACAACAAAATCTAAATTGTAAACACGAATTTGATGAGGAAAAAGCAACGAATTAGTTTGTGCACCTAATAGTTGCTTACATTTCTGAAGAATGGATGTTCGATGATATCCGTTTCAACGTAATCGTTTCTGAACAATTTGGCACAGTCTGTTAACGATGACTACCGTGGCATTCTACGTGTTAAAAGGTGACTGATGAGCTGGTCATTCGTCACAAAATTAGCCGTGGGAATAACTAGGATGAATAGAGAATTTCAGAAAATGAAATGAAAGGGAAAAATAATAGTATTATTTCGTTCACAATTTTGGTTTTACAATTCGGTTTGCAAAGTTCAATAACTTGTGAACTAGTGATCTCCTAGGATTGAAAAATCTATAGGATTACATAAAAATGGTTAAAAATTTCTGGTTTCCCGAGGTAAAGCTTAACCGACACCAAAGTACCATTACAGGGTTAAAATAGTAATTTTCGGAACGGTTCGAGTCTAGTTTCGTCCGAACCCAGACTCGCGGATCAGAAGTAGCATTTACGATCGTTCAAAGGTTAACATTTTCATCATAGCAGGCGGCTCGACACGCATAGCGTTTTCATTTCAACCATTAGATTGTAGCGACGTCGAAGAGGTGGGTCGACACAGTAGTTCCATGCCGGTTCCAAGACGCATAAGGTACTGTCTTTCAAGGAGTTCCTGTCTGCCTAGTGCTCTATGTATATTCTAATATGTCTGTTGCGAGCGCAATTCTAAGTAAGATATCTGTATTTTCTCAACACGATGTCCCGTGCGAACGGGGTCAAGTATCTATTTCGAGCCCGTCGCCTGACAAAATAGCAGTCTGACTAAGGAAACCGACAGAAGATTTTGCGGCCAGATGGCAAATGGATCGCACGGTCGACTGCAACCGCGCGCATCAATTTCGAATAAGGTTCTTAAAGCTTGATCGAGTTTCTGGAACGTTAGCTCGCTTACCCGTGTTAGATCTTTCGAGGAGCGTTCTAGTTTTCCGTCCGAGAATTGTCGTTAAACCGTCCCCTAAGTCTATTTTCGCTTTCTCAATAACTTCGGTCACTGTTCGCCGTCGAGGAGCTTTTTCCTTTTGTTTTATTTACATAGCTCGTAAAGAAATTCTACATTATTCAAACAATTTCCCCGGACCCTTTTCGTGCGAGTTTCTTCAACGTTCGATCCTCTCCAACCTGCCAACCGGTTTTTACAATTAAAAAATAAAAATATCAGAGTCATCAATGCTACCACTGACAGAAATTACTTGATAAAACAAATCAAGTTATCCTTGCTTACGTTAGGATGTCGCTAATAACCTAGCAGTTGATGCGACATAAAATAAATAAAATAAAAAGGAAGTGTCTATCGTTGTCGTTAATCATACTTTCATTGTGGAACATCTTTCCATCATCGATAACAGTAAATGCAGCGATAAAACTGAATACATTTTGTTTTTGTATAGTGTAGAGAGACAGGAAATTAGACACTGACGTACGAAAAATATGTTTCTTGAATACAAAACGTACAAAGGACCTGTCTGTCTGCAATATATAACATGTCACTATTGGGTCTACGATGATTGTAATCGTGGAAGTAAATTTCCACCCTGTCAAAAAACCGATAATTAAAATGCAAACACGCAAGTATAAAATTGGCTCATCACAATTTACCATTGCATCGACTAATTATTCGCTCGAAAAATAAATTAATCGACAACGTAATTGAAAAGAAGTAGGACTCTAAGCAGATTCAACGTTAAAAAAAAAATTATGTTAAATGTCACGCATAACAATTCGACGTATACAAAACACGAAATACAATAAAACGTATACAGTTAATATAGTTTATGAAATATTTGAAAATCGCAAGACGTGTGGAATTTATTTATTATATTCAAAATTGCGTATCAAACCTGAAATTCCATACGAGTTCGTATGAATTCAGAGGTACCACAGAGTTAAATTTTAAAATAAAATTTATTTCAACGTTTTAAAAGCGCGGTTTCTCTTGAAACGCGTGTATTTTGTTTCAATGGCATGACACGAACCGCTTATCTGGATTTATAAACTCTTCATCAATGTTTATATCCGAAGAATTTCTGTATACCGCAGAAAGCATTAAAAAACTTTACGCAGAAAGATTGATATTGGGAGCGCGATTGGAATCACTGAAACATCTTATATTTTCCAACGACTCAAAATCGAAATTCTACACCCATTTGAACTCACCTGCAGAAACGAAGGAAATGGATTCCCTCGTACACGGCGTGTTCTTGCGTACACGGTTTCTCACGTGAATGACAACCGACGGCCATACTTGATGATTATAGAAACTCCTCCGCTGTGTCATAAAGGCATCGCAGAATGCTTTCATTTCCACGGTTTCAGATTACAATGAAGCGTGCGCGTAAAGAACTTTCTACTTCCAGCGATCATTCTTTCCATGAATGCTAAGAGTCCTTTCTCACATGTCTTAGAGCACGATTGACGAAGAATCCTCCTTTTTTCTCGATTCCCCTTCGAGAAGCTTTGTCGGACCCGTTGCTAGTTAAACTTTCAGTTTTCGATTCCGGATAATCGACTTATAAAATATTATAAAATATTATTCTAAAGTAGATCCCGAATAATAGATTGCGAATTTTATGCATTTTTATGAATAGGCGCAATTTAAGACAGTAGAATTGATTGATAACGATGTATTATTCTTGATTAAAATGCTTAGTAAGTGAATAAGTGATCAAATAAATGTAGAAAATTTTTATTTTTTCTTAGGCTATAACATAAATATGTTTGGTCATATTCGGAGCCTATTTTACTAGTAAAGTAAAGAATTGTATTCTGTCATTTGTATAATTCTAAATCGATAAAAATGGAACATACAGTGGACCCAAAAACTATTTGAACACTATCATTACTATGTTTTAACGAAATTATCACAGTTCAAATATTTGGATCCACTGTATTCATATTTGTAGCCGGACGAATTTATATTAAAATTCAATATAAAAATTTGCAGTGTGTTACTTACTAAAAATTGGAAGCTTGACGAATTTCGTTTGTATGTAACTGTAGTATACTCCTCCAAACCATGAAGAGGAGTTTAACAATTTCCCGTAACCCTCTTATTGTAGATCCGTGTCTAACTATCAAAACAATTCGTCGCATATCGTTCGTATAGTAATCGAGGAATACGCCCGCCTCGCCTCCACGGAAATAATAAGTAAATGTAATCGCGTTATTTTCAGACAATATTCGAGGAATACAGCAATGGAGGTACAGGAAGAGGTCGTCGAACCGAATCCTCTTAACCGGCCCGCAATTGCACAGGTGTTTACTGTAACTGTGTATAGTGTCGCCAAATGAGGGGAGGGAGCAGGAATTGAGGGAAAGAATTTACCCCCTCTCTGCCAGTACCGGAGTACGCACGACAGAGACGAAACGCGTCACGTGACCGGGCGGAAGCGTGGGCAATAGCGCGGTAGAAAGGGAAATTAGAGTGGAGGAACAAGTCTTGATCTGGCGACACTGACTGTGTAGGTGATTTCGCTCCGTGCACCTGTATTGCTTTAACTTCTGTTCTGTTTAACTTCTGAATTACGATTACTCTCACTGTTGTTCCATCAGAAAAATTATTTGAACACTAAATTTCTCATTCTCGAGAAATTGTCGGTATTTGAACTGTGATAGTTCCGTTAAAAAAAAAAATATATAGCGATATACCTGGACTCATTTCGAAGCTTGAAACATCTACTTTCTTAGTCTATCGTTCATTTTTATCTAGGATATTTTTTCATGATTTACCGACTGGGAAACCGAATACACGCTTTTGGTCCAAAATGTTGCGGATTGGAATGCCTGTAAAAACACTGAAACATTTTTCTCGTGACCGAAGCCACCTTCCTTCCACCTGAACTTCTGTTTTTGGACTTTCACTCCGCATAAAGATCCGCAGTCTAATAAATAACGGATTCATTCAGGAGGTTTGATTTGGGACCACCGCACGGATTCGGGAAACTTTCCCCTAATAAAAATTCCTGTCGCATTAATCGGAAAACTGTCGAGCGAAGCGCAACTACTCCTATTTCCTGGCATTGCTCAGGTTAGTTTTATTACTATTGTGTCTCTGCCATTCTAAAGTTTCGGATCCACCCGGAACAATAGACCGCCCAGATAACGTTCAGTCCTCAAAGGGTATCATCATACGTTAAGAGTAGCCAACCGAGTCCCTATCTTCTTTCTTCCCACGTGCCGTCCCTGCTCAAACAAAATATAGGTTGTCGTAGGAGGCGACCGAATGGAAACAGCCTCCTGAACATTGCAAAGGCAATTTCCTCCGACAATGGGGGCCGCTTCATTCCACGCATGTGCGTGCCCTTCCTTTGAGCCCTCGCGAGCAAGGGTTGAGCTTGGAATTCTCCCTTCTTTTTCGGATACGCTCTTCATCCTGTCAAAACCTGGCCCTTGACCCTTGAAATCGTTGCGAAGGGGAGCCTCGAGTCTTCAATCTTATTTCAAATTTTCGAAAAAGTATTTTTACTTTCTCCACATTTTTCGCGTAATTGCTTTATGCAAGATAAACATTTTCCAAACCAATTGCAAGAAACAGAAGACAAATGAGAATATACTTTTCCGTTTAATAGTTATAATAAGTCGAATAATATAATAAAATAAATGCATAAAATCTACTGAAAACAGAGACGTTTTAAAATGGGCCCAGAATATTTGCTGCATCGTTTTGTCGGGAAGTTATAATTTTTTAAATGTACATTTAAATTCCTACACCATTTTTAACCACGTCTAAGCAACATCTGCAATATCAAATGCATTTTCTTCATGCGGATTCTTACGCAAGACAAAACAACGAGATCCTGTATTTGCAATGTAAGAATCACAAAGTCTTTTATTCACTTGATACGACAACATCTACAATACTAAATGCATTTTCTTCATGTTGGATACGCGGATTCTTACGCAAGACAAAATACGATTCCGTGTTCGTAATGTAAGAATCTCGAAATCTTCCATTCGCTTACGATAACAGACACAACATGCTGATACGTTAGATGTTGTTCGACAATGCTGGTATTTGAGCACCGCATTACGGAAACTACAGTTAGGCATTCAAGCAAATATAGAGGTACTTTGTGTTATGTACACTGCTCCCTCTCTTCCTATTGTTCTTCTGATTAGAGTCACTAGAGAACAGGAAAGCCTAATAGCGAATACTTAGCGAATACTTAACGATCGCGAAATAAACGAACACTTTCAAGGAATACATTTATTGTAATTTAAACGAGATCGATATATTCAAACGATGTTGATATACGCTGTTCCTCGGAAGTGTTCGATCGGTGAACATACTCGCAAGAAAAGGATGAAACAGAGACTTCACTGGAGGCCATTAATCTATACTTGTTGTTTCATAATTTATCTTTCATTATATCGATTAACTTAATGTGTACAGGGTGCTCCATTTATCTTGAACATTTTAACACTATCGACAGAGCCATAACGCTAATTACTTGCGTCTAATATGGGAAATGAAAATGTATAGAAATTTGCAGTAACATCATTCTTTTAAACGGAGAAACTGATAATTTTGTTTAATTAGTAACTAATATGGGAAGCAAGATTTAGTTATATTTATAAAATTTGTTAATTGTAAATGTGGAAGTAAGAGTAGCATCTGTATAAAATTATGTTAATTCTACAGCACAGTAAGAACGACTATTTGTAACAAATGTAAAACGAGTACTACAAAAAAAAAAAGAGATTAATTTAAAGAGAAAGTCCACAGCTACGCAAGTTTACAAAGAAAAGCGTGACAAAAACATATTTCATTTTCTGCATTCTGAAGTCACCACCTCTGGCGTGATAACCGGGTTTGTGTACTGCCGCATACCTAGAAAAATAATTATAGCGAAAAGGGTTAAAAACCCTTAGAATATAACACTCTAACGCACAAACAGCGAGAAATGTTTTAATGATACAAGAAAGGTAAATAAAATTGCAAGCACAGCTTCTAAAGCAGGATTATATTTTTGACTATTTCTTTCAACAATTTTGTTCGCGCTATAAATTAGACGCTACTAAAAATAGCTACTCTTTAAAACATTTTCTCTGAATGAGAATTGTAATTCATTAGTAGAACACAGGAATCAAATAAGAGTTTATTTTTCTCTTGTGTAGTTTTTTAAGTTGTAAACAATATGTCAATACTGTCGAATTATTTTCATCTTTCCACTGTTTCAAATAACAGCCATACATTTTTATCATAAACGGATAAGCAGTAGAACTGTTTCTGCTCATTTATTCCTTTTTACGTTTGTTTCGTTCGTCTTTTTAAACGCAAGAAACTCAATTTTTCGCAATAAAAACAGCGTGTAGGTAACAGTACCGGCAACCAGTTCGCCAGGCCACAAGAACGAAAAAAGGGAGTCAATAGAGACACTAAATGAATTGAACAAAATCGAATTGGTTTTTTTTTCATTTCGTTGTAGAACACACATGAACTTTTAAAACGCTTTTAGGGGCGGGAGGGGTCTCGACACGAGCTATATTGGATTAAAAGAATTGATACACAGGTGTTCGGATGTGGTTTTAGCGAGATGTTTGGGGAAGTTTGAGATAGAAGTGATGAGGCAGAAAACTGCATCGCGTCTTTTTCTCTTTTCCTCTCTATGCATCTCTCTATGAAATAACAAAAAAAAAACGCCATGCAATACCAGCGACGAGAAATAGGTTAAATCCAGCGATGGAAAAGGAAAAGCTGGGAGAATAAAAAAGGAAGAGCACTGGGAATCGATCGATAATTATTGGCGACAGTTCCAAGGCCACGATCGAGAGACAGTGTGCCTAGCACGAATTGCTAAAAATTTACTCCAAATATAGATAGAATAATCTTTTTATTCGAATTATCACTAAAAGAATTCCTAATTATACACTTTGACGAATCTTTGACAAAGAATTTGTTTTGCCTTTAGTTCTGTACCGATCGTTGAAGAGGAAACACGTATTCTTTTACAGTTTTCGGTAAAGCAGCCTGTGCTCAAAATATAGTAAAAAGTATAAATTTTGTTTACAACCCTGTAATAAAATGGCGGCGTCTGTACCTTCCGAGGATCATATTCGTCATTGCATACTTTTTCATTTGCATGCGGGATTTAATGCAACGGTAACAACAAAGAAAATTTGCGATGTTTATGGAGATGTATTGAAGGTCGACAAGTGTCAACGTTGGTTCAGAAGGTTTGCTGCTGGTGATTATGATCTCTCTGACAGGCCTCGAAGTGGACGACCAGTTGAATTTGATAATGGCACCCTAAAATCTCTAGTGGAAGCTGATCCAAAATTAAGTATACAAGAATTATCGAGAAGCCTTGGGTCCACATGGTCAACTATACAAAGGCACCTACACGAAATGGGAAAGGCATATAGGCAAGGAATATGTGTACCGCATCAATTATCAGAGACCAAGAAGAATATTCGTCGATCAATTTGCACTTCATTGCTATCCAGATTTCGTAGAGATCCATTTATTAGCAGAATCGTTGCCGGAGATGAAAAATGGATTCTTTATGATAACATAAAGCGTTCCAAGCAATGGCTTTCTGCAAATCAAACCGAAATATCAACCCCTAAACCTAGCTTATCACTTAGAAAGGTGTTACTGTGCATTTGGTGGTACTGTCGTGGCATAATTCACTTTGAGTTGTTGAAACCTGGAGAAACAGTTACTGCTGAGTTGTATTGTCAGCAATTACAACGGCTGTATTCAGAACTATTGAAAACGAGGTCATCTTTAGTCCACTGAAAAGGTGTAATACTGCAAATTGACAATGCCCGGCCCCATACAGCGAAACTTACTCAGGAAAAAATCAAAGTATTGCAATGGGAAGTTTTACCGCACCCCCGTACTCACCGGATATTGCTCCCTCTGACTATCATCTTTTCAGATCTCTGGAGCATTATTTAAGAAATAAAACATTCACTTCTGTAGAAGATGTAAGGAGGCAGCTTGAGTCATATTTTGCTTCACGAACCCTGGATTTCTATAAGAGGGGGATTGTAAATTTGCAGGAAAGATGGCAAACTGTCCTTACTACAAAGTTTGTTTTAGATTTCAAAATAATTGATTACTTATGGGTCCTCCTAATATTTCACTACAGACTTTGCACGACATATTCACCACTTTGCCGCTTTGTAAATCAACCTTGGTCTTTTTGCAAAATCGATTTTTTAAAAATGAAGAGTCTGTTTCCCACCTTTCGAGTTGTCCCGTTCAATGTCTATTTTTTTTTGTTCCACAGGCTTTCGCATGCAAAGTTCATCCTTGTCGCGTCGGCAGCCCCCGATTGGCAAAAACCCGCCCCCGTTTGAGCGTGTTGACCGAACGTGTCGGCGTGGAACACCCTGTTGCAAATAGCGCCGCGACCTTCCTCGCCTTCGGGGCTCGACGAGAAAAGATATACGAGCGGTACACACGCGTGTAACGCGTTCCCGCGTGCCCCGTTTCGTGACAGAGGCTGCGCGAAGTTTCGGCCGAATCATGAACGTCGGATAACTACCGCCGTAACGTTTATAGCGTCTGAAACAAAGTGTTCCTATTAATCTCAATCTCTCAGGGAATTATACGGGGTGTCTGCGAACTGGTTCCGCAACCTGAGAACAGCTGAATCTACATGGAAACGGGAAACGTAGAAACCAGGCATCGAAAGAGTTATGGGGCTCTGTAATGGGTCCTAAACAACACTGAAATACTTCGAGTGTTTTTGCAAACGGTGTCACAAGCATTTCCATCCACGTGAACGTCAGCTTGCATTCGTAACCCTTAGTAACCATGAGTACCAAAACATTGGATATATGCTTGAAATTTTATATATAATTGGTGAAATCCCTACGGAATCTGTTAGTGTATTTTATTCCGTAAAATACAAATACGGATCGGTTTACTAGATGACGTCTAAAGAACATTTTTTAATATAGTATTAAACTATAAGATGTGATTAGCTGCTTTCTACAATATTTCTTATTTGTTTGAAGATTTATAGTAAATCTTCTAAAAACACTGAAGTCGTTTGGTTCAATCTTAAAATAGCGATGTTATTGTAAATATTAATTCCGACAATTATAAATAAGTGATTGCATTCTCGAAGTAAACGTAAAGCTGCGAGCTAGAAGGCATTTCTAAAATGCGGTGATGTGACCGAGAATTTTCCTGGCAATTGATTTGTCCGTTACGCTCGTCCGTGGAACTCGTTGTTTCGCAGCCAGTAGTAATAGAGTCGATGTAATCAGACCTGGCCGTTCGGGTAAGTGGGTAAGGATTAGTTGTCCGGTTAGCAGTAATGGACTTTCCATACTCAGCCGGCGTAGTCAAGGAAATTAATGACCGTTTTCTCGAGAAGAAGATGTTGCAAAAGCCCCGGAGATTCAACTGTCGTATACAAATTTCTTGAATTTCGACCCGCGACGTTCTCCAACATTTTTGCAAATCTTCGTGTTACTTTCCCTTTATTTCGTCTAAATACGTTCATTCCTTTTATCCAGCATTTCGGTTCACTTAGAACCTACCGTTCATTTTCTTCTTACTGTTTACATTTAGATTATTCTTCATCTTCTATTTTGCAAAATATTTACAACTTTCTTTTTATTCAACATTTTAGTTTACTTTTAATTGTTATCGACATCAAGAGAGTTTCTTTTTTTCAAACTATAATTTTAGTTTTATAAATTTCTTGCAAGAATTAAATGTTTGATACTCGTTTTAATAAATTACTACTGAAATAAGAAATTATATAATCCAGATTTGCAGTTTAATTGTTACACTATGGATTGTTTTGCAAAGTACAACTTGGCTGTATTAGTTGCAAGGTACAGAAGCTACGTTTTTTTCTTTTCTTAATCGATTGATTTGTAATCAGTGCAAAAACAATACAACAGCATTTTTTTAATTCTTTAAATAATTATACTATTCTACATTCGATCTACTTATTAATTTTTGTTATTAATGCATAAAATAATTGACACATTTTAGAAAACAATTGTGAGATTCGGTAATACCACACCTTCTAGTGTTTAAATCTGGTCGGCAAAACAGAATCATGTTTCTCGCCACCGTACCCTGACAGGCAATAGAAGATATACACATTATGTTTGTTACGTAGTCTCCTTGTACCTACATTTCCAGTTTCCATTGAACTTTATATCAATGTTGCAATGTTTATATCACTGAAGATAAATACAGGATTACATATTATGATACTTAATGACATACGCTTAAGATAAATATAGGATTTCGTTTCGTACTAGGAAATTATTCAAAACAAAATTGTTTCTTCCAATCTACATTTGTGAAACATTAACGTGTTTATTTAATTTTTAAGCAGTTATATATTCTACAGGAGGTCTGTTTCTAAAAGTTATTTATGTTAAAAAACAGCGTTTGAAAAAATAAACGATAGAGGTGGTGTTAATAAAATTGTGTAAGAAAGAAATATAATGGTATTCCTACTAATGTTTCAACAATTTATAAGTACACCATTTTCATTAAATTCAAATAATTCAGTGAAATCAATTAAACTTCATGCATTCCTTTAAATTGTCAGAATACAAAAACAAAACATTTATTGAGCACGTAGCAAACAATCTTATCTACAGTATTACCGAATATATATTTGCAATTTGCAAACGTCAATACTTCACAAAAAAAAAGTAATGAGAATTCTATATAGATGGGCTGTCATTTCGAAATTGATTATTATTACGCGAAGTCGTCAATTCACGAAAGTGGCTCTAATAATTTTATCACATACTGCATACGATAAAGTTGAACCAGTTCGTCGCGCAAAATAATGTCCATCAGAAATTGGCCGACGATCGCAAAGTTTTAATTGCAGCGCGTCTACGTCAACGCAAAGGTGGCGATAAATAGGGGCAGGACAACCTGCGAATAATAGTTGTCGCGACGTGTTTCCTTAAGCGTTCACGGTCCCGAATGCAAGCAGACAAATGTCTACAACCATAAAATGTTCTCCGTTACAACGTTTCCCACCAGAGAGAAATCCCTGAAGCACAGTCCCGCACATTTGACGGAGCGCAAGCAAATTTCACGCGTCTTGCTAAGCGTAAATCATACGAACGAGCTAATACAACTCGCCGAGCGCGGGTATACAGTGACCAGCAAAAAACACACTTTTAACAGGTTCGAAGATACATTCATTCATTTAAAAACTGCGAAATCGTAATATATATAGGCTGTTTCACCTAACTCTAGCATATAAAATATCTCGCTTGTTTCTTATGATAGAAAAAAATTGCAGAGGAAAACATTAGTTGGTGCAGAGGGGCAAATATGAAAAAAATTTGTTCAAGGTTATATTTTTTGAGATTTCAAGGTCATCGAAGTTTTTTTAAATGGAATGATATATTTTTATTATCGCTACATGATAGCCGAGGTCAAGACGAATCCAACGACCTGTAATATTATGACCTCCACGTTACCTTGAGCACGAAAAATTCATAAAAGTAGAACACTTGATGTAAATAGTGAAATAACGATGACATGATGCCCCTAGGGTTTCAAGAAATGTTCTTGAACTTTGACTAATGACTGTAAACACGCATTCGGTGACTTTAATCAGTACGTTTAAAAAATTCATCGGGATTTATTCGATTGTGAAAGATAACGTTACTTCTCTGAAACGATGGTGTACAGTGATGCAGAAAAGATAGAAGTGATTTTAGTTTATGGAAAAATAAAACCTTGAACAAATTTTTTTGCCTATCATAATATTTGCCCCTCTGAACCAACTAATATTTTCCTTTGACATTTTTTTCTATCATGAAAAACATGCGGGATATTTTAGATGCTCGAGTTAGGTGAAACACCCTGTATACAGTCATACAAAGTATTTGTACACCTTTTAGAGACAAATAACTTTTTTAAAATAGGAGCAAACGGCTTGGAGTTTTTGGTGATGTTAGAAGAATTAATTTACTAAGTATTGCGTAAAAAATTTTTTTTATTAAATTGCTATTGGTCGTAAATGCGAAGAAAAAAGTAGAGGTCACGATTTTTAAGTTTTGTATCTGTGCCTGTAATGAAAATTTAAAAGGTGCCTTTTGTAGATCTAACAATAAGTAAGTTACATATATACATGCACAAAGTTTCATCGAAATCGATCAATGTTGCTAGGAAATATAATTGATTGAAAATAGCAAAAATTGTAAGAAACTGCGATTTAAACCCTACATTCAAAGATTTTTACGCCTTACAATGCTTATCGTTTTTTTTTACATGTCAATCGATTTCAATGAGACTTTGTGAATGTATGTAACTTACTTAGGTCTACAAATGGAACCTTTTAAATTTTCATTAGAGAACAAAAACTTCAAGCCGTTTGCTCCAATTTTAAAAAAGCTATTTGTTTTTAAAGAGTGTACGAATACTTCGTGCACCGACTGTATATACAACAGAATTGCAGAGTTTTCTTTAGATGAATTTAATGTGCGGGGAGATCAAACGGCGAAAATTCTTCAAAATTTTACAAAATGCATTCGGTTTATCTCATGATTGTAAATCGCGAGGAAACCGTAGCAGATTTCGGCGCGAAAATGTTCACCGTGCGAGGAACAAGCGGCGAATACACCGAGGAACCGCGGCCGCGTGCTACGGACTTCTTTTAACAAATGTCCGCCGCCGCGCCGGTCCGCCCGGAACTCGATGCCCTGTCTCCCTTTATCTATATCGCTGTCTCCGTTGGCTTCATGGGAGACGACGTAATAACGCACTCGTGTTTGCAAATGTATTCAGAGACGAGGGCGCACTCGTCGACGCGAAGGAGACGGAGAAGAAGAAGCGGTCCGGGCATTATGTTTATCTCGGCAGCATGCACGGCCACGTGCAAAAACCTCCGAGGAAGGTCCTTCAGATTGATCGGTCGCCCGCCCACTACTCGCGGAGACTAGTCTCGACGAAAGCAGCCACACTATGACCTGATTTTGTCGCTCGAATAGCTCGGCTCTGCTCAATCAAAAATAATTTCGTCAGACGAGGACTCGTTAGCGATCCAGGCGAATCGCGCGCTGCTTCGCCGTTTTCGCTGCGATTTATCGAGCCCAGCGAACGCACGATCCTTTGTTTTGAGGTATGTATTCTGGTTTTTTCATTTTTCGAAAAATCGATTTTTTTCCATTTTCTTTAACCATTCGGTAGCATAGTGTTTGCTCAGATTGCGAAGTATCGTTCTAAAACGTTGTATCTCAGACATCTGTAAATACACAGGGCGTCCCGAAAATATTGTACTTCCTTAAAAGAAGTGATTCCAGAGATCATTCGAAGCAACTTTCTCCTTTGCGAAAATCTTCTCCACGTCTTTGTTAAGGAGTTATTAACGAAAAACATGGACTATTCAGAGCGCGGCTACAACGGCGGTTTGTCATTGGCCGAGCCGGAATACGCCCGCAGTAGCCGCGCTCTTATTGGTCCGTGTTTTTCGTTAATAACTCTTTAACAAAGCCACGGAGAACATTTCCGCAAAGGAGAAAGTTATTTCAAATGACTTCGGCAAGTACCCTTTTCAAAGACGAAGAAAAAATTAGTGAAAAAACGGCCTCGCAAACCAGAATGCCCCCATAATTCATTTATCTCTGAGGTATTAGCGTATTAGGCTAATATACACATATTTATTAGTGAATTAGATTTTTTAGTGAAACCCACTATGTTTTACTAGTTCTTTACGTATTTTTTATTTCTTGTATCCATGTCGGTAGAGCTTTCTTGACTTTTTAAGTCGAACGTGTTACTTACCTGTGAGGGTACTTGCCTTCGATTAAGTATGTTTGATCTGTTACGTGGAATGGTTTTCTCTTACTCGTATCTTTTTGAACACGCATTTCACCGCTGAGGAAGCGTACGAAAAGAAAAATGTCGGATCATTCCGTAACGTCGTTTCCTTGCGGTAACTTTTGGTGTAAAATATTAGTACTTACGTTCATTTTTACATCTTCACACTCCCGGGAAATTGATGGATTTCTTCTTCGAAAAAGTTTTGGTGGTTCGACTTGAAGAGCTCATTCGATGCTGTTACATGTTCGATTACTGAATTTGTACTTTTCCTTTGAATTTATGCTGGCTACAAAATTTGAAATAATGATACTTTTTATTTTTCCATAAATTCGGTAATAATTACTGTCGATTTTATTCATTTATGAGAAAAATGTTAAAAGAAAAAATTAAAAGGAAATAAACGAAAAATAAAGAAAAATTAAGATTATTAAAGAAAGTTGAACATTTTTATTTGAATCTTATGGCCTTGCAATCGATAGAAACAACTGTTGTTTTGTATAATTTACTTTTTAAACACGGTACAGTTTTTATTCGAGTAAAGTTCGAGTTCAATGTTTGCACAAAAAGGTTCATTAAATCACAATTCTACGTTAAAAATCGATTGAATCATAAAAGTCAAGTATTTTTTATCTGCCTCGTTACATTCTACATCGTTTTTGAATGAATCTTTATGGGTTTTATAATACTTCGCCCACGGTTTTAAAAATAAAAAAAGTTTATTTAGGTTAAAAACCTTGAAAGGTTCAGTTTTACGAAATGACAGTTTATTGTTAGAGTGGATATTCTTTAAACTTTAATATTACATAAGATCTGGAAGAATTCCAATATCCACCAAGTTTTTCATAATTACGGCACATAAATTAAGCTACCCTATTTCATTTTTAAAGTTTTACGGTATGCGCCATTTACCACGTGAAGAATTATCGGCGCCCTTGCGGTTGACTGATCGGCTACTAATTCTTAAATTTTACACTAAGAATAGAATAATTTGGCCGACGATATTTTATCGATTTACGAGTTTGAGGAATTGATCAACTGCCCAATTATACATGGATTACTGTCGTCATTAATTCGAAAGACGAGTGAAAGATGGAAATAGCTAAAGGAAAGTATTTTTAACGCTTGGAAACGTCTCAAGAAATTTCGCCCGAAATGTCGCACAGACATTTATTTCTTTCCTTAATCATTTTAATGTAAAAGTTAAAAAAAGAATAAAATTTTTCTATTTTAAAAATACTCATCCACCCATGTTTGTCGTGAACGCATAAAATCTACAATCTACTGATATAATGAAAATGATAAAATTAAAAAAAAAATTTTTTAAATTTACTTTTTCATGTGTTATAAATTCTTTCTTCATAATGAAAAAAGTGAGTGGTTCAATGAGATTCGACGAAAATTAATTGACATAGAATGTGTTTCTACTATAGTAATTCCACGTCAAAAATTCATTTGTCATCTGGGTTTGTAATTGTATAAGTTTTGTACATTTTTTTCCTATGATGAAAGAAATGAGGAGTACGACGCGATTAATTGAATATTATTTGCGACAGATTGTTTTCGCTGTACCAATTTTAAATACTGTATAAATAGATTAAACAGTACAGCAATAAATTTAATCGGCTTTCAAATATGTAATCGCGAATTTTAAAGACAATATCAATTTACGTTTGAGAATATAATAATAACTGTTTGTGTGAAAAAATCATTCATCCACGAAGTTGTGAATGTTTCCCTTTGTAACGATATTCCTTTGTTATAAGCATAATCGTTCGAGCTTCGTTTCCACTACGGGATGTTTTGGCTTTTAGTGGCGTGGTGAAAAGGGAAGTGTAATTAATGAATTTCACGAAGAACATTTTTCCCGGGGGATTGTTACAAAAACCACCTGTAATTTCACCTGAAAAGAATTACATACAACGCAGTTAATTTAACGTCACACTTTATGGAGCCGCGTTTATGCTCTATCCCAAGTTTTCCTCCGAGATGGAATACTAAAGTTTCGCCAGGATAGTCACCTCGCGAAAGAAAATTCTATTATAAAGTAAACCGGTAATTTTTTATTCGAGGCAGACTAGTGTTAACTCTCGACTCCCTTAAAATTCAGCGTTTCATACTTCCATAAATATAACCCCAATATATTACTTTCGACTTGCAAACATTATCAAAGAAGGGGACAAATTTCTATACGATTGATCTCAAAGATTAAGCGGACAATTTTTATTTTGCGTAGAGATCCCCAGTCTAACTTTGTTATTGCAACGAATTTCCGTCTGAAATTTTTTGAAAGCATTTTTCAGGTACTCTACTGTTAAAAAATTCTTGGACCAGTTACACGAGTATCTCCTCTTACAGGATTAACAGTTCGATAGAACGAGGTTCCCAGAATGGGGAGCCAAATTCAGTGCCGCGAACAGACTATAAAAAGCTATCTCCGCAATTACAAATTAGCCAGCTCACATCCATCGTTCAAAAAATGGTACGGCTCAGTAAGAAACGGGCGCAGCCTCTTCCTGGATATCGAAACTGCCCTGAGAGAGAGAGAAAGAGAGAGAGGGAGACCGTTAAAAAGATACAAATGAGAAACCGTGGCGTAATTGGCGGTGTAGCTCTTCAATTTTTCCTGATCGGTTCTCGGACGACCACGGCGAAGTCGTTCGAGAGAAGGATATTTCAGTGGTATCGAGTGGTCCGTTGGTTCATTTGCAGTTTCCGGTGTAAGCGTGGGTCCGCGAGCTATTCGACTAGGTATGGAGATATCGAACCGTTGCGAGAGCGGGATCGAATGCACCGACCGTGCAGTTGACGTAACCTGCTTCACAGATAAACCTTTGTAACGTTTTAATGGCTCGGCTCTGACATTCGACGGGAGAAAAAGAGTGGAGGTACTCCCACGGTTCTATCTCTCTCTCTCTCTCTCTCTCTCTCTCTCTCTCTCTCTCTCTCTCTCTCTCTTTCTCTCTCTTTTCATTCACTGTGGCACGTCTGGTAAAAGGAAAATTCCCCGATTGCGAGGAAAACTGAATTCTCGTAGTAATGAGGTCGACCGAGTTCGCTCCTTCTTTTTCCTTCTTTGCGTTTCGGTTTCAATTTTTTTCGGATTTGTTCGTTTCGTTTTTTTTCCAATTATGCGAATGGACGGGGTTCCGGAACGGCCCGGCCCATTTCTGCGATCATCGGCACGCCGACGACCATGCTAGCTGGACGCGCTCGCTATGCGAGAGTTGCCGGCTTCAATGCGGACCTTTACCACTAACAGCGCCTGGTGACTACAGTTTTGCGCGTCCGCTGCACTCCGAGATGATCACCGATAGTAGCTACCCCGTGCGTTAGCACGGTTGCTACTTGCCAGTTCGCACTCGTTTTTGCCACCCCCCCCCTCGCTTTTACATAAATAATAGCACCCCGGTGGTTCATGTGTTTCTGGCCGAGCAGATGGCGAACCCTTTGCCGAGATGCAACTTCAGCTCGGCTCGGTGCTGTGTCGTTTCTTTCTGCCCGGCTTTCTTTCAGAGGGTTACCGTGATTTTGTAATTCATGGGGGAATGGTCGATGGGAGAACCTGTAGTTTCGATCTAGATGAATGGCCATCGCATTTACCTACTACGCTCGCGTCGATATTTCAGGTGGCTTTTTAATAGAATAATGGCAAAAGGATATAATGAAAATAAGCGAAGAGCGAAATGTTTGCAAAAATATGTTTATAGTGGGGAGTCTTATCCGTTCTAAAATTAGTAATAAATTTAACAAACAGTTTAGAATTGTTAATCGCAAATTACGTTGACATGATCTATACCGCATCACTGATATCTGTATTTAATGAATATTAAAACTGTATATACTAATGTATATATTGAACATAAAATTAATGTATTAAATACTATTAAAAAAATATATATTATAAATACAATTAAGTATATATTAAATATAAAGTTTTTTGCAGAAAATTTGATTTAGTACATTTACCACCACAGACGATATATATACACGGTTCTTCACTATCGTTTGGTTACTTGTGTAATTTTTGAAAAGATCAATCTGAATGAGATCGTACACAAATGATAAAAGCAAGATATAAATGCAAGGTGAAATCGTGTCAGTGTGCATAGCACGAATCTTGTCCTAAAATCCGGTGCACAGTAAAATATTCGAAGGTTCAATAGCAGAACGGTGGTACGCGGTTAAATGTATTCAAATTTTCGTCGGAGATTTGCTGGAATATGACTGTCGCGGCAGCCCCGCAATCATCGTACCCTCATTTTAACGGCTCGCTTCATTGAGTTGTACTGGTTAACAGGGTTAAAGACGTCGGGACCGGTACAGAAACGGGGTCAAAATATTAGGAAAACGAAAGGGGTTGCCAGGAATGTTTTGAGATGGTAGAGATATAGGAAACGTGAGAGGAAGAAGCCATTGGGGATAGCGGTAATCTAGACGCGTTTTGATTTACGCGAGAAATTTTGCCCGCATACTCGTTAAGCGTGCATGCATCCGCAGTTTATTCGTTAGATACAGCTATTTCTGTTGTGCAGTTCAAGCGCACGAATCAGAGAAAAATGCGATAGTCGCTGCGGACGAAAATAGGATCGTTAATCACCGTGTATTTTTTGGATATACCGTATATCGCCGTGAAAAACGCTGTGCTTCGATAATCTGTTTCCCTATAATCAATTATTTCGGCGAAAACAGTCACTGATTTACACATCGAACGACACGCAAATGCAAATTTCGATATATTCGTACCGTGCAGACCTTATTCATTCGGCTCGACGACTTACGAGTACCAAAAGATAATTAACTGAACTCTGCTGTATTATTTAGACTTCGAGTGTTTCAAACAATACATTATTTACCGATAATACTTTATTGATTAATAATACTTTAACACTGACTGCCGAAAACAGTCTTCCCCCCAAAATCCCACAAAATCAAAGTAATTTCATTATTCAACTCGTGTAGATTGTATTAAAAATTAATTTTCAAGGGTAGACGAACAATTAGACATTCACATATGACAGACATGGCAGTCAACATGGCAGTCAAATTCATGTAGCAATCTATGTCTAGTTATAATATTTCATATGCGTTAATCAGTCATGATCTCATTGCGGGACATTCTCCCTTTCTCTCTCATTCTTCCCCACTCATATCGATACAATAAAATTAACTTCTCACATGTTACAGTAAAAAGGTAAAAAAATTAATACAAAATCGTATTGAATTTTGAGTCTTACCTTTCTGTAAAAATTGTTTAGTACTTATAAATGCACGAAGATCCGCACACTAAGTATTGCGTACCGCTGTATTAAGGTTTGCGAATTACGAAATAAAAGCTGTGGTGAATATAAGACTGCAGAATAATTTTTGAAGTAATATGTCAAATGAGCTTGGCCGAGCAGCTACATCATTCTATCTGTATACGCGTGCGTGCGGGTGTAGCGTATTTTGCACGGCTCTTTAGTCATTACTGCGCATTTTGATGCGACAGCCATCCTGTGCAAATTATAGCAAAGGAACAATAGGCTAGCCATTTCCATTTCAGTCCGTTGACGATGCATTAGGTTGAGCGGACCTAAAACCTGGGAATCCGGGGAAATTAGAATTCTTAACATCTGATTAACGATGCATATACTATAATGTACCAGAACATATTAGAATATACTAGAATGTATTTACTAGTATATACAAGAATATACAAGAATACAGTGTTTACTCGATATGTGTTCAAAATATGAGTCTAGCCACGGACATATATCAGCCAGGAGATACTATTTTTTGATCCATGCAACTTTACACTCCTCGGCGACCGAGGTCTCTCGAGCTTCTTGGCCCCTCACAGGGGGTATACCCCGCGACAGTGGGGATAGTTCTGGGACTTTTATCGGCTAGGTATTTGGGACATATACTGGGTGGCCCACATGCAACACTTTTGATGATTTTTCGAGTACTTGCGATAATCTGACAAACAAATATCTTAAACAAAAGTTGATCAGTTTTCGATTGGTTATACATTGCAATAAAAAAAAGTTCGAAAAAATTATTTTTTACTACTGTCAAGGTCACCATTATTTTTTTAAATGGCACTTTGTATTTTTGACTTAACAGTATTATAGCTCGTATCAAGACGCATTCCACGACCTAGCATACGATGACCTTCGGATGACCTTGAAGGCAAAGAAATGAAAATATCAACAAAAAATTTGTATAGCCAATCGAAATCTGATCACCTTTTGCTGAAAATATTTGTTTGTCAGATTATCGCAAGTACTTGACAAATCGTGAAAAGTGTTACGTGGGACACCCTGTATAGAGTAATATACTAGAGTAATATACTAGAGTAATATACTAGAATATATTGCAATACACTAGAAAATACCATATTATATCAGAATATACGAACTGCGACGTTCTCTATGCAAAAGTTACGCATTAGAAGTGCAATAGAATTTAGAGATGCATCAACGCTGCACGTCACGTTGCGCTTTTTCGTTCAAAGTCGTTTCAGTACGCGAGCGAATCGTACTCGCATCGGCGGGCGAGGTGGGATCATGCGTCTTCCGTCGACCATTATGGCAGTCGGTTTAGCGTCATCGTTATAAACTACTTTGACCATGGAAGAGTGGTGTTACACTTGGCCGTGCATGTATGCGAACGTGATGTCTTCCGTTCGCCAAAAACAGGCGGCCGTGGATGCGCGGAAATTCGCGAATCACTCGTGCTCAGTCTTGCCTATCCATCAGAATTATAGGCACGTATTTCCACTGGCTGAATCTATCTGTCAACGCATATTGAAGCGAATATGCATCGACGCATTCGGATATATATAGATATATGTACACATATATTTTGCATCCGCTTGATCCCGTTAGACTTCGAGCTTCCTTCGAGATTTCATATTTGATTGTGATAGTCTCTGATGTTTGTCTTACTTTCCACGGCCTGTCTGTCGGAAGACGTGCTAAAAAGTCTGCTGATCGACATCGCTCTGGACGTTGAATCCTTTAAGAACTGGAAAATAGAAGTGCATTTGTGGTTGAGGTATTTAGGACGACCTAATTTAGAATTCCGAATTTCATCTGAAGTTTTGATGTTATCACTGACGAGACTAAACATCGAGACTATTTAATCGTTCATTTTTCGTGACTTTTTAAATAATAATGCTGAAAACTGTAACATTAAATACGATCCTTACACTACTGATCTCAGATTTTTATCGAATTTCTGTAAGGTTTTTATTCTAATTCAAAATTTTGAACGCATCAGAAGAATTTATTAAGATTATTGAAAGAAAAAATTACGTTTTGTTAGCAGAATATTTCTTTAGTCTTTCCTGGTCCAAAGAACATCTAATTGAAAAAAATGTTGTTTATATTGGAAATCAATAGAAATTTTTAATAATTGCCGTAACAAGGATATATGCGTTTCTGAAAATGATAGTTTCGATTATTCATGACAGGAATTCGTGTATCGATCGTTCTTGAAATTGCTGGCCGGCCGCATATAAAAATAATTGAAGCGTTTGAAACAAATGGTTCGTATTTAATTGTTTCGTCATTTAAATTTACAGTGAATAGCATTACCGAACAGGTTCGTTGTTAATTGATGGACCACATAGTTAATAAATGGTCATTGATCATTGAATGCTACATCGATATTTGAGAGCATGATTGTTTATGAGAAAATATCTATTTGTCTTTAGTTAACCGCTTGTGCTATAACACCAAGTTAGACTCATGATTTCGAACAGAGTTAATTAAATGTGTATCTTATTAATTTCCTTTAAATGGAAATGAAATTCTATTTTGTTGTTGCCGATGTATAGGGATTGAAGACTACATAGACATACAATAAATGCATATAAAATTCACTCTTCTAAGAAAATATGAACGATAAAGATGTTCTAACCACTGCAACCGTAACATAAATTGCAGTACAAGGGATTGAAAATATATCAGAAATAATTTGTTTGCAAATAATGTTTAATTTATAATTTGTATTGATCCAAGTAAATCCGACAATTATAGACCAATTGTTTACCCGGTTAAACTTTACCTCAGGAAACCAGACATTTTTAATTTTTTTTATACAATCCTGTAGATTTTAGCGAGAAAATACCGAAAATCCAAGTTTCAATCCTAGGCGATCACTAGTTCAAAAGTTATAAGATTAGTATAAGGTTATTAAGTGTAAAGATGTGCAATTTTTTAAACGCTTATTCATTCTATTAAAAGTAATGTTAGTTTAAAATTCGACATATTGAACTGCATTAGACTTTTTATTTTCTATTGTCCGCAAACTACTTTTGTTTGGGCCTGTTTTTATTTTGGCACCTCGACCCACCTTGAAACATTTAAACGTATCACTTGATCAAGGTCCCGAGGGCCTCGAAGATTTCCGTTTGAAAGAACCATAGAGTGGCATACCGTGAAATCTTGACCTGTCGTGAAATGGCTCATATACGACTGCGTAGGGACAAAATCGATGGCCCTGGGCGATGCTGGACGTTCCCTCTCGAACTGCAGAACATATCGCGAAACGTATGTCACCTATTCAACGGCTGACAGCCGACTGGCGCACTCCAATTAAGGCTAATGACTTTACGCGCCCGTGCACATCCCCTTACCTTTAATTGTCACCTCTCGACCGGCCTCTAGTTCCCTCCTTTTTTGTCTCGCTCCCTCTTCGTCCCTTTCTCTCGCTGTTTCTCTTTTTTTTCCACCGTAACAATCGCACTCGATGTTTCGTTGCCAAAAGCGCCACGCGGCAGACAGAGAAAGAGAGAAAGAACTCACGATAGCACCGTAAGTTGATCGTCGGGACGAGGGCAAATTGGTATATCGAACTAATATTCGAAATCGATTAAAACACCGAATTTTGTACGACCAATTGTTCCCTTTAAAGGTGCTTTCAATTCCGACGCGCTCGATCTATCGCTCGCAAATTACGAGAGTCAGTTAAATATTAACCGAACTTTGTATTGCACAAGTGCGTAATTTTATGTACATAGACTTACACTCAACCTGTCTACACTCTATTCTGCTTCACTGTTTCCTCTGTGACTGTGTGCAAATTGAATTGTATTATTTTTTTCACTAGTTCACTCTGAACGTTTAAAATGAAAGAACAAAGCCTTGTAAGTCTGTATGCATCAGAATATAATTAGACTCACTTATGCAATTAGAATAAATTACATATACAGGGTGCCCCAGTATTGATGGTACAACTGTGAATGGGGTGATTCTACATGAGAAAACACGTCGAAACGAAGGAATAACATTTTTTCGTTCGAGGCTTTGTTTTCGTGAAAATCGAATTCAAATATCCGTCGGCTTCGCGTGGTTTTTTCGACAACGAAGCTTCGAATGAAAACATTTTATTCTATACTTTCGACTTATTTTCTCATGTAGTATCACCCCCTCCGCGGTTGTACCATTAATACCGGGACACTCTGTATACTAACAAATAAATTTCCAAATACAACATTGAAGGAGTATTCGGAAAGTACCATATTTACGGAACAGTGCATTCTCGATATACGACAACAACACTCCTCGGCGTCCGATACCTCTCGAGCTCGCGGCCCCTCACAGGGTATACTCGGCGGTAGTGGGGATAATTCCGCGACGTTTATGATCCAGGCCTTGGCGACATATATACAGAAATCACTGTAAACCATATTTTTAATTTTACCAAAGGTTGGGGCCCATGAGGGGATCTCGGAGGTAGTTGAGATTTCGTGAAAAACTCACCGTACATAAGAAAGTTTTAATCATGGTCCGGGCGAAGGGTGAGATGGGAGTACGCGTTCCCATAAGACTGCTTCGGCCATCAATAATTTCATTCGCAGTCGTTTCCTTTGATTACGGAATCCCACGTGGCACGTTCGTCTGCCACCGGGCCGATGTATACGACACCCAGTGGCATTTCTCCTCTTCCGCAGCCGGATTGCGCGGTACAATGGCCCATTACATAATGGAATACAGACGTATGGCCAGCAGTCCATAATGCGGCACACGATGGCCAGAAACTCGGCATCCCGTGCCTGCGTCCTTGCTGCAGCATCCTTGAGAGGATCGCAGCAAGGCACACAATGTGCGCACGCATGCGTCCAAACACGCGACTTGAATGGGGCACAGGGAGATGGGGAAAAAAACGGCAACGACGAGTCGCATGAATTCGTTAAATTTACAGTGCCACGGCGCGATTCGGTCCGACCTTAATCTGCTTGGGCGTTGCGAATGGAATTTCAGTTCGCTGGAATCCTTAAAATGACCATATGAGGTCGTAAGGTCGGAAATACTGTAAAGATACATAGTTCTAAATTCTTATAATGTCTTTACTATTTCCTCTACGATGATAGATTGAGCGTGCTGAATTTACTTACGGCCTGTACAAAGCGAAAGGATTCAAGAAGTAATTGACAATTTTGGTGTAGTCAGATAAATATCTTTGATTTTCCCTAATTGTCCCGATCGTCGAATCGGCGGTTAGCGCGTTAAAAGCAATAGAAAAATCGGCAGGCTGGTTAGACCGGGAAGGTAATCGGTGGCGATCATCAGGCAGAGTGAGAATGAAGCAACACGGCTACAAAATAGTGACGGCGAGGGTGGAACAGCCTCAATATTGCGATGCCAACAATTGTCGAATCAGCGCGGCAGAAACGTAGCGAGCATACATTCAATAGTTCCCGGGCCATCTTGCAATTCAGCGTGGCTGCGATTCGAATCCGGACACTTGTACACCCCCAGGGCCAACTTCGTGTCCGCACCGACTTTCCATTGCTCTATCTGTCCGCCATGGAGCTCTGGTATGTTGCTGGTAGTAGAGAGAGAGAAAGAGAGGGAGAGAGAGAGAGAGAGAGAGAGAGAACACCAACGGCGATACCTGGAACTCTTACGATAGGGGATTATTGTTTGCGGGCGCTGCTTTTGTATCGGAATCACGGTATGCGATCCGGCATATACGTTAGACCACCGGCAAGAACTATGCTTCGATCGGAGCGAAGCACCAGCCGTCGGATATTGTGAAAGTTGTGTTATGCAAATAACAATGCACCGGAGGATTCAGGGATAGAGGCGCCGAGTTACGAGCTCGACTGACTCATTGCGGCTTCGAAATTCGTGGTCCACCAAGGGTGTCGAACGATTAATCGAGCACATTATTTGCGAAAGGTGTTTAAATCCCACGAACACCGTTCCGGCTCCAACGGTACTGTCTTAGATATTTATTTAACCCAACAGGTGGTTGTAGTACAATCGCATAACGTCAATAGTGCCACGCGGCGCCGTTCGGTTCGATTCAATACACCGGGAACTCAATATTAGCATTGCCTTATTTAAAAGTGCTACTACTGTTACGGGAACATGAGCGATAAGTTATTCAATGTGTTTAGCTTACTGTGCGAAAATGTGCGACAAAATGTGCGACGGAATACCAAGAATTGCATCTGGTCTTTTTAAAAGTGTCCGAATATTATTTTGTGATTCACTGTATACGTATTCCATGGACTGTGAGAACATCTATTGATTGTTAAGCAAAGACGTTTGCAGGCTCCTAAATTCTACTACCGAAGAAACTTGAGTCCTCTCTATTAGTTTGGATCGTCTGCCGTGTTTTTTCTTTGTTCTCCCCCTGTCCATTTCCGCGTCTGTCCGCCGCGCCGGCTGGCGGTGCTCGCGCACCCTCTTCTACGCCCGCCGCGATTTTAACCCTCCGCTATTCTGACCACCCCTTGCATATCCGTCCGGTGTGTTTACCTGCGGGAAACCATCGACCCACGCTGACATTCTTCTCTCCCCGCGTCGGCGAGGAATACTCCAATTTGTCAACCGCGTGAGAGTACTTTTTTCCTTTTTCTTTCTTCATTTTTTTTTTTTCTAAGACCCTCGCCGGTCGTGTTTCGAAGAGTAAGCTTTCACGAGAGAGCGACGCCACCCCTTCCGACGCTGACGCGCAGCCTTGAGGATGTTGCAATGACGTAGCATTGTCCACGGTTCAGACTATGGTGGCTCTTCCGAACAACTTCCCCAAGATTTACGCTCAGATTTTCGCGTGCCTCTGATAGATTGTGGTACAATGGAACGTCTTAATATCCTCGCGAACCTTCTACCATACGAACGTACAGTTATACGAACAGGGTATAGTAGAATTCCTACTATCTGAGCAACCATTATCCGAATTCTCTATTATCCAAATGTTCTATTATCTGTAGTCTACGGTTTGAACTATGTATGCACGTTCAGGCACTTGCACAAATATTCAGAGGTTGTAGCTGCAAAATTATTGCCTCGTGCATACTCCCGTCCATAAGTACTTGGGCGGTTACCGATTTTGCATAAATGTTTTTTGAATGTTGTTTCTTTCATAGATTTATTATATTGACCTGCAATCTTGCAAGGGAATAAAAACTTCTCAAGTCAATTGTAGAGAACCGAAGTGTAATTAAAATTTACTAACTAAATGTAATAATATTCTTAAATTCGTTGAATATCTTCATAGTTTTGTACGTCACCGATTCATTTTTCTCAGAAATGCATAAAATCTGCAGGTTTATTGTTAATAAGTTTAATAAACGTACATATAGAAGCGATACGAGAGTATCAAGTTTCAGACAATTTAGTCACTCTGTTAATTGAAGTAAATAGAAACGCGTGGCGTTGTCGGTTAGAACCAAGTATGGAGTTATTGAAAAATTGAAACACACCAAATTCTAAGAGTAGATTAACAGTGGAACTGTCGAGCTCTAAACGCTACGAACATATACACTTATATTCCTGTACGATGAGAACCAGATTGATTTTATCCAGATTTTCTACGATTTTTATAGTAGGCAAAGGTAGCCTAATTTGGACCATCGCCTAATTTGGACCACTATGATATCCAAAGATTGCTGAAGTCTGTGCGATTTTGGATAGGCATCTTGGTATACGTAGATATAGACGAGGTTAATGCAATCGTGTTTTATGAACAAACGTCTCGTGGTTACATTGAGAGAAGAGTTATTTGTTTGACTAAGTAGAAAATTAGTTATTTCGACGTAAGAGTGAAAGCCGTTAATTCATCTAAACGTAAGTAATTACAAGTCTTATTATACCATCACAAAGCTTACTTATTTATCCACAATTTGCAGTTACAATTTTGAGAGGTTATGTTAGATTTAGGTTTCTGTACAATATCAAACATTAAACATTAAACATTTGTTTCAATTGTCGTTAAGAAAGCTAATGGTCCAATTTAGGAAACTAGCGGTTCAATTTAGGAAACTGGTTTCCTTATTTGGACAAATGACACGATTCTTTTGAATTCATTTTTCACGGTTATAAATGTTTTTTAAAATTTAATAGATGGTATTATTTTGAAGGTACACTTAGTGAGTTTCTTTTCTACTACCTAATTTTTATTGCCACTTGTTATGTATCTCTATATACTGAAACATATAAAATTGGTCCAAATTAGGCTACCTTCCCCTATAATAAATGAGTACATTTCAAAGAAAAAGTTTTCGAAGGGGTAACTGAAATATTTTTGGTTAAATCAGATAGTCCAATTTCTGATAGCTGTTTGCTAAACATTTTTCAACCATGTTTTTCCCGACCGCTGCATGTGGAAAATAGCCTGGGCTTCGCAAGGCAAATGTGTGCATGTCTCTCTCTCTCTCTCTCTCTCTGTGTGTGTGTGTGTGTGTGTGTGTGTATGTGTATGGAGAGGAAAGCAGTTTCAACTTTGAGATAAAAGGTATAGGTCTCAAATAACCTAGCGTTCGCCATTCGAGGGTGCGGAAAACCGCCCATTCCATCTCCCGCCACTTACTCCGCCGTGCTCAGGTTTCATAGACTTTCTGAAACTTGTCAAACTCAATGATCAATGTTTACGATGTATTGCAAAGATCGTAAAACTCAGTCGTAAAAATTAAAAAGAAAGAATGCTGCTAAGCATTCCAATATACACGCATAATACGACGATCAGTTAAACCTAAACTGGACTTCCTCCCTAATTTTCTATTTGAGTGAAATTTTTAAAAAAATTCCGAGTTATTTTTCTATGTATATTCTGCTACGATCACTTTGTCGTAGGATTGATAATTTTTTAATTCCAGTGTCGTAGAGAATAGAGGATTGGGACCAAGCCAACTGTACACCGAAGTACTGTACACCTCTTCGTTACTATTGAAACAATATCCTCCCAATGTGTGGTTGAGTGGTTCAAACAAATGATAATCGCTATAATGTATATCAATAGTAATATACACTTGTATAGTAAAGGCGATGTTGGAGAATAGTCCACTATAGTTGTTAAATTTTTTCTTGTGTTTAAACGGCTGCTCCCGAATGACTTAATGGTTTCTTGTGACACTTCCCTCGACGCATTGTGTTTTGATAAACGATTTATACCAAGCAACCACCTGTATCCTCATTCTTAGATTGTTGACGTGATCTACGCAAAATTTCAATGCAAAACTTTAATTGTTAAAGACGTGTTGATAATAGATTATGCAATGAAAGCGTAATGTGTGACGACTATGTGTTCTCCAATGGCTGCATATCGACGAAGTAAAATTTCGTTTCGATTTGTAGGAAACTAATGACATACATATTTAGTAGATTCTGCTCAAAATCTTTACCACGAGTCTGACTCGATATTATAGTGCAAGAGGTTAATTGGAAACGAGCGGCCTTCAAAATAAGCTCGGAAGCATAATTGCTTTTCATACAGGAATTAATAGGTTTGGACACGAGCCGTTTGAACACTCGCTTCGTACTAGAGATAGGGAATGACAGTTCTTCCCGACTCATAATCTTTGGTTCGTCTGTGTATTAACTACGAGCGAAAAATTTTCGACTGATCCGGCCAATTTAATTTTCCCTCGGCAGCCACGTTCCGGGGACTGAAAGGAGCAACGTAAAAAGCACAATGAATGATTGGAATACCTGGCTGCTTTTTTGTCGTCGAGCCTCTTGTTAAATTTTCAACGATGCGCCGCAAGAATTAATCTTATGTAACGTGTAATCCGCATCGTGGATGTTTTCCGCCGCAAAAGAAGAAATAAGTAAATGAAGCATTCTCTGGACGAGTACTCAACGTTTCTCTTTTTCCACTTAATTTCCTTCTATTCTCCCCCCCTCTCACTTATCCTTTTTATCTGGCTCATTCCATTTTTCTGTACTTCTTCTTCCTCGATCACAATGTTCCTTTCGACCGTAATATTCCGTAATACTTCTTTGCGAATCTACCGACTATTTGCGAACAATTAATCTTTTAACTGGGAATAACAAGTTAATTCGTTATTAAATTTTGCTATCACCTGTCAAAAATGTTTCATTTAATGCAACTCATCCACTCAATTGTGTCATACTAACCATATCGGTATAATCTGTACTGTATTTACATTGATGATAGTAACATTCCTGTTATCTTAATTATATTTGCCATTCGTTGCGTGTTTATATGTGTTCGTAATTGAAAAGTCACACTTTACAATTAATGAATCAACCTTTAATATAGCTAGTAAAATAGATTTTTTTTCCTAATATTTTCTAGCTATCGATGATCGATCTCCCACCATTATTTGTTTTACTACTGGTTAAGATCTAATAAGTGGATCTACATGCAAAACAAAAATTTTCTAAGACAATTGTGTTATGTCGCTAAGAAAATAATGTCGGCTTTTGACTTTTAGTTTCATCCATAACTTTCAGACTTCTAACATTATATATATTTATATGTTTTTCAGTTGCAATTTGTAACATTTTCGGTCGATTCAGTACTGATTTTTCACTATTCATTAGGCTCGGTGATTGATTTTTCAAAAGGGTTCTTCGAATTAATATTTAGAAAGACTTTTCCACAATCTGCAACTCGCGGAGTTAAATGTGCGCCTAATTGGTGGAAACTACATATTTGAAGTCACCGTTCAGCGTCTGCAGCGTTGTCGTGAGCAATTGTTGCTGATTGGCGCGTGTAGTACGCGCGGCACAAAGCTGAAACTGCAAACAATAAGGGCAAATCGCGTTCACTAGGTTCGAGAACTGCCGGTGCTATCGCAGCTACAGTTCTGTAATGGTTAAGACAAGCTGTAATCGTCAGACTAAATCAATAATTTCGCCCGCCAGTTTCCTTTAATTTACAGTGCAATTCCATTTCTAATGGGAGCGCGATGGTATATCCAAAATTACAATAATGGAAAGCAAGCATTGGACTGCCAACCCCCATGCTTACCATCGTGTTGGTACTATGTAGTTAACGATGGAATCAATATTGTACAAGATGTCTTAGTCATTATTTATTACAAAACAACAATTTTTATACTAAAGTAATGTGTAAATACATGCTCGAAAGAAATCATACGATTGCGTTCATCTTTCATGCAAAATGAATGGTAAACATTAAATTTAATTCACTCGAATATTTCTATCGTTGTTACATAAACATAAAAGTTCCATACATAAAGAAGCTACTTAAAATTATGAAAACATAAATTAACCTAAGGGGTCGAGTCAAGCAATAGTCAGTCATGTTCTATTTCCACTATATTTCTTATTTTTGAACTCAATTATAGAATTTCTATTGTTTTTAATTGTCACGTCCTATCTAACCATCAATATTGAAATTTCTCTTTAAAAATTAACACTAAATCGTAATAACAAACGCATAGGCTTAACGTATAACATAATAATCTGCAGGTAGTTTTCTAATTACCAGAAAAAGTTGGCATAATTAAAAAATGTGCCATTACAAAATGTTCTCGTTTACCAAATATAATTATAAAGCACTAAGCACTTACAGCACTTGCAGCTTATAATCATTAAGCACTTACAGTTGATCAAAATTTAAGTTTATCAAGCATATTGCATCATGTTAGTCTATTATCATTTATTTCATTAATAGAAAAAAAAAAATGAAGAACTGCGTACAAACTCCGCGTTTCAGAATCTCTTAACCTCTTATCCGTTAACAATTCGCACCGTTCCCAGCTAGTATGTATAGATTTTACACGTACAGAATTGCGGTGTGGAACCATCAGTGCACCTCAAGCAGTGGAGTTCTTGCTATATCCAAACACTCAAAACTACACATACCGGACGTTGCATGCAAAGCCCGCATTGCAAGCAATAATCTGGGATTGCACCAGTTGCATGACTTGTTGGCGGTATCGCTGGCTTAATTTCACTATATAGTTATACACCAATATATCGTGAGTTATTGTATCAAACTATAATAATGGCTTCCTACTTCCGTTTACACGACTGCGTGTCAACCAAAACGTTATCACGGATTAAACACTTGCACTTTTGTTTACCTGCCGTTTCTGGTTAATGTGCAACTATCATTTGCAATTTAGCAAAAGCTCTTGTTGACGTTAGAAATAATTATAAATAACGATACGCACAATTGCATACGCGACGTGAAGACTATTTAATATATTGAAAAATTATGAGATATCACAAACACGTGTACGATCTCGCTGAACACATAAACAGATAGGGGGAAGGGGGAGGTAATGTTAAGAACATCGTTCATTGCAAATTCCATGAATTCCATTAGTTCGTATAATTTATTTTTTTGTATATTGAAATTGCGAGTGTGCTTCTTTGAAAATAAACAAATATAATTTTGCGTTTTGTATACTGAATTAAATACAGTGTGTGTAGCGTTAATATTTCTGAGTATGTAAACCTGTTAGCGATATTTTAAATGTTGGATTAAAAAAAGTTATAATTGGATTTTATGCATTTATGATAAAAATGAATGGGTGAATATTGTAACAATAGAAAGATTGAAAGAGTTTCAGAATAACAATACGTTATTATCAATTTACAATAAATTTATTATTGAACGAGGAAGGAAGTTTTTATTCTACTCCTGTTCTTTTACAATCTATACTAAGAATATTTATTTTGCATAAAGATTCGCAGTCCAGATACAACATTTTTAGTGGTTTATACTACTCTATATACTAAAACAGTATTTTTTTGTGCATGTAGATTAATTTTTAAAACTCTGGATTTTATTTGAACTATTATACAATTTTAGTAAAAACATCTTTATGTACAATTTCAAAAAATTTTGCAGGATGTAGCGCATGTGATTGGCACTTTTGTGCTCAACAGTTCAGAGCTCCTACAGTGCATTTGCTCTATTCCAGAGGGTGGACTAAACGACTAAACTAATGGAAAGTCCTTTATTAGCCTCCTGTTTTTTTATTTTATATTTTGAAACGAAGTACATTTTTAAATGAAAAACGCCACTAAATGCTGTGTATAGAAACTTTTCATTAACCAAAATTCTATCAATTATTATCACAACAATAGAGTATCAATTTCTGAAAAATGTAAAATAAGTGTCATATTTCTGCAGTAGGTGAACCCGTTTTATTCGTCGACGTTTATCGTCATCATTTATTTCGATAACAGGCTTCCCAGTTACGTATTTTGTTACGTGCAACATTACGCTTTTCTTATAAAATACTTTAACAATTTAACAAAGGAAATTTATAAAACAAAGGTAAAAAAAGTTAAATTTTTACTAAAACAAAGGTCTTTTAATATCGTGAAATTTTAATTTAAATTTACTTTCTGCAAAGAGTAACATTTTGTCATCTCCGCCATCAATTTAAATAAATTACGCATAAAATGTTAATCTCCATTCAGCACAACTTCTGTTTAAGCGTAATTTGTCACAAAATTTTGAATATACAAAGTAATGTTTAAAATTTTAAACGTTTGGTCAATCGAGATTGTAATTATGCTATATGGGTGACAGAATTCGAAGCGGATGCTATGCTACGAACTTCCGCTACTTAATAAAACAATTTATGCCCCGAAGTATTATTTTTAATTAAACGAACTGGCGTCATATATTCAAGAAAAGCCATCGAAACTAGTGAACATGGAAGGGGTAATATACCACCAAGACAAAGTGACATCATAAATTTCTTTGCCGACTCGACAAAAATTTAATCGAATCAGGATGTTCTCATTCAGCCACCGTACTCGCCCGGTCTTGCGTTTTATGACTCAAAATTTGCGTGATACTAAGAACTTTGATACCTTAGAGCTGCACAATGTGCAGGTGTAGAGCTGTTTCACTGAATATGATACGAAATTTTAGAAGAATGAAATGGTACAGCTGTTCACAGTTGTAGATCAAAACGAACAAAAGATTATTCAAGGAAATTTCTTACCTTAAAAGTGCAATAAAATTGATAATAACTTTTACAAGAAAATTGTAAGAGATCATTAAAAATTAGATAATATGAGTCACTATTAATAGATTGTTTTGATTGTTATAGGTCTCGCAATGTATCAAGTGACGGTGGCTTAGAAACGTAAGTAAAATTATATATCTTTGTAATTTATTTCTACAATATACAATGGATTAAAGCAATGTATTGTAGCACACGCACGACAGAGACGAAACGCGTCACGTGACCGGGCCGCTCGCCGCCGGAAAATGGAGAAACAGCATCGTAGAAGGGGAAGGATAGAGTGGGAGACAAGTCTTAATCAGGCGACACTGCGCGGGCGTACTACAGATAGTCAATTAAGAGTCGCCATTGCACTGTCTAGCACAGGCACGGGCAACTTCTTCCCCGCTGTCGCTCCACGATTTCCACTACCAGTGTACCGGTTCCCCCACTATCAACCATTTCATGATTTGCCTCGCGTGACTGCGAATATATGTGTGTACACCTACATTCCACAGGAGTTTGGTGGGGGAGACTCAAGAGTAGGGAGAGGAGTTGTCTGTGGCTCGCGAGCCGAAAGTTGCTCTTGGCTTGGTCTAGCACAGTGTCGCCATATAAGGGGAGGGAGCACGAATTGAGGGGAAAAAGTTACCCTCTCTCTGACAGAACGGGAGTATACCGACAGAGACGAAACTTAGGGAATAGCATGGTAGAAGGGGAAATTGCTCCGCGACAAAACTATAAGACAATGTATATTTTAGGTAAGAAAAAGTGGGTGAAAGTTAACGGAATAGATTTTTTTCTATTTACTAGTAATGTGTTTTGCCATCTTTATTTTTTATAGTTTCAATTAATCGTTGTGGTCTCGATTTATATAAATTTTTATTTGATCTTGACTTAATTTGGCCTATTGTTCTTAATTACGAGCTTTCAACTCTTCCACCGACAAAAACTATTTCCCACTTCCATATACAGCACGTGCTAAAACTCCTCAGATGTTTTCTATTATATTTAAATCTGGAGACCTCGCAGGCCATGGTAAAATTTGTATATTACGCTCTTCAAAATATTTTTTTACAGGTTTCGCTGTATGCACAGCGGCATTATCATGTTACGAGCCACGGTTGCGAGCAACGCGAGAGGCCGGCGTTGGGGTTATTACTCCAGGAATGTGGCTTCAATTTGTTAGTTAGGTACGCGGACGCACCCAATACGAAATCGGGGAGCCGCTAGGATAGTTGACGACGAGGACACACCTGATGCGAAACCAGGGAACCTCTGGGAGGTTGGAGTCAAACGCAGACGCACCCGATTGCGAAACCGAGGAGCTAGTAGGAGGATGAAACTTCGTGAACGCACCCAATGCGAAATCGGGGAATCACTAGGAGAGACACGCGGCGAACCCGGTACGAAAGGAGGTTGTATAAGAGCGCGGATGAACCCAATGCGAAACTGGGAATCCGCTAGGAGTTGGATAACTCACAGACGCACCTGACGCGAAACCAGGGAGCTGCTAGGATACGGAAGAACCTAAAACAAAGTCAGGGATCCGCTAGGATGGTACAGTTTTCGTGGACGCACCCAATGCGAAACCGGGGAGCCACTAGGTTGGAGAAATCTTTGTTGGTTTAAGTTTAGGATTAGTAAGCCTCGTAACTTATATATAATTTAATCGATACAATCCGAGCGGTAAGATTGTATCGTCTGGGAACGTTCAATTATTAGATTAGGATATTAGGCAATAATTAATGGTTGTAGATTGCGCGAGTTAACAAACAAGACAAATATATTCTGAATTGAAATAATTACAAGTGTTGTTGTTTGTGTCGCGAATAAGTTTAGTGGGTGTACAATTGAAAAAATAACTTTTTTCCACTTTTCTTCCACTGGAGATGTCTTTCCACAAAATCATGCCTGGCTGTATTGTGTCGATTCGTAAGTGGCGGTTTTTTCTGCAATTTTCGTCTTTTTAAATGCTTGGCTTGTTTAATTATCCGTTGCACATTACGAATATTGGTGTGAACGCCAGCTTCCGCTGCAATTTTCCGTGCTGTCAAGCTATAATTCGACGCTACCCTCAGAATAGGTCGTCGCTCGGTTGTCGTTTTTAGACGTTCACCAGGATGTTTTTTCCATGATTCTCTCTACTTTTTAAATAATTAAGCACGGCAGGTCGACTTCGCCCAATCATTCGTGAAATTTCTGAAATAGAAGTATTCTCTTCTTTTAAATTTACGATCACTCTTATTTCACTGTCGGTCAGCCTTTTCCCACGCGACATTGTAGTTATATCATGTAAGAGCAAAATTTCAAATGTTTAATTTTAAGTACACAATTATTTCTAACACTGTGAGTGCGATTAGAGTATAAGATCGACTGACAAAAAGCTGCTGTCGTATAGTTTCGTCGCGACGAGAATAGCATGTTTACATACATTTCCGAAGTACTTGGAATTGTAGCCTTCGATATTTCGTAGAACTGTAGAATATACTTCTGTATAATGTAAACAATAACACTATGAATGAAGGAAGACAAAACTGAAGACTTACATAGAATTTTCATCGAATTTCGCACATGTATTATAGTTTTGTCGCGGAGTGTAGAGTGCGGGAGCAAGTCTTGATCTGACGGCACTGGACTAGCATTTTCATTGCGAAACGAAAGAACCGCGGTCGCTCGGAAATTTCCGATCGTATTTTCGCGAAGACCTGTGGCGCTCGAACGGTTAAACAATGCTCGAAACAAGGTAACGCCTGACGGCAAGATCAGAAGTGATCCGGCCGGTTAGCAATCATTGTGGTCGACGCGCGATTCTATATCAATTTATTCGGACGGGATTTGGGAGAGGCATCGAAATTAGTTCTCCGTTTTTCGAACCGCGTGATCTGAACTGTGCATTAATCCGTCGGGGCCACTAGGAAGTTGGTTCGCGGACGTTATCCGGTTGCGATCAGATTTATTCGACGCAAGTAACGTTCACCGGTAGAACGGGTAGCGTAGGCCGCGAGGTTGTGGGGATTTATATTCAACGCAGAGTCAGAAGCCGTGCATCATCGGCTTAAGTCAACGAGCCAATCGCAAACAAGGCGACCACACTACGCGCCTGATAGCGTACCTATGCAGATCACCTCGATTCACCTACACCCTCGCATGAATCTCAACGTGCACCAATATGCAACCCCGTTCCTCCATCATTGCCCTCCGCGCTGTGCGTACAACGCTGTTTACGAACATTTATGTACGAACGTACGCGGCATTCTGTAAGTTATGCATTATCCAATTCGCGGCCGTGGTCGGTCGCTGCAAAGATCCTCCGGGTTCTTGCTACCATAGTTTGCTGGTTTTAGTCTGCAACAACTGCCTGCACAAATATAGTGGTTCACTTGGTTTCTCGAACACTTCCTAAATCAGAAATACATAATTTCTTAATCCCATGCGTACGATTTTCTATACGGCTAGTTTAGAACTTAGTTATGCGTAGTAATTTCACAGAGGAAAAAAGAATTGCGTTTGATATTCAAATCGGCAAGGTTATTATACATCATTTTAACACTTATGCGGACTTTCATAATTTTAGGAATGCTGCGACTCAATTAAATTATATTTCATATTGTATTTATATTTAATATTTATCTCTATCAAAATGGTAAATAGAAACGCAGTAATGTGGTACAATTTCATCTAAATCGACAAATAATTATATTATTAATAGTTACACATTAAATAATCATTAGCATAAATTTGATTGGAGCCGCATCGGCCCCAATAGTACAGTTTAAGAGCCAAGACTCCGTAGATTCGCGATAAGGTAGAGTGACCACGTTACCGACAAAAATAGGCAAAAAATGGTTTTATGTGCCTCAACTTTTCGTCCTTACATGAGAATATCTTTCGCTGGGAAAGGGCTCATTCGAGAGAGGAAGGTTCAATCTAGTGCGCGCTGGTCACGAGCTGACGAGATTATGCAGATATTTGGTAATGTAGGATTATGAATGAGACACTGTATTAGAGTGATTGTTTAGAGTGACTGTGGACGCGACATTGTGGCGCCAACGTGTTTGGGTCCTGCGTGAAAGGAAGTCTGTTTGGGCCGAAGTGTGAAAGAAGAGTGTTTGGGCCTCGGTGACAAGAGTAAAGTGTTTAGGGGCGCCAAGCGCAGGGCGTACGTGACTGTTTGGGTTTTCCGAATGGATGTGAAACTGATAGAGAGAGAATGAGAGTGCGAGAGAGGAAGAATGAAAGAGGGCCTTATGAATGCGAGGGATGTTAGGTCAGTCAGTAGAGCGAGAGTCGCGAGCGAGTGAGTTGATGAGATATTGAATATTGAATTGTCGTTTGAGAGTCGAGTTGTTGAAGTAGAATAAAGTACTTTAGCGAAATCGGTGTGAGATCACTCCACCCGGTACGTCACACCTAAGACGTAGGAGTTTCCTTTAAAATGTTCCTACAGTAATATAAGCGTTAGAAGTAGGCCAAAAATTGACGATGTGCTCATGCCGTGAAGTCGAAGCATTTTTATGCCATTGGATGTGTTTTCTGGATGAAATCGAGAGTAGCGCGCGTTTGAAAATATCTCCAGGTACGAATTGAGCTATATTTTGTCTTGATTCTCTGCGAAATAAAGCCAAAAACTTGAAGCACGTTTCTGGTGTCAGAATTCATACTATCGATAATACAGAGCAAAAAATGCGACAAGTTTGGTCACAGACTTAACCCTTTGCACTCGGCCCTATTTTCATTCTAAAACTAAATTTTTCTTCCGTCTTGGAATATTTTCATTTTATTCATACGAAACTAATCCGATTACCACATATAATATTTAAATGTTTAGTAATCTATTAAATAGCAATTTTGTAATGTAACAAATATTTTTCAATATTTTTTGTAATTTCTTTGAAATAATGCCACAATAATTTCTAGTGGTGCTTCAGTGTCACCACTCGAGTGCAAAGGGTTAAGACTCGTCGGATCAAGACCAAGACGGATCTTAAGTCAGTGGCTGAAGGTTGTGAACTGAAATTATGCAGCAGTTACTGACCTGCTGACTCTGCAGAAGTCACGTGACTACCCTTGGCTCTTAAGGGTTGAGGTACTAATCTGACCTTTAATTCTACAGGATGTGTTGATTTGAATGATGCTTACTTTGATCCATAAGTTTATTTAGAAGAAGGTTATGTTTGTTTAACGTTACTGTTAAAAATCTGACATTGCATTAAAATAAATTCAGTAAAAAATTGAATCGTTTTTCAAGTTTGTTAAACTTCTTATAGTGCTCTACTTTCTTCAGTATACTATTAGCTGCAAGTGCTTAAAAATTTGCAGGATGAAGATTATTATTATGTCAACAATATTCTCAAGTGTGCGAGCGCAAACACGCAATATTGCGGTTATAATCAAGGGCCTTTGTCGCATACGTATGTAGCAACATATGTATACCGAACATAAACGCGCGTGAATGTGTATATCCATGTCTAGATATTTACGTTCCGCGTGGATACGTGTGTATGAATTTATGTTCTAATTCGTACGTGTGCTAGAAATGGATACGTATGGGGCCACATACGAATGTATGGATTCATCGGAAAGGGATTATCTGCAGTTAGACGTTGCACCTTCTTGCATTCCTACACTCTGTTCAGAAATTTTTCCTCCACTAGCTTCGACTCGGCTCTAGTGTGTACACTTCGAATATTCGAAACGTAAGCATAAAATAATCTTTCATTAAATTGTGAAACATTTTCACATTAGAAAACTAAATTTCAATTTTTAATCGGATTATAAAAGTCTTCAACAAATGAAAACTGTACCGTAGCCTTCGTGTTTTTAAGGGTTTACTTAAGAATTTTCATATAGTTTCGTATATTTATTTCTTTTACAAAACAATTAAATTTGACTACTACAGATAATCATACCCTAATAATTACAGATGAATTGGAGGATAACTGTACTTAATCCGTATGGTACTGAAGTATTCTACAAGTGGATACACACTACGACGATAAGTATAAAACTAAGATATAAGAATTCCTCCCAATTAATCCAGTAAGTGGTTACTATGAAATACTGTCAGTTATTAATTTTTCCCCGTCAAGTTTCACACATGCTGCACAGAGATTGCGTGTCTCCCGCGTATTGTATTGTGCGCGAGTTCTCGCAGAATCTCCCATAGGGATGCCATTGTGCTTCGTTGATGATGGCGGCGGTCCGTAATGCCGTTTCGGGAACGCCAACACGAAGGCAACGTATCTTTTTTTCCCTTGTCTTCTTCGCAACGCCATGTGTTTACAAAATTCCTTTCCGCCTTGATTTGCCACTGCTCTCGGGAACACTATCTGCACACGCAATATTTGAACGCAACTGATTCCTTACTTCACTGGCTATGCAGAAAATACCGGCAAAATACTGGCACCATGCACATTAGCAATTAACCGTTTGCCTAAAACTGTTTTCCTGAAGAGCGTCGCACGGAAATGGCAAATCATTTCTCTTTCGAATTTTCTCACGAAAATCTCACGATTTACGGTTAAAAGTTCATATTTTCGAATGTATATAACAGTTCAAATGAAAAAGGAATTTTTCCCACCTTAAGAAAAATTGCAATTCACCGTTTTATGCCTTCTACGTGTACGCAACTACTACGACTCTTCTGGTAGGAAAAATTTCGGTTTTGGGCGTTTACCGGTTAAATAGATTTCGGGACTTTTCGTCACCGGAGCTTGGCTATTGAAAGGAGAGACGAACGTCGAAAGCCTGGTCCGAAAATCGGAAAATTAAGAGAACAAGGAACTGGTGATGCTTTGGTGGAAAGGGGCGCCAATAAAACGGCACACGACAAATGTTGCACCGTCTCTTTCGATGCGATGGGAACGTGATGGCCGGGAGGGAAAAGGGTGAAAGCGGGGGATGCTGGTGTACAAACGAAAAGAGAGACGGGGCCCGGATGGAACAGTATCGGAAATACAGTTGCGAAGAAAGACAGTCGACGGGGAGGGTGAAAAAGGACGGGTTGCAGGGGAATAAAGAGGAGCGAGAACGAGGAGGGGCAGAAAATGTATAGTAACGCAAACGGGATACAGAGACAGAGAAAAAGTGAATGAATGGCGAGAGGGACGAACGGCGAGGAACGAGTGACGAGCGACGAGCGAACCGTTGTACGCTAGCGAACGCGTGTAGTCGCTAAACAATGGCGTTGGAAAATGGGCTGCTACGTTGCCGGGGTTTCAAGACGATTTTCCCACCTAGGCAGGAAGGCCGGGAACGAGAGGGGGAAAAGCCGGAGAAAGAGATGCCGGAAAGAGAAAGTGATGAAGAATGCTTACTGTTTGCGATTTTCTGTTGTTCAAGCAGCCGGCTGACCTTCGCTGCATGGGCGAGAACTGAATGTCCATTAAATCCGATTGCGAGCTTCTGCGAGCTCGAGTCTTGTTGCTCAATTAGTGGTGGGATCGTATTCTACATTTTCCGGTGTAATAAACAGGTTGATCGATAGCTGATGGTTCAACCGAACAGCGAATGACTTTACGTAACAAAAGAAAAATCAGTTGAAAATGTAGAGTAATATTTTTTCATAGGAAGCTTTGTTTTCGAGAAAATCGACGTTGGAAATCCGTCAAGCTCGCGGGTTTAGCATTTGTAAGAAGTAGACGCGGTTGGTCATGAACAGACGCGTCAGACGATTCCTATTCAATAGCACGCGTGTTTGTCAAATTTTCAAACTCGATTTCTTTTCACCCCCCTTTCGGTTATAGTCACCCTATATATCAATTTAATACTTGAATTAATCATCTACACACCGCGATAATAGCATAACATGTTATATGAAATTATACAAATCTGTGTTATGTACCTTCAGAGAATATTCTACGAGTAAAAGACAACACATTAGGATACCCAATATGCGAATATATGTTCGCGGATTATAAATTATGTACCTCCTGTGGTAATATCGTGATATGTGAAGGTGGTTGCTAAATATTCATACTCACTACGCCCAGAAATAAAAATCACATCAGTATTTGTCATGCAGTTAATCAGTTTTTAGTCGAACCAGAAATTAGTCATTACGCATAATGCTTCATCAAAAGCATATATTTATTGGCTTTTCTAACAATATATTATATTTGTCTTTAGTAGATGTGGACGGAAGAATTTTTATTAATGAAATTTGCTTTAAAATTTTTGCTCTGATTCATCGTATATTTTTAATATCTAATTTTAATATTTGATATAGAATTTAATTGGTTACATGAATGTACTTTGATTAATCCGTAAATATAAACAAAATTGCAATTAAAATACATGTGAGATGTAAATGTATAGGAATTATTCATGATACGTATACATAATAGATTCGCACTTTTTACATTTTAGAAAAATTGAATTAAGTAAATAATATTACACATCGTAATAACAATTTTAGTATTTAAGAAATAGCATGGAATAGAATTATGTTTCATTAGTTTTCGGAAATCTTTAAGAACCATCGATGTATAAACATTTACATTCTGTTCATAAATGTAAGATTCATTTGTAAAATAATGTTGTGTAGGAAAAGTTCAGAGTTTTACAGTGTCGATGCTGAGAATAGTTCCCGAGGTTGCGTATTACCATTGTATACTTTCATTTCCCCGCTGTTTCACCCATCTAAGTTAGTTTAGACCCTCCAATCCCAACGGAGTCATTTGTCGTCAGAAAATTTATACGTCTTCGTAAAAGAAGTCTTTCACGCTAAAATTCTATTTCAGCGTACGGGACCTATAGCGATAGATCAGTGTACGTATTGACTTTTCTCTGTTTAGAAGATCTATGTGTACATTCAAGTAAATATTCCCTCTTTGGGATTTTTATTATATGGGATAACTAAAAATAGAAAATTGCGATGAGTCATGCAATAAATTCCTAGTATTGTTAAATTCACAATAGCGTCTAAGAAGCTTCTTACCGAACATATACCTTTATTAAAGGGTTGAAACATAATCGTAAGGGTACAATGTGTTAACATTTTCGTTCACGCAAGTTCAACAGAAGCCCTCCTGAATTTGGTCATTTCATCGTGTAGATAAGAATGCGAACACGTCGTAAACCTTCTTTATGATGCAAGGATATTAGTCATAAAAACGTACTTATCGCAGTCATAACCGTAGGAGTTATGTCAAATCGGATTAGTGGCATGTGATGTAATAACGGCATATGTAAATAATATAATTCATTGTATATAAATTGTACATATCTGTTACTATTGTACACATTTATACATTATATTATTACATATTATTATACAGACTATGTTATAATTTGATTTTGTGCATTTGTGGCAAAACTAAATTGGTAAAATATAAAATTGTGAAAACATTAAAAGAATTTAAGAACATTATGACGCTATTTTGGGCTTATTAAAATTATTAAAAGAGAAATACAGTTTTGTTTAATTTATCTTCCTTACAGTTGACTTAAAAAATTATTATTTTGCATAAACATCCGCAAACTAGTCATAATTAACCGAGTTTTCCGTGAAGAATCTCGAAGCAAGCAGCGACATAAATGTAGCCATAAAACAATAAAAATTGCGTAGTTGAGGACTCTGACAGTTATAATTGTTCATAAATTATGCATTCCCCCCAAATGTGAAGCCTACAAATAATTTAACTAGTATTGATTTATTATTATAATAAGCTCGTAGAGTAGGTAATTTGTGTACAACAAAATTGAGTGGAATTTAATAAAAATGTGCAACCAATTAAAATAAAGGATTTGTTGCAGTTTCGAGATTGCAGTGATTCATATAATGCAGATGTCCAGTTGCATCCATCGTTAAAAATTAGTTGTACGCGACGTCCGTTTAACGCCTAATGTTTTCTGCAATAGCTGCGGAAGTATGTGTGCAATGCATAAATGCATTTGAAACCGCGCGCGGCCAGTTGTTAATTTTACTGAATGGATCGGTTATCCAAGCATATTACAAGCGAACCATTACTGGAAATTCAATGGTCGCCGGGCTACGGCTTTTGCAAATTTGACATGCAACCGTTGTTATTGAAACTATTATTAAACTGATTGACATATCATGAGCTCGTGCAAATCACTGTGTCACTTGTTTGCTACATAGTTAATACCACACATTACACAGTTGATTACGAACTGTTACACTCACCGATAATATAACATTGCAGTGGTATGGCACATCATTAATGGCGAATTTAAAATGTTCATCTTACAAGCTGACAAATGTTTTTTCGATCTATCAATTCATTATGTTTAGAAAATTTTTATTTTGCATTAATATCGGTCTAGTGATGACATAAATACGAGTAATACGATGCATACATTTTCTAGACATTTGAGACTCAGTCGTTTTAGTTTAATAAAAGAGTTAATGTGTCTATAGACAGAGTCTTCAGTTACTCAGTCTCTGTGTCATACATATCTTAGACAAAGTTGAACGATGTACTGCAAAAGTAGAAGTTTCATGCTTCAAAATGAGTCCAGGTATATTGTCGACCATTTCTCCAGATTTATGAAATTTAGCGTTCAAATGTATTTTCTGGATCCCCCTGTACATGTACGCCTTTAGTAGTCAAAGGATTAAGAGTGTTCTCACCATTTTTACGCACAGCATGAAATGTTTGCGAACTAAAATTCCCGGGGTGCAAATTACATGGCGAAACCAGTCGGAAGGGGGTGCCGAGATTCCGGTGCCCGATCGAAACCATCGAAATCTCATCAGCAGTTTTGCTTTATGGACCAAGAGAAGCATTCGTTTATTTTTCCCTTTTTTTTCCTTTTCCGGCGGGGCTCGAATTTTCTATCTTTTCTTTGCCCGTGAAATTCACGCTTTCCATAAATTTCTGGCGTCACCCTCGCCTGCCGGAGAATGAACACGCGGCGAGAAGGGGAAATGATGAAGAAGGGAGGAAATTGGAAATGAGGAAGATAGTTACGACACGCTGTTACGTACTTTCTTGGAGCGGAACGAAAATGACGCGATAAAACTGAGCGGAGAAAATTTCGTGGGACATCGAGACCTCCATATCGAAGACTAACAAACGCTCGAGGATCGGCGACGGCGGCGCGGCGGAAGATTTTGATCCTCGGCACCGTGAATTATATTATACTTTACAATCGACGACGAGGAATTTCGTACCGGTGCTTGAGGAATTAATGGAACAGATTCAGTCGAATAACATTTTAGAAACGTTAACGATACTCGTAATAACCACTTACGGTGAAATCTCTTTCTTTATTGGCACTTTTATTTTCTTTCGGGTTTCCATTAATAAATTAATCTACTCAGACATTTCGCTTGCATTGTGGCGATTGTGTACAATAACAATAAGTACATTTCAATAGCCTTAGCTTATGAGGATAATTAATTTTGTTTTCATATAATTAGAATGTATGATATACTAGAATATAGTATACGATATATGTTATAGTTAAACTTTACCTCAGGAAACCAGAAATTTTTAACTTTCTTTTATGTAATCCCGTAGATTTTGGCGAGAAAATGCCAAAATAACGAGAAAAGTTTCAATTCTAGGAGCTCACTAGTTTTTAACAGGTAAGGGGGCCGCCATGTTGGTATGTAGTGACCGTCGCGCGTCCCTTAACGAACGGTGCCGCTAGATATATTAACTAGCCGTTCTGCATATATTAACAATTGTGCAAACACATTCGAATTTGAGGAAAGGAATTCGCGTATACGGCCAAGAGCAATAAAAGTTATATCTGCATTGGTGTGAGAAAAATTATAATATTGCAATAAATTCGTTATCGTCGGAGATATATTATAATAATAAATATATTAACGTCAACCGGTGCTACGCGTTTTTATTGTTGGTTGGTAGACGCTGTTTCGCAATTCGAAAATATTGATTTAACGTGGACCGCGATTGCATCTCATTACCCGGCGTCCAAAAACTAAACCCAGTAATATATTTCGGTGAATATTCCGCCAACGATTGCCAGTGTACACCGCAATAACATATTCCCGTCGAAGTATTTGCGTCCGAAAGTATTCGACTAATTACGTTAATTAGCTTTTTCCGTGGTGCGCGTTGTAATGTTTTTCCGCCCCTATTTCGTCGAAATATTATTAATTACATTCGAATGCCGTGCCTCGGAAAATGCAGGAAATCACTGTGCTATAAAACATTTTAATTCGACGCAACCGATCGCATAATTTATTTATAGAAGCACAACGAAAAAAGCTATTAATACATTTCTTTGTTTATAATTGGCTCGCCTTGCTGAATAGTTCTTGCCTTCTGGAAGCTATCGATAACGATCATTAAGAGCCAAGAAGGTACCGAAGATAGATGAAATCATGCACCTCACTCTCAACAGAAACTAAAAATAAAAATTCTGTAAAAACGTTACCTTATTGTAATTGAACGGGTCTCGTGTAAGAATGACGAAACGAGCAACACACGGGAAAAATCGTGTGAAGAGTATTCCTTTAAAAGAGTGAATGAACTGTCACATAACTTATGTGCAAAGTCTTCTATGTTAAAATAAGTATCCCTTGTCAACGCGTTCAACAGCCGCTTCGGCCTTTTTCCACTTAAATGAGGATAATCGCACCTATAAATAAAAGTTTATCTTAATCAACGACCCTTCTTTACGCGTGTTTATCTTTCAGTAGGAGGTTGAAAGAATACTTTCCCTGTTCAGTCTCGTCTGCCGTTATCAAATCGTTCATTATAATATACCAAGTGACAAGTTTACTATATTAGAGACAGGTGTCGAGATATCGTCGCGCTTTGCACTAATCTATAATTATTACATCCTTTGAAATCATATATAATTTTTCAACACTTTTTCGAAATTAAAGCTTTCAATTTCTAAAATCATCGTAAGCAGACTGTGGATTTCGCGCATTTGTGGTATAAATGATCAAGTGCAAAACAGTAAAGACATTTAAAGAGCATAAAAATACTATCGTATTAATTTCAACTAATTAAAATTGTTAAGAAAACAGATCAACGTGTACGTAGCTCCTGTGTCGTACAATGAATCAAGACAATTTTTGTTTCATTGCAAATTATAGGAAGAATATTGTCTTGAAGTCGTATATGCTTCATATGAAATTGTTATTGAAATTATTAATAAATAACTAACAATATTGACCTATATTTTTGGTGAATATCGTGCAATATCCATGATACGCTACAAAACAGGATTTCCATCAGTTTTAAAAGTTGTTTTAACCATTCAACGTGAATGATTGCAGATAAAACAATACGGGAGAAATATTTGTGTACGTACTACTATCTAGCGATGTTCTGTCAACATTGAAATGTTATAGTTGTGTGACGACTTTTTAGTTCGCCTGATTCGCTCTGTCGTAGATAAAAAAGATTTTTCTTTTTGAAAAAAAGTAATACAATACAAGAATAGAATAGAATTATCATAGAAAATAAAAGAATATTATTCTTTGAAAGGATCCAAATTGATTAAATATAATACTGTTCGCGATTCAATGCAAAAATATTAGATTTGCATGCACAGGAAATTATGTTGCGTGTAATTTCAGTTTTCATCGGTAACTGTTATAGAAAATTTTACTGTGCATAAATATCTGCAGTCTATTTGTAAGTTATGGATTCGTATAGACTCGGAGTTTAAGTGTACCCATCAACAAAATAAAATGAAGTGACAGCTCGTGTCGTGACCCGTTTAAAATTGGCCACAGGCTAAGAATAAATGCGAAGCCGAAACTGTAAATATGTACTTGGCATTCTTTCCGTTTGGAATAGGTAATTCTGCAATTATCCTTGTTCCTCTTCGGAATTCCTTAAAGGCTATACACACAAGCTATATTTTCACGCTCCAAGATAGACGGTTTCTACCTTTCTGTTATATATTTAAAACCATCTTCTCGTGACGGTGCTAAAAAATATCCGAGTAAAACTTACCGAATAATAAATAATACAGAATGACGTGTCTGTTACTCTCTCGTCCTTGCTGCCTTACACGTCATACTTGTTCCTGCGCAGATCGAAGGTGATGAATTGCAACAAATTTAATGCTAAGGTCATCATCTTAATCAATAATAATTGCGGATTTTATGCGTTTTATAACCGAAACGAATAGATAAAGTAGAAGTTCGTAAACACAATAAAAGAATTTGAAAATATTATTACTATAGCAAAATAAAATATTATTACTATAATATTATAGAGTTCCATTTAAAAACTTAAATGTAATGAGCATTTCAAGGTCATTTCAAGGTCATGCCAGCATAATATCTACAATTTGCTGCAACTGCTCTCACTGATACCGGAAACGCTGTGTAACTTGACACTGTGAGTCGATAAAAGACATTTTTTAAATTTTCGTTACATGCGCAAATAAGAAAGTTGTCAAAAGCAACTTTTACTATTTTGTTCCTAATCACCCTCCTCTCTCCTCTTGTCACCTTGTTCACGACTATTTTCGTCTCGTTAGAAAAATTAGTTTTCAGATGTCTATTTCTTCTTCTAGGAATTTAAATAATTGCAACTGCTATAGTCCATTCGAATGAAAATTAATAAACAACACGTTTGTCAACTGCTATGCCTGAGAAGAAGGAGTAATAGTAATTTCAAATTTCGCTGCCCCTAAAAAATGGTGGAAGACACGTAATATGGGAATGCCACAAGCTTCATCAGAACAGAATGTCAAGACATGCATATGGAATTCGAGGAAGTTATTGCTGATGTAGATGGGGACGAGAAAGAGAGAGCAGAAGGGAGCGTCATTGAAATGGACAGAGATAACGGCGCTCGACGACTGCATCTCAATGGTGCATACCTTAAACTCATGGATTCTCAAACTGTAAATTGCACATTACTCCAAACAGATTTAAATTAAGACGCTTGGACAAATTGTAGCCTATACGTTACGCGCATTTCACAATTAGACTACAATTTCTCCAACTGTCTTAATTGTCTTCGTTGCCTTAACAAATGCCTAACTGTCCTAATTTTAGCGCGATGATTAATAGACGACGGATATTGTGCAAATTTACAATTCCGTGGACTATTTCGAAAAACATCAGAAGCAACTTATTATTCGCCCTATAAGGATGTTGCAGCGATAAAAGTAAAATAACTACACCGATCTTCGTTCAAGCTTTTACTTTTTGCGTAATAGCATGTATCGCGAATGCATAAAATCTGCATTTTACTTATAAAATTTACATGGCACATGTGAAGTTCGAAGAAGTCACTTTTAGATACAAATTTAGCTCTCTCTTATTCAAATTAAATGAATGCAATTAATCGTGTGCTGCCTGAATGTTCAGAATAAGGCGAGTGACAAGTAGACCGCCATAGTAACACAAAGTAATTGCGATGGTCATCGAGTGCTTGTCGGCTTGCACAACACTTGTGAACTTTTTGAGATTAGATGAGAAGGGAGTGTAAATTATTATAATAATTAGACTGCGAACATTTATGCAAAATAAAAATTGTCCAACCAATTGTAAGAAACTGAAGTTAAATGAAAATATATTCTCCCTTTTAATCATCTTAATAAGTCTAAGATAATATAAAAATATCCCTAAATTCTCCTACTGTTTTCTCAGTCTTGTATTTGACAATCTTCAATCTAATTAATAATAATTATCTATAATGTTCAATGGAATTCATTGAAATTTTATTAGAAGTCTATGGATTTTCAAAACTACACAGCGTATTCCTGAAAAGACAATAGTTCGAAAGTAATCACCAATATGGTGTGCATGCAAAATTACGAATTTTATTCAATAGCACTGAAGTTATTTTTATTTGTTTGAGCGAACAGATTGGGAATCGCATTTTCGATGGATTTTTGCGTAGGATGCTCTCGGTTGATCAATTTTATTAGAATTCCGGCCGCGGCCAGTGTATCAGTATCGTCGAAATATTGCGGAATTTGAGAACCCGCGGGCTTAATCGCGGACCAGGAGGCTGTACGTGGAAACGACGCAACCTGCAGCACGATGCACCGGTGCACCGGTGCACTCTGGACTCGTTTCGCGCGGGGACGCGTCTGTGTCGGCCGTCTACACGGATACCTGGTTTCACTTGTGAACGTGTTCCTTGGTGCACCGTAAACAGCATATTTTCTGACTCACTAGTGCAAACGTAACACGATGCGCATATTTAGAATTCAGGATGGCGCTTGGCCTCCGCAGCCCGGCTCGTGGCCCGATCTATTGCAGCTTGTCTCTCTTCTACCTTTTTTCAATGTTTCTCCACTACCATTCCTATGAGGTGTCGAATTGCTGTTTCCTATAGTGGCGTAGATCAATATACAGCAGCCTTCCTATCCGAGCATCTGTGAACCGATAGCATCCGAATGTTTTATTACTCGGGTCCCGATCTACTAATCCGCGATCTTCTGTTCCTCGAATCTCTATTACCTGAACAGAGTGTCCTGTAACTGCGGACATAAGTAAATGATCCTAACGCAGTAGGGCCTCCCGTATCCAAACCCCCATTATCCGAATACCCTAATGTGAGAACCGTGTTTGCCAGTGATGTTTGTATACAATACTTCCGAAATCTCAAGGTGACCTCTGTCTTTTTATCTGTATGTTTTTATTTAGGCAAACGTGTAGCCTATCCCGAGACGAATTCAGCGACCTGTAACGCTTTCGTCTTCCAAGGTCATTCAAGGTTATTCAGTGTCGTTTGAAATTTAGCTTAGCTATACGGAAGCACGTCTACCTAAAGAAGATTTCTGGCCATCGTAAGATGTGCTTTCCCGAAACAGAATACGTTTTATTTGAAATATTTTTTACAAGTTATAATTTGCGAGATAATATCAATCATATATCAATTTTGATATGAAAGGTGAAAACTATTTCGCACAATTCAGACAATTTAACATTCGAAATGAGATACAGTAACACCTAATGAAGTTATTCAACTTCTTTCTTATTTTTTAACGAATGGATTTTACTATCAGGGATACGTCGTGTTATCCGAAATGCCGAGAGCAGGCGATACTTCACCGTACATGTACTGATGAATGTCAATGAATTTAATGTCTATTGGCCTTTTTATTGGACACGGTTAGTGCTCATAAAAAGAACAATCGGTTCATTTCGTGCGTCTGCAAAGCACTTGTTATAGCAACTACTACTTCGACAGTCTAAACAGAATGCTCTGGGATATTGCGGACCGGTTCGTTCGCACGAACATTGAACTTTCCTGTGCACCTGGCAACTACGGTTGAAGAACCATAAATTTCGAATGCTTGGGTCCGAAGTCTCCGTTTGTTGAAAGCGGGATTCGTGCGAGGATTCGACTTTGTGCTGTCAGTGGACCCGAATTTTTCACGGAATTGTTATGATACAGTCGCATCGTAAACTTTCACGGCGAGTGGTTTTGAGATGTTAGCTTACGGGAGAGAGACGTCTCGAGCTGTGTTATTCCAACGGAATAAGTTTATTTATCCCACAGTTATTCAATTTGCGGTAAACTCAATGAGAATTTATTTACGTTCGAAATTGAATGTTGGGATACCGAATGTATCTATTTCTAAAATACACGAAACGTCTTTACTGTAAATTATGATAGGGGAAGTGCAGTACCTTTGGAATACTCTTTGCAATATAATGTGCAATATTGCAGTATTTAAAAAATGACTAGCATATTATCTAATTCGTAACACCGCAAACAATAGGAGCGAATAAGCTCTTAACTAATAACTATATTGCGAGTTTTATGCGTTTATGGCAGAAATGAGTAGATCAAATTCACAACAAGTATTGTGAGTAATGTAAAAACGTGTTATTATCAACTCATAAATATTCATAATACATAAATCCCTTTCTCGTTTACTAAAAACGGAGAGAATTATAATCAATCAATTATAAAATCGTCGACTATAAGTATCCTTTATTTACTATTTATGCTTTTATTTATTTATTACTTGCTCAGAATTGTCTGCACTTGCAATGAGTCACAACTAAATTGTTAAAATTCGAAGATACTTGCCACTTAAAGAATTTATGCTACAACCCAATAGACGTCTGTGTAGCTTCTGTATCTCGTAATTAATGCAATTTGTATTTTGCACGAAAATCCGCGGTCTTGCATTTTTGCAATCCGCATGTAGAAAAGCAACACGCCGAGATAACCGTATACGTTTCTCGCGCATAGCTCTTTTCGCAGGATAAGAACAAGTGGGTGAGAGGGTTAAACAGAGGGGGAGGATAGAAGAAATAGCGAGACGAGACAGGCAGAGATCGCAAATCGGATTCGCGAGTTTGCAACGACAAATCTTGAGATGGTTTTCCTCTTGAGAAAGCGAGACGCGTTTGGTGCTTAAGCTACCTCGAAATGGTTCTTCGTGGCGACGTTCCGGTAAAGATTTCGCATATTTTCATGTCATTTATGCACTATTAGAGGTAGTTATACAGTTAGGGAAAAATATTTCTGTGAAATAACAATTTCACTTTCACATTTATTGTATTGACGCATTTCGAATGAGGAAAATATACTTGTCTTTCTTATTCGAAATTTTTTTCTTCACACAACGAAGTAGCTACGTTTTCTTCGATGTCAAGTTGTCAAGTTTATCCATTACAATTCCATGAACTTCTGGTGACAAGCGCAGTCCAATTATCATCGGTTGAAGACATCCTATGGAGTACTGCAGCCTTCGTTTTGGGCAGTCGAGAGCTAGAACAGTTAAAGGTAGAAAAAGTCAAATTGGACGAACAGGAGTAGAAGGCGGAAACAATTGAATTTAGTTTACAGACACACTTCACTTAAGACAACTAAGCTTCCCGAGGCAATGCGTACGAATTTCGACCGACTTGGAAATTTTTCCGTAAACTTAACGCTAAACTAAAGGCTAGGACGGCACCGTTAAATTCTATTTGTCCGTCTGGGGGCAATAGCACCGAAATGCCAAACAGCCGTTCAGTGGGGCCTTTATGGTCCACGGTAGTATCGTTTTTTCTACGGGACTGTAGTCCGGCTTCTAAGTGAAATGTACGCGTGCACGTGTGAGTAAGCCTAAGGACGATGAAACTACGATACTTCCTCGCCCGTTTGTACCTATAAATACCAATGTTACGTACAGTTCAGTTACGTAGGAAACGGACATGCTTTTCGTAATAAGGTCTTAACACGTAGAACGTCTTCTGCATTTTTCTTTCAGGCTCGAACGAAAGAAGAAATGTCAAAAAGTGGCTAAATTTTGGGGAACTAAACTCAGCATTGTTTGTCAGCAAAACGAAGTTATTAAGAAGGTAGATGAAGCAGGTAATGTGGAAAATTGCAAATCGCCAATTTTAAATAGTTATCCATACCGGAGTAATTTCTGGCTCACACCGATATATCACTAATACAGTTTTCTTCCGATATAAGGCGACAGCTCGGGACCGGCTTTCGTCGTATTTCGGATGAAGGAGAAGAAGAGGGGATAGCGATTTTCTTGTTTCGGTATAAAAAACGTCGTCTTATAGCGGAATAAAATTGTACATATTGACGGCCGCTCGAGCTTATCTCCATCGCTACCGCGACGGGTCACGAATGACTCCGTCATAGCATAAGGAGGGTTAAAGGTAGCGCACATGCGCCATCATTTCGTCCAGGAGTGCGGACGGAAATTTTCAGAAGAACGCAATGCTCGTAGTACGGTCCGGTGTTATCGCAACTGGAGGGACTAGCCCAGGGGTCGAACTCGGAAACCGAGACGTTGCTAGCGAAATCGAAAGCTATATTTAACTGGGCGGACAGCGCAGCTTCGTCAAACTGTCGGCGAGAACTTCTAAAAACGGTTGGCCAGCAGTTTTTGCGTCTCTCGTTTATAGATCTCGTTTCTCTGGCTTTGTCTCGCTCCCTTTCCTATTCTCCCCTTCTCCTCTTCCACCTCCTCCTCCTCCTCTACCCCCCTCCCGGCCACACTGAAACCGAGTGAACTCGCAGCGTGACACCCGAACTATATCACTGCTAATCAACACGGATGTTGGTGACCGGCTTGATTTATGTAGGATACCAGAGCCGCCTGCCAATAATCGGCTGACCACGTCCACCCTTTTCCCACTTTTCCCCCGAAGCTTAACCCCCCGGACCTTCTGGCTCCGTCGAGCTCGAACATTTCGAAAGAAATTCGAACGGTAACATCGATCCCTCACAGATGTCGCGAAGTAGGTTCACTAACACGAGTCGACTTAACAATTTGTACTCGGCGGACTGCGGAATGTTTGCGAAAATTTCCGTTTCTCTTCTGGAATCTCGCGAAAATCGAACTGACTCAAATTTTACTTCCTACCGATAATGGGCTCTCCGTGTTTTCTTGTGAAACCATCTTTGCCGGTTACAAACGCATACAAATCTGCGGCTCAATGATAATTTCCACATTTTCACGCTCCCCTGTGCCTCACGGCTTTTTCAATACTTTACTTTTCTCAAGTTTTGCTGGCACAGCACAAATACGCTGTTATAACGACACACTTACTCTGTACACTTTACTTCAAATTATGCTACTACATGATATCGCAAGAAACACATTGGATTTTGCTCCGGGTGTGAAAACGTTACTTTTATTTCTACATTATCCTTAATTATGTGAGATTTTTCATACTGTTCGTCCCCGAATGTTTTCGCACAGTGTAAATATTCTGGACAGTTTCTCAAATTTTGCTAAATATAAAGTTTCTTTACGTAGTTCTTTACATTCTCAGAGAATGTATGGTGTGCAATTAGAAAAATATTTAATTTCTACAAAATTGAAGCCTGTAACAAATTTGTTATTTTCCATCTTTATGGCGACATCAATATACATTATACAATAGAGTTTGCTCACGGGAGAATTAGACTTCGAGAAAATACACATTGAAAACTCTGACACGGGTGCTTTGGCGATTACAATAACTAGAAACGACCGACCATGAACGGGCGTCGCGACCTATTATTCAGTGCCACACGTACCCGGCATATTTTCGAATTCGATTATCGAGAGCATGAGGTGTCGTGGAAAAAAATGTTATCGCTTTCAGAGAACATCCATCGTATAGTCACCTCTAAATTGTTATCATTTATTCGAATTAATTTCAACAGATTCTCAAATCATTTCTCCAATAACTTTGATCCCCTTGTTTCAGATTCCCATAACTATAAAGTATTCTCAAGTGTATAAATACGTAACATAGCAAATGTCCGTACTTAGAAATCGATAAACTAACCTGTGTCAACATAAAATAAAATAAATATTATTTTAAAAATTATTCGAATTATTGAAATTAAATGGTTAAAACTGAACGATTGAATTATTAAAATTAAATTACTAATATTGCACGATCGTATTATTAAAACTAAATTACTAAATTTTTGTTTTCTTTTGATAGTCATCACTGGCGTCATTACGGGTTCATATACAGGGTGTTCCAAAAATGTTGTACTTCCTTGAAAGGGGTGATTACTATGGTCATTTGAAATAACTTTTTCCTTTGCGAAAATGTTTTACAACTTAATTTCATATTATAAAAGTCACAGATACCCGGTGTTTGGCGAGTATACTCGTCATCGCTTAATTTTTGTGACGCAATTTAGGTAAAAATTTTTCGAAGAGGTCGCAACAGCTAACTGGTTAATTGAAGATCTAATAGAAATACGTATCACTATTGTGGTCGCACAAATTGCGCATACAAAAATGGAAAATAGCCATTTCAAAAGCAGCCAACTAAAAATTTTGCAAAATGTGCTTGACGCGTCTATCCTGCGACGATCTTTACTCTCTCGTATTCAAATCTATTGTAATATTTTTGATCCGGCGCAAAGAAGAGCGGCTCGTCGTTTCGAACGCATTATCGACGATCCCTGAGCATTCGAAAACAGAAACACCGACTTTGGCTTCGCTCACTTGAGATTCTTCCGTAGTCAAAGAGGAAGTTCGATTCATCGGGGGTCTCGAAGAATGTTCAGTTCGCATGAACTATTCATGCATTTATGTACGTTTCCGTACTACATTTAATGCATGGAATGCAGCGATGCCAAACCTAGATAGAAGAGTATGCACTCGTATCGCATTTTGCATGCACATATTCGGGGCTTGATCGTCATGTATCGCGTGCTCCACGGAACTCTGCCTTGTATTGTACGCTATTAATCAGCTGTAAACCCTTTGATTCGGTTAAGTAGCAATGTAAACGACGAATCAATCAACGCTCGACACGGTTATTCGAACAAACCTGCAGTTAATTAATTTTCATTTCACTCGTGTGCTTTATTATCGATTTCAATCGAGTTAAATCTGCTACGGGCCAATTAGGCGAAATTACTTTAGTTCTTGAATCGAGTGTGGTATGTAGACTGTGGATGTTTATGCAAAATAACAAAAACCGTCAATAATCTTAAAAATCTTTTTAGTCTTTTCACTACCTTAAATTTCATCCACTCATTTCTGTCATAAATGCATCACAAAAAAACCAAATGCTGAGACTTCAAAAGTCCTTTCTTTTTTAATAATTTTAATAAGTTATATTTTCGTTATAAATTCATATAATCCAGTCCAGTCGTGATAAATATGATTGTAAATGTGCACATCATTTCCAAGTGTATTAATACTTAGTAATTTCTGTTTCACAGAAATCTCCGTATGAAATTCACCACTTGGGAATTAGTGTAGTGTTACGTAGCTGCAATTAAGAGGGTAACTAAAATCTGCGTAATGAGTTATCTATCCTTTCGCGAATAACGCGGAACGTATCTGCAGGCTATCCTCCGCACGAGCACGCTTCTGTGCCTGTCCTGTTCCATTTACCTTATATCTCCGAGATTCCTTTGCTTTGTCATAGCTCGGCTCTAAGGTACGGTGTACGACTCGTTAGAGGTATACTAACTCTTTCGCGACCAGTAGGACGAATGTGTTACACTTGAGCGCTAACAAGTTATACGAGCAAACATGCACGGTCACTTAATCTTACTGTACCGTGAATATTACATTGCGAAATTGAAAACGTTACTTGAGAACGTACTAGCGTAGCGCCATTTTCGTATCGGAGAAATTGGAAAAACTAAAATTTCGACATACACCTAATAAATTTCTTAAAGATTGAGGATGACGGAGAAAACCGACTTTGGAGTTCGCATTAAAATCGGCAAGGATCGCGCACAGGTTATCGAAAAGCAAAAGGAAAAAGTAAAAATTCGTTCGACATTGTTATTCAATTGCACGCAGCCGTCGGTTTGTGAATCCGTGGAGGTGCCGTGATTATTTAAATAACACCCGAACCAAACGGTTAATGTTCGCGACACGGTTGGAACGAGCATCTGCATTTTAATCCTGTTCCTGTGGTAATTAAAATTGCTCGTGATCCCGGTGGGCCCGATACAGAAAGATGCCGCGCTCGAGTGTCTCTCTAAATGCGAGTCGGTGACATGGAAAACGGCGGGGGACAAACGAAAGCAAGTAAACTGGTCAGCGGCAGAAAATCGGGTGACCAAGTCCACCGGCGCGGCGCGGCGTGGCACCGCGTCAAGCCCCGAGGCGGATTAATTTAAGGGGCAGATAAATCATTCTGCTATCTCGGCAGGTACAGCAAAAACATTTATCTTTCCCGCTAACCTGGCCGGAAGCGCTCTCCAAAACTCACAGTTATAATCGCGACTGAATCGCGACTCCGTGTTGATCATTATCCGCTCCGAGATACATGAGTCGGGAATTTTTGTTTAACCTTCCGCCGCTCTCTATTCAACCGTCCAATTCGCACAGGCCACTAATTATTAGCGCTCGCCTCTTCCGTTTTCAATTTCGGCTTGAAACTCGACTGCGTGAACCTAAGTGGAGTAGTTATTTTTTTTTTATTATCCCTTTTTTTCGTTTGATAATAGGCAACAATAGAAATCGATATAAATAACACGTTGCATGGCACACCAACGTCCTATGCCGGAGTCATTTCAGACCCACGCCGATATTTCACTACAGTTTTCTTTCAATATAAGCAGATGACTCGGGACCCGCTATCGTCGTATTTCGAATGAAGAAGAAGAAGTGGGGATAGCGATTTTCTTATTTCGAAATATGAAGCATCGTCTTATGTCGGAATAAAATTGTACATATTGACATTCCGCTTGAGCTTATCCTTATTAATGAGTAATATAAGTTATCTTATATTAATCAGTTGAAGACAACATATTGACACACACATGCTTAGATTCTATTAACGTTTCTACTGCTTTCAATTGCACCAACTTATTTTTGTAATAAATGCATAAAATCCACAATCTAGTTATTACTGATAATATTAACACTGTTCGATTACACAAATATTTCCATTTCTATGGTCAAATAGAATGTATTAAAAGATTCTTCATCTATCTTTCCAGATATTTTGTTATATATGTTTATGTCAAATACAATCAATCATACAAATTAATTCGTTGTCGTCTGATGCTGAAAACTTTTGTAGAACAGTAGTATTTGAATGACTGTGTACTTAATGTTCGCGTCGCAATGTCAAGCCGTAAAATGACAAAAGTGAATTGGGAATAGTAAACTCTCGTCGACGCAACGAATTATTTCCTGTAACAGGAAATTAATTCTTTAATATCGAATTAATGCATTTTGGGGACTACACCTACGAAGGTGCAGTTAAAGGGGTAAGGTGTTGCGTGTCATGACAGGTTAAATGCCCGTGATAAAATGAATGGAGGCCGTAAAGCGTGACACGCGTGCCGTTCCGAAATTGACCTATCATTTTATCACCCTGAGTCAACTCTATCATGGGGAACAAAGTAACGGTACTGTCTGGTGCTTAGCATCTGAGGAGGAAGTCATCCATTTCACCACGATAAACTCACCTGTATCTTTGCGATATTAATAATTACACCGGTGATGTTCATGCAAATCCCCGTTTCGATATTTATATCTAGAGAAGTGGAGGTTGAGTGAAATTACCTATGTTCTTAATAATGTTTCGATCCCCTTGTCCCAGGATCTCTTATATTAAATTATTGAATACATTCAATGGAAAATTTATATTTAATATCAATCTGTTGTTTCCTGCAGGAAGTTGTTGACGACAAGGAAATCTAATCAGCTTTTCTCAAAAAAAAAAAAAATCAATATCCAATTACTGTCCATATTAAGTTAAACATTGATAATCAACAAATAGAATTTAATTTCATTAATTTACACAAAAATTATAAATTTCCTGACTCCATATTATGCGGTAATACGTTAGTAGCTATAATTATTGTGGAATAAAATTAATCTAAAACTGTACGTCAGTAATTTCTTGTTCTACAGTTTTTGGAAAATGTTTATCTATTATAAATAGATATTAATATAATTATAAATATAGAGACAAATATGTCGTGACAATGTTTGAATGAAATTTAACAGCACACAAAGACGTACAATTAAAATTAAAATCTGAAATGGAATTATTGTACAACAATGTTAATAAATATCACCAGAAATAGAAATGAATACAAAATGAAAGGTGTATCAGGTTTATGTTTCAGTTTGAATTTTCCAAAAATGAAGGATTTATACGCGAAAGTGATATTCTAATTTGTTGGGTTTCATTTTGTATGCGCATGGAAGGATCAATATTTCGGTATCACTATTAATTACGAGACACTTTGTATATACAGTCTATGTATATATATATATATGCACTCATGGATACTACGAGATCATCTAACATGATACTTTAAGCAGCACTTGCTCTGTATCAAACGTGGTTGCTTTTACTGGATAACGTACTATCTCACAAAGAGGATATGTAACATGTATTTTTCAATTACCGTATGCAAAGAAGGGATCGCTTATCCTTAAAAATACCATTCCAGAGTTTAGGTTACATTACGCAATAAACTTTCGCCCTCCATTTTATATTTCGTAGAATCATTAAGCAACAGTTATTTAATTTGATGTTTGCATGTTCTATTTGATCATTACGTGGATCAAATCCAAATTCAATATTTGACGATCATTTCCATCAAATATTTATTACAAAAATTGTCAATTATCATCATCTATGATTACCAAGTTCAAACATTTATGTTGTTACTGCATCGTAATTATTGTTTTTTAAATATTCGTCACCAAAAGCGAAAATTAGCTTTAACTCGGCCAAAAGATAATTTGTATCAAAATAAACATTAATTATTGTTTCTAAATATGGTATATGTCAAACTCAAAATTTAAAATGTATGTGAGAAACAAAAGCATTTTCCAAACAGTGTTTTCAATAATGAATTGTTGTTCATTTTGTCGATAATTAATCATTCAGACAGTTTTGTGCATGTTAACTATTATTCACAATAAAATTTAAAACAATTATTTCGAGACAAATTTTTAAATTGGTTAGAAATAAGTGCTTGATCGTAAGACTGCTGGTTCTGTACAATTATATTTTGAGTTTAAAGCAATGTTACATCTGTTTACTTTCGAGTTCCACAAATTAATTTATACACCTAATATTTCAAACTCGCGCAATAAGAGTAATAGCTGGTGGAAAATTCACGTCGTGGTCGTTGCGGAACGTTAACCGCATAGACCATAATTGCATATCCATCAAAATTTCCATTCGAAGTTGCGTGTCCCTTAATATACCATAAACCAACCGAGACTAAAATCTTTAAGCGAAAAAGGATTACTACTAGCAGCATCTAGTCAGTTCAAAGCCCAGGGGGTTGGTAAATAACGATGAAAATTTGGGCCACGGTTGGGCCGTTAAAGGGGGCCATTATTAAACGAACGAATCGTGTAATACGCTACCTTGTCAACGGTTCGAAAGGATGGCCACGGATATTGCAATAGCAGGGACCCCTTAATAGTCCTGCACAAAGACTGAACGTTACGGACGCTCGTGCAGGACGCGCATCTTTTGTTGGATGTATGTATCTTGCGGAACAGTGTCATCGCGAGCAAACCACATACACGAATAAATAAAGGAGCAGCCACACCACGGTAGTGACGGTTGGTAAACGTTAAACAATTCGTGGAGGATACGGTCGCAACGAAGGACCGGGGAGAAAAGCAATCTAGATGAACGTCTCTGGAGCTCGTTACGCGAAAACCTGCAATTCCTTTGTAGATACGCAACTGCCACTTCATGAGAACGCGTGCTACAGTGGCAAAAGAATTGCCGTTTCTTTTGGAACCTAAACATATCACCTTTTTGACAAACAGCCACACAATGCCCGCCTAATCAGCTGTTCAGCAAGATTGAAGAATTGCAGAGGCAGCTTGGCAACTGGCGACAAAATCGGCGGATTTTATGCACTTATGGCAAGAATGGGTAGGTGTAATTTAGAACAGTGAAAACATTCGAGAACAAAAAGTTTCTATTTCGCTCCAGTTTGGTGCAATTCAGGCAGAAAATTGTTGTTTCGCATAACGATCCATTGGCTACTCATAGGTAAGAGATAGTTGCAAAATGTACCGATTGCTGCGGATCTTTAAGCGAAATAGATATTGTCTAAGTTAATTGTAAGAAACAGAAATTAAATTAAAATGTATTTCACCTTTTAATAGTTTCAATAAGTCGAAAGTAATGTAGTTAATATGATTCTGAGCCCACCAATTTTGTCAACAAAATTATTATTATTAGTTATTATTAATGTGTGTGTGTGATAATTTTGTGAGTCACTGTACGATCCGATGAAATCGAGCCACTAAGCGAAAGATGGAGGGCAACGGTCTAGTGTCCCGAATACGTTGACGGCAGCGTTGAGGAAATTGGCAGTCGAATTGGTTCGTCGATCGGCCGGCCTTGAAGAATCAGCCAAGAGGTATGGAACGTCGAAGTCGGCCCGTCGGCTAATTTCAAGTGTCGCGACGCCGCTGCATCGGCGACAGGACAGGCCTTTTCTCGATAATGAACCGTTTTTAAGATATCGAGGTCGTGGCGTCGCGAGATCTGACAGGCAGAACAAAGCTGCTGGAAGATTTTAAAACGGCACGACAGTGCACAGATTCCGCCGCGGACAAATGCTGGGGAAAGAAAACCGTGCTAGATTGCTAGACGCTAACTTTCCTCCGCTTTCAGAACTTCCAAAAGCATTAAAAATACATAGGCTTGTCATTTACGGATATGTGTCACAGCAAATTGTTGCTGCACGCTAACCGATACAGTGGACCGTTATAAAGTTTACAGCCATTTGTCGTCGAATTCGTATGTTCTGTGTGATTCTACGATTTACAAAATTTATGAATTTTCGCCGCAATTTATACCGTTCACTAAACTTTGGTAGGAACTACGAGATTTGTGAAGATCACAGAAATAACTGCTGCATTAAATCTTGTCATTTTCATTCGCATATTATTAAATAAATTGTCATCATGGGGTGGGTCGTGCAAATTTAAGTGTAACAGAAAATTTAACCGAGCACTGCTGTACCGCTAAGACTCCGTAGATTCGCGATAAGGTAGAGTGACCACGTTACCGACAAAAATAAAAACTTTTCGTCCTTATATGAGAATATTTTTCGCTGGTAAAGGGCTCATTCGAACGAGGAAGGTTCAATCTAGCGCGCGCTGGTCATGAGCTGACGAGATTATGCAGATATTTGGTAATATAAGCGTTAGAAGTAGGCCAAAAATTGACGATGTGCATGCCGTGGAATCCAAGCATTTTTATGCCATTGGATGAGTTTTCTGGATAAAATCGAGAGTAGCGCGCGCTAGAAAATATCTCCAGGTACGAATTGAGCTATATTTTGTCTTGATTCTCTGCAAAATGAAGCCAGAAACCTGAAGCACTTTTCTGGCGTCAGAATTCATAATATCGATAATACAGAGCAACAAATGTGACAAGTTTAGTCACAGACTTAAGATCCGTCGGATCAAGACCAAGACGGATCTTAAGTCAGTGGCTGAGGGCTGTGAACGGAAATTATACAGCAGTCACCGACCTGCTGACTCTGCAAAAGTCACGTGACTACCCTTGGCTCTTAAGCGTGACAGAACACTACGCTACAATTTCTAGTAATTTCCGACAGTCCCATGGTTCGAGTGGTAGATATCAGATCGCGGGGCCATAAATGTGAGTCGTGTTCGATCGGAGGGTATCCTTCCGCGGAAGAAGAGAAAGGAATCCAACACCGCGAGCTCTTCCCGATCGTCCTTCGAATCATAACCCTCTAACCAGCCTGAAAATCGGCCGAGATCACCGGCAATCTTCGAGCAACACCGATAAAACGCAAGCTTCCGGTTTACACCCTGTCGGCCAATGGGGTCTCGTCCTTGCTAGACGACGGCCGTCACGAGCACCTGAATCGTCCGGCGTTCGTTTTCACCGTGTTATTCCCAACTCCTGGCTATCATCTAAGCCGAGGAGAGGCGTCGACGTCCCTTGGCTTTGCACGCGTCGATTTCCAAGTCGTTTCGTGCGCCTGACGTTTCGCTCGAAACGAAAATAGGGAAGAGGGACACTGATCGTAGCTTGCCTGTTAAGGAGAAAGGGGTAGGGAGCAAAGGATGGGGGATGAGGTGAGAGAGGGAGAGAGAGAGAGAGAGAGAGAGAGAGAGTGACGTGGGGACCGAGGGTGGGGAGGGGGGGGGATGAAGAAGGCGGACGACTGATTTATCCTCCTACGCGTCTGCAGGAACCGGCTAGAGGGTAAGAGGTGTGGAAAGAGAAGCCCGAGGGAGCGAGGAGAACGTACTAGTGACCCGAATACGTCTTGCCCCGGGGCACAATCTGTGAACATCTTTTCCCGGTAATGCTCTATGCGAATTCCTGTACTGCGTCCAGTACCCTGCAGTCTCTCTCTCTCTCTCTCTCTCTCTCTCTCTCTCTCTCTCTATTTCTCTCTCCCCCGAAAACCGTCCACGTCTGTCTTTCTTCATTTGAATATATTTAGCGGCACTCTGTCTGTCACCCCGGCGAAGACTTGTAGCTTATAATTATTCGATTCGACTGGCTCCCTGTTACGCCTCCCTGATATTCGTCATTTGGGAATAATGCTCTGCTGCGATATACGAGGTGAGCCTGACACGTACGGATAACCTATGCACACCTAGTCCCAGATGAAAGATTCAGCCTTGAAAGGCTAAATCTAGACTAAGCAGTTGTCTGGAGTGTGCGTTGCTTGAGGAAGCGTATCTTCGGTCGATTAAATGTGACTAACTGATTTTAACTGTGAGGATGTAGACTGCGATACATAATTTCTTTGTAATGTTTCAGACGAGAGAAATAATATTGAGATACGGAATAAATTTTTATAGTGACTGGGAAATAATATCTGTGGTCAATGAAATGTTCTTCTCTGATTTTAATTTTGAGGATACAGGCTGCGATAAGTCATTCTCTTTTCTTTTTTTTTTTTTGGTATTTCATTTCAGAAAAATAATATCGAGTGGCAAAGTTAATTTTTGCGTGAACATACTTCGTACCACGAGGAGGAATATGACATATTTTACTTGTGTAATTAATTGCATAATTTCCAGCGTTTTCAAGCGTTCTAGTAACCGGAATCAGATCTGGACACACCAAATTAACTCATTTGCATATGCCGAACAACAGTGCTCTCAAATTTTGTGCATTGTGTAACGCGCAGTCAACTACAGAAGACTACATATATAATTAAACTGTCTTACAATCGTAAATGTTGTAGGCTTCTATGCAAAGTTTATGAAATATTTAATTAGTTTCCATATGTCACACCGTTTATTTCAAATTTATCGAAGAGCTTACGGCGGGCCGATCAAAATATTGTATTATAAAAGATTAATATTTATATCATTAAGGTCGGACAAGTTTTGAAAGGATCAATAATGTATGAACACGAAAGTAATTATCAGATTGCGGGCTTTGTACATGTATAATATACAATACAAATATGAGAGGTCCAGGATCCATTTATAAAATGTGTACAAACAGGAAAGGTGCAGGAAAATCGAAATTTTAATGCAAGCGTTTACATTTTATTTGAATACTCCTAAAACTTTCAAGAAAAAGTTGAATGATATTTTATAATTCCTTCTTTTTTAATTTATCCTCGCATCAACCGCTTGAACGGATTTATTGTAATTGCATTTCCATTAACTTGTTAGCACTTCTCGCTGCGTATTTATATTTTAAGAAGAAACTTAGCAGGCTGTATACGTACAAAACGGAGAAAGAGAAAGAGAAATCGAGAGAGAGAGAGAGAGAGAGAGAGAGAGAGAGAGAGAGAGAGAGAAAGAAAGAAAAGTTACGAACATCTGCAGATGGAAGATAAGTTTGCAGTAAGTTTTTCGTATTCTTTGTGTCGTGGTTGTCCTGCGAGAGTTTCTGCTGTTTCTTTTGCGGGACGAAAAAGCAGCTTCCAGCTGAAAAATTAAATTTTATCCAATACACGTAGCACAAGAACTTTCTTCATTATTTCAATGTACAAAATTCATTCTCTACATGTCTCAAATGTTGAAAACAGGTTTTCGAGTAATTAACAATTCTCACTGCGACGCAACGTCGCCATAATCAATACATCGGCGTAACAATTTAACCAATTAGTTCATGATGGAAAGATTGACCAAAATTTCAGTCTGAGTATCTGTATATCGTTAATTACATTGTTGTTATATTTATAACATACCCGTACTCTAATTCAATATACCTGATAGACATAATATACTTAATAATATATGTATTTACTCTAATTTACTGTATTTTCGAATTTATAATTAACTATACTTTCTTGAAAAGTATATTTCAATATAGAGATTTTAATAGAGAGAGGATAGTGCTCCGACCATGAAAATAAGGCTATCGTTAATAAATGAAAGAATTGTTTTCTACCAAAAGAGTGACAAAAATCACTTCAAAATACGTTTCCTACAACACAATTTCTAATTTGTATTACCTCTTTTAGAATATACCAGAAGATACCAGAATATACTAGAATATACTAGAATATACCAGAATATACCAGAATATACCAGAATATTCTAGAGTATAGCAAAATATTCTAAAATATACCAAAATATACTAGAATATACTATATTAGTATTAACCCTCGGACTCCCGCGAGTTCTAGGCCTATGCCGGAGTCATTTTTGACCCACGTCGATATTTCACTACAGTTTACTTTCGATATAAGGCGATAGCTTGGGACCGGCTTTAGTCGTATTTCGGATGAAGAAGAAGGGGAGGGGATAGCGATTTTCTTATTTCGAAATAAAAGACGTCGTCTTATATCGGAATAAAATTTTACATATTGACGGTCGCTCGAGCTTATCCCCACCGCGACGGGTCGTTAAAGAGCGCGGAAGGTTAAATGATTAAAAAGTAGAATGTAACGATGTTTTGAAATGCAAACGAGAACGTAGCTCGTGATTGATAAAGAGCCGTGTTAAAGCAGAAGAGGGCCTGCTCACCTCGTCAAATAATCGTATCATCAAATAATATTTCCTAGGGCGTTTCAGCTTATTGGACCAGGAATGTATCAGAAGCTTGCACGGATCGAAATCTCGCGAAGCATGGCGAGACCGAAGACTTTTGAAAGGATACTTGGAGCTCTTCGGTGAGCGCAATAAAATGCGAGGAAAGACGAACCGAGAAGTCGTCGAAACCCTTTGATCCGACGTATATTCTCTATCCCGATACGAAATGGAGCACGTAGTCCTTAAACAGACGTCAAAGGATCACACGCGGTTATGTCACTCTACCACATCAGAGGCATCTAAAATGCCGCGACGTGTCTGAGTAATTCATTGCTGGTTTACATACTCCATAATTGAAGATCCGTTCTCGCACCCGATTATTTTCTCTAACGCACCTAATGTTCTTCCGTTCACTAATATAATATTCACTAACAATATAATCTATTCACTCTTATCGTAAATGCATAAAATCTACAGTCCAGATACATGGTTTATGTGTAGCGTTAAAAATTAAAATTTTTGGAATTTAGGATGGCATAAAATGTTTTTTGTCATTATTTATAAAATAACATAATTATCACTTACATTTACAGCGACTTTGAATCGTCCAGTCAACAAATCTGGCACCAGATTTCGTGGTTTTCTATCCAGACCTTGCAACATAGTTTAATTAAATTTCTCTAATGTAATATTTTTCAAAATAGTATGAAATCTAGTCTCATACTTTCGGTCGGTAGTATACCAGACGACACTCGCCCTTAAACGGTTACGAAAGTAGAGTAACCTTCATCTTGTGCTTAATTATTAGCGCCACTGAGCAGAAAATTTTCTTTATAAACGCGTTCAGAAATGAAGGTCGTAAATTGATGATCATCTAGTAAATTTAACATATGCTCAAGCTAGTCATTATTTGAATTCTTACGATCCTGTTCGGGAATATTTATCTACGTAATATGCACATAATTTAGAAGCTACTCTTTACCGTATCCGGTGATTTAGGTAGAATTTTATAGTTTCGGTGGTCTTCGTTGCCAGCTGCATCTCACTCGAGATTCTTCGAGCGTCACCTCCCGCCGTAGTGTACCAATTCTATCCACAAATAAATAAAGACGCCTATCCGTTCTCCGAGTGTCTTTCGTTTCGTTCTTTTACCTCGGCCCCGGTACTCAACCATGTGACCATTGTAAGCGGCGAATGTTCTGTAATCTACACGCACACCTGTATGCAACGACCTAGGATTTCGAGACTCCGGCTTCCCGGGAGTCGGGAGTTGCTCGAATTTATTGCGAATGACTCCGTAACATTCGAAATCGGATTCCCCGGTGAGTTAAGGCACTGCTCTGTTTTCGATGCCTCCGAGAACTCACCGGAAAGTACGAGAGAATATGTGGGGTAGTGGGCCAGTATCGCGCTGCTACAATATCGTAGGTTTTTTCATAATTTCATTTGACATAAATATAATATTTATAATAAGGGTTATGAGTTTCGATAAAACGTACAGAAATATTCTTGAAAATCAAGAATAAACAATTGCAATGTCTTCGTTTTCGAGTTATTAACACTAGAACTACCGAGCCCTAAACGTGACTTAGACTTACCCCTTTATGATAACAGCAAGATTGAATTTGCTCAGGTTTCATACGATTTTTACGGTAACATGTACTCCAAACTAGAGATACATTAAAAAATTTCTCGTGAAAACAAAAATCGTGAAAGAAAAAATCATCCACCAGTCATTTTGACTGGTTCGGTAGTTCTAGTGTTAATACAGTGAATTCCCGATATTTGTCAACAACATGGGGCTTGCCAGTGTTGTGTATCGTCCAGGAGACATTCCCGAGCCGTGTTATGTTTACACTCCTCGTCGTTCGAGGCCTCTCGAGCTTCGCGGCCCCTCACGGAGTATACCCCGCAGTAGTGGGGATAATTCCGCGACGTTTATCATCCAGGTCTTGGCGACAGATATAGAGAAATCACTGCAAACCCCATGGTTAACACGTTGTCTATCGTGGTGGTCACCAGTGATCCACTGCCATTTACTGTTCCTGATTTCTCAACATTTTTCATTTCTCGAGAAATGAGAACTAAGACTATATATCTCGACATTTCTCGAGAATTTTTAATAAAATAAAAAAATATTGGGAAACTTATAATATTTGGAATATCGTTAATAATATTTATCGAAAGGGCAAAAACAAGGAAAAAATAGACGCTAAACGAACCATTGTATTAGGCTGAACGATAATCTTCAGGTCGCCCTCGTCAATGTATATTTCAACTTTAAACGTTGAATGATGTATATTTGCTGGCACTTAATAGCACAGTAGATTCTCACCAAAATCAATTAGCATGAACACACAAAATTACAAGGTAGATTGGAAGCTGGCTCGGTTCACTAAGTCAGCTCATTAATTTCCACACTGTAACTACTAATTGAAACCCTTTTCACTGAGCGAATGGAGTGTTAATGCTATTCTGTACAAAGTGTTATTAGGTTTTACCGCTAACATAGGTATACAATATTTTACATAACGATAACAACGGGATACATAATAAACTGTGGCGTTTTAATGCGAATGTATTCTGGCATACGCGTTTCAGGTCTTCGAGAAAATATTTTAAATATTAACAAATAAAACATGCCCCTCGTGGTACATTATGAAAGCCAGCAAAATTTCAAAGCGCAATTACTTCGCCAACCGTTAACATATTCCAGATGAAATTTTGAGTTAAAACTTGCATCAAATTTTGCAAGCTTTGTACCGAATTAATATTAAGAATTCATAGAGTTTCGTGTTGCAAGTTGCAGCACGATGTGTTAACACCTTCAAGGTACAAGCGAACCAGTTTACAAAGTGCCGTAACATAACTCCAATTTCTGTGCATTGTATCCCTAGTTTCGTTAACTTATGTTACCATGGTTTTTTTTGACTTGATATATTCTCATTTCATTTCCCTTCGTTTGACGAAAGCCGAAAATTTCTTTTGTTACATTCATTTCAAACATTTTCCTTTTCAACCATATAGTTTATACTAATGTCTTTATTATGACGCAATGAAGTGAAAGAGTTCTTCGTTGAACTAAGAAGAAAATTAATGTTTCCGAAAGACAATAGCAAGCTCCAAATGACGAGTTAACTCGTCTTCCCCAGCTAAAGGGTTAACGACTGAAATTGCAGTCCTGTAGGACTAATTTCACTTTTACATAATTGTTTATATGTACTAGTTTGGTTACGTTGGCAAATTTTACGTTTCTTTTTGGTGTTTATCGTGTTTTATCAAACCATGTTTTGAAAGAAAAGAAAATTAAATGAAAATGTTGGTTCAAACAGGTTGTATGCACTTCAAACATTTAAAAAGAGTACAAACCAGACGACTAACTCCAATATCGGATCTGATAAAAACGGATGACAACATTATGTTCTTTTATTGATTGTAAATTATTATATTACATCGATAGAATACAAACTAAGTGAAAAGATAATTTGTTTTCTTTTTCTTTTTTAATTTTGACTCGGATCACTTTCATACTGATCGATATAATTCTTCATTGAAATCCGTCGCAATTATAGATATGCCGGAGAAATCACTGCTGTTTGACGCAATAGTATGGTATTTCGCACTAACGTAATCTCTAGCGGGAATAATAATCTCTTCCGCACAACAGGAAGCCAGAATCAGAATGTTTGAGAGGCTCTATTAAGGCGATTAAACATTCTTTTGAGTCGGAATTTTTTCATCGGAGGAACGTCAATAAAAGTTTCGATAGTTTTTATTCCGGAAGCGCGCGTATGTGCAACCTGTTATATAATTGGTGGTTAGTCAGCAGGGACAGGGGAGGGACGTGTCCAGCATAGCATGGAAAACATAATTCCATTGTTTGTCCGCGGACCTCGCAAGTCCCATGATGGTTGTCAAATTCTGAATGCATTATCCCGCCGCGAAAACGGCCGGAAAACCGATTAACTTTGAAATAAAGCGCGCCGCGTTCGGCAGTTTTAATTTTCCTGCGATAAATCGGCAGATCCGATCAGAGCGACGATTTATTGCTATTAGTAATATGCTACCTCTCACCGTGGGAGAACCAATATTCCCACTGAAATTAAACGATGATTGTTTTCGACATCAAGATACCAGCCAGCGAACGCGTATCTGATTCCAAATTAAAATCATGACCAGCGTGCTCAAAGAATTATGTTCAATAGCTGTCCGAAAGAGAGGATGAATCGCAGGGTGCGCGGTTAATTTTATTCTTTGTAACAGTTATTTAATCATCCAAATGCGGAGACAATTGCGGTTATATTTACGAAGCAATTGTGGGGAAAAAATAATTCCATTTCGGTCATTTGATTTCCCAGAATGTAGTTGAATCTGGTTCGTGCGTCCATGCGCGCTTTGTCATTTCTCGATCAAATTTAATATTTATTTTGGTTATAAGTGGAACGCTACGATATATCATTAATATTTTTGTAGTCGTACTTCAATAACATCTACCGTTTTTAGATTGCCGCGAAAGTTCGTCCTACTTTCAACTAGTGCGCAGAATGGGAATTCGGAACAGTTTTTTAATTAAGCAAATGGGCTGGTTAAACAGGGGAAATGTTGAGGAATTAAAAGTATTAACAGAAAAAGGATCGCGGTGTTTTTTGTATATAGGTTCAAATTTTTCCAGTTGCTTTTTGCTGCAATATTTGTATTTCAGAGATTCGTTATTGTTATGTACAGAATTTAAAATGTGATTAAATTGTAAGCAAGAACAAAACATCAATATCCGGAAGTAAAAATATCTTTGTACTTTGGTCTCGCAGTTCAGTCGCTAAATAGTAGTACAGCAATGGAATATAGTAGGGGATAAATGATTAAACGGCTAAAAATGATTAGAAATTGAAGTATGGACTCGCACTTCAAGTTCTTAGAAAAACGAGTCGGGGAGAAGCAGATGAACGAGAGAAACAGAGTTTTCTCTCTTGACGCAGCCTCAGAGTGCTTCGGGCCCAGTCTCAGTCAGGATACCAGTTATTATTTGCTGTCGCCGGCGAAAGTCGCGAGAAAGCAGAAAACGGAAAATTATTCAAGCGTGGCTCGACACAATAAGCAAAAAGGACGTCGGCGGGGTGACAGTGGTGGATGGTCTGATAGAGACGAAGAAGGGTTCGCCAGGGGGTCCAATCTAACGATTTGTATTTATGTTGGCAGTTGGCGCCCTCTGAGCAACATCTCTCTTCTTACTCCTCTTCAATTTTTTCTTTTTTTTTTCAAATGACACCGTACTCTTCTTTCATAATGCAAATTATTCTTTTTTTCCCCCTTTTGTTCCATTTACCAACATCCATTTGCACGATTTGTTCAAAAAGATGTTTGGTGATTTGTAATTAGACTGTCAACTAAATTGTGTTTTTTTCAGTAACTGAAATTGATTTTGATTAGTAGTGAAGTTTTTTACATACCTGAGCCATTAACAAACATATAATTTATCATTAAAATGACTGATTGCTTCTTTTAAAATTATTTAAAATATAGAATGAGAATTTCTCTAATGAACTTCTTATTTGAAGTACCAATCGTAAACAAAATTGTACGAAATCTGAATAAATACAGCAGTGGCTCACGTAATTAACCACACCTATTGTACTTTCACCATCTGATAGCGATATCTGGGTCCATTTTGACTCAAGCAGTAAAATCGTCATTTAATTATTCAATTTATGGCGATTAAATTAAATGCATAGCTGTTTTAATGTGGAAAATGAAAAATTTAGTCCGCTGTCTTCGGGTCAAATCTGAATAACCCTTTCATAAATGGACTAAAAATTTTGGAAAAATTGCAACTGGACGGAACCGCAGAAAAAAATAAAGGTTGTTTTTTACGACTTTTTTTATCTGGGTCTGTACTGAAATTTAAAAAATTGTATTTAAATGATTTAATGCAAGAATCAGACATTTCACCATGTAGAAAAAAATCATAAATTCCCACATAAATATTTCACAGATGTCTAAAAATTCTTTATAAGGTTTGCGATTAAAAGGACACGGGTGCACGAGATGAAGAAAATATTTCATGCGCGTGGAGATGAAATTTCGAGGATATGTTGCGGAACAGTTGCTGTACAAATTAATTTCTTTAAGTATTTCCAAATTGTCATGTCCCAGTTAACAAGATCGCATTAAACCTTAATACGAACATTTAATTGATATGTTTTAATAGTAAAGTACGGATATGCTCTCGGTTTAGTTTTTAATTTCGAGGAAGCTAGTTGGTGGTGACAAGTATCGCGTTATTTTAATAGCATAACAGTAACAGTTTTACGTATTTAAAGTTCTGCCAGTCGCAAGGACAGTCCATTCAGTTCCCAAATAAACAGGGAACGTAAAGTTCGCCAAGGGTGCTCGAAGTGTTCCGATTGGCCTAGTTCACCACGGTTCGAGTACTGCACTTTCAATTTATGCGCAGCTCTTTAAATTTTTGCAGTAAGTCAATAAACCAGTGACGTTTCTCTACTTAACTTCTTCAGCGTAAAGTAATTACGGAACATGATTTTAAATGTATAAATCGCGAAACGTTTGCACGGTTCCTTTAATTAATGGAATAATTCGTTCTTGTTTTTATGAAATGTTTATTTATCGATTTTTAAAGTGCAAATATCTGTCTAACGAAGTACTAGGTGAATACATTTTTCTAGAACTTTAATTGTAAGTGAAAATTTTATTACCACATTTCAAAAATATATTTATGCTATCAATTCTAAGTAAAATATTAATACAATGATTAAAATACTTTTGCGTTCATGTTTATTATGACGACACTGCGGATCTTCGTACACGTTAAAATTTTTCTATCTGAATGGTATTTTCATAAATATTAGGAAAACGTAGTTAACACTTACAACTAGACCGTGGATATTGGCGGCAACTAAAAATTGTTTACATGAATCATAACAAAAACGAAGCAGTTAAAAATTCTGTCTTAATAATTTTAATAAGTTGAGAATAATATAACAGCATTTTAAAATTCTTCTAACATTTCATATTTATTTTATGTACGCACTTTTCCTATAAATGCATGAATCTCGCTGGCCAGAGGTAGCATTCGTATTGAAAATTAGCGTTGGGATTTTATACGTAAAATTAGACGCGCGAAATGAGTGACGTGGTACAGCAGTTGAAGAAAATTAGGAGAAAAATATGGATAGAGAAAACGGTAGCTAGAACAGTCGGCGCGGCTCCTACAAATAAAACGATAGGGGTCTTTACGCCGATGAGATATTCCTAGCAGCTGGAAAATATTAAATGAAATTAAATTGCGTGTGGATGTGGCCTCTGCATGTCTACGTGTGGAAGTAAGCGTGGGCGGCTCAGCACGTGGGTAGACTGTCAAGAAATTTTCTCGGAAATGTTCATCTCGGTCGGCCTGCTTCTAACCTCGAAATCTATTACCTTCTCACTCGGCTTCCTTCGAGGAATCTCGCGATTTCACGATGATGCAGGGATTACAGTTCCTGAAAATCTAATATCTAAATGCGCATATAGAAGAGTCACGGTATTTCATCAATGGACTGCGGACCTTTATGCAAAATAAACATTGTCTGCATCGATTATGAGACAACGAAGTTACATAAAAATAAACAACTTCAATAGATCGTAAATAATGTAATGTTAATTTCATAATATCGTTTAAGCAATATTAGGGGTAGCCATAAGTAATCAATTATTTGCAAAGAATTTGTTTTGCCTTTAGTTCTGTACCGATCGTTGAAGAGGAAACATGTATTATTTTACAGCTTTCTAAAATATTCTAAAAAGTATACATTGTTTTACAACCCTGTAATAAAATGGCTGCGTCCGTATCTTCCGAGGACCATATTCGTCATTGCATACTTTTTCATTTTCATGCGGGATTTAATGGAACGGTGACAACAAAGAAAATTTGCGATGTTTATGGAGATGTATCAATGGTCAACAAGTGTCAACGTTGACACAATCCCTAAACCTAGCTTATCATTTAGAAAGGTGTTACTGTGCATTTGATTGGACTATGGTGGCATAATTCACTTTAAGTTGTTGAAACCTGGAAAAACCGTTACCGCTGAGTTGTATTGTCAGCAATTACAACGGCTGTATTCAGAACTATTGAAAAAGAGGGCATCTTTAGCCCACAGAAAAGGTGGAATACTGCAAATTGACAATGCTCGGCCCCATACAGCGAAACTCACTCAGGAAAAAATCAAAGAATTTGATTTTCAGATCTTCAGAGTTTCAGATCTCTGGAGCATTATTTAAGAAATAAAATATTCGTTTCTGTAGAAGATGTAAGGAGGCACCTTGAGTCAAATTTGCTTCACGAACTCTGGATTTCTATAAGAGAGGGATTGAAAATTTGCAGGAAAGATGGCAAACTGTCCTTGATAATGATGGAGATTATATAATAAATTAAGAAATAAAAACTTGAATTTAATACAAAGTTTGGTTTAGATTTCAAAATAATTGATTACTTATGGGCCTCCCTAATATTATAACATTATCTATGCAATAATCTGATATTTTCGGTTCTATTAAACTTGCTATTTAATAATAGTAATACTAATACTACTACTAATACTAATAATAATAATGTTTTGCAATTGCAATTAATGCTGATTCAACGATACTTTTATACCGATTGTAAATAAATCCCCAAGTACTATTATTACTTTTGTTACCACAGTACCACGTGCACAGGCCTGTAAATAAAGTTCCACGACTGCTATAATTATTCCAACGGCAATAACGCCGACGATAAGTATCGGACCGGCATAATTGTTCTGCAGTTTCGTTATTCACCGTGAAACTTTCGACCCGCAACTTTGTGCAACCGTTCGTGTGAGCATAATTTATTTGTTGAGCTTCCTGTTTTTCAGATGGTCATTGAACGAGAATAAACTATTCTGTAACAACGAAAGAAACCTTGTGTAAAGTATTCGGAATTGTAATAGCTATGCACGGTGACCTCCATATGCTCCTCGTAATGAGAAATTTGGAGATAAGCGCTTTAGAGGAGATTACCTTGGAGACGATGAAGAGACTAGAGTCCTGCAACTACGGGAACAAAGAAACGCTTAAAATGTTCTTATCCATGGAACCGACTATAATCGGGGAATTTTACGTTGAAGCGATGAATCGATTAATTGCGAGAATTAGTCCACTGCTCGAAGATCATAAGCGACTCTTCTCCGTGACAATGCACATTCTTATGCACCCCTTTCTTAATTTTCAGCATGCTCAAAATGACAAAGTTACGACCTGGAATACAGTTAAACGGCTAATAATGTTAAGATTGGTCCATTTTCTGTTGCTTTATAAGATAAAACGTTTTTGTGATTTAATTGAAAGAGACTAATTATATTCGTGATTTTATCTGGCGCATTTCCACGCATAGTTCAGTTATTTCGGCTCAATTAATCTTTTAAATTATTTTAATTTATTTATTTATTTGAAAAAGACATTGTTTGATTTGAGCCACCGTAATATATTCCCTGATAGTTGACGCTCGCATGAATAGAAATAATCTATTAATTTGTTATATTGAGTTGATATTAATGGCCCTTTGAGTGCACACGTGAATCAATTTAGCATGGTGTTATCATTTCATTAAATCAATTAATTATCTAATTGTTCATTGTTTTATATAATTCTGTACCATTGTTCTGTAAGCGGCTTAATGCGATTTTCATAGAAAGCAAGCCATTTGGAATGGTTTATCTCAACATGGTCAAAAACCGATATTACTTTCCCACCAATGACCCAATAGATCATGGTCGCGACTACCACCGTAAAATTATGTTATTGTGATAATAACTGAACTGCTGATCTTTACGCAAATTTATAATCGATACAGGCATAAATTTGTAGAATCTAGTGCTAGATGAAGTATCATATTCCACATTATTATTGTAGCGCTGTATATTACTGTTTATAATACACGTGTATTTTGTATGTTAGGATTATTTTTTATATTGTACCATTTTTTAGGATCGGGAGTTTTTAATATTGACTACAAAAATCACAGTAAACCGAAACAGTTTATTCAACTAACGCGAAACCGAGAAGTCAAAATTTATCATGGCAATTACTAGATTGTTGACGTTTATCATTTGAAATTACACTCATTTTTGCCACAAGTGCCGAAAATCCGCAGTCTATTAACACTAAACCTGCCGACACTCCTTGTATACCTATTCCTACAAAAAATACTGCGATGCTCTCTCCTCGATTTACAAAATTGTACTGTGTCGTACACCTTTGCGGTTTGGATGCATTTGCCATGAAACAGTATTATCAACCAGGCACGTGCGTAACTTGATAGTGTCTCAATCAATAAGCCGGTTCATTTATTTTGAGTTGGCCATGCCACATTGGGAATAGCCGTTCTTTTATACTGATTGTTTAGGTTTAGAAGAGTGAATACCATAATATCTCGTGCGGTCAAATTAACCGACCGCGGTAGGTAGGACGAGATACATATATTTCTTGGACAAAAAAAAAATAAAACGAGAAATAAATACTGAAAAATACATTGTATACATACTTTCAGTAAAGTCGTAAAGATAAATAGCGATGTGACAATGTTATATGCACGAAATTGTACGCAGAAGTTTGAAAAGGTCAATTTGACCGGCCGTGGTAGGAATAGTGTTAATAACGCATTTAATAGATTCTGTTCGAAGCGTCTTCACGAGGCAGACATGACATTCCAGTGCAGGGGGTTAACGTCCCTTGTCAATGTGTCCACACACTTGATCCACTGTCTATTTGCCCAAAGGACCGCAGTCTAATGACAACCGGGAGGCAAGTTGCCATCGTGCCGTTTCGTACATTAGACGGAATTCAATTGGCATATTAGAAACAAACTTCGGGGGTTTGTAACAATCATTCCGCGATGTACCGAACGTTGGACGCGGGCCAGTTGGAGTTTTTAAGATATTGCTCGATGTGGCTTGTACCTCGTAGCCGATATATACAGGAAGTAAAGAGGGAGAGAAGAGAGAGAGAGAGAGAGAGAGAGAGAGAGAGAGAAAAGAAACGCGAGAAAGAGAAGAGGGGCAAAGGAAAAGAGCCGAAGAAGGAACCGGGAAGATGTTCTACTATGAGGGTACCAGGCGGTAGGATGGAGAACGTCGAAAGATACATCGCTTTCAAATATTTCAACCGCAACAAAAGCCCCCCGTACTCCCGCGATCCTCAGGCCCTGCCCGTGTAACACACCGTCTATTCTTCGTCTTCTCCTGTATTTTGAGCTGTATATATCCAACCGGGGCTCAAGTAAGAAGAATTCTCCATGACGCAATGCTCTTCCGCGAGCTGTTCGCCCCGTCAGTGTAATGAGACTGCCACGGTTTTTCTATGGGAGAAAAGACCAGACAGATCCAACAAGCTCCGACGGTAGACAAATGTTGGGAGGGAGAGAGGGAGAGCGAGAGTGAGAGAGAGAGAGAGAGAGAGAGAGAGAGGGAAATACCATGTAACAATGCGCGCGGAGATTTTAGAAAACGCTCCGTGAGGATGCATTTTTATGATGAGGCCCGCGCTGAAACGGATTATAGCGTTCAATCGCTACGTTCCTGCATTGGTTCCTTCGTTTCGACACCGATCAGAAGAGAAATGAACCCTCAGGCGTAAGAATAATTTGTAGACGCCGACTGAGCATGAGGTACACGAAAAACTGAGCGTACATAAGCTACAAAAGTCTTATTTGGTCGATTTGTACATTTTAATCCTCCGTCTACTGTGCCCGAGTCATTCGTGACCCGTCGCGGCCACGAATATTCCCATAAGTTCGAGCGACCGTCGATACAAGGTGTTCGACCACAGGTGGGAGAAAATTTAAGGGGTGATTCTCTATGACAATACAAGAAGAAAATGAAGAATAAAAAATGCGATTCCAGCATAATTTTTTAGATATTAACATTTAAAAATCCGCCTAAAATGCAGCAACCCGAACAACAAAGGTGTACGTTGCGTACGTCATAGAGGCGCGCGACAGTTGTCTATCAAGGGACAGATACATCTTTACCTTGCGTGCATCGAACGCGAATTAGTTTTGCGCGATCCCGGTGCGCATATTGCATATGTGGTTTTTTTGTGAATACTTGTACTTGTGACAAAGCCTACCACTGGGTGCGAGCGAGGACCTTCTTTGATACGTGACTGTCGCGCGCCTTTATTATTATGATTTTGAATTGTTAATGACTAAAAAATAAGGCCTTTATTTTCGTCTTATATTGTCATGGAGAAGCACTCCTCAAATTTTCTTTCACCTGTAGTCAAACATCCTGTATATACTTTTATTTCGAAATAAGAAAATCGTTGTCTACTCTTCTCCTTCTTCATCCGATATACGACGAAAGCCGGTCCCGAGGCATCGTCTTATATCGAAAACTGTAGTGAAATATCAGTGTGAGAAATATTTGTGGCAATTGTCTATAAATTTTCATTAACATTTCTCCTGAAGCAAATATAGAAACATTGTCTCTTTTTTCGAGAACGATTTTACAGACATCATAAACGAATATTTCGCTTGAAATGTTGAAAATTTCGCAAAACTCTTGCGAATGACAGGGATGAATATAAAAGCATAATAGTTTTATCCATTTGATAATCCCTCGCACAAGTACCTTTATGATTTTAGGAATTGTAGAAAAGTGAAATTCGAAGCAGCTTATTTTAATCTGTTTCATAGTTCGAGTCTTAAGCAATACAGACATACTTATTTGCATACGAATTGCAGCGTAATAGCAATTCAAAGGCGCAGAATTTCAGCGACAAGGTTAATGTGTCAGTTGTCGCATTCCGTGGCCTATCTTTCCGCATTACGTCTCCGACTGTCTCAGACTCTTCAGATTTGACACTAATCTGTGCATTGACGATACAGGGACGCATTTCACCTATTGCAAATTAGACAAAGTTAGTAGTCACTGTTCTTTAGAACAGATATATTGCCATGTACCTGTTATCATATCCAATTAAAAATTTTTAAATCAGCAATTAATTTTCAGCTATTCTGTATGTTTTAAAAATCGTATGATGCAAAAGCGTCTGTAAACATTTACCTGATAATGACGAAAATTCTATTCGAATGATATTATAATTTTATACATAAAAACACGAAAAATGTTAAAAATCGTGAGTGGTCCTAGTTTTTTGGTCAAGGACTCTATATTGCAAGCTGCAAAGAAATATGAATGTAATTTCACGTACAGTGGGTGTAGAAAGTATTCGTACACTGATTAATTTCAAACAAAACTTTGTGAAATTGTTGTTTATTAACTATTTTTTTGTAAACAATGAATATTCATATACATATTCTGAGAAATTTATAGAATACATACAATGCAAAAGAATTAATTTCTTGATTAACTTACGAAAGTAACAAGGAAAAACATAGTTCTTAACATAAACATACTGTGCAAACATACGCACATTGCTGCGTAAGTACGATTGATGTCCTCAGTATGTTTGGAAACGTTATTGGCATCAATAGTATTCAAAAATTTCGAAATATTCAAAGATATTGTTGAAAAATGGGACGGAAACGTGCAGAAACTACAATAGAGGAAAGAAAAATTATTATTAACTTGCACAATCATTGTAAAAGTTTAACAGAAATTTCGCGTATTGTAAGAAGTCCTCGATCTACTATACATAGTTTAATTGGCATGTATGGGCTACGAAAAAGACTACAAAATAACTCAAGAAGTGGACGTCCACGAAAAATTAATCAATATACTGGTAGAGTTATTATTAGAATGATAAAGACAAATCCAAAAATAAGTGCAATGAAAATAGTTGAACACGTTAAAAATAGTTTAAACATTGATGTACCCGCTAGTGCGCGTGCGCAGTTTTATACGAAATCAAGAATATCACGGACGAGTGGCCCGTAAAAAATTTTTCGTAAGTGAAACGAATAGAAAGAAAAGATTGGAATTCGCAAATAATAATGTTACTACATCAGTGGTGTACTGGAATAAAGTGATCTTTACAGATGAACGCTGCACCGTTTGGAGAAAAAAAAAAAAGAATTGAAACCACAAAACTTACAACCTACAGTCAAACCCGGTGTAGGTTCAGTACTTGTTTGGGGCTGCATGAGTGCAGCTGGTGTTAGCTCATTAGAATTTATGGATGGAATAATGAATCACAAGGTCTATATTGAAACGCAATCTTGATCCCAATGCGGAGAAAATGAATATTAACGATGATTCGTTTTCATGCACGATAATGATCCGAAGCATAGTGCGTATAATACCAGAATGTGGATACTACATAATACACCGGCGTATCTAAAAACTCCCGATGTCATAGAACACCTGTGGGAACGACAAATTAGAAAACATGAAATTTCCACAAAAGAGAGCTTAAAAAATTCTCTTATGGAAGAGTGGAACAAAATCCCACAATGCATAACATCAGTCAATTTAATGCCTAGAAGAATTGCAGCAATTATGGAGGCTAAAGGACATAAGGATAATTTTTTAACGTTCTTATACATTTTTTTTCTGAATTTGTAAGAACTTGGAAAATGTACGAATACTTTTTGTTTGTGTATTTCTATCGATTTCTTGTTTTTTCTTGTTACTATCGAAAGTTTAAAAAAAAAATTAATTTTTGTTTACATTGTATCTATTCTATAGATTTCTCAGTATACAAACAACAATTTCACGAAGTTTTGTTTGAAATCAATCAGTGTACGAATACTTTCTACACCCACTGTGTATTTCTTGTAGGCACACATGTTTCACCTGAGTTATAAAGAGATTTATTTCAGTTTTCATGCTCGGAGATTTCCACCGATTAGCTTCTGAGCCGTTCACATAGACAGGATAGAAAAATATTAAAAGAAGGTAAAAGATTAACGTGATCTCTTGCGTAAGCCTGTGTAAGCTTGGGTAAAACATGAGTGACGAGCGAAGCGGTACACTTTAAGCGAGGGTTAAATCAAGCAAAAGTCACTGTTGACTTTTGAAGAGGTTACAGCCACGAAGCAACACCTCCGAGGTTCGCTGGATGAGAATTAGTTCGTAAAAGAGAGAAGTGGGCTGGCTCTTCAGTGACTTATCTATGGTTCAAAAGGAGAATACGAAATAAAGATGCGGGCGGGCCTGGCAAGGGGTAACTGCGGCCGAGGAAGATGAAGTACACCGAGGTCCAGGATCCTAAGTGAATGGTACGCAAACGTTCGAAGGGACGAAGAAACTTTCGGCGAGTCGACGAGTAGATGGCGAAAGTGAGCTGGGATTATACGAAACCAGACATCGGAGACAGTAATCGTGACCTTCGCGTACTCCAAACGGATAATGTATTGTTCTAGTTTCAATTCCTGCGCCGCGTATCCCGTGTTCTAGCTCGGCTCGTAGAGCAGCGGATAATCCGTTTAATTAGGATGCGTACAGTCGACTAATTAAAGTACGCATCGAGTGTAGCTTTTAACACTAAACCTACCGACATTTCAGGTATACCTAATCGTACCATGAGCGGTCAAATGACCGCTTAAAAAAAATATGTATCTTAATATAGAAAGCCATGCTATGAAATTTTTTCGGAAAGTAAACAATAAAGAAAGTTGTGAATATTGAAAAATGGGTTGTATGTATGTTATAGGAAAAGTCGATAAGTCACATGGTGATACAGTAACGTTGTATACAAGAAATTCTAAACGAAATTTCAAAAACGGTCATTTGACCGCGCGTGGTAGGTTTAGTGTTAAATGATCAAGAAACAGGCATCGCTCAAAGGTTATGGAACTATGTAATTGGTCCTGGTTAAGGGGATATGTTGATTTCGAGTGCCATTTTTAAAATGAACTTTTGCAATCGTGAAAAATAACACTGAAGTTTTTATCGTTTTTGTAATGGACGTGTACGAAAACCCAGCAAAATTTTAAATTAAGCATTATCCATCGCACGGACGCACAAAAATCGTTATTACTAATTCGGAAACGAATCCCAGTGCAAATGCAACTCAATGAAAATTTCGTGAGAATATTTAATCGAAAAAAATTACGCACTCCGCACTGGCTGTTTGCTGATTAGTTATTAAATCTGGGGATTTTCCGCCGAGCTTGCATTTCGAATAAAACTGCTACGTGGAAATTAAGTTTCGATCGTTCTTTTCTTTACAACTTGAAAGAATAAAACAAGAAGTGATGACTTGCAGGTCAAATCGTAATTTTTATACTTACAATCGTATTTCCTCATCTAAAAATGGAAGCCCCTAAACCTTAAGTGCTTCAAATGAAAAACTTGAAAAGAACATATGATTTTTCGACTAGTCACAAGTCTAGTGTGACTGGCGCTTTATTTAAATTAATCAAAGAGTTCTTTGATGTAATTGATAATTTTGATTGGTAAAAAAGCGGTGTTCAAACTTGAAAAAAAATTGAAAAACCTGCAACCATCCCTTTGGGAAAATCTGTAACACAATTTTAAGAAATTAATACAGAAAACTTTACAAAATCAGGTATTCCTGAGATCATTTGAAGTAACTTTTTCCTTTGCGAATAACCTTAGGGATCACCCTTTTCAAAGAAATACTCCATTATTGGGACAACCTATATAGACAATTTGTATATATTTCTGCAGTTGATTTATTATTTAGGTATGTATTAGTAGTATTCTGATTAAAATAAAATTGTCATTCACGTAAATTTCGCAGTGACCTTCGCATTGATATGAACATCACGTTTTTAGTTTTTAGTTTCGTTTTTAGTGCAGTGGAAAGCACTAGAGCAAGATGCAAGCTATGTACTTTCTGTTTTCTCGTCGCCAATTAGAACGTTTTGAACACCGTTATCCTGCAACGCACAAATGAACACTTTACAGGCGGCCAATTAAAAACTTTATCAGGATTTGGAAACCGTTAAGCTATTGTTAATCGGATAGAAATTCTATTTGGCGTTTGAGAAATGTACATATTTAATTTACATTGCCCAATATTATGACGCGTGAAGCCAACGTTAACATATAATTTGTGTTCAATCACTGCCCGTATAATTGCTGACTAAAAATAAAATTGTTAGACAAAGAAATGCTCAATGACTACTTTTTCATCATTATGAAATTTAATTTCAATATTTTAAAAGCGAAATTATAAAAAATAAGCCTAAAAGGGAATTAAATAAGTGAGATAAAGTCGATATAGGTAATAAATGTAAAATTACTGTTTCGACCACGTACGTTTGTTATGTGACTAAACAAATTATAATAACGCAAGAACCTCGATGGAAATTTAACAAAGCTTTTTATGAGAATTTCTTTTAAAATCTTCAGCACTAGAAACATGCGTCTGCTGATTTCATACTTTCTAAAAACATGTTTAAAATATGTACAATTCGAGAAATATTTGTGATCCATTAGAAATTGAATAAAAATAAAAAGTCCGGGAAAGATGTCGCATAAGCTAATTTATATCCGTAATTCTCGCTATCTCTTATGCCTTTGACGATTTGATACGCTGAAATTCGTATTGGGTCACCCTGTATAATGCATTAGCTCGACCGCAATTGGAGCATGCATTTGCAATATGGTCTTCGGTCTGTACAAAACGTTGTGACACTCCCTCGAGAGTGCAACATAAATTTCTTATATTAATCACTTTCGAATCCGTTTCCGATAGTTTTATCTGTCGGGAAGATAATCTCGATTGTCGGAGTTTCAGATAATAGTCGTTGATAAATGTAATGCCACGAAATTTTTAATCATGCCTCCGGCAACTTCAAAATACTTTTTTTAGTTCCACTGCCGTTTAAACGTATTTGTAAAAATCTCTTTTTCCATATTACAGACTACGTGAAAATTATTTTTTAAAGCGAACATGCAGAATACTTTCAAGATGGACGGTTCTGAGTCTACGTGTATATTTTTCATTTATTTTAATTCATCGTGCAGGCTGACATCATTCAACGAGAAAACAATGTGTATGTGTATTTGTATGCGAACAAAGTTGAAAATGAAAAAGTTTGACGAATGTTACGGTCGAATAAAAATTTTCTAGAATTATTCGATTAGTAAAGAAAAAGAACAAGTTGCTAACTTTTCGTTGATAAACATCAAGCGTGTACCCGGTGACCACATTATTAAGACAAAATCTCTGATGAGGCAGCTGTAACGGACAATGCAGAACGTTTTTTAAAATTTCAATTGTGCAGTTACGTATCAGCTGTTCGGTGCATGTTCCACGAAGTTTTATGGAATAATACAGTCCGGACAATAGGAGTGTGCGTTCTGGTCGATGGTAAATCGGCGCACAGGGAAAGAAAAGAGATGTGCAATTGAAAAGAGGGACGATAACGATGATGAACAAAAAGCGAAATTATTTTTTTTCACGTCGGTAGGACGTTTGTTTGATATATTTAGAACGGATTTCATACTTCCGAATGCGTTCTTCGATTGGAAAAGCGATTACCGAACGGAAACAACGAGAATATCGACAACTTCGGAAGCTGAGTTTTTTTTCAGACTTCCGCTTTGCTGCTTCAAGTTCTATTTGGAAGTCAAAAAACGAAATTTAATATAAGACAGATTCAACAAGGAATGCGAGTACAGTGGCTTCCCCAAGTGTCGATTTTTTGCTGATTTTCTTTTTTATCATAAATTGAAACAACGTCCTTTTTCTAAAAACTTTAAAGCTCGCAGCACATTCTTTAGAAAGCAATTACCATTATTATTAATTACATGGTTATTTTTCTTCTTTATCTGTAGATATGTATCAACTGATAAATACAGGGGTCAAATAGAAATTTCTTTCTGTTGTTAATCGTTTTTAATAATTTTCATTTTTGAAAATAATATATTTCAAATTCTTTTGGTAGGAAAGTGAATTTTTGGTGTCGCTTTTATTTTAGAGGGACATGATCGTTTCTAGTCAGAGAATTAACTATTAAAATTATGTTTATTTAATATCTTGATAAGAAAAGCGTAAAACGAACAATTTCCCTTTTATTGTGTATTTTGGAAAAAATTCAAACATATGAAGGATTAATATAGGAAATCATTTATTTAAGTGAACTTTTTCAGAATCGTTTAGAGTTGCTACTAGAAGTTTATGAAAGAAATTATTTGAAGCCACCTATCTGAGGTTCGCTTAATTAAGACACAATCTATCTTAAAATATTGGAATTTAGTTTGTTTATTTCACTGTACTGAGAATTTTATACATGAAATGTCCACTTTCTTAACTAGAGAATAGTTCAACGGATTGCACGTTTACACGGAAACCGTGAATCTCATTGATAATGGTCTGCAGCGTACACGATTATGTAATTATTTCATTCCAGCATAACACAATGAATTTCTGGTTCTCACGCTGATCACATTAATTGTCACGATCGTAATATCGGTTTTCAGATGCAATGGAATACGAGATTTAGATACGCTGATGATACACACCCGCTATTGTTATTCTTTGCAAATCGTTCGCGCGATTCTTTTTGTTTCAAACGAAACACAATACGAGGCGTAAAACTATGTCGGAATAAAAATTCACGCTTGGTTAATCGAACGCATTCGATTCGGAACGGTTATCGTTTACATGGAAGATCTACACAGCCGGTGGATCCTGATAAATCTTCGCCAGATCGTTTGATCGTCCTTGTTTTTGACCTAAATTTTGTTTTTGGCAGTGCCGCGAGTTGGTTTTATGTATTCACGGTGTGACACGGATGATAGGTGATTTATAGGCTCGCAGGTTTCAGACAGCTTTGCATATATGTGGCATGGTTGGTTCATTATTGTTTCGAAACGTACGTAATTAAGCATGTTAATGTTCACTGCGTGAACGTTAAACGAAACGTCGTTAGTTGTTACTAGCGAAAACATCGAAGCCAACGTATACACAGGCTGAAGTAAATGATTATCACTAATAATGTTATGCATTTATGACAGAAGTGTGTAGATCGAATACAAAACTGAAAGCATACAGAGAATTTAAAAATACTGATTATTTTCAACTGATTAAAATTATTAAGTTTTTTGCAATTAATGCAGACAATTTTTAGTTTGCATCAAAATCTGTGTAGTCCAATTATTGCAGTACTTTCTTATTTGTCAGTATTTTAATTTATACGTGCATCTCTTGCTGATTTTATTAATATTTGTTGTTTCGTTTTTTGTCGTTTTTGTCATAATATTTATCAAGCTGGTGTTTTAAATAACCTGTAGGAATTAACATGAAAAATAGAAGGCTATTATATTTGTAATGTCTTGGACATGATAGATACTAGTCACTGAAGCGAATAAAAAATAATTTCATCAGATTCTTACCGCTCGTGAAAGTGACAACGTGCTTATTGCAGAATCTTCCCTGCAATTGTGAGATAAAGCATTATTCGTGAAATTATATTTCTCTTGTGTTCTTAGCTCCACAGTAATCGATAGCATAACCTCATTAAAGTGGTGTTGCTAGTCTGAAGAAATAAGAAGTATTCATTGATTTTGTAAAATATTCAGGCAAACTTAAGCTGACGTATTCAATAATGAGTAAAAAGTGCAATTCCATCAATAACTTTATTTAAGCCAGTTTTTCTTGAATATTTAAATGAACAAAGAGCACGAAATAAATACAAATACTGTTGACAAATTTAATATAGTTTACATCAATTGCAAGGTACTGGAACCAAATATTTGTTTCCTCTTTTAATCATTATTTTCGTGACGTATGAAAAATATTCTATTGATGCTGAAATAATCACTGAATTGTTGCAGTCTGTCCGTCCTGAACGAATATTATTAAAATCCGATAAAATGAATCTTGCATTAGACAAATAACGGAAAATGTTTAATTTGTACACTAAAACCCCGACGAAAAACACGAGCAAGTATAAGCACGAACGAAGATTCAAGTGCGTGTGACAGTTTGAGGACAGATTATTAATTGGAAGCTGTGGAGCGTGTCGGCTCGTTTTTTCTTTTGTCAAAATAATTCCAACCTGAAAATTCACTGCTGGCACTCGTTTATCATTTCATTTCGGTCATTGTTTTCTGGATTTTTCCGACACGATATCAAGTGTTCCCTGTTGTCTATTATCTATCATTCCATCGTGTTACCGAAGAGAAATAGAATTGCGAGTCTGAACAAATTTTTACCAATTCCAAACTTGGTAAGTGAGTCCAACAAATTATGCACACGGTTCATGTCTCAAATTTATACGGTTATGCTGTTTACTGTTGATTATTATTGGCTCGTAACATAAACACATTCGGTTATGTTCAATACCTCTTTTTATTTATTAGACAAGAATAAACGGAAAAATTAAATGAAGACTCTGCAAGATTACAGAACGTTGTTAAATAGAATAGACAACACTTATACATTATTCATATCAAATGAATGAAGCAAAGCTTACCTGTAAACGTCAAAATATATAAAAAGATTTTCTGGCTACCGTAATATAAATTCCGAATGCATGGCTTTTTTTCAATCAAAGTTGTGTACATTTACAATGACTAGCAACCGTAGAAATTTATGTTACAATATAGTACAGTAAAGTCTTGATCTAAGCCCGACGGAGATACACGATCATAGTCAGTTCGCCTATCCCCTCCACTGGGAGGCATACCCCGCGAGGGGCCGAGAAACTCGAGCTGTCTCGGTCGCCGAGCAGTGAAAAGTGTAACCATGCTGCGTAATCCGATATCGGGTCGGGTATATCGGTGTGAACCACTACTAATCCAATTACAAAACTTCTTTATTTTTCATTATTTTTTTATGGGAATTTCACCATCTTATTTGTGGCATTTTCTAGATTAAAATGACACCAAACATGATATAATTTCAACTGTATTTAATGATTTGATTGACGGTACGTAGTGCGCCTTCGGTCGCGCTTTCCGTGTTTACTTGCGCTGTCCTTTTGTACGTTCGGCGCGGTCGGTGAGGTCACAAGAAAATAGTAGCTCTACACGATCTTTGTCAGAGCATGGACCCGAGGATCCGGCTCAGATGAAGACTTTGCTGTATTTATATTTCTGGTATTGACAGGAAGGGATGCATAAGCTCGTGTTTCTTGTAATTTACAAAATTTTTATTTTGCATGAAGGTCTACAGTGTACTGACAACAGTTTTAAAAAAGCGATTGCACTAATTGGGTCCACCCTCGATCATTCCTACATGATTGTTTGCTGGGCCGATGAGGATCATGTGAAAAAAAAAAGAAACAAACAATAAAGCGAATGTTTTGTTTTGGCAGAACACAGCCAGTGTCTGTATGTCATTGTCATGGTCGTTTTGGATATATTGGAGGAACATGAGAGGGAGCGGAACTTTTTGCACGTACACGATGCGGTTTCCGGCACTTTACGTTCTATCAAACTCCACCGCTTGATTCTCTCTACAATTCCCGTTCCCTTTTACGTTCGAGAGCTTTTGACCAGTAGACCCTTTCATTACAAAAAAAAAAATTCTCTGTAATTACGTGAAACGCGTCCCCTCCGCCCCTATCCAGCACCTCCCACGGTCGACCCCGGTGCACTCCTGATCAGTTGACTGCAACTTGAATAAAGATCCCCTCATCCTCGCGAAAAAAGAACGACTACCGATCCCCCTTTCATCCTACTGCGAAAGAATCGCAGTAGTTACGATCTGTGTTACACGATTAAAATTTTCTCCGCGGCGAATGCTAATTACTCTAAAGGACTCGTACTTCCGCCAGACACGGGAACGTTATTTTTCCCTGGCTCTCTCTCTCTCTCTCTCTCTCTCTCTCTCTCTCTCACACACACACACACACGCAGACACACACGTTTTTCTCTTTTTCGCTTTTTTCCGTTCTCGTGGCAGTTTTATCGACGACCGAGGAACTCTGTTGTCGACACGCGAACGGCAGCGATAGAACGCTGCGCGAATTAATTAATAAATATTCACGAAATCTAAATAACGATTCGCAAGGTAAACACGAATCGTCGGTTTGCTAGCGTCACTTCCGGCGAAACGGTGTGTTGTGACGGAGATTCGAATGATTGACCGTGATAATCAAATTAAAAGTCTGCGACGTAATCTCTGTGCTCGAGAGAATCGAATCACTGTATAGCGAACGTTCAGCTATTTGCTAATAACCGATGACAATTTCACTGTTGCGTCGACGAAATTTCTTTGGAGATAGTTAAGCAATCTTAGTTGCTGGGTAATAGGACTTGGGTCTATTTTGACCCGGAGCATTCGAAGTCGTCTGAAACCCTCGGACTCCTGGGAGTTCTAGGCCTATGCCGGGGTCATTTCTAACCCACGCCGATATTTCACTACAGGTTTCTTTCGATACAAGACGATTGCTCGGGACCGGCTTTCGTCGTATTTCGGATAAAGGAGAAGAAGAGGGGATAACGATTTTCTTATTTCGAAATAAAATCGGTCATAGTATACGGAGTGTTAATTCATATTAAATTCATCAACATTTAAATTCTAATTTTCTGCTAGCCAGTTCACAAGTCATTTATATTCTAATTATTTGTACTTGGCTAGTTGTATTATGTCCAATGAGAAATTCTCATGAGAAAACCTCAAAGAAATTGGTTCAAAGATATGTAAAAAAATTTGATACGTAGCATTTGAATGAATTTAGCTATGGCTACCATAGTTGAAAGCATCCATATAAAGCTAATTGGAGGTTAGTGATTATTTCATCTCATTCAATGGACCTTCAACGTTAACTGTTTTCGCCAGATGTCAAACTAATATTTCCATGCAAAACACTCTCGAGCACGGCGACAACTGTGTTCATTTGATCTCGATCTCACGGCGGCTGTTTGCTTAGAAAACAGACGTTCCAATGTTTAGAAGAGTGGCACGAAAATTTTGCGCTATGTACACGGGTCAAGTAGAAGTAGGAGCCTCTTGATTTAAAAAAGTGGACGAGCACGGCAAGTACCTCTCTACCTTATTCCTGTAGTGTCCCTGCTCTCTGTCTGCGTTCAATTACTCCGTTTGATGATTTTTTAGTTTCATCGCGTGCTTGAACATCCTCGATCCTAACTGTATTACCAGTGATAACGCTGATTACTCTATTTTACTTATATATACTTTACTTTTACTGCACGTTCAGAGAGTAGCTGTTTCCTAAATTAGAAATTGCTTTTTCTTTTTCAAATTCTTGGTACTCTGCCCTCGCTGAAAGTTTCGATAGTTTTGTACAGTTTCCAACGACTGTGACCTAATACTCTGTACCAGTAACTAAAACTTCCTCTTATACATTCGACACTAACGCGCACGGTAAATACACGCAGCAAATACAGAGTCAAACGGTTAATAGCGTTTACGTGAGTGTTTATAACCGACAAATTACGCGGCTAACAGACTCAGAACATTTAGAGATTGGTGTATTTTGTTGGTAGCATCAATAATCCAACAAATATTTGGGTATATGTTGTAACAAAATTGTTTAAAAATTTGGATAGACACATTCTTGTTATTTTTATAATGTGAAACACTAGTTTTTAGTGTACCGTAGTAGTATCACATGGTTGGACAACACATGCGTTGTTGAGCAAGCTAATTTATTACATTATGTGATGTGTTGCTTCAAAATCCAACCCTTCAACGTTATTTTATTTACTGCTTAAATTTTAAGTTGATTTTATGGCGAAAAAGCCAACTAAATGAATGAAGCAGTTTAGTATTTACGTACAATTTTGGCAGGTACTATACTCGACGAATTGTTTCTTTTGTTTTTGCATGGAGACCATCGATTACGATCGATACGATTTCATTATTCCCACAAGAAAAACGGCAGGCTTCGAACGCGATTTCACGTTCATGAAGCTAAATCTACTGTTTTAAATTTCAAATTACGGCCGGTCTTAAATTTAACTTGTCAAGTTATTCGTAAATTAAAAAAAAAAAAAAAGAAAGAAAAAAGAAGAATAAGAGCGCGCTCGGATATTTCCGGCGACCCGAAAGAGGATAACGAGATACGACATCCCCCCCCCCGGGATAAAGTAAATTCAACTTTAAACGAACAATTTTCGGGAAGTGATGAGTGCCGTTGTCGCGGAACACCACGGTTAAATGAAAAGACAGGTGCATTTAGTGCGACATCACCCTAACTTCCATATCATTAAACGGTCTCTTAAATTCATTTGCACCGAGTGCAGTCTTGCTCCGAGTTCATTCTCGATTTCTACCAACTTCGCGCCATCCTCGATTCTTCTTCTTTTTACTTTTGTTCTGCCGGAGAAGCTTCGCGAGAATTTCAATTTCGTATTGAACAATTACTACAGAACAGGGAACATCTAATTATTTTTTATACTTCCGAGCTTAACTGCCTCTGTACTACATTGTCGAATTTTATGATATTGTTTATTTACTTCTTTATTTATTAATGTCGCGTTTGTCTTTTCGGAATTTGAGAAGCTGCAATCTTTAAATTTTTAAAGCTACTTACTTTTAATTTGCAGCAACAAATACAGTGCAGTAGCAAACACATTTCTGTGTATATTTATTCTATTTTTTGGTTTATATATTAGGGGTACCCATAAGTAATCAATTATTTGCAAAGAAGAAAACCCCCAAGGACTGACAGTGTTAAATGACACTAAACATGACATAATTTGAACTTTATTTAGTGGTTTAATTCAGGGTCTGCGTTCAGAGAGTGGGTAAATTTTTCTTTTCAATTCGTGCTCCCTCCTCTCATCTGGCGACACTGGTCACGGACCCGACGAGTGTGCTTAGATCAAGACTTTGCTGTAGTAATAAATAGAGGGTTCATTTAACCGCTTCAACCCTTAATTAACTGACTGTATTACTTTCTTGTTTCACTAACTGTATGCTTTCTTGCTTTCTTTCTCCCTTTATGAGAGCAAACCAATTTTGAAATATCATTTACGGTAGGTGTTTGATAAAAGATGAAAATGAAAATTCATTTTTGAAAAACATGAAGAAGAAGACGAAACAATTTTTAAAAGAGTGTAGTATATAGAATTTGGCAGTCACTATATGCGACGTTATCTATAAAAATAATATAGGGCTCGAATGTTTATAAAATTGTTATATCGTACAAGAGATCCAATCACATTGATTCGTGGCATTTGTTTGAACATGTCAGTCGCTGGTGTTTCTACGAATCAGTCGGTTCAGCACTATGAACCACATGAAGTCTGATCGAGCAGAGTTTTGCAGCTTTATTTTAGTTCAACATTTTTAATTTATAGCTTTGTTCAGTTGGAACTGTGTAAAACCTCGATATTCCTGGAGCTGTTTTCATGTATCAAGTACATAGCGGACGAAACCAATATTTCCGCGTAAAAATGGTTCCGATAGCTCACACCGGTATAGTGAATATTGTAAGAACGATGTAACTATTGTTTTGTGTATCTCGATACTGTCTGGTACATTTCGGGAGTATCGAATAATTCAACTTTTTTGCGGAGCACGTACACTGCTTTTCAAATGTTTGGTTAGAGAATTGGGAAAACCCACGGTGTAACGCGGTAGTTTCGTTGAATAGAGGCACAAAATTCAAGAGAGAACTTCCCAAATGCGTCGTTTTAGGCGACGAGATTTGTAAGGATTGTTGAAGAAAGAAAAAACTAGTGGAAACAACAGATTTCTCGAAATTACTGAATATAGAAAAAAGATTGTATATCGTATAAAATATAAAAAAAAATTGTATAAAATAATTGTATATTGTATAAAATTGTATTGTATAAAAAAAATTGTATGCTTGGAACTGCAACTTCGCCAAAGCTTTCCCTACGCAGCGTGTTTCTGTAAAAAATGGATTAACCCTTAAAATTTTTGTACGTTCTTTATATACAGTTTTCAGGTAATCGTAATTTACGCGCCGAAAAGATCCGAGCATTTTCTTGAAACCGTAGCAAACATAATATATGAGAGCATAATAACTAGATTGCGGATCTTTATGCATTTTTAATAAATGTCACTGAATAAACTGGAGCCGAATGAAAATTTTAATAAAGTCGGACATAAATTTAACGTCTTTCTCCGCGTAGTAAAACTACAATATTTACTGCGGTATTAAACTTCTGTCTAATTCATCCTTTGATTAATTAATACTTGACTATGAAATAGTTCAAAATAACATAGAACAAATATTTTTGCTTGACAATTAAAGATTTAGTAAGGCTTTATGCAGATCTTTTACCTTTTTGCAATGCTTCTACAAAAATATAAGTATAATTAGAACAGCTAAAATTTAAAACTTGCAAATAGGCATAATAGATGGCCACAAAAATATTTTGAATGCTTGGGGTTAGGGTTTAACCCTCCGTATACTATGCCAGGGTCATTTGTGACGCGTCGTGGTAGCGGTTAGGATAAGCTCGAGCGACCGTCAATATGACGGTGCTTATTTCGAAATAAGAAAATCGATATCCCCCCTTCTTTTTCTCATCCGAAATACGACGAAAGCCGGTCCCGAGCCATCGTCGTATATCGGAATAAAACTGTATTAGTGAAATATCGGCGTGAGTCAGAAGTGACTCCGGTATAGGCCTAAAACTCGCAGGAGTCCGAGGGTTAATTTAATGTTTTATTGAATCGAGTTGGCGAAACAAGCTCGGAGGACAACAAAGGTAAACAAATAACGCGAAAATCCGCGATATTGTCCGAAATGAAGCAAAGGTGAAATCGAGGGGTAAAAAAAAAAAGAAAAGTAAGAGTATGGTGATACCTCGTTCCAACAGCCTGTCGCCCATGGTGCTGACATTTCACTGGTTCGTGACGACCTTCATTTTCGCCGTTCATGGTACAGGAAAGCTACGCGCGGCCACGTGGCCACGCTCGAGTTCAACTCGAAGAGAAGAAGCTTCGAAAACGTTGCTGCCCGCGGCTTCCTGCGGCAATAAATAAAGCTGATAAGCCGGTTCGGTGTTTGCGAACGTTTTACTATTTCTTTTCCATCCTCCCACTATTATTCTTCATCGTTTCGGTGCCACAATGGACGACGATCGGCCAGGACCCATTGCTTCGATTTACGACGAGTGCTTACGGTTTTCCTTCGGTCCGTTCGCTGCCGTGTTCGTTGTTTATGGCGATCCGTTTAGGGCCGCCGAGCTTTTTTTTTGCTTGATATTAGTCACGAGTAATGGGTATTTGATGTAAAGAAGAATTAGGAGATCCGTTCTTTTTTTTCCCCGGATATAATTTATCTTCTTTTTTCGAACACTGTTCACTCCAAAAAATATTCGAGCGATGAATCAGTTTGGCTTTTCGGTAATGCGTTTCGGTTATCTGCGAAAGTGTTGAATCGATGAGTTCTTGTGCAGCGTAATTCATTAGTTTTGAAAGGTGTGTGTCACTGTTGTAGTCAAACATGTCTGATAAATAGACAGCAGACCTATATCAGTAAAATAACAATTTTCTACCTGGATTGCAATAAACTGGAGTGATATAGGATTTATTTTCTTTCTTAATATGTTTAAGTTCAAAATAATATAACAGTATTTTTATGTTTCTCTAATGTTTTTATTGTTTCAAATTACATTTACTTATTTTTGTCGTAAATGCATGCAATATTGATGAATATTTATCTACTGATAAATATTTGATGTTACAACGTTTATATATTCAGATAAGAACTTCAATACGTGTTCCAGAATTTTTTTAAAACCCAGAACAGTAAACAAATTAGCCGTGAACATGAACGAGCTAGTATGCGGACGCGACGTCGATAAAAGTAAGGCTCCAGGTAGAGGGTTAAGTAAACACAGTAAACTCAACACTATACCTGATCATGCATATTTTCTCTTGTTATAAACAAAATTGTGGTGCAACAAAATGAAAATTTTGTGATGTCTGATTGTTAAAGTTACTCATAACGGTAATTACTGTTTAACAATTATTGTATTTGTTCAATTTTCATCGAAGCTACAGATCAAAATGTTCTAAACAATAACCTTCTTCACTGTTTTCATCGTGAGTCCGACGAAATGAAATTTTTACGAAAATTGTTGTAACACTAATCCTGACATCTCGAAAAGATTCAAGCTGTTTCAAATCGTTCTAAAAACAATGTACATATTCCGTTTTAAATTGTGCACAAACGGACTGTATTTTTCAAAAATAACACGTAGTTTCTGCGAGGAAAACGTTCGACTGAATCGCTTTTGGATTCGTGTTTCTAATTTTTTGAAAAAAGTCGCGACGACGAAATAAAAATGTTCACAGCGACGGCGTTAAAACTATTCCGCCATATTGTTTTACCATGGCGCCAATAATTCATAAAGGACGATACCGAAAGTACGTGCTTTTACGTGAAACAAAGCAACGAGGGATATGACAGGGTATGGGGCGTGGGTGGAGAAGGTGGGTGCCTGGTTTTTCGCACCTGGATGGTTTTGTTTTTGGTACGCGCAACAATTCGCGGATAATGGGAACATTTTCGAAACACTGCCGACCAATGTGACCTACGTCGGAAACGGTGAAAACCTTTTTTTCTCTTTTTTTTCGAACAATTCACAGCGGACTCGGCCGCCGGCCCCTGCAGAATGAAACTTTCGAGATTCGAAACGTGGTTCAGCTTTGCAAACATTTTGTCGCATTGCAAATACAATTGGGTACGTAGACCATTGAAAAATCTAGGAATTGTTTTATTATCGACCTTCAGGGAGCAACCAGATGCAGCATGCACAATGTCTGACAACCTCTGGAGAACGATGGCGTATAAAAATTTCGTCATGAATGGAACTGAATCAGGCAGTCTCTGTAGTATTTTTCAGTATTTTTAAAAAATTTGAGTTTGAATGTTACGTGTGTTACCAGCGATGTGCAATATTTTTACTCGAACAACATGGAGGAGTAGAATGTAGTCTAATAGTACAGTATACAGTATAGTATAGTATAGTATAGTATAGTATAGTATAGTATAGTATAGTATAGTATAGTATAATCGTTTATAACTCGTAAACGAAGTAATCAATATCGGTGAAATTTTCAGCATGGATATAATTTATTCGAGCGAATCAAACACAATCTTTAAATTTTCAATACAGGCTCAGATAAAAAAGCTGAAACAACCAACTTTTACTATCTCTTTTGCGATTCCGACCAATTCAAATTAAAAAAAAATTTTTTACACCTCGTCTAATAAATTAATCCTTCTAACTTCTCAATAACATTCAAGTCATTTGATCTAATTTTAAAAAGGTTATGTTGTTTCAAATAGTGTGTAATCAGTTTTGCTCTTAGTGCAGTATAGTGTAGTATAGTATAATATAGTATAGTATAGTATAGTATAGTATAGTATAGTATAGTATAATATAGTATAGTAAAGTATAGTACAGTATAGTATAGTATAGTATAGTCTAATAGTGTAGTATAATAGCAAGTCTAAAAGTTCAAATTGTGAGAAATTAACGTAGGAGAAATACTAATCAATATCGATTAATCTTGCTCGTACGTTTGCCACCGTGACTCTTACTCGTGGCTTCGATTAATTTTCTACCTTTCAATTACTAGAGAAAACACAGTGCCGGCGATAATGTTAGGATATCCCCCTAATTGCGTCAACGAGCATTTCTGATTCGCTATTTCCAGAGCAGAGATATTCGGACCGAGTCGATGCACACGTCTTGGAGGATTAGGGAAAACCGCGAAGCACCGACATAGTTTTCAACCGTGTTAGCCGAGTTCATAATACATCAATTAGTATTGAGACGCGAGAAGAAACTCCTAACTCCTTGTTCCGGAATTAGAGGTTGAAGCTGTGCAGGAGATATACACAAACATAATTAGTAAACGTTCTATCTACGTTTCCAACACGGTAACGCGAAATTAATATCATGTGTTGCATTTTTAAAGTCTACTCACTTCCGGATTAAAGTTTAGCTTCTTTAAATCTAAAATCGTGCAAACTTTATACTTGACCATTGAAGTAGCAAATTCGAATTTCTAGATGAAAATCAAACTATTCAATTTTTTTATTTTTCACATTTCTCACAGTGTTCGCACGAATGTTTCACGGTACAGTTCAGTACAGCCAGAAGAGTTCGAGCATTCCTACTGCGCGTTCCCCTTTACATTCCGTGGATACCACTTTTTCCCGAATTTTGGCACGGAAGACTGTGTTTCTGGAAGAATGGCATTCGATCACTTCAGCAATGATCTTCTTTTAGAATGATCCAGAGATAAAAAGTACTTTCTGAGAGAACTACAACTCTGATTTTAACCAGTGCAAGAATTCGGTCCATGTGATCCGCGAAAAAAATACTTTTCCTATTTCTGCCCAAGTGTTTGGAAATTTATTAACGAGTTATAAATTCGTTTTTTAAATTCATACTAGTTTTATACAATTGGGGTGTTCTAAAGCCAATAAGATCTCAAAATGACTAATTTCTAATTTTTTATTTTATACTTATTAAAACCACAAAATATTTTCATCATAAATTTTTTGATAAACTTTTTTATTCGAGCACGTATTATATTAAAAATTGTAAGAAGCATGTAGTACTCGGTAGTTCATATAAACGGCCAGATGAATGCATTTATAAATAAATAACATACAAGTCAACTTATGTACAAGAAAAATGAAACTATGGTTCAAAAAAATGGATGTGAGAACCTTGGGCTTAGACTGATCGGCTTTTGCATCCTTGAAGTAAATAACAATCGTATAAGGTGAGAAAATAATTCATGAATAAGAATACTGATAGAATATTGGGGTTCTCGTATTTTACACATGCATTACAGAGTTGAAAGTATTTCGGGTACTTTATATTCATTTTTTTTTTCCTCCGTTGAATTTAGACTAGTTCAACATAGTCAGAGTAGTTCGATGGAAACTCGCGACGAATGTGCGAACTATGCGGCGAATAAACGTTATGCATGAACTTTTTGGTGGACACTCATTGTCTATAACGCGAACATTCTGATGGACACTTAATGTATACTGCGAACTTTGGATGTGCACAGCCTCGTGAGCACTCGCTTTCTATTCGAAAATTTAACGTCATGGATATTTGTATGCATGCATAAATTTCGTCTTCGTCTCGGTACACGAGCCGAGTTTCATCGCGAATTTATAATTTTTTATAGACAGCTTACAGGCAGAATCCTGTGAAACACACTGCAATGTATTTAAAATATCAAGACTACTATTCTCACTGCAATGAGATTTTTCAAAATTACGTAGAAATCGATGTGGTTTCATTAATTCTAAAATTATTGAATTTTTACAGAAAAATTCTGATCATGGCAGATAAATGGAAGAATATACAGGGTGGTCCGTTTAAGTAAGGCCACCTAAATATCTCTTCAGGTTATTGTGAAGAATATTTTCTTCCGAAAGTCATTTTTTTCGGAGTTATCAAAGTCATCGGTGTCTTTTGATACATAACTACATTTTTTTTTATTGCATCGTGTAACTGATCGAAAAGTACATCCAGATATGTATAATAAAATGACCTCGAAATGACCTTGATTTTCGAGAATTAAAGTTTTACCTAGAACTGATGTCTATCGAGATCGTAGGCTTTGACCAAGACTCTACAATCAAGAACGTGAATGTAAATAAACATGTGGAGTGTAAACGTCTGGTGTGACATTTTAAATAATCAAATAATTGGTCCTTGTTTATTAACGGTACTTTAAATGAAGCAAAGTATGCAACGTTCTTGCAGAATGAGCCACAAATACTTGTACAAGATGTACCACTAGACATCCGTTTAAGAATTTGGTATCAGATGACGGTTGTCCGGCACATTCGACACGTCTTGTCAAACAAATTTCAAGGTCATGTTATTCTACATATCTGAATGTATTTTTCGATCAGTTACACGATGCAATAAAAAAAAAATGTAGTTATGTATCAAAAAACACCGATGACCTTGATATCTCCGAAAAAAATGATCTGAAAAAATATTCTTACCAGATATTTGGTCCATTGACACCATGCACATTGCGTAACAAATATTTTTTGCATCGCAATAACCTGAAGAGATACTTAGGTGGCCTTACTTAAACGGACCACCCTGTACAGTATACACTGTACAGTACGTTTGTATCCGTTTCTCCCGGTTTTAAGAAATTACAATTAATTACACCGGCCATTAATTATAATTTTGTTTTCAATTTTCTGGTTTTGCTACCACTTTTCCACTCGTATAAGAAGAGTATGCGAAAATCACGTTGATGATACACAATGTGCCAACGAATTTCAAGATTTTTCAGTAAAACACAATTGAAAACACTGATGAACCAACATCAGAGATTTCATATGCTGCAACCTGATACGTAAAAGATTTTCGAATTAGTAAAATGTCTTCACTGTATCCCTTTCCCTGGATACCCTAAGCACTTGGATATTTTGGTTATTGGTCGGTCCAACACTGGGTTCTAGAGAGTGTGTAGAGTCCGCCGCTCTTCTTTCATTTAGTTTTCATGCGGCTCGATGGAACGTGAAATTATATGAGCGACGGATCCTCGTTGTAATAGTTCGATCATTTTATACATGCCGACAATACAACCGGATGGGGGGGGGGGGGCAATTTTAAACTTCATAAATTGTTCACTCGGCGAAAATTGAATGGCCGCCTTCGTTCGTGGTCGTAGCAATGTCCCGACGCGAAATTCTTTCGCCGTAGATCGAATCAAAATCTGAATGAGCCGCGTGAAAACACAATGCGCAATAAATATTGATTCGAGTGACAGGAACGCAGCAGATTCCTGCTGGTGCACCGAACGACGCCGTTATAAATAACTGAATGCGTTAACGAAGGTATGTAAACAGTATAATGGCGTATATTTCGCCTGTATTTGCTGTTTCTGTTTGGTTAATTCCCGCGGAACGTTGTGCGTGTTCGGTGTTCGAATTACTGTCGAGATATATGGCGTGATCCATTAGAAATGTTACACCTAATTATCTCTTTTATCGGCGAGAGATTTCCTCGCGGACACCATCCATCTTCTTTTCAATCAGACGAGCCGGTTCACTGTAAATCCACGATAACGTTGACTTTTCTTATCACGTTTATAAACAATTTATTCACGGTGATATCTAAAAAAATTGCCTGGCATCGCTTATAGTTCAATTCACCTTCTGCTACGTTTACACTAATTTATACTAACGTTAATAGTAACTAGAGGTTCCATTCGCATAAATTAATGAGTTTATATGAAGAAAATGAATCTTTGAATGAAAGTCTAGTTACACGGAATTTTTATTGTTTTTATAAAGTGTTTCGTGGGACATTAAATTACGAAACGCTAATGAAAAATATACGGAAACTAAGCTTTATCTAAAACAGTTGTACACCAAATGTTCATAAATGTATTTTTAAACATAACCATAGCTTTTTCTAGGAAGCGTTTCAATAAATTTCCCCAACGTTCGTAATACTGTTGTTTTATAAAATTCTCCTTTTTATATGGAGTAAATAAACATGATATTTTATGCTATTAAGTGACGTGGTCGTTTCCGCATAAATCATTTCAGCAGATTCCGTGGTGATAAATGTAGATTTATGTCACCCGCCCTTTTTTATTTAGGAAAGTTTGCGCAGAGGTGGAGTTTATGAAAATATTCGATACACATTTTTTAGCTGTCAATATTTATACTGAAAGAGCGAAACGATTTTTCGGTGTCCGAGCGGAGGAGTTATTTAACGTCCTAATTCCTTGCGTAAGGAATAGCGCGAGATAAAAAACTATTGGCAAATTCAAATACTGAAAAATTGTAGCTTGCTTCACCTAATGTTGTTATAAATAACAACAGTGAAGCAATTTTTCTTTTTTAAGGTTTTGACTTAAATTTTTCATTTTTCTTAAAGGAAATACCACTTTGGTGTCGTTTTAATTAGAAAAACGAGACGAATACGACGGTGAAGTTCCATAAGAAAAAAAAACAGAAAAATAAAAAATTAGAAAAATTACAATCCTTAGCTTCCCTTGCATTATTGTGTGAGTCTCATCGATACTCGAATCCTCGCTCGGTCGTCGAGCGTGTTTACCGCTTAACTGGTTCCTAGGGGGTTACCCCTAGTGGTAGGGATAAAATGTTGACAGTTACGGTAGAGACCTTGGCGACAGTTACCGAGATAATACCGTAATGGCAGTTTTCCCGTCAAGCGTGCAAAAATAACCAGACACTTCAACCTCGGAGCACACTGCACGGTTTTTCATACCGTTTCCACTATTTTAATGTATAAAATCGATTCTCCAAAAATGTCCCCGTATTTCCAGAGTCACGGGATCATCGTGAAACGTGGGTCGGTTAAGCGGATTACCATTTCGTTCGTTTCGTGCGAGGAGATGTGCGCATTACACTTTTGCATTGAGTCATTTAGCTCTGTGTGGGTTTCAGCTCGTTTCAGGAATTAGTCAGTCTATTTTGCTTTCATTTTATTTTTCTTCGGGGAAAATGGCTTCGAGATAGCCGAACCCAGGTTTATAGGATTGCCATAAATATTACTACCGCTACTTACCGCGCAGGCATTTGCATAGGAGAAGCTTGCACTTGGTGAAGAAGTACGACGAAAATCCGGGTGTAGAATAGGGTGGATCTGCGTCGGAAGGATCGCCTCGCGAATGACCCCTTAGCTACCAATTAGACAGGCTTATCACCGATGACGGCATCTCTTGCAAGACAAGACACTAGGTATTTCTCATATCATTAATGGCGCTATCAGGTTTGATCATGGAGTGTAAGGTCCTCTCCTGGACTCTAAATATTGCACGGTCCCGATATTCAGAGACCTTCGCTGAAGAAAAACCAGGCTCTTTCTTTTTGTAAATGGTGGTGACATAATTGAGCGATACAACCGTTTACTATAAAATGTAACCTCTTCTGTTTTATTTTCAAAATCGGACACGAACCTCAGCAATCAAATCCGATATAAAGTGAGGGTCGAACCGTTGCAAATATGCCTATTCGCGAAGCAAGTTTCGCGACAATTCTGCGACGACCCCGGCTATAGATGACTCGTGTGCCAGCTTATAATTGGTACGTGTCGAACTAATACCGAGATACTCCAGATATCGGATACACTGGCGCTAGGAATGTTTGGTTTTGGCTCGCACTATCGAGTTGTCCCGCCTTCTTGGCCCGCAGCACTGCAGCGGCATTAATTACCACGCGTACACCTCTCGCATGACTGTTATCCCTACCGTGCTATTCCTTAACCACCGGTCCCACGAAACGTCGTCTTCCCGAATTGCTGGCACGTTAACAGCTCGCGTATTGGTAATAGCAGTATGCGGTCACCTAGCGTGAAGACGGCTCTCCTAAGCCCTAAGGGATAGCACAGAGCATGTTCTAACGTTTCGTCAATGGTGCGATACCTGCTATCTGTCACACTGGAGAGTCACTTAACGATTTTTTAGGATCCAGGCTTTAAGCCGTAACGCCACAGTAACGGGCCTAAAAACATGAATAAATTCGACAAAATTTGTCTCCGTTATTAAAAATTAGTCCACTATAAAATCGAATTGAAGCACTGTTCGATATTTAATCTTTCGATATTTAACAAAATTTTGTTTGTATTATTTTGTTAAATGTTATGAATTAAAAAGTAGAAGACCACACAAACACTAATGTCCACTATTAACATTTTTTGGAATTTCAGGAAGATAGAGTTACTGTGGAGAAGCGAAGACTCTACACTGCCCTTTAACGAAACGAAAACAGGATTGTTGGATAAAATGTTTGCTCGAAGAGATAACCGACTCGAGCAGTACGACAGGCGCTAAGGATACAGATTTACTAATTTCAAGCCCAGAGCATCCGGCGACGAGCTATTGTTTAAGTAAACTACGATGTTTAGTCAACTGCTATTTGGTTTACAGCGGTATTACCTCTTTGTTCGGCTTATCGTCGCCTTAACGCCAATATGCTATGGTAATGTGTACGTTACGCGGATTGTCCTCGAATTGATTTGAAGCATGAGCGATACGCGAAATCGGTCAAAGAATAATAACTTAATAACCCAGTAACCAACTTCGGGAAAACGTGACTATCATGTCACCGGGAACAATGCAAACCGAAACTCTGCGATTATATAGAATATCTGATTCACCTAGTTTATCTGCTCGACGTTCCGAATCTTACATAAGCCGCCTATTCACACCTTGTTGTTCGAGTCGAATTGTCGTCACAATAGACACAATGCCGGGAACTTCGCGAGGTGAATTAAACCAATTAAAATGTTAAGACACTTTGGATCCCTCGTCTTTGTATACTGAGATATACTTCAGAGCTGTTCGATTTTTCAATGGAAACAACACACTTTCCTCGTTCACCATACTCGTGAATAAATTGCACGTACCATAGCAGAAATCACAGAAATCGATCATACAATATTATGCCTAATGAACAGTTCAAATGAAACCTGATAAGTATTAATATTATTTCTCTCTTTCAAGTTGGAATCAGATTCTGTCCTTCTGTTAAAGTAAACGTTCACATACAGTGTGTCCCACGATCTCTGTCCACTTGAATATCTTGGTTATTTCAAACAATACGAGAAAATGTTACGTACAGAAGTTGTAGGGTTTAAGAAACTACATAATATGGTATAAATGATATTCTTGCAAGTGGAGGATACTCCATAGGGTACTCAGAATACGCCAAACTATCGAAATCGAGCATAAGAAATGGGACATTCCATTAAAAAAAAACAAAGGTAACCTCTATATCTTCACTACGCATGCACTTGCAAGAATGTCATTTATACCATATTATGTAGTTTCTTAAACCCTACAACTTCGGTACGTAACATTTTTTCGTATTGTTTGAAATAACCAAGATATTCAAGTGGGCAGAGTTCGTGGGACACACTGTATAATGCGTACAAATTTGCTTTTTCTTTGTTGTTAGAGTAAAATGCTGTCTTTCTGTTAAGAATATTTGAATGTTCAAGTAAATGTCGACGTATAATAAATATCATTTTCCCGTTTCATCTAACAGTCAGAAATGAAGACAAGTTGACGATCGGAAAACTTTGATGGACTCTATAGAGTGTCAGGCATATTCAATTGACCACATCAAAATTTGCTACAGTAGTTGGCACGCATGGAAGCGTGCTTTAATAACATTTATTGGATATAATGTGACATGGAATTTTGTTCAAGTACTCCGAGCTTTTAAATCAAGGGACTCTTTAGACTAATGGTTATACAGTTGTTCACATCCCGAACGATTCGTTAATTCTATAATGCCCATTGAGAAAAAGGAAACCGAAAAAGAAATCGAGTCAAAGCTGTCTGCCAATTTCAGCATTCCCAGTGTGCTGAACTCTCTTTGTGAATGAAATCCACTTGACGTTGAATATCGAAGTGGAATAATAGTTGTAGACTTTCATCTCCAAATTCGAGAACCGTTTTACGTTAAAGCTTTTAATTCGAGAAGCTATCCATTGTTCACCTATCGTTTTATCACTTTTTGCTTCGCTTTGCGATTCATGTTAGCTTCAAATGATTACCGTCTGTGCAAATTAAATTTCAGACATAATTGGATCAGCAATTCAATGGAAAGTTATAGAAAGAACTTGGCTCAAGACTACTCAATTTAGAGAAACAGAAATTTTATAGTATTAGTTTATTAATCGTTTAATAGTATTGCCACTTCTTATTAATTATCATATATAATTTCGATTGTTTTTTTTCTGCATCCAAGATTTTTGTTCACAGAGTAAATCTGTTTTCGAATTAGCTTTACTGAAACAATGTTTACTTCATTCAGTATTTCGTTAAACGACACGGACAATTTCTTTAACGAACGAGGTTTGTTTCCGCCATTTTCGTTTTCCATGACAGAAAGAAGTTTCGCAAGATGCAACTACAATACGTCGACATTAATTTTGAACGCTCTTTTGCTGACATCTGGTTCTTAAGACAGAAACTATGAAGTAAACTTTGCATGGCTGTGAAAGTTCATTAGCATATGTATACCACTGGAAAAATTATGTAAATTCCGAGCGTAGTAGTATGACTGATAAAATAAAATGATTTGATTAACTTTTAATAAAATCATTTGATTAACTAAAAGTCAGAATAAAAACGGAAGTTAAGCTGCGTTTCAATACACCTTGCTCAGGAGTTGGAATGTTAATAATAAGTGATAAATAAAAAAGGAAAACAAAAGAATTCCTGAAAAAGTAATATCAGAAGTTGCTGTATCTTTTAAATTGTATTAGTAATTAATCATTGTTTTTAACGATTAATTGTTGATCATTTCTAAACAAGTTGCACTACTGTACTATACGCTTTTTTGTGATATGAATCGATTTCTCCGCACACGAGCATGAAATTGTTAGGCTAAGATCATTAATCACGTTACACTTCGTATTATACTCAATTATCGAAGTCAATAATTTAGATTAGCTAATATTATTGTGATCACAGAATTGCAATTGATTAATTGCCAATGCTAAAATTGTAGTATAATAAGATGTGCTCACTACAAATTATTAGGTCGACTGTAGTGGCAATTGTTGGCTCTATTAAACTGAAATGCAGTTCATTACCCGAAGTAAAATTATATAGCGCCATCGGTGTGAAACGAGTATGTTCATACCGATTCTACGTTTTTTTGAAAATGTACCAGACGACTTGTGTTTTTTCGAAAAATTAGAACAATCATTTCACTGGATAATACGAGAAAGAAATTTTGAAAAAACTGCAATTTGCCAGAGTCACAAAAGAAAATAGTAACAGTCGTTGTTCGCAACATTTTGTCTCTGTAATCTTTAACTTTTTCAAAAATCCTACTGGGAAAATCCAGTTGGGTCCTCTTTTAAAAAGTTGCGCTTTTTTAAAAAGGTGCGCGTGTAGCTACACGGATTACAAGAACTTGAAATTTCGGTTTTTGTCCTTGAATCTCTTTCATCGCGGCCCATTGCAGTAGCTAAACCGTACCATTGAATTCGGCTCGAAATCCCGTGTGCGTTATTCCGGCGTGCAAACGGCGACACTTATTAATATTTTCATGCACGAATGGGGTGTAAGTAAACGTGCCAATTTGTAAGACCGACGTTCCAGTCGCGCCGACCTAAATACACGCAAACGGTTTTCCCATTACAATTCCCAGCCGGGGATTTGAAATCAATCTTCGCATTCAGGCGAATTTCCTGCGCGTCCTTGAAGGGCATCCGGCGGCGACGGCGTGTGTGTGGGTATTTTTTTATTTGTCGTGCAGTGATCCTCAGTGGATGGGTTTTCGCTTAACTGCACGCATACAGTAAACCACCTGCACGCTTCGTTAAGGTAGATCTGCCAAACGCGATACCCGAGGGAGCAAGACCGTTGCAGCTTCATTGAAATCCGTCCCTGAAACCCCAACCATTCTCAATAACGTCATGACAGGGATTTAGCCTCGAAAAAGCGATCGAACCTCGAGCCCCCGCCGCATCTCGTTCAAATCGACCCAGCAAATAAAAAGCTGCTATACGTGTCGCCTGTGGAAGGAAAATTTTTTCATCCCCCGTATTTTCCTTCTTTATCATTCGATTGTTCGGCGAGAGGATCGGCAAGAGTTTATTTGTCACTCGTTTCGTACGCGCGTCGACCTATTGCCTGACCGTTATTACACCCTTTTTTTGTTTTTTATTCAGTCGCTCCTGTACCCACCTCCCCAGTTTTTAGAAAGGAGAATACTCCGTTAATTTCGTTTTTGTATTCTCTTAACGCTGCGTCATACGGAGACACTTAAAAATTCATGGAATCGATACATCGATCGAACAACATGTTCCATCAAAGGAAATGTTCTACGTGCTCCAACGTTTCGGTAGCGATACCGAAGCAGCAATTATAAGCGTTCTACAAAAGGAAAGTAATGCATATTACCCAGACCACCGTCACAGATACGTAACGTTGACAGTCTTGCAATTTACTTAAGGGGTTACATACATACATCTACAAGGCATAAAAATAAGGTGAATTACGATAATATTTTTTAGAGTGAAACAAATTTTCTCTTCTCAAACTGTCATATACATTCGAAAATATGAACGTTTAAATATAAATTGTGAAATTTTCATACGAAAATTCGAAACAGGAAAGATTTGCCAGTCATTTCCGTGCGATCCTCTTCAGGAGCTCTAAGGTGAATTATGACAATTTTTTTAGGGTGAAAAATCTTCTTTTTTAAAACTGTTATATACATTGGAACAAATAAACGCTTAACTATAAATTGTGAGATTTTCGTGGGAAAGTTCGAAACAGGAAAGATTTGTCAGCGATATCAAAGTTTCGAAATCTTCTTTAACCCTCCGTATGGTATGCCGTTTCTTATTTCGAAGTAAGAAATACGTTCTTCTTCATCTGAGATACGACGAAAACCGGTCTATTTCTAATAATCCCAAGAGAAATTACCGATAAACCGCATTAATAACCATGATTGCGCAAAGGTCAGTTCACGCTGTCCATACTTATGGTATTTTCTTGCGAGGTTTCTCTTCGTCGGTTAATTACCATTGTAATTTAACCACCTGTCACAGTTTATTTCCATCGGCCGCTATCGTTGAGCTTGAACGCGACGTTCGGGTTGCAAGAAAACATCCCGAGACTACTTAAAATTGAATTAAGGAGCGTTTAAAACTCTTCGTTTTTTTTTGCAGGAGCGTAAATATTCACGGGAAAACGTTTTCCTGGCCAGCCAAGATACGCGCCGGAAGATATGTGTGCAAGAAAAAGTCGAGAGGGGGGGGGGAGAGAGAGAGAGAGAGAGAGAGAGAGAGAGAGAGAGAGAGAGAGAGAGAGAGAGAGAGAGAGAGAGAGAGAGAGAGAGAGAGAGAGAGAGAGAGAGAAAGAGAGAGCCATGTTCCCGTTGCCGTAGCATTTCGTGGCGGCCGGTATAAGTTAATGACTACGCTTCGAGGGAGATAATTAAGGGGTAATTAACGGTGGCTACTCGGCGATTCGTCCTCCGCTGTATGTTAAACTAGCTCGACGCGGTCCCGCTGTCTACTTTATCCGAACTCGAGAGATTTTAACTGAAATTTAAAACTGGGTTACCGGCGCAAACGAGTCTAATTCTTGGGACCTCAAAGGTCAGACGATTCGTTTCTCTTCCCGTTCATTGATTCATGAATCCTTCGTTTTCGCCGCGATATAGTCACAGGCAAGAACAGCTTCAGATTAACCACGCCGTGCCGGCGAGTATGCCAACTTGACAGTGCATTTTAGAACAGGACTTTACTGTTCTGACCTACAAGTTTCACTGTTACTGCAAATGCTTTTCTCGAGCGTGTTTTTTTTTTTTAGAAAAATTAGTTTACCAGCCGATGTACAGGTACTCAAACATTTTCGAAATAATTGCGTTTGACCCGAATCTCCATGAAAAGTGTAAAGGTTGCCTTTCACAACGTTTTTATCAAACGTGCTTTCAATGAAAATATATTTTGCTAATTTATGTCAGTCATTTACTTGTTGAAAATGCAATTGAAATAGACTGCGATTATGAGAAGTCGAAGATGAATGAAAATGTATTTTCTGTTTTAATCATCTTAAACAGTCGAGGATAATGTAACAGTAGCTTTAAACTCTTCTAATGTCTTTTTGGTTTTGAATTTGACTTACTCATTTTTTCTGAGAAATGCATCAATTCCGCAGTGTGGTTGTTACATCATTTTTAAAATTGCCGGCACATTTTCACTTCCATCCTCAAACTATTTCAGGATGCTAAAGCTGCACAAAATAAAAAAAAAAAGAGATGCAACGGAACATTGTGAAAGAGAAAGAATTACAGAGAGAACAGACAGTGTAACGTAGTGTTGGATGAGGGGGCTGGAAGAGCAAAGGAACAGTATTAACGCAAATTTATCGCTCCACTGTAATAATAGCCCTTTAAGAGTGAAAGATACGCTTAAGGCAGTTGTGGCCTGCAGATTCCCTTTCAAATACATTTGTGTGCTTCGCACGAGTTCATTGCTCATGTAGAATGTCGAAGCAAGTGTTCTAAAAAATCGAGCTTCTCCGATTCTGTTTCTTTAACCCTCGAACTTTTGCGAGTTGTAGGCCTACGACGGTGTCATTTCTGACCCACGCCAATATTTCACTACAGCTTTCTTCGAAATAAGGCGATGGCTCGGGACCGGCTTTCGTCGTATTTCGAATGATGAAGAAGAAGAGGGAATAGCGATTTTTTATTTCGAAATAAGAAACGTCGTCTTATATCGGAATAAAATTGTACATTTTGACGGTTGCTCCTCGAACTTATCTCCACCCCGATGGGTCACGAATGACCCCGGCATAGCATACGGAGGGCTAACCCTAGCACTCCCATCCTCGTGCCGTTACATAGAGTTAAGTGGGGGGGGGGGGGGACTCTCCTCGAACCCATACTCTTTTTTACTCATTTCTCCTAAAAAAATTGTTTTTGGAAAAGTTTTGTAATATTTAAGCGTGTGATACTTTATGAAAATTTTACATTGCATTCAGATGTATATTTATAAAATAGAAAGTAGATGCACAGGAATAGTGTTTTCAAACATGCAAAATATAACACAAGAAGTTGGTTCGATGGCAGTCTAGTAAAATTTTTTACGAATTTCTGAATGATTGATGACAAGAGTGAATTTATTTAGATGTTGAATATTATAGCATATATAAGCAGAAAATGGCTGAATTTGATGAATCAAATGAAATAGAGAGAAAGAAAATGCTGTTGCAAATGTCCGACAATTGAAGCACATCCTGCCACGTTTGTGGTCGCCACACATAAATAAGTTGTTCGTGTTTTCCTTCACATAGCCAATCACATGCTGTTCACCAGAAAAATGTATCTTCTCTGCCAATAATTGGAAACATTTTCACTCGGCCACGCGTACGTGTGTGTATATCGGACATGACGGATCTTTCAATTCCAAGATCAAAGTGCGCTGTTTACGACGATAAGTCGTCGCAAAGTGGAAAGACGATAGCGGGCCCTTAAAATTGCACGAAAATGAAGTCGTTTGTTTCGCAGTGGAACGATGAACGAATACAGGAAAGAGAAATTCGAGAGCCAGCATTTCTCACCCGCTGAACGAGCCGACATTTCTAGAAGCTATTCCTTTGTAATCTATACCGGTCGCCTTAAAAAGAAGATGGAAAGAACGAGAAGAATCCATCCGAGGATACATCTTTTTTTTTCACCGTTACATTCGCGAAAGATAAAATGATAGGTTCGTTTGTATTTCACGAACGGTGAAACCGATTTATTTCATATGCGGTGACAGCAAATAAATTTAAACATTTCTATTGATTTCGTTACCCGATTCAACCAACAAAAGCTCGGACATGTTTTACTGTTCCACGCTTTTTCGGACGGAACCTAATTTTTAATGTGCAGCTATTTCAAAGCTTGTTTAAGTGAATTAGATCGACGTTTGCCTGGGGAATTTTATGCAAAATATACATTTTCTGTGACAACTGCACCAACCTCCCATTCTTCTTCTGATCATTTTAATAAATTAAGAATAAGTTAACAATAACACGAAATATTTTTATTCTTTTGTAAATGATCGACTTATTTTTATTATAAATGCATAAAATTTGTCGTCTAGTGTTCAGTAATTCAGTTCATTGTTAAGATATTTGACAATTAATTAAACGCACTAATGTTTGCTGCAATATGTAATCTGCATTGTTTAAAATTTTTAAAGGACTTCTTATCAACTGTTAGAGTGACTTAAATAAAAGTAATTCATCAGAATTTTATTAAAATTTAATATAAAGGAATCCTTACAGAGAATGTGCTAATGCTTCCTGCGATATGAAACCTGCACTTTAAAACATTTTTAAAGGATTCCTTATGAACTGTTCAAACGATTTGATTTGATTTAATCAGAAATGTTAATTATAAAATTTAATATGAAATATAAATAAATTGTTATTCGTGTGGTTCCCCTTTAGGCGTGTACAAAAATGTATTCTGCATAAATAGTAAATATATTCAGCAATAGAGTAGTATAAATTCTTGAGTTCAGAGATACACCGGGTCCCATACGGGACCCATTCATTATACCACTTTATGAATTTTAATGGAATTGGTATGGGAAGAAATGAAATTAGGAAACAATTGAAATTAAATTGAAATACATTCTGACAGAAGCTATTCCGATATAAAATATGCATATGTGAACAACATAAGGTTCAAGTAATCCATATGCCGATAAACGAAATTTTCTACGATGTTTAATAACATTGTACCTTGTAATTTCAGTATATTTTTATGTCTCGAATGTAAACCAATTTATAATTATCCAAGAAAATATAAATCTATGGCAATTGTAATATTTGTCAACAACAACAGTAAACGTTTTTTTTTAAGAAATAAAAGTAGATATCTGAGTGGTTCAATTATTGAATTACTTTCAGGATTTTTACAATAAATTTGAATATTTTGAATATTTCGAAGCTCAATACACGCAGGTTTCAATTAAAACGCGTGTTAACCTGTGTATTTGTATTTGTGTGTATTTGTACAATTTGTTGAATGAAATAATTACAAGCACTGATGAAACAACAGTAATAACACAGTAGGTCCGATTAAAAACATACAATGTTCAAACAAATATAAAACTTTTTCCATTGTAAATAATTTGAAATAATTTGACAAAATTAATACCGTTTGGAATATTTACATAAGTTTAAAACTTTCATTTAAAACAGTGCAATATTATTTAAGATAGAACTACAGCTTGGAAATATCAAAGTTGTCTAAGGCATTTTATAATACCTCGTATTTAAATTTATGAATAAATAGCTGATACTTCTTTGTAACGATAAAGAGTTGCAAGTAGTATAATAATTCATATTAATGCACCCATCATAAGTAATTAAAACGATTTAAAGTTATCAGGAGATATGGCCACGCGCGGGCAACGTATTTCGTCGTGTTGACCGATTAACGGGTTAATACTTTACGACAAAATTCTGCTACCACGGAAAGTTTCAGAAACAAGTTGCAAGTTCTTTATTAACAACTGTTGTTCGAAGTTGAGTTCACGTGAATAGTGGTTCCGCCTTAGCTCAAGGGAAACACCGTACCGATTTCAGTTTTTAATCGACCTGCGGAATTGTACCGGTTGTGAAAAAAGGAGTTCTAACAGTCGGAGAAATCAAAATTCATCATTTGACACATCGTTTGACATCATTTGAGAACTTAAAAAATTATTAATGGGACAACGAAACGTCGAATTGAATTGTGATACCTTCCGTCAGTGACAAAAAATGATATGATTAAAACAGCACATAAAAAAGCAGATGTCATTAAAAAAGCATATTAAAAATTAAAAGGAAATGTAGTTTTTTAATTATGTAATTTTATTGCCTTTAGGAAGAAAAGAGTTTTCATTGAACGCATAAATGAAAAATGGAAAAATGAGTGATATAGAACATGTAGTAATTAAACAAAACTTAATAATAGCCAATTGGATTAAAATTAGTTTCTGGTACAAAATTGTTTTTAGTAATATAACAATGATTGTTTTCCAGATAGTAATGAAAGTATTTATTATCATTAATAATGCAAAAATATATGTTAGCATTAGTAGCAATTATGACTAAAATAAATAGATGAAGTAGAAAACAGTGAAAGCATTGAAAGAATTTAAAAAAAAATCGTAATATTCTACACACTTTATGAAAATTATTCAGAGATAAAATTAATTTTTATTTAACTCTTATTTCCTGCAATTAATATAGAAAATGTTTATTTTGCATAAAGATCTGCAGTATAGTGATCACTATTCAATACATTAAGTATATAGGCTTAACGTCAGCAACTGTCTGTTTACAAAACCAGAATACTTCGAATTGCTTTCAGCATTTTCAGAAAGCATTTTACACTTTCCACCGAATATCTTTCGCGAAGTGAATTACTGGTACACTCCAAACCGTCTGAAGCCATATTGAGCCAAAGAGCAACATTCAAAGAGTCTCAGAGCGTCTTACAAGCCCGTTGTAATGGCGACTCCTGAAGGTGGAAGTTCTTAGAATTATTGAAAGCCAAGAAAGCCTCAAGCATCTGGAACGTCTTGAAATTGTAATAACGCTTGATTATTTGTCTTGACTTCTGTCACAGTTTCACTTCGAACAACAACTCGATTTTGAACAACGTTTTCAATTGAGTAAGGGCGAGAAACTTTATTTAGCACACACGTTAATTTAATATATTCTTCTATAACATTTCTAAGTAATACTGTATCTCTCCAGTACATGCACACGAATTTGTTAACACAAAATGTAATTATCGGAGAAGGCTATGCCAAAGAGGAACATAAAAAGCAAAAAGAAAAAAGGTACATTATGGTAATGAATGCATTTTTGAAATGCAGACCAGCACAGAAGGATTTAAATAAAATGATTGAATCTTCATTCATACTATCCACATGTGTGAATATCGTAAAATAAATATTAATTTTTATATTCGGAAAAACGGCTGTTTACAGAAGCGATTCAATTTTTCAGTGCCCAATAATTCTGATCATCTTCAATTAAACTACCTTCGTTTCGTTTCGTTTATTACGCATGATGTAACAGAAATTGGAAAACATAGCATACAGTTTAGTAGATTTAAGAATAATGGAATTATTATAATGGAATTATTTGCACGTGCAGACTTTTGCAATTAGTTAGCTTCCAAATTGAAATTCTCTGGTTTTTATTTTCTATATAGGAGCGACTCGAGAATTGCCGCTCACAAGTCTTCTGTTTCCGCTGCGCAAGTTCTCCGAAATTCTGTGTTGTCGTTTCGTATGATAATATTCCAAATAAGCCAGAAAGTTTTGAATGGATTCGTTACTTTAACGAAGTAAGTCACAAGGAAATGTTTATACAGGGTGTAATAAATACAACAACCCAAGAGTTAAGTTATCCGTGAGAATGGTTAAGTTGAAACTGTAATGTAAAGACCAATGCACATCGTTGCGAGAAGTTTACAAATAATCTAGGGAAATAATATAATATTAATATATACGATGCAATGTATAATGAGCATAATTTATTAATTTGTTGTGTGGAGTATATATACACAGATATGCTGTCCGATAACCAAATTGAAAACAGGACAGATTATATATTAATTTTAGTGGTAATCGTTGTAAGCTTTCTCCACAATTCAATTTTACCACAATTCGGTGTTCAATTACGATGTTACTCGTTATTTTCACGTTAAAATGTTCATTGACTCATTATTGTTTAAATGCATTTAATCATTAGACTGCAAATCTGCACGTAATTATTAAGGGGGCATTCTCCAGTGAACGCTGTAAAATTGGATAATTTCCATAAATTTCCTTTTAATGTGAGTGTCACTTTTTCGTCGTACGTAACAATTTTTTGATGTTGAAATCGTGAGGGAATACCGAGTTCCAGAAATTTAGCGTATTACTCGCGCTGATAGGTAGGAATCGACTGATGCGTCTGATCATGACCTACCAATTCTACTTGCAGCAGATACTAGAGCTCGCGAACACGATGGATTTTCAAACATATTTTTCTCGAAAAGGAGGCGTCAAATAAACAAATGTTATTCCACCTATTCGATTTTTTTTGAATGTAGAATCACTACCCGACTGTTTGTACTACGCAAGTTATTAATCCAGTATTATTTATTTTGATCGTTCGATGAAATCGAGCAGTTTAGGTATTCCTTTGTATTTCAGGCTATTATTTTAACCAGTTAACTGTGTTTGACGAGTATACTCGTCATGAAGAAATGGCAATATTTTGTGTCATGACGAGTATACTCGTCAAAACAGCTATAATTCAAACAGCGGTTAATTTTTGCGACGCAACTGAGGAACACATTTTTCAAAGAGGTCGCAACAGCTAACTGGTTAATAGAAGCATCCAATTTTGGATAGACATTTTCCAGGTGCCACAATTTTGACATGTATAATAAAAAGAACCTGATATTTTTTACCCTCTCAAGTGAACTCACCCCTTAAATACGAGGATGAACGTTCCCAGCTACCAGATTTTATTCGAAACCTCGGTGAATTCGAGCATATAATTTTAGAAAAATGTCGTCAAGGTGTTACAATTTTCAAATATACTAAAACACTCGATACGTTTTACCACTCCAAACGAAAATATCCTCCTAAAACCAAAACTAAACGTTTACACCTATCAAATTTTGTTTCAAAGTTCAGTCAACTCATGCATGAAATTTTCGACAGAAATGTTCAAGATGCCACAATTTAAAATTATGCAATAAAAATCGATAGTTTGAACCTCTCCACCACGAGAACACCCCTCAAAACCAAATATCAACGTTCACACCTAACAGATCTCCTCAAAAACTTCGTATTGAAGTCAGACCGGCTATCAAAGGGAAAGGGGGTTAATAAGAGCCAGTGTGTATCCTCGCCATAGTGCGTCCGTTGCACTCGGTGTACAAGTAGTAAGTTGGTTGGTGAAATCAGATCATTGACGGATTCCTCCGGTTCCAATCAGAGGCCGGCGCTGCGCAGCGACCGGGCAGAGAAGACTGGCAGAGCATGAGAGCGAGTAAAAGAAGAACGACACAATTGTTCGAACGATAAACGAAAGTAAGGATGAAAGAAAGGAAGACCGAGGAAACGAACTTGACGGAGATACACTGTCGCTCAAAAATATGTGGACGGTCAAAGAACGGAGCGAATTATGAGGTTGTTGCGAAATGTGAGAATGCTGTGAAGCGTTTCGATCAATAAATACTATTATAATCGACGAGTTTAGGCTTTATTTCGAGGTACACAACTTCTTTTTTATGTCCTACATTCAGTTTCTACTTGCATATCCAACTTCACCTTCAAATAAGGTTTATTTCAATATCAATCAATGTGACCGTCGTAGTGAAATAAATATATTTATGAATTTTATGTTTGAGGCTGTATCTCTGTTAGAATGCCCAGCATCTTTCTAATCCGTTCCTTCATATTTAAATATTCACGTCGTAGCATCTTCGAGAAAATTGAAACAACTTGAAAGTATATACTACTTCATATAACTGAAGATAAAATACTTACACGGTACATGATACTTACAAAAGGGTTTATCAAAACTATAGAAATATATCGGCCGGAATAATGGCAATTGTGTTCGCGATGCAATATTAGAGATTGTCGTAGTAATCGAAATTGTACACAACAATTACAAATACCTGCTAATGATGAAAATAATCGTAATCCGGGAAACAAATACGCATCTAATTGTCCCAGTCGGTAGTAACTAAACATTCGATCGATATCCGTCCGAATCACATGAAATTTTTAGTGGAACTATGGAAATTTCGCTATTATCGTTTTGTCCAGGGGTATAGATAAAAACAAAAATGCTGTTGTACAATACAAAATTCGGTTAACATTTAACTGACCCTGGTACTTTTGAGCGGCAGTGTAGGTGCAGAAACGAACGGACGATTCGAGTGAGAGAGAGAGAGAAGGGGGTGGGGAGAGAACCGTACCGGACGGCCACGAGAGACACACGGGGAGAGAGCCTCGTAGCCGCGGCAGAGATCGGAGGATCTCCAGGAGTGGAGGCCACGAGCTTCTGCGACTTTTCCTCCGGCAGCGGTTGGAGCTTGCGCGAGAGGGTGGCCGTAGGCTCGAGGGGTTGCGCGAGGAAAGCGTGTGCTCCGGCTGGCTGGATGGAAAGAGAGGGCTGGGAAGAGGATCGCGACTGCGGAAAGCTCGAGGAAGAGCGAGAGGGTCGGAGGTGGAAGGTTTCGGGGGGGAGGGTGGTCGGGTTGCCATGGCAGCTACCCCGGCCGGGTAGCAGACCCCAGTCTTGCCGCGGCGGTCGCCGAGTGCGCAACGGCTCCGATCCGAAATCTCGAACCTCTTGCCTACACAGTTCGACGGTTGTGATATATGCCCGTATAGTTGGTACACGGTGGGCTCCGATTTAGTTGGTGATTAGTCCGGTGATTAACGGACCGTGGGGGCCAGTGCAACGACGCGCCAAGTGAACTCGATGCCCGGAGTTAGAGAGGCGGCCGAAGCTCCGCCAGCAGAATGTAATTTCCTTATACCGTTTTGTTTTCTCCGGTGAGAGCACCACACAGTGAGAGATCGCACCACGCGTGATCCCCCTAGCTGCGCCAGGTGTCCTCGAGATCCAGAGATTCGACCGACCGGGGTCCCCCCTCGATCCTTAAACCTCTGCTCGATCGGTCGCGAAGCGCGGTTTCGACGCTCTCTCTCGTTCTCTCTCTCTCTCTCTCTCTCTCTCTCTCTCTCTCTCTCTCTCTCTCTCTCTCTACTCGACCACCCACACGCAAACACCTCTACCGGGTGTTTCGATCCTCACCCGCGGCTCACGTTGTTGTTCGTTGTGCCAGTGCATGGGCCAGCGAACCGCCTCTCCAGCTCCCCCCTCCCCAGTAGCGAAGTTAGCGAGAAGATTACGGCCAGGATCGTAAAGTGATGTGACGCGGAGCTGCCGCGAGGTGTCTTCGGAACTTTGGAGAAGAAGAGACCCAGTCGCTGGGGACTTGGTGCTTCGAAATTTTCGGAGCCGGTCTCCGCGCAGATGGCTCGTAGATATTCGACTTCTCGTTTTGCTGTGCATAGTTTTCCTTGTGATCAATAGCTCACTAGTTACACCGAGCTAATGGAATAACTCGATTCGACTCTTCCCTTTCGCTACCCCGATTAACACGCACTTTTACACGTGATCGTTTCGAGGAGATCTCGGTCGGTTCTGTACTCTTCCATTTGAAGGAGTCAGGGAGTTAGGCAGACGAAGAATTGTTGTGTACTAACAGTAAGGTGGTTTTTTCGGGGGGGGGGGGGTTATTCTATGATGTATGTCGCGATAAGGGTTGTTTAAATTGAACACGAACGCAACAACAACACGGAGGAAACGAACGCTTCCGTTGGACGGTTTTTGTTGGTATTCCTGAAACGTGATATCGCGTTTTGCGTGACTGTTCCGTGAAACGGACGCGCTGCGAAGAATCGACGAGATTCAGTTGACCTGAAACACTATAACGACGGAGACAGCCGCCAGGATATCGTTTCTTGCAACTGCCGCCACAAATAATGCGAGGAGTCGCCTCCATTGTCCCGGGGATTAAATTTATACCTTTTCTCTAGTTTAATGGCGTGCCTCGCGTTTCGAATTCTCGCATAATCATTATTTCGAATAAATGAAAGTCATCGCAATGATGTAGGCTAGAAAACTGATACGAAAACGTGCGAAGTAAAAGCAAACATTCGACAAAGAAACTACAAATTCGTGTTTAACACTAAACCTACCATCGCTGGTCCAAATGACCGGTTCCAGATTTTTGATTTCACAATTACTGAAATTATAAAGGTGCTTTCGTGGGAAACGATTAATAAATATATTTGGGAGAGCATGTATTATAATACGAACCGCAGAAAATCCAAATAAATTCAATCTCGTCATTTTTATAAGACAACATGTAGTCATTGCTTTTAATTCTTTAAATTCTTGACCGCTTTAGGAACGATTGATGTTGCAGATGTTGCCATAGTCTGCTGACGATTTAGGCTTTTCGATATCTTTTCAAGGCTGTCAAATTCAATAGTCGGCTAATTCGAGATAATAAGAATTAGTGGACGAAAGCGTGTCGTTCCTAATAATCTAACCTCGTGCAATCTATTTCGAAATTTTGTAACAGTCAGCACGGTGTACCTGTACACGCCATCCCTGAAGGTTTAACCAAAAATTAGCGGCTTACCATCAAGCTCCCTTTCTTATCGTTATTCACAGTTCACTGTCTTCGGTGTCGCGTAGACTTTGCGCAAGAAGGTTCTCACGGAAAAACTGTAAACTCCAAGTAATTAAGGAAGTAGTATCGAAATGTGCAAAAAGCGATTCAACGACGACGTCGCTCAAAGTTCTCCGCGCCGATGCAAACGTTGAAAAATCATCCCGGAAGCCGGAAGTTCTTTATTGAAAATTGAGAAAGCTTGCGTTCCGAAACACGCAAAGCGCGCAAGAAGTGATTCAGCGCTGTTGTAACCGTGAAAAAATCTTGGCAGTAGGGTCGTTCGTTGAAAATTCGAATCGTAAGAGCAGCTTTGTGCGCTCGTGTCGGAGCACCGTGTACGATTGAAATTTGAGCAAACAATCGAGGCGTCTACTTGGCGGTGCCCTCGAAACGCAACAGCAACGCCGTCGAACAAAGAACGCTGGAGATCGGGACTGGCACTTTCTCGGGTATTAAACTGCAGGTGAACCATCAAAACATGTCAAACGAGTGTATCGGTGCATTTTCCCGCAATGGTCACAGCATTGAAACCTTCGATGCGCAAATAAACCGACCGCTTTCCCTTTCGACAACAATTTCGAATGGCTCCGGCGGCGGCGGCGGCTGCAGCCTAATATCGGTTTTGCTAAATCACACCGGCTCTCTCTCTCTCTCTCTTTCTCTTTCTCTCTGGGCTCGTCGCAGTGGCACAGCCGCGGACAATTTTCACGTTGCCAGAACGGTCGACGCTTCCGTTAACAAGTTCACTCCGTTCATGTGTTGGCGCGCGCGAAAATCGACGGAGAGGACTCTCGAAGCCGGAGACGAACGCACCGCGCCGCACAATCCAGTTACCGAAGGTTTCTTCTGTCGCTGGAAGATAAGCGGAGGAATGTAATTTTGAAAATTGAAGCAGACTATCTCTTCCTTCCTCGTGCCCGGGGAAGACCTATCCCGCCCCCCTCCCCGTTGCCGTTTTTAATCATTTTTCGCCGACCGAGTAGACGACGTCTCGCGATTCCGAACGCGCGTGTTCTTGATTCCAGAGGGATGAGATCGCAGATGGGTTCTGCCTTCGGAATTTCTGTGATCAGACCGCGCTTGTTCGCGCTAATGTGTATGCTTCTTGATTCGTGGAGACGTGGCTTAAAAATTTAGTCGTCCGGATTTTATTACTCGATTGTGACTATCTTTATATTGGAAATCGTTTCTGTGCTTTGATTGCGTGTTATCAGACAAGGTCACTTGAAATTGTATTCTCCCCAGGCGATTTAGAAAAATATGATGATTTTGTTTGCCAGTCGGGATTTTATATCCCCTTAATTTTTTTACTATGCACAAGCAATATTTTGTGAAGATTGAGTTATTAATTATAAATTAAGTGGGACATGAACGATGGAATCGAAGCTAATAATATAAACTATACCTACCATCGGCAAAGTAAAATAATGATATAGTAAATTGGTTCATGTTTCGCAATACCGATATCTCTTCCTCGCCAAACCAATATGGCGCGCGGCGATCAGATTTCTTCAGGTATAAATACTAAACTTAATCAAGAATCACAGAATTTGTAACCGTTTCCCATTTAGCTACAGAAATTTAATTAAACCACATGAAAATATGTTTAATTGAAAATAAATATTTGTCGTTAGAGGGTCAAAGTATTCTATTCTCGGGGAAAGTCGTGCCGTTTTGTGAACAGCGAATTGTCATGTTCCCCCAGGAATAAAATCTCGTTCAATTTTGTGAGCATGCAGTCTACCAGAAACATTTCACGTGTGTCCCCCGTGTGGGTTAGACGTGTGTCATTCTTTTAATTTTTGTGGAAAGTACAAATGAGAGAGAGAGAGAGAGAGAGGGAGTGCGAGCAAGTTTAACATGCACGTCAATCACACTGCGTTGAAGGTTTAGAAAAGATTTACGCTACGTTCACCGTGAAATCCTGAAAGCATCGTGTGTTCGTTAAAAACTGTTTCAAGAATCGACAAGTTTCTGTTTTCAGGAAAAGTACAAAAATTGTACGTCTGATTCGTAGATAAAATTAGTTTCATATTACGTGGTTGCTAATGACTAGACTGTGCAGATTTGTACGCGGAATCAAAATTGCTTGCATAGTGGCAAGAAACTGGAGCCAAATAAAAACTTGCATTTCTTTCAATCATTCTGATATGTTGAAAATAATGCATTTTCAAATTCTTCTAACTTTGTCACTGCTTTACATTCCACCTGTTTGTTTTTTATGGAATCTAATATAATTGGATCAATAAAATGATGATAATCTCAGCAACAAATTTTTGATAAACATTAATATACTGACTGCTAAACTGGAGAAATATGCACACGTATTTTTAGAGAATACAGATACAGTTCACGGTTAGAGCTATATTTAATTCATGCAAGCTGTTAACCAAACCCAGCGTGAGTTGAACATAACTCGCACGACGTTCAACTTGTTAAGTGATCTCTCCAGACTGTGGAGTGAATTGCATGAGATTTTATGTATTTATATTCCTATATAAGAAAATGTGAGAAATATCATTGCCTTGCTTTTTTAAATATTTTAATACTTAGTAGATGTATGCGAACTTTGTGATTGAATTTATGTACATTTTTACAGATAATCTCAATTAAAACATTTGTTCATGTATTTCACCTCGATCTCTAAGCTCAGTTTACAGGTTTTTAGACATTTTAATTATTATTTAGTCATTTTTTAAAAATCTCGGTAATTTCATCTTCTTGTTCGTCATTGTTCCTCTTAACAACGGATCCGTGTAATAGTTTATTTTTTAAGCTGAGAATATAATGTAAGAACGAACGATCGATAGTTCAGTGTTGCACTTGTTAAAAAATTAGGGACGTCTCTCCAGCTCGGGAGAATGCGTAATTCTGGTACGGTTAATTTTTGTGTGCGTGGTATTGTTGCTGGATTTTGTTAGAAAGAGTTCCGACAGAATTATTTTCGTAAATCCTTCAACGAACTGTATTACCTTTGATTTTACAAAACTGCAGCCAAAGGAGAAAGTTATGCAATAATATCATTGATTTCTGTCGATTATATGGTGAAATTTGATTTCGTCCAATTCTGATGATCGAGAACAGTGTCGGTTGAACTTGAAACACTCGCGAAACACTCTTTCTCGACAGCGTGTTTCCCGGAGAAAATTGTGCAGACAGTTGAAAAAGTGGAAGTCGTTCGTGGATAGATGACAATAGTATCGTCGGGCTTTCGATACTCCAGGTGGTGCAGTTTTATCAACGGCGTCGGTTCTCGACGGCTGCCGCTGTTTACTGTCTTTTTAGCGTGTCTGATCGGCGAACGGTAGCGGTACGACTATACACGGCGATATTAGTACTTAGTTCGGGGGAAACTCTAGTGGATTAATTCTGCGGCAGCCTGCTAGATTGCGAGCGTAATCACATCCGGCAAAACAACGCGCGACCACCGGCATGCCGGAAATATGACCTCGCAAAAATTGCACGGAGCCCCGAGTATCAAAGTACATACACTGCCTCCTCGCTTATACGTTGCCGATTTGTGCCCGACTGAATTCCACTTCTTCCACTCGCACGGAACAACTTTCTCAAACAGAAACGCTTTCAAGATCCGGGGGATTTCGGAAACGCCTGTCAGCAGTTTCGCGATTTCAGAGTTCCGGACGTTTTATGAAAGAAGTACGTTTGCGTATCATGACAGAGAGAGGGTGTTAAACGTGATAGATCCTTACCCCGTGGAAAAAAAAAAATTTTGTACTTCACGCCCGTTCCCTTGTAAAATCGAAATTAATATCTCAGAACTTGACAGTTACGGATATCTTCAGCGGTGAAAATTAATCCGCGGCTCTCGTGATTAATTGTACCGTTATTTTCGATTCAAATGTATCAAAAACTTTATTAGAGATTTATCGGCTACTTGACATATCATTTTCCTCGCACAGTGATTAGAACTTTTTCGATAGTTTTCTAGTGGAAACAGAATATTTATATTTATCACGTGTGTGCATTTAATTTTAAATTCCCATTTCGATTCAAACGGAATACATTTATATTTAGTAGATTCTGTAGCATGAATAATTTAAAATGACGGCAAGAACCATTTTTAAACTTGTAGACAGGGTAATGTGTAATACCGAGTCTCGAAAGTTAATAGGCAATTAACATTTCTCGAAGCATTCACACACTAGACACTGAAACATTTATGAAGTAATCTAAAGTTGCTGGCGCGAAACGTGAAGTTTAATATTGTCATGGCAACGCGCCGTATATTGCGATTTTCCTCGTGGTTCTCGTTTTTTCGAGGCGAAGATACTCATAAAAGCTTCGGATCTGTTTGGTTAATGTTTGATTACACTTTAGAGAGCCGCTTACATTTCTCAAAGTGCTTATAAAGGGCCCCGACCTATCTAGCCTTGATTTAACTTCTAACTTAAAAGTAGAGCTTCTCTTTTTCGAAGTGCTCGTAAAATGTTTGAAGCTGTCTACGCAGATTCGAATCTATTTAGAATATATTTTATCCTGAATATCTGCTGAATACATAAAAACGGTAGCCGAAGCACAACTCAATCTATGGGGTGGTTTACTTGAATGAGGACCTTCGAGTATATCCGTCACTTATCGTCCTATGAAAAAAAACACGATGTAGTTACGCAATTTTAGGAAGGGTACATTTTTTTTCTCAGACATGTTTCTTACAACACCCGGTATAAAAACGGCGTTCGTGTTTGAAAAATGTAAAAAAATTTCGGATACATGATTCTTTATAAAAAATTGACATTCTATTCAAAATCTGTTTAAATTTTACAGAAAGACTTAGTGCATATCTCTCACAGTTTGACAAGAAATGCAAGGAAAGCACATCAAATACCTACTCTGCGTTACAAAAAACGGTGCTATGACCACATAGGCAGCTAAAGGCAGCTAATTTTTTTTAGAATTGCAAGATAATACTATGTAGTAGAAGCTCCAATAAGTTTCAACGATTGATTGCGCGAGATTTGCAACTTTTACTCTACATCTTAAAAATGTATGCATTCACTTTTACTCTCTCTTTTGCATACATAGTTACCAGTTAACAATGAACATTCGACACTAAAAACTATACAAGCTACTTCCAAAAACAGCATTCATAATGCACAATTAAAATCGATACGTTTCAAGACAGTTTGTACACTGTGAACTTAAAATTCTCAATGGGCTGCACAATCTTAAGAAGGTACGGTCTAATGAACTCGAAGTTCGGACTGTGACTGTTGGTCAGGTATAAAAAAACGACCTTTCTACTGTTTACCCCCACATAGAAACACTCTTAGAGTAACCAACCCCATACTTAAAACTTACCCAGCCGAAAGTTCATATTTTAGGTTTTGACGGCTTTGACGACCACGTTTTCCGGCTTTGGGACCACTGTGCGTCGCTACGCATACTGTTTCTTTCCCTCTCATTCTTCCGGTCTCGTATCGATATCACACAGTGAAATTAGCCTGTAGCATTATGCAAATTCTTCTGTCGGTCGATTAGTCCACATAACGAAGACTCTACCGTATCCCAATCGACCCATCTCTGTCGTCCCAACAGGACGATCGTTCCCTCGGTTTTTGCAACCAGTTGCTTCGCCTGTCGCCGCGTCGTCCTTTTACCTCTCCTCGGATCCTGGTCGCGGCTGTTTCTTAAGAATGGCTATGGAAATGCCGTGGCTCGTCCTGCCCGACGGATTTGATCTCATCCTCGTGGAGACGGTCGGGAATATACGTTTCTATCAGACGTTCAATAGCCGCGAGCCGATCGTAATTCTTTCTCTCGAGGTTAGACGGTTTTTGCTCCTAACGGAGATTTCCTTTCGATGATCAGCTCCGGGGCTTGATACCGGGGATATCGACCACCGAATACGTCAGGGAACTCCGTCGGTGCAGCCTCGCGCAGACCTCGTCGTCGTCGTTGACGTCGCCTTCTGCCGGTTTCGTACATTCCACGTGAAATCGATGGATTGACTGGCAATGGTTCAATCCTGTCGTAAATGATACGCGGCGCCCTCGCTACCGGCAATTCCGTGGTATCTGGATAAATAGACAGTTTCCGTGACGCGACGACGACAACGGGAACAAACATCGTTTCGCCCGGCAAACGCTACGCTGGGAATAATTTCGGTTTACGAGTACGCGTTTAATAGAACCAACGAGACAAAGGGTACTCAGTCGAAGGAACGATTAACAATCTAACGGCGACCGTGCTATCCTATCTAGTGACCGATAGAATGGGGGATAAAGATGAGATCGCGCTTCACAGTCCGCTGCAAAAACATCCGACACCAATTTTCCATCTCGATAACCTGTTGACCATTTCTATGGATTTTCACGTGTTCAACACGAATCTGAAAAATATGTTTCTTCGCCAATTTTCCAGGAATTTACTAGCTGTCTGAACTCTAATTTGTAGTCCCTTCTTCGATAATCTGTCGGTTATTCGTGCTGAATGGTGTTTCGATATGCGGTCGTATATTGATCATTATATCGGTCGGTTAATTATGATATCGGTCGTGTTAATTGATGTTAAAAGATTTAAATTTCTAAACAGTTCGTCGTTCCCTACATTAATTTATAATTACATTGTTCAGATATACAATTCACACGTCCGTCAATTTGCAAAAGGTTAAGATATATTCTACTCTTCGAAATAATTTCTGCCTTCTCTGTATGCAGTTATTCTATCTTGTAAGATAGAATTCTGTTTGTAAGTAACTAATGAATGTCCAACGCAGCTGATAAATAATTTGGATATGACATCAATTTATTCTGGGGGCTACGAATCAATTTGTCGCTAATAATTTTGGAAGAAAAGTTAAGCTTTCAGATCCAAGAATTTTTGTTTGCTTCGACTGTGAAAACTATGAAAATGATTTTTAAATGTACGGTGTATTTTTGTATAACTTTGGAAACGTTTGAACGTGTTTAAATAGCGTTTAAAGAGAGCGGGACGCCTTTAACGAGCAAATTTTCTCGAACATTCTTCTATTTAATTTGAAAATTAAGGGTCCGAGGTAAAATGTAATTATACATTGCGATACAGCTGACGTTTTTTTCTCCCCGAAAATTGTAAAAGTGGAACGCAGATTTAGTTGTCAATTGAATAAAAAATGAAACGGCGATTAAACTTGAGGTAGGAATTGTGTTTTAGATTTATTTATGTAGTGTTCGAATATTTTTGAAATTTGAGAATTGATTGTCATTTCGTTACTGCAATTATTGGAACTTCTTTGTGGTCGATTATTTCCTAGTAGAAAAAGAACATCGATATTCAGTGTAGGTCTAAAGTTACTTTACTGTTTCAGTATTGCTAAAATGAAACTAAAATTGAATTAAAAGAAGGCAACATTTACAAATGTCGAAGAGTTAATACTCAAAATTTTAAGTTGGTACAATGTTTACTCTATATATCTGTCCCAAATTTCTAGCCGATAAAAGTCCCAGAAATATATAATAGAGGGGCCACGAAACGAAGCCGCTAAACCTTTGCTGTCCTTTTCTACGTTCGGCGTGGATCAAAGAATAGTATCTCCTGACCGACATATGTCCCTGGCTAGACTCGTGTTTTGGACATGTATCGAGTGAACACTGTATTTGGAATGGCTTCGAAGAAAATAGTTTGTTATTCATTCCATTCTGTGTAGTAAGCCGCTCCAAGTCGGTGCGACTTGCACCCCTAATTGCGGACATATCAAACCTAGGGAAATCGGGAAAACGGAATGATGATAAAGATATATGGCTGGCCTAGAGATCACGGGTTCGAGTCCCTGGTCCTTCTTTCTAGGTTCCCTACATTATTACTGCCGTCATAAAAAAAAGCGCGCCTCCCTCTGTCGTTGACGTGGCACTCGCGCGAAGAGAGAAAAAGATACCAGGGACGACAAAATACAATAGAATCGGTTCAACGAACTTCTAAAGGCTCCCCGAATGAATCTCCTCGCACATTTTTCATAGGTGCTCGCCTTCAATAAGAAAGTTCAAGAAATAGCGAGCACACCGGGTGCTCGAAAATTTCCAACCATCCAATCTGCTCGGTCCACAATACTTCCGAACACTGTTCACACATTTGCAAAAATAAAGGTTCTCGTACGATTCTATTCTCTTTTATAGTTTCGAATTTATTGTATACATCACAAAAACTTGTTGAGATTTCAATTAATGTAATACATGGTGTCCTAAAAATGTACTTCCGTCAAAGTGATAATTTCCGAGATCATTTGAAGGAACTTTTTCCTTTACGAAAATGTTCTCCGCGGCTTTATTAAGGAGTTATTAACGGAAAACACGGACCAGTTTTATTTTTTAAATTGTTATTGATCGCAATTGCGAAGACAAAAGCGAGAAGTAGAAGGAGACTTGAAGAATTTAAAAATACTTTTTTAATACTTTTAACTCGCCAAAATGATTAAGAAAATAAATGATAGCTTCTATATTTTCGGTTATTAAAGCAGGAGACTGTATTCGTTCAGAAACTGCATAATTCATTAACTACCTCTTCTTTTTATCAAACTTCACTATCGTCGCTCACACTCTTCCTTTCTCTCTCATTCTTTTACCCTCGTGTCGACAAAATTGACCACTCACATTTTGCAATTAATGCAGACAATTTTTAATTTGCAGAAAAATTCGCAGTTCAATTATGAACTATCATTGCTACTGTTCGACTACAAATTAGAAATATCGACGCAAACAAAACATACACACGCTTTGTATTTTTCGAAATTAATTTGCGAAAATTCTAGGTAAATAAAAATTTAAATAAAATATAAAATTATTCTATTCCATTTGTACGGTCACTCGAAATAATTTTGCCCTATATACACAATACATATAATCTACAAGCTGCTCGTATAACAGTTTTTACTTCTCGTACTTAGATTCGTCCCTCGAATTATTGACTAGTACTTAAAAAGCTCGCTGCAAAACTACTCCCCATTGGGCCATCAAAATCTTTAAATCTCTGCTCGAATCACGTCCCGATTAATCCTCGCTAGAAGTGTCCTTTGAGTTCCTAATGGCGCTAGTTCTTCTTGTTAAATTGTCGCTCGAAAGGAATAATTCTCTGCGAGCGAACTGATCAGAGAAAGATCTACGATGAAAAATGTAAGAATCTCTTATCGACCGTCGAATTTTGTAGAAGAGTAGGTTAGGCGAGTGAACGAGCTTCCGAATTCCATTTGGTTGACACAGAACTGCAAAACCGGTTAGATCGTTCCTCCGAAAACTCGGGGCCATATCTTGCGCAAACATTCTACGTGCAAACACGACGCGACGTAATTGGGGTGGCATCGCTTGTACAGAAATGATTCTCAATAACGTTATCCAATTACGAGACGTTATATCAATGAAAGATTGCTAGTCGTAATTGTTATTGTTAACCCTCCGGGTCATTCAGTCGTCGGCTGCGGCCCCTAATTAAAGCTTTAAGCATGTTTCATTTGGCGAAAGTACTTATTGATATTGCATACGAGATGATTGTATGTATAACTAACCGGTAACACAGAAGGTACGGCATTGTTCGCGGCGTGTTTGAAATGGTGACTAATCTCGACGCAGAAAATTAAATGAAAATGGCGAATGGCGCTCTGTGACGCATGCGGCTCCGTTTCGACGAGAATATTAACTCAAACTTTGTTGAACATTGTCTATTTCTAGTCACAATAACCATTGATACCGGCCAATTTAATTCATGTTATTAATCCCCCTAACAGGGGATGACGAGTTTTTAATTCGACAAATAATTCTTTTACTTTATCGTGTCAAAATATTTATACTAGTATAAATTACATCATTTGCGTCGATTGTGACAACATTTTTATTATCTCTAAATTGATTGGAAAGTCACTTAGTTCAATAGTTAATTCTACAAATAAAGTAGAATTGCATTCAACTCTTTTGAGTCTTACATTTTACAATTTCCTCAAGGTACGCCATGAAAGCACTCTTCTCCAATGTTAAGATGTTAGAAGGCGCTTTTTTCGAAGTTAACTTCGAAATAAGAAAAGAATATATTACCACGCATTTAGAACGTTCCTTATTGCATTGTAAAGAAATTCCTCCCGGAACATCTGAAACCATTTATTAACGCCATTCCTAAGACCGCCATTATTTCCAAGTTACTGCGCTTTTTAAATGCAAAAATTGTGGAAAAATTCCCCGGGAAATTGTTCCAACATTTGAACAGTTACGGTCTAAGGTCGAGCATTACTATACAAAAGAACAATACCACTGGACAGCAACCCACATCTTTTGTTTAAGTTTCATCACAAAGTTGCTTGCGAATTTCAGCAGTTCTATTGTTTTTAGCTAACAATAACAGGATCACAGAACCTTATAGTTCGCCGGATTGTTTATTATAGCAGCGATTGTGAATCACTCAGTGGAAATCTGGCTACAATTAAACGGTCGACAGCCGTCTACTGAATCATGTAAAGATATGATGCATGCACTGCATCTGTATATTCAATCGACAGTGATTTTAGAACCGATCGTATTTTAAACTATCGAGCTGAGTGTTTTCTAGCATTCCTATGAATTAGTACTGCGCAATCGACGTGGTTCCGTTATTGGTAATTAATTAATAACCGGTATGCTTCTTTAATTCCTTGAATGAAAACTGTTGAACGTGTGAGTTTTAATCCTTCGCAGATTTATTGATGCATACTTAAAGAATGCGTAATATTTTTTCAAATTAAACGTATGCATTTTGTCCAGATTTATAGAGGTTTTATTAGTCTTGAAAAATTGCTTTTCAAAGATCAAAGATGTTTTTAATCTTATTGAGATGAATGAGATATTAAAAAATCTTATAACTAAGGATACTTGTAAGTCATTCTGATAAAACGTTTCAGTTGTTAACTTATTTGCAGTTCAGACGATAGAGAGACATCTTCAAAGTTTCAAGTGAATCAACAAAAAATTCGAGAAAAACGCGCATCAAACTGCATTTACTTCCGTATTGTATACTGCACATTTAAATGAGACTCCGTTTCAAAGCTCAAAGAATTCTCCATTCTACGCTGCATTCGCAAAAATGCACCGAGAATATGCAAAATAATTTCGAAGCTGCCACAGTGAGAAAGTAACATTTGTAATTAACAGAAGAAACACATCGATAAAATTATTCGTTCTGGGCTTTTAATAGAAATTATTCTTGTTTACACGTGTCGTATAATGCAGATAAATGAATTAGTCTTAATCGAAAAAATATCTCAATAAAGTGGCTCGTTCTGAACTGATATCAAAAATGATTTCTAGTCCATTTGTTGACGTCTGACGTGTCGTATAATGCAAACAAATAAATTCTAGACTCATTACAAAAATGTACAGTCGACATCTGACGTGTCGTGACGAGCAGATTAATAAATAAAACCCATTCGTGGTCCGTTTGAAAAATGATTCTAATGAATTTGTTGACGTCTGTACCGGGCCGGTAAATAGACGAACCGCGGTCGTATAATTTCAGCAGTGGCACCTTTACGATCCGAGTAATCGTGGAATAAAAACCTGGAACGAATCACTTCCGAGCCGTCTGCTAATTCGAGTGTTAATCATTCGTTCGAAGGAGGCCGAGCAGACGAAATGTGCGCGATTACAAGCGTTGGGGGAAGGATCTTCGCAAGTTCGTTGAACCGATTTAGCCGTATTTTGTCACTATCCGTTGGTTTTCCTCTCGTGCGAGTATCGGGACGCGGTGAATTCCTCGTGGAAGTATCTCGAAATGATATTATCGCGGAGAAGCCGTCGAGATTTTATCGGCGCACTTACTCCCGGCCGAGATGTCTCCGCTTGTCTCTGCTTCACCTTTCTCAACATAGGTCGGAGAAAAATATTTTCGAAGCAGTCTCGTCTCGTCTCGGCTACGGCCTTGATACATTCGTGCTGATTCCAAGGTAGGGTCGTTAAACGGCACCGCAATTGGCAGAACTGCGAACGTTTATGCTAACTCAATCTGCTCTAACTAACATTCGAAGCATGTCGGAAATGCTTGGCTTACTTTCATCCTCAGACGGCGGACCATTTTTCTAACTAATGATAATCTTTGGGACCATATTTATTTGTCAATTTTTCAAAACATATACTTTTGAATGTACTTCTTATAGATACGTTAGTCCTTTTATTGCTCCCAATGCAGCAGCAGTTCATGTAATTAGTTCGCCAGAAATTATTCTCGGTCAACATGGACCCAGACTGCGCCATCGAAGGATTAAAATCAGGTATTCCTATTCTAAAAGCGCGAATGAGATAAGAAATGGTTAGGCTAATTATCTTCCGAGAGTTTACTCGCTAGCGGACTCATTACGAATTATTGTATTTAAACGTTTCAGTAATATTTAATAATAAATTTAACAGTGGGTAGTTACTGTGACTTTAGATATATTCTTTCGGAAAACAGACGATAGTTCTATTCATATTCATTATTTATTTTCAGCTCTCGTCCGTTTCCCGAGACTAATCTGTTTATTTATAAATATATTTGCTTAACGGTAATAACATTGAACTCGTTTAGATTTTCTACGATTTTTGCTATAACATGTGCTTGAATAAAGTATACTGAAACGTGTAATACAAAATTTTAGTAACATTTAAAAAATCCTGAATTTTAATAATAAAAATGACGACAGTCTCGGACAAGCAAATTGCAAATGGCCGGGCTTCACGGCTCCGCGTTCGGGCGTTAAGCGAATTCGTTTGATTTGGCGAGACAAAGCAGAAAACAACGGAGTGGCAGACCTAACGCAGAACAATAATCTGCTTCAGACTGTTGTTCATCATAATACGGCTTAAGTAGTTTGATGAAGCGTAAATACAAGCCGAGGACTGTTACGAATTTTGTATGGGAAACACGAGAGGTTAACGGGGTCTAGTGGAATGAGTCATTTGTGGTCAGACAACCGCACGCCGACTGTAAATTCAGGCTCCCGTGGAAGTTCCGCGTAACAGTTTTTGCCCGCAACAATTGTACTGTCAAAATTAACGCATGCTGGCGATAATACCGGCCGGTGCGCCTCGGTTTAATTAATTTCGGAAAAAAGAACGGTAAGAGAATGCGGCTCGAGGGAGGTGGCGGGGGGGGGGGGGTCGGACTTTCTACGTTAAACGGTGTCTTTTAATTAGAGAACGTTAATCGGTCGCGCGATCAGCGCGAACTCGTTCAACTCCGCAAATTATCGCGAGGCAATGCGAACATTAATAGCGCGAGTTCGATTCGCTTATTACGTCTTCGCCTCGGCTTTAGAATTGGAAAAACCGGTACGAAAAGTGCTGTTAAACTGTCATTAACGGAATGTCTGTCATCTGAACGATCCTGCGAATCTGTCAGACGCTCTTTGGTAGAGGACACTCGTTCGAACCGGCGACGCGCAAAGGTGGAAACGCCGGATAGACATACTGCATGCTAAACATTTTGGCCTCGCAAGGTCGTTCCCTGGAGCATGAACGTTATAAACTACTTTCTCTCGCGGCGCCCTGCTATCTAGCATAAGTTCCGAGACTTAAAGACCTTCCTACACTTTGTCTTCGTTCAACGTTCCCTTATATACAGGGCGGTTCGTAATTCGCGATACAGCCGTTGGGAGAACGCGTTTCTCCTTTCAAAATAAAAAAGTGTTATCTAATTATTTTCTGAGCGATTTTAACAGTATCTGCCGGAAGCCTATTTTAACCCCTCTAATGCATGAGTCGAACGCATCCAATTTTTCGTTTACAATTCTTCTAAAAATTTCTTCACTGGCTGTCGTACATATTGCGATTGTTGTCGTAGGCTATAGAACAATTTCAAGTGAAGCAAAAATTGATTGAGGAATTACAAGACAATGTAAGGACGACTAAAACGGTAAAATTTAATTCATGAATCTGACCAACTCAACCCGTGCACTGGGAGGGTTAATAGCATTTTTAATATTGGCGCTGTTCCAAAACAAATCATTTTTTATACAATAGCTCGAACAACCATACCATATTAAATTCTATATTTTATTATATACTGAATATATAATATTATAAAATTATTGTATAATATTGAATATTTTCATTGAATATTATATTTTGAATATTCCAATTGATTATTATATTATTCAATATTGTAATTGAATATTATACATTGCATGTAGAATATTTAATATTATATCAATATTTACTATTGAGTTGAATTGAATATACAATATTTAATATAATATTGAATATCATACTGAAGATGGTAATAGAATATTATAATTATATATATACTTGAAGATTATACATTCAATAAAATACTCCATAATAAACATCAAAGATTTATGAAAACCATTGAAAATGATTCAGTCTAAATGGTTCTTCTATGATGATCAATGATTCGTTCTAAAATATCATTTCACATGAATTCAGCCATATTTTCCTAGAGGCAAGTCCGAATCGTGAAAAATTTTAGTTAAATTCGAGGGTCAATAATGAAACGAAAAGGAATGCGGGAAAACTCGATTGCTTCTTGAAACTAACAAGAGATTAAAACGATTGCGGTCAGGTTGCATTTGCGTTTGTGCAACATTAGCATATTTATGAGGAGGGAATATTCAGCGAGGGATTTAATCGATCTTTCGCAAGCAATACGTATATTGACGACGCTGTGTCCGTTCGAATAATTAATCTGACAGTAATTTGAAATTGAATTTCAGAAAGTTTCACCACAACCGCTATTTGTGCTGCGAGAAGTCTTCTACAATCCCTTAGAAACTTTAATGAGAATTCCGAGGAAATAATCGTTTTTTATGTTTCGATGTTATTCGAATGTTTGTTATATGAAGAAAGTGTGATAGAAAATTCTATAAACAACAGTTTCATAAGAAGTTTAACACAAGAACTCGACATATTCCGAGACCAAATGCAAAAATAGGAAAACTATTGAAACTCTTTGAGAAATTAATTTCAATATATTGGCAATACTTTATAATATTGGTAACGCTCTCTCTAATTACCTATTTTGTTTATCTTTACACAACTGTCCTTTGTGCTTATTCCTATGCTTTTATCATGCTGTGTAGTCATGGTGTTATTGTGTATTATATTGAAATATATTATTGTTATAAGTTCAAAATCTCACAGAAATAATTATCAGATTTCATAAAAAAATATCTTTTTGCATTTCTAGTAGTACGCGATAGAATTTCTTTGAAATTCAAATTCTAATTCAGAAATTTATGACTCAAAATTTTGCTATAATAATGTTGCATATCTTCGAAAGTGTCGTACATGATATAAACGTGAACGACAGCGAAATTAACCTCAGCAGATGAACGCGACAAACGTTATGTAAAATATGCAATTCGTTGATGAGTGAGTAGCATATGCAGGTTACAAATTATGCAAATTTTGTACGTAAGAAATTCATTTCAAGCGCCGTCTCAAGAATTTACTTCTGGAGTATAGTCCTTGAATTTAATGACTCAACGACGGGATACTCCAACTTTATAATATTGCCACATATTAAATTAACAAAGTCAACGTGAAATAATTGCCACGAGTATTTGACGAGTGTACATTTCAGTATTATCTTCGTACCATTTCTTCTGTTCACGAAATCTGCTAACGATTATTATTTTAACTTTTATTATTTATTATTCGACGTTTTCCGAAAATTTATTATCATTCGAAAAACATTGTCGTTGTTTTTTTATTTTTTGTCAGAAGACAAGGAAATAAGACAAATAATGTGTCTGCGTATTTTATTCTGTTCAAGAGAAGCTGTAATTTAGGATTCCAGAGTTTCAATCCTTGCATTGTTCTCACTTAATTGTTAAAAGGTATACATATAGTATAACATTATAATTTTTCATATAATCCAATTTTCGTTAAACATGAAATATTACGTACTGTATGTAATAAATATTTGCAATAAAATAAACATTTTCAAATATCTACAACAAAATAATTAGAAATTGTTAGAACATATAGTCAAACAGGATAATTTTAATATAAAATAATTCTATGTAATAAGATAATTTTGTATATAATAAAATTTTATATAAAAAGACACTTCATAATTTCGGTAAAAAAGAGTTTATCTAGAATTATTTCGAAAAGTTTTGTCACAGAGAAAAATAAAAAATAAAAATACAGGATCACGTTGACTCGAATATATTTCATTATGTCGCGTTTGTTTATTTAATTGCGATAGCTTAGTGAGATGTTTTTAACGGCGTTGAATAAAGAGTTTCAAAAGTGAAAAAACCACTTAAGAAGATTGAAAGAAGTCTGGTTACGTTTGATCGTAGAAGAGAAGTTCCACCGTTCTGGAAGCTCGAATGTAGAACCTTCTTCGTTGACTTTCGCGAAATTAACGAAACAACCACAGTAGCACAGGCGACGCGATCGATTACCGTGGAATGATAATTCCTTTGACGACGAGCATTACTCGCTCGGAAGATTGAATCCAGGAGCTGGTTGTTCGCCGGACGCATACTACGGGATAGATCGGGATCGATTTGCCTGGACACTGGAGAAGAAGCTTCGCATGCTTGCGGCCGGTCAGCTCTCCAACCACGAAGAGAGGACCTTAAGTGATTGTCGACCAGCGATATGTCCTTTGACCACCACCGGACCAATCTCGTGAGAAGGATATAATCCGTGTAGCATGGTATGATTCGATTAGAATCGATCTTCCCTCCGCAACTCCCTTCCGTCGTGCATCTTCGATTACGTTGGTCTTTGAGCTGCTGCCAGACGTTAATAGAAACCAAGGAAACCTCGCGACTTCTTAAACAGGGTGAAAGTGAACGAAACCGGTGGTGGTGCACGGTGGCTTTCGAATTTTTCCAAGATCAGGCTGCTGGCGATACGAACGCCCTGGAACGCGTTTATGCGATACGCGAACACGAATCTGGAGAATTGCTCTTGATTGATATCGGTATTTTCAGCAACGCTGGTTATTATGGATCGCTAAGTCGAGATTTGGGTACGGTAGAATGTCGATCATCCGAACTAATTGGCAGACAAATCGGCACGGATAAGTGGTTTTTCGGTGGTTTATCGGTCTGAGAGAACTGGGGGAAGCATAATAGACCAATGGGAAATTAAAGAATTTTCAAACGTGGCTATCAGAATAATTAATCAAAATCAAAATAATGTACAGAAAAATAGTACTGTATATTATTGGGCTGGCAAGAAAGTAATTTCGGTTTTCACAAATTGATGGCGTTGTGTTTCAATGACTTCCGTTTAGGTTATGGTTTTATCCTTTCGGCACTGTGATTTTTAGATTACTTTTGAAGCAAACTCCGCGTCATTTTGTTTACAATTGTGGGTTTAGCGTCAATTTAATATGGAGTGTAAAAACGCGCATTATCGGCACATTTTGCTTTTTTATTTCCATATAGGCAAAAAAGCCGTTGGGGCTCACAAAGAGATATTTGCAGTTTATGGTGTTGATTGCTTAACGGAACGCAGGTGTCAGAAGTTTTTTAGAAAATTCCATTCTGAAGATGTTTTATTTGAAAGTGATCAATGCTCTGGTCGGCCAACTCAAGTTGATGATAATCAAATGAATATAACTGTGCGAGAGATTGCGGAGAGGTTAAATGTATCATACACAACAATTGAAAATCATTTAAAACGTCTTTGAAATGAGAAATTCTTCTTTGAACGCGGAATCAAGAAGTTACCAGAAAGATCGCAAAAGATCATCGGACAAAATGGAGAATATTTTATTGATTAAAGTTCGTTATTTCGATAAAAAAATTCGGTTTTATATCACCTTACTAAAGCTACAATGGCCGGTCAAATTGACCTTTTCAAACTTCTGCGTGCAATTTCGTACATACAACAGTATCGCATCGCTATTTATCTTTACGATTTTTCTTAAAGTATGTATATAATGTATTTTTCACTATTTATTTCTCGTTTTATTTTTTTCCCCAAGAAATATATGTAGCCTGTCCTACCTACCGTGGCTGGCCAATTTGACCGCGCGAGATAATATGGTATTTACTCTTCTAAATCTAAACAATCAGTATAAAAGAGAGGCTATTCTGAATGAGGCAAAGCAAAATAAATGAGCCGCCTTATTGAGCTATCAATTATATTCGCTATAGTCGCTATCAAGTTACGCACGTGCCTGGTTCATAATACTGTTTCATGGCAAACACATCGAAACCGCGAAGGTGGACGACACAGTACAATTTTGTAAATCGAGGAGAGAGCATCGTAGTATTTTTGATATAATTGAAATTATATAAAAATAAATTTGTGTCGTTATATTGCGGAAGTTGTTTTATTATCTACGCTTAATTATATTAACAGTAACTTTTTTTATGGACAGGTCATTTTGACCGCGCACGGTAGGAATAGGTATGCAAGAAGTGTCGGTAGGTTTAGTGCTAAGAAACCGAAATTATTTTCTTGCCAACTGAATATATTAGACAAGTATAAGGGTTAATGATATTTTCGAAAAACGATAATAAAACGATGGATTGCCGTTCTACTAAGTGTAAAATAGTATACTGTCTACCGCTATAATATTGATTGTAACAGAACATGTACACAGAAAGATAACTGGTATTTTGAAGAAATTTCAGTGAAAAGGAAAATTAGAGAAAAATTCCGGTTTATACCAGACTGACCCTCGTAGAAAAGATCTGATTCTCGACGGCCGGGAGTTTTCCTCGAAAAGATTGAGCCGACGTAAAGAACGAACGAATTTTTCACAGGGGTATTGCCACTATCTAATACGCGTTTTCCTCCGTTTCTTCCGATAAGCCCTTTCCTTGGATCCGAGGTGCAGGATGCGATAAGTTATGAAGCGCACGTGAGCTCGTCGAGAAGGATAGAACTCGAAGGCCAAGAGCGTAGAATCGGCGAGGGAAAACACGAAAGGGCACGCGAGCGAGCGAGCGAGCTTCCGCAGCGCGGGGAAAGAAAAGCTCGTGGAAACTCGCGAAAATGGCCTACAGACTTCGCCGCTCGCCTCGCTTAAGCAGAACGCCCACGACGTCCACCGGCAACGATATTTTCTCGGAGTTTTCGTCGTGAAACACGAGAGATTCGTGGCTCGTTACCGAGCAGAAATCGCACGGAGCTCAAACGGTTCGACAAGCATTCAGGCAACAACCCGAGGAACCGTCGAGCACCGCTACGAGATTCGAGAAGTAATGAGAAAGTTGGCCGGGATCGTTAGCAGGAACGAAATCAATGTCGAAATAGGGAAATTCCAAGCGTGAATACTCGCGCAAATTCAAAAACGAATGAAGACCCCGAATACCGTACGCGGAAACTTGACAGCTCTATGGAATATTTACATTTTCACGGAAGAATTCCAGAGGATATTCGCTTTTCTCGAGGTCAACAAACACGTTGCAATTTTCCTTCGCATGAAATCGTTCGGTTTTGAAAATCAAGATAGAAGCGGAAATGATCGCTTTATGCGTCAAGAGTTGTTAATCATATGTATTCAAAACAAAATTTGTTATTATTCAGAACTACATTTTTTGAAATGTAAAAATGACTCGACTATTTTTAGTTGTTTTATTAGAAAGAAAATTTAAAAATTAGGGAACCTGTATTGCTTTTCTTCGCGTTATAATATTTTTTAATAAAAAAATGATTTTGGTTCCGAAAACCACTGTGATCACGTGTATTGTATAATATGTGCCAATATGCCAATATGTACAATTTTATTCCGATATAAGACGACCCTTTTTATTTCGAAATAAGAAAATCGCTATCCCCACTTCTTCTTTTTCATCCGAAATACGACGAAGCCGGTCCCGAACCACCGTCTTATATCAAAAGAAAACTATAGTGGAATATCGGCGTGGGTCAGAAATGACCCCGACATAGGCCTAAAACTCGCAGGAGTCCGAGAGTTAAAATAAGAAATTACATTCGCAATCAGGCAGTAGAAGAACCGAGAAGTATAGATTCTTTGAGAAATTCTGTACGTCACATCAGGCTGTTCTGCTAACCAGAACGTGCTTCAGACATTTCTAATTTCCTAATCTCTTAAGCGAAACAATTAGAACCTTTCCACGCGTCAAGAGAATATCAAGCAATCAGAGTTGGACTGCAACAAATAATTAAGTTTAAACTTGAGGCTATTGGGATTTCTTTAGTTAGTGCGAGAAATCGAGCTCGGGGATAATTTAGTCTGCCCAAGTCAGTTCTTGTTAACTAATGAAGTGGAGTTATGTAAACAAATTTTGGTCCTTCGAGTTTGCTAATTGACAGCGCAATGCAAAACTTCGCGAGCTTGAAATAGACAAATTCTGCTACTCGAATAATCTGCGAATAACAATTCCGAATGAAATCAGTTTCTATTCTCTAAGCGAAGAGACTTTTATATTTTCTATAAGGGAATCAAAAATCTGTGATTGAGAATTATCTCTTGATTTCATGGGATTTGATTCAACTGATCGAAACGGAATGATCGAAAGATGCTATCATTTACAGCATTGAACGAGCAGCTTCGAATTAATTCGTATAATCCAAGTCTAATGCAATGTGTCATAACTTATCCTGAATAGACATTCGCATTGACGTTCGGGTCGCCTAAATCACTATTCATTTGCGGTGATTGTTATACGCCAAACAATAGAATCACGATAATCCAACACCTAATAATCTGACATCGATGAACAATTTCATCAACCATATATCAACGCTAGTCTTCCTTCACATAATGGGGATACAGCTTTATATATTGCGTGATTTCAATTCGGCACTTTAATGGATTTTAATTACACCAGCTGACATATTGATAACATCACTTGAACAGTTAGCATTCTCACTTTCACGCTTCACTTTATGTTAATTTAACTTTAAGCAAAAAAAAAAGAGAGACTGTAAAATATATGTCTGATATTAGTATAAGTGATCATAAAGGCCGTTCACGTGATTTTATAATGACAATTATTCGGTGGGGATCGAGCAAATTATAATCCAAATGTACCAGTGGCTCCCATAGGAATTATTAACACACTAAAATCTGGATGTAATAATATTCCAAATATTAATCACGTTGCTCACCAATGCCATCTTTGTAATTCAAAGCGCGCAAAATTAATTAGCTAATTGCTAAACCTTATGTTTCAAATATAATTACATTTGAAAAGGTTAATTGTGGAACCAATTTATCCAGCATATGGACAAAATCTTATGCGATCCAAAGAAGAAGAAATGATTATTTCTGTTGTGAAATTTTTTCCAACAAATTGGTGAAATTCTCCTGATTAAAGCGAGACCAAACATGACACAATTCAGAGCATGTTTGCTTGTTCAATTGACGATTCAGTAGAATCTCGACGATCCAAACGAATGACATATAAATTCCACATTATGCGAATAATAAACAGTTCAATCTTCATCGATCCATGTAAAACACAATTCATTGTACAAATCAGTAAAGATTTAATCTAGAAGTGTAGCTAAATTGTACCGTATACTCATGTCGCACTGATTCGTTCGGATAATCGAGGCTCAACTGTATTGTCAATTGAACGAGTAAATGAGATCCAAACTGTGTCGTGTTTGGTATCATTTCAATGAGAAAAATGTCAGGAATATTTTGATAAAAATTCTATGAAACACCTTTACCATTGGATCGCTATGCGCTCTACGTTCGAAGCTGACAGAAAGAGATCAAGGAATAGTGTCTGTACATGACATAAATGACAATTCGATCTCGAAGTTTGCGCATGTATCGAGACATTACTGTACTCCCACGGCGAGTGTGATGGTAATATCTGGCGAGTGAAAACACATTCTGCCTAGCAAGTATCGTTGACCTTCCGGAACGATTCGAGGTCGAAAAATTCGCGCGCAAGAGATCGGCATCGGTGTTCAGCATGGATAACTGAAGATAGCGGCGTGGCGCGGCGTAGGTCACGTGAAATACTCTTCCTTCGTGTTGTTTCGGAGACGCGGAAGCTCGTCGGGAACTCGTTGGACATCGATGAGGGGGCTTACGTTCTGATCGACCCCTCGAGGTCGTTATATCAAGAACTGGGACAGGCCGTTCGTCGACGCTACGAGACACGGTCCCTGAATGAAAGACAGCCTCTGCTAACAGAGTTTTCGGGTATAACGCGGAGTAGAACTTATGCTGAAATTTCTGGAGAATGTTCAATTTCACAGCTACTTCAACAACTGCTTTATCGAGGCTTTGTCTCAAAAGTAGCTGGAATAAAATCTAAAATCTTTTATCAAATGCAAAACAGTAAAAGCATTTACAATACTTAGCTATATTATTTCCGACTCGTTCAAATGAATAAATACAGAAATTAATGTTTTTTCTTGTTACGTTTTTTAAAGTCATACCAACTTTTTGGTTTTTAGCTGTGACATTAATGGAAAGAACTTTTATTGGAACAATTATTCAAACCAATATTTGAATATTCTCTAACAATTGTAACATTTGTTTCCAACATAATCTGTGATCAATTTTCCTCCAAAGTACACGTATAAAGGTCTGATTAACACGAAATTTAATTATTATATTACATTATTGTCCGAAATAATAAATGCATCATATGATACCTTTGATTTTAATTGCAACCGAGCATCGAACGTTTACAGGGCAGTGTACATATTAAAGCGACTCAGATTCTATTGTAAAATGTAATTTGTAATGAAATTGTGTTTGCAGATAATTTTATGCGTTGATGTTACATCGATGCTGTTAATTAATGACCCAATCAAATTGTCTGAAATAAATGTATCTGCGAAGCAAACAGCTCCACGACCGAACGCCCTTTTTCATAGGGGCAGAAAGGGCTACTAATTTAGAAACTTTTGAATGAAATTGATGAACTTTTTCTCATTATAAACAGCTTTTAATGGAAACGAAAACAATCGCCTTTCGTTGAATCTGCTGAGAAAAAGGAGCTTACGCCCGTACGGGTAGGTCGTTGCACTGCGAAGCCTTCGACGAATGCCTCTGACCTGAAGGTTCAACTGCGAAACCTTATTGAGCAATTCGATGAATAGCTTAGAAGAAGCAGGCGCTGCTGGTTGAAAGAAAAAGGAGGGGAAAAATGATGGGGAGGAAAGAACAGGGAGCGAGGAAAGGCTAAACGCGGACTCGACAAATACAAGAACAATGGAATAAGCCGATAGCTGCACGATGGCAGTTTCTGTGTCCGTCAGGAAACAGGATTTATGTTCCTGATAGGATGTACATCGATCTGAAATCTAAATAGATGAGTCCTGCCGATTGCTGGCAGTTATTTATTCGTCCAACGGGTTCAAATATTTTTTGGACCCTGGAACGGTGATCTTTTGCTTCCAAGGCCGTGCATTTGATCGTCTAGAACGATACTGTCGCTGTAATACAATTGTAAATTGTAATACAATTAATACAAATGTTGTGTAGAAATTTATTACGAAATAAACGGGTGAACGTCGACGTATTGACAGCATCATGAGTATACACCGAAGTCTTACAGTTACGAATGTATAATTTAATCATGAACATATTATTAATATTATTTTCTACCTATTGAACTTATTAACCCTTTAGTGGTATGCTTTCTCAGACTAAGAAGTGCCACACTGCGATCTTCCTAAAAATTCAATCAAAATCTGTCAAAATACTTTTAGGGATTAAACTTTTCCTGAGGAAATCAGAAATCTGTAACTTTTTTTTATGTAATCCTGTAGATTTTGGCGAGAAAATGCCGAAAATCCAAGTTTCAATACTAGGAGATCACTAAATCAAAAGTTATATGTGTGTAAAGAAGTGCGATTCTCAGCGTTTTTGACGCTGGACTTTTGAGCCGGTAGGTTCCGTGCAATAGTAGTAATCTCCTAGGATTGAAACTTGGATTTTCGGCGTTTTCTCGACAAAATCTACAGAATTGTATAAAACAATGTTAAATATTTCTGGTTTCCTGAGGTAAAGTTAAGCCCTTTTGGGTGTTTACAAAACTCACGTGTGCAAAAGGAGTTAAGAAATTTCGGATTTACAATTGTCTTGCAATGCTAATACGAAAATCAGTGTACAATCAAGACTGGGGTCATGAGAGATCCCAGGATGGCATTACAACGTTTCATACTTTAAAGTCCAAACCAGACCAAAACGCGAAGTGATCTTTGTTCGCAATGTTAGCGAAGACATCTCCATTGCGCAATGGGTGACAACCATCTTGCGCGAGGCAATTAAAAAAGATCAATGGCCATAAATTTGAACAGAAAGATGTACAAAATAGAAACAGATATAATTGGGCCGATATATATATATATATATATATATATATATATATATATATATAGAGAGAGAGAGAGAGAGAGAGAGAGAGAGAGAGAGAGAGAGAGAGAGAAAGTGGCGAGTGGAAGCTGACAGATTGGATGTGGACTGGATGAATAAAACTCTGATAAAATAAGTCACTGTCCGTAGAACAGGGAACACGTTGCATTCTGTCAAAAAATGAAATTTATGTTCCCACCTCATCCGATCCCCCCACCCCCCGTATTTACGATGAATACTCATGGAATAGACACACGAGAGCCGTATCTATTCCGATGCGTTTGCGGATTTCATTTTTACTCCCCGTCTTACAGGGAACTTATTTCCCGCGAAATTATTTCTGTACCGATAAATTTTCAGTCCACCGAGGAGATTTCTTTTATTAAAAAGTTTCACGGGATTCACTAGCTCCGTGAAAGACACTGCGCCCGGTATCTGCATTTATATTCGTTCTTGTAGAAAGTGCGAGCCGTAAAAGTAATTTTATTTTTGTCGCTGATACTTTTGAACTCTTGTCGTACAGCTTTTTACGCTGTTTCTGTTCGTACATTGTCCTGCGCATTCAATTGAGCATTCAAGTGTAATTGATATAGCTCATACACTTAATAATTGCTTCGAAATTAGATGTTTGTTTACTTAGCCCCCGGTTCTTAACAGATTCGGTTTATAACAAGTCGACTGCGAATTTTTATACAAAATTAAAATTTGTCAACGTAATAGTCAGAAATAGAAATTCATTAAAGTTTTTATTATTTAGTTTAAAAATAATAAAATATTCATTATAAACAGTATGACAACAAAAAATTCTTTTAAAAATGTTGCTTCGGCTAGGTGAGATATTGCAGCGACAGACTCGTGACGATATCTCTGTTCAAGGTCACCTCAAGGTCACAATATACTAAATCATTGAATTCGTCTGAAGGTAACCCATAATGTTTAGTCAAAACTATGTAGTTAAAAAAAGTGGAGGTGAGCTTTTAGTCGAAGTAACAATTCTGAAAATTTCTTAATATTGCAACTTGTAGTCTAATTGCAAGCTAATGAGCTTGGAAACATCTTTCTGCCCAACTATTGGGATGCTTAAAAAATCGTGGGGACAGATTTTAAAATTACCCTGTGCTGTGTACACATTGGTAGTCAATCTTCGCACAGTAATGTGAAATATAGTTTCTCCCGGGAAGGGTACAATCATGGGCCCATTCCAACGTCAGAAGCTCGCAACTACGCTATTCTACAACTTTTTAACGTCTGGACCATATAACAGGGGCAGTTTCACTCGGAAGAGGGGACCATCGACGGTCAGACCATTAACCTTCCAGTTCTCACGCCCTGTTTTCTTACGTACGCGCTTGCGCATTTTCAAAATGGTTGGACTACATTTGTATCCCACATTAGTACTACGGAGCTAACGCGTTGAGTGTCGCGATAAAGTCACGTGACTTTTCATTCATGCCACCAGTTAACAGGATCGCATTGCTTAGGCGCAATCAATCGCAAAGGTCTACATGCAGTGCCTTCACAAATCATTGCCACAATAAATTTTCGATTTTCGAACAACTGTAGACATTCCAACTATTACTGTAAAAAGGAACTCTACAACAATACACCCGGTCTAATTTTAAAGCTTGAAGCCTCTATCTTTGCGATCTGTTTTTTTTTTGGTTCCTTTCAAATGATGCAAATTAAAATGTTCTTGCGTCAATTGTAAAGTACTGGAATCTAATTAGAATTTGCTTCTACTTCTGGTAGTTTTGATAAGTTGACGATAACAATGTCTTATCTTTCTACTCTTTTATATTTCACTTACTCATTTTTAGGATGCACAAAATTCGCAGTCTAATGGTGACTCAAGGTCGTCTCATTTTCACAGTGTCTTTCCGGGGAGACCCCGTTTGGAATCTAGGGGAGGTTGTCACGTGAGACGCTCGCGCTCAGCCCCGAAGAAAGTCACCGGCTGTAGAACCGAGGGCTAATCGGCTTTCGGAAAGTGAAGATCGCTTTCGAAGCGATTAAGTCTTCGGGAAGCTGAAAACTTTTCCTGATAAAAACTTTCGATTGATTGGTTCCCGTCGGCTAGGAATGAAGGAAGCATGTCGGCGCTACGGTTGCCGTTACAAGATGTGCACAGCGAGATACAACCAATTCTCTTTTTACATGGCAGATGGATTTCTAAAGAAACTGCAAGAATATTGGTTAGAAAGCAATTTCGCTGTTCCGCGTGCAGAAGCAAACTTCTTATTATTACATTTTCGCGAGCTTTAAAATGATTATATAACAAACATTTATACAATATCCACAGGTGTCTATACTTCTGCTGCATTGTTCAGTAAACTTTTTAATTCTATAATCAGTAACGCTTATGTCATCACACTATAGCGTAGGTAAATACTGACATTAATTATTCACCGACTTATTGTCAATATAATCCACATAAACGAAAAATATAAAATTTACTTCGTGATAACCAAGTACAAATTCTTTCTAAACAACATTTGCACAGTTTTTATTTTATAAATTCGTAACTATTATTACGCGTATGTGTATGCAGAAAATTGTTCTTTATAAAAAATAAAAATAGTATGTCACCAATTTGAGCATGTAGTAAGCCATTTTTAATGTAATAGAAAAATATAGAATGAAACAGAGAAAATTTATTGTGTATTCATGCAGTTATTTGCGTGGTTTTTATTTTCGGAACTTCGGTGCATAGTGTGTACGTTTGCAAAGTTAAAACTGCATTAAAAAATAAAACCGGTAAAAGCAGGATGTTTCCTGTAAATCTGACTGCGAGGGTGTTTTATTCTATAGGAATATTTCCATACAGCGTTTAACCCAAATCGAGATTCACAAAAAGCGTTGTTTGAACTATATTCAATCAAAACGAATCACACGAAAATAGAGTTTTACATTTTTCCACACCGTGTTAATTCAAACCTGCGCAAAAAATCATATAGAAGCAATATCCGATGTGTTTTGTTTAAAGCAAAAATAAAATAAAATGTTGAAACGGAACTCTTGCAGCAGAGTTTCAGTTCTAATGTACAGAGACAACTTATAAAACATTAAACAAATGGTTTAAAGCACTTCAAACCCTTCTGGGTTTATTTAGCTTTACAAGTATAGCAACGAGTGAATACAATGAAACAAAAATGGTTCGAAATGGTATTCTGGGGGTATTGTAATGGAATATTTTTCGGAAGAACTATTAAAATTTCTGGATTAGCAGCTCACAAAAATTATTATATTTTTGTTGTTGCCTAATCAAGACCTGAACATGGCTATAATTTATTTAACAAATAATACCAGACACAAGTTTGTGTCTTTTCCATCTCGTCGAAGTGTTGGCTCCCGAGAAGTCCTAGTGTTGACCTGTTTCATGACATGAAAATGTTTGAATTAATGCCACCTATTTTATAGAAACGACCCACTCTGCGACGCCCTGATTGACAGGGATATTTCGGAGGAGTACCCTGTATAAATTTAGCAAAAACGCCACGAAAATATTTCAGATGAATCCATGTAACTTCGGTATCGGGGCGATGTTGGTCGAACGTTCTCCGAGGAAGCCATAAATTACTTCGTTATTCCCGAAGTTCCGGAGGAGCGCTATCGAATGTCTTCTTCCCGTAAGTGAAGGATCTTCGAAGTCACGCGATACTCCGAGTTTCTTTTAGCGGTTTCGCAGTTTCCCTTTTTATCTTTGCGTCTTTCGTCGGTACTCTTCGGCGTGCCGGAGACGTAAAGTTTTGCGTCGTCGACTCTCATTTCGGGCCGGGCAACAACCGCCGACGCCGCTCCGGAATGAAGTAATCGATGAACGAACGCGGTGCGCGATGCCCAAACTTAAAAATTCATGCCCCGATTCGCTGGAAAATTCTCGGAATTCGACGAGATAAACAGGAGTTCCGGAGCGTTTCTCCGGTTACCTCGTCCGGCGGAGCTTTATCTGTCGAGGAAATTTACGAGCGACTGCGGTCTGAATATCGCGAGGGTTCGTTACGTTAAACCCGCTTTCAGAACTTACCCAGAGGATTCCCCCGCAAAAATCCTGCGGTGCGCGCCTTCGCGATTTTTACTATCGGCGATGTAGTAAATACCGGGAGGGGAAGAGGCGGTGAAACCACGCGACCGCGAAGGGCTCTTACGCGAAAAGTGTTTTCCTAAAAGATAAAAAAAAAAAAAGGAAAGAGAAATTTTCTTTATCGAGTAAGTGGCAAGATGCTTCTGAATTACAAATTTTCAAGGGACTTGAGAACTCGCTCGGATTCCTTGGTTTCTTTTTTTAGCGTTGTGCTCTCGGCATCGTTCAATGCGGGTCCTTGGTGAATCATATTTACCTTGGGAAGCACTTTTCGTAATAGTGAATTACAGCTGGAGTACCCGGTTATAATGACAAATAGATGGTGTTTTACTCATTCTTCGAACCGTTTGCTCGTCCCGAGGGAACAGTGTTTTCCGAAGCCGAATTGTTACGTACTATTTATTCTGGGAACCATTACGAGAACCTTATAGTTTGATCAGTGGACTGCGGATTTTCATGGAACCATAAAAATTGTCTGCATTCTAGATGCAATCTAGCTAAGTCAAAATTGCAAACAAATTCATCCTTTTTTCTGGTTACGTATTACGTTGATTGATTTCACTAATAATTCTGTATGATATATTACAAATTAAATGTTATCTTGGCAACAAATATTTTATAATGATACAACTAACATGAAATAAATAAAAATAAATAAATTAATATTTTTTTTTAACCATGTTCTTTCTCTGTGTTTCATTGACCTTCGTTCTATTTCACAAGCTGCTTGTTTTACTGAATGAAGAGTCTTCATTTATTCACTACTGACCATAGACTAAATTACGTATAACACTATCGGTTGCTCTGGGGATAACTACGAACCATTTTACTATATTTTGGATCTCAAATTTGTAATTCTAAAAGCTAGTTTATGAAAAAGAAAATTGGTCACGGTGTTATTTTCTATAATATTATAAGATTTCATCATCGCAGATATATATATATATATATATATATATATATATATATATATATATATATATATATAGTAGAATTTTCTTTCACTATGTTTCGTCCAACAGGAGTAACAATAAATGCGAGTGCTTCTGGGATATTTTATAATCATGGCAACTCAAATATATGGAGAAAGTCCACAACGGAGAAAAAAATTCCGATCAAGCATAAGTTGTTAGTATTAAACTATTAAACCATTCACACCTCTTCCATATTTTTTACTTTATTAAACTATCTATAAATCACAATTTCTTAGCACTGCGTAAATTGTTTGGTCTCATAAAATTAAGAACGAGGCATCTAATCGGATGAATTATTTTAATATTTTATTATTTTTTATCTTTTTTTAGTAATTTTTGTTTATCAATTTACTATAGTCGGCTCTATTAATTTTGAAGTTATGAAAGAGTAAAATGCTGAGACAGAACTTTTATCTTGTTCGCATAATTCCCAAAGTTCGGAACTCCGAGAATTTAAGGATCGCCGAGTTCACAGCTGGCGGAAAGCGTTACTGAATATGTTCGATGGAAACACGTGGTCTGATACTGGCGAAAGAACACAGAAAAGTGTGTGTCAGAGTGACTTCTAATATTGTGGTACACGGTTTACTATGTTTCAAATTGCCAGTACATAGAATCGCGACGGAGTATGCGAATTCAATAAACGGAAGAGTTGAATGCGTGTTTGCGCGATGGTCGCTTTCTTCGCGAGGAGGAACTCATAAAAAACTCGTAAAGTCCTTGTAAAGATGTCGAAACACGTTTCCGACATATATTCGAAGCACAATTTCCGGAACGATAAGCCGATATGCGAACGAAGAATCAAATAAATTTGCTAGAATGCTAAAATTGATCGCTGGAACTTCCGAATTTCTTTTCTTATGCTCAATTGCTCAGCAACAAAGTGCCTTTCACTTTTTCACAGATGTCGACTAGTACAAGCACTTTTCTCTCTGATTACTGATTAATTTGCTTAATCACTATCGTACTCATTTTATTAGATTAATCAGCTCAGACCCTCAACTTTGAAACGAAAACGTGTTTGGTTATTAAACGTCTGAAAGTTTTTTGTTTTTAATTATTCCGTTACGATACTTTTACCAACATATTGGTAGCATTTTCCTGATTCAAATGAGACCAAACATGACGCAGTTCGGAGGAGGTTTGCTTGTTCAATTCACGATTCAGTAGAACCTCGATTATCCGAACAAATGGTACTGCAAATTGAACAAGTAAATGTGATCCAAACTGTGTCGTGTTTAGTATCATTTTAATCAGAAAAATGTCACGAGTATGGTGGTAAGAGTTTCATAAAAAAAAAAAAAAATTAAAAACAACAAAGTTTTGTCAATGGATTAATATTGTCTCCAATTTTTCTACAGATGTCTTTTCTACATTTCACACTAGCGGTGAGACGTCAAGAAGAATAGTGTTTGTACACGATATAAGTAACGTTTTAGTCCCTAAATGTTCGCATACATGTATCGAAGCATTACTGTACCACCATGTGTTTATTAAATTAATCACTAACTTGAACTTTTCTTTTTGATTTCCGTGAAACGTTGAATAAGAACGGAAAGTTCCACGGATTCCCATTGTTATCAATTCTCAAAGGGGGCCGAGAGCTCGGTGTGTATAATAAATAGAATCCAACGACGTACTCGCGAAGACATCAGCCTTGGGAAAAAAAAGTTACGAGAGGACAGTTTCAACGGTACGTGTCATCGGAAGTCTGTGTCGAACCTCCTATGATGCGCGGAAGCATCATGAGAATAAAGAAATAGGTGAGCCGGAAAAGATACGAGAAAGTTATCCGAGGATTCCCAGAAATGTAGTCTTTTTCCGGTAAAGGAAGGATGCATCGTACGTGCACCTTGGGAAGAACGGGAGTGTGATACGCTGGAAAAAGGGATCTACTCACTGCCACGAGGATAGAAGAAGAGAACGGAAGTCGTACACTTTGAGAAACATCGAAGATTTGCCGGCTAAAGGATGTTTTCGTAATCGGAAATCTGGGCCAGTGATTTAATTGAATTTTCATGGATTCGTTTCTTTAAAAATCCTCGAAGTCGATTTTAAGGGGTTTTCATTTCGATGAGCGATATTTCACATAACAAATCTTGCCGATATATTACTAATATATGGGAAATTTTAACCACATCATTATATGAGTAATCTTCTTATAGGAATATCTATACTGTAGTAGGAGTACCTATCGTATTATAATAAAGTAATTGCTGTAATATGCTTGGAAAATTCAGAAGTACTTAACGTTAATGTACCATACGCTTGGATAATTAATTAAACTTCCGTGTACTATGCCGGAGTCTTTCGTGACCCGTCGCGGTGGAGATAAGCTCGGCCGATCGTAAATATGTACAATTTTATTCCGTTGTAAGACGACGCTTTTCATTTCGAAATAAGAAAATCACTATCCCCACTTCTTCTTCTTCATCCGAAATACGACGAAAGCTGGTCCCGAGCGATCTCCTTATATCGAAAGAAGATTCTAGTGAAATATCGGTATAGGTCAGAAGTGACCCCGGCATAGGCCTACAACTCGCAGGAGCCCTAGGCTTAAGGCATTTATACTTATATTCTTGTTCTATTTGCTTCTTTCTTATGCATTTATTATATACGTTCGATTTATTTATTAATAAATCATTATTGTTATGAATATACAGGGTGTTCGACTACAAGCGGGAGAAAAGTGGGTGGTTCTCCATGAGAATATAAGACGAAAGTGAAAAGTAAAAAAGTTGTGATTTCGGCTTCATTTTTTAGTTATTAACAATTAAAAATCCGCCTAAAATGCGGTAACCTGGCCGACAGAGGTGTACGTTGTGCACGTCATAAAGGCGCGCGACAGTCACGTATCAAGTGACTGATACTCCGCGTGCCACGCAAGAAGTCACCTGGCAAGAATTCGGCGTGTAAACCGTGCAATTGTGTCATTCCACACGCATTTTAGGTTCTAGCCGAATTATTATCTAAAGTGTGTGCTGTCAAAGCCTAACCACTGGGTGCGAGCGAGGACCTCCTTTGATACGTGGTTGTCGCGCGCCTTTATCATGTAAGCAACGTACATCTAGTGTTCCTTCTCGAGAATTTCTCGAGATATTTTATAATTGATTATTTCTCATTTCTCGAGAAAAATTCCAGCATTTCTCGAGAAATTTAAATTTAGGAAAATTCTTATGAATCTCATTTATTTTATAACACAAATTCTTAAATTCCCTTAAATTCTTATTTAAAACTTTAGAAAAACTGAATACTGAATTGAGTAATGAGTTTCTTGTTGTTATTAAATAAGAAATATCTAAAAGAAGAGACAAGATTGTTGTATCCCTTATAAAATATCTGCATAATCCAGAATCTCTGCAAAAAGATTCAGAGGATACATTTTTTTATTTAACATCCAAGGCAGATATGTATAAAATGGCAAAACAAATTCTAAGCAGACTTTTTGGAAAATATAACAATGATTCTTATGAAAATAGTGAAACACTTTCAGCAATTGCAAAAATTGCAGATAGCCTTCAAGGATTTAGTGTCAAGAGTTTAGCGGCAGAAGAAAATAAATTCCGTACTCTAACAAAGGAATTCACAACATTTTGAACAACATTTTGACATCGCGAAGACGCAATCTTTGCTCGAAAGACGGAAGCTGGACGGCGATCCTTGGGAAGACTTCCTCGGCCCTGGTTTTCCTTTTCCGTTTTCCCCGAGAAGGGTAACATGGCCGCTTCCTTTCATTCACCACTATCTCTTTAAAATCGAGGATTTTCATTCGGTGCAGGGTATGTACGTATATACGTACGGTGCTGCAGAACCAGGTCGTAATTCTTTGATGTAGACTGCCCCAAGAATCGCGAGATGTGTGCCTCTCATTTCCAAAGTAACTGGCGATGACAGAAAGTGCCGCGAGAAGAAGAAGAAGAAAGGCTTTCCATTCAATATCGTATCTTAATCTGGTCTTCGGTAGCTTTCTATTAACAGTCCGAGCGAGGGATGCTCGAAGGATCGATGGATTACGACACAAATGAAATTTTCAAAGAGACAGATTCACGGGCGCAATTGTTTCACACGGAGCGTTATATCTAGCTGTTGGATTTTCTTCGTTTGAAACAAAGTGCTATTGGAAAACCGTCGATCATTCTAATCGCGAAAATTTCGAATTCTACAGTCAAGCAACGACGTCAGGGTCCATTTTGACCTAGATTTTCAAAAGCTTTGTCTGAATTCGCAACGTATCGGTTGCTTGGCGAAGCATTCCTATATCTCAGTCCGGTGGTACATTTTGAAAGTCTCTCTAAGTAAACTTGATAATATGTTTTCGAGAAAGTTTGTAATTTTTATATTTGTTCAAACTCCGTGCATAAATTTTTACACATTGCTAGTGCCGAAACACTGTAGGCACACGCTACTTACATTCGAATATATTCATTTTATCATTTTATTAATTTTATTTAAATCGAGGAAGAAAGCGAAGCCTCCACATTCGTGTCACTGATCATTTGAACCAACGCCAAATACGATCTACAGAATTCAACAAAATTAAAGTTGACATAAGGTTAATGCTGTAAAACAGCATTAAATCTCCGAGACTCTTTCACCTACAAAAATAAAACTGTCGACATGTCTTTTAAATTAATAATTATTCAACATACACAGGTTAATACTTTTTATAGAGAATGACGAGCTCCATCGAATAGTGCGCAGAAAAATATATGTTTCTATTTTAAAAGAAATGAAGGTGACTTTGAAAGTCCTCTTTATACTGAAAAACTTTGTGTAATAAAGTCTTTATATTTTCATGAACTGCGGAGATGCTAATATTTGTATTCTGAAATCAACATTAACATTTGCATTCTGGGACGTTTCATACAGAACGACCTAATAGAACTGTGCGTTGGGAGAGTTTAGCTATACAGGCGAAAAGGTGTTGAAAAACACACGTCTGAAAAGTCGATTTATCGAAGGGTCTTTGACCGGATGCGGGCGTCGTGCCGTGCTTCTTCGGGGATGCAAATCCCCTTTCCCGGAAGGAAGAGGCCAGTAATTGGGAGATGAACGTGTTACCTTGCCCCCCTCCCCAGTCTGAAGATTGATGACCGCGCTCGAAGAAGAGACGAACATCGGGCGCTACCTTGAAACGATGAAGACTCGTCTCGCTCCGGTGAGCCGCCTTCGGATCCAGTGAGAGAGAAAATTATCTAGCCGGCGCATCAGAACAGACCACACACACAGAGGAAGAGAGAGAGAGAGAGAGAGAGAGAGAGAGAGAGAGAGAGGAGAGAGAGAAAGGGGGAGAAGCGTATTGGCCGTTCGACTGTGACGCAGCCTTTATTTCGCGAACGCCTGATAATTCCCGCGTGGGAAAGCCGTTGAAGTGTCCGACGACAAATTATTGTTATTGCCGCGAAACAGGGCTATCCGAGGAAATCATGTGTCGGATTACGTCGCGGGAAAGAAGCAGATAAGAACGCTTGCTACGTTCACCTTTAGTTCTGCCCTCTTCTAAACGTCGACGAAAATCGAATGAAACCTGACGGTTTGTCGAAACCGTACTTCCCGAGGCGTCCTATGCGACAAAATTCAGTGTATGAGAAAATCTCATTTTGAAAGGCTTAGAATTTATCCTTTCGTTTTTTTTTAACGCTAGAAAATTAAAGACTCTGAACATTGGAAGTTAATAACTCGTATGGTTCATTATAGAGGATCGATCAGAAACATTTCAATCGACTATATTGTTTTTACCACGCACCGTGTCAAAAAGTTTACCAAACTGCATTTCAATGAATTCTTTCTGAACAAACAAATTCTTTCTTTCTTTTCCTTTACCGACATATTCGTGACATTTTTCTGATTGAGACGAGACCAAGCACGATACAATTTGGATAATATTTACTTCTTTAATTGACCACTCAGTAGGACCTCGATTATCCGGACCGATATATCTGAATTCTCAAACTACACAAATTTATAGTTAAAGATTTAATCTCACTGTTCAGGATGGATCTTGGGTACAACAGGGCGACGGAAGCTTAGAAAATTCCAGCTAATTGAGACTTACAAAAAAGTTTATTGGCCTACAAAAAGAAGAACGCTTACAGATATGTCACATGTCCGCCAGTTGGTAGCACCCGCGGCAGATACGTCTCAGAGACGTCAGATGGCAGCCCTTGCGGTAGATATACTTCACATATATTCAACATATCTACTCATACCTTGAGTCGTGAGACTCAACATACAGTAGTTCTTAACACTAACAGTGCAACTGTTCCATTATTCGAAAAATGCTCCCACCGATCAGTTCGGATAATCGAGATTTTGTTATATCGTGAATTAAACAAGTGAATATGATCCAAACTGTGTCGTGTTTGACGTCGTTTTAATCAGAAAAAATGTCAGAAACACGCTGCTACAAGTTTCGTAAAGGAATAAATAAAAGAAAAATTAAGTTTTGTTATTGAGTTAGTATTGTCTCTCCGTTACGCTCGCGACGATGCTCTGCTTGCTATCCTTTTGTATGGTTTTAGCAGCAAGAGGTTAACCCTTTTAGTGCCAGGCATTTTACGGAGGACATGCGAAGAATGCCACGGGCCGATTTGATAAACAATTGAGGCCCTTCAAACGTATCGGCCGATAGATCGACCCGCTGGCACTAAAAGGGTTAAGAAATAGTGACTGTCCCAAAGTCGTATGCATCTAGTCATTACAGTGTTTATGTAACAGATTTTAGTCAGGACACCCTGTATATGTTCTAGGGGTGGGATGGCGGGGTAAGAGATCCGAACGCCAAATGAATTAACGAGACGGCGTTTCGATTAACGTTGGAAGACAAAGTAGACGATAGGATGCAGCTGGGAAAGGAAGGAGAGGTCGGCTTGACTGACAGAAAACAATTCGTTCTTGGTAGAAGCTCCGAGATAATGAAACGAAAACAAGATTCCCTTCGTTAATCGAGTGTCCACAGGATAACCCTGCCCGCCGACTGAAACCGACCAATCCTATTTTACCCTGGTGACTATGGCGATGAATAAAACAGCGCAGCCTCGCCAAGGAAATCATACAGACGAGTTCTTAACTCCTTACTTCTCTTTCTGCTCTGTCTGTTACGCAGCATTTCCCCATCCAACTTTCTTCGTCCCCGACATTTCCTACTTTCTCCTCGCCCGAAAGAGCTTCCACCTTTGCGGGAATACTTCTAATCGAGCGACGAGTTCCGCGGAAAAGACAGTAAAAGGTGAAACGGATAGATGGACAGCGACGTCGACTGTCTCTTGAATTCTACAATTATCGATTGAACATCTTTTTTGCTGACCCGGTTTCCTTTGTTTTATTTCTCAACGTTCGATGGATCGAGGTTTAAGGGAACTCATCCGATGCTGTTGGTCCGAACATTCGTCAATGTTGGACCTATTTAGTATTGTAATTTTCTACCTGTGGACGCTACATTCGGTTCCAGATACTGTAGAATGATCGATCGTGTGAATTTAAGTGAATCAAATTCTGCTACGACGGCTTCTTCGTGGATTTGCTTTAGAAGTCAATTATTCTGGAAATATAATGCAGAAATTCATAAAAGATGCTTTTCATCTGGTAAAAACAGTGATACAAATCAGTTCAATCTGATGGGTTAAAAAGCATATCGAATTAGACGAAGTGACAGAAAGGGCATAGAGAAAGACAATATACTAATTATTAAGGGGTTAATATACTGTTAGAACCAATCTTTATTTTTAGTTGAAAACTAGACCACAGTTCTATCGAATTTTTATTCTCCTACAAAAACATTCTATTTTTCACTATTCACTGACTTGAACCTAAGAAAAAAATCGTATAGCGACTTCTGAAATCTGATTTTAAAGGAGGAGCTTCCAATTCTCAAATCGACGGTAGATTCGGACAATAAAAGAATTTTCCTATCCTCGTAGAAATGTAAAAATTTGCAAAATTTTGTACTAGAAAACCTGTGCTGAGCCTCCTGCCACATGATTCATATTATATTTAAACAATCACCACTCCGTGACAAAAAATCGTACAGTGACTTTCGGGGACTCATTTTAAAGAAGAGGCTTCAAGCTTCAATTCTTCGATGGATTCGAGTACGATAAAAAATTCCCCGCTCTCGTAGAGGCGTTTAAATCTGAAAAATTTTAGACGAGAAACTCTATGCCCCTTCTTCCTCTGTTACACAATTCACAAATATCATAGGGAAAATAACCTAAGAGTAGAGTCTGAAAGTAGAAGCTTTACTCTTTAAAACGAGCCTAGGTGAATGGCTGTGCGTTTTTTCTCACGGAGTTATAACAGTTTAAAGAGCAACTTTTAGCAAAGATTCGAGTGAAAGTGAAATCGATTGGTGTCAGGCGAAAACTAAAGTATAGTGAATTCTGTTAGTATAGTAAAGTATAGTGAATTATGTTTACACTCCTCGGCGTCCGAGGCCTGTCGAGCTTCGTGGCCCCTCACGGGGTAATCCCGGGAATTATCGCCATCGTAGTGGGGATAATTCTGCGACGTTTATCATCCATGCTTTGGCGACATATGTAAAGAAATTACTGTATTCGCCTGGTTTTCCCTGACACTCGTTACTTTCTCTTTGCGCTTCATATTCAGTTGGTCATTGAACGGCTGTGGAAAGCTTTGCGCCCCGCAGAATAGATAGTATCCGTCGACTGGGAAAAGGGATGGGCGACGGCAGAAGACAGAGGAAAGAGAAACCGATGGAATAAGGGCACGTTCCCCGGAAGTGGTGTTTCGAGAATGCTGCGAAACTAGAAATAGCGAGTGCTAGGGTGGAGTAAAACAAAAGTCTCGTCTGGTTTGTCAATCCCGGGGGTTGTGGTTCCGAACTGGTTTCAGGAAGGACCGGTTCGGGTTAAAGGCTTGTACGTGCTTGCGTGCGTGACGGTTTCAACGAGTGACGGTGTGGGAATAAAATTGACGACAGTATCGCGATAATAATGATAATAATCTCACGTGACGGTGATAACATGGTAACGTACTTGACACGGTGGTTAACAGCGTTATACACGTGTGACGATCATCATTTTCTGTTTTCATCATTTTCACGCAAAGAAAGTGAAAATTAATTGTGCACACGTCGCTAGTTAAAAAAAATATGCATGATATTCGGATAAGTTACAACTACTATTTGAATTATTCGAAACTTGTTTGTTTCCATCATAACAAAGTAACATCATCACCGATCCACTCCAATATACTTTTCTCGTGATAAACATTGATGACGATTCATTATGTCGAAAATATTCATTGACGGTGTATATTGATCTGTCGCTTTTTTGAGAAAATAAAAATCTTATCTACATTTTCTGTTTGTATCATACTAATTATTTGATAAATGTTTGTTCGTCTAGATTCATAGATTAATTGATTTTTACATTTGTATATTTTTACATTCCACACTATGTACCAGTACATAAATGGCGGACATTTATGCAACTATAAACTTTATGAATTCAGATACGGTTGGCCTCGAATCAAAGAGAAATTTAATTTCCGAATTACTGCATTTTCAATATGTGATTGAATATGCTGCAAGTGCATAGAATCCGTGGCAGAAATAAAGTAAAAACTCGTACGCTCATTAGAACCAACGATAAACAATGTATAAAAAGAAGTTTAATTTACATATAGAAAAATTCATCTTTTAATGTTGCCAAGTAATTGCATATAAATGAAAAATATGTGAAAGCATAACCATACAGTAAATTAATCCGGAAATTGGTTTTAACGTATCCAGGATTACGGATAGAACCGGCGTGTCTTCATCGATACAGCATATCTCAAGCCAGATAAAGGTTGCCTTTGATGTATTTGCAGAGCACTCTGCTTTCAAGAAATTTTTCAATTGTTCGATTGATGAAAATCAAGCTTTTATCTACCGGTATCGCTTCGCGAGGACGTTCTCGTATACGAGAAAAATTCGTAGAACATTCGTACAGGAAATATGGAAGAAAATAATGGTCTTGTAGGAAGGAAAATCTGTGGTAAATTGGAATCGAGCGATCAGCCCCGCCAACCCTCTCGAAACGGCTATGTACACTTTCGTGTATACATATAGAGATACACACATACAAACTATAATTCGACGTTGTAGGAAATCGTCCTCGAACATGTTTCTTTTCTCCATGGCATAGTATATTCAAATGAACTTCGTTAAATTTCAAGGAGAAATATGTAATTTAAATATTGTTTTACGTAATACATTCTGTATTTAAGTATTCTTTAGTAACATAATAGTGGGCGGTAGTATAAAAGCTGAATTGTTGGATGGAAAGTCGAGAAGCAGTATAGCTTCATGGAGAACAATCTCAGTAATTACCAGACAGTGGATTTTATATATTTATAATAAAAATGACTGGATAAAATATTAAACTGTAAAGACATTGGAAGAATTTAAGGATATTTTTGGATTCCCTTCGACTTATTGAAATTCTTGAAAGAACTACGACATTTTTATTTAACTTCTACTTCTTACACTTGACACAATATTTTTATTTTGTACAAAAATGCACAGTTTAATTATTAGCATTTTATATAAATAACTATTCAGAAGAGTGAAACTATGAATACAATTACAAACTAGTTGTCGCTGAAACATATAAAATGGTTTTATATGAAAAATATGGAATTATGAATATACCTACACTTATGGAAGAATAGTTACACGGTTAAGCTTGCATGGCCCGTGTACAACACAGTAGGGGAACATCTGTTAATTAAGGAAAAATGAAAAATTCATGACGAAGACTAGTTAGCTTCAAGCATACATGCTGTCCATTTAAAACGTGGTAGCGTTCGTTGAGTTCGTGAGATTAAAGAGATAAATTTCATCATATTATGTATTCTTAAGGAATCCCGAAGTTTGGCATAATGTTCCTCATAATCTTACGATTACAATTAAATTACCTTACATTAGAAAATTGTAGTAATGTATGCAGACGGCAACGGTGCTTACCGTGAGCCACCGAAATAATGGATCTTCCCTCCCTATACCTCTGTTTCTTCATACTTTGTATTCATAAGACGGTGCAATATGTATGAATGCGTATCCCATACAAATACTGCGGCACGTGCACAACCATGGTCGCGTAAGGACCACCATAACGTACAGTTAAGGAATACTGACCTCGTCTGGTGTGAATTTTCTCTAAACACTGTGTTGCAGTTCCTATTTTTACTATGAAACTTATTGGAGTCGACCTACCATGCGTCGCGATTATTTTAAAATTATTAAAAATAACGAAAATAACCTACATCGCAAAGTCATGTCATACAATACAATAATATATATTTTTATATGTGATGCATTAACAGTAGTACCAACACATTCACTGTGACTGGAATCAAACTATTAACCAAATATGTCAATATTTAATACTAATATTACTGAATATGTCGAATTATGGACTATTCATCGCACTCGCGTTTTGCATACTAATTTATAGAACAGGACTTAACTTGTTAGTTAAGCTGCAATAAATAGTTCGGCTAAATAAAAACAATACAATTTTGTAATAAATCGTATCCAAATGTTAAAAACTTCAATCTTGCTGTAGCAACAATCTTCAAGACGTGTTCAGGAATCTCTGCATGTTTATAAGTCCAACATACCCAGTTAATGTTGACATTATCTCAGACTCTCTAACTTTAAAACACCCAGTATACGGGATACGCATCTTCGCATTATATGGATCTACTTGGGCGCAGCCGTCAAATGTCCATTCCAAAGTGTTTGTACTTCAGTTTTATGGTAACCGGCAACCCCAAGATCCCCTAATAGGCCCAGTTGTATCCAAGAGTCAAACTCATGACAAGTTGATACTCATTTGTGTTTGAGTTTGTGGAGTGTCAAGTCTATAGCAGGATAGAGTTTAACATCAGGGCGAGACAGCATCGCATTATAAGGACCCACTTAGGCCTAGCAATCAATTTTTCATTCGGAAGTGTATGTCCTTAAGTTTCATGCCAAACCCAAGACCCCCTATTAGGCCGAGTTCTACCCAAGAGTCTAGCTCATGAGGAGTAATTGTGTTTGAGTTCGTAGAGTGTCAAGTGTGTAGCGGTGTAGGATCTAAGATCAGGGTGAGACAGGTTCGCCTCGTCTCACCCTGGACCCCATTTAGGCCGACGTTAGGTCCTGGCTAGAGGGCAGCTGTCGCAGCTGGACACGTGGTAGCCAAGTGACGATGGACAGGCAGGAAGGGTGTCCCGCGACAAAGACGAGGAACGTGGCGCCGTTTGTGGATCGCGTGAATCGCGGGAGGATGCAGTGATCGGTTGTGCCCGACCAAGTGGATCGCGACGGGGAGGACGATGCATCACTCCGGAGGTACTGGTTACGGGACCGGGCCCCAGGAGCGAGTGCACCAGGCGCCGCGAACTGCAGGCCAGCCTGACAAGTGTCCCTACGAGACCTACCAGGCGCAGATACCGGATTGCTGTGCAGCTGCCGCTGCGGTCCAGGATCCGTATCCACGGCCACCGAGCGGATATGACGGCAGGTGCTACGATGAGTGTCATCGCAGGACTCCCTATCAGGAGGACACCTATTCCCAGGTACGTGACAAGACTCGCCTATTTCCCAATTTTTCCGCTCCCGTTGTCCCTCCCCGTCCCTGAACGCGCCATATAGCCAGATCCAATTGCATACGTAGCATTGTTCCGCACTTTACCGAAGATTTATGGGGCTTCTTGTTTCCTCTGATGGGAACACCGCCATCGGCAGAAAGCGCAATGGAGAATCGAAATGGTCGACGTGATTACTTTGTGGGCGCGTTTGCATGCGTTGCGACCGAGAGAGATTTGTCGAATTCACTTATTGATGATGAGTAGACTGCGGATCTTTATGGAAACCAAAAATCTTCTCTATCAATTACAAGAAAGGGGTTATACAATTTTAATAATTTAATAACAATGTTAATAATTGGTTGGGAATCTGATGTCTCTTCCATTTCTTGTTTCAACTACTACATTTTTTCCGTAAATCCACAAAATCCGCAGTCTAATGATGAGTCAATATTAATTTCTTATAGGCGTTTAAAAAATAAAGATCAAAAGATAATCTCATTTGAGTTATTAAATTTTCGAAAATTCTTTAAAATGATGAAAAATAAATTTACTTACCAATTTCGTGTACGTATGTATTAAAGTGCATTCATGTTAGTACGTTCGTGTACTAAAAAGATAAATGTGTTTAGTGGATGGTATTCAAAGAAAGTATTAGTGAAAAAACAAGAATGACAAAACGATGAATAAATTAAGATTTAAGTTGTATGTATAGCAATATGAACTACACTTTTTATATTTTGAACAAATTAAATTCCAATAGAAATGGTTAAAAAAGTGACCTGAATTTTTCGAGACGAATAGTTCTTTTTCTTATTCCGCAATTTTGAAAAAAAAAATGATTCCATTCCTATTTTCGTAAAATAATCGTATGAAGACAACTGTATTGTTCTACACTGTGTTTTATCATTGATTACATGACTTAATCTCTAATGGACTTTCGATAAAATGTCTGTTTAAGTCGTTTTAGTTTGTCTGACCATTGCAGACACTTTCTACTTAAAAAGAAATTCTGACAATATTGAATCGTTATGATTAGTCCCATTAAATTTGTAATTTCCCAACTACTAATTCGCATTAAACAATTATAGAAATTGAATAATATACCACGCCAATAAACAGTCGTACAGTAGAAGTGATGGTAATATGATTGTAATGGTCAGGCACACGATAGAAACGATAGAAGCGCATCTGCAACTGATGTTTCCAAACTCGATTATCTAGAATACTAAACTTTAAATGAAACACTGGTGTTCTGTTTCGTGTCTTATTAGTGGTATGAACACATTCGCTGTCAGATTATTTAATTGTATCTTTGAACGTACAGAAAACCAATGAATTCTCTTTAAACTAATAAGCAGTCCTCTCTTAGAGACATACTTGCTATTATTCATATAAATGGTTCAACAAAAATTTCTTTGTCCTTCTAAAAGCTTCGCACAGTTGAATGAAAATTAAATTGTTCATTGCGCACCATACATTCGCACGTTTTATAAAGATAATGAAATATGAAACTCATTAATTCAATGACAACAAATTAATGACTCTATTGTTAAACGAGTAACCATAAAATATCCAGTTAAAGGTGATAAATATATTATAGCGTGGACCGTATAAATAGGTGACATATAACTAATTAATGTATTCAATTTCTGGTATTATCATGGATAATAGAAGTGAGAGCAGCAAACATCGTAGCAACTAAAACTATTTAACGACACATGAATTATGTCGATAGTAAAAACTCAGAAAGGTAAAGGCAAAGGTAGGTCTATATTAAATATTAAGTTACTAGCTACGATTTCAGCTTAACTAATTTTATCTCACGGAAGCCTCACATTCTGAACGAAATACACTAACGCACGAATTGCGCAAAATTTTGTAAACTCTATTCTCCAGGTAACGTTAACGTCACTTGTCTCAATCCAAGCGCTAATTAAATTTAATTTCTGTCTGAGATGTGTGTGTGTGTGTGTGTAGGGTTTCTTTAATTGCTCAATAGAATTAAACGAGTCCCCGGCAGCGTACGCGAGCTCCTCGATCTCGATATTTATGATTATTGTTCATTGAAAATTAAATTTCATGTTCCCGCGAAAGGAGGAGGTTAATTAGTGCTGAGAAGGGAAACTTTAAGCTGCTGATGATTCAGCAGGAAACTTTGTTCGATAGTCTGACGCCAGCAATATGAGCCATTTCAGCTTAACTAATTCTAAGACCTCATGTTACGCAGAGTTGCTGCAACATTAAAGACTTACATCGACCCCCAGGAACCGATTAGTATCCTTAAAACGCTTATAATTAGAGACATTAATTAAAGTTTCATATTTAATGTGGAACTGGCGCTGTTTAGTTCACATGCGCAGTTAATTAGCTACAATACTGTTATTACACGGGAGGATCGCGTTAACAGGAAATCTTCTTCTCGGGTAATTACCAGTCGTTTTTAAGTAACTAATTCTGAATAATAAATGGCCGACTCAAAACTATTTATCGCTGTTGCAAATAAACAAGCTACGATATCGTTTATAAAATTAACTCTCAGACTCCTGCGAGTTCTAGGCCTGTGCCGGAGTCAGTCCTAACCCACCCAGATATTTCTCTATAGTTTTCTTTCGATGTAAGACGATGGTTGGGGACCGGCTTTCGTTGTATTTCGAACGAAGAAGAAGAAGAGAGGATTGCGATTTTCTTATTTCGAAATAAAAAGCGTCGGGTCACGAATGACTCCGGCATAGCGTACGGAGGGTTAAAGTATTATTAAGTGTTTTATTATTTTGTTCAGCGCTGTGTAATGATTAGAAAGCTAGAAAAATGGCGTGAATCGACACGTGCATCGTGCGTTGCGAGAACGATCGTTCCCTTATGCAATGATACGAATAAATTGATCGAGTTTCTATTCATTCGATGCGTTCCCATCTTTCTCGATATATTGATAGAATGCTATGTTGCAATTTTTCCATTCGGTTTGGACCGACTCTAGTGATGCGCGTAACTTTTAAACGAATCGATTACGGGGATCCGTGCCAACTGATTTCCAAAATAACGCTTTGTTCGACAGACTCTGCGATGCGGCCGACTTCTCTTCGTGCCGATTTTTTTTCGCTCTCTCTCTCTCTCTCTCTCTCTCTCTCTCTCTCTCTCTCTTTCCGTCTTCTCGCGACCGCGATACGCTATCTCTCTTGCAATGAAACCTCGTTCCCTTTTGAAATTCCTGGTTATGCATGCGCGGCCGCCGAGTTTCTTTGATCCTCGTTTCAGCGGGCATTACTACTTGCACATATCGTTGCATCTAAAATTAACGATATACACGCGTTTCTTTACGTTTCGCAGCCGGTAGGAATATTAACGTGAATGCATTCCGTAGAACACGTCATTGCCTTAAACTATTCCCGGATGTTGCGTGGTTTCGTTCCGTTCCTGGGCTTCTCTCGGTTTCCTTTGGGTATACTTCAAGTCGTCGCGCTTCCATTAAACTGATGGCAGCAACGAGCGAAACTGGCTTTGTACGAATCCCTCCCCCTCCCTCCCCCCTCCCTCCCCCTACTCGATACGAACATTCGGAACTATCTGAAATTCTGGAAATATTGCACGTCATTGATAAATATCGCGCCGGGATCACTCCTCCGCTTCATATCGGCCCGCGTGCCGACACAAACAGAGGAAAGTATTCGAATAATTGTGCACTCGTAGTGAAAGTGAATGCGAATTACTCGCGACTCTATATGCAATTAAATATGCCGAAAATTTATGCGCGCCGTAGATGGAATATTTTACGCGCGGGCAAATTTTATTTTTCATCTCGCTTCGTGATATTATTCTTGCACACTTTTAGCAAGAGGAGACGGAACTAATAATTCTTTACTAACGACGCTTAACCCCTGACAATGTATTTCGATTCTATATTTGTTATTGCGGTATCTCTTTCATTCCATAATGCTTTTCTCTGGGAGAATAAATCTATGAAGCGTTAACCTCTTCAGGCATGAATTTTTCAAAGTGGAAACCAAATTATTTAACGTTTTGTTTCATTAAACTCAATGCTTCCATATGAAGTATTTTTTGTTTTCATTGTTCTATGATTCTCTCATTCTACAGATTTTAATGTCTATTTTAATTAGAGTAATTTTAATTTAAGAAACACTAAACCGACCGAAACAAGCTAAAGGATAAACAAAAATTCTAATCTCCTAGCTCGATAAAAGCTAGCGTGCGTAATGCGAAGCAAGGTTCTCATAAGATCAATAATATTAACGAAACTAATTTGCCACCGAATTATTAAAAATGATTAAATGCAGTAGTTTTAGAAGTGACGAGCTTGGCGTTTAGTTAATACATACGCCGCCAGATGGCGATTTCATTCAGCTTGCTTGATTTCGAGCGGTTTTGCGGTTCGGTATAATTGAACTGATGCTTAGTGAATTAACCGCTGACTGTAGAATGCAATTTTTAACTTAACTATTGTGGAATTTTAATTTAAATGTGTCGATTGCAATGCTTTCTTTATGGACAGATCAAATAATTCAAAAGGGTATCAAGGTTATGACAAGTACAGCGTTTATTCGATATTTGTCCACAATACAATACAGCGAAGCTTCTTGGCCTTTCACGGGGTGTACCCCGCGGTAGTGGGAATAGTTCTGGGACTTTTATCGGCTAGATATTTGGGACAAGTATCGAGCAAACACTGTATTGCTGAAAATTCAGAGTAAAAAGAAAAATTTGTTGTCAATATATTATAAAATAACTGTGCCTGCATCATGTAATGTTGACTGTACAAAATTACTAGTCTGTTCTAGTCACTCTATTTATTATGAAAACAAACAATACAATTTATTTAATACAACAACTGAGAGGTTAAGATTTATGCTATTAATTACTACTTCAAACCTCTTGCATTTCTTAGGTCGTAGATACGCTGAATCTGGTAACGCAAGAATTAATTTTTCATTTTTTAACAAAAAATTTACGTCACCCACACATGATCAGCAGTCAACATGTTAATTGTAACTAAAAAGAATCCTACCAATTATTTGTAAAAAGAGATATTGAAATTGCTATAATTTGTCGAAGCATGTATAAATAAATCACGAACACTCGAAGTTCCCTTTCTATCCCCCATACTCTTACATTTCTCCGATTATGGGCAGCGAAGCTGGGGTACGGAGCCGTGGAATCGTTTGAAGAAGCATTGAAATTGCTATAATTTGTCGAAGCATGTATAAATAAATCACGGACACTCGAAATTCGCTTTCTATCCCCGAAACACTTACATTTCTCCGATTACGGGCAGCGAAGCTGGGCCACAGAGCCGTAGAATATGTATGAACGTTAACGTTCTTCAAACGTAACCGTCATTCATTCCGGGGCCGGGAGAATTAGTGTTGATATTACGTACCGCGCAGATGTTCTCGATCTGCAAATTCTATCAGCCGCGGCAGGAAATCTACACGTAAAATCCATCTGTTCTCAGGGGTGATAACAATTCACGCGGAACATCCGGCGGGGGGGGGGGGGGGGGGAGGGGGGAATAGTACGTGGCCGTTACACACGCGCATTATGCATCGGAATTGCATCAGGAGCCTAGGTAACGCGAAACGACGGGACAGGTACTTCCATTTTCGGGATTATTGGCAAAGAATAACGTTGATTTATTTTCGACAGTAGCGTTGTTCCCCCCTGAACGGCTTCTGTTTTATCCCCGGTTGCCTTTACCCGTTTCTTTCTTTCTTTCTTTCTTTCTCTCATTCTCGGCCGCGCGCCCGTTGAATTCCTAAAATATGGCGAGGAAACGCGCGGGGGACGCGAAACTGGGCCAAATCGATACCGGCCAGATAGACGTACGGCAAAACTTCGAACTTAAAGCATGCATGCCGGCTCGAATCAATTTTCGGACCGGCCTCTACACCCCCCCCCCCCCCCCGAAAACCCATAATGGCTACTGGGAGATTCAAGTCGGGCTGGAATTGCTCGAACCGAACTCGGTCGGACGGCAGGGAGAAACTCCGCGATTCCTGATCGCAGTACTTCCCGCCAGATGAACGGGGCCTCGATGGCCGGGTTTGAATTGCTTCCACCGCGGCAGAGATATAGATAGTGTTATTACAGTTCGCCCCGCGATCATTATCGTTAATGACACATACTCGGCCGTTGCCTTTGGAGACGGGCACTTTAACTGACGATTCGGTCATGGGATACACTGGCGACCGAAAGTATTGGCACTGTGAAGCAGGATATTAAACGGTGGCCAAATTTTTAGTAGCTCGAACAGCTAAAATATTAATGATATCCTTCGGATTCTAACAAAGTATTATTTTTGTCATCAAAATAATGGGGAAGTTGTCAAAATGTTAGATGAAATGGGGAAATTGAAAATTGTTAATTGCGAATAGTCGATATTTATATTGCATATGAAAACAAACGAATAAAAACATAATTATCATTCGTTAGACCAGGCTTTTATCCATTTACCAATTTTCTGTCAAAAAGAGACATACCGTTTAGGCTCCACCTTTCTCCGTGATTTTCCAACGATTACGTGCTTGCATTAGAAAAGTAGGTGAACCCAAAGATTTTTCCTTGATAAAGCTCGGGAAATTAGGAGAGAGGGGGTAGACTTTTACCGGAAGATGTTGAGAAAATTGGAGGGCTTCCCTACCATGCGAAACAAGTGGAGCCGTAACTCCAGTATATTTAAAAAACCAGTGAACCGTCGCGCTCGAACAACTAACGCTTCTCATTATGTCGATGGATGATAGCTTCCGCGTACGATGCCCGCGATTGTTCCCTCAGTCAGACTGGGAGCGAAACGCGATGTAGACGCAGTCACACTGAACGACGCTTGCACATGTTCGAGTCATGGAAATGCGTGTAATTCATCGTTCGGATGTAAACCACAAAAAAAAACTCGTCCGTGCAACGGAAACACCAGAAAAAAAATAACACACCCAGTCCCCCCCCACCCACAATCTAAAGATCGCCATTACCATAAAGCTCGTCTGTCATGGACTCTGTGCTTTATTGCACGCAGCTGAGCGCACTGCAATCTGAAAATTGAGTGAAATATTACGCGGCTCGTATTTCTACACAAGGCTGATCAAAGAATACGTCACCCATTCCCTCCCCCTCCAATCTCGTAAATCATGTTTCGTCATAAAGTTTGGGAACACTGCGATTCACTGTACGAATTTATTGTCTTTTTCTTCGGATGTACGCGCCTCGTATAACATCGTCCGCTAATGGTTTTTATTTAACCCTCTTCCGTGCCTCGTGACAATTTGATAACGTTTACACTGATTTTCATGTGAGTAGTATGATCTGCGTATCGTTTTGTTAAAACCGCATTGACACTCTCATCCGAAATACGACGAAAGCCGGTCCCCAGGCATCGTCTTATATCGAAACAAAACTGTATTATTAGTGAAATATCGGTGTGGGTCAGAAATAACTCCGGCATAGGCTTAGAACTCTTTATGGCTCACGGTGGAGAGTTTGTTAAAGATTTATTTAGTAGCAATTTTGGTAATGCGATAAACTAAGAATGATTTTCATTCGGTTTCCAATTTTTCTTCGAAAACGAAAACAGTAATGCTCAGAATATTTTGAAATTTCTATGAAATATCGAAATTCTATATTTAATTTGGTTACTCGCAACGAATTTGAACAACTTCAATGCAGTTGCCAACAGCCCAATTGGGCGTAGTTTAAATCTCGAAAAAAGAATGTCTATTCACCCCACCTGCGCTGTGATTTTTCGAAGCCTTTTTGCGGCGCAAACTCGAGCATTCTCCGAGAAGATGTCTTACGGATAATGCCGAGCGTATTCCGTTGACCCACATCGTTCGAATTCTAATCAGGCCTCATTCCGTATGAGTAATCTGCTACCCTATAATTCTTCGCGTTGAAAAGCTTCCGAACAGCGGTATATCGATTTTAATTTGAGGGTGGTTCCATTTCGGGGATGATGGAATAATGTCCTTCGGAGGAAAACATTCGAGCGAACTCCATAGAAATTTCATAATATTTCGTGGCGCTCGTATTCCGCTGAGCTCACGCGGCACTCATTTATATACCGGTTTCACCTGCCCTATTAAATTTTAAACGGCTGCCAAAAATTGTTTTTGATACGTCGAGTGGAAGGGGGGAATATGGAATATCTATTCTCAGAAATAACATCGTACACAACCCGTAATTGTTTGTGTTCTTTGCGTGTTGTTGTGTGCGTTTGCATCGTTGTTTTTAGTTCGTGAAACAACGGCGATGGTTCGAATTGATGCACCGTGCACGAGACTGTAAATGAGAACATTATTTTGCAGCATAATATTGTTCAGCTTAGTAACGAGTACAATTGAGTGTAATGCTATTCCAACGCAATAATGTAATGCGAGTGAGTAACGGTTTAATTGGATTGTCCAGTTTGTTCGGGGACACAAAGCTACATGTATTGTCATTGTTTTCGACGAATTTCATGTGAACATAATATTTGCCGGTATTTTTTCGTTGCTTATTCGTTGTAATATATCGAATGTTGCCACATATTATTCATTTAACAAGAAAGTGTATACCATAAATATATAAAGATGCCAGAAGGTTGGCACACAAATGATTAAATACTTCATCAAGCTTAATTAAATATTCAAATATTATAATTAAATAGAAGCAATATATCTTCCTTGAAATTTGCGAGAAAATCACCTCGAGCAAACTTAATATATAAAATTTAATTAATTAATAGGTAATTTTTAATTAATTTATTTCAATTAATTTAATTATTTTAATTAATTTATTAATAGGTAATTGTCGAGCCACTGTAATTTTTAAAACGAAGAAAACCGTGTCTTTAGTCTAGAGGGAATATTTAAGTCTGCACAGTATACCGTTCATAATCGCAGCTTCCAGAAACGCAACCGGCGTTTCAGCGTAATAGATACCGCTAGTTATTTCACTGTTAACCGATTTTTAGAATAATAATAAAATATCTCTGATCTGCTGACAAAGAGCGTACACAATGAGAATGTAATATTGAAGTTGATAAATGTAATAATAGGTATGCAATTCTGTTCTATGCATGTCCTCTAAAAAACGAAACTTAATAAAAATATAAAATAATCAAACGAAGGGCTGTAAAGTTAACATGTATCATAAGGATTACTCTCTTACACTTCTTGATTGTAAAATTTGGTTTATCTGTAGAGTTTCAAAAATTCCAAACTAATCGCCAGTAGTTAATGTGTTAATTTACAGAAAGAATAGTAGGTTCAATCATGACGGCCTCCTTACCTGTCAAAAAACGCCGAAAATCGCAAATATTTACACACACATAACTTTTGAACTAGTGATCTCCTACGATTAAAACTTGGATGTTCGGCACTTTCTCGCCAAAATCTACAGGATTTCGTTTAAAAAAGTTAAAAATTTCTGGTTTCCTGAGGTAAAGTTTAATCACTTTTGTTTATCGGTTTTAATATAGGTTTTACCTTTGCAATTGACATCTCGATACACTTCTATGAAGGTTTCAAATACCAACATGAAAGTTGTTTTTTGATCTTTGTCCATTGCCAATGGCCTGTGCAAGGTGTTGAAAACCGTGATCTGTAGCAGATATGAAAAATGTTCGGGTGCGAATGAGAATCGGTGTGCTGACGGAACGCTAAAACTTTTTGCCGTAGGATGTACCTCCGGCTTTTCATCGGCCCCAGTCCAGGCTGGGATACGAGGAGCGTCCCCAATCTCGTGTGGGATATACCTCGGATTCCAGGTGTGCCAGTGGACTTGGGTACGACGACACTGGCGGAGGCTACCTTGACCAGAGTGATCCGAGGATGTATTGTACCAGCGGTTATTGCATGGGGGATACCATGATGGCTACCAGCAGAGGTGTCTGCGGCGAGGAGGTCGAGCTAGACATGCGGAGGCACATCCAGGCATGTGCCTGCACCTGCAACCACATGGGCTACGGGAATTACATGGACTATCAGGTAAATTGGCTTTCTAATTGATCCACCAGCCTTTTTCACCGTCTCGCTTCGGCATGTCCCACGCCGAAGAGAACTCTCGGTAATAACATTGACACGCTGTCAGAGATCCAACGTGTATTGAAATATTTTGCTGGTCGAGTTGCACGGGCTGCACCGCGTCGGGGATTATTTCTAACGAAATGATGGCGTCACGGAGTTGAATGAAATTAACGTTCGCGCCCTTGTTTTGGCGGGATTATCGGGTGACAAGAATTAAATTGTTTCGCCGACGCGTTCGAATTAAATAACGGAGAGGCACTGGAAATCCGAGGCTGGCGAGAGCGAGGTAATGATACCTACAGTACGGCTTCCCTTAGGCGAGCTACCGACTTCATCCGTCCACTGATCGAATTGATCTTTCGTTGTGTCCACAGAGCTTCAGTTTTAGTTAAGTGACTCGCGTTTATATTCGGACTCGCTTCAAAACGCAATAACTTTTTTAAAATCTAAACAACTAATTGGTTACTTTAGTCGCATCGTCCAGTTTCTGTGAAACCTTCGTTTGAAACAAATGTTTTCTGAAAGACTTTCTGACAATGAAGAAGGGTTTGAGTTAACTACTATGCAAGCGAACTTCGTTTCAAGACGCTCCACTGTAGAACATTTCATTAACGAGGCACTCTTAATTATAGTACTGGTTATCATTGTTTGTATTCAACTAGCTCTTGAGCAACATTTATATTTCAAACTGTTTCTCAGGTACTATTCGCAGTTTTGTTTTATCTTTCTATACAGGGTGTTTCACCCAACTCGAGCATCTAAAATATCTCGCTTGTTTTTTATGATAGAAGAAAATTTCACAGGAAAACATTAGTTGGTTCAGAGGGGCCAATATTATGATAGGCAAAAAAATTTGTTCAAGGTTATATTTTTTGAGATTTCAGTCATCGAAGTTTTTTAAATGGAATGATATGTGCCCTAATTTTATGAATTTTTCATACTAATAAAGTCACGTGAAGGTCATAATATTACAAGTCGTTGGATTCGTCTTGACCTCGGCTATTATATAGCGATAATAAACATATAACATTCCATTTAAAAAAACTTCGATGACCTTGAAATCTCAAAAAATACAACCTTGAACAAATTTTTTTGCCTATCATAATATATGCCCCTGTGAATGTTAATATCACATTATTTAAGCATTGAAAGACGGGGCCTGTGGGGCCATTTTGACTCACAGTTAAGAAAACGTTGCATTACAATTTTTCTAATAGCCAGTTCAGATCATTGTTTATTGGGTTTGAACGGAAGTTTGTAGCGTTTTTAAATTAAAATACAAAGATAATATTAGGATACTTATTCGTTGGTTTATTCAAAATAAATTACCTAAAAGATGGCAAAAAGTGAGAGAACAGAATTGAGAGTACGTTGTTGAATAAATCTACGAATAATAATTTTATCTTTGAATTTGAATTTAAACCCAATATATTATGTCCAATAAGAAAATCATATATTTTAGAAAAGTTTATTATATGAAATTCTAGATTATAACCATGTATATTAAAAAAGTATTTCTGTACTTCAACAGTGGAACATTTGTTTCACTTTAATTACAACTGTATTAATTAGAAATAGAGAAACGTGTATTATGTTTTCTGACATTTTTACAAATTTATCAAAAGCCTTTACACTGCCAATAGGGATTTTACTCTCAACGCCGGGAAAGTAGAATTCCCCTCGGAGTTAATTCCATGTTTATGGAATTTCTTATTCTGTTTCAACTTCTAAAGGCGGTCCGACAAAGACGATGGAAAACTTCGTGTATTCCGTGGACGGTGTAAATGTAATTTTACAGGAAATGTTTCACTGATGGAACAAGAAGTTTAATATGCATAAGTTCAACAGGACGAAATGCGTTCTAACAAGCTGCGCTTATTAAAACATGATCCGCCTGTATATTCGGAGATTGAAACTTTTACAATATCGGAAGGTTTCTTGATGTCCGACAGTTTATGGCGCGTGGTTTTATGTCGTGGACCGGCCGCTTTCTGATTTGTTTTCGCTATGGGGAGGGAGGGGGGGGGGGGGTAGTGAAGAGAATGTAAACGTTTTCATGATTTTCGCGAGAATGCCGTCACTGCGTTATGAGGAAAGGTGGACGGCGTTCGTTCGTTAGGGTCTCTAGTTCGCCAGACACCGTTCAAGTGTCAAAGTTTCAAACGTGTCCGAACTTCGCCGAACGAAGTTCTTTTAAGTCCTTCGGTCTGAAACTGAATTCCGAAGCGATTTCGAACAGTTCGAAGACGCGTGCGAACGCCTACCACCGACGTTTCTGAATGTTTCAGAGGGACAGCGTGCCAAATCGACTTATACTAGTGAGTTACTTTCTGTCACGTGACGCAACCTGCCGTTAACCCTAGAAATTCTAGGAGCACACTCGCTAGTTTACTATTACACAGAACATCCAGAAATATTCTTTGCAATTATTAATAGACTGAATCACGATTTTGAATGATTGAAAAAGCAATTAAACTCAATGCAAAAAGACCGATCAAAGGACAAGGGATCGTTAACACTAGGTTTACAAAAAAATAATTGAAAACGAGAAGGTTTTATTATTGCATTAGTATTGTGTCTCATTGATCTATCTATGCCTGTATTATGTTATTTTGAATACGACGATTTATTTTACTGCGGCAAAATGGCTGTGGTTTTACGAATAACGTAATTGGTGCGTTGCAGTATTTGTGAAGATAGTATTGTGATTGTGCAGCGTACCTTCAGTAGCTATGAGTCTTGGAGACTCTGGAGACTTGAAAGTCTCGAGACTATTTCGAGGCAGACTCGATTCTCTAGAGTCTTGAAACGACCGCCAGTCTTGAGACCTTATGTCTCAGGGACTCATCATTAGCCGTTACATCGAAATAAAATAGGACCATGAATTTTGAAGGAAAGGGTGCATTATTAAACTTCGAATCTTTATTCTAACTTCCGAATTCGATGAAAACCAAATTAAGACTGGCATTAAAAATTATTGTTAATATACACATTTTCATCTATTTTACAATTTACGGTTACTCTTACCTTGATACAATCAAAATGATTGAATAATCGGAAAATGTGATTATCCAATTTGTAGAAATGTTTAGATACACGTAATAGCCATGTTGATATAAGTAAAGATGACAATTAAACCACGTTAATTTTAATTACGAAAAAACACGTTTATTTGAGCAGAAACCTCGTTCTAGAGAGCGATGTGAATTCGCAGCGCAATCTTAATCATTGCATAATAAAGTTTCTTTCGAGTTTTTAATATCTGTTGGTAAACGAATATTTCCTTCCCCGAGATAAAGATTGTAGGAAGTGGGACTGTATTTTCTTCTGCTGGGAAAACATGTTTTTGTCGTTGATGGCATCGGCAATTCTGTTTGCTGCTCCAGATGGGAAAAATTCATTTCGTATTGAACCGACTGTCCCGACCACGTATTAATTTTTCTGATGAAAATAGTAATTGAACGCTTATTTCAATGATTCACTGTTATACAAGAAAAAATTAGAAAATTATGGATTCGTAGAAACACGAACGTTTCCCTGAATAATGCTTTCAATAATAAAATCTGTACCACGTGGTAGCTCTAATAGAAAGCTAAATTATATTATGGGTTATATATGCTCTGTAGTATTTGCTGAATACTATATTGTACAGCATTTATAAGTACAATTTTAGAATGTGTAGTAGTATAAAATATTACCTTAAAAAATGTTAAATTATGAGTACTAGGAATGGCATTTTCCGAATAGTATTATACAGCATTTCACAAATCCTATTTTAAGACTTCTCGGTACAATTCCTCCACGCACGTCATCGTCAAAAAGGCGGTTCCACAGGAGCAGATTTATTCTAGAATTTCGATTTAAATTCGCAATTTACAATAACGCCGGAGTGCGCTCGTGTGCAGAGCCGGGCTGCCGCGAGATCTTCAGCGAGTTCCACGTCAATAGCATAGCCGGTGCAGCCGCATTCTGCAATCATATTATTCTACGTCGTACGCACGGAATAAACAGTGTCACAAAATGTCGAGCCGTATTCCAATGGGATTGTCGCGTTACGCGTCACCTTAAATTAAATCAATCCGCGTGTGTGCGTCGCCATTGCGGCGCCGCTATGAAAATAAATAAGTAATGCAGAGGGACGCAGACGCTCGTCAAATTATTACAGTTTGTGCTCCATTTCGCGGCGGCGGCGGCGCACACTGGGGCAAACTCCATAGTTATTTGGGAGCACGAAAGTCTGACTGCTAATAAATTTCATCATTCATCGTTCATTTTATTCAAAGAATATTCTTCATGATGTATCAGGCGAGAAACCGAAGACGCGTTTTTCATCGAATATGGTACACCCTTAACCCCTTAACTTGTACGCTCGAGTTAATTCGAGCGGCGTTGTATTTTATGCTGCTATAATTTTTCACACTCGAATATAATCGAGAATTGAAAATAACAATGTGAAAGCAAAGAAAAAAAAAATCGTTTTATTGATATTTATCATTTACATGGGATTGTATAACACTTATTTATTCACGAATAAAATATAGCCTTTTTCCATGGAACAAAAGCGCAGTATATCAAAAATTGATTTTTTTGGCCGGTTTTTAAAAAAAAACTGTGCGTTAAGGGGTTAAAGGTCTGTGGAACCTTTGAAACGTTCTCTTTACAACGACACCTTAAAAATTGATGTACGGTTTTCGTTCCAGTCGAAAAAAAATAGACGATCAGCAAAAATCTTAAAGATTTGTCGTTTTCTCGTCAAATCATTACAGTCCGTGCTCCAATTCGCGGCGGCGCGGCGGCGAGGCCAGCGGAGTCGATCCTGTTCGTTTTCTGCGTTCAGAGACCGCTATCGCGGGTAATTCATTGCAGTTTGAAAAATTCACAAAGAATTTCCCATCCGCCCACGGTCTTCTGCCCCGGCTTCCCGACTCCTGCCGCCGCCGACGACGACGTCTTGTCTTTTATATTGGTCTGAAGCGTCCCTGAAATTCTTCTGTGAAGTTGAGTAACACCGAGGGGGCGCGACAGAATGGAAGGACCGAAAGAAAAAGATAGGCAAGGATAAAGAAAGGATGATGAGGCCGCACTCAGTTGCTGTCCCGAAAGAAAGGACCCCCACGGCGTTGTACTTTAAGTCTTTACGATTACGTACTTGCGATAACGTGCAAGCCTCTACGGAACTTTCACAAAAGGGTTCTCCTTTTATAGACGACTATCGTTCGTTTGCTATGCCTGCCCTTCCCCCGACAGTTCCCTTTTTGAGGGCAACGGAGACTTTAAGGTCGTTGTCATGTCACGGGAACATTACGACGGTTTAAGGAAAGATCAATTTTTTGCCGTGCGCCGATTTCATTATGCTCCGGTCAAGAATATTTTCTGAAATGTTCGACAGTTTTTTAATAAAAGTGGAGCTTAATATAGCAGAGCTGTAGCCTATATTTGAAATAATGGGGAACCAATCAACCACTCTGCAGTCATGAAAATTAGACAAAATTAAAACCATATTTTTTCAATAGTATACAAACTGATGAGTTAAGATTTATTATATTAATTACTATCTATTTATTTATTTCAAACCTATTGCATTTCGCAGGTCGTAAGTAAATGTGGTATATTCAAACTAGTAACGCGAGAATTAATGTTTTGTTTTCAATAAAAAGTTAACGTGTTAACGTGTTCACTGTCGAACAATCACCTCCGGAAAATTCGTATTAATTTTTGCTTATATGCCTGCATCAAAAATTTCTGATAGAAACTCAAAAACAACACTGATAAATAATAGTATTCCCTACATAAACGACAGTATTCTCTATTTTGCTATGATAGCTTACTACGTCCTCTTTCGTTTGGAAGCCTGAATGCAAAAGACTGTAAATATATTTCCCGTTCATGGCGGGTAAATCGTGGGAAATATATAAGCTTGTAAGGCAAAATAGGTGGTTCCTCGTTTAAGCATGTGACGAACCTCACAACATTGTTTCTTTACGATTATGCATGAACCTTTCGAGGATACCTTTTCTTTATGAGACGTACTAGAGCACACCCTTTACACACAGCTGAACGTCGAGCAAAGGGATGCATCAGCGTGATCCGACAAACAAAAATTCAGAGGACTAAGAATTTTATAAAAAGTGGAACAAGAATTAGGTATATTGTCAAATTGATATCAAATTGACAAGACCTAGTTTCGGTGTCGAAAATAGAAAATTTTCGAATTTTAATTCGGAAGCAAAATATTACATTCTATTTTTTCGATTATTTTTGCATATCAAATTATGATTTCTTTTGAATTATATTAATCGTCATTGAACTAAATTAGAATTAAATTTCTGGTAAAACATTCTGTAGATGATATCATTTATACCGTAAATCTAGTTTGCACAAATTAATTAGCATTTTTATTCGATTATGTAAGTACCTATACAGGGTGTTCGACTACAGGTGGGAGCAAATGGAAGGGGTGGTTCTCCATGAGAATGTGAGACGAAAATGAGGAGTAAAAAAATCGTGATTTCATCTTCATTTTTGACTTATTAACAATTAAAAATCCGCCTAAAATGCGGCAACCCGGCCAACAGAGGTGTACGTTGCGTACGTTGAGAGGCTCGCCACAGTCACGTATTAAGTGACTGATACATACTCCGCGTGCCTCGCAAGAAATCACCTGACAAGAATTCGGCGTGTAAATCGTCCGATTGGGTCTTTCCACACGTATTTTCGGTTCTAGCCGAATTATTGGCTAAAGTGTGTGACGTCAAAGCCTAACCACTGGGTGGAGCGAAGACCCCCTTTTATACGTGACTGTCGCGCGCCTTCATGATGTAAGCAACGTATACCTCTGTTGGTCGGGTTGCCGCACATTAGGCGGATTTTTAATTGATATTAACTAAAAAATGAAGGCGAAATCGCAATTTTTTAAATTGTCTTGGAGAATCACCCCTTAAATTTCCTCCCACCTATAGTCGAACAACCTGTGAATATATTAAAAATACATACCTATTAAATTTTCAACTAACTGACATGAGAATTTGTTTCATAAATACAATTGTAGGTACACCTTAGGTACTGAATATCAACTGCAAAAATTCCCACAAAATCAAAATCTTTAATTAATCAATAATAATTAAATGAATGAAATCAAAACTGAAAAGCTAAAATTGATCATAGTGATCATTTCTATTTTAAAGTCATATCGTTAGTTCTTACGTAGATATCTAATTTTATGTTTAAATAAAGTTTATTTCAACGTCATCAATGTGCTTGCCGCGTATGCTTTTACACGAGTGGAGGAATAAATAAATATATGGACGATCGATACAAATCGGGCATTCCGTGTGCAACAACCTAATACAACATGTCGAAAGTCTAGTTACATAAACACCTCAAACCAATTGAAAAGTTCCCAGCCTGGCAGCAACACCCAATCAAATTAAACAAAGACTTGAAGCAAAAATTCGCGGAACGTCATAACAACACCAGTCGTGTTACTGTGTCCCACGCCATAAATCCCGCTGCAACTGCGTAAAGTCGCGCAGCGAACGCGGATAACGATCATCCAGCAAGAGAGCAAGCCATAAAAATAAAAGCACGAGAACCGTGGCTTGGTGTGCATCATGCACGGCAATCAATTGGAGCAAATTGTCATAGCTGCAGCTCCGCTAAAGACAAGTTGCCGCGGGGACGGGGTTGAAAAGCACGAATGGTCCAGAGAGAGAGAGAGAGAGAGAGAGAGAGGGAGAGGGAGAGAGATAAAAATAGAAAAAAAAACCGAAAGAGAGAGAGAGAGAGAGAAAATCTCGAAGAAGCGGCTTGGCTAGAATGGTCTCGTAAAACGAATTCTTTTGAGCAAACCGCCGCGGTCCTCTGGCCCGAACTTTGCTGTCGTGCTCTCATTTGACCGGGGCGAGCTGTGCGGTTTGGTGGGGATCCAGCTTCTCTCTCTCTCTCTCTCTCTCTCTTTCTCAATAGTCACGAAAGCGAGAGAGAAAGAGTACGAGGATGAGGATTCAGAGTAGAGTAGCAGCAGCAAGCGCGGGCAACAGAGGAAGAGGCGGATAGAGGAAAGAAAAATTCATTTTGAAATGGTGCTGTCCACGGAGATGCTACACGTCGAACTCCAGTGCCCTGGTTCGGGGGAGCACCGTGAATTCTGGCTGGCTGCCAGCCAGTTGCAAAAGGACCGGAAGAGATCCAGCACGCCGGCAGTGCCGGAACAAAAAAAAAAAAAAAGTGGTACGCGCCTATCTATCATCGTAATACCTGTCAGGTGCGGGTCTGTGTGTGCGCGCAACCGGCCGCGCAACGAGCTGCGTGGTATTTGTACAAGTGGGTCGGAGGAACGGGTATAGCAAGGCTGCAGGATGGTTGCGTGCGAGCGAAACTTTTCGGAAACCATTTCGGCCAGGTGGAGAACCCATTTTCGGACGGTGGCCGCCGCCGCGCCGCTGCGAGAAACTGCGAGAGACGAAAACAGAAACGGAGACAAAGCACAGAGTCACCGGGAGAGCAAGAGAGAGAGAGAGAGAGAGAGAGAGAGAGAGAGAGAGAGAGAGGGAGAGAGGGAAAGAGAGAGAGAGAAAGATATCACGATGGGGGATGAATCGAGATAAATAGAGGGGTTGATACGGTCAGAGGGAGGACCTGGCCGGCCACAGAGGCAAACGCGTCGGCCAGAGAGGGACAATGATAGGGATTCGGTGAGAGGATAGAGAGAGGGGGCCGGCTGCATGCAGGAAAGTGAGCCGAGCTGCAAGAGAGAAAGAGAAACGGTGTAGCTACGGGACGAAGGGGATAGGACGATGTTACTACTGCACTGCAGCAAGTAAACTTCGGTAATATACATATGTATATCGTGCCGTGTGTGTACATTGGTCGCCGTGCGAGCAGAACGCACAGGGGATGACCAGGTCCTCTCTGATGGAACTCGCTCTCGCTAGTTCTGATTTACATTCTGTTTTATCAGGCTACAGGTACAGGTACGCTTGCTGCTCTACCTGCGAACCGGCTTTTTTCCGTTCGTTTTACTTTCTTTAGTTTCTTCCTGTCTTTTTTTCTCTAACCCCCCCCCCCCATTCCTCTCCCTGGTTCGTTCGTGTAACGCTCCGCCTATCGATTTTTCTCACCTCGGGCGAGCTGCAATTGTGACGCGAGCTTTGAAGGGATGTTTAACGACCTGTCGGGTATTTCTCGCGATTCGGTCGGTTGTTTGAATATTCTTCGCCCGCGGCGAGGGTGGTTCTTAGCTGGTCGCTGGAGGCTGATTGATAATGGGTACCTGTGACTGTGGGGGTGCGCGCGTGCGATTTTCGGGTGCGCGAAATTTCGTTCGAACGGCGAATGGGAATGAGGGAGATCGGCGCGTACTTGTTCGGCATGCACATGCCGATCGAGCACTGTGCGATTGCAGCTGCAATTTTTATTTCTGATTTGACGTGCGGCGTGATTGGTGTTGCGGGGCTGCAATGATTTTTCGAAAGTTGCATTTGATGTAATTATTGTTGCAATGTCGATAACGATATTACGTAGATTGCGGAGTTGAAGCATTTATAGCAAAAATGGGTAGGCGAAACACAAAATAGTTAACTGTTATATGGTATTTTCAATTCATTCGAATTATTATTATTCTTCTTCTGGCAATGAAGGCAGACAATTTTTATGTTGCATGAAAATCTTCAGTTTATTTCTAAAAAATAGTATCGAGTATACAGATGTATTTATTCAAATGAATTTTACTTTTCAGTGTTCGTTAATTTGGATTTGAATGTCGAAAAGTTGACGTAGGTAATCAAATGAGTTCATAAATTATGAAAAGAATTCGAGAAATGCACCAATTACAATTCGTTAAATATTTGAAATTAGTCCAATACATTTTACGGTACTTTAATTAAATATGTCATTGCATGAAGTAGCAACGATCCACCTGAATGCGTATTAATAGGCTGGTGAGTATCTATACTGTTAAATTAATTAATGTACGCCAAATTAATTAATTAGTCTACGTCGGTTCGTTATGTGAACGTGACACATTTGTACAAATAGCGAAAGTTGTGATACAGCAGTAGGAGACAGAAAAACAAAGATGTAATAAAATCAAATGCGTTTGATCTATCATAGAGTAAACTACTGTGTCCGTTGGAAGCTCAATCAAATGCGATATTACTGTTGAATAAATACTCTATAGTGTACCCATGTATTGCGCAAGCTCAAACCGAATTCTAATTTACATTCAGCAAATTCAAAGCAAACCCAACCTATATGGTATGGCGATTCCCATTATATCTAAAATTAAAGTTTGTTTGATTTCGTCACTTTCCAATTGGAAAATTTTAATTTTAAACACTTTCGAGAATAGAATTAAGTTGGGGATGTTTTATTTACCTCTACCACTTAAAATTGATTTTACTTATTTTCAATGAAAAACTTCATAAGAAATAGTTATTTGCTTCGAAAGAACTCAAATTGTAATTAGTAATATAACGTTATAATTTTGGACAGAGAAAAATTAAAAATTGTATACAGGGGACGTTTCATTTATCTTTACCACTTAAAATTCAGTTTCGTTGTTTTCAATGGACAATTTCGTAAAACATTTCCTTCGACAGAGTGCACATTGTAATTAGTAATGTAACATTGTAATGTTGGACATTGTCGAGGAACGTTCAAACTCGTGTTTGTCACGAATGCATAAAACGCAGTCCAATTATTTGTTTTGGTCATGTACAATATAAATCAGTTCTTTTATCCTTTGAAATGTAATATTAATATGGAAGCAGAGTTCTGCAGAATTACAATTGAATTACTCCAGGAATTATAATTACAAAGTAATTGAATTACATTGTAATTCAATCACATTGTAATTGATAATTCAGATCTTCGTTCAATTAAATTACAATGTAATTCGTAATTGCAGTGGTGTACAATTATAAAATACTTTGCAATTAAACTTCATCGATTACGAATTACGATGTAATTAAAGTAAAATTAAAAATTAAAGAATAATAAAGTAATAGGTAATAAGACGTTGAAAAATCCATGTGAAGATTTCAAACAGAAGGAATTTATTATTTATAAATTTACAATATCTGAACGGAAATACCTTCTGCGTGACAAATTTTTTAAATTTCAAACATAAATATGAAAAGCAGAAAAAGGAAACATGTCTCCACTTTACCTAGGTTACGATCGTACTCTGTTGATCCAGACAGATAAATTCTAAACACTTTCAGTACTCGTTAGGTCTACCGTTAATAGTGAAAATGTTGTCGAGCTGAGAGTGTAATGAGCCACGAGAACAACGAATAGGAAATGTTCGATTAATCTCCACTTGCCTCGGGAACAAAGTTCAACTAATATCCGGTTCACTGAGTTTCGAAGATAACTCGTTCGGGACAGGTTCGGAGGAACGTTCGCGCGTTGTCTTTGTCGCTCGCTGGTAGAATCGTGGCTGTCTGTCTCCCGCTTGTCTCCTTACAGGCGCGGAACTCAACGGAACTCACCTTGATATCGCTCCGAGCTTACTCAAACAGCACTTGACACGGCGCGGCGCGGCCCGGCCCGGCCCGGCCCGGCCCGGCGAGACTAATATATGCAGTTCCGCCGAAACGAGGGTCGAACGACGAAACACGTGTATATCGTCGCTTAAGTTAACATCGGTGCTTAATAAGCCCAAACAAGCCACTGCGCGTGCAAATCGATCTATATGGACGTCGTTACTTGCTTCGGTAAACGCGGCATAGATCGACCGATGAAACACTATTAGCCCGCGCACGCGATAGGCCGAGTCCGACAGAAGTATCGGTTCCACGAGTTCGTCCTAACGAGAATTCAAACCTCCGACACGTTTCTATTTTTTAGAAACGCAGAATATCGGTAGTGTGGTCATAATGAGCCAGATAATATCCGATATCATGGAGCGATAAATATGTAAAGTACCCAAACGCGAGAGCCACGAGCGGCGTGGATGTGTCAAAGCAATCCCGGGTAAAAATTCCATTTTCGCGAGAATGAGGACGCGAATTATTAAAATTGTCTTCTAAAGCCGCCAGATAAGCCTAGGGTAAGCCGTAACAATGTTGGACGTTTTTGTTGTCCGTGTTCGGTCCGGCCGGGGAAGAGGAAAAAAACTCGAATTGTACAGTTCTGTCAACAAACATGGGGTCGGCTCGAAACCAACGCGCGCGTGGAAACAGAGAAAATCCAATATCCGTCGCAAAACGGTGCGACGCTTGAACATTCTGCCGACGCTCTCCCGTGGAACACACTGTCCGAATGGCCATGAATCCGAAATTCTCAGATCCGACCCGGATTTATTGAACTTTTTGACAACGTTGATTGCGAACATTTTTCATTTTACTATACCGTCCCTCCCGGACCCACCGCGCGCGAGCGCACACACACCATTGATGAGAAAAGGTTACAGGACAAATTTCAGCTCGGTCGAAATATCGTTTGACAAGCTTACGTGTTTCATGCGATCCGCGTTTCCGGAATAAATGGAATAATCGATGAATGTCGAACTAACAAAAAACGACCGTATTTTACATTTTATTCGATGTAATTATTACCGTGGATTTCATGGATTTGCAACAGATGCCGACGAATGATGCATCGTGCAATAAAAACCCGAGCGACTTTCAACGGGAGTTTCATTTCACTCGCGACTCGAAAAAATGTGAAATTGTGAATGCAGCTACGTTCGACAACTGGATCTACGAAATTGAGAAGACACCTTTACGAACTATTGGTTGTTAATGTTTAAATTCTAGAAATTAAAATACACATTTACAACAAATGGCGACGTCAAACGGTTGCTTAACCGTTACGCACTCTTCGGACAATTGTTACATTTTTGTATTAAATTCAGTGAAACGGCCTTCAGTGGATATCACTTTTTATTCTTTCTATCTTTTAGTTTACTCACAGATACACATGTGTATACATATTGGGTCATTCCACGCGAAATCCGACACTTTTTGAAGTAATGTTTCGGATTTTGTAAGAAATTTGAATATGTTGTGGTCTTTAGTGACCTGTGAACGAACCTGAAAGTATTTCTCGATATCTTAAGAATTGTTGATTTTACAGACGTGTAGAAAAACATGTCGCGTTTCCTCAATCTTTTTCAAATTTCTAAAAAGGTACTTGCTATGAAAACATTGCATTTGTTTAAAACAATTGCAAAATAAATGATGACAAAAACATTTTTTTCGAATGACAACATTTTTAGCAGTTTTAGCACTCTTATGTTTTCGCTAGAAGCTCCTAAAAACTCATTTTCATCGGTTTACTAGTTCTAGTAATATAATTTAATGGAAAAAAGGGTTACATGTCAGTAAAATCAACAATTTTTAAGATATCGAAAACTCCTTTGAAATTCGTTGGTGGGTCAGTAAAGACTACAACATGTTCAAATTTGAAGAAAATCCGAAACATTACTCGAAAAAGTGTCCGATTCCGCGTGGAATGACCCCATTGCGAATGTTTCTAGGTGAACCAGGGGAAACTCTTCGCTAAACGAAACATTAAACAACACGGGATAAACTATTGTTTCCATCTGCAAGTAGGTTACCACACGTTTCACGGATCGAGTCAACGAATAGAGGATTTCAACCTGTAACAAATTAATTCACCGGTTCGCGGCGACTCGGTTATTAAACGACACAAGAGGAACACCCGCGTTTCTGCGTTACAATTCGCAAGAACATTACGCTAGACTGCTCGACGCAGCTCGCGCGATAAAATACAAATATTAGCGAGTTACAAGGCAAAACGCGAATGTAACAATTTCCGTAAATTCGCAGATATTACGAGATCGTATTCTATTGCGTGAGGGAGGCATGGTGGAGGGGGAAGGGGCGAAGCTTGCAATTTCTTGCCGTGTTGCGCGATAATAATAACATCAACGGAGCGAGAGGCGCGGTAGCGCGAAAAAGGGAGGGGAGAAGAAGTTTATTTGAAAGCGCGGGTCCATTCTCTGGTCGGCTAGCTGACGGCTAGCGGGAAATCTATTTTATCCACTGCTTCCCCGGGCGACCATATACGTGGCAGCTTTTCTGTCTTTCTAAGCGACTGCCTTCGAGGTGCGAGGGATGCGGCTTTTGTTCGTTGCACCCCCGCTAGCTGCAGGCCATGCAACCGCCCTTCCAACTTTCCACTCGCCCGCTTCTGGCATCGGGCTTCGTGTTTCACTTGGAAGACGCGAACGATCTAAATATTTAGACCGACGCGTGTACGAATCAGCGAGGATCCCGAATTTTACAGCACCTTTTATCGAGGACTAGGACGATCTTGACTGCACCCCGACGATGCGATCACAGTTTGATTTCAAAATCATTTGGTTAGCACGCGCGCGCTTCTAAACACAATGGACAAGAGGACACCTGGGTCCGTCACCCTGGACCTAACGGTCCTCCTGATAACCGACATTCTACACCTAGATCTGGGCTAGCCCTCACCTTGAATCCTCGGACAATCGAATTTAGACGATAATAGTCTCTGAACTGACCGATCTCCACTACGAATGGAAGGGCGGGGACTGTACAAACGCAGGCTGACCCGACATTACAACTCCACACCTTAGCTGAAAGAAATAGGTAGCCCGGTGTCCGGATGATTATTGTCCCTCGCGCTGCAGGTCGCTGGGCATGAGGCCCGCGTGCTATTGGAAGCCATAGGACAGCGAGCGAAGGTCAGTAAACACTCCGGTAATACGCGCCCCTATATGAGATAGTCAAGCGACAATTATAGATTACTCTTGCGACTTGGCGGTCGAAACCGTACGGCTGTCCTCACCGTATGAAGGACATTGGCCCAGTGTCGCCAGGTGAGGGGAGGAGGCACGAATCGAGGGGAACGTATTACCCTCTCTCCGCCAATACCGAAGTACGCACGACAGAGACGAAACGCGTCACGTGACCGAGCCGCGGCGGAAGCGTGGGGAATACTGCGGTAGAAGGGGAAGTTAGAGTGGGGGCAGAAGTCTCGATCCGGCGACACTGCATTGCTCTCTGAGTAGAGTCGGCTAGCACAGTGAACACCAAGGGATTTAGACTATGTGTATGACACTGTTCACGACTCTAAGACATAGACACCGTGTGTTCCGTCGTAAAAACCCTCTGCAAAGGGACGTCAGTACAACCGCGAAGGTCAGTTAAACTAACCACCCGCGGCATAATGACCATGACCGCCATAAAAAACCTACCGTAGTTTGGCGTAGTCAAAAATCCGAACAACCTCAGCTGACGATCACATGTTGGCCTGCGAACCGTTAGCGTACCGAAATTTATAGTTTTATAGCCGTAGCCGCCTGTAACCAAATGTATCTTCCACTCCCACTCTTCCTAATTTTCCACCACTTCCAAACACATCCTTCAACCAATCATAGACAACTTCCTAAGACCACACCCACATCCGAGCCTACCTTATTCTAAAATATTGTAACAACAACAGAACTGTCTGATACACCAAACTGACTAGTACACCGAGCTGTCTAGAACTATCGAGAACCGAATTACTTCAAGCACCGAGCTGCTTAGAAGTTACCGAAGGCAAGCCGAGTCTTGCATTTTAGAAATAAAGACTAGTTCTCCGGAGTTTGAATTTACACTCATTCGCCGTTAACCCATTACCCAGTCGCGAGCCGATTCTCCCCAATTCCGGGATCGACGCGACACCACAACGTGAACACGATGAAACTCTTCTATTGTTACGAGCCATTACCCTAGGAATATGATTTCAATTTGTTAGTTAGATACGCGGACAAACCCAATGCGAAATTGGAGAGCCACTAGGATTATAGACGTCGAGGACGAAACTGGTGCGAAATCAGGGAGCCTCTAGGAATGGAGTCAAACGCAGACGAACCCGGTGTGAAACCGGGGAGCTGCTAGGAGGGTGAAACTTCGTGAAGGAACCCAATGCGAAATTGGGGCGTCACTGGGAGAAACGCGCATACGAACCCGATGCGAAACACGGGGAGCTGCTAGGAGGTTGTGTAACAGCTCGGACGAACCCAATGCGAAATTGGGGAGCCGCTGGGAGGTTGGATAACTCGCAGACGAACCTGATGCGAAATCAGGTAGCCTCTAGGATGGTATAGTTTTCGTGGACGAACCCAATGCGAAATTGGGGAACCGCTGGGAGGTTGGATAACTCGCAGACGAACCTGATACGAAATCAGGTAGCCTCTAGGATGGTATAGTTTTCGTGGACGAATCCAATGCGAGATTGGGGAACCACTCTGTTGGATTATGGTATGTCGCGGACAAACCTGATCAGGGAGCCGCTAGGATAGTTAGTAGGTCTCGTAACTTGTATAATTTAATTGATACAATCCGACCGGTAAGATTGTATCGTGTGGGAACGTTCAATTATTAGATTAGGATATTGGACAATAATGAAGCGTTTATAGATTGCACGATTTACCAAACAACACGTACATATTCTGATTTGAAAGTTGTGTTACAAATGTTGGTGTCGCGATTGATTTGAAATTATAAGTATCAATAAAAGTATTGTTACTTAAGGTGCACGGTGTCGACGCACTGGCAATGCGGGGTCTAAGAGCAGCTGCTGATTGCAAAATAGAAGTATTACCGAAATAACGGAATCTATAAGGTTGATTTGATTCGAAGGGGACTTGAACCCGATCTCACTGGAACTGACTCTTACCAACGCGACTCGACGTGCCTCTGCACGTCACTGCACACTTACTGACCAAAGAGAATGAAAATGAACGGGTTTATATACCCTAAAAATGAGAGGGGGTGTCTGTTTTAATCTAGGGTCGCATACTCGTATTTGTCGTTTCCAGTGAGTTGAAGGTTTGCAGCTGGATCTTTGTTTACAGGGCTAAACGAAGGGTTAGGCAGGATGTTTCCTATCAGAGACTATCTTGACAAATTCCAGAAGGGAATGTTTTCAAGATTTCCATATCAAGAATTCGTACGATGCTGTTAGTGAATCATGCTTCGTGTCAGTTGCGTCCAGCCGGAGCATAATCATCCCTTCTATAAACAAGGGGTCGGTTGGGAAATTTCTCGTTCTCAGGAAGGGAGATTAGAAAAATTCTAATCGTAATAAATGCGGAGAAAACTTCTCCATACGTAACACTATCAACACGTGTTGACTTTCTAAAACTGTACCGGACTTCGACGCCGTGGCGAGCGTCAATTTCGCGCTAATAGAGACTCGTACATCCACCGACGGGAGTCTATCCTGCAATATTTCAAGAGAACCCTTTCCTCAACAACGCCTTCGGTGAAAAACGTGCATGGCCACGGCCCGACATGCGGGATGGTTTCGGGGGACGAGATCGAGAGGCGGAATGTCGCGGATAAAAGCCGAGCAACGACGAGGAAACGGGAAAGGGATGATTGGTATGGCGGTCGGAAATGAGCGAACAGCAAAGGGATGCTCCAGGAACCAAGGGTGCCCGGCCATTGTAGCCGTTAATCGAATTTTTCAAAATCGACGCCGTCGCCGTCAATTTCATTGGGCCAGCATCTCCTGTACATCGGTCTTTGCTTGCTTCATCCGGCCAACCGGGTTTCTCCGTCTCTCTCGCTACGTCTGTGGACTCGATCAAGTTTTAATTGGCTTAGGAACCGAGAAACAAACTGGAAAATGCCACGACTCGATGCAATTACAACGTTTTCACGCGATAAAACTGCCCCGTCGCCCCATCCTCGACACTCCGTACTCCGTTTTCGATGTAACCATTGCCAGAGCGTTTCCGCTTGTTTATCAGGACGAATGATGAAACGCGGATTAAACGTCGCGTCGCGCCGCGCACTCCGGATTAAGCGGACATCTTGACACCGTCCCCCTCTAAGCTCATTATCAGAAAATTTCTCGATGACAAATCGGATTTGTTCAAACACTGAATTAATAACGTGACGTTTAAGTAGAAATTAATGAAAGTTTCATGAACTCCGAGTAATCCGTCGGTCTGCCGGAATTGGAGCAATCATCTGTAATTCATGCGGCTGGTACCCGCGTATTAAATATGATATTGCTAATTAGGAACCGCGATTCGGGGAATGAAAGTTGTTATTCGGTTGTTTTACCTTTCGCGTCGTTGTTCGGTTCGAAATTAAACTTGGGAACCGTGATTATGAAACAATCTATAGGGACTGTTCGAAAGAATGTTCTGATAAAAAGTTAAAGTAACACTCGAAGAATGCACACTTTAAAATAATGATAGTAATTTTCTTGAATGTTACAGTGTTGTAATAAAGGCGTTCAAGCAAGAAGTTTATTGCTGAAGAATATGATTGACGTTGATGCAAATCAATCGCAAAAATTATTGTACAATTATGAGCTTCGCAAGGTTATTACTAGACTGCGGATTGGATGCATTTATGGCAAGAATTAGTAGGTGAAAATACAATAATGAGGGTGTTAGAACAATGTAAGAATATAGGCACATTTTTCTCAAACAACTGAAATTATAAGCTTAAGTGATACATTTCTATTTAACTTCTTTTTCTTGCAAGTAACGCATAAAAGTTTGCATAATTACCCGCAGTCTGGTTTTTTTCAAATAATTTAAGAAGTTGTCGTATTTAGGATCACTATGTTGTGCGAAAATGAAATAACCGAAGAAAATTGTACTGTTTACGAACTTGTAGCTACAAAATATTTTCTTTTGTACATCGAGGGTGGTTCGCGAAGGAAAGCGTATGTGGACAATCATAATTGAAATATAAGCTTGATGTTAATGTGTGAATGTGAAATATTAGTACTATTCTCTGTATAGTATTAATAGAGCTTGAAGAGACTGGGTGCGCGGCTAAATTTCGTACACATGGCCAACACAAGCCGTGCATCCGCCGAGACAAGCTCGCCTTGTCAAGACGTATGAAGACGCATTGTCATGTCATATACAAAGCTGGCTAGAATAATGGGCTCCATGAAACTAGGAAAAAGAATAACATAAATTTGAAACGAAGGAATTCATCCTGTAGTGGTAAAGGAAATAAAAGGAGAAAAAACAATCCGCTGACAAATAAGAGAACACAGCAAAAACAATGGCAGTATTATATGAAATTACCAAATTGCAGATCATTATGCAAAATAAAAAATTTCGAAGTCAACTGTACGAAGAAGAAGTTAAATAAAAATGTATTTCTTTGTTTAGTCGTTAAACTCTTCTAACACCTTACAGGTGTGTATTTCACCCACCCATTGTTGTCATAAATGCATCAAGTCCATAATATAATATTCTCTCATATCTCATTGTACAAGCGGATTTTATATATTATTTTGATAAACGTCTTATGTGAAAGTTCGCTTAGTAGTCGCATATGACTATACACTGGAGAGCAAAACTGAGTCCACACTACTTGAAACAACATAACTTTTTTAAAATTAGATCAAATGACTTGAATGTTATTGAGAAATTAGAACGATTAGTTTATTAGACGAGGCGAAAATAATTTTATTATAAAATAATTTCAGCATGGATATCATTTATTGGAGTGAATAAAACACGTTTTAAATTTTCAATACAGGCTCAGATAAAAAAGTTGGAAAAATCAATTTTTACTATTTCTTTCGCGATTCCGACTAATTCAAATTTTTTTTCAAAAATTGTTTTCGCCTCGTCTAATAAACTAATCCTTCTAATTTCTCAATAACATTCAAGTCATTTGAGCTAACTTTAAAAAAGTTATGTTGTTTCAAATAGTGTGGACTTAGTTTTGCTCTCCAGTGTATATTGTAATGCATAGGCGAGATCCTCGAGTGGAAATTTGCAAAGCCATCAAAGCGATTCGCTTTTAAATAATCCCTTTTAAAGTTTCATGTGTAATTTGCATCGTACGTCTGGAATTTATCCGTTTCCGTGCCAGTCACTCTTCTGCAACCTCTCTTCCAGATTATCCCATTAATCTGAAATCCTGAGTTGATATAACCTATTCCTCTGATTTTTTGCTCGTGCACCTGTTGCCAGTGGAAACGCTTTACGATACTGGTTGATGAGGAGAAAGAACGTTATTTATTTAAAAGCATTGGTAAAGCATTCGATCTGAGCTGGCTTTTCCATCCGCCTGTACGCACAGACGCGGGGAAACCGAAGCCATTGAAAAATTAACTGATGCATTCCTGCTTGTGAAACTGAGTCATCGATTTTCAACTTATTGAACCAATATAATTTTTTAGATTACTCAAAATTTATTATCTATTTCCTTGAGTCGTTGTTCAATCCATATTATGGATTAAAAATATCTAAATATATGTGATTAAAAGTATCAACTACGACTTTTTAATTATGTTAAAATTAAATTCAAACAACTTACAATTATAATTTTAATATAATTAGTATATTAGCTGTACCATAAGGAAGAATGTAGTGATTAATAATCTCGTATTAATTAATATCTTTGTTCCATGTGTTCGAAAGCAATCAATAATTTTTCGATTCAAGTCTCGGTGATGAAATCTTATTGGAAAACCATGTATTATAATTAGTATTGTTTTATATTTGTACTGGAAAATTTTGCATTAATTCTTTTAGGTAAAAATTAATAAAAAAAAATTAAAACTGGAGATAATTAAATATACTTGTAAATGATTTCTACTGATAACCAGGTCCTGAAAGTGTTAAGGCATGTTTAAATAGCGTGTTGTTATGGTTAACATTTGCAAGCAATTTTTCAAATCAAAAGTCACAGATAACATAGTTATTCTTATCGCATGGAAACCACAAGAATGAGAAACAAGTTCTACACTTTGGTGATGCATTTCTAATGGAGAAGTCATGGGAAATAAATCGATAGACCTTTAGTACGTTCAATGACGTCAATCGACCATACGGAGTTGCCAGATTCTAGCCTGTCAAAGTAGATATCGAGTTTCGTGATCGGACAACATAAAGAGGTATACGTGATATAGCATTCAAAAGCTATCACATAAGAACATTTCCATTCGAGCCATTCGACACGTTGCGCGTAATTATATCTGCGATGGTAAGGCAAAACGATAGAAGTCATGCTGTCGAAGAACCTGAATTCAGTCGGTACTTAAAATCTGGAAGGCTGCATTTTTCTTTCAGGGGCAAACCGTATAAAAAATTCCTCACTCATGAATTAGGCTTCTAAAAATATTGCATTCTACTTGCAATTACTTATACCCGAGTCCCATAAATTTTCAAACTTTATGACTCTCCTTTTGTCACAAACTGTACGAAATAACGAAACTGAATTTTTATAATACGCTTTCTAAATTATTTATATACTCTACATATACAGTATATCAAAATTATAAACTTGTGATTTGAATTATACATATAATCTTTTTAAGAATGTTCAATATTGATCTCTTATGTTTTAACAGAAATTAATTTTATAGTTTCTGAGAAAAACACGTTGGAAAATAAAAGTGTTTTTCTATTCATCTGAATTTTGTAAATTTTGTTGCGTAAAGCACTTTGAATAGTAAAATATATTAATCTGGCAAGAAAACAATGTTCTATTTCCTTATCATGGCAATCGATTAAGATTTATTATATTTGATGTTAATAACTTCTCAAACAGGAGAAATCCATTTATTTTGAAGATTACATACTTTGATTGCATGTTTTGATTACATACTTTTAAAGACTACATTACTTTGAGTCACTATGCAACCGTTTTCTTTAACTTGTACATATAAAGTGAGCTTATCTCCGCGGAATTCAATTTAAAACGTTCACACACAAATCGGACTCAAAATTATTAAGTAAGCGGTTAAAATTCATTTCAGCACAACTCGCTCAAGTTCGAAAGCTAGCGGGTGCGGCTACGGGATGAAGAGTACGTTTTCTTTCTTCCACTTGCTCGCCTCTGAATAAATTAACGGTCAAAATGGAAAAGATTAAGTACGCGTGAAATATGAAGTTACAGCTACCAGAACGAGCAGATTCGGAGGCCTGTTTTGTGAAGTCTGTCCGAAACAGAACCGCGTTATCGTGTTCGCGAACCCTACTTTTGGATTTCCTTCCTTTTTATTCAGATTTGTTCTGTTCTCTTAGACTGCAAGATTTTTCTAAGCTCTAAATCCTTTAACTAGAGGATCTATTGAATAAAACAGTTTCGGTTACAAGGAGTGATACAATACAGAGGATAAAGAGGACACAAAGTCACAGTTAACGGAGCAAAAACTGCAGCAGCTAAGCGAGCACTGATGTACTTTGAAATGGAAAACCTGTGACTCGAAAGCTGCTTCCCTTTGGTCCACGGACATCACAGAACGGGTAGTAATAAATAAATGAAAAGTAACCTTCCATCTGCATACTGGGTCGGTTTTAGCCCCCCCCCCCTCCCCACTATGTTTGTTCTGTTTTTATTTTACGTGTAATCGTGTTCGACTAGCAACGTCATTGTTTTAAGTTTGGGTCTTACGCGACCCATCATGTCAAGTTTTGGAGAATTTTTCATCATGGAGATAATGTTTGGTAGTGCACAAATCCAAAAGATGCAGGTCTAAACGTTCATTTAGCAATTGGTTACGAATAAACAGCGAAATTAGTGAAAATATTTAATAATGTGAATAAGTACAAATGATTAAAAATGCAACGATTCAATTAATATATTTAATATCCATCTCTGTCAAATTGGTAAATAGAAACGTAGTGAGACATCAAAATCCATATCATTAATAGTTACACATTCAACAAAAGGAAGAAGACAATTTTTATCTGGCTCCTAACATTTGAGCATTTGAGATTGAAAAATCTAATTTTGCATACATATCTGCAGTCTAGTACAAGCCTCACAGCAATCTCTCATTTTTCTTTGTTTGATAACATATCAGAATGAAAATTGTTGGAAGGCATTATGTTTTTTAAAAAACAGAAACCAAAAAACAATTGCATCATGGGGTTAAACGATGCAGTACGCAGACGATGTCGTAAAATGGGAACAGTCGTGATAGTTGTGTGGAAAAAATCACCACCGAAAGATAATTCACGTTTCGTTGTACTGTAAAGAGGATTTCCAACCAAACAATTAAATGTGCACGAGGCTTTTCGATTTGTTTCGGATGGAACATCCAAAAGCTTTGACGACAAAAACTAAACAGTAACGACGACGAAGCTGTAAACAATTGCGGGAACTTGCAATAAGTACTCCCTAAAGTGGAGTAAAGCGAAAGCAAAACTGCAAGAAACGGCCTCGACGGAGTTCAGTTACCGGGGGAGGGCGGAGTGGGGAAAAAGGGAAACAATCGGACGTAGAGACAAAGCGGGGTAGCATAATTTATTACGCACGACAACTTGGTCCCGTGGGATCGCTGGAGGAAGAAAAAGCTGCATGTGATAACACTGAAATTAAAGTCACGGTGATTAACCGCTCTTACGATGCATGAACGTGGACTGACAGCGGTAAGGAATTGCAAAGTTTCTCCGTATGCGGAGAAGAATGCGGAAATAACGTCGTTGCTGCGTAACATTGCAGAATGCACCGCCGCAAGGGGACATAAATTTTTATGACACGTAATAGAACTTTCATACATTGCAGAAAGCTAAACTATTTAATACTGTTCTGAATCCTCTAGGGTGCACTGTACACCGTAACTATGTTAATTAATTTTTATTTGTATCAGCAAACTTTGAAACCAGCCTTACGTTGTTGCAAAAACAGTAGACCGACCGTTAAAATAAAAATTGAGCATAAGGTACTACCCCGTTGGAAAAGGATGTCTTCTTTTTATGTTGACACTAACCCTCGTTTTCTTGTTCAGTTCTTGAGTATACTATGTTGAGTATACATCGCAACATCGTGCAAATGTAGTGGCTTCATGCGTTCAAAAAGTGAATGGATTAATGTGTTAATCAATTTGTACATCTACTACTAACGCGTTATACTAAAAATATTGATAACACGTTAGGGTAATTTGTTCAATATATTCTTCCATCGATGAACAATTTCTATACAATTTAACTCAGAGCTGTGTCTACTACAAAAAAGGGCGAGGACAATGGTCTTTAAAGGACTGTTTCAAAAAATGTTCGTGTTGGACAGGAAACGACTATAACGCCACGGAAGTGTCGACTCCTGCAGGATCAAAGGTACGGCGTCGCTTGCACGGGGGCGAAGTATTTCAGACCCTACATTCTAAATAAACCCTTAAATGTATTGTAATTTAATCCCGGTGGCTGGCAGTGCATCGTTCAGAACAGACGGATGATAGTGGCTGGGAAGCGAGAAGAGACGATGCCTGTCGGCAACGATTTTATCCTATTGATTTCGCGTGACCCACGGGAGAAGAGAGTACAACCGAGATGGAAGACCTTGACATCAATATCGGGTACAACAGCCACCTCTGGTTCCACCACTCCAGGCGCCCCTCCCCTCGAACGGTTCCCCCACTCCGGACACCTCTCCTCTCCAACGGTCCCCCCACTACGTATCTTTAATCCCCACCACTCGGCCGGAAGCCGGCCACGTGACACGAATCGGAGCCGACCGCCGCAGGAATCGGATGAACTCGGCTTTCCCCGTAAATACTCGTTCGTCTCAGCCTTCCAGAAACATCTGGCCCGGATAGCCGGACGTAAGTTACTGGCGTAATATGGCGCGACCTGTGAAATATTCCCGCTCGATGCTCGCCGAGGGCGACGTATATTTAAATAATTACTCCCACCCACGCCCAGCCGACGAACATACTTCCGGCTGCTTTACCACCCTACTCTTTCGATGTAACTCCTTACGTGATACTTCGCCGGCAGATGAGCACCTTGCGCCGGCCGGGGTTGCAACCGGCACGTCCTCGCCTTCGTCGTCGCATTCAAATACCGGGTGCACGGTAACGAGAGCCGGGGACGAGGTTGTAATACACTTCTACGGGTATTAGTCAATTTCATGGAAGACCGGCTCGATATTGTTTTCCCTTCGGGCTTTTCAACGTTTTCTACTGCGGCAATTTATTAACGCAGCAATTTAGTTAATGAAACCAGAATCGGAACCATGATATTTATCGCAGTGATTGTTCTTCGAACCATTCTGCAGTCATGCGATCTTAATAAAGTTTAATTCCCTTTCGAGAGAATAATTATACAATTTTGTATATCGGTATACACGCAATCCTCGTATAACACGGCTTCGATATAACGCGACACAGCAATTGCTACAACCCTTCTATAAATTGAAATGCTTACAACGCGGTCTTCGTACATTCAAAAGAAACTGGATGATATCTTGAAGCAAGCAGTCGCCAGGGTTTAAGTAAAATTATTTTGAAAAGTATTACTATAACTATTGTTCGTAATTTTAGTAAAGATAATAGTAAGTAGAAATAATCATCCATGCCAAAAATCCATAAGGGATTCACAGGCAAGCAATTTTTGAATGTGATCAAGATAAAGATAAAGTGTAATAAAGATAATTGTAAAAATTATAGTATTGATCAATGAGTAACATTGATGTGTAGCTTTACACAAGTAAAACATGTTGCACCATTTCCATTGGTTTTCTCATGAAGAATCAATTTCCATATGTGCATTTCCAGTGTCGTTATAGCACGCCAGGGAAACGTGTCTGACCAATGCGCGTTGTCACTACTCGCAGTGACTGCAGATGGTTGGAAATTACTCTATATTTTCTGCTGACTTTTCATCTCTACTCTATTGATTCGTGGAGATTTATTGCAAAAATCTATTACTATTAGCACAGTTCGCAATTTTAGTAGAAGTAGTAGTAAGTAGAAGAAACCAACAATGGTCGGATAATCGAGCGGCACTACTGACCCGAGTAAACAATACAACAGCAGATTGAAATTCTTTTAATGTCTTTACTGTTTCAAATTACACGTACTCATTTGTGTCGTAAATGTCTAAATTAGTGAAGATAATAAAATGTATTATGATAGTTTTAAAAAATTAATGAATTATTATTTAAATAGTCAAAATCTAATGTATCCAGAGTGTAATGTCAAAGTGCTAGTTTCAAAGCAGTAAAAAAAGAATTTCTAATTATAGGTAATTAATACAGTAGTCTAACCTTTTAGCACTGCACATGACGGACGAGAGTTTCAAAATTAGATTTTTCGGAGGATTAAGCGCAATCTGTATCGAATTTAATCCTTAAAATTTCCGCCCGTAGTTGTCAGTCGCGAAAAGTGCTTAATAGTTTCAAACCGACATTTCATAGTTCCGGCTAATTTATGGAAACCACATCAAAGGATCGAAGCATAAAAAGCTTGTGTGACATAATACTCTCTCGTGATAAAGCGTCGTTTAATCGCTTATCCAATAAATGAGAAAGTATTCTCAGCAGGCCAGATTGTGTGTATAGTTCGTTCACGCACGCGCGTGTATGTGTGTGTATGTGTGTGCGTATGCACCCGGATCACAGAAAGTTCTGAGCCCATACTTTATATCTCGTTAGGATTTTCGAGTCCGGAAATAAAGTGTTATTCGCCGCGTTATTGAGTTCGCTATACTTGTATGATTCCATTAGAGTTGCGAGACGAACGGTAAATGAATGAAAATTATATGCCCCGTCGCAATGTTTGTCCGAAATAATTCGGCAATAAATAAACAGGTGTAATTTAAATACGTGTATACGAGGGCAAGTCAATACGAAACGTGAATGTTCGTGTTTTAACAACAAATGCCGGGACGCATTGCTATGCTATTAATAAGTATTTGTTTTTCGTGTTTGGTTTTCAGTCTGCGCACACATTTGTGAGCTCTCGTTTAAAATTGATCGGGACACGTGTGTAACAAGTATTTGGTTTGATCGTGTCCTTGTGCTGTTGTTACAATTTTATGTAACGAAGCTGCTAGATTGATTTGAATTTTATTAATCTTATGATATCTCCTTTAAAACTATTTACTTATACTATGATATTACGTATTAATAAAATATAAAATGCAGTACATTATTGGAACGTAGATTTCATGAATATAATAAATAATTCTTATCAAATACTGTGTCATTGGGAACTTTAATTAGGTTTTCCTTCATCCGTGTCTTAACAGAATCTTTGACACACTAAATGAACTGCCTTTGTCTGGCGCTCTAGTTTCCATTAATTAATTCATAAGAACCAATATTTGCGTAAGCGTCCAGAGTCTACTCGTTATTAAACCTGTGAAAAGAAAGAATTTGATCATGCTTGAGAAAATATTGATGACCTTAATTCCTCTGGTAAAAGAGTCATGATATAAAGAGGACTGACCCCAACGGTTTCTATCTTAGGGACGTCTATCTCACATAAATGAAGGTATCACTCCGTATTATTATTCAAAGGGTTCCACAAGTATAATAGCTCAGGTATATTTTGCACAGATTTTATATTAATAAATATCGACCAATTTTCAATCTCTTCAAACAGTGTCTTTTTCAATTCTTTATTACCAAAAACAAACCACTATGATCTCTCCAGCGAAAATAGGCAAATCATTGGCGCTTGCTGCGCTGATCCATCGAAGCAAACACGGGATTAGAACTTGTTAATAGCCAAAACAATAACGAACTCTCGGTGTTGTTCGGCAACATTTAATGCATGTTTCCTTCATCCAGCACGGGATGCAGCTACAACCAAATCACGATTATACGCAGCTCATTAATGGAGTATGTATTTACACGTTAGCCTCGTTTGGAAGTGGTATTTAGTCAGCAGTGGTGATCCACTGTAGCACACGCAACGGAATTCCATTCGGTTATAATAACATTCCGTAATGCCGGCTCGAAGATACGCATATTCCAGCGCATTATTGGCGGCGGTATTGCTAGACTAGAACGAAAAGGGGATCGATCGATAGGCGAAATGAGGTGATCGTTCAGTTACGTAGGCATTTTCTTGTTTGCGGTTCATATTAACAGACTGGCGCATTGTTATCCGAATAAATTCCTTCACCCTGGTATTTATTGCTTCGGGTTAATCGTATCAAGTAACGCTTCGCTGACTATACCTGGCCAACTATTTTGTTTTACTTCGATCGTATCCGCGACGAATTATGTACTTAACCCCTCACACTTCGATTACCTTTCAACGCCATCGACAAGCCCAATTATCGAAGCTCTCGAAAACGAATAATTTTACTCTAAGAGAAAATTGAAAATTAAGTACATATTAAATACTAAATACTATTTGAAATCACGTCTCTGAAAAATTTGTTATATTTTTTTATATATTATTACTGTCCTCTTAGGGTACTTGTAAAACATGCACTAATTATTTATCTTGAACAATGAATCCAAATCATCATTTACTAGCGAGGGTGAATCTATATACTACAGATGCCATGAGAGTATTCCTTATTAGCGTATCAAACAGATATCTCTCTGCCTCTGATAAATCTTCGGCAATATCCGAGACCACGATTCAGACTTGCACATGCGACTGATAATATAGCAGCAACTTAGAGTACATAATCATATTGGCAATTTACGACAATACATTTATTACTACACCGTTATTATTCATTTCATTGATAACTGAGAATTCTAGTAACAGACAATGATTCGCGTAAATCACTACATTGAGGATTTTATTAAATTATCATAAAAATTAATAGGTACCATTTGTAACAGTAGAAAGATCAAAAGAATTTCAGAATATTATTACATTATTTTTAGTTTATTCAAGTTATTAAACAAAAAGAAATAAGTGTCTACTTCATCTCTGATTCTTGTAATTTACGTAGAAAATTTTTATTTTGTACAAAAATTCGCAGTCTTTAAATCAGAAATATTTAATATTGTCAGTACATGTCAGTCAGACAGTACAGTACATGTTAGTCATCTAGATAGTCATTTACACTCTTTAATATATTACACATTTAGTGTATTTTTGTGCAATTTTTTAGGATTTTTAGTTCTATTATACTTGCTAACATTTTTCTTGAAATAAAACATTTTCTGCTGTAGTACCACTATTATACAAAATATAAGTATGTCAATGTAAATTGACTAGGACATTTTTTATTAAAAAATGTTTACTATAACTTCCAAAAAAATTCATAAAGCGCTTCGAGCTTACAGAACAATCAAATACAAAATGTTTAAAAAATAAAGAGAAATACAATGAGTAACCAAATTGTTAGAAACTTATCAAATTGACATGTTTGCATTAAAGCAATAAATTTTCAATTAATTTTCAATTTATTTCTATTTAATTTTCAATTTACACGGAATTTTCTTTTGTGGAGTTTTCGCGTTTGGAAATAAGAAATACACTCCAGACAACTTTATCTGTCGGGAATAAATACACATTGCCCACTATGGCTCTGATAATTGAACCAGCCATTGTACATTACACAATTTTTCGCCAATATTTTCGCTCCATGCACTTTCGAAAGCCGCAAAACCATCTGAAAAATATCAATCCCCCTTCACCGCGTGTAAAACCGATTAAACTCTCCGTGCACGGACTCGAGTATTTCTCGGACGCCATAGATCCGAAGAAAACAATTAGTCGGTGAAAAAGCGTGTGCCCGGGTTCGAAAAAGCTCATCCGGGCATCTTGCTGCGTTTCTCATTATTCTTCGGCGCGATGTGCTCAATATTTGTCAACGCTTGAGCAAATCCCGCGGGAGCCGTTAAGAACGGAAGACTATCCATGCAGAAACGTAAATTACTAAATTTCTTTGTGAACGGAGACAGCATAATCCCGGCCGGTCGACGCTTACAGTCTCTGTTTCCTCCAAGCAATTTGCATGGGGCCGGTAGAAGGAAAGGGAGGATTAGCCGCGCGAAATAAATATTCAGAACAAGGACAAACCATGGGGGTAGGTGAATGAACAGGAAGAGAAGACGGGACGTCCTGTAGGATGGGATTCATCTTTCGTAGACGGCCGGGCGACGATTTTTTAATGCAATTATCAGCCGCGGGAAGAGTGCTGTCAAACAAGGAAATTTATCGTGCTTGAGATCATGTCTATGACTAGACTGCAAAAGTGCAAACTAGTATGCAAAATACAAATTGTCTCCCTCATTTGCGATACATAGGAGTTGAATAGAAATTTCCTTCTTGCTTTAATAATTTTAAAAAGTCAAACATTACTCACCGACATCCTCTAATTCTTCTGAACTTTCTGCTGTTTTAAATTTTTCCGCCTATTTTTGTATCTTTATTCTATTATTCCGTGGATGTACCATTTTTAATTGTGTCTCCTAGAAATATTTGCAGCATGGTTTCCACTAATTAAAAAAATTAATTGAACAATATCTTGAAGGAGCTGTGCTCAATATCTTGAGCAGGCAGCTACAAGGGTCCATTGCAAGTAGGGACAATGAGCGATAATCAGACACATTCGCTTGTGCAGCGTGGTCAATAAATATTTATTTTCAACACAGTTTGAAACGGGGCGTTGCACAAGTAAAATATATTTCACCATTTCCATTTGTTTTCTCGTGAAGAATCAATTTCCATATGTACATTTGCTGTGTATTTATTGTATGTCAAACAAGCGTGCCTGACCAATGCGCGTTATCACTACTTACTCGCAGTGACTGCAGACGTTGGGACATTGTTGTATATTTTCTTTTCGCCGCTGTTCTTTCCATATTAAATTTATTAGCGGCAAAGGGAATGGTCAGAAATATTTAGATATTATCAAGCAGCAAATAACAATAATCGTACTATAACATGATAATTCCTCCATTCACACAGCCAATAGTTAATAAGTTTCTTGGAACTATAACAATCAAGATTCTGAACTGACCAGCAAGATTTTCGGATCTTAACAATATTGGAGATACCTCTTGCAAGTAACTCTTGACTAATGAAAACAACGAATTGTACGCGAATAACGCCAATTAAAAAATTATACAAAGCTCTGTCCAAACGAATAATTTCCGTAATAAAACGAAACGGACACGCCATAAAGTATTGAATACCGAACTGAACTGGTAAATTATTCTTTTTTATACACTTTTTACACACATATTCTATCATTTGTCTTAAAAATTTACATTTTCCTAGCTAAACTCATGCGGAGAAACGACACTTCAGTTTTACCAACTGAACCAAACAAACAAGAACAGTGCAAAGCGATGTACACATATACAAGAAATTTCACTTATTTCATCTGCTAAATGAAAATTAACAAATTAATCGGGTCCCTTTAATCCGGGTATCCTTTTGTCCCTGAGACTGTAGGGGTGTGTAAGAGATAAACGTGGTTAGACGTAGCACGAAAGGAAGGATTAGCCGCGCGAAACGAGTATACGGAAGAAGGACAAGCCACGGGGTTTGGTGAAGGTGGAAGAGGATGAGACGGAACGTCCTGTAGAATGGGATTCGTCTTTCGTAGGCGGCGGGGCGACGATTTTTTAATCGAATTATCAGCCGCGGTCGGTGAGCTCCTGATAAATGTGCACATTCGTCTAGCTCCTGGGCTCTACCTTAGCCAATCTGAGCGCAACGCAGCGCGCCGGGCGAAAATTTATGGCCGCCACAGGCGCGACCTGCTCGCACCACAGCTTTTCGACGCCCCGGAGCCTCGCAGCACGGGCCTGTAATAATTATTATCGAATTTCCATTCGACTCTCGTTTGCCGCCTTGTATGTAACCTCGCCGGGGAAACACACCGGCCTCGTATCTCTGGTAATGGAGTGACGGGGTCGGACGGCCGCCACCCCCGCGAGTACAGGGAACGATCATAAAACAGGCCGTGACCCGCGTTTCGAGTACAGCGTGTACATGCTTTAATTGTTTCTGCTTGAACCGGCCCACCAACCGAGCACCATTCTTCGCTTTTTATTTCGTTTCCTGGAACCTCCAAGGGCTAATACGTCCACCAGAGATCTGGGTCGTATGGGACGCGAATTAAGGGGCTGCCACGCATCTAGGACGAGACAGAAGTGGCCACTATTTTTGATGAATGTTTCTTGGAACTGCTTTTTCCCAGCCAAAAGATTAGGGCTGTTTCACTTTAACGGGCTATTCTCGTTTTCGGAAACGCTTTTTCCACGGACTTTTAGGAATTCTTTCATGCAAAAGCTATTGAACCTTTTCCAGTGGGATTTTGCACGAATATTCATTGGTGTTCGAAGTGCGTGTGTGATTTTTACAAAGTAAAAATAATCAAAATTACGCGAGTTGTATATTTTTTTATGTTTTTAAAAACATGGGCCGACGGCAGCCATGGTTCCGATCTCTCGTTGTCTCAAATTGTCCATTAACCGAAACTAAAAGAAATTAAAAATCTCGATTATTTACAAAATGGCGGAATTTTGAAATCAAATTACCGAGAGTTTTTAAGAAACAAAAAATCGATTTTTTTTTAACTAGCTTCTCATTCGAACAAACGGTACTGTTACAGTCCACTCTATTGACACGAACTACTATATCCACTTATGCTCGTCAAACAGCCGTTACATTTATTTGGCTACACATTATAGCATACAATTAAAAATACTTCGAACAAATCGCATCCGCGCGATCTTTATGTTATACCCTAAAATTCTATGACAGAAGAATATAAACATTTCATACGCATTTCATGGGGCCCCGTTTAAGCTGACGCAATAGCGCTCCTTTTATAGAATTTGTTCGACAGAGTAAGCCAATTTCGCTTTGCGTAAAGCGACACGACGACGTACTACTATAAATGGAACACGAGATTCAACAACAACAGCAATAAATTTTATTATTGGCTGTAGTGCACATTGCAGCGTCTCCGTCGCGTGTACCACTCGGATCCGTGCACATAATGTGCCCGGTAACGATGAGCAAAAACTTTATTCCAAGCACAGGAATGAATGACACGACGGACCTGATTGATTCAGACAGTATTGGTACGGGACAATGCTGAAATTGTCGAAGTGAAATCGCCGCCATTTTCTCCCAAGTCAACTTTGATTGTCTACCAACGGTGACATAATTCGTGAAATCATTTTAAGGTCGCTCGCAGTTAAATATTATTCCAAAATTACCTAACTATTGAAGATGGCCCTGAAAATGCAACTAACAAATTATTTTAAGAGATTGGCTCTAGATTTTCAATGTCGTTTTTATTTTTGAGACAGTACTGTTGGACGTCATATGCTTTCCCAAAATAAAATACAATTTTATATATTATAGTTTTATAATAAAATACTATAAAGATACTGTAAATATACTTTAAAAATATTAGAAAAATACAATACATAAAGTTGTGCTTCATTTCTATTGGAAAGCGTAGCAATATAAGCGAATCATATTATTCTGTAATAATTATATCGAATATCATATGAGTATTTCGTATAAAAGAATGTATGAGTTCGAAGTAATTCTTATGTTTTTTTGCGGCATTTAAATTTGAATATCTGAAGTAGTTTTATTTAAAATCGAGGCATCCCTGCAGTTCGATTTCCAGTTGATTATGTTCCTTCTGATCGTACGCATCCGGGTCGCTAATTTCCGGAGTACTTTGAGATATCGACGTTGGAAATTCTCCAGATCTCCTGATTTCCTAAGGAAAATTTATTCCGAGCAATTTATCCGATCTCTAAAGCTGTAGAACGATACACAAAATGAATGCAGAGGTAAGGAAAGGGGAATGCATGAGCATCGTCCAAACATGACCATTTGTCTCAGCTTCTTTTTAGTTCGAAGTCATTTAAAAGCTCTATACTCGACTATTCCGTGAAAATAAGCATTATTTCGTACGAATGCGTCTCCAGAATGATTATTTCAACGATTAACGGACGACTACGCTATTACAGAATTCTCGTGACCAATATTTCGGTTGTAATTACAATAAAATATAAGTAACTTGTAAAACAGAGAACATTTTCTCATAGTCTCATTTTAAAATACATGTATAAGTGACAAACGTGCCAAAGACTAACAACAACATTTACGTTATAATTGTAATAAAATTACGAGGAACATGAAAATGCAAGGACACTATTCCGTAATCTCATTCTGAACCTATAAATGGAAAAATTGTAAAAAACGATACTGTCGATTTTTTGCAACGTTTACACCAATTACGAAAAATAATGGAATGTTTACAATACCAAACATTTTTTCCCAGAAAAATAATTTCCGTGACTGCATTCGCGGTAACTGTAAACGGCTTGACCAACTGGCTACGGGGTAAATAAAAATATTATATATTGTATTCTCGATTTGATCCTGTCCATTAATTATTGATTTGAATAGCTAGCAATCAACACTCGATGAAAAATGAACTTTCGGCTATTAACGAACGTTTTTCATTGAAAAAAAAAAACTAAAAACTGGAAAATCGCTTCGCGAACAATGCGTCGAAACTTTTTAACCCATGCGACATGATTTATGTGGCACGACCTGTGTGTGCATATTTTTCGTTTTTTTTTTCTACACTAAACTGCGATAAAATAAAATTGAACTTTTGTTTCGCGAAAACGGGACCCGAATTTTGGCTTGCCATCCATAATTTTCCCGTTAACAACGAGCCGATTCGAGCGGCGGAATTTTTTAGTATAAATTCTGATCTTGTTTTCTGTCGATGCGAACGGTTATCCTGTTTTTAAGGAATTCGTTGCCGTTAAAGCCTTGAAAATTGGAAGGAGACGAGTGCTAATACTTATCACGAGATATCGTCGATCAATTGACGAAGTGCCAACCCTGACTTTTCATTCCGGAAGCCTTTTCGTGTCTCATCAACCAGGCACTTTGACCTCTCTTAACACCTGAATACCCCGCGCCCCTTATTTCATCTCAAGGAGACACTCGACGAATCAACAAGCAAGTGAATTTCACTAGACTGCCTTCTAGAATAGATAATTAAATTCGTTCTTCCTTTCAGACGTGCCTTTCTCAGGATATTCCTTAACGAAAGCAACCGTTGATAACAGCGAAATCTTATTAGGTCTGTCACTACATAATCCGCCATTTGCGAACAATTGTTGACGTATCAAGTTACGATTTAAAACATCTTCCTGCTTTTTTCTAATATCGAAAACAATTGAGGCTACCCGAGGTTTCCTTCGCTTGAAAATAATTACTGAACGTGATTTATAGCTAAATTATATTAGAATGTTCATTTAAATATCACTCATATCGTGCACAGCCACTGTTCTTTGATCTCTTCCTGCTAGAACGTAGAAAAATATACTAAACAACATATCGACACCAACGTATCCATGGAATAATTTAAAACGATCATAAAACTTTGTTGTTTCTAATTATTTTTTTATGAAACTTTCGCCATCATATTTGTGACATTTTTCCGATTAAAATAATTCAGATTAAAAAGGTGGCCTTATTTAAAAGGACTGATTAGGAATAAAAGGAATGATTATTTCAGATTAAAGTGTTTGTGATTCGGATAATAGAGAATTTCGATGTCATTGGTTTGGACAATGGAGGTTTCACTGACTCGTGAATTAAATAAGTAAATATTCTCCGAATTATGTCATGGTTGGGCTCATTTTAATCAGAAAAGTGTCACAAATATGTTGGTAAAAGTTGCATAAATAGATCAATTGTTCAAAAATGTTTGCATTACTGTATTTTTCTAATTCTATAGTTTCTCGTATAGAGAACATTGCAAGTCACGAGAAAATGTTAACGAGGAAATAGATAAACCTGTGAAAGCAGAATAACATTTTTCTATCACGAGTTTGTATAAAAAATTTTAAAAATCACCGAGTGATAGTTTGTGCAAGTTGTACAACAGTATTCCATTGTTGTTTCGTTCTTTAAAAAGCCAGTATTTATCTGGAATGGAGAATGTAGTATAGATCTATAGCTTGAAACAATGAATAGACGGTTTTCCCGATTCTACTCCCGAATCGATATGCCTGTTCGCATTTACCAGCTTACCAAGAATTTGGTGTTAAATTGCAATTGTAAAGAGAATTTACACGGTACGGTGCACACTGATTTAAGCATGTGCTGAAAACAGCGTTCCAGCATTACAATTGAAAAGAACAACGATTGGAAATACTTTCGATTCGACGCTTGGATTTCCTTAATTTAGAATGTGTTACAACTGATCTTTGAAAACTTAATGTACGATTTTTCATCACCGTTTCATTGAGCTTTGAACGAAAAGTCGGACGGCACTACAAAAACGTTCGATAAGAGAATGTACCTTCGCCTTTCCGCCCGCCCTGCCGACGCTGAGGTCTTTGATAAAACTAATTAAGGGCTCTAAAAGCAGAGGCTTTATAAAATTAATCCACAATGATTGTCGTGCGTTTCCTTGTCGCAAAGTTATAACAGTTTAAATATTATGGACGGAAATTTTCATAACTGTGATGATAAATGTGCAGTTATGTTACAACTAAACACGAATCAATCGATGATTCTAATTTGGAGAAATATTAAAATTGAAAAAATTTCTAGCGGGTAATTATGTACCAAAATTTCATTTCGAATCAAAATAAATCGAGTTTGCGTATTCATATAATGTGCCACAAAGAATGTAACAATACGAAATCATGTTCGTATTCAATTTCACAAAGTGCAGCGGACATGATGAAATGATAACGCACCAAAGGTTTTGCTCTCCTTTATCGGTATTATGCATATTTTTCTCGCAAGGGTGGCTCCGTGCGCGTATTACGCTCTCCACTTATTATTCGAAATAATTTGTTTCCAGTAACGCGCAATCGCATTTCCCCCTTACTGTGCATCTGCTGCTTATTATGGAAATGGATTATTTACAATACGCTTCGTCATCCGGTTTTTTAAAATTTAATCCATTTGCGTGATTAATTCTTTCGTTGAAATTTGAAAACAGCATTTGCGTCATTATTAGACCGGGGAGCCTCGTGTAAAATAAAAATTGTCTACATCAATTGCAAGGAACAGTGGCCACGTAAAAATTTCTTTCCTTTTTTAATAATCCGAATACGTATTATTTCGATGCACTCCAAAATTCTTTTAGACTTCCTACTACTTTAACACTAGAACTACCGAGAAATAAATGCGACTGATGTATATTGCTTTGTAATAGTGACAAGACTGATGACAAATTTCTGATGAAAACCTTGTTATAGTTTCAGTGATTGTGACAGAAAAAATTAGGAACCTGTCATTTTGACTAATTTGGTATTTCTAGTGGTAAATAGCACTAATTTATTTTTGCCATAAATGCATAAAATCTGCAGTCTAGTTATTGCATAACTTGCTGAGAAAATTTAGTATTCGTACTACTTGATAAAATTCTATTTCATATACAGCCGACAGTGACCGAATTAATTACATATACAGAGTAGGCCGAAAATCGTAGTACAAGCGGGCAGGGGGTGATTCTACATGTAAAAATAAATCGAAAAAAAGGAATAAAATTTTTTTCTTTGACGCCTCGTTTTCGAGAAAATCGAGTTTAAAGATCCGTCAGGTTCGCGTGCTATAGTATACGCAGAAAGTAGAATTGGTTGATCATAGTCAGACGCGTCAGTCGCGTCAGACGATTCCTACCAAATAGTATGTGTATTCGATGCATTCTCAAACTCGATTGTCTCGGAAACGAAGCTTCGGATGAACAAATGTTATACCGAAATTTTTTCTTATTTTTCTATGTAGAATCATTCACTGCCCGTTTGTACTACGATTTCCACCTTATATATCTCTTTCCATTCTTCTTTTCTCTCATCTGTGTATTTTTCTTACTTACACTTTCATTTGGGCATTATCACAAATAGTAAAGATATTTCTTGTTTAATTCTTTGTTATATTGTATTTTGAAGCTGTATTCAACTTGGAACAAATGATTCTTTATCTCATCAAGCAATAATAATTATAATCAAATTAAATATAGGCAATAAACAGGCAATTATTCGTTAAATTCAATCATCTTGTTAATGATACGTGATAATGTTCTGAAACAAATTATTTTATTCTGCTGTGTCGATTTGCCTTTGCATGTAAAATAATCATCTGCTCGTTTATACCGAGACAGCCCGTATAACTACTTAGAAATAAAATAATGGAATAGAAAATACAGCAATATAATTGTCCCGGCGCAAGAACACTTAAGTCGAACGAATCAATGCAGCGTTTACGGTATTGATTTAAGTGGACTTTTGTTTTACTTATTTCTTCCTTTGAACATTGTGCTGTGTGCCGTGGCGAAAAGAATCAAACAAACTATACCTTCTCGATAAAAATTATTCGCGAATTAGTCATATAAAGTGTCTAAGTGGAATTCACTTTACACGAGGAAAATTGATATCTACCGATTTCTCATTTCTAAGATTCATGTTAAAAAAACTAAATGCGTATGAACGTTCACGGTATGAAAATTCGAGACACGATTATCTAAAATATTTACATTGTAATTAATGTATTATTATAGGTAACAAACGTACAGAAATGAGCAAGTAAAATATCAATGTTTTATTATTTCCAAGAAAGAAAGCAGTAAATGATTCGTATTCGGCAGTCAACGTGCCAACGAACTTGTTAATACGTTTCTTGTAGATAAAGTGTTAGTACGTGCAAAGAAACGCGAACGAACTCATTACACAAGCTGATACAACAAAGCGAGTGTTGTCAGGTGAATAGTCCCTAGAAGTGCTGCCAGAGAACTCTGTAATTCTTTTTCCCAGCTTTCTGAGATCGAAGTTCCCTTGTCTGCTGAACCCGAATCGATTCTCTTAATTTGAAAGTACATCATTGGACTCGGCTTCGTGGCGGGAGCGTAGGCAGATTACGAGGAAGTGGATCCGAATAGAGCCAAGACCTGCGGACTCGGACAGCCGTTCTGCAAGGTGGTAACTCTGGAGAGAGAGAGAGAGAGAGAGAGAGAGAGAGAGAGAGAGAGAGAGAGAGAGAGAGAGAGAGGAGAAAAATGGCTGAGACAGAAGGTAGAAGCACTGCTATCCTCTCCGCTCATTATTTCACTCCAGTAAGGTGCGGGAGCTGTAATTCGTGAGAAAATTAAATTGTCAATCGTGAACAAGAACGGTGGGACATCGGCGACCACAAAATTGGAAAAACGATCTTGTTACTTTCATCCGCTATCTATAACTTTCGTCCCATTTTTCGCCTCTTTTACCGGCCCCGCTTTTTCAATGAACGCTTCTCGCGAACGTATGTGACATCTCGAGAACCAATCCGTCGTTTCGCTCGGACTGTAGATGTGCTTCAGTAGGCATTTTGTTAACAGAAATATTTTCAAAGATTATTTCATGTACTACAGAGATTCCAAAAAATTGGAAAGTATTGCACACTTCCTCAAGTTAGTGTTATTTATTACTCCGTTATTTAGATTTGAGACATACCCTTAAGTTCGATGGAAAAAAAAACACGAGACTGCGAAACTTGTCTGCATCAGTTGCAAGAAGCAGTAACTATATAGATGTTTTTTTCATTTTTTGTTGATCTTAACGAATTGAAAATAATGTATTGGCGATCTTACATTCTTATAATAAAAGGACAAATCATTCAATATTTAAATAGATTTGTTTGCTTTTTTCGTACAGTTCATCCGGTATAATCGTACATAATTAAATACGGGAAATAAAGCAATTTCATTTGTTCCTGATTTCATTTCTCCATAAATACTAGAGCTATTTGAACGATATAAATATAAGCAAGCCGACGAGATTAAATGAAAAATGTCTGCACATTGGTTATTCTCTCGAATTAATCGAAAACCGCGAGCTCCTCGTATCGGATCCGCCATATTGGTCGCCTTCACATACCGATAGCCTCCTGCGCCCCACGAGATGAGAGCAAAATTTGACAGATTTATGAAGTGTTGAAAATTCCATCTGCCCCGTGTTTCTCTGGCTCCTATCGCGTGGAGACTTTGATTAAATGTTTTCAATGAAACTTCGTTCAAACCACTGTTAACTCGCCAACGCGAGGGACAAATTACATTAAAACATTTCAGTACACGCAAGGACTAATAAAATCCTGCACTAAATTTTCCGATAAGAAGTTTCCGTTATATCCAGATAATATGTCAAGTTAAAAATTCGCGTCAGTTAATCTAATTTTAATTTCTAATTTCATTCCACAATATACTATGATGCACGAAAACAAGCGACTGCCAACTAAAACATCAAAAGAAAGCAAATGAAATGAAGAAATAAAAAGAAAATTTCTTCATAAAGCGATTTATAAGATGGTAACTAATGAAAAATTTGGTCCTCGTACCGAGACTTTCATTTTTATTCCATAATAAATTATAGTGTAAGAAGACAGTCAATTGACAATTAACGAATAAAAATAAGATAAATAAATGGAAGAACTAAAAAATTAAAATTTCTTCAGAATGTAATTTATACGAGAACAAATGAAAAATTTCGTTTTTGTGTAGAGATTTTCCGTTTGCTTAAACTTTCCCTGAGGAAACCAGAATTTTTTAACTTTTTCAAATGTAATCCTGTAGATTTTAGCGAGAAAATACCGAAAATCCAAGTTTTAATGTTAGGAATTCAATGGTTTAAAAGCATAATTTTTGCACTACTGATCTCCTAGGATTAAAACTTGGCATTTCAGCATTTTCTCGCCAAAATCTACAGGATTACATAAAAAAAAGTTAAAAATTTCTGGATTCCTGAAGTAAAGCCTATCATTTCATTCCATAGTTTATTGTATCACACCAAAAACAAAGAAATGGCAATTAAAAAATAGAAATACAGTAGACGAAAGAAAGAAATGAAAATAGAATTTCTTTAAAATGTGATTTATAAAGCGACAAGAAATGAAAAATTTGGTTCCCGGACCAACACGTTTCTCACGTTGAGGATACAATAAAAATCGATAGTTTTAGTTAGGGTATATACAGGGTATTTCATCTAACTTGACCACCTTAAATATATCGCTTATTTTGTATGATAGAAAAAATGTCAGGGGGAGGAAATATTCTGTGCAAAAGGGCCAATACGGTCATGGGCCGAATTTTTTCTCAAGGTCATTTTTCGAAATGTCAGGGTTATCGTTTTTTTTTTTAATGGGACTGCATATTTTCACTACAAAAGTCTTATAGCTTATAAAAAACTAAGGAAATTATGAAATGATTGTCAGTAACTTCAGTACGCGTTCGGGGACGGTAAATGAAGGAATTTCAATTCTTGAAATTTCGAAAAGATGACTGAGAAAAAAATTCGGCCCATCACCGCATTGGCGCCTTCGAACAGAATATTTTCTCCCGCTGACATTTTTTCTATCATACAAAATAAGCGATATATTAAGGTGGTCAAGTTAGGTGAAATACCCTGTATATTTTAGTGCTTTCGAAATGCCGCAAACTACGAACGCATAAAATCCGCAGAATAAAATGACCGTGTTTGTTCGTATTTCATTTGAACAGTGCGATAAAGATAATATGGATTCATTAGCAGTTTTCTCGAGCGTGAATAATAGATGATTCCACAGCGAAGTGAGAAATTTTAAAGAAATTGCAAAAGGAACACAGTTAACAAGGGAAAAGGGGGAGAGAGAAACTGGAGGAAAGGGTGAAAAATCGGTACGATCCAACCAATACGCGCGCACAATAGCGTCCTCGAGATGCAAGAAGTTCGAGAGCCATAATTTCGCGAGCATAAAGGACCTACCTACAATTTTCTTTTCCCGTATTATCCATTCTTGATAACTCTCGGTACCCTAACTACTCGAAAGAACATCCTCGAAGGCGAATGGCGGACTAACGATATTATTGTCGCCGGGCACTATAGACAAATTCATGAAGTTCGGATAGTTCGAATCAATTTTACGATGATTGAATAGAAGAGACCCTCGCTTTTTCTCTCTCGTACAGCGAACGTTGTGAAACTTGTCACAGGGTATTGCGTAAGACCAGGGCACCATAAAATCGTAAAACCGCATCACGATTCTGTTTGTGACAGTTTTTCTGCGGACGCAATTTATATGAGGAAAACGAGCGCTTTTCAATTTTCCGCTCGATGTTTTCGAAGTATGATCAAGGAATATTTGAAAACATTTAAACCCGTCGAAAATTACTGCTCTTCATCAAACGCTTTTTTAATACACCTCATAAACACCGTTATACAATACTGTCATGTCAGTGTAATTTTCAGAAAATACTTCAGCATAGGAACATATTTTTTAAATAAAAGTTATATTCTTTGGTTGATACATATTTGAAGAAAATTTCGTTGAGGACTAGCCTTCACGATGTTATTTGACTAACAGTTTGTCATACGAAAAATTTTCCTACATTTAAACTGTGTTAATTTCGTCAAAAGTGCTCGTACGACAGTGGACTCGTTCTAAATGTAAAAGCCTCTAGTTTCATAATTCATTGTCGATTTTATTTTCAGATTTTTTCATGCTGTATCAGGCGAGAAACTAAAGACATGCTTTTTCTCGATAATGCTGTGCCAAACGTCTGTGAAAACTTTGAAAAATTGTGGTTTTGACTGAAACTACTACAGATTGAAAGATTGAACCTTTCTGCTTACAAAAACACTTGAACAATTGATGTTTTTGAATCGTTTTATCGAGTTTTGAACGAGGGGTGTACCGCCAACTTTACAGTAGCACAAGTTACATCGCGAGGACTTAATCAATGACACTTAAGCGAAACATCAAAATCCGGCACACAACATTCTTCCTTTTCACAAATAAATCTGTCCGTTCCTTATTGAACACGTTGTTCAACCTTCTTGCCGTATATCGAATAAACAAAGAATACTCATTGTGACTTCCGGTTGTGGAATATTCTCAATGCAGGAGCGACGCGAAGAATGTATTAAACAATTAATATTCTTCGGCACAACGGTCCGACGTGCGGCGTCGATATTGAACAATTTTCGTGGTAGGTTCGAAAAATATTTCGCCGCGTGCACGGGCCTCATTAAAATAACTGTAACGTGTGCGCACCGGGGCTAGGAAATTTCTATGAAAAGTCGTTAGCGTTCCACGGTAACGAAACACAGGGGGGGGGTCTCGCGTTCATCATTTGAAGGGTTGCTGCCTCGTATATACGATTCGAAGGATGCGAGAAGTATACGGACCCGACCGGTGTTCGTTCCCTTATTTAACAGAAAATCTTTAGACAGGGCCGACCCAGTTTCCCTCCGCGGTAATACCTCCGCCGCTTTTCCTCTAATTGTAAGAATTAGTTTTTCAGCTCGTCGAGCTTCCTCGATCTCGTCGAGGCTTCTTTTTCTCTTTTTTTTTTTTACCGGCTCCTCGGGATCGAGTGTTTGAGTTATGCGCCGGAGATTGGAGTATTCCCGCCCTCTGGGATGGGCGGGGCTAAAAAAAATTTTGGCAATTCAAACGAATCGAGCCGAGATTAAATGTTCGGCGAAATGTGGGCCGCGGTTCCGCTTGTTTAAGTTATGAGTAGGTTCGAAGAAAATCTCATCAGAAAGTTTTCGCAAAACTGTGCAGTCCCGGCTGTACAACAGGGCATGTTCTTTTTTCTTTTTTTTTCTTCCGGCTCGTCCCCATAAAACTTAATTTTAAGCCGTACCGAATTCCGCGGCACGTGGGCGTCTTATCTGCATAGATAACGCGTGACGCATCCTTCTTCTAATTGAGTTTTACTGCGGGCATGCGTTTTCATTGTGGATTTGGCGGAATGCGGTTTTATATTGTAATCGGACGACGTTTGGAGTAACGGTACCGAATGTGAGATATTTGTCAAGTTAAAAATGACTTCGTAAAATTTTTTTCATACGTTTATCGATTATTCACAAACAATTAAAATGTTCTCTATTGTCGAAAATTATCTGTGTTCACACTTTGTGCATTTACTCCATCCCATGGATAATTCATTTCCGAAGATAAAAAATTTGGATTTGCAATAAAGTTATAGACGGCAGATTTTTATGTAAAATAACAATTTTCTAAATCGATTGCAAAAATAATAACAAATAATTTTAACAAGTTGAAAATGATATAGTAGTGTTCTCACACTCCTCTAATTGTCTTAAGTAAATGCACAAAATCCATAATTATCTCTACAACGATTGTTAGGGCAATAAACAATTTGTGACTAATCTTTTTAAAACTTCATTTAACTGCTTCCGAGCTTCTGAACGATAACGTACAGGCTGTATGAAAAGTAATGGTCATACGTCCTAGGGGAGAATCTACAGATCTGGATCAGTGGACATTTGGCAAAGAAACTGGCCGAAAAATTGTTTATATCAAAGAAAATTGTTGTTAAAGTTTTTCTTTACATCAACACCTTCTATACATCGAGAAAAGAAAAAGTTTGCAAGAAACCATATATGGCAAACAAATAGTTATTAAGATATAAGCTGTTAAAGTTCTTTTCAAAGTTTTTCTTTTCTCGATGTATAGACGGTGTTGATATGAGGAAAAACTTTAACAACAATTTTCTTTGTTACGAACAATTTTGAGGCATCTCTCTTTGACAAATGTCCACCGATCCAGAGATTCATCCCTAGGACGGATGACCATTACTTTTTATACACCCTGTAATTCACACTGTGCTGCTTGTGTATAGCTCTCAATTTGTTTAGGGGAATACCTAACAATCCTTTCGCAACGACCACCAAAGTGCGCTTCACGCATCGAAAACTCGTAGCACACGTTCACTTATTAGTTCGCATCTCTGTTATTCATTTTATTCCGCGAATGTTTGCGGTGGAAAATTAATTTTCCGTTCGATTAGAGCCTCGGTTCACCTTGCTACGATTCAAATTAACAATAATACGATGTGCATCAGAATTGTTTCGTTCGATTGCCGGCGGGCACGGGTTACATAATTGAAACTTTAAATTCGGAAAATTCTTTTGTCCTCGCGGTACTAATCAGTTTCAATAGCCCTTGATTTAATCTGATTACGGATAGTTCTAATGAGCTGCGTTCTGACTGCCACTTGATTCAATCCGCGCTGTTTACCGTTAATATTAGTCGAATTCGATACGCGAATTCTAAGTAATACACTGAAAATATTTCCTGTTTCGATCGATTAGTTCTCTTTGAGCCTAATCAGTCGCATTCTTTCCAAATCGCCGCAAACGAGCCGCGCACAGCGATATCGCGCCGACAATATCCTGATCCTCCGAAAACTCGATTAATTACACGTTAATCACTCGATTGTTATTTTCGTTGCGACCGGAAATTAATGTTTCGCGTGCTCGGCATAGACGTTTCGTCAACCTCGTCGTGAAAAATCCGTGTTTCGCTGTCGTCTTCCGTTTTGTGTGGCGATTAAATGCACTGACTGATCGCATCTGCAGATGCTTCAGGATATTACTAATCAGAGATTAGTCTAGATGCTGATGCGTCTTTGTATTATCGTCTGCTATTCGGATATCAATATTCGATACAAGAAGTACACGTATATTCCATGATTGACATTCCTGTTAAGAGACGAGATTAATTTATTTCCATGGAATGCGACGACGAAGCAAATAGATTGTACTCAGAGCATCGTTTCCGAGTAAGCATCGTTTCCTTTCCGATAAAAGTATTCTCAGTGTGTAAAACAGAATTTTTACTTCAATTTGTTTCTATTCTGAAATATTTCCTGGAACATTCCGATTTATTTCGTCACCTGTGCATTTCATGTCATTCTTTACAATTTGGTTTCTAATATCTTTAATTTACGATTATTGAGATTGTCAAGATCCAGCCATGAGGAATTATTCCGCAATTTTATCTATTTATTTATTATTTAAATTTCGCGTGAATGTATTTTAGATAAGAATATCAACACATTTCTCACAGTTCAATAAAACCATTAAGGATAGAAATCAATTCCAATTTTGTTCCTACGTCTTGTAATTAATGCAAACGATTTTTACTTTGCATAAACACAATTCAGCCAGGGATGATTTTGTGGAAACACATCTCCAGTGGAAGAAAAGTGGAGAAAAGTTATTTTTTCAGATGAAAAACGTTTCAATTTAGATGGACCGGATGGTCTTTCATATTATTTTTATGATTTGCTGAAGGAAAAATTACATTTGTCAAGGAAACAAATGCTCGTATTGTAGAACAATGGGCCAAATTAAGTCAAGATCAAATAAAAAATGTATATAAATCGATACCCCGACGATTAATTGAAACTATAAAAAATAAAGGTGGCACAACACATTACTAATAAATAGAAAAAAATCTTTTTCATTAACTTCCACCCACTTTTTCTTGTCTAAAATATACGTTGTCTTATAGTTTCGTCGCACCTTATTTGATCAAAAATTAGAAATTTTAATGAAACTTTTTTCTAATCTAATTCAAGAACATTGCCGCTATGGGAATGTATGTACTTCAGTTGATTCTTTGGCTTAATAACGAAAACTTTTGCGAAAAACTTGGTATTAATAAGATATTAGCTAAAATTGCAGGTGTCTTATAGTTTTGTCGCGAAGTGTATTTACATCTGATGCATTTCGGGATACTAAATTCTTCACGCAGGTCCTACTCGCGAATTCGCCCATCAACTGTGTGAGAAATGGCCGCGAAGCGAACGTGTTAAGTGTGGTTCCGTTCAGAATACCATGGAAATCTTCACGGTATTAAAGATACCACCCACGCGCCATCATTTTCTCCGTGAGTGCAAACGCGTACGAAAGACCGTTGACCTTCTCGCGATCTCGCAAACGCGACTGTGCAGGATCGTCTAGCCTGTTCACCTGTGACTACATTAAATGTTGAGAGATCGGTCGAACTGACCAGGAACGCCCGACGACAAGGCGGAAGGGTGCGCTTCACGCTTGGCCAGCCTTGAACGTTGTTAGATAATATGTCGGGAGGTTGCTTTACCGTCGGCGTTCTGAACTGTTGCCTTTATACGCGTGGCTCCTCTCATGCTACAGAATAGGTAGATCGAAAAAAACGCTTTAGATATAGCCAGGTCCGAGACTCCCTCACTCCCTTCCTCTCTTTCCCTCTCTCTCTCTCTCTCTCTCTCTCCCCTGAAAACTTACCTGTGCTCCCCCATCGCCCTCCGTTAAGCCAGATGATACGGGAGGGCCGTGATACGAGGGCAGCCGACCCCTATTACAACACCAAAAACTCATTTTCATTTAGTCTGTCTACACCCGGCCGGTCGATTTCACGGGGAATCGCTCGTCTGTGGAACATCCGATACAGGTCCAAAAGGAATCCAGACGGACACCTCCACCGATGGAAGATACACTCCTGCACAAAATGATAGCACATGTGTCTGCTACCTTCAATTTCTCGAAGACTACACACAATTTCTGAATGAAACAGAAACTCAGTGTCGTAATTGTTACATTAAACGATGTTCTTCGCCTGCAATACTATTCTGTAAAATTTCAGATCTCCTCCCATTCGGTTAAGGGCAATATATGGGTACGAAGAGCCTAACCTTTTATTTTCTCAGTTACCAGTTAAGATGCGTACATGGGATAAAAACGAAAATGATACTACAGACTAGCATTATTTTGGAGTATTTTTCAGAATTTTGAATCAGTTACTAACGGTGGGAAAAAATTATTTATTTTCAGAAGTGGTTTCCGCAGAACAATGTCCTGTCACGTTCCTTCTTTCTGTATCGTAACGATTACGATACTGTACATTCGGAAATGCTAGTTTTTGAGAAACTGATTTTGCCCAGGAGTGTAACGCGCCGGGTCGAAGGTTGAAGAATAGCAAACACGCAGATCCCGTGCACGCCCTCGTGTACAAATGCTGTTACTTACACTTTGAGAGAAACCGAGGCCCCCGGGAGTACATTTTCTTGCCGTGTTTACAGTGCGCTTCACACGCTTCGTTTCGCGTCGCATTTCAGATGTACGCTCTCGCCGTGTACACACCGCGCGCCAGATTAAAAACGGTTCAAACGAGTATTAGAAAACCGCGGACGGTCTGTTTCTTTTTTCGGACATCGACTCGCGCGGCAGTGATCGATAGGTTCAAACACGCGTCTTGAGCACACAGCTGGGTGGAGATAATATTTGGACGTCTGTATTTGCAATATTTAACCCGGGGGACTACCGTGACTCGCGTAATTGATCGATCGACTGGCAGATCTTTGCGTGAGATAAAAGGTGGCTGTGTGAATTGCACGGGACGAGTGACAAATAGAAATTTCATTCTTCATTTTACACTTCATATACTTACCGGTAGCAGATTTAAAATTTTATGATTTACAGCTGAGAATTTCTTAAACAATCATTCATTGGTAATGCCGATTTTGGTCACGAACTACCTTAAAACTTAAATTTATTAAAGTTAAGTAAAATAATTTATTGGGATCTATGAGGTGTGAGAATGATAAAAAAATTATTGTTATGATAAACTTTGTCTTTCCTATCCTTGTGTTGTTAAGTAAGTTGTTTTGATTTTGTATAATATTTACCGACACCATTTTCTTGATAACAACCATTATTATATTATAAGTGTAGGACGATGTTTTTTGAATTGTACATTTTCAAATACAAAGTTTAATAGCATAAGAAAATGTCAGAAAAGGACTTTTAAGAACTGTTTTTACTCCTTTAATGTGGACAATAGCTGATAAGAAATAATATACTCTCGCATAAGTTTCATAAAAATAGACTGGCTCGCTGTAGTCTTGCTGTTCACTTCCATTTGGATGACGTTTAATTTCGCTTCGAATCTAGAAAATACGTTCATTAATTAACACGAATTTAATTCAGCGCAAACGTTGTACGGCATAAAAGGTACTCGCGTAAAATTAATTTAAAAGCTTATAGTACCCGGCGAACTAACAAAAGAAAATTATTCCTTTCAGCTGAAATTGACGTATGCGCAATATGAATGTAAATGAAAGTTGTCCCCTCGAATATTTTACGATTGTACGTTATTTGATCTTAGTCTGAGAATATTTTTATCCAACGGGTATTTTTTCGTGCAATCAAGTTTTCAATTTGTACTGGAAAAACTTTAGTTGTAATAATACATTGGGTTGTTAGAGTGATCATGGGAATATATTTTTTCAAGATCAATTTTTTCCGTTGAATAGAAACTCGTCAAATGCTAATTTAAACCAGCCTGAAATACATTTCCCTAAAGTGTTATCGCAAGAGTTGGTAAAGGGTTTGAACTGAAAGTATTTTCTTAATGTTCAGTCTCTCCGCCGAAATGGAAGCGAATTTACTATAAAACCACACATTGGGAATTTAATTAGCATACCGAACTTCAATGAAGACGAATGAACGAATGCAAACAACTCTTTGAATGTGCATAGAATCCATGTTTCTCGTTTACTATCGTTATCAGTTTTATTTATTAACAATTAACCGATCGCGTCTACCATTAGTAAACGAAATATCCGCTTGCAAGTTAGCGAGATTGTAACTTTACCGATAGTAAAGTTGGCGCAAAGTATCGAAGATAAATAGCCATGTGCACGGATAATTTTGTTTATAATTAGTCTCAAGGTTTAGTCTCTATACAGTTAACTCCTTAAGTGGAAATGATGAGTCTCGCCCGCATAAGTTCTCAAACTCAACTTTGACGGTGTACGCCCACCACAATGTTTAAGGGGCTTAGTTACTGTACGTGGAACTAGTTTCTCTTAATTTGCGCAAACAAACTACTAACGTTCCACGCTAACACTGCTTTTATGACACATGCGGAGATTTATAATTCCAAACAAACTTTGAAAACTTCCGCAACCCAGTTAAAATATTTTAAAACTTCGTCAATAGTCATATTATATAAAAATAAAATAGAAACAGAAAAAAAGATATATTTACTGAAATATGTGATATTGATGATTTCTATGTAAAGTACTCGGTGTGTATAATAATCTTTCATGAAGTATAATAAAAAAGATTCAAGGTGTCAACAAAGAAAAAACCCGGTTAAACTTTACTTCAGGAAACCAGAAATTTTTAGTCTTCCTGTATGCAATTCTGCAGATTTTGGCGAGAAAATGTCGAAAATCCAAGTTTTAATTCCAAGAGACGAGTAATTCAAAAGTTATGCGTGTTTAAAGTTGACTGATTTTAAGCGTTTTTGATAGGCAAGGACGTCGCCATGTTGGTATATACTTAGCCTCGCGCGTTGTCTAACGAGCGGAGCCGCTGGATGGCAGCACAAGCACACGGTGATGTCGATAACGTAGATTTGCAAGCGTAATCGGGCCAACCTGACGCACAATTTTACACACGCATAACTATTGAACTACTGATCTCCTAGGATTAAAACTTGAATTTTTCGCACGTTCTCGCCAAAATTAGAAAAAAGAAGGGAAAAGAAAAAGAGAAAAAGAGATTACAGAAAAAAGTTAAAAATGTCTGGTTTCTTGAAGTAAAGATTAGCCACGAAACCATTCACAAACAATTATGTGCTTCTCGAAACGATATAACTGTTCTTCAAAATATTTTTCTGAATCCTTCAGGGAGGAATTCTCGTATAATTTAATGATTTCAGAAATATTCGAGTTGAAACGAAAACAGTTGAAACGAGATGCCACGAATTTCATCTTTGTCTTTATCCTTACCAGCCCGGTTCCGATTCGTTTCTGCCGTTTTGTCGTCCATTTCCCGCGGAATGGCCCATCCGGGCGTTTTTCCATGGGCAATAAGAAGACAAAGGAATTAAAAGCGGACCATATTACGTAACCGCCGCGGTGCTGTTTGCTTCGTTATAAAACTAAGCTTTAAGAGTCTCTCGCCCTTAAATAGCCTCCAAGGTACCGCCGCGTGGGACAGAGACAGAGGAACCGGGGCCGAGTGAGATTCTCGAGGCACCGAGGGCACTTTAGTAGTTAGGACGTTCCTGTTTGCTGTGTTTCCACACACTCTATCTGCTCCTCTCCACCTGCCCCCTTCGTTCTTGCTTACCTGCGCCTTTCCTTACCCCTCTTTTCCTGTCCACCCTGTCCTTTCCTCGTATTGTTCTCCGCGTGCCTCTTTTCTGTCACCCGGCTTTTTGCGACAAATTTCAAAATACATACACCCGCGACTTCAAACCTAAAAACTACTTAATTACTTTTCGATGACAACTTGTCCCAGAGCAAAGAGCAATCGCTCAACTTTGAACACGCATAACTTTGGAACCAGTGAATTCCTCGCCTTAAAACTTCGATTTTTGGAATTTCCTCGTCGAGACGTACAGGATCACATAGTAAAAAGTTAAAAATTTCTGGGTTGACATGGTGAAGTTAAGTCAGTTTTTTCACTGTTTTATTGTGTGTATCTTTCAAATGCGTCACGACCACTGTGTATCCACAAAATGTACCGTGGATAGTAATAAATTACTTTTGTAAATTAAATTTTATTTTTTCCAACCAGTCCAGGTCATAGTACAAAAACTTGGCCAGCACTACACGACCAACCCCTATATTTCCTCTCTCTAACTTTCTCTGCTCCCCGTTTCACCGCCCTCCCCCTCTCGCCGAGTCAAGGAACTCGAAATGGAATAGTTGGTGGCCGAAAGACACGCGAGTTGTGTGTAGAGGCTGCGAGAGCATCCGCAAATGCGGTCGCCGGAATGACATCCAGATGTTTCGGAGGAATTGGAGGACGCTGTGCATCGATTATTTTAGTACACCGACCGCGGTCTGATTCCTGTGAAAACTACCCTTTTTGCAGCGAGTTTCCGCGAGTCTGTTGAATTGATTTTCGTCGGAGATGCCGCGGGAGTAAAGCGCGAAGCGAAGCATCTCCGTTCGAGTGTCTAGCATTGTGTTTCGCGTTTCGTCGAATGGATTGTGCGATTTTCTGAACCATTTTCTTCGTTGATTGAACCATAACTTATTGAGCCATAACCTTTTATTACTAGCAAAGATCTCAAAACTCGCGGAAACGGTGGTTCAACTGCTGAGCATCGAGACAGATAGATTACTACTGCGACGTAGTACTGATATTTCATTACGTTCGTTACTGAAGAATGTAAAATCTCTGAAGAATTGGAAAAATATCTACAACATTAATAAGGCAGATCTTTCATTTACCATTAGTTTAAAAATATTTTTATAATTGTTTAAATTTTTAGGAAAGATGTTTCTTGTATTTACTTCTCAAAGAACCAGTGCATGTTATTATCAACAAGAATTTTTGTCAATTTTTAATTATCTTCTTATCGTGAGACTAGATCTTTATGCAAAATAAAAATTTTCTGCATCGATTGCAAGAAATGGAAATCAAATAGAACTTTGTTTCTTTGTTTCAATAATTTTAATAGAGAAAAGATAATATATTGATATATTTCCGCATATATGTATACATTCAATTATTAATACATCAAGATATATATTTCATATATTTACGGGTTTTAAACATCGTCAAAAAAGATTTAAATAATAGACTTTCAGTCGTCTTAACAATAATATATCAACAAGAATATATTATTATGAATGCCTGATTATCAAAGTAAAACTTTTTCATAAAAATCTGCAACTTCTCGTAGCTAGTCGCGCACCGGAATAATTTTCTTGCAGCCGCATATTTTACGGCTAGCCGAGCATCTCATAAATCAAACATCTCTAGTGTGTAATGTACAAAGTGAAGGTTTGAACAATATTGTTTTTGCCTGTATATCGGCACTTTCATATTTCATTTCGTCATGCACACCGATATCGATTCTTTGGCAAATAAAACTATTGTAATACGACTCAATTGTACATGAATTCGTTAATCCTTTGGGAACCAGTGCTGACATAATTCTTGAAGTTGCAACTATATAATTCAACGCTTTCGCGGACGACATTTATTTCAACTTCACAGTTACAGTATTCTATTAAATACCGTATATTCGCGTATGAAATATGAAAAACGATATTGTCACATACAAGTTAGAAATTTTTCGAATATCGTGCTATGCGTCATAATAATAAATAACGACATGCCCAAAATTAATTCGAATCCAAATTTTAGAAATTAAAAAAATTTCAGTCAAAATCAGTACGTATTGTTCATTTCTCCTATTATTTAAGTCTTGAACACATAGTCCACTTCTCTAAAGAAAATATTTTTTAGTATCTCAAAAAATCCTCGTCCGCAAAGGGTCAGAGCTGTCAAATAATAAATAAAAGAGAGAGAGAGAGAAAGTGTGTGTGTGTGTATTTGTACGTGTAAATAATTATGAGATCCTTGACAGCGTGAATGGAAGGGCAGCGTGTTCTGAGCAGGAGTTCCAATTAAATCTGGCCCGAGACAAATTCAAAGGAGCCGAATCTACCGAAGGAATCTCCGCCGAAAGAAATTTTATTTTTCGAGCATGGCGATAAACCGGCACTGAAATAACATAGATAGGGAGCGACGCGAAGCGTTATCTGACAAGGTTTATATCACCCCGTAGGCTCGTATCGAGTTCACAGTTTTCTCGAGAATCGCCAGTTTTACGAGGGCATTTCGAAGTATCGCGGCACTTCGGTGCCACGGAACTGCAAGCCCTTGAATGTATGTCGATCGGAAAAAAGTCAGTCATCTGGACATCGTTCGATACCTCATTGCCTGTTGAGTGTACTCGGCGCAGCCACCAAAACAGAGACATAACACGCCCCATAATCTTCTATCTCGATAACCAAACCCGGCTAACCCGCCATCAAAATTCGAACGTACAGTACCGACCGGACATCTCTTTATGTTTCTGCATAAAACTAATCTTCGCGTACAATATTTTGAATCGAACAATTCCAGTATCATCACCAGATGGTGACTTTTATGCAATATGAACATTGTTTGCCTCAATTTACATAGACGTGTGCATGTTTTTGAAATAATATTAATAAGCGAAACATAGTGCAACAGTATAACTTAGATTCTTGAAATTTTTTAATTATTTTGCATTTGATCTACCCATTTTTCTTTAATGGTTTCTTTCTTGAACGTTGATCTACCACATTTTTAGTTAATGTTCAGCAGACAGTAGAACACTGTTAACTAGAGTTTTAGGAATGCTTATGTAAAAGCAGTGTTAGACGACTAGTCTTTTGGCAGCTCTGAATCAATAGAGCATGAGCCCAATAACCGAGGCTTATGTACCTAGCTGCCATTTTTAGAAACAGGCTTCTCGTCGTTGCCTCGTTTCTACCTGAAAGTTTGAAGTCAAACCGGCCCAGAGTTCTTGCAACTCAAACGCCGAGGGATAGCGTTGCTCCCTTCTCATCAAATATTTGGTCCACCGGAAAGTATTGTGCATTTTTCAAAGTTAAGGTACTTAATGCTACAGATAGTAGCCGAAACATCATTATTGTATTATTCAATTTTTTCTGTCTAGTATATAGATTGATTAGAACGAGAATTTTCAAAATCTGATAATGAAATCACTAATGACAATAAACGGAAAATGTTCGTGGAAAGGATGAATTTAGAATATCGATTATTTTACGAGTTCCAAAAAAAGATTGACAAAATTACAAATATTCGAAGAAGAGATCTTAAATGCTGAACAATTACTTTTGTGTATTCGTTAATAACGTTCACAATTTTTGGTAAAATGTCTTATAAAAATTTATAGAATTACTTCAAACATGTAGAACTGCACATGCAAAATTTCAGCTTACTAAATCATTTTCATAAACTTAATTCCCAGATATTACACTGAGCTATGTCCACGCTGAAGCAATGTCGAGCAACTTTCCGTCGCCTCTTGTTGCCATCTTTTCTACCGAATAAAGTAATAAATTGAATCACATTAGGGGAACCCATAGTAATCAATTATTTTGAAATCTAAAACAAACTTTGTAGTAAATTCAAGTTTTTATTATATAATTTATTATATAATCTCCATCATTATCATGGACAGTTTGCCATCTTTCCTGCGAATTTTCAATCCCCCTCTTATAGAAATCCAGGGTTCGTGAAGCAAAATATGACTCAAGGTGCCTCCTTGCATCTTCTACAGAAGTGAATGTTTTATTTCTTAAATAATGCTCCAGAGATCTGAAAAGATGATGGTAAGGTGGAGCAATATCCGGTGAGTACGGGGGGTGCGGTAAAACTTCCCATTGCAATTCTTTGATTTTTTCCTGAGCGAGTTTCGCTGTATGGGGCCGGGCATTGTCAATTTGCAGTATTACACCTTTTCTGTGGACTAAAGATGCCCTCTTTGTCAATAGTTCTGAATACAGCCGTTGTAATTGCTGACAATACAACTCAGCAGTAACTGTTTCTCCAGGTCTCAACAACTCCAAGTGAATTATGCCACGACAGTACCACCAATGCACAGTAACACCTTTCTAAATGTTAAGCTAGATTTAGGGGTTGATATTGCGGTTTGATTTGCAGAAAGCCATTGCTTGGAACGCTTTATGTTATCATAAAGAATCCATTTTTCATCTCCGGTAACGATTCTGCTAAGAAATGGATCTCTACAAAATCTAGATAGCAATGCAGTGCAAATTGATCGACGAATGTTCTTGTTGGTCTCAGATAATTGATGCGGTACCCATATTCCTGGCCTATATGCCTTTTCCATTTCGTGTAGGTGCCTTTGTATAGTTGACCATGTGGACCCAAGGCTTCTCGATAATTCTTGTATACTTAATTTTGGATCAGCTCCCACTAGAGACTTTAGGGTGTCATTATCAAATTCAACTGGTCGTCCACTTCGAGGCCTGTCAGAGAGATCATAATCATCAGCAGCAAACCTTCTGAACCAACGTTGACGCTTGTTGACCATCAATACATCTCCATAAACATCGCAAATTATCTTTGTTGTTACCGTTGCATTAAATCCCGCATGAAAATGAAAAAGTATGCAATGACGAATATGATCCTCGGAAGGTACGGACGCCGCCATTCTATTACAGGGTTGTAAAAAAAGATTATACTTTTTAGAATATTTTGAACACAGGCTGCTTTACCGAAAACTGTAAAAGAATACGTGTTTCCTATTCAACGATCGGTACAGAACTAAAGGCAAAACAAATTCTTTGCAAATAATTGATTATTTATGGGTACCCCTAATATTATTCTATAAGATTACACGGGTCAGTCTCATTTGGCGGACGGTAGGTGCAGCGTTAAAACGCTGAAGGAATAACAGAGAAGCGTTGTATTCCACGGTGACTTTTGAACTGTGTTAAATATGTACGCTAGGTGGCCTTCTCTCCTTTTAGCCGTTCTTCTCTAATAACACTGGGGATATCATCCCAGCTGTGCACTAAAACGTATCGGCATCGGGGCCTGTTAGAAATTCCAATGACAGTGCCGCGCAAAATGGATTTCCGGCAGGGGTGTTTTTCGCGGGATGGGGGATAGCAACCTCATTCTCCGGTGCTCCCACGCGGAATACCGTAATTACGTTTCGTCAAACCGATCGGCATTTTTGCCCATGAGCTCGACTCCGTGGTACGCTACGCTTCGCTCTGCTCCGCTCGGCTCCGCTCAACTGGGGCGACGGGGTCAGGGGTTTCGAGGCCGAAGCCCGATATTGGCGATTATGGAAGGACAAGCGGAGAAAAACGACTTGCACCGTGACGAGTCCTGCAACAGAGGATGGGAAAGCCATTCATTATTTTGTAGCCCATCGTGATTCTTTTCTCGATGGGGATGAACGACTGGGAGCGAATTCGCATTCATTAAACTGTACTCTCCGGTCGTCAAGCAGTTCAATGTGCGAAGCACATACCTTCGAATCAGGAATTGAAATAGACAGTTTAATCCTGCGTTAAAGTCCCCATTAAATTAAAGTAATTTCATTCTCATAATCGAGGTACAATGACTACAATAAATGACCTTGAATGATCTTGCAAGACGACGGTGTTATAGGTCAGAAAATTCGGCTTGGGAAACGACTACGTGCTAATCTAAATGAAAACATACAGTTCCGTATAAAAAATAATAGTAAAACAGAGGTCGCCTTGAAATCTCGGAAGCATGTCCGCCTAGAGAAGACTTCTGACTACCATAAGTTTTATTTGAAATATATTTTACAACGAGCTACAGTCTGGGATATAATTGTGTAACATGCAGCTGGGAGCTATAGTCTGTATAGTTGTGTCATTTTATAGAACATTAGGAACTATAAAACATGCTATTGTTTCGTCCCATGGTGTGCACAATAAATACGAATCCTATCGATCACATCGGTCCAAGAACGTGTCGAAAGTAAAGAAACGCGAACCTACCCTCAGCTACGGGATCAAAGCTCGATTCATTCTCCATGGCTATTTTTCATAAATTCCCATGACTTCTCCGTAGGCGAGCGTCGCCATGGGACGCTCGTCCGGGAGAAGAAGATAGCTTTTCAATGGAGGAACGAAAGCTCGCTGAGTCTACCGGAAGAGCGATAATATTTTATGCATCCTGCGTTCCCAGTTCGACGGGAAAACGCGGAGGGAGGGGAGGGGGGGTGATGGAAGCAGAGAGAAGCACGGGTAGCCTTCGCGGCCCGTTCCCCGCTTTCTTCGGCTTGATTTTCCTCTCGTATATCAAAGTTTTCCTTTTATTAAAGAACAAAAGTCGAAGCCGCGCCCCGGCATGACGACCACGACAGAAAATACGGGGTAAAGTAAGAAATTCACGGGGAAGTTGGAAGCGCAACGCCCAGCGCAGGACCCTTTCCGGGAGGGAGGGTGTTCGCTTTTGCCCTCGTTCCGATTCGACGACGTTATTTTCTGGGGCGGTGCTGCATTATTTCGAAAGGCCGTCTAAGGAAATCGGCTCCGAACTCCCAGCCCGAGAAAATCGTAAAAGCTGCAATTTACGAGCGAATCGCCGATAAAAGTCTTTACGATAATCGTTCGCGAATCGCGGCAACTTCGACACGACGATCGGGTCCTGTAGTCGACAGGATTAAGTCATTCGGCGGCAGAGCGCCTGGAGAATGCGACACTTACTGTTGCATATGTAAATTTTCGATTGTCGATGAGGAGTTGTCACGGCGGTGCCGTTTAAGGACTTTCTCCTTCTTGGGGAAATTTGTTATGGTTTTATTTTTAATAATGATTAGAAAAATAAAAGATTTTAACGGTGTACAAGGACGTCAAAACTGTCGCCATCAGCTGTGCTTCTTTCGGCTTGCCTGAAATCGCTTGATTCGGCGGCACATCTGCGCGTGGTCTTTAGGTTTATGAGGTCCATGGTCGGCATGACGTTGTCAGATAAAATTACCCTTTTCACGGAGGGTTTTAAGACGGAACACTATTTTGCCTGCAATTGTTTGGATGTCTAACACAGAGTTTTGAGAAAGTACTGTCGTACACGTCACAACTATATCTGACAAACGAAACATGTGTGTTTCAGACGGATCGCAAATTATAATGCGGACTAACTATTATGAACTTCAGGAACTCAATATAACTCCCATCACTTGCAGTCCTAACTCACAAATTGTTTCTAACAACAGATAACTTCGTATAATTTAAATTACTAGGAATATCGCTTAAATATGATAAATTTCTGATTTCAATTTTTTTATGCAATGAAACAAATTAAATTTACCAAATTTTTACACAGCTTTGAACAATTTCGATTCAATATACCCACTATTAAATGCGAGCTCATTACATTAAATTGACGTTTCGAATAGAAGAAAACGCTCAAAACCGTCAAATACCTCAAAACCATCAACCCTGATTTCAATTGTATTTGATTGTTTACTCGATATGTGTCCGAAACACGGGTCTAGCCACGGACATATATCGGCCAGGAGATACTATTCTATGATTCGCGCGACCTTACACTCCTCTCACGGGATATACTCCGCGACAGTGGGGATATTTCTGGGACTTTTATCGGCTAGGCATTTGGGACATATATAGAGTAAACACTGTATTTTTATTCGGAGCAGCAATATTCCGCAAAAAAGTATTGGTCAAACTTCTTTACGAAAATCTTCATTTATTAAGAAAGAAAGGACACTTTCATTTAAATTATTATTGGCCTTAAAACGTAATTGATCGACTTTATCTTATATCATTTATGTCGGTTTGATTGTGATTTTCACGCGTTGAATGAAACACTTCTTGATATCACCGCTCGGAGAAAGCAAAATAATCCTCCTGCGAAGAAGAATGCCGTCAAATAATCGGGGCTATGGCTTTCATCAAGGTACTTCTGGAGGAAGAAAATCGATCGCGAACACTCGTGTAATATCTCTTGCGAGTCGAAATAAAACTACGTTGGTAAGAGACGCGATTACCCGGCTGGATTTATTACCACAGTAACTAGCCGAACGTAAAAGTCAAGAGAATTAAAGAGTTCTGCCGAGGATCAACGGACATTTTTTGAACCGTCCATCAAACCCCGAGTTCCCCTTTTCTTAATTTCTGTGAATTTTTCCTGGCGCCGGTAAAAAGCCTAATTGCAAGAAATAAATTGATTGATCGCCGAGCAACGGAATTTTCATTCCTGTAGCATAGTGGCAATTCCGGTCACACGTAAGAAAAAATAACTCGATCAGTTTCTGTCGCGGAAAGACATACACGCAACCAGTACCGTTTTATCGTTTAAATTATTATTTTGTTAAATACATTACTTCGTCTTTATGAAATTTTTGAGGTTGCTGCTGCTTCGGCGATCGAACCATTAATTATTCCACCAATCAAAGAACCGACGTGTTAACATTCGCCGAAACGTGAACACCCCGTTCAATCATTCGGAGGAATTCCGCGAATAAACTTTTGCTGAACGTTTTACGAGATCTTAACTGTGCTTAACGCGTGTCAAATAACGAACGCGATCCGTAATGAAGCGTAATGAACAGCGCCGTACATAAACTTTATTTGCATTCCGTGGACCGCGTACGGAACACAGTTTAGCGTATTGCATTCCTCTATTTGATAGCGAGGCAAGTGTAGTACAATGCGCCTCGTCCTAATACGAATACCGAGCTGATAATAGCGTTCCTTCATTGCTGTAAATATGATGGCCGCGGTGCCATTAACGTGCAGAAAATAACCGCATCGTTAAATTATACCATCAATGCCCGTTAATTGTTTCGCAAGTTCATGACGTATGGCTCTCTGTAATGCCGACTGCTTATAATCAGCCTTCAAAACGCTGAGTTCCGGGATAATTATACTTTGAATATCGAGAGTAATATGTACAATTACGTTATTGTTCTTCTTTTTTTCTGGACAATGAGGGGAAAATTGTCAAATTCGTACTGGTCATCTCACTCGTACTCAATTGATTCGCTATTACAGTAACGTCTTGATCTAAGCCGAAAGGAGCTACACTATCTTAGTCAGTTCGCCTATCCCCTCCACTGGGGGCATACCCCGCGAGGGGCCGAGAATCTCGAGCTGCCTCGGTCGCATAATCGGGTATATCGGTGTGAAACACTACTAATTCAATTAGAAAACATTTTTATTTTTCATTATTTTTTTATGGGACTTTCGCCAATTTATTTGTGGCATTTTTCTAGTTAAAATGGCACCAAACACGACATCATTCGAACTGTATTTAGTGATTTGATTGACGGTATATAGTGCGCATTCGGTCGCGCGGTCCGTGTTTACACGCGTTGCCCTTTTCTACGTTCGGCGCGATCGACGCGTTCACAAAAAAAAAAATAGTAGCCCTACAGGATCTATATCACAGCACGGACCCGAAGATTGGGCTTAGATCAAGACTTTACTGTACATTGTAAAACAGTATGCACCACAATAACATAACAACTCTGCTTGCCGTAAACAACTACTGTTGCATCCACACAAAATAGCAAAGGTTACACGTAAAATTGTGAATGCACGAAAAACCAACAAATTTTTGAGTTACCAGTGCTGCAATTGGTCAGTTCACTTTTTTAAGCTTTGCGCTAATCTGCTTTTAAGGTCAACAAGTCGCGCTACAATAATTAATGAGAGAATGCAAAACTCAGCAGAGACTGCACACATATAATTTTCATTCAGAAACATTTTGCTCGTGGCATTGTGTGCCGAGGACGAATGTATTCAAATTAAATCACGGGGAAGTTAAGTCTCGGTCCGGCTGGATTTACATTGCTGCTAAAATATTTATGCTTCGCGGGGGAACTGAGGAACAGCTCTTATTTCGACACACTGTTTCGGTGTCGCGGCACCAACAAATGTTTGTTGAAGAATCGTCCTAGAAATGTCGACTTTCTAGTCTAAATACAATATTTATAGATGACACTTTTAATTGTGAAGAAGCTACGTAATTGTTGCAAGATTAACATCCCTTTTTCAACGTGGTTCATTCCCATGTTTCTCATCTTTTCAAAATTTTCTAAACCAACATTTAGAAATGCCGCTTTTAACTGCAACGAAAGCACATAATTGCTGTGCTAAATGATTACAACATTAAAATCCTTTTCTTAATGTTCATTCTCGTGTTTTATTACGTCGCGAAGCGGCACAATCAATGGATACTGCACGCGTGGATTGGGTGCACGAATAATCTTCAAAAATTGAACGCGCGTGTTTACACGGGCAAACGCCTTTAATGATTTTCAGCCGGGAACATCAAATTCGGGGCCGAATTTAAACTTATTTTACGTGTAAACAGGATGAGTATGGAGGCTTCATTGTTTAACGTCCAGAAAATCGTTCGTGTTCACGACTCGTTCCACCGATTCGACGTTACACAACAACGCTATCCAACTGAACTAATTAACATGAAACAGGTACACGAAACGTTTCCTGTCCAAAAACAAGCAGCCGCCGTTGCAAGCGCGGCGCCCGAAAATAAAACATCGGCGCGCATTCCCACGCTGCTTTATCTCATTTCGGTACCCGTAGACAAATAAACGCGGTTGGAATCCCGCCAAATATTTCTCTGTCAAATCGCGCCGTCTGCCGAGCGAATTAAAAAGACAGATCATAGATCGACGGCAGCAAAAGCGAGCCCGCTTTTTCGTACGCGCCTCGACGCACCTGCGAGAGCCAATCGTTACAATCCCTTCGACTCATTATCATATTTTTGAGCGACGTCCATTCACGTTTCAGCCTATAATACTCATGATCCTATTATTGGAACATAAAGTATGATTGGAATTGATAATATTTCTTTTTTTAGTTTCCAATAGAAAAGTATTTTGGTGTCGGCATTCTTTGGATGCGATATCTGGAGCGTTTTAATTTTTGAGCGAAGTCCATTCACGTTTCAGCCTATAATACTCATGATCCAGTTATTGAAACATAAAGTATGATTGGAATTTATAATATTCTTTGTTAGCTTCCAATAGAAAATTATTCTGGTGTCGGCATTCTTTGGATGCGATATCTGGAGCGTTTTAATTTTTGAGCGAAGTCCATTCACGTTTCAGCCTATAATACTCATGATCCTATTACTGAAACATAAAATATGATTGGAATTGATAATATTTCTTTTTTTAGTTTCCAATAGAAAATTATTCTGGTGTCGGCATTCTTTGGATGCGATATCTGGAGCGTTTTAATTTTTGAGCGAAGTCCATTCACGTTTCAGCCTATAATACTCATGATCCTATTACTGAAACATAAAATATGATTGGAATTGATAATATTTTTTTTTTAGTTTCCAATAGAAAAGTATTCTGGTGTCGGCATTCTTTGGATGCGATATCTGGAGCGTTTTAATTTTTGAGCGAAGTCCATTCACGTTTCAGCCTATAATACTCATGATCCTATTACTGAAACATAAAATATGATTGGAATTGATAATATTTCTTTTTTTAGTTTCCAATAGAAAAGTATTTTGGTGTCGGCATTCTTTGGATGCGATATCTGAGACGTTCTAATTAATGATACCTAACATCTTATAGCGACATTCATTCATGTTCAAGACTACGGTGTTTACTCAATATATGTTCCAAATGCCTAGCCGATATAAGTCCCAGAACTATCCCCACTGCCGCGGGGTATACCTCGTAATGTTCCAAGAAGCTCGAGAAATCTCGGTCGCTGAAGAGCGTAAGGTCGCGTGGATCTAAAAATCTCCTGGCCGATATATGTCCCTGGCTAGACCCGTGTTTTGGACATATATCGAGTAAACACTGTACATACAAATGATCATATTCATATTCGAATATCTGATAGAAATATTACATGATATTTTCTTTCGGAGACGAAAATAAAAATAATAGTTTCAATTTTACAAATTTGACGCTCAGTTATGTAGAATGATAGTACTTAGGCGACGCTCGTACAGAGTAAATTGCACTCATCGGTACTTCGTCTGGAATTAACGACGACTATTATAATGCTTGATTCCACTGTCAGATGGAGGTAATTCCCATACAATGCGATATTCCTACAACACGATTTCGCAGTAATATGGTTAGAGAATTGAGGAAACCCTTGACGAAACACGGTACAAGTGAAGAGGCGCACTAATTAACGATAATAATGCTTCGGCAATTATTGACGCTCCCAATCAGTACATATCTTACAGCTTTGAGTGAGTGCAAAATTAAGAGCGTATTTCCTTAAACTTGTTTATGCAACCTCGTTTTTTGTACAAAAACTTTCACAGTCAGTTTCGGATAACGTGACACAGTTACACAATTTCTGTGAACATACTAATCCTGTTATTTAGAAATTGACAAACGAACTATTCACGGAATACAATTATTAATTAACACTAAACCTACCACGGCCGGTCAAATTGACCTTTTCAAACTTCTGCGTACAATTCCGTAGATACAACATTATCACATCGCTATTTATCTTCACGACTTTTCTTAAAGTACGTATAGATTGTATTTTTCAATATTTATTTCTCGTTTTATTTTTTTTTCCTAAGAAATATACGTAGCCTGTCCTACCTATCGTGGCCGGTCAATTTGACCGCACGAGATAATATGGTACAGTGAATTCTCGATATATGTCGACAACACGCGTCTTGCCAGCGTCGTGTATCGTCCAGAAGACATACTCGAGCCGTGTTATGTTTCCACTCCTCGGCGTCCGAGGCCTCACTGGGTATGCCCCGCGATAGTGGGGATAATTCCGCGACGTTTATCATCCAGGCCTTGGCGACATATATAGAGATATCACTGTATTTACTCTTATAAACCTCAGCAATCAGTAAAAAAGAAAGGCTATTCTCAATGTGGCCTGGCCAACTCAAAATAAATTAGCCGCCTTATTGAAAGAGACGTTATCAAGTTACGCACGTGCCTGGCTCACAATACTGTTTCATGGCAAATACATCCAAATCGCAAAGGTGGACAACATAGTAGAATTTTGTAAATCGAGGAGAGAGCATCGCAGTATTTTTTATATAATTGAAATTATATAAAGATAAATTTGTATCGAACTTTTTATGGAAGTTGTTCATCTACTAATTCATTCAGCAACAAATCGACTATTATCTACGTTTAATTATATTAACGATAACCTTATTTATGGACCGGTCATTTTGACCGCGCACGGTAGGAATAAGTGTACAAGAAGTGTCGGTGGGTTTAGTGTTAAACACTTCAACTACTCGCGAACAACAACGAATTATTCAGAAGTTACAAACCGGAGATTGAAACTGTACGATACAGCAAACGATTAGCGTCGTGCGAATAAAATTCCAGCGCATTATCCGAAGTAAGTGACGTCTGCTCGCGCGGTTATCGCTTGGAGAAGCGGAAAGCTGTCTACTTCGTGTTTCGCGATTTTGGTCGAGCGTTTCTCGGAGTCTCCGAGTCGGAGATGCCTCGAAGAATGTCTGGTTTGGAAAGGAGCAACAGCAACGACGGCGCAGAGAGCATTGTAGATGAGGATCGGTGGAGAGCAGGGGCGAGAGAGGGATGGAGGTAAGGAATGAAAACAAGCAGGACTAATTTCTCGCCATCGTGGATCGTTAATCGCTGCAGAATTAAGAGAACCAGCAGACAGCCGGAGATAAAGACTACAGAGTAGAGGAGAGGAGAGGAGGGACGTAGGTGGAGTAAGGGAGAGAGACTTGAAACTACCCAGGGTGCGTCGTGGCTCATCCTCAGCCCCCCACCCGTTCCTGTTCCAACCCCTTCTCACTCATGTTCTGTCTCAGCTACCCCTTCGAGGCCGGCTTTGTGCGCCGGCGGCGGGCTTTGAATTTACGTCGAGGAGAAATTTATACGAAAACTTGACAATGCACGCTCGGGCCTCGGACTAGGTGGGTTCGCTGGCTTTCAAGTCCCTCTTCCCGTTCATTCTCCCTACCGCGATCCGTCGTCCCCCTTCTGGACTCATACCACGAGTAGATCGTGGTGTCGGCGCAGAAACGTCGCGCCGTCGTCGTCGTCGTCGTCGTCGTCGTCGTCTACCCGCGGCAAAGGTGTCTGACCTAGCGATGGACCGAGACGATGTTTGCCGGTCGCCCGACCCGCGGTTTCGAGTCGGACAAATGGCGCGGGGACGTGAGTTATAGTCGTCGAAGTATTATAGAGGTCGTCGTAAACGACGGCGCCATCCGCGACGGCGAACTTCCGCCGCTGGCCGATGTGTTACAGGAACGGCGCATAACCTTGGACCCGGTGAAAACTATTGACCGGCGGATACGCGACGCACGGACTCATGCGAGTTTGTACCAGCAGGATTTAACTGCCAACCACGCACAGCGAGACGAAACGACTTGATGACGATCAAAAATCTGTAGTTCTCCGTAACTGTAGTATCGTCGGGTCCGCCGAGCCACAGTTATGGCAGAGGTGCTACAGTGAATTCTCGATATATGTCACAACACGGGCCTCGTCAACGTCGTGTATTGTCCAGGAAACATAGTCGAGCCGTGTTATGTTCACGCTCCTCGGCGTCCGAGTCATCTCGAGCTACGTTGACCTTCACGGGATAGCGGGGATAATTCCGCGACGTTTATTTTCTACACCTTGGCGACATATACAGGGTGTTCGCGATAATTTGTACCAGCGTTTGTTTCGTAAAAGGTAAACATTAGAAAAATAAACCGAAGAGGAGGTAGTTGTAGTATATCTTACTAGCAATATGACAGCGTATTTCAATTGTTTGTATTTTTAATATTTTTCTAGAAACAAAGATGACCTTCATTTTTTTAAAGGGCATGCTACGTACTTGTTTGAGACGAGTTCAAGTAATATTCTAGTAATATTGTATTTACTAGTATGTTGTAGTGATAAGGCTACATCTCGTGTTCAATGTGACTTCCGCTGTCTTAGTGAATGTTTATGTTTTGAAAATACAAGCTCATCCCTTTAGTTTCAGTACAGTTGTGCGAAACAACCAGCCAAACCATGAGTTATCATTATGTATCGTTATTCTACGCAGGAAAAAGTGGATATGTTAAATATATTTTACGAGTCTAATAAAAATAAGAAACAAAGTAAACTAGTGTACAGAGAAAGATATCCACAGAGCGTACAACTCAGAGAAATTCAGTTTCTCTATCTTAATAGACGTTTTAATGAAACAGGACCTGTAGTAGAGTCAAAGCATCAGAGGATCCGTCGAAAACAAACAATTACTTCGTTATTTTAAGAAGATCCATCTAATTGCATCAATACATAAAGTTCTACAATTGTACAAACCTCTCGAATATTACAAAGTATAAAGCCTCTAGGAATCTGATTATTCACGACGTACTGAATTTTGTAATTGGTTCCTAACAAATAACATGAACGATTCCAATTTTTATATAAAAATATTATGGTCAGATGAATCCAGCTTTTGATAGTAACATCATTTGTAATCGACACAATGCTCACTTTAGGACGACCTAGAATCCGAAATTGAAAAAACAGACAAATTTTAAAGGACAATTCAGAACAAATGCTTGACGTGGAATTACTGATAACATTTTACTAGGCCCATATTTTTACGCTGGAATTCTAAATGGAAATAAGTATTTACAATTTCTAAATTGTGAATTTCAAAATTACTGGTAATCACTGCCATTGTTTCTTGTACGAAACATGTACTTCCAACAAGACGGGGCTCCTTCTCATAATTGTAGATCGATAAACCATTTTTTACATAATATGTTTACCGATAAATGAATCGGAACATACGGAGCTATACAATGGCCTGCAAGATCCCCCGATTTGTCACCACTAGATTTTCTTTTGTGGGGACATATTAAAGATATTGTTTACACTAAACCACCGAGAAATTTAGACGATTTGCAAACTAATCCATATGTAGTGCAACATTGGCAGAAACTACCAGGAATGTAGTCAGCAGAACTCAAAAATGCATTCTTGCTAATGGAAGTCACATTGAACATGAGATGTAGTCTTATCACTACAACGTACTATTTCTTTTATTTCTGCCCTTGTATGACCATGAAGACCATAGCGAACTACATGGTTGAACTCTTCTCAATGTTCGTTTTCATATGTCGTAAAAAAATATGTAACACTCCATTTAAAAGAATGAAGGTTACGTTTGTTTCTAAGAAAATATTAAAAATACAAAAAATTGAGATACGCTATCATATTGTTAATAAAATATACTACAACTACCTCCTCTTCGGTTTTTTTTTAATATTTACCTTTTACGAAAAAGGCTATAGATATATCGTATAGAGATATCGCTATACATTCTTTGAAACATGCCAAAGGTAGAGAAGGATAGCGATTGAAAAATAAAGGGGAACTCTCGAGAAAGGTTAAAATGTTTCATGAAATGCAACATACTTCGTTTATAAACTATTGACAGAATTTAGCAAAGGAAAGTCATGGAATATTGTGTACTATGACGATAGACAGGTTCGGTCGACTATCCTTTAATGGACTTTCGTTGACTATCTCAAAGTAAACTATGAGACTGTGGACGTCAGATATCCGTGACGATGTTAGCGAGCGTGTTAATTGCAGTTTTCAACATATCCAATAGCAGCGGAGCAGATGATCATTAAACGGACAAACCTTACCACCAGATCCAATAATATGCAATATGATGAATCAGTTTCGATGCAACGGGTTTCGCTATACTTGTTTCCTAATTGAACACGTACGTAGTTCGGGAAACGTAGAGAAACTCCGTGCTCGCCAGGAATCGGGGAAATCTACGCATCGTATCCTCGTAGTGATTTCTCTCTCTCTCTCTCTCTCTCTCTCTCTCTCTCTCTCTCTCTCGCCTGCTGTCCCTTGAAGAGGCAATATTATGGAAAGTAGAACAAAGATTAAAGTCTGTGTTAGGGTCGCTGATACGAGAGGCGATATCTCTCATTCGAGTGTCTGCGATTCGTACAAAGGAAGCGAGGCCACGTTGGAAGGTGCCCACCAGTTAATGGAACTAAGAACCATGCGAATCTGTTAAATCTGCCAAAGGCTTCTCGCTTTGATCCGTCAGCTGCATGTACTTCCCGTCTTTAGCCGTCTAAACGCTTTACTTAGCGCTCGACGTGCGTTTGTAATAGATATGTCCGTATGTCGTGAGGTCGTCGTCGTCGTCGTCCGTTATCTTCGTTGTTGAAAACCAGCGCATCACGATCAAAGTTCGACAATGCTCGCTAACGAGATATTCGAACACAATTTGAAACTTCACGCAAATGCAATCCAATGACCAGACTGCGGATTTTATGCGCTCGTGACAAGAAAAACATCGCGAAAATTTCGAACATTACGATTGTTGAAGAATCTTATTGAATATATTATTTTTATCAAATTTTAGCAATTTGAAATTTTTATTTTGCTGTTTGTACATTATCGTTGTGTACTCCAGTTTCGTTGTAAAGTATATAAGAGAATTCGGGCGACGAAATAGATTGATTGTTAGCGAAATTGATACAGCGAAGATGTCGATTGACATGGGGCACTCGCGTCGTTGCATACCAGACGAATTCCAGCGAGGAAATAGCGCAGCAAAAGCGGAGGAGAATTTATATCAAGAGTTTGGCAAAAGTGCAGTTTCGGAAAGAACATGTCGGCGGTCGTTTGCGAAGTTCAGAGGTAGAAGTTTGAGCTTAGAAGATGAACTCCGCTCAAAGAGGGTCGTCCGAAGTCGATGATGATGTTCTGAACACTATTTTGAAAGAACAGCCATTATTTTGTTCGAGATAGGAAATGCCATTCAACAAACAATTTCTGTATTAAGATTATATTTCAAATTGTGACATTCCAGCTAATAGCTCAAGTTATATCATTTATTCAATGACTGGGACACATTAGTCATTTATAATCGTAAAAATAGTGAATAAAGAATAGTAGACTTCTCGAAATAATTTACAGAATTTCACAGATAATTTATAATAATTTACAAAAATTTTCAGTTTTTCAATGTTATCCACATTTTCAACACTGAGACAATATAACTTGTCGTAATGCTTTTCATTACGGAAACTTTAAGCAGGTGGAGAAAAAGTATTTTACACTGAAATAAGAATTGAATTTTATGAAATAGAACAAGTGAATACGAGTCATTTTAAAATCCTCTGCGTGACATTCTACTTCACAGAAAAATGTATATTAAAGGAAAAATATGTGCACTTCGTACTGGTGGAGAGAAAACATTTTACATTGTAACAAAATTTCATAAAATGGAATAATTGAATACAAGTCGTTTTAATATCCTCTGCGTGGCACCGCCGGAAATTTTTAACTTTCGCGAAAAAAAAACTTAGAAGCTCATGAAAGAGTTAGTAGAAGATCGAAGTTACTGTACACAAAGTCCCTTTGCATGTCGTCCCGTTTTACGGGAAAGTTCAGCGAATGTCCCGGGGGCCACAAGTTCAACCATAGAAACTAGTTTTAAAGAATTTTTAATTAATGAATCTACTTTGGTGGAAACTCTATAACGACGGTAACACGTGGCCTTTAATAACCATTTACGACTCCGCCGACGACCGTTCCTTAGTTACTGTAACAGTCAATGGTCTAAAAAAAAACGAAGGCAAACTGCGTAAACAAAAAGTGATGAACTAACTGAGAATTATAGGCGACGAATGTGTCGTTTACATACTTGGAAAAATCAAGATGATTTCCATGGGGACGAATTACTGGCGTATAGAAACAAAAATGAATATCTGCGTAATAAATAAGACTGTATTTACGAAAGATTACTATAAAGTACGAAATTGTTAAAAGTTGCATCCTAAGCACATATTTGCCAGAAGTTACTATTTGCGACATGCTATACAAATCAATATTAAAGCTGATTTGCTATTAACTCATTATAAAGCTAATTTACATATCAGCAAATAGATTGTTTAACCCTCTCTTGATCATTTTTTGAATAGAAAAATAAATTATATACACATGTATTTTTAAGCAAGTCAAGTATTTACACTGTTAAATAGTTAAAGATATACATTGTGTGTAAAAAAAAATATAAATATTGCACAAAACTTTCGTTAGGCTATACATTTCATAACAATATCAAATAGCCCATATATAAACAAATTGTAAACAATTTAGTATAGCAGTTCAGTTACAGTAGTGCACTGTTCAAATTCTTTTATTTATCATCGTTACAATAAATATACAATTATTGTATAATACAAATATGTGTGATAAAATAACACTGTTGTTTATTGCGTTATTAATAAGAAAAATAATTGGTTTTAAGTAATTAGGCTTTTCCAAAGGGTTTAAAATGGAAGGTAACTTCTTATTTTTGCACAATTTTGTCATTCATTACACGAAACGACTGGAATGCAAAATATCAGGTACGCGAAACAATAAACGTTTTCATCCAACAAATTGGTGCGGCAACGCAGCCGTGGAAACTTTCTGAATGTTACCGCAAGGGTTAGTACGCCCTGATAAGTGGATAAGTTATAACTGTGAATAATTACGAAGCAGTAATTATTTCGCCTTTACTCGCCTGCCGCGATGCCTGAGCGATGTTGACACACATTTCGGAAAATAGAACAAACCTTGAGGTAATACGTAATACGTAATTGGCAAAGTTTTATAAAATAAGTTTACGAAAAATCGGAAACGACGAGCAATCCAGAACTCGTTAAATTGACAGGTTTCGGGTTTGAAATTACAGTTCGTGTAAAACACTGCAACAAAAATTATAAAATTCTACACAAAATAATTATAAAACAAATGTAATTACAAAGTAATATTTTAAAAAAAAATTCTGCAAATGCATAAAATGTATCAGGCTTTCTTGGGCAAATTAAACATATTCAACATCGCTGACCTGCTAGTATTTGTATGTATATTTTACGTACATTCGTGATTTTTTTTAGACCTAATATTGTCACCATAAAAATTGTAGCAATTATTTAAAAATTATTTAAAAAATTCGTTGACAGAATATGTTGCTTGCAATTGGGCTTGCTAGGATGAACAAGATCATTTGCAAAGAGTAGTGCTTATTAAACGTGACTGTTAAAAATCGGTCATTTCATGTGCAACAACTTGCTGCAAGTGGCTTGCGATAAGGTAGAGTGACCACTTTACCGACAAAAGTAGGCGGAAAATGGTTTTACGTGCCTCAGCTTCTCGTCCTTATATGAGAATATCTTTCCGCTGAGAAAGGGCTCATTCGAAAGAGGAAGGTTCAATCTAGCGCGCGCTGGTCACGAGCTGACGAGATTATGCAGATATTTGGTAATATAAGCGTTAAAAGTAGGCCAAAAATTGACAATGTGCATGCCGTGGAATCCAAGCATTTTTATGCCATTCGTTGAGTTTTCTGGATGAAATCGAGAGTAACTCGTGCAAAAAAATATCTCCAGCTACAAACTGAGCTATATTCTGTCTTGATTCTCTGCGAAATAAAGCCAAAAACTTGAAGCACGTTTCTGGCGTCCGAATTCATAATATCGATAATACGGAGCAAAAAATGTGACTAGTTTACTTGGATCAAGACCAAGCTGGATCTTAAGTCAGTGACTGAAGGCTGTGAACGGAAATTATACAGCAGTTACCGACCTGCTGATTCTGTAAAACTCACGTGACTACCCTTGGTCCTTAATTCTCGGCAAATTCAGCAGCAATCGCTGGATAAATCCGAAATTTCCAGTGTCTCTGTTGATTAAGCAAATTGCTTGGACTTCGGAGCGGGTTTTTATGGTCGCCGGTTCGACAGTGAACGGCGTCGCAGTAAGTAACGTCCACGGGGAAGAATAGTTTTCGCAGCATGTAACGAAACTTGAGCATCGGTGGCCGCGGAATTGTTCGGCCACGGGGAGTCTCGGACGGTGGAGCACGAATGTTCAACCGCATAGAAAACCGGAAGCGAGGGTGTACGTGATGTCACATCGATGCTGAATATTCCGGTTTCGAAAGCGTGCGCGGAGAATTCGGCGGTAGCTCAGGAATATCTGTCGACGAAGTTTCATCTTGTTCCCTCGTTAACGCGTGGCGATGTGCCAGTAACAAGGAAGAGGAAGTAGCAGTAATCTGGCGGGAGGAGGCGTGCGGGTCTCGGACGGGGAATATCGGCGCGTAGGTATCCGGGGGATCAGGAAACCTCGAAGGGACGGACGAAGACAGCCGGGCACAATTCGAAAGTTCGAAAGTTCCGGGGGAACGAGAGTTTCGCGGCTTTGCCCCCCGAAAGATTCCGGAACGAGCACGTTATCGCCGCGTCGCGCGTCGGTTGATGGTTTCATTTGGGTGTCATGCGCCCCCGGTTGCCCCGAGATCAGCGGACGCGCAATCCGCGATTGTTCTAACCCGGCCAAAAATGAGAACAATAAACGACGCGATAATAGCATAAACGGAACGCTATATTCCGCGTTATAATGCTATACTCGTATCGTCATAAAGCGACGACGTTTGTGTCAAAAGTTAAAATATTGCAGAATAAGGGAAGAATAGAGATATTACGGTACGAACGCCTTTTAACTTTGAAAATGTGAAATGATGTATAGCATGTGAAGAAAAAAATCTAGCCGTGCATGGTATTGGACAAATCACAATATCGTTGAAATATTCCAAGTTCAACACAGATTTTCAAAGTTAAGTAACGTTCGTACCGTAATCTCTGTACTTTCCCCTTATTCTGCAATATTTTAACTTTAATCTAAAAAAGAAAATCATCGCTCTATCACTTTTGTATCAAAAGTTCTTTGATTTTGACATAAACTTCGTCACTGTGCTCTGTGGCTCCATTTTTAATGCCCCTATGAATAGTCATTCAGGCGTTTATAAAATGAAATGCAATCCACGCAGGCTTTGCATCGACTGAATGAAAAATTGAACGTCGAAAGTGCGGAATACTGCAAAATCACGGAGAAATATATAGGCTTGCATTCACCGTGAGATTGGAGAATCGAGCAAGTGATTTAGATTATTATTACAGGTTTAAAAGTGTGAAATAAATGTCTCCAATTTTTCTTAGTGCTTCCAGTTCTCTTCGGGGCTGTATCTTTAAGGCTTATACTGCCGGACGTACGGTGGCTCCAAAAAGTATTGGTATACTAACTTTGCGGAGGATAGAGTCGATGGTAGACTCTTTCCAATAAATGTTGTTCTGTGACGATATCTCAATCTGTTTCCGAGATATAAGCGTTCAACGTGTTCGCCTAAGTTGAACGGGGCACAGGTGTGGGGAGAGCGTTCGTTCAGTCATTGCCTGGGAATATGTACCCATTGATAGTAATCGTGAAAATTGACCTGCCGCAACTTTCGTCTCGTGGGTCAGTGAAGAGTGCAATTACCCGTTGTGTGAGAGAGAAAGAGATAGTCCAATCTAATGTCAAACAATGACCAAACATCGTTACAGTATTTTTAAGAGAAAGCTGTTAAAATATGAAAAATAGAGTTTTCGCATGTAATGCAGTTCCCGTTTCTTACAATTGATGGACTAAATTTTTATGTTGCACAAAGGGGTGCAGTCTGTTGGTGATTCTATTGACTTTATAAGCTTATCTGTGAACACAGACGCCGCAATATCGATTATTATCATCAACACCGAGATTCTGGTATTGCGCAACACCGCAACTATGATCATCTTTGAAGACAAAAGGGGATATAAATTGTCACGTTGTCAGATATTCTAATATTAAAAGTGCCAAGCAGTGGAAACGCCTTTATTCTATTCCTTTATATAAATGACAAGTGGACATTTATTGAGAATTCACTTGGCTTTTATTGCAGTGCGCGCCTGAATAAATGAATTTATTAACACGTCGAGCGCCGCGTTAAATTCACGTGACTTGTCATTCGCGGCCCGCGAGCCACCAATGGCCCATGTTGCTGCACTGATTATATTACATGTATTTCTACGTTGTCTTATAATATTATGAGGCCTACTAGACAATTATAAAAATAATCATCAGCCCAATGTATCTATGCGCTGTGAAGGAGCTGACACTTTAATCGACGTGACGTCATTCCCGTACATAAAAATAACTCAATCGTTGTTCAGATGTAAAAATTCACGTTAACATAAATAAACAAAATTTTCTTTAGGTGTACGAAGTATAGAAATGTTCGGAGTCGTACGTGATAAATAAAAATTCCATTAAATTGTGCAGGGTCGAAAATGAAATTGAACAATCACAAATATATTGGATCACGAAAAACTCGTAATGGTAATAACGTGAGTGGTCTCGCGGACGATCTATACCGCATAAGGGTTAAATAATCTTTATTTATAAAAGCGGACGGTCTCGTTCGAGCCTCGCACGCGGAACGATTCCGTAGTACCGGGAGCCAGCCAAGTCGATGGACGTTTCATTTCCTCGGGAAAATAATAACAAAGACGTCGCGCGGGAAACGGAAGCAACTTTCCAGACGACCTAATAGAATTACGTGGACACATTACGTTAAAAAAAAAACGCCGTAACTCCGCGTGAAGAATCGTTCCCGTCGCGATTGTATCATAACTTCCGGCCGAGCCGGGCTGTACGCAGGCGACGAAGTTGAAAGAACCTGGCACTTCGAGCATCGACGAAACTTTTATCTGGCTGACGTACAGTTCTGTGTCTCTTCGGCCGTGTATACGGCAGTGGCGAGTTTCCTGTATTTATGGCGCACAATAATGCGGATGCACAGGGATGCGAAGTTTCTAGTGGTACGTACGTATGCAGAAGAAGCCCGAGAACCGGCGGATCGGGGGTTGGGGGGCAGGGGGGCGGGCCTCGAGCCCGAACTCGGCTCGGCTCGGCTCGGCTAGAATGAAACTGGGATTTCCTTGCCTTCTCCAGCTTACAATGCAACCCTAAACTGCGAGAGTTACCGACGAAATTACCTATGCGGTGAAAGACCCGACAATTTGTGCGTATAACTCGATGACTCGTTAATCTTCCCGTACACCAGCCGTACAGGGCGTTCCAAAATCACATGATACGATTCTATGTGGCAATCTAATACGGTAGACTTGCCTCGATATTGTCTATCTTTACTTTAGACTTTGGAGTAAGGTTTCCTAGAGCATCGAGTCATTCTTGAACTGGTCGATATGCAGGGTGTTCGCGATAATTTGTACCAGCGTTTTTTTTTTCATAAAAGGTAAACATTAGAAGAAAAAAACCCGAAGAGAAGGTACTTGTAGTATATTTTACTAGCAATATGATAGCGTATCTCAATTTTTTGTATTTTTAATATTTTTCTAGAAACAAAGATGACCTTCATTTTTTTAAATGGTATGCTACGTACTTGTTTACGTCATATGAAAACGAACATTGAGACGAGTTCAAGTAATATTCTAGTAATATTGTATTTACTAGTATGTTGTAGTGATAAGGCTACATCTCGTGTTCAATGTCACTTCCGCTGTCTTAGTGAATGTTTATGTTTTGAAAATACAAGCTCATCCCTTTAGTTTCAGTACAGTTGTGCGAAACAACCAGCCAAACCATGCGTTATCATTATGTATCGTTATTCTACGCAGGAAAAAGTGGATATGTTAAATATATTTTACGAGTCTAATAAAAATAAGAAACGAAGTAAACTAGTGTACGGAGAAAGATATCCACAGAGCATACAACTCAGAGAAATTCAGTTTCTCTATCTTAATAGACGTTTTAATGAAACAGGACCTGTAGTAGAGTCAAAACATCAGAGGATCCGTCGAATCACTTTTTCAGAAAACAAACAATTACTTCGTTATTTTCAAGAAGATCCATCTAATTGCATCAATACATAAAGTTCTACAATTGTACAATTACAAACCTCTCGAATATTACAAAGTATAAAGCCTCTAGGAATCTGATTATCCACGACGTACTGAATTTTGTAATTGGTTCCTAACAAATAACATGAACGATTCCAATTTTTATATAAAAATATTATGGTCAGATGAATCCAGCTTTTGATAGTAACATCATTTGTAATCGACATAATGCTCACTTTAGGACGACCCAGAATCCGAAATTGAAAAAACAGACAAATTTTAAAGGACAATTCGGAACAAATGCTTGACGCGGAATTATTGATAACATTTTACTAGGCCCATATTTTTACACTGGAATTGTAAATGGAAATAAGTATTTACAATTTCTAAATTGTGAATTTCAAAATTATTGATAATAACTGCCATTGTTTCTTGTACGAAACATGTACTTCCAACAAGACGGGGCTCCTCCTCATAATTGTAGATCGATAAACCATTTTTTACATAATATGTTTACCGATAAATGAATCGGAACATACGGAGCTATACAATGGCCTGCAAGATCCCCCGATTTGTCACCAATAGATTTTCTTTCGTGGGGACTTATTAAAGATATTGTTTACACTAAACCACCGAGAAATTTGGACGATTTGCAAACTAAGATAAAAGAAGCCTATGCATCCACATTTAGTGCAACATTGGCAGACGCTATCAGGAATGTAGTCAGAAGAACTCAAAAATACATTCTTGCTAATGGAAGTCATATTGAACACGAGATGTAGTCTTATCACTACAACGTACCAGTAAATACAATATTATGAAATGTTAAATCTATTTCTTTTATTTCTGCCCTTTTATGACTCTGAAGACCATAGTATAATTACATGGTTGACTTGTCTCAATATTCGTTTTCATTTGACGTAAACAAATATGTAGCATTCCATTTAAAAAATCATCATCTTTGTTTCAAAAATTGAGATACGCTATCATATTGTTAGTAAAATATACTACAAGTAGCTCCTCTTCGATTTTTTCTTCTAATTTTTACCTTTTATGAAAAAGACGCTGGAACAAATTATCGCGAACACCCTGTATACAGTTCACCATTCTCGATAATAATCCAATAAATACAACTCAAGTACTCGTACAAGTAACTCGTTCGCACGAATTTAACTTCGGTTGCTGACCCGATGTAAATTTAACCGTGCACTTCCGTAATAAAATTAATGCGGTTACTACCGGGCAATCGCGCCACAAAAATCTGATAAAATTGCAGTAATTTAGTCATTCTGATTACAATTGCAGAGTGGAAGCTTATCACTGTGATTGCCGCGGGAAGAACTGTTTTAGATCGTACAAATCCTAATGAACTTCAGTTCTGAAAATTAATTTTTAAAGATCCCCGAGGAATTGTGTTACCCACATATGACCGACGTCAACGTGTTAACATTGTCAGCCAATGTCATTGTCATTGCTTAATACGATCGTCGCGTCGGCTGAAATTGTCGTCGATGAAAACAGTTGTCGGTTAAGTCGAACGCGATGATTTAAACCAGGGCTGCTTAACTTCTTTTCTGCCGCGTGCCACACGACGCTCTCACCATTCGCCAATTCGGCATGACAGCAAAATCTATTGAAAACAAAATTATAAACAAATGCCAAGAAATCTTGTTGTCTCATTCTGCCGCGTTTTGTTCGTTCGTTTTCTTCGTTGCGTCCAATCCCCTCCAGCAACGTCCACGGCAGAAGACGTCGTACGCAGTGGGGGTTTCTTGTCGAAAAAAGGAAGATAGGGGAAAGAGCCACGAGTGGTTCATTAGCCACCAGTTAAGCAGCCTTGATTTAAACGATAGCGAGGGAAATAGCGAGTCACATAAATCTAATTACAAATGGTGGTATCGAAATGCCTTGTCCCATTAGGGTCGAAGGGGTTAACCAGCAGCGAATACGACAGCCTTAAAACGACGGGGAATTCGAAAAGCAGCCGGGTTTCGCGGCTCGTAAATATAAAAACAGGACGCGATCGCGCGTCGCTTGTTCTAGTGGGAAGAACTCACTCACTCTCAATCTCTCTCTCTCTCTCTCTCTCTCTCCTGTACATGTCAGCCCGATAAAAGTTTCCCTGAGGAGGGGAGGGGGCTAAGAGTGTTAGCGAACGGCGGCGTGGAGGGTTGTCGAAGACATGCGTGGAAAATCCCGGCCTGAGTTTTGCTCCACTTTATGCGAGTTCGGATAAGTGCGAAGAAAAGTTCCGCCACGGTGTCTGCAATGCGTCTCACAGCAGAACGCCCTGGAAGATATCCCGTTGGCAGCGGGCGGCAGTGTTACGCCGGTTGCCATATTTTTTGAACGGGCGTGAAACAGCTGCTGCTACCTACCGCTGGTTCTGCTTGCCGGTTGGTGATGGTGATGGTGATGGTACCGGTGCCGGTGCTCGTACGAGGCCACGCTTTACCCGGCGTCCCTCTGTAATCCACTTTTTAACGGATAGTTAAATACTCGTTACCGACCTGGCTTTCGAACTCCCTCCCAATCCACTTATCCGTATCGGGTATTCGCACTCCTCTGTTTGACTTCGCGAGAAGGGGATAGCACTGCTTGCGCCGCGGTATTTTAATCTCGAATGTTTTACGCGACCGGTTTGTTTTCACCGAGAACGACTTCTCCCCTTCGAATAATAGGAAATACGAGTAGAATTTTTTTTTATATCATTAAGCAGCGTTAAGTAGCATCGATTCCCCGCGAAAATCGAAACAAAAGCGAAATATTCGGGATTGCTCGTAATTTTAACACTTTGCGGTCGTATGTCTACCCTCAGCCACCACAGCAAAGAACCATGTTGATCTTATATTTTTACGTAACATAAAATAAAAATTTTATTATCTGAAGTTTAAAAAAGAATTAACAAATGTTGTTTTTCCTTCATAATCTTGCATATTATGTATTACTGTTCGTTCTACGAAAATTAATTCCGACCAACATGACACCTATGTATAAACTTAATACGACCGCAAAGGGTTAGTTACGCTTTCTGTTACCGATGTTACGAATATGCCAGTGTTGTTCGCCATCATCATAAACGCGCCGAGATAAATCATACGAAAATTGACGCAGGCTGATCATTTTATATTATCAAAATTTACATTGTCAAAGTTTTACAATTATGTGAAGCATTTTTAAAGTTGGATTTAGAAAAATTCCGAAAATCCAAGTTTCAATCGTAGGAGATCACTAGGAATTCGAAAGTTATGCGTGTGTAAATTTGATTTTTATGGAAAATAGAAAGTAAGCATCGAGTTGTTGCGTTCTCGAAAATCGTTTTGATGGTCCGCGTAACGGTTAAATAAGCAGTTCCAGCGTTGACAGGAGCAATTTAATTTGTTGTTGCAGACGACGTGCCTAACAGAACTGCCAGACGTGGCACCGTGCAACGGCACAGTGCGACTGCCACCGCCGTGCGAGGATTCACCTAGCAGCGGCAGCAGCAAAGATTGCAGGGAAGAAAGTCCTCGAAGAAGATGCCGTGTATTAGCGCCAATCTTGCTGCTAGTTGCGGCTCTGCTTCTCGGAGGACTTTGTCTACCGTTACTTCTACAATCCGCGCCTGTTACACACCAGCAAAGGCTGGACGTGATCAGGAGGATTCTCACTGAAGTGCCTCTGATCGATGGGTAAGTTCCATTGAACTATTGAAAATGTAATTGAAGAGTAAGACGGAAGAACGTGGTCATTTTTCATTGTTATCGAAGATAAGAAAACTTTGCACGGTTTAACAGGCCGTATCGCAAAGTTCAATTGCACCGGCCTTTTTTTTTTTTACTTTTGTTCGCACAAATCGGTTCCTCGTGCTATTCTGAATGAAAAAAGTATTTGAGCACAATCATGAAAAGTTTAATATTTTCCGACATTTTTACCTTTTTTGTGTTCTACTACGCCCGATGAATTTCTGTACAATGTCGCGTTAGACGATAATACAGCTTGTTAAACCATGGAAAATTTTCATGTAGTATTTATGTCTACCTTGAATCACAGACGAGTTATATTCGGTTCAGCTACTACATACTATACTTTGTACAATTGGTTCGTAAAAATGTTATTTGAAAACGTGAACGCTTGTGTTTTATTTTCAAGCTGGGCACGAACATTTGCAATGATTTAATAATCCCTCTGTGACGTATTTGGACGAGAATAATTTCCGACGGTTCTGTACACTTTTGTTCCAGGCACAACGATTTGCCCTGGAACGTCAGAAAGTTCGTACACAATCAGCTCGGCGAGGTTAATCTGAGCAGCGACCTCGGCAGGGTTGATCCTTGGGCCAGATCAACCTGGAGTCACACAGACATTCCTAGATTACGTGCTGGTCTTGTCGGTGCACAGGTGAGTGTAAAATAACATTCCCAGTCCCCCCTGCCTTTTTCACTCGTCCCTAATTGTAATTTAAACTCACCGGGGCGCGATCTCTTCGTTTAATTACGCCGAGTTAATTTAACGTTATTGTTTCGCGGTTTCTATAAACTTTATAACCGCTCCGTGACACTTCGTGCTTCGAACATGTCTCTTGAATCATACTCTCGCATAGTTTACACAGTTTTAGATTTTACCTTTCAATAACCAATAATAATCGTGACCGTGTCTTTATAATTAAATTTGTCAATGACATAAGAAACATTAAGAAAAGACATATAAAATCAACTGTAAATGAAATGCACGAAGATCAAATTAACAACGATTAAGTATCACGAATGAAAGAAAAAACAAGAAACAAACCAAAAGATGGATAAATGTTAACCTTTTATAAACCGAACGTAAGCACAATCAACTCTCCGTTTTGTTACCAATATTTTTATGCATTTGAAGGTTAAATTTTACCTCAGGAAACCAGAAATTTTTAACTTCTTTTTATGTAATCCTGTATCTTCTGGCAAGAAAATGCTGAAAATCCAAGTTACAATCTTAGGAAATCACTGGTTTAGAAATTACGCGTCCGTGAAGATGTGCGATTTTCAGCGTTTTTGACAGGTAAGGGCGCCGCCATGTGGGTATGCAATGACGATACACAAAAGGTGATTACATAAAAAAAAAGTTAAAATTTTTTGGTTTCCTAAAGTAAAGTTAAGCCTTTACGAACTACATTTCCAGAAAATGAAGTGCCTGAATGATTTTCAACTTAACCAATGATTCTTCGATAAAAATGATACCTTATATCTTGTATAGGCCAGTCGCAAATCAAGTTGCGAACTTTTGCAGTTCGCTTGCAATTTATAGACGCCTAATAGAACGTCGAAATGTGCTTCGGAAATTACGGTTACACCGACGCATTGTGTATCCGTGGCGCGGCGGCGGGCGGCGTCTGCGCTGCCTAAGCATTTGAATTTCGCTTTGGGAATAATATTGGCAAGATTAGTTGCCGTTTAATGGCACCGTGATGCCGTGAACTTTCGATCGAAACTATTTCGGTCGGTTTCAGGAGGAGCATATCGGTAAATCCCAGGCAAGTTTATGCTTGGTACCCTACTGGAGAGCCGGAGAATTAAATTCAAAGGGAACCTGTCGGACCGGAGGAAACAGAAACTGTTAGGAAACATTCCCCCCTCCCCCCGGATGCTTTAGGAAATCACGGAATTCGGGGGCTAAATTGAATGCATAATTACAAACAGTTCTAATCGAAAAATTCTGACGATGTTATCGGGTTTTATCGGCTGCCGAATCCTTAGCCGTATTGCTTTGGACCGTTGCAACTCTAATTTGCAAGGCGATACCATTTTAAGTATGCAAAGACTTTGTAACTTGTCCGCGTGCATAACCATGTATTTTCGATGTTCTGTACTCTCTCAGCAACATTGTTCCACTGGCTGCTATGGATTTTCGTGTTTTCGTTCCCCTCGGTGCGACGTGAAGCGGTCGATGACGCTGCGAATCAATGACGCTACTCCATTTCACTTGGAAATATTCTGTTTTCTCTGGGGAACGAAATCTGTATACCAGCTTTTATATCTTTCATAGTTTCCATATGAGAGAGAATGATTATTGCCGAAAGTAGATTTGTTAGATTTTTCTCAAGTATTTACAGAAAATAAGGAAATACGTCCAAATGATTTATAATACCATAAAATATATAATTACAGAAAAGCGAAAACAATAATTTTCTGCAAAAAATATTTGTACAACTTTTATTGTTAAATATAGCACAAATATGTTTCAAATTGAAATTTACAGTTTGAAACTGTATGTTTTACATGATGAACTGTATGCAAAAAAAGAAACGGCAGTTTAGCTATAAAAATATTCTCTTCAACGCATTATATTTTTTTATTGAAAATTTTGTTATTGAACATAATTCCAAATTAAGAAGTTTTAGAACCGTATACCATTCATATAATTATGGTGTTGGTACTATTGCTATTGGTGATAGTACTTTTGAATTTAATGTGAAATTAGGAAAATGTGTTAGTTTGCACGATTAACAGTATTAACAAACAGAATTTAGTATGTAGACAAATTCAAGATGTATAGTAAAATATTTTCTCAGAAAGATTCATTCCCCGATACCAGAATTATGAAAATCGGATACAGATAGCTGATTTGTCTGACTACCGCATACCACTTCTACTTATAATAAATTACAATTCAATGCATCAATTTCTTAATAATTTCTTATTCACTACTGCACAATTTCGAAGTTTTTGAAAGCATTTTCAAGGCAGTATCATATTTCTTGTATCGTAGACTTAAAAAACTAATTGAAACCAAAGGATAAAACGAAATTCCTATTAATCCGTTGCCATTGTTTACACGTTCGCCATTAGATTCTCCACACGCCTACCAATTAAAAGTAGCTGCTAAACCAAATACTGCAAGAAAGGAACCGTAATTGATAATTACGTTGTCTCCGTTTAATTGATTGGTGAATGGCATATAATCAATGACGAGGTTTGCTTGTATTGTTCATTTCGTTGCGCCAACAAACCTAATTGACTCGGTGGCGTTCATAACTATATTTAGAGGAAAATTTCAGAGAATGAGATGCTGCCTTGCCAGCAGAAAATTATTCCGATGTATACCTCGAAATTGATATACGTTTATTAATGATACGAAATTTAATTGAACGTCGACAAAGGAATGCTGTGTTAATTATCATTAAATACCTGAACAACCAAATGAATTCTTCATTAAATCGGTATTATAAAATTATTACAAAATAATACTAACAACTTTGGAGAAGTGTGCACAATATTATTGATCTATACTACTTGGTTTCCTAGAGTGTCGTCACAATTCATTTCAATAATTATATAGAATAGGAGACTTCTCGCCGATTTTGATGGGCTTCAAATAAGTTGTGATTATTATTCATATTTATAAAAAAACCAACGGACACCCACTACAGCGAATTCTGTTCTTTTTAATTGACCGTACACGTGTTTTATGTGACTCTGACTATGTTAGTTACTATATTAAGTCTGTGTGTTCGTAAAAAATTTCATCAGTTTTTAATTTTCATAAGAGAAATAGTATTCTTCCCTAAAAAATAAGTAGACATGGTTGAACTTATTGTTATTACGCCGCAAAGTTGAATCTATAGGGGAATAACATTTCAAATATTCCATATGAATTTATGTCTCCAAATTTGTACTAATCCTTCGTGCACCTGGTACTCGGAGGTATTGCATTTTGTAACAAATCAGCAATAAAATTCAAATTACTCATTATAATTACTGAAATATGAGTAAAACAGTCACTAAACAGTTTTGGATCGATTAATACATCAACCACACACGAAAAGGAAGCAGAAGCTACAAGATATTATCTGGTTATCTTTTTTTATACAATATAAAAACTTGTTACGTAAATAATTCGTAGTTTAAAGCTTGTTCCTGCTTCTCTCGTACAACCTTCTATAATAAATGTTCTAAAATGACTTATTTCCATAGAACGTTTCTTACACAAATTCGAAAATACCTACGCCATTAGAGTACATTTCAAAACAATTCTCAAAAGTAACATTTCTTATAAAAATTCCATAGCAGCAGATGTGATTTCAATCGAAGCATAGATATTGACATAAATTTTAAAAATACTCAGTTGGACACTCCTTGGAATCTAATCTTTCAAGGATTAAATAAAGCAATGTCTAAACATTAAAACTAAATAACAAATAAACAGTTGTTTTGGGGTATAAAAAAGTTGTTGTATGTTATACATTAATTTTAAGAAAGAAAAGATACTACTTTCGATGTTTTATTCTTTCATAACCGCAGAAGAAAGTGAAGAAAAAGTCGTAAAAGCACTTTTATATTCTACATATGTTTTTACCCCCTTTTTAGAGACTACACTTAGAAAAAATCAGTTCCCCGGCATTTTTCTTAACTGCGAGCGCGGTATACTTTCAAGTATCCATTTGTTACTAGATGCCACTGATTATGACAAAAAAAAATTACTATGGATTGTTTGCATATATACAGGGTGAGTCGCCTAACGTTTCCACCTCAAATATCTTTGTTATTTTCAAAGATATTTGAGGTGCCAACGTTAGGTGACTCACCCTGTATATTATTTAAAAAATGGCTAAAAACTTGGATAGACATGTTCTTCTTATTTTTATAAAGTAATGTAAAATACTCACTTTTAGTGCTTCGTAAACCTAGTATTAACAGAAAATATTTGAGATGAAAACGTTATGTGACTCAACCTTTATATTCAGGAACGCGAGAAAAAAGTTTCGTTTATTTTGGACGAAATAAAAATTTCGGCTTTCGGCCAGCTTTTTCAGGAAAATGGCCCACTGTGGCAGCGATTCAAGACAAAATGAAATCGGATAAAGTTTCGTTCGCGGTCCTCATCTCTTGCGAGCGGTGCTTTTCTAATGGAAATCCAGCAGCGAGCCGGGCTCTTTCAACGACTGTCTTTCCGTTGCACATGTCCCGATGAGTTGCGATTGTTGAAACGGGTCAACAAGTGAGTACTAACTCTTATCTGACCCAGAGATCCTGTTCCTACCGTCGTCGGTACTTGTCATCTTCGGTAAGATATTGGTAATCGACAGATATGGATAGGGGTTTCGATGGTTAAGAAGAGGGGATAGAGAAGCGACGGATGGAGAGAACAGAGAAAGGGAGATAGATAGAGAAAGGTATAGACGACTGTCGTACGGTAGGGTAGCTCGTATATAACCTGCAGAAACCAATCGAGAGTGGTGTGTGCTGTGACTCGAACAGAGTATTTTTACTCGGCAGCCAGAAAATCGAGTTCTTTGATCTCGCGTAACGAGGCGGCTTTTAATCTGATCCGAGAGATAGTTAGTAAATCCCTTTTGAGATCTTTAATGAGTCAATAGACCGGGGAGCACATGGCTGCGCGACCTTTCGACGATTCGCAGCCGACTATCGCAGAAGTGGCTTCTTTTCAAGGTGACTTTTACCCGTTGCCAACGCGAGCCACCCCCGCGCGAGGCAACGTGTGTCGCTTCCGTTTCAGCCGCAGATCGGAATAGCATCTTTGACAACGTTTCACCGTACTCCCACGATGCTCACGTTAACCAGCATAACCTTTGTTCTCGAGCCGCTGCCACGACGCGTCGGTTATATGAAGCCGGTATGTGAAGCTTTCCCGGCTGTCGGATCCATAGATGAGAATAATTTAAAACGATTCTGATTGTCATCGCGATTAGCTCTCCTTCTCATTTTTATGCGCAGACTGGGGATCTTTTCGCAACATAAACGTTGTCTATGTCGATCATAATAAGTTCAATAACAATGTGTTTCCTCTTTTAATCATTTTAATAAGTCCAATTGTAGTAACTGTAATCAGTTGTAATTGATAATAACAATTCTTTCTGTTTCCATTTTCAGTAACAATTGTGTAAATGTTGAACAACAATGAACGCTTCCGCCGTACATTTATACATTTTTTAATGAATTCCTTATTTCTATAATAATCCACTATTTATTTGTTTGACTAGATTTCATGAAAATTCCGATTTTTTAACAGTACATTATATAAATAGGTTGTATTCAATATTCCTTTTCATTAGTAACACAATACAAAACTAGATTAAAATAATCATATCTTGTATGACAGACTTCCGAACTTAATTAGAACATATTTTCACGATTTTTCGTGATTCGCAGTCGAATAAACTTGTTCGTGTTACAACTTAGCAATACAGAAAACGATTAAAGATAAGAATGGCATAGATTAGCAGTAGTCGCATAACAATTTCTCGAACGAACGCAGAAGCAATTTCCGATCGCGCGTTCAATGCTCTCCTAATTGCAAGTCCAATTGTAATTACCACGCTGGATGATGGTATGTTTCGAAGGCCCGGGGAATGCGACGACCCCTTCGAAAAGAACGTGCAAGATTTCCGAACGCCCCCGACAAAGAAAGGCGTCGCATTTCCATATAATTGACTTCACCGCTAATTATGAAGTCCGTCAACGTACATTATCGAACCAGTATATCTCGCGCAATTTCCCTCGGACAGAACCAATTCAATCCCGCGAACTGAATGCCGGGACTCGATGAATTTACCATTGTAATCGCTTTTTTCCCCTTTCATCCTTCTTTACCCCCCCCCCTCCCGCCGCGTTTTCTTTCGCCATAGAACTCATTCCGTTTGCATGCGATTCAATGGCATGTAAAAACTTTATTCGTTTCGAATCAACACCATCGGTGAAAGAAGCCTACGAGAATTATGCGGAATTAGGGCATCGGGCACGCTGTAAAGCGAGCAATCAAATTGGCTGCTCAAATTTTAGCTATTGATTCTCCCGTGGGAATTCTGGAGGTATTTTCTTTGGATCAAACAAGACTAGAGAGAGAGAGAGAGAATTTCTTCTAACTTATAACTTCTATAAACCTTACGTGTGCTATTGTAAAATAATTTTTCACAGCTTAAATTTCATCTTTGACCGTTACGTTTTATATGGTTGACCGAAAAGCATTTTCTTTTTAAAGTAACCTTTCTTAAAGAAATTCAACAAGGTAAATGTATATATGTTTAACATAAATTCTAATTACGTTGATTGACTATTGTTTTTAGTCAATTGTGCTAGTTATATATCCTTTTCAAGCACAAGGCTGATCTTTAGGGTCTCACCTTCAACTTTCATTTAAATATCCAATTTTACTTCTAAATAAATTTCATTTCGATATCAATCAATTGTGGTTGTCGAGTATTTACGACAGCATTATTAATTGACACTTTCCTCGTCGACGATAAAGAAGACTTGAAAATAGAAATGATAATTTTGTAAATGAAATAAGTGTTAATAATTCATTGGCAAAATATGTCCATAAGGTTACGAGCTTAAGATTATGGTTGTTCAACGTTACTGCTAGAAATCGAATCTTACTTCAAAGTCGGAAAGAATTGATTTCTATACGTAACAATTGACGCCGGTGGTGACGGAGAAGCAGTGTCGTTCCCGGAAAAGTGACAACAAAACGTCGTCTGTCAGCGAGCTAATAACGAACTAATTATCCGGCCAGAGGTAGCAGGACGTGCGACATCAGAACTAGGCTAAAATTTGTGGGGATCCCTTCCGCTATGGTCATTTCTCCGCTGCTATCCAGTCCCAGGGTGGATATTAATGACACTCGAAGCGCGTCTCCCTGACAGAAGTAAGCCAATTCAGATCTGGATCAATGACGACACCATAATCAGCAAAGCCCTCGGTAGAGCCATTCACTTAGCCGAGTCCTGGTGCGGGCAATCGTGGCACTAATACGCCACTACCAATAGCCGGACAGCCGTTTCGCTCTCACACTGTCTCTTTCCCTCCCCTACCCCGGAAAATCTTTCGCTATCCGTATTTGTCTCCCTCTCTCACCCTCTTCCTCCCTCTCTAGCTACAGGCGGTTCTAACTACTGTCCTGTTCACGCCAATTCCGCGGCAACACATCTGCACACCTACATACTATACATACGCCAACATCCTCCTACGCACAAGCACATCGATTCTCTCTCGCCAAGAGTACCTGGACTCTGCTTACGTTTGAGATTAGGTGATAGATTAAATGGCGCGGCGTCCGTGTCAAGTGAGCCTGTTCCATGGGGAAGTGACCAACTCGGAAGGAAACTCTGTTAAGAAACTTTGGTGTCCAGTGGAAAACGATCTTTGATGGCCGAGAATGCTTAAACGCCGTCACCAAACTTTTTCGGCGGCGTTCGGTGTTCGCGCGGACGACCGAACTTCCACGGCGATGTTTCTAATATTTTATTTCCTTCCCCTTCCTCTCGAAGTCAATTCCACCTGGTAATCCCGCGTCGGTTTTTATTCCGAAGCGGAACTTTTTTAATATTCTTACTTACTTACTTCTTACCGGAACTCATTTTACTTTTGTCCGGCGCGGCGGTTACCTCCGCGGGCAATTTTATGTGTATCCTATTTATGGATCTTCGCGGGAACCACCTGGCGCGAATGCTTCATTGAACATTGCGCAAGACGATAGTCATAGGCGGAAGGACAATCCTTCCTCTATGGTAATTTGATACGTTTTCCGCCGCGGTTCGTCGGTATTTAACACTTTGTCCTAGGCTTTCGGAAAATCTAAACAAACTCTGGGATACGTATTGAAGTCCCTATTTTAATATACAGGGAGTCCCAGGTTTTAATGTTCAAACTTTGTCAGTATATTCTATGGCACAGAATAAGAAAAAAATGTTATGTAAACATACGTCACATAGAGCTTTATTAAAAAGTTATAACAAAAATACAGAATAGAAGTAATATAGGAATAGTAACCGACTTGCCAAATATTTGGTCCATTGGCACCATGCACATTACGTAACAAATACTTTTTGCATCACAATAACCTGAAGAGATATTTAGGTGGCCCAACTGAAAAGGATCACCCTGTATACCATTATGATGATAACATGCCTTGATTTTTGGTCTTTAAAATGAGTCTATACTTTTGAATTTTATACACTTTTATCGCCATAGTAATTGATCACCGAATAACCATTCCTCTCCAATGGTTCGCAAGATAACTCGTAAAAGGTGCAATCAATCACGTTCAAATTTTTAAGGTACTGTAGCAAACTATGCATATTAATATCCACGGTTTTTCAGAATTATCTGCGAACAAAATAGTTCTAGAATTCGATATTTTCTCTTCAGAGTATCGTGATTTTATTAAAAATTCGTTTTTTCCTTACTTTTTGCAGTTCAAGAATTAATCGCAATAATATTGGCAAAAATTGTTTGCAGGGATAAAATTGTTTTGCCTTCGGGGATACAGTATGTCAAAAAAAAAACCTGCACAGTTTCATAAAGATGTGTCAGTTAATTCACAGAAAGAGAAGTAGCCAAAAAAAAAATCAAAATTAAAGTAATCTCAAAAATGGACCAACAATTGAAACCCTTCCCGTAAGCACATCTTACTATTGAGATACGCAAATCACTTTTCAAAAAGTCAAACTTTGGGTCAAATAAGAAATATGTATACATATTTTGTTACTGGTGTCAAGGTATCAGTCAATAGTACAGAAAAAAAGTATTAACGACAGTATTCGGTTAAAAGCTAAAACTGCATATTGAAGAGTGTGCCTTAAGCGAAAATTAATTGCAAATTGCCTCGGAGCAGAAATGTCGAAGAAATAAATGCATATTATTTCTAAGCAAATATGCAGAGCATATCTGAATATGAATTTCCAGGTGCAATATATGAAATCGATAAATTGTGAACAAGCTCGCTAACCGAGTCTTATAAATTTGTTGAATATTGAAATTTCCTCTATCCTCGAAAAGGAAGTTTTAAACGAAACAATTTCTTTCGCCATTTTTAATTTAATGTCCCGATATATACACAAAAAATTTCCTTTTTGTCTCTAATCATTTTTTTTTTCTTTTGTGAAATTATTACAAACAAATCCGCGATATTTTTCTGATTAAAATGAGACCAAACACGGCACAATTTCGATCATACTGACTCATTTTTTAATTCACGATGCGGTAAAACCTCGATTATCCGAACTAATTAGTGGAACGCGACAGATGAAATTTTCACTGATTTGTACAATAAATCATTTTTTAATATGGATCGCTTTGAATTTGACTGTTCGCGTACGAAATATCGCAGAATTCATATATCAGTTCGGATAATCGAGGTTCTGCTATATCGTGAATTGAACAAGTAAATATGATCAAAACTGTATCGTGTTTGGTATCATTCTAATCAGAAAAATGTCACGAATATGTTCATAAAAGTTTCATGGAAAAATAATCTAACAAAAAAATATTTCGCCACTCGATTAGTATTGTTTTGCGACTACCGGGGACCTGAAGACGTATATCCTGCAGTAATGGGAATAAATTTTTCACAAATATCATGCATATCTCTTTCACATATATCGAGACATTGCTGTAGTACTTTTAAACATGGAATAACTGTACCACAATTTTCTATCCAGCCAATATTTAAAGTTATCGGATTGCGATAGCGGCGTTGATTACTTTCGCTGTTTTCGTCGATCGAAGCGGCCCTTTCTGTCGCAAAATGTTTGCTCGGCGTCGATAGCAAAACATTCCAAGCGATTAGTCATAATGATCCAAAGCTAAGAGGCCACGTTCTCATTACGTATTCGGCTGGAGTCGTGGTGAATTTGAAACTTCGACAAGTTTGTACCGGTACTATTTGAACTACGCGACGGAGTAAGGAGGGCAGCTAACGACTCAGCCGAATGTCAATGGACCGCGTCGGTCCAGGGGAAACTTCGAGCATCGATTACCAACGCGATAATTACGCAGGTTTAGATGTTTATTTGGGTCACATAAACGTATCGCGGGCGTTTCTTTTCTAGCTGAATTATCGAGTGCATCGGATCAAAGGAAACGTGTCCGAAAAATAAAACCAACGTTAAAACTACCCTTAATAGGTTACACACGTTTCGGAACCTCAGCCGAATCGATTTTTCAAGATGTGTTTAAGTCCATTATAATTATGGCATCTTGACTACAAGTTTGTTGAAAAATTCGTAAAAATTACAATTGTATCCCAACAGAATTCCACACAAGATAATTCTATGAGATAATTATTGTATTTAAACAATGTTTTCCAAAAAAAAAACCTCACCAAAAACATTTCTCAGACTACTATACCAATTCAGCTGGAATTTTGTAGAAACATTTCGAGTATGTGTTGTAGGATTTTTTATTTAATATTTGTTTTATGTTTGAGTGACGTATTCGTGTCAACTTACGTTCCTTTCTTTAAAAATAAGTACATATGTTAAAAATCTTTAAATTATTCAAAGGTTTTGTATGGAACAGCAGAAAACTTCAAAATCGAAGCGAACAGAAACCGAAAGTTGACTTTAGTCAAAGAATGCGTTTAAACGAAAGTAAACAGGCCGAAACAATCTAATATTCACCGATGAAAGCAAATTTAATTTTTCTAATCGAATGAACATAGAGTCGTGTGGTATAAAATGCAAATAAAGAATTCCAAATTGAAATTTTTTAACCGACCATAAAATATAATAGAAGTGATTTGTTAGTATGAGGTTGCAATTCGATCGTCGCGTCGAAGAAATTCGACTAGTTTTTTACACAATACAAAAATAATATTTGTGTACGGCAGTTACTCCAATTTCTTCGAAGTAATTTCGAACGTTATCAGAAACTCTACTATAAAGAGGATCACATGCAATTACTGCATTCTAATCAACCGTTTCACTGAATACAGTGACATGCCGAATTTACGCGCGAATCAAAGCATCGATATAGAACTATACAGTTACGCGGATTGCTAATGAGTAAAGTTCTGCTACTCAGAGAAACTAATATATCGCAATCAAAGATATGGTAACCGAAACAGACGGAACTCAGACTTGGATATTTACGCAACCCCGTAGAGAATGGCTCGTAGACACGTATATGTGCATTCACCAGTAATTACAATTTGAAACTCGAATATTTAATTGTGTGAATGTGTAAATTAACTCATTAGGTGCAGACACCAATAATAATAGGTCTTAACGAATAATACAATTAAACTCTGGATATATTTTCATTGCTCTTCAATTAAAATTGTGTAGATTGATGCCGACATGTAACAAATATTATTTTACGTTTTTACAGATCTCTGAATTTTTGTGGTTTTCGAGTAAAATCCTGTCTTCTCATCTGTTGCTAAAATTATTACAATTTAAACATTGACAAATTTGCTAGAATCAGAAATTCAGTGTTCAAATGGTTTTTGGATCCGCTGTATATGAATTGTTAACGCGGAATTAATTTATATGGTTTCCCGGGCAACAACTAGAATCAGAAACAAGAGTTCGCCTTCCGATCAAATTAACCAGAATGGTGCTCGGGGGGTTAATGACGTTCGCGCCAAAATGAGGTTGAAAATCTATGTTGAATGCGAAGCTCGCCTCGAGTTTCATGGAAAATCAATTCCACGTTGAAATTAATAGTATAACAAATAATATATCTCCATCGATGCGATAGGAAGCGTAAAAAATGTTCCGCTTAAGTACCGGTGATCATATCTAACTGGTTTGAAACGGGTATCTCTTCGAGCTTCATTAATTCGAGATTTGAAGTCGAAAATAAAATAAAAAAAAGTGAGAGAGAGAGAGAAAAGCCTGAAATTTCATTGTACGAATAACGAGAAAGCCGGGTTGAAAGAGATGACACGTGCCGATACGTCAATCACGGGCTCGAGATCATTGGAATTCAGCCTGCGGAACACACATATTCCTTTTTACCTCTTGTGCACCTGCGGATAGAAGCACCATCGTCATAGGGGCGTTATGCGCACACACCAGGGGAGTGCAGCTGACGCTGTACAAACAATATTTCGATCGAACATTTAAATTATTCAATTATATATTCCTGCCGATAAATCGCCGAAAGTGTCGTTTACGAGCGTTGCATCAAATTATTATCCATCGAAATTAATTACCACCGTTAAAGATTAGTCAATATTTGTTCGAATTATTCTTTTTGTACGATATTCGATGCGATGGGAGGATTTCAATAAAACTTTGTTTAAGGATTTAGATGAATTCTAGTTTGACGATTTATATAAATAACCTGACAGTGCGAGATTAGCCGAATATAATGGAAGAATAATGTCTCAAGTTAGTCCTCTTTTCTGAAAGACATTATTATGACAGTACTCCTTTCCTATTGGTTAATCTTTTCTTCAATATTCAGATATTTCAATTGAGAAGAATATTTCTCACAATTAGTGCTTCCATTAGATAATAGAAGTCCATAATGGATTTTCCTCTCTAAAGCCACTATATCCATAACATGACCCTCCCGAGATGTAAAGCAGCCTTAGGTATGGTTAATGAAGCTGATGTTAATGAGTTTGAATAGAGAATCGCGTGCCGAAATGTTTTTGATTAAACTGTGAATTATCCTTGCTGCGTTCTTGAGCTCTTTCACGATTGAATTCTTTCGGATACTTTTTCAGTTTAATGTTTCGTGAAATTCTTGCTAATATACATGAGCCTTCATTTTTTAAATCATTTTAGAGTTATAGTTCTACCGAGGATTAAAAGTAATTCTGTTGAAATATCTGTAACTACAGTATTATCTCTGTAACTTTCGCGAAGGTCTCTGCAAACTTAAACGTCAAAATTTTGTCCCCACCACGGGAGGGGGTAGGGATCACCCTTGGAACCAGTCAAGCGGTAAACACTCGACGACCGAGTCCAAGCGAAGCACAAGATTGCAACTTTTCTAATTTTTATATTTTTCTACGTAACTTTTACCTTCGCATTCTTCCCGTTTTTCTAATTAAAATGACACCAAACACGATACAGTTACGATCGCCGGACCCGACGATGCGACAGTTACGGAGATGCTACTGTCAGTTGTTCTGATTTTGTCTAACTACGATGACAACTAGCATGGCAGTCAACCTATTAACAAATTCATCGATCAGAAAATATTGTATATGAAAGAGCAGAAATATGAACAGAAAGAATGAAAGTGAGTGAAATAAACATCTTGTAGAAAATGCCAGCCTCGTGTGCAACAATCGGCAGTGACCATTCACGGTGTCATATTTATAACATTAGAATGCTATAACCTTTCGTTATTACCGGCCTGCCATATGTACCAGTGAACCATAAGGGTTGAACCCCCTACCTATTTTTACTGAAGAGGAAACTCCGATCCAGATCCTGTAATTTATTCAAACATAATTCGCTTAGTTAGTTGGCGGAAAGTGAGACACGGTTAATCAGCCGCCTTAAGAATTAATAATCTAGACGATGGCCGAAAGTTTCCCACCGGGATGACGAAATCAAGGGAAATTTAATGGCAGGTGTCGATATGTCAATCACTCTGCGTGGTTATGGAGATGCGGTTCACAAAACCTTGCTCCCGCACATGCACCTCTCCTCATCATTTACGGTGGTAGCCGGGAAGGGTGAGACGGATTGGTTGTTATTACAAGAGGGTATAATCGTGATGCAGCACATGCAGGACTGGTTTACGGGCATCCATTTATAGTAGGTACATGGCACTCTGCCGACATACCGCCATCATAATTAGGTCATACCACCCAGCCCCTGATGCGCGCAGCCATTTTGAAAGAGTAAACGCACACCCTCTCCACTGGTACTCAACTATTGGACTTCCCTGAATTAGTTCCTTTGCTGGAACGAAGTGATTCGTGCTACTGTACTTTTAGAAAAACATCGTTCTCCAGATTACGAACAAAAATGTCGTTCCATCGACTATTATTAATAGAATTATTAATTGCACGACACAGAGACTACGTAGACATTCATTTCTTTTCTTAACACCTTGCACTGTGACATCATTTCGGACTCGTGATCAAAATTTTGACTAGAATTTAGTAGATATGTATGTTATTGATTTCCTCTAAACTCAAATAAAATTCTGTTTTGCGTCTACTTGTGTCTCACGAATGCGGATCTCTATTCAAAATGAACATTTTCTTCATCGATTGTAAGAAACAGGAACCAAATATACATATCTTCCTCTAAACATTTTCCAGAGTGGAAAATAACGTGCCGACATTCTTAAATTTTTTGAATACTGTTCCTTTATAAATTTTTCGACTGTAATACCTTTGCATAAAATAACAATGAGTTTTCATGTAAAAAAAAGAAATGCACCTGCAAAATGTACACATAATTTTGTATCATATTTACAACGAGAGTATTGTCGTTGGTATATATAGTTTGCATCGAACCATTCATCTTTTTCCTCCAACATATTTTTCTAACCTTAACGAAAAAAGAAGATATGGTCCAATACAGTGACGTGAATCGCCCTGTATAGCAATCTTCATTCAAGGTGTTATTTTTACAATGTTACAATGTTATAACCTTTCGTTGTTAACGGTGTACGTGTACCAGTGAACTATAAAGGGTTAATGAAACTTTTACGCCAATAATCCGCAGTCAATCAAGCAACTAAATACCATATTCGTGAAGTGATTCATGATTGTCAATTAAACAAGGTAGTTGTTCGTCATCACTTTTTAGTGAAATGTTTATTCTTTAAACTTTATTTATAAAGCGTAAGTTATACGTCGAAAAATTTCATTCTACAAGTGACTTTATTAATATAGTGGAATGTCGAACTTTAATAGCTTTTTGAACTTTTTAACCGGAAACTACGGAAATATCAGAATCGATAAGACAACTGGAGGTCATCCATCAGAATGATACATACCTGGTGTGATTGTGTTATCACGAGGGCTTAAATTAATGGTTTTGATCACCACTCCAACAAATTTAAAACTTTTCTGCTAATTCAATAAAAGTTACTTACTCATTTACTATCTAGTTTATTTAACAAATACAGAACAATAGGTAAAAGTATTAGGTGGAACTTGACTTTTGATAACTAATTCGACGTTGGTCAGTGGAAAAAGGAAATTCCCAAATTAATCAATTAACGTGGCTTGAGTTTCAATCTTTACATTTTAGTGCGTAAGTCGAATTACATCTGTAAGGAAATAATTTAATTAATGCAGACGAATTTACGTTCATCCGCTCTTATTTATTGCGGTAATTGTCAGGAATCTTGGACCCATTTTAAATGGTATTTCAGCTTCTGTCTACCTGTTTTAATATTTTAAAACCAAAACATCAACACCGTATCGGTGAAACAATACCAATAAAGTGACAAAACTGTTTTGTTTTAAATTATTTTTTTACAAAACGTTTTCCGACATATTTGTGACAATTTCCTGTTTAAAATGAGACCAAACACGGTACAATTTGGATCATACTTACTCGTTTAATTCACGATGCGGTAGAACCTCGATTATCCGAACTAGGTAGTGGAGTGTGAATACTGGAAATACTGGAGAATTCAGTTATATGTACGGATAATGGAGGTTTTACTGAATCATCAATTGAACAGACAAATACAATCCGAATTGTGTCATGTTTGATCTCATTTTAATCAGAAAAATGTCACAATTCCGCTGGTAAATAAGTCACGAAAAAATAATTAAAAACAAATATAATATAGTGTTTACTCGATATATGTCTAAAACATGAATCTAGCCAGGGACATATATCGGCCAGAAGATACTATTCTTTGATCCACGCCGAACGTAGAAAAACACAGCGAAACTCTAGAGGCGACCGAGGTCTCTCGATCTTCTTAGCCCCTCACGGGGTATACAGCGCGGCAACGGTGATAGTTCTGGGACTTTTATCGGCTAGGCATTTGGGACATATATCGAGTAAATACTGTACTTATATAATAATCGGGCCCGACACACCTGCGAAAACGTTTGGATAACGTTCTATCATTTCGAATTATATTACATATAATTCAACCAATTATATTACAAATATTGCAACCTGTCTTATCAGACTTCCTTTTGAAGTGTTGGTACAAAAATATTCTACAGCATCCCAAATATTTGAACGGTACTCGCAATACAAGTGCAGTCGTAGAAGTCGAACGAACGTAGAAGAAGAATTATGGTTTCCGAGGGAGCATAATGAAAGGGTTTGCCGGGACAGTCGAAGGGTCGGACTCCTCGTTGAAAATATTACAACGAGCGGGAAAGAAAGCTCTCTTAGCGGCCGTGCGAGACACGCGAAAACAGTGACGGGAGGGATTTAAGAAATTCATGAGCAACACTCGCGGAAAACGCGAAACACATTTTTCTCGAAGGATGCTTTCACGGAAATTCGTGGAACTTTTTCAAGAAGTTTCCAGACAGATCATTCGTAATTCAAAGATTCGCCGATTCCGTATGCATCTATGTATGCGTGAGATGCTTGCATTCACAAAGTTCCCGGCAGTTACGTTAGTTCATTCCAAGTGTTTGTTTCCTTCGACGTTAGTTCGGGATTCGCAAACATCCTCCGAAAGGCAAACTCGTAAAGAGTGGTTCAGCCTGCAGGCTGGTTTCTTTTACCGGCCTGAGATGTTTGCATTTCTTTCGATCTATTCATGCAACGAAGCATGACCTTCGCATTCGTCATATTACGAAACAGCCATTTTATATCGGACGATTGCGGCCCCAGCAAGCAAATACGACTTCCGTTGCTTACCTTGTTGTTCACGCCGTGCCGTTCTCGTCAATATTGAAAGATTATTCAGCTCAGTGCATATAAATCAATATTATTAACCTTGACCTCTATCAAGTATTGCACTATTTATAATAGCGGACGTTGCACCTGCAATTATCATCACAATTGTGTAATTCATTTGAGTATGTAAAAATTGCAGTGCGTATCAAAGAAGCGCAAACACTATTTCAAATTTATGCCGATACTTCAAAAGTCTATTCGTACGCAGAGCATATAATTAAACTGCAGATGTTATGCACTGATTGCAAAAATGAGCAAGTGAAGTGCAAAACAGTAGTCAACATCAACTCGTTAAAATTAATGAAACAAGCAACTTCCTATTTAAATATTGATGTAGAACATTTTTATTCTGCACACAAATTCTCGGTCTACTTATAATTATAAAATAAAACATAAATATCCACGTCTGTGGAGAGGCAAGATATTTATCAAATTCACATAATTTGCATTTAATTAACGTTTTTTTTTTCTCTTAATTGTACATAATTTTCTATGTCAGCTCTAATCTTTATGCTATTAAAAAGTGCAAGTATTTGCAAGAATTTTAAATCCATGTAACTTTGTACTTCCGTATAAATTCGATTAAGAAAAATTCGCGTTGGAATTGAGTTTCAGCCGAGAAACGAAGAGTAAACGCGGAACTCCGTCGAGATCGATGAAATTTCGTATTCCCAAATTTTTGAGAATTTTTTTACGCCTCGAGCGCATAAATATCCGTGTGTTCCCGATAAGAATGGTCTCGATAAAATGATATTTGTTGGGAACCGGTTTCGAAATACGCTATCCGACGAAAGTGTCCATAGGCCATAGGCTTGTCCGTATAAATCCTCGAGGTTATCAGAACGTCAAATCGTTCATCGCTATTACCCATAACGAGGAAAATTTGATTTGGATCCCGAACATAAATCCGCGGAATAAACGAACGAGCGCTCTGCCTTGAGCGCTTAATGAACCTATTCGCATTAATCGAATGTATTTCGGTGAACACCGGGGCGGGGAGGAAGCGTATTAATCGTCGGCGCACTTGAAATTTAACTTTGACGCAACACAATGTAACACTAATCAGTGAAATGACTTAATCCGCGAACGCGAATTCGCGTTTCCCTTTTAATGCGACTGTACATTCAATATGTTTCCTATTTGGCGTGGTTTATACCCTGTGCTTTTGGAAATCGTGTTCCCAATCTATCGACTATTACTTGTACTCGATTTATTGGATGCCGGAACTATATCGCTTGCCCTGTTACATCTTTCAAAAGCATACGTTTAATATACGAAGTGTCTCATGTAAATGCGACCCCCAGAATGTCCTTAATTTTGACAAAGTAACAAGCTTGTTTTCTCCCATAGTTTTCAAGGTCAATGATGTTTTTTCTTTTTTAAAATAACTATATATATTTTCGTGTTGCATCGCGTAGCTCATAAAAAAATACATTAAAATATGTACTGTGACGTGACCTTCAAATGACCTTGAACTTAAAAACTTAAAAAAGACTTTAAAGAAACCAATGGAATACCTCTGCGGGACACTGACCTTGCCACTTGCTACCATTAAAATTACACATAAAAAATTGTTTACTTCGTCATTATTAAAGAAGATATTCTAGGGGTCACTCTTACGCGAGACACCCTGTATAACTATGATTCGATAGGGAGCATCAATTTAGCGAGGAATTATTAATACCTCAAACGTATGGGTGCTCGTGTACACGAAACAAATTTGTCGAATTTGTTTTGATCGACTTTTTAGTGCCATTTTTGTGCAAGATGTAAAACAATTTTCATTTTGCATAAAGATCCGCTATCTACTTATGAGAGACGAAGAAAACGATTACTATTCCAAAAATACTGTAGAAGTGCACAAGAACTTCCCGCAGAGCCCAATGCCACGGCTCGTTGCGTCACAAAACAGCGAACTTCACAGGCATAAAAAGAAAGCTGAGCACTTTGAAGTTCCCGTAATAAATACATCGCGGTTAACCGTTAACAGATGTTTCGAGTACGCTCTAAATGCAATCTATTATGCCGGGAAAGTAAGTTAAATGCCGAAGCATTCAGCGAATTTCCTCCCGCAGCTAAACACAAGAGAGCATTCCTCGTTCTTCCCTTGTAGATTTGGATACACATCCACTCCGCCAGCCAGCTAACCGGAACACTAATATCTGCCCGTTTTCGTTTACATTTCCTCCCTCGACGTTCTCCCTTTCTTTTCATCCCACTTGACTCGAGTTTCGCTGATAAATCGACGGGGTGTTTCCTCGGACAATGAAGAGAGCTTTAAATTTACTCGGGGGAAAAAAAGGGGACGACGGTAAAAAGCGGGGAACGTCCACGAGTGGACGGTGTCTGCGTGTGTGTGTGCCCGCGCGCGAGCGCGTACATTCTTTGCCAAAAAGTTGACACGCGTGTGCCACAAATTTGTGTTTCGTAACGAATGATACCGCGAGATTTCGAGATCAAAATGTGTAGGTACATGTATCATTGGAAAGGAACTCAAAATGGTACCTCAGGTATGAAATAATAAAAATGTATTTAATCTATAATTAACCTAAGAATATTTTTTTAGCTACGAGTACACCCTCCTTTATTTTCTATTAGAGTGGAACCTCGATTATCCTAACTAAACAGTGAGACAGAAAAGTTCGTATAATGGTTGAACAGAGTTACCTAGGCTTAACTTCGCCAGGGCAACCCAGAAATTTTTAATTTTTTACTGTGTAATCCTGTTCATCTCGACGAGAAAATACGAAAAATCGAAGTTTCAAGGCGAGGAGTTCACTGGTGTAAAAGTTATGAGTGTTCAAAGTTCAACATCTTTTAATTCGCATATTGATGACCTTGTGATGCAATAATCTTTCAATTCGTATAGAAACAGTATACACAATTTTATCATCACTTGAATTCCTCGTAAGTTGCTACCTAACTTGCTATCATATTTTCTTTTGTGCAAGTTGCATTATTATACAACAGTTGTATGTTCTACACAGATCCTGTGACTCCTTATCGACGATCCTTACATTCTAAGTCCCTGAACCAGCCGTACTGTACGTTAAAAACACAAAATTGTACATTTGTGATTGTAAAATTAAGACAGCGCGCACGCAGCTATCTTTTCGGCTGGCAGTGTACGCGATTGGCTGAGAGAAGAGGCGAACGGAACGTAGAAAACTAAGAACGTAGGAACTAGAATGCAATTTAGACCCTGGAGGACGAGCGGGGCACGAGCAAGAACTAGAAACACAGCAGGTAACCTGGATCTGAAATTCCGATTGCATTTATCGGAGACCTGGAAACCAAGAGCGAACCCCTCCTAACGAGGTATTGGGGATTCATAATTTGATTATCGAAACGCAATTCCGAGCGGATGTACCTCCATTGTCATCAACAGTAACCATCTTCTCCTGCGGAATTCAATTTTTTAGTTTCCTCGAAGGCAGAGTGGTCTCACGGTACGAATAAATATTAAAATTCGATAAGACCGGTCGGGTGTGCTCGCTGCACTTTACCAGCTCCTCGTTTGCATATTGACTTTGACATCCAACGAGATAGGGTTACGTGAGAGCCGGGAACACGGAACAAGTGTCGGACATGTTGGGAACGGGCGCGGAACAGGTTACCGCGTTTCGTTCATTTTTGTTCTCATGTGATTCGAGAGTTTCTTGAAACGCGAAAGATGTTGGGTGCTTAATTAATGAATTCGTGGTACCAGAGATTGGGGCTGATTGATTCACCCTCCGGTGGCGGGAGTTGGGTCCATTTTGACCCAGATTTTCGTACAGTGACTCCTACTAGTATTCGGACGCTCTTAAAAATCGCATAACCTTGTCAATATTGGGCTATACTACTTAAATTTTTTTGAGAAGTTAGAACAATTGGATCGCTACATAACGTGAAAAAATGTTTGATTAAAATTGCAATTGGTCGAAATTACAAAGAAAGTACTAAAAGTTGCATTTTCCAACTTTTTTACGCGAGCTTATATTAAAAATTTAAAAAGTACGTTTCGTACATCTGTATCAATACATATTCTGAATATTTCATCTAAATCGGTCAACGTTGCAATGCTACAAACGTTTAACGATGAAAGCTTAAGGGTGAAAGTGGTAGAATTTTGGCCTTGCCGGGGAATTTCGCCCTTATGTGATCACTTTGAAACATCTGTAGTTCATTGCAACGTTGACCGATTTTGATGAAATTGTCAGGATATGTATAATTCATACAGATCTACAAATCGTACTTTCTAAATTTTGAATGTAAGTCCACATAAAAAAGTTGCAAAATACAACTTTTAGTATTTTCTCCGCAATTTCGACCAATTGCACTTTTTGTAAAAATTTTTTTCACTTTACGTAGCAACCAGTTGTGCTAACTTCTTTTTAAAAAATCCAAGCCGTATGGTCCAATATTAACGAAGATATACGATTTTTAAAAGCGTGCGAATATTAGTGGGAGTCGCTGTAGGTTGCATTTAAATTCTAACCTCATGCCAGCCAGATTTTGACCATCTTTGTTATCGCAGAACTTGATGCCACATCGTATAATTTAATTATATTTATGTGATGAGATTTTATTTCCACTTCATTATCTAGACAATGGTCGTGAGAATGTTTCAGTTTGCCAAAACAGTCTCGTAATGAAATTGGAATAAACGAAAGATAAACAGAGAAATCTCATTTTTATGGAGCTCTTAACACGAGCCACATTATAAACACATACTCATTAACACAGAGTACTCAGGAGCTATTATAATTTCTGCGTTTATAGCTCGTGAAACCATAATTGTATCATCTAGCACGCCAAACAACACGCCAAAACAACTAGATTTGGTTACGAATGGACTATGAATGTTTTTGCTTTCATAGCGTATATGAGTATGGCAACTCTCCGTATGCTATGCTGGAGTCATCCGTGACTCGTCGCGGCGCGAGCGTCAATATGTACAATTTTATTCCGATATAAGATGACCCTTTTTATTTCGAATTAAGAAAATCGCTATCCCCTCTTCTTCTTTATCCGAAATACGACAAATTATCGATGCAGGTCAGAAACGTCTCCGGCATAGGCCTAGAACTCGCAGGATTCCGAAGGTTAAATCGACGATATAAAAATTATAGAGTAGTCGATGTACCATTGTTTTCGCCGAAATTATCGCTGTTTAAGTTTTAAAGTATCGACGATTCCTCCAGAATTCGTGAATTAAGGGTTCGAACGGTTTCCGTGAACTTTTGGCGAAATTGTGGAATAGGCAGCAGGGCAAGGCAAGATCAATTCCAACGTAACACCACTTGTTCTCGCGAACGATTAAGTAAATGCGATAATATTCGAGTGAAATATGAGAGAGGCAAGCGTAGATTCTTAAGGTCTGGAGTCAAGTTATTCGATAATCCAATTGAGTACTTTTCATGGAAACGACCTCTCTCCTAAGGTTTCCCGAAGGAATCACTTTCGTGCCAATAAATCGATCGCGGTCACTTGAAAATGAATCCGTGTCGTTTTAACGAGGCGTGGGGAAGCGAAATCGTCGTTGGCGAGATTCGATGTTCGCTAAAATCTATGAGCATGTAAAATCCTAGCCAGAAACTGCAGAATGATCGAAAACTGGTAGAGGGAAACGCTCGCACTATGTCATTCGTCGTTCAAAGTGATCGTTCAATTGAAACTGAAGATTTGCGTGCGAGACAATCCTAATCGAATGGTAAAACTTTTCTCCCCGCAATTATCTTTTCACCAAAATTTTAGTAACGTATATGCGACGTTTTTCTGATTAAAACGAGACCAAACACGACATCTTTCGGACGGTATTCACTTGTTTAATTAACGATTCAGTGGAGCCTCGATTATCCGAACTGATACCTGAATTCTCAACCGAAGACCAAAGAATTAAACATGTAAATATGACCGAAATTATGTCGTGTTTAGAGTCGTTTCGATCGGAAAAATGTCACAAACACGCAGATAGAAGTCTCATAAAAGAATGATTAAAAAACAAAAAGGTTTTGTCACGGGATTAGTATCATCTCACCGCTGTCGATGTTTACTCGCTATCTTTCGTCCCCGAAGTTTTCACATATATCGAGACGTTACTGTACCAACATTGCCACTCGTTCCACGGAAAGCCTAATTTCGGGGAAATTTGTACTACACACCCTTCTACCTAGACACTCGTTCAATTAATAAAACAACCCGTTCCTTCTGAATAATGTTCGAAGCCGGAAGAGCGAGCTTTGGGTATTGAAATCGACTCGGTTTCGCGAGTGTATATTGAACGTGATCCCACCACCAGCGCCAGTAACATGATTACGGAAAGAGACGGGGGTTGTCAAGTTTCAACTTTCGGCGTTCAGCGAAAGGCAGCCTGCATTATTTTATTAATAATGTAAACATCGGATGCGGCGTCCGTAATAGTGAAAACCGGCGCGGCGTTGCCCATGAAGCTGTACGAGCCACCGCAAATTCGTGTCCTTAAAAGGGTCTGGGAGAGGATCGATTTACGATATTTGTATATACCCCCGTATTTTCCGTGGGTTGCCATGAATTGTACTTTAGCCGTACGGGGGGTGGGGAATGGGGAGGGGAGTATGGGTGCAAAGTTAATCGAAAGTAGAAAGAATGATCAGCAGGATAAACGTAAAAAGGCCGGGCGAAAAATAAAGAACAAGTATGGATTCGTTTTCACCCTCTGGAAACGGCAACACAAAAAGCTGTTGTGGAAAGAGTTTTATGGCGTCTACGAAAGATTCGATCCGAAATGGTTTCGTAAAGGATCATTTTCCTTCCCTCTGCATTACGGGCGGCTCTCTACACGACTTCCCTCTACGATCAGTCCTATAAATTGTCGCCGCGCCATGGAAATGACATCAAATACTGTGATCAACACCAATCACATAGATTGTTTCCAGGTGCGAACTACGCGTTCGAGAACGAAAATTCTTCATATTTCGAGCGTATGAAACTTTTCGATTAATGGTGAACGAAATCGAACGAAGCAATCGTCCTTACACAAATGGTAACGGTAGAACTTAAAAACAAAGTAAAGGTAACAAAAAGGAAATATTCTTTCTTAAATCGACGATATAAAAAGTATTATTATTATAGAGTAGTTCAAATATTATATAATACGTTATCTTTTGTAAATTTTGGAGGTTGTTGAAAATACATTGGAAGAATAATAAATTCATAACGAACGATGACGTATTTGTGTGTAATTGTACCTAACATCTAACTATAAATAACTATGAACACGATAACAATATTGAAATTGCTATTTGTACCTAACCGCTTGCACAATTTTCAATTGTAAAATAGCTGATTATGATAAAGAATGAAGTAAACTGCGGGTTTTTATGCATTTATGGCTAATGAAAATTTAAAAAAAATGCTAGAATATAAAATTGGAATTTAGTACGATTTTTATTTATTTTCGATCTACAAAGGCTGTTCCCCTAGAAAATGTGATTTTATATGCTTCCGCTTTCTTAAAATTTGTCTAAAAAATTGAAAATTACATTAACGTCCGCAGTCTAATAATAAGTGTTTACCAAACGCTCTCATGATTATTGATAATGAGTTTATCGAACGTGACTGATAAACACCTTCCTCCACTTTCTTCGCGCAAATGAAAACGGTTCTCTCTTAACAAGATGGCTACTACTGGGCAAAAGAAATTATGCAGACACCATTATGAAGTTCTGCGAAACGCTTCGGGGAAGCATTACCGAAACGCGGCGCACTTCGCTGAAATACAGATTAAGAAATACGTCTATACACTTTTATCGGCGAACTTGTTAATGATTTTCAATCCGACCGTATTTGCGTTGTAGTACACTTGGTAGTCCGGTTAGTTAAGTTCGCGTTATAGCGTCGGAGAAAAGTTCTCGCAATTGTTCGGGCTAACTGGGGATCGTGAATGACCTAATACGTTGTCCCCGGTTTGCGAGAGCGAATCGGTATCCGAATCGTTTCTCGCGGTTACTGCGCTTTCTTCGAGTTTCCACGAGGGTTCGAGTGAAAGCGATTTTACACCCCGAAACCACCCCCTCGCTATCCCACCCTCATCTGCCACCCACGCGCGCCGACCGGCGCCGGGCCCCGTTCCATTTTCCATTTTCTTCGCCAGCTTTTATCTATGCATAAGTACCCGCGAACAGCAAACTTTGTCCGATGCAGATTTCCTTTGCTTGTTAATGCATTTTCGATGCCTTTTCGGGTTATTTCGATGCAGATCACGGGAAACGGAAGAACTTCTCTTTCGCGGCAGTTCGCTCGGCGACGCGGAAATTGGACAGTTTCGTCCGATGTTTTGTCAGAGAACGAAAACAAACGCCATGATCATGAAGACCCGACGCTGCGCAAACTGATTCCCGCGATCGTGATGAAAAATTCGTGAAGAATACTATTACTCCGGAGTCGTAAAAGAGGGTATGTTCCCTGCAATCTGGCGCTTACTCATCATCAAATGGCGAGCGCACAGGTAGCTACGTTCAGGTGAAACTACAGTGATTATCGCCATCGTAAGGGTGCGTGTCGATTTCAAAGTAAAACTGTCGCGAGTTACTCTTGAGAGTCAAATTCGTCAGTGTAGACGCTATTGAGAGTGCTATTCCTTTCATGCAACATAAAACACTGACGAATTCGACTCTTGAGACTAACTCGCGACGGTTTTACTCTCAAATGGACACGCACCGGCTAAGTCACGCAATGATCACCATGACATTGTCGTGCGTACCGACAGTTACAAATACGGAGTAGCGACAATTGGAGAGTAGGTTACTACTAGTTCAAACGTGTTCAAGCATCCTCGAACCTGATCAAACCCGTTCAAACCTGTTCAAACATCTTCATACAAGTTCAAACTCCCACTTGTCGAACATTTGTCGGTAATTTCCACCGTTCAAACACACGCGCCGTACACATTTGCCGCCTCTAGTAAAATTATCAGGTTGCATTCTTCAGCCGCATCATATGTCCGAGCCCGTCGTGAGGGTTACTTCTTTCTTGGTGTGCGATGCGTGTGGAAGCGCGTGAGCGTGTTTGTCGCGCAAGATATACTCGCCGTTTTACATTGTTCTCGTCGGTAGAAATGGTTCTATCACTACTTTGTTTTCTTTGTTCTTCAATTCTATCTAAGAAATGTGAATAAATATCATCTGATAACCAAGCCCACGCCGCTTTATTCAAACATAGCCCAAGAAAAAATAGTTTGTATTTAGATCCGCAGTCCAGTTGTGATCGAGGTAATATTTACGCGGCTCCCTTCTGGCAGGATTCGATTTAACGAGAGAGAAATAAAACGGAACCGACGCGCTACGCGACGTTTCTTCCATTTTGGTCGGACATTAAGCATCGCGAGCTGTTCGTTTCCCGGGCAGGAGAGTAAAAAGTAATTTTCGCGCGGGCGAAGTCGCTTCTGGCGGCGACGAAGCAAAATAGCTCCGGGATGAAGAAACCCGTCAAGAAATTCCGAACTATGTAAATGCGCCTTTATGTCCCCGGCTGTTCATCGGCACGTCTCTCCTATCGTGTCTCGCATAAAAGATTTCGTTATAGCGACAGGCGCGCCCCCTTCATTGCGGCTGTTAACTGTCAAAGGAACTTTTCATTCTGTTTCTTACCGCGCCGCACCGCGCTGGCAGGAAACGCGACAATCAACACTCGTTTAAACGACTGTTTTAAGTACGTTAACTTCCAACGGCGAAATTTTGCGCGATGTTCTTGAAAAAGATAACACCACCACTACCACCCCCTCTACCCCTCCAACGCCCTCCCTTAATCAGGGATAGTTTCGCCTAAGTGTGATGTCACTGTCTGGGCACCGGTCCCATTTGCATGCAATCGCTCGGGTCAGCAAGTCAACAGGTCTTCAAACATATTGCCACCTATTAATATTGAAAGCTGCATGTTTTTACTCGACGCTCCACGTAATAAATTTCCATACTTCTATCGAGTTGTTTACGTATTCATGTCGGAACTGTAATCGTTTCATTTTGTTCATATTTTTGCGCTCGTTCCATCGAACAGTTAACTTATTCGAACAATTGGACCATTTTGTCTTTTTCTTTTTTTTTTCTCTTAGTTTTCTACGTATCTTCGAATATGGAAGTGTCGCTAGTAGGAGACTAACTCGATAAATATTCACTACATATTCCGATTCTTCAGCAATACAAAAACAGGTTAACCATTTTGTTTTCACTCACAAGAGACTGTTATCGTTGTTTTCCCAAGTGCAATTGTTCAAGAATCGTGAAGTATAATATTATGAAACGTGTTTTTTCTTATATTATACTTTCCATTTGCTTCGTGCTACAAGCTTTCGTATCCGCAGAAGTTTTCTATAATTCACTAAATATAAAAGCAGGAGTTTTGTTTTAAAAAATGTAGCTTTCACAAAAGTTGCTTGTTGACAGTTACGATAATCTGGCATCTTCATAAACATTTGCAATCATCCAATATGTTTGCAGCTTTACACTTGCGTTGTACAATCCTTTAAAAAATTTAGAACGTTTCGACGAGGTTAGGAAATGGACGAATTACAAGTTCAGGGTATCGTATACAGCATCGCAAAGCCTATTGACCCCCACGGCTTCGTTTCTTACCGAGGCCACGTAGGACGTTACGCACAGATCCCTTGTTCAAGGATATTGGCTCATAAATTAGTGTCGCCTTTCCTCTGCGTGCGGTCTTACGATGCGCCAATTGCCATTGAGAGAGGTATACTTCGAGGTAACGATATAGTGAGGCAGTAAACCCGGGGAGGCCATAAACAGAGGTTTTGGTCCGACGCGACGTACGGCATTCTGATAGTGGAAAAGTGACACCTGGCCGAGGGCTCTGCTAGGCAATCACCTTCTAAATTAGTTTCGACCATTTGGAAACGATTCCGATTATCCTGGGCCCAAAAACTGTGATCAACCTCTGACTAATTATTTATACTTACCTAACTATTTATACTTACCGGACTATTCTTACTCCGAGCAGATCCGTTCGTTAGACGACGCACGACGCTGAGTACATACCAATATGGCGGCGCCCTTACCTGTCAAGATCGCTGAAAATCGCACATCTTTACACAGGCATAACTTTTGAACTAGTGATCTCCTAAGATTGAAACTGGGATTTTCGGCTTCTTCTTGCCAAAATCTACAAAATTACATTTTAAAAAGTTAAAAATCTCTAGTTTCCTGAGGTAAAGTTAAGCACCCATGAATATAGGTTTATTAATAATTACGCGAATTTATAATAAGGATATATTAATGCACGGATGACTAAATATAGGCGAACTATTACACGTGAAATAGTGCACTTAAACTACATACACGTAAAATGATACAGGTGTAGGTAAAATAGAGATCTCTAAAATATACCATTTCCTACTTACTGTTTGAAGCAATATTTACCCAGCTCTGCACCTAGTCCAATTACCTAGAAAATCCCATTTTTCACGAATGTCGCTGTTCTTCATTAGCCATTATAATGAGTGTGATTTGCGTAGGAGGAGAGAAGGTCTACGGACAGTCGAACCCATGAGAAATAGAAAAATGTATGAATAGAAAGTGAAAGGTCGAGAGAGAGAGAGAGAGAGAGAGAGAGAGAGAGAGAGAGAGAGAGCAAAGGCTAGAGAAAGGCTCGAAGTAGATAGAGAGACCAACAAACGAGCTTCCTATTTCCATATCCTCTACTATGTGCATACTCATCAAATTTCCAAACTCATCAGCCGTGGCTGATGAAGCAATGCCTTCATAAGGGAAATCAAGCTGCGCAGGCCACTGTAAATATTATGAAAATTTATTTTCACAGTAGCCAAGTCGCATTGGTGCTCGACAACTGGGAAACAAAGAAAGAGAATTCTCTCGTGGCGCAGGATGCCTGACAATTTCCCTAAATGCATCCACATAATACTTTTGTCGCGGAATGTAATTTCGCGAGGAACGGACAACCGGCTCGGCTTAAATATGATAACAAGGCATATCTGGTTTAATTAGCAAGGCGGCGGGAACTTCGAATTCGTAATTAAATCAACAAGACCTTTCATTTCTACTTTCACGACGATGAAATTGCTTGTTGGCGTTCGCGCGCGCGGCGCGGCGCGGCGCGACGCGGCGGCGGGAACCGAAAGAATTTTAATTGCGCACTCCCCTTTTCAGCCGCGGCCACGCGAAAACGAGCAAATTGTTTCTCATCGAACGTTAACCCGACGGAATGCAAGGGATCCATTGTGAAAGCATCAAACACGGGCATCTTGTTTTTTTTTCGGTGGTATCTTCGCCCAACGGCCCGCGGGACGAGATCTCGTTTCTTCGAGGTATGTCCGTGCGCGATCTGATTTCAGTTTTCCTCGTTCTGCTTCTCTTTATTATCGGGAGCACGCACCGGGAAAACGGCGGATGTCAGTATTATCTGTTTCACTTCTGCAAGAACGCTCGTCTCCTTCCACTTCGTCGACCTTATCGCTCCAGTCCGCTTATTACCTGCGATTTCCACTACGTGTTTGGTTATCGCTGCGCGCTCCCACTTATCCGCACCGTAGCAGGGATATAGAGACGTCGGGTTTTGGTTGGCGACGCCAGCCCGACTGGCTGAAGACGCGATCGTTCGATTTTGTACAGAGCGTGGCGACATTTTGCGGAATTGCTTCTGCAGCTGATTCTACAGTTTACTCTATTCATAACCAATTACAAGCTGTTGAATCAGCTGCAAAAGCAATGCCGCAACATTCTTTTCGTAGCCAATTATGAAATGGTTGTGTTCACGATACAAGGTCTTATCGAAGGGGGAAAAAAATTAAAGAATACTTCCGACTCTGCGATAATCATGAGCCACGGTATTCACGCAGAAAATTAACTAGACAACTCGGAAAAAAATGAACTTGGGGCTGCATGTACCCCCTGAGATTTTGTCCTGAGCACTTATTCCATAGAATCATTAGGAACAGATATTTATGTGTTCCTATTTAAATGTACCACCCTGTGTAATATAGATAAAAATATATTCTAGACCAAAAATAAAATAAAACTATACTGTACTATAATTATACTATATAGTGTTAGCTAGCAAACGAGTGAATAAAAAATTCACATGCAAACGTAACCTGTTTTATGTAAGTACTGTAAATACAAATTGGAAGAAACGGACGAAAATATGAATGTACCAGTTTCTCGCAAGACTCCTGAAGTTTCAGACAAGAGAGAAAGACAAGAGCAACGCAGGTAATTGCAATTTCAGAAATTTACAAGTCCCAAGGTTGGGAAAATACCCAATTTAACGGGAAAGTTTTAGTTCCAACAACAACAACGCGAACAACTCAATTATTTTCACTGGTCACGTTAAGTGTTGTAAAAAGGCAACCGTGAAATGTTTTCCGCGTCACACTTAATCCGCTCTTTCCTCTCTCTCTCTCTCTCTCTCTCTCCCTCTCTCTCCGGGTGAGATAGGGAACTCATTTTTCTTATGTGGAAATTACGCCCGGTTAACACGGAACCCGTTTCACTCGTAAAAAAGATAAACTTCAGTTATTTAATTTGTAACTGGGTAATTAATAAGCGGTAACTTTAATACGGGGTCACACTCCCTTGGCGTACAGCTTTCTCGTTAAAATACGACGGACTTAAAGAACTTCGTGAAGCCAATTTAAATTACCCGACATGCAACATGCATGGCCAGCCTAGGATTTTATTATAATACACGTTCATCCTTTACATCTTCCTATCGTTTACATTTTATTATTTGCATCATTTATTGTTCCATCGTGTCTGCAGAGAGTTGACTTCCGGTTGTGTTTCATTTTTAAATCGGGCACGAACTTTCGCGACAATATATTAGTAAATAGAAGAAGAGGGGATAGAAATGTCCTATTCTCGAAACAAACATTGGTGCCGTTTCTCGAGACAGAACTGTACTACAGTAAAGTCTTGATCTAAGTAAGGCAAACGGAGCTACACGATCTTAGTCAGTTCGCCTATCCCCTCGGTCGCCGCTCAGTGTAAAGTGTAAACATGTCGCGTAATCCGATACCGGGTCGGGTATATTGGTGTAAACCACTACTAATCCAATTACAAAACTTCTTCATTTTTCATTATTCTGTTATTTGACTTTCGTCAAATAATTTGTGGCATTTCTCTGATTAAATTGACACCAAACATAATATAATTTGAACTGTGTTTAGTTGGTGTAATTGACGGTATGTAGTGTACCTTCGGCCGCGGGATTCGTGTTTACACGCGCTGTCCTCTTCTACGTTCGGCGCGGTCGACGCGGTCACAAGAAAATAATAGACCTGCACAATCTATGTCACAGCGGGGACCCGAGGATTAGGCTCGGCTCAGATCAAGACTTTACTGTAGTAAGAAAGTGTTTTCCAAATAAAACGAGTAGGGTGGCGTATAACAGGTGCTAGAAGCTAGGCGAAAGGCTTACTCCGGGGACTATTAATATGAAATCATTCATGATGAAAAGTTAGACGACACCGTTGTCCCTGTATTTCACGAGCGCACAGATCGCAATTGAACATTCTTTAGAAGCAATTTTCGCCGGGTGAGCTGCAAGGGGTTAAGGTGAAAAGGAGCGAAAGAGAGAAGAAAGGGTGAGGGTGGCACACCTCCGCATTTCGCCGCGTTCCGCTTTGAGGAGCAACGTTACCAATTACTCGGCGGTCTGATTACCGTGGAGTTTCTGCGCCAGCGTAAATATTGAATTTCGGCTCCAGTCTAACCCGATTGGCATCCCCAATTCTCACGGAGTAGCTGCCACGAGATCAACGTTATTATACTAATCGCGTGGTGATACGGCGGTAGTAGAAAGACACGGGCCTCACCGAATTATACCCTGCACAGGCGGCTGCGCGAAATTTCATGCAAAATGAGTTACCGCTTAAATTAGCAGGGGAGGATTGGACCCTGTGTTTGCCGATTCAAGGACGCCTCTGTTGTTAGCCTGATTCGCCCATCGTCTCTGACAGTCTAAAGTCTAAAAGTACTTCTTACACTGCCGTGACGCCGCGCCGCGCCGGCTCAAAGGTAACTGACTTCGACTATTGCGCGCTGCGCGCGTAATTTGCTCATTCAACGGATACTCTGGTTTTCGAGGATGTTTTTGCACAAATTTTCAGAAATGCTTTTCAGAAAAACTATTGAACCTTTCGCATTGGGATTCTACACACGTACTTGTTGGTATTTGAAGTGTATGTATGACTTTCTTTAAAGTAAAAATAATCATAATTACATAAGTTATATTCTTCACATTCTGTACCGCTTTTGTATTAGCGTAAAATCGATCGGCATAATATTCCTCGACACGGAAGTGGATGCATTTTTGTAATTCACGAGGAATGATAACTAGCAATACGATGAACATCATTTGGAAAATGAATCGATTAAGTACCATACAGAATGATTTTGAAATCTGCAGAGTGTCTTGTACGGACATGTGAGTGTGCATTGGCTCGCTCAATGAGAAGTGTTAATTAACCGTCTATCACCCACTTGTAAGTGCCCTCGAGTGTTATAAATGTAAGCGTATTATGACACTACAATCAGTGGTTGATTACCACCGGACAGTGATGTGGATACGCGAATACATATTGAATATTAATATTTCATTCATGCCCCTTCCATTTCGCCTAAAATTCCGGATTCATTCAACGCCAGAATAACCACATACCTTACAAATTAACCGAATGTTACATTTTAACGTATTCGTGCATTATTGTTTTACTATTCTGCTAATAATTAAATAGCAATAATACGTTCATACTTTATGAAAAAGATGATATTAATAAAGAACATCAATACCCAAAAATGGAAGAGGAAGACAGACAGAAAAAGAACATCAAATTTACCATAATTTGTAAAGATGATTTTCTTTGTAATATGAAATTATATATAATACATAATACATAATAATAGCAATATAACATAAATATAATACAATATGAGATAATATCATACAAAATTTATGTAACTAAATATAAGTAACTAATATGTAACTATTTATGTGTATGTAACTAATTTACAGAACAACATAAGAAACAACAATGAAAGCATCATAAAATTAGCACATGATTTAAAATACGAGTAACACGCGAATAAATATTGAAAATAAATACTGAATTTAAACGAAACAAAATAATTGAAAGAACGAAAACCTCGCATGTTTTGCTGCACATTCGCGCTTATTAAACCTAACCCGATTATAAAATATTGCGCATGCATACCATATTTTGCACTGCGCTAGACATTTAAAAAAACCTTCCAACCGAAATCAGTGCTACTTCTTCTGCTGTCATTTTCACATATTCCTCGCTAAAAACGGAACATAAAACATAAAACGGAACTAAGAACGGAACAAGGCACTGATAACGACCATTGCATTTGCTTTTCAGTTTTGGTCCGCCTACGTTCCATGCGGTGCAGCTCAGTTGAATGCAGTTCAGCTTTCCTTGGAACAAATCGACGTGATCCGCCGACTGGCCGAGATGAATGCTCAACATTTAACTTTGGTTACCTCCGTCAAAGGTGAGCATCTCGTTTATCTTTCATAAAACGTATCACCGACCTGCGAAACCCGATCCCGATACCATTGTCTTCCTGAAACGGTGACGTTCTGTACAGAATAATGATCAGCGTTGCTCTCGCTGAATCGTTTTAACAGCGACCTGGCCAGGAATGAACACCTCTCGGTGAACGAGCATAAGTCGTATCAAAAGAAAAAATAACATTTATTACAGACACGCAGCTTACGTGTTCATTCACTGGGTCAGAAAACCCTAACTTCTTCAAAATTCGACCAAATTAGCAGGCTTGGACTTTGTTGAGATATTAGATGAATTAGTTTACCAAATAGTCTGTCAAAAATTTTTTTAAAATTTCTATTGCTCGGAATTTCGAAGAAAAAAGGGAGATCACGATTTTTAGCTTTCTGATGTGATACTATAATGAACATTTCAAATCTTAACGTGTTATTCATTCGAAGAAAATCATATTATGTTGCCAAAATTTACGGACAGTTTAAAAAGTAATTTCTAAGTAAAAATTATATGTAAAAATAGACTGCGGATTTTACGCATTTATGAGAAAAATAAGAAATACAAAACTGTATTGGATTGGTATTGAACTGAACTGCATTTTTGGTACTCAAGGTCACCTGAAGGTCATGGCTTGAACGTATTCAAATGCATGTTTTCAGCCGCTACAAGATGGAATAAAAAAAATATGTTTTCCTGGTGAAAAATAACCTTGACCTTGATAAAACTATGAAAAAATAGTCAAACAAAAGTTTTTTTCCATGGTATGCCTTCTTCGATAATTATGCCATAAATATTTGTTGTTCCATTAAAAATAAACAAATAACATTTAAGTGGCCTCCTTTAGCTGAGACACTCTGTACTATTTTGGCCTGGTCGAACATATTTAACGAAAAAATACATTTCAAGTACAAATACAAAATTGTATTTCACATAAAGATCGGCATTCTAATGTAAGCATGAAACTTCAGAAGAGTATCCCGCAGGAAATAAATAAACTCAGGCTCGTTGAAGTAAAGTAGCGATTTCAGCGCGAAAAATAGGCTGCATTTTATATTTTCCAAGCCAACTAGAAAATAAACGTCGTGAGGGATACACTGTAGCCGGATTTGAATTGTGTAAAGTGTCGTGTGAATATGTAAAGTGCAGCTGAAGTTTCGCGAGGCCGAGTAAAACGGAGAAGAAGAAAGAATCGGGAAGAAGATTGCAACATAAAGGATCAAGGGCGGATGTAATGGTTCGGGCAAAATTTATCAGACACGATTCCCCTGGATTGCTGTAAAAATAAAAAATGTAATCTCATAGTGCCGTGAAACAGAAAAAGGACAAAGATTTACGTTCTTGGAAGGAACGATGCATTATCGCGGATTTCGAAATGGTACGACCTGCGATTTATTCTCGTCCATTCCGCGAGAACAGAAATTGCATCGTGAAATGGAACATCGACGACATTTCTTTTATCATTAATTATTTATTCTTCACGAATACTGTTGATACTTTTGTGTATTTCTAAAAATTAATTCATGGAGCGTTCACATATATCATCTTGTACTTGCGTTGCAATTTTTACGCTGTATATCAATTAACTAACTTCTGAATTTGGCGAATTTTCTGCCATCGTGCGTTATTATTCGCTTTACACGAACAACAAATAATGTTAATTAATTCACGTTATTATCTTCACACATACTGTAACTGTAGACGTTTTATGAAACTTCGTTTGAATGAATGCAGACTTTCGTTATCAATTGTCATTTTATTGAAATTTACGATCATGTAACATAAATTTGATCATACTTTTACATTCAAATATACAAGAACAAATGATCAAACAAATTTTCAAGACTCTTTTTCAACTATTTCGCATACTGACTTTACAATGAGTAAAATCAATTAGTAAAAATAAAGGATCGTTTATTATGTTTAAATCATATTTATACATTAAAGTAAACGAGAAAAATGATTAAATAAATTTTGAAGATTTTTCTCGTATTGGTTTTTACTGTGAATATATTAGAAATAATTTTTAAAAAAAGCGTAAAGTAAAATATTGTAAAGATGTTGAAATTTTTAGCTGCCAACATTTAAAGTCCCAATGCTGAAAAATCATAACACGGAAGGTATTGTACGGAGCGCAGTCGTCGCTTCATTTGTGTTTTGACAGGAGTTTTAATCACAGTTGACAGATAGTGAGAAATCAGATTTTCAAGTTTTAAATGTTGATACTTGTTCAAGTGGTAATTAGATTGCTAGAAACGCGTACCAACTGCGAGTAACAATGGATACAGTAGAAACGGCAGAACCTGACAGGAAGTTTGCTCTCGAGGAAACTCGAGGGGACAAAGGAGACTAGTATTAATTGCTCGATTTCTCTGAAGTAGTATCGTTCAAGAGGAAAGTAATTATTGGTTCCAACTTGATAAAACCACTGCATATTGTTGAAGGCTAACTGACGACTCAAAAATGTTTACTTATCCGTACAACGTTAATCGATGGCGCTGCTTTACTATAAATCTTCACACCCTATTTAACTATTTAATTACCACCTGATAAGAGATATTAAAGAACTTCAATCGTTCGTAATGCGATTAAAGCCCACAAGAAAGATGGTCCTCCTAGAATTTTAATTTACTTATTTCTTTAAAAACTCAATCTAAAATGAGAAATTCAATCAGTAAGATATGAAAAATTGCAAATTATATTTTCAAGAGTTTTTAAATTGGTTCTCTTAGTATTTTAATTAATTTATTTCTTTAAAAACTCAATCTGAATTTATGAAAAATTCAATCAGTAAGATCGTATGAAAAATTACAAATTATATTTTCAAGGGCTACATTTAAATTGTATTTCGCACGATGTTTATTTATTTATTTTTTCAAAACTTAAATCTTTAGAAGGAAGAAAAAGGAGGAAGAATCTTTTTCCTCTTTTGAAGGAAGATTAATTCTGCTTATCTTCCGATCACTATTATCACGTTCAGGAAAGACATAGTGCTTTTATAGTAGCTAGACAGGGTGCAAAATCTTATTGGAGAATGTAGAAGTTATGCTTTCAATCATGAGACATGAAGTATTTATGAAACGTTCTTTTAAACTGGCTACACACGTTCCTGCAATGAATTCTTTATGATTCGATCTAGCTATAATTTTTCCAACATTGGCCGTAAGTATTTTTGCAGCTACTTGTGAAATATGAAATTGATTTTACTAATATTTAAAAAATCAATGACATCAGATTATCGATTATAATAAAAATCTTTCTAAGTGTTAATAATAATTTTCTGAAAAATATTAGAAGAATATTGATCATAGAGAAATCATACTAATGTCAATAAAAAACAAATATCGTGTCGGACTAAAAAATTAATATTTATATTTTGTTTTTAGTTGGGTTATTTGACAATTAATTTTGTTTTGATTCAAAGGCATTTAGTTCACTTTTTCGATTGATTCCGGCATAGCATACGGAGGGTCAAGAAATAACAAAATATGGACTTCATTAGGTCAAAAAATATGGCACGATCATCGCGCTGATAAAGAAATCAAAATTCGGTTAAGAAATACACTAGGCTGTTCGGAAATTTAATCGTTTCCTCCGCGAAATAAAATATGCATGTTGAGAAGAGTGCCACGATGCCGACACGCCTACTTTTATTTCGCGTGTTTACTAAATCAGAGGATGAATAATTCCACAGTTGCAAAAACAAAAAATTATTTCTCGGCGAGGAGGCTAGCCATTTCCCGTGGGAAACCGAAAAAAGAAGCTACAGGATAGATACGGGGGAGTCCGTAACCCGCGTGAAAACTTGTAAAAGTTTTGATGACAAGTAACCTACGTTGGAAGCCATTTTCATAAGCTGAAGGAACTCCGCCAACTAGGAAACCGAATCGGGGTCGCGAGAAGAATACTCTAGAAAGTCAGGGAAAGGACATTTCACTTGTCTCGAGAGACACGGCGCGCGTTTTGTCAAATCTTGTACGAGGTGATAGCTGGATCATGCAGCCCGGCGTAGCCGCCATTACCCGCGAAACAGAAAACCGTGTTCGATCAAAAATCGTTACGATAGATGTAAAAATAAACGTAAATTGCAGTACGAACATGGTAGAAAATATATGGAGCCCCTCCACACGCGTGGGCGTAACTTGAAACGCGAAGTGGTTATATTCATAAAAAGAGTTTGCACAAACACAGTTGTTACATATGAAATGTTCGATTTTAGAATGCCAATGTTATGAAGAGTTTTGACGAAGAAATACTATTATAGCCTGCAGGAATAACAAGCATTGTTTTCGTAGGAACCCATTTCCAACCTTTATTAGAAAAAGGCAGTCTTAAGCTTTAGAAAAAACCTTTGAGCATTTCTCATTAAATTTGTGCCGCTCTGCACAGAATCTCTAGAACATAAAATACTTCTAAATCAAGGGAAACGTTGTACGCCTAATTCGTTTCTATAATATGTCTTCGGTATATGTTTTTATTTCATTTAAAGATTAAGTAGCCTCACAGCAAATCACACGAAAGTAGGCCATTTTGGGGGATATATTATAGAAAAACTACATTAAAATGACGAAGAAGTTTTGTAGAATTTACAGAAATTATTTAGAACAATATTATTGAAAAAATTGTCGCACACACTGACTGACTATTCTAGACGAAATGTAGATTGACAATCGTAAGTCATTTGCAATGGTTTCCTTAATGTAAAGATATGACATATCGTTTTTAATCATTTAATGATAAGAATTTATAAAATATAATTAGGTTTAATACTAAGAAAGTGAGGAGAGCAGTGTAACCGTAGAACGGTGGATTTATGCTAAAAGGGAAACGAACTGACCAGACAGAGTAAGAAGATACAAAGTCCTTAAGCTTGGAAGTTTCCGGTGGCTTGTACAAGCCAACTCTTCCAGATACATATTTATTTAACCTTCAAATGGACTTTCAAAGTAGATTTTAAAAGTGCAACGATTTCTTGAATTTATTGAACATCGATGCTAGCTGAATTGGTAAATGAAAGTCTATTTTGTTCTGTAGTATTAGAAATATAGAAAAATAAAGAATTACCTAAACTTTCGAACATAACTAAATACGTGTATATAATTGTTCGTTAATAAAATAAAATTGGTGTAGTGCCGTAAATACTTCAACTTCTACACCCATTCATTTTTTCTCGTTATGTTCCAATTATTTAATAAAATGACAGTATGTGCTGTCAGGTGACCTCTTCCTATAACTTGAACATAATTATACAAATCACATGCATTAAAAAATGTATTTTTAGAGCCTCCTAATCACAAAAATAGTCTATATCTCGATGCATTGCTTTAAGTTTCCTTTCGATATAAGACGATGGCTCGGGAACGGCTTTCGACGTGTTGCAGATCAGGGTACCTATTCGGCTTGACATTGTTGTTGAGTGAGCCGAGAGTTTATCTTATGTCTTATATCGAAAGAAAACTGTGTCTCTTTCCTACAAGAATGTGTAAATGCAAATAAACATTTAGTACTGGTAATATGCAACGATAAAGGAACTGTTGAAGCATCGTGTATTTTTGTCTGTTTGCGTAGGTCTTATCGAGGCGCACCGAGAAGGCAAAATCGCAAGTCTTATCGGAGTGGAAGGTGGTCATTCCCTAGGGAATTCCTTGGGTGTTCTCAGGACATTTTACGGCCTGGGCGCGAGATACCTTACCTTGACGCACGCCTGCGATACTTCCTGGTGAGTGGAAAAACCAATATGTACGACCAGCAAAAAATAAAATTAATCGCAGTAGACGACGGTACCTCGTCTTGTCAACAAATTATTAACAAGACTCTACATGCAGTATCGAAGCAACGAGTTTTTCGAATTTACGCTATCGAACCATTTTCACTCTTCTTTTCTCAGATCATCCACTAGCAACGCAAAATAACAAAGAACGTATTGTTTCATAGAAAGAAGTACAGTGTTGGAAACAATAACTCTAATTGCGTGAAACTTAATCTGGCACTTTATTCATACATATGTTATAAAACAACAATAAAATTTTGCATCTCATAATCTTTTTTAACGTGTGATATTGTTGAAAATAGTCGCTTATGTGTATTTCAGGATTGTTAATACACGTGTAATAAAAACAGATAAATCTCGTTTATTTTTTATCGCGCGAGTAACATGAATAATATGAAAGGGCATAGTCGAAGTTGTAAAAAATCACGTCACAACTGATTAACCGAGAGTTTTACAAAATTTTAAATGAGGGAGAGGTTGTTCTTTCTTGTTAACCTACGCATATTTTTACTTACGAGTGTTTCTCAGTGTTTTATGTTCTACAATTACCAAATCGTGTTGCTGGCTAAAACCACGTCCCTTTAGGAGGGACAGTTGAGTGAAAAGGAGTTGGTTACGTTTTAATGTACTGTCTCGGTTTTAAACCCAATAAAAGCGAGCATGTTGATTAACATAACGAGTAAAATATAGCACATATTAATTCGTAGTCGGCTCTTCGTGAATTCGTTGATTATTTAGAAACAACCAAAACACAGTAATTAATGATTGTCCAATGTGATAGGTAAAAATTTAATTTACAGTACAGTTTCAATCGATTAATCGCGAATTAATTTGTTTACCTAATAAATATACGGGGAATTTCATGCAATCCTAAAATGCACGAAACGTAACGAGAGACACACGTTTATTAAAAATTTATAATTGCTATCACGTGGCTATCACGATGACAAAACTCCTAAAGAAACATATTTATTAAACCCTACTTCTTGGTAATTAGCTCGCATAATTGAACGCTCACTATAGCCACTTACATTATAAATAATCACCAATTCAATAAAAAAAAAAAATTCAGGCATCCGTTCAGACCGAATTAACAGCAGAAATAAACTGCTCTCAAGAGCAAACGCAAAATACGATCACTATTATCAGCGATTTAATGCGGCCGGTGGTTTCATTAAATTCCCTGGAAGCGCACAATGCCAAAGAGACGAAGAATACTTATAAAAAAAGCAAGTTTGTGATCGGAGAAAAGACTGTTCGCTTCGATCGAAAGGGAAAAAGAAATTTCAGGCGGTCTTTCAATTCGAATATCATCCGGCAGGAATTCGCATTGACTTGATCCCGTGTAAAACATTCGACCGTTCGTCGTTGGGGAGGAGGCAGGGCGGGAGGGGGGGGCGGTTTTCCGTTTCAATTAATCGTCGAAAGAAACTTACTTCTCTCCACCCAGGGCCTTTCACCAAGGCCAGTACTATTTACCGAATCGTTCGTCCCGCTTTGTACCGCGATCCATCGTCGATGGAAAAACCTATCCCACGGCCGATCAGCCTGAAAGAGCTCGAAGCAATCTAAAACCTTGGCGCGCAGAAATTTCTTCCATCTCGACGATTCCAGTACCATGCCAAAACCTACACTCGCGTCGTACGTCGGACGAAGCGAAGCCCAAAAAACTTTGTTTCGATAGGGAACGGAAAGTACTTTTCTTTTGGCCAACAACCAGACCCTCGATGCCCGCGGAGCGGATCGAGCAAATTTTTTCTCCGTTTCGAGTCACCGCGAGCCAAACAAATTTTTTCGAATTTCACGCTGAAGACAGCACTACTACCCTTTCATTTTATTCGTGACCCTTCAAGAACGACGGGTCGTGTATTATTTTCACTATATTAAAATTATTCGTGAAAGAGGCTTAACTTTATCTGAGAAAACCAGAAATTTTTAACTTTTTTTCAGGTAATCCTGTAGATTTTGGCGAGAAAATGCCAAAAATCCAAGTTTCAATCCTAGGAGATCACTAGTTCAATAGTTATGCGTGTGTAAAGATGTGCGATTTTCAGCGATCTTGACAGGTAAGGGCGCCGCCATGCTGGTATGTAGTGATCGTCGCGCGTCGCTTAACCGCTTCGCTCCCACGGACGTGTTATGTCGCGACGCTGATACTGTTTGTATAAGGTCACAGACGTGTCATCTCGTGACGCAATGCCGGTCGTGCGATGCCACGGATGTGTTATCCCGCGACGCGCTACCGTTCGTGCGATGACACAGACGAGTAAACACGCGGCTTCTGTTTTTGCTCCGTCTGGGGTCACTTAGCTTGCTTCCTACGTTGTGTCAGTCAGTGTCCATTTACCTAGCTGTTCACGGGAGTAGGCCACGATGCCACGATTACGAAATCGTATTATAATTGATAGTGATAGTGGTACGGACAGTAACAGAAATAATTCAAGCGACGATCACGTTTCATTGTCCGAAAGGTGGAAGAATTTAATAAATCAAAGGAAGTGGAATATTCCCACTGCCACAAAGAATCTAATAATGAAGCACGCGATATATGTCATCTGTGGCATGTCACGAACGGTATCGCGTCGCGTCCGTGGTATCGCACAAGCGGCGTTCCGTCGCGAGTTAACTCGTCTGTGAACTTATACAAACGGTATCGGCGTCACGACATAACACATAACACGTTCATGGGAGCAAAGTGGTTAACGAGAAGAGCCGCATGATACCGTGCACGAGCTGATGGATTTTACAGTGGAAGATTCATCTGTTTCGTCAGCAACTATTGCGGCGTGGTTCCACTGTTGCCATGGGTTGTCGACTTTTTCACCAAGATCCAACTGGATAAGCCGAAATTAGGGGAGATTTCAGCATGTGGAAATCCGATTATAGTTCAGGTACAAAATGTTGCTTTTGTTCGTGGCAGAACAAAGCCTCCAGCCACGCAAGCGATTAAAAATTGCAAGTTATATTTACAACTTTTTCGTTCTTCGCGTGTGCAAAAAAGATATTTCCTCTCAAAGATAGGTGCTCTACGTTGTCGGGATTATTTAGCGGCTCCGCTCATTAAGCGATACGCGACCACACGCCAGCATGGTGGCGCCATTACCTGTCAAAAACGCTGAAACTCTCACATGCACAACTTTTGAACCAGTGATCTCCTAGGACTGAAACTTGGATTCTCGGTATTTTCTCGCCAAAATCTACAGGATTACATAAAAAAATGTTAAAAATTTCTGGTTTCCTGAGGTAAAGTTTAACCGTGAAAGATATAAATTTAGTTTCCGTGTCTTACAATTGATGCAGAAATTTTTTCTTTTGATTTGTAAACAAACAAAAGAATAGTTGAGCAATGCTAGTAGAAAATTCGAAGGTTAATACAGTGATGGCTTGCCCGAACGAAAGGAAATATTTTCCGACGTCCGTCGATCGTGATCCAGAGATGAATGATTCGTAGGATGCTCCAAAGGTCCAATGGATTCCCCCGATGTCCGATAAACGATCCTTTCTATAAGAAGTCGATCTTTGCACAGGATTTCGTTTCGCCGTGGTCCACGCCGCATCGAAAAACTTTCCAGCGGTTTCCTTTTCAGTCGCTGTATTTCAACGAAATTCCCGGGGTTTAGTCCAACGATTCAATCTCTCCGGAGACGCGATCCACTGTTCAACGTTTACAACTTGTAAAGTTTCTTATTGTTTCCTCTGTTCATGGGGAAAAGCTGAAATCAACGTGGCCAGATTCACGAGAAACATGGGGGCCTGTCGGTGGTGTAACGTCGAAACGCGGTAGAAATATGAGTTCCTTGAGGACATCAATCCTTGGGTCAAGTTTTATGCGTCCCACGGTGCCACGTGTTGTAAATAGAGCTTTATTTTATGCATCCCTACAATTCTGTCCTACCAATGCCCTAAAGAATATATGCGGAGCAGGCTTCGAATTTTTATTTCAAAACTAATAATTAGTAGGATAAAAGGAATATTAAGAGTATCAGTATATTATCAACTTATTAGAATTGTTAACGGATAAAACAAATTTTTATTCGACTCCAGTACCTCGATGATGCAGAAAATTTTTACTTTGCACAAAGACAATCTACCAATAATTAAAACAACAAACCAATTATCTACCAATAAAGTGGTAGAAATGTCAACATATTATTATCTATCTATTAAAATTGTTAAAGAAATTAAGCACTTTCTATTTGGTTGCTGTTTGTTGTAATTGATCAAGAAAATGTACAATATGTTTATAACCAAGTGTTTATACACACATCATTTTTCATTACAAGAATGTTTCTATTGTTTCTATTGTTTATGTGAATTAATATAAATAAATATAATTCTATACAAACTTTCAATATTTGGCATCATAATATTATAAGTATTATTTTTACTATTCGTACTACAATGTCACCCTATATGGATAGACTATACAGAAACGCAAACAATAAATAAAAGATGCTATTTGAATACAATTTCTCATATTTTGCAAGTCAGTGGAAATTTTACATTGATTGTATAAATAATTCCTATCTGGATTATTCATGTCATCTTTATTTATTGAATATTTTTTGTCACAGCTAGTAGTTAGATATATTCCTATATTCCGAGGCAACGAAACCTGGAACACGACTACAACACAATCTATTTACATACTATCCACATCGAAAGTTTGCCGTTACAGTAGAATAATTCCGTGGAGCTTGTTACAGATCTGAAATGCACCGGGCGAATAATGCCACTTCGGATCAAAACGAAATTTTTTATATCAATTTCCAAAAATTCGCAGTGTAATAGCAATTATTTTCTATGCTGTTAAATAAATTCTCAACGTCACTTTTAATTTTTCTCATACAATATACTTCTGTATCTACTATCTAGTCCATTTTAATATATCACCTAGTTGAATGAAATGAAGAGCATCTTATTAAACTTAATAGAATTAATGATCATAATAATATTTATTTAACCTTATAAATTGCTTAGTACATCAGTTTTTTCTGTAAGAATTACAGGAAAACAATCACAGTTTTAACAATATTTTTAAGACAGATTGAAGTCACAACATACGCTTTAATTATGTTTCTTTTACTATCGCTATGCATTTAATAAAACACGACAAAAAAAATATTTAGCTGAATGGAAATTTTGTACGAATGACACACGGTATCTCTTTAATGTTTTATCCCACGGTATTTATTTATTGCACGTATAGTATTGACGATCATACCTCACTGTGGTATGTAAATATGTATTGTTGCAAACATGCGTTGCCGGTATTGGACTCCATTAAAACATGATATGTAAACAGTTTTATGCTCGTTGTAAATTGATGAAAATGTAACACGAAAATTCGTGCGAAATCACGTTTCACGTAAAGTGTGGACTGTTTATCTATAGTTTAAACAAAGTGTAGAGATTTTAAACACTGCACCAAACAGAATACATTCATTTACACAATAACTAAATAATGAAATTTTACAGACTACAGAAATTTTTATTTTGCATAAAGATCCGCAGTCTAGTAATAACATTCCGAAATTTTGTGAATGTCCACCGTTTGGTATTTGATCTGTTCATGTTGATCGCAGATGTATAAAATAGTTCATGCGAATCCGGTGACGTATCGATTGACGACCGACCGTATATCGAATCGCATTTCAACAATACGAGATTTACTTCCGGTAAACGGCTAACAAAATCTATTTTATATTGTCGCAACCGAACGAGATATTTATGATAAAAGGAAAATGGTAAATGCAGTCGCGTTACTCGACCCACCCTGTATACCCTGAAGAATTTCGCGAGATGACACCAGTATCTTTCTGCATGTAAAGTACGACACGGTTACTGATATCACTGGCTATAACTATATAACAGTTCAAGTCCAAAGTATTGCACAATGGCCGACGACCCGATTCGTCCTGGTTTTCAATCCCTGCCTACGTTATGCGCCCCTCGACCCTGTACCTCGTGGCACCGTAAATAAGAACCTGACTCGCCTTGTTTCAGAACAAATCTTCCTTTCGATGCCATACCTTCCCTTTGCAACGAATGACCCGATATTCGCCACTTTCTTATAGCGTCATGGGAATAAAATGGCGCTTCTAGCCACCGAACGGAATACAAAACACGTTCTGCGTTCAACATATTCATTTGCAATTGCTTTTTAATGAGAAGCTTATTTATGACAAAAGTTAAGTAGGTAAAATACTATATCAAAGTCGATACATTAATTTCAACTCATTAACCCTTCAATGCACAAGTCGTTAGTCCATTTCTTCACATTATTTTTTTTAACATTTCTTCTGAAAACTCGCAGCCTTAATTACATAATGCTATTGTTGCTATATTGCAAAGTAAAACTGCTCTTAGTAAAGCAAGAATTCATTGAGAAATTCCAAGATAATTTAACCCTTAACCAATTTTTTTTATCCATTTTGTTTATGGTGAGTGTAAATAATGTTTATAGGGGACGTAGGTAGGGGGTAGGAAACTAGAAAAACAGAAAAATTTTTTTCGTGACTGAATTTGCCATAGATTTGGAGGGCGAAGTTTCTACTTTACAACAAACCCTTCAAACTTAGTCTACAATTTTTTCCCACGGTAGATTTTCTCATTAAAAAATGTTTGGAGAAGAAAATGAACGATAGATTGCCAAAAGGAAGGCTTCGTTGTTGCCCAAAAATGTACAACTTTTGTCTACAACATCATAACTGTTCGAATGTTGACAATTTCCCAAAAATCGGAAAGTTGGTGAGCCGATACTTTTCAGAACCGGCGTACAATTTGCCTTGTTTCACTAATGCTATAAAAATCAGACGCATCGGGATCGAGCGTTTTCGAAACATTTTATTGCCGGCGGAATGAAACGCGATCATGAAACGACGACGAGTGTTTGCTCGAACCGAATAAAATATCGATTTAGGAAGGGTGTTTCCTGTAGGCCTAGCGTCAATCTCTAACCTCGTTCTCTCCGTCCTCTCGCCTTTTCTCCGACCGGCTCTTTGTCTTTTCGCGAGCTCTCCCTCCTCCCCCTTGTGGGAAGAGGGAATTGTCGAGACGATTGCGTTTCCCGCAATTCTGGATGACGACGAGCTGTCGACCTTTCTTTCTACGGGCTCCTCTGAAGCATTTCCGCGAGCACGACGCGACGCGGGCTCGGCGTTCGCATCGGGGGCGAAAATCGAGCGGAGAAGAAAGATTACCGGCGAAAGCCGGGGCGGATTAAATTTTCTATGGCTGCGCAAGTCGCCGCGCCGACGATCTTTCGGCGTTCTGAGCCGTGACCACCTCCGTTATATGCCCCGTTCCCGAACCAAGGAATTGCTTTTCCCTGTGACAAATTATTTCTCGATTTTAAAGCGGCCCCGGGAAGATTGCACCCTCTCGAATTCCCTGTCCCCGACGTCCGCGTTGCGAATTAAATTTCTCACCCACCCCCTCTCCACCCCTACGCGCGTTCCTATAACAAAAAGCCAGTCATTATCGTGCAAATCGATTTTTAATCCCGGCGATTGCTCAACGATGAACGATTATTAATTTCGTCCTGTTTCCCCCACCTTTTTCCCCTTTGTTTTTCTTTTCCCAGGCTTCTTACCGGAGCCGGGAAATTGAATTGCGTTCGCTCGCGACTTGTTACGCGACGTTATTCAATTAGAATTTAATGCAGATGTTCGACATGTGGAGCAGGGCGTGCGTAAAGGCTTTACAGGGAATATTTTTCATCCGATTCGCGCCATTTTCTTTTTTTTTTTCTTTTTTGGTAATGTGGGATTTATGGGGATTCACAAATAACAAACGTTTATTACAAAAGATAATACGTGAACGTCCTGAACAAAATCACAGACCAAACAAAAAAAAAACACAACCAACTGCAACGCACGCGGACCTAGAAGCCGAAACGCGCTAAAAATTCCCCAGCTTGAAGACGTGAAGTTGTGTGGTGTTTTCCATACCAACAGTTAACGTCGAATTTCGAATTGATTTTTGTGTTCTTTTCATAATGTAGTTGAAACCAGTTGTTGTTATTGTTATTACCATGGGGATGCGTAAAACTATTTCATTTGTGATTAAATCATGATACTCAGCTGAGAGTTTCGTTTATGATAGAATAACAATAGTTGAGACTTGCAAAATATTGTTTTCCAGTTGTTTATATCATGTAGTGAAACAACAGTGAGATAAATAATATTTAATTATTCGTTGTTTTCGATCGCGTTGATATTACAAAAACTTCCATCAAACATATTGAAAATTAATATCGAAAAGTATTTATGAGAAACACAGTATATTAAAAGCGCATACTACGTAGCTAATGAACGGAATTTAATTTCGGAGATTTACAGAAGAATGTTCTGCCACAACTTTCGACTTATTAAAATCTGCAATCTACCAATAAATAATCAATTTCCCAACGATTTATACGCGAGAAAGAGGAAGTTCTAACAGACATTTTCTTGGCAGGGCAGTCTGTTCAGTTCGCGAGACGAACGATACCCAGGACACGACGCCAGGCCTCAGTGAATTTGGAAAGGTAAGTCATCAGACGTGATCATCATTTTTCATATACCTTACCTTCGTCTTGTGCGCTCATTATGTGCCATTATGCCCTGTAAGTTACGACTAGTTTCTTTTCATGGTCGACAGTGACATGGAATGTACACGAAACGCGTTTTAAATCAATTTTGCTTCCCTTCAATATTTTTATGATGATAAAAGGTCTTGTGTAATGCATTTCCAAAAAGAAAAAATATTAATTTAATTTATCAAACAATTTGACGGAGAAAGTGTTCTAATTTGGAAAAATGCACTGACCTAAAATAATTCCAGGAAGAATATTTAACTGAAATACGCGACTAGACAACTTTATTATGATTACTAAACAATCCTAATGGCTCAATATTTATTTTTAAAATCATTATAGTTGCATATATTATCAAATTAATGCAACCGCTAGTATCCACTAATTTTTCATTACGTACATATGTTAGAATCTACTGTACATCGCTTACTAAATAGAATGTTTTCAAAATGGTGGTGTAACCTGGAGAGACGTGAACCTATTAGACAAAATAAATAGATAAATTGTATACGTATTGCAGTTTAAATTTCTATTAGTCTCAATAAATATATAATTTATTTTTTCATGGAGATTACCGTTTTTTTTTTCAGCATTATACTTAATAGAATTTTAGAGCATCGATATATTATTTTCAACTTATTAATGTTCTCATCATGATGGAAAATGATCATTATCCATCAACGGAAGCAGTGCAACAGACTCATCTAACTTGGTCAACTGCGACGAATCTCGAAAACAACTAAACGCCATTACAAATAACAAAGATACCAAACTTATAGACAAGCATTTAAATTCCCACGTAACTCAACCCAATCTAGTTACAGTAAAAACAGTGGAAAACTCCGATAGACTATTCTCCTTTACGAGAACGTGCAACCGTTCGATTATCCGAACACGATGCTCCCCATCAGCTCGCGCAATTTTCGCCGTATTTATAAATAGCTCTCGCATTCCCGGCGATAGAAGAAAAATAATAATCAACGGGGAGCAATCAATGATGCTTCACGCTCCATTTGAACCTGCGCTTCTTCGTGCTTCAGAAAGTTACGGGCGTGACCCAGTTCTAATCGAATTCCACGAAAAACATTCTGCCGTTAAAATAAAATCGGTACAAATTTAGCGGGGCCGAATTTCTGACATTCGTTCCACGCGATCCCGATATATCGGTGGTAAAATGAAAAAGAAAAACCGAACATCGGCGAATCTTTTTGTGAATAAGGGCACGGGAAGCCCTCCCCCCCCCCCGAAATAGAGGATGGAATCCTTTCTCATCGATCCTGTAAAATTTGCAGTCTCTTGGTGGTAGTTTCTATCACACGAGAAAAAGAGAACGAACGTTCGAAAGTTTGGGAAGAGAGAAAGAGAAAGAGAGAGGAGCAGGAGACGGAAGAAGAAGAGATGCAAACGGGAACGTAAATCAAATAAGCCATCTCTGTTATCATCTCCACCCTGGCTCCCCCATGCTTTCTCTCTCCTTCTTTTAATCTTTTCTCTTGAAGTCCTCTGCCTCTCTTTCTCGCACCCCCCCCCCCCCCCCCACTCTCTTCCTTGTTTCACTATTTCTCCCTGCTTCCGTCTATCTCCCTCCATGGTGCTCTCCGCTCCCTCGTCTCCTTTTTGTTTCTCTGGTACTCTTTCTCTGTTCCCCGGCCATTTCTCTCATTTACATCCGCCAACCGCCGCAACCCTAGGCTCTATTGTATTTGCGTGGAAGCACGAAGCCACATTGCCCAGACATGGCTCGATTGTTCAAGCGCACGACGTCGACTATATCGAAACAACGTCGGTACAGAATCGTTATTGTGGGGAGGACACAGCGACGCTGCCAGACGATTTACTACAAAATTCCACTAATCCGAGGATTTCAAAGCCATTCCGACTGTCCTCCGCCATCGTGCCCGCCCGCCCCTCCGCGTGTCCCGCGCAAGCAACCCCAGCCCACCCCACCCCGACAGCTCCCTCTGTGTGTTACGGCACAGAGACAGAGCGACTGAAAATAATTTCGCGATGTATCCCCCAAGCACGCCGAAAGGATTTTCCTTGCGTTTGTTTTGCCCGCGCCGCGCCGATATTGAATTCGCGTCGCTTTCAATACCGTTGTATCGCGTTACGTAACCGGACGAGAGCGAAGCGTTCGCCGAAGCCGACCTGTTTCGAATAAATCGTTCGAAGATAATCTGACGTTCCATTCTTGACATTTTCGGCGGCGCTGTCGAACCAGGATTGCATAATGTCGTGGGCTTTAATTGTTACGATGGAAGACCGCGCCAGAGGTTCAATTGCACGATCCTGTGTCGACGTACAGCAGGGGACAAAATTAAAAAGTTTTTCCCAAATTGGACCGAACGACTCGAGTTCGTTTCCTCCGAGATGTTGAAAGGATTGATTTACTACGTAACACGTGATCAAAATGATTTTGAAATTTCGGATTTTTCACTTTCTATCCGTGCCTGTGATGAAAGTTTAAAATATGCCTTTCGTAGATCCAAGTATAATAAGTTATACACGCGCGGATGATCTAAATTGCAGTTTCTCTCAATTTCTTCGATTTGTAATTATCTGTAGCTAACAGCAACCTTAATGGATTAGTTAAATTTTTTAACGTGGTGTGGTCCAATTTGAAAAAAGTTGTTAATTTTTTAAGGGTGTCCTCTTAATTTCGCCCCCGACTGTACATGTGACAGAGTCGTGCGGGATATTTGCGAAAAATTTATACCGCATGGTGTATGCCTGGAGCGGCTCAGAAGATTGATTGTTAATCCAATGATAACGCTGTTTTGTTTGGAATTACTTTTTCACGACACTCTTACCGGCATGTTCAATTGACGATTCGGTTGAACCTCGATTATCCGAACCGATGATGTCCGAATCCTCCGTTATCCAAATACCTACGTGTTTCGCATGTGAACGATTCACTCTAAGGAAATACTTATACGACATGATTTATTGTTCAGATTTAATTTAACACTGTGGCTGGGTAATAGTTCTACACGGTGTCCCAAAAATGTTGCACTTCCTTGAAACGGATGATTCCTTAGGTCGTGCGAAGTAACTTTTTCCTTTGCAAAAATATTTTCTGCGGCTTCGTTAAGGAGTTATTAACGAAAAACACGGACCAATCAGGACGCGACAAAAACAGACGGACTCCGGCACGGCGACAGGTCCCGCTGAGCGTGCTCTTGTCATTGGCCAAGGCGGAGTCCGTCTGCTGTAGCCGCGTTCTGATTGGTCCGTGGAGAACATTTTCTCAAAGGAGAAAGATTCTTCAAATAACCTCAGGAATTTTTGAGACACCCTGTTTTATCCGAACACTCCACCGATTAGTACAGATAATGGAAGTTTCACTCCAATTTTTATTTTGCATAAAGATCCGCAGTCTACCGCTGAATATGGTACACGTCACAGCAGTAGTAGATACCGATTGGAACAGACAGCGTCAGCCCTTGACGCCGCAAGAATGTCGATCGGTCGGATTGCGGCTACTCCTTTTGGGACCTCCAGCAAGAGAATCACCTTGCATAATAATCTCAATGGATCTAGACATTGTCGCCTGTGAAGCTTTCAGAGATGTCCGATTTTCAATGCTTAAAATTTCAATTCCCTCGGTGGGCGTCCTCTTTCTTGCGCCTAGACCTAAATAAAGGAAAACATCTCCCGATGGAAGATCAATGTCTTCTTTGATTTCAAGCTAAATCCTTACACCCACGATGCCCCGTTCTTGACTTAAATTTTTATCAAACCTCATACGTCATAAACTCTCCGAGAAAAAATTCAATTTTCTGTTTTGGACACTGTAAAATCGAAAATCTAATCAAATAATTTGGCTCGGTATTTTTAAATTATCAGTTTCGACGTGCATTCTATTTTGTAATGTTAATGTTTGTTTACTTAGCTAAGCGATATGCAAACAATATACAAGCTGTTTTCAATGTGTCAGATGATTGCAAATGTTCGTGACCAATTTAAAAATAAAACGTAAGGCGTTACATTGTAAAATAACGGTTACATTAATCGATTATGTCTTTTATGCAGCTATGTTTGGAGACGAAACTGCATACGAAAGTAACATAAATCTTTAGCATAAGATACCACTCTTACAGAAGGCCAACAAAACGAACGTAAACATTGAAGGAGCCGTTACATATTTCACCGAGCAGATCCGCGCCAAAAATGTAACAATTGACTACGTAAATTTCGAACCGATATACTTTATTGAACTCGCTGGCTAAGTGAAGCTATACAAAATAAGAGGGGTAGAAGAGACTTCTCGCGAAGAGCGATTATTACAGCTCGTTGGCCCAGCATAAAGGGATGGAAGGTTGAGAAAAAGGAAAAGTGGAAAAATCGAGGTCCTTAGCATACTGAAGTTCACGAGCTGCTATTCCCCTTCCATCGCCGTTGTCCCCCACCTCGCATCCCGCAGGATTCTATCCGGAAAAGCGACAGCTACTGAAAGTCCTCCGGACTTGGTCGAAGTTTCCCGTAACCCAGATTCTTCGGAAGACCCAGCCATCCGCCAGGCTTTATCGAAAACTGCAAGCAAACATCAGCTTCATCAGGGACCAACGAGAGCCCGGTGTTCTTCTTGACCTGAAACATCATACCCATCCGGGAACCCTTCTCGCCATTATTTACTACCCCCCGAAATTTTCTCCCTTTTCAGGGAAAACCAGTGATGTGCTTCAGAGAGTGAATTAATACCATAATAATTCTTTGACTTTCTCTGGTCATCAGTTTTCGCTTCTTTTATTTCGGAATTTGCTGCACATCATATTATATAATAATTCGAATAGCCTTTTAACCCGGTTATTTCTTGATTATGTACATTTACAAAGACGTAACGAAAAACAAGTAACACGAGATAACGAAAATTTTACGTTTATTTTATTTTAATTTTAGTAAAATTTTTAGAACTATTCTAATAAAATTTTATTCACTTAATTGTAGTAAAAATTGATTTTCAAGTTTAGTAAAAAATGTTGTATATATGACCGACGTGGCACTGAAAGTGTTAAGCTCAGATTATGTTATAATTGGGAGTGTCGATGGAAGCTTGCAAGGAAGGGATACCTTATATTCCGAGCACACCTATTTATACTGGTAGTAACGTTGGGCCATTGCAAAACGTTATTGGTCGCGTGATTCCATGAACTCCTATTAGTGCTATCGCAGGTACACGGTTTTTGTTCCACATGAGGGAAACGTTATTGGTTTGCTCGATTTCTGTTATCGACACTTGCAGCTCGCATTATGCAACAGCGAAATGTTATTAATTCCCGTGACTCTACGAACTCCTATTAATGTAGGATCAATTATACAAGATTTTAGCATGTGTATACATATGTTTCAGTATAAGCAACTATAACGTTTGATCCTGACGATTTTCAGACGTCTGACATAGCCAGTCTTATACTACTGCTTCTCGCGAAACATGATCGATCGAATAAACCGAGCGGCTATCGTTATAACTAGACTGCAGATTTTATAACTTTTGAATCAATGAATTCCTCTCCTTAAAACTTCGAGTTTTGGCATTTTCTCGTCAAGATGTACAGGTTTACATAGCAAAAAGTTAAACATTTCTGGTTTGCCAAAGTGAAGTTTAACCTTTTCTGCCACGGCGTTCAAACACCTACAAAGCGATAAACCAAAAACTGTTATGTTCGCGAGAGAAGGAAATAGGTTGTGCTAGGTGTGCTAATCCTTAGACCTAATCTGCTTATAGGTTATCCCCCTCACGAGGCTTCACATTATCTGTGTTATATTGGGTGGAAGTGTCGCATTGTTTTCTACCATTTTAAGTTCGAGCTATTTAAAACCTGAACTGTATGATCGAATAAGCTGCTTCAATTTAATAGAAAATTCGAGCTTAACGCTCGAAGCCTATTCAAATAACGACAATTGGGTGATTAGTCGAACAGCTTGAACGTTTATTAGTAGACTGCGGATTTGATGCATTTATTTATTTATTTAATGCTACTAAAAATGTACATATTCAATTCACTAGAGTGGTTAAAGAAAGAAAGAAATTTCTATATTTTTCGTTACTAGAACGAGTATTAAAAATATCGTCAATGTGTGATTGGAAAAGGAGAAAGATATGAATAATATTAGCTAATAGACTCTGTATCAGTATTGAATGATTTCGTTTATTATAATTTTTACATAATAATGTTGTCTGAAAGCTTAGAACGTTCTTAAGCTTGCAAATGGTATTACCTAAATAAGCTGAACGATGAAAGGACGATTAAGGACGGCAGCATATAATATGGAAATTAATGGCATCTGTACTAATTAGTATCTGTTAGCTCGTATAACATAAAGTCGAATGCACCCATGCAACTCCAGTACCCATCAATAGGAATATCTGTCTACGACAAATACCTTGGTATTGGTTAATTAATTACGTCCCCACTTGAAATGTTTATATCCAAAACTTTAATGGAACAAGCTTACTCAGAAATTTCCTAGGGAAAAATAAAGCGCGACATTATAACAAAAAATAATAATGAATAATATTTTAAATGAGTAAACACTTATAATGATTCATGAATGTGACATATAAATAGACAGTCCCAACAGGTAATATACAACGCATGAATAAACATACCTACGATTGCAACTGTAAGTGTAATGTAAAATATAAAAGCTATATAAAATATAAAATTAGCCAATATAAAAAATATTGAAGCACATTCGAATTTTCGGGATGATTTTATTTCTATTTCTCAACCAGTAACAGTAAACTTCACTAATATTTCAGTGCGCAATTGAGCAATAAAAAAGCTATAGAAACTCCTTTTCAGTTACTCAATTTGTTTGGGAATTTCATATCCATTTTTCCACTGATAACGCTAAAGCTCACTAATATTTCAGTAGGTAATTGGATAATTAAGTAAATACCACTTGTAACTGAAGCGATCGGATAGTTTCTTACTGGAGAAGTATTGTCAAAGCGAATTGTTGGAGGTATTATTCAGCGACGTTTTCTGTTCACGTGTTGGTCGCAAAAATAATTTTGGGATCGAGGAGCGTAATACGCGGAGCTTTTCTGAAATATTTCCCGTATTAAAGGCTCAGCAACGAATGTCGTAAACTCGTTACGCTTTAAATCTATCTAATTCGTACTGATCCATCCATACACACCCTATAAATAAGGTGTCGAATATCGAACACCTGCGGAAGCTGTTGAGTAAAGCCAGACACCATTAAATACAGCACCGGACCGGTCCGTAATTCCTCCGACCGGGTAAAACGAAGAAAAAAGGTGGGGAACGGGCGAGTCCCACATTCCGCTAGAAAAATGGTCTTGCGCCCTGTTTGAAAAATAAACGAACCTAACGGCTAGGAATCAAGCCGCAAAACTTCCATACGTAACGTTTTTCTATTGTGAATTATGTCTACCGGTGGACGGTGGACAAAATGTAGATACAATTGGAAAAAGCTCGCTACCGTAACCGCTTTCCCTGCTTCCAGAAAGTTATTACAGTCGTTTGCCGCATGCGGAAAAAATTCGGTTGCAAGCCAATGCACTTAACACTTAACGGTTTCGCTAAACACATTCTACAATATTCTGCGAAACAAAGAACAACCGAAATTATTCTTAGCGTAGCAATTAACCTCGAAATAGAAAATTTCTTTGCAATTATTTTATGCATTAGGATCCTTGCACAAAATCAAAATTGCTCAAATTAACCGTAAAACAAATAGAAACTGAATGTATTCTTTCTAATAAATAATACAACATTTTTCACTTGGTGTAACATGTTTACAGTTTCTGTAACAATCAGCGTTCGCTAACGTAACAACTTTTTCAATATTCTCGCAAAAAATATGCGAGTTCCAGGCCTGTGCCTGGTTCATTATTGACCCACGCCGATATTTCACTAGAGTTTTCTTTCGATACAAGGCGATGTCTCGGGACCGGCTTTCGTCGTATTTCGGATGAAGAAGAAGAGAAGAGGGGATAGCGATTTTCTTATTTCTTCGTTAAAAGTTTTAATTGGACTGATATTTTTTAAAAAATATGTCAAGGCTTGTGCTTTAAACGAAACCTATTTAAAAAAAAAGAAACGTTCCGATCGCTGACACAAACGGATCGATTGAACGACTAACTTAGCTGGCGTGCTTAAAAATTCTTATCAGGGAACCGAACAGGTGAAAAAGCGTTTCAAACGAAGGAAAACACCCGGCTCCTGTTGTCTCAGGGAAATCACGCGTGCCGAGAAAAACGAATATCACTGGCTTCTCGTTAGAGCAGAGGTGCGCTTGCAAAAAAGACGGTGCCCATTGTGTTCCTTCTTTTCCGTTCTGTCGTATCGACATCCCGGTCTATGCACCCCGGCTTTTCTTTCTTTTTTTTTTCTACTATTTTCGCGTGATAGGAGAGAAGGGTTGCTTACGCCGTCGACTAATGTTCGCTAGCCGAAACACCACTGTTTTCTTCGTTTTCCCAGCTATTTTTCACCCCTACCCGGTTTCCGTTTCTTTCCCTGAGCATTTCTGATTTTTCCTCTCCGTTTCCCCCCACGCCCCCGTCGTCCCTTTCGATGGCTCCTTTCCCCCCGATATATAATACCTCGCATTTTTCTCTCGCCGACGTAGCACGCAAGGCACAAGCATCTTTCTCAATCAAGCTCCCACGAAATCAGACCGAATCAAGTGTATTTATGTGCGCCGGATTTACCCGGCCCGCAACCCAACCGTTTCAATTGAATTCTACAGTGATGGACGTATTCGCACACTCGTCGTTCATTTTGTTCTAAGGTTTCCGTCAAACCGTTTTTCGTTTCTCTTAAAAAAAAAAAATATCCCTTTCTGAGTCGCGTAATATCTGCAACGAGAATGAAATATAATCTGTCCCTTCCCCATTAAAATTTCACGTGAGAATGAAAAAGACGTAATTGCTCGACAATTAATCGAAATAAAATGGAAATTTAATAAACGGCACAGATATTTCAAATTACAAATTAACTTTACAACTTCTCGTTCCGAATGAAGGCTGACGTGTAATTGCAGTCAATTTTCCGTGAAAACGAAGCTCTCTAGCGAACGAACTTCGTCGCATATTTTCCAATTTGATGTATCGCATGATTGCCTGCGGTTGTACACCCGTCAAATAAAATAATAATTTGTTCAAATGGTGAAAAGGTTTTACTACGACAGCAACTTCCAGCTGCCTTTTACCGCTTTGTTTCCCTCCCTTTTGTGTCGCACATAACTGCAATCATCTTTCTTCATCAGAACCTTGCGAAACCGTGACGAATTAAGTGTATTTCGTACATCCGTACTCACGTACCAGAGATTCTGGCTTGTCAGAGTTATTATCACGAGACCGCACGTCTTGTAATTGCATAAAATTGACCGAGCTGTTACGGGGCTATATACTCTTTACGATGAGTTTAGCAGTATGGACGCCAACTGTTTTCGCAGTAACGATGTCCCGGGGTGGTCACGTTTTACCCGTTGAAAGGGAACACGGTGTACTTTTTACCACATTAATACTTGTCGATGACTAAACATTTGTCGTGTCAGATTTCGTGAAACTCGTTTCCAGTTTTATTACATATTTACTCTAACATTAATGTGATTACTAGACTCCGAATCTTTGTGAAGAATAAAAAGTTTCATCGTAAGACACAGCAGCTAAATAGAAAATTTTAATAATTTTAATATAGCGAAAATAATATATTAATACCCTCCGTACGCTGTGCCGGAGTCATTCGTGACCCGTCGTGGTGGGGATAACCTCGAGAGACCGTCAACATGTTCAATTTTATTCAGATATAAGATGACGCTTTTTATTTCGAAATAAGAAAATCGCTATCCCCTCTTCTTCTTCTTCATCCGAAATACGACGAAAACCAGTCCCGAGCCATCGCCTTATATCGAAAGAAAACCGTAGTGAAATATCGGGATGGGTCAGAAATGGATTGTTTCGTTTATTTAAATAAATATTTGTAATTTGCATTACGATTCCTTGCGCCCTTAGGTCTCGCGGCACAAGCCAGTTAGCTTACGAAAATGAGAATAATGAAATTGCTCTTTCAAAACAAATGTCAGTTCTATTGTTTCAGTGATAGCGGAATGGATTGAAACAGAGAATCTGGTCTCATTAAGCTGCATATCATCAATTCACTTCTGAATTGCAAATGAAACCGCCCATTCAGGTACTTGGTAAATAAACGTGGCCAATGTATTTTACGTTATAATATCAATTACCTGAACAATGCCTATTAAATTATTCGCATTTTATTTAAACCAACCAAACATATCTTATTTTTATTTTTGTATTCTATTGAGACCAAAGAGCAAGCATGACAAATATTTTTCGAGAACAAAATCAATTTTAGAAGAAAACTGACGATGGATTTTGAGATTAGACAACAGTCAAATTCTAATTCTAATATTTTTAATGTGCCATTATTGAGATGGGTATATAATATTCTTTCGATATATACTGTAAAACAATGGCTAAAAATTGTTGCAATAATATTCAGAACAATACAATTGGTCGCTAATAAACGCAAGACGGATCCGTCGTCTACGAGTCAATGAATAAACGAACCAGAAGAGGAAACAGATTTAAAAGAGAGCTAATGAAAAACGTTTCGTCGGTAATTCGCGTAATGTTACACAGTTTCGCGGACTCCGGGGAGCTTTGTCGCCGGGGCGAATTATACGAATAAATGAATAAACGCGTTCGTCAGGCGGCAAGTATAATCATTAAAAAGCTTCCCGCCTTTCGCGCACAGCGAATTTCTGCCTCTAAAATTCCAGAACAAAACAGTTTCCGAATAATGCATTGGTAAACCCCCCGATTCCAGTTTCGCAACGGCCTTGCCGGCCGCGTTCGAAAAAAGTTCAGAGTCGCGCACCGTGCAGCAGCACGGAGAAAGGAAAAAACGAAGAAAAAGGGAAAATCCGAATACGAAATGGAACACAAAAATGCGCAGTGTCAGCGACAGGACGATACAGCCCGCGCCGTGTACAAATTTTTCGTTTCCCCGAGCTTCGACCACGACACACAGCCATTTAAGTCTTGCACGGTAACCAGAGGCCGTTCTAACTCGCCACGAAGAAAAGAGTACACTGCCGCCCAAAAGTACGGCAGTGCTCGCTTAAATTTGCAAAGTTTCGGACCCGAAAGACACGTTCTTGCGTTACAGTGTAGCGTCTCTCTTCCACGAATCGATTCGAGCGCATCTCGACATAGTGAAGCTGTGTCCACACTGAAGCAACATCTAGCGACTTTTTGTAACCCTTTGTAGCCTTCTTCTTCTTTTATTCGGTAAAAGCGACAACCTTTCCAAGATACAATAGTATCTCCGTAACTGTCGTACCGTCGGGTCTGCCGAGTGACAGTTCTAGTAGAGGTGGTGCATTCTTTATAGTGTCCCGAACCTAGAGAAAGATAGCGATTGAAAGAGAAGGGGGACTGAGGTTAGGTTAGGCTTCGACTCTCTGCTTCTCTTTATTTTCCGTTCGCCGTCCTTTTTCATTCCCGAAACTTTAATCGCTTATTACGCAAGTAATTATAATCGTAACTGTATCGTGTTTGGTGTCATTTTAGTCAGAAAAATGAGACGAATACGATAGCAAAAGTTTAATTTCAAAAAATCTAAAAATTAGAAAAGTTGCGACCTTTTGCTTCGCTTGCATTAGCGCGAGTCTCACCGATACTCGACCTCTTGCTGGCGCAGTCGTCGAGCGTGTTTACCGCTTGACTGGTTCCAAGAGGGATTCCCCCAGTGGTGGAGGTCAAATTTTGCCAGTTACGGTAGAGACCTTTGCAACAGTTACGGAGGTAATACTGTACACGCAACATCGACTGAATTGTGACAAATATTTTTAAAAATCGCTGAGAAATTGAAGAAACCTGTAGAAGTAATGCAAAACGGTCACGTTCGGTGTTTCGAATTAATATCTCAGTAACCGTTTTTAGGTGATCGCAATTAAGAAACATAGTTATGAGCGGCAGTGTGTGCGGCTGGAGGAAGGGGCGAGAGAGAATGTTAAAAAATAATAAAAACGGAGCACGGTTGGTACAGACGAGCCGCGCTGTTTCGTTTTATTAATTAAAGGGATCCAACGCGGATGCATCCTCGACGGAGCACGCGGCCATCTGTTATGTCCGTTAATTTCTATAATGTCCCCGGCAGCGGCGAATGTAAAACAGGGGAGAGGGGGGCGGGAGGGGAGCACACGGCAGTGCCCACGAAATACGGACGCCGAAACGAAATTTGAGCCGTTTTGCGTACGAATAAAGTTGTCGCTCGTAATTGTAATGCAAGCTGCAAAATCACGTAATCTCTTTGTCGGCGCTATCCGGTATGAAAATTTGCATTCCGACCGCATCTACGAAATTAGATGCGTTCAATCGAATTCGCGAATCAACCCTTCCACCATCCAGCTAACCGCCACCCCCTATTCGCTCTGCCTCGCCCCTCGCCTCGCCTCGCCTCGCCTCGCCTCAAACACGCCTATACGACCGGCACATACCCTCAGCCACCACTCGATCGATCTTTAACTACGTGACAATTATTTGCCGTGGTACCAGTGAGCGATTAATGACGAGCGGAATTTATTTTGGTCGTGTGAGTTCAATTAAGTGAACGCGCGCCGATATGTCTTTTGAACTGTATTTGCCAGACGCCAACAATAGGTAATGGAATTTATTTTCGTTTTCATATTTTGCTTTTATATTTGGAAAATCGATGAAGCATATTCATTTTGAAAAGTTCTTGCAACGTTCGTCGTTCGTCAAAATTTTTACCAACGTAGAGAGCTTCGATCGAATTACGGTTTTCATGAATTCCACCGTAAACGAATTTACATTTAAAAAAAACTGCAGACTAGGAACGAGCTTTTCGTGGAACTCGAATTTTAGGAATTCGAAGGGTCTACTAACCACCGTCTGAACAGCTCTGTTTCGTCTCTCTCGCCCTCTTTCACACACAGGCAACCTAAGATCCCGTCATAAATCCTTCGACGGCTGAATGGCGTCTCGCCATTCACCTTCGACTCCACTTAGAACACATTGACGCTAACGTCGTACTTGAGACGCCAGAACTAAAATGCCGAGCACAAAAAGTCCGGTGTTGGTGAAAATTGACTCGTTATTTGCAATCTCTGTTGCTACTGTAACTTTGGCTGTGAAACAAAACGACAGAAATCGCTTGAAAAATATTGTAACCTCAAACTCGAAGCATTCGCAACCGGTCGCGACTGTGACCTTCCATTTTCTTATTATATTATAATGAATATAGTCAATTTAGGAATTCTCTTTTTAAAACCTAGAACCCAAAGTTTGTGTACGGCAAGAACAATAAAGCTTTACTAAATTTCGTTGCCACGATACTAGACTAATCCATCTAGCATGGCAGAACAACTAGGGTCGTTTAGTCCATTGACGTAAAGTTATTCTGATTTAAAGTGTGTGCCATCAATTATGAGACTGACCGTGTTTTCTAAATTTCGGTTTGAACTAAAAATCACTGACAATGCGACTTGTGTTTTTCTTTAATTATTGGCAAAGTTGCATCTAGTTTGTCGACTAACAAACACAGAAACAATCGATGGCATCCGAGACTATTCCAACAGGCATGAATGCAAAGGTCGAACTAAAAATTTGAAAGTAAGCCCAGAACGGTGTCAAAGGTGGAGCATTTCAGAAAAAATTCGTCATTAACAATGGGCATGTTTTACTCTTTTCCAGGCAGTTGTCAGGGAGCTAAACAGACTGGGAATGCTAGTGGACCTCTCTCATGTCTCGACAAGGACTATGAGGGCGGCCTTGCAGACGACGATGGCACCGGTGATTTTCTCTCACAGTGCTGCCAGGGCGCTCTGCAATTCCACTAGAAACGTGCCAGACGACGTGCTCAGAAATCTGGTGAGTTTCCGAGCAACCACCGTCGACGCAGAAACACGCCGGCGATATGAAAACGCGATGGGAGGCGCGAAATGGTTAAACCAATTTTTGATATTTGATCACGCGCGTGTTACGCGCTTCTTCTTCATTTATACGGGTATGTGTTCGCGTTAAGAGACCGGGAAATATCCGGCGTGTTCTCTAAATGAGAGGAGAAGCAAAGTATTAGACAGAGTATTCTACACCTGCCGGTGCAATCAGGAAGATTGTAATTCTACCCGTGCGACGCGGCGTCTGCAAGATAACGAAATTTATTCTGTAAAAAAGTTCAACGCTTCACTCGCCTTCTAGACGATTTTAGAATTCGTTCTCCGCAAAAAAAAATGCATTTTCGAAATGCAATATTGAAATTACGTATTTTGCAAGCAGATATTGTAACATAGTGGGCAATTTTCCTTTGTTCTCAATGTTAGAAATTTCCAGTTGCATAAGTTTTTCTTTGGTTTGTAAAATGGAATATAAGGAACGTGTTAATTTCAATGTTCCTAGTTTTTCATGCGTTATTAGATTTCCGGAAAACTGTGTACATGTGTATGACTCATTTACAAAAGGCATGTCTTATGTAAATTTTGCATGTGTTCAGCGAACTAGTAAACTAGTGCTTTTAATGTCCCGACGATGTTCTAATCGCTAATTTCGAAGAAGTTACTCCTCACCAAAGGGTACGCGGATATTTCTCTCCGGTGCGGTGTATTTTCGTCGGAATATCCTCGCAATGAAATTTGAAATCGCAGTTTCGTTTCGCCAATCATATTCCGCCGTTGGTTATCACATTAAGTCGGGTAGCCGGGTTGTCAACTGTGTCCCGCCAAACTTTCGTCAGACGTTGCCCGCGAAACGCGGTCTCTAAAACAACAGCGAAAAGGAGCAACAGTCGGATCTCAATTAGTAAATGAACTAAGCTCGCATAAAAGAACAAGCCCGGGAGAGGCCACCGTAAAAGACCAGGGTAAAAAGAAGAAAGAAAGAAAGGAAAACGAAAGAAGAAAAAAATGGAAACAATGTCACGCGAAGCTTCGTGCTCTCGGCGCGGCAGTGGCGAAACTTGGGGATGAGCAAAGGAAAAAGCCGAAGGACATGTCGCGAAACGAGGGAAAAAGGAGGGAAAGAATTGAAATGAAAGGAGGAAAATCGACGGGTACACTTCGCTTAGGTGTACGGCCACCGTTCCGCCGGCTGCAGATGCGCAAAACGTAGCGGAACGGAACAAAGGAGCAACTGCCTTCTATTATGAATACGTTTCGTACACTTGTAATTGTGGAATAATGGGCTAAGGTAAATGTCCCTGTTCGCGGACACGGCCCTATTACCAACGCCAGTTCTGCGATAGTTGAAGCTACAACTGCACGCCATTTTGCTTATTCGTTCGAGCTTATTACCGATCGGCAGTCGCAGCGGATCCGAAAAGTACTTCAGCACTACATTTCCGATTTCTCGAGAATGTGACGATATTTAACCTGTTGTAGTTTCGGCAAAAACAACCGTACAGCAATAAACTTGGACTCATTTTCAAGCTTGAATGTTCTACTTTCGCGCATCGTTGTTCATTTTCCTCTGAAATATTTTTACACGATGTAGCAGATGAGAAACTGGAGACCCATTTTTCCACGAAAATGCTGCAAATTGAAATCTCTGTGAAAACGTTAACAAATTCTTTTAGTGTGTGAATCTTCCACAGATTTGAAGATTATTGCCTTCCCTTTAGAACGATACCTTAAAAATTCGTGAACCACTTTTTATCACTATTTCATGGAGCAAAAATGGGGACCATGCTCGTAGGTGTAAAGTACCTCATGTCATTGTAAACTTGACCGTGCACATTTCATTTAAACCTGAATAAAACGACTAAAAAAAAGTCGTACATCAAGTTCTTTTGTGTCTTCAGTCTTCAAAACTGTGGAAGATTCATTCGCGAAAAAAATTGTTCAATGTTTTTAACAAATGCATAAAATCCGCAGTTTAAAACAATGAAATAAGTACAATAAATGAAGTCCAAGCAGATTTATTAGCATGAAAAATACAATTTATAATTACCTACAGAAACAGAACAGTGTTCTTGCTCCATCTAGCTTACGGACGTTACAGTTTGTACAAGTCGGTCGATAAACTTTTATAAAGATACATTTTTATTGCAAATTCAAAAATGTAGAACTCATTTTACAGTTTGAATAGTTCGGTGTACCTTCAGGACACAAAGAATTAACCCTCCGTACGCTATGCCGGAGTCATTCGTAACCCGTCGCGGTCCCCGTCTTCTTCTTCATCCGAAATACGACGAAAGCTGGTCCCGAGCCTTCGCCTTGTATCGAAAGAAAACTGTAGTGAAATATCGGCTTGGATCAGAAATGACTCCGGCATAGGCCTAGAACTCGCAGCAGTCCAAGGGTTAAAGTACTAGGTACCATATTATTTCAAAACGCAGTGCTCAAAATTGACTTAAATCCTTTGCCTACACAGTTAGTTAAGTACAATTTTTTACAATCGTTAGAACATAAATTAAATTGAATCTGAACACAGCAGAATTCTAATAATAATCTAATAAATGAGAACACTGCGCAGTACCTTCACGAAACAAAGAATTGACCAGCACACATTCTCTGACTCGGTCTTCGAAGACTATTGAAATCCTTTTTGTAAAAATGCCGCGCGTATATTTCACCGGCAGCAAAAATTTACGAGAAAAATATGCAGAGCAACGAAAACCGGTATCGGTATCTGGGTTAATGGGTCAATTCGGTATCTGGGTCTAATCGACTCATTAAAACCGTCTCGTTGAACGAGAGGAAAAATTACGAGAGTAATATTTCCGTTTTATGTTTCTTTCTCTACAAAATCTGTCGGGCAAGATTCCGTTTATTTTTTTCACTTGCTCGCTGGATTCCGTCACTCTCGTCTATCGATATCGCAGCGCGCTTATCTCGAGCAATCTGTGGGAGGGAGAACCGCCGGGGAATTCGTTGAGTGCTCATCATCGGTCCCTTGATACGCACGTTTAATGGGTCCCTACTGTATTCCTGGAGCGCAGTGCATAAGCTTATCTGGAAGCATTACTGTTCCGTGAAAGACTATACTCGGCCAAGAGCGCACTCGACGGTTATACAATTTAATCCTGCGATTGCAGCCCCGGCCACCGGTGTGTCCCGATTGACCGATTGCAGAAATGTGAAACTGAGAGTGGCAAACCGGTATCTGTGTCTCTGTATCCTAGTTACACTGGTTCCTTTCAACGACCCGCGCACGCGCGCGCGCACTTGCGCACATTTTTATATGTATTTTCTAGCAATGGGCATGATCCTTCTCAATTACACTATCTGACGAACTGATAGCACACATTAACATTTACATGATTCTATTTTATTTTCATATTGAATATTTCTTTCTATACACTATTACATGATAAGTATAATAGTAATCATATTTTCGCAAAAATCTAATGGAACAAACTGATAGACCATGGAAACCTAAAAATATTAACAAATTTGTGAACGATATATTTAATATTTTGTTGCACCTTCTTCACATTTAATGAGAGCACTTCGCTTGCATACATTGTTCGAAATTATTCAACAGATTGAAATTCTACTTTTCAATACGCTCCGATTTTTCCATAGAAGTATTTGATGATCGAGTTACTCGAAAATCATGAGAAAGGAATCAGTCCCATCCCTAGTATTTACGCTCTTGGCTCCTGAGCCATAAATAAAACGAAACTGGTTGACAGAACCCGCTGAAAGCCGAAAAAATCTGTTATCGCTTTCCCTGCTAGGTGCCCGTTAACACTGTAACGATCTGCTATTTTCGGGACCAACATTTACTGAACTATTCCTGGCAGGAACTTTCCAAATGCGAGTTCTGCTGTGCACAGTAATGTCAATAAATATTGTGACTCTTACCAAATTTAACTGAACAGAATTCAAATTTAACTGAACCCGCACAAATATGAGTTAGCGTAATCTAAAACAGTAAAAGTTGTATGTATTATTTTTAACGTATGAAACATATTAAGAAAGAAAATTCATTTATATTTCACTGCAGTTCGTTGCAATTCAGGTAGAAAGTGTTTATATTGCATGAAAATCTGCCGTCTACTCGTAAATATATAATTGGTGATGTTTAGTATCGTTTGCCACTTAATTTTTCTGTATTTTTTAAAATACATTTTTTTAGGTAATTCTTGCAGATACGTTAATCTTTCTATAGTTTCTTCTTGAATTTTGCACACCAGCGAATGTCCCTGTTCGAATTATTTCGTTTATTTAATCGGATGCAAGCGCGCTGCTTCCGCTTAATTTCCTCAAATGAGAAATGTTAAAGTTCGGAAGAAAGAGGCACATCGGGGGTTTCCGAGAGCATGCCACTAACAATAAGCCGGTCAACGAAATGAGCTTGGTCGTTTCGGAGAATTTACGCCATAAGTAGAAATTACTGTACCGTGATGCGTATGGTATCCGAGCTTCAAATGGCTGCGAGCACAGGCGGAGGATGCAGAAAATGTAAAACGGCACACGTGAAAGTTTCTGGTCGGCCCACCCTTTTCACCCAGCCACTCGCATCCGTCGGCCAACGAAGAGATTATTTGGTTTTAGGTCAGTAAACACGCGACCAGAACCAGGTCGGATGTTTCGGGAAGTTCAGGATTGGTCCGAGCCAACCCCGTTGCAGAATTTGAAAACACGCAGAGGAACATAAATGTTGCCGAGTCATTCTTTTGTTTCTCGACCTCGGAACACAAAACTGGCCACACAAATCGGCTAGTGTAAATCTGGTTAGAGGTGCGCGAACCAATTGACCCGGGTACCACAATATTTTTCGTTTTAGCCCTTTGCACTCGGCGCTATTTTCATTCTAAAACTAAATTTTTCTTCCGTCTGAGAATATTTTCATTTTATTCATACGAAACTGATTCGATTTCCACATATAATATTTAAATGTTCAGTAATCTATTGAATACAAATTTTGTAATGTAACAAATATTTTGTAATATTTTTTGTAATTTCCTTGAAATATTGCCACAACAATTTCTAGTGGTGCTTCAGAGTCACCACTCGAGTGCTAAGGGTTAATACGAAAGCTCACAATGGTCTCTTGCTACTAGAAAATTAGTATCAAGGACAAAGAACCTCATATACTTGCAGCAAATGAAACGGCTAAAATTCCGACAACAGTATATTTTTCTTGTTAATTATAAAACTCACAACGGTTTCTTTCTACCAAAAAATTATTGTCGAGGACAAAGAAGGGGTTAAAGAAACGATTAAAATTGCAACAAAGTATGTTTAATACTAAAATTGTACAAAGCTACTATACCGTTTCGGCTTAGTAAATCATTAAAAACTGAAGTATAGTACAGGTAAAAGTATTCAAATTTACTTTTCGTTGTTTCGAAAATGTCCTAGCTCGAACAAAATAGCAGGATTCGACGAAATTTCTCGGTTTTGGAGTCAGAGCAGCTTCGAGTGTAAAGGGTTAACTTTTTCGGACGAACATCGTAATATTTAAAAGGAAAGTACTAGCATTCTCGGACGAAGATCGTTATACTTGCGAATTTGCTTCGTTTCCATATTGCAACCGTGGTAACAGAGTAAACGATAGAGATTCGAAACCCGTTCAAAGGTATATATATATCGAGCCTGAAAGTACGTGTTCAACGGGCGCGGAATTTACGCTTCGAGTAATGGGGAAAAAAAGTCACGAGGGATACTCGCACGGTTGTATTAAATAATAAATGGCTCGGGTCAATGAGGTTGGCAAAAAATAGTTCTGTCGAGAATTCTGTAGGATTAAATTGGGATTGGAATATGCGAGGCTACGTGATTTATGTGACAGGGATGTGTCAGCTGCCTGATGAGAATATACAATCCGTTTTGAAGTATCCACGCACGTTATTAGACATCCGTAAAAACAATTGTCTGAATATTTACAGGTTCCCGAACAAAAAACGTCAGTCGTTTCAAGTAGCGTCATAAACTCACTTCGGAACAATATTATTAAACATTATTACGCAACGTTGCATTAAGCGGCTCCATGATCGTGCGAATGGCATGTTCACTCGACCATCTCCGTATAACTGTGTCGAACTTTACCCTTAAAATGACTAACTTCTAATAACGTTTGGACAGTTTCATTAATACTAAATCTACCGCTAAACCTAAATGACACCTAAACTGAATGACAATTGTATAAATGAATGAAAAAAAATAAATAATAAAAATAGTAATTCAATTAGTAGCAGTAGTTATAAGTAGTAATTATATCTTTTTTTATGAAATAAATGAATACATTGTAGAAATAAATAATATAAGAAAAGTCTTGTAAATTTTAGATGAATAATTATAAAAAGAGATGGTCGCTTCGGAAACAGTTAGATCGATGTTTTGTGAATTAAATTGGATCGTGGTTGACACATCCAATTAAGAGAACAACCTTATCTGTAATGAAATTAATCCGATCGGCGCAGGGAGGCCTCGTATCAATATTTTGCGACACATAATCGGCATTATAAATCTAATTAATTCGAAGATTCATGTATCTTATGAATTGAAATTTGAAACTTCGTAACATCGAACGGGAAAATATTCATGGAATTTTGCTACTGAAATATTTCCCTAATTTGGTGGTGGAGACGCAAATTTCTATTTGACGATTAGTTTCATTATCCCGGCGGTTTTGTACGGACATACGCGTTCCCACGAATATAATGCAATCGTTATATATTATAGTTTAATTATGAAAGATTTCACAGGCCGAAGCTTATAGGATTATTTAATTCGTAACGGATACCGAATTAATGACACAATACTGGATAAACTAGGTGCTTAAGCCCAGCGTGCAAAGCTCGACTAAAATTTAATCCCTCTCGAAGCCGTGCGCCTGCCAATCACTGATGCCGAAATGACAATTACGTTCCATCGGTGCTTGAAACTAATCTCTGGGATTAAATTTGAGACGCGAACAATGCGGGGCCGCCTTAAATTTGATTGAAATACGCGCTCGTGAACATGATTGTGCGTTATTAACACTTCAACACCGAGGTTATAATGTTTTGACCATTCCGTTCCATTTCACGATTTTAATGCCTCGCGCAACATCCGGTATCATATGATAGGGAAATTCATTTCTATTCGAAAATGCCCGTACAAATACCATACTCATATAATTCATATAATTAATTTCTTATATTAATTTTCTATTAATTTCTTATTGGCACAAAGTATTCTTTTCGGATACGCTATCGAAATGACGTATCGCAAATTCAATTTGGTTTGGAGAGCACTTTTGACCTCCTGATCCGGCTACACCCTTTCGTGTAATTTTATCGTTGCCGCAAACGAGAAGAAATTGTTATGCGAGCGGATGTAAGCTCGATCAGAGAAACTGCGCTAATTCCCGGTTATTCATTGTACCTCGATTCCTCGGTAGATTCTTCGAACTTTATAACCCGGTCTCTGGTAACGACACAGTTGCCCTCGGACAATTCGTCAATGCCCAGTTCCTGATAAAAATCTAAAGAAGTCCGAGAGTACAGAGCGATCTCTATCTATCCCGGGTAACCGAGCTCGGAATGGTTCGAGCCACTCGAAGACCGGTACCCAATTTTATCTAGCCCTTTTATCTTCGCTTCCTATCGAAAACTACTGAATGAGTCAATCCCGGGAAGACAATGGCTCTCGCCGTCTCACTCGATACCTGACCTGACTTAAACCGTGAGGTAGCCCCAACGTTAATTAGACCGGCAGTGAAGCACAGCTAATAACATGTCGCTAGACAGGCCATCGTTCGGGGTCTGATTGGTGTAACTCATCCTCGCGTTGCTTCGTCATGATCGAAGCAGTATTGATTATGATGGCGAGGCAAACACGAAACATCTTCACCACCCATCGCAAACAACTCTTCTCCTCCGATCGCAATCAGGTGAATTGTTCCCTCGTACTGCGATCGTTTTTTTTTTTCCAATTTATGTGTTTCACGTATTTCGATTGACAGAAACGTGTTGTTTTTCCTAAAATACAAATGTAATCATCCAAAAAGTACAATATTTAAACACTACATCTCCGATTCCCGAAGAATTTTCGATATTCAAATTCTGATTTAAAAACAAATACACTGATTTTTCTATATATGTCGCCAAGGCCTGGATGATAAACGTCGCGGAATTATCCCTACTACCGCGGGGTATCCTCCTGGACGATACACGACGCCGCGCCGGCAGGACCAGTGTTGTTGACAAATATCGAGAATTCACTGTAGTACTAACATACGTCTGGACACATTTTAAAACTTTCAATTTTCAAGAATCAGGTATTTAGCGATCAGATACTTTTTGGATCCACTGTATGAAAAAACAATTTATTTGAATTATACAAATACAAATAATTTTCTTATACATCAAACAAAAATAATAATTAGCGATGCATTATTTCAAATGATTATTCTGCCCAACAGATCGCACCATTCTCTTGTTTGGCAGAAAAAGTAGAATGCGTGGAACACAATGCGATAACAAATGCATATTATGATGAATTTAAACACATTGCTGTGTTATGCGTTAAGACATCGAGGGGATGCATTATTTTCATTCAATATTTCCGCATCGGCCACTCGCAGGTTATTAACGTCGCAGCAACATTAAATAATTGATCATTATTAGACTGCGATGCTTTTTACAGACAGCCATGCGGCAAGGAAGGGAGGGGGGTGGGGATGGGTTGCGTGTTATATGAGCCCATGACACACAAATACGAAATTCTAGCTTTTATCTTACTTTCGTTGCTTTTTAATGATCGAATGATTGTTCCAGTAAAATTTAAATCCCCAGCGACGACCATTAATTTTTCATTGGCCATGAACGTATCAATAACTGTAATACACTTAAGTTATAATGTTTAACATAAGAAACTATAATAGTTAACAAAGTATTATTTGTAGCTTAATTACGAATATTTGCATGTAACATGTTGATAAACAGACGACAATATCGTAATAACATTACACGCAACAAAATATCAGAAAAGCATAAGTTACTATCAACTATTTCAAATACTATTTTACACAGTCCTACAAAATAATTCTCACTATTTTCAATATTTTCCAAATAAAATACTATTTTTAAATAGTATTCCAAAAACTTTTTCTAATAAATAAAATAATTTATTTGCATGATTATAGGTATGCTTTAAAAATAAAATAAATTATTTACTATTTTCTATTTCAAATACTATTTTGCCCAGCACTGCTTCAGCATAACATACGGAAGGTAACACTTAAAACTATAATAAACTGAAACATACACTTCCTGATCATCTCACAGTTTTTGTTAAGTAGAGAAACCATACCTAAATGGAGACAAATTTTTTACAAAATGAAACTGATTCAAATAATGTGTTAATATCATTCTTATTCACTTTATGTAGCACGCTCGATTTGACTTCAGCGATCAAAGACCTTTGTTACACGGGAACTCGTTCTATGCATGTTTTTTTGCTTCCAAAACAAACCTTTCAGTTGCTAACGCACGTTTTTCTTTGGTTCTGGGTTTTATAGAACGGAAGTTTACTTTGAACATGGAACTTCATTGAATTGTTCACAGTGTAATTACTTTTACGTTGGACTTTCTCTAAAACAAAGCTTTGTGAAAAAAAGCATTTGATTTTACGCTTCGACTTGTTTTTTCTTTGACTTTATTTCTCATTTTCGAATTCATGAAACACAGCAATTAATAAGTTAAATAATGAAATAGGAGTCTTGTAGATTGTAATTATACAAATACATTAAATCATTACTAGATGTGTATATGTAAAAAATAATTCATTAAGCCATTCTCTTTACAAAATGCACACAAAGTGTATCGCTCGTTCATTAAAAATTGAATCTATTGATTTAACACGACATAAACTACGTATAATGTATGTATGTATGTAAAGATCATGTTATATAATTATGCAAAATAATCTTAATGGACATTAAAAAAATATATTTTCTGAAATAATCTTAATGGATATTTAAAAATATATATTTTCTGAACAATCAAAATGTGTAAATTATAAATTCTACTTATTTTATTTACTTTTAACTGAGACAACGAATGACAAAGGTAGCAATTCGAATAGAACACATAGCGGGAAGTAGAAAGAAAATATTTGTGGTTGACAATAACGTACTTTTTGGCGTGTAATAAAGAAATATTTTCACTGCACAGTTCTAAAAATAATATTTCCGAGCGGTTTCTGAATCAGTTCGTACGGGTTCTGCCTCGGAATTGTGGACATTGAATGTTTCATGGGATCCTGAATCAATCGTTTCAAAATCCTAGCGAGCGGGAAATATGATTTATAGAGATTCGCGATATTAAAATTTCAGGACAGGATATACTGCTCCGCGGCAGTGAAATTGCGTTTCCACAGTGTAACTTTACGATTTCTTCCAATTTTATTGGCCAACGCTTCAGAACCTTGCCAGAGACTAATAAAGGTACCTTTCCATCATAGTCCTGATTCGGAACAGTAAATCCTCAAACCCTTTTTATTAGCTACTGCAATTAAAATACTCTTCAACTCATGTATCTATAATATAAAAACAAATTAATATTACAAAATTCTAACTCGATGAAATAATTTAATTAATTATATATTAATTACAAAATTGTTTTCGTTACATTATATCCGAAGATCAAACATAGTACAGTAATGTCTCGCTATATACGAAAAAGATGTGCACGATATTTGTGAAAAATTGTAGTAGTGATTTAAAAACTTCTTTATTTTCAATTATATTTTTATGAAACTTTTGCCAACGCGTTCGTGACATTTTTCTGATTAAAAGGAGACCCAACATGACATAATTCGGAGCACATTTGCATGTTTAATTCACGATTCAGTAGAACCTCCAATATCCGAACCGACGGTACCTATTCTACTGTATCATGAATTAAACAAGTAACTACGAACCAAATTATGTCGTGTTTGGTGTCATTTTAATCAGAAAAATGTCACAAATATGCTGGTAAAAGTTCCATAAAAAAATAATTAAAAACAACAAAGTTTTATCGCTGGTGTCGATGTTTTGTTTAAATCTGTTTCTTGAAATATCCGAATTTTAGTACTTTGTCACTTAGATAAACTATGCAGTCGAACAAACCACGTTTTTTTATGAACAATCGAAAATACTTCTGTTCACGTAGCAGTAGAAAAGTCGTGCAGATATTTTTAGCAGAAACAGAAATACATTTCCCGTGACTGATTTCAAAGTGAACGTCAATTATAACGGCACTGGAAACTTTTACTTCAGCGTAACCAAGACAGAAACGAAGAGAATTGAAGGAAATACTTAACGCAATAACGAATTGTAACAGTTCGAATTGATATATATGGTAGCCAAGACATTTTCGCAGCGTCTTCACCCGACCAAAGTCATTCGCAAAACAAACAGTTTGATACTTGTCGTTCTACCCAAGACCCAAGAAGATAAACTATTTGAAGATGAAAAAAACATTTATTCTTTCATTGGCGAAGCTGGTGAATTCTATCAGAAACTTAAAGCGAAGTTCACTCGAGCACGAAAATCTTCAAAGTTTATTTCGGAAAAATTACGAGAGCTTCAAGATTGAAGATGTGATCGCCCAGAGAAAATCCGATTGTTTCTAGATCAGCGATTTTCAACCGCTATGAGAAATTCTGCGAATAATCTAGAAAATCGAATGCATTCCGCAAGATTTTTACGAACAGTATGAATTATTGATTTATTACTATGGAATTGAAATTGCGAGTGATATAAAAATTGTGTTGAAAAATTCACCATAAACAAAGGATTAACTCTTCGCGTTCAAAGCTATTATAATTCTGGTACCCAAAAACTTCCAGAATATTTTATAAACGTGACAAAATCAAACTGAAAACAGATTTATTCGTACCATTTACTTTACTGTATATGATTACAGTCGTATCATATACTTAAATTTTTAATAATTTATTAGATATAGACAAATTTAATACTGTGAAAAGTATTCAAAAGGTATGATCATTATTCTTTCCTTGTAACATTCTCGTTTTCTTGTAGATCCTAATAAAATTTGGTTTACGTAACAGATTATAACAAGAATTAATTTTCAAGTTTGTTAATACAATTATTATAATTATTATAATTAGTATTATATAATAATAATACTAATCATACACGACCGACATGGCACTGAAAATATCAATTATATTAAAGTTGTGTATTATAAAAAAGAAAATCGGCGTTCTAAATGATTTAAGCTTTGGGTCAAGAACCATGTTCTTTGGTTCGCCACAACAAATTATGAGATGTTAAAAATTTTAGTTCTGATTTGCCGAAGGGTTACCAGGTAGTAATCCATCATATATATCCTTTAAGTTCCCTATCCTGCGGGAGCGAAAGGCGAGGACGATTTATGACCGCACAGTCAAAGGATTTAGTCCTGCATCTTTAGCTTCCATCGATTCGCTCAATCTAGTCTTTATCACAGGTGAAAGTTATTCGTTTAAATCAATCTTGAATGGATGAAGACGTCGAAGAAGCGTTAGAATCAATTAGAAAACAATTAAGAAAAATAACAATCACTACTTAATATTCGAATATTGTTCTTTAATTTCCTGCTATTTCTATCAGAAGGCTATGTTATTGCTGAGACATAACGTCCCAGAACACAATTCTAACAATATTCAATAGTTACAGCTTGTGTTAAAAAATCTGACAGTGGGATTAAGCACAAAATGGGCGAAATGGCCAATGAAACGAACGTTAATTTCGAATGAATGAACAGAGGTTCCAGTGAATGATAATTACGCAAACAAACTTATTGAAATTGTTCTTGAGTGGGCCGAGAGAAAAGGATAGGATATTTCCTCTCGTTCTAGCACTAAGCGGTGTCAAGCGGAGAACCTCAAAAGAAGAAGAGGGGGATTGCGATTTTCTTTTTTCGGAAGAAACATCGTCGTCTTATGTCGAATAAAATCTGTATTCTCTTTGATTATAGTGACTCTCACTAATATTGGGACGCTCTTAAAAATCGCATAACTTTGCCAATATTGGACTATACTACTTGACCTTTTTGAGAAGTTAGAACAACTGGATTGCTACAGAACTTAAAACAAATATTTGATTAAAATTGCAATTGGTCGAAATTGCAAAGAAACCACTAAAAGTTGTATTTTTCAACTTCTTTGTGCGGGCTTGTATTAAAAATTTAAAAAGTACGTTTTGTACATCTGTATCAACTAAACATAATCTGAACATTTCATTTAAATCGGTCAACGTTTAACAATGAAAGTTAAATTCATTAAATTCATACAGATCTACAAATCATACTTTCTACATTTTGAATGTAAGTCCACATAGAAAAGTTGCAAAATACAACTTTTACTATTTTCTCTGCAATTGCGAGCAATTACAATTTTTGTACAAATTTTTTTTTCACTTTATGTAGCAAACCAATTGTGCTAACTTCTTAAGAAAATCCAAATCGTATGGTCCAATGTTAACAAAGTTATACGATTTTTAAAAGCGTCCGAATGTGAGTGGTAGTCACTGTATGTGGGATGTCGTTCGAACAACTACTAAGTAAATGAAGTGCCGATTAGGTTATAGAAAAAAGATGTCTTCAGTGAGACGTGAAAAGAATTATGTCCTTCCGCTAGGAACTGTTCATTCACTGGACAGCTCACCCTATTATTAAGAGTGAGAAGCATTATTATGCAGATCAACGAATACAAAGATAAAAATGATGAGAATGATTTAACAAATATTAAGAGCGAAAAATGCTGCACGGAGACAGCCGAACCCAGCAAACAGATAACCAAAGATTGCATCGACTTGTTAAACTCAGCTGTCACAGCGAAATCATACGCCATACACCATATAATGGATACCCGGAGCGGAACGCTTCTCGTATGCATTGCGAATTGACGCAATATCAATCATTCTATATGTAAATGAAGAGGAAAGCACAAGGAAAACTCACAATATCCTTTGCCAGCGTTCGAGAACCACACGCGAACGTAAACTGTAGCGGTGACAGGTGATTCTGATAGCGGCAGGGTCGTTTCCGCGTATCTTTCGAAAAGCGACTTTGAAGAAAAATCAATATGGAATGCCACGAGCGCGCCGTCGGTTTGAACAAACAGCTCGCTCATCGAATTTTAATGTGCGTTTCCCAGTCACAGATACGCATGGAAAGCGCACGCCATCTCGAATCACAACTTTTTTAATATCTGCCGCGGCGGTATCATACGCGTGCAAGTTACAGATTAAAGTTGAGGATACGTGAACTGCACGTCGGCGAACGTTCCAGCTTCGCGCGACTCGCCAAAAGGACTTACAGATTCCGCGTTACCTTCGATGAGACTTATCCTTTTTATACCTCGATACGTTCTTGGCTGTAACTTTAATTTTTTACCCCTCGCATTTCATCGTGGAAGAACGTCGCTAGAACTGTGAAACTTGTACGCATTTATGAGAAAAAATCTGTGCGTTTGCAGACTTGATAATGCGAGCGAAATGTTTTCTGTAATTTTCTGATACACTTCAGAATGTCCATTCTGGATTCACGATTTTATTTCGTCTGCTTCTTTTGTCAATTCAATAGGTTTGCCTCGCGCATGGGCGATAAATGCAGATTTTTCTGTAAAATAAAAACGTCATTCTCGAAGATTCATAATCTCGGTGTATCTGATATGTTAATGGGTTTGTTCGCAGGCTAAAAACGGGGGAGTGGCAATGGTTCCGTTTTATACATTCTTCATAACGTGCAACAGCACCGCCACCATAAAAGATGTTATTGGTACGTAGAACACTATCAACCGCATGCTATTTTGTTGCTGGCCATACACATAAAAACCACTGTACCGTTATAACAAACCGTAATTATTACTGTCGGAGTCCCTTCTCCACGTAAGAACGCGTTTACTCGAAAAGGTACTAACACGTAACGTGTTGCTTATAGCAGGGATGCTCGCAAATAAGATTACAGTTGATGATTTCCATTTATTGCCGGCCCTTAAAAAATAGTAGCTAATTGAAGTAAAAATTCTATTATCACTAACTCATCTTTGGTTTTTTTATTCTCATGATATCTTGAGAAAAATATGTTTGTTTTACCATTTTCAGCTGTGTTCCGGTATCATATTGCTCCTTGTTTATGCTTCTATTTTAAACCCATACACAGGGTGTCTCGGCTAAAAGAGGACACCTAAAAATCTCCTTTATTTCATCCTACAACTTTACCGCAGTTTAGGTACTCGAGGTCACCTGAAAGTCATGATTTAAACATATTCAAACATATGTTTCTTCCATGATACTCCTCCTTCGATACCATTCAAATTATGCCATTAATATTTTTTGTGCCATTAGAAATAAAGGAGATATTTAGGTGGCCTCCTTTAGCTGAGACACCCTGTATAAATTGTCAATTGTCAAAACAAGTTCAATAATCTGCACTTTTTTGCGCCATAAACTGTTCCTCTGCCAATACTAATTAGTAGACTGCAGATTTTTATGCACAATAACAATTGTCTGTGCTAGTTGCAAGGCGCACGAGCGACATAGCTACTGGTTTCTCTTCTGAATAATTTCAGATGAAAAACAATACAACAATATTTTGAAATTCATCAAATGGGTTTACTGGTTTGCTATGATAATTAAGTACTCGGGATTTTTCAATAAAAAATGTTTACATACTTCAATATATTGAAAACACTGTTTAGATGATATCAAATGCAAACGCAATTGTTTTTGTATTGTTTCGAATTGTTTGTGACGTGTAAAATTGTTTTCCGAGAAAAAAGAAAAACGAAAGAGCAATATGAAAGCAGCAAAACAATGAAACTTCGTTTAAAATGCATGCTACATTTTTGCATAATAACGTCGTTCAATTGTCCGGAAAGATGATTTAAATATTCTGTAGCCAATCGATTTCATATAATTGATGTTTCAAAAAATTCCGAAAAATTCGAAGAACGGTTTACGGCTATCGAAACAAATATCCATTAAAGATGGTATCGATGGAAACGAATTCAGGAAAATCCATGCAACACTTGCAGTTCCGAATAGTTCCGATTAAAATGGTTAAAATCGTGCCTCGTTTCCGGCGATTCGCATGAAATCAGGCAAGTTCCGGTCGGAATTAAACATCAATTAACTACACGCCTGTTCCATTCGAAACGAAACAGTAACGAAAAGTTAATGACGACGCAGATTGGACATAATGAAAACAACATTTAAAACGTCTCGATTCGGCCGAGCTTATTAAGAGGTCATGCTGTTTCAGCACACATCAATCACATTCGAAAGGTGGCGGGGATCGATCACGTTGGAATAGGAGCCGGCTTCGACGGGATAAATTTGTAATTATCTTTTGAGTATCCTTGATGCATTGCGCGCTCAGAGAATCGTTATTACCGGCAACCGTGGAACCGTGCCGTGCTATCGCAGCGTTTCACTTATGTGAAATTTAAAACAATTTTCGACACGGTAAACGAACAGTTTAGTGAAACGCGCGACTCGTAAAATAGCTTCCATTGATGGCGAAACGTTGAAACAAATACCGGGTTTGCCGGGGATCTTTTATTCTCTGAATGCGGACATTAATTGTGCGGACCTGTCAGCCGGTACCATAAACATTGAACATCGTTTACAGTACTCCCACCGGTTTAGAGGACGTATCGAGGTATCCTCAATTGTTGGCAACACTGCTGGAAGACCCAACATGGACGGAGGAAGACATTAAAAAATTAGCTGGCCTCAATTTACTGAGGGTATTTGCTAAAGTCGAGCAGGTGAGCCACACGCTTTCAACTAATTAAAAAATCCTCTTCATGATCCGATTTAATGGGGTATTACAACTGGAACCGAGTTTGTTCACCGCGAATACATTTCTCTGCGAATTCGGTACAGAGGTGTACTTCATCATACATAAGGAACGTAAATATGCTTCGATTGCAATATTCACATTTTATTGATTTGATATTCAGGCATTTTTTATCAGACTTCCTAAAATTACTACTAAAATTATGAACCACTAAATACAGTTCCAATTATATCGTGTTTAGTGTCATTTTAATCAACAAATTTTAATAGATTTGAACAACTTACTAGTTTTTAAAATGGTGAAAATTTAGTGTATATTACTATTTGCTACTGCTGCCAACTGAATTAAAAATTGAACTAAAACTAACTCAATACGATCGATATCGACAATTTGTTGTGAAATAGTGGTGTTAATAGAAAACAACATATTTTACAAACTCCAAATTTATTGTCCAGAATATGATAATTTTACCGGTTTCTAAAACTAATTAATTGGTTTCTGTCTATTAAGTTTGTTACTAATAAAGATTTTTGTGTTCATGTATGTAGATACTATTCTACAGACGATGTCACAAGATAAATGCCACAAGGAAAGTCTTGATCTAAGCCCAATCCTCGGGTCCGTGCTGTGACATAGATCGTGCAGGGCTACTATTTCAAGTCAATGTCAATTAAATTAAACCACTAAATGCAGTTCAAATTATATCGTGTGTAGTGTCATTTTAATCAGAAAAATGCCAGAACTAAGTAGATGAAAGTCCCATTAAAAAATAATGAAAAATAAAGAAGTTTTGTAATTGGATCACACCGATATACGCGTCCCGGTATCGAATTACGCGGCATGTTTACACTTTACACTGCTCGGCGACCGAGACCCCTCGCGAGGTATGCCCCCCCCCCCCCTCCCCAGTGGGGGGGATAGACGAACAGACTAAGATCGTGCAGCTCCGTTCGGCTTAGATCAAGACTTTACTGTATGTACACGGAAACTAGATTTCCAAGGACTTTGCAAATTGAATGTCCAAATACACATGAAATAAGATGAAATTATTTGAATTTCAGGTACGAGACGACTGGCACAGAGCAGCAGTTTTGCCAGTGGAGAAGATCAGTCCACCTGACAACTCTGCCTGCGTCTACGGAGCATCTTGATCTTCTTTGAGAACGTCCGCAGCAGGATCCCTCGATTTTGTACGATCGCCGAAGGTTCGACACGTCTCACGGAACTATAGGACCTTGTAAACGTGCGGGCTGGATCAACTGGAAGATCACTTTTCCCTGATAGAATCTTTTCGACTTTTCCGGGGAGTTCAATCGCGCCTTATGAAAGATGAAAAATTGAGCGAAGATGAAAGATCCATCTGTGAAACTGATAAGGGCGAGACTGTGGAAAAAAAAGCAATCGCTTTCAGGACAGGTTCAGGTTTCTTCGAACTATGTTCCCCTATTACGAGTCTCGTTAAATTTTCTCGCTTATCGCTTATTCTTATCGTTCTTTCTTGCGAAAAATTTATCCCTCGAGACAACACAAATATATTTGTCCACGTTGTTTATTGTAAAAAGAAAAAACCTACAATTTTCGATCGGTTTGTTCGTTGCGAAGCCGTTACAGTGAACCATAATAAGGAATATACTTACTTTTCGGAATTGTTTAAAATTGTTTCTTATCCGAGATATTTTGTGCGAGACTGAGCTAGTCCTGAGAACGGTGATATGCATAATTTTAAACGTAAGAAAAGCGTTCCTAAATGAATAACTCGTATTGACGCGGACAATCGAGGCAGCCAAAAATGCTTGCACCAGAAGAGTATATTTCGAGCGAGAGTATTCGAGAGAGAACGAGAGAGAGAGAGAGAGAGAGAGAGAGAGAGAGAGAGAGAGAGAGAGAGAGAGAGAGAGAGAGAGAGAGAGTGATAGCAAGAGAGAGAAAGAGAGAAAGAAAGCGAGCGAGCGAGAAAGAGAGCAAGAAAGAGCGAAAGCGAGTGAGAGAGAGAGAGAGAGAGAGAACATATTCTCTGAATAATCTCGGCCGAATCCAGTAAGTGTTTTTCGATACCTCTACCTTCAAATAATTTTAGAAGATCCGAAGCGATGGATGCTAATGAAGTAAGGAACACGCGTTCAAATGCAAATCAGTGAGAGTTGCATTAACGAGAATTTATTAACACGTCCGGACCCTCGAGTTTCTTTATTTTCGTAAAATTACTGCATGAGTTGTTACTAAAGATTAGTGTAAAAGTCAAAAACAGGAGAAAAAAAGTAACGAATTACCGCCAAAAAAAAAAGAAAAAAAGAGCCATAGATGAATTACCGCTGACTATCATTATTAGGTTCTTGCCGCGCTGGGAAACATAATTTCGTCGATTTATAAATAGCACGAAACGATCCAGAAAGAAATTGTAACAAACACGGATCCCGTTTCATTTTCGTTCGAATGCTTACCGCCGAAATCTAGTGTCGAATTAATAAGTGCGCTTAAGACCAACAAATTAAACACGAAGGAAATGAAAAGAAGAAAAAAATAGGAAAATCGTGAGAAATAAAAATTTGTAACGTGTTTCCATTAGAACGTTCACGGACGGTTTCTATAGATCAGTAATCGCGTACGTTCGATGATTTCCGGCTTCTAGCGTTTCTAATATTTGCGAGAGCGAACAGAATCTTGTTGATAATATAAAAGCTCGCCTATAAGACCATTAACGAAAGACTTGTTCATCAACTTTGAATCGCGCACGAATTACTGAATCTTTCCGACTTTCCGACTGAAATCTTCAGAACTATAACCAAAAAGCGTTCATTGCGACTCGTAATCGCGCATGCATGACGCGTTCGTTTCACGACACCGCTTGTTGATTTATACGCTTGTTAGGACCGCGACTATCCGGATATTTTTCACGTTCGAGTATCCGAATTGAACATGTTTTCATACACTTAAATAATGAGACAACAAATTATAAAATTTTGGATGTTAATGGTAAATTAATATCGATGGTTATACTCGTCGAAGAAGGTTAAGAAACAAAACAATTTTAATGAGTATATTAATGTGATTCTACACATTCCGTTTTGTTCTCGTGGAATAAAACGAATACATTTCTTGAAACTTTGTTTAGACACTTTTCTGCACAATGTATCAAAAATAAGTGCATTGTCTATGTTTTTCAAGCTGTTATAATCGTACTTAATTAGTTTGTTTTTTAACTCCTGTCGGTAATCTAAATATCAAGTTTTACGGAATTGTTCTTTGTTTGTAAAGAGAATCGTGATCTTAAATGTTAAACAATTGTGTATATAATGATTGTAGGATTTAGGTAATGCATTTATAAAAGATAATGATCTTTTAGGAACTTTTCATTGTTGTACTAAAAAATACATTGGTTTAAGTGTTTTTTGTCTATAGTAACATCGATCAACAAAATTGTTCGCTAATTGTGATACGCGTTCACTTAAGAATCGGTTCTTGCAAATTTGAAAATCGAGGATAGGATTCGAGGAAGCAATCTAACAAGAATTTGATGTAGAGTCTCTTTCTGTTAGCGTGTTTTACTGTAAAAATTCTCAAGTTGACGTACAACATTATAAAATTGTAAAAATATCGACAAAATGCAACTACAGAGAAGGAGAACTGTAATTCTGGTTAACTAATTTTTAACGTTCATTAATGTTCAAATGAGAATTAATTCGAATATTTTTATTTTCAGTTCTTATCTCGGCAACGATCACGCGTCGGAGCGTTTAAAATTTGTTTAAACGGTCACTCTTTATTTTCTCGGTAATTTCACGTTAATTATCATGGAATAAAAATATACACCGGCATTGTTCAACGCGAGGATATCGAATTTATCGAATAAGTAAATGTTAATTATTAACACGAGGATTTATTGCGGATATTCGAATACCACCTCGAGTCAACACGCAACGGAGAAAGAAAACATCCGGATAAATAGTCAGGTCTTGTTATTATGGTCACCAATGTTAAACACTGCCAAGCCACTTTATACTGAACCATTCCGACACGAGAAATTGTAATCGCTAACCCCATTTCGATACAGTAGCCATTTCAAAAAGTAGCAATAAAATCTTAGCCGATAAATCGTCGATGAAACCATAGATTTCAGTATGGAAGCATACGAGAGGAATATTACCAAAGGCGTAGAGAAAATCATGCTAACTCTTCGGGACGTTATACTTATTGTTAAAACAATCAGCGAGTTATCGAGTCACATACACACACACTCAGGCACGCCCAAACACACACACACACACACACACCATCACCATCTAGTTTGCCAATACGCTCTCGGACGTTGTCCAGAGTTATCCTAGATTTGCCGATGCAGTGAATACAATTGCGAACGATTTTAATTGAACGGGAGAGGGACAAAGAAAAAAATACGCGCTATATAAATAGAAAGATAATATCGAATCAATCGTCACTGCGATTATTGTAAATGTACAGGTCGCGTCAAAAAATTTTCTCTGCGAGTCAGAACGCAAAGATTCACGATGTCGAGCAGGAAACCGCAACATCCGAGACTCCATTTTTGAAACCGTCAAGAACAAATGTAGAATTAACGGTGTTTCAACCAATAGTTCTGATGTATGCTTTGATTCATTCAGATTCACGAATTCTTTTCTTATTGTTTTATACATTTTTCTGGGAGATCCTAACTTCGAATCATGACAGAAGAATATTGTCTTGTAGAATATTCAAACGAACATTGCCAATAGTGAGTGCCTACCCTAAAGCTTGCGTTTCTTCCTGATTAAACGTAACAAGTGAATGTGTTAAGTGAATTTAATATAAGCATACAATGAAAACGATTTAGAAGGTGACTTCTTATTAAATTATTTCATCATTTCGTATAGCTTATCGTGACATTTTTCACTGATAGAACAGACTGATTATTATATGTATTTAATAATTATACCTCTTAGAATACTTCTTTTAACGAATACGTTACATTTGTCAACTACTAAATAAACAAGAAACCTATTTATATTAAAAGAATTAAGCAATGTCGTGGTCAAAAGGAACAGATATGTTAAATATTTTTATATATATTTTATATAATTTACTTTTTCTTAAGATTTTAATTCAAACTGTTTTTAGTTTTCTTTTCTTAACGCGAAGGGGACTCTTTGACTGAACGGGGCCCACAAAGCCCATTTATAGATCCGCCGTTGATTGTATATACACCTATTTGTTTGACATGAATTACTTCTCTACCTCAGTATTATTAGGCTGAACGTTTGTTTACCGACGGCTCGTTAATGGAGATCTCGAATTGCCCGATGACGGAAGCCTGCGGAATTTCTCTGGACACCACGAGTCTTTTTTCAGTTCGCAAATTCTGGCACGATCTGTACGCGTCGTGTTCACATCTATCAAACATCGATCGTCTTTGCAGCGTCTTTGTTTTTTTTCGTAACGACGTTTTCACCATTTCGACTTTGTAATATCACTTGATAACCACACGAGTAGATAATAGAAACAAAGAGACGATCGATCTATCGATCGAAGGGACTTCGCGCGCGCGCGTCGATCGAAAAAGCAGAGACGAAGAAAATCGAAAGAAGAAACTGAGAAACTTAGCCAAGTAGACAGTCCTAAACTTGTACGAAGCGTTTCGACTTTTCTTACTTTTTTTCCCGACGTGGAGAACGCGTGCGAGAAATTTTTAGGTACCTGTAATTAATATTGTTAACGACTATACATATATATTATATACATATATTATATAAAAAGAAACCATGGCGCCTTCGACGACTCGCACCATCACTCTACGAACTTACGGTAGCAGACTGTCGCGTGGAAAATGATTAACGTGGACCCGGTTAAACTTACGATAACAAGGACGCCATATTGATTTCATCGAATATTGCGAACGAGGAAGCGTCGCGGCATTAGTTTAAGACATTGACTGTCACACTATTGTTACGCGGATTAGGCTGATCCTATTGATCCTTTAATCCATTGAGCATGAATTGAACGCCGAGGCGTTCATCGACGTCTGAACAATTTGCAATCACGGGAAAATTCGTAAACCATGCGCTTCCGTTATTCGTTCATTACTGAACGCAGAACGTTTCGAAATTTTGTAGTTTCGGTGATCTTACTAGTGTGTTTTAATCATACAGGAGTCATACTTAGAGTCTCGTAACTACACTGCGGATTTTATGCATTTATGACAAATAGATTCGACACAAAACAGTAAACACATTTGAAGAATCTAAAAATCTCGTTCAAATTATTACAGAAAGAATTGTGTATTATAGCTCATGTGTGTTAGTCCGCAGTCTACTTAAACAACTCTTTTTTACCATTATTACATTTTAATACAGTAAATTTGCATTACGATTTAAGTCAAAATAATGAGGCAGTGGATATTTCAGACGAAGCCATTTTCTAGATTTTGATTAGCTAATCTCCGTTTCATTGGCGAATTCTTCTTACCACAACTTTCATTCCTTCTTCAAAAATAGTTAATAATTATTATATTTTAATATTAATACTGGCATATTTGTTGGATCAGAAAGCGTTCGGTGTTTTGATAAGCTACTGCCGCGAAGGCGCGGCGTATCAATAAACAAAGGAACCGTCGATCGTTTTCCACGATGCGAAATGTCTCGAACGCGATTGTTAGCGGAAGCTTTTTTCCTCGAAGCCAAAAAAAAAAGTAACGTACGCTTGCGTTTTACTCGGCGTCTAAACAAGGGCAACGTGCAGATCGGCGTGCAGAATTTATTGTCTACCGTCGACGTATCTGTAGAAAGACCGCGGGATCCCGTTGAATAAACTCTTAGCAGCAATAACACAGATAACCAACACGTAGCGAACGATTAACTAGCGTAAAAGACCAATAGGATGATATTCACGATTTCTAATTCATAAAGAGTAAGTCTAGCATGTTAAAAAAATATCCAATTGAACGAGTCGTTTGGGGATGCGTTCCTCGCCGGAAACAACATCCTTTACGATCAAGATGGCAACCCAGACAAGAGTAATATTGGACTGCGGATTATTATGCACCTGAAATACAAAGAAACATGTAACATTAACGACGTTTCACCTTTACCTTAAGAAACCTTGTAATCGCCGAAATTCATTTTTCCCCGTAAGATAATTTCTGAAAATGGAAAAAAAGAAATGCATAAAAATACGCAGTCACCAAGTTTGACGTATAACAGGATACGGGCTCGAGTGACAAATTGTTTCGAAGGCGTGAAGTCAAGAATTACGCACGCGTTCGCTTTTTGTGGCGTAACGAAAAGAACTGTCCCGAAACGTATGCTGTTTTCCGAGTCCGATGGTAATCTCTCACGAGACTTACGACCAAGCGTTAGCGTCCGTCTCTGTCCAGCTACGCTAAGGGGGTAAAAAGCATCTTAAAAAGCCCGTGCTGCAGCACGGATGCGTTTCTTTCGGTGCTCGAAGAAGCGACGACGTTTCATCGGTGTTCGCGTTGCAAAAGATAACTTTCAGAAAGGAATGATTTGACACAAGAAACGACGCTAACGGATTCGCGACTCGAGTATAATTACTACACATTTAACACGTAAAATACACAAGATTTCACTCTGTCTAGGTCATTCTCTAATGTCACTCTTGACAATAATTTCTGCTGGAAAATGACAGTGCTCGTACGATACTTTTAATCGACGTTATGCGTGGACCTTATCCGACACGCGCGGATTTAGTATCCGGATAATTTTTCTTGAACCAGAAGCGGATGATAATGAGATTGCGAATAACAATGTTCCGGAACGAGTAGAATAATTTCGTCAGGCACGAACGAACGGGACGAACGGTACTCCTCAAACGATTAGTTCAATGGCAGTACATTGCTCAATACCATTGATCGGGACTCGGAAATAAAAACAAGAAGATTCACTGTTGCGTTCACGGGAGCGTTCACAGCCACAGCCGCACGACTCACGGACTCAATCACGCGTAGACATATGGTACCGTTCTAGTTTCGTACAGCCGCAACAAAACGTTTGCGTGTATTCTTTGTATAAACTTGACGGGGCGAGAATGAAGCGCCATTTTCCCTTTCGGGGCGGGGAAGGGGGTAGTGTTTGTCGGAGACGGGTCTCGAAGCCGCGACCTCGCGGACATGAAATACCCGTGGCGCGAAAATATTTCGGGACGGGGAACTCTTAAGATAATCATTGCTAGCGTGTATACGGGCGCGCCGAGCCCTAGTCGACGAAACCGATAACGAGTGATGTTCAAATGAGTTGTTTTTGCGTGGCGATGGACAGGAGAGGGCGAAACATTGCGAGTCAGCATCTTCGAGCGTTTCGAGAGAAGACAAGACTTTGTTGTTCCACTGCTTCCTAACAGAACTGTATCGTTGCAGAAACGTGTACGCCGTGTCGGTTTCGCGCGCACGGGAATCTGTTTCGCGTCGCGACGATGCGAGATTCCCCGAAATATGCGCATCTCCTCGAAGAGCTCGAAACGATCGTACGCGGAATCAGTTTGTACGTGTTTCTGTTTCTCCGTTCTGTTTTTCCTTTCGTCGACGAATTCCGTAGCGAAACGATTCAGAACACGCATGCGTAGCCGAACGAATTTATTTCGAAGCCAACTTGTTAGCGAGAAAACCTACAGAGGCCAAAAAAAGAAATTCTTGTAAAGAGCGAGAATGAGAATCTATCTAAATGGATAGGCGATGCGAAAGAAAGAGAGCGAACGTAAGCGAAAAAGAGCAAGAGAGAGCGAGAGAGAGAGAGAGAGAGCCTTAGTGATAAATCTTAACGTATATAATGTAAACAACACACAACTGCCTAGAAACTCAGATTAATAATATTATAACTTACTATATTATATACAATTACAACCGACATGTCCAAACGCACAAAAGGCAAGTTTGGCAAGACGAGACACGCGATTGTACATAGAAATATATCGACGTGTAATCCACAATGTATATAATGAGAAGCAGGATACAGTGTTTCGAAATTGTAACCCGAGGGATGTTGAGGAACCGAGCTTTCTGTTCGATCATCGATCCGATTTTGCCGCTTTAGTTCGCTAGATCGGAGAACGAAAGGCTTCCGGCCGCTCGTCGAGCCGAGTACTTGATGATCAGGCTGCGGGGAGTTTACGCAGTTTCATAGACAAACTCGTAACACAACTAGGCAATTCAATCAAATTCGAAACTTAGTATTATTTTTCGGTTATTTCATTAACCCTTTGCGGACGAGAACGTCTATACGATTTTCACCCACTTTCTATAAAATAAGACTACGTGTACGTATGAGTTAAATGTGCCTGTGATTAGGAAAGTCGACTAACAAGTTCTTTCGTCGAGAAAGAATATTTTACCACACTGCGGATTTTATGCGTTTATGACGAAAATATACATTTGAAACGATGGAAGGATTAAGAGAATTTGAAAATATTGATACAACCTGTTAGAACTATTAAATAGAGAAATAAATTCCTATTTAGTTTCTGTGTCCTGCGATCGATTCAAACAATTTTTATTTTGCACGATCTAATTATTAGTAAAGTCAATCGACATAGCGCATAATAAGTAGAGAGAAAACATGTGTATTAACAAACGTTAACACTTCGTATGCTATGCCGGAGTCATTGGTGACCCGCCGCGGTGGGGATAAGCTCGCGCGACTTCTTCTTGATTCGAAATACGACGAAAGCCGGTCCCGAGCCATCGCCTTATATCGAAAGAAAACTGTAGTGAAATGTCGGCGTGGGAAATGTCAGAAATGACTCCGTCATAGGCCTGGAAGCAGGAATCCGAGGGCTTAATAACATCTCTGCTCTATGCTCACTATAAGGAATTCGCATAAACATCTGCAGTCCGGTAATAGGCAAACATTTCTTTGGATTGTCTACTTAGACCACTTTTATGATCACCGTCACAAATTCTGTAAGAAATTAAAACAAATATAAAATTTGTTTGGTAAAAACTTCTTGAACATCATTTGAGAACAATCTGATTTTCTTAGTGCCATAAGTGTAACGCGCTCGTCTGTGAAAGGTTAAATAAGAATTCTACGAGAACGTCGAGTAATTTTTCGAAGATCATTGCGAAACGCGTAACGCATCCGTAGTCTGCTGATAATTGACCTATCGAAGGGACAAGTGGATGAAGTTGTCGATTCTACGTTTATCTCGTCTTCTCTGTTCACCGTACTGCCAAATATATCCGTTATTCACCTCGACCGATTGTTTGTGGGACTGGCAAGTCAACGCCAGTGAGTGTTGATCGAGTAGGCCGGGTTTCCTTCTTCCAACTTCGTTTTTATAAGAGACAAGACTTCGACCCCTAGGATTAGAGATTGGATAGATTATTTTTAAATCCTGTCGGACCCCGTAAAGTAAGAGAATCGATTGCGTGACTAACGTTTAGATTAAGAGAACGAGCTAGATATGCCGAGCATTGTCAATTCCCCAGACTTTGATAGCCGCTGTTGCCGTCTCGACCTATCGAAACCGGGAGATTGCGTTGCCGACACTTTGTCCGTTCAGCCCTTCGATTTCTAATAATGTCGAACGCTCGAGATGAATCGTATCCCGTTCTTTTTGCGAATGTTTCGAAGCGTCTGAAGCTCGCACTCGTGAAACTAGCGACTTGAAGATGTTATCTTTAATTACTCGTGAAATATGGTTGCGACACGTTTGTAATTTCGTTGTACACAACCGAAAAGTTTGATTTTCACCCTGGTGTGCTCACTCGGTAAAATTTTTCCGTTTTAGTACGGTAAAGTCTCGCTCGTTGCACGAAATTCTGATTCGTTGCGATCGTTGCATAGCGATCCCCACCACCAGTTGTTAGAAGAACTCGTGGTGGGGATTGTAGGGGCCACGTAGAAACCGAAGATGATCGACACTGCGAATCACTATGATTCCCTGTTTCGTTGCACAACCGCAATTTTTGCACGCGTTCTCGGTCCCGTTCCGCGCGATGAGCGAGGCTCTACTGTACTCTCCGTTTATTTATGTCGTAATTTGTAGTACCAAAACGTAGTAGGTCGAATGAAATTGTAAAATGGATGGACATTAACCAGAATCTTTTCCGTAAATACTTTGGAGGAGCATGCGAGGGTTAACACTTGTTTCTGAAAATATTCCTAAATGATTAGACGTATTACAGTGATTTCTCTATATATGTCGCCAAGGTCTGGATGATAAACGTCGTGGAATTATCCCCACTAGCGCGGGGTATACCCCATAAGGGGCCGCGAAGCTCGAGAGGCCTCGGACGTTGAGGAGTGTAAATATAACACGGCTAGGGTATGTCTCCTGGACGATACATGACGCTGGCAAGACCCGTGATGTTGACAAATATCGAGAATTCACTGTATGTACTGAGTAATTCACCGTTTTCGTAATTATGTAGAATATTAATTTAATTTCTTCTCAGCCCCTCGATTAAAAAATTGGAAAAGGGTAAATTAATAAGGGATCATGTGTTTCCTTATGTTCTGTAAATTTTTTAATTATATTTGCGAAATATAGTGAATTATCCACTGATACAACCTTCGAGCTAAAGTGAAGCACACATTTCTGTTCTTGCGGTGTCATCCGAATATCCTTGTTTGCTGATCATACGATTTCGATCATTTGTTATGCCCGAGTCGCGCAAGATCATCGAGAAAGCTTTCACTTTCGGAATGCGTAACGTGTCAAGGCCGAACGTTGGCCCTATATCGTCGTCACTATAAAACAGGATGCCTCGAGTTGTTCGACGATTACCGCATGCGGAAAGATTTTTAAATAAATTTATCTTAAGTGGAGAGTAAAAAAGAAAGTTTCAAACGAAAGGCAGCTACATGAAAGAGGTTATAGAAATGCATGATGAAAGAAAGAAAAGAGAGCGAACGAAAGAGAGAGAGAGAGAGAGAGAGGGAGAGAGAGAGAGAAAGAGAGAAAGAGAGAAAGAGAGGGAGAGAGTGAGAATGTGAGAGAGGGAGAGAAAGAAAGACGAAACGGAATGTATAGGCAATTATTAAAGAGACTATGAAAATTAAGATGATATAGAAAGTTTTAATAAATTAATTACTAACGCTACAAACAGAAGACACTTGATACCTACTACCTAACGAGCATAAGTATACGTTTGAGTATACAAACGTACACAGTTGCACACGCACACGCACACACATACGCGCGCGCGCGCGCATACACAGGTACACGATTCTTTGGAAGTTTGAATTTACACATGCACACATACACTCACACAACGATCGGATGAGAAGGTGCAGAATCATGCGCGTAAATAAATTAATCTTCATTCGACTCGACATTGGTATAGTTACGAACGTAAAACAAACACATAAAACTAACAAGGAAACCTCGGTTACACGAATGTCCGTGTTTTTTTCAAACTTTGTTGCTTCGCCCAAGAGTTCGGTAATTTACGAGTTTACGGAAATTTTTACGGTTCGATTTTATTTTTGAGGCCATATTTAAAAGAACCGCCAATTTTATCTTATCCTTCGCGGTACCTGGAAAAATACGGAGAAAATGCACAGTTTAGCGCACGCAAACGGTACATGCGTGGGTGGATCAGAAAAATAAAGTTAAAAATACAAATAAAGGAATTTTATTTATATTTTTACGAACTGCACATCTAGTACATGTTTCTTGTTCTGAACAATCAAGACATATTTCACTGAAACGGGAAACGGATTTAGGGAAATAGTGAATTTCGTTATTTGACAATTATTATTAGTGTATATAGTAGGGTATATAGTAGATAAAATTATTTGCTACTCGTTTTGTACGACACAATCTTAGAAATATAAAATGTAGACATTTTTTTGAAACATACATTCTATTTTGTTTCAACTTCTTTATTATTTAAGTAAATGGCTTCGGCTTCTTTAAGTAAGTATGGCTTCGTAAATCGCAATTACTAGGAAACGCTTTTCCTTACATATCATAATAGTTTCAAGTTTGCACACTATTATTTACAACATATATCTTATTAAAAATGATAGTTATCTGATTGAATAATTATTCAGAATTAATTAAAATTTATTTAAAAAGATACTTCTACATTATGATAAACTGAATCTAATATTGACTTTATGTTTACTTTTCTCTTCATAATTTTTCAATATAGCATTTCTGTAGTCAATATTAAAGTAACACTATTTTTATATTTTTATTTATAGAACGTACTGATAAAATTTCATCATTAAATTCTGGAACACTGTTTAGGCATATGTGAACAATGGGAGCTTTTGTTAAATTCCCGGAGAATTCCATTGTGCGACAAATCGTCGAGTGGGTTTTCGATCACTAAAAAAGAAAAAGAACCGTTGTGATGGACAAAATTACTTTTCCCATCCTTTTAACACTTTTTTATAATTCTGTTTAATGTCGGCACAAGATTTAAAAAATACTATTAACATGTTCGAACAAATGAAAAAGGTACAAACTGTTCTGAGTAATTTTTATTTTTAAAAAATCTATCAACGTACTTGAACTGAAAAGTTCAGGACAATCTTACAAAAATATGATGAGTAAGTTATTCCCGAAAAAGTGTGAAAATTGTATTCTTGAGAACCTTGATGGAAACAAATTGCAGCAAATAATTAAATAATGCTCATTATACAGAATTAAAATCTGGCAGTGAAGTTTGAGAAAAAAGGAAGAAATTTGCAACTAACCGATGTTTGCTTGTACGTTACTTGCTATTACCTACGTAAAAATTCTATATTATATAGATTACATAAATAATTATATATAGAGAGAAATGAGGAATGAATGTGGATGCAAACGAGGGGGGGGGGGGGAGCAGATTGAGCGTACACAATGGAATATAGGAATAAATAAAATCGAGATTTTTTTAATGAATTGTCGGGCCCGGTTTTTCGAGAGATTTGCTCCAACGGTCCCGACGAGTTTAGAGAAAATGAAACTTCGAAAAGTGATACGTTATTTTATCGATACTTTTAGTTAAACCGAACGAGGGGAACCTTAGACCGTATATATACGTACTATTATAAGTTTAAGGGACTTCGATTTATTTGATGTTAAAAAAACTCACGGGAACGTGAATCAATCGTCGTGAACTCGTAAACCGGAGCACTGAAATCGAATAATATTCGCGGAAAATTCATGCTTGACATTAGCAAGTTTTATACGATCTGAATACCGAACTTTCAGTATTTTAATTACTTAAATTAAGAAGAAAAGTTCAAATTATTTTGAATGCATCACCATTAATAGTTTCCGGAAATAATTATAATTTTTGCGATCTCTTTAATCTTTAACGGAAAATGTTGAATACTAACGAGAATATTGGTTTATAAGAAATTAATTAGTGTGCATACATTATCGAATAAATTATATTTACGTCAGAATGCAGTAAAATTGAACACGTTCGCAGACAATTATGCCTGTATTATTGATCTGAAAATTTTCCGGAGTAAGTTCGATTTTACGTGTCGACTCGATAATGAACCGCATAACGAAGTATGTGCGAGAAACACAGGTTTCATTGATTGAATGAGGACAGAGGCGATAGCGACGACAACGACGATGATTTTATCTACGTTAATCTAGAAGACATTGCTGGAACAATGATTTGTACACCTTCTATGAAGGACCGTAGAATACATTATGTTACCTAATACTCTTAAGCACGCATTATCTAATAAACATTATTTACAAAATCAATGGGTGCGTTGGTCACAGAATGTCTTTATTCTTCTCCTACTTGCTTCGACAAATCAATCAAACAGAAATACACAAGACACATACTTTAATATTAAACAAATCTATAAAAAGAAAATATTTAAATCATGTAACATGGCTCGTTTAGAAATCTGTTCGTTTGCCACCGACTAATTAATTTATTATAATTTCACATATATGTTACTACGATGGTTGCAGGAGAGGCAATGCCAGTTATCTGATTAATGAAGATACGTTTTGAATATTTCTCGCATCATTAAAAACACAGATTTTACATCTCTTCATGTCATAATATTGTTACTACATTCCTGCATAGCTATAAATAATGTTCTTATAACTAATACAGCGTCATTATAAATATTTCAACAATAACCGTATTAATATAACGACTAAAAATACGCACAAACAACTATTTGTTCGCTTCACAGATAAAAAATAATGATCTGTTACGAACCAATGAGCCCATAACGCTTATCGATATTTTTCCGATGCACAGACTCATCCATTACTGAAATATTCTCTCGTAGAACATTCCTTTCATCGAGATTTGTAAGTAAATTCCTAACGGAACGTAGATATTGGTTCTATGAACTGTATATTTTCAAAAATAGTCGCGTCTCGATCAATTCATTGGATTAAAGTTCTAAAAAGGATTACAAGAATAATACTAAAATAAAAATAATAATAATAATAATTAGACTATGAATGTAATGCATTGATGACAAAAATGTCCACGCAAAAATAAAGGACAGTGAAAAAAATTAGTAGAATTACAAGAACTTATTAAAATCGTTCAGAGAAGAAATATATTTTCATTAAACCTCTATTTTTTCCGATTGATGGAGATAGTTTTTATGTTGCATGAAGATCCACAGTTTAATAATAACCCGTATTTGTTACATATTGTGGTTTATACAAGGTGATCGGTATTCGGTCGTACAACCGGAAGAGGAGATTCTACATAAAAAATAAAGAAATAAGACAAACAAAACAAAAGATGTTTATTATAAGATAAACAAATGAGATTTTTTCATAGAAGGCTTTGTTTTCGCGAAAATCGAGTGTAAAGACACTAAAGACGCGTGCTGCTGAATAGGAATCGTTTGGCGCGTCTGTATTTTACAAAATAATTTAAAATAGAGACACAAACAAGCTATAAAATAAAATCATTTCCAATTCAAGGGTCGTATTTCGAAACAGGCTGGTTAGTCTCGCCGACCAGCATTGACCGATTAAAAGGATTATCCCTTTCGTTGCATTCGAATCGAATGGGATGCACCCTGCTGCATCAACTATGGAGCGGAACAGAAAAACCAATTTTCCTGTTGGTGTTAATGAACCTTGCACGCACAAAGAAATCTACGGAATCAATTCCCCCAAAAGCATCTATATAATTTCGATGCAGTAATACCTCGATTATCCGAACCTCCAATCCAGTACCTCAACAAGCTTTAAATTTACATAACTCAATGTAACGCGATGTGCAACACTAATAATTATTTACTAATTGTAAAATAAAAGATCTGACGAATGACCGACGGTGATAGATTTAGTGTTAAAACAGTAGAAAGATTAAAAGAATTAGAGGATATGTAGTTTTCAAATTTAAAAGATTCTTCAAGAAAGACAGAAACTTCCGAGTGGCTCCTACACCTTGAAATTAATGCAGACAGGTTTTATTTTGCACAAATATCCACCTATTCCGAACAATGTCATAAAACGAATTAGTTCGTCATAGTGGTAGTACCTCACTGTGATAGAACAATAAATATCGAGAACCGATAAAGAGACCAAATTCTCTAAAAATCATCAAAACCGCTTCAGTTCATCGAGATCCTTGGATACGACCATGCGAGCTTGAAATTCGTTTTGCAAAGCATGTTCACTCGACGCATGGCGCGTGGCGTCGCGGCGTGAAAAGGGGCGAACAAATGGAATCGATCTCCGAAAAAAAATCCGAAAAATAGACGCAAGAAGGCTCCGGAGGATCCTGCAGATCGACACAATGGGCACTCGTGAAATCGACGATGAGCATCGTCGACAACGATGCGGGGCGTCCGTTGTTGCGGCGTCGCGACGCTGGAGGAGGACAGAGCGATTCGTATAGGAAAGCGCGCGCGATATAACACATCGATCTGCGTCCGCGCCGACGCACTTAGGCCAATCCAGCTGGAGCAGCGTTTTCCCCCGTGCCACCCTGTATAGGCCGTGACCGGGATACGATACCAACAGGTGATGCTGGAGTAGAGACACTCCCTCAAGCGGCGTCGTTGATCGTCTCCCTTGAGTCTTGATCCTAACGGTGATTTAGTATAGTTTTCAGCGGGCCTCCCTCGCTGGCGAGCTGCCAGCACACTCGTCCTCGAACGGGGATGAAACCGGGGAGGATAAGATCTCGTTAGGAAGTTACGAAGGAGCGATGAACGAAGAGGATAGCCGAGAATCGTGAACCGTTAACGATCAGCGACGCGTCTTCGATCACGCGATGATTTAGTGAACGACTCAGTGTTTATCTGTCCCCCGGTACCCTAACTGTTGATCAGACGAGGCCGCCCTGGTCTGCAGGTTTCACACCTGAGGGATCCTCGTCCCAAGGATCAACGTGCCGGTGCCCAACGTCCAGTTTGCTAGGACTACAGTGAGTTTGCGCCAGTCTTTCGGTCTTGTATCGTGATCCCTAAAGTTACGGTCTCAGGCTGGGACGATCGGCTGTTACCGGGAAGAGAAGCCAACAGCCAATGAAGAGACCCCGGTGGTCCTCTTCAGCGATGCATCTTCGACCACGCGATGATTTAGTGAACGGCTCCCAGTGTTTATCTCCTATCCAAGTACCCTAACTGTTGATCACATAAAGTTTCCCCTGGGTCCTCGTCCCAATGATCAACGTGCCGGTGCCCAACATCCGGTTTGCCAGGACTTCGCACCAGTGAGTTCGCACCGATCGTTCGGCCTTGTTTCGTGATATCGAAAGTTACGTCCAGGCGGGGACGATCGGCTGTCACCGGGAAGAGAAGCCAAGAGCCAATGAAGAGAGACAGCGGTCCCCTTCAGCAACGAGACGAAACGAACAGTGAGAAAAAACAGACGACAGGTAGACCGTAAACTTTGCCAAATAGAGTTCGCGCAAATAAATCTAGCCGGATTATTTGGATGCCGGTTAGCGCGCTTTTGAAAGTCATCGACGCTGAACAGAAGCGTGTTCGAGTGGTAAACAAAGAAACAACGAGATTTACGGGGACGATGAAAGCAGTGATGTTTTTATTGCGCGTACAAATCGAAACAATCGAGAAGTACGAGCCGGATGTGCGCGGAAATCGTCGAGATTCCAAATGAGACTAAACAAGCACAATCGAAAAGTGCGTATACGAAATTATTGCTGAACCTTTTTACCTGTACCCCGAAGCTTCCATTGAAATTGCTAATAAAGGTCTTACGACTGAAGGATTCTGTGTTGGGGGCTATTGAGGTGAGAACCGTTGTTGCGCAGTCTTCGCGGAGAAATAAAAGAGTGCTCGCACAATAAGTTCTGTCTGTCTGGAGAGAAAGAGAGAGAGAGAAGAGAGTTCTCATGTCGGAAGTGTCGGCGAAGAAAAAAATGGTGCCGCGATCGATGCAAATGAATCGCGTCTGAAAATACGAAATGAGCTGGCTGAATCAGAGCAATCGACGACCCGTCGTAAACGGTTTCCGCAGTTGAGCTGTAACGGCGGTGGAATTCCCCGTTCAATTTTGTCCGCAGCAAACCGTTCTGCACGAGCACAGCGGCAACTCAATTAAGAAATACTACCGAGCCCCGTGAAAAATGGACGGACGTGATTCCCATTTTTCGCTCGTAAAAATTCAATCGCTGTACAATTTCTGCGAAAGAGAGCAGAAGCGAAACTGTTCCAGCAGCATGATGAATGGGAAAGATTCAGCAGAGATCTCAGCGGTTTCGAAGGGATCGCATCTTCCACTTTTCTAGAGGAAATTTATTTGCTTGATCGTATTGGAAACTATTCGATAACGAGTAGAAGAGGGCACGTGTCTTCTATCTTTCTAGAGAAATAAATATGGTAGAATCGTGGAGCACGACAATCTCTTTTGTAACAATGATATCACAATTATTCCCTGTTGATTGATCGTGTTAGCGATCACGTGTGCGAGGCCTTGCAGCCCAAAGGGCGAAAAAGATTGGCCACCCCTCGAGAGCTCATCCGATCGCCCTAATTACGTGGTTACACGTTGCAACGGGAGCGAATCAATATTCCCGAAAGATCGCACGTGGAGGATGCGTGTCCGCCGGCAACACCAACGAAACAACAGCATCCGAAACGCCGAGCGTCGCGGCGCAACAACGTCTTCGAGGATCGGGTGCCCACGGAAACTAATTGGCGTCTGCACCACGTCGACGCGGCAAGTTAATTCCGTAATTAGAGGGAAGCCTGAAGCGAGATCGTTGAAACGACAAACGCGATTCAAGTGGCGCGGGTCTGAGTGCGTTTCGCGGCCGTCTCAACGACGGGGATCCTCGCGTCGCGGGATGATTTGCGACGCGCCATGTGCTGCTGCTCCAACTCCAACAAAAATAAACCCGCTCCGTCGCTCGAGGCGCGCCAATTTTCAACCGAGCTCAAACAATTCCCTATGATTGACCGCTCCTAGGGTTTCCCAGCAGCCGTTCGTTTCCGCGAGCACGCGGAAGTCGAGGAATCGCGCCGAGTGCTTTACGATCTTTACTGTCTCAAACATTCGGAAACAAGCTTCACCGAGGGACAGAGGAGTGGAGAACGGTGTGATTATGACTCTGTAGAAGTGGGACGGTGAGTAATGTGTTTCCTTGTTTAGCTATCACTTGTATCACGGTTCAACTTGCAAATTGCACGTGGAACGTCGAAAAATCTCAATGAAGAATTCGAGACAAAATTCAAATATTTGCATGTGGATGCACCTCGTATACGTCGTAAGAATCGATAGAAAAATTCTGAAATTGAAGGGGAAGTTAAATATTAGTTGAAGTTGAAGCAGCATCTAATTCAGCTTCAGCAAACCCTACGTAATTGAAAGAAGCGTACGGTCAAAGCGATGCAATTTTTATTTGGTAAAAAAGATCTACCGTTCTGTGAAAAAGTTATGTACAATCGTCGAGGATCCAGAAATGCAAATGGCAACATATCTCTTCGTTCGCTCGAGTCGGCAAAAATGCTTGCAGCGTTCGAAAAGTGATGCAGTTTTTGGAGATTAAACCCTGTCCCTCTGCTGTAGACCGTGTGAACGGGAAATGTTCGTGCAGAACGCGAGATAAGAAATTTAAAGGGAGATAACGCGAGCGCGGTTCGCACAGCAAACATAACGGTGACTTCTGGGATCTTATGGACCGCGCGTCTGGGCATTGTACTTTTTACATAATTTATCATCCGGCTGCAGCCGAAATAATGAAAGCGTTCTCCGTTCCCTTTGCTCCGACGTGGAATCGTGCTTCACTTTTTAATAACTTCAGCACCGGGGCTTTAACGTCTCCGGACAGATTATGAACGGTAAAAATGTGTTTCTAAAGCTGTGTTTTGTTATGCACTGATAAACCAAAATGTTTTGAAAGGAATTATATAGACTGCGGATTTGATGTGTTTGTAACAAAAACACAGTAGATGAAATCTAAAATATTAGAGACATTAAAAAGATTTAAAAACATCAGTATATTATTTTCATCTTATTAGAATTATTAGAATTTGGATTTCGGTTACTTGAGACTTATCAGGATGTCTTTTGGCCTGGTTATGCGAGCGGTCCCGATTAGGCGGAGAGAACTAGGGCTCTTCGATTAGGTTCTGTTCTTAGTCCTTCGCCCGAAATGAACGTCAGTCCCGATTAAACTTTAATTGAAATAAGATGAATCCGCTATATCCATCGGAACGTCTTATTCTATGCATGAAGCAAATTTTACCATAGGTGGCAGAGTTAATTTCCATGAGATTGAACGATCTTCGAAAATCAATTTTTATCACAGAAAGAAAAATATAATTTGAACGTACGCGGAAGAATATGTAGACAGAATAAACATTGGAGGGAAACGAGATACGTGCATCTTCGTTTACGATCCCACAAAAGCAGAAAATAGGTTTCTCCTTCCTTGGTTCTTTTTCATTTCAAAGACGCCTGAAGTAAAACCTAAATCCTATTCTTTTCGGATTCAATACATGGATAACGATGATCTACGCAGCTGGAAAGACACATCGAACGCATGCAGAGCTTAATTCCGAGGGTTCGAGAGTACATATTCTCGTGCATTACATCCGGGATCCTGCGTCCTTACACAGAGTATAATAGCGAGCAAGGGGATTTAAAAGTCCGGCTTTAATCGCTTTAATTGTCGTGAATCTTTTCATGAATCGCAATCCCCGCTTTATTTCCGGCGATGCTATTGTCTGTGGCACAATGAAGTTGAAACGAAGACTTTCCGCAATGAGAAGTATATTCAGCTACCGCATGCTAAAATTGGACAAGGTCTCTATCATAGAACGCAATTTTTAGCACAAACAAAGTTCGGAATATCCGATGGTGCAAACCAAATGATCCCTATCGAGGCTCTATAAAAGATTATTAAATTAGCTGCTTCAATTTAGACAAGAAATTTTTGGAGTTACTTGTCCGGTCTGTCGCAAAACGTTCTGCTTACTATACAAAAATTGAACGACTAGAAACAATCGACTTCATTCTCTTCGAAAAACATTCTGCCTAATTTTTAAAATTCAAACGAGAGAATTGACAGGTTATTAACTTCTTCCAAAAGTTTATCCAAATCGCAATCAGCTAACTGAAGTCGGACGTCTTATAATCGCCCGCTTTGTTGTCTGAAGAAACCGTCAAGTTCATAACGTGAAAACGCGCAACAAGAACTTTTCGGCTAGCACGAAGGAAACATTAATCTCTGTACAGGACAATAGAATTGTTATCTAGGGTATAGAGCTTATAACTCTCGGCGTTCACGCGCCGTACAACTTTTTAATCACGCAATGAAGTAATCTCGATGTGCGTGACCGCCGTTATCCATCCTCATTTGTTATAATAATTGCATTATATATAATCGTAATACTTTTCTTTTTAAGCTTCTCGAGTTTTCAGGGGACGTTGTTGACGAGAACTTTTATTTTGCTACTTTTTCGATTCTTCACGGTGAAAACACCCTTCAAAGATATTTACGTTCTTTCCCGTGTTTTGTGTATATAAAAATCGATAATTACATGTTGTTCGTGTTTCAAAGATTTGTTTTTGTAATACTCAACGATTCAGGTAGGGATGACGGTAGGGGTTCTTCTTCCACCAACCTGTAGCGTACCTTCGTCGCGTTCGATGGTGTCTCGCGCTATGTCACCAGATGAGGGGAGGGAGCACGAATTGAAGGAAAAAAATTTGGTGCTCTTTCTCTCTCTCTCTCTCTCTCTCTCTCTCTCTCCCTCTCCCTCTCCCTCAGTACCGGGATATGCACGACAGAGTCACATGACCGGGCCGCGGCGGAAGCGTGGAGAATAGCACGCTAGAAGGAGTGGGGGAACAAGTCTTGATCTGGCAACACTGGTCTCGCGCCTTCTTTGCCCCATGGTAACGACTATTAGTAGAAGGGGACAGTGGGTGCTATGGTGGGAACGGTCTTGTCTCAATTGCGACAAAAATGCCCATCCCTGGAGTAATTGTGTATCTGCATATATTGTTTTCTATATTGATTAATAAGCGAAAGGTTTCTCCTCCTCATAAAATTCTTTTTCTTCAGCCTCTGCAGATGAGAGTTTTTTAAAAAATAGAAAATATGTTTCGAGAACTAGACTGTCCGTCAAAGTCTTTTATTATTTAAATAATCCATTGAGTCATTCAAACAGTAATTTCATTATTTCAATGGGTAAATGAAGCAAATGAATAATGTGCCAGAGATAATAACAATTCTGAGCTTAAGATTGTAATTATTAAGCTGCAGGTCTTCATTGCAAAATTGTCTGCATCGATTGCAGGAAGTGGAGGTTACATAAAAAGTTATTTCCATTTTAATATGAATTTTAATATAACAATATTTACAAATTTCGTGTTTCATCTACTCAGCTTTGTCGTAATTGCATAAAATCCGACTTAGGACAGGCGAGGAGTTATACTAAAGAGCAAAATCGATTTTAGTGAATTGGCTGAATGCTTGTTCCTCTCTTTCCCTCTCTCTCTCTCTCTTCCTCCCTCTCTTGCCATTCATAAGATTAAAGATAGTATGTGTAGTCAGAATGACTGTACGGTGTAAGAAAATCGATATGGCAAGATTGTAAATAGACTCATTCAGTGCAAGTTGGCGTATGGAAACACTATGAAATCGCTTTTCTTTAGTCATAGGGATCATGCGAATGAATCTTTCATGTGAAAGATTCCAACGAGAATTATTAAACTAGATTGAAATAGGAATAAATAAACGAAGGAAAATTGCCAACAAAAATCGCAGCAGTTTTATTATTTTTCCAAAAAATATTTTAGAAAGATAAAATTCTTCAGAAAGAAAATAATTAGACAGCAGATTTTTATGCAAAATGAAAATATCCTGCAAGATATACGACCTGTTGTGCATAGGCATTTGTTTTTTCACTTAATTTTCAAGATAGCACAAGAGCATTTTAAAGCTCTTTGCAGTGTAATAAAATAAATAAAATACTTTAAATAAAATTACTTTGCATAAAGATCCGCAGTCCAGCAACAACGAATTAATTCAGCGTACATGATTTACGCGACCCCTAAGCATTTGACAGGTTTCCCCTACTTTGGAAGCGGCGTTGAAACTGTTATCGAGTGATGGATCCGCGAAATCTTCGGTAGGCCGGTGGTTGGGAATATAGAGAAGTTTTGCAGTTGTAAAGAGAGATTGCGAAGGGAGCCGTAAAGAAGGATTTGGATCAATGCGAAACGCGAACTTTCCACGCTCAAAGATACGAAACAGAAGCGAACAATACTTCTCTCTCAGGGCAGCCTCTCTCTCTCTCTCTCTCTCCCCCCCCCCCCTCTGTCAGATAATGTTACACAGACACATTGTGCAGGCCTGGCTGTGCTTACCCGCCCTTATGTAAAAGAGAATGAATGGACGATGGTGGTGAAAGCTGTAGCAGGTACTATACACATGCACGTATCGTGAAGTTGAATTAAAGCGTCGGGCGGCTAGGACTGTCGGTCTCGAGTTAAATGAAATGAGAATGAGGCAATGAGCAATTTATTATGCTGCGCTATTTTGCGCAAAATACCGTGAACAAAAACTTGCGGTTTTTTGCATGCGATACTTTTTTCTAGGATGAAATGTATAGACTTGGGAAAATGTAGCTGGCAAATACTATCCCTGAGAGAAAATATTCGATCAATATTGCGAATATTATTGTTATTTGGGCGTATATGAAATGTAAATAATAGTACAGTAGGTATACACAGAGTGTTAAAAAAATGTTGGATTTTCTTGAAAGGGGTGATTACTGAGGTCATTTGAAGTAAATTTGTTCTTTGCGAAAATATTCTCCGCGGCTTTATTCCGGAGTTATTCACGAAAAACGCGGACCAATCAGAGCGCGGTTATAGCGGGAGGATTCCGGTTCGAACCTATCGCCAAGCCGGAATCCTTTCGCTGTACTTATCCTTGCATAGACAACTCCTCTCCTTACCGGATTCCCCCACCAAACTCCTGTGAAGTGTAGGTATACACGCACACGTTCGCAGTCACTGCGGTCACGCGAGACAAATCATGACATAATTAATAGTGGGGGAATCGGTACACTGGTGGTGGGAGTCGTGAAGCGACAGCGGGGAAGAAGTTGCCCGGGCCAGGTTGTTCCGTCGTAAAAACCCTCTGCGAAAGGACATCTGCACGACTGCGAAGGTCAACTAGACTAGCCACCCGCGGCATAATGACCATGACCGCCATAAAGAACCCACCATAGTTTAAAGTTTAGAGTAGTCAAAAATCCGAATAAAACTCAGCTGACGAGCACATGCAGAACTGCGAACCGTTAGCGTACCGAAATGTACCAAATGTACCTCTACTCCTACTCTTCCTAATTTGCCACCACTTCCAACACCTTCCAAAACACACCCTTCCACCAATCATAGACCTAGCCGAGATCCGATTTTCCCAATTCCGGGATCGACGCGACACCACATTTTTTGGTCCTTCGAGCCGGATCGCGATTTTTATCGCGAGTTACGATATCTCTACAATGCGCTTTTAACCCCTAAAATATTAATTAAATAAATTTTTAAGCAACCAGTCTAATCTTAGATTGATCAGTGAATTGCATCTCAATAATCGAGTAATACAGTTTAATTCCAATATTTTGCTGCTCTTATGTTCATTAAAAATGACCCTGCGTGTTGGGGTATAATTACGAAAATTGGATTGGCGAGAAATCAATGATGATGTTATCGATACACGAGTACATACATCAACTTAATGTGATATTATTGTTTTCTCTAACGAATTATACATCTCAGATTAATCAAATACTGTTATTACTTTCTAATCTAATAAATGGTACCATTAAACAGATCGTTTCAACACAGACATTGAATTTCGATAAATAGATTGATGCTTATAATGGTATAGTTATAACGTTAATTAATACAGTCGAAATAGTCAGAATATTAAACATAGTTAATACAATTGGGAATAATTAGTCAAAATTGACGGATGCGATGTGTCTAAAAGAATATAACTATGCCCTTTACGATTTGCTATCCACTTTTGGTGTATTTAAAGCTAGCATGACCTACCTGCGTGGAACGTCATGTACATAACCGTATCATATAAATATTTCTACAACAAAAGACCTCAATTCTATCTTGCCCTCGCATGTCGGTCTCGCATTATTCAAGCCGAACCCAGACTTCTTCCTCAAAATATAAAATGCTAAAAATGACTGCTAAAAAACTTATTATTTAAATGTCTGTTGCCTTTGTTTGAACATTGTTGTTCTAATTAATAATAAGAGTCACAATCCATAAGAATTTTAGTGAAGTTTACCATATAATGAATATACAAAGTTTAGCAAACTAAAGAATATACTCCAAATGTTTTAAGATTGAATATTAAGAATATTAATAACTGCAATAAATGATAATTGCAATTAATATTGACTACGGATTTAATGAATTTATGTCAAAAATGGGACAGTAAAATTTAAAATAGCGAAAAAGTTAAATGAATTTAAAAATATCATTGTACCATTTCCAGCTTATTAAAACAATTAAATTAATTAGTACTATTAAATGTTCATCTTGATTTTTTACCTATGCCCAATCAACTTTTCTCCTTGCACGTGCTCTCTCTCTCTCTCTCTCTCTCTCTCTCTCTCTCTCTCACTGTTTCTTCGCTGAAACACCGGTCCCTGTAAATAACGCAGAATTTATTTAACTTCAGCGCAAAATGCCCCAAGGAAGCATCCAATACCAAGGGACGCAGAGAAGAGCCTGCGGCCCAGGAGCGCACTGGAATGTCCAGGTAAATTTAAAAAGTTTTGCCGGACTGGAAACTTCAAAATTAATATTTTATTAACGCTGTTGTATTGTTCAGTCGGTTAACGCGATTACTCAGTACACGTAGCTAAAACAAAACGTAGCTGTTATATTTTTGAAAGTCTCTGTTCAATACCTTTGAATACTCGTAGAAAATTCAATTGTCCAAGATTTATCTTACTTTGCTTTCATTTGTACGTAGTCATAAATATTTTAACATAAAAAAGGTTTGACGGCATGAATATTTTTACTCATATGAGATATTGAGCCAAATGTATTACTTGATAAACTAGCATTTTATACTGGATTTAAAACTTGACATAATGAACAAGTTATACATAGTATTTTTAAGTTAACCAATAAACTAAAAGTCTATGCGAGTACTGTTCCTGGTAAAATATATTCAATCAACCAAATCAAGGGTCTATCATTATGATTGTTTAAATATGTGACGTCGAAAATTATAATTATTGATAAAAATTAAAGTGTTTGTTTTCTCATAATGCGCAAAACGATAGAATTGGGCACCGATTTAATAAAGGGTTCCATGATTTTTTAATTATTGTAATGCTTTTTTCGTGATACTTAAATTGTTTATATAATTTTCAAAAAATGGTGAATGCATTATTTTATATTTCTTGAAAGAACTAATACTTATAATATTCTTAATAATCTTTTTAATTTACTGTTAATATACATACAATACTATTTTTTATTTTCAATACAGATTTATATAATTCTTTCAACGATTCTGATCGAGTATTTTTTACCTGGGGTAGTATTATTTGTCGTTAATTGCGTCGAAGCAGTGTTTAAAAAATGTGAGCCATTTGTTTGTTCAAATCAATGGATGACTGCACAATCTATGAACTGTTGACGAAAACAATTGAATTAATTAGGTGGTGAGAGACAAGGTGACAACACGGTGTTTGTGGTACGCCTGCGAAGCTCTTGGAATTGGCCTGCTATTAATGCTTTTAGGAGCTTGCATGGCGACTATAGGTGAGTAGTCTTTTTAGTTTTCCTTATCGCCAAGCTTTCCCATATGGCAGGACAACGTTAATATATAAGTATGTATAATACCGTAAATCGTGTGCAGTACTAAATCATCTTATAATTTTTGTAGTTGTTGTAAGGGTCAAATTTTATTTATTGAAAATACATGTACAAACAGTTAGTAAGCATTTCTAAAGTACAGTAAAGTCTCGATTTAAGCCGAATGGAGCAACATGATCTTAGTCAGGTCGCCTATCCCCTCCACTGGGAGACATACCCAGCGAGGGGCCAAGAAGCTCGAGCTGCCTCGGTCGCCGAACAGTATAAAGTTTAAACATGCCGCGTAGTCCGATACCAGATCGGGTACATCGGTGTGAACTACTACATAATCCAATTACAAAACTTCTTTATTTTTTATTATTTTTTTATGGGACTTTCATCAACTTATTTCTGGCATTTTTCTGATTAAAATGACACTAAACACGATATAATTTGAACTGTATTTAGTGGTTTAATTTAATTCACGGTATGCAGTACGCCTTCGGTCGCCAGTCCCGTGTTTACAAGCACTGTCCTTTTCTACGTTCGGCGCGGTCGCAAAAATCTATGTCACAGCACGGACCCGAGGATTGGGCTTACAATTAGATCAAGACTTTCCTGTAGGATTTTTCTTGCGACATTTTTTGTGTTTGCGAAAAATTTTTATTAGTAACAAACTATTCTTTAATCTTTATTAGTAACAAACGAGATAGAGACAAATTAATTAGTAATAAATGTTGAGTTTGGGAAATACTTTTTTTCTATTAACACCACTATTTCACAACAAATTGACGATGTCAATCGTTCTAAGTTAGTTTTAGTTCAATATTTAATTCACAGTTGGCAGCAGTAGCAAATAGTAATATAGAATAAAACGTAGAGCAAGTATTCGTAATTTTGAGAATTTACCATTTTGAAAACTAGTAAGTTTTTCAAATCTATTAAAATTTGTTTATGTTCTTTACAATTTTAATAGTACCTTGGAAATATTTATTATTATTATGAGCACTTGTTTTCCCAGTATTGTATTATTACATAAATATACAGTATTAATCTCTCATCTCATATTAATATCTCAAGTGTTTACATAAAATGAAAGTAATACTTATGTCATCTATTTCCAACGTTCTTTACAAAATCTTGTTTTCTACAATTACTGGATTTCTTTATAGCGAAGTACCCTATGCTGCACTAAACACATTCGTGATTCAGAATATTATGCAAATGGCAGAAAAGTGATTTTATCCGGTAACTGGCTGGAACGACTACAACTAGATCTACTTTCGCAACCAGATCTCTCCCCACTCTTCTTTTCATTCGTAATGAATGCTGCTTTTATTTATTCAGTCATGAACATTTGTTACATTTAAAATAATGTTAAAACACATTAAAATTACATTTTTGAAATCACACTATCGAAACAATTAATAGAATTTGTTAATGATGCATGTCATATAGGATACTTCGCAGACCAGCTTTCCGTGGCACAAGAAGTTAGAGGTAATCTAACAATAAGAGTGAAGAATGAGTCTCGTGGATTTCATCTGAACAACCTTAGTTACGCTGGACCAATCGTTATGGGTGTAGGAGGTAACGTTCACTATCACTGTTGCATGTATAGTGTTTCTACTTTTTCCTTTAAGTTACATTTTCAATTCTTAAGCCACATTCAAAACCCTACCTTCTATTGTGTATGACTATTTAATGTATCATAGATCAAAACACGCAAAAACTAAAAATTGTTTATAATAAACAAATGTGTGTAAAATATTATCGCGACAAACACTAATCTAACACAAAAGATATGTTCCTAAGTCACAATTCAATGCTATTTTCTACAAGCAAAGTTTTAATTCAAATCTGCAATTAAATCTACGTACAAAAGTTAATTGAATTTATACATTTATTTATTACTACTGCATTAATTTATTACTACTGCATGTTATGTAGTTGGAATTACAATAAACAGAGCAAGCGAAATCAAATAGACATAGCCAATCAGTTGAGAATAGAACGTTAATTTTATGATACTTTTGTGGCATGAAAAAAATATTTTTCGATTAATTATCATTAAAATCGGAAGCATACGTGTATTTCGTTTATATTTATTATATGAAAAAAAAAACAAAAAAAAGTTGCCCCCAGAGAGATTCGAACTCTCGACCCCTGGTTTACAAGACCAGTGCTCTAACCCCTGAGCTATGGAGGCTCACAGTACTCCTCTGCTTGAAACCGAAATTTGAGTAGATTGAAAAACTTATGAATATTAAAATGTTTTTGAAATGGTAAATTGATTTTTTTTTTTTAAATTGGTAAATGAATTCAACTATAATATACTACAAAATTATTTTTATAGGTCAAAGTCATCTAATACCAGTTTTCAGAAGATTTATATCTGAGAAATTCACTGAGATACTTACACATTAGATTAGTAGATTTTTAATAAATGATCATACAATTTACAGGTTTCAGTCGTTAAATAGATTATACCATAATTATTGTATCATTGAGAATATATACAATAAATATACATAAAGATATATGGTACTTATTCAAAGGAATTCTAATAAACAGTGTTTAAATTTAAAATTGTACCATTTTCAGTAGAGCAAACATTTGTTTACACTTTCTCTCGTATTTTATAATATTATGTAATGGTTAATCGACAGATAAAATAAATATGTAAATAAATTTAACTCTTAAAAATTCTCTTTAAGGTGTTATCATGTGTTGCCTTGTAAAAATGACAAAATTTAATGAATTCAGATTTTGCACACTTTTTACTATAACACGTGCTTGAATAAAAATATTTAATCAATAATTTTTCATCGAAAGATCTTTATAACTTCAATAATCACAAAATGAAATATTTGAAACTGGTCATTCGACTGCTGCTGATAAATTTAGTGTTAAACGTATCGCGTTTGTCTTTGCGCACGACATGTCTTCAAAATAGATTGTTTACGCGACGCTTCGAGACGTAAAGTTAAAAAATAAAAAGGATCGTAACGTCACGTAATGTTCTGGAATATTTTCATTACACATATAAATACACACGCGCCCGTCTTAATGTTTAAACTTGAATCAAGAACACAATTAAATCTTACCTGATTAATAAAAAACTTAATTTATTCATTCCACACCTAAAAAATAATTCATACACAATCGTTCGAGAATAGTTCTTGGCAAACCATAATCTTGAAGTAACGCGATACAAATTTACAGGATTTATCGTAGTAGCAGCTTGCGTAATGACCTTCGAGGCTCGTGATAACGCTGCCAAAGTGGTGCCGGCACGATTTCGCTTTAATCAAACGTCAACAATAAAGACTATAAAAAATCAGCGTAACCGGAGATCTATATCTAGTCAGACGACCAAATGGGACCACCAGCTCGGTTTGTTTAGGGTGAACAGGAGTCCGAGTCCAAGCATCCACGAAGTTTTGAGGAAACAGTTGACTGCGGAATTTATGCAATTCTCGAAGGAACTGGACGACAAACAGACTGGGCATTGTATTAAAAAGAGTCCCAGCGCGCCCACTTTGATAGACAAGAAATCGCCCCGCAAAAGAACCCCAAAATACGCTGGATGCGCATTGTTAAATCCGGAATTGTTGCAAAGACATGCCCTCTCCGTTGACAATCCAAGCTACAGCACACATCAGGTATACGAAATATGTATAGATACTCAATGAGTTTTCCAATCAATTTTTATGCATTTGTAACAAAAATGAGTAGGCGTAATTTAAGGCGGTAACAACATTAGAAGAGTTTAAAAATACTATCACATTATTTTCAACCTATTAAACATGTTAAAAATAAAAATAAATTTTTATTTCACTCTAGCTTGTTGCAATTCAGGTAGAAAATTTTTATTTTGTTATACAATCAATACTTCGGCATTGCTTCGTTTCACATTATTTTAATAAAACTACCAATGGCACGTTCCTTGCAATAAATAAATTACGAAAAATTAGAATTTTGAACAATTTGCAAACGCAAAAATTATTAACAGGTTCATCATAAAAGAGTGTTACATTTCTATAGATTTTTCGTTTCGTCGTGGATTGCCATAAATGCATAAAATTCGAAATCTGACGGGAATCAAACGGAATAATCATTTCTTGCGACTGAATGATTGCATCTTATAATTCATACAATTTAAACAGACGAGCAGAGAAAGCTTGGAGCAACAGAAGTTGGGCGGCAGTCAAATTTCAATGGCGATGGATTTGCACATTCCCAATAAAGGTCCAGTTACACTGAAAGTGAAGGACAGGTCGGACACTGCTAGACGACACCAACTACTTCGTCAAACGAAGGTCGAAGAGGTGGATGAATCGGTTTGGTCGCAGAACACTCGCGGTTACTCGCATAATCTATCAGGTCAGTCCTCAGAAACGAAAAACTCTTGAATATAATTGAATATAATTGGATTTTCGCGGTTAACCGATGCAGTAAACGGAAAACGTAAAACTGTACGAACTTTTGTTAGATATAATTTCTCTCTTTCTTTCCACGAACAAATGTATTGAACATCCGAAGTGTTTTATGCTAGGAAAAAGAAATTCGGTAGATATAAGACTGGTCGAGGAGCTAGCCGCAACGAAAGATCTCATGAAAGTATCTCCCAGAGATTTCCGCAAGATTTCCTCGCCGAGCTTCCATAAAATGTCTTTCGATAAAGTTGGAAGTGAACGTAGGATCGAAAGATCAATGGGTCAACGGAAAGCGAGTCTGGAATTTAGAAGGAGTCCTGACTTCCGAAGGGGAGATTACAGGTACGGTGCACCTCAGATATATTATCAAACATTAATCACTATTCACACAGTTTATTCGCGAATGCGCTTCATAATCCAATTATAACGCGGAAACGAAAATTTGTTACGTGAGAATGTGTAAAAAATTATTTAACGGTGCAATTTCGAGAGTTCAAATGGTATGCAAACACCTTTGTCCACCACCGCGCAAAAGATCAATGAACATTTCTGCATTTATTGCAGAAAGTTGTCAGTGGACAGATTCAGCGTCGATTGCGTGAAATATCTGTCGGACGAGGTGGGAATCAGATCAAGGGCGAGCAGCGCCAGCGGTGAAAATCTAAAGAGACAACGTCAACCGAAGCTCTATCAGTCCAGATCAGACGACAATAGAAGACAATCCTTCGATAAACACCACAAAGAGTCGAGCAGACACTCGCTGAACACGCAGGCGGTGATCGAGAGCGGCGGGATCGATACCGAATTCAAGTATTTCACGACAGCGTCGGTTGACACCGAAGGAAGTCGAGCTGACATCTCGGATGACGGTCACGGAATCGATATAGACGAGCCGATCGCCGCTGCCATTTCTTCCGAAGGACTGACCGAGGTCGATGCCTTGCTCGAGGAACCGGAATTGGAGAACCTCCCGGAAAATTGTGTGGAAAGCCCGACAGACGGTAATGAAAAATACTACTCGTTGAGAACGGAGAATTTGGTGGTGGAACTGCATAGGTCGAACGATCAGAAAACCGATCGATTAGTTAGTGGAAATTTCAACGATCGATCGCCGCACGAAGAAACGTTGTACATAGCGGACGACGAAGTGTGATGACTCTGTAAGACTATATCTTAATATCCGAAAACGGTTGCCTAACTTTCTCAAATAGCTTAAAGAAATAGCTCTGTCAGGTGTCTTTACAATACTAAATGTTCGTCAAGTTTTCGCTAATGTCGGATTCTAACGTACAAAATGGCTGTCTTCTTCGGTTACTGTAAATTCGCTTCTCTGTTCCAAGAACAGCGCTTGCCATTGAAGTACAATATATTTAACAACATACTTAAAAACTTTCTTTTACAAAATTTTTCTTTCTATTCTATAAAACTAGCTTTAGTAAAACAAGAATTTATTTAAGGAATTCCGAGATAGTTTAAAGAAAATTAAAACAGTACAACGGGTGTAGCCGGATAAGGAGGTCAAAAGTGCCCCCAAACCAAATTGAAATTACAATAGGCCATTCGATAGTTTATCCAAAGAAAATATTTTGTGCCAATTTTCAACTCGATATGTCGACAGGTAGTAACGGGGTGACAAAGAAAATCAGGGTTTTCCGTAATTTCTCTTATCCTCTTCAATTGAAAATTCTGAAATAAATCAGGCATATTTTAGCTATTAGAATGCACATCTACGAATTTTTCAGAATTTTTAGCTTCGAAACCGAATTTTATAAAGTAAACACAATTTTGAAATTCCGACTTCTTGCAGAAGTTATGAGATACTACAATATTTTTTCAGTGCTAGCATCTCGTTACGGTTGTTATAATAAATATAATTTTTTCAGATTTTTCAAAGTGGGGGCACACAGTTAAAAAGATCAGAACGCTATTTTTTTTTAAATGATTCTGGATTTCATAAACACAACCATTGTACAGAGTAGATGAATAATACTTTATAAATTAGCTCGTGTGTAGTAGCGTTTAGAAGAATGGAACCTTTAGAGGCAATAAAGAACGTCTGTTCTGGTTTCAAAACATTTAGAACACAATTTTTTAACGAGATATGAGAAATATTGTAATTCAATAGCGAACGTATGTCCACTCCAATATGGCATTTATCAATTAATATATTCAAAAATAAAAGCATATTTATTTTAATCGAAGAAAACAGACGTTACATACATATGTTACAGCTGGATGATCTCTCGTTTAAAAGTGTAATTGAACTTTTACATATCTGCGCGTTTAAAAGAGTTTCGAAACACTGTTAAATAACTAGCATTATATAACATTAATGCAGATCCTTGTTGTGGAGAGACACATTTGTTAGAGCATCAACTATTTCGACTGTTCAACAAGTAATGTGAGTTTGATAAATTAGCTACTGTATAAGACATCCCAAAAATTGCGTTTAGTAAATAAAACTAATTCTACGTAGCGTTTCGTCACGGTTATTGTCTTCTTTTTTTTTTTACAAAAAAAAAAGATTTTTAAGTTCAGAAACATTGTTGAATCAAGAATAGCTTTAATAATGCCGTATAAATGATTACTCATTTTCTGTCCGCATGGTTGTGTATATTATTAATCTGATAATCAGGAAATTATTTGTTTTCAAAGTCATTGAAAATTACGTAACACAACCTATACCCCTGTCAAGGTGAATACCATAATATTAATTTGTTAAACATTTAGCCAATAAATGAAAAAACAAAGGATCATCAATTACTATAATCAAATAGCACCGACGAAGGATCTGGTTTCCCCGGGGAACAGGTTGAATAGTGAAATTCTTCTCGTTGCGTTATAAATAGCATTGACGCTAACAATCTCGAACGATCTTAAAGCATAGCGTAAGAGCAAATTAATCTTTCGTTCAAGGACAATCGCCTACATTAATACGTAATACTATTATTTCCATGATTCTAACCAAAATTATTGTTTACCAAACCAATGACAAATAATGAATACATACATCTTTGTACGTAATAAGAACTAAACATTTGAAATGGACGCTACGGAAGTTGCGATCAAATTCTGAAACATATTTCTGCGATAAACAATCGTAAAAACTCAGTGTAGCTATACAAAATCTATCAAATGAATGTTACAACCTGTTCAGTGAAAACAAGTAGAATTTTGTATACAACTAGCAAAATAGAGACCGATAGCATAATTAATTTCTGTTTTTGTACATTGATGATTACCGCAAACGCGTATGCAAAACCAAATTTTTATGAGCTGGTTTATAGCTGGTGGAAGGAAAAAAATCGTTTGCTCAGATAAGGTTCTAATCGAGACGCTAATAAAATATATTCCTCACCAAACTTTCTTATAAACACTTCGCTATACTTGGTCTGAGGAAATTATGTATTATAACTGCACGAAATCTGCAGTCTAATTGTTACTAACAACTTTACACGTGTATAATATACATATATATACCTTGAAGTATAAAAAATATAGAGAATATATCTCTTTGTAATGACATTAAAGAATATTCTATAAATTGTTTTCAATATAATGTGCAAGAACGAAGAATACAGTATTATCATTGTAAAATGATAATATAGTTTAAAATTAACGAACCCCTTTGGGTCCTGTGTTTGATACAAGTAGCAAAACTGTTGCAGAATAATTAGTAACGCAGTATCATTTCCTTAGTGTAATGCTGACATTTTTTTCAGAATAACAAGCTCAATCTCAGCATAACAATAGCAATGCTGACATTGCATTTTTCAGAATGACAAACTTCTTTTAAGGTATTGTATCAACTATGAATAATTTATTCAGTTCACGATTTAATTAAATTTATTCAGCTGTAATTTATTTAAAACTTCGTTGTTTGATTTATTCGATTAAATCTAACCAAGTTTATGTATTAATTTAATATGCGTATGTGTAAATTTAGTTGTTTTTGTTTAACAGAAAGAAATGTTATGTTAATGACAACGGATGGTAGTAGTTATAAGATAGTTATAAATATTGATTGTTAATTTTTTATGTTTGAGGTATCATACGACCGTTTCAGAACAGGAGTTATCCTAGCAAAATAGCTTGCTGTAGAAGATATCTAAAATGATAAAAAAACCGTGTAAATACTTGTGAAAAACTGTGTTTTCAAATGAGGGTAGAGAATGTTTACTAGAAGGACGCATCGAAAGAAATTTTGCAGTGCTCTACAGCACCTACTGGAAACATCATTTGAATGACTACATCTGCTCGCGTTACACCGGACTATCAGCAGATACTATTAACCCTCGGAGTCATTTCTGACCCACGCCGATATTTCACTACAGTTTTCATTCGATATAAGGCAATGGCTCGGGACCGGCTTTCGTCGTATTTCGGATGAAGAAGAAGAAGAGGGCAGAAGAGGGGATTTTCTTATTTCGAAATAAAAAGCGTCGTCTTATATCGGAGTAAAATTGTACATATTGACGGTCGCTCCTCGAGCTTATCCCCACCACTACGGGTCACGAATGACTCCGGCATAGCATCCAAAGGGTTAAATGACTCATAACTGAGGCTATTGGGTTGTCGGAAAATGAAAAATTTTCAAATCTCTCTACAGTACTAATAGCAAGTTTATTTTTAATTTTTGCAACTGTAGAACCGAGAATGCACCACTCCGATATGTAGTTTCCGGTTGAAAAATTCAAAAAGGTTCACAGTCTTTCCGATAATCCACTAGTAAGTAAATAACTTCTGTTTTGCATATCCCAAAGTTAATTCACGATCATTGTTGGACTCGAAAAGTATCATTCAGTTGAAATAATTCCATTGTTACTTTTTATCATTTAGCATTAGAAACATGCGATTCGTATCTTAAATGGTTCATTTCGTAATTATTGTAATCAAAGAGACACTTGCGTGGAAAATTATTAAATTTCACATCGTGCAAATAACGGTCACGCGAAGTCGCAAAAAATCTGCTCTCGCAGTTTTCATAAGAAACTAAAAACGATTCGCTTCAGCTGCTCGGTGCTTCTGATGTTAATAATTTTCCAATATCTATGGCGGAAGTTATTTACGAGTGAACCCAATAAAACCGTGATCGGTGGAAAAACCATACTTGCTCCACGGATGCATCTGCACGCGTGTAACACGGTTTTGTTACATCCGATCGGACTTCTTTCACGTGTGTATGTTACACGAGAACATATTTATACAATAGTGTAATACATCTAGCGTTATGTTTAAGAAAATCGCAATAACTAACGTCTGAACATTACCGTGTTCTATTCGGCCGCTGCATGTGAAATTTCCGATTTTGAACAGCCACGTTAATCAAAAATTTTTCTAAATTAACTTGTTGATCAAGGTAAGATTATTAATAATATTAGGTAATATTATTGATTGTATTATGGTGGAAATTGAATTTTTTGGTCGCTCGCTCTCTCCATTTACTAGATTGTCACATGTTGACTACAGATCTTTATACGAAATGAAAATTTGTTATGTCAATTATAATTACATAAACATGAATTTTTTTGTAACTATTCCTTCGTGTCGAAAATAGTGTAACAATAGTCTTGAATTCTATTAATGTCTTCGCAGTTTTGTATTTCACCTGTTCATTTTTGTCACGAATGCATAAATATATAAATTGAGTATTCTCTACCATCGACGAATGGTGCGTTCATTCACTACCATATTTTGGTCAAACGTCGCATAATGCTGTCACCAGTATCGACGGCAATCGTCGTCACATTGACGGACATTGAAATCAAGTTTATGTAAAAGTAAAATTAGAATATCCGAATAAAAACTGAAGACATGACCATAAAGATCAGCTTCGTACCTTAAAACGGTTGTACAATAAACCTGCAGGCTACAATAGTATTTCGTGATCAAACCGCTTCGTAACATTTGCATTCAAAAATCGAACATTTCATATGCAACAGCCTAATTTTTTGTAACCATAACTTCGTAACTTCACGCGGATGCGGCCTATATCTGATCACACTTACATTTTCTAAGGTGCGACGTTGCAATCAATTTTCAAATTTGATCGAAGATGTGTCTCGCAGGCGTCGTTTACAGAAATCGAATGGAATTCGTGAATATTGTATAGCTAGGCCAACTTCTTCGTCGCGGGGTTACACACGGTCCCCACCATCTATCTGTCCGTTCCCCCACAGGCTCCTTTTTATGTTATAATATACGACGGGCCTCTTGGGCAACTTGCGGCTCGCGAGCCACAGACGACTCCTCTCCCTATTTTTCGGTTCCCCACCAAACTCCTATGAACTGCTAGATGTACATGCATACATTGCACATGCATACATTGCACATGGTATGCTGATAGTGGGAGTCATGAAGCGACAGCGGGAAAGAAATTTCCCGCGAGCCACATGCGTCCTCTTCCCACTCCTGAGACCCCCCACCATGTTCCTATGGAGAAGGGACGGGGAGCTAGGACCCTATATAGGAGGTTGTATCCAGGAGAGATATAAAAGCACAGTAGGGTAATATGAATTGGCCAGTGGTGGGGGAACCTGTACACTGGTAGTGGGGGTCGTGAAGCGACGGGGGAGAAGAAGTTGCCCAGGCCTGATATACGATAGGAATAGGTCAGCGATAGGAACAAATGTCATGCGCTTCTGGCCTATACCACCGTGTCAAATAGTGGGGGAACGTCACTTCCCACCTTAACAGAATGAAGAAGTGGGAGAACGGGCCGATTGTGGCCCGCGGGCCGCGTATAGCGAGCGGAAGGCGAAATACCGTCGAAATGAGAAAAATCTAACGAAAGCGACAATCCTCAAGTGATACATGTGTTGTTTTTTAAACGAAAAGCTTAACGGAGCGTGTGTAGAAATCTATTTTTATATCTCTCATACGATAATACGGCGATATGGGTCATTGAATATGTTAATTCGACGCTAACGGGTTCGCACGTTCTTTTTCAATTCATTTTTAGAAACATAAACGCGAGCTAACACGTAATCTCCTGAACGTTCGAGGTCGTGCGAGCCATTCTTATGACTATATAATCAATAATGTTTAGAACCATTTACTACTTTATTTGTCAATCTTTTATAACGTATTTTTAAAGGTACTTCTCATGGACGTGTTAATCTTTCTGTTGTTCCTAATGCGGCTCTTCATTTAATTAATTCGCCAGAAACTGAATAAGTTAATACGGATTTCGATACTCTGGGTCGAAATTGACCCGGACTCCACCGTCGGAGGGGCAATAAAACCTCAAATAAAAAATTATAACCGATTTAATAGACGTGTCATTTTTTTATTGGTAGCTGTAAACTTTTTTCTGATATTGCATTCGGATCAACTACCTATTCCGAAAACGGAGATCCATTTTGAGTCACTCATGGCGGTTGTTGTATTGATTAATTTACTTGTTCATTATTCATTCTGCGAAAATAGGTTCTTAACAGACTCTATGTAAACATGAACCTCGAACGATCAACTAAGCTATGCTTAACAAAAATGGAAATATTGTTAAAAATATGCTGTTGGAAAAGATTGACAATGAAATTGAGATTTAAAATCAGCATGTTTTTTGGTTAAATTTTTTCTGGAAATAAAAAGATTGCTTAGTCGATTTTCAGTGGACCAATACATAAAGAATGTGTATATACAAGTGATATATTGCTAAAAGCAATCGGAGAATAGGTACTTCTACACTTCATCTGATACTTCACCTTCAAAATTATTAGAAATATTCTGCGTCGAAAATGAACTTTACTTGTCTCGTTTCATTGTGGAGACTAATATCGTATTACATGATCATTTTTAAATGAAAATTATGTTCTCTACTGTAGTAATATTTCAATTAATTAAAATTTTAATTTCTGTTCGGTGGACGTTACACAAATTATTAATACTGAATAGGTAAAAATGTTAGATATTAAAAAAATGTATTAAGCAGACTGACAAGATTAGAATTTTACATAACAACTATTAGTCTCAAAAATGCAACCTTGCGAACGTAAACAAAACAATACAATCACTACATAATAAGTCTCGAAAAAGAGATCACATATTGGTACTGCTCTGTTTATTATTTTTTAAAATATTATGTAAATGTATATAGCTAAAATTTAACGAAGAAAACATAATCGAACTGTGATGAAATCGTAATTAAATAAGAATTGCTAACAGTAGCGGAGATTATTTACTATCGTCGTCAGTGCTGTTAAAACGTTGCAATAGTTATACACATACAACATGTCAATAAAAACATGTTATAAGAAGATACTCGTGAAATACACGATCGATGTCAATTTCGCATATTTGTTACAGAATAATGTTACGAAATGTGTTTAAAATTATCTACAAAATTTAAAATATCTAGATTAAGGGTATTGATGCAAAATTAAGTTTATACGTTAAGTTAATGGAAAAAGTATTAAACAAAAAGTAATTTATGTAATGTGTTGAATTTTAGGACAATCGAAAGAATATTTATAAATTAAAAAGGTGATTGAAATGTGGAAGATGAACATATCAAAACATATTTTATGTCTCAAGGTTTAAATACAATTCGAATATGCTCGTGTGAAACGTATATTTCAAGAGTATCTCTTACAGTACCGCTGTGAACTGACATAAGCGATTTTCTCGCAAGCCAATTGTACTTAACAGATGTGTTGAAATAAATCAACATCGTTATAAGGTTCTGGTCTCAATGTAATCTTTGCATGCTTATTGTTGTAACGTCTCAATAAAACTATTTCGAAAGCATTTCTCTTATATACATTGCATAACGAAACGAAAAAATTCGCTTACCTACCTCAGCACCAGATACCCTAATCGAACGCTTATAAGACGATACTCCTCTTCCCACATCTCTAACTTTCACCGAATCAATCCACATTTCTGTTAAACGGTAATACAATTAAAAATCAGTTACTCGTAATAACATCGTCGATTTCTCTGAATTTAACTCAACTTAAGAAATGTATGTGACCGATTTACGATAAACAGCAAAAGAACATTGTAAACACACTGGATCATGCTAAACTCGAACGACTTCAGTCACAACGAAACCATCATCGAAACTTGAAAAGATCATTACGCAGAATAGAAAAATTCGTTGCTCGTAAGTTCCGCTCGAGATACGATTTTAGAAAGTAGTCAAACTCCGTCGATGTTCCGCAAACAGGTACCATTTTTACTGGACTACCTTGCCGGTAGTGTAGATACAAGTAGCATACCTGTGCACCAAACTACTGAACGCCAGGTGGCGAACAGTGTGTGCAATAACGTAACCGAACATTGCAGAGGGATCCCGACCCGACTGTAATTTCGGCAACCCAAATAGTTAAATGTAAAATTAGGGGATCCTCAAACTTGACTCCAACCGGCTGCAACTTCGGGTACCCAAACATTGCAAACTTTCGAGATCCCGACCCAATCCGACCCGACTACAATTCCGGGTACCCGAAAACTTGAAATGCAAAGTTAGATCGCAATCATGCGAATTCAAATGATTGAGACCCTCAAACTTGACTCCACCCGGCTGTAGTATTCGATATCCCGACTCGATCCGACCCGACAACAATTCCGGGTACCCGAAAAGTTGAAATGCAAAGTTAGATTGCAGTCATGCGAATACAAGTTATTGGAACCCTCGATCTTGACTCCACCCGTCTGTAGTTTTGGGTATCCCGACATTGCAAACTTTTGGGGTCCCGACCCGACCTGATCTGACTACAATTTCGGGTACGTGAACATTGCAATCTTTCGGGATCCCGACCTGAACCAAGGGTCAGGTACCCCTAGTAAACGTGAAGATAACGCAGAGAAAATCGATGTTTCATCTGGTCGCAGTAGAGAGGTTCCTGAACGAGACCTGGTCGGTAGTGTAGAGGCAGGTAGCATACCTGTGCACCGGAATACCGAACGCCAGGTGGCGGATAGTATACATACGGGGCGACCGGTGCAGGTGAGAGACGGCGGGAACGGGTGAACGAGCGAGAGAGGACTTATGGAACTGTTGGTCTAGAGGAGGACAAGCCTGGCGAGGGGCAAGAGAACATCGTCCGAGAGCCTTCGCCCGTTTAAACAGTGCACCGCTGGACGCCATACTCAGCACGCGCAGTACCTTTAGTCCGGTGCGAGCATGCTCAGTCTCTGAATCCTCGTGTTTTGGCCCCGAAGAGTAGCATCCACGTGAGCAGTGACCAGGACACCGGAGGCCCGGTCGCAGGGATGTTTCACGATCGGTAGCCAAGGGACACCGGGAAAGCGGCAGGTCGCAGATATGACGTCCGAACGGTTTCACAAGTGAGTTTCCCTTTGCGAGCTATACTTCGCGCATACCGTCGCGCGAGTTTTCGTGTTTTTGTTTCCCTGGCATCGGTACGCGCTCACACCAGAATATTTATTATGTCCCCGGGGATCCAGGAACCAGAGAAATGTCGCAGGGCTAGCTTTTTGTCGCCCGCGCTGGAATGAAAAAAAGGACTGACATGCCTGGTTAACCATGAGAACGGAGCGTCGCGCTTTGAAATCTTGATCCGTGGTTAGCGTAGAATTCGATAGGATGTCGAACAAGAGAAACATGCGATATTCGAGAATCCGGTTGCTCTTGCAGTTTTCACGAAATCGCTGCAGGAAGCGACCAGCTGCAGAATTTTGATCGCCCGATGATGTAATCGGTTTCTCATATTGTTGATGTACCTTAGGAATTTATTTATCTCAGATGGAACACCTCGTCCGAAGTTGATTGCGATAATTTATGGTAAATATGAAAGAGCAATCCGGAAAAATTTTGACATACCCAGTTACCTAGAACCGAGAAATAATCGCGGGCTATCTTGTCGTTGTATGTATTATACATCAACGGCGCGTGTGCGGAATTTATGCATGAGAACACCTTTGCTTTTATTTGATTCAGCACGAAGATTTATCACCCATCCCACTTCTACTAGCACCGAGCGTATGTGGGGCATCACTGAATACCACCTTCGGCGGAGAAAAAGTTAATTCGTTTAATTAGTAGGTACACGATACACCGATCGAATAAGAATACGCGATAAAGTACAGTTTCAAGTAGAATCATGTATGAGACAGGAGATTAAGAAAATTAAAATACCTGTTTGACTTTCACGCGCGTGCCGATCGGTACGTAATCGAAAGAAATTTGTTTATTTATCGTTCTAACTCTGAACAAGTAAATTCTAACTCATAAAGCGTCACTTTAGAGAAAACGACCCGTGTTACCTGTCTTTATGTAATATTATGCGAATACTGCATAATTGATAAATATACGGATATGTGAGTATGAATTTTTTTCTGGTCATTGCTCACAGAACCTGTACCCTCAATCGTCTTGATACTGTTAGTATAATGAGATAGTACTTTATTAATGTGAAGTATTATAAAAGTAGAGGTACAATAGCATTTTTCCCGTAAAAGGTTCAGTATATTTTTAATCGTAGATTGAATGCTATTAAACCATTATAACAAACAGAATTATGCATGGTCACGTGGATAAACAAATACTTATATAGTTGCTCGAATATTTCAAATTATTGTGAAATTTTCGGACACAATATGAACAGCAAAGTGAAATCTTCAGAAATATTGAATATGTCTGACACGCGAAATTAGCAGTTTATAACCGGCGAATAATAAATACACTGTGTCAATAAAAATATCCAACTGCAAATCTTGAGACCACATTTTTATAAATACCGAAGGTGTTACTATAAACAGTGAAGGTGTTGCTTGCACTTTCATTGGAGATCATTCAGTACCTGGATCGCAAAAATGTCAAGAGTCGTTCGCGCTAAATGATTTGTAACAAGGAGAAAATTATCATGCGATGAGCTCGTTAAACTTTTACGTTATACTTTCCCTAACTTGTTCGCTCTCTTTTCTCGTTTTCAGTCGCTTGTTGTTGTGTTACCTTTGTTCGATAAGAATGCATACAGCATAAAACGATTATTAAGAAGTAATAATTGACGTAGTTACCGCGGATACGCTAAACAATTTTCGCACGACTATTTGCGCAATTACATAAAGCCTTCATTTCACGAGCTATTGTTATCTTTGAAACGCGAATGTAAAATTTGTCGACTTTATACTTCTGTGTGAAACTTAATGAGAATCTCTTGATTAGTATTGGATGTCCACTATGAGAAAGTTTAGATTTCCAACTTTATGCCTCTGTGTAAAGCTCAATCGAAATCTCCTCCTCTTAATTAGTGGCGGACACCTTTTCTGGGAAAATTTAGATTTTTAATTCTTTTTCTCTTCATTAGCATTGGATGTCCACTGTGAGAAAGTTTAGATTTTCAACTGCTTCTGTATGAAGCTCGGTAAAAATTTCTTTCTCTTAATTAGTATTGGATGAAGGCCTATGTAAGAACGTTTAGATTTTTAATTATGAAAATATTGAACTTATATTACCTTGCACATTATTTAGGAAAGTATACCTTGCTGTATGTGTATGTACTCGCGTATTAAATAATAAATGTGAAGAATGCCTGATAAAATCTGAAGCTTCGTTTAGTAAATCCTGGTATATAATCACCGATAATGTAAAAATAATCGTTTTCTCTGCAGAGCTGCACGCGACGACGCCTTGGACATCTTAAAAGAAGCTACGAAAAAGGATTGTAACGCACGAGATGACGGAGGAATGACCCCCACATTATGGGCAGCCTTTGAAGGTCATATAGATGTGCTGAGACTGCTCGTCGCCAAAGGGTATGCTCACGAAGCTATTTAATTATAAACAGGTTCGAGATATACATATTTCGTTGCACAGAATTCTTCTGGTATTTTATTGCTTGTATTTCGTGAATTATTTCCGCGTACTGTCCTTCCTGTTAAGCAGTACGATTTTTATGCACATACCCTACCATGACTCGTGTCATCAAATTTTTTCTTTAACCCGGCAATTCGAACTTAGGTTGCGTGCAACCTATTGAAAACTATTGTATACATATACAACAAGAACAGGATTGATTACCTCAGTTAACAGCACATTTCAATTTCCAGTTAATATTCTATATTCTCCGTGTCTAAAGAAATCCCGTGTAAATGAAAAATATACAGTCAAACCTGTTTTTGTGCAGTAGATAGGGACCGCATAAAAGAAACCACACAAAAAAAAATATTCAGAAACTTCATAAATAGCTATAACAAATAATTTTTTACAACATATTAAAGAAAATTTTTTATACGGTGCAGAGGGATCATATAATAAATCCAATAAATAATTAAATTACACTTGGAAACATTTTTAAAAAATTTAATCTCTCATTTTAAACATGGAGAAATTTTCAAAATGCACATAATTCAATACTACTCGTTGTTGTCCAAAACGCCCATCTTCTTGTGATGAAAACAATAGAAGGGTGTTATAATGCCAACACCGTTGACATTCATATACCGCATTAAAACAAATCGCATAGAAAAGGACCGCACAAAAACAGGTTTGACTGTATTGATGAATAGAAAAACGTGCCCAGCCCTAAAAAACCAGCTATAAAAAAGTATACGAAAATCATTGAACAAATCAGTATTTAATTTTAATACAATATTTTTAGTTGGAAACTCTGAAAATACATCAAATACATACATGAATATTTAAAAAAATAGTATACTGATAAATCAGGAATATGAAAATGCCTAAATACACACACGCACACAGTTACCAGTACCGTTCAAAAAATTCATAATTGTATTAAAAATAAACAGAACTGAATTCACACAGAAGCTAGACACCGTTCGAACCGCGCCAAATAAAAATGTACCGTAACAAATTCGAATTGCGATTAGTTTCCTAAAGCGTGTTATTAAGCCGTATCAAAAGAGGATTACTTTTAAAAATTCGAACGAACTTGTAAAAAATAGTACCGAGCGTCTGCAGGTGCATACATATTTATAGAAAGTTGCATGAACGATATAATAGCCAATTCCGATTGAATTTAATGCGTTCATTTAAAAACAGCAATTTTTTACGGAAAGTTTGAATCGTTTCCTCTGTACCCCTGCGTAACCTTGAAAACCACCATACAAATTAAGTGCGAGGTCGTCATGACTACTGAACACGACGATTCGAACAATGCCGCGGTACCGAGTGACATCCATGAAACGCCGAAAGAGTTGCATCCGACAGTGGAAACGATGATTATTTTTAAATGTGAAAGATTGTTCATAATTCGTTGCGCTCGGCCATTATTTGACCCCCCCCCCCCCCCCCCCACCAATGGCGCGCGGCTGGCAGTGCTATACGCGCGGAGAGTTTCATGTTTTACGATAACAGATGCGCGAAAACCGGAAACGAAGGTTATAATCTGACATCTATCGACCCCAACGAGCGGAAATTGCGGCCAAGTGAGCACCGATGAGAAACAATCGAATACGAACGCAACAAAACCGAGCCAGGGGGACGGAACGGAAGGGTGCCGGGGAATTGCTGTTCAGACGGTCACGTTTAATTCACTCTAAAGTATCGATACTCTGCGACAGAGCTCGATAAATATTATATGTAGAAATAAACTATTTCCGAATTATTTTTCCTTTACAATTAGAGAAATTATCAAAATGATTTTATGAGTAATTTGGTCGACTAAACTTCCTTGTTTGAGCGCATGAATTTATTCTTGTTATAGGCACAAGAAGAAATTCTCTATTCATATTTCGCCGAGTTCCTCTACAAATCAGAAACATTTTAAAAACAGAGTTTTTCGAGCTAGTTTGTTAGTTTAAGTTTATTATTGGTTCGTACGCGATCTTCGGACAATTCTGTGTGACACAAGTACATGAAACCAGCAACGCGACTTTCGAGTTAGTTCGTTAGTTTATTGCTATTATTGGTTACGTCGGACAATTACGTGTGTAATAAGTATATAAAGTTAGCATCGTATCGAGTCACTGATTTATTTGTTAGTGCTCGAAATGCATGAAATAGTCGAATGTATGTACGTCTTGAGTAACAGCTTACATGATCACCGATGGTCTGTAAAGAACGATATAAAAGCTGAAAGACCGCACGTGCCCTATTGTGCACAAGATCAGATGTCGTTCAGTTGGCTTCAGTGTGGTCAACATGCAATGGAAACTTGATACAAGGCCTCCTATCCTTCCGGAACTTTGTTCCGCTCGTATGACAGGATGCGGTGCTGGAGGAACCATTCGTTCCCTGCATTTTCAACATAAATTTACTTTCAAGAGAAATAGTCATTTTATCCGCAAGATTGACTGAATCAACAATTCTTTATCTAAGACAATATAAAAATGAAATTGTAAAATTATACGATAATACACATGAAAATGGTCACAAATATTGACCATTTATCCACTGCCTACTTTCATCGTTAAAATGTTTTGTTAGATGTAGCATACCTCCTTCATAAAATATTACAGCAATAGAAAGTCATGAGCTCTCTAAATAGTATACTATGTTTGATGATTTTAAATAACAACGTGTATATGGGTGATTAATCACTTTTCAAGTTTTCTTCCTTCTTTTCTGGCAAAACGCTCGACTAACACTTGAATTTTTTCACTCAAAATAAATTTTAAAAAATTATTTTATTTATTAAATTAAATAAATTATTAATCAATTAATTATTCCAATAATTAAACTCATTTATTATGCTTATTCCCATTGAATGAGAAACAAATTGTAGGAAGTTTTAAAAAAGAGTGTACACTATTTCATCCATTTTCTCTATTTTTTCTTTTGTATTGTTAATCGATTAAGCAAATGAGAGGCTCGTGACAGCGTTGGCAAACGTAAGCTAATATGTAGATACAGTTACGCTAAAACGTGAACGCCCGCGCGAAACGGGAAACTACGAAGGGTGCGCCTAATTTATTTTTCAACGGTTCTCTTCGTAGGGGTGACCCCGACAAAACCGATTATTTCGGAAACACGGCCCTTCACCTAGCAGCGGCGAGAGGCCATGAATACTGCGTCAAGTTCCTCGTGAAGTTCGGTTGTAACATTTGGTCACTAGACATCGATAGACATTCTGCCAGAGACTTGGCTGCCATAAACGGGAGGGAGATGATCCTACAATTTCTAGATCTGGCGCAGGCTGATCAGGAACTGAATAATCGTAAGAAAAGCCGGATACTCCGCGAGAAGGCTGAGAAAGATGCTGAGAAAAGGTATTTCTGAATGTGGAATGTTGAAACTATGTGACGAAGAAAAGTATAAACTAGCATTAACTGAATGCATAATTAAAATAATTGTGCAGCAACTAATATCACATCTCATTCAAAAAGTATGTAACAGGATTTGTAATATTGAAATTTCATAGGATAATAGTAATTAACTGGAGGTAATATAATAAAATTTTAATGGGGATATGAACACTTATTTGATAATTGTGCACATTAAGAAAATGCATTATACATACGCGTTTTGTGGTCACTAAGCTATTAAAATACGTCCTTGCATTTTTCTAATTACATTATTTGGAAATCTTCATTAGGAAAAAATAAGTTTCTTTTTAACTACTCGCCTTGGCTTTGTTTTCCTCTCTTGTTTACAATAATTGTAAAATTCGTGAAATCTCATCTGCTTCATTCGTAATGTGAATATCTTTTACCCCATTATCATAACCCGTATAACCATTATACGTGATATTATTTGAGAAAAATTTGTTTTCAGTATTGCATATATAACTGATCACGCGATTTATCATTTGAGTAATTGTTCTGCTAATCAAGGTTCTATAAAAAATAAAATATGACTTCAGTAATATGACTTCAGTAGTATGTTTTCAGTAATTCTAGAACACGATATCAAACTGTCTATTAAACATATATTATTTATAAATTGAACTACGTTTATAATTCCAATTGTAAAGTAAATTGAATCACTCACACTCGAAACAATTTACAATTAAGGAATTTTTGCACAGGTTAAAAGAATATATAAAGAGGCAAAAAATGGCGGAAATTAGGGCCGAAAAGGAACAGAAGAAGTTATCGAAGGACCGAACGAAATTGGATTTAGCTACAGTGAACGAAACTGGTATTCTACCTTACAAATCCAGTATATTGACCTTCAAAGGTCGCGTGAAGCCTTCACCAACGTTCAGCGACATCGTCGGCACTACAGCCAAGAAACATGGCAGCGCAGTGTGCAGAAAAGCTTTAGCAAGAAAGGCTGTCGACGATTTTAAAGTTGTAGAGGTAGCATTCATGAAATTACACTTTCTCGAAAAACGTTGTTCATTGATCAGGGCAAGTTGATTCAAAATGCTTAATAGCGTTTCATTATTTTAATAAAAATAAAGATTTTCTACATTTTTTACAAGAAATAGAATAAAATTTCTTTTTGTCTTGTATAATTCGAGTAGATCGAAAGAAATATTATTAATTAAGTATTTTTGTCGGTGTTTCTCATTTTGAAAGGAGGAATATAATCGTTTATCTCTGCATCATATTGATTTCGATCATCGTGTCAAGCTGATACTAAAAAATATGTTATATTGGGAAAATGCGGGACAGACGAGGGTTATTAAAGCGATTACTTTTATTGTATAATAGAAATATATTATATTTTCAGATTGAGGTAAACGGGAAAAAGTCAATTCGTAGTCTCACCGGTCTCAGAAGGGATTCCGAAGTAATGTACGTAGGAACTTATGAAACGCAGACCCAGCAAATGGGAAGGAGAGGAAAAATCTCGGATGTTTGGGGTACGTTGAGTAAAGCGCAAAGCACTCCTGATCTTTTAGGCGACCGTGCGTTTGACGAGGACGTAGATCAAGAGGATGGAGAAGAAATAAATGGCATCAGGGACACGGCCTTCCTGCAGGAACCTGCGAGCATTTTCAATCGACCCGGTTTTGGATCGGTGGCATTTAGAAGACCAGTAAGTTCATATGCATTGTGCACACGCCAAAAATTCCCCGTACAATCGCTGTGTCGAAAAAAAAGCTTCATACCTGCACTGATGATAAAACTTAGCAGTACAATCATTGTTCTAGCAAACTCATTTGAACTGTGGCCCGGTAAATTTTCAATTTCAAAAGTGCTTTCTCCTATAACGTTCACTCCAATTTTACAAAATCTCGTTAACGCTTTGTCTAATTAATCTGGAACGCGAAGGAAGACTTACAACGTGTAGAAAATATCTTTTTCGTCTAACAATTTGTTAAAATATAAAATATCTTATTTCGCGAGTTCCTGGTTTACGTAACAGGTCGAGCCGAAATAAAAGAAGGTACACAATGAAATCGTATGACGGAAGAATAGTGATGAAACTCGCGCAATGCAATAACCTTGATTACTGTTACATTCTAATAACTTGATTCATTCGATTCTGCTGACGCAAACAGTGTGTTTTTGAAGATGGCTCGCCGGAACGTATTGTAAACGGTTTAACGAAACCGTTCTTAAAACAGTTATGTGTATTCTACATTCGTTTGTAATTATTCGAGCGCCGCTTAATACAGTTGAAAAACTAACTGGTCGCTGAAGACTGTTAAATATATGCGATACACTGTGCATACCTACTAATCCATTCATGTAGCATCAGCAAATCATTATTATTAATGGTGTAACAATGAAAATTTACGATCACCGTGATTCAGACTTGAAGGAACAATTTTGATCGCGTCCAATCTTCTTCAAGCTGTACCGTCGCAACGTGCATAGCTACAGGCTACCTGTTCCGCGCTGTCATCACTCATGGCACTAATTACTTCGTAGAAATCGTTGTAATCTGATGAAACTGATGCCTAGGCTGTTTCTTCTCGCGTAAAAGATGACAAAGTTATTAAACGATCATTTTAATCGAAGAAAATAAACTGTTGTCGGTGGAATTCATAGAGCGTGTCACGGCTCGTCTCTTGCGCTAATGTCTCTCGGAACGATTCAGCATTAACGAGAAGCACGATACACACGGTAGCCTTCTTAATTCTTAGATAACGACCACCTTCGAGAACATACCTGTCACGCAAATGGATCCGCATCAACAAAACGGTAACTCCTGCCTGAATGGTTCCGTAAACGGATCAATAAATGGCCACAGAGCCGGCTCTAATGGGCATAACGAGGAAATCAGCATAGGAAGCGCGGGCAGCCTGGCTCGCAGGCAAAGCATGTGGGACGACGATTTACTTTCAGGTGCAACTACATTTCTATTGTACAATAATTCATCTACTTGCGTAACTGTACGACCGCGGTTTTTATTTGTATTCTAAATCTAAATGATAATACCGTCGCGATTGCAGAAGAAGAGGAAGAGGAAGAGGAGGACGAAGAAGAAACCGACGAGGAATGGACACCGTTGCAGAGATTCTTAGTTGCCAATAATCTGTCGTCCACCCATCCGGTTTTAGAGTCGGAACAAATCGATTTAGAGGCGTTGATGTTGCTCACCGAAGCTGACATCGCAGCCCTCAAACTGCCACTTGGACCTAAAAGGAAACTGATGAACGCGATAGCGAACCGGAAGAAGGCATTAAACGCTCCCGAGAATGTCATCAAAGACAGCAGACTGTAAATTTCTTTTATACCGAGAACGCTATTTCTAAAAGTACTTTTCATCTTGCCCAATAAGTTCTCCAGTGCCTAATATAACACCATGATAGTATGTTTCCATATAAAAATATATTGTACATATAAGTATTAAAGTGCTACACGAGTATTCGCACTAGCGTTGCGGTAATAGTTTGTGCGAAAAATAATGGAATTTCCGAAAGGCGAAAATTCATTGGCTATCAGTGATTATGGAGCGTAATTTGCCATGTGGTTTTCGAGTTGTTAAACCTCCGTATGCTATGCCGGAGTCATACGTGACCCATCGCGGTGGGGATAAGCTCGAGCGACCATCAATATGTACAATTTCATTCTGATATAAGACGATGCTTTTTATTTCGAAATAAGAAACTCGCTATCTCTTCTTCTTCTTCTTCTTCTTCATCCGTAATACGACGAAAGCCGGTCCCGAGCCATCGTCTTATATCGGAAGAAAGCTATAGTGAAATATCGGTGTGGGTCAAAAATGACTCCGGCATAGGCCTAGAATTCGTAGGAGTCCAATGGTTAAACAAATCAATCCGTACCGAAAAACTCGAATCGTCGCCATACAAATTGCGGCAAACAGAAAGCACGTTGAAGTATTAACTAATAACCAGACTAATGCGTAAATCCACGATTAGCCTTACCCCTTGAACTACTTATGGTGCCTTAAGTTAGTAGAACGTTGACTTGCGCTAATCTCACGAATGTAAATGAAAATGTAAATGCTAACAAACATACTATACCTCTAGATAATCGGTGGAGTAAAGAAACAAAATTCGTCTTCGTTCGTCGATTACGTAAGCGGAAAAGTTTTTATAGAAATTGTACAAATCGAATGCGAAATAAATAAAAATCGTGTAAATACGTTGACATATAACGTCACTGCGTTTTCATTTCGGTCGTTGCGAATGGCGTACGCGCGTGAAGTAAGACAATAACGTCCGAGTAATGTTTTCTTCGTAATTTTATTTGTAAATGATTATCTTACAAACAAGAGACGCAAAAATATAGAAGCTCCTTATGTTCGCAAAAAAATAACAGCACCATTTCTCGCTCTCACCGCGAACATAAACATGTTTGTGTCATATCACGGCTCTTTTGTGTACGTGCAATTATTATAGTACGACAGTACGTTTTGTTGTTTTGGGAGACAAGGGTACGTCATGTTGCGATTAATGTGCATCAGAATAAAAAAAGGGAACAGCTCGTAGAAAAATTTTCTCGGCGCCACGTATCTTTTGTGAACACGTACACACGCACGACGTTTCCTACGCACCTGTATGACCAGCGTACGAACTACACTTTCACTGTGAAAAAGATATGATACAGAAGTGATTTCCTTGCGATCCCTAAGGCTGCACGATTAATCGATTAATCCGTAATAAATTACAGGGATCGTGCGATCGCATCCCGGCGATCGTCCGATCCCGATTCACTCTAAACAACTATCAATTCTCGTTAATATAAAAACGGATTAGATTCATCGTCGTCGTTTACAATTAATCGATCAATTTCGAAGCCCTATAAACTACCGGTTTGTTTGTTTTCCTTTTTTTCGTCTATTTCTATACGAATTACAGAACAGTCGGTTTTATTATTTTCGGTAATGGCAACTTCATCATTGGAAACTTCTTTTGGCAGCGAGTACAAGTTACACGCATCTCTTCAGAAAAAAAGACGGAAGTCATTGATATTAAACAAAAAAATAACAATTATTTCTTTAATGTAACATCTAAAAGTCCCTTATTGAACATGCTACTCGTACACTTTCCTACATCAACTTATATAATCTCAAGAGAAAAGAACGACTCGCCTTAAAAACGAACAATTACTTGTACGCAGAACTTCTGTTTTGTTTTTTTCTTTTTTCTTTTCTTTTCATTAATAAATAGAGCAAAGTTCTTTTTTGTCCTTTTCCGTTTCGTTTTGTTTAAACTAAAGCGTCCGTGATTTTTGTTTTCAACCGAGCACAACGATCGGGTCGCTGTGTTCACAAGTCGACGGAGAAAATAGTTCGTTTCGGCACGAGGCACAGCACAGATTATAATTAATAAGATTAACGTTTCCCACGAGAAAGGGAAAGCTCTCTCTCTTTCTTTCTTCCTCTCTCTCTCTCTCTCTCTCACTCTCTCTCTCTCTCTCTCTCTGTACATCTAGGAAAAAATGTTTTGTTGTCCTCCGAGTGTCGTCTAATGTGTACGTTTTAGTCTTGTATTATGCAACATGGGAAAATGCCGATTACAGCGGCGAGAATCTCGCGTGAACAATTCGAGCCGATTGCAAACGAGAATATCGCCAGTTCAATTCTGTGAACCGCCCGGTCCTCTCCTTCGAACAGCGAACGAAACAGTTTCTGAATAAGAGAACTCGCGTCTATCCACCGACGGAAACAAAAAAACAAAAACGACAGTGTCTGTACAAAATAACTCGATGTTTCATCATCAAGTATGCTTTTTCTTCCTTATCGATAAAATATTGCTAAATATGGCATCTTCAGTGTGTCACTTTCTCCTATGTATTGTTTTGGTTAGAGTTACCTTTGTACGAAAAACATTTTTTTTTTCACCGAAAAGCAATCATCCACAGGACAGTGACGGTGTAGAGTACTATATTCCATTTTTTTTTTCTTTTTTTCTTTCTATACTCAAGTTTCTGAGGAGACTTGACGGAAGTCCGAGAACGTATTATTGAAAAGAACCTGAAAATAAGCTGCACGGCTAAATTTTACACGTACAAAGATACTCCTCACGGTATTTGTTAATTTACAATTCGTTGGAATGGAACTTTCAAAAACATGACCCTTCGTTACCTAAACTGGTCAGGAAAGTAGAGTCAAGTAGAGTCCTTGGAGTTTTATTAACTGCCGATTATACGATAAATATTATTAAAGCTATCGCATAGTTGTCAATATTAATAATGATAATAATATTATCAGTACCCCTAAGTCTATTATTCATCGTTATCGTTATGAATATACGCTATATTTACAAGTGAACAACAACTTTTTTCCTTTTGCTCGTCTCCGGAACGGTGCTCAAACAACGTTGAGAAAAGAAAACCAAACAACAAAAAAAACGAGACCGCTTCTGAATGACTTTCGAAAAACGCGCGTGGAGAGGAAGTTCGGGACCTGTGTAGAATAGGAAAATCGATTGTTCCGTCCTTAATTAAATAAATTGTACCAGCAATATCTTATATCCACGTAATAAAACGATCCCGAAGTTCCTTGCGATCGACGCCCTTCAAAATTCAGATAGACGCTGTTTATGGGGATGCGACGTCTAAAAACAGCATACATTTACAATGATCTTAAAAAGAGAGTTACTAAATCGCGCTCCGATACAAGTCTTTGAACATAACGCTTTTTCTTATGAAATATGCATGTATATTTATACGCATACGATGTCAAGTATGCGCGCCTGCATATACAAATAGACATGCATGCATACGTAACAAAGAGCTGTCGTGTCTCGCCAACAATGGCCACGCCGAAGACGTAAAGCTCGCGTATCGATTAGGTCCATGTTAGCAGTCGTGGAAAAGTAGATCCCTTTGCATTGCACGGTCTCTCTGCGTGGACCTTGTCCCGAGACACGGTTTAACAGATGCAGCCCTTTGCCCATAACATAAAGAACGATCCACAGCTAGTACAACCGGAAGAAGAATGATTCCATCCGAAAAAGATAAGTCGCAATTAGAATACAAATTTATTTCAAATTTTCGACTTATGTTACACCTACCGAATCACCTTATATCAATTACACAACCTCCATTGAAAGGAGTGTCGCCGATATGAGATTTTTATATTTGATGAAAAATGTTGGTCTATATTTTCTAATGTTTTTCATATATAGAATCAACCTCTTTCTCGGTTATACCACTGATTACTGGACACCCTGTATATGTCATAAGAAATAAATCAACTCTAAAATACCACGAAGTTCTTCATGGCTACCAAATTGACATCGGATACCGAGATTGGAAGAAACTACTCACACGGGTTCCTTCCCACCGATCCGTTAATTCCATCCATCGCTCCTTGTTTGATATAAGCATTGCTTATTCTAACTCGCTTAAGATTTATAACTACACGAAAACTATTTAAGAATTTACCAGTTACACAATTATGAGCACCCGCGACACATGGAAAATGTAAGACATCACTCTTCTTTTTTTTTCTCTCACACACTCACTCACTCACTCACTCTCTCTCTCTCTCTCTCTCTCTCTCTCTCTCTCTCTCTCTCTCTCTCTCTCTCTCTCTCTCTCTCTCTCTTGTTTAATGTCCTCGTCAAATCTCGCGCTTCCAAGCTCGACTTCACATATTAATTAAAAACTTTGGCGTGAATGTCATGACGTGGAAAAAGAAAACAGTGCAGTGAACAAAACATCTTTCTCGATTCCTTCCGAGGAATCGTACACGAATACATGTAAAGCAGATATAAAATTACAAACGAAGGAGTACAGAGAGAATTAAATATATTATCCAAAAGACAGCTTTTTTTATATAGTTACTCTACATATAGAGGTCGTACAACAGAAAATTTCTCTTCCACGGTTGAAGAATAGAATTTACAAAACTACATAAATCAAACGGTTTATCAACGGACTTTTTTTTTGCTTCTTTTTCATGAATGTGTTCCTATTATTCGTTTTTAATCCTATCTGTGGTTTTTCATCGTTCCCTTTTATTGCCAACAAAATCCGTATAAAATGATCTTTTTTTTATTATTGATATTAGCCTCGAAATATCAATCACCTATGATCACATTATAATCATAACAATATTACAATCAGAGGGCTAAGCAATCCTTTGGATTATTAAAGAATATTATACAAACATCTCCCTGTTCCCAGTTTCATTAATGATGCAATCATACAATGTTACATTATCGTTTCATCCTTTGTCGAAAATTCTTTGTGAACATGGTACAGTACACAGCGGATCAGTAAATTTAATCAAATGTTAGCTGCTAAATTTAATATACACATTAATTGTGTGTACAACAAGTTGATTGCAGCTATAAAAATTTCATAATTTTAGTACAGCGAATTTTAGTACACTCGTAAGGAGGCAGTATGAACTGTAATCGTGATAATTTAATCACTTTGTTGTTTCTTTTTTTTTTTTTTTTGTTACAACGATGTAAGGCGTCCATTTGTCGTAATTTCATGGGAAACTGTCAAGATCTCTGTGAAACCCTTCTTTCATTTCCGATCGAGCTGGAATTCCTGGTACAATAACTTTTTCCAACATCTTCATGAATATTATTTTTACATTCAATCACTAAGCAAATACTTACACAATAAAACATATGATTGTAGAAAACCACCATTTCTTTTTTTAAGAAAACCTATATCACTATATCACTGGCAAATATTTACGATGTTTGCAAAAAAAAAAAAATAAAAAAAAATATAAAAACTTTTACCACTAATTTCCTTCGTTTTCTATTTTCTTTTCCAACAAAATACATTATAATACTGTATAATATTCTACAAAAAAAAATAACATACAGAGAAACAGTTTCTTCGTTTCCAAACAGAAACAAAAGAAGAAATCCACAAGTAAACGCTTCGCTACTTCGTTGTGCTATTACGTTTTAGTGACAATTTAATTGACACAATTAACGCTTAGCGTTCAAAATTTTCACATCTTTAATCGCTTGCATTTTGAAAACGCGAGTTTTACGCCGTACCATTTTGTAAGATTGTTTTAGATATCCCCACCTCTCATCAATACAAAAGATTTTGATTAAAACACCAGAATTACAATTCGCACGATCCTCTTTGTTCAGCTTACAAATCAGTAACTTAAGAGATCATGTATACAGATTTCTGGTACGCAAAACAATGACATTCACTCCTTATGGGCACTTCGAATGATATTTTGAAATACGTTACTATTATCTCGTTGCTTATATAAATAAATAAATAATTCCAAAATAAGATTCTACCACGTACAGTAATGATTTTCATGTGTCCCAACTTTAAACATACTCGTGCTACGATATCCCCAAACAATGATACAGTAATTTTTTTGTGTTAGAATGACTGCTCCATAATCAAACAATTCGCCTCTTATTGCGCCTTTGTGACACTTCGTCGGCGGTTGAAGAGAAGCTCGACAAGAGATATTCAAAATATACGAATACGTTTTACATGGCAATGGAAATCACTGCCATCTTCCTGAAATGATTATGTTTAATCGGGAACTATGTAGGGGAAGATGAACCGTTAATAATTAATTGATCAATTGATTAATTAATGGGGAACAAGGGAGTGAGGTTACTTTACACATCGCGCGCTGTTACATGAAACGCGAACGTTTGTGCGTGGGAGATCCCATATCCACATCGTGCGAAGCAGGCCGTTTGTGATGTCGAGCAAATTCGCTACTAATAAATGCCGATAATTCGGCTTGCCTTCCGGTACGCCTAGACATTGGTGAACCTATCCAATTATCAAAATATCTCAATTAGTTCGCGACCAAATTGTACGGCACAAGTTATTAGAAATGAAAAAGTTCAAGTGTGCCCTAAAATGATTTTACGTCACTACAAATTAATAGTTACGCAAAGTGTAAGAGTACATTTGCGGTTAATGTCGGCAATTTAATTTAGCACTAATAAAAATTCAATTGTTTGTTATTGATTCGCTGTGATAAGTAATTCTTACCAGATAATGCAATTGCTTCCCTAAATGTGTGTAATTCAGGATCTGGATCATTTCCAACTGTTGATGTTGGCGCGACAACCATACTTGGTGTTGAACTTTGCGAGGGAGGCGAACCACACACCATCATTCTTGGTTTTGGAGAACTCCTGGAAGTTACGATATACTTCAGTTTATAATATATTTGTGTAGTTGAAAGTATATAGTCGTGTTATACGTGCGTTCCGTGTCATTAAGACAAACCTGACAAACGGAATTGTTGCATTAATGTCTAAAAAACAAAAGACATTTAAATTTTACATACAGTGAATTACACGAAAAGAACTGTGATTTCTTTTTACAAACGACTAGACTTTCCAAAAACGTCCATGCTCTGAATTGGTTGAAATTTTCGAAATAAGTTCTTTTCCGACTAAAATGATGATTGCGACAAGGATTTCTGACAACTTGAATTTTTTTACCAATTTAATGTCATTCTCTACCTTACCGGCACAATGTAGTATAATGGGCAAACTTTTTGTAATAAATAATCACTGTGCGTAGGCATCCTTCATATTACGTAGAATACCCCTCCCCAAACCCCCTCCCCGACAACTGAACTAACCCAAACATATTCTGATCTCTCTTTCTTCAAAAATGACAGAAGCATAATAGAAGAATAATGTCCCTCAAGAGACAGAAATTACAATGACAGAAGTTACAAACTTCGATTAGGTAGAAAGATTTCATTAATCTGCAGAACCTACTCACTTTCTTTCACCTTGTAACGCCATAAAAGCTCACACATGTGGTCAATATGGATATTTTTCCTAATCAATATGTCTTATAAGTTTAGAGCCACCTCCAAATCTGCCTAGAGTATTCCCTCGATTACAATTGTGTTGGAAACAGGGAGTGACACTCAAATGGTAAACAAATATTTTTTAAATCACCAAAAATCCTTCTTGTATTCATAGGTTTTTTTCAGTCGAAAAAAACCTATATCCAACATTTTATCCAATTCGGACTATGGACATGAGTTTTCGGAAGTACAGCCTTACAAACATCTGACATTACTTTAAGCAAAAGCTATGCACATCTTCATTTAGGTTGTAAATAACTCGATGAAATATTTACCTATGAGAATGTGGTCGAGGAGGAGGTGGTTTCCCAGCAAGATATGCTAAAAGGTCTTCCTTACGGATCATACGCCTTTTTTTTCTAGCCCAATTCATTATTTCTTTACTACGTTTTTGTCGACCCATTTCTACACCTAGCTCACTGCATCGACGCATGCTGTCCACAGAATCTGTTGAAATATTCATTACATTTAGGATCAAAATAATAAGCAACTATACGAATAACATAAACATTAAAACATTACTGGTTTCTATTGTAAAAATGACTGTAATGGTGGAAAAAACGTAACTATTCTTTCATATACCCCTGTTGTACTTTGTACATATAAATATATAGGCATTGAAACATAAATAGAAGCAAACAAAATTAACCAAATATACTATTACATTTAAAATACATAAAACATGTCTAGCTGCATAAAATCAACAATTATTTTATGCAAGATAATTGTTAAGGCCTAGTTCAGACATGGCAGAAACCGTGCGGTGCTTATTTACATTAACATTTTCACATTCTTTTTAACCTATCCTCACGGTCCAGCAATCCGTCCTTCAAACCGCATGGTTTCTACCGTGTATGAACTAGGTCTAACACGTTGACTGCCGCGTGAATTTTGTATACTTCACACAAGTCCCACCTATTTCATTCGTCCAAACGACCAGAGTTATTAATAATTATTATTAGTTACTTGACAATGAAGTTTGAATCTTACACTACACTTTAATTCATTTCAGAACAAATAAATTGATACTCAGTACAACTAATTGTATGAGAAACATATTCAAATAAATCAATGGCACCAGTTACCAGTGATGACTGTAGCAGTCAACTTGTTAATGTAATATTTATTTATTATCAAAAGCTGCAGCAATTGAAATAATATTCAGTTCTGGTACCAGAATACACTTTTACCCACAAACTAAGCAATGGTATAAAAATACATGCTAAAAGAAACACGCCATAACCAGTGAGTTCAGAGGTAGCAGTGATTGATAAACAATTTCGTCTGGTTTATCTATCTCAGAGATTAAGTCTACATGCGAAATAATAATGTATAATCATAGAAAAACCGCCAAGGGTTTATTTCCCTTTTCTATAAATATTCGTAACAGCCTTAAAAGTTCGCATCAATTAACAGCTGACCTTCAGCATTGGTCAGCTGTGCAAAGCATTCTGACGCACACCTATATGCAGACACATCATCGGTGTATGCGAGTGAGTGACGGCTGCACAAAAAGATGACCGAATAGCGGGGGTGAGGCAGAAGAGGAAGGGGAAAAGCGACGGAGAAAGGACAATATTGAAAAGAGGGAGAAAGAAGCAGGCATACATATACGGGGGGAGAGAGAGAAAGAGAGAAAGAGAGAGGGGAGAGAGAGAGAGAGAGAGAGAGAGAAAGAGAGAGAGAGAGGGCGATAGACAAACGCATCCAGCACGCGAGAAAGAAAGAAAATGAAGGTTTATCTTGCTCGCATTGTTGACAAGATAGACCAAAGAAGTGCACGCACCTTTGTACAACGACGTGACGGTACCTGCGGCAGTCTGGAAGGGTAACCATAGAGAGACACCCTGCGTACGATCTGTAAAAGAGCAAAGCCGAAAGGAGCTGGTTACACGATCAGATCGATATGCATATATGCGGCGAAAAAAGGAAATCGAAGCAAACGAGAAGCGAGAACAGTGGCATATCGTCTCATACGTCGCACAAAATGGATGTCACGCAAAATGGTAACCACACAAGGCGAGGTACGAGACGTCTCGCTCCCCATGGTCCTCGAGGCTCGTCTTCTAGACGAGACAAGGGAGAACGGACACGAATGATTGGCCAGTGTTTATCGTGGATGTTAGCTCGCCTTTGTACAGCTGGGCGATGGCCGACGCCGTCGTCTGAAAACTTGTCCACATCTGTTGGGAATACAGTTCTTTTTCGTTGTGCAGCTGAGTTTCGTAATCCGGCTCTGCCTCCAACGCCTCGACGCATTGTTGTTCCCAGTTGCTGTACCAAAGATCCATTATAGGATCATCTTCACTCCGATCCTCGCTCATGGCTCGTCGTCCTCGAGACTCCCGTTCTGCGATCACGCCTCGCCCACCACACGCACTCGCGGCGACACCGAAATCGCGTAACCCTAAACCCCGACGTATCTTCGCGTTCCTCGTTTTCGTCTTGCTTCGCCCCCTTTCTCGCTCGTCTGCTTCACGTAACGCGAACACGATAGTTCGCATGCACGCTAACCAAGTCAGGTCGCAGCCATTACGATGTGCCTCGTTCGAGGATCGCACGAGTCTTACGCGCACCGAAACACGAAATACGAATTGCTGCCAGGTACGAAGAACGAACTAACCCAACGATACATAATCCCTTCTCACACCCCGATCTTGACTGCGAACCACGCACTGATCCCTGGGAATCACTACTGCACTCTGTTCACCGAAATGCAGCAAACTGAATGCGCAGCTCCCTGCTCAACTTGAGCAGCCGATAGAGAAGAGTCCCCGATTATCTCACTCTCTCGCGTTTAGCTCTGTTCACTCCGTAAACATCGGGGTTGCACACTGTTTCGTCAATTTATTTAATATCTCCTCAAGTTTCATTCGAAATATTTTTTTCCTAATTTTGTTACATATAATAATAAAACTACAATAGCCTAATGTATCGTGCTTATATATATACATATACAAATACCTATGATTCTACTATATAAATGAGTAAATGCGTTGTGAATCACAGCATACTGATTATGTGAAGTATATTCTGCGTATGAATAAACAAGTATAATGTATTCATCAAAAACATACAACCAGGATTGGACATTGAATATTTAACATTTTTATTTTATCGATTAATCAACGGTTACACAATATTACAAAGAATCAATCGTTATTTTTTTTTTTTTTAATTTATTTATTTATACAGGTCGCATCAACAACTAGGTCATTAGCGACCACAGATATTATATCATAATGTTACATTATTATATCTTTGTACTTAACATATATGTCACTTATAAGTATATATACTCAGTATACTGAGGAGAACAAATTTTGTACTTGTTATATGTATACAATATTACAATGTGTGAAAAATTGTTGTGTATTTAAATATTTATTCCACAATAAAGAGAATTTAAATATATAATTATTAATCTAATTCACGATTAAATAACTAATTTAATTATTTATTCAATTAATGATTGAATACCTATACTTTATATTAGTGAATTGTTGCAGTTGTATTGCAGTTACATATAGTTAAATTAAAAATTGAATCCTTCAACTGCAATTGATAATCAAATACCTCAGCTGCAATTATTGCATTTATTTGGTACACTCCGCATACGAGAATCGTTTTCTCATTACCGATCACAATTCACGATCATTGGTCGCCGTTGATCACAGATTGAAGCACAGACCGTAAATCTAATAAGGTAACCGATAAGGTAATGCAATGTGGTCCGACATATTTGCAAAAGATGGCGCTTGTAGAGCGAATGACGGAAATAATATGCAGTAGATCGTAACGTTTTATACACCGTTCATGTTTGTATTTCAGCTGTTGAGTCGTACACTTGTGCGGCTCGTAAGTCGAAGTACGGAGGGTTTTATATATTCGTTACTGACGAAATAACGTTAGAATTTAGAAATGACAGGGTTTACAGAAAGTGCACTTGTGAAAAGGTTAATGGACCTAAATCCTTCTCAACAGAGTATTCAAACACTTTCTCTTTGGTTAATTCATCATAGAAAACATCATCCGACCATCGTGAAAATCTGGTTCAAAGAGATGTGTAAAGGTACGTGAGGATTATCGTAAGTACATCTCTACTTACGAATATTCTATTTCAAATTCCGTATCGCGAATATTATTTCATTGCAATACCATTTTGAGAAGCATTCGAAATAACATGAATTTCGAGCAACGTTTGTTCAAATTTCTAGGTTAACTCGTAAGTTAATTTGCTCTACAGAATTGTAGACATACGTTTCAAAATATGTCAACTGCAAAATTATACTTGGATTACTAGTAGACACTTGTTGAAATTAAAATTTATTGTATTTATATCGAATTATAAATTTAAACTTTCAATTAATTTTATCGCTTTTCTTTGTATATAATTGTAACATGTTTTTGTTTATGTTTATGTAAGTGATCATGGTAATGTTTAAAGATAATACGAGATATTTAAGCACTTTTTTCATAATTAGTTTCTTCGTATAACAATAACACATCTTTTCGAATTTCACATATATATTTCTGCCTAACTCAAACATGTTCTTTATTGCGTATTTTTACTATAAATTATTCTAAATTGAATTTCAGCATAAATAAACTGAAAATCAGTTCAATTTAAAACTTCTTAAAATGTCATTTATTAAGGTATATTTTTTTTGCTATGAATTAACTTTATGCTCAATTTATCATTTTATTAAACATTACTTTTATAAACGTATTTTTCAGTGAAGGATAATCGGAAGTTAATGTACATGTATCTGGCAAATGATGTCATTCAAAACAGTAAAAAGAAGGGACCAGAGTTTGGAAAGGAATTTGAAACAGTGCTACCAAAAGCATTTGAACATATGAAAAGCTTCGACGAAAAGACAAGAGAAAGGTTAAACAGATTGCTCCAAATCTGGGAAGAAAGAGGTGTTTATGATAAAGCACAAATTTCAGAATTTAAGGTCGCTTTCACAGACACGGCAAAAGATCCAGGAACGCCACCCCCAAAAAAGAAACTAAAAAATGACATAGAGAAAATAAAGGTAATCTAGAATCTAACCTGTAGATAAATTAAACATTTATGTTGAAGTCAGAATTACTACCTAAAAATAAACGTTTGTTCCATTTTACAGAAAGAGAAAAAGGAGAGAAAGAAATCAGAGACTGAAGTTGAAGTAGATGGAACCAAAGAGCTACATGTTACGTTAAGTCCACGTACTCCTGCTGGAGATCCACCAGAAACAGAGGAACTCATCAAGGCATTAATGGTTAATACCACTTATAAAAACAACAAACATTCGGAATATGTATCGTTAGCAATAAACTATCTTATACATAGAAAAATATATGTTGAATCCATAAGGCATATTGGCAAGCACATTCACAGTTTGATACATCCACCCCCAGTTGTGATTTTATTCTATTTATGGTCATCAGTTTGATTTTTAATGCGCTGAAAATGTGTTTTCTTTTTTTTTACTTTTATTTAGCAATTTTATAATGTTTCTGTAGTAGTAGATCTGTTATATTAATTTTAGATTTAAAGTAACAATACGTAGCTGATTTATTGTTTAACAAATAATGATTATTGTTATTTTAAAAAATCAATATTTTCATAAAATTGAATTCGCATTGTTCTCAGCCATGTTTTACCTGATTGGGTCGTGTAAAGAGTATAACTAAGTGCCTCAAACATGGAACAGTTAAAGGCGATTACTAAAATTGCCTTCTCCATTTCAGGATTTGGAAAACACAGCATCCTCAGACGCTGGCGTTAGAGAGCGTATTGCATCTCTGCCACCAGAAGTTTCCGAAGTTTCGCTTCTTGCAAATTTAGCTGACAGAGCAGCTGCAGATCAATTAAGTGTTGCTGTAAACGAAGCTGCTGCATTGTTAGCAGATTACAATGGACGTTTACAAGCAGAAATGGAAGACAGAAGAAGATTACTGACTATGCTTAGAGATTACACTTTAGCGCAAAGACAATTACTCCAACAAGCACAGGCAACTTTAGATGTATGATTATTATCAGATGTATGATTCGTTATCCATTCGCAAATATACAACTAATTCATTAAATATGGTGTTGCAGGACTATAAAGAAAAATTGAAAAAGGTGTGCGCAGTTAGATCAGAAGTGAAGTCACATATCTCCAATCTTCCTGACTTGACGCAATTGCCTGATGTTACGGGTGGTTTGGCACCTCTTCCTTCAGCTGGTGATTTATTTTCTATGCACTAGCACGTGAGTTCAAAGAGCACGATCATTGAATTATCATTGAGTTCCATGCATAGAGATATACAACCATGCTATGTTAGCTTGGTTTTTGTGATGAAATATATCTTACATAATGATTTTCTACTTTTCAATATTTAATATATATATATATTAAATATTGATTATACTTCTCGTATCTAATTACAAAGCATGAAACAAAGAGAAGTACTGATGAATAAACATATTATGAAATCATTTTACAGGACACTTTATTGACATAAATAAACTGAATCAATCTAATTATGAACAATTTCGAAATTTGAATAATTACAATGCCAGTAACTCTCACAGATCTTATGTTTTAATTAAAGATTAGCCAACTCAATGTTTTTAGTTTCCTAATATAAAATTAAGAATATAAATGTATATTCATTTTTATAAGTAAACCTTTAAAAAGAAGGAGAATAAATTTTGGTACAAACTCATTTTGTACGAAGAAACGAATCTATTTAACGGATTAAATAATTTCTAATTATAGTACTCACATACTGAAGCTATTATAAGCCACAAACATGTAATAAGTTTTAATAAACAAATCGTTCTTTCAAATGTAAAGTGATGTAAATTGACATATTTGTCAACAGAGTTACTAACAGAAGTACTGAAATTGTACATGACATAAAACTCGCATAAAAAGAAGCGAATATGTATGCACACAAGATAACGAAATATACCGTGCAGATAAAACGTGCATGCATAGTTAGAAATGCCCACACAGTGGCAATTGCCCAATTATTGCTGACCAGCAGTATGTAGAATATTGCACTTGTATTTGGTAATAATTACTTCTGTGTATGTACAGATATTGTAGGTAATATTACTTTGGGACTGAGGAAAATATCTTAAAACATAACGCTGCAGTTTAATTTTTGAAAAATACTGGTCTGCATAAGTAAATAATAATGTATATGTAATATTGTATGAAATAAATCGCGTGATTGTGCGTTGCGGAAATTGTAATAATATGCAAAATATTAATATGAATAAATGTTTTGATCGTTACAATTTGTATTTCTTATTCAGAACTATCTCGAAGTATTCGAACTATTTCCGAAGTTTATTATGTCGATTTTAAATTAACTTCATAGTTGTTCTTTTCTTATATCCTTTAAAATTAAAAAATTGCATGTAGATACTATAAGAAGTAAATGAAATACATTCAAATATAGATTGTTATAGTTAAAATTTCGTATAATTAACTTTATTTATTTTAATTGATTTCCTTATACACTTATCTAATTGATATATGATTATGGTTTATACGGGTGCTGTATTGATATATTTTAATCATATCACATTTATAATACATTTTTATATACGTAACTTAAATAATTGAATGATGGTATCTTACAAAAATTTTGATTTGTGCTAACTCTTGGCAAGTACTTCTGGCAAGAGTTGTATTGTACCTTTATTTCATCGAAGGTTAACTATTATTTGTCCCAGTATTTCATGTATACATTTCTAGATTTTTGAATTACAATATATACAGTACAGAATATTCACAAAACATTCTTGCAACCAAAAATTGTGTAATTTAGGACGTTACATTATTGCATATATGTTGTATATACAATAAATAGCTATTGCATTACTATTGCTTCAAAATTTCCTATAATGATTCTATTCACCAACATTACTTTATAAATGATTATTAAATTATTTGATAAACATTTCCACATCATTTAATTTTAAAGAGTATTCAAAGTGAATATACATGTAATGTACAACTATAAACATGTAACAATCAGTAAGGTATTATAACATTATTGTTTTAAATGCTAATCACAAGAAATGAAATAGTTTTTAGTGCTACTTCAGTATCAAAATCACTTTGTATATACATATTTTATGAACACCCTGCTTAGCAATTCAGGTATAAATGAACACTTTAGGAATTAACTAAATTTACACATTTTTCTTTAAGTTTCGTGTGGATGTGGTGGTCTCGTTGGTTTTAGGATAAGTTTTCCTGTATCATCACAGCTCATATTAAAATCACCAAGCACGCTTCTAGCCCTCTGAGTTATAATGCTTGGTGCTATTACGCGTCTATGAACTCCCATCATAAATAATATCACTGTAATAAATTAATTCATTTTAGATAAATGTGAATTGATGAACAAGAGTATGTATTTCATTACTGTTTAATAAAAGACCTCTTGAAAACACATCATTCCTATTTATTAAATTTACCTAAAAGAACACTGGCTATTGCAAAGAATGGATGATTGCAGAGACTTTGTGTAAATGATACAGCTGGTGTATTAGGGTCTGTCAACCAATGCCACGCACCAACCGCAGTGCAAACAGAAATAAAACCTAGAAGTACTGAAAGAAAGCATAATATTAAATGTATGAGTACAAAAACATGATAAATTACCTTATACAGCATTCAAATTTTTCATAAATTTGTGTGTAAAAATAATCGGTATGCAATGAGTATAATAGAATCGTTTGTTGGTGTTTCAAAGATTTGTTTACATTGAACAATATTTAAGCATAACACGTACAGAAAAAGAGAAAAACGTACTTCTCCACCGTAAAGTAGCCGGTTGTAAGCTTGAGATCACTTCAGTAAGTCGCCTTTCAAATGCTTTTAGATCTGAAAATAGTTATCAAGGAAAATAAGAATAACCTCAATGATGTTAACTCATTTGCCGCATATGTTATTGTTTCACGGTATCACGTGTTTTTATTGAATATCATAAATTATTTTAACATTGACATCGATGAATGCCTTTCTTTTTTACCTTCGCAAACAGTCTGATCTAAAGACATTTTTATCAATTTCGCACATCTATCTGATAAAAATTCGTTATAAAACAAACAATTCCGGTTGTGTCAAGACAACATCATTCACACCACTGTTGTTATATGTAGAAATGAATTATCAAATACACTTGTCATCAACTTCACTGTTTTGATATCTAACGTTATCCGGAAAAAAATTGATATGAAGTTATTCAAATTTATTCATATGTAATGAATAATATTTCTCACAATATTTTTATCAAATATTTATTTTACACGTGTTGTTTTCAATTATGTAATGATTATACAATATTTTAATGTAATGAACATGAAAAAATATAGTAACTATTACAAACTATATTTGATCAATTTTTCTGTTATAATTGTAATTATCTATTGAATTTAATTTGTACGAAACGAATTCCTGAATTACCAATACCACAGACGAGGTATAGGGGTAGACCAATCACCATATGGGGTTTCGTATCTCACGATCTGAAATACCGACATCGTTAACAACTAGATTTCTTACGCCCTCTACGCTGACGAACGATAAATGTTGTAACTAGATCCACGAGAAGCTTAGACCATATCACCAGAGAGGAGTGAGAGTGCTCACGCCCGGCGTTTTGGCACAGACGAGGTACAGGAGTAGACCAATCACCCAATGTATATTTTTTGTCTCACGTCCGCGGGGCTCTAGAGCCCCCTTACCATTTTTGTGTCACATCCTACCGTATCGGTCGGAATTAATATTGTGGAACCAATATCACAGACGAGATCGCCGACGAGATATATATAAACTTTATATTATAAAGACTGCCAGCCCCCGTGTTAAACTGCGAGTCTCAAAGTGGGCCCCAGGTGGGTACTGGGAGCGGTCGGTAACGGCCCCAATTACCGACGAGATATATATATAAAGACTGCCAGCCTTACGGGAGAATGTGTCGCTCGAAAAATACGGTGTTTTCTACCGCCCTCTAGGATAGATTTTGGCTGGAGTAAGAAACAGAAGGCCAACGACGCTATCTCGTCGGTGCAGAAGACCACTAAGAAAATTCTCGTCGGTGAGAAGGTAAATCATCACGGAACCATATCGATTATGAAATGTTACATTCTCCGACGAACGTATTCGAATTAAACAGATATTTTTTTTTTAGTGTTGCTTTTTAAGGTTTAAAATATTGATTGTAAAACTAACATCAAGGACAAAAAGTTCGTAGAAATATTTTTCGTAAGAAAGTGTTAAAGCATAATTTTAGAAAAATCGATTTCTACTTCAAATTTCATATGAGATACCTTAATTTGTAATTTAAAAATATTTCATAAACAAGCATTATTTCCTTACACTTTTATTGTAGATAATTGTTCCAAGAATCGATCTGTGGAAACCTTTCCAAAATCTTTTTCGCAGGTCAGTCGGTAAACCAATTCTTCGAATTGCTCAAGGAAAGTCTGGTCGTTGGGTCCAATTTAAAAAAAGTTATATTGTTTTGAAGAGTCTTCAGAAGATGCAGGTACGAACCTGCGTTCTCGATCATGCGTCGTATCACAGATGAGTTATCTCGTCAGTGATATCACCGACGAGATATTTAGAAAGACTCGTCAGTGCAGAAAGCCGATTAATAGGCTACCATGTATTACCATTGCCATGTGCAAGACCATCTTTCATTATGCACAATTATTGTTAAATAGCAAAAAGAAAAGAAATCCTAAAGATCACACACCCGAGTTTACGTTAATATGAACTAACAATAAATAAGAGAAATTGCAAAAAACAAATAAAATTCTTAATATATTGTTTAGAATTTTTTCGACCTCTGGTTTCCTAGACATCTCAAAAAATGTGGTTTTGACCTCCAACTTTGAGGGCTGTATTCACCCCTTCAAAGTAGATGGTTGCCGATAAAAAAAACACGTGTCAAATATTTTTCGAAGAACTATACCTCACATAAGTTTCATTAAAATCGACTTGCTTCTACTGAACATGTTCCCTTGTAAGCTTTGCTTAATCCCCGTTCTAGTGACTGGAGTATTAATATTTTGTAAATTACAGTGGGTCAAAACCCCTGTTTTCTCTTTAGTTTTCACTCTACAGTTTTGCTTCGAGTGAAGACTATACACCTTGCTATATAATTAGTATACGAGAGATGTATCGACGAGTCTCTGAGATGTCTTTGTCTCTGAAATTTGGCAAAAATTCAATTAGATTTGGGATAGATTGTTTCAAATTTTTCTGTCCGAAAAGAAATTGGAATCGAAAGTCACTTTCTCAAGGGTCTCAAGGGTTCGAATAATGATTCGTGATTTATTTTCGTTCTGCGACAACGAGCACATAGATCTGCCAATTGTTTTGATGACGTCTCCATGAATATTCTTACGAAAGTTACAAAAGCACGATACAAGGCATGTGATCAATTAGACCGCGGATTTGATGCATTTACAGGAAAATAAACAGGTGAAACATAAAACTGTGTAGACATTAGACGAATTTGGAAATATTGTTAGTCTATTTTCGACGTAATTAAGTTTCTAAAAGAGAAAATGAATTTTCATATAATCTTTGGTTCTTATGATTGACTCAGAAAATTTGTATTTTGCTTAGAGATCCGCAGTCTAATGATTATAGTTGATCATTCAATGGAACCTTTCACTTGTCGGAGGAGTCCTTCAAAATATTGAACGACGTGTAGCTCATCTTCATGATCTGGAATTGATGATCGTTAAACATCGTTCCTCCTTTTTTTTACCAACGAATGAAATTGTTTCTCAACTAACAGTGACAAAGGATTCGGTGGATAAGGTAATGATACGAGCGCTGGACATTTTCACAGGCCTCCTGGACCTTATCATGATCATCAACAGGTCTTTCATTATGTTCACTGGAAGCGTGGTCCAGTCCATCTCGTAAATGGCGTCGCACACGTTCATGCTCTGCGAACATCGTTCATTAATCGCATCGACTAACAGAAATCAAAATTTATAGAGTAATTCGAGACGAGTCCGGATATTGAATATGCTCGGGGAAAAAAATGATGTACACATTTATCCGTGTCTGATTTTTCTCTCTGGATTGTGTTCGGCGCGCCCGAGTGATTCAAGGAAACGAAATTTGGTGCCAACCTTCAACGTCACCTCGTTTCCGTACCAACAGTATAAATACACCTGCATGAGCATGCAGCACAAATATGATAAGCTCCACGCGAAGTTCAAGCCGTACGAGCTCGTCGTCGACATTTTGTAAATAGTCAGGCAGAGCACCGTGGAGCTCACGGTGAACTGAAGGAAAATCACGTACGTGAACACTGCGTTCACGTTTTTCGCGAACCTGCAATCAGTTCAAATTGTTCTGAACAGATTAGAATTCGAAACCAGAGTCCGTTAAAATGAATATACATATAGTGGAACATTGATATTATAATATTAGTCCCAGTGGATTTCTATGCGGCAAAGGAACGAAAAATTGATCTCTCACTTATAGATCCCCATCTGATGCTCGATCAGATCCCTCAGAATCCTTCGTCTCCTCGTCTTCAGCTCCGCTATTGATTTGCATCCCCTCTCCGCCTCTGCCAGCGAAGACGGCAACGATCGAGCTCGATGACAAAATATTTCGAATTGCGCGCTGATCTGGATCATCAGGCCAGAGATCAGGGTCTCGTGACCCACGCTGGTGTTCGCGCACACCATTAGACCGAACGACTGCTGGACCAGGGACACGAAGTAGATCATGGGAGAAGTTAGATCATAGGGTGCCCAATTCGATACTGGAAGGGTTCTCGTGCTGACAAATCGATCAATCTGAGCCACTGTGCCGAAAGACGCCGCTGATTCGTTCAGGATTTCGCAGTATAACGTGAGCTTTCTGCAAGAAATTGGCGAACTAAAAGCGTGTTGATATTGTTTCAATCCTTGCCGGATCATTATGTCTGCAGCTATAATTTTAAAGAACAATTACAGTGGAAGACAACGCGCGGAGAATATGTAGTTAGTGTAAACGAGCTGAAAGGGTGGAAAACTAGCGTAATTTGTAGATTGACCTGGCATGCGCGTCGAACTTCCGTTGTATGACCGCCTCCTCCTCGTCCCTTGGCACATGATTCTTCAACAGAAGGCTGTTAACCACGCTGACGATCTTCTCGCGTCGAATGAACAGATTAGCGACCTTTATACTGACGCCCAGCACTGAGATACTCAACGAGAACTTCTCTGTGGTAGCATCCAGATCCTTGCTAATTATTGCGTCGACCAGGGCGTAGAACGTGAAAATGTACAACAGGAATATCATGATCACCGAGTAGAGATTGTACAACCAGTATTTTAATGAATCAACTGGCCAAGTTGTTGGCCTCCAGAAACCGACATAGGTGAGCAGCGCAAACGAGAGGGGTAATTTATGCATTTTTATAATAGATGATCCTTCCTCTAGGTTTAAAGAGGACCAGGAAATTCTTTTGACACGATTTTAAAATAATTTTGTTTTCTTTCCTCCAGTTTCAAAGAGGACCAAGAAATTCTTTTGACACAATTTTAAAATAACTTTGTTCTCTGTCCTCCAGTTTCAAAAAAGATCAGAAAATCCTTTTGGCACAATCTTAAAACCCAATCTTTCCTTCTGTTTGCTCTAGTTTCGAAAAGGATCAAGAAATTCTTGTGACACAATTTTAAAACACATTCTCTTCCCTCTAACTTCGAAGATCAGGAAATTCTATTGACACTATTTTAAAGTACGTTCTCTTTCCAGTAGCTTCAGAAAAATTCAACTAGATTGAAGCCTCCTTTTAGGACCGAAGCAAAATTGCAACGCTTCGAAAAGCAAATAAGCTCCCAGCTGTGCTGTTTGACTTATGTTTCTCGCTTCTAACGATTTCCCTATTTTCTAGATATACTGCGACTGCTATTATCCTTCTCCCACTCTTCCCTCCCCCCTCGATCACGGGGACCATAATTATTCTGGCGACTTCCGCCCCCAAGAAAAATATACCGGAATAACTCTCGCGTTAAGGTCCGTTCAAGTATAGCTTCCCTGTGTTTTTTTTTATATTCCTGACGTATCGATGTTACATCGCAACGACAACGACCGTGTCGCTCGAAACGTTGCTAAAATTAATAAACTATAAGCTCCGCTCGGCGAACCCTTTCCAGTCGGTTGTCGTCGATCGCGGAGGAATGATCATTATACCTCCCGTCTCGATCCATCGTGGGTACCAATTATTCTGCGACACAGTTTGTTCGATGTCTTCTTCGGTCGAGTAAACAGTAAGAATTGATCAGTTACGTTCCGCCGAGGAATAGTTGGAGCGGCTCCAGAAAATAATATATTTAAATGTGTTTAGTTCCGGCAACCAACCGAGCAACACTTTCTAATTTTGAAGACATACATAGTTAACGCTGAACGATGAACGAGGCTGGTTGCTTTCGAAAAATGACGGGATCGTATTTATTTCGATTTGTTTGTACGATTTTTATTGTGTCAGCTCGAGTATGAAATAATTCTACAAATTTTAAACCTGTCATTTTATGGGTAATGCGTGTAATTTTTTTTTTAATAATTAGACTGCGGATCTTCATGCAAAATAAAAATTGTGAGAAACTGAAGTTGTATGAAAATGTATTCATCCAATCCAGTAGTGCTTAACCTTTTTATTAATTGCAGCCTCTTGAATCGAAAAAATAAGTTTTCGCACCCGCCTTGAAAAATGTGTTTCTATTTATATATTTAGAAAATTACATCTATTCCAAGATAATTTATTTATTGAAAAATAAGTTTTGCATCGGAAATTTAGAAACCTCTCGCATACCCGCACAGTGCGGACAAGTGGAGCGCTACAGGTTTATATCACGATGTACGAAAAATTCTTTGGCAAAACTGCATATTAACCCATTGAGCGCTATGAACGCATATATGATTTCCCACACCGCCATTCAATTTGGGCCATGAACACATATATGGGTTCTCACACAGCCATTCAATTTGGGCCATTTATTTTTTTTTTATATTGTTCATGTTATTATTGCTTAATGAAATAAATGGTTCTGTTAAGGTTTTTGCGGTCACTGCTCAAATTATTTCAGATACAATCAACATATTTTGCAATGAAATTTTAATCAGCCCAGCATGCGCTTCGTCGTAAAAAGTAGGCAGCCCAGTGAGTGATAAGTCGTAAAAAGTAGGCGGTCCACAGCACACGCTTAACTTCGGACAACTCAGCGCTCAAAGGGTTAAGAGGAAATTGATATTATCAATTATTTAAGAAACATTTTTATGCACATATGTTGTCATTTTTTTTTAATTTATTAAATATATTGTTAAATGTTATTTATTGTGAATAATTACCATCGCATGTACAATACATTAGTAACCATTAGATGTATTGTTAAATTTAATTTTCTGTGAATAATTAACAATACATATACATTCGTAAACAAATTTTAAGTTTTGTTCAAAATTTTGCTATTTGTCCGCCCACAGTGCGGAATTTACTAGAAAAATTCAATGTTCGTGTATATCACGATATGAAATACATTTCTTTTGCAAAAAATAATCATTTTTATGCGTAATACAATTTTGCAATAATTATGTATCAATCATTTTTACGTATTCTTAATTCACGGAAGAACGTGAATGGGGATCACATTCCAAGTACTGATAATGAGTCGGATAGCGAATAGCGATTTGTTAAGTTTGTTAATTTTGTTTACTACTATTATAATTTGTTTAAGTTTCTTCTTATTAATTTTACATATGGTTCATTTATTATTAATTAACGTTTTAAATTTGTTAGTTTTTAAAAATAAATTTTTTTTATAAAAAGTGTTAATTTTTTGTTAAATTTATTATATTGGTAAATTTAATTTTCTGTAAAAAATTTCCTATATATATACATTAATAACCAAATTACGAGAAGTGTCCAAAAACAGGCCATTTGTCCGCACTGTGCACCGGGATGTAAGCACCCCAGGTTAAGAACCACAGATTTATCCAAAAATAATCCAACTGTCTTTAAATTCTTCTGTTTTTGCAATATATATACAGGGTGGTTGGTAACTGGTGGTACAAGCGGAAAGGGGGTGATTCTCCGCGAAAAAAGAAGTCGAAAATATAGAATAAAAATTTTTCGTTTGAGGTTTTGTTTTCGAGAAAATCGAATTTAAAGATCCGTCGGGTTCGCGTGCTTTAGTATGCGCAGGAAGTAGAATTGGTAGGTCATGATCAGACGCAGCAGACAATTCCTATCGAATAACACGCGCATTGGCTGCATTTTCAAACTCAATGTTCTCGAAAACGAAGCTTCGGATGAAAACATTTTATTCTATATTTTCGACTTCTTTTTTCGCGTAGAATCACCCCCTTTCCGCTTGTACCACCAGTTACCAACCACCCTGTATATATGTTTTTGTATATTTGACCTACCCTTTTGTGTAACGAATGCAGAAAATCCGCAGTCTATTAATAATTAACAGTCACACATTTGGACATTTTCATTTGTTTAGGGTGTCCAGTTGAGAGGTGCAAATAAAACGTTCATGTTCTTACTTCTCTCTCTAAGTTCGACGTGCAGTTGATTGAAGTTTATTTAAAAAATAAGAGAAGTGGGTATGCTTGGAAAACAATGGGAAAATGGCGTTTCGCGGAAGGCATGTTAGTTTCATCATGTTTACGATTTCGAGATGGGTTTATTATAATGATTTCTTTCATGACTGTCTCAACTATACTAATCGCGAGCTACATAGTCTTACGATCCATTAGCCTCGTTTGAGCACGTTATACGCCGAATAAGAAGTCTTGATCACCTGTACCCAAAAACATTTTCAATTTTACGAAACTTCCCCAATGAGAAATTCATTTCTATCAAACACAGTAGAAATCTCTTCAACAAACAACATAAACGGTACAGAGAGTATCGAAATACAGGTAGGACTCGTAAAATAGTGAAAAAAGTAAATGATAAATGATACAGACCGCCATAAATGATTCCAGATTCACATACATAATGTGAGCACTCTTGAACTCCATGGGGTACGTGGATCGTAGCATAATTACTAATAGGATCCTCTTAGAGTTCTTGTCTAAATACATCCAATTGCTTGCGAAGATTATGTCTGGAACTTCGAGGCTCTGGAATGGGAGAGTATGTTAGAAAACGCGCGAGGGTATTCAACTTTTCAACTTGATTATGCACCTTTCGTCTGACTTCGTTCCCGTACCAACAGTAGTAAAATATTTGCAACATTGCGCAAACCGTGAACATAACGTGCTCGACCACTTTTCCATCTAAGCGGGTCTGCGTCAGCTGGAAAATGGAGAAGCAGACCATCGATGCGGCAGCTATGAGCTGAAAGCATAGCACCGCGCGAAAGTGTTTGTTCACGCTCGCAGCGTACCTGCAATCATTTTGAAAAATGATCACATTATCGTAATGGCAGAAGCATTTCTCTAAAATTGTACTTCCTTGAAAGGGGCGATTCCTGAAGTCATTTGAAGTAATTTTTTCCTTTGCGAAAATGTTCTCCGCAGCTTTGTTAAGGAGTTGTTCACGAAAAACACGGACCTATCAGAGCGCGACTAGACCGGACGAGTTCCGGCTCAGCCAATGGGACCTGTCATCGTGCCGAAATCCGTCCGCTGTCCCAGCGCTCTGATTGGTCCGTGTTTTTCATTAATAACTCCTTAACAAAGCTGCGGAGAATATTTTCGCAAAGGAAAAAGTTACTTCAAATTATTTCAGCAATCGCCCCTTTCAAGAAGTACAACATTTTTGGGACACCCTGTATAACGAAGAAGCCGTAAGTTAGGAGCTTTCCTAATTTGTTAAGTCATTCCTGTTTGCTATTAATTTTCTATTGCAAGATTTGTATATTTGGTAACAAGAAAATTGATTAATTTGTATTCGAGTTGTAATGTCCAGAAAAGAACTGTATAAAATTGATTTCAACTCTATGGTTATCCTACAAAGAAAGAAAAGTAAAGGACGAAGGGCTGCATCGAATCGTACGAGGATCTTTAAAAAATTTTTTAAACTCACACGTATAGTCGGTGATGGTGACGAGCACATTTCTTCGCCGACTTCTTCTGATCGTTCCTGATATTTTGCAGACGATGTCCAAGGATCTCCAGTTGGCCGTAAATGCAGATCAACAATCCGTTAAATAAGGAGTCGCAAGCAACGTGCATAGTCGTGTCAAAAGTTAGGCCCACAGCTTGGTAAAGGTAAGTGACTGTGTACAGCGTTGCGGACGAATAGTTGTACGGTATCCATGCGCGAAATGCTAATTTTCTATTTTTTCCTTCCATGATCGGCGTGCCGATCCACACCGCCATCATGCTAGCCTGGACCACTGTCATGAACTGAATGGAATTCATGCTGCGAACCGAAAAATCAAACAACCCAACTCCAATATCATGGGAAGCAATTGAAAAATTGAACTACTTCTCTTCTCATCGTACCGACTTTATATAATTTCATTGATTTTTAATCAAGGGATAAAACAAGCTGGGAAAACGAGGAACAACTACGGATTAATTCCTAACAGTTAAAAATTTAGATGACGAGTCATTGACGATGATTAGAAAATTCTTGTCTCTGCTGGTTCGACAATGAATATTTAATTCATCTTTAGAGCAGATTATTTTAGAAGGCAACTTACTCGATTATTTTATCGAATCTCATCTTGATGTCCACCTCCTCGTCGTCCCTGGGCGAGAACGGCTCCTTTTGCAGAGTTTTTATCAGAAGAATGATGTTCTTTCGATTCAGTAAGAACGTGACCATCTTGCAAATGCATCCAAGCACAGACATCGTTATGTACACGTTGTCGCTAAGATCCTCCGGACTTCTTACGTTCAGAATTAAATCGAGCACTTGCGTCAGCACTATACTTTGTATCAGGCCGAACGCCATCACCGAGTATGCCGAGTATACAAATTTTTTGAAGGAGGATGTCCAGGTGATCGGTCTTAGGCAACCTAACGCCGACAGCATCGAGAGAGGTACGCGTAGCGACGTCATTGTCGATTGTCTCTTTTGTCTTTCCTCATTCAATCGTAAACAAACTTGCACCAGGCAATTTATTCGGAGATTCACTTCTGAAGTTAAAAATTTGAAATACTACTGACGGCAGAGAGCGAGAAAGAGAGAGAGAGAGAGAGAGAGAGAGAGAGAGAGAGAGAGAGAGAGAGAGAGAGAGAGAGAGAGGGAGCGTTCACTCAAAAGCTGAAAATATGCTTGAGGACAATTTGACTTACAATTTGAGTAAATCGTCAGATACAATAGTATTTTGTCTACGTTCAGTTAATTTGGTCTACTTCTTAATGATTAGAACAGCATGTTTCACAAATCACTTTCGTTGTATCTTTTTCTTCGAAATGTTTCCTTCGGTATCGCGCGAGTAAGATCGAGATGCACAAGGATAGAAAGTTCTCGGAACAATGAGTGAAACGCAACTGACTAATATAGACTATCGGAATTCTCTCAGCACCCTCGGATAGTCTCGACAGTCTCCCTTCGACTAGGCTATGTTATTATGGCAATTGCCGACGACCGCGCGGCTGCTGCAATTGCATGGGATTCAGGGAGGGTTGTTTAGGTGGACGGACAGTTTTTAATAATGTAACAGCGGAAGAGGAACGATTCTTTACAGTTCGTGTTTGTTGGACACAGGAAAATACATATTTCAAAGAAACTTCGACTGCGCACCGTCAGTCGTTTATTCGTTGGAGACTGCAGTGGTTAGGTGAAATTCAATCGAAGAAAATGTGTGCCAATAAAAATAGTCTCTTCAACTTTCTCCTCTACCATTCATTACTGTCTGCACGATTCAACAACAATTTTATATGTTTCCACTAATTGTTACCTTACGTCGTGGACGACGGAGGGTCTCAAAATGGCAATAAACGTGGATGACAGCTGTCACTGTGGAAGTTAGTTTCATTGTGACTGGGCTGCATAACATGTTGCGGTTGAAGTTGGTGAAAAGCACTGCCACGCCCTTCGGTAGCACGCACAACATGATTGCAGGCCTTTAGCACCGTGTTTCCCCCGTGAAACGTAGAATTAGTCGAGTACACCCATTGAATTGAAATCGTTAATATTAATTTGACCTGTTGCACATTTCAAAAAGACACCGGCAGATGTCTTCGACCCCTCCGCAACTTCCTCTCCTTACTTACAAATTAGCTGATGACTCGCACACTCGCAATTTTTATAGTGATTTCGCAACCCCCGCCGCACAATTCTTATTGCAGAAAATTTCAATTCAGAGGCAAGTAGAAGAGCAAGAATACTTCGCCAGGAAATATAGGATACTTTCGATCTCCTAGTTTTCAATGTTAACCTCATCGAAGATGACATAGACGACGATTCATACGAGGCAAGTTATTTTTTAGTTGTCGGATTTCTAGGATTTTGAATTTATTGCAAACTATGTTCAATTTATTGTACAATCTATAGTACACTCCGTCAGAATGAACAGTTCACGTGATTCATAAAGATTTTCGATGACTGCTTCTCTGTTCAACTATTCTAATCGTGAGCTACATAGTTCGATTCCGTTAGCCTCGTGTGAGCACGTTGTACGCTGAATAAGAAGTCTTGATCACCTGCACCACAAAATATTTACAATTTTCACTGAACTTCTCCATTAAAATATAGTAGATATTTGGGAGTCGTGCGAGAGACTCGATGCGTTCGACCGACGAGCGCGAGCGCGCGGCGAAGCGTCGGGGACGAGGCAGGACAAACGCCTAACGTTCGTCGAAGGTTTCCGATGATCGGCGAAGAGCGCCGATCAACGGAAAAAAGGAAAAGAAAAGAAGGGAGTCGCGTTAGAACATTAGAGGCATCGACCACGTGTTGCCGTTACGCTTTATGCATTTTATGTACTTATGTTTACTTAAGAGACTACTACAAAAAAATTAATTGTTATCAAACACAGTAGACTAAGATTTCTAATAGCAGACAGAGTTTTGGAATAAGCCTTAAACCTGTGAAACAGTGAAAAGAGTAAATGATAAATCATACAGACCGCCATGAACGACTCCACATTCACATGCATAATATGAGCACTCTTGAACTCCATGGGGTACGTAGATCGTAGCATAATTACTAATAGGATCCTCTTAGTGTTCTTGTCTAAACTCATCCAATTGCTCGCGAAGATCATATCGGAAACTTCGAGGCTCTAAAATAAGAGGCCAATTTAGAAAACGCATGGACGTCCGGTGTTAAACTTTCTTGTTTTAATTATGGACCTTTCGTTTGACTTCGTTCCCATACCAACAATAGTAAAATATTTGTAACAGTGGACAAAACATGAGCATAAAGTTCTCGATCATTCTTCCGGATAATCGCGTTTGCGAGAGCTGGAAAATCGAGAAGCAGACCATCGACACGGACATAATCATTTGAAAGAAAAGCACTGCGTGAAAAGTTTTGTTCACGCTCGCTGCGTATCTGCAACCATTTAAAAAATTACACTTTATAACATTTGAAATGCAAACTAGGAGCTTTCTTAATTCACTAAAAAATTATTCGCATTTGCTCTCAATTTTCTATAATATTGAAACCAGTGTACTGAGAGCATAACAGTTGATTTAGGATTCGTCAAAAATGTTTACTTTATGGGCAGCTGTAATGTACTATATTTAAAATGTAAACTAGGAGCTTCCTTAATTCACTATGAAATTATTCACATATGCTCTCAATTTTCTATCCTATTAAAACCAGAGCACTGAAAGCATAATAGTTGATTCAGGATTGTTCAAAAATTACGTGAAACTGACACGTATAGTTTGTGATGGTGACGAGCGCATTGGATAACCGACTTCCCCTCATCGTTCGTAATCTGTTGCAGACGATGCCCAAGGATCTCGAGTTGGCCGTAAATGCAGATCAGCATTCCGCTGAACAGAGTGTCGCAAGCGACGTGCATAGACGTCTCAAAAGTTAGGGCAACAGCTTGGTATAGGTAAGTAACCGTATACAGCGTCGGCGAGGAATAGTTATACGGGAACCATGCGCGAAATGCTAATTTTCTATTTTTTCCTTGCAAGATCGGCGTGCTGATCCACATTGCCATCATGGTGATCTGAATCGCCCCCATGAATTGAATCGAATTCATACTGCAATCCAAAGAATCGAGTAATCCGACTGTTAATTTAATCTCATTATTTTATGTTCTATAAAGCAGTTTAAAAATTGAACTATTAGGGGGACCCATAAGTAATCAATTATTTTTAAATCTAAAACAAATTTTGTAGTAAATTCAAGTTTTTATTTCTTAATTTATTACATAATCTCTATTATTATCAAGGACAGTTTACTATCTTTCCTGCAAATTTTTAATCCCCCTTTTATAGAAATCCACGGTTCGTGAAGCAAAATATGACTCAAGGTGCCTCCTTGCATCTTCTACAGAAGTGAATGTTTTATTTCTTAAATAATGCTCCAGAGATCTGAAAAGATGATAGTCAGAGGGAGCAATATCCGGTGAAAACTTCCCATTGCAATTCCTTGATTTTTTTCCTGAGTGAGTTTCGCTGTATGGGGCCGGGCATTGTCAATTTGCAGTATTACACCTTTTCCGTGGACTAAAGATGCCCTCTTTTTCAATAATTCTGAATACAGCCGTTGTAATTGCTGACAATACGACTCAGCAGTAACTGTTTCTCCAGGTTTCAACAACTCAAAGCGAATTATGCCACGACAGTCCCACCAAATGCACAGTAACACCTTTCTAAGTGATGAGCTAGGTTTAGGGGTTGGTATTGTGCGGTTTGATTTGCAGAAAGCCATTGCTTGGAACGCTTTATGTTATCATAAGGAATCCATTTTTCATCTGCGGTAACGATTATGCTAAGAAATGGATCTCTACGAAATGTGGATAGCAATGAAGCGCAAATTGATCGACGAATACTCTTGTTGATCTCAGATAATTGATGCGGTACCCATATTCCTTGCCTATATGCCTTTCCCATTTCGTGTAGGTGCCTTTGTATAGTTGACCACGTGGACCCAAGGCTTCTCGATAATTCTTGTATACTTAATTTTGGATCGGCTTCCACTAGAGATTTTAGGGTGTCATTATCAAATTCAACTGGTCGTCCACTTCGAGGCCTGTCAGAGAGATCATAATCACCAGCAGCAAACCTTCTGAACCAACGTTGACACTTGTTGACCTTCAATACATCTCCATAAACATCGCAAATTTTCTTTGTTGTTACCGTTGCATTAAATTCCGCATGAAAATGAAAAAGTATGCAATGACGAATGTGATCCTCGGAAGGTACGGACGCCGCCATTTTATTACAGGGTTGTAAAAAAATTTATACTTTTTAGAATATTTTGAACATAGGCCGCTTTACCGAAAACTGCAAAAGAATACGTGTTTCCTCTTCAACGATCGGTACAGAACTAAAGGCAAAATAAATTCTTTGCAAATAATTGATTACTTATGGGTACCCCTAATATTTATTATATTGCATCAATTTCTTATCAAATTAAGCTGAAAAAATGGGTGATGGATAACGATTAGCTTCTGGCAGCTAAAAATAAAATAAGGGGCACTGTCAATGATTAAAAAATTCTGGTTTAGTCAAAATAACGAACTCGAATATTTTGAGATTGTGAAGGTTATTCAAATCCTTGAGGAATTATTAAAAAAAGTTATTTCTTTGGATGTAGTTGAGGAAAATGCTTTTGAATAGGCACGTTCTTGTTATCCCTTAGCACTCGAATGGTGACTGTAAGGCACCACTAAAAATTGCTGTATCATTATTCAAAATATGTTTTGCATTATTAAATTTGTTTGTATTTAATAAATTACTAAACATTTCAGTATTGTACGAGTAAATTGCATCATTTTCGTATGTATAACATGAAAACAAATATATAGAAGGGAAATATTCTAGGTCGGAAGAAATGTTTCCTTTTGGAGATAAAATAGCTTCGAGTGCAAAGGTTTATTTTTATAAAGTAATGTAAAATACTCGGCTTCAGTGCTTTGTAAATCTAGTGTTAAAAAATTGCGACTTACTCGATTATTTTGTCGAGTCTGCTCTTAATGTCCGTCTCCTCGTCGTCCACAGGTAAAAAAGGTTCTTTCCGCAGAGCGTTTAACAGAACAACGATATTCTTCCGATTCACTAATAACATGGTCATCTTGAAAACGCCTCCGGTCACAGATGTCATGATGTAGACGTTTTCACTGAAATCTTTCTGGCTTCTCACGTTGAATATCAGGTCGAGAAGATGCGTCAGCAGCACACTCTGTAGGAGACTGTATGCCATCACCGTGTACACCAAGTATACAAATTTTTTGAACGAGGATGTCCAGGTGATCGGTCTCAGACAGCCCAACACTATTAGCATCGAGAGTGCTATCCGAAACGATGTCATTGTCAATTTAATTCCCTTTTATATCTTCTCTTCATTCGATAGCAAAAGATATTTTAACCAGACGAGAAGATTGTAAGATTCGTGTGTATTTCAGTTCGCTTTTGCTTAAAGACATTTATTCAAGTGTATCGTCGAGTCTCGAAACAATGCAATTTTGACAGATACTGAAGAGCATTCAGTTAATTTGATCTGCTTCTGATTGGCATTCGCGAACCAGTTTGGGTACAGTAGCGTTATTTCTTTGTGAAAATACTTTCGTTTCTTTTAGCACGAGAATTTAGCCTTCCCAGAACAGAGACTGAAACACAACTGACTAACACAGACTATCGGAATTCCCTCATCACCCTCGCATAGTCTCGACAGACTCCCTTCGACCAGGCTATGTTATTATGGCAATTGCGGACGACGACGGACAGTTTTTAATAATGTAACAGTGGAAGAGGAACGATTCTTTACAGTTCGTATTTGTTGGTCACAGGAAAATACATATTTCAAAGAAACATCGACTGCGCACCATCAGTCGTTCATTCGTTGGAGACTGCAGTAGTTAGGTGAAAATCAATCGGAGATAATGTGAGCCAATAAAAATGATCTTTTCCAGACATTACTCGATTTCTGTCTCGAAAATTGATTGCTGGCTTCAGTATTATTTAATGGAGAGTCTGTGCTGAGGATAGAAGGATTTCAAAGTTGCTGCAGTATTATTTAATTAAGCACCTGCACACAGGACAAAAGGACTTCCAAATTTTAATAAACGCGATCACAGGAACAATACAACGTTAAACACGAGGCAAGCTATTCTCAGTCTTCAATATTTCAAGTTGAATTTATTGCAATCTATAATCTGTGGCGGCCCGCGCAAAGAGCACGCCGACCACCGACAACATACAATGTATACGCGGCGGCGATCGTCCTCGGAAAGCCGCAGCGAAACACGTGAAGATCGGCTTCGGGGACGGTCGCCATCTGCTAAACAATCGACTGACGCGAGGAGGAATCGGTCGGTCGAAGGCATGCGATCGACACTCGCTCGCGAACGTCGGTATAGGACGGTTGAAGGTCCACCGACGAATAAAGACGTATACCAGCGAACACGGCCTCAGTCATTTCACCCGACTCCCACAAATCTATATCTTTGTTCTACATACTGCGGCATAGTTAATTCTTGATAGAATCTTAATTATAATACGTTACGTAGTATGAAGCACGTTGAAAATTGAGTAAGAAGTCTTGAGCACCTGTAAAAAAAAATCAAGATTCTTATTAAGTAATTATCAGCAATATTGAAAAAATTCGGGGAATGCACAATGGTAAAATAAAAATCGAATAAACGGTCAGACGAAAATGGTAATGGTAAAAACAATAAGGGACAGAATCAACGAGAGAAACTGACAGCCATGAAAGCGTCTAGGTTCAGAGAAACAACGTGGCCGCTCGAGAACTCGATGGGGGACGTGGCACGCTTCATGATGATCATCAACATCTTCTTCGAGTTGTTGTCGAAATCCGGCCAGTTGCTCGCGAAGATCATGGCAGGAACTTCGAGGCTCTGAAACGACGAGTGATACATTAGATCGTGAACGAATGAAACCGATTCTTCGTGTTTTGAGAATGGACCTTCAGCTTGACTTCATTCCCGTACCAACAGTAGTAAGACAGCTGCATCAGAGTGCAGACTATGTATACAGCGGATTCGTACATTTGGATGCCCACGTTTAATCTGGTTATTCGGAAAAGGGTGAAACAAGCCATGGACGTGCTCACCGCGAACTGAAAGCCCATGATTCCCTGGAAATACTTGTTCACGTCCGCCGCCAGTCTGCGAACATTTGGAAAATTAATTGTCTTGAGCAGGGACCATAACTGTTATAACCAAAAAGAAAAAAGTCATGGAATAACAAGTATTTCATCGACTGAAATCGTATTGGCTACAAATAAGGATTATAAGTAACCGAAAATTTTTTCTCTTGTTGGTAAATGTTATCGTTGAGAGAAATTCATATCGATCACTTATAACAGTCATCAATGAAAGAAATTTATTTCGATCGCTAATAACAGTTATCGATAGGAGAAGTTTATTTCGGTTGCTCGTAACAGTTATCGATGAAGGAAATTTGTAATAGTTATTATTAAATAGTACAACTTTCAAATGGTAGACGATCAATTATTTAATAAATTTTTATTCATACAATTAATTGCTATGATCAAAATTTAATGTGACAAATATGAGTTTTTCCAAATTTTCTCCTGACAAATTACACAGGAAATTATCTAACGTTAATTTTAGAGCAGAAAAGGTTCGTTCAACGCTGTTACGAGCCAGGGCTATGAGCAGCGCGAGAGGCCGGCGAGGGGATTTTTACCCCAGGAATATGGTTTCAATTGTTAGTTAGGTACGCGGACGCACCCGATGCGAAATCGAGGAGCCGCTAGGATAGTTGACGTCGAGGACGCACCTGATGCGAAATCAGGGAACCTCTGGGAGGTTGGTGTCAAACGCAGACGCACCCGATGCGAAATCGAGGAGCTACTAGGAGGATGAAACTTCGTGCACGCACCCGATGCGAAATCGAGGAGTCACTAGGGAACACGCGGCGAACCCGATACGAAAGGAGGTTGTATAAGAGCGCGGACGCACCTGATGCGAAATCAGGGAGCTGCTAGGATGCGGAAGAACCCAATGCGAAATCGGGGATCCGCCTAGGATGGTATAATTTCGTGGACGCACTCAATGCGAAATCGAGGAGCCACTAGGTTGGAGAAATCTTCGTTGAATCGAATTTAAGTATTAGTAAGCCTCGTAACTTCTATATAATTTAATTGATACAATCCGAGCGGTTAGATTGTATCGTGTGGGAACGTTCAATTATTATATTAGGATTTTAGGCAATAATTAAGGGTACGCGAGTTAACAAACAAGACAATTTATTCTGAATTGAAATTACTACAAGTGTTGTTGTTTGTGTCGCGAATGAATATAATAAATGTACAATTAGAGGAATTGTTTACCTATGTTGCACGGTGTTGACGCACTGGCAATGCGGGGTTAGATGGCGATTGTTGAATGCCAAATAGAATATATACCGAACTAACGGAATCTATAAGGTTATGAATTGATTCGAAAGGGACTTTAACCCGATCTCACTAGACTTGACTCTGTAACGCGACGTGACTGCACGATTACTATAACGTTACGGAACCGTTTCTGAATCTCAACTGAACCGCTTCTCGACTAACCGAAGAGGATGAAAACGAATGGGTTTATATACCTTGAAAATGAAAGGGGTACTCTGTTTAAGATTTGATATCGCGTAGGGTCACAGTCACATTTTTTGTCACTTCTAATGAAAAGCAGGGCTCAGTTAGATTTTCGTTGAAAGGGGTTAATGAAGGTTATCCGGGCTATTTCCTATCAGAATATTGATTAACGGATGCCAGAAGGGAGTGTTTAGAGATTTTGGTATAAAGAAGGCATACAGTATCTTTCGTTAATAAAAGGGGCCTGTTGGGACGCTTTTCGTTCTCAGAAAAGAGATTAGAAATTCTAATCGAAATAAACGTGGAGAACGTCTCCATACGTAACAACGCTAACCTGAGTTGCGGGCACAGCGTGAATTATGCACGCTAGTTTTGATAAATACGGGAGTCTATATTTCTGATTTTCCCAGTTGAAAAAATTTTGAAAAATTTTTTGTCAGATTTTGTGTTGTTCTTATGGTCTGTTGATTCGTCTTGTTGTACGAAACCTTCTCAATGAATTTCACAGGCTTGCTTCATCCGAAAAAGAGTAGACAACTCAGTCGTTAAATAAGCAACTGAAATGAGTTTTCTCATCCATAGTTATTATAAACGAGTGAAAAGAAATTCCATCATCGATAACTGTTATGAGCGATCGAAATGAATTTTTCTTCATCGATAACAGTTATCGAGGAGGATCCAATTTTTTGGACCCTAATAACCAAAAAGTATAAAAATCGATATTTTTTATCATTTTGTTTTTTGAATTATTTTCCTTATATGTTGTGTAGAATTTTAGTAATTACTAGAATAGAAATTTTAATAATAATCAACTTTTTATTAATGATTTTTATCGTAGAAAAGTATAGAAAAACTATTATTTTTGGTCCCTGGTCTTAGGCGGACTTTCAAAATGTAGAAGGTAGGATTTCGGGATAGGACAAAAACGGGTAGCTGCAATTTTAACCCTTAGCACTCTAATGGCTACTATAAGGCGTCACTAAAAATTGCTGTATCATTATTCAAAATATTTTTTACATTATTTAATTTGCTTGTATTTAACAAATTATTAAACATTTCAGTATTGTACGAGTAAATTGCACCACTTTCGTATGTATAACATGAAAAAAAAATACGTAGAAGGGAAATATTCTGGGTCGAAAGAAATGTTTCGTTTTGGAGTCAAAATAGCATCGAGTGCAAAGGGTTAAACAGTAGAAGCATTAAAAGAATCGAAGAGTATCGATGAAGTAATTTTCTCCTGCAGTATCAAGAGAAGTTTAAAACAGTATCAAGGGAAGAAACAAATTTTGATTTGGCGAAGAAAATGTTTATTTCGCATGAAGATCCGCAGTCCATTGATCATTGTGGAGGAAGTCGTACGGCAAGGAGTTAATTAATCCGATTCGTAATAAAAATTGAAAACTCACTGGTATATGTCTGCATGGTGTTTGGCGCACGCTTTCACCGACAGATTCGGATCCCCCATAATATTTTGCAAACGGTGTTGGAGCAGCGTCAGCTGACCGCGTATGAGTATCATCAGGCCGCTGATCAGAGTGTCGTTCGCGAAGTGCACGAACGTGAGCGCTATCAGAGTGCTAGCTTGATGACAGTAAGTCACCTTGTACAAGGCCTGACGAGAGTAGTCGTACGGCACCCACACACGCGGATTCCCTAGACTTCTCACCTTCAGATCTCTCACCACCGACGAACCCCAAACAATCGACAAGTACAAACTGATCACGAACAAGAACACCAGCGAAGTATTTCTGCGAACCAGTTATAGTCATTTCAACTACCTGTGGGTTCATACTTTTTTTCATGCACTAGAGCAGTTTCCACGAATTTTCCTCCGTCTATTCGAATGCATTTATTTACTGTTTATGGAAATGCTGTTCGGAGTCTGTTTAATATTACAACATGTCAAAATGGAGGCTACAAAACTGTTTCATCCACGATTATTAAAGTTCTACACATGGGGAATTGTTCAACAAAAATATTTCTTTGGACATACATTATTATTGGACTGCGGATTTTATGCATTTATGACAAGAATGAGCAGATGAAACACAAAAGAAAGTGGAAATATTTAAAGAACTTGAAAATACTGCTGTGCTACTTTTAACATATTAATATTATTAAGAGATGAAATAAATGTCTATACAGCTTCTGTATCTTGTAGATAATTCATATTTTTCATAAGAATCCGTAGTCTGATTATTATAGAAATCAGAGTAAATACATTTTTCTATGGTCATTATTAGTGTGTCGCAGGTCTAGTGTTAAACAGACTGCGGATCAATATGCAAGATAAAAAGTTTGTGCATCGATTGCTGAATATTGTGGCTACATAAAAATGTGTATCTCTCATTAATTATTTTTCATGCATTCAAAATATTATACTAATACTTAAAAATCTTACGTTTTAAATTGCACCTATTCCTATCATAAACGTATAAAATCCGCAGTCTACAAATAGAACTTGATCGACGCCGATTTGGTCAAACAAAAATTGAAGACGAAGAAGCTTTCCTTTAAACAGAGGTGATTTTTCTTAGAGCTCACAGTACACGATTCGCGATCTACTATAAGGACACAACATACAGAACGATCTAACGAACAATTGAAAAATTATGTTAACTTACTGAATCTCTTTATCGAATTTCATTTTAATAATCCTTTCCGCCTCGTTCACGGGCGTGAAAGGCTCCCGCTTCACCTTGTCTATAAGAAACAGTATGTCGTCCCGTTTCCCCATGAAATTGAGCATTTTGTAAATCGAGATAATTATCGAGACAGTTAGATAAAAATTGTCGGAGAACTCGGACGGGTTCTTAACGTTGAACACTATGTCGAGAACCGACGTCAACATCGTAGTCTGCACGAGTATCAACACCAGAAACGTGTATACATTGTACAACCTCCTTTTAGCTGTAGACGTCCAGGTGGCTGGTGGTAGACAGCCCAGAACTGTAAAGGTTAAGAACGTGTATCTAAACGTTGTCGTTGTCATTTTTGATTAATAACACTTCAGTCTTATTCGTCCAACAGATATTTTCCCTACTGCAAGAAGAGATTTCATTTATATAAAAACAAATGCTTCATTGTATTTCTTTAGGTATCGAGTCGGAGAAGGTAATTGTTTCGACAGGATAAGTCAACTGCACGCGTCGGAATTCACTGTGTTACTGACTAGGCGATTCGTTTTTCGTTTGAACTCCCCGCAGTCGTCTTCTTCAGCGATCACTTTACGCTCCCCGATGGGGAGAGTATGTCATTACGGTAATTATTCATGAGCACGCGACATGTGCAACTGCCATTTCGAGAACAAGATCGCAACCACAGTGCGAAATTTCTTTTACCAAGCGACGACATGGAAGAATTGCGTTGAATAATAAAATTGTCGATGACTGGTAGCAATTTCTTACGGACACGGCTAATTCGGGGTCTAAAGAAGTCATAATCATATGTCAGTTCGCTTTTTCTTGGTCTCAGGGATGGAATTCCGTACTAGCTCAGGGAGGTCACCATGGTGGAGTTAGCAGGTATAGTGATCATAGTAGAACCGCGAAACTTTGCAAGAGTACACGTGTGAATTTAAGAGAACGTATATTCTACGATTAAAATGTCCCTATACTTTCATATACTTGCTCCACCGAATTTTTATGTCCTAACCATTTCGTCCCGAATAAACCTTGTTTGTCCAACAATTCCCTGGCGTGTTGTCACAAATATGGCTACAAGTTGAATTTATTGCAGTCTATATCTTTATTGTACATACTCTGGCATAGTCTTCTCAATTTCGTTCTTTCTTGATGGAATCTCAATTATAATACGTTACGTAGTACGGAGCACGTTGAATACCGAGTAAGAAGTCTTGAGCACCTGTAAAAGAATCTAAAATTCTTATCATATAATTATCAGTGTTGGGATTCAGGGTGGACTGTATAAATTTATTATACTTCTTCAATAATTAACAATATATATATTCTATATTATAATACAAGGAACTGTATAACGTTACATTTCTGCACACGTGCTCAGTCTTTCTTTCGTTCTTCTCGACTGCCATCCCTACCATTCCCACTCTCTCCTTCGCCAGCGTCTCTCTTACAGATGGCGCACTGTTCATTGCCCGCGCAGTATAAATGTATTATATTTCACACGCCTCCTTACATTTATACTAGATTCAACAAATTTCGGAATTTTTCAAATTTTTCTTTACATAGAGACTTAGTGAAAATATCAGCAATATTTTCTTCTGAGTTAACTTTTACAACATCAATGATACCATCTTTATAATTATTATTCACGAAGTGAAAATGTGTCTCTATATATTTCGAATTTTTTGTGAAGTTTCCATACTTGGCGATACTTATTGCTCCTGAATTGTCTTCAAATATTTGGATAGGCTTTTCGACATTTATGTTGAATATTTCTAAAATTTCTAGTACAACTTTTATCTCACTTACTGCCTCTGATAAAGCCACATATTCCGCAAAGTTGAGGCCTTGGTTACACTGTTTTGTTTTTTTGATTTCCAATGAATTGCATTTCCAAACATTCTTATAATATATCCAGATGTTGACTTTCTGTCTACAATATCGCCTGCCCAATCGGCATCTACATAGCAGTCCAGTATCGCAACATTTTCATTTTTATTAAACGTTAATTTTAAATCTCTCGTTAAGTATAAATACTTTAAAATTCTCAATGCATACTTGTAATGACTTTCGTTATAACAATTTTGAAATCTGCTTAAATAATTCACACTGAAACTTATATCCGGTCTAGTTGCTGAACTAATGTATAAAAGAGCCCCAATCAGATTTCTATAACCGATATCATTTCTAACTACTTTCGCTTGTTCTAACCTTAAATTTGTTTCCATTGGTGTATTGTACAACTTACTATTCTCGATCTTATATTTTCTTGCTAAAGATTCAATATAAATTTTTTGGCTCAATGTCATTATATTTTCATTATTATTATAATCAATATTTATTCCAAGGTAATTTTTTATTTTGCCCATATCTTTCATTTGAAATCTTTTTGACAATTTACTCTTTATAATATCAATTTTCCTTTTGTTTTTACAACATATTAACAAATCGTCGACAAATAATATCAAATAAACTATATCCTCTTCATCAATTAAAACATATAAACAGTAATCGTTTTTGCTTCGCTTGAACCCTAAGCTACTTACAAAATTATCAAAGCAATTATACCACGCTCTTGGACTCTCTCTTAAACCATATAACGCTTTAAGTAATTTACAGACTCTATTTGTTCCATCCTCATAGCCCCTGGGTTGTTTAACATAAATTTCTGAATACACTTTGCCATTTAGGAACGCTGTTTCTACATCCATTTGCTCTATATTCAAACCCTCTTGGCAACAATATGATAATAAAATTTTCAACGTTTGCATTTTTGCGACTGGAGAGTAAATATCTTCCACTATCTCTTTCTGCTGAAAACCCCTGACTACCAATCTAGCTTTAAACTTAACATCAGATTTCTTTGTGAAAACCCATTTGACATCTAATACTTTTTTATTCTCTGGCCATTCAACTAATTCCCAAGTTATATTTTTATTTAAACAATCTATTTCTTTGTCCATAGCCTCTTTCCAAAATACAGAGTCGGTATCATTCATTGCATCCTCAAAATTATTTGGTGTATCAGCGCTACAATAGTTTACATAAATAAAATTATTATAGACAAAATCTTTATCATTGTACCGTTCAGGAGGTTTTCTGCCCCTCTCTGACCTACGCAGTTCTTGATGTTCAATGTTCTCTATAAATTCTGGCGGATCCTCATATTCTGAGTCGCTACTTGACTCCGGACTTTTTTGTGAATTATCTTTTTGTTTAATATCTTTTATTTCAGATTCATTTTGATCATCATTCAACCTAAATCCAATACATTTTACATCCTCCTCAACTATATCAACATGTCTAGCAATAACTATTTTATTATCCAATAACACTCGATAACCTACTTCAGTATAACCCAATAGAATTCCTACCCTAGCTTTTTGATCCCATTTCGAATCTCTTTTCTGTTCAGGTACTCGTACGAAGACTCTACTTCCATATAAACGTAAATGTTTTACACTAGGCTTATTACCAAGAAATATTTCATAGGGCGTTTTCCTATCAAAGGTATTAGCCAATGTTCTATTTTTCAAATACGCAGCTGCACATACTATTTCTGGCCAAAACCGCCTATGCACTTTTGCCTCAGCTAATAAGCATCTAGACATATCCATTATTGTACGGTTAAATCTCTCGGCTGTTCCGTTCAGCTCATGAACATAAGGTGGACAAGCATCAATTTGTATTCCCTTTTCTCTCATCAATTCATGAATATTTCTATTTATATATTCCCTTCCGTTGTCACATCTTAATTTCTTTATAGTTTTACCTGTCAAATTTTCTACTTCATTTATGTACTCAATAAAACAACCATAAACTTCAGCTTTTGATTTAATTGTAAAAACTTTGGCTAATTTACTGTAATCATCCACAAAAGTTAAAAAATATTTCTCACCATTTAAACCTTCTGTTGCATGTGGACCATTTAAATCTGTATGTACTATTTCTAAAATTTCTTTGGCTCTAGTTCTATTATTTTCAAAGGGAACATTATGCATTTTATTTTCAATACAAACTCTACATTTCATAAATTCAGACCCTATATCATTTGGTATTCCATCTAATAGTTGATCTTTACATAAAGTATTCAAATATTTAAAATTTACATGGCCTAGAGTACGATGCCACTTTTCTTTGGAGGTCATTGAACTTGTTACATTTGAGCATTTCCCAGAATAATTTAATTCACTTTGCATTTTATATAAACTACCTTCTTTCCAAGCTATAGCAATCAATCTATTATTTTTATTGTAAATTTTTGATGTATCATCTTCAGACACAATTTTGTTCTTATTAGTTATTTTTGCAAAACTCAAGAGATTTGATTCCATTTCTTTTACAAAAAAAAACGTTAACCATTATTATTTCTTCCTGTCTCTCATATACTTGAAAATAACTAACCACGTTTCCTATTTTTGTCGCTTTAAGTATTCGACCATCGCCTACTTTCACATTTACCGGTTCTTTCAACTGTATACATTTATTATAATATTTGTCGTCGTTAATAATATGGTCTGTACACCCACTATCTAATAGCCAATTTATTTTCACCCTACTTTTTACCTCTAAATTTAACGAGTTGCACTCAACCGTTGTACAAAATGTGCTAACGCTCCTGTTCTGGAAGTTTCCCTCTTGCCCGTGTCGACGTTCGCTGTTGCCGCCGCCACGGCTGTTTCCATGCTGCTGGTATCCCCCTCTATAGCCGCCGCCTCTGCTGCGACTCTGCTGGTATGCGCCTCCTCGGCCACGTGTTTGACTCTGCCCGTGATGACTACGATTCCATGAATCACCGCTCCTTGACCAACAATCCTTCATTATATGCCCCGTTTTTCCGCATTTATGGCAGGTTATGTCCTTTCTTCCTCCTCCGCTTTTTGTTTGACTCATAAAGGCATTTGATCTCACTTTTTCACTATCTTCTTTATTTTTCAGTTCTGACATTTTTATCTTATTTTTCACATATTCTACCGTTCTGTCTTCTGGTTTCATAGCATCAATTAGATCTCCTATATAACTGTAAGATACTGGTAGAGTGTTCAACATATAGTTAAGTTTTTCTTTTTCCGTTACTCTGGCTCCCGCACTTTTTAACTCGTTCACGTTCTTCTCAAAGTCACCAAAAAAACTTGCCGAATCACTATAGTCATTCAATCTTAATTTTTCTAGTTTGTTCCGGTACACAATTTGTAGGGCTGTCGATTCCCTCAAATAAAGTTCGTCAAATTTTTGCATTATTGCACACGCAGTTTCCTTATCACTTATGAATTCCAATTGTCTGTTAGATACAGCACTATATATATAGTTTATCGCCCTTACGTTTTTCTCATCCCACTCATCAGTTTTATCTGCGTTCGTTTTCTCTCTTACCAAAGCTTCATCGCATTTCTTCATTTTGCAAAACATCCTTATTCGCTTTTTCCACGATGCATAATCTTCTCCGTCAAAGACCGGTATGGTCACATCTGACATTCTGTTGGCCATTTCTTCACTATTCACTTATTCAAGAGCACTTTTTCTTCAAATTCTTCCTTGTATTTTCAACAACCACGAACCGCTGCTACCATGTTGGGATTCAGGGTGGACTGTATAAATTTATTATACTTCTTCAATAATTAACAATATATATATATTCTATATTATAATACAAGGAACTGTATAACGTTACATTTCTGCACACGTGCTCAGTCTTTCTTTCGTTCTTCTCGACTGCCATCCCTACCATTCCCACTCTCTCCTTCGCCAGCGTCTCTCTTACAGATGGCGCACTGTTCATTGCCCGCGCAGTATAAATGTATTATATTTCACAATCAGCAATATTGAAAGATCCCAGACTATGTACAATGGTACAATAAAATTCAAACAAATGGTCAAACGAAAATGGTAATGGTAAAAACAATAAGAAACAGAATCAACGAGAAAAACTGACAGCCATGAAAGCGTCCAGGTTCACAGCAACAATATGGCCGCTCGACAACTCGATGGGGGACGTGGCACGCTTCATGACGAACATTAACATCTTTTTCGAGCTGTTATCCAAATCAGGCCAGTTGCTCGCGAAGATTATTTCGGGAACTTCGAGACTCTGAAACGACAAGTTATTAGATCGTGAACGAATGAAATGGACTCTTCCTGTTTTGAGAATGAACCTTCAGCTTGACCTCGTTCCCGTACCAACAGTAATAAGACAGCTGCATCAGAGTGCAGACTATGTACATAGCACATTCGTATAATTGCGTGCCCACGTCCATTGTGGTTATTCGGAAAAGAGTCAAGCAAACCATGGGCGTGCTCGCCATGAACTGAAAACCCATGATCCCGTGGAAATGTTTGTTCACGTCCGCTGCCAGTCTGTGAACAGTTGGAAAATTAATTGTCTTAAGGGGATTTCCAAAATGTACTTTAAAAATGCGATGATTCAATTCAATTATGTTTAATATTATATTGATATGCAATATTACATTAACGAAATGGTAAATAGAAACGTAGGGAGATAGTAAAATTTCATATAAATCTACAAATAATTATATTATTAATATTTACACATTAAATAATTTATTAGCATAAATTTGAGTGAAGAGAGAGAGCGAGAGAGAGAGAGAGAGAGAGAGAGAGAGAGAGCAATAATTTATTTAAGGGTTAATGAAAAGTAATCTTTGGCTTCTAGGAAACAATAACACAATTGTAATTATTAGTGAGTTTTATGCATTTATGAAAAAAATGGCTAACTGCAATTTTAAAGAGTCGAAGCATTAAAACAATCGAAGAGTATTCACGCATTACTTATTCTCCTGCAAACAGTATTAACGGAAGAAATAAATTTTCGTTTGACGAAGAAAATGTTAATTTTGCACAAAGATCCGCAGTCGTAATCATATATCCGCCATTAATCATTGTGGAGGAAGTCGTACGGCAAGTAGTTGGGGTAATTCAGTATCGACTTAAATAGTAACAGTGGTTTCTCTTTTACGATTTTTCATCGTGTTTTGACAAAAGTTTTTGTACTGGTCCTTGTTTTTGTATAGGTGCGTCTCTCCCTTAATTTAGGGAGAGACGCACAATTAATGCATGTAAGTGTATTAGGCAGTCGTTTTTATAAAAAATGAAGCATCCTTTTTTTAATTAATTAAAAAGCGATAAATTAAAACTGAGGCTTGTTTTTTGCCACACTATTTTTTAACATCTTCCACTTTAATTAATTAAAATTAATTGATTTATATTTATTACTCTGTAATTAGGCAATTAAAAAGGAGATGCTTCATTTTTTACAAAAACGACTGTTGTTTAGAATGCCTCAAATGGATGCATGAAACATGTACTATGTATTCTACTTTATGTAATATGTGTGGTAGAGAAAAAAAGAATAAAAGTAGGGAGAAGAGGATATAAATGAAAGGAGTGCATCTAACTCCAGGCCCTAGGAAGAGATGCACTTTTTCGAACATTTTTAAACAGCATATTAATATATTAATATAAAAGTTTTACTCATTTCACGTTCTATTTTGTTAAAGAGACTGAGATAAACAATTGAACTATGGCTGCCTATTATTTCAATTATTTTCTGTAAAATTTTTATTAAACAGACAACAAAATTTGATTGCGTCTCTCCCGGAATTACCCTAATTAATACGATTTGTAACAAAAATTGAGAACTAACTGGTATATGTCTTCATGGTGGTTGGCGCACGCTTTCACCGACAGATTCGGATCCCTCATAATATTTTGCAAACGGTGTTGCAGCAGCGTCAGTTGACCGCGTATGAGTATCATCAGGCCGCTGATCAGAGTGTCATTCGCGTAATGCATGAACGTGAGTGTTATCAAACCGCTAGCTTGATGACAGTATGTCATCGTGTACAAGGCCAGAGGAGAGTAGTCATACGGCACCCACACGCGCGGATTCGCTAGATTTCTCACCTTCAGATCTCTCACCACCGACGAGCTCCAAACCACCAACACGTACAAACTGATCACGAACAAGAACGCCAGCGAATTATTTCTGCGAACCAGTTATAGTCATTTTAACCACCTGTTAGTTCACTCTCTGCACTCGAACAGTTTCCACGAATTGAAAATACAGTGATTTCTCTGTATATGTCGGCAGGGCTTGGATGATAAACGTCGCGGAATTATCCCCACTACCGCGGGGTATACCCCGCGAGGGGCAACGAAGCTCGAACCTCGTGGACGATAAACGACGCTGGCAAGACCCGTGCCGTTGACATATATCGAGAATTCACTGTAATAATATAATTGCATCCATTCGTTCCTATCATAAACGCATCAAATCCGCAGTCTATAAATGGAATTTGATTGATGCAGATTTGATCAGACAAACATCGAAGGTGGAAAAGTCTTCCTTTAAACCGTTGGTTCTTAACCTGGGGTGCGGAGAAGCATTTTTCCAGGGCTGCGTGCGATGTTTTTAAATTTCCGATGGAAAATGTATTTTTTAATAAATAAGTTATCTTGCAATAGATGTAATTTTCTAAATGAAAAAATAGAAACGCATTTTTCAAGTGGGTGCCGATCACTGAAAAGGTTAAGAACTACTGTATTAAACGGAGATTATTTTTCTCAATGCTTAAATTGCACGTTCCGCGAACAACCACGAGAACACAACACACGGAACGATCTATCTAATTGAAAAATTATGTTAACTTACTGAATCTCTTTATCGTATTTCATTTTAATAATCCTCTCGGCCTCGTTCGCGGGCGTGAAAGGTTGCCGCTCCATCTTGTCTATGAGAAACAGTATGTTGTCCCGTTTCCCCAAGAAGTTGAGCATCTTGTAAATCGAGATCATCATCGCGACAGTAATGTAAAAGTTGTCGCAGAACTCGGCCTGGTTCTTGACGTTGAACACTATGTCGAGAACCGACGTCCACATCGCGGTCTGCACGAGCATCAACACCAGAAACGAGTATACATTGTACAACCTCCTTTTAGCTGTAGACGTCCAGGTGGCTGGTGGTAGACAGCCCAGAACTGTAAAGGCTAAGAACGTGTATCTAAACGCTGTCGTTGTCATTTTTAATGAAGAACACTTCAGACTTATTCGTTCGAGAGATATTTTGGCACTCTGAGAAGAAGGGACTTCTATTCGTACAAAAACAAATGCTTCGTTGCGTGTTTCTTCAGGTATCGAGTTCGAGAAGGCAATTATTTCGAAGGGATAAGTCAACTACGCGTGTCGGAATTTGCTTTGACACTGACTAGGCGATTGGTTTTTCATTTGAACTACCCGCGTCTTTAGGGATCACTTTACTTCCGATAGGGAGAGTATGTCATTACGGCAATTATTGATGAGCTCTGCAACATGTGCAACTGTCATTTCAAGAACAAGATCGCAACCCCTGAAGTTCGAAATTTTTTTACCCAGCGACGACATGGAAGAATTGCGTTGAATAATAAAACTGTCGATGCCTGGTAGCAATTTCTTACGGATACGGATAATTCGGGGTCTGAAGAAGCCATCAGCATATGTCGGTTCGTTTTTTCTTAGTCTCAGGGATGGAATTCGAGCAAAATGTGTCTACGGAAAGGTCCTTCCTTTTTTTTTAAAGTCTACATTGTTCTCGACGTGAGAAGTTATTTTTCATTGCTGTGTACTTTCATACGAATTTATTGTTACTTGCGTTAAATATAAGTTTCACTCGAAAGTGTTTCGGTATTAAAATAGTTCAATTTCTGAATCGGTGGCTGCTGGTTACCCTCATTGTAGAATGTTGTATGCAGAGTAGGAGGTCTTGAGCACCTACAATAAATATTGGTATAATTATTTATAACAGATTTGGTGTATCTTTGACGTGTCCTGCGTGAAAGGAAGTCTGTCTGAGCCGAAGTGTGAAAGAAGCGTGTTTGGGTCTCGGTGACAGGAGTGAAGTGTTTAGGGGCGCCAAGCGCAGGGCGTACGTGACTGATTGGGTTTACCGAATGGATGTGAGATTGACAGAGAGAGAGAATGAGAGTGCGAGAGAGGAAGAATGAAAGTGGGCCTCAGACAAAAGGAACGAATGCGAGGGCTGTTATGTCAGAAGAGCGAGAGTCGCGAGCGAGTGCGTTGACGAAATGTCGACTTGTGCGTTAAGAGAGAATAAAGGACTTTAGCTTAATCGGTGTGAAATTATTCCACCCGATACGCCACACCTAAGGCCTAGGGGTTTCCAATTGAGAAACGAGTGCATTACCAATTGAATGGGGAGATTGATTTGCACTCACCGTCATGAAAGAATCCAGATTCATCGACACAATATGCGCACTAGAAAACTGCATGGGGAATGCGGACCTCACCATAATCATCAACAACATTTTCTTCGTGTTCTCGTCCAAACTTACCCAGTCGCTATTCAAGATAAAGTCTGGAATTTCGAGGCTCTAAAATAAAAAATTCCATTAAATCCTGAAGGAAAGAGGGGAGTTCAATTCCCCACCTTCAGCCTGACTTCGTTGCCGTACCAGCAATAGTAAAATATCTGCATCAGCATGCAGAATGCGTACACGAATGTCTCGATCATTCTCGATCCTATACCCCTCTTTAAGATACGGTATAAGAGGAAGCAGATGATCAGCATACTTGACAAGAATTGAATGCATAAGACCACTCGAAAGTCTTTGTTCACCTTCTCGACGAGTCTGCAATCGTTTAAAATTATTTAAGAATACTTGTTGATTTTATAGTTTCACTGAAGTTGCAATTAATTTAACACTAGGTTCACTGAGTATTAAGGGCGACTATTTTACGTTACTTTATAAAAATTACAAGAATTTATACACGCCATTCCTTTTATAGTACAGATCCAAAGAAATAAATTTCACATTAAAACTGCAATAATCGTACATTAAAAATATTAGAACCCGCCATTTCGACGTAAGCCCAGTGTTAAATATAAAATAATAATCTCAAGAAGATTTTAATTTTTTTTGGAACACGATAGAATATTCAACAGATGGAATAATTTTTCTTCTTCTCAAATTTTTACAAACCGCTGCACAAAATTTGTATTTGCATCACGATTTGCAGCCTAATCGCGGGCTCGATTTGCTATACAGAAAGTTTCAAAATCAAAAATGTTGCTCTAACATGAACGAATGACTTACTTGAAGAGAAAGTTATGATGTCGGACGCACTGCTTCACCGATTCCTTCTGATCTCTGTTGATGTTTCGCAGGCGATGTCCGAGGATCTCCAGCTGGCTGTATATGCAGAACATCAGCCCGCTGAACAGAGTGTCATAAGCGACGTTCATGAATGATGCGATGAACACGCTGACAGCCTGGTGAGCGTAAGTGATGGTGTACAAAGTTGGAGACGAGTAATCGTACGGTACCCAGGCACGGAATGCTAGCGCTCTGTTCTTTGGATCTCTGATCAACGAGGTGATCCATATTATCACCCCACACGAACCAAACATGCTCATAAATAAAATTGTAAGTTTCCTGCAATCGGGACAATGTTCAATTCAAAGTCAAATTGAGTGAAATTTCAAGCGAAAATTCGTCCACTTTAAAGCAAGCAGAGAGCATTGAAATTTGGAGCAACAAAATCAGTAGTTTGCCATCTTTCTCTGTTTCCGAAGCAATCTATAGTGAAGCAATCTCTGAGGACTTCGAGTACCATTACTCTAAAATACAGTGTTTGAGCACCCTCTGTTTGAAATTTTATGAAACTTCTTTTTTGTAGACTTTTCTAAATACTGTAAAATGTTTGACTTTTCCTTCATCTTGCAATATTGTTTATCTAAAATCTATCTTTAATCTATCGTTAATCTATCTTTTGTTTATCTTTTTGTTTGTCTAAAATTGTGAGTGCAACAAAATTTCGTAAATTGAGCAAAAAGTAATGAAATTAATGTTTCTATTGTACAGAGTTCAACTATCCCGGTAGTTTTTCACGCAGTTATTTTAAGAGGATATAACAGTTAATAATTTTTAATTAATCCGACAAATATTAAAGATATTCTTCAATTTCGCCTGCTGCTAGTTCACGAGAAAACTAATACAGTCTTGATCTAAGCCGAACGGAGCCACATGATCTTAGTCAGCTCGCATATCCCCTCCACTGGGGAGCGTACCGCTACTAATCCAATTACAAAACTTCTTTACTTTTCATTATTTTTTTATGGGACATTCACCAACTTATTAATTTTACAGCTTAATTTAAACTGTATTTAGTGGTTTAATTGACGGTATATGGTGCGACTTCGGTCGCGCCGTCCGTGTTTACACGTGCTGTCCTTTTCTACAGTCTATATCTCTATATATGTCTATATCTCTATATCTATATATGTCGCCAAGGCCTGAATGATAAACGTCGCGGAATTATCCCCACTACCACGGGGTATATGGACGCCGAGGACTGACACACGACGCTGGCAAGACCCGTGTTGTTGATAAATATCGAGAATTCACTGTAGTAGCCCTACACGATGTATGTCACAGCACGGACCCGAGGATTGGGCTTAGATCAAGACATTACTGTATTACCATCGCTCAATCATTACGGGGAGTACTAACTCGTTTATGGCATCGAATCTCGTCTCTATCATCATTTCCGTCGCATCAACAGGCGAGTAAGGCTTCCTCTGCATCGAATTGATCAAAATCATAATGCTCTTGTGGTTCGTCAAAAAACTGCACAACTTGCAGTACGAAGTGATCTCGGGCAACAACGAGTAGAAATTGTCACTGAATTCGTCTTGATCCTCGACGTTAAATATCATGTCGAGAATTGTCATTAACAAAAGAACCTGTAAGAAAACGAACACTACCACCGAGTACACTTTGTACAAAAATTTCTTGGTGCTGGAGGTCCATGTGGGTGGTCGTTGACAGCCCAGCAGTGTCAGAACTGTGAACGTCATCCTCAGTGTTGGCATGGTTGATATTATTTTTTTCCTCCCCACCAAAAATATATTCGCTATAAATTTTATATCGAGCAAATGAAATCGAAAGATTTGGTCAATTCTCTATGGGGCAAAATTCCCAGTTCTGATCATTTGATGTACCTGTACCAATTTTGTAAACTATAGACCAGATTTTTAAACGAATTTAGCCTGCGGAATTTTTTGGAGATACTTTGGAACGAACACTAGACAATAGTGTCTCGATAGTTCTGACTTGGCAGTGCAGTGTCCATCGGGTCACTGCCAACCACTGACTATCGGAATTCCGTCTGCACCCTCTCGAAAGAGTCAGTTTCTTGCTGACAGTCTTTTTTTGTCCCGCTGCGATGGCTGTATTATTATCGGACGAGCACGCGACTTCTGCAATTGCTATTGCAACCCTCTCGCGGCGTAATTCTTCCTTGTTTTTCGCCATAGTGTGCTATACTGCGAGCTCGCGGGCTCAGTACAAGGACAGAAGGACATAAGGAGGAAGCGTTTAATAATGAACTTGAGGAGAAATGACACGTTGTAGCCGATTTTCGTGGTCGAGGGGCGGTTAATAATTTAGAGCGCGTTTGACGAACTCTTCCAGCATCGGTCAATTAATTCTATCCGACAGTTTGCTGTCTATAGTTGTTGCAAAATCGTCGGGAGAACGACGTAAAGCGAAGTCGAATAGATTATGGTGTTTTTAAAGGAAAATGAAAATGTTCGGGCACGAGGAACGCGCAACATAAAAGGCAAGTCATTCTTTAGTGTTAAAATATTGCGGATTTCAAGCTGAATTTCTATTTCTATTCCTATCAAATACTTTACATATTCTAGTATGTTTCTGGCGAACTTAGAACTATAACCGTACGCATTATCGCAGATTTATGGTCGGTTACCTTGGCTGAAGCACATTGTACACTGAATATGAAGTCTTCAGCACCTGGAACGAGAAAACAGTATTGGTAGCCTGCGGATTTTTATGCACACGTTTCATCAATTAAAAGAAAGAAGACGCCCATGAAAATCGAACGCTTCTCTTAATAATTTTAATAGGTTGTGAAAAACGTAACTCCAAATTTAATGTTTCCTCTATTTGCGTGTTTCTACTAGTTTTTGCCACAAAATCGGCAGTCCAATTATTACTACATATTTTTCACCGTCGTAGAATGATTTCAAGCATGGCAGATTTCATACGGACCGCCATGAATGAGTCAATGTTCACCGACAGGATGTGAGCAGTGGTGAACTCGATGGGGAACGTAGCCCTGATCATGATCATCAGAAGCGTCTTCTTAGTGTTGTCGTCCAAATGGGCCCAGTTGCTCGCGAAAATCAAGTCCGGTATTTCGAGACTCTGAAACGCGGATTTACGCAAGAAAATTATGAAGCTTGGTAAGCTGATATTTCTTGCTGTAACAATGAACCTTTCGTTTGACTTCGTTCCCGTACCAACAGTAGTAAAATATCTGCATCAGCATGCAGAACGCGTACACAAGGGTCGCCGCTAGCCTCTCGCCCAGATCAGTTTGCGTGATTCGGTAAAGGGTGAAGCATATGATCGCTATGCTAGCCATGAATTGAATGCACAACACCGCTTGGAAGTCTTCGTTCACCTTCGCCGCGAATCTGAGACGTCGTTGAATTAGTGGGGGCTGTTAATCGAGGGTTCGTAGAATAATCGGTAGACTGCGGATCTACAGTGAATTCTCGTTACGAGTCAGTTCCGTCGCGCCGTTCTGGTCACTGACTCTTATACGAAATCGGAGGTTCTCATATCCGTCTACAAGTCATAAAAACCTATGACCACTAAGCGATAGTGACAAGAAGACTGAGAAAATGTCTTTCTCCGATACAATTACGGAACTTCTTTATTTTTCGTTATTTTTTCTTATGAAACTTTTACCAACATATTCGTGGCATTTTTCTGATTAAAATGGAATCAAATATGATATAATTCCGATGATATTTATTTGCGTAATGCGCGATGAAAGTTTCGAACGCAGAGAAGGACAGCGTATGGGAAAGAAAGAAACGCGGAGAGTCGCGGCTGCCGGCACAGATCAAAGCCTTTAGCGCAGGCCTTTAAATAAAAAATTTACCGTCTTTATTATTAATTATTTTTTTATGAGACTTTCACCAATATATTTGTGGCATTATTCTGATTAAAATAATACCAAACGCGGTATAATTCGGATCACATTTACACTAATTTTCCGTTAAGGTAGTTGTAATGGGAAGTAACTTTCATCGTTCATTACACAAGTAAATATTATCGGAATTATATCACATTTGATTCCATTTTAATCAGAAAAATGCCACGAATATGTTGGTGAAAGTTTCATAAAAAAAATAACGAAAAATGAAGAAGTATTGGGGTATACTCACAGGGTATACCCCACGGTGGTGTGGGTAGTTCTAATGACTTTTAAACGGGAAGATTGCACTGACTTATAACGGGAATTCACTGTAACTACAATAGAACGCTAGCAAAATAGGAAACGTGGCTTCCAGAAATAATTGTAATCTCTTTTCTGACTTTTCCCTCGTTCAGATTAGTGCCAGCGAAAGATGGCGAATGGCCTAAAAAGAGCAGACATACTCGTACAGAAAGTTGTGATGGCGGGCGCATTCTCTCGCCGAGTCCTTGCCGCTTTTCATGACGTTCTGCAAACGGAGACTAAGGATCTCTAGCTGGCTGTGTATGCAGAACATCAAACCGCTGAACAGGGCATCGTAAGTGACGTTCATAAGCGAGGAAATGATTACACTCACGGCTTGAAGAGCGAAAATCGCAGCGTACACTGCCGGAGCCGAGTAGTCGAACGGTATCCACAAACGGTACGCTAACATTTTGTTCTTCCCGTTCGTGATCAGCGTGGTCAGAAGAATCATCACTATACAGGCCTCCGTTGAGAACGTGTACAATACCGTTACTCTCCTGGAACAATACAATGTTTATTCCATACATGTCCCAAATGCCTAGCCGATAAAAGTCTCAGAACTATCCCTACTGTCGCTGGGTATACCCCGTGAGGGGCCTAGACCTCGGACACCGAGGAGTGCAAGGTCGTGTGGATCCAAGTATAGTATCTCCTGGCCAATATATGTCCCTGGCTAGACCCGTGTTTTGGACATAAATCGAGTAACCACCGTAATCATTTCCACTCGGAACGACCACTCAATCTAGACCGTGATTCTCCATCACGGAGTGTTCTGATTTTATTAAATAAGGGGTGATTCGATTTAATTTAACGAGTTCACAGGATCTGCTAATCCACATCGTGGTATCATAATGTATACAGATCAGAGCTTTTCAGTTTTTTAATGAAACAGTAGTAATTACCCAAGTCTTTTGGACACAGGTGGACAAAGTTGTACAAAAAATTATTGTTCCTACAGAATATTCCTACAAAAATGTGCTTGTAACTGTTTAATCACAGAAGGTCAATGGGAGTAAAAATTCTGAATTACGAGATACTATGGTCCACGTGAGAGCCAACGGTGAAATCACAATGAGTACATACTCGTTATGTTTATCGAATTTGGTCTCCACATCCATCTCCAGAATATTCTCCGGCGAGTATGGTTTTTGTTGCAAAGTGTCAATCAGAAGCATAATGTTATCCCCGCGAGCAAGAAAGCTGCAGAACTTGCAGCAGGTGATCAGCATAGGAATAGTCAAGACGAGGTTGTCGCTGAACTCATCCTGCGTCTTGACGTTAAATACTATGTCCAGGATAGTGATCACCGTCAGAATCTGTACGAGCATCAGTATCATAACTCGGTACACTTTGTAGAGTAACTTCATGGGACCGGTTGTCCAGGATGGTGGTCGGTGACATCCAATCACTGTCAGAATCGTGGACGCACATTGCAGCGTTGGCATAGTTGATTTTGTCAGCCGACCTCTTACTTTTACTCATTCGATCGCGAAATCTATCGGCCCTTCTAAACTTAATTGTTAATCGACCGAAATTCAGCTCTCAGATTTGTGCACGCACTCAATCAATTCGCTGTTGCACAATCGAATAGAATTTCCGATCGGGCAGAGTATCGGGGACGTGTTTCAACACACTTCTTAAGGAAACGAAATTTTATTCGAACGAATTTTGTTGAGCTGTTTTCACAGAAAGGAAAAGGAAGGAAGAATATAACGACTTCGTCAGAGTCTCGCATGTTACTGACAAGTGTGCTTAGCATGTTTTCTCCGCACCCCCCGGAACGGTTGCTCTCCTATTGACAACTTCCCTTCTGCTGCGCAAGCTGTGTTATTACCGTAATTATTGGCAGCGACATAACGCCGTACGGCGACAGCGGCATCGTTTTTTTTTTTCGAGAGAGGAGCGATTAGGGGGATGGTGTTTAATAGTTAAAAAGGGGTGACAGTGTAGTCGCTTTTAAAAAGGAAGGGAGAAAGGGTAAAGAATGCATGAGTGGAATGTCAGTTGGTGTTTTCTCGGATGTAACTGCAAATATCGCTGTGACAGTGAGGATACTTCAATCATGTCAGTAGAACGCTTTTCTCAGACGTGTAAACATCGTTTAGGTAATCCCCTAACTCTTACATTGTTAAGTCAATGCAACTCGTCTGTCAGCGATTTTTAGAATAGGATTCACATATATGATTTCTTTCCAGAAATGTTGGAAAATAATTTCAAAAGCGAAGGATCTCCTACGAAAAAGCAAGTATTCACGTCTGAAAAATATGAGGCTATATGCTTCATTTATTCATTGGAAGCATGAATTGGAAGAATTGTATACAACAATCCTCGGGGGCTGTTCGACTAGAGGTGGGAGAAAATGTAAGGGGTGGTTCTCTGTGACAATATACGACGAAAATGAAGAATAAAAGAATTGCGATTTCGGTTTCATTTTTTAACTATTGACAATTAAAACAGAGGTGTACATTGCGTACGTCATAGAGGCGTGCGACAGTCATGTATCAAGTGACAGATACCCTGCGTGTTTCACAAGAAGTCACCTGGCAGGAATTCGGCAGGAATGCGGGTGTAAACCGCCCGATTGGCTCATTTCAAACGCATTTGCGGTTCTAGCCGAATTACAGTGAATTCTCGATATATGTCAACAACACGGGTCTTGCCAGCGTCGTGTATCGTCCAGGAGACAGACCTAAGCCGTGTTATGTTTACACTCCTCGGCGTCCAAGGCCTCTGGAGCTTCGTGGCCCCTCACGGGGTATACCCCACGGTAGTGGGGATAATTCCGTGACGTTTATCATTCAGGCCTTCACGTCATATATAGAGAAATCACGGTATTGGCTAAAGCGTGTAAGTGGACGCGAGCGAGGACCCCCTTTGATACGGGACTGTCGTGTGTATTTATGACGTATGCAACGTACATCTCTGTTGGTCGGGTTGCTACAGTTTAGGCGGGTTTTAATTGATAATAACTACAAAATTAAGCCGAAATCGCAATTTTTTTATGCTTCATTTTCGTCTTATATTGTCTTAGAAAACCATTCCTTAAATTTTCTCCCACCTGTAATCGAACACTCTGTATAAGGCAAGTTAATTTTCATCGCTGGAACACGTTACAGATTTCAAACTGAATTTATTACTAATACCGGTTCTTACGTCCACTACAACGACAATTGGATTGGATCAATCACCCTCATTGAAGCACATTGTATACTGAGTAAGACGTTTTGAGCACCTGAAATAACCAAACATTTTCTCCCCGTATTATCAACACGAAGCTAAATTAATAAGGTTTCAAAAATAGTGAAATAAATCTGAGTTTTTGAGCAAAAGCAGGAGGTAAATAGAAATGTATTTTTCCTTTCAATAATTCTAATCGTTCTGACATCATTTGAACTGTTCCACTGTTCCATATTGCACCTACTCCGTTACAAATAAAATCCACAGTCCAGGAATAAATCATACTGACCGCCATGAAAGACTCTATGTTCACCGACAAAAGGCGAGCACTGCTGATCTGAATGGGATTCGTAGCCCGTAGCATAATAATCAATAGAATCCTCTTGGTCCTATTATCCAAGCTCATCCAGTTGCTGGAGAAAATCATGTCCGGTATCTCGAGACCCTGAAACACGAGTTCCTATTACAAAATCCTACAATTATCACACACTGAATCTCCTCTCCTTCAGAATGAACCTTTAGTCGGACTTCGTTCCCGTACCAACAATAGTAAAATATCTGCAGTAGCATAACGTACGCGTACATGAGTGCCTCGATCGTTCCCGAACCTAAATCCGTCTGAGTAAATCGGTAGAGGGTAAAGCAGATAATCGTTATGCTGGCCAGAAACTGAACGCATAATACTGCTTGGAAGTCCTCGTTCACTTTCGCTGCGAATCTGAAATCATTTTCGTCGTATTCCTCAAGAATCTCGTTGTAAAACGTTTAGCGTGTTATTGGACGAAATCACGACTTCTAAACGACGTGTAAGAAATTAACAAGAAATCGGAGAACGCACTTATATATGAAGTCGTGATGCCGAGCGCATTCTTTCGCCGACGCGTCGCCGGTTTTGATAATGTTTTGCAGGCGATACCCGAGAATCTCCAGCTGGCTGTATATGCAGAACATCAGCCCGCTGAACAGAGAGTCGTAAGTCACGTTCATAAGCGAGGAGATGGTTACGCTCACAGTTTGTAGTATGAAAGTGACAGCGTACACACCCGGTGACGAGTAGTCGTATGGTAACCACGTACGAAACGTTAACACTTTCTTTCCTGGATTTGTGATCAGGGCTGTGGCTACTGTCACCACTACGCACACCTCCGTCGAGCACGTGTATATGGATGTTATCAGTCTGCAATCAGAGCAATACCACTTTTCACGCTAACTTTCCCTTACCCATCGTGGAAAATCAGTTTTATCTGTCTTGGGTGAAGGAAAAGGCAAATTTTCGACTTTAGGAATTTTTCCTGCACGAACCGTAATACAGTAAAGTCTTGATCTAAGCCGAACGGAGCTACACGATCTTACTAAGCTCGCATACCCCCTCCACTAGGGGTTATACCCCGCGAGTAACGAAGAAGCTCGAGCTGCCTCGGTTGCTGAGCAGTGTAATGTGTAAACATGCCGCCTAATGTTTACTTTAGATACCGGGTCGGGTATATTGGTGTGAACCACTACTCATTCAATTACAAAACTTTTTTATTTTTAATCATTTTTCTATGGGACTTCCACCAACTTATTCGTGGCATTTTTCTGATTAAAATGACACTAAACACGATATAATTTGCACTGTATTTAGTGGTTTAATTGACGGTATGTAGTGTACCTGCGGTCGTCACGGTCACAAGAAAATAATGGCCCTACACCAGAGCCGGGCAGCTTGGGGTCCATGCGCCGCACACTGTTTCTTTCCCCTGTTCTCAGTGCCTACCAGCGTCTCCCAGCATTCGACTGGTATCCTACGTAGTGTCGCCAGATCAAGACTTGTTCCCCTACTCTAATTTCCCTTTCTACCGGACTATTCCCCACGCTTCCGCCGCGCGCGGCCCGGTCATGTGACGCGTTTCGTCTCTGTCGTGCATACTCCGGGGTACTGGCAGAGAGAGGTTAACTTTTTCCCCTCAATTCGTGCTCCCTCCCCTCATCTGGCGACACTGATCCTATGAAAGAAATAACGTACGGTCCGCGGGACCCAGTTCTCCGGCTCTGGAGACAAAGTCAAGCTCGGAGTGGTGCTGAAGCAGAATTGTGCTAATTCAATTACATCGTAATTCAATTACACAATTGAATTACATTGCATTTCAATTACATAGCAATTCAACTACATACGTCGTAACTGAATTACGCAATTCAAACCTTTCAATTATATCAATTACTAATTATTTTAATCAGATGTGTAATTGAAATACAATATAATTAAAATAACAGCTCTCCAAATTATAGCCCAGATCTTTGAAGAAGTGCGATATATTTTTATGTTTTTCTTTCATATTCTTGTTTGCTGTCTATGCGGCGTATTTTCTGTTCCTCGTCCTCGTCCATAATACATAACGCTGTTTTACGTAATTTAATTATAAAGTATTTTATAATTGTACTCTAATTGCAATTACGAAATTACATTGTAATTTAATTGAATGAAGATCTGAATTATAAATTACAATATGACTGTATTACAATGTAACTCAATTACTTTGTAATTATAATTCCTGGAGTAATTCAATTGTAATTCTGCACAACTCTGTGCTGAAGGGTGGGAGAACCGGCAAACTAATGGCGGGGGTCGCGCAGCGACTACGCACAGTAGTTCATAATCGTAAAGTAGGTGGACAAAATTCGAAAAATTGGATGACATCCAATAATTTAGTATTTGGTCTACCGATAAATTAATACTCGTCTGAATCTTATTCAACAGGTGACGGTCCTTGATCGTATAACAGTTTAGAACAATCCAATTATAAACGTTCAAGCGTCGATGTTCTCTCGAAACAGTAATCAATAGGTATATACAATATTACGCGATGATTGAGAATAACGTGTATATTTCCTACGCAAAATTTATTTCAAATGAACAATGAATAGTTGAAAGAGATACGAATTTTGTCCACCTACTTTACGATTCTGAACCACTGTGCGGCGGGGAAGAAGTTGCCCGGCTCTGCCCTACACGATCTATGTCGCAGCATGGACCTGAGGATTGGGCTTAGATCAAGACCTTAACGTACATGGAAGTTTTTGGCATAGAACGATTCTGTAGAGTTTCTTGAATATAATGACATATTTTTTAATTTATTAATATCTCGGCGCGTTTGAGTAACGTTTAAAGTGAGCAAGACGTTTCGAGGTTCATTGACGATTCTGCGGAGCTATTTTATTTTGTCAACCGATCACAAAATTTATATTTCAACTTTTCTTCACAGTCTCTTAACGAAAAAACTCCACTCTATAGCGAGGGGTAATTAGATTTCTCACTCAAATGTTTGTCCAGGAATATTGATGGATTAAAGGCGTGTTTGAACACCTTGCTCTCTGTAAATATTTTTTAAACACGTTTAACTGCGCATACTTACTCGTTGTATCTATCAAACCTCGACTCGATATTCATCTCGTCCTCATTGGCAGGCGAGTATGGTTTCCGTTGTTGACAGTTTATGAGAAGCATAATGCTATCACGGTATACTAAAAAACTGCAGAACTTGCAGCAGGTGATCAGCATGGGAATCGTCAAGACCAAATTTTCACTGAATTCGTCCTGAGTCTTGACGTTCAACACTATGTCCAGAATCGTTGATATGGTCAGAGCCTGCACGGCAATTAAAATTAGGCATCCGTACAATTTGTATAACAATTTCTTCGGCTTGGAGGTCCATGTGACTGGTGGATAACAGCCTATCGCTGTCAGGACCATGGACGCGCATCGTAGCGTTGGCATTGTCAATTGTGTTAACTGTTATCCTCCCTTTATTCATTCGGCTTGCGTCGATTCACTGCTTGCGTACGATTTATAGTTTCTTCAGATGGACGTTACAGAAATCTAGTTTATTATTATGGTCGTAATGTCCAATCTAGCTTTTTAAAACTCGAAAATTGTGTATTTGATTAGAGAAATTTCCATACCGAAAATCGTTTACTCGAAGTGAATACTGAGTGAAAATTAATTCGAAAAGGGAGCAGCAAAGGGTTGATAAGTTGTGGTTTATAGGGAAATTGTTAATACGGGAAAGGAATAGTAGATACGATGCACTGTCTCACCGTTACACCACAGACTGTCACATGTTACTGACTATAGCAAACTATCGGCATTCTCTCCGCACCCCCATAGTCGGTGTCCTATTGACGATTTCCCTAGGCAGAGGCTGTCATTACAATAATTATTGATGGGACATCTCCACTTACCATGCTCGCAACCCCTGCTGCACGTAGTTTTTTTCTCGCTGCTGTTCACTTCGTTTCCTCTTGCGTTCGGGGTTGCATTTCGAGAGGAGCGACTGGATAGGGGGATGAAGTTATTATAATAAAATGAGAGTCGAGGGGGAATGTATTGTAATGGTTTCTACTGGACGGAAGGTAATGCGTTTTAAAGAAGCCACAAGTTACAGCACCCTTTCAGTTCTCTTCGAAGAATGTTTTCGAAAAACTAGTGTTCCTGTAACGATTGTTTTAATATTTTGAATTTACAATTATTGAGACTGCAAAGATGCTTCGATGAGGAACTATCCCACAAAATTATTTCTTTGGATATATATTATCTAAAAAATGTCTAAAAAATTTGGATAGACACAGTCTTGTTATTATTTATAAAGTAATGTAAATTTTTAGCGTTCCGTAACGAGAGGCACAAGGAGTAAGGAAACTATATGTACAAGGCAAGTTGCGGCTTTCTGACATTAGAAGTACTATACATTTGAATTTTAATTTATAGCTCTTCCTGTCAGATTCATCTCACATGCTGCAGTATGCTTCTCGTGGATTTTAATTGCTCGTTAATTGAGCGTCGTCTACTAGCTTTCCTGAAGCAGATTGTAAGTCGAGTACGAGGTCTTGATCACCTGAAACGAACCGTGAAATAAATAATTACAGGGACAACGACATAATTCGATTTATTTCTACTGACCGACATGAACGACTCCAAATTTACTGACACTACGTAACAACTAGTGAACTCGATAGGGAACGTGGCTCTTAACATGATCATAAGCAGAGTCTTCTTCGTGTTCGTACTCATACCTGTCCAGTTGCTCGCGAAGATCAGATCTGCGATTTCGAGGCTCTGGAACAGGAATTTTTTTTAGACGATTTGGCAACGTGGAAAAATTCTAGTTTCCCATTTCAATAGTCCACCTTTAGTTTCACTTCGTTCCCGTACCAACAGTAGAAGAATAATTGCATCAGGAAAATAAGAGCGTAGAATACAATCTCAAACATTCTCTCGCCTATTTCCGATTGTGTGATTCGGAAGAGGCTGAAGCAGATGATCGCCGTACTCCCGAAAAATTGGACGAACAATACTGCTCGAAAGTCCTCGTTCATCTTCATAGCAAATCTGCAATCATTGCAAAAATTAATCGTTCGTTCAGATGCTGTTTGGAAATCTCATAGATCGCTTTTCTCGGAGGGAACTTTCTTTACGAGCGGTAAATAAAAATTGCGTAGATCCGCAGCGATCGTTTTATTAAATATTAGACAAACAGTACAAGGAAATAGGAAAATAAATTGCCCGTTTCGATGCCGTCTGAAAATCTTACGAATATTCTGCAGCAAATTTATTTTTGCGAGTATTAAATAAAAATGATGTAGATCGGATAGTGAATTGAATGTTAAAGCAGACAGCAAATTAGGCACTGCGCTAAACGTTACATTAAACATTGTGCAAAAATATGCCAGGAAATAGAAGACGCACGCGTATATGAAGTTGTGATGTCTTGCACAATCTCTAGCCGATACCGTATCATTTTTAACATTTCGCAATCGATGTCCAAGGATGTCCAGCTGGCTAGATATGCAGAATATCAGCCCGCTGAACAGGCAATCGAAGGCGACGTTCACCAGCGAGCAAATGATTAAACTCACGGCTTGATGAGAATAAGTGATCGAGTATAAAACCAGGGTTGAATAGTCGTACGGTATCCACGTGCGATAGGCTAGCACTTTGTTCTTTGTATCTTTGAATAGTGAGTTAGCCCACGTTAGTAGCATGAATACTTCGATTGAAACCGTGTAGAAAGTTGATAGTCTCCTGCAATTAAAACATTATTAATTCCTGAACCTTTTCGCCAGTGTTAATCTACCGTTCAAACATTTTCACTAATTTCAATATTTAATTGACCCTACTAATTTCTAGGCATTTCAGCCAATGCTAATCTATCGTTTAAAAATTGCTATTTCTACTAATTCCAATTTTTAATTTACATTTACTGAATCGTTTCTGTAAACTATTCGCATCTGTGCCAGTACACATTTTCATTTTAATTTTCACTGCTCAGTAAAAGTCTTTTGATTTGAACTGCAAATATTGAGAATTCCTGGCATAGAAAATCAATTTATTATTGCTTCTTATTTATATTTCAAATCAACGTTGTAAGTTTTCATAACAGAGTTCCACGTATGACTGTTAGCAACACTAGAGGACATCCAGTAAGACCGACGGATGACCACAGTGCAGTGCAAATAGTGTTTTGTTAAAATTTTCGTTACGAGTAAGTATACTTCATCGCTTTATAACTTAACTTAATTTCGGACTGTACTACAGATGTAATAATTGTGTATATGTTTAATTAATAATTATAAATCAAATAGCCTGTTTAACGTTTACTTCTTACTGTTTAACAGACATAACCTCAGATTTTCAGGTGCCAACCAATGGTTCATTTATTTGTATGGAAGTTTAATTAATTGTCACCTATGCCAATTACAAGATATACAGTTTTGGATTATGTTTTTAATATTTGAAAGATTAATGCTTTGGATCTTTAAAACAAATTAGAAATATGACTTTAATTCGTTGAAAGAAGTCTTCTTATCAACTTTTGGCACTGTCAATCATTGTACGTTGAATGGGCCAGTCATTATAGGATAATAAGGTGCCAATCATTGCAATGGAAATTAGAGAGAAATGGAAAGGGAAAAACGAAAATGGAAAAGGGAAGAAGCTAAAAAATCGAAAGAAAGTTTGCAGAAGAAAACGAAAATTGCAGGCTACTGATGACAAATACGATGACTTACCCTGAAACGAATGGATACACTTGAGTACATAAAAGATACTGGACGCGGCAAAGTTTAAAAGAAGCAATAAATATATAAAAGGGATAGATGCCAACAACAATACTGAAAATACTGTTGTTAATCTCAAGACGTAGAAGAAAGAAGAAATTTAAGAAAAGGCTACAGTAGAAAAAAAGAAGCCTACATTCATATAAAGATCTTCTCTTAAACACACAAAAGAAATTATTCGAAATTTACACAAGAGGAACATTCACCAAAAAGGAAGAGTTAATCGGATGACCCATGTAAACCTTAAAATATTTTTCTTTTTTTTTCTTTGAGCATTATTTCCGCCTCTTAAGTTATTTCTACATATTAAGCTGATGATATTAGTTCAGTCGTAAATTATACGTTATGCAGAATTTACGCCTACATGCGGTACAAACTGTTTTCATTATTTTTCTTTATTAACACTAGGTTTACGGGACCCGTCAAAATGACGGGTTCTAATATTTTTAATTTAAAATTATTAAGATTCTAAGGATGCATAAGTACATGAGAAATTATTTATCAAATTTATTTCTTTGGGTATACATTATTCTTTAAATATTGCTAAAAATGTGGATAGCACGTTCTTGTTATTTTTATAAAGTAATGCAAAATAGTCACTTTTAGTGCTCCGTAAACCTAGTGCTAAGTTAATAATTCTTATTCAGTTTTTCAGTGCCAATAACATACACATGTGTCAATAACTGTACTATGTGTCTTAAGATTGTTATTCATTGAATATACAAATTTTGTAATAAAAGATTTATGACTCGTAAAACCGTTTGATTTTGCTGAAAAAGCTCTATTAGCTAATAATAATAGCAAGTTAAGCTCGTTTAAACATTTCGAAAAAAAAGATAAAAAGATTTTTACTACGATTCTGGCTTAGGGTACCAGTCATCGTACAGTTTACCCTATTATCCCTAATGAAATTATTAGACTGTGGATTATGTGGGGAACACAATTATGGGGATAATGAGAAATGCATTCAACTCCTGTTTCTTACAATCGATGGAGGAACATCATCACTCACTCGTTTATGGTGTCGAACTTGGTCTCAATGTGCATCTCCACGTCATCCATCGGTAGATAAGGCTTCTGCCTGGTAGCTGTCATCAGAACCGTGATGCTGTCACTGTTCGCCAAAAGGGTGCACAGCTTGCAGCAGGCAATGGCCATAGGAGCCGACATGTACAAGTTTTCGCCGAAATCGATCTGATTCGACATCATCAGACTCTGCGCAAGAAACAGCACCAAACACACGTACGCTTTGTACAAAGTCTTCTTGATCCCGGAGGTCCATGCGCATGGTTGTCGACAGCCTATTACCGTCAGAACCATGGACGTCCATCGTAGGGTTGGCATGGTTGATTTTGTCGATTGTCCCCTTACTTGTTCATCGACGACGCTTGTTAATTATTTCTCCAGCAATTGTTTAATTTCTACAATCACTAACGTTTGTCGCAGCATCCAGAGCTGATAGTTCAACACGCTTTGTACAGAATAGCACGCATAATGACTGTTTGATGATTTTTGATAACGAGAGACAAGAGTACCATACACCACAAAGGTTCAGACGTTATTGACTGCTATAGCGCATCGGTATTGTCTCTGTACCCCCCTGCATCTACTTTTTCGATGACAGTTTCGTTCCTTGCGTAGCGACTATGTCATTACCGTAATTATCGGCGGCACGTGCAATTGCCATGGGGTAGTTGTAATTGCTATTCCGAACGCAAGATCGTAACGTCAAAATCCTCATATTAGCTATGGTACGGTGAGCTATCGAAGCTGGTTTTAATGAACTTAGGTTGATACATATTTTAAGGGGGCTGTAGCGGCTAGCTGGGCGCCGGAAGAGAAATCTTCAGCGCACCAGCGCCAAAAAAGATTTATGGTTTGCACAGCATAAGACGCTATTTGTGAGAAAACGTCTTTAACGTTTTTGGCCACTTAGCGGGCAGAGATGTGTCCTTGTAGTTCCTAGCGACGAACTCAATAGCGCAAGTGGACGCCATAAATTTTGGGTAGTCTAAGGGTCTCCAGCCTAGAGTGTCCCAGCGACGCGTGCCTGGTTTCTATCACCCGGGAAAGCTGGGCCCATTGACGTAAGCCAGCAGTCACGTACCGCACTTAGCACGGGGCCCGGAAGACACCCCGCTGCATCACCAAAATTAGATTTTTAACAGAACGACACGCTCACCCTTCTCACGCACGAGAGGCGTGGAACGTGGGCGTGTTATGCAAAATGCACGGATTGGTGGAAGTTCCCCGCAAGGACTTCCACCAATCAGCCGACAAGCATTTTTGAAGATATAAGGCAGAGACTACCGACGCGAAAAGGAAGTCACGAAGTCGAGACACAGCCGCGTATCCGCCGAGTGACTTAGAGTCTAGTCCGGTCGTTGCTAAGTGGCAATAACAGTTCAACCGCGAGTCGAAGCGAATCGCCGGTTTTAGTCGAACCACCCCGGACGCTCTCGCGACATCACTCTTTATTGTAAATAAACGACTCAGTCACGTACACCTGATTTGAACAATTATTCTAAGGCACCCGCCTTATATAACCCTGTTCCTTCAGGGCGATGCGAGCCTCTGTTTTTGTGCTAGCAGCTGCGCTAGAGAAAGAGAGTAGAAAGGATTGTGCTGTTAACCATTTTCACTCCTACGTCGTGGCTGAGGCGAAATTTAACTTGTGTTTACAAAATTCCAGAGTGAAAAGGGTTAAACAAACTTGGTACAGCCTTAATTAGTTAAACAGTTACCTAAAAGAGTTTAACATTGAGCTTAGCATGATAAAATGAATGACTCACTTCACCTTGTAATTGGTGGAATCGCAAAAAGGTTTCATGGAAAATCATTGAAATCATTCAGGTACGTGTGGTAAAAGTGCGAAATAAATTCCTCAAATTTTTACGAGGCGATTAAAAAATAAAAAAACTTTAAACATAGTATTAAAACATGTTGCAGCTTTTCAGCAAGTGAATGATACAATATTAATCAGAAAGCATGACTGTCCGTTCAGAAAATATTGACGATTAATTTGTGATTAACACTAAACCTACCGCCGCCGGTTAAAATGACCGGTTCCAGCTTTTTAATTTTACAATTACTGGAACTATAAAGGTGATTCCGTGGAAATGATTAAATGAATATATTTAGTAGAGCATGTATTGTAATACGAATCGCACAAAATCCAAATAGATTCAATCTCGTCATTTTCAGACGACAACGTGTACAGTGATCTCTCTATATACGCCGCCAAGACCTGGACAATAAATGTCGCGGAATTACGTACACTACCGCCTGGTATACCCCGTGAGATGCCACGGACTCCGAGGAGTGTAAACATAACACGGCTCGATTATGTCTCTTGGACGATACACGACGCTGGCAAGACCCGTTTTGTTGACATATATCGAGAATTCACTGTTTTAGTTACTTTTAAGGCTCGGTAGGTTTAGTGTTGAAACACTAATTTAATTATGTGCAAATGACGGCAGGAACGAGAACGTGTATAACAAGTTATTTTTTTTTTAGTAGAAAACCACTGTGGATTTCATGCTGAATTTATTGCTACTCTTATCGAATATTTTACGTTACATATTCTAGTATGTTTCTTTCGATGATTCACAAGAGTTATAATTCTACGCTGTGGATTATTGTCGATTACGTCCAAACTACATTCACTGCAACACGCTATACGCCGAGTAAGACGTCTTGAGCACCTACAATTCGCATATACTATGATTAAATATTTACAAAATTAAACGAACAATAAACAACTCAGTTCTTCTGCTCTATACTGACCGCCATAAAAGACTCCAAATTCACGGACACGATATGAGCACTCGAGAACTCGATAGGGAACGTAGATCGAAGCATGATCATTAGCAAGGTCTTTCTCGTGTTCCCGTCCAAATTCACCCAGTTGCTTGCGAATATCAAGTCTGGAATTTCTAAGCTCTGAAATAGAAAATTTATCAACGCTTATAGCAATAGTGGAAGTGGGTTTTTTTTATTTTATTTTATTAATTAACCTTTAGTCTGACTTCGTTCCCGTACCAGCAGTAGTAAAATATTTGCATGAGCATGCAAAACGCGTACATCACAGTTTCGACGAGTCTGGATCCTAGATCTGTTTGAGTGATTCGGTAAAGGGTGAAGCAGATGATCGTCATACTTGCCATAAACTGGACGCACAATACTACTTGAAAGTCCTCGTTCACTTTCGTGGCGAACCTGCAATTTTTGAAACACCGGAAATCATTTTTGTGCATTATCGTAAACGATGGAGTAGAATTGTGCGAATTAATACGTTGACTACAGAGCTGTGAAATTGAAGCAATTAGAAGAAATTGTTAATATCTTCGTTAATAAAGTTTAGTGCACTCGATGCATTGATTTAAAAACAGGTGGTTCTAACTTCAATTTTATTTTCACTGAATCACAAGTTAATTCAACAACACAATTTATATACAATGCGCTATAATTCAATATTAATTTTAAAATGACAAATGTCGCAATTTCTTGAACAGCGGCGCAAGAGTTTACAAATGGTGAACGGACCGGTATATGAAATTATGTTGACGAGCACATTCTCTCGCTAATTCACTATGATCTTTGACTTGTTTCAGACGATGTCCAAGAATCTCCAGCTGACTGTATATGCAGAACAACAGGCCGCTGAACAGAGAATCGTAAGCGTTGTTCATCAGCGAGGCAATCGTTACGGTCACAGCTTGATGAGCGTAAGTTACACCGTACAAAATTGGGGATGAATAGTTGTACGGCAGCCATGCTCGAAATGGTAGCATTCTGTCCTGTGGATCTTTCATTAACGAGGTAACCCACCTCGACAATATGCAGAGTTCAGTCGACATCGTGTACAATGTCGATATTCTCCTGCAATCAGCCCACAATTAATTCTTAATTATTTTTCAACCAATGCAAAATAACAGTGATTACTCTATATATGTCGCCAAGGCCTGCATGATGAACGTCGCGGAATTATCCCCACTACCGCGGGGTATACCCCGCGAGGGACCACGAAGCTCGAGGGACGCTGGCAAGACCCGTGTTGTTGGCATATATTGAGAATTCACTGTACATATTTTTCGTTACTCTGTTTTTCCAATATCCATTGTTATTCGAGCCTCTACTGACTTTAAAATAATACTACGGTCCATATATATTTTTTATTGCTCTGCGTTACCAATATTAATATTTACTCGAGCCTCTGATAAGTTTAGAATAACATCAGGGATCATATACATATTTTTCATCGCTCTGTTTTGTCAATATTAATTTTTATTCGAGCCTCTGATAATTCTAGAATAATATCAGTAATCATATACATATTTTTCATTGCTGTGTTTTGTCAATATTAATTTTTATTCGAGCCTCCACTGAATCTAGAATAGGCCACTAGGGTCCATATATATATTTTTCAATGCTCTGCGTTGCCAATATTAATTTTAATTCCCATAATTTTAAGGTCCCATATACAGCAAAGCCTTGTTCTAAGCTCAATCCTCGGGTTCGTGCTGTGACATAGATCGTGTAGGGCTACTATTTTCGAAAACGACCGAGACAGCTCGAACTTCTGGGCCCCTCGCGGGGTACACCCCCCCCCCCCCCCAGTGGAGTGGATATGCGAACTGACTAAGATCGTGTTGCTCCGTTCGGCTTAGATCAAGACTAATTTAATTTAATTTTTATACGAGCCTTCAGTCAAGCTTGAACAATTGCTAGGATCCATATCTACATTTTTCAATCCCTCTTTCCACCGATAACAATTTTTAATTGATTTTCCGTTAAGCCCATAATTCATACAGACAAATTTCAAATTTCAAATTAACAATATCTTTTGGCAACGTTAATCATGTTAGGACCATTTCCGAACATCAAGAATGCGAAGAAAATTACGAAAGCAGGCTCACTCGTTTATGGCGTCGTATCTCGTCTCGATCTCCATCTCATGGTCATCGGCAGGCAAATAGGGTTTCTCCCTCATCGTGTGCATCAGCATCAGAATGCTCTCGCGGTTAGCTAAAAAGCTACACAGCTTGCAGCAAGAAATCACCATAGGAACCGTCAAGTAAAGATTGTCTCCGAACTCATCCTGATTCCTAACGTTAAATACTATATCGAGAATTGTCGACAGCGTGACACTCTGTACAAGAAACAACACTGTAATCCCATAAACTTTGTACAAGAATATTTTTGTATTAGACGTCCAGGACGATGGATATCTGCAGCCTATGGTTGTCAGCACGGTGGTCGTCCACCTCAGCGTCGGCATCGTTGATTGTCTTCCTTCTCACCCTTATTTTTATTTATTCGTTCGCATAATGTCTTTTCTTTGTCATATCTAAAGAGAACTGTTTCACTACCTCGCGCGTGAAACGAAAACTCGTTGAAGCATCACTGTTTCTCGTTTTATAATGATCTGATCGCAAGGAAAGTGCTAAGATGAAAGTAGTATGTCTTCGCGCGGCAGAGCTATAAGCGCTATTGACTGCTATAGTTCATCGGAATTTTCTCTGCACCCCAGAAAATGCTTACTCGCGATAATTTTCCTGCTGGACAGCCGAGGCTGTCATTATGGTAATTATTGACGACCGGCATGCTCCCTTGCCATTTCGAGAGCATAATTGCAGCTCTCTCGCCGCACGTATTTTTTTCTCGCTTTTCAGTAACTGATTAGACGGAGGGGATGTTGTTCAATAGTCGAACGAGACTTGTTTAATCGGCAGAGGGTTCTACATAATTTAAATCTCGAGAGACCATGCGCTGTCCGCAGTTCTCTGTTCGTTGTTGGTCCGAGTGCTTGGAAACAATTAAACAGAATGCGAGCGAAGCGTTAGTTCGATTCGTCTTTCAGCTTTGTCGATTAAGCATGGACAAGGGACAATTAAGCAAGGATTCTCCATGGAAAACAAAAGGATGTCTATTTAAGGACTACATAATATTCGGGAACAAGAAGACGTTGCACAGAAGGCAAGTTATTTTCTTATACTAAACTGTTTGGCGGAGTTTATTGTTGCTGCTATGGGGAGATTCTAAATCTATCTTTGGACACTCTAAAACTTTCATTGTTCTTTCTGTGATCTTCAACTATTTCCATTAGGTGATTTACTATCATAGCTTCACGTCACCGTTTCGATTCATTATCCTTGTTGTAGCACGTTGTAGGCTGAATAAGATGTTTTGAGCACATAGAATGAATAAGTATTACTATCATCCACTATTTTTTCTCATTGCATATTTAATAAAAATGCGTAAACATCATCGAACAATAGAGAGAATGTAAAGATTAGGTTTTTCAGAAAATCCCTTCATTATCGAGATTCCACTTCATTAAATTGAAATTAATAAAATGTAAACTTGTGTCTATTATTTGTGTGTTATTTTCAATGTCTCCATTCTGTCTCAATAGTTATCCTTACGAATAATACCATCGATAAACAAAAAAGAAAAATGAAAGCGTTCCTTCTTAACCTACTATAAATTAATGAATAAACTGCGAATAGACTTGTGATCAAAGTTTCTAGATCAAATGCAAAACAATAGTGACATTTAAAGAATTTAAAACTACTATTGGATTATTTTCAGCTCGCTAAAAATATTAATGGAAGCCAAAGTCTATTGCAACAAATTCCGAAAATTTTGCATGAAAATCTGCTGGTCTATTAATTAGTATACGGATGAAGCTATCGATGCGCCATACTGACCGCCATGAAAGAGTCTATATTCACTGAGAGAACATGAGCGCTGGTGAACTCAATGGGAAACGTGGACCGTATCATGATTATCAGGAGAGTCTTCTTCGTATTTTCAGCCAAGTTTACCCAATCGCCCGAAAATATCATGTCTGATATTTCGAGACTCTAGAACACATGATTCCTCAAGTCATCAAAGAGAGCTCGGCACGAAGAATTTTCTTATAGTGATCGTGAACCTTCAGTTTGACTTCGTTCCCGTACCAACAGTAGTAAAATATCTGCAGTAGCATACAGACTGCATACATCACCGTCTCGATCAATCTCGATCCCAGATCCGTTTGCGTGATTCGATAAAGTGTGAAGCAGATGATTGTCACACTCGACATGAACTGCACGCACAATACTACTTGAAAGTCCTCGTTCACCCTCGCCGCGAGGCTGCAAACGTTCCGAAAATTATACTTGAACTACTCCAATTTTTATGTCAACGGACCATCGCACAGTGTGGACAAATGGCCTATTTTTAGACACTTCTCTAAATTTTGGTTATTAATGTATACATAGGTAATTCTTCATAGAAAGTGAAATTTACCAATATAATTAATATATTTTACGAGAAATTAACAATTTTTGTAAAAAAACATTTCACGTACTTCCAAACAATTTTGATCTATCCTTACATTCTTCTTACTTCTCCAATAAGGCATTAAATCAAAGTTTCTAGTATGTACAGATTATTAATTATTTAATTTAGAGTATGCACTTTCTACGTGCCAAACATTTCTGCTTTGATCAGAATGAACCCAGCACCGTACGACACGGGTTGAACTTCAACTTGAACCAGCAACTGTATTCACAATTCCCGAGAAATATAACTTCGAAACCGAATTTGTATCTCAAGTGTAAAATTATTTTTCACTCTTTCGGGGAATTAAAAGAAGATTTAAAGCAATCTAATAATAGGCAATTTGAAAGGGTACTAAGTAACAAAGAACGCACTTGTAGATGAAGTTGTGGTGACGAGCACAGTTCCTCGCTGAATTTTCTCCATTTTTAGTAATATTTTGCAGACGGAGACCAAGTATCTCTAGCTGGCTGTGTATGCAGAACATCATTCCACTGAACAGAGAATCATAAGCGACGTTCATGAGCGAAGCAGCTGTAATACTTATCGCTTGATGAGCATAGGTGACAGTATACAAAATAGGAGACGAGTAGTCGTACGGTATCCAAGCTCGAAATGCTAACGCTCTATTCTTTGGGTCTCTCGTCAGCGAGGTGATCCATATCAGCAGTATCGAGATTTCGGTCCAGACCGTGTACACGGACGTGATTTTCCTGAATTCAGGCGAAACATTCACATAATCGTTACTGTGGATCTTTATGCTAATCTGTTACAAGAAACAACTGTCACTTAGAAATTTCTTTCTTTCTTGAATAATTTTGGTAGGTTAAAAGCAGCATGCCAATGGTGCACAACAGGGACCGAAAATAACAGTTATTCTAAAATTTTCTACGACAAACAGTATTAATAAAATGTTGAATATTATTGAAATTTAAGATAATCTACACAAAATATAAAGAAAAAAATTAGGAGAAGAAAATGATTAAAAAATATCGGTTTTTATACTTTTTGGTTACAAATAACAGTTATTAGTGTTCAAAATATTGGATCCTTCTCGATAACTGTTATCGATCAAGAAAAACTGTTTCGATTGCTCAAAGCAGGTATCGATGAGAGAACTTCATTTCGATCGCTCATACCACTTATCAATGAGAGAAGTTCATTTCGATCGCTCATAACACTTATCAATGAGAGAAGTTCATTTCGATCACTCATACCACTTATCAATGAGAGAAGTTCATTTCGATCACTCATAACAGTTATCAATGAGGAAAATTTATTTCGATAGCTCATAACAGTCATCGATGATCGAATTTCTTTTCACTTGTTCATAATAACTATCGATGAGAAAATTCATTTCAGTTGCTTATTTAACGACTGAGTTGTCTACTCTTTTTCGGATGAAGAAAGCCTGTGAAATTCATTGAGAAGGTTTCGTACAACAAGACGAATCAACAGACCATAAGAACAACACAAAATCTGAAAAAAAATTGTTCAAAATTTTTTCAACTGGGAAAATCAAAAATATAGACTCCAGTATTTATCAAAACTAGCGTGCATAATTCACACTGTGCCTGCAACTCAGATCAGCGTTGAACGAACCTTTTCTGTTCTAAAATTAACGTTAGATAATTTGCGGTGTAATTTGTCAGGAGAATATTTGGAAAAACTCCAGCTCAGTTTGTCACATTAAATTTTGATCGTAGCAATTAATAGAACGAATAAAAAATTTATTAAATAATTAAACCTTGTCTACCATTTGAAAGTTGTACTATTTAATTATTACAAATTTCCTTCATCAATAACTGTTACGAGCAACCGAAATAAACTTCTCCTATTGATAACTGTTATTAGCGATCGAAATGAATTTCTCTCAACGATAACATTTACCAACAAGAGAAAAAATTTTCGGTTACTTATAATCCTTATTTGTAACCAATACGATTTTAGTCGATGAAATACTTGTTATTCCATGACTTTTGTTCTTTTTGGTTATAACAGTCACGGTCCCTGGTCCTCAATTCTTTTAATTTTTGTACCGTTTTAAAATACAGCTATTCATTTTTGTTATAAAAATAAAAAGATCTCGGTAATCTAATTTATTACTGTTTTAACAGAAAAAATAATAGCACACCAAAATCTACAAGAATCGAAATCATTGTAAAATGGTGCAATGAGGAATGAAGAAAAAGGAACGAAACTCACTCATTCAGGTTCTCAAATCTCGATTCCACCTGAATCTCCTCATCGGTGTCAGGCGAATAAGGCTTCTCCTGCATGGAATTGATGGCACGCATAATACTGTCGCGATTCGCTAGGAAACTACACAACTTGCAGCATGAGATGATCACGGGAATCGTCGAATACAAATTGTCCCCGAAATCGTTCTGATTCCTGACGTTGAACACAATATCCAAAATCGTTGTGATCGTCAATAACTGTACAAAAACCAACACTGTAGAGCCATATACTTTATAGAAGACTTTCTTCGTCGGCGATGTCCAGGTGGTTGGTTGATTGCAGCCGATCGCAGTCAGAACACTGCACGCATATTTTAACGTGGGCATCGTCTATCCTATTATTTCTAGCCTTATACTCTCAATTAGGTTCCGCGAAAACTGACAAACATTTTATTTACACTATCAATTCGCTACAGTACATTCGAAATCGCGAGCTTTATTAGGAGATGAAATTTGAATCACTGCAATCACAAGATTTCTATTTCTTTTCGATATTTATCATTCAATTTCGAGTATGGTTATTTAGGTTACAGAAGAGCGATAGAAGAGAACCCTTAGCTGACGGAACGAAGGTTAGCGAGACATTAACTACCCCCGAGTGTTAGTACGTCACCTTTCCACCCCCCAGCAGTAGTTATCCTCTCCGCTTGCGTATTACACTAATTACCGGCGATCCCATAGTTCTCTATAATTTTCTGAACCCGTTGTTTGTTACGGCAACCGTGTGGTTAAACGTTCACTAATTAACACTCCGGATAATGATATGTTGCACTCGGGTTTCGACGGGCAAAGTGTAATACATATTTCAAAACTATCGGTCAAATGGGAATCGTTCCTCGACATACAGACCTCAAGTGTTTTCTCGAATCTTTATTGCTACCTGCGTCACGAGTGACAGTCTACAGTCTACATACTCTACATACTTTGATACAGTTTGCTGCTTCCCATTCCTAGAAAGAGAGTTCTCTCGCTACGTTCGCGGTCTTCGTGTTCCTTGGTTCTTCACATCACTGCATCAAATTGTATGCCGAGTAAGATGTCTTCAGAATCTGTTGCAATCGTAGACATTCAAGTTTAGAGCCGGGTTGCAAATTTTTGGGTACGAGAAACGAATCATGGAAAAAATTAATAGGTGCAATTGAAAAGCATCGCTGTCTAATAACGAAACTTGAAAAATACATATTTAGTAACACAATACAGCGAATTTCCGATATAAGTCCCTACAAGCCTCGCGTTTACCGGTCCCTGGAACTACCCAGAAACAAAAAAGTTAAAAATTAAAGGTAACAAAAAACACGTATCAGTGAATTTTTTTATGTACTATATATCCCACAGAGACACAAAGTGACCTCTGGTATTAGTTTCATTAACAATGAAACAAATGACGTTACTCGATTGCTTGTCGCGAAATAGTGTATCTGAAAACGTGTGTTCTGGTTACCTGGTGTTATAAATACTTTTATATTCATAATAATATGAATTCCACAGTTGAAGGTAAATATAAAACTACAAATTTATTTCAATTTACTGGCTCATATTATTATTTCTACTTCGGGACATCTTGATATACATGGTCTTCGTTTCTTTTGTAAGCTATTCCACGTGTTGTGGAGTGCAGAACCCAAGTTACTAAATGTTACTAATTGAAACTATTTTTGGGCGATAGTAACATTCTTATACTTGATATAAATTCGAAAATTGTTTGCCTTTAGTTGCCATTTTCTGAGAAATAATTTTTTTTGTAGACAGAGTGCGTGGTATAACTCGGCGGGACATGGTTATTCACCTGAAGGAATTAGGTGTTATGCAGTCGACTATGACCAAGAATCGTCATATACTCGTAAATTATTTAGAAAATAAGCTAAAAAGTACAGGAGCTGCAAATTTTTCAAGTGGAAGTGTAAAAAAATATGTATATAATTTCGCATCGACTTCGTTATGGTCTAATGCAATGTAGAATGAAAAAATTTATAAATAACGGTATTGTGCTCAAAAGAAAAAATGATTTTAGTATTTTTTCCTCCTAAATCGTTGATTGGGACCACTGTGCGCCGCCGAGGATTGTAACATAACACGGTCGGGTATATCGGTGTGAGATCAGAAGATCACTACTAATCCAACAACAAAACTTCCTTATTTCACAATATTTTTTTATGAGACTTTCATCAACACATTCGTGGCATTTTTCTAATGAAAATGATACGAAATTTAATATAATTACGATGATATTTACTTGTAGTTTTGTAATTCGCTTAGTAGTGGTTTTCTCATTTCACACCGATTTACCCGATCGTGTTATGTTACACTCCTCGGCGGCGACGGCTCTCGAGCTTCGCTGTCTATCAAAGAAAAATGTATCAGAGAAAAACATTTTTTTAGCTTTCTTGTTCCTATCCGTCTGTATGTCCCTGGTTTTGGTCATATAGACGCGAGGGTCATTTACATTTCCAGCGTGCACTGCGTATTTCGAATGCAACTTTCCGTGAAAACCACAGATTTCGTCTGAATGTCCCTCGCCAGAACCGCGCAAGGGACTTATAACGCGAATTCACTGTACTGTCACTGTTCGTTCAAATCAATATCGTAGCAATTTTTACACCGGTACTATTTATACAACCACTCTAATGCCACCTAAATCCAATCCAATTTTGATAGTCTAAATGTTCAAAAAATTGTCATATTAAAGAGCGGCGCCTTTTAACTAGAACCGTAAATTGTTAGTGTCATTGTGCGTTATCTACGAACCGTCGTGAACATTTCAAGGTCTATGGACACGACGTGGATGGCGGAGAATTCGATGGGCACTCTGGCGCGCCTAATCATCATCACGAGAAACATTTTGGCGTCATTGTCTAAAGATGTCCAGTTGCATTGGAACACGGACTTCGAAACATCGAGGCTCTGTAAAAAGAAGACTAGAGTGTGTACGAAGTCATTCGAATGATGATTCGATTTCATGACGACAAGATTGAACCTTCAGTTTGATTTCATTCCCGTACCAACAGTAGTAAAAGATCTGTACGAGCGTGTTGACCAAGTAAAGCGTCACTTCCAGGAATCTCGATCCTAAATCCTTCTGCGTCAGCTCGTACAGAGTGCAGCACACTGTCGCGATGGTTACAATCGACTGGATCATGATGATAATTCTGAACTGGCTGTTCACTGTACTCGCGTACCTGTAATAATTAGCAATAATTACGTAGAAGGATTTTCCCAATTGTTATGTGCTACTCTGATGTTCTTAGGAGCTTAGAATGCAACTGACACTGACATGCAAACAACAAATTGATGTTCATAAAAATGTATGTTTTTCTAAATTGTTTAGAGAGTACTGGGGAGCTTTACAAAAATGTACCTTCTTTGAGAATTGTGATAAACTAATCACTAAAAAGGGGAATTTGCATAAAGATTCTACGGGAAAAAATTCGTTCTATAGTTAAAGGTTCAGATTCTACCATATCTCGGAAGCAGTTACAATGCTCCAACTAGGTAGAAATGATGGAACACTGACCAATCATACACTGTTTCCCATGGCAACGCCCCCACCACGAGCGATTAGGGCGGTCCTGTACAGCAGAGATGTTCTGTGCCATAATCTCCACTGTGCAAGAGTGGTTTTCCGGTTACGCGACCTTCAAAAACCGAGTGAGAACCTCATCAAGTAGGGAGGGGCTTCCCTAAACTCCTCCTTCCTCTCTCTGTGCATCTATTCTCGAATTCCTTAATCTACAGCTCAATGTTTACCATACTTCTGAGTATATTTTCATTTTACCATCTACTCTATGGCCTATATTTTAATTATATTTGCTGGACAATATAAATGTCGTAAAGGAGCAACCAACTTGTAAATATGGTCATGCAGATAGCTGCAACGCTTCAACGTGCATTTCTTGTCTGCCACGATTATTTTCAGTCGGTGCTTGAGTATCTCGAAGTGACAATAAGTGTGCATCAGGAAGCCGTTGAATAAAGAGTCATTGGCAATAGTGATGGACCCTGCGTAGATCTGCGCCACGACCTGGTGAACGTTTGTGACGGTAAACGAGAGGAAAGTGGAGTACTCGTACGGCAACCACGCCCGGCTCAGCAACCGATTCCTCTTGTAGCCGGTTAATAGCGCCATCGCGCACGTTGACAGCACGTAACCGCTGATCACAAGTGTAAACGCGACTGCGTTTCTTCTGTAAATGATATTAACCATCAAAAATAATTTCCTAAACCGTTCTCCTGTCATTAACACAAGTTTTTACAAGTATACGATTTGTGGGGTGTCAGAATTTTTGTGATTTGTATCGTGAACATTCTTGAGATCTTCAGACTCTTCTGATGACTGTTGGCTATTGCATAATGTGAAAGGAATGATATCAGAGTCATTTAAAAAAAAAAATAATAATTTTAAAACCAGTACTTCTATCTTCAGAGAATCAGACTTTCTCTAAAAGATTGTAATTCGAGAAATATTATAGACAGCGGTATGAAACAGACGTTATTCTACGCAGGAATCTTTGAAGTATAATTAAAAAAATATGACGTGTACCACGGCAAGCTAAAATGGTTGTAAATAATTTTGAAATATTTTGTATTTTTGGTGATAAGTTTAAAGGGTTGAAGCATCGGTTTAAAATTTGTCCTTAAGCCCCTGTGAGGAATTTTGTGCAACTAAAATCACTGAATGACTCTCTATACAGATACATTCTAAAATTTCTGTGACATTAGCACAACGGTAAGTGTTGATTAAAACTTGTTGAGGCGACTTACTTGGCTAATTTGTCGAATTTCGTCCGAATCTCCTCTTCCTCGATGTTTAGAGGCGAGAACGGCTCCTTCTCGATCGTATTGATCGTGTTTCCAAGGTGTCTGCGTTTCAACAGCAAATTACTCATCTTCATACAGATACAGGCTATCGCCATGGTCGAAAAAAAATTGTCCGTGAACTCATCTTGAGTTTTCACGTTGATGATTAAGTCTAAAATCTGAGAGAGCGACCATACGTGCAGATTAATCCATACGAGGGCTGAATAGGTGCAATAGAGGATCCTCTTTGATGGAGAGGTCCAGGAGTCTGGAATCCAGCAACCAATGATGCTCATAAGCTTGCACACGTATGTTAATCTCTTTATAGTCATTTTATTTCTACTTAATCTCCTTCTACTAACAACTACTTCAATTATCACCAATATGTTATCTCCAATTTCGCAAGTAACGTTCTTCCACTGACACAAAATACCGTTGAACCAGTCTGAATCGAAGTAAAACTAGAATAGCAGTAAAACTAGAATGAAGTATCGCGATTAAAATGACCCACTCGCGAGGAGATCCAAAACTGAAAAGGTCTTCGGTGTCGCGAGCACCGTCGACCTTAGAACATCGATATTTTTTCTTCTCCCTCTCGCCGGGCTATGTGATTACCGTAATTACCGAGAACGCGACATCCGCAAACTGTTTCCCCACGTAATTTCATTCTCGTTCACTTTTTTTTGCAGCGCCCTTTTGTAACTTTGTAACGGCGAGCTCAAATATGCAGTATTAATATTTAGAGGAAGACGTCGCCGAGACATTTTTTACGGAGATGTAAAAAGACACGCGAATGAAGTGAATTCTAGGGTACTGGTGCATTTACTCCGAAGCTTCAGCCGCCTTAGCAACACCAATGTGTTCTACCGATCGTGTCAGTCGAGGGGATCGCGGAATGAAGTTGATGCCTTTCGTAGTAACGATCTATCAAATGCTCCTAGTAAGTTTATTGCTACACTACTGGATACTTTCTTTCTCTTGTTAAAGATCTTTGTTTAAACTAAGGGTTTCTCCCTCTACGGATGTTGCACCTCTTTCTTGAACTTTACTGGAGCACGCTGTACGCCGAGTATGATGTCTTCAGTATCTGCAAACGTGAGAATGATTTCGAGAATGTTTCTGGACAGGTATGGATAAACTTGTGCTGTTATGCTGCTATTAAATTTGACAGTTTATCATGGATAAGTCGTAAAAATCAGGATTGAAACATTCGAATCTTGTGATGTCTTCTTATGCAAAATAATAATTGTCTAAGTTCATCGTAGGAGGTAGAATTTGTATAGGCAAACATTTTTTCTGTTAATACTAGGTTTACGAAGCACTAAAAGTGAGTATTTCACATTACTTTATAAAAATGAGAAGAATGTGTCTATCCAAGTTTTTAGCCATTTTTTAAATAATATATATTATTTCAACCTAACAATCTTAATAATCGCAAATTAAAATATTAAAACCGTCATTTTGATGGGTCCCGTAAATCTAGTGTTAATAGTTCTAGTGAATCTAAAATAATGAAACGATATTCTCGCATTGATCTAATGTTTTCACAGTTCTGTATTTTATCTACTCATTTTTGACATACACGGATAATATGCACAATCTGCAGATCCACTAAATCTTCCAATTAATAAATTCAATGCAAAATAAAGTTATTATCCTTCTTCTTTGTAAGAAAAAATATTTATATCGTCACACAAAAAGTGTTCAATTCTATCAATGTCTTTAATTGGCATTGCTATACAGATAGAATACAGGAAATAATTTGTCTTCAGAAATCTAAATGAAAGTTTTTCATTAGAAAAGTAGTTGTGTACGAACTGTTATTTGAAGAATTTTTTGGGAACAGAAATCAGAAATTTTTCCTGAGCAAATGGAAGGTCGATATAGTAAAAATGAATGAAATTGAAATTGTAATTAATTTTATAACTGTTTTATGTGCAGATTTTGGAGAGTTTAATACAATACTGACGGTTACGTATGAATCCAGGTTCAAAGTCGCGATGTGGATGCTGGTCAACTCGATGGGCTCCGAGGCTCGTCTCATCATCATCAATATCATCCTCCTCTCGATGTTATCGAATTGTATCCAGTTCATATTGTGCACTACGTCAGAAATTTCGAGGCTCTGGTAGATCGAAGAATAGATTAGGTTGGCTAGCATAGGAAATGCCATTTTCTCGAATAGAACCTTAGCTATCATACTAATGAAACAATTGCTGTATAATTGTGTATATACTTCTCAACGATTCTCAGATCTCTCAAAGCGATTAAAAAATAATTTTCTGCGATCTCGAATCGTTGGGAAGGAGTACATAATGTTTTATTTGAGAAAACGATATGCAGCATGCACCAGCCTAATATTATAACGAAATCGGGCCAGAAAGAATAGTGATTGCGAACCTTCAGCTTCAATTCGTTCCCGTACCAACAGTAAATGAAAATCTGGATCATTATACATTGACTATACATGATTATCTCGAACAATTTTGGTCCTAGGTTTGTAAATTGCGTTACTCTGTAGAGGTTGAAGCTGACGATCACGGCACTCGCCAGGAATTGCATGAATATAATCATCTTGAACTGAGTGTTTAATTTTTCAGCGTATCTGCAATCATTTGTCTAAAATTAACTTCCTCTGTTTTCATTTTATTCATTTTAACACACACGGTGTTAGGCAAGAGATGATAAAACATTCATTTGAATTACTATTGCTCCCCTTTGATCAGATTAATTTTCCTAACGGTAAAAGAATTCCTTAGTTAACTAGTTAATCTTGTTGGTAACACTGTTTCCCCAATGTTTACCATGTGCAGCCTGTCCTTTCAAAAGAGAGACCTGAAATACTCTTATTCAAAAGTCCAGGGTGCTCATGATTATTTCAAGAGATAATGATCTATGGGGAACCAACCGGTAGATCTTGTCGTGGAAATGTATGCAGGACTTGATCGTCGCGATCTCACCCCTCGCGATTTTATTCAGACGATGTCCAAGGATCTCGAACTGACTGCAGACATGGATCATCAGTCCACAAAACAGACTATCACATGCTGCATGATTCAGTGCACCGTAATACAGTGCTAAACTCTGCTGAGCGACAGTTGGAAGGTACAAGGGGGTCGTCGAGTAATTGTAAGGCAACCATGCTCTGAATAATAGCGGCCATTTTTCGGACTTGAAGAAGACCATCGCGGGGTAAACAGCGCAGGTTATTGTCAGTAGACTGGCGTACATGACCGTGTTAGTACTGTCAATCAAAGTAAGTTGTCATTATTTATTGTTGCTCTATTCCGCCTCACAGCAAAGAATTGGACTTTTGTTTACAATATCCCATATTTGGCAAACTATCTTCTCCACAACTTTTTTTTTCTCTCTCTCTCTCTCCCTCTCTCTTTCTCTCTTTCTGTAATTCACTCACTCACTTATCCCATTTATCGGATCTATCCATTCTCTTACGGTGTTCTTTAACACTAAAACTACTGGTCCCGCCAAAATGTCGGAAGGCAGATTATTTATTTTACAGTTATTGGCATTAATATTTTGAACAACAAAAATTTGCAATTTGTCGGTAAACACAGTCTTCTTGTACAGAGTGTTCGACTAAGGTGGGAAAAATTTAAGGGGACATTGCGATTTCGACTTTATTGTTTACTTATTAACAATTAAAAATCCACCGAAAATGCGGCATCCCTACCAATAGAAGTGTATGTTGCAAACGTCACGGAGGCGCGCGACAGCCACGTACGTCCGATTGGATCATCCATACGCATTTTCGGTTGTAGTTGAAATATTGGCTAAAGTGTGCGACGTCAAAGTCTAGCCATTGGGTGCGAGTGAGGACCCCCTATGATACGTCACTGCTGCGCGCCTGTATGACGTGAGCAACGTGCACCTCTGTTAGATAATAAGTAGAAAATGAAGCCGAAATCGTAATTCTTTTATTCTTCATTTTCGTCTTATATTGTCTCGGAGAATCACCCCTGAAATTTTCTCCCATCTGTAGGTGAACTCCATGTATTTTAAAGACACCACAAACTAATCGCTTTCAGTACTGGTAGATACAGTGTTAAATTTGAGTTATGGTTCCATCTCTTCTTCTTCCTAACTTCTAAGGCTTCACTTTGATATTTCAAGCAAGAATGTCTCTAGCTCGAGAGGAAGAAATGAATGGAGTTCGAATGGAAGACGACTCACTGCGTTGTTTTCTCGAATTTGGCTCTGATCTTGACCTCCTCGTTGTTCTGCGGGGCGAAGGGTTCCTTCTGGAAGGTGTCTATCAGATCGAGGATTTTCTTGTGGCTCAGCAACATGTTCGCCAGCTTTTGACAGCCGATCATCATCGCCGTCAACATGTACAAGTTATCGGCGAATTCGTCCAGCGTCTCCACAACCAGCAATAGATCCATGATCTGATAGAACGTGACCGAGTAGACTAAAAGGATCACGATCATCCTGTACAATTGGTACAGCAACGTTTTCGAGGGCGAGGTCCACGACTCTGGATGCCAACAACCGCACACGATCAAAGTACGCGTCACCATTTTCAGAACACGCATGTCTCTGACGAGATCAATTCGACGGAGAACAATCCTCAGACCGGTAAGTTAAAGAGTTTCCATTTTTGTGCAATTTTATTAACAGGTGACAGATTTTTTCAATGTTGAGAGAATAACACAGAGTTTGAACGAGTTTTTCGTGGTTCTTCGACTTTTAATACCAATGCAAGTGGGCAAGGAGAATTGCAACTCGGTGCGCAGCAGACGACTATAGTTCTTCGCATAGGTTGTGAGGCAGGCATGCACCCGTCCCCTGAGGGTCGCAACGTCCGCGGAACATCCCTCTGCACGGGCTATGCAATTATTGTAATTTCACGGACGTGATCTGGCGACTCGTGCAGTTACATTTTTATAAATAACAAGCCTCTTGGACTCTTGCAATTTCTTATCGACCACTGTATTTTTCTGCTATTTCTGCGGAGAATGTTGCAGGAAAACTCGATGCAATATCGATGAACCGAGTGGTAAAATTTTGCGCCATATTATAGATTGCAAATGCATACGGTCAGCCGGCAGTTGTAAGGTTGCTTTCTTTAGTATTTGACAATTTTTTTCAAAAGCAACGCTCTGTTCTACAGCTTGCGAGGCTGACGGCAGTCTCGCGTATCTCTGTAAGCATAATCGAAAATCCTAACATCAGGAAGCTCGTTATTAATTCCGAGACTACTGATTTTTGTACTACATAGAAATTAGTAGAACGTCAACGAGTAAAATGTTATTATAATAATGGACTTACTTAATTTTCGGACAAGTTTTCGGCAACTTTTGGTGATACATACATCAATCTCGGACGCACTACCACGAAACATTGGAACATCGTGCATGTTTCTACACAGTCATCTACTCGTTCTAGTTGGTTCCGAATCATTTTTAAGGATCTGCTATCGCCCGTTACGATTCTTTGTTCCTCTGAAGCAAGTTGTACGCCGGGTACGACATCCTCAAGATCTGAAACAATCAGGACTTTATTTGTTGCTGAATTTTCGTTACTAAGAGCGGCTAGGATCTTCGACTAACGCTGACGAACGTGCTCAGATCCATGGTGAATACGAACGCGCTGGTCAGCTCGATCGGATTCATAGCCCTCCGCATGATTATGATCAGGCTCCTCTTGGTGCTGTTGTCGAGAGACGTCCAATCGATCTCGAAGATCGCGTTCACGATCTCGATGCTCTGTCCCCGTGCCGGAAAAGATTGACGACGTTGACGTATCGATTAATTTAAACCTCGGCAGGGCTAAGTATCTTCAGCTTGAGCGTGTTCCCATACCAGCAGTAAAAGAAGATTTGCGTTATCATGCAGACCATGTAGAATACGAACTGCATTTACCCCAAGCTCATCAGTGGCGTGTTGATTCGTACAAGATAAAGCACTCAAGTTGGTAGATGTATGCGACAAAGTAAAGCTCCTCCGAGATGTAATTGAACAGCAGTCAAAACGTTATATGCTAATTTTTGATATCGTATACCGCTGAGTAAAGAGGAGACGATCATGCAGAAGACAGTGATCATCGTTAAAACCGTGTAGCATATTGTGACGGACTTGTCAATTGTAAGTATTCAACAAATATTTCATTTATATGTGCATTAAGAAGTATTAACGTGAATATATGTTGTGCAAATGAATTTCGAGTTAGAAATAAGTAGCAAGATTTTCATTAAGGATCTTCCTTGATCTATGTTTTCCTTTTTCATAAACTAGAAGTAAATGGTACTCTGTTATATCGAGCTCTATTGGTAGTTTTTATTACAAAAATTTAGATGGTTTAGTAGGTAAGGGAGAATGTGGTAATAATGTTGGTAAAAAGAATTGTTGTGCATAGTGAGCAGTTGGAAATAATACATTTATCAATCATTAATCATCGCCGGAGATCGACTTTGAGTTGAAAGAACAGAGGCTAGCGAGACTTTAACTTCCCCTTCCTCCCTGCGCAGCAGTAGTTCCTCTACGCTTGCGTATTTCACCAATTAATGGCGATCCCATAATTTTCCGTAATTTTTTGAACGCGTTGTTTGTTACTGCAACAGCGGGATCGCATTTTGAGAGCATTGGGCACGCTGATTAGTGGCTAGAACCCTCATTAAACTTTCAATAATTAACAGCTCGGTCAATGATATCTTGAAAACGGGTTTCAATGGGAAAGGGGTGATGCATATTTCAAAGCTATCGCTCAAAAGGGAATCGTTCCTCGACATACAGTCCTCAAGTGTTTTCTCGAATTTTTATTGCTATCTGCGTTACGAGTGGCAGTCTACATACTTCGATACAGTTTACTTTTTTCCATTCCAAGAAAGAAAGTTCTCTCCCTATGTTTTCACGATTGGTCTTCGTGTTCTCCGGGTTCTCCGCATCACTGCAGCAAGTTGTACGCCGAGTAAGATGTCTTCAGTATCTGTTGCAATCGTAGGCATTCAATTTTAGAGTCGGCATGCAAAGCTTCGGGCACAAGAAACGAATTATGAAAAAAATAATAGAGGTGTAATTTAACAGTTCCGCTGTCTGATAATCAAACTTGAAAAATACATATTTAGTTTTTACTAAATACTGTCACTGTTCGCTCAAATCAATATCATAGTAATTTTTAAACCGGTACAATTTCTAAAACCACTTTACTGCCATCTAAATCCAATCCAAATTTGATAGTCTAAAAGATCAAAAAGTTGTCATATTAAAGAACGGTGTCTTTTTACTGAAATTGTAAAAAGTACTGTAAATTGTTACTGTCATTGTGCGTTATTTACGAACTGTCGTGAACATTTCAAGTTCCATGGACACGATGTGGATGACAGAGAATTTAATAGGCACCCTGGCGCGCCTAATCATCATCACGAGAAACATTTTGGCGTCCTTATCTAAAGATGTCCAGTTGCATTGGAACACGGACATCGAAACATCGAGGCTCTGTAAAAAGAAGACTAGAGAGTGCGTAAGAAGTCATTTGGATGATGATTCGATTTCGTGACGACAAGATTGAACCTTCAGTTTGATTTCATTCCCGTACCAACAGTAGTAAAAGATCTGTACGAGCGTGTTGAACGAGTAAACTATCACTTCCAGGAATCTCGATCCTAGATCCTTCTGTGTCAGCTGGTACAGATTGCAGCAGACTGTCACGATGCTTACTAATGACTGGATCAGTATGATCATCTTGAACTGGCTGTTCACTATGGTCGCGTACCTGTAATGGTTCGTGAGATGACTAAGTTCCAGAGGACTATCGGAGAACGTATAATAATTAAGTAGAAGGATTTTCCCAATTTTGATACGCTTCTCTGGTGGTCTTAGGAGCTTAGAATACAACTGATATTGACATTTAAGCAACAAATTGGTGTTCATAAAAATTTATGTTTTTCTGAATTGTTTAGAGAGTGCTAGGGATATTCACAAATTAATCGCTTCCGTTGGGAGCGTTAAACAAAATTCCGATGGTACCTTCTTTGAGAACTGTAATAAACCAATCATTAAAAATAGGAATTTGCACAAAGATTCTAGGAGTAAAAATTCATTCAATATTTAAAGGTCCAGCTTCCCATACATGTACCAACTCTTAGGAGCAGCTACAATTCTCCAACTAGGTAGAAATGGTGGGAGACTGACCAATCATACTCTGTCTCCCATGGCAACGCCCTCAGAGATGCTCCGTGACATAATCTCTACTGTATAAGAGTGATCTACTGTGATTCTACTGTCATTTATACTGTGCGGGGACACCGACAGCGGAAGGAATAAGGAGTGGGGTTTTTGAAAATGACAAAGGATTTGGCAGTGCCGAACTTTAGTTAGCGCACGAGGGCAATGCCCTAAGGGCCGCTGCTGCACAGGAGATAAGGACGGTGGGTAACGAATTTGATATTTTGGAATATGGGAAACGGTGGCTCACGCGACAAGTAATCTTTCAGACGTAAACATAAAGTTTACGAGCTCGAGCTCGATCAGCTGGCCTATTGTCGACGCCGGGACACGGACGTACCGAGGCCGCTCGTCTGCGGATTAGCGCGCAAAAACTTTATGACCTATGTATAAGAAAGAATTGGTGTTTGCGTTACCGAAGTTCCCGGTAACGCCTGCAACGATTTCGAACACTCAATCTAAAGCGGGTCTAAGGGGGCCTCTAAAGGGGGCCGGCAGGCATTTGGCCTTGACTGTCACGCTATGTTACGCTGTGCCTTTTTTTCTAGACATTTTACGTCTTAAATAAGTATGTAATCAATTAAAAATGCATACCACCGTGTTTGTACATGTCTTTGCTACGTCTGTACAGAGCCTTTTTTGCGGCAGCCATCTTGTGATGTCATACTTGCTTCAGAAAGCGAGTTTTCTGCCGAATATTGCAAATTACTCCACGATGAGGTAGAAATTCGCAAGTTGGGCTCTGGACAGACGTAGATTGGACTTTTAGGAAACACAAGTAACCCCTTTTAAACTGCTCATTGCAATATTGAAGCGTCAATTTGTCAAGATTTTGACCCTTGCAAGTTCATATACGTACAGTGACTCCCATAAATATTCGGACACTAGGTACAACTAACTTTATGATTTAATAATTCGTTTGTTGATAAAGCAATCGCCCTGGAAATTGTTTTTAGCAATAAAACATTTATTAAGGATGATAAACATGTATAATGTGGTATCGGGAATATGCGGGCACCCGGTACATAGTTTTAGGATATAGACTTTAGGTGTAGACTTTAGAGACACTTTAGAACAGGCATGCAGCGAAGGCCGGAAAAAGGCCATAAAAAGGGAAAGCGACAGTGACCAGCGTTAGATTGCGAGCGACGATGGGCCTTCGGCCCATTGACGATGTTCATGCCCATATTTGGGCATGGTGAAAACTCCGGAAGGGGCGAGCGTGGGGATGAACCGAGTCTTGCGAGATGAGGGATGAGTGAGTCGTGGCAGTAGTCGTTGTCTGAGAGTCGTGTCCGAAAGTTGTAGAGTAAGTTGTAGGAAGTTGAGGGTTTTAGTTGTATAGTTGTCATCGTGTAGTTTGGATTAACAGTTAGTAGCTAAGCGCGCATCTATTGTATACTTAAGTTTATTTCTTTCGGTTCCTTAAATAAATAATTAATTATACGTGATACCACAATAATTTATTTGAAAAATATACATACGTTTCATAATAAAAATTATTAAACGAAATAATGGACCATTTGTGGCTCACAAAAATATTCGGACACGTATTATATTTCTCTGGCAATCGCCTTCTGGGGACGCGATATTCGAAGATCGGGAAAACGTTTGTTTATAAACAGAATCTCGTGGACCATTAGATGTCCATGCCACCTCACTACTGTCAGTAGTAAACGTGAATTCGTTCAAAATGGGTCGCAAAGGAAAGAATACGAGTTTCGATGTGCGACAGCTTGTAATTTTTCATCGAGAAAAAGGAAAAACCTATCGCGAAATTAGTGCAATGCTTCGTATAAGTAAGAGTACTGCTCTGCAGATATCTGTCGACGATTTTATATTGAGAATCGCATTGATTCTATTCCGCAAACTGGAATACCAAGTCTCTTATGTACGAGGGAGAAAAGCAAAATTATTCGGAAAGTGAAAAAAAATCCGCGCTTAAGTGCTCCAAAACTATGGAGCTAGTGAACTATTAGGCGAAAGCTCCAAAAATGTTTCAGCCGAAACAGTTCGGAGAGTGCTGAGGCAAGCTGGTAACAATGGAAGAGTAGCTAGAAAAAAACCATTTATCAACGAAAAGAATAGGAATAAACGAAAAACCTTTGCAAGAGAGCTAATTTCTAAGGCTGAGACATGGTGGAAGGATGTCATATTTGCTGATGTGAAGCAAATTCAATCTGTACAATTCCGACGGAAGAACTATGGTGCGGCGGAAAGCGAATAAAGAGTTTAATTTTGAAAATACAAGAGGTACAGTGAAACACGGCGGAGACAGCGTAATGGTCTGGGGTTGCATTTCGTCATATGGAGTCGGTAACCTAGTGTTTATTGACGGTATCATGGACAAAAATCATTATTTAAATATACTCAAAAATAATTTAATTCAAAGTGCTGAAAAGATGGGGCTTAATAATACTTCTAAGTTTTACCAAGACAACGACCCCAAGCACAAGTCACGTATTGTGCAAGAATTTTTATTATACTGCTGCCCCAAAATTCTTCATTCGCCGCCCCAATCACCGGACCTTAATCCTATCGAGAATTTATGGGATGAATTGGATAGAAAAATTCGGAAACCCCCAATTACATCGATAGCTGAATTAAAACAAAGACTTGCAACTGAGTGGTCGAATATAACTGTTGAATATTTTTAAAAAATTACAAACAATATGCCAAACAGGTTAAGACATGTTCTTAAACAAAATGGTTATGCCACGAAGTATTACACAAATTTTGTAATGCTAAATTACATTATCTAAATTGAAAAATGAATATTATCCGAATATTTTTGTGAGCCAAAAATGGTACATTATTTCTTTTACTAATTTTTATTATGGAATTTATGTATATTTTTCAAATAAATTATTTATGTTTATCAACATTAATAGATCTTTTATTGCTAGAAACAATTCCCGGGACGATTGCTTTATTAACAAAGGAATTATCAAGTTGTAAAGTTAGTTATAGCTAGTGTCCGAATATTTTGGGGAGTCACTGTATATTGCAGAGAGATTCTCTTAATTTTGAGAGATTTAGTGTTCGTATCGAAAAAAAGGCTCTGGACAGACGTAGCAAAGACATGTACAAACACGGTGGTATGCATTTTTAATTGATTACTTACTTATTTAAGATGTAAAATGTCTAGAAAAAAAGGCACAGCGTAACATAGCGTGACAGTCAAGGCTAAATGCCTGCCGGCCACCTTAATGTTTACCATACTTCTGAGTACATTTTCATTTGATTAACTACTCCATGGCCTGTATTTAGAATATAAATGCCATAAAAGAGCAACCAACTTGTAAATATGGTCATGCAGATAGCTGCAACGCCTCAACGTGCACTTCTTGTCTGCCACGATCATTTTTAGTCGGTGCTTGAGAATCTCGAAGTGGCAGTAAGTGTGGATGAGGAAGCCGTTGAATAAAGAGTCACTGGCAACAGTGATAAACCCTGCGAAGACCAGTGCCACGACCTGGTGAACGTATGTGGCGGTAAACCATATGAAAGTGGAACTGTCGTATGGCAGCCACGCCCGGTACAGCAACTTATGGTTCTTGTAGCCGGTGAAAAGCGACATCACGCACGTTGACATCACGTAACCGTTAATAGCAACTGTGTACGCGACTGCGTTCCTTCTGTAAATGATATTAACCATAAAAAATAATTTTTTAAACCATTCTCCTGCTATTAACATAAATTTTACATTTACGCAAGTTTTTGCTTCAGTATACTATTTGTGGGGTATCAGAATTTTTGTGATTTGTATCGTGAACATTCTTGAGATCTTGACATTCTTCTGATGATTGTTGGCTATTGCATAATGTGAAAGGAATGATATCAGAGTCAGTTTTTTTTTTAAATAATAATTTTAAAACCAGTACTTTTATCTTCAGAGAGTCAGACTTTCTCTAAAAAATTGTAATTCGAGAAATATTCTAGATAGCGGTATGAAACAGACGCTATTCTACGCAGGAATCTTTGAAGTATAATTTAAAAAATATGGCGTGTACCACGGCAAGCTAAAATGGTTGTAAATAATTTTGAAATATTTTGTATTTTTGGTGATAAATTTAAAGGGTTGAAGCATCGGTTTAAAATTTTTCCCGAAGTCGCTGTGGGGAATTTTGTGGAACTAAAATCACTTAACGACTCTCTATACAGCTTTCGACACCCTCTAAAATTTCTATAATCTTAGCACAAGCGTAAGTGTTGATTAAAAATTGTTGAGGCGACTTACTTGGCCAATTTGTCGAATTTCGCCCGAATCTCCTCCTCCTCGATGTTCAGAGGTGAAAACGGCTCCTTCTCGATCCTATTGATCATGTTTCCAAGGTGTCTGCGTGTCAGCAGCAAATTACTCATCTTCACACAGATACAGAGTACCGACAGGGTCACATAAAAATTGTCAGTGAACTCATCCTGAGTTTTCACGTTGATGAACAAGTCTAGAATCTGAGAGGCTAACAATAAGTGCAGAACAAGCCATACGAAGGCTGAATAGGTGCAATAGAGAATCCTCTTTGATGGAGAGGTCCAGGAGTCTGGCATCCAGCATCCAATGATGCCCAGGAGCTTGCAGACGTATGTTAATCTCTCTATAGTCATTTTATTTCTGCTTAATCTTCTTCTAATAACAACTAGTTCAATTATCAGCAATATTTGTTCTCCTGTTTCGCAAGTATCATTCTTCTACTGGTACAAAATAGTGACGAATCAGTATGAATCGAAGTGAAACTAGAATACTAATAAAACCAGAATGAAGTATCGCGATTGAAATGACCTTCTCGCGAGGAGAACCAAAACTGGAAAGAGGTCTTCGGTGTCACGAGCACCGTCGACCATAGAACATCGATATTCTTTTCCTCTCCCTTTCGCCGGTCTATGTGATTACCGTAATTACCGAGAACGCGACATACGCAAACTGTTTCCCCACGTAATTTCATTCTCGTTCACTTTTTTTGCAGCGCCCAGTTGCAACTTTGTAACGGCGAGCTCAAATATGCGGGATAAATATTTAGAGGTTGATGTCGCCGACACATTATTGCGAGAGAAGCAAAAAACATGCGAATGAAGTGAATTCTAGGATACTAGTGCATTTATTCCGAAGCTTCAGCCGCCGTTGCAACACTGATATGTTCTATCGATCGCTTCAGACGAAGGGATCGCGGAATGAAGTTGATTCGTCTCACAGCAACGATCTAGAAAATCCTACTGGTATGTTTATTGCTACTCTCCTGGACACTTTCTTTCTCTTGTTACAGCTCTTTGTTTAAACTGAGCGTTTCTCTCTCCCCCCCCCCCCTCTCTCTCTCTCTACGGATGTTGCACCTCTTTCTTGAACTTTACTGGAGCACGCTGTATGCCGAGTAAGATGTCTTCAGTATCTGCAAACGTGAGAATGATTTCGAGAATGTTTCTGGGCAGCTATTGAGAAGCTTGCGCTGTTGTGCTTTTATTAAATTCGATAGTTAATTCTGGATAAGTAATCTCCGCAAAACTGGCGATTCAAACATTTGAATCTTGTGATGTCTTGTTATGCAGAATAAAAAAATCGTAGGAAGTGGAATTTTTATAAGCATGAATTTTTTACTTTACACATTCTAGTAAATCTTAAATAACGTAACGATATTCTTGAATTGATCTAATCGTTTATTTATCGTCTAAAACAGAGATATTCCTTACAATTATAAAATTCAATGTTAAATGAAATTATTTCGTTTCATGTATCTTTCTTCTGTATAAGGTAAAATATCTTTGTCGTCAAATAAAAAGTGTGCAAATATAATCATGTCTTTAATTGGCATTTGTATACAGGTAAGTTTAGTTTTCTAGGGTTAATGTAAAATTTATCTTGAGAAATCTGAATGTAAGTTTTTCATTAGAAAAAAATGTTGTATACGAACTGTAATTATGTCTGTGTCTAAATGAGAAATTTTCCCTGAGCAAATGGAACGTCGATAAAATAGAAAGCGATGGAAATGAAATTTTAATTTCTTTTGTAATTGTTTTATGGGGAGGATAGAGAATGTATAATAAAATACTGACGGTCACGTATGATTCCAAGTTCAAAGTCGCGATATGGATGCTGGTGAATTCAATGGGTACCGAGGCCCGCCTCATCATCATCAATATCATTCTTCTCTGGATGTTATCGAGTTCTATCCAGTTCATTTTGTGCACTGCGTCAGAAAGTTCGATGCTCTGGTAGATCGAAGAATAGATTAGGTTGGCTAGCACAGGAAATGCCATTTTCTCGAAAAGAATATTCTTCTCAACGATTCTTAGATTTCTCAAAGTGATTAAAAAATAATTATCTGCGATCTCGAATCGTTGGGAAGAAGTACATAAAGTTTTATTCGAGAAAACGATATTCAGCATGCACCAGCCTAATATTATAACGAAATCGGGCCAGAAAGAATAGTGATTGCGAACCTTCAGCTTCACTTCGTTCCCGTACCAACAGTAAATGAAAATCTGGATCATTATACATTGACTATACATGATTATCTCGAACAATTTTGGTCCTAGGTTTGTAAATTGCGTTACTCTGTAGAGGTTGAAGCTGACGATCACGGCACTCGCCAGGAATTGCATGAATATAATCATTTTGAACTGAGTGTTTAATTTTTCAGCGTATCTGCAATCATTTGTTGAAAATTAACTTCCTCTGTTTTCATTTTATTCATTTTAACACACACGGTGTTAGGCAAGAGATGATAAAACATTCATTTGAATTATTATTGCCCCCCTCCCCCTTGACCAGATTAATTTTCCTAACGGTAAAAGAATTCCTTAGTTAACTAGTTAGCCTTGTTGGTAACAATATTTCCCCAACGTTGACCACGTGCAGCTTGACCTTTCAAAAGAGAGACCTAAAATACTGTTAGGAGAAAAATTAAAATGCTTTTAAAACAATGCGCTGTAGTTCTCTTGTTCAAAAGTCCAGGGTGCTCATGATTATTTCAAGAGGTAATGATCTATGGGGAACCAACCGGTAGACCTTGTCGTGGAAATGTATGCAGGACTTGATCGTCGCGATCTCGCCCCTCGCGATTTTATTCAGACGATGTCCAAGGATCTCGAGCTGGCTGCAGACATGGATCATCAATCCACAAAACAAACTATCGCACGCTGCATGGTTCAGTGCACCGTAATACACTGCTAAACTCTGCTGAGCAACAGTTGGAAGGTACAAGGAGGTCGTCGAGTAATTGTAGGGCAACCATGCTCTGAATAACAACGGCCATTTTTCGGACTTGAAGAAGACCATCGCGGAGTACACGGCGCAGCTTACTGTCAGCAGACTGGCGTACATGACCGTGTTAGTGCTGTCAAACAATGTAAGTTGTCATTATTTATTGTTGCTCTATTCCGCCTCACAGCAAAGAATTGGACTTTTGTGTACAACATCCTATATTTACCAAAATATCTTGTTCACAACTTCTCTCTCTCTCTCTTTCGGTTATTCACTCACTCTTAATTATCGGATCCATCCATTCTCTTACAGTGTTCTTTAATACTAGATCTACCGGCCGCGTCCAAATGACGGAATGCAGATTCTTTATTTTACAGTTATTTGCCCTGATATATTGTAAAAAAATTGTGCAGTGTCTCGGTAAATACAGTCCTTTTATCTTTTAAATATACGACATAATAATCACTTTTAGCACTCGGTAGTTCTAGTGTTAAATTTGAGTTATGTTCCCATCTCTTCTTCCTCTTAACTTCTAAGGCCTCGCTTCGGTATTTCAAAAAAGAAGAACAATGTCTCTAGCTCGAGAGGAAGAAATGAATGCCGATCGAATGGAAGACTACTCACTGCGTTGTTTTCTCGAACTTGGCTCTGATCTCGAGCTCCTCGTCGCTCTGTGGGTCGAAGGGTTCCTTCTGGAAGGTGTCTATCAGCTCGCGGATCTTCTTGTGGCTCAGCAACATATTCGCCAGCTTCTGACAGCCGGTCATCATCGCCGTCAACATGTACAAGTTATCGGCAAACTCGTCCATCGTCTCCACGACCAGCAATAGATCCATGATCTGATAGAACGTGACCGAATAGACCAAAAGGACCACGATCACACTGTACAGTTGGTACAGCAACGTTTTCAAGGGCGAGGTCCACGACTCTGGATGCCAACAACCGCACACGACCAAAGTTCGCGTCACCATTTTCAGAACACGCATATCTCTGACGAGAATCACTTCGAAGGGGAACAATCCTCGGACCGGTAAGTTAAAGAGATTCCATTTTTGTGCAATTTTATTAACAGGTGACAGATTTTTTCAATGTTGAGAGAATAACACAGAGTTTGGACGAGTTTTTCGTGGTTCTTCGACTTTTAATACCAATGCAAGTGGGCAAGGAGAATTGCAACTCGGTGCGCAGCAGACGATTATAGTTCTTCGCATAGGTTGTGAAACAGGGGCATGCACCCGTCCCCTGAGGGTCGCAACGTCCGCGGAACATCCCTCTGCACGGGCTATGCAATTATTGTAATTCCACGGACGTGATCTGGCGACTCGTGCAGTTACATTTTTATAAATAACAAGCCTCTTGGACTCTTGCAATTTCTTATCGACCACTGTATTTTTCTGCTATTTCTGTGGAGAATGTTGCAGGAAAACTCGATGCAATATCGATGAACCGAGTGGTAAAATTTTGCGCCATATTATAGATGCGAACAAGTGCATGCGGTCAGCCGGCAGTTGTAAGGTCCTTTCTTCAGTATTTGACGATTTTTTCAACAGCAACGTTCTGTTTTACAGCTTGCGAGGCTGACGGCAGTCTTGCGTCTCTCTGTATGCATAATCGAAAATCCTAACATCAAGAAGCTCGTTATTAATTTCTAGACTACTGATTTTTGTACTACATAGAAATTAGTAGAACGTCAACCACTAAAATGTTATTATAGTAATGAACTTACGTACTTTTCGAACAAGTTTTCGGCAACTTTTGGTGATACATCAATCTCGGACGCACTACCATGAAACAAAGGAACATCGTGCATGTTTTACACACAGTCATCTACTCGTTCTAGTTGGTTCCGAATCATTTTTAAGGGGGCCGGCAGGCATTTCGCCTAAGGCAGTTAAGCTGTCACGCTATGTTACGCTGTGCCTTTTTTCTAGACATTTCACGTCTTAAATAAGTAAGTAATTAATCAAAAATGCGTACCACCGATTTTGTACATGTCTTTGCTACGTCTGTCCAGAGCCTTTTTTTCGATACGAACACTAAATCTCTCAAAATTAAGAGAATCTCTCTGCAATATACGTATATGAACTTGCAAGGGTCAAAATCTTGACAAATTGACGCTTCAATATTGCAATGTGCAGTTTAAAAGTGGTCACTTGTGTTTCCTAAAAGTCCAATCTACGTCTGTACAGAGCCCAAATTGCGAATTTCTACCTCATCGTGGAGTAATTTGTAATATTCGGCAGAAAACTCGCTTTCTGAAGCAAGTATGACGTCACAAGATGGCTGCCACAAAAAAGGCTCTGTACAGACGTAGGAAAGACATGTACGAACACGGTGGTATGCATTTTTAATTGATTACTTACTTATTTAAGACGTAAAATGTCTAGAAAAAAAGGCACAGCGTAACATAGCGTGACAGTCAAGGCCAAATGCCTGCCGGTCCCCTTGAGGTTGTGCTATCGCCCGTTACGATTCTTTGTTCCTCTGAAGCAAGTTGTACGCCGAGTACGACGTCCTCAAGATCTGAAACAATCAGGACTTTATTTGTTGTTGAATTTTCGTTACTAAGAGCGGCTAGGATCTTCGACTAACGCTGACGAACGTGCTCAGATCCATGGTGAATACGAACGCGCTGGTCAGCTCGATCGGATTCATAGCCCTCCGCATGATTATGATCAGGCTCCTCTTGGTGCTGTTGTCGAGAGACGTCCAATCGATCCCGAAGATCGCGTTCACGATCTCGATGCTCTGTTCCCATGCCGGAAAAGATTGACGACGTTGACGTATCGATTAATTTAAACCTCGGCAGGGCTAAGTACCTTCAGCTTGAGTGCGTTCCCATACCAGCAGTAAAAGAAGATTTGCGTCATCATGCAGACCAAGTACAACACGAACTGCAGGTACCTCATGCTCATCAGTGGTGTGTTCGTTAATTGGTACAGTATAAAGCACACCACCAGCGTACTCGCTGTAAGTTGAGTGCCGATTACCGCCTCGAACTTCTCTTGCATCATCGAAACATATCTGCATTGAATGAATTGTTTCTGATTTTCATCTTGAAATGGTGAATTTTAGGAGACTCTTTCGAACCAATGTATCCCGATCCCGGAAATTAAAACAATTATGAATCCGTGGGTATATGCAGTGCGTATGTGGGTATGTATTACGCGATTGTTTTATTGCTCCCCCAAATTTACTTCAATAGTGTGAAATTGACTGTTGAAAATTCAACATTTTTTTATATTAAAACAGTATGTAATAGGAAAAAGTTTGCAGGCAAAAGTTGTTCGTTTTAATATGGACTATCGTCTGGTAAATCATTTGTCAATTGTTCATAAAATTGGAACTGAAATAGCCCAATTTTCAAGGGTTGATTTTACCCTAGAGTGAGTGTCAGATTAAAGATTCATAATTTTCTGGATCTCCGGGTTGGGGATCGTTCCTTCTGAGTCTAGTTTGATACTCATCAATTCTTCATTCCTTAAATTCGGTTTACAAATAGTGAGTAATGAGAAGGGAAGTTGAAGCGTTGATGTGCTACTGTTTTTAAAGTGAACCGCACCTGTACAGGTAGTCGTGGAATTCAACAATCGGTCCAATCTTCGGTCTGTGCTGTTTTGGAAATTCTTTCAACCTCAGCTGCAGGATCTCTTGCTGGCTGCAGGCGTGGACACACAAACCGCAGAATATCACGTCGCAACCGACGTTCAGGATGGACGTAACGAACAGACTTAAAAGTTGGTGGACGTATGCGACGTAATAAAGCTTCCCAGAGGAGTAATTGAACGGCAGCCAAACGTTATACGCTAATTTCCGATATCGGAAATCAATTAGTAGAGAGGAGACGATCATGCAGAAGACAGTGGTCTCCACCAAAATAGCATAGCATATTGTGATCGACCTGTAAATTGTAAGTCTTCATCAAATATTTCATGTATTTGTGCATTCAGAAGTATTAACATGAATATGTGCTGTGGAAATAAATTTCGAGTGAGCAATAAATATCAAATAATAAAAATAGAACATCCTTGAACTATGTTTCTTTTTCGAGAAGTAAAAGGTACTCTGTATATCGAGCTCTGTGAGTTGTTTTTTTTTTTAAATTAGATGGTAAAGTAGGTGAGGGCAGAGTTGTGCTAATTCAATTACACAATTGAATTACATTGTATTTCAATTATATAGTAATTCAACTACGTCGTAACTGAATTGCATAATTCAAATCTTTCAATTAATTCAATTACTAATTATTTTAATCATATGTGTAATTAAAATACAATATAATTAAAATATAGCTCTCCCAATTATAGCCCACAACATGGAAGAGGTGCAATATATATTTATGATTTGTTTTCATATACTTGTTTGCTGTCTATGCGGCGTATTTTCTATTCCTCGTCCTCGTTCATAATATGTAACGCTATTTTCTGTAAATTAATTACAAAGTATTTTATAATTGCAATCCGATTGCAATTACGAATTACATTGCAATTTAATTGAATGATGATCTGAATTATAAATTACAATATGACTGCATTACAATGTAATCCAATTACTTTGTAATTATAATTCTTGGAGTAATTTAATTCTGCACAACTCTGGGTGAGAAAGTGTCTGGCACTATTTGTCAATAAAAGGAATTATTGTGAACAATAAGCAGTAGGAAATAGTACATTTCTCAATTATTAATCATCGCCGGAGATCGACGCCGAAATTGGTTGAGGTGGAAGAAGCGCTGATTGCACTTTGCTGCGCATCTAAGCTCGTCGAACGCACTCTACCCAGAGTTGGGCATTATTTCGATAAAAAACTATTTAAATAGCGATTCGAATAAAAGATACTCTACCTTTATTTGGTATTCGAGGTTTCGAATAAAAAAAAAAAGTATCTTTATTAGACGAGTATCGAACAAGCACAGTGATTTCTCTATATATGTCGCCAAGGCCTGGATGATAAACGTCGCGGAATTATTCCCATTACCGTTGGGTATACCCCGTGCGGGGCCACGAAGCTCGTGAAACCTCGGACGCAGAGGAGTATAAACATAACACGGCTCGGGTATGTGTCCTGTACGATACACGACGCTGACAAGACCCGTGTTGCTGACAAAAATCGAGAATTCACTGTAATTTTATTCGACGAGTAAGGATAATTTGTTTGAAAAATTCAAAAAATATTATAAATCCCATAAAAAAATAATAAAAATAAAGAAATACCTCACCCTGAAAGTTATTCGGAGCCTTCGAATAAAGATAAAGATAAAAGATGAAAAAATGATTCGAATAAATCCGCTTCAAATAAAAAAAATTATCTTTATTCGCCGGATAAATTGGTCGTTTACTCGTCGAGTAAAATTATTTCTTCGATACTCATTGAATAAAGATACTGTTTTTATTCGAACGTTCGAATAATGAATAAAAATTTTTTACTTTTTATTCGTTATTCAAAATATTTATTTAGATGAAAGTTTTGCTCAACTCTGACTCTACCCTTCTACCTTCGTCTAACCCCTCTTCTCTTTCCCCACCATGGACCTACCTAGAGCCCCAGCTTCCGCTACCTTCTCCTATCTTCTCTTACCTTCCCTATCTCCTTCTGCTTCCCCTACACTCTCTCACATCCTTCTGAGCTTTCTCTATCTCTAAAAATGTATTTACCCAATTTTGCGATCATAGTTCCGCTGAATAGCCAGCTCCTCGGAATTCTTCGGCTCGCAGGGATGAGTCTGCAGCTTCTCGCACAAGATTTTAATATTTTTGGCATTGATTAGTAACGTTATTATCTTAACACAAGCCAGAATGTTCGCAATGAACATGTAGAAGCTATCGCTGAGATCGTCCGTAGTTTGTACATTCAATATCACATTCAGAAGTTGCGACACGCCAAACGAGTGCAGCAAAAGCAGCACAAAAATCGTGTACAACGAGTACAATATCCTTTCGCATCTCGTGGTCCACAAACGTGGTCGCCAGCATCCTCCAATTGTTAATAACTTGAACGCTGGCTTCAGTATTGCCATCTTCCACTCGGTATAATTTATTTTTAATTAGAAAACACCACGTTGAATTCAAACAATAATCTTTTAAAAACGTTCATAGCTTTTCGCTATTTTACGAACTGATTTCAGACAAGTTTCCGAACCACCCAAAGGTTTTCTTTCTTCGACATCTGTTCGTCAACTGCCGGCAGCTTATTTTTGATTTTTCATAGCGGTCTATATACTTAGAAAATGATTTCTGAGCACGCTGTCCGTGTCTACCTTCGTATGCACGCAGCGTATCATTACCTTAATGTTGCGTTCCGATGTATGACTACGATAAAACTCTTGTTTTCATGAATCTTCTTTGCGACAGTCTCTTACGGAGACTCGTAACGATTTATTCATTTGGTGGGTGTTCCGACGTCGTTCTCGGCGATGACTATTTAATATCCAGGGCGCATTAAATATTGAATCTTTGCTGAAGAGAGGATTTCCTTGCGTGCAAAGGGCATTTGCCTTTATTCCTTTTTCGAAGAAGCTGCGATTGCGTTTCGCTATGAAGTACAATAAGACATCGCGAAGATCTGACAAACATTAGTGTGTTTTCTTAAACAATAGTGCGATATAAAATTCGAGACGACGGTTCAGGAATAAATGCAACGTTTTATTTGATTCGTTTATTACAAATGTGGATATCTTACACGTATCTTATTATTACAAAGCGTATTTCGATGTGTAAACGCGTCTTAAATACTTACAAATCTTATCGCTGTACCTTCGACGACTCTTTAAAAAATAATGCTAGGGGAGCTTCTATACAAATATTTCATACAAGTCCTAGAAATTGTACAAACGTGAATTTCCTTAATTAATTGGTTCCGTCGGGCCTCGATCTGCCGGCGACTTTCGGCATCTTCTTGTTCGTCGAATCTTCGAGCTCCTTTGGTTTGTAATAATGAGGCGCGACTTCTAGCAGCCATTTGCTTTCGATCTCTGTCACCTGTCGCAAATAAAAATCGTTCCAGCATTCGATCATCATTCTGAGAACCAACCACTGCCAAACATTTATTTTAAACGAAAGTACCTGTCGCATGAACTCTTTGGTAGTGAAGACCAGCTCGTGATAGAGCAACCACCGTGGAAGCTCTTGAAAGAGCGAACTGTTCGGGTGAATGGACACCGTTTGATTATGTTTCGCAGTTTTGTAGTGGCCTCCCTTCGACAATCGTGCCACGTGGTAGAAGTATCCTGCTGTTATTGCCTGGAATTCGGACCAAATTAACAAAATTAACGTGCAATAATCCTTTTTGGTTCTGTGTACTGTGTATTATTTTTCTACGACTAGGCAAATCTTAGAGGACGTTAATTAATTACCTTTCTGACGTTCACAGTCTCCGAGATTCCAGAGACAAGCTCCATCTCGACCCTCTGCATGAGTCCCACGAGCTGTTCCCTAACATCCCTGGCCCTCTTCATGGATCTATGTTGAATGAAATTCTCGTAGCACCAATGAGTACTAAAATCACTCTGCTGCCATTGGTTATAAACGTTCAACAGTGTCAAATGATCGCCTCCAGGCACGTGGAAGTTTTTCCTCGCAGTGTCCGCGTGAATGATCTTGTCTTTGGGCCTGTAGAAGATGGCCCCGTTCACCGACAACATGGCGGCTATGGTGGCAACCTCTTCTGAGCAGCGATACTGTTCGCTGGCCAACAGCATTTTTGCCATCATTGGGTCTAACGGGAACTCGGCCATTCTTCGGCCCAATTTCGTCAATTCTCCGCGATGATTCAACGCCCCTAATGCGTACAGTTGTTCTAAAGCTAGCACCAGGGTTTCATGGGGTGGAGGATCCAGAAAATCGAAGTGCACGAGGTCGTTTATGCCTAACGCCTTTAGTGTGAGCACTGCGTTGCCTGGAAGAACAATTGGAGAGGTCTAAAGTGTAATGTGAGGTCTCCCAGTGAAATACCCCCTTGAAGGGTAGGACAAAAAGAATCTTGTGTAAAATTGTTTTTGAGGAGCGTAAAAGGGTTGAAGACTATACCTAGATTGATCCTCTGGATTTCAGGCACAGTGTTGTCCTCCAGTTCGTGCTGATACGCCCACGCAGTGTACAACCGGAAACACTTTCCCGGAGCCACTCTTCCTGCTCTGCCAGCTCTCTGATTGGCCGAGGCTTTGCTAATTGGCACAACCATCAAGCTTTCCATGCCGGTTCGAGAGTTAAAATTATTCTGCTTCGCGAATCCTGGGTCTATCACGTATACTATGTTGTCTATTGTTAGAGAGGTTTCGGCTATGTTCGTGGCCAGCACCACCTGCAAATTAAGGGTTACTTTTGAACGAAATAATTATATTAGGTCAGTGCAAGAGTTCATTCCTTGTTGTATTTTAATACGAAATCGGGCTCGAACGTTTGCAACGACCTAATTCTTTTTAAAATTCTACTTCATAGTTATGAATTGGGTACACGAAAGTACATTAAAGAATTTTTAGTGAGCAGTGTGTCTTTGCAGGGTTAACTCGCACCTTCCTGGCACCGGGAGGGGTGGGCTGGAATATTTTCGCTTGCATGTCGCTCGGAAGATTCGCATAAACTGGCAGGATCAACAACTCCCCTAATTTCGAGCCCAGACGCCTTACCCTCTCCTGCAGCATCTCCTGGCAGGTCTCGATTTCGTCTTGACCTGACGAAATTCATCGAAATCATTGAAATCCTCAAGGTAACACATCGATTTATTAATTGTAGACCGCGGATGTTTATGCAAAATAAAAAACGTCTGCATCAATCGAAATAGAAGCTATATAAAAGCTTGTTTCTAAGCGATATAAGTTGAGAAAATAATGTATCAATATCTTCAAATCTAATCTTCCTTACATTTGATATTGCACCTACTGATTTTTGTCAAAAATGCATAAAATCCGCAGTCTAATCATTCGTGAACTAAAGATAAGGGTTAGTAATGCGAATCACCAACCGGTTAAAAATACGAGTATGTCTCCATGAGGTTGCGTAGCATGAATCTGAAGTATGGAGACGACGGCGGCGTCGATGTAATCAGCCTCGGGCGCCTTCGTGTAATAAATGTCAACCGGGAAGCGTCTTCCAGGGATGCGAAAAATGGGAGCATCGTCAAAAAATTCGCTGAACTTCGTGGCATCCAAAGTAGCCGATGAAATCAACAATTTCAAGTCTTGTCGGAACCTAGTGATGTCTTTTACTAGGCCAAAAAGAATGTCCGTGTGCAGCGTGCGTTCGTGAGCCTCGTCGATGATCATGACGCTGAAAAGAATATTTTTAAGAACATTTAGGAACTGACCGAGTGACTTGAAGGTCTCCGACCATTGTACCTGTAGGAGGCCAAGTCAGGTTCGCTCAGAAACTCCCTGTGTAAAGTACCATCAGTCATGTACTTGATTCGAGTGCGATGGGAAGTACAGTCTTCGAACCTAATTGCGTAGCCCACTTCGTTTCCTAACTTCACCGCCATTTCGTGGGCGACTCTCGCTGCCACCGACATGGCGGCGACTCTTCTGGGCTGCGTGCATCCTATGATTTTATTATCTTCTGCGAATCCAGACTCGTACAAGTATTGCGGGATTTGGGTGGTTTTGCCTGATCCTGTTTCTCCCTCTATTATAAGTACCTTAAATTATATTTTACATTATTATACTTCATCTAACCTTAAATTACAATTATAATGCGATCTTTATGCATTTATGACATGTGCAGATTTTTTAAATAGAGGGGAGCGTTTGATGAACGAAAGTAGTTTTGAACGTTAAATAATTCGTGGATATGTGAATTTGCATAAAGATTCACAGAGGAGTCTCAGGGAGTACCTGATGATCCCTGATGGCTTGGATTAGGTCGTTTCTGAAGGGATAGATCGGCAGACTCTTTTTGGTTTCTTGAATAGTCTGTAATGCTTTCACTTGCGGAGGCGGACTCGCTTCGCGTCTTCGATCTTTTTCGCTGCCAGGTATTCGTAAAGCTTGGACGAATTCGACTTCGTCCTCCAGAAGGAGGTCGTAGTCCTGCTGAGCTGTAATTATTTTAGTTTGTTAAATATTAATGAAACATTCTAAAATGAAAATAGATTTCGAAGTATACCTTTTCTGTCTTTGGCACCAAACCGAAAGACAGCAGAGGACATCTGGTCGGACTCCCACTTGCTTTGTTCAGACTGTGGAGGTTCATTGTCCTGTAGTTCGTGTTCTGGCTCCACCTTGCCCTTCTCCAAGGGCATATGGTACCTCTGGACCCTTTCAAGTTCCCTGGCTTTCTCATGCTCCTTCGCTAACTGGAGCAATTGCTTCTTGTGTTCCCTTTCCCTCTTCTCACGGTCTGTCAATCTAATCATATATAAACCTATGTTAATACAGCATAGATTATAGCAGTATTGGTCTGTATACCATGTTATGGGGAAGGAAAATTACATTTGCTCTTCGAAGAGGTACTCGTCGTCGATAATATCAGCCTCTAGCTCAGCTACTTTGTCTTCCTTACGCTTCTCCAAATATTTCCTGCGAGACTCCACTCTGAGTTTAGGTACTAGCTTCTCGCGCATGTCTGTCTCCATGATTTTCAGTCTCTTGGCTGCTTCAGCTGCAAGTTAAGTATAGTTAGTAAAGCTTGATTTATTTTATAATGTGAGAGAATGTGATTCAACTTACCTGCACCAGAGCCAGCTGGCATAGCAACCTTCCGTACCCTGGTTTCATCTTTCACCTTGAGTCGATTAGCGAATTCATCTCGTTCTTTAATATCTTTCTTGCGTCTTTCCTCTTCACTATCGCTGTCCTCGCTCGAGGATTCCTTCCTTCTGTATTTACTCATGACGGTTTGAGTGGAGATTATAGGTTAGGTTCTATTTATCGCAGAAAAACACAGAACACAGTAGAGTGGATACAAAATTATTGTTTCAATAAACGCAGGAGAGTACGTTGCATCGTGCCTCTGTTACAAACGGAATACAACGGCTCTTGTTCTCGGGTAAAAATCAAATAAAAACAGAGAGGAATAGGTTGGTTGAGGTTAGTTTATCTTAACCTTTATGAAATTTGAGTTAAAACGGTTACAAGCGTCCTTATTACACTGTTGTCTAATTATATTTACAACGCAGAAACAGAAACTGGTGCTAACTCCCGTGGAAAAATAGCGGATACGGCTTGTTTAACGAATAAAAACAAATCTGGTTCGATCGGAGAATTGAATGAGCCTCGGCCATGTGACACGCGATCGTAGCGCGTTGCCAGGCAACGTGCGTAAACCGGCGTGAGATTAAATGTGCGCGACTTCATTCAACGAGACGGTACGCGTGCAGTTCCATTCATTTTCGCACGCTTTGACAATTAAACCGCGGAATTTTTATGCAAACACCAGATTCTTCCGAGTGATTTCTGCAACTGGGACATTAAAGCGAGACTTATCAATCAAACAATAAAATTGAAACATTAATCAAACCCTCACCGAGGTTCCCATCCATTCAATATTTCATTTTTTAAAGGGGAATTTTTTCAGATAAAAAAGAAATAAATTCATCCACACGGTCCAAGGGATGATTTTATAGTGGCTCTTCAAGGACCACCGCCAGGATCGCCTCGATCCCACAAGAAAATCCGGGGACATGGGTAAAACGACTTAGAAATCACTGAAAATTTATTGACATCAACACAGAACCTTCCGCGAGAAAGGTGATATACGCGATTAGGTGCCGTTTACATAAATACAAAGAATATCCACGGAGTTTCCTCATCAAGATTTATTTCTAAAGAGAAATACGTCGGTTGCGATAATATGTATATTGTTCAGAAGCCGAAAAATAGTTCCCGAAACGCGAAAGTTCGATCGATCCTTTTTCTTTCTTTCTTTCTTTCTTTCTTTCTTTCTTTCTCTCTCTCTCTCTCTCTCTCTCTCTCTCTCTATCTATCTCTATCTATCTATCTACCTTCCTCTCTCACACATTCACCCTTTCTCGCTCTGATTTTTCTAGCTTCACCGGTCGCAGAGTGTCAGAGAGCGACCACTAAAACACAGAGCCGATCGTTGTCTCGAATATACTTTTTTGTTGTTGTTGTTTTATTATACATACATTAATGAAAATATATACATGGTAGACTGCAGCTTTTTTCGAAGCAGCGAAAATGTCCATGAAATCGGCTACAGTATTCGTTTTTACGCCCGAAACCGATATCTGTGCGATTTGCATACACATATGTAGCGATATATGTATACATAACAAGTGCGTAAATATTAGTATAATTGGGCGAGTCGGAAGTTAGAGCATTCGTATCAGCCTATAAGGTGAACAAAGTCATTTTGTAGCTGTTGAAATGCTCTTTCTTGATATCGTACGTTAATTTCGATTAATTACGTGCACTCTGAAAATTTTCAAATTCGATTCAATTTAAGCAACATTAAAATTGTTGTATCATATCAAATCAAACTCAAGCAATGAAAAGCAATGTCATGAAATATCTGCTAAGTACAAAAATTGTTTCTTTCAACGTAAAAGTTGAAATAAAATTCTGGTTTGTTGCTATTAATATTTAGGCATTAAAACAGACGATGTCACACAATAAATACAAATTTCTTTCTCTTTTGTGCAACCCCTGGAGAAAATCGTGCAGCTAGGGGTTGGAGAGCGTTCCGAGGGTTGCAGAATGATATCGCAAGCTGGATCGAATGATTTCATTCGAATTAAAAATTAGTGGAGGCGATGGGGGGGGGGGGGGCGATGGGTGAATTCCCGTGTGATTCCCCTAATAGATACGCACTCGTTAAACGCAACAGTAATCGTGAGTTGTTCTGTCACGCGACGACGATCCCTCGCGATTATCGCGAGAGGGTCGTCGTGTTTCTCGTGTGAGGCACGTGTAGGCCGACACGTGTAGACCATTTTGCAGTGTGTTGCACACTTGTATCAAAGACTCTCCGGGGCATGAACGTTCGCCCCGGATCAGACGGATATCCGAATGTAATCGATATTATTCGAATCGAATCGAATTCTCAACCTCTCTGTCTGCTTTCCAGAAACGGAAAAACTCAAACGGAAACCCAGACTGCATGGTACATGCGTGTGTATGTACTCGCGGGCGCGCGTGCGCACGCGCTCGGTAACGAGAATTAATTAATTAAACAACAGGTTGCGAATGCCGCGGTTAAACAGTGTGTACATATGGAGCGGAACGCATTACCGGAAATATATCATCGTGTGTATCTTATGTACTTTCGCTGGCTTCGATTAACATTTGAATCTGTTTTCTTTTGTCTCTCTTTCGCACCCTCTCGCTTTTTATCAATCGGAATTCTCACTCTCGCTCGCTTTTGTTTACTATTTCTTGTATAATCACACACACACACACACGCACACTCTCTTTTTCTCTCTCTCTCTCTCTCTCTCTCTCTTTCTCTCTCGCAATCTTTCGCTCTAGCGTTCTTTCTCTTGTCTGTTTCCTATTCTACGGCACAGCCAAACACTTGCTCGATCACTCGGCCTCGAAGCTTCGTTTTTAACCACCCCCTCGATCACGTTTCTTCTCGCATCGCTGCGATTGTTACCGTTTGGTACGCTATGGACACGATCGAACGGTTCTCTCACGTCTCACTATAGCGCGACAGTGCCTCGAAAATCGCTCGTCCTCGCTCGATTAAAATTCCCCGCTTCATTCGCCCCTCTTTTCTCAGGGAGAAACTCCTAGGGGTCGACTGCTACCCCTAACTATGCACCTGTTACAACGATTGTTCACGGTAAACAATTTTGTCGATGATAAATGGACTGCAGGATTTATACAAATATTGGATCATCGATTCCTCTGCTGTAATAAAGTTTACTTAATTGTATCAACCGTAAATGCATAAGTCTACAGTCCAGTTACTAAAGAAATTGAAACGACTTTTAATACATTTTGCCTAGAGGTAGCAGTGTTCAAAATGGTGTTGGGAAAGGTTGCACGTCCCCGATGGACGACTGATTTTTGAGGCACTATTCAATCTGTTCCCTTCACGAATGATCCATCGTTTGCTCGATGTATCGATCACGATTTTCCTACCTAGCCCGGTCAACGGGTTCCTGCACTCTATGCCAACGATCACACGATCACTGATCTCGGTTATAGCCGATTATACGATCACGCATCTAGCTTGTAATTGATCAGGTGATCGCTGTCCGTGATCATAACATGATCACACGATCACTGACCTTAGTTACAACTGGTCACGGACCTCGGTCATATATAATCAGGTCGGTCGCTGACCTCGGTCATATATAATCAGGTCGGTCACTGACCTCGGTCATATGTGATGAGATCGGTCACTGACCACGATTATCAGTAACCTCACAATGTTGATGAGTAAACTAGCCTTTGTCGATTTCCAGACTCACAGATATGTTCAATCGATGCATACGACACGTTGCATCGATTACTAACTTCTCTCGCCGAGTTAGTATACATCTAGACAGATAGCGGTCTATCGTATGCATCGATCCAACCGCTGCGAATATTATGCATAATTAATATTGTGAACTTTTGCGATTCCCAACAGGCCATGGTTTCGCGGTTCGCGTGATCGTCGGCACGAGATTCGTTCATCCGCGCGTACTTGCCCATGCCGAATCACTTCCGCAGAATTACGTTCTCGCAGTTTAATAACAATCGTGCATTGGCAAACGAGCATCGCTTAAATCGCTAGAACGATGGTAAAAGAAATCAGAAAAACGGAAAAATTAAGAAAGACACTCGACTTCGAACGACACTTTACAATGATCACGTTATTCCTCTAGGGATGACATGCAGCGTATAAAACATATCTTATCTATAAATATTTATTTTTTACTGCTTTTTTTCCATTTTTTGTTAATATATATACCTTTGTTTGTTTTCTTCCTCCGTACATATATAGATATATGTATTTATGTACATATATATATCTATGTATCCGTGTCTTGTGTGTGAGAGTGTGTATATATATATATATAGAGGCTTATATATATGCGTACAGTATATATAAGTACATATATACATATACATATCTAGGTTTGCTTCATCCGGTATTTGCCTCCGTTTACACGCTATATATTATTAAATATACGCGGTGTGTGTACATTCTTACACGCTAGCAAGGATTAAGAAATCGATACTCTCTTTTCTCGACCTCATTCCTTTGTTCCTTCGCAGATCAAAACAGATTTCCGACGGGACGACGTATCGCAATAATCATCATCATCATCGTCTTCGTCGTCGTCGTCGTCGTGCCCGTGGCTGGCTCTCAACTCGTCGAAACAACGGGAAGGATATCCGAAAAAACGGAGCGCGCAACACGCGATTACGTTTCCGTCATGCGAGCTATTGCACGTCGTGGGAAAGGGGCGTGTGTGAGGGGACGGCGAGAGGTGGGGGGTGGACCGTTTTTATCCTCGTTTTGTTTATTGAAAAATTCGAATCTGGTCTCGACCGGCCGTCGCGATCCTAAAAATCCCGCCGTCTCTTCCCCACTTCAAGTATCTTCGCTACGACAAGACAAAAATATATGTACTGTATGTTATGCTACATATAGCAGACATGTTTCGCCTCAGCGAAAATAAATCACACATCGATCACGAACTCGCTCCATGCCCCCCAATCGGAATCGTGTCTCGCGATCCCGCTGCGCGACTCCTCCTACCGCGCGCTGCCATTGGCCGAAACCCCGTGGGCTTGCGCGGACCACGCCCACGTAGGGCTCTCGATGATTACCGCGCGGTTCACCCGGTATATCCGTTGAAACGGGACTGTTGGCTGTTTTCGGGGCTATTTTCGCTGGCTGATCCCTTGGTAAAATTATATTTTCAAGATCTGTCTTGTGATGCGACTGGAGAGATTATTGCTGTGTTTTCGGACACTTCATACAACCTATCACATTTTTATTTTAACAATTAACGCGCCGAATGCCTACCCAGCAGTCTCAAAATTCTATAAAATCGAAAAATTGAAGAATGATCCGAAATACGCTGTCAATGAATTTGCCACACTCGATAAGTTAATGTAAAAATTCGTTTACAAACATGGACAAATAAATTCGTTGATGGTAGACGTGGCACTGAAAATGTTAAAATTATTTTCGTTAGACGTGGTGTCACGTTTAAGGAGATTTTTGATAACGCACAAGTTTCCTCTTTGTCAGAGTTGCGAACCTCCGTGCTGTGTATAGTTTGAAGGGGGTCCAACAGGGTTGTAACCATATCTGTTAGCAAGAATTAGCCAGCGACTGAACCCCGATCGAACGACAATCTCCGTTGCTAGTCTAGCTATCTGGAATCAGGTTTCAGGCTTTGCGTTCTCCGGACAAACTTCGGATCCGGATTATCGTGTCCGTGTCTCGCGTTCATCTATTCTGAACAGTTTTGTGCATCGCGTGCACCCGTCACGAAGGGTGTCGGGATGGGAGGATGGGGGGGGGGGGAGTCAGGGGTCAGAGAACGAACGAGCAATCGCCTAAAGGTCTTGCTGTCTCGGTTGTCCAGTAGAAGCAGCCTGAGCCATCATCGTGGAGGATTGCAGGCTCGTTAAAAATACATCGAACCCTCGCGCACCATCCAGGAAATTTGGACATTTTTATATCGGGAATTGAATTAAACAATTGACACTCAATTCCGGAAAAAGTCTAGTCCTCTACTCCTGTACAATGTGTACAAATTGGTGATATTTCATTAATTGAAATTTGAATAAAAATTTTATTTGATGAGGATCTTGTTGAACTTTAACAGGTTGGACATTAATGCCTGCAACGAACGCATAAAATCTGCAGTCCAGTTACGAATGGATTGGAACACTGACTTAAGAATGTGTTGTATTTTTATACGATAAAAAATAGAATTTTCTAACAATTTCCACCGCAGTGTATTCTTTTTAAGAGAATCGAACAGTTTCGGTCGAAGGTAGCAGGCTTCGAAGTGACACCGAGGAAGATTCCAGTGCCAGAAAATCGTTGTCAGTGGCCGAGAAAAATTGCAATTAAAAACAACCGTCTGCTTTTTGCTAAAATCAAAACAATGTCCAAGGGTTAAGTACTAAAAATTATACGAACTCAACCGCGTGGGCCTACGCAAACCCACGCGAAACGGAGACGTCCAAGGAGGATGTCCAAAACATCCTGGATATCCTGGACAGCAAGAACCGAAGGATATTGTGCCGTGAAAGCCTCGAGTCTCCGACGCAGTCACCAAATCGCAAAATCACCGAACCACCAACGCCGTGAACGATCGTCCGAGGATCCGTTTGAAGGATCTACGCGTTTCTACGGCTCCCGTGAACCGTCACCAATCCGTAACCTAGGCTTAAAAAGTAAAAGAGAGGCCAGCGAGTCGGTCACTGGGCCTCGAAGTGAATCGGTTTTCAACGCATTAACGCTTTGATTCGTTTTGTCAGTCTGTGCTCTCCTAGTCCATGACAAGTTACAAAAACAAAAGGGAACGGGGGGGGGCGGGGGAGGGAGCAGGAAAATTCGGATGGGGAAACGAACGAGAGGAAACAATCGGACGAACGAGGAGATAGAAGAGAAGCAGCAACGTGGAGCAAGGGGGAAACGAAGGTAGGGAAATTGTACAGGTCGAGAAGAAATACGGTACGTTTGGGTCTTGATGGCAGCGATCCGCAGACCTAATCAAAAATCACCGTTGAAATGCAATCATCTTGGTTCGAACGTGCCACCGTTTTACGGCTGGCGACTATTAACCCTCGGACGTCCACGATTTTGCAGATTTTCAGCGTCTGGGCCCAAATTATTTTAAACAATGCTACAATAATTCTACAAGAATAAACGAGCCGAAAATGAACAGTAGTTTTCTCGAAAACTCGGTGCAAGAACTGTTACGTCTTTGTTACGATTGATGTTTTAATATACTATTGAAATTGTTAGGGGAGGTAGAAAACTTCGACCTTGAAGCATGTCAAGGACACTTTCCTAAATAGCTTCGAACAGGTTTTACTCGTCGCTTGTTACTGCTTAAAAAGTTATTAGGTATACTGATTTCACTGAAATGAGTACTTGTACGAGTTTCAATTTTAACGCAACAATGGAAACATCCTATGAAATTTGAATAGATAAAAATTATATTTTTCCGTGAATAAATGTACGAGTCACTGTATATTTTATAGCACGTTGAGGTAGTTTGAGATAATCGGCTCCAAACGTCACAAGTAGCCGCGTCTGACCATGGCCGACCGTAGTATCTACTCCAAACAGTGACCTTCGAAGCCCATTATCTCGAACACCTTGTACGATAAAATATTGTTCCACCTTTTCGACTTAGTTTTTCCCGTTGAATTACCCACTGTCTTTCCATGCCACTAATGTGGTTCCAATTCCTTGCCCCACTAATATGCTACTTGTTTCTTTTCGATTAAAATCCGTCTCTTTTGTCGTCGATAGCGGATCGTTATGCATTTATTGGAAAATTTAGCTAGTCAGAATGCAAAACATCAGAAGAATTTCAGAATTCTATTGCATTTGTGTGCAGTGATGTACAGTGATTTCTCTATGTATGTCGCCAAGGCCTGCATGATAAACGTCGCGGAATTATCCCCACTACCGCGGGGTATAGCTCGAGAAGCCTCGGACGCCGAGGAGTATAATCACAACCAGGGCCCGCTCTAGCGGTTACGACGCCCCGGGCAAAAAAACAAATTGCCGCCCCTTTTTAAGCACTAAGCACCGCGCTGAACAAAATGACCTTTTTTTTTTTTAGCAAAATTGTCTGGCAAGGGTAGTCTGAAATTTTCTATTAATCGAATATTTAAAACATCATTATTTTTCTCACACTTACAGCCAAAGCCAAAATGGCGCCCCTAAATTTTGGCGCCCCGGGCAAATGCCCGGGTTGTCCCCTCCCCCTAGAGCGGGCCCTGTCACAACACGGCTCGGGTATGTCTCCTGGATGATGCACGACGCTGACAAGACCCGTGTTGTTGACATATACCGAGAATTCACTGTAGCTTCTCTTTCTCGCAATCTAATCTCGTAACTATTACAGTAAACGCAGTTAGTCTGGTTCTCTTTCATGAAATTTCGAAAAGAAATGAATTTGTAGCTGCGAAGAAAATCGCGGGACAAGGGATTATGGCGTTGGGTTGTTGCAGGCCCGACGTCCGAGGGCTAAACGCGAGTTGACTCGGACTCTCGCCTCCCCGGGTAGTCAACAGACCCCGTTGACAATCAGCGGTCACGTACGCGTTTGTTTTGTTTTTGTTAAGTATGTGCTCGGCGGCGCGCGATGCCTCGCGACAAAGGAAAGAAATTCGTGGGCGTCGTGGTCCTCGCTCGTTGGTAACGATTATTATAATAATCCGTGTGTCTGTCTCTGCCTCGTGGCGAGGCGTACAACGTACTTCACTAATAAACGACGGTGTATAACTACCGCCCCCCCCCCCGCGAACGGAGACTCGAAAAAACCTGCGATTTTCTCTAAGACGTTCGTGTTACTTTACGTTTGCTTTTTTGCAATTTCTTCTTCTTTTTTTGTTCTTTTTCGAAAGATTTTTCGGTAACTTTTTTTTAATCGATAACGTTTACAATAGGCAGTGTTCGTCGAGAAACTGCTACAGGAACACACATATGCGCGCGTCGCGACAGTTATTCGTTAGAGTTCGAGAATGAGATTAGCAACGCGTCGAACTTTGTTGATAATAATCGTGGACGCTTACAGTATGAGTCACTCGAACCGTATCGAATCGCTCGTAAACTGTTTCGCTGTGTGGGAGAAATACTTCGAACAGAAAATACGCGGTACAGTGTCGAGCTTGTAGCGTATATGAATAATTATTTTGTTATCTTACTGTTTTATCAAGACATAAAGGTCAGCTCGAAATCATTACAGTCGTCTTAACACTAGGTTTGCGGGACCATTAAAAGCGAATATTTTGCACTATGTTTTACACTTTTTAATACTAAACCTACCAAGCAGAAAAGCGATGCGTCTATTCCGATTCGGCGCAATTTCTATTGCGGTATGTCAACAACGAAATCTCTTCAATAATTTCCAATGATACGGACGTTTGGTAGGTTCAGTGTTACATAACATACACCGAAAGAAATAAAGTTGAATAATTTTGTATGGATGCATCTTCACAATCTCAAGGATCGTAAATTAAAAATATCAGACGCGTCCGATGAACCTAGCGTCAAGTATTGCTTTGAGCCGAGTGAACCTCCGTATCTCGATAACAGAGCCAGATAATAAAAAGTTAATTGCCACATCGTAAATCCCTATTTATGACGCGCAACTTTTGTTCGAGACATTTTTCATTTCCATGCGGTAAATAGTTTACCAGTGATCGATGGCAACACGGATTGTGTAGAATGCGCGTTTTCCGTCGACAGTTTCAACGTCTATAGCAGAAGAGAGGATTGCGTCGTACTAAAAAAATATATATGTATTATGGTATATATATATATATGTACGTATATATATACATATGCTCGTAACGTTTTCTTTTTTTTTTTGTTTCGTCGCGTGGAACATCGAGAACAGCGAGAAAATTCGGCCGGTCGATCGATCGCCACCGGATCGGCCATACGTGTGTCTAGGATCGGAACGTGTGCGGGAATACGCAATGCATCATGGCGGATGATCACGCGTGTGATTCTACGACGGTGCGATTCACCCTTCGCGGACGGTTGACGCCTTTTCGCGTCAGAGTCGCGACTGGCTCGGTCAATAAGCAAGTTTACTCCCATCCCCTAGACGAACGGGCCAATGGAAAATATTTTTCTTACTGTCCGCACGACGTTGTACCATCGATCTATTATTGTTTAAATAATCTCCGACCCTTTCCGGAGCACTCGTTGCAATGAAAAAAAAAATCGATTGCTCGCGGCTACTCATTAATAGACTGCGGATCTTCGTGCATTTATGGCTTGTGAAGATGTTCAGAGAATGCTAGAATATAAAATTCGACAGAATTTAGTACCATTTTTATTCACAAGACTGCTACCATTGCGAATAAGGTTTCACTTTTTTAAAATCGAAATTGCAAATTGCATAAACATTCGCAGTCTACTCGTCAACAGCGTCATTTAATGGTCGATTAGAGAATATTGAAATGTAGCTCAATGATCTTGCTCGCAAAGATCGTGCTTCTCAAATTCCGACGCACGATCGACGCAGCGTGAAACGAGATCGACCAATGACTCGGTGTTTTTCGTACCGGAAGTTAGAAAGGGGTAACCGCCTGATTGATTGATGCTCGATGGCGGTGAATTCTACGAGCTCGTATTGAAATTCTGTGTGCTAAACCTATTCTTTGTATCGAGTGACAGAATTTTCCTACGACCCCGGACAAACCTCATGGGGTTGTATTTTCAAATGGAAACACGAGGAGACAGATGTCACTGTCCAACAAACTGTCTACGGGTGCGATAGAGGTTCGTCGGCGAAGGGTAGACTCGTTCGACAGAATCGAGGTCATCGGATGACACCCGGAATTTCTTTCCCCGCGAGGAGTCATCGACGGACTGCGTTGTCCGTCGAGAGTGTGTATGTCTTCTGGCGATGACGACGACGTCATCGTCGGAACAACAACAACGGTTCTCGTCCGAGTAGAAACGGCTGAACGGACCGCGCGGAATAGTTTATCGAACAGCGGCGAGTATAGTAGTGGATAGTAGCGTCGATTAACGATACGTTAATTACAGCAGCGGCTCTCTGTGTGTGTCTGTGTGTCTCCTGTCTCTATCCCTGTTTACACGTTAACGCGCGCTCTTATGTATTTCTTACCGTCTTCGCGCGCGTGTTCGTGTGTATGTGTGTGTGTGTGTGTGTTACTGTATTTACGTGTGGGTAGCGTAACACGCGACACAAACGACGTTGTCTCGTCGCGTGCACACATTTTGTATAGTACTGACTTCGAAGGATTCGCGATTCACGATGAGGCTACGTTTCTCTCACTGCGTTGACGACGACGCTTGCAGGCGGCTGGCTGGGTCCGGACAGTGTGCTAGCTGCCTTCGTCGCTGTCTGTCCGCGCACTGTCATCTGTTGTTGACAGGCTATATATATTTTTTTTTCCGCCCGGGCCCGCTTCTTCCAGAGCCGGACGAATAGAAGAGAAGGTCCCACAGTCGCCGCGAACCGGCGATCACCGAAATTAACATTTTGTCCACCGGTCGTGTGGTACGTCGGACGATTTACATCAGCGTCGCTCGGTTGCAGAATCACAGGATGACGCAGCACCGGCAGTATCGTTGCCGAGACGCACCTGCGCTCGGTGGCGGTGTCACCGGCGCGAAGTACGCGTGGACCTTGATGTTCGGTAAATGCGTCTGTAAACAATTCGACAACCGATTGTTAGGGTTCGCTCGTTTATCGGAAGCTGGGGAAGTGGCAGGAGTTGCTGCACGCGTGGTAATAACACCGTAGACTCCCTCGAACGAGGGTGGTGTTCCGGTTTTCTAGGTCGTTCTTGCACGGACTTTTTGGAGCTTTTTTTTCGGAACAACTGTTGAACCGTTTAAACTAGAATTTTGCACACGTATTTACTGGTGTCTGAAATACATGTGCGATTTTTTTCCAAGCAAAATAATCAAAATCACGTGAGTTGTACGTTCTTTTATATTAACCCTTTGCACTCGAAGCTATTTTAACTGCAAAACGAAACATTTCTTTCGACCTAGAATATATCCCTTCTATATATTTTTATTTTCATGTTATTCATACGAAAATGGTGGAATTTACTCGTTCAATACTGAAACGTTTAGTAATTTATTAAATACAATCAGATTTAATAATGTAAAAAATATTTTGAATAATGGTACAGCAATTTTTCGTGGCGCCTTACAGTCGCCATTCGAGTGCTAAGGGTTAAAAGAGTATTCCGGTTTTTGAACGGATTTCTAGGAATTTTTTTCAAAAACACTATAGAACTTTTTCAACTAGGATTTTGCACACACATTTACTGGTATTTGAAGCACATGCGTGATTTGTTCCAAGCAAAAATAATCAGAATCACGTGAGTTATATATTTTTTTATAGAGTATATTTTGGAAAACATAGGTATTATAGGTACAGTGTTTACTTTCTATATGTCTCAAATGCTTAGCCGATAAAAGTCCCAGAACTATTCCCACTGCCGCGGGGTATACCCCGTGAGGTGCCATGAACGCACCTGTGCCTCTAGAGTTTCGCTGTCCTTTTCTACGTTCGGCGTGGATCAAGGAATAATATCTCCTGGACGATATATCTCCTTGGCTAGACCCGTGTTTTGGACATATATCGAGTAAACACTGTATTATAAATATATTAGGTTGGGGAAAAAGAAATCCATTATTTTTCCGGTAGATGGTTGTAATGATCGATATCTCGTAGAGTATCGATCAAACAATTTCAGATTTATGCTCGTTGGAAAGGTGACATTTCGCACTAAAAAAATTCTATTTGCTGTTTTTTGTTTGGTCCATTCAGTTGTGAGTTACAGGGTGTTAAAAATGGAAGTCAACAAAGAGAAAATTCGGTACATTTTACAGTTTTTCTTTGATAAAGGCGAAAATGCAAGCCAGGCGGCTGAGATTGTGAATGGTGTTTATGGTGCCGATACTGTAACAGCCAATTACGTGCAATTTTGGTTTCGTCGATTCCGTTCAGGTATTTTTTTTTTTGTCAACAACTGGACCGTTTGAAGCTAGCGATTGACCAGAAACGGCCAGAATTGGCCAACAGGAAAGGTGTTGTGTTCCATCAGGACAACGCCAGGCCACACCTGTCTATAGTGACTCGCCAGAAATTCCGGAAGCTTGGTTGTGAAGTTTTGATGCATCTACCATATAGTCCGGACCTGGCACCAAGGGATTACCACGTTTTTCTTGCATTGCAAAACTTCCTTAGTGATAAGAAATTGGCATCAAGAGAAGATTGTGAAAATTGATCGCTAGAGTCTTTCGACAATAGGGACCAAGACTTCTATGAGAGAGGCTTTATGAAGCTACCTTTAAAATGGCAACAAATTATAGAACAAAACGGTGCATATTTCACCCAAATCGGACAATCCGAAACATGTTAAATAAATTCTTGAAGTTCACGTAAAAATGATGGATTTCTTTTTCCCCAACCTAATATGAGGAGGGAGTCTACTGTATTCGTAGCATCGTACAACGTCGAGGTGGAAACCGAAAAATCGGCCGTCACCCCAGAAGGGTTAGTACCAACGATAGTTCGTCGAATATTTCTCCTCTGTATGGTCTAGGCGAGTCAATGTACTTGAAACCATGATCAGGATGATAGCCCGCCTGTTTACTATTCGGTGTTCCGAAGTGAAACGTGGTGTTCCGCATCGTTACCTCGTGACACGATCGATCGTGATCGTTCGGCATGTGTGGGGGATAGGTTGGTAAAAAATTCGAGACATACTCTGAGTCTACGTATGCCAGCTCTAGTGATCAGTTGACAGTCGTAAAGTTCGATGCGCTCGAGATTGTGGCAGGCCTGTAGGAGGTGGTCGAGACTGGCATCTGTGATGAGGGGGCAGTTGTCGAGTTCCAGCACCGCCAGATGTTCTGCCGCACACGGCGAGAGAGCCAACTGCCGGATGCCTTCGTCGGTGATCAGCTCGCAGTGCGACAGACTCTGTTTTCAGAAACCAGTCGACGGGAATACTTTATTTTTCTGTTCGCAGGATCGACACACGCGCCATCCCGCTAACGCCGAACGGACCGCGTTAGGCCATCCCATAATCCGCGTCAATGTACAATTACTTTAACCTTCGGACAGCGGACCATTCTTATAACTATATAATCGACGATGCTTTATTCATGAATTTAACATTTTTTTTTTATTGTTCCCAGTACAGTCGCTGTTCATGTGATAATTTCGTCTGAAAATGAGCAATTCAATCACGATTTTGTTACTCTGGGTCAAAATAGACCCGGACTCCGCCGTCCGAGGGTCTGCAGCAATTGCAAGGAACAGTAACCACACAGACGATTCTTTGTTCCTTTAATAATCTTAATAGATGGAATATAATATTCTCTTTAATGCAATCTATGTGCACGATCCCAAACGGGGATCGTGGTACGTAATCAATCGCAGGCACGAGTTTAAAAAATTGATTAGTCGATTCACTAAATTATACGCAGGAACACATTGCTCCCGGATGAATGAGTATCGTCGTACGTCTAGGCGATTCAAGCTATCGCGAAACGTGAAAATCGCAACGTAAAAACCCGCCATTAATTTTCCTAACGCATTCTATCCCAACAGACAAAGTCCGCGATCTATCAATAATAGCGCAACGTGACAAGTGTGGTGCAAAGTATGCTCTTTTTATGAATCATCGTTCACACTGTACCCGTACAGAACCGTATGCCAATGCACCGAAGTGCGAACTTGTAACGCGAATTCGAGTGCGCGTGGAAACGGAGAACCAGTGGATTAATACCGAAGAACACCGGCTTACCAGCTTTTCCAATCTGGGACAGCCCATGGCCAGGTGAATGAGGGTGGCGTCTGTGATTAAAAGGCACTCTTCCAGGTCCATCTTCTCGAGTAGTCTGCAGTTCTGCAAATGATTCCATCCGGAGCTTCGGTCAGATCATCGTCAAAACATTCGTGAAACGATAACTGTGTCTCTGATCGGGACGAAAGAGCATAAGACAAATCTCGGCACTAAATAATATACATCATCTTCGAAGCGAGAAGAAACTGTTTCGCGTGCTATCTACTTTCTGATTCTGCAGCGCGCTTTAAATGCACTTTCGCGCACATAAAATACTTTTGACTTATACTCTTTGCTTTGGAGATCTTCGGGATGTTCTCCAAGAAGTAAAAGATCGATTCTCTAGACCGCCGAATGTTTCTAAGAGTCTAGGAGAACCTGGGATAAGATTGTTGCTATTGATTAGAGCGTGGGCAGTATCGATGCACTCACTTTCGCGAGAGCCTGGAAGCCTGCGTCGGTAAAGTGCGTGCAGGCGACGCACTCGAGGACGCTGAGGAGTGGACAGTGTTGCGCCAGTGTGACCAGGGATGCGTCCGTCAAATTCGGACAATTCGACAGACAGACGTAGTGCAAACGTGGACACCGTTCGCTGAGCTCCTTCACCGCGTCGTCGGTTATGTTCTGAAACAGATTTCGTTTCATTCGTTTGCGCCAAAAGATGACTTACGGGGTGACAGTCCTTTGTGGAGTTAAAAAGAAACGCGTGAAACAGCAGTACAGTGACCGTCCGATAAGCGCTGGCCCTCTAAGTAGGCGTTAGACACGCCCCCTGCACGCCACTCCTCCCACTAGTCCACAAGTCCACTAGCTCCCTTCTCTTTACACTTAGCTAGAGAGTGGACGTCGCTTAGTCCACTCGAGAGCCCCAAACTGTTGCCCTTATCGGTCGATCACTGTACAGCGTTCGAGTCGCTGCACACTCGGGCTGGATACTCGTTTTTTGTGGCCTGAATTGAACTTCTGTAGTTTCATATTTTGAAAAATTGTTTTATATACATTAATAACCCTCCAAAGCTACAAATCCAAAGCTCCGAAATCCAAAATATTAGCCATGTCAGACAATTATGTGTGCGGGGACGTCCCTCCGCAGACAAAATTCAGAAATTCAAAGTGGAACCAATTATTCTAAGAACTCATTACAGTGCACGAGATAACAAGTATTTTCATTATCCAATCAGCTATCCGACGCTGTAATCTTAAACTTTGAAATGACGTTGAAATAATTTGGGCCAGAAAAAACGGGTTTTCATCCCACTGGAATACTGGTGGAAGAAAGTTGCAGGTTCGATCAATGATCTAGGAGAGTAAGTACCCTGCATTCGTGTAGATTGATCGCCTCGAGATGTGGGCAGTAGTGAGCCAAACATTTGACGGCTCTGTCGGTGAGCTGACGACAGCCCTTGCAGAGGAAGCTGCGCAGCTCCGGGCAGCCTCTGGCGAGCGCCTCGACGCCGTTATCGGTAAGTAACTTGCACCAGGACAGGTTGATGTGTGTAAGAAGGAGACAGCCGTCCGAGAGATCCTTCAGGGCGATGTCTGTGATCTCGGGGCACGAGTCCAGGTTCAGCCGCTGCAGCTTCGGGCAGTGATTGCTGAGGGCCTCGCATGTTGCATCCGAGATCTTCTTGCACTGGCTCAGGTTCAGTTCCTCGATATTCGGACAGGATTGAGCCAGCGTGCGCATCGATTGGTTCCCGATGCTCTGGCATCCTCGCAGCGACAGCTGCCTCAGGAAACCGCCGCATCTTCTCGATATATTCTCTATAACTGATCCCTGAACCATTCGACCAAACAAAGTTAGACCCCGAGACTCTGCATCCTGGACAGTGGTCGCCAGATGAGGGGAGAAAGCACGAATCGAGGGGAATAGGTTACCCTCTCTTTCTGCCAATACTGGAGTACGCACGACAGAGACGAAACGCGTCACGGGACCGGGCCGTGGCGGAAGCGTGGTGGAATAGCGCGGTAGAAGGGGAAATTAGAGTGGGGGAACAAGTCCTGATCTGGCGACTCTGCATCCTGAGTTCCTGACGTTGACGCGTTGCTCACCTCGCGTTAAAACATCTACTCGTTTAACAGTTTTTGGATATTTATGATTCATGGTTGAGGAGGATTTTCCAAGTCGATTCCAAAAAGTATTACAACACTACATTCCTAGTCTCAGAAAATTGTCGATATCTAAATTGTCATAATTTTGGAAAAATAAATAGTAAACCTGGACTCATTTTAAGGGGGGAACCCTGTGTAAAATTAAATTTTTGAGCATTTTTTTCTTTTTTGTTTAAATCGATAGGAAATTTCCTCAGGGATGTGATAAAAAAAAGTTAGAAAGTGATCAGAGATGTTCTTGTACGTTATTTTCAAAATAAAGTGAACGGTTGTATTGGGCGGAGCGGTTCAGGTAGTCGGTGGTCTCGTCGCAAAGGCTCTTGCTTCTCGAAGAGAAGAAAAAACGGCTGAAGTACAACTTTTTGAGGAAGAGGAGGACATGTTCTATGGCCCTGGAATCGTAGATTAGCAAAAAACCGCGGTAAGTTAGAATGAATTAAGATTTTTTCACGATTTTTCTGTTACCCAAACTTTAAACGCATTTTATTCAAAACGCAAAATTTCGCACGCCGTGCAACGTAGATCAAAAACTGATTATTCGTTCTTTATGAAACTCGGTGTATATATTCTATAAATAATAAAAATTTTTATTTAAAATATTGTTGGTAACAATTTTTCATAACAGAAAAACCGTTTTTTTCAAAATTTCGCCACTTCTGCAGTGTTGCAAATTTTGATAAAAGAAGAATCTCATGTTGTGCGTTTTTGCATAAATTAACGATTCCATTATGATTTTTTTGTTTCAGATCATGTTTGTGGATATACGCTGCACGGCGCATTTACAGGATGCCATTTTCAAGCCGCCATTGCACCATTGATATTAACAATTAAAATTTGTAAAAAATATTTTTCATTACATTATAACGTTAATAAATGATACCTCAAATTTTAAATCGACCTACGCATTACATTGAAAAAAAAAATTCTTGAAGAACTGGCCATTTACACAAGGTTCCCCCCTTAAGTCGTTTCCAAAAAGTATTACAATACTACATTCCTAGTCTCATAAAATTGTGGATATTTAAATTGTCATAATTTCGTAAAAATTAATAGTAAACCTGGACTCATTTGAAAGCTTGGAACCTCTACTTTCAGACTGCTGCTTACATTTCCGGCAAGATATTTTTTAGAACAAAATTGCGACTACATTCTGCTAGGGGTGGTGGTACAGCAATTTTGGGGGATCGAGGGGACGCGAGTGCGAGATCCAGGGACGCGGATCACGAGAAATCGGCGGCGATTAGCCGGGAAATTTTTGTTGAACAGGTCGCAGAAGTAGGCGAGCAACGCGTCAACGGTTCGATTTACCTCAACGTCCCGCTGGAAATCGAAGAGATCGATTCGCTGCCAATTGGACCCGTCCAGCGCCAGCACGTTCCAGGCTTTGCTCACTTGCGCGCACCGGCATAGCGACACCACGTCCAGATACGAGAGAATTCTATCAATCGTACGGCAATCGTGTTACTTCGGTGTGCCCGGTCTTAATTTAACGATCTATTCGTGTTAAATAAGAAGAGAGAAAACAGACACCGTAACGACAGATCGAACGAGAAAGAGAACAAGTATATAAAACAGGAAAGTGTTACGCGTCGAGCAGAGCAGGAGATTAGGCGAGATCGAACCGGAAAGATACATGTGTTATACACGCTTACGGTACCTAAGCAGCAATTCTTTTGGCAGTTTCTTATTTATCTGCGCCTCGTCGTCATGAAACACCCATGTTAGCTGAAACCAAAAAAACAGAAACGCACTGGTCAGACATCTGAGATCGATCCTCAAGACTTCTCCGACGGTTGATTATGCGGGAGGTCGATAATCAGGCTGGATTGATTAATGATTTGCGACTATCGTGGTCTGATGATAAAATTTCCCGATTTTTCCAGGTGAAATTCGCTAGGTACCTCGTCAACGACTTTTCTGTTTCGTTGGCTGCGAGGAGCAGTCCCTTCGGGAGGCTGTGCATCGATGCCACGGATATACACTCTTCGGAACGGTTCTCCTTAAACGATTTTATGCGACGTTCTCCAATGCTCTCTTTTCAGGGAATGATCATGTTTTAATATCTCATTTGTTGATACAGAAGAATTTCTTCCGAGCTAAAGCAATTTTATAAGAAGGAGGGATTGCAACGCAATTGCGTCTTGCTAAAATTTCCCCGAAGAGTTGCCTAATTTCTATGCAAAGTACAATGAATTCTCGATATATGTCAACAACACGGCCCTTGCCACGTGTGTATGCTCGTGTATCGTCCAGGAGACATACCCGAGCCGTGTTATGTTTACAATCCTCGGCGTCCGAGGCCTCTCGAGCTTCGTGGTCCCTCACGGGGTATACACCGCGGTAGTGGGGATAATTCCGCGACGTTTATCATCCAGGCCTTGACGACATATATAGAGAAATCACTGTACTTGATTGGTCCTGTAGCAGATTTGTTCTGTTTCGACAAGTGCAAGAGGTTGCATAAAATCGTTTGTAGGAGTGTTTTGGAGAGTTGGTAACATGCGTTATCGGCGTATAGCGTCCTGAGGGAGTTGCTCCGAAGATAGCCAAGCTGACATTCAGCAGCGAGGCCGCCAGCAATTTTCACGAACTTGATTGTCGGAGAGGTTACGACAGCAGCGTATGCGTGGACCAACCTGCATGTAAGACTGCTTCATGGTAGTGACGGGGTTGTTGTGAGTGTGCGATGGCAACGTGTAATAACCGGCCTGATGATGGTAATGATGATGGTGTTGGTGATGATGATGATGATGATACGATGGGTGCTGTTGCCTCCACCACTGACCGCTCGCGCCGGACTCTTCAACCGGTTGCACCCCTTGCCCGACTTGGCCCCCTCCTCCCACGCCCACGCGACTTACTTTTTTCTAAAAACAACGTATCATCGTAGATCATGCGATCCCTCGTACCCCGGCCTGACCGCGAGATCACGATCCATTGTGAATTGATCGAGAAACGATTGCGCGCACCGTTTTGTCCCCTCGCACGAGTATGGGACACGTTCGAACGGTCGTTTATCGTTGCCACGCGATTAAAAAGTAAGTACGGAGGCTCGCTTAAATTAGGCTGCTCTCGAGGAATGCATGGGCCGAGAGAATCGACTGCGACCCGGAGGGTTATTTATTATTCGTGGAATCTATTAGTAGAAAAATCGAAGGAGATTCGGACGGATTTGCCATGGGATTTTAGCCTCCCCAGGGTCTTGGGAGACACGGCGAACCTGCGAAACAGCTACAGCTATCTTCCGATCTCTTCGATGTATGGACTGTTCAGTGCATTTTAAAGTAGAGCTGGTGAGAGCTCGAATTGGCCTAAATGGGGCTGGTGATCGAGATCACTCGCTCCGGTATCGGTTATCGCTGGATTGTTCGGAACGAGCTGGGAAGAATCGAGAACGCGACGACGTTGCATGAAAAATAAGGACATCGTTCCTTGAGGCTCCGGCCATTATTTCGAGTAGGCGGGCTGCCTTTCTGCACAAGGACTGTCGGACCGACGCGCCACTTAGCCCAGAATCTCTGAGGACCGTGGTTCCTTCGTCGGGAATCTATCTTACAAGGGAACATATTCAAGTGCGAATTTCCGATTTTGATGAAACTTATGTGACATATAGTTCTTTGAAAAATATTTGACACGTATTTTTTTTTATCGGCAACCATCCACTTTGAAGGGGTGAAAACAGCCCTCAAAGTTGGGGGTCAAAACCATATTTTTTGAAATATCTCGGAAACCAGAGGTCGAAAAAATTTGAATTTTTTTTTAAATTGTGTGTTTTTCAATGAGAAATGTAGTCGCGCAAGAAAAATTTAACAAAAGTCTTTTGTTTAAACAATATATTGAAAATTTGATTTTTTTTTGCAGTTTCTCTTATTTATTGTTAGTTCATTTTAATGTAAACTTGGGTGTGTGATCTTTGATCAAAATTAGGGTTTACATGTTTCAGGATTTTTTTTTTTTTTTGCCATTTAACAATAATTATGCATTATGGAAGATAGTCTTGCATCTGCCGTGCGTAGGAAGGAATTGTGGCTTGTTTTATCGAAATATAAGTATTTACTATAAACGTGTATAGTATTTTAAACAATACCACTGGGTTATGTGTCGTTTATTGTTTTATTAGTAGCTAAAGAAGGTGGCGCAGGTAGCAGCGTGACGCGGTGCTAATTACCGCGGCGGAGTAAGGGTACCGACTTTTATAGCCAATTCGCCTGTGAATTTCTGCAATCGTTGGGCCTTCGGTCAAAATATCCCTGCAGCCTTTTTAAACTGTGAATCCTCGAACCTGGAGTTTCCCTCGTCATTTATGGTAGCTCTAAAAAGAGCTGATTTTGAAAGAAGTGCTGTCCACAAAGATTATTCTACATAATTCTGGCAATATTGATGTCCTGTGATTGTTGGGCCTTCGGTCAAAATATCCCTGCAGCCTTTTTAAACTATGAATCCTCGAACCTGGAGTTTCCCTCGTCATTTATGGTAGCTCTGAAAAGAGCTGATTTTGAAAGAAGTGGTGTCCACAAAGATTATTCTACATAATTCTGGCAATAATGATACTCGATGATAAAATGAGAAAAACATAAATGTTCTTTGCACCAAGAACATTTCAGTACGACTACATTTGAACAATGGAAACACGTTAAACCATCTAATTTTGTAAAGCAGAACTCTACGGGATTTTCAAATTCTCCTGGCCGTTCTTCTATATATCCACTGCGGAACCAAGCATATTGAAACAGCCGTTTATAACGCGCAGCTGATAATTGGTTGTGGATTAATGACTGTAATTTAATAATATTATTTCTTGCGTGTAGATTAAAATCAATATTTAACAATATTGCAAGATCGGAAAGTTTTCTTGCAAAATTCTTCCAAATGCGGAATCCATACACGTCAAGTGGTTGGATTAATGGCGTCGTATTTTTTGGTATCGTCAATACCTCTAATTGTTTGTCTTCTGGCAGGGCGTTACGTATGATCTCGTCGTTGTATCCATTCCACGAGTCAAGAAGTAAAACAGAATTTTCTGGAGCAGATGGGAGAAATACTTCAATCAACCACGTTCTAAATAACTCCTTCGTTAGTTTTCCCGATGTGGAAGCTTCAATATGTACATTAGGTGCCGTGAACACACTTCTTCGTACACGAGGTCCTAACTGCCCTTTGACTTCTTTCAAAACAATATATAATGGCGATAGCAACTGTCCGTCAGCTGAAATTGTGGGCTGGATAGTGTAGCTGTGCGTTGTTGAAGATATCGATTGGACAAGAGCACCCGTTTCTTTTTCACCTTTGTGTGAAAGTGTTCGACCAGAGTGCAATTCCAACTGGAACCCACTTTGATCACTGTTGAAAATATTGCTTGCGCCATAATTTTCAAAATACCCTTTCACATGATGCACAAAATCTTCTGCTGCTGCGGTCAAATCTGTTAAATGGTTAGTATGATGGCGGGTAACGAGTTTCGTCGTTTTTCTCGATACTATATTATAGTTTTCTTTAAACTTCCACAACCAAAAGGACGATGCCTGGAATCCTTCTAAATTTATTGATAAATTTTCGTGCATTGCCCACCGTCTCAAATCTACGTCGTGTACCAAAATTTTATTATTTCTCGCTACAATAAATTTTTCAAGTGTAGCATGTGCAATTGCTGTAAGTTTATCGTAACGAGATCCGCCTGTATTAATTTGCTCTTCCCATCTGTATAAATCTGATTTTCTCTTCAATTTCTTGTATTTGTTCTTCACAGTTTCGAAGTTTAGTGGTCTTTTTCTTCCACTCTTCCAAAAATCTACAGCTTTCTTCTTATAATCTAAATCAATGCCTCCAAATTCTATTTCTTCTGGACTCTCGTCTGGAGAACTTGAAGACGACGGTTTAGATGTTGACGCTGATTCCAAATCTTCTTCATCTTCGGGAACATTAAATGAAGTCGGTTCGTCTGTTAGGTCATCGAATATTAATTCCTGTTGCGTTTCGAAATTCATGTACCCTGCTTCTCTGTAGCTATTAATCAGGTCTATAATTATGTTTGCCAGTTCAATTTCCTTTCCATTCGTGGGTGTTCCCTCGTTATTGTTACTGCTATATGTTGCCATCAAAATATTTATAACGTTCACCGGATTGACCTTCATGTTTGTAAAAACGAATCTAACAATACAAATAAACAATAAGCAAAAGCAAAATTAATATAATGTTCGAACTTTATTATTGCCAGAAATTATTTGATATATGTGGCACCGTTTTAAAAATCCGAAAGAAGTAGCCTTAACTTCTTGATATGTACGTTGCTTTACAAACCGTAATGCAGAAAGACTAATAGCACATACAGCAAAGTGCCCATATTTATACATTCTGAAGACTGTTTTACGTTTCCCCCTCTCTCACTCTAACAACCAATGGAATTGTTTGAAAATATTTGGGTCCTTCTTAAATGCTGTATATAACCGAGGTAAAACTGATGTGCGGCATTGGCACCAGCTCTTTTCAGAGCTACCATAAATGACGAGGGAAACTCCAGGTTCGAGGATTCATAGTTTAAAAAGGCTGCAGGGATATTTTGACCGAAGGCCCAACAATCACAGGACATCAATATTGCCAGAATTATGTAGAATAATCTTTGTGGACAGCACTTCTTTCAAAATCAGCTCTTTTTAGAGCTACCATAAATGACGAGGGAAACTCCAGGTTCGAGGATTCACAGTTTAAAAAGGCTGCAGGGATATTTTGACCGAAGGCCCAACGATTGCAGAAATTCACAGGCGAATTGGCTATAAAAGTCGGTACCCTTACTCCGCCGCGGTAATTAGCACCGCGTCACGCTGCTACCTGCGCCACCTTCTTTAGCTACTAATAAAACAATAAACGACACATAACCCAGTGGTATTGTTTAAAATACTATACACGTTTATAGTAAATACTTATATTTCGATAAAACAAGCCACAATTCCTTCCTACGCACGGCAGATGCAAGACTATCTTCCATAATGCATAATTATTGTTAAATGGCAAAAAAAAAAAAAATCCTGAAACATGTAAACCCTAATTTTGATCAAAGATCACACACCCAAGTTTACATTAAAATGAACTAACAATAAATAAGAGAAACTGCAAAAAAAAATCAAATTTTCAATATATTGTTTAAACAAAAGACTTTTGTTAAATTTTTCTTGCGCGACTACATTTCTCATTGAAAAACACACAATTTAAAAAAAAATTCAAATTTTTTCGACCTCTGGTTTCCGAGATATTTCAAAAAATATGGTTTTGACCCCCAACTTTGAGGGCTGTTTTCACCCCTTCAAAGTGGATGGTTGCCGATAAAAAAAAATACGTGTCAAATATTTTTCAAAGAACTATATGTCACATAAGTTTCATCAAAATCGGAAATTCGCACTTGAATATGTTCCCTTGTTAGATCGTCTTAAGCCCCGTTTACATTAACTTTCGGCGAGGTGAGCTGCCCGACCTGGTATCTGTTGCCTCGTGAAAATCACAGAATCGAATTTTTTTCGATACTTTGCAAATTTTAGGTATCGGTGACTGTGTTCTCGATAAAAATCAACCCGAGACGAAAGAAAAAAGGGAAATGGGACGGCCGCGGCCGGAACATTTAAAAAGTAATCACAACACACGGTTCTCGTATCGATCTCCTCTATAAATACCCTTTCGCAGCTTCAGGATTGATGCTGCTTCACGATTCGCGACCTCGACTTTTCGACAAGGACGATGGGAAGACGGGGAACAGCTCCTTCGAAGGGATTGTGGTACCTTAACCCCTTGCCCTACAGTACCGAGTCGGTCTCGTGACGGAGATTCCGGTCGGTTTAACTGGCATGGAATACTTCGTTCGATACTACAGTCGTCAGATGTCATAGTCTCATTAGACTAGCCCCGTTGAGCTCAAGGGAGAACAGTCTATGAACCCATATCGAACCTTTATGTGTAGGCGACGCTTATGCGAATTTAATCGCTACTTAATCAGAATCACGGTAAAATTTCCTCTGCCAACGAGAAGACTCCTCATTGTACATACAAAATAAGTCGGCGTACACGTTTCCTAGCATTCTACGAATCCTGTGCCATAAATGCATAATATCTGCAGTCTACGTGTTTTGAGAAATGAGAAATACTTGTAGTATCAATCATGGAATTGGCAAATAATGAATTGTGCTTTGGATCAAGTTTAGCTGTATATTTAGGACATTGGATTCAAGACAGAGTAGCCTAATTTGGACCTCGGCTGATATTGAACCACCATGCATCTCGAGAAAGAGAAATGCATGCAGTATTAGCTCTGGAATCAACAAATAATTGAGTCAATAAGTTAAGCTAATAATCTAGTTGCATATCTTGACGGATGAAGGTGTTTGTAGGCGTTATCGGTAGTCCGAAAATTTTTATGCATTACAAAGAAATTGGCTGGGTGAAACGTAAAACTTAAACAATTAAGTAACAAAGTCATTAAGGGATGAAATCAATTTTTATTTTACTCCTGCTTCCAGCAATCAATGTAGAACATTTTTATCTTGCGTAAAGATCCACCAGTCGAGCGACCCTAAATGGCTGTCGTTAATTTGCGATTGTGTCTAAGCAAGTGAAAATCTATAGCGACTTCACCACTTGTCGAGCGGAGCATACGTTTGAAAGGCAAATTGAAATGCATTTTGCTTGATTGATAAATACCCCGGTTATTTTCTCGCTCGGGTTACGGCGACGTAAACGTAGCGATTAGGTGAACACAATCAATCAAAAGGGTTGCTCTTTGCGTCAGTCCCGGTGCTTTTCGAATGCGCCGCGCGTTCCCAAAGAGCAAGGCCATTCAAGGCCACGGAACAGTCGTGCGCACGTTGCATCATCGCTCCGTTAACAATCGTCGATAGAACGGTTTATCTGCGCGACTTGCTCTTGAAATGTATCTTCGAGATCGTGTCGTTATCTGGCCGAATGATCTTCCGACGAGGATTATTCACCTCGTTCCCGTGACTCCGTTCCGAGAACGCGTTTCATCTCGCGAACAATCCCTTGAGTCGTTGTTGTCTCCGGATTGGACGTGCAGATCAATTTGTCCGATTTCATTTTTATTTCGATGTCTAACTTCACTTTCAAATAAAATATATTGACTACAGCGATTTCTCTATATATGTCGCTAAGGCCTGGATGATAAACGTCGTGGAATTATCCCCACTACCGCGGGGGAGAGGCCTCGACGCTGAGGAGTATAAACATAACACGGCTCGGGTATGTATCCTGGATGATACACGACGCTGGCAAGACCCGTGTTGTTGACACATATCGAGAATTCACTGTATAGCGTTATGCGACCGTCAAAATGTGTAAATTCGTTGAAGACTGAAAGAACTCAAATTGGATATGACAATCTTGTAAATGACGTACGCGAATGATCGGGAAATTCAATTTCTAGCATAATACAATCAAGACACTTGCAATTCGTTGTTACGATAGTGCATGATTCACCTGTCCATTCTTTCCAGAAATGCATAAAATCCACAGTTGATTCAGGAGAGATTCTCCCTTTCCGAACAATTTACAATTTACATCGTCTCGATCATAATTTGCCTTGTACGGTTTAATAAATCCATTCTAATTAATTCCATAAACAACGATCGAATGAACACATACGAATTGCAGGTATGCGATCTGAGAAAAGTTTCGCAAGAGTCGATTCTTCGTCAAAACAATAGCAAAGTCGAAGATGTTTTCCAGCGACGTTCTAGTTATTTACAGCGTCTGTTCTACAAGCAAAGTAAACAATTGTTTCAGAGGAGCGATATGTTTCCGACAATTCCCGATGCGAATCCCGCGATCGTTTATCGGAAATTAAGGCTGAAGAGTTGATTTCCGAGCGGCGAAATGGCACTTGGGGCCTCGCGAGTGCAAATGCAGTGCGTTCCTCGCTCCGGTGAAATGGTCCGCGTCGAAAATAGAATTCCGAAATATTTTTCGCGCCGTCGCCGTTTTTCTTACCCCCCCCCCTCTCCTTCCTTACGTAACCGTTTTCATTGCGCGTCGTCACTGGAGGTTCAATTTCGCGCGTTTCTCTCCCTGGATCGTCCCTGTTTCGAGTTTCCCTTTAAATACCACGCGTCCCTCTTTCTCTCTCTCTCTCTTTCTCTCTCTCTCTCTCTCCTATTCTTTTCTGTCCTTTTCTCTTCTGCGTCGCGCCACTAAATTTCGCGGCTCGTTTTCGTATATTGCACTCTATTACTGAAATCTCTTTTCACCTTAACTCTTTTCAGCTACTCCATTATTCAAAAGTGCACCGGGAGCCTCGAGCTCTCCGCCTCATGGCGGTTTTCAAGCCGCGATGGTTTCGTTCCATTTCGCTGTGAACCACCCCGGTAATTATCGTAATCGCGCTCGCACGATTCTGTATCTCCTCACGAGATTGTCCCTTCGAGGGTCCCGCGGAAAATCCGAAAGTTTCTATCGAATTTTTAGTTAGAATGTAATGACATAATTTCATGGGGTGTAGAATCACTATTGGGAACGTCGGTGAGCAATCGAGGAATTTTTTAGAATTCTGTGCTGTAGAACACCGTAAGCAGTTTGAGGATTTCATACGTTTATGATAGAAACGAACTCAAACACCTAATTAGAATTCAAGAACATCGATGTACCGTTTTCAATTTGTTCAAATTATTAAAGATGGAAAGAAATTACTTTTTATATTTTTCTTTTGCGCGTAGACCCACAGTCTAATCAGGATGGAGGTATCGAGAAACTACGAAGTTCTGGAACTACGGTTTGAATAATTCATTTCCCGAGAAATCCGAAATTTTTGCAATTCTTCCTTGTCACGTGGACCTTATTTTCTCTTGTAGACGTTGCAACATTGCACACTTCCGTCATTTTTTACGAAAGTACTAGCACGTGTATGGGTAGCCAATACTGTTCAGAGGACGAGCTCAAGCAGAATTGTTTTACAGTAAGCTCCGATTTCAATAAACCTCCAGCGATGCGCGAGGGTCCCGTTTTGCGACAAGTAGAATTGGTATGCGATGGTCAGACACAGTTGTCGGGTTCCGTTGAATCGATGCGACGCAATTCTGAGTGATAAAGCCGCACGTGGTGCTTTTTCGAAAATGAAACGAATGCAATCGCGTATCGGAATGAACGAGGAAATCATTTTCGAGGGACAAAAGGGCTCAGGAGATAACGGGATGAAGACGCAGATCGAAGAGGGAACTGCAAAATAAAGTATGACACAAGTAATGCAGCTCCTTGATCGACTATTCAGTGGTGCTTAAGGAAAAAGACCAGGAGAGATTGGACAGGGGTTGCGAAAGATGGAATCGGTGGATAAACAAATCCGGGGTGCAAATAAATTATACTCCCTCTGTCCCATAATAATAGTAGCAAGTGAATATTTAAACGGAAATTATTGACGAATGCAACTGTAAGTTATGTTGTAGCGCAAAATTGCCAAGCCTTCAATCAAAATCAATGTTTCATGACATCTGCCATTTGTTTTGACACATCTTTTAATTTTTAGGTTAACCTAATTATTACGAATTATAAGTATTTTGTAAATGTCATCCGCTGATCGAAATCAATTGTTTTATTTCAGTTGAAAGTCAACCCATTGTAAAAGTACGATGATAAAAAGAGAGTTTGGAGAACGATGGTTCCCATAGTTTTAAGCTCACGCATATAAGGAAAGCAATGCTTCGCAGTCAAGGGATTCTACCAACAAGTTTAAAATGCAATAACGAAATGATTAAAAAATCCAGAAACTATCTGGACGCTCAAAATAAAAATTAGGAGTAATATTTTTAATTTATTGTTTAATTTAATCTAGTTTTTTCATAATAAATGTTGCGTTCATAATAAATGGGACAAATTAAATTCATCAACCGCTACTATTATTATGAGACAGAGACAGTAAATAAAGTCCAGCACGAATGCAAATACGTCTCGGTCGAGTAGAAGACTAAATGAAACGCGATACGAACGATAGATAATCAATATTTTAGTTGAATAGTAGAAGTAGAATAATTATTATATATTATAATATATTATTATATATTATAATATATATAAACATATATAAATAAACATATATGATAATATATATTACAATAGAATAATAATATATTCTAATTATAATAACATATTTGTATAACCCACATTTTATTAACATTTTTGGAATATCAAAATGTAGCACCCAATTTCAACTTTCTACTTTTAATTTCGTTAATCACATAACTTTGATTCTGTGCAAATATTTGTGACCAAGATCCGGCACATAAAGTGTTAACGGGATGGGGAGATATTCGCTGTTGTTATATGTAACCGCCATACAATACGTATTGAATAAAATAAACCCTCTTATACAATTTGAAAAAACTATTGTCACAGAAAAGTTCTTCGAATATGTTGCTGTTCGTTATAATTTTAAATAACGACATACACCAAATTCGAGTTTCTTTGGGTATAACTGCGCCACCTCTGTGACGCTGGTAGTGAACGCGTTAATGTGATATTTAGGCAAAACAAATTGAAATAGAAAATTGAATAGAACGCTCGGAGGGTTCAGGAGAGGATGCGTTTACCAAGGCGTGGTGGGAGTGCGGGAAAGCGGAGAATGCAACCAGCTTGACAAAACATGATCAGAGCGACAATACGGAGCTGCAGGTGAAACGGGATGCGAGTCTTGTTCGGCGGATCTGCGGTTCTCGAGGGTGGGTTCTAAGGGTGCTAAGGTTGTTCAAAGTGGTCCGCCGATCAGCGGAAACGAGGCAAAACCAGATTCGGTGTCGTCAGGTAGGATGAATGCGCCGGGCGGCGGGGAAACTCGCGGGATGCAGCTTGATAATGCACGCGGCGCGCGCCGATTCTGTTTACAACGGCCCCTTGCGAGCCAGCCAGCCAGCCAGCCCGTTTGTTTTCCCTCCAAATCGGACACCGTCAGCGCGAGCATCCGATGGAAACGTGTCCTGGGACGTGGACAAGTCGAAGATGCCACCTGGTTCATTTCTTTTTTCCTTTTTTCCTTTTTCAGCAATCCGAAATCGTCCAGGTGGCGGAAAAGCTCGAACAAGTCGGAGACGGACACTGATTTTATTACACTGCGGATCTCCATGCAAGATAAAAATTTTCTACCTGAATCACAACAAACTGCAGTCAAATAGAAGTTCATTTTCTTTCTTAATTTAACCCCTTGCAGTACAATGTATTTTCAGGGCTGCAGTGATTCGAACTCCTGAAAGGAGAAAATTGATATCTACGCGTATGTATTAGCCAATAGTTACGTATTGTTAGTAACACAATTTTATTTGGGTTTCAAGAAAATGATGACCCTCTTACTGGTTTAAATTACACTTACTCATGTTTGTGATACATAAATGGAATCCTACTTATTATTGACGCAGGGGTTGATCACCCTCGCCAGTTTCCGAGACAGACAAGGTGTCAAAAAGATGATACAACCGAAACCTAGTACACCCTGAAACGCTGTTTACCAAACTCGCAATCCCTTTAGTCTCCCCTTTCGGTTAATGACAGTGCTACGTCGAGGTAGTTTTAAGCAGTGCTATTTCACACGTTGCCTACTGACGACACACACGTGTAGACAGCGGATCTTTCTGCAAAACAAAAGTGTGCCGTATCTCGATTGTGGGAAGCAGGAGTTTGAACAGAACCATTCGATAAACAACGTAACAGTATCCTCAGATTTCGTTAATCTGTCACTGTTTCGCATTTCGCTCAGCTAATTTCTTCACGAGTGCATTGAAATCCGCAGTTCAATCACGAACAATAAAATTTGAAAAAATGGCCCGCCGTTTCGAGTGTTAAAAACTAGGAAAACCCCTGGAAACCCATTCCCACCCCAAAGGTGAACACCGTCCTACAAAAGTCCGCACGTGAACAAATTCGTATCAACAACAACTCCTATTGTTTCTCACAACGAAATCGCAAATTATTTCCACGAGGGGAGGGAGGGGGATTTCTCCAGACACGAGCGAACCCAAACAACCCAGCCAGACGAGGGATCAGCAGCGCACACAAAGAGGGGAGGGGGGGGGGGTGGCGGGTAGTTGTCAAAAAGGTCTGGAGGTTCGACTGTCAACCGTCGAGAAGGACAACGCTCATTGACATTCTAATAGCGCGTAACGATCGACGACGGAGGAAGAGAGACAGTGAGAGAAAGAGAGAGAGAGAGAGAGAGAGAGAGAGAGAGAGAGAGAGAGAGAGAGAGAGAGAGAGAGAGAGAGAGAGAGAGAGAGAGAGAGAGAGAGAGAGAGAGAGAGAGAGAGAGAGAGAGAAACGGGCAGAAAAACAAAGGATGGAGGGAGAGAGACGGGCATCTAGAGAAACACGGTGGGAGAGAGAGGGAACGCTGGAAACAGGGAGAAGACTAGAAGGCAGAGATAACTCAAGTCAGACGGAGAAGGAGAAAGTGAAGAACGGGAGAGAGCGAGAGAGAGAGAGAGAGAGAGCGAGAGAGAGGGAGACATGGAAACACGAAGGAAAACGGAGGCCAGGATTCGTGTGTGGAAAAACGGATAGAAACACGGTGGTCCAATGTTCGGAGCAGAAGAGGAACTCGACTCGAAAAAATTTGAAAAACGCGGAAAGGATGAGCATACAAGGGATAGAGGTCTAGGGGTGAGGGGACAGAGGGATGGCATCTCGTCGACGATGACGACAGAGCGTCGCCGGGCCGAGAAAACGCGAGAACGACGGAAAGGAAGAAGAAAGAACGAAAAGAACAAAGAACGGAGTCGACTGGTTGGTTGGTTGGTCGATCAGAGAAACGGAGAACTGTGCTCGGATAGAGCGAGACCGAGCGACGAACGTTCGCCGATAGAGGGAGAGAGATGGAGTGCGGGACACGCATAGCGACAGAGGGGGAAAGAGAGCGAGACGGAGGTATATACGCGGAATGGTAACGATGCGAAATGTAAGGAAGCCTTTAGAGTTGTCCACGCAGAGAGGGAGGGAGCTAGACGGAGGTATCGGGAGAGACAAGGAAAGACAGGGAGGAAAAGAGAGAGAGAGAGAGAGAGAGAGAGAGAGAGAGAGAGAGAGAGAGAGAGAGAGAGAGAGAGAGAGAAAGAGAGAGGAAAGATCTTCGTGTCCCAGAAGATTGTTTATCGAGGCAGCCGACGGATAAGCCCGTGGTGACGGGAGCGGAGATAAGGAGCGCGAGAAATCGTTGCCAGGCAGCAGCCTGGTGGCCAGGGGAGCGGATCAGCTGTTCGCCTCGGCAATGACAACATTGGACACACGCACAAGCCAGACTCGGCCTCCCAGCAAAGACCCCCTCGGTTTTCCGGTCCCCGGACCGTTTCGAAGCAGTCCGTGCCCCTCGAGACACACGGAGTAAATTCGGAGAGGGTCCCCGTGGCCCCCTGTTGCCCCCCGGGCCATTCACGGTGGCCCCCGGTCCTCCTCGGCGCTGTCAGATTTCGCTGATCGAGAGTCCCGTGCGTGCGTGCGTACGTGCGTGTGTGCGCGCGCGACTGCCTCGGCTCGGCTCGGCTCCGAACCCGCTCCACGATCGGACACTTACCTCGAGCCTGGTGCGCCCGGAGTGTATCATCCTTTTGCGTCGCGTTATCTTGCCAAGCTTTTCCGGGAGTACCCGCACTGTCGTCAACGGAGAAACAAAAATATACACGGCGCGGCCGAACCAGTCGCAAGAGAAATGGCCGAGTCTACTGAATATGAGCCGTGCCGCCGTCACCAGTATTTCCTGGGATGGGGGGCGGGACGAGGGAGGGGGATGAAAGGACGACCGATGCACTTTCCCCCGGAGCGGACGCTTCCGTGTCCGCGATTGGCCGTCGTAGAACGGCTTGGCGACAGCGCGGCCAATCGGACGACGGACAGACATTGTTTACACGGCTCCGATTGGTGCAGTATTTTTGGGGGAGAGCCTGCACGCCGAGACTCGTGCACCGATGGAGCTGCACCGACCGCAGTGGCATCCGTGATGCACTCGGGAAACGTGTTCCCACGCCAGAACCTGGCCGTTGTAGTGTATCTACTGTCGGTGTCCGCCACCCGCCACTGGCGGGTCCTTCTTCCATGCAGACCGCCGCGTTATCGACTCACGATAAGGAAAGAGCTGTTCTGGTGGACAGTAGTTTGGGAAGACTATGCTCAGACAGCCGCGGCGTGGAATTCGCAAGCTCTGAAATATGTCAGATCGAAAGTTTAAACCTTCGGGGACGACGGTCGCTCGTCGCTTTCTCCCTGTACGATATTCACCTTTTCGGTTCCAATTCGCCAGGACGGCCCCCATAATCGGGGGGCTCTCTTATCTGTTAAAGGATTGGTTTGAATAGAAAGAGACGCGTGGAGATGTGTAACAGAAAAAGATTGAATGGATATATTTAGAAAAAGAATTACAGTATTCGGTCTGCTTAAACCATTTCCGCACGGTTCAGTTCCTTTGCTGAGACCGACTGCCTTGGTGTCCTAGCGTTTTGACCAGTCTAGGCTTTTTACCTGCTTGTCATAAAAACCTTGTCCTTGGGTATTTCCCAAGTCCTGCCATCCTGACCATTTGGACATAGCAAAACTTTCCTTTTTGCCAGATGGCGAGTTTTCTTAAAAAGTAAGAATTACTTTAACACCCTCCTTAAAACTCGACATCTTTACAATCAATGTTTTTCAATGTCTTGCTTATTTCTAAGACCTAGTCTATGTCGTAAATACTCAAATCTCGGTTTTGGTAGTGCCTTTGTAAAAAGGTCTGCAAGTTGTTCTTTCGTACTTACATACATTACATCAATTTCACCTGTATCATACAAGTCTCGTATAAAATGGTATTTAACATCGATGTGTTTACTTCGCTGATGAAATATTGGATTTTTGATAAGTTTCAATGCGCTCGTATTGTCTATTTTTAATACATAGTTTGCGTTTTCTATTTTACAATCGTTCAGTAATTTTTTAAGCCAGATTATTTCTTTCGCACCCAAGGCTGCACTGATATACTCAGCTTCTGTAGTTGATTGAGCTACACACTGTTGACGCTTGGTTTGCCATGTAATGGCCGCATCCGCATACTTGCATACTATACCTGACGTCGATTTTCGAGTATCTCTATCGCCCGCATAATCAGCATCACTAAATGCTTCGAGATTACCTTCTCTAGTGTACAATAAGCCCATTTTTATGGTGCCTTTAAGGTAACGCAAAATTCTTTTGACTAATTGCCAATGATGTTCGCTCGGTTTTTCTAGATTTCTCGCTGCTATATTTATGGCAAAACTAATATCGGGTCTACTAGTGGTTTGCAAAAACATCAAACTACCTACTGCTACCTCCTGCTTCTCTGGAGCTTTACAACAATTATTGTTTATGATTTCGTTCCAGTTTGTCTCTATAGGTGTAGACACAGGATTTGCCTCGGTCAAATTAAATGTTTCTAATATACTTTCGATATATTTGCTCTGATGAATAAATATCTCTCCACTATTTAGTCTGTAAATTTCGATTCCAAGGAAATGTTTCACTTCTTTTGTACTTGTAATTTTGAATTCATTATGTAAATCACTGAATAATTTGTCAATTAGAGATTCTTCCGTAGCTGCTACAAGACCATCATCTACATATACAGTTAAAAACATTAGTTTGTCGTTTTCTGTATAAATGTAGAAACACGGATCTGCTTTACTCTGTTTAAAATCTAACTCTGTAATATATTTTGTAAAACGTTCTGTCCAACATCTGGGAGATTGTTTAAGACCATATAAACTTTTTATTAATTTACATACCCGATTAGTACCGTCAGTAAAGCCTTCAGGTTGTTTCATGTAGATACTCTCTTTTAGTTTACCGTACAAAAATGCAGTTTTTATGTCGAACTGCCCAAGATACATATTATTTCGCGCAGCAATGCTCAGCATTAATCGAATTGTATCAAAGCGTGTAACAGGACTAAAAGTTTCTGTATAATCTATACCCTCCTTCTGTGAATATCCTTTTACAACAAGACGCGCTTTGTAACGTTCCGAATTATCCGAGTTAATCTTTTTAGTAAAAACCCATCTACTGTTTATAACCCTTTGCTTTTCTGGTTTCTCTACTAGTTCCCATGTTCTATTTTCTTGTAATGAATTCATTTCGTCTATCATAGCTTCTTTCCAGAAATTTTTCTTTTGAGAGTTTATGGCTTCTTTAAAATCAGTTGGTATTTTATCTGCTAAATATGTGAGTGGACACCCATAATAATCAGGTCGTCTAATTGTTCGTCTATTACGCAATTGTCTTTCATCCTCATTAATTACAGTTGGCTGTTGTACCAACTCATCTTCGCTCTCTACATCCATAAATTCATCATCATCACTCTGTTCGCTAACACTCGCTTCCCTTTCAGTAACATTTATCGGCACATTCGTAACTTCTGGTGTTACTTGTTCGGGTTTAAATTTTACATCGCGACTTAAAATTACATCTCTCGCTTTTGGTACATAAACACGGTATCCTTTGCCTTCTTCTAGATATCCTACCAAATATCCCTTTTTCCCTTTCGGATCTAGCTTTCTTCTCTTCTCTTTAGGTATATGAACAAAGCACTCGGTACCAAAAATTTTAAGGTTCTTTATATCTGGCAATTTTTCGTACCATAATTCATACGGTGTTTTATGGCTTACTTTCGTCGGACCCGTCTTATTAATAACGTATACTGCGGTATTCATGGCTTCGGCCCATAAAAACAAGGGTAAATTAGTTTTTGAATATAGCATCGAACGACCGGCCTCTACTATGGTTCTATTTTCCCTTTCAGCGACACCGTTCTGTTCAGGAGTGTATGGAACATTTATTGTATTTTTAATTCCTTTATTACTCAAAAATTTCTCTATTTCTTTATTTTTAAATTCTCTACCTCCGTCGTTATGAAGTTCTTTAATGTTGCTACCAAATTGATTTTCAATTTCTGAACAAAAGGCTTTTAATTTATCGATTACTTCTGACTTGTGCCGTAAGAAGTAGATTTTCGTAAATTTTGAAAAATCATCCTTAAAAATAAGAAAATACTGTTTTTTCCCTAATGACTCTACCTCCATAGGTCCACATACATCCGCATAAACGATTTCGCGTGGTTTAGTCGCGCGCTCAAGTTTATTGTGGAAACTCGACCGATGCTGTTTCCCGTACGCACAGCCTTCGCAGAAAAAAATCGTTGTATGCAACATTTAAATTTAAATTCTTTAGGAATTCTCTTACGTGTCTAACGTTTTGATGACAAAGCCTCTCATGCCATACTTGCAGCGTGTCCGATTTTGACTCTATTTTGTTTCCTAAATTACAAACTAGCGGTACTACAATGCGCATATCTAGTTTATACAGATTTCCCATATCTGACCCTTTCGCGATTATTTCCCCATTTTTTACAAACATGCATTCTTTTCCTAGTTTCGAAATACTAAAATCTATTCCCTTTTTTCAACAAATTTAACCGAGAATAAGTTTCTTCTCATTTCCGGTACGTACAAAACACCGTGCATTGTTGCTGGTAGCCATTTGCCGTTAACAAAAGTCTCTATTTCTACCTTTCCTCTTCCGCACGCATACATAAATTTTCCGTTGCCAATTTCGATCTTTACCTTTTCGTCGTATTTCTCGAGGACACTGAACCATTCTTGTCGACCTGTCATGTGCTCTGATGCTCCTGAGTCGATGATCCATATATCGTCGTTCTCCGCTGACGTTGTACTACTTCCTAGTAGGCCTAGTTTGTGTGTTGTCTCGTTATCTCCATGTAGATCTTGATTTTTAGATTTCCAATTCCCTTTGTTATTGTCCTTCCGATTATTTTGGAAACAATTTTTGCTCGTGTGGCCTTTCCTTTTACATATGAAACATCTAAAGCAATCTTTCTTTAAATGTCCGGGTTTTCCACAGTTAAAACAGCTTGTCGATTTCTTTGGATCTCCTTTGTAGTTATTACCCCTTGTTACCAGTGCTACTGACGTATCTTGATGCTCTTCGTATTCATCCCATCTAGACTCTTCCGTTATTAGTCTAGTAGTAAGGCTGTCCAAAGTTTTCTTTTTCTCGTCCACAGAATCCCACGCACTATGGAAATGATTGAATTTTCTTGGTAGTGTCGTTAAGATTCGAGTGATTAGAATTTTTTTCCAACGTCACCTCCATGGGCTTTCATTTTCGCTGCTAACTGCTCCAATTTTGATAAGTTCTGAGCTACACTTTCAGATTCTTCCCACTTAAAGTTAAAGAACTGCTTCTGAACCATGTCTAAATTTTCGTCTGACTTCATGTCGTATACTGCATTCAATTTCTTCCACATTTCATACGCTGTTGTGCAACTTAGAAGTAAATCTAGTGGCTTCTTTTCTACTGCTGTGACAATCAATCTTCTTGCAGTTTTATCTGCCTTCTGGAATCGTTTGTTGTCAGCATCTGAATTTGCTGCTAGATGAATCAACGTACCGTCACACACGGCGATTACGTCGTCATCTTCCTCCAAAAGTGTACGCATAACAAAACGCCACTGGAGCCAGTTGTCTTTACCACGCAACTTCTCGATTTTCACACTTTTTGATTCCATATTTTCTATATTGTTCGTCACACTACTTTTTATTTACTTTACGTTGCACTATATCACTTATTTCACGTTTCTATCAGACACTTCGCGGATCTGGGCCCATAACCTGTTAAAGGATTGGTTTGAATAGAAAGAGACGCGTGGAGATGTGTAACAGAAAAAGATTGAATGGATATATTTAGAAAAAGAATTACAGTATTCGGTCTGCTTAAACCATTTCCGCACGGTTCAGTTCCTTTGCTGAGACTGACTGCCTTGGTGTCCTAGCGTTTTGACCAGTCTAGGCTTTTTACCTGCTTGTCATAAAAACCTTGTCCTTGGGTATTTCCCAAGTCCTGCCATCCTGACCATTTGGACATAGCAAAACTTTCCTTTTTGCCAGATGGCGAGTTTTCTTAAAAAGTAAGAATTACTTTAACATTATCGATCATGCGTCGTAGCCTCAGAAAGATAATGCGACATTGACCCGAACGGATAATGCGCGTCCTATGGTTCGTAGTTAGACCTAACAAGCGCGCGTCGCCAGCCTAGGCTGTATCATCTGATTGATGTTATCTGGTTATGTGAAACTGCGAGCAATCTCTGGTGACCGGCAAGTAATTACGCGATTCAAATTTCTGACTTGCTGAAAACGAACTGGTGGAATCAAGGGGGGGGGGGAGCAACAGGGGCGTGGCCCCTGTACCCCGTTTATCAATCAGAGAAATTAAAATGTCCGGGAGTCCCCGGACTCCCCCAATTCGAAATTAACACCGTTTTGTGAATCGAATACATCTCGTGGATGACTAAGAAGTGAAGTAACACATCATTCTATCGTTTTGTTGTGATTTTATCCGCAGTTACTTGCACTTGCATACATGCAATAAAAATGTTCTCTCGGAATAATAACTTTATATCAGATATTTTTTGGTTAAAGTAGCTTAAGAAAACAAATTTGTCGAAAAAGTTGGAAAGGGTGGATTTCATGTAATAAAAAGGTGAATTTGATTAGCAAAAGGGGGAATAAAACCAGAAATAGAGATAATTTGCAAAAAGGTGAATATCTACAAAAGGATTACGAGCTAGTTTGGTCGGTGATGAGTCATGGAGTGGAAATATGGGGGTGGAAGGAGGGGGAAGGTATGGAAAGGCTGCAGGAAAGATAGTTAACCCTTTGCGGACGGGGGCGCTCGACGGGCGAGCGTCACTGTGGACGACAGGTATTGGAGCGCGCAGTAAAGAAAATGTTCACGTCGCACGTTTGCGTTATAAAATCTAAAGCTTTATTCAAATAACATTTTTATAAAACCCAATAACATCATAAAGAAACAAATTTAGTCTTCTGTACAGGGTGTCAAAAAATTATATGTCACGGCCACCATAGCGTGATTCTACACCTACGATTTGGTGGAAATTCCCCGAAAAAAACTCCCCGCAAAATTGACCTTGACCTTCAAATCCTAGAAATTAAATGATAAAGTATGAGAGTGTAACAAACAACTCGAACAAATATTTAAAAATTGATCACGCGAGGTCAAATGTGAGCGCGAGTGTATATGCGATTGTATAAGTACGAGAGTGTAACATATAAGTACACTCGCATATACACTCGCGCCCACATTTGACCTCGCGTGATCAATTTTTAAATATTTGTTCGAGTCAGTGTGACGTGTTGATGTCGTCTCTGAAGGGTTAAACATGGGACAGTACCTGACTTGTCATTTATTTTCTCCAAGAGAACATGGTCACCGTACGTTTTGCCGTTTGTGGTGCAACCCGTTGCATTCGAGATGACATTAAATGTTACCAGAAATATGTTACATGAAATTAATTTTTCTTGAACTTCTGCTTCCCACAATCGACGAGGAATATTTTTACTTTACATAAAAAAATTGATTGAAATCTTGTAGTTAGCAACGCATCGTCATTTCAAGCTAAGCTATCGACTTAGATAATAGATATATTTATCGTCTTTTTTATCGTTTCACCGGTATGAAAACAGCACTCGAAAATAATTACGTTTTTTTTTTTTTAGAAATCACGACACCGTAATTTATCTTTGAATAATAGGTTTAGACGAATTGTTAGCCTGCCATTTGAACTTTATCGACACAATATTTCCCACAAGAACGTGGGAAACGTACGTTATACGTTTTTTCTGTCCTTGACCTTGAATGACCTTGGACTAATTATAGTCACTGAATTCCTAATGAAAGGGACTATCATTGTAGGTGTTTAAAAAAGGGTGGTTCCATTTAAAAAAGTCAAGGTGACCTCGGTATCTCCAAAAAAATGACATAAAAACAAAATTTTGTATGGCATCGTGTCAGCCCCATTGTACCATTCAACTTTGTTCTTACCATATTTTACGTATCTTTAGAAACAACAAAGATATTTGAGGTGCTAACGTTTGGTGACTCACCCTGTATATAGATATGTATATATATATAAACATATATAAATATAAATATATAAAATAAATGTATAATAATATATGATATTATTATTATTATTGTTATATATAATAATATATAATATTATTATTATTATTATTGTTATATACAATAATATATAATCATATATAAATATATAATAAATATATATATATATATATATATATAATATATATATGTATATATAAAAATAAAAAAAAATTATAGAAATGAAACAAATATAGCAGAAGGGCATAAGCAAAACGCTAACTGTAACAAATGATAGCTATGAAACTATTTACTTGTCTAAATAATGTGTGTATAACGACGTGCTATAACGATGTGGACTAACGCTGTCAAAAGTCCTCAGTTCACAACACTCGATGACTCACAACACTAACGAAATCGCTCGAAAGTTAAATGAAACACGGCCTTGAACGGTTGTAGGGTATATGACGAGAGGTTCTTCCCCACTCTATGACCAGGTCCCTTAAGAACATGTGGTCCTTATTCTTTTAAGGGAGGCACAAGCTTAGTAGGTATAGGCCATAAAAAAGATACTTAACTTTCGATGCATGTGTGGACTATAATTGTGTATAATGTTGTCGGTATAATTTCGAGTCTATACAGGGTGAACCACGAATCGTGACAATAGAGATTATTCTGTTATTAGCAGTCCGATCGAAAAATTGTTGTCAGACATAACATGGTTTCATGAGAGCTTTCAAGTGATTACAGCAAATTTCAAGGTCATCTTCAATTTTTTATAAATACACCTATAATTTTTCTATACCTATCTGTTAGAGTGTTAGAGGATTTCAAGACAAATTCGATAAGTATTATAACATAACTTTTACTTTAATCTAAGCAATGTTCAAAATGGTGTCCGTTAGCTGCAATGTATTCGCGTAGACGACGAATAAAAGAGTGTTCAGGCATTTTCTATGACCTCTGCACTGATAGCTGAGCATGCCCCTACAATTCTCTGTTGCATATCTTCTGGTGTTGAAAGATCCTATCGTGTTTCACCCTGTAGCTGTCAGCATATTTTCAGCACAAATATAATTTATATATATATATATATGTATATATATATATATATATATATATATATATATATTGTCATACACTATATTGTCATAAATAAACAATTATCGGTTGTTATATATATATTATATATATATATATAAATTATATTTGTGCTGAAAATATGCTGACAGCTACAGGGTGAAACACGATAGGATCTTATATATATAATAATCCGAGTAGTTTCCAAGGTAATACCCTGTTTCCGGTGGATTCGAGTGATTTATGTACAATCTGACGTGTGAACTTTGAGGCTTGCGTAATTATAATGAATAATATTTTTATTATCTTGATCGCGATTAATACTGAAAACGTCTGATTATGTATCAATTTATTAATCCATTATCGTTGGAGTACCATAATGGCCGTTACATGTTTAATCAGGATCACGCCCCGAAGTTGGCCGTCGTAGATGTTCCACTATGGCGTGTCTTACCGAAAAATTGTCGAACCGAAAGATAAGTGGAACCGAAATCTCGAATTGTGACCGGTCTGCATACCAATAGTGTGAGCTGTTCGAGCTGCATTCTGTGAGAGTACGTAAAGTAGGAATCGGTGGGGCGTTGTCACGAAAAGGCCGTATCAGATACGATAAATGGTTTTAACATATTAACCGATAAGGTACTCCGCTTATAAAAGTCGGTGAGTGACCCCCAAATCGCACCAGTGAACATAATCGGCGTAACCGTGCAACGATTGCCGCAGCAACGGACCAAAACTTGTTCGCGTCAATGAGAGGTGAGACAAACTTTTAAGCTCCCACCGTCGTACGGCGGACCAGAAGAGCGTTCGCGTGGGTCGAATTCGCTCATTCGATTTCTTCCTCGACTTTCCAAGTTGTTGCCTACAAAATAGTTCAACAACGCCTGTGAAAACATTGAACAATTTTTCTCATGACTAGACCGCGGATATTTAAGCGAAATAAACATCGTCTGAATTAATCCCAATACACGGGGACTATATAGGGTGACCGGAAATTGTAGTACCACCAGGCAGAGGGTGGTTCTGAATTTGAAAAAATATGGAAAAATTTTATACACATTTTTGTCCGAAGATACGTTTTCGAGAAAATCGATCAACCAATTCGACTTTCTGCATATACCGAAACACGCGAATCCCACGAATTTTTAAACTCGATTTTCTCGTAAAAATCATATTCCTTTTTTTAGATTTTATTTTTACACGTAGAATCATCCCATTTCCGCCCCACCCTGTATAGACATTCACTTATTTTTTTAAGCATTTTAATGGGTTGGAATCAATGCGACAGTATCTTCAATCTCTTTAAATATATTCACCGTTCTCTATTTCATCTATCCATTTTTATCAGAAATCAGATTTCCCTTTGCAACGACCGCCCTTAAACTAGATGTACGATTTTTCTTGGTCGATTTATAACCTAAGATGTACCCTCGACTTTACAATAATGTACACTGTCGAACGCATTACACGACCGAGCTTGTTCCTCAAATTTGTTCCATAAAACGGTTAGAAAAGAAATCGTAGATCAAGTTTTAGGGGGTCTTTCGAAGCTCAAATCTTCAAGTTAATGGAGAATTCAGTCGTGAAAAAACGGGGAACGGACGTGTCTTCGGCAAGAATATCTTAGAGAAAAATGAATGATAGAGGCCTCGACCTTTGAAATGAGCTCAATTGTGAAGTACTCGAGTGATCTACAGTATTTACTTACTGGTGAACCTGCAGAACAGCTACCTACCTTCGAGCAACTCTTCCCTTCGTATGCTAGTGGTCTCGCTTAGTTTCCGAGGTATTCGCGAAGGGCGGGTAGCTGTTCGTCAGGTGCACCCTTGGGAGTCCTTGAGTTGGCCCAAATAGAGCTCGCGATCGATTAGTCGTTCCAGCATGGGTTAGCGTTGCACGAACATTCCAAACAAGCTGGGCAGAATCGAGAATAAGACGGTTCGAAGTTGCACGAGAAATAAGGGCATCGAGCCTCGTTGCTCGAGGCTCCGGCCATTATTTCGAGTAGACGGGCTGCCATTTTGTACGCAGGTTCACCGCACCCGACAATCGGGGAGCTACCATATCGTTCTGATTTTGCAGAGTTCGTGTACCTGGCCGCGGTCGCGGCGATGGCCGCGGTTGTTAGCGGCGATGTCCCGCAAGTGTGTCCCGACGACGGGCTGTGGTACCTGCCGAATCAGTTTGACTGCACGAAATACTACAGGTGTTACATGGGCAAGCCGTTCGAGTTCCCTTGCCTTGAGGACACGACTGGCAAGCAACTTTGTTTCGTCGATGGCCACACATATTGCGGTAGGTGGGACAACTGCACTTGCATACGCGACCGGGCATGCAAATCACCCGAGGACGATCATAAGTGGATGAACCCTGCGGACGGCCACGGGTACTATCAATGTCAAAACGGGACGGTAGTGTGGGTGTCTTGCAAGGATAACGAGGAGCTTGATCAGCCGACCCTGACGTGTCGCCCCAAACCAGATCAGAATCAGTGCCCTCCTTCGGGGTCCGGCGAGGTGGTGCGCTATCCGCACCACTGTCTTTGCCAGTACTACTACGAATGCAAAGACGGTAAGTTGACGCAGCAGGAGTGTCCAGGCGGCCAGTTGTTCGACGCGGACCTGCTGACTTGCAGGTCCGCGGAGGATACAAGGTGTAATGGGAAGCCAACACTCTGTCCCAAGGACGGTACGTTTCCCTCCGATGATACCTGCTACGAGTACTATACATGCGAGAACGGCGTGAAGACGACCCGCAAATGTCCGGCGCGTTTGATTTTCGACAATGTGAAGCTGCTCTGCGTGCCCTGGGACCAGGGTAACTGCAGCAGCGGCGATGTCACCCCGCCGCCGGTAACCTGTGAAGACTGGGAAAGTTCGAGGAAGCCGAATTGGAAGGATTGCAACCGGTACGTTATTTATTTATTTGTGACTGCACCTCCTTCCCTCTTACCCACTTGCTACCAGAGAGCAACTATCCGATTCGTCACAGATCCCTGTACGTGCTGTTGTAAAAATGTTGTGCTTCCTCGAACGGGGTGATTCCTCAGGTAATTGTGAGTAACTTTTTCCTTTGCGAAAATGTTCTCCTCGGATCTGTTAAGGAGTTATTAACGAAAAACACGAACCAATCGGAACGCAAGTACAGCGGACGAAGCCCGGCTAGGCCAATCCCAACGCCACGCTCAGCGTGAGCTGTCGCCAAGCCGGAATACGTTCACTGTAGCCGTGCTCCGATTGGTCCGTGTTTTTTTTTTTTTTTTTTTGTTAATAACTCGGAAACAAAGCAGTGGAGAACATTTTCCTAAAGGAAGAAGTTACTTGAAATGTTCTGAGGAATTAGCCCGTTCAAGGATGTTCAGACAGCTTGACTTTGTCGCAAACGACTGGACAAACTGTCGCTTTTCCACCGCTGACGCGAGGGTGATCAATAGACTGCGGATCTTTATGGAAAATAAAAATTGTCTGCATTAGTTTATTGCGAGAAACGGGAGCCACTTCGAATTGATTTTCTGTCGTGAATAATTTGAGTAGTTCGAAAGTAAAATATTGTATATTGATACTCTTCAATTTATTTACTCTTTCTGCTGTTTCAAGTTACAATTCCCCATGTTTGCCATACACGCATAAAATCGAGATATACATGCCGATAAGAAATTGTCGAAGATCGAGATAAGAGATAAGAAGGTCGATCAGACATACCAAGTTCCTCATGATCAGTGTAATTCCTGCTTGCATGTTATCTACCCTCCCTAACAGCGTCAAAGGTCATTGGTCCAAGGAAGAGTGAGCATCATTCGAATAGGAATTTATCGAAAACAGTTATTTGAATCAATTTTTTTCGGTCGAATATTTTATTCGTAGAATAATTACTTATTTAACATTTATTCGAATGTTTGATTCGAATATCGATTGCAAAATTATTCGGATGACAATACGAGTAATTGTTTATTAATGTCGAATCTACTTAAATTTCCTAAGCGTCTTTATGCGGATACATTCAGCCAGGTATGCTCACAATAAGTCCCATTCTTACTAGGTATTATGATGGCGACGTTTTGTTTATGACTAGTTGACTTTGCCCTTATGTATGACAACATAACCAACACGGACGTGTATGTACAACATAAATGTACATTCAGTCGATTCACGTCATAATACAATACCACATAAATACAGCAGCGATATAGTAAGTGTACGAATTACTCATCAGTTAGTAACAGCCTCTATACGTAACAAGAGGATAAAAATTGAATATCATGGATTAATTGAATATACATACAAAATGAATAAATTTTTATCCGAATATCTTCTTATTAAAATGAATTCTTCTTCGATCGAATGCTCATTCGATGGCTCCGAATAAAATTTGATTTGTTACCCTTATTCGTGTTATCCGAATCAAATTTTGGCTACCACTAGTCGAAGGAATCAATTTCTGATCAGTCCATGAAACATTTCTAACAGGTATTACGAGTGTATCAACGGCAACGTGGAGAATCGCAAGTGCCTTGAGAACCACTACTACAACGAGAAGACACTGTTGTGCGACCGGAAGGAGAACGTTCAATGCAAAGATGGCAAAAGCAATAACGAAGATTGTCCACCCATCGACTGTGGCACAGTGCGCTTCCCGCATCAGAACTGCGAATGGTACGTTAGCGACAATTTATTCTTCAGGAAAGTCGAAGGTATACAGCCCAGTGATTTCGCAAAAATTCCCTCCAAGACAATGAATGACGTCACGTTCCGAGAACTGTCCCATAAATGTACTAGTAGAGGGGGTAACCAGTGGCGACACGGTCGGTGCCGTACAGAGTCGCCAGATTAAAATCTATTCCTCCACGCTTTCGCCACGGTCCGATCACATGAGAGAGAGAGAGAGAGAGTGAGAGAGAGTGAGAGAGAGAGAGAGAGAGAGAGAGAGAGAGAGAGAAACCTTTGCCCCTGATCCGGCGACTCTGATACTGTAGAATCCTGATAGGATCCCCACCCTTAGCACAAGTCGCGACGGTCGCGATTTCGATCAAACTACACTATACCATCGTGACGTCACTCGGGTTCTGACTATAGCATCTCCCCACTATTTCCACTCCAATCTCCTCGATCTGGTCACGCTACATACAGCCGAATGCCTGTTCTACGTGTTGAAAGGGTGAGAACAGTAATTCTTAGGTCACAATCTTGTAATTTACTTATAGATAGTCAAATGAATTTTATACAATTTGCTATTTAACACGTTCGGCGCCGCGTCACCCATATTTGGGTGACGGAATTATTTGTGCAGGTTTTAAAATGATTTTTTACGTTGATATATTCATTGTACTAAACTTGATTAGGATCTGTAACACGCAAGAAAGTTGGAGGATTACTCGGTATCATACATTTAATTTTTTGCAATTTTTATTTCATTAAATAACTTACTTTGATTTCATGGAATTTTTGGGGTTTCTAGTTGGGCGTTCAAAGTGTTAAAGTCGTAGAACACGGTATAATATTTAGAGTTACCTACCTTAGTAAAATTTATACCTTAAAAACAAAGATAGGTAGCGAAAGAAGTGTCGAGGTCGTTGACGTTTCCCAACTTTAAGAGTTGTTTTCACCCTTTCAACATGAAAAAAAGAATACGCAAATTTCGTTCTTCGAGAACTTTTACCTGTCCTCCCACGTGGGACAGAGTGTAGCCCGCGTTGACTCGCATCGGTTTGCATTACAAGCGACGAACAAATTTCTGACAGGTACTACGAGTGCCAGAACGGCAGGAAGGTGTCGATCAAATGTGCAACAGGCCTCGGCTACAACAAGGACACCGATATGTGCGACCTGGCGTCAAATGTCAAGTGTGAAATACCCGGGTGCCCATTTGGCAAGGTGGTCCCTCACGAGTGCCAATGCAACATGTATTACATCTGCAACAATAAAGGGGAAAAAGAAGTCGGAACCTGTCCCCCCGGGAAGAACTTCGACGAGGTGACGCTGAATTGCACCCTACCTGAATATGCCAAGTGCCACAAAGAACACGCTCAGAAGACCGCGTCCTTCAGCCAGACCCTGTCGTACTGGCTCCACTAACCTCCTTGCATCGACACCGAGACTTCTCGGGCGGAGGCACTGCTACGTAGAACTAGGCTGCTGCAGTCAGGGGCACGATTAAGTGAACATCCTGGACAAACTGATAACTTCTTCTCAAATTTTACCGAACCACTTGAGTCTTTTTTTTTTTTAAAAGGTTTACCGGGTAATGTGTAAAGAAAATTTCTTTGAAATTGTTAACGCTCGGTATTTCGAAGAGAAACATGAAGGTCACGATTTTTAACTTTTTAAGATATGCCTTTTATAGATCTAAGTGAGTTGTACACACGCGCAAGGATTACAAGAAAACTATAGGCATCGAAAGATGCGAGAATCTTTGAATTCTTGCCATTTTTGATGATTCATACTTTGTGCGTATGTACAACTTAAATCCACGAAAGACGTGTTTGACATTTTCATTTTAGGCACAGATAAAAAAGTTAGAAATCGGGATCTTTACTTTTTTCTTCAGAATGTCAACCGATGGTAAGTTTTCATTTTTTTTTTAAGTTTCTAAATGGGAGTTCACTGAATTTTACCTCCGACTTCAGGTCTACCTTTAGGGAGGACGATCTACTAGATTATTGATAACAATTAGACTACGAATCTTTATGCGAAATAAACAGTGTTTCTGTCAATGACAAGACATAAGAGCCAAATAAAAATTTTCTGTTTGTAAGAGTTTTTATTAAAATCCGAGTGTCTTGTACAATTACCGCTTTATCATTCCACACCCAAAACGATGGATTGTCGACTCGTTCTATCCTCAGTTATTCCCCAATACGCTATAAATCTCCTATTGCCAATATACACGTTATACTAATCATTCATCACCAATACTATACTGCGGCCAATTTTGATATTAATATCACCTCGAAAATATAAATACAGCAGATATGACAACAACTATACAATAGGTACGACAACTTACATGAAATAGAAATACACTACAAAAAAAAATCGAAATAAACTTTATTATGAAGTAATAGAACAACTTCTTCTTTTTCAACCATCAACATTTTCAAAAATCCAATTAAAATAAAAAAATACATTAAAAATAATGAATACGCACAGCACATTCAGAAGATACTCATTCAAACTAGTAATTACTTCTTTACTAGAAGCTGTCTTAACAGCATATAATTTGCTTATAATTAGCATTTAATATATGTTTTAATTTGCAACGTTGATCAATAGGACCACGGTGATGCAAACTTGCAAATGGAACATTGCCTTTACTCTTCGAGGAACCTTCAGCTTTACTCATAATTAAGATGTAATTGTGTCAATTGAAAAATAAAATTCATTTTTTAGAAACCAATAGTTAACTTTTCAGAGACACGTTGTTTTATCAATTCCTATATGACCCATGGTACTAATAAATAATAATAATACTCCTTAGAACATACTATAGTAAATTCTAATAATTTTGAAAAGTGGAAAATAGTATATCCCCTAATTTTTTCAGACTTTCTACCGTTTCATAATGCATAACATCCGCAATCGAACAATAATACAGCTTACATCATCCTCTACTAGATTGTTTACAATAATATATTATTAAAGTCTGTGCGTGCTCGACAATTTACTATCTCCACACTATCACCGGTATCTGAGTATCGGTATTGGCGATAAGCATTCTTGTCTAGTGAGAGTCTCTGTCTTCTTTCTTTTTTCTGGCCGATCAAAGTAACCGCAGCACGCGAACATTTAGTTTTTTTCCTCCAATTAATTCACTGTACTTTGGACGATGCTTGTGCATTTTTCTTATCGCGAAAAAGTAGGCGTAACGCGTCTGTACAACGGTGAAGATCGAATCTTCTCTCAATTAAGATCGAGCGCTCTTGTAAATGGCGTGATGGCGACGTTTGTAATTCTTGTTTCGATACCTGCGGTTAGAGAGAAATATTGTTCGGTAAGGATGTGGCCGTACAAAGATATTTTGATAAAATTCGACAAAATTTTTTCGAGGCCATCGAGTAACGCATCGAACAGCAAGATCGATTTTTTATATTTCTATGTAAATATTATTTGCAGCGTGCACTGTATAGGATTTTTTATTTTTTTTTTTTAATAAAATGAACGAATAAAGATGTTGAGCGTGGTTGTAGGTTGTATTTCATCCGAAAAATAATCTAATTCCAATTTTTTTTTTCTCCGATGGTTTAACCAGACACGTTAATTATGACGCAATCGGAAACGAATTTTCACCTCGTGCAAAATCGTATGCTTCGTTTCCGCGATAATGACACTCGAGAATTTATCGCACTATAATCTCGAACAGGTGCTTATCGGAGTGATGGCCGATATTGATATTCCTCGAAAACGAATACACGCTCTTTGACTACTTTTTCGGGCACGCTTTGCCGTGAATTCGTCGTCAATAATATGATATATATATTATTATATATATACAGTTGAACGTGTTTTAATTACTCCGTTTTAATTACTCCGTTTTAATTACATGTTCCGATGTTGCAAACTGCCACGTCTTAATTATACAGGCGATTATTGCACACGTGACAATGAAACTGGGAGCCACTTCAAAAGTCGTCGGTGTAACTAGATTTTCAACGAGACCAACCAAATTTTCTAATCGAAATGGAACTACGAAATTATCAATTTCCTTCATGTATAATTTCTGCTGTCGAACTAGAGCGGACTGTGGATTTAGCTAAACTATAATAGCTAAACAATTCGAGGAACGTAGAGACACGTTAGTTTTAATTTACTAAAATTATAAAGAGAAGACACGCATTTCTGTTTTATTTTGTATGAAAGTCTACGGACCTGTAATTTACGTGATAAATAGCAGCGACTTAAGATGTAATTTCTGCGCGAATAATTGTCCTAAACAATCATATGGAACAATAATATCGCTGATAGACTTTGATGGCTTTTCGTTGTTATCAGCATTGCGTCAAATGCCGGTCTGTACAAGAGGACCTGCTAGCCTAACAGATCGTACGACGAAAACTATATCGGAAACACCCCCAGGCGAGCTATAACAATAAGAAGAATATTCCGAAATACCTAAGTGCCGCCCTCTTGCAGACTTTATACTCTTCGAGCAGGTATGCGGAAACCTTTCAACAATGCGTTTTTACCTGGGTCCTTACCTCTTCCGCTGACGCAAGGAATCGAAACAACATGACGCAGAAATCGAAAATGATCTCGCAGAACATTTGTACATCGTGGTGACTATTATCGCGAAGCTAATGGTGGTAGTTTATCCGATAAAAGTTGCTTCATAATCGGTAACAGTTGATAGTCGAAAATGATACCGATCAACTTCGTACGACGCTCACCGGACACGTATTGCTCGTAGGAAAATTACAACGTGTTTCGATAAAAATTCTCAAACCAATGTTTGCAATGTTCCAGTGCTCGATATACTTATGCAACACATGGGATAATTAATCGATGAGATCCAGCGAATCGAATTCGTAATCTCTTCCGAGTTACTGCCCCGTTCCCGTAGGCTTTCGCTAACTGTGATTCAAAATTCCGCAAGTGTCTCTATAATTTAAATGGAGCAACCGGAAAACAAGCTATCAATGTTTCTCTCGGCGAAATCTTTGTCTTGAATCGTTCCGTTACGGGCGACAGAACTGTAACAAAGCTGATTGTGGATTATGCAATTAATATACAGTTTTTATCAGGACAGAGTATAGTGCTAGACAACAAGATCTTCACGGATAATCGCCGATTGATGAGACGCCGTTAAGTACCGCACTATGATCGATAAGATTTCTGGAGGCTTATAAAAGTGGATGCGAAGGCGAAAACTATACAGTAGTTGGCGATCGAAACTACAACAATTTGCGCTGCGTTCGGAGATTTTAAAAGTGACAAACTATGAGAGGTGAGTACACGAGGTTCATTGCTCGATATTGCGAAAATAGGGAATAACTTCCACACGGCAAACTTTTTCTCCGATCTCTGTAACCGTCCGACAGCGGTGCCCGGGTCTATTTTGATCCGTGGTATCAATATTGTCGTACAGTTACTCAGATTCTAACGATTAAATAAAGCGAATGAATAAAGTGAATAAAGTGAATTGCTAAATAAACCCATAAGTCAAATTTAAACATCATCAATTGAACAATTAGATAACTGGCCTGTCGTTCAGGGCTTAACAGTAATGAAATTGATCGTTTTCCGAATGCTGATAGCGCCGAGTCGATAAAACGAAATATAAAATTCGGTGAAATAGTATTTGCATTCTCTTTAACGCTTGTAAATAATTTCGTCGATGCTATGCCTACTTGTTTATTCCATGGAGAACATACCAGCCGAACATTTATGACATACAATCATGTTAAATGTAAAAAGTAGTGATGTAACAGTAAAGAAGAAGCGATAAAGAGACAGGAAATTAGTAAATAATGGTACTGTCGAATGCAACTGATTAAATTTATCGTACACGTTTCAGGATTGTACTTATTGGCACTCTGTGCCACATTGGTACTCCTGTCCGAAGGAAGATCCATTTATTCGGAATGCAGACATAAGTCGGATGGTGCACTCGTCCCACACGAGTCAGACAACCACAAGTATTACATATGCAGATATGGACACAAAAAAGAAATGAGTTGCCCATGGTTTGCAGATCGCGAACAACTTTGTTATAACACCGAATTACACAAGTGCGACTTACCGATGTATGTCCCTAATTGCCATGCATCAATTGATCCATCGTCGTCTGAAGCCACACCAGAGGAACCAGCATCATCTGAAGCTACCCCGGAGGAATCAACACCATCTGAGACAACTTCAGAGGAACCAGCATCGTCTGAAGCTACCACCGAGGAACCAGCATCGACTGAAACTACCCCGGAGGAACCATCACCGTCTGAGGCAACGCCAGAGGAACCAGCATCATCTGAAGCTACCACCGAGGAACCCGCATCATCTGAAGCTACCACCGAGGAACCAGCATCGACTGAAACTACCCCGGAGGAACCATCACCGTCTGAGGCAACGCCAGAGGAACCAGCATCATCTGAAGCTACCACCGAGGAACCAGCATCGACTGAAACTACCCCGGAGGAACCATCACCGTCTGAGGCAACGCCAGAGGAACCAGCATCATCTGAAGCTACCACCGAGGAACCCGCATCATCTGAAGCTACCACCGAGGAACCAGCATCGACTGAAACTACCCCGGAGGAACCATCACCGTCTGAGGCAACGCCAGAGGAACCAGCATCATCTGAAGCTACCACCGAGGAACCAGCATCGACTGAAACTACCCCGGAGGAACCATCACCGTCTGAGGCAACTCCAGAGGAACCAGCATCATCTGAAGCTACCACCGAGGAACCCGCATCATCTGAAGCTACCACCGAGGAACCAGCATCGACTGAAACTACCCCGGAGGAACCATCACCATCTGAGGCAACGCCAGAGGAACCAGCATCATCTGAAGCTACCACCGAGGAACCAGCATCGACTGAAACTACCCCGGAGGAACCATCACCGTCTGAGGCAACTCCAGAGGAACCAGCATCATCTGAAGCTACCACCGAGGAACCCGCATCATCTGAAGCTACCACCGAGGAACCAGCATCGACTGAAACTACCCCGGAGGAACCATCACCGTCTGAGGCAACGCCAGAGGAACCAGCATCATCTGAAGCTACCACCGAGGAACCAGCATCGACTGAAACTACCCCGGAGGAACCATCACCGTCTGAGGCAACTCCAGAGGAACCAGCATCATCTGAAGCTACCACCGAGGAACCCGCATCATCTGAAGCTACCACCGAGGAACCAGCATCGACTGAAACTACCCCGGAGGAACCATCACCATCTGAGGCAACGCCAGAGGAACCAGCATCATCTGAAGCTACCACCGAGGAACCCGCATCGACTGAAACTACCCCGGAGGAACCATCACCGTCTGAGGCAACTCCAGAGGAACCAGCATCATCTGAAGCTACCACCGAGGAACCCGCATCATCTGAAGCTACCACCGAGGAACCAGCATCGACTGAAACTACCACCGAGGAACCAGCATCGACTGAAACTACCCCAGAAGAACCATCACCGTCTGAAGCTACCACCGAGGAACCAGCATCGACTGAAACTACCCCGGAGGAACCATCACCGTCTGAGGCAACTCCAGAGGAACCAGCATCATCTGAAGCTACCACCGAGGAACCCGCATCATCTGAAGCTACCACCGAGGAACCAGCATCGACTGAAACTACCACCGAGGAACCAGCATCGACTGAAACTACCCCAGAAGAACCATCACCGTCTGAAGCTACCACTGAGGAACCAGCATCGACTGCAACTACCCCGGAGGAATCAACACCATCTGAGGCCACTTCAGAGGAACCATCACCGTCTGAGGCAACTCCAGAGGAACCAGCATCATCTGAAGCTACCACCGAGGAACCATCATCATCTGAAGCTAGCACCGAACCATCATCATCTGAGGCAACCCCAGAGGTACCAGCATCGTCTGAAGCGTCCACAGAAGGACCATCCTCAAGTGCACCAACCACGGTAGAGCCAACATCTTCTTCTGCACCAACCACGGTAGAGCCATCGTCGTCTTCTGCACCAACTACGGTTGAACCGTCATCGTCTTCTGCTCCAACCAGTGTGGAACCATCGTCCTCTGCATCAACTACAGACGAACCATCGTCTCCTGCACCAACAGCAGCCGTTCCAGTTTCCAGCACTGTACCACCAACCGAATCTACGGTTAGGAACGTATGTCCAAGTACTGGCACCGTGAAATTGCCACACAAGACTGATTGTAGATTGTACTACGAATGCGTCGACGGCGAGGAGGCCATTGTGGCTTGCCTACAAGGTTTCGTCTATAATCCGATAGTAGGAGCTTGTGATTATCTAAATAATGTACCCTCTTGCAAAAAGGTACATTTCGTTACATAAATTTCGAACGGAGTGTAAGGGAGATGACTTTGCGGACACTTAATGTTTGATGAAAGTATTTGTGTGTATTTAAAATTGTAATTATCTGTGTATATGTATGTTTGATTTGAATGGCTACAGTCTCTAGATGTAAGTAGCGAGTGTATACGTTTCGTTCGATGTTGTCAATGGTAATGTAGCGAACGAACTCTAAAATAATAAAACAGCGTTTAATCGTACTCGAACGGTGTTGATTAGATATTCCCATTTGTATTTCTCGGTTTAATCGAATCGGTGCCATCATTGAAGACCCTCGGCATTTCCATGATAACAATCATTATCAGCAAACAAGTTTCTTTTAATGTTGGCAGCAGGTACTTCAAGAACAGTTCAGAATAATATGTCGAATGAATTTATTGTGTTTAAATCATGGATGATTCGTTTCATAGGAATTGATGATTATCCGTTATGATATCCACGTCGCAATTTTTGATAAGCTGATGTGCTTATAAAAGCCGCGAAATATATATGATTTTGCGATTCTTGTCAATTAATCTGAATCGGCGTGTTGCTGCTTGACTTAGGCTCGTTACTCTCTGAACATGACTGGTGAGTACGACTTGTTAACATTGCAACGTTGCATCATTGCATTACATCATCAAATTGCAAATGATTTAGAATGCGAAATTTCATCCTACACGATCTGTTAGGTGCAACGAGGGCGTGAAGTTATCTCAAGCCCTTTTTCATTTCTTATCACTAGACTGCTGATCTTTATACAAAGCAAACATTTTCTGTAATAATTGCAAGAAATGAGAGCCAAACAGGAGTTTCTTTTTCTTTTTAATAATTCAAATTAACTCAAAATAATATATGGATATTCTAAAATATAATATTTACACTATTATAATATTTTATTGTAATATTTATACTATTTTAAGTTTAATATACACATTTTTGTCATAAAAGCGTAAAATTAGCGTCTGTCATTTAAAATAATAGAAAGATTAAAAGAATCGAAGAGTATCGATACGTTACTTTGGATCCACTAAGAAGTTGTCAAGTGGCTTTCGTGTCTTCCATCAGATACAATTTTTATTTTGCACTGTCCGCAGTCTACTTATCACCGTTGCTAAAAATTAGAACGCCTTATTAACGTTGTATTAACAACGAGTTTAGGCAAAATTATTCACTAACATTTACGCAATACTATCCCTAATTCTTTGAATATTATTTTATCCTAACTGTGATCATTGCTTTCACGCGTTTACAGGGAACGCATCAACGTTCTGTCAACGTGTCTGATCATTACTTGCCAATTCCACTTACTGCTCTCGCGCGTATACGTCGGAACTGCGGAGGCATAAAAATATTCTTTTTCAGTGCATTGTTAGTGAAGTAGTACAGGTCCATTCGCTTTTACATTTCGCAAACCTATTAATATGATTCTCAATGAGTGCTCTCTGTCAAAAAGGTGTTTAAAATTCTTGAGTTGTAGAATAATTCCGAAACAAATGATCGGGTTGCGATCCCGATAGTCTATTGTTAGTTCATGTCTAAAACTGCCGTTGCTATTGAATAATTCTTTATGTCATGTTCATAAACGTTTGACACTTTGAATGCTAACCTAGCAGCCTTAAAAATTCCATAAAATCAAAGAAACATATTGGATGAAATAAAAATTGAAATCAAAATAAATAAAAATCCTAACCAAATTTTCTACTCTCGACACAGCAAAAATTCATTTATAAATCTAGACAAATAATTCCGTCTCCCATTTCTGGAAGACGTGGTATAAAAATACAAAGTGTTAACATATATCTAGTAAGCGTTTCTCTGCTCGGTTCAATGTAAATAGTTTCATTACAAAACAATATAATACACTTCTACTCTTCTCACTGATCATCTATCACAGCACCAATATGAACGCACTCTCGGAGAGGTTTTCAAAGCTGATTTCCCTGAAACCATACGGCCTGCAAAACGACCGGTTGCGGCGGTAACAAATGTTAGTGTGCAGAACGTGACGGTGACGTATAATTTCAGCAGCGTTCGTGGCCGCAGCCGTGATCGCGATGGCGACCGGCGCGTTCTCCGACGCGATCCCAAACGTGTGCCTGCCGGATGGATCCTCGACGATTGCCACACGTTTCCCGCATGAGTGCATCTGCAGCGAGTATTATGAATGCTCGCGCGGAGAGAGGGTACGAAGAGAATGTCCCGTGGGGGAGTTGTTCCATCAGGATTCCGGTAGCTGTGTCTCATCGGACGCAGCTGATTTCAGTCGTTGCGAGGGCTGGGAGCCGCCCGCGAGGAATTGCCCAGCGCAAGGTGAGACCACGTTGCCCCACGAGACAGACTGCAGCTCTTACTACAGTTGCAAGGACGGCCAGAAGACCCTAAGCCACTGTAGAGGAGGACTGTACTTCGACGAGGTCAAAGGCCTCTGCACTTGGCAGTACACGCCGCGATGCGCCCGCAAAATTGGACACAAGCCCCAAATCTCTGGAGGATCACTTTGGATCCCTAAAGTCAATGTTATCCAGTGCCCACCTGCGCAACCGAACGTGACTGTTAGGCTACCGCACCCGTGCCGCTGCGATTTGTATTACGAATGCATCGACGGTAAAGCTATTTACAAGGAGTGCAAGAAGGGACTCGAATTTGATTATGTCAAGCAGATCTGCGACGATCCCAGGAACTTCGATTGCGTCAGACCGATACCGCCCCCCGCCACGACTACTTCAACTACTCAAGCCCCCACGACTACTTCCACTACTCAAGCTCCCACGACCACTTCAACTACTCAAGCCCCCACGACTACTTCCACTACTCAAGCTCCCACGACCACTTCAACTACTCAAGCCCCCACGACTACTTCCACTACTCAAGCTCCCACGACCACTTCAACTACTCAAGCCCCCACGACTACTTCCACTACTCAAGCTCCCACGACCACTTCAACTACTCAAGCCCCCACGACTACTTCCACTACTCAAGCTCCCACGACCACTTCAACTACTCAAACCCCCACGACTACTTCCACTACTCAAGCTCCCACGACCACTTCCACTACTCAAGCTCCCACGACCACTTCAACTACTCAAACCCCCACGACTACTTCCACTACTCAAGCTCCCACGACCACTTCAACTACTCAAGCCCCCACGACTACTTCCACTACTCAAGCTCCCACGAGCACTTCAACTACTCAAGCCCCCACGACCACTTCAACTACTCAAGCCCCCACGACTACTTCCACTACTCAAGCTCCCACAATTCCAGATTGTCCTCTCGATTGTCCAGGAATAGTACGTCTGCCGAATCCAGCGGACTGTTCTAGCTATTACGAATGCCGTCGCGGCAAGAGAACGCTGTTATGGTGTGCGACTGGGCTCAGGTTTAACAGAATAACGCAAACGTGCGATTGGCCGTGGGCTGTCAAGTGTTAATAGTTTAGTAGAGCAAAATAAAAAAATATTCTAGGTGAATGTTGAGAGATTGAATAAAAATGTACTTTTTCGCTTAACGCTAGAACTACCGAACCCTAAACGCGACTGATGTACATATATTCGTTTATAATAATAACAGGATTGAATTTATTCCGATTTCATGGGATTTTTATGGTAACGTGTACTTGAATGAAGAAGTATACTAAAGAATTTATTTCTATGACTTCGCGAATTGTAAAAAAAATGTCTGAAATCCATCATTTTGATGGGTTCGACAGTTCTAGTGTTAATAATACTAGTACGAACAATACATTAATATTCATATTTTGGACTGTCGGCCAATAAAAATGAAAACTTGTTCGACGCTGCCATACGCTCGAATCCTTTCTGAAGATTAGCAATTACCACGTGACGCGCGTTTTACCGAGATTACGGCGCGCAGCCGCCATCTTCGTGGCATCAACTTCCGAGATCGTCTTACTTAAAGATGTTCGTGTCAATCGCCTGATAACGGCTTTTGTGATTACTTAATCGAAATACCACGAATGTACTTATCCACGTGATCGTATCTATCAACGTAACATTAAAAGAAATCGGTAGAGGATAACTAATGTACTGTTCGGGTATTCGGTATGTATATTGTTTTCGTGGTTGCGGCATCAACGATGCTTTCGACAATAAATTTAGTACGGCGAATCGAAGCGAATGTATATCTCATTTAAATGTAACATTTCAAAAAGTTTCATAATATTTATCGGTACGATAATGTTTAGGCTGAAATACATTAAATCTGATTCACCAACCATATCTTTAAGTCGAGATTTAAATTTACAGAGAACGTTTCAAAACTCCCTGAGATTTCAATTGTTCCTAACCGAGAAGACCATAAACTTATTCTTACATTTTTATAGCATTCCTTACGCATTTGTGATTTTAACTTGCATTTTTATACTTGCAAACAACTAACGGCCGCAGCAGTTCAATATTGTTAAGGATCGTAGTCTATTTTAAGGTACATGAAGATTCCGTTGTACCATGAACAAAAGTACCTGAAGTCGCCATTTTGAACACCTGCGTTGACAGTCTCTACGCAAATATAAGTTTCAAAAATTTCCACGAGTTATTTTTAATCGCCGGTTAATTAACACTCTATTAAAAGATAAGCAGAGGATGCTGGAATCGTAGCAGCTTATTCAAAGATAAACAAACGAAGTTGGTGTCTTCCGCCTACCACCTGCGCCGTTGACTATTAAGAAGAACGACTGCCATCGAATTATACCTGTCGGTTCCCAAAATTAATGTAATTCCGATTCCTTGACGAACAGAAATCGACGGAATCGGTAGAAACGCAGAATGAGGACACTGCGCTGTGAGGAATGTTCAAATACAACACGGTTTCGTTTATTTCGAGATCGACCAATTCACAACGATAGATCCACTATAGTGGGACCACGCGTGTATGCAAATTGTTCTTGGTTATCGTGCCGAGATCCGAGCATCTATTAAGTATCTGGAAGACAATGGAAAGACAAACAACATGTCCAAATAGCGTTTCCGGCATATGGATTTTCGCTCGATTAATGAATAGAAACCACACGTGTTCGGATGGTTTGTGTGAACATCTATCCAAACTGCGTATATGTCACTCCCATCTGACAAATCCCCATAACCGGTCGCCGATAAGACTGTCTCACAGTGTATAAAAATGATTACTTTTGCATATGGATCTACAGTTGTTCGTCGAGTCAGCAACACTGACGCGTACCTTGTACCAAAATCACGGAAACAGATCGTCATTCGTCATGAAACGTAAGTACTCGCACTGTTAGACAATTATTCAAGACGGTCCAACGAAATCAATAATCAGATCGCGCAGAGCTCTTCACGTTCCACTGGAAAGCGAATGTATTTCATCAGATATTTTGCTTAACGTAGCAAAACTCTTTTGTTTCTAGTGGGTACATTTTTTTTAATGGAGGTTTTACCAGCACGTTCGCGACATTTTTCTGATTAAAACGATACCAAACACGGCACAATTTGGAGTACGTTCACCTGTTTAATTCGCGATACAGTAGAACCTCCATTATCCGTACTAGTTAGAGGAATATATGTCGTCGGATAATAGAACAGTCAACTCGATAGGTCGAGTCTATGTTGATTTGTACAAATGAATGTTGTATTCGTATAACGGAGAATTGAGGTGCCATCGGTTCGGATAATCGAGATTCTACTAAATCGTCCATTGAACAAGCCAATACGATTCAAATTGTGCCGTGTTTGGGCTCATTTTAATCAGGAAGAGGTCAGGGGAAGAGAGATTACAACGTGCAGTCATGATTAATAAGCGACTCGTAATACACGAAATACAATTTCGATGAAATTTTCAGCATGTATACAGGGTGTTCGGTAACTGGTGGTACAAACGAAAAAGGGGTGATTCTACATGAAAAAATAAGTCGAAAATATAAAACAATATTTTTTCATGCAAGGCTTTATTTTCGAGAAAATCGACTTTGAATTTTCGTCGGGTACGCGTGCACTTGATCATGCCTCGTTATAACGGATCTCACTGTAGATTATTGTCTCAATGGATCATTATCGCAGTTTAAGTTTGTTTTTATCGTACCGAAAAATTAAGTTTGGTATTACAGAAATTGGTGAAAATGTTGCCCATTCTGCCGAATACATCATTCTGCTCTTCTAATTAAATTTCTATGAACGCTTTCTAACGTATTCTGTTGCTTTAATGTATGAAAGGCAACAATAATCTTCTCTTTTAAATAGATAGGTAAAATAAACATTTCCGTGACACTGGAAGCGTTTATCAACATAAACTTCAATCGAGACAATGATCTACAGTAAGATCCGTTATAACGAGACATAATCAAGTGCACGCGTACCTGGCGAAAATTCAAAGTCGATTTTCTCGAAAACATGAAAAAATGAAAACACATGACAAAATTTTGTTCTATATTTTCGACTTATATTTCCATGTATAATAGAATCACCCCCTTTTCGCTTGTACCACCAGTTACCGATCACCCTGTATAACGGATGTGAATCAACGACACACGCGTTTTAACGTTTCGTTACGAGCCCAAATAAAAAAGTAGTGAAAAGCAACTTTTACTATTCTTTTCGTAATTCAGACTGAACACTTTTTCTGTCAATTTATAAAAAAAGTTCTTCTGCTTTAAAGTGTGTGCCATCAATTGTATGATTGACTGTATAGAAAATCTTGTGCTACTAATTCACTTGTAATGTCCTTTATCTGTTAAGTTTCAGGGTTATGCTTGTTGGCGGTTGTAGCCGCTGTGATAGCGCTCTCTGAGGCAGAAGAGTGTCCAGCAAATATAGGGGATGGCGAGGAAGTGTTAGTAGCCCACGAGAGTAACTGTCATATGTACTATAAGTGCACGAAAGGAGCGAAGAGTTTGATCAAGTGCCCGAGCATAAAGGATACGGAATTCTGTTTCGATAAAGTTAAAAAAGTGTGCGATGTTCCAAAGAATGTACCTTGCTGCAATGGATCAGGTGATGATGAGTGTCCCTGTTCCACCGCTGCCAAATGCAAGATGTATTTCAACGACGACACCGTCGAGGTCTGCGTGAAAAAGACCCCCAGCACCATACTGTTCAACTCCTCCTAATCTGCACAGCGAACGTGCTCGTAAGTCTGTAAAACATAGTCTTCGTCGGCGCTGTTCTTCCTCAATCATGACTGACTAACGCTAAATTTACGAAGCACAAAACATACAAACGTGAAACGCCTTATTAAATTTTTATTTTGAAATTCTTGCTCTAAATTTGCTCCAAGTGTTTAGAGTAATTCCGGGAGAGACGAACCATAGGGTGAGATGCACCAGTTTTTATTGTGGCAATACTGGACGATTCTCAACGGTTTTTCTGTTATCATTTATAACATTTTAACATTTGTAAATAATCTCAAAACGAAGAACACGTGTATTATAATGTTCACGTGTAACAAATTTCTGATGAAATATTTTTGTAAGTGTAAATGTTATTATCTTCTTATGGTATGGTTTAAACTATCAGTGTCGACTTAAATAGTGTCGACTTAAATCTTTTACGACTTTTCATCGTGTTTTGACCACATTTTTTGTACTAGTTCTTGTTCTTGTATAGGTGCGTTTCTTCCTCAATTTAGGGAGAGACGCACCATTCATGTATGTAAGTATGCTAAGCAATCGTTTTTATAAAAAATGAAGCATCCTTTTTTTTAAATTAATTAAAAAGCGACAATTTAAAGTGACACTTATTCTTTGCCACACTATTTGTTAACATCTTACACCTTAATTAATTTATATTTATTGATCTGTAATTAGGTAATTACGAAAACAAAATGTGGTGCATCTCTCCCGGAATTACCTTATACAGGGTCTCCCAAAGTTGTACTTCCTTGTAAGGGATGATTTCTGAGGTGATTTGAAGTAACTTTTTCCGTTACGAAAATCTTCTCCACAGATTCGTTAACGAATTATTAACGAAAAACACGGACCAATCAGAGCACCGAATACAGCGGACGGATTCCGGCTCGGCCAATTTCAACGCTACACTCATTTTTGTAAAGGAAAAAGTTACTTCGAATGACCTCAGGAATCAGCCCTTTCGAGGAAGCGCGTTTTTGGGACAGTGTTTAAGACGATTTATGTCAAAAGTTAAATGAAAATGTTGAACCTAATCACTAATTAACAACTTTTTAACAATTCAGAGTGTAGTCGTGACGTTCTCGAATGCAACGCCCAACGCACCGTTCAACGAACCAGAACCATACTACCGAATCATCTCACGATGCCAACTGTAAGATCCTCGTTGCTGGAAACTCAACAACCTAAAGGGGATCTCGACCCTCAGCGTCTCACTGATCCTCGACAACAGAAACTAGCAAATGTAGCCTGTACAATCTTCGGCGTTGCAATTGTTCTCTAATCCACCACACGAACGACGAATAAAATAAAACAATTTGTTCCAAAAATTGTCTACACTCCTTTCTGTGACTTCCTCGGGTTGCTTTTATGCGAGAGTTACGGTTCTATGCGTGCAGTTAGTTTCCTCATTCATTCCTCCTTTATAAGCGTCCAAAATGGTAATAGGTAGACGGCGGATTTTTATGCAAAATAAAAATGACCTGTGTCAATTGCAAGGTAAGCTAAGGGGAGTTATGTAGATATGTCGAAAAATCGATAAAAACTCTATAAACGAATAATAAGTAAAGTTCCCAAAAATCAAAAATTGTAACTTCTCCCCAAAATTCAGAAATGCAGAAGGGCAAATTCGGAATGGTTCTCAAGGAAGAAAATGGCGTGGTTAAGTGAGCGAAATAATGAAGAAGACTCAAAGGAAGAATTAAGAAGTTTAACACTAAACCCGGTTAAGAAGTTTAACACTAGTCCTGGATTTTTTACTTTAACCCTTAACGGTCCGACGTGTGATTGAGTTATTCTCATCATACTTCGACTTGCAAGTTTTTAAGTGTCAGATTTTTAATTCATTTTTCTTCTTGAAATAATTGAAAAATAGATGGGATTACAATAAAACAGGTTCAGATCTGACTGTTTTTTACCGATGCCGACCAATTACCGATAACGATCCAAAAATACGTTTGGAGTAGAGCGCCGCACAGTGGGCAATTTGGACAAAATCGGATTCAAAATCAAGGAACTTTCGATAGGAATGAGGTAGAGCGATGAAATTTTTTTTAAATGAAAGCTGACACTTTGTAGAATATGGGAAAAATAGGGAGATTATTCCCATCCAATCATATCAACGAAAAAATGACTTCATTAGTTTTTGTCACAAAAATCTATTTTTTGCAAAATCCTGAGGTCGTAGACAAATTTTGAGACCAGGTTTGAAATCAGCGTGAACAAATCTATGGGAAATGATGTATAGCATGTTATAAAAAAATTTTTTCCGCGCGTGGTCATGGAAAAACTAAAATTTTCTTGAATTTGTGCGCGTTTAACGAATTTTCTCGAGGTTAAAAAGCGTTCGTACCACAATCTCTCTATTTTCCCCATATTCTACAAAGTTGCAGCTTTAATTTAAAAAAATTTTCATCGCTCTACCCCATTTCTATCGAAAGTTCTTTGATTTTGAATCCGATTTCGTCCAAATTGCCCACTGTGCGCCGCACATCGGTGGTGCCTGAGACAGACTCATTTCATAGGGGACGGTCGAATAAATTTCTTACCGCAATCATATATTATGATAAAAGTGACGAAACCTCTAGATAAATCTAATCCTCCCATTTTGATAATGTAGTACGTATGAGTCACTTTTTGTGCTCGGTAATTAAGAAACAATGAACCATTACCGATGATCACGCTGTTTGTACATGATCACATTAATTAATAATATTTAATGAATCGGGTATATTGTGAAATTTACACTTTGGGATGATCTAGTAAATGTGGACGTAACATAGACATTTTCCCTCTTTTGCTAGAAAATTATGAACGCGCTCTGAGTATAGCAGCCGTGAAGATAATTTTTAGGGCGAGGGATTTGAACGAACCAGAAGAAGTTCGGTCGACCGAAATGCGATCGTCGGATCGATATTACGTAGCCGCGGAAAAATGTTATCTACAAAACGTACGTGCTGGACATGCTTTGTTAGTTTGGCTCACGATAATTTCCTAGTCGAAATGTGCCGACCATTGGCAACTTCTTTCCGCGACGAACAACGAGGAAGATTATCGTGAAATGAGATAACAGGGCTGATAATTGTTATTATTATTGGAAAAACGGAGCACGAGCGATCAAATTCCGAACACTACGCAATATACGCAAAGAACGATCTCACGCAGATAAAAAGAGCTAAACGTTTCGAATTGTTGTCATTTTGATCGTTGACGGCGGCTAGATGCAAGGGGAAAAATTGTTAACTGCATACAGATAGTCGTACAAGTCAAAATTCCAAAACAAGAAAATATCAATGAAATACGAGATTCTCGTACACTTTCAAAATGGCTGTAGCTTTTTTAATTTTACATTACTTTTCATTTTTCACAGTGTCTGTCTCCATGAATGCATTGAGTGCCACAGCGATTCCCAAGAAAGCCATACAAATTAAAAACTGCTAATAATATAAGGATAGAAAAAATGATATTTACACTAAAAGTGATTTTCGTAACATCCCCACATCTTGTACAGTGTAATAAAATCTGGTTTGCTGAATAGATTGTGGTAAAACTGACGTGGCAGTGAATAGTGTTAAAAAATGTACCACATTGGAGAATCTCATTTCATAGAACACTGGTCTAGTATTTGTATAACTGGTACTGTATACTACTTCAAAATTCAGGACCACCTGTATGCAAATTGTTCTCGACGATTAAACAGCAAATATTTACCAGGATAGATAAAGACAATCATTCGCACACAGCATTCTCGGTAAAACGGATTTCCCATTGATTAGCGAACACAAATTCCGCTCGTCTCTTGTTCTTACGGTTTGTGTGAACAACTATTCAAACTATACTCGATGTTGCTTTCATTCGACGATCTGCATAGCCGATAAGACAGTTCGCAGTGTATAAAAATGATTTCTTTTACGTGTGGTACATAGTTGTTCGTCGCTTGAGCAACAGCTGCGTGCAGGATACCCTAACCTTACGGAACTTACCTGTCGGTCGTCATGAAACGTGAGTACCCGCTGGTCTCGGCAAAACATCATTTTCATTCATACGTATAAATATAAATCGTTTTATTCATCGCGTCGATTTGAGATCGACACGTACAGACAATTCATTCGATACGTTTTGAAAACCACAATCTCTATTTCAGGACTGTGCTTGTTGGCATTTGTTACCGCGGCTATAGCGTTTCGCACAGCGAACTATGCCTCGAATCATTGTCCAAAGGATATGAAGCCAGACGATATCGTGTTTGTGCCCCATGAAGATGATTGTCACAAATATTACGTATGTTACGATAACAAGGAAACATTGAAGGAATGCGATAAGGATAAACATGGCGTGCAAATGTGTTTCAACAAGGAAATCTGCGACAAGGCGGACGTCGTACCTTGCTGCAACACGACTAAACCGCCCACTCAGTCGACTGAACCGCCCACTGAATCGACTGAACCGCCCACTCAGTCGACTGAACCGCCCACTGAATCGACTGAACCGCCCACTCAGTCGACTGAACCACCCACTGAATCAACAGTGAAGCCTACTACCCCATCAGACGACAACACATCGTGTGCTCCTAATGGACTAAAGTCTATCGAAATGAAATACTGGTGGTTCAAAGCCATATTCGGATAGCGACGATAACCACGCGCGATAATATTGCCAATAATCCGAAATCCCCGTAATCTGAGGTACGAAAACTCGACGAACTTTAAGAAACACGATAAAATGTACAGCTTCTATACCTCGAGGGTTGGCCGAACCTGTCGATCGTCCCAAAATAAATACAATATATTATAATAAAATAATAAAATACTCAGACATCCCATTCCGTTCCAGCTGGTCTTATGTTGAACTCAACTCGACTAGTGAGTTTATATTTTAATTAGGATAGAGCAGGGCTAAAAGTCCCGTTTTACATATAAACCTATTTAACATTTATTATTATAGTAACGGCTAGAGATACCTTTTTCTTTGCATGAACTATAACCATCATAGTTCACTTTCACATAGATTTTTTATTGATACTGTTATTTATTGTTAAGTTATTGTACAAATCCTTAGTCAACTCAAAATGGACTTTTTGTCCCATGTGTGGGGTTAAATATCGACAATCTCTCGAGAGTGGGAAATTTAGTGTTCAAATAGTTTTTGAATCCACTGTAAGTATAAGCGTGTGACTCAGTTTATTCGAATCGTTCGAGTACAGCGCGACATTGACTGTGTAAAAATGGTCAAAAGAATGCACGATGGAATTAAATGGGTTTAACTGCATTTAATTGATAATCGAGCTCGGCCAATCAACGGGTTCGTCTTAGAATTGTACATACGTGTTATCGCTGGCCAAATTCGTTCGGATAATATTTCGTATTCGAAAAGAGTACGGTCTATCTAGCCGAGGACCTGGCCAGCACAGCGATAAGACATTTCGCCGCGTATAAAAGTGGGTACGTGTGTAGATGATCTGCAGTTGTTCGTGAAGTAAGCGATACCGATAGTCCCTAAACTCACGGAATACACTTACTTGTCGTGTGCTATGAGACGTGAGTACTTCCTTTCCATACACTCTCTGCAAAAGCGACAATCTGTCAAGAATGCTAGGGAACAGTTGATCGGATCACTCGATCGCAATATTCCGGGAGATAAAGAATTATCGAAAGAACAAGTGTCCGCACGCCTAATTCTTCGACTAGCCCTGGCAGAAAATATTCGATCAAAATTGTGAATGTTACTGTCGAACGAATTAATTTGAGCATAGTATAGTGCATACACCAGACGAATATCGTATAAAAGGTAGTGACTAGACTGCGGATTTTATATGACAGAATAGGTCAAGGACAAAAGTGTGAAAACATCGGATAGATTTAAGTCTATAATTACATTATTTTGCACACATTCAAATTGCTAAGGGAAAAGATCAATCTCCACATATCTTCTGTCCTTTTATTTTACATAAAGATAATAATATTTTTGGAAACTATTCACAAAACGATGAATCGTTCTGCACTTCACCATATATTAAATGATACCTTTTTACCTGTATTTCAAGGACATTTCGGTAGCATAACAAAGCAATATGCATTTTTTAAATATTTCTAACGGCGACGATAACGATCGTTCTGAATGCATGAGGCGTGATTAAACTTCTTTTAGACTTTCTTAAAACCTAGAGCAATGAGAATATTTTTAATTGGTTGAACATAATACAGCATTTTTAAATTCTCCGAATTTTTCTACTGTTTTAAATTACACCTATTCGTTTTTCCCATAAATGCATAAAACCCGCTGTCTAGTAATTACGATGTCAGATGCTTGATGATGACATTGTTGCCAGGGGTGGTAGGAGCTGGAAGCTAAGGCTTTTCGAGCGATTTGCTCCGATTTGAATAAGAGTTGTATTAATCTGAAGGTAGGTCGACGGATCGCGCGAATCTCTGTACATAGATCTTTGCGTTTCAGGGTTGTGCTTGTTGGCGGTTGTTACCGCGGTGGTTGCACTGTGCACCGCGCAGAATTGTCCACAAGACCTCGGACCGTACGGAGTGACGTTTATCCCTCATGAAAAAAATTGTTCGGCGTACTATCGTTGCACGGCGTCGGGCCGGAAGTTGCAGATATGCCCGTCGTACCACGGCATGGGCCAACTATGTTTCAACCAGAAGTTACAGATCTGCGACTGGTCAGCCAACGTGCGCTGCTGCAATCCATTTCTACCGACAGACGACCCGAATGACACCACTGTAACACCACCACCACCAATTGACCCACCAGGTCCAACGACGCAATGCCCAGCCACTGGCAAAAAACCGCACGCGAACTGTCTCAAATACACGATCAACGACGAAACATATTGTTGCGGACCAAACTGGGCCTTCAATCCGAAATTATGCTTGTGCGATCTGAGACGAAACGTGGCGTCTTGCAATCCAACGGAGTCCGAATTAAGAGAGTGCAATCAGTACAGTGCTAACCGTTTATCGCCATTAGGAAGGTGCGCTTATGCTACTCTTTTTATAGTCCAAACGCAACAGTACACTTGAATTCTTTAAATCTTTTCCCCGATTTACGTTCGATCTATTCGTCTTTGTCGTAAACGCATAACCAGTGTAGAATTAACATGAAATCCAAAAAGCAGAAAATTCCAAATTTCATATTCTATAAAAACCACGATGAGGAACATGTTCAAACTTATGAACTCGAAAATTTCTTACAGTAAGAATAATATAGGTATGTTATTAATGTTCGTTAGTATATTCCTGTATTTTGAAACTGTGTAAACACCATAAACGTCTTTATAGAGTTACTCATTTCTGCTGACCAATTTTTATAGACTAGAATCATACAGAAATGATTTGTCCCCATTTAATGGGCCTTCGAGCACGAAATAAAATAAAAATCGTAACGAATGTCACTAAATATTATTTTCTTGCAAACTATAGACAACTGTGGCCGCTAAAATGTGGGGGTGTACTAGGTCTGAAGCTGGCCGTCGGAAATGCAACACAGTAAAATCATTTAAAGAATTTCATTCAAAGAAATTTAAAGAATTCAAAAGCACTGTTGCGTAGTTCCCCAACTAAATAAAATTATTAACAAAAGAAGCAAGTGTCCATGTAGCTCCGTTGCAATTGATACAGATCATTTTTATTTTGCATAGAAATCCGCAGTTCAGTTGTTACAAGCGGAAGTTAACACTTTGCGCTCGTATCTAGGGTGCGAAAATTGTCTGGATTAATTGCAACATACAGGAGCCACATAGAAATTAATTTCTCTTTTTTTAATCATTTTAATGGAACGAAAACAATACAACAGTATTTTTAAATGGTTCAAACATTAACACCGTCTTGTATCATATTTTTATTATAAATGCATCGAATTGGCGGTGTAGTGATTAGACATTCCCAAATTGCCAGTTCAGGTGTGAATAATGTTTTATAGAATGCTATTACGTATGTATTTAATTACATGTTTCGCGTGCACGCACGGTTGGTTGTAGATCGGTGAACATTACGTTTATGCAATTTCCAGGTTCGTCAATGTAGTTTACGGCGACAATCAGCCAGTTGCATCGAATGACGACAGCTTAATAACAGCTCAATAAACAATGGCAGAATGCACTTGGACAAAAACGCATCAGCTGCAGTGGACTTTTGCTTCGGCGAAAGTATTGTGCACGAGATATCAATCGTTTACCATTATTTAACAGTTTTATGCCGACAGACAATTGGGCTGTTGAAGAGTGAAAAATCGAAGATGCAGTACACAGAAACGAAAATAACAGCTGCAGAGACGCGCAGGGAAGATTCCTGGTGCTCCTTCAATGATTTCTTCTTTTCTTCTCGATTTCATAAATCTTTCACTCTACTGTACCATATTGTGCTCATATCTCTGTAAGTTGTATGATCAAATGTAATTTGATTTGTCTAGTATCTCACGTCGTTGTAAATTTCTCAAATTGAGAAATCATTCCGTTATCAGATTAGTCTAATGAATAGCTTGCGGATTTTACGCAAGTGCATATTTTTCTGTATTTATGACGAAAATGAGTAGATGAAATACGATGAAAATAAACGAATTGAAAAATATTCTGGTGTGTTCTCTTCGCAGTTTCTCAAAGTTATTAAACGAAAGATCAAATCTCCATTCTCCAGTTTCTTGTAATTAATGCAGACAATTTTCATGTTACACAATTAATTACAATCGAACGATAAAAGTTTCAATGGTATTGTGCTCGTAACAATAAAGGTGCCTGATTCCATATTTCAAGCATGTTACCTTCGATTACTTATCTCGGAAGAATGTCATCCGTGTTTACCGATATTTACGCATTACCCGGTTTTCTGGGGCAGTGTCGTCGAAGACGTAAACGTAACGGCCCTTCGTAAATTCGGACGTGGATGAAGGCCACGGGAATTTATTGAGAACTATGGTCGCGACGGCGCGGCGCGGCATTGCATTATCAGATAACTGGCCCGACAATTCCCAATGTCGGATCGATCGAATTCAATAACGAATTATCAGAAATAATAAAGATAATGATACCGATCTTTAATAATCCAACGTAAAGACGAATGGGCGTGATTCGTCATTATTGTCGAACGAATAATCTATTTATATTTTCACCAATGGAAAATCAGTATACTGTGGACTTTGTGCATTTATTATAAGAATGTCTCGATCAATTGAATAACAAAGTAAAAGATTCGAATTATTGAGAAGAAAAATCAATGTCCACATCGACAATTTATTTTTTATAATAATCTGCAGTTTAATGATCACCGATAGCTAGGACAATTTTTCGAAGGAGAGACCATTTTCGAAATTGGACTTTACTTCCCCCCAAAAAAATGATGTTCTTCGAGTTTTCACTTGAACAAGGTGCTTTCTGTCCGAGGACTTACAGCTTCTTAGTCTCAATGTACAGTAGGAAACATTATTGACTTACTCCACTTTTGCATCGAACAGCCAATATGTAGCAGACTCTGATTGAAATCTTCATTACGGAAAATCGTGATTATGCAAAATAAAAATTCTGTGTATTAATTGCGGGACATAGGAACCAAATAGGAGTCTCTTTCTCTCTTTTATAGCTTTATAAAAAATTCTTATAATTTTGTTTTCAGCGTCACAATGTGATTAAGGGATGAAATTCCTGCTTCCGATAATCAACGCAGAACGTTATTATTTCGCATGAAGATCCGCGGTCTAGTTGTAACGCAAAGAGATAATTAATTTCTAGATCGCCCTAATAAGATCGATTAGAAATCGAACCGTGGCCCATATTCGAAGCCCGATAATGGAAGCTGTTTATCTATAATTTTCAAGGCAGAAAGATTATAGGAATTTGATGGCCATGGTGGTCGGTCCTAAAAACGCGCTATCGCGGTCGATACGAGTGGGCTATTATTCGAACTACTCTCTTCCGCAAAATCCCGCGAGCCGATAAGATCTGTTGTCGTATATAAAAGTGATTGAGCCGAAAGTGGTCTACAGTTGTTCGCCGAGTACCCAGCCCTCGTGTGCATCGTACTCCTCAAAATTTACGGAAGTCGCACGCAGTTCGCAATGAAACGTGAGTGGAATTTTGAGTCATATTCGCTCTATTCAAGCTCCGATAATCAGCTTTCAGTCGCGAACAGTGTTTGTTTTTGCAAGATCGATAGAAAAGCCGACGAAATACCGGAAACCGCGATCGTGCTCGTTCTCAAACACTTAGACGATCATCAGTGGATCATTGTAGTCCTCTCGACACTTGGACAATGCCAATTGAAAGCCCGACAAGTCGTCTTTCTTTATTCTATCCAGTTTTGTAAATTAAAGTTTCAAGTGTGTAGAACACTCTGTGAAAACAACTTTTGGATATTCGAACTTCCAGTAGACCGCGGATTTTTATGCAAAATATAAATTTTTTAGTGCTATTAAATTAAACAATAGTGCCCCTAAATTCATCTAATCTTGCTATTCGTCAACAAAAATATTAAAGAAATTTTACAAAGAAATTGAAAGTGGGTACCCGGTTGTCCACATAAGTTTGAAACAGTAAAAACATATGAAGAATTTAAAGATGCTGTTATATTATTTTCAATGTATTAAGCATATTAAGAAAGGAATAACATTCGTATTTCACCCCAATTTGTTGCAATTCTGATAGAAAGTTTTTACCTTGCACAAAGATCCGCAAGCTCGACATAAGGGTTAAACACGGTTTTAGTTATAGATAGAAAAGAGTTTCCGCTTTTGGGTGATCGGTCTTTGCAGATTGGGCGTGGCCTCACCCGAGTGGGCGTGTTCTGGTTGCTCTTCTCGGAGCCACGGCGCTCTCGGGCAAAATGTAGTCCTGTTCTACAGATTGATCCTGCGTTTTTCACGTTCCAGGCTTTTACGTTCTGGCGGTCGTCGCCGCGATGTTCGCTCTCTGCGAGGTGAAGGAGATCTTGACGGAGTGTCCAATAGTGAGCAACGATTGGTGGACGATTCACATCCCTCACGAGACGAATCCCCATTGGTTTTACAAATGCCATGCTGGGAGGAAGGTTTTGTTCAAGTGCCCGTTGAACACGGATCCTCCGTTCGAATTGTGCTACAACCCTGAGCTGCAGGTCTGCGATTGGCCGTGGAACGTGACTGCGTGTGGGGGTGGGCCTCCGCAGCCTCCGCAGTCCACGCAGCCCACGCAGCCCACACAACCCACGCAACCCACACAGCCCACGCAAACCACGCAGCCCACACAGCCCACGCAACCGACGCAGTCCACGCAGCCCACGCAACCCACGCAGCCCACGCAAACCACGCAGCCCACACAGCCCACGCAACCGACGCAGTCCACGCAGCCCACGCAACCGACGCAGCCCACGCAGCCCACGCAACCCACGCAGTCCACGCAGCCCACGCAACCCACGCAGCCCACGCAGCCGACACAGCCCACGCGGCCCACGGACCCCAATCCATGGGGTTGTCCTGTCAATGGCAAGCTACCTTACGAAAAGAACTGCAAGATGTACTACGACTATGACGGAATTCCCGTGTGCTGTCTACAAAACATGGTCTTCAATCCCAAGTTCTGCGTATGCGACATCCCCAGCAACGTACCTACCTGCGTTCCAACGGCTGCCAACTACGAAGAGTGTTCACATTAACTGCATCTAGCCCTTGGACGGCTTCTGACTATTTCATGACAGCTACAACTAAACCCATCCGAAGCCCTGCATAGCAATTTTCTTATACGTAATCCAATGCTTTGAGATCAACGTTTCTTCTCAGACTGACTGCTGAGAAGCTAGAGTCTGGATGAAATGCTAATAACTCCGGGTGTGATCAGGATGGACCCACTTCCCGACGTCCGAGGGTTAACTTGTTTTAAACTCTTAGTTAGTTAATTTTCTTGGTTCGCCTAAAGCAAACCGACGAGCACGCACTTACGATCTGCGTGCCTCTATTATTTTGTAAACCTTCATTGTAAGTGAGTGAGTCTCGAGTCGAGGATTCAGCTTGAACGACAATAAAATGCACGAATCGAAATCGTCTGGCACGCTGTTTTATTTCCAATAGTAGATCCGCGATCGACCCGCCGCGCGATCTAGACCGATGATACTCCGTCCAATTTGCAGCCTCGCAGCTGTTCGACTTCCGGTTTCGATTAACACCTTATCTGTCGATAGCCTATTAATACGAATTTCAGGAATTGTACTATACCAAAAGGAAGAAATGTTCTTTTGCATTGTACTCTGAAACGAAATTCTTTGATCGCGCGACTGGCTTTTTGGTTCACAATTGAAATTGCTGTTGAGGCATCCATTCAAAATTCCTTAGCCATGGTCCAGAGGCTCTGCAACAATTATAAGGCAGTCGCAGATAGATAATTTTTCAACTTTTATTTTTCAGCTCAATCTTAGGTCGTTTGTAACCAAAATAGTTCATTGTTCCGAGCACGCATCTTGAGCAGACGGGAATTAGGGGGGGGGGGGATCCATGAGTTTCTGATTGGCTTCTGTCTTTGTTAAAATAAGATAATCTTTAATTAGTACAATTACCATTTCTTTGTGTCACTACATCATTTAACATTACGCATTGAACCAGCCGACGACGCTCGAAACTGCCTCGACGAATTCGTTGTTTCGACGACTTCCAGAGTTGCCACGAAGCCAACATCGGAATAGAATCAACTTAACTAACGATCTGGCTAAGAAACAAATGTGCTCGACTCGATGCACGGTGAGCCAGGATTGCGAAAAGCTGAATAAACTTCATGTCTCTGTTAATAATATGTTAGGAACCGTCCGCGGATCTTTATGAAAAGTAAAAATATTCCGTACAAATTGTATAAAATGGTGTCCAAATAGAAGCTCAAACTAGCAGATTGATGTTTCTGAATTCCTTTAAACTGTCAGAGATTTAATTTTCGTCAGAAATGCATCAATTTTAATTATTATTTGCAAACAAAACAGTTTTGGAAAAGGCTCACTGTGCGCTGGCTGACGACCCGAGAAAAGTCTTCGAGTGCGAAGACTTGAACTTTGTTCGCTCGGCTCCGAGGCCGTGCGTGAGCGCGTCGCAATTTATTCCAAGCTGATTCAGTCGCCGACTGTTAGGCTGCGAATTTTTCAAATTGCCTTTGAGGAAAATCGAGGGAAAATTCCTGTGGAAAAGAAAGGAGGAGAATGGAGCGGGGGGGGGGGGGGTGCATCGAGCTTTATTGCACACCGTCGTAGTATTTCTCCGATATGTCCAGCATTTGGTACGGTCTCGATGCGTGTTTTTCGTCCTCGGAGTTTTCCATCTCGCGAAGAAACTGACGGGTGGCCAGCCTCCGTTGGTCGAATCTCGGCTGCTGACGTTGCTGCTGTTGCTGAGAGTCCTGAGAGACGTCCAGGATCTTCATGGTGTCCCAGTTGCGACCGATTGGAGACACGGCGAATGGAATCTCTCCCCTTTTGCCGTACCTAATTGGTTTCACAAGGCAACGTTAAGTTATCGGATGACAAGTGAGATGATCGATGCGTTTTAAAAAAATCGCACCGAAAATCGCAATTCGGTACAACTATACTCTTGCGTTGAACTTCGTTATCGATGAAAATATTCCACGCGATATGTACAGTGACTACCAAAAATATTCGGACACTAGCTATAACTAACTTTACGACTTGATAATTCCTTTGTTAATGAAGCAATCGTCCCGGGAATTGTTTCGACCAATAAAATATCTATTAATGTTGATAAACATAAATAATTTATTTGAAAAATATATGATACGTAAATTCCGTAATAAAAATTAGCAAAAGAAATAATGTACCATTTTTGGCTCACAAAAATATTCGGACAATATTAATTTTTCAATTTAGATAATGTAATTTAGCATTACAAAATTTGTTTAATATTTCGTGGTATAACCATTTTGTTTAAGAACATGTCTTAACCTGTTTGGCATATTGTTTGTAATTATTTTAAATATTCAACAGTTATATTCGACCACTCAGTTGCAAGTCTTTGTTTTAATTCAGCTATCGATGTAATTGGGGATTTTCGAATTTTTCTATCCAATTCATCCCATAAATTCTCGACAGGATTAAGGTCCGGTGATTGGGGCGGTGAATGAAGAATTTTGGGGCAGCGGTATAATAAAAATTCTTGCACAATACGTGACTTGTGCTTGGGGTCATTGACTTGGTAAAACTTAAAATTATTATTAAATTATTGTTAAGCCTCATTTTTTCAGCACTTTGAATTAAATTATTTTTGAGTATATTTAAATAATGATTTTTGTCCATGATACCGTCAATAAACACTAGGTTACCGACTCCATATGACGAAATGCAAACCCAGACCATTACGCTACCTCCGCCGTGTTTCACTGTACCTCTTGTATTTTCAAAATTAAACTCTTTATTTGCTTTATTCACTAAACTCATTTCTATCTTTTCTGCATCACTGTACACCATCGTTTCAGAGAAGTAACGTTATCTATCACAATCGAATAAATCCCAATGAATTTCTTAAACGTACTAATTAGAGTCACCGAAAGTTACAATTTATTGTAAGCGTGTTTACACTCATTAGTCAAGGTTGAAGAACATTTCTTGAAACCCTAGGGGATCATGTCATCGTTATTTCACTATTTGCATCAAGTGTCCTACTTTTATGAATTTTTCGTACTCAAGGTCACGTGTAGGTCATAACAGTACAGGTCATTGGATTCGTCTTGACCTCGGCTATCATAGATACAATGATAATAAAAATATATCATTCCGTTTAAAAAAACTTCGAGATCTTGAAATCTCAAATAATATAACCTTGAAAAAAGTTTTTTGCCTATCATAATATTTGTTCCACTGCACCAACTAATGTTTTCCTCTGAAATTTTCTTCTATCATAAAAAGCAAGCGATATATTTTAGATGCTCGAGTTAGGTGAGACACTCTGTATATGAATTCTTTTGGATGACTTGGTCTGATCGATTGAACAGTTTTCGGCAGGTGTGTGTGTGTGCGCGCGTCATGGACATTCTGGGGACTTTCATACGAAATAAAAATCGTTTCTCACCCCTTAATTTGTATACTGCTTGAAGTTACACCCACACATTTTCGCATAAATGCATACAATCCACATAACAACAACCGAGTGTACCCGTGGTACTCAATTTCCTTTTAAAGCTTCTTTAATGCATTTGTTGACTAATATAGCAAGATTATTTAGTAGATGTTTCTCGGGTGATCAGAGATTGACATTTGCGGCATAAAAATTTGCGTTGAGACTGTATGTCATTGAATATTGTAGAAAATTTTGTTTAACCCTTATTGATATAAGGGTTGATTTCTCCCCGTTTCAGCAACGCGATGGTTACCTGGCTTTCCCGTTCAGCGTGTATAGATCCGTGAGGTGATCCAGATATTTTCGCAGATCGTCCCAATTGGAGACCTCCACCCTCCTCGTTGGTTCTGGGTTAGGTTCACAGTGAACCATCGTTGTCTGCAGAACGACGAAAGCGACCAACAGGCAGACCGCGTTCTGACACGATCGCATTCTTTGCATCGAGATTATCTCTGCTCTGTAAAATATACACATCAATGTACACATAATACATAAATAATTTACTTGAATTTTCCTAGTCTATGATTAGTTTCCAAAAATCTCCCCGTGTTGTGTAACTTTCCTCTAAAGATTCACGTGGAATTCGAGATGAAACACCGAGGACAATAGACAGATATTCCGTGGAGTACGTGACCGTGATTGTCGTTCGCGTACCGTAATATTGTCAGCTGGTATCGCGGTGTTGGTGCGCGATCGCATCCGACTCGACCGTTGCACGTGCAGAAAAGGACCGAGAATATAACCAGCGTTAACGCTTCGAAGTTGACCGGAAACCGAACTGGAAGTCGAGTTACCTGTTGCATCTGCAACTTCGACTAAAACTTGCTCGCGGCGGACGCTGTTTCGAATTGAACGTCGATGTCGAGTAGATCGAGAACCGACGAGTCGTGTAATCAAAGTTTAAAAATTTGCTATTAATATTTTTCGTTGGGCAACCCGATTCCCTGAAAATTCAGTTGATCGTGTGAACATTGACAAGAAGCGATTGCAAGACTGCAATGATGTCAAAATTACATCAGGCCATTGATAAAATCTAAAGAAACGCGCGAATAAAATCTAACGTGAACGCGACTTTAATGATCGCGCGTTTTCGCGACGATGTTCGTGCAACGTGGAGCGGCCGAATTTTATGAGGCACGTCTCGATTCCGCGCGTTTATGGCTCGTGTTCGCGATACGACGCCCGACGGATTATCTCGTTCCACGGTCAGTTTTCATAAAGCCGGGAAACACACTGAATCGACCGTCCCTCTCGTTTTATAGCGGCCGATGGTCTAAAAGAATACGCATCGTTAGGTGAAAACTACCGCATAGAAGGTACTCCCGCGAGCACGATAATCCCGCGACAAAGCTGCGGGAAGAAGAGGACGAATATTCCCGTAGGACACGCCGCTGCCATGCCGCCGAACGCGTTCGGTCCTCATCGGGGCGGGTTGCCCTTTGTCCGCGAAAATGTCATCGTTAGTTAACCCATTCGTCGCGGAATCTATCGGAAATTTCAGCCCACTGTTCGATGCACGGAAATTCTGGATTGAAAGACCTCATCAGTGTAATCAGTATCACTGTGCCTTCGAGCTCGAAGCTAGCCGCAATGCTGGCGTAACCTTAAGAAAATGATTCCTGTTACACCCGAACTATATACAGCTTGGTGGGTCAATTGGTTTTCTTTTTTAAACATTTTTATACGATTTTACAAGAATGATTTTTTTATATTTTTGTTTTTTTAATTGCAGTGTGCATACATATACACACGTTTAACAGTAATTACTGATTTTCCTGGAAAGAAAATTCCTTCATTCGACTCTATTCTTCACGCTTCCTTTAACAATGAGAACTGAAGATCGGAGAAGGAAGTATCCAAGGAAATTATGATTCTTTTCCCTGCTACATTGTTCTCCAAAGAAAGAAATTCAAAAGACTTTCCGGCGATGCGAGAGACAGAAGTGGACACACACTCTACCGAGTCTCTTGCTTTCAAGTAACATGAACAAGCTGTAGAACACTGTCACGGAAACCCACATAGAAAATTGAAATTATTGAAACCTTGTTAAATTAATTAAAGCCTAACGTCGCGATATAATTGTCGGATGAAATAGCAACCTCGTCGAGTAACTTTTTGGAATCAATTGCAGCTCGACGAAGGATCAGAGAATTGCTCTAGAGCCGACAGAAAATTATGGCCGAGGCAATACACTTATTACTAGACTGCGAATTTTATGCACTTATTAATACAGCCTTGTAAAGACATCAGAAGGATTGAACGATGTTAGTATATTATCCTCGACTAATTAAAATTATTAAAAACAAGAAATGCACTTGGACGTAACCTCTGTTTCTTAGCATTGACTTGGCAAATTTTTATTTTGCATAAAGATCGGCTAATTATTACCGCCTTCGCGTTCGTTCATATTTTTGCTAGGAAGAAAGCTGTTACAGAAAGAGGATAATTTGTAACATTTTTTTCCCCTGCACCGCGTTCGAATTAAACAATCACTGAAGCAGCGAGGAGATTGCACTCTTATGCGACAGACGTTTCCACAGCACGAATCCACAGCACAGTTTCTCGATACACGAACGACGCGGGAATGAGATTTGCTTTTAGAACACCTACTCACCGGTGGATCGGGTGCGTCGATTCGAGGTTTTGCGAAGCTGTGCGAGGTTTTGCGGCGACAAGAAAACCGTTTCTCTATCCAGACGAGCGATTTCGGAGTTCGGATCGGCCGCTCGTGCCACTGACAGGAGTATATATACCTTAACGCACCCTACGACGCATCCCCTCGGCTGCAGCACGTCTATCGCGCAGCCAATCCACGAGATCCTACCCCACCAGTTCAACCCTCGGCTCGCGCTACGTGCTGCCATCGAAGTGCCACCAAAAAGAACACCGACTGTCCGATTTTCTAAAAATCTTCCATTTTTAACCCCAGAACGACATTCTCAAACTGCTAGCGAACCCACCAAATTTTTATTTTGCCCACAACCGTGGACACCGACGTGAGAATATGAACTCGATTTGAAGCTCGAAGCTTCTAATTTCGCTGTCCACCATTTTCTTCTAAACTTCGTGTGAAATAAAAATTGTCCAACTCTACTGCAAGAAACAGTAGTTAAACGAAAGTGTATTTCCTCTTTTAATAATTTTAATATCCATTCAATTCTTCTGCTGTCTTTACACTTTGGCATTCGACTAATAAACCGAAGACTTTCATAAAACAGCTAAACGCATGACGTGTTCGTGATCCATAATGCACAATTTCCGGATGTTATTATAAATGATAGAATTCCCGTTTTCATGAATATTCGGTAAAATGAAATGAATGGATGTGGGGGAGGGCTTGCGAGGTTAGCATGCGCTCGGCAAAGGTTGCGCGTTGATTAAGCGCGTCTTGCACAGTTGCATTTTGTGCCAGACGTATCTGCATATGGAAATTACTGTCGCGTTTGTAGACCAGATACCGTGTGAAATAATAGGAAAGTAAACGTGGGCAGTTGTGTGACAACTGTTGTCAACAATGAGAGTTGTACGATCGACTTGACGATACCGAGTTTCACGAACGATTTGACAAGGTTGAATCGCGGCATACAAAGGTATCCGAGAGACTCTAATTTTCTTTCCAGCAGACAATAAACCTTGGCGAACGTGCAATCACATTGGTGCGCGACGCAGCTTCGCTCTCCAGACTCTCCAGAAGCATAAAAACGAATATTACAGTCGCGCAAAGGATCCTCGTACTCGCTCACTCGCTCGCCAATCGTTTTAACGATCAAACGACAAATGTATAAAAACGTTTCTCAACGAGACGCGCTCCGCTTTCATCTCAGAGCACGACGCGATGCGTTGCAGGCGTGCAAGTCGGATCAGTATCGCGCCGATCAAGAAACTAGAAGAGAAACGATCAAGAATTTCTTCTTTGGAAGAGTTCACCTGCAAGCACGAAACTCGAGAAGTTTTTCGAAGGAAAAACTGGCAAATTCTTGTATCGGGGTCTCCGCCTGTGTGAGGTATACCTGACAGAAAAAGCCCATGAAGAAGATAACTGTTCAAAATTGGCGTTTTTCTAAGACTTTTGGAAGTACTGGGTACCTTTCATCCACAAGGTCATTTTAGGGGAATACTGGATCTTGTACTTCCTCCAAGAACCCCTTGGGAGTACTGGTAACACTTTCCATTTGAATGGCCCTTTTGGGAAGTACTGGTAGGATTTTGCCCCTTCCTAGAACCTTCAGGAATAATAGAGCGCAGGTACCTCTCTATTTCCTATATGACTCTCAGGAACTATACTGGCCCTTAAGGATTCCATCATCCTTTATACATTCGCTAAACTCTCTGAGTGATAACCTCTTTTGTATTCCCAATGACCTTGGAATACCACCCTTAAACCTTTGAAGGTACATTACCCGGATGATCCTAAAACCATCCTCACACACTTCACTAACTACATTACAAATCAAATTCCGAATTAATGACCAGCCATCCCAATCAGAGACCAAAACCTCGCTCGCTTTAACTTGCAATAGCACGCGGTTAACCACACATCGAGGTACCTACAGTCTACCATGACTATATTAGGACAACTTTTGATATACTTGGAACAATTTGTGTCCACAAAAACGCTCTTTCTCCAGTTCTATGGGTACAATAAAAATTATATTTAAAATAAAACGCGTACTACCCGCCGATTCTTTTCGTTCCCGCTGCATCAGCGCATGTAGGTCGAACAGGACATCCACGTGCGCCATACGAAACAGATAACCGAACGATACGTCCGGCAATCTTAAGATCGTTAAGCCCCGCTGGGGAGAACTTTGCGAAACTTAGGATTGCCCGATAACGGCGATGATGTAATCCCTTCTTCTTTGGCACGAGACCAGCTAAAATCGTGATGGACATAACGATGAAACCGCGAAACCAGTCGAGATCAACGTCGGGTCCCTAAATTATCGTGGGAGGGGAGGAGGGAGGGGACAACTATGTGCTTCAGACCTTTATGACAACAATCCAGGAGCAACTATCCAATTTCTTTTTCTAACCTGTCTAATATCTTCGTTGACAAGTGGTCAAATTATTGTAGATTTTTATATTCATCGATGGTCTGCGGATTTTTATACAAAATAAAAATTTTCCGCATCCATTGCAAGAAACAGGAGTTCCGAATTTTGATAAGTTGGAAATAATAAAACAGATCTACTAAATTTTTCGAATATTGTTACTGTTTCGTATTTCGCCCCCTCATTTGTTCCGTAAACGCACAAATCCGCAGTCTAATTATGATTCTATTAGGTCTACAAATTAATTCCCAATCCTCTCCTCATAATTGTTTATTTCGAAACGATTGAAGTAGAAGATAGAACAGAATTGACTGCCGCTTTCAAAAAATGTATAATCTTTCTATTTTCCAGTTGTTGAGCGAAAATGGAAATAAACCAATCGGCACAAATTACATTCAGGCTCGTTCGCAATCAAATATGCAGTTTCCAAGGATGCGGTTTGTCCTAGCACGATTTTCACCGCGCAACCGGAATAATGAATTACGCAAAAGCCAGAGTAATTGCGGAATAAAATATCTACAACCGAAATGAAATATTGGAAACGATAATTTAATGTGTAACGCGTTCGCCAGTGTATCATCGACGCGTGCTGGCCATCTGTTTGCGAGTAATGATCACAAAAATGGGAACGCTTTGCGTCAGAATGTATAAACTGGTTAAAAGGCTGTGCTAAAACAATTTATTGTACGCGCTCCATCCGCGTATTAAATTATATCGATCTGATTCCCGTTCGTTCGTGAACAGAGCGACACGATAAATATCGCGAGGGCTGTATTTTTAAGGGGCATAATTTTTCACGTTTTACGCAGTTTCCCCGGTGCTCCGTTCGTTCATCGGGCAAATTGGATTTTTCGATAAACCTATGACACACATGCGATTCGAGCGACGACGTCGTTTTCCGCCATGCGTCCGGCATGTTGGTAATGTGCGTGTCAATACAACGGAAAACCTTCGGCAAACAATCCTGACGGACGATACTCTCCCGCGACCAAAAATTAAATGTCACTCAGATAACTATCCCCGTTTCACCGGAGCGAGCATATGCTCGTATCATGTTTGGTCTTAACGAGATTTCCCGTAATCAAGAGGCAGGCTCCACGACGCATTCAGGCCAGAAAGTGAACAAATTCTTCATTTTATTTTAAAGACATTTCTCTTTTTTTCTATATTTCTATCGTTTGTTTCATTATCTATTGTAAATATAGATAAAATTTCCATTTTATAAAGTGGATTTTTTTTTAATTTTTTATAAAATTCCATCTATTTTTAAGATTTATGCGTTGAATTTCATTCCGGAATGATTACATCTCGCGATCTCAAACTTGTCGGATATTACACTATAATCCTTTAGTTTCAGTGTTGGTTGCATTCTGACATGCTCTAAATTAATATTCTAATTTCATTGCTTTATTTCACCTTTCGCAGGTAAGAGGGGTGATCAAAAATGATTTCAATCGGTTCCGCTGGTTATTAGACGAAATTGAAATTGATTATGCCTAGATAAACGAAGCTGGAATCATTTAAGTAGAATTAGCGTTATCACATTTCAGCGATTCCTTGGTTTTGCATTCGTCATCGGGCACTATCGCAGTACTGATTTACAAGCCTTCACGCAATCGATGACTAAGCCGGTTCACCCTGCGGATTATTCGTAGATAGATCAGGATCTCAATCTAGTCGCCGTATGGCCTGAATAAAATCGACGATCGTCACTCGGTTTAATAAATTCATGGTGCGTAAGTATAACCCTTTACACGCGGAACTCTTGTATCTGGAGAACCAAACATTTCTTCCGCCCTAGAGAATGTTTCTATTCTATTTTGTTAATTTTATGCATATAAAACTGATACGATTTGCTCGTAGAATGAATGTTTGGTGATGTATTAAATCAAAAAGAAAATGAATTAAAAAAATTTAATAATATAAACAATACTTTGAATAAGGATAAGATTGCAATTTCCAGTGGTTAGTCGAGTGCAAAGGGTTAATAAACGCACAGTGGTTTACATCGCAGAATTAGGGGGAAAAGAGGCCGAAATTCGAAGTGACATAAATATCACAGAATATTGTATACAGTATACAATGGGTGCGAACTCGTCCACCTGTATACTGTTTGGAGAAATAGATCTACCATCTAGTACCTCGAACAAATCCATGATGGGGGGAGCAATTGCAACTATATGGGGGCCCCAGCGTGGACCGATGGTGCTCGGGGGAACGGAAGTAGTCGAGGGGGCTGCGGTAATTTGCGAAGGAGGCTGGGAGGGGTTAAAAAAGAAAGGGTGAGAATAATAATATCAGTGTACCTGGTACGTGTTTCCTTCGGGCATCCGGCGACCTGCGACGACACAACCAGGTCGAGGTGGGGACCGGTGGCAGAGACGACAGAGAAAGAGAGAGACGCCAAGACCCACAGCTAAAGCAACAGAGATGGAGATAGCGAGAGAGAGAGAGAGGAGGGGGTCTTAGAAGAGTGACCGAACAGGCCCCTCGCGAAGCCGAAGAGGTGGAGGAAAAGGCCGAGAGTCGAGGAAACGTGGCGTCGTGGCTCTCTTCGTGCGACGAGGAAGACCGTCCCGTCTAGAAGGAGAGGCTCAACGGAGGAGAACGGTCATTGCCACCACCTCACCTCGAGCCGGTGCTAAAGTCCCCGACACGAGGCTGTATCCTCGACCCTGGCACGGTCTACCGTGCGGAATTGTCCTGTAGTTTAGCCTGGGCTAGGTGGTGGGGCCTGCTTCACGAACGGCCGATGCGCCGCGGCAGGATTCGTGCACGCGGAGCGCACTCGAGAGCACCTGGATCGGTGATCCAGAAGTCGTGAACCGCGCCAGGATCACCGGCAAACCAGTTCGATCGGTACGAGCTTCGCGTTCGTACCGCCCCGTGGACTAGTCGAGGAATCGAGATCTCGTTTCGCCCGTGGACCAGCCGCCCCCAGCTCACAATTCTTTTCTCCGCGCGTCAGCCACCCTAAATCGCGAAACTGAATCGCGGACGACGATCCACCCGCGTTCTCTGTGAAATATTTTCGATCCACGGATTAATATCGCAACCTGTCGTCTCCAGTCGGTCCGCCTCTTCTTCTTCGTCGTCTTCTTCTCGAAGCGGGCCGATCTACGAAGCCGGCACCACAGGGATGACGCCGCCTGTTGCTGCACTCTGACCACCAACTCTTCATCGTTAAGCTCGCCGGTATCAGCCAAGGTAAGGTTACGAACGCGTCTCAAGGCCCTCGATCAGCGTCCTTCGGATCGCTTTGCGCGTACCGAGCATTCGGTGCATCGGGAGTCGATCCTCCGCAATTGAGATCGGACGATGCGGTTAGGGTACCAAGGACAGATTCGGCAATCAGTTGTTTTTGTTAGGGGAGTTCGAGCTACGGTGGTCGGGGAGCATTGCGATTTTGTTGGGCTCAAGATGGCTGCGATATTTACGGTACTTGTTAACGACAGTGGACAGTTCGGCGTGTTTTTATCGGAATTCGCGTGACCCACTTGCGTCCGCGACGAGCTATGTGTCGAACATGAAATACACTCTTGATTTGGCAGCTTCGGGATGTTGTTTAGATCGTTTCAGCTTCGTGGATGCCGGTGGTTCGTTTCGACTGCATTTTAATAGAAACATCGAAAAATGCTTAAACTAACTTAAATGGACCACCGAATGATATTTGGAAGTGTTTAATAATTTCTAGTCAGGTTTCGCGACGTTTTTGTGTTTCATTGCAGCGAAGTTTTATGCAAAATTGTCTGCAGTAAACTTGAGCGCCACTTAGGAATTTGTTTATCGATTTAATAATTTCAGTAAGCTGGAAATACATATTTTTAAAGTCCCCTGATCTTTGTGCTGTTTCAAATCATAGCTACCAGTTTTGTGCCGTGAATACATAAAGTCCACTATTTATTACGATCGTCTAAGAGTCCTCGGGGTGATTGAACCTCGATGGAATTGTAATGGGTTCTTCGTCGATTAATTGCGACATCGATCAATTCAACGTACCGCGAGAGAAAGAGCGAGAGAGAGAGAGAGAGAGAGAGGGAGAGACGAATGAACGTCGCGCCGTTTCGACGAAGACGAGGGAATCGTGCCCGTTGCCAACGATTCACCAACGTGAACCGTATGTCGTTCACGAATAGCGGTACATACTCGTTCCTTTAAGCGGAATTCAAACTTTCACGAGCGCCACTGGCGGATTTAGCATGAGCGTCATTCTACCGATGACATCGCCTCGTTTTGTATGTGATACGCGAACGAAGAAAACAGATCGGCGGAACGTGTGCCAAGGGACAACACCTTTCCCACCTCGATAACTAGTCTTCTAATATCTAGGCAACATTTGCGGCAACTTCCACAGCGAATCAACAAAGTCATAAATAGTAACAGCACACGCTATCATTTGTTTTACTATTATTCATCGACTAAAATCGTATTGGTTACAAATAAGGATTATATGTAACCGAACATTTTTTTCTCTTGTTGGTGAATATTATCGGTGAGAGAAATGCATTTCGATTACTTATAACAGTTATCGATGAGAGAAATTTATTTCGATTACTTATAACAGTTATCAATGAGAGAAATTTATTTCGATCGCTAATAACAGTTGTCGATGGGAGAAATTTATTTCGGTCGCTCATAACAGTTATTGATGAAGGAAATGCGTATAAGTTATTGTTAAATAGTACAACTTTCAAATGGTGCACTATCAATTATTTAATAAATTTTTTATTCATAGAATTAATTGCTACAACACGAGTTTTTCCATATTTTCTCCTGATAAATTACACCGCAAATAATCTAACGTTAATTTTAGAGCAGAAAAGGTTCGTTCAACGCTAACCTATGGTGCGGGCACAGCGTGAATTATGCACGCTAGCTTTGATAAATACGGGAGTCTATATTTCTTTTTTCCCAGTCGAAAAAATTTTGGAAAACATTTTTTCAGATTTTGTGTTGTTATGGTCTGTTGATTCGTCTTGATGTACGAAACCTTCTCAATGAATTTCACAGGCTTGCTCCATCTGAAAAAGAGCAAAAAATGTCTCATCAATAATTATTATGAACAAATGAAAAGAAATTCAGTCATCGATCACTGTTATGAGCGATCGAAATAAATTTCTCTCGTCGATAACTGTTATAACTGATCGAAATGAACTTCTCTCATTGATAACTGTTATGGATGATCGAAATGAACTTCTCTGAACTTGGATACTAATAACTGTTATCTGTAACCAAAGAATATAAAAATTTAATCATTTTGTTCTTCGAATTATTTTCTTTATATTTTGTGTAGATTATCTTAAATTTCGATAATATTCAAGTTTTTATGAATGATTTTTATCGTAGAAAATTTTAGAATAACTGTTATTTTTGGTCCCTGCTGTTACCAGCGATCGCAACTTCTTTGGAGGCACGCAGCCTCCATAATTAACGCGTTGAACGCCACGGTGGTCATTGAATAACTTAGAACTGATTATCGCAGTGCCACTGAATATATTTATTAGCACTGAAACTAACTAGATTACGGCGCAAGGTGAGAACTCCATTATCAAGTAACTAACATTGTAATTAATGACTAGACTGCCGATGCATTCACGATAAAACGGGTAGGTTAAAGCGTTCGAAGGTACAATTACACTATTTCCAACCCATTAAAATTGTTAGGGAAATGGATGGATGTCTATGTAGTTCCTGTGCCAGACCTTCCAACATTAAATTAGGGACTTCACTTTAATACATATATCAGAATTTTTAACAAATTTTTCGAAAACCGAAGAAAAAAGATAGTCGCCAACATAGACGACCCAGCATGTAGACGGAAGGGTGATAATCGAGTAAAATACGCGCGGCAGTCAACAGCAATATCCAATTGTAAGTGTATTTGAGTCTTTTGCTCTGTGCACTTTGATTTTGTTTGTTCCAAATGTTGTAATAAATATCTTCTGAGATTTCCTCAGTAAAAAAAAAAATATCCAACTGTAGAGGTTGTTCCAAAGCAAAATCGAATTTCTAAAGCATCAAAGTTGCAAAGATCAAGGAAGGGCGAAGTCGAATACGGGGATCAAACGCTTGGATGATCAATCAAAATTGAATTAGACAGCGAAAATTGGACGTTCTAACCGCTCGGCGTCGAGAACGATCGGTTGAACGGGCTATTTACGCACGCGGGCGTGTTTCGGGTCGGGTTACGGTGGTCTTGATTCGACGATTAAACCGCGGAATGATTTTATTTACGAGTCGTTGCTCGTAACGAGTTCCGGCGCGCGTCCCCTCGCCCCGAAACGAACGTTTTATTTCGCTTGTACCGTATGCCGTATACTATGTATCTACGCCCGCCAACCCACATGCGCGCCTCGTATTAGATACGCGCTCACAAATGAAAGTGGCCTGGTACCGTTACGACTTACGCGCAACGCTACAACAAAAGCTTTTTACGCCGGTGTACGCGCGCGCGCGCGCTACTTACTCGCCCTTTGTCTTACACGCTCGCCTAATTCGGAAATTCCATCGGTCGGCCGACTGTGCCTCGGAGACAACGACGCTAACAGCTTCGATGACAGCGTGCTCGAGAGAGCTCGGCGTTTCGATGCTGGCTCGATAAAACATTTACAGCGTCTGTTCATATTCTGTCACTATATCCGTTTAGGTTTAACTATTCACGTTGATGCACAATTTTTCTGCTAATTTTATTTGTTTTATGCCATCTGAATTCTCACGATCAGAGAGTGAGATAAACTGGAGTGACATAAAAATTGATCGTATAATTTATAAATATTTTTTAATTCTTCTAATGTTTTTGCCTTTTCAAATTAAACCTCATTTCTGACACAAAAAATGGCTTCCTGTCGATTTTCGAATGTGCTCTGTTTGTACGTGTTTTACATCATAGGATCGTATAACAGCAGCTTATCCTATTAATTGCTACTGTTGTGTTGGAGTGAATTAATCACAGCTAGATTAAAAAGAGTTATATAGAGTCGTAACAATTTTCTAATGGCATTAACAGCTAAACTAACAAGCCAGGCTAAGCTAAGCCAAGCTAAGCTTAACTGTATAGACTAATAACTGCACTGTCTATGCAGTGCGTAATATTATGAGGATGTCAACCCGGGAAAACGAGTTTACCCGACGGTGTTGCTCAACTCTTTCGAAAACTTTCTTATTCTTTCATGCAATTTATGCATGAAAAGCGTGTTCAATGTTCTAAAGTTTGCCGAGCAAAATTTGATCTGAATTTAACAACCGTCGCATTAAGGTTCCAGCCGCTGAAAACAATGGGTTTCGAATTCTTCAACCCACTAAATTTGTTACAAATACAAACTTGTTGTTTCCGTAAAGAGTACAGCTCTTAGCGCTCTGTAACCTTAGCATCAAGAAACGTAGCACACACGACAACAAAATAATTCATTCCATTGTCCAGACGAAATCGAATTTGCTCGTAGCCTTTATCAATTTGATAAACCTAAAGACGTTCAGTAATGCAGCGTCTGCTTCGAATCGTATCTCCCAGGCGAGTGCAAAGAGTCAACAATATTAATACACTAATTACAGCTCATTAAAATTAGTAAAGTGGAACAAGATTGAACCTGTTCTCTGCGATCGATCGAAACAATTTTTATTTTGCATAAAAATGTTGATGCTCAATTCGACGGTGAAACACCACGTTAGAGTGGTCGAGTTGTCGAAACGGTTTGCCGCAATTAGCGAATCTCGTTAAGAAGGTTGGTCAATGAAGGAGCGAAACGGATCCCGAGCGATCGAGGAAAAGGATGTCTGTGGGACGTGCAGGAAAAAGGAGCATCAGCCCCCAAAGGATGCGCAACCGTTCTTAAGGCCGATGTCCCGCAATCAAGGATAACGATCCTGCAGGAGTTTTTCGACGTAAAGGGTCCGGCGGAAAGGACACGATAAATCTCGGCACCGATCCACCGGCGAATCGCGGTCGGCTCGCGCCACCAAATCGAGAAGCTAACTGTCGCCTAACTCGCTAACTAATCAGAAGCAGGAAACCAGTAACCTGACCATCGACAAGACAGCGAGACAGCGGCCTGGCTAGCGTCGACATTCGTTGCTTCATCCACCCGAATTCCTGCCTCTGGGTAACTGTAACGGTTTTTATCGCTTCCTCAAAGAGGAGGAGCGAGTGCACACTGGACGAGATCATTTCTTCGGACAGGCCTGAAAGAAAACTGGAATTACGCGGGCTGAATTTCATGCCGGAAGCCGTCGCAATTTCCCCCCTCTCTCCGTCCCCGCTTCTCCCCCCTCTCAGTTTTCAATCACGCAGTTTAACACGTAATCAATGTAATGATATACCGATCGTGACTTATTCCCCGAGGAAAACGCGTTTGTTCAACGATCCGACGCCGTGGAACGATTTTTCCTGCCGAGTATGTACCCACGATTATTATCGTCCCGACGTTGCCGGCCCTTCTTTCACTATCAACAAAGCCGGACAGATAACGATGTTAATTCTTTGCAGATCGCTTTCGCGAAGTCGGCGATAAGGAGGATTTATTTTGCGCAGGTGAAGATCGATTTCGCTGGTGATAAGGTAGCAACATCGTTAAGCCCGAGTTAATTCGCTCGTATCGCCCGGGAGATCCGGTTTTCAAGTTTCGCACAGTCTTGGGTTGTTGATCGTGCGCTGGCAAAATTGTAAAGGGCAACGTTGAAGTCGACCTTCTTGACGCGAGCCGTGTCTATTTCTCCAATTATTTTTACACCGTCTTTTCTCTACGATTCTTGCGAAACCAGGCAGTAGAAATCGAACCTCAACCGCCGAAAACTGTTGGATCCTCAATTCTCGGACTTTCCCCTGCGTGAACGAAGGTTTACATAAGCGCGGAAGGACTTCTCACAGTTTTATGGCGTTTTTCATGTACCCAGGACAATTAGGGAACCATGAAGAAAGAAGTCGGACTCGAGTTTCCTGTCATTCTTCTGTGAAAATGCTAATTTTCAGAAGATCGCCTCCCGGAGGACAAACTTGACTCGTCAGGAAGCGATTAGGAATCGTTCGCAGGAAGAACCGCACACGGGATCGAGAAGGATCGAGGATTTTGCTCATTGTGGAAATGCTAATTTTCGAAAGATTTCCTCCCGATGCACAAACTTGATCCGTCGGGAAGCAATTAGGAATCGTTCGCAGGATAAACCGTACACGGGATCGAGAAGGATCGAGGATTTTTCTCATTGTGAAAATGCTAATTTTCGGAAGATTTCCTGCCGAAGCAAAAACTTGATCCGTCGGGAAGCAATTAGGAACCGTTCGCAGGAAGAACCGCACACGGGATCGAGAAGGATCGAGGATTTTTCTCACTGTGAAAATGAGAATACACCGAAATTATTCCTATCGAATTATAAAGTCGATTTGTTTGGAAGCAATTAGGAATACCCTGTTAGAATCGTTCGCAGGATGAGCTGCACACGGGATGGAGAAGGATCGAGGATTTTTCTCATTGTGGAAATGCTAATTTTCGGAAGATTTCCTGCCGAAGCACAAGCTTGATCCGTCGGGAAGCAATTAGGAATCGTTCGCAGGAAGAACCGCACACGGGATCGAGAAGGAACGAGGATTTTTCTCATTGTGAAAATGAGAATTCAGTGAAATTTTTCCTGTTGGATTATAGAGTTGATTTGTTTGGAAGCAATTAGGAATTCCGTTCTAGAATCGTTCGCAGGATGAACTGAACACGGGATCGAGGATAATCGACGGTCGATCGTTGATCGAAGAAAATGATGGAACGAGGAAAAGGAGGCCGCGTTCCATCGGATCGAAGCGACGATCCGTGATCCGACTTGACAGGATATAACGTTACCGCCGAATTCTTGCGGCTGGACAGGGCCTGAACTGCAAACTAACTGTTCGAAACTGTTCCGTAAAAATTCTGGTTGGAACAGTTATATGGGGAACCTTTATCCCGAATTCACTGTTACCTCGGTATAACCAGTACGTTTGGTTAGTTACGAATACGCCTGATTTTATGCACAAATGACAAAAATGGTGAAACACGAAATTATAACGACAGAAGAATTCGATTATATTATTCTCGACTTATTAAAATTATTCGAAGGGTAAATGCGTTCTGCGAAAAGAATGAACCAGCGCGAGTATGTTAATTCGGAAGACATTTTGAGTGTACTAATAACTGGGATGGCATGATGCCGGGTCTAGCGGGTCCACCGGAGCGGGTACAAGCCGAGAAAGTCGACCAGGAAACGGATACGAGGAAAGTGGCCACGGTTTTCGACGGAAAATAGAGGAGACACCGTCCAATTGTGTCGAGGCGAACAATCGTTTCGCCTTAGAGCTCTGATTTCTGCATCTTTGTCGCCGCTTTCGCGCAACGCTCTGCGTCTACCGTTGAAAACGAACGTCCGTTCTCATCGGGGTCGTTCACATGAACCTTTTCTCTCGACGGAGACGCTTTTCTCTCTTCGCGGTGAACAACGTTCCCCGTCCACCTCCCATTGTCCTCTCTCGTCGAACGTCCCTCCCGGGATAGCCTCGCTTTCCTCATGTTTGTCAAGGAACACTGACATAACAATCGACCGACGGGAACGACTGTACTGATCGATGCGCGTCCACTGGTGATCCAGATAAATCGCTTATGCACCGCGCTTACAAAGAGAGGAACGTTCATTGATCTGCTTTGCGCTTGTGGGATTTTATTAAGCTTGACGATTCGCGGGTGGACCATGAAGAGATAGTCTTATAGAGCACAGAGAATTTGTTCTTTTAATATTTTCTACGCCCCGTTTAACAGAAATATGAAGAATCCGTCCATATTGAGCACTCATCGTTGGTCAAATAATTGGTTGCATAATTTCCGTTTTATCATTTTTGAGATTCTTAGAGATTTTTCTATTGGAAATTATCGTACTTCCTTTATTCGAGCACACGGCGTTATAAAAATTGCGAACAATCCAAGTAGATTCCAGTGGAAAATTTTCAACGCCCATGTAGATGAAAATGCAAATGCTATGAATTTTTGTAAATATTTGTTTCGCATTTAAAAAATTTCCTCATGCTATACGGATCTTCGATGAGAAACAATATTGGGCTAGAATGAGAGAGGGTCTACGATTGATGTCCCGTTTTCTGTTTTCAGATGTGGGACCGACAGAGACAACTCTGGGCCGTCGTTCTCGTAGGCAACGTGCTGATGAACACCGTGATTGCCACACCGATCTACGTTCCCCAATTTATCCCAGGAAGTAAGTCCCTCTATATATTTTTACCAAAGACAGCCAAGCCTACACTACAGGGAACACGCGATCTAGATCAGCAAGTAACCATTAAGTGTCACGAAGCTGAGGATAGACAGGAACAGCTGGAGGGTCATAAATTGTTCGAATTTCTTTGGATCGCCTACATTCACTCTACCCTGAACTAGATTTATATACTGTTCAGTGAAAACACGAAGTTCATTTCTTTAAAAGAGTTCCCATGTTCTTAGAACCTTCGGTCTTCGAAGAAAAATTCTTCACGAGTCTCTATGCCCGAAGAAAATTCATTTTTAACGAACCCTATGCGACACCATTAAAAATAACATTTATTTCCAAAGGATCTAGAGTTCCTCTATCATCTGTAGACTCAATAGACCCAGAGATTACTAGACTGCGAATTTTAGGCCTTTGTGGCAAACGCAAAATAGTAGAAACATCGAAAGATTTTAGAGTGAAACTTCACCTTGGCAAGCCCGAAATTTTTAACTTTTTATTATATAATCCTGTACATCTTGACGGGAATATGCCAAAAATCGAAGTTTAGGGCGAGGAATTCACTGGTACAAAAGTTATAGGTGTTTACTATCACTCATTACGTACAACCTATTAAAATTATGAGGCGAAGATATCAATTCTTATGTCACACTTTACAGACGAACGATTGCTAGCCCTGTCAAGCATCGATTCGAAGACACCATAGTATCATAAAGAGTGACTCAACCACCCTAATACAGTGCATCGTTAATTTTCCGGGTTGTCCATCTCGAGGATCTATGATCCCACCGTTGACACGCGTGTATTGAGAATCTCCTTTGCGCCTCGTTCCCTCGGTACCCCTAAATTCAAGGATTCTTTTACACGGTTCTTGGATTTCCCCGAGTGTCAGCTGAGTAACGGATCGGCACGCAAATACATGGGCGTGTTTGGCTCGAGAATAGTGTGAGTGTGTAGACGTCAGGTATCGGCCAAGCTTACCTGACCACGGGAGCGGTTTACCTGTCTGCGGGACGGCATTGAACCTACCTTGGATCCGAGCTCGAACGGAACGTGGGCGGACTGGTCAGTTTTCTATACAAGTAGGTCAGCCTCGGTCATCGTCGCGCGCTTACATGACTTACACTGATTTTTCCGACCGTCGTCATACTCCTCGGCATTCCTGTCGATCGTCCAAGCGAAATTAGCGATCTCCCCTCGATCGGAATCGACAGGACCCGCTAGATCGTAGAACGCTCAGACTGCCGGGCGGCGCAAAATTCCGGGGTTTTATTCATCCTGATTACAGCGCTGAAGAGTGCTCTCTTTTCGTTCTTCGAGCATGTTGCAGGCCGGTTAAGATTTCTGTTGAACTATTTCATACAGTGAATTCTCGATATTCGTCGACAACGCGGGTCTTGCCAGCGTCGTGTATCGTCCAGGAGATATACCCGGGGTATACTTAGTGTTCCATCTCGAGAATTCTTTCTCCAGAATTTCTCGAGAAATTTTGTAATTGATTATTTCAGAAATTCCAGTATTTCTCGAGAAATTTAAATCTAGGAAAATTCTTATGAATCTGATTTATTTTATAACATATTTTTGGAAATGAATTTTCAGTTAACTCAAATTGCATATTACTAATCAATCGCGTACGTATAAGCATATGTACAGGCAGCATATCAATTCCTACGTAAGCATATTTGCAATGTGAAAATTTATAATAATTGTTGCGAATGCATGTCGATGTGAGGTAATGCACACCCAAGAGGACACCCAATCTTCAGCAACTTTTAATAAAGCCAACATCCACGCAAAATGAAAGAAATTTTTCTACGGCTACAGATTTTGTTACAAAAGAAAGAAGTAGATCGTCTGATTCTACATTAGACGCATTACGCTTCTTAAGAAGTCATTTCAAAACAAAAGCGTAATGTTTCACTTTATAAAAGTTTTTTTAAATAAATAAATTTATCGGTTATATTTAGCGTCTATTTTTTCCTTGTTTTTAAAGTTGTGTACATATTGAACTGGAATAAACACTGAGTTAAAGTTTTTTGCCCTTTCGATAAATATTATTAACGATATTCCAAATATCATAAGTTCGAGTGAACTTAGAACTGTTAGACCGTTAGACCGTTAGTTCAGTTTTGGGAATATTATAAGTTTCCCAATATTTTTTTATTTTATTAAAAATTCTCGAGAATTTTCGAGAAATATAGTCTTATTTCTCATTTCTCGAGAAATGAAAAATGTTGAGAAATCAGGAACACTAGGTATCCCCCTGCGGTAGTGGGGATAATTCCGCGATGTTTATCATCCAGGCGTTGGCGACATATATAGACAAATCACTGTACTTGTTCGTTCATTTTTTGTGCCAGATCGATCGAAGAGTTTTCACGTATTTGTATGTTTAACGGATTATCAGAATTATAATTGGACGCATTGAACTGTAATGTGGGTATCGCACGTTTCATTCGGAATACCATGTTTCAATGTATTCATTAATTTAGGGTATTTATTCTCGTATGTAATAACATGATTACGCAGAATAAAACGACAGAGCAGTACGTGACGTTTTAAACAAGTAATGTATACCACGCTTTATGCACGATGTTTCGAATTAACGATTCATGAAAAATAGTAGAGGTTCTGTGCCACTGAAGATCCCAAACGACACACTAGGTACACGAGCACAAAAATTAATTTTATCCGAATGAACAATCGTAGACAAACATTGCTACGTTTCCTTAAAAAAGATGACGATACCTCGATCGACAAGTGTTAGAGGCAAATGTTTCCAAGCAAGCATTCGACACGACAATTGATAGCAAATCTAATAGATCGTCTGTTGGCGCACCTGACAAAACAAAGCTGAATTATTAGGAAATTCGTCGCCGATACTCGAACAGTTACGCACACGAAGAACGTTGAAGAATCATTTGTGTTCTAAAACACAAGAACCCACAAAGAAATTGAATGGACTTCGATCCAGCATGCAGACGAAGGGTCGATGCATACCAACAAAAAATTCTCCTGTCCTACAAAAAATACTTCCACGCGACGAGTCAGGCCGAGGATCGATCACCGATTGTTCAATTCGTTCTCGATCGCCTTGGGACACTTTCTTATGGTCGTACCAGTGAAATCCTCTGGACATGTAGGCGCGTGGGCGTGCGACGGGCCTCGGTATGGCCACCGCAGAAATTCCGACAAGCGCGTAATGGGAATCGGCAACTTTCTTCCACGACTATGACGCATGCGACACTTCCGCTAGCACACATTCACCTGGACGAGATGGATCGACGACCGGGGACACACGCGTAGATCGTTTCGGACGAGGGCAGACTGACCGACTGACCCGAAACCAAGGGCGCCGACCCCCTCTTCTCGTTTGTGTATCATTTCACGGTCGATTTTCACTCGCCACGGCCGTCAACCTCGTCCGACACGAAGAAAGTAAAGATCCCAGCTGCGAAAAATTGCGTTACGGCCATTGCCAATATGCCAGTGGCTCCTGCAAACCCTGCAGACCCGTGACAATCTTTTTCACTGAATTTCTCCTGGTTCAAGATTTCCCTCGAAAATCGATTCAGTTTCCTACGATATTATTTCTATAACGTATCAACAGAGCAAACTTCCCAGAATATAAAAATTGCGATATAATAGCCATCAATAGATTTTCTGCGAATCCGTAGCAATTTTTATTTAATTTTTTCTCGAAGATCTTTCTACCTCCTGGTGATCCTTTCAGGGAAAATCGATTTAATTTCCTACGATATTGTTTTTATATCAAGAGAGGAAATATCCCAGACGGTAAAAACGGTGTTGTAAGGGCTGCCAATAGAGTATAGCGTTTGAAGTGTGCGCCATTAATTATGTGACTGCGTCTCAGGCAGGTAAATGGTCTCCCCGAGTCCAAAGGTACGATTTCGATGGCGTATCATTAAGATCTGACCGCTCGGGGAGCGTCATTAACACGTTCAGCGTAGTTGACCGGGCGAACGCACAGGTGTGCTTGATCCAGGCGAAGGTAGCTCGGGTCAGGTATGTCGATTTAATCGCCTCGGCTGAGAGGAACCTTGGAATGCGAGGGTTTAAGTCCTCTGAAGATAGAAAAAGACAACGACGACGGAGAAGTAGAAGAAGAAGAAGAAGAAGAAGAAGAGGAAGAAGAATAAGAAAGAGACGAGGTTGCGAGGCGTCTTAGAGGGAAACGGGCTGTTACATTAGGCTATGACTCTGACCCACTTTTCGCTGAGGCAACTAGCTCATACATCGAAACGTAACGGTACTCGGGATGCTTCGGCTCGGCTGACATCAATTCGTTCCTCGATAACGCCTCGCTACGTGCCTTATTTGCGGCCGCTAATCAGTCGGTGTAATCGATGATCGCGACGGTTACAGGTAACACCCGGTACAATGATTATTACTGGAATCTAAACCGGTAATCTCCCCGTTGTCGGTATATCGCTCGATCGATCCTTGTCGAAATTCCTTCGCGACGATCATTGTTTCACTGGAGGAATTCGTGATACACCTCGTCGATCAACGAATCGATAACGAAATTCGGTTAAAACGGGTCGATCGATGACGCTCGGTTCACGGCTCATTTCTCGCTCGTTATTTTCCGGTAGAAACACATAACTGTACCGGTGGGGCATATGAATCATTGCCGAAGCAACCAGCCTCTCTCGCCATTCCGTTATCCGTCTTTGATATCCCCGCGTTTTTGTCCACGCCTGGCGTCCCCCTTTCGAGCACACTCGAATTCTGTTCACCTTCTCCATGTCTAATCGACCTTATCGCCAGCGACACTTTTCACGCATTGTCTACCGACGATTGTTCCATCATGTTTGAAACTCTTTGCTCCTGGGCTTAGGATTTTTTAACAGATCCTCCGACAACGGAAACTTCGATCGTAAACGTAATCTAATAATTTCAGTGGGGATTATTCTGTCAATTTTCAGCCTGTAATTTAACACTAGAACTATCGAGTAATAAATACACACCTGATGAATATTGCTTCGTAATCGTGACAAGACTACATCTATGCAAACCTAATACCATTTTTATTCTAACGTGTGCTTCAATGAAAAAGTTCATTCAAAAAATTCTGATGAAAACATTTTTATAATTTCAGTAATTGTGAAAGAAAAAATTAGGAACCAGTCATTTTGACTGGTTCGGTAGTTCTAGTGTCAAGGGGGGAACCTTGTGTAAATCGCCTGTCTTTCAAGATTTTTTTTTTTTTTAATGTAATGCGTAGATTCATTTAAAATGTGAGGTATCATTTATTAACGTTATGATGTAAACAAAAATATGTTTTGTAAATTTTAATTGTTAATACAAATGGTGCAATGGCGGCTTGAAAATGGCATCCTGGAAATGCGCTGTGCAGCGTACAGTGCACAAAAATGATCTCAAACAAGAAAATCAAAATGGAATCGTTAGTTTATGCAAATACGCACAACATGAAAGTCTTCTTTTATTAAAATCTGCAAAACTGGCGAAGTTTCGAAAAAAACGGATTTTCTGTTAATAACAATGTTTTAAATAACAAATTAAAAAATCGGGGCTCGTCATGTTTTGGCCAATTAAGATCGAGAAATCAGTTTTTAAGCTACGTTGCACGGCGTGCGAGATTTTGCGTTTCGAGAAAAATGCGTTTAAGGTTTGAGTAACAGAGAAATCGTGAGAAAATCTTAATGCATTTTCACTTACCGCGGTTTTTTGCTAATCTGCGATTTCAGGGCAAGATTTCAGGGCGATTTCAACTCAAGAAGTTGTAGTTCAGCCGTTTTTTCTTCTTTTCGAGAAGCACGAGCCTTTCCGATAAGAGGCCGGCTACGTGAGTCGCTCCGCCCAATACTTCCTAATCGCTTCCTAACTTTTTTTATTGTATTCCTGAGGAAATTTTCTATCGATTTAAACAAAAAAAAAAAATCCTCAAAAATTTCATTTTACACAAGGTTCCCCCCTTAATTGGACAAATGATTCCACCGATTGAAGCTGAATCTAAATATTCGGTATTAAAACAGCTGATAATTGAACTGAATTTTCATACTTCCTCGGCGAAAATGTCAATCCGACCACTTTCCCGCAATCTAATTACAGGAACGTAGGGATTATATAATAGAGCCGCCGTGACGGATATTGTTATATCATTTGGCGAAATATAGAAAGTATTTCTCACGGAAATTGAATAACTAGAAATACAATTAGAAACCAGGAACACGTTCTCGGGGAGACGAGGTACTCTCCGCAGCTTCATTAATCGACGCTGCCTGTATCCTCTATTATGCTATTCGCTGGGACAATTACGAGGAATTAGAGGAATGTCTCTCGGGCGTCATTAGCACGCGAGATCGGGGAACGCTGATCCCTGCGATCGTCTGCCAGAGATGCATGCGAGATGACGTTCCGATTCCTGTTCCCCTCGCACACGTTCGCCAGTCACGATTTCGTACTTTCGTCAGAAAGCTTGTTAGCTTTTTAAACTCGCGACGCATTATGTAACAGGGGGATCATTTTTCCATCAATCCGCGAGAGCTGCGCGGAAAATGGCAGTACGTTATCATCAGACTGCGGATCTTTATGCAAAATTGTCTCCACCAATTGCAAGGCGTGGGAGCCAAATAGAAATTTACATCGGTCTTGAATAATTTTTGAGAAAATTACCCATTGATATCCTCTCATTCTTCTAACCTTCTTACTGTTTCTTCATTTTCCTAAAACCCCATAAAATCCTCAGACCAGTCATAGACACAGTCTGCTCATACATTAATTTTGTCGTACATTAATGTCGATGCGCATAAGGGAATTTTTTGGAAAACTACCGAGATGTTCATGACACGTCTTTTTAATATTTTATGCAGAGGGGAATATTTAAATAATTTAACGAGGAAGGTAGTGACCAGAACATATTACACATATTATAATTATTATATTATAAATATTATTATCTACGTTGCGTCGTGGAGGCATTGTAAGAGGAACAATTCTGTCCTGCACATCTCGACAAAGTAATTTGACGATGCACTCGTTCGCAGATATAAAAGATTGGGTTTGTTTTTCTGTGTCAGGCACCGGGAGGAACATCAGGAACCTGCCGTGCGTGTCACGGCGAACCGGCGAGACCGGCGTGTGCATGTTCGCGTTCACATGCGCGAAGGCGAACGGCACGCATCTCGGCACCTGCATCGACCGATTCTACTTCGGCAGCTGTTGCAAGATCGACGATGAGCCGGACATATTCCCGCAGGACAACAGCATCGACGACGGGTCCCCGTCGAGGCCGTTCGTTACGACCGTCGGGCCGATCGAGAGCAACGACATACCCGAGTACTTCTCAAGGCCGAAGCCGATCCCGGAGAAGAAACCGTCTGGAACGCTGCCCGCCGAGGTGAGTGCCGATTTTCTATAATCCATTTACGCTGTAGACCCCCTAACCACCATGATCACGACGTTAGATGGCACAATCCTTGATCCGTTGGATGATTAATCCGGATCACACAATGGATCCAAAAAATACTTGAACAACACATTTCCGATTCTAGAAAAAATGGCCCATATTCAAAGTGAGATAATCTCGTAGCAACAAATGGTACAGCCATAAGCCTAGACTCATTTTAAAGCTTGAAATATCTGCTTCCGTAGCGCAGTGTTCATTTTCCTCCAAGATATTTTTACATGACGTGACAAGAGTGACAAACCGAAGACCCATTTTTCAAATTCGAACGTCTCGGAAAACTTTCAAAAATTTTTCTCGTAAACGAAACTAGCATAGATTCGAAGATCGAATCCTCCTCTTTACAGCGCCCCCTTAATAATTAGCGTACCTTTTCCCATTGTTTCACGGAGCAAACACGAGGAACAAGTCTGATCGTGTAAAGCCGGGGTGCTCTTCAAATTTCCGTCTAAACGACAGCTCCCCCCGGAAACGGGTCCCGCGAGCGTTTTTATGGGACCGTAAAGAATCGTGATTGTTCGTTTTTGCTGTTGAAGGCGACGACGAGCAGTTACGCGGTCCAAACCACTTCGGCTCCCACGACGATAGCGAGGGAGACGACGAAGCCCACGACGAAGAGGCCGACACTGTCGACGACGGTCGAAACGACCACGCAACCGGTTCGGTTATCGACCTTCCAAACTGTTCAGAATTCCACCGTGCAGGATTCGACCACGGAAACGGTTGGCACGGGTTCGCAAAAAACCCCGGTCACGATCGAAACCACGAGCAAACCGGCCAGCGCGCAGACTCCCTCGATCACGCGGAGGCCAACGACGCCGGAAACCGTGACGAAATCACCGTCCACGATCCTGCAGACGACCGGCAAGCCGGTAACCAAGAAGCCGATACACTCGTCCTCGTCCCATAAACCAACTGCGAGCCACAGGCCGGTACACACAACAGTCCATAAACCTGAAACGACCACAGCTAAGCCTCTCCAAATGACAACGACAACGACGACGACTACCACAACGGAGAAGACGACTGAGTCGACGACACTGAAGACTGTGCCCACTACCACAACTGAGAGGATCGTTCCGGCGACCAGGTTCCCACCTAGAAACGCTACTACTATTAAGCCATCGACTCAATCTAGCACCAGGAGGCCCATCAGCAGCACCAGAAAGCCCACCGTCGCTACCAGCACGAAGAAACCAACTATCACCACCAGGAAGCCTAGTACACCTGTTAAGAGACCTACCACGAAGCCTACTAGCTCCAGTTTTGCTACCACTGTGCCGGTTACCACGCTCAGGCCGTCAACCACTGTCAAGGATCAGCCAACGATTGCTACCACCGGCTCCACTGTTTCGTCTACCAAACCCACAAGCACCTTCTCAACTTCGACAAGGCCTACTACAGCTACCACGAAGCCTGTTCACAAGCACAAGCCCACCACGATCAGGACAACCACTTCAAGGCCTCATACTACTGGCGCCAGCCGACCCTCTACGCTGACGACGAAACCGACGACGCATCTCACCAGGCCAAAACCCACCAAGATTGTCACGACTACCACGAAAAGTGTGACCAAGCAGGAACCGACTACTACCACCGAGAAAACGGTGCCTCTGTCCACGATAGAGACTACCACGGTACCTGTTACGAAAGTTAGGCCAACCGTGGAGATCGCCACCTCTACCAAAGTGTCCAGCAGACCTGCTACCAGGCCCATAACCACCACTCAACCCACTCTTGCCAGCAGCACCGTGACGCAGACCAGTTCCACGGTTACCTCGGAAACTACCACCAGTGCTACCAACAAAGTACCCGTTCAGGGTGTTAGTCAGACAACTGAGGAAGCTACTCAGACCACTTCTATGCCTGGACTTGTCACGTGGTCCTCCAGTTCTGATGATACCACCACCAGAACGCCGGAGATCTCTTCTACAGCATCAACTCAGATGGGTAAGTTTAACCCCCTACCGGTCCACTTATTTTTCGCACCTTCCGTCGGCACGCTCATAATCACCAGATCAGGGGAATTCACTCGAATTCTGGGGAAAAAGTTACCCTCACCCTATCGGTACCGAATCAGTCACGTGACGTTGCGGCACATAGACGACAGAGACGAAATACGTCACGTGACCGGGCCATGGCGGAAGCGGTGGGGGAACGGCGTCGTAGAAGGGGAAGTTAGAGTGAGGAGACGAGTCTTATTCTGGCGATTTTATGCACACTAGGTCGTTCATGTCCGGGGCTATATTTTTTGCTGTTTTTGGCTTTTATCAGGACCTTGAATAAGTTCTCGCTGTTTCTTCAAAAGTGGCAGTAGCAGTACCCCGTTCGTGGAATTTCGAATGGTAACACACATGCAAGGCAGTAGTGTATCTAACCTTAAATTTCAGTGTATGGTAGTTCACTTTAGTGTAAACAAAGTAATTTTTTCTTAGTTCTGAAAATGTCTACTTTTGTGCCAAGTAAAGTGTATTTGCGGGGAATTTTATTGCACTACTTTATTCAAAAGAAATCTGCAGCTGAAGCACATAGAATTCTTGTTGAGACTTATGGGGACAATGCTTTGTCGGATACGACATGCAGAGACTGGTTTCGACGCTTCAAAAATAATGATTTTGAACTTGAGGATAAAGAACGTTCTGGCGCGCCGAAAAAATTTGAAGACGAAAAGTTGGAGGAATTACTCGATCAAGACCGATGTCAGACGCTAGCAGAACTTGGAAAAACATTACAAGTAGATGAGTCAACTGTTTCAAAACGTTTCAAAGTTTTAGGAATGATCCAGAAGCAAGGACATTGGGTACCGTATGAATTGAAGCCGAGAGACGTCGAACGGCGTTTTCTCACGTGTGAACTACTGCTTCAACGGCAGAAAAGAAAATGTTTTTTGCACCGCATCGTGACTGGCGATGAAAAGTGGATACACTACGATAATCCAAAGCGTAGAAAATCGTGGGGTAAGCCCGGCCATGCATCAACATAGTCTGCAAAACCAAATATCCATGGTTCGAAGCTTCTTCTCCGTATTTGGTGGGGTCAGCAGGGTGTAATTTATTATGAGCTGCTCAAACCGAATGAGACTATCACGGGGGAGCGCTATCGACTTCAATCGATGCGTTTAAGTCGAGCCTTAAAAGAAAAACGGCCGCTATACGAGCAGAGACACGACAAAGTGATTTTGCTACATGACAACGCTCGGCCTCATGTTGCAAAACCAGTGAAAACCTACCTGGAAACGCTTCAATGGGAAATTCTAACCCACCCGCCGTATTCAGCTGACATAGCCCCTTCTGATTTTCACCTATTCCGTTCGATGGCACATGGCCTAGCTGACCAGGGCTTTCATTCTTATGAAGAAGCTAAAAAATGGATCGATTCTTGGATAGCCTCAAAAGACATGTCGTTTTTCGGACGCGGAATTCATATACTGCCAGAAAGATGGGAGAAAGTGGTCGCTAGTGATGGGCAATACTTTGAATGAAATGTTTTCGTTCCTTATAATTTAAATAAAGCTTTTATTTTGTAAAAGAAACAGCGAGAACTTATTCAAGGTCCTGATAGAAAATCTAATGGGATATGGGTATATATATAAAGAAAGCACACTCTTTTATAGCACACGGAATAGAGATTATATTTCAACGAATTCTCTAATAGCACGTCGTCAGACACGTCTTTACGGTTTGAGAGAAACGTCGCGAATGAAACAAGAAAACGAAACAGAGGAGCAACAGTTCAATATGAACATCAGAGGATCGAGGGTCCCATGCCGGGGACAACATACAATGTATATTAACTGCAGATACAATGTATATCAAAAGCCGATTCAAACGATCCTTCCTGCTAAAGAAATAACAGATTCATTTTGTTCTGTTTATGAAATAAATTCCAACAAAATCTGAAAAAATTCTAGGATTCAACCTAGTCTTTCGACCTAGCAAAATTATTAGAGAAGCGGTCCCTTGCCGCTTCGGAACTTTTACGAAAGTTTCTGGAATCTGACCTGCTGAATTTTTGTTTGGAGCCGGCTTGCGGAAAAAGAGGGAAGCCGCGAAAACTGGAGCGAAGTGCAGTTATCGGAAACTAATTCGTGTCGTTTGAATTACAGTAGGGGAAGAGTGCGGCGAAGTGAACGCCGTCCGAGAGGAAAGATTACGGTGAACCGACGCCACGGTTCGGACCGTTACAATCGTTCCTCCGGCAACACAGAATCTCATCTCGGTTTGCCTTTTTCCTCTGGAGCTGCGGGAGTGCCCGTTTCGGAACTCGATTAACAAACGATTATAATTCCGATTACGTTTCACGCGATCCCGTCGGTGCACGTGCGGCACTCCGCTGCGCAATTATGCCAGTTTAAGGACACGCGTTCCTCACGGTGACGCTGGGCTATCGTCATTGATCCGGATGAAAACTCGTCGCGACGTCACCGCGCACCGGATTTCGTGTATCACACGCGGAAATTGCGGCCGCAGCATTGAAAATAACGAGGCCTCGGCGCTGTCTCTTTGTTATCGAGCCGCGGTCGATCTATTTCGAGATTAAATGCTCATTACGATGGCATGCCTGTCACGGGAATTACGGTATTCCATGGCGAAACGGTCGAGCCCCGGCTACAGGGCCCCTCAAAAGTCAGAAACTTCAATTTGCTGGCTGATCCTAGACAATTGTTCATTTGTAAAAACGATGGACAGTACCTTCTGACATGTCAGACCATTTGCCAATTGTTTCAATTAACCCTTCGCGCTGGAGGATTTTTCATTTATTATTCTTGCTACTATATTCTATCCCAGTATATTCTATTATACTTTAGTGTACATCTAAAGGAAAGTAATTGCAAGAATAAAATCTCGGATTTTCAATAGAAGCTTTTTTGGTACCAATGTATATTTGTTGGATCGCCCTGTACCATCGCAAGCCTAACCGAGGCACCCGAAGGACAGGGTTATTGCAGTTTCTCGGAATGGTCACCGCGAACAATCGGACGAAAGCGTGTCAGGCCTGGTTGTTTTTTGTCTTTTTTATTTTTCCCCAGATGGAATTCATGGGATCGGGTGAAAAGTAACGGGTGAAAGCGCGAGGTTAGGCGGATTCGCTCGCAATCAATCAAATTCAACGGAGCTTTCGCGGTTCTAGCGTTGCTGGTTAATGCATCAGGCGTTCCCCACGACGTGAATTGCCGCCATGATGATTTCCTATTGACGACAAAACCGTCACGTTACACAATGGGTATCCGTTTTCTTCGATTTCACCGCTCTCCGGCAGCGGCGAACAGTTTCGCGCGTTTAGCATGCGAATGGGAAATGCAAATGCGAAACTGCCCGGCGCGGCGTGCGCCCGCGAAACGATCGCGCGATCAATTAAGCATCGGCACGATATAAATTCAAATTTCTCGATTAACAGCGGTCGACTCCGAACACGCGACGTGCGACAGATCAATCACCCGCGATGAAGCACGCAAATAATAATTTCCACGTAGACCGAGCCGATCTTTATCTTCCGCTATTTATCATATATACCGTCCTATCTTTTTCCAATTCATGTCTTTCGCCATCATATCCTGCCATAGTTAATTGGAGTTGGTTGTTCTTCAACCTAATCTTCGATGACTGTAACCTGGAGTGGACACGTGCCTTCTTTCGTCTCTCAACAAGTTCTCGGAAGACTCTAATCTAATTTAGAGCTGTCCTAGATTTTTCTACATATCACTAGAAACCTCATGATACCATTTCTGTTGATCCCGAGGCTAACTGCATTTTAATAAAAATGATTAAGCTTCCGGAAGTGGAGCTCATTCATTTTTCTTGATTGTTAATGGAGGTTGGTAGTGTAACAATTGATCCCTGACGAAGATCAGCTGCAATCTCTGCTACGCAGGCCAACACAGTGCAAATCTTGAGTTTCCCGCATGCTCTAGGTGCAACCGACAGCGAGTGGACACCGATCACCACTCCGGACGGCTGGATCATGATCCAGTCACCCACCACGAAGAAACCAGAGTCCTTGGAAGACACCACGATCAAATCCACCTTGGAATCCACGTTGCAACCGACCACTTCCGGTAAAAATCATTGTCCCAGGCTCATTAAACCTACACAATTAAGAGGGTGTTCTGGTTTTCGAGGCCGGTTTTGCACGGATCTTTAGGAATTTTTTTCAGAAAAACTATTGAACCTTTCGCGTTCGGTTTTTGCAGACACATTTATTGGTATTTGACGTACACGTGTGATTTTTCAAAAGTGAAAACAATCAAAATTACATGAATTATATGTTTTTTGAAAAACAGAAATCCAAATGTCTATCACTACGTTAATTTTACGAATTCTAACAAATTCTTTTGCACGCATGTTCTACGAGAAAGAAAAGTCAATTTTTCAAGGTCATGTTACCATAACACCCCCTTAGGAGGCCAAACGGCCTCGGTGCGAACGATCGACAGCCGTTAACGGGCATAAGAAAATTGTGTTCGCTCGAGAGAAAAAAATTGGGTCGCAGCGAGATGGATTTTTCTAACTCGACGATGAGATTGTCCAGCGATCTTAATCTTAACCAGACGTGTCTCTGTTGATTTTCACAGCTATTCCCGGCTCGACAGGCAAACCAGCGGACACGACCACGGAATTCGTGATGAAGAGGCCGACCACATTGACGACCCTTTCCACGATCGCCAGCGTGACGATAGACACAGAACTGCCAGTGCCGATGGAGATCCTGAACATGTCTGATTACAAGCAAGGTGAGCATTAGAAATGCTTTCACACGCAATGCACCGTTCAACACCAACAAAATTATTGCGACCGTGACGAATTCGCCGAACCCGATATCGGAATCGCGGTTGCAATCGAATCCGTCGTCGATAACACAGAGACCTGTCAGCCACGAAGGAAACGTGACGCGCGTAGCAATCGAGGAAGGAAGATACAGCAATATCGATGAGCCTGTTACGTAAAGGATTCTTGCGTCATCGGAACGATAATCTCGCGGCGATTCTTACTCGATAGCGGATGAAAATCGATTTCGATTAATTGACCGTGGAGTAGTAAGCCGAAATTGATTTTTTTGATAGTTTTACGCGATCGAGAAAGTAAGAGAAGATAGCATAGTGTTTGATTAGAGGAATTCGTTCCCCAAAATGGCTGCTGCCTGGAGATTGAGGAACCTGTCAAGGACCCTGAACTCAACCATGCTTATTCTTGCAGTGTGCGGCAAGAAGCTGTTCCCGGAGTCCAGGATCGTTGGTGGTAGTCCCAGCTCGTTTGCAAAATGGCCGTGGCAGGTGAGTAACTCAATAAAGAATCCGGTAAAAATCGCGTAAATTTCTTTGCTTGATCTTTACTCCGTCTCATAAATAATTCATGATTTAGAATAAAGTCAAGACTGATTTGAATTGCGAGGGCCGCGAATTAACTTCTACACCTAATACGTGTAACAATAGGTACAGAATAAACGTGAAATTTACTGTTCGAAACTTTTCTACTTAAACACTAAGGGAAACTAGTGAAACTTGAAGCTGTACCCAGGTGTAGGACCAAATTTGCAATTCACAGTGAATTAGTACTGCTGTCTAGGACTGCAAATATTTTTTTTTCGCGAAGATTTTTCCGCGCACCGGCGCGTTTCCGCTGCACCTCCGGCGCACTGGAAATGCACAGAGCCGCGCGCCGCATGTACTTCGTTAACAGAGATGAGTGTTTTCTTTTCAGATCTCGTTACGACAATGGAGAACGTCCACGTATCTGCACAAGTGCGGCGCAGCTTTGCTCAACGAGAATTGGGCCATAACCGCGGCGCATTGTGTCGAGAAGTGAGTAGAGATCGTGTTTGTCATCGTGATGATTCCCGATCGATGCATCTCTCCGCGAGACAATCCTATTACTAATTCCGAGAACGCCGTCGCCGGCGGCGCCTTGAATCGGAGAACGAATGCCAGCGTTATATACGTATATCTTCCACGTTCGAGCCGCGTTTTATGCTGTCTTCCAAACCCACTTCTTTAACCGTCCTACGACAATAATCGTGGCAAAAGGTCGACCAGGCTTTGTCAGTTTCATATCGTCTTGAAGCTTCAATTTACTTCATTTGCTTACAGCGTAACGGAAACAAAGGAAATTCTTATACCATTTTCTTGGCTGCATATAAAATTTAATTGTATGGAATGTTAATGGACTCGTCAGACTGTCGTCTCGTTTTTAATTTTATTTTTAACCTTCTGACATTGAGATCGAGACAGCAAGAATTGGAGTTCCAATTTTTCTCCGCTAACTTTACAAACATTCTTCTGACTTTATTTACAAGGAAACATTAAGCTACTATTAACGTTAAACCTATCACAGTTTATATTTCACAATTATTGAGATGATAAAAATTCATTTATGGAAGATACTGGAATTTCCTTAAGCATCATCATGTTTACGGCAATATTTACCACATACTTTTGTGAGCTTGTAACAGTGATTAATCTCGTTAATATACAATTTTATACATTCGTGGATTCATAAATATTTGTCATTTCATTTCTGGCATTTTGTAAGAGCTTTTTTTAAATGTTAATTGTAGTTTCCGCGACTCGAGAAATGTCTTTATTAATGCTCCGTTATCGAGATAAGAGAATTTGTCGAGTGAGCCAATCTTATCTTTCTCTTCCTGTAGTCCGAAGTAAACCGAGCAGTATTTTTGCATGATGAATAATGCAAAAACAATGGTTCCAGCGTACCGCCAAGCGATCTGTTGTTGAGAATCGGCGAGCATGATTTGGCGAACGAGGACGAGCCCTATGGCTACCAGGAACGAAGGGTGCAGATCGTCGCGAGCCACCCCCACTTCGATCCTCGCACTTTCGAGTACGATCTCGCGCTATTGCGATTCTACGAGCCGCTGCTTCCATTCCAGCCTAACATCTTACCAATTTGCCTGCCTGATGACGAGGAGACTTACGTTGGACGGACAGCTTATGTCACTGGCTGGGGTCGTCTCTACGACGGTACTTGAAACATGAATCACAAATAATTCATTGGATCAAAACGAATTTCAAGTTATAGGTTAACCACAAATAATTGATTTAATTAGACATAAAAGTGATCCATGAATTATTTTTCTCTCGACTGAGATCGTCCACTGATTTGCTATTTTATTCCCAGAGGGACCGCTGCCATCGATTCTACAGGAAGTGGCTGTGCCGGTGCTGAATAACTCTCTGTGCGAAGAAATGTACAAAAACGCCGGATACATCGAGCATATTCCTCACATTTTTATCTGCGCCGGATGGAGGAACGGCGGCTTCGATTCTTGCGAGGTATGTAATACGTTCATTATCGAAAAACAATCGGCTTTAGAGTGTCTCTCGAGCTCGTGGACAGAAATATCTCGTTTTGTCGGGAATGTATTTTGAGGACAACTCAGTTGGTTAGCTGATAAGACAGTCTATGCTGTTCTAAGTAGGGCTTTCGTGCTCCTAAAAAAAAAATTTCGAAGAATCCCGTTTCAACACTTTACCTACCGGAAGCCTATCAACAGACTTTCCAATAACTGTACTATGAAGAAAAGCTGAATAATTTTCGTCTAAATAATAATTTCGAAAGCAGTCGTTATCGATTCTAAAAATATGTTACATTACAAATGAAATTGCTGTGGTCTTTAAAAAATTTATTGAGAAAGTCTCAGCTGTTGGTCCCCTTAATTTCATAAAAGGCTGTTAGAAAATTGCCATCGAAATGCAGAAACGATTTGTTTCACCTAATCCATTGAACGAATTCTTTCGTTTTGCCAGGGTGACAGTGGAGGCCCAATGGTGATCCAGAGGGCTCGAGACAAGCGATGGATCCTCGCAGGTGTGATCAGTTGGGGCATCGGATGCGCGGTTCCGAATCAGCCAGGTGTCTACACTCGGATCTCCGAGTTCCGTGAATGGATCAACCAAATCCTGAAGTTCTAACCGTCCGATGGGGGATGATGATTTTCTCGTTGAACAACGCGTTGAACGACGCCTGAAAAATATACAGCATCGTTGTCTCAAACTCTGTAGCGAAACGTCGATAGAGATATACCCGAAGAGTGCAATACATTCCGTAGTTGCTTAGGACGTTCGTGACGAATTTTCGATGGCTGTACATGGTATGTCGGACACCAGAGTACCGGGGACCTTGTGTTATCAGTGGCGTTATCAATCGAGCGAGGCGCACGAACGCTGCTCAGTTACTGATGCCATCTTCCGCTCGTGCTTCAACCTCGTTGCGATCGTGCAACTAGTCGACGCGCCAGTGCTCTGCAGTGTGAACAATGTTGAACAGACGCTATTGTACCCCGACCGTGCGTTACCGACGAGTCCCTGGCTCGTTACCTAGCGGAAAAAAGTACAGACGAGAACCGACTGACGGTAACCTGTCCGATGAAGGACCGTGATCGGTGTCCCTAGAAATTAGAATCAGTCAATTAAACAACGTCAATTAAAATTATTAATCAGGAAGATGAATGTTCACTTAGCTTCCTGTAACTTGTAATTGATGAAGAAAAACTTTGTAGAAAGATCCGCAGTCTATCACCGAGATTATTGAACCGAGAGACAACCACGGTCAGCTTGGGGGCTGACCAGGGGAGCATTTTAGCTTCCTTTTAGCCTAACGTCTTCCTATCAGCTTGGAGGAGCCGATTATACTCTGCGACACGTTCTCGTTTCGTTTCGAAGACATAGCTTTTAAATTATAATAGTACTTTCTGTAGCTAATTGATTCCTAAGAACGCTGTACCGAATTAAACCCCTCGCACTATGATATGGATGATCTCGTGTGATCAAGATTTTCAAACAGCCTCTGTTAAGCGTGTTTGTTTTCAATTTATTCGAGGGGCGAGGGCTTTGTCATGTTCTTTTGAAAAGCAAGATCTTTTTAAAGACTTTTCCGTGGGAGATTATTGGATACATTTTTTTACTCGAGCATGGACTATAATAAAAATTGTACGCAGCCTAAAAAAATGCAGTCTTGTTGTTTTTATCAGGCAACACATGCTCAGTCGCTTTTTGTGTTCGCTAGGTTTACCGTTAAAGGTTAATTAACCTTCTTACGCTCCTCAGACATTGTTGCACAAACGATTCTCCGTTATAATATTCAGCCGTTATCGTTTCACACTCCGGCACAATCCAGACCGTTTTCTCTCGTTACACCACGGATTTTATGCACCTACGACGAGAACGAGTTGATGAAATTTGCAACAGCGAGAGGTTGAAAAGTTTACAAATAAAATTCTACCTCGTTCTTGCCAACATTTATCCGTTAAGAAGTACACGGGATAAATTGTCTTTTTAGAACTCTAGACAATTACTAACAACAAAGAAATCCTAATCACAGCCAGCATAAAGTAGAGCGAGGGGTTAAACGATTTTCCAGCTATCCAAGATCCAAAATGGATGCGCTGAACGATTCCAGAAATTAATCCAGCAAAGAGAGTGCAAACATTAAGAGCCTCTCCGATGTGAAAAATCGTCCAATAGGAACGGCGTTTGTCACGGAAAGAGCGACGATGTTCACTTTATCTCAACCACGCATTATCGGCTAGAGGAATTTGAGGAAAGCATCGAGACTCCCTTCTCTGACCGAAGGTCGCATAAATTCTGACGTTCTGCGTGTTTATATTATTGTTAAAGCTGTCGCGATCGCGCACGGGAGAGGCCTGTCGAGACGATAACACGAAATTCGTTTCAGCCGAGCTGAATCCAGATAAAGGCGACCGTGGATTCGATAACGAGCACGAGAACGTTGTCGCGCGCTCGATCCCCAGCGTCAATTACGGAATCATCGGCTCGGAAAGTGTGGGATTAGGCTCTTGTGCATCATAGAGGCGTTGTATACTTTCCCACCAACTTTTCCGACCATTCTCCCGGCGATCTAGAGCGTCGGACTGATCCGAAAATCGCGATCGAGAAAATTCGAATTCGAATTCGATCGAGAAAATTGTGATTTTTGCCTCGGGCGATTACAAACGATTAGACTGCGGATTTTTGTGCGAAACATTTTCTAAGCCGGTTGTAAGCAACGAACATGAAATAGACAAGAATTTTCTGTTTAAATAATTTTAATGATTTACCTTTTCATTTTTGCTGTAAACGAATAAAATATAGAGAAAGATTCGTTATTTCCGCAAATAATAAAAAAGAAAGTAGATGTTAAGAGGAAATAGCTCTGAAGAAAATATCGCAGGGTATCGTTAGGAAATTTTGCTTTCGCACGAAAATCCACAGTCCAGCGATCATAGCGATCGTAAGAATGTGAACCCGCTCGGCCCGTCGCCCTCTTCGCAGCTCAATTACGGCTCGTGGCAAAAGAACGATCGTAGGAACCTAAGCGAAATTATCCGAATCTCTAATTTAATTTAATTTATAAAGAGGAAGTTCATATATATGTATACATAAGTGCGCGTGCACGTAGATAGGACACACGTATGGATAATTTATTAATGTATGCGTTGCAGTGCGGGGTTGCAACAACAATAGGAAACATCCCCGATCTTGTAAATATTTGATCGATTGGTGGTGCGTGTTGTACTCTAGTACACTTTGTTATTTTTTACTGTTTCTACAATCCCGTGTTCCTCCACATAACTCCGCCAGCTCTCTCTCCCTCTCTTCTCTTCTCTCTCTCTCTCTCTGTATTTACCAATCGAGCATTAAAAAAAGAGACAAGAAAGGAAAAAGAATGATGTCCTTCGACACGGGGGGGGGGGGAGGGGGGAGAAAGCTCACGCTGATTACCAGTGCTCACATGATACACGGGAAACGAGTCAAATTGTTTACTCGGCGAACCAATAACGTGGGTGTCAAGCAACACCCACTCGGAAATGCCCACGATCTCTCACCTGTGACCAAACTGTTCCCGAGATTTTAGATGATCCCAAGAGCATCATTACCATTTGGTGACTTGAAAAACCAGAACCACCCTCCTACGACGCTCCAGACATCGTGCCGAGAAGCTGTGAGCTTTTGGAGAATTTTTTGGAAAACTGTTTCAGGTGAGAGAAGGGTCTACAATGTTTCTGAAATTGACAAGGAACTTTCTTTTAAAAATTCTTCAAGAAAAACTCTTTCCAAAACCAGAATAATTGTTGAACTGTTGAATTTTATATAGAAAATAATGATAAATTATGTTAAGGGTTGTTATGAATGGGAGAAGGGTCTGTGAAGCTCGTGAGGGTGACAGAGAATTGTATCTAATTTTTCAACCCCTGCTTTGAGAGGCTGTGGAAATAGTTGCTCTGCAAGAGATTTTACAGGATAATCTTGTATAGGAAATAATGGTAAAATGAGTTAAGGGCCGTTATAAATGGGTGAACGGTTTGCAAAGTATTTGAGGTTGACAACAAATTTTATTTAATTTTTCTGCCCCTTTCCTGAGAAGTTGTGGAAAGAGTTGTTGTTGAAGAGATTTTGCAGGATAATTTTGTACAGGAAGTGATGGCCAACTGCGTTAAGAGTTGTTATGTATGGGTGAAGGGTCTGTAAAGTTCGAGAGGGTGACAAGGAATTTTATCTAATTTTTCACACCCCCTATTTTTCGAAGTAAAATCGTTAAACGGGGGAGGAAGGTCGGTATAATTTCTAAGGACGAGGGAGATTTTTATCTTGCTTTTTCCAACCCTTATTTTGAGAACCTAGAAAGAGTTTCCTCCACAGAAAGTTCAAAGAATATATTTATACAGAGGCGTGCAGACACTCTTTGTTAAGGACCATTGTGGCTAACCAAATAGTCTTTGAAAATGTTTGTGGGTGAGAAAGAACTCTTTCTGACTTTCCAACCCCTATTACACACAATTTTTAACAATTCTGGAAATATGAATATTCAAGATAGTGAAATATATTAATCTCTGAAGTGATCAAGAAAAAGAACCCCCTTCAACCCTTACTTCAAAAGCCTTTAAAAATTTTTCCAAAAAAATCCCCGGAAATTGTAGGACTAAATATAAAGAATAGTCTTGGGAATGACCAAAATTGTAGCGATTTCTATGGCATATGATTACGATTGAGGGAAGCTTTTACGAAAATTGTAAAATGTTTTCACCCCCTTTTTCAAAAGCACCAGAAAAATTTTAATCATGGGGCGGGAAAAATTGTAGCGATTTATACCGCGTGTGCTTATCATCGAAGGAATCTGCAAAAGTCGTAAAATATTTTCAACCCCTACGGCAATCGCAAAGGAGCAGCGATCGCCTTAGAAAACGGAAGCGAAATACTCTGGCAACCGGGGGCGCAACAAAATTTAATGGAATCGATCGCCTGATTTTTACAACCCCTTCCCCACCTCGGCGGCATAATTAACGAGCAGTCTCGCGTCGGATCGTTAATATCCCGTAGAAAATTGCGAACGTTCCGAGCGATCAAGCTGTCACGAAGAACAAGCTGCTGCTCGATTTTTCTAAATCGAGTCAAGGAAGCGGAACACGATTTTCTAAAACTTTCTAACCCGTGTCTATCGAACGTTGAAGGATTCCTCATGAAATTCGCGTGGTGTTTTCGACGGTGTGTTATTATTGCCACGAGAAGAAGAATAAGGCTTGCTGTAATGCGAGATCTGTTAGGATCGGCCGCGAAACAGGAACGCCGACGACCGTGTGATCCACTTCTAATTGGAATTCGAGTGGATATCTAACTCGCGGTGTTCCCCGCAACGTTTCGATTCGGAACTGAGCGTGACACTTCAATCTCACCGATTCAGGATTCAATCGCGCCGATTCCGAATCCAATCGAAAGTTCTATTGCCCCGACCGGTTAGGGTTTGCCGAAAACTTCCTGCTCGCGTACTCGAGTCGAAAACTTCGACTTGTCGTTTTCTCGTTCGGTTAGTAATTCTGTGCATTTGATTACGTCACAATCGTCCCACCGGTGAAAACTGCTCTGTTTACGTTTATCGCGGCAAATTCCACGTTGACGCACTTTTATTCGCGTTCAGCCGCGATTGAAAAATCAACCGGTTCAATGAGTAAATGATAATAATATTAGCTCGAGTAGTAGGTCCGACTCGTGATTCCAGCCGAGCAGAATCACTTTTATCTTTAGTTGTTGATGGTTCTGTTGCACTTGTTCTTACGTGTAAGCGAACAGAAAGACTTAAACGGGGAACCTTGTGAAAATGGCCTGTTCTTCAAGAATTTTTTTTTAAATGTAATGCGTAGATTGATATAAAATTTGAGGTATCATTTATTAATATTATAATATAAACAAAAATGTTTTTTCTAAATTTTAATTGTTAATATCAATGGTGTAATGGCGAGTTGAAAATGGCATCCTGTAAATGCGCCGTGCAACGTACAATGCACAAAAATGATTCGAAACAAAAAAATCAAAATGGAATCGTTAGTTTATGCAAAAACGCACAACATGAGATTCTTCTTTCATCGTTTTGAAAAACACGGTTTTTCTGTTAATAACAATATTTTAAATTCAAAAATTCAAAAATCAGAGCTCGTCGTGTTGTGGCCAATTATTTATAGAATATATTGTAAGTAGACTGCGGATCTTTATGCAAAATAAACATGTTTTACCCGAATTGCAATGAACTAAAGTGAAATACAAATTTTTTCTTTCTTATTATGTTTAGCAGATTGAAAATAATATAATAATATGTTTAAATTTTTCTAATATTTTTGCTGCTTAAAATTGCACCTACTAATTTTTGTCATAAATGCATCAAATCCGCAGTCTAATTATAAGGTACGTGACACCTTTGATAGCAAGGCATTTTGTTTCTGACAACCTTTGTGGAAGAATGGAATTATTTTTTGAAAACATTTTGGAAGAGTGAAAACGAAGGGCAATAGAGATTAACATTGATGAAATTGCGAGTTTGATCGAATGAAATACAAGATATACAGCAGGAGAGATTGCAAACACGTTAAATGTATCGCATATATAAATTTCAATATATTTAAACAAACTCTGAATGGCAAATACCGGTGATATTTCGATTCGGCACGAATTTCCGTAGAACAATTTGTTCGATCGCACTTCAATTTGCGACTGCTCGTTAAATCGGATCAGAGAGCGTCGAGTTTTAAAACAACTTTTTACTCTTGATGAAAAATGCTCCAATCAAAATAGATAAAAATCATTTTAAAAAGCAAAAATAAAAAAATAAATACGTACATCATCGAATCTCTTAATAGAAAAACACAGAAATTCTATGATCAAAGTAAATTTAAAACGGATACTAAAATATAAAACAAAATGCAGTACATCATCTACGAGCACAGAACAAATAAATAGATAACCGAAAATTCTAATAAAAAAAAGAACAAAAATTGTATGGACAAGGTACATTTAAATTACCAAACGTGAGTGGAAGAATAGGGTAATATGCACGTCAACGATTAGGTAAGTTTGGTACAAAAGTAAAATGCCCGATGATTCCCGTAAGGAAATGCGAACGGACTTATTACTCAAGCTAATAGTTTATTCCGAGGTGGCCAGGTAAATTGAGAAATAATTGCCGAGGACTATAGTTAGTAGTATTACCGAAGGAGGAAGGTATTCGCAGGATGTCAACTGGTTTATCTAGCGCGCAGGAGACCACCAGGAGCAACGCGTTCTTAATTAGTGGAATGTAAAGACGAGCATTAACGCGCACGCCCCCGGCGTTCCCTTAATCGTCCGCACCTCTTTTTGGTCACTCGATCGTGTATCAGCTGGCCGATCGAGCGGAACAACGAGAAACCAAGATGTGCAGACCACTTCAGAACAGGTTGAATGTACGTTCCGTGGAAATCGACGGGGAGAAGCATCGACAGGCGTTTCCGCTCGATTTACCATACCGCGTATCACCGAACGCCGTTTCGCGAATAAATCATTTCCCGTCGACCGTCCGTAAACATTTTTACGTTTGCGAGGGAAGATACGATACTCCGGGGAAAGTAGAGAAATATTCGACACGAACCGTTCCGTGAATTTACAGCGCATACGCGCGATTGATATTGAATAAAGTAATAGCTACCATAGATATTTCATGAAATTGTCCGTTCGTCTTCTTTTGAATGTTCTAGATACGCAAAGGGGGCAATGGGGGTCTACCGGCATCTTGTACATTTAAATATTTAAAAATCCAGAGGCTTGGAAATTTAAACGTTTAAAAATTCGGGGGCTTAGAAATTTAAATATTTGAAAATTTGAGTGTTTGGAAATTTAAATATTTAAAAATTTGGAGACTTGGGAAATTAAATATTTGGAAATTAGAATGTTTAAAAATTTGAAGGCTTGGGAGCTTAAATATTTGAAAATTTGAGGTGTTGGAAATTTGAGGGTATGAAAATTTGAAGGCTTGAAAAATTTGAAAACTTGGAAATTTAAAGGCTTGGGAATTTAAATATTCTCTGAATTATTTCTGTGATCAAAAGTTACATTGCTGATCTTTTGCAGATGCTCGGAAGCCAACAACAGTGAGATGATCAGGTTAAAATCGAAAGAGGTTCTCGCAAATAGGTCTCGCCAACTCCTTCCATTCCTTTTACCCTCCGCCGAGTGGTTGCCAGCCACGACATCGGTGAAAACACTCGACACCACTCGATTCTGCTGCTCTGAATCGCTCCGAGTGTCATTGATAGACCAAGGAACTTTACTTTCCATCGAGTAACTCTTAATTCCTGAAAGAACGTTCCATAATTCACGGAATACATACAAAGTTCAATAGGATTGCACTCCACTTGGTCGTTACTTTACTAAATTTCCATTTCCCCGATGAAACTGCGATGGATGTCCATATGAAAACTACAGGAAGAGAACGAGAGAGAACTTTATTTCCTGAGGGTTTTATCTTGTTGATACCAACACACGGTGCAGCAATTTATTAAAATTTCTCTTTCCGTATTGTGCGGGTCGGAAACGAAAGCTCGGCGAGATAAGGAACAGTAAGCTAACGTGAGATCTAGAAGATTTAGATCTAATCAGAGAAAAAATTGCACTGCCGAGTAGTGATCTTATTGAATTGAGGGGATGAAGGACGAAGCCACGCCTACTTGGGCCACTGTGTGCCCTGCAGGGCATGGCACTGACTCTGACGATACCAAGGACTAATAGACCACGCTCGCTCGAGGCATTTCAAAAAGAAATGCAAGAAAAAGGTAAGAAGTATTGCACCATAGACCCATCCTGAGACAAAGAGCGATCGGTGCATCTCGGAGCTAACAAACCACGCCCACCCAGAGCGCTATAAGGACAAATATAAAAGGTAAAAGGGGACCAGATAAATAAGGCAGTAGAAAATATGGAATATCACCTCTGAATTCAGTGTCATCCTAGGGCAAAAAGAACTCATTGCCACGTGGGAGCCAATAAGCCACGTCCACTGAGAGCGTCCTACAAAGAAATAAAGTGAGATCAAAATGGAATAAGGTTGGAAAGACAGAAGAAAGCACAAAGAATATCTCCAGAGAATAATTTAGAGCCACCTTGGGACAAGGAGTGCCAATTGCCCAAGTCTATTTTGGAGAATGACTGTTCCTCGGCAGCCGAATTTCAACTGCGGAAAAGAGTAAGACAGAGAATTGGGCGGTTGGTCTGCACCGTTCCACCGGGCCTAAAAACCGCGATACTTTCTAGGCCAGACTATCTATCTTTCGGTGAGAAAACGAGCGTCGATCGTCCGTCGCGCTTCTTTTTTTTCCCCCCGTTGCTGCTCGCGGACGACACGCGCGGCAATTTCACTGGCGCATCGGTAATCGGCAAAAACCGGACGATCGACCTGATTATTTTGTTGTCGATCGATCGCCACGTTCGCGAGCGACGTGGCCCGATGCCTGGACTGGACGATAATCCAATGCGTCCTCGAAACTGCGAACGGTCTCATCGACGATTCTCTTCTTCGATCGTCGATCTTCGTAATATCGGAAAAAGCTAGAGGGGATCTGTATTACTTCCTTGAACTGTCCGATCTATTCTACTTTTTGCAGGACGAACAGCTAGGTTAGAACAGCTTTTCTGCGATTCCAAGTTGCGGGTTCTTGCAAGATTTTATTGTTTGTTGTCAGTCGATGATGCTAAGTGACTATCAAATGTTTGACGATGATATCAGGGATGAGGTTTATTTAAGAGCACAAAAATGATCGGTAATCCTTCATAGGTCTGGTTATGGCTTTTTAATTGGTCTCTGCGTTCTTTCCTTCTACTTTTCCGTTTGTTACGGATTCAGTTTGTCCAATAAAGGCACCCTTATTAAACAGTTAGCTGTTGCGACCTCTTCGAAAAATGTGTACCTAAGTTGCGTCGCAAAAATTAACCGCTGTTTGAATTATAGCTGTTTTGACGAGTATACTCGTCATGACACAAAATATTGCCATTTTAACCAGTTAACTGGTTAAATATTGCTATTACTAGGGTAAACGTCAGATCTTTCTTTCAGACAACCACAACGAAGTCAAGCAACAGGTGAACAATAATACATCTCTAAAGCTGACTAACAAATCGCATAATCGATCCTCTAGTCGCATTATGCCCAGTCACGAACAATGCATGCTGCACACGCGGTTGCAGAACCACGAAGGTTATTTATTTGAATCCCACGGATAGGGAATCGAGCGTAATCCATAAGCCGAGTGTCTGGGCCTCAAGGCGTATCTCGCGCAACCCCCCTAATTGGAACGGTAATAGAATGTAACTGTTACAAACCGCATGGAATACCGGTGTGTCCCGGTGAACAATAATCGTTGGCAATTCCTACTGCGAGAGAAGGTTTATGCATCCCGTGGCCGATCGTAAAATTACGCGTTCACGTCGATGTTTTGCATTCCCAGGTGAAAAGGAGGGGACGATCGCGGGAACATAATTGCCGGACCTGTGGCCCGGAGTTCTGGACAACATTTATATCTCTGTTCGTTGTTATTCATTGCGAAACGGGGCGGTTTTAGGGAGCCCTAGAGTTTTATTCTTGATAAGGCCTGAAACTTCCCCTGAACGATGTGTTTTAAGGGGTGTTTTACTGTAAGAAATTGGAAAATAATTATTACCGAATATATATTATGGAAAATACAAATTTTATTCGTCAGAGAAAACAGCTGCGAAAGACTGCGGTTAAATATTATTTCATCCCCCAGAAACGGTGCTAGTTGATTTGAGCAAATAATTATCTTATGAATAGAGTGCGGACCTCTGTGCAAAATAAAGATGTTCTTCGTCGATCGCGGGAGACTGGAGTGGAATAAAAATTTATTTCATCCCCTAGGAACTGTGCTAGTTGATTTCAGCAAACGGTTCTCTCATGAACAGGGACCTCTATGCAAAATAAAAATTGTTTTCGTCGTTTGCGAGTCCGAAATCAAATAAAAATTTGTCTCATCCCCTATTTTAACAAATTGACAATTTTAGAACAGTAGTCTTGATTAATTCTGTTAATGTTTGTACTGTTTGGTATATCGCCTACCCTCCCGTATTATGAATGCATAAAAATTTGCAGTCTACTGGCAAAGAGGAATGAAAATGGCTGATTGTGCATCGTGGGGGCAGGATCGTCTTGACGAAGATGTCGAAAATGTCACAAGCGTGACAGCTCTTGGATGGATGTTACTGGACCGGGTTAAGTGGCTTTGGAGAAAGCCAGCTACCTCCGTCTTTTCCTTATGGAATCACGAAACCATAAGCTGGCGAACCATCCGCGGGCTTCACCCCGCGGTAACCATGCTAAATTTCGAGCCACCGCCTAGGTTCCTTCAGTATTCGCTAGACATCAACGAAGATTAGGGAAGGAAAGCAACAAAAGTTGGATGCCTCACCTAGGTTCTTGTTAGTGGGGTAGTTTTAATTTTTCTTGAGAAAAAAAAATTTGGTAAGTTTTTCTCATTTTCCTTGAAAAATTTTTCTGTCTTTTTTCGTTGCTAAATTGTGTCTATGGAAATGAACTGAAGAATGCAGGTCCTATCGGTGCACCTCGTGGTCAGCAGGGTAGTTTCACCCCAGACAATATTTAATCAACCCTTGACTTGATATTCGTTGATATTGAGAGAAAAATTACATTCAATTGACAAGTATATGTGATCACAAAATTGAGAAAATCTTGTAAAGTAAAATTAAAATAGAGTATACCATCTAGCTGTCAGCAGGGTAGTGTCTCCCCAGAAAATATTTAATCAACCCTTGACTTGATATTCGTTGATATTGGGAGAAAAATTACATTCAATTGACAAGTATATGTGATCACAAAATTGAGAAAATCTTGTAAAGTAAAATTAAAATAGAGTATACCATCTAGCTGTCAGCAGGGTAGTGTCTCCCCAGAAAATATTTAATCAACCCTTGACTTGATATTCGTTGATATTGGGAGAAAAATTACATTCAATTGACAAGTATATGTGATCACAAAATTGAGAAAATCTTGTAAAGTAAAATTAAAATAGAGTATACCATCTAGCTGTCAGCAGGGTAGTGTCACCCCAGAAAATATTTAATCAACCCTTGACTTGATATTCGTTGATATTGGGAGAAAAATTACATTCAATTGACAAGTATATGTGATCACAAAATTGAGAAAATCTTGTAAAGTAAAATTAAAATAGAGTATACCATCTAGCTGTCAGCAGGGTAGTGTCTCCCCAGAAAATATTTAATCAACCCTTGACTTGATATTCGTTGATGTTGAGAGAAAAATTAGATTCAATTGACAAGTATATGTGATCACAAAATTGAGAAAATCTTGTAAAGTAAAATTAAAATAGAGTATACCATCTAGCTGTCAGCAGGGTAGTGTCACCCCAGAAAATATTTAATCAACCCTTGACTTGATATTCTTTGATACTGAGTGAAAAATTACATTAAATTGAGAAGTATATAGGATTGCAAGATTAATAGAATTTTGCCAAGTGAAATAAAAATAGGGTGCACCATGTAGCTGAGATCCTTATTGCAGGGGTAGATTGACCCCTGGGGTAGTCCAAATGACTATTAGTGCCCACACAAATTGGGTCCCACATAAAGTATGCAAACCACTCCAGCACAATATGTAAACTTCTGCAAGTACGAAGAAGGTCTCAGTGAATGAAAATAAATACTGAATGAGAACAGAAAAGTACGAATAAGTTATTCACTTCTGAAAAATGTAACAGTGATGTTAATTAACACGGAGATTCTGGGGCTCCATTCACCTCTCAGGACGATTCTCTGGTGATTTCCCTATAGAATTTCGCGAAGATGTAAGACGACGTTGGGACGTTTTAAGGAATGGCTAAAAGATTCGCGAGTGTCGTCGCGTTTTTCGATTACGAGGCCCGATAGGAGCTGTTCACGGTGCCTGTTTGTACAGTTAGCCTGGTAATGGATAAATTGAACGTTGAGAGGAACCTGCGGGTCTCCCTCATGGGAAATTGATGTTCCTCGCGATGGGAACCGACGCTTTTCCTTTTCTCCTCGTTCGTTCGCTACGTGACGCACCTCTCAGGAACGCACGAATGTTGGCCGTGATCGTGACTTTCGGTAAGTGGGTTAGAACAGACTGGCCTTAAACGGATTTTACACCTATCACGATACCGTGCCATCCACGTTACTTTTACTTACTCTAAAAGCCCATTAAAATCTAGAAAATCCAACCCCTCAAAAAAAAGCAGGCGTTTTTTACAATTTAATGGCAGTCACAGCTGGATTCACGAAAATTCTTATGCACTTAATTTTCATCTACATATTTTTGACCTACTTCTTCGAAATCAACGTTGATCATTTGACAAAACAAATTCATTTCGTTTTGCTACCAGAAAAGTAAAATTCTTAAGATTTTAGTTAACAGAATTTTTTCTGCAGACTTGAAATTTACTTTCTGCAATAATATATATTAGATATATTATCATAGATATTATTTCTGCAATAATAATTCAAAAAACCAGGATGAAGAACTAATTAATATTTGTTACTACACACGTTTTTTTTTTGTGTTTTACGAATAAATGCATAAGAGCCGCAGTCTAGTGATCACCGACCAACAAATGGAACGATTGCGACTCTGGGTCGAAACGGACCCAAGCCGCCCAGACTTCAAACACCCCCAAGCATGCACTCGAAGCCTATAAAATTAAAGTATTCAACGAAATAAAAGGAGCTCGTACGCGGAATTATTCCACGATGCCCCAGCACAAAATTAGCATTAATTCTCGTTTCTATGGCCATTTCAGTCGGACAGACACCAGCGTCGTAACACACTTCTTTCCCGTGTTTCTCTTAATTAACGTCGCGACAGCAATTAGCCGTCGGCGTGTTAACGGACGGTAGATATCGGATCCCTGTTACCTCACGAAATTACGAAGTCGGGTGAAAGATACCGGTTACGTAAAAATAAACACTGACGGACGTCGACACCGAAAATCAACCTGCCGGAAAAACAGTTCAAGTGAAACGATCTCTGGTGGAACCGATCGAACAGCGAAATTCTCGATCGAATATTAGCTCGATGGGGGAAAGTCTGAGGCATTCAGACCTCGACCCCCATAATCGATGGGGAGAGACCGTCGGGAGAAGAGAAACAAGCGTTGTTCCTGACCCAGGACATGATCCTTGGAACTGGGTCGCAATTTAATCCTTTGCCGACGAGGATATCATCGAATCCGGAGAACTTTGCGCGAGCGAAACGTTTTCACACTGTGAAAACCTAAACCGGTGGAGTATAAACGGATGGCTGTTAAATGGAAGCTAACGTGACACTCTTTTAATCGTCAACCGACAACAGGAAACTGATGACTTCATTCTTGCACCTGTTAATTGAACATTTCCTGGCTAAAGTAGTTAGTTTAGGTAATTATTCTCTTGCTTTTATCATTCACTTGGGAATATTTCAAAAGAATTATGGTAATTTTGTAAAAGTGGATAGACAGTCCACTTTTTGTGAAAACTGGGTTAAACTATATTGAATTAATGTTTCATTAGTGGCTGCTGACGAAGGTTTCTTTCTAGACAGATTTTTCTTTAAAACAGCTCGCAGTAATTATTCTCTTTTGTGTTTAAAGTATACTCAAACGTTTCAGAAGAAATACTGCAATTTTTAGAACTGAGCAGACTGTCCTGCTGTTCGTATAAATAATACAGCTGTTTACTTGATCAATTTATTTTTTTAAGACAGGCCACAGTAATTATTTTCTTTCGCACCTGTAATGCACTGGAACGTCTAGAAACAATTGCTACAATTTTAAAAAATGGACATACCATCGTGTTTTTTATACAAATTATATTAAACATGAACGTTAAAGGTCTATTACAGATTACAGTATCAGGTGTTCTCTCAAATGAATTTATTTCTTCAAGACTGATCACGGTAGTTATTCCCTCCTGTGCTTAAAGTATATTGGAACGTTTAAAAGTAATAATTGCAATTTTTTAAACCCGCACATACGGCTCTTTTTTTTTTATCATTTAGCTCGAATTGTCTCGCGATTTCAGAAGCTCCGAGCAAGAAACAGCAGCCGATGAGTCTAATTGCTGCCCGCAGTGGTTAGCGTACGACTAGGCTTTATGATCGACGATGTAATAATCACCGACGATCGATACTTAATAAATCAGTGCTCGGTACTTAACGATCTAGGGGTCAGATTGCTCGTTTTGCACGCTCGATACACCCGGTTGGTCTCGGTTCTCGTTTTTCACACGTCCTGCGAGCACGGATCTTGCAGATTTCACTTTTGCTACGTAGCATGCTGACGTCATCCGGAAGTAGCAAGGTCAGAACATGACCCTGCTACCCGCGTCGGATGGCGATTCGAATGAAATCCTTTGATCGATCTGCAGCGCGGCGTGGCGTGGCGTGGCAGCGCCGACGCAACTCGTCCTGTCTAGCTCGCAATAGCCGGGACCAGATCCTTGCAAGCTTCGCCGTGTACCACTTTCCCCCCGTAACTGCTTGCATTAGTTCGCATAAGCCGCTTTCGTTTCGCCGGACCACGTTCCGGAGAAACAGATCGAAAACAGGTGGAAAACATACAAAAACATAATCAAAATCCCGAGAAACATATTTGCTTTGCTAGCCTCTGACATGGTTTTCGTTTTATTGCGTTGAATTTTCCGGCACTAGAGGTACGTAGAACATCGTTGCCAACGGAGCTACAATTAAAAATGACTAAAGTTCCCGAGAGTATATTATAACCAGATTATATGAATTTGTGACAAAAAACGAGTAGACAGAAAATAAAACGGTGAAAACATTTAAAGAATTTAGAATGAACTTTTCCTAAGTCATCAGAATTGTTGAGAATAGAAATAAATGTCTACTGCTAATATAAATATTATTTAATTAATGCAAGTGTCTCGCTGTTGCGTCTTGCAATTAATGCAGTTCGCATTTTGCATAAAAATTCGGTTTGTAACAATGGGTAATCCCAGTCAGTTTAAAAGTGCCATTTTCCGCCAACTTTTCTGAACGATCGAGGTTGCTTGAAAAATGGCCACGAATTTATGGAACGATCGCCACGTGGCCCGATCGGTGATTCTGTCGAGCAAGCATGGGACGTCCAATTATAATCGGGGCTGCGGGGTATACGATAATAAATGTGATGCCGCCACGAAGGCAATGTGTCCCTACAGTCTCGAGTCGCCGAGCTGAAAGGTGCAGGTCCTGACCCACTTGGGACGAGTCACGTTCACGATCAAGGATTGAACTTTGCCTACTCTCGAAAGTCTCTGGCCGCGTGCGCGGCATTAATGTCGCCTATGAACGCGTAATTATTCCCGAAGATCTACTACCGTGCACCCGTGGACATCGGAACGAAGACGTTGCACCGTGGTACACACACACGCACGCACACACACACACACACACACACATAATTATTCGAACAGAAAGATCTTACGCTTTACCTGCGGCTCGAGACCAATAATGTCCCGTGTTCCTGTCAGGACGGGGGAGCTCCTCCATCAAAATAATTGACAGCGTTTTCACCTGCAGGATGACCTAAAATTCTTAGGAAACCACTTTTCGACACCGTGCGCTAAATAACCAAACGTAATGGAACGCACTGGGTAAACGATCGGCAAAAGAGTGTAAATTGATTTTTTAATTGACATTGTGGCTGTCTTATATTGTGTGTTTGTGCTCTTTGTTTGAACCTACCGCAGTCAGAGGACTCGTCGAAGGACTCCTCTTTTGTAATTATTGAATAAGACCTGGAAATAAAATGGGTCAATTTAAAATTATTGAATAGGACCTGGGATTAAAATGGGTCAATTTGAAATTATTATTTAAGACCTGGAACTAAATTGGGTGAATTTGAAATTAATGAATAAGACCTGAGAAGGAAATGGGCTAATTTTAAATTCTTGAATAGGACCTGGGAATAAATGGGTCAATTTGAAATTATTGAATAGGACCTGGGATTAAAATGGGTCAATTTGAAATTATTAAGTAGGACCTGGAACTAAATTGGGTGAATTTGAAATGAATGAATAAGACCTGAGAAGGAAATGGGCTAATTTTAAATTCTTGAATAGGACCTGGAAATAAATGGGTCAATTTGAAATTATTGAATAGGACCTGGAACTAAATTGGACGAATTTGAAATTATTGAATAAGTCCTGGGAATGAAATAGGCCAATTTGAAATTATTGAGTAGTACCTGGAAATAATTTGGGTCAATTCGAAATTATTGAATGGGACCTGAGAATAAATTGGGTAAATTCGAAATTAAATCCGCGGCCATCGTTACGAATTGAGCATTACACTACAAATGTCTCCACAATATCGCCAACAAATTACAAGGGGTTATCTAAATTTTTCGAACACACTGCCAGGCTAATCTGCAAGCTCATCGCACAATAATAGCACTTTACGTGCGTACAAAACGTTCCGAGCAATTCTTAACAGCGTCCAATCGGGTCCGAAGTCGCCTGACACCATAATCGAAGCATGACACACTTCGGGCCCGTGAGATTTCGAATATTCGACCCGGCAGGAAGCCTTCGATGCAAATTTCGTTCCAGTGAAAGGTGAGGATCGTCGAGCAGGCTGCGACGACTGAAATTGTCCTCCTCTTGTTTTGGAAATCCATACTTTCTTGCCGATAATGGCGACCGGTCGTCTTTGGATGAGAGGTTCCTTCCATTCGTCTCCTTTCTTTTTTTCTTCGGACGGAGGATCTACGGTTCCGATACATCATAGAGCGTGGCCCCCGTAACGAGGCCACCGACGAGTTCTGAATAATTCAGGCACCAACCGAAACACCATGAAAATTTCTACGTAATTATGCGCGTGGAATTGCGCGCGCCAGACCGGTTCGTTGCGATCGACTAATTATTGACGTTCCACGCTCCCTTCCCCCCCACCCTCCCCCCTCCCGAAACGCTAATTAATATCCTCGCCGAGACGGACAGCGTTTTCGAGCTCGCGTTAATTGTATCTCTGTCCCGCGAACACGGTAATCGAGGATGTTAGAAAGTTTTTCTCGCGAGTCACCCGTTTGGTCACGTTCGAGGTTGTATAGGAAAAAGAGAATATTCGCAGTAATGCTCGGTTCGCGATTTCTAATTATTGTTTCAACGTTTCTATCCAGGAAATGAAAATTCAATGTCTTTTTAGTTCACCGTAGAGAATCGTGCTCGTTAGCCATCGAATTTCACCGATGAACGGATAAACAGAGAGTTAAATAAAAATTGATTTCACTCACGGTGATCTATTTTATAGGCTACCAATTTAGCCCGTGGATTTTGATTTTACTCGCGTCAGTTGTGCAAATAAATTTCTCTACGATTCCAGTTCCTGTTAATTCGGCCCATGACGATCTTCGCAACGTCCGCGATCGACTGGCAATTTTATCTCGTTTTTACGCTTTATTTACTATCGACTACATGCCAGTCCCATGTAGGAACAGTGCAGTTTTCTAGTTAGCTTTCATACAGGTTTGTAAGCTAATTAAAAAGATTTTTCAAAAATGGATCGAACTTACGTGTTTCTTATGTTACGTGGAAGCATTTATTTTAGAAATGGTTAAAAAATGCTCGATAAGGATTGAACTGTAAATTATCTACGTCACTGTCACAAATAGACGTAGTCAGAATATCAATTTAACTGTAATAACTAGACTGCGGTCTTCCATCCACTTATAGCAAAAACTAGTGAGTGCAATTTCAGATAGTAAAAAGATTTAAAGAATTTAAGAACGTCGGTACACTACTTTCAACTTATTTAGATCGTTAAAGAAACCTCGAAGTTCTGCAAAGAATCGTCCTCGATTCCTTGTTGCATTTTAATACTTTTCTGCACTTCGTCTAATATTTTTACAAATTCAATCCGAAACTTTTACTTTCGACGACTTACAGACCACCCTTTGAACAATTTCAAATGGAACGCTAGAGAAAAAGTTCCATAACTCATTCGCTTTACCATTTGTCCGCCGTCAGTGACGTTCAAAGGACAAATCGATCTATCGAGACAGCGGTCGCGATAATATTCGTCATATGCGGTTGACACAGATTGACGCGCTGACTCCGGAATGAAGTGAAATCCGATCGATTGAGATTCTCGGCCGTGTTCCTCGCTCGTTTTTGACCTCTGTTTTCCTCGTTCCAGTTACGCGAATAAAATTCGTCAACGGGACTCCCGTGCCACCGACACACGCCAGGCCGTTCGTTCACTATCGCACACTGTCAACCGTATATCAGGATTCGCGGACGCGGTTGCCTCTCTCCGACGATGTATCTGCTGTCAGCGTTAGATAACGCGCAGTGAAAACGTCGCCAGTCAATAAAATCCAATAAACCCTTGCTACAAGACGAGGTTCATTCATTAAAGCGCGTCATACCTAACTCTTCATTGCTAATTCATTGAATTTAACGATTTCGCAAATAGATTTCTAGACGGTACAAATTATCTCGTTCTCCAACGTTGCGTATCGAAATGAAATTATGTTTGGCAATCGAGGGAGGAACCTTGTGTAAAATGAAATTTTTTAGTATTTTGAGATAGGAAATTTCCTCAGGAATACGATAAAAAAAGTTAGAAACTGATCGGAGATGTTCTTGTACGTTATATTCAAAATAAAGTAAACGGTTGTGTTGGGCGGAGCGGTTCACGTAGTCGGGCTCTTGTCGGAAAAGCTCGTGCTTCTCGAAAAGAAAATAAACGGCTGAAGTTCAACTTTTTGAGCAAGAGGAAGATATGTTCTATGGCCGTGGAATCGTAGATTAGCAAAAAACCGCGGTAAGTTAAAATGAATGAAGTTTTTTTCACGATTTCTCTGTTACTCAAACTTTAAACGCATTTTTCTCGAAACGCAAAATTTCGCACGCCGTGCAACGTAGCTCAAACACCGATTACTCGATCTTTATCGAAACTTGGTATATATATTCTATAAATAATTGGCCACAACATAACGAGCTTCGGTTTTTTAATTTTTTATTTAAAACATTGTTATTAACGATTGTTCATAACAGAAAATCCGTTTCTTTTCAAAACTTCGCTATTTTTGCAATTTTGCAAATTTTAATAAAAGAAGAATGTCATGTTGTGCGTTTTTGCGTAAAACAACGATTCCATTTTGATTTTTTTGTTTCAAATCATTTTTGTGCCATTGTACGCTGCACGGCTCATTTACAGGATGCCATTATCAAGCTGCCATTGCACCATTGATATTAACAGTTAAAATTTATAAAAAATATTTTTGTTTATATGATAACGTTAATAAATGATACCTGAAATTTTAAAACAATCTACGCATTACATTTTTCAAAAAAAAATTCTTTAAAATCAGGCCATTCACGCAAGGTTCCCACTTTAAGTCGTAGCATCTCCGAATAATGGTACTAAAGAAAGCCAGAACTGTTCGCTGTTCACAAATAAAAATGATCGGCGGAACACGTTAAGGACACCTCTCGCTCAAAGGCAAATAGAAATTCTCTGTTTACCGTGAACACCACGGAAATGAGTCTTTCCGAACTTTCAACTCGGTTATATTTAGAAACTGTGTCCCGCGAATTTCTCGGTTGAATCTTCCCGCGAACCGTAAGCTCGTCCCCTCGGTTCGCCAGTCTTCTGTCTTCAGGACCGCTCGTAATATGTTCTGCCGTACACACGCAAACCGCAGAGAAACCGATTGACTTTTATTGCGACGCACGCATGAATCAAATTGTTTAATTGCTTACCACAAAAGAGTCTTTCGCGTTTCCAACGATCGTAAACCAAGGAAAACCGGAATCGTTTGACCCGTCTGGCGATTCTAGCGTTAACGTGGCAATAATAGGAAGCCCTAGAACGACTGTGGAGACTTCCATTCCGATTCTTAACGAAGCTCGACTTATTCCCGTGAGTTCGAGAAACGGAAAATTCATCGGGGGAAAGAAACGAGTTGGGAATCGTTCCGTTGGCCCTAGTAGTACGAGATTTCGGTTCGTTGACCCAGCGAGAGGACTTTTAACGAGACCGGTCCCAAAGAGTCTCGAGAGACCACTTAACTGTCATCCGTAGCTTCGAGGAGAGGCAAATTTGGCACAAGAGATGGTACATTATTTTTTAAGTATTTCCTCCGGCGAGGATAATCGCTGTCGTCGAAAACGAAGTGATCTGCTACAAACTGAATGTTACTCATTCTTTAAAAATACATCCACACGCAATCGTGGTTTAATTGAAGAGTCGATTTGTCAATAAATTTATTCCGACGGGATGTCAAAAGTTAAAAAATTTGCTTTCATTGAATATAAAACGCTAATGAAATGAAAGACATGATTAACGCTTACAGTTCGGCGCCTGAAGAAGAAAATGGCACGATCGTTCCCGAAGTCGATGTTATTTATTTAAACGTCCTCGTCTTTAGGCACTCAAATAAATATTGAAGATATTTTAAGTGAGTTTATATAAATTTTCGAGTTTTGTTCCCGTTTGAATGGCCCACAGTACGCCGCGCCGCACAGTGGTCCGGATCGAAGAATTTAGTGACATTTTGTTATATTTTTTGAACTATTAGAGATATTGCAATGAAATCTTCACTAAACATATTTAAAAAATAGTCATTTTTTAATGGTTGATAATTAAATATGTTTTGTTTAATTTATTTTCATTAATATTTTTAGATCTTTGTATTTGCGAAACCACCACCAACATTTTCGATAACAAATATATATCGATATAAAAATGTACATATTTAAAAAACATTTAATCAAAAATATACGAATGTATACATATTTGATATTTGAACAACAATAATTTGCAAAGTGGTGTGAGGTGGTTTACGATTATTGCATAATTATATAGGGAAAAATATACTGAAAATGTTCCAATTTGTCCGGATGGTTAACTTTTTGCAACTTAGAAGATATGTCTTTCTGAACGTAAAAAATTGTACAAATGTTCCCTTCTGTATTCAATATTATTTTCTATATAGATTATTTACAGTAATAATTATTAAATGATATCATTTTCATCGCAAAAGTCTGCTCTTCAATTTAAAAAAAAAAAAGTTGACAGAAAATATTAAATAGGATCGTCAGGATATCGCATTAAAGAGAAGCAATTTTTGTGGCGAAAAATACTGTTCTTAAAACGTCCAAGTTTCAATGTTTATTACAACTGATGATATTTATTAAATTGTACTAATTTCTTCATTCTCGAGTTCCATGGACATTCAAGAAATAATGTTCATTGGTTAGATATCGATACGAGAAAGTTCGTTTTTGGACTAAATGTCACTTAATTTTCTGATCCGGACCACTCTGCGCCGCGAGATGCCGGCGATCTAGCACCGGTGCTCGAAAATTGCTATGGTCCCGGCGCGGTTAGCTTCCGATGTGAGTGACTGGAAGCTGAACGCGTCGCGATACGTTTCCTGAATGGACAGATAAGAGCAGTGGCAGCGGCGACGACGCCGATGAGTAGGACAGTGTGCCGCTGTCGTGCGCGTTGGGCCTCGTTCTTCTCCACGTGACCTGGTCACTGGCCCACTTTGATTTCTCCTGGTTCGTCCTCCGCCTCTCTTTCTCTTCGGCACTCTCTCTCTCTCTCTCTCTCTCTCTCTCTCTCTCTCTCTCTCTCTCTCTCTCTCTCTCTCTCCCCCCCCCCCCTCTCTCTCTGAATGTTTCTCTGTCGTTGAGCTTCCTATCCTAACGACGACGACGACGGCGATGACGACGATGGCGACGGTGGCTGATCATTTCTGGCTTTGACGAGGTTCCCCACTCACGACGGACGATCGGTCTTCCTGGCCGCGGACTTTACCTCCACCATAAACGACCTCCACCACTGTACCTTCTCCTCGTCCACCACCACCACCATCGCAGCCACGATCCTCTTCGAAGCCGCCGCTTATGACTTAGCCATGCGATTCCAGCACATGCTGTTGCCGCACGAGGTGTACAACAACCAGACAGGTACCCATCCAGTTGACTAACCGGATGGACGAACGGTGCGCGGAACAGATCGGTGTTAGGATCGCGTGAAACACGTTAGAGTACCATCTTTGCGCCAAGCGAACGCAAAGTCCAAAGACCAACACTGTTTCGTCGTAGATACCGATCCCCGTAATCCACGGGGGGTTTGTCGGTAGCCGTCAGATTTTCGTGATCGGCGAACGTGATCGTACAGTGCGCCCCGAGGATCAGAGATCGAAAGCTACGCCGCCCCGGTACTTGGTAATCGTTCCAGAACCGCCGGATGGTACGCGAAGATCGCGAGAGCGAAGTGGCCGGAAGTTCAGTGAAGAAGTGCGACTCGCTCGGAGGAACTTGCAGACGTGTGAACTCGCGAGAGACAGTGAACGTGACCGGAGGCTTCTTTCGGAGGATTTAAGGCGGTATGAGACGACCCTGAAGGATCGACGGACGTGTCAGGGTTAATACGTTGCACGGTGAGTCCGCAGATCTCGAGTTCGTTTAACTAAGTTGGATCGACAGATCTGTAATATCTGATTCGATGCGCGAGCCGATCGATTCGATCTGAAAAGAAGAATTGCGGGATTGCTGATCGGTATGCCTTTCTTTGTTGATCTATCTCTATGCATCTTTTTTTTTTCTTAATAATTTAATGAGACCCCTTTGAAATGTTCATAAACCGTTTCTACAACTATCGTTTAGAGTACTATGTATTTGAAAAGTGTAGACGATAGACGGATTTTTATGAAAAATTGTCTGGACTAATTGCAAGTTACAGGAGCTACGTAAGCATTTCTTTCTTTCTTTAGTGACTATAATCGCCTGTACGTAATACATGTTTCCTGTTTCGTAGCCAGTACAATAATTGTACGCATTCATTTAAAGAATGAATAGGTGCAATTCGAAATAGTAAAAAGATTACAAGAATTCAAGAATGTCTATGTTAAAACGATTGATAAGGAATGCAAATTTTTACTTAGCTCCCGCAGCTTGCAATCGATGCAAATTTTATATAGTAAATAGTAATTGGTGAGAGACTGAGATCGTCCCTCGAGATATACTGTTTTAAAAATGTACTTGGAGCGCAAAGAGTTAATCAAATATTAGATCAGATGACATACGAAACAAAAGAAAACTGACCAATGAGAAGCCTGAAAGGGTTAATTAAAACGGAGCCGGCAAATTGGGGAAAAGGAACGCGTCCCGGGGTCTCTTGAACGGCTCTTGCTAAAATTATCGTGCATTAGTATGCACGGGTCGTCGCGAAGGCCATTTCCAACTATGTCCCCTGGTTCTTGAATATACTGTTAACCGATTCGGTTCGAATGACCGCGAATGGTCCGGTGTCGGCCATGTCATCGCGAAAAAAAGGACTCCCTGGTTAGAATAGTTCGCGGAGTGTTCCACAAAATTGGTAACTCTTATGCCAATCCTCGAACAGCTTACTTTTAATCTGTCCGTGTGCACAAATAGCAAAATTTCTGAAAATTTCTACTTGGAGAGATTTTGTACGTTTAGGACAAAAATGAGTAGCGGCAATTTGGTACAGTGTAAAAATTGAAATAATTCAATAGGGTAAAGGATCCAATTACTGTGGGGGTACCAATTACTGTGTCTATCTTAATTATACTTATTTTGTAAGCATAATGAATCTTGAAAAAGAGATATTAAATTGTTTCCATTAAAATCAATTAAAATATATGTTATATATTTCTTTTTAAATATTTATTATGCTTGAAAGATAAGTATAATTAATATAGACACGGTAACTGGTACCCCCACAGTAATCGACCTTACTAAAATTATTACAGAGAGGAAAACGTTCTGAACTAGACCGCGGATCTGTGTGCACTTATGGCTTACGAAAATTTAAAAAAAGAAATGCTGGCATATAAAATTCGACAGAATTTTTATTTGTTTCGGAGCTACGAAGGCTGTTCCCATTAAAAATAGAATTTTCTCATTCAATCTACAAAGATTGAAAACTGCATAAAATTTTATTTATTGATTGATTAGAACGTCCCGTGAATCGTGCAGTTTTTTAATGGCAACTTTAAGACTTTTAACGATACTTTCGATGCACACGAGGCACAGAAATCGGCACCTGCACTATGAAGTTTGATGATCACGACGGTACTGATCGTCGTGGAACATCGTCGGACGTTGACGTAAGGGTTACTGTAGAAAGTTTCGGCGACAAGGAGGAAATCGGTCAGTCTCTGTGTCTAAGGATCGTTTATCGGAACCAGGACGTGATCAGGAATCAGCGCGATCGTACGGAAGGTAATCTGACCGTGGAGCCTGGAGAAAGCTGGGGCTCTTTCCGACTTTGGCCCGTAGCAAACGAGGCGATATACATAGAAGATCATTTGGCATGCTCCGCTGCCTCGCCGCATCCTCTCCTCCCTTTTCTCGACGTTCTTTCACCGGACATTTTTTTCGTCCCATGTTCCTCCAAAAAAGATCAAACCGAACACTTGCCCTTCGACCCTTCGAACTACCTCAGAATCTCAATTTTCCGCTGAAAGTTGCGGAAGACATTTATTATTCGTTGCTCCAAAAAGACCTTTCCAACCCCCGCTCGAAAGCAAGCACGCAACACTCGCCCTTTGGTCTTTCGAGCTCCCTAGGAATCTTAGCTCTCGACTGTAGGAAGTTAAAAACATTTTTTAGCAATTTTGTTCCGGCCATAAAGCAATTTAAACTTCGCGATTTCTGTAGTTCGATTTTTCTCGCGTTGACCAGAATTTTTTTATTTCACTACGGGAATTGCAAAAGTTTGTAAAAGTCTCATATACAGTGGAAGCTCGTCGAAGTTGGGGAAATCTCGTGTTCTCTCGAGACTTCGCTTGGCAGGGAGGCATAGTTAGGTCTCGTTTCTTCGTGTCCACGGATTATTATTAATCCACTTATTTATTCGCCGGGAAATTGCTTAATCTGATTCCATAGTAATATCGGCGGTGTAAATTGGATCGTGTTTGCCGGCATTACAGGTCACGTCGCCGGCTAACATTTTTATTCGTCTTTAATTGAATTAGCGTTCACGCTCGAGGAATTACCCGGTTAGCAGATTAGCGGACAGAACGCTGTTAGAAAACGTTGTTCCACACCATTATCATTAAAAAAGATTGGCCGAGGGTGGGTTATGGTGCTCGCATGCGCTATTACTATTTTCTCGCGGCACTTACACGGATCATTAGACCGGCAGTCCTCGATTCGAAGTTAATGGTACCTGCTTGCACGTGGAAGGGTTGAACGGAACACAATTCGACCGGCGGTTAATTACTATTGTTTGGACGAGAACGTTCTTCTTTACTGTCAGTTTTACGAACTCTGAGCCTCTTATGCGAACTGCGCCCTCAGACGAGGAACCGTCCACTTAAAGTTAATGACACCTGTGTGCAACGTGCAAGTTAATACATCGGGTTAACGCACTCGCTGCAAAATTAATAGACTGCGTATTTTTCTGCAAAATAAAAATTGTGTACGTTCACTGCAAGCTACAGTATAAACATTTATATCTTTCCTCGATCATTTTAATAAGGTTAAAATAGTATATTTAGAGATTCTTTGAATGATTTCCGTGTTTTGTAATCGATCTACCCATTTTTATTGCAAATGCATAAAATCCATATTTACGAGAATAGCTTGTGGGGGTATTCAATGAATTACTATTGTCGTACAGTTAATTGCTAGGTTATTGGAATGGTATTGCCGAGCAACACGTTCAGGTAAAAATAAATAAATAAATGAAGTAAATTCAGATAAATTCAGTGTTGAATTCGTACGGTTGGATTTATGCTCGTTCCGGTTTGGCTGCGGCCAGGTTTCACCGGCCAATGCTCGACGATAATACTTTTGACGCGGATCGATGACGCAAGCGGCTACATTAACCTCGATCCCATCGAAACGTAACCCTCGATATATCCCACGGATAAAGAGCGCGCGAGGATTCCGTTATCCTAGAAAGTGCCGCGGCTTAATGAACCTCGAGTCGGTACCTGCGCGAGACGAAATTCACTCGTGTCTACGGTGGAACGACTGTCCTCGACCCTGTTCACGGCCATTCCGACAATCAGTAGGTTAATCGACTTAACCTGTTAGCCGCACGATTTTCAACCTCGAATTGGCCCTTCTCCTTTTTATCGTTCTCTGTCCGAAGAGCGTGCACACAGCGGCGAACCCCTTGTTCAATGTAAAAGGGCGTTTCTGACGTAATTTTCATATTTAGTCGAAACACTCGAGGGATTATCAATAAACTGCGGATCTTCATGCATTTACGAAGAAATCCTGGAAGATAAAATTCGATAGGATTTAGCCATTAATAAATGGAAATAAAATTTTATTTTTTCCACTTTCTTCACCCTTTGAACTCAGATGTCCTCTCTAAGGGGACCAGCATAGATGGCTCCGAGTGCAAAAGGTTAACATTTGTCTAGAAAAGTTGAAAATCAAAAAATTCGCAAACATCCGCAGCCCTGATCAATTGTTCGGTACAAAAAATTTGTTCAAAACACGACACTTCGACAGTTCAATTTTGTCCACGAGAAACGGGTTTTCGGGGAGTAAATAAACTCGAAGTCGGGATCGATAAAGAGAAAAAGCGGCGAATGAGATTTCCCGTACTGACCCCGAGGAACGTCCGACACTCGGTTACACCTGCACAGGTTGGCCTTGTGTGTGCAACAGAGTTAGGTATGCCACGGTACCGGGTAGTGGTAAGTCGGTAACGGTTGTCAGCGCGCACACGGCTCGTGTCACTCTTTCCAATCGTGCCGGTTGATTTGTGCGTTTAACGCTTGCTCGCGTCTCGTTCGGTCGCTCCATTTCAGCCTGGCTCGCGCAAAACTACCTTGCAATCTGAAACCGAAAAGAAAAAAGCAAGAAGACTGTAGCCGATCTAACCAATAAATAATAACGCCTCGCGGATGTTACATCGAGAAGACATTCCTGTAAAAAAGAAAAACGGCTTGAAGAAAAGAGGAAAAAAAAAACTTGCGCGAAAGCCCATCGAGAAAATAGAGCGAATATCGGCTCACGGCGGAGTCGCGTGGAGCGGTAATTTATCGGCGATTAGTTTCTCTTGCGATTATCGTCGCGCTGTTGAGGCACCATTTTCTAATGATCGACTTCTGTCAGCGTGGCCGAACGTTCCGGCATGTTGCTCTCGTTGCCCCAGATCCGGGGCTCTACTTTTCGAGGCTGTTTAAAATGCGGACGTCGCACTGTCCCTTTCAGGTTCTGCCTAAAGGTGTCCCGCGTACGTTTCGTCACGCAACCATTGTCCGGAGGAAGTGTTAACCCTTTACGGTCCAACGTGTTTCCTCTCTTCTGCCTCAGAACTCGTTACAAAAGTGATCATTTATATTATCCGCCTACATAGGGCAAATAAGAAACACTATAATTTTAGCTGGGCACCGTGTAATTGATAGATGCGATGGGAATCAATCAAATAAGGAACTGTTGCACAAAAGTCAAAGGGTTAACTGTTTTGCTAAAATAAACTCTTTGTAAAAGGGGACTCATTTTCCCTATAAAACGTGATTAATATATTATTATCACCGTTGTATCATTTTCAGCTCACGGAAGTTATCCTTGCACTGTGAATTATTTCATGATTATAGAAAGAATATAAAATGTATATTTATTGCGTGCATATTATATTCTTTAATGGCTAAACGTCAACTACAAGGAAACCGGATTTTATTTTTGTTTCGAGGAAATGAATTATATTTAGTAGTTTGAATTCTTCCTCGTAATTTCCCATGACAGCGTCTGTATGGTTAAATGAATAATGAAGTGAAAAATCCAAGGCCGACGGTTTGACCGACAGTACGCAATGTTCGCGAAGTGTTCGTGTTGGAAAGCCCGTTCGGCCCTTTTCCAATTGAAACTCTCGACGCCGCGCCGGTTCGACTTTGTTAGATCAGACGTACAGAGCAGATTCTCTTTTCCACCGGTTTCGGGCCGCGCCGGCATGCTCGACTATCACTTTCCGCGACTCCGCTCGCTGCCAGGAGAGGATAGGCCGCGAGTCATTCGAGTCGAACACCGAGACCGATCGTGCAAAACCGATCGCTCGGGTTTAAAGCGGATCGCCCGACCGTCCAAGTGAAAGCGTCCGGGCGGCATCGGAGAAGCCTTCTGTCGGTTCTGTTGCACGGGCCCATCGCGCGGCTTACTTTCCGCGCGATTTCGTTCACGGAAACGGGTCTCGATCGACCCGCCGAATGAGTCGTCGGAAAAATATCGGTCAAGCGTGAAAGAACTCGATTTGACCGCCTCGTGATACATCGGGGATCCAGTCTCGTACTTGGACTGCGGCTTTGATGCGTTCACGATGAAAATAGATCAAATTGCAAAATAGTGAAAACATTCAAAGAATTTCAAAGTTGTATCGTTCTCAAGGCGGTAACGTTATTACGAGAAACAAATGTAGCTCCCGTGTCTTCACTGAAAATCCGCTGTTCACTGAACACGAACTATAGCAAAAAAGGGACACCGATGGCTAGATCGTGGGTTAGCTAAGAAGATAAATTGTATAGAATGATGAACTTTAGGGTTTTCAGGGGTTTGAGAAAGGAGATTTAAGCCGATCCAAGAATTCTAGAGTCTCTTCTGTAGCTGTAAAACAACCCAGCTTTGATCACGAACTATTGCAAAAAGGGACCTCGATGGCTAGATCATGGACAAGAAACTAAATTGTGTAGCCGACCAGTCGATATCTGGTGATGAACTTCAGGGTTTTATAAAACTTATGGAAGGTAGTCTAAGCTCGCGCAAGAACCCTACCGCCTCCTCTAAAGCAATAAAACAACACACCTCGTGGTTTGATCACGAATTACAGCAAAAAGACTTCTCGATGTCTGCACCCTGATTTACCTAAGAAAATAAATCCTGAAGCCGACCAGTGGATCTCTAATGACGAACTTTAGAGTCCTCCAAAAATGTATAGAAGGTAGCCTAAGCTCGCGCAAGAACCCTACCGCCTCCTCTAAAGCAATAAAACAACACACCTCGTGGTTTGATCACGAATTACAGCAAAAAGACTTCTCGATGTCTGCACCCTGATTTACCTAAGAAAATAAATCCTGAAGCCGACCAGTGGATCTCTAATGACGAACTTTAGAGTCCTCCAAAAATGTATAGAAGGTAGCCTAAGCTCGCGCAAGAACCCTACCGCCTCCTCTAAAGCAATAAAACAACACACCTCGTGGTTTGATCACGAATTACAGCAAAAAGACTTCTCGATGTCTGCACCCTGATTTACCTAAGAAAATAAATCGTGAAGCCGACCAGTGGATCTCTAATGACGAACTTTAGAGTCCCCCAAAAATTTATCGAAGCTCGCGAATGAACCGTATCGCCTCCTCTAAAGCAATAAAACAACACACCTCGTGCTTCGATCGCGAATTAAAGAGTCCCCGATGGTTCCAGCCTAGGAAGATAAATTGTGTAGCCTAACGGATGATCTCGAAGACGATCTCTACTGTTTCCGGAGCATCTAGGAAGAAGACCGAACTGAATGGAACAGTTCCAAAGTCCTCCTTGAAGCGAGATTTCTCTTCGACCGCGACCGATTGCAAAAGGAAACGTCGATGGTTAGCCGGCGGTCTGGGCAATGAGACGTCGGTTATAAATTGGGGAGAAGAACACAACGGTGTGACGATAACGACGACAACGACGACGACGACGATGACGAGGTGAACCGTCTCTCGGTTGAGGCCAAGCCAATCGGGTCACCCAGATCCAATAACGAAGAGCCCCTCAGACGAGGCCTCTGCGAGCTTTCTCCGAGGTTCGCGTGTGCACACACGGATTCCTATGCACACGCCGGTGTGTTTTCACGCACCTGTACAAGCCCCCCGTCCCCCGTCCCCCTCCTCACCCGCTGACGGACGGCCAATGAACGCGGAAGAATTTTCGAGGCACTCTCAGCGCTGTGTGTATACTCTTTGACTCTTTCGCCGGCGATCCACGCCGGGAGGATCGAGAGGATCGTGATCGTGACCGTGTCCGTGTCCATGTCCGTGTCCGGGCCCTCGCCTTGCCTTCTATACTCGGTGTCCTCTTTACAAACGCTCGAATATCAGAGATTCCTTTCTACTTCTATGATACACCGACTCGAGAGTGGAGCAACGCCATAACCCAGTCGTTCTGACAGCAACGCGACAGTAAACCACCGTGCTCCATAAAGGAGGTCGTTCGATTACGTTTCGTCGAGAGCTATTCCGTTTTATTCTGCCCTTTGCGCACCGAACATGTTCTAGTGAACTCGCTGCTGCGACAATACCACAATACTTTCCTCCAAGACAGAGACACTCGCGTGCACGCATCAGTTTGATGTGACGTTAACCCTTGGAATGGCGGCTCTAAGGCGCCACTAGAAATTGCCAATCATTCACTTAGAAGCGATTAAAATACATTTCCTGATGTTAAATCACAGTGGATCGTCAAAGATGTTTTGACACGATTGCAGAAATAGTTGCGAGGACATTTGCCAGAATTCTCTTTTTCCAGGAAATGACTGTTTAGGGGATTCATCGTGGCGGCAGAGTCGCGAGTTACCCAGCAATTTTTGCGGAATTCTGTCCAGCAAGCGCCGTTCGTCCACAAACCCTTCGGTTATCCGCGGCATTTCACTGCCGACACGTCCCGCGAACGGTTTTCGTGGAAACACGTAAAATTCGCCGTGCAATATAACGGATACTCGATGTCCGCGGCGCGCACGCATCGATGCTGAAAACCTCCGGCGCATCGAGCTTCGGTTTCAATTTATTACCGCAGCGTTTCGCTTTATCCGTGCTTTCATACGCGGAACCCGTTTTACCTTTTAGATTTATCCGCGGGAACGCGTTTGCCTGCTTGTACGCTCGTAAAATCCAACGGAGGAATCGGAAGGGGGATAAACAAACGGGTCGGCTCTGTCTTCTCGTGAAACGCGGGAAAAATATTGGTATGTTCGTTTCTTAAACGCAAGAGCTTCGCTCCTACATTTGTCATATTCAAATTTGTCCTAGCAGCCTCCATCGATCTGCTGGGAAAAAAAATTAAATAGTATAAATTTAAAATTAAATATTCAAAATAATATATATGTTATTATTAATAACGTACTATTATCATTAATATATTATTACGCATAATAATATTTTACTATTAGTATTATAATATTTTAATATTAATATTATAATAGTAATTTTAATATTACAGTTTGATTCATTATTTCTTTTATTGTTATTAAAATATTTGGGATGAGTTATTCTTGAGATTCAGCAAAGATGCTATTCATACCTTCAGACAATCATAAATTGATGTACACTGGAAGCATTAAAATATGCGTCGACACCATCACCGTCACAAGGGTTAACCCTTAGCACTCGAATGGCGACTGTAAGGCGCCACTAAAAATTGCTGTACCATTGTTCAAAATATTTTTTACATTATTAAATTTGTTTGTATTTCATAAATTACGAAACATTTTAGTATTGTACGAGTAAATTGCACCATTTTCGTATTTATAACATGAAAAGCAAATGTATAGAAGGGAAATATTCTAGGTCGGAAGAAATGTTTCGTTTTGGAATTAAAATAGCTTCGAGTGTAAAGGGTTAAAAGCCACTGCAAGCAAAAATTATTCTATCGATTCGAATGTACTCGAGATGGGGGGGGGGTGGAAAATCTGCGAAGCTGCAGCGGAAAAGCATTGTTGGATGGGGGTGGAAAAGGTCAAGGAATTCCCTGTAGATGACGGGGATCACCTCGGAATTTGGTTCACGACGAAACAGTAGCAAACGGTCGCCTCGTTAGAGCTATTACATCACAGGCCATGACTTCCTCCGGTGCAACTGCAATCGTTTCCGTAGGAACGAGCGGGAACCGTTCGCGATAATTACGTTCGTCTTCGCAGCCGGTGCTCGGTTTTTGTCGCGATCGAAACTACTTGAAACCGAACGCCCATGCCGCGAGGAAGCGAGAGAACACGGAACACAGTCCGAAGGAAAGTGGCTTCGTTGTATTCGCGCGTGTGCCGGCCGTATCGCGCGCGAATAAACGACCGAATGAAAGCGAACGACGATTGTCGCGCTGTCAACGCGAAACACTCCCGCGATCACACACGCCTACGATTCCTTCCGTGGTACGGGGACGACTTTGCACATTTTCTCTGCGGAATTTCACGCGGGACTCGCAACAATGCAGTTTGTCTGCTCGAAATAATTTTTGATCAACTCCGTGTTCTAATTTTTCTACTGAAGTTCGGGGCAGGCACACAGTCGTTTCGTTACAGAAAATAATTTTTCGAGTACCGGTTTAAAAAACACGACTCTCTTAATAATTCTAAAAAAAAAACAAATGTTGGGCGACACAGGATACCTCTCTGTTAGGAAATTTTTAATAAAATACTGTGATTTATCCCTTTGAATATTCTACAGTGGAATCTTTACCGAATTTTTGAACGATGCACAGCGAGGAAAAGAATTTATTTAACGATCCCTGCATCTTAGATTTGCCAAGCTATCAGACAAGGTATTGGAAAAGAGTCGGTTTCAATCGAGAATGTTATGAAACGGAGTAACGGTGTCCTCCTCGTTTCTTCTTCATCTTGCCGCGCAGCCTCCCCCGCGTGTATTGTAATGATCCGTCATTACGACTGGTGGAAATAACGGACATTCTGCAAAACGTATGTATGAAATGGACAACGGGGTAACGACTCTGCAGCGAATTTGATTTTTACTGCTCCGATGAACTGTCGCAGGGCAACGCGCGTAACATTGTCGCCCGTTGCGTGCGCGTAATAGCGTTTTACTACGAGTCGAAAAAATGGATAACGAACGTCACGTGGAATTGATAATTGATAGTAACGGTACACCTGTCTTGACTCACGGATTCCTGGTCACGAACTGGCGAGGGAACCAATTGCTGTCGAACGCGCGAAAAACTGTGAAACGTTTAGCAAGCTCTAGATAATGAATGGTTCGAGTCGCTCTGGTGTACAGTAAAGTCTTGATCTAACAATAAGCCGAACGGAGCTACTCGATCTCAGCCAGTTTGCCTATCCCCTCCACTGTGAGGCATACCCCGCGAGGGGTCAAGAAGCCGAGCTCGTCCAAAGTCCAATTACAAAACTTCTTTAAATGTCATTATTTTTTTATGGGACTGCCACCATCTTATTCGTGGCATTTTTCTGATTAAAATGTCACTAAACACGATACAATTTCAACTGTATTTCGTGGTTTAATTGACGTGGTATGCAGATCAAGACTTTACTGTAGTCATCGAGCGGTATAGTGAGACAAATCCTGAGGGATTTGGTTTCGCAGAGAATTTTAAGGAGTTCTAGAATAATTTAAAATCGGTTCCTCGTGACGTCAACTTCGCTACTTGTTTTTCCTATAAATACATAAAATCGTTGCTCTTCGTTGCGTCAGAAGACTCCCCGAGAATTCCGATTTTATAAGCTAGAAGATGCGCCAAAGTGCATAGAGGATTAACTAGACGCGAAAGATTTTCCGTAGGAGTCGAAAGAGGGATTTATCTGAATTTCGAAAATGGGCTGCCGTCAAGTGGATAATCTCGGTCCGATTGTAAGAGGATTACACTCTGAACGTTAAGAAATGAAAGCTGGGAAGAATGCTCGGTAGCTCGATCGACCGAGAGGTCAATGATGAAAGCCCCGCAATAAATAGTTATGGGATCTCGAGGAACTGATTATAGTCGGAGGAAGGAACTGATCGGCCGGTAGCAGATTCGAGCAGCTCATTCCTAAGAAGGTCAGAGGAACGAGGAAGAATAGAATGAACGGCGACGACGGGGGGAATTGGTAACTGGGTTACCGGTGTTTTCGCGAACCGACGCTGATCAGCCTCTCGCTCTCTTCGTCTTTCTCACGGCCTCTCGCGTTCCCTCCCGAGAGATCTTTTCCCTTCGTTCCTCCACGGAATCGTTCTCTCCTGGGTTTAGCATCGCCGCGGAGCCAGCGAATCCGTGGAACGCCTCTCTGGGCTGACTCGGTAACGGGATTTCGGAGCGCGTAGGGACACCGTGTGTACCCGTCTGTGCTCATCTCCGAGGAACACACGTGCGAATGAATCTCGACAGGTATCGCAAGAAGGCAGGTGGACCTACATCGACTTCTACTGGTCCATTTTGTAAACTCCTCTCGATTTTAAAAGTGAGCTGATATATTCTGACGTCGAAATCCGTTTCCGAACAGCCGAACAAATTTTGAGCAAAATTTTAAATTTTACCGAGGCTCTGAGCGAGTCCAAAGAGTCGAAGACGTTAGTTAACACATCAGCAGGGATTATGCCAAATAAATATTGTCTGACACTTACTTAGGAGTTCCTTTGTCTCTCTCCAACAATTTAAGAAAATCAAAATTTCGAATGACACGATTTACGTGATCGGCTAAGATTTGAGCAATAATATTGATGGATTAGGAAATAAAGTTTCGTTCTGTGAGAAATATGCTGCATTCCCAATTTTTCTCTCAGACCAATTTTCTTTCTTTTTAGTTGCGCTAATTATTATTGCAATCTCTCGGATTGACACTCGGTTGCTTGCCAAAATTCTCTTCAGCGATTTATTATCCTAGCAGAATCAACTAAAGGTGAATTTCTACCAAAGTCAGAGCGGCTCGTACTTACAATCGTATGCTCAGATGTTGTTGTTGCTTTGCTCGCATCAATAACCGAAAATTTCAGGAACTAAATGAGAAGAAGCATCAATGAGAAAAAATTGCTGTACTCGTGAGGGAGTTTAGCGAGCGGTGCAATCAACGGTGGATTTTTCTGTGGCGCAGATTCGAAGAATTAAATTGTAATTGAATCCCCGTGGCGCAGGCTCGAGATATTCCTGTACCGTTACCGAACATGGCGCATATAATATGAGTAGATTTGAAAGGACGATTAATGTGCTCGGCATTCTCCGGCCGGAGAAGACCATTCGTTTAAAAGTAACGTCGCCAGTAGAAGCTCATTCTCGCAGCTTCTGTTCGCCTCGAATCGGCTCGGCAAAATGTAGGCTAATTACTCCCCGGCGGGTTTTTTCTCTCTCTCTCTCTCTCTCTCTCTCTCTCTCTCTCATTTCGCTTTAACCAACAATCTCACTTCGCCAGCCGACCAACAATAATCTCGTTTCTGTGTGTTTGATTTTTTTGTGTTTTTTTTTGCTCGGTTGCAGATGGCTGTCGGGAAGAGTGTCCAATTACTCATCGTCATCCTTTCTTCGACGTCCGTCATTTCGCACTCTTACGTCGCCCAGGCTGCAGGTAACAATTACGTTGCGTAACGAACCTCTACCGATAACACGGCAGATCGTAACGCCTCTCTTAATCGAGCCGGACAATTAACAATTAGCGGTACACCGTCCGAGACGACTTATCTTCGCGGGCGCAATTATCATGCGATTTACGACGGCGTACGACGAAAGCGAGAATTTACAGATGAACCAAGAGATTGTTAACGCTAGACCTACCGCCGCGCCGCCGGTCAAATCATCGGTTTCAGATTTTTTATTTCAAAATAATAATGTATTTATCACAAAATCGAAACAAATTCAGTCTCGGTATTTTCCTGAGGCAATAGAGACCAGTCACTTTGAAATTTACGAATTCACTTGTGGGTTTTTGATTAATAAACTGCGAATTTGTATGCGAAATAAAAATTATCTGCATCGATTGTAATAAATAGGAACCGTTAATACAATATGTACAAGAGTTCTTAAAATCTGATACTTTCTCTATTTTCTGTTTCGTCTGCTCATTTTTGTCATAACCAGTCCAGTGGTTAATTGTAATATTTTTCAATGTTCCTTTTCGTTTTGTTCACTCTGTCGACGTGTACGGTGTAATCGTCGGGTTCACTGGCCTTCCCTGGTTCACGGACTACAGCGAAAACAGTGAAAACTGAATTAAAAATTAAACGCTCCGTAAACTTCCACTTTCCTGCTGTTAACATTACTAACAAGCCCCGATCTGCAACTAATACGATACAGATTGAAGACGCAAAATCAGATTAAACACTTCAGTTTCTAATTTCCTCAAGCTCTCGAAATAGTCGGAGGATATTTTCCAATAAGAGGTATACCCCCCTCCCTCCAGCGAATAACCTCAACATTAGTTATAAAAACGAACCGCGGATGCACACAGATAACTTCCAGCTTCCGTATTTCCATAAAAAAACGTCGACTCGTCGATCCGGATCGAACCACGCGAATTTTCCTCTCTTATTGGACGGCCAGATAAAATAGAACCGAAGGGAAGATTCGTATCTCCTGTATCGAGAACGAGTCTCGTCGATGAAAGATATGCACCGTCGACGGTAATTACAAGACTGTTCATCCGGAAGCATATTTCCTCGGCAGTGAATCGGCCGGAGAAACGAAACCGTGAAAGTGACCCACGCCTAGAAACGTCGGTCATCGGGGTGATCTCGGATTCTTTCGGGATCATTAACCCATTTGCATCGTTACCGCACATATGAGCGCGCTATTTTCCCGAGATTGATGCTCGTTTCTCGCGTTTCTGCACCAATCAACGCTTCGCGAAGCAATCAATCCGAAATTGCGCGCGACTCGAACAGACACGCCGTTCGAAAGTGCTGCAAATTTGAACGTCCGTGAAATCATTGGAAAATTTTTTTCCTGGCTGAATCTTCCACGGATTTGAAGATTGAAGCCTTCCTTTTTCAACGAGTTCAAAAATTTTCCGTACAATTTTTTTTTAACAGTTTTACAACAGAAAGTACTAGGTACAAATCCGGCCTCCAGACGCACTTAATATTATTATAAAGTTGATAGCACACTTTTCATTCGAAGCTTAATGAAACGGCGTGAAAAAATCGTACATCAAGTTTCAAGGTCTCGTTTGTAGAGAGGAAGCTTCAATTTTCGAATTCCAAGTACCGAAAAAAATTTTGTAACGGTTTCAGAGAAGTCTCAGTGCGTAGACGTTTTGAGAGACAAAAACGTATAATCAGCATCCGGTTTTCTGGCTGCTACTTCATTAAAAAAAAAAAATGTAGAAGAAACTAGTTGACGGCAGACGAAAGTAGAGATTTCCAGCTTTCAAACAAGCCCAGACTCATTGTTGTGCGATCGTTTTTTACAAAGTTATAGCAGTCTCAGCAGTGATCAGTTTTTAAAAATCGAACTCTAAATGTCTCGTTCTCGAGAAATTGTCGATATTTGAACCACGATAATTTCGTTTTCAAAAATAGTACAAAAATGAGCCTAGGCTTGTTTTAAAGCTTGAAATCTCTACTTTTGAATGTCGTCAATCATTTCCTTCTAGAATTATTTTGTACGATGCAGTGGATGGAAAACTGGATGAACGAAATGGTCGTAGTTAATATTAGTTAGTTAATACGATGGAAATGAAGTAGTTCACGGAATTCCGCGTTGTCATTCGAATTCAGCGGGAATCGAATGTGTGTCAGCCGCGGGGAAATATCTGAAATTTCTGTCGCGCATTGGGGACGGGTCTGGAGCTGAGGGGCTGGGAGCCAGGTTCCGCGAGCTCGGCTCAGTTCGATGGAATTCACGACTTTCGAAAGGAAGTGAGATGTAAGTGGAATTCGGTGTCAGTGTCGGGTTCGCGCGGTCCTGAAAAGTCAAACGCGGTGTGTACACGCGAAACGTCGGTTCCATTCAACGACGGAACCCGAGCCCACGGATATAATCCGGCGAACGGCCGACACTGCGAGACACTGGGAATCCTGAGTCTGGTGCCGCGCACGTGGGAACACCGTCCCAGCGGTGTTGACGCGCGTAATTACATCGCAAACAATCCACGCAGCCGATGGAGACGCGAGCAGAAGAATATTTTCCGCGGGAAACGGAACATTTTCCTTGACCCATGACATTTTCTTCGATCTCCGCGGATAAACTAGGACTGGTTTTATTTGCTGACACCTAGATCGGTCGCGTTTGTAAATTAGAGATGTCCCGGCTAGATTCGCGAGAGAACAATGCAACCGATTCGTGTCCCTATTGGATGGTTACATGTAAGTTGGAATTTACAACGGATTTTCTAAAAGAAAACGCAACAGAGGTAACGCACGCCTTGAGAAATTGAAATAAAAGTATTATTGTGTTTTGTTACGATTCGTTGTGTGCTCGTAAGAGGTAGGAAGATATGCAATCTGATAATCACGTTGCACGTTACTCGACGGTTTTACGCATTTCTTTATGCAAATATCTCGAATAGCTGTTAGGAATTAACAGCTTATCTGCTCAGTATGTATATATTCTTTTTGAACTAAGAATAGTATGTGCGGGGACTACTTTCTCGGAAATATGGATTTTTCTGCGGTTTATCGCATGAGCTACTGCTTGAAACGTCTGTGGAGATCCATTGTCCAGATGGTGCTATCGCTAATTAGAATGTGCCCACTGAAATTAACACAATTGGAATTGGTGCAGATCCAATTTTTGCTTGATGAGCATTGCTTGCAATATATTCTACATATCGAGTTCTATTTCCCGGGAATCTGTCACAATTGGGAGTTAGTGATCTTAGTTTGATGGTCAGTGATCTTATGTCGATGGTCAGTGACCCTACTTTGATGGTCATTGATCCTAGAGACAGAGAGTCAACTGATAGGATTAAAATTAAGATTACTTTTAAGACAGTGATACAAATTATTTTTTCAACTAGTAGTGTGTTGCTTCGATGATCAGTGACCCTACTTCGATGGTCGGCGATTCTAAAGACAGATAATCAAAAACTAGAACAATTCAATTTAAAACAGTTGTCACGAGAGTAGTTCAGAGTGTTTGCTTAACTAATAATATGTTACTTCGACGGTCAGTGGTCAGAATTCGATGGTCAGCGACAACTTCAGTACCAATACCGTGTGACCTAACAAAAGTAACGACTCAAACGTTTCGTCAATGATTGCACTGACAACCGGGTTGATTTCCTGTGACCCACTATAACTATTTCACTTGATACATCGCCGCATGCGTAAGCGTAAAAGTTACCCGAAAGTTCGTAAACACCGCTCACACGATGTGATTAGAAAATCCACGAGAACATAACTGACAGACTCATTTCCAGTCAACATCGGGATTTAACGAGCTGCTGGATACAGGAGCGAAACTTTTAACGAACCCCAGAGCAAGTTCAGAATTCTGACGCGACGTTTTGCGTTGCATTAATGCTAGAAAAACGCCGGTCCGGTTACGGTTCGACAAAATTGTAGATTATTATTGTACCCGCGGTAACGAGTCTGCTTACTCGGACGCATCTCGTAATCGATACAACAACGTTCGTTCCCGGACCCCTCCCTATCTGTGCCCACACCCCCATGCCATGATAATTGGAAACGTTGATTACATTTCCTCGAGAGCATGCGACCATCGTAAAACCGGGAAACACAGGCAAACACTTTTATCGAGCTGTTGCGAATGTCGCTAACAGATTGAAAATGATCGCGCAGTTTAATTCAGAGGTTTCGCCAGTAAGCACGATAAGTTAAGAATATTGTTAGAAATTATCAAAGCTCTAGCTTCAAGAAACCTGTTTGCAAAGGCTTCCCTATAACAAATAATTAATAGAAATAGTCTACATTCTTTCTTCGCTAATTTTAACTAGCTGACATTGATATTTGTCCATTCTTTTAATCTATGCTCTGCTTTAAATTGCACTCGCCCGTTTTTCTCATAAATGCCTATAATCTGCAGACTATAAATAATTATTAACGAATACAATAGATGGAGAGTACTGTTAGAATTTATCAAAGTTCTTGCTTAGCTAAATAATTATTAGACTGAGAATCTGAGTAGGAAATAAAAATCTTCCGCATTAATTGCAAGAAGCGTGAATCAAATATGTTGCTATATGAGTGTATATATATATATATATATATATATATATATATATATATATATATATATACATACAGGTGTTCACGCTATTACTAGCCAGGGTTTTCTTGTAAATAGTAAATATTAGACAAAAATGAAAGAGGAACAAGTAGTACAGTTTTTCATACGGAACACAATAGCGTATGTAATTTTTGTTGTGTTTATACTATTCTGTTAGATATGAAGGTGACCTTTAATTTTTTAAATGGAATGCTATATATTTTTTTATATCACATGAAAGCGTGTGTCTAGACGAATTCATCCGTAGACTGCATAGTGACCTTCAAGATCATACAAGGTCAGAAATGGAAGAAACATTTTGAATATTTCATACCAATGTATTTACAAGTATTCCTTATTCATACGAATCAGATGATGTTGTCATTCACGTTCAGAGTGTTTTTACTTCTAGTTTATACTATGACGAGACAATTCCGGTATTACTTCCGAAACCGATTAGTAATATCGCATAGTAATGTATCGAGAAGGCGGATATGGTACGCATTTATTACCAGTGCAATGGAAATAAAAAACGAAGTAAATTGAAACACCTAGAATCTAGAAGAATATCCGGACAGAGTGCAACCAAATGAAAATCAATTTGTTTTGTGTGCCAAGCGTTTGAAGGAAACAGGGCCTTTCCAAAATAAGTGTCATAATCGGAAATGTCTTCTTTCTAAAGATAAAAAGTTAGAAGTCCTCTTACATTTTTTAAGAAAATCCGACAACTTCGGTACGAAAAGTAGCTTCACATTGGTATGAAATATTCAAAATGTTTCTTCCATTTCTGACCTTGCATAACCTTGAAGGTGCAGCATGCGGATGAATTCGTCTAGACACACGCTTTCATGTGATACAAAAACATATACAGCATTCCATTTAAAAAATTGAACGTCACCTTCATATAAGTGTTGCGTATAAAAAACAGTACTACTTTTTCCTCTGATTTTTTTCTTATATTTACTATTTACAAGAAAAACGCTGGCTAGCAATAGCGTGAACACCCTGTATATACTCATGCTCCTTGTCCTTCTATTTTCAATTTTAGCAACTTAATCTTGTCAGAAATGAATAAATTTTTGGTCTAACCGTCCTGCTTACTCAGAATAGAAGTCGCCGCGGCAACAATCGACAACACAAAAGCCTAAAAGGCTAATTCCCCGTTCAGAAAAGTCCACGCGAACGGCCAGACGTAAAATCTACATTAACCGGTGGAATCTTTCTCGCGATACGAAGAACAAAAAAAAAGTGATGAAGTCCGACCCAGGAACGGTTCCGCAGCCAGGTCAGCGTTGTCTCATGAAAAATTCCGAGTTGCGTCGGGCTGTTGCGCTACTTCGTATCTCGAGCTGTAACCGAGATAACGAATCAGCTGGCCGAATCCATTTAATTGCCGAGCGATTTGATCGCTTAATTGCGAATGCTCTTTAGAGGAGTCTCGTTCGATTCGGCGATCACCGACAAACTCTCGCAATTTCAGATTACAAGAGAGTTCGTTTCACTGATTCGATCGGAGATAGAGGAGTCTCTCTCTTTCTCGCGCGCGCGCGCGCGAAAATAATCATCGCGAGAGGTGGAAATAAAAATGGGGAAAAAATTATGTGGAACGCTGCAAGTGGCCGTGTGTCAAGCACTGCGGACGATGCACGGAGTAGGTCATTGTATCGGTAGTATGCAGGCATATAAGGAAGCACGTGCAGAGCCTACATGCTTGCTCGCCTATGCCTCGGTCACCTAACCAGAACCGATCACGGTGAATACTCGGCATCGCGGTCGGAAAAAACTTAAATACGCTCAAGCTCGAACCTAAACACTGTGCGCGAAACTATCGGGTCGGGCCGGGCCGAGAATCTTTGCCGCGATTATTTCTTGGGAATCTCGAGGATTCCAGAGAATAATCGCGATTATTCGGGATTATACTCGAGATTCTTGAGAATTACAAATATTTTCGGCAATCCCGACATTTTCGGGTTTTTGCACACTTCCGTCGCTCACGCCATCAATTCGCCGAGAATTTTGTTAATCCAGTGACCGAAAGTTGAACAACCGATTCCCACCGCGGGCCAAACATGGAATTCGGGCCGAGCGGCCCCGATTCCGCCATGAAACGCCTCGAACGGGCCCCGGACCCCCATTTCGTTTTCAGCCTGGTCGTCGGACCGTTGCATGCAACTAATTGCCGTTGGCCTCGGCAACGGCATTGTTCAGCTTGATTAACGCTTAATGGGCAATTCTCCTGGCTCTAACACTGTGTTTTAGCGGGGGCAAATCTAACGCTACTTGATGGCGATTTTAGCACTTAAATGCACGTTTGGAATGTAGTAAATTGGTTAATTCGTTTGTGTCGAATTTTAATTAATAAACAGAAATCAATTTTTTACTTGGCGATATTGAGTCGGTATGAAACGTTAGTTGATTTAGTCTTTGCAGAGTTGATTTTGTACAGATTATGTGGTTAATTAAATGGTGGTTAATGTAGGGGTTGAACTTTGCCGTATACATCGTACTCGTGCTTGTTGGTTTTAATGGGATAAGTATGGTATGTTGTGGAAGGATTTAATTTTGTAATAGTCCTTAAGGATTAGAGAAAATTGTCGTCGTTCTGTGCCGTTCCCGAGAGACCTATTTTTAATGCAGCGAGAATGGTCATTTACGAGAGGATTTATTTTTGTAATCCTCTTTGAAGATTAGAGAAATTTTTCATCTGCTGGAAAAATCCGCCCTAAAGGATTCTCTTTAGAACGCAACTCGACTTGTAACAAGAGTGAAACAGTAAAGCTAAATTTATGGTTATTCACCGAACATTTTTATTATTACGAGAGCAACAATCAATTGAAACTCCCGTTAGAATCATTAATCAAAAAATTATGAATATATGAATTAATCCAAAAATAGTTGAGACTAGGATCAACACTGTTCACAAACAACAAATGCGTACTCCTTGATGTACTTCGACTGAATGGCGTCTTTGGAAACATCTACGACGATCCCTCCCATAAAGCCTGTTTTTTCGTTGTCATTCAAATAAACGAGAGATGAAAAGGGCAGTCAAGTGAGAAAGTTTAATCTAGGGGTAGTAGGATCGTCCCTAATTGCCTCCACCATTCTTATCTATTTGGGTTTCCGCCCAATTTCGTTCAAACTTGTATTCTCCCTTCTATACAACCCCCATAAACTCTAACAAAATTAATGGAATTTAGTTAGAGAAGCCGAAACTGGAAGGATCAAATTCATGATGATGATGATTCCATTAACCCTTCTGCATCCTTCAGGCCCAGTATAAATTAATGTTCTCCATTATATTATAGCAACAATTAATTTCTAAATTCAAGCAAAACAACAAGCAGACAGAATGAATAAAATAGTGTATTTCTTTGAATTAAGACGGTATCAAACCAGAAGGGAAAATTTCCAAATGGGAAATGTTGAGTAGCAACTGCTGTGCCAGCAAAATCTAAGTAGACTCGTGAAACTAGAATAAAATTTTCCCAGCCTCGCTGACAAACTAAAAATCCGCAGACGGTATCGAATCGGTACACACATGCTCTTTTCCTTGCGCGTTAATTATCCGCCTTTGTGTCAAAGAGTCACAGTCGAACAAACAACCAACGGCGGCTGTTATTATTACACCTCGAATTCCCAGCAGAGCAGTATGTCGGTTAGAGATCCCCGAAGGCAGACTTTCTACTGTCATGCCCATAGCGGCTACATCAGTTTATCTTCACGCTCCTGTTCGTTTCTTTCCGTATTAAAAACATTACCATACCACGGTGCATTTATTACAAGCCGCGTTGCTATCGGCGCATAACAGACACCCATAAATTATTATTCATACACACAAGATGAAACGAGGAATCGCTCTGGTTCGCAGGTAGAAGACTGTTCGGCGGTTACAGGATACTGCCGAAGGTTTGTCAGCCGACGATCCCGTCCCGAGTGAAATCCACGGAGCCAGCGATATGCATGTTCAATTATGAGTGTTTGCAACGGAACGGCCAGGTCGTGGGCGCCTGCGTGGACGGGTTCCTGTTTGGTGCCTGTTGTCAACTGCCCGCGAAGAATTCTGGTCTCAGCAACTTGGACAAACCCGGCGCCAATTGGCCAGACTCGTTCGACGTGCACGAGATCGATCATGTGCCAGATATACCGATTCTCTTGGACTCTGATGGAACACCGTTAGGAATGACAGTGTCCCAGGATAATCCTGTCAAGACTGAGACCCCTGGGAACCAGCTGAGCAACGAGGAGACTTCGTATACCAAGATCTCGACGTTCAAAGCGCCCTCGACAACTGTTAGGCCGTCCAGCGTGGCACACATCATGGACAGCATCCAGAACGCTGAGAAGCCCCAAATACCCTCTCAGCCGGACATCAGCCACCTGGAAGAGGACTTCCCAGCTCTACTAGGTCAACAGAGCATCTTAGACAACTTGTCTTTACCTGGACTCCTCAGTCACTCGAACAACAAGAATAATAACCAGTATCAACAAAGCTCGGTTAATGTGAATCCTGTGACTACTTTATTGAGTCCTGACCAGATCCTTCAGATTGCCGACCCTGTTGATCAATTGCCCGCTCTGTTCTCTCAGGGATTGGGTCAGAGCAATCACACCTCCGCCGACACGATACTCTTGAACGAGAATGGAACCACTTTGAACGAGACTTACAATCCTGATGATCTTTTCAAACCCAGTCTCGAGTCCAGTACTGAGTCTAGAAAGGTCTCCGAGACTACCCAGAGACCCAAAGTGACGGAACCCTCGCCTGTAACAACGAAGAAGAAACCTTCCCATGGATCCACTTATCAGAACAACCCTGGGACTCAGTGGATCAAGTTCCCCGATCAATCTTCGTCCTCTAACTTCGATCAGAAGTTCGGCACGCCTTCTATGACCAGGTCGCCAAGCGCTACCACATATAGTGTTCAAAAATCCTCTACTACCGAATCAATATTCGAGACAGGCACCTTCGAGAAGGCTAGCACCATTCAAGAAAGAGTGTCAACGAAGGATGTTGAAGCTACCGGGACTGGGAGCGAGAGGACCACCACGCCGATGACCACCTTGAGCGACGAGAACGACGATGATCTAATTAGGGTGCCCACTATCACCTATGACACGCCATCGGGCAACAAGAAGGATGACACGATGGAAAAAGAGGAGCTGTCGATCAATCACATCATTTCCATTCTGAATAATACGAAGCCCGGCTCTGGGACCACTATACAGACGCCTAACTCGTCCATCAACAAGTGGGTCAGCATCGACGAGACTTCAAAGCCTTCCCTCATCAGGATCTCCACCACCAAAGCGTCCACACCTGCGCCAGTCAGCACTCAGACCTTCCCCTATGTGTTCTACAAACCGCCGAATTACTATAACTACGACACTGTTCCAACGGAGACGACTTACTCTACTTATCCGACGACTTATTCATCAAGGCCGTCGACGCAGGCTAGCAAGTTTGGCTACACTCGAAACTCGACTGTCAATCCTCCAGCTCCGACGCTCATTGTTCTAGGACCTTTAGGAACGGAATTGTCAACGGAGACTACGCAGAAGTTGGTCACCAAGAAGCCTGAGACTGCTAAGCCCACTGTCGGCTCTCTAAGACCCGATCCTTTGACCACGAAGAAGCCCAGTGTCTCTACAACCATCACTCACAACATTAGCACAGTGATTTCGAATGTTGCGACTAATAATGTTGTTTCCACGAGTTTCTTCAGCGTGAACCTGAAGGATGGCACCACCTCGAAGCCCACAGTTAGTAATAATTATAGTACAGAGCCTGTCGTTGCTGAAGAGACACAGACCTCTGTCAAAGCACCCACCAGAAGGCCTATAATTTGGACTACTTTAGCGCCTTGGTCTGACAAGCCTAGTTTCTACTTGAAACCTTCCACACCGTCGTTCATTTTCTCTGAAGACAATCTAACGCCTGTGAACACTGTCATCGTGAAGGATACTAGTGTCTCCACGACCATAAACATCAAGGCCACGACACCCCCTCCTCATTGCGAGGATGAGACCCCTGCTCCTGATGATCTGATTAATTTCCCACCGGTCAGGAATCCTAATTTGAACATCTCTGCGCCGATTTCTCAGCAAGAGAAGCCGGCCATCATTGAGACTTTCAATAATACTGGCTATCCTGATATTGAGATACTTGGGGAGAATGATATTCCTACGCCTACGTTTATCGAGGACGATGTACTGACGAATAAGGTGGACACGTTTGTGAACAAGATCGTGCAGAGTCTGCAGGGCAACTTCCAGGTACCGAAAGTGACCTTGATTATAGTGTTTAGATGGCTAGTTGAGTTACACGTCTTTGTTTTGACAGCTAGTTGAGGTAGACAGCTTCGTTTTGATAGCTAGTAGATGATGCGTATGGACTTCAGTAGGCTTTACAGGAATTCGAAAGTTGTTCTTCTCGTTCATCTTCAGATTTTGAGAAATTTAATCCTGAAGAGAAAGAAGAAACAATATTTTTTGTCTCACATTTTTTCTGTCTTTTAGAACCTCAAAGACGTTGTATACAACCGAGCGAACGTTACAACAACGACCCCAGCCACTTCCACGAAGAGACCACCGAGCACCACGAAGAAACCCATAAGAAGGCCAGCCTCGACGACTAAGCCTTTGTCGAGTACAACGAAGAGACCAGCCACCACGAAGAGACCCGCCAGTCGTCCAACTACGACAAAACCATCGGCGACGGAAAAACCAGCTCGTCCTTCAAAGCCGACAACTTTGAAACCAAAACCAACCACAGTGTCCAGCGCTACCACGAAGAGGCCTCAAGTGACGACGAAACGAACCAGACCGACTAGAAGACCTACCACCACGGTAGCTACCAGCACGGAGGCTATAGTCGTCGAAGAGGAAGAAACTAGTCCTGCTACAGCTGTTGAAACAACCACTGTGGCGCAGACTACTTCTGGCAACGATCTACGGTCCCGTAAGTTCAGCAAAAGTTATCCTTCTTCATTCTAGTTATCCCTGCAAAGTAGATACTTCAGTTTTCTTTGAAAAAGAGCTATTCGAGTTCTCTTCGTGAAAGAGCTACTGTATTTTTCTCCACGAAAGAGCCACTATACTTTTCTCCACGAAAGAGCTACTCTATACTCTCTAGATCTAGCTCTCTCTAAAGACTGATTTTTGACACCTAACCTTTCTCTGGCTCCCAATTAAACTAATTCTCTTCGCAGAATGTGGAATAAGGCCCCTAGCCAGGGAAGGTAAGATCGTCGGAGGCAAAAGCGCCTACTTCGGCAAATGGCCTTGGCAAGTCCTCATCCGTGAGGCTACCTGGCTGGGTCTCTTCACGAAGAACAAGTGCGGGGGCGTCCTAATCACAGAAAAATACGTGGTAACCGCCGCTCACTGTCAACCAGGGTAAATTCTAGCTTCTGATCCATCTCTCGTGGATTCCTTCAGCTTTCCGAAGATCTAAATTTTCTTATTGATCCCGCACAGATTCCTAGCAAACCTGGTAGCCGTCTTCGGAGAATACGATCTCTCCGGCGAGCTAGAAGACAAACGCAGCGTGACGAGGAACGTTCGACGTGTCATCGTCAACAGAGGCTACGATCCTGCGACTTTTGAGAATGACTTAGCTCTTCTAGAACTGGACTCGCCGATAGTGTTCGATGACCATATCGTTCCCATCTGTATGCCGGATGATGGCATCGATTTTACTGGGAGAATGGCCACTGTCACTGGCTGGGGCCGACTAAAATACAGTGAGTGGTTCCTCTATCCTTCATAAACTGCAGATTTTACGCTTGATTGATCGAAACGATGCAAAACAGCGAGAACAGTCGAATAATTTTGTGACACTGTTATGTTGTTCTGAACTCAATAAAATGATTAACCCTTTTAATGCCTCGAGTCGATATATCGATTTTTCGTTTTCAGCCCTCAATTCGTGAAAAATAATTTTTTTCTTTTTGTTACGTAAATCTTTACAATGAAATTAAGAAAGGGACATGGAGATATCGTTATGTTTAAGGAAGATATGTCTATGTAGTTCCTGTGTGATACATATTAATTTTCATTTTGCATGAAAATCCACAGTCTACTAACGACCAATCACACATTCCAAACGCTGGAAATTTTTTGTTACAGATGGTGGTGTACCGTCGACCCTGCAAGAGGTCCAGGTACCGATCATAAAAAACTCCGTCTGCCAGGAGATGTTCCAGACGGCAGGACACTCGAAACTGATCCTGGACAGCTTCCTGTGCGCAGGATACGCCACTGGACAAAGGGACTCTTGCGAGGTACAATTCATAAAGTCATTGAATTTCCCGCTGGGAACCATAAGTTCGTCGTTTCGCAATTCATTCCGCGCCGCGTGAAAGCACATCAAGTCCCCGTTATGCTTTTCTCAATGAAACGGGGATGTTAAATTTTATGATTTCTTCAGGGTGACAGCGGTGGTCCACTGGTCATGCAACGACCTGACGGAAGATGGTTCCTGGTCGGCACGGTGTCCCATGGAATTAAATGCGCTGCGCCTTATCTGCCTGGCGTCTACATGAGGACCACCTTCTTCAAGCCTTGGCTTCAGGGTGTCACTGGGACCAGGGGATTGGGGAACTGAGCCTCTCCTAACCGAACTACTCTGGCACTGACGATTCTGTGCCGCCTGTATAAATGTACAAAGGAAGACTAATTTATTACCTTCGGGATCGATCGAGGATCGAGCAAACGGAATCTGCATACTTTCGATTTTAACCCTTTGCACTCGATGCCCTAAGACGTTCTGGAAAATGGGATGTTGTTACTCTAGCCAGCAACTCGAACGTTCCCTCTAAGCACGTAGAAAGATTGCTAATAATTGTAGGGGACGAAATCAAGCAGACGATAAAATTGGTTTAAATATAACAGTAACTAATTTAGAACAGCACCTACATAGATTGGGTTTGATTTTCTACTGACAGCCAATTAGCATCACCGGGCTTTCTTTCTGCAAACGGATAAGATCTTTCTGCAAAATAAAAATTGCCCAAGTCAATTGTATGAAACTAGAATGCACACAGGTATTGAACAGTTTCATCCCCTAAAAAGGAACGAGACCTAAAATTCCATTCTTGTTTCATAAAAGATTCAGGCCAGCCTTCACTTAAATAGAGCAACCATAATCTCTAGTATTTTACCTGAAACTCACATGCGAATATATGAGTTTCTGGCAGGTGACAGAAGATTCTGCGAGGGCAAAGGGTTAAATAGCGTGCCCGCATCGAAAGGCCGAGCGATTATTCGAATTTCGCAATGGTATCGCTGTCAGTACGAAAAAGGTGCACCCGCTTCAAGCCGATCGATCGTGTGTACGTGAACGTTGCACCAGGGCACGCGTGTGCCAGGCGAGCTTTGCATCTGGATCAAAGATCTCGAGATCTCGTGGGCGTAATTATACTAATTTGTTAACGGAGCAACGAGCCGGCCCGCCCCAGTTCACAGGCTAATGAGGTGGGGCTCGTTCGGATAAGTGAAAAGTTTAAACGGCGAACGACGGAAAATCGGCGGCAAGAATGATTTTTGCAGAGAGAGAGAGAGAGAGAGAGAGAGAGAGAGAGAGAGAGAGAGAGAGAAAGAGAGTATACAGAGCTCCAGGATGTCTAGAGTAATTTAATGAGCTGTCAGGATTGCTTTGATTAAACACCGGCCCTCGTCGTTCGCCATTTCGACCCTTCAATTATCGGATCGCACCCTTAACGGTAAATTGCGATTCGAACAGAGTGTTGAGTAATATACGGACGCAATCACGTGTTGCGAGCCTTATTTATTTCGTTGTTAGCTGTTATTTATTAAACCCATTTTTATACAAGATAATAGACTTCTTCTTTACACCTTCTTCACACGGAAACGCAGGAAACTATATAATGGGTGATCAAATTATTATGAACAGACGGGAAATGTTGCACATAAACAGCTCACGTTTTTATGAATGTTATTGTACTATAATTGGACCGCGGATTTTATGATTTACAGCAAGAACGCATAAAGGAAAGGCACGAAGATATCAAAACAATTTAATAGAATTGTTAGATTATTTTCAATTTATTTTCAATTTACTTAAGAGAAGAAATGTATTTTTATTTCAGTCCCGTTTCTTGGAGTTAATGCAGAACATTTTTATTTTGCATAAAGAATCGCAATCTAGTCATAAATCATTTCCAATTTGTTAACAAACTTCAAATAAGGGTAGTTTCGAAGCGTTCATAATAATTCGATCACCCCGTGTACTTTCACGCGAAAAAAAGGGATGAAACAAAGAGTTCGTGCTCGCGATAGAAAGCGCCCGAGTAGCATACGCGGTTATACATACTAATTACCCTCTTTCTGTCGTCCCAGTTGGCTAAACAACAACCAAGATGGCTACTCCATCAGCATTACCGAGAATTTTCCATCTGAAACACCTGCGTATTCACGTCGTAACCTTTTTACGCTCCTGGAAGGAGATCCACCCACTCGTCTACCTTCGCCCTACCCTCGTGCCAAGAAATACACTTTTCCTTTGCCACATTCCATTCTGAAAACTTCATTTCTTGTACTCAGACGCAAGTAATATTATTCCTATTCCATTTCGTTCTCTGTTTGTACGAGTCTGTACCGAATGATTCCCGGGAGAAATCACTTTTTGATACGCCACTGGTTCCAATCACAACTCGTTGAATTTCATAAAATTGAACCACAACGACGGTGACACCGTAGACTCCTCCTCCGTGTTACGTTTTCCAATATTTTCCCATTTACTGCTCGGGAACATAAGTAATGGTACCATTTATTCCATCGCGTTTCCTTTTTCCTTACCCTACGGTAATGTGTTGAAAAATTCTAGAAAAACCATTTTTCGCGATGCTATCGGATCAACCCCCTTGACGCAACCTTTTAATTCTACAATTCGTTCCTTCGTTTTCCTTATTCTACGAGGATACACCAAATAGTTTATGCAAAGAGGAACTATTTTTTACTTACTCGTTAAAATGACTGAAAGAAGAAATAAATATTTGTGTAGCCTAAAGACTGAACAACAGGAATTTAAAAATACTTTCCCATTATTTCCAACTCATTGAAATTATTAAAAGAAGAAATAAATATTCTGCACGTTGCAATGAACGCAGACAATTTTTATTTTGCATAAAAATCCGGAGTCTATTTGTAACATTTAACAGAGCCACCACCGCCACCCCTTTCTAACGAAGAAAAACAGTTTCCCAGGAACGAATGGATTATATCCGTTCATTTATCTAATTTCCTCGAGCGTGCGTCATTCTTTATTTTGTCGCCATCGCGGCAATTATCATTAGCAACAATTAGGAAGCGGCAAATACGGTAGAGTTGAAACGACTCCGATCAGGTTTCTGGAAACAGCGGTAACCTGAACTGTCGCGTCCCAACCCCTGCGCAGGTAGTTAATCACAGGTGACGGGAGCTCATCCTGTGCAACGCACGCGTCCATTTACGAAGAAAAAACATAAAAAAAAATAAAATAGGAAATGGGTCAGGCCGATTCGAGCCGACCGGTTACGTGACCGGGAAATATCCTCGAAAGGGGGTTCGGTTTCATTGTTTTCACGCACGGCATATTTGTGATTAATCCTACTCAGGAGGATTAACCCTTTGCTCGGAGCCATTTTAATTCGAAAACCAAACAGTTCTTCCTACCTATAATATTTTCATTTTACGAATTCTAATGTTTCTTCCATTCAATTTGTTAAATACAAAGTAATGTAATGATATAAACAATAGTTTGAATGATGCTATAACAACTTCTGGCGGCGCCTCAGAGTCGTCGCCAATCGAGTGCTAAGGATTAATAAGCACTTTCGCCCACGCTGGCACACACGGAATACACAGTTTTCGTTTCGATTTTCCCCATTGAGAAACGCGGACTGAATATAAATAGGCGTTACACGAGTAACGCGAGACACTTTGGCATTTCCACGGACAGGTGGTCGTGCGCCGCGAGCGCATGCATGCTACGGATGCGTATCGCGAGCACATGAACCGTGATTGCATCGTGGTAAACACGTCAAATCTCTAATCCTCCAGAGAAGTGCGACTCTGGAAGAATCTGGCCAGGATAGTCGCTAAACAAAGTTAGAACCGATGATTTCTCTTTTCTAAATGATCCCAATAAATTCGACTGCAGATTTTATGCATTTCCAACAGAAATGGGTGAACAAGGTCCTTCGATCTTCCTTGGCATTCTTCAACTAATTATGAAGCTGCGAATACCATTTTCAATCCAGAGAAAAATTATTTAATCTTGCCTTAGTCTCGAAGCAGGGAGCTAATTTATAATTAAGCGTTGCTGGGTCAAAAGAATAGTTATTACCGCTGAGGGGTCCCACAGCTGAGGAACACCCTGTACGTGGAGCAGGATCGACCGGCCAGTAGAACATCAGGACACCTGGATCAATACGACCAAGAGAGACCGAAACAATGGCGGTGCGAGAAGAGCGACAAGGACGGAGCTCGACACCTACACGATTATGCGCCCGTTGAACGGCGCTGCTGCGTCCTGGGACAGGATGCAATCTTCGCGGAAGCTCGTGCCTGCTTTCTAACTGCCTACACCGGAAAAGGCGTTTCGAGATCAATCTCGAAACCTCCTTGAGAAGAAACAAAGCACCGAAAATCTGGGTTAAACGCATCCCCGAATTCCAAACCACATCAAACATCCACAAACCCCCAACAATCTACAGAAATTCTAGAAATAGCCCTTGGAAAATTCTTCTGAAAGATAGGTCTGTCAACCCTCTGAAGCCTTTACAAACCTACGAACCACCAAGAATTGAAAAAATTCGAGAAACAACGCGAACTCGAAGGAGAGAAAGCCAGCTGGTACTCTGATCTAATTGAAGATTGTTGTCATATTGATTGAAGAGCCTGTCGCCACAGGTGATGATCCTTTTAGCGATCAAAGAAGTTCGTCTCGCCGGTCTCTTTTCTGTCCAAGTGAGAAAAGGTTATCGCGCGTGTAGAATAAAAAGGGTCAATCGCAAGATCTGAATGGAGGGAAAATGTCACCTGGGTCGTGTCGAGGAAAGAAGCTGGGGGGCGCGCAAGCGCGGAGCTTCCCGCGAGCTTGTGCTAGGGAAACCGGAACGACGTTGGAAGTATAGATTGCCAATGCTACCGCGGCTGGACTCAGTCCTCCAGCAAACTCCATCGAGGACTTGTTGATCCCGGGAACTGGCGAGAAAAGCGGGCTGATCCTTCCTACAGGGAACAACCGGCTGAACTGAAGGAGGACTTAGTCGCAGAACAATGTAAGTCACAACTGCATTTCGCGGCTGTTTGCAACTGCATCTTCCACCCTGACACTCGATTCCGAGAGGCTGCCGGGTGCAGCCTAGGTCGCTATCTTGTTCGCACGATCTCCTGACATGAAACCATAGACTGTTAGAACCGGGGGAACTTGCATATTATAGATGGGGGATGAAGATTTGCACGTAACAATTTAGTATTCTCCCCGCAGAGGTGTACTGTTTTATTGCGATGCGAAATTTTACAATGTTTCTACATATTCTGAATGTTATTTAAATGTTCTCCGCTGTACTATTCAAAGTTAGTAGAATTGTGTGTACGTCCTGCGGAGGTCTATTGTTTTGCGAAATTTTAGATTAGGATATTTCTTAATATTCTGTAATTTATTAAAATATTTTCTGTTACATGTTAATGTTCACTCTGCAAAGGTAAAATGTTTTCTTCCTCGTAATTTTACATTGGGCTCTTTCCGAAAATTTCGTACAATTTATACAGAAAAGAATAGCTTTTCAACCCTTAAAAACCACAGCTTTGCTTTTAATTAGTAACTTTTCTTGCAGAAACGTGCACACTAATGGCATATTCCTGGCATAATCATTAATTTTCCAGAATTAAATGTCCATTGTGGTCCAATTTAAATCTGAATCAATGATGTCTATTCTTTAATAAAGTCCTTCATTTCTTGAACAGTGTACAAGGATTTTGCAATATGGTAGCAAAAATCAGTGTGCAGGAAGTATGGGTGGGGCATGAGAGACCTCGGCGTGTAATTATAGGTGTTGTAAATATTGAACAAATCAACGCTCGTACAGTTTTGACGTCAACGATTCAAAGTCGCGCCAATCGCATGTGAGGAGCGCGACTGTTGACCGACACATTCGACGCCTCTTACACTTCCTGTCTCTACCGATCTCGCAAGAAACTTGTTTGTACAACAGTGTTAAAATAAATCCGTTATTATATCACCAATCTTGCAAGAAATTGATGCGCAAACGATAAGTCGAACTACAGGACTAAGATCAATTTGTACGTTTTGTTTTAGCTTTAGTAGCACATTTACCTTCACTTTAATATACATTTAGAGATTTTGTGTGAGATTAATCACGAGCCGCTGCAACTAGCTAATTGCTAGCTTGGAAATACTGTTCCATAAACCTTCTAATCTGTCTTACTAAATCTGTAAGAATAATTATATATGTAGAACTAAGTTTCCTGTAATTGTTCGAACAGATGACAAGCAGATTGAAAATCTTTCGGACTCTATAAATATTTTTATTATTTTATGTTTGATCTATTCGTTGTCATAAATGCATAAGATCCCCAGATCAATTATAGGTCGTCTTAATCTTTTGTGGTCGAGTTAGACGCTCGAAACGACTCTTTAATAGTGACTTATTCCACTGATTTACATAATATTCGTCAATAATGCTACTGTTGCAAGGTACATAAGAGCAATTATATTTCGCAACTGTTTGTAGCAGCTCAGCGAAGCTACATGTGAAAATGTAATTGCATATTCTCAAAATGAAAAGGTGGAGGTTCTGAACGAGGGTTAAAGCTCAGTTATGTCGAGCCAGAAATTTGAGTCGATGGTGAGCTACAGGTCCCGGATCCGGTTTTCAGAGATCCCGAAACCTCCCCGGTGTACTCGATCGCGAGTCAAAGATGCGCACGTGCGATGCATTGGCGGTGATCGCCCTGGTGAACACGATGCACTTCGCTGTCGATGCATGGGGCGGCCTGTTCAACCGATTCAGCCCGGAGATGCTGTCGAACCTGGGCTATGGTGGCCACGGCGACTACATGGCCAAATCGGGACTGTATCAGGTAAAAATTCCGCAGGCCGATTAAAACGGCAAAAACGTTCCCGCTAGTCGCCCATCCCTATCGCAATGTTGCGACTCTCTGCCGCAGTACGAGCGGCGTTCGATCGATATGTATTATTTTCACGTAACAGCTGCATGGAAACCCAGCTCTCGGTCACGAACGATCCTCACGAGAGAACGCAAGAGATACCCTCGGCGATTGATCCCGTTGAAAATTCCAACGAACTCGAAAATCGCACGCAATCCGACGCCGCTTCTGCAAACGTTGCGCCTACGATTGTTATGCTAATGCCTCGAGTACTGCTGCGTCGCTGCGTCTTCTAGAAATAGAAGACCGAGTTATTTGATCAAATTTAAAAATGGATTTTTGCATTAATATATTCGGCTTTATTTCCTTAAATAAATTACTTTCGTTGAATTTCTGAGACTCCAGGGTGGGCAGTACAAACCAGTTAGAGTTAATTAACTGTCATAACTTTGATTTAATTTGCCGAGACAGTTGAAATGAAACTTTCCCATATTTACCGAGATAACTCTAGCGGGATCAAGAAGAGAGTAACATAAATCCCCGGCAACTTTATCAACGGGGAAAGAATTTCCGCTTCCGTCGCAAAGAGCCGTTCGCAAATTCGTCGGTGGCACGTACGGCGGCCATTCAGCGCAAAGTTATGGCAGTCGAAGCATGACCTGCTCTACTTTCGTTGCGATATCGCGTCCCGCAGTCCCCCGTGGGGAACTCTAACTTTCGTGTCTCGGTTGAAGCGGCCGCTGACCGGTGCCTACGGGAACTCTTATGGGGAATCGATGGAGGAATTGGCGGAAGTCCCATGCGAGGAAAGACCATGCACAGCTAACGAGCACTGTTGCGCCGGCTCCGTTTGTGTTAACGTTGATAGAGGTAATTCTCATCTTGATTCAACTTGAAATTAGATTTAACGGGGTACTCTGGTTCTCGGAGCCATTTTTGCAAGAACATTTCAGAATTTTTTTAGAAAAATTACCGAACCTTTTGCATTAGCACTTTGCACATGTATCTATGGATATTTGAAGTATATCGGTTATTTTTCTTAAATCAAAAATTATGAACACCACATTAGTTATACAGTGATTTCTCTATATATGTCGCCAAGGCCTGGATGATAAACGTCGCGGAATGATCCGGACGTTGAGGAGTGTAAACATAACACGGCTGGGGTATGTCTCCTGGACGATACCTGACGCTGGCAAGACCCATGTTGTTGACATATATCGAGAACCCACTGTATATCTTTTGATAGAGTATGTTTTAAGGGGCATGTTTCAAAATTCGTCAATTAGAACTTAAGATATTCAAACGCCTATAACTATGTTCATTTGACGAATTGAAACAAATCCTTTTGCACACATATTCCATAACACTTGTACTCACAGAAAATTGCAAAAATTGATTTTTTTGCAAATAAAAAACCAGAATCACAAACCAGTGCTTTCCAGTAGACCCAAATGCTCGAAACTCTAATAAGATTGAAAGCCCTAGGCAGTTAGGGGTTAATTTCGACGAAGGTGTGAATGATTATGGCTTTCAGTGGTCGGACACTGTGTCTTCGATTTCGGACAGAAGCAAGGCGAACTCTGCAGGAGGGACAACGACTGTGAGACTGGTTTGATGTGTGCCGAGGTTCCTGGCCGTGAATCCCGGTCGTGTCAACCACCGGTGACATCGAACAAACTCTACAGTGAGTACCAACCCTCCACCCACGCACTATTCGATTATTCTTTGTCCCTTGAACGACGTTTCACGGTAGAAGGTCAATTCACATATTACGTCAAAGAGATAATTATAAGCTCTTACGTACAGACGTTTTATATATAAATTTACCAGCATGGTAACCGATCCTTTGAATGATTCCAGATGAAGAGTGCAACATATCCGGCGAGTGCGACATCGGACGCGGCCTGTGTTGTCAGCTGCAAAGACGTCATCGACAGACACCCAGAAAAGTACTGACGTTGCACTAAAACCTACCCCCTCAATCCTCTCGCTGTCTATTCGCCGCGTGATCGATGGAGCTCGAACTAATTTTCCTTACATTCATTCTGGCATCCAAATTTTTATTGATTAACCATCAAACATTCTTGTAGCTATGTAATTGGCGATGTTTAGGCTCGTTCACTTTTTCAAAGCATCTATATACTCTCAGTACTTGAGAATTGTTAAAGAAAAATAAACTTTTCGACTTTCAGAATTTTTCCTGCTTTAACCGTCAAAGCTACATGAATAATTTTTACGTAGAATAATTCTGTAGACTCTCCCAAGTACAACGGTATATTTGTTTATAACATTCTGAACGTTTAGACATGTTTAAAAAATATTTAAAGAGATACACCTCCGACGCACCAATGTTCCCAGACATTTTTCCGTATAGTCGAGCGTCTTGCTCTCTTCAAACATTAATTGAACACGTTTAAACGTTCTTAATGATACAAAAATATATATATATACCATTGTATTCAGGAGAGTCTACAGAATTATTCAAGGTAAAAATTATTCACGCAGCTTTCACAGTCGAAGCAGGAAAAATTGTCATGGGGATGTCACTACCCCCGATTAACCTTGTCCCTCTTTGCCCAGGTGTGCTCCTACTTCAAAGACCCCCTGGTGTGCATCGGACCAGTTGCAACGGACCAGATCAAGTCCGTGGTGCAGTACACTTCTGGTGAAAAGCGGATCACCGGTCAAGAGAGCAACCGATTCTTCAAGAACGATCCCTTCGCCTAAACGCTCTCGATCATTCGTTCGATAGCGGGGGAAGTGTCGCAAGAAATCAAACCCACCGCACACAATTCTCACGGATCTGATACAGTATAATTTCTGCTACGATTCGGCGAGCTGTCGATTCGGAATTCTCTCGATTCGTTCGATGTCTCCGATCCCGATCCTCCAGGACGCGGCCGTTTCGCTAAACCGGAAACAACCTCGGCTGGAGGACGCAAAGAACGCGCCTTCCAATCGATTTTCTCCTAAAACATTGCGACTGAGAACTATGATACATATCAGAGTAGCCTGTCTCCTAGTACTATAAGGGAAAATACATATCAATGAGAAGATTTACGGGGCGCGCTTCCAAAGATTAAGCTCGATCGTCGACGAGCCTCGTGTACAGGGCGGTTCAAAATACTCCTCTCAGATCGTCAGCCAATTTTCCCTTTCGTTCTCGTTAGCTCAGACAACTAGCATTCTTTGGAAAACGCTAATCTCCATCGAAATCGAACGCGTTTCGCCGGGGAACACGATTTTCTTTGCTCTGTACACGAGCGAACACAACAGATCCTCGAATCGAGTTTCCTGAATCTACTCGTAAGGTGTCTCCTCAAATTACTCAAACGCACAGACAGAGTAACAAATATATTTTCGATCAGCTGATTCTCGGTAAGAGGTCGGGCACAGATGTCGATGGTCAGATAGACGGAATATTTTCTCACGGGGAAGCGGCGATCGTCGTCGAACTTAAAACGATTTATCCAAAAATAAATAAATAAATAAAAAGAAAAGAGGACTCTACTGAACGGAAAACGGATTTTCGTCGGTGTCTGCGGGAATAGTTAACATAGTAAATTTAAAACGTACTACATGCGAGTGAAGTCGTATCGCGGACTTCTCCTAGTCAGGATTGTCGTACGATCCGACGATAATATACATATCAATGAAGTTTCTCGCTTCGCGTAGCGTATATTCCAAAATTCTTTAGACGTACGTACATGTATACGTAGAGATTCGGTATCCTAGAATTCTGTTGTAAGTGTGGCTGCCGCTCGATCAAACAACTCTCAACTAATCGCGGAAATCCTAACATATCAAGAATTACAATCGCGGGAATCGCTCCATTGACTTATTGAAACCTCGGAGGTCGCTTCGTTAAGTGTTAATTAAACAAAACAAAAAAAAAACGAAAACAAAACAAGAAGAACAACGTCGTAGCGTAAACAAGTATCTAACTCGGCGAAGAGATGCATACATATAGATAATGTCTATATATATATATTAATGAGAATCACTACGTTAACTACGTCTACACTTACGTCTATTGTATTACTAAAGAAAAATGAGAAGAAATTTCGATCATTCCGGGAATCGCAGGTGTATGTTTAGCTTGTAATTCGTGGCTTCAAAGAATAACAAGAAAGTCCACTTTCTTGTTATGATTAACGTGATCGCGGGACACGGAGCAAATCTTACAATTGTAAGCTTATTAATCGGAAGCCGCGGTGCTATTTTTTCCGTTTGTTTAGAGGGAGAGATAAACAAAAAATAAATAAATAAACTATACTATTTAATGAAAATGGTCATCGCGGACACTCTTTCTGATGCGTTAAAGTACCTGCTGCGAAATCTGGACAACCCCTCGTTTCTACGCCACTGATGCTAGTCATCGGGAGTCCAAGCACACAAAACAAACAAAATGATAAAAGACGAGAGGATGAATCGTATTTCTAGTTACACGAGAAAATAAGAATATTATTACACTTCCAACGTTGATCGTTATATCGTGTAAGGGAACTCTAACATATCATGTGAATGCCTAAATCCATTAAGGAGAATTTTAATCTTGTGAACGTTATTACGCGAGAGGTATATATATATATACATATGTGTATATATGTATGTATATCCTATTGAAATTATATTTTTATCTTCGATCGATATGTATACTTAAACGGTATATATTTACATAGTATTCATATATTTTCCGGAAGCGTATATCTATAAAAATAATTGTAAAACTATACCCTCCGGTGCGTCGTGCGTGCGAATGCAGCTCGAATTGTTATATTATTTTCGATTTGTGATTGAATTTTTCTTAAACGATGCGATAAATGCTGATAAGATAATTTTGAGTCTCAGCAGAGGACTAGGTTCGTTTCGTGATCGTTGAATTGTTGTGTTTGTAAAGGTGGAAAAAATTACAAAGTGATACCGATACATATCATAGACTAATCGCGTGTTCGATGATTTGTAAATGGAGTTTGCAGATTATTGTTTAAAGATTATTTAAACGCGCGACTCATTGGGGGACTACGGCCGCTTGGGCCCTGAGTCAAAGTACCTCTATCGAATGAATTAATTCCACCATAATTATATGTCTATAACTATATGTACTGTTCAAAATTATATTGCAAAGTTACGCTAGTTTAATGTGAAATACAATGTGGTGCATGCAAAACTATTAAATCTGCTGCGTTTACTTCTCTTAAACCCTATGATTACTTTTTCCCTGTAGATTAGATGCTAGGGTGAATATATTAACACGATGAAAGTAGTTATACCTTTTTAATAATTCAGAGACAATTATTTAACATTTATTCTAGTAAATCATTTCAATGATAATAGATGGACTGCTTTACAGACTCGATAGTCTGAAGTAGTGCTAAAAAGCAAAGGAATTGTATAACAAATTTCTTTTGTGACGGCTGTAGTAAAAGCAGATTTTGCGAAGCATTAATAAACTTCTGAAACTTCGACATCTTTCTTTCCAAAAAGATTCCAGAAGAAATTCTATTCTATTCCTCTGGGTGATTTGTTTCACAACAGAAACTGTTATTACTACTTAGAAATTGATTAAAATAAACCTTCAGCATTGAAATAAATTCTTTAAAAGCATTTTATAATTGCTAGTAGACTATACTTTAATTAAATAGCTAAGTTTGTGTATTTATTCTGCACAAAATCACTTACAATTAAGTAATCCTTCTTTACAAACCTAAAAGCACTTCCGCAAGATGGCCGTGTCTCTTTTAACTAAACATTAAACTTCCCCGATCATTATTATGGTAAAATTAATATGCATTCTGCTCAGAATTTTCCGTTAATAAATCCAAGAGCAGTTTGTGACGTAAGAGTACAGTTTCTCCATTTGAAATTCCCTCCATTGCAATCGATACACCGGTCTGCCAACTGGAATATTCTAGAACAGATGGCAGGTCAGATTCTTGAACATCCGTTGCAGGCAACAAGATGGTCGCATAGCTCCAACGACGAGCGAACGTAGTTTCTGCGAAAGTGGACGCTCCCTGACCCCAGGGATTTTGTTAATCACAATCTAGTCGCGATTATTTTTCCAACAAAATGACCGCGATTCCGGGCACCGTGGCCTTCGATGAATATGGCAGGCCGTTCATCATTCTTCGTGACCAACACAAACAGAAACGACTAACCGGCTCAAATGCGATCAAGGTAAATTCGTATTCTTTTATTGATATTTTTTATTCTTCTTTTCTAAAAATATTAATTGTTTTTTAAATATGTCGCTGATCATGGTTTCATCAGGTTCTGAAATTGAGATCTTAACTTACGGATCGGCCACGTGAAGCGTGTAGCAATGGCGGCGTTACGGGCTTGGCAATTCATTCTTAAACTGATAGTTGGAAAATCGAATTCGAGTCGGAGATACAATTATCGTTGTTTGAATTCATACTCGAGAAAATTATTCATGTCTTTCGGTCTCTTTATAGAGTAAATGCAGATTGTTTTATTTATATATTCCTTTCTGACCATAAAAGGAGATCCATGACTCCATGGGAGAGCCTGATGGAACTTTCAATATTCATTTAGTCTCTGAGTCATGCTAAATTTGATTTGTACAACATTTTTAGTCTGACAATAGTAACTCTTTTCTTCTGAAATTCAAGACAATTTTCTACTTAATGTTCTATATCCTTTTGCTATTATTTGACAATGAATTCTCAATTTTCAGTCACACATTATGGCTGCCCGTAGTGTGGCCCACATCCTCAGAACTTCCTTGGGACCCAAGGGTCTGGACAAGTTGATGGTTAGTTCTGATGGAGACATTACCGTAACAAACGATGGTGCAACAATCTTGAAGAACATGGACGTGGACCATGAAATTGCCAAGCTGATGGTTCAACTATCCCAGTCTCAAGACGACGAGATTGGAGACGGTACTACAGGAGTAGTTGTTCTAGCTGGTGCTCTTCTGGAGCAGGCAGAGCAGTTATTGGACAAAGGAATTCATCCGATCAGAATAGCAGATGGTTTTGAAATGGCAGCCAAATGTGCCACTGAACATTTGAAAAACATCTCTGATACCTTCGAGGGGAGCAGCGAAAATCGGGAAGCTTATATCAACATTGCCATGACCAGCCTTGGGTCAAAAATGTAATTAAATAATTGTATACCTGTATCTGTATCTACTGTAGTAACATGTTAGTAATATATTGTTTATCATCATTTCCAGCGTCAACAAATGCCACAGGCAGATGGCAGAGATAGCTGTGAATGCTGTGTTCGCAGTTTTGGACCCTGATACGAGAGATGTGAATTTTGAACTGATCAAGGTTGAAGGAAAAGTTGGGGGTAAACTGGAAGATACTATTCTGGTCCATGGTGTTGTGGTAGACAAGGACTTCAGTCATCCTCAGATGCCCAAGGTATATGGTTACAGTATTTTTTAAATCTCATACAGTATTTAATAATTACTAGATTGCGGATCTTAATGCAAAATAAAAATTTTCTATATCAATTGTAAGAGGCAGGAGTCACATGAAAGAGACTTTCTTTTTTTAATCATTCTAAGGAGTTGAAAATTATGTATTGATATTCCCAAATTCTTTCCTTATGATGAAAAATTACAACAGCAGAGAAGGGTGAAGGTTCAGGAAATTTGTCTAGTCTACTTGCTTTGAGACCAACATTTTTGCTCTAACTATCATATATGATAGTTAGTAAAAAAGTGAGAGTTTCTAGTAAACTATTCAATGACCTAGCCTTTGCAGTGGCTTCAATGATCACAAGATTATGAGAGCTGAAGGAAAATTGTTTCTATTAAATGGACGACTTATGTAAATTATAGAGTGCATACAGGAGAATGGATATTGTGTTATAGAAACTGGAAGATGTAAAATTGGCGATTCTAACATGTCCGTTCGAACCACCAAAACCAAAAACGAAACATAAGCTGGATGTTACCTCTGTGGAAGACTACAGGGCTCTGCGGGAGTATGAAAAGGAGAAGTTCACGGAAATGGTGAAAATGGTGAAAGATGCGGGAACGACTCTTGCAATTTGCCAATGGGGTTTCGACGACGAGGCCAACCATCTTCTTCTGCAGAATAAGTTGCCTGCTGTTAGGTGGGTTGGTGGTCCTGAAATCGAAGTAAGTATTGTAAAACTCTCTATTTTATTGTCAGTGCAAAAGTTCGTGACCGATTTCGATTTAAAATACGGGGATCTTTAGCACTGTCATAATATTTGAAAATTTTCCCTGTGATGAAAACTTGCAATGGAAGAGGGTGAAAGACCAGATAACTAATTTATGGAGTCTCGGGCATTTAAATATTTTTTACTAAATAAATAAAAGTAAGACCCCCTAAACTCTATGACTAGTAATCGGTTTTTCGCAGTGGCTCTGATGACCACAAGATTATGAGATCTGAGGGAATTCCCCTATGTACTTAATGGTTCGAAGTACATTTAATCGCGGTTAAAATACATGAACATCTTTCCAGCTAATTGCTATCGCTACCGGTGGTCGCATAGTTCCACGATTCGAGGAATTAACGCCAGAAAAGCTTGGCCACGCTGGTATTGTCAGAGAATTAACTTTCGGAACTACCAAGGACCGAATGTTGATCATCGAGAAATGCAAAAATTCCCGAGCAGTTACTATCTTCATTCGCGGCGGTAACAAGATGGTAAGTGTGCAAATTTTTAGTTTAAAAAAATATATAAGCAAGGAGAATTTCAGCGGTGTTAAAAATATACCTTACTGACCAGACACCTTGCAAAATTAATGCATTAAAATATTTACCGGTTCAATTTTCGCACTATCGATTGAACACCGTTCTTCTAATGCTACAACCGTACACCTAATATGACATAGATTCAACAGTGATGGCGACTTATGCTTGATGGTAGCGCCACCATTCTTTCTCGCGCGAGATACGTTTTATATTTTGGGAAAATGAAATTTTCTGAAATTTTTGGACTAGAAATTAATTTCGATTTAAAAATTCGATAAAAGGGATGTTAAATATATTATTTGGGTTGTCGGTTAGGTGTTAATTAAAGCTGTTAGGTTTTAATTAAAATATAAAAATTAATTACACCACTTTCAGATCATCGAGGAAGCAAAACGAGCCATCCACGATGCTCTCTGCACTGTTCGCAATTTAATACAAGACCAAAAGATTTTATATGGTGGTGGTGCAGCCGAGATTTCTTGCGCCATAGCTTGTGCTAAGGAAGCTAATAAAATTAGCACATTGGAGCAGTATGCTTTCCGTGCTTTCGCTGAAGCTTTGGAAGCTGTGCCACTGGCATTGGCTGAGAATTCCGGCCTTTCCCCAGTGGACACCTTGGCTGATATTAAGGCTCGCCAAGTGGACGAGAATAATCCCGCCCTTGGCATTGATTGCTTGGGCCTTGGTACCTCTGGTGAGTACCGTACCACCAATCTTTTAATACATGGGGGGGAACTCCCCCCCCCCCCTCTATCCTGCCATCTCTTTTCCAAAGAAGGAATACCCCTTGTAAAAATTTTCCTTTCAGCACCGCTTCATTTAAACTACCCCCATTATTAAAACTTCAAAATCTTGTGCCCGTTATTTTTTAATCTTAAACCTTTTAAATTTAGAATGAAGAAACTAGGGAAAGTCGAATCACCAAAAATTAATATTCTAACATCCTGTAGATCTCTTTAACCCCACAACGGAAAAATGTGTTCTATTTTGCATAATTTCTGGTAAAACAAATTGTGCTAGAAGTTCTATTTAATTTTGCAGATATGAAAGTCCAGAACGTGATCGAGACCCTCACCAGCAAGTCTCAGCAGATCCTGTTGGCCACGCAGCTGGTCAAAATGATCCTAAAGATCGACGATATCCGGTCGCCGAACGACGCGTCCGACGGAGCCTAACGAAACTAATATCTGTTTCCAGAATTATTGTCTGAACAAAAAGAAATTAATTGCAATTAATACTACACTCTTCATCTTTCGGCTCAGCCCCGAGCTTCATTCACACTTATAATTTGGACACTGAATTTAGTTTGCCTATCATTACTTACAATTCTCGCCCGTTCGCTGCAACGATAATTTATAATAATAATGGCGCGATACAACGCGAATAAATCGTTTCACATTTTACCAACTCTCACGTCTCCATTCATTCTTAACTATTTTCTTTTTGTTAAATTAAACACCATCCTCTTCCTCAACGATCTCTCTTTTTATTTTTCATTGTAGGAACAAAGAAATTTGTCACATCGAATCAAGCGCAGAGTTCTTTCTGTACACTTTTTGTTTCCCAGGACGATAGAATCTCTTTGTTTTTTGTTTTCGAAGGAGGGTTTCTTTTTCTCTGTGGAGTGTGTATGTCTCTGTGTGTGTGAGAATTTTTTAAAGAATAAACACAAACGCAGATTGACGAACGTAAGAAAACAGAAATTTTGTTAGAATCTCTACTAATAAAATGGCACAGAATACAATCGCTTGTACATATTTATAAATTATATTATAACAACAATATATACCTCTGTTTTTCTCTCTCCTGCTCGTGTCTTTTTCGCTCATCTTCTGTTCTCGGTCTGCGGGGAACCGATCTCGTAATTCTCGTATCACAAAATATACAATCTCTCTCCCCCCACTCTCTCTCTCTCTCTCTCTCTTTCTCTCTTGCCAATCCCTTTTTACACATTAAGTACAGATCTCCAACGTTTTACCGGATGTTCCGCGCAATAAAGTTCTCTGTCTTGCAACATTCGATAGACTTACAATATCGACGACAACAACGCGTACCATTAAACTCTTTTAATCTTGGTAACAATGCTTCCGTAACCGCAAGGAATACAGAATTTTCGGCACTTCATATCTCACTATAACCATGCTCACAGGGTTAATCCGAATTCACCATCCTGATTCCGATGCAAAAAGCAAGCCCCAGCAGAGCCTTTCCGTCGCATAATCCTCGCCATAGTCCTCGCATAATCACCGGCGAGTACGCCACTACAAATAACGAAACGAAAAACGTGGTTTTTCTCTTACGATTCTTTTCTTCTTTTCTCTTTTTCAGCTAGCCACTCGAACGTATTTGAGTCAACGTTGTTAATCGCGCGGACAGGAATTATGCTTCGTAAAATACAAATTACTCGAGTAAAAAAAAATATATAAAATCGTGATATCGATGACCCGCTCGATGCGTTCTTTAATTCTCTCCCCCTTTTTATAATCATTCTTCTCACCCCTCTGTCGTTTACTCTCCCTCCCCCCAATCTCTTTCTTTCCCTCTCTTTCGTTTTGGCTTCGTTAATAAATAGGCTATGCGAATTTGATTACTTGTTACTCAACTAAACAGTTACATGCGCTGCGGGACCACTAAGTTTTCTTCGCAGCTATGGTTACACCTTCTTGAGCATGGGCAAATGAAGTACTTCCGGTATTTCGATGTCCTCCAATCGGATGTCCGACGGATTGAATGGGAACCTTACTGGGTACGAGTACTTTAGATCCATCAACAACTGCAACACACAAACAATTTCCTCGTTGCATAATAATATAAAAATTAAACGGTGACCAGACTTAGGGGGATGCTACACCGACAGGAATTACAAGTGACATTATTTCATGAATTCATCATGGAAGTGTCTACACTACGTTAATTAATTTTCTATTACTTCGACCGGCTACTAAAAATAATCTAGCATGTTCGCAACTCAATGAACGCTGTCTGCAAATTCGTTTGTTGCACGCAGAAAAATTTGGCAATCTATGCTCACCTGTTCGTTGTTCTCGCCGCGCTCCTTCAGCTTGTCCTGCACCTTCTTGATGAACGAGACCGGGACCCTGGCCTCGAAATCGTCAGCAGGCGTGTACAAGTTCAGAATCTTGACGATCTGATTGGCGGTTAATTTATTGCACATCTCGCAAACAGAATTGACATCTGCATCGCTTTTTCGAGCCTGTAGTAGTTGGGCGGCTTGGATAAGGGGTTGAAAAGCTTCCGAGGCCTGCTCTAGTCTTCGATCCCTGCCCCATTGTTCCAGATAACTCAGATTGTACCTGATTTGCATCCCCTTGCTCCACTGACACAGTTCGTTCCTCAGAAGTAGATTGTTCAGGGCGCTGGCGCACATGAAGTAGAACAGCTGCTTGAACAGCTGAACCACGATCTCAGGATCGACTCCATGATACTGGAGAATCTTGTACACAGAGCTGAGTTCTTCTAGAAGCTTGTCCAGCTTCTGTTGCGTGGATTCTGGCTCCTCGCCCATTGACGAGGACCTTGGTCGATCTGTTAGATTGGTTATGGCTTCGTGTTCAAGGAGAGCAGGCACGGTGAGGGCCTGGATCCTCTCCTTCAGGTTCGTCACGATGTTGTTGAAGATCCAGAGCCCTACGTTGCTCAGGACCACTCTGTATTCGTTCAGGTCGAAGTTCCTTAAACATTGCTCGTTTTGGCGGGGTGTGTTCTCGATCTGGAACGGTTTGTCTCCAGAATATTGCTTCAGGGTGTGCAACAACCTCAGGGTGTTGCTCAGCCACAGGACGCTGGAGTCGAAGTCCTCTCGTTTCTTCACCACGCGTTTCACAGCGTTCAGGTAGCTTGTTAGCAGCTGGCGGACCTTTTGGTCGTCGTTTATGCAGTCGGTGTGCCTGATGCACATGAAAAGGATGTAGGCTGGCAGGCCGGGCAGCAGAGTCACTGAAACTCTTGGCTTCAGGTCTGTAATAAATCATTGAAATTAAAGAAATACTTTCTCTGAATTTTCAAATCATTTGTAACGAGAACAGCTGGATGTAAATATCTCTCAGTTGTTGTGATAATCTAGTATGATATTGGATAACCATTGGATATTATTTTCTTGACTAGGCCAGGTGGCCAAGAAAGTTGATAATCTAGTAAGCTAGGCTTACCGATGACGAGGTGACGAATGATCACGTTGATGTCCTCTTTCCTGAACTCGAACATCCCCTCATAGTCCCTCTCCTTCTTCCTGATGGCGGGCATGTTGCTTCCGTTGTCACCAGAGTGGCCAGTGGAAGACATAATTGCGGAATCGCTCGCAGGTTCCGTCGTATCTGGCACTGAGACAGAAACATGAAACACTTTGAGTACCGTTTCATTAATCTAGCTTTTCATGAGATTTGTGAATAATATAATCGGAGATATGATGGTTGACTCGCGAGCAAGGGTGAGTTATGGTCTGTGAGAAGTGCGATGACTATGAACACTGGACCACAGACTCACCGGCGCCCCTCGTAGCGTAAGGGCGATCCCTATGCTCCTTAGCATCGTCTCCCTCATCTTCGCAAGCATTAAATACCAGAAAGCTTTAATACCTATTCTGAATGAGTGTATATTACACCGCAAACTTCCTCTAAATACATACTGTGCACAGAAATTGCAAATGAACAGCTGGTCAATAGGTGCTCTTAACAATAGATTTACGGAACCCGTTTCGATGGATTCTAAATTTTTTCATTTACGATCATTAAGATTGCAAAGATACTAAAAATCTGGATAGGTAGATTCTTGATATTTTTAGGAAGTAACGGAGGATAATTATTTTTAATTCTCCGTAAACCTAGTGCTGATTCTGAACACGAATTTTCTCCGCAATTTTTGTGCAGGGTGGAGTAGTTCTAAAGGAATGATCACTTACAGCCTGCGTCCCGGAGACGTTTTGCTAGTATTTTACTCTGCCTCTTGAATTTTCTGCACTCCTCCGCTATCTTGTCGTACTTCTCCTGGAGCTCCTATTGTTTATAAAAGATGTAGTTAAATATTGCATTCAATAGCAGTAATTAATAAAATTGATTGTTTACGGAAATAATTGCCGTATCTAAATGGGAAATGGTGTGGAATTTTACTGATTCTATGAAACAATAATGTTAGGCCCCGTAACTCCTAACAATCTTTTCGTGTAGTCTCAAAAGTCACATCTGGGGAGAGTAATCAAGCGCAAAAAGGGTTGGAATAAAATCACTATGCTTTTTACCAAATTTTCGGTGGTCACCCTGGCGATCTCGTGCTGCATGAAGGCCTCAGTCTGAGTCTGCGGCGATTTACTGAGGTTCACCGAAAGCAACTTCTGCTGCTTCTCGATCTCCTCTTGCAATCTATCGATCTCTGCTCTCCATTCGTTTCTCTGCTCCCTCCAGCCCTTCTCCTTCATCTGCAGCTCATCCTCCAGTTGTCTACGAAAAGCAAACCTATCAAACCCTCTCCTGATCTCAACGAAAAAATTGTTCAATCGAAAGTAAAGGGAGCAAACGAATCAACTTGCAACTATTGTGTACAGGGTGTTCACGCTATTACTAGTCAGCGTTTTTCTTGTAAATAGTAAATATTAGAACAAAATGAAAGAAGAAAAACTAGTACCGTTTTTTATACGCAACACAATGGCGTATGTAATTTTGTTTTTGTTTATACTATTTTGTTAGATATGAAGGTGACCTTCAATTTTTTAAATGGAATGCTGCATATTTTTTTATATCACATCAAAGCGTGTGTTTAGACGAATTCATCCGTTTACTGCACGGTGACCTTCAAGGTCAGAAATGGAAGAAATATTTTGAATATTTCATACCAATGTGTTTGCAAGTATTCCTTATTCATAAGAATCAGATGATGGTGTCATTCACATTCAGAATGTTTACTTCTAGTTTCTACTAGGACGAAACAATTTCAATAGTAATAGCGTGCATACCCTGTATATACATATACAGGGTGTGAAAAAAAAACCATTCAATATTTATATGGTATATAGGATACATTGTACTCAGTAAAAAAGCTTTAGTAAATACAGGTCAACAGGCATAAACATTTTTGCTTGCTAACTTCATGATTCATTTATTACTGGTCTTTTGATATTTACAGAAGATTTTCCACGTGTCTTCCTTGCTTCGATAAATAACTGACTGATTCCGGATGAAATCTACTGTCGGCACTTGAATAAGAACATTCAGAACACGGTTTGTAAACACTAAAGTAAACATCGCATGCGATGGAAGCAAGTAAGTCAATCATGATACTAGCAAACAAAAATGTTTATATCTCAGAAACAGTTGACCGTTCGACCTATGTTTACCAAAGCTTTTCTATTCAGTACAGTGTATCCTATATACCCTATAAATATTGAATGGTTTTTTTTAACACCCTGTATATATTTTACAGCTGCAATGTTTTCCGAACTAGCGATGAATGCTATTAATCAGATCATTATGATTCGGGATGATACTGCGGTCCCCCGATTGAACGTGAGATCGATATTTAAAGCTTATCGGCGACTATTCGCGGGCAAAATTGTCAACGAAACTCACTCTCTTGAGGCCTTTGTCTTAAGTCTACTGAAAATCGACGTGCATGCACAAACGACAAAAGGACGATTAGACACCGTTGCACTCTGTTCTCCGTTTTTCTTGGATTCAGACAGCGGAACGGGGTTTCGTAATTTACCTGTTGATCTTCTTCTGGGTCTCGAACGCGAGCACCAGCTCGCCGTCCTCGTTGATGATGTCCACGTCGCGACCATAGTTCGAGCCCAGGCTCTTCATCCTGCGTGTGTTGTCCGCCAGGACGCTGTGCAGCTGTATGCACTCCTCTCGTCGTCTCTCCAGCTCCTCCTGGAGCGCGTCGAATTGCCCTGGAAATGGAAATCGTTCAGCCCTAGGCTGAATGATCCCGTGGCTCGAAAAAGAATGGACAAACAGCCCGTGGGTGATCGAGCATTTTATATCTTGCGATAGCTTGATAAGCGATAAGCTTTGGACAGTGTGCAGAGAATTGTACTGCGCCTGACTATTGCGTTGTGTAATATGTTTTAATATTTTATTCGGAAAGGAACCATCATTCTCTAAAGCTTGTCCCATCTCTAACATTGTCCCCTTTTGACTATATCAGTCGTATAAGGTAAAAGAAGCAATCGGACTGCGATTCTATGCATTTATAACAAAAATGAACAGTCGAAAGCGAAAACAAAGGAGTTTAAGAATACCGTAGTAATATCGTCAACTTATTCAAATGACTAGAAGTCGATATCAACTTTCATTTAACCCCTGTTTATTGCAATCGATGCGCCAGATTTTTATTTTGCATAGAAATCTCCAGGCTACTTGTACATAATATTTGTAGGGTTATAAATGTGACACTGTGTTAGAGTGATTGTTTGGGTCCTGCGTGAAAGGAATTCTGTTTGGGCCGAAGTGTGAAGGAAGAATGTTTGGGTCTCGGTAACAGGAGTGGAGCGGTTAGGGGTGCCAAGCGCGGTGCGTACATGAATGATTGAGTTTTCGAATGGATGCGAGACTGATAGAGAAAGAATAAGAGTGCGAGAAAGGAAGAATGAAAGTGGGCCTTAGATAAAAGGGACGAATGCGAGGGATGTTGTGTCTATATAAAAGGTCTAAATAAAAGGACTTTAGCGAAATCCGTGTCAAATCATTCCACCCGATACGTCACACCTAAAACGTAGGAGTTCCTTTAAAATATTCCTACATATTTGATACTATGAAAGTAGAGGAGGCAAGATTTATTGTGTTATTTTTATAGGCACATTTCAAGCAGAATCCATTAAATACGAATGCAACTCGTTTCTTCTAGATCGAGATAAAATTCTATTCTTTTGTGACGAATATTCAAGCATATACAGTCAGTGTAGATATATCGTAAATAAATCAGGGGTTGGCCGAAACGTCCATTTTTCCTATGAGATTGTTACACGAACATTTTAACCAACCCAGTATTTCCTTTTTCTTTTCAGGATAGTATTGAAGACGAAGAAGTTCTAATGGCGCAAGGAAAATTGCATGGTTTATTTGATTTTGTTGAGTTGCAGAGGCATGCAGAGAGATCAAAGCGTATGAGCGAGCATAAGCGAGGCGTGTGGAGGGCGAAGGGTGCGAAAGCAATAGCCTACGAGCTACGAACGTGTACTGTATTTGTATTTGTTACAGCAAATGAAAAGCATAGAAAAATCAAATGATCGGTTCGCAGTATGCCTGCAGAGTTAAGCAAACAATAGTCTAGTTAACGTAAAATAAAATACAATAATAATGTAAAATATTAGCGACGAAAACTAATAATTTACCCATGAGATTTTTATATGCACCGGTCATTCCCGCCGAGGACACGCTACTCCTCAACGAACCCAAGTCTCTCTTCAGTTGAGCGTTCTCCATTTCTAGTTCTTGGAGCTGCAACCAGAGATCTCACGATCAACGCTTGAAAAATTAATTTTGTAGGTAGATCAATGTTGAAACGTTTTCAATTACCCTGAACGTATCTTGCGTCCTCGAAGTCTCTTCCGGGACGTCTATCTCCAAATCCTCCACCATCCTGATTAATCTACCTTTCTCTTTTTCAGCGTCCTTTAGCTTCTGCTGGAGTTTCAATACGAGACCGATGTCCACGGGTGCGTGGGCTGGTCCGTTCGTTTCTGGCGGGAATTTTTGGTTTTGTACTTCTCCATCAGGTGGACTGTCTGGTCGCTGCTGGCTCCAGTCGATCGTCTCTACCCTCGAATAAGGAGCTGAAGAGGACGCTGTCGATCGCACCGATCCGTAACCCAGGTCCTGAAAGATTAAACACATCGAGAATCAGCTTAATCGATGTCTCTGCTAAGTGTTACACGCTGATTTTTTAAATATTGACACGCATTTTTCGGTATATCTGCAACAATCCATATCTAGGGGGTGAAAACAACCCTCGAAGTTTGGGATTAAAACGTTTCAAGAAATATCACAGCTTATATTTATACTTGTTGAAGATCTAGAGGCAGGTGCTAATTAATCTTACAAGGTTCTGATCGTCCGCTGGAAGCTCCATGGACACGATCTGTCCACTGCCGCTGGAGGCATTGCTGAGGGACCGTGAATGCGCTGGCACATGCATCGCCAGCTTTTGTTCTAGCATTTCTGCATGTTGTTCCAGCTCGTGATACTCCTTCAACAGCCTCTGATAGGCTCCGCGATCTTGGTCCTGGTCCATCAAGAGCAGGTCCTTCTCCTGCTCCAATCGGTGCTTCAAGTTCTCTTCAGCGCCACGTTGATTGGTCTTCATCTTCTCCGTGGCTACGGACAGGTCTTTCCTTAGCCTCTCTATCTCCTCCTCGCGCTTCTTCATCTCTTGCTCTTTCGCCAGCAAGCTCTTCTCCTTGTCCTGAAGCAGACGAATTCAACTTTTATATAGATCTTTACCCATCAGAGTACGCTAGCTAGGGCTTCAACATTGACATGATTGAATTTGCTTGCACTGATGTAATATTTAATAAATTACTAAACAGTTTAATATACATAAATCGAAAATAGAATGAAAATATTCTGCAATTCAGGTAGTACTTCAAGAACCACGTGAACTAGGTGTATTCGGACGTCAGTTTGCGTCTCGAAGATCAGTCTCACCTGCAAGATATCCATCTTCTCGTCCCTCTCGTTCTTGACAGTGTCCTGCATCTTCTCCAGTTCCTTCTCTTTCTCCACCAAGATAACATTCAGCTTCTTGTTCTCAGCGTCCACAGCCTTCAGGACCTCCAGCTTGTGCTTCAGCTCCATCATCTCATTCTGGACGTTCTTTAGCGACTGGTTCTCCTTCGACTAACAAAAACAATCGAAACTCAATCTCCAAATATCGAATTCAACTAGACCAACGACCTAACGATTCGTGGTGAACATCAGCGATGAACATACCAGCTCGGTGTTCTTCTGCTGCAAATGTATGATCTTCTTCTCCAGACCCTTGTTCAGCGACTTGACGTGCTCCACGTTCCTAGCCTCAGCCTTCAGCCTCTTGAACACCTTCTTCGCCAGATACCTTCTAATGCAAGCCTGCACGATGACTATGTTCTCCAACCTCTTCTTGCAAGCCATCCTCACGAGGTATCCTCTGCAGAATCGTTGGATCGTGATCGCAGCGGCGTTGTCCTTCATTCTTCTGTATCTCTCTCGCGCAATCTTGCCTCTGCCGTACTTCTGGATGCCGATCACTGTGTGCTTGATCTTCAGGTACCGCTGCCTCTTCAGCCAGCCCTTCACGCGAGCTTGAATCTTGATCGCCGCTCGTTCTCGTCTCACTGCCTGGGCTTTCTGTCTGGCGATGTAACCTCGGCCGTGTCTTTGCAGACCCAGCACAGCTCGGCGGATCTTCTTGTACCTGTTGCGACAGATCAAACCTCGCACAGTCTTCTGGATCATGATGCAGGCGTCCCGTTGGCGTTCCGCGCGAAGCTTCTCCAGGTAGGCCACCTGACCGGCTCGGAAGAGCACCTTGGTCTTGCCGAACTTGAATTTGTCGTCGTCCTTGATGTACCTAAAACGATTAGGACGGTTAGGTGCGGCATCCTCGGCTTCTTCAGCTTCTGGTCTACAGAATCTGGTGGGAGACACTCGATCGGGCTGCTCTTCGAGTACTCTGACAGAGTTCCGACTAGTTCAAAATCGGGACGTACAGTCGGGGACAGAGTTAAGTGCATACCCAGAAGGTCTGGAAATTAGAAGTTAGAAGGACTAGGCAGACCAATTTTAAAAAAGTTATTGAAATTTTTTCGCACCATTCCAAGTCTGTATAGTAAAGATCTGTAAATAGATTTTCCATTTCTTTCGTTACATTCCCGTAAAAAATTCTCTAAATTAGACCCGTTTTTCTGGAGTGGCTTTATTTCCAAACTTGGACAAATAAAAGCTGTTTAGGGAAGCTTCTTCAGGGTCTTTCCAAAATCAGCAGCCTCTCAAGAGCATCGAAGGTAATAAATGATTCAAACCTTGCCAAAATGCGCTTGCAGGTCTCCTTTAAGTCGTCACGTCGAATTTCGTTGAACTTGCACAGACACCTGTACCTGAGGAAGAATTCACCATACGTTCTCTGACTTGGGAACCCGGCTGCGGATATCCTGATGGTCTCGAGCACTCCGCAAGCTCGTAATTGTTGCACAGCTCTGACGGGGTTGTACTCGAAAGCCTCCTTCGTGTCGTTGGGCTTGATGCAGCGCACGTAGTGCGGCGTGGTCGCGTTTAATGTCGACATTAGCATGTTCAAGGAATCTCGGAACTGAGATCCCACCTGTGGATCCGATGGCAATAACGTCACCCCTTCATCTCTGACTCTGATTAACCCTTTGCCCTATTTTACTTCAATTCTCCGAGCGGAAAAACATGATAATTATTCATTGACTCTTGGGCAACGGGTTAAGGATAGGATGAATAATATTTACTGTACCGTTTTCTTGTTCTGCTTGGGCGTTGAGAGCAGTGGCTTCTGGGCGGACACTTTCACCCTCACGTTAGGGGGCACCGAGAGCTTTGGATCTTCTTCGCTTAAGAGCTTTTTTAATAATTTATTCTGTAACAATTTTTATAGAATTTTTAGCGAGACATCCTGGGGCTGGGTAAGATGAAACAACCCCGAAGTTGGAGCGATGGTTGATGTTATTTGATACAGAAGCACAGAAGGACTTCCGACATTTATTTTACAGTGAAACTTATTCGCAATTACTAATAGTTATTGTGTAACTTTATTTGCAATACAACTCAGTCAGCGATTAAGAGCACACATACTGGCGGGGTGCAAAAATCTGTTAAATTTTTCTGTGAACCCTTCATACAAATTAACCCTCTAGTGATCAGTTAATTAATAGCTCAGCAGCCCTGAATCTTTACAGAAGGTTCGCAGTGATAAAAATGAGCACAGTTGATGGCCAAAGTGTAAGGAACTCGGCTATGTCTTACGAAATCGTAGTTCAGTCCAAAAATTCAAGCTAAAATCGACATCCTCTTCGAAGTTCAAACAAAGGAGCTAGATAATTTTTGCGAGTTCCCTATGCCTCGACCAAATAATAAATTGGTCGTTTAACTCACGTCTCCGTTTCGCAGCGCGTCGACCTGCTCCCCGATGACAGTATCCCTGTTCTTCTCCAGGAAGCCGACAGTTTCATACTGCACCAGGTCAGCGAAATGGTGTATGAGGAAAGCGGAAGTGCCGAACCGTGGCTTCTCGAAGTGCTTCGACTTCCCGCACTTTGCATAGAGCTTCTCGGCCCAGGAGCTGTCCGACCCTTTCGGCATCTGTCGTTCAAGCGGTTTACTTAAAGAGTTAGCTCTCCAGAACCATAGCGAAAACGGTATTAGAAGTTCTTACTGACTCTGCACTCCTCGTCCAACAGGTCCAAAATTCCCAGCTTCGTCTCGATCAGATCGATGCAGGGCTGATTGTCGTCGAAATCGATGAACGTCCACTCGATCTCCTCCCGAAGGTACTCCTCTTGCTCCAGCTTGAACACGTGCTGGTTGAACTGCTGCTGCAGCTTCTCGTTCGCGTAATTGATGCAGAACTGTTCGAACGAGTTGATCTCGAACGTCTCGAACCCGTAGATATCGAGAACACCGATGAAACATTGCGGTTTGTTCTGCGATTGCAGGGAATTGTTAATCCCAGTCACGATCCAATTGAACAGCTCCGCGTAAATGTGCTTCGCCAAAGCATCCCTGGCGCCGATCGCTTGTTCCACGTTCATGGGTTTTAGAAACACCTCCCTCATGGAGACGATCTTCCGGTGGCACAGCCACTTTCGCATCGCCTTCATGTCCGTGCCTAACAGCTCGCATATCGTCAAGAGATGCTTGTCCGACGGCTAAAAGACCAAGTAACGCGGTAATATTGAAAAACAGGAGAGTGTACGAGCTGGCCTCGAAAGCGGCTGACCTCCTTGCGGAATAAATGCTTTATTGTTCGTGTAAGAGCACAGATATTGACACCTTCGGACCAAGAAGGTACGATGGGCTGCGAGGGAAAGCTATTTCTTTGATCTGACCCACAGAAAACGATAGTAAAAGCTAGCTCTTTCGCGGAGAAAATTGCGTACGGTCTTGCGAGGAAAACTGGGGACCCTTTTGTGAAGGGAATTGGTGGGCCTCTTGCATTAGAGGTTAGAAATTGGTAGCCTTTTCTACGGCAGAAACAGTAGCTCTTTTAGGTTGAAAATTGGTAGCTCTTTCGTGGAGAAAATTAAATCTCTTGCGAAAGAGACTATGTGCTATTTAATGAAGAAGATCAGTGCTTCGAAAATTGGGGTTCCCTTTGCAAAGGAAACTGGTAGTCCTCCTGGTTAGAAAATTGGGGTCCCTTGTGCAGAGGAAATCTATGGTCCCTCTGCTTAAAAAATTGGGATCCCTTTTGTAATTAAAATTGGGAGAACTAGTGGCTCTCTCGCGGAGAGAATTGCCAGTAGGCCAGTCGCTTTCTGACCAACTACACCATCGAATAAATATCGTATATTTACGGAGATAACGCTGCCCTCGGTGTCATTGGCACTGTTCTGCGCTTCAGAGTGCCTAATCTGGACATTGCCTAAATGAACGATGGCCGCTAAAATACGAAGCATGTCGTCCTGTTGCTTAGACGTGAAACCGAGCATGGTGAGCGCGGTGATCGTCTCGTCGAAGCACGTTAGATCGTCGACACCGTCGATCAACGGATTATTTCCTTGGTTCAGATAGTGAAATTGATTCTGATGACCTAGATGCAAGTGCGGTAGTCGAGACGCGGCTGCGCACATTTGGTAAAATACGTGATAATTCCTTTCCTCATTCGCCTAGGGAATTGCTCGTTTATAATCATCGGACTTCAGACAAACAGTTTGCGCCGCCTGTGTTTCTATCAATCGGAATCGCTACTCTGTAATCATACCTGAAACACCACCCTCGACTTCTCAAGCAGGTAGGTCCTCATGCTGGCCCCGGTTATGTGATAGTGCTTGTTGAACTGGATCTCGATGAACTTGCCGAAACGCGAGGAATTGTCGTTCCTCGTGGTTTTCGCGTTACCGATCGCCTCCATGATCGGCAACGAGGCCAGAACCTTCTTCTCCACCTGTGTCTCCGTTGTCGAGCCGCCAACTGTCGCGAAGTATCGCATAGTGTATTTGGCGGACACCGTTTTGCCCGCGCCTGATTCGCCGGACACAATGATCGACTGATCGTGGCCTTCCCTGTGATCGTTCCATAACCTCAGAAACATTTTCTAGCCTTTTCTTGGGGAATCAGACATTTCACAATCGACACGTTCACTGTACCAACATTTGAGCCCAACTCGCCAAAGAAACGAGCTTCAGACATTTTTACTCCATTTCTCTAATTATTCGAACTACACAAATTACAATCTACATTTGAGGGATAAACATATGCATTGAAACTATACAGTGCTTCGAATGTCGCAAACCATTTTGGTTGTTGACATAAGGGTTAAAATGGTATACGATAAACTTGTTGAGTATAATAGTATTTCGATTTCTATAGAGTCTTATAGAATCCATTTGCTTCTTGTAATCACCCTGGTACTATAAAGAAACGTTTGGGCGGAATTAAGAAAATTTCGCTTGTATTTTAATTAGATTAACCCGTTAGCCTGTACCAGTGCCAAAACCTGCGAATATTATGCAAAGATCACTCGGGTTCAAGTTCGAGCGTTACAAGAGGCCAATGAACGTGCCAATGGGACAATCGCGAACCTTTCCAGCTTTGTGTAAGCCTCCTCAGCAACTGCGAATATATGAGGCTCAAGGTCGCCCATGGCTTGCCCCCTATAAGCCCAGATCGTGTCATGTCCGTAGATTGGAAGCTCATTGTAAGGATTGAACGCGACCAGCACGATGCCGCAGTAAGTGTAGATGCAGTGCCTCTGGAAACGTATCTGGAGATTGTAGAGGACACCTGGCTCGTGTAGAAACGACAGTGATGTTAGATTGTTCTCCCCTATGAGAATGTCCGGGTTCCTCAAGGGTGGCAAATCGGTATCCGATTTGATCTCGAGGACCTTCGTTTGGTTCGAGTCCTCCGTGCGGACTTTCAAGGTCGGTTGTCTCAGCTTATAGTCCTCGAGGAGCAACGCGCCTTCCCATACCTTCTCCGGATGAGGCACCCATACCCTACCACCCTGCGGAACATAATCGATCATCGCACCCTTATTTTAATCTGAATCGAATTTTAGGGCCGCGGAAAATGGGACGAGTTGCGTAATTACTACACTGCGGATCAGGGCCGGCGCAAGGCAGGTTCAGCGCGTTCGCCGGAACCCGGCCCCGCGGTCTACGAAAATTATCCAGTTAAAAAACACTGATTTTTATTAACTTTTTACAGAATGATGATACCATTAGCAGATGCAAGACATTTTTTTAGTAGCGATGATTCAGTTCAAAGAAGTGACGAAAATCATCAAAGTTCAGTGTAACTCCATAAAGTCCTCATATCCTGGGAACTACTTTAGATAAAAAAAGATCCAGGCGCTTTCAGAGAAATGTACTTTTTAGAGAAATTGAACTACATCAATAGTTTTTTTGCAAAAGTCATACATGATTACAGATTTTGTAATTCCATTGAATTTTTTGCCCCTTGAAAGCGAATTATGGATGCGAAAAAATATTACTTGGATTTGTTTAACAAAACTGCTTAGAAAAATAGAGAGAAGACTCCCCAATTTTTGGAAGCCTGTCGACGAGTCGCAGCTCCTACGAACTTGCATAGGAAGTGGGCATAGCAACGCCTGACATTTATTAGTGGTTGTGTGTCAGTCGCCGTCTTGCGGTTCATATGTTTTAAACAAAAACGCATCAGCGTTAGTCAATTTCTCGACGCGTGGCAAGGACTGTGATCGTTACGTTTCGGTAAATTTAAGACGACGAATATTTTTCAAAGTTATATTGTGGTATAAACCGTGACATATACATTTTCAAAACGTTTGATTTCTGGTAAGTATTTTTTTTCAATTATTTCCCCCCTTTTAAGTTAAAATCAACCCTAACTGAAATCGCGTCGCAGAAAAAACGTATGGCAGTCATACAAATGAAATCCAATACATATAACTAGTTGAGAATTTGAATTCGTAATTATTAAATTAATTTCGACCAAAATGTTAAAATTTCGATAAAGTGAGCAAGAACAGAGAAATGTTTCAACTATATACAAACTAATGAAATATGTAGTTGATCCTATCTTGCAGTAAATGTTTTTTGGCACGCGATTTTATTCATTTTTGTAACAGACAAAATTTTATACTCGGAAATATGTTTGTGTACATTACGTTTTTAAAATAATAGATACTGCGTTACTATCCTTTAAAAATAGATTCGAATTATATGCAAATCACCAAAATATTTTTGATTTTCTATACATGAATGAGATTGGGAATTTAGATGATGAACATTTATTAAAGTGTTGTCAAGATCTTCACTTACATTTGGAAGGAGATTTCGACGGAACTGAAATGTTTGAAGAAATTAAGATGTTCCGGTCAATAACACAAACCAATTATTCGGCTTTAGAGTCGATGAATTACATTGTAGAGAACAATCTCTCGGAAGCATATCCAAATTTATGAATTGCATTACAAATTATGTTAACGACGCCAGTAACCGTGGCTTCAGCAGAACGTAACTTCTCGCGGTTGAAACTAATAAAAAATTGTCTGCGATCATCGATAAGCCAAGAGAGATTTTCATCTCTGGCTATTCTGTCAATAGAAAGTGAAGTAGCAAATTCAATCGATTTTGATGATGTTATCAAAGATTTGGCGTCGAAAGAAGCGCGAAAAATTATTTCATATTATTATTGGATTGTATTATTATTTAATATTCATCTTATAAAAAATATATAATAGGTAACTGAATTTGTAAATAAATAATTCCTCGTTGTAAAATTTAAGTATAGGATTTGAATGTGTATTCAGGCCCCGCAAAATTTTTGAACCCGCCCTCGCAAAAGGTCACGCCGGTCCTGCTGCGGATCTTTATGCAAAACAAAAATTGTCCAAGTTAATTCCAAGGTGCAGGAGCTATACATTCGGTCTCTTATTTTTTCATAATTTTAGTGAGTTGAAAATGACACAACAGTATTTGCAATCTCCTTAAAAGTATTTACTCATTTTTGCCATAAACTCATAAAATCCGCAGTCTACTGACTTGTTGCTCTGTGATAATGACAAGACTGCACTTATTCAGAGTTACGTTCACAATTCTAACAACATTTGATGGCTTGTATTAAAAATCTAGAGTTAAACGACAAATGGACCAAATAAACGAACAACAATTTTTCCAACGAGTATCAAGTCCTTCCCTAGTAGTTTGAATGGAACCTCAGTGTTTACTCTATATATGTCCCAAATGCCTAGCCGATAAAAGTCTCAGAACTATCCCCATTGCCGCGGGGTATACCCCTGTGTGGCCAAGAAGCTCGAGAGACCTCGGTCGCCGAGGAGTGTAAGGTCGCGTGGATCAAAGAATAGTATCTCCTGGCTGATATATGTCCGTGGCTGCACCCGTGTATTGGACATATATCGAGTAAACACTGTACCTTGTGGACAACTACGCCACCGTACTCATTGCGAAAGGCTCACTGTCTTCTCGTTGAATCATCGACTGTAAAGATGGTTTCCGAATCGCGTTGTTCGACGTCGCGAACGAGCTCGCACGGGTTAATTACTCAGCGTCTAATTTTCGCCCGTTTGAAAAGATGACCCGCTTTTCTTCGTCTGCTTTTTTCCCCTCCCCCACCACTTTTTTGACGAATGGTACATATGAAAATGGGGTCGGCGATACGGAGTATCGATTTCGGGGGCAGCGGGCACGGCCAAATCGCGATTGGTGATCGCGTTTACAGCCCAATGCTCCATTGTGCGAACGACTATAAAATCTTCAACTATTTGAAAATATTTGAAATAAGACAATTCGGAAAGCACAGATATTATTTAGTCAGGAATTCTTCAAAAGAATCATAGACAATTTTCACTTCTTCTTGTTTTTGCTTTATGTGGACCAACGAGACAGAAATTAGGAGTAAACGTAAATTATTATCAAGACTGTCACCGCTAGACCGCAGATTCTATGCATTTATAACAAGAAAGAAAGTAGGTGCAATTTAAAACGGTAAAAACATTTCAAGAATTTAAATCTGCTGTTATTTCCAGCTTATTCTTAGACTGCGGGTTTGTGCAATGTAAAGCAGTGCACAGATTAAAAGGATTTAAAAATATCAATGTTTGAGCTGATTAAATCGTCAAAGAAAAAAATGACATTTGCAGTTGGCTCCTGTTTTGTACTATTTATACAGACAAATTTTATTTCGCATAAAGTTCCGCAGTCTAATTTTAGAAGAAATAAAATGAACCGCTTGCCGGGTCCCGAGGAAGACAAACAAAAGACGGTAAAAAAGTAGAATTTACATATCCAACCACTTGGGTTTAAGACCAAGATAAAAATGAAGCGAGAAGTACAATAACTTTTTTCTTTCGTTGAAATGAAGCGAGAAGTAGAAGAATTTTTTTCTCGTTAAAATTGAGAAACGGAAGGATTTATTTTCGTCCTTGAATCCTCTCTTCCTCCGAGTTCTTAAAATTCGTTTTCGGAGCGGATTTCAGTTTGCGAAAGTGAAGCATCTTGCCAGCGCGACCGCAGTGCTAAGATCCAGAATGCGTTCGGGATTATTGATCGCGGGCAATCTGAACGTACTCCATCCGCGGTAAGACACTCGGAAATAGCCTGAACTAGCGGGCGTACTCGTGGAAAGAATCGCCTAACGGTGTCTTCGGAATTATGCTTGAACGATTGAAACGACAGAACGGCCACGAACCGCCGAAATGTACTGTTATCGCGGTGAAAGAGTGGTTACGTGATCGGAAGGAATATCGAGCAACGGTAAAGTTCACTGCTACCATTTTTCCCTGTTACCTTGGCGCGGGAGGTCCGGTTCGAGGGACTCGGCACGATTTCGTGTCACCGTCTTCTTTGCTGACAAGCGTTGCGCCGACTGCGTGCTCGCGAAGAAGTGAAAAGCAGCCGTGAACTCTCATGATCCAATCTTGTATGTCAACTGTTACGCAAGTCGCGGCTCGAAGGACGCCGAGAGGAAAGAATTGAAGAACGGCGGCGAGGTAGTCACTCCCGAAGACAATTTATTGTTCTACCTAACGCCTACCGTCACCGGCAAATCGTGAATATTCGAACCATTCGGGAACGCGCAGGACCTCTCTCATCCTTCGTCCGTAAATGCAACTTATGGTTCTATCCGACGTCTCGAAGTATGTACTCGGAAATAGGTATGTGAAAATTGGAACGTGATCGTTCGTTGCCATTTTCGCGGTTTCAAGGCCGCCGGATCGCTGACATCGCGTTATCAAATTGCGTAATGCCAGGTCGGCTCGTGTGTTCGCGAATTATGGCGTTTCCGAACGTTTTACGACTTCTCGCGGATCGCGGTGCAAGGTAAACGAAGGAATCGAGCGAGCATAACCGATTCGAGACGCCTTTTCGAATCCCCCGAGTCATGCCTAAGCGAGCGGTTTTAAAGGCTCGTTTCCACGGGGCGCACGCGATAAATCTGTTCTCACGATTTTGAAGACCTAAACTTCGGTCAAAGGCTCGTTCAATTTATGAAGTTCGCGCGTGCAGACGCGATTCCCATGCTTTCTACGTTACATAGCGGGCGAACGATTACTCGGTTATGGCTCGAAGGCGGAAAAAGCGGAACCTAGTCGAGGTTCCCACGCACTTTGCTCATTGGAAATGTGATCAGAACCGACGGAACAGCACGCTGCTCGCTCGTGGAGCGACAATCGGTCCGCAGATGAGAATGACTTTCCCTTTTTACTTTTCCTTCGCGAATTAATTAGACGGACGCGAACCGGAGACACCGCGACTCCCATCAACTTATGTAAAGGTACATCAGCGACAACTTCTGGGTACCATTCTTCTGCTTCCTCCTGGGTCACTATTATTCAAGAACTTCGCTGCAAGAATGGTACCAGGTCACTTTTGGCAGAAACTCTTAAACTCTGGAGAACATTTTTCTGTCTGAAAAGAACACTTTCGAAAATTGATACAGTTCTGGGGAAAATGGTACTCGCGATGCAATTGCGTTCTAGGATTGATCCAAAATGCAGAATGGAGGGACAAAATTAACTTCTTCAGCACTGTACGCCACTATCGCGGCTTCCGTGGAAAGCGTCAGTTTAAACGGTAATGCCACTATAGCGGCTTTTGTACCATCCGCGACCATACGCGCCTTAAGAGGTTACCCAGTAAACAATTTGCTTTGAATTTTGCAACAAAATTTGTCTCCAAATTCCTATCCATATGTTTCCGCATTAGGCTCGGTATTTGAGTGCAAAGTCTGCAGTGAAAATTTCATGCCAAATTGAAGCCAAACCTTGACTTCGTTCAGCTTCGTTGTAGAGGGCAGGTCGGTCGCACTAAGAGAGAACCTAACCTTGATCTGAAAGTAAATATCGGGCTAAATCGGAGTATAATACATTTATACGCATATCTTATTTTTTATAACACATTTTTTACGGCGCTTTGTCTTTCACGGCACATTTTGGTGTTTACGCACCACCTTTGCGAACAAGGTTGCGTCCGCTATCGTGCGACGGACCTGCCCTCTATAACGAGGACAGAACAAAGCCAAGGTTTGGCTCGAATTTGGCATGGAATTTTGCTTGCAAACTTTGCACTCAATTTGCGATCCATCTGTCTCCGAATTTGACTAGGAATTTGTCGACAAATTTTGGTGCCAAATTCATATAAAATGGGGACCAAATTCTGCTCCAAGGAGGGTTTGATACCAAATGAGCAAGTCTTTTGCTCGCAAAGTGTGGTGCAAACATTGCGCTAAATTTGCTTGAAACAGCATTTGGCTAACTGGGTAATTAGCACTGTTTGAATGTTATGCAATTGGAAATGCTATGCTATTGAAAAACTGGATTAGTGTATGTACCTTTTGTTTAACAATGCTGTGCCCAATATGAACACAGGAGGGTTTCCAATTTTTGTAGAACGAATAATAAATTCTTTTCGTGTCGTACTACTATTCTCAGAAGCGTAAATATTGGTTTGAACGGCAGCTGAAAATGGTACTTTCTATTACTGGGGAATATCAAGGCAGCCTTGGCGCCTGTGCGAATGCAGACCACTCGCATGTTGTGTCTGAGCTTTGCGAACCGATCTACGGCTTCTGTCGCGTTCCACACACGCCTCGCTTCAATGTTCAAACTGCGTGACTTTTTACCACACCCGGTGGCATTAAAACAGCCTTCATTGTCACCCTGCGCCGCCAGTCAATCAATCATCGATACCAAGTCACCTCGAACCTCACGTTTCACAATTACCAAGACAATAAAAATGCTTCGAGCCATTGTTCCACAAATTCCACAATTACCCTACCTAAAAAATTCTTACGAAATCTAGAAGATATATTATTCTTTTGTCAAGCTTGTATAACGTTGCTTGGAAATTACACTCCGCAACTGAATAAACTACAAGGAAACTCCTACGAAATCTGAAAGATACGTCTTCTGGGAAAGTACAAATGACTCGTCGATCTCACTGGGAATTATCGATCTTCCTCATCGAGTCATCGATCTCTTCGTCGATCAGTTTCCCGGCGAACGGAATTTTACCGAAAAATAACCATGTTGCGCCAAATGATTAAATTCGGTTGCAACGATGATCGCCATCGGAGTTTACGTTGGCAACTGTTCGCCTAAATAGGAAGCGGACGAAACCCGCAATCTTATCAACAGCTGCGAGGCCACGCGCGTGTGAATCACTTTTGCCAGCGATTCCTCCCATCGAAACAGAAATTGATAACGCGTGTTACAAGCGTCGGCGACGCGACGCGACGCGACGGTGTAGACGTATCTGTGACACGCAATTACATGCATGCATGCACACACACATACACACTCACAGAGAGACACACGTGGCTGTGCTATCGGGGATCGTTCTGTTTGCTTATCGATTCACAAAGGTAGCAGCAAAACGGGACAGCAGCGGAAACCTTTCTCTTGAAAATTAAGACTCGTAACGTAATAAAGCAAGAGAGCCGGGCGCAGAACATGAGCGCAGAAATTGCACCGTGTTCGGTCACCTTTAAAACGGCACAACACCGCGGCCACGGCTTATCGAGGTGCCCGGGATCGTTTGCTCGTTACATTTTACATAACATTTGCATCCATTGTCGTGCAACTTCGGACACGTAACATTCGTCAATATTTGCACCGGCCATGGCGCTGTTATGACTGCCCTTTGTCGGGAAAAGTACCATTTCCTCCTCGCTGCGAAAACGGGACAAAAGGAACACTTAAAAAATTCTAGGTCCTAGAAAAATCAGTTCAGCCGTTCTGCAGAATTTTTCTGCTTCGGTCCTCATCTTTTCATCCAGATGATGTACTTCGAGAAAACAGAAGATTCTACGTCACACTATTTCATTCTGCACTGATTTTGCGTTTACTCTACTTAGGAGAATAAGACTAAAACGAGCAACATGTTACTTCAACAAGTTTCTGCATTAGGAGATTACGCGCTGGACTGTTGTTCTGCAAATCTTCGTTAATCAGAAGCTTGCTAAATTGATACAGTATCTATCATATTTTATCTAACCTGCAGATTTTGTCCATTTGTTTAAAATTTGCGGGAACGGATTTCAGATTGCGGAGGAATTAAAAGAGTTCATGAATACCGATTCGGCGGGTCAGACTCAACAATAATTGAACAAAGAGACTAATCAAACAATGTTCGCTTTGTATGGAGATAGGCAGTCGAACGATAAATTTCCGAAGATCTCGAAATTCTGATAAGAGTCGTCACGCTGTTTGTAGTCGGCCATTGACGATTGCACTTCAGCAGCGCATTGTGTTTGCACGGGGTGCGAAGTATGTACGTGCATTTGCACTTGTGCAGGGTTCGTACGGCACGGTCGAGATTATCGTGTGCTCGTGGAACGGATTCAAGGTGCATTCGGAAACGAGAACGGTGCACTTGGTTGAGACCGCTTGACGTCGTGCTCGTCGCCGTGAGATCGATCGGGCTCGGGCTGCGTTGCTCTCTGAGAAAGGCGCCGGGTTCTCCGTTATTGGGAATAACCAGGTCAAGTTTCCCGCCCACACACGCACCGTATAGCTTTATTTTTTTCGCCTCCCCCCTCCCCCACACACACATACACACACGCGTAGCGATCGCCACCCGACTGGCGGCTGCACCCTCTCTCGCTCCCGACGGAATTTCCCTTTCGACGGGATGACAATGAACGGGCGAAGGCCTCTCATGGGGGACGAGCAGATTACACGGTGCAAATTTGCATGACGGGGCCCGTGGGGGAATGTTTTTGACTCGAGCACTTGCTATTTTAATACTCTTCAGCTTCCTCGGGATTCTTCCAGTATTCTTCTGAAGAGCTCCAGAAGGATGAGGGACGCTTAGAAAATTTTTTATCAGCTACTATTCAAAGTCTCGTGACATTGGTTGCTGTGGGAAAGGTTTATGATTTGCGGGCCGAGGAAATATTGCTGGATGTTTCTGTTGAATTGAAATACTCTATGGGAATACCGTGGGCCACCTGTTTCTGAAGACACTGTACAGTATTTTATAAAGAGAAGATTAGTGGATGCATTATAGTTAGGTAAGATCACCGAGCGCTTTTAACTACTTTAGAAAAGATTGGAGTGACTTTGGACCACTTATTTTGTAACATCCTGTACACTGAAATCGGACCGAGTGCTTGCAGCAAGAATTATTAGGTGGACCAATTTTCAATCATTACTTGCGGCCACTGTGATGTCCAAAAAAATTGTTGGACCTCTCACTTTGTAACATCCTGAATATTTGAATATCACTAAGCGAGTTTAGCAAGAATTATTAGACAGACCAATAGTCATTATTCCTGAACACTTTAAAATTCTGCAAGACCTTAGACCCCCTTATTTTGTAGCATCCTGTACACTCAAATACCACAAAGCAATTTGAACGAAGATCATCTGGTGGATCAATAGTCAATCACTATTTCTGGCGAGACTGTTCGAGAAAAATGTTTGGAACTCCGATTTTGCGAGTACTTGTACATTTAAATGTCACTAAAAGATTGTGGCAAGGATTGGCGGTTGGGGATCAATATTCGATCGCCATTTCTGTACACTTTTGGAATGTCGTGTTATTCGATAGTTACAATGACAGTTGTTCCAGATCTCGGTGAACTTCCTGCACGCCTGACCCACTGCGAGATTATCTCCTTTAATTATGAAGTAGATAGCGACAGTGGTCCGTGTACAGGACAGCCCGACGCGGAACACCACGGACAATCCTCATCTTGTAAAGCTCGCGACCGTGAGAACACGAGTCTGTAACTTTCAACAGCCCGCGTCCCCGTTGAATAAGATCGCGAAACGGGCTGAGGTTCGTGGGAGATTGCTGCGAGGAATCCTCTGTTTTCACGGGGACTGCACAAAAGGGCAGTCTCGTAACGCCATATTTAGCTGTGCTAGGGTTTTGTCGTGCAATTACTAGCGATACGGCGAACCTGGCCTTAGGCGACTTACTTTACGATACCTTCCGACTCGGTTCTGAAAAGTGAACCCGGGAACCTGAGAGAAACAGGTTCATCTCTTAAATCCAACGACTTTCAATTTCTCAGCTCACTGGAGATTCCATCTTGATAAAATGAAATACCTTTCAGACACGAATTACACTTTTACAACATATATGCCCCATTCGTGGTTTATATCGGAGATAGTTGATAAGGAGAAAACCGTGATATTTAATTTTATGCATAAACCAAATCGAGTTTTCTTACACTTTGCTGTCAAAGCAGTTCCTTGGTGCTTAACTTTCCCCATTTAGAATACCTTAACAATTACGAAACAGTAGCGGCGACTATTTCATATCACTGTATAAAACAGGCAAGCAAGCATTTATTTATAATTTAGATAATTTTTCTGAATTGTTAGCATAATATGTCAATAAAGAAGTAAGTTTCCTGTATCTTTACGATGTCAATAATCGTGAATTAAAATGATTGGTAACCCGCCATTTTGACATGTCCCGTGAATCTATTGTTAATGTACCGCTGAATGAGAAGAATTGAGAGATCTTAGAGTGGCTCATCTCTGCCGGCAGATTGGGGAAAAAACCCGTGGGTGTTTTTCGAGGCAGTTTTTAACGATGCACTCAGTGTTCCGCGAGTTAGAAAGGAATCTTCGTTGACCTTTCGGATGAAATATCGCTCGAACACGGAACAGAGTCTTGAAGCGGATCCCTTGGTCTGTAGTTGCGGGAAGAAGCGAGCGAGCAAGCAAGGAGAACGACCTATTCGAAGACGTTTTGCTTTTCTGCTCCCCGGGAGAAAGGGAGCTAACTGGCTGCCATGCCGGTGAGCTAGCCTCCGCGGATCACGTTCCTCGAACCGATCGTGCGAGCAACAGTTTCGAATCGGGCTCTGCTAGCTTACCTTTAAACGTAAAGGCGCGATCGGGACTTCGTTTCGCGTTGCAATTTGTTGCATAACGCCGCGACATTTATTGCCCTCTACCTGGGCACGTTCGCGCATTACACGGTTGCAGACGAACCGATGTTGACACCCGGAAGAAACGCGTCGAACACGAGGACTCCGTAAAATTAGCTGAGAGGGCTGAACCAGCACGAAAAGTAGGAGAATTGAAAGGAAAAATGGTAATAGGAATTACTGAAGAGAAGACGAACGAGTAACAAACAAAGTCGAAAGCATGGTAATAGTCGCAGCCGAAGAATAAAATTTTAAAACAGTGAGATTAGATGAAATTAGAAATAAGAGAATAAGAACGAGTTGAATAATAAGGCAGACGACAAAAAGGGTGGAGTAGGAAGTCTCAGCTGAAGAATAGAATTACCTAAGAGGATTGAGAGAAAGCAGAGAAACTGCATGTCAAGAAGAATATCAGCTGAGATTACACGGATGAACAATGGCGGTAAAAATAACATTTCGGGAGAAAAGAATTCTTGATAAAATTTTCGAAGAAAATGGAAGGAGAAAGAAAAGTAGAAGAACTAGAAAACAACACTGGTTCAATTTCAAAGGAGAAGAGTAGAAATTGAAACAAGAGAAGGGGCGACGAAAAAATGGTAGAAATGCAAAATCCTGCTAGGTGCAGGATGCGTGACCAGTGATGCAAATAGAGCGCGTTCGAGTACCTGCAGCCGAAGGCTGCACCGCCTGAATACAGTACTATCAACAATGAATATTAGCCCGGAACGTTTCACATCCCTAACGAAGCCACGCTTCAGCGACTCAAGATATGAATCGAAGTAAATTGAAGCAAACAAGGCGCCGTCCCGGAGATCCGCGGGATCAATGCGGAGTGTACAAGGTGTACTTCCATAAAATGCATGATACGGCCTCGGACAACCCTCGCAATTCACCTGCCCAAGGCAGTAAATCAGCCAAGATGGAGAGCTGCTATACAATCTTAAAGGGGCAGGTCCGAGACACGCGTTTAGGCCTCGTTCTCACCGACCGAACATCGTCTATCTCCGGCCTGCATCTGAATTGAATCACTCTATCAGGATTCGCGAGAGCTGTACGCAACCTGAAATCACTATCAGGACACGCAACACGCATAGCTTGTATGAATTGTTCGTTCAGAGGTCTGACAGTGCTCATTCGGGATTCAAATTGAGCTCAGAATAATTAGACGTCCGATCCGAAAATTAGCAGAAAAATAAATCTCTTGTTACTCCTCCAGAACTTTTTTAAAATGGCCCTAACAAATTCTGATAGAGCAACAACAAATAGGATTTTTGTGCAAAATAAAAATTGTCTGCGTTGATTGCTGGAGCTTCTATTTCTTTCCTTAATATTTCGAATAAGTTTACAATAATACAACAGTATATCAAAATTCTTTAAATAATTTCAGTTTTTAGTAATCAATGTTCTGTAATGACGAATTATTTCGGGTAGAAAAGTTTCCCTGTGGGAAGTACAGGAAATCCTTGAACAGTCTTTTTACATGAATAACAGACTATTAATTGTGAATAATAGGAAAATGTTTCCTACAATAACGCTTATACTTTGCAGATGCATTCAACCCGCAACTTTTACCTTCAAGAGCGAATCTCCATCTGTTCTCATCGGAATTTAGAATGTGAGAACGTTCGTACGATAAGTTCCACGATCATGTTTAGAATAGAACGTATAGAAAAAGTGCAGTCACTCTTCCGACGTCAGAAAACAAACGATTATCAAATTATATGGAGAATCGAGCGGAATTTCTCTGTCCGGATTTAACGTCACTTTCTAACCGAGGTTTTCTACATGAAATGACCTTTAAACCGAGCCTCTCGGTTCCACCGCGTTAATCCCATTAATTTCGCGACTGCGGCGAGACATTTTAAGCATAAAAATAAACGGCCGCGATTATGGACGGGCCCGATCGGTGTATGATGTTCAGGGACGGTGAACACTGCGTTTATGCGGCGTCCGAATGACAAGGAGGCGGTTTCTCGCGCGTATTTACTTCGGCAACGGAGGTCGCGCAGCTCGGTTCTCCAAGCAGAATTATGTTTCTAGGCGCAGAGCCTACCGCACGACGATCATTGATTTTCGTTTTGAAAAGAACCGCGAGTTGTTTTCGCCGCTATTTTTATCGTCGACCTGAATAGGCTGCGTTTGTCTCGAAAATGTGACTAGCAAAGTTTAAGATTCGTTCAGTCTACCATAATAGGTTGTCGATAATTACTCGATGAATTTGTAAATCTTCCAACGTTGAAATTGAAAGACCGGAGCAGAATTCTTTTGCTTATCCGGGCATGATGGTACTGCCTGATTTATATAACAGGTGCTTCCTAATTTCTTTCTAGACCTTATCAGTTTCAACGAGTTCGTGTGCCTACAATCCAACGCAATCTTATTTAAACAGAGAACACATAAATGCTCTGCCGTGGTGTCAGACGATTGAAACAAAACTCGAACAGCATGCGAAATTTTACCGCGCGTCGAGGACCATTTGGCTTGAATCGTCCAGTAGGATCTAACGCGTTGGTAGACGCGGTACCACGGGAATATCAGAGGGCAAAGACGCAGCCACCTCTCGTGAAAGTTGTTCCTCGCCTGAGAAATACACCTTCGCTCGCGACCGATGATGCATACCGTTCGCCTAATTGGGGCGATATCTGCCTAATTATTTTCCGAAACAATTGACCTTGCATCCGCCGACGGAGAAAACTTTCGCGAACATCTGCGCAGCCAGTAAACACAGCGAATTCGAAGAAGCGTGCCGCCGAAGAAAATCGATAAGGGACTCGTTAAACACTCCACTCGCAGACAGTGATTCGCAACAGAACCGGCTGGTTCTGCTTTCACGGGAACCGCGGAAAACGTTGGCCCTCCGTGCAACATATTCTGTTCCCAGGAACGACTCGTGGTTATGGGACGCGAACCTGAAGCTATCGGACCTGTTCCAGACCCGACGGCGATCTAAAAGTTCCCACCGCTTTTCCATGAAACTTGAAAATCGAGCGGTATCGCGGGGAACTTTGTGCATTGACGATCCCCGATGGCATAACGTTCCGGAGGACGGGAAATTGTTGCCAAAATGATTTATTCCAGTGGAAAATATCGAGTTCCGAGCGATTACTCCACTTCGGGAATGATGAAAATTCGAACTTTGAATAATCCTCAGGATTTCAAGTTTTGAAATAATCGCACAACACTTTCAAATAAAAAGGCAATTCTCATCCTCTTCGGAATATCAAATGCAAGGAAGCTGCGAGCTTCCACGCCTGCCAGGAATTCTAAAGCAGAGAGCATAGTTCAACTGAAAGCTTGTAAAGGAGGATTCTCAAGGTGTCAATTTGATTCAACGGGTACCATTTTTATTTCTCGAGCAAGGTTTATTACCGGGAGACTTTTATACAAGTATTCAATTTCATGAGCAATTGTATAGAAAGTCGGACAAACAAGTTTTAGTGTGCTCCGAAAGAGGATAGAAATCAAGACATTTCGAAATACTCTGAATTGATACAATTTACAGTCTGTGTTTACCAATCAGCTCAAGAACACTCTGTCCAATGACAGAGTCACTTTTCAAAACAGTCTCCATTCGGTCAGATTCCACCTTGAAAACAAAATCGAACAAAATCAGCTTGTAACGTCCATCATCCCAAAATACAGAAAAATCATGTGGTCAAAGCAGTCATGTTTTATCAGAAAACTTTTATGCAAATACGAACTTTTAACTGGTTTCTAGCAAAACAGAATAAAAATGTTTGTGCTCCAAAGATGACGACAAACGTCAAGTAAAACATTCCCAAAGGCTCCGAATAGTTCCTCTGTCCAGAATAAATACCTGCAATTTCGAAATTGCTTTCAAAAGTGCTCTTCCGAACCAAATACATTTGGTTTGAATCGTCAAACCAAAGCACCCGTATAAACGAAGGCGATCGATTCCGGAGCGAACGGTTGTGGTTCGCAGGAACAATGTGATCAATATTTACCTTTCTTTTTTTCTAGATTCCCTGATCAAGATGAACAACAAATCCACCAACGAGCGGACATGCTCAAAGGTGACATGCACGAAATCTCGGAAAAAACGTGTCCGCTTGGAAACCGAAAGCTCGAGAAAAGGATAGTCGCGGGTTAGTCGGTTGCTAATTCTCAAGAGGGAACGGTGGTCTCAGGTGTCGCGGTCAGGTGAGAAAAATGTCAACAGAGAGACGGCCAGCGGCGGCCGAGTCCCATGGCAGTCTGTGGGAGCGGGTCGGTGCTGGCGAACGGGGTCACATGGGCCCGATTGTCTCGTACCTTGATGTACAGCTCCCTCGTCGTCATGGTGCTCGGTCCAGGTGTCCTGGGTCAGGTATCAGGTACGATCAGGAGTCTCGCAGCAGCCCCCGGGCACGCACGACTCTTCTCACGCACACACGCACACACCTGAGCACAGACGAAACCAGGTACCTACGATATTTGTCCGTCGTGTGCACGCGCTACGATCGACGCGAACGTCTGTCCTCGGATCTACAGTACATCCTGATGTCACCCGAGGCACGGTCACGGCATGTTTTCGTTTTGATTTTCTTCCTTTTCTTTCGCTCTTTTCGCCGCTCCCTCCCCTCGCAACCTGGCCCCCTACTCTATCCACACAATCCGAAATTTTTCGATGACGGTATAGGACAAACTCTTTTTCTTTTGTTTTCTTTTTTCTAGCTCGCCTTCTTTCTCTCTCGGTCGCCTCGCTCTTCAGGATCTCTCCCCGCGGTACTCTTCGGTTAGGCTATCCAGCCACTCGAACCATCGACCGGTGGCCCACCGGGAAATGGATTTTCGCGAAGGTTGTCGTCGTCGTCGTCGTCGTCGTCGTCGTTGTCGTCGTCGTCGTCTGTGTACCTCCACGTAAACGTCCCACGACGGCACTGCCACCAGCTGGCTCGTTATCGGGTTTAGATTCGGCGCCCCTCTTCGCCTACACGCTCGACCACTCTCCTCCTGGTCCCAGACTCGCTCAGAGTCGACGCGAAACCGGTCGCCGTCCTCCTCGGACACATTCGCCACGTGTCGCACTGTCCTTCTCACATGATCGAACCTCGAGTCACACGCCATCTCACCGCTGAACCGGGAAACAAACGTTTCAAACCTGTCCCCGCGACCGTCGTCTAACAATCTGGTCATACCTCATCGATTTTTCACGCGCTATTTTATTCGCCGTTTTCTGATCGTGATGTTGGCTTGGCGCATTTCTCGAAACTTACGGGTTCCCGTATCAGCACATCGGGCCCGGGTCTGGTTCAGACTTTTTGTCGTTTCTTTTTTCGCGAATTTGCAAAGTTTGAACAGCGTCGCTGATAAGAGGTTTGAAGCAATCGATTCTGATGCACAGCATCGCGCGAAGGCTGCTTCGAAGTGTAATAGCGAAGCGAGGCTTTATCAGGGTTTATTAGACCGTCGCTTCACAGTTTTTAGTACTAACCATGCTTTGCTCCTAGGATACGTTATCGGCATTGTCGATAAGCGGTGCTGGGGAGCTTCGAGGGGGAATAACAAATATACTAGACAATGCCTCGATAATTTTACTATTCTTTTGAACAGACGTGTGGTCGGAACAACTTTAGATCGGAATAGTATTCTTCTTTCTTTCTTGAACATGAAACCTACCAAGCATTAAGGTTAATGTTAACCCTTATAAGAATGACAGCAGTAAATTTTTTCGGATTGTTCGTAGACTCTGTTAGGTTAGACCAGGCCACAGTTGGGGCCCCTTAAACGCTTGCTTCCCCCACCCACCTCTCTTTCATAGCTCACTTTGATAGCTTCAGTAAATGTAGAATATAAAATCACGGTCTTTTGACCGCGATAGGTTTAGTGTTAATAATTTCATCTGAAGTCGCATCAATTAGTATTGATTATTAGCTACCACTTTGACATTTCATGCTACGTTAGCGAATTTTCTGTTACACTTTATTTTTTAATATGACATGATATTATATAAAGCTCTCCACACTCCTTGTTAGCTTTTCGTTCCACCCTTCGCACAGACGCCCTTTCGAGAACCACCCCACCCGATCGACTAATGAATATGCGTATGTTGTCTTGAAAATTTGCAAATTTTATTTCTCTTTTTATTAGCATTTGGAATCTCGTATGAGATTCATTTTGACACGGTTTGGCACTTCTTCTTCAGGGGAGGGGGTTATTCGAAATAAATTACGATCGCGGTTCTTTCGATCCGAGATGTCAAACTGCCACGGTTAATTTACGAATGACAGTGACGCGTTAACCCATAGCTTCGGTAATGCATCCTGAACGAAGAAGAAGCGGGAATTGATTTCAGTCTTATTTAGCAGTATGATCTATTAGTCAGATCGGATCATGGCATTTTTCCAATTAGCTCTAAAAGCCAGGAAACTGGAAAAAGCGAGGCAGAGGTACGAGGATGAAAAACTGAGATCGATCGAGATCTCGGCTGGCGCCAAGCCTCGGTACACTTTAAAGCAGCGAATTCGTCGTCAGAAGTTGCGGTGAGACTTGAAATTCCTTTTGCTGCCAAATTGCACTTCGAACTTTCCTTTCTATTCTATTAGTATCTGTCCGGAGCCCTTTATCATCTCCCCTATCAATAAAAACTTGTACTACTTTATTCGTAAGAGATCCTTTCATTCATGGCTTGTAGAGTAGGGTAAAGGACCTTCAAGATTAATTATTGATTTATTTTTTGGCAGCCTGAGGAAAAAGGTTAAAGGCCTCTGCAGCAAGATTTTCACGATCCCAAAGCGTTCCTGGATCTACAAGAAGATCGTCGAGGCGCGCACAGACGGAACCCTAGAGAATTACGTCGCGAAAAGTTTCCTCGGCTTTATCGGAGGGATATTCCTCACCTACATCTTCTTCGGCTTCTTCGTCTTTCAACTCGGATACAAACTCTCCTCTGCGACATTCCTTTGCACCGTGATAGGGGTGGTTCTCACCCTCGGACTGGCGTTTTCCCCTCGAGTTCGGTTAGGAAAATCAAATAACAAAGTCCGACTTTATAAATTTTTTATCTGCAACCTCTTGGGCACGATCTAGCCTTATCCTGAAGAACTTCGAGTAAAATCTACCTTTCTTACACCAAGAACTCGACACAGATAATTGTAGAATGTCTTCTGGTATCTATGTAGAAGGTCTATGAAATTCGATTTTCCAAAAATTTTCCAAAAATGTTTTTTACAGGGAAAGCAGCTTTTCTTTAACACTAAACCTAAAAGACCAGTCAAATTGACCGGTTCCAGATTATTTATTTTAGAATCGTTGAAATTATAGAGACTCTTTCGTAGGTGATAATTGAATAATTTCTTAAATCAAACATATACTATCCCTAAAAGTATTGGAAGTTCAAAGGGTCCGTATTCCCAAAGATATTGGGAATCCAACTTCTCATTATTCCTAGGGGTATTGGGAGTTCAAAGGGTTGGTCTTCCCAAGGATGATGGATATTTAAAAGGTAAATATTCCCAAAAATATTAGGAATCCAAAGGATGGGTATTTTCAATTATATTAGGAATCCAAAGGGTGGATATTCCGAAGAGTATTGAGAGTTCAAAGGGTTGGTCTTCCCAAATGTATTGGAAATTCAAAAGATCAATCTTCCCAATATTGGGAGTTCCCAAAGATATTAGGAATCCAAAGTGTAGGTATTCCCAAGAGCATTGGGAATTCAAATGGTTGGTCTTCCCAAGGGTATTGGGAATTCAAAGGCTAAGTGTACCCAAAGATATTAGGAATCCAAAGGGTGGGTATTCTCAACAGTATTGGGGGTTCAAAGATTTTGTATTCCCAAGAGGGTATTGTGAACTTAAAAGCTTCCCAATATTGGGAGTTCAAAGGGTTGGCATTCCCAAAGATATTGAGAATCCAAAAGGTCAGTATTCCTAAGGTTACTGGTAATCGAAAGGCTGAGCGAAATTATAAAACCTTACAGAAGATGATTAAATAAATTTTGACTATTATAAAAACAGGAAAGAATCTATATACATAAACTTAATCTTGTTATTTCTTTTTTTAAGGAATACGAGTCACTCACTTTTAATGCTTGGTAGGTTTAGTGTCAACCCTCAGCTGATGACATATGCTTGTAGACGATCATTCATTGAATAGGTTCAACGGTGTGTTCCAGCTCATCAGCAGAGGGTTAAAGTTCATCAACACTATCCCTCAAGGGTTCTCACCTTCTTCTCATTTCTCCCTGCAGCTGTATAGTGTTCCTGTTATTACCCCAATTTTTCTCGAAGCGGGGACGGCAAGCGTTGGTCGCGTACGCTTTTATTCTAGCGTTAACCGGGCCGGTGAAGAATACTCTGCACAACACCAGCGTTCTTACGGAGTCACTGGCCTGCGCGCAAGTACGTCTATCATTTTCCCATCTTGGAGTCCCATTATTTCACGATCGGCGGACGCGTATCATCGGTGGTTCATTATAGTGCTCGCCACTGTCATCTATTGCATTTTCTAGGAGCAGCTGAAGGAGGCGGTGAAAACTGTGATTGATCTGGCGAAGCAGCCGTTCTACGCTCTGAGGGACGCGATATCGAAAGTCATAAAGTCGGTCAAAGCTGTCGTGAAAAGAATCAAGCAGACCCTACTCGCGATCAAGAGGCTCGTTCTCAGTATACGTAAGATGACGACGTAGTAGTCTATAAATATTTAGGCGAATAGCAGTTTTCATGGACCAAAGTGTAAAGCCTTGGAGAAGGGTTCCTGGGAACTATTAGTCACTGACAATCAGTAGAAAGTGCTCCGGGTCCATCTTGACTCTTCAATCTTTCACGTTGCAACGTTGTAGATTATGACTTCAACCCTTCTTCTTGCAGTAAGGGTCATCACGTCGGTGTTCCAGTGGCTCGGCAGCGTAATAAACATGTGCAACAAGAAACTGGGCACTCCGTTCGAGAGGTGTCAAAGCGTGTTCGACGGTGCAGTGGCCGATTGCAAGGCGAAACTAGGACCATTTTTGGGGGTGGTTTGCAACATAACTTATGTAGTCAGCACCCTTTGCTACATCGTGAAACCATTGGACTTCATTTGCATGCTGGTGTCCTATGTGTCTGACGCTGTGGTCGGTGCAGTGAAACGAAGTGAGTCCTTTGCTACGAACTTCTCTTCTACATCTCAGAACGATAATCGTATAATTGTGTATACTGTGTATCGTTCCACGGCTTCATCTTTCTAATTTGCAGAGATTAAAAAGTTCACAATGCACATGAAGGCGATGTTTTATGTTAAGGTGAAGTTCTCTCACTCGTTTGATTTCGAGACGAACCAAAGCAAGTCGTTAGGGGATGTTTCCACTGCCATTGCGACTGAGATACGATCGAGGACCGACACGTTGTTTAGTATCTTTGATTCGATCGGCTTCGTCACGTCGCTCTTCGTCTTCATCGTCGTCCTCAGGTAACGATACAGCGAGCAGAGGGACACAATTAGGGTTCAGAAAAATTCTTGCTGTCTGAGAATAAAATTCTAAGACCTTCGGAATTCTAGAGGTCGGTATTCCTAAGGTTATTCGGAATCAAAAGGGTCAGTATTTCCACGAGTATAGGGAGTTCAAAGGGTTAGTATTCTTGAGGGTATTAGGAATTCCAAAGGTCAGTATTCCCAAAAATATTGGGAATCCAAAGGGTCAGTATTCCCAAGGATGATGGGAATCCAACTTCTAAATATCCCTAAGGGTATTAGAAATTCAAGGGGTCAGCATCGCTAGAATCAAGTTTGCTGCCTCGTTATCTTTCAGAGTGATGCGGTACCGCTTCAAATGGATGACCAGCGAGCGCTTCGACAACAAGTACATAACCGACGAACTACGCACTATCGACCTAATCAGGACTCGCCAGGACAAAGAAACAGTCTTACCACTGAATCCTCGAGAGAGGAACAAATACGTGCCCCTGTCCTCCGTCAAGCTAATCAAATCCGAGAGGACTAAGCTAGTCAAGTCTGCAGTGTTTTTGGGCCTGGCTAGCATCAAGTTGATCTCCTATCTGGCGATAGACTATAGTCTCTATTGGGTGTTGAACACTATTCAGATCCATGGTCGATACCAGAGCAAGGTAGATATAACCTTCAATACTTCGTGCTTAAAAATTTCAGGAGTAGATAGTAATTTCTAGGTAGAGAAACCGTCGCTGGTGAGCATCCATGTTGCTGGAGAAGGGTATATGTCTGATCTATACAGAAGCATAATCAAATCCTTCACACCACATGGCAAGGAGTCGGAAATCAACACGATGCTGTGTCTGCCGCAACCAGTGCCACCTGATATGGACAAGTACACTCAGATCATCACTTTGATCATCCTCTGCTGGCTCATAGCCTTGTTTGAACCGTATGGTCTGCGACTTAGGCACGTGGTGCTCTGTCAATATTATCCTGACAGGGCTAAGCAGAGAGCTACCTGGTTGTACAACCACATTATCAGGTAATTAGACGAATATGCAAGGGATGAATGAAGATTGAAGGGAGTACAATTAATAGAAGGTGTGGGTAGATCAAGAGGGAACTTCCTGAAATTCGCCAGACGTCAGCTGCGCCGGAAGTTCGGCCTGGCTGGCGGAGAGAAGATCGAGAAAGTCACTCTTCAGGATAGACTGTGGGTGGTATGTCCTTGCTTGAACATGTTGTTCCCAAGAAAACAGAAGATGTGCTTGTTGTGCGGCGCTGTGGAACAATCCGATGTGGATCCGCATATAAAATGTACGACACCAGGCTGCGTAGGCTTGTATTGTCCAACGTGTTTCGCGGATTTGCAAAATATATGCACTATTTGTCGATCACCAGTGGATTATGGTGACCTGTCGGACCTCAGCGAGGAGAAGTGAGTAAATTTGATTAATTTCTTGGGGGAGCTTGATGAGCTAGCTTTATTTGTACTAGAGATTCTTCCGAAGATGAGTATCCAGTGGACAAGGTGAAGCCTGAAGAGGAACCTGAAGAAGTGAAAGAGGAAGAGGACGAGGAAAAGTTGGAGGAGGAATTGGAAGAAGAGGAAGATGTTGGAGAAGATGATGAAGCAGAAACAGAGGAAGAAACTGGAGTAGAAGAAGAGGATGACGCTGTAGAAGAAGAGACTGAAGAAGAAGAAGTTGAAGAGATAACTGCAGAGGGGGTAAAGAGAAAAGAGAAGGAAAAGATACCGGAGGAGGTGAGAAAAAAGTCGAAGAAAATCGAAGAAACGAAGGTAGAAAAAGACATAGCTCAACAGACTGAAGGAAGATATGAAGAAGATTCCGACTCCGCTTATAGTTATAGTAAGCATTCAATCTAGAATTTTTACCAATTTTTTAACCAGATGTTTGAATTTCATCAGCTTATCAAGATGAGCCTCCAAAGGACACGAAGATCGTACAACGTAGAGAACCGTTCAAAGACGTGGAAGCTCAGAAGATTAGAGACGACGTGACGATCCAGGTATGTAATTATGCAAACTGAGTGCATAGGAATACATAGGGTCGGTATTCCAAACGATTCTGGGGATGCAAGAGCTCAGTATTCCCAAAGGTTTTAGAAATGCAAGGGCTCAGTATTCTCAAGAATTTTAGGAATACAAAGGGGGCTAGTATTCGCAAAGGTTTTAGAATTGCAAGCGCTCAGTATACCCAGGGATGTTAGGAATACAAAGGGCCAGTAATTCTAAAGATTCTAGGGATGCAGGGGCTCAGAATTCCCAAGGGTTTTAGAGGTGCAAAGGTTAAGTATTCCCAAGGTTTGTAGGAATACAAAGGGCCAGTAATCCTAAGGGTTCTAGGGATACAAGGGCTCGGTATCCCCAAGGGTTTTAGAGGTGCAAGGGCTCAGTATTCCCAAGGTTTTTTGGAATACAAATGGCCAGTATTCCCAAGGATCTAGAAATACAAAGGGGGCTATTATTCCCAAAGTGTTTAGAATTGAAAGGGCTCGAACGTTCTGCCCCCAGATATTCAACGAGCCGTTGGTAAAAGAATCCTGCTCCTGCGACGAGTCGCCGACGTCCTGTTTCGTGGTGAGGGCTCGTAGGAAGATCCGTGCCAGATTGAAAAAGAAACTGGATCCCCGCGGGAGGGAGTCCGATTCATCATGTTCGATCGCCGACACGGAGTCCTGGTCGACGGAGGAGGTCGACGAAGAAGAAGTAATACACGTCGAAGTGGACGACGAATGCGAAGAGCTGCTGGAGAAGGATCGAAGGGATAACGAGAATCGGGGTCGTATAAATAAAATCGTCGGAGCGGTCGCGAAAATTCCTTGGCTGGGCAGAGGCGAGGTACGAGCTCGGTTCGAATCCTGTAATTCCAGGGTGTCCTCGTTCCTTATTTTTCACCGATTTTCGTTTTAGATTCCTCTATATAAAATCATAAAATGTACTCTGTCTACATCGTCCTAATTTAAGACAATTGAATATGTGCGTATGGAGTTGTGAATATTGGCAGGAAGATAGGAAAGCCAGTAGAGGATTGCAGACGAGACGGCCGTCTCTGATGAGCAAGATCGTCAGCATGCTTCGGGGCAAGCCTAAGCTGCCGTTACAAACGTACAAAAGGACCAGGAAGATCAAGGATTCCTCGTCGTCCTCTTCGTCCTCTTGCTGCGACGAGAACGAGATTCTTCTGAGAGATCAGGATAGGACTGACAGTTGTCATTTGATGAGAAGAAGAGTCAGAAAGCAGGAGGATGATGATACAGACAGCTTTGACTTCAGGCATCCTCGAGATAAGATGTTCCCCACGAAACAATTGCCGAAGTGAGTCTAGCCGATTTATCAATTATTTAGAATGTAAAGAGAATTTTAATTGGTTTATAGATACTTGGAATCAGAAGTGAAATGTACGTCCTATTACGAAGTGGACGAGACAGAAGACTCGCATGGAAATTGTGTCCAAGTAGAAGATGTCAACGAATCGTCGGACGTAATGAGACGCAGGAAGAGACACTGGCGAGATGCAACGGAGGATGATGAATTTATGGTAGCAGTATTGGTTCATATGTGAAACAAATTATGAGAAATTTGTTTAAATGGTGAGGGAGTATTCTTATGCTATTTAACTTGCAGGGTCCTTGCTCCTGCACGTCAGACGTCACACAGGAAGCTGCGAAAGACAGATACCTTTACTCGATGGAAATGAGCACGGAACAAGCGGATTCCTCGAAGACGGTCAGTGACTCAGAAACTGAGAAATCATCTTCTGTTACTAGAAGTGACGTAAACTATACCACTATACTTGATGAGTCTGGAGAGACGACGGGAGAGACAGGAGTTAGCGAGAGTAGTCAGGAGGAAGGAGAGATTGAAGACGTGAAGAAGCGTAGAAGATCAACAATTGGAGAGGAAGTTAAAAAAACGTTCAGAAAGGATGACAATGAGTATGAATTGAAAAAGAATGCTAGGGTTAGAAGACAATCGGGTGGTGCTGATGAAGGTGACGAAGAGAAAGGTGAAGAGTTGACAATGGAAGATCCGAAGAGCAAGAAGAAGGATTCTAAAAAGAAAATTAAGGGGGTTGGAAAATTTAGAGAACTGTACTCGAAAAGAAAGGCTACAAAGTCACGTAAGAAAGAAGCACTTAAAATACAGGATCCAAATGAAATGAAAGATGATAAGAAGAAGAAGAAGGTAGTAGACAAATTGAAAGTATTGTTTTTAAAAGGGAAAGCTAAAAAACCTGATGAGAAGAAAGGAAAGGAAGAAAAATCTGAACAGAAGGGAAAGGAAGAAATACCTGAAGAATCGGAGGACTCTTTAATAAAAAGCGAGGATAAGAAAGGAAAGATGGCTGACAGCCTCAAACAACTATATTCCCTAGGAAAATCTATGACATCTGATAACGAAGAGAAAAAGGAAGAGAAACCTGAGGCACAGGTTGCGAAGGATGAGCTTGTAGAAGCGGAAGAAGGTGGAAAATCTGATCACAGGGAAATAAAAGAGGAAGAGAAACCTGAAGAACCAGACCCCAAAGAAAAATCTATCGAGGAAGTGGATGAAACAAAAGAAAAGACCGAAGAATCTGAGTTCGAGGTTCAAGAGAACGAGCTTGTGGAAGATAATGATAAGAAACAGAAAGCGTCTACTGACGCATCCAAGGCTGAAGCATCGAAAATTGACAAAGCTACGGATTTACCTGACAGAAGCAGGCATACTCAGACTAAGTTCCCTAAGCGCGATAGGAAGAAGATTTCTGAGAGAGAAATTCAACTGCCAGACGATGAGGAATTTGAAAAAGAAAGGGAAAAGAAAAGGAAGAGCTCTGAGAAGAAGAAGGACCGCGGGAAAAGGTGTTAAAATCACAATTGGGATTTGGAAAGTATACAAATTTTTAATCTTTTTTAGGTACAAGGAAGATAAATCTCCAAAGGGCAGAAAACGTCGTTCCTTAAAGGAAGATGATGAGGAATATTATTCTGTGAAAGACAAGGATGGGGAGAGGAAGCGAAAATGCAGGTAAAATAAATACTGAACAAATCATGCTCAAAATAAATTCATACAAAGTTGTATGAAATGAATTGTCGCAAATACAGACCGCCATACGAAGAAGAACTGGCCAGAAGATGGAAACGAAAGTGCTCGATGGACAGAAGACACGAAGATGTCTCAGAAAAAGAAGACAGAAGAAGAAGAAGATGTAGTAAATTAGAGAAATCTCAGTACAGCGAAGACGAGCCACAGATATATCAAAGACACTACGCAGAACATCCTCGATGTTCCTGTGGGACGGACCACTACCGTGAACGCGTTTGCCAACCCACAACCGCTCACGAAAGGTGTTCCTCAAGTTTTAAAATAGACTAAACTGTGTATTCAATATTCAACATTAATAAAACATTTTATTTTAGGACTCATCGCTGTCATCCATGTCAGAGACCATACTCTGAGCCTCATAGGGACATTTATGGACATTCCAGCGACCATCCAGAGCAATCGGAAAAAGGATTCGAAATGCCCATGGTGAAGAGATACTTGCCCATGTATCAGACACCCGAATTGATCGAGGAATTGAAGGCTCACGATCGAATGAAATTAATCAGAGAGAGGGAGGCCACGAGAAAGAGCCCCAGATCTGCTCGTGCTTCTCCTCGCTTCAAAATGGCGCCTAGAGGAATTGCAGCGAGTTATTTTCCAGGCACAGTGAGTATCAGCACATTCCAAACGATTTTCATTGCAAAGACTATTACCATAAAATATTTCATCACACCATCGATCGATAAGTAATATTGATAAATAGATTGGGGACCGCTATGCAAAATAAAAATTGTTTGCATTCATTATGATGACCAAGAACAGAAAATTTCTCACTCTAATAGTTTTAATAAGCTGAAACTAATCTTAAACTCTCTTAATCTGTCTACTTTTTTAAACAAATAAAATCCGCATCGATGAATAAAGGTTCATTAATAAATATACCATTCGCGTGTCCCGAATGGAAAACATGACACACGCAATCACGTGGCACAATCACTATCAACAAACAAAGTTTAAATACGCAGCAGCCTACGTCAATTAATTGCGAAATTATTTTGTCTGAAGAGCAAGTCGGTGGACAAGGACGCGAAACTCGCCTACCAAGAGACACAAGCCTACAAAAACGTGTTATGCGAATTCGCGAAACGGACCAGCCACCGGAAACAGGAAGACGCAACGCCTCTGATACATTTATCCAAAAAAGCAGACAAAACGAAACGAGTGAAACAACTCTATCCACCAGAGGGCAGATCCGCGAAGGCCAGAAGTTTCGCTGATAGAGTAATTGCATCGTTCAAGGTAACGCGGCATTGAAAATAAAAAAATCAGTTATCGGGACGTTGCGTTATAATTAGCATTCGCGTGTAGCCGGCCGTGTGCAAGAGACACATGTGCAAGAGGAGCGTGCGAAATCTATCGACCGACCGAGTGGATTATTCCTTTGATCCGGAGCTGTTGAGCAACTTGTCCTGCCACTGCTCTTCTGCTGGTGAACCGACTGATAGCGAGTCCACGAGGTAAAAGTGCTCGGATGTCAATGCATAAATGTGTACATCTTATGTAACAGTTGTGTAAACGCGCACTTGTACAGACCTCCGAATGTTTTGCATTAGAACAGTTCATTGAATATTAGCACTAAGATAGTAGACAGTGACGAATACTGAGAGCAACTTGTAATATCTTTAAAATGACAAGACAACATGTTTATTAAACTTTTGTATGATTTTCATTTCAATACAGACTTGAATAAATAAATGTTTCTTTGATTTTCTACCAGGAAAATTGCTCTGCAATTTTAGCAGTTGTCTAAACTATTGATCTTTCTAGTTCTAGCTTTCGACGTTGCAATGCCAAAAATGTGCAAATGCGAAAACGGATCTTTATGCAAAATAAAAACTGTTTGCATCATTTGCAAGAGGTAGGGGCCACGTATACATTGAATTTTCTTTCTTTAATAATTTTAACACGTTGGAAAAGGCGTGTTCTTTAACTATTTTAATTTTTCTACTGCACGGAGCTGCACCATTTTCATTATAATTGCATAAAATCCTACTCATTAGTATGTAAATGTACATTTTTGCTGGGACACAGTGATTCGAGAGTAAAGAACTTCGATTGTTTCAACCATCGATACGATTCAAATGTATAACCTTTAAACTAAAATTGTGTAATAGAAGAGCCAATAATTACACGTTCGACATGACAGTAAATTAGTACCCAGTGTTCACTGCTCCCACGCCTGAATATTGTTGGCAAATTGTTAAACGAGAGTCAAGCATGATTTAACAACGGGAGAACATTAACAAAATTGTGGATTAAAAATACATCGAATTTTGGCGATGTCGGGCGCGAGCAAAAATATTTTGGAAAACTCCTTGCCCTCGGGAAAAGGGGCATTTTTGACGAATAGGTTGAGCAAAGATCGAAGAAAAAGAAAAAAGTATTGTCCGGATAGTCCACCATTTTTCTAAATCAAAATGGTAATCGGGTCGTTGTTCAAATCTACAAAATCGAAGAAAGATGAACCTGAGAAAACTGACGAAACCCCCGAAGTGACGAAAGATCCTCTGCCTTCGTTAGAACAGACAGAATCCCCTAGAATTAGCACAGCGAACGCTGTCTTCCCGTTCCACGATGTCAAAGCCACAAGTTTTCCCCCTCCTCTATCCATCGACGCGTCAGTGTACACAGAAGCTCAAAACACGGCCCCGGAAGAGACTGAGACCTCTAAGGAGCCACCTCCCATCAGCAAAAATGCGAAATATGCCCGAGAATCTACACACACGAATGAAAAGACGGAAATCGAGCCCTGCGACAGGAAAACTTGCCCCAAAGATGGTCTCTGCCTCGACTCATGCGAAAAATCGAAGAAGCAGCACGAGACGAAGGACAAGACAAGCGACGATAGGCTAACTGAGATGATTAACGTGTCGATCAAGGAAGCGTTCGAGACCATCGCGAAGCAGTGTAGAATGGTACCTAAGAAGCAAGTATCCAAGATACTTCAGTCGAAATCAGATCCTTGAGACAATTTCCCAAGAAATTCGTGTTGCTCCTCTAAACTTTGAATTAGAAGCACCATAGCCGAATTATAGTACACCTCTATCGTTTGTAGGACGATGCCGAAAGGAATCCCGAGAAGAGGCCGAAAGAAGAATTCGCTAAATCCGTGTGCCACAGTAGAAAATCCTCGTGGGAAACTAAGCGAGAGAGGCCACGTTCTGCCGAGAAATATTTCAAAAAATGTTCTCAAAAACCGAGTCGTCCTCGAGACAAGCGCAAGGGAACTCGCACGTGTCCCAGAAAGATAGAGGAGATCGCCAAGTGTCATGGTAAGAAAGTAGTCCCTTGCGAAGGGACCAGGACCAAGAAACACTCGAAGTCGAGTCCTGGCAAGACAGACAATCGTCGGATGACTGGGAATGTGAACATTTACATCTGCTCGGAGGCCACTGAGAATGCTCAGGTAACCCCAACGATTTTATTCAGAGAGAGAGAGAGAGAGAGCGGTCTAACTTTAGTCAATTTGTCCAAGGGAATTGCTAATCTCTACCTGAATTTTCTTCCATGTACGCTTCAATTGCAAAACATAGGAACCGAATAGGAATTTATTCCTCTTTTTAGTAGCAAATGTATTGACACTCTTAAATGAGATTTTTTAATCATTTGAAATTACACCCACCCACTTGTTGCATAAATGCACAAAATCAGTTTATTAATCGCTATCGCTGACCTGTCGAGGGCCCATCGTTGACCAAACGATTACTATCAATTGTGTGACATGTTTGATTAATTTTCCAGCCAGTTAATAAACAGAAGAAGCCGCCGCCATGCGCGGAATCCAGTTCCGAGACAACGACAGAACCATCGAACGTCTCGTCCTGCAAGCTCGCGACTCGACTTTATAACAAACGTCGAAAACGCAAGGAGCAGCAGTCCTCAGACTTTCTGCGAAGTATGGAGGACAGTAGCGACCCCAGCGACCCCTGCAGCTGCGACTCAAAGTTCTCGGACGTTACGGCTGAGTCTGAGAGCACCGTCTGCGCACAGGACACAGGGTCTACTTCGACTGATTGCCGATGCAAGGACGAGCAGGTGCGATCCGATCAATCGATGGGATCGACGTTCGTCATCTGTGATAAAGTAGAGGATCCTTGCTCTTCGAAGATGTCATCGGTCTCGGACAGCGAGGACTGGTCGTCGAAATCCTGCAGCGGTGCTGAGACCGTTCTCTGCGATCAGGCTCACAGGGATTTTGATCAGACGGCTGGTCTCAAGTCTAATTACGGCGATTACTATAGTAGGAGCCTAAAAAGGGATCGAGATTCTGGGAGGGAAGCTTGTAAAGTACGCAAAGAGGACGCTTGCAAGTGTCAAGGTGGTTTTCGAAGCAAGAGAAGAATTTCCAAGACTAGAGAACCGTGGTCCACTTGCAGCTGTATTGCTGAGGAGGACGAAGGGGATGTTTGCGTGACCGAGGAGTCCCCGAAGTTGACGGTGTGCCAAAACTCAGTGGATTCAGATCTTCAGAGAGATTCTGAGGATAAACGGAAAAGTATGGAGGGAGTGGGAGAGAATGTTGATGAACAGATTGAGGGTAAGCAGGAAGACGGCTTAGATCGTCGCCAAAGCTCCCTGACGTCCAGAAAATTGAGGAGGCCAGAGGCTCTAACGCTCAAACAACTTATCCAGCATGGTAGACGACCTGCTGGTGGTCAGACGATTACTATACCACCTTCCGAAGGAATAAATGATACAGAACCACCTGTGGAGCAAGCTAGAGAGAAGCAAGAGCCGGCGTTCTTGAAGAAGTTCAATCTTCGTGACAAGGACAGATTTCTGAAGCATCTCAAAGACTTCCAAGCTTCCGACGAGCCTGAACAGAATCGGAAATCGGGTGGTGGGGAAGAAACCGAGGAAAAGAAGAAGGGGGAGAAGGAAGAAGATGAGGATGATAATGAGGGGAAGAAGGGATTCCCTGGGAGGCTGAGGAACTCGTTCTTCAAGACTTTAAGGAGAGTGTCGGGCAGGGAAAAGGATAAAATCGCTGAGAAGGATTCTGACAACAGGACTGAGGCTTCTGAGAAGATCACGGATGAACAGTTGGTGAAGGACGAGGGTACTCAAAAAGGGAAGAGGATGTCTCTGACTGAGAGGCTGGACATAAACAAATTCTTCAAAAAAAAGGATAAATCTGCTGATAAGAAGAAACCTCCGTCAAAGATGAAGGGTAAACGCTCTGCTGAGACTGACTCGGAGATCAAATCCAACACGGATGAAGGTACAGAAAAGAAGAAAGATGAAGAGAAGAAGGAAGCCTTCGAGGTTCCCGAAGAACCAGACAAGCAATTACCATTGTCAGCTGATGTTGCTAGCAAGAATCCTGTTCCCAAACCTGCTAATATCGAGGAAACGAACGAAACAGTGCCCGAGGATCTTCCAGAATCACTGGCCCCACAGGATACAGTGAAGATTAACACTCGGGACATTCAAGAAGAATCAAAGGATCAGAAGGAGCCTGGGGATCAAGAAGAGAAACGTCCAGATGCGAAGAACGTTGAAGAATCTAGAAAGATTGAAGAGATTCGAGAAGAGAAAAACACCAAAGTGTGCCCAGGCCTGAAGAAAGTATCGGTGACCGTATGCACGCGACGTCCTCAAGAAAAACCATCGACGAAAGAATTAAGGCAGCCAGCATGTCGAAGCGTTTCTCAAGAGCCAGAAGTGCGTACAGTATGCACGAACCAGCAATTCCCAGCGCGCACTAATGCGGACCGTTCCAATGAAAGGATCGAGGACAGCAGATGCAATTGCTGTTGCGTGCCTGCACCGCAGAGCTGCAGCAGGCTCAGCAATTACCCGAAAAGTTGCCTGAAGAAAGAGAGACCTTTCTACAGAATGGAATCGCAGGAAAACAACTGCTCCGTTCTGTATCGCGACAACAGAAGCTGGGAGGAATGCGGTTGCAGAAGGATAATCCTCTGCGAGTGGTGTTGCAGTCCCAGAAACGAATGCAGGTGAGTTTTCGCACGATTTCAGGTGGTTGTAAATGGATCAAAAATTCGATTTCTTTTTTATTGCATTTTTTTAAATATTATGCCGAGATTCGATGGAATTACAAAGTTATGACTAGACTGCGGATCTTCATGCAAAATAAAAATAGACTGCATCAATTCCAAGACACAGCAGTCATTTAGAATCTGTTTTCCTTTTTTAAGGGGGGAGCCTTGTGTAAATGGCCTGTTTTTCAAGAATTTTTTTTTAATGTAATGCGTAGATTGATTTAAAATTTAAGGTATCATTTATTAATATTATAATGTAAACAAAAATATTTTTTATAAAATTTAACTGTTAAAATTAATAGTGCAATGGCAGCTTGAAAATGGCATCCCGTAAATGAGCCGTGCAGCTAACAATAGCAAAAAAATGATCTGAAACAAAAAAATCAAAATGGAATCGTTAGTTTACCCAAAAACGCAACAACATGACATTCTTCTTTTATTAAAATTTGCAAAATTGCAAAAATAACGAAGTTTTGAAAAAAACGGATTTTCTGTTGTGAAAATTGCTAATAACAAAGTTTTAAATAAAAATAATAAAATAATTTATAAAATATATATACCGAGTTTTTCTCAAAAAGTTGTACTTCAGCCGTTTTTTCTTCTTTTCGAGAAGCACGAGTCTTTCCGATGAGAGCCCGACTACCCAATACAACCGTTTACTTTATTTTGAAAATAACGTACAAGAACATCTCTGACCACTTTCTAACTTTTTTTTATCGTATTCCTCAGGAAATTTTCTATCGATTTAAACAAAAAAAAGTGCTCAAAAATTTTATTTTACACAAGGTTCCCCCTTTAATAATCCCAACAAGTTGAAAATAGCACATCAGCATTCTTGAATTTCTTTTAACCTTCTATATTTCTCATAAATGTATAAAAACCCTTAGTTATATTATTTCGAGGCCAAACCAAGTGCAATCGTAACGTTACAGCTGCAGGCCGGTGCCCTCCTGCGTGACCTGCTACAAGCCAAAAACCGAGTGCATCTGCAACACGGTATGCCCCCCGAGAAGCTCCTGCAGGCGTCCAAAGTCGATGGTCTGCCTCTACTGCGACAGTCCTCGGGAAAGCTGCACCTGCAGGGCACCGATAAGGAAATGCTCCTGCTGCGACTTAGCAGTGGACCTGTGCTGCTGCGAAGAGAACCTGAAGAGCGTCCAAGGAGGAAGACCGGTCGCAACGGAGCCCGAATGTGAACGCACCATATACGTCACAGCTTGGAAACCTCGGGAGGACGTTCGACGATACTTCTCGAGGAATCTCGATGATCTCAGACACGATTCTATTAATGAGTGTTGCTGCCACGAGAAGCCGAAGTCGCAGAACTCTGACGATCTTCCTTATCAGAGGCTGAGCTGTTTCTCGGATGTGATGAACGAGCTGCAGAGGAAGATCAGCGAATCTGTTTGCTGCACCCAGTGCAGGAAGATCCCCTGCTGTTGCAATCTCAAGGTCGACGAGGGAAGGGACGAGAAAAAGATCAAGTATTGCGTCAGGTGATGAGCCTTACGAGCGTTACGAGGATGAACAGTATGTAACTAATTGTAATTGTTTTTGAGACTAGCTAGTCGGAGTGGGGTAGTATTCTTTTTCCAGTTTTGATAAGAGCTAGCTTGATAACTGTTAGCGAAGTGTCCTATGCTAGGCTACATGCAAAATTTTAAGTCGATTCGTTAACTGGTTTTCACGTATTCGAGAAACAAAGTTTCACACTAGTTGTTATCTGAGAAATCGGTTATTTGCGGTTTAATGTAAACTTAAAAATAGAAAGGATTAGAATATGAACTTGAGAATGTTTTAAAAAGTTGAAATGAGTGTTGATAAAGGGTTGAATCTATCCACCCTGCTACTCGAATCGTTTAGATCAGGCCTAGGCAACTTCTTCCCCGTCGTCGCTTCACGACCTCCACTACCACTGTGTAGGTTCCCATATCCTATAGATTCCTAACCCAACGCCCCCTTCTTCCACGCTCCATAGAAGCATGGTAGGGGGTCTCAGGAGTGGTAAGAGAACTCGCGTGTGGCTCGCGAGCCACCCGTTGCCCAGGACTTGTTTGGATCATTAATGCTAAAGATCTAAAGAGTTTATAGATATTTGTTATCAATCACAGTCCCAAATCGCGACGCAAGGTGGTCGCAGTCTGCACGGACAAACCTCGCAGTAAATCCCCAACGATCTGCAAGTGCGATCCACAATCTAGAACCGAGAGATCCAAGAAGATAGTGATCTGTTGCATCTGCAAATCGTCCCCGTGCAGATGCAAGAAGTCGAAATCAAAAAAGCCGAGAATGAAGTGTTACTACTGCAAGAACTCTCCTTGCGTGTAAGTTCCATGAAAATCGACCAGTTGAAATCAAAGTTGATCGATGTGTCGAATCGTTCGCTCGACCGAGGGCGAGCTCCTCGTTGAATGAGCCCGAACGTAGATCTGGTACTTCAAATTGCTGATTTTGTCTCGTTCGCGCTTGTTTGCTACAGCTGCATTACGGCCAGAGAACGCAGCAGCAAGCCGAGGCCGTGCAGGTGCGCTGATTCACCTTGCCGCGGGAAAGAAAAGGAGATCACCGTTTGTGGAAAAACATCCGCGAAGCCGAAGAACAACGAGGAGAAGATCATTTGTGTCCGGTGAGACGGACACCTGGCGAGATAGCTTGAAATGGCAACGGAGGCTTTTGCCTAAATAGAAAAACGTGGAACTAATCCACTGTCTGATTCCTCGACAAACCTACTAAGTTAGTACTACTAAAATTAGTAACAGAGTATCAGCGAGCAACGTTTTACTAGATTGCAAATTTTTGTGCGAAATTGTCTGCATTTATTACAAGATACAGATGCCATATACAGTCTTTACTCGATATACGTCCCAAATATCTAGCCGATAAAAGTCCCAGAACTATCCCCACTACCGCGGGCTATACCCCGTGAGGGACCACGAAGCTCGAGAGACCTCGGACGCTGAGGAATGTAAACATAACAGGACTCGAGTATGTCTCCTGAACGATACATGACGCTGGAAAGACCCGTGTTGTTGACATATATCGAGAATTCACTGTATCTTCTAGCCGATATATATCCAAGGGTGCACCCGTATTCTGGACATATATCGAGTAGATACTGTACACATGTATTTTTTTTCTTAATCGTTTGAACAGATCGAAAATAATAGAACAGTACTTTGAAATTCTTTGTATATTTTCACTGTTTTGAGCTTGATTCCAGTTTAATAATCATTTAAAATTAGTCACCTAATTCCAGCCATCAAGGTCGACGTCCCAGAAGACTAGGGTGAAAAAACGTCGTGCTCAGTCTAGGCGAACCCTTATTTGAGACGCAAAATTCCTCCGACATCTTCACTTCTCCCACTCATTTTCGTTGCAATCGCAGTCTTGCAAACATGGTAATAATCGAGTACGAGAGGGTTGATACCGCTTCCAGGCGTCACAGAATCGTAATCGCGGTTGTAATTATCACCGACAATGAGTCGAAAAACAGGCATTGCGTCGATGCAGACCACGTTTTAATAGCATCGTAGCGGTGTTATTCCGTTCACGATCGATCGATCAGGAGGATCGTCTCGCAGATAAATTCCGGATTCCTCCGGTCTGGTAATTAACAAGTCGGTTAACCCCCGATCGCCGGAGGAAGGCAACAAGAGGAAAAAGGAACCGGCCCCGGCGATAACGACAGTAATAATCCGGGGAAATGTCGCGATCGCGGGCGAAATGTTCGAAACTGCTTCGGAGGAACGACGCCGGGAGTAGGGGGTATCTTAGGCTTCGTACAAGACACTGTCTCCCCCTCTTTTGTTAGACCGGTACGAGCCGTAGACCGGCAACGTGTTCCGCCATCGTTAATCGCGGCTTCGCTTTCGAACAACTCCGTTCGGATCTGAAACCTCGGAGAGTCGAGCTCTCGTGTCAGTGATCGGCCTCTCGTCTCACGTGAAACTCGCTCTGTGGCCAACAATATCCCCTCGAGAGAAGGTGGACAACACCGCGATACCGACAGGACAACGATAATGCAAGTCTACACGGAGGATCCAGGATTACGGTGCATTTCCACGGGGATACACTATGCCACGAAACCCTTGACGCTGCGCGAGCTCGTCGAGGGTCTGCACGAAGCCTTCAAGACCGATCATGTGAACATCGACGATGTACAGGAGCTCATGGCATCCTACAAGAGCAATCCTGTCGAGTGGAAGAAGTACGCCAAGTTTGACAGATACAGGTAAATCGAAAGAGACACGGGGTCTCTGAACGTTAATCCCTCGCACTATAATTTGTCTTATGGTTACGGCGATTAAATCTTTGTCTCGTTCAATTGTTAGGAGAATGTTTATATTTATTGTATGTCTGCGTATTCTCCAATATATCGTGAACAACAAAATAATTTCGGTTTAAAAGAAATCAATAACATGCGTGTTTGTCAGCGCAAAAGTGCGCGCCCTCGTATTAAAATACAATGGGGCACGAGATTTTACACTGACCTAATATTTAGTAAATACTGTTCGAAATCGGTTATAGTGCGAGGGGTAAAGTTAGCTGGAAAGCTGGCTTGAATCGGGACTTTCGAGGATAATGAAAAATGGTGGTCCAGGGTGGTTCAGCAATTATATTCAAACCAGTTTGGTGCAGAGATAACCGCACGTTTGGACCATCCCAGTTTAAAGTATCGGGTCACGTCATAAGTTGTATTGTTCCTTATCACGCTTTATGTACAAACATGTTTGCATTTTGTTCGTGCTCATGTTTTTACGGGGACTTCTTCCTGCGCATTCTATGCTGTCTCTAAATAAATCTGTTCAATCCGAAATGTGCATTCGAGTCATTTAAAATTGTATTTTGTATTCTAACATGCCAAGCGAAAATGTTCGTGACGTGTATGGAGAAAATGTTTTGACTGCAAGGAAGCGTGAACGATGGTTCTCCTAATTCAGAAACCAAAATCGACCAACAATGTTTCATATCGATGGATTAAAGGTTCCAATTGGGGCTGAGGTTTATTAACCTAATCCTGGAACATTCTTCGAAAACTGAGTCTACTTTCCAGATCACTAAACTGCGGATCCATGCGCAAAATAAAAATGTTCTGCATCAATTTCAAGGTACTGGAACTAAACAAGAATTTGTTCCTTTCAGAATTTTGATAAGTTGTTGACAATGTACCGATAAATTCCTTTTATCTCTCTACTGTTTCATGCATAAAAAGCCGCTTTATTGTGACTCCCGTTATTGCCATCGCTCTTACGATCATCGATCGACGAACATTTGTTTATAAAAACAATCTGCATCGCAATTGTTATTTTACCAATAATCGGTATTAGCACGCACAACAAACAAATTACTGAAATATACAAGACGGGTTAATCGACGATTTACGGATCGAACGATCGAGAGATAAATAGATGGACCTGCTGCTCTATCTAGATCCGCTGCATCGAGAGGAGTCGATGAACCAGGTGTTTGATCACTCGCGATCGATGTCGGAGGGATCGAACTTCTAAGAAAATATTGAATCGTTTACGCAAACAAGAACGCGCGTCCAGCTTCGCCGGAATTGTAAAACAAGATTAATACAGCGAAGTTCACGATAGGTTATCGCGGTTGTTATAGTTTCTCGAATCCCGACTCGACGGTGTCTCGTCAATTTGCGCGTTCACGATCCGTTTCTGATACCAGAAGAATCTAACAACCTTGTTGCCATTCGAGCGAATGCGAAGGCGGCCTCGCGAAAACCACCAATTAGAAACGCCGATCTCACGATCGCGAACGTTCACGAGCGAATCGCATGAATCGCTAGTGTCAACGGGCTTATCGTCGGCTAATCCCGTTACGAAAAATACGCACGACGCCCGCGTCGTGTGTACAAAGTGTAGAGGGTATGAAGAATGTTATGGTCGCCGATTCAGGGGTGTTTATACTGCCATTTCACCTCTGATACTGCCTCCGATCGGTGGCCGTTCAAATATTTTCGCAAGAGGATAGTCTTAATCAATTTACAATCTTTTTGTTCGGTTCTGTATCAATTCTAAAAATTTAGCCTGAGCTCCTATAATCTCCTACAGTCACGTTCTAAATTGTAAACAATGTGTATACAGGATGTCCCACACAACTCGACCAGGCTGTACCTCCTCAACGGCTGGAAATAGAAAAGATTGTTATAGATCAAAGGTGAATGGTATCGGACGGTGTATAATATGTATGCAACTTTATGCACTTTTATGCATCCGAAAAAGGCAGCAGCCCCTTTTTTTAAATGGAAATCTATGTTTTGACTATGCCTATTATATAATAAACTATTGTTTGTCGGGAAGTTATCGTAGCCAAAAGGTTTCTGAATTTTGGGGGCCAGTTTCTTTAACAATCTGAGGGTGTGGATTAACCCTTAAAATCGCTGATTACTACATTCCTTACACCATGTACAAGTGTCAGGGCACGGTCGCATCAACGCGGACAGAGATAACAACGAGGGTTTCTAGAATCGTTCCGGTCGGAGACGTGAGTAATGTGTTTCTCGATAACTCCGCCGTAGCAAATGATTTAACGCTTCTCGGTTTACGAGTGTAATTGAAAGGGAACGATAACAACAAGTGGTGCGGCTAACACGAACTATCATGCAGGTTCGGAACTCCGATTTTTCGATGGAATTTCGAACCGGTTCTGGCTCTTATCGGATTTTCCCAGTCACGCGAAACATTTGGATTAATGTAGAAAGGAAATTGTCTCTGGGATATTATGCCGTGTCGAGCGTAATGTGAAATTATGGCACATAATTGCCAACGCGACCGATTTCTACACGAAAGTATCGAGACCGTGGCGCGCGAAGTGGAACGTGCAAGCAGGATGAAGTATAATTACGAATGGGTTCTCGGGTCTTACTAGCTTAACGAGCTGCACTCTTTAAATTTATAAAATTAAATTTATAAATGAACATTATAATCCAATTGCATTCTACCCTTTTGTTGACCATTAAATGAATTGTTGTCAATAAATATAGATTGTTCACTTCTCATGGGAAATCATTAAAAAAGAAAAAAATTCTAGCCAGTGTACTTGTCCATAGAAATCATGGGGCAAGTGATCCTGAAGATCCCCGACGAAAAGGCATTCATTCGGACTCTTTCTAAGTATTTAGAGAATGCTTCGAAGTACAATGGAGCCTAGTACATTCGAGTCTTTCAGTATATGTCCTATTCTTTACAATTCTGTGGGGTCTAGTTATAGTTCTCCATGGTTCGTAGCTCGATGATGTATCGAAGAACGAAAAAACACGATCAAGACCGACATCATTGCAATCCGAGCCTAAGTATGCGGAACACTTCAAAGTCTATATGTATTGTACGTAAATCAGTGTTTGTTCGGTGAATGGCTTGGTTACACACACTTTCCACGTATGCCCCCGTGTTCCTCCCACTTTCATTACACCTGAGCCGGAACATCAGTTCTCCGACACGCGACACTTGTGCGATCGAAAGCAATGATCCATCGGCCTTGCACAAATTACAGTGAGTATCGTTCGGTATTCGACGAAAGGATCTCTGCGCTAGCTATTGCATCCGAGAACATTAAATTCTCATTTCGCTGCCTCGTTTTATTATTCTTTTGCGCAACCTAATCTAAATTAACAGAGCTCCCCCCTCCCCTCTCTAACGGTAAGAGAATTTTTTTAATTCACGTTTAAACTGTTGCGATATCGCTGTGGCGTTCGAAGAAAGGGTCTCTGGCTTACCCTGCATTTGCAGCAATTAATTATCCATTCATTACGGATACCATTTACATGGTCGAACGCCGTTTACTATTACTCATTCCGTTTAGACCGAGTATTCTTAACCCAGAGGATGAGTGATTCATTGTGCGCAGGTATACGAGGAACTTGGTCGACGAAGGAAACGGAAGGTTCAATCTTATGGTGCTGTGTTGGGGCGAAGGCCACGGGTCTGCCATACACGATCATGCGAATGCGCACTGTGTGATGAAGATCCTGCAGGGCGAACTCTGCGAGGTATCCCTAAAAATCAGTTAATAATTTTATAACTGATCAAAACAAATTTAATGTGGCTCTAACAGGCTCGAGAGAATTAAACGAATAATTGCTCCCGATTTCACGTATTTATTACAAACGGGGATTGTTTAAACATTATTTTTATGGGGGATGAACTTGTACGAGCAATTATATAGTATATTTTTTGGACTAATAATATTTTATAGACGCGGTACGCGTGGCCCACGGCAAACGAGATTAAAAACAAGTCCGACGAACCGGAAGAACTCAAGGAACTGGACAGAACCACCCTCGATCTTGACGAAATATGCTACATCAATGGTACAACGCTAGGACTAACTCCTAAAATGTTGAACGATGTTTTATAGTAAATAGATTCTAATTTTCAGACTCTATGGGGCTCCATCGCGTGGAAAATCCCAGCGCGGTGAATCCGGCGGTCTCCTTGCATCTATACTCGCCGCCATTTTCATCGTGTTCGGTGTTCAATAAGCAAACTGGCCAAAGAACCGAGTGCAAAGTCACTTTCTGGTCCAAATACGGAGAGAAAAGAAATTGGGTGAGATTTCTATAGCGTCTTCTCTCCGAATAAGATATCCAAAAAGGATTTTATCTAGCTAATTTGTTTGTTTAATTCGCAGGACATTCAAGACGCCAGGTGTCCGGAAGACAATTAATGCAACGAAGATGTTGTTTATTATTATTGCATTGTCTTTTTAAATCTATGACGAGATGAACGAGACGTAATTTTTTAACGGTTTCTTATAGTGTGTAACTATGTAAAGTGTTTTTAGTACTTAATCGTATTTTTAAGGACCTAATTATACGCAAAGACAACGTTCCTGAGACGCGCGGCATTGTTATCATACTGTGACTACGAAATAAAAAATGATTGCTAAATGGGGACGGATCGATCGCAGTTAATTAACGCTCTATCGCTACTTTCTGTCTGGTCAACTATTTGCATTGTTGGATGCTCGAAACAAGCCGAATGCACAGCGAGATGAAAAAGTAGGGTTCAAAATTATTTTTATCTTTCTGCATTTAAATAAAAGTCGATTTTGACTTTCGGTCTAGGAACAATATTTTCCCTTTCTGTACAGTTTATGTTAGACTATAATATACTTTTTAAAATGCTTACAACTTAAATTATAGTAATTGCAGTAAGTTACTGTACGGATGTGTGTACATATTTGGCGCGAGAATTCTGTCGAATTTTCGTCTGCTACGGTCTGCTCGACAATAAATTATTTTCTTATAAAAATACTCGCTGTATATACTCTGTCACAACATGTACTTGTAAAAACACCTTCAGTACAGAAATAATGGGGAGTTTAACTCACGTACAGCGAGTTAGGATGCTGTACAAAACGATTTTGAGGTTACACCGTGGTCTACCAGTGGAAATTCAATCTTTGGGGAGTAGTTATGTTAAGGACGAATTTAAGAGGCATAAGAAATGCAACGAGGCTGAAGCTGCTATTTTTATAAACGAATGGACAGTAAGTAATACTAAATTCTTCAGGGCAAGATGTTCGTGAACGAAAGATAGGTTAGGTTCCACTTATTTTTTTTCCTCCCCATTCAATAAAAATTATGTTATCCTCTTAATTTGAAAATTGCTATTTTCTAATGATCTTATAGTAACGCTTTCTTTATGTTGTAGGAATATGCACTAATGCTTGCTAATCAGCTTGGCCTTAAGGGTCCACATACAGCCAAACCGTTGGGTCAAGATCTTGATCAAAGGGATTTTGAAAAATTTAGGGACGAGCAAGTGTATCAATTGTATGAACTAATGGTTGCAGCAACTGGTAAAGACAATGAAGATGCAAAGAAATGATAACCTAGTGTTATCAATATAAATGTGCTGCACAGTACAGTTCTTGAAGTATTGTACGCTATGTTAACATAGCCAATTATTCTACTATACTAAATATAACAAATATAATATAATAATTTTATAATTGAGCATACCATAGAACTGGTACCCTACACAAAAAATGTATATAATACTGCTAAATAATGTAAGTAATAGTATTGCCATGTGCAAATTCACTTCAAATTGAAAAAAATATGAATAGATAGCATTTAATACAAAACACGCAATTACTTATCACGTCTAGCGGTTGAAACGACGGTCACTACAATGTAAACTCATTGTCAGTCCAAAAAATTAGGTTACCAGTTCAACATATAGAACCATAACCTATTTATATCGCTACTATTTTTGTAAATACGATATAAAGTTTTAAAATCACTTAATCGTGTGTGCCTTTGGAAAAGTACAAAATGAAAGGAATCAGAGAATCTGCCAGTATAATCTTGACTGCACGTCATATGCAAAAATGCGTCCGTTCACCGCCGCCTGTAAACGTGTGTAACAAAATACAAGTTAATTATTCTTATTTGTACACAAAAACACATTACATACATACGCATACACATATGCATACGCATTGCATACATTGCGTACATTATCCTTATTTGTATTCCTGAAATATATGAGAACTATTAGATTGGAAATCACACTACTGTCGGGGCCTTGAAATGTTAGACTAAAAATAGAAAAATAGACTAAAGAGGGCGCGGGAAATTTGAATTGTTGTACAGAAAGATTTGACAGAATTATTTACAGTTTCAGTACAATTACGACCTACTGTGCCTTAAGCGACAACAAACTTCGAAAGTTTATCCAAGTTCTTATGTGTTCCCTGGTGGGGTGATCGAACCGATTGATGCTGATCCTAAGTGGCATAACCTTTTCACTGCGTTTGGTTTCGACACGAACAGCTTCTCCTCTTTGATACCCGATGTTAAAACACGTCCACTGATTTTTAAACAACCACCAAACGAGTTGCCAAGAGAAATTTCACTTAGAATAAGTGCGATCCGAGAGGCCTTCGAAGAGTGCGGCATCCTTCTTTGTAGGAGGTCGAATGATGGCGGAACGCAGTCTAATTGGGCACAGTATATCGAAGGTAATTCGGTCATCGGCGTGATATGAAATTCAAACTCGAAACTTCCACGCCACTGATAAAATCAATTATTTCTATTTCATTCAGTGCCGCAGGACGATGTATATAGCTGGCAAAAGAGGGTGCACAACGACGCTACAGAATTTTATTCGTTGTGCAAACATTTCGACTGCTATCCTGATTTGTGGGCGCTTTACGAATGGAGCAATTGGTTGACGCCCACGGTTTACTCTACTAGACGATTCGACACTGTTTTCTACATGGCCTGCCTGCAGGATACACCTCAAACGCTCTGCGAAACTTCGGAAATTGAAGATTTGAAAGTAAGAGTATTTAATACTACGACAACAAAATTGTTTACTATTAAATCTTGTTAAATACAGTGGGACCTACCAGCGAACTTCATATTTTCTGCAGAAGGTATCAATTTACCAAACCCGCAACAGTATGAAATTGCAAGAATCGCAAAATTTGAAAGCATAGACAATTTATTCGATTTTGTCATCGGTCGGGCAAAGAGGGGAGTGTCGCAAGTTTTTCCGGCAAGTAAAAATATTGGTTCAACCTAAACTAAAAATGTTACAGTGATTTTAATAATGTTTATACAACTAGGTAAAAATTGAACTGCGTGATGGATGGGTGTTTGTCATGCCTGGGGATTCAATGTATCCGAAACAAGTGAGTTTCCTCGAAAAGCAGATAATCGACAAATCAGACATGACCATCAAACAATTTCAAGATATATCGTCTGTAAAAAATAGAGTGGAGTATTACAATTCCAATGTGAAGAAATTGATCGTCCAGAATTTCTACAGCGAGGATGGTCACTTGATGCCGATGCAACTGGAATACAACCATGCAATTCAAAATCAAAAACACTAAAAATTACGCTCACTTATAATTGTTATAATTCGTTCATCTGTGTTGTAAAAAATCAACAACGAACTGACAATATTTTATAATAACTATTTCTACGCAATTGAACTTTTTGTTTTTTCACCTTGACCATTGCGCACAGCTATTCCTCTGCGCGTGTCCTTCGATTTGAAATGAGCGCGGGAAAAAAGCGCGCCAAACAAGATGCGCAGCTGTAATGGCTACTTGAGCCACGCGTATGAGACCGAGTGCGTTAAGATCGAAGAAATATGAGGATTGATCGCTCGCCGTGAATAAAATAGCGTTGAATAAGTATGTTTACATCTTGTTCTATCGTTTAACTATTAAGTTTATCATTATGTAAGCAGTTTTTATTAACAAACGCTTCGAACAACCGGCGTGTCAGAATGAACGTACGAACGTAACACAAGGTGTAGTATTGTAATACGTATTTTTACTTTAGAAGATGGAATACACTAAGCGGCGACGATACACAGTCAACGTCGAGACAAACGACCTCCAAGATATCTATCAACATGATCTACAATTGTATGATTTTCCTCCGACCGGTGAAATTCCGTTCGTGGAGTTTCAACAATTGGGTATGGAGAGATTGAAACGTAAGTTTTCGATTAATTAGACTTTAAGATTCGAAATTGATTAGGTAACACTTAGTCACTGCGAGAATACACAATTTATAGTATTGCAACACGTGGAAAGTAACGCAGTACGAACGGATCTAAAGCTAGTGGAGGACCGTAAGAAAAATCTGAGCACATCTCTGGGAAAGGATGGACTCAAGCATTTTGTGCACCTTCTGTACGCATCTGGATGCAAGCTACCGTCGGAAACAGACTTGCAATGCAGAAGGAAGGATCACCTGTCCCATTTCATAATGAGACTATCTTACTGCCAAGATCCAGATCGTCAGATGTGGTTCATAAACCAAGAAATAGAGTTGTTTAGACTGAGATTTAGTTCGTTAGATTCCGAGGGAATAAAGAAGCTACTTAGCTCGCATAATATCGAATGCCAGCAAGTAAGGGATGAAAATAATCTAATCGAATATGTAATCACGGTAATCATGATATAATTCGTTGCACAGATCACTAGGGAAGAGAAAGATGAGATTAGGGAAGCGCTGCATTCGTCCACAGCGAAAATAACCAGTATTGATACATCAGAATTTTACAAAGTACCTTTCCAGAGGGTCACTGACTTAATTAGATCACGCAGAGTGTACCTCACCAATGGAATGGCGTACATTCCACAAACAGACTTAGTATCTTTATTTGTTTCTTATTTTAGGAAGATTTTGATGGATGGTATGGAGGTAAGTGGGCTATTAACTTCATTATTTAGCTGTCCATAATATTGCTACAAAAATTGACTGTATTTGTACTGTGCAGTATGCGAAAAATTATGTCTCGAACGTATCCGATGACGAGAGATTGATATCTTTCCTGAAATCCTTGCCTGGCTCTTTCTCTGGCATGACCCGCGTGGTCTGGACGTCGAATACCACGCCTGTGGACAAGTTGGATGAGGTAATTCACCTGTTCCACAGGGTCTTGCTGTCGATGTAACTGAGAATCGTTTTTAGTTATCGAAAACGTCCTATCCTCTGTGCATGAGGTCGCTGCACGAAGCGCTCAGAACCCAGCACCACCTTCGAAACAGCGGACGTATTCAGTACGGTCTGTTCATAAAGGGTATCGGGGTGACAATGGAAGATGCGATGCGTTTCTGGAGAATGGAGTTCACGAAAAAGATCGAACCGGACAAATTCGACAAACAGTACGCCTACACCATAAGGCACACGTTCGGCAAAGAGGGTAAACAGACGAATTACACCCCTCTGGGCTGCACGAAAATTATTATGTCCTCGGTGGGGCCTGGAGAGTATCATGGCTGCCCATACAGGCACATGGATCACGAGGCATTGAGGCAGAAACTGTCCGGATACAGTATCCCTGCGATAAGCGTCAATGAAATCGCAGATCTGGCTAAACACGGCCATTACCTTATCGCCTGCAGCAAGTACTTCGAGGTTTTGCACAATCGCTTGCCGGACAAGCCTTTTGTTCATCCTAATGGGTACTTTGTCGAAAGTCGGAGTATATTAGCCAAAGAGGAAGTCACAGGTGAGTGACGAAATGTCCTAGCGTTTAGTAGTTCTTTGTGGTGATATAGTTGAGACGCCTTGTATAAAAGGATGGTATTAATATCAGATTTAAACTTCTTTTTGTACAGAGCCTGAGAGTCAAGATAGATTTTCACAAAGCGGAAGGTTGAACAACACTCCAATAAGGAGAGACAGAAACACTGGCACCCCTGCAAGAAATCTGGATAAATCGATCAGAACACCATCACAAGTCGTCGAGAAGTATACGACACCGGTGAGCAAGGTGGAAAGAACGAGCGTGACTCCGTCGAGAATAGCCAAAGCCACCCCCAAGAGACTAGACACCCTCTCCCTCGAAAACGATGAGATCATCGCCCAACTGATGGACGAGGACATGTGAACGCAAATGAAGATACTCTAGGAATTCTTTTTATTGTATAATAAATATTTTTATAATTGTATACTGTCTATTTTAGGGGAATTGTCTCCTAAATGTTGATCCATTATACGTAGCTATTGACTTCCTTCAGCGATCTCTTCGACAAGAAGTTTGTTCTCACGTCGTATATCATCGACTCCACTAGTGTCTGCAAGTTGTATTTGTGTTTCCACCCCCAATCTCTTCGGGCCTCGCTGTCGTCGAACACTTGGGGCCAACTGTTAGCTAAAATTAACACTTTTTAAAATAAATGGATCATTGCAGCTGCAGATTGAACTTGCTTGATTTCAAGGGACCTCTGATGTTATTAATTAATTTAAAAAAGCAAAATTTAGCCTTGATGACACCTCTATTCCCCCACTTACTAAACAAATCAGCGACTCCAATTTGTAGGACTTTCGAAGCCAAGCAAGTCATCGTTAGACTGCAAATTTTATGCGATTATGGCAAAAGTGGGTGGTTGCAATTTGAAGCAGTGGAAAGCTTAATAGAATTGACTATCGATGCACTATCTTTGATCTACTAAAATAATTGAAGAAAAGAATTCTAAAATGGTTCCTGTTTTTTTTTTAGACAGATGTAACAAATTTGGAAAATTTTAAATGCTCCACCCTGTACATTACAATCCACTGACCAATATACTGTCGTCCATCAGGCTTGTACGTGATTTTCAGGTCAGGAACATGCTTTTTAAGCTCGTTGAACAGTTCCTCCGGCGTGAAGCTCATCGCAGTAACATTGTACACTCTTCTGTGCAATAGATCATTAGGGGTGTTCAAAAATTGAAACAACGCGGATAAACAATCCTCTATGTACATCATCGGCAGCCTCGTATAAGGTTCCAAATAACATTCATATTTTTTGGTACTCAATCCCTCGTGGAACACTGCCACCGCGTAATCTGAAAAGAAAATATTTGTTGATAAATATTCACGAGGAAATATATAGTTTCTCATTCATGATCCCGTGCATGTTACCCTCGGATTTACGCATCAGGAGATAAGGGAAACGCAAGGAACGATCTCACGGCTCGTGACCAAAAGACACTCAACAATTTACTAATACTATTGTCCTTGAGAAGCGATGGATTGCACTATTATGCAGTTACCCTAATCGTGCTCGCAACGTGCTCTACTTCGTACCCCGGGAATCTCTGCACAGAAACACTGACCTTTGTGTACAAGAAAAAAAATAAGACACAGGGTATCTGCTATTGAGAACACCATTCTGTATTGTCCTGATTGCAGAGGCACTGGGTGAACAATTCAAGGTTTATCAATCGAAGTACGTTCCATTATTATTACTTCGTCCATTGAGAAGCAAGTATCCTAATTGAAGGATTATTTTGACATTATAATCAAGTGAAATTAATTCACTTTTACTATTTGTATTTATTAATTTATCACTTTTTGAAGAGAATCTGTGTTTGGGATAAGTTGAAGAAAAATGAAAATGAAGTCTCTACGATCTTAGTGTAACACAATGGCTGATGTATCAATTTTATTCGTTGTCACAATTTTCAAGTTTCATGCTTATATGCAAAGACTATTATTTGATTTTATTTTTCATTCAACAATCGAGCTTAACCGGTTAGCTGGGGAGTTTAATTTTAAAAATCCCTCGCGAGCGCGGAATTAAAATCAAACAATGAGTATACACGTCGAACGCATGCCAAATGCCGATATTATAAATTTTACGAGAAAAGAGAAGCAAAATGAGAAAGAATTACGTTTTTATTCGATAAGAAATTAGCAATTCATTAACGTCAACCGCACCGCAATAGAGATTTGGTCCGACGTGTATACACGTCAAACGCGCTTAACTGGTTAATGAAGTTAAAATTTCACATGTACTATTCTTTGTTGCATTAGGTTACAAAAATTTATCGAATTACAAAGGAATGAAAGCTGAAGAAGTACCTGTAGTACCGCCACCTGGGGGGTCGCTACTGATGACTCCAGGGAACCGCAGGCACCGGAAGTCGAGACCGAACCTATGATGATAGTACTCGCCTAAAAGCTCCGCGTGGACCTTGCTGACGCCATAAATCGTCCTCGGTCGTTGCACGGTTACGTTAGGGGTTGGATTCCTTGGGGAATCAGGGCCAAAAGCGCCGATCGTCGACGGAATAAATATCCTCAGCTTATACTGTTTCGCCAGCTCGATCACGTTGTGCATTCCTGCCAGAAAATTGCCCCTTAACGACGATACAAGTCACTCTAACGATTTCTTCAACGACGAAGGAAAAAAATCTACTTTCCCTCGAGGCGCTTTCTTCTACGCCGCGGTAACAATATAATTATTATCGTAACGACAAATTCGCCGGCATTCCATTTCACTCGAGCGTTTTCGACGCACCTAGAAACTGTTTCGAAATTGTCATAGTTTTACCTTCTATGTTCACTCTCACTGCGAGAGGAACGTTCTGCTCGCCAACAGCGCTGAGAAGAGCGCTGAAATGTATCAGCCATTCGATTTGATAGTCTACAACGATCTTCTGCAAGCCCTTGAAGTCGAGGATGTCGGCGAAGATGAAGGGACCGCTGGACACACTCTCTTCAGTGGGCTTGATGATGTCCGAGAGGATCACGTTCTCGTTGCCATAATTCTTTCGCAGCAGCTTCGCGCACTCGGTGCCCAACTGACCGAGACCACCTACAAACGATTATGCTGTTACAATTTCAACTTTTTTCTTGCTTATCCACCGATCCTTATAGATTTTATAGTACATCTACCTCAATTTTCTAGTTCATCTGCGTCATCCACAATTTTTTAGAAATTGAATGTTGAAAAAATAGGTCGAATCTTCGGATTCAAATATCGGATGGATCGAAACAATTTGTCCCTGATATTCTCTTTTGCAATTATGAAGATTATAAAAATGTTAACATAGGTTGAATAATCTTCTTCATTCGAGCTCACATATTATAAAAGAAATTGTAGGGTAATACGATTGACTTAGATCTTGTTATTATTGTAAAATAATCTATGTCAGTAGCATACGGTGCCCGATAGTTCTATAGTTAATCATTTTTTTGCTTTAACTACAAAAGCTATGCGAATGATTTTTTATAACATTATCACCACTTGAATATGTTTAAACAATTTTTAAAGACAGCCGAGACGTGTTTAACGTTCTAATCTCTTCGAACATCTATTCATTTATTTTTAAAAATGAAAGGTCCGAGACAAAATCTAACTGCACCGTTAAAAATAGTCAGGACTGGTTGTCGAAACGCAATTAAGCAGTGCCATCAATAATTCACTAGCAAAGCGAATTCGTTCGTACGTTGAAAAATGTTAAAAGACTGACAAACCGCGATAGGTTTCGCAACAAAGATTATAATTATAGTTCGCTTTGGTACGTACCAGTGATCAGTATCCTTGGCGGTTTCTTGATCACATTTGATCCGTTGTTCTGACTTTCTTTAGGGCCCTGAGAGGCGAAACTGTTACCGATATGGAAATCTCTGAAAACGCTTCTCGACAGTCGCTGGGTGATACGCGAGAAATTGTTGCACCACATTATTATAACGTAGAAATGTTGCTTCTGATACCGCGGCCGCTAAAAGATCGGCCTGTCTATTCTAGCCACGGTGTCGATAAACAACTGGCGTAGACTTGATTGAATGATATTATAGCTTGGTTGATTCTGAAAACCAGTTAGAACACCGATTTACTTGGTTAACGTGTGTCTGTGAGTCGATACTAGTTGGGCCTTCGGCGCGATGATGAATCTACTGAAGTAACTGATCAAAATTTACATAACTATTCGTTGAATAATTATTCTAATTGTACCAGCGCAGAGTTAATTCACGCTACTCTTAAATACGGCGAATCAAATATCAGTTTAGAGAAATAAGCGGTAAATTAAAAGCTACGTTTTCGCTTGAATGATTGTCTATTTAATTACTTTATTATTACGTTGAACGCCATGGTGATGGGTTTGGAAATGAATTACAATATATTGGAGAAAATTAATTTTTATTGGGATTGAAGGGTGCGGAAGGATTGTAGGAATAACAGCTACAATAAATTTGATCTTTCCAGTTCCGGTTTCAATAATTGTGAGTTTGCTGAATTTTCTGCGATTATAATTTGGCAGTATTAGTATAGTTAGCGTTGCCACATCTTGAAAATTTGGCCCGTGCCTCTCGATCGTTTAGAACCGGTTATCGTGGATCACTTTATTTCGATTCTGTTAGACGGTTTGACATACTTGAATTTAGAATGAAGGATGAAACGAAATCTTCACGGAAAGTACTATTCAGAATCGGGAGAAAGAACTTTCCTACGCTGACCATCGAATCCTCGACTTCCTCCAATCGTGAATGTCTTAACTTTGTCGTACGCTAATTAAACTGGTTAGAATTTAGCAAGGTTTATTGCCGGTACCGTTGTTTGTTACCGTGTGTTTTCTACATCTCGCAAAAAGCGGATAAAGAAAGACGGAACTCGTGTCATCTGGACTGGAACCTATTTAGCTGCACGTTCTTAAGAAAATCATGGAAATCGTCGTTGCATGGGGTCAAAGTAACCAGCAATCGTGCGCCGAACTATTTTCAATACATCAAGAATCGAACAAAAAATCTGGGTATACTAAAAATTTGATAAAGGTTCCAAGGCGTTCGATAGAGCGTCTCAAGGGGTTCTAGACGTCGCTGATCGGCAACTTTTTCGGGCAACCTTGTAAGAAGGAAGTGGCGGGCATGAAGAAACCATAAATTCGAAACTTGTCACTGTCGCCAAATTATTCGGACGCGAGGATTCGGTGGAAAGGGAAGAATTTCCTGGAAGCGTGCCTTCACGGTGGCTGGACACAGCACTTCGCAATTCTCTTTTCGTCCCGCTCGCCATCGCCCACGCCACAGTCATCTTCTCCCCTCGACTTTGTGCATCGGCACGCTTTGCACAAAAGTTCTTCGTGTAGTTAGTCAGTGCCTGTCCGTAACGAGAGCGCCGAGAGGCTCTCGCTCTGTCGCGTCGCGTTGCTTCTGCGTTTGTGAACAAACTGTGCTGCATTACTTTCCTCGAGGAATATCGGATCTTCGGCAATCGTCGTTGCTGCTAGAGACACTTCTGAACGTTCAAGGATAACCGCAAGGTTCAACAAGTAACGCGAGGTCGAAGGTAGGGGGTGGATTCAGGCACTTAGGGGATGCGCCGTTGTGAGTCCGAAAAATTAGAATGTTTACCACCGATTAGTCAGATTAGGATTTTTTAGCACATAAAATTTGGACCCCTTGTATATGAACATATTTGTAAAATATTATGTTTAGACTGCACATGAAATTCGAACCCCTTGTTCACGAAAACATTTGTAAAGCATTGGGATTAGACTGGACCTTCGTTTGTGAACGAGTGGAGCAGTATTTTTCTGGAGGGATGCCTGATCTTCAGCAATCATTGTAACTTCGTGTGACGATTTTAAATACCGAAGATATTCAAAACTGCTGTTTCAAATACTGATAGTTAAATAATCAGTATCGCGTTATAATATCGATGCAGTTCCTTTGAAAGGCATCCGACTTCGCTTCCAAGTTGCGTAATTGCCGGCAGGGTTCGGAACGATAGCCACGCAGGAAAATCAAGGAAGTACACGTCACTTTCACTGAAATCATACGCGATCGCCGGTTCGATCGCGGCAGCCCCCGACGACGGTGACAATGGAGATCGTTGGCTGCACCTGTGTCATTTGTTCACATTGTGACCAACGGGATTGACAGCGAACGATTGTTGCGTCGATGGATCGCAGAATCGGCTGGAATCACGCGATCGGAAGGTTGAACGTGATTGATCGCGATTGAATCGCGGATTCGGGTTAGTTTTGTATAGTCGATCGCATAACGAGGCACGATTTGGTAACAATCGGATTGGGTTAGCTCAAACGCAGTCACGTGAGTGAAGCGACCTGTTTTCCCATGTCTGATGCGCTCCCTTAACCCTTTCGGTGCTTGCGCTCAGTATACTAATCGTTAGATTGCATATCTTTATGCAAAATAAAAATTGCGTCAATTGCAACAAACTGAAGGAAAATAAAAATTTACTTCTCTCTTAAAAATAATGCAAGAACAGTTCTGAATTCTTCTAATGCTCATACTGTTTTTTCCTATCAATCTTTATCATAAACGCTTATAATCCGCAGTTTACTAAACATTAACAGATGGAAAATAGTTCGATGACGAAGCTGTTTCGAGAATCGAGAAATAACGATATGAAAAATGATAATCAAATTTTTAATTTCTAATCTTTCTGTAATATTGTCTAATATGTGAAAATACGCTAGTGCACTGAATGCTGTTTATATTTGTGGCATAATTTAGGATCAGTTCAGGTTTAATCAAAGACGATATCTTCTACTAAATCCTTAATGAGGATTTCATGTCTGCATGACTCCAGGTGCTTATTATAGCAAATTTGTAAGACTATGCCACGATAAAGACAGATTCATCGCTATCAGCTGTAGTTGATACTCCCCCTTATATATATATCTGGGCACATTTGTCATTTTATTTCTTTGTTTTTGCTTGCAATCCAAAAGAAACGTATAATGTTTCGGTAGCATAATCGAAGAAATTTTGTGGTTGCTTGATCTAAATTGCCAGGAATCTTTCCCTGTGTCTCAGAAGGATCGTTCCAATGCAAAGGGTCAATTTAACATCTTCTTTTCATTGATGGTCACTTGGTATCGGCATTCTTCATGTTCGGCTGGGTTTCCAGGCCGGCCAATTGTTCGTACTTACGGAAGACGCGTTATGAAACACACACGTGGTCACCCGTGACAGCAGCCGCGAAGAATACCTTTGTTCTCGTTCGATCAGATACGGACGAAGGGATTTTTCTCTTCCGCGTCGATCCCTTCGAGCCCCCAGTCGGTTTCGAATTTTCGAACAGGTTCGATTCGAAGCGTAGCGTTTCAAAATCCCCGTGGCTAGTTTCGTCAGCCCGATCCGTATCGCGCGGCAGGTTCCAGACGACAGCGGTCGTTACGGGGAAGGATTGTCCTAGCGGTGTTTAGCTTTGCTTACGGTACGAAGCATTAATTTTGTCGTCTAGAACCGTGACGTGTAAGCAACTAGTCTACACACGTGCGTTCCCCGATTTACGCACGGAAACCACCGTGACATCCAGGGGCACTTTAACGCCTGATGCCTGGAGAGCGCCTACTTTCCTGGACCTCGGGATACTTTTCCTTTTTCAATCGGTTTCGGGATAAGAGGGGAAGCAGGATCACCGTTGTTATCCATCGAATAGTACAATTCTCAGCCCTACAATAATTTTTCCGTGTCCTCACTGCACCGTTCCACAGATCAGAATAATTTTTTGCAGAAAATGCGGGATCGGCATCGGTCGTAGACCAAGGTCCAAATGCGCGATGTTTAAACCACCGGAAGGTGGTGGCCTCTTTGCAGCCAGCTGGTTTCTGGCACTGTTTTGGGCCAGTGTCAGCGGCCAGTTGAGCGCCGAGTACGGCTGTCCTACTCAGGAGAGGATTCTACCTTGCAGATGCTCCACTCGCGACATGGAGATCCAGATCTGGCAAGTGCAACCTCCACAACAACTCTGCTTTTCACCTTAGTCCCTTGCTCACCCCTCTCCTACAAATAGGTGCAGTCACAGCGAGTTACCAAAGGTTCTCGAGGGTCTAAAAGCAGTGAGCCACTACCTAGACCGACCAGTGGACGAGCTGATCCTGGAGAACAACAATCTACCTAGTCTTCCTGGCAAAGTGTTCGCCACTTTGCGCGTCCTACGTTTGATGCTACGGAACAATCGACTCGAGAGAGTATCTTCCGGTTGGCTGGAGGGCTTACACGATTCATTGTTAGAGCTGTTCGTCGTGGAACCGGATTTGCGATCACTGCCGGTGGACAGTCTCGAGAATCTGCAAGGTCTAGAGGCTGTAACATTACAGAGCCGAGTGATGAAGAAGCTGCCGAAGTTCTCCGGGCTCCCTAAGCTCAGGTACCTCCAGATCAACTCTCCGGCTCTACTGGAGCTAGCACCGAGGAACTTCAGAGACCTCCCAAGCCTGGAACAGCTTCACGTCTTCGGCAGCTCGCGGTTGATACGCTTGGAAGCCGGTCTCTTTCGAGGCCTACCACGACTGGAGCTGGTGAACATCACAGATTGCGGCGTCCATTGGGTTCATCCTCGAACCATGATCGACCTGCCAGAGCTGAAGGAGCTCTCCCTAGTCGGGAACTCGATAGTGGACGCCGGGATGATCGGCCGCGCCAGCGTGGACCTGCCGTCGTTGTCGGTGATCCGTCTCGATCGGAATCGCATAAATCGGCTGGACGAGGGAGCCTTCACCGACCTGGCCGTCCTCTCCCGCCTCCACTTATCGAGGAATCATATCACCGAGGTGTTCGCCGGAGCGTTCCAAAGAATGCCGGCCTTGAAGACCGTGGATCTCAATCACAATCTAATACACCGTATACACCCGGAATTTTTCCCTCGGAGACCGGGCAACAGCTTAGAGGAGTTCTGGTTGATCGACAACGATCTCAGTCACGTTTCTGAGCTGAGGTCCATCATGGAGGCGCTGCCCAGGCTGAAGTTCCTCGACGTCAGCCACAACCAAATCGAGGAGATACCGTTTGGAGCGCTGAGAGGTCATCCGACGTTGGAGAGGCTTCACCTTGATCACAACAGAGTGGCCTTTTTGCAAAGGGAGACCTTCACCGCGATGCCCGCTCTCAGGGAACTCCGGTTGAAGAACAATTCCTTATCGAATCTACTCGAGACGCCATTCTGGAACCTGCCCGCGTTGAAGGGACTCGATCTCTCGGAGAACTACTTCCGACATATCGAACCCCGGTTGCTGGCCAACCTTCCGAGCTTGAGGAGATTGGACATGAGTGGAAACGCTATAGGATTGATAGAACCTGAGTCTTTCTTGAGCACGCCAGCCCTGGAACATGTTAATATCTCTGGCAATGCGCTCTCTGTTCTTCATCCCCTAACTTTTCACCAATTGAACAACCTCTACGAGCTAGACGTCGGCTGGAATAGAATGCTAGAGATCGTTCCAGGTCTGCCCAGGAACATAGAGCACCTGCACATGCCCATGAACCGCATCGTCGTACTGCCTGACGTGTCTTCGCAGGATCTAGCCCTTCCGGTGCTCAGGTCCCTCGATCTCAGCGCGAACGGGATCGAGAGGGTCTCGCCTGGTAGTTTGACCGATCTACCGAATCTGAGGAAGCTGAATTTAGGGTATAATTCATTGAGGATCATCGAGGATGGCACCTTCGACGGCCTGTCTAGACTGGAACAGTTGGATCTGAAGTATAACCGTTTGGTTACCCTGCATGGCAGAAGCTTCAAACCTCTCAGATCGTTGATGGATTTGAGCTTGAGGGGGAACAGGTTGGAGGTCCTCAGGCCGGACATCTTTCAAGAGAATGTTAGACTGCAGAGGCTCGATTTGAGCAGGAACAATCTTGCTCAGATCCCTCATGCTACCTTCTCCAACACCAGGTAAGAATATTTGTGATTCGTTCAGTATGCGAACACAGTCGACTCTCCTATGACGCGCGTAAGGACCAAGGGTAGTCACGTGACTTTTGCAGAGTCAGCAGGTCGGTAACTGCTGTACAATTACCGTTCACAGCCTTCAGACAGACTGACTTAAGATCCGGCTTGGTCTTGATCCGACGACTCTTAAGTCTGTGACTAAACTTGTCACATTTTTTGCTTTGTATTACCGATATCATGAATTTTTCTGACGCCAGAAACGTGCTTCAAGTTTTTGGCTTTATTTCGCAGAGAATCAAGACAAAATATAGCTCAATTTGTAGCTGGAGATATTTTCTATCGCGCGCTACTCTCGACATCATCCAGAAAACTCATCCAATGACATAAAAATGCTTGGATTCCACGGCATGCACATCGTCAATTTTTGGCCTACTTCTAACCCTTATACTACCAAATATCTACATAATCTCGTTAGCTTTCCCCGCGAAAAATATTCTCATATAAGGACGAAAAGTTGAGGCACGTAAAATCATTTTTCTACCTTATCTCTACCTTACCTTATCTCGCTCTACCTTATTGTGAATTACGGAGTCTTGGCTCTTAATTCGTATAAATTTAGAATTAGGGTACAAATCTGTTCAAATTCAATTCGAGATACAAATAGCAATTGGAATTGTGACGCGTTCTTGGAGGATTTACCGTACAAACTGCTTACTTTGTTCAGTACGTGGACGTGAACTTAGAGGTAACAGTTCTCTTCAGGATTCATGCGAACGCCATGTTTTACGAAACGGCTGACACAAAGTAGCGTTTGTCCGCGCGTTAACGCGCTCATAGAAAAGCGGTTTCACTCGTGGTCATTTGGTTGCGTCACCGGTAAATTGGCACCTAGAAAGTTTTTGCCCGTGTTTAAGTGTCCCCTTTCAGCTCGGGAGTGTCATCATCCTGGCGTGTCGTCCATTTTCTCGAGCTTCGTATCGCCTCGATACGCGAAATACTTTTATCGTGCCCTTTGCAATAGAAACATCTGTAAAATCGTTTACACAAACTGGGGATCTCTAACTTTGACTACTCGCTAGGCACTGGAGCGTGTACGTTTAGAAAGTACATACCATTAGATCCAAAAGAACGAGGTCTGAAACTTTGCTCCAAATTAATGTAGACGGTAATCTTCGAACAGTCCGGTTTCTGCTCATTCTATTTTCAATCTCTTAGAAATTTTGAGTTTTCCAAGAGGGATTGCTGAACAAAAAGAATGCTACCAAGGGAGCAACGAACTAGAAAAAATAAAGAAACTATGATAGATGTTACCAAGGGGACAATGATCTAGCAGAAATAGAGAAACTATGATAGATGTTACCAAGGGGGTAATGACCTAGACGAGATAGAGAAACTATGATAGACATTGTAACTTCAAGTATTTAGTAGCATCGTTGAATATCTGATCAGAGTTAGCCTAGCAAAATGGTCCGAAGTAGGTTTCCCCGGCGCTCCAGGGTCTCCCAAATTTTGCTCTGGCAAACATTGCCATAAGGTTGCTCCTGTTAGAAAGGTGTCCCCGGTTTGATCGGTCTGCGGCGGAAGCAGCCGTTTCTATTAATGATCAAGACGTCAAAGGGAGGAAACGGCGTTAATTGCAGAGACCTTCGTGAACTGTACGCGTCGCACAACACTTTGACCGAGTTACCCGGATCGTTGCACGGGCTAACAGCGCTTCAGGTTCTCGACTTGAGCTTCAACAAGCTGAACATCCTGTCGCCGGAAACACTGAGCAGCCTGTCGGCCTTGCTCGAACTGAAACTTGTCCGGAATAGGATCCGCGAGCTTCGCGAGGGAGCTTTCGACGGATTGCCACGCTTGTCCCTGATCGATCTGGAGAACAACGATCTGAGGATCATCGAGAGGAACGCTATCAAAGCTTTGCCGGAGCTGCAGGCCATTAGACTTGGGAAGAATCGGTTGCAGGTGATCATTGTTTCATTGCACTGGGTCATTCCTCGAGTCGTGTTGCCTTGTTCAGGAGAACTTGAAGTGTGAAAGCTTACGATGCTTACATTTAGTTTCGATCGTAGATTGAGGATCATTACGCGCAAGATTAAAAATTGTCCGAGTCGACTGTGAGAAACAGCTGTTACATGAAAATGTATTTCCTCTTTTAACCAATTGAACGCCATGGCGGTCACCAGAGAATGATTAAATTAAAAACGGAATTTCATCAGCACTCATGCTTTGCCTTTAGACAATAGAATTGTGTAGAATAACTCATTGTAGACTAACGAGAGGGTGCTTCTCGAAGAGCGCAGGAAGTTTTTCTGAAGATGTAGGCTGAATAAAATACGGATGTTTGTGTAAAACGAAGTGCAAGCGACACGACTTGTAGGATGAACGGATAGGGGTGAGGCGGTAGCTTTATCAGTGGAATCGTCCACCAGATAATCCCGAGCGGAGCTTTCACCGAGCTGCCTCTGCTGCAAAGCGCGGAACTGCAGGAGAATCGAATCCAGGAAATCGCGAGCAACGCGTTCATTAACGTGCCCCACCTTCTCTTCCTCAATCTGAGCTACAATCACTTGCCGGCGTTGGATTACGTCGGCCTGGAGAGTCTCCGTTCGTTGGAAGTCCTCGATTTGAGCAACAATCGATTGTCCAGGGTGTCCAGCAGCAGTCTATCGTCGATGGAGTGGCTGGTCGAGTTGAAAGTGACTATTTTACATTATTTCATACAAATAACGAGAACGTATCTGTCCAAATTTTTAGCCATTCGTTCAATAATATACAGTCGGGGGACAAAATCAAGTGGACATCCTCCAAAAAACGAATAACTTTTTGAAAATTGGACTGGAGATATTTGTTGAATAAAATATTAGTATTGGCAATCCTTTGGAAAACTCGTTCCCGGTGAACGATGATTGCGGGTTTTTTCGTAACGATCGCGTTTACCGGTCTATAGCCGAAGAACGAAAGAAAAATGGTGGTGGGGGTCGTCTTTAGTAATAACGGGCAGAGAATACTTTCTCGTCGAGAGTGAAACTTCTCCACGAACCGTGGTGCGCGGGGCCACACGTTCGTTATGCTAGCGGAGCAATTATTCGTACGGGCTGAATCGTTAATTAGGGAGATAGCGGATCGTTTTACATACACGTACGTTCTTCGCTTTGCCCGCAGATGGATAACAATCGGATTTGCGCCATCCAGGGCTCCCCCTTCGACGAAATGCCGAGGCTTCGGGTTCTCAGCCTGAGGAGCAACCGGATGGCTTCCGTTTCCGAGGCGGCGTTCAAACGACTAAGATCGAACATCGCTGTTCTCGATATCGACGGTAATTAGCCCGTTTGCCGGATAGTTAACGACTGACTTTCACTGACTCAGACATTTCCATACAAATGAAGCTAGTTAGCTTCTACGATCGTTGGATTAGATGAAAGAAAAACAGCGGTTAAACGACCAATGCCTAGTTCATTGATGTTTCTGATCAGGCAATCCGCTTTCCTGCTCCTGCGGAATGCTGTGGCTACGAGGATGGCTGCAACAAGCTTCTTCGGAAGGTCCTAGGTGCGCCGATGGGTCATTGTTCAAGGAAATTAGGCTGTCTCGTCAGGATTGTCAGAGGGAGAGGCAGATTGATCCTATTCATCCGGGCTGCGAATCTGAAATGATCGATTTGGCACCGTATCCTGTGTCTTCGTCGCGTGAGTCTAGTCAATAGACGTTCGTCATTAGGATTTTTATGCAAAATAAGAATTGTCTGCATCAATACATAATAACAGTGCGAGTTTTAATAGTTTCTCGTCGATAAAATCCATAACCACTTTCTGTTAACAGTTTATGGGGCAACGGAGGTGGTACCACTGCGGATGAACATAAAAGAATCCTCAACTCGTCCGCCCTCGCAGGACTCTGACTACCTTTACGAATACTCCGACTACCAAGAGCCCAGGAACGATACTAGCAACGCGACAAATCAATCTCTACCCACAGCTCAAACAGACGCAACAAAAGTTCAATCATCCGAGAAGATTCAAGTGCAGTCGAACAACACCATACCAATTAAAAAGAACACTTTGATGCCACCTTCTCCCAGCAGTTCGGGTTTCACTTTCTTCGGAGTTCCCCTGCCTAGTCTCAACTTTAATCTTTGGGGAAACTCCGGGAGGAAATCGGAACGGAAAAATTCGTCTGGAAGGCCTGGACGGGGTCGCTATAGGACTTTTCCTCCGACAGAACCGGAGATCCATAGGGGAGGCTTTGTGCCTTTACCCCGAGGTCAGGGAGGGTTCGTGCCTATCGTGGACCCTAGGTTAACTTACCAGAAACAGGTGAAAAATGAGACCTCAGGGCAACAGAACTCTAGTGTCACACAGGAGGAAAAGAGAAGGTGGAAAAGCGGAAATGGGACTGTGGTGAAGATTGATAGGACCCAGCTGAGGGCGAATAGGCCTAAGTTAGGGTTCAGGGAGAGGGAGGAACTGTCCACTGTGGCGACCAACGAGGTTGATTATAAGAAACAGCAGCCTGGACTGAGGAACAGGTAAACGATCTAGGAAATGATAGTTGAACTGATGAAAATTCGTTTTCACTTCGATGACTGTGTTACATATAGAAGAAGCTTGATCATTTTCTCTCAAGCAGCAATCCCGAAAGATATTGCTTCCTTATTTAATTGACGAAGAACAATTGCAATTATTTCAGTTCCAGTCACACAAACTCGTCGGATTCGAGTACAGCAGCGGACGAGTCGCCCCAAGAAGCAAACGAAACCTCCGTGGCCGCTGAAATTCAAGATGGCGATGGCCCGGAAGTGAAACAGAAGCCCAACAGATACGACGAGAAACCTGAAACTGAGCTAGCAAGTAGGATCGTCTGGACAACACCAAAAACAGCGGTAGAAGCGACGAAAGAAGTGAACGGAACGCCGACGGAAATGTCGAAACAGGAGAAGGTCTTCTGGGAACCGGAAGTTGAGTTACAAGTGACCTCTACTTCGACGGCGACTGAAACGAGCGGTAAAGACACATGTTACAATTATTTCATGCACAAATATTTAAGTAATTGTTCGTTCTTTCCTTTGCTCAACAAAATTAAGGCAATATACAGCGAGAACAATAATTGGGCGATATTCTAGAAACTTGGAATACTATTTAAGATTTTTTTGGAACGTTTTGTAACCCAAAAAACCGAAAAAATTGTTGGGCTCAATATGCAGACGATATTAATAAAAATAAGGGTAGAGATAAATGATTAAGCAAATGTTCAAAAATTCTCATTAGTTTCAGATGTTTCGAGTGTCATCACAATGGGTCCAGTCTCAGCATCGGAGAACCGGAAGAACTCTTCCTTCGCGTCCCAGTTTTCCCGGGAAACGGAAGCTTCGGCTCTTTCAGCTTTCCTGATTCCAGGTGGTCAGGTGTCAACTTCTTCATCCCCGAGTTTGCGTCCACTAGGTCGACCAACCATAACCAAAGTCCCATCGCCACGATTAGGGCTCTCATCCGAGCCGGAGAAGCAAAAATCGGTGGCCGAGGCTGTCCAAAGGAACGTGGGAACGGCTGAAGAGCAGATCTTCGACAAGGACGAAGCCTCGAACGAAAATGCTGAAGTGATTGAAGACAGTTCGTTCAACTGGTACTTCCAGCATTATAACGATACTAATCTGGAACCCTACGTGGGCATCGCGTACAGTGGGAGTGGGAAAACGTGTCGATGGACTTTGTTGAGTCAGATATGCCTGGTTCTGTACACTTTGGTGTATTAGGTCGTACCATAAGCAATCTCGTCTGTTTTTCAGTGAAAAAGATAATGCACTTAAGATTATTCTTAATCATCAGTATTAGTTGGCCATCGTTATCTAGGACCTCTCAATTTTTTTCGAATTAAAAAATTCATTCAGAACTGGATTTAGTAAATATAAACCATATATACCAATATATACTATTTATTGTATATGAGATAAAATACGATATTATGGGACGACCTAATAGAAACGCGAGTAGCGGAACGTCTTGAGTTTCTTTCAGCGTGGAGAGTGTGGCGCGTTCTCCTTTCTTTCACAGAGTATGATTGTTCAAAGGATAAAGTAAGGAGAGAAGTCGGGATCAAGAAAAGTCGGAGGGTTCCGTGGATGTGCTCAGGTGCTGATCAGCTACGAATCTAACTAAAATCCTACAAGTCTATTAATGAAAAACAGCGTGTATCTCAAATTATGTATCGTACAGGTACAAGCATGACGAAAATGCTGTTTTACGGTACACAGTTTCGATCCTCCCCCGCGCGTACGTTTATCGTGTAGCGTTGAGTCATCGAGCATGTTGATATCGAGCTTCTCGCTGATCAAAAAAGCTCGAGTGGCCCGCAATAAGCTCTCGGCCCAATGCTACTTATGTGGGGGGCTTCGTTCGATACAAATGCGAGCCGTTCACCGTGTAGCCACCGCAGAGTATCGACGAAGAATAAATAAAGTCGTATGTGTGTTCGAATGATCGGTATTCTCCATTTTGTTTCCGTTTTTCTACCCATTTTCTTTTTATTAACAAACGCAGCGTGTCACGAGTTACTTATGAAAGCTCAAGTTCTTTAGAAAAAACATGTTTGCAGTGTTTTGGATACTGTCTAATGCTGTGGGAGCGTACATTACGTAAAAGTCACGGGTAACAGTCGGTCGTTCCTAATTGCCAGGGAACAAGGAACTATACGTAATCGATAAATCTTTATCTAATGCAAAGTACCCGGCCGAGTTAGTTAGTTCTTTACTATTTTCTGTAACACGTCTCCCGGAGAAAAGATTCTTCGTGTCTGTTTTCTTTGTTCTTTTTTTTTTTGGTGTTAGCTCGAAATGTCGACCGTCTCGAAACACGGAAATACATTTTGTACATGTATGGACAAACTTCGCGAGTTTGGTGAACTTTCGTTAGATCAACAGTCTGAGAACCGCACGTTTTAGTCTCGGTATCGCTCGGCTCATTGGCTCTTTGCTTTCGCCTTCTCTTTCTCTTCCTTCTTCTCCTCGTCCTTCTTTTCCTCCTTCTTAGACTCCTTCTTATCAGCCTCCTTTTTCTCGGCGTCGCGGTTGGTCAGCTTGTTGTTTATTAAATTGTGAAGGGCTACTATGGATCGGACCAACGCGGCCAGATACACGACCAGCATCTGGTCGTTCGTTTTCACATACAACGAGTCGACGAACTTGCTTTGAGTCATGTCAGGCAGTAGATTGAAAATGTCCTGGAGCTGGTAGACGATCTGATGGTTTATCGGTAGCTTTCCACTGCCAATCTGCAGCAGGTAGTTTCTGATCTCCCTGATCTGCTCGTGCAGGCCCTTCAAACCCAACAGCTGGTTCGTGATTCTCTGGCTGAGGGTACCCACGGTCGTGTCCTTGATATCTCTCAGCAGGTGCTCCACACCCACTTCTTCTGCCTCCTCTGCCCCAATCTCGCTGGGGATGTGCTCAAAGGTTTTCGATGTTGGTGAACCATCCTATAAAGAAACAAGCATTATAGTACTGATAATCAAAGGTGTGCGAGAACCCGAGAATGTAGAGAATGCAATGATTTCCTAAAATATTTAAGAATCCCGATATATTCGAGAACCGTAATATGCTCGAGAATCCCGAAATTTTCGAGAACATGTCCCAACTGATAATAGAGGAGTATTTACATCGTGAACTTCTTCAACAGCTTGGTAAGCCTCTGTTGGTAGACCTAGATCCTTGGGTTTAGCGTCAATGATGACCAACACAGAGTTAGGGCAGTATCTCCTAATTAATTCATTGATGGCTACATCGTTCTGGTGCAACTTAGGCCCAGTGTGATACCATCCTACTACCTTTTCACGAGCTGAAATAGTAAAAGTAGAATTTTTAAACATTCTTTACTTTAAACATTCTTCAAAATTGTTGTTCATGCTTACCATTGACTTTTTTGAACATCCCATACATGTTTTCCAGATAGTCATGATCGAGGAACCATACACTTTTGTCTTTGTCATCCTCGTCGAAAGGTACTGTAAGAAAAACAACGATGATCGAGTTTTCTTAAATGAAACCTTCCACTTTTATGCATTCTTGGTTGAAACCGAGGAGTGTGAGATAAGATGGGAAGAGTGAAGTGTAAAAATAAGGGAAGATTGCGAAAGTAAATGAGAAATGTTGGAGTCATCCTAACCTGCAAAGCTGTTTGACACGTCTAGAACACCTTTAGGCCTCCAACATCCAAGAAGCACACCGACAACTCTTTTCTGATTGCCGATTTTGCCCATCCGATTGTAATGATCCACCACGCTGAGTAGTACCAACGGATGTACTACTACTTTTGTTGTCATTACCTCTTGACTCGGCATTTTTGAGCTGCTGCCACAGATTTCTGTGCTGCTGCTTTGCTTTCGGAGTGAACAAATTTCTCGGCACGATTGCAAATTGTTACTACAACGAAGTCCCTAGTCATTCAGGGGAAAACTATCTGGCGAATCGAACACGCCGCCATTAAGCAGCTATGTGCGATAGATGGTCTACCCTAGTCTACTCCTATACCTCGTCTGTGCCTCTATAAAACATAAATGGAAATGTTTGTAGGAGGATTACTAAACAATCTCCTAAAAAATAAAACATTTTTCGTTATAACTTAGTTACGTTTTTTATTTTGTATGGGTATCACACCGATCGCCACTATTCATCTGCCGCTAATAAAATCAAAACTACATATGTATTGATTAATAATTGTTATTACAAAATAGTGATATCTAGTCTTTATTATAGTCTTCCTCAACAACAGAGAGGAAGCGAGAGTGCTCTTGTGTTCTTGAGAATACAAACTTAACTTACTTATTTTATAAATTACAGTTTTATAAATGTATTTCTTTATCATATAAACTACAGTTTTACGAATGTACTTTTTATGTCATGCAAACTACGTTTAGTTATCATATTCGATACAGTTGGTCCACAGAGTCCGACGCCGGATAAACGGAAAATTCAGTGTCGGTCCTCAGGAACTAACACCGTCGCGAACGTGTCAAAGTGTTGACTTCAAACGAATCAATCATTCAACGAGTCGTTGTGATCAGTTGTGATCGACATCAAGTTCGCCAGTATACCTCAGTATCGTCGCAAGCTACAAGAACTATTTAAAGGCTTGCGAGCACCTATTAATTAGAAGTCTTAAATCTTTATCGCTTAGATAACTAAATATTTTTTCAGTACAGTGAGATGGTAATATAGGTAGGCTCTCAAAGAGAGAATGGAAAAACTTATTGCCTTGTTCCAATAACTCTTTTTTTTCTACTCCCCTTCTAAATTGATTATGTATCATACTAGCATATTTTGGAAATTTTGTCCTATAATTATTTGATTTCAAGACACGTACTATATTTTGATTTCTTGCATATGTAGCTAATTGAATTGTGTTTTTTATCAAGATATCGTAAAAAGAAGCACAGCTATTACCAAGCTTTTCACTCTTCATGATTTCTATTTCTGCTTCGCATTCTTTCCAAAAATTAGTATGTTCATATTCAACTCTAATCATGTTAAAATTTCTTTCACTTACATATAAACCTGCAGCTTTTACCTTAACTATGTGCTGTTTAAGTAGCCTATTAATCATTGCACAACATCCCGAGATATCATCATCATAATCAGAATCAACATCAAAATCGTCATCATAATCAAGAGCATCAATATAGTCATAGTCCTGATAGTAGTGAACAAGAAGCTTAGCACACTCAAGTGGTGTACGATTGTTTTTATTTATAATGTTGAAATCAGAACCATATTTTAGAAGAGTTTTAACAACTTCTACGTGTCTTTGTCTACAAGCAATATGAAGCGCTGTTCTACCATCTCCATTTCTAAAGTCAAGTTCAGCACCAAATTTGGAGAGAATCTTAACAATGTCCGCAAAACCTCTTTCAGCAGCAGTATAGAGAGGTGTTACATCTCCTTTAGCTTTAGAATCATATTCTGCACCATATTTTAACAAAATTTTCACAACTTCTATGTGTCCTTCGCTAGAAGCAATATGAAGCGCTGTTCTATCATCTCCATCTCTAGAGTCAACTTCAGCACCAAATTTGATGAGAATCTCAACAATTTCCGAATAACCTTTCTCAGCAGCAGTATAGAGAGGTGTTACATCTCCTTTATCTCTAGAATCATATTTTGCACCATATTTTAACAAGATTTTCACAACTTTTATGTGTCCTTTGCTAGAAGCAATATGAAGCACTGTTCTACCATTTCCATCTCTAGAGTCAACATTAGCACCAAATTTTAAGAGAATCTCAACAATTTTCGAATAACCTTTTTGAGCAGCAGTATAGAGAGGTGTTACATCTTCTTCAGCTATAGAATCATATTCTGCACCATAGTTTAACAAGAGTTTTACAAGTTTTTCATGACCTTTTAGAACGGCAATATAAAGTGCAGTTGTTCGACCATTTTTTTGCCTAGCATTCACATCGGCTCCTTTCATTAGAAGCATTTTGCTAATTAGCACATTCCCCTTCTGAGCAGAGAGATGAAGAGGTGTTATATCTGTCTTTACCACAGAGTTGACATCTGCATTATATTGCAAAAGAGCTTCAACAATTTTTTCATATTCTTTCTGAATTGCAAAGTGAAGTGTTGTTTCGCCAGTTTTAGTTTTAGCGTTAACATTAGCCCCCTTACTTAGGAGCAGTTTAGCAATTTCTACCTTCTCATGCATATTAGACTTTTTGCAAGAAGACAAACAACTTTCATTTTCGCTTAAAACAGTAAAATGCAATGCTGTTCTTCCATACTTATCACTATAGTTAATATCAGGATCATGTTGTAAAAGAATTTCAACAATTTCTTTGCAATCGATTTTAACAAGAGTACTTAGTAACTCAGGCCTATCCTTTATAGAAGCTCCATTAGTTAAAAGCAGTTTGGTGGCTTTTGCATCCATATTTGCAATAGCATAAAATATTGGAGTTTTTTTGCTTTCATCCTTAGCATTAACAATAGCTCCATAGTTTATCAATACTTTGGCCACTTCCTTGTGTTTTCCTTTGACTGCACTATGTAGAAGCGTACAGCTTTTTCCGAACATTAAATCTTGTAACATATTAACATTAGCACCATATTTCAATAGGTGTTCAACAATTTTTAAATATCCTTTCCTAACAGCATGTACCAGAAGAGTCTCAATAATCTTTTTATATCTTTCTCCTATGCCATGTACTGTGGCTTTAAGAGAACTCCCGTTGCTTTGATTATTAATACCAGGAAAATACTTTAAAACATCCTGAACAATCATTGAATATCCTTTTTCTACAGCGATATGTAGTACGGTTTTTCCATTCTTATCCTGGGCATCAACCTTAGCTCCAAGTTCCAGGAGCAGTTTTACAATTGACTCATGTCCTGCTTTAGTAGCGATATAAAGTGGCGTTAAATTATCCTTTGTTTTAGTGTTGACATCGACACCTCTACTCAAAAACAGTCTCACAGCTTCTTCGCTACCTTGCTCACAGGAAAAATGTAGTGGCGTATATCCCATCTTTGATATCAAATTACATACAGAATGACTATCAGCTCCATGATTTAGAAGATCTTTAACAATCCGTACATATCCTCTCTCAGCAGCAATATGTAGTGGGGTTATTCTGTGCGTTGTTTCGGAATTAACATAGGCATTATACTGGAGTAGTAACTTAACGTTTTGTTCACAACACCTTTCAACGGCACAATGAAGTGGTGTATAACCCTGACCAAAGTTCATGCTGGCTGCGTCAGCTTTCCAATCAACAAAAGCTCCATAGATTAAGAGTTTCTCAACAATCTTTGAGCATTGTATCATACAAGCAATATGAAGTGGAGTTCTGCATGTATCATCTGCAACATTAACACTAGCTCCCCGAAGCAAAAGCAATTCCATAATTTCCATGTTTCCTTTTTCAATCGCATCATACAGCACAGTGATACCATCTTGATTTTTAGCATTGATATCAGCACCTCTATCAAGGAGCATTTCAACCATTTCTAAGTCATTATTCATAACAGCCAACTGAAGTGCAGTCTTACGGCTTCTACTTTCGATGTTAACGCTGGAACCCTTATTTAAAAGTAGTTTAGCAATCTCTGTATGTCTATTTTCAATAGCTATACACAGTAAGAAGTATCCGTTTGACCATTGTTGTCTATGAGATAGATCAAATGGACGGGCTAATAATATGTATTCAACAATTTGCAAATATCCTTTCTCGACAGCAGTATACAGTAACTGAGGACTATGTACATCGTCAGAGTCAACAGTAAAACCATATTGCAAAAGAGTTTCAGTGATCTTTTTATAACTTTCTCCTTTGGCATGTACTGCAGCTTTAAGAGAGATCCTGTTGCTTAGATTATTAATATCAGGACAATACTTTAAAACATCTTGAACAATCATTGAATATCCTTTTTCTACAGCGATATGTAGTACGGTTTTTCCATTCTTATCCTGGGCATCAACCTTAGCTCCAAGTTCCAGGAGCAGTTTTACAATTGACTCATGTCCTGCTTTAGTAGCGATATAAAGTGGCGTTAAATTATCCTTTGTTTTAGTGTTGACATCGACACCTCTACTCAAAAACAGTCTCACAGCTTCTTCGCTACCTTGCTCACAGGAAAAATGTAGTGGCGTATATCCCATCTTTGATATCAAATTACATACAGAATGACTATCAGCTCCATGATTTAGAAGATCTTTAACAATCCGTACATATCCTTTCTCAGCAGCAATATGTAGAGGTGTTCTACACATACCGTCCATAACATTAACATTAGCTCCCCAAATCAAAAGCAATTTAGTAATTTCCACTCTTCCTTTTTCAGTCGCAACATGCAGCACAGTGGAATTGTATTGATTTATAGCATTGATATCAGCACCTCTATGATGGAGCATTTTAACAATTTCTATGTCATTATTCATAACGGCCAAATGAAGTGCAGTATTATGGCTTTTACTTTTATTGTTAACGCTGGAACCCTTATTTAAAAGTAGTTTAGCAGTCTCTGTATGTCCACTTGCAATAGCTAGACACAGTAAGTGGTATCCGTCTAGCCATTGAGATGAATAAGAGAGACCAAACTTACAGACTAACTTATGTACTGTTCCTAAGATCCCATAACGAACTGCAGAAATTAATCTGGCGTTTATATCTCTTTTACCTGACATAACTTTATCTATTGTAGTTGTTATACTTTTATGTGCAGCAAGATCTAAATGTGCTTTTCAACTGTTAGAAACAGGGTTTTTTATCACTGAAAAAATACTATTTTAGAGTACTGGATCTATCATTTACGGTCGATGTATATCCTTTCTACTGTTTTGTTTCCGCATTCAAATGTTCAAATGATGATTTATGGCGCCACGATGTTGGTAAAGCCGCATTTACATTATAGTCGTTCGACCAAAAGTTGCCTAATGTAAACGGGGTATAAATAGGTATAGTATGTGTAGGAAAGCCGAGAGTCCAGTAAAGAAAAGATAACAGAAACATGTACGTCACAAGATAATTCCTAAGATAATTTCAAAATGGCTGACACGGCAGACCGACGCTGATACTACACCGCTACGCCATTACACATTGTACATCATTTGATCATCGATCTTCAATTTTTTAAATTTTTCAACAATTTTGAATTTCATCTACTCAATTTTGCTATAAATGCATAAAAATGCGCAGCCAAATAATAATCACAAGCGAGGTAGACGTAAATTATGTAAAAACAGCAGTACCTTAAAATGTTGTAAATGAGATCGATTTATATGTAAAAAACATTCTATATCCTGTATAATATGCGAAAGTTGTTAATCTTCAGAATCAAATATCGATTCCTAAAATATAGTTAATACATAATACAATTATTACTTCATTCTTCATTGTAATAGCTTAATAAAACGTATAGAATAAACATTTGTATCTTAAATATACTTTATACATTGATTATTTCATGACAAATTGCAAAATTCTTTGAAATTATCCTGTCCCTTCTTTCCGTGTACGTGTCCTTATGGTCCGTGGGTAAAGGAGCATAGCTTATACATTTTTCGAAGCTGACGTCACAAATTCAGTTATCTTTTTTTGAAAAACAATTATCTGTGCCATGTCTATAGGCTTAAATGGTCTAAGGGTCTAAGGGTTGATGAGCATAGTTTATATATCTTTGGAACCAGTGACGTCATGTGTTCCTTTACCTTTTCTTAAAAGAAAATTATCTGTGCCGAGTATATAAGTATATATGGTTTAAGTCTAAGGAGTCATGACAAGCCGACTATATACAGGATGTTCTAAAAATGTTGTACTTCCTTAAAAAGGGTGATTTCCAGAGTTGCCAGATTAATTACTTATCTCCCCACTCTACCTTTCCTTTCTACGATGCTATTCCCTCCAGTGATGAGATTTTGCCTAGGTTTTCTCACGAATGCACCGTGATTTCTGCATCGGTAAAGTATAATTCTGGATAAAATAGGGTACCTTGATCACCCTGCAAAAATTTTAAAAGATTGTTATTCGCTAAAATGGCGAACTTTATGCCTCTTTATAGCTCCTTCTCCAATATTAGCTGCCATTGTATAATAAAATATTATACAATAGCTTATCAAAAACTCGTAGTACGAAACTATGTAGTTCGAAAAGAATGTTCCGAGATTTTCCCGCCAATATCAGTGCCCCACTACCTTTCCCTCATAATATAGATACACTACTGTTTTGGGAGCGCATGCGCGAGAAAACCTGGCCAAAATTTCATCACTGATTCCTCCACGCTTCCACTACGGTCCGGTCACGTGACGCGTTTCGTTTCTGTCGTGCATGCTCACAATGTCACATGATTAATCTGCTACCGACAGAGAGAGAGAGAGAGAGAGAGAGAGAGCAAGAGTAACTTTTTCCCTTCAATTCGAGTCAATTCCGGCGACACTACTCTGACCGCCCTGACCTATTTGGTGGTGCAGTGATCATAGCGTTCAGTCAGAGAGAAACATTTTGCTTAAGCGACAGTGATGCACCAAGCGGACTAGAACCAAATTAATTTCTTGTTATTATCGACTGAAACCTGGTTGTCCATGGTAACAATTGGACGATTCTCCGTTTGGTACAGCACTATCGCTTGAGTAAACTTGGTGCCTCCGAAATCCTGAACGCAAGCATTTCCTCTCTGATAAAGTTCATTGGATTTCTTTTGTACGGTCCTTCGGTTTCAATGGTTTCATAGGCAGTAGACGGACTTTGCTGTGCTGGGGTTGTGTTATTTTTTCATGTCCAACGTTTGTAAATTTTAGTGGTGTCTTTGTGTCAAACAGAAAAAGGATACTAACAGCTATGAAGATTTGGACGTCGTATCATACTTTCGAGTGAGTGTCGTGTGTATTCGTACCTAATATTCAAGGCTAGGATGTGCAAATCTTTTGCAATGCTTCCTTCTTAACATGAAAGCATCGCGGATTGCGTGTCATAGCGTGTCTAGAGATACAAATTTAACCGAAATTTCCAGGCATCCGTGGGAGACTGTGGTGAAGGCTGCATGCAGAAAGTATCCAAATCCAGTAAACCCGTGCGTTTTGGGCACGGATGTAATCGACAGACATGTCAAAGGGGGTATCCTGTACTCGCACAGGCTTGTCACCAGTGAATGGCGATTCCCAACCTGGATATTACCGGTAAGTTCTCGAAAATCATTTAGGTTATTTACCGTATACAGTGTCGAACATAACCTCCCTAATCGAAACACATTACCAAGAATTTACGATTAAAAGTCATTCAGCATAATTAATTTTATTGAAATTAGATCGGAACAATCTAATTACGTATATATACATACATTGCATCAACTGTCATTCATTTATAAAAATATTTTCTGTACAGAGCGGTATAAGGCATTGGTCATATGTTAGCATAACTACAAATTTAACACGGTTATTTATAATTCATACTGTTCTGGCTTGAATATGCCACGTGCATTGCTCTTAACTATTTCAATATTTTCTCTGTATACGGACTGTTTTAATCTGATTATCATGATATCTTATTATCTACTACATTCGTACATATAGTCGGTACTTTTCCAATATTCTTGACCTATAGTCTTTTATGTTATCGTTAGTATCGATGTTGCTGTCAATTAGTAAAGAATGCACTTCGGCAAGTGCTAATTATGAACAATTGAACTCATTTTGGAGTTGGAGTTCTAACAGTGGCTCTGGAGCAAAAAGGGTTACAGAGTCTCCTTATGAATAATTGCCCTTTGTCCGGAACTGGTAGGCTTACGTATAATTAAGCAACGATTACGTGGGAAAAGTTCCATTATTACGGTCAGAGTTAAAAATCTTCCAGCAAGTTCACTGTAGTACATGTAATGGCCGCTTTAGCGCTGCCATCATGGCAAGGTCGCTAACACATTTGATTTCAATGGTCGATCAGAGCGGAGACTCGCATTATTACCCTTGCGGAACCTTACCCATGGCACGGCTTATCGATTATTGCACGCGCTCTCGTGGATAGGTCACAAAGTTGTTCATTCACAATCTATTTTATCGGGATGACCTTTTTGCCCACGTCCTAAACCGTGACCTTGACGAAACTTTTCCAAGTATTTCCTGATCGAAATTACAGCAGACATCGCCATAATTATTCGGACCTTTTTCATTTTTAATTGTATTTACAAGAATACGAGGGTTGCAAGGAAATGCGGTTAAATTGTTATGAAAATTTATTCGAACCATCACGTGCACTTACGTCTGTTGGACGCGAGAAAGACTATTGGCGATCTGCCGCTATCTAGAAGTCAGGAAGACACGTTTAGGCTTACGCAATACGATTCATTTTTTGGCACATAGCTACGTCATACGCTGCTCTTGATTTATCGCGTTTGTTTTAAACAATGTCAGGATAGAACCCACTGCGATGCTGTGTAATTTTAAAACCACATAGTCGTTATTGCTATTTGTTCCACCTCCTCTTCCTAGCTAAAGAATTAATTTATTGCGATTTTGCATAATGCTTGTCACGAAGATATCAGAATACTTTTGTAATATGTCGAACGATAAAGATAATGATAGAGATCTCTCGGAGATGATGCAATTCTTCTTTAAATCAGTCGCAATATTAACATTTTGCTTTTATCGCTAATAAAAAAATATGTTCCACTAATACTTAAAAACGATCGATGCTTGATCTATTTGATTGACCACGTTTTGTCACACGTGTACACTTGCTGTTTAAGTTAAGACTATGTTACTCGCAGTCGAGGTTTCTCTTGTCCCGCTCGTAATCCTGAAGTAGTATATACCTGTCTATGACTAGACCATATGTTAGTTAATCATTAATCCCCGTCCAGTGGGGTATCTTATGTAACTTGCACGGCCGGTTCATTCGACCTCGAAGGAATGGTTTCACTTACCCTAATACCTGTACCTAATTTATGAAACCGCAAACTATGAGGCTCCGGAAAATAATTTATTAAAATCCATTACGGGGCGTAAAGAATCATTTTCTGCACTCGTTGACGTAGTTTCCATTCAATAAATACTAGATAATGCTAAATCTAGGCGTCGGTAAAAACCTGTGTATAATAAATAAAAACTCACCGATGCAAGGACATTTTCCTCCCGTCGACATCCAACAAATGTCCCCTTAAATGAATTTCAACCCCTGACTAAATTGATCATGGGGGTATTAACTCTGTCACGTAATGACCCAGTTCTGTCCTCATTTTTTAACCCTCCATAATTTAATTTTTCCAAGTCTAAACAATATACAGGGTGCAGTCGAATATCGTATACAATCGGGCACGAGGTGATTGCATATGGAAAAAATAAGAATCAGGTTCCTATTAGATAGAAATCGTCCACGTGTCTGATCATGATCAACCAATTCTACTTCCTGCATATACTAAAGCACGCGAACCCGACGCATCTTTAATCTCGATTTTTTCAAAAATCAAGGCGTTAAACGAAAAAATGTTATTCCTCTTTTTACGTGTACATGTTATTCGGCCGAACCCTGTATACACAACGTGGAAAGGGTTTAAAAAATACTTGTATGCCTGGAGCTGAAAGCACGATAGGCTCTAACGATGTAACAAAGAGACAAGAACAAAGTTACACAGCGTTACAGATGGTTTCGTGTCGTACTCGAAACGATTCACCCCATTATTTTCCACATAATCCGGCCGGACTGTTAAAACAAGTGTTGCGCTGTGGTCGGTCGGCGCAATCCGAGCCCGAAACGGAACTTCCCCGTTTCATAACTCTCGGGGCGAGGGTCGAAGTTCGTTATCAAAGCATAGATGGGGGTAGGAGCATCGGTTCGCCGTTGTAATCAATCAGGCGGGACAATGGTCGAGCAACTTTCGTTTTAAGCGTGCGTCGCCGCACCGGCAAGAGCAGAGCTCCCGTTCGGGGTTTATTTACTCGAAAGTTGGACCGGTCGTAAGAAATCAATCCACACACACGCGCGGAGCTTTGCATCCCTTTCTTTGCCCGGGCGCCAGTTTACAGACAAAACAGTTCCCTGCTCGTTTGACCGAGCAATCTATACAAACACCGGCATGGCACTGGTGCAGCAGGAAATTCGAAACTTTCGACAACGCCGAGCAAGAAGAAGACGGGGGGCGGTAGAGAGAGAGAGAGAGAGAGAGAGAGAGAGAGAGAGAGAGAGAGGGCGGGTTCGAGACTGAGAATTACAAAACAACGACATCGACAGTATCAACTTTCATAATGAGCGAGACCCCCTCTTCTTCCTCTCGGTGTTACGCTCTTTGGCAATCATCCAGCTAGACGGCTGCGTTTTGGAATACACATCGGGTTCTCTTAGAGCCTCCTTTCCCTCTTCCTCCTCCTCCTCACCCACCTGCTCCTTCCGAATCCAACGCCAGTGGGCGGAGAGGATCCCGGCTTCGAATCCTTTTTGGCTCGGCGAATTGCTTCCTTTCGCAGGATTTTCTATAAGCTTGGCCATTTCGCAAAGCCGTTCCCGTTGTGCCGGCTCGTTCGCCCGAATGCCTCGAATCACAGTCCCGTATATAACGAATGCACAGCAAACTGGAACGCCGAGGGGAGATCGGCTCCGCGTTTAGGCACTCTTGAAATTACTTGACGGGAAGGGAAAGTGCGGAGGCTCGTCTCGATTTGAGTTAGTTGCTCCGTGTTCCCCTTTTTTCTTCATCCCTCTCTCTCTCTCTCTCTCTCTCTCTCTCTCCCCTCTCGCTTTTTCTTTCTTCGACTGCTAAATGCTTTCTCGCAGCCGGCTGCTGCGACGACGACAATTTCCGAGTAATTGCCCGATTCGTCGGAATAAGGGAATCCCGGATTCACACTTTGTTTGACGGACCAACCTTCTAAAGGCTGATTTATACTATGCGCACAGACACGGAACGGTTCCGTTCATTATAATAATATTTCAGTAATATTTATTTTGTTTAGTGTCCGACACGTATCTGTGCTGATATGATCGGATAGCTACCCCCACGGGGATGGGTTATAATTAGACGGCGGATTTGATTAAAACAGTAGAAAGATTAAAAGAATCTGGCGACGTTGATATGTAATTTTCAATTTTTTCAAATTGTTGAAGAAAGAAATTTCTAAGTGACTTCTGTGTCTTGTAATTAACGGAGACAATTTTTATTGTGCATAAAGATCCGCAGTCTAGTTATAATCGATGATGATAGTCACTACACTATTGTACAATTTTTATAGTAATGTTGATGATTATTAATCAAGTGCATTTACCACTCCTATAAAGGGAGTATTATCATTGTATCTATAATATTCCCGCGAGGTTGTTCAATATTCACAGGAATATTCGTCGTGCCTATTATTTTCATAGAACGTTACTAGATTTATTTCATCAACAATTTGCTTGTTAATGTTCACTTTTTAAAACGGAAGATTTACTACCGGTACGAAAGGCCCGACAATCAAAATTACAATATTCGCCGCGCTTTTGTCACTCACCCATCAGTAATTATTTACTGCGTTCGGTAATTATTCAGTTAATGCAAACACATTATGCAGAATCATATTTGTTTAACGCAATTTACAGAGGCAACCATTCACATGAATATATTATTCCCGTGGAAGATTTTATCGAGTTAAAAGCGTATTAAAAACTTGATTTGATACTTCGTTCCCCTTAAACTTCTTATAAACTTTTCTCGGTGTTCTTGAAAGGAGGAGATCGTTTTTATGAAATCCTGTCAAGCATAGTCTCGAGAAAAAGCAAGGCACGCTCGGAACGTTAATAAAAACTAACGAAATATTTATTTTAAATTCGCTGTTCGCGCGGGTACACACATTTTGTCACGTTCCGTAAATGTTTATTTTTTTTCTCGTGCCGGTGGCGGTGTGTCGCAAAAATGAATGGGCGGATCGCGGCGGGAGGTGTTTAATTCATTACTTGCGAAACACATGTGTATCGTCCGGCTATTGTGGCGATTCTCACGGTCCGGTAATTGAGGCGTTATTAATCACAGAAACATATAATCAATTATCGGGAAACACAGATGCGGCAACACTTCGCTCCGGTTAATTATTCAGACCGATTCGTTAATTTTTAAAAACTGTCGGATCGTGCGAATCGCTGCTCCGCGTTAATTAGATTGTTGCGTTTGTCGCCCGGGCTACACGGTGTATCGCCTGGGGGAAGCTATTTCGTTTTTAAGAACACAGTTTCCCTGTAATTTATACGGCCTCTTAAAAGATTCCTCGTTGTTTTAGTTGTTCGGCCATCGAGGACCGTGCTATGCCAGCGAATGGAGCGAGGTGAACCCGCAGTCCAGAGAGATGGTGGTCAAAACAGTAAACGTGAGTACGCCCGACGATTTGAAGAAGTTTGATGTCGGTGTTTGATGGCCCGTAAACATTTTATACAGCCACTTTATTATGAAAATGTTAGAACGGTTAATTTATTCCCCCAGCCAATTTTTCACACCGCTGAACGACCACTGTTTGGCGATGTCTAATCGATCGAGACCGATAAATTTATTTATCCCCTTGTTCGCTCGCCACGGTAACAAGCTGACCAGAAGTAGTCTCGCTGTCGATCCACACTTAATTTGCAACCTAAAATAATACGTACGACGTTTAATCAACCGAATGCGCCGCGTCATCGAGCCTCGGCGCTTATTTCATTACGTTCGCACTTTGTTACACACATATTACTGGACAAAGTACTTCGACCGCATTCGCAATTTATCTTCCTGCCGCGTGATAAATTGAAGACCGATACTCGGCGTGCAAATGCTGCTTTGCACCGGATCGTTGAGTCGCGCTGCGAGCCGCTCGAACGGTGCAAACGAAAGAGGATAATTCCTCGGCGATATACAGGGTGTCCCATCGAAAACTGCTTTCAGAACCATTTCGATTTTTTTTTAAACCTCGCCGAAGGAAATTTACTCTTCACAATATTCGAATTAATAACGAGGACAACAAAGTGGACAATATAAACGAAACACCCTCTATATTTACATAGCCTTTATGAAGTTGCGTGATTTTTCCATGGCTACGGATTGTTTAATAAATCCTACAACAGCAATAGCTATTTCAATCATAAACCAACAAATCACCTTCAGTAAAGTAATCTAATAACTTTGTATGCAACTTTTAAGCTTCCCTTTGGTACAACACTATTATTAAAAATCCTATCAGTGGTCTTGCGGTAGATAACACGTGTTAAAATATGGCACATGCCAATGGATACATTGATTCGAGTCGCCATGCTTACCCCTCTGACATAGATCACAATGCATCGACTCGCGATGCAGCGCCTGCACAATCTACAAAAAGTGCTACAAGTAAAAGTTACTGAGGTCTAGTGAGGACTAATAATAAATATACAATAGTTTCTTTCACATTCGTTTAAAAACTGAAAGATTGTCAACTATTTGACACGTTCGAGTTGGGGCTTAGTCTAAGAAATCCTCTTCAAGAATATTTAGCAAAATGATCTCGGTCTTATCCGTGGGTTCCTAATTACAATGAATTCTCTATATATGTCGCCAAGGCCTGGATGAAAAAACGTCGCGTGAGGGGCCATGAAGGTCATGAGAGGCCTCAGAAGCCGAGGAGTGTAAACATAACACGGCTCGGGTATGTCTCCTGGCCGATACACGACGCTGGCAAGTGAAAATGAAGGAATCCGTGGCTCGTCGGGCAGCGGCATAATGAAACACGCGCGTCCGGAAGGATTGCGCCTTCCCACGTTTGCATTAGCAATTCATTTGCCGGGTGAAAATAAATTTGATGAGCGAAGGGTGGCACGCACGCCACACGTGTACACGTTGTAATCGAACAATCAATATACACCAAATCCCATTCGAATTGAGATCAGCAAGGGTAATTGGAAAACCGGCTGATACAATTTCACCTGTGGAATTACTCGCGACCCTTTCGGCCGGTGTTTGTAGTTTTCGCGACTGATAATAGTGAACGACCGGCTAGCACCACGGCACGGGGATGCCTTTTTATCCATCTCGGGTGGTATCCAGTCGGAAAGATTGCGGGCCGGTTCAACGTTCCAGCTCGCGGAGCAGATACATTTACTCGAGTCTACAGGCTAGACGAGGAGATCGACGCGAGGGTGCCGAGGGTGTGGGTGGCGTAACATCGCATCGAACCGCATCTGGAAAGTTGGATATGATAGGTTATTGATGCGCGCATTACCGGGGGTTGCATAGCTTCGTGGTCTCCTCGGAGGGATGCGCTCGGAGGCACTCGGGAAGACAGGCTCGAGAACGCCGCAGGAAAGCAAGAGGAGCACAGGTCCTGGCTCCTTGTAAGCGTCAAAGATCGTTCTCTCGCTATCAGCCCGATCCTCGGCCAAAGGGGAACCGGGATGCTCGATGCATTACCGGTATGATGAACGATCCGCAAGTGGCTCCCTGGAAAAACCGTGGCTCCTCCATCCGCAAGCCTCCGCTTCGTCGATCGTTTTTACTTATCGAGTCGAGACGTGCCGAATGCCCGCACTATCCGTCGCTCAGGTCGTGCTTTTATAGTGGATGAGTCGCCAGAAACAGGACATCGAAATCTCTGCTGGTACTCGACGCGCGAAAATTAACGAATTTTCTTGGCGTTGGTGGCACAATGACGTCTCGATCTGTGTGAAAACTTTGGACATTTATATTTTCTACCGACATATTTGTGACATTTTTCTAATTGAAATGATACCAAACACGACAGAATTTGGATCACATTTACTCGTTCGATTCACGACACAGTAGGGCCGCGATTATCCGAACTAATCTGTGGAATGTTCGGTTAATTGAACAGTTACCTAGCTACAATATTCATTGATTTGTACAATAAAGATCGCTTTAGATTGAACTGCTTGTAGAATGTTATGAAGAATTTAGATATCATCGGTTCGGATAATCGAGGTTCTACTGAATTGTGGATTGAAGGAGCCAATATGCTCCGAATTGCGCCATGTTTGGTCTTGTTTTAGACAGAAAATACCACAAATGCGCTGATTACAGTTTCATAAAAAGATAATTCATAACAAAGGTTTTGTTATTCGATTTGTAATCTCTCACCGATGTATCTAATCGAGTTTCTCAGCCCCTCTAGGCGTATCCCCTGTAGTGGGGATAAATTTTTCTCAAACATAGTGCCAATCTCTTTTGCATACGTATATCGAGAGATTACTGCATTGCCAAGGTTATTTGGAGGTCATTTGTATGTTTTCGCCCTTGCACAAATAGGTTGCCGGGTCGCTTGAGACTAACGTTTTCAGCGCAGCCGAGAGGATGCACATGCACTCATCCAGTCTTTTGCATTTCCTTAGCAAATTGCTTTTCTCTCCACAGTACAAACATCGTTAAATTTTAAAGTACAAAAATGGAATCGAAGCAGGTATCTAACGAACCCAGTTTTACTGTGGCACTATCTGAAAGATCTGGAATGTCTCGATTGTTGGGAATTGTTGGAAAAGACAACTAGTGGGTTAGGAGGCAACTATTTGTTCTTTGTTTCGTTTTCCGTGCATTGAACGAATTAGGAGAGATTGCTGTAGCTCACCTAACAGACAGTTTCGGCAGCAAGCCGAAGACAATATTTACTCTATATATGTCCCAAATATTTAGCCGATAAAGGTCTCAGAATTATCACCACCTCTAGAGCTTCGCCGTCCTTTCCTACGTTCGACGTGGATCAAAGAATACTATCTCCTGGCCGATATATGTCCCTGTCTAGACTCGTGTTTTAGACATATATCGTGTAAACACTGTATACCCCAAGTAGTATTTGATGCAACCGTGTTCAACGACGTCGAGCCTAGTACAAATGTCTTGGAATCTACAATTTTTGCAATTGCTATGCGTCTCGAGTGTCTGATGCGCGGTGGCAGCCGTAGGTCCGGCTGTAGATACTGCAAGCCCATTACGTTCAACTTGTACTCGATGCATACACGCCGGATGCGTTTAGGTTCAACGATACGATACCGCATTACGTTCCAACAGCGGCACGATACGTATGCATCCCGCGTAACGTATGCAACACGGCCAGGTATACGAGGGTTGTTGGGGGAGGGGGGGGGGAAGGGGAGGTAAATTGCTAAAAGATATCTCCCCCTTGGGATTCGACGGGGATGGGTTATAACCTGGTCCTGACTCCGTCGGGCTTATGCAGAATACATTGCCCACGGTACGGGGGTTCTCTGCTACGTTGTTCCCCTGTATTCGTTTGTCCGCGTGCGTGGCTCGCGTGCGTACACACATTCGAATGGAGGCGTTGCGTTGGTAGAGGAATAGCAAGAGAAACAGGAACAGCCGTATATCGGCATTCTCTACCGCGCTCGCGCTCAAACTCCCTCCCCTCTTTCCTATCCTCGCCGAACAGACAGCTATAGGCAGGAGAAAGCGTCGACGTCCCGCCGGGAATTGTTCAATTTTAGTTGAAGCTCATCTCCAGCCCATGGCGTGCAGGAAACGCGGAAACGCGTCCCCGTAGATTACGCAACCGTGGTGCGATCAGCGGGGAAATATCACGCGGCGTTTCCCGCTGCCGTCTGACCTTAATTGGAAAGACGACAACAGGAAAGAGGGCGTCGAGGATCTTCAGCGACGACGACGACGAGGACTTCCGTCACGGCCGAAGGATGAACGAGCTGCGTTCTAATAAGACTCCACCATGCCTGTTCTTCCCTTTGCCGGATTTTTATCTCCTCCCAACGATCTATCAATTAGGTGTCGCGTCGTCGCTACTAGCTGTTCGCTCAAGGTGTCTCAATATCCGAGTCGAGTCGGGTTCTCGAATATATCAAGACTCCCAAGAATTTTGGGGATTCTCGAATACATCAGGATTTTTGAGAATTTTGGAGATTCTCGAAAATATTTGGGATTCCCGAGCACGTCCAAGTTCCCGAATGTCTCGGGATCCTTGACTATTTTCGAGATTATTCCCGGAAAATCGTCGGGAATCCCGATGCATTCGAAAACCCGTATGTGCTCGGGAATCCCCAATATTCTCGAGAATCAAAATCTCGAATAAAATTCTCGTCCCGTCTTGACCCGACATTTTCGTGTTCTCGCACACCTCTGGTTCTAGTGATTATTTGATAATGGTTGGATCAGGGTGAACGATCCATCGAATGAAAATTCGCCCAAGATCCTCGTATTCCGGAAAGAAGCCCAATTATGGGACGAACTGCGTGCGTCACACGGCGGGACAAAAAGGCTATAGCCGGTTTTGGGGGCCAAATCGGCCCTGGAAGGGATTTTATTCCAATTTGCGCCATTCGATAGCCTACCAAAAAAGATATCTTTCAGCCAAGTTTTAGCCCTATAGCTCATCTGTAAGGGTAGTTACAGAGGAAAAACGAAAATCCAGTTTTTGGCCCATTTTCCCCATTTAATGACAATTTAAAATTCTGAAAAAAATCTGACACATTTCGGACACCAAACCATATACTTTGAGTCGTTTTCAGATTTTTCCGTTGTAAACTCTGGCTGTAAAAATCGAAAAATACGAAAAAAATCGAAAAAATGCAGATTTCATATGGAAATCTAAGAGTGACCCAATCAGAATTAATTTAGCAATAAGATATTGTCCTAAGTATTATGCTCAATTTTTTTCAAATTCCTGCGATTGGTGCGTCATAGTAGGAAAAAATAAAAACCACTTTTTTTGGCGTTTTTTTCCGTGAAAAACTAAGTTATAATTATCGTAAAAATATATTATGTAATATTAAACATCTCTAAGTTCAGGGAAACATCGTCCAGACTTTAAAAATTGCGTAATACAAAAAACGACAATTATACTACGCAGGATATATCCCAATATTTCGAATGTATTTTCAACGGCGCCGGTTGGTGCAGTAGCTATGGTCTCCGACTGCGGAACCGCTGAAGACTTTTTGGACCAGGTTCGGATCTCGCCTCGGTCCAATTTTTTTTTTTCTTTAATCACATGTTTTTTCGATTTCTAACCGTATGATTGTTGTTACGCTGTTGTAAAAACATTTTTTAACTATGTTTAAACTATTTTTTAATAATTTTCCGGAAAAATATTTTTGGAGTACTTTCGGCCTTTAGTCATCTACGGGCTGTACTACTTATCTACTTAACATTTTTTTACATGGAATAAGGGATTGATTATTTTTGTGACAGAAAATATATACATGAAGTATTATTAGGAATAATCTGTAATAATTATAGGTGGATTGGTATGCAGTGGAATCATGTATGGCGTTTTCAGTCTTCGTCGCTATCTTCGTCAATTGTCGGTGTTATTTGGTCGTTATTGAAAATTCTGGTGAGCAACTCTGCTGGCCGAACTATGTCTGTGTCGTATCGAGCATAAAATAAATATTAAATGATAGCAGCTACATGTGAGCAACATCCAATAGTGCGATTACCATTGGCACATTCACAACAATACCGTTTTATACCGGAATGACCAGTTGTGTTTGGTATATAATCTATGTAGCATTTGTACGTTTTGCGGTTGATATGTCGCGATTTTACTTCCAATTTTACAATATTATTATTTTCTATTAAATAACGGACATTAATTTTATTATCGTGTTCATCCATTATCTCGGCCAAATACGAAACAGCTTAAGATAATTGGTATGATCCCGTGAAAAGTATCTTCAAATCGTCTTCTGTCATTTCCGGAAAATCAAAAATATCGGTGGAAGATATGTTTTTAAACGGCGTTTTCTGCGACAGCTGCTCGTTGCTTGTAAAAGATATAATAAAAAACAGCAAAGACTATTGGAACACCTCAATAAAGCAATGTCCACGGCTCGATTGTTTCAGTTAAATGCCCAAAGTCCTGAATCGAAAATGTCCTTCATCAGGAATTTTTCCAGACAACAATGGTTATAGTTTTCCGAAGCATAAACATCGTTTTCATAATATCCCTAATAATATTTTTACTTGACAGAAACAGATACAACAATACCTCCCGACCCCAATATAACACTAGATTTATTATTAACAATAAGTAAAGTACCGACTAAAGATAAAAGATTTAATAGACAAGTCAATGCACTTATTCTATGTAAAAAAAATGTTAAGTAGATAAGTAATACAGCCCGTAGATGACTAAAGGCCGAAAGTACTCCAAAAATATTTTTCCGGAAAATTATTAAAAAATAGTTTAAACATAGTTAAAAAATGTTTTTACAACAGCGTAACAACAATCATACGGTTAGAAATCGAAAAAACATGTGATTAAAGAAAAAAAAAAATTGGACCGGGGCGAGATCCGAACCTGGTCCAAAAAGTCTTCAGCGGTTCCGCAGTCGGAGACCATAGCTACTGCACCAACCGGCGCCGTTGAAAATATCTTCGAAATATTGGGATATATCTTGCGTAGTATAATTGTCGTTTTTTGTATTACGCAATTTTTAAAGTCTGGACGATGTTTCCCTGAACTTAGAGATGTTTAATATTACATAATATATTTTTACGATAATTATAACTTAGTTTTTCACGGAAAAAACGCCAAAAAAAGTGGTTTTTATTTTTTCCTACTATGACGCACCAATCGCAGGAATTTGAAAAAAATTGAGCATAATACTTAGGACAATATCTTATTGCTAAATTAATTCTGATTGGGTCACTTTTAGATTTCCATATGAAATCTGCATTTTTTCGATTTTTTTCGTATTTTTCGATTTTTACAGCCAGAGTTTACAACGGAAAAATCTGAAAACGACTCAAAGTATGTGGTTTGGTGTCCGAAATGTGTCAGATTTTTTTCAGAATTTTAAATTGTCATTAAATGGGGAAAATGGGCCAAAAACTGGATTTTCGTTTTTCCTCTGTAACTACCCTTACAGATGAGCTATAGGGCTAAAACTTGGCTGAAAGGTATCTTTTTTGGTAGGCTATCGAATGGCGCAAATTGGAATAAAATCCCTTCCAGGGCCGATTTGGCCCCCAAAACCGGCTATAGCCTTTAAAAAGAGATTTGTTTTTGTTTTCATGAGACATAAAGATCGAACTCCTCGGATGCTGCCAGGATAAAGAATAACTTCACGGACGTAACGCCGTGTAACACCAGGAGGAAAAATAGGATAAAATGCAATGCAATCAAACACGCTATTCCAGGAATGAGCACGTATTTCGGAATTCGTGTTGTATCTCGTTTGGCTGCACCCACACCGAGCACCAAGCGTAAACGCTCGCTCCTTGATGCATGGAGGCAAACAGCGAAGTTACACATAAAACAGCTGATAAATGGGCAAGTGGTGTTCTCGGGGACTGTAACTACGACTGTTTACCTGGCGAAAATAAAAATGTTCGCGACGACGATACCCGCGGAATTTTACATTTTCCAAAGTCTCGCGCTCCGTAAATAATCTCTCCTACCGCGATGAACGTTTCGTCCGAAAAATTAACCTGGCACCGAAATTGCTGTGCGGAAAGTATGCAAAATTTAAATTGCACCATTGCGTGTACAGTGTGAATCAAGAAAAATGGGACACTTACGGGGAGACCGCACGGTTCGGGAAATCGCTTTTTGGACGAGTCCCGAATTCGAATCCATGCAGAGCGTTACATTCTTTCTTCTTTTTTAAATATATGTTTCATACGGCTAACCAATTTGTGCTTTATCAATTTACTCAAATTATTGCTTTGAGAGTTGTCGCAACAGTTGCAGTCGCGCTGCTTCGAATAATTGCAGTTAAAATTTTTAGACAGTGTACTATGAGCTGGGTCGACTAACCAAATAAAAAATATACGATATTATTTTAAAAAAAAAAGCAAATTTGACTTTCACGTGTCTTGTAGGCACCTTCATACAAAAACTAATCAGGTCAAATCCCCCAAGAAACCATTCAACTTTTATCTGAAACGTTTTACACTGAAATCATTATTTTTGCAGTAATGGGAGTGGTTCTCTGGACTCCTTGTCCAGGATCGGTTAATTTGAAACAATGCCGGCGCTAGCGCACGGCGAATCGAGTTCCAGCGGACACACGTGCTGCCAGAAAAACGATGGAACGTTCTCCCCGCGCGGCGATACGTCCATGCTGGTGGATGGATATGATCGGATTATCAAACGGACATATTGCAACGTTGCCACACACGTGACGCCCAATCGCGTTAAGTTAATCGCGTTATTATTTAAAACTTGCTGTAACCCGTGCCTCCCCCGGAATTCGATGATTTGTAGTCGAGTGTTCCGCGATCGATACACCGGTCGGTCCATTAGGATTTATGTTGCGTTGATGTCGCGAAAAAAAATTGCCCCTACGGATCGTGAATAGATGGTTTTAGGAAGCGGTGGGGATATGCACATTGTTCTCGGACCTTTTTTTTCAGTTATCTATGTACCGTACTACGTGTTGACTCTTCTCTTTGGGAAAAAGGACAGTGGAGTGTCAGGACAGCTTAACTAATGCTCGTGTCGTGTTTTCAAAATAAAACTATTTCACGCGGAAAGCCCGCGGATTAAACTACATCGTAGCGTTAGTTTTGTTACAAAATTACTTAGTAACCGTTAGCAACATTTTCACATTCGTTCAGTTACTTTAACGTGTTCGCCAGCTTTATGGGATACTTGTCGTTTTAGGATTGAACTTGTTCCATAAAAGTTTGATAGAATTACGACCCGTCAAGTCAGACTCAGAGTACACGCAATTACGACTCGAAAATTAACTATGTAACCGAGTAGCTCAATGCACGGATCGGCCATATTGCCACGGTAAACCGGGAAGTTCGACACTTCATCAGCTCGAACTTTTTTTTATTCCCTTTCTAATTTTATTTTTTTTTTTCTCTCTCTCTCTCTCTCTTGTTTCGATAGTTTCCTCGGAGACCGAGGACCGATAGGAACGAAAGTCAACGAGCTCGTACCCAATACGGACGGAATAAACATTTCCGACCGAAATAAAAGGACGTTCAATTCCCCAATCCCCTTCGGACTATCGTGATTTCCTTTTTTTTTCGTTCTAAGCTATTTTCGGTGTTCCGGGAACAGCTGGATGCAAAATACTTACATAATTAAACGATTTTCTCGAAACTTCGTTCATTAGTAGTCTCACGAGTTTGATATCTATTCTATGCAATATATTGATCGGCGGGTTCCGTTTCCAAAATGCAGTTTTTGTCGATAAACCAAGAGCAGGTACCTCGATACAGCTCGATCAATATCAAATTTGCCGGAGGTCGCGGTTGATCTGACGGGGATACATACAATGGTGAATCCTTCGAAACATAATCTTGTATACTTTCTTTGTTTATAGAAGTTTATGAGTTTATAGAAGTTTATGAATGTATAGGAGTTTATGAATTTATAGAGATTATATAATTAACAGACGGATGAATTTCGCCCAGCTTTCTGGGTGAGGGTGCGCCTGTAGGACGCCGTCCTCTTTGCAAATGAAAAGTCCCGGCGTTTGATGCACAGTTTTCCGAAATCGTTTACAACTGGACGCCAATAGATCAATCAAGCCCGGGGTACGTGGAAACGGGTGCCGGTTCAGGCTCGCCGCAATACGTTGCCGCGCACGAAGCAAACCGGAACGATATTTTAGCCCCGCGACGACCCGTCTATTCCCTCTAACAATCCCTTCTTCGTTCTGGCACGAATTTCCGTGCGTGCAGGCGCGAAAACCCGAGACACACGGGATAGATAGAAGGATGGGGTAGGTGGCGGCTGGGACCCCGGGGGTGAGAAAGGGGACGAGACGGGGGTTTGCTAGTGCCATCGGACGAGAATTAATAACGGACGCGTGTATCGGTGATGTATCCTGGCCGTGTTCGGGGACTCCCCGTGGACTTTGCTGATGGAGAACTCGAGAGGGTTGCGTTCGGGTTGGGCGCTGGGCTGGCTGACTGGATGTGCCGGCGACTGAATTATTGTACGGCAGGCCCGGTAAATCATAAAAACAACAAATTGCACGCGCACACATTGGTCCGCGCTCGCGCGCGCGCGCGCGTGACCTCGCGCCGTGCATTTTGCGGGTGCATTTTTATACACCGTACACCGAGCGGAGCCCTCCGCGCCAGCTCAACGCCAGCACTTTTTGAACCGATTGAAATATGGAGTCGCGGGCTACGTCCGTCGGCTTAATGAAAAATGGTAACTTCCGGTTACCTCGGGGAGAGTGTCAGGATCCACCCAGGCTCCAGGGGGACGTCCGCGCTTACGAGTCCTCTCACCTTTTGAACCTCTTGATCCGCGTGAATCCTCGATCCGGTTGTCGCCCGCGCGACGCCCCATCGAGAACGTGATCCGGTCCGCTCGCCGGGAAAAGTTTCGCTGAATGGATATTAATGATCACTGGTCAGCGACACGGAAGGAAATCCGGTTTTTCGGCGGAACGTGGATTCCGGTAGTCAGAGAGCGAGATAGAGATAGATAGAGAGAGAGAGAGAGATAGAGAGAGAGAGAGCTCTCCACGTTCTACCGCTTCCTAATATTTCATATGGACGTCGGGGGTATCGATTCGGGCTTACGCGGGCTCTCTGTTTGCTCAGAAGTGTACACAGACGTGGAAACAAGTAATTGAATCGAACGCGCAAGGAAACCGCGCGTATCCATTCAGCCGGGACCAGATGACTGGGAGCATAGCCTCTCTCCTTCTGTCTCTCTTCCTGGCTCCCACTCTCCCTCCCCCCGTTTACACGATCTAATACGGATTTGTCAGCACACGATTCCCAATCTCCCCGAAATCCGCTGAAATCGCCGATTACCCCGGACTCGGCGAGAGAAAGCCCAAGGACCGAACTCTATCGAGGTCGATCCAGCTTCCGACGTTACGTCGTGGTACATTTTGGGCTTCCGGCCACGGCACCCTCTCCAGGGCGTCGAATCGTACCACTGAATCGACTGCATACCCGCACCCGAACAATGCTCCCCCCCTCCGCTAACCCCCCTCCCCCTAGAACCCCCGGATCCCGAGATCGGTAAAGTCCTCTCAATTATGCGGCGATGCTAATTACTCGCGAGTGCACACTGAAGAAGGCTCTTTAGCCTCGCACAATGACCCTTCACGGGGCGCGGTCTACCCTTCCGTTTCCAACCCCCTCGTTTCACCCCCTTCTACACCCTGCTTTCCATCCCTCTTCTACCCTCGTTATATTGGCGAAGGATGAAACGGAATCACGAGAATTCTTGATTGGAGAACGCCGCGCTCGGTGTTTGCGCGATAGTTTACCTTCCTTTCCTAACAATGCCATTAGTGCCTTCGACCAGGCCGCGAGTTCTTTCGATGCTCCAAATTCTCCGCGGTAATGCAGTAATCCCCCTTGCATTCCCACCCTTTTGTTCCTTAAAAATCCGTCGGTGTTGTCTTGGGTCCATCCCAAGTGGAATTACCTCTAAGTGGAATTACGGTTATTGCTATCGAGTCGAATAAATGACACTTTTCTTCGACGCAACGTATCAACCCGTTGCTTGCGTACCACGAGCCCCATTTGGGATCATGCGCACGGATTGTGCACCGAGGAGTGGCCTTTAAAAAGTTACATTCCACATGCCGCCGCCCCCGGATGGGGACATTTTTTGATTGTTGTTCACATGAAATGGAATGATCCTCCTCTTCACTATTAATCATGGTTAATTAGACTTTTTGAAATTTTTACTAGCTATCTTAGTTAGCTGTAATCAATTTCGAAGTATTCCTCAGTGTTTCGATGCCGGGTTCGAGGGGTTAATGGAATAGTATAATTATGAAGGCTATTGCTGACATACGTGCTGGCAGTGAACATGTTAATGATGAAGAGTTATGGACGTATGTCAACGCGTGAAATGTTTGCCAAATATTTCTAACACGTGTCAATCATGCTGGTGTCCGCTGTCTGATTGAAATCAAGAATCACTGAATCCCAAATAAGAAAATCAATATTTTCTTTCATACTTTACACAAGGATCCATTGCCTTTAATAGAATATCGTAATTATGAAGGCCATTGCTGAAATGAGTTCTGGCAGTGATCATTTTAATGATCAAGAGTTATTGACGTATTCCAACCCATGAAATGTGTGCCAAATATTTCTAACGCGTGTCAATCATCCAGGTGGCAGATGTCTGAATGAAATCAAGACTCACTGAATCCCAAATAAGAAAATCAATATTTTCTTTCATACTTTACACAAGGATCCATTGCCTTTAATAGAATATCGTAATTATGAAGGCCATTGTTGAAATGAGTTCTGGCAGTGACCATTTTAATGATCAAGAGTTATGGACGTATTCCAACCCATGAAATGTGTGCCAAATATTTCTAACACGTGTCAATCATGCTGGTGTCCGCTGTCTGAATGAAATCAAGACTCACTGAATCCCAAATAAGAAAATCAATATTTTCTTTCATACTATACACAAGGATCCATTGCCTTTAATAGAATATCGTAATTATGAAGGCCATTGTTGAAATGAGTTCTGGCAGTGACCATTTTAATGATCAAGAGTTATGGACGTATTCCAACCCATGAAATGTGTGCCAAATATTTCTAACACGTGTCAATCATGCTGGTGTCCGCTGTCTGAATGAAATCAAGACTCACTGAATCCCAAATAAGAAAATCAATATTTTACACAAGGACGCGTTGCATTTAATAGAATATTGTAATTACCATGGCCATTGCTGAAGTAGGTGTTGGTAGCGCCCATCTTAATTGTGTAGGGTTACAAACACACATATACGATTATGATAAAAACGGGTAGATCAATTTAACCCTTAACGGTCCGGAAGTATTTTAAGTTTACTTCCCAACAGGTCCAAGCTATTTTTCATACAAAGCACGAAACTGTGGACTCAACATTTTTATATCAAGTATGGAAAGGAAAATATCTATGTTATAAATTTAAATATTTATATTATTAATTAATTTGATTTTTGCCGCCATATACGCGGCATGGGACCCAGTAAGTAAAAGTGTCACGCCGCTTATATGGCAGCATTGGTCCGTTAAGGGTTAAAAACATTTAAGAATTTAAGAATACCTTTACGTTAGTTTCAACTTCCAAAATGATTGACAACAGACCTAAATGTAAAACAATTTTTATTTTGTATACAAATCCACAGTCCAGTTCCAACAACATGTGCCAACGCAAACACACGTGCCAAATAGTTCTAACACGTGTCAATCAGTCAGGTGTCCGCTGACTCACTGATGACAAGATTCAAATCCCAAATAAGGAAATCAGTGTTTCGAGGACTTCGGCGCGGAATATTAATCTCTCGGACCGCATTCTTCGTGTTTTACATCGTGGTTCGGATCGTCGTTAACAACTCTCTGCCTAACAGCGCTACTAAACGTGACCGTGCCGCAATGCCGTGGCAAATGAAAAGCAAACGCCGTGCTTGCTGCAGGGACCGAGGGATTGGCAAACATCGGTTCCGACGCGGGGCTGACGAGAAAAATTTCAATTAACTGATGCGCTAGGATCGCGCGGTGCCCTGGGTAGGGACAGGATCGACGATGTACACTTTTCGTACTTGTCGGCTTGACCCCCGTAAAAAAACTGAGAAGAAAGCGAAAATTAATTACTTCGTCGACGCCAGGACCCGGCCCGGCGAGGGATCGATCGTTCCTCTGATAGGATTAAATCGCGTGCCGGCCGTTTACCTTTTTCGCGTTCCCCTTTACTCGTGTCGCCCCGATGCCGACGCATCGCTCTTGTTTCTTCCCGTTCTGAGACGACACAGATGATTACGTCGCCCTGAAACAATCGTCCGACGAAATCTCCTCCGTCCGACGAAGCACGTCGGATGTTTTCCACGGGAAACGGATTTATCTACGTCCAGCCTTCTTCTGGACGCGAAAGTCGATCGTGGAGATCACTTTCGAAATCGTGCTTGATAAAACGTGTAACGTACGGTTAAAGCAGAAAATTAGCTTTCTCCATCCATCCATCTATGGGGTTATCCTGTAAGACGATTGGCACAAGAGGTTGATCTTTGAACTATTGTAACTCCGACCAGAAAAATCGTACAACGATGTAACTAGGCTCATTTTGAAGGGCGAAATCTCTACTTTAGACGTCCCTATGTCGTATTTTCGAATAAAATTTCTCCTACGAAATACAAAGGAGAAAGTGAAAAATGGTAACTTTAAAAAATTTTTCAATTTCAGAAATGTTCACGGGATATGATATATTTTTTTTTGGAAATGGAAGTATTACGGGTTTCAAGATTGAAGTCTTCAATTTTTGGTTGCAGTTTTCTCGCAGTTTCAATGAAAAACGTGCTGTCGGCATTAGAGTGCTGCACAATTAATCTTGACTCAAAAGAGGTTGATCTTTGAACTGCTGTAGCTCCGTGAAAAAAAAAATCGTACAAACATGTAACTAGGCTCATTTTATGACATTTCTACTTTCAATTCCCCCTAAGTCGCATTTTCGAATAAAACTTTTTCCCCGAAAAACGCATCGATTCTCATCAATCTGTCGGATCAACAAATCACAGCAAAGCGTTTGTATATTAGGTCGATATTCGTGATACAATTTCGCACAAGTTCGAAACAAATTTTTCAATTTGCAGCGTTTATTCTTCACCTGTCCCGGACAATTTGTGAATTGAAGAGCGAATCTAGGAGAGCGCGCTTTGACTCATGTAATTGTAGAATCGCGACAAGCGAGCCGTCTCCCGTTAGCACATTTAAAAACTCGACTTTATCGCGTTCGCCGTGACTCGTTACGAAAGCTACAATGAGACCTTTCGTCTTGCCAATTATAGTCCATGCCGTGTCGGTCTCTCTCTCTCTCTCGTTTTCTCTTCGTGTTCGCCCTTTCATCTGTTTTCTGTACATCCTCGAGCCGACCGATCCAGTGTTCCCGGGACGCTTAAATGATAAGGGCTCCCGGACGGGGCGCAAAGTGCTAATTACTTCCACTGAAAAGAACGGCGTTTACTCGCCCCGTAGTTTTCACGGTGAAATTACTTCTAACTTCGCACCAGGAAAGGCGTAAATCGTGGAGGACCCGCGTAAAACTGCCGACCGGCCCCGTACGCCTCCCTAAATAAGTCACAGTCATCTGCGGGGGCGGTGGTACAATAAATTAAAGAAACTAGAGGCCAAATAAAAAATACACGGCCGACTCCGCGTGAAAGCGAGAGAGAGAGAGAGAGAGAGAGAGACGGAGAGAGAGAGACAGAGTGGCGCGTAATACCATTGAAGTGCTTTCAAACGAATGAAACGGGAATGAAACAAACACAAGTTCTTGCACCGGTGATGGAAGCGCCGCGCGGTCCCGTCAATACCGCGTTAACAAAGAACTGCATTCGGCCGCGTTGCACGGTGTCGCGGCGATCGGGGCCGACGAATTAAACCATTTTCCCCAATCCGCGGTCCGCGTAATTGATGAAACGCCACTCGAACCGAGGCGTTAATTTTTCGGGCTGCCACGATTGTGTCGGGGCTACAGCTCTCGCAAGATTTCGGGGATGTCGGGCACAAGGGTGGAAGCGTGGTGCGCGGGGGGAGGAAGGGAGGGCCGGGCTTTTAGTTGGTCGCGGTGTAACACAGTCGACTTCACTGATTGCCAATATGGCGGAGAGGACCGCCGCGTCCCTATATCTCGGCCAGGGTGGATCCACAATGCGCCCCGGGCGTTAATTCCCCCGTGAAACGTATTGCACCCTCGCGATTCAATTGTTCCAGCTCCGCGGGCACAGCGCTTCATGCTGCCTGCATCGTGGCTGGGGCCGACGAGTCGCGGCGCACGCAGCTCATAATGATGCAATTTTCGGAGCGGCGAGCGTCGCGTCATCGTCATTATCAGGGACACAACCGCCTCCCCTCCCCCCTCCTCGTTTCATCAGCATCGGTGAAACCGAACTTGAGACGGACCCGGGATTGTTGCGACCCACTCGTCACCCTTTGAGTCTCGTCGGATCTCTTCTTTTTCTCCCTCTCTCCCTTTCCCTCTCTCGTGTCTTTGTCTGCATTCTCGTTTCTTTTGCACCGCGCGTCACTCTAATTATCCCCTTTGTCACTTCACACTCGGGGATCGCGCGCCACTCGCGAAACAGCTAATTTACTTAGTTTTTAATTATCGCTTTTTATTCGCGTTACCGAGACACCCTGTGTTTAACTGTATCGCGCAGTTTGTACCGGGACGCGTTGGCTAACATTTGCGACCAAAATGTTTAAACGAGTACAAGAGGCTGTAGGATCTTTCAATTTTTCCCTGTAAATTTTGGTTTCGAAAACGTGGTAGTGGAAAGGTTTCATGATGTTGTCGCTAACGTGGGGCAAATTGTTAAGAGAAATGTAGAACAATAGAATGCAAACGTAGAATTAACCGGTTACGCGACAGTAGATGCTAGGGGAATGAGGCGACCTCGGTCAGACAATTTACAGAGATATTCTAGCTTCAGGTAATGGAAAAAGGTACAATGTCAGTTACGCTTTGTTCATACTTTTACGCACCTGTTGGCAGTCTGAAATCAGTCACAAAAGCTTGAAGTGTTTATGACATTCAGAATTGTAAAATTTAATCTGCAATCTCATTTGAACAGCCCCGTCGAGTTGGTCCGAGGCTCTCTATAATTCCCATGAGTGTCTTTTTAAATTCTGACACGTAAATTGCGAATTTTTATGCAAAATAAAAGTCGTCTGTATTAATTGTAAGATACAGAAGCTACGTAGACATGCATTGATTTTCATTATGATTTTATTTCGTTGGAAACAGTGCAGTAGTAGTTTTAAATTCTTCAAATATTTGTATTGTTGTATGACGTACTTGTTTGTCTTATAAATGAATAAAATATGCAGTTTACTTGTAAGAGTAAGTAGATACAAAAAAATTCTTTTGCTAAATGACAGTCGGTCGAAATATATTTTTTTCTGTGGTTTTTGTATGTTTCTTTGTCGAAAGACTCAGATATTTAAATATAATGACTCGATTCTAGGCGGCGCGATAGTAATTTGCAATGACAAAAAGATTTTCAACCCTGAAAACATATTCCATTACAAATTACATGGAAGCAGAGTCGCCAGAAGATGCCCATTTGGGTATCTGTTTCCTCTCCTCCTTTTCCCCTTCCACTATCCCATTCCACCACCATAAGTACACTCTAAGACCGTAGACTGGTCACGTGAGGTGTCGCATGGGAGTAGAAATTAGGGAAACCAGACAACCACGGTCAGACAATTCTCCAGCGCCTGGATATTACAAATCCACAAAATGCATTTATTGTTTTGCACTATGGTCAAAGGTTATGCCAAATTACGCGCCAGTAGAAGTTAGGGGAACCAGACAACCATGGTCAGACAATCCTTTCAACGTTCGAATATTAGAAAGCCACGTGGTTATTGTTTCGCGTCAGGCTAAGGAATTCCCGCGATCGACGCGAGTCCATGACGACCAGTTTTATGTTTTCATGGAAGCGGAAGTAACTGCGGGTTTTTTTTTCTGACTAGTCGCAAAACGGGGGTTTTATTTCGCAATCGATGGCTGAGGTAACGAGGCTCGACAAAGCTAGAGAAGCGGTCAGCAAGCAGCGATTTAGTTCCGTCACGAGGACCACTGCAAGCTCGGTGCCCGAGCTTATTTCGTTGCATCGATTATTCAAGGCTCTACGTCAGTTTCGTGGAAACGTTTTATCTCGATAATGGCAGCTAACCATCTATCTGAAGGTTGCTAACCCCGCGTGTTACACAACACGGTCGATACGAGAACACGTAACTGAAATAAGAGACCGTTGGCATCCAATGGCGAGGATCGTTCGGGAATTCTTCTAACAGGGGCTCCCATTATCTTGTATGATTGCAGGTGAGCCTGGGCAAGCATGTCTCGGTTGGCGAGGAAGTCCGATACAAACCGGATCCCGAAGATTCAGGGAAAACACTGTTGACGCAGCAGGCTGTCATTTCGATCTCAGGAGTGCCACTGATCGACCAGCTAGAGAGGCTACTCACGATTACGATCGAACAGAACGCGAAGAAGGTTGGTAACTTCATTCTTTTTGTAATACTCTTCCCCTGTGCAGGCTGACCCTAAAAATTGCTGAAATTATTACATACAAATAGACCGTTCAACTTTGTGCATTTGTAATTTATAGAAACCTTGCAAAAAATTGAAGATAAAAGTTAAGAGGTGCTATAGTAATTCGATTTTTGAACCTTAGGTCAGGACTTTTGTGTGATTTTTGTTGCGAAAGGATCTCTGAAAGGATGTCGGCTTGAAGAGTGCAAGGATTTTTGTGAATTTCATTCCGAATGGATTTTTGAAAGGATATCGCATGCGAGAGTGCAAGGGTCATTTGTGTGACTTTCATCGCGAAAGAATGTTTGAAAGCATATAGCGTGCGAGAGTGCAAGGATCTGTGAGATTTTCATTTCGAAAGTATATTTGATTCACAAATGGAGTATGAACGAGAAGCGGACGGTCCGATTGCCAAAAAATCAAAAAAGTCTGGAGCCAAGAGCCGAGCGCGGAGTGTCAGTTTCACCGTGTCGCGTGTGTGTGTATGTATGTATATATTTTCTGGAACACTTGCCGTTAAGAGACCCGGAATGATTGATCGCGATGGATTCGGTTCTGCGAGCCTGGGAGCGTATTCTCGCCGGCGGAATTTCATAAAAGCTTGCGAATTACCGTGAAGTCGCGGCATCCACAGGTGCCGGGGAAAGTTCGCGAGAGTAACAAAGTGTTTCTGCGCGATTGGCTTTCAGGGTCGGCAAGCGATGGAGTGGGTGATCGAGAGAATCCAGTCGGACGTGAAAGACATCGCGACCTCGGCGGTGAAGTCGACGGATGATCTTCTGCACTCGACCCGCCGGCAGATCGACGACATCACGAACATCACGAAAAGGGGGATGGACGACCTGCAGAACGCCGCGAAGAAATCCTTGGACGACCTGCAGAACCTGACTGTACCGCCGCCGCCGCAGTCTATACCGAAATTATAGCTGATGTTCCACGTTAGCTTCGATCTCTTTACCTAAACGCCGCGTAGAACCCTTTGATGGAACGATTGGACACCCGAACAGTAAGGATTCGCTGGAAGATCCTCGAAAAGAAAAAAAGAAAATATTTGAAAAGAAACGGGAGCAATCGAGTGCCACGCTTGCAACATCCGTTACACGTACCAGCCATTCACACGTTACTCCACGAAACATTCCCCATCGGAATTGTCCGCGCCATTTTGCGGACGGAAGGAGCTGTTTGGTCTTTCGTTCAAACATTCGATGCACCTCCCAACCACTCGGAGAAAATGGAACATCCTTGAGATGCGTCACAGCAACGAGCGGACCACCGGAAGTACGAATGTCTCTGCGCGTGTACTAAACCATCGTTCTCGGTGGATAAAAGCGGAATACTCGGAGAGCGGTCAATCGTTTCGCAGGAGCTGCTTTAGCGAAAGAGATGTGTAGCTGCGGTCGAGAAATTAACCTGATTTAGCCGATTATCGAAGACGCAGCGTTCGCCCAACGGATGGACGAACATTTTGATAAGAGAACCACGAATCTGTGCCAGTACAGTATTTGTACGATGATGCGTGTTATGGTACCCTCGTCTGCTGGATTCAACAACCCGGCGTACTCGGTTTCCCGAGCCCTTGCACTTCGAGACTATTCTCCTATCCTACACCTGCCGCATAAATGAACACGATACGCACCCGAAAGAAAACCGAAGCGTCTTTCGATCGCAGCACGTTCAATGTTCACCTTCCACCTTTGTATTATTTGAAGCTTACGTTCTACGATTGTTGTGTACCTGTGGCTAGGAGCGTCGGATCATCTGCCTCCCCCACAGTTGTTGAACGGAAGCCGACCCTTCGAACATTCTCACGTGCGGCTTCTAGCGTTAGTAACCTTAGCGAATTTAAATGTGACAATATTTATGAAAGAAGAAAAAAACCGAAAAACAAGAATTTGACAAAAAATATCGAGGTTATATTGATAGTCACGTGATCATATGTTCACCGCACCTTTTGTAACGTCGATTAGCATATCCAGACCTAGCCTCCGGCTTAGTTCGTCTACTTAGACACCTTTGAGAGCTGTAAATAAACGCCAAATCACAGGATCAAATATATGTAAATATATATTATCGCTGTGTTCATTTTGGGGATTACACAACCTATAATGTATCCTCGTGTTCTTTCGTTCCTCTCGTAGTACGGTTTTAGAGGGTGAAATTATCCCTTGAACGAGCGACTCTGAAGTTTCTTGTGGAACAATTCTGGAACATTCAGAGATATCATTTAACACTCGACTTTCTGAATATCCAGACTCCCTGGTTCCCTTTCAAGACCGAGCAGATCTTTGCAAAATCAAGAAAAGCTTGCTGCGAACTGTACCATTACCAAGCGGACATTGAATTCGACGTTCATTCTAGTGGCACGAAGATAACTATACCGGCGTGCAAACTTAAAACGCACCATGGATTTCGAAAGTAGAAAGTACAATCTTTAAAATGCGACCAGAACGAACATTCTATGACGTTTTCTCACGAAGTTACAACATTTTGAACATGGGCAATATTTGTAGGAAAATGTAGTGATCCACGAATTTTGCACGTCAGTGTATTACGTGTTGCGGACGGATCGATTTGTCCCGAAAGTTCCCCAATTTTCTGAATTTCCAGACTCCCCGGTTCCTGTCCAAGACCGAGCAGATGTTCGTGTGGAGCTGTTCGGGCGCGTTTAAAACTCGTCCGGATGCGGTCAATCGCACCAGACAAGAAAATCCCTGGCCAGGTCTTGGGGCAACGTTGTCCCAGGTGGCCGGCCGATACTCGTATCATTCGAAATCGTTGCGCCACGAAATATCCCGCTGCTTCCTCCCAGTCATCCCGCGATTCCCCGTGGAGTAGGATATTCGCGCGAGTCAGCGAGTGCTTCTACGCGTCGAGCAAGAGAGTAGCCGACGTTCGTAGGATAGGGGCAAGGGTATCGATTCGAGGATGGAGGGCCACCGGTCTCAACATTCCGGCCGAGCAATTTCGAGGCGGAGCCTGGAATTTCGACCGGATCATTATTGTTCTCGGCGGTCCAGAGACAATTTCCATCGGTATACTCAAATCTGGCCGAGCCGACACTCTCGAGGTAAGTAGAAAGAGAGAGGACAGGGTCTGCTTTGGAATACGGTAGTTGGTCGCTTCTGGTCGACCAAGTCGACTCAGTTGGTTCGGGGAGGGAGGAAATGGACGAAATTTGACATCGGGCTCGACCAGTGGTATGTAAGAGATAATTGATGACGTTACGGTTCATCGCTTGCTACTCGGTTACCGGACACGGACAAATATTGACAGCTTCCGATCACAGAGCGGCCGGGTATCCTTTGTAGGTAGCTCACGCGCGCACACCGCCCTCGATGTCTGGTCGGTTTTCCTGTCGAATCGGTGCGCTTAGTTCCCTCCCCCCCCCACCTCGCCACCGTACGTTAGTAAATCAACGTTCACCGGTTGGACGTGCATGTCGAGCAAGTTTCGTAAATTAAAGTGGCCTCGTTCGCCCCTATAAAGCCTCGGCCCGACCCGGCCCGCGCCTGCTATTGCTTGCACGTGACGTGCCGCTCCGCTTTGACGACAAAGCGCTAGTTTTACCCGCCCCGCGACCCTTTTATTGCTGACCATCCCCCGCATCTTTGGACGAATTACACTCTCCAAGGAAAGTTAAGTCGCTACCCCGTAGTAACTCGGAAGGACTTTCGACCTCAAACCCGAAACGCTACACGGATGACCAGTCTTCCGCTTAAGCATAGTTTCGGAGGACATCGATATTCCTGCTGCATTGTTCATCTTTAATTGTCCGTGCGGTTCTCACTTCGGCATTTCGAAGATGCCTTCAAAGACGAGACCACTCCTGCAAATCGGTACGTAACAAGCTTCGCAAAATTCGATTCGGTAGCTTCTCTACCTTGCGGCGGGACGCCCGACCGTTTGCGGTCGGACAAAGGAACGACCGCCATTGGTCTGTTAATTTTACTCGGCGAAGTTACAGCTGCGGCGGTGCTGTACTATCGGGAATTAATTTGACCGTCTTAAAAATCCTCCTATGGTGATTCGAGTCACGATGTTCAACAACCTAATGCTTCTGAGCGACAGTGTATATTCAATGCTTCTGCAATTAATTTATCAGAAATATTCGCTGCAAGAACTTGCTGCAAGGATTAATGTTTGGCCAATTTGTGAATTTGTTCGACTACTCCGCGCAGTTCGGAAGGTTCGATTAATCTCGTTCTGCCTTCATATTGAACTGATTTTGTCAACGAGCTGGTCTCCTTTGAAATTTGAGGCTGGCGGATCGAAATTGTTCTCGTGAAAGAGATGCGATTTTCAAGGCCGTACCCGCCTACTCTATCTACTCTCGGTTCCGGAAGAAAAGGGGAGTTTCAAAGGCCCGGGTGTAGCCGTCGAAGAGGCTCATGGTTTACACATCGCGGCGGTATTCTCTCGTCAAGACCGTAAAAGCTCTCGGGACGATCGACTCTAAAAGTCGGCGACACGGTCAAGTAGATTCTTCTCGGTCTTCCGGTTCTCAATTCACGACCTCGTGAAAAGACCACCCTCCACACTCGTGGCTACTGTCTTGTTTCCTCCGCTCCCTCCGCCCCCCTCCGAAGCTCCTCCTTTCGGTGAGGTTGGAACCCTGGCCGTCCTTCGAATTCAGGAGAGGATCGCAAACTCCGCTCGCGGATATCTAAATGTTTTGTTCGAGGCAATAAATTCCGCCGCTTAGCTTTTTCGGAACCCGGGACGACTCGAGCGTCTGCTTGGAAATCCAAGTGGCCCTTTCACTTCGGAGTACGTTCCTCAGTGCTCGAATTTTTCCGAGTTTTCCCTCGGCATGCGCCGCCGGCCAAATTAATTGTTCGAATAAACAAAACGCGTTCGCCGCGCAAACGAACAAATATTTTAGAGTTAATTAATGTTCAAGCCGCGCTGATTTTGCTCGCCCGACTCGCCATGGAAATCCGCGCTCAGTATTATTCAGCTAAAGTTCGCTGAATATTTCCCTCTTTCATTTTTTAAACAACCCATTTAAAGTTCATTTATTCCGTACAAAAGCAATTCGCCGACATTCTGAAGCCCGGCTGCGCAATTAAAAAATATTAGCTCGCAGTGCTACGCGTGCGTTTCTGGTACCAATAACGATTCCAATATTCTCGACGAACTTTGATCATTTACGGAGATTCTTCAGTTTTCGATGTGTTAATTTTTGTGCTAATTGAATTCGTCAAGTTTTAGAAGTGGAAAAACCTTTTTGAGAAGTGGATCATGTTCATTATTTTTATTAATACTAGCCCGTGTGTCATTGAGTCAGTGGCGTCACTTGGAAAGGGAGGGGGTGGTAAAAAGGATACTAATCATTTGGAAACAAATTTTTAAAATAAAGTTTGTTAACGGAAAAACTTGACAGTCGACTCTTTTTTTTGGTTCTCACTTTTAAAGTCCTCTAAAAAGGTTTACGTTTCGTTTTTTTTACAACTTTTACTTTTGCAAGAGAGGGGAAAAATAAAGGTTGACGTCAAAAAATTGATATTAATGGGGTGAATTACGTTGAGTGACGTTGCAACACAAAAGATGTGTGTCTGAGGAAGGTAGATTTGACAGCGTTGTCAACTTTGATTTTTTAATATTTTCGATTGTATGTTCTCTCTTTTATCATATAAAAAATAAGTTTGTAAAAATCAACGCGTGTTTGTAAAAATGGGACTTTTGAATTTCTGTTGCTGTGCCAATACGACTGTTTGGGATTGGCTCAGTGGACTGGCGGCCAAAATGGCGCGTCGCTGCCAAAAACAGGCGTGAAAATACAAAAGTCGAAAAATCAGGAACGATCCTACCATCCCTGAGTGGGCACCTTACCTAATTTCAAAACATCCTTGTCGCGCACAGGTTTTTCTCGGTTATATTTTTTCCTACATAGGGTGAGTGTGCCAGTAAGTAGGGTCCGTAGGAAGCAAGGGTATGAAAATGGCAACTGCCATAAAATCTGGACTTCTGAGTTACTGTTTCATCAACCAAACTAATTAATTTTTGCAGTGTGTTTAAGGCTGATGCCGGTTGATGAATGCGGGGAGAGTGCGTAAAGACGGAACGACGGAGCTCAAGGTGTTATAAAAGAAAGATGAGGTATGGAAGGTTATGCACTTTCGCTGGGCGAAGGGTGCTCGCAGCAGAGTTGATCATACAGAATTAGATCGTGTCAACGTCGTATCACGGAAACTTTACGGCGGAGAAACAGTGAACGTGCACAGGGTATACGTGCTGTAACGCAGCTACGTAGGTAATAACGGTGGATGTTGAGCTGTTTGGGGCGACGTGGCGCATACGCTCCGCCTATTAGCATACAATTATCTTTATGCTTCTTTTATGATTCATATTTAGTACCAGTTTCGCCCGGTTTTCGCTTCGTCGGCCGGCGCAGCTTCAAGTTTGCAACTTTTACGATCGCACTTGTTTCTAAACTTAACGTCCGCCCTGTTCGCCCCTTATCATCGTTTGCCCCCGCGCAGCTCGGCCACGTATTCCCGCTAAACGTGCTTTTGCAAATACCCCTGGCACAGCTCAGAACGCCGCCCGAAAATTTGCTGTCGTACGTGCTGAAAATCAGCAATCCCCCCCATCGATTCGGCCGGTCTTCTTTTTCCGCGACGCGGTATCTGGGAATCGCCGCCGCGGATGATTGATCCTTTATTGATCTTAAATGCTGCTTCGTTAAGTCAATATCGCTGCGACTCACTCGGCTAGGTGTGTTTCGTTTCACTATATGTACACATTAGCGCGCACAAATGTGTACTCCGAAATCAACCCTCCGGCACCGTTTCGGTCAATTTCCCCCGAAAGCAAACCTTTGCTTTCGATATCTTTCATCTTTGTCGAATACTTTCATCGTTGCACACGAACCCTGAAGTGATAAGGAAGTATGCTAAAAACGTACAAGATTTCAAATTAAACCATAGTAAAATTTATTATATTTTCGTGTTTGTCTGTTACGAGCCAGGGCTGCGAGCAATGCGAGAGGCCGGCGAGGGGTTATTACCCCAGGAATATGGTTTCAATTTGTTAGTTAAGGTACACGGACGAGCCTAATGCGAAATCAGGGAGCCTCTAGGAATGGAGTCGAACGCAGATGAACCCGGTGCGGGTTTTATATTTCAGTCTTAATTTAAAGTAAGTATACGATTAAAGAATTTTTACCTGTGATTCACGGTTTTGACGCGCTGGCAATGCGGGGTCAGAGAGCAATTCTTAAATGTCAAATAGAAGTTATACCGAACTAATGGAATCTATAAGGTTAAAATTTGATTCGAAAGAGACTTTAACCTGATCTCACTAGAATTGACTCTTATGCGTGTAACGCGACTTGACTCTACATGTGACTGCACGATTACTGACCGAAGGGGATGAAAAGGAGCGAGTTTATATACCCCTAAAATGAAAGGGGTGCTCTGTGTGAAATTTGATGTCACGTAGGGTTACACTCACATTTTTTGTCACTTCTAATGAAAACCAGGCCTCAGTTAGATTTTCGTTAAAAGGGGGTTAATGGAAGGTTATCTAGGCTATTGCTATTAGAAACTTCATTAACGGATGCCAGAAGGGAGTGTTCTAAAGAATTTCTACGAAAAGAAGTCATACAGTATCTTTCCATTAATAAAAGGGGCCCATTGGGACACTTTTCGTTCTCAGGAAAGAGATTAAAAAATTCTACCGTGGGAGAACACTGACTAACTTCTCCATACGTAACATATCAATTCAAACGAGTTCAACGAAGTTAACGTTATCTCTTAAATTATTCAATTTTTCGATATACAGTGTTTACTCTATATATGTCCCAAATGCCTAGCCAATAAAAGTCCCAGAACCATCTCAAGGTCGCGTGGATCAAAGAATAGTATTTCCTGGCCGATATATGTCCGTGGCTAGACCCGTGTTTTGAACACATATCGAGTAAACACTGTACATAGATTAATACTTTTTTTATAGAGAATGACGAGCTGCATCGAATAGTGCATAGAAAAATATATGTTTTTGTTTAAAGAAATGAAGGTGACCTCCAAACCTCTGAAACTCTTTCACTTAGAAATAAAATGTTATTGTCGTATTGTAGTCTGTTTCATACTGAAAAACTGTGGTTCATAAAGTTCTTTGTTATTCCTTCTAAAACAGCTGTAAGATTCATTAGATTCGGATAAAAAAGCTTTCAGTTGGGTAAAATTTTGAGGAAGCTTCAGCCTATATTTTCAAAGACTATAAGCAGGCAGTTCGCAGACCCTTGTGGACTCTTTCAGGAAGCCATCTCCCGCTCGCCGCGCTCCTGGGGGAGGGGGGAGGGGGAAGGGGCACAGCAAAGTTCGTTCGCCCTGTTTGAGTTCAAAGAGTAAATAAAATAATTAAGGAGCCTGACGGGAACTTTCTGTTTGATGGCCGAGCAAACGGAAGAGACAAGTCGTCCCGTTGTTCTGCCTAACAATGAGTTGCGTGCCGCGTATCACCGAAAAATCAAACGGACGCGGATCGATATTGTAGCCGAGTATCGTGGCGTATAGGTGCTGTACCATTTTGTACGGTCTATGGGTAATCGCGGCACCAATGACCGGCCATTCCTACCGGCTACGGCGGGCCATTAATTTAATTAATGCAGATCCATTTGCAGCTGCACGCGAGCCGCCCATTCCCGGCCTTTATTTCGCGCCATTCGGACTTTATTTTTTGACGGAACGCGAACGTTCCCGCGGCACCTCTCTCTCTCTCTCTCTCTCTCTCTCTCTCTCTCGCTCCGACTTCTGTCAATTTTTCTTTATTTCGGTCTGGCCAGTATTACGCGCGGCGGCTCGCTTGAATTCGAATCAGGCGGATTCGCTTTATCGTCCGGTCGCATTAGTTTCGCGTCTCGTTGGATTTGCCAACGAGAATCTACGACTTGCTCGCGGCGCACCGCGGCGAAAGAGGATTTCTCCAAGTGTATTCTCTCTGCGAATAAGTCCCATACAGTTTTCTGTGCTCTTACCGGGTCGTGTGTTTTACAGCGGGCCGCCGCGCCACCGCGATTCGCATTAATTAACATTTCTGTTTGAGTTGCAACGTGCTAATTGCGAAAGTTTCCCGTAAATTTGTAGAATCTTGCGGCTCCCGGGCTTATCAAAACTCCCGGGGAAAATTAATTGAATGTGATTCGCGTGAGAAATGACCGAAGAAAATTAATCTGTTAATTACTGTTTGCCGACGGTAACGAAGAATCCGCCGTTTCTGGCAGGCTTTCTGGTGTATCGCGTGTCGCGGTAAGAAGAAGAAGAAGAAGAAGAAGAAAAAAAAGACGAGCTTAGGGGAAAGCGTATTTCCGGCAGGTATCGCGCCACAAATCAGCTGCGGGGTGGGGGGATCCGTTTCGCGGCGCGCAAGTTTGATTTTGCTAGTTTTAGACCACATCCGGCCAAATGGCTAATAACGGACGTGCTCTGACTACTAATCGGCTTTACGGAGATTCCCGGGCGAGGCGCAGGAAGGGCCGCATATGGGTTAAACACCGGGGGGAGAACGGTCAAAGGGTAAGATTAGATGCTTGCGACGGACTTCTGCATAATGGATGTCGTTCGATAGATCGTCGATTTATAATAACGTTCATCCTCATCGGATATGCATCTACATGAATTTGCAAGGCCTCGGTTGGGCCCTCCCTTCGGCGCACCGACCGATAAAATCATTTTTACGAGCCTCATCGTGGAACCTTCCCGGCACAGAGGTTTATGCAAATACCAGCTGTTATCGGCTAATTTATAGAAATTGAAATCAAATAGACGTGCCCTGCGAGCCCTATCAGATCTCCCGAAAATATAAACCCCATTTGACTTTTCATTTAGATAATCTCGCCCTATAAATACACAAAACCCCCGCTATCTTTTTAGAATAATCCCACGAGGAAACCTTTTCCCTTAATACAAATTTGGCGCGGGGATATTCTCCAACAGATATTCTGAGGGGGTGCAAATAGACTGAGAAAGCATTCGCAGTGAATTTATATCTCTCATCCTTTTTTACGTTTATGCCCTTCAACGACCTTGAATGACCTTGTCTCGTGAACGGCTACAATCGTAGATGTTCACAAATATGTGGTTCCATTTTAAAAAACTAAGTTCACCTTCAAATCTCCCGAGCATCACCACCTGAGAAAAAGTTATGTACACAACGTAATGGGCCCCTCGAAACCAAATGACTTTCGTCTGAAACGTTTCTTCCGATCTCAAAAAATGTAGAAGTTATTCAGTGGTGGCTTTTCTTAGGTGCCTCACCCTGTAGATCTAAAAGAACGTCAGACCAAAAGTTCGTGCCCGACTCCATGATGCGTTTTACTACGACATGTACATACCAGAATAGCGCATTTATAGTAACGAACGCAGCTGTGCAACGATACTCCACAATCCCAGATTCGTTCTCGCAACACACGGAAGGAATAAGAAAGAACTGCCATTAGTTCCGAGACGGAACACGACTTCTCGAAAAGTTGATTAAACGGAGAAGCAACAAAAGGCGAGCGGGGTAGGCCATTAGTAGCTATCCCGAAGGTCAAGCAACTTGAACCGGGCGAATTAAGTATCCGAGAAGGAAGATGGCCGAGGGAACAACTAATGAGATTATAAAATCGAACGGAACCAACATCTGGTACCCCCTTTTTTTTAATTAGTTTACGGGGTGGGAGGGGAGGGAATCCGAGTTCCGTCGAGAACTCATTTACACGTAATCCGGGGAGCGGCAGATTGTATCTCTAATTGCTTCGCGGCGGGCACTGGAACCGATGCACGTGAAGTTTGTTTTAATATTAATTTCTTATCGTTGATCTTGCCCGGGCGACGCTATTCCCCGAGTATCGCCCTGGTCTCACCTTCCACGCCGTGCAAACATACTCCGCGAACTAGTTGGTTGAATATCTTGCGATCTCTCTACGAAGCAGGAAGGTGTAAGTACCGTGTTAGTCTTTGGGGTTACGTCGCTGCTCGCAGAGCTAACTAATAGCCTCTTAGCCTCGGCTTAGGGAGGATCATGCTACAGACAGCCGCACCCTCCTTTGCTGGGAGACTCGAACCAACCCTCCCATGGCCCTTAGCGGGATCCTTAAGCCACGCGAGGCCTACGTACACCGATCCTTTGCCCCAAACGATAGATTAACAATCATGATCGATCGATCGTTCATTTAAAACGTCTGCTAAATTGTTGCTCTCGCCGTCAACGGCGTCCGCGTTTCTGACAACCTTGTGTTGCGGCGAACACCTTAACTGTTCGCTTCAAAACCGGCCCACCCAGTGCTCGATTATTTCTGAACAACGAGAGCGAGTGCGGATTTTTATGCAAAATACAAATTGTCTGTATTAATTGCAAAATACCAGAGCTATGTAATTTTCTTTTCTTGCTTAATACGTTGATCTACGCAGAAATTTTGTTAATTTCCGAGTTAATTCGTGCAACGTATCAGAGTTATTTACCATTATTATTAATTACTGAATATGTTTATTACACACTTATTATCAATTGTGCTATAGTTCAGATCATTTCAGAACGAAGTAATTAATATTCAGTGATACTAGTATTATGACAATCATTTTTGTGTCAATAGCGCCGGCCACTGGTGAACACCACGGGCAACATATTAAGAATTTTAATGAGTTGGCAGTAATAAAATAGTACTTTCAAAATCTTCAAATATCTTTACCGTTTCGCATTTTTGTCATAAGTGCATTAAATCCGCAGTCTTATGGTGAGTGTACTCGCTGAATGCAGAGTAAATGGCAATATTAGAAATTAAAAGTTTTAACATTGTGGGTTAAAAAAGATCTGCAGCAATTTATGACAATGGTAGATTTTAATCCTAAAAGTTATGTTGACATTATGATTAATACGCGAGTACTAAAGTTATATCTCTCTCATCATCGTTTCGGCTGTGCGCATATTCGTGTTCTATTGTCGTATTTTCTAATTGGCATTTCTGCACATGTTCACCGAATGGTAATTCCTTGTACGATTTCGCATGTGAGAAAAAAGATCGAGAACATAAAGCTGTTATGGTTTACAACGAAATTTACGATGCATATTAATTTAATGGGCCACACAAATCGTAAATACTACGCTTTAGCTGTGTATATTAACTTTGATTAGTTTAATGGTGCACATTGTTATACAGTTTTGTGTACATTTTGGCAGAGATATGTGTAGAATTAGTCATGTAATTTTACAGCCGAAGCATAAGAAAACGGTTACAGTAAAACACATTACTAATATTTTTTAAATCGAAGCAAATCTTTCGTTATTCCAATTTCTATGAGACAGTCTACGGAAGTTGTAATACGCATAAATAATGCACAATAATGCAATCGAAAAGATTGTTCTGATATCAATGGAATGCTAATGTAAAATATAAATTGAAGGGGTCGGAAACGGGTTGATACAACAAAATTAATTATACAGTGTCTACCCGTTAAGTTTTGTCACCATTTTTTAGGTATTTCCGGTAGTGCAATTAAACAATGTTTTAGACAAAAGTTTATCAGTACTTGGTGACCTATATGTTCGCATATTTTTAAATCTGAAAAAATGCTTTTTACGTAAAAAATTAAAGGTCACCTTGACTTTTTTAAATGACACTATATGTTTTGGACATCATAGGATTGTTGCTGACGTCGAGACAAATTCAACAGTTTATTATACTATGACTTTGAAATGACCTCAAACTCGAAAATTTTGTGCAAACGTAATTTTAATGAAAAATTATTTCTTACAAAATAAATCAGGTTACATCAGATGTTCGAACTGCCATCCATCTTCTATGATACGGAACTCCGCTCTTTGTATTAGATTTTTCGTTGTCGCCATAATTAGGGCGTCTCGTTTTATGTTATTACGTGCAGTTGTTACGCGATTCCGAAGTTCTTGACCATTATTGATTGTTGTGTCGTTTTACAACGGATTACAGATATCCCCAAAAATAAAAATCCAACGCAGACAGATCCGGAGAACGAGGTGGCCAACGATTTCTAAACTTGTTATCAAGGAAAACACCGTTATTTGTCAATTTAGTTTCATCTGTCCACATCATTTTCATAAAAATTTCGGGATCCTCATCATTTGCAGCAGCCATTCGCGCCAGAAATTCTAATTGCCGCTGTTCATCAGTGACACGCAGTTCTTGAACTAATGTCCTTTTAAATGGATAATTGTATCTTTTCGAAATTCTATTAATACTTGTGACTGACATCTTCAATTCTTTTGCAACTTGTTGAAGAGACGCGTGCGGATTAGCTTCAAAATAACTTTTAGCACTAATATTGCATTGTCTCCATGTGTGACGGAACTTAACGGGTAGATTTAATCTTCATGTAAAAAATAAGTTCAAGTAAAATTAATTATATTGACAATTCTAATACCAATCTAATTCTAATGTAAAACATAGATTCAAGTAAAACTAATTATACTATAGAACGTTCTAATACCAATCTAATCCTAATCGGAAATACAAAATTGAGGGGATCGGAAAAGGGTTGAAGTAACGTAGCAAAATTGATCAGACCATCTTAAATTGTAAAATTTCCATTTGCTTAAAACCCTAAGTGACAAATTATGCTATAGAGTATGACATACGACTTTCGTGGGTCGTGAATCATTCTAGACGCAAATACCTTCTCAAAACAAGGGAAGTGTCGTCCAGAGCCATTACTCCGAAGGAATCGCATCGGAAAGCATAGTTTACGGACTAAACAGAAAGTTACAGATAATTCTGTTAGCAGAGCCGACGTAAGATAGTCGGCGGGGTAGGATCGTGCAAATATTTATCAGTACACACGGCATTCCACGGAAGAGTTATTTTCCAATGAGCGGGTTTCGTGGTCCCTTAAAAAATTGAGCGCCGGTACCACTCTGTTTCGCGCAGCATATTGAACTTGCGCATTCAAGGAGTCTCTTCATTCCGGCGGATTAAGGTATCAGGGACTTGATTAAACCCGTCCGTGGTCTCATTTTCATTCTCGTAAACAAATAGATTGAACGTAATAAATTCTTGTCGCGACTCCGCCGAGGATTTTCATTCCGGCGTTCGTTTATTTTTAGTCGAGCCGCGCAGAACGGAGCAGAGCGGAGCGGAGCAGAGAGCCGCGTAAATGAAGCTGCGGGCGGAGGAGAACGTCGCCTCGAAAATTTACATTCGCCATGGCGGCCACGGCGAAACAAACCGGAAGAAGATTTTTCCCTCGTACGATCCAACGGAGGAAAGTCCAACCCCCTCGCTATACATAGTTTCGCGCCATAAGCGGTCTCTCAGCGACGGCTCGATCGGTGGATTTGCGGTAACCGCTCGCTCTGTATGCGCTCGCGTATTTTGTCAAATCCCCCGCGGATAGCCGGGCCCGTTTCCTTTCGAAGTGCTTCTGCCCACGATCGCAAATAAATCGAAAACTCATAAATACGCAAACCAGGCCCGATGATCCAAACTTTACATTAATGTTGCAACCGAGTCACAGAAACATTTGCGTTCGTGCACTGTACAGACCCTGAAACTAGTGTTCCCGATTTCTCGACATGTTTCATTTCTCGAGAAATGAGAAATAAGACTATATTTCTCGAGAATTCTCGAGAATTTTTATGAAATAAAAAAATATTGGGAAACTTTTACCAAACTTTTATAAAGTGAAACATCACGCTTTCGTTTTGAAATGACTTCTTGAGAAGCATAATGCGTCTAATGTAGAATCAGACAATCTACTTCTTTTTTTTTTTGTAACAAAATCTGTAGCCATAGAAAAATTTCTTTCGTTTTGTGTGGATGTTGGCTTTATCGTATACAGAACATCCAAAAGTTGCTGAAGACTGGATATCCTATTTTCAGTGGACTCAAAAATTTGGAATTCCTTTGTTAGAGTCCGGAATTTATTTTCTTCGGCCGCTAAACTCTTGACACTAAATTCTTGAAGGCTATCTGCAATTTCTAATTCTAACTGTTTTTCCAGTGATAGTTCCGCATTCTGAGAATCTGAAAGTTTTTCAATATTTTCATAAGAATCATTGTTATATTTTCCATAAAGTCTGGTTAGAATTTGTTTTGCCATTTTATACATATCTGCCTTGGATGTTGAATAAAAAAATGCATCTTCTGAATCTTTTTGCAGAGATTCTGGATTATGCAGATATTTTTTAAGGGATACAACAATCTTGTCTCTTCTTTTAGATATTTTTTCTTTAATAACAACAAGAAACTCATTACTCAATTCAGTATTCAGTTTTTCTAAAGTTTTAAATAAGAATTAGTTGCAATTCCGGTAGAAAATTTTTATTCTGAACGAAGCTGTCTGATCATTGTTTTAGAATTATAGCTATAGAAAATATAAAAAAGTTTAAATTGCGTGTAGATTGTGATTTAAATCTGTGGCATCATACAACGTCGATCGTATAGACTAAACCATTTCCTTTCGCAATTAAGCATTAATTATTTACTGACAAGCGTCTAAAATTTTCTTGTAAATATATTGTACTAGTGTATTGCAATGATACGTCGAGGGTGCCCTAAACTTATGTGTCTCTGAAGTGCACGACTGTGTGCAAGGTAAAATAATATTTTTCACCAAGATGGAGTTTTTCCACCTAAGATATTGAGGTGACTTGTGGTTCTGCCCTCACCGGTATATGGATCGAAAACTCATAAATACGGGAAAGCAGCCCGGTGATCTTGCACGGTGATCCATTTATCCGATATAGTCGTCGCGCGTGCATGCAGACACAATTATGTAAACCTGCGGGCGAGTGCCCAGCATGTTAGATCGACGCCGGTGCAGAACATGTGCGCCGGTTAAAAAAATGCAAAAACTTGGCCAACCGGTTGATGTATACGCGTGGCGTGCGCCGCTTTCTGCGGTCGGACCGCAACGCTTCTGTGAAAAACCGCTCACGGAATCCCGATTGGGCGTGACTCGGTCTAATTTATTTAGTTGACCGAAGAAGGGACAAGAGGAACCACCCGCTGCCATTGTATCGGCAGGTTTTCAGCCCTTTGAAATATCTCCGAGCCGCGGACAAGTTCGATTTTACGTCGCGATCGTGAATTAATTCACCAAGGAACGATATATCCTCCTGTGCTCGACCTTTCGCCCTGCATTTGTTCCAGATTATCTTGGCCATCGGAAATTTCCTCCATACTTCGAAGGACTTGACTCCAGACTTCCTCATTTGGCACTATTTCCACGGATATGTTCTGCAAATCATTTTGCTAGTTGTGAACGGCGAGAGTGAATCATTGGACTGCGGATGCATTATGCATTTCTGATAAGTTGGGGTAGGTATAATTTAAGCCAGATGAAAGATTCACACAATTTCATATCATTTTCTATTTATTAGAATGATTAACTATTGGGAACCCTCTAAAAATGTCTGAGCATTTTCTGCACACGTATTGATCTCTCCATGCACTCAGAAAATGGTAAATTCATCTAATTAAGTTTTAATCTTGACTCATCATAGGTCAGAGCTCGTTGAAGCGGTAATTAAGCAGTCGTAGACCGAAGGTGAGCAAGATTTGCCGTTCACCCAGTGTGTAAGCTATTATAAATATAGTGGATTATTTATTGGTACGGCTAATAGAATCCCCGCTAATTACTTCAGCTAATTAGACGCTTAAAACTCTTGTGAGCCATGAATAATGTGTGCCGAGCCAGAGGAGCCGGGTAAATTAAGGTCGCATCGTATTTTTATTTTGTTCCGCTGTCGAGTTTCGTACAGCCAGGGACGAAAAGACGGAACACATATAAATTTTAATAAATCAATTATATTCGACATAGCTGTAAATATCTGTGTTAAACCATATTACTAAATATTAAACTAATTATTATTCTTTACGTATCATTGTTTAACATTTTAACTGCCAAACTAAAAACCACAAAAATTCCATAAAATCAAAGTAAGTTATTTAATGAAATAAACATTGAAAAAAGATTAAATGTGTGATGTTGAGTAGTCCTCCAACTTTCTTGCATTTTACAGATCCTAATAAAATTTGGTACAATGAATATATTCACGTAAAAATTCATTTTAAAATCTGTTTTCTGAAAGTTTACACTCTTCTAGACAAATTCATGCGGAGCAACAACGTCTTGGTGGTACCAACAGCATAAAATAAACAAAAACATGTACAAGAACGAGTTTCATTTATGCTATCTGGTGGATGAAAATCAACAAATTAATAGGATTTTTGTCCCTGACGGTACAAAAGAAGGGCGGGCTGGTTGACACGATTATTTACCATTCCGCGAGGGCAATCGCGATGCATCAAGTTGCAAGTTTCAGTATTGAGAGTATTTCAACGAGGTTGGCGAGAGGGGGGTTGCGGCGGAGCAGTATAGCGCGGTGTGCGAGGACGGTATCTGAATACAAAGTGCGAATCTCGCATACAGTCGGTCACTGAATCCGCTCAAGGGAGGTTTACAGGACAAGAAGGCAATAATCCAAGAATGGGAATGGTCCGACCAATATTGCGAAAGTTTCCAAGCCTGCTCCCTGGTCCGTTAAAGTTCTCAGTCCGACCCTCCTTTCCCACGACGGCTGACATATGAATGGAAGGAAAGACGGAATGGCACTCGATACTCGATAGAGTCCGGACTTATTTCGACGTTGACCGATTCTTGGCACGTCCGAGGCACACGGCCCACATATGGGCTACAGATAGGATTAAAGAAAAAGTTAATAAGTCGCTTAATAGCACCAACCTGAGCCAACTCGAACAAAAAGTTCATAAATCATTTATTCGAGCTAAGCCACTAAATCATTTTACGTAAAAAGGTTGCAAGCTGAACGAAAAATATCACAGTATAACTAATGAGGTAGCCATTTTGAAACTATTAAGTTGACAGATTGTGCTTCTTAACTGTGTCCAGAATTGTGTCACTTTTTGCTTCTACAAGATTGTTTTAAGTAACACACGTATTAAACACATGCACGGTTTACTCCTAATCTGACCGAGAGAAGTAAGTCTTGCTATTCATCATGCTTGTGGCAGAAATACATAAATCAATACAGTGTTTACACTATATATGTCCGAAATGCCTAGCCGATAAAAGTCCTCGAACTATCCCCACTGCCGCGGGGTATACGCCGTGAAGGGCCATAAGCTCGAGAGACCTCGATCGCCGAGAAGTGCGATATAATACGTGTCGGGTATATCGGTGTGAGACCAGGGGACCACTACTAATCCAATAACAATACTTCCTTATGTTTCATTATTTTCTATTTTCACTATTGTCTTTTTCTAAGTACGGCGTGGATCAAAAAATAGTATCTCCTGGCCGATATATGTCACTGGCTAGACCCGTGTGTTGGCCTTATATCGAGTAAATACTCTACCTACATTTTACAGTAATGTTGCTTCCAATTTACAAAAAAATTTCTTCGTCTAAGTGTCTTTTAACCACGTCACTTTCGTCCAATTTAAGTAACAAGATTCTCAAGTACCTAACAGTTGCTTAAACAGCACACATGCGCAAAAGGGGCTACGACAAATTAAACGAATATCCGAGCACCCTGAGACTTCGCTAGCAATTTCATAAAAATGTTCCTGCAAAGCCTCTGTAGACTTAAATTCAAGGTTTTCAAAACTCTTCGTTGTCGCTCCTAGAAAAATCCACGATTATTCTGCAATTTCGATTCGTATAGAGACTGGACTCGTGTTCGAACAGCGAGCAAGCGAAACGCCACAAATTTGTACATCACTTGGCGATCTCCAGCCCAAAATTTACGAAACGTGTTTCCACGGTGTTCGCAGATTTAAGCGATTTCAGATTGGCAACGTACGCGGCGCACCGCACCGCTCGGCCGGCCCCACATTCGCCAGGTTATAACGATAATTCAGCGGGCAAAGGCGCTTTCACTTGAAATTTATCCCTGCTGATCGGAGTTCGAGCGCTATCATTCGATCATTACGGATCGGTGTGTGTATGCCGAGCTAGATTATATCGTCGCCATTCGGCCCGCCCTTTTCTACTATTACTCCTTGCTGGCGGGTCGCGCGTGTGACGTTTAATCACGCACGATCGTCGCCCATGTAATCGGCTGTAAACGGCCGCAAACGACGGGCACGTTTTCAGCAACGATCGGTTCGGCTTCCAATGCCGCTGTTACGTATGGAGAAGTTTTCTCCACGTTCATTTCGATCAGAATTTTCTAATCTCTTTTCCTGAGAATGAAAAGCGTCTCAAAAGGTCCCTTTTATTTATGGAAAGGTACCGTATGATTTCTGTATGTGAAAATCTCTAGAACACTCTGTTCCGTCGCAACAGAACTGTCATCTTAAGCATGAATCGTTTCTTCGTGCTATCGATAAACGAAAGGGTCTTACAGAGGGTCTTTGTTCGTATCTCCTTTTATTTCAAAACATTCGTGATTTAGAGACGTATAACCAAATAGCAACTTTGGTCCTCATCATCTCGAAGCTGTTTACAATCGGACCGACCGAACGATGTTTGTATACACAAGATGGGTCTGCAAAACCTTCGCGTTCTTTAGATACGGCCCAAGGATGTATATCCTTCGCTCGCGGCCACTAAGTACGGTCAGGCCATAAATTCATGACACGGTTCAAGGGTCTATGACAATCGACCTTTCGACAGCGTCGAATTACCAAAACACTCGGTTTTTCCCAAGTTATGCATCGCCCCACTCTTCCTTCCAACCAGGCTCTTAGCCTGAGCCTGTGGAAGGGAGTTTGAACAATTAAGGGCATGCTGATTGGAAAATGCAAGTTTTCCCTAACCAATCCGGAGAGCTTCCTTTCTCGTCGCAACGAGCGACACATACCTCTCCTACACCTAAGGCCAACCTCTCAGCCACGAGGAGCCTATAACCACCTAAGGTCAACCTCTCAGCCATGGGGAGCCTATGACCTCGAGTTAATTCTGAAAAGTCGTCGAGCTTCAAATACAGTTCATATACGATCTTCGGACGAGCAACACCACAGGTCTCATCCGAACCTTACAACTTCGCGTTGAGTCTGGAAGTCTAGCTTACAAAAAGTCCATACAAGATCTTGAACCCGTGACACTTACAGTCAATTATACCGAGAGTCAAATCGCCTTGCACACGGCAAGGCGAATACAATACGGATCACTCGGATCCGCGCGCGTCTAAGGCAGGACCTGTCGGAATAGCCTTACTGACGAGTCCTCCGACAGGTTCGGGACGAAACGCGATTCCTTTCCTGTTCCAATCCAGTCTTCCGTATCCGTTGAAATAGTTGCCCAAGATTAAGTTGGCGGGCAACAAACGCGAAAGTACGTCGCGAACACACTCTCTTCTAGAATCCGTCAATTAAGTTTCTGATGGGAAATAGTCTACATAACCTCTTACTAATCCCTTTAACGAAAATCTAACTGAGGCCTGGTTTTCATTAGAAGTGACAAAAAATGTGAGTGTGACTCTTCGGTCAGTAATTGTGCAGTCACGTGTAGAGTCGCGTTCTGTCACATTCGCAAGAGTCAATTCTAGTGAGACCGGGTTAAAGTTCCTTTCGAATCAAAGTTTAACCTTATAGATTCCGTTAGTTCGGTAAAACTTCTATTTGGCATCTAACAATTACTCTTAGACCCGGCATTGCATTAGGTAACAATTCTTTTATTGTACATTTACTTTCAATCCAACCGCGACACCAACACTTGTAACAACACTTGATTCAGAATATATTTGTCTTGTTTGGTAAATCGCGCAATCCATAAACCCTTAATTATTGCTCAATATCCTAACCCAATAATTTAACGTTCCTATACGATACACTCTTAACGCTCGGATTGTATCAATTAAATTATATTAGTTACCAGGCCTATTAACTATCCTAGCGGCTCCCTGATTTCGCATCAGGTTCGTCCGCGACAAACCATAGTCCAACAGAGATTTCTCCAACCTAGTGGCTCCTCAATTTCGCATTGGGTTCGTCCGCGTACGTAACTAACAAATTGAAACCATATTTCTGGGGTAATAACCCCTTCGCCGGCCTCTCGCGTTGCTCGCAGCAGAAAAAATGAATTTTTCGTGGAGGTATGCCTCTTATTTAATTGTTAAAGTTCAAATATTGTTTTCAATCGTCACGCAGTTTTCGTGTCGCTGTCAGAGTATTCAGTGTGCAAAGTGAATAATTTTGAAAAGACTAATCTTAATTCTACGGAACGGGTTCTGGGAAGTAAATAAGTACAAGAATGATTAAAAATAATTAATGTTTAGGTGGTAAAATTGTAAAATGTATTATGGAAAAAGAGAGGCAAAACTTTGTACATTAATATTAAAGTGAAAAAAGTTTTGTTCGTTTAACGTTACTGTCAAAAATCAGACATTCCATATGAAACTAATACACGAAGTCTTGGGGTTCGTATCGAGCACATCAAAATTTGCAAGGTGTACTTGCTCGTGCATGGACGGGAAAGACCAGTGATTTCGGCTTTCCTCACGTCGATCACTCCGTCGCGATTAATTAAAGCCGCGCTCGGTTATTTGTAAGAGGTGAGGTGTTTTGAGTATTACTTCAACAACTTGTTAATAACGATAACTTTAATACTGGTAACTTGTACAAAACATGTAGCGGAAACGAGGAGTGTATGTTGAACTGCCGGAAGATTTGCTGAAGACTGGCGACGCGCCCGCAAAGATGGATATTTAAGGGCTGTAATTCTATGGTGGAGGTGGTAAAATGGGAAGAGAGAATGGGGGTGAGGATGGTGAGATTTTCCAGACGCGCTGTCTTAAAATGCGTAGAAAACTCGGACGAGTGCCGTCGCTTCGGGTTCACGACTCTTCGACCCTTAGGCTAATTTATGGCTTTGGTCGGGGTTCGAAGTGCTTGGCGTTGCGTGTGCTGAATGTTATTGGGAGGAAGTTGGTTTTGAGGATTCGACATTGACCAGGCGCAGTCTTTGATTGTCTCTGTTCTGGCGTGAGTCTAGGAAGAGTCCCGTCGCATCGGGCTTAAGAGTTTTCGCTCCTTGAGGTAATTTATTGCGGATGGTCGCAGTGATTGTATTTCTGTCTGACATTCGAGAGCTCTTTTATGGGTCTCGCATTTCGTTGCGTCCCAACACAAGGTTTGTTTATTATTAAAACGCAAAATTACCGTTGAACAATATTCTAGCTCCTTTCTCTTTCTCTCTCCCTCTTGAGTGCTGTCTCCACCAACATTCTAATATATTTGCACGATATTCCGTGTTTTATCGCGTCACACTCGGCGGAACCGCTCACAAAAGACGAATCGCTTGGCCCCAACATTTCCTCTCGCCGCAGTTAAAAGTTAAAACCGTATCGCGCAATATAAAACCACGTGTAGACCGTCTCCCTCGTTCCCGTCGTTTAATCGACTGTCCGCGGTCCCGAGGAAGCTGTGCACTGGCAACAACGATCCTGCGGGGATTTTTTTTTCCGTCGACGGTCCGACAGTTTACAGAATTCTCTGTCTTTTATTACGGTCGTCGTCGTGACGGGGTTTTTTAAAATCGTCTCTCGGATGTGTTAGATCCGCGAGTGGGGGTGCGAAGTGGTCAGTGAAGGATTGAAGGGGGTGTAAACGACAGTAAAGAGGTAAAAGGGGTTGCGAAGGTGGACGGAAAGGTGTTCCCGGGGAGTCGGGGTAGGAGGACGGAATAAGCGGGACTACGAAACCCGGAAACCTGTAGTCGGGTCCGCAGATGTCTGTGGAGATCCCGGCGACGTGTAACTACGTACGTCGAGTAACGTGGTTGCCGGTGTGCTCAGTAATATCCGTGGTTGGCCATAAAGGGAGTTCGTAAACGGCTAGCACGGCTTTTCTCCTCCTGCATTTCCCACCACCACCCGCGGCTCGTGTGTACCCGCCTCGAACGACCGCGCCTGGAACGTGCGGCGCGGCCGCGACGGCCAAGCCGCACCGCGGGGGAACGACGCGAAACAGAGAATGAATATAGTGTTCGCCTATGGCAGACCAGCGGTACGTGCCGAGGTTCCATGGGAAAGCTGTTCCCGCACCCGTGCCTACTCAAACGCCGGGAACCGGTTAAATTCGCCCGGGCTGGATCGGCAAACATACGGTGTACCTCGGATTATGGTTCATGGTGTAACCCGGTCGTTCGCGCGAAATAGGGGATACTTCGTTCGGAACATTGGCTGAAACGCTCGAGCTTTTGATACGGCAGTTTATTTTGTCTACCCCGGCACACTGCAGCCACTCCAGTTTACTGGATCCTCTCTACGGGTGTCGCGAGGCTGCTGGAAGATTCACCGACTGCCTGTTCGTGGGAAAGTGCGAGCTTTATTAGATCCGTGTTCGGTTTCGTTGGTTATTCTATGAGGATCAGGGAAAACTTCATGTTCAAAAGATTCTTCATAAAGAATCTTGTGAAAAATGAAATCGGACGATTTTTTAGCACGTTCTTTGTTGGCGTTTAAATCATTCGGACGTTCCACAAATGTTTATTGTCTGCGAAAGATAATGCTTATGTAGACACGCACAGTGTCACTCTGCAGTCAGTGAAATTTTCGTAGTTACCAATTCCCGGAAGTCTACAGAACATATAGATGGCGGCGATATACTATACTAATATATATATGTGTGTATATTGTGTGTAAATATACCGGGTGATTCACGAGAAACGAGACACCTAAATATCTCCGTTAGGCTTGAAGATAGAAGAATATATTGAAGAGAATTTAATTCAAATAAAATGATCGCACATTTTGAAGGTGTCGTTGCTGTATCATAAATTCTCTAGTACAAGGTAATTTGAAGGTCACAGTGTATCACATCACTGAACACGTCTTGACATCGGCTACAACACTATGAAGTTAAAAATACATGGTGCCATTTAAAAATCATCGATGTCCTTCGAAAGACCTTGAAAACGGCAACAATCAGAACATCCTTTTATATCGCCATATTTGCCTTCTTGAACAGTACAACTTTTCTCCCTAACATTTTTTTCTATCTGCAAGCCTAACGGAGATATTTAGGTGTTCTGTTTCTCGTGAATCACCCGGTATATGTTTGTAGTGAACTTAATATGACAGGGATGATTGTATGTTATTCTGGTCTTTTAATATTGAAACTACCGGATGAGCCAAAATGATCGTTTCTTGTACTATTATGGAAGTTATAAAAATGTTTTTATGAGAAATTGTTGAATAGAAATCCTTACTCGAGGACATGTTACAATAAAAATTGAAGGATGTGTGAGCGAATTCAATCTTGTTGTTGTTACTAAAACAATGCGTATCGGTCGTGTTTAGTGCTCGGTAGTACTAGCATTGGATGACGGATAAAATAGATGAGAAGATGGGCCACTTGATCTTATACAGAAACGAAGTACAGTAAATTCTCGATATATGTCTGCAACACGGATCTTGATGTCGGTTATCGTCCAGGAGTCACTTTCTTTGATCCGCGCCGAACGTAGAAAAGGACAGCGATGCTCGCCGCCGAGGATTGTAAACACAACACTACTCTAATCCGATAACAAAACTTCATTATTTTTTTACGAGACTTTCACCAATATCTTGGTGGAAGTTTTCTGTTTAAAATGACACCAAACACTTAATTTTCCGTTAATATAATTGCAATGGGAAGTAACTTTCATCGTTCGTTACTAGACTGCGGATTTTCTGCATTCATGACAAAAATGAGTAGGCGTAATTTAAAACAGTAAAAACGTTAGAAAAATTTGTATTTTGCATAAAGATCCGCTGTCTATTCATTACACAAGTAAATACCATCGGAATTATATCATGTTTGGTATCATTTTCATTAGAAAAATTCTACGAATATGTTGGTGAAAGTCCCATAAAAAGTAATGAAAAATAATGAAGTTTTGTTATTGGATCAGTAGTGGTCTCCTGGCCTCACACCGATATACTCGACCCGTTACATTCCTTGGCGACCGAGGTCTTTCGAGTTTCTTGATCGCTCACGGGGTGTACCCCGCGGTAGTGGGGATAATTCCGCGACATTTATCGGCCATGCCTCGGCGACATATATAGAGAATTCACCGTACCATTTTTCCGATGGTCCCTGAATATGCAATCTGAAGAGCAATTCTTACCAACAACCTTACTAACAATAAAACGACTACGTAAGGGAAGAGATCGTTGCGCCGAAGTAACAGCTTCCGATCAAGCCGTCGATTTGTTTTCGTGTGCTGCATTCGTTACCGAGATCAAAGGGCCATAAATCACTCGTCCGTAGAAGAGAAATTTAACACAATACAGCACAATATCGAATGAATAAGAAACGCTCGGGAAACTCTTTCCAACTATCATCTTTCATCACGGCAGGAAACAGCGAGGGTACACTGAAGGTTCGTAAACTTCGCAAGACAATGGGCCGGCTACGAAAGTTCCACGTTGTATTGCGTTCGGCGCGATAAATTATTCATCGCCAGAGGCGAGTGTTAATTAGGACACTCGGTTTCCTGCATTGGAAAATCTAGCCGTCGCGACGCTAGAACCCCGTATCCGGAATCGTAACTTCGTTTCACGAACATAGTTAACGATATATCGTAATTGCAGATGATTCGTGACGAGTTTCGTGAGGCAGAGCTTGACACATTACTTACCCATCAGTATCATCGATCGCGCTATATTAAAAGAGAACACATACATCTTTTAAAGTTATACATTATAATTCATCATTATACATTATAATTCCAAATGAAATTGTTAGATCACTGCGGGTGACTTGTCGAAATTGTTGTTGCTGTTGCAGGATCCATTTGAAAGTTCTTATCCATGGACCATGGGATTTTAAAAATGATAAAATATTTGCCAGGAGGTAAAGTGTTAACAGAGCGAAGATGACACGATGCATCGTTGGCCCGCAGTTTCAAGGGTCGCGAGTTTATCGCGTGTATCTCGAGTATCTTTGCGGGTTTCCGGTAGAGGCGCAGTCGTCTTAATTAGCTTTTCTTGACACCCGTGTAAACCCTATGCTTCTTCGTGGCACGAATATTCGAGGGGCCCGAAGAGTTGCGTAATTGACACGCGAAATTGTCTCACGTGTTTGGGCTCGGGTTTATTTACTTCGGAACTTTCGAGCGTTCCCGGGGAGTTTCCGGTTTCTACGGTGCACCGAATCGAAGTTCCCCGAGTCAGCAAACTCGGGGAGCAAAGCTCGCGACATCTGAAGTCTTAATGGATATTTCGGAAGAATAATTACCGCGAGAGGCGGATGAGCCTCGCGAAATGATACTCGTATCCTTCTACACCACGGCGAACAATAGAATTTTTCCCTGCGGACCACGCAAAGCAAAGGGAAAGGCTATACTTAAGTAGGTACGTTTTATGTTTTACATTTCGAGACGCTAGAACGCTTCGACCAGTTTATTCGTACTTGAAGAAATATTTTACAGCTCAAGTGGAATTTTGTTGCATTCGCCCGCAGCACCAGCAAGCTAAAACCGAGGCGGAAAATCTCGGAGTTCTACTACAGTTTGTATGTTATTCTGTGGCTCTTGGAAGCTGTAAAAATCGTACAATCCAGTCGCAACCGCTGAAATTTTTTCGCTGAGCTGTGTATTCGATCGAACATTTTTACTGGAATTTTCTTTCCGGAATAATTCGGTACGATTTAACTTTGTACGAAAAATTTGAGTTTGATAGCAAAGCAATCAGGCAATCGGAGAGAGTAAAATATACGCTCGACGAATGAATCGAAAAGATATAGGCACGAGAGGATTAATTAAAGGAGATATCTCCGAGCCTATTGATTATGTTACGCGCACGTCGGTGAGTCTCACTTTTGAAGAGCCTCGAGCGCTTTACTTAAGCGGAAGTGTTTGTCTACATATATGACTCGGTGTTTCTCGGCAAACGATAACACGGTAACAGGTTTTCGCCTAACTCGAGTGTGATTTAGATAAAGAATATTACTTTTTATCGGCGGCGGCGCGGCGCATAGATCGGAAGCGTTTAACGAGGAGAAAATGATTTCGGGCGGCGAGTCATCGGGTTTTCTTAGCCACCCATGAAATCCGGGGGAAATTACATTTTATTAGAGGCCGGCCTGCGGAAGCACCATCAAATTGTAACTACCACTGTAAAATACGAAGTTCCAGCCCGTAAAGCCGGATTACGATACGCGGTAATTATCCATTTTCATTGCGGACTGTGTCCGTTGTTAGCCGAATGGTCCTAAAAATGAACGCGAACAGAGGGAGAGGGCCGAGATTTTCGGTTCAGATTATAAGTAATCGTGCTCGTAAGTTCGCGTCTTAAACCAGAAAGAGCTCTGTTACTCGCAGTAAAAATCAGGAAAAAGAGAAACGATGCTCACGCGGCTTCGTTCCTGAACGTTTGTATTTAGAGTAACAGCCTGGAGCTGGTTGAATTACACGGTGCTCGAGTCGCGATACACCGGGTGCGAAAAAATTAACGACTCACGACCTATAGCAATTATTCATGTTACCGAGATCCATACGTAACGCAAACACCGGTCACAGTGACGCCTCATTCGGACCAAGGACTGGAAAAAGTGTGATCTACATTCGTGGCAATGTTAGTCAGCAGCACGGTGACTATGACCATTAGAGGCTTCATATTGCATTCTCTTTCTGGGAGGCTCTAGACGTGTCACCTTTCGCAATCAATAGTGTTTCTTCATTTATCTATTTATTTTTAACGATGGACGTGACGTGAAGGAATTTTCTTCATTATTGTTGTTTTTAGCGTGTCTGTTCTTTTACGTGACAGTTTTTAAATTTGGAGGTCGCGAGTTTCGTTCGAATGTGTGTGACGCGGATGTGATTATTTATCACGTGTTCATAATTTTTAACCTTCTTCAATCAATATTGTACGTTTATCAATTTCTTCTCTGTTTGTTTAGATTATCGAAATTGTAGTTGCCTGACACGACGACTATGCGATACGCGATTGTGTTTGTTTTATCGATTCGCGTAATATGTGGTCTGTTTACCACGATTGTTTCCTCTGTTATATTTTATTCGTTGTGTTTTTTATAATTAATCGTTGTGCGTGTCTCCTACGTGCTTACACGCAGATAAGAATCGATCTTTGCTTATTTTTCATTGACCTTTTATATTGTGTCATACTTTGTATAAAGGTCGATCTAATGTGCACGATGTGATAAAGAAGGCAGGGGCACTACGTGAACAAATAATCCGTATAATAAAACTGTTCCCATACGATCTTTCATGTCGAAGAAAACCGAGTCCGGAAATTTGAGAGGCACGCGTGCCGTTGAATAGCTAACACCCGGCGCGTCTGTTCACGAATTACCTTATCCCCTTGCCGCTAATGCTTATGCACACATGCCGTATGAATATTCAAGCTCAATTTTCTTCGAAACGAAGACTCTCGTGGAAAAAAGTTTATTTCGCATTTTTTCTTAATTTTTTCACGGAGAATCGCCGTCTGTGTATATACAGGTTGGCCAAGTTCAACCCACAAAAACACTTCGCCTGTAATATAATTTCGTAAAACACGATCTACGACAGTATCAATTGGCCAGAAGGCGAACGAGAAACTTGTCTACGCGACCCACGTTGACCTCGAAGATCTCAAAAGTGGCTATCGTCTACAAGTAGATCACACGATTCCATGTAAGAAGTCAACATTAATATTCTCAATTCATTGCCAAGAAACACAATTATTTTTATTGTACCAGCTCTCACCGAATTGGACAGTTGTCGTAAGACAAAATTTCAACGAATTTGTGATCACAAGGAATATATTTCGTTTAAGAAATCAAAATTAATATTTTTAACTCTTTGCCAAGCTGTACCAGCTCTCACAGAATTGGACAACTGTTGTACCACAAAATTTTAACGAAATTGTAATCGCAATGAACACATTTCTTTTAAGAAAACAGAATTAATATTATCAACTCTTTGCCAAGGAATATAATTATTGTTGCTGTACGAGTTCTCACAGAATTGGACAGCTATTGTGACAAAATTTCAACGAAATTGTAATAGCAATGAACACATCTCGTTTAAGAAATCAGAATTAATATTTTCAACTCTTTGCCAAGGAATACAATTATTGTTGCTATACCAGCTCTCACAGAATTGAACAGCCGTTGCGACAAAATTTCAACGAATTTGCAATCACAAGGAATACATTTCATTCAAGAAATCAAAAATCATCGTTTTAGCTCTACGTCGAGGAATGAAATGATTACTATATTGAATTCTAATTAGCTTTCATAGAATCGCAGAACTGCTGCAGTACAAATTTCAACAAAGTGGTGGTTGGAACGGATTCGTTCTATTTAAAAAATCGATCTTACTGTCCCTTACCGACCCTTCGTCGAGGAATAAAACGACTCTATGAATGCCACAGAATAGTACAACGGTTGCAAGCCGAAATCCCAACGAAACCGTAATCACCGAGCATAATTCAGACCATTGAATTAAACGGTACAGCCAGAATAGAGCGTAGCATGCTAGAGAAGATGAGCTAGCCGCGACGACCGCGAAGCGTGTAGGAAAAAACTGGTCGCAGCAAGGGTCATCCGATGATCGGGCGACGTCTAGCGATCCTCTCTCTTCCGTCACTGGCGTTCTAAATCCGACTGTCACCATTTTTAAATCCGTGGTTACGCAACAGGCGGAAAGGAGAAAGTGCGAAAACAGCGGGGCGCCCTCTGGCCCCGAAAATCCACTGTATCGACGGTGACTCGGCTCGGGCCGTTCCCGATGCAAAAACGTGCCGCGATTAGGAACGATGTTGTTATCTGGGAGAAACTCGAAGATAAACACTTGCGAGACGGACTCGGTTGAAGAACGCCGGTGTCGCCGGTAGTATGATCGCGGTCGTCCGATCGTAAACACGGTCGCGTGTAGTCGGAACGGGGTCGATAAGGATCTTTCAACAACAGGAGTCTGTCTTGTCTGGCTGGGGCGGGCCGAATCCACTTCGGGAGTAGGCGATCGATCGGTGGATGATCCGCGTGTCACGGGACAGTGAAAGTGCGATAAGGGTTTCGCGTGTTGCGCCTCGTTCTCTTTATCTCTCTCTCTCTCTCTCGCTCTCTCGGGTCTGTTCCTTTTTCCCTCTAACGAACAGGAAGGCGGTGAGTGCCGGCACGGTGAGCAACGCGTCCGCGAACGTGTGCGTGTGCATGTGGATCGGGTCTGTGTGTGACCGTGTGCTGGTAGTACTGTGGACAGTGCGCGCGGTGCTCGTCGATCCTCCTCGAGGTGCAAAATGACGATCGACCACGACACCGAATCCAAGGTGAGGCTGCGGAGGACGAAGAGCGTTACCAGGGCCGAGGAGATCCAGAAGGCCGAAATGCTGGTGCGCAGATCCCAGCCAGACAAAGCGTGAGTACATCCCGAACCATGGACTCGTTCCATGGAGCGTTCCGATCGCGCATCCAGACACCACCGATCAGCTTTATAGTCGGTCCAGTCGGATTTAGGTAAACCGTGATTGGAGAATCGGTCCTCGAACAGTATTCGACGAACTCGGAAACCGCGGAGACGCGAAATTTTCAGGTCCCACCAGACACGACAAGGCGATTTCAGCTGGCAGACTTCACTGAGAACACGCATGCGCCGTGATGGTCGGATTGAGCGCAAAACCATGGTTGGGGGATCCCCTCCCGGCAGGCACGGTGCACATTCCTCTTCTCGTTTCAGCACACGATCCGCCACGCCGTTCTGTCGCGTGTCATAATCGATGTGGAGGTCAGCCGGCGGGAGCGCTCGTGTTTTCCATAGCTCGTTTCACAAGACCCGGTCCTGAGGCCTTCGACTGTATCCCGAGCCAACGAACCGACCATGCAGACGATCCGTCCCCGTTGGGCAGCGTGCGAACACCCAAATCTGACCGACTGACTTAATTGGGTGGCAGCGAAGATACGGCGTTTCGGCCCGACCTACTTCCCTTTGTCCTCGCTTGCCATTCAAGGATTAATTTTTCGGCGTACCGATTTTACGATATTGCGTGTAACAACGTTATCCTGGACACCGGCAAGGGGTTTCAGCTGCTCTTGGTATTGTAGCGAACGATCAATGGTGCGTTTGTGCTAGAGCTGGTTTTTCAATTATTCAGGCTTGCTTGGACTGGGGAGGAATTGGAACTATAGGGCAGGGTAGGGGTCAAGGTCCCGTTTTTCATATAAACCTACGTAACGTTTAACAGTAACCACATAGAGATACAAAATTCAGATATAAAATATTTGCCGTGAAGATTCACGTCCAAAAGAGTCTACATTTTTCTCGTATCTCGCAATCAATCTGTTCAGAGAATTTCTACAGATATCACGCTTTCTACAACTTGCTTCGTTATAAATATACATCTAATGACTTATTACTAGTGGTGGGCAATATTTGGCGAAATAAATATTTCAAATGCTATTTCATATTTTAAAGTAAAATATTTTAGTAAAATATCTTTATTTTGACAATCTAAACCACGACATAAAATATTTGTATTTCAAGAATCTGCATCACAAAGTAAAATGTTTGCAGTCAACAATCTGAAACAGAAAATGAAATACTTTATTTCAATAACCTGACATAAAATATTTATATTCAATAGGAAACATTATTTTTAGCAAGAATATTTCAAATAAAAGATCAAATATTTCGAGATGAAATTCAAATATTTGTAATGTTCGTCAAATAAAATACTATTTTAAAAAGCTCTGCTCAGCACCGCGGTCGATTTGCCTTTTGTAATGTTTCATTTCTAAGGCATAAAAACAAACGGAAATAATTTTCTAATTTCAAGTGACGAATTCGTTACAATGTCGAAATACGTGAATACCGAAACCGAAATAAATACCGGTATCTTTCGGTTTTTCTTTTGCTTTCAAATCGTAACATAGCTGCGACCATAAGAAAGAATACAATGTTTCGTTCCTCGAAGCCAAAAGGTCGCGACCGTAGAGTTACCGATTGGTATTGGCATCACAACATTGTTATGATACGTCAACTATTGTAAATTGTAATATCGTAATCTTTTCCATTGGCAAATATAGTCTATATATTATCATAAACATTATCGTAATTACTCTGATTTCGGTATCACAGCAATTGTGGCACTGTATATCAGATTCGGTATTTCTTAACATAACATCGATAATAATAGAATAATAGTGGTTTTAACTTTGTGCATGCATATAACTTACTTAGACCTACAAAAATTCGAAATTTTCATTACAGGCACAGATAAAAAACTTAAGAAGTTTAAAAAGTTTAAAAAGACCTTCGCTTGTTTTTTCGAAAGTCCGACCATCGGAAATTAAAAAAAATGTACATATTACCTGGTAAACTAATCCTAACATCTAAAAAAAAAAAGAATAAGAAAAAGAAAAGAATACTTTTCACACCCACTGTACCTATATATTTCACGCAGATCTTTTTGTCTATTAAATAGAAATGAAACAATATTAGCAATAAAGATAAATGCTTTTAATCATTTCCTACGTGACAGGGAATTACATGTATCCACTGTGTGTTCAACAAAATTCATTGAACCAATACGTCGAAGTGGTGTGTACATAAAACGTGCACGCGCAAACAGTCCTTATCTCGTTAAACAAAGAAACGCTTTAAAACCGTTTCACAAGTTGTGCAACGCCCTGTAGCTTGAACTCTGTTCCGCCACTCCGACGGATTTTTTAAGCACGGAAAGAGCTTTGGTTTGTGCATCTATCGTGGCAAACAATTCCCCGGACTCGGTTATGGCAAGGCTGACCGCAGCGACTCTGATAGCGCCGGTATTGCGGCAGAAACGTGTTTCAAAGTCCGTCGAAAATTCTGTGAATTTCATGACGTATTAAAAACGCACGAAATCACATTCAGGGAAGTTCGCTCATCGCGAGGAGGTACAATACGTAGGCGATCGCGCACGGGTCGGACGGGATCGGTTATGCGGAAACGACTAATATTTACGCTAGCGTCGACTATTCTAGTGTCTACACACCGAGGCGAGGGCGCGAGTGAATGGAGCAAAGTTCATTCACGGGAATGGACACCACTGGGTTCCAGGGAATTGAATGCAGTGTGTGTGTGTGTGTGTGTGTGTGTGAGAGAGAGAGAGAGAGAATTCACGTAGCGGAAACGAAAACTTTCTTAACGAGCTGTTCGTCGTTTCGTAGAACGAGCGCGGAAGATCGGCGCAGAACAGCACGTCAAGAAAACACGGCCCCCGAAGATAATTCGTTTGCCGAGTGATGGCATAATTATTGCGTTTCATTCTACGCTATACTACTCTTTCGCGCACAGTCTACCACCGGGCGATAGTTTCCGCGCCTTTACAGCAAAGTCACGAAACTTATAGCGAGCACAAGGTTCACGGCGACATAGCCCCGCGTTCTCGTTTCCTGCTCAAAAACAATGGCGAACGTCTGGTCCGGAGTTACAGACAAAGTTTTATTCAACTTGACTAAGACGAACTGTTTCTGTGGCACCGATCAATAAGATCGCATCCGACCGTGCCGTAAACGACTCGGCTACGCACAATTCTGGCCTCCGTTAAGCGTGTTTCGATGCTTCTTGCTCGCCGAGATATGGCTTCAACCAATTAATATTGGATTGCGAAAGTTCCTGCCTGATTGGGAAATGGCACTTGCTGCCAGTGTTTGTTTCGTTGATCATCTTTTTTTAAAAATTTATTCAAAACTTATTTGAAATTTATTTAGAATTTATTGAAAATCTATTGGCGACCACCGATGTATTACATTATTACCGATGTATTATTACTTTATGACAAAAATGGGTAAGCACAATTTAAAGCAGTAGACATATTAAAAAGACTTAAGGGCACAAGCGTATTGGTTTCAGCTTAATAAAATAAATTGAAGAAGAAAGAAATTTTTATTTCGCTCCTGTATCTTGTAATCAATGCAAATATTTTTGATTTTGCATACAGACCGGCAAGCTATGTAATTATTATTATACAGACGTATCACATAAAGAATATTTCAATTGAATTTCGTGAGAAAAATTTCCTGTCTCGATTACGGTTCGTTATTTCATTTTACTGTAATCCATTCATCCATTTGCAATGTTTCATTTTTCCTAAACTGCCAGAGAGAGTTTTAACTTCGTCCCAATATATCTTCATAAAGTTTTAGGGTCAAGCTTAAAAGCACTATCGCTTAAACGCGCTGCATCTCGCCTATTCACACCATCGTTTCATTATGGTCTGTTTTTCTAAAAAGACTTGATATTGATAGTCTCCCCCCACTCCGGTCGACTGTCATTAGTTTAGAGTGATCGTGGCGGGGGTGGACAGGTATTATAAATGACGATGCGCGTCCCTTGCAGTTCGTAAGCCTAAATATCATTCCTTTACATCTATATTATCTTTATTTCCATAATGAACGTGTGCAAGAGTAGTGTTGAGAATTTTTCCATCGTTCTGTGAATCGGAAACGTGACACCCCTAACGCAAAAATACAGGAATGACTTTTTTATGGGTCGAGCGAAGTTTTCCTGTAACATCTACCGACTTTCGCAGAATTTTTGTTCAGTGTAGACTGTGCACGCTACAAAAACAGGGAAAATCCAAAATAGAGGAAAAAGTTGCAGGCGGTTGCAACGCGGTGTTTTGCAAACTGCGACGGGCAGTTTCAGCGGACGGACGAACCATAACGATTAGAAAAAGCACGACGTTGAAAAAAAAAAACGACACAAAGAAAAGCTCTTAAAATATTACAAAGTTTTTCGAAAGGCAATAACGTCTGCTTGACTTCGGCCGTTGTAAATTCATTTTCAGACACTGGGAAAACGGTCATTCATTGATCGGTCGTGTGTATGAGAAATCTGGGCTACGGTTGTTGGATAAAAGAGTGGAACACGGCTGCAGGTGAGCCCAACTTAAGAACAAAATGAACGTCGCGTTTTTGGGTCCATAAGCCTCTCGAGACGTGCGATTAAGAGCGAATCCGCGCGGATCGCAGATTATAAAAGGATTTAGGGTCGTTCCGATGTAAAGTTTACAGGCCGTTAATAATCCTGAAATAGTGCTGGGTTTTCTTTGCACAGGAGATTGTACGTACACAGAGCTCTATCATGTTTCGGCGATAACGTTGTTGGTTTATGCGCCGACTCGTTTTAAGATGTATTTGCACGTTGTTAGATTAGGGGTCTGTCGACATATAAATGGCGATATATATCAGGCTCGTCTGAGGTCGACGAAATTCCCTGTACACCGGGGAGCATTAACGCTCCGGCGTGCTCACTGCTCCGATAAATAATTAATCGAAATATTCGTATCTCGCGGGTCGTTGCGTAATTCGATAACAAAAATCTCGGTGGAGAGGGGGTGGTTGGAGGGAGGAGCAGAAAAAAGGAAACATTTATCTGCGGACGTGCTCGATATTGAATGTCGATGACGTTTCGGTGTAATTGATACGTGAAACGAGTTTGAAATACTTTTATCTGTGACATTTGCGAGGCCTGTTGAACACAAGTATCGGATTGAAAATTTAAATCGCTTTACCAAATAGTGGGTTACAGTTGTTGACGTAGAGAGGGAGGAACACTGGGACGTATAAAACCGTTTGACAGGGAACGTTAAGCTCGCTACGGGACCGCTTCGAAAATAGATTCTATTAATTAACCGATCAAACGCTCAAAAACCACACTCGGACGGGCCGCGCGGCGCGCTTTGAGCAACGCGAAACGACGCGCAACGCCGCGTACTCCCTTTGTGACAATTACAGAATAATTCCCTCTAGCCCCCCCCCCCCCGACGGCAAAACACGTAACTTTGTAATTAACGATCGCCCTCCCGCTGTTATTGCGTAATCCAGCGGTTTCCTTTCGACAGGCTGTTTTATCGACGACGAAACTGACGAGTCTTCGCGCTGCAACGATCTTACGTAATCCTTGGGGGCACGAGGTTCAAGGTTGATCGCATGAATTATCCGATAACGGGCCGAAGTAGTTAAAACGAACGTTACCGAGCACCGTGGTTCATTATTGGTTCAACGACTCTACGTGCTTGCTCGGGTTGCGTCTTTTTCTTATCATCGAATAATTGCATTTAACTACCGGTCGGTTGTAAAATATTACCTTAGACGACATTCAATTTGTACACATGCTATGACACACTGATTGGAAACGTAGAGTAACATATTTTTACTTGAGATTTTATTTTTCAGGAAAATATTGTTTCTGGATTGATATAAATTTAATTTGTACATTCAAATGGAATTATATTGCAATTTTTAGTTTTCTAATTTTACTTCATTTATATTTATTATCCGTCTCGATTCCTAAAAGATTTATTTTTCGTTTGGCCAATGGGAATTTAATGTTATTTTCGCTTTGATAGAATTTTTAATGAAGTAATTAAATGTCTGTTCCATTTCAGTTAGTGTAAATTAACCTGTAGAAACGTTTTCACGAACATATACATAAATTTCGTTACATTTTATACATGTATAATGCATTCGACGGATACTCTTGATTCTGGATTTGACTAACCATTGCACGCTGTTTCTCTTTGTAGATACTGAAATGTTATATATTCCCTCTGTGAAATATTAACACTCTACCTGTCGGAAGCCTTTTAATAGGATTTTTAATGACTAAGCTGAATATAAAGAAGCTCAATAATTTTCTTTTAAACAGTAACTTCGGAAGAAGTTGTCGCACTATATTAATTCTAAAAATTTGTTAGATTATTCATGAAATTGCTGTTGCTTTTAATTTATTGTCAAAATCTCAACTGTTGTTCTTCGGTTTTAAAAAATCTATTAGAAAATTATATCTTCATTATTTTCTTCAATTCACACGTAGACAGCCCCTAAGTAGAAAGGACGTCAATACACAGACAGATTTCTGCACACACTTTACAAAACTTGAATTGTGAAATTTCTTTATATATTATTCATTCACCTTGATTAGTCACCTTTATTCGCTACTTTCTTCAATTCACAGACAGCTAGATCCTAAGTAGAATAGGGATTCAATGCACGATATTCTAGTCTCTCTAGAAAGCATTGATGGTGAATTATGCTATGTATTCCTTTATACAGGGTGTCCAGGGTTTATTGATGATACAAACATGGAGGAGGTGATTCTACATGACAAAACAAGTCAAAAATACGGAATAAATTTTTTTCGTTCGAAGTTTTGTTTCCGAGAAAATCGACTTTAAAGATCCGTCGGGTTCGCGTGCTTTAGCATACGCAGGAAGTAGAATTAGGTGGTCATGATCAGACGTGCCAGACGAAAAAATTGTATTCTATATTTTCGACTTATTTTCTCATGTTAACGTTTCTAAGGGTTAAAGAATTTTCTTTCCCGAATAAAACAACAACCAAAAACGCACTTCAACGAACGCACAAATGCACATTTCGTCGATCCTTCTTGCGCGTTATCGAAGTACGACTTGCATGCGTTCTCGCGTTACTTTCTTACAGCGCGAAGTTCTGTCGCCGCGTCGTGAGTCGGAAAATGGCTGCCGAGTTGCGGTTTGCTGGCCGTGCGCGAGCTGTCTCTCGCCTGTCTTTAATTAAAATATTAATTCGAGTGACGGCGCAGGAACGGTGATGGAGCTGCGGTAGATCGGCGCGATACTAGGGGGATCTATCGCGGCGAACACTTTCGTCGGAGCCGCGCGATGAAGTATCATAAATTCATGACCGGTTTCGAGTGTATCCGATTCGAAGCGCGCGCGCACCTTCGCGATCTCGTGTTCTCCAATCAGAATCGCTAATCAAAGAACTCGACCTTCTGCAGAACCAACGGAGGAAATGCTAACTCACGTTAATATTTCTCCTGTAAACAAAAAAGGGGTTGCATGGGGGTGGCGGAGGGGGGAGGTCGTTTTTCAAGCATGCCGGACCACCGGACGAACTTCATTCGTTCAGATTTATGAAGTTCCGCCAGTTTCCCGGTTTTAATATCTATTCACCGTGAAAAAAATTTAATCAAGTCCACGGTCTAATTAAGTCCGCGATCAAAAATGAATACCGTGGGAAACGAAGGTATAATAGATCTGTTACACTGCGAGGAGAAGGTACCGTGTTCCATGAAGGTTTTTCGCGAGAACGGTTTTTAAAACTGGACCGAAGAACATTGCAAACATCGACTGGAATATACAAGTGGACGTTGCTCGCGATTTAAGGGTGCGCCCTACGAATCATTTCTTTGAATAGAAAATTAGAGAATGTTTATTCAATAGATTGGGAAAACAACATGCTTGAACGTAGGTGTGATTTTCGAACTTTTCTCGAAAACACAAACGCATCGATTTCGAATTAACTCTGTATTTTATACATTCCATAGTCTTCCTGCACCGCAGTCGCACAAAGATGTTCGATCGAAAAACGAGGAGCTGAACTTTCCAAAATTTGCACATGTTGTTCCCAACGGGACGGGGCCATATAAAAATCATAATCCGCAAGTTGTCCGTTGAAGAGTAGCACCAGAAAAATCTAAATCCGCATAAAGATCCACAGGCCATTAATAACAGATTACGCGGGCTCGACGCGCCGCGTGGCGGGTGCACGCGCAAAGGTAAAAAGTAATAATAATTAAAACTTCGGGTCCGTTCATCCGAGCAAACACTAATTAGCGTCCTGACGAGAAACTGTCGGGCGATGTTGGGCGATGCCAGGAGCGTCGGTTCTTTTTTCTGTGGACGTTCCTCGGATATATCCTCCCAACAAGCTGTGTTTTATTAGCGGCAGGTTGCCCGGGGAAAAAAAAAACAGTGAAATCTTCGTTCCCCTTTGACATGCCATAATGACCTGCAAACAACGGTCTCTCTTTTTTTCCAACCCCTTCTTCGCTCTTGCTCTTCAGAAAAGGAACACCTTTCTACCTTCGGTTGTTTCTTCTTCCCATCTTCGCGCCCTTCCGCTTTCTTGCTACCCCGGATCGGCCATTATTCCGTGGAATCAGAGATGGCACCACTCCCGCGTCTCTTAAACAAACGAACCCTACTGTATTTACTCGTTCCGTGTTTGCCGGATACTTCTTGTTTTCGCCAACTTTGCAATTAGGCGAGCGCGAGCGCAGGCATACTAGGTTCGTTGGACGCGGTGAATATCGGATGATCCACCCCTTTGGGTACCAGGGGGAATTCGCGCGGAAAGCTATGTCTGGCTCGTGCGGATCTTTCACTTTCGGATTGATTTTAAAGTTCTCGTTTGTACGATCCTTCGATCCGGGGAGCCCTTCCCGCGCGTATTTGTTCACAAATTCAATCTAATTCCTGACGATCCCCGGCGAGAATCGTGCGCCGCAGGGATGAAACCACCCCCTCGAATATTTGACGAGCACCGTTCACTTCGGGAACGATGTATATCACGCACACATTCGACCCGCCCTAAACGATTCCAAGGTTTCTCACTTCACGAACCCTTCGCACAGCTGCTCCACCCTGCAGGATTTATTCCGTTTTTGTTCGAAATTGCAGCATCTATTCTATCAAATTCTCTTCCCTTTTTGTGGTTTAAATCAAGTCGTGTTATTGTAAATAGTTGTTAATGGGATTGATGTATTCTTTAGAAAAATTTATTAAGCTCCATAAACCTCTTTCACATTCATTGATAATACCTATCATTGCCAGGGTATCGGCTTCAGTCGCAATTCTTCCAATATATTTAACACTATATTCCCGGAGCAGTCGATTTGACTCATTCACGATTTTATTGCTATATACAGTGAGTTCTCGATATATGTTAACAACACGGGTATTGTCAGCGTCGTATATCGTCCAGGAGACATACCCGTGTTATGTTCACACTCCTCGGCGTCCAAAACCTCTCGAGCTTCGAGATCCCTCACGCCTCGCGGTAGTGGGGATAATTCCGCGACGTTTATCATCTAGGCCTTGGCGACATATATAGAGAAATCACTGTATATAGAAAAACTTAAATAATTTTTTTAAAACATATGTTGATCACCCTCGTTATCATACAATACCACCAATACGTCAGAGGGAGTCACTAACTGACCAGATACCTTCTCTTTCATCCGGTAATCTAGTGTAAACAGTTATTTTGCCTGTTCTTTTGCCAAAATTCGAAGCTTGACGAAATTACAAGAAAGTTCTAAAATAGTATCGATAAATCACAATTCTGTATTTCACGCGTAACGATGCTTGTCATAATGCCGCTGAGGTTCGGCGATCGATGGAACAGATAATACTACTTCCCAATGAAACAGTTTCAGTTTGGCAATTATAGTGTAATTTCGTGTGTGGATGGGGGGGGGGTGGCCTGCAAATGAGTGGGCACGACGACCCCGTGAAATGAATTAATAATGATAAATAAAGTTTTCTATGCTAATAAACGTCGATGAATAATAATTACGCTGTGTACCGGTATTACCATGACACTGAAACGCCATGCGACCGGCACGAAACAGTCATTTAGCGGTAGGACGTCGAGCGGAGTGGACAAGAATAATATCTCTGGCAATATTTCTCTTTGCTCAGTTTTTTTCTCCGTGCTATAATATCGATCCCAGCTCCGGTATTATTCTCTCTGTTCTAGCCACCTATCTGTCCATTCTCGCGATCTATCTCTCGCACGCGGATCTATATTGTGCCAATATTCACCCCGGTCTGGTTCTCGTCCGGCGGCGGGGTTGATATTCGAATCGCTAATAAGTTCGGACGGTGTTTTATGCGGGAGCGTAGAGTGTACTGGGTGACTCACAATTGCGGGAATCCCGAAATATGCTGGTCCTCGTTGTGACTACGAGGCAAGGGACCCGATTATTGCGGGGGTACCAATTACTGTGCCCTATATTATTTATACTTATTTTTAAAGCATATGATTATTAAAAAAGAGGTATATAACATTAACTGATATTATTGAAAAAACTGTAATATCTCTTTCTTATTATTCATTATGCTTTAAAAATAAGTATAATTAACATAGGCGCAGTGATTCGTACCCCCACAGTAATTGGCTCCCTTATCCTAGGGCTTTTTTCTTGGGCACCCCTGTTGCTAAAGCACTAGGTACGTCCATTGCAATATTCATTTGTTAGTTATCTCGAAGGTGAAAGGTCTTCACCATTTTGGAAGTTGAAGCTTCCCTAAATAGGGCTTAGGTTCCCTAAGTAGGTCTATTATATAGACATCTTGTTGCGAAAGCCCTAGACAAAATCATTTGAATTTCCAGCTGTTAGCATCTCAAAAACACGTGGGGTCATTTATCACTTTTGAAATTGAGGCTTCGTATTCCATTTGTGAACAGTTGAAAATTGATTCAACTGTATATACCTGAATACCTAGGGCATTCTGCGGCGAAAGTCCTAGGTAAAGGGCTTTAGAATAATTACGGAATATTTACGGTTTCGAAAGGCCCAGTATTTTAGGGCACCCTGTAGGGAAGAGGCGCGGTACTGAAGGATCATCTCGTGGACGGCGTCCTCCACCATCCTCCCACTGCAAATGCAAATAATCGTCTAGCCTCATCCAGCGTTACGGTATTGAACGACGCGCGAATGCCCTGCAAGACTCTATTTCTGGGTTTTAATATGCGGTCCATCTGGTCGTTCACCCATCTCGTTGTTATTAGCAGCGCGAGCGAAGATTTTGTCTTCTTCATGCGGGAGTCCAGACGAAATACGGAATCAGCGGTGCGCGGTTTCAAGTCTTTGCATTGTCCTCATGAAAGCTGTTGCTCATTCCCGTGCGGCGTGCGGTACGAGTGGTACTTTCATATCTTTCCTGAAACGGATCATTAGAATTCGATTGGTAGATATACCCGAGAAAAACGAAATAATCATATTAAATCAGTGAACAAGGGGACGAGCCAAAGAATTGGTCTCCACGTTCGCAGCAGGCTCATGCAATCACAAGCTCTTAAACATTTCCCTCCGTTGCCGGTGACGAGGGAAAAAGTGGCTAATAAAGTTTCTAGACCGACGCCTCGTCATTAGAGACGATCCGGCTATATCTGTATTTTTTTCATCCGTGTACGGATGTTGCGGAACGCGTGTCAGCTTCCGCTCCTCCTTTTTCACCGGCGTTGTCCTTCGTCCCTACCTGCCGGTGTTCTCTGTCCTGAGGATTTTTTGCGTTCCGTAGCCGTAGTAGTTCGGCAAAAACTTTTTAATCTTCGTCACGCGGCGTCGGACAGCTCTCCCTTTCGCTTTCTCTCTCTCTCTCTCTGTCTCTCTCTCTGTCTCTCTGTCTCTCTGTCTCTCTGTCTCCCTGGCGGAGCGTTTTCGGCTGACGCGCCTTCGAAACGAATGAGGATTAACGGTATTGTGCTGTCAATCCTGCCGGCGTTTTCTGGCTCTCCCTTGTTTCCTCCCTTTTCATCCTAACCGGAGTGAGAGGGGCTCGGCATGAGAGAATCGCGGGAGTTTTTTTCTTCGCGAAGATTGCGGGCGTCGGTGTCGAATCTCGCGCGGGCGCGAAATCAGCCGGAAGAACAATAGAAAGCGATTACAGAGGCGGAAGGAGCTTCGGACGAGCGCTCGGATTGGGCCAGAGGATGGCTACGGTTTCTGAGATGATTGGAATGGCTTTCCACACTATGAAAATGCCATAAGAGAAATGGAAGAGTTAGGAACAATGTATTTTCCTCTTAGTCCTCAATATTGAATTGCCGTTGGGGTCACTGATCCAATTATTTATTGGCCATTGTAATTACAATGACCCAATACACAACTTATTGATCATTGTCATCACAGCAGATCGGTGATCCATTTGACCGTTTATTGGTCACCGTGACCGCAATAGGCCAGTGACCTAGTGATCACAGACAGTGTCAGGTATTACTGGTGAATTACAAAATCAGGAGATAGCAAGAAATTGAGTTTCATTGCCGAGGAGAACAATTGTAACATATAGAGAAAGGCGAGAGAGGGTCTTTGCGAGGGTTCTTTGCGAATCTCGCGCGGGCACGAAATCAGCCGGAAGAACAATGGAAAACGATTACCGCGGCGGAAGGGGGTTCGGACAAGCGCTCCGATTGGGCCAGAAGACGGTTGCGGTTTTTGAGGGGAGCGGTCCGTGTTGCTCCGCACAAGGCACCGTCCATATCCTCTGCCTGCGGTCGATTTCGGGGGACCCGGAGTCGTTCACTTGTAGAATATACTCGTCGGAATCGATTATGGGAACTGACTGCCGAAACACTGTCCCCCGGATTATTGTAATGGGAACGAAAATGGGTTTCCACGTTTACCTCCACGCTGCGGTGTGCTCCGTGCACCCTTCCACGCAGCGTTTCCAGACGATGCTCTATTTAGTCGGTTCATCCTGCGGCACACTCAACTATTCAGCTAGGTGGTTCCTTGATCTTCCGAACGTGGTTTTTGACGGATGGCTGCCCGGTTTGTTGTAAGGTATTGTCTACGGGAATTTGGATGGTACCAGGAATCCAGTTTAGAGAGAGCTTCAGCATTATTTGATGGACGTGTTAGCTAAGTGTAGGTTACATCGTGAGTTTTAACAGTGAAACTACCGACCACCAAACCGTGCTTGACATGTGCTGCTTTATAAAAACGAAAACACTGAATTTATTTTGATTTGAGGTTATTTTTGCACTACTAGTAGGATCACGCCAGGGTAGGTTTAGTGTTAAAACCGCCTGATATTTTCACCGTTTGGTGTTTCACCGACCCATTTTTGTCACAAATTCATAAAATCCGTGGTGTACCAATAACGTACTCAGTAATCCTGGGGATTAGTGGTAAAAGCATCGGGCATTTTTGACCGCAAATCCATGAATCACATTTTGCCATCCGTTCACTAAATTCCCCGGGGAAAATCCATTCACCCGAAATATCGGAATAATATTGACTGGAGATGATTGAATGATTTAATAAAAAGCAAGCACACGCTCCACAGGAAGCGTGTTCTGTATCCGTTGCCTCCCGGAAACGTCTCACTCCGAACGATCTTTTTCCTCGGCGCAGCAAGAGTGCTGCCCAAGTCCTCCTGCTCGTCTCTTTAATTATTCATTGACCTCATCGCTCTGAAACAAAAAACCAGGTTGGCGTAGTTCACTTGGACGAGGTACACGGTCCCGTAAGACAGGAAAAAATAAAATCACAAGGAAAACAGCGACCGTTTGCTCTCGCGCCGCGCCGCTTCCCTGGTTCCGGGGATTCTTGTTCTCTCCGTCCGACCGGACGGATTTCTATTTTCCGACGAGAGACGGCTCACAACAGGTGAACGAGTATCTCTTGATGAACCCGGTGGATCGTGTGCGGGGGAGAGTGCAGCCGTCGAAAGTTAGGGACTTCACTTGGTGAAAGCAGGGGGGACAATAAAACAGGATAGACAGACAAGCGGGCGGAACCGACAGACAGACAGACATGGAGCAAGAAAGACGGAACGGCGGAGGTTGGTAATCGATTCCAGGGGAGTTAGGCTGTCGTTTCACGAACAACGGGGGAGGGGAGGGGGGGGGCAAGAACGAGAGGAAGAAAAGGCCAAAAGGGCGGAGGATAGGAAGGCCAGGTGAACGAAAACCGGGGCTCGCAAGAAGACCTGTTTAAAGCGTCATTTAATTTTCCTTCATGAATCATTTAGGGTATTCTTCTACCCTCCGCTGTTCCTGCCACTCCTCATTCTCTTTCGTTCGTCCCGATCCGTAGCTCCCGGGGAGGCAAGTTTCCCTCCTCATTACACGGGTAATATATGTATATCCGTCCATCGTTTAAATATTCAGGAGGGTTCCGGTGTCAGGAAGATTCGCGAGGCAGATACGCGAGTCCTATGAACCACCAGCCCCTTTCTGCCATTCTCACTTCCTTTTTATCCCGTCGAATCCCCTCCTCGTGTTTGCCCTTCTTCCTGCGTGTACAGGATGCCGAGAAAGTAAGAATCATCGGCACGTACGCGGAAAAACAATCTTGAAATTGTTGTAACGATACAAGTCATCTTTTGCTACCTACATAATCGATTTGCTGATACTCGATACCATTATGTTGTTCTCGGTGGGTATGACCACAGTATTGGTCACTGATCCTTACTCATGAGTTCTCTTTGACATTTGAACATTGCGTGTCCACAATTAGTATCTGGACGAAGTTCCCGTGGTACCTCTGTAATTCTAGACTCTCAAAACTGAGCACTTTCGAAATTCATGGTTCTTAGTTAAAAGAGGACCTCCTTCTTGATCTGTAACATTCAAATGCAGTAGGTAACCCATCGGTTACTGTTTCACCATGGTCAGTGATCTAGGCACGATCCACCGTGGTCAGTGACCTAGATATGATCCACTGTGACTTTGTTCTGGTGACACACTGCTGTGAAAAGATCCTGTCGACTCAAATTGTTTCATTGGTCAGTGACCAGTTATGATAACGACAAGGTATCAGACTTCAGCAAAAATGGGTCATAAATTTAAGGATTAGCGGCTTTGTTTCTATCTTTTAAACCTACAATACATATTGAAATACCATAAGTGTGTCACCCAATTGATTATTGGTCACTGTGACCACAGTGGGTCAGTGACTCAATGGACTATTTACTGGTCACTGAACCAAAAAATCAGATAGTAAGGATACTAAGAAATGGAATTTCATTGCGAAGAATGTGTTGTGCCACGAATGATGATACTTTCTCATCAGGCTGTACAGCAGCTTGGTATCCTGACAGTAAGGGTGTGGACTTCGAATTCGACTGAACTGCTAAGGGTATGCAGCCGGGAAACACAAGTAGGTACTCCAGTTCCTCGACTCTTTAAATTCCCGGATTAATCCAGAAACAAAAGATTTGCCACCCTTATCTCCCACCATCGTTCCAAAGTCGATGATTGTCGCTTTTATCGGGTCACCGGCAGACTAAGCGACAGTTAAGCCGCGACGTATCGCGTCGGCGTTCAGAACGGGTCGTTTCGCCGAGTCATTCGGGTCGGAATTCTCGGCGACGCGACCCCAGGACGATCTCCTGGCATCCTTTCAATCTCCGCCCGTATAATGGAGACGACAATGTTGACGGCGTATTATATATTTTTCATGGAGTCCCGTCGGTTTAGATAATGGACGTTGGACCATGTCCCTTATCGCCGACTGAATTACCAGCCGTAATGTGGACAGAGTGATTCCGAACTGGGCTAACACGTACCACTCCCGTATCACGCAATATCCCTTAATTTACTATACTTGTTTCGTTCGTTCTTCAGAATATTTCTCGTTGATTTAATATAATTGTACCACCGGTTATCCGTACCCGGTGTTTATACACCAAATGGAAGCGATGAAAACGGCATTGTCCAGATAGCATTTTTAATTTATTACGTCTGCCGGGAACCTTTTCATCAGCTAAATAAATTTTTCCCTCATTCCCGCGTCTGACCCTTTGGGGATGAATATTACTATACGGGGGCACTAAAAATTATTGTCACGAATAGAATCAAACAAATTTTCATTAAGCTCAACCCGTTTCTCTTCATTTGATTCTGATGTGCAAAGGGTCATCTAGTAAGAGCCATACGTATCAATGTGATTTTTAAAAATTGTTATTTATCGCTATACGCCGTTATGTTTTAAAAATAATTTGTTTTAGGAAAGAAAGATGAGAAATTATTACAAATAAATTCCTAACGAGGAAATAATGTAAAGAAAAATTATTTGTTTGTTGAAATCGAACGATACGTGTAGCCGAATGAGATAATATATTATTTTAACTATTATTTATCTAATAATTTATTCGGGTAATGCCCAAGTCTGCGAGTAATACTATTTCACACTCACGTTTTGAAGGAGCTGCACTAACAAGAGTGCAGCAATTCATTAGTTTTATTCGCGACCGTTTTCCTCGATTTTAATTTAGATTCAACGTACCACTTATGATTCATGCTTTCATTCCGAACGTAACTGGACATCGAACGGCGTTAGTGCCGGCGTTTATTAGCACTGTCTCGTTAGCTTTAAATTATGGCTTTGCCTGCAGATTTCATGGCATTGCCGAGTTCGCGCGCCCGGTAACTCGATTCTTGGCCGGTGTTGTCTTTTTTTCTCCTGTTGCACGGTCGTGCACATTAGCATTGAAATTCATGACGCGTCAAGTATGGATTGAAATGCGTGGAAAACGCACGCATAATTCACTGCGCAATAAAACGTTGGCCGCGCAAACCCCGCCGAATATTAATTACACAGATAGAACTACAATTACTCACCGGGCCGGGCATTGCCGGGGCCGCGAAGCACGTCGGGCTCCGTTATCAGTATCGATAATATTAACGAGCGTGTAATTAACTAACGATGCCGTTCGTGGGTCACGAGTTTTTCGAATTAGACTTTAACGACTGGGGGACAGAATAACGAAGTATTTTAATAGCCTCGCATTAACGCTGCCGTGTTTGCCGTGTTGGCAAACAACTCCGGCAAAAATGCTGCGCGGTTTTCGATTTACGATTTCTCGATTCTACGTTATACGCACGATGATTGCCTACGAATTATCGCGCGCATAAGTCAGAAGTGCGAAATAATCGTCCGTTATTATTCGCAGCTTTGTTTTCGGCCAGATAGAAATTTACAAAGGTTGTCCACACGCGATCGCTATAAATTGATTTTTTTTTCACTGGTCCCTCGTATTTTTCGTTTCTTCCCGTTCTGTGTTTTGTCGATTGTTCTCGATTTTTAGAGGTGCACGACGGACACGAACTATGACTCCGCGTGTCGCGAGGCTTCAAAAATGGAAAAGATTATTTATCAGTTAATACAGTAATAGCGCTCTTGTCTAGTGGGACAGTTTACATTACCTGCGGGAGCTTTTAAATTATTGGCTGCCATTTCCAGCGACAAGGCAATTACAGTAATAGGAATTTTCATTATTTTAAGTAATTTAATTATTGATAATCTCTTACGTTGCTGTCGGGCACAGCCGCTACACAAGTTAACACATTATGTCGCCATAATTGCTAGCACATATTTAATCAGACAAAGTGGAAGTGCGTCGATAAAGCAATCGGGGCGTGCTCGTAAAATCCTCTTCGCACTGTTTCCAAATAAGCTTCGACGTTCGAAACACAATTCGCTCTACAAGGAATTTTCTTGCGTTGGGTATACACACAATCAGAATAAATCAAAATCGGAATAAACCGTAATTTATTTCGTACTACTTGAGTCTTTCAAAAGAATCTATCGAGGTTAGTTGGATAAATAACGTACAAAGAAAATTATGAAAAAATTACGTTTCATCGGAATCGCGAAGGAATCGGAATCTTTTTACAATTTTCTTTGGGATTCCGATCAAATAACATTTTTTTGAAAGATCATTTTAAAAATCGATGGATTTCAGATGTTTTCTTTTACAATTCATGATGAAGTTATAGATATATTTTCGTGAGACATTTATTAGTATACTCTATTCAAGTACGTGTTACCGTAAGAATCCTATGAAATCTGAATAAATTCGATTCTGTTGTTATTCTAAAGGAATATACATCAGTCTCGTTTAGGGCTCGGCAGTGTCAATGAACTGATCCTTCCAGCTTCTCCAAAAACCTGACGTCGTCCGGACCGATTGTGAAAGAGTTTTTCCGATTCAGCCAATATAATTTGATCGATTAAACGAGTCAGTGCATTATAATTGCCGGCGAATTTTGTCGACAGAAGCGTATCCGCGAATTATTATTTGTGTCGCCTCGGTAATTACCCAGTAGCCCGCGGTAGTGTCGCGATCAAAACTCTATGACGACCGTGGAACAAACGGTGGCGTCGCGCCGTCGTAAAAACGAAACCAGACCGAATCGTATCACACTCGGATAATTATGCCAAAACATTGCTTTTGCCGAGCGTGTTTCATTCCGTTCCGCGCCGGTGAAAAAACCCGGTGTGCTCCGTTGTTTATTTCGTTTCACGCGACCAGTGTGAACCGATTATTCCCAACCCTTCCAGCGTTGTTTCGCGCAGGGGGGTTATGGGTAACGGCGGCCGGAATGGCCGATTTTTTCCCGTCCCGTCGACTTCCCTGTCCGGACGATAGCAGGCTAACGTGAAAAACAACGATCGCCGGCCACATTTTCAAATTAGCGGCCACAATAACGTCAACAACGCCAACGGCAGCTTTCACGCCCTTCTATTTACATGTTTCAGAGGCCCTGGCTGGACGCCGTGGATATCCAGCACGTTAAAATAAGTAGCGAGGGGCTCCAGCACTCTCGAACCACCCCGACGCCATTTGCAGTTTGTCGGGAAAATCGTTTCGGATCGGGCGAAAATGAAATTTCACTTTTCATTCGGACACACAGTAGACCGTTTCTAGAAAATAGGTAGAGTTATTTCAAAAATTTTCATGCAACAAAATTGTGGATTGGCGAGTAGGTACATTTTTTCAGTTCTTCATTTCTGCGATTTTTGTTCGAATCGATTACGTAAAAAATGTGTGCTGAAATATTCTTTAAACCTTCTTCTATACACACGTATATGTAAACGTAACTTTCAGAAAAATACAGAGTTTTCGCGATATATGTCCACAACACGGGTCTAGCCAGGGACATATATCGGCCAGGAGGTACCATTCTTTAGCTTCGGTTCACAGCCCCTCACGAGGTATACCCCGCGGCAGTGGGGATAGTTCAGGGACTTTTATCGGCTAGATATTTAGGACATATTTCGAGAGAACACTGTATGTACGAAATAAGTCATAAACTGTTGATAATTTGATTATTATTCGTTTTAGAACGTCCTGAGATATTTTACGCATCGTTTCAAATGGAAAGATCATTAAATCTTGGCCGAAAAATAGCCGATACTTAATCTACCGTAACTTCGTGACAAAGAAGTCGAACGACCATCTGCTCAGGTTCATTTTAAGGGGCGAACCTCCTACTTTCACTTCCCTAAGCTGTTTTTTTTCTCGCAGTTGGTTTTGCATTAGCAAACGGCCTGGAAAGCGAAGATGATATTTTTCTTGAGAATTTTATGTGGACCCGTGCAATCTCTCCCTGTGCTGTACCTTGGGTTATTCTAATGCCGGCGGCACACTTTTCACTCAAAGCGTAATAAAACGGCAATAAAAAATTGTATACCAAATTTTATGGGGTCGTTCTACAGGGGAAACTTCAATCTTGAAGTCTATGGAGATTTGAATCGTGAAAGACATTTTTTGTACTTCCAGAGACGTTTGAACCTATAAACTTTTTTTTTATAGAAACACCTCTGTTTTTCCGCTCGCTTATTAGCGCAAACAAAATTTCGTAAGAAAATCAAGTTAAGTACAGTGGCGAACATATACTTAAGTATACTTAACAACATGAAACTTTATTTCGTCTGCACTTGAACATTGTACATTTATATAAAAATGAATTATATTATTTATAAGTATAAAGTATATGTAACTAAAACACAAAATACTATTGGCTAATGTCGTATAAACAAAGAGTTATTCAGACTTTTTTTGTTCGGAGTTATCCACGGTCACGTACTTACGTACATAGTAAAACATTTGTATTTTTACAGCTTTTTAATACTTACAGTTATGAAATTTTAATATTTGGTACATACTACGTGGCATCGATTCAAAAAGTTGGATGCATCGTCTAACAGGTATTGATTTCCATGTTTCTTTTAATATGGTGTATAATTTTTCAATGTTTCTGGATTTTTTTTCTTACATGCTGGTCTACATCAATCCATAACATTTTTATAGAATTTTAGTCCGGTGATCGCGCCAGCCATTTCATTGCACTAATACTCTGATCACTTAAAAACGTTTTGACGACCCGCGCAGTGGGTCTTTATTAATTTTAGGTTTTACTAATGTAAAACATTAGTTGGTTCAGATGGACAAATATTATGATTGGCAAAAAAATTTGTTCATGGTTATATTTGTTGAGATTTCAGGTCATTGAATTTTTTAAAAAGGAATGATCAGTTCTTTCATCAGATTTTCGGGGTCTTGCCTTACGAGGGATATTTTTTACTGTTCCATCTTGTTTAATATACCTTATAGCTTCATGGCAAGCCATAATGGATACCTCAAGTTCAGAAGCAATTTTCCGGTATGACATTCCTTTCTTGCGAAGATGCTGCACTAATTGCCGTTGTTCTGGAGTGATATTCTTTCCCTTCCTCATTACTGTAATATTGCACGACGTCTAGCTACTCACACTGTTCACGAGATACTGAAAGATATTGTTTACATCGCAAGCCTTTCGACAGTGTACGTAATTACAGTGTACGTAAGTAGATGTCCGGTAAAAAAAACCATTGGTTGACACAAAATATTTGAAAACAGCAGCATTTCTTGGAATAAATTAAAACCCTAATCTTGGTATATACATCAGGGTACCTATTTCTTAGAAATAACATATACACAGTCATTACAGGTGTTTCAAAAAATATACGAAGCATTCAAGTTCAAATATAAAGTGTACGTATGCACATGGTCGCCACTGTACATAAATATTAGAGGCTTTACCCATCACAATGAGCCTATTTAGGTTGTCGTCCGATTTTTTGTCACGAAGTTATAGTAATTCGAACAACAATGAAATTCGAATAATCGTAGGTTCATTGCTCGAAATAAATTTCTCTCATTGATAACTGTTATAAGTGATCGAAATGAATTTCTCTTGACGATAACATTTACCCACAAGAGAAAAAATTTTCGGTTACTTATAATCCTCATTTGTAACCAATACGATTTTAGTCGATGAAATACTTGTTATTCCATGACTTTTATTCTTTTTGGTTATAACAGTTATGGTCCCTGTTCACGATTAATCCAAGCACCCTCCTCCCCTAAATTTACTAAGATAATGAATCCGATCGAGCAGACGCGACGACAACGATTGAAGTAGACCTACCGCGAGGAATGACTTTCTCCGAGAAAGCATTATTGCATTCGCGGAATTTGCGTCTGACTGGCACTATTCCGCACACGGTATCTCCCGTTATCGACGTTACGAGCGAAAAAGTTCGCCGACTCGGTTTACGACATCAATAATCGAGCAGCTTATGACGCGCGACTCGCTCGATTTTCGCGCGGCGAACTTTCCCGTCTTGGGACAGGAAGTTTTTTTCCACCCCCGTAACCCGTTAGCCGTAAGACATCCGAGAACTGGTCGATAACCATCGGCAAGAAACCGTCGTTCGGGAGCACAGCCGAACTTTGCCACCCGTGGACCACTCGCATCATTTTCCCCTTTAACCCTACGAGAGAATGTTCTGGCCGCTGCGCAGTGCTCTCGAATATGCCAAAACGTTGCCGGAACCTCAAAAATGAATTTTCATTCGCCGTTGTGTATCCGGTGTTTGAACGGGTACTCGAATGATTTTATGGACTCCCGGTGAGATTCTTGGATGCCAGCTTTCGGCGGCACTTTAATAGCCGCAGAATCCGCGGTAGAAAAGGGAAAGTTCGATGCGATGACGACGACGGATCGACCCGCAATTTCGAGCGCAAGTTGTCTGAGAGCGAGCGCGTCGCCGGGCTTCGAAACTGTTCGGTAGAACCACGCGTTCCGAGGAAAAACGAGAATTCACTCGGATTCATTCCCCCGGCGACGAGTTTATTAAAAGCAATCGCGTGTGACGTAAAGGCAATCTCGCGGATGAATATTTATAGGGCGAAATTCTGTTTCGCGGCGGTGTAACGCGAGCATCGGGATCTTCGAGACATCATAGAGTTTTTTAAATGAATAACTACCGCGTAACCGACCCCCCCCCCCATCCCACCCTCGTTCCACCGTAACACGGTTACGCGAAACATGGATCGTTGTATCATGTACGAGAGCCAATAATCGCAACTCGACCCCGAGCCGGTTTAACGGGCTAGTACCATGAATAGTAAAGCTGTAAACTGCAGCTGCAGTACGGCGTCGATGGAATCAGGGTTAGAGTTACAGACTGGCGTCGTCGTAAAGCGCCTAGAAAATGAGGATTCAAGGAATGCGCCCGCCGGGAACTGATTGAATACAGGGTGAACGCACTCTTGAACCTGGTCAGTGCGCCCTGTGTTGCGTTCGAACAGTAAACGTTTCTTGGTACTGCTGTAGAGAACGGCAATAATCACACGATAATCGAGGTCTCGACTTCACCGAGACTCGGTGGAGGTGTAATCAACAGGCTGATTGTTGAGAAACTTTTTCAACGGCTGGCTCATTTTTATGAAATTTGAAAACAGTCTTCATAGATACTAGGCAATTTCGGTAAGATCGCTTGCAGTTTTAAGAGATTCATTTTTTTTTTACTCTTTTTAAGAATAGGACCTGAGATGTCACCTGCCTACAGTGAGCGGAAATTCGTTTAAACGCACGTAAGAAAATTAGGATTTTGAGGCTATAGATTCTAAATTTTAACAAGAAGCATAGAATAATAACTGAGGATTGTAAGTATATGTATATACTATAAGATTTGTACATATGTATTTACCTAAACATTTGTGCAAAAATTTTTACGAACAAAACCATATTTTTCGTGCGAAATTCGTTTAAACACAATGCTGTTGTTTCTCAGATATTGGGAGAAATTATAAGGGTAAGTCTTTGATTTAAAGAGTGATCATAAAGGTATTGTTGTAAAAGAAAAACATGGCGAATGGAAAATATTTAAATGTTGGCTGAAAAGTCAGTAATTATAACTTTAAAGAAGAAGGGGGGAAATCGAATCGACAAACTGGACTGGAAATTAAACGTTCCGAGTGCGTAGTGCAAAATTTTTTTAATCTTAGAGAAAATTGCGGGAAAAAATATGCCACAGAAGGTAATACGAAAATAACGAAACGAGAACAAAATATAATTATAAGTGAAGTGACAAAAATAAATTAGTTGCACGTCAAATGGTTAGTAAATTGCAATTGCCAATAACTGTGAGGCGTGTACAACAAATTTTGCACAACGCACCGAACGTTGTTTTTAAAAAACCTCAATGAAAACAGACGTTAAAGGAACATCATAATGCTACTCGGCTACAATTTGCAAAAAATCATATGCACTGGACCGACGAACGGACTAGAGTCATCTTTTCCGATGAGAAAAAGTTTAATTTAGATGGTCCAGACGGATTTTCCTGATATTGGCATGATCTCCGTCAATGAATGACCCAAGATTAAGCAGAAATTTTCATGGTGGAAGTTTAATAATTTGGGGAGTTTTTTCTTCATTTGGAAAATTAAAACTTTGTTTCGTTTCCACCAAAATGAATTTGGAAAAATACGTAGACATGCTCGATGGGGTGTTAATCCCATTTTTAGAAAATATAGTTGGTGAAAATGAATTTATATTTCAGCGAGACAATGCAGCGATTCACGTTTCAAAATATTCCTGTGAATACTTTCAAGCACAGCACATTTCTGTGATGGAATGGCCACCATGTAGCCCGGATATGAACCCCATAGAAAATTTATGGGCCACACTAGTAAGTAAAGTATATACATACCAATGGCCGTCAATTCTCCAATATTGACAGTTTAACAGAAAAAATTAAACGCTGCTGGGAAGAGATTTCTATTTTGTCATAAATAGTCTTACAAATTCACAAATCGAATTGACTAATCGAATTTTCGCTTTAATTCAAAATAATGGTGGCCATTCTAAATATTAAATTTGTAATATCTATATATTTTTAATTTTAAATTGTTTTCTCTACACGTGCGTTTAAACGAATTTCGCACGAAAAATATGGTTCTGTTTGTAAAAATGTTTGCATAAACTGTTAGATAAATTTGTATGCACAAATCTTATACTGTATAAACATATTTGTAATCTTCAGGTATTATTACATGCTTCTTGTTAAAATTTTGAACCTTTAGCCCCAAAATCCATATTTTCTTACGTGCGTTTAAACGAATTTCGCTCACTATACCACGATAAGGAAAACTATCTATGAAGGATCATTAGGGGTAGGAAAATAACATTTCTATGCTTTTTAAACATATTGACACACTGTTACAAATGTTTTTATTTTATTTCTGATATACAGATTTAACCATGATCTGTGATATCATCCCCAACAAATGCAAGTACCTTTTCAAGGTCAACATTTTAAAAGAGGAAGAAAAGTCTCAAAGGAACTATAGATCGCAAATGAACCGTTATTTTGGGAAACGACTATAAAATTTCGTAAACTATTTTACTCCATATGTCTGCAGAATGTCTCAGTATAGCCGAAAACACGGAATAAATTATGATTTCCTGCAATTTAATATTACCCGTCTCCTGATTCTATTCCGATCGTCAAGAAATATTTTAAATACTATTTAAAGCAAAGTTCAAATGCTTCAGATTTCGGCGGAATTTTCACTGCTCATTTCAAATTTTTATCGAATTGCAGAACAACGATTATCTAAAACGGTACTTCAAAATATTCGTTCCCCAAAATTTTATCCAGCTCTGCCAATAATATCGGTACAGTATTAAATCTTGAATATTAAAATTTTATAAACTTCCCAACCGCCCCAATCAGAGTTCTGCAGTCCACCAATAAATCCTGGCGTCTCAATTTTCGTTTCACCGAGGAGCTTCGTCACAGCAGATTTTCGATGGAAGTTGATCCACCTCGATCCGTAATGACATTTTTCTCAGCACGAAGGTCCCGGCCGCTTTGTCACGGCGTCGTACAAACCGTCGGATAGTTAGCAAGCCGTGGGAGTGTCCCATTAACAGCGCCCTCAACTCCATCAGGAACATTCGTCCGTACACAACCGCTCGAAAGATCGTTTGCGCGTTTATTGCCGGGCATTCTGCATAAGTTGAACGCGACACATCGGACACCCAGTACACCAGCACTCATGCATATGGAATTCCTCGGCGACACGTCTGCATCCTGCCATGGCAGCCCGGACGGCCAGTATCAGAAGTGTGAGATAGCTCTTCCTGCCGGCGGGCCGTGCGTGGGCGGGGTTCCCCCCTGGCTTTATCGCGACTCTATTAATTACCACGATCTGCCATAAATTCGTAGTAATAGTTAGGATTTACTCGAGACAGCGGGGAGGTTAAACGATCACATTAAACGCACCTAGTTGCAGGACAGACCCGCCATAAGGGACTTCTGTCAGGTAATTACGGGGGACAAACGGCGCGATATTTTACAAAAGGCTTCCTCCTCCCTATCCTCTTTAATCCGGAATCCTTTTCCGGCCTTCGCAACTGCGACAACACGACCGCAGAGTTCTGATCTTAGCCGACCGATTACTCTACACGGCGACTCCTTTGAGACAGAAGACTTAGAAGGATCGAACGCCGCTCAAGTTGTCCGCTCTTCCTCGCGGATACTCGAGATCATCGAGGCTTCTCCTAACACAGCGGCTTAGAAGCCATAGCCTCGCTTGCTTGATCGCTCGCCGATGGTAATAACCATAAATTGATGACCGACGAACCTGTCATCGGGCCGTCGCGTCGGGCCCGTCGTCGATCGAGAATTGATCGATAATTCCCGAATAATGTATTTTCGCGTCTTGAGAATCGGCTTCGGCTCGGCTGCGAGAGAGGGAGAGAGAGAGAGAGAGAGAGAGGAGAGGGTCCGCTTTGTTTCGCCTCCCTAAATTCTCACACCCAGGCGAGCACGTCTTAACCGGAGAAGGAACAAGGGCCTCCTCGAACGCTTTATGCTTCGAGACAAAACGCTTTTGAAAAGTTTACACGATGGTCCTTGTCAGCTCTCGTCGCGCTACCAGTCACGAAGGGATGATACCCGCTAGTCCGTGGAAGCCGATTACTCAGGTTCACCCGGTGTATTATCTGCGTGAGAGATACCTTAGACGAGAGGGTTTTGTATCCACCACTCGCCCGCGATCTCTCGTCTACGCCATTCAAATTTCACGAGACGCAGTGCGCCCCGTATTGTTAACATTGTCCACTTAATAGCCGTGCGAGCATCCCTGGCGCACGCCAAACGGAATCCCAAATGCTTCTTCCTCTTGCCGAATTCTTTAAACCTTCTACGCGACGCTTCGTACCTTCCTAGTCTCGTGATACACCGGGATAAATAATAATCCCGATTTTTAATCCCACGTTTTATAATTTATTACCAAGCTGCAGATTCTATTCCGGAGAAGACAGAGCAAGGACACTCTGTGTGTAAAATATTTTATTCATACGTGCAAGTCTAGAGTCTTTAGAAAGTTGTAAATGGTGTTTCGTTGGTAATCATTTTTTTTAGACATCCTAAACGACGGTGTCGAGAAGCGTCAAGCCCCTTGCCATACAATATTTCTTTCGGATGGAAATAAGATTCCATTCTTCAAGGAATCCTACCCTAGGTCAAATGTGCCCTCAAATCAAATTGATCTTTCATCATACCATTCCATAGGCCCTTCAAGTAAAACCCTGCGTGGCAAGTTTCAAGTCGGTACCTCTACCGCAAGAGTAGTTGTAGGGTGAACTCAAATTTAATGAATTATGCTCTATTTCTTTTGTTGTACTCAACAAAAAATTACGACAAAATTCATGAATATTCTATCTCAGAGCGCGCAAAACCGTGAATTTTTCCGAATTTTTGACTGCAAAATCGATTTTTAAAATATTCCAGAAACTTAAAATTGCTGATTTTGCATTAAAGTTATCAGATGGCCATGTTGATGTTATTGTGATAGCCTGCGTACAATTATGTTTATTAATGTGTATGGTTTTCATATCTTTCAAATTAGGCAAAGATGTTTAGAAAAATTGAAAATGCAGATTTCTCATAGAGTTTTTAGAGATAGCAGACACCAGTGAAGAAAAGAAGGTTCAAGTAATTGTAAACGCAAATAAAATCACATGACAAGGTGTGAAAATCGGATTCTTCTACCTATATTTTAAATTTGCTAAGAGGGCTTCAGGTAAAAAAAATATTTTTTATTAATTTTAATTGTTAATATCAATGGTGCACTAGCAGCTTGAAAATGGCATCCTGTAAATGCGCCGTGCAGCGTACAATGGACAAAAATGATCTGAAACAAAACAATCAAAATGGAATCTTTAGTTTATGCAAAAACGCACAACATGACATTCTTCTTTTATCAAAATTTGCAAAATTGCAAAAATGGCGAAGTTTTGAAAAGAATCGAATTTCCTGTTATGAAAAATGGTCAAAAACAATGTTTAAAATAAACAATTAAAAAATCGGGGCTCGTCATGTAGTGGCCAATTATTTATAGAATATATATACCAAATTTCATAAAGATCGCGTAATCAGTTTTTGAGCTACGTTGCACGACGTGCGAAATTTTGCGTTTCGAGAAAAATGCGTTTAAAGTTTGAGTAACAGAAATATCGTGAAAAAATCTTAATTCATTTTAACATACCGCGGTTTTTTGCTAATTTTCGAATCCAGGAACAGATCTTCCTATTCCTCAAAAAGTTGTACTTCAGCCGTTTCTTCTTCTTTTCGAGAAGCACGAGCCTTTCCGACGCGAGCCCGACTACCTGAGCCGTTCCGCCCAATACAACCGTTCACTTTATTTTGAAAATAACGTACGAAAACATCTCTGATCACTTTCTAACTTTTTTTATCGCATTCCTGAGGAAATGTCCTGTCGATTTAAACAAAAAAAAAATGTGCTCATAAATTTCATTTTACACAAGGTTCCCCCCTTAAAGACCCTCCGGTAGCCTAAGGTGTAGGTTACAGGCAAATAGCGGTGGTACAGCAGTGCTAGTAGCGGAACATTACAGTGTTGACTATCCCGAATGCGCGTTTCCGTCGATGGTGTTGCTATTTCGAGCGGAGTGCATCGTGTTCCAGATTCCCGTTTAAAAGAGGCGAAAAAGGACTCGCGAAAGGCCGGCCTTTTGCGGGAAATAAGGAGAGCTCGAACAAATGTTTTCAATATGTTGCATAAATCGCGTGTTTCATCGTAAATTGAAATGGAAATGCATACAACCGTACGATATGGAAGCGGCTTTATTGTTCCATTCTTATTCCAGTGACGTTTCTATGGCGCCTCCTCTCTTCCTTTATATCGCGGAGAGGACGGCGACGGCGGGGCCCCATCGATCCAGTTCTCCGCGGAGAATTTCTTTTTAACTCGGACCTTCCTTTCTCCTTACAGATGTCATCGTCCCAGAGATAGTCTGTTCTCGTGGAGCTCGGGCTTTGACAACTTCACCGGGTTCGTCAACTGGGGCTTCCTGTTGCTGGGCATCGGCGGAATCCGATTGCTACTCGAAAATTTCATAAAGTGAGTATATACCGATGGAATTTTGATAAAACCACTGCCGCGCTGCGCTGTATCAAACGCCGCGCGATATGTGATCGGTTTCACAAAGCGTGTTCGTGTCGGACCGTCCTCGAACCGGCACAGTCCTTCGAAAATACCGAAGACTTTTCGCGAGTGTCCAGTCATTTTTACAATTTACAAGAATCGATGGATCGTCTTATCTTCTCTTTTTCTTCTCGTGGAATTATTGTCACTCGACTGCGGATTGTATGCGGAAATGTGAAACGGTGAAAACGTCAGACGAATTTCAGAACATCGTTACGTTATTCTGAATGTGGTAAAATTATTAAGAGAAGAAATTCTCGCACAAAGTTTTTAGTCTGCATACGAATCCGCAGTCTGATTATCGAATTATCTCTCTTGTCATCTGCATTTATTTCTTTGAAGATTGGATAATTAATAGAATTTTAATTACAACGCAATTTGCGACGCGTCGTACAGCTGAAAATTTCTCTTTACATGCTCCTGCCAAATAGATTGGCGAAGGTTTAAGTATAGTTCAGGACTTATAGGCTTCGAAGGGATGGAATCTTTAACATGTATGGATTGCCCTTAACGTTTTCGCCAGAGTCAGTACGTGAGGTCTGTAGTCTAATATACAGGGTGTCCCAAGTTCAAAGGGCCAACATTTTGTTGGTACACTCTACGGGTCTAAATAAGAAAAACATGTTACATAATCACAGATTGTTTCGTTAAAAAGTTATAAACAACAAACGACACGCTGTAGAATTTCTCTAGAGAAAGAAGTTCGGCAGACCGAGAATTTTCAACGCGACCATAATTGTTCGTCCACGGACGAAGAGCGGTTCTCGTGCAAGGTTCGCGAAGGAATCGGAAGGTGTCATCGATTCACCAGGGTTGTCAGTGCGATTTATCAGGCGGCGTCGTCGCGCGCCGACACTGATGCCTCTATCAATCGCTGGAAACGCTAGCAGATCGTTCGACGGCTTGCACACGGGCATTTTTTTCAGCGGCGATAGGGGTTAGACCTCTCGATCATGCGACTCGTCAAGGGTGTAGGCAGCGGAAGGGAAGAGGAAAGAAAGGTTTCGGCTCGAGCCCCAAATAATGCGAGCGAGGGGGCGAATGGAAGGAAGGACAGCTTCATCAAGCTGTCATAGGGCATAGTTGGCGGGATGGAGGGTATCGCGCTGCCGTGAAGGAGAAACGAGAAAGAATGTCGCCCGGGGAAAATGGTAACTTTCACGAAGTCGGCGGAGGACAGGGGGGGGGGGGGGGATGGCGCGAGCGCGTTCCAACGACAAACGAATTTCATTTAATTAGCGAATCGACTGGTCGGGCCGGAACTTTTCCTGCTGATGCGGACCGATCGTTTTTTCGCAAGACAGGAGAGATTTTTCCGCGGGAAATTCGCACCGCGCCGCGCCCTCCGGGAAACAAAGAGAGGAATATAATCAGATCGATAGTGAAAAATGAGATTCCACTATCGTGCCGGACAAAATGCGCTAGCAGAATACCCTGACGGATCTCTATTGACGAGCCGGTACTCATTGGGAATCATAGTCCAGCGCTAATCTACATCGGGACGGCCTAATCTCCACTGATAAGTACATCATTATCAGCGGGCATCGCGATACGGTTTAAACCTTTGTGCAGACTATAAAGCTTATTGTCAGAGGTACACGTACAGATCCATTAATGAAGCCCGCCCGATATAATTCACGTTTGCTAATGTGTCGATACCAATGGCCAGCGCCATGTCCAAAGTCCACGGTGTATGTTTGACTGTCCCGAGATCCCATTAATTATTTCGCCGATTCTGCCGCCGATTCAATTACACCGGCGTCTTCGCCGAGTAGCAATTACGGCGTCTCAGTCACGGAGTTGTGTACAAATCAATTTTATTAACCGTGGCTCTTTCACGCGAGCGGAGAATCCACGAAGAAGAGCAACAGCAAAATCTGACAAAGAGGTTGATATTCAATGTACAAATTAGTAATGAAACTCGTGCAAGGTAATTATGAACACGTTGTTGTCGGGACACGGATAAATCCGTTCTTTGTTAGACTGTAGGTGGTTTGCGGGATACGTAAAATCGCGTTTTTTATTGTCTGCTGGTGGAAGTCGGGTCCCGTATTTATACGAGTTTTTTTTTTATACATCGTCTTTGTCACAGTTCCACAACACGCATACTTGTTATATTGACATACTACTTTTGTTATTTCTAGCGTTGTTTTGAAGTTTTAGCGATTTCTAAAAATGTCTAATTTCTTACGCGGCGGCTAAAAGGTCCCCCAAACAATGTGTTAAGTGTAGAATTTCAAAAGATAATAATAATTTAATTGATAACAGAACATTCTAAATGTTGTGCATGGACCTACACCATTTTAAAATCGAAACTCGATCTGCATTACTTGTATATTTACCATGTTGAAAAGAGTTTATGTCTGCTGATAAATTCACTATACATATTGTTCGTGATTCGACATTTTGTGAAACGGTCGTCCGCCTGTCCCTCGAAATAATACAATGGCGTAGCACGAGCGCGCACATCATTTTTAGCAATATTTCGAAATCGACCGAAACACTTCAAAATAAACCCCGAACTATTTCCAATATTCCGCGAACAAAAATTCCGAATCTGTTTACGAGTAACAAAAAATATTTTCAATGCATATTACACAATTAAAAAAAAAAAAAAACTGTACACCGAAACAACATTTCACCCGGATTGTACGGGATAATGAAACAATGGAAAGTGATATGTAGGACGTCGGGCATGGGCGTGTTTGAATAGTGTGCAGGAAGAAAGACAGCCGGAGGGTTGAAGAGTTATGGGGGCTATAGGGGGTGGGAGAATAGGAGACGGTAGTTCGATAGTTAGTTTGATTCAGAGAGTCCGGCGAACGAGAGTGTACACGGGGCCAAAAGTTAATGAATTTATGGAGACCGTTGGAGCGCCGGCGTGTGCCGATTAAAATGAAAATGAACAGCGTGTCCGATCTTCCTCGTCGGCGGGTAGAAGATCTCGCCACGCGCGCGGGCGACAATTACCGATTTCCAACCCCCTCGAATCAAAGAGGGGAGGCGGTGGGGGGGGGGGGGGTGCGAGTCTCGGCCCATGAATAATTTCAACGAGATTTTTATCGCCGTTGTAAACTCCCGGCCTCGCGTCCGACGGCTCCTGGGGGCGCGTAACAGAAATTTATCACGCTCGTTAAGCGTGGAAAAACTTTCGAAGGAAAGTTCCGCGAGACGTAATTGCTCGGGGTAGTCTCGAAGCGTTTTCTGAAACAAACGCGGCTGCGGGTCACTCGAACCGTCGCCGAACAAACCGAGGGGGAAGCCGATTCCATGCGTGACCAGCACTTGGAATTTCCCGACGTATTATTCCTCTCCGGCTTCCAAACTTCCGCAGCAGTTTCTGTCTTACTTTCACGTTATTATTTCGGAACGTATATTATATACGGGCGTTCCGTCTTGGAAGCGGTTCGCTCGATTACGCTGGATCGCTCCTTATCATCCCGGAACGAGACAGACAGGGTGTCCAGAATGGAAACAGACAACTCGCTTAATCTGTCAGCGCTCGGTTCAGCTGAAAGCGCCGCGAGACTCTCATAAAATAATGCTATACAGTCGGCGTGACGTGACAAGCGCACCCCCTGTTTTCACGAGCACTGCAAGTTCGCGCGGTGTCTGACTACGGCAGCTGGTTCTACTCGCTTCGGGCAGCCATTCGATGAATAAGTTAACCGCGCCGTTAATAAAATATTACGGGCGCGTGATCCGTGCTGTGTATTACGGACATTATGGAAATCGGAGTATTTTCGATATAATCAATCGTACGCGAGGGACAAGCCGGATATAAATCGGCTGCACTTCCGTCAGAAAAAATATGATTGTCTTATGCAGGGTTTCACCAAAGCTCTCCTTAAAATCTGGCAAGTAAAATTTGAATTTTGTTGGTCCTATCACCTATACTCATTTTCTTAAACCTACCAAGAGCAATATTTCATCCCTGCGTCCATTAAACAGCTGTAATCCGAATTTCTTTGATAGGAGAACAGATTGAAGTGACATCTGACAATCTCGATGAAATTTTGGTGAGAAATGGTTCGAAATACAATATTTGACAGGTGTTCTTTTGTCGTGCCCTGTTTATATCGAAAGGGTCAAAATTACCTCTAAAAGGGGCGAGAGACATATTCGATCGAATACCGTGAGAATTGCGGAGCCAGAAAAACAACATAAACGGTCAAGCTCTGCGATTTCTGCTGTAATTAAAAGCGCTTCTATACGAACCGAAATAATTCAATTCAATCGCGCACGATATCGTTATAAAAATCCCATAAAAAGTCAAGAAATGCGCGAACGTTAAGGCTTTTGACAGGCGTTCTCTTGACAAGTTCCATTTATGTCGAGAGGGTAAAAATAACCGCTAAATTTAAAATAAATTAAAATAACATAAAGCTAATCTAAAAGCGTTTCTATACGAACCGAAATGAATCGATTCAATCGCGCACGGTATCGTTATAAAAATCCCATAAAGAGTCAAGAAATGTGCGAACGTTAAGGCTTTTGACAGACGTTTTCTTGACAAGTTCCATTTATGTCGAGAGGGTAAAAATAACCGCTAAATTAAAAATAAATTAAAATAACATAAAGCTAATCTAAAAGCGTTTCTATACGAACCGAAATGAATCGATTCAATCGCGCACGATATCGTTATAAAAATCCCATAAAAAGTCAAGAAATGCGCGAACGTTAAGGCTTTTGACAGACGTTTTCTTGACAAGTTCCATTTATGTCGAGAGGGTAAAAATAACCGCTAAATTTAAAATAAATTAAAATAACATAAAGCTAATCTAAAAGCGTTTCTATACGAACCGAAATGAATCGATTCAATCGCGCACGGTATCGTTATAAAAATCCCATAAAGAGTCAAGAAATGTGCGAACGTTAAGGCTTTTGACAGACGTTTTCTTGACAAGTTCCATTTATGTCGAGAGGGTAAAAACAACCGCTAAATTTAAAATTAATTAAAACAACATAAATCTAATCTAAAAGCGTTTCCATACGAACCGAAATGAATCGATTCAATCGCGCACGGTATCGTTATAAAAATCCCATAAAGAGTCAAGAAATGTGCGAACGTTAAGCATTCGATCCGCGTCGAAGGTCGAGGAGTCGGCGTGTTTGCACAGCATCTAAGAAAAGAAATGAAAAACGAGCCCGGTGTTCGGTGGGTTAATGGAAATTCGAACGGGGCCTCGGAACAAATACGGCGACAAGAATTGTAATTTCAAGATCGTCGGAGGGGAGGGGGGGGAGGGGGCTGCAGCATAATTCCGAGAACAGTAAGGTGGGTCGAATCTCACCGTATAACGAGGTGCACGGATCGTGGCCGGCACCGTAAGGGAAGAAGAAACGAATCTCGGGAACAGGACGGGACCAGGGAACGCGATTGGTACGACGATCGAGATTAATCGACGCGGAGAAACGTCGGGCCGAGGGCGCGGGGGTTGAAAGAGACACGCCGGTAAGAAAGTGGGAGGATGGTTCTCCCCCAGCGAGAAGTGAAAAAAAGTAGGAAGAGAGCTCAATTAATCGGACTCTCGGCGAAAGACTCTAGCTCCATCGATAAAAGTCCGTAGAAAGGTTTGGAGACAGAGAGAAAGAGAAGGGAGAGACAGAGGGAGAGAGAGGGAGAGAGAGCGAAAGAGATAGAGAAAAGGGGTGGAAACAGGGTGGTATATCGAAGTTTCCACTCGTCCCTTCCCCCTCCTTGGCCTCTTCTCATCCTTTTTTCGCGGCGTCGTTGGTGGAAACTTTTTGAAAGGTTCACGATCTGGTCATAATTTATGCACTTAAACTAGAACTGTACGAAGCTTCGTGCAATTCTTAATGTGCCGAGTTTACCGAGGGTGGAGATCGTCGGAGGGGGTTGGGAGGGGGGTGGCGAGGTTGCAGACGGTATTCGAGAAACCGAGGCGAGGAATCAAAGACGCTGCGGGTACCAATAAATTGAAAGTATTAAAGTATACTTGAAAACGGGAGCCACGGAATTTCTTGCAGATCCGCTTAAAAACTTTTATAAATCACGGATTAAATCGGAGTAACGATCTCAGGCACGGTACTAAGAAGATTCTCGATGTTTCTGAGGACGTTTTTTCCCCCGGTTCTGCTCGGCTCGATTTCGCCTTTGAACGGCATCGAACGCATTGATCTGGAGACCGGAGACAAAACGCGTAATGAACACGCGTCCGACAACGGGAATACCTTTGGGAGCTACGCGAAGCGTAACCGAAAGGTATCGGTTAGCGATACACAGTTTCGACTCGGTATTTTCGAGATCCCTTCGTCGGAAGCTTGATATTCCTGGGAACGATTACAGCGTCCGGCTTTGGAAATTCCCAGCGATTCGATATCGGGCCGGCACGTCGCGGGGGAGACGGGCCGAATCCATCGTGTCACGTTCATCTCCGCCGTTCTATTTTGCCCCGTGATTTTCGCAAGGATTCACGTCATGCCGAGAAATAAAACTCGTCCACCGTTCATCCGGATTACATCAGCTATAGTCAGGCGAATCCTCGGAACTGCGCCGTTGCTCGGTATTACCGCTCGAAAAATGGCATTAACGTTTTCCGCATCGCGATAGTTTCGTCAGACAGACCGTACAGACATGCCGACAGTGTAGTGCCATCGCATACCCTTCGGTACCAGCGTGTCTCGTATACGAACATGCGATCGAGTCCACTGAACATGCTGAGAATCGCCGATGCTGAATTATTCCATAGGGACGAATCATTTTCCCTTGTTATTTCTTTATCTCACCGGTGGAAGCTCCTGCGTCAAAATTGCGCACCAAAATTTCAATTTCGCACTGAACATCGTTTCGATCGGCACTTGCACGAAATTCTTGGTGCAAATACCGGGTCCACTTTATAGTAAAATTTTACTTGCCGAAATTTCATACATATATTTTTATATATTGATGATGGCTTGAAGCAATAAACCATTTTCAAAATCTAAGCTTACCCGGTTTTCGCACCGGGATCTTCGGTTTCTCGCATTCGCGAGAAGTAGTAGAATTGGCTGGCCATGATCAGACGCGTCAGACGATTCCTGTTTAACAGCCTTTTCTAATTCAATTTTCTCGAAAATTTAATTTCAATTCATTTTTCAAATAATATAACCGTGTGTACGAATGACAAAGCAAAGAATTTGAAAGCGATCCCGTGATTGGCGATAGTAGATTTGGTATGAAAAATTGAACATTGTACGAAAGATAAAGTTATAATCACGCAAAGAAATGGAAATTACTTTCATGGTTTAATTACTGTGATATTTTGAAAATGATATCTAGACAGGATTATAATTCTTTTACTGGCTCCATTCTTGCAAATCGCATCTACTCGTTCTTGCCATGAATGCATAAAACCCGCAATCTGGTCATAATGAAAGTGTTATGAAACTCATAAAACTGCTTTCGCGGAAAACTGTTGCATACAGACAAGAATTGTTTTTATTCTGAAGCCAATCCAATTGTCCTTATTCCAATCCAATTGCTTTTAGTGCGCGATAGTTCCAGTAATAGAGTAGCACCGTCGAAGAGGCGCTTTAAACAATAACAACTTTTGTACCGGGACCGGGATGTGAATCTTGCATGATTTTATAGAGAAAAGTGTACTGAAAATAATGCACTTTGATACAATGCGGAACTATATGGAACTCAAAAGATATCGTTTACCAATGATAAAATACTTTGAAGATTCTCTTTAGTTTAGTAGGCATTGTTATTTCGATAAATTATAAATATTAAATCTTAGTACACAAGATATACTCTCAATATAGACAAATACTGTTCATTTGAAACAAAAATGGACACATAATATTAAATAGATTCTCGAGGATATCAATGAGAAATGAGGTAATTTTTTTGGTGAAAAATAGGATTCATAAAATGTTGGTTTTTAAATGCTTGTTCTAATCACAATTTTTAATAAATCTTGTTAATTTCATCGTTTTCGAATGTCATGGACATTTAAGAATATGATTAACGTAGATATGAGTAAGTTGCTCTTTTATCAAATGAACAGCTAATTCCTCGATCTGGACCACAGTGCGGCGGGACCAAAATCAGATTTGAACCGCGCTCAAATTGGCAAATAAATAAAATGTATAACTTTACAATTCAAGAACAAAATTCGCAATTATTTTTGTAGCGATCCAATAGTGCCGTTAACCAGAGCTTCGTTCGACTCTAAAAACTGATTAATTACCGCGAAATTTACCGCGGTGCCATTCAATTGCGGCGTCCATTTCGCGGGGAAGGCGGAGCGTTTCTTTGCCGATTTTGTAACCAGAGGGCTTCAAAATCGGATTTGAAACCGCGATGGGAGCGGTTCGTAAAAACCGTCAGCCCGTTTCCATTAGAGGGGGACACGAGTCGATTATATTACGAGTCGTCGCGGGTGTGCTTTTGAATCTAATTGAGGATACCGTTGTCCGATGTTTACGGTGAGTTGCGTGCACATTCCGCGAGCACTTTGATCCGATTAACGATACCGCGGAAAGTGATTTAGACTGACAGATTGCGCACGGCGGACCTTTGTGCCCGTTAATCGGATTACGGCAATTACACTATGAACTTGAAATTCCATTAGATAATCGCGCCCGGGCACACCGACAAAATTCAGGTCACCGGATTACACCCCTGAAACGCGCGACTTTAAATCGTATTAATGATCTCGCTGACCGGCCCTTTCCCGTATCACAGGTCACCGATCAATTTTACCTTTGTGCTAGCCGGTGAGCGCGCGTGCCTGCTTTAAGGAGGTCTTCTGGCCTAGAACCTTGAAACAATCGATTTTTCTGGATTTGTTTGTTAAAGCACACATATTCCAAAATATTCTTGCAAAAGGATTTTGCAATTGAATTACATTAATTTAAAGTTAAAATTAAATTAATGATTTTGAAATCACGGATATTTGCAGAATCTAACTGCCACTGTACACAGGGTGTCTCAACACAAGGTAGCTCCCATGGGCATAGGGCGATTCTATTTGCAAAGATAAGTGAAAACGGACGAATAAAATTTCCTCGTTTGACGCTTCGTTCTCGAGAAAATCCAGCTTGAAGTCTCGGTGGCCACTCGTGTTCTAGTATTCGCGAGAAGTGGAATTGGTCGGTCGTGATCAGACGCTGCGCGTCAGAGGGCCCCTAGTTAACAGCACGTGTGGATGCCCGTCTCATATGAGACAAAAATTGGAACGTCTGAAATGAAATTTTTTTATATTCTCAAAGTAGAAGGTATTATTTAAAATGTAGCGTAGAATTTTTTAAAAATTCAATAACCTGTAGAAATGGCAGCAGTTCGAAGACAGCCCATTTTTATATAGCCTCCACTTTCGGATTTTGTCAATGCGTGCCTTCGGTTTAACTATTCATAGAAGGCATATTAGTCCCTTGCACTACTATTTATTTTGTGATTATAATGATTAGAAATTCTTCATCGTTCAGAATTTCATAAAAAAATTGTATGCCTATGTTTTCTCTAAAGGATATACAGTGTGTCCCACGAGTTCTATCCACTTGAATATCTTGGTTATTTCAAACAAAACGAGAAAATGTTACGTACAGAAGTTGTAGGGTTTCAGAAACTACATAATATGGTATAAATAATATTCTTGCAAGTGGAGACGTAGAGAAGATATAGAAGTCAAATATTTCAGCAACGGTAAGTTTTAGGACAAATACACTTTAGTACTTTTATACTCAGAATACGTCAATCTATCGAAATCGAGCATTAAAAATTGGACATTCCATTAAAAAAGACAAAGGTGACCTCCTCCTCCTCTATATCTTCTCTACGCCTCCATTTGAAAAAATATCATTTGTACCATATTATGTAGTTTCTTAAACCCTACAACTTCTGTAAGTAACATTTTCTCGTATTGTTTGAAATAACCAAGATATTCAAGTGGACAGAGCTCGTGGGTCACACTGTATATATCAACTACAACAAAATAGAATTTTATTTCGGTTAAAAGGAAATTAATAACATACATATTTATTAGACTCTGTTTAGAATCTGCATCAGGAGTCTGGCTCGATATTGTAGGGAAAGGGGTTAAACTGAAATTTGTACTGTCATGAGCAGACCGCGGATCTTAATCCAAGATAAAAATTGTTGCCTATTAACACAGCCTATCGCATAGTCTGGTATCTTTTCCGCAATATGAAAGAAAGCTGCTCGCAATCGCTAGTCAATTTTCGATCGGATTTTTGCAAAGACCCGTGGCATTAAAAATGGCTGAAGGTCGTTCGATTATTCCACGACCGTCTTTCCGCCGAGAACGAGGGAGAAGGAAAGATGGAAAATCTCGTGAAGCGCGTTTCACGCCCCATACCATGGGGAAACTAATGTGTGTGCCGGCAGTGGGCGGCTCATTTATAGCGCTCGACCGTTTAAACCATCGAATCACCGAGGCGTGTCGCTCTGAAACGATCGACGCGACAATGGCGGACGCGTTCGACCGCGGCTGCCTGGAACGAGATAAACGTTATCGTCGTCATTTATTAATATTTAACGGCGAACTTTTCGCGGCCGCGTTTTTACGCCGGAACCTTCCATATTGGCGTCATAACTCTTTCAATCTGGAGTTTTCAAGACCCGCACGTCTCCCCCGAGCCCCTCTCCCCATCATGGTTCTCTCGTCAGTGGGGTGGCGACACCCTCACCCGTCTTCCCTATATCAATCTCCGTTCTTCTTCCCCGGAATTGGGGATTTTATCGTGACGCTGTATTAACGAACTTCTGAGGGAAGAACGCCGCGCGGATTTAACGGGCGCGGCCGGATCAAAGCGGCCATTCTCGTCTGCGAAAGAAATTTAATATCGTTCCCACTCGCGCCTTCGACCCGATGAGTTTCGATGCCCACGATAAACCAAACCCCTTTCAGTCCCACCGTCTCCCTCTTCCCCCCCCCCTCGCGATCCAGTCGCTTTTCCGCCGTGCTATCCGGCTTATCTGAAATAAACAGCCACACGAGTCGCCGTGTTTTTGATCGATCCAATAAACCGTCGCTGCTCGCCGGCCCTAAAATACGGGGACCGGCGATTGGAAGTTTTGTTTACAAACCTATTCTTGGGTTCATGGCGCCGCTCGCCGGAAACTGGATCAACCTGCAGGCGAACTTTTTGATTGGATCCGTTCGGGCGACTTAGAGTCAGAGATAGGATCCGCTTCTGCGGCGCAGCGGGCGCCCGAACCTTTCACGATGGACTGTCGTGTTCCGTCGGGTTGACAGTGGATCAAATTTTGTTGATGGCGGGTTTTCGTCGAGCTGTGGATTGATCTATTTGGTAACGAATGTTCGTTAGGTACGCGACCGGCGAAACCGGCCGCGATTCGACGGGAACTTGCAAATCGAGTGACGCATAACTATTGGAAATGGGTTATGATTGAATGTACACGGTACGTAAACTGAAACTGTTCTTTATTATACAGCGCGGGCAGAAGCTCTTTACTGGACGAAATCTTAGGTTTAAATGACTGCAGATGGAAAACTGATGGAACCCTGAAAGGAAACCAAGGCCCCCCTGCATCTCCAGACTGTTTAGGCTTGGCCCCCACAGTCCGACCCTTGACACTAACAAGGGAACATATTCTTCGAAAAATATTTGACACTTGTTTTTTTAATTGGCAACCATCCACTTTGAAGGGGTTAAAACAGTCCTCAAAGTTGGGAGTTAAAACCATATTTTTTGAGATATTTCGAAAATCAGAGGTCGAAGAAATTACATTTTTTTTTCAAATTGTGTGTTTTCTAATGGGAAATGTAGTCGCGCCTGAAAATTTTGACAAAAGTTTTTTGCGGTTTCTCTTATTTATTGTTAGTTCACTTTAATGTAAGCACGGGTGTGTGATCTTTGATCCAAAATAGGGGATATGTGTTTTAGGATTTTTTTCTTTTTGCCATTTAACAATAATTATGCATAACGAAACATAGTCTGACGTGCGGAGGAAGTAATTCTGGCTTGTTTTGTAGAAGTATAAGAATTCAGTATAAACGTTTATAGTGTTTTGAACAAGACCACTAGGTTATATGTCGTTTATTGTTTTATTAGTAGCTAAAGAAGGTGGCGTAGTTAGTAGCGTGACGCGGTGCTATTCACCGGTGTAAATATTGCTTAGACAAAAAACTTTTGTCAACATTTTCTTGCGCGACTACATTTCTCATTAGAAAACATGATTTTAAAAAAATTTAATTTTTTCGACCTCTGGTTTCCCAGATATCTCAAAAAATGTGGTTTTGACCCCCAACTTTAAGGGCTGTTTTCACCCCTTCAAAGTGCGTGGTTGCCGATAAAAAAACACGTGTCAAATATTGTTCGAAGAACCATATCTGACATAAGTTTCATCAAAATCGGTTTGTATCAACTGAATACGTTCCATTGTAAGTATCAAATGGATACTTGGTAGTTTCTATTTAGAAAGGAGATTCTGAGATCTTTGATTCATTTTTGACAACGAAGAATAAGTTCATTGTGCTTGGAGATTATTGATAATCGAGCAATAACGTCGCTCCAGCGCAACGTTGCGTTGGAGCTTTTAAAGAATCCGGGACAGCTGTTGCTGATACGCCGGAATGATTTTTTTTATTGACAGACTTCGCTCTTGTCTGTACACGGCTTTTCGAAACAGCAGCTGCGGCTGATCTTCCGTCAAGGCGTTCAGCCGCTCGTTTTTTCCTTCATCTGTTGCAGAAAGCGAAGATTGGTTCCTTTCAAGGCGTTCTCCACTTTTCGGAAGAGGAAACGCGCACACCTTCTCATTCACCGGATTCGGCGGCTCGTAATTTTTCCCTTACGCGAAAGCGAAAAACCCGGACCGAGAAAAACCGTTTTCGCTTGCGAGGAAAAAATGCCGGATCTGCTGCACGCAATGACAGAAGGATTGGCTGCTGCACTGCTTTGAACGGTGGTAAAAAGCCGAAGAGTATTTCGAAAAAGAGCACCGCGTGTAAAAAGAACTGTGCTTCCCCGACGTAGCTGCTGTGTAAACTCGGCAATTTAAAAGCAAATTAGAGTGCTCGGTTATTCCGTTTCATTCTCGCACAGTCTACAAAAACGGAGAATCATATTATTATCAAAAAGGAACGATCGCGCATAGTGCTTCACGGGTATTCAAAAGCAAATTAGAGTGCTCGATTATTCAGTTTTCTTTGATCACGGTCTACAAAAAACAGCGAGTTTTATGAACGTCGAAAGAAACGGTCAAAGAACATTGCTACGAGGTGTGATAAATCATCCTATGATATTAATTAATGTCACAAGTGAATTTATCCTTCGAGCGTTCCGCCTGCGAAATTTCTAAGTTCCCCGAAAAAAAGCATTCCAAAATTTTTCGCAAACTGCCATAAATCAAAGTCTCCCGGAGACCAGTAGAATTCTATACTTCGCCAGTCGCGTTGTATCGCGCGGGATTAATCCTTCTGCCGTAGACATCGAGTATAGACGCGCAGCGTAGTCGGTTTCACGAAGAATTACTTCATTTCATGACACGTGGGGCCAGCGTGGGTATTGTACGGGATGTCAACCTCGAGATTTAACGCCATTGTTACACGCAGGCTTTATTGTGTAACTGAAACGTTTGATCGAGGGAGCACCGAATTCAGTAATTCATCGGCCCAGGCCATTATTCCCCTTTCAAGTAATAACCAGATTTCTTGCGGATTAAAATCCCTGGCGATTCTGTCGATCGTCGAGTCGGATCGGGTCGAGAGTCTGGCGGTCGTCGAAAGGAATTAGCATGCATTAACCAGGATCCCGGGACGGCCAGGGCAACGAATCGATTTTCAAAGTATTTAACAATTCAATCGGCGAAACTGCACAAAAGATATATATATATACGCAGCCGGCGGTGGCCGGTGATTTACCGGCCGGTAATACAAGGGGATTGCTGTTCCCTTTCGAATCACTTTTTGGCTCGCAACCGCACGGAGTGCACAGTAGCTATCAATTATAAACGTTTGATTTTTCCGACTCGCTCTTCAATTATCGCGGACTGCGTCAACGTGACTGATTGCGTTTGTACCGACAGGAGGAAAAAAAACAGCGCACAGAGAGACAAAAAGTGTGTGGGTGTGTGAGTGTGTGGGAGAGAGAGATAGATAGAGAGAGAGAGAGGGTTAACACGAGGTCGGAAAGCGAGGGGGAGGAAGAAAAAGGGATGAAACGAGCCGACGATTGCGTCCCAATAAATATCCTTCCCTTCGTGTCGAACCGCGCCCACTTCAAATACTTTAATTACTTCACCTATAAGCCTCGTTTATCATCGTTAGTCGACGCGTTGGACTCGAAGCCATTAGTGTCGGTTACCCGACCATTCTTTTTTTTTCCTTCGTTCCACCGATGTAGTTCGTTTGTCTTCGGTGGACGCTGCTCGTGTGCAACAAACGTGTGCCCGATGGCTCCGATTGATACGGTGCTGCACGATCAATTCATCTACACAGAACCAAAATCTGTCGCGGTGTACAGTAAATTCTCGATATATGTCAATAACACGGGTTTTGCCAGCGTCGTGTATTGTCCAGGAGACATACCCGAGCCGTGTTATGTTTACACTTCTCGGCGTCCGAGGCCTCTCGAGCTTCGTGGCCCTTCACCGGGTATACCCAGCGGTAGTGGGGATACTTCCGCGACGTTTATCATCCAGGTCTTGGCGACATATATAGTCACTGTATAGTTGCCGGCGGCGCTGAAAAGTTACCCCTTGCCTTCGCGGACCTGCAGTGCTGCGTCAGGCGAGATATACTGATATACTGATTTCATATTTCCACATAATTCCTCCGTTCACACAGCCAAAATGGTTGAAACGTTCTCTGCAAAAATGAATATTGGCTAGCTAGATCTCCGGGTGTTAACATTATTGAAAATATCTGGGGAATAGTTCATAATTTCTAACTCTCTTTCTACTACATGAAATTGAACAAATTAACTCTTTGCGGTCGAGAACTATTTCAACCATATTTCTCGCTGGGCTGCATAAATTTTTTTATAAAACGAAATTATTTGATAAAAAGTTAAGTGAAAATCTACTGCTGCAAAAACGATTGCGCTGCATGTACTGACATCGAATACTGCATGCAATTAATATGAGAGGGGAAGCGCAAAATATAACGGTTAATGTAATTTGTGTTGCGTGCTGACTTGCAAATATTCGTTAGTATTGCAGCAATTCAAATTTTATAAACGGTTGTACAGAAAATATATATTATAAAGGTCTGTTTGCTAGCGTCATTCAGGTATCTGCCTGCCAGCGAAATTATTTTATATGAACGATTGGGTGGGTTAAGTAGAATCGGTTGGTTATGACCAGACGCGTCAGCCTATTCCAATCGAACAGCACGCGTGTAACCACAGAATATAAACATTCAATTTCCAATCGAATTGAGCACGATGCAACATGGTCGACCGAACGTTAACCATTAAGATCGATGGTGAAAGAACAACACAGCTCGTTCGACAGTGACCAGCTGAGGACACATCTTCTTCGAATTAAAATCGTGCAGGGGCCAGCGGCCGACGAACTACCTCTCGAGGTGGATCAAAGGAATGCATGAGCCGTCGTCGAAACTGGGGATATTGTTTATTCATGTATCCGCAAAATAACTGTATAGGGATCGCGTACAGAGATATTTGTCTCCGTCCGCCGTGCTCGTTTGCATGTCACAGAGGGAGGGGGACGGGGGGGGGGGGGGAGGTTTAGGCCGGGGCGACGTTTATTATTTGCCCGTAGAACAAAGGGATCAAAGGGGGCCCTGTGACTTTTTATTTGGCTCCCCTTTGCTTCTTCGTTCCTTGTGCTTTTTTCTAGGGCTCCGGGCGAAGAGTATCGCGTCGAAGACAGACGGTAATAACGACGCCTTTGCCCTTCGACCCGTGTTGCAGCGTAGCCACTCGCTTAACGTGACTTCGGCGATAAAGCCTCCGGGAATGAGACACGTGGGGACGAGCAAAGGGCGTGGGAGGGACGGGATATACTGGTGCGATAATAACGGATGGAGTGTCCTTTTTCGTTCAAAGTGTTTACAAGCATCTTTTTTCTTTTCGTTTTGCCGTAGATACGGGATAAGGGTGGATCCCTGGCAATGGTTCCTCTTCCTCAGTGGCAAGTACGACGACGACGAACGCCCGTCGATCCTGCTCATCATCTGTAAGTCTATCGATTTTTCACTCTTTAAGCGACACCACTATACTCCGGCTGCATACGCAGATTCGCGTCTCAAAGGTCAGACAGTACCTGGGAACAGATAAAATATCATTTGAAGGGTTTTCGTGCAAGATGGAGCTATATGCCAAAACAGTATTTCAATAAGCAAAGAAAAAGAATTTGTACTATCAAATTTAATTGAAACACTTATTTTTCTGTCATTAACGTTTTAACGCTTCACTGTCCAAGAAACGTATAAAAATCTGTACAGTGACCCCATCGACTAGAACCAACAGAATGAACATTTAAAAAGGTTCAGAATATCAGAATGGCAGAATAGAATCGATTATTCTATCCAGACGTACCAACCACAGCGCAGTAATAATTCCCTTAAAATTACAAAAATTCCTCGTACAAAAATGTACGTTCTACATCGAGGATTAGCACAGTAATTTTATTTCGCGAGACGATGTAGCACATATGCGGGCGACGGAGCTGTCAGCCTGTTAATGCGGAACGCTGTCTCTTTCTTGATCATTTAGCCCGCGCGTTTTCCGCGCGAGTCCGCGAGATGGAAAAATATAACGTGAAAGTTAACACGTCCTGCAAAGCTAATATGTGCGAAGAACGAGGGGGTGGAGAGGGGGGGGGGGAGAAAAGTTACTAATTTAAATGTAAAAGTAATTAGCGGCATGACAGGCCGCGCTTCGCAATAACCGAGGAGACGAAAGGGTTGACCCTTTCGAGGCTGTGAGCGGTTCGCGACGACCGCCGCGCGGCGCTCTGTTACGTGTTAAATTTCAAAGATACTCATAATTTTCCAAGGCGTATTTAACGTGGGTCGCGTCCATTGTAACATGAAAGTTCAAAGACACCGCGGGGCTCGTAGATAACCGAGCCCGACCCGGGTACGTCCGGCTGAATTCAAATTTATCACTGAGCTCGCGAACCCTCTAAAGCGTCGTTTAAGCTCGACTTTAAAGGCTCGAAATTTAGCACCCCGGAGTTGCGCCCCGCGTAAATTTCAACGGTCTATCTATCCTTTTGGCTAGACGGGGAAACCACTCTCCGAGTATTGTCCTTTTACTGCTGCGCGATGCATTCGGCTATCCCCGTGGTTTCATCTAGGATCACGTGTCCGCGGTGTACAGTGTTTATTCTATACAGGGTGTTCGACTACAGGTGGGAGAAAATTTAAAGGGTGGTTCTCCAACACAATATAAAATGAAAATGAAGAATAAAAAAATTGCGATTTCGGCTTAATTTTTTAGTTATCATCAATTAAAGTTCCTCCTAAAATGCGGCAACCCGGTCAACAGAGGTGTACGTTGCGTACGTCATAGAGGCGCGCGACAGTCACGCATCAAGTGACAGATACTCGCGCGTGCCTTGCAAGAAGTCTTCCAAGACTGATTGGGTTATTCCACACGGATTTTCGGGTCTAGCCGAATTATTGGCTAAAGTGTGTGACGTCGATAGGGATACGGTTATAGTGGAGCGGTGAAGATCGAGGATAGCAACGAGGTGAACATCGCGGCGAAATCAAACCAATGTAATCAAATGCAACTTTATATAGTGGAGCGGTGACGAGAGCGGTGAGCATGGCGGCGTATAATAACGGTGCACATAGAAACAAAAATGTTTGTTTCTGATAGCGGAGATAATCGCGGTTCGGAGGCATTCGGATGTACCATGTCACTTGATTTATTAATTAGTTTAATTTTTAAAAATCGTCCTTTATGGGATCGAAAGGACAAAAATCTTCACAATAGATACGTGCTGGATAAACTATGGAAAGAAGTAGCAAAAGAAATGAAATTTACAAGTAATTATAACATATATATATATATATATATATATATATATATATATATATATAGAAGATAAATCATTATATTTTTGTTTTTTTTTGTTTTGCATTATGCAAAATGCAATTGCTTTATTCGATTGTATGGTTTTAGCAGATACTTTAATATCGGATAATAAAAAGTGGTAAAAAGCGGGTTCTTCAAAAAAGGAACAAATCTCACCTTTTCTGCATTTCCTTGCAAGTTTAACCTTGAATGACCTTGAGTCATAGGTCATTGGACTTATCTTCAAACGCACTATCTGATGGTGAATAAAAAAACATATCATTCCATTTAAAAAAAGAAAGTTGACCTTCACCTCACCTTGAAGTGTCCACTGTAACGCTTTATAACTTCCACCCTGTATGTCCGTGGCGAAACCCGTGTTTTGGACATATATCGAGTAAACACTGTATTTCCCCTGCATTTCATTACTGTTTCTTGAGTCTTCATTTTATCGGTAATGAATTCAATTATTGTGCCAACGCTATTCAGAAAGTAGGTACCGTCGTTGACAGCTTAAATTACAACTGAAAATTCGTTTAATAATACATCCTATTAATTCCGACGAAAATAGTCGAAAATATCGTGGAAAAATAAATTATTCTGTATTAAAAATGGTTCAGGTTTTAATGACCACAGGCAGATTGTAAAGAAAAATTATTCCCATCGTACATGATTGAAACATGCTAACCGACATGATTCTGGAGCAGCAAAAAAAAAAAATCCTGGGGAAGAGCATATGAACTCTAATTCTCAACAAACTGGAGATTTGTTTCTCGCAGATGTTCCATTAATTGTTTCTCCATAGAGATTTCTATGAAGCTTCTGCTTCATCGGGGCCGTGAAATATCTGGCGCAAAGTAACTACCCTAGTCATCCAACCGTAGCCAATGAACCAACAAAGTTTCCGGCAATAATTTATTAGAGCCCCGTAGATCGTCATTAGTTTGCACAACAATCGAGCGCGGAATTCGCTCCCGTCGGTCGATTCACTCGATTAGGGGTGCAACGGTTCCAAACACACTGTAAAACGAGCGAGGGTGGCAGGGAGAGAAGAGAAAGAGAGAGAAGAGGGAGAGAGACTTTCGCCGAAACTCTAGCTTGTAGCTGATACAACAAGTAGCTCTGCAAGGTGACCCAGTAGAAACTGTCCTCGGCAAGTTGCGCCTCGAATTTCCCCGATACTCGTCAACTCTGGTTGCTAATTATCCCAGTGATTAGGTACTGAAATTAATTTCTTCGCGGCAACTTTCTTCCTCTGCGCGTTGACAAAGAACCTCTGCTCCCGATTCTGTGGCTCGATGCCTCGGCTACACACTGTGAACGCTGTTTAAACGCTCGTTGCGCACCTGCGCAAGTCAACTTGCACGCGTGGTCGTGTGCAGCGCGCAAACAGGATGCAACAAAATTGGTTTCTGCTGTCAGAGGCCAATCTACACATCTGCATTGGTGGAAAATTGCATTGCGGAACATTGCTTGGAATTTTTCGTAGCATTGCAAATTCACTTTTCTTTGAGTGCACGCGTTTTATTGGATGAGGGGTGGAGAAATTCGAAAGGGTTTGCTGTGGAACCCACAGCTGCACAACTAAATTCAGAACAATGCAACAGCAGCTGCATAAATCCTATACAGGGTGTCCCATTTGAAGTTTCGCACACAATTATTTCCCAAGATACACTTGTAACACTTTCGTCTTCCAAGGTCATTCAAGGTCATTCAGTGCCGTTCAAACTTTAGCTTAGCTAGGCGGCACGTCCACCTAGAGAAGATTTGTCACCATCATAAGATATCTTTATAGAGTAAGTTTTATATGAAACATATTTTACAACGAACTATGGTTTGCGAAATGATGGCATGCGAAACTTCAAATGTGACAGACTGTTGTTACCTTACACGAACAACATAATCAAATTTCTGTTAGAACTTCAATCCTATCCTTCACAACTAGCCTGCAGATCTTTATGCAACATAAAAATTATCTACCTCGATAGCAACAAACTGAAGTAAAACGGAAATCAATTTCGTTTCTTAAAAAGTAAAGTAGGATTTTAATAGATCGAAATTAATATTATTAGTTCTTCTAAATTAATTTAATGTCTTTACCGTTGTGTATTTTTCCTTCTCATTTTCGTCGTTAAACGCATAAAATCCGCAGTCTACTTTCCTTTTCTTGCCAAACGGGCTGGCTAGAAGCAAAGATAAATGCGCCATTAATATTCCTCGTTGGGAACAATTTTGCAGGATTTTTTTCTAAAGAACTCCAGACCCAAAGGGGTAGATTCACCGTTGAAATCAGAGACCATCACTTTTGCTGCAGACTGTGCAAGCTCTCACAGGTAGGGGCGCGCTGGTTGCGAAGTGCTAGACGGGGCTACTAGGTGGGGGTGGTGTCGGGGGTGGGCAGGTTGCATTATTTACACATGAGGGAAGGTAATGCTCATAGGGAAGTACGGTTAATAGCTCTCATATTTTAGAATCTTCGCCGTGCCGGCCCTTCTTTCCTTACTGCATGGCCTTAACTTCCACCGCCCTCGGACCCACCCTCTCTTTTTAACACCCTCACTGGTTGGAGCGAGAATGCAACCCTCTAGCCAGTGTGCCTCGTGCCCGTGGCTCTCCCGTAATAATTTTCATGGCGGCTGCTACGGCACGGCCGCCGAGATTGCTTTTTAAACGGCTCTCCTGCAGGATCTCACGGCCTTCGCGGCTCGCTGTTCCGCGATTAGGGGATTAATTATTTCGTGGACGCCATGAAGCGCGAATCAGCCCGTTTAACGGCTGCCCCCACGATTTATCCGACCTCCGACCCCGTTGATTAGCCTAACACTCTCGCTCGGACGTACCGTTCTACTCCTCTTCCTTCTTCTTCTTCTTCGTCTTCATCTGTGTTTTACGTTGTATTGAAGTTATGAGGACAGTATTGGATCGCAATGAGGTTATTAAAGTATACATGTAAAGAAATTATATGTCGCGACTATCATAGCGTAGTTCTATACCCTCGGTTTAGTGGAAGTTGATGTAAGAAAGATGTCGCAAAGTTAATCCTTATTATTCACCCTAGAATTTCAAGGTCAAAAAGTCAATTTTTTTCAGTGCATCGCATTCTGCTCGTCGCAAGGATAGAAGCTGCAAAAGGGACCATAGGTGAAAACTCAATCGTTCTCTTAAAAAATTATGGTAAAATTTTTCATTATCAAACTGATTTTATTTATACTGTATTTTTATTCCTCGGTCAGATAGAGTTTATGCAGCATACTATTGGTGAAGCCGATGGAAATCATTACTTGGCACGGGAAATGTATCGAAAATGTAGTGTAAATAAAATAAATTTGATCTTTGACCTTAGAATCCATGGTGAAGGTTAATTTTACGGCACCTTTCTTACATCAATTTTCACCAAGCCGAGGTTGTAAAATCACGGTATGTTGGTCGTGAAATATGATTTCTTTACATACGTAGGTACTTTACGCGTACACAACCACTCAAAAGTATCCCGACACTCCGTGGTGGATTCGTCGATCAATCTCGTATTTAATTTTAGTGTAGTATTGGTAAGCTCCACATACGTTACTTTTTATTTAAAACGTTAGATATTTCATAAGAAACTAATAAAAATCCATTTTAGTCATTATTTTAGGCACTGAAATAACTGTTCTGCAATGATAATACATATTTCGCAAGTGTCCGGTCACTTTTGAGCGGTAGTGTACATAGGTTACAGTAGCGTGGTTTTGTCGGATTTTTAATTAAATACTCTGTTATTTCGGTATGATTCTCCCTCTCTATTTTTCATTTAATTAACTCTCGAGTGGAAACTCGTCTGGCCCATCGACGAATTGTCACTGTCACCCGTCCGCCCGCTTCGATTTAATGTCCCGAAAATGTTTGGTTGATTCGAAATAATGACGCGACTATACTACCCTCTCTCTCCCCCTCCCCCTCCCAAATTCATAGCCTCGCAGGTATCTATTTTTCACGAGGACCCGGCGAAACGTTAATTGCACTTTTTCGCAACCGCCGGCCGATGCAATTTCGCTGTACCCGCCGCACGCGAATTGATGTCGAGAGTCTCATCGAGTTAGGGATGCGTTATGACACCATTGTTGAAGTTTCATCCCGCGGCTCGACCGCTCCACCTCACCGAGCCCGCCCCTGTACTTTTATATTTATTTCGCCCAGGCTTTATACTTCGCGTTTCGCGTGCCTTTGAAATCATAAATTAGCTTCTACGGCGACTTTGTTAGCTCCGTCTTTCAACGTTATACCTCGGAGAACAAATCGTTTTTTGGTACTGTCTCGATTGTTTTGAGGAGAACACTTCAGAACACATTGTTCCTTCGTCGTTCAGTTTGTGTTCAGACCAGGGAAGTGGTTCCAAATTATAACGGGTATGAGTTTTTAATAACTTTTTTTTATTCAGAGTTGCATTTATTGTTGTTCTTTTATCAGTAGATTTTGGATCTTTGTTGAAATTTTTAGACCTTATCTTTTGATAATTAAAATTAATTAGTAATTTGAGGATTGTGCCTGACATTTATGTTCTTTTGTTGGTGGACTCTGGGTCTTTGAGCAAATTGAAATTTTTCGACCCTAACTTTTGACAATTAGAATTAACTAGTAATTTACGGATTGTACTTGACTATTAGTAAGCTACGGAATTTATGAAACCCCTGTTTTGTATCATAGTATCGTTCGAAAAGATTTTTAAAGCATAGTAAGGATAGGATGCAAAAGGTAATAGGGTAAGGGGCGCGCAATTACTGTGGGGGTACCAATTACTGTGCTTATATTAATTATACTTATTTTTAAAGCATAATAAGTATTAAAAAAGATATATAACATATGTATTAACCAATTTTAATGAAAAGAATTTAATGTCTCTTTTTTAATATTCATTATACTTTAAAAATCAGTACAATTATTATATGCACAGAAATCGCGTCCCTTATCCTAGGGTGTTTCAAATTAGAGCGTACCAGTGATTTATAAAAATTGTTATGTTGTCCTTTCGTTTAGGAATGCCTGTACTATCGTTTCAAGTACAAGTACAAACAAAATTTTAAAATACACGAAGGTTTACTAAAAATAACGAGATGCCGTTTAATATGAAAAAGTTGTTATCTTTTGTCATTAATTTGTAAATAAGAACAGCATTCGGTCCCACATTTCGACGGACGAGACTGTGAAACTTCTTGGCGAAAAAGCCAAAGGGAAACAAACAGACTTTCACCCTTGCCTTTCTCCCGTCGGAAACGCTACTCCTTCGGCGCCTATACTGAAGCGTCCGTTTGGTGGTTTTGTGGAAGTTTCGGTGCGGCAAGTTCCGCGGAACTTAAAGTAAACTGTAACTCAATGCCGACGGTTTTGTAGTGACGCAACGAGTCAAGAGTAAATGAGAAAGCGTGCAACAAGCTGTCTGCTTATGAACTGTTATGACACCTCTTCTCGGGAGCTGTGTCGTAGAAAATTCTGCCCGCAGCTGTAACGTCTTCAACCATTTTATGAATTAAAAGCCAACTGGGAAAAGTATATCAGGGATGATTCCAATTTGATCGTACAACTGGAAAAGAAGTAAATCTAGTGGTAAAAAGAAATAATTTCTAGATTCATCAAATATGCAACATTATATTGCACTGACGTGTCTGATCATAATCTATATATCCTACTTCTCGTATACGACGTTTTCTCTTTAAAACAAATTTATTATATATTTTTAATTTACTTCTTTATGTAAAATCATTTTTGACTGTATCGTTGATAGATATGCAAAATAAAAATTGTCCAAGTGAACGTAAAATCCGCAGTTTATTTATTAACTGGCAGGGTTATTTAAATATAATTCTTCGTTGCAAAAATAATTTTGAATGGATGAAAGTTTGCGACGCGAAAGAAATACGTGGAAAAGGCCGTGGCGGTTGAAATTAAACCGGAAGACACGGTAAATGAACAATAGACAAATTGATGTTTGAAATCAATAATTCTCGCCAGTGTTCGATCCATTCGGCGGCTGCACGGTTAACCTACATTCGCGATGGAGCGGCGTTATCGAGTGCATTCGGCGTGGGTGAGCCTGGTGCGCGCGCGTGAGAAATCCAAGTAATTATCACCGATATCGGGCCACTTCGAGCAGATTTTTACGGTAACAGGGGAAAATTAATGCCGTCGATGCTCCCGCGGCACCGAATACGGGTCATTGAAATTTATTTTCGTCGGTCGGAGGCGAAATCCGCCGCTCGAACCGCGGAAAGCTCCATTACCCCGGCAAAAGTTATTGCCATTCAACGGAAATTTTCGACCCTTTTTCCAACCCCTCTCTGACTTTTCAAGTTGAACCCTTTTGCCCCCCAGCGACGTGCGAACTCGATCCGAAACCGGAGGTATTGTTTTCAATCGAATCGCGAATTAATCGCAACTCGTCAGGATCTATATAATCTCTCTTTCTTTTTCTCTTTTTCTCTCTCGACAGAAGTCGGGTGAAAAAAATTTGGAAAAAATGCTAAAAACGGTCGGGCTATCTGGGCGTTATCCCGCGCGGACCAATGATCCTAACTTTTCTATCTCCAAACGGCGTTCGTAATTGATGCGGATATTAAAATTTTCGAGCCCCGCGCGAAGTGGTCGGAACAAAAGGTCATAATGAAGCCATGATGAAAAGGGACAGCGAAAAAACCGCAAGGCCAATATTGGTGGACCGAACCCGCCATTTCTGCAGCTGATTTTACTTCCTGCCGGGCGATGAATGGCCTCCGAGCTCGGTGGTCAGCGTATTTCACACGTACAGGCTGATCAAAAATATATGTCCTCTAGATTGCTTCTCCAGATTGTCTTGTCTCTTTCATTTGTGCAGTCATAAATAACTAACGCAAGACGGAGGTAGAACACACTGACCCTACGCTACACATACACTCCGTTTCGCATTGCAGCTTATGACTGCACGAGCACGAGGGATGACAAAACCTTTAGACTGACTTCTGATGGCCACGTTAGGGTGCGGAACATTTAATGAAGGAGCCTGCAATTTTTAGATATTTATGTTTCCAGGGATCAGGTAATTTACATTTTAAACGATCACTTTATCGTTCTGAGCATTTGTGAATCTCCATTTATACAGGGTGTTTCAAGCGAAACTACATGAAAAAACAAATCGAAAAGAAGGAGTAACATTTTTTTGTTTGACTCCCCACTTTCGAGAAAAGCGAGTTTGAAGACCAATTCGCATGCGCTAGTGTTTGCAGTAAGTAGAATAGGTCGGTTGTGATCAGACTCATTCAAATATTAATATCCTCGAAATCATGGCGTCAAATGAAAAGAATGTACTGAGTATTTTCGACTTATTTTCTGATGTAGATTAGATAAAATGTTTTTTTTTCGGCGGAAGAGGCGCGTAAGAATAGTGTAGGAAGGTTAACAAAAATGTGCGAACGGAAAGCATTTCAACTTTTTTGAAAACACTCGCGTTTAACATATAAAAGAACCAGTTTACCGTGCTTTTCAAACATGATTCGAGCGTGACTTCCGGGAAATCGTTTTACCCCGTTTTGCCGTCCAGTCAGTTACAGATCAAAAGGTGAATTGTTCCGCGACGTTAATTGAATACGCAAGCGTTCGGTAATAACTTTTTAAAACAATACGCGGTCCGTTCTCGGACGTTTTCAATCACGAGAACGTTCGCGGAACGGTATAAAATATCGTAGAACGGAACAGTACGGTGCGTCCTCGAACGTTAATCCTTTAGTACTTCTAACGAGAACACACAAGCAGCAGCGATAGCTCACGTTTCGACGCAATCGGATGTAGCTGACTATCCGACACGAAATTAACAAGTGTTCCTGATAAGCGTGGCATTTAGTTGAATACATCCAGCACGATAGGCATTAAATCGGCCCCCGCAGATGGCAGATGCGTGAAAGGCTTTCCGCCAGCGCAATCTCGCATTTAATTCGATTATTATAGCCCGCCTCACGCATACGCGATGGATTAAGTAATTCATACTCGGATTCGCGGTACCTTCGTTACCTACACCTCCATCCATTCCCATACGTTCTGGAGCCACACGTGAAAATCCGCCCCAGGGGCTGAACCGTTGGTGAAAGTGCCCCGGAGCCTGTTCAGCGTTGCCAAAAAAGGGTCGGGGACACTTTAAACTTAAATGAGCTTTAATTTCGTGTGTTGCCCCACTACCTTTCATCTCCCGAAGAAATTAACGCCCGGCGGACTTCGCCCGTAAAATATTTCAACCCTTAGAAATTATTGCACAAAAGGTCGCCTTCATAATTTACATGATCGTATATTTTTTATACAGACTACTTGCGAAATCATGGAGCAACAATTCAACCTGCAATTTGTATTTTGCGATTTTTTTTTAATTATGTGCCCCCACTTTGAAAAATCTGAAAAAACTATATGCTAACAACTATAAAGAGATGCTAAACCGTAAAAATATATACTTAGTATCTCATAACTTCTACAAGAAATAGGCTTTTCAAAACTTTTATTTTTTAAAATTCGGTTTCGAAACTAAAAATTCATAGATGTGCATTCTAGTATCTAAAATATGTTTGATTTTTTTCAGAATTTTCGATTGAAGAGGATAAGAGTAATTACGGAAAAACCTGATTTTCTTTGTCACCCCGTTATTACCCCCCACGTCGACATATAGGATTGAGAATTGGCACAAAGTATTTTTTTTTTTTTGGATAAGCTATCGAGTGGCTTATTGCAAACTCAATTTGGTTTGGGGACACTTTCGGCCTCCTTATCCGAGGTGTTCGGAGAATCGCGAACGGATAATCGAGTACTGTATGCAAAAATGGGTGAATTTTCACCCCGAGGAACGTACGAGGGTTAAAAGAAATTGAAGAGTGTTTGATATTCCGGGAACAGCATAGTTCGCGATTCTCACGAGTTGATTGCGAGGTAAGCGACTCGGGGAGAGCATCTTGCGAAGAGAAAAGGATGGCGGAAGAATTGGAAGCGGCGGGGAAAGAGCGAGAAAGATGGAGATAGGTAGCCGCGTGTAATGTAATGATTACATTGCGCTCAATTTCCATAATTCCACGTAAAGGAGAAGTCGGCCCGTAGTTTCTGCCACGCGAGAGCCCATCGAAAGTTTCATGTCTGCGGGTGCGTTGCGTGTCTTCAAAGCTCCCCCATCGTTTCTATGGTGTTAGCATGCGTTTAATAGCGCCGGTAAAGCACGGCTCTGTATTACACGTATGTACGTCTTTGGTTGTAGCTATGCGGCAAAGGGAAGCCTTAATTAGTACTCATAATTATTCGTAATTAGCACTCGGCCGGGGTCCCCACGCGGTTTACGCGGTGCTCGCGAAGCTCTTCCGGTTTGACGGTGACGCCGTCACCTGCAATGGGAAAAACGAAAGCGGCGAGGAGCAGAAGCAGAAGGGAGAAATCGTTTCCCCCTCGCCTCTCCACTCGTATCTCGAGTTCCGTCAAGCACTTACGGTTACTTGCGAAAGTATTTGGGCATGGACGGAAACTTCAAGGTGCCTTCGCGGCACCGCGCCGCGCCGGGAACTACCATGAAGCGGCCCGAGTTCATCATTTCTACCTCGCTGATCCCCACAATTGACAGCGCTACGCACTGAAACTCGCTAATTTGCCGTGTCTACATTTGCATTTTTGTAAACGGAGTTGGAGAAATTGTATTTCTATTTTGAGGAGAAAGGAAACTGTCATCCTTTTTAATGTCAGTTCTATTTTGCTGACAGCTAATCTCAATTTCCCCTTTTTTTCAATTTAGAAATGGCAATGTGACATATTAGTCAATTGAAATTTTATTTCGGTGACTTCCATCCTCGAATAACGTCAATTTTATATAGGAAGCTTCCGGCATTAATACTCGTCAATTTTTAGAGCCTAGGTTTTGCTTCTTTTAGACGGAGTTAAAGATATTCGAGTGAAAGGCATTTCTACTTTGAGAAGAAAGAAAACTGTCATCCTGTTTAATGTCAGTTCTATTCTGCTGACAGCTAACCTCAATTTCCCCTTTTTTCTATTTAGAAATGGTAATCAATGGTAGTCAATTGCTATTTTACTTCGGTGACTCCATCCTCGAATAACATCATCGATTTTGTACAGGACGTGTCTGCCACTAAAACTCTTCAATTTGTAGTGACCAAACGTGTTCCTTAGCAAGTTTAATGAAATTGGGATTAAATGAACTTTAAACGAAGAAAGACGTTTCATTCATTCTTTCTTCTGCTCTGCTGACTTCTATCCACAATTTTTATCTTCGATTTTATACAGGTAGCATCCAGTAATAAAATTCACCGATTAAATGGACTTTCGTATCGAAATGAAAGGATACTGAAATCCTATTTACTTTCAACTTCGCCTTGTTGATTTCTGCTTTTAATTAATACCACTAACTGGGAGCACCGAGTACTGGAGCTGACTAGTTTATAATTCTTACATTGCGGGTTTTTAGTCGAGTGGAATTTAATCTTTCTCAGCTTCGAAACGGAAAGACACGAACACTATATTAAATTCGACTACCGACCTCTAACTTTCGAATTTTTAAGATTTTTATAACGTGCGTTTATGCATCTTTTAAAATACAACATTCCCTCAAATGAATAAATTCATTGTCACTGCTTGTCCTTCGCCACCGACACAATCCTTTATCCAAATTTTTGAAAGTTAAAATTCTTGGTACGACATGTTACTGGACGCAAGAAATATTCGTTTCTCAATTTCGCTTACACCTTTATCATAAAATAATTAGTCAAACTCGTAACGAACACTTTAAACCTATTATTATGCCTTTCTTTTACAACAAAATAAAATTCTGTTGTAATCGAAGGTATACAGGAAATATATGACTCCTCTTCCGTGAAATTATTAACGCTTTGAAATTTTTTAAAACAACGCGGGTAAACAACAGGAAAAATGGAAAAATGTTGTATGCACGAATAATCAGTTTGTTGAGAACTGCTATGGTCTAATTACGGAACTTTGCAAGACAACATCTTTGGGAATTTTTTGAAACAAAACGGGTAGACAGACAACTATGAAACTTTGTGGAAGTGTTTATCAGTCTGTGTAAAATGTGAAGAAAATTTTTGTATGCCATTTCTGTGTCCCAGAACCATTACATTACTTCAAGAAATTTTACAAGCGACGATTGGACAACTGGCGTGTTAAAAAAGATTTACAGTTCTGCTCGATGTCTGAACTAATATAATCAACGGGAGTGAACATTCTTACCGTCATCTGCAACAGAGATCCTGTGCTTTTTCTCCCGGCAGTGGTCGAAATGCATTTATGAGCGACTTCATACCTCGGAGGTCTCTATTCTCTCCCCGCCCGTAATAGTATTTCGTTTCTTCAGGCTCCCGGTCCTTTTTCCACTCTATTCTTCTTCATACATCCTTGATCCCGAACTGAGCTAGCTCCATTCGAAGGAAAGGCTCTCGCGAGCTCACGCGACTTTAACGCTCCCGCTTTTCCCGGCCCTCGGGCTCGCGGGCCGCACTGGGGAGATTTATACCTCACAATTTAGTATCTCTCGGCTCCGATATCGGCCCCTGATGGCGACGATCACATCCACGGAGACCCCCTAACCTCCCTTGAATCCGATCGATTCCGCGAGCAGCGAAATCATCGAACGATTCAAACGAGAATTCCAAAATTCGCAACCCTTGTAAATTTACAGCGCGGGCTGCGGCTCGGCCCGATAAATCGCGCGCCCCGGCTCCGAATTGAAATAGTTGCCAATGTGACTGCGAAATGATTCATATTGCCGTGACTTGTAATTATTCAAACACACGCGATGTTATTAACGATATCGTCGAAAATTGTAATTTACGAATTGCGAAACGGTACGAACGAACGCTCGCCGTGGGACGAAGCGTCGGCGCGATTGTTCAACGCGAGAACGCGAAAATATCTTACAGGTTGCGATCGCGTTCGGAAACCGGGCACTTTTCGATCTTCGCAACAGGCTTGAAATTGATTCACGCAGATAGCCGCGAGTGGTTCTGTTGGGAGGTCGGTAATACTTCATGCGGTCATTAGGAGAAGTCTCGAAAAATTTGTATCACCGACGGTCTAGATAATTCGCGGTGGTAATTTATTCCCTTTCTCGACTTTTAGGTTTATCATTTGTAATCTGTGGCGAAGGTTTCGAATTTAATAAAAATGTATCTTATTTTCCTTCCCTTGTCACATTCTAGAGAAATTCTCTTTCTAACAAACAGCGCGGAATGTTTCAAATTTAATCAAAATACAGAGCCTTATTTTCCTTCGCGTGTCCCACCCAAGAAAAACTTTCTACCTAACGAATGTTTCAAATTTAATAAAAATGCAAGCTTTATTTTCCCTCGGTTGTACCAGTCAAAAAATATTTTTTTTTTAACGAAACACACATACACAGCAATAATATCTACAATACCCTAATCTTTGTATAGAAGTATCCACTCTACTTTTTAAATTAAGTATGAGACGCATCAGTCTCGCAAGACAGTTGCAGCGAATAGCCGAGGAAGTTTTTAAAATTTCTCTCGGCGCGCAACGCTATTTTCCGTAATTAATATTTTACGAAGCCCGAGTCTAATTCGTAGGATAAAGAAAGAAAGAGCGCTTAGGCCGGGTGGGCGGGATGGGGGGTTGAGAGGGGGTTAATTATCCCGGACAGATAACACCGCCACAATTACCGTACTCCGGCAATCGTAAACACATCTGGCAGGATAAGATCTTGACGAAGTGGACTTTCGTATAATTAGGAAAAGAAAATTCAAAGATAAATCCGGGATCAAGGGGTTATGAGAAATTCTACTTTCCGGATCATGAAATCGGCGGAGGCCGAAAGCTAACCGGAAGGACGCCGCTGTCGTCTGGTCGATGCGATAGTGTGAGATTCTGTTGCTTCCCGGCATGCCGAGTGAGGGAACCGGCTTTTTTTCATTAAAGTTTTATTCAAGAGGCGGAGGAATGTTGCCAACTCGATGTCTGAATATAATTAAAATTCACCTGCTCGGATTTGATCTTATCTCTCGGAGATTTTCTTCTTTGCCCTCGTTCTCGACAGCTGTGTACTCGGTCGCGATCTCTGGCCGACGGTTTTTCACCCGGGAGAGAGAACGAGAGAGAGAGAGAGAGAGAGAGAGGGAGGAGAGAACTGCTGCGTCCGTAACGGAGCGTCGCGGCGGTGGTTGTCGTCGTTGCCACCCCCGGCTCCCACGCGAACGTTCCACGGCTGGAGACACTCGAGAAGATAGAAGAGACTTACCAAGGAAAAAGTAAAAGTCTTAATTAGCGGCTGAGATCCGAGAGGTGCTCAAGAGCGGAGGTCGATTACCCTCGAGGCTCCGGATACCACTGCTCATCTCGTCTCTGTCTCTCGTGCGCTAGAGAAAAATCTCACTCGTCCGTGGTGCGCAGTCCTCTTCCCGATGAATTCCCTGAAAAATTTGATCTCGTTAATATGACGGTCGGCTCGTTAGGGAGCAAACCGCCGTGACTCATTAGGAGGTCGGCGCACGGAACACCCAGGACTCCGGCCAGCTTCATTTCGTCCTTCCTTTTCGGCGATAACGCCGAAATTTGCGTAACGTATCGGTTGTTGCAGTCGGGCACGAAATTAAATGGACATCCTTTAACACTAAACCGACCACGGCTGGTCAAATAGACCTTTTCAAACTTCTCCTGCGTACAATTTCGTACATACAACATTATCACATCGCTATTTATCTTTACGACTTTTCTTAATGTATGTACTGTAACGGACCCAATTACTGCGGGGGTACCAATTACTGTGTCTATATTAATTATACTTATTTTTAAAGCATAATGAATATTAAAAAAGAGAGATATAACATGTGTATTAACTGATTTTAATGAGAAAATTTAATATCTCTTTTTTAATGTTCATTATGCTTTAAAAATAATTATAATTAATGTAGGCACAGTAATTGGATTCCTTACCCTATACAATGTATTTTTTAGTATTTATTTCTCGCGTATTTTTTTTTTGTTTCCAAGAAATATATGTAGCTCGTCCTACCCATCGCGGCCGGTTAATTTGACCGCACGAGATAATATGGTATTTAATATGGTATTTAAACCTAAACAATCAGTATAAAAGAAAGGCTATTCTGAATGTGGCATGACCAACTCAAAGTAAATGAGCCGCCTTATTGAATGAGACGCTATCAAGTTACGCACGTACCTGGTTGATGATACTGTTTTATGGCAAATACACATCCAAACCGCAAAAGCGAACGACACAGTCATTCCATGGAAGTTGTTCATCTACTAATTCATTCAGCAACAAATTGACTATGATCTACATTGAATTATATTAACAATAACTTTTTTAAAGGACTGGTTATTTTTCTTAAATTGCTAATGCTCGGAATTTCGGCATCTAATGATAATTTAATACAGTCTCAAAAATGTTGTACTTCCTCAAAACGGTTGATTCCTGAGGTTATTTGAAGTCACTTTTTTCTTTGCGAAAATATTCTCCGCGGCTTTGATGAGGAGTTATTGACGAAAAACATACGGACCAATCATAGCGCGGCTACAGCGGACGGATTCAGTCTCAACGGGACCAGTCGCCGAACCGGAATGCGCCATCGTAGCCGCGCTCTGATTGGTCCGTGTTTTTTGTTAAGAACTCGTCAACAAAGCCGCGGAGAACATTTTCGCAAATGAAAAAGTTACTTCCAATGATCTCAGGAATCACCGCTCTCAAGGAAGTACCACATTTTTGAGACACTCTGTATATGCACAAAGTTTGCACTGTATACATTTTTCGTAAGGAAACTTGAAGTTTTCATTGAAAAATGCTGGCCTTCTAAGGGTTAATAAGAATCAGTTGCTGACCAGCAATGTTTGGAAGAGGTTAGTTGTGTTTTTGAAACAGTTAAGGGTATTTTAATGACAACTGTTGTAATAAAACAATTTTTCAAGTTTAATTTTTGAACTCGTTCGTCATCTTCAATGGGTTCCCGTTCTTTTGTTTCCCTTGTGGAACATATTCATTAGTAACGAAAATAAATCTTGGGAGGCTGGGCTCGAATTAAATCACAGGTGGTTAATTACGCTTTTGCGGTGGACAGCGGGAAATTTATCCAATTAGCAGGTTAGGCCGCCACTGTTACTGAAACTTCGTGTATCTAGGACGTCGATATTCGTGAAAACGTGAAAATTGAAGCAATAACGTGCTGAAATTAATTCATAATGACACAATTTACAAATTGGTATAATGCACCGGTTCATTCTACGGTACCGAGCGCGCATGCATATTACGTCGATATTGTCAATGTAATTACTCTGATACTTTGAGGCGTATATAATATTTTTGTTATTACATATTACTAGACTGCGGACGTTCAAACATTTACGCGGAACACGATTGCATGAAGCGAGATGTGAAATACAATTAAATTAAAATAAATTTTGTTTATTTCGAGTTTTTGTAATTCCCACCGGGACAATATAACCAGGGCCATATAATGCATAAATATTTCGTTGCCGTTATTCAAGCCAAGTCGACTGCATGGGAGAAGTATATTGTACTACATTTAAAAAATGAAAGGTTGGCTTCATTTTTTCCGTCAAATATTACAAACATAAAATTTTGACGTGCCCTATTGTGTTGGTTACGAAAAACAGTAAAACATTCTACTCTTCCATTTCTCCCGCGGATTTACCATTTACGAGGAAAACAGAGGCCAGTGACGGGGCGAATGCTGTGTATATGGTTTATTAAAACAAATATGCGTGCGACAATGAAAAGTTTAGTGGCAGGTATCGTGTGTTGTAGAAATATCCTGTATCCACGATACCTTCGCGCCAGGACGTTTCTTCTCGTAGCGTATAAATCTGCAAGCATTAATAAACATTTCCTCTCCTGTTACAGGTTTCTCCAGTTCATGCGTCGATTCTAATTTGCTTTTCCGTGTGACAGTCTTGAAGAATCATAGTCGGGCGTTGAAGTGACATGCACATAAAAAACATCTTTTGTTACCGAGAGGATAAAAAAAAGTGCAAAACACAGCACACGTGAATGCAAATTATTAGATAAAATTATAATGAGCGAATCGGCTAGCGCGGCCAGACCGCTGGAATCCATATTGAACAGCCAGCCGAGTGACGTGAAATGCAAATCCAACGTTATTTCCAAGGTAACCGGAGGTTTACCTTTTTTCACGCTATTAGCTCGGGGGAAAAAGGCGCAACCATGCGTTCTCATAACAGGTTCACGACCAAATATTTTCCGTATCTATTGGATCTGGTAATTAAGTGCTCGTTTCATGTTGCGCAGAAATAATCGCGCACAGTCGGATCACCGGCTCTGTCGAATAATTTTATTTCGTTACCATGCAAATTCCGAGTGTTTACCGACAAACGCGATTATTCATTAAAACATATTCATCCGAGCATACTACGCGGCGCGGCGTTCGTGGATTTTTGGCGCGGCGGGCCCGGACTGAAAATTTGATTTTATCGCGGACGGCAACAACGCGACAATAAAAGCGTGTTTCGCGAGGGGCACGTGCAAATTGCTGGCGTAAACGGGGGGCGGGCCCGCTGATATTGTAACCAATTCCACGTTACCGTCACAACACTTAATCGGGTCAAACATTGACAACGTGCTCGCGAAACGATCTAACGTAACCAGATGAACAAATTGTTTTCAAATTTTCAGGAAATATTTATCAACCACTAGGGAACGTGTACAAATTTTTCTATGCGGGAATAGTTATTTTATAGAGGACCGTATCGATTTAATTAGAGCACTTAATCAAAAAGCATATGACAAATGACCGAGAAATTGTACGATTTTGAGGAATTTTTTGCAATAAAACGGGTAATCAGACAAATGCGAAACTTTGTGGGAATATTTACCGATCTGTGTGGGATATGAAGAAAATTTTTGTATGCGAGAATAATCATTTTTTAGAGGACCATGTTCATTTAATTAGAGTATTTTATTAAAAAGCATGCGATTGGGAAATTATATGATCTTTGAGAATTTTTGACAGTAAGACGAGTAAACAGACAAATGTGAAACTTTGTCGGAATGTGCAGCAGTCTGTACAGAATACGAAGATAACTTTTTTATGCAGGAATAATGGTTTTATTAAAAACTATGGCGGCTCAACCAGGACGCTTCACCCACACACATAATTTTCGATGGCATGCTGTAAAATCGTCTTTTAAACTGAGAAGACTTCTAGTCTGAACGATCGTGGATTCGTCTAAAATATTGTCTGAATAAGACTAAACAAGACGATCAATTTTCGCGAACGTGTTTAAACTTTCTCACAGCTTTCTAGAGCATGGCCGGGAGCAGTTTCTGTAGACACGCCATATTCCTTTACAAAGCTGACTGGAAAACGTATGTGAACACGTAGGTGAGCGGGCTCAACTGTGTTCCACGTTGCATTACAACTTGTGACTGCACAAGCAAAGCGGTCGGCAAGAATGAGCTTGTGTAGCTGCCTTAAGCGGGCTCAGCTGTGTTTCGTCTTGCATTACAACGTACGGTCCGACAAATAAACCGGACTTAAAAAAATGAGTGTGCAGGACGGCGACGACGGTTTGAGCAAAATTGAGCTTAAGGAAAAAAGAAAAGCACAGTTTAAACGAACCGGCGAACGATCAAAGAAAAACCGGAGTCCAATGGTGTGGAACGGGACGCGCGAGCGTTACGCAAATATTCGAGGAGCTGGCTCGTCGATTTCCTATAGGCGTATCTCGTCTTTCTTTTTTTATCTATGGGGGAGGAGGGCGGCTCATCAAAGGATATTTTTTACATTTAATTCATTTTGCTGGAGCGAGCCTCGATAACACGTTCTCCCGTCGACTGTGCACCTCTTTGTCACCCTGCACCCTCTACCCTTTTCCCTCTCTGCATCCGCTTCTTCCTTTTATTCAATCCCGCGACGAAGACGGCACTTCATTCGCGAGAAAAAAACGGCTGTATTTCCACGGGCGAAAGGGGGTTCCATTAATATCTATTAGTGCTCGTGCGCGTCAGTCGGATTTCGTTCTTTCTTCTTTCTTCCCCCGAAGCGTCGCGTCGCTGGAAGTCGCGGAGGGTCGCGTTAGGCGAAACCTGGTTTGTTCCCCGTGGAACCCTCTCCCCACCCCCGGATTAGGAGACGCAGGCTGAATTATGAGCAATCATTCGTTTTCATTAAGCCGCGGGGATTGAAATAGCGATGCGTCAATGCCATCCGACCAGCCGATACGTTTAACTGAGTTATCGATACATCCCGGGGGCCCGTGCCGCGAGATCTCCGCGAAGGTCTGACGTTTAAGCGGAAAAGAAACGCTTGATCGATTGTTCACCGCGAATAAATTAGTCTGAGGCTTCTTTTGGGATGCACACGTTCTAGTCTAGTAATCTATTGTTCTTAGTCACCAGTGACTGGTGCTATTGACCTGCTTAAAAATGATTGTCGTAACATTAGTAGCACTGAATATCAATTTATTCGTTCTCAAATGAGTTAAATTATAGTGTAAGGTGCAATCTTTATTATCATGTAACTACTTACCTAGTAATAATAATTGTTAATAACACTCAAAATTTACACGACGGTCGACATGTTAATTTATGATCATTTAGGAAACGTTGAGTCATTTGTGTCTTCTGATGCAGCGGTCCTTTTATTTATTACTTATATTACCACCATACGTTTTCATTTATTTATCAGTTTGTTCATTTTCCCATTTATTTCCTCACTCTAATGACCATAGCATGGAATATAAAATAGGACCATCTATTGCCAGAAATTGAAACCAAGTAAAAATTTAATTATTCCTTTAATAACTTCAAAAAGCCGAACATTATTCGTTGGTGACTTTAAACTCTCGTAATCGTTGTATTCTTTCAAATAGCACCTATCCATTTTTGCCATGAATGCATAAAATCCGAAGTCTAATGATAAGTGGTATAAGGTCGCTTTGGTCAGGCTAAAAGGAATAAGAATAGCTCAGGGTCGAGCAAGTAGTACAGGTAGGTCTATAATAAAACCGAGTTTCAACGATAAGAAAAAATAGATAGTATACAATAGCGTTTTTGTCTGACGTAGTAGAATAGGGCAGCCTATAGTCAGACGAACCAAAAATCATATGATTTTTGTACAGACTAAGCAAAATACAATAGCGGTTAGTCAGATGAAATAGAGTAAGCTACTGGTGCTATCATATGAAACAGAATAAGTTTGATTAGATCAAGTAGTGCAAGGTACTGGTTGGCCAGACCAAGTGAAATGGAACAGTCTATGTAGAGAGCAAGAAAAATGTGATACTTTATAGTTATACTAAGTAGGAGAACAATTTTTGGTTGATTCAACTAATCTAAGATAGCCTTTAGTTCCATGAAGTAGAAATGATCGGCCCATAGTCAGACCAAGTAATAAAGTGAGCATTTTATTTCAGACCAAGTAGAATAGAACTGCGTTTGGTCAGAAAAATAGACTACGATATTTTTTAGTCCAATCAAACAAAATAAGACAGTATTTAGTCGGATTAACACTAGAACTACCGAGCCCTAAACGTGACTTAGACTTAACCCTTTATAATAACAGCAAGATTGAATTTTCTCAGGTTTCATACGATTTTTATGGTAACATGTACTCCAAAGAAGAGATAAGTTAAAAAATTTCTCTTGAAAACGTTTTCATAGTTTCAGTAATCGTGAAAGAAGAAATCATCCACCAGTCATTTTGACTGGTTCCGTAGTTCTAGTGTTAAGTAGAGTGGGACAATCTATGGTCAGGCCAAGGAGAACGAAGCAGTTTGTGGTTCGGTCAAGTAGAAAGGGGACAGATTCTGATCAGTTCACGTAATATAGAACGGTCTTGGGATTCCTGAAATAGACCTTTGACGAGACCAAACAGAGAATGTAAAGGATCTACAGTCAAACGAACGTTCTAATTCTACTTCGAACCAGCCAATTGTGAGTCCATTTAGAATAGAATTGTCGAAGGTCCGACTACAAAGACTGGAAACAGTTTACTGTCACAACGGTAAAATTCAGTAAATTTCATCAGTAGTTCCATTGTTTTCTTTTTTCTTGAATAAAAGACAAGTAAAATTTTTACGGTACCATGCAACATGTTCCGAATGGTTTCAATGAAAGTGGAACCGGGAATTCAGTGGAAGCACAGACCGAAAGAACATTGTTACATAACTCGGGGCATTTACGAGCAAGGTGGGGCATGGGTCGTAGAGTTATCTATCGCGTGAATCGATGACAGCGTGATGACCAGATTTTTTACCCCCGGTCCGGTAATCGCGACGCGTTTGCTTCGTCGATCAAGTCTATTTGTCTTTCGTCGTGGGGGGGGGGGGGGGGGCTCGTGCGTGTAATTCAACGCGATGAAAGCGCGGCCGTTCGAGTCGCGGTCCTGGAAAAACGCTCGGTCCCAAAAAAAAAAAACAAGAGCGGTCCGGTGAAACGCGTTCAGATTCAAAGGGCTCGGTAATTAGTCGACGTGAACACGCGTGACCCATGATGAAACAATCGTGGCCTTTTCCCCGGCCTGGTCGCCCGCTCCTCGGTGTTCCGCGAACGTTGAATGAACCGCGCTCGAATTTCTTTTTACTCGAACTGTCTGCTTACGCGCCGCTGCCGAAAAATTCGTCTGTGGTGTGCCAATGGGACCTTGCTACGCCAGTGACGTCGAATCACATTGCACGGAACAACAACCGGACAACGAAAGAATACGCATTGTGGCCCATTCGATCAGGGAATCTATCCTTGTTGCCGCAGCCGTGCCGGTCCACGCGGCCATTTTTTAGCACTCGCCGTTTCCGGACTTTGTTTTCGCAGCCATTGGGGATTTGGAAGTCAATGTAATCGTAGCTATAATAAACACAGCTACAGTCCAATTGTCACGACCCTGCCAGCCTACGATTCTCTCTGTTGAACGAACCTGCCAAAAATAGGAATGAAAATCCCTTTCCACCTTTCGCACCGTTTTGCTAGAAATTGTTCTTTTATACGAGCGATGGACACCTCCAGTGATCGACCCTTCTATAACGCGATTAATTCGTACCGTTTCATATGGAAATGACGTTGCAAAAAATTGAATTGAATAAAGGTTTTTCTCGGCGCTACAAGATGGTTTAATGATGCAAATGAAAATAAAATTATGTAGGGTGCAAATCAAATCGCAATTTTTGCTTCGCGTTATCGGATGGTGTGTTCGACTCTTAAATAGAATTATTATGTCGAGAAAATACTAGTAGCCCCCACAATTATTTTCATTTTCTAAGTGGATATCGAGAGAATTATGTTTCCCATTGAATTCTGAATTTCCATAACCTATCGGGCTGAGCGTTAATTTCTCGGATCGCGTATTAATTTATTATTGAGCCGCCAGAGTGGCGGGTCCCCGCCACCGTATTTTAAGTAACGGAGTTTGCGTTGAATTATACATTTATACCGGGGTACATAAAATTCGAGAAAAATTGAGTCTTTCCCGGGCATCGAATATTTCGCAGATAATACGGTACGCCCGTTCCCGTTCAGCTCGTCCCGGCGAAATAAAACGAATAAGTTTATTGGCGGAGAACTATTTCGATCACTATGCAGATGACTAATCGGAAGTTGACGGAAGTTTAACCGGAATATTACTCGTCTCTCTACCCGTCCCAACGTACCCTCCTCCTCTACCTCCTTTCCGCGCCCCCCCCTCGCCGGTTATATGCTCTTTCAATTTTCAAACGTCACTTCTTTGACGTTTCCTGCTAGTTCTAGCGTGAATTCGATCGCGGATGATATTACGCTGACGTCGCGTCGGCTCGCGCATAAAACGGCAGAAAGTTCCCCGGGGGAGGGGGGAGGGGAAGGAGCGATGCGTTTTCCACTGAAAAGCTTCTAATTGTTGCTAATTTGTTCTTAATTGCCTACTTTACATTTTCTGGCGACGCGAGAATTACACGGCGAAGAATGCTTCCGCTGGGAAGATTGGCTAAAGTTAATTCGAGGCGACACGGCTGCCCCTTTTTTGGGGGAAACTTTCTTGTCCAATGAAGAACTGTGCCGTGCCGTGCCGTGCAATCTCGAGGATTCGAATCAATCTACGGTATACACGGCGCCACTGGAAACGTCGAGTCGCGTTTAATATCTTCGCTCGTTTGCTGGAAATAAAAAAAAAATCTAAAAATTTCGTTCAAATGCATCCTCTGAAAGGAGGATCTCTTGAAAGATCCTTCTTTGCAATCTGTCTTCATTTCTTTAGCTTGTTGCACCTGTATCCCGTTCACTTCGAATTGATGTTGCTATTGGATTGCGGATTTTTATGCAAAGTGAACTTCTTTTGATGTTCAATTTACCTTTATTCCCTTCATTAACTGCGGCGACGGGTCACCGTGAGGCGTATTAAATTCGCGTTACGTCATAAAATAGAACATTGGCGGTTTTATTTTTGTTGCAATAAATTCGACACGTTTGGACGATGGGTATTAGCGATTTATTCGTAAAATTAAGTAAGAATTGACTCGGCATCGACGGCAGACTGTTAGTGGTTTCAGTGTACAGTGACTTCTCGATATATGTCAACAACACCGTGTTATGTTTACGCTCCTCGAACTTCCGGGCCCCTCACGGGGTATACTCCGCGGTAGTGGGGATAATTCCGCGACGTTTATCATTCATACCTTGGCAACATATATAGAGAGATCACTGTACACCGTGTGACAAAAAGTTAGCACATTTTTTGAAGTTTCGTAGGAAAAACGGGTACAAATACATTTTCCATGTTATTACCAGTTTTCTAATAGTAACAAGCATCGGTATAGCGTACAGATTATTTGTAGAAAGCATCGTACAAGAAGTAACCCCTTTTAAGAAGACCGTTGGGTTATCTTGAGATTCGACTGAAGTATCTTTTAGGATCCAGTATAAATAAGTGGTTTTTTTTAAATAGAACCTGCCAGCGCCCGTGGATCTTAAGAGCAACTGATGTTCGGAAACGTTGCGGTCTTAAGCGACCACGTTAATACGTTTAACGTAACGAGCGCTTTTATTTTTGAACTTTGGCGGATCCGTTTCTGGCGACCCGTTTCCACTGAAGATCTCGCGGCTCCCAATTCCGCGAGTTTGCCTATCGCGCGGTTGCATCTCTTAAACTTATTTAAGTTTCGCCATATTTTATCCAGGGGGACGAACTATACTTGGGAGAATACAGGGACGAACCGCTCGAAATGAAATCGTACGTCTATACCTGCGCTATCATGCTGCTGCCGGTCGTTCGCCGTCGGATCCCATGTAATCTACCGAAGTGTCTTGGCTCCGTCGATCCCGAAAACTGTTTAAAGAATGACAAAAGAGCGGGCAAGGAATAAAATCTCTATTTATAGATGTCCCGATTCTGACTCGTTTTCGCTTGTCTTTTGATCGGTCCCGACCGTCGGGAAACGAACGAAAATTTAATTCTACATCCAGAGATAGTCGCGCTTCTGAACAATTTTCGAGTCTGCTCGCCGACTTCGTTTGCGGATTTACGCGATCGGTTAATGCAAATTTCGAGTAGCAGATTTTTCCACTCCACCTTCAATTTCATTTTCTTCTGAAACATTTCTGTTCTACAATATTGAGATTATTCTTCTGTAAAAGGATTAATCACCGTCGTTACTGAGGTTATTATTGTATATAATTTAACGAAGCATGTAATTGCAAAGAATAATATTTCATGAGCAGACTGCCGATTTTTATGCAATTAAAAATTCTCCCAGCGGCAGGAGCCAAATAGAAGGGTCTTTCTTTTTTTAATCATTTTAAGAAGTTGAAAATATTTCAACTAAAATTCACTTCAACTTCAAAATTCACTTCAATCGATCTTCTCTTTTCAATTGCTTATACTCAATTTTGTTAGAAATGCATAAAATCCGTCTATTCATGAAAAACATTTTGGGAATGTTTAAAATAATGAGCGCAGGTACATGCAGTATTTTCCTTTTCTGATTATAACAGAAAGAGGAAGGCGTATAAATTAAATCCTGTTCATCTGTGGCTGTTCACATGTATTACTACCGCCTGGTTAATATTCTAAAGTCGTGTCTGTCTGACCATACGCGTTCCATATCTACTCGCATGATATCTGCTGCGCTCGACATCAGTGGTCGCGACTCGTCTATAGCCAGACAGTCTCGACGCCAGCATGTACCTTGCAGAATTCCTTAGAAATCTTCTGTACCACTGTTTTAATGATTCACGAACATGGATGTCCCGAATGAAATATCTCTCGAACATCCTGTAGAAGTCGTAATCCACTGAGGTGTTCTAAGATTGCAATAAATTCCGCAAATATTGCAGCATATTAACGCAACTGTTATCCAGCTCAGGACTGTAAGAAAATCGCAGACTATGGAATAGTTGATATACATTGACAGTGGTAATGTTTACCGATAATAATTCTACGAATTTGCGAAACTGTCTAATCAACTAGACTGCGCCTGATCTGTTCATAGTAATGTTTACAGCTGTATTCGGATTTTTATGTAGAAAATTCGCAGAAAGTAGTCCGCGACGTTATATTCCAAACAATTTCATCAAGTCGTTCGGCAAATCCGCGACGATCATAAAACTCGAACGGGGGGGGGGGGGGGATACGCGTAAGCTGGATCGATCATTTTATTTTTTCCCCTAAATCGCCGAAGACGAGGCAAGGGCCGTTATCGTTTCCACGAAACCGGTTCCCCGCGTTAACTCGCAGGTACACGAGGTCCAATCGAACTTCCGTTTTGTAGCAAGCGCTATTTTGGCTGATTTATCGGGGAGTTGCTTTCGTCGCCGGTAGCACGATATCGGTTTTTCCCCTCTTCCCTCTTTTTTCCTCTCTGTTATCCCTCTCGACCATTCGGCCGAGGCTCTCGATCACCGGCAGCGTTTATCCTCGCCGCGCAGCCTTGGTTCGCGCTCTCGCAGCTCTCGCCGTTTCATCCGCTTTCCCTTCTCTTTCGATTACCCCTGGAACATGACGACGCGTGACAGACCCTCGTCACTTCCTCCTAGCCGGAGGCATGGCAAAACAGAGTTCAAGTTGGATCCAAGTCAAGTCCGGGTCAAGATGATAGCTGCAAAGAACTCGGCAACTTTCACTTGGCTTGGGAAGTCGATCCTACGCTCTGACGATATAATTGGGTGTTAATTAGCTGGCCGTCGCTTGGCTTGGATCGTGATTCTCGTATTGAAGCAGGGCAGGCTCAGTTAAATCATGCAGTAGCATAAGAATCTCAGAAGAATAGGTTGAGCTATTGGGAGATAATTATTAGGTCCTTACTTACTGGGTTCCAACTAGGTTCCAAATAGTACCAAATCAAATCTCACTACAGTTCAAATAATGACTGTGTTCCAGTCAAATTGAGTCCATGATAAGTCCAAGCAAACTCCAAGAAAGTCAAAAATTTAGGTACGTGTTGAATTTCAGCTAGAGATAATTCAACTTTAGGATGAGTCCAAGTTGGGTACAAGAACAATTCAGATTAAATCTAAATCGAGACCGAGTCCAAGTTAGGTCGAAGTTGACTGTACATGGAATCCAAGTTAGGATCTATGTGTAACCTAAGTCGAGTCCAAGTAAGGCTTCAAATGAGTCTAAATGGGATTCAAGTGGGGATTCCAAGTTATGACTAAGTCTAATTTGAATCCAAGTTAGGTGTGACGTGAGTCCAAATTAAGCCCAAGTTACAGTCGGGGACAATATTAGGTGGACCAACAACTGGTCCACATCACTTGAATTTTGTTTAAATGTTAGACCGACTAGTTTTCTAGACAATGAATAAACAAAAATTTCTTTAGATTTAGAAAAGTAGTCGGTCTAACATCTAAAAAAGAGTTCAAGTAATTTGGACGAATTTTTAAAAAAGTTATGCGATTTTTAAGTGTCCACTTGATATCGTCCCCGATTGTAGGTCTGAGCGTAGTCTGAGCTGAGTCTAAATCAGATCCCATTTGATTTCAGCTTGAGTCCAACTAGGATTCAGGCCTGACCGTATCAGAGTCCAGGTTAAGATTTGAGTCCAAGTTTGAAGCTTCTGTTGAGTCCAAGTTGGATCCAGACTGGTTGTAGCCACAGTCCAAAGTAGATCTACATGAAATCCAGTCTAGATCTAGGACAGTTTCGTCGGCCCAAATCTGTGTTATTCCAGAACCAGGTTTATAATCGGGTGATAGACCTTTTGGAAGAGTACAATAGCGACAGGGGTTGGTGGAAAATTCAGGCTGGTCGTGTAGCAGAATATCAGTGAATTACTTGTTTCGATATTTCTCTGTTCCAGATTCCACGGTGCCGGTGGGCCTTTGTCTGCTGATCGAAAAGGGGCTGTCCGTGGTGAGTAATCCTTTCAATAACGGCCTTTGCGTTCCGATATCACGTTCAAACGGAACGTTATTGGTGGAGGCGACGACGCGGGGCGGCTCAGCGCGCTGCTCTGCTCGGCCCGACTCGGCTCGGCGGCGACGGATATTAAAAAACTTCCTTGCGTCACGGTCGTTATGTTTGGACGTATACACATTTTTTATTCGTGCTGGTCGGACGTCCGCGTGACACAGGGACGCGCAAAAAGTAAATCAAGCAAAGCAGCAGCGGAGGCCGCGCTCGCAGCGCAAAAAGGGCTCCGCCGGCGCGCGTCTGGCGCCCGCGTCGGTTGGAAGTGTTAAGGGAAAACCGAGGGAAGTTGGAAAAATATTTTTCACTCTTTCGTGTCCCGTGATTTTGTTGCCGTTGTTGCTTCTCGTTGTTGTCCGCCCCCGTTGTTCCTTGCAAGAAGAGCCCCGGGTAAACTAAACTAATAATAATATCCCGAGCATATGGCGTTGCCGGCGGAAACTTTACACGACCGCGGGCAAAAATGGTAAACGAGGATAGGGAGCGGGGACGAGTGGGGGAACAGAGGGACGAAATGCCGAGCCGCGGGAGAGGACTCGTCGGATTTCCCGAGAGCGACGAGCACGGGGCTCTACCGCCGAAACGGAAGCGACTTTTACACCGTGTATCGCGCAACTGTCGATTTCCACGTCACCACTCGAACCGATCTAACGAGAAACGTTCACGCTCTCCTTTATTTTCCTCTCCCTTGTGACAGAAAAAAAAAAACAATCCGAAAGCTGTTCGAACGATTCCGATGGAGCCAGACGAGCGATAATTGTCGCGATGGAATTCTCCGTTGCAGAAATTCAATATCTGACTTCGCCGGTTCCGGTGAGCGTTCGCTCGAACCGTAACAGCGTGAAAATGAACCGGCGCGGCTGGCAGAATCAGCACGCGTGCCCTGTCACGTATCTGGGATTAGATTTTCTCCACTGTTGCTGAGGTACATTATTGCACTTGCAGGCGGAAATACCCGGTTCCTGAAGTCTCTTTCTGCGTATTAACCGTTGTTACATCCCTAATGCAATAGCTACTCGTCGCGGCGCGGCGCGGCGTTCCAGTTCGGAACCCGGAGACACGCTTGTAACGAGAACAAGCGACGAAAATTAGAATGATGTTCTGGATCGCTGCTTCGAATGCGTTAATAGTCCACTATCTTCCTCGCTAATCAGAAAGGTTGAAATACCTTGGAACTCTGGAAGAAGAACGATGTTACATTCTACAACACTGAACACATTACAGTGACTATTATATTACTATTAGTATTATTATTATCGTTATTAGCAATGTTCTTATTACTTTTATTATTCCTTTTATTGATTCCTGTCATTATTGTTAATTCTATTTGCAACGGCCCCATCATAAATGGGCCAGTATCATTTGAATTGAAAATAAGAAATAATTTATTTCACATCGTTACCTTCAGTAACGATACTGTTAGTTGACGAGTACTGTTAGTTGAAAATGAAATAATACCGATTCATTTGAAATATTAGCAGTTTCATATATTATTTTGATACTTTTTGATTTCAAGTTTGCCAAAAGAAATAATCCTCAAAATAATACGGAACAAAGGGTGTCAGTGTGAACCAGACACAGAACCTGATAGTCAGGTAACATGCTACAATTTTGGAGAACAATTGCACAATTGTCTCAAATAATTATAAAATAAAATAACGTGTTGTTTGAAATAATACTTCAAGTAATATTATTTCAAAACTGATAACAGACATAGAAATAATTACAAAATAACTAATCCCAGACAAGATTTTGACTGTGTTTACTTGTAAACCACTCCTGCAAAGAACAAAAAAATCGCTCACAGTCCAACATCTAGATCCTCAACCCCAACATGACTCACCAAGGCCCAAATATTTCCCCCTCTTCACTTCCAAATTCTCCCGTTCCCGAGTTTCCCTAATTCCATGAAATGAGAAGAAGATTCGAATAATCCCAACCACGGAACCGTCGGGATGACGTCAACACACAATTTCCAACTCGGACTCGTCTATAGTGTGACAGAAGAAACTTAGAAAAAAAAAGTTAAACTACTTCGATTTTCTCTGAATCCGGACCAGATCCTACCCTCTTTTTTCCTTACATTAATTACACACGAGCACAACGAATAAATTTGCTAACGCAATTGATCGGACGTATCGACGATTGAAGCAGTCGATTCGAATATAGGATAAAACGAAATGGCGGATTCATTTGCAAAGTAAACATGGAACGGCGAGGTTATCCAAGGACCAGTTAATTCGTCTTTCACCGTAAACGCGTTGAAATAGCGGAAGGTTCCTGCGAGGGAAATGCGGAGAATTGTTGGCTGTCGCGGCGGGTAGAACGAATGAAATTTTGTAGACCGCACCTTAGCGCCTGCAGCGTATAAAAATATCAATTTGTAGGAACGTGCGGAGTTTACAAAGCCAGGGTAATTAGTCAATTCGGGTCACGTAGGCAGTAGAGAAAACCGAGAGAGAAAGAGAGATGGATAAAGAGAGAGAGAGGGGTGGGGGGGGGGGGGGGGGGGAGAGAAAGAGAGGTATGTTTCACTCTGTGGCGATACAGGGAGAGGAGGTCGCAGTCATATCGGCCACGGACATTATCTGACCTGATAATGATGAGTTTAACGTCGAATCCAACGATCTTCGCTTATCGCGACGCCATAAAGATGGTCTAGCCGGTCGATGAAACGCGCGGCAGGGTTTGATGATCGACGTAGCGTGACGATCACGTCGCAAAGCCCCGGCTCGTTTCTACGTCGACGCGAATTAGCGACGCTCTGGCTAACGTCTATATATGTTATATCGTCTATTCCCCCCGGCAGCGACGCAAATACACGTCTGCCGTGCGGTATCGTGTCAGCGTAAACATTGCCCGCGCTGACTCCGTACCGCGGGGACCCGCCGGCAAGCATCGATCAGTACCGCAACGATCTCTCTGCGACTTTACGTCCGCGATTCCATGGAAAATAGATCGGAGCCACCTTTTTCCCCGCGATTGTTCGCACGCCCGATGCCGAGTCAGCGACGACCGAAACAAAAATTCCGAAAAATCTGTGCGATCCGGTCAGCCGGAGATTGTGATCACGGGAGTCTATCTTTATTCTCAGGCATCGATTAGAGTATTGCAGTGATTTTTTCATCATGAGTCGACGCAAAATAGACGAAAATTCCGAAAAATCGGAGCGAATCGATCAGTGAGACTATGATCACGAGGATGTGTTTAATTTAAGCCTGTGGGATTTTTTTGTAGAGAGAAATTAACATTGGTATGGAAAGATGTCCAAAAAATTGTCATTCTTAAATATATTTTTTAAACAAATGAAGACATCTAAAATCGTATTACGCGGTTAGATTCCTTATTAAAGTATACACAACTTTGCCATTTGAACCACCCCTCTACCTGTAATAGTTCCCGAGATATTCGACCAAACATGGTTCCAACCCTAAACTTTTATGTTTTCAACCCTTGCACATGGCCGCTAGAAAAATACGTGTCTAATATCTTTGCAAAAACTAGAGATGTAGAGATGTCTAGATTAAGATCTAGAGATGTCACTTCGGGATCGTCCCACGTAAGTGCTTGAAGGGGACCATGAATATCATTAACGTCATATCAAATGTAATAACCCTTTGCACTCGAAGCTATTCTAACTCGAAAACGAAACATTTCTTCCAACCTAGAATATTTCCCTTCTGTATATATTTTTTCCTGTTATACATACGAAAATGGTGCAATTTACTCGTACAATACTGAAATGTTTAGTAATTTATTAAATACAGCAATTTTTAGTGACGCCTCACAGTCGCCATTCGAGGGCTAAGGGTTAAATAAAACGGGCTGCGAGTTTCTTACGACGTTCTGGTTATTTAGCGATTGTCATCTACTCTCCACATTTTGTCGACAAACTGGTATGGTTTCGTAGCCGAGGGGCCGCAACACAGGCCTGTAAATGACACCGCTTAAAAGTCTTCGGTCGAATTTGTGTTTCAAACGGTGTGAAGAGGGGGGTGGGGGTGGGGGTGGGGTGGTTTAATTAAATTTTCCTGTATAAAATCGACGGGGACATACGTACGAGCAGCGACACGACTCGCGATATATTATAACGCGTAATTAGTATGTTGTTGCAGAGTCAGCGGTCGAAATTACATTCTTCTGGCAACCAATTTGCCTGGCCCTGGCTACAAACAGGACAGACCGCGGCCTGGTGAACTTGATAATTACCATAGCTTGATTAATCGCCGATCCCTTCTTCCCCGCACCCCGCTGGCCCCTAATCGTGTAATAATTCGGCTAATCACGATCGCATAATAACAACGTTCGATGAATAATCCCGGAGACAGGAATAATCATCGGTGTATGAATAATACATCGTAAATTAATCCTGAAAACTAACACGAGTGAGACCGTCGCAGGCTGCCGTACATCTCGTATCAATTTCCAGGGTTCGCCTATGAACGCGAGCGTATCACGATGAAATATGAGAGCGCGAGAATCGCGCACGATTCCTACGGGCATAGTGAACTCGCTCGTAGATGGACCAAGTCCACGTGCGGGGGAGGTGGAGGAGGTGGTGGTGGAAGAAAATGGACGAGAGTCCGGAAAAAAGACCGTAAACGAAAAGAGATTGAAGCGTCCTATTAATTAAAATGCAAATGGCCGCATTTTATTAACGGCGAGAGTGGCGGCCGGACGCGTCCTAAGTAATGTCACGGTTTTACGGTCGAGTGTTGGCACGGCTTTTACCCTTCCCTGATTACCCCGATAGATCCATTTGTCTCGATTAACGTGTCCTGTTAATTCGATCAGTCGGAATTCCATTTCCTCTCGATACCTTTCCGGCCCGTGTTCGATCAAAGCGCTTCGGGACGGAATTATGATGCTTGCCTCGTTTCGACGCTCTCCTACTCTCGCTATGGAGATGATACTTATGCCCGATTCATCAGGCCTCTTTTATTCCGCGGATTCCCAAAAGAGTTGCTCAGATTATAAACAGGCTGGGACAATTAGAGTATAAAAGTGCTTGAATTTCATTGACCACAACTTGGTTTCCTTTTTTTTTTTTGTAAAAATGACATTTGGAGTATTGAAATTTTCTGACGTTAGATGATCTGCCAATTGTTAATACATTCAATATTGTGGCTAAATCCTGTGGCTTTATAAGGGAAATGATTTTTGTTGTTGAATGAATAGAATATCACTACTTCAGTTATATTTGTGTTCTTAGTTGGCGTTATCATTTCCATAGATCATAGCTAGACTGCGGATCTTAATTTATTTCTTCTTTTAATTCTGTTATTAAGTTGAAATCAATAGGCTGATATCCTTAAATCTTTTTAATTTGTCCACTGCTCTAAATTGTGGTTACCCATTTTTGTCATAAATGCATAACAATCCGCAGTATAATCATAGTTTAGTTATCTAAGGTTGAACATCGTCGGAGATCACAAGAACAGAATGAGGTCTTCCAAATGCTAGTTAGAGCAATCCAATGAACGACAAAAGTGTCTAGGGCTGAAGGAAAAAATTCTCCAAAAAATCAGCTGGGACAATTCAGCTGAAGTACAAAATTGTCTAGCACCTAAGAAAAATTTTGTAGCAAAAATTCAATTAAACTCCAATGAGATAGCTAGGCCAGCTGTAACAAAGCACAACAAATTGTCTAGCACTTAAGAAAACTTGTAGAGCTCGTAAAAATTGAATAAGCTCTAGAAAGTAGCTGTGACCGTTCAGTTTTAACAAAGGATGAGCTACTAGATGGTGTGTCTAGTGCAGATGTGTGCGAGGCTTAAGAAAAAATTGATAGGGCTTGCAAAAATAGAATTAGGCTCCAAAAAATTAAATTAGCTAAGATACTTCAGCTGCAACATAGAGTAAAATAGTCTGTTGCGAATGAAGCACAAAATTGTCTAGCACCTAAGAAAAATTGTAGCAAAAATTCTAGAGCTTGCAAAAATTCAACTAAACTCCACTGAAATAGCTAGCACTTAAAAAACTTGTAGAGCTCGTAAAAATGGAATAAGCCCTAGAAAGTAGCTGTGACCGTTCAGTTTTAACAAAAGATGAGCTACTAGATGGCGAGTCTAGTGCAAATGTGTGCGAGGCTTAAGGGAAAATGTGGTGCTTGCAAAAATAAAATTAAGCTCGCAAAAAAAAGTGCAGCGAGGACAGTGTAGCTGCGACAAAGAGCGAAATAGTGGGTGGCGAGTCAAGCACGGTGTTTAGGAACAGCGAAAAAATTGCGAGGCTGGTAAAAAGCGGGGCTGAGAGGAGAAAGGGCATGTCGGACGTTAAAAGCAGGATTAGGGGAGAGATACGGGCTGGTGGGTCAGTGATAAGTTTAGCTAGGGCCTACGGATATAATGACGCGGACCTGAGCCGGCCGTGCGGCGTGCGTGCGAGCGGTCTAGCCGGCCAGCGAGAGCCTGAATGTTTCAGTTGTGCAATTTGCCGGACCTCGCTTGAAATTCATGGTATTCTTTTGTCCCGCGTAATTGGGTCAAGCGCTTCGTAAATATTTGCTCCGGTGTACCGGCCGACGTCGGTTTAGTTGCGGACTGGACGAACGTCCTTTCAGCCCCGTCACGCTGACACACGTGAGGGGGAGGAGAGGGGAGGAGGAGGCTGACTGACTGGTCGATCGTCCGCACGCCCCGTGGAATTCGAAAGATCCACAATCCAAGAGCCACGATCAGGCGAGCTCTCATGTGACGTCGATTACAGCTTAATGAAACGTGTATAACGGGATCGAAATACTGGCGCAAAATGAATGGCCCGTGCATTCGGTATCGTTTCTGTTCGACTTGCTGTTCGACAGACATGGGGGGGGGGGGGTGGCTCGGGGAGTGGTGGCGCATCCGGACAGAGGGTGATTTTGCGTGTGAAAGTTGCGGATTCGAAAGTGAGATAGCTTCAGCTTCATTGTGCGGTGTTGGTTTAACGTAATAAAAAATTGAATACCGTCTGGCTCGTTCAATTTTTTTCAGGTGTACAAACGGGGGCAAAAGTAAGTGGACACCTTTTAATAACTCTTTTAAAATTGGACCAATCGACGAGTTTGTTTCTTTTTTTTTTTTTGTGATTTTGGAAGGATTTGTTTAAGAGGTGACGTATACAAAACATCAATTAAAAATCACCATTCGTCGAAATTGCGAAGAAAAATGTAAGGATCACGATTTTTAACTGTTTTATCTGAGCCTAGAATGAAAATTAAGATATGCTTTTTCTAGATTTAATTGCAAGTAAGTTATATGCATAAAGTTTCCATCAAAATCAAAAAAGTAATTTCCTAGAAAAAGGAGAAAATTTATATCTCTTGTATGCCTATATGATCTTCAATAGCTGTACATTAACAACGCCAAAATAGAATTTTATTTCGGTTTAAAGGAAATTAACAACGTACATATTTATTAGTCTCTGTTCAGAATCTTCACCACGAGTAGGACTTGACATTGTAGATCAATGGGTTAAAAATGACAAAACTAGTGAGAAACTATGATCTAGAATATTTAGATGAATCATAAGTCCAAAATTCGTTCTTGCATTATTCAATGCTTATAGTTTTTTTTATACATCAGCTGATTTCACTTATAATCAGTCCAAGCAAAATACAATACAGTGGTCTGTAGTCATAGAAATTGTTGAGAAACATTGTGCTATAAAATCGAGAAAGATCGAATAGTATGCCTAGTGATCAGTCTAAGTAGAATACGGTGGCCTGTGGCTAGAGAAAGTAGAGTAATCTCAGTTTTGGTCAGCCCGAAACGAAAACGTGTGATCTATGTTATTGCCAGGGACTATAACGGTCATAACCAAAAAGAAAAAAGTCATGGAATAACAAGTATTTCATCGACTAAAATCGTAAAGGTTACAAATAAGGATTATAAGTAACCACCAATTTTATGTCTTATTAGTAAATGTTATCGTTGAGAGAAATTCATTTCGAACACTTATAACAGGTATCAATGAGAGAAGTATATTTTGGTCGCTCATAACACTTATCAATGAGGTAAACTTATTTCGTTCAGCCAAAAACAACTGTTTTAATAAACTGTCAAATGTGTGCAAGTCGAATAATGAATAGGGAAACTGTACGATGCAGGTAGATGTATTCCATAGATAAGTAAAGTGGTCAGTGGCGTGGATTAATAATCTATCGATTAGCAATCACAGCGAAGGCAGAGTTCTCTTATATAGAATTTGCTAGTCATAGGCACGGTTAAACGGCAATGATCAAATGAAGCGAGTGCGCGTTCATTGCTACGTAACTTTGGGATTAATGCAACCGGTCACACGAGCGGCGACTGTCGAATTGTACGACGTTGTGTGTCAGTAACGAGCTGTATACGGTACAATGGACACACCGTAGTTTCAGCGAACGATGTTGCAGCTTATGGGCCAATATGAATTCAGTCGCAGAGAGTGCACTTTAACTATGGGCGTATATTAGCTATGGACGTGTTTACATGCCCATCGCATGATCTACCGTGAGCACTGGCCGACATGTGTACATGGATTCTGAATTAGATACCGAGTGCTACTTTAACGGGATAAAATGCATAAATTTTCGCGTAGCTGTACATGAAAATAAGCTTAACGGATCTAACGCAGAAAATGGAAATAGTTTTTCTACATTCTATTTTGTTTATCTATTTGCTAATTCTACAACTATGAAATAAATTCATGTTTCGAATAAGATCTGTTAAGATATTTTATTTGTTAATGCCTTAAAGGCTCGTGCTTTTATCTTGACAGGAATAGCCACCATTTTCAACCACCATAAACAGCGTCTTCTCTATCCAACAAAATGGTTACTAGCCATCATCAGGCCCCCGACAAAAGTGTCTGTAATGGATTTTACATGTTCAGATTTACGCGTTCGTATACCTTTATCAACCCGTTTTCTCTTATTATGACTTTTCTCACGACCGCGTCCCAGAGTTTTGCATTATCATACTAATTTCTAGGAAGAACAATAACTCGACTTGCCTCTTGCGGCTGTCTCTGTATTACGAAGGATAAATATTGATATTAATAAAACAATATTATACCTGATGGGTACGAGGAACGATAATATTGACGTTTAGTAAATTTGTCTCGAAATCCCTCAAGCGTATGGCAAGTAGTTGAAGACGCTTCTCGCGAGGGGATAGAAACTACATTAACCGATGAACTACCAACATCTTTCCGTTAATTTCGCGCATTCTAGTTGCTCCTCGGTAGACTTGATCAGAACATTCGGCTTATGCAGCCTCACTCTGCCTAACCCTGAGGCAGCATCACACTGCCTCGCCCTGAGGCAGCCCCACTTTGCCTCACCCTGAGGCAGCATCACTCTGCCTCACCCCGTAGGAGCCTCACCCTGCCTCGCCTTGAAGCAGCCTCACCCTGAGGCAGCCTCCCACTGCCTCACCCCGAGGCAGCCTCGCTCTGCTTCATCCTGAGGCAGCTTCGCTCTGCCTCACCCTGAGGCAGCATCACTCTGCCTCACCCCGAGGCAGCCTCGTTCTGCTTCATCCTGAGGCAGCCTCGCTCTGCCTCACCCTGAGGCAGCATCACTCTGCCTCACCCCATGGCAGCCTCACTTTGCCTCACCCTGCCTCGCCTTGAGGCAGCCTCATACTGAGGTAGCCTCGCTCTGCGTCACCCTGAGGCAGCCTCACTTTCCCTCACCCCGAGGCAGCCTCACTTTCCCTCACCCCGAGGCAGCCTCGTTCTGCTTCATCCTGAGGCAGCCTCGCTCTGCCTCACCCTGAGGCAGCATCACTCTGCCTCACCCCGTGGCAGCCTCGCCCTGCCTCGCCCTGAGGCAGCCTCAACCTGCCTCGCCTTGAGGCAGCCTCACCCTGTCTACACTTTAGTGGTAGGAATTTATTTCTCCATCGCAGTAGTGAACGCAAAATAAGGAGCAGGAAAACTCGTGTAGTACTTACAAGGGTCTCCAAAGAATTTCTTAACAGCGTACAATAACGTAAAAATGTTGTTATACAAGTTTCACAGAAAATGCGGCCAACGTGTAGAGAAGCATTCAGCCTGTAAAAATATGTAATCCAATTTGGAATGCAAAATTAAAACTCGCAATTTTTTGGACGACGGGCACAAAGGCTATAGATGAACAATCGCGGTGCAACAGAATTAAAAGGACCATCCGGCCAGGATTGCGCGAAAATATGATAGCCGGGGAATATCCTGATGTTTTGATGGGACGCGAAAGGACAACGTTGCGAAACTCCGTCCATCAAAAGCCAAGTTCGTCGCAGTTCACACACATGCGAGAGCGCCGTGCACGGCTTTGCTCGATCCTCGACGCGGAATTTCCACCGTCCCCGTAAGCTTTGAGAATTTCGTGGCCGCGTAAATACTGAATGTGTAATGAACAGCTGCCCTCCCCACCCCTCCTCCGTTTTCCCTCCTCACCGCCCACCGCTTCGTTTTTCTGCCGCTCAACATTCCGACGGCGGACAAATGTTGAACAAAGCAAGCGCTAAGACCGCCGCGCGGCGGAAAATATAACGCGTCGCCGCTCCGTCGGCGTGCCGTAGCATATTTTATATCAAATGAAAATGTTTCTACGGGTTTGTTTCCTCGTCGTATCGCGTGTTTCCATCACGGAATCGCGCCGGGACACGCGACGCTTTATTAAACCCGCTGAACGCCGTGTTTAAATAATTAACATCGCGCACGGCGCGTATTATATTTTTATCGAATTTCGCACGGCGTATACGCGGTATCGTCAGCCTGTGTCGGTTTTATCCCGCGCCGGCTGTGATTCATAATGATAAAATAATGTACCCAGTCTGCTCATAGTCACCCGGCTCTGATACGATCGGAACCGAGCGTTTCCGCCTGGAAAAACAGGCCGGAAAAGGCGCGATGAAATTCCCTCGTTCGAGGCTTTCACAAACAAACTCTGCGACTCCTTACAGGTACAATTTTCCACCAAAAAAATTGGGTAAAATTCTCTAATCATTGTCTCGATGGCTGTTTCATGCCAAATTTTTTGTCATAATTTTTCCGTAGAAATACTTGAGAAAAATGGGATATCAATTACTAGATTGCTCAATAAAAATTTTGTTCCAATTGCAAGGTACTGGAAATAAATGAAAAATTTTTTCTTCCTTTAATAATTTTAATAAGTCAATTAATATTATATCGACACTCTGAAATTTCTTTTATCTCTCTCACGTTTTATGTTTCAACTACTCATTTTTATTATGAACGCATAAAAGCTGCATTCTATCAATTACAATCTGACTTTTCCGACACAGTTCAATTATATAGCATCCACGAGCGGGCACGAGGTGATTCCTTATGAGAAAATAAGAAATAAATGTAGAATAAAATTTTTTTACTCGAAGCTTCGTTTTCGAGAAAATCGAATTTGAAGATGCAGCGAATACGTGTGCTATTCGACAGGAATCGTCTGACGCGTCTGACCGTTACCAACCAATTCTACTTCGTGCATACACGCGCGAACCCGATGGATCTTTAAACTCGATTTTCTTGGAAACGAGGTGTCAAACGAAAAAATGTTATTCCTTTTTTTCTATTTATATTTACATGTAGAAAAACCGCCTGTCGGCTTGTACATTCGACCGCATCCCGTGTTACTTCACTTCTCGCGCAACTAACACCAGTTTCGCGGTCTAACGAAAACCGTCGCAGAAGCCAGCCGTGCCAAAACAAAAACCGATCGCCTGGCGCATCGGTACATAAATCATTAGTTAATTCGTCCTGCTGGCGCGACATTTAAATAGCGGGCCGAGACGGCAAGAACGCTTCGTTTTGTATTGAATTTCGCAGAAGACGCAGCGGATACACGGGGAGCAATTCGCATGGATAATAAACGAGTTTCGGTAGTTCCACCGGCTGGGATTCAGCCTTCGTATTTTGAGAAGCTCAGGTCAGGTTCTCTTTCTCCTGGTTTCGAATCATGCGAGGAAGTATGAAAACGCATCGCATCGTCCCTCCCCCTTGGTCCCGTTCCCGTGCTTTCGCCCTGGTCTCTGCAAGCAACTTCCGCTCGTAACTTGTACCTCTCTATTTTGTGCCGCAGGATATCATAGCTCACGGGCCAGGAATGGTGTTCCACGTCGTAAACCTCATCGTGATGGTACTGATGCCGATGGTGGTCATCCACGTGAAGGATTCCGGATTCAGCCTGGGTAAGCGCCATTTTACGTATCATTTCATCCCCCGCGGTTCGAGCCGTGCGATACACAGCCACCAAGGAGGAGGCGAACCATACCCCCGAATGAAATATCGGGAATGGCAAACAATGCCCGCGTAATGTCTCTCCCATGGTGCACAGCTTGCGCTTCGGACCACGAATCGCTCTTCAGGATCGAGTCCTTGCGATCGAGACGCGATCGGTTCGGTTCGACGATGAGATTCTTCACAGATCGTGGTTTTCTCGAGAGGGAACCGATTCTATTACAAATTCGATCTGCTTACATGACCCCGGAAACCGACGCTTGTTTAACCAGCTTTCGAAGGACACCGCTGTCGCAACAGCTGTCCATCTTACTAAAAAATTTCATGCCAGTTTTGTATCGGTTATCTTATTATAGGTTATCTTATTATTCTATGCATTTATCACAAAAATGAGCGGTTGCTATTGAAAATAGTGAAAAAATTAAGAGAATTTACAAACGTCCTAGAAATATTTTCAACTTATTAAACTCGTTGAAGCAAGAACTTTTTACTTGGCTGCTGTTTGTTACCGTTGACGCTGAAAAACTTTTATTTTTGTAGAAGGACCCACTGTTTAGTTATTAGTTATTATACACGAAATGTGTATAACGAAATGTACATGTAACGTGCAATTTAAATGTAACGTGTGTGTACACTATGTGTGTGTGTCGATTTTATCATTCTATCTTTTTTGAAGTCAATTCCTTTTTTGAAAGAAAGTTGTTTCAATGGGTCAAAAATGATGATGGGTCATTTTGTTCAGTATTGTAAAGGCATCATCTATAAATAAAGTTCAATTTGGTGCAATAAGAAGAAAATTAATAAGACTAAGGGCCTTATGTGAATAAGGTGTCTTTAGAAAGTGTGTTTTGCGTTTAACACTTGAACTGATAGATTTCGGATTTTTTATCTTAGAATTATTAAGATTGTAATGGTTAGACTGTGGATTTTTATGCAAAGTAAAAATTGTCTTTATCAATTGCAACAAGTAGAATTTTTTGAGTTCAGAATAATGTATAAACATTCCTAAAGTCTTCCTATTTGTCTACGAGTTTGAATTGCACCTACTAATTTTTGTCATAACTGCATAAAATTCTGCAGTCTAGTAACGATGCTTTTATGGTCATTGGAGGCATTGATGGATTCAGACGTATTTTTTAAATAAAATTTGTGCAATGTCTCGATTAATAAATACGGTATTGTTAGTTGTAACAGGCGGTGCAAAATAGTAAATTATTGCTCGGTAATTAAGTCGATAAAATTGACAAACAATTTTCGAAATACAGCTGAAGCACTGTCATCTGAGGATTATTCGCGTTCCAGAAGTTTCTTTCTGGCATTATAAAAATTACAGAAATGTTTGCATAAGAAATTTGAATAACAATAATTTTGTCATCACAAGTGCTCAATAATTATAGTGTCAAAAAATATTTGTAGATTTGTTTGTTTAGAGATACTTAAAAGATTCTGGCGTGCGACAACCCAGGTGTTGTATTTGAATATTTATTTATCGAACTAGAAAGTGAAGATGACTGCTACTTATAGATTCTACAAAATTGGCTCAATATGTCTTCGTGAAAACTAATTTCTGTATTGGGAAAAAGAATCGGGTTACTATACAGACAAGAAGTATGGGAAGTAGTATATAGCCAAGCACAATTTGCGTGGAAGGCAATGCGTTAAAGGGCCATCGATCTTAATTACCGTGGAACAGGATATAAAAGACATTTGCGCAAAACTTTCTGCGAAAGTTTTCTACGTGAGACCTCTTTAGGTAGACAAGGGATCAGAAGGACATTAGGGGGACTGTAAAAGATGCTAAGGGTCCTCGGAAGATCCTGAGGAATTTCGAAGGATCTAGATAGCTTGGAATATTTTACAGAAAAAAGCTGATCGATTATCTTCTGTATCCTGTTGCTATTCTTTCCAAATCGAAAATATAGAATATAGACATAATGGTAGCATGCACAGAACAGGTATCTTGTTGCTATTTTATCAAATTAAAAATATACAATAGAGACAAACAATGGCAGTATGCATAGAACAGTTGCTATTGTTTAAAATGAGTAATGTACAATAGCATAGTGATGCAATGGTGGTTATATGCGGAACAATTCTGTACCTTGTTACCATTGTTTCGAATCAATTGTGGTTATATGCAGATCAGTTCTGCACCTTGTTACTATTTTGTTCGAATTAAACATATAGAATGACACAGAGTGACATAACGGTGATGTATACAGAACAGTTTCCTAAAAAGTGTTTAATCCCACAGGAGTGCTTTTACATCAGATACTTTTTGTCCATTGTTTTTGGTCCGCGACCCGGGAATTGTAGGACACGCGCATCGCCGGAGATGTTTTAATTCGAAATCCTTTAATTAGGAAGATGCCGTCCTCGGGACTCTCGGACGTGCTTACTCTTTAATTGCTTTTCTCCGATCGTTCTCGGCCTGGCTCGCCCCCCACCCCGCCCGCCGATCCCGAAAGACGCTCCAATAAAATCACTCTTAATTGGGATTCGCGAGCTGCTCGCGATGAACTGGATCCGCGAGAAACTTTTTTCCCGTTCTCGCCCAGCTTAATTGGTTGTTTCGGTCGCTCCAGCTACAGGTGGAGTGCGCGCATTTATCCATTGAAACGTAAACAGGCGACAATATATTTTTATACTCTGAAACACCGACGTTTCTCACCTCGATCCTCCCTCCTAAACTCAGTTATGAATAGACTGTGGATTTTCATGCAACATCAAAATTATACACAGACATGTGTTTCTTCGTTAAAATATTAATTGACGTTCTAAACGAATGCGTCAAATCCTAAAGCAACAGTCCACTCTTATCAATAGACTGCGAATAGAATCATCAACTGCAAGACGTTTATTTCTCTTTCGAATAATTTTGGTGAGTGGAAAATAATACAACAGCCTCTTTAAATTCTCTAAACGTTTTCACCGTTCCGCATTTGGTCTACTCATTTTTGTCCTAAGTGCATCAAATGGTCTAGTAAATCGTCTATGAATTTTGTCCGAATTCCAATTTTCATTGATCACTTTAGAAAAATTATAACAAGACAAATATTTGTCTCGCCAATTTTTTAGCGAAAGAGGAAATTAAAAATGCTTTTAATATTAATTCGAACGTTTCCCTGTTTTCTAAAAATAATTCGTATATTAGAAACGCGCACAGTTCTAGATTTGGTAACGATAAAAAAACACGTTAAAACCGTCGTCCATTTGTCGCATAATTCAGAACACGTTACAGGTAAGATTGCGACGCATTTGCGAGGGACAAAGGTAATAATTGAAAGATAACGATCAAATTAAAAAAAAAAAAGAGCGTGTTCTAAACCTTTGTTGGCTATCGATTTTGCGGACTAGAGACACAATGGAGATGCGCGTCGGTCGCGGATCGACCGATGAATCATGCAGCTGCACGCTATCCCGATGCACGCCGGTGTGTCGGCATTGAATCTCGCGGGTCACCGTGCATGTTGCATTTAAATAGAATTTTTGATACGGCGCTACACCAATCGGCAGCCGGTAACGCGAATTAAACCGGCGTCGCGTGACAGCCCCGCGGTGAAACGACTAATCAAAATCACCTGAAAATTGATAATTTTCGCTAATGAGTGTGAATCAACGGTATCTCGTTAATCAACGAATGTTGGCAATTCGTCCGTGCAAACATCGGCCGTCACGCCGCGTGTAAAACCTGCGGCGAAACAGCGCGAACGACGCCCGTAGGCCGTGCAGCCCCCGGTTCCAACTCTGATCTTCGCTTGGCGCGGCGGTGCGGTGGGTTAATTAAAAAATTGAAAAAGCTTGCATTAGCCCCGCTCTAATGGCATTCCTTGCCGCAGAGAATTAAATAAACGGCATCGTGCCAGGCTTCCGATAATTAAACAGCTCGGTGGTCAGTAGCCTCGACGGAGGAAACGGTTGACGCTCGAAATCCACGGAATGAAATAGACTCTCATTAGTCTTCCTACGGAAGCCAGCTTTTCAAAATGTTTTCTTAATTTTTGTCCCCTCTCTCCCGTCTTATTATGCGGAGGATTCAATTAAGGATTATTTCCCCATTTCTATGCTCCGCGTTTCCTTATGCTCGTTCACAAAACGCGTGCGCCCAACTTTCGCCGCAGTTTGTTAATTTATTGGTTGACGCGAGGAACGTTATTCAGAAAATGTGATTGAATTAAAATAAATCGTGATAACCCCACTTAAAATACTATTGCCTTTTTAAGTCGGATAAAATCTAAAATATTAACACCAGATTTGCGGAGCATTAAAAGTGACTACTATTTCACGTTACGTTATAAAAATAATAGGAACGTGTCTATCCAAATTTTTAGCCATTTTTAAAATAATATATTCCCAAAGAAATAAATTTATTGAATAATCTCTCACGGATGTTTCTTCACAATCTAAATAATCGTAAATTAAAAATATTACAATCCGGTCATTTTGACGGGTCCTGTGAACCTAGTGTTAAATATTGGGTTGTACGGAAAGTAATTTCGATTTTTACCTGGCAAATGGAAGACGATTTGTCACTACTTCGAAGTTTTATTCGGGGATGCAGTGACCATTCTGTTCTACGACCCTTTGCCATCTTTTTGGCAACTTGGACAACCCATGATCGTAGAATCTCTATTTTGTATTAGCTAAAAATTGCGTTAGAGTTATGAGTTTTGACGCCTTCATTTGAAATGAAAACCGCTTAAATAGTGTTGAAGAGCACGAAATAAATGGTAGTCCGATGGTACACCCTCTCCGTAAACATCACACAACTTATTCCGTACTTGCAATTCATTCTTACCGTTGCGATAGTAAAAGAATGTGTAAAATAAATGAAAAATTTATCAATAAATAAAAAAGCAAAATCTGACGGAAATGCATGCTCACTTTGATTTTTCTTGAATGCTTGGAAGGTTATGAAGGACTACAAGGCACGAAACGGCGTCCGGAACGTCAGCTGTCAAGGTATACCATGATTTTGCGACTTAGAATAAGGTTAAGTAATAACAAATGGAAGCAGTGCCATCTCTACGCGAAAAACGAAATTACTTTCCGAACAACCCAATAGTATTCGAAACATATGCTTCGAAACGTTCCCAAAAATGTGAGAGCAGAATGCGAAGACGACTCCGATCGATCGACAACGTGTCAACATTCAGTCTCAGCGTGGTGCGCTCTCCCGTCCGCGTTTCTCGCTATTGGATCGTGTCCGCCGTGTAGGACGTCGTCGGACAAATCACCGAAGTTTAGAGATATGTCAACGGACCGGTTCTCTCGAGTTACACGACGATTCGTACGGCAACTAGTCCGTATATCCGGCCTCGTGTACGCCTCTTAAAAGTTCTGAAGTCTCGCGCGAGTATGCTTGCAGCCTAAAAGTAGTCCGTGAAGTGGCTGCACCGCGAGTGCAAAGGCACGCCCTCCTTTCCTTCTTTTCTTCGGTTTTTCCTGACTCTTTCTTCGCTCTCTTTCCCTCTCTCTCTCTCTCTCTCTCTCCGTCTGTTCTGTTCCGAGCGAGATCCTCGACGCTACAACACGGGGAACGACTCGCGTGTACGCGAGAGTGTGCACTCGAAAGCGTAGCCACTCGCCCCGACGTCGACGTCTCTTTTGCACTCTCTTTCTATCATGATTTTTTCTTTTTCTATTTATCACGAGCTACGTAAGTCTGCGTCGAAACTCACCCCGGCTGAGATTACTATGCGATGATGCGGAACGTCTCCCTTTAAATATCGACGAGTTTTATTGAAGCTCCCTTTGAGCCGCGCCGAATTAAAGACGCCGATGCCTTCTGCCACTTACGACCGCGAGCGCCCGCTTTCAAGACGCTGGAAATTTAATGAAACCCTCCTCCTCTCCACCGCCGGTCATCCATTTGGTGGGATCTCGCCTCGGAATAGCGTAAAGCGAATTTTTTCTCGCGACCCCCGTGGCCCTAATTGTTGCCAATTTGTAAGTCACCGAGGCGATCGACGCCGATCTCGATCTTGGACCTTTGTCGCGGCAAATGATCCGGGGAGAAGACTCTTCTTCGGTCGCTCTCCTACTGGGTATCCGTTCTAGCCGCTCGGTTTCGATTTGGTTTGATTAGTGCAATTAGCGGGGAAATTTATCTGATACGGATTGGGGTTTGCGGAGAATGCTGTGTCTAGATTGTGGATCTTTATGCGAATTGCGGGATCTCTATAACAGCAGTTGCTGGAGAGGTTGAGTAGCGTTCTTATTTGAATTATTTTCGTAAGTTGGTAACAAGATGGCGTTACAATTGTCTAAAATTGAAGACTGGAATTAAAAAATTGTTTTTTTCCGCAAGAAGATTTTCAGTTTTTTCACTTTGGTACTTACAGCTTTTCTTAATTCCAGTCTTCAATTGGTGAATCTAACAAAGGACATTGCCCAAGTGTAGCACGCCGATTTTAATAAAATTTGTACAGGATATATATTTTGTTGAAAAATATTTTATTTCTTTTTTACCTACAATGATCCATATCTAGGGGATGAAAATAACCCCATAGTGAAAACCCTATTTTTGTAAATAGCTCGGGAACTAGAGGGTCTAGGACAATGATTTTTTTTAAATTTCTGCTTTTTCGATTCAAGGAATGTAGTCCAGTGCGTTTTATAAAAATTCTTATTCTTTTGGATTCGGCACGTTACCTTGTATGTGCATGTTACCAGGTTGCCAGTGAACGGTGAAGCATCCAAGGGAAGCACCAGGAGCCACGATTGTAATCCGTGGCATCGATTGTCATTAGACAAATTCCATTCGGTGCGTCCACGACTTCGGAACGCGACACCCGTTAGAAACGTGACATGGAGCTATCGACTCGCCGCGCGCCCTCTCACTTTCACCCTCGCCTGGCCTCGCAGCATCGGCGTTCCTCTCGTCTTTGTTTCTTTCGGTCTCCCTGCGGCATTCGCGTAGCCGGCAGCCGCAAACGCAATAAAAGGCGTCGAGTGTTTACTCGCGCCGTTAAGTGGCACTCGGTATCATATTGTCGCAGGACAAGCATTCTCGTTTTCGGGTTCCCGATTGGAGCGCTCGCTCGGCTTCCTGTCGAAATTTCACAATTTTTTTGTCGAAGCGTTCAAGAACGATCCGGGGCGAACAACAATCGCGGGAAATATGGGACTGAAACGGTCGATACGCGATTTCATCGGGTTTAATTAGGGTGACGGGTAGCGTCGGTCGTGCACACGCTCCCGTCGACGGGACGCGACGCGACGTTTTCAATGTTTCATTATCGGGCCGCGCAAAAACGATCTTCGCGCGGATAATCGCGTTTGTCCGGCGTGTATCGGCTCCCGTGTTTTTAATGCGACATCGGGTACGCGAATTAATTGTGATGAATTGTTGCGGGGATATTGTGCCGCCGCCGTGCCGCCTGGGGACTGAATGCTAACGAATCCCGATACCGAACGGCTAGCCCGACTCGCTTCCTCGCCGAGAAATCAATGATTTCGTAACAGGATAAACAGAATATTACCGTATATTATAAGTTCGTTGTTCACAATTCTCCACCGATGCTCACCTTTCCCCGAACCGATTGTTAAAAAGGTAACGGCGCTCTGCTCGTTTCGACACGCACGCGTTGTCCAATTTCGCCCGTAGTTTCGCAATCGCGCACGGTTAACGATTCATCGTTTAATCGACTCAGAAACAACACTACCCCCGAGCGCTATGGAGAAATGCTAGGGAGAGGGGCTTCTCGGGCCATTGGCCTGAAAAATATCAGTTATTTACTTTCTGCGGAATATTCTAACAAAAATTATTTTGTACACACACTTAGCAGCACCGCGTCTGACCAGCACCGCACCACCAGCGTCGCGTTGTATTCTTATTATATTCTTATTTCGTGTCAATGTCATTTAAAAATTAGTAGAATTAATACTGTCATTAATTGCCGAATATACGAAATTGACGAACCAATTCTATTTTTTTTCGGTCTTAATTTTCGTCGTTTCTTACGGCTACGACTCGTTACGATCATCTCCCGTATACAGTGATTTCTCTATATATGTCGCCGAGGCCTCGACGATAAACGTCTCCGATAAGCGTATGTCTCCTGGACGATACACGACGCTGGCAAGACCCGTGTTCTTGACATACATGTATCGAGAATTCACTGTACCGTACGAACGACACATCTAGCAACCGGCAAAACATTCTCGCCGAGAATGTCCCTTCTGTGGAGGCGATACGGAGGCGTTCCGATGCTGTGCTGTTGTCGGTAGGTGTGTGCGTTCCCATTGAAACTACATAGAAGAAAGTCGAAACGTCGACAGCGGTGCGGTCTAGTGTGCGATGACCTTTACTCGTGTGTAAGAAACACTCTCAATAAGAAATTGAAAACGTGCTATGCGACTCTCAATTACAATCAAACATTTTATTTATATTCGATTTTACAAATTAAACATGTGTGCCAACGTGTTCTGTGCTGGGATCGCAAGGTGATAGGAATTATTAACCAAGTTTGAGTAAAAGTTTCAACGCACGAACGTACACAGTAAAGTCTTGATTTAAGCCGAACAGAGCTACACGATCTTAGTCCTCCTTCACTGGGGGTATACCCCTCGAGAGGCCAAGAAGCTCGAGCTGCCTCGGTCGCCGAGCAGTGTACAATGATTTCTCTATATATGTCGCCAAGGCCTGGATGATAAACGTCGCGAAATTATCCCCACTACCGGGGGGTATACTCCGTGTGGGGACACGAAGCTCCAGAAGCCTCCGACGCCGAGGAGTGTAAACATAACACAGCTCGGGCATGTCTCCTGAACGACACACGACGCTGGCAAGACGTTGTTGACATATATCGAGAATTTACCGTAAAGTGTAAACGTGCCGTGTAATCAGTTACCGGCCGGGTATACCGGTGTGAACCACTAACAATCCAATTACAAAACATCATTATTTTTCATCGGACTTTTACCTACTTATTCGTGGCATTTTTCTGATTAAAATGACAGTAAACACGATGTAATTTGAACTGTATTTAGTGGGTTAATTGACGGTGTGTAGTGCGCCTTCGTCACAAAAAAAAAATAGTAGCCCTATACGATCTATGTCACAGCACGGAACCGAGGATTGGGCTTAGGTCAAGACTTTACTGTATTATCTTTTTTTTTTTGAAGCATAACGTACTCAATTATAATAAAACGTACAAAACCATTTTCTTCACGATAAATGTATAAAAATAAGTGTGGATTCGAGGAGCCGCAGTGGTTATCATGTGACAGTTCATGGCTCAATATTCGTAAGGTTGATTGATGAAACAATGGTCGCCGATGCGCACAGATCTTCTCGGAGTATTGTTCGTTCCACCTTACCGAAAGCGCATAAACAAGCCGCCGCGTTTCTACGATCGAGGTGTCGCGGTTTAAACTTTCAAGTACCTATTCCCGACTGTAGACCTTGGCGTTACATTCACTTTCTAAGAAGATGCAATTTCTTTAATGCATTTTCTTTCCCCCGCCGCGCCGCATCCATCTATCGGACCTTAAAACTGTAATCCGAAGTTTTTCTGCGTGCATATCATCCCGCCCTGGCGGCAGCGCGCATTTATAAATTGAGTCTCATTCGATTCGCGAAAATCGCCGGATAAATACTCTTCCTAGATATACAGGGTGTTCGACTGTAGGTGGGAGAAAATTTAAAGGTAGGTTCTCCAAGACAACATAAGACCAAAATGAAGAATAACAAAATTGCGATTTCGGCTTCATATTTTAAGTATTGTCCATTAAAAATCCGTCTGAAATGCGGCAACCCGGCCAACAGAGGTGTACCGTACTTACGTCAAAAAGGCGCGCGACAGTCACGTATCAAAGAGGGTCCTCGTTCGAACCCGTTGGTTAGGCTTTGACGTGACACACTTTAGCTAATAATTCGACCAGAACGAAAAATGCGCGTGGAATGACCCAATCGGATGGTTTACACCCGCTGTTCTGCCGAATTCCTGCCAGGTGACTTCTTGTGAGGCACGCAGAGTATCTGTCACTGGACACGTGACTGTCGCGCGCTTCTATGTGCTTCTATGTGTACGCAACGTACACCTCTGTTGGTCGGGTTGCCGCATTTCAGGCGGATTTTCAATTGTTGATAACTAAAAAATGAAACCGAAATCTCAATTTTTTACTGTTTATTTTCGTCTTATATTATCACGGAGAACCAACCCTTAAATTTGTCTCCCACCTGTAGTCGAACACCCTGTATTATGTAACTCGTTTCGGAGTTAACCGTTGTTTACGTTCCCGGGAAGATTAAACGAAAATCCGTGCAAGGCGGCCGAAATGCTTCCATTTGCCGGGCAATTTTTTCGAAATATTTGTTCGCGCTGCCAGCGGAGCCGGCAATATTCCGGGGGCGCGTTGATTAAAACGAAATACTCGATGTCTATCACATTGGCGGGGTAAAATCAACACACATAGAAAGTTTCATTAAAATCAGTGGGTAGAATCTACAATGGTGGCCGCGTTAGTTCCGGCGGAAACCGCGACATTACGTTTCCCCCGACCCAATAAAATAATAGAAACACCGGGAACAGTGAAATACTGGCTCGCGTAGCCGGGGCTCCTCCATTTCTTCATTCGCCGGCTCCACAAATTTACAAGGTTTTCCCTCGGTTGTTTGCATAGATTAAGCCGAGCCCGTTCGCCCCCTTCCCGCGAGAGATTGTTTTCCAGAACAAGCGGAAGGACTGGCTTCCTCTCAATTTCCCTATCGCTACCTTCGCGAACTACACCCTATCTTATTTATACTCAATATCCATCCCTTCCCCTTCCCGCCACATTCCTCAAACATATGAAAACTACGGGGGTCATAGCGTGGCGTGGCGTGGCGTGGCATGGCGTGACAGCGACGTAGGAAACGCGTTGGATAACAAAGAAAAGAGACCGCGACGCTTTATTCACAGCACGATCCTAAAATATGTCGCGGGAAAAGGGCGGAGGGGGATAGGGCGACAACGGCAAGGCTCCTTTTTCCGCTGTCTTTGCGTGGAACACTGCGCGTGTTAACGTGACACGTTAGAAGGGGACGATGATTAAATTTTCCAGGCAGACACGCCAGCCAACGATACGGGATGACACCCTTGATTCGGGGAAGTGGCTGCTTCCGGCACGTTTGGATCTCATTGTTTTCATCCGAGCTGTTATTAGGTTGCGTGCGAGACGCTTTCTTCCAGGCGTGTTTGATCATGCGTCCTTTGTTCCAGTCTTTTCGAAATTGTGTCAGAGGCTCGTCAATCTTAACAGAGCCTCTCAATTTTAACACATTGTTTGCGGCACATTTCGCGCGCGGCCTTGAGCCTCGCGTGGGCGATATTTTAGCCGCCGCGTAAGAAATTAGATATTTTTAGAAATCGCTATAACTTTCAAATAACGCTATAAATAACGAAAGTAGTATGTCAATATAACAAGTATGAAACTGTCACAAAGACGATGGTAACATAATCGGCGGGTATGCCCCGCCGTAGTGGGGATAGTTCTATGACTTTTATCAGCCAAGTATTTGCGACAAATATCGAGAAAAGACTGTAATAAGTATTAGAAGGAAATGAGACAGGAAAAAGTTTTCTGCAAGCGACGTATGTAATAGCGTAAGTAATATTATTAGAATTTTGTTATTTATTTTTTTAGAAATGAAGGCGATCTTCAATTTTTTAAAAGGATTGTGCGAAAGCGTGTGTCAAGACAAATTTATTCGTGTACGACACAATGACCTTTAAGTTCATGCAAGGTCATAAGTGCAAGAAACACTTTGAATATTTCGTAGAAAACTGTTTAGCAGTATTGTTTGTTGACGAGGCTACAGTGAGATACAATAAGCAACCACGTTCAATGAATAAGAACCCTACTTTCATTACACGTGATTATCTTATTGAATTTAATTATTGAAACGTTAGTGAAGTATTCATCAAATCAAATCAAATCAAATCAAATAAATCTCATCTTCATGGACGATCACTTTTATGAATCATTATAGATTCAAACTGGCCTACCTCAAACTTAACATGGATCCAAAGTGTACCGAATTTAAACTGAATTTGAACCTAAATTGAATCATTCCAGGTTGAACAGACTGCAGTCAACATTTGAAGCGTATTTCTAGTAAAAAGGAGGTAAAGAGAAACAATAAGTAGCAACTTTTAAGAACGCTGCAGTTGTAAAAACTACATATTTATGCCCTCCTGGCAGCAATGAAGATAACATTGTCTCTTTAAAGTCATACTAATAAAAGCAAACGAGTCTAGGCACTACAATATTGTCTCTTAAAAATCGTGTTAATAAAAACAAACGAGCCCAGATACTATTCATACTTTAATAACCTTCCTACACCTGTTCTATACTTGCTACAATCATTTTTTAAGTCAGAAGGCAACTTGTTTAAAACAGGGCTCGCAAATCGTTTCTCTGGCCAGTATCACAATCGACTAACATCATCTCATAATTTCTCCATTTTTACGGGAACCCAGGGATATAAGTCCGTTACAGAAACTGATTTACAAAACTCTCCGGCAGAGGCAAAACGTTCGCCGCGCGGAAATAATGTCGGGAAAGGTAACGGTGTAAAAATTCCCTCATTTCCATTGAAATGATTTCCACTACGGTTGGAAACAGGTATGGTAATCATGCCAGAAATAACAATTGCCATAGTCTTTTAAGAGATCCTCGTTTCAGTTTGCCGGCAGGTATTGTCCACGTTATCATTGCTGTTTCTATTCGATCTGGCAAGCATTTTTGGTTACTTTTTTTCCTCTCTGTCTCTCTCTTCTTTCTATGTTTTTCTCTGCGTCGCACAGAGCGTTGAAAAGCCCGTTTTGAGCGCAAAATTTCATTACTCCAATGTTATAAGTGATACAAAATAATATTTAAGATGGAGGTTGTAGGATATAGAAGAGAGTACACGATGATTGTATTTGTTTGACATTGCAGTCACCTTGAATAGCTGTGAAGCGATTACACTTGAAATTTTGAGTGGAAACCTCTATTTTTGAGTTAATGTCCTTGAAGGTGACACCAAAACGATATCAAAACATTAAAATACTTATGTACAGTGATTTCTCTATATATGTCGCCGTGGTCTGGATGATAAACGGCGCGGAATTATCCCCACTACCACGGAGTATACCCCATGAGGGGCCTCGAAACTCGAGAGGCCTGGGACCTTACTTCCCAAGTCATCAATAGCGTCTAAATTTATATTATTAATTTAATCAGAAGGAAATGGAAAAAAACAAACGACCTGTGTGGCGATAATGAAAATATTTCACTTTTATAAAACGCACTGGCACAATTGGTAAAAGAATTTTAATAGAAATTTTTCACTTGTAGGTATCCAGGCAGAGTTTAAACATGTTTATTGATTTTAATACCATTGCTTACCTCTGTAATAGATATCTGGGGACAGTTCTGTGAAGGTATTAAACACCAACATGAAAGGTGATTTTTTTATTTTGCTCCATTGCTAACGCACTGTGCGTCGTTGCGTCGCGTCGAAGCTATTCGCCGTTTCCGCGACTGTCGCGTTTCCTCCGTGAAATCAACATTACGGGGGTTCGCGTAATTATTCGACGTGTCGCGGTAACTCGTCGGCCCCGGCAACAATCGTGCCACTTGAAATTACACGGTGCTCGCCGGTTGTTTGCGAATTCTTGCCGCGCCGAGTTCGCACGGGCCGCTGTCACACCGACGAACGAGCGCCACTCGAACGATGTGTACGGCCGCGTTCTAATAATTCTCCACCTACGCCCTTTCAATTTCGCCCCCGAACCATAAATTCGCCCCGAAGTATGCACTTCGCACGCAACCGCTTCGATATGCCGCCACCGTCGCTGACATAAAGTTGTAACGACCACCCCTCCCGCGCGCTCGCACACACCCACCCGTCCCTCTCGCAAAATCCCGACAGTGCCAGATGGAAATACGTTAGATTGTTGCGCATCGATTGTCGGATTTATGCATCGCCCTGCACTTTTATTGAATCTGAATTATTAATACCGGCCGAATAGAAAATCGATACGGTTTCTCGCGAGATAGTGCTTCGTTTACAAATAAATCGCAACTTGTAGAACGAACTATTGTTGTGCGCAACGCTCCTGTTGTTCCTCTTGTAAATGGTGAACGGACTGCGAATTTTTCGGCAACTGAAACATTGTCTGCACCTTTCACGTGAAACGGGAACCACAGTTACTATCTTTAAGAATTATGAGTGGGTTCGAAGTAGTGGCTTAAATGGAATCATGGAATTTTAGTGGGATTAAAAAAATAAAAATTGTCTGTATCAATTACAAGAAAAAGGAGTTACATAACAATTGGTTTCTTCGCTTAATAATCTTAATAGAAATAATTCACCAGTGGTATGGAACTTATGTGATGCTTCTTCTATTTCGCGTTTCAACTACTCACTTTTGCCATAAAATCACAGTTTGGTTAACCACTGGTTTGAACTACTGATCTCCTAGGATTAAAACTTGGATTTTCGGCATATTCTCGCAAAAATCTACAGGATTACATTAAAAAGAGTTCAACATTTCTGATTTCCTGAAGTAAAGTTTAGCCTCACTATTTATCAGAAACTATAAGAAAGAACAAAAATTTCATTCGGACACGTGTCCAACAAAGCAAACTACCGTTTGTTATCGAGCACTTCTTCAAGAGGAGTTAGCGATGTTAGTGTTACGGGAGTAATTTGATCGAAAGAAACCGTATTATGTAACTGAACAGCGAGCACAGTCGGAGGCATCCTTGGCAAGATGGCAGACTGGCTGAAATCAGGAGAATTGGAATTAAAAATGCATGGCGCGATGAACATGTCGGATCGCAGAACGCGATGAAATTTAAATGAAATCCCGCGATCGGGGCGGGAGGGGGGGCTGTTCAGCGAGATTCCTTCAGGAACCAGGTTCTACGGGGTGTAAGCGTCAATAACCCGTGGCCGTGACACCCGGTTCCGGGTAGATTCCGCGTCCTAAACGGTTCCCCCGGTGTCCCGTACTAGTCCCGGTTCACGATAGGTGTTCTCGTTTGCTCAACTGGATCCAAGTGGATTACGTCATGATAACGAAGTAGTTATTCCGGGTGTTCCATCCTCTCGAGGGAGCGGAAACGAGGCTCAGCGAATTAGTCGGCGGTCCATGATTTGTTATTCAAAATTCACGGAAAGGCGGGCCCGTCTGGCCGCACATCCGGCTTCGTTCGAACGTAATTTCCGGTTGAACCGGGCCGCTGCTCTTGTGTGCCTGCGTACCGCCACGAACCGGGCCTGGCTGCTCCTGGCCTAACTTTCGCGCTACGGTGTAACATTCATAATTCAGCGCCGGCAAATACTCGCACGAGAATCAGGATCAGAAGCCGCCGATACAACAGGATCGTGTTGATCACCCACGCCGCTCGATCTCTACGCAAATGATTCCACGCTAAACAAGTCGGATTGATCGAACAGTACGGAATTATTTCGGTGATGAGACATATGGGGAAGTCTGATTGTAACGGAAAGCTCGAGGTATCGTACAGTGTTCTAGGCCGTTCCTGTAATGTATACAGGGTGTTAAAAAAACCATTCAATATTTGTATGGTATATAGGATACATTGTACGGAGTAAAAAAGCTTTAGTAAACATGGGTCGAAAGGTCAACCGTTTCAGAGATATAAACATTTTTGCTTGGTAACTTCATGATTCATTCACTACTGGCCTTTTGATATTTGCAGAAGATTTTCCACGTGTCTTCCTTCCTTCGATAAATAACTGACTGATTCCGGATGAAATCTACTGTCGGCACTTGAATAAGAACATTCAGAACGCGGTTTGTAAACACTAAAGTAAACATCGCATGCGATGGAAGCGAGTAAGTCAATCATGATACTAGCAAACAAAAATATTTATATCTCAGAAACGGTTGACCTCTCGACCTACGTTTACTAAAGCTTTTTTACTCAGTACAATGTATCCTATATACCATATAAATATTGAATGGTTTTTTTTTAACACCCTCTATAAGGTAAGGGACCCAATTACTGTGCCTATATTAAGTATAATTATTTTTAAACCATAATGAATGTTAAAAACAGAGATATTAAATTTTCTTTCATTGAAATCAGGTTATATATATATACGTAACGAGTAGATGAAAATTAAGATAGTAAAAGGACTGAAAAAAGTTTACAATATGCAGATGTATCATTTGCTTTCTTACAATGGACGCAGACAATTTTTATTTTGCCGGAAAATCCGCAGGCCAGTGACAACATTTTCAAATTCATTTCATGTCCTCAATGTTTTGTATCTCACCTATTCATTTTTGTCGTAAACGCATAAAATTCGTTCGTTGTCAGTAGACTGCGGATCTTTATGCAAAATAAAAACTATCAATCTAAACTGCAACAAACTGGGGTGAATAAAAATTAAATTTCTTTTTAATTACGTCTAATAGATTGAAAATAATATAACAGTATCTTTAAACTCTTCTAATGCTGTTACAGTTCTAAATTACACCTACTCATTTTTGTCAGAAATGCATAAAATCCGCAGTCTAGTTATCAGTTACTATAGATCCTGTATTGCTCCATCGGATCCCGTTCCCAAGAATGCTTTTACTCTACGTGAACTTACAGTGCGCCACGTGCAATTGAGAAAGCTCAATTAACCTTTTTCCCAGATCGGATGCCAAGGTGCTCAAGAGTATTTATAATTTATACAAGACGCAGCCGCGAGACAGTGTTGTTGCCGTAGTTTTTCCGACGATCTGTTATTTTCCGGAAATTATGCTAAGCTGCCATCCGCTGTGGCTATTTACCGACAAATCCCGCCTCTGCTACGCGGCCGTCCAAACACTCTGATTGCCTTTTGCGTTCTCCGATGCTCTAAGCCTGAACTTCTCTCCTAGCCGACCGGAGCAGCCACTCGTACGGATCCTAAATCTGATCTGGCACTCCTTTGTTCCGACCTACCCTATTCGTTCTCGCCTAAACCAACAGTGGCCTCTCGGCCGATTCTCTCGTTCCCTTCTCTCCTCTTAGATCCGCTTTCTCTTTCTCTCTCCCCCTCTCTCTGTAGACACAGCCACCGGAGGGGTATCTGGACATGTGATTTGTAATTCCTGAAGGAACTCATCCTCAGGGGCCGTCGTCGGTCGAACGACTCGCGCTGCATAATTTGTAATTCCAAAGAATACCAGGAATACGAAGTGGCCGATAGGATCCGCTGTGTCGAGGCGAGGCGCCATTGTCGCGGATAGAACGCTGACTGGTACCAAGAAGGAAACGGGACTTAAAGGAACCGAAGGAGAATGGAGGTGGCTGAACGAACGAATGAAGGTGCTCCGTCGAGGAACGAAGGCGAAGAGCTCGCCGAACAACCGGGGAGAGAGAAAGGATCGGTTCGGAGGTGGGGTTCGATGAATTCAAGCTCTCACACCATCGAGAAGTCAGGGCTTATAAGAGGGGTACGCAGCCAATTTCGTTGACTCGAAACGAGCACGGGGCTCGACGTAGCGTGAAACGGTGTCGGCCGGAAGAGACGCGGTTCGACGAACGTACACGATGCGACGCGAGATCCGCCGGAAGGAGAAAATTTTGTCCGAGAATATTAACCTGCTCGCCGGGGATGATGAGCGCGCACCTTATTTTCGCGAGAGTTTTATCACCGATCGATTTTTTCCATACCCAAAATTACCACCTGAAACAACTCATTATTTACTGACTTCATCAAAACATGTTTGAAATTTATCGTGTCCGAGGCAGCTCATTAGAAAAACACACTTCGATTTTTTAATGTGTAATAATCTCTGAGATGTCAAAGTGACCTTGAGTTTTCCAAATGACACCGTATATTTTTTCTTGTTGCTACAGTGTAGTCCTTAAAAGGACGACTTCAACGACCCCTTAACAGAGCACCTTCAATTGACCTTGAGCATGATTGAAAATAAGTAATGCAGTTACATACTTGTTTTGAGGGTCAAGGTCAATTGAAGGTAATTTTGTTGTAGATCGTTGAATTTGCCTTTTAAAGGAATACAGTGTAGCAACGAAGAAAATATACAATGTCGTTTGAAAAGCTCAAGGTCACCTTGACATCTCAGTAAACATAAGGCCTTACAAAATCGAACTGCATTTTTCTAATGAGCTCCCTCGGGTACAATAAATTTCAAACATTCGTTGACGATGTCAGTAAATAATGTGTTATTTCAGGTGGTAATTTTTACTGACTCGCCCTGTAAAGCTGTGAACTCCAGTGTGCGTCTGTTTGATGCAGCACGGCCAACTTTGAGAGTCCAGAACTGAACGTTATCCCTAACTGCAGCTCCGAACAGTAAAACCAACCGTTCCACCATACAAAGACGCAAGCGGGGTTACACTGCGAGTACGTTTCATTTATTTAGATAGTTGAGAACGCGTTCGCGTCCGTTTGTTTCCACACGACCAAGGCTGACCTCCAGTGAAATATACGCATCTTATTGGTGCCCGAAACAGTAAAGCCGAGCGTTCCACTAGAAAAATAACGATTCCTCGGACATTATTCGCGAGCGTGTCTCATTCTGGTTTTATTTTGGCCATAAAGCGAGCTGGATCGGCGTCCGCGGTAGCTCCGGATGTGCGTACGGCTGCGGAGCCGTTTCCGACGGCCGTAACGACGATTCCGGGAGGAGGGCGCAAGAATTCCATGCATAGCGGAGGCAGAGAACCCTGGACTGAGGGGAAAACGACTGGATCCTCGCCAGACGCCGTTAGGCTAACTAGCTCGTGGCAGCCGAATGCACAAAGGAGGGCCGGCCTGCCGTTTACACCGGATAATCCGCGCGAAATTAGGATGGTAAATTGGTTTCCGCGCGAGTAATGAGAACGAAGTCACGAGCGCCGAGCATCGCTGGTGGGACGTCGCGGTTAACATGTCGGAAGCGGCTGACTTGATACCGGATGCCCGGCTTTGTGGATACGGCGGAGGCTGGAGAGTTTGCCCGGGAAGATGTAACAACGATACGCGTTGCTCAGCAATGGCCGAGGACAACGAACACCGACTGAAATATAAACGACGCGACGTCGCGTGCTAGCTTCAACGATGGCTGTGCTCGTTGGATACGTTTTCTCCTGACTACCGGAACTAGTGGGATCTGTTTAGGAAGCACGTTTGCAGCTGGAAAAATTTGAACCTCGAAACTCTAGGTTCCCCTAGGCTCGTAGGGTCTGTTCGGAATTGTACTGTGCCATAGTGTTCGAGACAATGCTGAAATGCACGATTTTCGCAGTATGAAATTCAAAAAAATTTTTTCGTCGTGAACCATTAGCAACGTAATGTAGTTTGTAATACTACCCACAATCTTTATCTAATATATCAATTTATTAAAAAAAACTGAAGTGCAAAATCTAATATAACTCGATACATTTCTTGAAACACATTTGCTGAATGTTTACTCGATTAATTTGATTTTTACAAGTTACGATTAGTATTATAAAACCTTCCGAACCCCACCACATTTTTTTGAAATACTGACATTTCATTGCAATTTTTTATCTTAAATGTTTGTCAATTTTGATTCGAGTTCCGAAAAAAAGTTGGTCACTAATTATAACAATAAATATTACAACAATAAATTTCAATAAAATAAGTAGCAATAAGGCTCTTATATAATAAAAAAGAGGTAATAAAAATCACTTCAATTTTTTGTATTCTTTTTCATTAATTGATGTACATTTGTGTCCTCTCTAAGGAAGTATCAGGGGTCTTAGGTCGAAAACGGATTAGCTTAAAAGTTATTAATTTTCCACCGACTAACATAGGAGAGATACTATGTGTTAATCTTCGCGGTTCATAAAGGTACTGACAAAGTTCATACGCGCTTTCGATTGATTTCTCAGAAGCCAAGATAAACGCGGCGTATCCTCAGACACGTGAATTTCATAAAATTCAAGATAAAGTTATACTCAATTCCGGTATCGCGAAGGATCAAATTTTCTTGCTGGCAAGCCGAGTTTGAATATTCTTTGACATATACATATATTAATACGCACGATGATGGAGGTACGTGTACTTTGAAAGTTGAGTGCCGGGTCCAATATTCCAGCGTGGCAGACAAGTTAAATAGGAATCGGCTAACGTGTCTGATCACAACCTACCGCTTCTACTTTACAGAATTACGAACGCACGCGTGTCAAACTTCCAGAGTCGATCATCTTGGAAACGAAGTATACAGTATAATATTATTCCGCAATTTTCGAGACGTCTATAAACGTATAATAATCTATAAAATTTATAGAAACCAATTCAAACAAGTATCTTGTAGACACTAATTTTTCCAGTGCCAACTACATCTCACAACCCTAATGTTTCCATTCGTACACTCATTTTTCTATTTCCAAATATACTTAATTCCTTGAATCGTTTCTTGGACCATCCCCTAGACGCAATTAAAACAATTCACCCCTTGAAATAAAAATTGATTCCAAACTGACTCCAAATGCCCTTCAAAAATAAATTGAACCACTCTCTGTGCACAATTAAAGCACTGTACACACGTTCGAATAAAATTTCAGTCCAGATTGACCAATTCTAATGGCTTCAATCCAATTTATATATTTCGATCCCACGTCCTTGATCCAGGCAGTAGTCCGGTACCGCCATAAAATACGAGACAGCCATAAAAATCTTAATCGAAGCTGCAGGTCGCAGAGCGGGTAACCGCGGGGGTGGGTAATAAAACGGGAAACTTAATCAACATTACCATCAGCGCGATACAATCGACGTTACCCGGGGACCCCGCGGCAGACTACGCGGCGGGTAGGTGAATGTATATAGAGAGCGAGTCTGGGGTGGTGGTCGTTGATGCAGAACGTCAGAGTTGAGCACCTCGAAACTCGGGCGCGCACAGCCGGAATCTCCGCAGAATGCTTTCTTCCCACAAACGTTCGGGCTAGTCGCATAGAGATGACAGTGCAAGTGTCTCGCAGGAGGACATCCTGAATTTCCAAAGGGATTCGGCTAGCCAAGAACGCGGTGCTGAAACTGCATTGCCCGGGGATTGTCGTCCACGGATCCGGGATCGAGGTTAAACCGTGGGGAGATCTTCAAAGCGAGCCGCACGCTAATGTGGTCACGTTTAAGGCCGCGCCGAATGCACGTCGCCCTTTGATCGTCGTCCTCTACGACGATTTAATCCGATCCATTCTTAACCGTTGTCTAACCCTCCGAAGAAATAGGGGAAACGAGGGTAGCCGCGGACGTTTTAACATCTTTGTTCTTCCACTGAAATGAAAAACAAGTCACAGAGCATGGTTGTCCACACACCCATCCCAAAAGTCTTGCCAGCGACATATATCGTCCAGGAGACATACCCCGAGCTGTGTTATCTTTACACTCTTCGACGTCCGAGGCCCCTCGAGCTTCGTGGCCACTCGCGGGATATAGCCCTTGGTAGTGGGGATAATTCCGCGACGTTTGTCATCCAGGTTTTGGCGACACATATAGAAACCACTATATTAGAGTTTGCCTACATTTTAAACAAAAATTCAAATGAATTGTAAGTTGTGAAGAAATATAAGAGGGCGAGGGGCCACATTACCCACCCCTTCCACTATATTTTTTGTTTCATTTAACTGTCCAGGGCTATCCGTCTTCCCTCCGAACATATTCCGGTCCCGGTGGCAAGAACAATAAGAAACAGCTCGTTCGACGGTCTCGTAAGACGCCGCGGCGAATCTCAAGCAGGTAATTCTAGGCGCAGCCGATAGCTTCGAAAAAGATCCGAAGATTTACTTCAGAGCTCTTGAACCGAGATTTCTGAACAAGTTCCTCCTGCCTCTTCCTCGGGGGAATGCTTGAAATTTAATTCGGATCCGATCGAGCGTCTCAGAGAACACGATGGAGATCGCGGAATCTCGCGAGCTGCGGAGTATCTGTTGCAGAAATCAAAAGCGGGAGGCGTTTAAAAGTTTCGAATTCGATGAAAACTGGAAATTCTTAAGAGAACCACCGCACCGGCAATGCGCGCTTGGAAGCACGGGGCTGCCGGCGACGGGACGGGGGACGGGGGGGGGGATCACTGAAGATACTCGGAGGAAAAAGAAGTAAGCGCACCGATCAAACTCTTTCCGATTAATAAAAGCTTCCCCCGCGAAGAGCACTCGAGACGTTACGACCCCCGGGGTTGATCTCGCGATCGTTGCTGTTACGGTACGTTTGCACGTGGTCCGCCGGCTAAGAAACTGCCGAGAACTACCCTCCTTTGAAGAAGGAACCGACTATTTGATTTTATATATGTCTTTACGAGGTATTCTACATTCTTGTCGGGAGCTGCCGGCACGTGAGTCCGTGGAAACCGCGAGATCCTTTAAAGAAAAGTTGCTTCCCCTCCGTAGAGATTCTACCCGGGCCGTTTATTGTGTTGTGCACTTTCGACCCTTCCATCGGCGAATTTAATCCTGAATGGTACTCGTCTTTTTAATTATACTTTTCTTGGAAAATACGCGTTTTACGCTGCAGCGATCAGGCGAGTCGAAGTGATCCTGTAAATGCTTTTAGGAGAAATTCTTGCATAAATGTTAAAGTGAAAGTTAAATGTTGAATGTTATAGTGAAAGTAATGTCAAAGGAGAAATTGTCATTTTTATAGCATCGAAGACTGGAGGTGAACTTTTGTCCTTCATTAGCTGTGTGTCACATCTGCTGCAATTTATTTTACATACTACTGCAATGGTTAGGGAACAGTAGAAATATTTTATTTTATTTTTATTGTAAGAAGGTAGGTTACTGATTTCGACTTACCTTGACTCGCAATTGAGGCTGCAAAAAATCTTCTTGAGACACAATAATTTTGCGGAAATATTTGTTTCCAAAGAATGACCAGTAATAGAAATTTTTCTGTTCTGAGGTTTTAGTGAATTCGCCCTGTAGGAAAGTTCTACAGAGCTAAACTAAATTCTACAGACATGGTAATTCTATTAAACTTCACAGCATCGGTCGAAGCATATGCGACCACCCTTTGTGCTCCGTTTAAATAAATGTGACATTGGTATTCTGCGAGCGAAGCAAAGTTAACTCCAAATTAAAGTAGAAAAGGACTTTCCTTTCTAGTCCAAAAATGAAGACCGAATTCCTCGAAAAAAAGTAGAAAATTGCGATGAGCCCAGTTTTTAACACTAAACCTACCACGGCCGGTCAAATTGACCTTTTCAAACTTCTGCGTACAATTTCGTACATACAACATGATCACATCGCTATTTATCTTTACGATTTTTCTTAAAGTATGTATACAGTGAATTCTCGATATATGTCAACAACACGAGTCTTGCCAGCGTCGCGTATCTTCCTAAGGCGTGTTATGTTTACACTCCTCGGCGTCCGAGGCCTCTCGAGCTTCGCGGCCCCTCACGGGGTATACCCCGCGGTAGAGGGGATAATTCCGCGACGTTTGTCATCCAGGCTTTGGCGACATATATAGAGAAATCACTGTACAATGTATTTTTCACTTATTTATTTCTCGTTTTATTTCTTTTTCGTTTCCATGAAATATATGTAGCCCGTCCGAGATAATATGGTATTCACATAGCTCTTCTAAACCTAAACAATCAGCATAAATGACACGCTATCAAGTTACGCACTACCTAGTTGATGATACTGGTTCATGGCAAATAGGTATAAATAGGTACAATTTAGGAGATCGAGGAGGACGGATCGCAGTATTGTTTATATAATTGAAATTATATAAAAACAAATTTGTATCGTCATTTTATGGAAGTTGTGCATCTGCTACTTCATTCAGCAACAAATTGACTATTATCTACATTTAATTATATTAACAATAACTTCTTTAAGGACTGGCCATTTTGATCGCGCACGGTAGGTGTAGGTATACAGGTAGTGTCGGTGGGTTTAGTGTTAAACAACTCCGCGCAAGAACAGCAGGCGTCAAAGAAGGAAACCGCAAAAATCCGGGCGCGGCCTGAAAGTTGCAAAAAGGAACTTGGATTTTGAGCGTCTGGCTCGTGAAACGCGTATGGCAATGTGGAAGCCCGGGGAAACGCGCGAAAAGGAAAATCCTTCGCGTACGACTTCGTCCCGCCTATTGACTAGCCCCGCGAAAAAAAAAGATAGGAGGAAAAAAAGGAGATATCGACATTCGTACGTACACGCGCGTGAACGGGCACACACGGGCCGCATAGTCGTGCGTGAAACGAATGCACGCAGCCTGCCAAGATCCGGCTTCACGCACGGTAACTCCGCGAGGTGATTACAAGCCGGCGCCAACTGGATACCGTGCCAGGATCAGAAATATCCTGGGGGAGCCCGTGGAAGCCGCTTCCAAACCCGTGGAAATCGAAGGAACGAGCGAAGGAATTGTCAGGACATAAGTAGGGAATTACGCGTGCCCGGTGAATTACGGCGATCGATCCCGAAATACGTATATTTCCCGCGAAACGTTTCCGAGTACGCGCCGCACAGTCGTTTCCGCGGATTTATCGATCCTCGAGGACACTTGAAGAATAAAGATTGATTTCTTCTTCCGTGCTACAGTGCTTCGAGAATGAAAAAAAAAAGAAGAAAGAAAATATAACTCTCTGTCTGCAAATTAATTCACCGGTACTCGGAATTAATCGGCAGCGTTATATTATATTCAACCCTTCAGGAGTGGTAAGAGTTACTTCGAATGAAAGGAACATCGTAAATGGACGATGCTGACGGTATAATCACGCAGAGCACGATTGAAACACTGCATTCTATTAGGATTTGCATTGGAAAAATGCTGTTGCGGTTGGGGAAATTATTTACTCCGCCTCCAGCTTTTGTTTCGGCAAAATTGCAAATAATACGATACAGTGGAGCCTCGTTGATTCGAACTTTCGTTGCTTAAATTTGGTATTATTCGAACACGTATCAATACATACGGTCAGCCTCGTAATTCCTGACACGTAATTTAAATTAGAATATCTTTTTTATAAATGGACCAAGCAGCCTCAGTTTTTCTGCCAAGCTAGATGGATTAGTTTATTAGACGATTTGTAATTTTTGAAAAAAATGCGTTCAGTCTGAATTGCCGAATGAAATTGAAAAAGTTGCAGTTGACAACTTTTTTATTTGGATTTGTAAAGAAAATTTAAAAATTGTGTTTTGTAAACTCGTATAGGTTATGTAGATGCTGAAAATATCGTCGAAATTGATTAAACTGGTTTATGAGTTATAAACGATTAAAAATTGTGAAAATTACAGTTTCTATAAGTTAGTTTATAACTCATAAACCATTTAATCCATTTCGATGAAATTTTCAGCATGTTCATAACTCATGAATCTACAAAACACAATTATTGAATTTTCGTTACAAGCCTAAATAAAAAAGTTGTGAAAAGCATGTACTACTATTTTAGACTAAACGCAATTGTTCCAAAATTTTCGTTACACATCGTCTAGTAAACCAATCTACCTAGCTCGGTGGAAAAGATGAGATCGTTTAGTCCATTTATAAACAAGTTATTCTCATTTAAAGTGTGTGCCATTAATTATGAGGCTGACTGTGTATGCATGGAGTTGAACCTTTAGAGGGCCAGGGAAATTATTCGTAAATGAAATTCGAGTGTCAATTCAATTCAAATTCATTTCTATTTCGTAATTTAAATTAGAGGTTAATTGAAATGATCATAAAGAGGATTGATAGAGGGCATCTCCGAATCAGCCATTTATTTTCCAGTGGGCGGACAAAAGAACTCGGCGTGACGGTGGCCCAGTTTCAGATTTGCTCGGTGGGACGCTGCCTGCCGCGATAGGGAGGGCAACAATAAGGACAGTAATCTTCAATTTTCAGCAGCTATAGAAGGGCGCTTTTATAAGTTGCATTTCCTCGTTTCAAGGGGGGCGCGGACAGTGTCGAGAGGGAGGGCGGGTTATCGGTGATTGCCGTGATCGATAACGCGAAATTGGTAGCGAGCTGGATGTGCCATTGTCACGTTGCACCGGGCCCGTTGCATCGTTGCATCGCGCATCGAGACGTTGGCCAGTGATTTTGACGGGGTTGGCTCGCGTCACCGCGTAATGCGCGCCGAAATGCGGTGTCGTTTCACGGAATAATTATCCGAGCGCCGTTTGCCAGCAACTTACGACCGAATATTTCGCAAAAAGCCGAGCCGAACCTACCGACAAATAAACTGGTTCTACGTTCCTCGGCGGCACGGCGGATCTTCGGCGCGAATTAATTCGACTGGCAGCCGTCGGTTCTACGAGCGAATTAAATTCCCCGAAAATAGTGCGCGGAAGTTTGTTAATTACGATCGCTCCGCGAAACTACACCGTGACACCGCAGCCACTGGGTGCGGCGATGGGAACACGGTTTCAGGTGTACGGTCGACGGTCATGGAAAAATCGGTGACACCGAATCACACTCGACCCGCTAATGGAAAGAGCAACGGCGACGCGGGACGTGTTCGAAAACGTTCAACGGCGGAACGCGAAAGAAAAATTGTTTTCCGCGTGCGTTGTCTTTTAGTTTCGCCGCGAATAAATAAATAGACAGGGGCAATTCCACGGGGAACTGTTCACGACCAACCACAACCGTGTCGCGTGTCTTTCATCCGTGAAACACCTTTGACATTTTTATTCCGGACATTACGGATTTTTATGAAACCGTAATTCCACGGGTTTATTCGATTCAGTCGCGTACACGCCCCGGTAGAATTCTGTTCGTCGCGGAGCTCGAAAGGATAAATTCTAGCCCCGATGAATGCGGAGAACAAGGTTGATAAAAACCACCGCGCCGCTGGAATACGAGAGTCTGCTTATGGCGTATCACGTTCCCCGTGACTTTGTAAATTATAATCGAATTTGCAGCTCCGGCGAATAATTGCCCGGCATTGTGGATTTTTCATTTATTTGCTTAATGGAAGTTCCTTTGCGATCGCGTACAATGAACAGTCCGTATTCACTTGTATCGGCCGTTAACAATGGAAGCAGAAGTTAAAAGTGGAATACAAGCTTGTGTATCTTTCGATCGAGCTTCCTTTATTTTCACCGAACGATTCTAATCAATCAACAAAATTCTTTACCCATTATAATTTCTATAAATAATGCACTGAATCCCTGTGCGGCCCAAGGCGTTCTCTTCTATTTCAGAACGTGTTACAGCATCATACAATTCAATCATGTTCACTTATGAATTATTGTTGCATACCTAATTGCATTAGCTCGTAACATTAATTCATTCGGGTAGCTACAATATTTTCATTTAATTTATTAACAAAGTAGAGAGTTACAAACAATTCTTAGACTCCATTGAACATAAATAGATTTTATTTATAAACAGTTACTTGCATTTGCAATGAGCCTCAACATATGTTAAAATTACAACATACAGCTATATTTCTACATATGTCGCCAAGGCCTGGGTGATAAACGTCGCGGAATTATCCCCACTACAACAGGGTACAGCCCCTGATGGGCCGCGAAGTCAGAGAGGCCACGGACGTCGAGGAGTGTAAACATAACACGGATTAGGTATGTCTCCTGGACGATACACGACGCTGGCAAGACCCGTGTTGTTGACATATCGAGAACCCACTGTATTTGTATTTCCAATCCAACGAATTTATGCTACAATAGTAATTGACTGTGTTTTAAATCAATAAAATAACCACCAATGACTATTCGTGCAAAAGTTAACCAATTAAGTCATATTGATAAATACGAAGTCTTAAAACTTATTGTGAAGTCCTCAGCTATGATTCGTAGATATTTTAAATATTGTGAAATTATTGTCGGAAAGTAATGCGTTGCAAATAAAGAAAACAACGAAATAGTCTTTCACCCCAGCATGTCGCAATCGAGGTGGGAAATTATTTTGCAAAAAATTCGCGATCTAGAAATAACAAATGGAAGTCATGCGACGATCGGGTAATGTGGTCAGGAAAAAAGTTTCGGCGGAACGTGGTAGAGCGGTGCCGTAACGGAATATCGATGTTCTATTTATTCGTTAATATCATTCAATTACGGTTTCTCCGATCAGTTGCTCGTCCACGTTCCGCTCGGTCGGGTTCATCAGAATTCAGCGGATACGTATCGCGGAAATTTTAACGACGATAACGACGAGCCGTCGCCCGACTTAGGAATTCCGTCGGTGTAGTGGTGGCGAATACGTGGAATTGGAAATGCAGTCGCCGTTTCTGATTACGATCGCATCGAGAATATACCGCCGCGTTGCGTACGCACGCGGTTCTTTTCAGATTCCGTTTCGCGTTGCTTTTTTAGCCCCCTCCCCTCCCGTTTCCTCCGTCTGCTCCGCGGTCCGTTTCTATTCCTCCCACTATTCCCCTTCATCTTTTTATTTTATGGAACATGCTCGATTTATACGTCGAGGGCGTCGCTCAGGTGCGTTGGCCGCATTCTGCACCCTACACACCACCGTTGCACCGTCGTCGAGACGGCGCAAAACGCGACGTGCACGCGAGGTGAAACAAGCCCGTGTTCGACGTAGACGCGTTACACTGTTCCGCGAAATCGCAGTTAGTTCTAATGTTTTCGATGAAACGATTAATTTACAGCGCGGGCGTGCCGACGACGACGGCGTAACGGAACGTTTTCGCTTTGAAACGACCAGTCGCTCGACACTAAAGTATTACCCTTTTACTTGTCCCAGTGCTTGTTGCAAAGATATTTTCACTGTTAATTGCGTGGCGATTCTGGACTTCAAACGAAACTTTACTCGTTTGGTGTTGCGAAAGAATTTGTTCACTGTACTGCCTCGTTATTTGTTCATGGCTCCTTCTCCTTCTTCACGACTATTCTCCTCAGGAATTTTTATATTCTGTGTGAAACTTATCGAAACAATTCTTGATTAGTCAGGTATCGATGAAAACAGATCTACAGTAGTGCTTCATTATTTGTTACTGTAACCTTCATTTATGATTCCTCGAGTTACTTTGCATATTTACCTGCTGTGTAGATGCCTTCAATATTAAGACGAGTATATTGAAAATACTAATTTGAAAAAGAGTTCTTCACAGGAGTGCCTCCTTACTTGTCGCAACATTTCAAGCGTAAGAGTTTGTAATATATTTTTCTGGTACGAATGGATTTATACGTAAGGGTGTAACATATCAAATTCTTTATATTTATTTGTTCCTAGTTGTCACAGTTTCTGATCTATGACAAACAGCATGTTTTTGATTAAAATTTTTGAATTCAATCTTCAAAGGCTGCCTTTATTATTAAGAAGGATAGTGATGCTTCTACAGTTGCAGATTCTGTCCCGTTTCGTTAACGACAGTTGCAGAGGCGATTTTTATCAATTGAGCCGAGCTGGTTCGACACATTTGACGAACGGTGCCAGCAACGTGATTTGTCGAACGACGTTCCTGGGAAGAGGGATAGGTCGATACGGGGCGTATGTTTCATACGATATAATATTTAGAATATGAAATTGAGCCCGAAATTTGTATTTTAATTAATTGCACTCCGATGTATTCCCGTATCAGCGCTGCAGCCCGTGTCCAGGCGCAGTTTCGGAATGGATGAGCTTTTATGTTTAATGGAAAAAATCGCCCTGTCCGTAAATCTGACTGTCCGAATTATAGCGCTGGAAATAATTAAAAAATACCGAAGGAATTTATATTCGTTATTTTGCTAGCCGTGGTTAAGTACCGGCGTTCACTTATTATAATATTGGAACGCGGATACGTGATATAAATCGAGCGTCTGGCCAGTGACAGACGTATACCACTGGCAGACAAATGGCTACATCGCACTGCTTTTACATTTTTCTTGAATATTCATTAACTAATGGTGTGCGCCTACAAATCACCCTCCTGTCGACATAATTGATATTTGTTTAAAAATATACTACCGAAGAAGAATGTTTGAAACAATTTTCCGACATTTCAAAATTCATTGCAAGGATTTTTACATGTGTATCCTACGATGGGTTCTTTAAATTTTAGTTTGGACCTCTGCCATGTTACTTCGAAAGCCAGGGAACTTCACCAAAATGCAAAACCAAGCATGTACTTTCTAAACTGTTCGAGTAGAATATTTCTTTTCGAGGTCATCTTCTTTTAAAGCTTCCAAAACTTTACTTTCCTCTTTTCGTTGGGAGGACTTTTTAAGAAAATAAAATCTCTATATTCTCTTAGCCTTCGTACAATTTCGTTTGTGTTCCTGCCTCTTTCTTTAATTTTTATTAAAAAATCTACGAGTTTGAAAGGAGTTGGTTTTAATTTAACACTATTAATTATGGATTAAAAACAATTAATGGACCACTTTGCAGTAGTTAAAATATCACAGAAGTTAAAAAGTTTACGGTATCATTGGTATCATTTCTTGCTTATGGTATTACTTTATAAAAAATATTCGAAACGAGATCTTTTAACGTTATTACACTATGAATCTTTAGGAAAAATACGGATTTTCGTAACGATTCTTACTGAAAATAACATAATAATCCTCTTAAATTATTTAGATGTTTTCACTAGTTTGCATCTCATTTCCTCAATTATGTTCTAAAATCCTCAGTCTACTTGTTAATACACCATGTTTGCCCGGAAGCTATTCGTGATTAAATTGATCCTCTCGATTGTCAAATTCCTGCATCACGTTACACCATGACGGATCACCAATTGTCCGGGGAGTTCCGTCCGCCCTCTTGTCAAACAGTCATCATTATCGACGACCGCCTAATATCCCAGAAATCCATTCCCCACCCCGAATGGTAATTTAATAAAGGAACTTCGCGTGGTGGAGGGTGTCGCGATCCCTTGGAGGAAGCTCGGAGACGGAGCGGCCGCTTGTGTTTGTACAGGAACCCATCAAAAATGAAGAAACTAAGTCGCGAGGGTATGGGAGCGTCTTAAAAGAGAGGACGTTCTCGATGACACGTTTCCTGAGCGGGTGGGCGAAAGAGAGTCTCGAGTCTCTTCCGTTGAAGGCGGCACGCGGAAATGGATCCTGATCAAAATGCATCAGTCTGCTTTTTCTGGTATCAGCTCGATCGGAACGAGGACACAGATACGAAGAAACACCGTGGGAAGGAGACAGAGAGACAAATAGAAAGAGGGAGCAGTAGACGGAAAAGGAAGGGAGAGGAAATGGTAGGGGGAAGAAGGATCGCGGTAGAATCGTCGTGGCACGAGGCTGGGGGTGAAAGGGCGAGGGTGGGAATCGGTGGGGCTGGAAAATGGGATGGCGCAGATCGAGAGTTGCGGATCTCGAAGTGTACTGTGCGACAATGGGGTCCGAGGTGAAAACTGGCAATTCCTCAGCCCAGCGAGCGGCCGAAGAAAATGGAGAAACTATTTTCACCGGTGGAACTTCCGCCATTGTTGCAACCCCCGTTTCACAATGCGGCCCCGGTCGTTTCATCGCGAACGTGCCGTCGAAATCAGCGGAATAATTCTGTACGGTTAACGTGCGTTTTGTTTCGTTCCCCTCTTGCCAGTTCTTTTTTCTTTTTTTTTTATCGCCGCACAAAACCCCCAATCCCGACCGCCGCCGCCACCCCGTTGGCGATGAAATACGACGGTGTCTTTAAAAATTTTCGGAAAAATTGTTTGCCACCGGGCAATATATCTTCGGACGGGTTTATCTACCGCGGACAGCTGAATCGGAAATGGGTAATAAAATCATTGACACGCTTTCGGCTCGGGGAAAGACCGCGTTTGCATATAAATAGTCTTACCCCCTCTGTCTTTGGTGGTGGTTTAAAACTGTCCATTGTTTGACAGTCGATGCCTGATACGGGAAAAGTGTGCTCATTTCTGTCGACGCTTTTCCAACCGGTGATCCATCGTCGTGTTCGCCGTTTATTAACTCTGAAAGTATAATTCTATCGAGACCGAAATCTTGCGGACGTCCTATTTGTCCGACATGAATCTGCTGTGACGTCTTGCGAACACAGGTTTTGACAATTTAATTGCCTCGGCGTGCCCCTGATCGCCGGCAGCCGCTAAAAAGCTATCAACGTTTGTCCGCGTGACATAATTCGACGACGGCGATCTGATTTCTGTCAATCCGAACGAGACACATTTTATATTGGTGGTTCCGATAAATTCGTTCGAGTGTCGGGTTGTTCTTCCTCTATCATACGAGTGACTGACCCCTTCAAATATGCAAAAGCGTGTGTTTCCGTCTCTTGGAAAAAGACAGAAAGAAGAAACCAGTAAAAGCTTTCATTTCAGTTTGTAAATGAAAATACAGAGAGACCTAGCATAACTAATTACCAGACTGCGGATTTACTGCATTCATAACAACAATGCTTAAGTGAAATATAGAACAGTGAAAGGATTAAAAGAATTTGAAAGCATAAATATGTTACCGTCAAATTCTTGAAATTGTTAGAGGAAGCCGTGAACTTTTACGTGGTTCTAGTACCTTTAATTGATGCAAACAATTTTCGTTTTGTTTGCAAATCCGCACTTTACTAATAAGATTTTAGTAATAACATATACAAACATTTAACACTAAACCTACCACGGTCAAAATGACCGGTTTTATATTTTACATTTATTGAAACTATAAAAATTCATTTATGGAAAACATTGGAATAAATTTCCTTGTCCAAGCATTTTTTATATTGAAAATTACGGACAATCTTAATAAATTTAGGGCTGCCATTTTTAAGGCAATATTCACCAGACACTGTTAATGCTTGGTTGGTTTAGTGTTAAATATAGTAACCACTTGTATATAAATGTACAATATTGTACAATGAATTCAGGCTTTGAAATGGCGACAGGAAACGAAACAAAATAAGTTGCATTACTTAAAAAATTGTATGAAAAATCGAATTTATTTTGCTTTGTCCAGGATACAGAGTATACTGTAATTAATTTGATTTCGATCCAGCTGAAAAAATAGACATTGCTTGTACCTAGAATCCGTGTAGTTCACCAGGAGAGTTGGCGACCTCGTCTGACTATGGCCAAACTTTTCTACTTGGAGCGGCCGTTAACGATTTGTTCTTCGCGTTCATTAGTTCTCGCGACTCTCTCCGCGGTAATTTTATATATGTTCGACAGAGAAACAAATAGCTAGGTACTATTATATTCGGATTGTAACATCTTGAAAATCCATATTCCTCAAATACGTAATTTAATAATAATTTCCCGCAGCCAAGGGAAAATCTCCGAACTGAAAGTTAATATTAATCGAACGTCGAGAAAAAAAAGAAAATAAACGAGTAGAAATAATTCTATACAACGATGCCGTCAGCGATAAACTAGTCTCGAAGGTGTCGGTCTGTTCGTGAGCCGCGGTATGTTTAATTTGCGTCCGGCCGCTAATCAACTTTCTCCGGCACGGCATCAGCGCTAACGTAAATTTCGTTTTAGCCTTTCGCGGCCACCCGAACGTTCATAAAATATATACCAAGCGGCGCTTTAAATTATTAGTAAGAATTATAATTAATGCATCGAATTTGGTTTGGATGCAGTTTGCCAACCCGCGGATGATGCTGCGATAATGGGAAAGCGAGAAACCTTGTAACAAGTATCACTGGGCTGATCTTATCGTTCATTAATGACCAACCGTGTAAAACAACCCCGCCAGGAAGGGTTGCTGAAGTACACACGAATCCGCGTAATCTGCGATCCCTTTAGAATCGCGTTAATCCAACCCCTCGATCTGGAATGATAATTCTTATTAATGTTTCATTTTTACGTGATATTTCAAGATTTTATTGGCTGCTGAAATTCACAGCTGAGGCCATACTAATCTACCCCTGCACAGGGGTTGTTTTCCATTCTAGTTAAAATAGATAGAATTCTATACACAGGATGTCCTATTTGAAGTTTCGCACACAACTACTTTCCAAATTCTAGATCGTTGTAAAAATTACTTCAAATAAAACTTACTCTGTTTCAAGGGGTACATTTCATGGTGGTATTCTCTAAGTGGACGCACATTCGAAATTTCAAGGTGACCTCTGTTTTTATATACGGAACTGCATGTTCTCATTTAGGCAAACATGTAACCTATCCCGTGATGAATTTACTGACCGATAACACTTTCGTCTTCCAAGGTCATTCAAGGTCATGTTGTGCCGTTGAAAATTTCGCTTAGTCGGAGGCACGTTCATCCAGAGAAGATTTACGACCACCATATAATGTCTCTCCCGAAATATAGTGAGTTTCATTTGAAATATTTTTTACAACGAGCTACAGTTTGGGAAATAAATGCGTGCGAATATTCAAATGGGACAGCCTGTATAAATACGATTAACATGGGACACCCTGAGTAAATACGAGAAAGTCAATAGTAATATATCTTTGTAAACTGCTTTGTGCTCGACACTTCGTGGCATGCGTTTATATTCAAACCTGTCTGACCATTGTCTACTTATTCTACTTACGATAAATACCGATAATGTGGGTACCCCTGCAGAATTTACTGCTGTAGATTAAAACGCAGAATTTACTGCTGTACAGCACATTTAAATAGACGTGCCTACTCACAGCAAGACATGGCTAAATTTGTTTCGGTAGCACCCGGGACTTTGAAATGGCTCTTCTAGGCAACTAATTAACCCCTTACACTCAACTGTTCCTTCTAAGAAAGCATAATCAATCTAGACATAAAAAGATTGCTGGCCATTACGGTACTTACAAGGCATACAGAGTTCGTTTCTTAAAATCTCACGTAAAATCTCATTTCAACAGAGTAATTAACGCAGGAATCTCTTCTCACCATAGCATCCTTGACCAACATCTGTCCACAGTGTTCCATTAAAAAGCGATCAGGCAAATAGGCATGAATTTTCCAGTGGTCCCGCCTCGGGAAGATTAATTCCTTTCATCATAAGGGATCAGCGTCGGAGAAAGGAGGCCAATTGTAAATCGGACCTCGGATTAACATTTCCGTTCCGGCTTATCTGGTAGGATCAATCAGATGTTAATGTGGTCTGGAAGTAAATTCCGAAAGAAACTGGGAAAAGAACAAGCGGCTCCGATCGCGTGAAGCCTATCTGGAGCGAGAGGAAGTACATCTGCGTCCCTGTTTGTCGCTCATACCGCTTCGAGATTATCGCTCGCACGAGAGTTCGAGTAAGCCCTGTGCATAATGTATGTACGCAGTATACCTGCACGAGGGTGGGAGGAGGCTAGATAATTACCAAATGCCGTGACGCGTGTATACGCTATAGGCCGCCACGGTGCACGTTGAAAATGAATCTATCCTGTGCAAGGACTGCACAATACCGCCACCCGAACACGGGGATCCTCTGCTCCTAAGTGCGTCCGCCTTATCTGATCGCGTCGAGATCATGGGAATCATTTCAGATTGGAATCAGAGTAAACACGAAGTGGAGACATGGGGGTTGCGTCAATGAAGATACCAAACCCTTGTGATCATTCTTCAGGGATCCTAGGCGACTCTAATCGCGATGAGTCAATTCATTTTGGTCTTGATGCAATTTTTTACAATTCTCAAAGCGAGTTGGGAAAAATGTTAAATATTGGAAAAGTGGATACACAGTTTTGATAACACTAGCCACCGGTAGCCTGTTATTAGGCTTTCGGTAAGTCCAAGAGAAGCTTAATCGTTTTCTTAATTTTAGAAATTTTACTAGAAATTGTAACGCAATATCATTACAAATGGCTTATTAATTTAAACTAAAAGTGTCGTTGCCCTTGAAAACATTCATTTAAAAGCCCCACGTTTTTTATCTTTGATTTTTGAAGGTTATTAAGTTTTTGTTGGTAGATAAAGTATTAAACTGGAAATAAAAAGTCATTGTGATTTTTTAAATTATAATGGGGTCTTCATTTTAGTGTTAATTTGTGCGTGAATAAAGTTTACAAGTGCACTTGCAAGAATATAAATTGCATTTCTTTTCTTCTGTTATTTGCTTCTATTGGCAACATTATTGTGTCCAGATATTCTTGAGGGTTTAATTTTACAAGGAAAAAAGGATTATTTCATGTATATTTAAGAGAAAACCGATTTAAGAAAGTCGGATGTGTAGCAGGCAGAGAGTACAATTTTTCTGGAACGTCTGACCATAGCTCGATATTACTCCTTGTAATGGTACGCTACCTGAATATATTGAAGATTTTATTATGCATCCCTTGTAATATTTACTTATCTTTCTGCGTTGGACTATTTCATACATGCTATACTCTTTTTCCACGGTTCTGAATTTTTTAATACAGTTTATTAAAAATCCATAAAATTTTCTATCCAACATTAATCATCTGATATTGTGACAATTAATTCACTTGACGGTAAATCGGTATTCACTTTCTCGACCCTTTTATAAAACAATTTCACAATTCAGAACAGTATAAAACAGGTCTGATGTATAAAAATGGTCTCTATTGGGTACAATTGCCAACGTAAGTGGAATAATCGACCACTGATCGGACAATATCCTCAAGCGTCTAAAATCAATATCGTCGTCGAACTAACAGTATAATTCAAACTTTTAGATACTCTCTGACACAAAGAATCACAGCCGGCGAAAATCACGAAGATTCATTACTTTGTCGCGGCAATTAAAATTCTATTTCACTGAAAAGTTTCGCCGAGTCGTAGAGTCGCTCCGATAATATTTCTCTTCGGAACTCTTTTCCTTATACCGTCGTCTTCGTGGCAGATAATTGAAAAAGTACTGGGAAACTGTTATGTTCCCATTCCGTTTAAAAACCTGGCACTGATACACGCCGATTCCAGGGAAAATACGTTTCTTCCCGGTTACTATTGTTCTTCAATACAAAACTGCCGCGTTACGAGCCTCGCAGTGTAAAACGATATCATTACAAAGGACGTCGGCGTTCCTGTAACGTTTTCCCCGTGTCGTACATTCAATCAGATCATTTTACCTTTACCGTTGGCTCAATTCTAACGAATTCTACGTTTTCATTTGACAACCAGTAACGGACCATCTGTTCGACAGAGGGAGAGAGAGAGATAGAGAAAAAGAGAGAGAGAGAGGGGGGGGGTGTTTAATGCGCTCCAATGAGTTAAGCCACGAGATCGCATCACGCATTTTCCTAATTAATTAAACATTCGCTCGACGTTGATGTTACCTACCGCGCTACGCGATCTTATTTCGTTCGCCGGAAACGTTTACCGGCGTTATTTACATGCAAATAAAAGAGTCGTTTGGATGAATATTTATTGGAATCGTTGCTCGAAATTATGAAGGCAGCTTTCCGCGTAAGTTTCACGTCGGATGACTCTCTTGGCAAAGTGTTTAGGGCAAACGCAATTGAACTAATAATTTCTCGGTCGTAAACGGGAAATGCATCTTCCCTTTTTGTTGACTTTGCGTTTCAATATTGCAACAGAGGAAATTACTGCGGGGCTTATAATCACAAGGAGTCTCCGACGGTTTGCGAAAATATCCTGCGACAGTAATGACAGACGGTAATGATATTGCATGATATTTCATTCTCTGTAGGGATTTTATTACGTTCATAAGCTTACATAAGTAATATTTTATTTCTGAAACGGTGCGAAGCCGTCTCCTTAATACCCTCTTTAGTTCTGTTATTAGGTATTACTTTCTTTCATTTATAATGAATAGACTGCGGGGCTTTATGGATTTACGACAAAAATGGGCGGGCGAAATTTCAAACAGTAAAAGGATTAAAAGAATGTAAGAACATACATATGTTGTTTCTAACTTACCAAAGTTATTAAATCAAGAAGGAAATTTTTATATGATTTTCGTCTGTTACAATTGATGAATAAAATTTTTATTTTACATACAAATCCGCATGCGTCATACTCGATCTATAAGCACAGTTACCATCCAACCACTGTCCAACGCCTATCGTGCGATGATCCTGTACTAATTTTGGGATATTATAATAGCTCGGTAACCCAAAATCAGCGGTCCAAAATTTTGTCTCGCTAATCAGGGACGTGTGTGGGTTCGTCGATCACGGGAATCTCGGCACGCCAGGATGGCAGTCGCGATTTAATTAAGATAGGGGCAATCCAGGGCGGAAGAAGTCGGTCGGATTCGATGGAAATATCGGGAAATATGGAGGTTATGCCGAGCTTGGGTTCGTCACCGTGGTGCGCCATTAGCTGGCGGCCGTAACCAGCGGCGCATAATAATAACTGACATTCTTAAGATCGTGATGCAAATACCCCGGCGATAATTAAACAGGCTTGGGCCCGATGAAACGCTCGGATGGGAAAGAAACGTGTTGCCACGCGAATCATCCGGTCAGGAAAGCGAAGCCTGGCAAAACTACCGAGCCCAAAACTGATGTATATTCCTACATATATAATAACAGGATCAAATTTAGTCAGATTTCACAGGATTTTTCGGGTAACGTGTACTTGAAAAAAGTAGTATAGTAGAAAATTAATGAAGAAAATATTCTTATAACTCCACGAATTTTAAAAGAAAAAGTCAGAAATTCACCATTCTGACGGGCGTGGTAGTTATAGTGTTAACGTATATAACTCATGTAATTTTGATGATTGAAAAAGTAACATATGTTCTTGAAATACCGATAAATTTGCGTGCAAAATCCCGATGCAAAAGATTTAACTTTTCCTGAAAAAGTTCTTAAAAATTGATGAAAAAGTCTTTTGAATGACGAAGAGAAATAGCTGCCACGTCCTAACGAATCAAGATATTTAGCTCAATTTTTCAACAAACAACGTGCAATGAGACGTATATATATATATTGATTTTTTAATGAAACGTAATTTTACATATAGAAAAAACAACAGTTGAATTTCTGTAATTTTCCAACCGTTCAAAGGCAGCCCCTTAATCATTACGAGCCGCCGCTTGGCTCGTGGAAAAAAATTAATTCCCCTGCGGGCCGGACGGAGGTTGCTCTCTCGCGCGAATGCTTAGTATCGTGTTTTATAAACCCTTTAATTGCCGGGTTCGGACACGTACCGCGTAACACGCCGCCCCGTTTTCATTTATGCGGACGTATCCACTGTCACGTTCCCGGAGGCGTGCGAAATTGCGATGATTAAAATGTGCTCGGCCGGCGTGCATCAGCATGCCGCTCTCCATCTCGCCTCTCCACCCTTTTCTTTCGGTGTTTTTCATTTACCCGGAAGGAATACGGGGCCGCGGATAACGAACACCGAGCCCCGCGGAATTTGTTTAATTGAACCCGCGAGAAATACGCTTCCCCAACGAAGCTTCGCCTGCTATCTCCTCTCTCTCTCTCTCTCTCTCTCTCTCTCTCTCTCTCTCTCTCTCTCTCTCTCTCTCTCTCTTTTACTCTCGCCTCGATTTTCTTCATTCAGCCATGTTTGTCGATTTTTTCGGCCTGCGATCGTAACTTTTAACGGGGGCCACTGCGTTAGGGTTTTACTGATATGGAGGATGTAGGGTCGCCAGACTTTTTACTGCCTTTGTGGACCAAGGAGGTTTTATCGCCGTGCGTGAGGAAATTATTTCTTTCCTGTTATTGCCGCGAAAATATGTCCCGCGGATTTTACGGCTGAAAGGATTTCTTTTATTTCTTTTGTTTCTTTTTTGCTTCTTCGTGATGCACGGATTTTCGGTGCACCGTGATGAAACGCTGTCGATGACGGCCACAGGAATTACATGGTAATTGCATTTGCATTTATAATCCCGGTGGGTACGTGTGTCGCTGCCAAACGTGTTTATAAACAGTTTGCGCGGATCAGATAAAGAGTTGCTGGCTGTTTGCTCTGATATTATTGCTGTTGTCCACTGGTAATATTTTTAGAGTAAATATAACTGGTTGGGTAGCTGGGCGAGGTATAAACAATACAATTTAAACATTGTCAACGATTTAATTTACTTTATAGGCGAGGAGCTTTCATTGCAAAATTAGAAAGCTTCCCACACGGTATTTAAAAAATACTCTTTTATTTATCGTAGTATTTGTAGTAAATTTCAACGAAAGCAAGCTATGTATTTTTATTGTAGTTTACCAGGTACACTAAAATTTTAATTTTCGAGGTATAGGCACGTTACAAAATTGAGAATTAAATTAGTCAGTTTACCAAAAGTTTAAATTTCATCAAAATGTTACTGCATGTGAAGTGGAAATCATACTTTCATCTTTTTAGTTCGTCCGATATGGTCGTGCTTCAACTTTCGCAGAATACATCACAAACATTGAAAAATTAAAATAGAAAGTTTATTAAAAGTTTAAATTTTATGAAAATGTTGCTGTTTGCAAGTGAAGCGAAGATTCGCTCCACGTTTTCATGCTTTCAGTTCACCCGGTATATAGTCATGCTTCAACTTTCGCGGAATACGTGGCAACATTGAGAATGAAAATAAAAAGTTCGGTAATAATATGACTTCGGTAAAAATTTCTGCAAGTGAATCTGCCTGGCCATAATTATTTCCAGCGAGATTAAAATGCAACTTTGGTTAAACGCATCCTGACAGATATATTTCAGCGTATTCTTCGAAACGCGTATTCGCAGGAGCCGTGGTCGTACATCATCGTCATGTCTACCCACCAGCACACTTCTCTTGTTCCCACTGGTGAATAGAATCCGCTGGCAAACTTCGGTACGCATTGTATACGCGATGGCTATTATCAGGATAGATGTTCGAGGCACCTGATCAGTAGCCTTGAGAGATGTTGCGGGAGTCGGAGGGCTACGGGATACACTTGTCTTGCTAACTAGATGAACTTTGGTAGTTAGAAAACTGTAATGTACACGAATACTCGCCGGGAACGGATTAATCCGAGTTTAACGAGGCTTAACTAGCTCGTGCATTACCGAAACGAAATTTACGAAGTTTAAGTGATTGGTTAGAGATATCCAGTTATGGTTTCAATTCCAAACATATAGTTAGCCTCGTCGAGCCCGGGAAAGTTCGAGCTTTCAGTCATTCGTGATCTTGCGACGTTCACGGATTATTACATCGGGAACGGAAATGTCAAGGTTTGAAACCGTGATTGATCTCCGTTCTTGACCTCCTTGGATCTTATTGTTGATTACTAAAAAAATCAACATCATTTGACGTACTATTATACTAATTCATTCTTAATCTATATCAGTAATTCTATAATTTAATAACATACTTTTTAGGTTATAGAATGTATAAATTTTCTTATTAGATAAAACAATAAAGTGCGAAGCCCTCTAACACCTTAGCTCTTATAGATTCTAAAAAAAATTAACCCTTTGCACTCGAAGCCATTTTCACTCTAAAACGAAACATTTCTTCCGACCTAGAATATTTCCCTTCTATATATATTTTTTCATGCTATACATACGAAAATGGTGCAATTCACTCGTACAGTACTGAAATGTTTAGTAATTTATTAAATACAAACAAATTTAATAATGTAAACAATATTTTGAATAATGATACAGGAATTTTTAGTGGCGTCTTACAGTCGCCATTCGAGTTCTAAGGGTTAAGATCATGTGCCATATTATTACGCAAACTAATTTTCAATCTAGATAAGTAATTCTATAATTTTAAGTATTAATACTAATTAAAAATATTTTTTAGGCTATTGAGTGAAATAAGATGAGCAAAAATGCAAGTAAAAATCGCGATGAAATTAACTGCTCGAACTCTTCCAAATGGAGACCATGACAGCTGGATAGTTAACATTAATGTGATGCGATAAACTTGTTTACTGCTACTGTTTCTGTCCAGACCTAATACAATTAAGCGAGAGCTCCAGTTTATGGTGTCTCGAGGCTGAATTAGAGAACAGAAGGGGCAGTTTTTATCTAGGTGTCTCTACTCCTAATAAAAGAAATTAGAGAATCATTATGAACTTGGGTCGCATCAACGCAATATCGTGTTCGCGAGGAAGGTTGAAAATGATCGGAGTAAAAACTGGGTGCTCGAGCTCAGGCTGATGGAAAACAAAATGGCCCGGAAGTGGTGGTGTGAGAGGGGCGGGGTTGGGGGGAGAAGGATTTTTCGTAGAATCAACGTAACAGATAAGGGCCACGGGGAGGGTGCATGCATGGTTCGCCTAGGTCGGCCAGGTACCCATTAGGCCGAGATCAAGGCGACATTCTCGTTACCAGCGTCATTATCAACCATTCGTGATCTAAACAGATACACTTTGACGAGAGATTATCGCGAGCTCTGTAGGATCGCGACAGGTAGGAAGCAGACGTTAGTCTCGAAGGACAACCTGCCACAATAGTTCGCCGCGTTGCATACACGCACGCATCAAACCTATACTCACACGGAATTAATTCCCGGTTGTTGCAGTCGGCGCAATGTTCGTGTGTATGCTGTACGCGGTCCTGTTCCTGAAGCTCTGGTCGTACGTCCAAGTGAACATGTGGTGTCGGCTGAGCAGTCGAAGAAAGGCAACGAGCCAGGGCAGAATGCGACGCCAGTCTCTGTCGTACAACAATTTGCAGGGTAAGTAGACAACGTTTCTACGTTAATACTCCCGCACACCCAACACCGCGCGTTCCATTACGACGATGCGGTTCGGCCATGTTTGCTGCGCGCGCGCGCGCGCTCGCGAAAACGTACATTGTCGTCCATATGCATTTGGACAATCTGGATTTGCGCCACTATTTATTTTCCATCGTGATTATTGCGCGAATTGTTACGCGAACAGTAGAAAATATCAATTCTTTGTTCAGTTCTAGATGCACAAGTTCAAACTACAAGTACAAGAATCTACATTAACAAGTACTAGAAATGCATTAATAGCCTTCTGAATGCCTGTATCATCAACAAGGAAAACAATCTCTATTTTCAATAATAATGCCGAAACAGTCAGATTATATTTCTTAATTTTGTCGTTCATGCTTGAAATTATTCTTGCCGAAGAACATTTTACCGAGAAAAGAACGGTTAAATTTCATCTTGGCAACCCAGAAATTTTTAATTTTTCACTATATAATCTTGTACATCTTGACGAGAGAACGCGCAAAATCGAAGTTTTATGGCGAGGAACTAACTTGGCTCAAAAGTTATGCGTGTTTAACGTTAAGCAACTTTCCGTTCGCGCTGCAAGTAACTGCAAGTTTGTGTCTAAACAGATGTGACCTCTTAGTCGATCGACGCGTCGCCGAAACGAAAAGCCTAGTGTCAGTCCTCGTGGACTGACACCGCCTAAACGGAAAGTTTGATGTCGGTCTTCTGAGACCAACGTAGAGCTCAACGTGTCAAGCGTTTCTGACAGGTAGAGGCGTCGCCATGTTGGTGTGCATTTTTGACAAAAATGGTTGTAATTAGAGACAGTAAAAAGATTAATATTACTACCAACCTTCTAAAATAATTGAAGATGCAAAGAAATTCTTAGGTGGCTTCTGTTACTTGCAATTGATGCAGATCATTTTCATTTTATTTTATTTTATAAAAATTCGTTGTCTTATTGTAACCATTATAATTATAAATTTTTATGCAGGCACGAGTGGAAATATATTGAAGTAAAACAACAGAGAAACAAGAGAAATTTTGCAACGTTTACAGAGTTTGATTAAATTATATTCCCAGGAGTGTGTGAAACTACGCTCATTGAATTCATGGAATGAAAGTCAGTTTTCACCATGCTTTATTTACTGCATTCGAATTCCATTTAAATTATACGATACAAACTGCACACGTTGACGCGAGGCAGATGCGATAAATATTGTTTCATTGGGATGATTTGGTTAGCATATCCGTATTTTTTCTATTTCACGGCAACGGTGTAAATGTCGGAATACTTACACGCGTTCGGAGCGCACCGGTTCGTTTCAGTTCCGTTTCGATCACGCCGATTTATCGTGGCCGAATGCGCGTTATTTCCCAAACGAGTGTAACGACCAAGCGAATATTTTCGATCTACACGCATTACGCATTCCCTTTACATCGTTTCGTGCTTGAACGCATCGTTCTCTAATTTCACGCGAGCCCTGAAAAGCGCACGGAAACGGCATGCCAGTTTGCCGACCGACGTTTTCCGTGACATGGACACGATTTTTATGAATTTTTTTCGACGAATTCGAGTTTCCACGGTGAAAGAATATTCGAAGCTCCCGGACGGTTTAGCAACATTTACTGTTAGCCGAACGTAAGGTGCACTTGAATTTCATACAGCAGCGGACAAAAATATTCGAATACCCTTTAAAGACGGATAACTGTTTTCAAATTCGACGAAACTACTTGAATCTTTTGGAGATGATAGAACGATTAGTTTACTAGGTAATGTATAAAATCAATTATTTAGAAATTACTCTATTGATCGAAATTACGAAGAAAAAAGTAAACGCCACGATTTTTGACTTTCTTAACTTTGCCTATAACTCAAAACATGCTTTTTGTAGATCTAAGGAAGTCATATACATGTACAACGTTTCATCGAAATCGACTGACGCATAAAAAAGCTATAGTCATTGAAAGATGTAAAAATCTCAGAATTTTCGCCATTTTTCATTATTTATAGCTGATAGCAAAGTTAATCGATTGTAACGAAATCTCGTACATGTGTATAACTTACTGAGATTTGCGAGAAGCATGTCTCAAATTTTTGTTATAGACATTGATAAAAAAAAATTAAAAATCGTAGCGTTTATTTTTTTCTTTGCAATTCCGACCAATAGTAATTTTTACATAATCGTTTTTATAAAAAATTCAAGTCGCTTCGTCCAATTTGAAACAATTTATTCATTCTAAAAGGTGTCCAAATATTTTTGTTTCCCGCTGTATGTACAGGTTTTAACAGTGGCTCTATTCTACAATAACAACCATTGTTCCTCAACTGAAAATGTCACGTCGTTCTATTCCTGTTTATGAATTAAATTCGTATGAAATTCTCTTCCCAATGGTCGCATTAAATTCTATCAAATATTGTGTTTCACAGACTTTTCACAATCCGGAGATTAAAGTTCAAGTCTCAGAAATTATAGAGAGAAATGCATTAAGAGATTTAGATAAAGACAGTTCTTTAGGTTCGAAATATTCAAAAGAAATTTTATTTCAACGACTATCTGCTTCTGTGCTAAAAAGAATGATAAAATAAACATTAAGGCGACGCACAGTGGTCTAAAAGCGCCAGAACATGGCCAAAATAGGAAGGAGTACTTCAATTTAGTTCAAAATTGATACTCATAGGTTTCTCAGGTCGCTGATTATAAATCTGATGTTAAAATTACAAAAAACAAAATGGCGGATTCAATATGGCGGATGCGTAACCAAAAAAATTATTGGACTTTCTTGAAAATTAGTATTCAAATATTTTTCGGACCGGCGAATATGAATCTGATGTCAAAATTACAAACAACAAAAATTAAATTCTTAGATCAAGACTTTACTGTAATTCTAATTATGAAGTGAAGAAGATAGTTAAGTTTAAAAATGATGTCGAGACTTCGTAACCCGAAGACAGAACGTGAGAAATGACTGATATCGACAGAGCTAAAGTACATCTAATTCCATGCACTCGTCGTAATATAAATAATTGATCGAGAGCAGGATCAACTTCCGCCAACTTGGGAGTTCCATAACATGCACGTATCTGCATAATTGAGTCAACATAAAAGCAAGTTTCTGCACTTGTCTCGCGTCGACCACACTTTCGTGATTTAATAAAACCGTTTCCTATTATTGTTTGATCTGCTTTCTGATATATATTTGGAAGAAGCCCGGAGGATCCTACATAAAATATTTTCCATCGATCGATTATCGCGGCGGTACCTTCAGGCTGCCAACAATTAATCCGAAAGGCGAACAGCGCAACAGAAAACGTGTCCGGCACCGATTCCTTGGAGTCGGGCTCGATTTATCGGAACACGGGGGGCGTTTAATAAATTTATTCTAGCTGGACGAGAAGGCAGACCGTAAATATTCGTCACGCGTCCTGGACTCTGACACGAATATACCCGTCCTGCGTTGCACACGTAGATACACGTACAGGTAGTCTAAAATCCACTTGCCTCTGACCGAAGTAGTGATGGGATTTAAAATGACTAGAATCGTTTTGGATTCGGAGCTTGCGAGATTTAATGTGAACTGTGAGCTTGTGCAGCAATACCAACAAAATTGCAATGCACTGTTTCAATCATTTTACGAAGGCTTGGAAAATTTGGATACTTTAAGTAACGTGGTTGGCTTAAACGAAATACAAAACGAGAGGCGCGTTTAATAATTTTGAAACATCTGAACGTCGAGGGACTCTTGAAAAATTAGAGTGTCTGAAGAACCGTCAAAATATCAAAAGTCTTGTAACAGTTAGAACACCGAGAGAGGAGTTCCACGGTTTATTATTCTAGATAGTCTTGAACGAAAAATTAAATTATTGGGAAAGCCCTCAAATTTTGAGAACTTGATGAAATTTAGACAGCATACAAAATCTTGAAAGGAAGTAGAGCACAAGTTTTAAAAGCCTTGATGTTTTGAAACTGTCAGGAAAAATGAAGAGTCCGGGAAATCTTGAAAGCTTAGAGAGTCTATACCCTAGAAAATGTCGACGGTTTAAAAAATCTATATATTCTAGAAAGTCTTGAGAGAGAAGATTTAAAAAGTTCTAGAAAACTATGTAAATTGGCTATCCCAAAATCATTACAAAATTTCTATTTGCTATTAGTAGATCAGTGAAATTGTCCAATTCAATTACAAGAAACAAAAACGAGGTAAAAATGCATTTCCCCTTCTAACACTTTTAATAAGCTGAATACAATACAACAATATCATTCAATTCTTCTGTCGTTACAAGTTCGTATTTGGCCAATGGACATTCAGTTTTAAGGTCAATATTTTTTTTCCAAAGGAACCCTAGGTCGCAAATGAACCGTTCTCTTGGAAAACGATTTGAAAGTTCCCTAAACTATTTTATTCCACATGTGTACAGGTTGTCCCAGTATTGTGTTATGATTTCTTGATTTCTAATATTACCTGTTTTCTCCATCTATTTTCGTCGTCAGGAAATATTTTAAATACTATTTAACGCGAGTTTCAATTATTTTGTTTTAGATTATCAAAATAAAAATATTTTATTTACGGATATGCTATTGCTTAGTTAAAACAGTATTTTATTTGATTTGTAAAACAACGATTATTTAAAATAGTGTTTGCAATATTTTTCTCCAAAATTTTACCAAGCTCTGTTTGAAGACTCGTATTCTTGATTTGTCTTACTTATATAGAAGATAATGACGAGGTCCGATCAGTAAGGCATTTGTTCGCTTCTGAAAGTGCATATACAGTGTTCGGGGTGACCGCAACGGGTGAACACATCCCCATCCCCTCTGTTCCCCATGAACACGTAGCCACAGTGGAAGAGACGAATAATTTCCACCCAATTTAAACTCCCGATCAGTCTCGCCTCTGTTTCCGGGTATTGGATACTGGCCTGCTGGTATATCGATTATTCAGACCCAGTGAAGTCAAATTATACTGGCGACCTTTTCTCCGATAAACTCGCCGTGTTGAATATTAACCCCTTTCTCTTCCTATCTCCACACCCCAAGTCTTCGACTGTGTGCTCCCCCTTCTCGGGTCTCTCGAGGAACGAGCAGTACGAGGACCGTATGTATCATTTTGACGCGTTATGGCCCTCTCTTGTGCACTGGAAATCTGTTACAACGCCTATGGTTCCTTGGAGTCGCTTTAAAGGAGCCTCAAGAGGTGTCGAAAGCACTCCGAGAAAAATCATGCGGCACACTCGGACTCTACAATTCACACAATTGCTCCCAATTTTCGAACTTTACCGTCTCACGGATACGTACAAACATTTTCCATAATTCACCTACCCTTACAAATATGCACTCTAAAACACATACTTAGCGTCAGAATTTTTGGACCTATGTATTCATAATTTACACACCCTTTGAAGCACACATTTCCAAATTCACCCACAGACTTATCTGTGAAACTAAAAGAATTTTTGGGGATCTTCTAGCCTCACAATTCATGGGTTTACTGGCACAAAAATTAATTTTGCATAATTTACACAACCTTTTGAAGCGCACATTTCGGAATTCACACACAGACATAACTGTAGAACTGAAAGAATTTTTGGGGATTTTCTATCTTGACAATTCACGGGTCTAGAACACACCCTTAACGATTCAAAGGTTTGTGAACCTCGAAATTAATTTTGCATAATTTATATACCCTCAGAAATGCTTCGAAGAATTTGGACACCAATAATTTCTCTATCGTAGCATTCTCAATTTCTACGATTCGATTCCCAAAGTATAATATTGGAATGGAAGAAAATAGACCAATAGATTTCGAAAATTCTGCCACATTTTCAGAGGATCAGCGATCGCGTTTATTTAACAAATTGTTTGTTCTTTCATGCTGAAATTTTCGCGAGTGGATTGTGGCGGTGTGTCTTAATATTTTTAGCGTTTCTCTTGTTCCGCTTTAATTCCCGGCCGGAGAAACGCGGGTCGCGGCAATGTATCTTGGTGTCCTCAGCATTCCTCTTATTCTACTTTAATTCCCGGGGCTGGAAAACCGACGCAGAATCCTAAGCGCTCGATGACAGTGCACAGACTGCTCCCCGGGCTGGGTACACACAGCCGCCAACGGTGGCTGTTTGCAAATTCGGTTCGAGTCCATTTCGTCGTATCAGAGGGCCCCTCGTTTCCTGAGTTCTTGTTCACGGTCGGGGCTCGTTAATCAATGCCAAGATAATGCGGGAGGAAGACATAATGGGGTATGCATGCGAATGGTGCATCGCGGGAGCTGATACCTTTCCCGGAAGTCCCCGGGAACAGATGTTGAGGGATGGTCGAACCGTAAGTATCGCGAGGCGGGATAATGTAGTCATTCAAACGACCGGGAGACTCCCCGGCTCACGTTGACCGAAACGAGGCTTGGTTTCAACTCTTGAATACGCGAACGCTTCCACGATACCGGAACACAAGAGATCGGAGACTAATATCTGCCTCGTACCGAATAATTAACAATTTACTGCTCGAAACTGTCACGCGAAATCTGCGGCGGCGCGTCGCAGATAAGTAATTGCACCGGGGACGCTCGAAACTTGATAGTGCACCTCAATGCACACATTTTTACTTAGATGCTGTTTTTATTCAACGAAGTAATTTCAGAGTCGATGCATCGATATCCTTAATATTGTTCGCGGCTAAACTGTACCTCAGGAAGCCAGAAATTTTTAACTTTTTAAAATGTAATTCTGTAGATTTTGACGAGAAAATGTATATTTACAACTTTTTTTTTATTTGTGTGTTCGGGAAAGATATTTCCTCTCAAAGATCGATGCTCTACGTTATTAGCATTACCGCGTGCATGTGGTGCCATTTAGCGGGTCCTCTTGTCAAGCGACGCGCGACGGTCACTACGTACCAACATGGCGGTATAGGTTAGGGTTAGCAATCCTAGGATTGAAATTTGGATTTTCGGCATTTTCTTCACAAAATCGACAGGATTACATAAAAAAGGGTTAAAAATGTCTGGTTTCCTCAGGTAAAGTTTAACCGTATTTGCTGTAAAACCTAACCCGGACATTAGAATACACATTTTTAGCATTGGCATAAACGTTTGTTACATGTTTTTTCCTTGTTTTTCAAAAATGTATAAATGCATAAAGACCAGCAGTCTAGTCATAAATAAACTATAGATTTTTTTTTTAAACTTTAGATTTTTATATGAGATGTGAATTTCTTGAAGCAGCTTAAAAAAACGATAGTTGGATTGAAATTTATTTCTTTTCTTATGAATTCTAGTAAATTCCTATTTTGAATCCTATGTAGTAGTAGTCATGTTTTATTAATGTCTTTTGTTTTTAGTAAGTCACAAATTAAATACTGGTGTCCTCAAACTCTTCATACACATTTTCCATCTGATGCTTGCCACCGCCATAATTTTCCTCGAATGCATAAAATCTGCAGTCTAGCGACCATATTTTACGTGGCTCGATTGTCGACTGTGGATTGCACTATCTGGAACATGTACGCGAGTCTGTGATCGATAGGGATCGATAGGTTCGTTTGATTGATGGGGGATAGGTTTCCTAATTCCCGTTCATGATCCGAAGTAATCATATCCGTCGCGATCTGCTATGTAATTTCCGTGGTCTCCGAAAAAGCGCAACGTATTATTGTATCCAACGACAACGACGACATTGACTTCTCTGTTGCGGAAATTAGTCACGCATAGTGCTCCATTCCTCGAAACAATTTCGTGATGTTATTTTGTGTCGGTGTTTCGGTCGTACGGCAAATCAGGGCTCAAACTCAGCCGCGTTACTTTCAATAAGCAATTTCCTTTAATGTCTCTCTTAGCAAATAGAGAAAGTCTTTTCAGTCCGGACCCGGTCACGAACGAGTCTGTCGATTCTACAAAAATGAGCACACCGTACGAAAATAATGCCGCGTGTCGACTTGAGAACGAGAATATATGTTGAGAGAAAGGAAATCTCGATTGAACATCCCGAGAGGAGAAATCGCTAGTCGAGGGCAATCCAAAGTAGCTGTCGCATCCATTTTCCAGAGCAAAACTTATAAGTGTTGGTCCTCGACGGAAACTTAACCGTATTCGACTAAAATTTTATTCGAAATTTACTCTCGTTGGCATAGCGAAATAACAGATAAATAATCGGATAAATAATTTCAAAATTTTTATTTTAAATTAATAGTGGTATTTAATTTATTTCTAGTATTTTAAAAAATTATTCTGACTCGCACAGGCAGTTCATCTTCCTACAGTTATCATCCAAATAAAAAATGCCTGTTGCCGTAGTCTTCACTTGAGAATTCACATGAGGAAACTCTCGAGTGTTCACTTTTCAGATTAGAAAAGACCATTGTTGATCTTCGTGCAAAATAAAAATTGTCTATGCCAATTACAAGAAGAACGTGTCAAATAAAAATTTATTTCTCTGAATAATTTTGTTAGCTTTAAAATAATACCTAGTGTTCTGAAATCCCTCTGATGGTTTTACTATTTCGAATTATGTCTATCTATTTTCGTTGCAAATACATACAATCATCAGTGTAGATAATTAGATAGTTGATTCCAGATCTCTGACTTTTAGAAGGGGCACCATTTTCGATCCCATTCAGCAATATCAGTTGCCCAGCTGCCCTTTAAATTGCACTCACGTGAAGACATGGCCTACGACTGGAACGGGCCAACTATTATTCGGCAGACGTGCCTCGCGGTTATGGTTTCGCGTGCTGCGCTGCCATTCGACTCTCCGAGATCCTGGCGAACGTCTTGCCGTTCCTGGAGGAAATATTTTTTGTGGTTTGCTCCGAAGGATGATCGTGCTCGATGTTTTGGAAATTTTTCGCCTAACAACGGTGAATAATTCACGAGCACCGTCGATTTTAATGGAAAAGTATGTAAAGTATAAACGAACGTTGTCGACACGCCTATAACGCTTAAAACGAGCTAACTGTTGGACACTCTCGCAAAATCTTTAACAAAATTATTTCTAATTTAATGCGATCACAAGCGAAGTCTTGGAAAAATTGATCACTCCGAAAATATTGCACAATAATTGCTGCGGTAACTAGACGTCGATATAGCGCTTGAAGCAAGTCAATTATCCGTCGCCTCGCTTTTAGCAAAATGATTTATGATTTAATGCAAATATAATCGGGAGCTTATAAAAATTTATTGGATCGGCAATATTGCACAATAACCGCCGAACGCTTTGGAAATTTGTTCCGCGCCGCGCCGCACCGCGTTCCCTCACGCTCGCCTCGTCCGTCTCGCAGTTTCGCTGACGTTTCTCAAAATCCCCATCATTTACGGTTTCAAATATTAGTACGATGTTAAACGCGGTGTCATATATCATAGCCGCGGGGAGAGAGCAAGATAGAGAGCGGCGGGTAGAGAGTCTAATGCCACTGTCGGATGAATTTCCCTCTAATTTATTACTCCGTTGACGTCCAACCTTTCATACTCCAAGTTCGCGGAAGCACCTACGCGTCGGAAATCTTCTTACGTGCCGGTATCACGAGCTCCGCAGCCTCGGCAAAGACCAGGAACCCGACAAGTTCGCACCCCCTCCCCCCTCTCGAGCACGAGGGTAGTTTCGAGATGGATGCGACCGGGATCAAGAGGGTAGCATGTCTCTCACGGAACGTGCAACTTCTACTTTTTTTCCACCGGGATATGTCTCGGATGTATTACCCTGCATTCAACTTTTCGTTCTCATTTGGCCGCGAATTAATGCTCTCTTCCTATGATCTCTTTTATTCCTGAAAAAGGAATACAAAATCTTTATTCTCTATTCTGTCACGCTGAACAATATTTATATCCTCTTTTGCTTTATATTTTTTATTTGTATTGGGATTTATTCCTTGAAGCATTGCATACATTTTCATCCTTAGTATCTCTACGAATCAAGCTTGGTTTTAGTTATTCATGCATCGATGTTCCTTTACATCCTCCAGTTCTTGAGGATTGAAATCTCCATTTTATATTGTATCTTATTAATCGATGCTAATATTCCTTTTATATTCTGTTCTATAGATTCTTCGTCGTACTTCTTATTTTTATATGCATTTATTCAATGACGAATTCTATACATTTTTATATAGAATGGATGTAGTAATCCATTTGTTCAAGGAAGGCAGTCTTGATTTTACGTTTTTTCAAATGCTTCAGTTTTGCACTAGGATCGTTTTGTAAATTGTGAAGATATTTTGCTGCACTTTTATTCAGATATTATTTTGCAAAGAATTGTATAAATTAAACAATTTTTCGCTCTTAGAGATTCTTATTACAGGCCTATGTTTAATATTTCTATGGAAACACATAGAAATATTTCAAACACGTGTTTGAAATATAAATTGTGGAGTTAATATATTCTGAGGAAGTATTACTATTACTTGCGATTGGTGTGACTTCTACTTCGAATTCGGACCCTGTAAAAAAACCGAAGAAAAGAGGACACACGAAAAAGAAGGGGGTGTGAAAATGAATTCCGGAAGCAAAGTCAGCGCTAATTGAAAGATAAAGGATTACTCCGAGTGAAACACAGTTGCTCGAGGTAAGAAAGAAGAAGAAGGACAGAGGATGGCGCAAGAACGGGAGATCTAATTCGTGGGCGGACTTAGTCGTCGTCGTGGTTGTTGGAGTAAGAAAGGCGTTTCCAATCAACACTGGTTTCAATAATTGTTTAAATCAATTGATAGGAGGATCGCGTACGCGGACTTGGGACAGAAAGTGTCCTGCAAACGACGCGACTAGGATTGGAAACGTCCCCGGCGTCGGCTAATGAATCACGAGCGTTTCGAGGTTCCGATGAAAACACCTTCAGTTTATCGGGCAAATAAATTGCCAGAATTAGATCTCCATGTCGTCGGGAAATTGTGGCCAACTGGTATCGAGACAGTTCGGGGTCTGTTAGGCTCGGTTCGCACTGTTCCCAGGAAATTTACGAGTCCGCCGGATTGCCTTGTCGAAGATTGCAGCCAATCCTATCGCCCTGCAAAGCTTCGTCTCTTGTACAGCTCAAGCTTAATTTGTGAGATTTCTCGTTCGGCTAGCAAGCTTCGCGCGATCCTCCCCTTTCGCCTTTGCCCTCTATTCTTCGACGAACCGCCCCCAACACCCGTCCACGCGCCGTTTCACCTCGTATCGTCTTTTCTCCCGGTGCCAGGGACTCGTTACAATATATATGAACCCTCCGCGTACCACCGCTAGCCTCTGGCACAAAGGCGAAATTACGTTGATCCCCCAGACACCCCGGGCGAAGATTGAAAAAAATAGAAATTACTTGCTCCGTGAGCAGAACCCACCCCCGCCACAGCCCTTCGCCGCCCACGCCCGGCCGCATCCATCGCGAAACTACAGTGGCTCCAAAAAGTACCAGCACGCCAAATCTACAGTCCCCAATTCTCGATTTTTAAACAGTTATAATTCCATTAATAACTGTTGGTTTTCTTCTAATATGTTTTTTCATAATACTGCGAATGGGACACTCCATTTTGAATTCCATACTGGAATTTATATAGTTCCTTTTAGTCTGACCAAGCGTGTCTGATTCTGGCTATCCCATTCTACTGATTTGACATTTTGCTCGTTTCCTTGCTTCCACAGGAATTTTCAGAAGCAGAGGTCAAACATTCTTAACTAGGTGTGCTTTATAGTCGAGTTTGATTCGATGTGCAAAAATGCTGAGTTAATTATAGTATAATAATCGCAAAAAGCATGCGAAAACTAAAATCTGGTTTTTGTGAAATTATAAATATTTTGTAATTTCGTAAAAAACAATCGTACTTACCACAATAAAAGTGAGTTTTAACTTTAAGTCTCTCTACTTTTGCAGTATAATGTTCGTATTCACAGTCAGAATCAGAAACGCTTTAAGTTCTGGTATGGGAATACACTTTTCACTCAAAGCTCAATAAAGTGACAAAAAAAAAAATCTTAAATCAAATTTTAAGGGATCATTGTAAAAAGGAAGCTTTAATGTTCAAATCTATGGTAGATTCAATCTTGAAAAAATTTTCCAATATTTTTTGAGCCATTTTAACGTGTAATATTTTGTAAAAAAAAGATGCTTTTCTCACCCACAATATTATGTACAAATATTTTAAAAGAAACTGAAGGATAGGTTGTAAAAGTAGGGGGTTGAAACTCCCAAATTAGTCCATGACTGTTTTAAGACTTTTAGGACTTTTAAACTTTAGTTTAAATATTGATAAGATTTCAAAAACCGGGAATTTAGTGTGCCCATACTTTTTGAAGACACTGTACCCTCTGACACGGGTGCCAACTTCTCCGGATTCCGCTCTTTGACGGCACCGCTTATCCTTTCTTCATGCCCATCGCCTTTCCAAGGTTTGACTTACGATCCTGGCGTGGGGGAAGTACTTTCTCCTTTATTTTTCAATGGCCTCGAAGGGTTTTGTGTATGTAGAAGGGGCTGAAATCGTTTTTTCAATTATACTTTATGCTGATAACGAATATTCCGTCAAGGTTTTATTGAAAAATGAAAGAGTGATATAAACGATGACGTTGATTTCGAGAAATGTTATATTCACTCCCGAAATTCATTTTGCAAAATTTTCGAAACGTGTACAAAAATGAAATAAAACCTCTCAAGATTCCGCTTTTCGCGAAACGATTCATTTTTTGCGACCATCAGTTTTTCAAAGGTTTGAAATAAAAATACTGTATACAGTCGGTGTTGAATACTTTTTCACGATTGATTCGCTCGTGCAGAGTAATATACTACCTTTGGTTCACTTAAGTGATGAATAGTTTTCAGTCGAATCCGCTTTCCACGCTATTGAAATTGTTAAATGGTTTAAAAATAAAGCACAGCTTCTGGGTATTTTGCTTTTTGATGGGTCCGCTTATCCCTTCTTTATATCCCTCGCTTTTCAGGAGTTTGACTTACGTACTACCGTAAAGGTACCTCTCTGTGATTTTTTATTACACGTGTATTCATCAACTGAAATTTCTGCTGTTAGAAATGAAATCTTACTTTTTACGCAATACTATATACTGAACTACAAAAATAAAACCTACATAATTACCAAGCTTTCGTGGATGTTAAAAAATGTATACGGCACGGACATGGTTCTTCTTTTAACTCTCCGACAAACGTCTATCTTCATTAACAAATTCCAATACTATTTCGGAACCTGACATCATAATGCAACTGCCGTCAATGTTCCCACATTCTTACGTTAGCGAGTAAAGGGTAAATTACAAACTGTACAATAACAGCTACGTATCGAAACTCCAACAAAACTCTCTCTCTCTCTCTCTCTGTCTCTCGCGGGCAACAGCTCTCTCCGCTGTCGACTAATTTTGCTCGAGGCACGGTGGGGGGTATTGTAAGAACTCATTTTCAACTAATTATTCGAACAATCGTTACACTCGACGACAAGCAACTTCTCTATGGCCGTGCTTCGACGTATTTCTGTTCGAGGAAAATTATTTAATTGCCCGGAATTACTATTAATTCCGGGATTTACCGGAATCAATTAGCTGCAAATAACTTCGCAAAACAATCCCGGCGGATACACGGTACACGCAACGCGAGAGAGCGTGCGCTTGCGCGTGCCGCGGGAACTTTTCACTCATCCCGGTGCCGGAAGTTCAGAGACCAAAAGATAGTTCGGCGAACCGCATTCGCAATGGACCGGCAATACTTCATGGCGGGCCGTAGCCCACCGAAACGAGCATTCCGGAGGAAGTGCTCAGGATTTCAGTGATCGGCACGGGGCTTGCCGCGCGCTCTCGGTTATTCGGCAGCGGGACCCGATTCTCTCGTCTATGCATCTAATCCGTCGCCGGAGCGAGCAGGTAACTGATAGAATCCCCTCATTTATCCAAATCCGACGGATAATCCAATCTGGAATTCAAATAAGCTCCGTTGCGCCGGCTGTTACCGAGGGACTCCGGTGGAAACAGGGCCGATCCGCTTGAGTCATCGCGACGCCGATTCCGAGGCCCGCCAAAACAGTTTGCGACCGGCAGGAAATCGACGTCGAGGGAAGCTCACTCCGACTCGAGCCCAGTCGCGTCGTCGAGACGACGACGGACGCTTCAGCGACGCCTGGCGACGTTCCATGCCTCCCCTTCCTCCTCTCGTAATAAGTGCCGAAGAATTCGTTCAAATTAAATTCCGGCTTCCTCTTTTTCGTTTGTCAGCCTGCGCGTCCCTTTGCCCCCTCATTCTCCCACTACTTCGTCCTTTGTTCCTCTCTCCGACTTCCGGTTCTTCATTTGTACAGGGTGTTCGATTACACGTGCTAAATGCTTCAGGGATGATTGTAAACTACAGATTTAGAACACTAGTTTTGGAAGTTGTGGCTGGCAGTGATCGTTAGAGGATAGTTCAAACATAGTCAAACGTCCTCAGACTCGGCCTACCCTAGATTATATACAAATGTGTTTCCTAAAGCCTAGGAGGATTAAAGTTCTCTTTAAAATCTGCCTCAAAACCTTTTAGACTTCCAACATTGGTAAACCAGTATTGTTATACGCAGAGTACGATCACTTGTCAAACTGCTCGTAATGCTCGTATAGACAACAATTTCTAAACAAAAAACAACAAATTTATGAACAGAAGCATTTGCATTAAGAATAAAAATCGAAGAATTTCAGATGAAAAATTGAGGTTTTGGCTCATTTTGACGCTTCAACCTTTGCTTCCCTTAGTTAATCTTGTTGAGAGTATTTTCGAATTAGTATAACTAATAGCATTAATAATGCGTTGACGACAAAAATTAACCCCTTAACTAATTTTACAGTTTCAATGGTTAGAGTTTTTTTGTAATTCGTAATTTCCATAAAAAAAAGGACAAAATTTATATCTATTGTATGCCTATATGATCTTCAATAGCTGTACAATTTAACAACGCTAAAATAGAATTTTATTTCGAATTGAAGAAAATTAATAACATGTGTAGTAACATATGTGGACCTTAAACCTATTATAATTTCATTTAAAATCCTGCAATGCTCTGCTTAGTATTGCTTGTAGAATGAGTCCTCCACTTTCACCTTACTAAATTATCACGTCCTTGAGAAAGATGGAGCAGATTTGGACACTTGCCGGAAAGTCCAGTCGTCGGTATATTAAAGAATATTTGCGGTTGTCGGCGAGGATTTAATTCAGTGCATACCAGAACACTCGGTATATGCGCCGCCGATAATGCCAACGTCTTTTGCGGTTTTTTGTCGGTTCTCAATACCGAGCACGGAATTCCTTGTACCCGGTCGCGTTCATTCGCGGAGTTGTTTAATGCGCTTTCAGTGGAAGATGATCCGGTGGCGCGAGAAACCGCGAGATCGCGAGGATTCCACGCGTTTCCGGTAATGGGGCGCGGATGCGCGCAGGAATTTTTTAATATTCGGTATTTGATCGAGCGGCATTCATTGGCACGCGAACGCTCGTCGGTGGGGTAGTGAATTGACACGTTCAATAGGTGAAAAATAGATTGTTGTTCTTATTTTGGTCACGGTTTCGGTTCGGTGCTCCGACTCTCTGGATTGGCTAGAAGCAAATTTATTGACTGGCTTAAAGACATTCCGTGTCTGAAAGATCCAGACAAGGTGTTACAATCTCCGGATAATATTGAACCCAATGATGCGCGAAAATCACGAAAGTGGCCACAAAGTCGATATTATTGATAAATAATAGCTTTTTATTTTAAACAAGCAAATTTTCATTTATTACATCATCCTGAGGTAATAAAACTACAAAGTACAGAACATAGAAGATGCAATTGCAAAGTCTAGTAAAATGTCAAAAAATACAAGAAACGTGTACGTTCCCACCTCGGTTGATTTATGGTACCCCTAAGCAGGGGTGCTTCGAATCCGCAGAGCCTACGAGAGGGTGTGGACGACGTTCGAACGACGCGGAGACCCGGAAGTAATAATTTTTATCACCACAGAGCAATCTGAAGTTCTATCGCGCGAGGGATCGAAGTTTAAATACTTGCCATCGTTTTCCAACCCCCTCTGTCCCCCGGAAAGATGAAACTGTATCGCGCCCACGTCTCCCCGGAGACGTTAAGGAGTGACTCTCGAGCGAAGTAACTTCTCGGGTACCTTTTCATCAAACTCCGTCTCGGCTTTCGCTTTTTTCGATTTTTGTTTCCTTTCTGCCACTCCCCCTCCCCCCCTCACCCCCCCCCCCGATTTCGCCCCCCTCCGGACGAGAGACTAACGGAGGAGGGGTGAGCCAAGGCGCGCCAGGGTTTCCTGAAATTCCTGTTGCATGCCGGTACGCGTGTGATTCATCGCTGTAATTTGTTTTTTCCTGGTTCTAATGCGGATACGATTCCTCTCGGTTGCAGCTTCTAGCATGAAACAAAACGGCACCGAGGTCGACGACTCGAAGCACGACGTCGACGGAGTTCCCACGGCCTTGGTGCAATATCCGGACAACTTGAATCTCCGCGATCTTTACTACTATATACTGGCGCCGACACTGTGCTACGAGCTGAACTTTCCACGGACGCAACGGATTCGGAAAAGGTAAACAGCAATAACACGATAGAACTACCCTTTAATGAGTGTCTTATCGATTTATCAATTGATCCGATTGGTGGAGGCTATCGTATTACCCATCGAATGTACAGCAAACTTCAAAAATCTTAGTGCACGAGGTAAGGGGTTAGTTGTTTATAAAAACAAAAGATCTACCCCCCCCCCCGAGTGAGTATCTTATCGATTTATCGAATCATTGGATCTCTGGTTATTGTATTTGTTCTATCGTATTACCCCTCGAATGTACACTGAACTTCAAAAACCGTAGTACACGAGGTACGGTCATTTATAAAAACGAAAGAACTACCCCCGAGTGAGCATCTTATCGATTTATCGAGTCATTCGATCACTGGAGGAATGATTATTTTATTTCTTCTATCGTATTACCCCCTCGAGTGTACAGGGACTTCGAAAGTCGTAGTGGTAAGAGGTAGGTAGTTTAAACAAAAACGAAGTAGAACTGACATAAAATTCTGTACAAAATAAGACGTTAGTATTCATCAGAAAATTATAATTGAATTGTTCGTTACGTAAAAGGATAGAGATAAAACAAGATTTTAAGATCCGTCTGACGATCGTTGACCTATTCTACTTGCTCTTGGGAACTCGAGCGAAAGGATTAAATTCAACGCCGGTTCTTTATGCATTTATGATACTTTCTAGATTAGAAAATCTAAAAAAAAAAAAGAACACTTGTATTTATATGGATTAATAATTGTACTGTAAATCTTTTTTGGAAATTTCCTTTTTTATAAATACAATCTCACTCGAGAAAATGACGTCTCAGAAACTTCGTTTTCTCGACTATTTTCACTCTTCCATGATAAACTGACATATGCAGTACCAATCTAACACAAATTATTTGATTGTCTATCGATGTGTATTTAGAGCGTCAGTCAAAATGTTTTAATCAAAAACGTTGGAATAAAGTTGCAAGGGGTTGAAGGCTGTGTAAAAAATCAAATCGTTTACTCGAACGGTTTCTGCGTGCACGTACGCATCGAAGCACTTCCCCGAAGAAGGTCTTTCCTTTTTCGCTCGGTTTCGGTCGCACGCAGCTCCATTCGAAGGAAAACGGGGGAGCAGAGGCAAAGTTGGCGAGCCGGAGTGTTCGCGAAATTAGATTTAAGTGGGCTATTGTTGGGAAAATAGAGGAGGGTACGTTTGGATGGACTCGGTCGGCGCAGGGGTAAGTTAGGGTGGCAACGGAGGGCGCAGAGGGCACAGTGATGTATTCCTTTCTGTGCTTCCGGCTGGTACTTCCGATTGTATCCGGAATCCCGGAGATTTTCATGGAACACTTTCTTCCGTCTACGCGGACGTATTTTCGCGATGCACATGCAGCCCTGGGTTTGTCGGAAAGTGCATCGTGTCTGTCTGGCCGACATTTCTTGCCACCGGCAGTTGTTCGCTTCGAAAATCCCCGGGAACAAATTGCGCTGGAAGAGAAACGTCATATCCCGCCGAACGCGTGTTTACGGATTTTTCCTCTTCCCCGAAGTTTTTCGGAAAAAAACCGCACCCGGCCGACGTCGCGATTTTTCAGCCGCGAGCATTAACCGTGATATATTGGCGTCTCCATTCGCAAAATTACGGAACCAAGAATTTCGTTTTGATTTATCCCTGCATCGCGTGAAGTTTGGCATTGCTTCTTTATTACGATGCAACAAGCCCGCATTGTGACTTCATTTTCTGCTGTTCAGTTTTCTAAAATATGGCTTTCGAGTCTCGAGAACTCTGGCGCGATTGCTATCTTTCTTCTTTCGTCAACGGTCATCTAGTTTTTTTTAACTATTTTGTTAAATATGTGTAATCCTTTTGTTGTAAAATTTGCGAAAACAGTAGGTTAAGGGGCCCAATTTCTGTGGGGGTACCAATTACTATGGCTATATTAATTATACTTATTTTTAAAGCATAAAGAACATTAAAAAAGGATACACAACATGTATATATTAACTGATTTCAATGACAAAAATTTTATATATCTTTTTTAATATTCACTATGCTTTAAACATAAGTATAATTAATATAGGCACAGTAATCGGTACCCCCACACTGATTGGGTCCCTTACACTATGATAAAAGTTATACTGATGATTACTATTTTTCTTCATTTTCCAACAGTCGTCTAGTTTGTTTAACTGTTTTTGCGAAGTGTAACCATCTACCTCTCTTATAAAATTTGCAACAGCAGTTTCATAAAGAAATGTTGTACAGGTGATTACTATTTATCTTTAGCTATTTCATGAAATGCAACGTAAGTACTCTCCCTAGAAAATTTGTGAGAGGAGTTTGATGAAGAAAAGTTGTGGAATTTTTAAGTAACGTTGTCCACGAAAGTAATATTAACTTTGCCGCGATATATTTTGGTTTGTTTTTGTGGAAGTAAAGCTTAAGGCCATTAGCATTTTTAATGTAAGAGCCCGAACTCCTGAAAGTGTCATGAAATTCTCGATGAAAAAATAAAGCGGTCTTCGCGAGGCATTTAATTAGATATAATTAAGAAGATTAGACTTTGTTTGTTTTAATTTGCTTCCATCAACTTTCGGCAAACTTCATTGTCGGAACAAATGGAGGCTTCGAAACAGTGAATCGTGCGCTCGAGCTCCCGCGCTTTAATTTAGTATGCAACTGCAGACTTCCGCTCATAATTTTCATTCGCGAGCGGTATAGTCAAACATGTGGATCTCTGAAGTAGACTTTATATGCAGCTTTTTAAATGGAACAGCCTAGTTCAATTCACTTCGAAGTACATACTACCGGCAAATTTTATTAACAAAATGTAATACGTTCGCGGAGAGTACGGAGTGCACTTTGTGAATCAACACGCAACTACCGGCCATGATACACAATTTTCATTTAGATTTGTTAGTCCCTGAATTTCAATCCGTATGCAACACGCTGCACTCCAGAACAAAAATAAAACAAACAACCACTCGAAAAAGATCCGACACAATACTGAGAATTAAAACGAAAGAAATCCTTTTGAAACGAACAAAAAAGAAAAAAAGAACACCTAAACTCGAAGGACACCTAGTCCTCGAATCTTAATGCATAAATATTGTTCATCGCGGTGAGCGTGGAATAAACACAGATTATTACCGCGGTTATTGAAACCGTAGGTATATGTGTAACATCATCATCAATTTGGATTTGCCCGCCTAAATCTTCTAATTGCTAGTTATTACATCGGTTTCGTCGCTATTGTTGTGTAAACCAGCGTAATTCGATATTGATCTGTAATTGTGTATGCACTGAATCATCAATTTCGATTAATCTATGCGAAAATTGCTATTTTTGCAAATAATTTCGGTAGCATAACGTCTTAATAATTATCAAACACTAAAGACTATTATCCATGTAAAAATGAATTGTATATTAAAAAAAAATCCCGGATATTCAATAATAAAATAACATGCATCATTTTAGCGTTTCTTTTTAGTTGAAAAATGATTTTTTTACATTGCGGAGTGTAAAAATTGATTGTATATTAACAAACCGGAATAATAAATGATTAAAATGGTACGTTTTTAACACTTTTCTAGTTGAAAAAATAAATTCTTCGTTTTGTAACAGACGTGATTTCCAATTTTCATTCTGGTCGACGAAACTATACCACAGGATTCGTTCCGAGCTTAATATCACTGTCCCGTGGAGGACACAATTTTCGTTTCTTTTTCACAGATTCTACATTTGCCAATTAGCTGTATAAAATTTTATATTCTACTGCAAAGTTCGATATTCAGAAATACAAAGGCTCTAAGTATCATCTGAGCGTTTTTAAAATTGAGAAGATAAATTCCTGGCACGGTAGCAGACGTATAAATTCGCGTGGTCAACGAAATGATACGACAGGGTTAGCACCGAATTTCGTATCCTCGCGGAGGACAATTTTTCTTTCATTTTCACAGATTCTGTAATCGCTAATATATCCATACAAAATTTGACCATGCACTGAGAACTCGAACATTCGGGGATGGAAAGGCTGAGTATCATCTCGGAGCTTTTAAAATTGAAAAGATAAATTTCTGGCACAGTAGTTGACGTGTACAATATACCCGCGCAGTGTATTCTCCGTCGGCGGCGCGGCGGGTTAATTCCGAATTTAATATCCCCGTCGGGCACTGACAACAATTTTTGTTTCGCTTCCGCAGATTCTTGATTAAACGCATTCTGGAGGTGGTGGTCGGCTGCCAAGTGGTCCTGTCGTTGTTCCAGCAGTGGATGGTGCCGTCAGTGAAGAACTCGCTGGTCCCGTTCAGCGTAAGTGTTTCATTTAGCCGTTGCTCCTCGAGAGCGCCGTATGAAATCCCGCCCACGGAAATTTCATTACGCCTCATGAACCGACCGCCATCGTACATCATCGAAAACAATCTTCCACTTTCCTATCCAAGGTAGCCTTGGTGTTGCTCGTGCATCATCCGTTTATCCCTTTCACTCGGGCCCGGGGCAAATAAATAATAACCGATCGGGCCCGGTCGATACATCGATGGATCGCGCGGACGTTATTAAAGGGGGCTAATTATTTATAGCGGTGCTCGTAAATAAGTCGGTGGCTGGCGATCGTTCGCGAAAATGGCTTCTAAGATAAAGATAGAGAGAGAGAGAGAGAGAAGGAGAGAAGGAGAGAGGGTCGGTGTTACAGAGAAGTGTAATTTGGTTTCGGCAAATAGGTGCGATCAATCTTTCTCCTAATTCCCTGACTCGGGCCACGATACGCACGAATATATGGCCAACAGGGGCCTCGGACAGAATCTCCAACACATTCCCAACAGCCTCTTCCCACCGTCGTCCACGTCTAATGATGTGTGGCCACGCACGACATACAATAATAGCCCTGACGAGCCATTACTTTTTTATCTCGCAAGCTGTTAAGCGACCCATCTAGCACCCTATTCTTCTTTTTTTGACGGGCCCCGATCATTTGTTAGCAAGCGTAACACGTCTCGCGGGATATCCGAAAGCTTCCGTGTTACACCGTATCGCGACACCCGGTTGGTATAATCAGCGGTGGACAGTAAATATTCGGGATAAGCCCGGACAATTTGGACGGGACGCAACTTCCGAGAACGACGCCGAGGCGATCGCATCTGTTGCTGGCCGAACCCAGGCTCTCTGAATAACGCTGCTCGAGCGTGAACGATAAAAATGAATGTCCAATGGAGGGTGACAGATGAATATGTGGGAAACGGGGAGATACTCGCGAAATGCACGGACTTATGACTGCGGGGAGGGAGGAATTATCTGCGGACACGGTTGCCTCTCGAGAAGAACGCTGCTCGGGACCCGAGACGCGAAACTACAGAGAGCGGTCGATACGATTTTAAAGTTTCTTCTCTGAACCACTGAAACCATTCTCTTTAAAAAATCATTATTAAGACTGAGTCCGATAGATCCGAAGAAGCATATGATTTAACATTTATTTTAGCTTGAGAAACGACTAATATTCAAATTCTATACTTGACTGAATTTTGCACAAATCTAAAATATTCACAAAAAATTTTAATATATTGTTTAGAAACCATTGACGCAAAATATTAAGGGTTGTTATCACCCCTTCAATATAAATGACTAGCGAATTTTATGCATTTATGAGCAAAATGAGGATTAAGATATAATATTAGAAGAATTTGCAAATACTGATAGATTATTTTAAATCTACCAAACATGTGAAAAAATAAAATAAATTTTTATTTCACTCTAGTTTGTTGCAATTCAAGAAGTCTACTACAATATTTGTGTAACTACTATTTTTCCATATATTTTATGAAAATTTATACTACATAGCTGACCTGCCTGATTAATTACTGACATGCACTACTTACTAGAACCACGGACAAGCGCTCGACGAATGTTCAACAGAGATTCATTCCGAACGAATGGAAGTAATAATGGGATGCCATTTCGATAACGCCGATTGTACCCGGGTTAGAGCGTCCCGAAGCATATTTTCGAGTTGGAATTGTGATCGCTCGAGACAACGAGGCTCGAGATCGCGGGTTCGCAATTAAGCTCGTTTATCCGCGTCGATGGAGAGCGATCTACTTGTTGCCGAGTTATCCGACGTCGGATCGAAACCGTCGAGTTACTTCCAGGTGAGCGAGTCGTATGGACGAGTTTTCGCGAAGTTCGCGCGCGGCTGTCCTTCCACGGACCGCGCTAATTTAGACGAGGTTCTAATGTCGCGAAATTGTTTTCCATCAGCGGCGTGGAGCACGAAAGGGCGAGAGCGACGCGATAAAGACAACGCGATCCCGTGCACGTAATGAGTCGACGGCAATTTCGTGTGCACGCAGTGGAAATTGCCGTTGCGCGAGCGGCAATTGCGGTTGAAGACAACACGAATGCCTCGAGAAACGAACCTGCTGACGTTTACCGTCGCTCCTTCTCTCTCTCTCTCTCTCTCACTCTCTCTCTCCCTCTCTTTCTCTCTTTTGCTTTCTCTCACTGTTTTCCGGTTTTTCTCTGTTTCCCTCGGTTTAGTTTTCGTTTCAATCCGTTCGGTACGAGTTTTTCGATATAGATCACAGACCCCCGCGATCATCCAACGTTTATTCGGTTTAATCCAGTGATACTAATTGAAAAAATTCACCGGTGGCTTTAGGTTGTCCATTAACGAGGGAACAGTTCCGCTGTCGACCGGCACACCGCTGGCAGAAATTTCCCGGCCGTGTTCACTTCGTAGATTTAAATGGATCCTTTTACGCGGACAGTTTTAACCACGGTTGATCCGCGCCGGACGTCCGCGGTTTACCACCCATATCCATAGATCGTCCTGTAATGCAGTTCGGTATCCGTGTTCGGTCAGTGCGCGAACAGCTTTGAAATTTCGACGGGACGGTTTTGAATCGATGGTCAAGCCCGACCACTCTCCATTTCGTTCAAGAAATCCCCAGTGTTTCAATTATTGCCAGTATCTCTACGATCGCCAGTAGACGAGGTCAACCACGAGTCAGACGATATCGAAATGACTTAATTGATTGGGGAAGGCTAGGCTTTAATCCATTCTTGGGATTATGCTAGAAATTCCATGTTAGAAATACCAATCGATGGAAAGAGAAATAAATTTGTATTTGCAGTTTAATAATAATGTATAAATCGTTTGTACATAAAATTGTACAGCAATTTGATATTCTAGAAAGAGTATTTTTCCCATGCTTGAAATAACTGCATTAACTCTTGTTGTCTGAAGACAATACGAAAAATTCTACAATTTTCGAATCACAGAATTAAAATAAAAAGAAAATAAAACAAATAAATTCGCAATTTGAAGACAAAATTACAAATAAAGAGATTCTAGAAATACAAAAAAGGATAGGAACATTTTTGCAAGTCAGGCTAATAGAAATCATTGTACTGCGGGACAACCCACAATTTGAGTCGGACAGATCGTCCGATACATTATTACGGCGTAACATGTTCGAGTGATAGATCGTTCCCACTCGTTTCCCCATTCTCATATCAATATTTTCTCGGAGTCGGTTCCTGAATCGGGGTAATCTCGTCGAACGATTCACCGGTAGCAATTTGTCCGCGGTTGAAAATCGTGAACGTGGGGTGTCCGTCTTCGGGCGGCCGCGAAATCCTTTCCAGTCCCGTGAACCTCGCCACTTACGTCGATCTCCCGTCGATTCGACGCTATGGAAACGCTTAATAATCGGCTGACGAGCGACCGACTACGGAGAAGGCCGGGAATTGCTTGAAAGCCGCGCGACGGAACAAGGAAATTTGATGGAGGGTCGCCGAAAGAGGGGTTGGGGAGGGGCGAACTATCTAATCGGATGCACAAGTTCTGTCTTCGCTGTGGGACGGTCTTGTTGTTACGAAGTTCCACGACCAAGTGTCCGGTTCTGAATGTTTAGGGTTGCGCTTCCATTTAGGGGCCCGCTCGCGCGTCGTGGGAAGGGAAACATTACCAGGGACCGAAATCAAAGCGCGTTCCGGACGTTACAACACCTGCATAAAGGCTCTGCCTCCATGAAGGTTATGCTCGCATTATTTGAAGACTTTATTTTATTTTGTTGCGAAGCTGGGCAAACTTTATGATCAAAATTGCTTTAAAAAGCTTGCACATTCTACGAAAACCATCTGTACATATTCTACATTTATAAAAATACGAGGGATGTTCCCTGAATCGGATGAAACACGTGTGTCAATGGATATCCTTCAACGATGATTATGAGACGGCGGATCTTTGTCTAAGTTAAAATTTTTTTACCAGAATTGCAACTAACTGAAGTGAAATAGTAATTTGTTTTGTGTCTTAATATGATTAAAAGGTAGAACTCTCTTACTCTCTTAAAAAGTACCTACACGTTTTCGTTATTAATGCATAAAATGTGTCCAGTGATTATATTAAAAAATACCGTATTGAAATTGAAGAAGCCTGTATAGAGCTCGCAGAACTTTTAAAACCTTCCTCAAATTTATAAGTTTCTATTTGGCAAAATTACAACGTTGATTCTTCATTCAAGTACCTGTTATCAGAAAAATCCTATGAAATCTGAATAAATTCAAACCTGTTATTAGTACAAAGAAACGTACATCAGCTTCGTTTGGGACTTCGGTAGCTCTGATGTTAACTCATTTTAGTGGACATTATGAAACACGTTATATTTAAACACGTAAGAAAGCACCGTGCCCTTCAAAATAAATGAGCGAAGACGTCCGACCTGCTCCGCACGTAGAATTACGATCCTAATCCTCTGACGGAGATCTAAATCCCAGCATCGCGAACTAAACAGTGAATCACCGTTTGGCCACCAGTCGTCGTCCGATGAGTATTGTACCCGCCGGTAGTCATTCCGCAGCGATCGAGCTCTCGAAATCGTGACGTCGATCGAACCTAAAGTAATTACCGTGCAAGGTGAGCGCGAGGGAGTTAATTCCGGGGTGGCGCGAGGGCTCTTTCTCTATCCATTTCCACGTCGTCCGCCTCGTCATTTTCTCTATCTTCGATCGGCCCGTTCTCACCCTTTTTCTACGTTTTCTCGCCCCGCGTGCCGTTCCCCGCGTATCTCTCTCGCCTTTCTGACGGACAAATTGGATTCGATAATTGCGAATCACGATGGCAGAGGCGACAGTCACGTCGTCGATCGGCCTGCCGGCCAGCTTTCTGGCGGGTTCAGGGGTGGGGGGAAGGGTAAAATGTCTCCGTCTTTCGATCCACTGCGCGATAGTCTATCACTGTCGCGAGAAGCCGAACGCGGCCGTCGACAGCCAAGAAATCGATTCCGAGGATATTGCTTTCATCCGCCGCGATTTCATCGCGCGGCTCCGCGGGAATTGATAACCGTACCGCCGCGCCGCGCCGTTCCGCTGCTTGTCGCATTCTAATTACATTGTTCCCTTCCCTCGGTACCCACTCTCTTTCTCTCTCTCTCTCTCTCTCTCTCTATCCCTCTCTCTCTTCTTAATTTTATCCCAACCTCTCTCCCGAACGGACACACCCCCTCGAGCGCTTTTGCATAAGCTAGCCACTCCGGTTACCTTGGATAGTGTTTCTTCATTAGAAGCGGCTCGGGCACAAAGAACACTGTGCATGACTCCTCGCTCGCTTTCTTTCTGCGTGAACAGCGTAATTTAAACAGTGTTTTTTCCTTTACGTTTGAAACGTGTGATAGTCGGCGAGAATGGCTCCTCGGACCCACGAAGCATGCTTTCACTTCGAAGTTTGTTACTTGTCTACCGGATTTCCGTTACTTTTATCATTTCGTTGTTCTTCCCTTTTGTGGTACTCTTTAAAGGATTCGTTTTAGAGGATAACGACGGCTACTTCAGGCATCGCGCGTGTTGGATACTCTTGTTGGATTATTTTCTTAAAGAATTTGAACGGTAAGCGAGATTTGTTCGAACATATCGTTGAAAGAGACTGACAAAGATAAAAACAAATTATATATATTTTTCACCAAGCTAAAATATTTATTAACCTTCAGAGAGGGAGGCCACTGTGGTGGTCAGGGGCAAACTTGATTGATTGGTTGTATACAGGGTGTTCGACTACAGGTGGGAGAAAATTTAAGGGGTAAAAATTGTGATTTTGGCTTCATTTTTTAGTTGTTAACAATTCAAAGTCCGCCTAAAATGCGGCAACCCGACCAACAGGGGTGTACGTTGCGTACGTCGTAAAGACGCGCGTCACGTATCAAGTGACAGATACTTCTAGCCGAATTATTGGCTAAAATGTGTGACGTGAAAGCCTAACCATTGGATGTGAGCGAGGACCCTCTTTGATCCGTGACTGTTGTGTGCCTTTTTGACGTAAGTAAGGTACACCTCTGTAGGTCGGGTTGCCGCATTTTAGGCGGATTTTTAAATGATAATAATTAAAAAATGAAGCCGAAATCGCAATTTTTTTATTCATCATTTTCGTCTTACATTGTTTTGGAGAATCACCCCTTAAATTTTTTCCCACCTGTAGTCGAACAGCGTGTATATAAATTTTTCATAAAGAATATTCAAGTTTTCAACGGAAAAATGCTGGTTCTTTGATGGTCAATTTTACAGGTTTTTATTTAGTCCTTGCTCTGATCAGTCAGTCCAAAAAACCACGAATGAAAATCATTATCCTATTTGATCTGTATAAAGTTTTACCGGCACCAGTGATTTTAATGAACAAAGTTGACTTCACTGTTTGGTTCGGAAGAATCAAAAAAATTTAGCTGTGTACGGAAAAATGATTGGATTCGTCGTTACCTACTTGAATAAATAGGACTTGAATAATTCTGTCCCCTAGAAACTTTCACGTGGCTCGATCGAGTATTTACAGTAGCCGTTCCTAGCATTTACCATTGACTAACAAAAATTATGCTTGACCAACGGGTAAATATTAAACCCACTTTGGTAATTAGCAAACTACTCAATACAGTCCGGCGATGTACACTAACAGATGGAGTTTCAGCTGTGTCCTACTGTCGGGCGAAACTTTGAAATCACTCGGTGAATTGATGGGGCCGCAGACATGCTTGTTAAGTCAACAAGCTCAACCGTATCGCTGTTTACGCAACTCGCATGTATGTTACACAGTGAAAAAAAAAATTAATTGATAGTACCGAAACATGTCAAACATAAACTATTAATGGAACTCTCAAGTTTCTTAATTGTATGAGTAATTAAAATACTATCATCTAAATAACTGTGCAGCTAATTAAACCAGGGGATTCAAATTTTTGTATACAATAAATATTTAATTTTGGCTTAACTTTGCCTCAGGTAACCAAAAATTTTTAACTTTTTTTTATGTAATCGCGACGGTCACTATATATCAACATGGCGTCGCCCTTGCCAGTCGAAAACGCTGAAACTCGTACATCTTTACACACGCATAACTTTTGAACTAGTGATCTCCTACCATTGAAACTTACATTTTCACTATTTTCTCGACAAAATCTACAGAATTACATAAAAAAAGTTAAAAATTTCTGGTTTCTTGAGGTAAAGTTTAACTTTAATTTTCGACGAAACGATTAAATTCTACAAATAGTTGCTTTAATTTCCATCATCCAAGAGCTTTAGATTTCAGTAATTTACTAAATTCTGTGCGAAACAGAATTTCCCAAATGTCACGAACATAAAATATAAAATGAAGATACTGATTTTCACGAGCTGAGAAGCGAGACGTAGCCTTTATTAAGAGCTGCATTATATAATGCACTCATTTGCATCCATCGACAAACATCGCGACGCGTCTCCGAGCAATGGATATTACGACAGTGTAAAAATTATGCCCGTCAACGCGCCGAGTTTTAATGAACGTCCCCGCTGGGGAGCTTTCCATCTGATTGTACAAAGAAATCGTCCCCTTATTATCGAACAATTCCGCTTGACGTTCATTTTTAATTTCCACGGGCCAACGCATTCCAATTAACAATGCAAATTTGCCTCGGCTCCCATTGACGGTCGGGATCGAGATTACAAAACAGGATCGGGTACTAACTCGAACTTACGGGATATCGGTGGCATCGACGGCAACTTGTTATCATTAATTAACCGGAGAGCAGCCGACCATCGGGTTTGATTAACAGCGATCGCGCGCGAGTGTCAGAGGTTCTTCTTCTTGTTCCCCATTTTCTTTTCAATTCATTCTTCCCGATCGGTGCAACGACCGCACCCGCGACAATGCACTCGCTGCACCTCGTGATCCACCACTTAATCAGTCTTGATCGCTACTTTATTTCCCGCGTGGCTCTTCTTCCCCTATTTGGATCTTCTTCTTTGTCTTCTGCTTTCTCCTTCTTTCTCTTCTCTTCTTACTTTGTCACCGCGGGTCTCCTTTTCTTCTTCGATTTTCCTCCCCGCCTGTTCTCTTCGTTCTAGCCACTTGTTTATTAATTAATTCTCCATCGCCCAGGTGTTAAATTCATTATTCCTGATCGGTGCAACGACCACGCGCGCGGTATTGCGCTCGTTGCACCCCTGATGCACCACTTAATCAGTCTTGATCGCCACTTTATTTCCCACGTGGCCCTTTTTCCTCCATTTTGCTCTTCGCATTTTTTGTCTTTCTCTTTCCTTTGCACAGTAAAAAATGTAACTTTTCTGTAGATAGTAAAAGATAACGGGATTTGGAATTCATCAATACAACCAGTGAGTGAGGGACAACAATGAATGTGGGGCTACCAATTACTGTGCCTACATTAATTGTACTTATTTTAAAAAAATTTAATATCTCTTTTTTCATATTCATTATGCTTGAAAAATAAGTATAATATACAGGCACAGTAATTGGTACCCCCAAAGTAATAGGGTCCCTTACCTTTACATTTGTAAAAATCGTTTCATTGGAATTTTTAGTTTTAAAAATAAGAAATAATCACTAGGAGCCAAGTCCGGTAAAATAAATTGATGTAAATAAAAATTCCAATGAAAGGGTCACAGAGTACCCGCTGTATGTGTAAACAAGGGTGCACAGCTCTACTTCCCCTAGTTCGCTCTTTCTCTTCTTCCTCGTCTTCCCCTCTTCTTCGTCTTCCCCTCTTTTTACCTCGTCACCGCGCGTCTCGCTTTTTCTCGGCGTCCCATCTCCTCGTTCTCGCCACTCGCTTATTAATTAACTCTCCATAGGCCAGGTGTGTTAACGAGGCCTCCGTCTTCCGGTGGACTCATGTCGCGCGTACGCGCGGCTCTGTCGTCGGGCAATCGACCGATCGAAAGGCGTCGACAGGTATCGTGCGCCGCGTCGGCTTATCGATACCCGTGTCGACTTTTCAAAGGGTTTGTGAGCACAGCTTTTCCCTTAAAATAGTAGAACGCTTTGCGCGCGTACTCCACGCTCAATAGAATATCGGACAGTCGCGAGCGAAATGGACGATCTTTTTGTTTCACGATGTACGCGCGATGCGGCTTAATCCGTTAAGCATTCCTCAGGCGTGGAACAAATACACCGTGGAACATTCATTAAAAAATTGCTTGACCACTCTTCCATCCTCAAGTGAACCTGTGGCAGCTAGACCCGTTATGCAAAATAAAATTTATTTAAGACAATCTGGGTTAAAGGACCCAATTACTGTTGAGGTACCAATTACTGTGCCTGTATATTAATTATACTAATTTTTAAAGCATAATGAACATTAAAAACAAAAAGATATATAACATATATATTATCTTATTTTAATGAAAAAAATTTAGTATCTCGTTTTTAATGTTCATTATGCTTTCAAAATAAGTATAATTAATATACAGGCACAGTACATGGTACTCCGACAGTAATTGGGTCCCTTACCCTATATGGGTTGAAGTTAAATGCAAGCTTCTTTACTTTACAATGGATTTTTGCAGGTTGCTATTAGGACAAGAATAATGTTGAATTTTATTTCTTCCGTTTAGGTTTCATATAGATGCAGAAATACTTACTGTTGGGATAACAAATAATAATGATAGTAAACAACTGCATGCTATAGTACTGTTGCATGTTGATAGTATTTGATTTACAATATTATGAGATTGCAACATGGTCATGAAAGATTATGATCCGAAGTATGATTCTAGATACATTAAAAATTTCATATAAATTATTTGCACATTTTATTCGATCAAAGAAGGTCAAGGTACCGAGTCAAATTTTAAACTTTTAATGTTGTCCATGTGTGGCACTGAGCAGCGGCATATAATCCAATTAGTCTGTTTTGTTTAATCTGTCCGGTACTGATGTTGTATTTGTTGATATGTATATTGATCTCTGTATTATAATTATGAATACAATTTATAGTTCTGAATGTGAGCGCACAAAGATCCAGATAAACGATGCTAATTTCCAAGAGGCGAGTATAATTAGAACATTTCGAATGATACGAGGATACGTACTAAATATAATATAAGTAAATATATAAATATATGTTTAGTTAATTCATTGTTACCACATCTCGTTAGCTGCAGAAATGAAATTAATTATGTAGACCGAAAGTTTCAAATAACTCATGAAATACAATGCCGTTAGTCTCCCATGCAGGTTTCAATCCGAAAAGTAAAATAATCTCTCCTAGTGTGTAGTCATAATTCCAATCGATATCCTTGCGATTAAATCACTTCAAACAAATATTCCCTGTATTACAATACTTTTTCATAGATACTATAATTTTTTGTGCAGACCCCCTTCATTGCGTTTAAGATGAAAATTTGATGCACTTTTATTGGATTGTCTTTGTTCAATATTTTCACGGCAACATCGGGAAGGGTTACAAAAATATTGTTTTATTAAAATATTAGTTACAATATTAATAGTAATATCACAAAAGCAACTATATCACAAAAAAGTGTCCATATTAAAAATTTAAAACATGTGCCACACGTTTAATAGTAACAAAGACAGTTCAGATCGACAAATCTATATTACTCAGCTATATTACTATAAATCTATATTACTCATCCAGCCAAAGCCTGGATGATAAACGTCGCGAAATTATCCCCACTACCGTGGGGTATACTCCGTGAGGGGCCGCGAAACTCGAGAGGCTTCGGACGCCGAGGAGTGTAAACATAACACAGCTCGGGTATGTCTCCTGGTCGATACACGACGCTGGAAAGACCCGTATTGTTGACATATATCGAGAATTCGCTGTATTTACGAATCCTTCTAACATCTCAAGAAAACAAAACTCAAGTCGTTTGGTTTAATTTGAAAAAAAGTTATTAATTTTTAAAGAGTGTCCGCTTAATTTTGTCCCTGACAGTATGCGAACTAGCGTTGCAGGAGCTGTCTAGAGCGATTTAAATTTCGTCGGGAAAGGATCGATGATGCCCATCGATGGTGGCTACGATTGTCGGGCCATCGGGTATACAGCAGGCCGGGGTCGGCCGGTTAACCGAGTCGAGAGAACGGCGATACTAATACAGATTATAGATCGTCGAAAATTTGCTCCCGCCGCCGCGCCGGTGAAATGCAAATGGGCGGCGGCACGTTTCGCCTATCTTTCACGGCGTTGCACCACACGGATGACTTCACACTGTAGGGCAATCGACCGATCGAAAGGTGACGCCGGGGTTGCATCGAGCGTCGAGCTTATCGGCTCGACGACGTGCTACTCCTTAAAGGGATGAACGTTTAAAGGATTTTCAAGGGTGTTAGAGGGGACGAGAGCGGGAGAACCGTGTGGACAAGGGGTTGTGTGCGGGTAAGGGGCGCTGTTCAGTCTCTGCAACTTGGCTGCTCGCACCTTCGGGGCCGTTGACGGCGAAACGGATGAAATATCGTATCGATTTCCCATCGTGAATGCTCGTAAACCCTCTCCTATTTTCCCTGTCTGTCATTTTCGCTTCTTCTACCATTCTCCTTCTTTTTTTTTTCTCGCTGCTCCCTCGACCAGCATTGTACGGGATCTCCTCCGGAGACAGCGAACGCATGGGTCAACGAGCACTCGGTTACCAGGAGAAGGAACATTGTTCGACTCCTTTAAGCTGTGCCCGGAACGTTTTTGTTAGCACGCCATCAGGGAAAAGTTTGGCAATAGCCGGGGCTGCCTCGATGAAAGACGAACGTCTCGTTGAATATTTTCTCCGGCTTTTTTCCCGGCGGATCTTTCGGCCGTTTCTGGTGCAGATGGACTGCGGAGATTTAGGCGAGTTGGCTTCTTCACCGCGGGAAAGTTGTTTCGGGGAATGCCTGCGATACAGAAATTTAGACTCTCCTTTTCCGTGCTCGGTGAATCCAAAGGGGAATTTTATTCGATGTGAAATTCATTTACTTGGCCATTAATATCCTCGATCTATTAGCTAAATTAATTTTTCCGTATGATTTCGTGGCCACACTGTTGCACAAACCATCACTTGCAATCATGTTTTTGTTAAATGACTCCAAGATTCTTTGATTCTTTCTTTAAAGATTTCTCAAAAATTCAGTGAAAACTTTTCGATTTTATCGGTACCTGAAATGATGTAATCTATCATTCCGTATCACTCGCTCATAGTGATTTCTGACGATTAAGAATTAATATTACTCATATTTATTATAGAGTATTATTAGTCCCTCTTGTGTCTACAAAGGTATATAATATCAACGTTCTAAATTAATCAGTGTTCTTGTTTGTGTATGTACATTAAACGCGCCAAATCCGATTGGATAAAAACAATGGCCACGATACTGCAGATCTTTATGCCCTCGTAACATCGGAAAATGTGCATACCCCAAGAGAATAAAAATTTCAATGAAGCCCAATAAAATCCTCATCCAAATAAAACACATGCATGGTAGTGAACATTTGACAAGATTTCCCTAGCGTAAACAATTCATTACACGTACATTTTTAACCTGATAGTCGCTTATCGCAGCGATCAAATTTTTATCACATCGGCTCCTGTTTCGTTAAATGAATTGACACACAATTTTCGTAGTCAGTGTGTTATACATTAAATCGATCGTCGAATTTCGATAGCGTTCGCAAAAATTTTTTCGAAAAAGTCCAGCGTGGTGAAAGGGGGGAACGATAAACTGGATTCGTGACTAGAAGCAACTGCAGAGGTTGGGAGACAAAAAAGGGAACCGTGTTATTACACGGAATCTCTGAAACCGGGCATTCTGCTTCGGAACTTTTTTGCGGCCACTGCATCTTCCTTTCAATCCGAGTGGTTCTCGGCGGGCGATGTCGTCGGAATGGAATGTGTTCAGTGTGTCGGATGTTCGTCCGGCTTTATCCGGGTGCAATAGGGCAGGTCGATCGAAAATACGACAGGTGAAAATATTTCAACCCTTTCCCCGCTCGGAAAGTCGATACTTCTGGCCAGGGTGACAGGGCCCAGGGAATATTATGAACGAACGTCCACGGGGAAAAAGGGCGTTCTTTGATCATTTTCGTTCGCGACACGAGGACGGAAATGTGTCTTACCTTGTCACCTCGATACGACACCCAGGAAATTGGTCTTCTGTTTATTCGGTCATGAATATTTTTTTACCCGGCGAAATGGACAGCAGCGGATTGCGTGACTAACCCTTTCCCAGACAGTTCTTTGATTACCACAAATGGGAATTCTTCGATCAGTTTCGAACTGTGAGGACAGTTCATTTTTGTAGACGAAGTTTCTCTCATAAAAACCCATTTCCAGAAAGTAGTACTTGGAAGAATTGTATTAATTTCTTCTAAACAATTGTATTACATTCTTTTAAAGAATTCCAAAAGGTTCACTATGACAACGATTATACTCTGTGTAATAAGAATTTTCTAATTCATATGTTAATGTGTTCATATCTTTCATAAAAAACTTTAAGAAAGGTTTTATCATTTTGATTTTTACGGACGTCGAGTAACAACAATTTTGCTACAAGGAGAGTGTCTGTACAATATCTGATAAATATTCGAACTAATATGATTAGACGTAGTTCGTGTTTGTATCTCATATGTGCCCGATCAGCAGTGAACGACCTGTCAGTAGTATAGGTACAGAATTTGTCAGACAACCCCAGGTAAATGTTTCACCATCCCAGGGGAAGCTTGTCATGGAGATCGTTAGGAGATAAAAACGTCCATAGACGATAGTCAATATAGAGAATGCTAAACAGAGTTTCTGGAATCTGAGAAACAGGCAATTTACATTTACAAATTGAAAAAATCCTTAACGTATACCTCAAATTCGTAAATCTTCACTCTAACTCCAAGCGGGGCGTATAGAACTTTTTCTACAAACATTACAACAATCTCCCTTATTTCCGTGTAAGGTAAGGGACCCAATTACTGTGGAGCTAACAATTACCGTGCCTATATTAATTATAATAATTTTTAAAGCATAATGAATATTAAAACAGAGATATTACAATTTTTTCATTGTATCTCTTTTTTAATATTCATTATGCTTTAAAAATAAGTATAATTAATATAGGCATTGGTACCTCCACAGTAATTGGATCTCTTACCATAGTCATAACTCTTAACATTGTAAGTTTTGAGTTATTTCAACCACCTACCAGTAGTCACTTAATAGTCTTCCAAGATTAAAGGTAAATAGTGTATCAATTCAGTTACATTTATTTGGCAAGAAATTGTCAATAGTCCTATGATACAATTCGTTCTCAAATGAAGTCAATAGTAACAAAGTTAACAAATCACTAGACTAAAGAAAAAATTTCTCAATTACTCAGAGAGAATAATATCACAGATCTGTGTTAACTTCTAGCGTTGTGGGAGCTGCCTAATACGGTTTCAGTTTCGTCGAAAACTCAGCGCGCCACGATTGGCGGCCAAGAAATTGTCAAGAGTAACATAATAGCTCGTTTGTCAGATTACCATCTAACAGAAGATCGCGAAGCTTTTTGTAGATACGGCACGGTGACAAAACAGTCTATTAACAGACTTTCTGAAATATTAATATGAAACCTGCGTCGACGAACGTGTTAATTCCGCAGAAAAATTTCTGCAGAGCGTTAACTCGCTTCCGGAGGCAATTGATATATCGTTGAATCGCTTTCCCTCTAGTAAGCGAGTGCCGCGAGACCATAAACTCTCCAAGCTCTTTCTAAAACGCGCCTGCACACCAGACCCTATTACTTCTGTTTACACAGTGGCGGGCATTCAATTACCTCGGCCAGGGTTTTCGCGTGCTTCAAAAATGAATTCGCCAGCTTGTCGCGCTCGTACAGAAACCGGCTATTACGAGTTCCATACAACTGCGTTCGATGGAATGAAGGGGTGGAAGAGGAGAAGGAACGTGTGCGACTGTTATGACGTTTAATAAATGATAAGGGCGACGAGAATTGATTCGACGAAAAATAAGGGAGAGAGAGAGAGAGCGCCGACATCAGATGTGCCTCGCGACGAACCCTCCTTCGAAATTACACGTAATTTTTCCTGTCGCGAGTGACGGAGATGAAGGGCAGATATAACACGGGTTCGGGCGGGCTACACCCTGCCAACCCCGGCATTGTTAGCCTCGCTTGGAATTCAATTCGAGTCCACTGAGTTCCAAGTATCTCGGAGACACGACAAGAAGGTGTTCGTAGATGCGGAGCCATAAATCTCCGGCCGCTAATTGAAACGACATCGAAAGAAGGAAACGATTGTGCGACAGGCCCCTGAATCGCGGCAACGAGACCATAGCTTCCAGTCGTTTTTCATGTCTCCTCGAAACTCTTTCTGCCCCCTCCCTCCCTCCTACTTTTAGCCCCACACGATTATGGCATCGAGAACTCGGACAGTGCAAGGTTGCTCTTCCCACCACACCTCGTATTTCCGATGCTCATCGACGCGCGACGGCCTGGTACTTCTGCCCCCTCTCCCTCTTAGCGCCACGCGATCGTGGCAGCGAGAACTGAGCAGTCCAAGGTTGCTCTCCCCTCCATACCACGCGTTTCCAATGCTCATTGTACCGTATACGTGGTGTGATCAACAGGAAACCGGACTATGTCAGTTTCACGGGAAATGTATAAGATATGATGGTGTAGCGGACATGGTGCGTGGGAATTTTCGGACGCGGAAATTCCGTCTTTCCCAAGTGCGTACCGTAGGAGGTCGGGTCGAGGGCCTGGTTATTAAAGTGACGATTGCCAGGACCTTGGCTTGGCCGTTGCAGCATCCTTGAAAGTAACGTTTCCAGATGCGTTCTTTTGGGGGAGGAAACTTTCTCCATGCCTTTGTGGGGGTGGAGAACCTCTCCCCTCATTTGAACGGTTTTTGGGAGTTCGTCAACGCGCCCACAGAAAGCAGAAATCAGAAAGCTACGAGTTGTAGCATTTTCTCAGTTGCCATGTTTTGTATTAAACAGTTTTGATACAACACCCGAGTTAAGTCGTTTATTCTACCACGAGATCCTAAAATGGTTTTGTTGATCAATTCTCTATACCTATACCGTCTCGTATCAGTTTGTTAAATTTCATCGAGCTCTGACTGCCTTACAAACAAGAGTCCGCGTGGCTCTGTGATTCAGTTTGGAAAAACAGGGTGGACGTGAAATTTTTTCGTCAATTTGTTCAGTGAGATAAGGAGCACTCGAACTGCTTCCGCATGAATGACTTCGGGGATTCTTTCGGATGGCCGAAAAAATACCTGGTGAAATATTTTTCCGAAAACACAGAAATTTCTTTTTCGCAGAAATCTCATCAAAATCGTTGTGTCTAGATTTGATACATTCCCCTTAATGGTGAATAAATTTTAAAGATTTCGTGTACGTTTTGTTAAAGCCACACGTCTGATCATTATCCATCTACCGAGTTTAACGGTATTCCAAAGATATGTTGAAAAATACCGTGAAATTATAAAAATGTTCAAACTAACGCAAACGCGGCACGGGTCCCCGTTGTCCGATTGTCTCGAAATTTTGCACACATCATTTCGTCACCAAGTCTCGCGATTTAGGGGGCCGAGATCAGAAAAAACCGAAAGTCGAAAAATAAGGAGAGCAGACAGAGCGTACTGTATACGTGATTTGAGAGGGAGACGTTTGTGCAGTCGCTGTTCCCTCCAATCGGTGACGACGGTGCAACGGTTGAATGACAAAGTAGAGCCTGTGTTGCATCGGCTGAATCGCAAAGTAGAGTCAGAGGATGGGTGCCGACGGCCTTGATCGGCCAACCACGATGGGGGTGTAGTCGGTGATATTCACGCGAATTTATCCGACTGACAGTATCCAGTTTCAACGGCATAGACAACGGTGTCGATGGTTCGAGTTACCAATCCCTCGAACTCGAGTGGCCGCGTTTTCGCCCCGAGACACGGCTTATTATAACCCTTTGTGAAGCCCCTCAAGGCACCGGCGAAGGTTTCTGGCCTTTGATCCGACCGGACGATCGATCATTGTGCAACGTCTCACGTCCGCGGCCAGAGACGAAAGAAATGGAAAGACGAAGAATGATCTCGGTGCACCGTGTCACCTACGTGAGCTGTTTTAAACGCAGCCCGCCGGGACGCGTGCACCGTACCATCCCTTTTTATTCGCTCATTTTGTTGCCCGGGATCCTCCTTTCTTAATATTAGGCCCGTTTTTGCGCAATTCGCCTGCCCACGCCCACCGGAATATGCGCACAGCGATTTCACGAGACGGTAAGCGAATGTTACCGTTGCAGAAATAAACATTTTTTGAATTTTCGTGATTTTTCATATTATGATAAATTTTGGAAGTCGTTCCAAAGATAGTAATATAAAATTGCACTTTGTCGGAAATAATTTCGAGCTTAGAAAATCAATGGAAATTTGAAAGTTTCCTTACGGGTAGTTTCGACATGGGAAATCTGTTACCAGGAATATTCGTTCCAGATACGTGTTAATTAAAGCCACAATTGTGGAGAGAACGTGAAATGATGAAATTCTGAAAAATTTGGAAAAAATAGGGACGGCCAACGTTAACGAGGATATTCCGTCGGGTTGTAATTTAAAAACTGTAACGCTTGAAAAAGTGCACTCGCATACGAATTTTTCTCCGGGAGAAATCGAAGAGCGAATTTCCCGATGTAATCGTTCGGAATAACGAAACGAGCAGAGTCCCATACGTTAGTTCGGAGACCGATAATTCCGCGTACGCGGCAGTGTACACGTTATATATATTTTTTAATTATGTATAATTACACGCATCACGGGATTCGCAATTACAGTTGGTTGATGCGCGTTCGTTACAAACTGAGAATATGATATTCTAATTTGGGGGTTGGGTCCGCGCTCGTGGAAACGCGCGCGGGCACCGTTGCCAGATGTTTTACGGATCGCTTTGACGGTTTAATGCAACCGTCCGTTTCCGGGGAATAAAAGTTTCACGAATAAGGGTAATTGGCGTCGGGCGAGCTACCCGCGGACGCCGCGTGATTTTGTCGCTGGGAACAGTATTAACGAGCCATCCCCGTATGTTTATTTCAATCTATGAACTCTCTCAGACGCGAATGAAAGCCTCCGCGGAAAAGTGTATCGCTAAACAAAACTCGACCGCTGAGAGTGCGCAACCCGAATTTAACCAAATATTGACACTGCAAAATTCTATTCGTTTTCCCTTTATTCCTTTGAACGACTGTAATGTGTTTAATATTCGAGATGAAGTTTCGTCCACACGCCATTTCTATATACTGCAAAATGATCCATTCTGTACTATTTTCCTAAAACGTGAAATCATACATGAAATACTTCGCAAAATGTAATACAATTTTCAGTTTATTTCTTCTTTTCCAAGCAATGAAGTGCCATTTTTTAACCCTCGCACTACGATTTATTTTACGGTTTCAGTGACTAGAACTTTTAATTCGTAATTTCCTAAGTAATTCGTAATTTCCTAAAAAAAAGGAGAAAATTTATATCTATTGTATGCTTATATATTCTTCACTAGCTGTACATTAACAACGTCAAAATAGAATTTTATTTCGGTTTAAAGGAAATTAATAACATATATATTAATTAGACTCTGTTGAGCATCTTCATCACGATTATGACTCGATATTATAGGCCAAAGGGGTTAATGTGCTACTTCCTTAAAATATGAAATCTTGAATGAAATGTTACGTTATGCATTTTTTGTGGAAATATTTTTGTGCAGCGCATGAAGGTTGATTATTAGATAAAAATAATTGAAGAGCGAAAGCAACATAACTTAACTTCATTATCAAGTAACTAACAACTGTTATTAATAATTAGACTGCGAATTTTATGACAGAAATGGATAGATCCATTTAAGATAATAATACTGCCGGATTACTTTAGACTAATTAAAAAAAAAATAAGTGTATATATAGCTTCTGTGTATTATAATGAATTATTTTGTACAAAATTCCGCAGTATATTAATGAGAGCTTCTATGAATAAAATAAGTGAAAATTGTGCGAAAATTCGCGTTTAACGTGTTAAAACATTTGTAGCCTGACAGTTCGACATAGTTCTAGCATTAGTATGGAGACTTAGGAAACGAGTAGACGGTGGAGTTAGTGTGTGGCCGCCGGTGTGTATCATTTGAATTTGTGAAATTTTGGAGGACTAGGGTGGCGGTGGTCGTCGAAGATCGAAGATGCGGTCGCGTGTGCGCACACGTGTCTGGTTATGCGCGTGGAAATGGCGTGTTGAAATCGACAGGAGGCTCTTTAGGTATTTATTTGTAAGCCTGGTATATACGCAACGTGGGTTCCCGTGTTGTGCCATTCGGAGAGACCTCGACAACCGCCACTTAAGCGGAACGCCGGAGGGTTGGCTGCCTTCCCCTGTATTCAATTAGTACACCGCACGAAATATCAATGCCATTGCTGGAAAGCTCCTTCGACGTTCTCGAGCATGGGGGAATAAGAGGATACTTTCCGGGAACCGCAGTTATTCCAATTGAAGCATGCGCCACTATTCGAATTGCTGCTAATCTCTCAGTCTTTAGCGGCTTCGGGCTTCTATCATACAATAGCTCCCACGGTAGCTGGATTTTATTGTATTGACGCTCCCTGCTCTTTACATTCGATCACTCATTTTATTTAAATTTATCTACAAGAAAATTATTTTGGAAACTGTTGAACCGTTTTAGCGACATTTTATTGCATTGACGCGCCCTGATCTTTACATTCGATCACTCATTTTATTTAAATTTATCTACAAGAAAATTATTTTGGAAACTGTTGAACCGTTTTAGCGACATTTTATTGCATTGACGCGCCCTGATCTTTACATTCGATCACTCATTTTATTTAAATTTATCTCCAAGAAAATTATTTTGGAAACTGTTCAACCGTTTTAGCGATATTTTATTGCATTGACGCTCCCTGATCTTTACATTCGATCACTCATTTTATTTAAATTTATCTCCGAGAAAATTATTTTGGAAACTGTTTAACCGTTTTAGCGACATTTCATTGCATTGACGCTCCCTCATCTTTACATTCGATCACTCATTTTATTTAAATTTATCTACAAGAAAATTATTTTGGAAACTGTTTAACCGTTTTAGCGACATTTTATTGCATTGACGCACCCTGGCCTTTACATTCGGTCTCTCATTTTATTTAAATTTGTCTACAACAATATTTTCATGCTAACATAATCTGCCGCATCAATTTTCTAACGTGGATGCTGAGAAGATCTGATTTACGTCAAAATCTTAATTTCTTGTTAGCTTGTTTTCTGTAGTTTCGACGCAACTTTGGAAAATGTAGAAGTTTTGATAACAGATGCGAAACGCGCTAGGTTACTGAATTGGACATACTTGGCAAAGTCTTTCAGTAGTATCCATTTATGTGTTTCATTAATCTTTGTAAATTTATAGATCTCGAATTACGTAGGCACTGGATTATTTATTTAAAAAGTTTTGGATTTCTTATTTATAGATCCAATAGCAAATCCATTAGTCTACTGGTACTTGATATTATTCAGTTACACCGATTTCGGACCTCTCTCTGTCGTTGAATTCTCTAATTATTGATAATCTCTGGAAATCCTGTCATTTAGCGAATGTCAATATTATTTAAAATATTCTGGTCAATACTACATTTCACTGCACGTAAAAGATTACCGAAGTTTTTAAGACCCGACGGTATTAAAATTCTAAAATTGGCAAAGAAGTCTCATTAGATACTAACGAGCATTATAAATCTTGTAGTATTTGCTTGACAAATGTCCAGATAGAAACTAATGTGACCAGCAGAAGCAGAAATTATTTAGAGCTACACATGGTATAGTTATTTCTGCCGTAAGAATGAATTCAACTTTGCGCGATCAGATCGATAATGTTCTATCTTTATATTGAAATTTCATCCATTTAAGGTAGAAATACGTAAATATGCTATCATTACTATTTAATCATAGTTCACTTCTCACCTGTACATGTTCAACTAAAAATATCTGAGACCAGCACCAGTCATCTCATATATTTTAAACTACATGTTGCATTACCATTAATGCATTCCAGCTTTTATATTTTATATGCCATTTTTAAGTTCATTTAGTAGTTTATAATACTTATTCTTGCATGTATTATCACGCTTATACTGAAAACAATAACGAAAAAATTTTGTGGACAACCTAAACTTTTTCTTTATGTCATATATAGATATATATTTCTATCTTTCTTATTTTCTTCGAATAAGCGTAAAGGTAAAAGATGAAAAAATTATCCGAAGTTTGAATAAATCAGCTTCGAATAAAAAAAGTTATCATTATTTTTCGGATAAATTCTCGTCGAATAAAATGATTTATTCGAACCTTCGAATAACGAATAAAGATAAAACATCTTTTATTCGAATCGTTATTTAAATATATTTTTATCTAAATAATGCCCAACTCTGCAAAGATCGTGTAGTTCCGTTCGGCGTAGATCAAGACTTTACTGTATATAAGTGAGCTTATTATTTCCGTGTATAAGTACTGTACATAAGCTGACAATATATTTTTATTTTAATACTTGCAGTAATTTCAAATAAAGAAGGTTTCATATTGTATTTTCATTACATCGTATTCGGCCCGTTTTTTATTCTAGCAAATAGTGATTGAAAGCGAGAAGAACACGATTTTCAGTGCGCGTCGAAACATACTCGAACCTCCGGGATTGTACTCACGACACGAATTCACGAGAAGTTAGCTGTTAATTATCTGCATTTTTTAATTACCGGCCTCCGTTGCTCGCCGTAATCACTGCGTGAAAATTTCCGCGCGAACTGGCGAATTCACGCTACATATTCCGCGGGCTCGCGTCCAATTAGAAACTTTCGTTTTGCACCCCTGTTTTATCGAACCCGCCCCTGTCCACGATCATCCAACTTCCATTCCGGCTGTATTTACAGTTCGTGTGGCTCCCTACTCGGATTAATAATCGATTCTCGTTTATTTTTTCAGAACATGGACGTCGCGAAGGCTTCGGAGCGTATGTTGAAGCTTGCCGTGAGTATAATATAGGTTTAACAAAAAAAAAAAAAGACAAAAACAAAAAGAAGACGAGACGAGAAAAGGGAAGAGACAACAAAGTGAGCGACCAACAAGCTCAGAGTGATCGAAGTCTGTCAGCGTAAAGAGATGAGCGAGAGGATATCATGTATTGCGTGTTCCAAAAACAATGGGACCATATTCACTTTAAAAAACCAATGCCTGCGATCTCTAAAAAAAAATTATTAGCATACGAATTTTCGGTCTTATTAGGTTCATAAATTGCAACAGTCAATACAATTGCATCTTACAATACATTCGTTGGACATTTTGTAATAACGTGTATATGTGGTTGTCAAACTTAATCGTTATAATTTTTAACCTTGTACAATGTTTATGGATATTACTATACGAATGTGTTTAACTATACTCAAACTGTACCTAATAGATGCAAGCAAAACGTGATAAACAAAACGAACCAGAGTATTTGAACAAATTTATTTCATCTTGAATTTTAGAATTTGGTCCTCGGAATGATGAATAATATTGTAAAATTTTAAGCTTTTAAGTATTCAAAGCTGTCAGATGTGAATTGTTAAAATGTAGGGAACAAATTGTTTCAAAATGTTAAACTGGAAAAGTGTTGGCGACTTTTTCGTGATTTTAATGCCACTGCCCCCGTTGCGCTGGTAAAATAACTCCTTTGCTTCGTTTTGCGAATGGATCTCGTTGTTTGATTCCGTGCTGCATTTTTTTCGGTGGACAATTTGCTTGTGCAGTGGTTGAAGAAGAAGAAGAAGAAGAAGATTGGAGGGTTACGTGACCTAGACTAGTCAGTTGACTCGTTAGCTGGGCAGTAGACTTGTTAGCAGACTTTGTCTTCAACAGTCTCTTCGCTTCTTTAGTTTGTGCCTTTCCGCTTTGATGTTTCGATGAGGACACGTGTCTGGTGACTTGAGACAACAGACGATGAAGACATGCAAGTTTAATAGGTGGTAGATCGATTAGAACATGCTACGTGGCTTGGATTAGCAAATTCCGGAGGTAGATTGCTCGAGGTAGCAGATCCTAAAATCATAGACCTTGTTTGATCTACTATATTTCCAGACCTAAAAGTTTGGACCACCAGAGGTCTCTAAATACTGTCACGTGGATCAGAAAATCGTTGTGTTGCGTTCGATTCACTGAATTTTCAGAAAATACGTAATGTAAGTCGCACAAATTCAATCAGCTGATTATCAGATTATGAGGACACTCCAGCCAATAGATTTTCATGCTTAGCTGCTCGATCAATAGATTGTCAGAAAATATACAGGGTGGGAAATCAGACAGGGGTTGATTGTACACGTGACAATAAATCGAAAGAAAGGAATCACATGTTTTCGACGCCTCATTTTCGAGAAAATCGAGCTTAAAAACCCGGTTCGCGTGCTTTAGTATATGCAGGAGAGAGTAGAATTGGTTGGTCATGATCAGACGCATCAGACGATTCCAATTTTCTTGAAATAGAAAGCTCAGATAAAAAATGTGATATCAAATTTTGTCTCTCTTTTTTCATGTAAAATTACCCCCTGCCCGGTCGTACTACAATTTCCGCCCACCCAGTATAATGTCTTAATTAGTGAATCCTTACGTTATACAAATTGAATCAGCTGATTATGAGAACATCTGAGCCACTAGATCTCCAAGCTTATCCATTGCTTATCCATCGCTTATCCATCCTGGCTTAGTCGAGCTCGATCTATTTGATTGTCAGGAAATACATAATATCTTAGGGACCGCTAAATCCGTATGTTATACAAATTGGGTCAGCTGATTATGAGAACATCTGAACCGCTAGACTGTCAGGCTTAGCAGCTCGATCTATTCGATTTGCGGGTCTCGGGACATAGTCGCAACGCTATGCTTCGAGTCTTTTCTCTGAAAGAGCAGTGACAAACGAATAAAAAAGTTGCAGATATTAAATCGAGTCACGAGAATTCCGGATTAGCAACCTGTCGAGACTACCACCTTGGCCAATAAGCAGCGACCTCTCAGAGCGTTCGGAGGGATGCTTGCGTGTCTTCCTTTATTAGTCGGAGACGTTCAGAGATGCGAGACGCGTGAACAAGTTCCGTGAGGCAGCGAGGCGGGAGCGATTCGCGCGGAGAGGCTGTAAAAGAGCAAAGGAAGACGCGGGGAGTCTCCCCCTCCGCGGGCTCGGCTCGCGTCTCTTCTCTCACCTGTCTGGTTCTTTTTCGTCGACGGTGTGCCCACGAGCGCGTCAAAGAGATTCCGAAACGAGGGACGAGAGTGGACGGAGGCGAAGGGACGCGCTCGTATAAAGCAGATCGATCTAAGGAAACGACCTCGTTGGCAGCGGACTGCAGGAAAATTGCGTTTCCCCATTACGACAAGATTAAAGTCTCGTCCTACATTGCAGTTCCCCGGCTTTTCACCGTCCCTCCGTTTCTCCTTCGCCCTACCAGAACCGCCGCGTCCGCCCTCTTTCTTTCGAACGGCAGTCCAGCCCTCTGCCTGTTCGAAGTTCACGGTTTCCTATATAAGAACCGCAATTAACCGGGGACGGTCACGGGGATTGCCCGACGCGACCACCCTTGCAGTTATTTGCGGTGTAAACGAAAATAAAGGCCATACCGCGTCTGGCGGAGGGTGCCGGCAGGCAGAGCCTTCAGCCCACGCAAGGACCTCAGAGATCTCGAAGATCTCGGAGATCCGGGAACCGGCTCCGCCGTCCGTTCTCCTCCGGGCTCTTTTTCGTTCGCGCGATTTTTCCCCTTCGATTGACAAACAATTATTTCACCCTCTCGGGCGGCGGAGACCCGGGAAACAGAAGGGCACAAAGGGAGCACGTCCCGAGAATGAGCAATCCTGTTCGTCGCGTGACTTATGAGATTGGAAGAGCAGCAGCGATCTTGCCTCGAGGAACGCCGACTCCGGATTTTCTGTCCCAGGATCGTAGTCGTCGTCGTGCTCGCGGCGACGAGTATAGTGCTCGCGCCGTGTTATGCCTTCGCACGGATTTACGAAGAAGCCCGGAATTAATTGTTTTCCTCTCCGTGCGGCTTGGTTACGTGACGGCCTCGAAACTGGCAATTATTGCGCCGTGAGAGGATTCTCTGCCGAAAACGGCGAGCGAATTTTAACGCCAGGTTTACGAATCACTAAATGTGGCTATTTTATATTGCGTTATAGAAGTAACGCCAATCAGTGCGATCGTCGTGCATTCTTTTTATCTAATTCTCGATATCTGTCAACAACACGGGTCTTGCCAGCGACATGTATCGTCCAGGAGATATACCCGAACTGTGATATTCTCTCACGGGGTATACCCCGCGGTATATATAGATATATGGATTGGCGACATATATGGATAAATCACTGTACGTGGGAGAACAACATATTAATTGTCACGTCCCGTGGTTTAGTCACAAATGACAGTTAGTCGCGAATTCAAATTTTTCCAACATTGTTACGCAGGAAATATGAATGAATAAAATGTAACCACCATTTTAAAAAAATATAATAATTATACGATTAACGGCATTAGAATTAAGAATTTAGTTTCCGCGGGTTAACGAGAAGTCTCGGGATTGAAATTTGAAAAGATGAATGCTATCAATATTATTCAGTTTAAATTCTGATCAAGAAATTAAATGTCCTTTTAGAAATAAAATCGAGAATTCGAACTCCAAGACTCCTCAAGCAAGTATAAGACAATTGAGACACTAAAAGTTCACTCGCCGAAAAAGAAACAAAACACAATAATCCATAAAATAATAAACGAAGCCCAAAAGTTTCACCGAAGAAGACAGAGGCGGTACGACGAACGAAGATTCATACAATGAAATCGATAAGCAACTAGCTGACCACATACTTCTTAGAAGAATTGCCGATATCCAAATCGAAGACATCAGCTTAATAAGCTCATTCGCTGAAAGAAAGAAATCGATTAACCACTAGATGACCGCAGACTCCCTAGAAATATTGCCGATATCTAAATCGAAGAATCCGCGAAAATCCGTAACATCCGCTGAAATCGAATCCTAGCCATGGCGCAGTAATATGAATTCCTAGGAAGAACAATTAGTAAGAACCATGAAACAATAGAAAATTTCAAGAAATAGTCAACTAGAGAACAAAGAAGAAATTGGCCTATAAAACGAGCAGCTTCTCTTTATCACGAGTCGGTCCACTGCAGTCAATCCAACGAAACAATTAAAATCGACACCAGTGAAAATAACTAAATATTCGTAGTGAAGAGTGACCTTTTCCACGAACGAGCTACCTCTTATTAAACATAAGTTGCATCAATTATAATCATTTTTTGTATGCATTCGACATATGTCGCAAAGGAAAAAATATATATAAATAATTTTGATTTACATTATCAGACTGTTTTCATTTTCGTTTCCATGATTGTCAATTCCCTGAACCGAAGCCGGTGAATGCAGGTTGGTCCAAAACTGCGTCTAGTTTATCTAAATTTAGCACCCGTCCTTCCTGTGACGTAACATAAGCTTTATGTGAATTTTGGTAAAAATGTGGTGATTAATCAACGTACTATTCGTTGATGGTGAAAGAAACTACAAAATGGACAAATCTTGAAAATGAAGAACGCGAATGACCAAGCAATTCAATTTTTACCGCGATATACATACAAGAATATTGAAATTCATTGACAGAGTACGTCGATTACAATGGTGCTTACTTTTATCAATAAATCTGTTTAGATAAGAGTGGCGTTTGTTTAACGTTACTATTCACAATCGGACATTTAATATCGGACTAATACAATAATTTTTTTATTTGTCAACAAAAATATTGGAGAGGTTGGAAGTGTGTACCCAAGTAGCCGGTTATTAACATAAGGGTTAACCCTTTGCACTCGAAGTTATTTTAACTCAAAAACGAAACATTTCTTCCGACCTAGAATATTTCCCTTCTACATACTTTTTTTTCGTGTTATACATACGAAAATGGTGCAATTTACTCGTACAATACTGAAGTGTTTAGTAATTTATTAAATACAACGACATGTAAAATGTAAAAAATATTTTGAATAATGAGACAGCAATTTTTAGAGACACTTTACAGTCGCCATTTAACCCCTTGACTACAATTTATTTTATGATCACAATGATTAGAACTTCCTCGATGCCTATAATCTACTAGGAAAAGTAGAAAATTCATATTTATTGTATAACCATGTGTTCTGTAATGCCTAAATATTGACTACGATAACATAGAATTTCATTTCAATTGAAAGAGAATTAATAATATATATATTTCGAAAATTCTGTTCGAAGTCTTCATCACGAATCTGACTCCATATTACAGTACAAGGGGTTAGTATCCTTATGTTTCCGAAGTCTCCTCGCCGAAAAATCCGCAGACGTCGAATTTTCGCAGTAGAATTCGATTGGCCACTTCAGCATGAATTTCGCTGGCAATAGTGGATTGCACGTCGACGCGCCTAACGGTGTCCAATCAGAAATTTCGGTAGCCTCGCGAGGCAACGGTGATCGGAGTGTTTGTAAGCACCTAGGTCGTACTGTGTTCGAGTCGGTCGAGACCAGCGTCCATCGAGGCCGATTTCACTCGGGCGTCGTTATTCGTGCTCGTTATTCTCTCGTTAGTCCGGATCGGAACTAGCCAGCCGTAGTGTTTCGATCAGTGAACCGTACTCGGTGAACCGAATTCAATTATATGACTTCCATCCCGAAAGCGACGGCCGCGAATCGTCCTCCTGGAGCGTGTATAATAATAGCGCCGGTTTCCGAGGCCGCGTCTCGCCGCCAGGTCCCGATTAAAGCACCGCGCGCCGGCCAAAAGGCCACGCTCCGCCGGGCTTCGTTAACAAATTTTTGCCAGCCGCCGGTTAATTGAACCTATCGCGTCATTAATTACCGACGTCCGACGCCCGTTTCACCGAATACACCCTGCGGCCGCCGTTCGCCGACATCGAATCGATTATTTCGCGTCCGAGCCGAAAGGAACGTACGATTTTCTCGATCGCCGATTTCCAAGACCGCTCCCGCAATTAAAAATGCGTCCGACACGTATAGATTTTTCCGCGATCACATGGATCTAGAGTCGAGAATCTGTTTACCGAATTGAGGAACCATACGCGAGTACACATTTTTATACAGATATTTGAAGTAACGGGAAATATATATATTTGGAAATTTTCGTACGCCATAAGTGCTCAAGAATGTACATTAGTAGAATACTTCGGTACTGTTTTATCCGAATCTTGTAAATGTTGTTCAGTGTGCGAATTGAGGAACCTTATGCAGGTCTACGTTCTGTATAAGGATATTTGGAGGAATAGAAATTTAGATATTTGAAAATTTTCCTACGCCATAAATGCGAGCTCCCGTGCACACGTGTTTGCGCAACTCTGGAATCAATGTGAAATCTGCATATTCCATTGTATGTTCAATCCAATTCCAAATAACACGGCGATCTTGTTAAAATTTCAAGGTCCATTGAATTTTACAGAACTCTATATGCTAATAGCACACGAAACCCGCAGTGTGCTAATTATTTATCTTGAGTCAGCCACTGTAAACTGTAACTGTAAAATTCCCTTCTGAAGTATTCGAAACACTCGAATAGGACACTTCCAAATGTGTCTACAATTTTCCAAGTACATCGAAAATAATCCTACATGTAAATGCAATAATATCTCCATTTTTATTTACAATTGCAGAACTATATTTTCGTCACAAAAATACCTTTGCCCGCAATCTGATTACCCTTCCGCCGTCTGTGATCGACGGGGTGATCGTTACAGTCAGTCAAACAAGTCTCCATACATCCTGTAAAATAATGTAACTTTTTAAAAAGGTGGACCCCACGACATCAGTCTTTTCAGGAAGTTAAAAAGACTAGTTTACCAAACGAGATGAAAGGAAATTTTAAGAAAATTGTAATTGACAGAAACTGCGGAAAAATATTTTTCATGATAAAAAAAAAATGATAAAAAACGACTTTCAGTATTTTCCTCGCAACTCGGACAAATTGAAATTTTTCCAAAGTTTTCTTTTCACACCAGCCAGTAAACCAGTCCCTCAAATATCTCAAAATGTTCATGTAGTTCGAACTCATTTTTAAAAAGTTACTCCGTTTTAGTTGGTGCACGGAAACTTTGTTGACCGACTGCATATGCGAGCGTTTTCAGTTGAAAGACGAGCGTGACCGGAAGTGGCGCGGCGGCTTCGTTTCGGTATTAACCGGCACGAGTATTCCGATTATATTTTAGCCAGGTCGGCGAGGTCCCGCGGAAATAATCCGGGCGTGCGGATTCGCGTATCTGCCACGACAGCAAATTAAAAGTCTTCCGTTCATTATCGGGGTGGGGTGTGGGGATGGGGGGCTGCTTGTTTGCGCGACACTTGTTCTCGGCGTGAATGTGCCTTTCGCATTAGGGGGTGGGAGTGAGGGGCTGGGTTTGAACGCGGAGGACCGAGAGAGCTGGAAAGCCATTCTTTTGATTACCTTTCCATTAACGCGACTCCTCGTTCCCCCGGTGCCGATTTTTAATACGCAAATATTGTTTCGCGTTAGCGGCGCGCAGTGGATACACGAATTTCGCGATTTTTGCTGTTGATGGACACGCCCGGGAGCTCTTTGACGAACCGTCGTTCTCTCTATGGTCCCGTTTCGTTTCGTCTACCCCCGGTTTACACCAGATAGTATCCCTCGCCCTCCCGCAGATTTAATGCGCGCACGCTGTAAACGCGCCAACTGAAAATTTTAATTAACGCATCGAAAGCATTGGCGGCCGAGTATCGGGAGGTTTAATGGCTGCCGCAAATGTTACGTGTCAAATTACCACGCTGTGTTTTCGAAGTTTACGTCGCCGTTTATGGGGACAACGCGGTTATACCCCGGCCTCGAAATCCGATAAAATCCACGTAACGATGTTAACAAGCAAGCAAGCAAGCCGGGACCCTTCGAGCCGGCGAACGATAATCGAGGGATCCAGATCTCAGACTTGATCGCGCACACTAGGGCCGCGGTTACACCGACCATTTCGGCGACTGTGCTTTGTCGCGAGCCGTTTATAAGCGGCATGCCCTCCCGATCTCTTGATATCGCGGAACGACCTTCGGCATTGAAAGTAGTAATTATACCGCGGTTCTGATGGTCCCGGCACAATCTTTGAATCCGATAGTAACCGGTTGTCGAAATAAGGCACTCACCTAAGTGAAAAAGTAGCTAAGCGGAGAAGTACCTGAAAAATCGAAACTAAAATTACTGGAGCACCTCGAATGTGCCATAGAAAACCTAGACCCCTAATTGGGATACTTCAAGAGAACCCCAAACAATAGCGCTCCAGAAAATAATTATCCGATCTCCGGAGACAGTAGAAAATCCTAGAAGAATTCCTACAAAATCCCAAAGACTCTTGACCAGCAAGGGAATAGTGTCCTGCAGGTGCCAAAGTGAGGCTTAATTCAGCAGGAAGACCTTAGGTGATCGTCGTAGACCCCGGAGAGTCTCGTCCAACACTCGCGCCACCCAGGAGAATCTCTCGCGGCCCTTAAACCGCACTAAAGACCTCGGAGTGTCTCTTGACCGACCCTTAGAAGACAGGTTCTCGGTCTTGAAACCGAAGAGGACCTTCGCCCATAGATCCTCCGTGAAAGCAGTCCTTAAAACGTCGAAGCATGACGGTAAATTTGATCGTAACTATCAAGCGCCCACGCGACTCGATTCGTGAGGCTTCTTCGCCGGGAGCCCGTACGAAATACGATCTTCGAGAACTATACCGGCTGTCTTCGGCTTCCTGTATCGCTGGAAATAATTCTTCTGCGCGGGTCGTTCTCGGCGGAAAGAGTATCGGAAGGCCGCGAGGTTCGTATTCGAACGGCTCGTTTATTGATAGGAACGGCGTTACAGGGTAACTCCTTTGCAAGCCGCCGTTTCCGACGGCGTTATAACTCACGTGGCGACGTCAACGACGACCAGGCTTGTACACCCGGCGAAAGTTGAATCATGAATTCATAGATTCCGCGGAACTTTCGGACCGGCATTCAAATGCCCGGGCCGTTGTCGCCGTGTTCCACCGATGCGAAACTAAAGCGTTTCGCGACGGATTTACAACGGCGTGCATTACCCGGCGACGCTCATTGGAAACACGTTTTCGTGTTACACGCTGTCGCGGAACGTCGCGAAGATCGAACCACGCCTACAGGTGAACACGCCGTTGCTCGATTCTCAAAATAATACTTCCTTGCTCGCGAGGACCGTTTAGACTGCACTCTCTCCTCCCCCCCCCTCTCTCTCTCTCTCTACTTCTTTCTCTTCTTTTAGAGTGGAAAGACGACAAAGTTGAAGTCCGCTTTTGCATCGCTCGTGCTGCCGAGGGTGCTCCAGTGTTCTATTAACTTTGCACTTGCTATTTTTCCTAGGAAATGTCGAGGGACACTGGCAGCGCAACACTTTTGCTTCGAATGCTCTTGACACGATTCTCTTAATCCCCTGCGATATCGAGGCAAAGTGGTGATTTTCAACGGAATTTTGCTAAATTTTTGTGCCTCTAACTCCTTGAAAAAGAGGAAGTCAAGTTCTACTTTTGTGTTGACGATATTTAAACATTGGAATAAATTTGCTGTTCTTTCTAGACAATTATGAATCGATAAAGCTCTTCGTAGCTTGTGATATTATAGAATCACTCGTTGGTAGTGATACTAGAATTACATCAGAATTTGGTGTCCCATATTGTTCTAAATCTGTATGGTAATCAATAGACTGCGTAATTAATATTAAAAAGATTTTAGGACGGTGTGTTAGTTCCAACTTAATAAGTTAATTAAAAGAAGAAAGAAATTTCTATTTGGCTCCTGTTTCAATTAATGTAAACATTTTTTATTTTGCATAAAGCAGTCTAGTAGTCGATTCTTAATATGAAAATAGTAGAGCTTTGTGGTCCATGCTGTAGAAAGAATTACATACAAGGTGTTCTGTGAATAATGTCACGAGTTAAAAGACCATGAAAAAATGCAGAAAGTCTATGTTTAACATACAATTGTGTTTACCGTGGGAAAAATTAATTTTGAATAGGCTCGATCAACGTGTCTGATCAATTTCTACCAGTTCTACTTATTAGTCAATCTCGTGTACACTTATATCGAGAACATTTTTGTTAAAAAATGGATATTAAAGAGTTTTTAGTTTTCACCACAGTATTAAATCTCCCATTTTGAATTTTGCATTTTCGATGTTACATTCGTTATCAGCGACGCCGAGACCATTAATTGCTAACTTTCGGAGAGGTTCACTGAAATTTTGAGGTTTAGGCCACCGTTTAGCGGTTTCCAGGCTACTGTGCAGCGTGAAAATCCTTTGCAACCATAACTGTACCTTCAGACAGTCTCCTGATTCTTGCTTGCAACAAACCCATCGGTTCGCCGATCTCGCACTGTCCCATAGAACGCACAGCTGTAATGTGTGCTTCATGCATATATACCGAGTGGCATCGATCGATTTCTATCAATAATGCAGGCATATTGGATTCAGGAATACGAAGACGTGGACGGTTCGCGGAGGGGTCGAGGGTAAAGGGAGGCCATTGAATTTCCGATATGTACTTACCGATAGCTGAATGTAATATGGACACGAGATCCGTGCTATCGTTACCGGATCGTGTAAAAAGCCCGGGCACCGAACCGTCGCGTCGACCGATTCGCGTAAGTTCGTCTATCCGGTTAGCATTATATTATGTTGCTAATCGATAATTTCCATTTTCGTTCCCTCGCCGATCGTGTTCCGTCGTGCTTCCTCGTTCTCCTGCAACCCTTTTTCCTTATTCCCTTTTCTTCGTTTCCCTTTTTTTTCACTCCGGTTCTCCTGTGCCGAGCGAGCCTCCCGGGAGCACGTCGCTCGTAGTATTTACTGCAGCGAAGCCCGTGCGCCCCCGTGTAATCTAGGAAGTAGCTGTTATCGTATGAACAGTGGGATGTAAGAATAACAATCAGTAACGGGAGAAAAATTGACGGGAAAGTAGCCTATGTATAGTCGCGACGCGACGACCGGATGGGATATTGCAACGAGAAGCTTTAACATCGTCATTGCTTTTAGATGGGGAATCGCGATATACGGGGTGGAGCAATAACTTCACTAGTATGAAAAAATAATATATACAGAAGTGGCACGGTGTAGAGGCGGAAACATTGTGATGTAATCCTCAAGGAGATTTCAAGGTCACCTTGATTTCTCTAAAAGGAAAGAACTACCTTTTGTAACTTGAATCGATAGAGCAACGAATTCTCTGTACAAATGTATTAAACTAAAGGGCCACTTTTCAGGGGGGAGGGGAGCATCTTATGGTGGTCTCAATTCTTCGCTATGTGGATTTCAAGGTGTATCCTTTTATTCAGGCAAGCTTGTAACGTATCCCGAGACGAATTCACTGACCTACAACACTTTCGCCTTCCAAGGTAATTCAAGGTCATTCAAGGTCATTTAGTGCCGTTCAAAATTTAGCGTAAGTAATTCGAAGCTCGTCCACCTAGAGAAGATTTGTGACCACCATGAGATGTCTCCACCGACACAGAGTGAAACAGAGTGGGAAATAATTGCGTGCGAAACTTCGAATGGGACACCCTGTACATATATATATCGAGAACAGGCTTAAAACCCATCACACGAGCGGTGAATCGCGAAAGCATACGCAATTTGTCTCTCCTGCTGGCGATACAGGGGAATTCATGGTCGGGCCATGATCGAAAGAAAATTGAAGGGAGCTTCAATTTGTCCTCATCCTCACCCCCCCCCCCTGCGCTCAGACGCGACAGGAAAAGTTTTTTATTGTTATCGCTGCGAACTAGTCGGAACTGTTCTCAAAAGTTTGACGCGGTTTATTAAAACGCACAGAATAAAATCCATCCCCGATGGGAGTCGCTTTTCAATCGCTCGATCTTTCCAACGTTGCCCGAAAATCTACGCCATCGATCTTCCGCAACAGCTGCTAACAATTTATTATTATGTTTCCAAGCCTGTCGTTTCTCATTTCGTTTGCCTAGGATTGCAACATTTTCGACCATTAATAGCAGTACGGTGGCCTGAACACATTGACGATCCACTAATTTTCCGATTTTGCGTGTCTGGGAATTATGCAATTAAACTATTTGGAAAATAATAGTTAAAATAATATGTTATCTTACTTATGACAAAAATGCCGCAATTGGAAGCAGTAGGAAGATTAAAAGAATTGAGGAGTCTTTAATAAGTTAACACTAGACCTAGCGATTTCATAGGATTTATATGTATTTTGTCATAACAATTACTCAAAAAATTTAACTAAACAAATTCTCAAAACAATATTTCAATTATTTCACGGAATTGTAGAAGAAAAATTCTGAAATCCGTCATTTCGACGGGCCAGTTAGTTCTAGTGTTAGTTTTGTACCATAATTATTAAAGGAAGAAAGAAATTCGTAAATGGTTCCTTGCAATCGGTGTTGAATATTTGTATTTTGCAGAAAGATCCGCAGTCTAATAATGAACCAAGAACCACGATTTTTAAAACGATTCGCACCCCCAAACAGAACCCTTGGTACATCGGATTACCCGCAACGTGGTCCCAGCGATTTTAATCTCGCGGCGAACAGCGTCGGAACAGAAGCTTTTTAGAAAAAGATAGCGATTAATAAGAACCGTTGTAGGGGTGTGAGTCGAGGCGGGAGAATTCAAATTCCCCTCGTATCTTTGCACGGTGTCACATATCACCCGAGCAAGACTCATCCGGCGCACCGTAGTCGGTAGTCGAGGGGGTGAAAGCGGTCTCGTTCTGAGATAGCCTCTGGCCAAGAAAAGGGAGGCGGGGTTCAAAGTTTATGCCGGCGCTTTTTCCTTTGTGGTATCATCGGCGTGTCTCAAACGGTTTTCACCATGGTTTCATCCCCCTTGCTCGGCCGATTCGCTTCCTCTGGCAAGCCGGCCAACATACCGGGGCTAAACGAAATTAAAACGTCGAGGTAAGTTTTTGCGGGCCACGCGGATCGGCGGGATGTTCCGAAAGGGGTGCTCTGGAATGAGAAGGAGAGCGAAGAGAGGGAGAGAGAGAGGGAGAGAGATGGGATGGGGACAGCTCGGTGAAGGGTGTCCTCTCGCCCCTCCAACCGACGTTCCATAAAAGTGCCGCGAATGCCTGCCGGCAGGAGAGACTTGACCTTTGTGCCTGGCAACATTATTAAGTCCTTTGGAGCGAGCAAAGGGCCTCCCCGGAAGTGGCCGCGACGCTCCGGGGGGAATTAGAGAAGACATTCGAAAACGAAATAACTCCAAAATTCTTCGTTGGCTAACCGGCCCGGCCGCTGCAACCGGCCAACTCCACGACAACTGCAAGAATCCGTCTGATCTTCCCCCGACGCGATTGCCTTTCATCGTTTCTGCTACCTCGCTTTCTCTCTCTCTTTCTCCCTCTCTCTCCATCCGTATCGCTGTCTCTCCCGCCCAGTGTCGCACAAACGACGCACGGTTATTCTCTGGCAATTTTCAGGGCGAACTTTCCTCTGAAACGAGACGCAATCGCGGAATTGTTGGTCCCGGTCACGACGCCGCGCGTAAATAATGCGCGATCCCCGTTTCTTCGAGGCTCGCGATTCCCTTTGCCAGCGTATTCGGGCTTTTGTGTTTGAATTTTAGTCGCCCGCCTTTTGTGTATTATGATACATTATTCGGCCGAGTTATCCCTTCCAGTTCCTCGAACTAATTATACGCTATGCATTCTGTTTGCGGCATTATTGGTTTACGGGAATTGTGCACGGACTTTACACGGAAATCGGACAAAACAGGCCATTGTGATAAAATCGCACGGGTTTTGCGATTTTATTGACGCGACGTGAACGTTCTAGACTGGTAATTTGTTTGTTACATTTTCCATTACGGGATGGAGATACGCTTTGTTTTGTGAAACGTGATTCGATGCAATCGAACACCAATATTTTTTGTCACCTTACCATGTTGACTGCCGAACAAACATCCCCTCAAAATTCCACAAAATCAAAGTAATTGAATCATTGTAACTAAACGTGAAGAGGTATGCTTATCACAGGGATTACTTGTTGAACTTTTTTAGACCGTGCCAATTCCCATGATATCCAAGAAACTGTATTATGAACAAAATTAATTTTTAAAGTGTTAAACGCTGTCTAGTATGAACGAGATTGCAAATAAAGGTTAAAATTTACTTCAGGAAACCAGAAATTTTTATCTTTTTGAAATGTGCTCCTGTAGATTTTGGCATGAAAATGCCGAAAATCCAAATTTCAATCCTAGGAGATCAGTAGTTTTTTGACAGTGTTTCAGCGTTTTTGACAGGAGAAGGCGCCGCCATGTACTCAGCGTCCTGCACCGTCTAACCAGCGGAATCGCTAGAGGGCGGCATAAGCACACGGTGATGTCGGTGACGTAGATTTGCAAGCATAATGGGGCTGGCTGTCTTCGCCCCCCCCCCCCACATGAGCCTGACCCGGCCAACCTTTTCGCAGCTCCGCTCATTGGACGATATCTAAGTACCTACCAACATGACGGCGCCGTTACCGGTCAAAAACACTGAAAATCGCACATCTTTACACACGCCTAACTTTTGTACTACTGATCTCCTAGTATTGAATCTGGGATTTTCGGTATTTTCACGCAGAAATGTGCCCGATAACATTTGAAAAAGTTAAAGATTTCTGGTTTCCTGAAGTAAAGTTTAGCCCAAATAAGCATTGCTAGAATTTTTATTCGTATTAACGCGTTTCATACTAACATTTATTTGGATTGCAACTTTCAGAATTATTCCATTTTATTAACCGCTCCTGCAAAATATGGAAACGATATTGTCACAGACAAATTATAAAAATATCAATCTAACAGATCTCAGTGTCGAATAATAATGTGACGCTGATAGAGTTCGTGTTACAATAAAATTGACCATTACAACAAGAATAATACGTGTAACAACTGATTCATTAGTTTCAACTGTTTCTAATTTATTTATGTTTCCAAGACACCGTAATCTCTTCAGAATACCTTCAATTTTTACTGAAAGGTCGCCAAACGCTTCTGAAAGGAGCGCAACCATTAATCTGGTTCTAATTGCGTAAATTTACAGATGCGCCTGCCCGGTACAGAATATTTTACAAATTACAAGGCTTTGTTCGAAACGAGCGTGAATATTCTTCATGACACACAACGTGCTTGCCATTTCATCTCGAGGACGAATAAGAGCTGGTTTTACTTTACAATTTGCGTCATCGCGTAATATCGATACTGCTTCTGTCTCTGCGACTACCGGCTGAAGTGTCCGATGACACACGGAACAACGGGGAGTCTATTTCATTATTACTCCATCGTTCCCAGCATTTCGTTCCCATTTTATACATTATACAATACCAGAGGGCTTTGATGTTCCTGCTGGCACCTTTCATCCTCCATCATATTTCCTTTCTTCTTGCCGTTCCTTCCTCCGCCATGGTACCAACTCTCCCCCCCACCCCACCTCTTTCTCGTCACTCGCCCCGAACAGTATGCTAACAGAGGTTAAGAATTATGCGAAATTGCGCGGCTGCCTCGGGGCGAACCGGCAATGGAACAGCGAAAGAGAGAGAGAGAGAGAGAGAGAGAGAGAGAGAGAGAGATGGAGACGCGAATTCGCGTCGGTTTAACGAGCCCCCCCCCCCTCTCCCCGAATGAAGGATGCGAGACAAAATGAAAGTAAAATATTAATAGCCATAGCCGTGAGGGTTGTGCTACCTGGCCGGTGTCCGTTATGCTACCCCGCGTGATCCAACATTGATCGACAGCGGCCCCCGTAAAAAACCATTCGCGAACTGTAATAAGAATGAAAGAGAAAAGTTCATTAAGAGGCGCGCGAGCGGCTGGTTATACTCGTGAAAGAAACGATCCGACGTCCTGCGAAATTAGATTGTTATCTATGATCCCCGGCTCCGAATACCCGGAAGTTAAATGGTCAGACTTTGACAGTCCATTCTTCCATGAAGAATTGGGAAAAATGATCCAATTAACGGGTTTCTGCTGCGCTATATAATGGGAACTGAAAATCTGTCCAACAAAACAACGAAAACCAATTGAATGATGCGAAAGTATCGACAAGTAAATGCGATGTTAAATGTAAATTAAGTAGAACACTTAAATAAAGTCTAAAATGGAAAATATTTTGAAAAGTTGTCACTGAGCTTTTCGTGCATTTACATCTTCTCGCTCGATCTCTATGGATTGCAACGAATTTTGAAACGGGATCCGGGTGAAACATTTATGATCAGAAACGGAAAGAAGCATTATAATATCATGAAATAATTTAATGAAATAATTCCATATTTCTGCTCGTGAATAATATATAGATTCCTCTATATTTCAAGACCCTCGGATCAAAGGTGTCCCGCGCTTTAATAGAATTGGCTTCGGCAAACCTGCACGACGATGTCGAGGCTCGCGTGACATTAATTTTAATTGATTAACAGGATTGAATTGATGTTTTAACGTCGCGATTTTCCTCCCCCGGCGTTACAGATACCGAACCACCTGGTCTGGCTGTGCTTCTTCTACTTGACATTCCATTCGTTCCTTAATCTGCTCGGCGAGCTGCTGCATTTCGCCGATCGAAATTTCTACTGCGACTGGTGGAACGCAAATAACATCGACACTTTCTGGAGGACGTGGAACATGCCGGTGCATCGATGGGCCGTGCGGTAAGCTCGACCATTATTATCATCATTAATAACCGGCTTTATTAATCGTATCCACTGTGCAACATGAACTATTAAACAGACTGCGAATGCTGTGCATTTATTTTGAACGTGTTTGCTCTCGAACCAGTGCTCACGTAAATTCCGATAAAATTGAACTCTTTTTTTACGATTGTTATTTTATTCGAACCTCCACGAATCGCGGCTCGCATGTAAATTCTTTCGTTTAATGCAGAACGGGTCCGTTTTTATTTTTATTCCCCGGGCATATTCAAAGTTCTTTCAGAACTGGTATCGTTTAGTTAATTTTTGTTTCTCAACTGACATTTTAATGACCAAAGAGTAGCAGGAGTTCTTTGAAAATTCGTTTCATTCGACGCTGTGGCAGAGAGATTTTTCTTTATCGTCATATTTACGAAAATTTTTAATTTTCATACAATGTTCCATTTAATATACTTTGGTACTCCCATTTTCTTGCAGCTGGCAGTCCTTTGTGTTGTTATATTATTGTTACCGTTGTTCTACGTATAATGAATTAATTGAGCATTAATTAATAAATTGTCGTGTTCAAGGCTATATTAAAACAACTTAGTACAACTGTCACGTTTGCAGTGTACCTAAAAACACAAGTGATTATATCAGATTTTAGCATAAGTTCATTCTGTCGCAATTATAAACATGATCATATTTTAATAATTTAGTTGTGACTCGCTGCGAATGCAAATGTTTGTGATTCAATAATAACTACTTACAGTCAGCGAATTCATAATTGATTGATTGTAATTTTCTACTGTGTTACTAAATGAAAAGAAGATATCGATGGCAACTAGACTGCTGATTTTATGCATTTATAGCAAAACTGAATTGATAAAATACAAAATTGCCAAGACATTAGACGAATTTAAGGCCACTATTGTGCTATTTGCGGCTAGTTCAGATTATTAGGAGAAAAACTAGGTTTCTATTTAATTTCTGTTTCTCACAGTTGACTAAAATTTCAACTATGCATGAAACTCTACAGTCTATGGATAACCGAATGATTTTATGCTGCTGTTCCATATTTCTACGTCTTGCTGTAGCTTTATTGCCAACTACCGACTGTCAAGAAATTGACACAGCTCACAATTAACATTCGACATCTCAAACACATGACTCGTTCCATAACAACCAGAATGCAAGCCACAGAACGTTATAGATCCCGTTGTTTAACACCCGATCGATGCACCTGAGCTAAAAGCCTGAAGAATCCGGCGATCTTAATTACGGCGAACTTTGCTATTTGCATAGACAAATTATTCCGGCAAAGTTTGATAGGCCGACTGTCCCTGGCAGGTGTGTATTTCGATCCCGTCGATCACCGGCGACAAAACCGGAAGCGGTTGGTCCGGTGAGGGCGGAATTTAAAATCGGAATAAATATCCTCCTGTGGATCCATCGGAATCGACCGAGGGGATTAATTAAAGGCGGTGTCGAGGGCCGGCTGTTCATAAACGCGTGCGCGAATTAATTTCCCCGAAATAAACGGCGGAACAGAAGATCTTCGTGGACCAGGCGGCGGTTCCGTTTCGCTGCGGAATAGTTTTCAAACACGAGCCGCCCGACCCGACACCCTTTCCAGTTACACGGACATTAAAAGTAGTACTTAGAGTGGCAGCAGTCCTATGTACATATATATATACATGTATAGTTTTAAATATATACAGGGTGTTCGCGATCAGTTGTACAAGCGATTTTTTCGTAAATGGTAAACATTAGAAAAAAACCGAAGAAGAGATAGTGGTAGTATATTTTACTAGCAATATGACAGCGTATCTCAATTTTTTGTATTTTTAATATTTTTCTAGAAACAAAAGTGACCATCTTTTTATATGGAATGCTACATATTTGTTTACATCAAATGAAAACGGACATTGAGACAAATTCACCCATGTAGTATACTATGGTCTTCAGGGTCATACAAGGGCAGAAATAAAAGAAATAGATTTAACATTTCGTAATATTGTATTTACTAGTATCTTGTAGTGATAAGACTACATCACGTGTTCATTGTGACTTCCATTAACAAGAATGCATTTCCGAGTTCTGCTGATTACATTCCTGGTAGTTTCTGCCAATGTTGCACTAGATATGGATGCACAGGCTTTTTTTATCTTAGTTTTCATGTTGTCCAAATTTCTCGGTGGTGTAGTGTAAACAATATCTTTAATATGTCCCCACAAAAGAATCTAGTGGCGACAAATCGGAGGATCTTGCTCTTGGGGATAAGTCCGTATGTTTCTCTCCAATTATCTTCTCTCCAAAATGGTTTACCGCTCTACAATTATGAGGAGGAGCCCCGTCTTGTTGGAAGTACATGTATCGTACAAGAAACAATGGCAGTGATTACCAGTAATTTTCAAATTCACAATTTACAAATTGGAAATACTTATTTCCATTTAGAATTTCAGTGTAAAAATATGGACCTGGTAAAATGTTATCAATACATCACCGGGAAATTTCGACGACTTGAAAACTAATAAAAGAAGCCTGTGCATTCATATCTAGTGCACCATTGTCAGAAACTACCAGGAATGTAGTCAGTAGAACTCAGAAATGCATTCTTGTTGAGATGTAGTCTTATCACTACAATGTACTAGTAAATCCAATACTACGATATGTTAAATCTATTTATTTTATTTCTGACCTTGCATAACCCTGAAGACCATAGTATACTACATGGTTGAACTCGTCTCAATGTCCGTTTTCATTTGATGTAAACAAATATTTAGCATTCCATTTTAAAAAATGAAGGTCACCTTTGTTTCTAGAAAAATATTAAAAATACAAAAAGTTGAGCTATCATATTGCTAGTAAAATATACTACCACTATCTCCTCTTCGGGTTTTTTTTTCTAATGTTTACCATTTATGAAAAAAACGCTGGTACAAATTATCGCGAACACCCTGTATATATATGCGTGTAGAGAAGAGATTGAGAGGGAGGGAGAGAGAGGGGGGTGGAGAGGGGAGAAGGGGTAGAAGCTAAAACAATTAGCCGCGCAGCAGTTTCCGCAGGGTTAAAAGGGGCGGCGGTCGAGGGGCAAGAGCTGGTGGCGGGGAAAGTCTCTGATTCACGGAAATTTCTCTTCCTTTTCGGAGGGCAGACAGGAGCCGGGTTCTCGCGAAAAATGTAATTAAATCTCCTTAAAGCGGGGCACACTCGTTAACGAAGTTTAGCCGCTTAGGCGGAAAGAAGCTCGATCAAAAGTACGACCTCGCGGCTGGATACCAACTTCCACCTCTTCTACCCTCCCTCTCTCTCTTTCCTTCTCTCCCTTTTCTTCCCTTCAGGTTTTTCTATTTCGTCCGTTTTTTTACATTTCACCGCACACCTCCTTCCTGTCTTCATTCGTTCATTGACGCCGGATCCCGCGCCCATTCAACGCGGCCAGAGATTCTTTCCGTACTTTCGCGCTCCCGCGCTTCAATCCGTGATCCGAACGTCTGAGAATGACTTACGAATTTGTTTGAAAGGGGAACAGTTGTGCCGAGCGACGGGGATGCTCCAGGCATTGAACCGGCTGTCTGCGAGGATCCTCCAGAGATCCACATTCTACAGATTTTTGACAAAATTTCGCCCCGAGAGCCTTTTCCGCTGTAAATTTTCAGCTAAGCCGCCGGTTTTAAAAGTCCTTTGAGCTCTCTAAGCGCTTTGAGAGCTCTTAAATTGGTGTTACTGTCCATACAAGGCTCGCTACTTCTACATAATGGCTTTGCAAATATGATTTGTTATTTCTGGGACAAATTCTGGCGGAGTCTTTTCGGAAATAATTCATTTGAATGGTCAGAGTGTCGTGTATATTGACTTGTTCTACTTGGAATGCGTTTATTGATGTCGATAGATTTATAAGTAGAATTTATTCTCTGGGATATGTACTGCTACATATTTCTTGGGAGTGATTTATTTATATGTTAAGTAGTAGTGGTTGGTTTAAGTAGTAGTAGTAGTTATGTTATGTGTCATATATCTTGATTCTTTCTACTTGGAATCATTTTTAGTAAATATTCCTGTAGCTGTTTTTAAGAAACAATTCATTTAGATGCTCGATGTTTCATATATCATTGACTTGTTCTACTTGGAATCGTGTTTATGGATGTTAACAGACTTACAAGTACAATGTAGTGATTTTGAAAATATTCCTGTGGAGATTTTTATTAATCAATGAATTTATATGTTCAAAGTATCACGTATCGTTGACACTGTATCTGGTCTATTGTTTTTAGAAGATATATCTACGAAAATTAAAACAATTAATTGAGCTGCATAGCTTTGCATGATTAGGTGGAAATTTTTGTAGAAATCGAAAATTCAGAACTGCTTACTTAACCTCACAAAAATTCACTTAATTTCAATTCCTTGGAGTCGACTGATCAAGATTCATTACAAGCCCCCAGACAATGGGTGTATACTAGACGAGTACTAGACCCTACAGATGTAACACAAACAATATTTTCCATGGTACTTTGCTAAAGCTGAAGCTGTTCTTAACACAATATCGCAACTGTTAACAACGTACCATTATTCCTCAGAATTTCAAATCACTTCGAATTTTTTGCACCTACTCTACCGTGTATTAAGCTATGAACATTAACAACAAAGATTGCGTTCACTCGCCATAAAATCGCAATATTACAAAAAGTATATCAACGATCGCGAAAGCACGAGGGAATCATAATAAAATGTAGTGTCGAGTCAGGGGGCGTCGCGGAGCGCCACAAAAGGATTCAAATGAAATTCCAAGGCAGAGTGCCCGATATTCGCCGATCCAGCTGGAAAATCTCCCGAGCATCTCCAAAGATAAGCGCAAGCTTGTTGCCGGTCGGTTTTTGCTGCCATGCGTCATCCGCTGTCATCGTTACATTGGATTATGCATACCCGCTGAATACAATCGCCGAACTTCCGTCGAACTTTCCGTGGAGAGTTTTTCCGGTGCCGCGGGGGGCGGGGGGGGGGGGGGGTTCTCTGGCAGGTGCGCGTGCCGGTAACAACACCCCACCCTCTCACGCTCAGTATAGCTCGGTACGAGGTTAGTTTTTCTGCGATAGGGAACTTTTTAAATCCCCGAAAAAAAGGAACTACTCGCGGAAAGTTGTTATTGCGCCATTGGCGACGGGGTGCTCCAGTGTGTGCTGGGGGAGAGAGAGAGAGAGAGAGAGAGAGAGAGAGAGAGAGAGAGAAAGAGAGAGGTGCGTGGGGTGGGTGGTTTCGATACCGTAGGAGCCATAATTCACCGTCAGGCGGCAAGAAATATCGGTCCGGTGAGTGTAGGGGAACGCGTCAAAACAGGGAAGAAGGATCCCCGATTAGGTGCGCGTACCGGCCTTGTTCGAATCAGTTGGGTCCGCCCCCGTCCCCCGAGGGGGGAGAGAGACGCGGCGGGCTCTCATCAACTCGCAATTAACCAGATTCCGAATAATTAACCCGGCAAAAACAGTAATCGGCTTTGCCGCGGGCAACGGCGACGCGTCGCGACGCGGCGGCCTTGCTAGCGTTCTCGTCTCGAATTTCACCGCTTCCTCTCCTGTTCCGCCCCCGCTTCCGGCTGCACCTGCGCCCTCTCCTCTAGGCCTGCCGTCCCCCTTTTTTTCCCCTCTCTCTATCCGCCGTCTCGCCCGAGATATGCAGCCTGCAATTGCAAGCTGCAACTGGCACACAGCCATGCGACCGCGCGCCGCTCTAGGATGAGCGGGTTGAGGTGAAAATGGAAAAGCTGCACAGACGACGACGACGACAACGACGACGACGCAGACGGCGGAGACGACGATGACGGGGACATAGACGATGCAGGCGACGGAAGCGACGGGGAGGCAGCGGGGCTGTCGACGAAGACGACGTCTTTTCAGGATTGTAATGGGAAAAGCCGATACGCATCGCGGTGCGCGCACTTAAAGCTGTTTATTCCCCGCGGCACTTATAATGCCTATATAACTGGAAGATATTCTGACGCGTCTATTCCGCGAGGCAGGATCCCCGGGAACGTTGGAAATGAAACAGAAAGGATCTATTTCGCGGCCGATCTCTATGGCCGCTTCCTAACAGACGCCGCTGCGAGCTATCGCTTTTTCCCGGTTCCACACCGCCGCGCACCGTGTTACAGTTTACCTCGCGATTCGCTTGTCTGATCAATCTTTTGCTCCTGGTAGCTCAAGCATCCATATTTACCTGTTCTGTGGCATTCAGGTGCATCTTTGCCCATACCAAAGAGTAGGTATAACAAGAGGCGCAATCCGGTCCGGTACCTTTGAAGTCGATCTGTGCCTTGTCCCATTAAATTGTCTATAGTATAGGCAAGCAGGAATTTAAATCTACTTGTGATATATTTATGTCAATTTATCATGCAATATTTATCAATATTGGTTTCCGAAGTATTTACTTTAATTTTATAAGATTTGAAAGTGGAAGAAGAAGAAATATAATAAACGTGATAACTGTAGAAAATATATTTTTACTACTCCATTAAAATAATCAATAATAATCTAAATATATTACATGTATTATAAAATATTTATATCGCACTTCAACGAACATTGCAGAACTCTCTCGAAAAGTAGTTTCCTTGTCGGAGTGTCGCCTCTCATTATACTACTCTTTGCCGATATCCTTCATTTGTAAAATAAACGGAAAGAAATCCGGGAAATTTCGCTTATTAACTGTCTTGTCTGATTCGTTGCTGACTTATTCTACTGATTGTAATAACGTTTGACATGGAACGACTAGAAGCACTAAAGCAGCCAGAAGGGTTTTAATTCGAAATAAATTCAAAGGTGAGAGGATTCCCTTCTGATTCACTACTGGCTTATTATACTCATTCCAATGACGTTTGAAATAAGAGGATTAAAAGTCCCCAATAAGGCTGGAGGTTTAAAATTCAAAATGAATTGATAAATAACTGTGAGGGTTGCCTCATTACCTGGCTTGTCTCATTCGTTGATCTTATTCCAAGAACGCTTGGTATAGGAGGATTAAAAGATCTGAATTGAGATAGAAGTTTTCAAATTAAACAGAAATTAAAAAATATTTGAGAAGATTCCATTGCTAGTTGCCGTTGCCAGATTCATTGCTGACATGTTCTACTTATTCGAATAACGTTTGATATTGATGGATTAAAAGGTCTAAATGCAACAGAAAATTCTTAATCCAATTGAAAAATGTTTGACAAATTTCTCTGATTAACCGATATGGTTTTGAATGATAAATCTATGGGAAATGTTTCTTCATCTTCAAGGCCGATTTCTAATCAGCCTGCGAATTCCGCGCGTTGATAGTGGATACAAAAGAACGAAGAGATCTCCGGAACGGCGGGGAATTCTTAGGCGGCGACTATATACACCTTTAAATTTCCTTCCCTGGCCCTTCCATTTCGGTTCTTTACGCAAGTTTTTTTTTTGTTCACTCGCCGCCGTTTCCTTTTCTTTTTTTCGAATGCGACGCCACTCTGATAACCAGCCGCCTAACGATCTTTTGCTGGCTCTCGCTTTCCACCGCCGCCGTTGCCGTAGCAAGCCGACAACCCATAGTGTCGCTATTCCGGGAAACTTCCACGGCTATTGCTTTAATTTTTCGAGGCGATTCTCCTACCGTTGATCCTTAAACGCGACGCTATTCTTATCTGTACCCTGCCCCCAAGTTGGCCGGGATCATGTGCTCCTTTGTGGTACAACGCTGTAATGGGACTCTGCATGGGTAATAGTCCCGTGGATATCCTTAGAAACCACGTTCCCGACTAACGAGATCCTTGGAACTTTTTATTTACATCGTCAATTGTACGCGGATCGATGGAGGCGTGGTTTTAATTACCTCGACTTGATCTTACGTTGCAGGCATCTGTATATCCCGATCATCGAGATGGGTTATGGGAGAAGCACAGCCTCGGTCACGGTGTTCTTCATCAGCGCATTTTTCCATGAGTACCTGGTCAGCGTGCCTCTCAAGACCTTCAAGACTTGGGCGTTCATGGGCATGATGGGACAGGTAAAATCATTTTTCTTCTCACTCCATTCCATTCGAGCTACTTAACTTCTTTTGTCTTCTATGATATTTTCGTTATTAAGTGAACAAGACTGAATTACATCTAAATTATAAATTGAAATATAATGAGTGGACTGTGGATTTTATGGATTTATGACAAAAATGAGTGGGTATAATATAATCATGACACAGTAGCAAAATAAAAGGAATTTAAGGCTATCAAGATATTGCCACAAACTTATTGAAATTATTAATACTCCGTATGCTATGCCGGAGTCACTCGTGACCCGTCGCGGTAGTGGCGGGAATAAGTTCGAGCGCGACCGTCAATATGTTTTATTCCGATATTAGTCGACGCTGTTTATTTAAAAATAAGAAAATTGCTATCCCTCCTTTCTCTTCTGAAATTGTTCGCTCGACACCGCTTAGTGCCAGAACGAGAGGGTATGATCATATTCTATCCTTTTCCATCGAAATATGTCGCTGCTCGGCCGACTACTTTATAATTTGCCGCTACATTCGAAATACGACGAAAGACGGTCCCGAGCCATCGTTTTATATCGGAATAAAACTGTATTAGTGAATTATCGGTGCGAGTCAGAAATGACTTCGGCATAGGCCTAGAACTCGCAGGAGAGTCCGAGGGTTAAAGAAAGAAATACATTTTTATCTTGCATAAAAATCCACAGTCTATTAACGAGCAATTTTATCTCACATATTAGAACTTTTTGTCTAAATGGAACAATTAATGATCTACCTTTAGATATGATTCAATGTCTGACCACAACAGTGTCTCTCTCCTGGCCCCGTCAATTCGAAGATAGTCGACAAACCGACAAAATAATTACTCCAATTTTTATCTAAACATATTATTCATAATTTCGTTTGTAGCGAACTTTCTTTTTGCCAGCCAGTCCCGTAAACATTATAGCGCCGCAGCGAGGCGACTGAACATTTAATTCAATCTGCATTAACACTAGCAGCCACTTGAAACATTCATTAATTATCTCGCAAGTGAGGCTTCACTAACTCCGCCATGATAATCTACTTCATGACACAATTGGCCAACCCTGGTCCTCTAATCGTTCATCGCCGAGCCCCTCCACGACTCTATCGGGCAATTAGAGAGATACTGTCGTTTGAAAAATGTACTCGACATGAATAATTAATCGGGCGGGCGTGTCATCATGTGGAAATTTTCGAATCGATTTTCCAGATACCGTTATCGATTCTCAGTAAGAAGGTGGAGCAGCAGTGGGGAGCCAGATGCGGGAATATCGTGGTATGGGCGAGTCTCATTATCGGACAGCCACTTTGCATAATGATGTATTACCACGATTACGTGATAACTCACTTCGGCGAGATACTGGTCGAGGATTATTCGGTGGTGTAGGCTGCTACTGAACACGATTAAGCGGGAAACGATCGGAGAGTGGACAAGAGCGAGAGAGAGTGAGAGAGAGAGAGAGTGAGAGAAAATTCTTTTCGAAACACACGGGCCACTTGTTCGTCGACGATATTTCGATCGCTGCGTTCTGCTTGGCGAATTATTTTTTTCCAACGAGTTGAGCGAAAAGCGGACATCGCGCGCAATGTGCCTTAAGGATTAAGTCCATTCAACGAACACTGTGAAAAGTATCAGCGCATGGAACGGTTCTGCTCTTTTGTTCAGCGGTTGACGCGGTGCTACACGATGATTAAATATTCGCGCGTTAGTTGTAAGACTGGGGCAAAGGCGGTTCCGCGGGCGGTTCTTTCGTTTTCCACGCGATTTCCTCCGGCCGCGGCTCAACTTTTTCATACTTTCATAGAGATTATACTTTAAGTCGCTGCGACGCGACGTCGATGTTACATACCGAATTCGAGCTTACGAGTTCGTTCGCCTCGAGAGAAAACGGAAATTCGTACAGGATTCTCCACGACGTGGGATACAGGGACCAGGCGGCGGGCACGACGATCGGAGGCGTTCAACCAGGGGAAGAGTTGTTGCGCTAATCCGGGGCAGACTGCGCGCCCGCGATACGTACGCGCCGGCTGTTGCAGGCTGTCGCGGGGCGCATTAAGGAATTTTATAATTCGGAAACTGGGCTCGATCGCGGGCGCTCGTAAATCGTCGGGCTCGCGCGGACACGGATATTGTGCGTGCGTTAAGACAATAATTCACCGTCTTCCTTTTTTCCTATCAACCCCCCCCCCCCCCCGCGTTTGCCTTCTCCTCCGACGAAGAAGCGCATTCGGAATATTAGCTGTAATAAATTTATCCGGGAATGGAGTCCGGAGCGTTTCGCGTTCGGTAAATATTTTAGCGAAGCGCCGACGATGCACGCGTGTCCAGAAACCGCTCCGCCGTTCACGACGGGCCGATCGTCGACGCTGAAGATTTAACGAACTGCACGCTGTTCGCTGTTTGCCGCTGCTGCTGCCACCGGTTTCCGTGGCGTGGACAACCACCATTTTCGTGGATTTCTTCAACCTGTCCGACGTCATTATGTACCGCGCACAAGCCGCGCCAGTTTTCGAATAAATGAGATGTTTGTTACCAGCCTCGTTACACTTCATTTCAGTCCTGACAGCTCGTGGGAGATTCCTTTGGATACCTGCGGGGATGAAAACGGAGGGGTGAGTCCCAGGTTTCTACAAGTGTCGACGATACCGACTTTTTTTTCAAGGGCTGACAGGAACATTACTCCTGCTCTCTCGATCACGGAGATCCATCCCCCTTTCATCCCCTCAGGCTATTAGTTAACCCTTTTTTAGCTTCGTGGGATACTGAAAAGTGTCACACTCTCGAAGTTTATTCATGTGTAGTGTGGCGTTTTTCTGTCGATAAATTGTCGGGTTAATAATAGTATTTCTTATGTCAAAATGCTTGATAACAATTGCATTCTAAAATCGGACAGTTCATATGCAACAACCTTCATAACACCAATTATTTAAATTGCACGAAACAGTAGGACAATATATAACTCGTCAAATAGTAAATAATATGGACCAATAACTCAACAGTAACAGTTATAAAATAAGCCTAAAATGCCGCACCGCGTTACACCCGAATTCCAAGTAGAACAACCCATCACTGGTCAGACGTCCGATCGAACCACTACACGTTCAGCTCCAATACACGCCGAAAACCAAACCATTACCGTCTCCTCCCTCAAAAAGCCACAAAGGGGCCCGCTTCGAATTCAGATTGCGTCGGCGCATTGACAGAGAGAAAACAGCGAATTATGAATCAGCGGAATCGTGGAAAATAAAGGAATAAATTTCCAGGTAAACGGAAAGAAAATTCCGTGATCGTTGTTCGGTCGATTGTTCCCGAAGAATTCTCCTCTTCCGGGTAATGTTGCAGGGATTCCGGGACGAATTGAATTCTTCTTGCGTTCCGAGAACAGTTGCTCAAAGGTGTGTTCCCTGTTTGTGGAGGGTTGAGACGCAAGACGCAGCTCGCCGTCACGCAGCTGGAAGGCATATAACAGTGCGTACGCGTCGACCTGACGTAGACATATGTCGTGCTGTCGGTGGTGGAGTCCCAGCATCATTAATTTATCCATCGCCGGGGTTGCTCGAGGGCAAACGGTTCGTGACATTCAGACTCATCAGACAGCGGGGGAGGAAAGCCCAAGGGTCACGGCTCGAGAGAAGAAAAAAAAACACATTCCTCTCTCCCAGCAGCGTCTTGAACCGCGTTCCCTCTTCCTCTCTCGTTCCTTGTTTCGAACACGGGTCTGGAAGAATGAGGCTCTGGCTCGTTCTCGTCATTCTTTCTCCCTGTATCTCCTTCGTCCCGTCCGTCGTCTCCCTTTTATTTCGTTCCGTTACCGGAGCCAAAAGAAATTTCAGAGAGCGAGGAGCCAGTATCGTTTAAAAAGATGACGCGGCTGTTACGAGACACCGAGTGCTCCACTGACCCTCTTGACCCCCTTTCCCTCTATGAGCATGAGTTCCGCGAGACTTTCACGGAAGGTGTTCCGGTGACAGATCTCTCGGAAGCTTCTGAAACCAGCCCGCGTCGTTTCCGGTGGCTCATTTTCTGAAAATAGACTTTGGCGAAGCGCGCTCTCTCACCCTCCTTAGAACGGCTGCTAATCATGGCACAGATATCCTCGCTGTACTTCAGGATAATTGTCCATGGCTGATCAAATTTACTGTTTGCGAGCTCCAGGTAAGTGTCCTCTTTCGAATTTTAATAACTGTGGGATTTTTGCTACCACAAACGATGGATTCTCCCGATTTCGAGGTTCCTTGTTAGACATTTTATGATAAAGACGAATTATACATGCAGCATTATTGTCGCTGTTAATCAATCAATATGATGAATGACGAATTACGCATTCTTTAACAGTATGACCCACAAACGACAAACATTTCCAATGTTCTACATGATATTAATTAGTTACGAATTATAAATTGAGTCCAATTAAGCACCTTAAAATGAGAAACGTTACATTACTATTCGTGTTATTAATTAAGCATGAACTGTAAATTCGATCCACCTACCTTCGAAACGAGAGTAATTTCAGTATCAATACTAATTAATTGACTGCAGATTTTTATGCAGAATTCATAACTTCTACAATTCTTTAACTTTAAATAAAACAGGAGCTGAATGAAATAGCCATTCTTTCATTGATAATTTCAACAGGATGGAAATAATTCCTTGATTTTCTTAAAGCTTTTTAATCCTTCTACTGTATTAAATTTCCTCTGCTCACCTTTATCATAAATTCATAAAATTCGCAGTCTGCTAATTAACCATAAATTAGAAAAGTCCACAACTACCCTCCCCAACCCTGCAAGAGGTTACAGTGTTCCAGTATTATTGATGCTTCAGAAAATCGATTTTTTTCCATTGTTGATTTCGAACGCTCGATTCCCTGTGAATATTTTTAACAGAGTTTAATGTAAATATTCACATAACTCCGCAAGATATAGGATCGGGTCTAACACAAGTCATAAGCTTTAAGAGCCATCGTTTCAAACTTTCAAGTCGTTTATTTCGAAACTACATCTTTAACAACGGTGTAGATCATAACTCTCGAACGGATGAATATATTTACTTAAAATTTTTCCTGGAGCATTGCAAAATGATTTAGAAATTATTAACAGTTATTTTGCCCGACAAATACGTGTCAATATATGCTTTGAAAAATTATGCAAGATTTAGCTGGCCCTACCAGCCAGTTAATTTTTAACCATTTTTTTTTATGGCACAATGAATATCTCTATCTTCGACACATGGTCCTCGAACAGTCCAAAAAAGAAAAACTCGAAAATTCTTTTTTAAATCTTGCACATTCATTAACTGTGTGTACTGACGAAACATACAAAGCATAGAGATTGAACAATTTCGCGATGTACACTGTCGGCACATCAACTTTGAACGCTTATATGCCGACAACAGTTTATGCAAAAACAAAAGTATTCTAGTGTTTCGTAAACGTCTCGGTACCATCATCAGTTTTTCAAGCTTACTGCAATATCAAACAAATACGATCACCATGTACCCTCGTCGTCATCCTACGACTATCGTCTGAAACATTTTTTCGTATCACCGATAATTTTCGAGTAATGCTATTTTGAGAACGGGCTATTCCACGCACTCTATAGCGCTGCGCACTATCGGGTATCGCGGATACGCGAGCGGTGGGAACAGTTTCGGACTCGTTCGGCGAAGCAGTTCAATTTCCGCGCACGAGGTGTCGAAGCACACTCGAAGAACGCATCGGCTGGTCTTTTGAACGCTTATTCCAGAACGCTTGCGTTATCCTGTAAGGCGGGTAGAGCGGCGCGGTGACGGCGCGGCGTGGCGTGGCGTGGCGGAGGATCGTCTGCCAGGTTTGGGAAAGGGGTTGCGAGGTTCGCGGTACGGCGCAGAGGGTCAAAACGAAGGGTGTGGAGTGAGAGAACGGGTCCGGGTAGAGAAGGTGGGGGGAGCGGAAACTGCCGGGGTAGGGGAGTGAGGAGGCTAGAGAGGGGGGAGGCGCGGTGCCGAGCGCAACACGATGCTATAAGGGCGGGTACGCAGCGGAGTCTCCGCAGTGAGCGTCGCGACGCCTTCGGAGACGTGTCGGGTGGAACGGCCGGTCGTCGATCGCCGGTAACACGAGGCGATTCGGTTCGATTCCTCGGCGGGTCCTCTATCTGCCCCAGCTTGTGCTTTTGTGCTCCTGTGCTTGATTTGGTTCTGGTTACCTGGGAAAAGCTTCCGGCGCGAGAAACAAGACTCGGGACGAGCGTTGCTCCTCCACGAGCAAGAGGATAGGAGAAGCTGTTATTGAATTCCGTTCTACCCGACGGAAGAGCGTTCTCAAAGGGCAACCGAGGTCTGAGGTCGAAAGAGAAGATGTTCTTCGAGTGTCATCGTGCTTGCCGGTACGTACAGGTTTAATATTCGAAGTCGCAGCCCCGATGGGCTTGTTCACGGAGAGACACACAGAGGCGGGCTTGAAATATCATCGGGTATTGTACTCGCGAGCTTTCCCGAATTTGACGAATCGGATTTCGAATCGGCGAATTTCGATCGTATTTTAGGAGCTCGGTATTCAATTATCGGTGTTTATCCCGCCGATAAACGCGATTAAGTCGGCCACAAAGAGTTTTGCTGGGGGCTAGCTGCTGGTAATTTTGTGCAGTCCGTTTTTCGGAGATTCTTGTACGTGTCTCGCTTGTCTCTTGCGGTCGACGGATCCGGTGAATGATTGAGGAGGATGTCGGTCGGACGTTCACTTGACTCGAGTCGTTTCTAAAAAATGAATGCGACCGCGTTGGGTTCGACGCAGAAAAACCGGATAAAGTGGTCGCTCGAAGTAGAATGCGACGTTCATGGTCAGACCACGCTGCTGGTTCGGATAAATCGGATCCGAGGGTTTTATTTGCTCTATTTCGCGACTAAGGGTGGAACGATAAAACGGAATCGAAGATCGGGAAACGTTCGCCTCGATTTTCTCTCTCTCTCTCTCTCTTTCTCTCCCCCCCCCCCCCTCTCTATCACGTTTTCTCTGTCGTCCTTCTTGGAAAGGCAAGGCCGTCACGTCATTCGGCTAGCGCGATAACAATGACTCGACGTTTGCTAAGGACCGAGAAGTAATTTCGCGTCGAAGAAAAATGGTGCAGCTCGGTTCCACTCTCTCTCGCGCGCGCTCTCTCCCTCTCTCTCCCTCTCTCTCACTCTCTCTCACTCTCTCACTCTCTCTCTCTCTCTTTCTCTCTCATACTCGGCCCGACCCGGCCCGGCCCGGCCCGTTCTTCATGATTCGCCGGGAGCCGAAGAGACGGAGAACAAGAGGCCGACGCACGGGAAATTGAAACGATCCTCGATAGCTCGATCGTCGAGTGATCAGCAATATCTCATACGGGAGCCAACGTGACGCGGCGTTGCGATCTTTTTGCCAGTGACGCCGGCGAAAATTATTCGCAGTCACGTGCCGATATTAGCCGCCGCAAACGCGAAACGATCATTCTTTAAGGAAAACTCGCGATTTTTCCAAGCAGGCATCATTTTCTATTGGAAATTCTATCGAGTGTTGTTCCTTCTTCCCTGATCAGTTTTACTGAGACGGTACAAATGTCAGATGCAAAGGTCATTCGAAACTTTTCGTTTTATCATTACTAGAGGCGCTACGCGCTGTTGCATTTCCCTGATAATTTTCAGTGCGAAGTTTTGAAACTGGAAATGTCGGCTGGATCACAAAATAGCTAATGGAACTTTACATTTTACGTGTACCGGAGTCATGAAAGTACTTCTGTAGGAGAGCATTAATTAGCATTCATTCGTTTGTCCACCGTATAGCTTTCGTTATCAGATTTCATGTCCTTCAGTTTATAATTACTGAAACTGATTAAATGTATTCGATTCTTTTTCAGCGTACTGCAGTAGAAGTAATCGTGAATATCAACGAATTAATATTTATAGGGGCATTGAAAATGAGTCGTATTAACACTGGAGTTACCGATCCCGTCAAAATGATGAATTTCAGATTTCTTTTCTTTTACAATTCGTGAAGTTAAAGAAATATTTTCATAAGAAATTTCTAGTATACTTCTTTACGCAAGTACATGTCGCCATAAAATCTTATGATATTTGAATAAATTAAATCCTGTTATTATTATTAAAGAAGTCTCGTTTAGGCAGTTCTAGTGGTAGATACTATGTACTTCTAATGTCGATTTTTAATCGTACAAAAGTCGTGACACATTTTAGAGAAACGGAGAATTCACTTCAACCTTTGTCACATGAAACATTCATAGTATTAAAATAGATGTGAAGTAAATTTTACTTTACCAAAATAGATTCAGGTCTTTATAGAATGTATAAGTGTTCCCCGGTGGCAGATGAAAGTATTTTTGTTGGCCAGAATTAAAACGGTTGTACGAAAATAATTTTAAGTGGCTAGTGAAAAGCGAATTTTTATATCGGTGAAAAAATGGCACGTTGATCAGAATGTGTGGTAATCGGTTTGAGGGAAGGTCAGAGGAATATGCTGGACGCGATGCGAGTGAAAAAACGATCATAGTTAGTGAATCGTAAACGAATTCTGCTCCACAACGATAACGTCGGACCCGCGCACGGCGAAGTAACTGTAGAAAAAATTAAAAGTTACGATTGGGAACTCGTACTGCATCCACTTATTCCAATCGTTCTAACATTTTTTAACGGACGGACATTCCGACGATGGTAAACGTTCAAAGTTAATATCGTGTAAATTTTACATCTATATAACGTTAACAGCTTTCCGACCGTAAAAATTGGTTCAGGAATCTGGGACAATTATAGAAAACGTTACACTGTTAAAATATGTTATTATCAATATACTGGAAGTTAAAAGTTAAATAATTCACCGAAACGAAATATGCGTTTTTTCCAACGTAAAATAATTTTCTGTCTATCGTTGAACGTTGTACGGATTTTAAAAAGTTACAGGTAAAACGTGTACGCTTTAATTTATATCATTTGCAATTTATAATTCAACTAGTTACGGTACTAATTTTTTATTTTAGCGTCTCTCGAGGCTACACTTTTGAAAGAACTAAGAACAGTGTGTACAGCAATTAGTCTTTTTTTGTAGAGTTTCTCTCTTCTCGCGAGTAATTATTTTAAGCGTTTGTTTACACCTTATTCTTCCTGCATAAAATGTTTTAATGAATGTAATTGTTGGATCTGAAACAAAGGAGAACATTTACAACATTTGAAAAGGTTTCTTACATTATTCAGTGCAGTTAACGAGAACGTTCATTCTTCAATCTATGTTTAATGATTACCAAGAACACTTTGCTTCGATCCCATCTCATTTGAACCAATGATATGTTCAATTCATTTGATGACCTGGATACGAGTATGATAAAGGTCAACGTGTATCGGTAAATTATGTATAGCTAGCTATACATATAGTAAATTGTGTTTCTTTAGACGATTGTGTGGCGGGCATTTTTAAAATTAATGTTTCATTGTCGGTTTTGTGGCTGCGAGTTTGTATATTCCCATTTGTAGAATAAAACACGAGTATGTTTTTCGCTTGTGTATTTGTGGCCGATTCGAGGACCGTTGTTCAATAATGGCAAATGTATAACAATAAATGCATTTCAGTGAAATATATATAGTCATTAACGCGCTCAAACGCAATCCAAAATTCCGCACGGTTATGTTAAATATACAATCAAACTCTGTAATTCCGTGCACGGACGAAGCTAATTGTAATTAACCAAAGTCAATTTTCAAAAATTCCGGAACAATCGCTGTTCCCGATTCGACGCGCAACAGAAATCCAATAAAAAGTTTTATCAATTTCCATTGAGCTCGGTAATTCTTTAACTGGGTACGAACAATACTTTATTAAATTTTCCGATGGAAGAAAAATTAGCATCAGGTCTGGAACAAAATTTGTCATGCTTCGCTTTCTTAGGGAATTAACTTCGAAAATTTATTGGGTTGTTCCGCTAAATGGGTCGGCGAGGCTCTGTGTCTGTTCATTGCGCACCGTTTCCACTTATGTAAGTCGAAACGCATGAATATTCAGCGGAGATTACCTGAGAAACAAAGAATGATACGAATATATTTTCCCCTGACTTTCGACGCATTTGTTCGTAAAGAATCATCGTCTCGTGCCAACAATAAGAAACGTCGCGACTGCAGTGCGGCTTTTGTGCACTCGACGCTAAAATTACTTGCTTCCGCAATTATTTAGAACACGAGGATGCTTTCCATGAAAATTGTTAACAGTAGATTGCCGGAGCGAGTCAATTTGACTCATTTACGATTTTATTGCTGTATACACTGGCTCATGAAAATATTCGAACGCCCTTTAAAACAATATAACTATTTCTAAATTGGACCGAACGACCTGACTTTCTTTTTGAGCAATTAGAAGAATTGGTTTACCAAATTACATGCAAGAAAGATTTTGAAAAAATTGCAGTTGCTATGGATTATAAGAGCAAATAAAAAAGGCACTTTCCAAAACTTTTTTATTTGAGCTTGTAATGAAAATTTAAAATATGCGTTTTGTAGATCTATGTTAGTTATACACGTGCTGAAAATTTCATCGAAATCGATTAATATACACTAAAATCGTAGTTTTTCACGAATTTTGGTCAGTTTCTGCTTAAAATCCACACATTCAAACATCTTTCGATGCATGCCATTTTTATCTGCGTCAACCGTGATCGATGAAATTTTCAGTATGTGTATAACTAACATAGATCTACAAAACGCATATTTTAAATTTTCATTACAGGCTCAAATAAAGATTTGGAAAGTGCCTTTTTATTTGCTCTTATAATTGCTAACAATTGCAATTTTTTCAAAATCGTTTTTGCACGTTATTTGGTAAACCAATTCTTCTAATTGCTCAAAAAGGATCAGGTTGTTTGGAGCAATTTAAAAATAGTTATACTGTTTTAAAGGGCGTTCGAATACTTTCGTGAGCCAGTGTATTAATTAAGTTTTTTAAAAACATATCTTGGTTTTTAATAGAATTATGAAGGTAGGTATCTAATCACTCTCATTATCATACAATACCTCCAATCTGTCAGAGGGAATCACTAACTGCCCAGACACCTTCTTTTTTATCCGGCAATTTGGTGTTAAACATGATAACGGGGATCTTCGTTAAAATTGCTATTAACCCTTAGAACTCGGATGGCGACTGTAACGCGTCACTAAAAATGGCCGTATCATTATTCAAAATATTTTTTGCACTTTAGTTTGTATTTCACAAATTGCACCATTTTCGTATGTATAACATGGAAAGAAATATATAGAAGGTAAATATTCTCGGTCGGAAGAAATGTTTCGTTTTGGAGTTAAACTAGCTTCGAGTGCACAGGGTTAAAAATTCGGAAATATGAAGCAAGCAGTCGGTATTTCCAGCATTAACAACCACGAAGAAGAAGATTGTTTCCGCATTACTTTTTGCCAGGCGAAATCTGTTTATGAAAATACGTGTTTGCACGACAAGTTCTCCGACTAAATCGCAAACAGGCGATGTTAGACGTCTCCGCGAAGAAATTAGTTAACTTAATCCTCCAATTATTTCGAGCAGAACGCAATCCGGAAGAACGAAAATCCGCTTAAACGTTAATGGAAGACATTGTTCCAAAGATTCGCGCGCGAAGGACCCGGAGACAAATCATAATCAGATTGCCAAGAAAGTACACGGACACGGTAACAAGGTCCCATAGTTAGGCAAAAAAATACGGTTAACGGAGGGGTTCGGAAACTTTCCCTTTAGCACGTTTTCCCCTTGACGTTCTCCCCCCCTCCCTCCCTCCCTCCCTCCTCCGTTTCTACCAGAGGGTCCGGAAGTCTCGCATTTTTTCCGTGGGCTCAGCGAAAACGTTCCTTGTCCGTCAAACGTCGACGGCCGGCCGTCGATTACGGTTTTCAATCCCTGATTGCCGATTCAGGATTACTCGGTGTTAATGGCGGCTCGTCGAACCCCTGGCCATTACACGATCCATTCGCGCACACACGTAACCGCGAAAACTCGCGGAAACTTTCGCCCGCGAATCAGAAATCGAGCAACCCCACACGCGGTGCCAGTCGCATCCACGATCATTTTCTAGTGGTGACGACGACGACGACGAGGATGGTGGCGACGACGACGACGACGACGACGACGACGACGTGATCGGTCGCGGGACAGCCGACAGCTACATGAATTTATTTTTCGTGGTACGTGCACGGAATCGCTAGACTTCTCCCAAAAATGCGAGCAATTTCTCCGCTAATGGCAAAACCGAAACGCACCGACCGAAATACCGTCGCGGAAATTTTTTGGCACGTTTCACGGCCGCTGCAATTTCTTTCTCCCCCGAACTATGTTCGAGAGACAATTATTTCAAAGTACATTCGAAATTTTATAATGTATTCCCCGTATTTTATTTCGCGAAATTGCTGCAGGAATGTTTAATTTTATTTTTTGGGAGACTGAACAATATGAAAAGTTATTACAGTTGTGCAATAGATTTTTTGTTTGTATTTACATTTTCTACATTGAGAGTTGCGAAACTGGGTTGTGCGGATAATATGAAAATTGTGGATTTTGCAAATATACGCAACGTTGCAATCAAGAATGATTTTTCACGGAAATTGAAAAAAAAAAACAGGAATTATTTTCTCCTGTAAATTGGTCAATAATGGTGTTAAAAACTGTTTGATAATTTTTTAACGTACTGTAGGGTAAGAGATTCGATTACTTTGGGGATACCAATTACTGTGCCTATACTAATTATACTCATTTTTAAAGCATATTGAATATTAAAAAAGAGATATTGAATTTTTTCATTAAAATCAGTTTAATATATGTGTTATATATGTCTTTTGTAATATTGATGATGCTTCAAAAACAGGTGTAATTATTATAGGCACAGTAATTGGGTCCTTTACCCCACAGTACTTTAAAACATTATGACTTTCAGACATTAAATGAAAATTATCATTTTCTTTTAGAGACTGTGTGATCAAACTTAAGACGAGGAGGAAATTGATTTCATCGACTAAAAGCTTCCTCGTACATAGCAGAGGCACAATAAAAATATTTTCTGTATAATGTACAATCTTTCCTTGTATTTTACAGATTCAGATTCTATATTATGAACGCGCGAAGAGTATATTTTACCTATCGGCTGCTGCAGATTCTTTTAAATGGTAGTATAAAGTTTTCCTCCTCCTCCATCTATAGTTAAAAGCTGTCAATAAAACGATCGCAGAATCCCATTCTTTCTATAATCACAACCATAGCCTGTTATCCCCTTTTCTCCATAATCACAATTGCAGAATAGGCTCCTCTATAATCACAATCGCTGAATACTAACCCCATCATTCTAATAGCATCTACGTTTCTCTATAATCACGTCGCTGGTCTCGATCTAAGTACCTATATAGGGAGGCAATTTGTGTTAACAATGTCCAGTTATACAATTTTAAATTTACAACAGACGAGCCGCAGAACAGCCATAAAACATTTTTAAGAACTATATAGTGTCACTACATTAGTCAAAAAATGGTTGTCCAGTTAATAATATTTGTAGCATTATGTTTGGCTAAAATGTTCACACATAACAACGAAATTCATTCGGTTAATCTGATTGGTCTTTTAATAATTACAAGTAATTAACCCATCGAATACAATTTCATTCCGTTACAAGACGACACTTTTGATTTCGAAATAAGAAAATCGCTATCCCCTTTCCTTTTCCTTCTTCATCCCAAATACGACGATAGCTGGTTCCGAATCATCGCCTTGTATGGAAACAAAACTGTAGTGAAATATCGGCGTGGGTCAGAAATGACTCCGGCATAGGCCTTAGAACTCGCAGGAGTCCAACGGTTGAAGTAAAAAGTGCTTAATCGTCAAACTTAATCGAATAAGAACCTTCCGCTTCAATCGAATACAACATCGCCTTCAAATATCAAATGACCGATAAAATTGAATAATATACGATTTTCCTATGTAAAATCGTCATAGTTCACGCCGTATGGCTCTCTCGAGCTTATGAATAAATCAAATCCGGACACACGTACGAATATATTGCACGGTAAATTTGAGGCTCGTGTTCGAATTGTTTGTGCACGTCGGACGTGGAAAATAGGTACCGCATTGTCCGGCCAAAAATGTTTGAACAAAATGGAGTTGATGAGATTAGGATTGATTGTGTTTTCGACGAGAGATTTTCGGTGCAAGTGCGTGATCGTTTCGCGATTTCCCGGTGGCGTGCGCGAATCACGTTCCCAGAAACCGTAGCCTCCTCGCGCTCTCAATATACCATTATTCAATTATTATTCAGTTCCAGCAGGAAGCCAATTAGTCAAGTTAGACGCCGCAGACTCGGAACGTATTTGACGAGCACCGGCAAAGTTTGAGAACGATCCGAAGGTCCGTGACCCCTTCCTCGAACGCCTCGCTGTTTTCCAATCCGCTTCTCAACCCTTTCCTGCCACCACCCCTCTTTTTTGCATCTCAACCCCCATTTCTACACACAGTCCACCCCCCCCCCCTTTCATGGTTCCCGCGTATAACTTTTACACACTCGCCGAATGCCCCGCATTTCTGGCTCTGGGATGTTTAGCTATTCGACGCGTACCTTCCATCGGGCGCGTGTAATTTTCTAATTGAAATCTAATGCGCACAGAGCCTTCGCGGTTCCTTTATGTCGGACGTAGCATGAGTACCGACCGCGTAACGAGAAACTTTCGATCGGAAATCAATTCTTTCTGCATTTACGCTGGAAACGCTGTGCTTTCAACAATTAATTTTTAGCTATAACAGTCCAATGCGTGCATGCTTCGAGTATTATTCTTTTTGTAGCGAGCACACGAGTTTCAGAGCATATGACTCTCCTTTTTTTCCGAGAATAATGGTGTAGTTGATGTTTCAAGGTAACTGAGACAGTCGGATTATAATTGTTATTATTTTCCGTACTCCGGAACAATGTGTTTTTATAGTACTTTTAATGTTAGTTCTTCGTTTCAGTAGGAAACCTTAAAGAAAATGGTTCGGGGAACATTTAATGGTGATTCATCTTAATGTAGGAGGAGTAATAGTCTCGGAAATAAGCTCTTGTTACACGACAATAGCTCGTGAACCATTTAATTACTGTACTGCTGATTCTTGTGAATTTGTAGTCTGTTGAATTTTTCCAAATATAGTTCAATTTAATTACTCCCGATCATTATGCAATATAAAAGTTGTTTCCATCGATCGCATGAAGCAGGCGGTGAATAGAGATCTGGTTCTTCCTTTAACATGATTAGTGTCACTAATAACAATGTAACTAGTGACTTGATACGGAAGTTCTCACCGTAAACTATAATGTAATTAATTTCAATATTAATAATTTAATATTCAGTGGCATTAGTTTCATGGCGATAATTTTTATGTAATTCCATAGCCACTGATCACCACTGTTAACGTGTTAATAATTTTAATTAGCTGAAACTAGCATACCTATTAATATTTCTAAATTGTTTCAATGTATCCATTGCTTTAAATTGCGCCTACTCGTTTTTGTCATAAATGCATAAAATCCGCTACAATATTCTATGGTTTTATAGAGTCGAATATATATATTTTTTCATAATTTATGGGCCCCAAAATTATTTTCTGAACATCCCCAGTTTGCTAATTATCGTAGTATCATATGTTGAATATCAATAGAAATAGATGCACATTTCGTTTTATTTCTGTGTATAATGCAGTTTAAATATTACCTCGATGCACTATGCTTGACGGTGGCGTTTGCATTTCCCAGCTTGTGCGCTATCGATTTGCTGATAATACAGAAGTACTAAAAAATACATCGCCATATTGTGCCTGAACATAAACAGTATCTGCTTTCAATTTAGATTCACGCATGAAAATTATTTTCTATGATAATGTATGAAATAAACAAAATTTGGTTAAGATCTAAACCTATTAAACATATTAAGAAAGAAAATAAACTCTTATTTCACTCCAGTTTGTCGTAATTCAGGTAGAAAATTTGTATTTTGCATAAATACACCCACTAACCAGTAATCTGCCGATCTTTATGCAAATAAAATTTTTTTTCATCAATTGTAAGAACTAGAAACCAAATGGAAAGGTCTTTCTTTCGTTAATAGGTTTACATAATAGATAAAAAATTATATATCGTCATTCTTAATTTCCTTTAATCTTGTCACTGTTTTAAATTTTATATATTCAATTCTACAACTTTGGTTCCCCCGTGCTTAAATAAAATTTCTATCCAATCACACGTGGGTAACAAGATACTAGATTACAAAATTCTACGTTAAAGTTATTTAACTGGGGGACAAAAATTTAATATCTTTTTGTTAATATTCATTATTCTTTAAACATAAGTATAATTAATACAGGCACAGTAATTGGCACACCCACAGTAATTGGGTCCCTTACACCCTATATTCAATGAACAAAATTGCAATCTATGAAATTGAAGAAGCTTGAAGAACAGATAATAATCTCTATGGGAAATTTTAACAGCGTCGTACAGTCAATGCTCGGTGTCGATGGTTGAGAGCTCAAATCCGTTTCCGTCGAGGAAAGAGGCAGTGATTTTTTCGTCTGGCAGGAAAGACGCGCCGAAAATACAGAGGGTCATCGTGATCGAGGGAAGAAACGGCCGAAGACGGCGGGAAATGGTGCAAAAAGGTGCAGCGAATCTCAAAGAGTTTTGTGCGGGGGAGAATTTATACATTGGGATCACCGTGAGGGTGGGTAAGAAGGGGGTCGAGACAGCGAATCAGGGACAAAGGGAGACGAGTGGAGGAGATGATTCGAAGAGGGTGAGAAATCATGTTCAACACGTGTTCCTCTTATCGCGTTCATTTTGAAACGCCGGGCGTTCCGGCTCTCCGGGCCGCTTTCGACGCGCCCGCGTAATAAAGACGAAAAGCGGTGGATACCGCTCCTCGCGAGTTTCGTCTGTAGGTAACTCGTTAATATGAATCCTCGAGGTTACGCTCTTTCCTTTCTCATTTCCTCTTTCTGTCTAAGATCGTGAATCGCCTCCGGTGCTTCGAGTAGAGGAGGAGCGGGGCGGGGCGGGGGAGGGGGCGCCCATCAACGTTAAATAGTAAAAATGCATTTCTATGGTTAAAACGTTCCCACTCGCTCGCTGCCCTTTCATCGTAATTATCCGCCGGAAATTAGGGAGTACGCGCGGATAAAAAGCACGCGCCTGCAAATCGGCGGGCCGTGCGTTGGTTTTCTTTTTTTTAAGGACAAGAGTAAACAGTGCTAATTGCAGAATTCGGTATTGTACGGCCACGTATTAATGACGTGTCCCGAGGAAATGGTTGAAACCGGTGCGGCTCCTGTTAAACACTATTTCTCGAAAGAAGACTTCTCTCTCTCTCTCCTGTGGGGATTCTAAATTAATTACTCTTCCGGTCTCGTCGCTGTACGCGCTCCTAAGAAAATCATACATCTCCAAGACCCGTCGAAATACATTTATTTTCCTCTGAAATAGTAGATTTCCAGAAATAAATATTTTGCGCCGGTTCGACGTAACGGTGATTCGTTTTTATATATATATTTTTTTCTTTTTTTCTTTACAATAGATAGGAACGTCGACAAAAATTTTTCGAAAAGGGTCAATCCAATTTTGTGTCTCCGTAAAAAATTCATTGGTATTTTTCGCGATATTTCCAGCAGCAGGTTTCGGAAAACTTTTTCGAAAAATAGCACGCAAGTGTAAAATTTATTTTACGTACGCTGGAAAATGTTTTTTAACTGGAGTCGGAAATCCTGTTTCTCCGGTGTAGTGTTACCGTATTGCGCACTTTTTGATTCGGCACTGTGTTTTTGTTACTTTATTGGATTATGTTTCGCTGTACGAAAGGCTAAATGGATTATTTCACGTGAGAATTCAATGGTTTTAATACCAAGGGAGAGAGAGAGAGAGAAAGAGAGTTTATGACGATCTGCAAAGATTTATGGAATTATTGTTACAAAACTCTCGTTCGAAATAGTTCCTGAATATTTGTGTTTCGTCACGTAAGGGAATAATTCTTCGAAATATATTGCAAGACCTGGTCGTATCTACTTAGCCTACAAATTGAAGTTCCCAGTTGGGAATCACGCATGTTTAAAGCTCGACTTCTTTCTCTTCGACATTTTTCACTATCTTTACAGCTGTAGCATGGTGCTGTACATTATTCTTTCATGCAACCCAGGTTTATACTTTCTAAATACTTTATACGTAAGAAAGAAAATTGGTAGATTCAATGCTGTCTGACGGATAATAATTGACCATGAACAAATTCTGTTCTAAACAGACAGAGATGGATCTAATTACACACGAAATACATTATTCTGTAGGAGGGTATCGAAACGAAAAGTTTACACATTTCTAATTCGTGAAGACAGAAGGATTTTATACATTTATTTTCAAAATACGGTAGGAAAAACGCAAAACAGTGAAGACATTAAAAGAGTCTAAAAACACTGTCATATTATTTTCAAACTATTGGAAATGAATTTTTCTTTCGCTCGAGTTTGTTGCAATGGAGGTAGGAAATTATACAAATTTTTCTAAAAATTTTTAAAATAATTTTGCACAAAGATCCCCACAGTCTAATTACAAACAGAAAAACAAGCTCAAATAAATTCAGTTTCATCGTGTTTGGAAGGTAGTGGAAAAATTCTATGAAAGATATTTGACAAATTTAATGCGATGTTTAATAAATTCGCCAGGGAAAAAAGAGCATGCGTAAAAACGAGGAGATTAACCGATCGAGCGTCGAAAGTTCTCCCGTTTCGCGAGGGGGAAGCACGCGTCTCGGCGAAAATTGCAACTCGCTCTTATCATACCTCGCATAAAATGGATCACGACATTTTTCAACGTTGCAATAAACGGGATCGGGAGCGGGGCGTATGCAGAGGGCGGATGGAGAAGTATTACTGGCGCGTATGGATCGTTTCAGTCTGGGTTGGGTCGTCGTCAATCGAAACAACGCCGGCAGTCACCGTCGCCGTCCCGTATCGCGAGCTCTTTAACGAGCGTTGTCTCGACACCATCGATTGCCCCCTCTTATTTCTATTTGCCCGTGACCGAATGATGCCACGTATTTTTGCCATTGCACAGAGGGAGAGAGAGAGAGAGAGAGAGAGAGAGAGAGAGAGAGAGATCGTTCATTCCTGATTCGGCCATCGTCGCCGCCGGCGGGATATATTGAATAAAAATAAACGGTTGCCGGATGTGCTTTTCCGACTCTCTCCGCGCCCCGCTCGTTTCTGCGCGTCGCTTTCGCACATGTACCCGGTATCCAAAAAACGCCACGCGTCGATCCTTTTGATCGACATTTTTAAAATTTTTTTTTGTACCCCGCTGCCTCTGGCGTTCTTGTATTTTTCGTTTGGAATTTAATCAATTACGGAATGCTTTTCGAACCGGCTCGGCGCGGCGGGATATACGATACACGTTTCATAGGTGTAATAAAAACCTCGTAAATAACGCGACGAATTTTATCGATGCGCGCCTGTTACGAATTCAGCTTTGCCGTTTAAAGAGCGCGTCCCCGGCGTTTCTGTTCCGCGAGAATCGATCTCCATTGGATATTCACGTTTCAATTCTACGGAAGCTCACGCGGGCCGGTTTAGTCGGCAATTTTGAACGTAGCCTGGAGCGAACACCTGTATCGAACGAAGTATAGTCTATCTTCGATAAGATCTTGATGCGATGTCTACTGAAAAATTGGATGACGCTGACGTCTCATGCTGGACAGAATTAACCTGGCTTTTTGCACTGTTACTTTTTATTTGGTCGCTTTTAACTCCGCTAAATTTGCTCGTAAATCCGTACTATCTTCTTTTAAGAAGATAATAGCATATTCCAGTTAAAAATGATAGCATTCTTAAATCTTCTGGTCACACTTGCCGAACATGCATTTCAAAGTGTTGGAAAATATCCGACAGAATTTTTAATGCCGTAGATTTTATGTTACTAAATCAACATTTAATTATTATAAATTTATAGATCATACATTACGTACGCATAGTGTGCACGCAATTTTAATCTATTTTTGTATGTAAACGACTTCAAATTGCTAGGTGCATTAAGTGAATATTAATATTCAGGATAAGGCGATTTTAATTACTCCTAAAATAGCAACGAGAAATAAGCAATTCCCACCAGGCTTACCATAAAATGTTAATGAATATGACTCTGCACAACAACATTTAACAGCAATGTTTCAAGAACGAACATATTGAATCCACTTGATTCTAGGTTGCATAAAACTCTTTCATAAAAATTTACTTATTTCAAAATCTGTGTTTTTAAGAGGCACAACTAACAAAGAAAACAACGGTTTTCTCCTCCAATCATCTTAAAAATAAAAAATATATTATTTCAAAATTTTGTAATGTCATTTTGTTTTATATTTGATCTACTTATTATTGCCATAAATGCATAAAACTAGCACACTAGTAATATAACACAAATGACATAAAATCTATTTCTTTAAACAGGGACACGTTAGTGCAGATCCTATTGCCCGTGATCTCTGGATCAGTTAAAGAGTGGAATGAACAATTTTCCGTCGATGCGGGACGCGAAGGAATTTGTTCGGTCGAGTCGATTCTGCCATCTTAACTACTGTGGCTCACGCGAGTCCAGATCGTAATCGCGTAACAAAAACCCACTATCCGTCTCCGGTGTTCTCAGTCGCCAGCGCGTATAACTTAATTACCCGGTCAGAAAACTAACGATAAAACCCCCGTGCTGGCTTGTCGCCGTTGCTGCTGGTACTGCGATGGCGCGTCGATTAAATTGAATCACTGTCGCCGGCTAATTCGACGCGGACGAATCCTGTTCGACGAGTGTCGCCTTCGGTCTGAACTTCTTCGCGCGCTTCTGTCTGGACAGAGTTTCACCGGGTCGCGTTTCGTTGACACATCTGTCTAGCCGTGGCACAAAACAACTTCGAGACAATGCTCGAGAAAGTTTGCTAAACTGATATCTTCTTGTAAATTGCCAACTACGGTCGCAATGTATTTTCTGTCTTCAGAAAGACACGAGTCTTGCAGATCTTAACCCTTATCGGACACTACGACCACAGCGACAAGGTACTGTTGTCACGTGAGAGGTGACTTACGACCGTTAAGGCTTAATTAAAGTTAACGAATGTTTTTCATTTGGAATTTTTTTTTGGAAATATGACCTTGAAAATATATAGACTTCAATGAAATGCTCTTCGTGCAGATCTATGAGTGTTGATAAATTGAAGTTGATATGCTTGTCTGACCATTGATAGGTACTTCTACTTCGATTATATACGGATAAGCTTGTCTGCTGTCTGGCCACTGCTCGATATTTTTATTTCTATTATTAAACGCATGTTTGTCACAACAGTGGTTACTGTTCAACCGATGGTTCATGTTTCTATTTCGATCATTTATCGAGATGCTTGTCTGTCTGACCACTGCCTCGATATTTCTGCTTCGGCTGTTTAGCCAGATGTTTACCTATCTGACCCGTGGTTAGTACTTCTACTTCGATCGCGTATCGAGATGCTTACCTGCCCGATCATTGCTTCCTCTTTCTACTTCCATCGCGTATTGAGACCCTGGTCTGTCTGATTATTGCTCGATATTTCTACTTAAGTAAATGTTTACTTAGCAGAATCGATTTTAATTGTAGATTTAGATGTACTATAAAGGTTGCAAACAAAAGATGTTATCACAGATGTGACAAATACATCGTCTTTGTGTTTCTAAATAAATATCGAAACAATTACGGTTGTGTATGCACAGTTAACGTACATTTTGTTTGCACGGTTTTTTTGTGTTTATCATTGTAAAACGTGTCGCTATATTCTCCATTTTATTTACACAATACCGTTCGGGATATACAATGCTATCTGTGAATCCTGTATCTTTATCTCTGTCATGATGGAGATTTCAAACAGCCCTGAACAAATGTAAATGATCTGATTGTTTGCTAAATTAATTGTTCGATGATGGTTCCTGAACGAATTACTTGGAATTATTATCTTCGCTGCTTCCATATTGATAACTACACTACAGATTAATGCATTTGTCCCAAAAATTGGTAAGTCGAACGTGAAACAATGAAAACATATTTTAAGAATCTGAAAATACTGTTGTATTATTTTCAACTCAGTAAAATTATTCAAAGAAGAAAGAAACGTCTATTATATCCTGTGTCCTGCAATTGATGCAAATAATTTCAATTTTCAATAGAAATGGACATAAAAGAGACGGACACCGTTCATATTTAATGGACTCTCTCGAAATCATCACCAACATTATTTTCCACCACCAAAGATCTCTTCCAATCGAATTTATCCCACGCTACGACGCTCGAGGTAATCATCTATAAAAATAGAAAAGTGCATAAATATCTGCAACTAGGTCGCAACAGGACGCGGAAAATGAGTGTCAGAGGCGAGAGTGTTGGGGTTGGAAAAAATTTGCCATCGCCTTTTCGGCTTGTCGGCATAAAAATCGGTCGGCGTATCAGATAAATTCGCGATGCCGCGTCCGTTATGGCCGCAAAGGAACGGACGCACATACTTCATACGCGGCGAACCCGATACATCGATAATGACCCGCGCGATGGAGGCGGGTTTTCGAGCGGCGGCTTCCTAACGGCGGGACACGAGGCTGGACAGGAGGGCATCGGATCGGATCGTAAATAAAAATGAATCGGCGTCGCGGGGGTGCCATAGATCAAAAGGTAGCTGCGGGCCAGCTAGCGGCGAGCGACGGAGAAAATAAAAAGAGAATTATTGAGGAGCGAAATAAATCAGGGCGTCGTGTGTGTATGTGTGCGGTGTGTGTTCCCGATGGCGCGACGAGCACGCCAGGGTGATGGTGTCGGAGGGGCTGCACTCCACGCTTCGAAATGAACGCGATAAGAGAAACACGTGTTGAGCACGCTTTCTCACCCTCCGTCCGCCTACCTTCGCCCTCAACCCCTGTGTCTCGCGCCGATATATAAACCCTCCAACCCTCTTCTCTCTGTCCTCCTACTACGGGTCGTTTCCGCGACCCGTCTCCTACCCGCCCCTCCATCCTTCTGTTTTTCCGGCCGACGTTCTCTCAGACCCCGACGATGTACCCTGTTCGTCTGCGCCTGACAATGCGGAACGGGAGACGTCGCTGATGTTTCATTGATCCAGAGATAAGGATGGAGCACCGCGAGATCCTCGATCGACGACGTTTTCGTCGATGACGGCAGGCAAATCTGCTGCCACGGATCTCCCACCACTGTCTACGCGACGATCGTTGACTAGATGTCTTGTGAAACTCTTCAGAGTTACCGAATCAATAATTTTTTATTGGACGGTGAATTTTACACGTTTAAGATAGAAACGAGTCGTATGACCTGACCAATGAATGAACACTTAAACAGCATGTCTGGTGAAGTTAGTATTCGCAAATCATTATGTTATTTTTTGACTGTTATTTCTATAAGCAGACACTGCGTCTTTTGTGAAATTTCTACATTTCAGAACCATAATTCGAAAAATATTTCATAGGTGTAACTTGCATTCAAAATCAGGGATATTCAATGAAAAATAAGCGAAATGACCAATGAATGATCAATCTCTGACGAATGAACAGAAGTACCCCAGTCAATGATAATTATCCAAACAAACTTATCATGAGACCATTGAACCACCTTAAAATACAAATTGCTAATCAATTGTGACATTACAATACAATTACTGAATAAATCTCAATATGCCAATATATTATGCTATCTTCAGCTCTATAGAATTGTGTGAGAAACTTTTATTTGACTACTATTTTTTGGAATTAATGCAGAAAAATGTTATTTTGCAGAAACAGCTGCAGTCTATTTATTGTAAGTAAGATCTTTAGATACAGTTTTAAGTATTTTTTGTGTACTATATTTTATATTGTTGGATTATTTCACACAGTTTAGAGCATGTAGAAAAATTTATTTTGTCATTTGACATTGTATTAAGGCGAACCAAAAGTAGAATATAAATATAAATACCTTTTTGAATGTTAAAAAGACGAATAGATTTTTCGTAGACGGAATACATTAATTATTCTTGTAGGAAATTAGTAGAACGGTGTAATTCAGAACGAACAGTTTAATCATCTAGAACAAACTTTTAAATGTTAGTAATACATAGAAGTTTTACGTTCTGCATAACTTGACTGGCTGTTCGAAAATAGTGAAATCGATGGACACAGGCGATAAGCCATCAATGTCTGTTTTAAGTAGAAACGCTGTGTTATGGTCAGACATGCGCCACAGGAAAGCACGCGCGAGTGAATGTTCATATACGATTCTCTGTATTCCAAAAAATATTTCAACTATTTTGGACTTGTGTTTCTTATTCGCATTTTTAAAACTCTACACAATTATATTTCAATTATTATTTAACATTCTGAGATGCTATAGTAACGATCAAAACGAGAATAAATCAGATATCAACGAAAAGATTATAATATTCAATTTAATGTCGCAGGGGATTAAATATTTTCATCAGGGGAGGATGTAAATAAGCTGTAAGAATTGTTACACTTTCATCCTTTCGATCGAGTGAATAAAAATTCGCTCCCGTCGACTATATTTGAATTGTATTCTTGGAGACGCCGACCGAATTCGAAATTCTTTATGTTCCCCTCCGACCGTAAAAATATTGTCCGGCTTGGAAGCTGAAATGGAAAAATGGATAACTTAAGAGGAAGAGAGGAAGAGAGTTTAAAGGAGGGTGACTACTGTTCCAGTAGCGAAAATTTGTCACAAACTTACCCGGTTGAAAAGTTTGGACGTAGAATTTCATGATTCCAATCTAAGATTGAAGAAACCCGCGGAACAACATTATCGAATTTGCTTCTAGCAGTTTATACTCAAGATTCAAACTTTATTATTTCTTTCGAATTCTTTATCGAATTTTTTATCGTTCTCTACATGTTCTCGCTTTTTTAACAATCGTCGAGGTTACCAGAGAAAAGTTGATTAAACCTTACCTGTAGTCTTTACGCGTTACTTGTTGTACAAGCGATAATTTTCAATGCGAAGACTGCAACAGGGTGTCTAATAATCACCGAAGAGATGCATTGCCCTCATAACAAAAGCGCGATGGGAAGAGTTAACTTCATAATTATGTGGCAACCGTCCACCTCATTGTAATTCCACGTGAAATATTAAGAAAGTTATGCTAAAAGCGGTTGAATTGATAGGTACCACAGAGTCCACAGAGTTCGCAGAAAAGTGGCTTGAAATAAATCACACCGTGCCACGCTAACTTTATAAGAACTTAATTCTATGATGCTGCTATAAACAAGCTTAATGTAACTTTGCAACTAATCCTTTGCAAAGCGCATTATCCAATCGGGGGCGGGATATGTCGGAATACTTCTTTAAAAATCGCTGAGAGCAGCCCGAGAGTAACGTTAAAAAGAATAAACATAAATATGCTTGTATATTTGCCAGGTGCAGTAATAATCCGCCCGTGAAGAACATTATAAATATCAAACTTAACTTTTCGAATAAAGTACGAACAGGAAGGGGATAAAAAGAACAAAAGCAGTGATTTCTTGAAAGTTTCACTAGCTTATTTCTTAAAGCGTATTTCTTGAAAATACCTGTTATTGTATCTATGAACTTGGACTACGATTACATAAAATGTAGTATGATAAAAGAATGTATACATTGCAAGAAAATCAATAAAAATTCAACCAGAAAAGAAATTTAAAAATAATACAAGGGTACTGAAGGACCAAATTTCAAAGGAGACGATCGTATATCTAATCTTTGATTTCGTAATTGCAATTTTGTTCGACAAAAAGTTAGTACCACAAAGTCATTTTATTCATTAATTGGAGTTGCAAAGTTGCCTTTGCAAATCGAACGTTTTCTCGTCGTTCAACACGCGTGGAGTTTTTCTCGACTGTGCAGCAAGAGATGTCGCAGATCTGCGGGAGGTTCTTGAAGCATCTGGAAGATCTCGGGAGCCCGGAAGCCTCGACCCATGCCCGATAATCGACCGCATTGTTATCAAAATGCTGAGCGGGCGGCGGGCTCGCACGACTAACGAGTATTCTATGTAAATACGGTTCATTATCCGCGGGCAATCTGGCACGGTAAGGCGTCGCCACGATCGAAACGTACAATTAAAACTTCTCGTTCTCTTGATGCTTCCGTCCGGTCGGAGGATTCGAGAGATTTCAAACCTGCGTCGTTCGGCAAGTTCCGCGCGAAACTGCGAAATTTATAGAGAACGAAAACCGTTCGCGAGAGGGGCCTCTGTCTCTCGTCACGTATCCCGGAGAAATTACCGTTTCCGGCGCGGCGGGGAAAAAAAAGTCCGAACTTTCGGCGAACCGTCGTTTATTTGCCGGGGCGCGTTCAATTCGAAAGGAAATATACGAAGTTTCGGGATAGCCCGGCGTCCTCGTCGGACACCGTAAAATGGGCCGAAAAATCTGCCCGGACGGCAAAAGTGCGATCCGGTATATTTCGAAAATATCCCCCGATCGTCGAGGTAACGACGCTCCTTCCGACAGCCAGCCGTATAAAAAACAGGCTGCGTGAAAAACGATGGCTCGAGGAACAGCCAGTAGTAGTGCTCCGCGAAATGAAATAGGTTTTAAATGCACGTAAAAATTGTATCCGTCGCCGAGTTCAGAAACAGAGATTTTTATTCCTTTATTTTTATTTTCCCCATGCAACGTTCCGCTATCCAGTTTTAAATCACAATGATGGAGAATTTCGCGTGCTTTTTATTACGTCTGTCTTTTCGAAGAAACTACGAACGTATATGCCGGGTTGGAAGCATCCTCCATTAATCACAAACCGTTCCATTTTTAGTGAAGTATTTTAAGGATTGGAAATATATACTATTTCGTTGCAAACTGTTAGCTCGTTGCGTATGAAATTGTACAAAATACAGATGAAGATCCCGTGAACGACCAAAAATATGACCCATCAAAGGATTTTTGTGAAATCATGGAGATTCAAATTAAACTTTACCTCAGGAAACCAGAAAGTTTTAACTTTTTTTTATATAATCCTGCAGATTGTGGTGAGAAAATTCTGAAAATCCAAGTATCAATCCTAGGAGATCACTAGTTCAAAAGTTATGCTTGTGTAAAGACGTGCAATTTTCAGCGTTTTCGACTTGCAGAAGATTTTCACCGGAAGCAACAGGAAAAAGAAGAAAATATACAGGGAACATCAACAATTTCAAGTTTCTTTATTATTTTTATGTTTTTTTTAAATGTAATAAATAAAATGTAAGGTAAAATGTAATGTATGTGTGTATGTTGTAATGTGTATGTAATTTGGAATCGTGATTTGAAACAAATTGTTTTATTCAAACACCAAATTTTACTGAATGGTATATTTCACGCAGTACAGTGTTTTCTCTATATATGTCCCAAACTTCTAGACGATTAAAGTCCCAGAATTATCCGTACTGCCGCGAGGTATACCCCCTGAGGTGCCGTGAACTGATGCCTCTAGAGCTTCGCTGTCCTTTTCTACGTTCGGTGTGGGTCAAAGAAAGTATTTCCTGGCCGATATATGTCCCTGGCTAGACCCGTGTTTTCGACATATATCAAGTCAACACTGTACATCGTAAAATGTATAACTTTATATGGACAGATCACTTGACCTGCTGCGGTAGGAATTAGGTATACATGAAGGTATCGGTAGGTTTAGTGTTGAAAGTGTCGAATCTGTTTCGAAAATTTGCAGTTGCGATAACGCTATTCATATCTCTACTGAACATCGGATTTCCATTGGATCCATTAAAGATGAGTTATTATTCTTTATTGCGCATGGCTGTTCCACGTGCATCGTTGAATCTACAGCGGCACGCACCAATATACCGTCGTCGCACAATGTCCGTCAATAACGTTTCGGAATAAATCCCTCATTGTCTTATCAGCGAAGTGCAGATTTCATTCGGCAATATCTCGGCGCGAGCGTCCGCATATGACCGATTAAAATTTTACGCGAAATTCGTAACGTTGAAACCGCAGGGAATAAATTGGGCTCCGACCATCGGGACAAGGATGTCGAACGCATTAACAATTGCGGCGAAAATATTTTATCGCGCGCAGCCGTAGGCTAGGCGCGCAAATGTTTACCTATCCCCCCTCCCTCCGTTCGGAGGCGGAAACGCGTTTCACTCGGTCCGTGGAAAATTGCACGCCCGCACGGCAACGCGCGCGCGAAGAGGAAACAAAGAGAGAGAGAGAGAGAGGGGGGAGGGAGAGAGAGAGAAAATATCTAACTGGTGGAAAAGGTTGGCGGAAGAGGTGAGAAGAATGGGGTGGGTTGCGAGGGATGGGTGGGGAGAAATTTCTGCGCCGCCGATGCGAAAATTCAGCGCGACGAAAGGGTCCCGTGGGAATCGAGGAGCAACAAAAAGGGCTCGGTCGCGCGTGAGCCCGTCAACGAGGGGGGGCGGGCTGGCGATCGTTTCAAGAGAAAGATCCGCTCGACCTTTGAACACCGAGATGCCAGATGCTGGATGCTGGATGCTGGTGTCGGCGTTCGATATCGTTTCGCAGGCATCTGTTACGAATCTACCCGCTATTTTTTGTCACGTTCGTCCCCGAACGCCCTTTTAATAACGCCTTTCCGGTTGTCTGGGCGCCGGCTTCCGGTCCCTGTCGCGTTCGAGCGCGCGCCCCTCGATGAAAAATACCCGCGGTCCTGTTTGTGCGAAACCTCGGTCTACCTCGCGATCGAGTCGAGCGACAAGCAGCTTTATTCATAAGCTGCAATTCGCGTTACACCCTTTTTAAATTTTCGAAAGAGCTGACGCTTATTCGGGAAGGTAATTTATCCAGAAGATGGATCGAGCTGCTAAATCGGTTTCGCGATTGGGGAGTTTTTGCTGAGCTTATGAAATATTAATTCGTGATACCATGAACGCTGCTTGATGTAATATTTTCGTTAAAATGTTGCTGTACGCGATAAACCGCTCGGGGTTATTCAACATTCAATTTTCTCGAATTCGAAGCACTTCTATATATTGCGTCGTGACATAAATACGTTCGGTTACATTCGATATCTCGTTTTATTGATTAATCAAATACAGAATTATTTCAGACTCCGAAGACGGATGGTTTTGACGATTACAGATGGCAATCTTTCATTCTATTTAGACGATTGTTCGTCAATTTCGTAAAATGTATATTTTCAATGGAATCTTATCTAGATCCATTGATCTTTTTATTGCACTCTATTGCGCAACTTTCGATTGAAATTCATCACCTGGAAATGAACGACTACGTGATGAAATACTGGGTCTAAACGGACCCGTGCCCCGCCATACAAGTGTTAATCGTATGATTCCTGACTGAAAGTGGCTTCTTTCCAATTACGGTTACGTACACGCACAATGTGTCATAATGAAATAGTTAAAATTAGAACCTATTTAGATTTTAAACCTAATGAATTTATGTTAGAAACCAATATGTCAATTTCCTGACCTATCTGAACTCGAATATCTTTTTACAAAGATTTTTCTAGTAGTTCTTATAAAATTTTAATTATTAAAGGGTGACGTTTGAAATGAAGAAAGCGAAATAACTAGAAATTGAAATTTTCGAAATATGTTTATGAGGGTTATTTTGTTTGAAGGGAGCATCTAATATGAAAATTGAGAATGATTAATTAGAATCTTGATCGCACCATCCCGCATAACATTCAATAAATCAGAGTATTGTATTGAATGAGATGACGATCCTGTATGGAAACACGGAACTGTTCCGATATGATAAGTACCCGAGTCCCTGTTTACCTGTCCGGATAATGGAGACTCATGGAATCGATGTCTATATAGAGATAGCATAATCGAGGCCCTCCATAAGCAGTATCAGGACAGCCGGCAGTCTATTGTATCAGGATTAAGGAGAAAGAGATCGTCTATAATCTGGCTGTTGGAGGACCGAATCTACTGACAGATTCGATTGAAATCTACAGATAAAGTTGATTGAAATCTATTGATTAGCTTCATCAGGTTGACAAAGATATTCGAAGAAACTTATTATTATTTAAGAAACTGTATTATTTTCTGTCTAGCTACCGGAGAACCAATTCTACTGTGACATTTAATTAGAGTCTGCTAGATTGGTTTCTCGATGCTGATAAAATTACGTCACTCCTCAGATTATATCCTGGACAAATGAAGTTCACATAAACTTCTTTCATTCACTCTTCAGTCTGACCATTAGACGACCAAATCTACTGCATCGTTTGATCGAGATCTAGTAATTGGTTTTATGAACTTGACAGAGATCCATTGATCTTCAAGCAATCTTGCGAATAATCGAAACCCGTATAAAATTCTTCCAATCAATTCCACAAATGTTACCCGATTAATTGTTTAACCATCCATTACAGTTGATGCATTCCACATTCATCGTTGGAATGCGTCTCTGTATATTTTCCACAGATTTACAAATCCTTTGATCAATGTCACCGAATATTCCATACTTACCCTTTTGAATTGCAAAAACATAAGTAATCATAAAACCTGGTGAACCCAGCCACACGGGGAAATTATATGTGCATCTGAAAGCATTACAATATTAAATTAATCATGCTGCAATAATATGCGTATTCAACATAGCAGAACAAAGTGGCGCATTATATGAATCGGTAAATTATACATCACTGTGAATTAATTCCAGCATGTCGTGATTTTCATATTTTCGCAGAGGCTGCTCTCTTCGAGCATCATTACACGCTAACGTTGTAACATTTATGCGTATTTATTTAAACTTCTCAATATATCAAATACCAGAAACAAACAGGATCTCTTTGTTCACGAAAAATCGAGATGAAAGGGGTTCACGATCAAAGTCGTCGATCAGAGGGTTCGATCCGTCGGGCCAATAGCTCGGCGGACACGTTATCTCCCATTATCGAAAGTGACAAAGATACGGTGGAGGACGAGACAAACGGGAAACACCATTTATTCGATTACGCCACGCGACAGGCATACGTTATCATTCAGCGGGGGCCGAAGTCTTATCGATTCCCAACACTTTCATCGTCGGGCATGCTTAAGGTAACTCGCGGCGTCACGTATCCAATAATTCTCCGGGGCTTTCGAAACATACGGTCCATCGCGAGGAACTTCTGTCCCCTTCCTGTAAATCACATTAAGCCCTCGAAGTCCCGTGACCGCGCGTAACGGGACGATATATCAATGGGGGCCACGTGGTGCCGGACAAATTTCTCTTTCTCATCCCCCCCCCCCCTCACCCGATACCCCAAACGCCATTCAACCTTCGAATTCTCGAACGCATTTAATTCGTTCGCGGAACCATCTCTAAGTAAGAGACAGAAACAAGCCTGGTAACGAGGAAACGATATAATTTTCTTGGCTTCCCGTCGCGGCATCCCCGGGACGAGGCATTAATAATCCTCGTGGAGAAAGTGACACCGCGAGAGGGTGCCCGGAAAGCTAAGAGGAGAGAATTCGGCGACGATATCCGGCTGAAATCCGACATTCGTCGCTGTATTTCATTTAGAACGTTTAATTGTACAAATAGATCAACCGCACACGCAACAATTACAACAGTGTCCTTAAATATTTCGACATTTATGCTCTCTCCAATTAACACAAAACGAACAATAATTTTAGTCGAGCCGTTCCAGTGGAGCAAATATCAGAAAAGTGGTCTAAAAAGTCGGTATTATTAGTAAATAATAGCTTTCGGTTAAACTTCACCTTGGCAACCCAGACATTTTTAACTTTTTACTATATAATCTTGTATATCTTGACGAGCTAATATAAAAAATCGAAGTTTTAAGGCGAGGAATTCACTGGTTCAAAAGTTATGCGTGTTTAAAGTTCAATATTGAGGTCATTTGCTACGTTCTTTGTAACATTTTTAGGTATTAAAAAGTCGCCTGCATGTGATAGGCGAGCCCTTGACTGTCACACGGCTAAGATAAATTATATCTAATATCGTTTCGTGAAAGTACAATTTTTAACGCATTCAGATATACCAACGCAACGATTAATGTTTTACCTCTTTGTTCGAATAGTTACAGTATTTCCGAGCAATTATTTAATTGAGACAGAAGCAAAAAGAGATACGATTCTATTACAGTTTAATGTACGTTTGATTGTATCTGTGTTTGCGAATTACAAAGATAGAGAACCAGCAGTTAATCCTTTGTGAAAGCAGTCTCCGCTCCCAGAATGGATAGAGGTGAAGATTGTTGAGGATCAATTAGGCCACGCCATCGTAGGAGATTGAAGAGTTATTAACTTCTTCACGTGCGTTTAAGTCTGGAAGTTTTAACTTAAACTCGCGATTAAACTTCATTAAACTGGAGTCAAGTTTCTAATGAGCGTGCCTGATGTTTATACGAGTTTAATGAAAATTAGTCCGAGTTCAAGAAACTGCCGCTCAATTTACGCGGCGTCTTTTCGTAACATGTTGCACGACCAAACGACTTCGTAAACATTTTTTCAACGCCGTTACGTCCAACTTCACCAATTTTCTGGTTCTCTCCGCTAATTCCAGAGTTGCTGCTTTTTCTTCCTGATTTTCCTGGTTCTCCAGTTTTCTATCCTCTTGCCGACATAATTCCAAAAAACACTTTTCATCCTAACACTAGAACTACTATATGAATCGATAAGACTTTCTCCACGTTTTGCAAACTTTCTAGTCGCTAAAAATCAAGAAAATTCGTTTGTAGAATGGTCGAAATAGATTCCCGTGTTATTTGGAAGGAGTTACAAACGATTTACTATGACCGGTAGGGGAAATTGGGTCACCCTGATGTCTCAGAAAAGAAGAAAATGTGAAATAAGATCAGAATTTTTCTGGTAACATGTACTTGAATAAAGAATTATACTGAAAAATATTTTAGTAAATATTTAGAGGCTCGGTAGCCTCTAGCGTTGAACGCAGCGTTAGAGGAATGCCTACGTTATCAGATTAGAAAATTCTTTCCGGTGGAGAGGGAGATTTTCCAAACACCGGTGTACTAAATCAATGACCATGCTACCGATATACCGACGCGCTTCCATCGAGCACTCAATCTTTCCCGACCCTCTCGGCGTCGCCGTTCCGATTCCGGGTGTGCATTCTTGATGCACTGGCGAAATGTGTCCTCGATTTTCTCGAGTGCGGCCCTCAGATCAGGAAGCCGATAGCGCGTCGATAAATTACACCGGCAGATTCCCGAGCCGATTTTTATTTATTCATCGTGACAGCGGCGGGGAAAAACGACGGGGAACGCCGGGACGCTCGCCTTATGGGCGGATGGGCGAGCGTGGTACGTGCGAGAGGGTACACAGGGGTTGGGAACGGAGACAGGGGGATGGGAATTACGAGGCGAAGTAAACTCTTCCCCCGTCCGATCGGATAAAGACGCGAGCGACTTCGATGCTGTCGGCGAGGAAAAATAGGGAATGAAGTTCTCCCGTCGATGTGCGGCCGGGCGTGTGTGCCTGCGGCTGTCCGTGTGCACACGTGGCTATTGTTTCGAGCCGTGATGTTCAGGCTGCCTGAAACTTTCACGATATCTGCTTCAGAGTCGGCTGAATAAATGAAGAACGAAAGCGGCCGGCGCGGCGCGGCGCGGCGCGACGAACGAACAGTAGAAAACCCGTGGAAATTCGCGCGACTGGAAACGAGTCGTAGATGCGGCACGCCCCCGACGTCGACGAGAATCGTTTTACCGTGAAGTAAGCGGCGGCGTAAAATTTTACGTAATGACGGTTTCGTAACTTTCCCTTTTATGACTACGTAACGAAGCGCGGACCAACGCCGCCCGATGTGGATCCAAGGATCCGTATCGACGTCGCGCCAGAACTCCGCTTTATCCCGGCAATATTTTTCTACGGTTTTACTTTTAAATGTGATTGCCACGGCATTATGCGCGATCCTGATTGCGCCGGCGATGACGGATCACACGACCCGCCTGGGGAATCATGAAATTGTCGAAGTTTGTTCTACGAATTCCTCGCCTCAAGATGAGCCGGTCGTGTTCCGCTCCCTGTTGCCGGAACTCGAGATCGACATAAATTAGGCATTTCTTGATTAATGTTTGCCTTGCGGGCGAACTTTCCGTTCGTTCTTCTTTCGTGGAAATTTTCGGTGGTGGGCTTTTAGAGGAATATAGAGATCGGATGAGGCATTTTGTTATGCTTAATTTTATTATACATATTTTTGCAAACTATGATTAATTAAAATCATTTAACATTAGAAGAATTTAAAAATATTGTTACGTTAATTTCAATTCATAAAAATTCGAAGAAACACAATTTTATTTATGTTTCTTACAATTGATTTGGTTTTTTTTTTATTTTACATAAAGATCCGCTGTGAAATCATAATTGATAGTCAGAAACTTCAGCTGGGTCATTTTTGTCCCATAGGATGTATGAACAAATTGATTTGACTTCATTACGCGCGAAACTTTCAGTTTTCATTGTTTAAGAATTTCCCTCCAAACATAACATAGTATTAATTAAACGAAAATCAAACTACGTTTATGAATAGTTCATAAAATTGTTATGAACAATATTTTCATACCAGAATATATGAATTAGTGTTAAATAAACTATATTTATTTAGCTCGAATCATTAAACTACATGAAATAAACGAAGAAATCGTATTGAAGTTAGATAACATTTAAATTGTTGTAAACATATATATTTTACGAATGGGCCCTCCCGATTCATAATACGTGCAAACTTTGAACGCCTATTTCCGGTGAACGGATGAGATATCGAAATGAGACAAAATGCATTGGAATGATCATCAACTCTACTATCTTCCGCAGCCATTAATAACCATAATTTCCTTGTGGTCGCAAATGTCGTATAGTCTAGCTTGAACAGTACTGACATGTCACAGAAAATATTTTTCACGTCATACTCTACATCGCTTCCATGCACATTAGCTACCATAATTTTCTAAAACCTGATATTTTGACTCGATGTATATTACAGTAATACATTATAGCTTACAATTTCTTGTATCTTGGGATAGAATTTTATGAGATACAATTGTTAAAATAATTAATTATTTTGTTCGAAAAACTAATTTTCTTTGAAGTTTGTTTTTTTTTTTAAGTTTCCGATTTTGTATTTACCGCGGCGGAATAAATACAGCAGTATTCGACGAACAAGTCGATGCGTAATTCCCGAAACAATCGCGCTACTCGCATTAAAATTCCTGTTTAATAGCGCGGTGTCTGTTCGCCTTGAACAACATCGAGGTCCCGGATCCTCGCAACTCCCCCTGACGTAATTTTCGTTAAGCTCCGGTGTCCATTGTACAGCAACAATAAGCAATCATCGATTACTATTACATACTCGGGCTGAATGAATCGGGTTCATTTACGCGGGCAATATACTGTTCCCCACATTTTGTCACGGCTAATGGAGAATACTCGTGAATCGGTAACTGAGAGCCACCCCGAATCCTCGGGATCGTGCAATATTACGTCGACGAAACGCTTTGAAGGCGCTACCTCTGGAGTGCCCGCGATCATCCGCGTAATTAATTCTCATCTGGTTGCTCTGGGGGGAGACGAGAGGATAAATTAGAGATATTCCGATGCGCACAATGGCAGCTTTCGATTCTTCGACGGAGCTCCTTCACCGCCGGATGTCGCCCAAGTTGTACGGTGAGAGCGCGCTCGTTGAATCCCGAACGCGCATTCCTGCCGGAAGTAAAAAGAGAAGCGTGCCCCCCGGTGCGCGGGCGTAGGGAGACACGGGGTAGGGGGGACGAAGGGCTATGTTCGGTGAAGCTATCGGTATTCTAATTACTCGCAGCACGAAAATAGCGGAGGAAGTTGGAACGCGTAATTACACTCGGGGATGGCGCCTTATTAAGGTATCTCATTTTCTTCAGGGGCTACGGGGACCGGTCGATGGCTTCGGCACCGTAGTTCTTCATCGAGTTTTATCCAATAACGGTGCACCGATCCTCCTGCTGGAAAATACGAGCAGATCCCAGGAGTCACGACCGAAGAACCCGCGACGGTCAACATCGACGGCTAATACCGCCTGCAAAAAGCACCTTTTCAGGTTTAGTTAGCTTACTACCCCGTGTCCCCAATGGTCCGGGACCCGGGGCTCGAACTTCCTCGAAACGAGCGGACATCTTGGAATTGAATTACCGAGCGGACGGAGACACGACGATCTTGTTAACAACGCCGGCGAATTTCTCGATCCGCTTCGCGATTGCCAACGCGGCAATCAGCCTCGGACAAATTCGGAATTAGAATTATGACGCGACAAAAGTCGAGCGGGCGTTTTCACTATTTTACTGCGGCAACAAATTACCGCGCGTTTCGTTATTTTCGCTGACTGCGAAAACGCTGTGATGACATTACAAAATTTATAAGTAATGCGACATGTCGTCGAATTCAATGCAATATTCAAGCGCGACGAAAAGACGATGCGGTGTATCGAACGAAGAATGCCAATGCTCAAGGACCAATCTGTCGTTGTTATTGAGGATCCCTTGAACCTCGAAATTTTACATCTTTCAGAATCAAGGAAGAATTTCTTCGGGAAACCAGAAGAAACCGTTTGTTGCCCCAAACGAGATGAAGTTCTCCCAAAAATTTGTCGATAGTCCTATAGATAGGTTCAGAGTAACAAACGGTTAACTATTTGAACTTTTCACTTATTGAGTAAAAACATTAGAAAACAATTAACGATATATTTATTTTATGGAACAGAATTTTATATTTTACTTAACATAATTTCATAGCTAGACATTTTTTTTTTGCAAGATGTTATATTTATTACTATCATCGTCACAGCCACGATTCAGTTTTTGTGACAAATCTTAACGTACCGGTGATATATATTCAGTAGTAATACTATTGAATACATTTGGTTGAAAAATGTAATATAGTAATTATCGAAAAAATTGTATTACTTTATAACAAAAAGATAAACTTGATTCACAAAACTCTTGTTCATCACCACCATTTTCACCACCGCGCTTAAGTTTATTATACTTTTTATTATATTTCTTCTACATCATCCAATTTTTTATATTACATTCGCTATCGTTTTCCATTTTTCAGGAATACAGTGCGATCGCTTCTGTGTGCTGTACTCGTATGACTATCTTTACTTGGCGCCAATGTCGAATAACGTACAAATTCCGAGCAACAAACGGTCACCTTATAGGTTAATGTTTAGAGTCGCTCTGACTGTTTGTTGCACCGAACGATTCGAAAATCTAAGTGAGCAGTCCCGTCGAAATCGAGCTGACCCATTGTTGCCCTCAGCTCTTATTAATAATAATTTATATAAATGTAATATAGAGACCTGCAACATATAAAGAAACAGTTAAAATGAAAAAGTTTAATTTCTATTTTATTGTAATCAATTTTTCGAGGCAATACACATAAAAATGCATAACAATAGGACCCTAGATCTAGGTGGAAAAATCGTTGTAAATATCGTGAATAAAAACTCGCACAACACTCTTCCTGCGCTTGTTCTCGCTAGCGACGTCCGTGGCGGTATCTTCGCGATCATGTTATATAAAAACGCAGGCGAGAAGTTGACGTTTTTCCGTCCCGATAATTCCCGCTAAATGTTCCAGGAGTTGGGCGTATCCCCCCGAATGAAATTTCGAAACACAACTAATTATCGCCGCGCGAATATCGTCGAACTCCGTGGAAATTACGACGGTTCTTCGCGTTTACAAGCAAAACTTTCTCGGTCGCTCCTCCCTTTGACACAATGCCAGGGCTGGCTGTCGCGCTATGCGAAATTTAAGGCTGCCTCTTTAGGCTCGTGTGAGAGTCTCGCGCGTACAAGAAACGCGCGCGCGCGCGCGTGTGTGTATGGCCCGGTGCGTGCGTGTGCGGCGTCGAAGAGGGTTGCGACTGTGGGGCTTACATCAGCGGTGATTAATTCTGGAAGATTAGCAAAACCGGGCCGCCGGAATTACTGCCAGGAGAATACTATCCGAATCACAGTGTCTGCATTAGATCGCGCTAATTAGCCTACCGTCCAAACCCCCGTGGAAACGGTGGAGGGAGGAAGGAAGAGGAAAACCGGAGGATGGGGGTAGGAAGAGGAGCCGAGGCGGGGAACAGCTCGAATCTTTTGAGAAACGACAAAGACGTAAGCCGTCGCGGATTGGCTGAGCCTTTAACATGCTTTTAACCCGAAGTTACACACACTCGCGATTAAAAGGAAAGTACTTTCGAGTTCCGAGTTGGATGGCGGGGTAGGGTCTCAAAACGGCGAGCTTTCTTGGCACGTTCTCATACACGGGCTTCCATGCGAATGTTACGACTATTGCAGTCTGGGGAGTTTCGAGCGAGAATTAGCTCGGCACGATTAAGCTTACGTTCCTTGGATCGAGATTATCGTTAGCGGCAAGTGATTTAGATACGAACCTGGGGCGGGGGGCCCGGCCGCTCCACGGAAAAGTTCGCAGCGCGCTCGCGGGAACGCGATAACGTTCTTAATCCGGCCGATCGGCCGCGGAACAATAGCTGTTACATAATTTTCTTTTACGCGGGATTAGAACGCTTAAAGTCTCTGATTAGACCCCCGGTTTCCGCGCGGCCTGTTGAACCGGGTAACAAAAGTCTACACACCTTTTGCCCAGGAATCGTACCGGAGACTTTTATGCCCCTAATACACCCCGCCTTGTATTTTCATATTTAACACGGACCCGGATATCCGGCAATCTACGATTTTCCTCGCGATCTTTGCCGGCGGAATTTAATAACGGTCTAACGGTACACGGCTCGCCGTTTTGTTCCGTCTGCCCGGCGCGTTTGTTTTAATTCTCGCGAATTTGAAACGGCCAAGACCCATTCTGAAATTTCGTGAAGTTTGATCAGTTTCAATTTTCCGCCGCAGATTGGATCCGCGGGATCCATGGACAGAAACTTCCGGTAATCTTTCGCAGACCGAAGTCAGGCCAAATCAATTTATTTTTTTCTCTCGCGTCAGTTAAGATTCAACTGCTTCCCGTGCCAAAGGATTATCGAACTTCTAACATTGTTCGAGGTGCAACAGAGATTGAGAGAGAGAGAGAGAGAGAGCCTCCGACGAGAAACAAGAGAGCTTCTCCCCGATTCCAGTTTCTTGGAATCACGAGCGTGAAAATTTATATTTGCCCGAAGATTGCGCGATCCGCTCATGAGTTTCTCGTTCTCGCGCATCGTGCGCTTCACTTGTTTAAAAATTCAAAGAACTGTTTGCGCGTCTTGCTTTGGAAGTTCCCGGATCCCTCGCTAAATCCAATTCAAGTTCCTTTCCATCGAATAAGAAACAAGAAGTTTTGAATGGTATCCGACCGAGACTCTCTCTCTCTCTCTCTCTCTCTCTCTCTCTCTCTCTCTCTCTCTCTCTCTCTCTCTCGATCTTGCTCTCGCTCCGAATCGTCCTATTTATTTCTCTAAATTGTGTCTGGCGATTTCTCGTTTCTCCATCCAGAAATAAGCGAGACAAATGACGGTACCGGTTTGGTACCGGGAGGGTAAGGAGGGCGAGCCCAAGAAAATTTTAAACGCGCTTATTGTCTGAAGCGCGCGGCGAACAAACCCGTGAATCACTGTGTACCAACCCTGTTGCCTCGTTATTTACTCCTCGGGAAATACGAAGGAAACAATAAGAGACACGGATTAGCATGCGCGCGGGAGCTGGTTTTCCCTCCGGTTCTCTACGCGGGTGACGTAATTAACAGAGGGATTTAAGATTAACCAGGGAAGAATTAGAGAAAAGAAAATGGCATTCAAGCAGCGGCTGCAGGTAGACCGACAGAAACAGGATTAAGCGCGCGGAATTCGAGAAACCGGGAATCCAAGGTAATTCTCGCTTAATCCTCGGACATGGTCCTGCGACAAGCCGTTCGTTTCCGTTCGACTGCGACTAGAGTATTTTCATCGTGATATCGTCCGTCCGAAGATAATCCTATCCCCGATATTGCCTCCATCTTTAATGCACTCAAAATCCATCCCGCCTTGGGATGGGTATACGTCCGATTTCGAATCGACAGAAATAAGATCGCCAACGTCTATATCGGCCGGGCTTACCTCGCTGCCGTGGAAACTTTACCACCGAAGACTGATCGTCTGTCGGTTCCATCGATCCCTGATTACTTTCATCCATCGCCTCGAAACGATCTTGTGCCATTGTACCGTGCAATTAAGAGAGAGAGAGAGAGAGAGAGAGAGAGAGAGAGAGAGAGAGAGAGAGAGAGAAGAGGGTGTAACGTTGCGGCAATTACACTGAAACACCATGTTCTCGTTTTGTAATCACGCTTCGACGGGCTCGTTATAATCGCCTCGTCATCCCCACCGCTTTTCTGGCCCCGACTGACCATTGGCTGATCGTTAGCCAATGGGATCATCGGTACATTTATTGTACATTAATTATGGAACGCTAACGGGAGAAATTATTGATCCTTAAACAAAGGCTTCCGAGAGAGAAGGCTTGTATTTTTCTTCTCCTTAAAACTGTAAGGAACAGTTCTGTAACCCTTAGCACTCGAATAGCGACTGTAAATTTTTTGCATTATTAAATTCGTTTCAATTTAATGAATTACTAAACATTTCAGTATTGTATGATTAAATTGTACCATTTTCGTATGTATAACATGAAAAATATATATATAGAAGGGAAATATTTTAGATCGAGAAAATTTTTCGTTTTGAAGTTAAAATAGCTTCGAGTGCAGAGGGTTAAAGTTTGTTCTAGCAGTAGATATCGATTTTCAGTACAAGATTTATTAATGTCAAGCATGCAAAGAGCTTCTATTTTCTTCTCTTTATAAATCGAGAAGGAACCTGTATGTGTCTATGTATATACTACTGTAAATATCTACGAAAGCAGCGTCCATTTTTATTCTCTTTAAAATTGAAGCAACGAACGATTAAAACAGTTGAAAAATTTACAGGACGAAAATGCACAATATATCGGACACCGTAGTAGAATTCATTGAATAAAATTAGTGCTCCATAGTCAGTCAATCGATTTCTGACGATTAGACTGCGGATTTTATGTATTTACGACAAAAATCAGAGATCAAATTCGGTACAGAGAACATATTCCAAGAAGTTGAAAATTCTAGTTTCGACTTAAATAAATGATTCAGGAAAGAAATAAATGTGTATGTTGCTCATTTATTTCGTAACTAACGCGTACAACTTTAATTTCGTATAAAAATCCGCAGCCTAGTGACGATGATAGTCTCTCATTAATACTAAACCTACCACGGTCGGAATGACCGGTTTTCTATTTCACAATTATGGAAATTATAAAAACGTTTTCATAGGAAATTACTGAATTGACTTCTTTACTTAAGTACATATTATAATGAAAATCGTTCAAAGTTTAAGTGAATTCAATCTTTTCCCTTCTATAAGACGTTTCGCTTTTATATCTCTTGTGCTTGGTAGGTTTAGTGTTAAATTACTTGTACATTTACAAGTCAGTGTTGCACGTTATATCGCGGATTACTTTCATGACATTCTGTAAAATCGGATTTCGGAGAGCATACGTTGATAGTCTAGTAAACAATTTATCGAAGGCTTTCGATCGCGGCGGCGGTCAGGCGTTCTCAAGTTCTCATTACAGGAATTGTAGCTGGCGATCGGAGAGCTATCATTAAGCCGGTTCGACTAAGAATAAATGTTTCCTAACGATGGTTCTAAGATGTCCATAGAACAGATTTATGTTCGGAGTCTCATTACTCAAGTTACGCTCTCTCTCTCTCTCTCGCCGCCACACACACCCCCCCCCCCCCCCGCCATTGATCCGGATAGTCCGGCAATTAAGTTCCCGTTTCACGATCCACGGTTACGATCCTCTGACGGGTGTTTTTATTTTCAGGTGGGACGGAAAGAAGCAACACAAACCACGCTGATGAGCGAAATCGCCGGCCCATTAGTGCACCATCCCGCGAACCACCGGGGGAATAAGAGAAAATAGCCCGGCCGCTCTATAAAAACGATAATAGAGCCCGATTATCGAGTCCCGGAAATAGGGAAACAAAGATATCTTCGAGAAAACGACCATCGGCAGCCCCGGCGGGCTGCAGCCCACCAGAAAACCGCCGTGGTACCTCAAGAAACCGAAACCGGTGTTCGATCTCTCTCGATCGAAATCCGCCGCGAAGTAGCTTCTTGATTATTCATCGATTTCGATCTCGCTTGATCCATGCGAGTCTGGAAACGAAGCGCGAAGAAGAATAGATCGGGAGGTGTTGTTTCGGGACCTGCGGACGAGATCGAGATAGCGTCAAGCTGCGAGGGGCTTCACGCAAGTTCGATAGCCAGAAAAGGGCGCGTGGGTGGCTCCGGAGAAACCTCGAACGAGCGCCGAGGAGAGAAACGTGTACACTTAGGCGGCTTCGTTCGGGCATCGCCGCTCATTTCCTTTTATCTGAGCCGATTCTCATTCGGCCGACGAACGTACCGTTTCACGTCCTATCACGTCGCGCGCATAAAAATATAACGACTCGGCCACGGCTTATGGGGGACGGGTGCGAGCCTGGGTGAGCGAGGAGGACGCGAGAGGGGCACTGCGCGATACCGCGGGATCGGCCCGGGCATAATCTCGTAAAACCCGGCGAAGAGTCCATCTACGGGAGGCGGTAAAGCCGTCGACGACGTCCCGGCGCTTGGGAATTGGTACGCTGCGCATTCCTGGGGGACAGTTTCGACGGTTCCCCGAACGGGCTATCCTCAGCGGTGGACGAAGTGGCTGAAGGATTACCTGCGGAAACCGTTGTTCACGTTCCACGGACGAAAACACTGACAAACCACAGAGAGAGTAAGAAACGGTTCAGACTCTCGGTGCCCCATGGTTCGTTCAAATGGAGGAAGAGAGCGACTGACGCTCTCGTGAATGAGGCTCGCGAACAATCGACGGTGATAGTGTGTAGGACCACGGAGAGAGAGGAAGAAGGAGAGTGGACTTTATTCTTTTGCCAGTTGTTATGTCTTCGTATGCGAGTGTTTGTTGATGTCTTTCGTGATCGAATAAAGGATTACCATGGATCACGTGCACGTTAAGTCGAGGTCCACCTCGAAGAGCAACTCCACGAAGATGGCGTGCGAGAAGGCAACCAGGAGGCTCAGGAGCATACTGGTGAAGGCGTCACGCTTCGGTGTCTCCACAACGGAGGTCGCCAGGCTGCCCACAGCCAAGAAACTGATCCCTCAGAGGGATCACGGATGGAAACTAGCGGTGTTCCTGCTGCTGATGTTCGGCGGGGGTGTGATCGTCGCGCTCGCCTGCACCGCGAGGAAAGGATGCTCGAAGCTCGAGGAAATTGTAAGTAAAAAGTGCACATGCATTTTGAAACCTTTCAACGGGAACTGGGAATTAGAGGCTACCACTTCGTGACCGTGAATTAGATTTTTCACAATTTAAGGGATCGTTGGGGGAGGTAACTGACTTAGTTTCAACGCGATAGGTACAATAGAATGATCTCTGCTCGGAAGTTATGTCATTCATAGGATGTTAGACTGTTTGGGCATTCCATAGGATAAAGATTGTTCGTGGATTTTTAGTCAAAAGAATTTTAAGAGGGATTTTAAGGATTTTGAGAAGTAATCCAATTGTGACTATTAGTTTATGAGCTACTAGGCCATATATTAACACAGTGTATTCTAATACTGTAAAAGAAACACCTTGCGCTGCCTTGTATACAAGCGTGTGTCCGTTGCGCGAGGAAGGATTGTCGTTCCTCAGACAATGTTGTGGCGCGCGGTCGTCGCCCCGTGTTTTTCGACACAATAACTGATCGACGACGACTCGCGCTATAAGGGCAGAGTGAAAAACCGCCGACAATAGTTTTCGTTTTGAGTTGTCCGTTAAGCGAGTTTAGTTCACGTTCAGACTTGGCAGAGAACATTTAATAAAGCATCTTTCTAAATTACACTATTTAGCTTCCTGAAAAGACCCTTCCACTCCACAATACAAAGGGCTGTAATGTAATTCAAAGGAATTCCAACATCACTAAATGTCTCTGTGTTCAATAAATTGCTAAACGTTCGAATGTGTCACAAGTAGACTGCGGATGTTATGTGTTTATGACGAGAATGAATAGATCAAATACAAAACAATAAAAACACTTAAAAAATTTAAAAATACAATTGTATTACTTTTAACTCGTTTAAATTGTTAAGAAAAGAAATAAATATCTATGCAGCTCCTGTACCAGCCAATTAATATAGACAATTTTCATTTTGCACAGAAATCCGCAATCTAGTTATGACAATCGATTTTGTGTAAACAAAATAAAACGTGTCACATGTCCCGAATTCATTCTACATCGTATGAAACATCCAAATTCTGTAGTCAAAACAGCTCCGACTGAGAAGGGTTAAAAGAGTTCGCAGAAATTGGTTTCATCCGTCGGCGATGATTCAATAGATCTATCAAATTCAAAGATTAATAATTGAAACATTTTTAATAAATTTTCCTATGACGATAGCACAGTTTTATTCGTGAAGCAGGAATCTTCTCTCGAGTAGTTTGATCTAAGGTTCCTCTTTTGAGATTTTCATGTAGAAGAAGGGCTTCTTTGAGATGTGGTAAAGTTATTAAAAAATTTATTTAAAGTGTTTTAGTGCAGTGGGTAAAGCGTTAATCTTTTCAAATAATTAAAAGAACTCACGTTGGTGGCAAACTAGATAATTACCAGCAACTTTTATGAATTTGATGCACTTACACTAGAGCCTCTACAGGAAAACCTCGTTTATACGAACCAATTAATGCTAAACCTCATTTATACGAACTCTTAACCGAATATGTTTTCTACCCCGACGACGTGTTCGGATAAACGAGGTTATACTGTACTGTCTGGAACAAAAATATTGGAATAGCTGTTAAAGATGCTTTTAATTATCTAATTGTATATGAAAGCACGGAATAAGGTGGTGCAGAATTAATTTCTTTAAAAATTATAATTTTTTTTTAACGGACTACAAACAAAATCTTTCATAAACGAATTGCTCGTAATTGTATAACAGCATTGATTGGACGAACAAGATGGTTGAAAAATTTTAACGAAGTTCTTAGCTTTTCTGAAACATCGTAGAACTTACAGTAATACAGCAAGGAAATTTGTTTCATGTGCCAATTTCAACTATCAACAATTCCTTTAAAATTCCATAACGAAATACCCGAGCAAATGCCTAAATAAAATTTTAAACATACAATGAGCACCATACTTTTATTTTTAGCTCACTAGCTCACTAAAATAGCGATCAAAAAACACTGTGTTCTAACAATTAAAACCCGAAATAACCTCAAAACCGTGAAAAAAATAATGTCCATCCAGCGCAATCCAAGAGTAATCGAGCCGCTGCGGGCCGGTTGGAAACTTACGCAAGAGCAAACTGTCTTGCTGTAGGTACAAGAACGCGGAGCGTGTCGGAAGTTCGAGCAAGCCGTACAAGGTCTGGCATTCGTGTAGCCAAGCAAAACAGTTCGAATTGGAGCGCCCCCATCCCCGTGGTTCGTCGGGCAACTGGTGCTCGCCGAGGCTTGCACAATTAAGCCGGAGCCTTTCGCGCGACGATTCATTGGTTTTTCACGTGGCGCGGCGTGCACACAAACTTTCCGGCGGTCGTTGTCCGCGACGCGACCGCAGATGGCACACGAGGTACATGCGCGGTCTATCGACTGGTCACGTTGAACGGAGAAAGTCGAGACAGCACGGTCTATACTAGAAAGAGTACAGTATACGGTGTGTCCCGAAAATGTACTTCCTTAATCTCTTAAGCACTGTAAGCCACCATAGTGGCTTCCGTGAAAAGCATCAGTTTGAACGATACGCCACTGTAACGGCTTCCGTGGAAAACATCAGTTTGAATGATTACGCCGCTGTAGTGGCTTTTGAGTCATCCGTGGCCAGGCACGCCGTCCCTGGGAGACACAATTGCGGACAAGCGCGCCATACCTGGGAGATACAGTTGCGGACGAGCGCGCCGTTCTTAAGAGCTTAAGGACGTGATTCCTGAGGTCATTTGACGTAACTTTTTCCTTTGCGAAAATGTTCTCCGCGGCTTCGTTGAGGAGTTATTAACGAAAAACACGGACCAATCAGAGCGCGGCTACAGTGGACTGCTTCCGGCTCGGCCAATGCCAACGCCTCGCACAGCGGGGCCTGTCACCGATTCGTCCGCTGTAGCCGCACTCTGATTGGTTCGTGTTATTCGTTACTAACTCCTTAACGAAGCCGCGGAGACAATTTTTCGCAAAGGAAAAAGTTGCTTCGAACGACCTGAGGAATCAGCCCTTTGAAGGGAGCAGATTTTCGAGACACCCTATATAGAAGACAGAGCACAGTCTATAGGAGAAAGTAAGACAAGTATAAGCCATGGGACTCGAAATAGTGGGATGAAGACTGCAGGATGAGCAGAGTAAGAGGGGGAGATATAGTGGGTTGGGAGGGGGATAGAGGGTGCGAGCGAAGGACAGGCAGAAAGATAGATAGAGGAGGACGAAACCGTGTTAACGATGTTTCGTGTAGAGAGGCGGCCGGGCGCTGAAATTACAGATCAAGGGGTTTCTAAACAATTACGCTGTCGGCAGGAGGTCAGGCCGAACAGCGTGAGGTTAGAGGTTACGGCTCGCAGGAGCCAAGGCTTGCGGCCTGCGGCTGGTTGCGGACGAGGGTCGAGGCTAACAGGAAGTGCTCTCTCACCGCTGGCCAATCGACGGGTGGGCTGCATCGCAGCCTGCTAGGGAGCCACTGCCTCCTATCCTCTGATATTCTCCCGGGTGTTCCTATTGTCCCTACGGGGCGAAAAGACCGAAGGAGAAAGAGAGAGAAGATGGCGAAGAGGGTTGGGATTCTAGCCGCGAGAGAGGTTAAGAGCGGCAAGTAACGGACGGAGGGACTAAAGGGTTGACTGGAGAGGGGGGGGGTGAGAGAACGGTGTTGCAGCTTACTGCTCTCCATAAGCTACACAGAGTTACCGGTCTGGGTCGATCGATCGGTCGCAATAACCACAACTCGGAAACTTCCTACCCTCCCGCCCTTTGATTCGTTGGCAGGATTGGTAGCGATTTTCACTGACGTGGCACGAAGCCGAGCCGTGATCATCGGCCAACCGACTGATTGGCGGTCAGAAACATTGGCCCCAGGCTCCGATGAAACCTTTCGACCGCGTTACCGGTGACCCACCTTCGATACTCGCCAGCCATTCAGCCATGTGAAGTGGAACTCTACGTAGACGTCGACCTCGTCGTCGCCGTCGCTGTCGTCGACGACGGTGCCCGTGGGGCACGTGTGCTCGCTGCGGAGCCTGATTTCATGCCGGCTGGGTCCCGACGGGCCTCGGGGAGATCCGTTTCAGGAAACACGAGGATAGGACTCTCTTTGATGTCGACGAGCAGATCGGTCTCTGCGCCGTCGCTTATATACAGCCTGTTAACGCTATCTCTCTGTACGCTTCATGGACGCGGTTGCATATTCGGTTAGGCGAGCCCCGGATATACAGGGCACCGGTGCTCGACCAGAAAATCTAACGTTGGACGATAATGGCATCGAGCGGTCCGGACCTACAACTCTCTCCCTCTCTCCCTCTCTCGCTCTCTCTCTGTCTCTCTCTCTCTCAGCACACTCTCTCCATCTCCAGCCAGCTCGATCTCTCTGCCCTCGGCACCCAACTGGAGACTCCTAAGAGAAACACTGCGCCGGCATTAGAAGCACAAGAGCAAACTTCATTGGGAAAGGTTTAATCACTGTTGATTGAGGAGCAGAGGATTTTAGCCGAGATTCTGACCGGCTCTACTTTCTGTGTTTGGGATAATTAGCGAGAGTTCCGCGCCGAAGTTCCCGGCGTCGTGTGTGTTGCGGGAAAAGTCTTCCGTCTGGACGATCATCGCAAGTACAAGAGTTTAGGAGAAATGAAGAATTTTGTCTGTCCTGTTCGAAGAAATATGTAAGCCTGACACATTTTCAGATACATACTTTTAATAGCACGATTCTCAAATGTTTCTATTAAAAATGCATATTTTATATTCAGTGACTGTTACACATCGAAGAAGATCGATGAAGTCACTATTATCGAGGTAGGAACCTGCCTAGCGAACTTAAGCTGCATGTTTGTTGAAATTGGTATTCGCAAATTATTGAGACTACGTGTCGAGAAAGACAAAGACTGTTTTTTCGATGAATAATGTATTAGAATGGATTTTGGGGAACGAGAACGAGCGGGGATGGACTTCGGTAAATGAAGCTGGTGGCCCGACGAGTCATTTGACGAGGCTGTGTATCCTATCCGATGGAAAGTTTCGAGTGTATTGTCGAGTGCCAGTGGAATTTTATTGGCCACTAGTGTAATGCGCATGGAAGGCATTGTATTATACATCGCCCGGCGAGTGAGTTGGCCTGTCACGTGTGTGCATGTGCGTCAGTCGGAACGGTGACCGTGCGTTTGCTGTCCGTGATGAGGAACGAACGGAATCATAAATGTCCGATCTCTGGTCCGGGTGACACGGTTGCGGGGACACAAGCGAGTCATGACATTGCGAGAACGTATCTATAGGGCTACATCGCGGCACCGAGGCTGAAAAGGGAGGTCCGTGTGCCGGGGCTACAGCCGCCCCCGAGAAATTTATGCCCTCCCCGTGATGGGATTTGACGGCGTAGACGTGGATTTTCAACGTTGAATCGCCACCGGAAATGCACCCGGCCGGAGAACCGGGAGCCGGCGCCATTGTTTCGTTGCTTTCAACCCGCGTTACGTAATTCTCCGTGCCTCTGTCTTCCGTAGAAAAATAATGTCTTCCATTTTTGCTTGGGAAACCAAGCGAATTTCCCTGATCTTACGACGAGAGAAAACAGATACACCGTGCCGCGTAAACACTGCTCCCGATCCCTCTCCGAATCGACTTTCCTCGAGAATAATTGATATAACTTTTAGGACCGGTGTCGTCAAATTTATACGCACGGTAGATTTGAAATATTTAAAGCGAAGCCGAGACAATTTCTAGACAAAGTTGAAGTGAACTTTGAAAATATTCCGATGGCGTGTACAGCATTTATTCAGTTTTTTATAGTGTTCATTTAGTATTAATACAATAGGCTTGATAAAAGCACAATTGAGGATCGTGAAAATATCTAAACTACGAACCCCTTTTCACTATGAAATAAGAAGACATTTATTATAGATCTATTAACCCCTTGCACTACAAGTTATTTTACGGTTACAGTGATTGGAACTTCTATGTCGTTTATCATTTTCTAGAAGAAGAAATTATTCTCCTGTATCTTCTGTATTCTACAATTACTATGTGTACACTGACAACAAAATAGAATTTTACTTCCATATACAAGAAATTAATAACATACATATTTAGTAGAACCTGTTGAAAATCTTCATCACGAGCGTGACTCGATGTTACAGTACAAGGGAGTACAAGGGCTTTGTAATATAACTGATGTAGTTCAATTACTTCCTAATTGTTGGTTTTGCTATAAATTACTATTATAGTACATCATTTCGTAATATCACAAACGTGAAAGCTTGGATAATTTTTTATTGTACGCAGTCTGACGTTAATTTGCCAACGAAAAACTTTCAAAAGCGAGAGTGATAAAATGACAACCTTTAATCAATAAAATAATATAATCACCGATACCTCAGCTGATTTACAAAATACAAAAAGATAAACGTGGATTTCAGAATTTCAGACAGCTTCCCCCGGCATCTTCTTTGTTCGAACAAACAGTTTCAATATTTTATCCTGTCGCCCGCAGCACGCCGCAAGCTATTATTTTATTCAAAACAGTTCATTCGGATTACAGGCGAGCATGTCACAGTATCAAACCGGCGAAAGAATTAAAAGAGAGCGCAATAATAAAATACAAATGGCGATAGATCACATTGACGGATGGAAGAGCCGCGCTTCCGGGTATTTCCCAAAATGTCGGTCACGTTGGTCCGATGGTAGTAATTTCGCGCGAAAACGTGGCACTCGAAATAAAATTTCGTCCACCGCCATGCGCGTTGCGTAGGTATCTATGTGCGTAATACATATATATACATACATACATATATATATGCGCACATTTTTTTTAATGGAACTTCTCGAGTGTATAATTCGAAACGAGATTCATTCGTAAAATCGCGAATATTTTGAGCCGTACGACGACCGTCGTTCTTTCGAATTTGTTAGGCTTACAAATTGTCAGTGGGATCGATGAACGTAACGATCGGACGGGAAAGAGAAAGGCCGCCCGAGTTCGAATGCAATGTACATTTGTGCTCAGTCGTTGAACGACACTTGGTCACGAAGGATGTTCACCCCGGAGGGTGCTCGAATTAACCCCTTAAGCGGGAGAACGGTTTTATCCGCGGGAAGCTTTTCACACGAGAGGATTCATCATTCGAGTTTGTTTGCGTTCTGAGGACCCGAAGGCTCCGATTTCGTTTAAACAGTTTATATTTACACAATGAGAGATGGCGCCCGTGTTCGCCGGAATCCGCGAGCGGATTAAACGAGTTGCAGCAGTGAATCGGAAGAAAACGTTACAAGCACACTCGTAGATGTTCATGGAAATTCGACGGAGATTTATGGAAGAGTACTTACAGCAGAAATTTATCCTTCGCCGCTCGAGCGTTTTTAGTGTATTTAACCACTCGTGTTACGATATCGAGTCTGACTCGTGGCGAACACAATCTACTGAATACGTATGCGACTTGGAAATTATCCAAATTGATTATTTGAAAAATAACAGTTAAAATAATATCTTATTTGACCACACGTTATCTGAAATTATCACATGTTATTCTATTTCAACTGACAAAAATAATTTCTCTTTTGAATTTATTTGAAACCATTTTTCATTTTCTTTTCTATTTAATCGAATAGTTTTTCAAATAAAATCCCAAATACTCTCTAATTCTACTATATACTTTTGTTCAGCTTCATATACTTTTGAATTGAACACAAAATAAAAATACGTTCCTTATGTTATTTGTAAAATAAAAATAATGTATCATATTTGAAATGATTATTTGTTCTCTCATTTCAAACAAAACGTGACCAACCATCATATATACGGCATTGCGTTCTCTCAATCCGAAATAAAATTCCATTTTGTTTGTTATAGATATTTATATAGCTGTAAAATAAATCATAAGGTGTGAGACCACTAACATTTTCCATTCATTTCTATTTCAATGTTGACTACATTTGGTAATAGAATTTTCGTTTTCGATTTGTTCTTCAATATCATTTAGAACTCTTTATATGTATACCAGTATAGCAGGAAGCAATTTAATTGAACTTTCATTTGTCCCTGTACTTCACTTAACAATTTATTGAAATTTTACTGTTCGAAATAAGTCCATATCAAGCGAAGTTATGTCTACGGGCATGTGAACGTACGAAGAGGTATAATACCTCTTCGAATATCAAAGAATTGAAAACACGACGAAGTGGAGAGAGGTAGAAGTTGCAGTTCCAAGATATTCCTGCCAGCAGCAGGAATATTTTGACAACGGAAAATAATATTTTATAACACGCAAGTCGCTTCACTGGAAGAAGGAAGTAGCAGTGATTCTAGTATAATATAAAATAAATCTCACAATCGTATCTTGAAACGCTGATAACATCTTTACGTACCGTTTTCACATTCAATGCATAAAAGGGGTCATGAAAAGGAAGTAAACGAGAAAGGGATCGGGTAACTGAGATAAAGGAGAATTTATAACCTGATTATTTATTAGTGCGCGTTGCTGAGCGACGCTTATCGCGCGCATCGAACAAAACCTTTCTGTAATTATTCTATTACCCCCCCCCCCTTGAGTTTATTTAACTCGAGTACGTTACAAGCGCGATAATTTGCCGATTTCTGTTCCCACATACTGCGAAACATTTGTTTCCTTCCTAAAATAGTTGTCCTTGTTCTTGACTACAAAGAATGTAATATGTTATGAGAGAACTGTATATAAGTCTACTCTATATAAATTACAAAAATTTCAGCTAAAATGTAAAGCAATATCATCTAAGAATTTTTTCTGTGACCACTTTAAAACAACATACCAGGATTAATACAATTATTCAATATGAATAAGCTATAATATAATAAATAGTTCCATAATAACACAAATGTAACGTGAAACAAATTAATAAGCAAAAACAAAATGGCGTTTGCATGACAACTGCAGGCGTATAATAGAACTACAGTAAAGTCTTGATCTAAGCCGAACGGAGCTACGTGATATTAGTTCGCCTAACCCCTCCACTGGGGGGCATACCTCGTGAGAGGCCGAGAAGCTCGAGCTGCCTCGGTCGGCAAGCAGTGTAAACATGCCGCCTAATCCGGTACCAGGTTGGGTATATCGGTGTGAACTAATACAATTACAAAACTTCTTTATTTTTCATTACTTTTTTATGGGACTTTCACCGACATATTTGTGGCATTTCTCTGATTAAAATGACACTAAACACGATATAATTAGAACTGTATTTAGTAGTTTAACTGACGGTATTCGATAAATTTTAATATGAAAAGGTTTAATATAATAAACGTTACTGTTTTTCTTTTTACATAATACAGGAAATGTTCTTTTACAGGGGGGTGGGGGTGTTCATTCATTGGACAAATCACCCTATATAAAATGTATTGATTCTCTTAAAGTTATCTACTTATCGCAACAATCGAAGACTCCGCAATACCTTCTCGTACAATTTCCTAATTAGCCTAATCGCTAGAAGAGTCGTGAAGGAGCACGTGGCAGAGATTACGGCGACGCCAGTGGACGACAGAGAATGCGACGTGTGAGGTTCTCGTGACGATTGCCAGCTGGATCGGTGCTTTCCCCGTCAACCCTTTTCCCTTTCGCCTCCTCCGTTCCCTCTCTTTCATGGACTCGTTTCCGTCGCGGTAATCACGGAAACGGGATTTGAAATTCGAGTTCCCGCTAATGGCCGGTGACACCCGTCCACGGGTCACGCGGTAATCGGATCGACGTGGCTCGTTCGAAAGCGTTTCTCCATTTGCATTCGTTTTTCTAGCGGCACGTCGCGTCGTCGTCGTCGTCGTCGTTGCCGTCGTCGTCGTCGACGTACCCGCCTATCGTTTCGACCCGATCCCCGTACCAGGAAACGAAACAGGGTCGCTCCGGATCCGGCTTCTCCTTCCTTTACCACAGATGAACGCGATTCTTTTTTCGCCACTCGAACTGGACGACCTACTTCCAATTTCATTCTTCCCGTTACCCTACCATATTATTTAAGCCGGGGATTAATTGCGCGTTCCCTCGCATAAGAGTCGCCCGTTTCGTTACCTTTCCATACCGAGGAATTCCAGGCTTTACCACCGGAAATCAATTTCTGTGGAGAAAAGCCGAGCATTCATGTGGCCATACGAACTGTCTGAACAGCACTGCAGTTTGGAATTAAATTGGCGTGCCTTTCTGTGCGAGGTTGATTGGTATATTCGTTGGGATGAGGATCGAGTATACCGAAGAATTACTTCAGAAATGTTTAACCCTCGCCTGTCCCTCATTTTCGCAACTTAACAATTTACCTGAAGCCTATTAATACGCCTTTTAGCGACTGAATTCTACGTAACAGAGTCTCGATAATTGTGTTATAAATAACGATTTCAGAAGAACTTGTCACGGTATATTAATTCTAAAAATTGGTTGAATTATGAATAAAATTGCTGACGATTTTGTACAATTTATTGAGAAATTCTCTACTCTTGAAAAAACAGAAAATTATGTGTCAGCTTGACACATCCTTTTTTATGTCAAATGTTGTCACATTTTTCGGTTGCGTGTTTTGCTATGGACAATACTAAATATATACACTTCATGTTAAGAGAGAAAAATGGACAATGTTTCAGATAAATTGTTCTACAGATAGCAGAGTAACATCATTCCTTACGTGATGAATGTGACAAATTGACATGAGGGCGGATGAGGGTTAATCATATTTTTAAGGTATTTTTGTCGAGGCGAAGCGCTAGGATTCTTTTCGTTGCAATCCCATTATGTCCGTTCTCATTAGCATAGAAAGCAATATTAGATAGCAAAATGTATTAGCAGAAATAAATACGCGTTCACGCCCTGTTTGCAGAGATGCACCTCTAAAAAAAGAACTGTTGTATTATTAAATTTAAACAGGCATTAAATGTATTAAACAGGAACGAAAGTCTGCGTAGTCCCTGGGTCTTGTAATTAATTCAGACAATTTTTATTATCCATGAAAATGTGCAGTCAAACCAACACCATAAAATAATTCTTTCGGTTAGATCCTTTAAAATTACTCGCAAAGAATCGAGAGACTTTCGAAGTCTGGCTGTATTCGTTATGTTCCATAAAAAAAAAGTCGATACTTCGTACTGCCGGAGCAACTAAATATCGAAAGTAAATCTCTTCGGGCACTATTCAATTCCACTCCATCCGCTTTGAGCATGCCCGAACCACGGAACAATAATGCTCGTCTTTTCCGTTTTCAAAATTTCGTCGTCAAATCTCGACTCGTATTTCGCCATTCGGTTGGAACCTCATGGAGTTCCGCTTCGGGTTCGCGTTTCTTTCAGTCCACCATTAACAAAAAAAAAAAAGAAAAAGAAAAAGACGAAAAATAAAAAAGAAAGGAAAGAGAGGGAGAGAGAGAGCGAGAGAGACAGGGAAATGGAAGAAAGGTAAAGAAACAGCAAACTCGGAGGCGTTCGTATAATAAACCCAAAGCTCAGCGAAATCCTAACAAAATGAGTACATTAGCGAAATTGGACTCGTTCGTTCGCCGTTCTTTGTATTTCCGTTGATTAACCCCGAAGCGATGTGGTTGAACGGTACTGGTACGTCGTGTTGGAGAGGAGAGGACAGATGGTGGGGGTGGAGATGGGTAAATTAATGCATTAATTAATTAGAAGGCGGAGGGACAAATCCGACTCGACGGGCATCCCGGGGATCATATTCGTGACACGACTGACGGACATCCCGCACAGCTGTCCCGGGGTTACCTCGAAATTGTGCTGGCCTGTGTGAATCTGTCCGCGGATCGGGTGATTTCTAGTTGATTCGCGTGCAAAGCCCGACAGCGTGGATGCCACCTGTCTTCCCTAACGAGTCGCGAGAGCACGTCCACGCGCGCGAGAACCGGCACGCTGCCCTGTATAATTGATCATTAACCTCTTAACCGTGATGTGACTTTTCGCTGGTCAATTATCCCGGCCGTTTGCCCCAGAGACCTTTCCCTTTCTTCCACAGAGCGTCACCGTTAACACCTCGTCTCCTTTGTACATCGTCTACAAACTGTTCGCGACGTACTTTCGCGTTTGTTGCCCGCCAACTTAATCTTGGGCAACTATTTCAACGGATACGAAAGACTGGATTGGAACAGGAAAGGAATCGCGTTTCGTCCCGAACCTGTCGGAGGATTCGTCAGTAAGGCTATTCCGACAGGTCCTTCCTTAGACGCGCGCGGATCCGAGTGATCCGTATTGTAGTCGCCTTGCCGATTGTGGTGCAAGGCGATTCGACTCTCGGTATAATTGACTGTAAGTGTCACGGGTTCAAAGATCTTGTATGGACTTTATGCAAGCTAGACTTCCAGACTCAACGCGAAGTTGTAAGGTTCGGTTGAGACCTGTGGTGTTGCTCGTCCAAAGATCGTGTATGAACTGTATTTGAAGCTCGACGACTTTTCAGAATCAACTCGAGGTCATAGGCTCCCCATGGCTGAGAGGTTGGCCTTAGGTGGTTATAGGCTCCTCGTGGCTGAGAGGTTGGCCTTAGGTGTAGGAGAGGTATGTGTCGCTCGTTGCGACGAGAAAGGAAGCTCTCCGGATTGGTTAGGGAAAACTTGCATTTTCCAATCAGCATGCCCTTAATTGTTCAAACTCCCTTCCACAGGCTCTGGCGGTGGCCTGGTTGGAAGGAAGAGTGGGGCGATGCATAACTTGAGAAAAACCAAGCGTTTCGGTAATTCGACGCTGTCGAAAGGTTGATTGTCATAGACCCTTGAACCGTGCCATGAATTTATGGCCTGACCGTACTTAGTGGCCGCGAGCGAAGGATATACATCCTTGGGCCGTATCTAAAGAAACGAAGGTTCTTCAGACCCGTCTTGTGTATACAAACATCGTTAGGTCGGTCCGATTGTAAACAGCTTCGAGATTATGAGGGGCCAAAGTTGCTGTTTGGTTACGTCTCTAAATCACGAATGTTTTGAAATAAAAAGAGATACGAACAAAGACCCTCTGTAAGACCATTTCGTTTATCGATAGCATGAAGAAACGATTCATGCTTAAGATGACAGTTCTGTTGCGACGGAACAAAACATTTATTTCTGCTATCGGCTGAACACCCTTCGACGACGAATTTGTCATACAGTGAAAGAAGAAGTGCAAGGCAAAAGGTTAAAATTATTATTTTTCTACGGGGAAACCGGTTCTATTGTTTGAAAAAAAAAACATTCCTTATTCCTGAGAAGTTAAATCCTAAAAAATAATTATTTTCAGGGAGACTGAGTCGTTTCATTTTTGAGTGACTTCTTCGATCCAGTGGTCCTTTCATTTTGTGGAATAGGGTATTTTATATGCAAGCCGATAAAACTGTGAAGATAAATTTAAGTACACTTTATAAATAAGTTTTGGGGGAGTAAAAATTCTGGTGATCTTTTGGAAAAATTTTCTTTGGAATCTTTCCACGACTTCGAAATAGAGGTTATAGAAAATCGATAGAGAAGTAGAGTTGAAAGGGGGATCAATCTGCGGCATCTGGTCTGATCTTGGTTCGACACATGCCCGCCAAAAAGTCGAATTTCCGAATGTGAATCGGTTCGAGGGACTTTCGCGACGTCCGCCGCGCCACGTGCTCTTCTGCGGCTTGGGATTATCAATCAGAAAGTTCGCCGTTTTATCGGAATTGCTCGGGTAATAACTCCGGACGAAGGAAGAAATCATGGGAGGCCAATTCCGAAGTTCACCGACGCCGGTCTAGGGAGCTCTCTCTCTCTCTCTCTCTCTCTCTCTCTCTCTCTCTCTCTCTCTCTCTCTCGGTCTCTCTAGACCCTGTGAATTTTCATTTTAGAAACCCGTTCGTACAAGCGGCGGTTCTTGGCATAATGAGGTCAGTATTCGTCCCGGAAAGATTTTCTTTTCTATATTCAGGGTCCGATCTACAAGTAAAAACAGGGAGCTGTTAAAAATCGGCGGAGTATTCGGAGTTATGGGGCTCGGAAGTTACGGCGGAAAGTTCGTTCCCGGTTCAACCTTTATGAAACTAGAATAAGAGTCCCGTTCTCTTTTGTGGATGCTCGACGACGGTAAACTTCTGTGAGACAGCTGTCCGTTACACGAGACTTCACTTGGCAGCCCGAGCTCTCTGCCCGCCTTCGGACTTCAAAAGACGATTGTGGACACTATCGATTCACCTTTGGCCTACTGCAGTCGATGATCAAAGCGGCAGCCGGTCTTTGGCCCAACGAGAGCCACTTCGTTGCAATGTATTCTAATTTACGCGGCCGGCTCTTGCAAGTGGACGTTAATGAATAGACTGCTAATCTTCGGGCACTTACAGTTTACTAAAATCTTCGAAAGTCGGGTCGCTGAGAGCCAGGCTACCGCATCTTTATGCAAGATCAATTGCAAGCACCAGCAATTTCCTCTTGGACACTTTTAGGAAAAATTCATCGATGAAGCTAAGCGTCTTTCATCAGTAGACTGCGGAGCTTTATGCAAAATAATGATTTTCTTCATCGATTGTATGAAATTGGAGTTAAAATACAATTGAAAATTGTATCCAGTTGCAAATCTATATTTATTAAAAATTAAAATTTATTAAAACTACATTTATTAATTGTAAGAACAAGTACGACGGTAAATAAGTACGGTCATTGTCATATATGAAGGGAATATTAATATAAAAATGAATTTGTTTGCTTTTTTAAGAGGTCCAAAGAGAAAAAGTTTGATTGACCATATTTTGAAAGTAGCTACAGGCTTTTTTGACATTATAATTAGGCTCCAGATTTTTTGCATTTATCACGAAAATTCGTGAAACAGAAAACGGTGAAGACATCAGAAGAAATTCTGAATATTGCGACACTATTTCCGACTCATTAAAGTGATTAAAAGGAAGCATACATTTTTATGGACATTTTGTTTCTGACAATTGACTTGGGACATTTTTATTTTGCATGAAGATCTGCAGTCTAGCGATAATATGTTACATTTATTCTATCAAGGTCATCGACCAGAAAGATAAACTTTTATTTAGATTAACATCCGTATTCTAGTAATGAATGAATAAAAGAATTCATACATGAAAGATGATATTGAGAGCACTAACATAGTCTGAATGAAATAGAAATGTTTGGATTAAACGTACAAGCTATTTAAATTCCCCGATCTATGATAATATATGAAGGAATACGGACTTTGTTGCCGGGGCCAAAGCAAATGCATACGTATCGAAATTTCCTAAGCAATTTCCTTGAATTAAATTTTTTAGATCGGAACATGTATACCGATGTCAACTCAGTTTGTAAAATTGCTCCTCTTTCGATTCTACCACGACAGGAAACCAATTCCGAGTGTCCCCGTTTTGCGGGTCTGATCATTGCTGGCTGTTTCTACGTACGGCAAAGTCTACAACGTACCGTTCGCTTTCATCCGGCATTGTTTCGATTATGCTGCAAATAACAACACGGTTTCGACCAGCATGAAGCATATCGCAAAAATAAATACGTTGTACCGAATATAAAATTGGGAACATAGTCAATAATCCTGTTCGGAGCAAAAATATCGAGAAAATGCATATGCATACTGTAAAACCAAATTCTGTCCCATTCAGGCACACTGTAGACTATAGTATAAACATTATAGACCTCTCATTCCCGACACGGTCAAAAATTCACAAAAATCACTACAACAACTAGGGTGAGGGACTCAATTACAGTGGGGGTGCCAATTACTGTGCCAATATTAATTATAATTATTTTTAAAGCATAATGAATATTAAAAAAGAACTATTAACTCTTTTTCATTAACATCAGTTAATACATATGATATATGTGTATATTTTTTCTTAAATATTCATTATGCTTTAAAAATAAGTATAATTCATATAGCTACAGTATCTGGATCCCTCACCCTAACACAATTTCCAATTACTCACTTTCAACGAAATAAATTCAGTTCTCGCAAAAAGATCGCGCTGCGATTAGAAGCAACACGTAGCACCGACTTTAAGCAAAGTCCCCAGCATACTAATCATCGCAATGTCCCAGCACACGCTGAGACACTACGGCGGGTTCATATCGGCGCACAATGGTTCCATTACTTTTGGCGCCACCTGGACAAAATTATTTTTTCACAGATTTCAGCTCACTTCAATTTTTAGAACATAAATCGTCTTTGTATCACAGCTTATAATTTTCTCAAGAATGTTAATAACAATTAGTGATATTTGAAATCTGTTTTCGTAAATCGATTCCTTATAAAAAATTTCACAACTTTCACAGATGTGCATTAAGGGATGTGATCGAATAAGTGCCAGTTTAGTTCACTGTTTGCCTTTAAGTGGAAGTTCGCCTAATCCGTGAACATTAACAATTGCGATTTAACGTTTTATAATGTAGGAGTCTTGACACGTGGGTATCATGGATCGCGTACACGCAATTTTTCTCGATTTGAAAATCAATTTTGTCCAGCTAATTGTGGCATTCGAAAAACTGTGGCATTTGAAAAACTCTCGTCTGCAATGGGTCGGTGAACAATGGTTGGCGGGCGATCGAGGAGGGTATGGTACGAGGAATGTTACTAGCATGTAGTGTGCCGTGATAATGTCGAGGCTCGGTGACGTAAAAGGTTGAGAGGGAGTCGCGTGGCGCGCGCGAGAAAGAGAGAGAGAGAGAGAGAGAGAGAGAGAGAGAGAGAGAGAGAGAGGGAGAGGGACTTGTAAATAGAAAACGAGGGAGACGTGGGAATGGGGAGAAGGTGCGGGTGGCGAAAGAGTGACTTGATGCGGGGATGGGCGAGGTGGTAGGTTCGTCGGATGGGTGGTTGGGCGGTGGATGGGCGCTAGAGCGTAACCTGATATAGCTGCCAGCAAGCTGCCGTAGACCGGTATCGTATCCCGTCCCCTGTTTCTCTCGCCCTTCGTCCCTTGGACCACCCTCGCCTCTGCGTCTGACTGCATACGCTTCCTAGAGATGCACGGTTACCCAGGAATATTCTCCACGTAAATGCAGCGTCGATGTTTTCTCAGCGTCGAGGCCTCTCGACAGTTCTCTTCCTCCTTTCTTCTTTCTTCCATTCGTCCCTCCACCTCCTACTACCGGGCTCTGCTGCTTCTTTTTTCACCGACCTCCTCTTTCCACCATTTTCGTCTGTCCTCCCGAAGACCCGACGCCTTTTTATTCGCTGATCCAGAATACAGCAGCTGTTACACGCCGGAGCCGTTGCCTGATGGGGCAACTGTTCGATATTCCTCGAGACAATCGCGGATCCTTCGGCTCTAAGCCCGACCCGTAGGCGCGAGCTAAACGCGCGGACGGAATTGAATATCGTTTTGTAACACGGCCAATCCCGGTGAAATCGCGTTTCATACCGGTCGGGAACGCCGCACCGAGAATCTCGCCTTCCTCTATCGGGGCCGTGAAGTTTTGATTTTATTCAGTGAATGGGACACGTTCGCCGCCATTGCCGCGCTCCCGAGCTCCGAGCTCGCTGAATTTCCCGTGGCCGTCCAAAGACCGAGAGTTTCTTTCCCAGATAAAATCGTTAATTTCGTGATTTTATTCCGAAGTTATGGCCTGCTCAGCCGGAAAAACTGTGGCAAACTGGGGGCAGTAGCGTCGTGCTAAATCAATCTGCGGCCGGTTGACAGCTGGAATTTCGAGGAATACGGGTCTAGTTCAAACTCCGGGAACTTTAAGGTGAAATGTCGAGCCCAAGAATTTGATTATCATTTTCGAGATAGTAGTAACCCATTTGCATTATTAGCGTATATATACGCTCAATTTTTCTGGTCACTATCACCGGAGCCGTATGCATACGATCAACTTTGTTGGTCACTATCATTATTCCTTAGCTAAAAAATAGAAATGGAGGGTGTTGTTGGAGATGAAAGTAGTAATTCTGATTTTTTCTTATAATGCTGAAATATGAAGTTCTTTTACTTGTAGTCATGTTTGTACTTAAATATAATAAAAAAAAAGTTTGGTGATAAAGGCCTTCTTCTCATATTTCCTTATAATGCAAATGGGTTAAAGGATGTAGCCGGAAAAGAAGGTCAAAAGTGCACCAAATTGAATTTGCAATAGGCCATTCGATAGATCATCCAAGGAAAATACTTTGTGCCAATTTTCAGCCCTATATGTCGACATGGGGGGTAGTAATGGGGTGACAAAGGAATTTTGAAAAAATCGGACATATTTTAGCTATTAGACTGCATATCGGTGAATTTTTTCAGAATTTATGGCTTCGAAACCGAATTTTAAAAAATAAAAAAATTTTTAAATGCCGATTGCTTATAGAAGTTATGAGATACTAAGTTTATATTTTTACAGTTTTAGCATCTCGTTATGGTTGTTAACATATAATTTTTTCAGATTTTTCAAAGTACGGGCATATAATTAAGAAAATCAACAACCGCTATTTTTTACCTTTTCCATGCCCATGCAAGTACCATGTTCATATGTCTGATATAGTTAATTTCTTAGATGGATATTATATCAAATTTTAAATAATATGCATGTATTTTCATGGAAGAGTTCTTACCCGTCTGCTGCATTAGTCTCCGTCACTTTCCTTCTAGGAAATGATGAGCCACGAAATTCTAATCACTGCAACCGTAATTTAAATCGTGGTGCAAGGGGTTAAAATAGACATATTAGAATTTGGAGGTTCAAATTTCATAAATAAATTCTAAACCACAAATTTCATGTACACTGCATCGTTCTTTACTTTACACAAAATTCCCAAACTCGAGCCTGCAATACACCATTAATTAAATATGCTCCTCATAAAACGTCATGCAGTGTTGTATAACCGACGGTCAAAATTAATTTGCTTTGATGTAGAAGAAAATTAAATTCAAATATTCATGGGCCATGCATATTATTTGATTGCATTCTACTGACGTGTCTGACCATTGTTGTCCTTTTCTGCTTATAGCGAACACAAATACGTACAAAATCAATCTTAAAAAGTTTTAATCAATTCCCTACAATATAGAACTTCGTATAAAGAATAATTTTAGAACCAGCAGCGTCAGTCGAGCCCCGTATAAAACGATGAAAGAAAATTGCGTGTAATGCGAAATAATGAAAATAGAATAAGGTCGACGGAGTAACTACGGCGGCGAGCTTTTATTCGCTAAGCTGCAGTTTTTTAGATTCCATTGTTTCCAGTCTAATAAAAAATCGTATGAGCACAGAGCTAGCGTGTTCCTCATATTTAATTACACGCGGAAGCAAACGGTGTTATGAACCACATTCATTACACTTATTCCTTCATATCGTAAGCACAGTGAACTTTACAGCACCAGTATCACCTAAATCACCTAATACCACCTAATACTAGTAAATTACTACCAAAAATTCGGGAGCAGCTTAATCTTTCGACATCATATCTAATATGAATTTTATTACTCGCGGAAGCATTTCGCAAGACGGAATGAAACAATTTCTCAACTTCCATCGAGAAGTTACGCCGCGGGCTCTTAATGCGAGCATCCGGAATCCGTTCCAGACAAAAGAACGAGAGATGGTTTGCTAGTGGGTGTAAGGGGGGTTGGCGTGCAGGAAAAAAAAAAGAAAAAAGGAGATCGCGAACCCATTCAAGGAGCCCGGGCCGAGATTAAAATTGATTACACAGTTTCCTGCCGCGCGAACTCGTGTAATTTGATAATATTACGGAGGCCCGGATAAATAGTAAAATACCGGGATTGTACGAACCCATTACCGCAATTCACCGACGCTAGTTATGAAATATTCTTAGTCGAGGCTCTGCACTCGCGAGGAGTACGCGCGCGAAACGAAAGCGTGCTGATGAAAGCACCCGGTACACGCTCCTTTTGTTCAACGGTTGTTTCGCGAAATTCCCCCGGAATTCATCGTCGACGCGGCCAAGACAAATGCGGCAAATAGAATTACTACACCACCGTGGGGAATTATTAAACCAGTATTCACGTTTTCGCCTCGTATTTCTCTAAGACGCGTCTCACGGCGAGCCGATCATGCACGATCATTCTTCCCTGGTTACTTTGTTACCCACAGCTTCCTCGTTCCACGCTACAGCCAACAGAATTACATCCGTTTCGAAATATACCATTTTTTAAATTATTAGATGTATCGTTATTTGGAGATGAGCTACTTGGAATTGTTTCAGTATCGTTACTTAACCTTTAGAGGACCGGGGTGACCATTATAGTAAACAGGGACAAACTTAGAAATTTTGTACACCATGTTGGTTGTTTAAGTATTCTTCATAATGAAAATTCAAGTTTTCGATGGAAGAATGCACTTCAACAATTTTTTAAAGATTAATAGAATGAATACGTTGCCGTTGGCCCGGGGTCGTTCACGTGCGTTCATTAAAGTAATTAAGACAATTGCTTCTACTAGTTTCAGCAACCATAGATCGATTTGTATCACTAAAGTAACTAAAAGTTGTCAAAATCTATTTTTCGTGCAAGCCTTGGTCGTTCAGGAAATCATTTTCCAAGTTCAACTGAATGTCTGACTAGATCCGTTCGATTCTACTTAAAGTTCGTGTACTAATGTATGAAAAATGTTGCAAACAATTTTCTGTGCGAACTTCCGTCGTTTAAAAAATTATCTTCACAGCCTTCGGCGTCCGGCTAGTTTCCTCTGTTTCTACTTAAGATTGCTAGTTAAGATTTAATGCTAGAAGTTAATGAAAAGTGTGACGATAAATTCTTTGCGTGAATCCCGGTCATTCAGAAAATTAACATGAAAATATGTACGGTCTGACCTCTGCTGTCCGTTTCTGCTTCAGTTAGAATCTACGAGCGCGCTACTCGTTTCCTCGAAAAAGAACTCGGGACAAAGAGGACAATGGGAGGTTTCTGGAATGTATATTACAAGCTTCTACTTAGAAGAGGTCTTTTATTTCTCGCCCTACCAGATGCTACCAACTGGACACACATTTTGTGTAACGTTATTATAGTGAAAGTTTTTATCTGATATTCGAACAGATTCGAATTTGGACTTCTATCTCATTTTTCAATTATCGAAGTAACCATTTCACATTTAAAACAACCGAAAAGCATGTTTCACCGAATTACCGTCAATAGTTGCTGACGGGATACGCTTTCTATTTTATTCATCGATCACGCAAAAATCCGTTTTACACCGAAACAACCGCTACGCGTAACCACAACGTTCGCCGGTTTGATTTTATTTGAAAAACACTCGCAAAATTCGTTTCGCACGGCGGAGGCAGCCCTTACGGTGCATGATCGCGCGGTGATTAAAACCGCGGGGCTCGATGGTCGGTCCTACGGCTCGCGTGTCCTCTCGATCGCCGGTAACCTTAACCCCCACCCGCCCCCTATCCCACAGCGGGTTAATTAGTCTGGTCTCGTTCGATACTCGTTATAAACTGTTCTTATCGATACCGCCCCTTTGAAACGATACCGTTGCCCCGAACTTCCGCCGTTACGGTTTTGTCCCCCCGTTTACGGGAACTTGAGAACTCCATTATCCTCGCGCCTCGCCGCTCCGTTCTCCAGCCCTCGCCCGAAAACCCCGGTTACACCGTTGACCGAGATCGCCGAGGAAACTGGCGGGGAATGCTCCGGGTAAATGGCCTTGAACTCGATTAGATCCCGGAATCCCGGTATTAGGATCTCTTTTTACACGTCCCGCGTTCAGCATCCCTCGACTGGGACACATCCCACGTCCTCTCTCGCTCTCTCTCTCTCTCTCTCTCTCTCTCTCTCTCTCTCTCTCTCGTTTTCCTCTCCCTAATGTACTCTACATTAAGGTTTCGCGGCTCGGTAATTAGATCGCGTCGGTATTCGTTCCGCGTAATCTTGAGGATAATTTTTGCTTATTACGCTACCTGGACCCCGTAATGGCCTCCGTCAGGGGGCCGGGGATTAGTCGAGGGAATTGGAGAGAGAGAAAGGACAATTCATGCAGATCGTATTAATGCCCGAGCCGAATCGACCGACTTTATTCAATCATATTATGACCGCTAACGAGATCTTCCTCGTTATACTAAAAAGACACGGTTTCGTTTATGACAACAGATACGATCCCGCAGTTCCTTTAATGACTCGTCGAATGTCTTTGAGGTTTGCCTCAGGACCATTCCCCTACACTTTGCGATCTCTAATTGTACAACCGTGCGTTTCGCGGTTCAAAGATCCCGGGGTCGACGTTCGGTCGAGAATGAAAAATACAAAAACAACTGTGAGATATGTGGGAAATGTAATCCTCTTCCCAATGATAATCCTCGGCCGTCCCTTGTGACACATTTTTGTCGGGCACAGCGTGTTGCCATAGAAATGAAAAAAATAATATGCTGCGCTGGCGGTAGCGCGTTGTTATTGTAAAAGAAGCGGGGAACCTGGCCTCCGGAACGTAAAGTGATTCTTATCTTGTGTCCAACGAGTGTGCTTACTTGGATTTCTATCGTGTCGTTTTGTTACTGTTTTGACATGTTCACAGCACGAAGTAAGTAAAACTGCTCTCACTGATGGTTAATTCGTAGTGCATGGAAATCAAGCGTAAACAATGAAAGACTTCTTAGAAGAGCGTTCAATTTGCAATTTTATTTTTGAAGCAACTGACTGACTTGAGAAAAATAATTGAATAAATTTAATTCAAGACATCATTAAGAAACCTCCAAATGGACTTCCAATAGCTGAATTGTTGTCAAATTGTAAAAATATCGAATAGTTAACATTTATCTACAATGCACGGTATGAACGTCTGACTAATTTCACCTGTTTCCACTTGAGATATGACTCCTCTTTTAGAAATTAACGAAAAGTGTAGCAATAAATTTATTGCGCAGGAAAAGTTGTCCATGGGAGAATTTCTACTTGTCAGACGAGGGTCAACCCATACTACTCGACCGGCCATTGTCGATTCCTACCGCTTGATCGACGATTGTTGACTCGCACCACTCGTCTAGCCTTTGTCAACTGATACTACTTGTTTCACCATGAACCGAAACGCAGTCGTGCACAAATGAGGCGCAGATTTCATGTACTTCGGACAAAAGTGTAAAACAATAGACACATTTAACAATATTATTAAAATATTCTCGATTACCCAAAATTATCAAGCGACAAAATAAATTGTTACTCATCTTAAAAATTGATTGCGGGTTTTATGCATTCACGACAGATATAAATAGGTGAAATAGATATCTTGTGAATATATGAGACGAATTTAATAAACACCGTTACACCACCTTCGACTTGCAAAAATTATTAACACGCTGACTAGTGGTCCGTAAACAACACCGTTTATAATTTCGTGGATGAAATTAATATCAGAATAGTGCTTTAAAATAATAATTGTGCATGCAAACATTTCAATATTTTTAGTTTTAGTATTATAAATTTAAATGCGAGTATAAATATACGATATTATTGCAACATTGTCGATTTCAAAACCAACAAACTTTCTTGTTCTTTTAAATTCTGTATCGCACAATGACACGGAAAAATTGTTATTCCACAATAGAGAAATCCGCAGTTTATTTATAAGCGAAGTAAAAAATTTGTGTCCTGCATAGATACCGGAGCCCACGTACATGAAAATTATGTTTAATGTTTCGAATGCATCTTTGCGTGCAAAATCCTTTAGCTCATCTGGTTGGCAATGAAATCTTGAGAATGGGCGAGTCGTTTTCGGCCAAGCAATTGCGGGTCGATGGTCGTTGTTGTTTATAAACGCGCCTATCAGAGGGGCGTCAACGGGATAGCTGATTTTTCCGGTGCATCGTCGAGCCTTTCCGTAAAAATACAGTCTGGTGAAACGACGTAGCCGGTCGCCGTTGAAGCGCCCATAGGCGGCCGATAAAACGACGGGTACGAGCGCGACCGGACAATTTCGTTTGCGCCTGACGAGAGTTCCAAACGAGCCCGGTAACAGCATCGGTGCCAGCAGCCCAGCATCGAGCCGATCTACGTAGGATCTGGCAGCAGCTGCAGCGGCGGCGGCGCCCGTGACTGCAGCTGCATCGAGGTCGAGACCGTATGGAGTGCATAGAGGGTGGCGGTAGGGTGGCAGCCTGGCTGCGCGCAGGGGAACGAGAAAACGGAGAAGGGGAAGGGTTCTTGCATCCGGCGGGGGCTGCTACTGCTGACGTGCAGAGCGCCCCGTGCACGTATTGCAAAATAGAGGCAGAGAACGGCTGATGCAACGGTGGGAAAGGGCACAACACTGGAAAAGAGGGAGCAAGAACGATACGGCGCGGCGTAGCCAGACAAGCAGACCTGCCACGTGGACCGACCGTTTCGGATTCGTTCGTTTCTTTTTTCGGCTACAAAACGGCCCGGCTACTTGAAACTATCCTGGAAATTTGTTATTCCCCCTCTCGTGATTTTTCATTCCTTTTTCTACGAGTCCTGATAAGGACCTCGGAGCCCAGAGAATTTTCGCCGATCCTTTTTCCATCCAACGACTGTACTCAGATCCGCAAATTTCTCGATCGATCTTTTCACTGTTGCTCGGCGAAGCGAAATTCTTCTCGGCTCGGGCTCCGAGTTTGATTTTTCTCTTGAGAATCGAGATGCTTTTAAAGGACTTGTTGTTTTGATTATAACGTTCCGAGCAGAGTTTGGTAACTTTAATTCATTGTTTTAGCGTTGGTTTGATTCGCTGCTCTCTCTTTGCCCGCTGGGATCGAGTTCGTTATAAAGTAAACTTTTTAATGTATGCCACTTTCTGCTGAACCTGCGAAACTTGCACTGTCATTAGCTTTCAGACGCACTTCAATTTCTCGAGATATTCTGCGACAGAAACTTATTCGGGATTTTATATTTCCTGTTGAAAACTTAATCTGGTTATGAAGCAGGTGGTAAAACATTTATTGGGCTTCGTTAAACTTTGAGTTTTATTACGCTCGACCCACACGTACGCGCCGTAAATAAAATCCGTTCGGAACATAAGTGGACTATCAACTCGTGTTATTAAAAATAAGAAAATTGTACGCGCTCGAAATTCTCTTGAATACCCAACCAATTTTCTAATGAAAGATTAGGGAAATCACATCGGTGGTCTGTGGATTTTATGCGTGTCAATGTATTGCTTCCAGTCTATGAAAATTATCACATAAAAGACAGAATTGTTGCAGGATTGGTGTAGAAAATTTTTATTTCTCGGGAAGATCGTAGACTGCATATTTTATGCATTTATAACGAAATTAGTTACAGTCCTAACCTCTAGTCCTACAATGTCGAGTCACACTCGTGATGAAGATTCTGTACTGATTCTAATAAATGCGTATGTTATTATATATATATACACACACACACATACGTCCTTTAAACCGAAATAAAATTCTATTTTGGCATTGTTAATGTGCAGCTATTGAAGAACATACAGGCACACAATAAATATGAATTTTCTCCTTTTTTTAGAAAATTACAAATTACAAAAAAGTTCTAATCACTGAAACCGTAAAATATATCGTGGTGAAAGGTGTTAAATAGCGAATAGATTACAAGCGTTAATGAGCGAGGATATATTGCTCTTAACCAATTAGAATAATTCAGAAAGCATTTTCAAAATGGTGCCCGTTTCTTGCGATCGATGCAGACAATTTTTATTCTACATAATCCACAGTCTACTCGTCGGTGTCCGCACTATTAAATTCAACTGAACACGATATACGAAATCAATGAAAAAAAAATGTCACGAAAAATTTCCAATCGATTTATGTCAGGATTGTAGGAAAATAATTGAACAGCTGTTTTAATCAGAATGCAAACTACCTGTCTACAAGCGTGCGTGCTGTATTCGTGCGAATAAACCCATAAGGATCTCCACTACACAATAATTAACCACAACAATAAATTGCGTAGAAATACGCATTTTTGTTCTCCGAGTGAACAGAAAATCCGTGTATCGCGGAAAAAAAACACGGGGTTGTTAGCATTGTTCTGATTAGAATAATCCCGAGTTCGCAGTTCGTTGGGAGCGACCGGCCGTTCGCGGTCTGTTCCCCGACGGTCCCGACAATAATCTCGAGGAGCATTCTCCACTTACAAGAACGTTTCATCAGGGCTTTTATTTATTCTTTCTCGGGGCTCGCAAAGTGGTCGGTGTATCACGGCGCTTCCAACGCGGGTGTTGGCGGAATGGAGGTTTAAATTCTTGATAAAGCAACGGAACGACGTAATAAGAAACTCCGCGGGAGAAAAAGGACCCAGCCACTTTTCCGTACTTCTTGCATAATTCGCAATTTCGTAGTTCCGACGGGGAAAAGGGGGAGTACAGTGGCAGCGAAGAGAAGGAATAGGAAGGATGGCAAAGGCCGGGTGGGGAAGATCGGGGGGACGAAGGGAAGAAGGGAGGGAGGCCGGCCAGAGTGTTAATTAAGCCGGCAATCTGTTCCCTCGTTACTCGTCCCGAAGCAACGCAGCTGTCGCCGCGACAACGCTCAACTTTCAGCCGTAACATTAAATACATCGTATTTCGCGGGCTTTAACGTCGAGTGCCACTCGTCGGAATGAATTTAAAACGAACCTCATCGGCCGAGAAGGGGAAACCAGTCGATTCAAGGATCACTTTTGTCGTTAATTAACGATACGGATATTCTTCGAAATTTTCCCAACGACTGCTCCACAACCCCTCACCCCCACCCCCACCCCCTCACCATAGCGGGATCGAAGCGCAAAAAGTGGTATTCAGAACTTTGGTCGGGGATTTTAAATACAGAAATATCCGATTCCCGGCGCATTATTCGCCGATGAAACACTTAAATTCCAAGAGGGAGGGAACGCTGGTGAGAAAACAAGTTGGAACGCGTTCGAGCGGTCCGCGTCGCAATTCGAAACGAATTTCACGCGTGTTGCGAGCCACCGGCTAGCGGAACCACCCTCCTGGCGAGCTACGTCACAGCCGATTGCCGACGGAATTGCCGGTGAAACTAGTTGAACGAACTGTAATTACGCTCGCGTCGCAACGCGTCATTGTCCTCGCGCTCCAATCTGATTCGAGTCATCGGGATCACGTCGATTTCATCTACGTGATCATGTCTATCATGTACGATCATCTACTGTTCATCTACCCTATCCGTTTAAACATAGCCTTATATATGTTAGATATACATTATATATGTTAGAAATTTTCTGTTGGCAAATGAGAATTTGGCCTTCTACGGTTCTGGGGTAAGTGCTGAGTCAATCAGAGTCATCTTACCAGAATGCACCCTTGAGGTTTTAAGGTCCTTAAAGCCATCAAAACTCGATTTTTATTTCCTTGGCCATATGCAGCTGTATTCGACTTGTGTAATAATTAATGAGACCATGGATCTTCATGCAAAATAAAATTTTTATGTATCATTTGCAAGAAAGGGAGGTTAAATAGATATTTATTTCATCTGTTAATAATTTCAATTATATGAAAGTAACGTGCTCGTAACCTTACATTCTTCTAATACACTCACTGTTTTATGTTTGACCTACCCATTTTTGTCATAAATGCATGAAATCCTCAGCTTAGTAATAATAGATCAAGATGGATCCACAAAATGTCTTTACATTACTTGTCTCGTCTCAGGTCATCTCTGTTCTACTACCCTACTCCTGAGATACTTTGTAAGAATGCACAATTATATTTGAATCCAACTTGTCTGATTGTTACATTCAAGTTGGTTTAACTACAGTGGCTCTAATCAACTTGTCTGACCTGGGGCTGTCTTATTGTACTTGGTCAGATTAAATCATGCCTTGCCACAGGCTATCTCTGTTAAACTTCCCTGCGAATAGACTACCCTATCCCTAAGTGCCCGATCAAAGCGAATCCTATTCTACTTGTTCAATCTAGTAATAATTCTACTTGTGCAATCTAGTAAATAATCTGTTTATTCTTATTTTAATAATTATAATTATATTTTTATAATTAGTTTCATATTGTAGAAAAATGAAAAGTATATAAGTAACAGTATCGATACACTAATTTCAATTTAGGTAACCATTATAATAATAGTGGATGAAATGTTTATTTGAATCCTGGTTCTTGCAAACGATGTACATAGAAGATTTGAATTCTATATAAGCATTCGCTGTCTAGTGAAAATAGATCACTCTGTCACACTTTCCTGCCACTTTCCTGGAGTTTATTCTGAACTGGTTGTCTGATCATAGGTTGACCCTAATCTACATCTCTAGCCATAAGGTACCTCGCAAGGAAGAATGATGTGAACAAAATAACAGACTGCACCATGCAACATTTCATCGTTTATGCTAAATAGTATAATCTCCCTTGTACCTTCCATACTACTTTGAAAGGTCCTTACTTCTTAAATTGCCAGGACTTTTTACACAGTGCCGGAAACAATAATTAATAGAAAGCGGGTCGTTAATAAAATTAAAATTTTCTACGTGAATTGCAACTTCGGTAAAATAAAAATTCATTTCTTTTCGCAATATGTTTAGTACGTTTAAAATGATATAGCAGTTTTTACTGCTTTAAATCACATTCGTTTTCGTCATAAATGCATAAAATTCGCTGCCTAATAATTAGTGACGAGTAGGTGTAACTTATAATAGTAAAAATATCAGAAGAATTTAATATTACTTGTACATTATTCACAACCTATTAATATTAACAAGACAAGAAATCAATTTTTATTCAACTCCCCTTTCTTGTAATTGATACATACAGTATCTATTTCGCATAAAAATCCGCAATCCACTAATGCTAAATTTTGGATACCTACCGCAGAAACACGGATGAATGACTTTTAATCATCCTGGTGTCCGAGAACTGTCATCGTCTTCAAGTCTCAATCCAATTTAAGTTGCAGCGATCACAACGATCTCGGCCCGGAATCTGCGATAGGGATCGCGACACGCGTCGCTGATCCCGATCGAGCGATTCCCGTGTTATGAGCGAGATAATTAATTAACTCGGGGGAAGTTGAGCCGCGGGGCCAGCGTGGAGCGGCGCGGAGCGGCCCGCACAATGGACCGCAGACGGGCGAGAACTTTCATTGAGAAGTTTGATTCGAGGCGGTGGAAATTATCAACGTGCTCTATGGGGACCGAGCAATCGTATAATTACCGGGCGACCCCTTTGAGAAGGCGCACGCTGATTTATATTCGTAATACGTTTTCGTTGTTCCGATTCCGAGTAACGCGAATAGTACGAGTGAAACGGGGAAGGAACGTTGGCGGGGATCGAATTCCTTGATGAAACGCGATGCCCGGGTGAGATAGATTTTATGAAAATAGAATTCGATTAGGAACATTTTATATTGATACTTTGCTTATCGGTTTAGTGTTTTGGGATTCAAGAGGTCCGTTGCAGGGGTTCGTAGGCCTTCGGTGACTTACAGAAATAACAAAGCTTTTACAAAATTAGGAAAAGATGAGAAAGTAGACTATTAAAGCTATCGTGGCTTTGTACAAATTTATGAATTGTTTCGCAATCTTCCATTGTCTCAGTAGGGTGAGGGACCCAATAACATAATGAATATTGAAAAATAGATATTAAATTTTTTCATTAAAATCACTCATGGTGCCCCCACTGTAATTGAGCCCCTTTAAGGGCCAAGGGTAGTCACGTGACTTTTGCAGAGTCAGCAGGTCGGTAACTGCTGTTTAATTTCCGTTCACAACCTTCAGCCACTGACTTAAGATCCATCTTGGTCTTGATCCGACGGGTCTTAAGTCTGTGACTAAACTTGTCACATTTTTTGCTCTGTATTATCGACATCATGAATTCTGACGCCAGGAACGTGCTTCAAGTTTTTGGCTTTGTTTCGCAGAGAATCAAGACTCATCCAATGGCATAAAAATGCTTGGATTCCACGGCATGCACATCGTCAATTTTTGGCCTACTTCGAACCCTTGTATTACCAAATATTAAATATTTTATACTAAATATTTGCTATATTAAATCTTCCTCTTTCGAATGAGCCCTTTCCCAGCGAAAAATGTTCTCATATAAGGACGAAAAGTTGAGGCACGTAAAACCATTTTTCGCCTATTTTGGTCGGTAACGTGGTCACTCTACCTTATCGCGAATTTTACGGAGTCTTAGCTCTTAACCAGTTAGGCGCGTTCGACGTGTATACACGTAAATCCGAAACTCTATTGCGGTGCGGTTAACGTTCATGAATTGTTAATTTCTTCCCGAATAAAAACGTGATTCTTTCTCATTTTGTGTTACTGTTTTCGTAAAATATATAATAGCGGCATGTGACCTGCGTTCGACGTATATATTTCTCATTGCTTGCTTTTAATCCCGCGCCGTGAGGGATTTTTCAAATTGAACTCCACAGTTAACTGGTTAAAGTGAAATTTTCAAAGTTAAACAATGCATCCAATTTCACTTCTTCTTTCGTATAAAATATATCAGATGAAAATTCGGATCTGTAGTATTGGGAGCAAAAGGTTAATAACAATTCCGCTATATTGTTACGGGAATGAAATTTCTAGATAACGAAATCAATTTTCATCTGATCGAAACAGCTAGAGGCTCCGCGGAGTTTGCATAAAGATCAGCAGCCTGCGAGCGCGGTAAAACTCTAACGGTGCGGTGGTGGTGGATTCGGCGCTTTATGCGAGCTAAAACAATTTGATCGAAGGTTGGCTGGCGAATAACCCGAAGAAATGAGATCGCGGGGCGGCTACGCAGGCACGCACGCGTTTCGCTCGGCAGTGGGGCATCGGAAGCTCAGAAATCGCAGCGTCAGTGGTTCAAGAGTGGTTGATAACGCGTTGGCGTGGTGGCGGGGATGGGGCGAGAGGACTGCTACAGCAATAAACTAGGCGGGATATAAAGGGAAGCCCTGGAGAAAAGGGATAGAACGCGGCCGGAATGGTACCAGCCAGGGTAGAAATCAGCCGGTGGAAATATTTTAGCGCCGCGGGGTGAATCCCTTGATGACAATTCCAGCACAACCAATCCCGATGGCCCTTTTGCCGTGTGGTGCACGGTTCTTTTTGTGCGGTATGTCGCGGCCGCGCGCGCGTTCCACGCACGCCTCTGGCCGGAAGCGAAATTTCCGTATTACGCTTCGTGCCTCGTGCCCCGATATCTTTCCCCGTGCTTCCGTAACCCACCCTCCGTGTCACCCCAAACCCCCCGTCCAACATCCCCCCAGGAACCCTCATACCCCACGTCAACCCTCTCCCCCTGCTTTGATCAGCGTTCCTCGGGAAAAGGACATCGTGTTGCGGCCCTTTGTGCGGTCCTAGCGTTCTCCGGCCGTTGCTTGAAAGATTACGCTACTGGTTCTCTCTATCGACGAACACGGGTTCACAAGCTAGCCCACGCCCACAAGGCCCAGGGTTAAATTAATACTGAAACGTGCGCGCGAGCTGCTGCCGCGCCGATGACGGTGATACCGAAAGGCGTGATAGACAGATCAAAGGTTCTCCGAAATCCAGAGAATTCTTACCATTTTAAAATAATGGGAAATATCTGTGTTAATAAATGTTGGATATTGGATCATAGATCAGTCTTTTTCTACAACTATTAGGTTGTCGTACATGAAACATCCGATTTTACAATGAGGTTGTTTAACGCGAAATGCCAATAGCCGGACATTTCGTGTACAATAACCTAATAATTCGGACCCGTTTGTCATGCGCAATTTTCTGGAAGAAAAAGTTAATTTTAGTAACATTTTAAAATACAGAAAAACATTTAGACTCGTAAACGCGCAATGACATTTTTACATTACTTTTGTAGGAAAGAATTTTGTAATCAACGATAGAAATCTTTCTCTTACTCTGATTTTATAACGCAGAACATGAGGATGAAATTTACATAAAGATCTCCAGTCTAATGATAAGATTCCATTACACGATTTAGACATATGTAGGTTCACACGACAGGAGAATCAACGTGTCTGATTCAACTTGTTCTATTCCACTCGTCTGGCTACGTGCCATCCCTATTCTACTTGTCTGTTGGCAGCTCATCTTTAGCCTGTTGGTCTAACTATAGGTTGTCCGTATTCTACTTGCGTAACTTATAGATTATCCTATTGTATTCTATTTGTCTAATTCTTTACTGAAGTATTCCATTTAATCCGGCTAAAACTGTCCTAATCTCTGTGTCTGATTAAAGCTTGTCTTATTCTGATTGATCTGAATAAAGCTTGTTCCGAGGTAGATCAGTTTTACTTAATCTGATCAAATCAATTCTTATTTTACTTACTTGTTTAAGGGGAAACTTATCTCCTTTATTTGATCACAAACAGTCTAACACTGCGCCACCTGAATAAATCTGGATTCGTTGTCGATCATTTAACCTCATGTAATTAATTCCTATTTTGCTAATTTTGCTATTTTGTATTAAGGGCTATCTTGTTTCCACTGTGGGGCCATAAACAGACTTATTCTACTTGACCTGAACAATATCTCATTTCTGTTTTATCTATCTACGTACAAACCCACTTGATCTGCTTGCTTGACGATAGCGGGCTCTGTTCTACTTGTTCGACCGAATCCAGTCCTATTCTACTTATCTGCAGAACAATAGACTCGTTAACACTTGTCAGGCCAGAGGCCGGTTAATTCCACTTGATCTGGATAAAGCTTGCCTCGTAAACCATTTCCCTTTAATTTGTATGACTTGTTTGTCTAAATACGGTTCTATTCTACTTGCAGAACCACAGACACGTTGGCTCTGACAATAGACAGCGCCGCTCTACTTACAGGCTTATGAAACATTGAACAATTTTGTCACATATCTCCCCTATTCCTATTTCTCTGGTGATAAATGTATTCGAAGCTAAAAATACATTCAAAAGCAACAAGCACAGATAGCAGTATAATATGAACAACGCAGTCGAAAACCGACGGATTAAATTTTTCCGAGCATATTGATCAGTCGATATTCATTTTATCGAATGGGAAAAAGTAGTTCGAAGAAAAATTCTAGATTCTTGCGTCGATGCAGAAACTGGTGGAAACCGCTTTAAAAGCTGTCTCAATAATTGTCCAGGCCTTGAGATAACAGTTCGAGAGGCTAATATTCCTGGAATTAATTTATTCCTGGAAAATGGTGTCCCCCCCCCCCCCCCCGCTTTGATCAATGTTTCTCGTGAAAAGGACACGTTGTTACGACCCTTTGTGCGGTCCTCGCGTGTTCCATCCTTTGCTCGGATGATTACGCTAGCATGGGCTCTCCATCGACGACACACAGGGGTCTCTCACCGGGGGAGCGAACGCTCGGGAAGCATAGCCAGGTCTCGAATTAATATTAAAATATGCGCGATGCTCGCGCGTATTGCTGGCACGGAATTCATTAACGCGTTCTTATCTCGAAGCGGTTTTCCAGCTTCCGTCCGGAAGCAATATTCCCGTGTTACGTTCCGGCACGCGGCTCAATACCGTTCGGCTGACCGGTTCGATGGCTCGATCAGCTTTGCTCGATCAAAAGACACGTTGCAACCCTTTGCGGTGCGGTCCCTTTAGGGGTGCAGCATATAAATTGCTCCGTCGATTCTACGTCGGCGATTGTGCGACGTCGACGCCGCTGTTCACCGACCGAGCCACCTCAGAGATGGAGAATTACAGGTCGCCCATTACATTATTACGGTGTTCAATTGTTCAAAACTATCCCACGATGCATCGTATAATGTCGACGAATTTAGACCTCGAACACGACACACGGTGCGATGACAATGAACGAAAATAAAATAATCAACTTTCATGCTGGTACTTTGAACCTTCATGGAAGTGTCCCTAGACATCTATTACAAACATAAGTAATGATATTAACAGCAATAAAGTAGTGTTAACCGTGCCTGGATACTTCACCTGCAAGTGAAAAGTTTCTACTAAAATTCGTTTACCAATTTTGCTGGTGTGTTCGTTTTACAAAAGCGAAACATTTTCATCTCCACATAGCGTGCATCACTTGTTATTTTGATGTTTATTCGTTTTCCCCACTTTCTTGAGATCGAATTGATAATGTAAATTTATACGCTGCTGATAACTTTCAATTAAGGTTTCAGAAAATATTCCCTATACTCTTCTATATCCTACATCTTTCGTCTGTAACATTTCTTCGTATCACCTATAATTTTCACCTAGAATATTAAATTTAAAACAGACTTTTGACTTACTTCACATTATTTCCCAAAATTCGACAATCTATTTTAAAACCCCGGATTCTGTAACACTTTATATTGGTCGATGGGACAAACATTTCAAAATCGCCGTTTTGACAGGCTATACGAAAAAAATATGAACGAACGATTGAACTCTTGTGCCGGATATCGAACTGACGGCGGAAATAAAAAGAGGGTGATTTTGCAGAAAAAAATATCTGGACAAAGGTTCATCACAATTGCTTTGAACTGCGTTTCCGAATAAATCAATATCGCGTGCTTGAACTACGCTAAATCGACCGTGTCTGACCACGGTTGGCTATTTTCAGTGTTTAATCTCACAAGGATGAATGTTTCCAGCCACTTAAACGAATTAAAATTATTTCGCAAACCTTTTTAGTATCGAGACTCGTTCTGAGTAGAAAAGTTGAGCAATGGTCGAACACAGACTTAAGAAGTATACGAAGGAGGAAACAATCAGTCGTCGTTCGTCTTCAGTAGGAAACAATTCATGATTCTTCATCGACGTCTTACATTTATGACATCTTTAAGCATCCAGGATTTTCTCTAGATCATGTTACCAAATTCTAAGGTTATCTAAACAAAACGTTATCTATATTATTAAGTTTAATATTTTTTCTTACATACTCAATATTTCTGAGCATTCTAAGAAAAAGCAACCTGTCAGTGCTTGTGCAGCTAAATATTATTCTTGTATAACTGAAAGATTTAATGGATTTGTTTAATCGTTCTTCCTTCCAAAAAAATTTTTCCGATGATAAAAAACAACTGTCCAACAGATTATATTCTGGTCGTTTTCGAGCAACTGCAATCTCTCCAAGAATCAATCCTCAGCTTTTAATATTATTTGAACGAGAGATTTTCTTTATATTCTAGGTTTGTGTATTCCACTTTTTGCAGTCTCGTTTAAGGAAAGGCAAACGAAGGAAATCAAGCAGACGGACTCGCTAATGCTCGCACCGTGTAATCCGGGACCCTGTCGTCCTTTTTCGCCCGAGAAATCCCGTCGATTCGTATTCATTTCTCCCGGCGCGCATTTCGTTTACTCGAGAACTTCAGCGGAAGATTCAGGCACGCGGCCAAGACGAGGACATCGTCGTTATCGTGGTCGTTCGGGCATATGCCGAGGCGAAGAAGGTCTCGTACCTCCGAGGGGGAATGTCGATATTCGGGCCGCGCGCAATCTTTTTTCACCTGCATCGACCGACATATCCGCCGTGTTCCGCCATCAATCTGGCGAGCACCCGGAAAATTCTACCGAGAAAAGTGTCCATGCGTCTTCGGAGAGCCTATCGTAATAAAATAACCGGTCTAAGAGAGAGAGAGAGAAGGAGAGAGAGAGAGAGAGAGAGAGAGAGAGAGAGAGAGAGAGAGAGAGAGAGAGAGAGAGAGGAAGCTTCCCGGAAGTTAAACCGCGGCGTCTCGATTCAGCACGATTAACATTACTTACCGGAAGCCTATTAATGGGCTTCTTAATCCTCATATGTATACTGGTTCCTGAGAACGCGATCCGTTACACTAGAATCTCCCTAAATATTCCGCAAAAATTTAACTAAACGGAGATCCAAAATTAAAGCGGGACGTTCAAAACAAGATAATAAAAAACTTCATATTCATTATATTTTCACATTATATTTTTCCAAATAATTTTCTGGGTTACGCACGAAATTTTCGTTGCTTCTAGACAGTCCGTTACGAAATCTCCAACTGTTGATAGTCGACTTCGAAGGGACTATTTGAAAACTGTAGGTAAAGTGTTAATCAGCCCTCGAGACGTATCCGAGATGAAGTTTCGCGGCCGCGTAACGAGATTACAAAACGGGCCGGCATAAAAATTGATTATCGAACTTGACGGATCTCTCTCTCTCTCTCTCTCTCTCTCTCTCTCTCTCTCTCATATTCCACGGGCGCACACTTTCTCCAGCCGGCTTGTTGCAGGTTTTTACGCCGGGAGCCGGCGAATCGGAGCGGGAACACCGACCGATCCTGGACGGCCTGCGTCGTATCGATCCGCGGCGATGGAGTTGCTCTCGAACTTGAAATTGCATATTATTGGATTCTATCGGCGTCGCGGATATTTCATGTTCGACTACAATGACTCCCGTCCAAATGTATCAATTTCAGGGCTTTTTTCGCGCCGCGTGGCCCTTCCATGCGATTTTATTTCGTCACTGTTCGAAAAGCACCGGGCGTTGTGTAACTGCTGGTACAGAGAGCGACAAAATTCGTCCAGAACGAGAAATAAAATTTGCTCGTCGATAACTTCAGTTCCCGAAAGAATCTTTTTGGAATATTTATCTGATCAGCATGACTGCGGATGCAATTTATGACACCTGCAAGTTTTCCGAAGAAAATGTATGTACCACTCTATCAATAAAGTACGAGCCGCTTGATTTAAAAAATCCTCGTCTCTATTTTGTAGTTTTCTTTATCATCGACGTATAGTGTGTTCGTTAGTCCATACATTTTTACCAAAAATCACAGAATGCTATCGTTAATATGTTACTTTTTCACTGGACAATCATATTGATTGACATTGAAATAAAATTTATGTACATGTAAAATTGGATAACTATATAAAAATTGAAGACCTTCAAGATCAGCTTTGTACCTTCAAATGAACCTGTAGATTATGATGGTATTTCTTAATCAAACGCTTCATCACATTCTAAAACCGAACATTTCCTATGCAACAACCTAATACTTATGAAAATTAATAATATGTATCATTTTTTCCTCAAGAATCTTTTCGAACGAAAGAAATTGTTCCCCTATTCCACCTGTCTGATCGCGGCTCGACCTATTCTACTTACTTGATACTCTATTGACCTGTTGTACTTGTTCGATCATATATGGCATTCTTCTGATCACATTCTGACCTACTCTTGTGTGATCACATTTTAAACTATTCTATCTGTCTGAGCATTATCACGTAAAACTTGGTCCGATGAATGCTGTTCTGTTCCACTCGTTTGATCAAAGCCTGTCCACGAGAAATCCCTAAAACTTGCCCTTTAATACTTCATACGACTAAGGTAGGTCGTATTCCACTTGTCGGATCAAAGTTTATCGTATTCTACTCGCTCTTATATAAACTGACCTATTCTACTTGTCTCGTCAAAAGCCACCATATTCTACTTGGCTGATCATAGTCCGTATTATTTTGCCTCTCTGACCTCTTGTCCCACTTGTCTGATTATAGACCAGCTTTTTCCACTAGATTCTCCACTGGACGTTTTCGGGAAAATTACACACATCAAAGCTCGTAATTTTAAAAATTATTTCACACCGTCCTAAAGAGGAATTTCCAACGTTTACATTTCGTATGTAAAGTTGAAAAGCGTGGTTCAAATGAAACGTTTCTGACTTGAAGAGGACTATACAATTACACAAAAATGCACTGCGAAAAAACGTCGTATCATAAAGAATTATCCGCACGGCACGGTACTCCCTCTATCAGGGTGGGAGTTTTTTCGTCGAATTTCTTGGTAAACGCCGCCGATTTACGTGATATTCGAGCGTTTCCACGATAAACGAGACACGCTCGCGTGCGTCCTCCGTTTTGTCTGTCTCGTTCGCGCTCGTATCGTCCGCCCCGTTCTATCCCCTCCCCCCTCCCCCGATCCTATTATTCTACGAAGTGATCGTCGAATCTGTGGCAGTAACGCAGCCGTCGGAGAATCGACTCGAGAGAGCGACAGTTTGTTTTTAATTATCGCGTCCCGGGTGCCCGGGCAGCGGCTGTAATTGTGCAGTCGTTCGTCAGTCGCGCGGTGCCGAGGAATTGCGGGAGGACACGCAATCGTCGAATACGGTCTGGTTGGTGGCCGCGTGCCGACTCGGACGGTCGTCGAGGACGTTGATGGATGCGGAATCGGACCTTCAAGAATCCCGAAGAAAATTGCTCGTTCCTTCCGCCGCGGCGTGCAGGGCACGGAATAATGTTGCAATCAGCGGAACGTGATATTGCCTCCTTAACGAACCCCCTCCCCCCTCCCATTCTCTCTTTCGCTCTAATCGCTGCTGCACGCCGGGAAGAAACGAATGTCCCGAACCGCTGAATTTATTCGAACAGATAATGCATTATGCAGACGACGCGCGATCTTCGAGTTATCAGATTGAATGATCGCCGCCGCGCTGCCATGCCGGTCGCGCGCTTTGTTTCCCGAGAAAGAAGCCAAGGGTTGGGGGGAGGGGGGTGGAGAAAGTTTTATGGGAGCGCGGGATCAAAAGTGATTTATGAAAGTTATAAATAGAGAACAGATTTTCTGCATTTATTGCACATGCAAATTCGTAATACACGGCGGGACGGAAACTTTAACTAAGATTGATAGTATTTCATTTTGAACTTTCGACTCGGCGAGGTACATTAGCGAATTAATTTTTTTACCTTGGTCGAGCTCGTGTACCACTCCGCTCGAGAGAAATGTACGGTCGAAAGGTGTGCGCGAAGCACAGTTATCGAAAGGGTACGCAAATAATGGGAGATACGATTGCTGAAGCTAATTATTTCAGTTTAAAAGGTTTCTCGCGCTCAAAGGGGAGAATATCCTTTAGCGTGTTTTACATTTGATACTGCTATTGAAAGAATTGTTTTTTCTTTCAGCGGGGCAGTTAATAACAGGAATAATTACTGCCTGAAAGGTAACTGCCGATACAAAGGGCATGGGTCGTAGGAAATCCGTGTCTGCGTATTTGTAAATCCGAGCCGGAAGATTTTATACATTCGTAATGAGCCCGAGCGGTCAAGGCAAACGAAAGGAGAATTTCAATGCGTGAACTTTATGCATTTATAGCGTATGTAAATGTACTGAAAAGATTAACATAGAAACCATCCTGACGGACGAGAAACTTCATTTACTCGTTTTTCCAATCTCATAAAGTCTTCGTAAAGGAATTACGCTTCAATCCAACTACCATTTTTACAAATCCCGTTACACAAACCCGAATACACAGAAATTTCCGCGAGTCTAGAGATCAAACGATGTATTCATCATGAAATTCGCTCGTCTTTTCACTGAGCGTCCAATCTCGATCGAACTGTTAAACAATGAAATGGATTCTTAATTCCTGCGTTACTAAGTTATTTTTACAGAATAGCTTGTGTGCGTTCAGCGCAGCATTGTTTCAATAATCCCTAATTAAATTCGTTTCGTCCCGTCTCTTTTCATCCCCTTTCGTTTCAAAATTCATGAACCAGACGAACCCGATTCCGACATCGAAATACACCTCATAACCCAGATCATTATTAACCCTGTAACGGTATCCTGGGCACCCTCATGACGCCAACAACAATTCCGTACAATTAAGCGACCCATTTACTGAATAATTTCCCGCAAAGGCCTCTCAAAGACCATAAAATGAAGAATTTCTTAATTCACACGTTCCGAATTTCTTTCCGAGAAAATGGGAGACTAGATCAAAAACATTTCATTCGATCTCTATCAAGTGGACCTTGTACAGTACCGCAATATTTTTTACCTCACAAACTCACCACACAAACGGAAAATAAAAAATATTCTGCACAACACCGCACAGAGATTTGTCGTAGAAAATACCTGCAATGAAACGCGTGTTACCGCCGCCATTTTGCAAAACAAGCCAAACAAAAAAATATTCCCCCATTTCGTAAAGTCCAGAGAACAAAGTCCCCAATAAAAAACTTCCTGCAACTGTTCTGTTTTCTCTATAAACAAAAAAAAAAAAGAAATATCCAAAGCGAAAATGAACCCGGAGCATTTACATGGCTGCGCATTGTCCTGAGACGTTCTGTTAAAGTCGGGCCGACTCGGGCCGACTCGGGCCGATCTTTCGCCGCGATATTTGCGGACCGCGGGCCGAGGTTTCATTTGGTGAAGCTAGTCTACGGGCAGGATATGAGATTGTAGTACCAACTGTGCTCACCTCTAACACGGTTCCTCGAGGCTCGTAGATACCGCGGCTGGTGTCGCGGCTGCGTGTTCCCAGCGTGGCATCTCGACGAGAAGCCAGGATGAGAGAGAGAGAGAGAGAGAGGGGGGGGATGGCTGGTAACGGATATAATCGCACAGATAACGCGTTTACCCGCTACAAACGGGCTGCATTTAATTGGCCAAATTGATATCGCCGTTGTGCCGGAAACGAACCGCACTTGGCCGTGGTGTGCGCTCGCGTTTCTGCACCCTGCAACCTGCGAGGCCTCCCTCTGATCGTCCTTACTGCCAGTTTCATTGTACTTTCATCCTGCCTCCCGGCTAGAAACATTGTTTATTAATTTGCTTTTAATGAGGGAATATAGCTCGGGGATTATAGGGCGCGCGCGAAGGCTTACCAGGTGCATTAGATGTTTGATCTTCCTCCGGAATGATGCTTATTAATGGATACCTAGATGTCAGACAAAGCGCGATCGATCGTCGGCGAAATATGCACAGAATCTACGGCGAAAATTGACAAATAATGCATACTTCGACGGTAGCGAGAGAAGACCTACCTGAAACCTTTGATCGAAATTATAGTAAATGTACACGTGAAAATAACGCACACATTTCATTTGAATTTCTATGTGATTTATTCAACCGAATTAAATCTATCCACGTATAGTATGTCAAGCTTCCAAACTAATTTTTTAGTGTAATGTAATACATGGAAATTAGAGATTTTATTGGATATCTTTTAGAGCGCAAATTGAATCCGTCTGATTCGATTTGTAATTCTGTGAATTATTTGAAAAATATTTTTATGAAAATCCGTGTAACGTATACGGGGGAAATTCGTGGAATTACGTTAAAAAGTAGATGTCTTCTGTGTAAGTAGAACAGTCTGTAGTATTTTGTACGGGCGACAAACATGCATGGATTGAACTGTTATGATCTGTCACAGCGTCGAACATGAATTCTTCTCGGAGATATGAAGAATTGATGGATTTACGGATTTTGTATGGGAGGCAACGCAAATGAGGCATCCATCTCTATTTCATTGTCAATAAAATCGATCAGCCTAGGAAACGGGAGATGCGATCGTATTTACGGATACCATATGAATAATAAATGCAATGGAAACTATACGATCGGGAATTCTGCGTGACATTCGAACAACTGCGCGCAGATGATATGGACATATATAATAGTGGCGTCATTAAACATATTGCTGGCAAACAATCTTGACGTGAAAGGGAATTTGAGTTAGCTTGTTAGTTATTCGAGTCAGTTAAAATAAATCTATGTGTCAACTGATCCTTGTGACAATTGTTAACATCGTTTTTAACTCAATTTGTTTCCATTGCAGCTGATTATATTACATAAAAGTTCATGATGCCTCTAAGCCACAGAATTGAATATTGAGATTATTATAATTTGACTGCGGATTATATGCATTTATGAATAGGTGGAATTTATAACAAAGAATTTAACAGTGTCAATATATTAATATAGTAAATCAATATGTGTTAATATATTATTTCCAATATATTAAAATGATTTAAGGAAAATTTAAATTTTTATTTACCTCTCGTTTCTTATAATCGAAATGTCTGATTTTGAATAAATTTCTTTATTGTTCAAAGAACATTTCAACAAATTTGTTTTATCCGTTCCATCATTATAAAGATAATTTTCAGCTTTCAAATACGGGCTCATTTATACGAATTCGTTAACAATAAACAATCGCAATACCATGTTAACTACACATAACAAAACAAAGAGTGCAAAAAACATTAAAATGACAAGAAGGTAAACATGAAATATGATATAATTCCTATGGGAAAACAACTAAAACAAATCAGAATTAATGAATACACTCTGCATGTACGTGCAAGCTTTTAGCAACGAATTTAGATATCGTTTTAGTTTCTCTGATTTCCCTCGCATTTTCTCTCGTACCTCATACACTTATCCTCGAGGCAGAATAAATACATTATTAAATTTGTTTTCGAATAACGCTCTGAAATTGATTGCATACCACACTTAATTGAATTTATAAATTTTCCTGCGCGGTTGATATTTATTTTATTTTATTACAATTTAATTTTACTCTGAACGACTTCGATTCTGAATGAGTCACCTGGAACGCTGTGAAATTCTACTAGACTGTATTGTGAAAGAGGAGAACACAATTCTCAATGATTTCTTGAACAATACTTGAGGATTCTTCAGATATTTTTATGTAGGAATTATGCGGTAACTTTAAGGATTCTTAGTATTTTGTCTGCTTACGAAATTTTGATAATTTCACCTTCGTACAATTTTCAGAAATAGTTGCAGCAATTTTCGTACGATAGTTATCATTCATTACCGTTTTACACTTTCATTCGACCAGAAAGATGTAAAAGATTTAAAAAAAAAGGGTTTAAGATTTTAAGATTTGTTTCGATAAAAGATTTTGCAGCATCTAATGTGGAAAATGGGTAAATTCTGAACTCAAGGTACACATGGTCGTCAAAAATCATCGATTAACAGCTGCACACTTTTTGACGAAATAGTTCGGTCAGAATTCCGTATGATTAAGAATACATATGTGCTAATCCTTTTCTCGACAGCACGATCTCTTCTCCGGGCTAATAAATTTGTCTCCGGGGATGACACGATCCATCAAGAAGTCCGACGAAGTAGTCGTTCCGTTCAATCTCTCGAAAGTTTCCGTTTTCGACCGCATTTTCCGCGAGTCCTGCGACGAGCCTCTCAGTATCCTTTAATCCTATCTCTCTGGAAACACTTCTCGCTCGCGACATTTTATTGTAAAGTTCTCACACGGAAGGGTCGAACGCGACGAAAAAAGTGTTTCCATTCCGATCCGAATCTCTTGTCGCCTAACTCTCGGCCGGACACCTAGTTAAAATTTTATTCGGTGTTCGTTAGAGCAGGCTTAAAGTTCCGGGACGTCTGGCTCGCTCGGTGATTGCGCGGTTCCGCAACTTCTCTCTTCCCGGGTGCGGGCAGCTGTCGACTTCTTTCGCCGCGATTTACGCGGAATTCGGGGGTTACTTGCCGCCGCGAACACTCGCCAAATTGCCCGAACGATTATCCGCGAAATTAACTTGAACGTTCTGACAAGCGTCGGTTGCCCGTCCCCGTCGGCTAATTATTTTTTCCGGGGAAGTTCCGGCTGGCTCGCGGATAAACAAAGTTCCGCATTCCGCGCGATTACGCCGCATTCCGTGGCCGGCATTCTTCGCCTGTTTCGTTTCCATCGATCCCGAACGCGAATTTCGCCCGTCGAACATTGCCGCGCCGCGCCGGCTCCCGCATTCTACCGATGCGGATTTTATACCAGACTCGCGAATTTCAGGGAATCATAAATGCCCGATTTAACAGCGATCGTATATCGTAATGGCTCCGGGTCTCATAGTCGAATTCGCTGGCGTTTGTTTCGCTGTTTCGTCTGCCTCGATTATTTTCTAATTAATGAACTGCGGATCTTTCTGCGAGAAACGAATATACAGTGGTTGCGAGGAACAAGAATTAAATTTAATTTATTTCTTCTCTTAATCAGTTTAATTGGTTCTGTCAGTGTTAATGAATTCTTTCAACGTCCGTTTTGTATTTTATCTACTCGTTCCTGTCATAAATCCATGAAATCTACAGTTTAATAATTAACGATCACGGATGTTTAATAATTTACAAATATCTAACATGTAACATTTAAAAGAACCCAGTAAAATCAAGTTTAAAAAATGGAAATAATAAATTAAATAAATATTCCCACTAGAAATACAAGGTATATTTTTTAACAAGCCTGACAAAGAATTTTGAGCTCAAAAGCACGTGGCAAAATTTCTTTAAAAAGTGTAAATTCAAAGTAGAACGGTAAAGAATAAAAAGTTTAATTAAAAAGTTGCAAAAACAAATGTTAAAATTCCCCCGAAATAAACGTAATGGAAAGGCTGGAAGTTTTAATTAAATACCGTGAAAATTTAAGTAATATTCAGCAGAACATTATTAATTATTTTACGTCTGCCTAAAAAATTCAGTGATTCCATAAAATATTAAAAATTTCCGATTCCCGAGAAATAGTCGGTATTTAAACTGTGATAATTTCGTAAATAGTAATAGTACAACAATTCACGGGAGAACAGTATCTTTTTTCTAACAAAATTCTCTAAGTTTAAAATGGACTTTTTCGGATGTAGGTTAAAAATCGCAGGGATGGAACGGTCAAATAAATAGCATGCTGGACCATCGCAGAATGTTTTAATCATCTAAAACAGGGGAGGACAGTGGGATAACGGCGGGAGGAAGCAGGACATTAGGAAAAAATTCGTAAAAAGGTGACGAATCGACGGGCATCAGTCATAGAAAAGTACGGGCGGGAGACATTTCGTTGTGCTTCAGACTTTTTGAACTGCGATTCCAAGTATAATCCATCCCATCCCGGGGAAATACACGAATCATCCTGCAAGATTTACCGAATACCATTTTTATTCCTCCGGGGGAGGAAGCGAAGAAAACACGCGAGGCGAGGCGAGGCGCGCCGGAGACAAAAGAAGCTCGCCGCGAGCGGCTAAAATGATTGCGGCACGGTGATTCATGGCCGCGCGGGGCAGAAACTTGTGTCAAATTTAACGCCGCAATATCTTAGAGTGGCCGATGTATTTTAATGGAATCCTCGAAACTTGGAAAGGCAGCGTCTCGACTCGGAGCGATTTCATCATTTTTTCAGGCGGCCTCGCAGGCCTTAAGCTCTTCGATCCACGCAAACTGATGACGGACCTGTTTCCGGGGACTTTCGGGATCATTCTGAGACCGTGATTTCCTTCTCCGACACTGAAAGTATTTTCTTAATCTACTTCAACCCTTCGGCAAAGATAGCTTGCAACTAATAATCAATATCTTCGTTCGAGGTCTCTTTTTAATCTATTAAAATGTATATCAAAGAATTATGAATTCAAAGTGAACGATTGACCTAGTTGATGAAATTAAATTCGTACATTTTATTTTATTTTTTATATCATTATGTATATGGTAGAGCTTAATTTGAAACTTCATAAAATCTCAGATACTTTTGATCTTCTATTAGAATTTACTTCAAAGAATTATGTATTCAGAGTGAACAGACGATTGGCCAGTTTTGTTTACGAAATTGCGTCCTTATGTTTTATTTTATCTTTCGTAAATACGGTAGCAGGATTTAATTGAAAAGTTCACATAAGATGTCATTTCTGATATTTTCTTGAACCCGTATTAAAATGTATTTCGATTAATGAGCAGAAAAATATCAACGTTCTTGGTTGTTGCGATATTCTGCGAACATCAAAGTTCATGAAACAGTGACAAGACGGAGCTAAAAAATTTAATAAAGCTGCTACGTGTGCAGAGTGTCTAAATATTTAAAATCCCGGTGTATTTGCGAAGAGTATCGCGATTATATTGGTCAGTCCGGCAAAGTCCCGCCATCTTTTCATTACACCGGTTCTTTTGAGACACCCTGTGTACACATGCAGCCAAGAAACGTCGCAAGATTAAAACTCGAGGGTAAATACCGCTCCCTTGACCCTTCTATTTATCCAAATGTTAAATAAGAACGGCGCGGGGAGATTTCAGAATTCTCATTAAAATCCTCCTCGATAAACCGTGGAATTAGTTTGATCGGGGTTAAAAAAACACCGGTCCCGAGGCTCGCCCCCTCCCCCTTCCGGGGGTGGAGAAATTCTTCAAACGAAGTTCCACCGCGAAGAAAATAGGTGAAAATTAGGAACGAACGGAGGTTGATAGCGAAGAACGGGAAAGGGTTGCGTATAATCGCGCCCGCCTGTCGTTCCTCTGTAATAACCGCACGCTATTAAGGGTGGTCGGTTCACAGAAACGACGACACAGGGGTGGAAACGGCAGGGATGGAATGAAGGAGATGGGGACGAGGGGTCGAAAGCTTGGTGCAAGTCGGCCGCAATTAGTTTTACGGTGCTCTCCTTTCCATCCGGGGAACCGGCAGACGATGATCAGCCGCTATCGCTCTCCCCTCGAGGGTGCACTCTCATCCATCAGGGTGAAAAAGGGGTGATCTTTGAGCGTTTCCTTTTTTACAGGGACGTACGCCCTGCATCCGAATGGAAATTCGTAATTCTTAAACAGAATAAATCCTTACGCTCCGCAGGACTTTGTTACGATAACGTTTTAGAGAAAATTTGTTCCCTTTTTATTATAGCACTCATTTTAAACTTATTTTACTTATCTTTTTATTTATCTTATATAAAATCGTATATTTATTAGTTAAATAATAATTGGATCTCAAATTTAATAATTGGATCATCCTAAACCGTTCACAACTCTCAAAGTAATTTAACTCCTTTTATGATTTGCCACTAGTTAAACTTTTTTGGGTTGCATAAACAATATTTTCATAAGATGTGTTTCAAGTCTTCAGTATCATCATTACATAATAAGTAATAATACTCGCATTATTAATATAATACATAACAAGTACTAATACCACTCAATGCAGTTTATTTAATTATTTTTATTTATATTAGTATCTATAAATTTTAAGAATTTTTTATAGTACCTTTGACTCGTTGTATTAGATATGTACCTATACCTTGGTCAGTAAAGGATTCAGAACGCTTGATGGATTTCAAACATTGTTATGAGTGGAGTAAGTAGAAAGAGTCAGCCATGGGTCAGATGTAATTGTCAAGCGTATTCAGCGTGTTTATATTTCTTAAAAAATCAAGATCTTCGTCAATGAATTATGTATTACGTCTTTACTTGTAGAATCAAATTCAAATTAGATGCGTTTATTAATGTTTAATTCAATGCAGAATAAAACATTTTCCACTGCAGTTAAGATATTTATACTATCCTTACCAGCTGAAAATATTTGCTAGAATTTCGAGCGATTTAAAATATTGAGTGTGTCAGCAAATCTAGTTATTTTTTTTTTTTTTTGCGTGGCAGTATTTCCAATGTAGTACATCACTGGTGAACGAAATTTTGACACTAGCCGGGAGCTAACATACAGCTGTGCGTTAAAATGAACAATGCATGCAATAGCAGATAATAAAATTGCAATTGCTATTGCTCCCAGTATGTTCCAATAAAGTGGAACGTATCATCAAATTTTCTTAAAAAATATACAATGCATGCAATGACCGAAAAATTTGAATATTTACGCCAGAATTCGTTTTCAATAGAATGAAATATATCTCCAACTTCTCTAAAAAAAATGTACAATAAACGTAATAGACAATAAAATTGCAATCTATCAACCACGATTGTATTTTAATACCATGACAATATTCTAAAAAATTGTACAATAAATAAAATAGTAGATAAAATTGCAATTCCAAGTATCCTATCTATATTTGGGTGAAGTGGAACATATTGCCAAATTTTCATGAACAATCATATAGTGAATGTAGTAGCTAACAAAATTGGAAATTCCCTTCAGAAAACTTTCTTAAGAATTGTACAATAAATGCAACAGCCAAGAAAATCGCAATGCCAGCTATCAGAACTGTACTTTAGTAAACATGCGACGCATATATGAATTTCCTTGAAAAATCCGCAATAAGTGTAGTAGCTAATAAAATTACAAATTACCTATCACAACTGTATATTGGTAAAGTAATATACACTTACAAACTTTGTTATGAAACCTGTAATAAATGCAGTAGCCAATAAAAGAGCCGTCCGTCAGCCGTTGTATTGAAACTAAACAGCTGTACCTTGAAAACACCGGGCCCGGCAAACTGAATAACAGAGATGCCATTAAAATTCAAAAAGTTGGTCGGATTCTTCTCCGCCGCGAGATTGAAACAAGCGTAGGAAAAGTGAGCATCGTGTCTGGCTGGAAAGGCATATTTCCCTTCGTTTTCTTGCTGCTGCCGTCGGTTCGCCGAGCCGGCTTTAACGGGGTGCGCGGACAGGCTCGTCACGAATTCATGAGTCGAATATGTGCTGTGCCTGTGGGAGTGGGAGGGATAGCCTGAAATTTTCACGAACGCCGCGGGGTATCTTTAAACGATTTCGAAGCTTGTGATGGCACGATACTCTCTCTCTCTCTCTCTCTCTCTCTCTCTCTCTCTCTCTCTCTCTCTCTCTCTCTCTCTCTCTCTCTCGCTCTGCCCTTCTCTTCGGGGAGAGAAGGGCGAGTTCTTTCGTTTGATTAGCGGCCTCATAAAACATTTATCCGGCCGGAGGAAAAATTGCGAGGGACGGGATATCTCGCGACGGTAAATATTTATGCCGATTAGGTATTCCGGGCGGCGGCCCTTTGCCAGTCTACGGTCAAAGGAATTTCTTTAATTCGCCGCCTCTGATCTTTCATGAAATTACACCGGCCGCGGGGGTAGAGGGAGAGCCGCGCGCCGGCTTGCGCGAATATAAAGGGGAGCAAGATACAAGGCTTGCGAGAGACCGAGCCTGTGAAGTGGGAAATTTTGATGGACACCATTTTCGTGGTATCGGTAAAGGAGTTTGTCACCAGCCGATATTATCAAACCAATTTGTCCGCGTTGGATACTACAAACGTTCCACCCTTCAAAACAGAAAACAACGTCGTTCGGAAATTAAACGTTTAATTTCGAGTCGTCACGGCATGTTTATCTTGCGGCTCTCTCTAAAAGATGGAAATTTACTGTTGCCTCCGGGGTGTGGAGGAATTATTTGCGAATAATTGCGCGATACAACGTGACCAATAAAACGGAAAGACTTATCCGCGGCACAAGCATCACTTGCGGCCACTTACCGCGGCTCTTTGAAATTTAAATGGTTACATGCGAACGTGCTCCGTATGGGGTGTCTGGCTCGCTTTCGTTATGCAAATTCACATTTTCATACACTATTTTATAAAATACTCGACCGTGGAAACTTATTTCGACGGCTGGAAATTTTTCACGGTAAATATCAAGTGAAAATGTCGCTAGTTTTCGCATATTGCAGAAATTGGTATTAATTCAGTGAGGTCCACTGTTTCAAAAAATATTCGAAGAAATGTGAATGTATCTTTATATTTCATTAATTCCTAATTGTAATAAATTCGTAAATGTCTGCAACCTACTTTTAAACACAACGATTCATTATGGTAAAGAAACTAAAAATTCTCAGTTTAACATTCTGTTAACTCTCTTTTATTTATTACGCAAGGTGTTTTGTGACAAAGGTACGGCACTGAGAGGCAATTCAACGTGAAATAATGAGTGAGAAAACGTAGAATAAAACTTTTTACATGAGCCCACTTTCCCGAGAGAATTAACTTGGAAAGTGGCTACGGCGTCTGACCATGGCTGACCGTTTCTACTTGAAAATACTAATTCGGGAGCCCGTTTTCCCAAGTTGATAATTCCGGATATAAAAAATATTATTTCGTATTTTTCACTTGTTTTTCAATGTAAAATTTATTAGAATGGAATTCTGCGTAGCATTGCAGTTTTCAAAAATGTGTATTGTGTCAGATTATTATTCATAGAGAAAGAGCAAATAAAACAAATTTTTAGCAGAATAAATTGTGAGAATAAACGTTCGTGTGTGCAAACAAACAAACAAACAAACAATATTGCAAACAAATTTTCACAGTGTTCAGTACTATTGGACACCTAGTAATATTAGAATGAGATTTTTAGAGTGAAATGCAAATACGATTGAAGATTTTAGGGACTCGAAATTACAGTCAGGAACGAAAAATCCCATCAAATAAATGAAACGGCTCTTCAAGAGATAGATTAAATAATGAATAAAGATGAACGCGATGATCGAGTCTCGTCGAATCGTTTATTTGTATTTTGCATTCGCGTCGTTACAGCAATAACCGCCGAAAATCCGCAGCTCGCACATCACACTTGTAGCCGGGGCCTGAAAGTTTATTCCTTTAAAACAAACAGAGCGATCGTTCACACAGAAGACTCACATGGCCGTGTGTTGACATACGCGGTTCCGCTGTATTTTATCATCTGGATCGCGCGTGACTCATAATCCCTCAAAATACGGAATCGCGGGCGCCCGTTTCGCCCGGGACGAGCAAATATTATACCGTTGCGTGTAAAACTACAGAAACAGTGCGGGGATCAAAATAAAATCAGTCTATCGAATTATTAAACATTCGGACGTGGCGTTTGACGTGAAGCATGGCTGCACGATTCTACTGGAGAACACACACACACACACAGTTATATATAAACGAGATGTGCGTGACTGGTGGGTCGATTGCGGCGAGGATATCGCGACGGTGTGCGTACGTTTTGGCATTTATGGGGGCATCTATAGGAGGGCCACGGGTTATTCGGCCGTCCGGAGGATAGTTAGAGGCCCGATGGTATCGGCGTAGGTGGCTCCAATCATTTCCCAATTAGCAGCTGATTGCGTACAGTCCACGGTAGAACTTTGACCCACCGCAGATCGGTTTGCTACGGTTAATTCGGGAACACCGGAGACGGACTCGATATAACCGAAGGGGGTAGATGTCGAACTATGGCCAAGGGGGATCTAGATTGGTGAGGAGCAACGCGGGGTAGCTAACCGTGGGAGAGGTAGGAAGGGAGGAGAGGGAAAGAGAGAGAGAGAGAGAGAGAGAGCAGGAGGAGGTCGGTTCCAGCGGCGTTAATATCTCACGACGCGAAACGAGCCGGCAGCAATATCGGAGATCGCGCAAATTGCGATCGGCTACGGAGATCTCCGTATCCGGACGCACGCGACCATGCACGATTTATAGGATGTCCGTTTTTCATTTGTACCATGGCGCCGCTGTAAAATTAGTCGACGAGCAGACGTATCCCTTCTTTCGATCGACCTTTTTTATCCCGACGACAGGAATTTTTATGCGCCCCCTGCTCGTTTCGACTCGCTCGATCATCGGCTAAATGAATTCCGTGGCTCGCGGAGCGCAGGATATGTTCGTTGAATTTTATTTTCCGCGAAAACGTCTGCTCGATGGCTTTTCGATCGTAAACCGGGTTAAAACTGTTTGATGTCTGTTTGCCTGTATTAGCGCCCGGTACCGTCGGTCGGGGCGTCTGCGAATTTTTATATGGTGCCTGCTGGAATTCGCAGGGTGATTCGCGAGACATGCGCGTTCAATTTCGATGAAACGTAATGCAAATTTCGATGAACGTTCTGTTATCCTTCTGACAAAAATTTAGGATACCGCTGCTTGTGGCGTTCCGAATTCATTTCGCCGAACTACATTTCGATGTATTTTGACGCTCCGAAAACTGGTAATGCGGAAAATAAAATTTTATATCACCTTTTGTATCTTGGGATGTTGTAAAAATTCCAAGATTGTTTCGCATGTGTTTATTGAATAACATGATGCACACTTTTTAAATACAATGGAGATGTTAGAAAACTGCTAAAGGCAAGGCTCTTCGTTATTCGTCTGCGTTCGTTTATTTAAGGAACGTTAAATTTGTTTTAAAATCGTGTCTCAAAATTTCAGATACGGTAGACATTGTAGAAAATAATAACAAGTAGCAGAAGAGGTAGTAAGTGAAAAGGAGTTGAAAAATAAAAAATTATATTGAATTGGTAGGAGAAAAGAAGCGAAAAACAAAAGAGCAAAATTGTTCGCAAATGCACAAGAGCATGATCATCGAATTGGTCTGATGAGTTCAATAAAACAACTCTCGGGCTACTAATTAAGAAAAAACGATTAGAAGAGTCATTCAACAACTCGACAAGATTACACTCAACTCCGAACGTCGCGGAACAATGGCCAAACATTCGTGACCTAATAATCACTTTATCGCAGCAGATATGCATAAATGAATCACGAATGCCGGTGTTCAGACGCTGATTTACAATTCAATCCTCTAATTAGCCCCGAGAGAAACGAGCAAACTATTGTTGTTCCTATTTCGGGTACGTTACATATTTCCTTTGTTTAATTGTTCCAGTATCAATAGGGCCGAAAGTATTAATTAAGTAGACGTTTGTACACATGTTTTGATGAGAGTTACAACCGGCAACTATTCTACACCGGAGTGTATTCTAGCCGACAGTATTTGCTCTTTGATTCGACACTGTATGTTGTTGGCAAATATTACAACGCCGTGTTTAGAGTATAGACCCTGATTGACTATTTCGCTGAAACGGGCGAACAATGTTCTGCATATCATTAAAATTTCCATAACGCGATTACACATTCTGTGAGTGAACATTTGAGGAGGGATTAGCATTTTTGGGCTGTTCGAAATCTGTGAACATCTATCCTCATCATTGTGTTATACTTCACTCAGTTTTAGCAAAATCGTCAATCGAGGCATACGCTCTAAATATTGCGAATTACGTGCAAAAACAGTTGAGGAGGAATTAAAATTTTTGGCTGTGGAAACTCATCCAACACCTACCCCCAACAAATCGTTAAATTCCACACATCCCCATCATGATGTTAGACTCCATTCAGTTTTAGCAAACTAAAGTCCACGCTTATTTATTGAAAAATCTGTGAAAGACCAGTTGGGAGGAATTAACAATTTTGGCTGTGCAATGTCATCCAACACTTACCCCCACCAAATCGTTGGAATCCACCCATCTCCATCATTGTGTTAAACTTCAATCGGTTTTAGCAAATTGAAGTCCACGCTTATTTATTGCGAATTCTGTGAAAGAACAGTTTCGAGGGATTAGCATTTTTGGTCGTGAAAAGTCATCCAACACCTACCCCCACCAAATCGTTAGATTCTACCCGATAAAGTAGATTCATGGAGGGGGGAGACCTTGAGTGGTCGGTAACGGTCGGGACTATTATTTCCCCTCGGTTTTCGCAGCTGAACGAAAATTCTCGCAATCGAGTTCACAAACTCGCACGCGGTTAGTCACCGGAAGTCCCCTATTTTTTCCCCTCGTTACTCAACCAATCGTCCTCATTCCGTCAATCCCGTTGGTCACCTTTCTCGAGCGAGCTCTCCACCCCCCCCCCCCACGATTCGTCAATGAATTTCCACTCAACGACGGATGGGAAAATTAGTGAGTTCGAGTGTGGCTCGGTCGTCGGCGTCGGTGGGGGAGTGGGGTGATGTTACGCCGATAGAAATTCTTCGTTTCTCGTTAACGGACATTGTCGCGCGGAATTAGAGGCCGATTTCTCTTTGTCCATCCCGTTGGACGTCCCTTTAATTCCCGGACAATGCGCGGTAGCTGACTCGGGCAAATAATACAAAAAGAACAAAAATAGAGCGAGATAGAGCGAGGAACGGAGAGAGAAAGAGACAGAAAGCGCGTGGGTGGGAGAGCGAGCGGACAACAAAGCGGCAAATAAAAAACAGAAAACAAGAACTCGACGGACAGACACACACACAAACACACACGCGCGCATACAAGGCCAAACAGACATACACACAGATACGCGAGCCGGTGAATTCGCGTGATCACGCACTAGGCGTTTTAACCGTTTTAACGAGACCCGGCGCGCACCAGCCAGGCATCGTTCATCATTGCGTGTCATTATGTGTTGCAGAACCTGGCGACCTAGCCGTCGCGACCCATTGTTCCTCGCTGGCCGACAACGAGCGACGCAACAGCAACGGCATCACCAACGACAGCACGAATGCCACTGGCAGCGCCGCGAGCAAAAGCTATTCGCCCGAGCACCGTATCCGGCGCGTGTCTACCACCGACCGGAGGCATCTGGCCGCGAGACGATCCTACCGAGGATTATCCGAATGCCGTGGAAGCGTCTTCGCGGCCGCGGAATGTGTCGATCAGAAAATCGAGGATTCTATGCCGCGCGCCACGCGTCCCGACCCTGTCAGCTTAGACGGGGACTGCAGGCCGCTTGCACACCATCAACCTGTACCGAGATTCACCAGCGAACCGATCCGGTGATCAGATGACAGGGGACAGCCCCGAGAACATTCGGAACGATCGATCCGCTGGCCTAGTCCAGCACGATTCTAATTATCCTGATCTAGCGTCTTCGCGGACTGTGTCGATCAGAAAATTGAGGATTCTATGTGAGCGAAGACGGGACCTGCGGGCCGCCCACCCATTATCAACCTCTACCGAGATCCACGGGGGAATCGATCCAGTGATCAAGGGACTGCCCCGAGAACATTCCAGCATGACTCTAAAGATCCTCTAGCGTCTTCTCAGAATGTGTCGATCAGAAAATCGAGGATTCTTTGTCAGCCTAGACGGGGCCTAAGAGTCCTGGGATCGGTAGCAACCTGTACCATGATTCGCGGGGAACGAGTCAGATGACCAGATGATAGAGGACAACACAGGGAACATTCGGGATGATCGGTCTAGTAACCTCGTCGAACACGATACTGAAGATTCAGATCTAGCGTCTTCGCGGGATATGTCCATCAGAAAATGAAGGATTCTTTGTCAGCCTACACGGAGCCTAAGACTCCTTGGAGCAGTAGCAACCTGTACCAGGATTCAAGAGGGAACTGGTCGGATGACAGTGATCACGTTGATCAGATGACAGGTGCAGTCCAGGAAACATTCGGGATAATCGATTCACTGGCCTGAGATTCTAAAGACCCCAGTCTAGCGTCAAGTTCGCGATGACTGGATCGAGTAACATCAAACTCAGTTGCCACGATTCTGGAGAAGCGATTCTTGCGCCGATACAAGTACTACACCTGAACTAGGAGATGGACTTGATGAGAGAACGTCCGAAGATTGATCGAGCTTGAATGTCTTTAAAGAAAACGCCGGAGATCAAAGGATTACCTAATTTGATGGGGAGCAGCGGTAAACTAGCTAATTTGCTTGACGAGATTGTGGATGAACGGTGAACATCTGAAAATTGATCCAGTTCTGTTGGCACGTTCGAAAGAAACACGAGGAATCAAATTTCGTCTGAATTAGATTACAAACGTGAAGGGGGACTGGTGCAAGTAGAAAGCATCAGAAAATTCTTCGAGTTTAAATCGTTCGAAAAATTAGAGGAGTCGCTTGAATTAAGCCACATGTCCGATAAGAATTGGTTCAAGATATTGGAAACTAATTGTAACTTTGCTATCTCGTTCAAAGAAAGCACAGAAATCAGACAAATTTTTAATCATCAAGGTCCACTTGCCGATCCGACGAACAAATTTTGAAGAGGTATTGTCCGAAGCGTAGACCATCAAAAGGTAATTTGTCCACCATCCTAAATGTGACGCAGAGCTACCAACCTGCGAATGAAATGACGAACGAGCGACGGAGGCACGCGGGAAAATTAGGCCTATTTAGCCATCGTGTTTATAGGGGACACCGTGATCAGAGGAATCCCAGTCTGTCCGGTTTCTGAACCAGCTAATAGACTTTGACGAGATATCGGTGCATGTACGGGACATCAGAAAACAGTTCCAGGTTCGTCGGCCAGTTGAAAGGAGACGCGAAGATCAGAGGAATCCCGATCCTATTCGCAAACAGTGGCGCGCGATGTACCTCCGACTCGAGTTGAAGGGATGACCGACCGAGTCCAGAGGCAGCCGGCACGATGATGGTGGCAGTAAATATAGATTTATTGGTACGGTGCACGTGCAGCGAGAAATCAGGATTATCCCTGGCACGTCATCAGCTTATAGCTCGACAGGCGAAGGAATGAATTGGGTCGGATTGTCCAATTTATCCATCATACTTCCGTGATCGGCTTACCTTTGCCAAGGATACACAAGGCCGTTCTGGTGCAGCTCGGTGCATCAAGAGGATCCTTGGAATCGTTGTTTGCATACATCCCGGCCAAGGGACAGGGCTCGATGGACAGGGTGCGCGCAGGCAAATCTGGACGATCGTACTTGGACGTCTCCGCTCCCTTCGAAGATACACATCGACTCAGCGGATGACACACAATCTGGGCATCCTCGATACACCGTGTTCCGTAGATCAGCGTCATCGGATCGATTCGATCGGGAGTAGCGGAGTCGTACGAGGATCATACTTCGAGGATCAGCAATCCTTTGCAGAGGGTACACATCTATCTGGTCGGCACACAAAGGACCGGTGGATCACAAGGACCCTTCCCTCAGCGTCGGAGTACATAGACCTAGAACGAGCCACGGAATGAGTTTGATCAGACGATAGTCCGGGGTTAAGGAGAGTCGAGAACGTGCCCACTTGATCCGCTTTCGTTTCCCTCGAGCACGCAAGAAAGACCGTTTCCGTTCGCTGGCTCTATTTGGCCAGCTGGAAAAGGAGAGAGCGAGAGCCCGAGATTTTTCTTCGGAGAAGTTCCACGATGGAGGCCGGGAGAGGGGAGGGGCGAAGTCATGGTTGTTACTGGAAGATAAATTAAGAAGAATACAACGGGCCGAGGAAACAAACAGAACCGTGGAGAGAGCTGGACGCGGGGGTGGAGCAGACAAGAGAGGCTTCATGAATGCCGCGTCGGCCACGCACGCGTCCTCGCGTGCTCCCCGCGAATTAGAACGGTCTTGTGTATTTGTATCTGTCTTTTCTGACAGGCCGGTTTCCCCGGCCGCGGTAAATCATCGGAATTAGCGCAATTTCGACGTCAAGTGGCCCGGAAGAGTTTCTGTCTCTGCGTTTCTTCAAGGCGGAAGGATTAATGGACGGGACACGGCCTGCCAGCTCTGAAATTCAGCCCACTGAGCGATCCCCGTGTATCGACCGTGTCTCTCTGCTTTCCCCGCGACTCCTAAGCGATACAACCTCGAGAAACTAACCGCCGTCTACTGATCGAAACGTTTTTGCATGAACCGGAGAAAGTTGCGGCCCGAATCTATAAACTCTTTGAGGAACACGGAAACCCGACGAAGAGAACATACCACAAGAAACAAGCCGGAGACACGGAAGCCCGCAACCATGAATTCTTCTCGTACGAGCACGCGTGCTCGCGTGACACCGTGAAATTACCGAACCCAGTCTCGACGTCCTCTTTTTTTCCCCCTCCCGCCCGGCAGACACACGGTACGCATTCTTGCGAAACTCGCCGAACCCGTTTGAACCCTCCTCGCCGCGATTTATTGCTTCGCTGGAAAGCTTTCTTGGACCCGGCCACCGAGAAACCAGAAGTTACCCTCCTACCCTGTTATCCGATGTTCTTCTTCCGAGTTTTAACATGTTCACTGTCCGGTTAGAACGTACTTGGACTCCCAGTTGTAACTCGCGTGTCCGGCGACTCCCTTGCCAGCCGTGCACGCGGAATGATTTGCGACTTCTATTTTGTTTCGAGTTCCGAGCTTATGATTTCTTGCGATACCGAGCGTTATCAAAGCTGGTTTATCGTCTATCAGAAGCTACTTTCGAGAGATTCTCGAAAGAACGCCTTCAGTCCTCGGAACGCCATCGGCTTTTCCTTATTATTTTTCAATTTGAGTCCAAGCTTTCGTCTTGACGTTTCGACAATAGTTCCACCCATAGAATAAATGTTCTAAGCCTCGGGTAGTTCTAATTGGAAATATTATTTCCGAATGTCAACTTTATGTCTAGTCCTAAAACGATTGAAAAGAATGTACACACGACTGGCCCAAAAGTTTGGGTACATGTACTAGTGTGGCAAATATCCTGAATATTTTTTCTTTTGTATGACACGGCGAGAAATGAATGCCCTACAGTCAACATTCGAAAGTAAAATACAAAGAAGTAGTAGGTTGTGTCCAAACTTTTGGCCGGTAGTGTGCGTGTACAAAGATCCTCTGGCACCACTCAATGACATCAGATATGTTTGTACATTTGCGACAAAGTGTTTACGATAATCGCGAGTCGAGCGACATCGGAAGATTTGCAGGGTCAGCCAGGGTGGGTGTGAATTAATTCTTGTCGCATCGCGGGCGTTTCCCAAGGAGAATGGAGCACTTAGCGTCACGAGAGGGGTCACTGGTTATTATTTTTAATCTGTACGACGAGCGGACCCTCGCTCGTCTACCCGGAGGCGGACGGAGTCGCACACACGGCCCTTTCAACCCCTCTATTTGGCAGTGCAAAGGGGAGGAGGGCAAACGAGACTAACGCGCTAACGATGCCGACGTTAATTACCGGCCCGGATAAACCGCCTAATCGTCGAGCGAGTGCGCGCGCTAATTAAGCGTCTATCTCTGTCTCTCTTTCTCTCCCTCTCTCTCTGGCACCTGTGCTGATCGAGCGAATCGCACGGTTAGCTGGGAATCCCGGAGCCATTCTGCAATTCCTCGATTTCTTGCGCGCTCGCGTTCCCCAGGGAAGAAGGATCGCGATCGAACGTCCGAGCGATCCCGAATATTCTCTCCGCTTTTACCAGGGGCGACGAAAAGTCGAAAAATAAACGTGTCTCGCGCGCCGCGAATGGGAATGGAAGAGGAATGGAAAATTCAGTTTAACCGTGGGTACTGTATTCACTCTTTCAGCCGCATGAATGGGTGGATGTACTCCAATGGAGAGCGACTAGCGCGCGGTTTACTGAAGTAGAATGGGATCGTCTAACTCAGACCAGCAGCTCCGAGCTGGAAGTTCGCGCTGAAGGGTGATAGTTCTTTATAAACTATATTTTCGACGATACCCGCCGCGCGAACTCCCCTTTCGGAACAATGTCTTTTTGGAATTTGAAACAATCTAAAGAACAAAAACACTTTTAGGAGGAAAATAATTTTACCTACTGAAAATCAAAAGTACGAAAGCGAAGGCGTTCGTGTCATTTAGAAATTCGAGGAGAATACCAAACACGTGCTAACAGAAAATCTATACGAATCCATATTTTAGGACACAAACAAAATGTAAAAAATTCCTACTCTAAATCTCAGGCGTGTATTCAACATAATTTCTTTAACACAAATTTTCTATTTGGTCCAACACGTGTTTTATGCACGCTGCTATTAAATTTAAGCTGTTCTGAGTGTATCAGGTCGTGCATATTAAGCATTAAAAACATGATAATAATGAACTAAGAAAGTGCGAAAAATAACAAGCTGAAAAGAAGTGTACATACTATTTCATGTTTACAAAATGCAGAAATTTATCATATCATTTTAAAATGAGGAAATAGAGTATCCCAGTCATTGATCAGACATGTTCCACAAAGGAACTTGTTATATAATATGGAAACGAAGAAGTAGGTGTCAAGTAGAACATCTAAGTCATTGATCAAGCATGTTCTTCGAATGAATTTGTCATATAATTTGAATCATAATTTCGACTAACTTTTGAAATTGCTTTTGGTAGCGTCGTAGGAATTTTTCGTTGACGTTCCTCCTTGTCGATCGTGTCGCTGGTTGGTCTGAGTTAGGATCGCAGCAAATCATATCTGTGCGACCAGTTCCGAGGTTCGGAGGGCGATTTTTAAGCGTCGATTTTCACGATTGAATAAATTGTTTGCGACACGGATGCGTGATCTCGGTATAGCGTTCGGAGCTCGTGAATCGGGATGTGCGGCGAATCGCGTCCAGAAAATCGAAAAGAAACGATTCCTGCCAATTTTGTACGAAAGATTCCGCGGATATTCCGGTCGGTTGGGACCGATAGCGTCGAAAAAGAGGAGTGGTGTGCCAGACGATGAAACGTTGCCAAAATGGAGGAGCTGCTCGGCGAACACGCGTAGCCCGCTCGATGGGCGAGCTCCTATCGCGTAGATTTAGGATTTATTAAAAAAGGAAAATTGATGACAAAAAAAAAGGAACAAAAAAACAGAAAAAACGACGAAAGAGACGGAAAGGAACACAAACATTTGAATTGTAACATTTAGAAAGTTTCCTACATAGCGTACGAAGTCTAATTGCTTAAGGATAACACGAGACACTGGATACACACGGACACGGATTTGTACACGTACATATACACGGAACATACATACCTGCGCATAGATACACACGTGATACTCATTTGCAGCGGTATTCTATATATAAATATATATGTAATTTTGTAAATACACTGGTATAAATGCCGAAAGAGAAAGCGTTGTAATTCGAGAACGATTTAGATATTTAAGATCACTAGACTGCGGATTTTATGCATTTACGATAAAATTGAATAGCTGAAATTTGAAGAAACGGAGAGGTTAAAAAAATTTGAGAGTATCAATATGTTGCTTACTATCAACCATCTTGGATTATTGAAGACAGATGAGAAGTACCAAGTGGTTCCTGTTTCTTACAAAGGATGTAGGAATTATTTATTTTACATAAGGATCCGCAGTCTGACGATCACTTTGTTCCCTTCTATCCAATCTCCCAAAAAACCAGACAGGTAGATCAACGAATAGACACGAGTGAACTACGAGCTTTTTCTAAGAAGAGAAGATGTCATTCGACGATGTGCTTTTTTGCGTGTGATTGTGTGCGAATGTGTGACAGAGTCACGAGTGTAAATGCTTCTGCGACGTGAAATGAACCATGGAACTTTAATGAAAAATTGCAGAAGGAAAATATACGTCATTTGGATAAAAAGAATACGTACACTGTTTAACCTCCTTTATAATTTTGTAAAACAGTTAACCTGCATGAAATTTGGCCCAAGAGAAAATAAGTATCAGGTGGAACAGCTTAGCCATCGGTCAGACAACCTCGTTTCCGAAAACAATCCTCCTTGTTGGAGATTTAATTCGCTTCATCAAAAAATGAATCGAATGTAAATTCAATAACCCGGTCGCAAGTAGAATGTCCCGGCAATTGATCAGACACATTTTTTCGGAAAAGTAGCTTCTGTAACGGAGAATTATTTTACCTCGCCACTGGATCGATAGAAAACGAATTCAAGAGAAAATTGAGATGTGAGATACAAGTAGAATAACCCTGTGATTGGTCATACACTCTATTTTCAAAGAATTGACCACGCAACCGTTCTCCAGAGAGTAAAAATCACTGAAAATGACATTCGACCGTAAATGTTTGAAAGCTCTCATCGCAGAAAATTGAAAAACCCTTCGGAGAAGTTCAGGAGTCCCTGGTCGATTCGATTTCGGTACATTCGCGCCGAATGATTAATGGGATTTCCGGTCGGATTAAAAAATGGATCGACATAATTCCAGCATTGAGGCTGCGCCCTGTAGGTTCCATTAACCGAAAACCAGCTCGAAAGCAATGCAATATTCGCGTGAGTGGTAATCGCGTCGTGTCCATTGATACGCGACGGAGGGATGAAAGGGAATCCCGTGGAGGGTGGAGCGCGGACCATGAAATCTCCTGTAAAATGAAGACAGGGGTTGGTGATCGCGCGAGAACCATCCAAGGGGATGCACGTGTGTGGTTATGCACGGGTTGCGTACGAGTGTGAGTGGGCGCAAGTGAGTCAAGTGTTGGACGGAAGGTAAAACAAAGACGGGGAAAATGAGCGTGTGTAACACAGGGTAGACAGTAGAGACCATCGAGCCAGGGACAAGGAAAAGGGCGACGCGATCCGACCAGAGTTTGTTTCATGAATATTTCAGCGTCTGACGTCGCCGGTAAACAGCGGACGCCGTGGAATTATGTTTCCAGGGTGTTTGAAACGCCCCGCGTCGCGCCGCCTCGTTCAAGAACGCTCGCGCCGATTCTCGCCCTCCGCAGGCCACGGCCAGCCGCGGAATACTAATTGACTACCAACCACCCGGGGTCACCTGAAACGAATCGCGTCCCTTCGCGTTTCCTTTCGACCCCTTGCCTCCAAATCCTCTTTATACCCTGTTTCACACACTGCCCTCTAGGATAGCCCTTATTTTTCGACTTTTGATTTTTTCTGGATTCACCCCCCTAAATTGTAACACTTGGTGAGAAAATGATATGTGCCTTTGGAAGCAATCGGACAACGAAAACCTCGTGCCACACTTTCGTTTAAAATTTTTTATTTTGTGCATTTTTGCATGTCCACAGTGTTTTCACGTGCTATAAATGGAAACGGTATACTACGAACAAACGCGTTGGCTAAACCGTAATAAATTGCAAGCGTACCTGCCGAAATTCAAATTCAACTTTTTCGAACACGAACAGTTACAAATAAACTTTATTCTATTCTCTCTGTTTATTCGCGAAAGGAAACCTTTTGTCGGATTTAACTACCGACATTTTAATATTCTATAAATGTCTGTACGTCTACAATTCCATTGTAGTAGTATTAAGTTTCTTTGGTTAATTCTGATTCGTGGAAAAACATTTCACAGTCTAAATAGAAAATATCAATGGTCGAACGTACAATAAACTCCTGGACATCCTGTTTTCCATATAGCATCAATCTATTTAATTGTTATTACGAAATATTTGAACGAGTTTCAAAAATCAGGATTTCAGTACAATAGATCAGTCAATTGTCAGACATACGAAAAATTCCATCTGGGAGCAATCAAAGAAGAACTGATGGGAATAATATAGCAATATGTCTCTTTTTATTGTTAGGAAAATCAAATACAAAGAATAGAATAGAAGAATAGTAGAATTTCAATTTTACTGCCAGAAAGTGACAGGAAAAGACAAAGGATCTTGTCATAAGTAGAGTAAGTAGACCACTGGCTAGATATGGGAAAACTGAATTGCCCAGCAACCAACGCAAATAATATTACAAGATATCTTGCAGTACTATCACAGAAACATAAATGCACAATTTCAATATTACCCCGAGAAAGTCATACAAGAGGAAGCTTTAAGTCTTAAGTAGCACCCGTCACTCCTAAGTCGGACAGTCGCAAAATTGAATTTGCCGAGCACTTGACAAACGACTAACATAAATTATACTCCGAAATGCCTCTACACAGTGCTACAGAACCAGCACGCGAAATTCCAAGTGGAATGAGTCGACCACTGATAGGTCGGACATATAAAAATTCGTATTCTCGTGCAATCGCTAAATTCCCGTTGCAAAATCCATTAGAGGACACTCTAAAAAATCAGTTCGACACAGTATTATCCCGAATGAGCCAGGACCACTTAAAAAATACCCCGGACAATGTTCGAGCGAAGTAACGGTGGCACGGATATTACATTTCGAAGTCAAATGGAACGGGGTATCGCGTTCGACGATGGTAACGACGTTCTCGCGGCCGAGCGAATGCATTTGGTCCGCGCGGTTTCTATTCCGTGGAGCGGTTGTTCCGGGGGAAGCTTTATTGCGAGCGGAATGCGAGGGGCGAGAAGAGCGGTTACGTGGTGCCACGGCCACGATCGAGCGGAAACGGGGATTCCTCTGGAGAGGATTTTAAGAGCGTGGATGGAAGGTCTGAGGGCGCGCTTCCCTTCTTCGCGGGGATGGTAGCGGGGGGTGGCAGCGTCAATAATGACGGTGCGGCGCGAAATCGCACGTCGTCGAGCGGAGCGAGAGGGAATGTGCCACCTGTTACATCCTCGCCTAGACTCTTCAGCCCCGCCGCGAGCGGCCGGTGCGAACGAGCATAAAGTCGAAAGTTCGGATTCCTTCAGGCTCGTCAGCTGGACGGTGGTCAGGATGCGAGAACAACGTTTTCCAAGATAAACGAAAGACTCCCACGATCAGGCTACCCCAGTTTTCCGCTTATCGACGTTCCCCTTTGTTTCCATGCAAATCGGGATCCTTTTTATCCAGCGGGTCGATAAGAGCGTTCCGCCTCGCGGCGGACCCAGGTCCGTTTTAAATAGGAACGTGCGATCCGAAATTTATCGACCCGTAACCAAAGATACGAGATCTCCCGGCCCCAGGGGAAATCTGACCGGAAGATATTCAATTTAATGCCTGCGCATCCTCTATCCCTAGGAAAAACAATGTCGTCGTTGCGGATCGAAGTGTACTATACACCAGCCAACCTTGTCCTTCCTCGATCCTGTGATCCTGCGATCCTGCTCGTGAATGGTTCTCGTGAAAGCTCGGATAACCTGCAGACCGTGTAATGAATTGCAGATGCATGGTCGAATAAATTGTGATGCAGGTTTGAATGTGGAATTTTTCGTCGTTTGCGCATTGCTAGAATGGTTGACGTTTGTTTGAGTAAGCACGGTTGATTGATTCGAATCCTTTGAGATTGAAAATTTATATTTTGCTCAACCCATTAAGTACCAAATTTTTACTTTGAATGATTAGGGAAAGTTAAGTTGAATTTGAAAAATTAATTATTGTTATAATCAATTAAAGAAATGTCTCCATTTGGATGCGTTTAGTTCTTTTTATGCCACTCCTTAGAGCAATCATGGTACGTAATGGGTTAAAGAGGTTTTTTCGATTCGTTCCTTGACATTTTAATTGGATTTACCGTCCTGGAGGTATTTTATTGATTTAATGTGGCTCCATGTTGCTGAGTTCATCATTGACGACGCTGTGATCAGGTAAGTGTATTTTAATTGTTCTTTAAGATTAATTATTCTAATAAATCGATATCAGATAATGAGGTCCAATTTCTTTTGACTTAAAAATGAGTAAATCGTGTCACGTGTTGAGATTCTAATCTCGTTAAATGTAAAATGACTCGGACCCATAACTTACTCGAACGTAATCGTATAAAAATCGACAAATCTCACGACGGACTGAATACCTACTGCAAAAAGAGACATTCATCTCTGTTGGCAGACAATGATAGCACCTATTCTTTCTCTTGGATGGCTTCACGGTACGATCTATGGCTTCACGGACACCACGCGTCTCTCGACGTTATCACTGTGGAACCATCTCACTCACGTTTCTCTTGCTATATTCTTGCGATCATAATTATTCATTGCATAAGACGAGACCGTATCGATTAAATATGTAACTGCACGATAAGCGCCGTGTTTAACCACTTTGATATTCCATTTCGGGACATTAAAATTAACAATCCCAGACATTAATATTTCACTGCACCATGATCTTCTATATTTTGCAAGACGAAATTAGTCGAACAGAAAATTCGTATTCAGCATCTCTGAAAATGTAATGCACTCAGATTTGTTAATTGAATTGATTAGAAGTTGATCTGGATTCAATCAGAGCATTTCCCCGTAATATTAACATGAAATTTTGATATTATACTAATTTCTGGATTTGGGAAAGCTTCCTCATTTTTCTTGTCAATTACAGGATACTATTATACACAAAAATAGTTGCTATGAATAAATGAATGAATTAAAATGGCAGATTGCGTTAAAAGTTGTCTGAAAGGCTTTTTGTCCAATTTTGATATAAAATGAATTTCTGGATTTGGGAAAGCTTCCTCATTTTCTGCTTTATTTAGTAGTATTGTACACAAAAATTGATGCCGTGAATAAATGAATGAATTATAAATTAGCAGAGTGTTTTAAAAGATAGCGAAATGATTCTTTGTCCAATATATATCTATCGTAAAAAACTATTAAATATAATCGTAAAAACAGCAAATAGAATACCATAAGCAAGTGTTATTTTTGCAATGAATTTGATACGATGGAGCTAAATACGAGGATAAAAAGATGAACGAAGATTCGTCTGTGATTGATGTTGGTTTGCTTGAACACCAGAAAATGAGAGGCGAGTGAACGGAGAATATCAGTCAAAATCGCTTAGCAAATGTTACGAATTTGAAAGCAACGAGGTGTGGTTTAAGGGTTCCCGCGTGCCTAATTTCCAACATTGAACAGCACTCGATGTACACGGACCGAACCGGCGTTCCGGTAAAAGCTCCGTCGGCTTTCAGAGAATCCACGCGTATCGGTTTTACCTTTTAATGCATCGCACTTTCGAATGTTTCGCGGCTTTTATCCTGCGCCAGTGCGTTTTCCACGCTCGATCGACGTTTGTCCACTCTCCCCGGTGACCATTCAAATGGTCCCGGCTTTGGTATAACCGTATAACCTGAAACCACGTTAGCCGATCAACCAACACACAGTCTTCCGATCGAAACGAAGGAAAGTACGTTATCGGCTCGATACTAGATCCGATATTTCACGTCGAACCTTTTTGTTGGTAAATTTGCGTGACCGAGTACGTTATCGGAATAAATAGTTTTAGCCCGAATTCCAATCAGTTGCACTACCGAACCGCAAATATTTATGGAAATACCCTTGTCTTTTGGGAACAAAAATTGTAAAATCATGACCATTTCTTTCAGAAATAATGTGGAAATACCATTTCCATCTGATTTTCAGACATTTTAAACATTTGTTAATGCTGTGCATACGTAGGAAGATAAAAATTAAATTACACATAATTTTAGTGAGACATATGCTTTTGTATACCCTGTAGGACTTCCTGGAAAATTGTTTGCCTCATCGAACACCTTTACTAAAATTAATCTGTATATTATCACAACTGAGTAGACTATTTCTATTTCAGTATTAAACAGCAAGTAGAGCGTGGCTAGAGCGCATCTATCGTCTCGTTGCATAAACAGCGTGGGTATGTATCGTGCTTAACTTTAAATAAACGAGTTATTAACCACCATAAACATTAAGAAATAAAAGAAAAATACTGTAAAATGTGGTACATTTCCCACGCTACAATTTTTAAACCGCTTGTACAATCTTTTACTGTAAATATAGTATAGTTATACTTGAATAAGTTCCACACAGTATGGGTGAGTATCGATTTTTGTTCTAAACAGAGATGCTTCCACGAAAAAATATTTTCATTCTACCGAGTCAGAGAAGCTTCGAAATTACCACGGATATATTCCAGAATGTCTGCATCATGTGGCTCCAAGCATACATTTTCCAGTTTCGCAAATATCATTTGTTATTGCACTGTTTATAACTCGAATCGATTCTTTTAATATTTTCGTTGCAGCAACGAGTTGTTACAGTCCGACCAAAAATTCCAAGGGAAATTCGTGTATCGTGTAATTGACGTTCATTCAATTTCCTCCCCTTTCATACAATTTCTGCAACTCCGGAATTTTCCCCCAGCGGTAACTACGTTTCCCTTCATCCCGCGCGCCCTTCAAGAAAGTCAACAAGCTTTGTGGATGTTATTTTATTCCGAAATTTGCTCGGTGCACGAGCAAACGGAATTTTAATTGCTCGACCATTAAAATGACATCGAAAGAAAAATACTTGCGACAATGAATTTTTGATAGTCGTCGACGATTTCATTGAAAACGTTCATGAGACCCGTAAGAAAGCCTGTCTATCTCTTTACCTTATTTAAGTCGTATTTGGTTTTGCTTTATCGCCGTGCCGAGGCGCAGAATCGAGGGGAACGTTACGATATTCGATATTTCCCGTCAGGAAACTTTCCTATCGAGTGCGCGTCGCTTGGCCACGCTCTGGAAACCGTTCGAACGAGCAGTCCTTTGATGTGCGGAAATATTTTTCACGCTATTCTCGATAAAGCAAACGCCCATCGAAGCAGTCGTTCCTCCGATAAATCGCATCTACATTCGTAAAAGAAACAGAAAAATATTCCGCGCCGCGTCGACCGCGAAAAACTACAGTCGCGGGTCCCGACTCATCGGATATAATTTGCAATCAGGAAAATATTACGCACGGTTTTACGTAATTTTGTGGTACTCTCTTTTTGGTGTTGTCTGATTTTGCGATTTGTTTCCTGTGCGTTACGACTGCAATGTGTTAGGACTGTTGTACGTTTGCTGGACTTCAGTATTTGCATTTGTAATTACTGGAGGAAAGAATGAATCTTGCCTAAATTGTTGCCTTATTTACGCCTGCTGGAACAATCCTTAAGAATTCATTATTTGGAAAGTTTAGGTCTGCTGGAACGCGCTATTAGTGTTTCAAAAATGAAGCTACCACGAAAATTGCATTGCTGACAATTTTTATTTAAGCATGTTTAACCATCCCTTAAGAATAAAGGAAAAAGAAATGAAATATATTTAGAAATTAAATTTCTTAAGAAAACTAGTTGTTCTTAATTTCTGCCTTGCTTAGACTTACTGTATCACTCTTTAAAAAATTGATAATTCAAAATCGAAGCCTCTAAGAAAATTGCTGGACAATTGTTGCCTTCTTTGGGTCTGTTGAATCATCCCCTTAGAATTCATAATTCAAAAACAATAGGAACTTCGTCGCAGTCAATCTACATCTTATTCAAGCCCGCTGACTCGCCCACTGAGGAAGAAATGATTTGGAGCTTCCAGTATAAATTTCATAGCTGTCAATCTCTGTCTCAATTGGACCTTTTGAACCATCTCTTAAGAACGAATAATATTTGAAAATTAAATTTCTCACGAAATCCTGTTACTCTTAATGTTTTGCCTTATTTAGACTCACTGTATTATCGCTCAAGAAGTGATAATTGGAAAATGAAACCTCTAAGATAATTGTATTACCATTAACTTTTGCCTCATTTAGGTCTGTTGAACCAACGTTTAAGAATAAATAGTTTGAAAATTAAACTTCTAACGAAATCGGGTTACTCTTAATGTTTGCCTTATTTAGACTCACTGAACCACCCCTCAAGAAGTAATTGGAGAATGAACTCTCCAAGAGAATTTCGCGTCTACTAATTTTGGCTTTATTTAGGCCTGTTGAACGATCCCCGAAACCATAGTAATTCGGAATCAAAGGATAGTCATCCCCACCCCCCTCCATAAGAAAGAATAATTCGGAGCGTCTAGCATAAATTTCATGGCTGTCAATCTTCGTCATATTTAGGTCTGTTGAACCATCCTTTAAGAATAAATCGTTTAAAAATTAGCTTCCAACGAAATCGTGTTACTCTTAATGTTTGCCTAATTTAGATTCACTGAGCCATCCCTCATTTCAATTAAATTTCTAAAAGCATTTCGTTTCTGCCAATTTTGGCTTTATTTAGGTCTGTTGAACGATCCCCGAAACCATAGTAATTCGGAATCAAAGGATAGTCATCCCCACCCCCCTCCATAAGAAAGAATAATTCGGAGCGTCTAGCATAAATTTCATGGCTGTCAATCTTCGTCATATTTAGGTCTGTTGAACCATCCTTTAAGAATAAATCGTTTAAAAATTAAACTTCCAACGAAATCGTGTTACTCTTAATGTTTGCCTAATTTGGATTCACTGAGCCATCCCTCATTTCAATTAAATTTCTAAAAGCATTTCGTTTCTGCCAATTTTGGCTTTATTTAGGTCTGTTGAACGATCCCCGAAACCATAATAATTCGAAAACAAAGGGAAATTCATTGCTGTTGATCTTCGTATTCTCCGAGTCTCCTGACTCACCCCCCTGAGAAAGAATAATTCGGAGCGCCTAATATAAATTTCTCGGCTGTCAATCATCGTCTTATTTAGGTCTATCGAACCACCCTTTAAGAATAAATAATTTGAACATCAAATTTCTAACGAAATCGTGTTACTCCTAGTGTTTGCCTAATTTAGATTCACCGAGCCACCCCTTAGGATTTAATAATTGGAAAATGAAACCTCTACGAGAATTTCATTTCTGTCAATTTTTGCTTTACTTAGATCTGCTGAACGGTCCCCGAAGCCATAACCATCCCCTAGGATTTCATAATTGAAAAACAATAGGAACTTCGTCGCGGTCAATCTCCGTCTTATTTGAGTCTGCTGACTCGCCCCCGTGAGAAAGAATAATTCGGAGCATCTAGCATAAATTTCATGCCAGTCAATCTTTGTCTTATGTAGGCTTGCGGAGCTACCCTTTTGGAATAACTGCGACGGGCGATTCAGCAGCCGACGGAGACGAAGGAAAGAAGAAGAAAGGAATATTCTACGGTTGACGGTATCGCGGCGAGCCATAAAAAGAGCTGTACGGATTGCCGGTGGAAAGGTTACGACACGGACAAACTCGCGACGGCTAATAAACCATAAAACGCAGGGAGGTGTACGCGTGCGGGGAAACACGCTCGTTCCGGGCTGGCATTCGTTGCACGCGCGATCACCGACACATATACACAGGCGAGCAGACACGCACACGCCCACGCTTTCCTAGCCGTGGCTCGCGTTATTCCTCGTGAAATAAAGGGTATGTTACATCGCGGAGTTTTTCAATTCTCGCAGCGAGATGGGTTTTCCTCCACGGCGAATCCGTTGACACGATAGACGTCTGCATTATTGAACAGAATCTCGCGGTTCCCGGTTGTAATTCAAGATTTCTATCAGCCGCCCACGGGTACGAAGGCACGGAATCATTTCTCGTGATTCAGATTTTTTATTAAATGACTAGCTCTTCCATCGAACTTTTTCATTATTTTCTTAAATTAATTATTTACCGTCGCGTCGTCCATTTCAATGGATTACCAGCGAGCTCTTTCTTCGCGTGTTAAAAAACATTTGTTATGAGTATTTCAATTTCAGCACGTACAAGTGAGTGACAATCAGGCTTCAAGTAGATCAGACACTGATCAGACATACGCAATACTCAATTACCCAGAAACTAACGGAGAACTAACACGATCGAGTTGTCGTCGCAATAATTAGAATCAGTCATCCAAATTCACCCACCAATATTTATTATTATTATCGCTGCAAGGCTGAATAATTATAATTCAATTGTAGCAGTTGCTCGTACAGGAATTGTTAATGATCCGAAATATGAATGTAATAATGAAATTCAAAATATTAATTATATCGTGCCCCGTATCGTCTTTATAATTCACAGCGCATAAAGTTAATTAATGGAAAATATTAATTTCAGCATGCAAATTGTTACGGCGTAACAACCCACCATAAACACAGACCCGTATTAAGGTACACCAAAAAATGTGAAATTTTGAAACTTCCCGAATGCCGGTCGACTAAATTACTTTATTACTCCGACGTGACGAAAACGAATATTAGGAGCTTAAAAATCACTTTTAGAATCCGCTAAATTGCTAAGGGACGGAAATTACTAGCGAACCCTACAGAGGGTCACATTTATTACCGAGGCGGACCATACCGTCGCGTTACCTGCGTAAGGCACTCCACGCGGACTTGAGCCGTTCCAAGGAAGTCTTAACCCAATCAAACTCCTTCAAAAACCGACCGCCTACAATTTCCATTCACCAATCACGATGCATAGACCAGCAAACCATCCCCTAAAAACAACTCCCAAAACTCCAAGTCTTCAAAAATCATCCCACGACGTCAGAACCGATCAGCCAGTCCATCAGGAACACACACACTTTAAAACACATTCACTCGTCGCTCTGTAAACCTAACAACTATTAGTTCGTATTTTTATAATAAATTTAAGTTATTAGTTCTTCGAGTGAAATTCATTCGTCATCCACCCTAGTCAAAATAAATATTCTCTCGCCGTTAATTCAGCAGGTGAAGCGGAGCATGCAGTGAAAGTTTCATTCAAATTACACAACACAAATGGTGATCACTGGACGAAATGTCACAGCTTCGTACTGTGCTAGAACTATCCGAAAAATCTATAACTTGAAAATTGAATGTTGTATGCACAATTCGAAAATGAATGAGACTTCAAAAGATATATATCGGTGAATGCAATTTGTCCAGGAAAGTAATTTACAATTTCTATATTAATTGGATACACAGAGCAGTAACGAGCCAATTAAACCGTACAGTTCTCAAACCTTACCTGTTCATTTGTAGTTTTTACTAACATGAAACGTAGGAACAGACCGGTAATAACAGCGTTGAATAGGGACGTTTGCCTCGTACAATTCTTCGTGATTAGTTTTTTTTTCGGAGAATTCTCGTGCAGTGCTGTATAAAATTGTAGTTGATCATGCGAGCCTTATTTCGACGTTTCACCGTGCGTTTGTCGACTCCCAGAATCAACGTACGTAACAGTTAAATAGCCGGGGCAATGTTAATTAACTGTAAATAATTGCGTCGAGCAATTTTGCGATTATTTCGATATTTCTGCAGCATTGAACGGTACGCGGTTGGGACCTCAGTTTCATTTTCCGAAAATTATTCATAGCGTACGATTGCACTTTTACCTTCGCGTTTGTAGAACAATGCATTAATACGAGGCGATAACTTCAATATCGCGTTCACCCCGCGATTGCAGTTTCATTTTGAAGGAAAAACACCGCTCGCCCGTAATCGGAATTCTACAGATAGAATAACGAAACAGTTTCAAACAAAGAATTTCGGAACCGAGATCCGCGGCGGCACGTCATCACCGGGGTAATGAAAAAAAGTCTGATACTTTATTAAAAAGTTTTAAACAACTTCGTGGAATATTCATTCGTTGTACATTCATCCGCAACGCTGCCATACCCGGATCGATGTAAAGAACTAATTTACCGAGGAGAAGGATGTATGGCTCAATTTAAAGTAAAGACGCAATTGCATTTTACAACGACGTCGTTACACCAGGGAGAGTGAGAGAAAAAGAGAGAGAGGGAGGGGACAAGGTAATATCGTAAGGAAAAGGTGTGTCGCGATTGTGTGCGCGCGGGCGAGTGAGCAACGGGGAGAAAACTGTTAAACGGCTCGCATAATTCATCCGCGCCGCGAAGTGCTGCCGCGTTTCTAATTTATTTCAACGAACGAAACAAATACACATTCATTTTCTGTTTCTTTTAATTGCCCTTTGCCCTCCTCCGCGGTGGTTGGGCGACGCCTCGGTAGCCTCCGCCCAGCGAAACGACAATAACGTCGGCGTTCCACAATAAACAATCTCCCTTTGTCCCCCGGAGTACTTGAACAACAGTTCCTCAGGTACTTCGCGAAACGCTTTAGGACCTTGACAGCTCGGAGTAGCAATTACTTCGCGGAGTTACTGAATGTGGGTTGAGTGAGCATTTAACCGGGGACTCACAGCCAAAACAATTCCCGTGGTCTTGAGGGTGCGTTCTATGACGCGGTGGCCAAGTTATCCTCAAAGAATCCAGCGCGAAAGAGCCCCCGTTGTTCCCCGACGTTCCAGCGAAAATTGTTCCGCCCCGTAACGGGTCAATTAAATCATTTGTCCCGTCCACGGACTCATTACGCGACGTCGTCGGGCGCCTCACTGACGGAATTGTCGACTCGATAAGCGTGGCCCGGCAGCGACTCTCACACAAACCCTCGGAACATCCTTATTCCAGACACGAACTGTCGAGACAAAACTGTTTTGCCGTGTATAGGACAAGTTTTATTCTAAGCAACGTTGTTTCGGGCTCTTTGCATTCCAAGTACCCTTTGAGAAGACTTGCATTCGTGAAATCCTCGGGAAATATTGGCGTCCTGTGATCCTATAATTTTTGGAATACTAGCTATTTGCATTCTGAAAATACGGATGAGTTTTGCATTCCCAAGATATCCTGGGAATACTGAAAACGTTACACGTCTCTGAAATCCCTTAGGAATAGACCTGCAACCTTGCATTTATACTATTCCTCTAGGTTCACAGATATATTGCTCTTCACAAGAATATTGGTAGCTTGAATTCCAAAGGATTCTTTTGTAATGCTAAGTGTTCTCTTGTATTCACAAGACCCTTTGGAAATATTGATTTAGTTTGTACTTCTACGATCCCTTGGGTATACCCTTCAACTTCTTCCCTTACATTATAACTTTTCGGATTCCCATGAATTCTTGTGGAATTCTCATCATGAGTACTCAAGATAGAAATACTGGATTTCGAATTCCCAATTGCCGTTCGAATACCGACCCTTTTGAATTTCGAAAGGACTTTAGGATTGACTATCAGTGGGCCCTTGCATATCTAATTATGAGATGGAGAGATTTTGTAGGCCCCTTTTTATTGACTTCCTAAAACTCTTAGAGAAGGGCAAGAGTATTCCCAATGATCATGCAGAGAAGGGACAAAATATCCTCGCAACTTTGAAAGTGGGTCGAACCTGAACAACCCTTTTAATGTCTTACTAGTCCACTGTACATATTAAAGATGATAATATGAATAATTTTACAATTTTTCATTAATCAATTCCTGAAGAAAATTCCGCGGTCACCCATCCTAGCTAGTACCACGAACCTCGTCGTTTAATCTGAAATACCAAATGGATAACCACATGTTGGATTAGCCACAAACTGCTTCAACTATACGAAGATGACAGATTTATTGTATCACAATCGTGGAAATTTTGTATGACACTGGCATCGAATCAAATTTCAGAACATAATTGGCATACGAATAATTAATAATTATATTGTGCATACTTTAGTGATAGACATTCTTGATTTTCCACCGTGTTTGGCAATTTTAACCCTTAGCACTCGAATGGTGACTGTAAGGCACCGCTAAAAATTGCTGTATCATTATTCAAAATATATTTTACATTATTAAATTTGTTTGTATTTAATAAATATCGGTATTGTACGAGTAAGTTGCACCATGTTCGTACGTATAACATGAAAAAATATATATAGAAGGGCAATATTCTAGGTCGGAAGAAATGTTTCATTTTGGAGTTAAAATAGCTTCGAGTGCAAAGGGTTAAAAGTTGCCGGCTCAATTTATTTTTCGGCTCACCCGAAAATCAAGACTCCGCTTCCCATTTCAGCAATCTCAAAAACAACTCACGACCTACGAATAAATTTTGTGCCAGCTTTAACCAACCACAATGCCACAGCGCACAAAACACTGAACCTCGCCATCCTCCCAGCCAGCCATTCCCAGCCAAAGCGTCAAACACCCGGCATCTCGCGAAACATTGAAACTGTCTGTTTCTTTGTAATAACCCGTCGGCGCAGTTTGTCCTCGCCGGTTCCGCGTCGTACAAAGGGAAACGCGGGAGAGCACGAAAAATATTCAAATTCGCATTCCGGAATATATATCTGTTTCTGCTCTGTGACGCACATGCAAAATGGCTTTTTAAAATTCAATCCGGCGAGTGTCTCTCTATTCCCGGGCAAGAAACGAGCGATGTCGAGCAAACTTCTACAGAGCGTTCCTCCTTAAACATAGACGTCCTTTGTCGACTGATTCATTCCGTTCGCTGTGTGTTTCCCCAGCTAATTTTCGACGGCCTAGCAAAATCTTTGGTGTAATTCGCGAATCCCACCGTGCAAAGTATCGTTGGAAGGGGCGGCGTAACTAGGGGTGTGCTAGATACCGCAAATGTCGGATCGAGAATTTTTCGAAATCGGAACGAGTTCCCGAAAAATTATGGAATTCTCAAATATATCGAGATTCCTGCAATTGGGGTTCTCGGAAATTTCGGGATTCCTAGGCATATTAGGGACCTCGAAAGATTCGGAATACCTAGGCAAATTAAGGAAATTCCCTAAAAAAAAGGGATTTAGGGAATTTCCCTTTCGAAATTTTGGGATTTCTATTCAAATTAAGCTTCTCGACAATTTCGGGATTCCTAGGCATATTATACCGAAAACTTTTGGGATTAGGGTTCTCGAATACGTCAGGATTCTTGAGAATTTTCGGTATTCCCGGTCTATTTGGGAACCCTGAAATTTTCAGGAACCTTACCGACCCGACCTAACCCAGACCTCTACTCGAACCGTCCTGAAACTGGGATCGCGGTATTTTCGGGTTCTCGTACATCGTTCGGTGTAACGTATCACGGCTAACAAGCGGTTCGTTGAGTAGACTGTTGTCCGAAAACATCAGCGTGTAAAGCGCGCGTTCAAGCACGCTCGAGTGCAACTGCCGGTATCAACGCACCCAAGGAGGGATCGTCTGCTGAACGATCGTCGTTAAAAAGCCATAAACCCCGTTCCAGCTCGCCTGCCGTGGTATCGTTCCGAGCGCCATGGATCGCGCGCATGGGTTCCACGTGCAAATTGAGTCTTTGTACGGTACACAAGTGTTTACTTCAACTTTATGAAGGGCGGAGATCATTTGTAGAACTCCGTGAATATTCATCAGGAGAATTTCAGGTACAAGAGCGAGGCGAACGGGGAATTAGCGGGGAAACAAATGCCGAGACTCCACGAGCGATCGCGAGCTGCGAAATAATCAACTTTCACAGTGATTCGCGCGAACGTTTGCGAGCGTGTCGGAAAATCTTTGCGGGAGATTTTCGCCACTATGTTTGAGCGTTTGATGGATGCAGAGTTGCAGAGGTTGCCGAGGTCGCTGTAGGTTCAGGTATTAGGAAGCTATTATTAGAGGGTAGAAGGTTCTACGAGCACGGTTTTCTCCGACGTGGTCCTGGAAGTGCACTCGCAAAAATGGGAATATTCAAACTCGATTTTTTCGAGCGTACTGTCACCGGGAATGAATATTCCATATTTTTAAGGGATTCTACGGCGGCCACGTAGAACATGTACATACACTGAAAAATGTATGAAAAAGCTCCCCTGCCACGAAGTTTCCCCGGAAAAAATTTCGTTTGAATATTTATCAAACATGCACGCGGTCGAACGCAATTGTTAGGAACACTCTTAAACTTCTTTTTGAGTCAACAAATGTTTTATTTCTCTTGGAATCACGGATACTTCATAATAAAATTATATTGTTCAATTTCTGCTGAAATTTTTTCACAGACTTCTCTAATATCATAGGATGTTTTGCTTGTGTGTAGCACATCGATGCGAACAGAATGCAATTTGAATGCAATTTGCAAAAAAATTGTAATTCAACAGACAGAAAAATATAGGATCGTATTGAATTTTATAGTTTATTGCACGTTCCGAATTTATATTGACTTTTAATATCGTATTTCAATTTAATATGTATGTAATGTCGATGCAAATCCAGTGCAGGAAAAGTGGTAGTTTTTCAGCTAGAAAAATATAGGATCCTTAAATATTTTAAGAAAATACAGTGAGGTATGCTAGAACGAATTAATTAGGTCTACAATCGCGTTCGTTTTAGAACCTGCTCGTCCCAGGCGCACATTGCAAAATTATCACTATACTGCGGATTTTCGTGTATTTATAGCACCTGTGAGATTGTAAAACTGTGTTAATAAAAATTAATAACATTTTCCCGCAACAAGAAGCTTCCTATTCAACGAAAAAAATTTTTTGACCACACTCTAACTTAGAAATAAAATGATTTCTAAAACGTGGGAATGTGCAGAAGATTCGCAAGTTGATGTGCAATTGAATTAATTAAAAACATCAGAAGGTTTTCAAAAAGAGATTTTGCGTTTTTAAAGAAATTTATTTTGTTAGCATTGTCCTCTGCAGATGTATAAATCTTCAACAACATCCTACAATTTATATTAATATTTTTCTACACGTTTTAAATACAACAAAAGGTTCCACACGCTCCAATAAATATTTGTACAATGTTGCTTAACCTTTTATTTCTTTTACGTATCCCATTGTTACTCTGTATTTCATATTTTTTGGAAAATCATCAATCGATTGTGGACTTTATGACGAAAACAAGGTGGAACACAAAGTAGTAAAAATTTCAGAAAAATTCAAGAGTATATTATTTCTAACTTACTAGAATGATTAAGAGAAGGAATAAGTTTCTATTCGATCCTACCCGTCCTGACATAAATGTCCAAATACACTGGCGTGCAAAATTAAAGAAGAACAAAAGGAACACCTGTAGGCAGTAGCATGCACACTTAATTGTGTCAAGAAAAATATTCTACTGAAACGGAGGGGCTTAAATCCTCGCAGAAATGGGTTGCTACAAAGGTTCCCGTTATCCAAACACTTTTGGCTGTCGATTAAACCGGATCCTCGAAGCGGTAGGATAGATTTATTGCACGGAGGAGGAGGTGGTTTCCACTGCGGACGGTTTCGTCGTCGCTCATTCAACCGATCCGGTACCAGGGCGCGACGTCGAATGATTAATCATGCAAATGAACCGGCGCAATCGGGAGCTGGTTCGGCGATGAAACGCGTGGCGAATGTAAAAATTGATAAAATAGATTCCCGGTACCAAGTAGTACGACGCCGACGGTTTCACGATCGATCGGGAAACGGTTTCAGGCCGGTTCTCTATAGGGCTAAAGCACTCACGCGACGCGAGGCCCCCGTCGCCGCACACACACCCCCATATACGCTCAAGTACACCCCGCTCCGCCCCCATCAACGTGTATGCGTCTCTGTCACGGGGTGTCTCCGCTATTTCCATGCGCCACTTCAATTTCGCCGGTTCCGTGCCGCTCTGCGGCTTCTGCTTAAATTTTCGGGACACTAGCCGCCGCGGAAACGACACTTTCACCCTTTCACCGTTCACGAGCCACGCTTTTTTTTTTCACGGCGCAAATGATACGCCGCTCGCAAGCGACACTCGAACCACCATGTCACTTTGAAAAATTAAGAAGCATACACCTATCAACGAAGCGTACACACGTAGCTTCTTTTCCAGTCGTGATACTTTCATCTTCGTCTGGAGCCAAGTTCTACAAGTCGTCCACAGAATCAAAAAAAAATTTAATCACTGAAACTGAAACTGGACAGGCAAAATTTATCATACTGGTTGCTCCTTTAACCCGTCTACGTCCTGCATATCCTAATCGAGTTTAATCTACTCGATTATACCAGAATAAAAATTAATTTATTAGACTTGTTTGAAGAATTGTGTCACCCATATATTATAATCGGGGGGGGGGGGGGGAATTCAACGTGTGAAGTATGAGCGCTGTATAATACGTGTGCAAAAGGATTTGGGAGTATATTATATATAAAGGATTTGCGAAATATGTAAAAATCGGTAATCTGAATTCAAACTGCCGCCATATTGTAAATAATCAAGATTATTGATCTCTTTTGGTTCAGACGATAATTACATTCATGCTGATTAATAAACAACTTCTATTTTTTGTTTTCAAGCAGTAGGAAGACTGAAATCTTGGCAACCATAAAAAAATATACAATTCACGTCATTTTTATTATTTTTACATCATAAAAAATCACTGGTATACTTAAAATACCAATAAATATGTGTGCAAAATCCCAATGCAAACGATCTAATAGGAGTCTTAAAAAAAATGTATGTATAAACAGTCACAAAAACCAAACATCCCCTAATAATTGCGAGCGGAAGTGTCGTGAATAATTGATGATGATAATGGTTTTTGGATCAAGGGTGAGATTGTGAGGTGTGTGGGAGATGTATCAGGCCGATGGGTTGGGTAATACGATCAATATAGGGTGAGATATTGTTTGCTAGGTTAGAGTCCGCAATTATTATTATTTTTAGTGTGGTCATGGATTCAGGGGATGAAAGATTATTTGGTACGCTCCAGTATGATTTCCAGGCTGTGGTTCTTCATGCCAAGTAACAATTTTTTCGGGCTGTTCAAAGGAGCAGGATCTATTACATGTTACCAGGACATATTTCTATGGAATATATGTTCCACAGAAGAAGCTCTCAGAGAGGGATGTTCGTAGCACTCGAGCTCGAAAGTCGGCATCCAAAAGCCATCAAAAAGAGCCAGCCACGTACTCCGAAACCGAATGCCAGCGAGCACTCACGCATCCCTCGTGTCACTCCCTCTTACAAGCGTAACTTACGACCCTGAACTTGAGAGTTACACGGTCCGTCCTTAGCGGAGAATAAAACGCAACGTGCGCGGTGGCTCAAGACAGAAAAATAGAAAAAGTCCGAGAGAGAGAGAGAGAGAGAGAGAGAGAGAGAGAAAGGGAGAAGCCATCAGAAAGCCTGGGGGAGCGATAAAATGGCAGCGACTTCTGGAAAAATTTACGGAGTGTATTCCTCCCTCGACCAGGAAGGTCTGGGAACGGGCACTTTATGAATCTCAGGCTCGATCGTGGGCCTCTCGATCGCTTCTCGCGAAGGGCTTGTCTCGTCTGGTCGGGATGGTCGGCCGCGGTGTTTAATGTTCACCGTGTGTGGCCGTATTAGGGTCGTAATTTCGTTAGCCATTACGTTTTACGGGCCGTTATGTCGTGGCACGCAGCTTCTCGTTGCGCGCGCCCGGGAAAAAAGGGTTTGTTGGGCCGGGGGTTGCACGGAGGGTTGCTCAGTCAGGGTTAATGCGTCCCTCGCGCGAGCTTTCTTCTCCGGGAAATTACTGCCGTTGCCCCCCCCCCCCCCCTCTCTTCGTTCTCGCCTTCTGCTCCTCTCTTTCCCACTTTCCTCTCGCTTTGCATCCCTCTTTCTCTCACTTTTTAGCCCCTATCACTCTGTTTCTAGCCCCCCTTCTGTCACCCTGTATCCCCTTTGCTCCTGCTTTCTGGACCCCTCTTTCCCTCTTTGTGTCCACCTTTCTCTCTATCTTTCTGTCCCCCTTTCTCTCGTTTTCTGGCCCCTATTTCTCTCTTTGTACCCACCTTTTTCTCTACCTTGCTGTCCCACCTTTCTCCGGGCTTGTTTCGCCTCCCTTTTGTCTCTTTTCGTCGCCTCCCTGTAATTGTTTTTCCCCGCCGTATATAAGGAGCTGCGCCGGGAATTTTTGCGGCAGCCACACCGACGGCGTCGCGACGCGACGGAGCGAACGTGATTCGTTTTTATCTGATGCAACGTGCGCCGACCGCGTAAACATTGTTCCGAATTAAACGCGCGATGAATGGCCGCGGGGACAAACGACGCGCGGCCGTGCGAGAGCCGCTCCGCAATTAACAAACCGGTCGTGCGACTAGGTATCCGCGCAAAAGAAACAAACGCGACTGACCCCAGCCCCTCGATTCGAAACGATTTCGTCGATCTGTTCGGCTGTGAAGATCTCGAACGCGATGGACTGTGCACAACCTTTCAATCGCACGACTAATTTCGACACAGTGGGCGAACAGAGATTCCAGCTAATAAGATACAGTACGAGCATTGGTTATTAGACTATTGATTTTATAAAATTATAACAGAAAGGAGATACGATTTAAAACAGTAGAGATGACTGGTTCCTAATTTTTTCTTCCACAATTACCGAAATGACAAAAAAATCTGAAAATTAATTAGAATTATTTGAACAATAAAAATTATCTATTGCAAGACACAGTAGCTAAAGAAAAGTTTCTCCCCTTTTCGAATATTTCTAGCAAGCTGAAAATAGCATACCGACTACTTTCAATTTTTTCAAGTTGCATCAATTCGTTTTTGTTCGAATAAAATCAGACAAATTGTATGAAGTCTGAATAGATATAGACTTGTCATTATGATCAAGCAATATGCATCAGCGCGATTTATTATTCGCTGTCGTTGTAATCTCTTTTGAAAACGCCAGAAAAATTTTCAATGGGAATTTTCGGAAGAATCGGTAGCTCGAATCGTCAGTTCAGTAATTTTCAGCAAAGTGAAAGCAATGAATCGGCTTTGTATGCGACGAAATAAAATATTAATTCCAGAAGATTCGACGCGCGTCGTCGCCACCGGTTTGTTAGTTATTACAATGAATTTATTAGCCGTCGCTCGGTCGCGAATTCATTCTTGCCGGAGAGCTCGCCAAAAAATTGAAGTCCTCCTCTGCATGAAAGTACCGGCTTTAAAGGCGCGGCGAATTTTAAATGTCTCTCTCTTTCTCTCTCTCTCTCTCTCGGACATCCTGTTGCATTAGCCCGTCAGCCTTTTTCGCGAGCGGTCAATTCGACATCCGGTTGAAACCATATGTTTTGTTACGTTTCATTGTTTTTACGCATCAGAGAGCCGGAAAGCCTCGGAACGCATCGGCTCGTACACACAGCCCGGGCAGTACAGTTCTCGCGAAAAAGCCCACCCAGAAAAATTGTTTCTGCGGCGCGCACAACAAGAACCACGCTGGAATAAAATTTTCGAATTTGCCAGCGAGACTTTAATTCGTCTTTTCTATTTTTCGGACCATTCGCTCGCAATCCCCCCCCCCCCCCCCCCCGGCCGTGCAAAAGTGTTTGACAATATTCATAGTGTCTACTGGCAAGTCTGTCCACCTTCAGAATTTTTATTTGATAAAAATTACGTTCCTCGTGTTACCACAATAAAATTGTATTTTCTTTGCTGCCCACTGCGACCCTTTATTTTATATTTTTAGAAAAGTCGTAAGTAGAGGGCGGCTTTTATGCGGGTCTGGTAAAAATTGGTGACATACAAAATAGTGAAAATATTACGAGAATTTAAGAGCTCTGTTACATTATTTTCAGGTTGCTAAAAGTATTAAGAACAGAAACAATTTTTTTTTATTAAACTCAAGATATTGATATTATGGTTCTAATCACGTTGTACAATTTTTGAAACAGAAGAAGCTTCGAGGTGCGTTTAAAAGAGGAAGAATCAAAGTCGAGAGTGATATAAAACACACGAATTTTCCAGTAAAAATTGCATTTGATACTCGAGCGTCGGGGGTAAGCGTAAACATGAAAATAGAAGCTTCGAGCTTTAAAGTGAGTTGTATTGTGGACCATTGTGTGTGGGACAGGCTGTGCGTCTGTGTAAACGCGTCAATGTATGTATCGGGATAGTACTTCAATTTAAATAGACGATATGCCCGGCAGCTCCCATCCACCGGGAACCTGATTACAACGTTAATGAATTGCCTTTTGTCCAACGCAGCTACTGTTCTCGGCGAACGAGCCATCCTTTTCATACACGCGAGCGCGAGACAACTGCTTTCATCCGAAAATTTTCAAGCGACTCGATAAACACGATCCGCCTCGCGATTTCAATGCGCAGTGCGCCACGGTTCCTCGCGTAAGCTCGCTACTCGAAGGACTCCGGGGGCTCTTCTTTTGTTGAGAGCGAAAGTACCGAGACGAGGGCGCGAAGAGAGTAATGACAGGGAGCGAGAGCGAAACTTTACGATAAAGACGAGCTCATAGCGCGGGAATACTGCTGTCTACAGGTGGGATCGCTCGCGCAGCTTTGTCTCCCCGCCAGTGTCGAATTCTGTTTGTACAGAACTTGCAGTCGACGCGCAACATCTACCAAGATCTGTCGGGGGAAGTCATAGAACCTGACTAGGCGAACTATCAAAGTTTCACCACGGGGAAGTCCCTCAAGTTCCACAGCTTATGTTGTACATAGACCCCGGCTTCTAATTTCGAATATGTTTCCATATCGCTGCCGTTTCGCTCGTTCTTCCGTGGCCTGAGATCTGACATTTTTATTTGTTACGTTGTTGCATACGAAATGGCCGAATGCAAATGTTACGGTGCGTTTTAACACCAGATTTGTGGAGCACTATCAGCGACTGTTTTATGTTACTTTGTGCAAATAACAAAAATGTGTCGAACCCAATCATCAGCCATTTTTAGGAAATCTCGTCTAACTCCTGAAACCATGAACATATGAGCTCAGATTATCGTAATTATAAAAATACCTTAACACCTATGCACAGCATAATGTTACACAAGTATATTACATCTGTTCATTGTCGTACGCAATAAAACTTTCGGTTTCGAAGGGGTGAATTTCATTTGCAAGAGGATCAATTGGGTCTGCAAAAGGGTGAATTTGGTTTGCAAAAAGGTGAATATGATCGGCAAAATGTTGAAACCTGTATTACAGTCTACAGGTTATTGTACATCACATCGTGGTACAAAGCTGATCCTGAAGGTCCTATCTTCAATTTCAATTGAAATATACAATTTTCGAGGATCACTTGAGGGGTTAACCTGGGGTCTATGAAGAATATTAGGGTATTCCTCCTAGGGTATTCCCGTACTCACCGGATATTGCTCCCTCTGACTATCATCTTTTCAGATTTCTGGAGCATTATTTAAGAAATACAACATTCACTTCTGTAGAAGATGCAAGGAGGCACCTTGAGTCATATTTTGCTTCACGAACCCTGGATTTCTATAAGAGGGGGATTGAAAATTTACAGGAAAGATGGGAAACTGTTCTTGATAATAATGAAGATTATATAATAAATTAAGAAATAAAAACCTGAATTTACTACAAAGTTTGTTTTAGATTTCAAAATAATTGATTACTTATGGGCCCCCCTAATAGATTAGACGCAATTTGGGAACAGTTCATAGGTGAACAGAGGTCTGTCATTGCTGCCAGCCATCGTAGTACATTGCAGGATTGTCAGTAAGAACGCGGCCGAACGTCAGCGAGGATCGCGCGGTAAAGCGAGCTGGGGTTGGATCTAGATCGTGTTACCATCAAGGGATTAAGCCACGAAGTTGGATTGCCGGGGATTCCGGTGGAGGATAACGGAAACGTAGACGCGGGGAATACGAATGAAAAGGACAGTGGCTGCTGGAACGGAAAGAGGACTACGGGGGTAAGGCGGCTTGGTGGGGGGGAGAGCAATCCACCAGGGGGATGCCGGTTGCCTATTCGACCTGATGAACGAAGCGGCGCGCAAACTTAAATGGCAGTTGAGAAATATAATTTCCTCAGCTGTCAAACGTGTAAGCCGGAACTGTGCCAGGGGATCTGCACGTTTCATCCCGGCGTACAACAAGCGTCGCCGGCTTCAACGTGCCGGCGCGGCGTCCCGTCTCGTTTCCGTCTTCGTCCCTTTCTCGGCCGTTCAACAGCCACCCTCCCCTTAAACGTTTATGCCTCCTGGAACGAGTCATTGGCTTGTTCCAGACGAAACTTTCTCACGGCTTTTAGGCCAGAGAAACGGTATACTTTTTACGCGATTATTATTCGAAGAAGTCGCGGCTCTGTTCCTCGAGACTGCTGTAATTAATGCTCCGTTTTCTTTTCAACCCCTACAACGTTTATGGCGTTTCACTGCTGCGAGAATTGCGCACGACTTTTAGGGAAAGTAACTCTGTACTTTTTATGGAATCGTCGTTTCGAGAACTTTTTATATTTACTGCAATTTTCATTATACATGAAATCATTCGATTTAAATCATTACATTATCGGTACACCTTTTAGTGAAAGTGCGATAAAACGGTGAAAAATATCAAGTTTTGAGAAATCATGGTAACGAGGAGTTTTCACTCTTAAAATCTACGATGATTCCAGTGAGGAAAATATTTTTGAATATCCATGAGGATACTTGAGGCAAAAAAATTTTGAAAAATGAAGCATCTTCAGTTTTCCACCTGCCGAATGATTCAAAAATTTTGTTGACGACAATTGAACACAACAGTGTGAAAGTTGATACATCATGCTTTAGAATGAGCTCAGGTAGATCGGTGTATAATTTTTTCACGACGTTATAACGGTTTAACTATCGACAATGAAGGCGCAGAAAAATCATTTGACTTATTGAACCGACATTTAACAGAAGGATGTTAGTCAATTCGATCAGTATACATATATGTTGCGTTTTTTTATATAAAGTTAAATAACTTCTTCATTGTAGACTGCGAATTATTGCATCGAGAGAGGATAACTTGGTCCACTGTGCTAGGACTTCTACGTATAGTTAGTTACAATTACAGTTAATTAATCTATTTAGATATTTTGATCGACGTCGTCTGCATACTGGGTCGTTTATGTTCGCGACTAATTTTTTTAAAAATCTAAATAAAACTCTGGAATACGTATTCCTATTTTCATACACAGGTTGTCCCAAACATATTGCACTTCCTTGAAATGGGTGATTCCCGAGGTCATCCGAAATAACTTTGTCCTATGCGAAAATACTCTCCGCAGCGTCGTTAGGGAGTTGTTAACGAAAAACACTGACCAATCAGAGCGCGACAAAAGCACACGAACTCCAGCACGGCGGCAGGTGCCACTGAACGTGGCGTTGGCATTGGCCGAGCCGGAATCCGTCCGCTATAGTCGTGCTCCGATTGGTCCGTGTTCTTCGTTAATAACTCCTTAACAAAGCCCGCGGAGAACATTTTCACAAAGAAAAAAGTTATTTCGAATGACCTCAGGAATCATCTCTTTCGAGGAAGTACAACATTTATGGGACACCCTGTATAACCGTTGCATCGTCAAATGTTCGAAGCAGTAATGCGAAAAAATAAGTATTAGGAAGAAAACTGTTCTTCTCTGCTATTCCAGAAGTTTACGCGAGCAATAACTTATCCTCAAAAGCCAAATAGCTTTTTAATACGTGATCTAAAAAAATCAACACGAGAGAAGAATATCTCTTAGCAGAAAGAGGGCATCCTAACGCAAATGGTTTCTCAGCCCCGAGTGCCCGTTGTGTCCCGTAGAAATCAATTAATATCAGAGCAGCTTTGCGCGTCTTAATTTTTCATTTCGGTGGCTTTGCCGCCGGTTTAGCGTCGCGGAGGAGGACGCTTTCAGCGGATCCTATCTGCGATCTGGTTTGACGAGGTGTAGTCGGCGCTGGTTGCGCGACAGCCGCTTCAAAGTCGATCTCCGAGACGCCTGTAGCCGTAACCTCGCCTTTTAGGGGGATGAAAGGAATCAGCATCGGAAGTGTCGTCGGATTTAAGCCCGGCACTCTCCGAAGAATAACGGGGGGCGCTTGTCTGGTTCCCGTTGCCGGTTCGAGCACCCGGGAAACCGAAAGGTGAAACGAGCCGGATAAGAAGCCGCGATGCAACTCGTTTAACGAACTCGGCCAAGTGCCTCGTAAAACCCTTCCATCCCCTGATTGTCCCGCGTCCGCCGGCTAAACCCACGATGACCGATTCGGAATTCAAGATCGGGCTAATAAAGATTGAAGCGGACAACGACGGAATAATTGATCTCCCGTAACTGCAGTTCGCTCCGGCCGACACGTGCCACCCGCGTCACGAACTGCAGCTCCCTTCGTCGTCGCTCGCACCCACCGTCAACTATCGATCTCTCCCCCTGTTATTCTTAATCGACGCAGTCACGAATTTGTCGCGACTACGCCCGCGATCTCCCTCTCCCTCTATCGACACCGTTCGCGAGCGTCGCACAACAGGTGCCGTTTATGGAGCCGCGCGAAAGAATTCATTGAAAAATTAACACTAAACGTACCACGGCCGATCAAACTGACCTCTCCAAACTTCTGCGTACATACAATTTCGTACATACAACATTTTCATATCGCTATTTATCCTTTACGAGTTTTCTTAACCCTTAGCACTCGAATGGCGACTGTAAGGCGCCACTGAAAGTTGCTGTATCATTATTCAAAATATTTTTTACATTATTAAATTTGTTTGTATCCAGTAAATTACTAAAAACTTCAGTATTGCACGAGTAAATTGCACCATTTTCGTATGTATCACATGAAAAAAATCTATAGAAGGGAAATAAGGGTTAAAATATGTATACAATGTATTTTTCAGTATTAATTTATCGTTTTATTTGATTCTTTCCAAGAAATGTTAGGGGGGGCCTGTAAGTAAACAATGATTTTGAAATCTGAAACAAACTTTGTAGTAAATTCAGGTTTTTATTTCTTAATTTATTATATAATCTCAGATCATAATCATTATAATCCTACCGCAGCCGGTCAATTTGACCGCACGAGATAATATGGTATGTACTCTTCTAAACCTAAACGATCAGTATAAAACTGTTTCATGACAAATACATCCAAACCGCAGAGGTGGACGACACAGTACAATTTTCTAAATCGAGGATAGAGCATCGCAGTATTTTTTATATAATTGAAATTACATAAGATTAAATTTGTATCGTCATTAACAATAACTTTTTTTAAGGACCGGTCATTTTGACCGCGCACGGTAGGAATAGGTACAGTGACTTCTTTATATATGTCGCCAAGGCCTGGATGGTAAACGTCGCGGAATTACCCCCACTACCGCAGGGTATACCCCGTGAGGGGCTACGAAGCTCGAGAGACATCGGACACCGAGGAGTGTAAACATAACACGGCTCGAGTATGTCTCCTGGACGATGTATAATGCTGCCAAGACCTGTGTTCTTGACATATATCGAGAATCAACTGTATACAAGAAGTGTCGGTAGGTTTAGTGTTAATCGTCGTACGTAGTTGTGTTTAATGCTGATCCACGAATGAGATTAATTCTTCCGCGCAATTAATCCTTCGCGAGAACCGCGTTCCATTCAATTAACCAGTTAGCTGTTGCGACCTCTTTGAAAAATGTGTACCTAAGTTGCGTCGCAAAAATTAATCGCTGTTTGAATTATAGCTGTTTTGACGAGTATACTCGTCATTAAACAAAATATTGCCATTTCTTCATGACGAGTATACTCGTCAAACACAGTTAACTGGTTAAGATTGACAGGACGATCGAAAATCTTCTGGAACATCTTAAGTGACAACTGTCGATTCTGGTTTATCAAATATTCATTGAAGATATCGGCCTGTCGAAAACGGCGAAAATCGAGACTAAACGTCTGTTCTAATTCCGTCGGAGACAGATGGACACTAATCCATCTACGTTCATTTCAATTCTATTGCTGGTGATGCATTGTTCATTCAACGTGCATGCAATAAAACGGGTAGAAAAAAAAATCGTACTGTTTTATGAGCTCGTTGTAAAAGGAAAGCTTCAGACTTTAAGTCCATGGAGGTGTGAGCTTCGAAAAAAATTTATTTAGTTCTACAGTATCGTTTTACATTATTATAATGCTTTTAGAAATAAATTATCTTCACTGCATCATTCAGTTCGAAGTGCAAATACAATTTAACAAAAGAACAATTAATGCATATTAAACGATTCCAAATATATTGTTGTACGATTTTTTTCCACGAACTTACGACAAATTAGTGATCAATTCAATTAATGATCAATGTTGTGTTTCGCGTGCTGTTGAATGAGAATCGTCCAGCGCGTCTGACCATGACAAACCAATTCTACTTCTCGCGAATCCATCGAACGTTAAAGTGTAATTGGAACAGTGAAAAAAATCAGACATCAATTTTTGATACGTCATTGTAAAAAGGATACATCCCTTCGCGAGTTCGCATTGAAACGAAAGTGGACAAAAAATGTTTAACATCGTAGAATTTTTTAATACATCTGGAAGTTTTCCAAAGCAGAAAATTCACCTTTTAAAATGATCCCGGGTAGAATATTTTACGATTTTTTTTCAGAGTTCCGACTTAAAATTTCGAGTTGATTCACGGTCGACTTATTCGAAACACGGTGCTCGAAAGGACGAGGATCCAAAACGACAGGATCCTAACCATGTTGGAGCACGTACGTTGATTATCCAGTTCGGCGTGTCCAACCCTGGCCGCTCGGACGTCGCCATTTTTCCCTTTAAAGCTATTTTCCTGGCGGCGTGTTCGCATCCTCGTACCAGACCCTTCATATTTCCTGAATGAACACGACACGCTCGTCGGCTGACGTAGTAATTCATGTGGGCCGTGCGCGGTCCGCACGTACGACACCGGAAACGTCTGAAAACCGAATCCTGCTGTTCTACGTCCTCCCGTGGCTCAGATTCCATTTTTCTCCGTGGAACCAACCTGCATCGAAGGTCCTTTTAACTCTTTTGATAGGGTAGCCTTGGCTTTGGCGTCCATTAACAAACGATTTATGCCGAGCAACCACTTCAGTCCTCAACAATGTTTCATCCTTAAATGTTTTACGTGACCTATGCAACCGATGACAATGTGTGTTAATAATATTTGATAATACGTTGTGCAATGGAAGCCGATACTATTCGATCGTGCATCGTGGGTCGAACGTTCTCTTAAAAAATTATGACAACGCTTTTTCATCATTAAAACTGATTTTATATTATGTTTCCGATTATATTACACGCACAAAGAAATAATTTCCATCGGCTTCATCAATGGCACGCTGTACATATAAATTCCGTCTGACTGAGAAATAAAAATGTAATATACATCAAATCAGTTTGATAATGAAGGAGCTTTACCATAATTTTTTAAAAGAACGACCGAGTTTTGATCGATGGTTCCTTTTTCACTTTTTATCCTTGCGATGAATAGAATACGATGCAATCCCAAAAAAATTGTTGACCTTTTGACCTTGAAATTCAAGGTCACAGTTAATTTTGCGGCACCTCCCTTATATCAAATTCCACCAAACCGAGGGTGTAGAATCTCGCTGTGATAGTCGCGATATATAATTTCTGTACACCAAGTACAATGTAAAATCTGGTTAATACGTATTCGATTGAGCCTGGAATATTTCGTCGAATCATTATAGTCCTCGCGCTCTGCTGCCTACATTACTTTCTTCGGTCTAAACGATTATTTTGCATTAGTACGTGCCAAGAGGACGCCTTTCATTGGGTGTCCAAAATTCGCAGTGAAAAGGCAGGCCACGTTTTACTCAGGTCTCGCGAGCGCGAAGTCGATATAGCAATTCGAGTATGGTCCCCGTGGTCCCCCGTCCCCAAAATTCGTATGCAGACGGACGCGCAGCGTGCACTTGCTTCGCGCATATGTTACATGCTTAGCTTGCTGTCTATCTAGCCCGGCTGTTCCGGAATTCTGCGTGGATCTATCGGCCAGCTGGACCTAATGGTCATTTCACGGACGAACACGTATCCGTTTCGCGTACAGTTACGCTCAAAACTCCCTCGTCTTGACTGGCGATCCTCTCCGGAGCCACCCTCTTCTCTCTCAAACACACACACACACACACACACACACACACAAACCATGTCCCATAGAACACCACTCTGTCCCCATCCACCATTCGACTAGCTTCCTAATCAGCGTGAAATTAACTGTCTCTGTTAGACCAAACTCGGATCCGCTGTTACGTGACCGTGAGATAGGATTTTAGAGAGAAATACCAGGGGTGAGGATTACCCCGTACATGACGAGTCACGTTACACTGCGGAGTTCCCATTGAGCCGAGGATCAAAGGACCAGATTATCACCTTTTGCCCCACCACGTCAGCCCGAGCCACGTGGATACTGTGTCACAAGCGATCCCTTGATGGGAAAACAATGATAAAAGTTTCGACCGCGGGACGCGCCGCGCCGCCGCGTTTCCGAGTGATTTTCAAGTTAAATGGATCCTTTTCGGACCGGTCCGAGTGTACCAGGCTCTGGCCCGCGCCGAGGCACGACCTGTAGAATGCAATTTCGGTGCCTGAATCGACGGTACGAGACCCTCCATGTCGTTTCCGGATTATTTCGTTCTGCCGGAGCTAAGCGAACTGCTGACTTCCCGAATAAGTTGATGCTTATGGTTCAAATTGTCGGGTTTCGCTATTAGGTTTTTGCATATGAAGTGTACGATTTTTCAGCAACGTTAAACGTCGAACATTCTTTCGAAATATATTTTATTCGTCAAAGGCAAACCTGGACGCTTCGGAGATATCGTTATTTGATGTACTATTTCAAATGTTATTTTAATTTATAATTATTTCCGTGTGATCACTTTTTAGGTAGTATTGCTTCAAATAAAGAACTGTTGAAATTGCTAATACATCGAGTGGATCAATATTATTTTTACTTTCAAATGGCAGTACTGGAAATAATGGTGCGAAATAAATAATTTCAAATAGCTTTTTCTTATTTTCATTTCGAATAAAATTTGCCCAGGTCTGGCCGGAATTGAAAGATTTGTATTGTGGTGGAACTTTGGTTGTTTAGTTTGGATAGAATTTATAAAATATAAAAATGTAAATTTTTCTATTACAGAGAGTTCTAAGTTCGTCGATATTTAAAGTGTTCTCAATAATTGTAATAAATACTGAATTATATTGCATGAATAATACTATGACAACACTAAGTAATTATTATAGTTAGAGTATCTAGGAAAGATTGTGTAGATTCCAGATTTCATTATTATTATTACTAAACATTTGCATTCGAATGGCGACTCTGAAGCGTTGCTAGAAGTTATCAAATTAATCAAATAATGTAACTTTTGTTTAATATAAATTTGAGTACAGAATGAGTAATTTCACTCGTTTGTTTGTAAAATGTTCTGGGGTCGGCTGAAATTTCTGAGTTCAGAAGTTAAAATAGCTTCGAGTGCAAAGGGTTGGACTGTACATCCACACGCTGTATGAATTTAATGTGAATTTACATACCTGTGCTTCAACGAAAGCTTATTTAATGGAGAACTTAACTAACAGGTGTTAGTTTATTTAACCGTTACCACATTGAGCTATAGGACCATTTTCGAAATCAAAGAGATGTCGGAAGGAAGGCAAAACATTTTTACAATACTACAAACGGAAACATTTATAGAACAAAAAACAGAAAAATTGTCACGACTTGATTTTCTGCGATCTTTTTACAGTCAGTGTACGATAAAAATGAATGATTATTGTCACTGCACAAGCAGTCTCATCAATAAAAACGATCGAAGAAGAACAATATTTTTCGCATCATCGGCACGATAAAATCGACAAGCTATTTATTTCCTCCTATTTATTTCTCATCAATCCGATAATAACGGAAAAAACCAACACAGTTTGTTTAACGCTCGGTCAAGCACAATAATAAAATGATCGACTATATTGAATGCGACGTTCATATTTTTAATAGTATCTTTTTTTTTCTCTTGTAACGACGTTCTATGCAGTTTTTACCCACGCAATTCGATATTCCATAGCCGACTGGAGGACCGGTTCACTCTCCATGACTTTCCGATAATCACTCGCATCGGTCCACTTAAATCATCCTCGGAATCAACGTTAAAAAGCCTCCTATCCGGAAGCAAGTTGTGACAATTAACAAGAGCAGCTTGTTAGGAATGCTCGGCTAAGTGCTCCCAGAAAATCGGTGCCTTAAAAATAACCGCGTCTCCTCGCAAACGTCGCCGGGGGGATAATTTTCCCAAGTGTCCCGTTAACAATCAGAACGAAACTAGTATCGACAACAGAATATCGAAGCATTCCAAGGGAGGGTTTCCGTCCCTCTGTCCACGATTTCATTAAAACGAAAAGTGAAGGAAACAAAAGCAAAGAAGAAACTATTCCTGGTCCCCGGTCGAGAATCACGGATATCCTCTCGATTCGCGAATCGCTCGTGAATATTCAACAGAAAAAAATCCACGAACAATACAACAAGCCGTATTAATGGACACAACGAGAGCCCGTCGTTCGAAGCGGCCGAAAAATCGAACGCTCCACGTATCGAGAAATAATTATACCTGGCAACGAAATCGCTAATTTCCCGATAAACGACGTTCCGCGGAGGATCCCCGAAACGACTGGTTACTAAGGAGACAGCTGGCCTTGGCGAGCGTTTCAAAGAATAATCGATAACCGTTAGAAATTCACCGGTCCGGGTGGAACTCAATAATGCAAATTCGCGGAGGACCGTATAATAATAAGGGCGTTGCACTGGGCTCCGAAACCATCAAAACGCGAACTAAAAGTCCACGACTTTGATCAAAATTATGGGAATTTCGTAAAATAAATAAATTGTCGTATTTCAAAATTTTTTGACGGGGTTTCGAAATCCAAAAATACATATTAGAAGGGTCACACCTTCACCTGAAATTACTATACTTTGTCGTATTAAATTTTTGAATTGACAATAATTTTATTGAATTTAACTTTTCAGCTAATTGTACATGTACAATTTATTGGGATATGTATATTTTGACCTATCGAAAAAAATTCTTTGGCAAATTTATGCATATGAATTCCTTTAAATAGAAACTAATATAAAATAATAATACTAAAAGACATGTAAAATTGATTGGGATATGTACTGAAAAAAATTCTTTCGCGAATCCATATTTTTAAGTTCTCTCAAGTAAAGACTAAATTTCCACCCATTGACTCAAATAGGTTGCTGTAACTTTCAAAGTTGCAAGTAGTTGGGAAAAATTTGTATGCAGATACTTTAAGTATGGTCTGCCACATACTCTCATGTAAAATTCATCGCGATTTCGTGCGAATTCCGTTTTGCAAATCTAATTAAAGCGAAAATACGGAGCAAAACAGAGACGAAAGGATCGTTCGCGATGGGATCCGTTGGAAAAGGTTGCAATGGACCTATCGCTTTCAAATTTCAGAGAAGTGCACTCTAAAAGACGACTTTTAACCCTGTGTAATTAAATTTAGGGTGACCCCTCCCAATCTTTAAATTTAACGAATAAAAATACACCAATTTTTCGCAATATTTCGGAAAAAGCGTTTTCCTACACTTTTAACACTACCGAACCCGTGAAAATGAGGGATTTCAGATATTCTTCTTTTGCAATTCTTGAAGTCACGGAAATATTTTCTTGAGAAATTTGTTTTTCAAAGTGCACATCGCCATAGAAATCTTATGAAATCTGTCGATAGTTCCGGCAGTAAGGTTCCGTCACTAAAACGCGACCAAAATTTATGCATGCTACAAGCAGTCTGGCCTCTGACGAATAACGAAAAGTTTTCAGAATATAAGGAGATATAGAATGTCATTTTGGTGCAGCTTTTGATTCCTGCAAACGGGTCATTCAATTTGCCGAGCGACGCGGTTCGAGGAGCTCTTAAACAAAAATTGAAAAGTTTCGCCAAAGTAGCCGAGTCCCGGTTGTCCTCGCAGACGACGCTCTCGGCGCCGGTCCCCAACATCGGCGGTGCTGATTCAAATTTAAATTGCATAATTAGATCGTCGCGGTTAGCGTCTCACGTGGAGCTTAAAACCTGCCCGGCTCCCTACGTGCTGGGATTCGTTAACCAGCTACCAGATCGTGCACCAGGAGCTGGCTAATTGTCGCGCCACTCGTTCCCGCCTCGGAGTTATGAATGATACATGCGTGCCCGCTAATGACCGTTTCCCCTGGATTTTCCCTCTGTTTTTATTGAAACTTCTGCTCGGCAATCGAGGAAAATTAGCGGCGTGATTCCGCCTCGTTGGAATATGAAGTCGTCGCGATACACATGTACATCCGCGAGATGAACGAAGATCGGCCGAATTAAATGCCTCGTGACGAGCACGCCGATTTATTCCCGTTACATCGCGTACCGTTCGCGAGTTTCGAGAGTCGAGCGTTATATCGCTCTTCGAGATGTAATCGTCGCTAATTGTTTGATAGGATTACTGGGGAATTGTAATTTAAAATATTCCCCCGCGTTTCCGCTGATTATTTAATAAAATGTCACCGTCGTTTCAATTTAAAATGCTCCGTCTGTCGTTTCACGGGAATAGCGATACTGCTAGGGGCAAACCGTAAATACGATTAATTACTCGTTCAAATTTTCTTTCAGCTTTTATTTTGTACATGCCGAGATTTTATTCTGTAGATACAGCAATAGCGTAGACGGAGAAGCATGAATACTCTGAACGTTTAAAATAGTCGCATCATTTTTCTATTTCAGTTTAATTGATATTTCTATTTTTCTTGGTCTCGAAAGGAGCAGTTGGTTATTAGGAATTTTATTATTGCCAAGAGACGTATTTTTCGCATCAAGCTTCAGAGATTGTAGTAGTTCCTCGGGGGACGAGTTTTTCGAGATGAATACGATCCTTCTCTTTTATTTAACAGGAAATTGATGGTCAGAATTTACATAGAGAACTAATTATTCCGGGACGGAAGCTTCGTCCTTAATGAACAAATCATGCCACTTAAAAGTTCCCCGGCCGATGAATTATTTCTGCCAAAATGCGTTTACCTCCTGGCGAACTTCCGATCGTTACACCGTACTAATTCATCGATGGATTAATGCGCCGGAAGAAAGCGAGAAGTTCGATGAGCCATATTCCATCGATGAAATTTTATAAATTTCTCTCTCTCTCTCTCTCTCTCTCTCTCTCTCTGTCTCTCACACGCACTCTCTCGCACTCTCTCACTCTTTATTCTGAAATCGCAATCAAGTATGTATCGTGGTAATCGTTGGCTCAATTTCCTGACTCCTTCAGTCTGACTAATTAACCCTAATCCCATGAGACTCTTGAAATTTACTAAGTTTCCCTATTTTGATAACACCTCGCATTATTTCTACCCAAAAAATTAAATGTTTGCTACATTATTGGACTGCGGATTTGATGCATTTATGGCAAAAATGGGTGTAACTTCGAACGACAAAAAGTTTGAGAACTTCTTACAGCTTCATAAAAGAGAAAAATAAGTTCCTATTAGGTTGTTGCAATTGAAATGACCGTTTTTTACATTTGAAGCTTCCCATCTTTGTAGTTTAGTTTTTCCACGGCAGATGGCGTTGAAGTTTTACCATATGAAAAGTACATATTTATTGATATTGTACAGTGTATGTGATTCAAAATCGATTTTCGTTCACCATGGATAGAAGGGAAACTCATATAATTTACTTGTACGAGTTCAAACTCGGACATACTGCATCTGAAACAGCGAAAAACATAAATGCTGCTATTAGCGAAGGTATACCAAGTGATTGGACCATAAGGTGTTGGTTTGAAAAATTTCATTCCGGTGATACAAATCTGGAAAATGAGCCTCGTGGTCATAAGCCTGCAGCTATTAAAGATTCAGGTTTAAAAGAGATAGTTGAAAGGGATTCACGTCTAACTGTTTGGGAAATCGCGGAGAGAACCAATATAAACTATTCAACTGACTCCCGACATCTGAAGGCTTTGGGAAAAGTAAAAAGTTAGATAAATGGGTCCCACATGAACTCACTGAAAGAAACAAGATGTGCCGTCTGGAAATCAGTTCTTCATTACTTTTTCGACAGAATAATGAAGGCATATTAAACAGGATAATTACCTGTGATGGAAAATGGATTCTCTACGACAACCGACGACATTCTGCACAGTGGCTAGATGCCGATGAAACTCCAAAACATATTGCCGAAACCGAACCTTCATCCGCGTAAGACATTGGTGTCTGCATGGTGGTTAGGCAAGGCTGTTGTACATTACTCATTTTGAAGAAAAAAAACATGAAACCCTAAATGCTGATAAATACTGTCAGGAAATTGATACAATGTACGAAAAACTGCGTGTTCAACAGTCGGCATTGGCCAATAGACGCGGTGTATTATTGCTTCACGATAATGCTCGGCCACATATTGCGAAACAAACTGTAAAAAAGTTAGTAGAGTTGAAGTGCGAAGTTCTCCCTCACCCTCCTTATTCGCCTGACCTGCCACTTACTGATTACCATTTTTTTCAAGCACCTAGATGCCTTTTTGGATGGACCAATATTGAAAGTAGAATGTGCTGTAAAAACTGCATTTGATGAATTTATTGCCTCACATTTATTAGATTTCTACCAGAAAGGCATTGGGGCACTTGTATCACGATGGAAGAGGTGCATTATACCCTCGCCTAGCACCTTCTATTCTATTATTCTACAGATCTCTCCAACACAATGCAGTCCCCAAAGCAACCCTTAGAAGATCAATAATTTTTCGTAGGCCTAGAATTTTTGTCAAGCCCTGGATACTATACCCCAAGGCCTCCATAAATGTTCACTAAAGTTGTGCAATATTATGTCTCCGTTTCTCGGGGACACTTCGACAAAGAGCTCCTAGGAGACCGGTAGTATTCTCTTGGCCTTTAGTGGCTAAGAAACCGAGGAAGACAAAAAGATGACAAGTAAAAAGAGCTGAAGGGAAAGAGAAAATGTAAAAGCAAAGAAAAGTTGCCAATATCTAGATCAAAGCAAGCACAAATGTTCGAATGTCTCGGACATCGTAGACTAAATTTGCAGATTAATTTCACGGACGTATCGCATTGCACAAACCCATGACAAAAACCTCGCCGATCAATAAATCGTGTAACACGAAAGTTCGCGCAGTATCGATCGCCTAGGGCCCACTCGGAGCAGCGATTGCATAAGTCGGCCCCCGATCATTATGCCGTGGCATCGCGGTCGCGCTTGATATCGTTCTGAAATGGCGACAGTTGCCAAAAACCCGAGAGACGTAGGGGCGGCGGTAGTTCGAGCGTCGTTCCACGAACGGAACCATGTAAGAAGTGACAAATCATAGTAATAACCTAATAAAAGCACCGGCTGGAATTACGTAAGAGATAGAAGACTAAGTGGCTGTCGTTTGTATTCGAGAAAACGGCGTCGAATCGATAATCTTGAGTCAGGCCGTCGCCCGAAAGCTGGCACAGCGCGAGAAGCCATCGCGCGTTCGGCCGTGCACACGAGGGAGAATCGGTTTGCGATATCTCGTCGTCGATTTCGCAACCGGCCGCGCCACCACTTGCGAAAAACCGTTTCCTATTTATCGACGTTGCTTTCCGGTCCGTCCGTCTAAAAGGCCGGGATCTCATGAATGCCGGCGCTGCACTCCGTCGATTTTACGAGCGTCTCCATTTTTATGATCTACCTCCACGGGAAGCTATGACCGCCATCCGTTTCCTCTCGCGATACCTGAAACGCGGACCTCTGATAACTCTGCTTGTCATTCCACTAATTTTGTATGCGTAATGTTTTCCCACCGTGCCACGGTGCGCCTAAACCCCCGTTTTCTTCAGAGAATTCCAACACTCGAAAATTATAGGTGACACGAAAAAATGTTTCAAACGATAGTTGTAGGATATCGAAGACGTTTTCGAAATATCAGAATACTTTCGTTTCTACGTCAACTATTATCGAGATATATGCGTCCGCAATGTAAAGCACAATATTTAAAAGAATTTTTGAACTTTCCTTTTCTGTATTGTTCGAAAATCATAAAGAGGCAAAGGTTGTGCGCACCACGAATGCACGAAGAACTCAAGAATTAATTAACGGTTTAGTGGTTTCGCAAATAGTTTGACACGGCGAATGTAGACCATCGCAGAAGTTGAATAAACAGTGTCGTATTAATAAGGAAGTAATGAAGAGAGCCACCGATTCACAAACAGCTGTCTGCCAGTTATTCTTCGCACGTTTCTCTGAATTTAGAGCGGGTGCTACAAAACGGTAACATAAAGTGCATTCCATAAGCCACTCCCAAAGTTTTAGACTTCGTAACGGCGCGAATTAAATTAGAGACACCGAGTCTAGTCCTTTGCATCTGAACTCAACTCGGAACTTAATTTGGGAACTAATCTATTCCACCATGTTGTGTCGCGACACCTGAAACTTCGTTTCTCAGTAACTCTTTTTTAAAAGCATCAGTCTTCTCTGATCGCGCGTGAGTGGTCCTGTACATTATACATTCAGGAGTCAATTTCACTTGGACAATTTTATTTTACATTACTACTGTATTCTAGTAACATTATCGTGGTACAACCCTTGGCAAAAAGTATGGAACCACGTTTAAATAGTCGCAAAATTTTCGTAAAATTGAACCAAACGATTTGAGGTTTCTTGACGTGTTAGAAGACTTAGTTTGCTAAGCAACGAGCAAATTAAATTTTGAAAAAAATGGTCGTAAATGCAAAGAAAAAAGTAGATTGAATTTTTTTATTTTATCTGATTTTTTATTTTTCTTTTTTAACTGAGCCTGTAATAAAACTGACACGCTTTAATCGACGCGTTTTATAGATCAACGGTGAACATTTCATCGACATCAGTTAATGTTGTTATGAGTTACAAACATTTAAATGTGAGCAATAGACTGTGAATTTTTGTGCAATTCGTGGAAAAAAGTGGAGTCAAATAAAATTTCATTTTCAGCGATAGTAGCTTTTGTATATTTGAAATAAATAAAAGTCGTATTAAATTCAGTCGAGAGTTACATTCTAGCACTTTTTGAAAATTTTCGAAACTCATAAATGCATCAAGATCCACATTCTAGTGATCACATAAGGCCTTGACAACGCCGAATATCTGCGACTATCCTTAGGGTTAATGCGAGTCGAGTGTGGCAACAAAAGGGCTAAATATTGTTCGAGGGGATGAAAAGATAAATCACGTCGTGCGTTATGAACCGAATGCGTCTTCTTAATCCACGCAGTGGAATCGGTGGGACGCTTGTTAATCCAAAACCGCGGTTTATCGGCGCGTGGTCACCGCGCGCGCATGCATGCCTCTGTTTGTTCGAAAATCAATAGAAATATCCCACGTCCCGTTGCGGTTCTGTCAGTCTGATTGTTCCTGCTGCTTGGAACGCTGGGAACGCGACACGCGATCAGATTGATCGACGTGTTTTTAATATTGGCCCTGTTTAATTTCCTTTTGCCGGTCCGCCGCAGGACAATCGATCAGATACACGGAAATATTTGCCTATTGATGGGCCCCGACCACTCTATCTACAGGGCGTCATTTCATTTGTTCCCGTCCGATTTATTGCGATTTCTAGAGTCACTCTATCAAAAGTGCATCATCGTTACCATACTCTTTTCATCGAAGAACAAAAGGTCCCTCTATCAACGGCGCTGAAACGAGCCCAGCCGCGGCAAATCCTATACTCCTATCGGGATCGATCGCTTTGCTATTCGACGTCCGCCTGGCTTTCCATTTCACAATTTTTAACTTTATAAAAACACCTCTCCTAAATAGCCTTCGGTCGCAGCAATTATTGGCAGTTTAACACTTCACTCTACTGGAAGCGTGTTCATAGGAATTTTGATAATTTTACTGTACCAGCAGGAAGCTTAAGGGCCCGAGATAGTCACGTGACTTTTTAATTAATAATTTCTATTCACAGCCTTCAGACACAGACTTAAGATCCGTCTTGGTCTTGATCCGACGGGTCTTAAGTCTGTGACTAGATTTGTCACATTTTTTGCTCTGTATTATCGATATTATGAATTCTGACGCCAGAAATGTGCCTCAAGTTTTTGGCTTTATTTCGCAGAGAATCAAGGCAAAATATAGCTCAATTTGTAGCTGGAGATATTTTCTAATGCGCGCTGCTCTCGATTTCATCCAGAAGATTCATCCAATGGCATAAAAATGCTTGGATTCCACGGCATACGCATCGTCAATTTTTGGCCTACTTCTAACGCTTATATTACCAAATATCTGCGTAATCTCGTCAGCTCCTGACCAGCGCGCACTAGATTGAACCTTCCTCTTTCGAATGAGCCCTTTACCAGCGACAAAATATTCTTACATGAGGACGAAAACTTGAGGCACGTAAAACAATTTTTTGACGGTAATGTAGTCACTCTACCTTATCGCGAATCTACGAAGACCGTGCCCTTAATACTCGAACTCCTGCGAGTTCTATTCCGATTTAAGACGATGGGTCAGGACCGGTTTTCGTCATATTTCGGATGAGGGTACCTATGCGACTTGTCTTTGTAGAGAATGTGCGAGAGGCTCGAATGTAGCGGCAAACTATAATTCAGCGATATCTTTTGTTGGAAAAGGGTATGACATACCCTTTCGTTCCGATACTAAGCGGTATCGAGCGAACAACTTCAAAAGAAGGAGTGGGGATTTTCTTATTTCGAAATAAAAAGCATGGTCTTACATCGGAATAAAATTGTACAGTGATTTCTCTATATATGTCGCCAAGACCTGGATGATAAACGTCGCGGAATTATCCCCACTACCACTGGGTCTCCCCGTGAGGGGAATGTAAACATAACACGACTCGGGAATGTCTCCTGGACGATACATGACGCTGGCAAGACCCGTATTGTTGACATATATTGAGAATTCACTGTATACATTGACGGTACTCGAGCTAATCCCCACCGCTACGATAAGGTGGGTTCAATCCATCATGATCAATTCTGACTTTCTAGTTATTACTTCTTTGAGAGAAATTAATTTGATTTTGTGAGGATTTTTGGGGTTAATATGCAACACTTAACGCGTGAAAATCCTGCCTCAAACAATCCCCAAACATTCCTACACCGTGACAGACTTGTAATCAAGGGAAATGTGAACAGTGTTATAAACTTATTTATGTATATATGACACAAATGAGTAAGCGCGATTTAAACTCCCAGACAGATTTTAACAAAATTTAAGGACATCTATGTATTAGTTGATGAACATTTTTAAAGAATGAACGTAATTTGTATTTGGCTCTTACCCCGAACAAGCAAAAAATTGTAGAATAAACTCAGACGACTTGTGAGAAAAATGTGCGTCACAAACCAACGAGAACACCAGCCTCGTCATACTCGGACACGTCCCAACTCAGATTGACATTACCCATCCCCCTTCCCAAAGGCCCCGATTCACGTTCAATGGAAAAGGGGGGAGAGGAGGGAGGGCAGACCGATCCCAAAACCACGGCTAACCCGTCGGCAGGTACAAAATGAGAATAATCTTCGCGCAGCAGACGCCTACAAATCGCGTCCGTTGTTTTCGTTTTGTTCGTTTCGAAATTTATCGGCCGGGGGCGATAACTCGCGGAAACACAGCCGCCGAGGGCCCCCGGCTCACCGGAGGGGGTTTCGAGTCGAAGTTGAAACAGAAATAGAAGAAAGGTGTTTCTTCTCGAAGGCAGCGAACCTGGCGAGTTCGCGTGGATGGGGAAGAAACGAGCCGGGGTAAAGAAGCACAAAAAACCACGAGGGGGAAAGAAAAGAAAAGAAACTTAGAAGAGAGAGAGGGAGAGAGAGAAAGAGAGATAGAGAGACACGGAAAGAGAAAAGAAAGAAGTGAGACGGTGGTACGAGCTTCCAGATCCGGGCTGCTGCCTGTGCCCCCTTTTTCCACCCCCTCGTTGCCCCCCCCCCTCCGTTCGTGGCTCGTTCATTTGTTTTTTGCGTCTGGCACTCGCGACGCTCCTGGTAAACCGCAAATCCCCAATTCTCGCTGGGCGAGCCGGCAGAAGCGAACAGAAACAGATAGGGAGCGGCGAAAAAGAAGGCTTGATAGACAGTTGGACGTGGGGCTCGAGTGTCAGCGTGGGGGTGGGGGGGGGGTGAAGAGCAGCAGAGAAATCCTGGGATCTGTTCGAGTGCCTCGGCTCTTTTGAAAACGCTCGAAAGAACTGCCATCCTCTGCTCCCTTCCCGGGAGAGAAAGAGAGAGAGAGGGTCCTCGGAATCATGAAGTATCATCGATCTGACTTAAGGCTCGGAACACGGCCTCGGCAAGGTCGAAGGACAGGGCCAAATGATTTGCGGATGGGGAGAGGCGTGGAGGAGAAGGGGCCGGGTTCTTAGGACGAGCAGAATGTGTCTGTCGAAGCTGAGAAATCGAGCCAGCGGCTTTTCTATAAATCTTCCCCGGGGCAGCGTTACATTCCGCGCGTTTCGCTCGCCTCCGATTAAACGAAGCCTCCTCGCGCTCGGCCCGAGAAACTCGTTGGGCCACTGTAAATTATGGCGTAGTTAGGGATTAATGTTGACCAGTTGGCTGCTGCGAGAAGGATATCCTAAATCTGGAACGGATTATCGTGCGCTGGTTGGTGAAACAAAATTAAGCTTAAACGGGATTTCGGTGAACAACGATGTGCATCGTTGCTTGAAAGTATCTGATCGCCCGTTATCGCGCGCCGAGCGACGAAGCTCCGCGCAAACAGCCAGTTAATTCAGTTAATTTTGTTTTTTTGTTCTGCTAAAAACACCAGCAAAACATGCGCAGAACACCCACAAAACATGCCCAAGACATTTCCAAAACATGCCCAAAACATACGCAAAACACGCGCAAAACACACGCAAAACATGCCCAACACATGCGCAAAACACCCACAAAGCATGCCCAAAACAGGCCCATAACATGTGAGAAACATGCGCAGACCACTCGCAAAACATGCGCGAAACACCCGCAAAACATTGCCAAAACATGCGCAAAACAGCCAGCTGCGGCTGTGCTATGACCAACTCCCCCTCCTTTCGTAGCAGTGCCCGGCGCGCAGCCCGAGCCCGAGCGGGCTTCCCTTGCCCGGCGGGCAGCCCGAGCCCGAACGGGATCCCGTGCCCGACACATATTTCGCGCATTTTTCTCGCATGTTTCGCACATATTTCCCTCATGTTTCGCGCATGTTTTGCGGATGTTTTTCACATGTTTTTGGCATGTTTCGCGCATGTTTCCTGCATGTATCCTGGATGTTCCACCCATGTTTCGCGCACGTTTCGTGCATGTTTCGCCCATGTTTCCCACATGTTTCGCACATGTTTCACGCATGTTTCTCACATGTTTCGCGCATGTTCTGCGCATGTTTCTCACATGTTTTCGGCATGTTCCGCGTATGTTTCCCACATGTTTCCCAAATGTTTCGCGCATATATCTCGCGTCTTTCTCGCATGTTCTGTGCATATTTTGAGCATGGTTTGCGCCTGTTTTTCGCGTGCTGAACAATCCACGCGACCGAATTTGAAACCCTGCCGAACTTTGGGACATATTACGACGCTTAAAGAATTTTTCGGTTTTTCTGAAATCTTTGACCAAACACGTTTCTCACCCTCCATTTTACAAAATTATTTTCACTCCTTGGAATTGAACAATTGCAAGTGTAGAGAAGTGTACATTGAATGTTTCATTGAGCAGATTATCAAACTGAAAGCGTGTCATAATCGGTCGCGTCATTCGCCTGATGTCCCACGTGAATATAACCAACTGTCTGATCAATTGCTGACCAGTTCTACTTAGGACAAACGCTTCTGACCGTACTGTTTCATTACAGTTCTTTTGGAAATGAAATTAGCGTATCAAATTGCGTTTTATGAGTTGATTTGGAAGTTAGAATTATGAAATTAGGGTATTGTTTATAAATATTGTTTAATAGTAGGCGAATGGTTAGAAGGTAGAACATTGTTCCTCGTTTCCATCTTTATTGGATTATCGCATCGTGTTGAATGTTTAATAGACGAAGTGTACACGTTGAGCGACGAGCACAGATGCCGCTGACAAGATTCTGATAAGCAGAACGCGGACTTGATGCATTTATTAGTACACACGGATGTGTCGACCAGAATAATCCAGGTGCTTCAATCAAATCTCATAATGTTTTTATTTCTTGCTGAACGAAGCTCCGCTCAGCGGGGATAAGTCTTTCGTCTTCGTTTGTTTTTGCACGGTAATTTATGAAAACCTCAATTTCCACCGAGCTTCGCGATTTAATACCATGCGATTGCATATTCAATTCTCTTTTAGTTAATATACATTAACAGTACGAGAAAGACGCAGGATAAAGAAGTAAGACACTTTTCATTAGTACTACATAAAAAATGTTAACTGGTACTATTTTGCACATTTTCCGCAGACACGGAAGATACGAGTAGATAAATATTATTTGTTGTCAGTGACAATTGCACTGTTCGAAATTTTTATTCTACAAAGTTACCTTCGTTTTCGCGGATATATTGAAAATAATTGTCTTGCTCCGCTGTGTCCGTATATTTATATTTTGTTGTTATTCAGATATATATGTGGGATCAGGACCCCCAGACCAAAAGTATGTAGGAGATCGGGAAGAACGGGAGGGTTCCGTGGGTGAGCGCGTTAGTCGATCGGCTACCACCAGTGAGGTCGCGGGTTCGATTCCCGGCGGCGGTGCCCTCATTTTTCCCGAGATCCTACAATTGGTGTCAGAAGTGGGATTGGGGGAACACCGATCGCCGCACGAGGTGGCGCTGTGAGTTTCTAAGTTGTTACGACGAGTTGTGTTTGGTGGCTCTGTGTATGGCCACAGCACAAAAAAGACGATGAGACGACGCTGTGACGGACATTCGAGGGCGAATGTCGTCGCAGGATGGCCGAGTGTGGGATCAGGACCCCCAGAACAAAAAGTATGTGGGAGATCGGGAAGAAAGGGAGGGTTCCGTGGGTGAGCGCGTTAGTCGATCGGCTACCACCAGTGAGGTCGCGGGTTCGATTCCCGGCGGCGGTGCCCTCATTTTTCCCGAGATCCTACAATTGGTGTCAGAAGTGGGATTGGGGGAACACCGATCGCCGCACGAGGTGGCGCTGTGAGTTTCTAAGTTGTTACGACGAGTTGTGTTTGGTGGCTCTGTGTATGGCCACAGCACAAAAAAAAAAAAAGACGATGAGACGACGCTGTGACGGACATTCGAGGGCGAATGTCGTTGCAGGATGGCCGAGTGTGGGATCAGGACCCCCAGACCAAAAGTATGTAGGAGATCGGGAAGAACGGGAGGGTTCCGTGGGTGAGCGCGTTAGTCGATCGGCTACCACCAGTGAGGTCGCGGGTTCGATTCCCGGCGGCGGTGCCCTCATTTTTCCCGAGATCCTACATATAGAACGTGCTGTTTACTCGCCTACGTTTACATTTTGCGTTTGTTTTCATTTTTTCTTGCGCGAATGCACAAGAAAAGTGCAAGATTTCTATAAAGTCACTTCGTTTCTGTTTGCCTTCGAAGCAAAAAACTGCAAATATTCTAAACTGATTGGTCAAAATTCATACAAATTGTGTGTTTCTAATGACAAGATTCATCTGTGAACATACTACAAAGAAAAGAGTCATCAAGCGAGGAGAAGAGATCGATCAACGGTTCTGAAGGTATTACATCCAATTTGCACTTTTACAAGTACATTAAACAACCTTACAAGCAACCTTAACACAATTTAGAGAAACTTTGCAGTACCCAATAAATTACCGTAATCTATTCGCCCCTCGCTCACTTTGCAACCCCCGTCTTCCAGCAGTTCTTGTGTCTAAACAGCGGCGTTATTAACATTTAATCTTGCCAATCCAGGGTGTAATGCATTATAACTGGAATGTACCGTGCGAGCAAAGCGAGAGCATTGGATCAAAGTAAATGAACAGCTCTCTCTCTCCCTCGCTCTCTCTCTCTCTCTCTCTCTCTCTCTCTCTCTCTCTCTCTCTCTCTCTCGCAGACTTCATTCACTAAACTCCCTTATAACCAAAACAAAGAAGCGCGGAGCGAGGAGTCCGGTATTCCTCCGGCGAGCAGTAAACGCGTTAAGAGCCCGAGACAAAGAAACAATGGCGAATTCCGGACGTGGTCACTTGACTCGAGGCATGTCCTTTATCCGCCGGTGACACGTGTACCCGTGGATCCCTTTTCTCCGACGAGGATGGATCGATCGATCGCGGCAGGAAGCGGGCCACAGCCGCTGTGACTCGCACGACGACAAATTATTCAACAGCTGCGCGCACGTTGTCTCCGGGCTAACGATGCGTGCGTAACAAATATTTCAAGGATAAGGGTACACCACGTAGGAATGTTTCTCAAGATCGGATCGATCGTCGATCCGCGCCGGCTGTCAATCCTGTCTGATAAACGGAAGCCCCGGAACAGCGCGAGCGTATCAACCGGAGCCACGCAGCTCGTTATGATTCGCTGCAGAGGATTCGAGGCCCACGGGTTGCGTTTTGTAAATCTGATAGGAGTAATATTAATTTGGCTCGGATCGGTTATTAGTATAATTACAGGGCTATTGATAAAGCTGCCACGTGTAAATTTAAGCGAATTAACGGAGCATTGTACACGCAGCTGCGCCGCTACCGACCGAGTGCCAGAACCAGCGCAACGTGATATTAAATGTTAAAAAGGTTCCACTTGATTAGGGGCCCCGGTTTGATTAGTTACAATTAGTTGACAAGTCATAGAGAGCATCGATCTTTTGTATTTCATTGACAATCGTTCTTTGGTAACAACTTTGACTTCAATATTTTCCTCTTTTAATCCTCCGTAAGCTATGCCTGAGTCATTCGTGACCCGTTGCGGTGGAAATAAACTTGAGCGACCGTCAATATGTACAATTTTATTCCGATATAAGACGATGCTTATTAAAGAAATAAATCTCTTCATCCGAAATACGACGAAAGCCGGTCCCGAGCCATCTCCTTGTATCGAAAGAAAGCTGTTAAGTATATGCACGTCCCAGTCGTAATGGCTACCAAGCACCATTGAGAGTATTGTGCGTGAAAATGTATTTCCCCTTCCAATAATTTTAATACATTGAGAACAACATAACACCATCTTCCGATGTCTTTACAATTTTGTATTTGACCATTTTTGTCATAAACGAGTGAAATCCGCAGTCTAGTGATTAACAATGACCAATGGCCATCGGCAATCATCATCGATGACCAGCAGTCGCAGCATTAATTATTAACGACTGCAGAGAACAAGTAAATAGTAGCGCGTTCTTCGTTTGTTAGTATTTTCATTCTACAAAGACATTTCTCTTTGGTCGGGAACGCCCCGGTTGCTTCGGAAAATTATTAGATACTGTTTGCACGTAAATACTATTCAGAATCAGAAGTATGCTTTTCAGAGGGACCCTTTAGAGGTCCACAGGAGCTTCGGAATTTTCTATACACGGTTGCCCAGATCTTTGAACGATGATGCTCGAAGGAATGTGAAAAGACGGGGAACAGCAGTGAGGGCCAGAGTCGAACACAGAATGAAATAAGGACGAAGAATGGTGAAAGGATCGGGAACTGCGCGAACCTCGAAGGAGCCCTTTTCGGTAAGAGTTTTTAAGCTCGCTTGGTTAAGCTGTCCGAGAAATAATCACAATACATCATTCCCGGCAACTGTACAAAATTAACCGACACACGCGTACAAGCACCGTTAACGTTAGATTTAAACTATATATATATTGCCTTTCCGACTTTTAACACGCGACATTAAACCGCCCATGAAATAATTGGACCAACAACATTTACGCGAGCGCGCATTGCTATAATGAGATATTCATAAACGTGTGCGAAACAGCAGCTTATTGTCTCCGTTAATGTTCGCACTGAATCCGGAGCCCTAAGAGACCATGTAATCGTTTATTACAGCGCGTGTTCTACAAATACATATTCTACAGAGCGTGTTCAACAATCGCGTAACATCCGCGGTCCAATCGTATTAATTAAACCAGCACTCGACCGATTTCCCTGGCATAATTTCCATCCGTGGAACGATAGCAATCGCGACCGTCACGCTTCCCTCGGAAAATGATCGAGAAACCTAAGCCCCCTCCCCCCTCGAACACGCCTAACGATATCTCTCCATAAAACTAACCACCGACGTCTGACCAAGGAACGCTTTTACTACTGCAGCCGTTCCGCTCGCGTGAAAAATCACGTCTGTTCGCCGACGGACCAAAACGAAAGGGGGGGGGGAGGTGAAAAGCAGGCGATTCTTATCGCGCATTTTCACATGAATTCATGCGTGCGCCGGACTTAGCTTTACCGGGGCCCCGTCCAGGAATACAAGAAAGAATTATGAGACTCGGACGCCGGGGGATGACGGCAGGCAGTCGGATTTTGCAAGCCGCTTCAGGCCACGAGATACCAGCCAAGTAGACACAAAGTTAGGCACTCGAGTATAGTGTATCGAACTGCAAGTTATGCGAATAAATATCTTTATTTTATTTTTGAGTACTTTTGTCGTGTTGTTTTTTAGCTCGACGCGTTGAGACAAAAATGCTCATAAATGTCGGATAAAATAAAGACAATTTATATTAACCCATTGCAATGATTAGAACCTTTTTATCCTTTATAATTTCTCAGTGGAGACATGAGAAATTGCCATTATAACTTTCTTGTAGTCAATACAGTGGATTCTCATTACGAGTCAGTGCCAACCTTACAATTTGGAGTCAGTGGAAGTACCCACAGCACCGCGGTGAGGGGCCGAAGCTCGAGAGCCATCTTGTATCGGAGGAAGACATTTTCTCAATCTTCTTGTCACTATCGCTTAGTGGTCATAGGTTTTTTGTGGCCTGTAGACGGATATGACTCTTAGGTTTCCAGCGTGCCCTGTGTATTTCCGACGCTCGGCGAGAACCTCCGATTTCGTATAAGAGTCAGTCGCCAGAACGAGAATTCGCTGTACTAGGAAGTGTTTACTAAAGATAACTAGGGTCAAAAATTCTATGGTTAAAGATGATAGAGGTTTAACTGTGATAGAAGTTGAATTTTATTTTTATGTGTATAACGTCATATGTTGCACTTAAATCAAATTTAATTTCATGCGGTCTAATATCAATAGACGGAATCAAATAAATGCGGAATGTAATGTTGTAGGACCGTGTTGTAGCAATTTTGCCAGTACGAATGTTAAATTAATGGATTAGCTAGTTATCGTGAAATCATTAAGTATGATGAAACTGGTCACGGTTAACTTCGAGGGATATTGAAATTTTGAAATGTTTAATTAATAACGGTTCATCGAGGCTAGATTGATATGTAATACTCACAGTTGTTACATAGGTCCCGTTAAAATTGGTCAAACAAATGTCGGTTTATTTTCTAAATTGTACCGAGGCAAGTTTATTATATTCAGCCATATCTCTTGTTTTGAATTTTTAATAATCCACCGTTGGATTCAATTTATAAAATTGTACTAATGAAATGAGAATTCCCATCTAATATTTAATACTTCAAATGTTGTAATGCTGCATCAAATATCTAATAATTTCAGCATTTATCAATATCAATTTTTAACTTCAACAAATTGGTTCGGTACAAATATCAATAAAGTAGAGTAATATTGCATGCAGGATGCAATGCGAAACTCAGAGATATGCAATATGCAATCTATCAGGTGAAATCTGCGAGTTTTAAATATTCTTTGAATTGAACCTCGCCGTCTTGTTTTCAGCTTGCAATATTTATTTTTGCGTGCTAAAACTCCGTTTAATAAAAAGATTTTCATGGAACAGCATTAACTAAATTTTTTTTATTTATTTTTTGAATGTGTTTGACGCAGTCCGAAATACTGAGTCGACCAATATGCAATCGATCGGGTGGAATTTTTTAATTTTTAAAATAATCTTTAAATGAAACCTCAGTGCTTCTGCTGTGAAACGTGTTATTCATTTTTGCCTATTATAAATCGGTTTAAAAAAAGAGATTAAAATGAAGTTGTATTCAGAACCAATTAAAATGCACGATACGGTTCGAAATACTGAATCGATCAAATAGAATTAGTTAATTTTAAATATTCTTTGAATTAACCGTAAATACTTCCTCTCTGGCTCGTAATGTTAACTTTTACATGCTGAATAAAGTTTCTGAATGATTTAAAATGAAGTTGTATCGAGAACAGCTTCTTTTTTCATGTTTACATCAGTGTGCTCGATGCACTTCAAAATAATAACATGACCAGTATGCAATCGATCGAATATCTACTCTAAACGTTCCCTGAATAAAACGTCGACGTCTTGTTTTTGGTTCGTAATATTTATTTTTGCGCGCCACAAGCCTTTTTAACAAATAAGTTAAAATGAAGTTGTAAAGAGAACACATTTTTCTTTTCGTTTTTGTAGTATAGCGTGCTCAAAGCACTCGATCAATATCGATCGAATATAATTTATTTCTAATTTTAAATATTGATTTTAATTTATATGCAATCTCAACGTTTTGTTCTCTGCTCGCAATCTTCATTCTCGTGCGCCCCATATTTATTTAATAAAGAAATTAAGACGAACCGATCCTGAAACAAATTTCTCTTTTTGACGTGTACGTTCGTATGCTATGATACACTGCGACGAAGGAGCTCCGAGGAGTCCAGTGTGCGCTCGGTCGGACAGAATTTATTTGTCAGTGTTTCGAGACGTGGGGAAAATTTTGGTCTCGTGCATCTCGGGCAGCGTCTTCCACGGGAATACCTGAACACGGTCTACGAGCCGTTGATTTAACGGTTAGAGAACGTCGAAGGTGTCACGTAGGCCAGATGCTGGCGTCGTAAATGCGATACCATAAACTGTAACACGGTGGATGAACGAACGGCCAAGACGACAGCCAGACGAACCTACCCTCCTCGTAAAATCCACCCACCATTTCGGCCACGATTCAAATTAGACTCGTGTACGTGCTCGTGCCATACTATCCACACAGACAGTGACGATAATAAAATTGTTGGATAACGTACGTTCGTTTCAACCATGTCTCGATTAACTTCAAGTCTCGACAACGAAACCGAGAATCAGGTTTTAAAGCCGCACAAAACCACCTGGGAAAAAGATTTAGAGTTAATGCTCTTTGATCATCCTGGCAGCAAGCATATAACTAAACATAGTTGCAGGAACAGAAATTGTCCACGGGATCTGCTATTTCTACGCTCGATTGAAATGTCTGTCACAATAATTCTTTTCCTGATAAATGTACTTTCAGGACCAAAAATTGTTCGCGGCTATTTTTCTAGTCAATTGAAACCGCGTAGATGACAATAATTCTTTTCCCGACAAATACACATTCCGGAATAAAATTCTTCACAGAATTGTTCACTGCCTTTTGGCAAGAAAATCCATGCTTAACCGAGACGCGTACATCGCGATGCATCTTTCCAGAATAGATTTGCATAAAAATTGCTTAGAAATCGATGAAAGGGGAATGGTATATCGATGTAGATCTCGATTCTCGTCCGTATGCAGATTTACGCTTTTACAATCACTTGTAAAAGGATTGCAGATTGAATTCGTGATAAAACTTCATTAAAATTCAATCAACTCTCTGCGGAACGGTTTTCCTCAGCGAAGTTAAAACAGCAGAGAAGATAACGCTGGATAGAATTTTCCAAAAATGAAATCTTGACTTTCCGAATTGAATTGTTCAACAAGAGTAGTAATACCAACAGAATTTATTTATTGCCAAATTTACCGCAAACCGATAACAAATTCGCGGCGAGCAGGCCAGTTGTATTCTATCTGTTGCGTCGGTTGACACTCGTTAGTTTTTCACGAGCCACTAACGAAATAGATCGTAAAATTTCGGCTGAACAGATCCGATTTTCGCATGCAGTAAAGTGGAACGGGGTTAGGTTTCTGAGGAGTAACGATTCGCAACAACGCTTTGACACGGACGAGTTAATTGAAATCCGGTTCGGTAATTACGACTAGATTGTTCACAACTAGGTGGATTGGATCATCAGATAATTAATGTTAAAATCGGTAATTTCATAGCGTGTGCGGAGTTAATTTGTCGGGAGGGGTAACTTGACGCAACGTGTATTACGCGCAGCCCCGCAACGGCATGTATCGTATTTCTATGAATGCGCGATCGCCGATACGCTCTGTGTACAGGATAATTTACCACCGAGTGCGCGCGCTGCACTGTGGTCCAAATCGAGGAATTAGCAATTCATTTGATAAAAAAGCAACTTGCTCATATCGGTGTTTATCGAATGTATGTTGCTTCTTAAATGTCAATGACATTCGAAAACGGCGAAATTAACGAGATTTATTAAAAATTGTGATTAAAACAAGCATTTAAAAATCAACACTTTATGAATCCTATTTTTCAACGGAAAAATTACCTCATTTCTCATTGATATCCTGGAGAATCTATGTATTTAATATTATGTGTCCATTTTTGTTTCAAATGGACAGTATTTGTCTATATTGAGAGTATATCTTGTATACTAAGATTTAATATTTATAATTTATCGAAATAACAATGCTTAGTAAACTAAAGAGGATCGTCAAAGTTCTCTATCATTGGTAAAGGATATCTTTTGAGTTCCATATACAATAATAGTTCCGCATTCTATCAAAGTGCATTCTTTTCAGTACACTTTTCTCTATAAAGTCATGCAAGATTCACATCCCATTCGGTCCCGGTACAAAAGTTATTATTGTTTAAAGCGCCTCTGTGACCGGAACTGTGCGGAGGGTTAAGAGGTTCTGAAGGTTGTCATATGATTCCTTTATCATAAGATAAGATGGCCAAATAATCGCAATTTAAGATACAAAAACACATTATCACCAGAATTAAAGATTATTTTGTTATTTTAAAACCTGTTAACAGCTAAGGTCAAAACCTGAAAATCGAGAAAATCGATAAATATCATTCATTATTCACATGTTATTGCAATTTTTCGGGCATTTTCAGCACTCTGACAAGACAATGTTCCAAACAAAAATCAATCAGTCATCACTCTTCTATAAAGTTCAATATAAAAAATTAAAAAAAATTTAATTGTAAATAAAAAATTAATGTCACCTTAATTTTTTAATAATTCACGGAAAAGAAAAGAAAATTTATATTTATCGTATACGCAACAGGTTAAACAGAAATTTAATTTTCCTTGAAATAGTAACTCTAGCGAGGAGATAAATTGGGACATTATTTTTATAAATAAACTTAGAGGGAGCAGTAATAAATTTTATTTCCTCTGGAAATAACCTTGGAAAATCGAGAATAACCGAAAAGTGTACTTAAATATTGAACGTTGTTTTATTGCTTCTCGAGAACTTTTACGAGTCCCGACAGAAATAAAACTGTTCAATTTAGCAATCTCACACAGAGACAATATTTAGTCCTTTGTGCAGTTAAATCTTCCTCACTTATAATACAGCTTAGCAGGTCCCTATTGTTCTGGCAAAATACGCAGAGGCAGAATTCGTATTAAACAGAAAACGTCTCGATTCTGGGATTGCAGCGGAAAATTATTATATTTAAACCTCAAAGGAGTAGCTAACAAAGCTGGTACGAGCTACTAAGCGTTACGTGATTGATCATAAACAGCGAAATGCGAAAATTATGGGGCGCGACGGTACGGAAGCCATGTATATTATAAAACGGTTACAATCTATTCCGTGTCTCCCAGCTTTCCGCGAATCGATTAAAAAATCGTAATGCTAGCAGCAGGTTTAATGGGGCAGCAGTGGAACACAGACCTAACGTCACGCAAGACACGGCTGTCTGGAATCATAAGCAGGCCGTCTAGCCAAGACGTAATATCGTCGCCGAGTGCGCATTATAGTTGATATAAACTTCATGGGACTGGGCGTTGTTTCAACCCTCGTCTCGTGTTCTAGAAAATTGAAAAGTTCTCTCTCTTTCTCTCTCTCTCAAATGTGACGTATACGCAAAAAGCTCACGCGAAGAACTCAAAAAATTATGGAGAAAAATATTGGGCTGGCTACAACGTTCCGTTTCTACTTAATTTTATAATACCTCACTGTCAAACACAATTGCATTTTATTCTACCTCACTGAATGGTAGAACCTATTCTTTATTATCTTGCACAAGCCAAGAATAGAGCTAATAAAATTTGTAACTCTTTTTATCCCTCTTTTCTTAATTATTTTAATTGATTACGCCATTTTTCTTTTGTTCATGACACGGTATTTTCATAGAAACGTCATTAATGGAAATACTAAAACTATGCCGTCAAGAAAATGACGAACGAAAATAAAGAATATCGACGAATTAAAAAGCAATGAATGGTGAATCCAAAAATCCTTTCTTGCAATAACTGACTTTAGAAAGAATATTTCAAGTCAACTTAATATTTAGATATTGTGCTACAGTCTTGTTCACCGACAGGATTGATTTTATGAGAATTCAAAATTGATATGCGACCACTTTTGACCTGGACATATGAATCGAGATCCAGTGTTGATATAAGTACACCTGCGAATAGGATTTCTTATTTTAGGAGAATTCATGCAGTTGATGCTAGCAATGAAAATACACGGGCCCGTAGAATTTTCATATTGCCGACGAAACCGAAGTGCATTCTCAGCCACTGAAATTGACAGTAATTCTGAGAAATTGATTTTCAAGCTACCTGAGAGATTTAGCTATAATAATCGCAAACTATCTCGGATATTGCAGCGCCCTTCCAGGAATAATGAAAAGGGTGTGACTAGAATAGGTTGCAAGGGTAATATTTGATGGTAATATGACAGAGGTCTTAACCGGATTATATTGCCCACATATTCTTCTTCCCCTCTTTTAATTGTTCCATGAAACTGCACTGACATACGAATTACGTCCTAAACGTTAACTGCCCAGCGCAAATGAAATTTCTCTGCTAATTGCGGTTTGTTTGAGTGCATACCGTTCAAAATAGTTTGAAGATCAAAGCAAGCTTCTCTGACTTCATTGGTTCGCAAATACCCACCAAAAAGTATCCGCAATATTGTCTCGGTTATAATCACATTTCGCCGCTCGTTATAACCTAACCACCGTCGCTATCAACTCGTGACAGCAGCACACTGTAGCTGTGAATGAAGCGAAAATAGATTTCCGGGTATCAGTATCGTGTCTATTAACTTTTGTAACGGTGTTACCAATTCCGGTGATGTTAATACGATTTTCAAGTTCGTGTCAGGATAGAAACATAGAAAAAACAGACGGAACAATTATAGTAATTTGGCATAACCTGTTGAAAAACAAGTGTACAAATCGACTGGACTAAGAAGGTTTAAGTTTATCAGGGTCTCAGTATATCTAGCTTATATAAAATTTCAAGAAATAGAGACTATATTCGAAGAGTTCAGTTTCCGTTAGATTTTCGAAATTTTTCATATTTCTGTTTCTATTTGGTACTGATGTTAAAATAGACCTCCGGATGTTACAATCGTACCTGTAAATTTCTGTAACCATGTCACCAATTTTATTGACGTTAACACCATCCTAACAGTCCGACGCGTCTGACCATGACCAGCCAATTCTACTTCTTCGAAACTCAAACTCAAATTTCTCGAAAACAGAGCGTCAAACGAGAAAATGTTATAAGACTTTTTTATTTGTTTCTCCAAACAGAATCACCTGATACCTGCTTGTACCACTCATACTATGTCACTCCGTATATTTTTATATTTTCAGTGCAAAGAAGGATGCACCGCAAAAGTTTCACGTGGCCGTTATTCCACAGCGGGGGTGGGGCGTACAGGTCTAATTACACAATTCATAGTAAATGGCCCGTAACGGAAGTCGAAGTGTGAGCCGCGAGGGCGGCGGGGGGGGGGCATAAGCCGTGGCGTCTAGTAAAAACATAACACTAACCAGCCGAAGTTCACGACCCCCTGTCTCCGTCCCCCCTTGTGCACGGTATGTTCTATGGTGGTAGCGGGTCGCGGGGGGTGGTTTCCGCGAATGGAAGCCGGCCAAGTCGTGCTGGCAGAGTTATAGGTCTGGTGCGCGACGGGTGGATCAGGGGATCACTTACCGCACGATTTCGAAAGGATTTCGCGAGGGGTAGCAGCCCCTGTCGAGGGATCGTATGGAAAACTCAATGGCCCGTAGTATTCGGCCGTGTAACCGAGAACGGCTGCAAACATGGGGCCGAGGATTGATTCGAAATTTACTGGAACCGGCCCCGGTTACATTTTTATCCGGTCGATCTGGATTAATTCGAAATAATTGAAGGCTGCCCCGGACCAGAAGGTGCCACGGGGGTGGTACCGGCGCGTTTGTTACCGGTATCGCGATTAATCGGCCGCCTGGACGTTAACATATTCGCTGCGTCATCGTTGGTCGCTTATCTACCCTGGTTATTTTATTAACGAAAATACGAGGCGCCAGGGTGGCTCTCGCGATACCGCTCGCTGTAATCTGAAGAATAAATAAACGTAATGCGAACGACGAATAAATACCGCTGATTAAAACCTGGGGACGTTTTATAAAGCTTTCACCACGGGGATTGGTATCAATTTGCAAAAAAGTTTTCTTTTAGTTTCATGTTGCATTCACTGCGAGGTAGTTAGCGAAGTTGCTTTGTGTATTTTTTTAATCGTGGAAGAATTCAGATTGGTTCGTTCCTTAACCCCTTAATCCTTTGTATTAGCCCTATTCGGGGTGAGAATCTTCAGATTCGCAAAGTAGATGTTTTAATACTTTGGGTTCACTATTGCTGTGAATTGGGGTGTTGATATAATAATTTGTTTCATTCTTCTAACCAATTGTAATATTGTAAAAATTTCTTTCACGTTGCGTCTAGCAAACTAATTCTTCTAACGTGTGAAAAAGTTCAAGTCGTTTCATCCAATTTTTAAAAAGCTACTCTGTTCCAAAGAGTGTCTGGCTACCACTGAAAGTATCTACTGCGAGTATCTACTGAGAGTAGCTCTATTCTATTGAATTGTGTGTATCTTGTACATCTCTGACAAGTTAAAACAGTAAATATATTGGAAATATTTAAAAATACTGTTATACTATTTTCAGCCTATTTAGCATATTAAGAAAGAAAATAAAGTTTGTTGAAAATTTTTATGTTTTACTTATGTCAACAATGTAGGATCAGTATCTTGCACATCCTTTATAATTGCATGGATACTATTTCCGTGAGTGTTCCTCGTTGCTGTAGTCACTATCATGGAACCAGTGTACGTGGCATGACGTTGATAGCTATTTCAGCTGTTCAAGAGCTTAGGATTGCTTCAGCCGAGATTAATGAATAATATCTATTTCGACGGGGGTGTGGGGGTATGGGAGGAGTAAGCGTATGTGAGTCTTCCACGAAACAAATAGGATTTATATTCCACTGTGCCTGTTGGTGGACGCGCTCGTCATCCATTATATCGAGTGGGTATTTATCGCGGCGCGTTCAGTATCCTCTCGCCAAGATAAAACCCAGAGCGGGGATGAGTTGGACAGGCCGGTTCGTCGGGCATAGATATCAAACGTAACTTCCGGCCGCGTATCAGCCGCACCCCCGCCTCATACCCCTTTGAAAAGCCGCGATAAGATTCGCATTTTGCTCGCGCCCCGCGAAGGGGCTGTTGTCGCCGGCACGTGACGGTCATCGAACGAACGCGATCATCGCGCAAGATCTAAAGTAAACACTCTCTGAATGATCCCCAGCGATGTAGAAAGAAAACTTTCGAGGGGATTGGTAGAGCTCGATGAAAAGTGTAATTAGCCTGCCGCGACACTGTCCCATAAAAACAGCGAATTAAACGCCGAGGGGAAGCAGAGTTATTAGTTAAATATGCATTTTGTTTTGTTAAGTACGCATGAAAGTTGCAACGCGGAAAAACGCCCGGCCCGATTGTTGTAATTTTTTAAGCGGCCTAGTAAATTTGTGAAACGAACGGTGGCATTGTTTTCGAAAGGGTTTTATTTTAATATTAATTACACTCGCCGGTATATTTATAACTCGCGAAAACTGGCGGGCATTATTCGCGCTCCACAATGATTCGAAATTGGTGTGATGTAGACTAGAAAGGTCAATGAAAAACGGATTATATTACAAGCGAGATTAAAATTTATTATAAGCAGTAATATCCAGTATCGGTCCGACCTGTTATACGTTCGAAAGCGTGCCCCATAAACTACGTAACTGGATTATCGCGAAAACGATGCGCCGTGGGAAAAAGTTATTTTACATTATCGATTGCTTTTTGAATGTAGAGACATCTTCTTTATGATCCTGGCCAGTGATTGGGCTTTGTGACGTGACTATACCCGGTACGAGAAAGGAGAAAAAATAGAACACGATGTAGGTTACCAGTTACTACGCCGTTTACATCACTGCTCTCGAGCATGGCTGCTTATTTCAGCAACAGAAACGTAACAAACAAATCGATGAAACTTGGTGAATGGTATTTTACACCTGGGGATATTATAGAACAACGCACAAAGGACAAATGTTATATAAAGGTTCTGTTTCTTTCAACTGATGCTGGCAAGTTTCATTTACCATGAAAATCCGTAATCTAATCTTGTTCATTGTAGAAGTTCAGTCAGTTTATTTTGAAAACTACGTTCTCTACAGGAAAATACGAAAGAAATCAATTTTTAAAAGATTCACATTAGAATCCTTTGAGGTCCTTTATGTCCCGCTTCTAGCAATCAATGCAGGACACTTCGATTTCGCATGAAAATCCGCAATTCAGGCATTAACTTTGTTCATTGTAAAGGTTCAGCCATAGGAACACATATTTTCGAAAGTACGTTATTCGGGAGAATATACAAAAAATCGATTTTCGAAAGGTACACACTAGAGCGGCTCTTAAATGAATTAACATCGGGTGTATAGAGGCTCCAGCATCGATTCGCATTTCGCCGGGCTACAGTGCCAGGTTTATTCTCGACCAAGCGGCCGATCAAATATTTTCCGACGCGGTGTTGCGAATGGTAGCGAGGGCCTCCAATTTTCCGAGCGGTGATATTGTTTTTCGAGGTTTTTGCGAAGGCTCGATCCTCAACGGAAACGTCGCCGATATGTTTTTGATAGGAGCTCGAGTTATTTACGGAGGTCTCGAGGAGTCAGGAAATAAGTAAGTTTCGTGCGTTGTTACTTGGATCGCCGTTGTCGTCGCGATCGAGCGATCCCCGGGCCACCGGGGGTAAAAAAAGTTTTTCTATGACTCCGTCGCCGTGGTATCAGACATCGAGACTAACTCGGGTGTTCAGGTGGGAGAAAGCCGACCGCAGGGAAGTATTGTCGTTCACCACTTCTACACTCCATCCACGTCTTCCGGTTCCCTTTTTATTGCCGGCATACGGACGTACGATGCCGCCGCAAAAAGACACACAACCACAGCCGCATACTCAATAACAGACGGTACACGGCCGGTTTCACTGTGGGACGAGAGAGAAAGAGAGGGGGGGGGAGAGCGAGAGGGAGCGGCTGCCGCGCCAGCCAATCGAATACTCTTCGATCACGTAGAAAGATCGAAGAGCTATCAAAGAAATACCGATTCATTGATACTTTCCGCGCTCCTTTTGTTTTATCTCGCATGAGATACTGCAGTTTCATGTTACCCCGATGCAAGTGCAACGCCATCCCCACCATACGACGACGAGAAATGCGGCTCGAGAGTTCGAGAGTTTTCTAGCAGCCAATGGTCAGAAAAGTTCAACAACTTCGAGTGCAGCCGAGTTCTCTGCCCCTCGCTACACCGGCCACATTCACCGGTTCATAAGTATCGTGCACTTATCGCAGGCACAATTGAAAAATTATTTAAATAAAAACATTTTTAGTATACCACGTTTTTAAGATGGACTAAAAAGTATAAAATAATTCTTCCTAGCCCCACACAGATTCATAACCCCGTACAGATAGTCCTGAAAATTTGTGATTGTGAATTTTGAATAGCTATGAAAATACTTGTAAGATTTAACACGAAAAACGTGGGGCGCATGCAATAGACAATTGATGCATGAATAATTCACCCAAGTTGTGTGAGTTTTCTCAACGGCAGCTACTCTCTACACTCCTTACTATTATCTTGCGCCTCACATGTTTCGTTTTAAATTTTACAAGTATTTTCATAGATATTCAAAATTCACAATCAAAAATTTTCAAGACTATCTGTATGGAGCTAGGAAAAATTATTTTATACTTTTTAGTACATCTTAAAAACGTGCTATATTAAACACTTTTTTATCTAAATAATTATTTTCTGCTTTTTAGTCTTGTGTTTGTTGTCATCCAGTTCTGAGCTATGTTTAAAGTTTCAAGTCTCTAGCTGATCGGGAAGTTAGTTTAAAATCAATTGCAAAATTTGTACCGAACAGACAAACAGACAGACAAGAAAGCGAGTTAATTGAACCGTGGTAAAAACATGGAATTCTTGCGCATCTTCGGAGTAACGGGTGAAATGATAATATATGGCACCTTTAACGAGGAATCGTTACCAAAGAAATATGGCGAAACACCTGACAACGGTAAGTTTTAGGACAAATACACTTTAGTACTTTTATACTCAGAAAACGCCAATCTATCGAGCACAAAAAAATTGGACATTCCATTACAAAAAACAAAGGTGACCTCTATATCTTCTCTACGCCTCCACTTGCAAGAATATCATTTATACCATATTATGTAGACTTTAATTTAGACTTGACTTGACTTTTTCTTTTTTTCTTTTTTCGAACTTCAATTTTCGAAGATCAAGGTCATTTCAAGGTCATGTTATTATACATATCTGAATGTATTTTTCGATCAGTTACACGATGCAATAAAAAAAAATGTAGCTATGTATCAAAAAACACCGATGACCTTGATATCTCCGAAAAAAATGACCTTCTGAAAAAAATATTCTTACCACATGTTTGGTCCATTGACACCGTGCACATTGCGTAACAAATATTTTTTGAATCACAATAATCTGAAGACACATTTAGGTGGCCTTACTTAAACGGACCACATTGTATAGTTTACACCTAATTCGAGATACCACTCAATACCTATATTGTTCTGACTATGCGTCCAATATGTAGACAGTATTTGAACTGAATTGGGTCTAATACAGTCGTGGCTTAACGTGGGCCCAACCTGGGCGTGACCAGTATCCATCCGAACGAATTACACCGAACAGAGGCGTGGCTCCAGCACGTGTACTTGATCTCGGTAACAAATTGAACCTAGTCGTAATTCGTTTACCACAGAAATTGCTGTTATTGTCAGACCAGAAGTCCGGTCGTTTATTTCAGTGGACACCATGTACAGGAAGAAATCGGGGCAGCTTCGTTCGGAAAAGAAGATCGAGAAAGGATCCGCGGGAAATTCCGATTCATTGATACTTCCCACCGTTTGCTCATCTCGGGCAATAAAGTACACTTTCTCGACGCCGGCTTCATGAAGACGTATACGGCAATTAAGCTGCGGGAAGTATCGCGAGGTTCAAGAGAAAGGGAGAGGAAGAGAACGAGAGAGAGAGAGGGAGGAAGGCGGATAGCAAGCATCGCGCGGTTGCTCGTAGATCTCCCGAAGAAATCCTTGCGGCGTATCCGATACGCAGGACTCAGGATCGTCCGCGCACATAAAACCGGCATAACGCACGGGCAATGCTCAGATACGCAAGGTGGCCCTCTCTCCTGGATGCTGCTTACTCGATTGTATTTACGATACCTCGTTTTACGGCAGTTCTTTTATGCCTTAACAGAGCATAAAGGAAGGGAAACGGTCGGCTCTGCCTTAATACCTAACGAGTTCCCGTGGAAATAAACGGGAAACGGGTGGATAGAAGTCGCCCGGAGAAAACGCAGGAGAGATGGCGGAATTTTCTTCTTTTTTTTTTCTTTCTCCTCGTCCCGCAATAATATTTAGAGCTTATTGCTCCGGTGACAGGAGCCGCGCTTCGGCCACGGAATTACTTCATCAGTTCCCTTCGGGGCAGCTACTGTACGCGGGAAACGAGCTTCCGAGTTATTCTACTGACCTTTGCGGGTTTTATGGCCTCGTGTATTACGCAGCGGTCACCGTGTCATTAATCGATTGCCCACTCGTGAGTAAAGTCACTTACTGCCATTAGCACTCGAGACCCAATCGCTAAAATGATTAACTCTCGGTCTTCTGTTTCACTGTGTGTCACCGTGTCATCATCGATTACGAGCGAAATTACTTACTGCCGTTAGCATTCGCGGGACGATTACTGCAAGCTGAATGCTTGACTCTGGGTCTTCTATGGTAGCATTCCACGGTCCTTCAGGTCTGCGTACAAGCTGCCGCCACTCCATTAGCGAACCTTTCCTTTCCTCAGGATCTGTAAACAAACAGTTCGAAACTTAATACACACGTAATCTAAGTTCTAAGGTCTCGATCAAGAATAGAATTGTCCCTTTTAAGGGGGAACTTTGAGTAAATGATCTGTTTGTCAAGAATTTTTTTTTTGAAAAATATAATGCGTAGATTGATTTAAAATTTGAGGTATCATTTACCAATGCTATAATGTAGATAAAAGTATTTCTTATAAATTTTGATTGTTAAAATCAATGGTGCAATGGCGGAATGAAAATGGCATCCTGTAAATGCGCCGTGCAGCGTGCAATGCACAAAAATTATCTGAAACAAAAAAGTCAAAATGAAATCGTTAGTTTAGGCAAAAACGCACAACATGGCATTCTTTCATCCTCGTTTTTCATGAAATTTATAATAGAACCATTTTGCCTTGCGTTCGACGCGTATGCACGACATTGCTTGATTTTAATTCCGCACACTGTGGGGGGTTTTTAAAACTAAATTCCACGCTTAATTGGTTAACACTAGAACAACCAAGGAGGGTCAAAATGACTTGTTTGGCATTTCTGTTAATCATTACTCATTTTCAGTACATATTGTTTTATAAAATTTTGTATGACTTTTTCTAAAATATGTAAATAATTAATTTTGTAAAGCAGTTTTCGTTCTTTTTTGTCTTTTTCTTGTAAAATTCGATGTAGTATACCTACATATACCAAAATGAGTCATTTTGACCCACACGAAACGTAGGTAAATTTGTGATTTTTTCATTCTTGTTTTAATTGCTTCATATTGTTGCATGGCCGCAACAATATCTTCGCTTGTATATAAATACATGTAACGCTTGTATATGTTGATATGCTTCTGTTTTCGATGCTCTCGCTTCGCAGAAAGTATTTCGCATTTAGTCAGAAAGAAACGCTGACAGAGGAAACGTTACTTTGTGCCATAATACCTTCAGAAAATCGGAATTCTATTTTGTATCGTGATGTGCAGAAACATTTTAACCCGTAAATTTACTTAGAAACTATAGGAAAATTTTCACGAAGCAGTAAATTACTGGAAGAAATATATAAAAACAAGTCATTTAGACCCCTCCGTAGAAGTAGGTATACGTATACGTCAATCATCGGTTGTTCTAGTGTTAATCATGTTTTCAGACTAGTTCAAGTTTGAGCTCTCGTAGTTGAAACATCACATCCATCTGCAACTACCTCCACGACGTACATTTGAAACTACATTTGCAGGGTGTACAACGTTCTGAAACAAAACACCTTTATCGATCACAATGAATAGAACATCGATTTGGTTCGGACGGTACGTTCCACTGGTAAAATAAATGTTTCACTTACCCCGTCTTTTATGGAACGATCTAGGAAAATGCGGGTTTGCAGGAGGATCCGCAGTTTATTAATTTTGAAGGAGGGACCTCGCCGGAACATCTTGATCCCGAGTCACCCCGTAACGCGTCGGGCCACGCTCGCGGGTCGAAATGACGAGAAAACGCCACGCCGGTGGCAACTAAACTCGCATCGTATTACCCTAACGAAATTGGCTTCATAACCGTCACACGGGCGAAGATACCCGGATAAATCATCCGATCCGGCAACGTCTACGCATGTAAGCACAGAGAGCCCGGTTAGGTCTCGGTCGGTTGCGCGACGTCGCCTTATGGGTTCCCATATTCTGCACGCGTGTCGCGCGACATCGTCCTCGAGCGGTACGTGTGCGCGAAACGTGGGTGATTTCTATTCATCGATCCGCGTTAGGAGCCGGTCGTGCTTGGCTTATATGGAAGTAACGGCGGTTTTATGGCGCGGCTCGATTCCACGCTGGCTCCCGTAATATTCTCTTTTTTATTCCGTTGCCCACCCCCCATGCCGACAGCCGCCCCCTTCTACCCGGCATCCCTCGATCCTGACGGAAATCGGACCTGGATCTATGGGGTGAGCGAAGTTCGAAGGTGAGACCTCGACAAACAAGGCTTTATTCTCGCTAACGTGCAATTAACCCTTTCCAGCCGAACGATGCCAAGTGGCATCACGTGGGTGTTTGGAATTGTTGTGTACTGATATATGACCCAGGCGAGCTGGTGTCATTTAAAATAATAGAATAGAAGAATTGAAGAACGTATTGTTTGCAACTTATTAAGACTATTAACACTGACTGTCAGACCAGAAACCTCAAAAATTCCATAAAATCAAAGTACGTTATTTAATGAAATAAAAATTGAAAAAATTAAATGTATGATATTGAGTAGTCATCCAACCTTCTTGCATTTTACAGATCCTAACCAAATTTGGTAGAATATATTAACGTAAAAATTCATTTTAAAACCTGAACAAATAATTCCGTCACCCACATTTGGATGACATGGCAGATTCTACATTATTCATTTTGAAAAAAAAAACGTGAAACCATAAATGCTGATAAATACTGTCAGGAAATTGATATAATGTACGAAAACTGCGTGTTCAACGGTCGACATTAGCCAATAGACGTGGTGTATTATTGTTTCACGATAATGCTCGGCCACATATTGCGAAACAAACTGTAAAAAAGTTAGTAGAGTTGAAGTGCGAAGTTCTCCCTCACCCTCCTTATTCGCCTGACCTGCCACTTACTGATTACTATTTTTTTCAAGCACCTAGATGCCATTTTGAATGGACAAATATTGAAAGTAGAATGTGCTGGAAAAACTGCATTTGATGAATTTATTGCCCCAGATTTATTAGATTTCTACCAGGAAGGCATTGGGGCACTTGTATCACGATGGAAGAAGTGGATTATGTCGCTGGAAATTATTTCGATTAACGGAATATGAATAAAGTTTGCAAAATAAAAGTTTATGTTAGAGATTAAAAAACGGCCATTTTTGGTTCCTTTTCGCTACAGTTGACATCTTATCGAAAAGATGAACATCAGGCTAATTCATTGTCATGTAGTGACAATTCTATAATTTCGGAGTAGGTATAGTACTATTAAAGGGTAGCCAAAATACAACATTTTTTTTAGGAAAGAATATATCTAAGATATGTTGTAAACGGTGCTCCAATTCGATTTTATATTAAATTATTTCTTTACAACTGACAAAAATTGTGCAATTTAGGTCTGTGTGGTCACACTCCTTGATATCAGGATTCGCGATAAGCAATAGCAGATTCACAGCCATCGTAACATGCGCAACGTGTCATGTGTCTGCTGTTCGATACACAACCCCTCAGCTCATTCAACAAACTGAGGGACACAAACAGTTCGACGGGTCATTATTTCAATCTTGGCTGCCAGTCATTAATGGTCTTTGCGCTTCGATGGGATCGCAGATAGCACCATTGGAGAAAAATCGCAAATATTTGCCGAACAAACCGGACGCAACCCGGCGAATCGCGAGGCGTCGAAGTAGCTCCGATACACTATCCGTGAATTATGACCGGCACATGGTGCGCCAACTTTATCGGTTATTTAACGTTCTACCAACGATTTGTCGCCGCTAGATCGGCCCAAGTAGCTGCTCCGGACACCCCCGTAGCATCAAGATATCCACGGAACTTCGCGGGAATTCGGGATTAAGCAGCGAACCACCCCCGCAGCCACGCCGAGAGAACCATGTTTCACTTGTTTCGAGGGTGAGAAGGTTCTAAAGAGACGCGCTAACCCGCTAAGCCCTCCACCGACACTTACGCGGCGAACTTTTATGACTCCCGGATTAAGTGACTTTATGGGTCCTTGTATTTTTTAATAGCCAGTGATTTTTATATGCGGGGCGACGCGCACTCCCGGCTAGAAATAGTTAATCGGTTCTCCCGTTCGGGATTGGTTACAACTTCGAAGATACAATGACTCGCAGTAACATTTCGCCACTCGTAAAAAGACAATAGCTTTTTTTAAGGTTGGTCCGAACGACTAGTTTTTCTTTTTTGGAGTAGTTAGAAGTAGACTGCGGATTTTATGCATTTCTCTAAAGAATTTCGAGATGTGTCAATGAGTAAGTTTCAGCTGATTACAATCATTAAAAGGAGAATGACATTTCTATTTGGCGACCGTTTGGTACAATTTATACAGACTATTTTTATCCTGCACGGAGGTCCACAATCTAGTTAGAGGCATAGGTTTGCTGGCTCAAAAATAAAATTTGAAAAACATTGCAACTAGTCGGACTCTCTCGCGGGAAAAATTTTAAAAGTTGTTTTTCACAAAAACATTTGTGAAAGCTAAAATTTATTTGGACTTTGTGCGATTTTTATATGTGTTTATATTTGAACAATGAAATTGATTTCATCATTTCCCATGGAAGTGTGTTTTTAATTTCAATAACTATAGGATAAAAGGAACAGTGATTTGGCTGGGGCAGGTTTGGCGTTAATGTCGAAAAAACATATTCGCAAAGCGTCAGAAAGCTGAATTGCAATGTTATGGTAAAGCTAGCGCTTATGGTAGTGGCTCAGTATTTCATCAATATGCCACGTAATACCCGTCTGGTATAGACACCTCTCTAGATATATTATATATTATATATCACCTTCATAGTCCTGGAATAGCCAATTAATCGTAATTACTTGTTATACTCTCTAAAACAGTACATGAAACTACCATCCGGGCGAACGTAATATCTCAAAAACCAATCAACCAAACAATTCGAAGCTTGACTGACATATTCAGTAAACGTCCAATTATTACATGGACTACAATAAAGGCATTGTTTTCTAAATTTGCATTCACAAGAAACTAATGAATTTTTGACATAAAAATGAAATAATCCTTTTTAAATGGTGTTATGATATATTTTTTTAGTATTCAATATGGTTCATTTATTTTAGTTTATAAGAACCATATATTTATATAGGTGGCGAGATATTTTACACTTTCTGTGTCGGATAATTATACAATAATCAGACTCATGTTTGTCAGTAATAAACAGCTCTTTCACATGCTCTTACTGCTATCGCTGTAGCTTTCAAGAAAATGATTATTATTGCTTAAAAATATTTAAGCACATCCTTCGAATGTTAAGTTACAAACGTACCAAATTTGAAATCATAATATTCGACACCTTTCCTTAAAAAATATCACCAAAAATTGCCTCGTGATCAAAGCGTTAAGCTAGAAGAATCCCCGAGTTTTTCGAAGAAATTTTTTTCGAAACACGTTTTACCGTCGCCACTAAAAATCCGGCGAGCTATTAACAAAAAAAAAAAAAAAACTTGAAACTCCGTTTGGCGACCAACAATCCGTCGTGCGGCTCGCTGTCAGTTCGAACCGATTAATACCGGCAGCACAGAATTGTACAATTTTGCCGGTTCACCTGATGGCAAAGGGAGCCTCGAGCGAATTGTTTCATCACCGAAGTACATTTTACAAAAATGTCTGCCTCCCTTTTTTCCACCTCGGCGGAGGCCGCCCGCTAAAAAACACCCGAACAAATTCCACCACGCGTCCCTCGGCGCCGTCGTTTGCCATAGAATCGGACGACCCCGCACTGCGCGCGGAAATTCGCACTTCATCGTTTCGGAACGCGCCGACAGGAAGCCCAGATATTACCAGGGAGCGTTAAACAAAGTCCTGGCGTCTGGACGTCCACCATCAAAACTGGGAAGCCCCCTTGTTCCCAGCCTCTCCGCGCTATCAAACTGCCTAGGAAAGAGAGAGAGAGAGAGAGAGAGAGAGAGAGAGAGAGCGTGCGAGTTTGACGGCCGTCGTGGGATAGACGTGGGATCCCGCTCGGCGACCGAGTCGGCAAAGCTGTCTGTCAAACGAAAAGAATTCCTCGTAATAGGAAACACAATGGCTCCAAAACGTAGCGACACACTAGATTTTCAATTTTTGTAAAAGTGACGATATTCAAGCTGTCTTTTTACAAAAGACGCGTTCGACTAGAAACCTGCACTCATTTTAAACCTCGAAGTCTCTACTTTCGTTACCCATCGTTTATGTTTTCCTATCAAATTTTTTTTTTATTTTCTTTCCAGCTGGAAAACTGAAGTCACGTTTCGTCACGAAAATGCTACGAATTAAGATGATTCTAGGTTCATTGGAAAATTTTTTCGGGACGAACACTACCATGGATTTAAAAACTGAAACTTCCTGTTTACAACAACCACCTACAAATTGATGTACAATTTTAACAAAAGTACCAAATCACACCAAAAACCATTTTGAAGATGAAGCTACAAATCTGTAGCAGATCCTGCCACGAAAGAAATGTTCCCATGATTTTACAAACCCTCGAATCTGTAGCGTTTTTTCGAATAAAAACGTTTTCTGTTTTCCAGCTCCACATTACGTAAAAACAAAGGGTCTGCTAAATTTAGTGTTAACACAGACCTATAAAAATGAATAAATTGCAACTCCCAAGCCAGGCGTAAGAAGCATTACTGTCTGGCAGCTTCACCGGTTGAACGAGCGAATTTTAATTGACACAGATGCCGGTTATTCGCGAGCGGGCTCGCGCCAGCTCTTATTCGAAGATTAGCCGAAAAATTGATTCGCGACTGTGTTCAATCGAAATTTTCATTCGAATGACATCGAGCTCTGGCTGGCGAGCACCGTTGACTGCCCAAGCACAAAGGGTGGGTGGCTTCGGGGACGGGAGGGTGCGGGGAGGGGGGGGCGGTCGTACCGGTCGACAGGGTTCAAGGGAATGGTTGCACCTCAACCCTCGAATGTCGACTAGCTCCTGTGGTAGCGATGGGCATCGGTCTCCGTTACATCGCGTTACAAAGAGCGCAGCCCACCGGCAGAATCCTGTCAACGGTAACGAGGATTTCGTGGTGCGTTAAAATTCTGCCGCGGAAAACAATATTGACCGAGCTGCTTTTTTGTGTTCCGCGTCATCCGGCCCAGCCCGACGTATCGCTCTTCCCTCGCCCACGCTGTTGGACGAGACCCACCCTCTTCGCCGTCCGTGATTCCCATGGTAATTCGTTTTGTTTATTTTCATTATATTTTATTTACACTTGTCCGCGCCACCGTCACTGAAAAATGTTCTCGCCCTCAAATTCGCCAGGCCGCTGAACAAACGGGTGGCTCCGGGGGTGAGATGGATTTAATCGTCGCAAGAGCAGAGATCATTACGCCGGCTACTGGTTGTTTATTTATATACAATTAATAATTCTCCCTGGAGAATCTCAGGTGCACACTGTTCTGTTGTTTGTGGAGTTCCGAATTGGTCGATTTGATTCATTGGTTTATACAGTTATGAAGCATTTCGGTTGAGCTGGACCCTGGTGGACACATTTCCCCTCGTCCTTTCCCTTCCCTGGATTCCCCCTTCTCCTCCCTGGATCTCGAAAAATTTTGTTCACACTTCTGTATAATAAAGACCTGTAAATAGACTTTTCGTTTCTTTCATCAGATTGCCGTGAAAAATTCGATTAGGCTTGTCTCTCCCGTGCTCTAGAGTGGCTTTACCCCCCAAATTGGAGACGAGGGGTCGTACTTTATAATAGAGTCACTTCTGTCAAGAAGTAAACAAGCACATCGAAAAACCTGTGAAACCATCAGCCCGGGCAAAATTGGCTCCCGGTACTCATCGTATCGATTTCTGATTTTCTGACTTCCGAGCGGTCAAATGAAAGGTAGAAGATCGCAGACAGAATAAACAAACATTTAGTTAAGGAGGTCCGAATCGAAACAGACAGTGAACCAAGTCGCCACCGGAGACGTCCAGATCAATTTCGCCGAACCAATTTCGTCGGATTAAACGCCTAACCGTGTTCGGAGATGGCGGTGAGCTGGTCCACGGACAACTAGCGAGACCGAGATACGCTGGCCTCGTCGAATGAAAAATAACCCACATATCCGATCGGAATAATCGAAATGTTTCGGCGATCGGGCGGAATGCCGTGTCCGTAGGCGACGCGATAGGGAACGGCGGGTTGATCAAATTGAAATGCGATTACAGTTCATTAGCCGAAATGTTCGGTCTATCGAGAGATCCAATTACCAGGCAACGGACCATAGAGGCCCGGAGGAAGGATAAGGAGCCGACCACGCCGGAGGATAGAGAGAATCGGCTGGTTTCCTTCAGGATGCCGGGGAAGAAGGAACCGGGGGAAAAAAGTGGGACGAGACTCGGTTGGGGATTGGCTTGGCAGGAGACAGGGAGCGCATACGTCGCCCGGTGACCCAAGTAATTCAACGATGCGGTTGTACAGTCGACGAAAACGGTAGAGCACGCTCGTAAAATAGACTCTGACAAGCTGGCCCTGTTGATGTCACAGGTCGCATAATGTGTCATAGCCGCAGCACGCCTAGGGAGCCTGTCCCCCTTCGTTCCGCACGACCATGGACCGGTTACATTGAAATCACCGACGCAGACACCTCGCCCGACACCATTTTCACAAGAATTCACCGAAACCGGATTTTATTGACAGCAGAATTAATCGATAATGATCCGACACTATTTTTGGAAGGCGCACGGTTTGTCATTCAAGCGGAACACGCGTTTTACAAAATATGGCACGATCAAGCGATTACTAAATATGCGCATTTAAATCGTTGTTTAGCAAATGTGCCCGTGATAAAGCGCAACGCAAACAGTATATATTTTTACACTTGACAATCGACTTGACAGTATGTTTTATTTTTAAAAAAGGAGAATTAATGTACGCATACTCGTGTTTACTGGAACATTTTATACGCACTGTTCTTCTCTACAGTATTACAAATAATTATTATAGAAGTATTCATTTCTTTTGACTATATCAACTTTCAGATTTCAGATTTGGTTTTTACGACTGAAAGGGTTTTGGTCAATTTTTACAGAATTTTTCGATTAATCCCAGTGTATACAATATTTTGTAGCCCAGAAGACTGCACTATTGCAGAATTAAATATCATCCACAACAAATTTCAATCTATTGGGTGAAAGTATGTACCTTTGATTGGTATACACGCTGAATTTCATTCGCAAATTGAATTGACAACAAACAGTACACTGAGAGGTTTTAAAATAATATGTTTTCCTTTCTGTTATTTGATGGTGAGTCGAGTATTCATCGACAGTAGCATTTGCTTTACCTAAATGGTAATTGAAATAAATCGCGGATTGAAATACACGTAATACGTAGATTAAGCCGGATTACGCACCGATAGACCATAGTCTAGATGATTGAATGGATTTCGATTTTGACAACGTTCATCTACACGAGTTACATAGAGGCGATAAATTTCAATAATTAGCGGATAACTATAAACTGTTGGAGGTTGTGCAAATTTTTCTTGGGATCAGCGCGAAATCCCCAAAACAACTCTTGATAGAAACGTATCAAATGTACAAATTTTAAATACCTGCAGTAAATTCCCCGACCAAATCATCATTATTAAAATCACGCAATGAGGATTCCAAATAAAATCTGTGAGACATAAATCCTTTCTTTGAAGTCGAAATAAAATTCCGTTCTATCGCTGCGTTAAAGCATTAAAGTAAATAAAATAAAAATAAATTTTTCGAAATTATCCAAATAAAATTAATCACTTCTCTGAAGAAAATCCTACATCAAAGGGTTAAAATACTTTCTACAAAATCTCAAAATGAAATGAAAATTTTTTTATATTTTCTCTTCGAAAATGGCGCTTTAAAGCAAAATTTGCTTCTAGAAATACAATGATGCTTCGAGAACAGGAAAAGGAGCAATATTCGTTCGAAAGTTCGATCGTCACCGAAAAGATAGCCTGTCAAGTATAAAAATAATGGGAACTGCATCGCGTTCCAAGATAATATCCGCCAGAGCATGTTCCTAGACAGGGTTTATCATACTTTAGACTCTGCAGGCATACTGCTCGTACATTTTCCGGCCAAGAATAACCGATGATGAATAACCAAGGATCCTCGGGGATGGATGATCTCTAATTCCTGCGCAGTTTCGAGTATGGCACTCGACACGGGGAATTTGTGTGCCCGCAGCATTATCTGGTAGGCTAACGCTGCGAAGAGTTCATCTATAGGCTTGTTTCCCATCGCATCGGCGCGGCGGCATCCCTCTCGCTAACGATATCAATTTTCCAGGCCGATTGATGCGCGCCACGGCTCGCAAATATACTGTCATTTTGTTTGAATTTTCGATGCTTAAATAATGCACCGGGCACCATTAACCGGGACGAGTTACAGAGGTACGACTGCTCGTTTGACCACAATTTCGAAATCAAACACGCGTTTAATCCGCCGCGCCGCGCGCCGAGAACCTTGTTTTCAGGCCGGTGCGCCGCGCCGCCCGATGCCGCGTTTCACGCGGAAAATCGACGATGCGATACGCTATTTTTGAACATGGCCAGAGACGATGTTTAGTAATAGCGCGATAGGCAATATTAAATTTCGCGGCGAGGCAACGAGCGCCCCGGTTTTTACCCCTTTGCTGGCGATCGCTGTTTATCTTTGGCCAGCCATAGAACCAAACTAACACGAAAACGGTTATTACATTGTGGATCTTTGTGCACGTAAAGCAAACGATACCGTGCGCGTAAACATTTATCTCGGGCCAAAAAATTACGCCTCATCTAAAATAGATTTCCACAAGTTCTAAATCACAAGTTTTGTTCTTATTAAGCATTTTAAATCTAGAATCAGATTCATTTCTGCTGCACTAAGATGGAGTGCAACGTATTACATACACATATTAACTAAACTGAAATAAAATAAAATTTGCAGTCTTCAATATTTTAAGAAAATAAAAATTAAAAAACAAACACTAAAGGTTAAGCAACTAATATTTGTACATTTAAAGATAACTGAAGGTTAACTTTATGCAAATCGAAGAGACTACACTGCCAACAACTCCACGAAATAAGAAGTAAAAATATTTTATGGAATGGTGTACAGTCACTTTTAAAAGATCTTGTAACTACTGGGTATTTGTCAAATGAGAAGCTATTAATTAAAAATCATGAGCGTTTCTGCTGTTCTTTCTTTTTTCTACTATAATGTTTTATTTTCCCTTTCTTCTGGTTTTTATAAAATTATCTATGAAAATTGACAGTATCAACCATATTGATCTCTAACTTGCCTTCGTACCCTAAGGCTGTACTAAAAAACGAAGTACAACATGAAATCGTATATTTCTTTCTACGTTTTTTCATTGGCTCGCACAATTTAATTCCGTGCTACTGACCCGTTTAAAATAATCGTCCGCCAGATTTCGCGAATTGGATCGCGATCGATCCACCGAATCGGACTGGTTCCGGATTGGGACTATTTTTCTGCGTGTCTGGGATTGGAGGTGCGGGATTCAGGGGCGCATTAATCAAGATTCGAAATCCCCGCTCTCGCGTGGCACGGCTGCAGGTGCACGCGGCCATAACGCCGCTCGAAACTTCACCGGGAACTATTCGTTCGACGAGGAGCCGCCGCGACAGAAGCGTTTAAACTTACGTCGGAATCCTTCGTGTTGCCTCGTGGGCCAACTCTGTCGCGCATAAATCAGCCAACTTTACATAACGTTGAACGCCGACGACGCTGTCGTCGCCGTCTCGTAAAGTCATTCCGCGTAAGCTGCGCCGCGACGTGCCCTCGCTACTTCGCGATTTTCAAGTTTCGTCCTAATAAGTCAACCCCGCGGCTTCGCTTCCGGCGTGCCGCGTTGTTTCGCGCCCTAATTGGCGCGGCTGATCAGCGACGGTGTCTACTACTGCCTCTCCACTAGTGTGCCGATGTCGCACGGCAATACTATTCTTTTCATTCTTTCATCTTCTGTGCTAATTGCCGAGAACTTTTAGCCATTTGCACTCGAAACTGTTTTGATTGTAACAATTTCAAAATCAGCAGAAATTTCGTCCCATTACTTACTCATACCAAATCTAATTTATTAAGTGCAACCTTTAAGCCGGTATAGCTTTTGTAAGAAATAGTAAGTTTAATCTTAAGTGGCATGTCTGACCAATGCGAGGGAGTACTACTGCCTAGATAATGGCACACAGGAGCTCTCTGTTAGTGCATCGATGTTTCCTTATGCGAAAGCTCTCTACAATTTTCGTCCTTAGTGTCTCTTGCTAAGAACTTTGAACCCTTTGTTAACAAGCCGGAATAGTTGGTGAAAAATGCAGCAACTTCTGTAGAAAATAGTACCTCGTGGAGAATTCATAAGACACGTCAATATCAAAATGTCTGAACTTTTAATTACCCCAATCTCTCTCCCCCGTGTTCTCCTTGAACACAAGCATTCGCGACAACGTAGATTAACTTCTAAAGTAAGCAAGCACCATCAAAGTTTTATTTCTAATGAACCTGATTAAATTATCATTTGTTTTCGAAGTTCCTGTGGAATCTCCGAGACTTCGCTTCTTCAGTAGAAAATTCATAAAGCGTCTTCGCTAATATGCTCGAGAAAGACAATTTAGGTAGTCGCGGTGCGAAACATTCGTTCAACTTACTACTCAAAATTAGCTGAAATATCTAACAAAGAAAGAAAATAAAATCGCATCTGAAGTCTGAAAGTGAATGCGAAAATTACACAATTTTTTAACAAAATCGTGCGAATAAACTCAGCTAACAGAGCCGAGGAAAAGCTAAATTTTTGGAAGTTGAACAAAGTGTTAATTAAGTAGACACGGCCGTCATTCGGATCGGGAAAAATCAGTTTCTTCTGCCGATTTTTCGCAACTGTTAGCTTTCCTAATCAAATCCCGATTTTTGGGGGGGAGGGAGGGGGATACGGCGCGGGCAAACATTTCCGCATAAATTGGGGGCTATTTGTACACGTCGAAGAACATTTATTTGCCGCGCGGCAAACATCAATGAAACACGCGTCCCCGAAGAATCCGCGCAGCTGTACACCGGCCCGAAAATTGATCCGCGCATTAAACTACGGATTAATGTCAATTCGCCGCTGGTAATTGGTTGACACTGAATCGAGGCTCGGCTTAAAATTTGAAACGGCGCTACGATGATGCCCCGGCCCGCCGTGTATCATGCGAGGAACGCGCGCACGCGGATTACAGTTCGATTCGCAGCGGCAACAGCAGCAGCAACGACGTTGTATCAAATATTTCTTTTTATTTGCCGACAGTCACCGGTATATTCTCTTATTTATTACCGTAACGACGTCAGATATTTCGTTATTTACAACCGTCCTAATTTCGCCGTTAACACCAACGGACACACGACGGCCGATCGCGGCCATTAAATCTCAATCACGCAGCGCGAAATTAACGACTCTTATTTCACGGATGCTCGAAGATTACCGTCGCACACTCTGTCAAACAATTACTCTTGGCGGCTTTCACGAGCCCCACGATTGTTTGAGAAACCCGCCAACAAATTATTTCTCCTCTGGGAAATTGAAAATTCGGATTTATGCTTTGAGTGCACTTGCCGGAACGAAATGTCTGAAAAACAAAGTTCTGGAATTCACCGTGCGTAATAAGGAAGTGAAGAAGGAAGCGAAATAATTACGCTATCATGGTGAAATATAAAAATATACAACCATTTATCTTTACATTCTCTCTCGTTTCCTAGAACCTATAAAATAATATATAAAACTCTGTTGATTGTGTTTATCTTGAATTGAATTAATTGCACAATGCCCGTTTGTACCACCCATCGAGTCACACCTTGTATAAAACCCTGTTGATTTTGACTATATTTTTTAATTTTACCTTTTAAAAATATGTAAGGACATTTAATAATATGAGTATGGACATTTAATAAATAATTTTCTCGTAGAGGCGCTTTTAGGAAATGGTTGTCAAGGAATTAGAGAGAGAGTGAGTGAAAGATGCAACGATAAGGGTATTCGAAAATCATTTTAGCGGCGAATATACGCAATATCATGATCTACCATCTACAAGCAATTTCTGTGCCTGGCGAAAAAGGGCTGGCGAATAGAATGACTAATGTTGCGCATCATGTTCTGTGACACGCTGATAATAGAGACGCGTGAAAATTATTAGCGACGAGGGCATGAAATCCGAGCATTTTTCAAAGTGACATGACGTGTCGCGTATACTTTGCGTATATTAGTTTAATGGTCATCCCTCCGCGTGTCGGGCCAGTCACGATTTTATTCGAAATAATAAACGACGTATAGAAAGAGTGGGAACGCGCGATAGCAATTATTTGGACGAGTGTTTATTCGTTGAGAGCGGAACAATGTTTGATTTTATCCGAACGAATCTGCAGCATAGATCTTTCATTTTCTATTCGATGTTCAGACTGGTTTATCTACGTGGTAGATGTGCCTTCGTTGTACCGGCGAAGCAGAAATTAATTGAAAATATTCGAGGGGCGCAGTGCAAATTTAAATTCAATCTCGAAATTTTCGATATTACGTTTTTGTTTAACATCTATGCACTCCACTCCGCGGAAGTGAAAACATTTTGAAACAAACCTCGCGTAACAAGCTGCACGGTACATTAACATGTTCTAACAATATTTCCAAGTTTGTTCGGTGAAATTTTCAACTTTTACTGCCGGTGAAATGGACAGCCATTAACACGCGTCTTTGTGATTTATTAATTTTAATGATGTGCAACGTAGTGGTGTTTCTTGGAGGGTTTGAATATAGAGATATAGATCAGCTTGAAATAGTGACATGAAGTGTTTTCAGTGTCCACAAATTGAACAATACAAATCGACATGAAGCACTCTAACCCGATTATCAACACCATTATTACTCTTCTTGATATGTACATTTCCTCCTAATTTTTTCGTCAATATTTCCTGCATTCTTCCACCGGAAAATTCTTATGGGCACTAAAGGAGGCTTGAGCACATTTTTTAAAAAATACGAAGTACATTTTTATATTTCTCAGAATGGAAAGAACCTTTTACAGAATGAAGAAATTTTTGTTCCTTTCCAGTGTCCATAAATTAAAGCATAAAAATCTATGGCTACATGAAGAACTGTAACCCAATTATTAATACCATTATTATTCTACTTAATATGTACATTTCTCACAATAATACTTAATGTGTACAAATTGCTATAGATAGCAAAGGTAAAAACGCTTGAACACGTTTAAAAACGGTACAATTACATTTTTATATTCCTCAGAACGTAAGGGAACCTCAGGCAGTGTGACGTAATTTTTCATCGTTTCCAGCGTCTATAAATTCAACCATAAAACCTATGCTTGCATAAACGACGGTGACCTAATAATTAACATCGTTTTTACCCTACTTGATATGCACAATTCCCTCTCGCCCTTTTCCGAAGATTCCCCGTGTTCATCAGCAAAGTGTCGTAGATCTCTGGGGATCTACCGGAAATTTTTTCCCCTCATTTCGCAAAGAACGCTGTCGGTAGAGAACGGCGGAATTACCGGGGCACAGGGTCACGTTATAATAGCTTGCGATGGGTAATCGACCCATCAAAATTCAAGGAAGCACATGGTCGGTACGCGCGCACACGTTTCACTTCCGGCACCGGGATTTTCGCGGAGGAAGTCCTCCGGTCACGAGAACAAGCGGCCGGGAATGGATTCCGCGTTGGAGAATCCCGCCGTACCCGGGGAATTATGCTAGGCCGGAAATGAATATTTTACCATTAACTTTGCGCGATTCCATTGTAGTAATTGCGAACGCTTCCGACCAGCGGGTGCCAAACCGCACGGCGCTACAATCAATTACGACGGGGCGTCATGCCGCAGTCCATATATTATGCAGCACATCGAATGCCCCCTCAAATGATACCTACGTGTTTGCACGGGGGGAGGGGGAGGGGGTCGTGCTTCGCGCGCGAGCGTATCTGAGGTTTCCGCGTTTCCGTGTGCATCGGCGACGCGTTAGTGTGCGCGCCACGGCTCGCCGATGCATGCGGAAATGCGCCACGTGCGCGCACACGCCGGGATTCGACGGTGCGTGCGCGCCCCGACAAATTGGCAGCGTTAAATTTAATGTCATTCATTCCGAGCGACGATCACACGCCGCTACGTACACTCGCGAAATGTTTTGCTACCCCGAGGGCCTGGCTACGCCCACCAACACGCGACCCCGTGCCTCCGAAATCGCCTAACTGCGATCGCTGTCATCTGGCTACCTGGCGACACCTTGTACCGCGTTCGTCAATTTATGATCCTAATTTGACGAACCTAATAGACGATTCAGACAGTATTTCATCTGAAAATTGGAAAAGGGACATTCGTGTGTTGTCGACAGTATTAAATGGTACCTTCGGGTATATCATGACTTGTTTTTATACAGATAAGACAGTAAGTGCAATTTAAAACAGTTCAGAGATTACGAGAAATTACTTAAAAAAGAAAGACACTTGTATGTAATTATTGCTCCGAGATTACGATTTATTTAACAGTTTTCAGTATCTGAGTTCGATCGATGGCACTCGAACAGTCGATTTTTCTCGTTGGATTCGGTGAAGGATTAATGGGAGAATGACTATCGTAATTTATTTGAAAATCATTCTATACATCCCGCAGCTATCCAAGAATTGAATAATGCAAGTTTCAGTGGCTCATAAAAGTCTTTCTCGTGCGATAACTCCAGTTATCCGCTTGCAGTGTAACGGTTAGCGGTGGGTTTATGATGTGTTTCCTATAATTTATGGTGCCCTCAGGTCCATTCTCATCAGAATCCACCGGTAAATTACCCAGACGGTAATAATCTTCACTACCCCACAAAATCCACAGATTTATGTATTCACGGTGAATACAACCGAGTAAAACAAGAGACCTTCCTACCTCATAAATGGATATTGTACGAAAACGTGAAGCTGATACAGTGTTTACTCTATACATGTCCCAATTGCCTAGCCGATAAAAGTTCCAGAACTATTCCCACTTCGCTGTCGCTATGTTCGACGTGGATCAAAGAATAGTATCTCCGGGCCGATATATGTCCCTGGCTAGACCCGTGATTTCGACATACATCGAGTAAACAGTGTATCAATTTTTTTAATAAATCGGACGAGATCCACGAGCCACAGGGATCAAGTTTTCCATGGAGAATCTCTTTCGACCTTAAAAACAAAACAAACCCAAAAACGATAGAACCGATTAAAACGTCGAAGATTGCAGAAAAATAACATTCCAAGTCGCCTTTCTGCCTTATAAATGAATATTGTACAAAAATGTGACGGCGATATCCATTTTTTAAATAAATGGGACGAGATCGCGCGAGCCACGGAGGTACCAAATATCTCGATCAGGTTTTTCGAGGAAGCCCCAATCTCTTTCGACCTCAAAAACGTGACTTCCTCCTTCAGCCATTAAACAAACCTTTTGTCTCGATTTTCACGGTGAAACGCTATTCCGGTTTTTAGAGAAACGCGCTCACCTAGCGCCGCGGCAACCGTCGCTGAGTAAGCAGAGCCTTTCTCGCCCCTTCCGGTCGGATACTCGTCTTCCGCCGCCAGTAGAGGGGAAAAAAAATCATATCTTTGTGATTTACTGCTCGACCGACTTTCGTCGCGCGTAGATGTTGAAATTGCCCGGGTAAAAACCTGACTCGCGCTCCTTCTGCCAAGACCTAATACCTTTTTCATTCGGCGACGATGCTGAGATTCCTCCGTTCATACTCCGTCGAATGAATACCCTGCGTAACTCACGGACTATCGCCAAAAAATTAATCAATTAGCACAACCCTTCGAAAAATACTAAAACAAATTGTTAAATTTCGTAACAAGGGGTCATGCTCTGAAGTCTCTATTTTTGCAACCCAATTGCTCATTTTCTTCGAAGTCGTTTTGCACGATGTACCGACTGGGAAATTGAAGTCCCGTTGTTTTCTCAAAAATGCTCTAAATTGAAACGTCTCTGAAACCATTAAAAAAAATTTTTCGTGATCGAATTTACCATATGTTTAAATATTGAAGCTTCCTCTTTACAGCGACCCCTAAAAACTTGATCTACGATTTTTTCTAGCCGATTTATTAAACTTCCAATGAAACTCTACAAACTTGTTCCTTATTTACGTTCCATAAATCAGTGAATGAACTTGTAAATAAATTTTTAAGGGGTTGTACATTCATTCACGGAAATACTTGTTAATACCTGCCTTTTCAACTTCAACTTGTGACAATGTATTCAGCTTTTCACCTGAAGCATCATGAAAATTGTCGTAGCGTAAAATGAATGACGGGTTACAAAAACGGAAGCTTCAAGCTTTGAAATGAGCCCAGGTTTATTGTTGTAGTATTCCTTTTCATGGGATTATAACAGTTTAAATGAAGCACTTTTTAAAAAATTTCACATTCATACCGGATTTGTGCTAGCTCCGGTAGAAGTGGTTTTTCGTTTTCGGAAACGATAATCGCAGAGTAGAGGCTTCCATTTCAGCTTCTGAACCGTCAGGATCAGAAGCCGGGGGTAGGTCGCGTCACTGAGCGAGATAACTCCCGTATAATTTTCCCATTAATACGTATTTGCGAAGGGTCCACTTAAAGCTAAAATAACCAAGAAAAAGTGAAGGTTACTAATCCTGCCGTCGGTGGACAGTTATAAAGATAAATTCCCGTCCTCAGAAACGACATTAATAACGCTTTAAACGCGGCAGAAATCGAGTGTCCCGCGCAAGTGTCGTAAACTGCGCGTCTGACCACGCACCGGCTTTTTCCACTGGACTCCGAGCTCCGTGACCTCGGATCCCGTAATAACCCGCTGTAATTTGCGATGCGAGATAAATGTCTCCCATCCGTGGCAAAGAATATTTACACTAAACCCCGTAGTCAGTTGTTTAATCGAAAATCCAAAGGGATATTGAATTTTAAGCACCGAATTTGCGTTCTCCCGATGGCCCGCCCCGTATTATCCACTTGCAATCTGCAGTAACTTTTCAAAACGTTCGCGCGAGTTCTTCGGCTTGCTACTATTGTAGAAATCATTTTACTATTTACAAGGTTAGTATTTCTTCTTGCGATAAGAAATTAAAGGTTAATCTGATGCACATGGTTGTACATGGTTTTAAGGCGTGCATCTTACGATGATAAAAAGAAATCCTGTGAAGGGCATTTTAACGGTTTTCTCAAGGTCATCGCATTGTTTTGCTTATTATCATATATTTTTTATAACGCGATGCGATATTCAGCGTCAAGATGAATTCAACGAGCTACACGCCATGCCCTTGAAATGACCTTGCGTTAAAATTAACAGCCTGTATATTTCCACGTAATTGCCATTTACGTAGATCACAATAACATTGTGTATTTCCAAAATGGGCGTCTCTGAATCGCGGCGGCATACGTAAGTTGATTAAAAAATGGAACAATAAAGATGAATATTTCGACGACTGACATTGATGACTTTTTCATGAAACTTTGACGTGACCGGAAAATCGGAAAGACAATTTCTACACCTAATTGCATAGCGGGTGAACTGTTCTGTGCGTCGGAAAATAGGGAGGTAAATGCGCCGGGGGCTGCTTTGTGGCAGTTAACGGCGACGCGAAATATAAAGAGAGCACAGAATTTTCGCCGTGTTCATTTTTCGCTTTTAATATGCAGCTGAAGGGCCGAAAGTGTGATATTAAATTTCATTTGTAATAGTGAATCGCACGGGCGGGACGCGGCCGCGAGCGAGAGAGGACGAAAATAAAATGACATTCGACCGGATTTCCGGTTCTTTCGCTTAAACAGGAGCCCCAGTTTCAGACTCTCCGTCGGCAGTCTGGTTTCCAATTCGCAGCCTCCTCGCCTTTAATTCCATTCCCGGCGTTCCGTGACCGGTTTGCACGCACGAGCGGACAAACGATCGAGGACGTCGGCCATATGCTCGCGCCGCCGGATGAAAAGCATTATTTTCCTCGGTGTTCTAACGAGGCGGAAGCGGCTTTTTTCCTCCCCGGAGCGAACGCTTTTTAGAAGTTCGTCGCATGCAGCGAGGATAATTCAGTGTTTTTAGAACCTGTCCTTCAACGCACGAGCTTTTCTTCCAAACGCCCGGAAATCGAGACGAGAACGTGCATCACTGTCGTGCATAATCTCGCGAATTGCCTATTTCGTTGGACGAGAGTCATTTTCGGGACCACCGTCACTCAATTTTTGTTACAACTTTCCCAAAGAGAACCACTCGAAACACAACTCGAAATTAATCTTGCGAAGCCTAAAAAGCTTTATGCCAATTAAAAAGCTTGTAAATGCAAAATACCGGACGTAGATATCAAATTATTTCTTTTACTAATAATTTTAATATGTTCGAAATAATTGATACTCAATTTTATAAGGCTTAGTAACTACATAGGTTGCAGATCTCAGTGCAAACTGGAAAGCTTGTGCACCAATTGCAAGATGCAGAAGCCGTAGAAAATTCTTTCGTTTAGTTTCTATATGTCGATAATAATGTCCTGATATTTTCAAACTGTTATTGTATTGTGTTTCCATGAAACTTTCATAAAATCAAAAGAAATTCATTTTTAAATCAGCACAATTAATTCCGTCTATGATTTCTTGCATACGAGACACACGAAGTATTAAATTGCACCTACTCGTGTTCGTCATAAATGCATAAAATTCACAGCCGAATTATTATTATTAATAATAATCTTAGTATCCAAAGTCGACCGTTCTTGAGGTCAGTTCTGAGATCTTCTGAGGCATTTTTAAAAGTGTTCGAATGTTGTTGCGAGTGAATGCATATCAAGGGGTTAAGCAATTTTCAAAATCTGAACTCGCCTGGTTTTTACACCGAGATCCTCGAATCTCCCCTTAATAATGAACCCATGAAAGATGCGACAAGAAACAGCCCCTAATGAGAATGACTTTTTATTATCTGGAATCGGTGTTCGGCCGATTGTGGGGCCGCGTAAAGCCGACAACGAGATGGGAGCCCCCGATCGGAGATTAATCTCTTTTTCGAACCGGTTTCATAATGTAATCGCGAGACGGACACAGGTGTCACGGAAGGAAAGGTGATCGTCGAGGGTGGATCGTCGGTTTGGTAAAAAATTACACGCCGTCCTCCGCAGGCCGGCGACGGGAAATTGATTACACTTAAGACATCGAGGCATCGAGTGAATGGGGGTCGTAGCTACCGTCGCAGCGTCAAATTTCCGTGGGGTTATTAATCAAAGGTGCGCCGGGTGGGGGGAGTGTACGTGGGTTAAATAGGGGTGTAGGGCGGGGGAGGGGGAGGTAAAAAGTGTTCTCCCGTGTTCTCCTTTGATGCGTAACAAATTGCAGAGACGGTCCAGCGCGCCGATTGTTTCGAAAGTACCATTGTGGCGATCCGCACGATTCCGATCGAAAATACAGCAATCAAAAATACGGACGGCTCCAATGAATCGGCCGGAGACCATTAATGGAAGGATTAAACGATCTGTCAATTGGCTCGATCGGCCGTGACGGTGAATTGTTTATACGCGTTTAGCTGCTGGCACTCCGGTCAATTGATATGCCTGAATTCTGCTTGGTAATTGTGATACAATTGGGGCATCGGTTTCGTAGTTGTCCATGCGACGCGGCCAACGCCACGAAGAAATGTAATCGATGGTTATGGTACGTGATGCAGAAATTTGTCATTATCGCGACGCAAATAAGTCAGAAATGCGCGGTCCGCTGCCCAAGCAGTAAGATGAATTCGTTCCTTCGCTGTGGTGCTTTCAGCATTGTGTTGTGTGAACCTACTAAATATAAATGTTATTCTGTTTTGAAGCGAAGTCTGTTATCGGTAGGCCGCTGATCTTTGTGAAAAATAACAGCTAACTGTACCAATTACAGTGAATTCTCGATATATGTCAACAACACGGGTCTTGTCAACGTCGTGTATCGTCCAGAAGACAATACCCGAGCCGTCTTATGTGTACACTCCTCGACGTCCGAGGCCTTTCGAGTTTTGTAACCCCTTACGGGGTGTACCCCGCGGTAGTGGGGATAATTCCGCGACGTTTATCATCCAGCCCTCGGCGACATATATAGAGACATCACTGTACAAGACACAGAAAACAAATAAAAATTTCTTTCCTTCTTTAATCCTTCAAGGAATTTGAACACAATCTTTTATTCTGTTGACTGTTTTAAGTTTCACGTACTCATTTTTGCTATAAACGCATAAAATTCGCAATCTAGTTATCAGTATTTAAACATTGAAGTACTCACATGTGGACATACGACAAATATCAATTTTCCTTTGCTACTAGGAAACTGTCAAGGACGAAGAAGTTGTAATCGTTATAGCTCTGACGAAAATACTACGACGAGGGGTTCGATATATCTATGCAGGATGTCCTAAAAATGTACTTCTTCGAAAGGAATGATTCCTGAGGTCATTTGAAGTAACTTTTTCCGTTGGAAAAATGTTCTACGCTGCTTTATTAAGAAATTATTAATGAAAAACACGGACCAATCAGTGCGCGGCTACAGCGGACTGATTCCGGCTCGGTGATAGGTTCCGTTGATCGTGGCAATGGCATTGGCCGAGTCAGAATCCGTCTCCTATAAGTCGCGCTCTGATTGGTCCGTGTTTTTCGTTAATAACTCCTTAGCGAAGCTGCGGAGAACATTTTCGCAAAGGAAAAAGTTGCTTCAAATGACCTCAGGAATCATCCTTTTCAAGGAAGTATATTTTTGGGACAGCCTGTACACATAATTGATTATTTACTTATGAAGTACGTAAAGATACTATGAGAATTTGAGCAGCGGCAGTTAAACAAAATTTCCTGAATTATATCCACGAAGGAGCCGCAGAATCGTGTCCGCTCCTCTCTACAAGGTCACCACCAGTCCCAAGCGTTCCGTCTAAACTCGGGCAACGTACTATAGTAACTTATAACTTCGAAACAACCCCACACCACTTCATCCGTTATTTATCTTAACGCACAAAACTTTCTCGAGCTCAAACGCCAGTTACCTCACACCTCGCGAAGATGACGCGCATCAATGACTCCTTTGGACCGCGTCGGCCCTGTTCGCAGAGATTACGTACACGGGTCGAGTCTTTCATCGGGTTCACGGAAGAGGTCGGACGTTTAACGGTAGGAAACGTTGCCGGTAATATACGAGGAACGGCGTCGGTCAGCCGTGCATTTTCGGTGTCGCGACGCCGTAGACGCGCGTCGTCGTCGCAGCTTGTCGCTCCGTCTCCCTACCCCCCCCCTCTCTCTCTTTCGCTCTGTCTCCCTCTCTCGTGGATGCGTCAGTTGCGCGACGGGTTATGATCTTCCGCGAGGTCGACCGGAAAAATGAAAATTCCAGTATGTGCCAGGCTCTATTATGTTTGCCCCTGATGCCGTCTGGGTTCCGCAGGATACCGTCGACGTCCCCTCCGAGCTCTCCGGAGGCAAAGCTTTAAGGTCCTGGCTCCCCGTAGAAGGCGTATTCTTCGCCGCAACGGTTTTATGTGCTTTTTACGGCGTCGTTCCTTCTGGACGGATCATGCAACGCGATATCTATCCCTCGGCATCTGCCTATCGCGAAACACGGCGGCCGATACCTTTACACAACGACGGAGAAACATTGAAGGGCTCGGGCTCAACAGGGGGCCGCGACTGTAAGCCGCACCAGCCGACCGAAATGTTTTCCTTTCCATTCGGGAACCATTATCGAGATTCCTCGATACGCTTCAAGATTGGACGGGGGATGCGCCAGAAGGGAGAGCATTGTTGATTTCTGCTGGGGATTGGGGAACTTATGTATGCAGAAAATCTTGTTCATAATCCCGGGAATGGAATCCCCCGTGTCCTTCCCGACTTCTGGATTTTGCGCTCCGATAATGCGCCGCGAATCTCTTTCAGACTGGTTTTGCGATTGCAACACTCTCTAGCCCTGGCTTTCGGAACTAATGCGAAATCTAATTTCACTCTATGGAATCAACATTGTTGTGCCGATGCATACATTCTCGACCGGAGTTCAAACGTATTCATTCCCTTAGAATTCAAGCTGTCGTTCACTTCACAGCGCATGCACGACACCAAACCAAGGTCAACGTATTCATTCCCATTGAAAGATCCAAGGCACGTCCACCCAGTGTCGCCAGATCAGGGGAATCAACTCGAATCGGGGGGAAAAAGTTACCCTCCCTCTGCCAGTACCGGATTAGTCACGTGACGTTGTGACGCACGCACGACAGAGACGAAACGCGTCACGTGACCAGGCCGTGGCGGAAGTGTGAAAGAATAGCGTCGCAGAAGGGGAACGGTAGAGTGAGAGACAAGTCTTATTATGGCTACTCTACGTCCACCTAGAGAAGATTCCTAACCACCATATATGTCTTCGCCGAAGTGAGTTCTATTTAGAGTATTTTTGACAACGAGCTATACAGGGTGAGGCACTAACTATTGCCACCTACAATAACTTCGAAAGTACGATAGTAGCAGAAAAGTTTTCGAAACACAAGATGCATGGGACAACAGGAGCCGTAATATGGCGTCAATCTTTTTTTCCCAGATGAAGTCGCTTCAGAGATGTGAATGTCATCTTTGTTTTTTTAAATAGAATGCTATGTTTTGGTGCCTGTTTTCTGATAGCGGCTATTGAGACGAATCCAATGAGGTGCAGCATTAAGGTCTTTGAAGGTCAGCAAAGGTCATTTGACAAAAAAGGCGAAATAAACTTGCATTTACAGAAGGTGTTCAAGGGGATTGCCATTCGTATCAGTGCAATGCTGCAATTTTCTTATGACGAATTGAGTAGTATTTCTTATCGCTTCGGCACTTATCAAATCACATGCTGTAAGAATTTATTGTGCAAATGTATTCAATTGTACGGCATGTAGGGTGAGAACGTTGAGGACATCTTTCAGCGTATTTACTAAACCTGGCAATGACAAATAAACACTTCTGGGCGCTATCGCAGGACATAAACATAAGAATGGTAAGATAGCAACCGTCACGAGACATAAAAACCTGATAAAAACCTGATAGATTTGTTTGTAAAATGACCGTCGCTGACCTTCAAATGTCTTAATGTTACACCTCGTTGGATTCGTCTCAATAGCCGCCATCAGAAACCAGGTACCAAAAGGTGACCTACACATCTCTGAAGCGACTCCACCTAGGAATAAAAGATTAACGCCACATTACAGCCCCTGATGTCCCATGCATCTTTTGTTCCGAGTTTGGAGTTATTGTAGATGGCAATAATTAGTGCCTCACCCTGTATAGTTGGGTAAATTGCGTGCGTAACTTCGAATGGAACACCTTGTATAAAAAAACTGGAAATCATTGAACAAAACTATATTGCGATTACATTAAATCACTCGACTCAAATGAAAATATGAAGACATTGAATGATCCATAGTGAAGGTTCGAACCCGGCAGCAAGGTTAGGCGTCGAATAAGAGTTGAAACGGCGGCGACACACGCGTATCGTCCGTAGCGGAGCGGGCGGAACCAATAACAGCAATTAACCCATAAATACGGGAGCTCAGAGACTATTGCGCTGTGCGTTTAATCGCAACCCGGCTAACCCGTAATTTTGAGAGCCTTTGATGCCGCCCCTCATTACGGTATCGGGAGGTCGCCGAAATTTTTCTGTAATTCCCTAGCATTCGGGTGTAGAGACCGATCGGGTCGATGCAGCGATATTAAATTATTAATAAATGCGCCCTGCGACATACGCTCATTATTAAAAATACGAACGTGTGTGCAGACGTGTATGTGTGTGTCTGATGTTGATCGAAGGTAGTAGAGTGCATTCGGACGGCGGAAGTGGCGTGTGCGCGGGGACGGATACGTAGTGAAATCGCGCGGCTCGAGCGCGTGAAACGGTTCGAAAAGTTCAAGTAGCAAATCAGCGCGAGACGCCGGCATTATAAGCATCCGTACGTAAATCTGGCCGCGATATGGCTGCTGGTAGCAATAACCGATATCCAACCGAAGATTGCGTGGCATAATAGTGAATGGAATTTTTATGGAACAGCATTTTTCGAACTGAATGTTTTATCGAGACTGCAGCCAGCAGTTGGTGAACCACTACCACCGGCACCAGTGCAACCTTTCTTTCTCTCTTTCTCTCTCTCTCTCTCTCTCTCTCTCTCTCTCTCTTTGTACAACGGGTTCGTGTGTCTGTGTGCAACAATCCGTGGCCGGCATCTTTCGATGTTTGCGGCCGTACGTGGCTGCTCCTCTTCCTTGTGTTACCATTCTACCCATTCGAGGAACCTACACCCCCGCTCCGTAGGCCACTATCTCGGCTTGGCTCTATTCTATCTATCGCCTCCATTCTTCGTGAACCCGTTAAAAGCAATCCATACTTTATTCTCGCTCCGGCTGTCTCCGCGACCCTTTCTTTCATTATCCCAGGGAATTTCGACGGGTGGCGTGTGTACCCACTCTAAAGACGACCCCCGACCACCCACCGTCGACCAACCGGGCTTTTCCTCGCATACCTAATGCTCCGAGTCGAATTCAGCCTCTCGCTTTTTTCCGAACGATCTTCGGAATAGAATCCTGATGAAGTGGCGACACCCCTTTGTCACACCTCCCCTATATAATACCAATTTCAAGTTTAGATAATCAAGCAGACGATTCTCAAAGGTTGTGATGCGGCGGACGCGATCACGAAAGCCGTTTTGCTACATCAGCCTGGATTCTTGAGAAATTTTTAAAGGAAAGTCTCACTTCATCAGCACCCGTCAACACGATGGATTTCAAATTCTTTATTTCACGAGCTTCCAAGAAGTACCTTAAAGTATTGTATCAAGAGTCCATTTTTTACGAATTGATCAGTTTAAGTGTAGGAAAATTTGGGAGAATCGGGTATCTCGTGTTCAAATCGGCAGGACCATAACTAACGTGAATTAACATTTTCCAGGCGGAACACTTCGAAAATAAAACGAAAGGTCGAATTAACCGCGCAGAGTACAATTCCAGCGGGAGCATTTTTTCGTCGTCGATCATTCAGCGCGGGGCTGGAATTCCCGCGATAAACCTTAATTGTCAAACACTTCCGGCGAGCGGCACAACGGCAAAAGCGAAAAGGAAATAAACCGTGGAACGAGACGCGCTGAGAGAGAGAGACGACACCTATATGCAGTCTAGCACGCAGACAGACTCGCCGTTCTGTGCGTACAGGGCCGCGAGACATCGCGGCGTAATTTCGGGATCGGGTAGGGAGAGACCGAATGACTGGTACGAGCGATTTCCACCTTTTGAACCGAACGAGATCCTTTTGAGCCCGCGCCGCGCCGCGGCGAAAAAGATTTCATGAAATAAATCTGCCTCGACCCGTCGGAGCCCCGGGGCGGTTCCCCGTCGATTCGCCGATTCCGAGGGAATGATTCCGGGCGATCCTGGAGAGAAGGAAATCTCCGGGATGGAGGATCGTTTCGGTATCGCGTTACCAGCGTGCTGGCAACTTTTTGAAGACGTGACGGGACGCGACGGGAAACGCGTAACCGAAATCTCCGCGTCGCACGCACAAACTGTCACAATTCCCGCATCCACGAAGAACGTTCGCGCGAGAAGAATATGACCCCCAAGTCGTTCTATTATCGGCGTACGTCAAATCGTATCGATCCCTCGATCTCGCGACTGAAGAAACCGATCCGGGGGAGCTTTCGCCCATCACTCTCGAAAATGGAAACGATTTCATTCGGTGAAGGGAAAGAGAAGCAGCCTTGTTTATTCCGTAAAAAGAAATTGCGTCCGATGACGTGCGTCCTCAAAGGATTAATACATTTTTTAAAGGTCCATTCACTTGAGTCTACAACCCCTACTTTGGGAATATCATTCCCTCGCTGTACGAGTGATCGAAGAAGAATACAAACGGAATATTTTTCTAGTTTCACACAAACTGTTTTCAACTTTTCCTTAAACACAGAAGATTGTTAGAACCGATCGTTGGATCATCAAAGATTAAGAACCGTGAAAAATAAATTCGCCCGAACTAGAAGGCTGCACCATCAAATACCAGCAAACCAGCAGCGGGACAGGCGACCAAGCAAACAATACGGAATAATTCAGGCAACATATGCAACGGAATAGTCGAAAGAATTCGCCGGAGCCGAGTTAAGTAAGACAGGAAGCGGCTCATGAAGAACGCTCAGATATTTAGATCGAGCTTATGAAACTGGAAAGTAAAGAAAGACATGGGGGAGGGAACAGGGGAGGAAACGGAACAAACAAAGGGGACAACGGGATAGGCGAGAAGAGGGAGGGGAAAAATGTGGGATTATGAGTTTATGCTGGGTTCCCGCAGCCGGTACAAGGGTTTGTTCGAGTATTCGATTTTCAAGCGTTCCAACCCTCCCGCATAACCAACGTACTATCCGCATTGCTTCTCCCTCCCGGCTGATCATAGGTGGGCACTCATGAAAGTATATTGCACTTTCCACCACGGTTTACACGTTGCATTCTCTGATGATTGGATTGAAAATCGATCCCCGCCGATTGCGTTATTGGAAGGTGGCCGAACGGCCGCCGCTCTAGGTGAACAAAAAGGAGCGTTTCTATCCCGCCCCCGCATCTTCTTCTTTTTCCACTTTCTCCCCCCCCCCCTTCATCCGCCTGCTTCCCGGACCATTCTCTGCTCCTGGCAGCAATCCTTTCCCTTTCTGTATTTGTGTCTTTCGTTCACGGAGGTTTTTCGACGGCTGCCTCGACCGACCTCAATCTCGAAGCCAAACACTCGTAAGTCTATCCATCTCGTTCGATCCGCCATGCCATCCAGGGAGGGAATAAACAAATGGGAACGCTTCACGAATCGGATTATGCAAGGACCCGGTCCCGAGACGGGGAAGGTCTCCGCTGCCGGTCGATACGCGGCGGATCAGTTTCGAGATGATGAAGAGGAACGAACGCTTTCTATTTGTCTTTCTGGAGAACCGCGAGCTTCTACAACGGCTGCTCGACGCTGATTTTTCGGGCGAAACGACCGTGCGATCTTCTCCGGTTGCAGCGTAATACGTATACCTAAACCTCGTCCCTCGTATCGATCTGAATAAACGGTATGATCTACAGGTTATTTTATAGGAGAGTTTTTTCGGTGTAATGCACTATGTGAGTAATTACTATGGGAATTATTTAAAAAGACTGTAATAAGACTTGTCTTTGGCAAGAGACAAGCCAAGCTGACGAATGAGTTCGACGAAGCCTATAAAATCCGATAACAGTTTAGGGCCTGCTCTGAGACCAAAAGTGCGCTATGCGGATAATGGAAACTGGCGAGCACTATGGGAATAATAGGTGAGGCACCAGGATGAATATCAACGGCATCTAGATCGGCCAGCGAGCGCGACCGCACGCAAGTTGACGAGGCCAGCGTAAATCCGCGTGTATCCGCGGGCATCCTGCACGCGAAACCGATCGTTTTGCATGCGAGATGCCACGTCGGATCGCGAATGATTATTAGAAGCGGTCAGCCCGTACGTGCATGCTGTCCCTTCCAGCGCCAGCGCCTCGACATGAAATAATTGTATCGAGTCGCGGTGATCGAACTGAATTAATCAACTGAGTGGACGTGGCGGATTCAATTAAGCTCTTCTGTCGTTTGTACTTCTCTCTGGAGAGGGAGAGGAAGAGAGAGAGAGAGAGAGAGAGAGACGTTCGACTATTTTTCTGCGGTTCCATTACAATTGCTCGTTTACCCGACATCCGTATATTTATCTCTTTATCGGTTTTTGCGACTGGTAATTGCGACTTGTCCGCTTTCTGCATCCCCGTAAACCTTCGTCGCATTTCCTTGCATCCAACCAACTCCTTCCACAACGGTACCGAACTTCTTTTACTCTATACCGTGTGCCCCATCAGTCGACAGCGGGATAATCTGAAACAAGAAAAGAAACATTACCGTTCGAATAAAGTTGCGGAGGGAAAATTGAGTTTAACAATTTATCCTTCGGCTGTTTGAATTCGCAAAAACTTGGAAGAACAAACGATGCGCGATGCTCAAATCCCATGCAATAATAATGTAATCACTCACAGGGTTTACCATTGTTTCGACAAAGTTGTTCTGCCATCCCGCTTCGATCAGATTTAGTAATTCTACCAATACGGAAACTCAAATAACCGTTTTTTTCCCGGTTCTTTCACTGAAAAAGGCAAACGCCAGACGAACAAGTAATCAAATATTTTTTAATGGCTGCACGTACGCACGCACGCACATACACGCGCACACGTTGGCCACCACTCAAATTAAAAGAAAGGAAAATAATCAGTTAAATACTGCGCACAGAGCGAATATTGATTTAACGTTACATTATTTATATTTTCCATCCTACTCTCGTACTCTACTTCCGCCCTACTCGCTACGTATAGTACTTGAACACGACTATGTTTGAACGGAACGATTGCCAGTAATTCCAAAATGACACCGGTTGAATGATTACTTGGAATGGGACAGTGATAATTAACTGGGTATTCATTAGACTGCGGATTTTATGCATTTGCGTATAATTGAAACAGTGGAAAGACTAAAAGAATTTGAGAATGTTAGCACATCCTCAACAACTTAACACTTTACCGACCGATGACCTATTAATCGGCTATTTGTCCCCGACGCTTACCGACCGGTAGCCTACTTATCGGAGTTTGTCCCCGACACTTACCGACCGGTAGCCTATTAATCGGTGTTTTGTCCCCTACGCTTACTAATCGGTTTCCACGACAATCGGAACGGAGCCAGTGTCAGGGAAGTATTTGCGGTCGTGTGATCGGTGAGAAGTATTACCGACGATAACAGTATCTCGTCGGTGGAAGGGAGTGTAGGGTGTTCAACCGCTATCGGTCGGTAAAGTGTTAATAAAACCAGAAAAGAGAGAAATACACTCCTACTTTGTTCCTGTGTCTTACTATCAATGGACAATTTTTATTTTGCATACAGATCCGCAAACTATTCATAACTTTACTGTAATCTCTAAGGTAGGTATGATAAGTATTTCAAATTGATTATAGCTACCAAATCGTCTTTCGTTTTTACGTCAGCTAGGTCCAAAATTGGCCAGCCATTGTTCTGGTCCTTTCGAGCAAGGGCGAATTTTCGAATTTTTATTTTTCCACGCGGGTCGACCCCCGCAGATCGCATCGATTACTCTAATACCTCGACCGACAACGTGGACGTACCACATTTGACAATATTCCGGTTAATGACGGGGCGCTGTTATTTCAGCAACGTTTTAACCATCGCTGTGAAGCCGCATAATTTACAAGCTCCCTGGCTCGCCAATCCCCGACAACGTTAAGCTTTCCGGTCAAGAGTTTAATCGATGTATCCCCGGCAAATTTAGATATCCACGAAATATCCTATCGCTGTAATTATAACAGACAACGATGCGATTGTAACAGACAACCGTAACCGTCGTCTGTCGTCTATCGATCGTATTAGATATACAAATTAATTCTTCGCACTCACAATCAATCGTTCGTAAATTTAAAAATCACGTCTTCCGCGAGACGGGTGACACTGCCCTACTTGTATAATACGTTGTGAATGGCACAGTGATTTTTCTCCACGTCAAACGGGTGGTACATACAGGATTTTCTTCGATCACGAGTTTGTACTATGTATTTGTACGATTCTAAATTGGTAAACGTGTTTCACATCTTTCAAGAGAGGTTACCGTTGCGGAACTGTAGCACCGTCAACCGAAATTATTATGAAAAAAATATTTTTTCACACTTCAAAGTCTGCGTAATAAAGACCTGTAAGTAGATTTTGCATTTCTTTCATCCCAGCATAAAAGTCTCAAAATAAAACTTTCTTTCGCAAAACAAAAATTGATTTCTGGGAAATTCATAACCAGAACACCCCCTTATCGTGTACAGCTGATAAATAGCTGCTCGGTTAATAGTGTAACGAGTTTATCCCGGCTCGCAAGCGATCCGTTCGAAATAATTTATCGGCGGCTTTCGGATTTTGTTCCTATTAATATTGGAGGATACTTCGATTACGGGAACGGCAATTTATTCCCGTCGTTATACCGTGTCGTTTGCGACAGGACAGAAGGGAGACACGCCGTTCGTATTTCACCCCGGGATACTTTAATGCCAGCCGAGATATCCGTCAGGACGCCTCGCGTCGTACCAGCCACCCCGAGGCGCCGCGGCGCGTAACAACGCGAATTTTTCTCGGGACCGTTCCACCGCGACCGATACACCGTTGCCATAAGCTTTCGCGATAACTTACTGTCTGCGTAAAGACAACGACGCTATATAACCGATCCGCGGAGAAGTATGACATACTTCGCCGGCTCTCTTGCGATAGCGCACCGCGACGCTATTAGGGGTGAGGGGGGAGGGGGGGGCGACGACGAAGACTTAGCTCGAGGCTCAAGATCACCGCTATGGGGACCCATCAGTCTACACATGGAAACCGGGAAAAATTTCTAGGTATCGCTTACGAAAGATCCCTTCGTTCTTAGGTGTCGCTTCGTGTGAGCCACTGCTCGAGCCGCTTGACACTTTCCAGGCTTTCGTCAATATTTTAGCGATATTGCGAACATTAATCTGTATACGCGATGTGACAGATCAGCGGTCGACTCGCGTGGGAACGTTCTGAATCTTTGGGGCATTCTGGATCTGATTTTGCAGATTTACCCTCGAGGATTTTGGGGGAAATGTAGGGTTCCTGGGATACGGACACCCTAACTCGGGATTCGTACCCTTGACACTTTGAGATAAGCTTGCGTTATAGCAGATAACGGAGATTAGAGATTGGGGTGACTCCGATAACCAACTGAAATATTTAGAATGTATTTGCCTCCTGTAAAGAATTTTTGAAAAGTTATTCAATGTGTTTTATACCACTAGTAAAATAATTAAATGTTTGGAATAATTTCAGAAAGTATCACTTTTTAATAAAAAAAAATGTGTAGTCTCTATCAAAATTTGCTCAATGTTTTACGAGCTTCTTCATGAATGTTTGTGAATATTTATCAAAATTTAACCATCCGACTACTAAAGCGCGGAGACCTGCGCCAGAGTCACTCTGACTCACACCAATATTTCACTAATCATATTATCCTCACCGCTATCGTGACGGGCCACGAATAACTCCGGCATAGCAAACGGAGGGTTAATTACTGTCTTACCATCTTCTTTTCAAAGTATCAACGTGGAGCATCCGGAAATTCCGAAGCTTATGCATCAGAGAATAGAAAGTATACGTTGGTTTCGCATGCAGAGATACTAAGCAATCCGGAGCCGTAACACGATAGAAGCTGATTCCCCTCTCACGGAAACAGAAAACGCTGAGTGTCTGGAGTTCGATCGGAAACCAGCAATCCCATGAGAGATTAAACCATTGGTTAGGCTTGTTCTGGTTTTGGTTAGATCTTTGTTGGACTTGGGTTAGGTATCGGTTAGATACTGGTTAAGTCTTAGGTAGCTTTGGGTTAGGTGTTGGTTACATCCGGGTCTATAGACAGAAACACAAACACCCTCGGAATTGGAGCCTACACGTGTATCAACAGCTGCACGGCTCTACTACCGGTGTAGGTAAAAACACTCAGACCTGTGGATACATCCCAGTTTGTTTCTTTTATACAAACATTTTTAACGACAGCTTATAACGTGCTTCTCACTAATGTCTCCTCAAGCAAACATTTCCTTCAAACATTGTCACAATCTGAATATTTAAATATTGAGTACTTTAAAAAATCACATTAAAAAATTTGTCCTATGCACAAAATTCCCAAGGGTTGACGCAAATTGAAAGACAGGACGCAATGAAGTAATCAATCCAGTAGGACGTTAAGCAAAAATGTATGCTAATAATTATTTAATGCGCAACTATTAATAATATAACTATTTGCGGATTTTGATGAAGTATTACTACCCCACTACGTTTCTATTTACCATTTCGATAGAGATTAATTAAATATAAATATAATTATATAAATATGAATATAATTATATAAATATAAATATAATTATATAAATATAAATATAATTATATAAACATAAATATAATTATATAAATATAAATATAATTACATATATATTAAATATAAATATAATATAATCTTACAACAATAAATTTCTTCGGATTTGTATGGTAACATGTAATTGAATAAAGAGGTACACTAAAAATTTTGCTGTAACTTCACGAATTACGAAAGAAAAAATCCGCCATTTTGATGGGCTCGGTAGTTCCAGTGTTAAAGAAAGAACGACAATTTTATTTGGCTCCTGTTTCTTACAGTTGGTGCGAACAATTTTCATTTTGCATAAACGGAAGTGGAAAGAAGGAATTATCTTTCGAATTCAGAAAAAAAGGAGGAGAAAGTAGTTAAGAGGAATTTGAAGAAGTCACAATAATGGGTTAAAAACGCAAACCTGAGTGCAGGAATTGGTTCTCCTTGAGAACCAATCAGGGCAAAGCAAACCGAAAATTCGCTGGTACGAGGATCAATGTATGTGGTTGTTGCGACGCGTAACGACCACCCCATCGCTCAACGGTTTTCGGACCGTCCTTGGGCTACCTGCGCCCTCACCTTCCTGAACAATGACCTAGGCGAGCCGTCTGTCCGCCACGTGCCTACCGAAAAAACGTTTTTAACGCCACTACCGAGACGGGTCCGTTTACAACCCTCGCAAATCTAAATAAATTACCGTTTATGACATAGCTACAATAAATCCTCGAAGCCATGGGACATAACTATTCAGCGTCCGATTTTTAACTACAGATTTCGTTCCCGGGCCATCTGTTTGCCAACCCGCGCTATCCTATTCATCGCGTTTTTAACTTCAGTATGTCTTGCCAGGTCCGAAGCGCTTCCTTGGTTTATTGTCTGCTACGGTCATCCTCCGAATTCAATTCCGCCAATCACAGCCCCTAGGCCACCTTGAAAACTCCTCCCAAAAAATGACGAAGGGAGGGAATCGTAGCGGGAGTAGTTATAAGTATCGCCAAGCACTAACATAGGGCAGATCAACAACAGAAATCGCAAACCCAACGTCGTAGCATTATCGTATCGTTAACATCGGGCAGTCGCTGGAACGCTCGTAACATCATTGTAACACCGTATAAGTTGTGAAAACGTGAAGAATTGTATCGGCCGAGTTTAGTCAAGTGTCCTTACAGTAAAATAAATTTGTACAACCAACGACTCTTACATTCATCTGAATGAGTTGAGTTTTTCGTTAATTCGAAAACTAACAAGAGCAACGCGAAACGAAAGTCGCGGCATCGCTCAACAGTGGTGATAATTAATTTCGCATGGTGTTCGACCAAAATCAGGTGCGGTAAACCAATAATATATATGGTAGAACGGAAGAACCCGGACCGCAGTACGCCGTTCGCCCAGGGGTCTGAAGAACCGGGTAAACGAAGAAAAGCGCAGCCGGGGATCGACTAAGCGGGCGCCATACTTGCGTAATACCCGGATTGCGGATACACGGACCATAAAATGTTTCTCGGCGAGCCGGAGGGACGGTGCAAACAAACGTTCAGCGAAACATAAAATCCGACGTATAAAAATTCGCGCCCGCGGACCCGCGCGCCGTCCGCATTCACGCTCTTTTCCGGGTTTCAACCCCGGTTATCCACCGGCGGGTTTTCCCCGCGGCGCGCGCGTGTTATTTAACACCGGTCGCATGTGCGTTTGCTCGCGTTTAACTATGCGTATTAGTGTCCCCGAGCTCGCGGCTTGCGCGCGTCTAATGCGATTGCCGGCGTTTCTTTCGTCGGGGGATGCTTCGGCGCAGCTGAAACGTGACGGTCGTATATCCGAGGATAATAAATTTCATAATTTTCTGCGAGCTCTTCCGCTCGGAACGAACACGCCGGATCGTGGACATTTTATTGTCCTGTTAGCCGAATAATTTATCGTTTGCCACGCGCGGTGTAACGAACAGTGGAATCTTCGAATAAATACACAGTACCTGAACGTCGAAGCGAATGCTTTATAAATGCCTTTACCAAACGGTAAATTGTACGGTCCGTCTTACAGGGCTAATTAATTATACGAGATTTAGGGACAGGTATAATCTGAAGCTGGAGTTCGTTTCGAATATTTGAGGACCGGAATTGCCTCTAGGGTTCCTTAACACTGGAACAACCAAGGGGGGGTCAAATGACTTATTTGGCATTTCTTATAATCATTACTCATTGTCAGTACATTTTGTTTCCGAAAATTTTCTATGACTTTTTCTAAAATATGTAAATAATTAATTCTTTAAAGCGGTTTCCATATTTTTTTGTTATCTTTCTGTTGCAAAATTTGATGTAGTATACCTACATATACCGAGATGAGTCATTTTCACCCCCACGAAACGTAGGTAAACTTGGGATTTTTTCATTCTTGTTTTAATTTCTTCGTATTGTTGCATGGCCGTAACAATATCTACGCTTGTATATATTGATATGCTTCTGTTTTCGATGCTCTTGCATCGCAGAAAGTATTTCGCATTTAATCAGAAAGAAACGCTGACACAGGAAACGTTATTTTGTGCCGTAACACTTTCAGAAAATCGGAATTCTATTTTCTATCGTGATCTGCAGGTATATTTTAACCCATAAAATTACTCAGAAACTATTGGAAAATTTTCACAAAGCAGTAAATTACTGGAAGAAATAAATAAAAACAAGTCATTTTGACCTCTCCGGTAGAAATAGATACAGTGATTTCTCTAAATATGTCGGCGAGGTCTGGAGGATAAACGTCGCGGAATTATCCCTACTACCGCGGGGCATACCCCGTGAGGGGCCGCGAAGCTCGAGGTGCCTCGGACGCCGAGGAGTGTAAACATAACACAGCTCGGGTATGTCTCGTGGACGATATACGACGCTGGCAAAACCCGTGCTGTTGACATATATCGAGAATTCATTGTATACGTTAATAGTCGGTTGTTCTAGTGTTAAACTATATCTACACTGAAGCTACAACTTCCAGCAACTTTTTATCCCCTCGTGTTGCCTTCTTCTTTTTTCAAGTCCCGTTTACATTTGCACCTTCAGACCTTCATCTTCACTGTTTCGACCTGTCCTGCCACACCTCTTCTTTCACACTCGCAAGGTGCACAGCAGAAAGTGCGAGAACGCATGGTAACCACGACCGTAAAATAGGAAATACCAGACTCTGCTAAAATTCCGATTGTTTGCGCATCCTGTATGCAGCTCTCTTGTCACCGAATTTATTATCATCGGATTGAAAGCACGTCCGAAGATAAAACCGGAAATGAACGTGGAGGCGGCGCGGGGTCGGCGCGGAGGGCCGGTTCGAAAATGATCAAGAATTGTTCGAATTGTTAACTTTCGAGCAAAACGGCGCGTCGGAGTTCGCGTTCATTTAACATTTACGCTAATTAATGGATGATAAATGAATCCCGCGTTTTATTAATAAACGCTCGGTCGGCCTCGGACGTTCGGTATTCGGGCGATCACGAAAAACGACCGGACTCGATACTAAATTCGTTTCATTACAGATTCACGAGGCTGGCGGGGTGGCGAGGAGACGGCGGGGCGGGGAGGGGGTGGTGAAGGAAGGGGCTGGATTTTAACAAGCATCCGGGGCAACAATTAATTCGAGGACAGACGAATATTCGCGAATCGAACAGACGCGGAATGTCGGGCGTGCCGTCAGTAAATAGGGTGTGGCGCGCTTTTCGGTCCCGATTATTATCCGTGACGTGTCGAGTATCGTTATCGGGCCGTGGAGAACGATGGAACAATAGACGGACGGCCTGGTTTCGTCAATAAATAGAACAAACAGCAACGATAAGCGCGATTACATTTGCCCTCGGCCCGCGGTCTCCGTACTCGGTGTTAAACTCGCCGGGTGTCGCGCGCACCGTGCTCTTCGCGGTATCTCCCAACGATTATCGAGATGGTTTTGCTATTGTTCCTGATAAATGACCATCCACCCTTCTGTCTATCCGGCCGCGCCACGTTTCAGTTAATGCGTTCTGAAGATCGGACTCCCCCTCCCGACCGATTCCCGGCGCGGAACGCAAAGCGCATTAAAGCGTGTTTTGAAATTGAAGAGGAAGATTTACTGGATATCAATTTCATGCCCGATCGGACCGCCCGATTCGATGGGGAAGGGATCCGAAACGGGCACCGAATTAGCAGGAAACTGATTCGATGCCTCACGAGCCCGAAATTTACTGCGCTCCCGTCTGGACTTGCGAAATTTCTCGAATTACTGTGAATTATTCGTATCGTCGGCGAATTTGTTTCGCTCCCGCTGTCCGCCGGCGAACGAAAATTCCACGAGCAAAAAGGAACATCGTGGATCGTGTGTGAATGGGAAGTTTTTTTCGCAATGCGTATGTTTAATGGTGTTAGATTGAATTAAAGAGTAGTAATATATAGAATATTTTATGTAAAAAATATTTTCAATAATGATACTGCCATTTTTAGTGGCGCCTTACAGTCGCCATTCGAGTGCTAAGGGTTAAATTAGGAAACTTTTTTGAACCCCCTGAAAAGTTTTTTGCGTGTAGATCTTACAATGCTCATGAATTAGGATTCTTTGCGTGTTCTAGTTCGCCATCAAGAATGAATATCCTAGCAAATATCCTGTTCTTCGTAACAGTGGGAACAGAGTTAGAGTGGCCTTGACTTTTCACTCGAACACTCATGGACTTCATTATGGCAAGCGTGCACGTGTGCTTATGAAACTCAACTAGTCAAGGCTTTCGACCATAATTCTACTGATTCTCCTAGAAGCGAAATTGAAGCTGACCTGAATAAGCTTTTGGCTCGGTATACTGCGCATGGTTTACGGTAAAATCCACCTAAGTCTCCTTGTTAGTTGTAGGCTCTCTTGTAGTGCGCCAAAAGCTGTCCACCTTCTTTAGCTTATATTTTTCAGAGCAATAATAGTGCGACAAATCTACGCCAGAAAAGATTCAAACATATACGAAGAAATCTAGTGTACAAAAAAAGCTGCTCTATTGAATTTTTAAAAACTCTTCATACCTACACTAAACCACACTGCATGGTGAACCCGTATACAGTAGCGTATAAAAAGATTTACGACGGTAAAAATGGTAAAAATGGTCCACAAAAGCGGAAAGTAATTCATTAAATTTTCTTTAGGATAGGATAACTTTTACAACATTAGCCATGATTAGTAACACGATTAGAAAAAATGAAACTCAAAACAATTCTACAACGTCGGAACGACTATTTCTCATAATAAATAACATAAACAGTGTTTCTTCGTAAAAGTGTAATTACAAAGTAGCACGATAGGATCCGAAGAGAGATTTCGGGCATCGAAGCCGAAGCATCGCGATTCCAACCACGCTCGAGCGAAACCGAGAAGCGGAAAACAAGCTCGCGGAAAAACCGGGCCTGGACCTTTGAGGTCCGGTTAAATAAGCTCGACTAGGTAAAACGTTAAGATTCAATCGACGCCTCTAACCAGCGTTACGCCTAACAGCAGGGTTCCCCTTGGGAGTATAGTTGAAAAGCGGCGGAAAGGGAAGCCGTGTAACCAGGACGATCTGTTCATCTCTGTGGTGGAGCAGAAGGAGCGGCCGCGATACGTGAGGGAAAGTACACCGCAGACGGACTAGGGCTCGCTTGCTGGGCCTCAAACCCTTTGGCTATCTCCTTAGTTACGCCGTTGTTCCGTACGTGAGCAAGATAGTTAGATTGTCTTCCCCGAAGTTATCCGCTGCACGCGAGATTATTCGCCGGCTTAGTACCCCGTGTCCATACGTACAGCAACCTGCGAGCGCGCTTCTGCAATATCCGCTACTAAATACACGTGGGTCTATCCACAAAGGAGCTTACTATTTACTTATCAAAAAATCATTTCACTATCTTCGAAGCACCTCCCCTTGATTGAATATCGTCAGAAAAATAACATCCCTTCGTCCCCTTTAAAATATCACACTACTTAATATTATCAGCAAAATAATCCCCTCGTTCTCATTAAAATGCCTGACTATTTGACAACGTCGCGAAAACACCATCCACCTCTTTCTTTCAAACTACCTTATTATTTAATATCATAAAAAAATAACATCGCTTCTTTCTTTCAATGTACCTTACAATTTCAGGAAAATAACATCCCTTCATTCTCTTTAAAATATCTCACTATTTAACATTATCAGAAAAATAACATCCCTTCGTTCTCTTTAAAGTACCTCACTATTTAATATCATCAGAAAAATACCATTCCTTCGTTCTCTTTAAAGTGCCTCATTGTTTAACATTATTAGAAAAATAACATCCCTTCGTTCCCTTCCAGGTGCTCTCAGACCTTAAAAATGGTCTGCGTGTCTTCCATTTTTCGAAATAATTTGCGAAGTCTCGACTCTTCGAAAATTGTACGCACTGTCCTCTCTTTTTAAGAAAACTAGAAATTAGCACGATTTTTAATCAATTTTAGTTGAATAATAAGATCTTGAATGATCAAGTAGAAAAATTTACTATTTGTAGTTGAGTTCACACACTCTTAACTCCAAGACTCAACGTTTCTATAGGTGTGTTCGAGTATTAGGTTGCTATAAAAGCAACACGTGTAAGTTACATATGTATGTTACCTATTGCTCTTTGGTATCGGTATCTTCAAGAAGTTCAAGAGGACTGTGTCTGATGGATGAAACACACACAGCAATTTACGATGAATAGAGACTGCAGATGTTAATTCAATACCAAGTTTCAATAGCAGGAACAAATTTCCTCGGCTGAATATTAAATAAAGACATTATATTTGCATATAAAAATTCTGTGAAATATTAATTTATCATTGTAAATGTATACAGATTTACAGTTCAGTAAAACTGAATATCTCATGGATTTAATATGATGTATTTTATTATTAATCTCCCTGATGGTGACATGCTACCAAGTTTCATTAATTCTTTAAAAAAACCCATTGTCCCTGGATTGTTAATACTACAGGACAAGAATGTTCGAAATTAAATTTTAAACTGTGATTCTATCAAAAACTTTGATTCATACTTCATTTACATTGCAGTCTCCGATTTTTATTTTTACTGAATTAAATTAATATTACTTAAACACATCTTCGGGTGAAGTTAAAACCAACCCTCGAAGTTACGCTCGCGTAATTCCAAACGTCGAGTCGATAATTTATTAAAGGCTACTAGAAAATCGCGGAAAGACGTTCCCGGTGAAAGTTTAAGGAGAGCCACCGGGCCGGATCGCGCGCGAATCCAGATATTACACCGTATCTAAAATTAAAATAAATCCGCTGTATAAATTAGGTTGGTTTCAACGAGCAGCATTAAATTTTCTCAATAATATTAAACAGACTACGGCGCAAAAGTTTTCCACGCGGCAACCGTGAGCAACCGTTCCGGTTAAATCCGCTCCGGTTTCGTGATGACCGCCGCGCGACCGGATGTGACAACGGCGAACGACGGCAGAAATCGAATTCCCCGTCGAACAAACGAACGAGAGGGCCCGCGTCATAATTTATTTCGTCGCTGCGAAACGAGTTTACCGGCGAATGTAATTTGGCACGCGCGTATCACCGATTATTTCGCGAATCCGGCGAGCCTCGCCCTGGCTCCGGCCATTTTGAATGGCCCACGAATGGATCGCCGTCATCTTCATACAACCTCTTTTCGACATAAATCCTCCCTTTACACAGAGAAAATGCACAGTTCTGAGGAAATTATCAAAAAGATTATTAGACTGCGGACTTTTATACAAAATCTGAAATTTTCTATTCACATTCTTAAATTCTTTTACTTCGCTCGCTATTTTAAATTTCACCTGTTGTCACGCACAATTATGACGAATATTCCAACGCAAAAATATGACGAATATTCTCGAAACACGTACAAATACACCCTATCATTTAATCTGCAAAAACTGCCACAGCTTCGTTATAAAAGAATCTAGAAGATATAAAAATGCTGTTTGTATAAACAGGGATATTTAGGGTTGTTACAAATTTCGACGCGAGACCAGGTGAACCGGAGTCAAAGCGAAGCAATTAAACCCATCTAATAACCATTAACGCAACCACGCTTACAAACGGCCCGAGCGCAGTAGCCTACGGGGTTCGAGATATCTGTCCGCTCGCGGGTTCAATTTTAATTTAAGACGCTTGCGAGGAGGTCGAGGCCGGTTTAAATGAAGCGACGTCGTCCCGTCGCGATCGACATCCCGTTTTACATACCGGGAAACTTTTTGCCGCGGCCTGGGCAAAAATTGTCCCGGATCCCGATTAATTTATATCTCTGTCCGTGGGCGGCGCGGCGGGCCTGCACGTAGCTGAATAAAACATCGGGCCGGATCCAACGGAGTAACTAAATTTTAAGCAATGGCACGGCGCCGCACCAGCACCGGCAGAACCAGCAGCACAGCAATGGCACAGTAGTAGCAGCATCCCCCACGACCTTTCCGCGAAAGTTCAACGACACTCGGACCCGTTCGCTGTGCAACGGGGTTGCAGCGACTTGTAGCGCCCCGTTGGGAGTCCGGCATAAAAATTGTAAATCGCGGATGTGCCGGTGGCCCGGCACCGGAGGGAATAATCGTGCATTACGATCGGCCTCGAAACTTCCCTCCCGACTGAGTTACACGCGAAAGAAGAGATTCTGCGGCGCGTAAAGAGCCCCGGAATTCGTTCCATTGGAAACGGGCAGAGGAGACCATCAACCAAAGTACGCGATGAAAACCGTGCGGTGAAACGGAGATAGGAGAGATAGAGGGAAGATGCCTGGGGGAAAGCGACGGCCGCAACGTTGACTTCTTCATTAATGGTAATGATCGCGTCCTAAAAGTCTTCGGGAACTCGCGAAAGGAAACATCCCGATTTGTATTCAGGACGCGATATGGCGCTGCTACGCTGGAATAGGGGCTCGAGCCAAGCCAGGGCGGTGGGTGGATTCGCGAAATAAACTCCAGCGAGGGGGTGGCGAACCGAAGAGAAAGAGAGGGCCACGAGACCAGAGAACAGGCCGCGCCGTAGACTCTTGCGCTCCAATTCGGCTTCCGACAATAAAAGTGAGCTAAGACCACGCAAACCCAGCTTCGCGGCGTCGTTCGGACGTGAACGTACACCCTCGCCACCCCTCTGTAGACCAACACTCGAGGACGCTCTTATAGAGAGTTTATTTGGCGACGAAGATACCCCCTGGCCGTCTCATTGCTCGGTATAATCGAACGAAATCGAGAACGGATGATCATTTTTATGGCCGCGTTAGGGCTAGGGTCCTGGAAACCTAGTAGTGAGACGAAACATTTATGTTACTTGAGAGACAATTAATTGTAATTAGAATATGGTTAACTCCATTTTCGAATATTTGCTTTCGTCTTCTTGTGGCCGATACTTAAAGTCAGTAGAAAATTACAACTGTCGCCAAGAGGTCTTATCAGTACATAACTTTAATGCACGGTCCTGAGAAATCTTACAATTCTATAGTTTGTGAGCTGTAGAATTTTGAAGCCGCATGGGTTTCAGTTGCGTTTTTCAGTTTGCTGTTTCAATAGTTTGCTTCGTAAACCTAAAATATCTCTATTGCAATTTTGCTGTTTTTTCGAGTATAGTTGTAATGGATGGTTTTTAAATCCTATTTGGATTGTGTACGTTTCGTTCAGGCATGGAATAAATTGAGAAAACTCGTGGTAGTGTAAGGGAACTACTGTGTTTACTCTATATATGTCCCAAATGTCCAGCCGATAAAAGTCCCAGAACTATCCCCACTGCCGCGGGGTATACCCCGTGAGGGGCCTCTAGAGCTTCGCTGTTCTTTTCTCTCCGAAGAATAGTATCTCCTGGCCGATATATGTACCGGCTATACCCGTGTTTTGGACATATATCGAATAAACACTGTATATAGAGAAATGTTATCTTCATGAATGGGTGTAAAAATGAGGTTGAGAGATTGTTTTATTGAAACATTGATATAGGGGGAAAATTGCAGAAGCTTGTGAATGGAAAATAGAATACAGAAAAGATACTACAGAAAAGTTGATCATACTATTAATGGACTGTTCATTAGAATATTGGACTGGTGTTTTGGAATATGTTTAATGATGTGAATGAAGATATGAAGATATTCTTTACTGTATGCACATTCAATCGTCTTTACTATCGCTAAAAGTATTTAAATATGTAGATAATTACAATGATGATAGAGGAAAAATATGCAGAACAGGAAAGATCATTCGCGATCTAATTCGAAAGCGCCGCGAAGATGTGAGCAACTATGCGCGAGAATAGAACGGGTTTCCACATCGACGGGGTTCTTTGTGACACGGAATTTCAACAGATATTTCTTACAGCAATTTCAATATTTGTCAGAGAAGACTGCGTTTCTGCATAGCTGGTTGCAAAGAATCATTTCATATTCTTTTTTTTTTTTTTTATTAATTTGTGCTATGAATGCTTTGAATACATTATTCCCAGTGGATGCAACTGCAAACCTTCTTTCTCATTATTGAAATAGCCATCTGTCTACTGTGTGCGTAAAAATTAATTTTATAGCCAAACAATGCTAAAACCGTTGGCATATTCGATAAATACGCGCCACGAATACATACAAACATTAATTAATTTCACTTATTCTGAGATAATGAATTATTAGAAAATAGATCATACCAAGCTTTTTATAATAAATCATAACTTACTCTATTACCGAAGGACTCTAACTCAATTTGTCTCTTGATACATCAAATGAACGCGACTGTATCACGATTTAATTTGCTACTGTGATTAACAATTTTATTATGAAATCCTTCAATGTATCGTAGATTTGTTAAACATTTTGAAATAATCACCGGCAAGTAATGTGTTAAAACTGAGATCCCAAGATGAGGCGCAACGATTGTAAAACAAGAACTGCGTTAACAGCCAATAAAACAATGCGAGAAATCTACAATTTACTCAGAATCAATGAAAAAATATGTCAAATTGACACGAGGAACGTCGAAGGATTCGGTATCGTGCTCTTCCTCGTTTATTATCCGACCCTCCAAAATAAAGCCGTACAAAAGGGCGAAAAAGCGTTATGAAGGGTCGCGAGGACGGTCGGCGGGTGCACGCGGGTATAATGCAGGGTCGCGCGGTGAAAAAAACGCGTGCGGAACGTCGGGGTCTGAAGACTCGACGAGCGGGTGCAGCACGGCGTTGCAGCGCTGAATGATGCCCCTTAATTAAATGAAACACGGAGATACATGGAACTCTGTTCTGCTTCTTCTTCAAACACCCGCCGCCTCGCGGAGAGAGAGAGAGAGAGAGAGAGAGAGAGAGAGAGAGAGAGAGAGAGAGAGAGAGATGCCTTTAGGAGAGATTTAGACGGCATTGTGGATGATCGGGGCTCGTAAACGCGCATGTTCCATGTTGCGTGCACAGAAGCCGTGCTTCAGCTTTCGTAGGCACTCTTGGACCCAGGCCTCGTACTTAGTGGTGTAGTTGAAGTCTGCAAGAGTTGGCTCCCTCTCGCCGGCTTTCTTCCGCCGGCTAAATGTAATTAAAAATACTCGCTCGGTTAATTTCCAAACAGCCGCGTACCACGCCTAAAACCCTCGCGTTATCACCAAAAAATTTCTGTTAATGGCGACTACGCGACAGGGATGGATGGGGAGGGAGGGGGGATATGGAGGGATTACTGGGGGTTAAGGGCTCTGTTAGTTTCACGGCAGACCCTTGTGTCTTGAAAACCGTATTCCCAAAGCTTTACGCCCGAATTTGAATATTTGATAGAGTTGGAAGGTTTCCGAAGTTGCTAGAACGAGAGTGCTTGCCACTGATGGTAATGGCTGACCATTACTTCGAATTACGTACTGCGAAATAACACATGGTGCCCTTCTGTTACAGAGACGTACACGATGGAAATATTACATACTATGTATTGGCCGTTCTGGTTGTGATCCGATTTAATCCGTAACTATTAACTATAATCGCGCTCTGAAACATGAAATTTTACCTCCTAAACGGCCAACCTCATCTGCAATCATGCGATTAATGATGCCTAGCACTACTCTGTATTTAATTAAATTAAAAAATAAAGTAAAATAGGCCCTTAATAATAAGGGCTTCAAAAATAAAGAAAAAGGAAGTTGTCGAATTAAGTTCTAGCGCAGGCGACAGTTAAATTAGTTTTAGGAATTCGGGCATAGAATATCGCAAATATATATTTCTGAGAGTGTATTTTTTAAAAGAATGTAAAAAGAATCAAGATTTTCGAAGGTGTACAGCAAAATACCTCTCGAATGGGGTCTGCGGGATCGGGAATCATCGGGGGAAAAAAAGGAAGCGGCGGATTACGGCGGTCCGGGTGCAATTGCAGGTGCAGTTCTGGGGGGTCAGTTGAAGTGCAAAGGTCGGGCGAACGTGTCGAATGTTTTATTTAAAGCGACGGAACCGCTCGGAGCGGCGAGCGTCGCATCCGATGTTTCGTTTATTTTTAGTGATTGTGATGGAAAATATCGCTGGATGGTGCGGAGTGCGCGTTATTTTCAGAAAATGTCGGCACGCCTAGCCCCGACGAATTGAAAGTGAAATCGGTCCGCTTAGGGGAGCGAGAGAGGACGGTACGCGGCGGGGTGTATACTGCCAGTATGGCGTCCGAATATCGAGTGACGGCCGATCACGATATTTTTCGAAACGAGATCGGGCCGCTCGTAAATAAGTGTCGACAGCGGCACAACGCCTAGCCCTCGAAACGAGACGCTGGTCATCACTTCGCTGGTCCATGCCCTCTCACGGGATTAGTCAAATCCCAAAATAATACCGTGGGCGGGCAACGTTTGCACGTACTGCGGTACAAATCTCCGCAACGATGTAAATCGGACGGTTTAAGCTATTCGGACCCGTAAATCCGCGGGTCAGTCTATTAAATATTCGCGTTAGACATTACTTGCGGTGCGGTATCGCGGATTCGGTGTTGGGGAGAGGTGGCTTGAAAGGGACATCGTAAATATCTCGAAGATGGGAGAAATAGCCAGGAAGATCGTTTCTGTTTTCTCGCTTTGCAGCGACATTCGTTATCGTAGCAGTAATACTATTCTAATATTAAGCAGTAATTTAATCAGCAGTAACGTTTGAATTTATTCGACAGTAAAAGTAGAATTTTTTAACAGTTCTCTCAGTTCTTTTAACAGTTCTGTTTTAAATGTTTCCTGAATTATTGTTATTAGTGGCGCATCTCAATAAAGTGCACTTGATCTTTCCATTAATATTATTCTAATTATTAGTTAGGCTTTCAAGTTACTTGCCATTATGAAAGGGGCACAAGAAATTGTTATGAACGGAACGTCCCTCCAGAAGCAGCATCTTGAAGCATTGATCAAAATTCCTTCCATAATATGGAATCTGATTCAAGATATTTCAGACAGCAATGATGTTACTCCAAGACAGACGCAATGGCCAATCAAAAAATCCAGAGAGAAATAGTGAAACGCATTGTAAAAGTGTTACACACTGTAATCAATGCAAAATTTGTAACAAATGCGTACACAAAGCATGTGGTGTAAAAAGAGTATTTTATTTTATTTTTTTTTTTGTTCTTTGTGGCATTCAATAATTCATTACTTACGTGGGTCCGTTTAGTTTTATTACGTATTGATATTATTATTTTCGTAAATTTTGTTTAATTTTGAATTCATATTTTATTTGTTAGGAAAAATTTATTTTTTGTTTCTTCATTATTTCAGATTTATTTTCGTTATTTGAATAATGTAAGTTTAATCATGTTGACAATAATATGGTATGCATGTTCACGCAAATGTAAATCAACGATATTGTGATTTTAATTCACGAATTATAATAAGTTGAAGAATAATTGAAGAAATTATGCTAATATTCTGCTGTTTCATTACACTGTCCCATTAATAAATGTCCCTTTCAATACAACCAAGTTGTTGAATTAATGAAAGGCGCAAAATACGCATTTTCAAAAATAAAAAAAATGACGTGTAAATTGTGGAAGCATTTCGAATGATAGAAAGTAGAAGTGGAATGGTCTTTTAGTGTTTTTTATATCGTGTTCGGAACAAAATATTAGGTTACTTACGATCTTACAGACCGTATCTCCAATTTTTGTTTAGATATCAACTTTTACTTTTAAACAATGTTTATTGCAATGCCGATCAATGTGATTGTCGTGCTTTTTACGTGAGCAGAAAAATGCAGATGACAATCTTGTAAACAAGAGGCGTGAACTATAAAAAAAAAAATTCAATTTCTACCGTATCGCAACGAAGAAACTTATGGTTCGTTAACAGAATATGTTGATTCCAATGATGCTGGCGTTGGCGGGCAAGATTTATTTCGGAGAAAGTCGACAACCTAGTGTACCAAGCAGCCTAATTTAAAGGTGTCGACTCACGCTCGACACGAGGAGTTCTTTTGGAGAAAATTGACACGAGTCATGCTAGACGTAAGAGCGTAAAGGGTTAATATTCCCGAGGCCGAGTGTCGCTCGATCGAAAGTCGCGCGCGTATCCCGTGCTCCTCTGTTTTGATTTCGGACAGCGCGGCGCAGACAGCGAGAGTGGACTTGAAAATAACCAACGGCAGGAGAAGGCCCGTCTAATAATAGTGCGCCGGCGAGTATCTTTGTCGTGGGTTTCGTCGGAGCGTCCCCGCGGTCGGTTTCGCTGCGAAATTCGTCAGTCGATTTACGGTTCCGCGATACATTCTCCGCGAGCGCGGGGAACAACGGTATCGTCGCCGTTGTGGCGGATACCAACAACGCCATCGAACCAGAAGAGAGGATGCGGCGGGGAAGTTCGGCCAGGTGTCTGGCAGACATCATGAATTGAATCGACTGACACGAAGAAGACGGTGGTGGCAGCGGCGACGGCTAAACGTGAAACTAGAACCGTGGACAGGTGGACAGAGCAAGACCAGAGCAAGACATCTGAAACCGAAACGAGACAGAGAGAATAATTACGGGGGGTGGGTGTGGAGCGGTAGAGGGTGGAGACAGAAACGAAGGAAACCGAAGTGAAACTAGGTGCGAGCGAACCGGATGCCCGCACCGCGTGAATGCTACAAGATTCCTCGAAGGTTCCACGAGTTCGAGTTCACCTATAGCCGCGAGAGAGAGTAGCTGGAAGGAAGTTAAAAGCCGCGTTCGACCGAATCTAAATAAAGAACTATGCAGAGCCGCGGATGAGAGGTGGGGCGGAGCCGCGAAGGGGATATGCGGTGAGTAAGAATGGTACAGCGAGCCGCATGCAGCATCGAGGCGAACACATTCCCCAATGGCGTACGGATCAGCGACCGGGACGGAAGATCCGCGGACGTCGTCGCGCCGGAAGCGACCGTAAACCACGTATTGCGCCCGGTGGAAGACCGTGGCACCGCGAGGTTCTCCCTGTTCAAGTGGTTCAAGCGATCCAGCAACCGGGAGAACACCCTCGAAAAAAGGCGCAAAACGACCAACAAGTGCCGAGACAATGACAACGAACAGCAGCAAAGTGTCTCGTCGAGCGTGGAGAGCGTAGACACCTTCTACAGCACCACCACCGTGCGCAGCTTCGCCTTCCACACGGGCACATTGGGCAGGTGCGATGGGTTATCGCTAGACATCCTCGGTCAGGCTGCAGAAGTTGGCCCGTTCGCGGCTGGAGCATCCAAGGTTACCGTCGGCAACAAAGAGAACGACGTAGCGGACGTTGCCTGCACTCTACCAGCGAGCGCGCACTCTCACAGGAGAGACATCACTGCCAGGTACTCTCTGCAACCGTCTGCCACCTTCACTTCCTGTGGGAATCTCCCTTATCCTGAGAAAAAGCTGCTCGGCTCGTTGAGGAGATTGGATGACAGGAGGGCCAGTTCCAGTGCCAGTTCTACGAGAAGAAGGGTGCATGTGAAGGGCAAGAGACGAGCGCCGAACCCTCCAGCGATCAAGGTTGCAGAGTTGGATGCGCCTAGGAATAGTAACCGAAGGAAGAGACGAGCGCCGAAACCGCCAGAAAGGATTTCGGATGGTGATCTAGTCGGAGGAAAGAGAGAGCCCCTGGTTACTGATGGGGGAATGGACGTAGAGGCGCGAGGGGACGCCGAGGACGGGCAAGTGATCAGCAACGACACGCTGGTTCTTCAAGGAGGCGTGCTGTTGTCGAAGAAAGACGTCGGGCACAGCCCGAAAGAGAAGAAAGACGCAGGCACGCAAGAGACTGGCATTCCTCAGGACACCCCGACCGTTGTCCCTGCCTTCGGCACTCTGAACGCAGCCATGCCACGACCTTGGTACAAGCGCAGCGTTTTCGAGCATTCCCGGGATTCCGGTCCGTCCCGCAGAGGGGATGTTCTTCGGGGGCCGACGGCCTCCGCGATCGAAATAAAAGAGGACTCTGCGTCGTCGAGCATGGGATCCTCGGCGAGCTACTCCGTGGATGCTTCTTTGTCCAGACTGAGCTTCTTCCATCGAGGGCAGTCGGACGACAGAAAGAGAGACGCTAAACGGAAATCGGGTCTGTCGATCCTGACGAACATCAGTGAGCTGGACAAAGAAGCAGCTGCAATCGTGCAGGAGGAACAAGCCAGAGCCAGGGCGTCGATGCTGCTGAAGTCCTCGAGGTTTGCGGACGCGTTCGAAAAGAAGGATGTGAATGAAGAGATTGTTCAAGACATCGTGACGTCCGCTATGGAGAACTCGTCGCCTAGAAGAGGCACCAGAGCGCTCATTTCGAAGTTCAATGCCATCAGCAACATCACCAAGGTGACGGTGAATGCAAACTTCTTCGCGAAGGGTGCCAGAGATCAGGGAGCTAAGATCGAGAGGGAGGTGGTGAGGAACGCGAGACGCGTTGACGAAACGACGGATTGGAGGGAGCATCCCAGGTTCTCGGCGCAGGTACAGGGTAGCCAGTTCGAGAAGGATATCTCCAGATACTTCCCCCAGCAGCAGAAGGCCGGTAAGAGTAAACTTGAGGATGCAACCGCGAAGATCCCGGGCAGCAAAGGAAGCTCCTCGGCCAAGGAGCAGAACGACCGACTGGCCACGGAGACCTCCAACAGAATATCGTTCCTGCAAAGCCAACTCGCCGCAAATCGAATGAACGAACCGACGATTCCACAGAAGGATAGCACGGCGGCGGCCGTAACGGAGGGAAAAATTCGATCAAGGCAGGAAGTCGCCGGCGAAACGAAGGAGACAAAGCCAACGGTAGAAGACGCGGGTGGAGGGACGTTTGCCCGCGACCGCGGAAAAGTGAATCCGACGAGCATTTTCGAGGAACCTCGAAGGATGGACAGGCGTCAGTTCGATGGGGTGCAGAAAGAGTTCTCGGACATTTTCGACGAGATCGACAAGCAGCTGCGTATGAAGGAGTTGAAGTTCATGGACCGTCGACTGGCTCGCGAGAACGCGCCTGCTGTTAACCAGAGGGACAAAGATCACGTGGAAGAAGCTGGGATCTCTAGCAAGGTGTCCAAAGTGCTCGACATTCTGGTGGAGGCGGAGAAGGATGCCAAGACGAAGACAGCACTGCAAGAGAAGTCGATTCCGCTGGAGAACGACGCCGTTCGATCGGCAGATCTGAAGATGTCTCCGAAATCAGGGAAGACCAGGTCCCCGATACTGAACAATATAGAGGATCCGATTACGGTGGACCTGAAGGAGATGTTGAAGGAGATGAAACACTCGTTACCGAAGCGGCCGAAGCCGGCGAGAATGGTAGCGCGTAACGATAACGGACACGAGAGGATGAAAGAGAGAGAAACGCCTGCTGCACCCGACAAGACCACCTACTTTGTATCCGCGGTTACGAAGGTCGAGAACATCGCGCTGCAGAACGATTACGAGATGGAGAAACAAAAGGTCTCCTGCTCTGTGCAGACCAGCGGCAACGTGCGCCGGTTGAACCAGCCGTCTACATCCGCCGAGCAACGGTCTACGTCTACGGATCAGCCGTCTACCTCCGGCTGGAAGCAGGAGAACGTCGTTTATAAAACATCCGGGCGTAACCTGGGCGGTTCCGGTCTGACGAAGAACACCTTCCAGCTGATACGGCCGCGCGATTTCGCCGAGATCGAGGCCACCAAAACGACCAGGACAGCGGGCAACGAGAATACTTACGCGAACGTGATCGAGCAGTCGATTTACGCGAATGCTCAGGTCCCGGTGTCCCCGAGGCAGCGCACCAGCTCTCCGAGGATCAATGAACCGAGAAAGGCCGATAATGTTCACGGGACGGCAGTCGCGTCTCCGCTGGCTGGAAGAAAATTAAACGCGAACGAGGACAAGCTAACGGTTGGCGAGGAAGGTAACCCGAGATTGTGATTAGGGGATGGTGTGACTGTACCGTGGCTGAATCATCTGACTAAATTTATGTCTCGCGAGTCTCTCTCTCTCTCTCTCTCTCTTTTTGTCCCCCGTTTTTCCCTATTAACCATGCTCACGCTCGGTCGTTTGTTACAGAGGACAATTCAGCGGAGAAAAACATGAACACGTTGGCTATAAACCGATTACTCAGGAAGTTGGAGGCGGCGATCGCGTCCGGACACCATCAGCAGGCGGCTGGCCTGGCGAAGGAACTGGCCAGGCTCAAGATCCACTGTTCCGTGATTCGGCAACGATCCGCCCGTCTCAAAGATCAGTTGATTAAAGTCAATATGTACATTGAGGACAAGCTCGCTCACCAGGGACCCATACCCCTTCAGGTAAATAGCGGCAGCTACTCAAATCGAGGCGCCCGCTTGCCATCCATAAGACGATATTAGATGCTTTGCTAAGCCGAGATATGATAACAGTTGCCCAGCCGGATGACGGTTGCCGAGCTGAAGGCAAAGGTACACGCCGAATTCGAGATACCGACGAACGTGCAGCGATGGATCATCGGGAAGAACCTGGCCGATCGTGACGCTGCCACGCTTAACGAACTGCAGGCCGTTGATGGGTCCCCTGTATTTTTGTACCTCGTGGCGCCAGGTAAACATCCTCGCTCGTTAAATCCTCTGGGATTGTGCTGGCCGCAAATGGCTGCTCGCAAAATTATTTATTAAATCCAATAAGAGAAAATTAACATCGAAGAAACTCAACTCGAAGAAATAAGTTCGAACATATGTAAAAGCGAATTGATACATAAAGATTTTCATGGATTTGTCAGCTATTTTTCATGGTGTTGCAGAGCTGAAACCCGAGAAGTTGGCGCCCGTAGAGAAACCTGACGACGCAGAGAGGGTGACAAATGTAACAAACGAAGAAGAAACTTCGTCTACAGAAGTGCTGGAGGCTGTGGAAGAAGATAAAGAAGTAGTCGAAGAACCTCAGGTAGCAGTGTTGTTGCATAATCTCTTTTGTACGAAACATTTATTGTAATAGATTTATTGTGTGCAGGAGACAGAGGAAAGGAATACGCCAGAGGAGGTGAAGATGGAACGATACGAAGAATTGATCTCATTAGAGAACTGCGACGTTATACCGAACTCAGAGCCAATCGAATGTCCCGTATGCTTCGTTACATACGGTCCACGCGAGGGCGTGATATTGAGAGACTGCTTACACATGTTTTGCAGGTATTCAAGTATTAAAAAAATTTGTTTGAAAGGTAACAATTCATAGAATGGAGTTTAAGCCTCCTGTATTTTTGTCTAGGTCATGTATTGTCAATACGATTAGATACTGCGAAGAAGCAGAGGTGAAATGTCCTTACAGAGATTCGGAATACACTTGCGAGTCGACTCTTCAGGAACGTGAAATCAAAGCTGTGAGTTTACTATTAAAATCACTAGTTGATATCATTAACACCTCAACTAGGAGTTAATAGTTCACAATGTGGACACAACAGGAATTAAAATGGCCCATTTCGCATTCCTTAGTTTACGATTATTAAATGTATAGGGTCTATGTCTTCAACAGTATGTCTTAAAAGAATTTTTTAAATCCTACGGTAACTCTATTGTTGATACACTGTGGGTTTTTATGCATTTGTGATAAAAGCAGCTAGATGAAGTATAGAACAGTACAAATATTAGAAGAATTTCAAGATGTATATGCTAAGGGATGTAAATATAGACTTGACCCCAGTCTCTTCCAATTAGTGGAGGAAATTGGCGATGACTAAGCAAAGAGTGGGAACAGCACCTGATTCACGATTCATACGTCTGTTTAGCTTGTTGAACAAGAGGTTTACCAACAACATCTGGCGAAGTCGATTGCCCAAGCGGAGAACAATGCTGGGAACAACGCGTTCCACTGTAAAACGCCGGATTGTCCTGGTTGGTGCATCTACGACGACGACGTGAATAACTTCCTTTGTCCTGTGTGTGGCGCAAACAATTGTCTCACCTGTCAGGTCAGAAAGGAGAACGCGAAGACCCGTTTCGTTCGCGATACAGCGATTCTTATCTGCGCTGTCAGATGAAAATCGTTCATTAATTCTCACCTCGTAGGTAATACACGCTGGTAAGAATTGCAAGCAATACCAACTGGAGCTAAGACTATCCAAAGAAACCGATCAGGAATCAAGAAGAACCGCCGCGATGCTCGAGGAAATGGTGGACAGGGGCGAAGCGCTCGCTTGTCCGACATGTGCGGTTGTGTTAATGAAAAAATGGGGATGCGACTGGCTACGATGCTCGATGTGCAAAACTGAGATATGCTGGGTAACGAGAGGTCCTCGTTGGGGACCAGGAGTAAGTTCAATCCTCGTCAATTTCCTTGGCGTAACGACTAGACTACGGATCTGTATGCAAAATAAAAGCTGAATCAATTGCAAGATACAGGAGCTGCATAGACATTAATTTCTTTCTTTTCTTCATCATTTTAATAGAACGAAAATAATACAATAGTATTTTTAAATGGTTCGAATATTTTCACTCTCTTGTATTTGGTCCAACCATTTTTATTCTACATGCATAAAATTCGCAGTCTAATTATCGCATTACCTATCAGCAACTATTCTATTGATTTTTAAAAATCCATGATTCATGACTAATAGCAGTAGCAATTTAAATCCAGTAGAACCAACAAATCATCTTCAGTAACATGAAGTAATAATTTCTTTGAGATTATTAACTAAAAGAAAATTTTTAAGCTTCTTTTTACATAGCACAATGAATAATCCTATTAAAAGCTTCCTGGTTGATAGTGTTTCACAAATGACACAAAATCAGAGCTAGTAACAACAACCAAAAAGAACTACCCCAAAAAGTGCAAGAAAACATTTTCTTCGTACCTCTTTATTATTCTCCTCTGTAAAAAAAAACAGTCAAATTATGAATTTGTGTATAAAATCGTTAATTTTTTTTTGCGGAGGGTTTCTAATAGAAAATGGCATGAGTGACTCGAATCCACTAATTTGCAAGGTCCCTCAAAACGTAGAAAGTGCACTGGCATGTAGTTGATTGTCTCATTTCTTTATCGATCGCTTTTCTCGCATTCGCAGGGTAAAGGGGACACATCCGGAGGCTGCAGATGCGGGGAAAATGGAGTCAAGTGTCATCCTCGTTGCAATTACTGTCACTGAGGGGCACCATCAAAAGATACGGTTACCGCGACGACGCACAATAACAATGTACGCGATCCGAAGAAACGTCGACGACAATTTTTGTATACTCCCCTAACGAAGTGCTCGCGTATTCGAATGAAATCATCGATCAAAGCGTCGGCGGAAGCCTCTGACAGTTGTTTAATGATGAGTTCGATAACCGATAAAAAAAATTGATACCGATAAGTTACACGTATGCGTTACACGCCGCTTTGCTCAACCTTATCGCGGAACCGTCCTCCCTGGAATCGATGAAGTAATTCGAAAAAGTTACAAAATTCAATAAAAAATGAAACAATGCGGATACCTCGAATTTCTAACAAATTGAATTACTCGACCGTTTCTAGCTTAAGGACTCGGGTAAATAAATTGTACTTTACTTAAAGCTTCGTGTGAATGACAAATGTATAATAAATTATTGATACAGATAGTTCTGCAATTATACAGGCACCGATTTTTCGTCCTCGTTCGTAGCAGACCCGTTTGTACCGATCTGTTTCAGTCGTGACACCAGTGTCGTCTGATGATAAGTGAGCTGCCGATTTAGGTGAACGCCTCCCGCGCTCTGTAATACTTGCACCAGACCCAACTGTGCGGTTGTTATGTCCATTTGCCCGTACTTCAGGAAGTCGCCATAATTCAGAACCTCGCCCTCCAATATTCCTCCTGAAATAAACAATCAGTTTCCAACTTATTCATTCAACCATCAGGTCTCGCAAAATAATATATCGGGTTCTTCCTTTGCTATTTTTCACTTTCTGAATGTGTACAATCTTGAATAAATTTTAAATGATAGCGTAGACTAGAGAACTAAGGGTGATGGATTTTCACACAGTTGCAACTTGATCCCTCAAGTAGTTAATCGAATGTTGTACGTATTGTTCGTATTATCTTACAGTTTATACAATTCTCCATGAATTACCTGATCTTTTTTAAATTTTCGAGTGTATAATTTTTGCGGAAATCCTATACAATGTCAACCAAATAAACAAAGGTGATTTTTATAGCGTATTATGCCTTATCCATTTTTCCGAGCCACTTACCGACTGTGTAGATTTGCGGGCACTTTTTCAGTATTTTCTCCAAACCAGCCACATTTATTTCAGGGCAGAATATGTACGCAGATTGTTTACAGATCAGTGGATCCATCTTTTGTTCGTAACTCGAGCCCTCCAGCGCCGCGCGAATGAGTTTAGGCGTGTAACATTTGTAATACATGTTCGCTCTCCTCATAGAAACCTGTACATCGAACAGATCGAGCATGCTTATGCTGTTCACGTGCAGGCAGGCGACCATTCTCGATGTGTCGAACCAATTCCGGGCCTCCCTGGCTAGGATTTTCTCGTACGGTCCAAGCGCGTATGTCTTTGGAGCGATCGCTTTAGCGCACAACTTCTCAATGGTCTGATTTCGTTTTGGATTTTCATAAAATGGCGTGAGAAGCTGATTCACGATCGCCTTCTTATAAAATATTTTCGGTTTCTTCAGATTGATTTTGCCTCTGAAACGTTTCTGCTGGTACAGCAGCTGATTTGGTGTTAACTGAAATGCTGGAACAGCGAAGACTGATTAGATTTATCGCCTCGCAACGTTCACGCCTCGTTCGCCTAACAAAGATACCTACTGTGATATATTTTCGGGCTGGTTTCCACACTGTTTGCATCCAATGTCGCATATTTTAATCGCAGGATCGAATTACGAACGTCGGACGAAGCTGATCAAGGGCGACATAAATACCTTGTTTAAAAAATCGAGCGAAATATCCCCCATTTCCGGATTCATTCAACACACTGGAGTTCATTGAGTGCACGTTCTCGATTTATTTTCGAAATAGATACATGATCGGTACGAATTGAGGACGAGTACAAAAATTGTATATGTATAGTATATACAGAATCGATTACTTTTGCTTTCTTCAACGATATAAGGCACTTTGGAACAAATCATACATGTATACGCGTGTATATACTATATGTACGCAGCGTGCGATGTGTATTAAAACATGTTTTTGCGTGTGTTTGTGTTCATGTATCAGTGTGTCTGGTTCGTGTATGATACGTGTTTCTAGATGTACAAGTACGTTTTTTTATGTATAACCGTCAGTGTTCCGCGTCTACGTTATAAGTACCCTTCTCTCTCTCTCACACTCTCTCTCTCTCTCTCTCTCTCTCTCTCTCTCTCTCTCTCTCTCTCTCTCTTTCTCTCCCTCTCCCTTTCTCTTTCTCACCGTTTCCTTAATTATTATGCGATATAATTGATTGTTCCGCTGCAATAGTTACTGGATTCGTGCCGAGCGTCTATACTGTCACCGAAATTGAGCGATTTCCTATTCTTCCCTAACCGGAGCATCGACCGGATGCCGCCTTTTTTTCTAGAGCGCTTGTATCGATCATCTAAAGCTGAATTGAGTGAAGCCTGTTTCACGTCCCCCCGACTATTAGGGAAACCCTCGCGATCGTCCTTATAGTTATTGCTACTGGTGATCTCGCCTTGAACGTCGTCCACCAACCAATGTTTCCTCGGTGAAGTGAACTTATTGTTGCACCCGGGGATGGTGTAAACGTACTCGGACTGGGCCGGGTCCACGGATTTTTCGTATCGTTTCAGATTGCTGTCGCTGGTGCTTCCTTCGCTGATACCTTTGCTTTTGCTTCTCTCGAAGCTGTCCTTGCCAGAACGCCTCGCCTGATCCTCGGTCTCGGCCGATTGGTTCGCTGGCTTGTGACTCGCCTGATCCGGATTCTTATTCTCGCGGCCCTCGCGCAATTTCTTATTTCTTTTGTAAGTATCCGTGTTTTTGGCGTCTAGAGCAGCGTGCCGTTTCTCGGACATGCTCTGCCTGCCGAGGGCGTCCCTGGAGAACTTGTTTGAGGACGAGCTGCACTCCTCCAACGACAACTGACTATCGTAAGTAGGGTCCCCGGAGTATTGGCTGTCCTTATCGTCGGCGTTCCTCTTCGGATCATTGCACTGGGCGTCGTTGGAGTCCTCCAACAATACTGGTTCCGCGCGGTCATCTCGCCCTCCCACAGTGATCTTCTTCACGTTGCTGATTGGTTCTATCCACGTCTTATTCGTCGCGATGCAGTAGCTCTCGTTCCTCAGACTGTTCTTATTATACTGTTCTGTTAGTCTGTCTATGACTGGGTTCCACGGGGACGCGGTCACGCAGGACAACAGCCCCCCATTGTCCAAAATGTCCGACTGCGAGTTCAGATTGTTCTTCTCCTTCACCCTACCCTCGTTCGCCTTCGTGTTGTCCGATATGTATACACTGTTCGCGGATTCTAATTTACAATGGTAAGACAGGTTTTCCGGAAGATTTTTCTCATTCGCGTCGTAGGAAGATATCCTCCTCGCTATGGTTAGAGTAATTACACCCGTTACGGAACTATTCGTATTGAGCATCGCCCTTCGAAGGGTCTCCATCGCGTCAGAATTCGATAAGCCCAACAAGGACACACCATTCACGTTGAGCAACTGGTCGTTCGTCCTTAATCGACCGTCTCGGGAGGCTGCACCCCCATGGAGCACGCTTTTTATGAAGATTCCTAGATCCATGTTGGTGTTCTCGTCCGTGTTGGTTGTTTTCCCTTTCACGCTCACGCCCAGGCCGGCTTTCTCCGAATCGTGCACTGGGATGTCCAAGGTCAGAATCATGCGATTCTTGCGGGGCGATAATACGATGTCTTCCGAGGATTTCGCGGGCTTGAACGTGCACTTGTCGTAGCTGCGGCTGCTGACTTTGAGGTCATGCACCTCCGTGTTCTTTTTTATTGGCGATATGTTCAAAGTGTTCCAATATTTCGAATTGTCCGTGGTGGTCTCGGACGTTTGGCTAGTGGATGTCGTGGTCGAATGAGTTTCGGGAGCGTTGGAGGAAATTTCTTCCTGCCGAGAGACCACCATTCTCACCTTACCACCTGGCGAAATGCTTCTAAGGACCGAAACCACTTCCGCCTGGCTTTTCCCTGTCATTTCCTTTTTGTTTACTTCCAGCAGCCTGTCGCCGGGCCTCAACCTACCGTCTTCAACCGCAGCACCTTTTGGTAGGATATTTTTAATGTATATAGGACAATGGCCCCCTGCAGGATTATCGCGCGTCGTCACGCTGAACCCCAGACCGTTGCTGCCTTTCGTTAATTCGATCTCGATCATACGCCCGATCTTTCGCGTATTCGCTGTCTGCAACAGATTGTAGTTGCTGCACTGAATTTTTTTGACGTTCTCGTCCGTTTCCGTTTTCTCTGAGCCTCCGCTCGTATTGCCATGACCCTTGTGCAACGATTTCTCGTGGTTGCGTGGCTGTTTGTGCTTCACCACCGATATTTTAAGGCAGGGCTCAGTCATGCAAGTCCGGAAAATTTCTTGCACTTTGGAGAACGGTATGTGCAATAAATTGTGGCCATTTATTTTTATGATTTTGTCGTGCAAATCGATCTGTCCGTCTCTAGCAATTCTGCCATTCGGCTCGATACCTTCCACCCGGAGCCCCTGATCGTTGCCCAGAAGGTCGTAACATGGCACCACGTGAAGTCCCAGCGGACCTGCCTCATTTTTTATCACAATCTCTCGGGTCTCGTTTTGATCAGCAAGATCTATGTTGGCATTCGCATAGTCGAACAACGCTTTGGCATCTTGTCCCAGTGGTTCTCTGCGCCGAGACTCTCTGGGGAGGGATTGAGCAGAATACGTAGCTAAACAAGGTTCTCTAGTCGACAGTGCATGCATCGACAATCTTTTAGTGCTCTCTCTTTTAATACTACTGCTAGGTATAGAGGAATGTGTGTCTATTGCATAAGCTAATTCTTTGCCATCCGGGTGGAAGAAATCTGGGCTGTTGGTTCCGACAGAACTTGCCCCATCACCGCCAGCATGCGTTGTGTCTGTACTCACGAAGTGAGCAACGATTTGCTCTCTATCATCGGCTACATCACATAACCTATCGTCTGGATCCAGCAGGCCACCTCCTGTTAAGGAGGACAGGCTGTTGATTGTTAATCCATTATCACTTTTCCCTGTGGCCTTTTTATACCTCAGGATAGCCTCGTGCATCAAGTCTTTGACCAGTAGGGTTCCATCCCCGCAAGGAACCACCACTCTAACGTTGTCGAAGCACACAGTTACCTTCATGCTCGCTCCAATTTCATATTATCGCGTCACCCGTTTACCTACTCGTATTGATTAATAACAGGTTACGGAAATGTTTTCGATGTAGCTAGGGGCAACTTACTGCAAAATAGAACGCAGATACTGCAGAGCGTACGAGCACAGGAATTTTTTTCGTATAATACGATTATCTTCTATTATCAGTCCCGTTCTTCCATATTCCGATAATGAATCACCGACATGGTGCACTGGACACTGTAATCTCGTTAGCGTCGACTATCCTCGCTTAGAAACTAAGCGCGCCAGAGAAAATCAAGTGAACATAATCGAACCAATATACTTTGTCACAACTGACAAGACGGACGCGTACGCCCAACTTTATCACAACATCAAATATGCGGAACAGACGCACTCGCCATTACCACATTTGGTTCCACTGTTCCTTACGTCAGGACAGCGGGAACAAGGAACACAAACAGGCTGACCAATAGAATACTGTTCTCCGTCTCTCCTTTGAATTAAATTTTAATATTTAATATATTACGTAAACGATGCTTACCTTTCTGTACTAACTGTGCCATCGTTTATCAACACTACTTTTTGGCGATAAGCAACAATTAATTCACACTGTGTAATTTGAATTCGTACATCGTACTTTTCGTTCGTACACTAACCTCACTAAAATGGTTCGTTCCTGTTGGTCAGTCCAAGGGAAAACTATGAACATGGCGATACAAACAGTGTGGCCAACAGAACGGCTTGATGCACCGATCTCGTCTTACGAATGCAATTTGACTATAATAAATGATTAATTGTATAAAGAACACTTACCTTTTTGTACTAACTGTGCCATTTTTTGGCCACGCTATCATTCGGCAACGGGCAACAATTAATTCACGCCGAATTTTAACCAACTTTCACTCCTCACTCGCAGTACTTATTTACACACTAACCTCGCTAAAATGGTTCATTTCCGTTGATCCTTGTTTGGCCTTAGAACTTAAAGGCAGATTTATAATCGCTCCACCGATTTAATAACGAAACTTAAAGCCATTGGTTTAAAATAAATATGCGATATATACGCATAATTCTGATCTGCCTTTTTTATTAATTAAACTCGCGTTTTTAGGTAGAACCGTGTGCGATAACGTCCACTGCACACACTTTTTTTGTACACTGAACGAACTGAAAATGAAAATAAACTGTACTGTTAAGTTCCTTGACCCGTTTCATCGATACAGTCCAAATGTTACCTATCCAAACCTTGAGTAGATTTTGAAACGTCAAGTTCCACAGAAAATTTCTAGTGATTAAACTGCTTTTTCATTACGTCATTATCAATTGATATTAGAACAGAATATAAATATTCGTGACTTTTTCGACGAAAAAATGAAGTGGTTCGAAGGTAGCATCAACGAGGCTGTGGCAACATCGAAATCCAGGAAAGCGATTTTCGTCGTTTTTGTGGAAGGTGTGTATTTATAATGTTAGGTTAGGTTATTATTCAGCCTGGCAATGCATGTTTCTAATAAGAACCAACTTTGGCGTGGACCGAAGTGATTTTTATGCAATCGCGTTTCATATTGCATCAAATCTCGACATTTGTTCCTTTCACAAGTCATATTGCAACATACTTGTGTTTTAGGCAAGGATGACACATCAGTGGAAGTTGCTGCAGCAATCAATGCCGCAGAAGTTTCTACTAGATTAGAGCAGGACGACTTTGTCGCGATTCGTTTGGAGAGCGGATCCGAAACCTACAGGCTTTTTGCTCAGATTTGTATCCTTTGTTTGTAATTATTTCATATAATCAACAAAATTCATCGCTAAATGATTTTCCTGAATAATTTTTTTAAGATCAATTGGTACCTGTACCATCTATATTCTTTATTGGCACAAATGGGGCACCATTGGAGATTGTTGCTGGCACAACAACAGCCAATGATTTACTAACAAAGATTGATTCAATTTTAACAAAATCAGGGAAAAATAAAACTTCTTTGTCGTCTAACTTGATAGATGCAGAGAAACAAGCCACTGCCAGTGGCAGCATTATTAGTAACCCTAGTACAAGTTCTAAACCTACTACAAATCTTGAAAGTGATAGCACAATAAATTCAAATGCGGACGTGTCCTTGAAACAATCAACAGTAGTAGCGGAACCCGCTGTAGAAGTAACAACTACAACAGTAGAAAATGAAAGTAGTACTGTACCGACAGAGAATGCAAAGGTAGAACCATCTCCTGTTGACAAACCAAGCAATGTTCCATCAGCAAGCAGCGATCCACAGGAAACATGTACCAAAAAGACAACAGGAGAGGTATATATAGTCGTCTGCGTTTTCAAGGTCATGTAATGTTATGAAAAAATCATTAAAATATCCCATATTTTTAGGATACTACGAAGAAAGTACAACGGGTGATGGAACTGCAACACAAAAACCTAATCAAGGACGAAGAAAGAAAGGAAAAACTGCGGGAATTAGAGCGTCGCAAGGACCTAGAAATGAAACAGGCTCGCGAAGAAAGGTTAAGAGAGAAAGCGGTGGACGCGGCGGCCAGAGAAAAAGTTAGACAACAAATCGCTCAGGACAAATTAGAAAGAAAACAAAAAGAACGAGACATGCAGGTTGGTGCACCCGTTTTCTTCTCTTTCTTACGAAATACTAAATTCGCACTTCAGTCTTTGGACAAGATACATGTTTGTTAAATGCAGCAACAGGTACAGAAACAACCGGAGCAAGAACCATCGAAACCAGTCGCGTCGGTTGCAAGCAGTGCAACTGTGACTCGAATTCAGTTCAGACTGCCATCCGGTAATCCTCATATGGGCCAATTCGAATCGTCGAATACTTTGCGTGATTTACGTAACTATATTGTCCAGAACATTGATTTGCCTTTCCGTCAGTTCGCGATGTCGATCTCGTTCCCCAGAAGAGACCTAACCGCTGAGGAAGACGATAAAACGCTTTTAGAACTGGAATTGGTCCCCACAGCTGTTATTTTGATCCTGCCGATGAAAAATGTAATTGTAACATTTCAAAGAAATATTTTGATTTTGACCCTCCTTTGAATATTATTCATTTCGTTTTGTTGTTTTAGTCCGACGTCACAGCAACCGTGTCATCGTCCCAGGACGTTGGATTTTTGTCACGAATCATGTGGTCCTTTTTCGCACCTATTCTCGGTGTTTATAATTATCTGATGGGTTATTTCTCGGGAGGTAATCGTCCAAATACGCCGAGACCAAGCAACTCCGAGAACAACGACACGGCGAACAGTTCCGATGGAACTATAATACCGAACCTTCAAAACGTTGCCAACTCGTCCGGGTAGGTCTTCACATTTACGAAGGATTTTCTTTAACAGTCGAACGCACGACTCATTACAATGTTATTTGTGGTATTTAGTTTGGTCAGAAGATATTTGGGTGATCAAGGGGGGACAACCATCAAAACGGAGGGGAATATACATAGACTTCATTCAGGTGGGGATGATAATGATGAGAATAACACATGGAATGGTAATTCGACGCAACAAATGTAGCTTCTATCATCGAGCGTTCCAAGATCCCAGTGGGTTCAGTTGGCTCATTGACTAGAATGTCTAACAGGATTAATTAAAAAAAAATTTATTTTGTTAATCTTTTACATTTTCTCCCCCGATTCTTTGCACCATAAATCGATTATTTCTACCATATGATCACGGTAAAACCAAAAAGATATTATATTATTTACACGTGAAATATTCTTGACATTTGGTGCTCCACCCCCGTTAAAACAGTTCTATTGGATTATTTATTCTTAATCGCAAGCGATAGACAAACCAGACGCAGCCATCCAGCCGCGTTGCGATTGGTGGATTGCATCACGAGAATTATCGAGCATATATCCTTATAACGATAGTGTGAGTGTCACAATATTTGAGGACTTTCTAATTTATGTTTTGAAATTCTCTTTGAGAAAATCATGTTATTATTCTCATCTAACAAATAACGCAACTACGCGTTTTCGTATGGTAACACGAATATGCGTTAAGCATAGCAACTATATTACGTTTTATTGTATGATCAAAGGCAAGATGCACTAATTAGAGGGCCTTTATTCTGTTAATATATAAATAAAAATATACAAAAGACAAACCCTGTACATTTTGTCGTTTCTGTTTCGTCACCTTGTAGAAATGGAAGAAAGTAAACTACAAATAACGAGTACATCGAAAAAGAAAAACAACACTTTTAAACAAACTCTAGTGAAATTAATTCTAACTCTTTACAAGTACCTATTCTGAAAAATGAACTCCTTAGAGAGCGAACAATTTGTAATGCCTTTTAAAGATAACAAAACCACATTTATCAAGATTGCACGTCTTTTTTCACGGCACACGTCTGAATAAATAAATGTATCTAATAAGCAGACTGCGGATTTTTATGGAAAATAAAAAATTGTCTGTACTAATTGCAAGAAACAGGAACTACATAGACATTTATTTCGTTTTTCAATCATTTTAAGGACCTATAAGTAATACAGTAAGATTTTTCGATTCTTTAAATATCTTCACAGTTTTGTATTTCATCTAGTCCACAGAACATTTTTACAATCTCAATAATCGTAAAACATAAAATCTGAAATCCGCCATCACGGGTTCTGTTGTCCAAATGTTGAAGTACTATCGAACACTGATATTGTGCTTTTTATCGACAAGATTTCCTGCCTCGCAAAAAAATTTTCTGATGAAACAGGCTTAAGTGGTCGATGTAAATGTACATAATTAAATCTGTTATAGAATCTTGATTCCTACAAATCGATTATTATTTGCGCATGGTTCAGTTCTGTCTAACATGAAGCTACTGAAAGTTACAATTTCGAAATTTGCAGTTATTCATTGTAATGATCAAAACCAACGTGTATAAAAATACTTATCGAAACTCTGTCACTTTTGAGCATCCACGTAGACTTGCAACACGAAGCTCGAGTTGGTAAGTACATGTTAAATTAGATCTTCCGGCCAAAGTCATGCTACCGAAGTAAGATGACACGGGACGGATTATTACAACGGTGCGAACACCGAATCGCGGTTCGAGATTTTTCGTCTGACGAAACGCGACTCCAAAAATATGTTCAAGGCGAGGGGGAACCACCGCCAAGGGGAAATGCGTCTGAATCGGCTTGTTTTGCGGTTGACACGTCCAGAGGAACCGATAATTTACAGGGAAAGAGAGACCTGTCGATCGCTGCACCAATTAAGCGTGAAATTGACAAACATTTTGGCCGACTTGTTCCACCAAGGGTCTCGGCTTTCTGGCAACATAACATATCGCAGAACCTGCGATAGGAGTGTCGTCTGGGTAACGTGATCCCAGGGACACACCTACCTCGAGTCCTTTCGACAACTCTATTCGTTGCACGTTGCTCCGAAGTGTGCAGGATCGAAAGTTCCCGTTGTCGTTTCATAACGGTTCCTTCGACAGCTCATATTTACGATTCGGTTAAAAACAGAGGGATTCCCATGAATCAACCGAGACACGCGTAAATCAATTTTAATTAGATCCTGTCCGGCAAGAAATTGTCACCGGGCGAACGTTACCCGGGCCTGATTTATACGGAAGAATCGCGACTTGGCCGCCGTTTGTTTGATACAAATTTCTGCAGTGTATTCCCGCTGGTTCGCATAATCCCAGCCAAGTTCCACATCTGTCGACAGTTCTTGTATCACTCTGTCATCTACATCATCGTCGCGTTAATTCAGGCGATTGTGCGCCTAATAATCTCATTAAACTTACGGCTGATTGCCGGGCCCAGGCGCGTTCGACCTGACAAACTTGTCGCGCTTCGCCGTTTTATATGAATCCATAGGAATCCAAACGACGCGAACCGTTGGCTACGATCTAATAATACATCCGGGCTATTCAGTTTTTCATCTTGCTCGTCTTGTTCTAGACGAATGTCCGAAATATCCGTGAATCCTTTGCAACATAATCTTGCGCGTATTCGTTCGCATATCTATACGGTTAACAAGATCAGCCGATTATCGAAAGTGTTAGGCGTGATCGGCTGATCGTTCGACGAGATTCCGAGTGGCAGGAAGCCCCGGAAGCCGACGAGTTTTATACGTCTCACGTGCAACAGATTGAAAGTTGATTTCGAATCCGCGCCCGCCTTCTGTCGAGACAATTATTAAATAGCGTTTCATGGCGGTGACAGAAATTTATGGATACCTCATTACCACCGTTTAGTGACTGCTACCGTCGCGCTGTACGAGATCATTAGGGGCTCCTTCCAGAAACGCACGTGCTTGCCAAGAACCGCCCCGAACGGTCGCCGATTGGCCGGCCCGCGGATGACGTCGGAGCACATGGCTTTTCGACACCGCCTCGAAGAACGAAGAATTTGACTTGGCTGCCAAAAAAAAATATTGTTGGACATCGCGAGCAACCCCGACAAACAGTCGCTGGTTTCGACTCTAATCCCGCGAACGGTCCGCAGGGTGTCTATGAATGGCGCGAATCGGTCCAATCGGAGATCGTTAGGCTTCCGATGACGGCAATTGGACGTGTCACCGTTTTTTTTTTGTTTCTTTCATAAGATAAACTCTTTGGTCGTGTGCTTGTGGCTCCCATAGTGATGATCGTAGTGTACGAACTGTGTAGTGCGTAAAAATTCGAGGGAACTATCATGAGAATGTCGATGGAACGTTTCAAATGATTGCGCGTTTCCATCACGAAGAACTTTTCAAGTACAGCAATTAGAAGATCGGTGAATGATATATGATAGAGGAGGATCATCTAGGATGTCGGAGGAACGTGTAAAAGCTTCAGAATCCGTCAGGGAGTCGACAGTGTTAGCGGAAAGCCCGAAAGTATGCTCGTTCAGTATCGAAAGCCTTTTAGCGCCAGCCAAGAAGACCACGGAAGATGAAAGGCGTGTACCCATGCCGACCGAAGTGTATTTGCATGGTCATGAGTGTAAGTAGATTAGAGAGAGAGAGTGTGTGAGTGTGTGTGTGTATTTTTAATGATCAAATATAAGTTAGTACAAAATTACGTTGATTGTTTCAAGTAGCGAACGATTCGGATGGTCGGAAGCTGGTGGCGCCGGATTCGTCCATGATTATGGTCGAGGATATCGAATTCGATGATTCCGATATGGTCTGTTCCACGTCTCCTGAGCCCGAAATGTGCTACGGTAAGTGGAAATGAAATTTTCCAGCAAATACATTCAAAATTGGTATGGATATTAATTAAAGAGATCGTTCGAAGCGTGTCAGAAGCTTTTGCTACCGGACGCAAAACATGACTCTTTATGCGTAAAAGATTCAATACATTGAAGCGAGAGTGTTCAATGTTACGTTTATTATGATCAAAAAGACGGTGACAGGCAATATTTTGCGAGTCATGAGTTGCCAGGACTTGAATTATACAAGTGTTCGACACCTGTGTTTGTTTTATAAAATCATTTCGCTAACAAAGGTAGGTGGTACATTGCATGGAAACTCGACGATGAATGCCCGGGACACTTTTATTTCTAAAAGAAAAAAAAAACAAACACAGCCATTAAGCGTCAAAGTGTACTTACTTATATTTACATTTTGCAAAATCGTTTAATTAATGAAAGTATCTCAATCCAGCGCCGTCGAAACGCGTGCTCCGCCTTTTGCAGCCTTAACAGATCCTTTCATCGCGTTTTAAACGAATGAACAATCAAGACCGACAATCACGAGAATTTATTACTATTTAAAAGCATGATTATAACGCATCGCAGGACCGGAAACGATGCTTATCTCGGGACGAATGCGCCAACAGGGAGCTCGAGATCACTTTGAGTCCGCGAAACCCGTGGTTACATAGTGTGTAATAAAGAGTAATTGTTCCCACTTAATTCGGATATTGTTACTAGCGTGAAAGGGAGTAATTGTTACAGAATCCACCCGGCTCCCTCGTGTGGTAACGAATTCGTAAGTTTGCGCGGAGGACCGTTTGCCCGTGAGTTTGATCCATTACTTCCTGCAGGGTCCACGCCCACTCAGTGTTCCTGCTTCGCGTCCACTATTTATCTGTCTCCTGCTAATTCTGCCGTGGAAATGCAGCAAAATGTGCGTTCCCTCAGTACCTAGCACAGAATGAAAAAAGACAACCTCGACCATGCCCATTCGGTGACATCTTGCACTTCGACGCAGTCGATCTTAGTCTTCGATCGCTGATCTTTACTGGCAAACAATCCTTTCTTCCTCATTTAACCCCATACTGCACGGGAGCTAGTTAGCCAGTCAACCTTTACCAAATTTTTTATTTTTGTTTTTTTTTTTGTTAACACTTCGAGTTCCACGTTAGTCATGTACGACCGACACAATTTTTTTGACGAACTTGAAAATCAATTTTTGCTACAATCTATTAAGCAAACTAAATTCGATTACAGCCTACGAGCTGTGAAAATGTTACGAAAATCATTGCTATGATAAACTTTGCCTTTTCTTGTATTATTAACCCTTCGCACTCGACTATTCCTTTTGAGGTATCACCAAAAATTGCTATACTATTATTCGAAACAATTCTCAATGAATTGCTAAACGTTCAAGTGTGGACACTAGAAGAACTTAAGACTGTAGTTACACAAGAAGTTTTATTTAAATAAATAGTCTACTTTTAGATAAATAGTTTTACTCCTCTATTTTGTAAGTTAGATGGACGATAAACTACGCCTGCGCAGTTATTAAATTAGCAACAAAGTGTCCCAAAGTCTCCGATTTGTAAACGCAAGAGCGTTTTGCGACTTATGAGTTGGTATTGAAGACCGTAGGCAACTTAATCCCGTTTCGCCGGAAGGATTTAAGATTCTCGACGACTAATTTCTACCAAGGACCCACGGCACGCGTGATTTACACAGCATAATGGTCGCCGCGATAAATCCGAGATCTAAGGAAAGGACAATTCTCGTTTGCGCTGCGTGCCCGGGCTGAGTCTGAGATATGTGGGACGTCGCGTCCAACTACAAAGCCGTCAACGCGAAGCGTAAATCTTCGTGAGAGCAGCCTCGCGGACGAGTAAAATCGTCCGAAAGTTGCTCCCCTTTCGAACGGGTTCGTCTTTCTTATATCTAATGGGCCGTGTGTTGCTTGCATGATCGCGTTGATCGTGTCTAATACGAATTCGCACATCCATCCGCGTCGCTTCTTTAACGTTTCTTTAAAATCCTGTTCAGATCGAAATCAACTTTCCTTGTTTCGTTGAAGTCTTCTCCGAATCGTCGATTCCGGGGAACCGGTACCCTAGCTGATAAATGATAACAAAAGGCCCGGTCATTTATTAACGGGTTCGTCTTCCTTATACATATTTGAGCCGTATGTTCTCCGCGCGATAGCGTTGATCGCTTCTAACACAAATTCGCACATCCATTCGCGTCGCTAAAACTTCTGCAACGTTTCTTCTTCAGTATATTGTGAAACGAAACTCTTATCTCAGTTCCCGCACATTCTTGGATTAGAAACAATGTGTTAACACATTGTTGACCGGCAACTTTACGCAGAAGCTATCTCATGTCACCAGCTATTATATCGTAAGTGAATGTGGAAGTAAAACAATCTAAATAAATTTCGATAAACTTTATTTATGGATAATGCATTGAAATGAAACTTCGGACATATCATTTACATAACGTTTGGGCATGGAAACACGAATTAACTCGTGACCGATCAACAATGTGTTAACACTTTATCTACTGGAAGCCTATTGATAGACTTTTCAATAATTGGGCTGTATCAAATGGAAGCTTGAAAATATTCTTTTACACAATATTCCCAAACGAGATGATTAGATTGCGTTGCTGAGGGTGAGTTGTTGGTTTACGATTGAAAAAAAAATCCTCAGCCATGGGTCATAGACTTCCAAAAATTATGGAATAATCGCCGGTAGAGCTTTTTTAACTTCCTCTTCAAATTGAGAGCTTAATCAACGAATGTACAAAAACTCATGATATCACACATTATGTCGTAATGTAAAAAATTTAGGATAAGTAATGTAACGTAACAAGACAATGTAAAGCAGATGTAAGCCTAAGGCTTGAAATAAACAAATAATCGTCGGTAGATAATGCGTCAAGATTGAAATCCGCTCCGCGGGGCTGTTCCGTTGAAGTCTCTTCTCGATCATCGATTCCGGGGAACCGGTACCCTAGATGATAACAAAAGTCCCGACCATTTATCTCGGCTCGGGCACCGTTTGACCAATCGAGGCGGCTCGCGCACGAATTAATTATCCCGCCGGTTGGCTGGCCAGCGTGAGAGCCCGTGCACCGGCGAACGAATGAAAATTAGCCACGCTTTATCGCGCATTTCTACTCGTGCTCGCGCCATTCATCACCGAATAATTAGGAGACAAGTTCACCGCGGCTCGCGGCAATTAGGTAAACTAGAGGGCGTGGTGTTCTATTTCGGCTTTGCTCCACGGTGCCCCGTCCCGTCGCGCTTTCGAATCCTCTTTTTGCTCCGCGTTTCGCCTAACCCTTTCTTCCTTCTTCGCGGAGCTCGTTCGTCAATGCAACCGAGTCAGAAAGTCGACGACAAATGAGCCGCGAGAGAAGAACGGTCGCCCTCCGAAAATATTTTCCTCTTCCGGCCGCTTCCGGTAAAGAATGCGTCGTGGATCCTCAACGTTCCTTTTTCCCTTCTCGTTTACAGAGTCTTGTAGTCCTTAAATGGACGTCGATCCGAGTTCCACGAAGTTTCAATGGAATCAATGGGAGAAGATTTTTCATCCAGAATTTGCACCCATAGAAACCACTTTCTCGAAACGGTTGCCAGGACATCTCAAGTTCTAGTTGGCCAATCAAATTGAAATTCTGAGGGAATCTACAGAAAAGTATTTAAAAACTCGACAAGTTGACTTGCAATTGCCGCCATTTTGTAAATAATCAAGATTTTTAATTTCTTTTGGTTCGGACCATAACTACATTCAGCACAAAGACCGAAATCATGCCAACCATGGACCCATGTATTTGAAAGCATACTCTATAAAAACATATAGAATTTATATAGTTTTGACTATTTTTATTTTAAAAAATTCACACATGTGCTTGAAATATCAATAAATATGAGTGCAATGGGGTTCCATAGCTTATCTGAAAAATTCAAAACCCCTTAGATGGAGGTCTATTCAGATTAGATTTTTCATCCATAATTCGCTCCTATGATATATGTGGTCCGTGATCGCTTTACTGCCGGAGAAACGTGGACAGTGGCAATTTGTAGAACAATTTGATATTATTATCCGCATGTACTGATATTTAGGCTTCCGAGTTGGAATCTTTCCTGACTTTCCACGTACACAAGCGTGCACGCCCAGTGAATTAGAGGCGGTACGGTTTTAGCCGACGACTCGGTTGTACGGGCCGAAGGGAAGTCACGAAAAACGCGCGAGAAACGCGACAATTACGTCGCCATCTGACAATTAGTAGCCGGTAAACGACACTCCGCGGCCCCTGTAACCGAGCCGCAAATACTTTTATCGGGATATTTATTGCTCTTCCAACTGCGAGGGTCGCTCGCCGAGATCCATTCTACCCGGGAACAAGGAAGCTTTAGGCAACGAACTATCGGTGCTAAAATAACCAATCGTTTTTGAAAACGAATTCGATTGAAATAATCTGGATAGGCAGGTTCGATTTCATTCAATTTTATAATCTCCATAATTTTTTGTACAGTTGTTCCATCTTCTAATTGACGAGCTCGTTCTTCAAAAAGTAGTAGTTTTATGCAACAAAATCATCACAGTGCATTTTGTTACTCTTTGAGATGTTTTAATTAATTTCTGCAGCTAATAGGTTGTTCACTCTACCTTCTTTATAACACTGTGCAAGTATTTCAACCGTCTTCCTAAAACACAATATTCTCACAACACTGTTCCCACATAGCAAGTTTATTAACACAACTGTTAGTTGACCATAAATTTATATTAGACACACTTGGAACAATGTTTTTAACACTAATGACCAATCATACGAGTACACACGTGTCCTCATGTTCGAACGTTGCTGACACAAACAAAAGACGCGAACAAAGCTTCACATAGGTATTTTTAAGAGTATTTTAGGCATTCTTAGTTATCCTAGTTTAGGCTACAATTGTTAAAGTATAAGGCTTCAATCTTGTATTCAAATGGACAGTTTCTGACTGCACGGATCGATTATGGTTCGAAAACACAGCAACGTTGTTGATAACGAAGACAGTGCGCCCCGATAATCTCGATTACAAGAACGATCGCATCAGATTAAATCAGAGCTTCTAATGTCCCCTAACGTTGCAATCGATTTCGATCGGGAATAAATGGAGCTGTACCAAGGCGTTGACAAAAAAAGGTCGCCATTAATCGCGAGCGGTGTTTCATACACCTTGCCTAGGGGCGGGGGTCTGTATTCGTTTTAATTGCTTTTAAACGAGATCGAGCGGGATGCCGGCGACAACAGCGACTCCTTTAGAGTCGTGCGAGGCCCAATTACCCCCACGAAATTTTCCTCCTCATCAATCTCGGGACTTTTTGCCCGTCGAAGTTGTTTATATTTATATTTATCCCGGGGTGTACAAGCCGGTCGTACAAGACGTCGCGCCTCGCCCATGAGGAATGTCTTCGGGGTCTCTTTTAGTCGACTGGTAACAGGACCGCGCTCTAAGCAGCGGGGATCATCTTCTAATTATCTGCCCATTCGTCATCTGACGAAAAACCGTGGCACCGCGCCGCTGGATATATGTCTGCTACTTCGGGGACCAAAAAAAGGGAAGATACTTGCGACACAGCGATGCCATCCGCGTCGTAAAGCCGCGCATTTGGCCCGGTTTTAATGCTCTCCGTCGATTTAGCCTTTTGACGGATCGGGAAAATGTTTCCACTCATCTGAAACACAATCAATCCTCCTACAACACGGTTAATCCTCGGACTTCGGGCCATTCACAACCAGAATTGCGAACGTTCTATCGAAATTTTTATTTTCTCAGTTCAATTCATCAACCATATTAGGTCCAATAAAATCATGGCCGCTATGAAATCGAAATTCTTATGTTACACGAGAGTTGCCCAAGTGTCTTTGAAGAATATTTTCAAGCGGCCATTGCAAGGGTATGTCTAGTTAATGTGCAACTATTGCTACGAATCCTTGGGATAATCGCACGATGAAGGGGCGTTGTTTGATACTTCGACGCGTCTAAAGACTCATCTTTCGCGCATTGCAGAAGCGTGTACCAGCAGCAGCGGTGCCAACTCCACGACAGGTGCGGATAGAGAGGGTCAGGAAAAAAGTGGCAGCGCGATTAGCGATGACGAAAGGAAGAAGAGGCCCCGCACGGCGTTCACGGCCGCGCAGATTAAGTCGTTGGAGGCGGAATTCGAGAGGAACAAATACCTGAGCGTGGCGAAGAGACTGCAGCTCAGCAAGAGCTTGAAACTCACCGAAACTCAGGTATACATTGCGTAATTCGCGCGATCGTTATTCATCGGTGTGAACACGCCGTTGAAAGCTGACGTGTACTACGCTGTCAGTCCCTGGAGAAAAATAGCCGTTGTCGCGCATGGGTGTCGTGTGTGATACAAGTTAATCAAACGTGCCATGATTCACTCGACATCCTGTGCGCGTCTTAATAGAGGGAACCGCCTAGGCGAGATCTCTCGACGATTCAAAGCGGAAGTCGAACAAGACGCACTGTGTACAATAAATCGCGATAACGTCCGTTCGCTGCGACTTCCGCAGACCTCGCCACCTGAAATAGTTTAAGTTCCCTGTCCCCAGACCAAGTTCCGTCGAATCAACCGACCCCTGAGTTATGAGAATGAAGGCCACCATATGTGCAGGCGCCGGGTCATGGCGCCATGGGGGAAGATCGCCCTTTAAGACCAATTAGCACTTCTACGCCCTTTCTTCTCGCGCGCTGCCCCGAGATAAGAGAGCAAAACGCTCGCGTCTTCCTTTCGTGGAAATGTTTAATTAATCTTCGCTTGCGAGGATCGCAAGATGTCGGCGCGCTGTGGGCTATTTCCATAAGATCAGTCGATTTAATCCGAACATTTTCATGTTGCGGTATAAGTTACAATTAAGTCTTTTTGCAAGCTAATAGTTGACCGAGATAGACTGATCAGGAGTAAAAGGCTCTGTTCACGATTAGCAAAGTATAATAGGCAGATGCATGAGCGCAGTTCAGGTTTTCCCAGTTTTGAGCGGCTCTCGGCGGTTTCTAATATTACACCGAGCCGAGGACATGGCAGGTTCAGTGGGTAGGTTTAAGTAATCCTCGTGTTAACTACACAAAGTTGTCAGGTAGATTGAGCCAGTTACATAAGTTTCCCCGTTCACTTTGTAGCGGGCTGGCTCCGGGGATAGTCCAGGCTCTAAACTAATTAATTTACGATAACGGACTGGATATTTTCCCGTTGAGCGTGGTCGCGATCGGCTGGCTGGTAGTGTTGCGAGTCGCAATAATTGCCAGAACCGTAGAAATATCGCGCGGCACCGCGAACGAGGCAGATAATTATCTTCGCGATCACGGCGAAAGGGAGGACGATCAGACGACGGATCAGAGGGAAGAAGGAGACGTGTCGTCCTGCAGACATAACTGTCACAATATTTCTCGTAGTTAACGAGCCAGCTCCGGGAGTCCCCTTCTTCTTGGTGTTTCTCCGATCTTCCAGCATGCCACAAGAACCAAACGTCCCGGACGACGGATGCTGCGAGGCGTCGGACCGAAGAGGCGTCGATTTTTTAATTAGGATATATTACCACGGATCCGGTCTGTCCTCCGAAAATTCGAAGATCATTTTTTTCCCGCGCCCCATCACGTGTTTACTTTTTTGACTCGGTGCACATTCACACGAAACACTCGAATCTAAATCACTCCACAGATTTCTTGCAGTTTTTAGTGTCACATAGAAAGATTAGAAGTAATTTGGGTGTTGCAAAGCTTTTATAACACGAAAGCACTGATTTCGTAAGCGGTCTGATGAGATACTTTAGTACAGAACCCTGCACTTGCTTCGGTGGCGCAGTAGGCAGCGCGTAAGTCTCATAATCTTAAGGTCGTGAGTTCGATCCTCACCCGGAGCATTTATTTTTAATGCCCAAATGTAGGATTAAAAATCAATGTTATACACGACCTACCCTACCTGATCCTTATCTTGTTCACGTATCAGTCTGATTAACTTTTGCTATGTAACACTATTCCTACCGACACTTCACGTATACCTATTCCTACCGCGACCGGTCTTTAGCACAACTTATATTTTTTAATATAGAACGAAGATAATAGCCAATTTACCTTTCATAATATTTCGTTTACTATACCCTGTTGGGCCTGATGTTCCCCTAAAAATATTATGAATAGGTGCTCTTCGAGGATTCAATTACCTCTTCCTCATTCTCACTATCGGAACTAACTCAAAATCTCCTTCTATTTCATCCTCTACTTACCTTCGAAACATTCTCTTCGTCGTCATCGGTGCTCGAGTCGGTCTCAAGTAGATCATAATTTTCCGCATTGTGATTTTCCATATCAAAAATTTCCCGATCATCTTCGGAACACTCTTCATCAATATTATTTATTTTCTCTAATCATAAATTTACACTCTTCGAACGTCTTGACATTTTGGGAATGAATATTCAAGGGATAAAATAAAAACTAAAATATAAAAATGTAAATCAAGATGGATGAAAAAATGAACGAAAGATAAAAAGTGAAACTTACTACGAAGTATTGTTGGTTTGTTGACTTTTTTGAAAATGACACTTATAACACGTAATACGATATAAAGTAAAAGTAGAATAATAATAGAATAAAAATACAAAATAGTAAAAGACTGTCGAATATGCTCCTTGTAACTTTCACGTTTTGATGCTCTCTGTTCGGGTCACAAGACTTTACTGATTTGAATTCGTGAGAAGACGTCTAGGCATCCCCTTCGGCTATGATTTTATTTATTTTACAGTCATCGTAGATAAGACGGTGTAAGAAAATCCGAGGTTCTGGACCGCTTCGGATATCAATCAGGCAAATAAACACCGCCAGGCCGATAGGCGAGCGAGAACTGTAAACACGTTGAAGCGCCGTAAAGCAGTCCCTGGAAGGCACTTTTCGGCTAAAATCATGCCACAACTGCATTACCTTTCGTTTGTAACGACTTTATAGTTTCGGAATTGAGTCTTTGAAAGAATACTATTACTGTAAGAAAGTACTAAGAAGATAGATAACGCGATATCGTTAAATTAAATAAATGTGGGCGTATTACAAAATACTGTGAATCTTTATTCGCGACAACCGTACACGACGACAGTCAGAATAAGAATGTCCTGCTGTCCCAAAAATCCTCAGCCGTGAGAACGCCTTCGACAGTATGCCTCTTTGTTTACGACACCACCAAGCTAAAGGACTTTCCCTTAGGGAAGGGCAACACGCTGACAAAAAACACATGGCCTGCCTCGACCGTTTGCTTACTTCGATTTTTCTAACATTACAAAAAGATATAAATCGTTCTACCGGTCAAATGACCGGTCGCGGTAGGTAAGACAGACTACAAATTTTTCTCAGAAAATAAACAATAAAAAAAGAAGTAAATATTGATAAATGTATTATACGTATATTTTAGGAAATGTCGTGAAGTTTAAAGGCGATTCAATTACGTTGTATATAGGAAATTCTAATCGAAATTTTAAAAACGGTCATTTGTCGCGGTAGGAATAGTGTTAATATTCAGCGAATTCTGTACACAATATGTTAATCGTTGTATTTTTTTTCTTTTGATATCGCGTTTGTCTGTAACATTTATTCTAGCTTATTCTTATCTCGCATACTCTATCATTCTCGTTTGCTTTCACCAATTAATGTTCACTACATTCACTACAACTAGCCATTGCATGTCGAATGCAGGTCGTTTTGATCCAATTGTAACAGTTGCAGAGTTTAATTATTCATTTATGTATTGTAGAATTTAAACACGAAGTTGTGGCAGTGCACGCTAGATTATGCTTTCCTCTTGCAACTTTCATACAACGTTAGTTATATGTACATATACACGAAGCAGGAGAAGAAACCATGCAATTTCCAAGCTAAAATATTGTCTGTGTACGTCCTAGATCACGTAATTAATGTTATTAATTATATTGTTGCGAGTAACGGTCAATTAATACAACAGTTTCTAGACATTCCCTTTTTCTATTACTTCACATAGATTATTTATTATATTCTCATTGAACAGATTTTTAATGTGGAAACTTTACATTGAACATCTCACTGCAACAATGACATTCTCTGACGCTCTTCAAACAATTTGTTTCATTCGCAGATTAAGATATGGTTCCAAAACAGACGCACAAAGTGGAAAAGGAAGTACACAAACGACGTGGAGTTGCTCGCGCAACAGTATTACTCCAGTTTAGGAATTCCAGCGCCTCGACCTATTTTTGTTGGGGACCGTTTATGGTAACTATAACATTTATCCTCTTTTCCACGTGCTTCTATCACTTCTAGTTATCACTTGAAACTTTGTACAGGTTTTTCAACTATCCGGGACAGCCACAACCGGGAACACCAATTTTTCCTCAACATTTGGCGACAGTTCCTCTACCACCCGCATTACCAATAGTACAGCCACTACCGAGCAATTTGTCAATGGGACAGCAGTCTTCAATTTTTCAAAACATCCCCACGAATAACCCACCGTATCATTTGAGTCAGAGATTGGATTTCCGACATCCAGACTCGTAAATAAAAAGTGTGTGTGGCCATCGTCGATTATAGTGCGCGATTGAATCGCTAAAAACTGGGATCGCGTGTGATAGTTACTGCTAAACACTTTAGATTGTAGCGCAATGTATTGTAATTTATGGTAGCGTTTTCAAATATTTAAAATTTTTAAAACTCTCTGCTATGTGGATAAACGATTCGAAAATCGCGCCAGTTGTGGCGCTGTTCGTACAGGTCACGCTCGAAAAATGAAACTCGTAGGAATCGAATTTGTGTCGGTAATGTTAGGGATTTATGAAATTTTTTTGTACTCGCATTTATTGTATAGAGGCACAATATACACAGTATATAATTCATTCTTTTAATCGCAGTCTCTCCGTTTTTACAGGAAAAACTGGACAAACACATCTTTATCTCCAATTAATATTAATAAGTAATATATCGTTTTTTCTTTCATGTATACTACTATAGAAAACGAACTAATAAATTATTTATTAAATATGTACATTGAAATTGGGTATAAAAATTAGATTAATAAAGTTTGTTACAATATTTTCTTGTACGAAACAGGGTGTGTATTTATTACTGAGCTGGAGGAGACAAGACTTTGCTAACTCCTAAGATCTTCTCATCATGGGCAGCTTGATCCTGCATTATTTTAGCATACTTTTCATTGTCCTGTAGGTCCTCTTCATCCAGCATTTCTTGCATCCTTTGCTTATAGCTATAAATGCACCAAAGACAACCAAATTATTATAATTACCTCTAAAAGTCTCATACCTACTTTAGGACACTGTATTAAAGCACAAATTACTCTAGATCTGTACTTACATTTCACTGTCGGGATTATTTTCTTGATTTCTACATTTTTCCAATTTTTTTTCCAAAGCCCTTACTATATCCCTTGATGGAGGTTCTACGCACTTAGCCATAGACCTTATTTCTAGAATACATATTTCATGTTGCAACTTAATCCAGTACTATTTCTAGGTACTTATAACATCTAAGTTTATATTTACTTCTTACTGCTTCAATTATACAACCCAAGTGCTCTTTGGAAAATAAAATGTCGGTTACATAATTATCCAGGTTTGCAGATGCTCTGGACGCTGCGTGCAGTGTAGCTGCTAAAGCAACTTGGCTTGGAGCATAGAGCAACACGCTATCGGTCAAAAATACCCTTTCCAGAAATTCATCTATGTATGGCCTGAGCCTTTCTGGATTCTCTAAGGATGTGTACCTTGTCTAAAAATATGCAAGTTGAACGACCCAATCACCAGATGAATTTGAACTTAACATCTTCAACTATGTACCTTGATATCAATCATCAATCCCTCTACAGGTCTGAATGGATTGTGTACTGTTAAGTTATAATTCAACTGTTGCATCAGAAGCAATTCATTATTAAGTATAATATCAGATGCCTTTTCCCTGTCACCCTTAATGTTAGCAACAAACTGATATATGGAAACATTGAATTCCTCTACCTAAAATATACCTTTTCGATATACGAGTTCATGTGCAAGCTTTCATAGGGATTAATTGATAATTACTTTACAAGCCAGGTAGACGCATGTGACCAATATTTCTTTTGGATGATAGTCCATGACACTATTTCTGAGATAGAATCTTTTGAAATAGTGTAACGCGGTTGCTATAGTAGCCCTTGGCATAGGTGGACTGAACCGACGACAGAAATCCCTTAATTGCAACTCATAAAAACGAAGTAGAGTACGTTCCTCTATGGATGATAGAAAATGTTCTTCCCTTTCCTCTGCCTTATAAATACATTTTTTATGTTACAATGAAAGAACCAATTAGCGTTACATTAGCAAAGAACCAATCATCCAGTGCCATAATCAATTGCAGGGAATTAAAAAAAAAATGAATTAAAAAAATAAGAACCTTGACAATATTATAGCAGTGTGCGAATGTATCGATAGATCGACTTTATCGGTAGAGAAGTGCATATAACCTACAATATTGTATAGCAACGAAAACAGGTAAGAGCCCAACGTGAAGAAGATAATAGAAAAGGTAAACAATATTGAATGAAATGTGCAAAATAAAAATTGCAGCTTACCAAAAATAAGAGAACAACTTACCGTCATGTTCGCCCCATGTCTTTCAATAAACTCAGCGTTTGTTCTCTCACGTAGTGTTGTCATGTCATTTTCATCGCAAAACATCCAGTACCTTTTTTGGGAGCTTTGTGGGAACATTTTTCCATCGGTTTCTTGAGAAGTATATCCAAAATTATTCAAATTTGATTTGAAATCACACAACTACGTACGAACGCGGTAAAATCGAATGAATGGTGGCCACTGGCCAGTGATGGTGCGATGCAATTGCGATGTTTGAAAAATGAGGATGCAGAGGGCAGCACCAGACGCAGTTTTGATGCAATTTCAAGTCGGTATAGTTGCGAACTGCCGCCATGAAGGAAGACCGCTGAACAGGGAAAGTTTTGGTCCTACAGAAGAAGAGGAAATTCGCAGAGAATTTGGGCCCCTCTTCGTTTTCAAGAGGCCTTAATGAAACATGAACATGCAGTTTTACTATTTGGTATGAAAATCACTTTGTAGGTTGCATTTTTCTTCATTTATTCGTGACTATGTAATTCGACAATGTAACGACTGTTAGAACACGCGATAACTAGCTATCATAATTATAGGATACGGAAAGAACAATTGAAATGACTGGTAATTGTCATGTTTTGTGATGTACATACGTGTTTGTTAATGACACTCGAGAAGATTTTTTATCTTTTTTTCTATTTAATCGACGAAATACTTACGTATCATTGGGTGGGGCTTGAGGAATTCTTATTTTTTTTTAAGTGTAGAGTGCTCTCGAGAAAAGACTATTGTAGGGTGTAATATTATAGTTTATAGTAGTATTTTACTGAAGAAATAATTGTGAAGTATTAATACAACATAGATTAGTTTGTACTTAATTAGATAATGCGAGAGTTTAACATAATATAATTACACAGGGTGTAATTATGCAAATTGTAGAGATTATAATGGCCATCGTTGCAAATAATTTCCCTTAATATTTGTTTACATAATACTATGAGAAATATTTTAGTTCGGTACATAGACAACTATTTTGCAAGTATGAATAACTATTGTAATGTCGGTGAACAAGTACAAGGAATTATGGTACAATTTGTACAAATTAACCTAAGACTGCAATTGTGCATTGTATGCATTGTTAATCCATGAGAGGATGCAATTATGACTGAAGGTATTCAGAATATTTACTGAGAAAACAGAGTCAATTGTTTATCTCAACTTTGTGTGTGTGTGTGTGTGCGTGTGTGTTAATGAGTGTTGCAATAGAAGAACATAACATAGTAGAAACAGAAGAGGTTCCTAGAATATAACTATTCAGCTTCTTTGCACAGTAATCAATAATTACTGTGCAAGAATGCAAAACAGTAAGTATATGCTTTTGTTCAAGGATTCATAGTGAAGTCAGTGAAAGTATTTTGTACAAGGATGCAAAATATACTAGGTAGGTTGCTGTTCAAGGATACAAAGTATAGTAAATGAGCCTTTTGTACGAGGATGCAAATTATAGTAAGTAGGTATTTTGTACAAGGACACAAAATATAGTAATTAAATATTTTGTACAGGAATTCAAAATATATAAATAGGTATCTATTCAAAGACGTAAAATATAGTAAATAGATGGTGATTCAAGAATACAAAGTATAGTAAATACGTATTTTGTATAAGGATACAAGGTGTAGTAGTGATCAAGTATTTCATACAAGGATTCAGCATACAGTAAACACAGGTATTACCACACAAGTATACAAAATACTAGAAGCAGGAAAGGTTCCCAAACATAAGATCAAATTTAATTATACTTAGCAAGCTCTAGAGCCCGCTGCCAATTATTTTGCGAGTGTGGAGTGTTTCAGGGATATAGTGTAGGTGCACAAGAATGCAGGACGCGAGTGTAAACAGACGAGAATTTCAGTAAAAGGGATCATATTTTCTGGTAACGTGATTGAACGTGCCAGTAATAAACAAGTTCGGCGAATGGTTGATAGAGGGTCAGAGGTGGGGGTCCAATTTTAATATGTACGCCCCCGCAAGCGGTTGCACGTCGGATCTGAGGGGGCGTTCCTACGACCCTTTGTCAACCGACGACGCCGCTGCATCTTATCACGATCAAGGCTCGGGATCTCCCATTCTGCTCCTCTACCTCGTTCAGCCCTCGAGGCCATCCCGGTGCTGCCGCTTGTTCAAGCAAAGACGTTGCCTCGACGTCTCGGTGGCTATAACTTTCTACTTTTTGCACGCTGATTTATGCTTCTTTATGGTACGCGACGATACGTCGCAGCTCGCTACACAGTGGATCTCTTAAAATTTCGCGAAGCATCTGCGTGTATCAGAATCTTCGATCACAGATAAGGAGGAAGAGAGAGAGAGAGAGAGAGACCACCTTCAAGAGTCTTACCTGAATCGAATTACTGAACAATTGCAAATTAATACCACGCTTTTGCTAATTATTGTTACGTGATAGCGTAAGTGGTGGAAGAGATATTTGCGCGACAAAGCGGTCGGCGCCGCACGGAAAAGTTGGATTTACGGCGAAGTCCGGGTCGAAAGGCGATATTGCACCTGAAAGTGAAGTACATCCGCCATTAATCTAATATTGCGGTTGCCGCCGCCCTCGACTTTGCGTGCTACACCCTACCGAGCGTTAAAGCTTGGCCCCCGCCCCCTGGTACAAACACAAACACCGACACGTCGGTTTTGTGGACACGCGTGTCTACAGGAGCACGTTTACGGGAAAGGGTCTCGAACATGGACACCGAGAGAACCAATCGGTCGGCTTTGCTGCTCAGGATAATGCGAAATCAATGTCTAGCAAGAGGTGTGACGGCCAAAGTGGATTACCTTAGCGCCCCTCCACCCGGATGGTTCACCGCAATCAACCACAACTTTCCAACGAATCGCGAATTGATTCAGACGGGGAGATGGCCCTTTAGTCCCAAATATTAAGGATGGCGCACAGACGTGTAGAAAGAATTTACTTGCTTCTAAAAGCTCATTTTCCTTGTTGGCCAGACATTGTAAGTGCTTTGCATATGCGTTGATTACCAAGTGGCAACGACACAAGGAATGCCTTGAGACTCAATTTTTACGGAGCGACAACTTGGGACGTAGGCTATCATATTTCTCCTATTGGCCAAACACTATTGGTCATACGCGTTGATCACCGAGTAATAAAGACAGCCAATGAACGCCTTAAAATTTAATGTTTAGAGAGGGGCAATTTGGGCCATAGGCCTACCTAGGCATTGTATTTTGAGAAATTGAAATTAGCTATGGATTATACAATGTTAAGTGTAATCGTGTCTCAAGAAAGCCGAATTTTTGTAGTATTGTTGGCAGCATAAAGTAACTGTAAATCGTATATCAGATCCAATCTATGAATTGGTTTAAATTAACCTATTTCCCCCATGTCTACGTTCACTTTAATGCTTATTAATCATAGTATCATATGTATGGAAGAAAATTCGCAAATCGGAGTATTAGAAGCAGTCGTGTGTGCCCTACAATACCCTGGGTTGCAGTGAGAGGAAATGAAATACTTCAGAAACCATAAACAAAGTCCAGTCCCATACTGCGTGATGGTTTAGGTGTTCAATGATTTTGCGACTGCAACGAAGTCCATTTCGTTAGCTCAGGAGGACGTTTAGCGCACTCTTATGTAGACTAGTGTCGCGGTCAGAATTTTTAAGCCATTTTGTTTGGCATTTTCTTCATACTGGCATGCCCGAATGCAAAAATACGGCGCGCACACGCACGCATACATTGTTTTTTTGCATGCGTGACCTACTGTATCGCATGACCGTTAACATGCCGTGGTATCGTCGTCGGTTAACCCGCAAAAAGCGGTATCACGCCTGCTCCTAACACTCCAGGTCTGATCGGCCGGCTGTCCGACACGCAAGCCTTCGGCGATCGAAGCATTCTCGTGTGTTGTTCCTCATGATGGACGTACTGTTTGCATATTATATGGAGTTGGTGGTCACAACCTTTCCTTCTTTCGTTCAAAGCGGGCCCGACAACGCCGCTGGAATCGCATTGTACAAATCGCAAGGCGAATCTTCTGAAAGCAGCTGGACGCATCCGCTTAAGAAACACATAAACGCAGATGAATATGACACGTTATTAGCCGACAATAACGATTCGCTACACGCGCACGCACATTTTTCATAAAACAGCGCGGAATTTCATGACTCGTGAAGATGATTATAATGTATAATACATAAATTAATTCGTGACATTTTTATAAAGCTTTCCTCTCGATAGTTTTTCTTGCGTTCTTTAACGACGACATGGTCATCAATAGACTGCGAATTTGTATGCAAAATACAAATTGTCCATGTCGATTACAAGAAGCAGAAGTAAGACAAAAATTATCATTTCTTCTCTTAATAATTTTATTAAATTGGAAATAATGTAACAGTATCTTTACATTCTGCAAACTCTTTAACTGTTTTGTATTTTGTCGGCTCGATTTTATCATAAATGCATAATTCACAGGTCTGATAAAGGTGTCCGTCGTGTCAAAAACTGCTGTAAATAAGTGTCACCCTCAATAATTATTATCGAGCGCATTCCTAGATTCGTGCGTCGGAGCACTACATCACCGTTTTCAACGGCGTGCATTATCTAGTATCGGATGTTTTGGGGCAGCGTGCGTTCACTGGTCTGGGAAATGATTATACGCATCGCGTATGGTGCAGCTAAATTTGCCAGAGACGTCGTTACGTAACAAATCATAAATCTCGCAGTCAGCGAGCGTGCGTAGCTGGAAAATAGAGGTGTACGGGTTCGCTGCGATTGGATGGGTTCGTATGCACATGTGGATGCGAGGTATCCTGTGCATCCTGTATTCATGTGTACAAATGAGCTCGTGGTCGTCGAGCTACGCGCGTAAACATTGCCCGTAACAAACGTGTCCATGGCTCGTGTTTCCCTGGATGATGTCCCGTCGGCATGAGTCACGGCGCGCAACTACGATCACTACAATTTATCGAGGCTGCGGCGAGGAATCGGGCAAACAGTGTTTTATTCGGTGAAAGCAGCCGAAGTGTTTACCACCTTCGATATTTGCTTTTGCGGTCGAAGATTCGACCCGGCAACACTTCTAGCAGCAGAAGGAGGAGGCACCGGTCGTAATTCACAAGATAAATATGCGGATGGAAAGCAGAGGGAAAGGAGAACTTGTCGCAGAAACCGCTCCTTCGTTGGCGAGCAACCATCGCACCGGCAGCCCGGTTTTTTCCTGAATATTAAACCGCGACGCGAAATTACGGAACGCCGTTCCAGATACGTATCGGCAGATACGCATCGAGGCGATCGCGCGAACCGAACGCAGCGCGGCCGCCACGCCGATCAGGAACCAATTATCCTCGTTTCAAATATCCACAACGGGATATCTCTGGCCCTGGGCGTCCGAGATGCAAATAACACGGTTGTCTTGCGACGGGTGCAGTGACAGTGCCCGATCGTCAATACGCGTGTCGATGGTACACGCCAGGAGTCATCAATTATGCGGACTGGTTACACGCAGCCTGTGTTGCCAAACAGTTCCGGACTGTGAAAGAGAGGTAGCAAAATGTGTCCACGTTGTGCTCTCTGTATCCTGAAAGCTGCGGAAATCGTGTGGACAATGTGCCAAGTGCAAGTGTCGATCAACACGGATCAAATCAATGGGGAAGACCATTGAGATGGCAATAATACCGCAAGATAAGATCATAATAAAGTAACAACATTCTTTTCATATTTTGAAGTATCGACGAATACACATACGTAAGGGTTTCAATAAGGTGCATCAAGCCATTTAGGGTTAATGTCGACGAGCCTAATTGCGGGCTGCGTTGTATGTCCAGAGTACTCTCACGAATTTCGGTATTATGTTGCTGTTTTCATTGAAAACATGACAAACTTGAACGAGGAGCGCCGAATGATGAAGGAATACGCCAAGTTGAATAAAGCAAACGGAACAGTCAGGAGGCTGAAGAGGGAGTTTGTAAGACGGCTGCCTGAGCGCAACCTTCGCCCCCGGCGGGACCACGGCCGGCGAAACACACGTTGAACAATAAGAAGCATCGGTGAAGAAGAGGAACGGTGGAAAACGAAGGAGAAAGTAACGCAGAAAGAAAGAGCAAGCCAGCGGAGCCAGCGCTCTCGGTTGTATACGGTATAATTACAGAGGGCAGAGCAGTGGCTAGACCCGCTACAGCAACTTATCGTTGCCCAAGGCGCCAGCATACTCGAAATCGGTCGGGCTCGATCCTGTTGCGACTCGGTCCTAATTCGTATTCGTGCCCCGGGTGTAACAGATAGTATATGCCTCGAAAACGGCGGAAGGACTGGCAGGGATCTCCTATGCTACGCCCTCCTCCCTATCCACCGCTTTCTTCTTATCTCGTTTTAGCAATGCAAATCTCGATCGGTCAACGGTAATTCGCGTGTTCTGTGATTCCGACGAGACTCTCGGCGGACCGTTTTCGTATCGTATCGCGGTCGATTAGAGATGTAAAACTGCTCTCGATACCGATGGTTTGTTGATATCCGGTGGGCAATATCCGTTTCCAGGATCCAAAGTAGCTTCCTCTTTCGTGTCGGCGGCAACGACCGTGTCGAATGATATTTCTTCGACGTTACGATGCCACGAGCGCGGCCCGTTATGCCTCTATTTCCACGGTTTTTAATACGAGAGGCGCAGCCGCCACCTCTCCAGCCCCGATATAATTAACGACTATGATCAGGCGACCAGTCCACGTGACGCAACTTAACGAAACGTAACACGGCGCTACGGAAACCCCAAGTGGTTGAGGCGTGTGCACCGGGAGACGAACGCGAATGCTACATTGTCGGGTGTCCGCGTGTGCGCCAACGCGAACGACACCGAGAAAAATGTTGCAGCTTATCAGATGCTGCTAATTAGTTTATGATGAGGCAATCAGGGAAAATGCGAGACACTATTTAAACTATCTGATTATCACCCCCGCGGTCCTGCTAACGGCTCCCGGTAAATTACTGGCGCATTAGAGTCATTAGAGTCATTAACTAATTTGAGGGAGAAGAATCGGCGGCAGGGGAGATGGCCAACGAGGTTTGTTTAGCGCTCCGGGACGGATCTATGCGAACATTGTCATTACCGCGGGGCCGTGCACGCAGCCTTGGAACGGCGAGTTAGAACAGTCTAAATATTTTGTTCTTATAATTACACGGTGCACGGCTGTACCGTAAATGGAAGACGACAACCTTGTACCAGCCTGCGTGAGAGACTTCGAAGCGCGATTACGTTTCGCGGTCTCCCCTTGCGTGCCGTTTTTTTTTCTTTTTCTTTTTTTTTCCCCGTGCGCTGAACACGGAAAGGAAAGCGTTCCCCGAACGCGACAGAACAACGCGGCGTTCCCGATGCTAAGTACGAAGGCACAAAGGGATGATTATCATTTACAAGGAAAGAAATCGCTCCTATTGTGAATGGTAAATCTGATCTTGACCCGAGTAAGCTTGTCTTTCGATTCATGGCGTTAGAGAATCGCGCTGGAACGCGTATCGTTGTCAGGAAGTCGTTCCAGTGGGACATCTTCATCTCTGTCCCTTCCGGTGCACACGTAAGTACGAGGACACAAAGGGAACTTAATGCAACGGATTATCATTTACGTGGGATCAAGTCTCCTTATCTACGATTACCTACGAATCTCGAACTTAACGGGTTCCGCTTGTGCCTGGTTCCCTCTTTTTCCTAGAATCCTACATTTGAGGTCCCAGCCGGAATGAGAACACTGATCACCGTGTGATAAAGTTAATGATGATGAATCGCCACAGACGACGACGAAATAAACAGACATTGCGAAGACGTGACACAAGAGCAAAACGAAGAAAAATGACACACCCAAAGACAGCGGAATGGTGTTCAAACGCACGAAAAGACGATGAAGACGCTGTGACAGATATTCAAGGACGTATGTGGTTGCAGAATGGCCGAGTGTGTGGACGCTTCAGATTAAAACACCATACAGAGATTAGGAAACTAGTTGCGTGGCTGATGGCTAAAGCTCTACATTTACATGGGAAGGAATTATTACTATTGTGAATAGCTAATCTTGACACCACTTGTGTTCGTATTGACGATGTTAGAGGATTGCGCTGGGTCGTGTCTTCTTGTCAGGAAGTGGTTCCAGCAAGACAACTTCATTTCATCTCTGTCCCTTCGAGCGAAGGGCGCCGAGGCCGGCGAAAAGTGCTAGCCAGTGTTGTGTACAGCCCGCGAACAGGGATTATCCACTTTTGCGGTAATTTGTGGCTTCCGACGCGCAGGCTGCATCGCGCAAGATGGCCGCGGAGCTGTGATCGCTGATTGGCGATGGCGGGGCGGGCGATTTGAGCGGCGGTTGGTGGTTCCAGCATAGCCCGGTGCGAGTAATTTTGATCGTGATTATACTAATTTCATAGTATGCCCCTTCTCAGTGGCTTTAAGCACTGGGCGAGTTCACACGAGTCTGCCAGCAGCACGCTGGCCGATTCTCGAGTATCCGTACTTGCGAAATCGAACGCGGCCCTGTTCGATGTCTCTCGAACGCCGGCAAAATTCGCGATCCCGTGTCTCTCTCGAAGTTACCGTCCGTCGTCTGTGGAAGAGGTGACATTGTCGAGAAGTCGCCGGTGTCCATTCAGGCTGGCTGAATAGAGTTTCTTCGGGCATCGGGGCCCGACGTGCACGCGATAACAGTGTCAACGTTCGCCGAGTTGCAATTACACATACGTGCCGCACGGCCAATTACTCTCCGGCCGAATGGATGCTACCGGTTCGCGCACGTCAAAACGCTCGCACGTAACACGTTTTCGTCCAGCATATGCGGCGTATCCTGGCCACGGTTCACGGTGCAAACTCGGCCGGAATAATTCCAGTAGAGTATACATTTCTTCTGCGAATAAGGGGAAAAGATGAACACGGCCGAGCGTGTGAAGCCGCCCCTGCTATCACTATTAACGTCAGCTATATTGAACCGTAATTGTCCCGTGTTGTTAGTGCGGCGTATTCACGGGCAAAAGGCCCCCGTTTCGCTTTCCTCTCCTCTTTCCGCCCCTCTAACATTTTCTATCCTCGTCCGGCCCCCGGTCTCTCTCTCTCGCCTCTCCTCGCCTCTCTCTTTTGTTCCTGTGCGCTCGTTTTGCCTCTCTCCTCCCCGTGGGCAGCGAGCGGAGAGCATCGCCGCCGCAGCCATGCGGCAGCGGTGGGGGCTAAATTACCACAATTTTGTACTTTTTATACCGCGAGGGAAAAAAAGAGGATAATTTTTGGTGGAAACGCAACAATTTTATCGGCCGTTGTTATGTGAGATCAGTTGGTGTCTACTGCCGCTGCGCGTTACACCTGCCTGTCTCTCGTGTGCTCTCCGCTCCTCCGGCTGACTTTGAAATCGGCTTTGAGTGTCCGTTCCGTTTTGTCACCTCGGCTGCCACGTTCAAACGTGTTACCCCGTCGAATTCGAAGGTGAAAGAGACGCGTGCCCGTCCGTCACCGGATCGATCAACCCGCGCGCATATATCTGGTCGCCATGTTGTCGACCTTGGGCCCACGGTTTCCCCGAAGTCCGTAGATATCTCGGATCTCTCGCTCTTTCCCCGATGACAAGTGACATAACGATCGGTGTGCACCTGTGCGGCCGTCCGTGTGTTCCCTCCCGATGTGTCTTCGACGAAGTGGTTTCGTAGTTATGTCAGTTTTCCGACTGTATGTGATTATTCTTGAAGAAACGCGTGCACAACAGCCGCCATTTTGGTGACCGCGTATCGTGATGTTCGGAGTGAAGCAATCCTCAATGTGAATCATTGCCTTCTCGTCTTTCTAGCCGTACGTTGTGACTGCGGTGATCGTCCATCCGGTAACTATGATGCTACCTGTAGCCTGGTGTCTGTCGAATCGCGAGCTTTCGTAAAATCCAGTGGTGCTGCTCCATTTATCTATTTCCTACCATCTAATTACTACGCCACTACCATCTTCCCCGGGCCGTTTTATGCCGCAGACAAATTCTTCTGCACCTTCGCGGTGCCTCGGGCACGGACATCACTGTCACGGGAGATTTATACCCCTTGGAAACAACATGCTTGCGCGGGCGTAGCACGCTGTTCACTTCGGTGCTTAAAAAAAACTTGTTTCTTTATTTCCCGCCGAACAAAAGTCTCGGCTTGGCCAAAAGAAGAACTCTGTTTGCTTTTGAGGACAGAAAGAATGCGACCGGTCCGAGAACCGACGGAATCGAAACCGCACCGGGGTTTCATGAGTCCAGAAACTGGAGGAACGGTTAGGTTTCCGCGGTTTCTCGCTTAGAGAACGGAATTGTCGGAGCCGTCGGATCCTTATTGATGCCGGGGATATCTATCGCTCCCGGGCTTGCTGGACCAACGCTGAAAAAGGGGGAGAAGGAGGCAATAAAACCGCAAGGGCGAAAAGGACGGAGGTAAATAACGGTGGAGGAGGCGTGGTTGGCGCGATGCGGCGCCCTCAAAGCACGATCGTCCCTCGAGGGTACACCTTTTAAGAGTTCGAGGTACGAGGACCGTCGAAACTGGGAGCCCCGGAGATAAGATCCTTCTAGTTATCGAACGGACTCCCGTTCACGATCGATGTACCAGAACCCGTCCACGGGTTTCGATGTTCCCGCAGGCGAGAGCCGTCCCTTCCACCTTTTGATTTCATTGTGCCTTTGAAATGTGGCCTTGGCCATCCACAAGGACGCTTCTTTTATAAAATTGCCGTCCCCTCGACGGCTTTTCTTCGAAGTGCCTCGAAACTCCGCCATTGCGAAACGTCCGCTGTCCGACGGTAGACATCTTTCATCCGATCGCCGTGCATCGCCACGTATCCCAATTTTTACGACGCGTAGAAGAAGAACGCTATGTTGGGGTTTGTTGGTTTTCTGTATTCTGGATGTCGACGTCGAAAACCGGCGGGGAAAGGGCTCCGCTAGAGACCCGCTTGATGCGCTTCCTCGAAATCAGACGGAACGCTAAATAATTCTGGAGGAAACATACGAGTTCCTACGGACATAAGTCGCCTCTAGACATCTAAATGGCTACCTTCGAGTTAGACCGGTCGGCAGGAGCCACTAACGACAATACGATGACCCCCGGCCGCGGAAACAAAGACCGGGTCGCAAGAATGGAGGAATACACACCGTTCAGACGGTAATTACAGCTTCTTCTGTATCTTGCGAGACAGCCGCGGCAGATGCGGATAATGATAGCCCAAATGTGCCGATGTGTCCCGCTTCAACAACGATCCCGATCTCATCGATCACAATGCCTATTGCTCAATATCCGAAACGATCGGACCGGTGAATAAAACCATGTGGCTCCGTTTTGCCGGGTGGGCCTGTAGGATTCTCGAGATTCGAACAAAATTCGTTCCAACATCTCTATTACACCGAGGATTCTATCTATATGCAGATTTGCGGCACGTTGTGTTTGTCTCGTTGAAACGAATCTTCACGGGCTTTTTACCGGCGGTACTTACAACTGTCTCTGTTCACGGGAACGACGATCCGACGCTAGAGCAGGTCCTGACCCCGCCCCGCGTCCCCAGAGGCCTTTAATTACCAAAAATTTTACGAGCCGCGCGTCCAGTTCTGTCATTTGTTTGCTCAAGCACGCCAGAAGTTTCGGACTAATTGATTATCTGCTAATTTGTAACATTGCCTGCTTAGGAGACGCCGAGGATCGCCGGTGCGACGGCTACTGGCACGGGGGTCCCTCCGTTTCGACCTCGAAACTGCTACAGATCTTGCTTTTCCACGGTCGTTTACCTTCACAATTTCATTTTACCTTTTTCCTTGAATTTTCAGTTTCTTATTTCCCACGTTTCCCTTTTTTTTCAACTCTCCTTTCAACGGCTCCTGCCACCGAGACCCTTCTGTTTCATAATTACTCTTTTTCTTCAGTTATTACTTTCACCTTCCCCATGTTTCCTTTTTTCAATTCTTTTTCCAATGACACCTGATACCACATTCCTTCTGTTTCGTCTTTGAAATTCCTACCAATTTCCCCGCTTTTTAACGGACATTTCGATTTCTCCTTCTCTCTTCACATGACACTTTCGTGCTTCCCACATTTGCTTTTTCAAACTTTTTTCTCGGTCAGTGTAATAACCGGTGCAAACAGTCGAACTTTTCACTGGCTGGCTAAGCGCCTATGTAGACGTGTAGGTAATAGGTCCGCGTGAGAGCATAGAGGGTTAATGTTTACCCTGGTCTTGTCCGTGGATTGGATAATTGTATTAAACTTGATCATGATGGGGACAACGTAATTCGAGGTTGTTGAGCGTAATCTTGCCACGGTGCTCTAATCGCGACAAAACTGTGGATAGATCTGCACCTCGCACTCGCGTAACATTTCAATGTAACAACTGCGTTATTCGGGTCAAGTAGACTGGCAACTATCAATCTTGCAATCTGAATCAACTTTGTTCTCTTTGTTACACAAATTTACCTGATTTAAAAGTTTATATGCCATGTGAATTTTTACGAAGTAAGACCTCTTATTAGTTCTGACCAATTCATTAGACCCTTTGTCTAGCTGCAATGCGTTACAATTTGCAGTGGGTGCTTACTGGTAGCAAAGCTGTAGCTTCAACATTGCCTTCGTGTGAATTCTTTACGAAACAAGGTAACTTTTTAGCCTTCTAAGACTAAAGAGCAGCAATATTAGATAATTTCTATACCCCAGTGTGTTACAATAAAGATAGGGTTCTTGGGATAGCAGAGATACATAGTCCTTATCTGGGCCCCTATAGAACAACAATCCTTTTGACTAGTTCATTGGATAAGTAGCCTATGAATCGTGCTCCCGTAGCCTAGGAATCATGGGAATGTCGTCTTTATAGAAAAAGACTCTGTTAGATCGGTTGATGGGACATGTAGCTCGGTTACAGTGAAAATAGAGTGTTGGGTAGTAGCAAGGATATAGGTTCTCGAGGTTGGATCCCCGAAACGTGTCTCAGAGGTCCAGTTTCGAGGTCACAGCCGGCTGTGTTTCGCGGCGGAACGTGGTCGAGGAGGCATCGGATCGCATAAGCCGGCTACACGGGGCCAGGACCGCGTAATAACACGGCAGCACGAAACAAACCGACGAATTAGGTACTATCGGGTTCTGCGAAAGCGGTCGACAGACGGACGTAGAGAGCTGGACGGGACGGATGGACGGACAGACAGCTAGCGCGAGGGCCCAAACAGCGTGCCGAAGAAGAACGAGGAACTGCGGCGGCGAAGGGAGAAGAACGGGCGAAGGGGGTGGGGGGAGGCGACGGGGCATTCAAGGGGGAGAAGGCAAGGGAAGCCTCGAAAGGGCCTGGCCTCGTGCAATTACGGGGCCCCGGCAACCCCGACATTATCCCCAATTATCCGCGTGCGTTTTGAGGTTAGGTTTTCGGGGGCCCTCCGGGCCAGAGACGCGCGAGAGCCACCGCGAGGCACCGCGACCGAAACGTCCACGTAAAACCCGAAAGAAACGGGAGACAAAGGGCGTCAGGATCTCTTCTCTTCTCTTCTCACCGAGGGGAACGTGTATCTCTCTGCATTGGCGAGAGAGAGAGACAGAGATCCATTATGTGGCGTCTGCCGTCAGAAACGGATCGATTCGAGAGCATGTTTCAGGTTTCCTCCGCCTGTGTGCTTTTTCGCGGGACCCGCACGACCGCAAGGCATGCGACCAATACACCGTGAAGGGTTGATGCTATTCCCGTGACCGCAGATCGAACCTGATGCAATCACGATGGAAACAGGTCGACCCGCAACCAGATCCAAGGGAAAACCGTTAGGGACGAATTTTCGCGAGCGAACTTCACAGCCTTAGCCCACTTCGCGAATAAGACCGTGTCACGGCTAGACCGCATTATGTCTTAGACTGCGTTCTGATTTGATGTCCCACACTGACCCAGATCAACACGACAACAGCAAAGCACTTTCTGCAGCTATGTAGTTCAATGGAGGAACGACGCGCAACTTCTTCTTCATGTCTTATACTTCTTGACAAAAATTGTTACTTGCTCCTTGAGTTTACTCGTAGCAGGAAACATCAGAGAAACATAGCTGTCTATAGCAGGAAGAACGGGTGACTCTCTAGACTATAGCTACACTTATCACTAGACTGCGGATTTTATTAAAAAATGCGGGTGGGTATAATTTTAAACAGTAGAGAGACCGAAAGAATTGATGAAGAACAACGTATTGTTTACGACTTGGTAAGCCTACGAAAGAGGGAAATAGATTTCTATTTGCTTTCAATTCCTAATTGCTTTGTCTCATAAACAATGCAAACAACTTTTATTTTTCACAAAAGATTCGCAGTCTACTTATTACACTTACTAGCCTGTAACCCTTGATTGCCATGTGTATAGATAAACACGTATGGAACATCCGTAGATAAAATATTTCTAGAAAATAGTATTTGTTACAAATGTTTTGGAACATGCAAATGGTTTCAATTATGGTTGTATCTAAATTGGCAACGCGTGTAACGCGACAGTGTCGTATTTGTCGATCGTATGGTTTGAGATTAGAACCAGTTTGGTTATCGTTGCATTCCACGCGCGACATGTGTCACGATAATGTATCATTTCGCGGAGTTATTGGATTCAGGAGTTTAATAGGGCCTGTTTTACAGTATATTGATCAAATAAATCGTCATCTTCGCGTTGCTGACAGTAAAAGTGGCAAAATTCTACCAATGTTATCCTACCGCTATATTATTCCACCTGTTCTCAGGTTTTTATCTTTGCCAACATGTAATTTACACAATTATTTTCACTAAGAAAAAGCAACTCCGACTTTGACAAAGATAGTCTGAAAACTGGTCCTGAACTTGGCAACCTCAAGTGGCAGTCGACAGTCGGCTGTATGCGGATACCATTGCATCGTTCAACGACCGATTAACTTGAGAAAGAATTTTTATTTTGCTACTGTGCGAAATCTAATTGGGATATAGCCTCGGAACATGTCCTAATCGAATATCGCAAATCGTTGTTTTCCGGCGAATGGACCAAAGCGACAAGAAACAAATGAACCAAGCACAATCCATGTCCAAATTGATAATTCATGCGATGCAATAACTTCGGATCAACGACGATGATTTTGTCACCATGAAAGACCCAATTAGGCCATACCCCGAGTTCCCAGGCGTAACGTGCGAGCCAGCTAATCAGGGCGGCGTTCTTCCGTGATCGACTTAAAGGAAACGTTCCGGCCGGTGTCATGTGCAATTAGAAAACACCCTTCGTGGTACGCGATACCTAATATTAGCTGATCCATCGAAGCGAAAGCGAAACCGAATAATATATTCATAACCGGCCGGCTGAAACAATCTAACCACGGTATAGTTTACCGTGCACCGACGAATGCACCCCCGCTTTCCTTCGAAGGGCGTAGTTCTTCGCCGTATATGCTAACCTTTCACTGATCGCCGAGTGCGATCTAAAAGCGGCCCGGGGAAGGAAGGGCGAAAGGAACGATAGCGCGATGAAAATAGGGCAGTTTCGAGGACTCGGGCGGACCTCGTGTGTCGGTTGGCGTGCTGGAAAAGATTTACAGTCTCCGCACCGGAAAGGATACCGAGAGGGCGGTTGCTGGAAGAATGGTTTCCGGCGGCAGCTTCTAGCCTTAGAGCCTACACCTACCTGGTCGATACGCGTGCCATACCAACAGCGATGTCTAGCCGACACAAACACGCTTCGGAACCTACCGAACGTCAACATTCAGCTTTGTCCATCGCGAATGGAACGCTTCAGCCCCGCAACACGATTTTTAAATGGGTTTTGGGGAAACGATGGGGCAGGATTAGGACACTTGGCAGAAAATTTAACGCTAGAAAATCATTTGAAACATGGTAGCAGCGCCCTTTTTGAACCACATAGAACGCGTTGTATTGATGCATTTTTACACTCAAATACAATGAGGTCAATGATTTCGACCTCGATTTTAAGAAATTGCCCAACTTATAATCATCAAGTCGTAATAAGTAAGACAGCCTGGAAAGAAGAAAGCTTATGCAACTAAGCTACCCTGTTAGTGACGTGAAGACAATCATGAAATTTTCTTTATTTGACAAGAAGCATATTTCACCTCGCGGAGAGGCAGGAGGAATAAAGCTAGAAAGCTGAATTTTGTATTGAATCTATTAAGTGAATCATTCGGAACATTAATATGATTGAAACATCCCGATCGTCGTCTTTATGGAAGATTTTATGGAAGATCGCAATCGTCAGGAACAGGAGAAGAATGGTACAACTGATTTTGTTCCTCCGTCTGTTTTCAATAGCGTGGAAGAATGGTATTCCCCTGCTGTGGTCTCAGGAGGAGGCAGTGCCAAATGCTGCCTCTTCGTCATTGAATCACGCGTGAGGCCATCGCGTGTTCGATTCGCACTTACGTAATTCGTCATTGCTTTCGCGGGTTACACCTCTTGAATACAATTTTCATAATGATATACGCGGTGGACACCGTGCACACGCAGTCTGTTCCGTGGCTCCACCTGGCGCGCAGAACGAAATAAGCCGGCAGCTGTCCAATCGACGTCCACCTTACGATATTATGCGTGTCCAGGCTCGTACTCTTCGATTTCACGGTAACGAGCCCTTCCCGGACGCATTCTTTCGCTCCTACACACGACATTGTCATTAACTTTTCATTTTGCGCATAGACGGCCCTCGTTACATCGCGAGGAACTTGCAAAGCTGGTCAGTTAGGAGAACCGGCGGGAGTAGTTTTCTTATGGAAAATGACTCGAGTCAGTTTATTCTCTCGAAACAAACGGTTTTCGTGACAAGTTTTTCACATTAAGGTTTAAGGAACCAAGAGACCCTAAGAAAATTGCTCCGAAGCTGAAACCTGGTTGATTTCTCACGTGAATGTCCGCACGCGGTTGCAGCGGACTCTACGCGGTGCGAGACTCGGTTTCACTTCCCAAGCCGCGTGTGTAGGCTTTCGAAATATCACGTTGCCCCGCTCTATAGTTCGGTGCCTATCAATCACTTGGCGCATGGTCCGGCAATAAGACTCCTCGAAGGAGGGAGCTATTATCCTGCCAGACTCTTGTGATGCACGACCTCCAAGCCCGACGCTGGACCTTAAGCTCCCGCCGAACGATCGCGCGCCGCACGAAAATTCCGCAACCGAATGCGATCCGACACCCAGCGGACCTCTCGCCGGCCATGGAAAACGTGAATCGCCGTAGCAATAATTTCGCTGCGCTGCATTTACCGTTTATACTGCCTCGAGCCTCGGAATTGCAAAGTCTGCCTCCCCAAAGGCAGATACTGTCATCTGATCAACTCTAACACCGAAGACTGCCAAAATCGAAGAGGGATGTGTGTGGGCACGTTCCCTCATCATTTATGCAATTATTTCACTCAAAATTTTTAATCTTATAAAATTCTATAACGTTGTATAAAGCTTAAAAGTGATGTGAAGGCGCTGATTCTCAATATTTGGCTCCTGAAAGGCAGATCCTCTCATCTGATCAACCCTAATACCCAAGACTGCCAAAATCGAAGAGGGATGTGTATGGGCACGTTCCCTCATCATTTATGCAATTATTTCACTCAAAATTTTTAATCTTATAAAATTCTACAACGTTGTATAAAACTTAAAAGTGACGTGAAGGCGCTGATTCTCAATATTTGGCTCCTGAAAGGTAGATCCTCTCATCTGATCAACCCTAATACCCAAGACTCCAAAAATCGAAGAGGGATTTGTATGGGCACCTTACTTCCCATTTATGCAATTATTTCACTCAAAATTTTTAATCTTATAAAATTCTATAACGTTGTATAAAGCTTAAAAGTGACGTGAAGGCGCTGATTCTCAATATTTGGCTCCTGAAAGGCAGATCCTCTCATCTGATCAACCCTAATACCCAAGACTGCCAAAATCGAAGAGGGATGTGTATGGGCACGTTCCCTCATCATTTATGCAATTATTTCACTCAAAATTTTTAATCTTATAAAATTCTATAACGTTGTATAAAGCTTAAAAGTGACGTGAAGGCGCTGATTCTCAATATTTGGCTCCTGAAAGGCAGATCCTCTCATCTGATCAACCCTAATACCCAAGACTGCCAAAATCGAAGAGGGATGTGTATGGGCACGTTCCCTCATCATTTATGCAATTATTTCACTCAAAATTTTTAATCTTATAAAATTCTACAACGTTGTATAAAACTTAAAAGTGACGTGAAGGCGCTGATTCTCAATATTTGGCTCCTGAAAGGTAGATCCTCTCATCTGATCAACCCTAATACCCAAGACTCCAAAAATCGAAGAGTGATTTGTATGGGCACCTTACTCCCCATTTATGCAATTATTTCACTCAAAATCTTCAATAAAATTTTTATAAAATCCCATAATGTTGTATAAAGCTTGAATGTGACGAAGACACCGAATCCCAAAATCTGGCTCCTGAAAGGTAGATCCTCTCATCTGATCAACCCTAATACCGAAGACTGCAAAAATCGAAGAGGCATTTGTATGGACACCTTACACGTCACTTATGCAATTATTTCACTCAAAATTTGTAATCTTATAAAATTCTATAACGTTGTGTAAAGCTTGAATGTGACGTGAAAGACAGATTCTCTTTCACTCTTTGGCTTTTGAAACACAGATTCGTATGATTAGATTTAATGCCGAAGATACTGTAGGAAATTATGATGGGTCTGTGTGAACACATTATTCTGTGCTTATGCAGTTACTTCGAACCCCGTTTATAGTGTCATAAAATTCTACAACGTCGCATAAAGCATCCTAGATTAAGCCATTGCACCTCAAAGTCTTCTGAAAAATAGATCCTTGCGATCAACCCTGATTCCGAGGATTCTGCTGGAAGCATTGAGGTCGTGGGCGTTCATTGTTTCGTGCTTGTACAATTATTTCTCAACAATGTTTCCAGTGTAGCAAAGTTCTGTAAAAATGCAGAACACAACTCGTGCTCGCTAAAATCGCTGCATCTCAGTTGTGGTTTCTGAAAGACAGATTCTTACGATCAATACTGTCGATCTTCTGGAACACTATGGGTTAATCCTGTGCTGTTGATCTTGCAGAACATTGTGTTCAGCCCGATCTTTTGAACCTGTTCCTTCGACTTCAAATAATTTATATGCTGCAAGCACTGTATGCAACGTTCTAAACATTGTCAAGCGACCACCAACACTGAATCTCCGGGTCAGAGCAGACCCGATGCTGCTCGTCGAAAGCTAACCGAACAGGTGACAAGAAGCATGGATAGCCAAAAAAGAAAAGAAAAACAGAATTATGTGAACATAAAAATGTATCGGCGCGAATAAATCAGCATCAAAGTAACCGGTCCGAGAGAGAGAGAGAGAGAGAGAGAGAGAGAGAGAGAGAGAGAGAGAGAGAGAGAGAGAGAGAGAGAGAGAATTATGACTTCCAAGATGCCAGGAAGCCGCGCGCTCGCGTTTTATCTCGGTCAGCCGGGTATAATGAAAATTCCGACAGTGAATATAAGTTATAAAGCGTTCCCCAGAAAGAGCGATCGGACTCGGTTCGCCTCTTGAATATTCATCGACGGTCGCGCCGTCGCACAATGGCAGGATTGAAGGCATCTGGCCGAGAAAAACAGGTCTGCCATTATCGAATAAAATGATCGCTGATATTGACACGACTCGTCGGTCACGAGGGAGGATATTCGATGCGCAGTTATACAATGCAACTCGAAGATAATCAGATCTGCGAACAGAGAGGGAGAGGGAGAGAGAAAGAGGAAGAGGGGGATCGAAAGGAAGAGGATCCCGTTGCAACTGTGTAAGGGGGAATCTCTCCCGTTTCCTTTCGCGAGTCCGAATGAAATTCATGCCGCGTGTATGTCCCTCGTAATGAGACTAATGAAATTATCTCAGGCGCGAGAGGAGATTAACGTCGGAACGAGAAGTCGCGTTGCGTGATTCGCGAATCCCCTGCGGTTGGGCTCAGCCTTTGCTGCATTCGCGTTCGTGACAGCTCCGGGAACGCGCGCGTGTGTGTATTCCACCGGCAGAAAAATATTATCGGAAGAGATGTCTGCCCGCGTTATGCGCGCGAGTACCCCGCGTGCAATACGCACGCCATTCTATTATACATGCATGTATACACGGCGAACTTTTCCTTCCCTGTGGACTTATGAATGCGTCGCTCACACGCGATTCCGCGGCTTGAGGAGTTCCATGACTTCCACCGAGCCTCTATCCACCATCGGGCTCCGGAACGCCATGGAATCCGCGATCATTCTCCGAGATCAAGATACCGGAATACCCCGACAACTCTCGAACTTGTTACTGCAGTTAGAAAAATTCCAAAGATTTCGAGCTACACCAAATGCATCCATTCGGGTGATTAATTTTGATATTGAAAACTCTGAGGGATCAAACTAGCTTTTATTGTTACGCAAATTGTGGGACTGTTATTACTGAAATTTCTATCGTTTGTAATCTTTCGTGGAGAAATGCAGTCATATTGACAGCAGCAGATTCGCGTATTCAGCTCCTACAGTTGGAAACGAACGATTTAGCTGGTTAATGCCAAGACCCAGGATTTTCTATGACATTCAAGAACATCGTATTTACTTGATAGTTTGAATATTTTCATGCCTCACATGTAAATAAATCACACATTAGAAACACATAAATCACACATTAGAAACATTAGAAACACATTAGAACCTGGAACCTAATCAGAGGGACATGGACATTCGAATAATAGAACAGTTACATAGCTACAAAGCCGAATTAAGTATAGTAAAGATCTTAAATGGGTCATCTCAACTTCTTCGATAGTCTTAGAGTTATTAGCAGCCTGTTTGATTCGAGTCTACAACATTTGCACCTAAAAATAGTTTCAACAAGTCACTGAACTGTGCCTAAACTGACCAACGCAATTATATCTACGCAATCATCACAAAGAGTCGTCTCATCACTATTGTACAACGACATAAGGTTTTCGATCGAAGTTTCAACGTTCCTAGTCCGATGGGCTATCAAGAGATAGGCGTCGTAAGATCTACGCAAGTGAATGGGATTCTCGCGTTTCTCGAATGCACCGCGGTATTTGGGGTGGGTGGTAATCGCTTACGAAATGACATGCAAATGCAGCCGGCATCCAAGGCGAGTCTGGTTTTTCAGGGCGTTACCCTCGGAAATTCTGGTCGGTTGGTTGGTCGATGGCGAACGTTGAGGGCGGCGCATCTGTCGGCGGAAGATTTATATCCCGGGGCCGAGGTTCCGTCCACAGACTTGCCCGTTGCAGCGTTACCTGCGATAGGCACGCCACATGAAACGTGCCTACCTTGTTGCTGATTTCGAGTTTGCAACAGCAAAAACCCCGTAATCTGTAGCCTTTAATCTTGGAAAACTGAAAATTCCCCGCTAAAGATATCCACGCGTTTTCACAATTTTTCACAGTTCTGATTTCACTTTTGCACAGCGAGCTATGCGGGATCGGGACTCTTCGGACTAACCCGTTTGCTGTCGGGCTGATCAATGTTTATGCGAAATCTCTCACGATTTGATATTTCCATCAATATCGGCAGCTTCTGCATGTCCCATCCACAGTGAATTCTCGATATACAGGGTCATCCGTTTTTAAACGGCCAAACGTCAACCAGCTATAGAGGACCCCAAATGAAACACAACTTTCACCCCTAACACTTTTTTTGATTCGGTCTTGATTTTTAGATAATTGCAAAAACCCGTCATTTTTTGCGTTCACTTAAGATTAAATATATTAGGACTGCAATTATGTATCTTGATGATTATTCCTTTGTTTGGTTTAAAATAAATAGGGGCATCTTTTTTATTTAGTCAACTTTTTTGTATCACCTTTGGATCTTGGTTTTTTTGACATGGGGCACGCCGTGGAGACTGAATGAAATAACTTCGAATCAAAAAAAGTGTTAGGGGTGAAAGTTGTTCCATTTGGGGTTCTCTATAGCTGGTTGACGTTTGGCCGTTTAAAAACGGATGACCCTGGATATCAACAACACGGTTCTTGCCTGCGTCGTGTATCGTCCAGGAGACACAACCGAGCCGTGTTATGTTTACACTTCTCGGCGTCCGAGCCTCTCGAGCTTCGCGACCCATCACGGGGTATAGCCCGCGGTAGTGGGGATAATTCCGCGACGCTTATCATCCAGGCCTTGGCGACATATATATAGAGAAATCACTGTATTTGGGCAGCGAGAGGGTTAAACAACTTGTGGAGATTAGAAAAACGAAATATTTTTTAAACAGGAAGCTGATCAGCTAAGAATCTCGCGGATTTGAGTCCCGTTTGTGTACGTTTCCGTCTGTTCCCTAAAATCCTAGATTCCTAGAATCTTTATGTTCTCGGATTCGAGAAGTGGATCTTTTGCCTTTCTTGGGTTTCGAGTGGATCGTTGAGGGCTGGTAGGAACCACGGGGGGTGGCAGGAACGCCATCGACGTAGGGCTGGCATTTCTTCACGGGCCTGATAGAATATAGCAGCGGCAATAATCAGCTACCTTTGCGGCCGTGACGGCGAGGTTACCAAGACCCAGACTCAAAATGGAGGGACGGCGAGAAAACGATGCGCTGCGGCGCGATTATACTCGGCTGCGAGGGCCGCCCGGTCTATCAAAACCCGCTCGGCCATACATCAATGCCATCTATACGTATAATTTCGATGTCGACTGCCGCTCGTTTTATTTGCTGCGTGCAACGGCAACAGCCGTACGCAGACCGCGGTTCCAGGCTAGCTTGATCGGCCGTGCTACGTGCTTTTAGCGATCGTGTTTGATTGAACGACAAGTCGCGAGGACTGTACCCGTGCAAACATCCGAAGGAAACGGGCTTCGGTCGAGAAAACGCAAAAACTTGAAAAATAATCGGGCGACACAATCTCTCCTCGATGATGGATGAAACGGGCACGATTGGAGGATTTAACTGTAAATTTTTAATACACATCGATTCTACGAGAGTTGATTCTTCTTCCTCGAAGCGGATACTTAACCCTTTGACTGCTCTCAGTGCGCTGTAGTGTGGCGCCATAAGCGATTATGCGATATTCGCACGGAAATCGTTGTGGCTATAACGATTAAATTATTCAGGATTAAATTATTGCCACAGTGACAGTAAGACACATTATTAACACGTTACATGCGGACACATTAATTGCAGATGCACTTGATCTTTTTTAGTTCCTCGCCGTGGCCCTCAGTTTCTCAATGATCTTCATCAGAAGATGTTATAAATTATGTATTATGAAATACGGACAATATGGTACGAAAAAAGTATTAATCTTTAATGAGTTAAGACAGCACCGAAACGTTTTTAGACATTCACCTAGAGGCGAGTCACTTTAATTTGATAGAAGAATCAATGTGGTGGTTAATCAAAAGTTTTTGAGTGTATATGTGTACATACATGTTCACCGGGTACATTAACAGCCCTATGAGGGTGTACAAACGTCTGTCGCAATCAAGGGGTTAGCTACTGTGCCATTTGACAATGTCGTCTCCGGTGACCACCGTTTCCGCCGGTTGGCGTCCGTTTGCTTGCGATAAATCATTAGCCAACGTATTAAGATGCTAAAGAAGACACACGGTGGTATTGGCAGTTAAATGACACGGTATTATCCGTGAGCAATAAATGTCACAATGCAATGTAATGACTCTGTAATTTTGGTCACTTAGCGGACGCTGTAGCGTCGGCCGTAGAGACGCTCTCTCGCGCTCGCGCGCGCGCGCGCATGCTACGTTGTCGATCTTCATTTACTTGCGCGGTAACAGGTTGCGGCAGATAACACCGCGATATTTATTGCGTTTTCCGCGCGGGACAGGAGACGATGGAGTTCTATCTAGGCAACGGATCGTAAATTTTCGCGATTCATCGGCCTGGAAGAGGCCAACGTTCTCGCAACGTGCTTGAACGCAGAAGAAACAACCTCTCGGCCGAGAGATCTCCTCTTTTGTTGCATGCCTTCGTGCGTTTTTTTCCTGCTCGGCCGCTTTCTCGAGCTGACACTTAGGAATTAACAGATCGCTCGGTGGCAATTAAACCCCCCAAAGTCTAACTCTCGCCCGCTGGTTCCCATGGTTGCACTATGCGCGCGCGCCCTCCCCCCTCAACGACTTGAGAACGCGAAAAAAGAAAGAAAGAAACATTCGGGGCACCGATTCGGAAATCGGGACTGGAGGGGCTTGTGGGGGAGAGGAGACGTTGCAGACAGACATCATCGACAACCCCAGTGCATCACGGGGCACACGGGGTACACGGGCTACAAGGAGAGATGATCCTCTCTGGTTGCGCTCTCGGGGTCGTGAGACCAGCGGGAAAAAAGGCGGGCAGAAAAGAAACAGCAGACCAGAAAAGATGCTGCGCCGTCGCGCAGGCCAATATTTACGAGAAGGGTTGGGTTCTGCGAGCTTCAACCGCGGGACGTAATTGCACCGCCTGGCTACCCTGATTTATTGGGTTATTACGGATCCTGCGTAAGAAAATTTCGAGCCGCGTGCTGTATGGATTTCTTTCGCAGCGGACGATATCTCTGCGCAACATGGCGTCGCGCCGTCCTCCTCGACGTCTTTTTAGCTGTTCTAGGCAAGTGGTTCTTAACATACAGGGTGGACAACATGATTCGGTCGTTTATCCTCTTACAGTAGGACGTATTTCACGAGTATGGTGAGTCGAACTTCTTTAATCTCGTAAGAAAAAGAAAATTAAATTAATTAATTCAAAGCACACGGAGATCACACGGAGAGCACACGGGTTTTATGAAAATTACAAAGTTATTTACATTTCTCGCATGTGCTGCAATGAAGAAATTTGTTTAATAATTTCTGATCAAAGTCCCTTTGTAATTTCAATAATTATAGAATAAAAAAGGGGGAAACTGGTCATTTGATCGGTCTCGGTACAGTTAGTGTTCAATCTATATTCTTTTACATCCTACTTTACTCTAAATTGTGATTGCTACAATTAGTAACAAACATTTAGATATCCCTAATAATGCTTTCTCTTTTAAACATTTAGGTAATGTTATTTATATTGATTCGAAACTGCTAAATCCTGATTTGAAGCCATTATGTCTCTCCGACAAGCAATGATGTCTCGAATCTCCATTTTTGGACAGACTATTGCCAGAAACGTTAAAAATCGTGTTCTCCGCGCACGTTGAATTTGATAGTATTGATCGCGTAAACGTTTTCAAAAGAACCATAGACAGGATCTTCCACAGGAAGAATGACAGCCAATATTTTGCGAGAAACGGTTGGGATACGTAAATTGGCGCTTGAGTGACAGTCCGCGTACGGCGGCAGGGGGACTCGCCATTGAAACGGCTCGATTCTAATAATTCTTTCGTTCTTAAACAACTGGAAAGCATCCGCCATTACCGTAATTGTATGTACGCTATAGTTGTTTGCCTTGCGCCCTCGTGCCAAACCACGTATTGGCTATTCGAGATATTCCAAGCAGAAGTCTCCCCATACGCACATACAAACGCGAAATACCCCTCCTTCACTGACTTTATTTATCTTCCAAATGTCTTCATTCACGGAGTAGAAAAGCGAGGAGTTTTTACGTTTTGAAAAATTCACGCCACAAGGGACAGTTTAGGAACACATTCACGAGGAACAGATTCATTCCTCAAGGGACAAGATTATTCTAAGGGTTGAGCATAAAGTGATACAAATTTTTAGTGAGGTTACAGGAAGCCTAAAAATATCGTGTGAGGTAAATCAAAGGAAATTTCGACCTGAATAAGAGTTATTGCTGGACTGCGAGTTTTTCGCATTTATGCCAAAAATTGGTAACTGAAACGTAAACCTACAGGGGTAGTTGTGTTACATTGAAATAGTTCGTTGCTACCAGAGGGAAGTTTATAGGGCTGAAAATTAGCTCTAAATTAATAGATCGGTAAATAGCCGAATGAAGACTTCTAATCGAAGAAGATAGATTTTTCCGATCGAATCATAGAGGATGGCGATCGGAATGTCCCGGGAGTCATCGAAGGAGGTAAACCAACTTCATTCCGGGCCATGTTAGACGTGCCTCCGGCATTTTGGCGTTAGGCGATAAATCTCGAAACGAGAGGGGATGGGGGGGGGGGTAGGGCCCGAAGGGTCGGCCGGAGAGCGCAAAAAGGAAAAAAGTAGGATGCGAAAACGAGGGAATGCGCTCTGCCAATAGATTTACGAGCCTATCCATCTTCGTAGCGCGCTTGGTCCGGTGCACATGCTCGCGCGGAAAGCCGTTCGGTGTGTTGGTGTATAAACACGTATACGAATGTACCTACGATTCCAGAAGAACGGCTCGTTATTATAAGCCAGCAGGCGTAATTGTTTCCAAGGAACCGACATGGCGAGGACCTTGCCTGGGAACAGCCGAAGTGTCGGCAGCCTTCTACAGGACGTTCCATCGATAGTGCCGTCAGTCACGACCACCTCGAGCGATCCTAATCGCGGAAGAGCCCCGCGAGTTTGGTTTCCAACTCGCCTAACATAGAAATGGCGCGGGAACGTGTTCTCTCGTCGGTGCAAAAGCCGTGCTGCAAGCGTGTCCCGCTCGAGATCGAGATTAGATAAATTATAATTCCCCGTGCAGGCCTGATAATCCAACGGTAAAATATGGAATTGAAAATTAGAAGCGGCTCCATTTTTCGTCCGTGTGTACGCGTGAAAATCGCGTGCACGCGCTACCACTCCTGTGGCCATTCAGGGCACGCCGAGATCATGCTCGGGCTCCGTGGTTATGCCCGCCGGAATTGCACCGTTAGAAATTTATTGACGCTGGCTCGTTCTGTTTTAGGGGCTACGAGCCATCAACTCCTCGTTCGTTCGCTGCCCTGGGAATATGATCAACAACGCCTTGGCCTAATCTCTGCAGCCCGGACTGCGACTCAGCGCGTTGGAGCGAGGAGGTTCGGGGACGTTAAATTTTTATGATTCACGCGCGTTTCTATAAATTAATAGAGAATGTTTTACATCGTGAGAATAAAATGTTTCTACCCCCTAGTCTGCATCTTCATCGATCGAAGACCAATGTCAATCACGCTACTTAATCATTGTCAAAATCTTCTAAATCCAACTCTACTGAATACGTTGACAGGATTCGTACAAAATAAGGGTTAGGTGTGGACACGAGAATGTTCAACTTTACTGAAAAATGTTGAGGATTATTTTTGAAATGTTTCATGGAAATTGTCGTAAAGAACCATTTTCAAACTACTTTAGAAGCTGTACAAATTAATGCCACTCTAAAATCAAATATACTTTATGGAACACATGATTTACTATCTCTTCAACAATACAAAAATGTTAAGTAGTCTAAAAATCGACAGACCTTTCTATTATATTGTTATAAACGCGCTCGAGGCTCGCTCATTTGTCGCTTGATGTTAGTTTCAATTACCATCAGGTATCGAGCTTGACAAGAAAGTTGGTTCGTTTATTTTGCAATCGAAATAGGTTGGTTCGAATGGAAATGGTGCCATCCGGTGTCGTTGATTACAATTTATCGAGCATGAGTCTCCTGAATCTTGGGTCAATCAGATTATGTTCTGTCCGGTTCCGGCTCGATTACATTGATTGTTTTCGTAAGCCGATTACAAACATGGTACGAAGCTTATTTATACTCAATTGCGATATTTTTCTCGCTATCCTTCCGGGTAATATCGTAACGGTGTAGTTACGGAAAACGCGATGAACACACACGGCAAAAAATTTAGGCCGCAAAAGCTAGCATGGCGGCGATCCGGTTTTAATCTTGGCACGCCCATTACACACTGCACCGCGTTCCTATTACATCATGATCGCACTAGATAGCGAATCTATCTATCTATTCCGAGACTCATTTCTTTGCCTACCTGTGATACGTATAAGGTACAATTAATAACCGAAAAAAATTCCTGGAAACCAGTTCCGAACCGTGGCGGAGTATTTTCTGCGGGGTGGCCACGCAACGACGCTCGTCCGGGATGATCTCATTTAATTACCGCGGTCTAGTTATTCACTTGAATCACCATCCCTCGGCTCGATGATTAATTATTCGTTTTTCCAGGCGTTGAGGATAATCGGTTCGGGTGCACTATCCATTTGCAATAATTTCATACTAAAGCCCGTCAAAATAAGCGTATGCGTTGTATTCCCTCTGTCCCATAATAATAGTAGTAGCACGCGAATGTTTAAACGGGAATTATTGGCGAATGCAGCTGTAAGTTATGTTGTAGCGCAAAATTGCGAAGCCTCCGATTAAAATCAATTTTTGACATATCTTTCAATTTTTAGGTTAACCTAATTATTACGAAGTATAACTATTTTTCTAATTTCAACCGCTGATCGAAATCAATTGTTTCATTTCTGTCGAATATCAACCCAATAATTTTAAGCACACGCATATAGGGAAAGCAAAGCTACGCAGCCAAGGGATCCTACCTACAAGTTGAAAATGCAGTAACGAAATTATTGAAAAATCCAGAAACTCTCTGAACACTCAAAATAAAAATTAGGAATAATGAACGCAGAATTTGTTCTGGCTCTCCTAAAAAACTTGTACTGTGGTTGCTTGTTGGGCTCATTAATATCAAGATTTTATAATAAAAAATAATACGAATAAATGCATAGTGGAAGTTGATAAATATTAGATGTACGAAATAATTCATAGCACTCGCAATTTATTTTTTTAAAATGACTAATTTCACTTCGTAGTCGCATATTCCGCGTAATAACTGATACAGTAAATGAGTAGACTGCAGATTTGATGCATCCATGCCCGGAAGTGAATAGTTCAAGATTTCCAAGTCACAGTAAAGTAAAAGAATCAGTTAATGTCTACGTAGCTTCTGTATTTTGTTTTGCGTAAAAATCCGCAATAAAGGAGACATCGCTGCGAAATAAAAGGACAGCTTGTTTCAACGAGGTAGATAACAGTGCCTCACGTTGCTGAAGGCCTCGTACGCCTAATATTTATAATTGATCTTGTACGGAACTCGATGTATGGTGCTTAATTTATTTGAACTCGTTAGCATCGAGACGCAAATTAAACGGAGATAAGAAAAATCGAGCGACTACAGTATTGTAGTACACAGCGGGGAAAAAATAGCTGTACATGGGAGTGAGTATGTAAATTGTCGCCGCGGTAATGTAATTTTTTGATCAACTTGAGCCTGCCGGTATTGCTTCGTAGATACGGTCGGTTTGTTTTTGTAGAGACAAGATCAGTGTTTTTCCCCCTCGTCGCTGAAGCGAGCACACACTCGTTTTCCGAGGCGCAGATGGAAACAATATGATCGATCGTGTGCACTCTACGCGACTCGTAACTGTTGTTACATGCCAATCCCATTACCATACGCGACGGCTCGCGTCGCGGTTGTAATTTTCACATCCCCCCCCCTCCTCCTCCTCCCCCGGTAGAAAAATCAATAATCGATGCCGGTGTAATAACGTCGTTTCCTTGAAACGATATATCGGTCGTCTGTGTTCGGTTGCGTTTACGCACGGATTCCTTTTTTATTTTTATCGTTCGCGGACAGGCCTCGTTGGCCGACGCGAGACAAGCACCTTGATACGATATTGCTTCTCGGAAGCGATTCCCCTTCCCAGAACGTTACACTCTCCTGCTATAATACATTGTGCGGGAAAGGAAAATGTTGCGTTTGTACTTTGTACCGTTGAGGATTTGAGAAACGACGGCCATATCGAATGGAAAGAAACAAGGAGACTCGGGGGGGCACGGCCACCATTTTGAAAGATGGTGCATCCCGCAAGCCGTGCAACCTACACCCACGCAAAGGTAAGCCGGTTGTGAAAACTCAGGCCACTACAACCACCCACGTTCCATTCCCATTGGCTGAGCCCTCCTCACCCATAAGATACCACACCACCCACGGACCACGGACCCTGTTCAGGTCACTGTCAGACCTCTACAGGGTGTCCGAAAAGTGCAAACCTCAATCCCATAACCACTTCGCTAATATTCAACCTACGCCACTCGTGTCAATTTTGCACAATTCTCACTCATACCGAATAAATAGGATTTTCCGTACATAATTATTGTGTACTTTAAACTTCTCCGATCTAACTTCAGATTTCTATCTTCGTGAAAGGAATTGGCAAAGTTAACTATATATGTTTCCATCAGATTGGTGTTTTATTAATAAAGGGAAGATTAGCGATTTATTTTGCTGTTAGAGTGATTAGAACTTCTTTCTCGTTCCGTATTTGTGTCTGTTGTTTGTCTATGTATTTTCCAACAACCATACATACATCGATAACAACAAAATATTTAGTATTCGATTAAATAAGCAGACTCTTGTTACAGCCAGTGAACCGAGCTTGGTCTCCGAGATCTGTACAGAAAGATTGATTGTTTGACGAGGATACCTGGAGGAGAAACGTCCCTATTATCCGAACTCATTATCCAAACCGTCCTGTTCCTCAACCATGATCAAACAAGCAAGGCCCTGCTTTATCCAGTGAATCGATCTTCGTCTCCAAAGTTTGTAAAGAAAGATCGACACCTTGATGAGGATAGCTAGAGGAGCAACATCTCTGTTATCCAAACTCAGCCATTCAAATTGCCTAGTCCTCTAACCGCATCGAAACCAGTAAATCCCTGCTATAGTCGGCGAATCGAGCTTGGTCTCGGAGATCTCTAAAGAAAGATCGTTTGCACCGGGAAACCGAAGCGGAGGGTTTGGTAACCGGCGTGCCAGCGGAGAGTCACGAAAATTTTTGCGACGAGCAACGTGCTAGAAGCACAGTTAGCGAGGACTAGGAAGAGAGGAACCCGGAGTCCCCGACACGACTGTGCCGGCGCTCGGATTACAGTGGGTTAGACCAGCGCTAGATTATCTCAGTGACGGTAAGTATAGGTTAGATCGGCAACTCTAGCCCATCTTGCGGCCATACCAGGAGCATTGCTTCCCCGAACACGTAAGTCCCGCGCGCCGTTCCCGGGGCACGGCGAGCCACGCGATAATTCATGGAACTTTATGCGCACCTCGTGTAATGCCAGTTCCTGGGCCTTTTTTCGGACGTCGTGACGCGCGGCATAGTGAGCGGGGGATGCTGCACCGCGAGGAGATTCGCATGAACGATGCCCCTCAAGGTGAACCGCCGCCGCCGCCGCCGCCGCCGTGTTGAAAATCCTCCCGAGGAGAGAAAGAATCCGTGCTGGAGACTGCATCGCTATAACGCCGACGGAGATCCGGCGTAATAGAATTAACTCTCTCGGCCTGGCTGGCATATTTTTTTCTTTTTTTTTTTCAATTATGTATTTATCCGTGGCGTCTAACGCCGTGTTACATTTTCAGTACGTTACACCGCTCCGGTTGTATAATTTACGACGAACGCCAACGACAGAAACGGTAACGCTCGGTGATTGAATGATTAACGCCGCTGCGCCAGTTAAGAGATTAGATCGATCGTTGCTATGTATAATCTCGTTGCTAAACTGTTTTCGCTAGTCGACAAACTGTCCGGAGTCGCTTGGAAGTTGATGGAATCCGTCGCGCGTTAACGGTCGTTGGTTTTTCTCTTTTTTTTTTTTTTTGTTGTTGTTCACTTCTCTTTTTTCCTCTCATTCGAAAGTTACTGAATTTGACTACAATTAACGCCCGCCAGCAAATTGCTACCGACGATCGACGGAGATAACCTAATTACTACATAATATCGGGCAGAGTTGTTGTTACGATGTGCCGGTAAAGAAGGGGGAGTTTAAGTACAGCCGTGGCTTTAGCGGTGCCGCGACGCCGAGATCATTTTTCCAATGATTACGGGCGCGTGCAATATTTCCATTAATTGTCAATTTAGTTGTCGGCGCCTGATGGACGTGCCCGGGAATATACACCGACAGCCGTACGAGGAATAATTAACAATAAATTATCCGTGGGAGCTATCATTACGGTAGCTAATCGTGACAAATTGACCGTTATATTATTAAGTAGCTCGTGGACGTTAATTGCGTGCCCCGTGTGAATCGCTCGAACGAGATCGAAGCGGATAGTCGTACGTGGATATTTGAGACGATCGTTCCGAGCTGTGAATTTGCGATCCACAACTGGCCCACTGATGTCCAAATCCGATGGAACGCTAAAAATTCATACAAACCAACCTTAGGCAACATTTTAGCGGACCTTCTCTACAACTATAGAATTGAAGATACTTAGAATCATTCACAGCTCCATTTATCAATTCTTTGAAACATATTTTTTAACACGTTGACTGCCATGTCACCGATATGTGGGCGACGGAATTATTTGTCCAGGTTTTAAAATGAATTTTTATGTTAATATATTCATTGTACCAAATTTGATTAGGATCAGTAAAATATAAGAAAGTTGGAGAACTACTCAATGTCATACATTTAATTTTTTTAAATTTTTATTTCCTTAAATAACTTACTTTGATTTTATGGAATTTTTGAGATTTCTAGTTTGACAGTGAAAGTGTTATTGCTCATAATTAGACTGCGAAGATTTATACAAATTTATTATAAAAACCAGGATGAACGACAATTTCAATTTGTCAACTAAAAAATTCCTTACGATAAGCGTAGAGTATGGAGGTGATTAATGTTTGTTACTATACAGACATACAAATAAACATGCTACGTAATACTTACAGTCCTACAATATCTAGTATAATAGCTCACTATTGCACTTTATTTTACAACGTACATACATACAAACAAAAATGCTACGTAATACATGTTTTCTTGTATTTTAAAAATGTGTACATGCATAAAGATCCGCAGTCTGCAGAGAAATTAAATGATGATGTTGGCAGAATTTTATCCTGGGCACCGCCAACAATGATAAAAGAGTTAAAAATAAATATCCAATACATAGAAAAATTGACATATTTCAACGTATTTTATCCATCTTATTTTTCTCATACACGAATTTTTGCTGCTTTTTACAGTATCTTTCTTTGATATTTATATACTTTTTCTGTCCAAATGATGGATACAAAAATTGGACAAAGAGTCTTAGAATTAAATTGTAAGTCAAGAATTTAATTTTGCATAGATGGGACAGTGGATATTCTTTTTTATAATTTTCTAGTGTTTGTATCTCAGTAGAGAAAGGATTTTAGGCTGAGTCCTAATAAAGCTGCGACCCTCAAGAGGACATTAGATTTTTATTTCAGGGTATATTCTCTAAAGATGTCCTTAGAAGGCATAAAATACTGCATTGCTCTAGAGGCATTGCACAGTATTCGAAATTTGTACTATTTCAATGTATAGAAAATTAACGAAAGGTTCTAAAGTCCGTAGAATCAGAATTCTTTCCGGACAATATTTTTCCCATCATCGTTCGCAAAGTGTTTCGGATGCAAGCCCCTAGAGTGTGCCACATGCCATGTCCATGCGCGAAGTTACTCTCCGGGCCAAGAGATGGCAGACGCAGTGTCTCAAGCAGGTGTTTCCTCCCTGGTCCCTCGCTAAAAAACTTTTAACGGCAATACAGCCAATTTAACAATCAAACGTTCAAGTTATAATTAACAAAAAAGAAGCAGACTATCGAGCGATTCGAGCGTCAACGAACCGCTAAAACGATCACCGCAACGGCGAATAAATATGTATACACATTAAATTGCTGGTCGACGGATATTGATTAAAATGGGATCAAAGCGAAAAATCCGGTAAAAACAATAATGCCGTCTATTTAGCAAATGAACGGTTCTTTCGCGCGTCTACCGTTATTACTTATCGTGCCGCTATTACTGGCCGAGTAACTGAAAAATTAACTCGAGTAATTTCGCGCGGCATTTAAGTTGATCGCCACGCTCTTAACGGATCCATTACGTTATCCTTGTTAAAGTAACACGTTACAGACCGAGAACGCGTGTTCGGGGTGCGGCATGCGATCTTCGGATTTTCGAATTTTCATAGTGAGAACAACGAAGCCAGTTCCAATGGATTAGGGGAGAGTCATGCAGTACCGACCACTCTATGCTTTTGTACTATAACATGGGACTGGAACCTGTAATGGTGTAACAGTGATAACACTGATCTTCAGTGTTTTTCTTATAAATATTGAGATAGGAGCAAACATGAATGTTTCTATAAACATTTCGCATTTCCTTCTCGTTCAGCGTGTGATACATGACTACCAACAGAAGACTTGAAGTTTAATAATACAAACCGTCCTGTAATAAAGACAATTTAGTAGACGTGTAAATCCAGGTGTACAACTAATAAAACATCATGAAATATACTGATCCTTTGCGGTCCTTATTGCAGCAGTTCCTTATTTTATCGATTCCCGTTATATTCATGAATATTTTCACCATTACGTGTCATGTAAGAATACTACAGTGAATTCTCGATATATGTCAACAACCCGGTTCTTGCCAGCGTCGTGTATCATCCAGGAGACACAACCGAGCCGTGTTATGTTTACACTCCTCACGGGGTATACCCCGCGGTAGTAGGGATAATTCCGCAACGTTTGTCATTCAGGCCTTGGCGACATATATAGAGAAATCACTGTATTCCCTAACTGTTCTAAGTAGGTTAATAGAGCCACCCATGGAACCATAATTGACTTATATCACTTTGTAGAGAATTCTGAAGCGAAGAAGGGGGAACAGGTTGCATTTCGTTTTGCATGTATGTTACGGGGATATTTCGTCGGGTTTTCGATCGCATTATGGCGGCCACGGGGTACGTGTCTGTCCAATCGATGTACCCGGGTGTTATCGGTCCGCGAGCGAACGCGGCAAATGATTTTACAACTCGTAGCGATTTCAATTTCTCTTCTTTTAACCCCCCTGACACGGGGCCGCGAACGATTCCTCGTAATACGGGTCTCCCCCCCTTGCCGATCAAAGTGTAGAGCCGCTCACGATCTCGCACAATCGCATATCCAAGCGAGTCGAAAGTGCGAAGCGTTTACACCGGTATTTGAACTTCGCTGATGACGGTAATCACGCTCGCTCGACGCTTCAATTGCACGTTTCGTCGGGTTTCTGCGCCTCGGTTACTTTACGATCGGGAGTAACCCAACCAGCGTGGTGGTCAGGATCGCGTCCTCCTCGTCCTCTTCGTCAATCTCTATCCGCTTACGTCTCCCCGCATCCTCCCGAATCCTTTTTTCCTCTTCCATCCTCGGCCGTCCTTTCTCCTCGTTTCGGTAAATTAACGATAGGCGCGCGACCCAGTGTGTTGTTGCCCGACTGAATTTATAAACTCGCCTTCTGCGGCTGCCGCTGTTGCTGTTGCGGGACGCACGGGAACCCTGTCTTCGTGCGAGTTTATGCGTCAATGCGGTTTTAGATGCGTCGACCGAGTTGGGGATTTTCTAGAAGTTCCACGTGAAATGCGTAACTGTCTTTAACCCTCACACGGCGGGCCATTCTTATAACTAGACTGCGGATTTTATGCATTTATGACGAAAATGTGTAGGTGAAACATGAAACATATTTCTAGAAGGTACTACAAATACAGTGGCTGTTCGTCTAATTGATTCACTAAAAACTGAATCGTTGAATGGCGATCGTGATACTCTGGGTCAAAAGGGACCCGGATTCCGCCGTCGGAGGGTTCGCACAGCGCACGACGATGTCGTCGGCACTTCTTGCACGTATAACTAACGACGATATATTAATATTGTTGCAGTACTATTCATTGAATAATATTCAGTATTTGTCGCGATGTCTGAAAACATTACAATTGATATATTTGGACCTGCCATCCTTGTTTCTTGTTTTTCGAAATTGTAACATGTTGGATGAAGTCCAGCTGATAATGTCATCGAATGATGTAACATTGGATCGAAAAAGAATTTCCAGAAAATGATCCTCGCTGTTTCCGGCCGAAACGGCGCTAAATCCCAGGAATCAGTTCGACGATCGACAGGACGAGTCGGTGTGATATCATCCAGTTAGCGGGTTGGGGTTAACAGCCGACCTCGGGCCCGATCAGTTAGATTTCTATGTCCACCGACTATTTTCGTGAAATGGTAGCGGAACGGCTTAAGATTTGTCTTGCAAATGAAGGAGCGAGGGCAATTCTCGTGCACTTACCCCGTCATTAATCGTCACTGCTGTGCAGAATGGCCGCCTAACACTGCGGCTGTTCTAAGTGCCACGGAAATTCTAGGATTCCCGGCAACCAGCGCGGCCACGGTTAGCATTATTCGAAGTGTTTCTATACGCGGATGAGTTATTACGGTGAATTACTATTGTTACGACTTCCCAGCCCGCTTTACCGTAATCTTTTTGACACGTAGCGCGGTACGTTAGCTAGAACGGCGAGCCTTTCAATTCTGGTGAAATTCAAATTAGACGTGGTTCGACGCTCACCATAGCCGGCGTAGTTCCTGATCAGCGTAGACGACCGAACAAGCGGCCTGGAAAAATATTTTCGAGTCGAAAACGAGCGGCGATTTTTCGACCTGTCGATGCTCGATATTCGGGAATGGACGGGAATGGCCGCGATTGCGCGTAATTTCGACGATTTTTCGATGATAAGGGGACCCGCGGAACGGTCGCTCGAAATACCGGGAATATTTTCACTGAATTTATCCTGTTTCACCTGCAAGCCTTCCTTCCTACATCCGGTCGGGGATAAGGCCGTGGTCACACGAGCGTTGAGGCTGTCCCCGTTGTCACAAGGTCTGCCGAGAAACTTCGCGAGGAGTCTGTAAAAACAGCACGTTCTCTAACCGTATGTTATCTCTCTTTAATTCGCGTTTGACCGTCGGACGAATTTGCGTTGCGTCAGAACGTTGGAACATCGAGCATCCAACGTAATAATTGTTTCGTTGCATCTGCAATTGTTTCGAAGTATCCTCCACAATCGCGAAACTAAACTCTAGAAATTGTCGTTTTGACTTCTCGGGCGCTGTCATTGTCAAAGCAAACGAAAATCGATTTCTCGAACTCGATAAACTATCGAATGGGTCACATTCTGATGGTTGTATACTATAGTCTGTGCATGAATGGGAAAAACCAGAAATCTGTAAAGGGTCATTTCGACTTCTATTTCTAGCGCTAACCATTTGTGGAGGTGTTTTCTTTTTTGTTTCAGAATTTGTTAAAACATTGTATAACTCAATCGTATTCCCATATGTAGCTTTGCCAGCCTATGTAGACCACCTGGGAGGTACTGTAAATTGTTCCATTAAATTATAGTATTGTTAACGAATGTAATGTAAATCAGTAAAACTATTGGCGCAAAAGTTGTAGCCGGGTTTGGCTGACCGTAGGACCGGGAGTGATTAAAGCAAAAGAAAATCGATTTCTCGAACATGGCGAACGGAATTCGTCTCCCAAGACTTTTCTATAAAATCTGTCACTTCTTCATAGTTTCCGACGACGAACAAATTGTTCCAGGTATCCGGTCGCCCGTCGAAAACTGCATCCTCCTTGCTGGTGTGACCACGGCCCAAGTCGGTTCATGCTCTCCCCGGTCTTCTTCTTTCTGGTCTACGAGCACCAAGGGAAAAAGGGGAACGTTCCCCGGGTACGGTGGCGTGGAGACGCGGCGACACGGTCGTTCCACGGTGTTCGGAAGGATGCTGCGACATTATCCTTTCCATGTAGCGGGCAACGGGGACACACACGGGTGGATGCACGGCCTGTTGGGGACATACGCACAGACACAGGTGCGTGGAATCGCACGCACGCGGCTACCGAGCGCACCGGTTCGACCGGAATCGAAACTCCGTCGAAGCCCTTGGATCTCTCGCGAAATAGAAGGAGAGGAAGGGAATGGAGAGGAAGAGAGAGAGAGAGAAGGAGAGACGCCGAGCGCGTGCATGAGTGCACGCACACGCACGCGGGAACACGCGCGGAAAGTCGAAGCCAAAGCCCGGCAGTCGGTGGACGCTTTGATGTGGCCGCCGCCGCCGCCGCTACCTTCGCCACCCTGAATACCTTTATATCTCGCTCTGCTGCTCGCCTTCTTCTTTCTTTCCCGTTGTCCCGCCGCGCAGCCTCGTCCTCTTTCGGGTTCTCTCCTACTTTGTAGCTGCAACACGATCGCGATGCGCCGTTCCGCAATTCATCTCGGATGGCTCGCGGATGTCCTGAACTTCACCCCCTGACGAGAGTCATCATGGTCCCATGGTCTTCTCTGTTGCAGAGGCTTCGGTGTTTAACCCTTGGCTGGCGGACCCTTCTGGGAAGTGCTAGCTGACGGACCAGTGGACTCGGGATGAAGGATATGGTTCGGTTTTTGGTATGGTTCAGTTTTAGAGTGGCTTCGCGTCCTTTCTTTTACTGTTGTCGACGCGAGGCGAGTGTTGAGGTGATCTAAAGTGAACATATATACAAAGCCTCGCGTTGAGCTTGATGTCTGGTCGGTTTTGATAGCGTTCGAAGGGATGCGGAATTTTGTAGTCATGGCTGCTGGCAGTACTCTTCTAAATCGGATGGGCCTCGGTGAAACCTGTCAAGGATGACATCAGTACGCCATACTGACTCTGGCGAATATTTAAATATCGATTACACGTGGTGTCAAATTACTAGACACTATACACTTCATGATTTATCATTTATTTTCTAGAATTTGATCATGGCTATGGAAAATATCGAAAAGCCTAAATCATCAAGAGATCGGCCGTCGTCCTCGAAGGGTTACCCTTTCATCGTTGGGTCATTCTAACCAGAGCTGTTTAGAGGAGACTGGTAAAGTTGAGTTTTAGTCAGTCTTTGAACCCTTCCCTTTACTGTTACAGACATAGAGCAACCGTTGGGATTGTCCAAAGTGAAACTATACAGCCTCACATGGATTATGTTTGATATCTGTTCGTTTCTAATATTATTCGAAGAGATTTTCAACTCTGGTTTTCTTCTTACAGAGGCTGTAAGAAGCTTCTTCAGTCGCCGAGTCAAATCCAAATGAGACTCATTCTTAGCTCCTTCGTAATTCGAACCCTCTGATCAAGGGATGGATAAGAGGCAGTTTTTACCAAGCATCCTAAAATAAAGTCCTCCAACAATTGAGTCAGAGAAAGTACAAAATTTCCCAAGGCATTCCACAATAAAGTCCTCTAGGAATTAGAAAAGCGGTCAACATTTCTCGAGGCATCCCCAAAATAAAGTCCTCTAACAATTAGAACAGATGAAAAACAATATTTCCCTTGCCATCCCTAAACACAGTCCACCAACAATTATATCAGACGAAGGACAATGCATCCCAAGGCATCCTAAAATAAAGTCCTCTAGGAATTGAAATAAATAGAGGGCACCATTTCTCAAGGCATCCCAAAATAAAGTCCTCCAACAATTATAAAGGATAATGCATCTCAAGGCATCCTAAAATAAAGTCCTCTAGGAATTGAAATAAATAGAGGGCACCCTTTCTCAAGGCATCCCAAAATAAAGTCCTCCCACAATTATAAAGGATAATGCATTCCCAAGGCATCCGAAAATAAAGTCCTCTAGGAATTGAAATAAATAGAGGGCACCATTTCTCAAGGCATCCCAAAATAAAGTCCTCCAACAATTATAAAGGATAATGCATCCCAAGGCATCCTAAAACAAAGCCCTCTAGGAATTGAAATAAATAGAGGGCACCCTTTCTCAAGGCATCCCAAAATAAAGTCCTCCAACAATTATAAAGGATAATGCATTCCCAAGGCATCCTAAAACAAAGCCCTCTAGGAATTGAAATAAATAGAGGGCACCCTTTCTCAAGGCATCCCAAAATAAAGTCCTCCAACAATTATATCAGACGAAGGACAATGCATCACAAGGCATCCGAAAATAAAGTGTCCACCACCGGCAAGAACCGTATAGAGACACCACTAGAATGGAAACGAAAGATTTCTTTCGGAAATCGGAATCGATCCGCCCGATGTATCACGATGGAGATGTGTTTTGGTCGCGAAGAAGCGATACGAGCGCGTATCGACATGTCGATCAAACCACGAAAGAGTGACGGAAAGCAAAATCCTCGGCGATGCCCGACGTGGCCGGAATGTGGGACGTAGAAAAAGCGGTGACGTCCCTTTCCCCCGCTTTGGCGGTACCGATAGGAGCAGCACGAGGATATCGCGGAGCTCGCGTTCCTGCGGGATCAGGGAAGAGGACGAGCTGTACCCAGCACCTGTAGCACGTAACCAAGCGTCCATCTGTCCACCCGTACCATCAGTGGGAAGGCAAGGCCTGACTTCTTGCACCGCAATCAATCGAGCCGCCGCCGTTGCCAGTTCCTATTCCTTCTCCCTATCCCCTTCTTCCCGTCAACTTCATCTTTTCCACCGACTATACTACACCGAACACACGCAAAACCTAGCTTGTCCACAGTCGTTCCCCGAAAATTATTTATTTATTCACGGTCGAGCCTCGTTCAGGCCTGGCTCACCGAACAAATGGAGTGTTACCAAGATATCAAAGTAATCGATGTGCACCGCATTATCATAATTTTTCAACATCTTGTTCTTCACGTGTTCGATACCTTCGGTACATTGATGGCTCTATCGTTTCAAGCAGAAATCAATTTTTATTATGAACAATCGAACGATATCCGAGTCGTGTATCGTCACTGTTTTGGAACGCTGAAGCCGATCATTAGACCGCGGATTTTTACGCAAAATAAGAACTGTCTGTCAGTCCAAGATACAGGAGCTACGTAGCAATTATTCCTTTTTAAAATTTAAATTCTTACACTGTTTTGCATTGGGTCTGCTCAATTTTCTCACAAATGCGTCGAATCCGCAGCCCACTGATCATGCTCGAGTAATGATTCTTTCGTGCATATTTCAATACTAGGAATTATCACGAATGCAGACGATTTAAGCTAGCTAAGTCGCGAATTTCGTCCAAGGGGGGAGGAGGGGGGGGGGCACTAATAAAAAATGTGAAAGAGATACTAGAAGGCTTGAACAATATCTAGACTGTAAATCATCTCCATTTTGGAGCGCAGAAGCTGATCATACGTGAATAATAATCCTTAATCCAGGATCGTTATAAAGAATCGTGTTCTACCCAGCCAGCACTAATGCAGACCTCACTGGCAATATATTCTGCACGTATCGCCAGTTGAATAATTTCATTATGGGAAGGACACGTTGCCGTTTAACCAGAACTCGTACCATCCGATCCCCCGAAAGGCATAGCCCATCCTCGAACCCTGTCTTTCGAGTTTTTAGCACGGAACCCGTGGCGTTGTTTTGCGGCTCGCGCGCGCGCGTAAAAGAGAACCGCGTGCGTGCCACGTATGAAGACAGTTACGCAAGGTTTCTTGATTTCTTCTGGTTCGTGGCGTAAACCGGCGAAAAGAAAAAGAAAAAAAAAACCGCGGCCTTGAAGAGATCCTATGGGTGGGAGGATCAGTCTGTTTTTCGGCAATGAAGCAAAGATGTCGTCGCCGAAAACAAGCAGCCTACTGGCAGATTTGTTTTTTACGGTTTCAGGAACGAGAACAGCGACAATGAGGGTGGGACAGGTCCGTACCATGGAAACAGAGATTCGCAACGCTCGCAGGTCAAAATCTGCATACCCATCGACCCTCCATGGTTCTTGAAATTTTTGCATAGAGGAAGACAATGGCTCGGGGAGGCAAGTGGCGAAGACAAACGACGGGCGACAGGATCTGGTGTCACGCTTTCCACTTTTCCTATTTCTAGAATCGGATTATCGTTACGTTTTCTCGAGTGGCACGACCGGTTGCCTCGAGGTCACTTTCTTCCTCGCGGAAGACTCCCGCTCCTTTCGAAAATCGGGATTAGCTAACATTTAGATCGCCGGAGATAATGTTTGTGACCGGCTTTGTGCTGAACCACTGTTCCTGGAAAAATTCACCTTTTTACTGGAAACATTAGCTTCACGATTAGCTACCCATACACTTCCAATATCGGTAGCAGAGTCGTGCTAATCCAATTACACAACTGAAATACAATATAATTACAATACAGCTCTCCAAATTATAGCCCAGAACTTTGAAGAAGTGCAATATATTTTTATGTTTTTCTTTCATATACTTGTTTGCTGTCTATGCGGCTTATTTTCTATTCTTCGTCCTCGTTCGTAATACGTAACGCTATTTTATGTAATTTAATTACAAAGTATTTTATTGAAAATTTAATTGAACGAAGATCTGAATTAATAAATTACAATATGACTGAATTACTTTGTAATTATAATTCCTGGAGTAATTCAATTGTAATTCTGCACTACTCTGATCATTTCCTTCTAGGTTAGAGTCGCGAGAGAAGTTGTCGGATTGAATCACTGAAGACAAGGGTCAATCTTATCTAGTTAAACTGATACAAAAATAACGAACAAATTCATTTTAGTTGTGATCCTCCAGTAACGTTAATTACTGTACTTGTAATTCAAGTTAGTTAGACATTCGTTGTTCTTATGGGAACAAAGTTTTACTTGAAAAATGCCCAACACTGTCTGAAAACAATTTATTGAGAAATAGTCGATTAATAAAACTTGGGGGGCGGGCGGTACGTAGAGTGTTAATATTTATAAATAACGCATAACGTTTGCTTAAGATTGGAAATTTTCCCTGAAAAAATCTGAGGGACCAAGGAGTGCCTTTACTTGCGTCGTTTGTCTAATGGAATTCGAGAGGTCTTGCTGTAATTTCTTGGCATTAGAGTTAATTTTACGGTGTTTGAGATTTAGAAATGAGCGAAATGAAATCTCACAGAGATAGCGTCCAAATGGGTTGGCTAGGTGTTAATATATTCGCCGGAGCGAATTACGTGATCTGCAGCTGGAAGAATAATTGAGTTGAATGTTCGAACCGTAGTATAATAATCATGATATTCCACGCAGCGGTACTCACAGTACCGGCACAACGTAATTAACAGTAGCCGTGTGCACGAGGAGCACAATGTCGGCTTCGCTTTGAAGAATGGACCCCCTCTGGAGGCGATAATTTATTATTTTTATAGGGAGCTATTCATCAATGGCTGCGTCTCTTTCTGCGTCCAATATTTCCTGGTCATTTAATGTGGATGATGGAGCGCACAAAGGTTTCGACGAAAGAAATCTAATTGCGTTCGTTCAAGAAAAAACGTTTTATCTAATAAAACGGAACGTTGCCCCAAAAAAGATCCAGCTTGTTTTATGGTTGTTTAACGAGTATTCAAATAAATTGGAATTAAACGACTCGAGAACCTAGTGGATTAGATTTCACTTAAACAGTTTCTGAGCGTCGATTAATCATAGGATTAACGTTCGTTAAAAATGGAATGAATGGAATCGGGAGCTCCGCGCCCACGGGTCAAGTGAAAGGATCCTAAACCGTGACACGTGTACCTCGAAAAGGAGAAGACACTGTTGGGCCAGCAAACGCGCGTATACAGATACAATGGCGACATAGATGAGGACGCAAGGGAGCGTGGAACATTTGACTACGGGCTGTCAGAGTGTCAGCCAAGCCCATCCTCTTTCACAACGTAGGAAATATTGTAATTGCCCGTGCGGAGTTTCCTCTGCGACATACGCCACCCAAACATTACCCGATCCGATTCCCAAGGGGTTCAGAAACCTCCTGCCCTTGACCGATAATGACATTCATGCCCTTCCCCTTATTGACCTCATCGTCTCTCCAGTTAATTTTTCGTCTCCATTTACTCAACATTAATTCCTCTATTCGCCAAATTTTTCTTCTTCATTTTAGTTGATTTCGTCAAGAGGATTACCTCTTCAACTGTATCAGTTCCTTCGCTCAAACTTTCATCTTAACATTTACCGACAATTAATTCTTCTTCCACGGATGTACTCTTCCATACTATCTTCCGCAATTTATTCGACTTTATAATTTCCAACTGCTCTTAATTTATCCCTCTTTTCACTTCGAGGAATAATTAGCTGTCAATTGTAAACTGTTGCAATCTTCTCTCCACAAATTTATCCCTTCATTCAATTTTTCATCTTCTTGATATTTACCGGAGATTAATTCCTCTTTGATGGATTCACTCTTCCAAGCCTTCTTTTTCACCTCACTGTGCTTAATAAATCCCAACGGTATTAATTGTATCTCACATTTTATGTCCGAGATTAATTCTTCAGGAGAGAACTGCAAATTGTTTCATTCACTTCTCCACAAATTTTCCCGTTCATTCAATTTTTCATCTTCTTGATATGTACCGGAGATTAATTCCTCTTTGATGGATTCACTCTTCCAAGCCTTCTTTTTCATCTCACTGTGCTTAATAAGTCCCAACGGTATTAATTGTATTTCACATTTTATGTCGAGGATAAATTCGTCAGGGGAGAACTGCAAATTGTTTCATTCGCGTTTTATCAATGTAATTCAATTTTTCATCTTCTTGATATTTACATTTACTTCGTTGCACTGATCCCATTTTCCGGGGTTACAACCTCATCCTGGTGCGTCGCTAGGAGAAACAGTAACAGCCGATCGCTATGATAAAAACTTGAGGAGTAATTCCACACTTCTCTCGGTTTCTCACAAAAGCGTGCGTTTCATTCGTTCCCATAGACACGGGGCGAATCGCACGAAACCCGGGGAGAGAGCATCGAGTAGGAGTCGGAGTAGCAGCAGCAGCAGAAGAAGAAGAAGAAAACGAGAAAAAAGAGGAAAGAGAGCGAAGGGAACGAAGAAAGAGATCAAAAAACACGGGAGGGAACAGGGAGGACACGAAGAACACGGAGTCCGCTTGTAGAGGCATGTCGCAGGCCCGATTGTTCTCTTCTTTCCCGGCCCTTTCCTGAAACGGGGCTCGCGAAGTTAAGAGATTCGCCGGCGCGAGCAAAGCGATTCCTTAAGCCGGCCGATCGATTGTCCGATAATATCGGCCTCATTTGTCAACCGCGTCGAGCCGTTTAAATGCAAATAGAACAAGAGAACCGGCCCTCGGCCAACCAACGGCCGACACGGCCCCATCGGAAATTAGAATCTTTCCCGCGAGGACTATTTTGCAATAATCTTCCCGATCTCGGACCACCTCGTCGGCCCGATTCCCGATTAGTTTTTTTTTTTTCGACCACGACGTCTTTCTTATTGGCGGCCTTCTGACGTCGATCTGTATATTTTTAGAGGAAATATATTGCGACGGAGACGATCCAGAGAATGTTTATTGACTCGGAAGAAGATAGAGTCTTTATTAAATCGTCTTTGTTGAATCGTTCGTACTGCGTTCAGTTTTCTGTGACTCATTATTTAGAGTCAGATTTTCTTATCGAGCTGTAAATGCTAAATTCTTTACAAAATATATTGAACTAAAATGAAATACCTGAATGCATGAAATATCACACTAGGATACTTTCTGTAACAATTGTTGAAGATCGCGTAAAGATTCCTTCTCAAATAAAAGAACGACTCCATTTTATGTTGACGTATCAACCCTCCACAATGTATTTGCTCCAACGTGTTCATTTAAAATGTGCATTTCGCATAGAATTGAAAATATGTTGAACTAAAAAGATGGTTGAAAGATCGCAATAGGATAATTTGAATTGTCGACGTTCTCCGAACTCCATCGTTCACCGACAAGAAAGCAGCAGAGGTTCGATATCGCGGCGCAACGAATCAAACGGCCGAATAAAATTAGCTAAATCGGCAAACAGTGGCGGGCAACGTAACACTAGAACGTATTAGTCTAACGCATCTGATCGCAACCGATTTATCAGCGTGCATCCTGCATCGCCTTTCTCGAGCGGAATGTGACGCGGCGGTGGCAAATGGCGGACCCGCGGATTCAGAGGAAAGAGATGATGCGGAGATGATTCCCGCTGAAAGGGTCTCACAGGTGGACGCATTGCGCAAACGAAAATCTCATTATCGCGAGACAAAGGCGCGTCGATTAATCATCGTCATCGGCGTATCTCTTTGCGGGCAGAGAGCGTATTGCTCGCGGCGGAAGTCGAGGAGAGTTCGAAGCAAAGAAGGTGAAGAGAAACACGAAGGAGAGAGATACGAGACGAAGAACGAGATGAAGAACGAGCGTCACCGTGCACTCGTGAAAGGTCCATGCGGAACTAAGCCGTGGTCCTTTTGTTCCTCGAGCATCCTGGGCTACCTACGGCTGCCTACCTTCTGTCCTCTCTCATTCTCTCTCTCTCTCTCTCTCTCTCTCATCTTCGTCCGTTTTTCTCCGTTCCCTCGTCTACTTCATCCTCCCTCTTCGCCCCTACGTTTTCATCTTTTCTAAGCATTTTTTTCCGAGCGATACCGCGACGGGAGGCTCGATTCTTCCGCGATTCGTCCCAGTTGATTTGCGTATAGATCTCTCTCTCTCTCTCTCTCTCTCTCTCTCTCTCTCTCTCTCCCTCTCTCGGGGAGATTCCGCGCGGAAAGGGACCCCCGATTCCACGGCCGTCGGCTGGACGCGTTAAATTTGTAATTGCGCTTATTACCGGCACGGTCTGTTTTCAATCTGCGCGTTTTGCGATCGGAATTGAGCCCCGGGCTGCAGGAAATGGCTGCTCCCTCCAGTGGAAGATCAAAGTAGCTAATAAATTTGCGCTGTGTTGTTGCCGGACACGATTCATGCGGCCACTGTCGAATTCCTGTGCGCCGCTGCCGAAACCGTTCCAACGCGTTCTCGTTACTTCGATTTTTACTTAGGAGGGCCACTTCTTTGTTCCAAATTGTCGTTCTTCTTAGAAGATTATGGAGTAATCGAACGAGCATTTCCAGGGGACTGTACAGATTTATTTTTCGGAAAAATATAATTTTTCAACAGCAGCATGTACAGCAGATCGAAAAAGTATTCGAACGCTAAGTAATATTTGAACTGTGTCTGTTACTTTCTGTGAGTATTGAATTCTGAACACTATTTCGTTGAGAGATTTGTGAATTTGTGAACGTCGGTTTTGGAAGGGCTTAAACTGTCTTTATCGATCCGAAAAAGTGTTACAATCCTGGACGACTTACGACCTACGAAAAAACCTCCTTTATACCCCGATAGCACAATTACGATTCAAAGGCGAGCGCCCGCAACGAATAATTGAGACCTCAATGCAATAATCCATCACGGAGGACCGTCGGTCTCGACGATTTACAGCGTATTTAATTAGCCGCAAGAAAACGGATGTCCACCAAAGGGAAAGTCGTCAAAAATTACGACCTCTCCGGCAGCATCCTGTGCGCCATTATCCTGCTGGAGTATCCTTGCGGGACGCGGACTGTCGGTGAAAACGAAGAAATCGTCGACATCGGCTGTCGTTCCGTCGGGCGAGGTCGGGGCGATCGGTGGATCGTAATTATTAGGTTCGCGAACGAGACGGTCGGTGTCGACAATGAAAAATCCTGGAAGAACGATTAATTTCCACCTCCCGGCGCCGCTACGGGGAGTCCTGTTGGGACACACCGCGTGAAGGACGCGGGCTCGCGCGCGCGCGCGGCTCGATTCCCGTGTGCGGAAGTCCCATCGAAATTCCGGCGTGCACGTGGTGCCCATCAATCTTATTTATGCATATTAGAAATTATGTTCGTACACAGGATGGTACACGATACCGCGGGCAAAACGAAGAATTAACAACGTTGTCCGGCATCAATCTCTGCCTCTACGGCGACGCGTGATGTCGCCGACCGAGTCGACGCGACGGTGTTATTGAACGCCATTAGACACGCTGATTAAAGAAACGTTCCTCGATGTCTGCCGAATATTCTGCCCGAATGCCGAAACTACTCGATAATCGATGGTTAATTGCGATTCAGCGTGAAAGAGACGATGACGGTGACGATTCTACCGATCTGACACCTCTGGCAGACTTTTTCTAGCGACTGACAGACAGGGTCATTGTATGATTAGTCGCGCTAATGAAAGACAAATGAATTTTAATACTCGGATATTATACTCGCGTGCTGAGAATATACATAACTGGATATACATAAGGATGTTAGATCGTTTTAATACACCGTATGGTTATTAAATGATCAATTTTAATTCAGAACCGATAATTTTAGTGAATAATGTCTGGTAGGAATTTGTAAGTTACTCTGCTGAGATCAAGAACAAGGTTCTTAGCAAAGTTTGATTGATTTTTAATGTGGAACCTGTCAACTGAATTATATTTCAGGTTTGGACGTATATAAAGGCATGGATAAATTGATTGGTTTAATTAATAAGAAAATGAAAAGGTGATGTGGAAGTGATCTTGGATTAATGTCGTGTTTCTGTGTCAATTATCAGGGCCGGTGCAACCCGACGCGACGTTATTAAACGCTATTCGTCGCGCTAATTACGAGGGAAGTTTTTACAGGAGTCAGGTATTGTGCACGGGTTATCGAGAGCACCGCCGGTCATTGTTCTTTCATGGCTCTTTGGTATTCAAGAGGATGGATCTGAAACGTTGAATCTAGTGTTAATGTCGAGGCGACGAGTGTCACCGGAGGTGGTCCTCGATGATGAATGCGAGGCCTTAGGCGGACCTCACCAGAGGAATGGTAGGTAGTCGGGTAGCCGACAACACACAGCAGGGGATTCTTCTCACCTGTGTTCGGTGGCACCAGCTTCTCAAGAGAAACACGCTTCCGTTTGTGCGACTCTGAAAGTCCTCCTGAAACTTGATATCTGACGTATTTATTAGTCGGGTGCGCTTCAACGCGTCCATATTTTTCTACATGGGAACTATCATAAATAGCAGATCTGCGTACGAGAACAAACTTTCTGCAATTGCAAGATACAGAAGCTACTTAGAAAATATTTCCTCTCTTTCATAACCTCAGTGCAACAAAATTGGTAGACATATCGCTTACTCGAGTGCACGCAAAATCTTGAACTTCTTTTTTCTGCATTTTCAGAAATAGTAGAAAAACAAAAGAGATTTATGTAACGATGTATCAGTAATCACATCAGATTTTATGTATTTATGATAAAAATGACTAGTCCCAATTTAAAACGTTAAAAACATTAGAGGAATTTAAGAACACTGTTATATTATTTTAAATCTATTACACGTATTAAAAAGAAAAATTAATTTCTATTTCACTCCAGTTTGTTACAAATCGGGTAGAAAATTTTTATTTTCCATAAAGATCCGCTGTCTAATCATCACCAACTTATTAAAATTATCTCATGAAGAAATAAATTTTTATTTGGTTCCAATACCTCGTTTTTGATGCAGAAAATTTTTATTTTGCTAATTACAGGTACTCATATATGTCATACACGCATTAAATCTCACGGGGCGTCATTTGTTTCAGAAGTGTCACGGGTTAAAAATAATCTGGAGAGTCGATTCGATTGGAAAATGATCGGAAACGAAAATGTTAGGGGCAGGGGATTTATATTAATAGATACTTGAAAGGCTCGTACGATTTCTCGGACTTTAATGCTGAAACGCGAAAGACCGGTTGCGGGATTACTCGTTTTTATTCTTTATTTCCCGCAATTACCTGTTCTGCGGGCAGTTGTTAAATATGACAAAATATTAGGAGGAAATTACTAGAATTACTTGTAAAAAATTATTATTGCCTTCGTATCATTAGTTTGAAGTTCAATAAAGGCGTTAATTTTCAATTACCTTATTTGCTTTTCATTTTCGAACAATAAATTACCGGTCACGGTGCGCAGCCACCGCAAATAATTCTTCGAACCGTCGAGATATTAACGAAAACTGGAAATTATAAAAATTCCGTATCCGATTAAAACGAACAATGCAAAAAGTCGTTCGTGTTATTCACATTGTGACGCTTCAAAAGTGCGAGAGAATGCGAAAATATTTTGGACAGCCGTTGTACGGAAGGTAATCGGAAGGGTCTCGATAATGAAGAGAAATTCACTTTAGCCTGTTTCGCTGGTGCAGCAAAAATTCCAAAATCCACAGCGAGCGGAGTCAGAAAAAGACGCGTCCGGCCTTGCCGCGTAATTTCACGGTGGCGATGCTGAATCCAAGAAACTGGATCTGCTCGCATTATGAAGAACAAATTTCCCCAATCCGTCGCGCTCTTTATCCCCCACCAGGTCGTGTCCGTGAGCACGGTTTAAGAGGGACATAATAAACGTTCGTTCGAGCCTCCGAATGCGTAAGAGCCACGGAACACAGCGAGAAAGACAGAAAGAGGAGAAAGGCGGACAAAGGGCGAGAGGATCGTCGCGTCGCGTCGCGTCCCGTCGCGGGGAAAGGAAAACACACTTCATACGCTTCTGTGAAATTACAGAAGTGCCGTTTGCAAACGTCGAGGTACGCAAAGAGAGGCCCGGCGACCGTCAGCGCAGCGGCCGGATCAGAGGTTAAAAATGCGGCATACCACGACAAAAGCATGCAGAAAAGTGCAACTCCGAGGGACTCCTCCTTTAATGTGCAATGCGCACACGAATGCACCTACTCCCCCCTAGGGCCGTCGAGGCTTGAAAAAAAATTGCTTGATATAAACAACAATTAAGTAGGAGTGCTGCGCGGATACCTTTCACGGAGTCGTGGGAGAGAGCTGCTGGTGTGCGCTATGGGGGGAAAAAAGAGGACCCGCGCAGAGGAGACGTATGGGACTTCCTCGCGTGGGCGACGGATCCTACGTGCCAAAAATGGCGGGAATATCCGACCGAGCCGGCAATTAGTCTCGGCCCGTGGCTGCCATTGTGCCGCAATTATGGACAGTTAGCCGAACGGGAATGTTCCTCGAGGAGTTCGATGAATCGCTCTCGCGAAAGAGTTATTAAATCCGAATCATCCGCCGCCACCCCCGCAAGCCCTTGATCAACTTGATCATTTACCGGCCACTTCACGAATTAACCCCTCGTTCCGAATTGAACGGAAGTTTCACGTTTAATCGTTTTTTAATCGACTTTTAGTCCAACCAATTTCGCGTACACGTTCCTCGAGCGTGATATCGTTTATAGAATTTAACCGTTCGGGCACCGACGTCTGTGCATCGTGCTGAAAATTCATTACGAGACTGCTCATAAAATGAACATTTTCGCCGTCAATTCTAAGAAACAGGAGCCAAGTGAAAGGTTCTATCCTTCCTTAACTATTCTAATCAGTTGGAAGCAGTACGATGATGTTTTTGAAATTCTCTTGAACTCTTCACTGTTTTAAATTGCACTCACCCATTTTTGGTGCCATTTTCAGTGCACTGATCACAGGAGGTTAGGTCAGATTATTAATTGGAAAACGAAGATTAATAATAAGATTAACGAGATGCAAATCTTGTGAAAGAAGTGGGAAAGTGGATCGTTTTTCTCTTCACTCGGGCTTTCAGACTGATTGATCCGCCCGAGATCCTTATCTCGGGAAATCCTCGTGCGAACATAGATCTCAACGGCAGATAATTGTTGACTTTCGTGAGAAGTCGTTCTTTCGGAAAGAGTTTCCAGAATTCTTCTCTCTCTCTCTCTCTCTCGAGAGAGAGAGAGAGAGAGAGAGATTTTTAATAGAATGACTCGGTATATTCGTTCTACCGACGCGAACGTGAACAAAGCAGAAAATCGTTTTTCTCTTCGGTCGGTTTCGAAGCTGCCTAATTGGCGGGAAATTATGTTTTCCTCCTTCTTTTTTTCGGCAATACTAGTTTTGTTACTTCTGCGAGCCAGTCCCGTGACTCCATGCGCGCGGTTTGCATGGGGGTTGCGAGCCGGTTTAAGGGGGCGGGTCGCATCCCCATGACAACCGTTGGCCCCGCTGATAAATCGACTTCGTGCGCGGCACATCGGTACACCGTGAAATGCGACTCCAGATTACTTGGAAAGTTACGATCCTAATTAACCATCCGCAGACGCATTTCGTTGCTTAAATTACCGCTTTGGTGGGCTCGCGGCTAGGCGCTGCGGAAACGAGTTCTGTAATCCAACCGCTGATAAAGTTTCTTAATAACACCGACTTAAAATCGCATTATTAGAAATTAATTGTTTCGGTGGTTGTCTGGGAGGCAACGCTTTTCACGCCTAGCCGAACTTCTGGGAACGTTCGCCTCGAAAGAGAAGCATTTTTCCTTGTTCAACTTTTAATCCTCGAATGATCGAGGTTTCCGAGAACGAGATACCATTTTCGAAGGACGACCTGACTAGATTAGACCGCGGAGTTGCGAGAAGCAGAAGACAGATTAAAATTTATTTTGTCTTTTCATTAATGATCTTAATTAATTGAAAACAATGTATCCACGTCTTCAGACTGTTTTATATTCCACCAAGTGATTCTTTCAATTTGCGACATTTACCATTGTTAATCAGTCATGCGTTTACAAATTTTGATTTTTCAGCTGTTTTGATTGTCCAAAAGGAAAACCGCCAACTGATTCTTATTGAGTACATCTCTGACTATGGTAACTACCAAGAAGGAAGAAAAATATTGAAAATTAGAAAGATTAAAAATACGTTGAATATAAAGTCTCGATGTTTCCAACATCTTTCCACCGTTAAGAGCCCGTAAAAATTAGAAAAAAATTTATTTCACTACAACTGTGGTGCTGACAATAACCGCATACGTCTTTTCAGACCTACATTGTATACCTACAACATTTGAGTTCGATTGGTACAATAATGTTTCGGACATCGAAGCAATACAGTGGTTTCTCTATATGTGTCGCCAAGACCTGGATGATAATTGTCTACATGTATACATGAGCCGCCACTGCTGAGGAGTGTAAACATAACACTGCTCGGGTATGTCTCCTGGACGATATACGACGCTGGCTAGACCCGTGTTGTTGACATTGTTGACATATATCGAGAATTCACTGTATGTACATCGTCACCCAAAAAGACCTACAATTCCGTCATTTTCTCGAGTACGATCCTAAAATTTTGGGATCATATTTATAAAACACGGTACTTTCGACGTACGCGAAACGGAGATCGATCCTGCGAACCAGTTAGATTATAAATCCCCGTTAAGTCAACAGATTAGACTGTCGGTCGATTAAGGAGCCATGGCGCGTCGGATCCGCAAAAGGCAGCAAAAAGCGTGCGGGATCGTTCGATCGGAAACATCGTGAGCCGTTGTCGGACTTATGGTCGGGCCCGGCTATAACACTCTCACGGTGTTCCGGGAGCAGTCAGGTGGCTTTCGCCGTGCGATTTTCCGCGGGCGCGGGCGCGGGCGCGGGCGGAGCGGAGGACGGAATATGAAGTCGCGCAGTTGCAAATGTATCGCAAATTGTCGTTGCGAAGTGCTTAATGCAGGAGGCGAGAGGCGGTTGGCCGTCGGAGGTGGCGGAGGAACGAGGAGACAAACCAGGATTGGGGCGAATGCTCTTAGACGAAGGGAGACCAGCCATTTCCCCCCTTCATTTCCCCCACCCCCCGCACGCCTATGCGCGAATTCGAGGCTCTGTTGACGTCAGAGACCGTCATCGGGCCTCGCTGACGACGCCGCGACGCCTAATGGTTCGGTAATGTCGCTCCGTAAAGATAATCGACCGTGAGATCTTCGACCGAAGCTCGCCATTTCTTCCTCGCGAATTTCTATGGGACCGGTGCGAAGCGGCGCGCGGCGGCCTCGCGAATCCAACGAACCGATTTCCCGGCACCATGCACTCGAGATCACCGTCGACGTCATCAAAAGTGCACTCCGGGAATGCAACGGGCTTTGAAGTCGCGCGCGGACCGTCGCGGTTTTCGAATGTTTTCTTCACGGTGGATGGAGAGGGTGAATACAGATGATTCGCGAGAGGATTTTAGTAGACGATCTTAATGCCGCTTCATTCCGCAACGCTTTAGTCTGATCTCGTTTTAAACGTTTTTCAGGCGGGAAGTGTTTGGAAATCTTTTATTTGGAGGTACCGTCCGCGACGTAATGGCGACCGGTTAATTAAGGAGACACTGAGCTCCATTGTTACCATGAGAAGCTTTTATTCTTGACAATTAGAGTGGTCTTCCAGTGAAATTCTAGCGAGTTTTTCGGGGGTTGGATCGTGGAGTGTAGAGCTCGATCCATTCACGAACGGTTGAGTTCAGAAGACGATCGAAGTACGTGCATTTTGATCATTATTAGCTGGGATTGCTTTAGAAAACATCTTATGGTAGTTTCGTTTGGCCAGTAGGTTCTGCGATAGACTTGACTACTCAACTTTGTAAATTATTCTTATGAGAAGCTTTCACACTTGAAAATAATTGAATGGAAATACATGTGTACACTCTTATTCGAGGTTTCCCATTCGCTTGATGAACTTCCAAAAAGTTTCAGTAAGTTTAGATAATTTTTTGTTTCGCACTATTGCTGTTGCTATTAAACAATTCTTAGCCACGAACTTCCAAAATGAAATGAATTTCCAGTATGAAATAATTGCCGGCAGAGAATGTGTCAAGGAAATTTATTTTAACGTTAATTTTAACGTTAAGCATTAATCCCGTATTTTGGCAGCAAAATGAAAGAAAACGGGAAAGGTAATCGACGTGGCCTGCGACTCGATTAATTTTCTGGATAATTTGTAAAAAGGTCAATCGACTGAATTAACCCTTGGACAAAATGAGCAGGGCCCGACTCTGTAATTAGTTCATAGGAATTATTAAAACGGGTTTTAATAAATATTTGCCGCGCGTGTTTTATCCTGTGTGTCCGCCGACTGAGGAATCTGCATCGGTACCATTCGACTCGAATGTAGATCCGCTGCGGTGCAGTAACATAATGGCCCCAACAAGCCACGAGGGGTTGGGTCGGTGGCTTGGTTGCCCTCAAATCATCACGGGGGTGTGAGGCAAATGACGTTCGGCCACGCGGAAGTAACGCGATAATGGCAGCCATGAAAGGCCCCACCGTGATATCTGGTGCTTTGATGTCCTCTCCCAAAGCTTCTCGCTGCAAAATCCATTCTTTTCACTAACACTTTAAAACCCCTCGAACCGATACACTGGCAGTACGGGCAGCCGCGTTGCGGCTCGTCGATCGACGCTTTATTACGATTTGGATGACGTAATGATTTCGATAAAAGTACCTGGAATGTTGACTTTTGCTCAGCAACTGATTTTCAGGCTTTCATCACGTGTCGCTTGATATTCGTGTTCACGCCTTTTCGCTCGACCATATTCTAGTCGCATTTTTACAAAACATGTGTGGCACGATTTAGACAAATCCTTGATTTACATTTATACATTTATAATATGGTCGCGTGCGCAATGCAGGAAAGTATTCTGTGCATTTTGCTCAGGGCATTCGCGTTAAAGTATTAAAGAAAAATTCATCGTAATATCTCTGGTTAAGAGTTTTGCTCTGCGTATTTGTTGACAAACGGTATTGTGTATTTTGTTCTCGGCTAAAAAGCTAAAAATTTGTGTAGCACTTGTTCCAACATTGAAACAACAGCCTGGAAACTGTTATTAGGTGTTGCACACAATTAATAGTAACTGGACTGCAGATTTTACTGCGAAATAAAAATTGTGTGCATGGATTGTAGAAAGTGGGAACTGCATAGATATTTGTTTCTATTCTTAATAATTGTAATAAGTAGACTGTGAATTTCGATGCAAAATAAAAATTATTACAATGACGAGGAGCCAAACAAGAGTTTTTTTCTTGCACTAATAATTTTGATGACCTGGTACTGATACATTGAAGCTGTTAAATTATTTTAATCTATCTCCTGCTTTAAATTGCACCTATTCATTTTTACCATAGATGCATAAAACTCATAATCTAGTTGTATAAGCCACAAATAATATAACTCTTCTGATATTTTCACTATTTCGTGTCTTATGTGTTAATTGTTCTCATAAATGTATAAAATTCGTAGTCCAGAAATAACGAATTAATCCAGGCGATACGATAGCAATCGAAAACCGATTGTATCGTAGAAACAACAGCTCGTAAACACAATGGTATCCCTAGACGTGACAATAACTCGCAAAATAAATAATAACGAATCAATCGGACGATTTAGGTGACCGGTACGGAGAGTCGTCCCCTAACGAGGCGTAAAATATATTCCCGAAGGCGCTAACAGCCAATAAAGGCGAAACAAGCGAGCGATTCCCACCTGAGAGAGGGTGAGTTTCCAAAAGTGTTCGCGAACGTACAATCATTCGTCGGGATTCCACGAGTGCGTCCGATGTTCGCGATCGGTCTCGTCGTGCTACATCATTACGATCCCCAAGAGATCTCTATTTATCGAGTTTGCTGCGGCCGGGGCGCGCGCACATACACGCACACACAGGCACACACGCGCGCGCGCACACACACACATACACACCGGTGCCCATTAAACAACAAGGCAACGGGGTTTCGCGCGAATTGGTACCCCGGGGATCACGAAATCGATTCCGAAAACCGTTTTTTACACCGGGGGTTCGGAAAAGAAATACCAAAAGGCGAAATTACGTCTGGGACTGGGGGCTGAGGTCGCAGTCTACCGGAACACAGAGAGAGACTCGTCCGTAGTCGCAGTTTGTCGGCCAATGGGACCAGACAGAAACGCAATCGCAATGCAGGCCAATCCCTCTGCCCCGTTCGTCCACCCGCTCGCTCGCCCTCCCGTTCCCGGTAATGACAATCATTACGGGGAATGATTGCAGCGTCGGGTCCGCCAGCGCGCCAGCCGCTATTGGGGGATGGAAACCACCTTATAGAGTCTCTCCTCGGTCCTCGATGCGAGCGGATTGTCACATGCTCCCGTCACGGCAAAGTGTTTCCTCTTCGTGTCCGACTTCCTTCGATCCGAACAGTGGAAAAACGCTCCCATTGTCAACGACCCCCGCCGCCGCGGGAAAACCCGCCGATGACAGTGACGTCGTAGCCGCGCGAAAAATGGCCGACCTATCTGCCATCTTCGATCCGAGACCTCCTCGATCACCTGGACAAGCTAGTGACGAAAGACAACATCTTTCCATTGTGATTGCAAATTTCAAGGACTGTGCTAGTTTCGGTGTTCCGTTCTCGGATTCCTGAAGGATCCGTGGACGCATGGTCCTCTGGATCTTCCGAGGGTTTTTGGTAGTTCATGGCAGTCGACACATTGAAGTGACTCTTCGGCGAATTGCACCAGTCGAATTTGTTGATTATTATGGCCGAAGCGCGAGGGAACGCGTGTAGTTTGCTGGGCGACGGCCGCCGAGCTGCCAGAAGAACATGGCCGTCACACCACGTGACTGGCCACCTGTATCGAAGACGGACCTTGAGGTAACTGTGGAATTTAACAAATACTTGTTTACGCAACCAGGCATTTCTTCAAGTCAATACTACATGTACATGATTATAATATCTAGTAAGTCTTTCACTTTGATCAGACGCGCACTCTTTCACTGTTCAATCACAACTGCTGTAGTATTTCTAACAGTACTCATACATTATATTTATTTACAAACACTGTGCTTTATTCACTCTTGCTAGAATTTCGCTCTTTCCATACCAATTTCATTCTCATTCGTCAATTTCATTGCGCATTCTCCATGTTCGTTCATTTTTTACGATATTCATTTTTCTTACAACATTAACCCTGAAATGGTATCTTGGGGTCTCTCACGACCCCAGTAAAATTTCTGTACCCTTTTCAATGCACGTGTGTGTAGCACGACAATTGCAAATATGAAGTTTCTTTAACTTTTTTGGAACGTTTGGATTGTTTAGTCTTAAATTATACACTTGAAAGTATGTTAGTAAAGTACGAAATTTTGGAAGAGTCCCAGTGTGATGCTTCATAGTCCGAAACATGGCGGCGCTCAAAGGTTAAATAGGCACCTATATTCTCTTTCGGCACAAAAATGATGGTCGAACTCTTAGGTCTGCGTTACACGAAGAATCTATGAAAAATATTCCTTCTATTTTTCAAAGTTTATCTCAGACTGCAATGTTTCGATCGATAAAGTCGACTTGGAGATGAGTTACAGCACTTCGAAGTTCCCGTATTAAATCGGCCATCATTTTTCCACCAATATTATTCTCGCACGCTTCGAGATGTTGTGTATTGGTATATCTGGAACTGTGTCAGTGGCTGGATCGCAGCCAAGTTTGTCGAAACTTCGAAAGACGTGGCAATCGACATTCAGCGTTAGACGATAATTGTCGTTCGAGAACCGATCATTTCCTGGCCCCGCGAATTTCCCAATTCTCCTCGAGCACAAAACGAAAACTGTTGTTGATGTTACGGGACTGCTAGAGCTTTCTTTTTCATCGAGATCAATATTCGACGGACGCGAGCAACAATCTCGATAACATATCGATGCTCGTTAGGAACCGGTAATTTCTGCGTCCTGTTTCTCGAGATTAACAGAGTATAATCACCGGCGGTAATCGGTCTGAAAGATCCATACAGGAATCCTCGGTTTTCTTCAAGATTACGGAATCGCTCGATTCGTCCGGATCCCACGAAATCCTGATCGCACTTGTAAAAACGTCCCGAGACCGGTTACGGCTTAGTATCGAAAGAAGAGATTGCGAGAAGCCAGGAAGCATTGCTATACTTCGCGAAGTGAAGCATCCTTCGGCAAGGGGGGGAGGGGGGAAATTCTCCGGCGTTCTCTATTCGGATGTTGCACCCCCTTTCCCATTAGGAGTGGCAAAAGTGTAGCGGAATGCGAGTGAACGTTCTGTGAATGGAACAGAGGGAATTCTGTCCGTTTCAATTGATTCTTCGGCGAGGAATCCTGCGGAATGCGCTGAAGTACGTTTCAATCGAACAGCAGACTCTTCGGGGCTGCTAAAGTTTTATCAGATGCGGGTACGCAAAGAAGTTGATGGCAATTGAAGGACGATGTGCGGGAACGTGGGAAGACGACGAATATTTGTCTCCGCGTTTCTAGCAGCTAATGGAAATGTCAACTTTTGTTCGTTCCGACGGAATCTTCGTGGATTGTTTCAATTTAATGCTAAATTTCTGGAACTATAACTTTGCAACTTGAAATACTTCTGCCTAACCTTCTGAAGCATCAATCGATCTCTCTTCATAACCAGGCTGCAGATTATTATTTTTCTGCACAATAAAAATCGTCTTCATCGATTGTAGGACACGGGAACACAAACCCTGACGTTTCGTCATAAATGCATAAAATTTCCAGTCGAATCGTAATCACTCAAATGAAAACCTTCGCGTACAATCGCAAACAGTTCGTTTCAAAACGATTTCAATGCCCGACGTCCCAAACAGAATTCCCAGGACGACCATGGGTCCCCGTAGCGGGTTCGGATCTATCTATCTAGGAGCATGGTATCGAGGTTCCCGGAGGTGTGCTCGCCCCGGCAAGAAACTCGCTCATTGTTCGCCTCCTCCCGTGCGGGTTCTGTGCCGGCGACACGTAAAGTGCGTGCAATACACGCGTGCATGCGTGCCTGCATGCCGTGCGCCGCTCGGCTCCGGTGCATGTGCACACAGCGCGTAGACCGCATATAGTCGGCTTCGGTGCAACGTGCACACAGCTCGGCTCGGTGCAGCGTGTACCGGAGTCAGAGAGCCGCTCAGGGCTATCATTATGGCGGCAGTAGACACTCCCTCCTTATCGCCGGTTTCCAACGCGAGTCCCGAACGAACGAACGAACGAACGAACGAACGCTCGCAGCTCTCCGCTCGCCATCATTATATTTTCCGCGGCGAGAAAGGACGCGCACACACGCCCAACAACACGCACACGCGCGCGCCAACCTTCGTATTTCCAATGTACGTGCACGCGGATCCGGTCAACGTCGAATCGAATCTCTTCTTGCGTGCTTAAATATACGAAGCCGGTCGGCTTTGATACTTTGTAACCGATAGTTTAGGAGCAGAAACTGGATTACCAGCGTCGGAAAAAATCGATCGACTTTTTGGCCAAGGGATTTGGACCAGGCTGCGGTTTTTTCGTGGCTAATTGCAGGCTCGTTTTTGGGACTGGATCCCGGCGCGCATCCACGAGCGTTGTTCTCTCTGTTGTTTTTTTGCGTAGTTTGATTCAGGGTTATAATGAAGCAGCCGCGGAATAATTAACCGATTCGGATCGCCCGAAGATCGGAATGAAAATCGAAGAAGCTCGAAAAAAAGATGGAATGTCTTATTAAGTACGGTGACTGGCGTGCGCGGTCATTATGTAAGAATTGTGCAATGCACTGCAACTAATTGCAGGGAGTTGCGTGCCTTGTTCTTCGATGGAAAAATTGAACAACTGTAGATTTATAGAATATTCTGTAGTTGCACTTTCGATGATTTCAGATGGAAAATATTCTATTTTATTCTACAATATTTTGCGCAGTATTCATTAGTGCGTAACGTCGAGACACGACAATGTATTTCTCACATGAAAAATTGAGGTTGAATAGTTTCGTGGGGAGGACTCGAGGGTGTTCGTGGAAGGGTTGAACCACCCCTCGATGGCCAATAGAAAGGTGACGTCTGTTTCGAATCAACTTTCACCTCACCGTACCAAAATAACTGTCTCTAATAAACGTTATTCTAAGAGACCTCCAGTGACGGATAGACTTTAAAATCAATCCTGGATCTTTATGTGAATATTATTTGTTGTTGGCTTGAATTTTATAAACTGCGAAATAAAATGCGACCGTGACGAAACGTCTTTAAACCGATAGTCAATCCCATGTAAATATAATTTTCTGTGGTTTAAATTTGACGAATTGAAAATAGACGTTTATTGTAAAAAAAGCATCGTTTCAGGATGAAAATAAAATAAGAGCCTTACGAAACGTCCTTGAACTTCTGGCTAATCACGTGTAATGTCTTGCATGGGTCACTGGTATCGTAAAGCCATGATTGTGTAACAATCTGTCGACTTTTTCTGTGCAACGATATTCCAACGGTACACTGCTCGTCAAATTAATCTCGCTTCTTTAATACTATCATGATTGAATAAATCGTTTGCTAATGGATGTTAGATACATTCAAAACGTACAACGCATCCGCAATGTCTCGAAACCATCGTCATACTAAAAAACATTCTAGAATCATACTAAAACAATTAGAATCTTATTGAGCAGCCGGTTGAACATGGAGCAAAATTAAACCGGTATATTAGACTATCCTTGAACACGCTCTTTATAGCCTAAATTTATCAGTATTGTGATTACCATGTTTTTGGACCACACAAACTGACATTGAACGGATATCGTTCCAATATTAAAACAAGAGGTGCAATACTTATGCAATTGGCTTTGGAACCCTTCACTGTTCATAGTCCATTTTAACCCAAAGTTAGGTATGTTCCTCCTAAATCCTAATATCCCTGTCTTCGATAATGGTTAGTGGTAGCCAAAGGAAGGTCTGGCATCGATCATGGTTACTGATAATCACAAAGAATCCTGGCCATTTTGAATGCTTACTGGTAGCCAAAACAATTTTCGACATTCGCAATGGTTATTCATAATTGAATATATTAGCTGTTATATCATAACTGGACTGCGGATTTTCTGCATTTATGACAAAAATCAGTAGGCGTATTTTAAAACAGTAGGAACATTAGAAAAATTTTCAAATGCTTTTACATTATTTTCAACCTATTAAACATATTAAGAAAGAAAATAAATTTCTATTTCACTCCGGTTTGTTGCAATTCAGGCAGAAAATGTTTATTTTGCATAGAGATCCGCAGTCTAACCATAACTTTTACATCTTGCCTCGTAGCAATTATGGTGTCAGCTATCGAGTCCCCGTATTTTTGATCTCGAAAGCGGATCAGGGGACAGCAAGTTTCCCCGCTGGAGGGTTAGATCGCCGGCTTGTAGATCCTCTAAATGAACGTTGCCAGGGATAGGTTGCGTAATAACCATTGAAAATTTCGAAAAATCCCCGGCTCGGCTCTGGGGCGCAGCGTGCAGTGAGAAGGAGAGAGAGGGGGGAGGGGAGAGAGAGAGAGAGAGAGAGAGAGAGAGAGAGACCTTGCGCTTTTGCGATTCCGATCGCAGAAAAAGAGAGGAGGATTTCTGATCGAGCCGGGGCGCGCACCACCACCACACCCGGAGTATTCCTGTGGCGGCTTCGGCATCGCCACGAGGGTTACACCGGGTTCACCGGGAGCGTACCGGGTCCCGCCATTGGTCGGGTCGGTTCAGATTCATTAGCACGCGAGCGCCGATTGGCCGGCCGCGAGGCTATCGTCTTTTTGCTTTCTGGCCGCTCGCGTAATGACGTGCTGCGCGTCTCGGCTCGGCTCGGCTCGGCTTATATGCAACCGAGTGAACCGAGCGATCGTGCATGGCAGATAGGTTTTGCCCGGTGTCTGCATGTGCACATCGCCCACCACAGATACGCTAGCCCCGTCGTCGTCGTCGTCGTCGTCGTCGTCGTCGCCGTCGTCGTCTGCGCGGCGTGGCGCGGAGCGGAATGAAGCGGAGTGACGCGGACACACGCGTTCACACATACAGGAAGCGATCCGACGAACCTCCCGAGATACTTCGAGGGGGGAGGAGGGGGCTTGTGTGTGTTACCTGCATCGCAAATGGGTCTACGCCACGCAGACCCCCGAAACGATATATGTACGCCCTTTTCGCTCGCACCCCTCGACGAATCGCCGATCGCCGAGGGGACGCCGAATCGCCTGATCGAGATCCCCAGATTTCGCGAAAAAAATAATTACGAGACCGCAGATATGTACGTCCCCCGAGAGGGGAAGCCTGCGAGGGGGCACACACACACACACACGCGCGCGCCTCGCCTCCATTTTGAATTCTTCGCCGAGGATAGCCGCCCTCGGATCGTGATTAATCGACGATCAACTTTCCAAACTTGCACGCTTTTCGAGTCCTCGATGATTAGTTCAGGGGTACTTTGTATTGACTTTTGTTTCGTTGCCTTGGTTATTTCGAAATCTCAAAATGGCAGGAGAACAGTCTTACAAATGATATATGGAAAATTGAGGATGGAACATTTTCTTGGAACGGGAACTGTCAAAGTTATTTTTACATTTCTGCATTGAAAAAGTTTCCGGCAAACATTCTGCATTTCAGTGCACTCCGAATACCGTCCAAATCTACAAAATACTAACTTATACTTCCAATGACCACAGCGACAAGGTCCGATAAGGATCCTTCACCTTTCGTTTTTACTTCCGTTTTTCTCGACGCAGATATATTAATTAGAAGCTGAGCGTTTTTGCACGATCGACGGAAGTAGATCAGATTGGTTACACGTATGCTAATCATACGGTTACGGAGTCGAGGGACCAGACGATCGCTTCCACGCTGGTGCAAATTCTTTTTATGGGCTCTCTTCCACGTGATACGATGTGTATCGTGATATGTCGACATTGCGCCGCGCGGTTTTGTATCTCGAGTGTTTCTGGCCGGTTCGTTCCCCCGCTGTTTAATTACCGATCCAGACCACTGTTTCCTCTTAACGTTATAATCGGCTCGAGGACCGTGACTCTTAAATCGGCTGCTCGAGGACCAATGCGCAAGTGTCGCGACAGTGCACCCCTATGCATCGTCGAGAGGGCGCCGGGTTACCGTGTAGGGTGAGTTTGAGGGCCCTAGGAATGCCGTCGAAAGCACTTCGCCTAACGCGGAGACCTTGTGTCCAATCTCTTGGAAAGAATTGTCTTTCGTTATCGAGCCCCGTTCGACATTTTTAACCGCGAAATCATTTCTCTTCCGAACAGCAGGGGATGCTCGCTCGATCGCCTTGTAAAAATGCATTTCGTAAAAAACACATTTTTCTACAGACCCCTTGGTTTCCACAGATTTCCCCTCATGTCCTCACAGTCACTGGGAGGAATCAGTGAACTATTTATTTATTAATGCTCATGCAAAATATTTCTTTAAAAAAGCTAGATCCTAGAGCAAAGTCTTAAACACTGGTCTTGGTTTCTGCAAATGCAGACATTTGCCTACAAAGGCTTGAATAATTTTGGGGGCTAGGTATGCAAACCTAAAATTACTGATAGGCACTAACAGAATTTTATTGCCCCATTAAAATAACGCTAATGAACTCATTTAAGTCTTGTGCGATTTTTATAACGATGGATCCCCGAATAAAGAAATCGAGTTTATATATCCATGAAATAAATGTAAACTAAAAAATGTGAAACCGTCAGTGTTAAGTTTAGCGTTAAGTCGTTAGTACCCCGGATTAGTAATTTCCTGGCGAAAAGAAAAATGGGAAATAAATAGCGCACGGTATATCTCGTCCCGGAACACTTTTGCGTCTTTTCAGGGTGCACAGAAACATTTTGGAGGCCGGGTTTTCGCGCGCCGCCAGCGTGTGCATCATTTTACAGAATCGTCGGCGAAGATAATGCTAGTAATTCCGTCTAGGAAACTCGCTCGTCGAAACTGCGTCGCAACGACATATTTATTACTGGCGTGTAAAGTAAACTCTCCGACAGAACCGAGGTTTTTCATGATTACGTAAACGCAGGGGCACGTAACTGACAAGTCGCATGCAACAATGTTTGTAACCGGCGCGGCGTTTCCAACGCTCTTTGTTTCAAAAACTGCCGAGACCGTGCTCGCGAATTATCCTTCTGCCTCTCTTCGATATGTCCATTATCCGAACGCAACGGGCGGCGTCGCGCCGTTTCTCAACAATGTGGCGAAGCTTAATGTCAATGTAACGAAAATGACACCGCTCCTCGGTGTAATGTATGACATTCCGCCGCCGCGCCGCGCGGAATCACGAACTTTTCGCACAGCTCTTGAATGGGCTTTATTAAAGGGTGAACCTTCGATGTAAAGTAACTATCTTCCGTCCCTTGTTAAAGGGTTATCATTACAGACTTTTACGATCGTAATTTAACGTCCCCCGTGTGTTTATAACACAATCTGATTGCCTCTTTCATATTTGTTTATGCGTACCGGATAACAACGTCCGATTGCTGATAGTAATAATAGCAACGGAACATCCAATTACTGATAATAATAGCAACGAAATAAGTAGCGAGCCACTCACACGTACGCCTGAACCTTGTACTCGTTTACCGAGTCATTTGGGAACTAAATGATTGACTAGAAATCATTTAAAAAATTGCTTCACGCAACACGAAGCCCTAACCCTCCACGATTTTGCACAACTCTTATCCAAAATGAGCGTTGACGTAGACAGAAGTTCTGTCCTGTAAGTTGTGTCGTTTCCTATTGCACTCCACGCATGCATATGGACGTCAATATTTTTTTAGACTTCCTTTTTTTATTAAAACAACTTCTTGTGTCTTTAAGAATCCTCACATTCGTTCAAAGCGTATATTCCAAGCATGTAGAATGATATTTTCTGTTTAAAAACAGTCTTTAAAATTTCATTTTTACGATCACATGCTATATGAATTATTTAAAATGGACAATATAGTTAAACAAGTCGTTCAAGTTATTTATGCAAGTATTTGGAAAACATATTCTGAGTGCAAGGAAGCAAGATAAACCAAGATCAATTAACATTCAATATTGAAAGATTGATAGCTCTAAATGAGACAGAATTGTGTTAATTCGAAACGTCAAGTTGAACGTTTAACACCGTTACCTATTAAATGAAAATGTAAATAATAAAATTGTACATTTGAAAAATTGCAAGACCTGTACGATGACCTGATAATAAAGGTAATTGTATTACAAATAGCTTAACAGCTCTAAATTCTAAATGAAAATGCGAATAACAGAATTGTACATTTAAAAAATTGCACAGCCTGTGGGATGGTTTAATAATACAGGCAATGGCATTAGAAATAGCTTAACAGCTCTAAATTCTAAATGAAAATGCGAATAACAGAATTGTACATTTAAAAAATTGCACAGACTGTGGGACGGTTTAATAATAAAGGCAATGGCGTTAGAAATAGCTTAACAGCTCTAAACTCTAAATGAAAATGCGAATAACAGAATTGTACATTTAAAAAATTGCACAGCCTGTGGGATGGCGAGTAAAGGCAACGATGTTAAAAATATATGTGAAAATGAATGGAGGCAGTCGATTTAATGGATTCCAGGGCTGAAAAAGGGAGGATGCGTTAAGGAGGCGCTAGGACGGATTACAGGCCCTTGGATTTCGAACATCTTGCTCGCGGGATCAATATTTAAGTAGATAGTGGCAGTTGGTACACGAGGATGAAGAGGGAACACCTCTCCTCTCGCATCCGAACACAAAATGGCCATTGAAACGCGACTTGCCGTTAGCAGATATGGATCGCGCCTTCCCCGGAGGTCGGAGGGATCGCTCTGGCGCACGGGGAAATGGTGAACTGCCGGAGGACGGGGTTGGTGTCGCCATGGCAACAACGATCCCTCAGTAGCCGAGCCCTCCTACACCCTTCATTCAACTCTGCCACCCCTGTAATCCGCTCGAACTCGAAGACAGCCACTACGCAATTTTCGTGAGAGGATACGCGTTTCGGCTGTGTCTTCCAGCCACCTTACCAAATAGACAATCTGTCAAGAAACTAGGAATCGGACTTTCAAAATCGACCCTTTTACCACCCCCATCCTACTGATGATTCCCCTAGTCATTCCGAAGGACAGCGAAATTCGTTCAATCGCCCAATTGTCTACAGCCTCGCAAGAAAGCCGGAGTTCTCAAAGACGTCCAATCAGCGATGCAGTGAAAAAGGGTTACCATTTTCAGGGCTCTAACGAAGCGTCGGAAGGTTTTAATCAGCAAGTCGGTCAAGTCTGACCCAGATAAATATTCATGAGCTCTCGCCAGCTCCTCGGGAAGCTGATTTACAGATCTGCCTCGAGTTCAATGATTCCTCAGTGTAATTTGCATTCGGCACTCATTAAGCTCCTTTTCTTTTTCTGGTTTCATTGGTTTCTGTTTCCACGCGTGCTCGTGCTCTTGTTATGTTCGTGAGACGTTCTCTATCTGCTCCCTCACTTTTTTTCTGGTTCGCATACTTTTCCGGTTAACTACTTACTTACTTACTTGGCCTTCTGTATTCTTTTCTACTTTAGCTGTCCTGTCCGCGGATTTTATGCATTTACGACAAAAACGAGCTGGTGCAATTCGAAATAGGAACATTAAACGAATTTACGGTTAATAACATTCTGGTCAAACTTATTAAGATCGTTAAACGTGGACAAGAATGTTCTATACGGTGACTGTTTGTTGCCACTGGTGCTAATAATTTTTGTTTCGACTAATTAGCTACCCATTACACCATCACGATTGAACCTCTTAGTTCTGGGGAATCTTCTATCCCTCAGAGTACTAATACCAGAATCAACGACCAATTGTAAACTACGCAAACCACGAAGGGGGCTACAAATTCGTTTGATTAATCAATCAGATTCATCCTAAACTTGTCCCTGATTCAACATTTCCTCCGCCATATCATGCACTCGAAAAAGAAGAGAACCTAATCCGGCAGACAGGAGACGGCGTCGGGGCGCTTATTTTTTTTCACCAATTAGAAAATCATGCACGACGGCTGGTCTAATATCGGAGGATCGCTTCGCTGAACCGTTTTTAATATCAGCCGAGGAACGAGAGGGCCGATGGGGGTGGGGGGTGGGGGCAAGGGGAGAAGAAGGCGCCGAGGGTTGTCCACCGCGTTACCATACACGTCGCGGCGTCTCCGTCGTTATGTGGCCCCGTGGAAACTATACCGGGATTCCCGAAAAAGAGCGATCAGACAGCTACATGTGAGGCGTGGGGGGAGGGGGCGCAGAAGAGGAAGGAAGGAAAGGGGTCATAAGCGCAGAGGGAGCGACAGAGTAACGGGAGAGAGAGTCACCCGTCTTCCCTAATTCGATCGAAGGCTCATTATGATCTTAGAGCTCGTCCCGGGGAACCTAGCATTAGTATAAACACGGATCGAGAGTACCATTATCCGGCCGTGGCGGTGGCCCATTTTGAATACGAAAGGAGCAGAGATATTATGTTAATCGATGCCGACGTATATTACAATATCCTATCGCCACCCGGGGGCCGTCCCCGTCGAGACTTTTCGCCTACGTCGCCCCGGTCTCGCGCTCGTGCGTGCATTATGTATGCGACCACGGTCCCCGCGACGACGCATTATAAGTTCACGAAAAATAATTAATAAACGGGACGGGGACAAACGCTCTGCTACTCACCGCTTTCGGCGCGACCGAGACCCTCTTCCTGCCAGATTTCTTGTAGAACAGACGGTTTTGGGATGAAAGCCGTATCCGTGGAATGAGAGGACTAGGCGAATAAAAGAGAAAGGTCGGATGAAGGTTATGGCAGGGCAAAGGTAGAGGAGGGGTGGTTATGTGGTCCCCAGTTTTATATTTCTTCCTAAAATCTGGTTAATACCTTGAGTTGAATTTTTGCTTAAAATATAGGTAAAAGGTGGGTGGAAGTCTGTATTTAATACAGTGTTTACCTGTGCCTAAACACGGGTCTGGCCAGTGACATATATCGAACGTAGAAAAGGTCAACGAAGCTCTAGAAGATAGTTCTGGGGGGATAGTTCTGGGATTTTTATCGGTTAGGCATTTGCTACATACATGTATAGAGGAAACACTGAATGAACAATAAGAACTCGCTTATCCGCACTTCAGATGTCTGACTTCTTTTGTCAGAATACGTTCGACATATGAATAATTCACTTTAACAATTTATTGTACAACTCGGTTTATACTTAAAAACGTTCAGTACTGCAATGAACACTAACCATTCTAATTTTATTCCAATTTTATTATTCGAACACTCGTCGTGTTCCATCAGTAATTAGTATAATCAAGGTTGTAGTGTGTTATATGTGATTTTTGGACCTCTTACGATGCACGGGTAATAGGGTGAGGAACTCAATTACTGTATGGGTACCAATTACTGTACCTATAGTAATTGTACTTATTTTTAAAGCATAATGAATATAAAAAAAAGATAACATATATATATATATATATTAACTGATTTGAATGAAAAAAGTGTAATATCTCTTTCTTAATATTGCTATAAAAATAAATATAGTTAATATAGGTACAGTAATTGGTACCCCCACAGTAGTTGGATCTCTTTCCCTGTGGCTCCCTAACAGAAATCGTACGAAATCACTGTTTTTGATAACATTTTTGCAATAGAACAAATTCTTTTCTTCGAACGTGTTGCTCGAAATAAAATAGCGTTTGCTTTCGGTCGCAAATTGATATCGGGTATCATCGAGCGTCTCTCGCTCGCAAGTGCAACACAATGTTCCCGTCGACAGTTTCTTTACCCAGCGTCTCCCTATATCCCTCTCGATTCGAATATCCACCCTCTCGATATCGATTCGGAGCGAGAAGCCCGGGGAAGAATACGGTCGCGGGAAAAAGTAATTCCTCGTTCGTGGAAAATCAACAGTTTTTCCGCGAAACGAGCTTAAAATCTCCCCCTCGTTGGCCGGAGAAGTGCCATTAGCGGCGGCGGCGGCGGCGGCGGCGAGTACTTTAGAAGCTTCCAGCCTCCCCGCAACGTTGCATCGCCGTTGCTTTTCGAGTACAGAGACACGATGCCGTGCTCGTCGGTTCTCTCTTATCCGTCAATAACGTTCAGAATATTGCATCCATTCGTCGATCCTGCCTGCGAAGGGGTTATCGGAACCCGCCGTTCTTTAATATCAGTCATCGATTCCCCTTTTCGCATTCCTTCGAGGCTTCACGTCCCTAGATTCGCATACTCTTCACGAATAATTCATTCCGTTCATTCGCTAACCAATCATTTCAATCTTTTCAGCGAACCGTTGTTCAGTTTTAGTAATTTCAGTGTTTAATAATTTTATTCCAGACATACTCCAAGATACGAGAGGTTTTTCTATATTTTTTTTTAAATTTTTGCCGGACCTTCTTTGTGGCGGATGTATACATATACAAAAGTAAAGTTGTCTGCATCGAATGCAAGAAACGCGAACGAATATTCTTCCTTTTTCTATTTTCAATTCCTTCAATTTCAATTAAATTATTAACCCTTTGCAATAGCAGACATCGATTCTAGCCTCATAATGTCCCCTTAGGAGGGACATCCGAGTGCAGAGGGTTAAATTGCCATGAATGCATAAAGTCTATTCATAATGTATAATTGACGACGCTTAGATGAGCTTGAATAGATGAGCTTGATTATATAATAAACAATTTGATACTGTTCACTGTGTTAAATTCACTGTGTTTACGAGGGAGACTACAAAGAATTCCTTTTATATTATAGTTTATATAATTCCATTGTTTCACTAGCTTTATAATCCCAGCATTGTTTGCTTCTACCTCAATAACGATCTCAATCTAATAATCAAAAGTTAACACATAAAATTACTTTATATATTTTTTTTCATTATTTCTCCTTAACACTAAACCTATCAAGCACTAAGGTTGGTACGTACTGCTTTATAAAGATGATAAGATTATATTTATTTAAATTGTGTTTTCATTACAACGTCAGCTTGAATAATTTATACGATCATTTCCCGCGACTATATCTTTGCAATTTCAAAAATTGCGGAGAGAAACATTTCAAAATTCAAAGCGGCAAAAGGAAAAATATTTTCTGCCAGAACGATCTACCTCGTTCCCTTAAAACCACAATCACCTCGATTCCCGAAGACTGAAAATTTGAGAAAACGATTCGAAATGGTGGACGAACGGCGCGATAGGAGACGGGAGGAAGTTTCCCACGAACCGCTCGCAGATTTTCCTCGGCTGGAAACGCGAGTCTCCGAAAAAACTTGAACGATTCCCTCTGATCCGATACATCCCTCGGTGAACATCCAGCGAGGATTTCCGGGGGTAAAAACGTGTCGGCGCGATAATGCCCGTGCGACGCGTGAAATCGTCGCGCGCCGCGCGCCGTGGCCGGGAAACCGGGCGTTTTAAATCGGCACGGTCGTCGTCCGTCGAGCCGTACCGGGCCCGATCCAAGGCGAATCCGGGATTAATGCGTTTTTAATAGTGACATAACTGCGCCGCTCGTTCGCCTTTTTTCCCTCCGCGTTTTTACACGGCCGGAGTGTCGGTTGTTCGTCGTCGAATGCACTTCGCGGAAAGCCGAAACATCGGCCGTCGCAGCCGCGCGCATCGAGTATTTTTAACGATCCCTCGGTTCGCCCTCCCTTTCTCTCTCTCTCTCTCTCTCTCTCTCTATCTATCTCTGTCTCTCTCTAGTTTTGTTTCTCTTTCTCTCTTTGGTCGCGGAGGGTACCGGAGGGGCGAGGAAAAAGGAACAGCAGAGAATCGCGTGAATACATTATACAACGACCACGCTCCACTTTCTTGCAGGCGGAATTGCGTTTTGCAAGAAAGTCGGCGTCGACTCGCCGGCATGCCCGCCCCACGGCTCTACCCAGAAGTGCTCGGAATCGGTGGATTGCGCGGTCAATTTCGTGAGCGCCCGGTGAAAGCTCCGTTTCGACTTTTTGCGACTCGCTTCTCGCGTTTTACGAGTATCGCGCCTCGCCACGGGTGACCCTGAACGATTTCGGGCTCGATACGCTTTCTTCCTAACGTGGAGCACGATGGATGGGTGGACCCTCGAGGATGATTTTCGTCCGTCTTTCAGGTCCTGCGAAAAATAATTCTAGGGATTTCTCCGACACAATAAATAATCCGAATTGATTAGGAACAGTTGCGGGAGTGTCGTGCTCGTCGGCAAGATTGTTGCTCCGCGTGTTAAAAATCCAATTTCCGGTAGATAACTGCCGATCAACCAAGTGTTAAGTATATCCGAAGCGTCTGTAAATTGCGTTCGTCCAACCCCGTAAAAGAAGTCTATTATAAAGAGAGAGAGAGAGAGAGAGAGAGAGATCTTCCGCGTCTGGCTCGCGAGCGTCGAAGCATTATCCACCGGAAGATTAAAAGTTTCCACCGGTCGGGTCACGGTATAATGAGCTGGATGAACGATTATTAGGATCGTACGTGTCTGTCGCGCCTACGAATATTTCTTTTTTCTGTTTTTCTTCGTCTTCTTTTTGATTTACGTCGGCTACAGGGTGGGAGAGTTGGTTCTTTTGAAACGCCGATATATCCGAGGCAGGTGGGGAACGGCGCGATACCGATACGTATCATAGTTTTATTCCTTCCACGGCCGGGGAAAAAATGTAATTGGCCTGACCGAAATCTATCGCGAGCTCGTGGAGGATCACATGGAGGCAGGGTTGCAGGGGATGAACGAATCAAGGAGAAAAAAGCACGTGTGCGAACGGGCGACCGGCTGGTAATAACAATGATTAGGGCGACGAACGGACCACGAAAAATAGAGGAGTCGGAGGAAGAGTCCTGCCTTGGATCCAGCTCAAAATGGCGGATGGGAGCGGGCCACGTGGTATCGTAATCGGTATCGATCCTCGCCGCCGCGATCCGTCCGGATCGAATTCGGATCCGACGTTCCAATGGAAACTCGATTTTTCGGTGAGAATTCTGGAATTTCGAGAAATAGCTAAGAGCTAAATCAACTGTTTGATTCCATTTTCGTAGAATCTGTAAAGTTCTTCTGGCTCGATGAAAATTGTTTGGAAATTTGTGACAGCAACTTTGACATTTTCTTAACGCGATAAGAGTTGTCGGGGCTTCGACTGACCTAATAATTTGACATCAGGGTGGCCGGAGATAGACCGTCGAGGACGGAGAAACGCGGGATCCTCTCTTATCTTGCAATCTGTTGGTAGGTTAAATCGAGGGTTAACTCTTCGTCGTCGTCTTCGTCGTTCGACGTACGATGCACCGGGCTGAAGGAAGGCGGAGAAAGAGGAGAAGGTGGAGGAGGTAGAGGAGGAGGAGGTAGAGTAGGAGGAGGAGGAGGAGGAGGAGGAGGAGGAAGAGGGTCCAGCATTGTTCGCGGACATTGTAAGTATGTCCGGAACAAAGAGCGGTAATCGACCCGTGTAACATTTATAACGTAATGGGAGGGCCTCACCGGCCCATAATAATATCAATTACGGGGCAAGAGGAGAAAGCTGGAGAGAGTCTGGCCCGCCGGTGAAAGAGAGATGCTCGACGGAGAGGAGCGGAGGAGGGTGAGGCTTAGATCGGGGGAGCGCATTGACGACGCGGATTCGCGAATCTGTCGGCCAGAAAATTGAACCCTCTCTACCAGCCAGCCAGCTGTCTTCGGGATCGGATGGGGGCGTCGTGACGCTCTCGTTAACTATCGCAATCAGGCCTGAGAAGCAGCCCATTTTTGCATATCGGAGACACGAGGCCACGGACCTTTAAAACGGAGCCGCTCGGTTAACTAGGTTTGCTTTTCTGAAACTCAACACTGTCGACGGCCGACGGGACTGTCTCAGCCACTTTCAGAGTTGTTTTAACTCGATAATGTTCGTGAAACAGCCTAACATTCGTTTTTGATAGACCTCGCAGATTTAGCCTCCTATTGATACATTTGATAGACTTTTAGCAATTCGAGATTCCTCTGTTCTAATGTTTACAGAAGCACAGGGGGCACTCTTGAGGAGTTATTTCAGTGATTTAGAGCTAGCAAGGTTTGCGGAAAATTTGAAGACAGGAATAATTAACAAATTCCAAAATAATGACTCCTGTCCAAACAGATAAAGTGCACCCCTCAATTTGAAATTTCTGGTACATCAGTTTTAATATTTACAGAAGCACACAGCACTTTTGAAGCATTACTTGAGTAGTTCGAAGCTAGTGTAGCATGCAGAAAAATAACGTATTTAAAAATAATGATTACTGCTTCGGCAGGGTACAGTGCACCCCATGCTTCGAGCCTTTTAGTGCCAGTATGGTTTGCCGAAAAATTAGAAAAAATAGTGATTCCTGCTCAACCCGATAGGGTGCTCGTCGATTAAAAATTCGCGACGCATGTGTAGAGCAGAGTAAATACCGTAAACATAAATAAATGAATAAACATCAGTTTTTCTTTTCTCTTGGGAAACTATTGACGTCACGGAGATTCCACTGGGCGTGTCTACAAGAGCAATTGCAGGGGCGAAATATGTTAAAGGGACAATATAGGTCGCAGAAAAATTGTGGATAGTCAGATTTTCGGGCAAGATTGATGGGGTGCATATCACGATGAACGCACACGTCGCTGGCGTATTGGGATCGGCGTGTTGGTACCGGGAGAGTGCCGGGGCAAGGTCGGGCAAACGTATCGAGGAGGGCCTGAGACCCTTCGTTTTTTAATATCGCTCTCTTCTCGCAAGGTTTTATTTAATGGCGAAGGCGGTAACCGCGCACCGACCAGTCGACCAATGAGAGCTCGACTGGAAATCATACGCGGGATCGCCGGCCGCACGGCGGCCTCCGAGAGTGGAGGTGAAGTTAGGTTAGGTGAGGTTATGTTCGCTCCCCACGTCTCCTTAACATTCGACGGGCCTGTCCCGGCACGGCATCGTACTCGCAAGAGGTGGGGCTCCGTCTCTTCGATCGGCGTCAGGCATTTCTTCTTCTTCTTCTTCTTCTTTCTCCTCCTCTTCCTTCTTCCCCTCCTCCGTCTTTTTCTCCTCCTTCTGTACCCTGTTCTTTTTTCTACGCTTTTTCTGCAACATTCTCCACCTCCTCGTCCTCCTCCTCCTCTTCTTCTTCTTCTTCTTCTTCCTCTTCTTTCGTCGCTCCGTCATCGCCTCCTTCGCCGTTCCAATGCTCACCACGAAGGGTACACCTTCACTATACTTAGCATTGCCTTCGTTTTAGGATGAGAACGCCACGTGAAGCATCGTGATAAGCAAACCGCTATCGCGAATACAAATGAGAGAGGCCGGGGGTGGCAACGGTGCCTATCGGGCCCGGGTATCTTTAGACATAGTATGTCAGCCTGGTATTAATAGTTTCCATCATCAATAGTCTGCTGGGAAATGCCTGGTAACCACGGGCTACCACATTCCTCCGGTTTGATGGATGGCCCCGATTTTCGTCTTGCATCTTTGCACTTCGGCTGAGTACACAGCTCTACCCGGTTATTCGTCGATCTGAAATTTTGCCGAGAAGCTGCGCGATAGCGTCGAATACTTAGCACAATGTCTGCCGCGGAATACATTAGGCCACATTGTTGTTAATTCCCTTCTTGGTGATGATAGTCATCACAATAATGCACAAATAACGCAACTGTGCGCGCGCGCGCGGGGGGCTTGACTGAAATTGTTGATAATTGCGCGGCACGAGTTTTAAATTGGAAAACAGAAGATACCAGAAAATCGTCATTTTTTTTTATTCTTGACTTGGCTGTTATTGGAGCCTCTGTGACTCTATGCATCATAGAATCAATAATTATTTAATATTTGTAGATGTAACTAAACACTCGAGTAATCGTGTAATATTGCAAGGATAAATTGATTTTCATCTGTCAATTGCATGTAAATCAACATCGACGGCTGTTGCAATTTTCATGTTCAATTTCAGTCATTGATCCAGGCGTGACGAGACACTTGCATCCAGGCACACGAACGTTCCATCTAAATTCTAGTTTTCTAGTTTCAAGTTTAAATCATTAGCTATTTATATTCGTTGCAATAAGACGATCAACGTCTTGAAGAAGGAGGATCGAAAATGTGTGAAACTGATGCTTAAGAATTTGATTGAACCAAGCCATGGTTGCCATAAAATTGTTAAACGGAACATGCTGAAAATATTCGAATCAATGAAACTTTGTCACATGCAGATTAACAATAAAGTCTACTGTCCTCGCTACTTGTACTTGACTCCTGTTTCTTGCATCGACTGCAGACATGTTTAATTTTCCACATAGATCCGATAGTAATTAATAGACAGCGGATCTTTATGGAAAACAAAAAAATCTTCTATCTGTTTTGCAACCAACTGGAGCGAAATAGAAATTGATTTTCTTTCTTAATATGTTCAAAAGGGAGAAAATAATGTAACAGTATTTTTAAATTCTTCTAATCTTTTCACTGTTTCGAATTATACTTACTCATTTTTCTCATAAATGCATAAATGTCTAGTAATTAATCTACTATCACCGATGTAATCTATGTTGTTCAGTTTGGAGCAGCAGAGTCCGCCATTTTGGTATCGCTAGGAAACCGTGCGAAATGCGATAGAAATCCGCGATAAGCCTCGGGTTTGAATCCGCAATTCAGCGGGCTTATCAGTCTCCGATAGCCGATCGAAGAAACTGTCTCGGCCGATCTATGGTCGCCGTTGTATTTTTTACTTCGCAGCCTCTGCCTCTGTCCTAATAATCGGGTTATCGGGCATCGATATGCCGAGAACTCTAATTACATTCTTCTGCGTTACTACTTAACCGTGCTGCGCGCAATACCCTTCTCCTCTGTCAATACCGAACAAAGCGTTTCGCAATTCCTTTCGAGTAGAAGAAATTACGGGGTACAGTTCGAAGACGTGGGAAGTGGAGGAGCTCCTTGAAGACCAAGAAACTCGTTGGGATTGTCGATGCTACGGATCCGTCGATTACAGATAATTAGCGATGCCGTACGAACGGAACGGGCTCGTCTATTTTATTTAAAGGGAAACGAAGAAAAAGGCGCGGCTGAATGAAATGCCCGTCGGCGCGCGCGCGCGCGCTCTGTGTGTGTGCATCTCTCTCTGTGTGTGTGTGTAGTGTATCATAGATCCCGATTTCTCCCCGGGACAACGTGAAAACGATCGCGGCGGTTAGAACACGCTGATAATTGCCTCGCATTATTTAATCTCGTACAGAAGAGAAGTTGTCGATCTCGCCGGGATCGCGCTTAAATTATAAATACAAAAAACTTGTTAAACAGACCGACAGATTTCTCCGGGATCGCGTGATCCTGTCGTACGGATTAGCAATCACGTGACAATGCGTTTCTCGCGTGCCCCATCCCGACAGAGGACTGATCCGCAATCTATACACGGACGGCCGCGCTGATATTGTTAGTTATTAATTAGCTACAAGATGGTTAGTCGCATTAATCAACACTCCGCGGCGGTCAGGATCCGCTGGAAGAGCCACCAACTTTTCCAGTCGATCCAAGAACTTCTCCACGATCCAGAAGTCCGAGAAAAGGTAGAACCGTGTTGAATAATGACCACGTGAGAGTTTCTTTATGGGGCGAGAAGAAAAGGTGAAAGGGGCCGTTGATGCAACGCAGCCATTGATGCAGTTCCTCCTCGGTACGCCTTCGTTGATTCTTGCGTGTATTGATCGATGGTGACCGTAATTTTCAGATCGCGTGCCACATCACCTGCCACCTTCCTTTCCAATGCAAACCAATGTTATCGGGACGCGGCGCGCGTTTTTCCTCAAACCCCCTTGTACTTTATTTTCCGCGCGCGCGGCGGGGGGCCAGCGCGTGTTCCACGGAAACGATATAAGAAACCGATTAGGGGGGCTTGTTTGTAAGTTCACGACCAATTAATTTTATTTTTCGCCCGTGTACACAGTCGACGACTTGAGAAACGACGTGCCGGCGAAAAATGGCTAAAACGATGCACCGCGTCACCCTGCTTTGCTCATTAATCCCAGCCATCACCGGAATCGGACACCATTTTTATTCAAAATAATGATACGAGAGAAAGAGGTGTTCATTAGACTGTTCATTTTATTCTAGATTTAATAGCGAACCCGCCAATCAACCGACCGGGTTTGTGTATTTTATTTTACAACTATTGAGTCTGGAATGGTCTTCCCGTGGGACATCATTGAACACATTTTTATTTGACCACGCGTTACCATGAAAATCACGCAAAGCTTAAAATAAATTTAATCCGGTCATTTTTATAAGGGAACGCATGCCAGTCACTTTTAGTGCACGATAGGTTTAGTGTTAACATAGGAACAGTAATTATTTCGAGATGAAATCTAGTATATCATGCCGAGGGAAAGAGAACAGGTAGGTTGGCAAGAGTTTCCTGACACTTTTATAAAATTGATAATTATCTTTAATAATACAAGACCTCGAATAAATTAAAAAATATTGTACAACCATAACAGCATTAATACTCTACCTGTTGGTGTTGATTTAATGATCTTTTAAAAATCAGAGGATAATCGTCCTGAGCGTTTTAATCAAAATTTCAATATTGATCCCTGCATTACCAATCTTTACGCAAAATAAAAATCGTCCAAGTTAATTGTAAGAAAACGAAGTTAAATGAAAATGCAGTTGCTATTTTCATCACCTTAAAACATAAAAAAATACAAGATCTTTAGATTCGTCTGTGTTTTTATTTTTATACTTGACCTATTCATTTTTGTCATAAGTGCAAGTCCGCAGTCTAGTGATCAATAGACTGCGGATTTTATGAGTTTGTAGCAAGAACGAGTTGGTGCAATTTAAGATAGGTCAAGTTATTAAAAGAATTTGAGAATACCAGTACATTATTCTCAAATTACTAAGATTATTAACACTAGAACTACCGACTCCTCAAAATGGCGGATTGTAGATTTTTTTCTTTTACACTTCGAGAGGTTATAGAAATATTTTCTTGAGAAATTCGATTAAAGTTCTGTTATTACTACAAAGGAATATACATTAGCTCACGAAAATATTCGAACGCCCTTTCAAACAATATAACTCTTTTTAAATTGGACCAAATGACCTGCCTTTTTTTGGGCAATTAGAAGAATTGGTTTACCGAACGGCGTGCAAAAAAGATTTTGAAAAAATTGATAGGAATTATAAGAGCAAATAAAAAAAGGCACTTTCCAAAACTTTTTTATTTGAACCTGTAAACAAAATTTAAAATATGCGTTTGGTAGTTCTACGTTAGGTACACACATACTGAAAATTTCATCGAAATCGGTTGACGCAGATAAAAACTGCACGGATCGAAAGATCTTAGAATCTGTGGATTTTAAGCAGAAACTGACCAAAAGTCGTGAAAATTACGATTTTTACCACTTTTAACTATTTGTAACTCGTGTGTATATTGACCGATTTCGATGAAATTTTCAGCATGTGTATATCTAACGTAGATCTACAAAACGCATATTTGAAATTTTCATTACAGGATCAAATAAAAAAATTTTGTTAAGTGCCTTTCACCGAATTCTTCTAATTGCTCAAAAAAAAAGTCAGGTCGTTTGGTCTAACTTGAAAAAAAAGTATACAACTTTAAAGGGCGTTCGAATACTTTCGCAAGCCTGTGGACTACATCAGCCTCGTTTCGAACTCGGCAGTGATAATAAAATCGCAATAGCTGCAGACAATTTTTACTTTGCACGAAGATCCACAGTCTATTGATCACCCACCGGGGATTAATTGGGAAAGTGCTGAAATCACGGATCGACTCGCTTTCGGCCGGTCGTGTCGTCGATTTCGAGCGACGGTACTCGGTTATTGGGAAAACACATGTCGACCGGCAATCACGTTTCCGTGTTCTTTTCAGTTGCAGGTGCAGAGCCGGCGACCCAGGCAGCGCACCGGCGGAAAAAAAGAGAACGAGAACCTTGAACCGATCGTAAATGGCTCGTGGAGTGAAAGCGGTCGAGTCTCCGCGGTTTTCCCAGAAGAGCCGCGCGAGCCGCCAAATTATCGACCTGTAAATCGGAATGAAGGATCTCCGGTTTTCTTGCCCGGCGTGATCGGGGCAGAAACTGGGCGCGAGCCGGGCACGGCTGTGCTTGCTTGTCCCAGCTCTATCGGCATCCAGGGCAAACGAAAAAATTGGATCGATAATTGTGATCTTGGAAGTTGGCGCGGGGAAAAAATAGGGGATGCAACCCGGTTTATCGTTCGGTATTAAAATGCCTGTGGACGGCTCGGTGGGAATGGTCAGAGCGTACCGTTCGGCTTCGACAATTTGCCAGATTATGAACGAAGATACAGGAACGACGCTTAGCGCCGCATTACCCTAACGACTTCCAGGTTACTTCGGATACGTGAACGTCGACTTGAAGATTTCCATCGGGAATATCCTTGAGGCTACGTATGTACACCGGTGATTGATGAAACCCTGTCCCCCAACTGTTCCCCATTCTAATAAAATTGTCATTCTACAGATTCCTCGTAAGTCGTTCGCAACGTGCGATTCTCCCGGAGAATGTCAACGGAGAATACATTTTGAAGTGGATACTCTGTTGGAATTCCTTGAATGGGTAATTGATGATGCGGATAATGTTAGGTTGTTGTGCGTTATAAGTAGCATACAGCAGAGAATTTTGATGAACAGTTCGAGATAGCCATTTTGCCAGCAAATATTTGATTTGTAGAATTGGAAACCGTCTGAGCGAGGAATTGTGTAAGGAAGTGACTATCGAGGATGAACGCAGAGTGTTTTAAGTAGCGCACGCAATCGGGACTATCTGTCAGAGAATAAATCACTTGGAAAATAATTCTACTATTCATACAGATATTGTTGAAATAAATATTTGTTGAGAATTATTCCCCAAACTTCGTCAACATACTCCCTTCCAATGCTCCTTTGGTGGTCATACTAGAAATACAGACACAGTACAGTTTTTACTCGATATATGTCCAAAAAACGGGTCTAGCTACGGACATATTATATCGGCCAGGAGATACTATACTTTGATCCCTACGCCCTTACACTCCTCGGCGACCGAGGTCTCTCGAGGCAGTGGGGATAGTTCTGGGACTTTCATCGGCTATGCATTTGGGACATATATAGGATAAACACTGTAAAGATTTCTACAAGCTGTAACCAAGTGTTGGAAAAATAAAGAAACGAAAAAAGTCGGTATTAAATGCTCGTTCACAAAGAACAAAGCCGTAAGGGTCTGCCAACGACACACGCCTCCTTAATTAAGATCACGTTTGCAAAAATGTCGACCGAAGGTCGCTCGCGACCTAGTAATAATAAATTCAACAAAATAAAAGTTTCTGCAATTATCAGCAACGCCTTGTGTATTCCAAATGAAAGGGTTGATGTTATCGGAGGCGAGTCGATTTCGAGAGGCGTTCGGTGGGGGAAAGTCGAAGGTAAACGGCGTCAAATCGTCGCATGCTCGACAAAAAGACGATCGAGTCTGCGAAACGACAGAAATATCGCTGGAAACCAGGACGAAGTAGCAGAAAGAGGGGACGCAGACGACAGGGCGAAACAGTACAGCGGGGGAAAAGGGGGTTTGTGAAGAGAGGGGTGGTGGTGGTTGGGGGGGGGGGTGAGGGCACCACCAGCGATCGTAGAAACCGGCGCAATGCCACAAGAAACTGACTAACTGGTAATTAGCATATTTCCAGAATATTTCGGCAGCACGCGATGTTCCGGTAACTCGCTCCGAAAATGCTCCCCATCGCTGGGATTCCAGCAAAATAGGCCTCGGCGAATGCACATTATAACGACGTCACACGATTCTATTTCTGATGATCGAGATTATTCTCTGGATCCGATTCTCGGCCTACCAAAACGAGAATTCCCCCCCCCCCCCCTCCCCTCCCAATAAGAAACATCGATTTCTCAGAATCATTCTGACTAAGAAGGTAAAATGAACACGTTTGAAACTTTGCTTATATTTCTTTTACACTCCCCAGAATTTTACCACAATTTTTTCAATTCCATTGGCTTAAAAATACAGTTTGTACAGTCGCTGGATGTTTCAAGAAACTACTTCCGGGTTATCTGACGTAAAACATCCAAATTAATTTTATTTAACGTACAAGATTGCTTCGAAGAATAACAATTCATTCTAAAAACAAAAAATATAAAAGCACAGAAATTTGTCAGCTCCTGACAGACTGAAAACAATTAGATATAACTCTGAGAGATAACTCAGAGACTCAGAGACTCAGAGACTCTATAACTCTTAGATTTAACTCTGATTCGCAGACGTATGCACTGGTTCACGAAAGTATTCGAACGCCCTTTAAAACAGTACAATTTTTTTCAAATTGGACCAAACGGCCTGACTTTTTTTTTGAGTAATTTGAAGAATTGGTTTACCGAATGATGTGCAAAAAGGATTTTGAAAAATTGCAATTGCTATGAATTATAAGAGCAAAAAAAATTACACTTTCAAACATTTTTTTATTTGAGCCTGTAATGAAAATTTAAGATATGTGTTTTGTAGATTTATGTTAGTTATATATATACTGAAAATTTCATCAAAAGATCTTAGAATCTGTGGATTTTAAGCAGAAACTGACCAAAAGTCGTGAAAATTACGATTTTTACCACTTTTAACTATTTGTAGCTCGTGTGTATATTAATCAATTTCGATGATATTTTCAGCATGTGTATAACTAACATAGATCTACAAAATGCATATTTTAAATTTTCATTACAGGCTCAAAAAAGAAAAAAGAATTTTTGAAAGTGCCTTTTCTATTTCCTCTTATAATTTCTTGCAATTTTTTCAAAATCTTTTCTGTACGACATTCGGTAAATCAATTCTTCAAATTGCTCAAAAAAAGAGTCAGGTCGTTTGGTCCAATTTAAGAAAAGTTGTACCGTTTTAAAATGCGTTCGAACACTTTCGCGAGCCTGTGTAGATCAAAAAGGAAACCGATGTTCCGAACTCTGCAAAACCGGCCTCTACGATCCATTCCGATTCGATTTCCAGTTTCCGACGGATGATAGACATTTGCCAGCCGGGTGTCTTCCTCGATCCTTTTTCATCATGCCGCGCGGCCGCTCGCCGGATAATTCAGCCCCTTCTTATCGCGACAATCGATCTTGCGAAACCAGTCAAGGTCGATATTCTAACCGGTCATTCGCGGAATAATCATTCTTTCACCGACGGTGGCCGATTATCCGTGTCGGTAATTGAGCTTAATTGGGCATCGATCTATACGATCCACGGGTGTACAGCGACGATCGGTGTGTCGTAGGCGAGAGCGCGCACGATGCACATGCGTCCACGCAGATGCACATGCACTCCCCGTTGGTGTTCGGGACGACGGAACAACGGCCGACAGAGAAAGACCGATCGTTTGTACCCGCGGCGCGATTATTACATCGCTAATGACACGATGACTCAATTAGAAGGCAACGTACAATCGGAATTCAGGCGCCTCTCGTGATTGCGTATCTCTCTCACTCCCCTCCCCCTCCCCTCTCTCTCTGTCTCTCTTTGTACGACGCCCATTCACGGTCCACGCGAATCGGCCACACGAGAATCGCACGATATCATTTCGTATTTGGCATACCCCGCGACCGAACTCGGGCCGAACGTGGGCCGGAACGTGGAGGAGACCTGTCACGAGTCTACACCGAGCGCAGATCGTATCTGACATTATTGTCCCCCGCTATTAGGATGATTAACGGTACTCCTGGGTAATCGAGCCCGGGGTATTGTCCCGTCGTGTGTCACCGTTGAATCCCGTCCTGGTTCCTCAGTCAAGACTCACGGCTCGAATCCTTTCTAATAATCCGAGTTTTGCGGGGGTCTACGCCGTTTCCTACTCGATGGCTTTGCTTCAGAGAGATTTTATCGGATATATGCATCTTCGAGAATTTATTTCTTAAGCGTTTCGACATCTTATTCAGGAAATGGTAGGAATTTCTCACGGTTTCGACGTTTTCCGATAGGCACAGAAGACTGTTGCAGGACACTGAAGGAATATGTATCTTTAGAAAACAGAGTCGAGATCCAGAAAAATATCGCGTTGTAAAAGTTTTATAGTATGAAGTTTCAATTCGATATGAAAAGCGGGGTGATATAGTTTCAGATTGTAATATTTTCTCAGCTTTCCAATTGGCACGATTGAAGGGGTATGCTGGAGCACATCAAGAAAGCTATTGGAAGAGATTGTGTGCTATTCCTGAAAAATTCAGCTTCAGAAGTCAACAGAGTTGGGCTCTGCAAAAATATAGTGAAAATCATTTCAGTATATGAAATTGAAGTATTTGTTATAGTATAGTATCGTATATCGTATAGTATAGTATAGTGTTGACGTATTTGTATTTGATTTTTAGTATATGAAAATCATTTCTAGTGTGAAACTTAAATTAGAACCAAAAAACAAAATATTTTATTTTGAATTAGTAAAAGTTTCTCCGTTTTGGGTTTGGTCATTAGAGGAGACAGAGAAATAGTATTCACGTAGATCATGAATCACAAAAATTTCAGAAAAATCTGTAACCATTCTAGCTTACATGGAAAAGAGTTATGTTCAAAATACGATTGTTTTGAATAAGATCGAAATTTTATCTATCAATTCAAGAAGAAATTTATTTCATTTTAAAAAGTTGTAAATGATTTAAGAAAATAAAATTAAAAATTATAGACGGTACGTAGAAAGATTGATATCATATTATATGATATTGTTAGATGTTATATAAACATTACTTGTACCAAATTAAATAAAAATGATATAACATTTGATGGATATCCAGAACATTGATCCTATTTCCGCATCGTATACACCGAAACAAATTAGCATTGCGTGCGCGAAAACGATTACAACCACCGAGCAGGACGCAGAAGTCCAAAAGCTACATAAATCGTATGTAAAATTGCATGAAACGTTTTATTTAATTATGTTTGACTCGATCCTACCACCATGAAATGTACAAACCGGCCAAGTCTACGTTATAACAGTACATTCGCAAAAAGCCCAATGATTTATTATTATTTATATCCTGTTAGGAATTGCGTTCGCTGCCTTTTTTGGCCACATTTTATTCCCCATCCTCGTATATGTCTTTTTTTCCTGCTCGGACAATATTGCCTACTAATGAATTGTTTTTACCGATGCCAGATCGTTATTTGATCCTCATCGTCCTCGTCTCTCGAAGGCGCCGCCAGATCATTAGCCGTCTTCCGGTTCCGTAGCGGGCCCCGACATAAGCAGGAGAAAACACCATAAACCATATTAAGCAGGCCCATAAAACTTGCCCTTATACGCTGGGCTGCGGGAGCGGCTTGATTTCAAATCCCGGGAAGGATCCCCTATCAGGCTCTCCTTTTACCATGGACGCAACACCGGCGTGTGTCGTATATATTTATTGAGACAATAAACCGCAATTATGGCCGCCGTATAAACGACTAACTAACCACGTGGCGGCGGCGGCGGCGGCTGATCGCGATATTTTTCGACCGGTCTCTCTTCCACCGGAAGAACGACGAAAAAGCTTTCCTGGCCAGTCTTCGCTGACGCCTCGTGTGTAAATCATTTCCAGATTGGAGGAGGAACTTTTTTCCGCCTTGCTACCGCGCGCACTATCCTCGTAAACGTGTTGCGTAATGTGCGAAGTGTGTGCGAGATGTTTGCATACACGGGCCTCGCGAAAGTCCGCTTCCACGGTGAGATTCCAAGCCATGTTTCACATTTTTTCCTCCCTTTGAGAATGTTACAAAATTAATTTTGTCGTGGTACATATTACCAGCAGCTAAGGGATTTGAAACGTTCGCGATTCACACCTGAGAATTTCTGAAAAAGTTATTCAATTTTAATTGCAATTTTAGTCATAAACCTCCAAGAGGAACGTGATTTAAATTCTTCTTTTTTTTTTTTGATACAGCGCAGTCAGTCGGAATATCACTATAATAGCTTTCCGCTAAGTAACGTGTTAATAGTAAACAGAAATCATAGGTTATTCCTGCCTGCCTCCGTTAAAAGTATGATTCATACTTGATTTCTTTCTGCGGGTCTTATTGTGTATTAGAACTTCCGTAGAAATGATATATAATTTCACCGCGAATTGGACTTGACGCAGTAATATCGTTCAATTAAATCGCGGACAGGTTCTAATTAAAAAGTGTGCGCGGACAGACATTTTTCAATTAGATGTTATTAAGTGTAATGCGGTTTCGATTTTTCCGCGTGGCCTTTTTTTCAGAACCGGGGTAAAATATAAAAGCGTTTCTGCGAGTACCAATGTCCCTCGTTACCATTTATCGTCGTTACAGCAACGAGACCAACGAATCAAATCCCGGTCTAACGACGAGCTTGTTCGAGTGACCGTGAGTCCGGCACAGCTTCGGCCAACGGATTTAATGATTATTACCGCGCCGATGATTGCTCCATAAAACAACATATTGCTGTACCTGGAACTCCGCGGCGATGAAACTTCGGCTAGCTCGTGCAACCTCCGGCCCGATAATGGTGCTGCCCTCGTTTCCGGTTGTTCTGTATACCGGTTGCTCGGAACGTAAACGTGAAATCGTCGTGATTCGACCACTCGATGCACGGCCAACGCTGGAAAACTGTCGAAGGTGTGACTCGACCGGTCGTAAAACCACACTAGACCATTCTGATCTTCGAGTTTAACGATTAGATTTCCAACGAAACTCTTAAAACGCCATTATACGTCTATCTAATGGCAGTTCGCAGACGCTACATAAAAAACAAAAACTGAATTCAGAAGTCGTGACTATTCAGGCTCGCACAGTCGTTGACCCATCGCACACGGTTTAGTCTCCAGAATTTTTGTGATCATATTTCTTGTGAAATTGAGATAGATACTACAGTAAAGTCTCGATCTAAACAAAATCTCCGTGCCGTGACATAGATCGTGCAGGGCTATCATTTTCTTGCGACCGCGCGGCCGAAGGCGCACTGCGTACCTTCAATTAAACTAAAAATACTGTCACTAAATACAGTGCAAATTATATCGTGTTTAGCGTAATTCTAATCAGAAAAATACCATAAATAAGCTGGTGGAAGTCCCGTAAAAATGAATTGAAAAATAAAGAAGTTTTGTAATTGGACTAGTAGCGGTTCACACACATATACCCGATCGGTATCGGAGGCAGCTCGAGCTTCTCGGCCCCTCGCGGAGTATGCCCCCCCCCCCAGTGGAGGGGGTAGGCGAACTAAGATCGTGTAGCTCCGTTAGGCTTAGATCAAGACTTTACTGTACTGCGTAGGAATTCAGTAAAATTAATATTTTTACCATTTTCATCGCAATTGCAGTTCTTGGGACTTGAGAAATATTAACTCAGGATGATATAATCACTGATCCGTCATCTACATTCTGGCTTCTAAAATGTTCGTAAACACGTTTTCATTGAATTAGATATTTCCACTGCATAGGGATTTAGCAATCATTCAATGACGATCGTTAGAGCTTGAGAAATGACAATTGAGACTGAAATTGATTCACATTCCGATATTTGGAATTTTAATTCAAACGTTTATAGAAATATGTAATAAATTTCTGTCTAATTCTTGTGTTCATTAATCATTCCTCCATTGTGGGCTCATTCCACAAATCCGAGAATCTAACCTCAAGCGAACGGATACAATAACGTGAATATACTTTTTGGTCATCATTCGGGGGGTTAAAAATGACCCTGCATCAACGATCTAATCGTCAACAACCTTCATTTGCATAAGCCTTTATACTCCACTAGCAGAACAATTTGTTTCCACATTAACACAACTGTGACGAACATTGAGCGCAACACTACCCCTAAGATAGTCCTTCCTCCATCGCCAGATCCCATAGCGTGTTCCATAGAATTCCGAAGACGAATTACGATTATATTATGAAGGAAGTCACTAATATCAAGACTCCGATTATAGTTTCTTCCAGAATAATTTTCTGGAAGAGATGGCTCAGCATTTTCATTTTGTGTAAGGTGAAACGCTTCCCAGAGGGTGCGGTAAATTTTCTAATAATGGTGGAATCCGTTTCTAAGAATCTCTAGTGAACGCGACGGTTCCACGGGAATGGCGAAGCCGGCACTGCTCGTGATTCCAGATGCATTTTTCATTTTTCACCGTAGTCGGTGCAGGAGGAGGCCGTATTAGTTAACTTGGTGGGGGCAGGGCCGTATCGCGTGTAAACGCGAGCCGTATATATTCAATTAATTCAAGACGGATGTTGTAGGCCGGCGATACAGCGCAGGGGTCGCTCCTCATTCTCAAAACAGTAGCTACGTAGACGGTGGAGTTAATTAATGGCAGTACAGACACTGACTATTGTGCGCGTTTCGTACAAAGTAGGCAGAAACCTGGAGGTTTTTTCTCTTCTGCTTCTGGTGCATCCGTCAAATCTGCGAAGATTGCAACGTCCTCTGTGTCTCGAGAGAAATATTTGCCGCGTTCACCGCTTCGAAAAGACACGAAATTCGCGTGCTTCATTCGTTCGCCGACGCGACGCGACGGTGCGATAAAATTGAGAAGTCCTGAAACTGTCCAACGCAAACCCAGTTTTTCCAAAGTTCGTATATTTCTCTGGGTGAAAATTCATCGTCTGTTTCAGATACTGTAAATGTTGTTATTTGTGCATCGTTGTGTCGTAACTTGACGTGTTTGTTTGAAACATGAGATTGCAAGTAAATCACGATCGGCGGAATCAAAGTGGAGAATGAAATTGACTGGTTCGAATTCACTCATTAATGGAGAATCTATTGTGCAACTATTTTTGAGTGTACGAGAGTTAACAACATTGTCATTAACTTGGCGAAGAGTTTTCACTGAAACGTGATGACTTTTGTGAAAAAAGTAACGTATCAATTTGACAGATTCTTCTCATTTCTTAAATTTTATCTCACCTTATTCTGAATTTCTCAGTTTCGAGCAAACTATTCACAAAGTTCATTGATTCAACATTTTTGTGTGAAATTGATTTTACACTCGACTGTAAATAAAATTGGATAAACAAAGTACAAATGACAATTAATTTATGCAATATAGAAATTGAAAAAACTCAGCACTGTCTCCCTCCAATAATTTTAGTAGGACATTTTTTGATCTACAGTATCCAAACATAACTACACCTTTTCGTCACAAAATGTACAAAATCCTCTGTCCAACAATAAATTATTCATTAATATGAAAACCGTATTGATTCTTTCACAGTCATTGATTCTCTCATAAAGTTTTGGAACTTTATAGTTTATCCATAATCATTCTCACCGAGTATCTAACCGGCGATCTAAAATGGCGTCGATGCGTAAGAACGAGGCTCGCGTGTTGGTTTTGCTAGTGGTGTATGGTTTTTCTCACCTATATTTCGCTGTGATGATGATTATGCTATCGCGGTTAAAAAAGGGTGCGAAGACATAGGTATACGCGTTCGTCCGTTATATCGATCGCTATGCGCGTCTACATATATCGATAATAAACGATTAGGTCCGTGGGGCAGGAAGCGTCTGTAATTTGCGACACACCGGGTGGCTTCCGTTCTGGATCCATCGATCCGATTGATAATATTTACCGAAGAGTTTCGCGCAGCACAGAAGCCGTAATAGGCGGTGCATCGTCACGGCAGCTCTAGAACCGGCTATTACACAACGCGCAATAATTAGCTAAATAAGCGGCGTAAACGTGCTACTTTTCTAATCTGCTCGGCAGTCACTTTATGCCCACATTTTGTCGATGAGAGTCAATTAGAAGTTCGTTATACCTTATCTTAATTATACTAACGCGCCGCTGCCGCTGCTGGTTCGAACAATGTTGCGCGGTCGCGCACCATGCTCGAGTGCCTCCCGCGAGCATGATCCTGGCATTCCCATTGGCAAACCATTTACCGACGATCGATCACGAGGCCCTTTTAACTTTCCGGATATTACGGGAAATTATAGATTCTTCCGAAACAATTGTCTCATCTTTCGAACATGAAGCATCGGCCAGATGGGGCTGCTAGACTAGCGGAAAATAAATGGCCGATCGGTATCCGCGTGTTCGCGTGCGCTAATTCTATGTATTTTGCGGACAGCACTGACAGAAAGCTTAGGCGAGGTATTTGCGCGAGTGCGGCGAGGTATTACCATTTTTATTAGCTATTAGCGGCGTGAAGTCACTCTACATTTTCAAAGAAGTTCGTATTATTTTAGCTGGTTGATGCATTGCTGTTTTACATACACCTTCGTTCAAATCATTTCAAGGTCGACAGTCTATGCATAGATTGCAAACGCTATACTTATTTCTGATACATATTGCTTACAGAATTACGATCGTTTGCATTAGATGCAGAGCCTCGTGTCCAAGCATTTATCACGAAAATATTGCGGATACATTTTTCTACACATTTCTGAAAATGATCAAAATCTGTGGTAGTGCGATAGAATATTACCATTCCTTATCTTCCTCTAACCCTTAATTCCATTATCCTTTTTCGAATTTTATCTTTGATATATTTATTTCAAGTAAAATGAAATGAAAAAAAGAAAAAAATTTTAAACAATTATTTAGGCAAAATTATAAATTATTTTACTAAATTCAAAATAACGTTAATCAAGAAATATTATTTACGAAGATCGTTCGCGCAATTATTATTTTATTCTGAGATACGATTGTTAGACTGTACTTTGTGCAGAATGAAATTTTCCGTTATGTGCAAGAAACAGAAGGCAAATTGTTCCATTATTGAATTAACACAACGAGACCCTCCAATTCTCTTAGTCTGTCCGCTGCTTCAAATCGCGCCTAGTCATGTTTGCCACAAATGCACAAAATCCAAAGTAAATAATAAACGGTATTGACAGAGGGTTCAAGCCGAATGCATATTTATACCAGTATGGTCGTCAGCGACCACTTTTTGTGTCACGCGAACTTGATCTTTACTTCCAAGGAAGTTTACATCATTATATAAAATAATTACAGTTGTCCAGTAAGTTGGACACAACCGGCAAGGCACGCGACCGAGAATGCAAATGCCGAATCTATTTGCATCCTCGCTCGGGAATAATGTATTATTCATCGGTACGCCTAATGACGGAAAACTAATCGGCGATATTCAAAGATAGATACTTTCAGTCGGAATGGACTTCGGCTGCGTTTTCTTCAAACGTGCATAATGTACGGCCGAGTTGGCCTGGCCGCGATTAAATACGTTCCACGGTTGAATCGGAGTATGTACATCGGTTTTGCATAAATCCGCGACTAACCGTCTGTAAAGCGTTAATACACACCGGCCCGAAAAGGAAAAAGAGAGATTAAAAAAGAAGAAACAGTCCGTCACAATCCGCCGCCTTTTTATTGCTCCCGGTGTGCCTCGAATTAAGACGTTTACAGAGCCTCGAACCGACGCGCTGATTATCGTTACGCATTGTTCTGGATAGCGCCGAAAGCATTAGTCTCGCCGCCGGCTAATTCCGAGTGAAATTAACGGCAAGGACAGGCTAATTGATCTATGCAATTAAGCCGCGGAGTGTAAGTGGCGGTAAGTGAATGCCGCGGCGAGCCCCGATTCCTCCTGAATTTATCGGACAGCAATTTCGAGCACGGAAAAGCAAAAATAACTCGAACCCAGGATCCCCTCGATCACGATCATCGAAATCGAACCTGTGATCGAGCGTTTCGCCCACTCGTTGTCGCGTTGCTATAATTCGTTCGCTTATGAACCCATTCAACTCGTAGTTTACATTCTTTTCTAATTTTTCGCGATTTTTGCACACTTCGAAGCGTTACACTGTGATTTTCGAAAATTTTGGACGAGTTTTACCAAATCTCTGATGCCGGAAGATGCATCTCTTTTACCCCTTTTCTCTGTTATTTTAAACATTGTCATAGACTACAGATTTGGATATAAAATAAATATTGTCTGTGTTAATCGCAAGATGTGGTACCTGGCTATTTATCTGTCTGTAAATTGGTGTTGCTGACTTGAAATTAATACAATTTCTCTAAATGTTTTTACAGCTTCGTATTGTTGTCATAAGCGCACAAATTCCATTTACAGGTAATTTATGTTTCACCATAGATGCAGAGTTTGGTAAAACGAATTTGCCTCGCTTCGCGTTCTATTATATCGGCATAAATTATGTACAAGTTACGAGCAGAAATGAAAAATGATCGAACCTCTGGAGGTGCATTTAGAAAGCAGTCCAACACCGTGATCAATATTTTCACCCGGCCCATAAACCTGCCAGCGAAAAACCGAAACTGTGACATCTCAGCAGCCTCCTTGTTAGTGAATTAAATTATTAGGTGCATGGAGGAATAGTATGCTATTGTTTGCAGTCAGGTAGCAATAAAGTTCAGGCTGGCAAAGGCTTCCTGGCATTTCGTTCGGAAATAACAGTGTTCGGGAAGTGTATTATTGATGCTCTGGAGATTGTATCGGTTTTTACTTACTCGGAAAATAGTTGCCGGTGGTGAAAAAAAAAAGGTGATGGATGATTTATGGGAGCGGCAGTTAGCAGCCATTAGCATAGAGAGCCGGTATCTCGGAAGGTGTCTGGGTAACTGCGTTTCATTTGAGCAATTGTTAAGCACGGCCGTACAAACAAACGGTCCGTTTAGGACAGATTAAATTCCGATCTCCGCGAGGCCGAGACGGCCAATTTAAAAAAGACCCGAGCCGGGATTTTCGGAATCGAACCAGCCGGCATCGGCAGCGACCCTAGCATTAAAGCCTGACTTGTTTTCCTGTAATGACAGTCCGGTGGACCGGCTCCGGAGATGCCTAGGCCGCGATGATCAAAGACAGACACCACGGTCTCGATCGCTGGGACCCCAGGGTTTCGACCATAATACACATTTCCGTTTCCAGAGTCCGAGCCGATTGTCATGGGAGCCTATCGCCGTGTCGCGCCACGCTCTGGGACCAGAACCAGGGTTCCGCGAACCCCGTGCCGAAACGAGGATCGAATTCGCCGATGAAATTCGCGTCGAAACGCGTTAATTGCGTTAACGGGGACGATCTTCGGGGAAAGCAGGAATCCCGGGGAAAAAGCCGGGCCGAAAGCGACGCGACGAATAATACATTAACCCTCGCCGGCCTTCGCCGGCTCTTGTCTTCATTTCACGAAGCTTTTTCCGGTAAACGACGCGACGGACGCGACGGCAAGAATGCAGTCCGCCCGACAAGAAGGAGCCAAACTGCGCGTTCTTACATAACAATTCAGAATTCACATGATAAACCGTAACCGGCCTGCCCGGACCTCGCACGCGCGCAGAATGAAACTTTTTAGAAACTTTCCCCGATGCACGGCAAATCGGCTTATTTCTAACGTGCGCCCGCTGTTGCAGAACTGCGACTTCTACTTGCCACTATCTACCGTCAACGATGCTAAGGCGATCGATTTTTGCATTGCAACTGCCGGGCTAAGTGAGACAATTATTGTTGGGAATAGTACGAGAAGATTTTTACTGTTAGTTTTGATAACTTTTATAGGTAGAGGAGTACAATTCGAGAAAAATTGATAAAAATAAACTTGTTTTTGTAATAAGAATGAAACATTTGAGTCAATTTTTGGAACCTTCTCGGCTATATTATTTATTTTTTATTTGCTAGACTTAATCTTAATTCTTGCACGCATTTTACAATAACTATATTATGTTGGCCTATTTATTATAATGATATACATTAATACTATTCTCTTCTTCTCACTCAGCTGTATGTACACTACCGCTCAAAAGTATCCGGAAACTTGCGAGATATGTATCAGCATTGCATAAAAGTTATTTCAGTGCCTAAAATAGTGACTAAAATCGATTTTTATTAATTTCTTATGAAATATCTAACGTTTTAAATTGAAAATTACGTATGTGGAACTTACCAATACTACACAGAAATTAAATACGAGATTCCTCGACGTACCCACCGTGGAGTGTTCGGATACTTTCATTGGTCAAGTAACCATTATTTGATGTAGTAACTATTTCAAAAAATTTAGAAAGAGCAATAGGTCAAGATTTTCATTTGTTAACTCCGTAAGGAGCAACTTTAAAGGAATTCATTTATTTCACTTTGAATAATTTAAGACTAGAATACCGAAAAAACGATGTATCCTCTACGAATTCTTTTTTAAACAACGCTTTCATCTATAACATCTTCTTCACTTCGACATTATCCGCCGCCTGTAAAAGCAACACCGTGACACTTCCTCTACAAAGGGATGATGAACTGCAGTCATAACTTAGTACTCAACTTTCTGAGTCAGGCTACAAAATGGAAATTTATGGAAATGTCTGCATTTTGGCTCCGAGGGAACGTCGATGATCATTCAATGTCCCCTCTGTGAAAGGTGATTTTCTGCCGGGAAATGTGAACGTTCGTCTTCGGCGTTTTTCCGGGATTATGAGAATCGAAAGTGAAAGGTGAACTTTCAGAAGTTCTGCACGTCAAAAATCGTTGCTCCTAGGTTTATTTACGTCGATCGCTATTCTGAAATTCACGACGTCCAGTAAACCAGACGATAAACATTTTATACCTCTGCTAGTAGACTTTCTGCTGGTTCGGGAGAAATAAATCCAACTTTCCTCCATGTATTAAGGAGCCGTCCGCATGGAACGGTCTCACGAAGACATTTGCATAGACCGACGCACGAAAGGCAATCGCGATCACGCCAAAACCGCTCCCGGTCTGGAACTGTGAAATATATCGTCGAGTACGAGGTCTCCGGTTTCGATTTCTCGAAAGGAAATCGTTGCTCTATGAAACTACGTGATAAGACCGAAACAGTGTTTACTCCATAAATGTCCCAAACCGCTAGCCGATAAAAGTCCCACAACTATCCCTACTGCCGCGGGGTATACCCCGTGAGGGGTCGCGAGAGGTCGCGTGGATCAACGATTAGTATCTCCTGGCCGATATATGTCCCCGGCTAGACCCATGTTTTGGACATATATCGAGTAAACACTGTGCATCCTGTATCTTCTTCCTCCTCGTTCGTTTTAAAGAACTTCCCTGTGCTAGTGCTTTCTTCTTAGAAACCCTTTTTCGCTCTTCTTTTTTTTTTGCACAAAATATATGGACCTCCGCGATTCTATTTGTTGTGAAGGCTCTTTCTCTACTAATTAGAATTCACATTCATGAAAGTATCATTCAACGAAGTCGGAGCCGCGCACCTGCATCAACGTGACATTTAACCGTCCCTCTTAACCGTTCTTTGCTAATTGCAATTTTCACCGGCAAAGGTGTCATTCTGTCTACTAGCTTCTGAATTGCACTCGCAACAACATAATGTTTAAACTTCTCGCCCAAGAAATACGCAGCTCGATACCTAATAAACAGCGGATTGTATGCACTTATGACAGAAATGAATAGAGGAAACACAAAACTGAAATCATTCAAAAGAGTTTAGAAATAAAATTATTTCCGACTTACACAAACTACCAAAAGAAGAAGTTCAATTTCTAATAACAACTTCTAATAAAACTACTAATGAAACAGAATAGAAGTATTTAAAAAATTACGTAGTCTTTATCGAATTGTTAGGACAATAAAGAAATATTCTTATAAAATTTTCTACGTCTTTCCATATTAGTTCCTTCTCAGCAAAGCGCAGCAACCTTAGCACATTTTATATCTTTGGAATGTTTTCAAACAGTTCCTACCCGCTTAATCCATGAAAACCGCTGAGAAACCCGAATTCCTATAAATTGTCATGGTGTAATTGTCGAGTATCGACGGGTGTCAGGGGAAATTCGATCGGGGGGAGCCTAAGTTTTGCGCGGGCGGTAGAGATTTTTCCTTGTCTCCGTGAAATCCGACTGGTTCGCCGAGGCTCGCGAGGCGTTTCGCGATAACTTTCCTTTCCCTCGACGATCTTTTTCGCGAACGGTGAACGGCACGATCGATGCGAGCCGAAAAAATGCGGTCGATGCGGCAGGAAGGACGCAAGGTGGACACGGTCCGAGAGAGGGTGCAGCAGGGGTCGGTGCTTTCCGTGAATGCCGGCGGCTTCGTTTGATGGTTTTTACCGGGAGTCCTGGATACCGTGCGTTCCTATACCACGATTGGCTCCTTCCACGGGCCCCCGATCGGTCATTGGTCCTTTCCAACAGGATCGTAGGTGCCCGTGGGACGACTTAAACAGACGTCGCCTTCTCTAAGCTGCCTCTCGCCGAGCGGCGGCGGCGAACTCGCTTCAACTCGCTTCAACTCGCTCTCGTGTGCACGCGCGTAACTCGCGACGACGACGACCACGCTGAAACGAACGGGCTGACATTCTTCGGGCAACCTGCTGGTAACCTTTACCAGGAGAGGTTCGACTACCGCGAAAATGAAATAGCACCAGGCATGCGGATTTCGACTTTTATGGGCCTCGCTTGGGAAAACTGGAGACACGCTGGGAACCAGACGATTTTGCCTCGGATTGGTGCACCTACGATCCGACACGTTCATCTGCCTGTTATATCTCAATTCTCTTGGATCCCTTCACCTCTAAATAATTTTTAGTTCATCCACCGTTCAGACTCGAAAACTGATCAGGTTTAGCTTTAGTATTTGAATCATTGTGCTTCGTAGGCTGATGTGTTGATAGCAACAGATTTACTATATTTCGTTTCATATGATATACCTCTGTTCAAATGCAGAAATCAACGACGTGCAATTAAAATGACGGGAGCATTCATTTTTGTTAACCGCCTGCACTCCAAATTATTTTGATTCTACACTCCAGACATTTTGAACCCAATCGGGACACATCATAAACAAGAAAGAGTGAATTTGAGTGTATTTTTTACATATCACACTCGAATGTTTAGCAATTTATTATTATAGGAATAATAGATTCAGTAATGTAAGAATCGTTTCGAATTATGGTAAATTTACGTGACGCTTCAGAGTCGCCACATTCTAGAGGGTTAATATACATATTTAACAGAGCCTAGTACTCAAGAAATGTGTACACAAAGTAAATCCCTAACCATAATCTAATAGTAGCACTACTACAACTAAACAAATTCGAGTCGATTTTCAATAGTTTCTTCTGAGGAGGTTTTTCGTTGTCAAAAGTTTCGCCTAGCAAGAGATTAGTATTGTCGATGACATAAAGAGAGTTTAGAGGTCTTTAAGGATTAATTATAGCTCTCTTTATACCTAGTTTCATTGGAGTTGCTTTTCCGCTGTTGGAGCAGGGGGGGGGGGGCAGCAGGTTTGATTATACTAATGTGAACTGTGATGATAGGCTATCCAATCAAGGCAAAGACGTAATCCCCGTTTTTTGAGATCGCTAAACTCCCGGCTCCGTTTTCCACACTTTCTTCGCCGGCCGTATACAGCCACTTTTCTTTGAGAAAGTTGTCGGGCTTCCGAACAAATGGTAATCTGTGGGAGAACGGTCGGGTGAGAACGTCGAACGAGGAAGAACTTAACCCGATTGTTGCAATTTTCGCGGGTCCATTGTTGCGAGGGCTCTCTGGAATCGGCAGTTTCATTACCGATTATGTGTATTTTACTGTACCGCTCGGGGACTTTCCTCGAAGAACGCGTCTCGCAACCGTCACCGCACCGTCGCGTTTACCCGTCTCCCAGTGTCTATCAGCGAGCCCATAAATCTCGGCCGCCTATTTCAATGCCGCAAAAAGACAGATTTAACGAAGCTTATTGCCGGCAATCTACGCGAAGTCCGCTCTCTCGGCGAGGCACTAAATTAAGCTTAAAGTCGAGGACCCAATTAAGACAGAGACACACTTCGTTAGCGGACGGGTCGTGCAATCCGCGGGCGAATCTCAGACAAATCGGACGCCTGCGAACGGTTGATAGTCTGTTTAAATAGTTTGATTATTCATGAAGCACGGGGAATCGTAACACGATGCATATATGCAGCGTTTTAAATGCTCCAGCAATAATAAGAGATTTTATAGGGGATCTTATGGCGGTCTCGAAGGCTGCGTGCCGGTCGCTGCAGCTCATGTGGGTCTGGTTCCCCATTGTCTTGGGAGATGGCGCCACCGATGTGGTCGATAGTCTTCCCGGCAGTGTGGGTTCAAGAAGAGGACACTCGGAGATCCTAGGTCCTTCGGAGGACCCGAGAAAAATTGATGAAATTTATTAATATTAATAATCCTAACATATATCTGAGTATCTGGAAAATTATTTCAATTAACATCCGATCTTTAAATCGTGGTGTAATCTACGATGGGGATAGAAGAGAAGAATAGATAGGAAGGTGTGCTTGATGTCCTCAAGGACTCTAGAACGGCTGCAATCGTTTTGATTACTCTACGGTAGCTTTTCCGTTGGAATCGTGTGAATTTCATCGTCCGAGGTACGAGTATATGGGAAATTTTATGGTGTTCGTCCTGGAAAGATGGCAGGGGCCGAGGTTCCCGCGAGGTCTCCTGTTTTGTTTTCGCGTGTGTTCGCCTAATGAGCGTACACTCGGCCGGTATCGCTTTTATACGAGCCGATAAAGCGCACGCGGGTTCCAGCGATGAAATTATAATCGCGTTCGATCGCTCGGCACGACGTATTAACTACAAGACAGCCTTGTTTGTAGCTACACGTGGACGCATCGGCGGTTCTATTAATTATGTAGATGATGCGGTTGCGTCACGGACCGACGCTAGGAACGCTCCGGCGATTCCCATGTATCGAGGGGAGCGGCGCTCAATATTCCGAAAAGAAATGGCCCGGAGAAGGAGGTTGTTGGTAGCCGGGTTCTTAATGAGCCGTTGTATAACGAAACCGGGAATCGAACGTCGTCGAGTTGAAGCGTCGCCGCGGATCCACGGTTACCTCGGATTCCCATGGATCGAGGAACGAGAGAAGAAGCTCCGACTTCGGACAAATCGCCGGGATAAAGGTTAGAGGTCGGCCGACAGAATTGCAAATTGGAAGACGATGTTGTCCAATCCATCCATCGTATGACAACGCGGCAGGAGCATCGGGAGAAACAACTTGCGCGAACGATTCTCATGGATCGGAAGAAGTGCTCAATACCAATGATCGGGCTCAACGAGTCGTGCAACGCGAGACAAAGTCTCGACGTCGAATCGTTACGTGGAAAGTACCAAACACGTTGATGAAGTGCTTACAAAACGTTGTCCAGAGGAGAGACAGAACGACAGGAGGGCAGGCGGGAGGGAGGAGGAGGACTCCCCTTGCTGTTCCTTCAATTCAATTGAATTCTATTCCAGCGTGCAGTTGATATCATTGAGGTCGCCACTTAAATCCTCATTGTCGTTCGTCGCTTATTGTTTCACCCTTCGTTCGGCTACCGACGAATGTACATACGTACGTTTCTCTTTCACATCCGTACCCGCACCTCTAACCGGCCTAAAGGAGAGAGCCCAGACCCGAGGGTTCGGACCAGGCGGCTAAGAATGTAACTGTCGGATCAGAAAAATACGCGTACCACACGAGGACGAGTGGCGTTCGCTGTTTCTAGGGATCCTAGGCTGGTGATCCAGCCTTTGGCTACCCCGTCGATCCTAGAGGATTCTATCCATGGGAAAATATCCTACGGGAAACCTGCGAGTCTCGTTCATGGCAAGATCGGTCACGATCAAACTTATCGAGCACGAGATAAAATTGGCATTTAATGCTCGCAAGGTGGAGCAGGTCCTCGCGCTTCATTCTGTTAACCTCGCTCTTCAGCTTCCTCGAGTATTCTAAGTTATCGATTGAAAAAGGATATTCTAATATTTGGAAGAGCCTGCTGAAGACTGGACATTAAGTAGCACGATGGAAAATGCGGAACGTTGAATAGAGTCGTCATTTAAGCAACACTCTGTTCAACGTGGACTCTCAAACCTCGATTAATCCTGCGATAGCTCCGCTCTTCAGCTCCCTAACGAATTTCAGGCTGCCGATTGGGAAAGGTCCCAGGTTCTTGTGTTTGTAGGAAGATTTCGGTCCCGCTAATGACATCACCGAGTATTTCGTCGTCACGATGGAACTCGGGATGGATAGCTCGCTGATAGAGTCGTCGTTTGGACGTTTAAACAACACTCTGTCCAGCTTGCAATTTTAATCACGGTGGAAGGATCGGCCGCGGAGATGGGTCTGGTCAGGAACCAAAAATTTGGTCACCCAACCCCGTTCGTTGTATCCGGCTGAAGGGTTTCCCTCGACTTCATCACTGCTCGAGGACGCAGGTAGCGCCATGCGACTCAACGCTACTTGCCGCGTAGCGAATTTCGAGAAGTGCTCTCCAGGGTCTTTCAACAGTGGCCGGTGCGGTGGAGAACCCTTCGTGTACCGGTGTAGGCCTGGTGGTTCTGGTACGATGTTGTTGGCAACGCTCGCTGCGGCGGCGACGACGACGACGACGACGGGGAATACCGGCGGCACCCCGGCCACATGGAAACGTGAACGGAATAATGGACGAAGTGAAGTGCGTCGCGGTTGCTCCCGAAGTGGGCATTGTTGGCCCACATGCTCGCTCGAACAAACCAGGTTGATCGACTTCGTAGGAACACATGGGAACGCCGACGACGAACGAGCACCCCGGTACCACTCTCTCCTTCTCCGTCTTCGCCTTCGCTTCTATTTTTCTCACTTCTATTCCCTCCTCCCTTTTGTCCACCGAAAGGTGTACACGGTCTAATCTCGGTCTTCTGGATCCACTTCGGGCCACAAAACATGTTCGGGGCTCAGTCTGCAACCCCTATGACGGTTCGCTAGGATCGGAGGGTCTCCGGATTTAATTATCCACGGAGAAGCTAGCTTTCTATGTTTTATTGCTTATTTACTAGTAATTGAAGTAGAAGAGGTAACGATGCAGTTGGAAAGGGCTGTATTTATTTATTTATACAGTAATTATCATTTCAATTGTTAAGCGGAATACCACGAAATTTTCCACTCACTGAAGTAAGCGAACACCGTGGGCTACAAACTAATTTGTGCGCCTAACATAAAAGCGAATTATCTCATCCGATTAAATCGTGTCATTTTCATTAGGACCCTCCTCTTTCCGCATGTTCCCTTTGTTTCTATTTTTCTCACATCTATTTCATCCTTCCCTTTGTTCCTCCACGGTGTACAAGATTTAATCTGACTCCTAGATCTTCCATCTCCGAGTCGCGAAACACATTCAGGGACGATCGCGCTAGTTCAACGATCGTTCCACGGTGTTTCTCTGGGATCAAAGGGTCTCGAGATGAAACGTTTCCTCGGATAAGCCTGGCGGAGCCTCGGCGAGATTCGCCGAGGCTCGTGGCGATCGTATAAAGTGAATTATCTCATCTGATTATGTCGTCATTGTCATTAGGTCCTGATCTCTATCGCCTTCTCTCTGTCCCAGCCACCTACGGTGCCCCCGTTAACAATCCCACTTGATTCCGTCATTGGCAACGTTGGAGTTCCTGAATGAGTTCGTAACGAGATGCACAGCCAGAGGGCTGGCCCACGTCGGGGTTGCCAGCACGTGTCCTCAATGGACCAATCAAAGCTCACCCTCTTCTCGTCTAGTCGCTCTCTCTGCCCGGCTCCCTGCGTGTCTCTCTACCCCCTCCCCCACCCCCCTGGGCCGAAGCTTACGTACATTAGCCTAATACGATATGCTCGCGGAGGATTTTATGGGTCGGGAGGATCATCTGATGGAGAAATTGCGGTCGGCGTGGGACGTTTTCGTGACGAATCTCACCAAGTTCCGACTCCTTAAGCAGAAATCCCATTTGCCGCGGCCTCCGTCACACGGGGCACGTTTCCTTTTCACGAAAAGTTCATTAATACCCCCGAGGCACCTGAAAGCACCATTCTACACGTTACTCACGACAATCCTATCACTGGTGATATTGCTTATTGCGAGCCTAACGTATAGGGGTTCACAGGGTAATTCCGGGAGGAACGTACCACATTTTGTTTTCTGTTTAATAAAAGTTTTACCGAGAATAAAATTAAAAAGATAGGCAGGCATAGTTCAATTGTTTATTTTTTATATAACGTAAAATAAGTAAAACTTTCATATTAATATTTATTAATACGCTGTTTAAAAATGTTCGAGAAAATGCATCCCTCCCTGGGGCCTGGGGTTAGATGCACTTCTTTCGTTTATACATTTTTCTCCTTAATTCTATTCTTTTGTTTTCTCCTAAACATATTACACAAAGGAGAACACATAATACATTGCTAATGGAGCATTTGAGGTATTCGAAACAAGAAATCCAATCTACTTTAGATGTGGTTGAATAATAATCTTCTAAACATTCGATACAATAATTGTTAGAATCTATTAGCCAGTCGTTTTTGTCAAACATCCGTCTCCCTTTATCACATCATTTTTTAGCATCCCCTTTTTAATTGCCTAATTACAGAGTAATAAATACAAATTAATTTATTTTTAATGAATTAAAGTGTAAGATGTTAACAAATAGCGTGGCAAAGTACAAGTCACAGTTTTAATTGATCGCTTTTTAATTAATTAAAAAAAGTGTCTCCCTAAAATGAGGGAAAACACAATAATAAATCGTAAAAGAGAAACCATTGTCACTATTTAAGTCGATACTGATAGTTAAAACCGTACCATAAGAAGGTAATAACATTTGCAATGACCACCTACAAAAATATTTCATGAGAAGTTTGGAGCACTAAGAAGTTTTTATTCTTCTGTTACACGTAAATAATATAATGCACGTGTTATTCGTTTTGAGATTATTTACAAATGTTAAAATCTTATAAACGATAACAGAAAAACAGTTGAGAATAGTCCAATATTGCCACGATAAAAACTGGTGCATCTCTCCCGGAATTACCCTATATTTTTCAAGTCGAAATTCCGTAAAAATTGTTTCGCTATACCTATTTGCTCATCACTGTAGTCAATTGATTTGAAACTCTTTTGTAATTTCTTTTATGCCAATTTCAATATAGGATTAGAATCACCAAAGGCATCTTCTTTGAAAATGATTAAAAACGTTCTCCCCACTCCGTTACCGTTCGGTTTTCGTCAGTTTCGTCAAAAAATCGGCAAAATGCGTAGCCAGTATTCGAAACGATTCTTGGCTCGGCGTAGTTGAACTGGAAAGTCAGTTGGTCGAGAACAGGACCGAGGATTCGTCGAAAAAATCGGACACAAGCGTCGTTTCTCCTCTCGACGGTAGAATCGTGGGTCTGTCGACTCGCGGAGTCAACGCAGCAATTAATCATCGGAGCACTGACGTACGGCCGGGTCTCTCGAGCACTCGGAGCTCGGGCTCGATACGTTCGCTAACGATCATCTTGCAAAACGTTTTCTAATGAATATGGTAATTGAATCCGAATCCGGCGAAGTAGGAAGAAAGGCGCTGGACGATCAGCGGGAGAGCGCCGCGCGAGCCCGCCCGCCGATTCGCACGCACGTGCGATTACGTGCACGCGTTCAACCGAGAAATGCGTTCGCATAGTTCCGGGAGGCTGAATGGGACCGAGAAAGATGGGGCCCGACAGACCTAATCGTCGCCGGAACGATGACTATGTCACCCAGTCATCGTTCGGTTTCCGCGACGACGAATCACGTGGGGAAAAGGACGCGCGATTCCGCCCGAGTAACTCGCTCGCAATAAAATGCTCACCCCGACGAGTGGGACCGTCGTGTAAACGCGCTTGATTCGCAATTTGACTTCTATAGCAACTCATCTCGAGCTTGCGGCTGCTTTCACGGATCGCGAGATGATTCATCGAGCGTGTTCCGCCATTCGAAGTCAGCCGACCAGCGAATTTGTTTACTAATGCGAAGGGTTCGCGAAGATTCTCGTAACCATTACACTTTCTTTTTTTAGTTTATTAAACCGCTGCGTCGCTAAATTAGTTTTACGTAGACCGTTTGGTGCACTCGTTGGAAAATTTTGATACAACTCGGCAGTTTCAATTGAGATCACAACATAGCTGTGCTAAGGGTTAACTTAAGGGTCAAGGGTAGTCATGTGACTTTTGCAGTGTGAGCAGGCACAGACTTAAGATTCGTCTTGATATTATCGATTATATGAATTCTGACGCCAGAAACGGGAGGAGAGCTTTTGGCTTTATCTCTCAGAGGATCAAAACAAAATACTGCTCAGTCTGTGGCTAGTGATATTTTCTAGTGCGAGCTATTCTCGATTTCATCCAGAAAACTCATCCAATGGCATAAAAATGCTTGGAATCAGCGGCATGCACATCGTCAATTTTTGGCCTACTTCTAACGCTTATATTACCAAATATCTGTATAATCTCGTCAGCTCGTGACCAGCGCGTACCGCATTGAACCTTCCCCTTTCGAATGAGCCCTTCCCCAGCGAAAAATAGTCTCATATAAAGACGAAAACTTTCCTCCGGTGAAACCATTTTTCGCCTATGTTTGTCGGTAACACTCTACTTTATCGCGAATCTACGGAGTCTTGGCCCTGAAGGATTAAATCGTGTCGAGCAGCGTTGAAAGAAGGGCCACCGTTCAACAAACCGGCAACCGAACGCGATTCGCAGCGTACAGTCTCGGAGCGCGCGTAAAAACCTGAAAAATTCGAATTCCACGAGTACAGCAAGCACGCAGTAACGCCATGTCCGTGTATTCGAGAGATTATGGAAAGATGTCTGCGTTGCGCAGTCGAGCTCTGTCGGCTGGTAGGCAACGATTGCGACACTCCTTTTAACAACCACTCTCGTCTCGGAGAAACTTGTGACATCAAAACTTCGGGCCGATTGCCGACTCCGCGATTCGTCGGAGGTCTCTGAATGCTCCCGGTCGAAGCTGACTCGTCTCTAACCTCGAGGAATTCGCGGGACGCTGGGGTTTGCACCCTGGAAGACACTTTATCTACGTAAAAAGATTCGGACAGTCTCTCAGCCGAGGCTGGGGAAAGTCGACGAATTCGTACTGGCCTTCTACGAATGAATTTTTAACAACCAGAAAGTGTACCTAATAATCGTTCGTGCAAAAGAAATCGTAAGACGGAGGGTTAATCCATCGAAAAGTACACAGTTCCAGAGCTTCCTCATTTTCTAGAAGATTGATCTACGAGGACACCGTTTTCTGAAAGGATCTAGCCAGGTATGCATAAATAATTGATCCCAGAACAGTTTGATTAAAATACAACCGCGAGAATAGCCAGATTTCATTGTCGCTTATAAGTATATTCAAGGATATCAGCGTATTGGTTTCAACTTAATAAAATAATTAAAAGAAGAAATAAATTTTTACTTCGCTCTTGCGAAGATTTTTTATTTTGCATAAAGGTCCGCAGTCTACTTATAAGAGAGGTGTGTGAATCGAATCCCCTAACGCGGCATAAGTAGATTGCAGATTTTTATGCGTTCGCTAAAATACAAGAAAACGTGGGAGATAACACATAATAATCCAGTGTGTTCCATTTGAAGTTCCCTGCCCAATTGTTCCCCGAACAATGGGTCGTTGTAAAAAATATTTTAAATAAAATTCATCAAAACGAGTCCGCCCAGTTTGGCAGACAAACTGAAGTCGTTTTGGTCCACATTAATAAAAGAAATATTCTGATTTAAAGTGTGCGCCTACAATTATGAGACCGAGTGTGTACGCAAACAATTGTACGGTTTCGTTGAAGAATTCTGTTCTCGAACCGTCAGCAGCGATTCGGAGAGCATGATCTACGAGACGAACAATGGGACTGGATACGAGGGTCTAATTAAGAAAAATTTCGGTCCGGCAACAAAACGGTGACTTTTGGCGCGCCGCAGTTCGTGGAACGGGAACGGATTGGCTCGGGTTTCCACGGCGCGAAATAAAAGCCGCGCGGAGTAGATTCAATCAGGGCACGAGGGGGTTTGATGAGGGGTCCAGGGGGTGAGGGAACACCACGATGGGGAGAGTGCTGTTGCGAGAGGCAGTCGGTTGAAGTGCAAAAGCGAAGGGCTCGGTAAATGCATGCGCGCACGGCGTGCCCGGCCGTGCATCGGAAAAGGACGAGCGCGTTCGCTTGCACACACGCGCGCGCGCACACACGGAACCGTTCCTGTGTGACGCGCCTTCCCCTCCTCTAATATCGTAGGGTGCATTACGCGTTAAGTTAAGTTACACTTAAGGATCGTCGTTGAACAGGATTACGTACATACACGTTAATGCACGCGTAGCCGAGTGCGCATTGTCGGACCGGGACGCGAATTAAACGAGCTTTATCTAACGAATGGCAATAGCGAATTGGTGCGCGATGACGGTTTGCCATCTCGTTGACGACAGTCTGACGTAAATCTGATTTTTAACAAGTGGAAAGTCCATTAATTGAATTTTAGCACAGCTAACCCCACGCTGGCACACAGGTTTACACGTCTGGGCGAAAATTTCTCTATTGAATCCTTTTCAAGGGAGAGGAGGGAAGACCCTAATTTTTTCCGAATTTAATCCGCAGAATTTTTATGCTTTATTGATAAAAATGGAGCCTCGAATAAGTGTCCTAGAATAAACCTGGGCATAGACGACCCAATGTGCCTACAAGGATGAACGATAAAGTTATAAATTCTATATAGACTGCGTGGACATTCGTTTCTTGTTCTAATGATGTTATTGAGCCGGAGGATTGTAGAGGAGGCTGAGGATAAAATGGAGGTTTCAACTGGTAGCAGGTTTCCAGGCGAGTCAGCGGTCGGTTTCAGCGGAACGGTATTAGACGAACCAATTGGCCGCATCTGTTGACTGGTAACCGGGTGACCTCGCCTCTTATCAAATGCGTTGACGCGATAGAAGTCGAGAGAGGTCCATTTGTTGGGCGTTAACGTTGCATAAAAGGGAACGGGCGAGGGGGGAAAAGCACGATGCTGATATTGCGCGAGATGCGATTGTCTACGGGCCGATAAATCCGGTCCTTCTCGCAGGGCTCCTTTTCTTCCCTCGTTCACGGCCGACCCTTCACGTCAATTAGACAATTACCAGGCGAAAGAAAGTCCCCTTTGAGCCCCTCGAACGAACGGATGGACACGGTCGTGTCTTCGGTGCACACGTAGGTAGCCGCGAGGTCGAATCAATTAAATCCGTCTACTCGCGGCGCTGACGGATCGGGATGAATAAACGTCTTCTTCAACCGGGATTTGTGTGGCGCAGTTCCGACACGCGCCACCATTCGTGGATACTTCGGCGAAGCAACTGGGACAAATCTTGGAGCTACAGTCAGTCTCGTAATTGATGGCTCACGCTTTAAATTCGAATAATAATTTTTCGTAAATGGAGCAAACGACTTCGGTTTGTCTGCTTAGATGGATTACTAGATGATAACGTGAGAGTCTGATGTAATAGGTTTTGCGTAATCTCTTATTCGAAAGTGGAATTGTTATTTTCGCCCTCGGTCTCCTCCCCTATCGATATTTTCAAAACAGCATTGTCCGTCGAGTTGGCTAATTAGAATGCGTGGCGGGGGTTAATTACGACCGCGCGTATTTACGAATCCGTTTCTCCGATCCCGTGGGCTAAGTGGAAGGTAGACGACCGCTCGTTTCGCGAAATATAATTCTAGGTTACGGTCGAGGGTAAGCAGCCCGATTAATCAGTTCCATTACGGGAGGCAGTTCGTCGTTAAGGCGTCGATGTCCCGGGCATCGTGGGTCGAGAGAGCCAGTCCAGGGCCCCTCGGTCGTTAATCGAGGAAATTCGGTGAAACCGTAATTAGCGGTGCGATCGTCGTTATGGCGGGCACGAAAGTTCGCCGCGGACCAGCAGCCTAATGAACTCGTTACATATTTACACGTTGTTCGTGCCAAGCCGAGCGGCTCGCTCGCTCAGGCCCTGCCGGGGCTCAGAAAACCACATCGAATTAAGAGGTCCTTTCGCAAATTGCAGACGGAACACGAGAGAGCGATTTAAGCTTATCGATCCACCCAACGACTTTCTGATCTGCTTAACACCCACGTGTTTCCCGCCCCGTACACACCACCCCGCGAAAGAACGTTCACCTAGTTAATGACACTGGACACGGTTGTTAACCCGCTAATTCGAAACAATTTATATACCGCGCGTATATAACTACACATATTTAAATCAAACTGGCCTGTAATTTGCCCGCGTTCCACGTTAAATGTTCTACGGCCCGGCTCTTTAGCCTGTTTGAGGAACCGAGACACGTGGCGCGGACTCTAGAACCGTTCGTCACACTTACTATATACGTTATGTAACTCGCAGTAAGAATTAAAGAGCCCTTCTCGCCAATTAGAAGTTTGCGTAAGAAGTTCGTAAATGCAACGTGCTGACGATTTAGTTAACTATTAACCCTCGTGCGTTGCCTGCGGTGATGATTCGGCCATTATCTTTTCTAGATATACTATTCACCCCTTGTAAGACGATTTAGTTTACGGTTGCAGTGATTCGAACCTTCTTTGTAGTTCATAATTCCCTGAAGGACGAAAAAAATGTATACCTATTTTATGCCTATATGTTCTCCGATGCATTAATTTCCCTGGCAGTATTTATCAGCACTTATGATTTCAACTTTTTTGAAAAATGAGTTATGTACAACACCCTTTGGTGACCACTATACAGACGTCAATGTCTTACTCGGATGAAGGTTCGGTTTCGGCATATGTTTTGGAGTTTCATCTGCGTCTAGCCACTGTGGAGAACGTCGTCGTAGAAAATCCATTATTCGTCACAGGTAATTATCCTGTTTAACATGCCTTCATTATTCTGTCGAAAAAATAATGAATAACTGATCTCCAGACGGCACATCTTATTTCTTTCAATGAGTTCACGTGGGACCCATTTATCTAACTGTTTTACTTTTCCCAAAGCCTTCAGATGTCAGGAGTCAGTTGAATAGTTTATGTTGGTTCTCTCCGCGATTTCCCGAACAGTTGGATTGTGAATCCCTTCCAACTATCTCTTTTAAACTTGAATCTTTAATAGCTGCTGGCTTATGACCACGTGGCCCATTTTTCAGATTTGTATCACCGGAATGAAATTTTTCAAACCAACGCCTTATGGTCCAATCACTTGGTATACCTTCTCCAATAGCAGCATTTATGTTTTTCGCTATTTCAGATGCAGTCTGTCCAAGTTTGAACTCGAACAAATTTCCTTTTTATCTATGGTGAACGAAAATTGATTTTGAATCACGTACACTGTACAATATCAACTTAACAAACTTATACACGCAAATTCATGTACGAGATATGTACTTTTCATATTGTACAACTTCAACACTTTCTGCCGTAGAAAAACTACACTACAAAGGCGGGAAGTTTCCAATGTGAAAAACGGTCATTTCGATTGCAACAACCTAACAATAACTAGACTCCGGAGTTTATGCATTTGTGGCAAAAATGGGTGGATGGGATACAAAGCAGAGGCAATTTTAGAGCATTGGACCGTTTATTTTGAAAGTGATGCAAGTCCATTTTTTGTTGATAAAAAGAAATACTGTTAAAGGATTGGTTTGAATAGAAAGAGACGCGTGGAGATGTGTAACAGAAAAAGATTGAATGGATATATTTAGAAAAAGAATTACAGTATTCGGTCTGCTTAAACCATGTCCGCACGGTTCAGTTCCTTTGCTGAGACTGACTGCCTTGGTGTCCTAGCGTTTTGACCAGTCTAGGCTTTTTACCTGCTTGTCATAAAAACCTTGTCCTTGGGTATTTCCCAAGTCCTGCCATCCTGACCATTTGGACATAGCAAAACTTTCCTTTTTGCCAGATGGCGAGTTTTCTTAAAAAGTAAGAATTACTTTAACAAATACAAATATACAAATTACGTGATCTCATTAAAAAAAAAAGTGGACTAATAAACGGTGCAATTAATGAATACTTTTCTGTTGTTTTCGACTTATTAAAATTATTGAAGAAGGGACCTCTGTCGATAAGCGCAAGGTTTCTGTGTGCTTATGCTGCTGGGTGCGAAGTGTTTTCGGTCTGTGTTAAACGAACCTCGCAATTTTCGTCAATGTTAGACGAAAATGGCCCGAATAAGAAGGGAAAACGAATCGAATCGAGTCGATCGACGGGGACGGGTTTTCGTGTCGGCGAAGTTGGCGTGGATCCGCTTTGTCGTCCGGCGGGTGTCCCGAGTTCAAGGTCGCCGGTAATCTAGGATACTCGCATGTCCAAGAAACGAAGAGCGACTCGATGTATCGGCGTTCGGTGGCCGACCACATGGTGAATTAAGGGTCAGCCCATTACCGATTTGACCTCGGATGACCCGGCAGTGTATACAGAGCTGGTTGCGTGCTGCTTGATTCAATTAACCCCACGACATACAAACACGCCCGGCCCGTGTGCACACGCACCGCGTATGTCGCGCGCACACGCGGACAAGTTTGCACGTGTGGACGACGGGAGCTCGAAGAGGCCTCGTACAGGCCGAGGGAACCACGACAAATTGGCGAACCTCGTTGTCCTCGTGAAGGAACAGACCGAAAAAGAATAAGACCCTGGGCGATGAGGGTCAACCGGGCTGAGATTCGACAATTAAATCGTCTATAGGTACATTAGAACAGGCCGAATCCGGACATCTGCTGGCCGAAACTTTGCTACGCTGTTGACCCTCGTTGCGCCAATAAAATTACACGCTATACCTCGCCTGGCAAAATCTCAACTCGTCAGCCATAATTCTTTGGGTAAACTGAAATCGAAATACACCGTTGTTTGTCGTTTTCAACTGTCATAGTCTACAACTCTTTTCAAAATAATTGCATCAAAGATCTTAGGATAGCAATGAAATAATCCATCATTTATTGTTTAATGTACTACATTATTATCAATTTATACTATTACATTTTAGAGAAATATTAAAATTAAATCTTACATACATAACTATACACATACAATTATCGTTCAATCTACAATACACGAGAAAATTATTTTCAAGAGAATTTTAGCTGTCTGTCTCCGAATGTCTGATTCTACTTAAAAAGGCTCCCGGAATTTTTGCTAATTACACAAAACATATGCTGTCTACCGTCTTGCCGATAGGTGGAGCGATAAAAGAACTGTTCCTTAATATACATTGAAAATTTCCAGTCAATTTGTCCAATACTTTTTTCTCAACCTCATCAACCAGCTGCTGGGGAACTGTTTCCAGAAAACCGTTTTTGTCGTTCACATCAGGCACATCTATCGATGCGTTACTATGTCGCGAATATCTACACAGCTGCTTCAAATTTCTGTTGAAAACTTTCAAGATACATTCTCGACACGTGCTGCTAATGATCCAGGCAGGAGAAAATCGATTTTCGGAACTCGGTAAATTAAACTCTCCCGATCAGTTCTTGCGCAATAAAATCCCGGAGGGATTTTTACCGCGTTTCGTCCAGCGATCAATTTCCATCTCATCCCGTCCGGCTACTAAGTAACAATATTCCCGAACAATTTCAGCATTACATCGCAGCCGGACCGTGGTTAATGGTGTCCGCGAGTTCGGTGCGTGGACGTGCGGCGTGTCTGAAACTCGATTACGCTCGTACGGTACCTTTAAGCGTTTTACAAGAAGAAAACCGAGAGCGAGAGAGAAAGAGGGAGAGAGAAAGAGAGTTCTGGTGTCCGGGTGGAGAGTACTGTGATTTCGGGGCGCAATCATCTCTTCGGGGCCCCGATAAAGGGTACGCGGAGATTCCGGGAATTGAATTACCGAGGCGTGCCCGCGCGCCCGGTAACATGTTTAATATCTTCATGCGGCGAATTCCGAATCTAGTGGAAACGATCGGGCCCCGTCGATACAATGTCCGAGGGGAAATTATACGTTCAGGCACATTGTATTACACGGGAACTCGGCGTGGCATCCGATTCCGCGAATCTCCATGCAGGTTGCACCGCATTTTCGCGTGCTACCATCGCGTTACCAGCGTTAAGTTAAAAAAAAAATCGATTTTTCTGCATTTTCTTTGAGTCAACTGTTGCAGAACACGTGTGCAAAAGGATTTGTTTGAATTTGTGCAGCTAACATAGTTACAGGCGTTTGAAGAATATAACTCGCAAGATATTATTTATTCCAAATATTAATATTTATATTCCTGTGTTTGTTTTAAATATTATTCCAATTAGATCGTTTTTACTTGCCTCTGTCTCTAGGTTCCTAGAGTGTTAAAGAACTGCGTGTGATCGCAATATGCGAAGAACGTGAATAAATTGAACGGGTGAATTTTCACTCTGAGGAACTAATGAGGGTTAAGGGAAAGCTTTCTCTCAGATAATGGGAAAGAAGTCGCGCCGGTGTCGTAAAGCTTAACTAAATTCGTGTAATCTTAACAAACAGGATGGATCTCTCTCTCTCTCTCTCTCGCCTGTCTCGCCGAGCGGTGGGAGCCGAGTGTGACCAATAATTCTTGATTAGAAAGCCGGTCGCCTCATCGGATGCGAAGGCGTACATGGAGAAGAACGCGAAGCAACTGAAGAAGGGAGGAACGGAACGTTAGGGAAGACCAGCCACGTCTGATTCGCCGGACGACCGCTCGGAGAGAGGATCCATCAATCACCGGATGTCCCGCACCTCGGGACCGCTGTTTCTCGCCGGTAGCAAGAACCTGCAGAACCTCCGCAGCTTTCGCGACCACGGAGGAAGCACAGAATCCATCCACCGACTCGTTCCAGGCCCTCGACTCGCAAAAACACCGTAATAATTGGCCGTTGTACCCTGGATCCGGGCGAAGTAGTATTGTCCTATTTTCGACGGACGCTCGGCGCTCTCTGTGCGACAAACACCGACTGTCTTTGCGGCTCTTTTGGCTCGAGACATTTCGAGGGTCTATCAGAGAAGGAGTGTGAAAATTTAGCATTTCCGACGAAATGAACATTTATTTTGGCTCTTTTGTTTCGAGGTACTCGAAATGGAGAAAAAGGGAGCGTCAAAATTTAGCATTTCCCTTGGATGGAAAATTTCTAAATTCTGCTCTTACGTTAAGGGATACTCGAGGAGTCCATGGGAAAAGGAGGAGTGCCAAAATGTAGTATTTTCTAGTAAATGAAAATTTCTAAATTCGGCTCTTCTGTTTGGTGACTCTCGAAGGTTCTATGAGGGAAGGCTGAGTGCGAAAATTTAGCATTTTTTTAGGAAACAAAAATTGACAAATTCGGCTCTTGTTTGCAGACAGCTGGAGGGTCAATGGGAAAAATGGAGCGCCAAAATTTAGCATTTCCCGGGGAACGAGAATTTGCAATTTTGGCTGCTTTGTTTGGAGACACTCGAAGAGTACATCAGAAAAGGGGAGCGTCAAAATTCAGCATTTCCGACGAAATGAAAATTTACTTTGGCTATTTTGTTTGGAGATACTCGATGTGCCTATGAGAAAAGGAGGAGTGCCAAAATTTACTATTTTCCAGCAAATGAAAATGTATAAATTTGGCTCTTCTATTTGGTGACTCTCGAAGGTTCTACGAGACACGACTGAGTGCTAAAATTTTGCATGTCCCAGTAAACGAAAATTGATGTTTCCTCTTTTTTTTTAGACATGCGAGGGCTCCGAAGGAGTGTGAAAATTTAACATTTCCCAAGACAAAGAAATTTATTTTCGGGTATCCATTTCTGAAATCCATCAATATTTCTCATTTATTTTCGCCCTGGATCGAGCACACAATTCTTCATCCTCGACCCTAATAAAAGTCATTCACTTAGAGATACCGTGGCAGCAGGAAATCGGGACGGATCACCAATAGAAAATCTCCTAATAAACTAAGAAAATCAGCTCGTATATCGAGAACGTCTAAGCACCGGTGGGAATCGCCGGCTCGAAAATCGATGATCCAGAGTGTCCAGGGTTGAGAGGCGAGGTGAGGCGATTCGGTTCGATTTCAAAAAAGCATCGGCCTCCCGCGGCGAGCATTCTCGCTCATCCATTCATCCAGCCGCGAGTTACGTTGTCTTCCGGCGCGCGTTGAAAGAGGAGGACGACGCCGGCGAAGAAGAAACAGAGGCGAAGGAGAATAGAGCGTACAATCACGATGAGCAGCGGCCCTGAGGTGCGAGCCGCGAGTGGAAAGGCTCCCGGGCTGCCAACCTAATAAAGCAATTTGTCACGGTTGTCGTCCGAATGCCAGCCATACATTAACACACAATCTCGCCTCCGAGATAGTCCGCAGCCGTGTCCTCCTCTTCTTTCTTCTCCCTTTCTGACCCTCGCGCTCCTCTTTTCCTCGTTTCCCTGTGCCGCGATACCCATAACTTCGACTCGGTTTCGTCACGGGATCCCCCAAGAATCCGGTGACCATGTGAATACCTTCAGGAAATCAAATTAGTTGTCGCTTTCCAACCCTCATTCATCAAACCGAGGAAGTTTATTGGGTCCCTTAGAATTCGTTAGGTCTCGACTTCGTTTTAATCACTGATTCTCGAGAATATTAGGGAAACGAGTTCCCATATCTATACCTCACATTTTCGTTAACCCTATGCGCTCCGAAGTGCTGTCTCTCTCTTTCATTTCAGAAGTTGCTTCAACATCTTATAATTCAATTGTATTCTCTAGCTTCGTTAGCCTATCCTATGCGGAACAGCTGTGCAACTGTTTTTACATACCACAGGATTGTGACATTATTGGTCATTTACAACATTCCTTAAGGTGCATAACAAAATTTTCTTAGTGTTTTCTAACACGTTCTTCCTTGAGGTGCCCCAGGGCCTGACGTCTGGCATCCAAAATATTCTGACCTAGAGTAAAAAAAGAATCTCTTTCGAATCTGCATTTAACCGTTTGAACTCGGAGCCATCGATTCTAGTTTCTAAGGGTTTTTGAAAATATTGATTTTTCTTGAAATGGCAGGCATTTGGAGTTTCAAGAATTACAACTCTGACAGAGGAGCAGTGCCTGGATTAATTAGCTTGACGCACACCTACCCTAGACCCCTATTCACAGAAGTCGGTAAGCAATATTTCAGTTTTGTAGGACACAATTCCGGAAACTTGTGCGAGATAGAAGAGGAAAGATAGGACAGAAACTTGAATAGAAAAGCGTGGCACCTGGATCAGTTGAAACAGTAGCAGGGAAGTGAGACGTCTCTGATCTGCGACCTCCTCTGACAGAATTCTCTGGCTTTGCAGGTTATAAAGTCGGACGAACCGAGAAGACGAAGACCGGTGATCCAGATCGGTTCGAACGGTAGCAGGGAAGAAAGGCTCGCCTCCAGGAAGCTGCCAGGAAAGATCGGCCGCTATTACGTCACCTGGCCAAGGCTGCCACCTTGCAGAGCTCGCGTCCGCGCCGCTCGGCTCGGCTCGGTTCGGCTCTGCTTGGTTCGGCGAGGCGAAGCTGCGGATTATTAATGTTTGCGTCGGGTCGTTAATGGATCGGGGTCTCCCATTCTCGGCGCGGGGAACGTAGAATGCGGGTCCAGCTGTGAACGCGTTATAAGATCCTTTTTTGCGCGGTACAATGTCCTGGCGACTCCCGGATGCGGCATCATTAAGTCACCCGCCCTCCTCGCCACACCGTCGCGTCGCCCGTCTCTCTTCGGCCTCTTGTCCCGCGGACTTGGGACTTTTGTAACGCCGACAATCGAATATCGACGGTCTCTCTGCTAGACCGCATAACACCGTGCCGGTGACCTTCTCCTCGGCTTCTCCACCTTTCGCTGGGTTATTAACTCTCGCCCGGAGTAATTAGCCACTGTTACTTAAACCGAGTCAACTGCCTAATGATCTATCGTCACCTTCGCGTTCCCTCCGACATCCTCTTCCACCCGTAGGTTCCTCTTCCACCTGTTTCGCCGGACATTGACGCGCCGTCGCTTGTTTGAAGATCGTTACCGAGTTGTCCGGATTCGAATCAACCACTCGTCGAACCGCTGCCAGGTACTTCGGCGAGTATGGTTGACGGCCGGTCGGAGTGACGAGACTCGAGTTCGGAGGGATTCACCTCGAGGGAAATTGTTGGAGACGTTAAATAATAGATCGATGGACTCTCGAGGGGGTGCTCGACAGGGTTGGATGTGGGGTACGCGTGACAGCGGCAGGTGCTCCGACTGAAGTTGAATCGTCGAGGACTTTGATGACGTGTGTACATATTTGGTGGATTGTAATGTTGCAGGTAGATACGATGTAATGCGATCAGTTTTTCCGGGGACTTAGCGGATCAGCTTCTAGCGGATTTTAAGCGATGCAAGGTTTTATAGAGACGTTCGAAGTTCGATTGTAATAAGGAAACATTCGTTACAATTAGCAACTATAATGATTTATAGGAACGGTCAGCATCTTTTCAGGAAGCGACGAGTAAATTCACTGAGGTTAGGAAATCATGTCTTCCTTTTCCACTTGGCTAATCCTTCTCTAATTATTACGAGGATACCAAAAAAAAAAAAAGAAACCAACATGGTAGAAACAAGTCTTTGCAGTTTAGAGTCCAGCAAAATTTCAGCACTGCTCATCCCTTAGAAAAAAAGATGAATAAATTGATTTAAAACCTGTACTTCCATCTTCCTTGTCTACTTCGTCTATCTGTAATACTCTATAATTTTCATCTAACAACTACGACGAAGATACACACAAGACAAGATGGTAAAAACAAGTTCTTGCAGTCTAGAGTCCGGCAAAAACCCAGCACTACTCTTCCCTTAAAAAATGATGAATAAATTAATTAAAAACTTGCACTTCCGTCTTTCTTGTCTACTTCATCTCTCTGTAACATTCTAGAATTTTTACCCAACAACTGCAACGAAGCTATAGATCAAACTAGGCGACAAAAACAATACTCGTGTAATCTCGAATAAGGAAAAAACTCAACACTATTAATTTGTCCACAAAGGAGTCAGTGAATTCATTTAAAATGTCCATCTCCACCATCAAATATTTCAAAATTGATTACAGATCAAATTATTAGATGCTTTCTCGAATTTGCAGATAGCTAGGGAAAATATAAAAAATTCTAAATCATCAAGAGATTATTGTAACATCATGAAACGTCGACCACACAAAAGCATACTGACAGTCCATCGTTGTCCCCGAAGGGTTAACGCTTCAAGAGTGTTTGCAGTTTTAGCTTCCGCAACTGCGCGACTTGGCAGTACATATGTATGTAGTATGGTGTATGAAACGTTTGATTCATGGTGCGGCTTCGCGATTTCTATTTGCGGATAGTCGTCCGGTTTGATAGGGATGTTGGCGTCAGCAGGATCGGGATGGGTGTTGATTCTGGGGCTATCAGACATCGTCTAAAGTCAGACGCGTGCGATTGGACCAAATGCTATAAGTGGAACATGGGAACAGTCCGGATTTCTGGTCCACGATCACGTCGCGCACGTCGGGCTCGTCAACGAATAGATAACGAAGGAGAATGAGCTAGTTGAGGCGGTTTGATACATCGGCGACATCGCCGCAACATTCATCTGCATAATTCATTCTTATCAGTACGATTCCCTCAAGCAGGGATTCTCAACCATCGGCCGGGCATTCGACGCATTTATGGATAAAATGGCTGATCGCTTCTAAAGTGATCTCTGCGATTTACTGCTAAAACCCGCTACCATTCGATTTATTATCACTTTCATTGTTGTTAACTTTACAGTGAACAATTTCGACGGTAATGAAAATTTTCAGAGCTCAAATGAAATTGCATTTTACAGTCTGATACATTTCTGTGTCAAGTTACAAATTTGAAATCGACACACGCAATAATTCATTTTAAGAATTGCTTAAATTTTCAAACACAGTTTCGTTAAAAGCAGACTGTATTCGACTTCGTATTACAAATTTTAATTCAAGGTTGAGAATTGTTTTGTATAGAAAAAATCAAGCTTGGTTAAAATTAAGTTCTACACAGAAGACATACTTGATGATGCACAAACAAGACAAACTGACCTGACTGTTGATGGACAAACTTGACCTGTTGTTTGTTGATGCCCTACGATAATCGAATCTGAGATGCCTCGAAGCACGATTATTTTGAAAACAACCGAAGATTCACTGAAAGCAGACTGTTTATACTTGGCACACAAGCAGTCATTGTTGAACGCTAAATTAAAAGGAAGTGCAGGAAAGTGTGCCAAGGATCGAAGTTTAGGGTCGCCATTTCTGTGGACGAATCGATGTTTGGGATCGATGGGCCGGGACTAATCGACGCGATTCGTTGTGTTCGTCGCCGGAACGGTAACGTGGAGCCGGGCCGAGTTTCGACTAAAGTGCCGGCATTGTTAACGTCGTTAAACCTGCCCGCGGACGGGCAAATGAAGCGACGCCTTTGACGCGATAGCGCGACATTAAGCGTGGTTCACAAGTCGCGGGATTCGCGTTCTCCGCACGTAAGAATAAGACGCCCACCGTATTTACCCGCTCTGAATTCCTGAGTCGCGGTTCGCCCCCTCGCGAATTGTTGCGCAGCGCAAACCCAAACTCTTAACTCTTAAGCTCGCATGACTCGGCCGCATAGCAATCTACGGGGTGTCCCTTCAACGCGCATCGTCCGCAAAACCGATCAACAACTCCTGGACATCCGAAAATGACAAACCCACTCCGCCATCTTGGAGAATATTTTCTAATAAATTCCAGACCAGCATATTCCAGTTCAATATATTTTGATTTTTGTATAGCGTTTGACTAAGGACTGATACGTGGTTTCCGAAGAGGCCAATTGTGGGAGGTGATTGGAATTTTAGTTTTAATTCGGTTGTTGTCGTGGTGGGTGGTGATTGGTGGTTATAGATGGTGATTCGGATAGGTTGTTTTCGATTTTCAGGTTTGCCAAGAGGTAACAGTGGGTCGAAGATAAATCGAGATACTTGAAGAACACCCCGTACCTACACAGATGTTTAAGAGCTAAGCAACTACTCAGAGCGAGTGAGTTGATGCGAGCCGCGTATCACGAGAAGGAAGTTCAATTTAACCCAATAAAGGACAATCAGAGGCCGACGGCGACCAGAGACGAGTACCTACTACTCCTCTGATGGCTAAACGGATCGACCGAGGGACTTCGCCTTCAGGTCTTTTCGGCTCGGAAGACGGAAAGACGAGGGAACGCTTTCGATCTTACCGCGTCCGTTCGTCGAAATCCGCCATCTCAACCAATCCAACAATTCATCAACCGGTACCAGCCAATTGTCCCACAAATTTTCATTCCCAACCAGAACTATTACACGCAGACCCCGTTTCACAAGATCCAACTTCAAAACGCGAAACGCATAGAGCAAACGCGGAGACATGAATTTTTCAAAGACTTCTTTAATTGCAAGTGGCAGAGCAATTTAGCCTTTGCACGATTGAATTCATCCATTCTTTTCAGGAAACTTACTAGTAGACTGCCGGATGTTTATGCATTTATGGCTTATGAAAATTTTCAAAAAATGCTGGAACATGAAATTTGATAGAATTTAGTAGGACTTTCATGTGTTTCGGATCTACAAAGGCTGTTCCCATGAAAATAGGATTTTATTTCATTCCACTTTCTTAAAACTTGTCCGCAGTCTACTTTATTAGTCATGTGGAGGGAAACAGTCTGATTATATGTATTGATTGCCTTCTTTTCCTTTCAGTGTTTCTTTTCAATTTTCTTTCAAATCTTATTAATGTAATTCATTGATTTCTCAATTTAATTAATTTTTTTCATTTTAAATTGACATCGTTGTAAAAGATTAATATGATGCAAGATTCAAATAATCCGCATCGTTCACAAATAATGATCACGATGATGATCAAATACCATGGTGCAATCGACTTTAGAATAGGTCTGCTTCTTCTCCAATGAATTACCAACAACCAATGCAATATGTTCACGAATTGCAGGCATTCTGCACTTTCTTTAGCGCTGCGTAACACAGAAAAATTCACATTTCTGGAACAATGATACCATCATCTTGAACAAATTGAGGCACCTACAAAGCTTCGGTGTTCAGGATCTACAAAGCAATGACTGTTTTTTGAATACAGTGTTTTCTCGATATATGTCGGAAATACCTGGCTGATAAAAGTCGCAGAACTATCCCCTGTACCGCGGGGTATACTCCGTGAGGTGCCTCGAAACTCGATAGTTCTCTGACGCCGAGGAGTGTAAACATATTAGGGGGACCCATAAGTAATCAATTATTTTGAAATCTAAAACAAACTTTGTAGTAAATTCAAGTTTTTATTTCTTAATTTATTATATAATCTCCATCATTAGCAAGAACAGTTTGCCATCTTTCCTGCAAATTTTCAATCCCCCTCTTATAGAAATCCAGGGTTCCTGAAGCAAAATATGACTCAAGATACCTCCTTACATCTTCTACAGAAGTGAATGTTTTATTTCTTAAATAATGGTCCAAAGATCTGAAAAGATGATAGTCAGAGAGAACAATATCCGGTGAGTACGTGGGGTGCGGTAAAACTTCCCATTGCAATTCTTTGATTTTTTTCCTGAGTGAGTTTCGCTGTATGGGGCCGGGCATTGTCAATTTGCAGTATTACACCTTTTCTGTGGACTAAAGGTGCCCTCTTTTTCAATAGTTCCGAATACAGCCGTTGTAATTGACGACAATACAACTCAGCAGTAACTGTTTCTCCAGGTTTCAACAACTCAAAGTGAATTATGCCACGACAGTCCCATCAAATGCACAGTAACACCTTTCTAAGTGATAAGCTAGGTTTAGGGGTTGATATTGCGGTTTGATTTGCAGAAAGCCATTGCTTGGAACGCTTTATGTTATCATAAAGAATCCATTTTTCATCTCCGGTAACGATTCTGCTAAGAAATGGATCTCTACGAAATCTGGATAGCAATGAAGTGCAAATTGATCGACGAATATTCTTGTTGGTCTCAGATAATTGATGCGGTACCCATATTCCTTGCCTATATGCCTTTCCCATTTCGTGTAGGTGCCTTTGCATAGTTGACCATGTGGACCCTAGGCTTCTCGATAATTCTTGTATACTGAATTTTGGATCAGCTTCCACTAGAGATTTTAGGGTGTCATTATCAAATTCAACTGGTCGTCCACTTCGAGGCCTGTCAGAGAGATCATAATCACCAGCAGCAAACCTTCTGAACCAACGTTGACACTTGATGACCTTCAATACATCTCCATAAACATCGCAAATTTTCTTTGTTGTTACCGTTGCATTAAATCCCGCATGAAAATGAAAAAGTATGCAATGACGAATATGATCCTCGGAAGGTACGGACGCCGCTATTTTATTACAGGGTTGTAAAAAACAATTATACTTTTTAGAATATTTTGAACACAGGTTGCTTTACCGAAAACTGTAAAAGAATACGTGTTTCCTCTTCAACGATCGGTACAGAACTAAATGCAAAACAATTCTTTGCAAATAATTGATTACTTATGGGTACACCTAATAATACGGATCGGATACGACGTTCAGCGTGGATCAAAGAATAGTATCTCCTGGACGATATATGTCGCTGGCAAGAGAAAATACTGTAATATGTTTCAACAGTATCGAGGTTCTGACTTGAGAGAGTGATAGATCGCAACGCTTTCCAACTGCGATCCACGAGGATGCTCGCGGCGCGCTCTGCCAAAGAGGCGAGAGCACTTTCGAAAATCTCGTGACTCGCCTATTCCCTGTCATGGTAATACCTTCGTGGTAAAAAAAAGAGAGGCCGGGGAACGGGAGGAAGGAAGGACAGAGGACCGGCGCGTCTCGTAAAAGGAAAACGGATTCGAGGGTGAGCCAGAGAGCGTGGCCATTTTGTCTGTTTAGTTCCACACGGAGACACCCGATGTATGGACGCCGCGGTGCGTATAATCGCTAATGCTGAAAACCCCCCTATCCATCCACGGGGTGGGCTAAGTCCGAACCCCCGCTAATCTCGTGGAGCTACCTCTCCCTTTTTCTGCGACACTGTGAACTGAGCCCGTGAGACCCTCGAGATGCCCTTTGCTGTTCGTTGACTGCTCTATATACTCATGGCAATTTGGCGCGAAACCAACGATTTTTATCAGCGAATTTTGCAAAAGATTTTTGGGAATCTTTTACGCGGAGGAATCATTGCAATCGCTACTGGAAATTCTATTTAGCACCAGAAGTTTGGTCTAACCTAGACCTTTCGGCCCTTTGATGTCTTTTGCCTGCTCTATATAGGGTAAGGGACCCAATTACTGTGCCTATATTAAATATACTTACGTTTAAAGCGTAATGAATATTAAAAAAAAAGGTATTAAATTTTTTTCATTAAAACCGGTCACTTTGTAAATACGTACAATTAATATAGGCACAGTAATTGGGTTTCTTATCCTACTCCCGCCAATTTGACGCAAATCCAGCGAATTTACAAAAGATTTTTGGGAACGCTTTTCTTGAAAGAAAATCAAAATCTAAAAATTTTGTCCACCTCAGATCCTTCAGCTGCTCTTTGATATCTATTGACTGATGTCTATTAATTGTTGTTGCATTCTATTCAGTTATTTTGATGAACGAATTTGATAGAGGTCCTCAGGAATTCTTTTTCTTTTGAGAATGAAATAAAGTATTTAAGTGTGGTAGATTGTTTGAAAAATGTATAGCTTCATGGATTATGCTAAAGATACAGAAAGGATATTGTTAGTCATATACATAGATGCAATAAATTAGCACTGTGTCTGAATTGAAAATGATTATATGGAAAAACATCCTGTTTATGAAAATAACGTTTATTCATGGAATAAATATTCTTCGTACACACTATTTGTTTGTATATTCAATATAAGAATTAACAGGGCAATACCATTGTTCACAACAAAGGCTGAATGGCTGTTTACCAAAACTGTGCTTATTGTGTTCACCTCTTTCCGGACCTGTCAGAAGCGATGTTCCCGATCAACGATTCCAAATCAACCCGTAGGGGCCATTTCGTTCCATCCCCTTACCCATAGTCGCAGCCTTTTTGCGGTCTTTTTGTGGGCTTTTGTAAGGAACGCTCTTTCTGGCTGTCCGAAAATCCGCTTGGTCTGTGTCACAGTGTTCACAGTCCATTGGATCGTGAGCTAGATAGTCCTTGTCGTTCGCGGGACGACGGGCCCGAAGAATGGCACGAATTGGCCTTTTACATTTTCGCGTGGACCGCTTGTCCATAATACGCATTTTGCTAATCGAGAATCTCTTCTCGTTGACTGGAACCAGAAGAAAGAGATACGATGGACGTGGCAAAGTAGGCTCTGAAAATAGGATGAGTACCATTTTTTGGCTATTCTGGAACTAACGGGGTGACTGAACATTTTTGAGAATTACTTACTGAACTGAAACAGCGTCTCGGTAATCTGTGAAATAAAATATTTGTATTTTTTCAAGGAATATGTATTATTGTTAGTACACTGCGGATTTTATGCATTTATATAAAAAATTAGTAGTTAAGGCATTTAAGAGTATGGATATTGTATTTCCATCAACTTATTCAAATTATTAATGGAAGAAACAAATTTTTATTTGTTTCCAGACCTTTTTATTTTTATTTTTCACAACAAGTATCTTTTTATTTTTATTTGATGCATTTGTTGCAATCACTATTGTCTAAAATTCGGTTCTGTGCACGGCTTAAAGTAGGGAAATCATTTTTATTTGATTCAAGCTTCTGTGTTCCAGTCCTCGACTATAATAAAATTAATATTTGAATAAACATCCGTAGTTTGATCATATATCTACAGATACTTGTGGATTAACAGAATAGCGTAGAATGAGATAGAAATTCACTCGTTTGACGAAGATGTGATCAATATCCGATAAAGTGAGAAGTCCACTTAATAATACACGACAGAAAATGTCTAACCACAAAAGGATACATTTTGAATAACAGGTACGTTTCATTCACGCGAGTATAATAACGACGTGATGTAAGAATAAGGAAAAGAGGCGACTATTTTACCTCTTCTGGTATCGATTTCAACAATACCGTCTCAATTACGCTACAATTCAGCGAAACGATAATTTCTTTCAATCATCCCGATAATTACTCTTTTACCTCGCGCGACTCACGGTATCATCGCACGTCCGTACGTTCAATTTCGCGCGACTGAATAAAGGAATAATAAATTCGTGCATTCGTCGGCCGGCAATTACAATTGAGAATTCCAGGCCCGTCAAAGTGTATGGTCGGGCCGACCATATGTTCCCGGGCCGGTCCGCAGGAATGTCCCACAGGATCTTGTTGCGGTATGCATCGGCGAACGAAAGTAGCTGTGCCGGTCGAGGGGCAAGAGATCGGTGTCATCCCCTTAAGTGGGCACAATGGGGCCAAATCCGATTTTCGAAATGATCGCGTTAAACTTGCCCGGAGATTTGCCGAAGGGCGGATGCCTCGGCTCAATAGCCGATGTTTACCGGCTCTCAATGGACGGGGATTACCCCGTGCGTATCCATTGCACGGGAAAGAGTATGCTCCGACGAAACCCCATGGAGAGGGGGTTGTAAGGTTTTCGCCGCGGGGTGCACAGGGCGTGATGTCGCTCGAGTTCTTACCGTGTCCCATCGGACAGCGACTGAAAGATGCGCGAAAAAATTGAACCGATTCCCCAGCTGCCTCGTGTCAACCTAAAATTTGTTATAGACAACTTTCAGTTATCTCTTCATAGCACTTTCGATGGTAAAATGCTGTTTAACACTTTGACTGTCAAACCAGAAACCTCAAAAATTCCATAAAATCAAAGTAAGTTATTTAATGAAATGAAAATTGAAAGAAATGAAATGTATGATATTGAGTAGTCCTCCAACTTTCTTGCATTTTACAGATCCCAATAAAATTTGGTGCAATGAATATATTATTATAAAAATTCATTTTAAAACCTGGACAAATGATTCCGTCACCCACATACGGCTGATATGGCACTCAACGTGTTAAGCCCTCGACTCTGACGAATATTTCTGAGGAAAAATGGATTTTATACATTTCTGACAAAATTGGGTATGTACAATTTCGAACAGAAGAACAATTAACAGAATTTAGGAATATCAGTGCAATATTTTCATCTCGTTGAATAATAAAAAAGAAAAAGGCCCAGCTATTTGGCCTCTGATCGTAGACTCTGTAGTCTTGACCCTCGCAAAGGGGATGCTTTCGACGATTTCACGACAGTTCATAGAATTAATACGAAACCTGCCGAGCCCTAAAAGGAACTGGTTGCCTCATAAAAATGACAAGAGTGAATTTATTTCGACTCTGTGGGATTCGTATTGCAATATGTGCTCTGCTAAATTTATCGAATCATTTCCCAGGAAAGCATCTTTATAAATTCGATAATAGTAGAGTAAAAAATCTGGAATTAGTCATTGTGACCAATGACGGTAGATGTAGTGTTAATATAGTACATCTTAAAAAACCATCTTTTAAGTAATAATTGCAAACAGAACGATTGCATTACATTACTGGGAGTGGCTTGTCGGTATACAACAAAAATATCCACGTCGTTAAACAGTTTATTAAAAAATCTTCGACCACAAATTATACATTTCCAGAAACCACGAAAACAATCGCCAGTACGCAACGCGCCAAGCTCGCGGCGGTAGAACAATGGCAATTACTTTGCTATCAGATCAACAAAATGAGCAGTGTTAAAGGAAAATACCGTGCCGCACAGTTTTGAAGGTTTCGAAGCGTTCGCAGTCGTCGAATTTTTTAAGCGTTTTCGAGCAGCGCGGGCAACATGTATACAGGAACGCCCGGTGGTGCGTGCTCTGCAGGAAATTCCGTGTGTGCACGATGCGCACGGTTCACCGATCGAGGTTCGAGTGTGTATCGATCGAAACTGGCTGTCAGGAAGTTCATTCAGAAATTAAGACAACCGGCGTACGGCCTTTGCCGCGACGACTTTAATTGCGGCTAATTGTTACGAAGGTCGGAAGCGGCCTGTAAAGACGCAAACCCACGCAACTGATGGTCACACCACGCGATTATACTGGGTGATCGAGCAGTAACGCTCCTTGTCCCGCTTCCCCATTGAAAGCACACAATCGATATCCACGGGCCAGGTCGCGTACAATTCGCAAAGGTGAAACACAACGCTCGATTCGCGAACGTGTGCGTAATACGCGACGGAGTCGAAAGGTGAGTTCCGTTCGCCTAAACATCTTGCGCGTTGAAGATACCTCGACGAAACTTGCCCAGGATACTGTCCGATACTTCTACTTGAAAGCTATGTGAAGATTTGTAGAAATTTGTAGGTTTCCATTTGTTATAAATTGTGGAAGGTAGCTTGTCCGTCACAGGTAACGCAGAAATTGCAAAAATTCGAGTGACAAGTGAAATAATACCTACTGCACCAATCTATTGGCCTGGTGATATTCGTATTTTTTTTTCTTGGTCAACAGGAAATCACCTTGTAAAATCGGAGAGCGACAAACTTGAAACAAACAGGACACCTTATATAATTGATAACAAACGAACGCCGATAGTCGAAAATGTTAACGCAGCTCTGGAACAGAAATGTTGAACAATTTTTTCAGCAAGTTTTAATGAGGTATCTTTAATGTACAAAGAGTTATAATTACTTTTTGACTCTCGTTTGTAGGATATTTCACCGCGTGTAACAACGTCGCGACAACGGGGCCCCATGGACAGGGAGGGGGGGGGGGCAGAGGGGTCTATTGCCTGTAAACACGTCGAAAGTATCAATCACCGATAATTTATATCTCCGGGAAGCTCTCGCGGAATCGTAGTAATTACTTCATTAGTCCTGGAATTCTAATCCATCATTGTCAGCCGGGTTTGTCCTTTAGTCTCTGCCCGATACAGTAAGGAATCAATTATAATGGTGCCCCACGGGTAATCGCATTAGCACACAAACGCTCGTACACGCTTCCGACCAGCGAAAAGACGGCGGGAGAGAGAGAGAGAGGGAGAAAAAAATGAGGAACGTTCCTCGATGGTTGCGTAACAGAGATGAAATCACGGAGACGGTTTTCCCGGGAACGAGCGGATATTTTCCCGCGAAACCCATCGACTACAAGGACGCTCGGTTACTTAACGCCGGTCGAGTTCTGTCCGCGTTCGCCGTGGACACGTGCGCAACAGGAATTTCGCGAGCATTTTTCGTTTCGACGGATAAGGGAAGAGGAGAAACGGGAACGGCAGGGGAGGAATTCGTGCATCCGCTCTCGGCCCGGCTTCTCGTCGACTATCTCACCTTTATCCCACGTTGGCGAGCAAACTCGCGAGGTCTTTCAAGGCTGCCACGGGGCTTTTCGTGCCGGCCACGCAATCCGCCTTTCGGCCATTGTCTCTTCACGATAGCCTCCGTGCGTGCATTATACTCTTCAACGGAACCGAGCCACCATCGCTGGAATGCTACTGCAACGAACGGCCTCGGGTACTTTGCCGGCTCCTCCGATTGAGGGATTGAAAACGCAGTCCTGGCACTTGCGTGGAATTTGCATTTTGTCTACTGGAAGCCTGTTAATACGATTACTAACTATCGGACGGATTCTTGTAGCCACGGTCTGTGTCATAATTGCTGGCACACACTGCAAATCGGAATTACTTTTTTTACAGATGGACCAAACGACTTCAGTTTCTCTTGCAAGCTAGATGGAGAGTCGAATGTTTTAATAGGTTCATGGTAATGTACAGGCACGGGGTTAATTTTGTGGAATAGTATAGATATTAGGTTCACCCGTCCAAGTCCGTGCGGTTTTTGCCGGCAGATGGCGGCTATAGGCGTTGTGAAATGTAACTTCAGTTCATTTGTTTAACAATGGCCATTCTAACCTTACTTTTCCAACAAATTGTGTGCAGATGTGGTTAAGTGATTTTTACCGCGTGTTAGGTTAAACATTCAAAAAGGAAATTAGCATTTTCGATATATTTTGTTGTTTTATTGAAAAAATACGACGCAAGAGCGTCAATAGATTTGCGATGTGTATGGTGTCTTCACCATACAACATCTTTGTTGTATCAGAACGCGTGTGCCAAAAGAGTTTGCTAAATTTCGTTCTGGTGAGTTCGTTACTAAAGATGCACTACGCAGACATTAATCGATGCAAATGGTCACTACGCGACACGATACGTTGGAAAAATACTGAACATATCAAGCGTGGTTGTTTAATCTCGAAAAATTTTGTGGTAGTCATAGAAGGAAAAAATCGCACGGATTTATTGGACCAATCCAATATTATTCCAAGTATGCTCTCACGCAGTAGAAACTCACCCTCGAAATCGTGCGAATCTTGAGCGATTCGCGCTTCGCCAGCTGTATGGTTCGCGGGTCCCAACGGTCCTCCGTGCCCCGTGCTTATGCGAAAAACGCCTCGAGGCCAGTGCCGGCATCGGCGAGTTCACGCCCCCGGTGTCTCGGACACAATCGCGATCGGGTCGCGGCAGAAAGGAGGGTAAAAAAGTGAAAGAAAAGAAAAAAGCTCGCGATGAAAAAGCCGACCGGTGTTGGGGGCACTTTACAATGTGGGAGGAATCGGTGCTCGGCCCCCCCGAAACTTTTTTTTTCTCCCCTTTGGCCCCTTCTCCGTGTCTTTTCTCTCCCTTTGGCTCACAGTCGCAACCCTCTGGCAGTAAGTCGGCCGTGTGTACCGGGTGCTTCCGGTGTAACCGGATATCGTCGCTCGCATTCACGTTAATTTATAAAATATTCCGACACCCTCTCCTCACCCCCTCCAATGACACGCCCGGCGGACCCTCTCGAGACAGAAATTTCTCTCCACTGGCGAATAAAACGTTCGTTGAATTTCTTTGGCACGATTCGACGTTGCACTGTTGCCTCTCGTTTTGAGGTAGGTTCAGGTTTAGATCAGTTTAACTTTTTCTTTAAGTTGATGCTTAAATCTTGACTGCAGAAGAGTATAATCCTATTGCTAGATTGTGGATTTTTTTCAAAATATATTTTTTTCCAACGAAACAATACACCGCACGAATAAACTATACACCGTGCCAATACTTTTGTTACATGGACCCACTCGAGAGGAAAATAAATTCCTATTTAGTTCCTATGTCCTGGAATTAATTAAAGAATTTTTATTTTGCATAGAGATCCGGCAGTCTACCTATCACAATTCAAAGTAAATATCATTCGTATTTAATCAATTTTATTTGGTATCTATATTGGAATCTATTTCTATAACTAAGATAGTCACTTTTTCTGTAACTATGTTTGAATCTATTTCGTAATAAGTTGAATTCTACAATTGTATGGTAGAGAATCAACTTTTTGGGGTTGGCTTTTTGAAACTCGTTGCTTGGGAATGTAACCTAAATTATACGGTGACCAACTCCACAGGAAACAATATGGCATTTGTACTGCTTCGCCAACCAATGTCAGGACCACACACGCGCGCGTAATTCATGCGACCAGATTGGAAGGTCTATGGTGACCCCTCTGATACGTCACGCTGTGTCATTGGCTACTGCAGCTAATGTTCACTATTACATCAAAAGCCTACTTAACTCAAATATTGTGAGACTTTTATAAACTACTTTTACTCACCCAACTTCTGACGTAGGTTGAATCAAACTACACGTGAGCTGTTCATTAGCTAAATCAGTACAAGATTTTATCAACTACATGACCTATCAGAAAATACAATAGTTCTCGTTTGTCAAGAATTAAAATAAGTATCCTTAATAAATGGTCTTACCATAAAATGATGTCTTAGACATGTCATAGATTTCGAATAGTAAATTCGATTAATTTCAACTATCTATCATAAACTGACATATAACATGCCACGTGTAACAACTTAATCATTTTACATTTAGTTCAAAGTAATACAAATTGGTTTACATTGCGCACATAGAGCGCCGGGCAAAATTAAATAGCACGTTCCAGTCCGAAACGGTAGAATTAAATTGCAATATCAAAAATAAATATGCACTGTTTTATTAAGTGTCTCTACTTTCTATTTTGCGAAATAAATCGATTTGGAAATGCGGCACTTGCGCGATGCGTTTTCCCAGCTCGCATTGCAGGCACGCTGAAGTCGAAGCACCTCGAGGCCATTTGTTTCCATAGGTGTGCGGTTCGGACACCTTTATCTTCAGCTGCTTCAACTTCGTGCCGTGAAGGAACTGTATTCTCGAGCACCCGCTTGAGTTGAAGAGGCCGATAAGAGCGCCGAGTGCGCTATGTACACATAGATGGGTATCTCGGGGAACGAGTTTAACGTTCGAATAAAGTAAGATGAAAAATTAAGGGGCGTTGAACGGGTGGGGGAGGGGGGGTGAGGGTGAGGGGGATCCCTCGTGCCGCCCCGATAACGAAACAGACGGAGGCACAACGACGTCGGATCACCGTTTCAACCTATCATCGCCTCCGATTTCAGGGCTCGGGTGGCACGCGTCAACCCCTGTTGCGCGGCGCCCTTCAACCTTTGTCGGGCGCACGCATCGCGCGTTTTATTTTACAACCCGCTATAGCTGTTATTTTCGAATTTGCCGGCCAGGGGGACCCGACTTACGACTCATTAGCTGGCTGCGATAAAGGAATTTGCGGCACAGCGTTACAATACAGGGGTCCGGACTCTATTGTCACGTTGATAAAACTGATCATCCGTTCAACACAAAATCCATTCTGCTCTGTTAAAATGATCTCCGAGATTCCAGATACACACACTGCATCTTTTAGAGGTGTTCGAGCAGTGACAGTGTCAGAAAAATTAACTCTAATTTGATATCGTACCTTAATACTTCACTTCGCAGTAGGATATAATATCACTGCTTGTGTTGTACTCATTTAATTCTCCATGGATGAGCTAATTTTAGGGGAAAACTTAATGGATATATTTTCATCAAATCAACATAGTCCATTTTCAAATCAGCACACCTTGTTTGAAGCACACCTATGTTCTACATTAAAACTAATATGATTTCTTTGACAATTGATTCGTAATAAAAAGAACTTGTGCACTTCTAGTACGAGAGCACTAACATATTCTAGATAAGCTCCAGGTTATTTGACGTCTTTACCCATATGGCATCTTCCCCTAATCTTACAGTGGTATTCAAAAATATTCGTGTACAGTGGTAGAAACACAAAAACAATTACAATTAAATTCACGAGATATCAGACTAAAACGTTCAACTTAATTTCGGTGAAAGCAATAATGAAAAATAAAATGCTTCACACTGCTTTAAAGTCAATGCTATCAAATAATTAGTATTACACATGTTAGTTTACGATAGACAGTTAAAAGTTGTTGACGTCCGTAACCGGTGTCTGAGAGTCGCGTTTCTAAGACATCATTTAAGACTTAGGTTCACTGGTCCCACGGTTGAAACAATTTTTGCTAAAAGTGATTAAAGTACGCCGGAAATTCTGAAGAGGGTGCATCTTCCCGTTCATGTTTCTTTTGCGCGGGGTAGTCCCGATCGTTCCAACTCGAAAATAGATCCGCGAGTAATTGGACTGTTGAACAATCCGGCGCAGGGGGGGGGGTTGAACCGTTCACCTGAAGTAATTAAGAACGGAAATTAATTAGGAGCATGTCGTCGCAATGAATTTCGGCCCGAAAGGGTTAATTACCGCAAAACAGTGCGTGAACCACTCTTTCCCCTGATAAAGGTGGGTCCTGGTCGGTGGTGGAAAACAAACGGAACGCGCACACACCGGAGCCAGAGCGCAGCACGCGACTCGAATGTAATTGACGCGTGGTTCCGTTTGCAGAAAGCTATCCGATGCGGAGGCTCGCTAGCAAGGACGCCGGCCTGTTCATTCCATAATACGCTTAATGAGGGCCCGTTAATTACACTAATGAATCCCAGAATCCCATCGGCTTATACCTGACCATGGAGTCGCGCCTGCTGCAACGGCCAGGCCTGGCTCTCTTGTCCTTTAAGCGGCTATTATCTCTCTCTCTCTCTCTCTCTCTCTCTCTCTCTCTCTCTCTCTTTGTCTCTCTACATTCTTGCTCGCGCGGCAAACGAACCGAAATACTCACCGTTGAAATAGTCGTATTATTTTCCAACCCCTGTCGACAGGTAGACGCCACTACTCCCGAGGAAGCTTCATCGATGTCCACAAAAGTGTCTGCGTGCCGTCTTCCTTAGGCTGTTGCTCAAGAATAGAATGCGATCCTAGGATGACATCATTTCGGTGATCTTCAAACCGTCAAATTGTGTTTCATTTATACCTTGCCACTTTGAAGAAATTGATCCCACAACATAAACAGAGGAAGGATATCGAACATCTTCCGGTATCCAAAATTTATAAACAGGATACGAGTAAATTTTATTCTTGGGGATCGTACGAGTAATTCAATTGGTCCTGATCATTATTTAACGCGTACTAAACCGACTATTTGAAATTCATTCGAAAATTTCTGATGAAAATATTTTGACGATTTCAGTATACAGTGATTTCTCTATATATGTCGCCAAGGCCTCGATGATAAACGTCGCTGAATTATCTCCACTACTGTGGGGTACAGTCCGTGAGGGGCCACTAACGTCGAGAGACCTCGGACGCTGAGGAGTGTAAACATAACACGGATCGGGTATGTCTCCTGGACGATACAGTGATTTCTCTATAAATGTCGCCAAGGCTTGGATGATAAACGTCGCTGAATTATCCCCACTACTGTGGGGCACAGTCCGTGAGGGGCCGCGAACCTCGAGAGGCCTCGGACGCCGAGGAGTGTAAACATAACACGGATCGGGTATGTCTCCTGGACGATACACGACGCTGGCATGACCGGTGTTGTTGACATATATCGAGAATTCACTGTACATGACGCTGGCAAGACCCGTGTTTGAATAGTTTGAGAATAGTTTGCATCAATGACACGAAGACTCGGTTGAATTCGAAAAATGGAGACTCACCAATATTGAATAGTGGATTGAAAAGTATCAAAGGATCATAGGCGAGAGGTGATCTCGCTTGCGCAACGTATCGCGTGATCGAGAGCGGATCGACGAATCCATTGGTTCCATGAGTCTTGGTCGCGGTCAAGAGCAAACAATGCCTCGATTCCCCGAGCAATAAACATTTCTGAATGGCCGGTAAGCAGATTAATGATCCAGATTTCCAATTTGAAGGTACGAAACGATCGTACCGGGTAAGTCGTAATAAAGCCATAATCGCGAGAGACGGCCTCGCAAGAGCAAAATCAAACAAATCCGAGAGACGTTCCATCGATCCGGATAGCCGTGTGGCGGAGGTCGTGATACGTTCGCGAACCGCAGGAAGCAACAGCCATATACATACTCCTAAAGCGTCGCTTCTAATAACAGTAATCGCTATAACACTAATGGCGAGCGTTTAAGTGCACGGTCACGAAGGTGATTCCCCGGAATCCCGGGTAAACTGATAACTATTCCCCACGTGCAGAGCGCGCCGATTGTCAATAATGAAGAAGAGAACGAGATTCGCCAGGTTATTACACCGGGATCGTCTAATTATCTCGGACGTATCTCGTTAGCGGGTAGACGCATCGGGAACGGACAGAAAAATCTCGAGCATTTAATCTATTTTTCATTAAGAACGGCTGCCAAACGATACCAATTGTACGTGACGCGCCTCTATTTAGAAAACGTTTACTGTAATAGACGAATTATCTTTATTTATCTATTAGAAGCAGCGTAAATCGCTGGTTCAGTCGGACCCTGTATACCACGCTGCTTTTGACGGCGTTTTCATCGCGCTTTCTTCTGATTCAGGGCACACACGCTTTTCATAATTCCATGGCTTGCCTAATTTTATCCATTTGTGCATCAATTAGGCTTTACATATTCTTTTAAATCTGTCTCTTTGATAGCAACGTTTACGTTCCTGTTGGGCCTGATACAAACAACTTGATTCAAATAATGTGAATTGACTATTACAGTGTTAATAAGTGAAATTAAACACGAGTCTATTATCTACAGGAATAAATAGCACACCCTTCTCTATCAAATTCATTCCTATGAAAATTCAGTCTTGTTCTATCCTACATTTTCTCAGCGTCCATCATTTTCACCAAGAGATTAAAATTTAAATTGCGATAAAATTTGTAGATTAGTTGTAATAAGTACCCCATAAATCAAAATTATTACTCGGTAGCAGAGTTGTGCAGAATTACAATTGAATTACTCCAGGAATTATAATTACAAAGTAATTGAATTACAATGTAATTGAGTTAGCATAACTCTGTTGTGCACTGTGTCAAATTGCAGCATTTTTGTCATAAACGTATAAAATCCGCAGACTGTTGATCACGATGGTGCTTGCTTCGGTGGACAAGATTTAATTAGGAATTAATGCTACTGTTAAAAATCAGAACTAGTTCTGTTTTGTATGATAGGACCTCAAGACAGGTTCCTGTGTAAATAGAGAATCGCTCGTAAACTGATTCAGATGTAAACGTCACTCGGCTAATAAAACGTTAGAGAACGAATTAATTGAAAGGTTTGAATTATGTAATTCATTTACAATTGTGTAATTGAATTACAATGTAATTGAATTAGCACAACTCTGTTCGGTAGATCCTGTGTTAAATATTGAGAAACGTCACTTCGATTAAAAGTACTCACAATTTTTCATACGTAATGAGACTGTGGTCGCTTTGTCACAAAAGTCTGCTGCGAACAAAAGAAAGAACACAATTCCACGGGCCTAATCCACGGCGGGTAATCGAGCTTCGTCACTTCGATTTCTCACGCAATCATCAATTCCACAGAAAAGTTTCTAAAACCCTCGAAGACAAAATAATGCATGAATCGGTTTGTCCCTCTTGACCACGGAGTACAAGCACATGTCAAACGTAAACACGTTGACCGTTCCTCGTCGTTATTAAATCCATTAAAACTATAAGTTCGAGGGTCGGGAAAAACGACGAACACGAAAAATCATCCCTCTGGCCTCGCGAATAATGCATAGGACGTCTAGCAGCGACGATGAAAAAAGTTACGGGGGCATGGAACTGGACTTCGGAAATGAAGAGCAAACAGAGCTCGCACCAATCGACCTCGGCTAATCTGTACAATTCGATTTATTCAATTGATCGGTTCCCTCGGGCAAATTGACCGGCGGCGGTGTCAGCCGACAGTTCCCGTCGCTATCTACCGGCCTCAATTTCGTCCTCGTTTTAGGGCCCGGCGCTGCCAGTGGCGGCCAGATAACATCTAAGATCACCGCGGGCCCGTTAACGTCAGATTAGTGTCACCAGCCCTTTCCCGAGGTAACCCCACTCTGGGACGAAAAGTGAGAAAGAGGGAGAGAGAAAAGAAGAGTAGGAAAGAGTGAGAATGGGTCAGAGGGTCGGACGCGCGCCCGCTGTCCAATGGGCTTTAAATTCTCCCGGCTTTACGACTACCGTCCTGCCCGGGATAGACCTTCCACTAAATCTGTTTATTTTTGCGCGGCTTTGCCCGACAGGTAGGCCCCGACAAGTCCTTCTTCTCTTTCACAGAGAGGACTCGTGTCCTCTGGAAGCCCCCCACCCCCTTCCGCCCTCCCCAAGACCTAATCCCCTTAACCCTTCTTAACGTCAGGAAGAAAGAAAGACGTCCACAGATCCGCTCCACGCACTTGACTTTTTCCCGAAACGGAACCGGAGAACGCGCCTTCGCGATTACCGCTCCCTTGCTTCGTGAAGGAACGCTGAACTACTTGCAACTTGCGTATGGCTTCGCCGTTATACATAGTTGCGGTGATCATATTTTCTTGAAAGAAAATAAAAGACAAATACTTTTCGTAAGAATTAACATTTTCTTTTTGTGATTCGTATTTTGAGAATTCACAAAATTGTATACAATTCGTGTCAAGATTTGGTATAAATGCTGTCTATCTTTCGATTTTTAATTGGAGGGTTTCACTGTTTTGTGTCGCGAGACTGTGCTGATATTTTTGGACAATTGTAAGCAGTTTAATTTTTTTTTTCGAGAATTTTTTGATGGCTTATTTCACTGAAGATTGTTGACTGTACTCAAATACAGTGAATTCTCGATATATGTCAACAACACGGGTCTTGCCAGCGTCATGTATCGTCCAGGAGACATACGCGTCTCCGGCGTCCGAGGATAATTCCGCGACGCTTGTCATCCAAGCCTTGGCGACATATATAGAGAAATCACTGTATTTACATTCTGTCATTAGTCAATTTTAGATTTTTTAATATTAATATATTACACGTAATCGTGGATAATAAAATAGGAATAACAAGGGAAAACTCCGTTTTAGATGTCTTTTTAATTGATGAAATTTTCTATTTTATTTGATCCTTAGGAAGGATGTTTTCGATCATTAAACAATTCTAGACGATTAGGTCCATTTAGACCTCCATTTTTCAATTTTTCTTCAATAAATTTTTCACCGCACCCCATTAAACAGATGATGCTTCCGGAAGACCAGGTTAGGTTTCATCGATTACGTTAAGATTGAAATCACTATCTTCTACTATCAACTCGTTCTCCCATGTATTATTTATTTTACGAATATTTATGCTATCATAAATGTACATGTTACTGTTGGTAGCATCCAATGTGAACAGCACAACTTTCTTCATTTCGAAATTCGAAATTCTTAATTTCGAAAAACTGTCGCACAGTTTAAAAGTTGCATAACATTTTCTCGTTTTCTTTTTCTTTTTCGAATTCGCGAATTTCCCTTCGACATATATTACCAAGTAGGTAGGTTGTATGACCAAGTAGGTAAGCGCTCACATTATTCAATATGGAACAGAGGACATGGACGAATGTCTAAACAGTGAATAAATAAGCAATTTATTAAACAAAATTCTGCCGTCTGTTCACTCTCTTCATAAATATTATCGGCGCAGACAGAGGCTCTAAATTGTCCGAAAGATAAATGTTAACTTCGCTCGAAATGTATCGGTCTCCCTTTGTCTCGAAAGATAAATGGTATACCATTTCCATTTTAATCAAAATAATCTAGTCACAAAAAAAGAAAAAAAAAAGAGAAATAACTATTTGCGCGTTCCTTTGTTTCAGATTGTGGAAACAGCATGGCCGGCGAAGTGGTCTACGAGCGCCATCGTTGAGGCCAACATTCGAGGATAGATTTTTGCCCGAGATAAACGATCTAAAAAGAAGGCGATTTTATGGCGCGAGCGGTTTACGAGGATGGAAAAATGAAAAAGCTTTACGAAGATGGTGTACTTGCTGGAAATTATGAGGCCGGGGCTTCGATACGACGGGATTAGCCCAGGCTCTCCTTAATGAGCGTTAATGGCACGTGATTTCTTAATCACCTTAATGATCACCATGCGCATAACTCGTCGCCGTGGACAGTGGGGACCAATAAAAACCAATTTATCCGATATACTCGCTGCGTTATGCCGATTCGTCTATCATTTTTATTTTATCTGTTTGTCGTTTTTTTTTTTGCGACGCGGTGGCGATTTCCTTGCGTAATAATCTTTTTTTTCGTATTTTAGGAGCGTACTTTTTGCAACGCGGCAGTCCTTGATTTCTGGAAATACTCATTATAATATTGATTTTGCGCCGAGCCATCGTTAACCGGTTTAATGGTTAACAACGTGAAGTTTTAATTGCATTTTCTCCAACAAAAGTTACCTCAATAATTTATAATCAATTTTTCTTGTTAGATCCAGCTCGACTTCATACTTTCGAATTTCAGTCTTCGCGTCGTAAAAGATGCTGCAAATTTTTAAGGCTTTCACGAGCCGGCATCGTACAATTTTCACGGTTCACTAAAGCCATGTTCTTTTGCAATTATTCTCTGAACGTTTTCCCTAGCGTTATAGCATCCACTGATAGTGTACACTATAATTCTTATTTACTTCATTTCGCTCTCAAGGCCAAGAAATGGTACGTGATTACTATGGATCTTTCTGTCTGTATTTATTTCAAGTGATCTGTGCCAGATACAGTGTCTACTCGATAATTGTCCAAAACATGGGTCTGGCCAGGGACAATTATCGGCTAGAAGATATTATTCTTCGATCCATTGCCGAACGTAGAAAAGTAGAGCGAAGCTCGCCGAAGAGTCTGAACATAATACGATTATGTTGATGAAAGTCCCACAAAAAAATAATAAAAAATAAAGAAGTTTTATTATTGGTTTAGTAGTGGTCGTCTCACACAGATATACCCGACCCGCACTATGTTTACACTACTCGGCAACCGAGGCCTCTCGAGGTTTCGCGCCCCTCACGGAGTATACCCTGCGGTAGTGGGGATAGTTCTGGGACAATTATAGGATAGATATTTGGGACATTTATCGAGCAGAGACTGTACACATTTCATTCTTCCTGTAATAATTTTACGAATTCGAAACTAATACATAGTTATTCATAATTCATTTTAATCTTTCTGCTATGTTAAATCAGCAGTCAAGTGATTACAATTCTTCTAAACTCACATCCGCTTGAACTAATCTCACCTCAACAATTCTACACCCTTAATCCAGTTGCTAATAAATATTAAAGCTAACTACAAAACTACTAAGTATTCTATACCCACTATTCCACAATCTACGTCTTCCCACTATATATCTTTTTAGTTGCTTGCGGCCCAGGACTGCAAGAGTGAAAATTTTTATGCGCGTCGCGTCCCTTTAAAAAATACAGTGCAAGGGCCGTTGGGTCTTGGTAGATCGAGCCAAGTCGGCCCCAGACCCAATGCTTAGTTCATCCGGCTCGTGTGCGCCTTTCCGCCACGTGGCTTCAACCCTTGTGAGACAAACGATCCGCTGGGCGGAGTTCTCCGTTCGTTTCCTTTCGACCTTTGTGCCTCTGCACCGTGCAAGTTCGCCAGCTGGATGTCCAGAAGGCGTTGCGACAATTCGACATTTAAGCCATTATACAGGGTGTTTCGATACCGCCGTGCACCGGGGGTGAATCATAAAAAAAAAAAAAAGAAAAATGCATTTCTATGGCCAACGCTTGAAAGACTTGTTTTCGTGCTAGCCGCAAGAGCCCGCGTGCTTTCGAGACTACTTTGTGGAGGCATTTGCTCTATATAGGACCAATAGCAATTTATACTTTCGATCGATTCGGTAAAAAAATTGCTTTTAAGATGCTTGCATGCAATTTATTATTATTTCTTTTTGACAGGTAATCATTCTAGGGTAACGCAGTTGTTCAAGTGATTGGTCCGTGAATCTTTAGGCAAAATAAAAATTGTATGCATCGATTGCAAGACAGGGAGGCTATGTAGAAATTAAAAAAAATGTTGTTGTTGTTTCTATCCTTTCGAATTGTACCTAATCACAATCATACATTGGTAATATAACGTTTAACGAAGTAGATGCATTTTTTCCGACCTTCTTGTCCTGTCAAGACCCGCCAAACACGGTTCAAAATCATCCCTTGTGCATATTGTGCAATTTTTCTTGAACATTGCTGTAAAGATTATTGTTTTGGGGATAATGGGAAGTAGAATATCAATATTTTCGCCTTCGGGGAGCCACAAGGTTCGACGAAATCTCTCCCCGTCCATTTACCACCTTCGCCGGCCAATCAGGTTCACTTTAATACCTACAATCGCAAAAGCAACCGGCAACCGACCCTAAACGTCGTTTTCTCTTGGTCTTCAAGGACGAATTCATTGGTTTTCATCCACATAAGAGAATTACGGGATTAACGCGCGAGGGTCGTTGAGAGAAAGATGGCAGGGGCGGCCAGAAGGTTAGGGTTGCCCGACAATGTCGCGCAAACGAGCGAGCCACCCCATGCGCGAGACCGCCACGCCCTTCTTGCTGCGTGGAATCGCAAATTGGCACCCCAACCTGACCACCTCTTGCTTCTTCCACCTAACTTTTCCTCCCCTAACTTTTCCTCTTTTTTTCTGCCTGCCATGGGCGTCCTCCGTTTTTCCCTCGTTTTCGATCTCGCCGCCCTAGGATCGTCGAACTCGAGCCTGGCCGAAAGGATTCGTTACTGTCCACGAATTACTACCGTGACGCTTCGTACTCCTCCAAATACTTGCATTCTGTGCCATCACTATGTCCGCAATCATATTTAACCCTTCAAACTCGAATAGCGAGACTGATGTAAAAAATAATCGTACTCGAAATTCGAAACAATTTTAACGTCGTTAGATTTGTTTGATTTGCTTAGATTCATTTGATACAAAATTTGTATGTGAGGTGAGTAACCGTGTTCATTTTAATTCCCCTTTAATGACTCCCTTCTATAAAATTTTTTGAGGTAGATCAAATTTCGGATTTTGGCAAAGTCTCCAAGGTTTCGAAATTAGTTAATGCATTCTTAAGTTCTATGGTTCCCAATCAAGGATTTCAGTAAATTTCTCAGTAACAGTTGTAATTTTAGTTCAAAAATCCCTGACGCATTAAAGAAGGAAAATTACATAGCTTTTACTGAGCAAACTAAAGATATCTGTTCACCGAAAATTCCCGAAAGCGTCGACAGCCAATAGCGCAACGCCACGTGGCAGCGTCTAGTCTACGCTCCTCCCCAACGGGTCACGTGACTCCCGCTCATGCGCACCACGCCACCGTCCCGAATTTCCCGAGTGAACGGCGCAATTTCCAGTCCCTTCGGCCGGTTCCAGGGCGACGATTGAACCGAAGGACACATTTATCATCCACTTGTCACCGTACGTCACGGAACTGTGTCGTCCGAAAGACAATCTAGCGTCCGAAAGAGTTAGAGTCCCCGTCTAACGATAATCCTCAAGAAGAGATGTCGTCTATGGTGGTGGAAGGAAGGGACGGAGTAATAGAATTAGTTCGACCAGACGAGGAGACCTCCTCACTTAGCTCGCTATAATACGAGGCAAGTTCCGTCACGAAGACCTTAATATCCGCCACTTCCTCCGCCTCCCACTCGTTCGTTTGTTTATTCGATATCGTCCGACGTCTTACGAGGCCGAGCCTCGGTCTTCCTGACCCCTGCACGATACTAATTCCCTTTCCTGTTCTACTCAGCGTGTTCTCCTCTATGAATTCATGAATACGACGGTGCCGGGCTCGAGGTGCCCATATTTCTCTTTTATACCGGTCGTATTAACTATTAATGATTGCTAATTACATACCCATTTCTTTCGAAATTTCATTCAGTTCGTGTGTTCGCATCTTCCCGATGTTCTGAAAAAATTCACGACCCGAGAGTTTTTCTTGGAGGTTTCCCATCTGGATTATACGGATATTAAAATCTTTTTTCAGATTGTTTATTGACTGCTCCAGTGCGCGCAGAAATATATGGAAAAGTGCTCTGGACTGTATTAAAACTGCAGTGCCTGAAAAACAATTTTAATGAAGGCTGGAAGCTGGTCATGTTCCTAGAGATTTTATTTTTTGGAAATACTTTTTTTCTAGGCATAACAATCAATGGAGGCTTTTAAAGGGGGATCATAATGACCATTTTTCAAACGGATTCTTTTTGTGGCTATAGTGCGTACAAAATTATAGGTTCCGAAGAATTAATGAGGTCTTTTAAAAAGAAATAGATAATAGTGATACTATTTTTAGAGAGGCTCTTTTTTATAATGACCACAGCTTTTCTCGGACTGAATGGGAGAGATATAAAACGAACCTTGCTTTCATGCTATAATTTTCTACGATTCCACATCGATTTCAAATCTTTCGTTTCCAATTTTGCAATTTAGTCGCGAAGACGGTTTACCTAAGACTGTGAACGAAGAAAACTTTGGAGAGAGTGGCCCGAATAAAAAAAAAAATAATTGGAAAGCCACGGGTGTGGACACTGAAACGATTCGTCGCCAGTGTATCTAGGATAGCGTACAAAGCCACAAAATTTGGTTTGTGGCCGTCAGGACCGATGTGGGTTAAACGGTAATTGGTTGAAGTCGAGCAACCCCGTGGCCGGGTCGTGGCACGATCAGCGGCCCCGATAAACGGGAAACTACACGAAGTCCGCGCGTTCTTCTCCTCGCCTGCGGTTCGGGGCCCCAGCTAAAAGATGATCGTGGCTCGCGATACTTAAGTTTCTCGAGCACTTTAATAGTTTAATTTTCTGCTCGCCTCCTGTTTGTTCTCCGCGCGTAGATTCGGATCTCATCTTCGGGAACGCAATTAAAAAGGCGAGGTGTAGCGAGAAGGAAAAAGATAGGGAGTGGGAAAGAGAACGGAGGATAGAGTGGGAAAAACACAGAGAAACAGAGAGAGAAAACAGGAGGTTGCAGAAGGGCGAAGGTGCCAAGGAAGGGATGGGGGAGGGGGGAGGCATGGTTAATAGAATAGGGGATGTTGAGGGAACTTGAATTAAACGAGGCTTTATACGAGGCCCGGAGATTTGTCTGGAACACGATCTGACACGGATTTGATTAGACGGAAGCGGCGGTTAATGATCAACGATCCTACATTCTTTTTCAGCGGCGTAACGAAGTTCGATGACAGATAAAGCGTTGCTGATTAATCACTTTTTTTCTTGTATCTTTGTCCGCATGTGTTCGCGCCGCGGTGTGCCCCGCGTCGCACGGTGTTGCAGTTTTAATCGTGGCTCGTTTGTTGTTGCACGATTGATACCTCAATTACGCGTCGCTTGTTGCTTAGAGACCCGTTGATAGTTTCGTGGAGACGCTGCGAAAAGATCGAACGTCAGATACCGGCTGTTGAAGTCTTTTGCATAATGCGATAATATGGCATACATGCGGCGCATCGGTAGACTCGCTAGACCTGATCGTGCCGGCTCGTTCGGATCTACCCTGTGTGCGCTAATTGCAATGGAATTGTTCGATATTTTCGGTCTGTGCGGTTTGTTAACTGGCGCCCTGCCTTCGGAGCTACAACAAACTTGGGGAATAATATTAGTTTATTTGAATACGTTCAACAGCTTGAGTAATACACTGAATTTAATGGAAACTCATGGTTTAACCATAGCGTACAAAACACCCTATTGCGAGCCTTTCTTCACCTTGTGCGATGCATTGGTAAAATCCACTAGAATGCACACTGTCATTGTAGTATAATGATATCGAGGCTTTGGAATAATCTGAGACTTGCAAAATTGATTTCTCATAGATACATTCTTCCCAGACATGGAACTCCTTTATTTTTCCTGTTATTTCTCAGTGCATCTCAGGTTATTAAATAAAATACGTTTCATTTCTTCCAGTTCTAATTTAATTTGTTCTGTATTTTTGTCTTTTGTAATTCACTCTGCCTACATTCTGAACATCGGAACCGAAGGATTTTGAGTAGGAACGATAAATCCTCCCTCGTATAATTTAACCCTTTGTACTCGGAGCTATTTTAACTCGAAAACGAGACATTTCTTCCGACCTAGAATATTTCCCTTCCATCTATTTTTTTTTCATGTTATGCATACGAAAACGGTGCAATTTTAATTCGTACAATACTGAAGTATTTCGTAATTTATTAAATACAAACTTTAATAATGTCAAAAATATTTAGAATAATGATACCGCCATTCGAGTGCTAAGGGTTAATACGCTCCGTACCTAATCTTTCTTCCTTGACTTTACCAGTGAAACAGTTGCAACCACTCGTGCATTGATAAAAGCTATTGCACTTCATACAGTCATTCAGGAGTTTGTCTTTGGAACTGCAGGATTAACTGTTCGTAAATTCAGTCTCGGCACAGAATGATTTTCCTATCATCAATCTTCTTCCCCCGCAGTTTCACAATTGAGCCGGTGCATGTGTGGGATTATTAAGTCAGACCCACCGACGTTTCATTTGCCGTTGACAGTCGCCGAGTGTATTCTGAACAGCTAACAAGGACTAAACAGCGACGATAAATCCGCAGAACAGTGGTCGCACTTCATTACTCGAGGATAAGAGATCTTGACCAGCCGCCTAACAGCGGCGTGCACGAGTTTCTAAACGTGGTTGATGCAACGTAGAATGGAGGCATGCTCCGAGGAAAAGGAAAACCAGCAAACATCCCACTCAGCAGAATCTTTTCTAAGGCAGGGAACGAATACCGGCGCCTTGCAGCCCGAGATCCATTCGACCATTGTGTCCATTATAAGTTTTTGTCCCCCATTGCAAGGAGGTTTCCCGTGCGTCTTGTGAGACTTCATGCCGCTGCATTGTCGTGCCACGGTGGTCTCTCTCTCTCTCTCTCTCTCTCTCTCTCTCTCTCTCTCTCTCTCTCTCTCTCTTTCAAAGCCATAGCTACCGGCGTTTGATCCCCTTCCCCTTTTTTATTTCCCTTCCACCGCGGAGTATAAGTTTACGTTTGGAAACCGCGGCCGAGGCGCGCACGCTGCATTCATCGGTGCATCGGTGCACCTTTTTCTGCCTCTGGTTCTACCGATGCGATGCGATGCGATGCGATGGTCCCGCACGGACGAGCAAGCGTAGTCGCGCGTAGCGAACGACGGAGCGCACGATCAACATGGCCGGCTTTTGTCGGGACGAGTGGCCTTTGTCTCGCGAAAAATCAATATCCGGATAAACGAACGATTTAATCGAGCTGATAGATAATCGCCTTATTAACCACCGTCACGGTTATTACGGCCAAAGTGGGCCCTAATGCGGAGCCAATCGGCGCGTATGACTATCCGTCGTCGAATTAGCCGAGCCACCGGCACGCCGTTCCGAGATCGAATCGATGACACTGCGAAAGATCCTTCCGAGATGAATTTTATTGACTTTGAAGAATCGACTGACTGTAATCCTCCATTGATGGCTGTGGAGATTAAGAAACGTCTCTATGATGACAGTGGTTTTGTTAGTGGTTGTCTTGCCTCGATACTTGTCCAATACTTGATCCCCTCCACACATTTTAATATTAGTGACAAAAGCAGCCATATTTTATGGTGTGATCTTTAAAAGCTTCATAAGTCTTCCTCTTAGTCCTATTTTATTCTAACGTTACAAAACTGATTTATCACTATCACGAATAGATACAATTATCTAGGCAGTACTGTGGTTTAAATGAAGAGACTTGATCTAAAACTCCAATAATTAGTGCGGAAGCCATGTAATTTATTCAAACTTATGCCTCTTTGTGTACGAATACTCTTTGGCTGATATTCTATAAGTTTCATATGTTTGTTGTAAGTACAAGATCTCTAGAATTCAACAACTAACGGGGGACACCTGCACTTCAATTTAAGCTAATCTTCTTCTATGTCAAAAGTGGCCAGATTAATTCAAAGTGGCCATGTTCGTTGCATGGACTTTCCAAGGACATTGATTGTAGGAAACATTGAACATTCAACGGGGGAGACCAGTACTTTTTAAAAAACAATTCTTATTCGAATCTCAACAATCTTACCAATGCACGCACTCGTTTGAATGGTCTACGAACGTTGCTTCGACGAATGTGTTAGGTGCATAGATTAATTCATGTCCCTCGCAATTAATCATATGTAATTTTTTTTTATATCCAAACTATTTACTGGTCTGATCAGTCACCTACAAAGTGGTGTAACCGCATAGGAAAATGACGGGGATTGTTTTCAAGAGTTGAAAATGTTATAAGCGTTTATGAAGATGAGGTCACGAATTAACGAGGTTACAATATAGAAAGTAATTTCTCGTTAAACGACGGTTAGATCGAGCCGTCAAGTTTTCCCCAAGTTTTTCCGTAGCCATGGCTTTTCCAAGACACCAGGTAGACACCCAGCAAGACGTGGGATAGTCGGTGGCTTCGCTTTAAGCGAGATAGGAGTACAGTTATCCATAAAAGTAGAGCATGCGTACGCCGGCTCTAGAACGGCAGGTGGTGTCCGCTGCCGGTGAACAAAGAGAAAAGGAAAAAAAAAGGAACTCGAACCTACCATCAGGACACTGGCGAGTCCGTTCGGTGGACGTTCCTCTCAAATGATTGAATAATTGACCGGCTCGCTTCGGAAACACGCCGATTCGTGGAACATGTCGACGACATGCGTTTACGTTGCACCTCCCAGTAGCATCGAGGACCGGTATCGAACTCAAAAGAGTTCATCCGCTCCTTTGCTCTACGTGTTTCACAACGACAACAGTCCCGCTCGGCTCGCAAACGAAAATTTTCTTCTACGTATAAAAGAACATTCTACCCGTTTAGGCTGCCATGTCGCGCATATGTTTGAAAAATTCCGACGGTTTCACTGTTCGCAAGTAGAAATTTTCTTTTGTACAAGGACACCACTCGAATTTGTACGGCTCGAGTCTGTGGCAAAATTTTTGCACATGTTCTTCGAATTCCGAGCTTGCTAGAAAGTATTCTTTCGTAAGAAAAACTATTCCGATTACTTAAAAATTGATTAACGTTGAAAAAATTCAACGGCGTTTGAATTTGGTAAATTTACGATTTTTACTGTTGGCAAATGGAAATTTCTTTTGTACAGTAGCAACGCGTTCGAGTCAGCAGAAAAATTTGTGTAGGGTAATTCCGGGAGAGACGCACCATAGGGTGAGATGCACCAGTTTTTATTGTGGCAATACTGGACGATTCTCAACTGTTTTTCTGCTATCGTTTATAACATTTTAACATTTTGTAAATAATCTCAAATTGAAGAACACGTGTATTATGTTATTTACGTGTAACAGAAGTATAAAAACTTCTTAGTGCTTCAAACTTTTGATGAAATATTTTTGTAAGTGGTCAGTACAAATGTCATTATGATTTTAATCTCTTTACAATTTTGCATCGTGTCTTGACAAAATTTTTGTACTGGTTCTTGTTTTTGTATAGGTGCGTCTCTTCCTCAATTTAGGGAGAGACGCACTATTAATGCATGTAAGTGTGCTAAGCAGTCGTTTTTATAAAAAATGAAACATCCTTTGTGTAATTATTTAAAAATCGATAAATTAAAACTGAGACTTGTTTTTTGCCACATTATTTATTAACATCTTACGCTTTAATTAATTAAACTTCATTAGACGATTACAAAGGAGATGCTTTATATTTGACAAAACCGACTGGCTAGTAGATTCTAATAATTATTGTATTGAATGTTTAGAAGATTATTATTCAACCACATCTAAAGTAGATTGAATTTCTTGTTTAGAATGCCTGAAATGGCTCCATGAAACATGTATTATGTATTCTCCTTTATGTAATATGTGGTAGAAAAAAAAAGAATACAAGTAGGGAGAATAATGTATAAACGAAAGGAGTGCGTCTATCCCAATCAGGAGTGCATCTAACCCCAGGGCCCTAGGGAGAGATGCACTTTTTCGAACATTTTTAAACAGCATACTAATATATTGATATAAAAGTTTTACTTATTTTACGTTATATTTTCTTAAAGAGATTGAAATAAACAATTGAACTATGCCCGCCTATTTTTTCAATTATTCTCAGTAAAATTTTTATTAAACAGAAAACAAAATGTGGTCCGTCTCTCCCGAAATTACCCTACGTCCTTGAAACCCTCTTTCAGCGAATTATTTAGTTGACCATTGCACCTGAAAGTTTGAAAATTGTTTAGGGGAGGGTGGAATGAGATGGTCGCCGTGTAAATTGAATTAATTAGTTATTATTCATATTTTATACAATAGTAATCATAATTAAGGTATCTTAGTCCATAATATCTATATTCGTACAAGGGTACTCGATAAAATTGATAAATTGGGGTCTGCCGTGTTGTTAACCTATATGTATATAGACGATTTCTGGCTTCTCTCTCTCTCTCTCTCTCTCTCTCTCTCTCTCGCGCGCGCGCTCTCTCTTTCTCTTTCTCTCGCGCTCTCGCTCGAACAGTTTTCTTTACACTCTTATCACAATATCGTATTTTACACAGATTTGTTTCATTTACGACTTACATGCTAGAATGGGGGCTTTGAGAGGGGGGGTTGGGGGATGAGGGAGGGGCCCCGGTGCAATATTTACACGGAATCGGGGATCGATCGCGGTTGTCCACGTTGTCTGGATCGATCCCCGCGGCTTGCGCCGAGGCTAGTAACGCTAATAACTTTCTACGGACTCTGTCAATTTTTTTCAATTTTCTCGTATAATCTTCTGTGTTCGATTTCGCTTGTCAATGTGTCTGTGTCTCTGTGTGTACATGCACGTGTCGACGTCTCTACGCCTCGCGTGAAGTCCCGCGACGACAGCGTCCGCGCGTCGCGTAAGTTTCGGACGAAAAGCTCGACAACGACGCTTGGAATGAAAAAAAAGAAAACAAACAAACAAAAGGAATCGAGTTCTCATTGTCTATCGGCTTCCGTTGTAACTTCGAGAAAATCGTCCCGCTCGCAACAACGTCCGAGATCAGTTTCGACGTAAACGCACCGACTACGCTGAAAAATCGAATTCGCGGGACGGTTTCCGCCTGCCAGACAATCTTTTCGCGTCCGGTGTTTCCGCTCGCGAGCCGGGCCTGCGTTCTACCATTTTCGCGAGTCGTTCCTCGATCGATCCGCTAGAGTCCACGGGGTAAAAGTGTCCGCGGAAAATGGTAACGGTGCCCGGCGCGAGCAGAAACCGCAAACACACTCTCCGCGCGCCGCGCCGGCTTCCATTCGTTTCACGCCGTTCTCGCAATTTACTCGCTCTCCACGCGCAATTTAGGAACTGAGGGAGCTTCGTCTTAAATTACACACGCACACGCCTCTTTATTGCACCGAATCTAAACTCAAGAAACCCGTCTCTCTATCTCTAGCAGGCTCTCTTTCTCTCTCTCTCTCTCACTCGCTCTCGTTCGCTCGCTTCCCCATCTCTTCTTCTCGTCGTCCTTCTGTCCGCGTTTTTTCGCGAGGCATGTTCCGCGCCTCGTAGCTTTGCGGTCGAATCTAACGGCACTTATTAGTATACACGGAGGAATCATTGTCGTCGTCGTCCGGCTGAGACGCGTTCCCCGCAAGCTCGCTATACCGCATCCTAAGAGAGGGAATCAACGCCGAGGAATTTTGATTGACGCCGTGCGAACGACATCGATTTTCGACGCAGCTGTCGCACCACTCATCTCTCTCTCTCTCTCTCTCTCTCTCTCTCTCTCTCTTGATCTTCCTTTCCTCTTTTTTCTCTCCTCTCTCTTTATGCTGGAGCCGCGATGAAAGATACAGGAGCAGTAACGCAAAATTGATCACCAGTTGGTCATCTAGCAAGTATTGATCTGCTTGGTCGATGCAAACACCTCTATTGAAAAGCAATAGGATCTATTGTGAGATCTGACTGCTCTGATCGTTTATCGCAGCTTCGTCATAAACTTACACTCGTTTAGACGCGATACTGGGTTTGTACTCTCGTTTAATAGCTCCGCGAGCTCGACGACTTCACTTTAAATATCTTAAGACCCCATGCAGATTTCTCATGAAATTGACGCTCTAGCTGTACAGAGGAAATTCTAGACGGAATAGCAGATTAATTTCAATCGTTATGAGTAGACTGTGGATTTTTATTCGAAATCTAAATGAATCGATTAAATAATCGATGTAGTCTTAACCTTTGTGATCTACCAGAAGTCTATTCGTAGGATTTTCAACAGTTGTAGCAAAAGGAAGCTTAAAAATTTTCTTTTATCTAATACAGTGAATTCTCGATATATGTCAACAACTCGGGTCTTACCAGCGTCGTATATCGTCCAGGAGACATATCCGAGCCATATTATGTTTTATCACTCCTCGGTATGAAAGGCCTCTCGAGTTTCGTGGCCGTTCACGGGGTATACATTATCATCCAGGTTTTGGCAACATACATAGAGAAATCACTGTAATACCAAACGAAACTATTAGATTACGTTACTGCCGGTGGAGTTTACGATTGTACTTGCTATTGCAATTGAAGGATCCATGAATGAGTCCTTAACAGTGGACCAGAAATCTCGAAAAAATTATTAAGAAATGTGTTAAAATTGTAGCAGATTTTCTGACGAGATACACACGAGACTGGTGCTCCAGCTGCGCGCAGTATGAAATGGAGGAGATGGCAGATTGAATAGTTAATTCGCTTTATTTAACATGAATTGTGTGCCGAAATATCGATTTATTGGTTGCACCGAAAAAATCAGCAAGTTCCAAGAGGACCGAAAGATTGATTAAAAAATCGTCTTTTTTCAATTTTTCTTCGACTTTGAAACTTTATAATTGCTATTTCAACACTGTGTTTATCGAGCATTTTTTTCACTTGTTTCTTCACAAAAATTCGCGCTTTCAAAAGCGGATAATACACACACCCACATTATAAAGATTGATTAAATTTGTGTTTGAATGAACACCTTGAGAAAAATCACTTTCAGCGTGTTCATTTTATTGCAGAAAATGATGTTCCTCGAATGATCGACTTCTGAATACCAGCGCTAGTTCGGAAGACGAAGCGAAATGATTTTAAGAAATTGTAACAGTGCTTTCCTCCATTTCGTACGTTTCTTGTGGCGGCGAGCAATGCGCACCGGTGACGGGAACTCGAAAAATGGAAATTGCCGAGTGGAAACAAGCTGTCGTTGCCTGTGTCTCTATTCCCTTTGAATGGTTTCAGGTGATCGATACCGGCGAAGAAAATACCAAAGAGCGAAATTCCTAGCACTTAGAAAGAGAGTCAAGTGAGTTTCACAGTCCCCCAGCCGAATGAATAGATTAAAATGAAAGAACTGTGGCGGGCGCTACTTATCCTTTCCTTCACCCTTTCAGTGGTATTCCACGATCTTACCGTTCGATGCTATAGACTGGGGCACTCCGTGGACTATACCTCCTAGCTCGCGAGCACATCAAATGTTAATCCATCACGCAACCTGACAATTAAAGAGAGAGGATTCCAATATACTTTTCAAACCACAGGGAAATTGGCTAATCTGCACCGGGCCTTAAAATTGTCCTTTCCCACGAGGATTCGCGAAAGGAGACTTTCGCAAACGGAGATTTCAGACTTTCATCATACAATTCTCACTGTCGAGACTTTTAGGTGTAAGCTGTGTCCCAGTGGAACTTTCCCAATGTTTCCTAAGCGTTTCAGCTTCATCAGGGGCTTGAAAATAATACCACTAGGTCACACACCCCGACGTTTCGACAGTGAGAGTTCTTACTATCTTGGTATTCGAGTATCGAGCCCCGGATGAGGACCAAGCTTCCTACTGTTCAGATATCTCATTTCGGATATTCGGATGCGGACCTCCATCCTGATTTCGAGTTATAACGAGCAGACTGCGGATCTTTATGCATTTATGGCCTCTGAATTTCGTACGATTTTTATTTCGTTTAGATCTACAAAGCTCACTGCCACTGAAAATTAGATTTCATTTGTTTCCGCTTTCCTAAAATTTGCCTACAAAAGTTGAAAATTGCATAAACATCCGCAGTCTAATAATGAGTGATTCGGATGCCCGGATATCCGAATACTAAGAGCCCCAATGAGAACTGCGCAAGACTTTCGCAATTTTTACTTATCCACTATTCGAATAGCTGTGTTAACAGTCTCTCATGTTTTTCCTCAGCTTTTGTAGTTGAAATGGATCGATAAGAAAATTTGAGGCTCGTTTGACGAGAAACAGCGACGGTCTCCGGTCTCGGTTTGCTAGTTTCGCGAATTCTCGTTGGTCGGTCGGACAGCCGCGTCTCCGGAGGCGAAAAAGACGGCAAAATCAGGAAGTAAAGGGACCGTGCGAGACCGCGTTCTCATGAGACGACCATTGTTGGCACCGACACGCCAGAGGATTTGGGTCAGCGGTGGGGCTCGCCCGGCCCTCCCAGTTTCCCGTGGTCGCAAACCACAACCGTCTTTTTTTGCGGTTTCGTGGCTCCGTCTCTTTGAAAGCTAGCTATTGCTCGCGAGAGATGCAAGATGGCAAAGGTTGGCCAGCATGGCCGACGGAAAACAGTAAAAACAACGCGCCAACCTGAAACGTTTTCTCGATCCCCTCGGGTGATGCGAACGCCGCCGCGCCGCGTCGGCGAGCTCTATCGGGACGGACAGCCAAGAAAAATCGTTTCGAAACTCGTTACCAGAAGCCCAACAGCTTCTACAGTCCCGACTTTTGCCGTACATCAATTAAATCTGACAATCGCTGCGTCTTACTTAACTCCGTGTCATTGAACTTTCCTGGATCCTCTTAACACATTGCTTACCGCCGGATAGTTGCTAGATCGACACATGAAAATTTGTGAAAAAAATCATTCAACGGCCTATGACAGTTTTGGTCGTTCCATCGAGCCTGCTGGGATTATTTTTTAAAAGAAGATCTTCTAATAGGATTTTTATGCGAAATAAACATTTTCTGCCGGAATTGCAACCAATTGGAGTGAAAATAATATAATTTTTTAATTTTTCTATTTTAAATTACGCCAGCTGTTTTAATGCATACAAATCTGCTGTCTACCGATAGGCTTCTAGCGAGTAACGTGTTTAAAGAAATTTTTCCTTTGTTTCAAACAACCGGACAAAGTGTCGGAGCTTGTGGTTACAAGTTAAAATTTATAAAATTCGACTCTACGATTTTTCAAATAGTTGCACGTTCTTTAAACATTGCTTCTGAGCGAACAAATTTTCAACAATGCTAAACCGAGGTAGACCAGTTGCACTAATCCGTGCTCCGCCGCTCACAGCTGTCACTTCCGGTAACTAGTGAAAATCACTCGTTCGAACAAACACTGTATTCCTCTATCTGTGTGCTTTTCGACAGTCACCTTTGTTTCACGGGAATTTAGACAAATCGCAGGGGGACAATAACCGAGCGAGTCAAGGAACGCGCTTTGTCTTGCATCTATTTTTCTTCGAACAAGCGCGGCGGAGGTTTACGCGATTGAGCTTGCTGAATTCAAATTGCTCAATTTTTTAACGGGGTTAATATCGGTGATGATCGTCCGGGAGAACTGGAAATTAGGCCCGGTTGTGCCCGACATTCGGCTCTCTCATGAATTTAATGACCACGCGGGTACTGTCGACACGCGTGGTCCGAGCCGGTGATTTTTTCGCCGCGTATTCGACGAAACCGCGCGCTGGTTCTCTCTCTCTCTCTCTCTCTCTCTCTCTGCGCTCCTTTTCGGAGGAGGTCCCCGGCGGGTTGCTTCATCCGGAAAGGAGGGACCAGTGATTACACCGGTGATTGCCGAGATCGTTTGACTCACGAAAATGTCATTAGGGTTTCATTACTTCCAACCGCCTTGAGGAACGACTGCTCAACGAGTTTATGCAACGCGTTCCCTGCCTCCCTCTCCCCCTTCTATCTCTTTGCCCCCCTCTTTCCCCACCCCACGTTCGGATCCCTGTGCGTCCCCCTAGACCCCTTTTCCGTTACCCTTTCCGTTCTCCAAGACCGTGGTTCGATCCAACACGAAGTGGGTCAGGTTGGCCAACTGTCGCAAAGGGATCGACCGATCTAACGTCACCGGGCGATTGACATTTACCGTAAGGAGATCAACGTGACGCGAGGACGCAGAAATCGCGGCGGCGGCCTCGAGAGAGGTGGCGAAGATATCCATTGTCCGAGCGAGGATAATTGTTCTAGACAGAGAGAGAGAGAGAGAGAGAGAGAGAGAGAGAGAGAGAGAGGGAGAGAGGGAAGGGGGGGGGGAGAAAGAGAGAAGGAGATCGGTCGCTATCCTGACATTTAACGTCGAGCGTCGAGCGTGTAATCTCGAAGAAATTCTGGGGATAATCGCCAGATCGATCGATCCTTCGACTACCCGGCTTACGCTCGCGTACACTCGATCATCGAGCCCGACGAGTTTCTAGCGAAAGAGGTACCCTGGGTTTTTCATTGGTTCTTACGGTTCGCTGGCGTGTGGTTCGCAGCGACTTCCGGCGACGTCCTCTTGCTTCAGCAGATCCGTTTCACGAACGTCCTCGTAGATCTCTTGTATCTTCGGGCGAAGAGTTTTTCGTTTCTTGCGGTCACTCGATAAACACGATTCTAGTTTCACTGACGCTAGTTCGTTCGAGAGAGTGTCCTGCTTCCGGTCCGGGGTGCGCTCGCGCGAGGCTAAATTACTAGAAGTTCCCTAGCGGAAATGCGCCGCGACGTGCACCGGTGTCGCGGATCCTTGTCCACTTTTCTCTACGGACGGGGAGGGCCGCGCACGGTAAAACAAAACCTCCCGCGCGGACAACAGAACGGAAACAATATTAACATCGAACGCGAATCCCATCGCGACTGGTGCTATACGTATTCACACTTTGGGGACGCCGGCGCGACGGCGCCGATCCGGCGCAAAGAACAAGCGGTTCCTCTTGAACACTGCTCGAAGGACGTCTTCGTTAAACCGCCGGCCACACCCTGCAAAAATACAAAACGGAAGGAGGTGATAGGGGGTGTACTCTTCAAGCTAGCTTCAGGGAATGTTCAAAATGTCTTTGGGGATGGAAATACTCTACTTCTAGGATTCTGTTGATTTTTCAGGATTTAGGAACTGGTCAAGGCTCGCTAAGAAAAATTAAGAAGGTGTCTCTAGAGGTTGAAACAGTGTTTCTACGATTTCATGGGTTTCTCAGGGTGTATTAATTGAGCTGTCCTTGCTACAAGGGATGAAGGAGGTGTTTCTAGGGGTTAAAGCACTTTTCCTGGGATTTTCTTGGTTTTTCTTATGATATCTTAGCTGATCAGAGCTAACTAAAGAGGTTAGAGAGTGTCTTTAGGGGTTGTCACATTGTTCCTACAAGTTTTTTGGTTTTGACAACGTTTTGAAGCGGTTAGGGCTGGCTTTAAGGGATGAAGAAGGTGCTTCTAAGGGTTGAAACGCTGTTCCTACGATTGTCTTGGTTTTTGATTATACAGGGTCATCCGTTTTTAAACGGCCAAACGTCAACCAGCTATAGAGGACCCCAGATGGAACAACTTTCACCCCTAACACCTTTTTTGATTCGAAGTTATTTCATTCAGTCTCCACGGCGTGCCCCATGTCAAAAAAACCAAGATCCAAAGGTGATACAAAAAAGTTGACTTAATAAAAAAGATGCCCCTATTTATTTTAAACCAAACAAAGGAAAAATCATCAAGATACATAATTGCAGTCCTAATATATTTAATCTTAAGTGAACGCAAAAAATGAGGGGTTTTTGCAATTATCTAAAAATCAAGACCGAATCGAAAAAAGTGTTAGGAGTGAAAGTTGTTTCATTTGGGGTCCTCTATAGCTGGCTGACGTTTGGCCGTTTAAAAACGGATGACCCTGTATATTTATCAAATGCTCGCTAGCTAAAGATGTTGAAGTCAGGATCTCTACGGATCGAAATACAGTATTAACTGGTTATTGATGGTTTTAAGGGGTGAAGAGGGTGTCTCTAGGGGCTGCGACACTGCTCCTACGATTTCCTAAGGTCTTGACAACGTATTAGACTGTGACAATGGAATGAATGTACAGAAATGAGTTTTGGGCCGGAGAATTGAAGCTTGACGGACTACAGTTTAATGAGTTCAGTGCTCCGGGTTGAAGATTAAAGTATCTGTGTGCTACAGACAACATCGAAGATCAAGACGAATCGATTCGTTTCATCGAATCAAAGTTTCTGCACACGATCCATTAACAATTGCCGATGAAAGGAGAGCATGCTCCTCCATCGATGTGTGACTAACTTGTCAATGGGTGGATCAAGGTCTTGATTAACGAGAATTGAGGTCCAGTACTTACGTGAGTAATCCAGGATTGGGATCCGCCTGGTACCAGGAGTACTGTGGCATGTACCCCGCGTGATGCGGCGGTGGTGGTGGCGGCGGTGGATGGTGTCCAGGCGTGTGGGGATGGTGGTGGGTGTGTGGTGGCGCGTGCGGATGCGGATGGTGCTTCATCTCACCCGGCCAGGAGGGTGCGGGTGGGCTCTCGTTGTGCTGGGGCGACATCTCGCTTCCGGGGCTCGAACTGCCGGGGGTGTGACCCCCTGCACCACCGCCCATGCCGCCGAGGTAGCCCGTCGTCGGACTTCCCGACACCGAACTTCCGCCTCCTGCAACCAAAGCAAGAGTCCTTCTGATTAATCAAACCTCACTCGGTGTTCTTACCAGGGACTGAAAACTTTCTGAAAAGAAACTGTTATGTACCGAAGTAACTTTAGAACTAGACTGCGGATTTTATGCATTTAGCAGAAAAATAAGTAGAAAAAATGTACTGGAAACATTAAAAGAATTGGAGGATATGTAATGTGTAAATTTCTTTAACTATTGGAGAAAGAAAAATATCCTAAGTGGCTCCTGTGCCTTGCAATTGACGCAGTCAATTTTTATTTTGCACAAAAATCCGCGGTCTATTTATGACTCTAGGTTAAAGCAGACCCAAGTACCGGAGTTAGGAGGGGTGAGCAATACTCTGTTCAACTAGCAATCCTAACTGCTGATTAATCGTAACCCCATTGAACGTCCTGGACGATCCTAGGAAGAAGAACCTAGGCTGAACACCTAGGCCAAATTCTAGTATTTGCACGAAACTTGAAGGTCCTACAATAGCTGGCTGAAGTCCACAATCCACTTGGAGATTGAACAGTCATACAATGTGAAATTATCCATTTTCATACACTTTTAACACTAGGTTTACTATTATTTGTATTATTATTTTGAATTCACGATTACAGTGATTTCTCTATATATGTCGCCAAGATCTGGATGATAAATGTCACGGAACTATCCCCACTACCGCGGAAGGGTCCCCCCGGGTATACCCCGTGAGGGTCCACGAAGCTCGAGAGGCCTGAGACGCCGAGGTGTGTAAACATAACACGGCTCGGGTATGTCTCCTGCACGATACACGACGCTGGCAAGACCCGTGTTGTCGACATATATCGAGAATTCATTGTATTGAGATTGTAATGATGTATCTATCAAATTTATTTCTTCGGGTATACATTATTAAGAAAACGACGAATAATTTGGATAGACACATTCTTATTACATTTATAAAGTAACGTAAAACGGTCACTCCTAGTACCCCGTAAATCTAGTGTTAAGGATCTCCAGAATCCTCAATCATTCGATTTCGTGCAAGCGTAGCTTATCAGAATGACGTGGCTCCGGCTGTGCAAATTAATTTATGCAATATTTTGGTGATCCTTTCACTTTTCATGCTCGGTACACCCGTCTTCGCGCGAAAGGCTCTGATACTCGAGAAGAAGCGAAAACCTTTAGCCGAATGCATTTCCTAAAGAGGTTGTTTCCACAATGAACGATAAATGGGTTTGGGCATTTTTCGAAGGCATTCCGGTTCTCGTTTCAAATATGTTTCAGCGGTGGCTGTGACAAGGAAGCTCTCGGTGCCCGCCACGCGTCGATGACTGGTTACACGCACCGACGCAACCAGTCGTATCATAAAGTGAGTCAGGAGATGTGGATCGGCAAGGTTGTCGAACGGTTCTGCGCCGATGGCGTTACGATTCGATCTGCTTAATTGATTTATATCTTCCCGACTGGATTCGTCGGTTTCGCTCGTGTCGCTGTAGGTAACAGAGGCCTCTCATGCGCCTGTGGAGAGCTTTTAGCCTGTTGTGTTCTCGACGTCGGTCGCGTGAAATTCGTTGGCATCGGATACACTACCGTATCGATCGACACGCTGAATATTTTCAACGTGATTTAAACCGTATCAGAAGCGTGTCCGACGTCCCATTGATCTCACCGATACGCCGTAATTATAAGCCTGCAAACCTGGTCGGACCGCAGCGTTTTCTGGTAGCCCGTGTCGCGAGTGGAAACTTCTTATTATTCGTAAGATTGAGTTATGCTAATATTTCGCTTCTGTGCTCCGTTCCGCCGCCAACGGATCCTCCAGGAATTTTGAACAAAATGTGGGTGGTCAAAGAAAATTATTAAGCGAACGGTTAACCCTGACAAACTCATGAATAGTTAGAACATCGTATAAAAATAAATAAATAAATGTATCAAATCCGCGGTCTAATCATACGAGTATATTGTTTGGGAAGCATTGTTGTGCTTGATAAGAAAGTTTCTACACAGCAGATCATTAAGGGGAGACGATAAATAGAGATCTTAGAATCGAATTAACCTTTTAACGTGAGAATATCATTTAACTTTGTAATTCGCATTAAACGCTTACAATTTGCAAAGCAGCTCCAGCTGTCAATTTTAAAGATAAAAGTTCAACGAATTCACCTTTTTTTCTAACATCGCGATGCATCTGTATTGCTCATTAGCACTCAAAAATAGTTAGTACGTGGATTGCTTTCTCGGATCATTAAAAAGTTAATTTATCGTTTGACGTAATCCGTCCATAAATCATCGGACACCAGCTTTCATCCTAATCAATAATCGCGATTATGATTAGACCGGGCTTTTACAAGACAAGGGCTTCAATTCACTTCAATTTTACGCTCGCCGAAGTCAATGTCTGGTAACTTCTGAACGAGGGTGATCCTAAATTTCTACAGTGGCATAATATTCGCCACCCCTGCGTCATCAACGAAATTTCAAATGATACCGTGCCCAGATCCAAAATGTCCTAACCTAACTCTTTCATCCCCGGTGTCAATTCGACACATTTTTCACGTAAAGGATGACATTATTTTACCATATGTGGAACAATTGATCCGAAACTTTATGATTTTTACTTTCTAAACACGAAATATATACAGGGTGTTGAAAAGAACCATTCAATATTTATATGGTATATAGGATACATTGTACTGAGTAAAAAAGCTTTAGTAAACATGGGTCGAAAGGTCAACCGTTTCTGAGATATAAACATTTTTGCTTGCTAACTTCATTTACTTCTGGCCTTTTGATATTTGCAGAAGATTTTCCACGTGTCTTCCTTCCTTCGATAAATAACTGACTGATTCCGGATGAAATCTACTGTCGGCACTTGAATAAGAACATTCAGAACGCGGTTTGTAAACACTAAAGTAAACATCGCATGCGATCATGATACTAGCAAACACAAATGTTTATATCTCAGAAACGGTTGACCTTTCGACCTATGTTTACTAAAGCTTTTTCACTCAGTACGGTGTATCCTATAGACCATATAAATATTGAATGGTTTTTTTGAACACCCTGTATATTTAGCACTGTTAACCCCTTGCCCTACAATATCGAGTCATACTCGTGATGAAGATTCTGGACTGAGTCTAATAAATATGTATGTTATTAATTTCCTTTAAACCGAAATAAAATTCTATTTCGGTGTTGTTAATGTACAGCTATCGAAGAACATACAGGCATACAATAGATATAAATTTTCTCCCTCTTTTTAGGAAATTACTAATTACGATGTAACGACATTCGTTACCAAAAGACCATCATTGAAATTCGAGTTTGCTTGCTCAGGTAGCCGATACAGGGCACTACGTTATGCTAAAAGTCAGCCGGAGGTGGAGCCCGTAAATTACATCTAGGAAAATGAGAAAGATATCGAACCTCCTTGCATGAGACTTCCGGGCTGGCCCGGTTGAGGGGATGGTCCTCCAGGTAGAGCGGTTCCACCGGCTAGAAGGCTGCCGTGTTGTCCTCCGCCGCCGCCACCACCCTGCTGCGCCGCCTTCATCATCTTCTTGTACTTACTTCTTCTGTTCTGGAACCAGATTTTCACCTGCAACAAAAATCGAAAGAACGGGTCAGCTTGGAACTCGTTTCGCGAGTTGTCGGTAGCTATTGCAACGCGAAATGCGCGGTGGGGTTGGGAGGGGGGGGGGTGGAAAAAATATTGACGGAGAGAGAGAGAAAGAGAGAGAAAAAAGGGACAAGAGGAAGACGTAGAAGAAGAAGAAGAAGAAGAAGAAGAAGAAGGAGAGCCGGGTTGATGTACTGTTTAACGTTGGTCCGAGAGACGTGGGAAGCCGGCAATTTCCACTGTCTCCGCGTCTGTCCTTCCTTCCGTCAAACATCCGATAATTACAGGCCTGATAGACATTTTCTGCGAGTACACGCGTAATGATACACGCGTATTTCTTTGGCATATATATTTTCCTCGAACGGCAATCCCGGTCGCGCAGGCGCCTTCGATCACGAGGAAGATACATTGTGGCACGAGATCCGAGCCCTGTTCGCGTTGCCAATCTGTGATACATGGCTGCGGCGACGCCCCTAGCAACCGGGTAACTAAGCCACTTTTGCAGAAATTAAGTAAAATTGAGCGCGACAGCCCGGGGATCGCGTTCTTTCAAGCTGGGAATATTCGCGACAGCGCCCCGCGTTGGTCATACAGGGATCACACTGTTGGATCACATCAGGTTATTTAGAAGCTAATTTCGATCGTCGTATAGCGAATTCAATATATAAGGTTGTTGCAAATGAAATGGCCGTTTTTGTATCGTTAGCGTAAACTTCTATTTTACAAACTTTATTCATATTCCATTAATCGAAATAATTTCCATCGACATCGATGCACCTCTTCCATCGTGGTACAAGTGCCCCAACGCCTTTCTGGTAAAAATCTAATAAATGTGAGGCAATAAATTCATCAAATGCAGTTTTTGCAGCACATTATTCGTTGAATGTTTCTCCATTCAAAAAGCCATCTAGGTGCTTGAAAAATATGGTAATCAGTAAGTAACAGGTCAGGCGAATACGGAGGGTGAGAGAGAACTTCACACTTCAACTCTACTAAATTTTGTAGAGTTTGCTTCGCAACATGTGACCGAACACCGGAACGACATTTTTCAAACCAACACCTTATGGTCTAATCACTTATTATACCTTCGCCAATAGCAGCATTTATGTTTTTCGCTGTTTCAGATGTAGTATGTCCAAGTTTGAACTCGTACAAGTACATTATATGAATTTCCATTTTATCCATGGTGAACGAAAATCGATTTTCAATTACGTATACTGTACAATGTCAATAAATATGTACTTTTCATATTGTAAAACTTCAACGCCATCTGCCGTGGAAAAACTAAACTACAAAGACGGGACGTTTCAAATGTGAGAAACGGTCCTTTCAATTACAACAACCTAATATATAAACATAAACTTTCCAGCTACGTCTTCGTTGCCTATGTAACTTTGTAATGTATATTCAGTATTTCGGTGAATTTTTACCCATAGCGCCAGTAGCTTGATCCAGCATCATAACTTGGATTCAATGATCGTTCGTAGCAAGTCTAAAACTGCAAACGCAACCTGCCTCAATGAATAGACAAGATTGACAAGTTCTATAATGTACCTGGACTATACAGACCTAGCAAATTCTATCACACCACCATCTGAGGGTCTGAAGGTCAAGCCTGTCCGCCAAGCCAAGCTAACGGAGAATCAGATCAGCCTCCGATTAGATGCAACTACCAATGAAGCCCTACCCTTTTCAACAACGTTGCTGCACTCTTCCAGAATACTTTAAGGGTGGGTCTGCCTTTCGCAGGGACGCGAAGGGAGAACGCAAGGAAGGAGGGGAGAAAGGCAGAGAACAGTGTCGAAAAAAAAAAAATAGGAGGAACAGCCAGTTTCGTAACTGTCGTTTCTTTCGCCTGTCCCTGCCTACACGCTGCATAGAACGCCGGGCACGGCCTGCAGCGGATACTAATGCGCGTGTGCCGCTGTTAGGATTGCACATGCGGTATTTTTTTGTGTCCTCGCGATCTATACGTACGCCGCGTGCACGTGACGGGCTGCTCAATCTTACGTAACCCTGCCTCATAGAGGCGAGCGCCTGTGCCAAGAGAAACGTCGGATGAGGAACACGCTCGTGTTTTGCGCGAGCTGAGCGTACACGATGCTCTGGAACCCTTCCTCGGAAAACAGCTTCGGGAAGAGGATGATCGACTCTCGGCTCGTTGACTTTCCAAGGGAAGTGTGAGCGATTTTTTCTTTTTTTTTCTTTCTTTCTTTTCTTGCTGATCGTGTCTTCGATCGAGTATTCGAAGACTCGGGACGATTCAGGAGGTACGAAAGCTGTTTGGCTCGGGATAGCTAAGCCAGTTAGCAGACGTCGTTCGGGTCTGTTCAAGTTCGATACGAGCGACATTTTTCCGCGAAATTTATTGCCAGACCTACATTCGTCTGATGCACATACATAAATATCGTGAGCGGCTTCGAACGCTGTCGCGACGATAACGCTCGCATAATGTGCATCAGCCTCTGATAAAGGAACGATACTCTCGAACATGCTATCATCGAGGGATTACGCAACCGACTGCCGTTTCCTTTTCCGTCGGATGCCGGAATACGCGAAACTAGCTATTGTTAGCACCACAGTTCTACGTGGTCTCCAGGTGCTGGGCACAGATGTGTTTCCCTAATCGAGTCCCTCGATCCGAAGGTCTTAGAATCCTGAAAGAAAGGATTGGAACGATCGTGGCTCTATTCTGATCGATAACTGCTGGCTCGTTTCACATTTCTGCGGTAAATAGAGAATTGTTGCATTATTATTTTGTGAGTTACATTGATTCAAAGTTAGCATCCCTAGCGCACTAGTCACATAAGGGTTACTACAGTGAATTCTCGATATATGTCAACAACAGGGGTCTTGCCAGTGGCGTGTATCGTCCAGGAGACATACCCTGTAGTGGGAATAATTCCGCGACGATTATCATCCATACCTTGGTGACATATATATAGAGATCCACTCAGTTCGTTTATTAGTCCAGAATATAGACTAAATAGGATCCAGCTAAGTTTACAGTACCTACCAAAGAGAATCAACAATATTAACGCTAGATCTATCAGATAGATCAAAACGATCCACTTGAGATACTCCAATGTAGTGAAGTCAGAAAGGAGTTTCAATGAGAAATGATTGAAAAAATCCACCTGGTGTATGAGAACGACCTCTATTTCGTCATTATCGAAATTGCGAAGAAGCTTCTATGAGAAGTGATTATAAAAAGCCACTTACTATGTTATTATTGTTACCAGTTTTACTGTTATCGAAAGAACGAAGGTGTTCCAATGGAAAATGATCGCTATCTTTTAGGTTACTATCTTTGCCGAAATTCTAGACGAATATTACATATGATATTCACTTCTAGTTTCCTGCTAGGTCCAAAAGGTTCCACTATACTTTCCATTGCATCATTACAGGACTCGAAAAGGTACCCTGGCAAGAACCTGTCAATTCCATCACTCGTGGCTCTGTTGTTACACTAAGAGTCTCTCGGAGTTTCGACAGGAGTGCTGCTAAACTTTTACGAGAACTGAGAAGCGAATGGCTCCGGGCCGCTCGGTGCTCCCGTTAATTAATCGATGACCGTGTTGTACGGTTACTGTGGTTCGGATCGAGTGGCGCGTCAACGGTTTGACGGCTGTCAGAAGGACGAACAGCTCCTCCTCATCAACCCCGGCGTGTTCCGGCGGTTGTGCAATCGTCTTTGGTCCGGCGGGTGACGCGCTCGCGCGTCCACGGCTTTTTACGCCTGGGGCGTCAATCAGGAACGGTTACTTTAATTAACCGAGGCGGGGCGAGGTGCCGACTAGATCCCCAAGGAAAACTGTCCTAAACCAAAAGAGTGCAACAGACGAGAAAACAGAGAGGGGCGGGGGGGACGAAATCGTCACGTCGAAACGAGTTCGTTGAAACCGCAGCGCGGGTGCGCAAGAAACTATTCTTTAACCCTTTGCGGTTAGCGTTCATTTTACTTCAGAACTTGCTGCAAAATGATACAGTTCAATTATTTTTGCATAGGCAAGCCTACTAACCCGTTGCACTACAAGTTATTTTGCGGTTAAAATGAGTACACCTTTGTCGTTCTTAATTGGTTAGTCCACAATTTTTACTTATTTTCTCATCGCGTTCGAGGCCGAAAAATATTGCACAACTCGGCGATTTGAAACGCGTCCATTTGGTAAATAATCGAGACTTTTCATTTTGTCTTTGTGGTTCGGACCATAACTACGTTTACACTGATTAATAAATAATTTTTTTGTTTCGAATCGGTAGAATGACCGGAATCGTGCGAACCGACGACCCATGCGTTTCAGAGCATGCTCTATAAAAAAATATATAATTTATGCGATCTTGATTATTTTTGCTTGAAAAAAATCAGACATGTACTTCAAACATCAATAAACACGCGTGCAAAATTCCGATGCTGAAGATACAATAGTTCGCCATGAAAGAATTGCTAAATATTCATGATTACGTCCTCGAATGCCAGAATACCTTAACCTATTTAAAACAGATAAGAAACCCTAAAATTTTAGTTGCATACCATGTGATGGTGATATTATTGACGAGGGGTCGATGGCAACCAACGAAATAAGGGATTGGTCAATGTCGAGTCTGGTTTGACATAGGAGCGTAAAAAACTAAAGGAAACTACAGAAAAATTTTGCTACACTGAAAAAATAAACAGAACGAAGATAAAACAGGCAGACAGAGAGAGGACGGGGGGACAAAATCGTCATGTCAAAACGAGTTCATTAAAACCGCGGCTTCGAGAGAAGAAACGGCAGCGGGCCCGGCATTGTTTCACGTTTCGTACGTCGAATCGGGCCCGCAGACGAACAGGGAATGTTCGTGTAACGTGTGCCGTATAAAATGGCCGCGGTGCGCGTACGGTATCGGCCGAAAAGTATGTTGCTGTTACGCGAGAGAGAAACAGTGCCCATTGGCGAGTGCGCGCGCGCGCGCGCACCCAACGGCGCGGCGGCGCGGCGCGGCGTGCCGGCGCAAATAAATCTCTGTCTAATTGCTCGCTGAAAAACCAAAGCGGCCGCGTAGATGGCGCCCGACAAAGGGCCCAGCGTTAAGGCCCCCGTCCCCTGGCGGTTTATTTCGCCGGTCGTCGGGCCCCGGTGAGCGCCACCGCGCTTTTGTTTATTGATATTTACAACCAGCCTACAACGCGCGTGGCCCGCGCGACCCGCAGCTTTTGCCCGCGAGGACAAGCTCGCGTGCCTTTTTTCGGACGCGAAGCGTCGGCGTCCCCTTGTCGGACAAGCAGGTGCAGATTCTTGCTGTGCCCCGAGATCGGACGGTTACTTATCACTAGAGTTACCGGTGATCGATGGCCACCGGGATCTACGAGCGAAAATCACGAGCGCAAAAATGTAGAGTGACGATTACCCCCAGAATTCCCTGGATATTTTGCTACCGTTGGTGAAGTTGTGAAGGACATTTTGTGGGGAATATGTCTAGCATACTAGGGTTTACTCAGAGTATTTGTATACAGTGAATTCTCGATATATGTCACTAGTGGGGATAATTCCGCGACATTTATCATCCAAATCTTGGCGGCATACATATATATTTAGTAATATAAGTTTATGTCCTTTTTATTGGTACAGATAAACGGCATGCTAAGCGCATCATATTATACACTATACAGAAAATTAGTCACCTTCGGGTTCCTTTAATACAGTTTTCCCACCATTTTATAATGTTCCTGACACTTTATTGGCAAGAAGCTTCGCATGGCTACATTTAACGTGTTTTTGAATTCTCATTTGATGTCATCTCCAGAAAATAACACGGACTGGTTAAATGCGATAATAGATAAGCAGGTAAGAATAGTTGTTGTTTCAGTTGTTTGTTCAACAAGTTTTCGCTCGAACGCGCAGGACATTGCTTTCGCGATCGATATAATGTGTGCGTGTGCAGACGAAACCTAGAAGCGACACTTTCTCAGGTACTTGACAGCTCATTGACGAACCAACAATTGCATCTTTAGCGTTCTCGTATGAAGAACATATTCTTTACAAATGTGGATACATTAATTGGCGAATGCACGGTTCACGAATTCCGTGTAGAGGTGTCCCTTCGGTACACGTCCAAAATCGCATACTACAAACGCACTCGCATCAAGGCCGAAGACCTGACAGAACGAAACCAGGCAAGTATCCTAAAACTTGAGGTATTTTAAGTGGCAGATGATCAGGTACCGAGAAGTCTCTCTTAGTGGAGCCCACCACAGGCGCGTCGTCCGATCAAAGTGGTAAGTCTCCCGTTCGATGATCGCAATCGGCCTAGCCGTACGGAGGGACATCGCGGCCGGTCGGCAGCCGGCAAGAAGAATTCCGACAAAAAACGCACGGTCCACGGTTCGAAATGTATGCAAATGCGCGTGACGAGTCAGCACCGCCTCGCGACGGAATACATAAGTACACGAAGCTGAAGGAACGCTCGACGGAGGCCGAAGCGAAGGAAGAAGACGAGGACGAAGAAGAAGAAGAAGAAGAAGAAGCCTTGCGCTTGAACCGGGCGTAACGCCGACGGCCGCTGTGACGGTGGCAAGCTGCTATCTCTGTCCCGGCATAGTGAATACGTGGCCCAAGTTAGGGGACTTTGAATGGCCGTCGGGCGCCCCGCGCGGGCGCAAAAATTGCGCGCTTGCCAGCCGGTGGTCGCGCAAACCTTTCTCGCGACAACCGGTGAGGAAAAGGAAAAAATCGGAGGACAAACTTCGTCGTTGAAACTTCGGCGAACAAACTGGAACTCTGCGACGGACCAAAGATGTCCGTTCCACGGCTTCCGACGTCGCCCACGGCGAACCGGCGCAGAACAGCCCCGTCGCGTCACTCCGTCGTCGATATCGACGATGCATACTCAATGAGCGACAGATCGTCGCCGGAGGGTGAAGGGGCGTCCAGAACACCGGGAAAGGGGTACAGCAGCCCGGACAAGGTTTCAGGAGTAAAAAGCACGCCGTTTCGCCTGCGTGAATCCGAGAGCGCGGCCTGTTTAATATTTATGAGAGGCATCTAGGAATAATCTACGTCTAAATGAAAACGCTCCCACCGAATCGGGTCTACGTGGCCCAGCTGCCTCGTTGAACGCTCAGGCGACGCGAGACACGATCCTGGGAAGAGACTTCGTGCGATTGATTTTTCGTGGTTGATCTTGTAGCGATCTTTCAAATCGAACCGTTCTTTACAACCAAATATAGCGAGTTCTCGATTTATGTCAACAACAGCGTCGTGTATCGTCGAGGAGACATACCCGAGTCGTCCTATGTTTACACTCCTTGGCGTTTGAGGCCTTTCGAGCTTCGTGGCCCCTCACGGGGTACACCTCGGGGTGGTGAAGATAATTGTGCGACATTTATCATCCGGGCCTTTGCGACATATATAGAGAAATCACTGTAGCTTTGTTTTGAGAAAATGCAGTGGGCGGCAGCTTGGGAGGTTGTTGATGGCGTTGTGTTGCGGAAAAAGGTCGTAGTTACTGTTCGACTATCGATTTCAGCTTCTACTGAATTCTAAATATCAATTAATTTCGATGAGTTCATTGGGTGGTCTTGAGCGATTAAAATTCTTTGAGTCTGACTCAAGGCAAGCCAAATTCACTGTCGGATTTCTGTTTGTCGAATTTCCTATGTTATAGTTATCATCTGATCATAAATTTTGGTCGGTATTATTTTTGACAAAGAATTAATTCAATTTTGAATAGGGAAACGTTCTTTGTCCGACTAAAGACAGTCGACATTCACTGCAAAAGTTTTCGGTATTGCAGATCTTTGTCTGTCTAATCTTTTACAATATATTTACTGTCTGATTGTATGTTGGTAGTATGTACCAATTTTAAAAAGTAAATTAATTCAATTAATTTAATTTTAATGCTCAAAAGTGAATTAATTGAATTTGGAATAGAGGGAACTTCTTTGTCTGATCAGAGGCCGTCCCAATTCACAGTCGGTTAACAGCGTCCATATCTGTCTCGTGCGTAAATGGCCAAGTAATGCTGTAACACATTCCTTTTAAATGTTAATTTTAGTGATGGTCTGGAAAGACTGTCTAGCTACAAACGATCTGTTTGTACTTGTAGCCTATAGACATTTTGCTAGCCTACTGATTCGTTGGTTATCGGGCCGGGTTTAGCGTGTTTTAAGATTACAGGTTTCGTTTTTCCGAAACATTGTGTCTGGTCATGGACGGTCCGTTTCCACTGTGAGCTTTCCGTCTGACCGACACAAGCGTCTACGTTCTCTATCGCAAGAGGAGGATCAGCCTAAGTTGTAGCCTTCCCGTCGTTACTTTTGACCGATATTCGTTGCCAGTTATATCGAATACCATAATTGGCGCTTGCAAAAATGTAGTCCTTGACTTGATAATACCGGCCGATAGCACCAGCGGCGGCTCGGCGCGGTTCTGTTAACTGTAGTTACAACCTAGTTACAATACCTCGGGGCATGAATGATAAAAGTTTCGGAAGGTTTCGAGGCGTTTGATAACGTTGAAACGGAGAAGTGCTTCGGGAGAAGTGTGCATCCGATCCTTTGCCGGAAAATTCGTAAAAATCCTTCCGCGAAACTTCAACCTTTCGATCAACCAAATTAACAAAACAAATCAGTTTCTAACAATTTCGAGTTAACCGCAGCAAAGAAAATCAACGGGACATTATTGCTTCCGTCGCTAATATTATTCCGTCATCCGGAATAATATTAGCGTAATATTTCTTCGTCAAGAACTGCACAGCAAGAAACCCATACACATACAAGATTATCCGAACTAACAGTTTTTGACAGACTCGGCGTGATGGTTGTCTATTCCATTAGCGGGCTGTTTCAAATAATCGTAAGGCAAGAAGGCTATAATTTTACTATCAGTATGTACTCTAATAGTTCGCCCATAAACGCTAATTGCTCATAGTTACTATAGTTCAGTCGCGTAAACACATTCTAAAATTATTCCAATAACTCGTTTCGCAAGGAGCATATGAGTCCACCATTTCAATTTCGTTATGGTAGCAGAAATTACATTATACCTCACTGGCCTAAGTATCTTCAGCTCAGTTTCATAAATCTATCATATAATCTTTCAATGCTTTACTTTTATCATCGAATATACATTCAGAAGCATGCTTGACCATTAACCTCCCCTGTCAACCTTTTCCAACCCGTTTCAACCCCTACGAACATCCTGAAACCCAAAAGAACATTCCTCATAAACCTCCCCCAAAAATCAGTATCAGTCCCGAATAATCCGATTGCCAAGTTATGACCGTTATCATTAAGTATACATTGAGGAATGTCTTTAAACGTCTCCTCGAACCCCCTTCAACGCTGTTCAACCTCAACCAAATCCAAATCCTTGGATCGTTGTTGCCAGCCATTTCACCCTGTTACCGAATAATCGGATCGCCAAATGAACTCGCCTAACCGGGCACCGGGATCGCCGTGGAACAGCCCGGTAGTCTTAATCCCGTGGCGGCGGGTAGCCACGCGTTTCTCCGGTTGCGCAACGCGGTCACGAATTATGCTCGGAAATCCAGCCGCGAATTATTTCGCCAATCATCGTGCCAACTCCCTGTGGGCCAGTCAGCCACCCGCCGCGCGTGCAGATCGTCGCTGACACAAAATTGGAGGTTATATCGTAGCCGGGCGTATCGCTCGCTGGATCGAGTTATATTCCCGCGGCGGCAGCGGCTCGATCCCCGTCGTATACACACCTACACTTGTACGCACACACGTGCATACACGGTACACATGCCGGACCCCCGTCGGCGTGGTTCTGAATGATCCAATCTGTCCGCACAATAAATAATCACGCGTATCGGCACGGCCTACCTGCGTCCTCCTGTATGCCGAAAGCCGTAACAAACTAATCCGTCATCGGTACCGGACGACGACCGTACAAATCGCCGAAGGGTTTTTCAACGGGCAGCAATCAGCGCCAGCCGGGCACCCGATCGATCGATAGGTGAGACCAACACCCACGCGGAACGATACGAATTCGACGAGAACACGGGGGATGAAACGGGACCGTTTTTAATTGACCTTTGTCCCCCGCAACAGCTCGAGAACCCTTCGCAATCCTAGCCCGATTGATCGGGCAGAACCTGCACAGGTCCTCGCTCCCCCCCTCGGACTTCAAAGATCGGTTCAGGCTTGTTCTCTCTTCGGGGTTGATTACGGTGGTCGTTGCCACTGGGGCTGGGTAATCTGTACTTTCTGGTTTCGGGCGATTTCGGTCGCAGAAATTGTATTGGTGCAACGATTTTAACCATTTTCTTGACTATTCAGATTGTGTCCATGCTGGATGCAGTTTATTTATGCGAGATGTGGGGCACATGTTTTGTAGATCGTGGAAATATATGTGCATGTACGGATGAAAATTAATATCTTCTAAAATCTTATTCACAATAGGAATAAATATGTTTACAAGATTAGTAGGGTGCCGATGACACTCCACCCAGTCAGTTGGGGGTAGGTGAAATTGAGGTGCATTGTAGGGCCTAAATCTTTCCACCATCATCAGCATCAGCCAGAAAATCCATTACGCAAAACGACATAATTAACCCTTAACACGTTGTCTGGTGGTTACCAGTGACCAACGCTATTCACTTGCTTACAAACGCTTTTCGCAGAATTAGTGACAAGCAGTATCGATTCAATCGTTCTGAAATGAATTATACTATACATCGAAGACGTCATTACCGAGTAACTCATAATTATGGAGATCTCGAACGAAATAGGCAAGACTTGTATGAAATACAGAAAATTCACGCGGCAGTGAACGTGTTAATACCATCAACCCTAATTGGCAAAGTGAAGCCAATGGACGAAAAATTGTATCCTACCAAGAGAAAGCTACAAATATTTATAAAATGATTTATTCCGACTTCTTTTACTTCTTTTTCTTTCCATTCCAAGATGGATAGAACCAATACTACCATTATTACTACTGGACAGTTCGATCGTAAATGTCTCCACAGTAGTATAGGCGGAGAACAAAGAGTTGAAATGCTATATTTTCAGTCTATATCGCCGGCTGAAAGGTCATTGCCAAAGGATTGAAGCTACGGTAACCAAACTACAGCCTATAAACGTATTCAGAGACACACAGACGAACATATGTCGCATTTTCCGAGCATGTAGTCGCCTGGTCGAGCATGTCAGCAGGTATCGTAGATACCTACGTTCCCTGCCGGTCTCGAGGGTGGGGTGGGGGGATAATAACAGCCGTGTAAATGCGTCACTAGGGCCCCGTTCGTTCGCATAATGCTATAATGCCTCTTTTTTTTTTTATTTCGCTCGCCCGCTCACTCCCACAATGCAACGTCGGTTCCCCCCTTGGTTCCCCCCTCCCCTTCGTCTCTCCCCCGCACCGGCCCCCTCGCTGCTTCGGCGATTCCCACTTCCTGCCTGGCATCGGTGATGCGCAGTGCCACCTTAACAACAACGAAATTCCCCAGTGGTGCAACGGCCCCATCGCGCTTTGTTATTCATCGCTGCGCTTATGCCTCTCCCTTCTTCGTTTCGTAGACGAAACGAGCCACATGCATATAGTTATCTGGCAAGAAACGATGAAATATCGCTCGAGAACCGAGGGATCCGGTGGCAACACTACCCGAGGAACCGGGTAGTCCGTTGTCCCTGCGAATGACACTTGTGCCTCTTTGAAATTTCAGACTGTTCAACTGACCGTTCAGTTTCAAGGAACATTGCCCGCGAACGCGGATTTTTCTGCAAGATAAGAATCGCCTGAATCAATTGCAAGACACAGGGACTACGTGGACATCAGCCTCTTTCGCCAACAATTTCTCTGTTTTGTGTTTGTCCTATCCATCTTTAAATGCACAAAATCTATTCGTGAACAATTTAGTTGGTGCGTGGAATCTCCACAATTGTAACAGCAAGCTCTGTGTTTTAAATCTAGAGACCGAGTGTGCTAAGGTTCATCGTAAAAAGAATTTCGGAGATTTTGAATTAAATTTTAGCTTGGTGGAATCATTATTATTTAGACATTTTTTAAAATTGAAATAAAAATGAGCAGAAAATATGAAAAATTCTTTTCATATTTAATCGTTTATATAGGGTCGATAAAAGCCTTCTGAATAATAAGAGCCGGCAGTGTGTCGAAACTAGAAACACTGTTCATGAAGCTTCACAATAGGAAGAACCACAGGTCTCAGAACTTTTGTGCGTTATAGCAATTGTATTCCTGAAAGCTCAGTTCCTCGGTTCAGAGCACAATTTTAGCTTCTAGCTTGAAGGATTTCCATTTATAGCTAAAGCGCTCGGAAATCTTCAGAATTATAAGAGCACCTAGTCAAATCTAGTGGCACAGTCTATGAAAGAAACTACAGGTGAGAAAAATTGATAAAAACAATTGTTGATCAGGAAATTTTGTACTAACTACCACCCTTGTAATATCACCTGTCGATTGGCAACTTTCCTGTCACCGAAACCCAAAGAAAAAGGATGAATCTCGCTGGAAAGTCGCAGGATGGACCGTGCGCGACAGCTGACAACAGTTTCCTGTTTCCGACCAGATCGCGGAAAAGATAGCGATCGGCGGTCTTTTTGCGGTCGCATTTTTCTGTTTAATCAGGAACGCGAGAAGCATTTAGTTGCTCCCATGCGATCACAATAGAGCGCGTGCCCGTCGTTTGTTTGTCGGCCGGCGGAATCTTAATCGGAAACCGCGATTATCGTTCGTGCATTATTGCTCGTCCCCGCGGATCCGTTCGCTCGGCTGGCTGCGCTCCATCCGTGGCGGGCGAAAAATGGTTGAAATCGAAACACTGTTTTACAACACGATCACGTAGCTGACAGAACGGTGACAGGCGGAATACGAGCGCGCGGCAAAACGGTACACACGCGTACCCTGTCACCGTTCCTTTGTCCCCGGGACCATTTGTTATTTTGTACATATTCATAACGCCGTTACATCATCGCGTACCGATGCATTCTCTACCCGGCCTTCTCTCCTTTTTTTCCGTTCTTCTTTCCAGTGCCTGGCTGCGCTGTTCATCGATACTTCGACGAGCACTTTTCGAAATTATTTAACACTTCGAATCCTCAATGTGTAATCCGCGTAACGAGATTGTCGGAAATCTGCTGGAAACAGTTACCTTTCAAATTGGTTAGACCTGGGGCTCTTACCAAATTCCAAATTGGATGGATTACTTTATGAAAATGATCAAGGTCAATTTATAAAATAGTTGTTACGGTAAGAACAAAGTAGAGATGTCATTCGTTACTCCACATATTTTCTTGTATTTTAAAAATGTCCCAACCTCAAGCATAGAATTAACTCTGGAAGAATGCACACACGTTTCAAAGTGGAAAAATGCCGTACAATCGTAAAAATCTTAAGGAAATCAAGTCACGATTGAGTAAAATGCAGAAACTTAAACCCTAACATTAAAAATTTCCAGTCTGAAGAGCGCGAAGCAAAAATGGACACTTCTAACCAGATCAAGTTCCCCCACACTAATTTCCCCTTCCACCGCGATTCGGTCACGTGACGCGATTCGTCTGTGTCGTACATACTCCGGTACTGGCGGGGAAAGTGTAACATTTCCCGTCAATTCGTGCGCCTCATCTGGCGACACTGTGTTCAACATGCCTATTGGCGGGCTAGGGCGCCCGCAGATGCCCGTGGGCAAAGCTACGGGCAAGCGACTCAACGGAGTGGGGGTAGGCCGTAGCACAGCCATAGCTTGCCACGTAGCTATGACAATGTATGTGACAAATACATTCAGCGACACTGCTTCTAACTCGCAATATATCGTGAATTCTCGATATATGTCAACAACACGGGTCTTGCCAGCGTCGTGTATTGTCCAGGACACATACCCGAGCCGTGTTATGTTCATACTCCTCGGTGTCCGAGGCCTCTCGAGCTTTCTAGGCCCCTCGCGGTAGTGGGGATAATTCTGCGACGTTTATCGTCCAGGCCTTGGCGACATACATATATATAGAGAGAAATCAGTGTACTTTATTCTGCGAAATGCCTCGAGTACGGTTTTTGTTTCAGCAAAATGAAGACCTCGGCCGAAGTTGAAGAAGACAGGAGGCCGAACGGGGTCCCGTTACTCGTTTACGCGTCCCGATAAAATGCAGATGCAGATCGGCGCAAACGTTGAACCGCATCTCTCTCGCGATGCGAGGCAGATCCTGCGTTACGTGAGAAATGTTCGGGAACCGTTATTGTATATCGCTGTGGCTGTCGTTCGCAAGACACAAAGGCCCTATTCATCCGCGTGCAATCGTATGCATAGGAACTGATCCTGACTTCCAGCATGCCTCGCATCGCTTCGCGCCATCCTCCGTATACGTGTACATGCATACCTCCTTGCTCGGTGAACCTCGTTAGATCGTGGTAAAAGAATAATATCCGGCGTCAGGGCTGCCGTTTCGCCAAATGAGATCCCGATTATACCGTGTTTCCGAGACTTTCACCTGCTGAGCCGCTGTCGCTCAAAACTCTCCGCCATCGAATGCAACCGTGCGTCGAACAGAAAGATCACCGTGCACGCTGAATTAATGCGCCAGCACTTTCATACCACCGTGGAATTCGTGTGCTCGCTCTTGATCCTGGGAAATCGATGGGTCACCACTGTACCGACTCGTTACCGGCTCAAGGTTCACCTTGCTGCACCCGTGCACTAAAAATGCATTCGCAGATGCGGCACAGTTTTTCCGGAAGAAACTCTCCAGCTTAGGACCGAACCTTCCCATTTCGATTCGCAGCACTATGCTTGACAGCTTTTCATCCGGGATTAGTAATGCATACAGATGGAATGAAAATCTTCGAAAATGACAGAGAGCACTGTGTTAAATTTCGGGTCATAGATCTTGAAAATTCTGTAAGAAATAATTGCAGATCTCGGAATTTATAATGAACAGCAAAAGACCAATAATAATCTGGAGTGCTCTAAGACCAGTACATTGAGAATTGATCGAGAAATGCATTCATCGACAATCAGTGAATCTGTACAGTAGAATATCTCTGAAAGATACTTTTCGACGCAAAATTAACACTGAACTTACTACTACCCTTAGTTAGATGAGTGATTTGAACTCGTCTTCTTTGAGTCGTAGAACAATTCTAGACTGAAATTTCTCTCATGGTTCAAAATTTATTCAGAGTGAAGTCTCTAGAAATGTGACAACAAAAATGTTAAGTATCGAGTCATTTACGAAAGTTTCCTAAGCAAGAATTGCAGATCCAAGTAGTATAGCACGTTTTAGGAATCGAGTTATTTTCTGTGCATTTTAGACATTACGATGCACTCTGTTACGTGGCGTTCTCATGAATTAATGCAATAGTACATTCATGCCTTCAAGAAATTCATGAACTTGATTCCATATCTGGGAAAATCGAAGAATGACCACTGACTCGTTTGTGGTTCAAGGTCCTGTGTTGATAGCAACACAGGTCCTGTGTTTTATAGTATAGCTATCTGGAACACCTGGAGGCTCGAGTACTCCTCTAAAAACGAAGATTTTTCATTTTATCTTCAATTGAAGTTATCAAGATTCTTCCATGGGAACAGCCTGAACAAATTTCGTTGTTGAAGCACACAGTACGATCAAAAAATCCGGTAATTTTTATACAGTGAGACACATCAATTTCAATACTGATACGTTCAAAATTCAACGATCGCCATCTTCTAACTTCAATAAAACCTTTAGTATTTATTCCCGTCTCAGTTATAAAATATATTTCTTTAAAACGTTACCGAGAATCGTTCCGTGGATTCAGTTTCAACTTTTCCTACAAAACCTCTGGCTTCGTTACCTTTCACTGAAAAATCGTTCGAGAATACCGACTACGACAGGTACCGATTCGCGCAGGTTTCCTTCGCCGAGAGATCTAACCCCGTGGCTAGGCTGTGGGGTAGCTGGAGCATTAAAATATTGAAATATATTCATAAATGCAAAGATCTTTTGCGAGGACGTCAAGATGGCCACTATTGGAGGCCGTCGAGAGTTGCTCGGATCGCTTCGTGTCCCATGGTGTTCCAGGGCTCCAGAGTGCATTGTCATAATCGACGAGGAACCGAGTCCGAACCGAGTCCGCCGATTCCCATGTCCGTATTCGCGAGTTTCCACGAGCCTGCTCTCGAAATAAGTCCTCGTTTGTAGGTGGATACCTTCGTCACGGTGAGCGGTTCGTACCATGGTTTACCGGACAATCGTGGTGGACGCGCTCGAGGACGATGAGCGGAGACAGGACAAGAGAGAGAGAGAAAGAGAGACCATGGAATAGGGGGGGTTGGAGGAGAACAGAGGCGGAGGTAGGAAAGCGAGCGAGCGAGAGAGAGAGAGAGGAGAGAGAGAGAGAGAGAGAGAGAGAGAGAGAGAGAGAGAGAGAGAGAGAGACAGAAAGAGAAGGGACCTTCTTCTTGGTAGCGGAGGAAGAAAACGGGAGACCACCGGGAACCGGGAGGCAAGGGGCAAGGAGAATGTCGTGCTGTGCTCATCGAGGTGTAGATCCTCGTCCCCTGGGTCGTTCCTACGCCGTGGTCAGCGTCCCACTAAGCCACGGTCACGTTTACATTCGCGTTCTGACTACGTTTAAATTGCAGTCGTACATAGAAAAATGAGCCTCCGCTCTCTGCCGCTGCGCTGCTGCGAGCCAGCCGCGGATCCACCTGTTCCGCCGACAAAAACATGGATACCCTTTGTTCTACGGACACCTCGGCCCCGGAACGTATCCTTATCTATCCCACGGGTTCAATCTCGTTCGACTGACATACCACATTTAACTGACTCAGCTTTTTTCGACGAAATTACCATTTCTAAACGAATCGTACGCGAAATTCGTTGGGCTCGCATTTCAAGCGAGAGGGACGAAGGATCGACCCGTTAAAAATAATCCGCAACTTCGTCACTCTATTCAATACAATTGACACTTCTAGACAGATAAAGGTAACCTTCGGTCCTCAGGTTTCTTTGAAGCATTTCACGAGTGCAGACAACTTTTGTCGCGAAACCACCATAGATGTAAGTCTTCTCGTCGCAATGAGCCTGGAAAAACTGATCTACGATTTTTTCGTGCCGTTTTATTGCAGTTCGAACGAACACATTATTGCACCGCTCGAACATAGGATTTTATAAATGCGGGCGTCTCGAGATTTGTTAGTTTGCAAGTGTAAACATTTTTCTCGCGGCTGTTACCGCCAGGTTCAAAGGTTAGAGTCTTCTCTGTGCAACGAGTTCAACAATAATCTATGTGGAAGTTTTTAACGCACCGTTTTATAACGAATGTGTACCGCCACGAAGTTCAACAAGAATTTTATAAACTCGAACGTATTGGCGTTCGTCTGAAGCATTTCGCTGGCGTTAAAAGCCACGTCTCTCGATCGAAACCGCAATATCTAGAAAGGTTGAAGTCCTCCTTTACAATAAAAAGATGATTCTGTTGTTTTAACGGTGTTCGGAAGGTGTCAAATCGTATCTGCGTTTCCCACGAGCCTGGTATCATTTATTAGCACCTTCGAACGAGGACCGCCGTGACTATCAGACCCGGCGAGCATTGCAGTAAATATCCCGGAGGTGCGGACCGTTCAGCAGACGGTGGTGTCCCTAAACGCGTCGGAATATTGCCGATAGGATCAAGGTACCAGCGCGGGACTGTCTCGCGACGGTTTCGCGCCTCGAATCGCACCTGGCTTGTTCGCAGGTTGTCCCGATGTCCCCGGAGCTTTCTCGTTTTTCCGAGGAAGGGGGAGGCAGGACGACGGAGGCACGGATTAAGATGTAAACGACACTCTTCTACAAGCGATCCAGACAGGCGGATAGGTCGACCGGTCGGATGGGCCCTCGCGTAATTTTCTCGTTCGTGGAAACAGTAAAAGGCCATTTGAAGCGCGCAGAGCACGGTTCGCGCACCGATGGTCGGCGAGAAGCGTTTCTGGACTTTTACGGAAATCGGGAACCTGGGAGCACCGTGCACCATGTACAGTGCTCGGCCTATGGTGGCGAATGACCTAGCCCCATCCATATGCGTATATCGGCCTGGCCCGAGCACCCTGCTTTCTGAACAACAAGCTTGAACAAACCGCCGCGTGCCGCGAGACTTCGTCGCGTTCTCGCTTCGTTTGTGAACACGTCCGACGACAAACCGTTTCCCAGACATACCGAGGGAAAAGAAAGCCGATTGAGATATCGGGACAACCCCAGCTGATAAACGAGTCGCGGCTGGCGTGGCGGCCTCCCCGGCTCTCCATTTTCTTTTATCAGGAACGCACGCTCGTTACGTACCACGCCGCGTCGTGTCGCGTCGTGTCGCGCCGCGAGGACGCCGCCTAGCGTTGCTCGGATCGAGAGAAATTGAAATGCCTCGGATGTTTCCCTCGCCCTGGTTGGTCGCACTGAACTTGCCTCTTGGATCAATGCAACTGCTACCCGATCCACGTGACGGCGTATTCAACCGGACTGTAGATGTTTGCCTTGCTAATGCCGTCGAGGTGCTAAGTGCTTCTTGGTAGATCGCGCTGTTCGACGAAGTCTGATCGATAGGGAAATTTCGCGAAAAAGACGATTACCGGTTTCGCTCTCCAAATCCACCATTTTGCAGACCGTATTCGTTCGCTTGCAAATCAAGCTCACCCTTTTCAAATTCAAAGTTTTATTGCGTGTGACAACAAACCCATAAACACTTATTTAACAATCTATTGCGTGCGACAATTACCATACAAATACTTAATTAACAATCTACTGTACACATAAAATTTCATCTATGGTTCCTCTATCGTTGCTTCAGGTAATTTCATGTACAGTGTTTACTCGATATATGTATGTCCAAAACACATATACTATTCTTTAAATACTTTAGATACTATTCTTTAAAAGTTTCTCGAGTGGGGATAGTTCTGGGACTTTTACCGGCTAGGCATATGGGACATATACACAGTAAACACTGTATACGTGTATTTATACAATCATTATGACAATCTGCGGGTGTAATCGTTACAGGAATGATTAATTACATCCACCTTCATGGTTTGAAGTGTCGGAAGAAACTTGATCAATGCCATTTGGAAGCTTAGGTGTTCGGGTGTCGTTGATGAGAGAGTGTATACCTTGTCTGTATTGATTGATGTGTTAATATCAACGAATCAAGAGGATAACGAGATGTCCCGTCGCACATGTAGCATCTCCTGTCATCCTGTTAGGTATCTTTTCTATCTCTGTACAGTATAACATATATGTCTTCTTTCAAGAGCCGTAGCTAGGCAGCGGATTTTATGCATTTATGGTAAAAACGAGTTAATGCAATTTAAAACAATAAAGAAATTAAAACCGTCCGAGGAAGTCGATATGTTGTCTTCAGTTTTCTTTCGATATAAGGCGATGGCTCGGGACCGGCTTTCGTCGTATTTTGGATGAAGAGATTTATCTCTTATTTCGAAATAGAAAGCGTCGACTTATATCGGATTAAAATTGTACGTATTGACGGTCGCTCGAGTTTATCCACACCGCGACAGGTCACGAATGACTCCGGCATAGCATGCGGAAGATTAAAGAAGAAAATAAATTTTAATCTGTCCTCTGTTTCTCGCAACTGATCCAAACAATTTTTATTTTGCACAACGATCCGCGATCTAGTCATAACAGTTCAACACATCCGCAGATATGCTGGACACTGATTTTTAGGACCTTGAATAAGTTCTCGCTGTTTCTTTTACAAAATAAAAGCTTTTACCCAATGTCCTTGCTTCTGGATCATTCCTAAAACTTGTAAACGTTATGAAACAGTTGACTCATCTACTTGTAATGTTTTTCCAAGTTCTGCTAGCGTCTGACATCGGTCTTGATCGAGTAATTCCTCCAACTTTTCGTCTTCAAATTTTTTCGGTGCGCCAGAACGTTCTTTATCCTCAAGTTCAAAATCATTATTTTTGAAGCGTCGAAACCAGTCTCTGCATGTCGTATCCGACAAAGCATTGTCCCCATAAGTCTCAACAAGAATTCTATGTGCCTCAGCTGCAGATTTCTTTTGAATAAAGTAGTGCAATAAAATTCCCCGCAAATACATTTTATTTGGCACAAAAGTAGACATTTTCAGAACTAAGAAAAAATTACTTTGTTTACACTAAAGTGAACTACCATACACTGAAATTTAAGGTTACGTACACTACTGCCTTGCATGTGTGTTACCATTCGAAATTCCACGAACGGGGTACTGCTACTGCCATTTTTGAAGAAACAGCGAGAACTTATTCAAGGTCCTAATAATTGCATAGAAATCGAAACTGTGCCGTTGTAAAATCGTATCAGAGATTGCATCACGCTCCAAGGACGGTAGAAACGTCATAAAAACTTTTCGAATTGTCCTCTACGCCTAGCGTTAGAAGATCAAAGTCTATCCACCACACGAGCCCAGGGCTGGCTTTCTCGCGAACATATCCCATCGGCAAAATAAACCAACGAAACCCCACGAAAACGATCCTCGGAGCTTCTGCAGTCTCCGTGCAGCTCCAGAGCGTTTTCATCAAGCGGCAGCTCACCGGCATAATGTATTCATCCGCGCGAGCAGTCTCCGCGACAAAAACTGGACTTCATAACTCGTGTTTACAGTAGTAAATAAACGAGGAGTCAGGTTGACGAGGATTCTCGAGCAAGAGAGAGAGAGAGAGAGAGAGAGAGGGAGGGAGGAGTAGTTCGGAGGAGCGAGAAAGATAGTAGCATCGCGGAGACCTCGGTGGGATGATGAAGTGGACTCTCGGTCTCGGATCCGCGCGGTACTGCAGACGGATAGCGTATTATGCTAAGCTGGAACAGTGACGCAGAAGAGGAAGAAGACAACGGACTGGTTGGTGGAAACAGCGGACGATCTACGGTAGGACGGAGGCCGGGGATTTCCCGGGCGATCATTAACGCGGTAATCGATCGGATCAGGAAAATTTCCATTTGATCGGAGCGTGAGCGGTGGCGCGACGGTACAGTAACCCGATTCGAGGACGTGACTCTCCGATCCTCTTCCCCGTTGGCAGCGTTCGCGGAGCGGTGATCTTTGGAGTGTCGGGAGATAAGATCGCCGTGAATTAAATACCGTGGTTCGTTTTCTTCGGCCGGGATTCCTGGGCTGGCAGAAACGCGAGCGACGCGGCCCGAGCTCTCGATTCTTATCAGGCGCGATTATCGTGGTGGGGTGAGGTGGGGGGAGAGGCCCCGGCCGGCGTTCAACCGGGCCCCGGCCTTATGAATTTTGATGATATCTGATCGATGCTCCCGCGGTGAGGGGGACCGAAGAAAAATCCGCTCGGCTCGTTAAACGAAAATTTATCACCGACCTATTCCAGTTTCGTGCGGTGCCGGGGATTTCTGCAAAGGCACGGACGCCGGAGCAACACGGACGGACGGACGTGCCGCGCCGGAACGGTAAATTATGCACGTGCACCACGCGCATGCACTTTCCATCGCGCAGGATGTTCCTGAACGTACACACCGTGGAAGCCGCAGCTTTCAACGGCGCCGGCTCTTCTAGCCACGGATACCGACGTTTTTACCACGAAGAACGGACAGAAGATGTTGCGGTGTCCGGGAACGTCCACGCTCGCGGAAAAACCACGACGCTGCTCCGTCGAGCAGCAAGCCCGAGACAAGTCGAGTATGAAGACAGTTTTGTTCGCGGTTTTTGCCGGGATTTTGTCGGGACGAAATTCTTTCAGGCGAGGGATCGCTGGGAAAACGTTTGTTTGTTGTGCGAACGTTGGTTGAACCGCGCGGTCGAAATAACGTTGAGAGGTAACCGGTATCGGTAGACCTCGTGGTCAACAGATCTCTATGCAAAATAAAACTTGTCCACGAGCTGAGTACCTAAGATTTTAGGACCGAGATTTGTAGAATTCGATGATATCGATTTTAAACAGCTTTTTCATTACTTAGAAAGCTGCAGTTTTGTTCATATTTTGATCACACATGGAAATATTTTAAACAGTAACAAAATTAAATTACTTAGTCTTATCCACACTTATCTTTTGTTCATATTTTGATCACACATGGAAATATTTTAAACAGTAACAAAATTAAATTACTGTCTTTTTTACAGTTTTAACCAGAAGCATGAAATTGATTGGACTGTTTAATAAGTAAGCGAAGAAGAAGAGGAAGCAAACATTATTTTTAATAATTCACTGTATCCCTCGAGAATCACGGCGCTCGCTCGAAGTTCTAACAAAGCAGAATCCTTTCAACGAGATCCGCAAGACGTTTCGACATTATCCGAAGTACTCTTCGGCGTATAGCGGGTACATGCAATTTTCGAGCGGTTTCCGCGCGGGCTGGATATTGAAGAAAGGACAGAGACGGTCATAGAAGGGGGAAAGAGAGCGGAGACAGGGGCAGGAGGGAAGAGAGGAGATGGAGAGGGTAATTTTAGCCGGTAATTTTACGCTTTTACTCGGCCAGGTTAGCAAGGCGCGGCTCGTTCTCGTGGAAAATGTCGTCCTCCTCGGCTTCGAGGCACTAACTCCGGGCTTAGAGCTCGGCGTGCTCGTCTTCCTCTTCGAAGAAGTCCTTCGAGTGGGTGCGCACACGAAAACCGCGAGACCGTACATCCAGATAGTTACGGGACATGACTTCCTCGCTCGCAGGATTTTATCGCCCCAGAAATCTGCTGCCGTGTGCATGAACACTTATGTAGCCGTGCATGCATGCACGATGTACACCGAGCCGTACCGTTTCGCCGGCCCGAAGTTTACCGCTGCTTCAGATTTAGGGCTGTTCACTTTGTCATCGGACTCGGGAAACGGGAAGATGGATCGCCCCCGGTTTTCGAGCGGAGCGATCCATTTTCCGACAAAGCGGACTTTCGGGCCGATGCACTTCAGCTGCGAGTGAAGTATTATTCCGCGAAATGACTTCGGCAACCGTTGGCCCGTAGTTCAGCATTTTTATGCAAACATCGAAGCGTTTGCTCTATCTCTTTCACAAAAATTTCCATGCTTTCTCCTCGGCGAAAATGTTCCCAATTTTTCAATAAATGCAAACCTGCTGGTTCGACGCTTCAGAGTAAATTCTACTTCATTTCCCTTGCTATTCTCCTCGTGGCGAGAATGTTCAAAATTTTTCTACGAACTTGTCCCAAATCTATCAGTTTTCCTTTCGATCCTTTTCATGCTTAAACGATCGGGATTTTTATACAAATTTCAAAGTATTTGCCCAATGCTTCCACAAACGTTGTTCTACTTTTTCCTTGCTACTTTTCGAGAATGGTCAGATAAGATAAAGGCAACATCATACAAATTGTACCACCGAAAAATTAATTTTTAAGAGTGAACAAAGAATTGTGTGGCTCATGCGACTGTCTCAACGATCAACATTTTGTATTATAATATATATGCGGACGCTTTTTGAAGGCGATTAGTAGTAACTTGCACATTTTCCTAACTTTTTCCAATTCCTCGAAGCCAGCGTCGGTTCGAGATTGTTAGAAAGCGGTAGCAAGAAACTCAGTGGCACAAGTATGGAGGGAACGAGCTCGGTTGGATTTTTCGGCGAAAAAATGGCTAATTGAATTTCCCGACAACGTAGTCGAGCCGATTTTTTCCAGCGGCCGTCTCTCTTCCGCCTTCCACATGTTTTTGCACCGTTCGCATAACGGACAGAACCACGAGAGCGGGCTGCACCTACACGCGCGGTCTTTACGCACGCACGCACTCGTTGCGAGCTCACGCGAGAGAGGGACTCCTCTCTCGTTGGTGCCCGAAGTCAGCGTTTCGCGAAGGCTGCTTCGCTTGTCGGAGGCTCGACATGAAGGAGCAATCGCTCGCAAGGAGCAACGAGAGATCGTTGATAAGGGTATAGATGCGCCCCGGGTGTAGGCGTAATAAATTGTTTGCTGATTCTATTGAGCCTACACGATGAAAACAATGGGGCAAATGAGAGATGGAAGGCGACCGAACCGGGCTCCGAGGAAAATGAAATATTACCCTGCCCCGTGGATGGCGTTGACGAAACACGGCCGATTTCTAATGCCGATTTTTCAACGGCAATTCATCTGCTACGTTATGTCTCTGGCAAAATCGTCGCCCCCTTTTTAAGCTAGTTTTTCCCACAAAGGAATGTTTATACTAATAATTTTTATTATAAGTTTTATAGGCTTGCTAACAGATTTCTCTATATATGTCGCCAAGGCCTGGATGATAAACGTCGTGGTGTTATCCTCACTACCCCGGGGTATACCCAGTGAGGGGCCGCGAACCTCGAGAGGCCTCGGACGCCGAGGAGTGTAAAGAGAATTCACAGTACTCCAAAGAAATGAGGTTGTCGACGAGGGTTGACCGAAGGGCAATTTTGCAATTCGACTGCCGCCTTCATTGACCCTCGGCTTCCGTCCCACGCGTCGATCCCGTTGCGAAAAAAAGGCTCGGGAGAAAGGGAAAGGCTGTTGTCCTAAACCCGCGGGTGCACGTGAATCCACGTACACGGCGCATCATAGTTAGCCACGATGATCGTACCGCGGCGATACGATCTCTCCTGCCTCTCGTTCCTCCACCTCTTCTTCCTTCTTCTCCTCGTTCGTCCTCGTCTCCTTGTTGCGCCTCCGCGGCGCAGGGGATTGCGTAACCTCACCTTGCCGCTAAACGTGAAACAATGCTCTCGCGTGAGACAGCGCGAGGTGCCGGAGATACGCGATCTTCCCGGTGCCTAACTCCTGAAGCGGAGTACCGAATAGAGGGACCCTGCCTACAAGCCACCAAGGCGATCTTTTCACGATGAGAGAGCGAGGGACACTAATGATTCACGGCGACTGGAAACACCGTGCCACGATGATTCCGCGGCGCGACATTTCCAGCCGACCGAGCCGTGACAACGAACCCGCACGCTCTTTTCCTCGTTCTAAGAAAGACGTGTGCGTACGCCCTCGTAGGACTGTCAACGCAATCTCTGTCGGCGATTATTTCAGAATTTTTTGAAGCCCATGGACCGTAGCTAAACATTTTTCCAATGCAGTATTTACTCGATATATGTCCCAAATGTCTAGCCTACAAAAGTCCCAGAACTATCCCCACTGCTCTATTCTTTTCATGGCGAGAATGTTCAGAATTTTTATACGAACTTGTGTCACATAAAAAGTATTTGCCCAATATTTCAAAGAAATATCTAATCTGCCGCAGGGTATTCCCCGTGAGGGGCCACGAGACTTCCTTTTCTACGTTCGGCGTGATCAAAGAATAGTATCTCCTGGCCGATATATGTCACTGGCTATACCCGTGTTTTGGACATACAGGGTGTTCAAAAAAAGGCATTCAATATTTATATGGTACATAGGATACACTGTACTGAGTAAAAAAGCTTTAGTAAACATAGGTCGAAAGGTCAACCGTTTCGGAGATATAGACATTTTTGTTTGCTAACATCATGATTCATTTACTACTGGCTTTTTGATATTTATAGAAAATTTTCCACGTGTTATGATTTTCCGCTACAGGACTGACTGATTCCGGATGAAATCTACTGGCGGCACTTGAAGGAGGACATTCAGAACGCGGTTTGTAAACACTGAAGTAAGCATCGCATGCGATGGAAGTAAGTTGATCATAATGCTAGCACACAATAATGTTCATATCTCAGAAACATATATATATATATATATATATATATATATTTAATTGTTTAATGTTGCTTCAACATCAAAGGTCATTAGCACCACGGTACATATACTTGATATACTTGGCAAGACCGGCGATATACTCCTTAGAACTTAACAGAATGGGTAAGGATCTAGGCAACTTAGCATTTTTCCTTTCATTCTCATATTTTTTGCATTCTATTATTAGGTGGTTTATGTTAATCGGTACTTTACATATATCGCAGATCGAAACGGTTGACCTTTTGACCTATGTTTACTGAGGCTTTTTTACTCAGCACAGCGTGTTCAATATACCATATAAATACTGAATGCTTTTTTTTAACACCCTGTATATCGAGTAAAAAGCTTCAACAGAATCTTGAATCGTAAACCAATACGCAGAATAAAATAATCTAATATTTTCGTTTGGGATTATTGTGTGAAAGATTTTTAAGTTTCCGCTTTGGTACAGCACAATTATTGACAAGCTTATTAACCCCCCCCCCCCCCCCCCCACCCCACTATAATATCGAGCCAGACTTGCGAAGAAAATTTCGAACGGTATCTAGAAAATATATGCGTTGCTAGCTGTTAAATGGAAATGAAATAATATTTTGTCGTTGCCGTGATCGTACAGTCATTGCAGTAAGTAAACGCGCGCATCCTAAAAAGCCGATTCTCCCGTGGGTACCAAGCAGAATACGAACCAAGGATCATGCGAACGTTAATCAGAATTTCCTGAAAGCCTCGGGTTCCCTCGTCGATTAAGCGGGGATTTTCGCGCAAGACAATGGCAACGGTCGACCTTAAGAAGCGTCGTTTTCCCGGCGCCTATAAGGCGCACGTTCATTAATCTCAATCGGTGAGTCACTACACCGTGGCGAACTTTCATCGAGGCGTGGGCCCTTGTGGGTACTGTTCGCGAGTGCAAGCAACGAGGCAGATTATGGTAACTGGACGATCCTCTCGGTGTTGTGTCAGTGCCGATGCGACGCATCGGGAACGACGATTTTCCCGGTCGGAATCGGTCAGGAAGCAATTAAATGGGCGAAGCGACGCGACGCGACTCAAGCATCTGATTCCAGGCCGCGGAAAGCCGTTACAAGGTGGTGGCTGGGAAACGGTGGTTAATAGGACAAATTACACTAATAAAAGGTAACAACGTCGGCCGTTTTCACGCTAGAATAACAATGGGCCTCGCAGGTCCATTTGAATATTTCCCTAATGCCCCCGCACGACGACGCCGGTTGGCCGGCTTCGCCACAGCTCTCGCAGCTCTCCGCTCCATTCCGCTCCGCTCCGTTCGGCTCGCGGCGCGGCGCGGCGGCCGGAGCGGACATGCGCGCGCTTTTTCGTACGCATCAATGCGCCCTAGGTCCGTTCCGTTGGTCGTCTGTCGTGTCCGGAAGGGTAGGACCTGCCTACCTTCGAAACTGTTCAACGAAGCTCTCCTTTCTCTCTCTCTTTCTCTCTCTCTCTCTCTCTCTCTCTCTCTTCCCCTCTGTTTCTCTCTATGTCTCTACTACTGCCGGGGGAAAGCGGCCAGCGTGTCCGACGACGTGGCATTAAATTCGTTCTGCCACCCTGGCCATTCGTCTGCGCTCCCGGGACCGTGTGAGCGTGCGTATCCGTTCCTCGCCGCGCACTCGATGGATAGAATTTATTGTCTCCCGTAATTGGATCGGCGGCCTGTGACCGTACTCGCGCGCGATCCCGCGTTTGCTTTCGCTTATTTATCGCCGCTCTCTGTCCCTCCATAAACAATTAGACGCCCCGTGTACTACTTCGCTGTTTGGTGAACATGCTCGAGCGGGAGGAGTTTGTGGGACCTCGTGGGCACATTGTACAAATTCACTCGTAGCCCTGTCGCCGTGCATTCGCTCTTTGTTTACAAACAACTGAAATACATTCTACTGGAGTTATCTCCATTACTGACCATACTCCATCTCATGTGATCGACCCTTTCTTCGAGCCAGACTCGACGTCATTAACTTTTGCACCAATTACTTATTTTTCTCACTTACATTCATCGATAACACCACAATTTGGTATGTAACAACAATTCCATTGTACTGATTATATCCCATCTCGTGTAATCAACCCTTTTCGGTACGTCGAGCCAGACTTGACATTAACTTTTGCACCAATACTGATTTTTCTCGCTTATATTCATCGATAATACCACAATTTCGTGTGTAACAACAATTGTAGTGTTTCTCAGCTGTTCTATACAGTCCAACTACCTATTGGAATATTTCTGAACGAGTATGATGAAGAAGCCAGTTCTGAAATAAATGTGAGAAAGCAGTAATATGGTGGTTGATAGACTCGAGTTTTAAATAATGTTACAATTGATTAATTATGAGAGCCACGAATTAATTCGTACACCTAATGTTTGGTATATGAATTGTAGATTTAGGGTGAAGGTGGCTCTTAGGGGATCGAGGGAAGAGTGTTTGACGCGAGGGTGGGGTTTGCTACCCCCGGAGGCAATAGCGTTGTACTACATCTTGATGACCACCTTTGTATTTGGAGACTCAATAGTGGTTTTGGGATGTTTCTTTTGGAAAAGGTGCAAAGAGAGAGCATTGATGAGGAACCGACTGCATAACGGATGGTTACATTACCACCCTTCGAAACAATAACGTAGACTTTCATTCGGGTGATGCGCTTTGCATTTGGAGACTGAATACTTCAAAAGAGAGAAATTGCAAATAGACATAAATAATATACATATTTAGAAGATTCTAATTGACCCGTTCAGCTTAAACGAATTAAAAAGGGTAGGAATTTTGTTAGAAACGTTGAGCAACTTTTGCCTCGGGCATCTTTTTGATTTGCACAATTACGCACATGTTACAGATGACTTTGATGCCAACATAGGAATAGCCTAATGTTTGTCCTTCGGTAAAATAGTCTGAATATTTGAGTAGTAATAAGGGAAAGAGGGGAAAGATTCGGGGCTTTCCTACGCATAAAATTGTATTATCGGTGCAGAATAACGAATTGAATAAAAAGCAGTTGGCTATCGGAGTCACGGGCATCGGCATGGGCCGGAGCCAATGTGATCGTGTGCCTCAAACCGTGAAGGTTTCGACCCATCGATGCCTCCTGGAACACCATACAGCTCCAGTCATCGCGTTCTCCTTTTTCCAGGCCGATCGTTCCATGCTCCGATTGGCCGGAACGCGATACCTCCGTGTCACGGTGAAATTAAGCGTGCTTTTAACGCAGCCCCGCATTTGAGGAACCCCCTCGACCAGCTCTCGCCCTACCGGCAATCGATCCTCGTCCAATACCGTCGGAGCGAGCCAGTCCTCGATGACGCTCGAGTATGGCGTATCGTTCATGTTTCCTCCATCCTTACCTATACGATCCGCTTCTCCTTTCAGCAACGGATACAAGAAACAATCGTCATCTAATTACTCCTGGTCGCGTGTTAACCCATTGCACTCGAAAACGTAACATTTCTTCCGACCTAGAATATTTCCCTTCTGTATATTTTTGTTCGTGCTATACATAGGAAATTGGTGGAATTTACTCGTACGATACAGAAATCTTTAGTAATTTAATAAATACAAACAAATGTAATAATGTAGAAAATATTTTGAATTATGATACGGCAATTTTTAGTGACGCCTTATAGTCGCCATTCGAGTGCTAAGGGTTAATTCTTCAGGGATTCAATCTATATTCAAAAATCCGGAAGATTTGTTCTCGTTTGCCATACGAAACTCTTAGAGTGTTTTGTGTTAATGTGCTGGATGCAGAATCTAATGAATTGTCTTAAATTGTTTTTCCATTTTTTCGAAATTTCGCCGCGTACTGTCCTCCGTACTTTTTTCATGAAGTCGGACTTGAGGGAGCAAAATAAGTCGCTCTTTTATTATTTCAAGCAGTACGAGATATTAATACTTTTCAAATAACCTGAATCGAATTTAAATTCATTAACATTTACTTGAAACATGTCATTAATATCGAACCAGCATTTCGGAGTACAGTGGACCCAAAAAGTAGACTATAAAATTTCTGATACTCGAGATATTCACGACATTTAACCTGTTGTAATTTCGTAAAAAACAATCGTACAGCAAGAAACTTGGACTCATTTTAAAGCTTGAAGATTCCACTTTCGTCCACCATTATTCATTTTCCCCTAAGATATTTTCACATGTTGTAGCAAATGGAAAACTGAGACCCACTTTCCCTAAAAAATCCTATACCGCTGTAAAAACTTCAAAAAAATATTTTCCGTGAATGAATATTCGACAAATTTGCAGATTGAAGCATCCCCTTTACAACGACGTTTTATGTAACAAAAACGAGGACCAAGTTCGGTGGTGGAGAGCCGTCAGGGTGTACCTCATGTAAAGTTGGCTGTACACCTTTCACTTAAACGTTAACAAAGTGGCTAACAAAAATCGTGCATCAAATTGTTTGATGTCGTTGTAAGGGGGAGACTTCAATCTTCAAATCTACGGAAGATTCATTCTCGAAAAAAATTTTGCAATGTTTCCAGGGACGGTGCATTTTCGATAGAAAACATGTCTTCAGTTTTCCATCCGTCACGTCGTGTGAAGTTGCCTTAGGCAAAAATGTATGATGGTTAGTAAAAGTAGAAGTCCGGAGGTTTAAAATGAAACGGTAATTAATATTGTACTATTCGTTTTAACGAGAGCAATGTTGTTTAAACATCGACAATTTCTCTTGGTGCTTGTTTGATTGATAAGATTTTTCCCGAGTATTATAGATCTGATGGTGTGAAATTTTGGAAACAATTCCTCGTATCGATTCGGAACTGCTGGATCCTAATTTGACATTGTGCAGTGCGGGGTGCAGCAAAATTTCCGAGCAGCCATCAGAAGCCGAAGAAGCCGGCGCGGCAGTTCCTCTCGAGAGTGTCGTTCGCGGAAAAATGTGGGCCGCCTACGGGGTAGAGGTTCCAGGCCCGTCCAGATTCAGCCCACGTCCCATTCCCTCGGTGGTTAAGTAGCTGAGGGGAAAAAAACGCACCCCGAAGATATAATTCCCGAGCACGTCCGTGGCTCGTTAATTCCAGCGCGCGGCGGATGCACCGAGTCCGCTCGTTTCCAGGCCACTTTTCACGAGCTGCACCCGCTCGGGCCTGTTCTAACGGGCGATCAGGTGTCTTCCTCGTCGAACAGTGCTGGAACAGCGGAATGGGCGGCACCGGAGTCTCCATAGAGGCCCGGAGAAACCATAAAGCTTCCCCCGTAACTTAGCGACCGGCAGCGAGCTGTAAAACCCTGGATTTCCATGCGCGCCGCGCGCTGGAAACGAGCAGCGTCCAACGAACGTAAAACCCTTCGGCTTTCCAACCCTTCCACTTCTTCTGCTCCTTCTTCTTCTTCGTCTTCTACCGAGAACCCGTAGAAAAACCGTGGACCGTTTTCTTGTTTCTTCTGTTGCTTTCGCGCTTCCCTTGTCCGAGTGCCATTCCTCGGTGTTAACATGATTTTTCTGTCGAGCAACGGGTAATTGCCTGGAGAAAGTGTTCTCCGATTTCGAGAATTGATAGACTAGTCGAGGAACACGTGTAGTCGCGTGCAAAGAAGCGCCGACGAGAAAGTGGTTAGGGGATCTGTCTGGAATGCTACAGGGAGAGCTGCCTAGAAACTGTCGATTAATCTCCTGAGCTGATAGTTTGGAGCTTACTCGGTTCACGATGCACCGCAGCTCTTCAAACTGTTTTTCAATTTTTCCAAGTCGACGTTGATAGCAAAAGGGTCTCCATTCGGTCGAGAGATTGCTAGTCCCCGATAGAAAGTAACCCTGCTAAAATAGTCTTTTTATCCTGCGTGGCAGGATGTTATTCAAATTTGTCAATATACGTCTTCCATGTGGTACAATATTTCCTGAACAATAATTAAACGACGAAAACAGTGTTGCTTCTCAGGCTCGAGTCATATAATAATAAGGTGGGAATGAAAAAAGCACGTTTACTTTCCTCATTGTTATACTAATTGCAAGTTGTCTCTTTCTAAGATGTTGCGTTAGTTTCAAAATACATTCCAGGATAATTACACTTGTCGTGCATGTATATTTATCTCGAGGTACATGTAATTTAACAACTTTTTCTTTAGAATCCTCGCGAGCTATAAATACGCATATGTATTTATAGATCATGGAACTGTGAATTAATATTAATACGTACTGACAAATACGCATAATATGTGCGCATGCGCGCGTAAGTCAAGATTTATATAAAACGCTCGCTACCGCGATCACAGACATGTGACGTTTACAATCTTGTAGTTTAAGCAAAAATAGTCAAATTAGTTTTATCACCTTTGTTGTAGAAAGTTCGAAATAGTGCATAGTATAATGTTCCGAAATTCTATGACTAGTTTCCAATAGAATATTTCAATATTTCATAAAGGAGGCACTTAAGGGTAGCATTTCATAAAATATTTTAACGATGAAGCTGAGCAACGAAGAAAATTCTAGCAGGGAACGTGTAAAAATGATTCAAAGAGAAAACCCTATTTTTATTCAATTTATATTTGACATGACCGATGCAGCCAATATCTATTTTATCATAAAAATTCGCAGTCTAGTTATTGTGTACATAAATACACAATTAATATAAGTTTACTAGGTGTGTCGGCAATTATAAACGAAACTGCAAGCGTCTTCCTAATCTTTCAAGCACAAGTTGCACAACAAATGAGATCATAAAACGCGATTCGAACAATTTTGGTTCGTTTTGCTCCATTCTCGAGGGTGCTCAGTCCAACCAGCGCCGATTAACTAATCGCGTTCGCGCTGTTCAATTAATTGCAACATACAGTTTGGCGCGCAAACAGTGTACCAGCAGGGAAATAATCGGCGAACACGGTCGCCTCGATGCGACTGCAACGAGTGGAACTGCAGGGTCCTGGTGTCCGAGATCTCCTTTCCGCATCCGGTGAGATGCGGTCGATCTGACGAGATGTATTCCGCGCGGCCGGTTGCTCGCTGGCAATTATCAAAGTCGTAAGGGGCAGCCGGCTAATGAGGCCGCCTCGTTACGACCTGTCGATTAAAATCGTGCCGACCGTCGCTCGTTTCGCGCTCGCGCGCCAGCCCGATTCGCGTCCATTGATACCGTCCTGCGACGCAGACGAGCTAAGGAATTTACAAGGGATCCGCTCTGTTTTTCTTCAGCCACTGATTCGCGATTGAACCGATATAATTGCAAGGCAAAATCATCAGCAAGGGAACATCGTCAAAAAGTCGGCGGAAATCGGCCCCTTTTACCGCTTGCTTTTTCAAGAAAGGAAATAATTTACAATTTTCACATCAAGAACTAATCAATTTAAGCCTGCTCTATGTTGATACACGAAGCTGTGTTTTATACAAAAATCTTCTCAAACAAGATGGCACTCATTTATTGAGTGTAACATGACAAGGTGATTTGCGATCTTTGAAAAATTTTTCTCAGAAAAATTGATCCCTGGACATCATTGCCGTCCCTGGCGTCAGAATTAACGCCAGTGTCAACAAGCGTTTCACTTTCGTAAGACGACCACTAATTTCCTAGATACAGGAGAGACTAAGGATGACACAAGAATGACACTGCTGTCGCGATACATACACATATGTATATTATTATATTTTGTTCAGATTTCTAGTTCTAGTGTGCACGTTAATGAATAAATAAACAAATATTGATTTTTCCGAGGGAATGAACGTCACTCGTGAACTTCGATCCCGGTGATATTCTTCTTTGACGCGCTTTGCGTGTTCCCTTTCTCGGTAATGTTTAATATTAATGTGCATCAGATGCGAGTGAATGAAAGAAGTAGTGGCAATTCAATTTCTAACCTTTAGCGTGCTGTCTTTGTTGCGTTGCGTTTTCAAATACTACTTCCTTAAACATAGACTCTAGATCCCTAATTTCTTTAGATGTCATCGTCTTTTCACGATTAAAAGCGACGGAAACCTATCACAAAATTCCTGAATTATTTTCTCGTAAACAAATTGCGGCACAAATCACTAACACAAAATACACAAAATTGTTAATTAAAATTCTACGTCCTCCAAAAATTAGGCTTCCTCCATCTTTTCTATCTTGCTATTCTGAAATTGTTCTTTCACCGAAGACAATATTTTCTCCTTGCCATATTTCAATAAGAACAGAATTTACTGAACACATTTAATTCTTCCCAGTTGAAATAAAATTTGTTTTATCGTTATCGATCGGTTTGTTTCGTCTCTTCTAGGAATTCATTCACGAGAAAAATGTTCTAATTAGCTTACCTGCGAAGCAAATCGTGGGGCAAATGATCAAGTAAACGCTTAAATAATTTCGCAAAAAAAAAATCCGGGTGATCGCGATCAACGTTCGAATCACAGTTCGCCGAGCGAATCCGCGGCGACTTTCATCCATTCCGTTTCGAGCACGCGCATAAATCTTCATCGCGAATCAAGCTCGAACACCGAAAAGGGAATCGGCGATGGGTACAACGGTGCCGTTCGCAGGTTTCCTCTTTTTTTCGCGACGTCCCGAGGGAAGTTCGCGCGAAGTCAGCCCGCTTAAGAATCGCGCTGAACGGATTCGGCATGAAAGCGCGATAGCGATCCGACAACTTTAATTAACTTTGACATTGCCGCTGTAATTACGAGCGTCATTAAAGCCACCGGGCATTGTAATTGAGTTAAGAAAAGCGATTTGTGCCGGCTTCGAACCAGGAAAAGTCTTATTTCCGGCGAGTTCGAGTTACCCGCGGCCCGATTTTGTCATTTCGCTGCCCATTTGCGTCGACTCGCGCAATATTCGTTTCTATATTTATGCGACAGCAAAATTTCAATTAATATTTACACCGCGAGTGTTCGTGTGAAATCAAGATTTTCAGATACCAGCTGGCACGCGTTAAATTTTCTTAACGATTTATAAAAGCTGTAAATAACCTGATGGTATTTATCACTGTTCCGTTATTAATTCACAAAACCGGATTCAGCCGCGGTTTATTCATATTAATTTTAGGAAAATCGACGGTTCTGTTCTTGATTGTTGTTCGTGGCAAGGTGTGCTTTTCGAATTCGCGATGGTAGAGGTGTTTGTTTGGAGTAGATTCTCGAGTTCAGGTGCGAGAGATCGAAGATTCGGAACGTGGTCCCGGTTTTGCCAGCGCGATTCCTCTTCGCACGCCGCTACGGCCTCGGCAATCTGCCTCCGATCTCGCGGGGTCAAGAGATTATTTTATGAATATGCATCGATGCTACTCATACATATACATGGCCGAGTAATTCATAATGGTCCACTCCCCCTCGACGTACAACGACTCCGCATTAATATCTAGTTTAGTCTCGCGTTTTGCGCGGCCAGCCTCGTCGTGATAGACTGAGAGAGTAAGAGAAAGAGAGAGAGAGAGAGAAAGAGAGACAGAGTGAGAGAAAGACCGTTTTAAGTGGCTTGTCGACACTTTGACAGAAACACGGTTACCACGAAACTGATATAACGTCATCCAGCGTAATTTCGCTTATGAATAGTTATCGGAGGTGGGCAACGTGAAAAAAAAACAGGGGAACAGGGGACAAGGAGAGCGAGATACTAGCGCCACAATAATGAGAAACTCAGTTAACTAATTATTATCGGCTAGTCATCCGGAGAACACGAACATGCGGAACTACGATACATACTTTTATCTGAAAAACTGCGTCGTTTTCTGTGAGAAACTATTAGCGACAGCGAAGTTTAATTGAAATTCAGTGTCAACGCAGATTAATGACTCTGTTGCCTGGAATTTATGTCTGCAAGAAATTATTGAATATGATACGTGTTCTTGTGAAATATACAAGACATTATTACTCTTATGGTACGTCAGTTCTACATGTATTTGTTTTTGTATCTTTGGATCACGAAAATACGATTGCAATCTCTATACATTTGTCATTTACATGTGATGAATGTTTTATATGTTTGTACATGTTTCCCGATTTTCAGCAAGTTAAGGAATTATTCATAGAAGATTAGCGATCGTGATTACGTTTTCGTGTTCCATCTTTCAGAAATATAAATGGAAATTTACGTTACCGAGGGACGATCTGATAAAAGAAGATGTGTATTGCTTTAACTCTCATACATTCCTCAGAAATGATTGCATAAAAGATCTTCGGATAACAGTTTGCCCACCTTTGTTGCACAGTTTAAATCAACAAGTTATGTTGCATTTAGCACGTCATATTATAGACACATAAATCTTGCGATGTGAATAAAAAGAAATCGGAAATGGTGTAAAACCAATTACTGTGAAGTAATTTAAAATCAGAAAATGATCGACGTCTGGGGAAGGTGGGAGAGTTATGAACAAATTTTTATGACAATAGCAACGACTTGAGATTTTAACCCCTTCAACAGGATATCAAATAATAATCATTTATTTATTATTCTTTTCAACCAAGTGGCTTATTTTGCAAGTATGTTAATAATCATTTATAAATCTATGATCAAAGTATAGAACTTTCTGGTTCGTATTGATAAATTGATTTTATGGATTTATGACAAATGCTAGTAAACTTTTAAGAAAATGAAAGAAGGGAACTTGAAAATCTCAATATAAATTATTAAAGAAACAACGACTATATTACGTGGTTCCCGTTTCTTATAATTGTGCAAACAATTTTCAATTAGCATAAAGATCCTCGGTTTAGTCATCAACAACTCATCACTTAACAGTTTCATCCCCACGATACTACCCAATGATAGAGATACCAGTTATGCGAAACGTACTAGCAGCGACTCTACACTATCCAGCTCGGTTAAAAATGATTTTCTACAGATCAAGTATCCGTCAAGCCGGCGAAGTCAGCCAACAGATCAGTGGAAAAACGCGTTTCACCGACGTCAGTGTAAAAAAAGTGGCTATCGGACAAACCGATCAGAAGTAAAACGCTTTTCATCGCTGTCGTGAGAGAAAAAACCGGCAGACTCGGGTAAGACAAGTCGTTCCATTTTCGCGCAATTATTTCAAGGAACTAGTGCTAGGATTCATCGATTCGAGGCTAGCTCGTGTACCTCGTGAATTATACATGACCCGTTGCCCAATCCCTTCCCACCCTGGTACGCATCATGTTCCCGCAACCCCTCCGCACTGAACAAGGAAAAGAGAAAGAGAGAGAGAGAGAGAGAGAGAGAGAGAGAGAGAGAGAGAGAGAGAGAGAGGGAGAGAGCGATACGACGCGGAACGGGAGAAGGAGCAATGGGCGAGCGCACGGTATTGATGCATAAAACGTGCATATTTACGAAGCCTGTTTTCACGGATGTGAACACCCGGTATGCGCCGCTCGAGAGGAAGGCAACCGGGCCCCGGACTGCATCACGAGCGCCATTTATTTATTTTACCCCGGCGGATGGATAAAACTTGTTTACGGTACACGGACACCGGTACGCGTGTAGAGAAACGCCCGGTGTGGACGCGGCCAACGTGTACCGGCGAGCCAGAAAGCGCGGATTTGCCCGTAATGAACGACGACAGCATCCGACACACTCGCCGAGAACGGTGGCTGCCTTTCCTCCATTTTTTTCCGCTGGCAAAAACTGCCCGGGATCCCTATCGTCCTAGCCACGCATTCGATGGGAATCCGCGGATCGTTATCATCAAGGACATCGAAGGACTCGGCTGAATATCGAAGGGGTTGCTCCGAGACCGAATTCAAATTCGGCGCGTCGTAAACTTAATGCGATTTAGTATGACGCGTTGTGACATTTGATGCGCTGAATTTCGACGCATACAAAATTCGGCGCGTCGCAAACTCGATGCGATTTAATTTGAAGCGTTGTGACATTTGATGCGCTGAATTTCGACGCATACAAAATTCGGCGCGTCGCAAACTCGATGCGATCTAATTTGAAGCGTTGTGACATTTGATGCGCTGAATTTCGACGCATACAAAATTCGGCGCGTCGCAAACTCAATGCGATCTAATTTGAAGCGTTGTGACATTTGATGCGCTGAATTTCGACGCATACAAAATTGGGCGCGTCGCAAACTCAATGCGATTTAATTTGAAGCGTTGTGACATTTGATGCGCTGAATTTCGACGCATACAAAATTCGGCGCGTCGCAAACTCGATGCGATTTAATTTGAAGCGTTGTGACATTTGATGCGCTGAATTTTGACGCATACAAAATTCGGCGCGTCGCAAACTCGATGCGATTTAGATTGACGCGTTAACTTGAAAGCGTTGCAATTATTTTGTGTATGAATGAATAGAATTAGTAATGTGCACTGTCGCGTGTGTTCTATGAAATCGACAGTTTATGGGTCCACAATCTCTTATCATTGCTTAAGTTTACAATTTGAATGTAGCGTCATTTAGCCCAAAATGAATATAGTGTGCGGCCTGTGAGACGATAGTCTGTTCCGAGCCTAAGGGGTAGTGTTGAAAGTATAAAAATTGATTGTCTATCTGTCGTTCGTGGTTCTCAATTATTATTGAGAATTATTTCTGCTCTTAATTATTATTGATTATAGATGTTATGTCAATTTCGTCTTTACATGTGGTGTGGAGTTTCTTACTCTAGAAGGGATGAAGAAGAGTCTCCAATATGGTTGCTAACATCTATCAAATTCGTAGAAATCTTATTGAATTATTAAAAAAGTTTCGAATTATCAGGTTTCTTTTTAAACAGATAACACTAAAAACTATTTGATAAATCATATTTTTATACGATCTGGATGAACTAATTTCTACGATTTTGAAGGGATGAAGCACTATTTAGTTGTCACAAAAGCATTTCTCTCAATATGCACGTCTTAATGTCGTTAGACAACGCGAAAATAAACAACATGATTTCCCCCCATTATGTTTTTGTTTAATAATTTGCTTTTTCAAACAATTATTCCACATTTTGCGCATTAATCGAAAACAAAATGAAACACTGGAACAACTTAATTAATATATTAATTGTCGGACATTGTGGGCAAACGATGACCCAGAGAAGCACGTGATCGCTAAATGATTCAGATCTACGTATAATTAGGAACGGTCAGTCTACTGATTACAAGGCGTACGTTTCTCCAAACGCACCTCGATTATCATGACAATAAGAATGATTCACGGAAAAGAGGCCAGTGGTGAATCGTGCACGGGATTACCCAAGATTCCCATCTGTTCATCTCAGACACAACAAATTAATAAGTAGAGCCGCGATTGAGTCGCTCACTGAACATATGCAAATTACGACGATTATGTATATTAACTCCGCACTTGCCCGAGCAGATATAATCAATCTTCCAACGGCGAACGTTTCCGTATCTCCGGGGAATCAATCATCTTTCGTCGCGGAGAGAGAAAGAGAGAGAGAGAGAGAGGGAGAGAGAAAAAAAAGTTCGGCAATGTTTACTCTATTTCCTTGACCTTTTGATTATAGCTTCTGGGACTGCAGGCTTCTTCTTATTTTTGCTAGATCAATATTATTTTGGACCGTTATACGAGGCTGGATCCTTCATAAAAAGGTATACTGTTAATCGAGATCTTTAGATTACAAAACTCACAGAAAAATATTTTTACCTTTCAGAATTACAGATCGATCTTGTTATACCAAATTAGATAATTCTAATAATCAATTTAAAGAAAAATTAAAAAATAAATAACTCGTTTTAAAATTTTTTTATTTTTTATATTTATAATTCAATCAAAATCCTGTGACAACCTACTATAACATTCCATTTTGCTGGACTGATAAATTGAGGAAATTTAGCTTTGTGAGATAACAAAAGTTAAGTAAATTTTAAGAAAACCACGAGTGCTTGAATAGTCCCTCTGCGAGTTCGAGATTGTTAAAAATGATCTGAGAATCGTCATTGAAAAATAACGGTCACGGAGGGCCGTTGTTTCGTGGGAGACGAGCGAAAAACAGTCGCGAATCTATCTTCCAGAGGAACGCAGGAGTATATTATACGTGTCATATGCGTGGGTAACACGCACTTCCTACGCAATGAGCTGCCCACGTATCTGGATCGACGCCGCGAGACTGCGTGTTCGCGAGAGGAGAGAGAGAAAAATTTTTGCTGTTCAACACCGGCGCATCGTTTGCACGAGGCGAGCGACGTGTTTGCATTTCAATGAAATCAATTTCGCCTGATCGAAACAATCTCATTCTCACGATCAGCCTCGCGCACCGCGGAATTGAGACTTAACCGTGATTGAAGGACGTCGCATGGGTGCGCACGAGAAACCTCGATTAATTCGATGAACTTATTGTGCTCGAGCTTATTGTCTCGGGACTGTGAGACATTTTGACACACTGGTAATGCGACCCTACCATGTAATCCACTGAAAATATTTGATACCAGTGACTCGCCATTCAGGCAACATGGGAAAACGAAAGGTTCGGGAGAATATGCTTGTACGCACTGTTACATTGTGCATTGTTTCCCTGATTTATTATCTATGGAAACGATTAGAAAAATTGCTAAAGTTTCCCGTCCACCCCTCGTACGATTTCCACATATTTTCCAGTGGTTTTGATAGAAGAGCATGTTCAACGAGTCGGTTGATTACTTCTGAATTATGGAAATGGCGATTCTTTGATTTTATCTTATCTTTTGTACACTCTTTTTTACTTTCGGGGTAGAAATTTGTGTATTTTTCTGGCATATGGATTCTTTGTCATATTAACCCTTAGCACTCGAATGGCGACTGTAAGGCGCCACTCAAAAATTGCTGTATCATTATTCAAAATATTTTTTACATTATTAAATTTATTTGTATTCAATGGATTACTAAACACTTAAGTATTGTACGAGTAAATTGCACCATTTTCGTATGTATAACATGAAAAACAATCTATAGAAGGGAAATATTCTAGGTCGGAAGAAATGGTTCGTTTTGGAGTTAAAATAGCTTCGAGTGCAAAGGGTTAATACCACTCGAAATAATATTCGGAAACTCTGGAAGAGATCACTTTTTTAATACTGGACCATACGATTTGGATTTTTCTCTTTTGAGAGCTCAGAACGATTAGTTTATAAAATTGGATATCTGAATAAAGATTGAAGGAAAGATTTTTCAAAGGTCTGGGCCCTAAAATGATGTCAATGAACCTGTACAATGTGACAGTATTTATTGGCCCAAAAGCTCCACAACATTTGCATTCTAAAATCGGACATTTCATATGCGACAACCTAATAGAGGTTGCGGGCACGTCGATACTCGAGATATTCGTTTCATCCTTGCCATAAATTCATGTATTTGCCGGCGCACAACGCTCGGGCTCGCGTCGTGTGCGTGGCGAAGGTTGGGCACGCAACCATTCCCATGATGGTTTAAGAAGGACGAAAAGTGCGGGCACCAGCCGGCACAGCCAGTTGCTGGTCGCCAACTGTTGCCGAATAATCGTTGTTGCGTCGTCGATCTACTTTCGTCCTCGATAAATTACGTTCTCGTTCGCTCGCGGGATCCCTGTTTAATTTCACCGTGTCGCTCCCGGATGGCTGCTCGTCAAATCCCCTGACAAGAATTAATTCCTCCGCGATTAACGCACCACCGGTTTTTATTTTCATTTATTTTTCTTTTTTTTTTCATTTATCCGCACACGTCTATGCGTATCGGTGTTCGAGAACCGAGACAGACTTCGAACTTTTCGAAAAACACGGCGCGAACTTTCATTGTTGGGGGGGGGGGGGGGGGGGGGGAGGAGGAAATGAGAGAGGAAATCATTTTTCAGCACGTCCTCGGTAGAAGGGGGCATTTGTCCTCTCATCCGCCGACGGGTTCTTAATGGGTTTTTAGCCGGGGCCGTAAAACGCATTAAAACTCGTACCGATGACGAAGGAGGAGGTTCCTCCTTGCCAAAAATCAGGCTGTGCATCAAGCCGACCCCCACCATCGGAAATCCACCGGCGGACAGTGGTACTTAACGCTCCGCGCGAGCACTCGGCCATCCGTTCACTCGCCTAATCGTTGCATTCACTGTTATTTAATTTTACTTTCGGCGACACGGTCAGCTGGCCATGGAAATATTAATGAGCCCGCCGGACGTTCTGCAAAAATACAACAATCTTCTCGTGCTTTATAAGCTGCAGAAAATTGCTGTGCTGAAGAACACTTCTTGTGCATTGTTCTTCGTCAACGTAACTGCTCGAGAATTTTTATTGTCATTAATAAGTAATGGATTTTATTGCATTCGTTAAGAGATTGGCTGATGATTTATGACGTTTTTCTTCTTCTTCTTCTTCTTCGAGTGCTGACCGAACACTTAACCCTCGGACCCCTCGAGAGTTCCCGGCCTATGCCGGGGTCATTTATGACCCACGCCGACGTTTCACTACAATTTTCTTCCGATATAAGGCGATAGCTCGGGACCGGCTTTCGTCGTGTTTCGGACGATGAAGTAGAAGAGGAGACAGCGATTTTCTTATATCGGAATAAAATTACACATATCGACGGTCGCTCGAGCTTATCCCCGCCGTGACGGTCACGAATGATTCCGGCATAGTATACGGGGGGTTAATAATAGTCTCTGTCAGTGGGTCTACAAAAATCATTATTTATACAAACACTTGCTAATAATTAAATTGTATTAATAAATTGAGGCTTAAATGCCAAATCCAAACTATTTCTGTATCGTTTAGGACGCGATTATGTCTTTTAAAATATTTTCTCAGTGAAAATCGATGTAAATCTCATTTTTTAAATAGCACTGGCGTAACAATATAATAAGATCCTGAGCATTTAATGTAATTTTGGGAATGTTTGGAGGACGATTATGATTTAACTTTTTAATATTGAGAGTTGGAGATTACGTGGAAGGGTTGTTGATTACTTTGTAGGGAATGCCGGAGAGTTTACGTTAGCTCGAATAGCATAAAAGCGAGTTAGTATTCAGGTGTATTGAGAAACACTGGCAGGACCGTCGTGGGCGTACCTCAGCACATCCCATATACCTATACACGTTAGTATACTGCTATCCGCTTTTCGTGTTTAGGCGCAGTCCTGCGGGCTCACCGCTTCCAAAAACTGCCTCAGTAAGACGATACTAATTTTCTATTAGGGCGCGAATGTGCAAAAACCGTCGTTATTAGGTGACGAAAATCGATCCCTGTCCGCACGCCTCTCGAAAATACCGCATTTCTCTTCCTTCTGAAAAAAAGGACGCCACTAACGGCTTGACGTGACCGCACGGACCTATAGCTGTACGAAAATATACTACCCAACAGTCCGAAAGACTTTCTATGGTACAAAGTTAATCGCGATTCTTCATACTACAAATGCAACTGCACTTGAGCCCCCTCTATTTTCCAATAGGGAAACTTCAAATTAATTTATTTGATTTTAATTTTTATTCATTCAGAAAAGTCGTCCGATTCTTCTCGAAAGTTACTTGATTTTTTTTCAATAGTGCTTGTTCCTCAATGATTTTGGACTGAACAAACAGGATTTAAATAGTTTATTGCTTTTAACACACCAGAACGACCGAGCAATAAATGCGACTGACGTATATTGCTTTGTAACAGTGACAAGACTGTGCCCATTCAGACTTCATACAACTTTTATTGTAACATGTGCTTCAATGAAGAGGTTCATTAAAACATTTCCGATGAAAACATTTTTACAATTTCAGTAATTGTAAAAGACAAAATTAGGAACCAGTCATTTTGACTGCCCCGGTCGTTCTAGTGTTAACAAACCGATACAGCGGTGCCGAGGTACCATTCCAACTACAATTGCAACAGCAAAACGAAAAAGGAAGAAAGAAGTTTTTTAACAGAAAAAGTTCGAAGAATTCTTTTTCAATAGAAAAAGTAGCAAAGAATTTTCGAATTGATCGATTCGAACTACAAACCAAGAGAAACTTGTTTATCCAAGAGATTTTCACTCGTACTGAATCGATAGATTTGCAGTTCTAGTTGTAACACTAAACCTACCGAGCACAAAACATATAAAAGTGCAACGTCTTATAGAATGGAGAAGATTGAATTTATTTAAACTTTGAACGATTTTCATTATAACATGTGCTTAAACAAAGAGAAGTCAATTCAGTAATTTCCTATGAAAACGTTTTTATAATTTCAATAATTGTGAAATAGAAAGCCGGTCATTTTGACCGTGATAGGTTTAGTGTTAATAGTACCCTGTTCGAAAATTGTTCAAATAAATATGATCGATTGCGCACACAAATCGATCGACAACATAACCCTCGACGCGTCTTCGCGCTGTCCAACAAAGTGCGCGCTAGATGATCTTCGAATTGGTAAATCGTCAAGCGATCGATTCGTTGAAACTCGTCCGCTCAAAGACGCTTCACTGCCGCTCTAGAAAAAGTAGGTCGATTTATTGACAGTTCTCGTTGAATGGCGCTTGTTCCTCGGGACAAAGCTCGGGCGCCCATTAATATGTCAATTTATGCGGTTTCATTTTGTAACAACGTGCCCAAGGTATTCTCGCAAGAGATCCTGTTTCGCGTCCAGGCCTGCAATCAGCACGAGCGTGTTGGAAGGTATAACGCAAGGCTCGGTACGCGTATATCTGTCCCTTCGCGCTTCCGTTACCAATACCATTGTCAGCGTTACGCAAGCGGTTGCGGCTGGCAGGAAGCTAGCTGTCATCGCTATCTCCCGATTACGGATTAACAGGAATCGAATTCGATTGTTACATTGGGCCCCCAAAGGATCCTCTCACAGAGTGAGAAAGAGAGAGTGAGAGAGGGGAGTGGGGGAAATTCTGTCGATCTGGTTAGCCGTTCGATAGTCGCTGGACGTCTCATCGACCTTATTGAGTCGTTAATCTGAAACGTAACTTGCTACATTATTGGCAAGCGAGTAATTAACCGGGCACCCGTTAACTGCTCGTTAAACTGCTGCTCGTGATACGTCCGATCTCCATAATACGCGGCTCCGTTACCTTCCTGGCCGTCCCAAAGCGAGCCGCGTTTCACGTTCACGCGAAACGAGTCGCGAAGCAATTTGCACACATTTATTTCCTGCTAAACGCAACGCTGATCCGCCGTTCAGTCGTTTTATAACTCAATCTCGCACGGTCACCGCTCGGGACTTGAAACGGTGAAGTCGTCCCTTCCCGGATTAACGTTCTCGCTGAAACACGCCAGTTCTGCGCGATTCTTTTTTTTTTTTCTTTTTTTGACTTTCGTTCGCGTCGTCATTCCTTCGGATAATCCCGGCTACTGGATTTCGCGGTGGCAAACAGTCGGCTGATTGCGATTCATGCACCTACTCTCCTGCTACTTTCATCTTTACCCGAGCGTCTTAAGCATCGTTGAACGCTGCTCTTATTTTCTTTAATTTAGTAAATAATAGTCTTTGCTAATTCTTGAGGAGGATCATTATGTTTTAATTTAGTTTACAATAGTTGTTCGTTCATTCCTTAGCTTCTTTGCTCATTCTTGTGGAGGATCCTTGAGCACTAGATTTGGTATTTTTTAATTTAGTGTGTACATAGTTTTTCGCCACTTCTTTAGCTCATTTAGCTCGTTTGAACAGCGGTGACATACTTTATTTACTGCATTTATGAATCCACTTAGTTAATTCATTTGTATCTTTTTTTTTTTAACTTCCTAATAGCAGCACATTATGATCTTTTCTCATTCAGCAGGTCTATAATTCTTTATTCATTGATCAGTTCTGTTACCTCTTTCGGAGAACGTTGGAAGAACGTCAACCCTACAATAAACATATTGAAATAACTACCGAAATAAATTCTCAGTAAATCGGTAATCTCAAAAACAATATCCATTCGATTACCAGCATGCACCGCGCGAAAGCTCCATCCCAGGTCGCATAATCTCGAGCAAATGTCTCCGACTCCGAAGAAAATCCTAACGCTTATGGTCGGGGTTGTACGTAGGCGTGCTTGGAAAGCTTTCAACGACCGTGTGACGATCGAGCTGGTCCAAAGTGGCTTTCACCAGGTGGAAGATTTTCACGAAGACATTCGGCAATGATTACCACCGGAAAATGTTCCACGCTATAATCTTCGAATCTCGATCGTCCTCCGCGCGGCCGACACCCTTCGCGTCTGGTCACGAGAGCATCGCGATAAAGATTCGACATCGCTAAATAGAGGGCTACTGCTCGCAAGGTGATCTATTTTTATTTGTTTTTCTGTCTTTCTTTTTTTTCCCCACCGAGAGCTTCCGACAAGCCGACCGAAGGGGTTATAGTGACGGAGGTGTATCGATTCGTTGCTCGATGACGTTATATCGAACGCGTGGCAGTCACGCTGCTTTCATATAGCACGAACTACCGCGAAGATAGTTCGGGGACTCTGGTGAACAGAACGCATTAAAAACTAGTGAAGAATTTATGGCAGACCTTTGCGGTCTCGATGCGTTCTTCAGGAATTAATCATCGCTCGGCTATTCTGGGCTCGCGAAATGACGGACCGATGTGGTCTCGGACACTTCATTCTCTTCCTTTCCTTTTTAAGAAACGCAAAAATCAACTTTTACTGATATCCCCAATTCGTATTGTCGTGAATTAGAATACACGACACCGTGTATTTATTCTGTAATTGTATATACAATCATTCTGATTTTTCTCATGGGTTCTGCAATCCATTTTGGTACCTACTAAGTTAACGATAAACTTTTCATAGACTGAAGCAAAAATCTTTCAGAGGCTGAAAAATTTTCTAAAAATTGTCAATCTTCACTCGATATTTGGTGGGTAATTCCGGGAGAGACGCACCATAGGTTGAGATGCACCACTTTTTATTGTGGCAATACTGGACGATACTCAACTGTTTTCATTTTCAATACTTCTGATGAAATATTTTTGTAAGTGGTCATAAGTGGTCTCTCCCTCAATTTAGGGAGAGACGCGCTATTAATGCATGCAAGTGTACTAGACAGTCGTTTTTATAAAAAATGAAGCATCCATTTTTTAATTAATTAAAAAGCGATAAATTAAACATGAGACTTGTTCTTTGCCATACTATTTGTTAACATCTTATACTGTATTAATTAAAATTAATTAATTTATATTTATTGCTCTGTAATTAGGTAATTAAAAAGGAGATGCTTCATTTTTGACAAAAACGAGTGGCTAGTCGATTCTAATAATTATTGTATTGAAATTTTAGAAGATTATTATTTAACCACATCTAAAATAGATTGGATTTCTTGTTTAGAATGCCTCAAATGGCTCCATGAAACATGTACTATGTATTCTCCTTCGTGTAACATGTGGTAAAGGAAAAAAAAAGAATACAAGTAGGGGGAAAAACGTATAAACGAAAGGAGTGTATCTATCACCAATGAGGAGTGTGCATTTAACCCCAGGCCCCAGGTTTAAATAAATAATTAAACTATGCCTGCCTATACTTTCAATTATATTCAATAAAATTTTTATAAACAGAAAACAAAATGTGATGCGTCTCTCCCGGAATTACCCTATTTATTCCGTAATGGCGGATACAATAAATCTGATTTTTCTCATAGGTTCTGGAATCCATTTTGGTACTTACTAAGTTAACGATAAATTCCTTGTAGTCTGAAACAAAAATCTTTCAGAGGTCCAAAAACTTTCTAAAAATTGTCAAACTTCACTCGATATTTGGTACATGTTCCAACGCATTTATGGAGTGTGTTTTAAGTGTTTTGCGACAACCTTTGTCACCGATTCGACGTAGAGCGAAGTTCTGCAGCAATCCGCTCGTAAACCGTCGCGGGAAAAGCTTGCCGTCGCAGACTTTCCGAGCACGTCCCGCGATTAACGCGGCTTTAGAAGCGATAATTACGTCAGAGTGGTACGGTTTGCCGATAATTTCTCGCGATGCTCTTATTCTGGTTTCTGGAACGCTGCTGATACCGGTCATACGCACCGCCGCGGAAAGTAAAAGGTATATTATTAGGCGGTTGCATACGAAGTGGCTCCTTTTCCATCGGGCTACAAGAATACGTAACTTTTCCCCTGTTTTTCCGTTTTTCGATGGTTTCTTGCACTGCGCAGCTCTCCATTAACCGAATACCCCACTGTTTCACCAATCTCTCTCTCTCTCTTTCTCTCTCTAACGTTTTATTAGGCGAGTGACGTTTACATCTGAATCAGTTTACGAGCGATTCTCTATTTACACAGGAACCTGTCTTGAGGTCCTATCATACAAAACAGAACAAGATCTGATTTTTAACAGTAGTGTTAATTCCTAATTAAATCTTGGCCACCGAAGGAAGCACCATCGTGATCAACAGTTTGCGGATTTTATACGTTTATGACAAAAATGCGGCAATTTGACACAGTGCACAACAGAGTTATGCTAACTCAATTACATTGTAATTTAATTACACAATTGAATTACATTGTATTTCAATAATATAGTAATTCAACTACGTCTGTAACTGAATTATATAATTCAAGCATTTCAATTAATTCAATTACTAATTATTTTAATCAGATGTGTAATTGAAATACAATATAATGAAAATACAGCACTCCAAATTATAGCCCAGAACTTTGAAAAAGTGTGATATACAGGTAACCCTCCCACAACACGGCATCTTATAACACGGTTTTTCTACCTGTACCTAACCCCCCTTTTTGTACTGGCTCTGGGTCTCATACAACATGGCATTTTCTTAGGAACCTATCTACCGTGTTATAGGAGGGTTACCTGTATTTTTACGTTTTTCTTTCATATACTTGTTTGTTGTCAGTGCAGCGTATTTTCTATTCCTCGGACTCGTTCATAATACGTAACGCTATTTAATCAGAAATTATTTGGTAATTGCGCTCCAATTGCAATTACGAATTACATTGTAATCTAATTCCATGAAGATATGAATTATAAATTACAATATGACTGAGTTACAATCTAATTCAATTACTTTGTAATTATAATACCTGAAGTAATTCAATTATAATTCAGCACACCTCTGTTGTACAAGAATTGAACAGTATTAATACATTTCTTTTGACCTATCGAAGTTGTCAAAATAAGAGGAAGTAAAAATTGAATTGTTTTTTATCCTTCGCCTCTCTCAATCATCATACATCGAGACGAACTTCATTTAAAAGTGAAATCAGACATCCAAATATAAAGATACCACTTTAACCGCTCTTATTTTTACGCAAAATAAAAATTGTTTGCATTTATTTGTAAGACACAGAAGCCAAGTAGGAGCTTATCTCTTCCAAGATTTTATTAAGTTGTAAGGAATGTATTGACATCTGGATCCCCTTAACTTCTCTACTGTTCGAAATTACCACCATCTATGTCCGCCATAAAAGCATAAAATCCGCAACCTATACGCAATAAACCTGCGGGCGTAAAAGCGTTTCGTGATCGAGAAACGCTTCGTAAAATTTGCATTCTAAAATCGGACATTTCATGCGAAGCAACCTAACAGATTCTCTTGGCTGTTCCGCACGAATTAAAAGTTCATAACAACTGCAAATTGCGCGAAAGGCCTGCGCGACGTTGAAACTAGTACGTAAACGAAGAAAAGTAAAGGTTCTTGCAGCGAGACAGCAACTGGTTATTGAATATAAGTTTTTATAGATGCTCTAGTTAACGCCGGTCAACAATTTATTTGTATTCGAAGGAGTCTGGAGTCCAGACCGACGCGAGCAAGAAGTCTTTCAGGTTTTTAGATCGGTGTCGATCTCCGTTTCTTTAAAACAGTTCTTTCATATTCTTACAACATTCATCGAACAGACACAGGCAGCGAAGGCTAAAATATCTTCTGCATTCATTTGAAATCGTAATTTTCAATATCTGTCCTCCTATTCCCCGAGCTTTCTTCTTCTCGTTTTCGCCCGTGTCGTTTATGAATATTCCGATTTACAGGCGATCTCGCGGTGGAAACGGCTCGAGTCACGTTCACCGGTTGAAAAATCGTTTATAAAGCGATTTGTAAAAGTTCGCGAATGTTTGTCGGTTTAGTAATAGCGCCTGGGGGAAGGGGGAGGGGCAGTGATCATTAGCCAGTACAAATTACATAAAGGACAAGAATCGCCCGGTGAATTGGCGAAGAGGGGAGAACAGAGAGACCTGTGATAGGAGGTAGAGAGCGTAGGAGAAAAGAGAGTAAGAGAGAGAGAGAGAGAGAGAGTGAGAGAGTGAGAGAGGCAGGGAATAGTAGTGCGGGAAACGTGTAAATTGCACGCCGGCGTCGCGATACCGATCTAATATGGTCCCGCGTGTGTATCGCTGATTAGAACACGAGCCCGAGTCGATTGTGCGCCGCCGATATCGAATCGATTCGCGGATATAAATCAGAACGTCGTGCTCCGGTGATCTAGTACGTGCCAAAGTAGCGGCTCGCATTGCCGCGAATTATGTAAGCCCCGCGCGCAGGATTCCTGAAAACCGATCGTACATCTCGCGGCTCGCTCGGGCTTCCGACGTAATACTTTTATGATGCTTTACGATAGACGACATCTCGCAAACGGAAATCAATAAACAGAGTCATCAATCTTGTCCGCTTCGTCGCAACACAGTTCTTATTCGGACCGTATTAATCATACGCTCTTATGAATATACATACTGTGGGAAATAAATTGTCACTTTCAATCCGAGTTTCCCGTAAAATTTTTCTAGCCGAGGGGAAACGAGGCTGTTATTAGTCGCCGCCGTGCGAATGCGTTTCCGCGACACTGAAACCAGTTTAGTTACATTGGGCCGGTGGTACAGCTTTATGAATTGGATACCTAGTTTGATTCAGCGGTTTTCGGTGTTAGTGTTATAGTTTGATGAGTACTAATTAGACTGGATCCTTGTGTAAAAATTTCTGCATGAATTACAAGGCACAGGAGCCGAACACGATTCTCCTTACTGATTTGAATGAGATGAAACTAATACAGGGTGTCCCGAAAAATGTATACACAGTTTGAATCTTGGTCCACTCATTATTTCCAATTGATTACACCCTGAGAAGAAAGTGAAGTCAGAAAGTTTACGACCCTGTACATTAACATTCTTCTATTCTTCTACTCTTCCAACTGTAATTAAAATATGTTCCTAAAATTCAATAAAACTTCCTTCTAAAATTTAATTGAATTTAAATTTCTTCTAAACTTACATGTCATCAGGAATCTTATGTAAAACTAAATTTATTCTATTCCATTCCTTTTCTATTTATTTTTCTTATACAGGGTGCCCCAGAAATGTACTTCCTTGAACGGATTCCCGGGGGTATTAGAACTTACTTTTTCCTTTACGAAAGTGTTCTCCGTGGTTTTGTTCAGCAGTTATTAAGGAAAACCACGGACCAATCAGAGCGCGACTATAGCGGACGGATTCCGGCTCGGCGACAGGTCCCGCTGAACATGGCGTTGGCATTGGCGGAACTGGAGTTCGCCCGCTGTAGCCGCGCTCTGATTGACCCGTGCTTTTCGTTAATAACTTCTGAACAAAGTCACAGAGAACATTTTCGCAAAGGAATAAGTTACTTCGAATGACCCCAGGAATCTCTACTTTCAAGAAAGTACAACATTTTTCGGGCGCCCTAAACGTCAAATCCGTAGTCCAGTATTGTCTTCAATATGTTCTGTTCATTTATTAACACAGTAGAAAATTACATTGGATGACAAACACAAGGAAGAGGTAGAGCTCGGTGTGTCGAGGGTTAGACTGTCCTGCGCGCTCCAAATTCTTAGGCCAGCTGAAAATCCCATCATTGAGGTCAGCAGATAACAATCGAACGTCGAAACGAGGATCGTGGTCGGCCAGTTTCGATCGGTCGAATCGGCGGAAAAGCGGTCGGTGCATGCGCATAACGGTCGATATCGACCGGAGCGGAACCCTCGGTGCATACAAGTGCATCCGCACACGTGGCTGGTCGGCATAGCAGCGCAGAAGTTTGCAAGAGGTAGGATAGGTAAGAGAGACTGCCGGTGATCTTCTGGCGAGCCGAGTTCTAAACGTTGTACATGTGTACCGGGCTTGTCGAGGCTGAATATTTATGCGCGACCTCTCTCGAGGCAGCATCGCTTGGTGCAACGGCGGCGACGCGGCTGCAACGCAGAAATCCGCTGCATTCTGGAAAAAGACACCGACACACAGGCTCCCGGACGCCTGTTCTGATTTATACGGAGTATTGCGCGCCAGGATTGGCCAGGATCAGTGCCGCTCAATCGACCCGCGTACCCAATCGGTTCCCGTCGAAAACGATCGATATCTGCCGGGGCCCCGCGCCGTTATTTATGCGTTTCACCTCTTGCTACCCTTATCTCGAATCTCTGCTCGCCTTCTACGCGCGTAATGCCCGCTTTTTTCCATAGGCTGTCTACGCGGGGGCCCCGCAAATTGCGCGCCTGCCGCCGATCGAAAAAACACGGATCGCGATCGCGAGATCGGCTCAAGACACTACTCCATCGGGCCCGATTTTTCCCCCGAGAAATCCCGCTTATGTTGCGCAATCACCGCTTTTACCGCTGCGTACGCGACGTCGTACAATCCTTCCGTGCCTGCGTCTTTAAATCGGTTGCGAGGATGGTGATCTTTCGGATTTAGTTCTTGAGGAACTTGAGGATCTGAGCGACGTTCATCATTATTAGACTGCGGATCTTTATGCAAAATAAACATTTTCTACCTGCATTGCAACGGACTGGAGTGAAATATAAATTTATTTTCTTTCTTAATATGTTTGATAGGTTGAAGATAGTGTAACAGTATTATAAAATGTTTCTAATGTTTTTACCGTTTTAAAATACGCTTACCCATTTTTGTCATAAATTCATAAAATCCGCAGTCTAATCATTCTGCAAACGCTGCTTATGTTGTGCAATGGACTGTTGCGTAAACGATTCGTTTCATCTGATCCTCCAACACGTTTTATATCGTTAGAAAATTGGGCTACAGATTTTTTGGATTTGTTTTTTGAAGACCTGCGCGTGAGCCATTGCCAACCGAAACATTCAGGAATCTGTTGAGAAATTTTATCGACCCAGATTTTTCTCTGCATCTGATTGATCGTACGGAACCTGTGTTTGAATTGTTTAAAAATTGCCTACAGGTTTTTAGGTGTGTTGGGTTTTTTTGTGTGCCTATGGTGCTGATCGAATCAGTCTTGAAAAGTTTGGATCACTATTGTCCGAGCAGCATGAAGAAACTCGGTCGATACAGATTTTTCTCTGGAAATGACGCTTACGTTGTGTAATGCTGCTTTAATGGTTGCATGAGAGATCTACTTGCGCCGATCCTCCAGCATCTACCGCTTCAAATCGTTAGAAACTAAGGTATAGATCTTTCAGTTTAAATATAGATAAAGATTAGATACAGATCAAGTCCGATAGTTTCTTTTGCGGTTGCAGTGTTTAGAATTTTCTGTCCTCAATTTGCTGGAAGAAAATAGGATTATTTTTCTCAGCATACTTCTTCCACAACACGCGTCTTGAACTGTGTATGCGATCCATGCTTATTTCTATCAATCTAGAAATGACTTTAGAAATACTGCTCCTCGTTATGCAATCGTGGTTAAAAAATGGCATGAATGATTCAGTCGCGCCGGTGAAACGTTAAAGAACAGAGCGCGGACTTCCTCAACTTTTCGAAAAGTTTCGAGGAACTATCTGCAGGATAACCTCCGTTTGTATATCAGAGAAATATAGTTCAGCCTTTGAATATTCATTGCGAATGACTATTAACATCAGTTGCTCCTTTAGAAAAAGTACGTGTCGTTAGATAAAAATCGGACTATGTAAAATTGATTTATATACGCGACGCCTCGTTTGAATGCTAATCGTGACATTTAATTAACCCTTGGTATTTTAGTGCCTCGTTTAAAATTAAATTATTCCAGAGACAAACGCACGATATGCCCGACATTATTACACTCCTAAATTCACCGAAACAGAACGGCGAACGAGTACCGCGAAAATGTTAATCGCTAATCCATCTACGAAGTCTCCGCTTCAAAGTCAATTCCGACAAGAAAAATCGCACGTTCCTCGCCGGTCTCGCTGCATTTGGAGAGACGGTGCATGGTTATGCGTATAGCGATCGGCGGCGGCTCGCATAAATCGAGAGGACGCGATATCGAGGCGACGGTGCCGCGATTCCACGTATCTGCGAATTAATGCGGGAACGCATCCGCGGCGAACCAAAGCGAAACGCTTGTCGCGCATGGCGCAATCATCGTCAATCCCGATTAATCACTACATTATAATTAATGGCCGGCATTCCGGCTTTTTTCCTCCGTTGCTCGTGGTCGTCCTTCTTTTTTCCCTCGGTGTAACATAGTTGCTCGTTTTAATTATTCATATGCTGTCCGCGCGAACCGATCGAATTATTATATACCGGGCGAGCCCGTTGATCGAACGCGCGGTTTAATGAGACGAAAAACGTGTCGCACACGTGTCGCCGTTGCCCTAAATTTAAGACTCGCGGACTGCAGGAAACCTAATCGAGAAACCAGTCTTTTCAACCGTTGATCGAGCAGTTCGATTTCAAGGTACCACGGAAAGATTGCCCTGTGTAAAAGCGTGCTAAACAGTAGCCGGGATTAGGCTCGCACGACAACGCATCTCGGTTCTATTAAAATGCAGAGAGCCTGCTCGAAAAACGGGCCCTTCAGCCGTTATTCAGCAGTTCGATTTCAAGGTTCCCCGGAAAGAGAAAAGTGTGCTAAACAGTAGCGGCTTCCGGCGCGTTCCCCGGTTGCACGTTTAATTTCACGCTGATTAAAGTCGCGTGTAATTAATGCGGAACGATAAACACAGGCCGTGTTGTTCGGCCAGTGGCGATGCGGTTTCAATAATAATCGCGGCGGTTTTCGAAGTGGAAAGCCGATTGCAACTTTGCTATATCCGATTTCTCTTTTAATGAGTCTCGTGCGGGGGGTGGGGTCGACGTTGCAACGGACGACGGACAGATAAACGAAATTATGCAAATGAAGGGAACACCGGCGGAACACGGCGAGGAGTCAAGCATCCTCTTCCTGGATCATTTCGTGGAAGCTTGATCCTAGGCGAGGTGATCGCTAAGGATCCTTTCTAGCCGGCACGGATAAAACGGAAATTTCGTATCTGGCCGCGACAGGCCGGCATAAATCGCGTTCACCGGCTAATTAAACCGTTGGCTATCGCGACGATTAATCGATCGCCGTTTCCTCCTGGATGCTGCCGAGGTATCGGCTCTCCTTCCCCTACACCTATCACCCTTTTCTTCTCGTTTCTCCACCTCCTCCTCCTCCCCCCCTCCCGCCTCCACGTCCGTCTCTTTCTCTTTCCGCTCGTGGATCCTTCTTTTGTCTAGCGTACGCGACCTAATATAACCGAGCCGCGTTTCTTTCTCTTTCCTCTTCTCTTTATTCTTCTTCTTCTTCTACTTCTTCTTCTTCTTCTTCTTCTTCTACTACTACTACTCTTTCGATACCGTAATAGAATCGCGTGCTGCTCGTAAAGACTCGGACCGCTAATCGAGAATCACCCCGATCGTCCACACTGTAAATCTTTCACCGGGAATCGAATTCGGCTCTTCATTGATCCCCGAGGTTGCGAATATTTTAATTGGCTGGACGAATTATCGGAAGCGCGGGCAAACAAACTCGAGGCCTTTTGTAATCCGATGGTTCCTTCAACCCATTCGGTGTTTGTTGATATATATTTCTCTTTTAGACATTTATCGTTCCTCTTTTTAATGGGTCGTGTAGTTCGTACACATATTTTATGTTTGGCTTTTCTCACCTTAGAATATTCCACGTGAAACATCGAGGACATAGTGCACCAGGGCCGAGTTCAAAAATTGTGCGGGCCAAAAAGAAAACGCTTTCAGATAAATCGTTTATTATAAACACATTATTTGTAATAGCAATAATATGTAATAATTTACTACATATTATATAGGATGGTAGATCATTATTCTATAATCTTCCTGGCCTTTTTCGTTGAAGAGTCTTCAATCACGTCATCAAAATTCAATGTAAGTTGTAACGCGGGACCGGGGAACGCCCCGCCTCGCACTGGCCTTGTAATGGACTCTCTTATAACTCGAAAAAAAAATTGTTCAAAAAGACTGTGCATGCGTATCTTCTGTGGCAGCGAGTGTACAGTATTTTTAAACAATTGTTTGAGCATTTACTGTACATTTCTTGCAACCGGAAATGTACACTATAATCCTTTCAAACAATTTATTTGATCGCGTTTATGAGAGCCCACTGTATTTCAAAGAGGACGACCAAAATCTATTTTATAAATCAGATTTTATAAAAGTGTATTTTGCAAGATGAACAGAAAAAAAGCAAGCATCTCGCTATACATAAGAACAGAAAGTGAGTAAAATTTTACTGCGACGATCGCAAAATACTTATCACGTGGCTGTATAAAAATTCCAAACAGCCAAGTACAGTGTTTACTCTTTGACCCACGTCGAACGTGGAGGAGAACGGTTCATGGCCCCTCACGGGGTATACCCCGCGGCAGTGGAGTTAGTTGTGGGACTTTTATCGGCTAGGCATTTGGGACATATATAGAGCAAACACGGTACAGTGCTATAAAAATTTATTCACTACATGGCACTCGCACTTAGAGCAAAGTGGCTATAATGGAGAGCATCGGCGAAAAATGATTGCAGACGGTGCGGAGCTAATGAAAACCGCAGGTCGTGAATTTTCATTCGGCTCGCCTACATGAATGTGTTTTTCCAGTGCAGAAGAATCCTGTGCAAAAAGGTGGCTGGCAAGCGTATCGCCGGCGGCGTGGCATCGGGTCCGGAAAAAACGAGACACGTGTAACAAAGATCGTCGAAGCAGGCGATGGGAGCATCGGGAAGGCTGCCATTACGGTTTTCGCGAATTTGAATGAATCGTTTTGCTGCAAGCGCGGTTGCTCTGAGCGCCACTACGGCGAATGAATCAGCGGATTCCTCGGCGATTCTTTCGATTCAATTAAAATCCATCTGCCCGGTGGAATTCCCGCTTCGAACGCGATACAAAGGGAACGTTCCCTCGCCAAGGCGAAAAACCGACGGCTCTTCTCCGTCGCGGCTAAATAAACCGTCGACGAATTGTCAGATTTCCGCGAAACGATGGATACCACACGGTCACGTGGTTCCTCCTCCGTGTTCGCCTTCTCTCTGGAACTTTTCTGCTTCTCTCTCTCCCTCTCTCTCTCTCTCTCTCTCTCTCTCTCTCTCTCTTTCTATCTCTTCCTCTCTTGCTCGCGCTCTTTCGCTTCGTGGATCCGCGCGATCAGACCTCCTCCAAGAAGAAGGGATTACGCAACAGAGTCCCCCACTTAGGCGACCTCTATCCTTCTTTCTGTCCTCTCTGTCTCCTCTTCTCTACGGAGCGCACGTTCCTCCGTCGTCGATGACGATGCCCACGACGATACGCAGTTGATTGCGCAACGAACGTCAGCGAAAATGCAGCGACGCATCCGACGACCCTTGCGCGCACCGGAAGTCATCCGGGTCTAGGGTCCCCTCCTGATCGGAGTTCTTTGGCGCTTTTTACCTTACGGGGCACTAAAAGTCGCCATTTTACATTCACAAACATAACATGAATATATCTACGAAGAATAATTCCTCACGGATGCATTTTTACAATCTAGTTACTCAGAGAGGAATATTACTAATTTTATGTTTCTAAATACAGTACAATTCTGTCCACGTTACGAAATGTGTTTGTGTAATACTTGATGCTATGAATGACATTAAAAATTCGTCAAAATGACGGATTCTAATATTTTTAATTTACAAATATTGAGATTGTAAAGATTCAATCATGAGGAATTATTTAACGAATTGATTTATTTGGGTATATATTGTTACAAGAAGATAATATAGATACATTCAAGTTATTTTTATAAAGTAATGTAAAATAGTCATTTTCAGTGCTCCGTAGACCTAGTGTTAAAATTGGATTAAACTGTAAGATAGAATAGGTGAGACATTATCCTAAGATCTTTTATGCAACTCAGTCATTCATGAACCCATTCATCGATTTCCAGTATCAAAGTTATTCATGGTTTCTCCATACTAAATTTCTAAAGGATCCTCAAGGCCTGACTCCCACCAAAAATAATTTTCAAAGAGAAATAGACACGGTTAACGCTATATTAATTCTAGCTATAGCAATAGCAATTTCTGATCATTTCCTTCAGATCATCAGCTCCTCAAAGTGAAATTTTACTCGTTTCCTGTGCTCGTGTTCGTGTTGCAAAATTTCTGCAAAATCCGATGCTTCCCCGAGAAACACACTTCTTCAATGGTGCGTATTACAATAAAACTGTAATCAATGGTGCGCATTTTTCAAAGGCGTTTCGAAGATACATGAAGAAGCAATTTCCACAGCCTTTCATTAAACCCGCGTGGATAGTCCGGGACAGTAAAGCGATTTTTTTTCAGGGGTAATCATTTATTTTGGTCGTTCGAGTGGCAACTCCACCGGAAGCTATAAAGAGTCATTGACGCTGTGCGTCACGTGTCGATGACTAGTATTCTATATCTTCCCTGAAACGGCCCCGACGTGCTGCGCGGCGTTTCTTCTGGCTTTCTATCATTCGATGAATTCTGAGCGCTCCCGGCGTCCAACCGCCGCGGAATTCATACCGCACACAATGCTGCCGCATTGCTGCACGTCTCTCAATCACAATTATTCTGAGAGCCGAGCTTCTTTGCCATGTGAAAAACCTGGACGATTTTTCCCCGCCAGGCTCCTGCCTCCTCTAATTCCGAATTAAATCGCCACCATCGGGGACAGAGAGCTTCCTCCAATTTTCTATCTTCTACCGGACATCTTAATGGCGTCGACGTTCGCTCGCTCGCTTGGCGCTGCGCACCTGTTTCAATTGCGCAGTACCCGGTCGGCTCTCTACGGGTTTTATCTTTTCGATCGCGTACCGATGACAGATCAAGATGGACAGAACGGGAAAATAAAAAAAATTATTGGCTCAACGTAATTAATATCGCCCGCCTTGGAACGTCCGCCTGCTAAAAACATTTTGCATTATTATACCCTTGCCAGTCTGATCCTCAGTATTATATTGTGTAATTTTATTGTGCATCTGTAGGTTTTTGTCGCTGAGCTTTTTCAAGTAGTTTTATTACATTTTTAAGACGTGAAGACAGAAGCGTGTTTGCAACGATTGAGAGGATGTCAATAGTTGACGGGTCTGTGTTTTCTGTGGTTAATAGACTGTGGATTGTTGATGTAAGATCGATTCTTCAGTCATTTTCTTAAAATCTTTGAATGCATTCACTGTTCGAAATTTTATCTACATTTTTTCGTTATAAATATATTACATCCATAGTCTGGTGATTAATATTTAGTAGTCAGTCCGGCATTGAACACTTTGTGACAATCGATAATGCATGATGATTTATCAACCCCTATTTGCTACATTGAGTTTATAAAATTTCAAGAATATTCTCCGCGTCGCGCGCCCTCTTTACTAACCACAAAATTATTCTAATACACTGTACTAACGTGAGCACACTGATAGTTCAGAAACTAATATTTATCTCAATGTATCCAAGCGAATCAAATTTCATCAGAATTGAAAAATGCGGAAGAACTCAAGAAGCAATCACCGTGTTGAATTTCGTCGTTGGACTTTCAGTTTCAATTTCATCACATTACTTTTGCCGCCGTAGAATTTCCTGGTTAATCCTAATGTAAGAATCACACGCATGTGTCTGCGCATAAGATCGTGGTCGTACACGTGAACCAAAATAATTTAAACACACATTATTCAGCAAACGCGTATACTTTGCATTAAACAAAATTACGACACCATAAAAGTCGGTAACGGATTACTGTTGCGAGGGTCGCGGACGCGAAATAAGTAGTTGTTTATCGACGATAGAAATTATGGCCGAACGTTGCACAGTTTCCCAACATGGAGTGCCCTGAAGAACAAGAGATTATTTATTGGTCCACCTGCTGGCAGTCGTTCAATATCGATCGAGTATCGTTATCATCCCGTCGATCCGCTAGCACGGCGGAATGTTTTATCGCGCGAAACGGCGCATTTATTATAAACGACGCCGACGTTGCGTTTCCTGGGGAACAACCGTGAAAGGGCACCGAGTACCAAGCAGCTACAGGTGGTTCCGCGGGAGCGCTCTCTCTCTCCTTTTCCCTCTCTCTCTCTCTCTCTCTCTCTCTCGTTCTCTTTCTCTCTGTGGTGATCGCTATTACCCGTTTCTCTCCCTTTCGCCTCTTTTCTCCCCTTTTGTCGCAGCTCGCGGCTCCCGCTTACGCGCGCGCGGTGCGTTTAATACGCGCCGTGATCAAATGGAAGCGCCGCCCGGCATAATTGCTTGGAATTGCGCGCCGAGCACCGTTCACCGTGATAAAATATTTCGCCTATAAAACGCCAGTTCCGGCCATTTATAAAGTAACCAGGCTGCAATTCTATTTGGGGCGCGGGGTCACTCGAAACCCCGATGCTCCGGAGGGGAGACTTGCCAACCAGAAATCCTCTATCGGAACGACCGGCCATTGTCCTGACAGCTCGGACGACAGACGATTGTACTGCAGAATTTGTAATCGAGTCCTCTGATATTTTTAACGTTCGATGTTTATGCATTCGATAGAGAATATTATTTTAACAGACTCGGTTGAAATTTAACTAGATTGAGCTGATTAAAATGGTTAACGTTGGATTTCCGTGTGAGAAAGCAGGTATCTGGTCAGTTAGTGATTTCCCCTGACAGATTGGTGGTATTGTATGATAATGAGGGTGATCAGATACCTACCTACATAATTATATTAAAAACCAACATATGTTAAAAAAACAATTATTTATGTTTATAGCAATAAAAGTTTAAGTAAGTTTATATAGCAATAAAATCGTAAATTGACTCGCTCTGGCAACCCAGTGTTAAAAAAAGAATTAAATTTCTATTTGGCTCATGTTTTGTGTAATCTATACAATTTTTATTTTACCAAAAAATCCGCGGTCTGCTAATTCTGCATTAAGGCCAGCATCTCCCATGCCAACAAAACTGGCAAAGCTGTAGACTGCGGATTTTACGCAATTAAGATAAAAATGAAGAACATTGTCAACATATCGTTTACTATCTGGTTCCTGTGTCCCGCAATAAACGATTTCTATTTCGTGTGCTACAAGCTCCCAACTCGAGATCCTCGTGTCCTGCACCCTGTACCCCATCGATCTTCCGATTCCCCCGATCGACAAGGGCCCCATGGTCGGTGCTCTTTGTTCGCCATGGTAAATGACTATATTTAAGATCCGACTACGCGCATCCACGAAGTGTAGCAACGAAGCAAGTAGATATAGGCATAGCGATCGTCAGACGTGGAAACCGTGCGACGATTGTGCGGCCAGATGCCGGTTGCATGCGTATGTTGCGCCTCTCCGGATCCATGGATCAGGGAACGAGTGGCTTCTGGGATAGGTGGGGCTCGGGGAGGCAGGTGAGCGGAGAGTTCTATAGGTGCTTGTCGTAATGACTGCGGCCGCGGCGAGCGTCCGATGGATCGCTCGAATACCATGGTAGCATCGTAAAGCCGCATTTTTCGCGTAACTGGAAAGACTCCGCGGCTGCGGGCGGCCTTTCCCCATGGGCGGCGATGGGGAAGGGCGAAAAAAGGACTTCGGGGGCCTGGGGACCAGCCGCGAATGCTGAGGAACGGAGGAAGACCAGGAGGATGGGGTAGGAAGAATCTTAGGCTAGAAGGAAAATTCTGGCGGTGGCTGCTCTCTGTCTTTGTCAACGTGAGAATTTCTACCTTGGTGGTACATAGGTTGGTACCATGGTACTGACGAGGAACGAAGATGTGTGGGCTAAACAGAAAATACAGTACACTACAGTGAATTCTCGATATATGTCAACAACACGGGTCTTGCCAGTGTCGCGTATCGTCGAGGAAACATAACCGGGCCGTGTTATGTTTACACTCCCAGGCCTCTCGTGCATCGTGGCCCCTCACGCGGTATATCCCGTGGTAGTGGGGATAATTCCGCGACGTGTATCATCCAGGCCTTGGCGACATATATAGAGAAATCACTGTATCTTGGTAGCAGGTCTAAGCAAGAAGAGCGAGAAAAGAACTTGGAGGAAATTCAGCGAGGAGCGACTGAAGACTAGGAGGACGGAGGTCCAGGAGTTACAAGCTAAACAGAAGATTCTAGCGGAGCGTTTCAGTCGTCGTCAAGATGGAAGCCTGCTACCTTGGTGGCAGGTCGGAGCGCGGAGGCAAGATGGACTGCCACGCTCGAGGGAGCCCCTGACGCGTCGCATCCGCAGCGACGACGCGGCCTTACGTAACCCGCCACCTCTCGTTCCACGTTATTGTTGCCTTCGTTTCTGTCGTTTGCTCGAAATGCCGATGTTGTCATCCTCTGAACGGCCTCGCCGCCTGTCGTCTTTTTCTTTTTCTTTTTCTTTTTTTTTTCGTTTTTCAGCCAGAAGCGACTCGCGAGAGAGCAGAGAACTTCGTGGAACGGGTGAACTCGAGAGAGAAGTGGATTCCAAGGTGTTTCTGTTCTCTTGGTTCGAGTCCTGAAGAGCTGTTTTTCTTGGCTGTGGTGGATCGGTCGGTTCCGTTGCGTGGAAGGGTGGCGAGAAGAACCGACGTTTAGGTAATGTGTCAAGGATGTAGCGCTGCGCTGCGCTCGAAAGAATGAAGAATCGGTGGACTTGGCGTTACATGCTGGCCGGAGATAGATCGGCGATGGATGGAAGAAGTCGTGTGGAATAGTAATTACACACCATTGTGTAGCAGGAAGCTAATGAGTTGACGGTTTAGAGGGACGCCGGCGCTGCCGGCTACGAGTTAATCACCGGCTTCGGACTTCGAGAAGAAAATTGTTGTATCTGATTCCCATTGTTGGCCGATTCTAATGGTTGATCCGGGGGGCGGGGGAAGAGGTAGGTCTGACGGAGCCTGGAGGACAAGCTCTGTTCGATTTCGCGGCTTCGGAAAGACGATTGATCTCTAGATCCTGGGATAAAAGACAAACTTTACGCGCTATGTACGCATGTTTGGAAATGGTCACTTCGTTTCACCAAGTGTCTAAATTTTCTCTCTTTTTGGTCCTGTATCGCCAAAAAGACAATGCAGATCGTTACCTGGCTCCTCACTGTTAATAAGAACCAAACTTTCCGTACGACGAATGCTTGTCCGCAAATACAAACATTGTTTTACCAAGTTTTTAAGTTTGAGCTAGGATGACAGCAACGAGATGTTCTCATGACGATTTGAACCTTCGAAAGAACAATTGAGATTCGCCTCTAGCTTCTAATAGTCCAAAGAGAGCCACCTTGTTCGTCCCAAACCTAGTCCTGTGTTTTTAACCATTCTCACTCGAATGGCCACCGAAAATAGCAATAACTCAAAGTGCGAAGAATAACGTGAAGAAAACGGACCGCTTCATTTCCGAGCACCTTTTTCGGTTAATTAATAGCGTAACCGCAGGCGGAACGGTCCAGCGTGTTTGCGGAAAGAAAGAGGCAGGAAGTTCGAAAGTTCGTGCGTTGACTCTGATTGATCGACGAAAGGGGTAAAAAGTGGGACGAAAGGAGGCGCCGCGACTCGTACGAGGCGCGAATCTCGCGGCATGAAATCGCCGCAACGCGAGGCGACGCGATGAGAGAAAACCTACGGTGCCTTATAATGGGCCCGGAGAGCCGGGGCCCCGGAGTTCTCAGGACTCAGCGGCCCGGCCGCCGAGAAAGAGAGAAAGAGAGAGAAAGAGAGAGAACAGGTGCGTGACGTCAGGTGGGCAGCACCTCGGGACCGCGCGAGCCAGGGGCCCCTTACTACTTTTCACTGAAACAGATCGCCGGTCAAACGATGCCGCTCGGAACCGCGTGCCTCCACGGCTAAGAACCATATTTCTTTCGCGAGCTGCTTGGCGCTGTCATACGTCGAACCATCCCCTATCTTCCCCTAATCACTCGCAATTTTTCACCCCCCCCCCCATCCTTCTGCAATGCCAATCTTTTGTACACAAAATGCTACTCGAAAGCAGCTAGATGCAAAACTCTCAATGAATCAACAATTTTTAAAGATATTGAATTTATTCTTAGACGTAAGTTTCACGAAAATTTAAAGAGGGTTAAGTGGTTTTGTTCGGCGCTCTGACTATAGGATAGCTTTCAAAATGTTTTGAAGAAAAGATATTGAGTGCTATAATTTCCAACTTGGCACGCTTATTAACTAACAATCGAGGAATGTACTAAAATGTTTTTCAGGCAATAATAATCATTTTCACCAAAGTTATAATGTTGGTAGTGACAGCGCTTCAAAAAGACAAATGTATTGCTGGCGATCATGACCACCTTAGTCATCGGACACGGGAAATGTAAAATATTTCTTTAATCTATGTATATGAGTGTGGCCATTGCATGAATTAGAATAAATGAAATAATAATTTTAGGAAACGAAGAAATGGTAGCGCATTAAAAGAAGACTTTGGACTTCTTTTAAAAGAGTCGTTATTCGTCAGCCAGCACACTTTGTTTTAGTGTCGCGAAAGTTAGAATTCCGTGATAGTTTAGCAGAACGATTTCAGAACGGTAAAATATACATAAGAAAGAAATGATTTTTATAGTCCGTCGAGAACTCCTTAAACCAGTTCTGCATAGCGAAGACGTTTGATTAATTAACTGCCTCGCGATCTCGTTAATCAGCAGCTCTAGTCACATTCTTTCCTCGGCTAAAACGACTACGGACGACCGCGGATCTCACAAAACGAGTGTCATTTACTCCGTTGATGCGCCGAATTTTTATGCATTACCGCTCTCTGACTCGGCATCGATAATTCAATCACTATCGCGATTAGACGTCCGTTTCTAGCGTGGCAGTGGCCGGGTCCAGTTTTTCAGCTCCCATCGCCTGCCGAGGAAAGTCTAAATTATCCCCGGTCGAGCTCGTCGTTGGACACACCGTGCATAGTTATAATGACCCAGTGGAATCGTAGAAAGCATGAAGCGGATGCCAGCTTTCCCGCGTTGAAAATAGCCGGTGTATAAAAAAAAAAAGGAAAAAAGACGAAGAAAAATAGCGAGTCACGCAAAGGACGAGTTCGCCGTAGCGACACCCGCGGGACCATGAAAACCGTGATATTCCGCAGTTTCGTTCTCCAAGGTAAAACAACACTTTATGTTCATCAAAAACAACACGACAATTTATGTTCATCGAAAACACTGTAAATCTGTGAAAAGTCTCCTTTTCAAATATGATTCTCTTTAAAGTTAGAAGTGGAGCCTTTGATTTTTCGTGTTTTGATATACAGTGAATTCTCGTTACGAGTCAGCTGCGCGGTTCTGCCGTCTGACTCTTAGACGAAAACTAAGATTCTCGCGGAACGTCGCATTTGAAATACACAGGGCACGCTGGATACCTAAAAGTCATATCCGTCTACAAGTCATAAGCCTTTGGCTACTACCTGATAGTGGCAAGAAGACCGAGAAAATGTCTTTCTCCGATACAATGTTGCACGTAGCTTGAGAGACGGCTCTCGAGCTTCGGCCTCTCACCGCGGTGGTGTGGGTAGTTCCACTGACTCCAAATCGTAAGGTTGGCACTGACTCGTAACGAGAATTCACTGTATCTGTCAATAACACGGGTTTTGCCAGCGACGTCCGAGGCCTCTCGAGCTTCGTGGCTCCTCACGGGTTATACTCCGCGGTAGTGGGGATAATTCCGCAACGTTTATCACCCAGGCCTTGGCGACATATATAGAGAAATCACTGTATCATGTAATCGAGAATCCAATTTTATTCATTTTATTGTAAGTAGGCTGCCAAAATGTCTGATTACGTGGAACATCGGTTTGTTAGGAAGTTATGGTCTTTCTCGTATTTGCACAGCTTGAGGGGCCTAAATGGAATCCAACTTGATTTACATTATTATAAATCCTCTTTCATTTTTCAAGCACTACCTTCGTCAACATGAACTTCTGTCCACTCTAAAATTACGATTTTAGGAAAATCCGAAAAAAATGAGCAACCTCTATCATTTTTGCATTTTGCATTTTTGTGGAGACCAAAATGGAGTCTTGAAAATGAGGTTACAGGAACCATTAGTTTTTTCCTCTCGAAGTCCGATTTCGATGTCTCTCTCGCAGCAAAGAGCCAGTAAAAAAAAAGGGAATAAAATGGCGAGTCACGCAATGAACGGTCGACACCCGCGCAACCATGTGACCCACGGAGTCGATGGCACGGTTCTCGAGGGTAAGACAAACGATCGGGTATCGAGGAGGCACCGATGCACGCCACATTGTGCTCATCCTCGAAACACTACGGCGAGAGGGGCTCGGGGAAGATACTGAGATAGAGGGAGACGGGGACAGTGGCGCGCTTGTAAATTATGTATGAGAGTGTACTCACGGGGGATTACATAATGGCTTGTTTACGGCCGCATGTAAACAGCAATCAATGGAGCAGCCACAATCGCTCGCGGTTCGGCCCGAGAGATCGCGTTCGGTACCATGGAGAGCACCGGGGGGAGGGGGTTGCCCTTGAAATCGCGTAAAATCGAGTTATGTTCGCGTGCGGTCACTGCAGGGAAAGCGAAACGCGCGCACGCGGAACCAGAACCGACCGGGTATATTAATTATTTATGGCGGCCGATGGATTCTTTAACCGGTTGATAAGAGTTCGATACTTGTCTGACTGTTTCCACTTGTCCCGGGAAGGGCGAAGAGGGAACGTTGGGGACAAAGTATGCGCGCGGTGTAATGCGATTAGGATCGCCGCGTCCTGTTGGTTCGGTAACGTTATTCCGGTTTGTGGAACGGTGCGCTTGGATATTTAGCTTCGCGCTGCATCGATTCGCGTTTTAACGATTGCAGAAGAATCGGGCAATGAACTCGCCAATGAAGTACCTATATCGGGGACACACGGTAAATTAGGGTTGAGTCTTCGATTGTGCTAGTTTCACTATGAATGCTCCTAACCGCTTAACAGGTTGGTCCTCGATCGTTTCGTGCAGTAGCATTCTGCAATTTTTAATATTCATCGAGGTAGGAAAGAACAATTAATATATTGAGCGTACAAACTGTTATTCCAGGTTTCATAATTGAATCAGAGTTGTGCAGAATTACAATTGAATTACCCCAGGAATTATAATCACGAAGTAAGTGAATTACATTGTAATTCAGTCATATTGTAATTTATAATTCAGATCTTGGTTCAATTACATTACAATGTAATTCGTAATTGCAATTGCAGTACGATTATAAAATACATTGTAATTAAATTACATAAAATAGCGTTCCGTGTTATGACCGAGGATGAGGAATAGAAAATACGCCGCATAGACAGCAGACAAGTGTGTGAAAGAAAATCATAAAAATATATCGCACTTCTTCAAAGGTCCATTCTGGGCTATAATTTGGAGAGCTGTATTTTAATTATATTGTATTCCAGTTACACGCCTGATTAAAATAATTAGTAATTGAATTCATTGAATGATTTGAATTATGTAATTCAGTTACGGACGTATGTTAGTTGAATTACTATATTATTGAAATACAATGTAATTCAATTGTGTAATCGAATCACAATGTAATTGAATTAGCACAACTCTGCATTGAATCTATGAGATAATAGTTGGCTTAGCAATGTTATTTTTCTTAACGTTACTGATCACTCTATCCGTTTAAAATTCGGTTCTCGAACACGACGCGTTACCATTTTCAACACCTTGTCCCGTAGAACGAGGCGATAAATCTCGCAAAAGTTGTGCTCCCCAGACACAACCATAGTTGGCCCGGAGTGAACGCAACAAATTAGCGTTTCATCGCGTTACGCCTGCACTTTGTTTAGTCCCTCACGAATCGCGGAAAGCCGGTGCGGATCAATTAACGCAACTCATTGCGTCGGTGTCGTAAACTCTCTGGTTTCTGGTCCGTTCGCCTCCGATACGGCTGCTAATCGTATTACGGTGGACGTCGGCGTTTCCCGACGTTGTAATGCGAGGATATATGTGTACGTATGTGTACACGAAGGAGCGGTAAACGGTGGCAAAAATGCGAAAATCCTTAATGATTATAACTCTTCCGACGCATCGTCGCCCGCCGGTAAAGAGTTGCGTGCTGGTGGCACGCTAGGATTGTAAATTACATGAATTAATTCGACGGTTTCTTTAAAGGCTTCTAGCCGGGCTTAACGAGCGTTTAACACAACGTAGCCCCCGTGCGAACGATTATTAATGACGGGGAATGCGTTAACTGCTGTATGAGTGTCTCGGGAAATCTGTTTGCATCACAGGCCCGAGAGAAGATAACCGGCCTTCCGCGGGGCTAAGAGAGCCCGGCCGCATAGTCTCCGACTCGCGACGACCTCGTCACTCGAAACCGTTCACCCTTGCCTGTTAATCTCAAATTTGGCGTCTAATTCCCCGACAGAGACCTCCGGCGTTCACCTATTCCCATGATAAATTACTCGGGGGCCGTCGATTTTTCCAATGATAACGCGATTACCCTCCCAGGCGAACCTTCTTTCTCCTAGGTCGCCGATTCTCAGGACCTTTCCTCTTTCTCTCTTCATCTCTCCGTCCTTTTTTCTCTTTCTCTCTCTCTCTCTTGATCGACCTGTCTCTTTTTCTCTTTTTCTCTTCCTCTCTCTCTCTCTCTTTCTCTTTCTCTTTCTCTGGCCAGTTGCGTAGCAAAAATGTAATTAAAGGCGTGCGCTCGCGCGGGCTCGCACACGTATAATGAAAGTGGATGGCAACCGGCGGCGAGTGAATGACGCCCGAAGGCCACGAAGGTGCCGCAACATGTGTGCAGTTGCAGTGGTTACGTGCACACCGATGCAACACCGACGCGCAAGTGCCAGTTACATGGACGTTCCGCGAGGGACTTTTCTTCCCGCGAAAAGATGCGCCGCGATCCATCGATTTGCCATGGAGGCCAAGGGGAGAGAAGCATTTCCTGGCGAGTGGGTTTGGGTGACGCGAGGACCGCCCAGGTAACCATTCAAGTGATCCTTGGCGCAGGTAACTACCCGCGAAACCATCGGTCTATTGTCCGCCAGCTATCGAAATTAATTTCGTATTTTGTTCGTACACACTCCGTTCGCTTGAAAGTCGTACGTTCTATTCCTTGTTCACCAGTCCCTTAATTGTAGGTAGAAATTGAATTTTTCTTTTTTTGGTCGGTTCACGTTATTCACTTACAAGATTGTCATGCTAGACTGCGGATTTTATGCGTTTTCGACGAGTCAGTGCAGTTCAGAACAGATTAAAAAAATTTTTTAATTTCAACGCGTCAGTTTCAACCGGTTAGAGTTATTAAAGTCAAAATGGGATTTCTATTTGGCTCCTGCGTTGTACATTTGCATTCTAAAATCGGACATTTCGTTTGCAACAACCCAATATCTCTAATGAATATGCACTTTGCTCGTGAAGAAATCATACATCGTTTCACATTTGTTTGGTATCTGCTTCAAATGAGTTTGCACTTCCGTCATGAAAAAATTATACGTTCTGCAAAATTTGTGTTCTATTTACATCTAATTTGCACTTAATTCATACGTGTTTGTGTATACGTCATGCATTCGTCGAAACTCATTTCATATCTACTTTAAAGGAATTTGCACTTTGTTCGCGAAGAAATTGTACATCCTTCAACATTTATTTGGTATATACTTTAAATGAATTTGCATTATTTGTACGAACAGTTCTTGCTTCGAAATTTGTTTAGTACTTTAATTGAATTTGCATTTTGTCGATGAAATTAGCTTTCAGTCGAAGGAATTAGGAAAGTTTTACGTATAGCATATAGGTAACAATCCAAACTGATGTAAAACTGTGTTTGATCGACAAATTTTTATCTATAAAATATAAACTAACGCATTGAAGCAGTGCCACAAAATCGGAAATAGAAAAAAAAAACCATTAGAATTATAAATCTGAATTTAGAAAAATAGATTTACAGTTTGCGATCACGGTTGGCAGGTGACATGTAATAATTCAAATAAACACATTATATATACAAAGTTTAAATAGTCGCGTAGTCTATTCAATAAACCGACGTATGATTAGTTTCGACACGTAATAAATATTCTGAATGAAGTAATGTCCCGATAATACGTGGTTTATGATCCTGTTCTAACGATGAAGCGTTTTTAATCGAAGCAGCGCTTGTATCAGGCGGATCTTAATGATAATTAAAAATTGATAGGACAGTAGCGGGCGAGGGAATAAGCAAACATTACCATAATTCTCCGCGTTCCAGAAAAAGAGAGCCGAGCACGGTGAACAGACGAAACAAGCTGCATCCACTTTCCAGGTGTAATTGGGTTAGCTACCACTCCCACCTTTCCTTTTTCACCCGCGAGATTTCCCATTATTTCCTCGTTCTGTCGATCCACCGCATGCTAGTCGATCGACGGCATGGCGATCCCTCGTTTGTAACCGGAAGACTGGGAAAGGTGTGGAAAAAATTCTCTTTGGAGTCCCGTTGACTTCTCGTTAATGGGTTGCCTCTCTTACGTCATGTCGATCCTCTCTTTCTGGACCAGGTAGACTATTCTGCTTCCTATTATAGGTCATCCTTCACCTCAGTGTCTTAGTGAAACAGCTTTGGAAAAATGGCAGCCATATACTTCCATTTCCAGACACCAAGCTCAAATTTTCAGCACGCTACTTAAATGCCACACAAGATACAGTATTTTCTCCATATATGTCGCAAATACCTGCCTGATAAACGCCTGGTATACCCCGTGAGAGGCCTCGGACGCCGAGGAGTGTAAATAAAATACGGGTCGGGTACGGCGTTCAGCGTGGATCAAAGAATAGTATCTCCTGGACGATATATGTCGCTGGCAAGACCCGTGTTGTTGATACGTATCGAGAAAACATTGCATACGCGTTGCGTTTAAAAGAAACAATAACTTTTGAATTTTTCTTGTTTTTCAACCGATCGAAGGTTGAACTCTGTCAGAAACCGAAATTCCTTATGGGGAAAGAAACTCGTGAGGAATAGTTGTGGGGAAAGTAGCGTTGGAGGATTTATGGTTCCGCCATTTGTCGCGACCTGGGTCCAGCTAGCGAGGGTGTGCCATACCCGTAGGAACAAGAAACCGAGGAAAAGATGCTCGTGAGGCGTGAACGCAATTAACGCGATAGTTCAGCCTCGGACGTAATTGCTGCGCGTCTCGCGTTCGGTTTTCCATCGGGCTGCATCAAGATTGCCTTTACCTCTCAGCTTTCAATCCGCCGGATAGTCGTTTAGCGGGGAGTCGGGACGGTAATTGAAAAAGAAAAGTCCGCGAGCTATCTGACAATATTTTCTGAATTACTCAGCGAATTCCTCTTCTATATTAGAATAATGCTTTTCGCGGCGGAATTTTCTGAGTGGCAGCCTGTTACCTGCTATGGCGCGATCAGATTATAAAATTATCCATCCCGATAGTCCGTAGATGGGAGAAACAAATGCGATGATTTCTTCTTTGGGGGCGAGAGTCCAAATATCGTGGGAATTAATCATCCTCTGTACCGTCAGGAGAAAATGTTTACCGCGTTATTCAGTGGTTTCGATTTTTATTAGGAAATGTTGAAAAAGGGCCCAGCGATTGGGCTAGTTGCTACAGGATAGAGAATTCAAAAGAGATGTGAAAATTCAGTCATGTGTCTTCAGTCTCCAACTACAATAAGAATAAGAAGAATTTGAGTGGCGAAGAAGTACATACTGGAAACCCGAGACATTTTTTAATAAGACGGTCGAACCAAACGAGCCGCAACGAAGTTGCTTTTGTTTTGGGGGTCAGAACGAGAGGAGAGTGTTGAACAGCACTAATTGACCTCAGGGGCCCGACTGACCCGGCGTGCGTCCGAGCTGACAGCCCGGACCAGCCGACGATTAAACTTCCCGTTAATATTGCTCGCTCGTTCTCTCTTTTTGTCTCTCATTTCCTCCCCGCCCTCCGCCGCCTGTCTCCGTCTCTTTCGCTCATTGTTCCGACGATCCTCCTCCTTCTTCTTGTTCGCCCACCCTTCTTCTCCCTTCTCAGCCCTGCACCCATCCCCCATTCCGCTCGACGCGCGTTCGTCCTTATACGCTTATCTTATTCATCCATCCGACTCTCTCTTTTCCGCAAACGGTCTCTCTCTCTCTCTCTCTCTTTCGCCACGGAGGATCCCAACTTCACCTTCTGCCGGGCTCACCTACACCTTGGATCCAGCCACACTATGAATATTTATGGCGGCGGTAATCTAATACCGCGGGACGCGAATCGGCGAACGCTGCAAGGGCGGAACCACCCCCTTTTCGGCGAGCCTTCTCTTTATTTGACTTTCCATTCGCCGCGCCGCGCCGCGCCGCGCGATCATGCGAATGCTCGAGGAATTTTGCCGAGAAGATGGATTACCGGCACCTTGGATCACAAAGAATGGATACCTTCTTCTAAAAAAGTTACGGGAAGTTGTAAGTAGTCGCAAGAACTGTGCAGGCTTGTGGGAAGCGTGCAAGTCCGTAAGACGTTTACAAGTCTGCGAGAAGTCTTCGACTGCAATTTTCTGTAAATTCGGAAAGGGGGAAACGTCTCTTTCGATCTTTCGCGTTTTGACGTACCGAGCGTTCGTGACAGGATACATAGTCGTTTATTTGATTACGGATAGACTGGAAAAATGTTGAACCCCTTGTACCGCAACATCCAGTCAGACTTGCGATAAAGATTTCGATCAGAATAGCTATTTAACCCTCGGACCATTGAATATTAGGCGATGGCACGGGACCGGCTTTCGTCGTATTTCGGATGAAGAAGAGGGGACAGAGATTTTCTTATTTCGACATAAAAAGCGTCGTCTTATATCGGAATAAAATTGTGCATATTGACGGTCGCTTGAGCTCATATCCACCGCGGCGGATCACGAAGGACTCCGGCATAGTATACGGAGGGTTAACCACCCTGATTATCACTCCCATTTTTTGCAGTTTAACGTAACAATCGTCGCCAATTGAATAACCACCTGGACACCTGGAATAAGGCTCTACCTTGCACGTATTGTACATACATAGAATCCTCATTCGAGGTCTCCATTGAATTGTTAAGCTACTCGAAAATTTGTCATATCGAAATTACCTCCGTATCATCGCGTAAAAAAGTGAACGGTAGAATGATAAGGTTGATGCTTATATTATACCTCCTCACGGCAGTCTACTTTGAAGTCTCGGGACTCTGCGAAGGCCATAAGAAGCAAACAATCGAAAATAAACATGGTAGAACACAACAGTTCGAAAATAGCTACGTACATCAAAGCCTATGCAAGCGCACAACGCGCAACCCCTGAACGGTAACATCGTATAGCTGGAACTTGGGTAAATGTATTCAGTGAGCAAGTTTCGCGAGTAGAGTGTCGAAGAAGATTGAGTTGCCCGACTGGTTCAAGTCCATAAGCATCGGGCATCGGGTTCTAGAATCGAAAATGCAACTACTCGGGTTCTGACAAAACGTGGCGTCGGTACTCGTGAGAAATGGCCTACCAGCGTTTCACGGAGCTACTGGACAGTTTCTGTCTTCGTTTAGTTAAGAATATTTGCTTGTGCCAAACGTATTCCGTGAGTAAACTTCCTGGAAGAAGTACAGTAGAACCTCGTTTACTGCACAGAATCCTCGTTCGGTGCATACTAGCGATCCCCATCACGAGATGAAGATCTGAGACTCGTGGTAGGGATGGCTACGCAATATCTCTTTCGTTGCACAACTTTCATTTTTGCACGCATATTGTAGCATTGGAAATATGTGTTCTACTCGTGGCCTGGCGAAACGTGACGTCGGTACTCGTGAGAAACGGCCTATCAGCGGTTTCACGAAACCGCCGGGACAGTTTCTTTCTCCGTTTGATAAAGAAGAATTTGCTCTTCTTGGCCGTGGCTGCCGCCGCCGTTATCCCCCAAGGCAATTTCGCTGTTTTGTCAAGGCGGACACGACAGGTTGTACGCGGGGCCCCTCGAGGAATCCTTCCTTCCTCTCGCCAGTGGCTTCTTTCTCCCTCTCGGTTTCTCCTATCCTGGTTTCGCCAACGGACACCTCGGCACTTCTATCTTTCTATCGTTCCTCTGTTCGGAGTCCCGGGATTAGCCTAGCGGAACCGTAGAAACATACGGCGGCTGTGGGAAATAATGACAGGGGCCCTGCGTCAGTGCTCGTGCTCGCTCATTCGCTCGTTCGTACGCTCTCGACAGCCCCGACAAGCAGATCCGGAAGCAAGCGCACCAAAATTTTTCATCACGGAATCACCTCGTCCTTCCCTTGCACGCCCGGTGCCTACGCGCCGGCAAGCAGAATCGCCTTTCTTGGACGGTCGATCGAGGCGAATCCGAAACCGACTTCCTGCTATTTCTCGAGGCTGGATGTCTGCCTACCCCTCGGTTCGGAGATCAGACGAGAGGTGTCCTGAACCGTGAAGCCACGGTGCCCGAAAACGGCCACGCGGTTTCTGGGAAACCGGGACTAATGGGACCGGAAGGGGCGCCACGCTCCTTTCGGCAGAGTTATGGGTTCCGCGAACCGTGCAGAAGCTCGGACCCGAACTAGTTTCGCCGGCGAATGCAAATAGAGACAGTTCTAATTAACTTTTTATACACAAAGTTGGACGACGCGCCGCGGACACTACTGCGCGGACACCGAGGGCTGGACAGTTCTTAAAGTTTCGAGAAATTCGAGAAGCACAGAAAAATTTAAACACACTTCATCCCTTACGCCGATAGCCATGTACCTCGGTGACCACTTGTATTAAAAAATTGCTTTTGTTGACCAGTGGCAAGATTGTTATAGATTTTTATGGTCTCGAGTAATCACTGAGCGATGCATTCTAAAACAGTGTAGGAATTAAAATAATTTAAAAATCTATCTGGCTCGTGTCTCTTCGAAGCAGACAATTTTCATTTTCCATAGAAATCCGTCTATTAATAATATACATATTTAGTAGATTTTCTTTCAAATCCTCATAACGAGTCTAACCTCTAAGTCTCCCTTGTTATAGCGTAATGGCTTAATATTCATATTACAGAAGGACGTTGATGGGCGTCGCTAAGGATGATACAGTGAATTCTCGATATATGTCAAGAACACCGGTCTTGCCAGCGACATGTATCGTCCAAGAGACATACCCGAGCCGAATTATGTTTACACTCCTCGGTGATCGATGCCTCCAGAGCTTCCCTCACCCCGCGGTAGTGGGGATAATTCTGCGATGTTTATCACCCAGACCTTAGCGACATATATAGAGAAATCACTGTAGCGGGGTGTGTTGCAGCCAACCTCGAAGACCTAAATGATTCCAAGCAGCCTATAGCAGGTCCTTGAGTATTCTCGCATATCTAGGACCTGGTTAGATCAGTTGGCTGCGTTGCAAACGTAAAAGTCGAAACATTTGTTCGAATCGGTGAGCCTATTGCTTCGATTCGCACGTAGGTAGAAGCGCTTCGTTGTTCGCGGGCCAGGAACGATTAGTTCTCTTTAATATCTATCCTCTTACGTATATCCGTAAGGACTCGATGTGAACTGTGCACGTGAGGATATGAAAGCTAGGTCGCCGGGGTTCGTAGGTTCGTGGTCGGCATACCGTGGTGCATCCTGCCTTTGTGAATGTTTTTCTGGCTCTCTCGCTATCTACGTGCCTCCTAACTTTGATTTTACAATACGCGCAGACTACACTCAACAACCATAGACTTGAAAATAAAAGTACGGATCGCATCGAGTGACCCCATTCTTTTGGAAATTGGTTCGAAAAGGATCGAAGTTAAGTTTTCTGGCAGAAAAAAAATTTGAAGGACTCGTTGGAGAACACCGTCTATAGACAGATCGATGCACACCGTTAAAATCCTTCCGCTGTATTCCGACTTAATTTCACGCTACGCTCTAACCCTTCGCGGATGCCGTGTGCTGATGATTGGCAGTGTAAAGGTGCCGGGTTAAAAAGAAATCAATGAATGGGAGCGCAACAATAGGGAAATCGACGAGTAACTGGACGAAACTGTAAAAAAAGACTCTGTCCGTAGCCGCTCGCTGGAAAAGAAGAAAAAAGGTCGCTGCACATCAATTTCCTACAAGAAATAAAACCGCCTCTACTTCCTGTCATGCTTATCCATCCGCTGATGAGCCGGCTCCGAGGTATGCCGATTCCACTTATTCGAACAAGAAAATCTCTGCAACGAGCCAATTTGCTACGTGCGCACGCTAAAACAACCAACGGTACTGACGCTTTATTTCATACATCTTTCACCGTGCACAAGGGTTGGACAATGCGATGGTCACGTTGCTTACGAGTCCCGTGGTTTTATGCGTTTATGTGAAAAAATGAATGGATGGAGAAAGGAACTGTGAAGACATTAGATGAAGTTAAGAATATTGTTATATTTTGTACTGTTCATTCGCATTATTAGAAGCGGAATTGCTTCTTACAATTGACTTAGACAATTTTTATTTTCCATATAAATTCAGTCTCGTCATTTCATAGTCACGAGTAGACTTCTGAAAATGTTCAAAAAGTGCTATAATATAAAATTTCTTAGAACTTAGTACGATTTTTGTTTATTCCAGGTCTACAAAGGTTACTATCACTAAAGATTAGATCGTATTTATTTCCTCTCTCCTAAAATTTGCTTACAAAAATTGAAAATTGCATACACATCGAAATCCGTCCGCTGTAGCCGCATTCTGATTGGCCCGTGTTTTTCGCGAATAACTCCTTAACAAGGCCGCGGAGAACATTTTCGCAACGGAGAAAATTCCTTGAAATAACCTGACAAATGAAATGTTCTACTTCAAGGAAGTACAACATTTTTGGGAGAAAATTGAAGCTATATACAATACCAAAGGTGTTGCGTACTGATAAAGAATTTCCTCACCGCTGTACATTATTATCCAGTCAAGATTAATGTTCCAAAGCATTGTATTTGTTAGACTTTATAACTTTAGAGCATAATTATAGAGTCCTCAAATATCCATTACGTGATGATTATTCATAGCCCTATAACAGCTTCGCTTTCCATCCACAAGAATATACGACAAATTACAAAATTGAAAGTAGGTGCTAAGCATTGACATGGGGTTAACACCCCCAGTACCATCCCCTAACACGAGTATCGGGAAACTCTAGCCCACAAACCTTCCACCGACAATTCCGCGGGAGTTGCACGTTTTAAAACGCGACCGCGATGACTGAACAATTCGATGCGGTGACCCCTCGAAGAATGTTCGCCGATACGTCACGGATTGATGTCACTCGCGTGTAAGTTCGAAGTCCGAGATGTTTGGCATTTAATTCTGAAGTGGTAGGTGTATCGACCTAGTACGGCTACGAGTTAATAATAACAAAGAATCCTGGCCCTCGTTTCGCAGCAGTTGCTCACGTCGCTGCAACGACGAAGGGTTTGTAATGAAAGAAACTTCTAATCGTCGGCTGCGTTGCTATCGATCTTACAACCCCAGTTCCTCCCACTAAAAAGTGGGGGGAGGGTGGGGATGCAAAGGGTAGGTGGGTGGGTTAAAGTAATCGTGGTCGCGGCAGTTCTCTAGGCAGAGGCAAAGGAAAAGTTTTGCGATTTAAATTGCCGGATAGGTTCGCGCGTACAACCTGTATAGTCTCGCGGCTGGCAAACTCTTGATTGACCCACGTAATCGGGACTAGAACCGTCGACGTCATCCTCCATCGTTGACATCGTGGATGGAGAACTATAGCTCCTCCTCCACCTCCGCCCGGACGCCGGGCTCGCAAGAGACACGTAGCAGACCCGATGAAACAGCTTTTTCGACGTTTCTGTCACGGAAGTGGCCGGACTATAGCGCCCTGTCGCTCGATGAAGTTCAAGTGACCGTTCCCGTGACGTTGAGAACGCTATTATCCTGCTATCAGCGGCTCGATTTCCATCGCTCCTACCTGCCCGACCAACATCGATGGACGAGACCACGGGAACACCATCTGGACGACAGAGGTCCCTCTTTTTCGAGAGGCACGCGGACGTTTCGGTACACTTTCGACAAGCTGCGAGAACAAGGTTTGTCGAACTCCGTGTCCTCCTTGCCGATGCTCGAGAGATGGACTTTTGGAACTTCTAAAGGTGCGAACACACTGGCAAATCGCATCTTTTACGAGAGCGTTGTTTTTTTTACAACTATGTCACGGTTGGCCTGTGTTGAAAATTTAAAAAGTTGTAGATCTACATTTTTGTGACAGAATCTCTCTTTATTGGTTTTATTCGAACGCGCACAAAAATATATTTATGCGCAGTAGATTGAATCTGTCCCCACAATGGCGCCAATCGAGTGCCAAAGGATTGAAACTTTAAATAAGTTACGAAAGAAATTGTTGGATTGTATTCTATAGTTTGTTCGTTTGTGACCAAGATACTATTTATTTTGCGATTATAATCATTAGAAATTCTTCAACGTTCAGAATTTTATAGGGAAAAAATGATAGTTCATATTTATTGTATGTCTGTGTTTTCTCCAACTACAACAAAATAGACTTTTATTTCGGTGTAAAGGAGATTAACAACATAAATATTTATTAGACTCTGTTCAGAATCTTCATCACGAGTCTGACTCGATATTGTAGGGCGAGGGGTTGAAAGGAATTCTCAGCGCAGAAGAACGCTTCTAGATTACGAACGTTTGCGATCTATTAAACGAGGTAAATATTAATCGAAGTAAATATTAATCAAAACGAAGAGATTCGACTGGAAACAGGACGAAAGTGTCCCGTGTAAGTCAGGCCTAAGGGTTCACGGGCTTACACCCCGTGTATCATAGTGCTCGGCGTTTTGGGAGCGCGTAAAGCACACCACGATCCGACCGGTGATCCATTCAAAGCAAAATCCCTGCGGAGAGAGCCTATCAGATGCCCTTTGTTGATCGATCCTCTTTGTAAATCGTCCCGCTATCGTGTTACCCCTTGAGAGGAGGTACACAACAGAAACGAAAGACCTCTCTCTCTCTCCTCGCTCTCTCGCTCTGGAACACGTAAGCCTAATTTAAACGTGCTCGAATCCACGGTAGTCTCCGTCCTCGTAAATTACACGAGCACTTTCTTTCTTCTAATTTAACTAATCGAGTCGTTCGCTTGTAAAGCTCTCGAGTCCACTGGCGAAAATTCAGGATTTATGTCGCGGCGCACGCAAATTCAATTAGAGCACGGCCATTCCACGTGATTAAATAACCGTGTCGTTAATAATCGCCGACAATAAAGTCACGGGAGAACGACGAGTGGAAACTGAAGAAAAGGATAATCGTAATGCGCGCGTTTACGGGGGCCGGTTGCAGGCATCGAGATCGCTGGATCGGTTTCACGGATCGTTAATTTCGTCGTTGCAACACTGGCCGGCCGTAATGGTCGCGTGCAAAAAGACGTCCGACCGCGAGAACATTTAATTCTGAATAATTTTCCGACCCTTCCGGGCGACGTCGATCGAAACGCGAAATAGAGGCGGCGGCGGCGGCGGCGATTCGACGCGGTCACGCCGATTCGCGATCTATGCCCTTCAAACTAGACCCTTTCCACCTATTTTTAAGCCACTGCAACTTTTTCTGTGTACCGTGTAATCAAATCAAGTTTCACCGATCGAGCGTTTCAGTTTTATGCGATCTGAAAGCGTCAACTTTTTAGCCCCGTGCCATCTTCTTTCGTAATCGAGGGATTTTGCAATCTTCCCTGGTAGAAATTATTCTGCGGTGCAAAGTCTCTCCAAGTTGGATTAGGTTGTCCCATTGACTAATGCACACGATGCGAGTTCAACCTATTTTTTTTTTCAGAATGCAAATTACGATAAAAGGAAGCTTAGGATGTAGTGACTCGTTAATGAACAAGTTATCACGCGTTATTCAACAATGTTAAACGTATACATTGCCAAAGACATTTTTGGGACATTTACATTTTAATTGATACTGAATTTGATATCTACACTTCAGGAAAATCGAGTTGCACAGAGTACACCCTCAGGAGTGATCCTAAAGGAGGAAATGATTAACATAACTTCTTAACACATTCGCCACGAACAGAACATAAGCGTCCAATTTTTATCGTACTGATACCCGGATAAGCGGAAATGGTTTAAGAACACAAAAATTTCTAGAACGCTTGTGAAGAAAATAGTCTAATTACAGGGTGAGGGTTAAAAAATATTCATGTCGTAAAATACATGCTGTTTGAACACTTCTGAAGTATCTGGAATAAAAATCGCGGTTAGAAAGCAACGATAACCGTAATTCATGCCTTAAACGTTTCATTTCGAGCGGCATGTTTAATGCAAGTAGTCGTGAAAGCAAGCTGAACAGTCATAAATTGTTCTGGAAGGGACAGAATATATAAAATGGCATAATCGGCGAGGTCTTTGCTTGGCGAAGGCGATATAATCGATATTTTGATGTACTTTTTAAGTATTCTTTTCTATTGTTAATTTAATCTTAATTTATTCCCTTGTGTCAAGTTTGCGGAATGGTAAAGAAGCAATACGAAGCTCAGATACATAATTAACTTTGCGTACGGTACTACTGAATTTTTCAAATATCGTTAAGCAGTGGTAAACACCTTAAATATATAATTATAAATATAAATATTAACCATTTAGAGGAAACATTTGCATCGCAAGCGCCGCCATCTGGGTATATTTTCTGAACGAATCGCAAGAATTCATTTCTGAAATTTAATTTAACTTTTGGCATAAATAGTCTTAAATATATAAGTATCAACCATTCATAGCAAGCGTTTAGAAATGAAGATTTCGTACTCAGTGGGTCAAGCAAGATTTCCAAAGGCTATTGTCCAATTTCTCAGGGGCAAACGATGATACTAAACGAGGTCCATGTTTAAGCAGTCTGAGGCATCGGGACGAGGGAGACGCGGGGCAGAGATTAATTTTCTCGTAGGCTGTGAATTCCAGAGAGCCGAATATCTTCATCAGCGGCGCGAAGGGATCCGTTGCGCTGCGCTGCGCTGCGCGTCGGGCAGATTTTTTCCGCGTGTGAGGCCGGCTTAAAACGCACCGGTGCCGGATCCCTACGGTTTTGGAGGAAGAGTACGAAACGCAAAGGGCTCGGAGCAAAGACGAGACGGTGGGCGGGGCGCTTCTCCGGCTCCAAGGCGATCCACTCCGACCTCCACCTTCTTACTTAGAGAGATAGTAGGCGCGCATCAACGGCGTTACATCTTTCATGAAACGGCAAATGAGAGCTAGAGAGCCCGGCCAGAAAAAACCGCGAGCGCCGACGCCGCGCCGCGCCGCGCACCGCCGCGCCGTTCCGTCGAGTCCTCGAGAAACGACGAATGCGAACGGAGACGCTGAGCAGCTGCTCGAGATACCATCGCCGGGCCCCCGAAGACCCCTGATTCTGACGGCGCATTAAAATCACTCTTTTTTACAGGACTTTCAGCCGTAATAATCCACGGCAGGCCGGGAATCGCCTTCTAAATAGGGCGGAGTCCTGATGGGGAACAATTAGGGCAATATTGCCGAATGCGTACTGGTTTAAATTGTAACCCTTTCTGTGGACTCGTCTTGACTTTCGCATCAGTGGATGGATACTTATTTTGCTGACTTGTATTGCATTCTGCAATCATGTTACGGTGCAAGAACGACTGTGGGATTTGTTCAGCTGTTATAACAGCTACGCAACTCGGAGCCAATTATACTGGGTTTGTTAAAATAGGACTACAGTGTTTTCTTGATATATGTCCAAACACATGGGTCATGCCAGCGACATATATCGCCCAGGAGATACTATTCTATATTATTACACTCAGTATGATGTAGTGGGGATAGTTCTATGACTTCTATCACCCAGGTATTTGCGACATACACCGAGAAAAGACTGTACAGATCTTTGACAGCTTACTACTTTCTGCACTTTATAAGTCAGTTGAGTATTGGTTTCCATTTTATAAACGAAAAATATACCGTCGCACAGCGTGTAGAAATGATAAAAATTTAATAATAATATTTATTATCTCTCGCAATGCTGATATGAACTGGCTGCCACATAACTCCTACAGATTACTTTCAAGTTTAAAAGTCAACATTAATCGTGTTATTGCTACCATAGGTGCCGATTTGTGCGAAAGAATGGTTAAAAATTTACAGAAGTCCAGGGGCGGTTATTTAAACGAAATAATTTTTAAAACATAATGACATATACCAATAAATGAGGAATAGAAAAATGACATTCATATCTTATACTGAATGTGTTTAAAGCAGTGGAATTGCAGAAAAATGTTTTAGATAACAGTGGTAATGCGTAATATAGCTTATAACTTGAATATTTTTATAGAACTTCTTTGAAATTTATTGGAATCAATTCTTTCTTATTGCATACAATTCAGTACTCATTATTGCAATTGTAGAATCTAATATTAGCTTCGGCTTCTTGCGTTCTGCTGAAATGTATGGGCTGAAAGTCATAAAGAGACCGATAGCCAATAAATATAAAAGAATTTGAAAAAAAACACACACACACACATTTGAGACAATAAAATTCAATTTTCAAGGAGTCCGAACGTGGAAGATCCGTTTCACACTCATTACTTCGGAACCCATTATAACATCCGATGGAATTTTCATTGAAAAACCCAAGATGATCGATGCCGATGTTATTACTTGACAGGGATGATATATCTACGAAGATTGACAGGTGTACACAACTCTATTGTTCGCGAATAAATTAAACGTTCAGGTCATACCAATTTCAGTTTCACTTTATAGAAAAATCGACCATTGCGGTACGCGTGTAGTACGATTATTGCGAGGAACATCGGACAAATCGCTGGATCCACAGCGCGGCGAGGTAAGAAGAGGCGGTGGATCGAGCGATCGATGCCGATTGAGTCGTTCCCGGGGTGCAGAGAACGATGCCGGCTTGGCCTTTTTATTCTTGTGCAGCTTTGTGTGCAGAAACGGATTGACGAACGATGTGTCAGCGGTGACAACTGGCGCATGCGCTGCCTGAATACAAAATGAAGCGGTCGTTCGGTTGTCCGTTCGGCTTCCACGGTGCCCCCACGTGTGTCTCTGCCGGGATCGATCCGCGATCTGTTCGATTTTTACAATGTATCGAATGAATAATCGATGCCCGGTCCCGGTGACGCTTGAATGCGCCGCCCGATGCATTTGTCATCACCTCTGGAATCCACGCGTCTCGATCCCGATCCCCGGCTACCACTCCTGAATCGTAAACCGATTTTTCCAAAAAAAAAAAAAAGAAGACAATCTAGCATCGATTACAGCTAGCAGCGCCGTCGGGCAATAGAATGTTGATCGCCAGACTGCGGATCTTTATCGCAAATAAAGGATCTTCCATCCTTTAAAAATGGTATACAACTGAAAATAATACGTCAACATGTTTTCGTAATCTGTTCGCTGTTTTTTTTTTTTTTAATTTCACCAGCACATTCCTTCCATGAACACATAAAATCCGCTATCTATTGATCACCAATAAGGAAGCGTAACGGAAATCATTTTACGACCATTCTTTTAGTTTTTATCTTCACCTGCGGCACCGTTCGATACGCGTTTCCATAGCTGAATGAATTTTCTAGTGGATTTTATTGTAGAAGGTAAACCGTGGACTACCTCCGCTGCGAAACTCGTCTTCCACTTTCATGAAACTGGAATACTCATACTTTGATATTCATACTTCGCGAGCATATTCTTGTTTCCAATTCAACGGGACGGAAGCTCGACACGGCGAAGACTGACCGAGTTATATTTAACTCTTTGCTTGAGAGCCGTGAGAGTTATACAGGGTATTTCGCCTAACTTTACCACCTTAAATATATCGCTTATTCTGTATGGTAGAAAAAATGTCAGGGGGAGAAAATATTCTGCTCGAAGGCGCCAGCACGGTGATGGGACGAATTTTTTCCTCAAGGTCATTTTTTTCGAGATTTCAAGGTCATCGTATTTTTTTAAATGGGACTGCATATTTTCACTACGACAGTCTTATAGCTTATAAAAAAACGTGTCCTCTGTAACTGGGAATTGAATCAAGTACAGTACCATAACCAACATTTTTTTGATTATGTGTTATTTACTGATGAGCACTGATGAGAAATAAACAAGCACAATATGCATTACTGGTCTGTGGAAAACCCACATTGGCTGAGGCAAGTTCAGAATCAGCGTCCATGGAGTGTAAATGTGTGGTGCGGTATCATCAACCACCGAGTTTTTGGCCCATTCTTTATCGAAGGAACATTAAATGGTCGAAACTATGCAGATTTTTTAACAAATGAATTATCCATATTGCTGGAAGACGTTCCGTTTCACGCAATGTATTAGACAGAATTTTTCCCGATCGTTGGATAAAACTTCTTTCCGTGGGGACACCTAAAAAGTAAAGTTTACAATCTTCTACAGTTCTACATGAATGTAGATCAGCAACTTAAAAATGTACAGCAAGAATTTATTTACCGCCTCAAAAAATGTATCCAGGTTCATGGTGCACATTTTGAACACCTTCTAAAACAAAGATTTAACTTAAGACTGTTTCAATGAAATTGAAATTCCTTTATTTAACGTCCCAGAACGCGTACTGAAGTTGCTGACAAACATTTCATAATTTCCTCGCTAAAGGTCACGTGAAGGTCAACATATTGCACCTCGTTGGATTCGTTTTTTTTTTTTATAAGCTATAAGACTGCCGTAGTGAAAATATGCAGTCCCATTTACAAAAAATACGATGGGATGAAAAAATTCAGCCCATCACCGTATTGGCGCTTTCGAACAGAATATTTTTTCCTCATGACATTTTTACTATCATACAAAATAAGCAATATATTTAAAGTTGTCAAGTTAGGTAAAATACCCGATATATAGCTTCGATTGTTGAGTGGATTGTGCGCTGTGTCAATTAAATATGTCTTCAATCCTCTAGTTTGTTATGCTATTGTGTTTAGGATTGATTAAACAAAATTTACACGAGGACTATCTTTGAAGATCATTTCCTGAAGAGAGCTCGACTCTTCAATTTGAAAGTAAATTGAAAAATATCGACTAAAAAAAAATAAAAAAAATGTGAGATGGTACGAATATTTTCTTTGTAGAACTGAAGACAATTTCCTCAAGAGCACTTCCGCAATTTGAAGGTAGATTGAAAAATATTATTGAACCGTTTGTGGACTTTCTCGTTTCCTCAATTTGGAAGTAGATTGAAAAACATTACGGAAACGTGAAGGTGTTAAAGAGAATGTAATTTGCTCGATTATGGCCCTAAGGACGTAGGGTTCGAATGAGGTAGAAATTACGATGACCAATTTCCGAGAGGTTGCGGCAAACAATTTTTGCGTGTACACTAGTCGCTTCCTATTTACCGTAGATCAGAAATGTAAATACAGTGAATTCTCGATATATGTCAACAACACGTGTCTTGCCAGCGACAGGCATCGTCCAGGAGATATACCCGAGCCGTATTATGTTCATACTCCTCCGCGTCTCGAGCTCCGTGGCCCTTCATGGAGTGTAGTCCGCGGTAGTGGGGATAATTTCGCGGCGTTTATCATACAGGTCTCGGCGACATGTATAGAGAAATCACTGTATGTCCTATACAGGGTGTCCCTAAAATGTTGTACTTCCTTGAAAGGGGTGACTCCTGAGGTCATTTGAAGTAACTTTTTCCTTTGCGAAAATGTTCTCCGCGGCTTTGTTGTGGAATTCTTAAAGAAAAACACGGACCAATCGGAGCGCGGTTACAGCGGGCGGCTTCTGGCCGAGCCAATGCCAACGCCGTGCTCCGCGGGATCTGTCACTAATCCAGAATTCGTCCGCTGTAGCTGCGCTCCGATTGGTCCGCGTTTTTCTCTAATAACTCCTTAACGAAGCCGCGGAGAACATTTCCGCAAAGGAAAAAGTTTCTTCAAATGACTTCAGGGATCACACCTTGCAAGCAAATACAACATTTTTGGGAGAATCCTTTGTAAACAATAGCTGATATCAAATAATTTACATCCTTTCTCTGTAACACGTATACCTTTTCACACAAAGCCTGCGTTCTTCGAAAATCGTTAATCCGTAGAATTATTCGGTAGTCGATTATTTCACACTTCCCGGCTCCCAAGCTTCCAGTGTCCCATTGAAAACGCACCAACGTCAGTCTCGAACGACAAGAACGAGCCTTTTGGACATTTATAGACGGCCTATACACGTCTTCATTCTTCGCAAGGACTGCGTCGTCCGAAGCCTATAGCAGAGGCTACGCTCGGAACTCGGAACCGGTGAAAAATTGAAACTACGCCGAGTTAAGGAAACTTGGTAATTGCAATGAAAGCCGGTGAATAGTCAGTGAACTTAACGACTTGTGTGTTGCGTTACGCTCCCCTCGAATGCCAGAAAAACTGGGGAAAAAAACGGAATGAAGACGTACTTGTGTCGGCGTAGGACTCGATCCTGATCGTTTGTTCCGCAGATGCGGTTCTTTCCCCCGTGAGTTCCCCTTTTTTCCTGGGTTGCGTTTTTTTTTTCGCTTCTTTTTCGTTCAATTAACGTCATTTCGTCCGGAAGAGAGCCTCCGCCGATGAGTCTATCGCGGATCGGTGCTTGTAAGCCGAATGGGAAACCGAATAAATTGCCGCGGCGCGAGGCGAAAGAGAGACACACGTGCGCGCTCGCGCGGCTTCTCCTCAGGTATTCGACTTAATTTATTTCTTACCTGTGCGGCGCGCCGCGACGACGAAAGAAAACGGCATGCCTAGGCTGATAAATTGAATCGATATAGCTTGTCAATCAAGGTCGTGCCTCGCCTCACGGAAATTCTCACAACCGAGGATAAAACCGCCACGTAACCCGCGGTATTACATAATGGGCCGCAGCTGCTTGCTAGCTCACTCGCTCGCTCGCTCGCGATCGCGGGGACAGCTGCGATTGCAAATATTTCTCGCGAAAAAATCCACCCCATTAAAACGAGACGTCTTTATTACCGGGATCACGTATCATACCGGCCGGTGCAGTGGCCGATTGCGAGGCTGATCGTCGTGCCGAAATGATGAGCATACTCGAGCCATCCGGCCGATATTTTTGTTGCGGACGATGCTCGACAAGGGTGGAAAAATTGCTGAGCTTAATCTTGATCGTGGGGGGGAGGGGGGAGCTAACGGAATTATAACTCGGTGCATCGTTGCTTTTAATGAGTTCAGACTTTACGTTTGGAAAGACGTCCGTGTAATAAGGGTTGAACAATGTAGGAGTTCCTCGACGGCGTTAAATTAACCACCTTTGCTAGGCTTTTTATATTTTGTTGCTGATGTACTTGATCGACGCCTTAACTCTTTCCAGTTGACACAAATTTGATTAGTAATTGGGGTGAACGTGTTCATTACCGTCATTTGTCTCGCCGCCTTGCGTCACTATTAAAATGGCTCATTATTATGCACCTGCTTAGTGAAATATTGAAACAATTTATCAGAAGACAGACATCAACTACACGGATATTATTCGGTGTATTATGACTTTAAATATGGAAGTCTACGGGGTTTCTTTAACTATCTTTTGATAAATTGTTGATAGATCGTGAACGTCTAGTAACGGTGGTAGTGATTGATTAAAAATGAATTTATGCTGTTTTATCAATCTCCTTTTGTTTTGAGGAGTTAATTGATTTTGCAAATGACTGACCCGTATCAAAACTATGAAATCACTGAATCCAAATTTCATTAGGATTTGAAACATCTAAAAGGGTTCAAGTAGCAGTTTAGTTACCATTAACCCCTTCGAACTACGACTAATTTTGCGGTTTCAGTGATTAGAACTTTTTTGTAATTCGTAATTTCCTAAAAAAAAAGGAGAAAATTTATATATATTGTATGCCTATATGATCTTTAATAGCTGTACATTAACAACGCTAAAATAAAATTTTATTTTGGTTTAAATTAATGGAAATTAATAACGTACATATTTAGAAGACTGTTCACAATCTTCATGACGAGTATGACTCGATATTGTAGGGTAAGGGGTTAATTTAAATTACTTTGGTTTCGTGGGATATTGTTTTGGAGAGACTGTGGCCATATTAATCGCATCATGTCGAGCAGTATAGAGACTGGTCGGTCAACAATTAAAAATACCAAGCGAACAATGAGTTGAAATCATCAGAATTTCCGAAAGTACCCTCGTTGAAACAAGTTCTGTCTACCATTTACTGTGCAAGCAAGTGGTTATGCCATGATTAATAAATACCTGCACAGAGAGTAATAGGGGTTGCTGAACAATACAGAACTATGAACCCTTAGCACTCGAATGGCGACTGTAAGGCGCCACTAAAAATTGCTGTATCATTATTCAAAATATTTTTTACATTATCAAATTTGTTTGCATTTAACAAATTACTAAACATTTCAGTACTCTACGAGTAAATTGCACCATTTTCGTGTGGATAGCATGAAAAAATATATATAAAAGGGAAACATTCTAGGGCGAAAGACATGTTTCGTTCTAGAGTTAAAATGGCTTCGAGTGCAAAGGGTCAAGTCTTTATAAATGCAACTCTAGTACCCTGCAGACCCATTATTAATTCCATTATATCTAGTATAGAGCCGGGTGATACTCTCGTTATTGATCTTGTTGTAGGTCTACGACATAAACGTTAAGACCTCTAGCGAAGGAATCACTCTGTGTGTCACGTCCATCTTTAAACATTATTTTGTTCATAACTTCGATCCTACTTGGACGATCTAAAAGAGTTCCAGATGTGATCAGAATAATACGCTTCAACTTTGCAGTTTTAATTATAACGATTAAAATATTAGGGGGTGTTATTGGGCAGTGAAAGTGTTAGGGAATCGCAGCTATCAAAGAACGCCTTCTTCTTTCATTAGAGGTTCGAAAGGTCTTCAAAAGGTGTGTGTCTATAGAATCACCAAACTTGAACAGTGTTTTGCTAAAAAAAAATCGAAGCTACGACGGTCTCAGAGAGCATCCGCGAATAGGTCTTCGGCAGAGTGTCGAGCACCGGGTCTCCGAAAAATATGTTCACCCTGGGTCTCCCCGTTGTTGCGAAGTAGGTGAGCACCTATGGAGGTCCGCACCTCCCCACGAAGCCGGGACAAGGTTGTAAAACGAAGCCCAGCCCGGAGCAATGCCGCAACTATGCGGTACATAGGGTCCCGAAGCGGTATAGGTAGAAGGGCTGAGGAGGATCCTAGAGAGTAAGAGAGGGAGAGGGAGATGGAGAGAGTGAAAGAGAGATAGCAAGACCAGAGCCTGGGGGATCAAGCTGAGTCGACGGGCACGGGTTCGGGGAGGGAAGGAGAAGGAAGGAAGAAGGACGCGAGACACGAAGGGAGCCGCCATGAAACAAACGAATACCGAAAGGGCTGACCGAGAGCTGTGTAAAGCTGTCGCGATGCGCGAGGCAGAGAGACGGGCTGGACGAAGAAGAAGAAGAAGAAGAAGAAGAAGGCGACGGTAAGAAACCGAGAAAGCAAAAGCGCGGGGACGGTGCCACTTCAAACGACCCGCGCGCACACCGTCCTCCCTCCACCGAACTGCGGGATTCGAGACACCCGAAGAGGGAGGAAGACGCTACGGGAACGGAAGAGGACAACGGAGGACGGGAAGAGGGATACCCAGGACGACTACTCTGGATTCCTATAATTGTTCATTTTTGCAAATTCCCCGGTTTTTGCCCGGGCGAGCCCGGAGTTCGCTAACCCCATCGGCAGGACCTCTACGAGGACCCGTTGTCACCTTAGAGCACCAACAGAGCCGCCTATTCGACGGATCTCTCAGTTTCGTTCTTCGAGATTCTTTTCGGACGATGGAACACGGTTTCTAGAAAATATTCTCAATCGCGAAATGGAGAAAAGTCTACAGTTTTTACTGTCGACTCCTCCCCACTTCTCACGAAGTACAGTGCTAAATAATTCCGGAAGGACACGGCTCGCACCAGTGAAAAGGTAAAGTCACAGATTAATTGTAAGGCCTAGAAAGAAATAGAAATTTCTGTTTTTCTTTAACACTAGATTGCTGGAGCGAATCAATTTGACTCATTTGCGATTTTATTGATACATATACAGTCAGTCCCATAAGTATTCGTACGCTCTTAAAAATCGCATAACTTTGTCAATATTCGACTATACTACTTGAATTTTTTTGAGAAGTTAGACCAATTGGATCACTACATAAAGACACTACATACTCTCTCATATATACAGGGTGTCCCACATAAATGGGAACACCTAAATATCTTTCGTATTTACAGTCCTATCAGAAAACTTCAGAGGACAAAGTGACACTATTGCAGGGGGCAATATAATGGTGAAGAAAAAAATTCTTTATGTCGTGTTTTTTAATGAAATCTCAAGGTCACGGATGTTCTCAGTTTTTCAGAAATGATAAATATCTGCATTCTAGCGGTTAGCTTTGGATTCGATTACTAATTGGTCAGAATCGACTAAACCTGTATGCAACGCAGTAAAACCTCAATTACTCAACAACTAGAGTTCGCAGACTTCTACGCACTGGAAACGTTCTACCTATAAGTATTTTATTACACCGATGCCTTGTCTTTCACGCACTGAAACTGTCCTCACTCAACTTTCACTAGATTTTGTTCTAAAAAACTTATCGAAACGTACAAACGTTGACAGGGAGTTACGAACGATACAGCTTGTAGAACTAGCGTTTAGTTAACCATAACATTGAATTTGATATGATGAAGGCAGAGTTGCTATATTTATTTCCTACTACTTCTCGATTGTTATGTATATACAATTTATACAGAAGCTTTCACGACCGGACACGATATAATTTCTATCGTTTTATTTGAACAGAAATTACGCCGAAAAATGGCAAAAATGTGAACAGATAAATCCGTATAATTTTTAGAAAGCAACGACTAAATCTAGTGTTAAGAAAAATCAGTGGATCGCTATTTTGCAAAATATTTCCAGAAAATTGAGCTTGTCTGCAATTAGGCAAATACAGTGAATTCTCGATAAATGTCAACAACACGTCTAGGTGACATACCCGAGCCGTGTTATGGTTACACTCCTCGGCGTCCGAGGACTCTCGAGCATCGAGTGGTGGGGATAATTCCGTGACGTTTATCATCCGGGCCTTCGCGACATATATAGAGAAATCACTGTAATGGCCGCATCTCCAGCATCGAAACCGCAAGAAGACATAAGCTCTCATGGTCGTGCGTTGGCATGAACCCCTGGAGACCGAGATTCTTCATAATTCGAGCGTCGGAAGCTCCCCAGGATATTCCCACTGGATCCTCATTCCTCTCCCCCGCCAGATCTCCTCCCGAGGCAGTTTCTTACCGTTCCACGGTTTTCCAAGAAGCCGTGGAACGCTGATATCTCCGTAGCTGGTTCGCGTGCGAATCGCGAGAGTTTTCGAACTGGGACGCCTCGTTACCGGATCGCAAAACGCGCGCGAGTCCTCGCGAGAGTATCTCTCTCTCTCTCTCTCTCTCTCTCTCTCTCTCTCTCTGGCGCTCTTTCTCCCTGTCCGGTTTCGCGGAATCCGTTCGGTTGGGAGAGCTGAAGAGGTAGCCCGAGACGTGGCCGAGGTTCGGGCACCGTAGGTCGCGGAGCTTCGGGGAGAAAGAAATCTCCGCAAATTATAGTATTCGCGTCACGAGATCCGTTCCCTCTCGCGCTTTCTTCCGCCGATGCGATGTCTCCTCGGAGACGTGCGTGCCCAATTAACCTCGGCTCGCAAAATCGCTGCCTACTGACTATGGTCTAGCTTTTCGAGCCCCTACGAACGACCCTAATTCGTCAGATCTAACCCTTTGCGCCCCTAGATTGCATTTGACTCAATTCTGTTTCAGCAAGTTCCATGTGATACGATATCATTTTTGTTTCAGCAAGTTTTCTGTCCAATGTGTTTAGAAAGCAGTTTAGAGAACATTTAGGTAGCAATGTTAGCATGTTACAGCAGTATCTAGGATTATGTTAGTTAACTTTTAATGTATAAGTACTAATGGATAATAATAATAGTCGTCTGTAATTTTAAGTTTCACCCAAGAAGCCTCGCATAGGACAGCTCTACACCATTCATATGCGCTACATAGATAATGTAAAACATAATTTATATTAATTCCTGACGATGCCTTCCAGGTGAGATGATTCAGTCTCAGTTGATTCTCAGATTTTTGTAATGGCACACTTGCGCTGTACATTGTTTACAAGCTGCTCATTTAGATTCAATTAATTTGAACTTTGAGGACACTGAAAATAGAAAAATTGTCGATGAAGGAGACGTTGTATTCGCGACTACCTACACTGTACGTTGGGGGAACATTATTTTGCTTTTTCAGTGGGTAGTATTGCAAGGAGAAAATTAGTGGCTTACCGGTGTTTAGCGGTTTGTGATCAAACGCGGATGTGGAAACCTTCCGGTAAGTACAGGGATTTTATATTCATTTTCGAGCACTGACTCTGAGTATGTAAATCTTGTTAGCATGAATATTCAACTTCAAGCTTGCCTTGCTCTTTAATTAAGACCAAGAGGAACTTATCTCGAGCCTGACAACCGTTCACGCCACTTAATTCCTTCCGCGAATCCTCAGGATCACTGTGCCCCCCCCCCCCCACGTATCAACCTGCTGTGTTCGCCTAATTGCCACATGTGCGCGTACAGCTTCTGTGGGACCGAAAAATTTATCGGTAAACGGCCGATCGTTTATGCAAAATAATAAGTGTTTCTGCATCAATCGTGTTTCACCTGCCCGTTTCCATAAATGCATGAAAATCCTGACACGAACACGAACACGGTACGAAGCTTGAAGCTAATGACACCGTGCTACGGTGATCGCACGAAATATAATTTATTAGGTGTTTGCGAACGTTTCCTTGATTAATTTTCATGGAAGAAATTCTTCACTCGAATCGACATATGCTGTTGTTTTTATTAAAATTATTGTTTCCAACGACAGTATCGATTTACTCTTATCGGCCGTGTAATAATGAATAACTGCTGCTGTTGATTTAACGCTCGAACGCTTGATTCGTATGCTGTTTTATATTAATTGATAATGAAATCGCTGGATTAGCGAAACTTCTGGCGAAGCTATTTTATCCGGAAGTTGTGGTCGCGATTGATTTCAGCGACGCAAAGGTGCTGATGAATTAATTGCTTCGAAAACTGAGGAATTCTTTGCAGAATTCTTGCTGAACAAGATAATACATAAAACAAGCAAATTTGCTTTAGAAACATTTTTCCAGGACAGTTTGCAAGCACCTAAGAAAGTCTCGAAGCCTTTGTTCGACTTCCTTACAATTGGCAAGGAAATCATGCAAAAAATCTCTCCACAGTATCGCCACGAATAGCAGAAAATGTAGGTGCAATTTAGGGTAGTAGGCGGGTCAAAGGAATTTAAGAACGTCGATGCATTAGTTTCAACTTGATCAAATTATTAAGGGAAGAAAGGAACTTCCGTTTGGCTTTCGTTCATTGTAGTCGTTGCAAACAATTTTTATTTCGCATAAGGCTCAACAGTCTGATCACGGTGGTCCTGTATAATGTTGTAAGAAATCTCTTTTACAAGATTTTCTATAATAAAAAGAAAAAATCACGGTGGTCAGAGGTCGCGTAGCGAAGTCTTTTCCGTGATAGACGATTCCTGGGTGTTCCTGTTCCTCGAATTCCCCGGATCCAGAACCATTCCCGCAGATGCGCGACTGCCACGGGATAGGGCTCGGATTTACCGGCGAAATGTTGGATTTATTAGATCGAGATACGCGTGGGCGTGCCTGCCCCCCCCCCCTCCCAATGCACCCCTTCGACCTTACACCGTTAGGCAACGTGTGCGCACGAGACTCAGTTCGAGTTTCGCGTAGCCCTAAACGCGTAGCCTAGACACCGAGGAGAGTTCGGCTCTCTCTCCTATCGAGAGTGGGGATCCTATCCTCGTGTCACGCACACGCGTAGGTGAAACCCGTGAAGGTGGACTCGACTGCCGTTGATGAAACAGCGGTCGGGTCGTTGCGCGTCGTTCTAGGAATCGAGGGAGGACGTGGGTATCGTGAATTCGATCGTCGGCGCCGAACGATGATTTATAGCCGAGCGAGCGAGAGAGAGAGAGAGAGAGAGAGAGAGAGAGACAAACAGCGTCCGACGAGGAACAGCCTTTGGGAAAGGAGGTTGCCAGCGACGGGTAAGCCGCCGGGTACACCTATAGGTAACGTCTGTACCGAGGACTGCCAGATTTACATCGGATCTGGCCTGATGTCTAGGACCTTGGAGCTCCCTGATTCTCGGGAGAGTAGGTTGGAGAGTGGTCTAGTGAAACGGGCCCAGAAAATATATTTTCTTTGGGACATATTGAATGTACAGTGTTTCAGGAATATGCTCACAAAATTTTATGAAGTTACAGATCATTTTGTGTGAGAGGTGTTTTGGAGAGTAATCTAGTGAAACGGGCCCAGGAAACTTATTTTCTTTGGGACCTATAGAAAGTTCACTATTTTCAGAATATGCTCCCGAAATTTTATGATCGTATTCGCGAAAGTAATGAGAGGTTGTAGGTTAGAGGGTGGTATACTGTAATGGGTCCTGCACATTTTTTGGGACATATGAAAGTACAGTATTTTAAGGATATGCTCCAAAAATTTTATAATTGGGTTCGAAATGACAACACTGATCGATCTCACATTTTGCATACGCCTTCAGCACACCTCTGGCTACCGACGGTACCACAAATGTGCCGACATATATTTTTTCTAATTTTTACAGGGCCTGGAAGACGAAAAAATCGAAAAAAATCGAAACTCTGTATTGAAAGTGCCACCATTTTGTTAATTTCTAATATTTTTCTTTCTTTTTGGAATTGAACATAATCATAGGCATCTTAAATATGAATCAATTGGGTTTTTGTTTATTCAAATAAGTATAAAATAATGTGTCGCCAATAGAAGTCAATAGGTGTTGGCTGGTGTGTCTGGTCATAACCCACCGAATCTACTGCTTGCAAGTACGTACTGTTGCTTGAGGAATTTTCAAAACCGGTCTTCTCGAATATGAATTTTTGTTTAAAACAACATTATACTACAATTTTCACTTATTTCTTTCTGTGGAATCATCCCCTGTTTGGCTGTATACCTAAATTAAGAAACAGCCCGTATAGTTGTCCTGATCTATATGAGACCAAGTGAAAAGTGAAATAGATATGTCTTACACTCAATCTGCATCAAGTGCTTTTCTACTGAGCCGTTTTCTTAATAGCCGCGCCGATAGTTCGCAGGTGAAAGCAATTAAACTAAATGAGTATCTGCTGCATTGTGAATAACATAAAGACTAATATATCTACAAGACCATTATAAACCTTTACCATTATAAATAAATTTGGAAAAATTACTAATTACAGCTGTAAACGGTCCTAAGCATTATCAATTATATGGTTATAAAAAGGTTCCTCCTTTCCAGAGTTAACCCAAGAGTTATTAATCAAGAGTTATTAATAGACTGCGGATTTGATGCACTTATGACAAAAATGAGTAAATCAAATGTAAAATTGGAGAGACATCAGAAGTATTCAAGGACATTGTTATTCTATTTTTGCTCCTTAAGACAATTTAAAAAGAGAATTTTATTTCACTTCAGTTTCTTGCGATTCGCTTGGACAATTTTGATTTTGCACAAAAATCCGCAGTCCAGTTATTAATAATGAGTTTAATGTCAAGTTGTATTTTGTTGTTGTAAATATATTGCCACTTGAGAGTATATGTATAGGCATGGAATAAATATAAACTTTCTTCTTTCAAGAAAGTATGAACGACAAAGAAGTTCTGATCGCTGTAACCGTAAAATAAATCTCTGGTTAAAAATATCCACGTTTCCGGCAAAAATGTTCAATTTCCGGGCGAGAATGATTTAATGTTTTAACGGTCCCTGTCCTAAGTTAGCGATTCCAAGGACGAAAGGGCTATTCGTATGGTAGACACCTCGGCCCCGTGGGAACGGTGAATCATCCCCACGGATGTTGTCCGGTCTCGCGTCCAGTAGGATCTCGAGGACACGATAGTCTCGGAGCGTTGGCGGATTGCGTGCTGTTAACGCTTGCACGGCGCTAACGAGATGCGTAATACGGGCCGTGGAATCGAGCGGAGGAAGTCTCTGCCCTGTCAGATCGCCTAGGGAAAGTCCTGGGCACAGGGTAGCACGGTAGGAAGAGAACGTCGGTGCCTAACTACGACCTATCTAACCAAGACCGATCCACCAACACACAGGCGAACGGTCTCGGGCATATGGCGGTCGCGTCGGAGGAAGCCTTTCCTTTACCTCCTGGCGGCGAAGCAACGCCGCTGCAACTCGCCAGGTTATTTACAGCTTCTTGGCATGGAGGTGAGCTCTCTCGCGGAGAGCCCAGGCCACTGCCAGCAAGAAGGAAGTAAGGATGATTTATATCCGCTGCTACCAGTCCTGCTCCCAACCCGCGATAATACCAATCATTATCATCGCTTAATAACAGGCATTACTGCCAACATTGAAATAATGTGTGTGTGTACCCTAACCTGGCTCTGCCATGGCTGACCCATTCCGACCATGAGGTACACAGCACGCTCTCTATCCTTTGCTTTCTTCAACGTTCACCAACACCGGCCTCTCTCTCTCCCTCTCTCTCTCTCTCTCTCTCTCTCTCTCTCTCTCTCTCTCTCTCACTCTTTCTCTCTGTGTTAGCCACCAATTCTGTTTCTCTTCTCTGTTCCCCCTCCCCTTCCCTACCCCTCTCTCGCTCGGTTTCTCCGAGCTGCTGTCAGAACTATATGGCAACCCGGGGGATCATCGTTGTTGTTGCTTGATACCGCGAGCAGTAGACTCGCGCCCCGTTGCCATAAAGTTGGTCAGGTGCAAGCGCGAGCCGCAAAACGAAACGCATTGCGCCGCCGGTGATCTTCCTGAAAGATCTCTGAAGAAGGAGGCGGGGAACGGGAGGAGGAGGGTTTCGTTCCCGGACTCGGTGCAGGGATTCCTCGCACGAGGGAGGAACGGAGAGAGGGCGCGCTTCTGCCGGTCGAAACCCCTCGAGCCTGTTTTGCGCGAATTCTTCTCGAGTCCGCCGTGGTTCTCCACCCAGGGGACCCACGGAGCCGAGCACCGACCGGATTTTTACTTTGCTGAAAGGGGAACCGTCTATTCCGAACCATTTTCGCGTGAAAACACCCGGTCACCCGGTCCTCAGCTTCTCCAGAACGTTTCGAAGCTAACTTCGTTTTGCGTATAGAGATAGCATTGTTTCCATTTGTTGTTAGCGAACCATAAGCCGTAAAAACCATTGCATATCTTGACAACTGACGTCTCGGTCGTTATTTCCTGCCTTATTAGCATCAAATATGGAAAATCGAAGAGCATTTGCGTCGTATGTTGTCTATTTTTATTAATGTGAGGATTAAAATTCAGTGCAAAACAGGAAAATATCGTGTGCTGTTTACGGACAGTATATACCGTCGGATTACCATTTACCTTGTTCTCTTCGACGCTCTTTACGCGGTGTAAATTTAATTTCGTATGATGGTGCCAAAGGTAATTTAACTCAATTTTTTCGTAACAAATATTCGAAATTCTGCGAGCATGAAATCACGAAGTTGCCGGGGATCATAGGGTTCACTGCGTCACCGAATAAAACTTATTTGAAACAATGATAAATCGTCTTTCATTTTCCTCTGAAAAAGCGAAATTACTTTACCTGACAATCTGATAATTATTATAGTGGTCGATCTGCGTTTCCGTGGAATTTTTGGGGACATTGGCGTGCAGTGGACCTGAACTGTGGACGAAACTATGGGGTCGTTGTTCGGTTGTCTTCAATAAGTAAGTTATTTGATTTTAATTACTCCTACATTAATTCACACATGTTCAAAATACATGTGCATTGACAAACACTGAGCACATCTACTTTTACCGCAACGCATTTTCTCACCCTGGTATTTATAAAACAATTCATGAAAGTCGCAATTTGTACGAAGATCCGCAACAATGAGTCACGACACAATAGGTTGTCAGAATTACGTCACTGTAGCCATTATGAATATACATATACATACATTGCATAGAAATTAGAGATTATATTTAATGTGAAAAAATAATCTTATCTAAATGGTCTTCTTTTCAAGATAAAATCGTCAATCTTCGATAATAATTGCTAATTTCGAGATAAATTCGTAATAATTGCTTGATTTTAATACTTCTATTAATCCTGTATCTACCAAATCTAAGTATATAGTATCATAATTTTGAACCCTCAAACAGTAGAGAATATTTTGACCATAGGTTAAAATCCTCATATATTTTAACAGACAGTTTAAACTATTTGCTATTTGAAGCCACTTACACATTTGTTCACAAACTTTCCAGACTACAATAGAATATTTCTGAAGTCATGTTCTGATATATTTTCCATTCAACATGAACTCTTAAACATTGTACTTAATTCGGACAAATAAATACAGCGACTTTCTATGAACAATACGCAAGTCAATGCACGTGAACCCTTTGCACTCCATCGAGTCAGACTCGTGATTTCGGGCAGAATTATATATAAATTATTATTTATAAATTCCCATTGAATAGATACACAGGCAATAAATATAAACTTCCTTCTCCTTCTAAGAAATCATAAACGTGAAAGCAGTTTTAATCACTGCAGCCGTAAAATAACTTATAGCGCAAAGGGTGAGGTCCATTAATACCCGCGTTAATTCCCAGTTAGCCAAATGCTGTTTCAAGCAAATTTTCCCATCAACCCTGCTTGGAGCAGAATTTGGTCCCCATGTTGTATGAATTTGACACCAAAATTCCATAAATACCTAGTCAAATTCGCAGACAGATGGATCGCAAATTAAGTGCAAAATTCCATGCCAAACTGGAGCCAAACCTTTGCTTCGTCCTGCTTCGTTATAGGGGGCAGGTCCGTCGCACTAAGAGCGGACGTAACCTTGTTCTAATAGTAACAATCGGGAAAAATTGAAGTAAATCTTCCTGTAGGGTGAAAAAAGGTACTTTATTTAAGTTTCTAAAGCCCTGTTCGCGAAACTGGTACGTAAACACCACAACGTGCTGTGAAAGACTATGCGCCGCAAAAAATGTGTTATAAAAAACAAAATATGTGCGTTATACTCCGATTTTGCCCGATATTTACTTTCAGGACAAGGTTAGGTTCCTTCTTAGTGTGACCGACCTGCCCTCTATAACGAAGCTGAACGAAGCCAAGGTTTGCCTTCAATTTGACGTAGAATTTTGAATATGGATAGGAATTTGAAGACAAATTTTGGTGCCACATTCAAAGCAAATTGTTTACTGGGTTTTAAGGACGCAGGTTTAAAATTTTGTAAAACAGAAAAGCCTCCGTAAAGATTCGTCTGTATGTATCCGCAACTGCAATAAAATCGTGAAAAATATTTTCGTCGCAGAGGTCCAGAATAAATAAGAATATTCAAGAAAGAAACAACTGCTGTAAGAACGTTCGATTGATACGCTGATTCAGATTGAGATGCGTTCGGCCGAGTCGTTCGCGGAATCGTCTAATTGCAAGAAAGTCTCCCGGCGCACGCGAACAAAAAGCGGAGGGAGGTGGTCCAGAGATTTTCCAAACGGGAGAAAGGAAAAGGGAGGAAGAAAAAGGAAAGGCACCGGAGCGGTTGCCCGTCTTTCCTTTATCGAAGGATGTCGTTCCCCCTCTCGCCGGGCCTCTCCTCTCTTTCGCTCGATTCTGTTGGCCGGCTCTTAAAGAAGCGGAGAGAAGGCCGATAATTATTTTCACGCAGCGGCTCGTGCATGTACGTGCATCGAAAGAGCCTGGCGTGCCTCGCGGGACCTCCCACAGTGCCTCAAATACCAATAATTACCTGCAGACGAGTTCGATGTTTGCAGAAACACCGGGGCCGCCGTCGCGATTCCTCGCGTACGAACCACGCGAAAACACCGCCACCGTGTTGTCGGAGGGACTAAAGGGGGCGCCACCACCACGATTCTCCTCGGACCCCTTTCCGGGGGAGGGCAGGGAGGGATGGGGAGGAGAAACGGGGCCCGACGAGGGGGGCTTTTTTTATTGGTTCTCACGTGGCGTGTACTCCATGATTTCTCCGAGTCGATCCGCGTCCACCGAAGGCTCCTTTTTGCACGATATTCACGAGCCTGCCGAACAACCCCGAGGATCTGTTCTCGGAAACGGTGTAACGAGAGGTGAGACACGCCTCGGACCGATTCGTACGTGTCCCCGGGAAAATTGGAATAATTGTCCGATCATCCTCCACGCACCGAGATACGGTGCTTCAAACCGGGGGACCAACACAATCATATCCAGAATTTTTATGAGAGAGCGTGACACAGACACTTCTATGCGATTTCAGGTGGGGATTTATTTATGGAAGCACGCAGTGCTATCAATAGCAATTGTTACTTCGTAATAAAGTTCTAACCTTGCACTGTAATTCGGTGAATTTCAACATTAATAAACTGATATTCAGTAGTACAGTGTTTTCTCGATATATGTCCACAACGCGGGTCAAGCCAGCGACGTATATCGTTCAGGAGATACTATTCTTTGATCCACGCCGAACGTCGTCACACTCCTCGGTGACCGCAGCGGTGGGGATAACTCCTGGACTTTTATCGGCCAGATATTTTGGACATATATTGAGAAAAGACTGTATTCATTCTATGACAATCGTTTTCAATTTCAACATGTTAATAAATACAAAAGAGAACATTTAATTGTTCGATTGCGTTTATTCGATCTCGAAACACCAAACTCCATCAGGACTGTTTGAAACCGCAGGATCGATGACACTAATGGTGAAATATTGTTTTAGACATGATCTCGACTGCATTTATCTATTCACCTGATTTAAGTATTTCTATAGAATCTACCCCGGTTGACGTAAAAAGAAACAACGCAACGGTCGCGGTCGAGGTTTCGTGCACGCGAGAAAGAAAACGATTGATAAAAGTCGGCGATTACTATAGAAGGAAGCGGTAAAAAGCAACCAATTATTTCGAGTATACGCGAAATAAGGAATCGATGTATACAGTGTCCGAAAGGTTTTGTTCCGCGATTCCTTGCACACTATCAGTTGGCCCTGTATTTTTCACTGGCAGGAGAACGAAGTCTAGGCGTGCGCGACATAATTACGCCGGAGCGTATACATGACACGCGTGAAATGAGAGGCGAAACACACTGTGCGCCGACGGTAAGTTTCGTAGCGCTGAGGAAAAACTAGTATTACTGGATTCGCGTTTTTTTTTTTATCGGCGAACGGCTAAATGGGTTTCCGCGGCGATCGCGAACAAAAAAACGGCGACCGAACGCGTCAAATATTAACGAGGACGTCGAACGAAAGTGACTGATAATGCACGCGAGACTTGCGACTCGAAACGAGCCAGGTTAAACGAGTCCGAATAACACTGGCGTCTACGAATCGAACGAAAAAATATTTCCACTTAACATCAATGAGATTGATGACATTTTAATCTGGCTGAACAAATTTCAATAAAAATGACAGAGCTGTTTTAGCACGGGGATCGCAGAAGTGGCCTTAGAACGCGTTAATTACTACAGAGATCAAAAGATTATTAACACGAGAAATATTTCTATGGATTGATAAAATTTTGTATTTCAATCTATAGAGAGTGGGATGAACGTTCCATGAAAATGGAAATTTGTACAAATAAAAAATTGGCGATATAGAATACGTCAAAAGTTAATGACGACGAATTGATGCAGAGGTCAGACATTAACGAGAACGAATAAAAGATAATATTGAAATGAGTAGAAATAAGACAGGGATCCAAGGATTGTTTAATATCTGGGATCCATCGATGGTTCGATAGAATTGTGTATTCTGGTTTGGAGATTAATTAATGTAGATCAAATGGTGAAATTAATTTAGAATAAAAATGGCAGCTATTTCGGCACGAGGGTGTTACCATGTCAAGGCTGACGAAAGAAAACGCGGGCTGAAAATATAGACTCATGTGTTCTCACAAAATATTCATGTCGAACGTTCATCGAGCACAAGCGTCGCTGTATCTAGGTGAAGGAAAGTACACATTGAACCCGAAGACGTATGATTATAGCGACAACGCAGGCCATTAGACAACGGAAACATCAATCGTCCGGCGCGTTGCATCGTGTACGACACAGCTCTCGTCGAATCTGAGGGAAAGTTTTATCTTCTCGTCATCGGATGTCCTGTAATAAAACCTCCCGAACAAGATGAAAAGGATTTCTACGAAGCTACGATGCGATTGACGAGAACCGCCGAACCGATTCGAACTCTGAGACTACGTTCTGAGCCATCAACCACTTCTCCCGAAGCTTCCACAACTGATACTTTCATCCGTTAAAACTATTTTCCATTTCACTGTCACTTTTCCTTGCGTTGTCAATTTCTATTTCGTTTGATCCTGTTCGCATAAAGTTTGATCCTTGTTTCGTGTAAAATTGAGCCTGTTCGAGTACTGTTTCAAAAATATAATTTGAGGGTTGATTTCCTGAAACAAGATGTAATTACGTTTGATAAAAATTCAGACTGTAAAAGGGCTGTTTAAAAGATGAAATTCAAGGGTTGATTTCCTAAACCAAAATTTGCCTAACATAAATATAAAATTGAGCCTGTTAAAGGACTGTTTAAAAAATAAAATTCAGGCTGTTCAGAAAATGAAATTCAAGGGTTGATCTCCTAAAGGAAAATTTGCCTACCCCAAATATAAAGCCTTTATATTGAGCCTGTTGAAGGACTGTTTAAAAAATAAAACGCATGGCTTAATTTCATAAAACAACATGAAATTAGATTTGCTAAAAATTGAAGCTGTTAAAAGACTGTTTAAAAATTAGGGATTGATTTCCTACAATAATGATGTAATGATGTTATGATTTGTCTTAGTGAATTTTAAATTAATGTCTTGGCTCCAATCTTGGCTGCAATCGCATTTCCGAGAGAATCAACTCTCGCGTGTAACTGCAAATACTTTTTCAAGGTAAAATCAATCCATATCGCAGCAGTTTCATCACACGGTCCGAAAATATTTCAAATATTTTCGCTTGAATCAGCCTAGCATAAATTTGCATAATTTACCAGATCGGAGCACATCCCTATACAAATTCAAAAAATTCAAGTGGAAGTCACCCTCGCCAATCCGCCTCTCATGTCAAGCCTATAACGAGCGTATCCCGGGGACGGAATAAAATTGAATTAAATAATATCGTGCAGGATTTACGAGGACCGCGGGGTTACATACGAAAATACACAAGGACGAGGTCCGCGTGGGCGATCACGAACGTCCACGGAATATAATAAGCCGTGGCGTGGCTCGCGTGCCTCGAAACTTTCCCATTTGTAGCCGGTGGACAGATACGAGCCGATAGCGACGTGTCGGTCGAACTTCTATTACTTTTATTGCCCTTGCCGATAATACACGCCGAGAGTATATTCAACCATCCAGCTCGGATGCATTCGCGAGCAAGAGAGAGAGAGAGAGAGAGAGAGAGGAAAGCTTGCCTAAGCTGCTCGTTGGTTGGACACGTTGCTATCTTGACACGCACGAACCGAACGAAGAGCCGATGAGATAACAGCGTGATAAGCTCGTTCGATGCCGGTTAGTCGGCTGCCGACGAAGAGGAACCGAAGAGAAAGGAGGAACGAGAAAAAGAACTAATCGGTCTACTTCGATCGCGAACTGCTTCCTATCGAGTACACTTCACTGTTGTGCTTCGATGTGGACCGTGTCTGAATTCTTAGGCTTCTGCTGGACGATCATCCTACTTCCATCAAAGAGATCTTCGTGATGGGACTATCGGAGGATTCGTATTACAGTGAATTCTCGATATATGTCAACAACACGGGTCTTGCCAGCGTGTTGTGTTACGTTTACACTCCTCGGCGTCCGAGACCTCTCGAGCTTCGTGTGGTGGGAATAATTCGACATTGGCGACATATATAGAGAAGTCTGTTCTCGCTGTTCTCCCTCCAAACTATACTCTAAAACCGAACACGTTATCCCATCATTTTTGTTGGGCCACGATCCCTGGCATTTTTCAATAGATCCTTCAACAGCAACGAAAACTTCAATGACGCGTCAACAACTGACTCCCAATTCGTTTGGGGAATTAAGCTGCTACAAAAACACCCAGCGTGAAGAATAATCCTTGGACCTGACAGCTTCCAGCCATCGATCGGAGAGCAGTCGCGTCGTCCGAGAACGGTTCTCCATGGGGCACGCGGGGCAAGGCTCGGACTAAATTCTCCCATACGAAACCGTGACGTAGCGGGTCTGGGACCGTTGGAAACGGGGGCGCAAAAAATCCGCGTCGCTCGGACAGACTGTTTCCCTTTTCCCGGGCAGCGTGCAACACGTAACACCGGATCACTTGCGAAACCGCGTGTCGGGCAGACGTCGAACTGCGAACAACCGTGTGCGTACCTGTCCCTCCACCTTTCCCTCGCCTTCCGCTCATTTATCTGCGTCCATTTATCTGCCTATCACTAGTGTCTCGGGCAAGCATGCCGCCGCGCCGCGCCGCGCCGCGCCGGTGTGCTACCTCGCCGTGGTCCTGGATCCAGATGGACCGGATAACTGAGTCGGGTTCTCGCCGCGGCAACAATGAATCGGCTAATTAATGATTTTGCAGTATCGGCGCGATCGGTGCTTCCCCCTCCCCTCCTCGTCTGAAAAGGGGTGGAAACTACTACGTTAGGGGTGTGAATTTCTGGATCGTTGACCGGCCAGTTAGCGGCGAGCATTTTATCAGATCCGAACGGAGTCCGAAGGTGGCAGTTTTGTAGGTTAGATGTATTAGATACTGGGCCCGGTTCTGCGCCAGTGGAACAATGGCTCGAACATAATTGATGATTCCGCCGGAACGTGCATGAATCATTTGGAGAACGCCGCTCCGTAGCTGGGCTAGGCGAGCGACGCGTGAAAGTGGTGTGCCACGAGAATGTCACTAGCATTGTTCCCGGTGCGGCGATTGCTGCCAGGTTCGCTCTATGTTGCGACCAGTGTCTAACGAACCGCTTGCCGGTGGCGATTCGTTCCAGTTTAGATGGAAACAAGTCTGTCGAAAAGGTAGTTACACTTCCAGGTAGCTGAAATATTCGGACAGCTGGACTGCTTAGGTAGCTGAGCTGCTCGGGTGGCTGAAATGCTTGGGTAGCTAAAATGCTAAGGACTCACTACCTGGGAAATTGTACAGGCTGTTACTACGCGTGTGTTAAATATTATACGGGACGATTCGAAAAGAACATTTTCTTGCCAGAGAATACACAGAAATGTAAGAGTAGCTGTGTGTTTCTATTAACACTTTAGCCACCGGAAGCTCATAGGCTGTTTAACGACTGAGCTGTATGTAACAGAAGGCTGTAAAAAGATTATTAGAACATTTCTGGTGAGTAAAGTGTTAAGATGATTTACAATCTCTTTGGTTCACCGACAGTGGCTCGTGAAAACGAGGCCAGGAAAACAGAGACAGAGAGAAATCTCATATCTATAATATTAGAAACGTCTGATTTTAGCGTTTCAGCAAAAAATAGTATTATAGCCTGCAAGTTTGTTTTGGTCTTTTTTTACAGAAAATCGCATTTTCAGAGACGGCGTAGAAATTCTATTCGATTGCAGAAACTGTCCTTGAGCAACTGCTAAAGGTAGCGAATGCAAGTGAAATATAAAATTGCAAGAACGGTAAATAATTTGAACGAATCTCCCGATTGAACGAGTATCACCAAGTAAAATGCCGGGGCTAATTGTTCTCGGAATATTGCGAGCCAGTAATATGTGCGAGATCGCTAGTTTCAGTTTTGCCAACTCCTGGGATGAAAGGTTAAAGTTTCGAGGTCTCGGTGTCAGAGCCTTGGCGTTCCATCGAGGTCTCGTTTGACGTCAAAACTCTCGGGCAGAAGGGAATCGGACCGGGCACGAACCACGGTGAAACGAGAAAAAAAGAAAAACATTGTCTTCGAGACTGTTTTTTTTTTTTACGGTTTTTATCGAAACATCTTCGTCGGTCTGTGAAACGCGACTAATAAGTAGCTGGTATCACGCAGGAATCGCGATCAAGGTCTCTGGCCGATGAGGCACGCGATGGATCGTGCTCGATCTACGGAAAACCGAGAGCGTCGTCGTCGCGAAAACGTTGGCCGCGGCGTAGATTAACGCGTAGATAACTATCGTCCATGCATGAGTGCGTGTAGATACGAGCGTGCACACGGTGCCGTGCACCGTGATACACGCGCGCGAACGTCGAAGACTCCGGCGAGAGGCGGTGAAAAATGAAAATCGAGACCGGGAGACCGCTTTTCGACAAGCGGTTGCTTCTCGCTCGGAGAAGAGGAAAGGAGCCAACCCGGCGATTCCTGGAATCGACTTGGTCGTTCTCATTTTCAAGATAGCCGGGATCACGATCCTGGGAAAGCTGTGTCCATCTTGGATCGGTCTACCAGCTCCAATCTGCTCCTTTCGAGTCTTGAACGTCCGCCTGGTCGAACGGAGCGACAGCGCCGTAAAATAAGAAAATTTTCCATCTTTTTCGTTTTGGAGGCCGAAGCAAGGTAGCCGGAGATGCTACGCCATTTTGAATTAATTGTACTAGCGTCGGAACCTCGTTTGGCGACTCTTCAACCCTTGGACAGTCAAATGATACGGTAGAGGTGGAGGTAAAACTGAATATTTGAGTGCAACAACGATCTCTGTCGTTTCTGGCTTGAGATGAGAAGATAGAGTTTAGGATCATGCTTTAGAGGAGGAGACGCCATCTTGAATTAATTGCGACAGCTTTCCGAAGAGTCTGTGACAGTTGTTGGACGCTTATATTGCGATATTGAGCGAGCAAAGTGAAAGTAGAATTGAATGTTTCGGTGTAAGACAATTTTTTGATCGGTCTTCGTTAGAGGATTGAAATGATGAGGTTATGTTTAGTCGAGGTTATGTTTTGGGGTAGGTTTATTGGCTTTTGAACTTCATCTGACAATTCTTCGACCGTTACATTTTCAAGCACAGCGAAGAAGTCGAAGCAAAAGCGAATATTCGAATGTAAACAAATTTTCTACCGGTCTCGTTGAAAAAAATAAGAACCAATTAGATGACAGCATGCTTTTCTAGGGAAGCTACGCTATCTCGAATCGATTCTGCACGAAAAGGGAATCGAACTGGCCGAGATCATGCTCTTTACAGAAGCACCGCCATCTTGGCCCGTTCTAGTAGCTCCTGATGCTCATGTGTCGCTGTTCAGCCCTTACACAGTAGAACGAAACGACTGAATTGGAAGCGCAAATGGAACACTTCCTTGTGCTGAGCCGTTCAATTTCGCCTGGTTCGAGTGTGTAATGGTTGAAACGCGACGGATGAGGATCAGGAGCATAGAGATCGATCCGAGATGGCATTTCACCGGTGTAATTTCATTCTGGACTTCCTAATGCTCAAATATTCAATTTCGCCCTAGTTTCCACCGTTTGATTCAACTGCGTACGTGTAGACCCTAGACTGTTTGACCCTAGATACGAAACCTGGACGGTGTCTACGGGCGGAAAGGTTAAAGACGTATCGACGCGTCGCGCGACACTACGGTTGGAACTGCAGCAAAAATTAATTACCGAAGTGCAATAAAAGGAAGCTCTGGGAACCGGAAGCACCGGTAAATTGAAACGGAGAACATGGCGGTTGGAACTGCACACAGGCCAGCCACGTTTTGCAATATTCTGCACGAACGAGCTGCCGGCAGATCAAAACCGTGCTTCGTTCGAAGTCGAGCGAATTAAAATCGCGGCGTAACGTCAGAACTCTTGAGAAATTCCCCGGCGTAGGTTGGGATCATTCGATCCGCGAAGAGCCGAAGCGCGGTTTCGCTGGTGTGGGGCATCAGAATGCGGATCAGCGTAGCGGCGAGGCGTCGCTGTTCGATCGATCGCGTTACACGTTGCCCTTTGAGTGACAGTATTATCTTATTCCCAGGCGTAGGAGTGAACAGATCGATGATAGAGAGTGAACGGGGGTGCGGGACGCGGGGCTGGGACGTGCGATCGTTCACCGAGAGACAGGTCGATGTTGGTTCTTTCCACCGTTTCAATAATAAATAACGAGGATAAGGAGGGCTGTCTTCCGACAGAGAGCGGGGTACAGGGCTCCGACGGAGTCGACCGTCCGACAGGAGTTTCCCAATGGTTTTCCGCTTGGTACACGGTTTTCCCGGATCCGGTTCTGTCCGAGGATCCACGGATTTCGGATTCACGACGCGTGTGTGCAGCTTCCCTCCGCGGACTTTCGAATCTCGTTTCGACGCGTTGGCATTCCCGGGGCCAATGAGGAGAGATCGGGGCCACGTTCGTCGGCGAAGACGAAGAAAAAGGAACCACCACGCCCAAGGTACGTGGCAGGAACGCAGACAGCCGCGCCGGTGCACCTATGTGCAGCCGCCGCCGCCGCCGCCGCCCGCGTCTATGTGCCTATCCCCTTTGCACGTGCAAAACTCCGTGGCTCTGTGTGCGAAGTTCGCGTGTACAAGTACGCCCTGTCTTTCTTGCCCTGATCCTCCTTCTCTCTCTCTCTCTCTCTCTCTCTCTCTCTCTCTCTCTCTCCCTCTTTCTCACTCTCTGCCGTTCGCGTACAGCGGCGGCACGAACGCTATAAGCTACCACGTCCTCAAATTGAAGCCCCGAAGAAAAAGAGATGCGTGGCCTCACTTCCCTCGGATCCTTGCTGCCCCGCTCTCTTTCCCTCGTTTCCTTTCGGTCTCTCTGCCCTCCCAACTTCTCTCCACCTTTCTTTCCTTGTTTCTTTCTTTCTCGACTCTCCTGCTTTTCTTCTCCTCTTTCGTCGTTTTCATAATGCGAAGGTGGGAAAAGGAGGGAAAGGAGAGAGAGAGAGAGAGAGAGAGAGAGAGAGAGAGAGAAGCCGATGGTGGTCACGGGAGGAGGAGACCAAGGGAAGATGGAAGAGAGTGAAGGCTCGAGGCGCCATGTTGCTGGCGATGACAAGAAACCCGATGCGACGGTAGCCGGGCCAACAGTGCAGGCACAGGCGCTTGCTCGGACGCCTTGATTGGCCGATTACAGATTATGCACGGTGCACCCTGCTGGGACGCGCACGGCCGCGAGCTTTACTGCCGCGGCGAGTCGCGCTACCAGGCCACCGGCTACCGGGCAAAAAGTCAACGCGGCTAGGGAAGTTGATTTCTCCACTTCCTGCAGGAACTACCCTCCAACGTCTACGGATTAGAGAAGCTTGCTGTCTCTGGTAGCTTTAGCCGACTCCTAGCGCCCACCGATTTTTCCAGAATTATTTAGCGCGTACTCTTTTTGCCTTCTTGATGCATACTCTGGCGCTGGAGATCTTCGGCTTACAATTCAAGAGGTAAATTGTATTGTGTAGAGGGTGGCAGTTTTTCTACTGGGTTTTCGAGGTGTTTATTCGAAAATCTGGGTTCTCTAAAAGTATTTTATGCAACAGCCGGCTTTTTCAGCTTGTTGGATCGTTTGTTCCTGTGGAGGTGGACTTTCTTAAATATTTTGTCGCCGTGAAATTTTAGTTTGGAAAGCTTTGACGTGACATTTTCCGTTATTTCGCGTGTGATAAAAGTTGGAAATTTATCGATTTCACGGACAAGTTTAAAGGATTGCATTCCATATTGAATTTTAAATTCTGATCTGAAGGCTTAAAAGATCTTTATAGTTTATTAGCTAAAAATTCATCTTTCAAACGCTCGGAAATGATCAATTATTCGCTTACGGTAACAAACAAAATAGTTTTTCTCGAGTACTTGGGAAGGCTTTAACTCCTTGCCCTACAACATCAAGTCATACTCGTGATGGAGATTCTGAACAGAGTCTAATAAGTATGTGTGTTATTAATTTCCTTTAAACCGAAATGAAATTCTATTTTGGTGTTGTTAATGTGAAGCTATTGAAGAACATATAGGCATACAATGGATATAAATTTTCTCCTTTTTTTTTTTTAGGGAATTACGAATTACAAAAAAGTTCTAGTCCTGAAGCCCTATAAAATTTATATTCCTAGAAATATACACAAGCATACTCTGCACGATTTTTCTGATATAATTTATCGCTAAATAAAATTATAAATTATTTTCCTGTAGCATAGTATACAAGATCAACAGTGTGGGACTTTTCTTAATTACTGACCGACGTTAAAAATATTACAAAAATCTCAAATAAAAGATGAACCCTTTCGAAATGCTTCAAACATTTCCGTAGATATCTAATGTTTTAGATATATCGTTATGAAAAATATAGTCTCTAAAATATAGTTCCAAATGATCCACAGAAAAATCGTGAAAAAAAAATTGTATGCAATTTCCAAGTTGCATTTACGTTCGTCAATGGAGAATTAATAATTCGATGTTACCCCGGCGCGGCGCGGCGATTCGCCAGCTACATATTAGCTCCGACAAAACGCTGCGAAATGGCCAGAGAGGAAGAATGAAGAACGAAAGAATATAGGTGGAGAAGATTGATTTGGTGCTGGCGCGCGCGACCCCTATCCCGAGCACGTCAAAAGGCTAAAGGTTTTCTCATAGGTACGCACGCCGTGATACGCAACTGCGTATCGCGTAATCACGGGATAACTGGCTGTCGTGCTCGATGATGTCGTCGCAGGGGGTCCCGGACCGGATAATTTCATTAGCCTGAGCACCGCGGGAGTTATGTTCCCTCTCTTCCCCCCTCCTCCACCCCTCCACCGGTCGACAGAGAATCGAGCGCGACGCAGCCTGATGAGTAATCGCGGCAACGCGTCAGGTTGTTTGCAAAATAACCATCCATAATGACTCCTGACGGCGATTTTGAGAACTGTATCTGGATTACCATCGTCGAAACTGTGTTCCACAATGCGCACCGTTCCCCCAACACCAAACTCCGAACAGATAAAAATCTCCAACAAAACTAAAAATCTCCTAACCCACGCATGCTCTTCCAGTGAAAATTCAACCATTTTCTATTTTAGATACAACTTTCTTTTTCTCCACGATTTTGTTGCAATTTGGTGTATTTGCTAGTAGGATTTATCCAGTTGGTTGCATCTGGATTCTAATTTTTTGGTGGTTAGTTCAACCCTTAATTAGTCAGTTTGACTTGAAAGTAAACTTTTATTTTGAATTGTAATTTTTTTTGCTGGAATATGTAAATTAATTAAACAGCGACAGTGATATACACATTGTCAGTGTGTCAAGGATTAGTTTATGTTTACATAGAATTGAATGTCTACAGTGATCTAATTTGATTCTTAAGATATAAATATGCCTACTATATTTCCTGAATAATGCACTTAAATTGTTAGATTCAATAAAAAGAGCAACTTCATAGTCATCTTGAATAACTAGATTAAAAAATATATGTAAAAGAAAATTAATGCATAAGGATTTAAACAGATCTATGGCTCCCATAAAATCGTCAGAAGCATCGCCTTCGTGAGGCTACAAATACCAAAGCACAATTGGTCAAATTAAAGTGTAAAAAGAAAATGAATGAACACTACAGCAATTTTAATACCGTTTGATATATTAAGAACAGTTTAAAGATTATTTTCATTTTCCTTAGAACTGTAATCTGATTGAAACAATCGCCAATGAAGATGTACCTAACGATTAGCACACAGATTGAACAGAACCAAGTCGGTTCACAACACGATCAAATTAATACTACAAGAAGGTTTTCTGTTAGGTTCGGACGGATCATAAGCGAGCGGTTTCGGGAGCAGAATCGCAGGTTTTCGCAACCGCGAATAATTGAACGAAGCATCTTAATTGGCCCGGATCATCCGGTCTCCAGAGCTAAATCGGCGCCATACGAAGAGACCCGCGAGAGGTTCGCTCCAATTAGTCTCGAGCCACGATTACAGTCTTATAAATCGTTAATTGGAAACCGTGGGACTATCCGCGAGAAATTCATGGCTCCGAGAAGGCCAACCCCAATTAGCTTCTGACCAGGGCTCACCCCTTCCGCGCGTTCTAATAAATCGTTAATTGGAAACCAACCTCCCGGATAATTAGCGGAAAGCCTGTCGATGCCCGCGCGTGCGCGCGCGCGGAAACCTGAAAAGCTCCGACGCGAATATTTATGATCGTCTCGTTAACGTTCCCTATGGCGCTGGACACTGTCGCAACCCTATCTCCGATGTCCAGGGCGTGGCGGATCGGTGATTTAGTAAAGTCATTTGTGCCGATAATGCTGACAGATGCCGTCCACTGGAGCTCCTGTTACAACCAACTCGCCCGTGAAACGGGACACCATGGAATCGCAAGGGGGTGATGCGAGACAATGCGAAATTTCGCCAACATTGCGCCGACGATCGGCCAGGAAGGCGAGTTAGGCGAGTGTCTAAGTCAGTCACAAGGAAACGCTCCGTTTCTGTCGATTTGTAATCATAAAGTTGAAGTTTGTGGGTTAGATTCTTAGGGGATGATTATACTGCTTTGGGGGTTGAACCACACCCTTTAGGATTTTTAGAAAGTTGTGGATCATTCTGGGGTTAAACGGCGCTTCCAGTATTTTTGCGAAGCAAGTAAAATCATTTTGTGCTGCTGTTAGAGAACTTAAGGGTTGCAGCAACCCCTTACTTTCAATTTTTCAGAAATGTAAAATGAATTCGGAGGTAATATGACAACTTTAGTACCTTTGGACTGTTGATGCGATCATATTAGGTTGAATAATAAAATCTGGGGACATGGTTTCATACTATTTTGAGGGTTGAACCACCCCCTTTTTGGATTTTCAGAAAATTGTGGAGGATTCTAAGTGATCCTCTGAGTTCAGTAGTTAGTATATAGCTTGACAAGACTCCACAAAAGCAAGGAAGACCGCTTTGTACTTAAAGGTTTTTGTACTGAGAAAGTTCTAAGTTCCTAAGAAAACCGAGATGAATTCTGAGGTAAAATGACAACTCGTGTATCTCTGAACTGTGATAGAATTTTATAGAGTTGATAAGATGGTACCAGAGCTCAGAAAATTTATTCATGCCGCGTTAAGGGTTGTCTCGTCCCTGTCGTTCAATTTTACCGAAAACTAAAATCCGTTCTGTGATAAAATGGTAACTTGACTACCGTTTGTATTGAATAGTGGTGGTACAACCTAATAAACAATATATTGTTTAGCACTTCGTTAAGGGTTCTACTGCCACCTTTAGTCCGCGTTAAGGGGTGAGCATAGAGCAAAGAATTTCGCCTAACATTCAAAATGACGTTTCTTCTTCACGAACCTTTATTTGTGTCTAAGTTGCCACTGAAAATTATGTGCAAAAAGCAGAAACATTGGCTAACAGACAGACTACGTATATCATCCTTATTTAGCACCCCCAATTTTGTCGAAGGGGATAATGAAAACATTATTCTCTGAATTTTCAACTCATTTCCTTTTATATCAATTGAAAGGAACCTCTTTGTTGTCCCATCAGTTTGGAATCACTTATCATAATTTTCCTCTGAAAACTGTACGAAATGTGATACAACAGACGACTCTAAAGATAGACAACGTGTGCATCGTCTTCCAACTATGAGGCTGCTGCATCATAATTGAAAATTAATTGCTCGCAGGATTCGTAAAACATGTAACTCTGAGAGACGTGAAGAGACAGGCGGCTATTTGCCGTCGGTTTTCCGAGTTGTTTACCCTGCCTGGCGTTCCTTCGGCACCGGTATGAAAATATTGCGCTCATTGTATCCGCACGTCAGATCAATAGGATTACGTCTGTCGGATCTATCGACGTCGATGCATTCGGTATGGGATTGAAAAAGACGCTTACCTGCGTCTGCGTCAGTCCAAGGCTCGCCGCCAGCTCCGCTCTCTCCGGTAGCGCCAGGTACTGCGTCCTCTGGAACCGCCTGTTGAGCTGTTGCAACTGCAGGCTGCTGTAGATCGTCCGTGGTTTCCTCATCTTCTTGCCTTTGCCGTTCCTCAAGGAGCCACCGCCACCGCCGCCGAGCTCGTCGACGAGGCTGCCGCCCTTGTCGCCCAACGGCGAGAGGTCTGCGAACATGCACCACCCTAACATCAACTTTCAGAGTCCTCGTCACTGCTGGCGTACGAACTAAAGAGAAATCCAACTGAAACCTGCCCGATCATCCGACGGAGCAAACGAAAACGAAATATAATTACCAGGTTAGACCGCACGGAAATATTCGAAATGTTTTCAACATTAAAATTCGAATGAAAATATATTTTAATCGCGGTATGCCCGACAAAACGCCTGCGGGACAATCGATGGGCTAGTTTCTCACCCTTAAATCAACGTTTATCAATGATCCTTCCTCATTATAAAACGGCGTGAAAGCCTAATGTTGTCATTGAATAAAATTTTATAAATTCAAGCGAGCCGAAAGAGCATGAAAAATGAACTGAGAAATTCTGCCAATCAAAATGGTAAAGCCTGCATTCTAACAGATTGTATACAATGAAGGTAACGATTTCGTAGATTAAAGTAGCGCCAGCAATTTCTCAAACAAATATGAATTTCATGAATGTTATCCGACTTTCTATTGTGCGCCTAATCGAATCAAGCGATGATGAAGCACCGCCTAGCAAATGGTGAGAATTCGGTAGCCATCCCGAGGTGCTAAACGATCATTAATCTCCGCGATCGGTATCGCGGTGAACAATATATCGGAGCGCTAACTATAACGTAATTAATTCGGGACAAAAAGAAAAAAAGAAGGAAAGAAAGGAGAATTGTTATAAATTAATCTTGAAATAATTACGCGCCGGCTAAATGGACGCCATCGTGCCAGCCGGCGACGCTATCGTCGGTTGCGATCGCGCCATTATGTTTATACCCTAATTACAATGTAGCGTAATGCGCCGCGGTGTGAATCCTTGAACGTAACACAGTCATTTAGAAATCCAAACATGCTGCCTTGTCATTTTCCCGTCGGTCGACCGTTGTTATTTTCAAGGAAACGCGAGAAAATTCACCATAAATCGACATGGGGGCTCGGCGATGTGACGGACGGATAGGATAGAGGGAGAGAGGACAAGAGAGAGGAGAGAGAGAGTGAGAGAGAGAGGGGGAGGGGGAGAGACGAGAGGCACGAGACGAGTGAGATGTCGACGACGAAACTCGGAATTATCCGCGTAACGTAACACCGGGCTGCCTCTGTCCGCGGTACCTTTCCCTGCGTGATAATAAGCGTGACTATTAATTAACGTAAATTATGGTGAGCTGACCGGACATGCATACGTGCGTACACGTTATGATTCTCATGATTTATTGCGACCCGTGTCACCAGCGCCCCGGGGCGTGGACTGCTGACCCGTGGATCAACGAGTCGCCAAGATCGATCGCAAAATGACACCGAGGATCATGATTTAAGGCCCGGGAATTAACGTTATAAATACTTTCCCGTCAGTCCTACGGAAGACCCATTAAACATCGACGTCGAATAGGTTCGCTAAAGGGTTCAAAGATGGGAATCAATTTCCGGGGAATCTAGAAGATTCAGAACTTAATAGGATCGATAATGGAGATCTAAGCAGCTGGATCTTGGCAGTGGGCATCTGATTTATCGTAGTTAAGAGTCGATATCGAGCATCTGCTAAAAAATGGCTTAAGAAAATTTGAATTAAAACGTCGAGGATTTAGAGATGTAGGTATCAGTAGATTTAGTCGATTTGCACCAGACACTTTCGATGCTATACAGAATTCCCCAGAAAATAACACCAGAAAATATAAATAAAGGTGTAAATATGAGGAATATGTTTTTTTGAAACAGAAGAGTTAACAATTTGATGGGTTTATAGTTAAACTATATTTAGGGGCTGAAATTTAATCTCAATAATTAGGGTAAATTATTTATTAAACGATTAATTTTAAAAAGTATATTAAAATATAACATCAGTTAGTTTGAAATAATCTCTAGGTAAAAGAAATAATCTCCTGGGATCAAAATGTTATGAACTTTTGAGGTTGTATGCTGCGGATTTAGATTTAAGGGTTGAAAATTACCATCAGCCACTTCGTGATTCAAATAAGGTTGTAGAAAATAGAAATAAGCTTCCATGTACCACGTTCAAAACTTGACAAGCTTGAAATTGAATATCATCGAAACTCCACTAAAAATATAGAACGGCACACAATGAACCGGGAGTATTAAAAATTCAATAGACTTAAAACGGGAGATCCATGTTCAAAGCTCAAACATTGAGCTAATAGTCAACAGTCGGTTCAGTCAAATTAAGAGTGCGGAGAAGAGGAACAAAAATATAAATAAAAATGTTCTAGCACAGCAATAAGGTTAAGGGTTCCGTGGTCGCCAAGTATAGTTCCCCGCGGAAACCAGAAGCTCATCGCTCGCGACGGGTTTGCGGGACAGTCAATGGAACAATGTCCCCCGTTTGCAGGCACCGGTATCGTCGAATACATTAGCTTCGACGATTAGGCAAGTATTGTTCCAACATTTTGTCGCGCGACCATGTTTCCCGTCGACCGGACGCGATAAATGTCCAGTGTGCACGGCTACCTGTTTATCGTGGTTCGAAGACCGTGATGCGAAACCGTGGTATCGTACGAAACACTTCGAGCACTGTGAAGCGAGAAAATTACTATGATATTTTAACGCCGCCCACGAAACAGAAGTACGAATTTTCTTTCTTTGATTGGTCACGTATCGTAAGAGCAACTGCTCGCGGGCAACTGCTAATTAAGGAAACATAGTTGTAAAGCTGGCGGGCAAATCAGAAGCAACGACGTCGAATTACGTCGCGTTGGATCGACGGGAATTGGCATCTTATCGCGGATCACAATATATTTACCGCTCGCATCGATCACGAAGACCAACTCGGCTAATCACTGGCTCTGATGCAACGAACGGCGACAGAGGGAGAGAGAAAGAGGGAGGGAGAGAGAAAGAGAGAGAGAGAGAGAGAGAGAGAGAGAGAGAAGTGTAGAAACCGGCGAGGAAAAAATCGCCGATGGAAGCCGCGCCGCGCGTTTTACGATACATTTTTTCACCGACGCGAAAGGTTATAGTCGTTAGCGCTGCAACAGTATGCAAAGCAGCCGCTGAAAACTGCTCCGCCGCGTGAAACTACTACTTTACCGTAATTCACACGGGTCATTTGTGAACGCCGGTGCGTTCCCGGCTCCTTTTTCTAGCCGACCGAGGTCTGTCCTCCGAGTTAGCCGTGTTCCGAGCCGATTCAATTGCTTCCCGGGAATAATCGGTCCTAGAAGTAGCAATTTTATGACCTACATCGCCGAACGCGCTGAACCGCCGCTCCGATGTGCAAATACGGACCCCGGAGAAACTTTCAGTTAGTTGCTTAACCCCTCGGACAGCGGGAGTTAGGGTCATTCTGACCCTGAGTCGTAAACGTTCCAAATTCCAGTTTTCCAGCAGTCAGTTAAAATTATCGAGTCCAACAAGATTAACGTTGATCTCAAAAAAAGTCGGTAGAAAAACATGTAAAATGGCTTATGTGAAGGTTAGAGTAGATCTAGTTATGCTTCCATGATAATCCTCGGAAGCTGTCCAAGGTTGTACTTCGGTACCAGGATGATTGAGAGAGACTGCATCGCCGTTGGCATATGGATATTAGTTCATTTTGGAGAACGCTGCTTCTAGAGTTTTTCCGAAATTCGTGAAAAAAAATAGAATGGAACAACTGTGATCTAGTACCGAGGTATTACTGCAGTTTCAGCAAGGAAGATGCAAAAGTTTATCATTAGAAATGTGGATATCACTTGTCGGATAACCTTGTCGAGGCGTTACTGTACTTCCAGGAAGAAAGATAAACAATGCTTATGAATTATGACTCCCCGGCTGAACAATTTGTCCATCCATTCTATTCACTGTTCTGTTAATAATCCACTCCCATAAGGAGCAAACTCATCTCCGCAGCAAATGCACATTTTAACTCTCGAACAGAGACCCCATTAAAAATGATGACACCACAACTCAGAATAATTTTGACATAACTCAACCAGTTTTTGTTCAAGCTAAAAATGTCAGTATCGTACGAATGAATATGTTCTCCATCTTCCCTTTCTTCTCAGGATAAAATGTCTAGAGGCGATGAAACTTCCGGGCTATGGAGTTAGAGTCGAGACCAAAGGGCACACAGACTATGAACACCATGAAAACTATGAACTGTCATCACTGAAATTATGAACCAGTGCCACGTCTGAATCGTCTTCTGGATAAATACCGGTCAATGCTCGGCACCGGAGGTGTCGAATAAAAAACAGGTTGCTGATGATGAACCTTGTTGGTCGCAGCAACCACCCTGCTTGTGACCCACTATCCATCTGACGGTCCAGGACAAATGAACCAGCCATTAACATCGTCGGGTTCAAACTGAATCCTCGTTGTCCCGTCGCCGGCTCGGGTAACCGTCCGCAAGGATTCATCCGGCAAACCTCTGAACCAGAATCCAATTAGCGAGGGTGCCTTGCACTTCTACCGAGTTCTACATTAGTCACCGACCTGCCAGCTAACCAGCGGCCAAATTAATCCGGAACGGTTCAAAGACAATGCGGGGCCCCGGTTCCCCGGAGGCCAGGTCAGGGTGATGGATTAGGTATTAAACGGTTGTTTTCACAAGGATTAGGAACACCGGCCCGGCAGAGAGTGGCTTCGACGGTAGAGGGCTGGACCTCTCGGATGATGGCGGCGACGATGACGGACTCCGGGGTCTCGCTGGCTACGAGGATTTACACGGAAGTCGTGTTTTCTCCTGCGTAGATACATCCGCAGATATCGTGCGGCTGCCACTCAACCGGATCCTGGGAATTCGTTCGTCCCCCAGCTGACAATGAGAAAAGTAGGGTTCGAACGGCGGCTCGGCTCGGCCCGGCCCGGCCCGGCCCGGCCCGAACCCGTCACGCAAAGTGCACCGAGGCACCGGTCCTAGCTTCGATCATCGACGATAAACCATTCAACTAGCTCTTGTTTTTCCGCCCCACGTTTGCCTTCGCGGGAACCCGAAGAACTCCATCGCGGAACAACCGCGCCATACTTGAACGCCAGCCCCTTTACTGCATTTTGATTCACGCATGAATTAGGTGTACGCGTTTTGAAACGAGTTCGGTAGGCGATAGTTAGACTTTGTTTTCGAGAGAAAGACTCTTTCATTGGCGACTGTCACTGCTAGGGTGCAGGGTGTGATCTTTGATGATGTAGAAGTGTAAAAATACCATTGCATAAAAACGAAACAACTTGTGCACGTTTATATCGTTTGGGAAAATTAGAGAATTGTTCTTAGCCAGGCAATATTGAGTTAACAATAAAACTGTGTCGCCGAGATGAAAAAATAACGTTCGGACCAGCTGGAATTCATTAAGTAAGATGTTTGTACATATTGATTAAGGTTTACAAAAATGCATTGTTGCGTTTTCTCTTTTCAATGAATTAGAATATACAAAGCTATTGTTTTATACCTCTTGTAATATTAAGTGGACGTTCGGATCATTTTCCCAAGTTGGGAAAACAACATTTCGATCAGTTGAAATAATAAAATAATGAAAAATAAAAAAATATTGTATTCATTGAAAATAATTTGTTGTATTTATTCTTTGTAATCACAGTTCGCCAAATAAAATCGTCCACATATTTTCCGACGGTGCTCGCAAAATTAAATCAACGTTAAAAGCCTCGAATAACAGGTCGCAATTCTTGATGAGATTTTTAACACGTTCTTTGTCAATTTGCATGTCTGGAAAACAATCCGAACATGACGAATTTGAAGAACGTCTTTCGGGCAGATCGAACAGTCACGAACAACCGAGCGTCGGCTGCCGATGCCCCGCAGTGGATGTACAAACAATAGCGTGCTCCTTGGTAATTAGCCCGATCGTGATTCCAAAACGATATTTATTATTTAATTAATCCAATCGCCGCCATCAGCGTGTATGCCGACACCATGGAACGGCGCAACGTTGTACACAGAACACGCTGTACTGATCTGACGTTTGTCAGAATCTTGTGTCGCGCGAGCAAACGAGTCTCCGTGTAATAATTAATTATTAACGATACAGAGTACAATCGAAACACGATAAACACGAATTAACCGCGCTACCAAACGAATCTCGTGCCCGATATCGTCCTCGTTTGTTCTCGCGAGGTTAAACACTGATGCACTCGCGGCTCCCGTCGATAAACAATAATTCATTGTTCTGGTGCCGTGCGCAAACAAAAGTTAACCCTTTGCACTCGAAGCCATTTTAACTCCAAAGTGAAACATTTCTTCTGACCTAGAACATTGCCCTTCTATACATTTTTTTTCATGTTATACATACGAAAATGGTGCAACTTACTCGAACAATACCGAAATCGTTAGTAATTTATTAAATACAAACAAATTTAATAATGTATAAAATATTTGGAATAATGATACAGCAATTTTTAGTGATGTCTTATAAGCACCGTTCAAGTGTTAATATTCTCTTTAGGAAAATTCTTCGCAACAGTGTGAGCGTTAAAAGGTTATACCGGATGTATTTTGAATAAATTTGGAAGAATTTAAAAAAAATTTTTTTCGAAGAAACATTCGAGTTTGACAGTTTAGCAGAAACTGCATTGATTTTTGAACATGTACTTCAAGTGGCAGATAACACCTATTGGAGCGTAAAGTAGAATTATAAGAGAATAGCTCACGAATAACTGAAAACTGACACGATCGAAATAAATACGAGCATTTCGCATGTTTCAAAATAACTACCCCTGTCACTTAGCCCTCGTGCGTTCCCCTCCCCAGACTAGGAGGTGAGCCCATTTTCTGTCTCAAAATACTGTATAATACTGAATTGCTCACTGCTACTGTTGAAAGATATGTCTCGTTAAAATGTAAAGTTATAAATGAGATACGATTTGTTGATTCCACGTGCATACCGTTATCCTAGAATGTTCTATACATAGCAATTTCCAACGTACAAATATGACTAATAAAACTGTTGGTTCAATGGTCTCCGTTCCCACTTTTCCAAATTGATGTACAGCGAGCGAAGAAAAGCGAGCAACGTCTCGAGAACTCGTTTACCAACGAATCTGAGCGAATCGTCGCCGGTATCGGCATCGATCACCGAGGACAATCACGTTTCGATTATTCGGAAGACAGCCCCGAGATCGGTGTTGAAGGTGTTGCGCCACAATGTCGGCGTTTCACCGGGACCCTCGAGCGAAATTTTCTAGCAATCCGGTTTTCTCGCGGGGACGTTCTTACTTGTCGCGCGGGAGCGCGCGCGGTCGTCTAATGGTTTATGAAAACCGAGCACGAAGAAATTGTTATCCTAACGAGAGAAAATGACCTATAATCTGCCAGCGTGCGCGAGCGAGCGGCCTCTTTCTTCGAACGCGTCGGGGAAAGAAAAAAAAAAGGAAATACACACGATCATTACGATCGCAACCCTTCTTGGTTTGCGCGCGCGCGGGTGCTCAGTTCGACGATCACAATCACCGGTATTATTTCCCGATGCTCGTGCATTCGTAACTTTTCGAATCGCGAGCTTATCGGACGAAAAAGGGAGAAGAGGAAGAAGAAGAAGAAGAAGAAGAAGAAGAAACTAAACGACAAACAAAATAGAAGAAAATTACCGGTACCGAGACGATCGTTACATGATTCCGCGGGGGATGCACACGTTCACTGAGAGTATCTGGGGGATGAACCCTTTTTTTCCGGTTCATCCGGAATTATTCGTTTCCTAGTAATTTCGACAAGGTCCAAGATTACCTATAACCGGCGCGCTTGCGGTTTCAACCCTGCTCGAACGGGGGTGGAACGTCGTCGTCGTCGGGCCTTTCATAATGTACACACGTTGTACGCAGAGCCGGGTCGCAGGTGGAAACATTGAAGAACGCCCGTTTATTATTAATTTACCGAAGCGATGGGGGTTCCGGGACTGTGGCAAGAACGAATCCCGTGATCCTCGTCGTATCCGCGAGGATTCTTCCACAGGCAATCGAGAATTCGCTAGCTCTGGGTGTATTATCTGTAATAGGTTGTTACATATGAATTGTCCGGTTTTCGAATGCAACTGTTATGAAGCGATCAAGAAATACTACCCCTGGCAGAAAATGTTTGATCAAGATCATCGATACGATTCTTGCATTATTTAAGCGTATGTTAAACATGGGAAACGGTACCTTCATCAAATAATATACATAGCACTTTTTAACATTTTTAAGAATGATGGTAACAATAGACGTTGCCACAAGAGCATTCTGAACATTTTCGGGTGATTAAAACCTCCCTTAAATTGGTGTCGCTGGTTCTATACATTATAAGATAACAAATATAATTCGTTTTTCTTCCGTATCGAAAATGTAAATAAACACAACAATTAGTAGTAGTACTAATTAGTAGTACTATAAACTGCAAGTTTATTATTCTGCCATTTTAAGGTACAAACCCTTAATAATGTTCTCGTTGTCAAATAGCAAGATTATTGTAGATTTTTATGTTCTCGGGAGATCATTAGACTGCGTATCTTTACGCAATTGTGGCTTGTGGAAATTTTCAAGAAATTCTATGATATAAAATTCGAGAAAATTTAATACGATTTTCATTTGTTTTTGATCTACAAAGGCTGTTCCCATGAAAAATAGGATTTTATTTCATTGCACTTTCTTCAAATCTGTCTATAAGATATATATCCATAGTCTAGTGATCACAGATTAATTTACAGTTGAGGCATAAAAATATGCGTTAAAACAAAGTGTTATTATGATAAGTATCGTAAAAAATGTTAGTTATTGACACGAGCGTTAAACAATGTGAAGAAAGAAAAATATTGACGATTTACGCGTCAAGATATGGTGGTAAATGAATGTTCGTCGACACTAGGCAAAACTCGAAAATGGAGATTGCAAATCAAGAACGTGAACGACGAGGGCATTTCCCGAAAGTAGCACAATATTGAAGTCTACCGAGGGAAGAAAAGAATCGAGCATTCGCTAGCTCTGGACATCGACGGATGTAATTGCCGTTTCAACGAACTCTTCTAATTAATGCTCGCAACCCCTCTCGCGGACATTCTTCTCCCCCGACGACGTGCAATTTCACCGCGAGTTAAATATGTCGGCCGCACGTTAATTCTCCGTGTTTCACTCTGTTCTGCGACCTCCTATTTATTATTATTCATTTTCGTGAACTGTATAATTTCCCCAGCCTTGTTCTTTACGCTTTACACTCGACGCTTTCGATTAATCGCGTTCTTCGTTGTGTTTCACGTGCAAACGTTTCGAGTTAACAATGAGCGCGATTTCGTTCGCGAACGGTGGGAAAGGATCGTTGATTAGGCGAGTTCGAAAACATTTCAGAATTGAATGCGATGCAATTAAAATTAATGTAACAATAGTCGGAATGTCCAGAGACGCCCGCTAAGGACGACTGATTCACATTCTGCGCGCTTAACGAGGTAATACACCGTTCAAATTTACACGCAGATGCTCGGTAATTCGTTTAACCAGTGAACTCGCCAATTTTTTCATCACAAATCGCATGAGCGCACGCTTTATGGCCTGCAAAAGCGATTTGACGCTTTGTGGCCTGCAAAATGGCGCCTGGAGGATAGCCGAACCTTTGCCACAACGAAATTGACGGCTTCATCGAACAGTTTTCACTCAAAAACTATTAGACAATTAATATTCACACTACTCCGAAAAATATCAACTCAGCTAAAATCACGCTTTAACACTTTATCCACCGGAAACCGGAACTGTATAAACCGGAAGAATGTTTTTTCTATCGTCGTTGTTTAGAGCAAACGTAGACACACAATGCGAATCACAGTAAAAAGATTAATAGGATTTTCAATAATTCTGCTGCGCCAAAGGGGAGTTTAAAAATCTTGTTTCACACAATAATCTCAAACGAAATGATCAGATTATACTGTATAAAAAAAACTCCTTAGCCATGGACCTTCAAAAATCATGAAATAAGGTAGACAACGTGTCAGAGTTTTATCTCCCAGTTAAGAAACTAGATTTCCTCGTTCACTTTCGAGCGGTGGGAGCAAGAAGGTCGAGCACTGTTCATTGTCCAAATAGCTTCTCTTTCAATCGCCTTTCTGTGCCCAACAATGGGCTACAACCTTCCGCCGAGAACAAGAAGCAGAAACGAAAGCCTTCGTAGAACAAATTCATTTCTTATTGAATGTTCCCGATCAAACAGCACAAGTAGTTCCCTAGCCTAGACGAATGGACACGACGGATCCCGGAGAAGAAGCGGGCGCATGAACGAGATTCTTCGTGTACAAACATTCCCGATCAATCGGATGGTCACGGTTAGTCGATCGATAATCCACATCGACCAGGAAGCCGGCGACACAAAACAGAAGGTGACCGTTAACGAGAAACGCAATTAGCTGACTGGCGATTTCACGCGCTCGGCAGAAAAGTCGCGATCGAGTCGTGCTAATGCGATTCCAGATGGGCGACAGCGTGGCGAAAAAGGAGGAAGAGGACGACGACGACGACGACGACGATGAAGAAGAAGAAGAAGAGGAGGAGAAGGATGAGGAGGAGGAGGAGAAGGCGGCTGAGAGAAAAGAACAGTTGCGTATCTGGACGGTCTCTGAATATATCCAGAAGCGCCTCTCCTCGAGAACGCGGCGCGAAGCCCGGCCGGAGCCCGCGACTATTCCCATTCAGCCCCCGGAGGCTTTTTGTTTCGTTCGTTAGCCGCTTTGCGGGACTTTTTCGGGGTCCCAAGAGGATTCTCTTTCCTAGTCGTATATCTTATTCCGCTCTCTGCTCGGCGTTATTGTGCCCATCCGGCGCGCGGCGGGCCGACGACCGCACCGCTACCTGCTACTCTAGATTCCCGAGCTCTTCCGTTTTCGTTCCCTTTTTTCGGGACGCGCGCTCTTCTTCTCGCCGCGGCCGAATCAGCATACAGGTTTACGACTACGATTTGGCGCCTGCCTGTGACGAATGGCCCCGACGGGACACCTCGGCGACCGCTCGCCCGCTTTCGGCCCCCGCAGGAACGATCTGCATTCTGACACCCGCTACCGGGCCGTTTCTGTTATTCGATTAAGCGGGCTCCGTATTTCCAGCGAAACAAATGCGGACGGACGCTTAGACCTTGCGGAATTGGCGCAGTCACTGTACTATTAGCATTGATGGGATTCTACGGGACGTCTTGGACCTGAGACGAGCGATCCGCATTTTAATGCCGTTTCTGTTGTTCGATCAGCGAGCTTGGTTCTCGCAGAAAATCAAACTCGGATTCAAGCTTGAACTTCGTTGTGTTGGCACAGTCTCGCTCATTGAGATGGGAATTATTAGCATTGTTGGGATTGCTATGGACGTATTACGTCCGAGAAGGGCCATCTGCATTTTGACAGCCGATAACGGGACCGTTTCTGTTTTTCCATTCGCGAGCTGGCTCTCTTAGCAAATCAAACGCGGATTCAAGCTTGAACCTTGTTGAATCGGCACCGACTCACTAAGGAGTGAGACAACTCAAGACTCAACTTGAGCCAACTCAATAGAGATGGGAATTATTTGCATTGTTGGGATCGCTGTGGACGTATTACGTCCGAGAAAGGCCATCTGCATTTTGACACCCGATAACGGGTCATTGTCGATGTCTGAACTTTGAAGAATTGATACAGTCACTGAAACTGTTGCCACTGATGCGATTTTAGTGGACAGCTTGGCAATGGCACCCACTACCGTGCCGTTCTTGCTAACTAGACTACCAAGCTGGGACGTGCAAATCGGTGTCGAAACATTGTAGAATCGGTACGGTCAGTCACTGAAGTGTTTACTATTAGCACTGAATTTGAGCGAACCTGGCCCTGAAGAGAATGATCTTCATTTTGGCTACAGGCCCATTTTTCTGTTACTTTCCGAGCTTGATACTTTTGACGAAAGAAACTTGAGATCGATGCCTACAGTTTTTAGAATTGGTTCGGTCACTGAATTGAAGATTATTAGCACTGTTGAGGTTTTAATACTGGAATTGATGCAGTCACCGGAGATTATCGACACTGTTGGGATTTTGGCACTTGTTACCGTTTAATTTTACGTCACTCGATCACTAATCTCGATCACTTTTAGCGAAGAGAGTGTCCCAATTCCTTGGAACTTATACAATACATTCGCTGAAATGTCGGCACCGTGCAATATGCGCGTTCAATTCGAGCAGGCTTATGGTGCAGAATTCTTTGTTATTTATTAATCAAAGGTGTCGGCTTTGATGATGATTATTAGCACTTGCTACCGGTCAATTTCTCGATCACTCGATCAGCGAATTTCTTACTTTTAGAACGCGAATCGATGTTTGGACTTAACACCGTTAAGTGTGCCCGAGTTTGGAGCAGGTTTAAGGTACGGAATTCTTGGCTATTTATTGAACTGAAATGTTGATAGTACCTATTGAGGATTATTAAATTTTCCGTTGCTCGATCAGTAAACTTGATACTTTTAGCGTAAAAGACGTAAATCGATGTCTGATCTTTGGAATTGTTATCGTTCACTGAAGCGGAGACGATATGTATTACGTTACAAAAGATGAAGCAACACAAGAAACTAATAAATAATGTTTAGTACGTGTTTTGAACTACGTTATAATTCATCCTTCGCGTATAATTTTAAAACACATTAACTTTTGACACCGAAGTCCAAGTGCACAGCGGTGCAAGCGTGTTCAGAGTAGTTCGGCTGCACGTCCATTGAAAGACTAATATTTTGAAGCAAAACGACACTATGGACATTTTCTGTATAAATAATTTCTTTGTTATATATGTATAGACAGTGTGTGTCTTTTGAAGCCCACATTAAACCTTCTGCCATCTGATTTCACCGCTTTGGCGAGATCGTGAAAACAGATTAAACCGCTATAATCGACAACCGGAGTAAATCGAGCTGCACTCTTTTCCAGCAAGTCGACTGCTAATCTCCACTGATTATCAACATTTTCGATACCCTACTTCGTAACATCGACAATCCAGCTGCTAACAATTTCTATTGGCGAATTGCAGAAAATTCAGGAAACTTCCACAAAGACGAGCTATCTATCCCATTAACACAAAAAGGTTTCTATCACAAAATCAAAGAGGAACAAACACAACTAAAAATTGCGACTGGACGACAGACAAATCAACTTCACAATTTTCAAAGTACTCTCAAGGATTCACCACACGCTGAGTATACTAAGGGCTGGCACGACGGCGCGCCCTACTCGCTACACTTATTTCTAACTTATACCCGAAGAGCGCACGGTGAATAGCCGCAAATCCGCCGTCTAAAAACACGCGTACAAGGCATTCCGAACAAAACACGTCCAAAAGATACGTCTGTGTGTCCATCGTTTCGAGGGTGGAAGACCCGTCGGAGAACGGCACGCTAATCTGGCCCGTGTGCTCTTCAACGGGTCCAGGTCCCGTGAAATCGCTCGAACACAGCCTCCGTTCGCGCGTGAAACATCCGTACCGTACGTGTTCAACCTATCGATTCATGCTGTCGTCGGGAATAGGAGTTGGCAGCGATCGCTTTGGATCATTTTGGAGCACATTTGGAGGATCGTGTGCGCTTGGTCCGAAACATTAAAGGACGGTGTTCGAGCACAGCCATGAAGGAAAAAGCATTCGCATTTTTTTTTTACTGGTGAAAAAGTCAGAAGTACCGGGCATCGACTGATAATGAAACGAGGGACGAAGGACGCCAACGAAGGGACATTAAGGGCCTGAAGTTTCGGAGGGACTCTAGCTCTGTGCCAACTCCTGGTCCGACACGCGCGTCAAAGTCCGCCGAACGAGGAGGTTCGTTACGAAATCGGCGCGGCGGTAACGGAAGCGGTGATCCAGCGGTTTCCAGGGAACAAGGACGGCCGATCTGGGTTAACTATCGTCTATTATAAAAGTAGGAATAAAAAAGGCTGCGAATACATACAGTTGGGGTACTCACCGTCCTTGGGCGGCGAGGGGCATTGGGGCGCGTACGATCCCAGGTGATATCCGTAGGCGTTGTGCTGGTGCATGGGCGCGAACGGATATCCGGCTAGCGCGGACCTAGGACTGGGGAATCCTGCCTCTGCGTGTTGCTGGTTCCCGCTGCCGGGTCCGGACGTTTGGTGTCCGAGCGCGCCGACCTGATGCGAGAACTGATGGGCACCGGGCACATTGTGTCCACCGGGGTAACCGCCACGCAAACTCGCCGGATTGTACAGGTTGTTGTGCTGTAGCTCGATGAACGCGGACTTGCCGCTCTGGGATACAGGGGTGCTGGACGCGGTGCTGTCCCCGCCATTGCCACCGGGTGGTCCAGGTGTCACCGAACCGAGCCCGGTGTGATGAAGATGCTGCTCCATGTCGGAGCCGCCGCCGCCGGCGCCAGCGCCGCCTCCACCGCCGTTACCACCGCCAGCGGATGGTCCACCGCCTCCCGACATGCTGTTCGGGGTCGGGGTACTAGACGGACAGGGGTCGCCCGCCCCGAATGGGCTCCCCAGGTCCGTGAAGTTGAGCGTCGTCGTGCTGCCCGGACGCTCCACCTTAGTCGCGACGTCGATGCCGCCGCCACAGCCCACAGTTCGAGCGGACAAACTCGCCGACGACGTCGTCGCCGCCGCCGACAAGCGGACACCGTACGGCGCACGAATCTTGGGGCCTCTATGGGTTACCAAAGTCGACCACCACTTTGGAGCGGATCGCCTACCACCTCGGGGACCTCGATGATCCTGCGGCGGTTCGATGCATCGAACAACGACCGACTCTCTTCCCAGACGGTGTTTACTGTCCACACTCGCGTCACTGTATCACGATGCTTGTGAGATTATTGTCACCGAGCAAACAGTCACCTTGTGTTATCCACTGTACCCGATGGAGCGAGTTCGAGTTTGGTCGGGTGTCTTCACAAATACACTTTCTTTCACCCGCGATGATCCAGAGTGAAACACGCACACGGCTGTGGATCTAGGTTCGGTCGCCACTCTACTCGATATACCAGATTTAGTTACGACAACGAGTTCATCCTGGATCGTTTCACTGCGCGACGGCCTCGACGATGGTAGAACGTCGCGTCACGTCGCGTCGCGTCGCGTCGCGCGCGCGGTACGCCGAGGATCTTTGGATCACCACTACTACCGTTTCCGATCGCGGCACTGACCGAAAAATCAACCCCGCGGTCACGGGTCGACCGGAAACCGAAGGACGTCGGGTCCCGGATGGAAACGGGTCGTCGGTCCAGCTTCTCCGACGGGAACCGGTAATCTGCCGACCCCGCTGCTCTCCCGTGACAGCACACTCGCGCGACACAGCTCCTCCGCTCTCCTGATTTAATTGTATACGTCGCCGACGACGACGATGATGATGATGACACTGGCGTGCGCGCGCGCGCACACACGCTCTCGCTCGACCAGCCAGCAAATGCGTTTTCCACGCGGGTCGCGGTGATTACTCGCCGTGGAGCATCCTCGCGCGTCGCCCGGACGTGGTGTCGACGAGAGAAACGACGACGGCCGCGACGATGCCGCGCGCCACGGATCCGAGTAGGGAGGAAGAAGAGGAAGAAGAAGAAGAAGAGAAGAAGAAGAAGACAACGACGACGACGACGACGACGACGACCACGACGAAGAAGAGAGAAAAGCACACACGCGCGCCTGGCCCAGTAACTGCAGTGCACACCGCGCGGCGCGGACCGGTATAATGATACATAATGAAGCCGGAGCCTCTCCCCGGAGCCCGGTGCACCGTTTCCGAAAGTCGCCGCGGTGGCGCCACTCAAGGACACGCCCCGATCGCCCGTTACCGCCGACCGCTATTGGCTCGGACCCCCTCCCCTCACCGCGCCTTGCTGACGTCAAGCGAGCCTGTTGGCTGCGCGGAGGCCATTATGGTGGACGATGGGGCCGTGCCGGTGCCGAGCCACGCCCACCGATGCCCGACGCCCTCGGGGCAACGGCGTTCGCGGAGGTGTTCTCTCTACCTGTCCGAGGTCCCTTTTCGTTCGTCGTGCGCGCACCTAGCCGCCACTACTCCCGACACAGACTCCGTCGGGGGTATAGCTCGACAAGAAACCCAGAGGCCACGCTCCCGGTTTGCTTCTATGCATGGAGCGCGCAGTTTCGCCCATCCTCGAGACCACGGGCCTCCTCTATCGACCGCGAGATTCGACGGGAATCGAGGGTTCAGGGCTCGGTGACATCTGGAACGCGAGTGCAGCCCTGGAACGTTTTGTTGCGCTCCGAAATTCTCGATGCCCCGACACCCTACCCTCTGTGAAACCCAGCCCGTACCGTCTTCACCGCTACGAGAAAGTATTAGAATCTGTTTCCCTTCGGGAAATATGGGGATGAAAATTCGAACCCGTGAGACAATTTTTCATAGGAGATATTTTAGAAAATTTCTGTTTGTGAGATCGTGGTTCTCAAGCACGGTGTTCTTCAGGCACGTTGCAGCCTGCGAGACGACACGTGTAACAATTTTCATTATCTCAGAGAATTTCTGTTTACGAGGTCCTGGTTTCGGAGCGCAGTTCCAGCGTTCGTATCGGAGAGAATGCTCCGAGGCCGCGAAATGCAAGAATGCGCTTTTCGTCATGTTTTTGCTCGGCTAGGCCACCGTTCGAAGAAAACGTCACTTACTCGAGGCACTCGCATACAAATAAGGAATTAAGAACATGCATCGTAATAAAAGACGCTCGAACGTCGCCGTGACAGTTTGACAACAGACGACGTCCTTGGCTCCGCCCATTAACCCACCGCGAAAGGAGTGGACCGCTGGCAGATGGAGGTGGAGCAGCTCGTACGACACGTTTTTCCGTTCTCACGTAGGTACACGCAACGTCGCCGCTAATCCCTCGGATTCATTCCTCGGGAAGCTATTTTTCCCTGTAAGGGTCTCACAAGCTCTCCATCAATCTCCCCTTCGCAACGCGGTCGTCACTAGACTGTGGATTTCTTTGCAAAATAAAAACTGTCTGAATCTGTAGCAAGAAACAAGGGTCGCTTAGGAATCTCATTCTTTAATCAACCTCCTATTTCTCTTTTATTTTTCTAATCCTTGAAATTGCTCATTTCTGTATTAAAAAAAAAAAAAACATCTATCCATCACTGTTGACGGAATGTCAATCGAATCGATTCAGACAATTGCTACCACCCCCGACAAAAATTCAACATTCAACTATCGACTTCAGATTACATAAACATCGTCGAGAAAACAAATTAACTGAACGATTCTTAACTTCCCGGAAAGAACAATTAAACGTGCTTCCAGGTATCGGGACCATTTCTATTCAAATGAAGACAACCTTGTTGCTTCTTTCTTTTTAATTCGAAGTAAAGATACGCTCTAGATCGAACGCGTGAATAATTTATCAAACCGATCGGAGCTCGGTGCATAAAAATCCCATAAAACCGCTGTTCCTTTGATCCTACAAAGTCTCGCATTCCTCTCGTCGCTGCCTATTTTCAAGGTACATCGAAAATTGCATACCGCGAATAGGTGTAACGCGAGCTGTGACCCAAATTTTCTTCGAAAAAGATGCCAATCTCGCGAGAGGTCGCATTATAGGTAATAGAATTTTTTATCGAGCCAATTTCTGCTCGGGGCAGAGGCTATAGAAGCCGGTAGCTCCGCCGAGGGAGAGAAAAACAGAGAGAGAGAGAGAGAGAGAGAGAGAGAGAGAGAGGGAGAGAGAGAGAAAAAAAATACGCTCGTGGTACACGTCGAGGGAATTTCGCAACGCGACAGGTCTTTTCGCTGATCCTATCGGCGAGCTGTGCACGGCAGAGACAGGTGAAGGCGCGGAATAGGATCGGGATCTCTTTCGCGAGCAATCCGAAGCATGGCTGCTCGCCCACGAGCCGCCTTTGTCTACCAATATACAATTAATCCGATGCAAATTTCCCCGGCAATTTCACGGACTACGTCAAATCGCTTCTGCGCTCGCTTCGCTCCGTGACCCCTTCGAACATGCGAGCGAACAGGCTCGAAATTTCGCGGTCGTTCCGCGGAAAGGGCTGCAATGTTGCCATTCTACAGGGTGAAACTACATTCTCCAAACGTATTACCCTAATTAATGCACAGTATGTTCCTTTGTTGCTAGTATTTTATTACCACTAGATTTGCTGGACCCGACAAAATGACGCGGATTTCGAATTCTTTAAAATTCTCGGATCTCAAAAATAGTACAAGTCAATGTTTGCCTGTTTGATTTAACACCACGTCTCAAGGGATCAATTAAATAAAATAACTGCGATATAATCTTAACGTGGCTTGTATATAAGACAAAAATCCTTCGATGTTATTCTGCTTTACAGAATTTTTGATTTTTGAATTTTTGAGATTGATCACATTTATTTATTCAAACGCATTGCGATGTCTCGATAAATGTGGTCCTATTATTTTTAAAAAGGCAGTATTGAAATACATGGAAATGATCTTGCCTAGAAAAAGGAGAGGAAATGTTAATACCAGGAATCCGATAAAAGTAATGATGCTCAAATGATAAAGACAACGAAAGGATGAAGTAAAGACAGATTTTAAAAGCTCCACAGGATGCTGCCGCTAAAGAAATTGCTCGTGTAATTTTGCATATAAAATAATAATAGATAGACTTCCTTTCTCAATAGATTTAATAGATTTATAATTATATAAGAATATTTTAAAATCCATCCTCGGTTTTTACTGTTTCGTACTCCTCCCTTTCTGTTACTCGTTTTTGCCATAAATGCATAAATTCTGCGTTCTAGCAATGAAGAGTTGCCAAACATGGTGGCTTGCGTGCGTACTCCTGTTAGGTCAGCTAATTAAATATTATTGTAATAAATGCGAGCGTTGAAAAACGGACCGGCATTAGGTGCCATTATTCTGTGAAATCGTAAACCACGATTGAAAAAGATTTACGACGGTAAATGTGATATTTGATATTTAATAGCTACTTCAGATCGCTGGTCCAACTTGCGTTTTTGAAAAACGCTTAGCGAGATGCATGGTAGACTGCCGTACGGTGCGGTCGAAAAATTGTTTCCTAACAATTTCTTTGTGTGCTCTGCATTTCTTGTCACGCAAGATACATTTGTACAGTCTTTTTAACAAGTCTTTAGAAGAACAATTAGAAAGATGCTTTTACAGGAAATTATTGAATAAATTTATTGATTGGGGTGTAGAGTGTACTACAAATTTTGCACAATCAAAATAAATGGTGCCTTGTCGTTCTTGTGGAGCAAATAAAATGCACTTTTGGTAGCTCTAGTGTTGAACGATCTGTTATACGGAGGTTTGCTGTAGCTAGAATTTTAGGATAATAGGAGACACTTTTCTCCCTTTTTTTATTCCATACAGCCCTCGCGATTCATCGATTTTCCATGGATCTCTGGAGTGCAAATTTTGGCGCGCTCCGTGTATCGGTGAAATTGCAATTTTCACGCCGCCTTCAAATATTTAACAAGCGGAGCATTGTCGTCGACAGTCGGCGGTCGGATGCGCGTTATTGGCTCCGGTTACGTGGCTGGCTTAAAGCTGGCAAAATCAGAGCGACAGAATCGCCTAATTAAATCGAAAGTCGGGTGGAACTCGAGTGGGAAACGACGTGCTCCTGGCCGCCGCCGCTCGCTTTATCTGATCGCTCCTAATCGTCTTCCCAGAATTCACTCGATTTTTTCTCCGTTTTATATCGTTCTCTCCCAATCGCCATTTTTCTTCGTCGTTCTATTCCCTCAGCTCATTGTTTACTCCTGCTCTAGAATTTACCCAACCGCGTAATTGACAAACGATGATTTTAATTAACGAAAGAGAGAGAGAGAGAGAGAGAGAGAGAGAGAGAGAGAGAAAGAAGGACAGAGAGGGAGAGAGAGAGAGAGAAAGAGAGAGAGTGAGAGCGAAATTCACGAGGAATCGGGAGCAGAAAGCTGTTCGCGAGACAGAAACTAGCGGGGACATTTCTTCGGCCGAATGATAATTACGCCTAATCAGTCGCCGAGCACGATTACCGGCTCGGCCACGGGTATCGTCTCCAATGATACTAGTTACCGGGATAATACCCCGTTCATTAACATTGCATCACGTTCCACCGGCGCACACCTACTCGATACTTCAATTACACGAATATTTATCCCCGATACTGTCGTCTAGCCACGTGAGATTAATTGCACTACGACGGACAATAGATGCGTACTGGAAATTACTTTCCATGTAAACAACGCCGTTCCCCCCTTTGTCTAACATTCGAAACCGTTCCTAACTTATCTCCGATTCTCTTACTATTAATTTCTCAATGATGGAATTGCATCCCCATTTATTTATCTTGCAATTTAGCCTGACAATGCTTGTACGGACACGGTGAATTAATGTTAGCTGGTTCTTATCGCAATTCGTACAGTTGTATTCGTACGCTTGGTTTGTTGAACGGTAATTAGTTGCAACACTGAGAATTTTGGAAAAACGTAAGGACATTAGAATGGAATGTGATACTAGATTTGTTTAGCGATTTCGGGGAAAAGACGAGGATATTAAAATACTGCAGATTTACTGAACTTTGTGTTTTACGGATTTTACCAATTGCAACCAAATAACGGGTCACTAAAAAATCCAAAAAAGCAAAGTAATTTATACATGGAATAAAATTTGAAAAATTGAGATAATACTAATTGTAAGAATTTCATACATTAAATTCTGTACAGCGAATAAATCACGGCCACGATTCGCATTTAATTCTGAGCGAACGACCGAGTCTCGGATCTCTGGGAGACGAAGCGCTGAAAAATTCCATAAAACCAAATTTCTAGAAGAAAATAAAAATAGAAAAATTGAGATCTCTCGCAATAGTTGTAAGAATTGTTCCGTCCTCCTCGCGTCGTATAGATTGCAACTGCAACGAATAAATTAGCGCGAAGATGCGGAATTTAATTCAGAACAAATAACCGCGTCAGTCGCCTACGAGAGACGGTGCGCTGAAAGTGTTAAAGAGGCCTTTATGAGGTCCGGCATGATTTTTATCAGTGGGTCAGAGGCTCGAGGACACCGGGCCCCGTGGAACGGCAGCGTGCCCCGACGGATGAAACCGGATGCAAAAATAAACCGGTGTACTGCCGGCGGTGTAGTACTTAAAATCGAATTTTTCTACGTCTCCCGGAGAAAATCACTTCCCTCTTGGTAATACGGGGGTACCTGAGCGCCCTCAGGTACGGCACTAGGCCAAAAGAGCGTGGCACGCTCTTACAGCGCGAAATTACATTGGGGGGCTAATTGCACGGCGGCGGTAGCGCAAACACGTGTCATCAGTTGACCACCACCACCAACCACCATCACCACCACCACCATCACCACCACCACCGCCGCCGCCGCCGCCACCGCCACCATCGGGCATCGGTATGGCCATCACCATGCAATGCCCATGGTAGGTAGCTGCGCGCGGTCGGTTGTGTACGGTGAATTACGTAATTGAGGTAAATGGCGGCTATCCAGAGTGCGGGGAACTGTGCTAAATAAAATGCCATTCAATTAGGCGACGAGAGGACCCGCGTCGGCGTTGCTGCTTCACCGCTGACTGTGACCAGCCACCGCAGAACTTTCCTAAAGCCGATAGGTCCTCCCGTCCACCATGAAACTTTCTACTTTAAAAAGATCTCTCCCTCTCTCCTTCCCCTTCCCCCCCCCCCTCTTTCTCTCTCTCTCTCTCTTCTATACTCCCCCGCAAGTCCTCCCACTCTCACCTCCCAACGTCGCCCAACGTTCGTCTCTTCGTAAGAATCGACGGATAATTGGAGACCTCATCAGCACGCCTTTTACCTTGTTTTTTGATGGGGGATAGTGGGGGGGACAACGTTGAATGGGAATGAAGAGATTGTGGCGGAGAGCTGGGGTTTTCGGTGTAACTACACCGGCAACTGGTGGGCTGACGACCGACGACTTGCTTACCTGCGGGGGCAGCTTAAGGCTCAATGAAAAATGGGTTAAACGCTGCTACGCTAATTGCCGGACCCGCGATCGTGTTCGATTGCCTCGGACGATCCTCCTGGATTGATGCTCGAAAGATGTCTGTACATTTGTAACAAATTTTCGGTATTCTACAGATTCAAGTTTTGGCACGCCTCCAAGTTTACCACTGTACGATCCTCATTTATTTGGCAAAAATAAGCAGCTAGAATTCGGAGCAATCGAAAGAATCGAAAAAATCGAACAGTATCGATAGTTCGCTTTCGACCTACTAAGATTATCGCAGCAAGAAACAAATTCCCGAGTAACTCCTGTTTATTGCAACCGACGCGGAAAATGTTTATTTTGCATAAAGATCCGCTGTCTAATTATAATAATTCTCAGCTCCTATCTTCGCAATCGTTCGCTCACTTTCTCCTAAGATATTTTTTGCACGATCAGGAACCCAATTACTGTGGGGGTACCAATTACTGTGTCTATATTAATTATTGGACTGCGGATCTTTATGCATTTATGGCTTTTGAAAATTTTCAACAAATGCTATAATATAAAATTCCACAGAATTTGGTACGATTTTTATTTATTTCAGATCTACGAAGGCTAGTACCGCTAAAAATTCGATTTTATTTGTTTCCACTTTTCTAAAATTTGCCTACAAAAATTGAAAATTGTATAAACATCCGCAGTCTATTAATTATACTTATTTTTAAAGCATAATGTATATTAAAAAAGAGATATATAACATTAACTGATTTTAATGAAAATAATTTAATATCTCTTTCTTAATATTTATCATGCTTTAAAAATAAATGTAAGTAATATAGGCACAGTAATTGGTACCCACGCAGTATTTGGGTCCCTTACCCTAGTCAGTGTTTCTGTTCAGAAACCTCTGCACTAGTATGACTCGATGTTGCTATGGGTACAAGGGGTTGATACGAATTATGTTCGTTCGCCGAGAGGTGTTCATTCGTTGTGCAGGTCAGCATACTTGGTTCCTCCGGGAAATCATGATCCGATAAACATTCTTCCGTTTGTCCGGCTGTTTTTCTCGCGTGCTCTGCCCATAATCGGCTCCTTTTGTTTCTCTCGCCGCGGGATGCGGCGCAAAGCTGCCTACGCCGTTGAATTAAACTGGAACTGAAATTCTAATGAGGCCGGATGTTCCTGCGATCTGGCGCACCTGATCTATAATTTCATACCCGCATGCTGTCCGTGCGCCTGCATGCACCAGGTAGCTCCGCGGAAAAAATAGGAGAAATACGAATGCAAACAGATACGTTATTTGTAACCGATCAGGTTCGCGAAGAATATCCATTAGTCTTCGCTCTGTTGGCGGTCGTTGGTCCGATAACGATTCATCATTTATCGGTTGACGCGTCAAACTATTCTTACACCTGCTGCTTCGTGTAAAAATGCTCGCGGTGTAACCTAACACCTTCTGCCTGCCGTTATCGTCTAGATATCTTCGGAAGATATGGGAACTCGTGAAAAACAAAACTTTGTTTGTTAACTTCTCAAGCGGGAACACGCCGGGATTATTCTTTTGTGTTTACTCCTCGTTTCATCGGAAGGCTAGCGTAAATAAAACGTTAAAGTAATTGTGGACTTTTTAAATCCGGCGATTGAATTTGTTGCTAAGAAGCTGTTGCTGCAGTGATGAATTTTTATAAATTTTTTTATCGTGGTCGTTCGAATTGCACTGAATTAATTGTCGTAAATATTTTTTTCTCTTTTCTACCTACATCGTGGATATTAATATAATGTTTTTAAAAATTTCCAATATTTATGTACGAGGAACTGTTTTAATAACAGAAACATTGATTGCAAACCGATTTAAAAATTGTATGGAAAGTATCTGTGAATTTATAATCTGTTTTTTAATATTAAATTGGCTGCAGATCTCTATGAGATTGTCCGTACTCGTTTTTCCGAAGATTAGAATAAGACAAAGATTACATTCATTAACTAGAAGATTGTTTGTCCTAGGGACGAACTAAAATCATTAACAATTTTCATTCGTGTGCAAGTTCCTTCGTATCTTGAAAATTAGCCATAAATTGCACGAAGATCAGCGGTCTAGTAATAACGTCGTTGGTAACATAAAGGGGTGACTAATTAGTCCATTAAACAATACACCTCTATCGACAAGCTGGAAGTCTCTCAACTCGAAAGCATTCCTTACGACTAAAGCTACTTAATTGTTCACCGCTGAATCTAGTTATTCCCACCGTTCGTTTGCAAGCGTTATACAGTGTTTACTCGATGTATGTCCAATACACGGGTCTGGCCGGTGACATATATCGGCCAGGGGATACTATTCTTTGATCCACGCCGAACGTAGAAAAGGACAATAGTGAAAATAGGAAATACTGAAAAATAAGGAATTTTTTTATTGGATTAGTAGTAGTCTCACACCGATTTACGCGACCCGTATTATATTACACCCCTGTCTCGAGTTTCATGGCCTCTCACTAGGTATAGTTCTGGAACTTTTATCGGCTAGGCATTTGTGACATACATAGAATAAACATTGTAGTTTGCGTGTATGAATTATTTATTTCGGTTCACCGGGACAAAACGGAACTTCTACTAATGGTGATATTGTTACGATGAAATTATGACAGCAATAAAGCTGCCAACCCTCCTCTTGCCCCCCCCCCCCCAACAATATTCCGAAGATATCGCAAAGATTTGGATTAGAACCAATCGGTCAAAAGCAGTCGAATTTCGATGAGAAGATCGACAGATCGACAACATGAAAAGATCTTCTTCTTCTTCTGTACGATCTTTTACACATTAGAGACTAGTAGTCGATCATTATTCTATAAAAATAGTTGTGTTTGCAGTTCGTCTCTATTATTAAATATGATGTGCTCATCGGCAAGGAGGAGCAGAAGCAAAATATTATCGCTGGACAGCGGATTTTTGCAATTACGACAAAAACGGGACGGTACAATATGAAACGGTACACATATTAAATGAATTTAAGAATACAGTGGTTTCTCGATATATGTCGTCAGAGCCTGGATGATAAACGTCGCGAAATTATCCCCACTACCGCGGGGTATACCCTGTGAGGAGTGTGAAGATAACACGGCTCGAGTATATCTCCTGGACGATACACGACGCTGACAAGATCCGTATTGTTGACATATATCGAGGAGTCACTGTATCATTGTACTGCTTTCGACTTATTATGATCGTTAACGAAGGAAAATACTGTCTATTTCTCGCCTGTTTCTGGCAAATGATGCAGAAAATTTTCATTCAATCATAAAGATCCGCAGTCTAGTTACAGCGTAATATAATGCGTCGGATTGATACGACGATTCTTTTGTTCTTACGTGTGTCTTCGAGGGTGGGTGGGACACGGTCCTAAATATAGGAAACGATTTCGGACGCCCGGGTAATACCGAGCACGGAACACGGTCAAACACATTGTTTGCGGGCAACGCCCACCCATACTGGCCCCGGCTTTTACTGCCGGGCAGTAAAGAACGAAAATTATGATCGGACTGCTTGTCACTGCTCCGGGCGTCGCGTCGAGGAGCTCTCTAAGATCAGCCTATCCCCTAAAGTCGCTCGTTTCCCCGCAATTCCGCGTGTACGGGCCCGAGACGTGCCATTAGTAATGTAAATGGAACCCGCCGGAAAACGTTTCCAAGGAAAAGTCGACGTTTATACATTGCTAGCCGGCTGGTTGGCTAACTCCGAGCGACCACGATCTGTCCACAGTCCACGGCCGCGCGATTTGGTAGTTTGCACTTTTTCTTCATCCTTCACCACTGGGAGGGTCAATTCAGAACCAGGATTATGTCGAAAGATTTTTTTTTTAAATTCAATGTTTTTATTTTTATTTTGAAAAAATTTTTCAAGAATTTTTCCTAGGACAAGTACAACTACTACTGTCTCCGAAAGATATTTTACGAATCCTCGTTGCGCCAGAAGGAAAGTAAGAAAGCGAAGAAACATTTTCGAGCACAGTTCAAGCAGAGGGAGTGGGGAGGGGGGGGGCGGCGGCTAGGGAAACTACGAAATCTAGAATCGAGAGAAAGTCCCTGGGCGCTCGAGATGCGAGCGCAATTACACCCGGGGGCGATAAAAGTGTTACTTCGCGGTGTAATTTAGAAATATTTTTACGCCGGCTTCGTTCGGGGCCGGGAAACGAGAACCGTGCCGCACACAGAATTGCCACTTCGCCGGTGCAATTCGTCCGCGAGTTTCCACGCCGCTCCTGTTTATATTCTACTTTCCATCCGGGAACTACCGGTAAACTTTTCCCCTTTCGATGCGAGGAATGCAAAATTGTTCTGTAAAAAGCTATGGGGCCGGATGGGAAACCGTACCGGAGAAGCGACAAGTTGTCTACTTTTCTCTCTCCCTCTCATCCCTTCGACCCTTCGTCTCGTGTGTTGAAAGACGCAATCATTTGAAACCGATCAGCTGAGATGTAATATTAATACATCCAGGAACACCATAAGTCGAATGAATAATTTCTTGCAACGCGTGTTCCGTCTTTTGCGACGCGTTGCTGGTATAAATCACCAGCGCAGAGTGCTAAATTAATTATTTATCGAATCACCTGCAGATTTAAATTAACACGTATTGTCGAAGGTTTAATAGACTCCTTTAATAGAGTTCCTGATTTGTTACGAGTCACCTGAGAATAATTGTACAAGTTTTAGGGGGTCGTTGCGAAGAGGTCAATCTTCGAATCTGTGGCAGATTCAGTGACGAATAAAATGTTTATTTTTAGCGCTAGAACTATCGGAAGGGTCGGAGCGACTTCGAAATTAAAACAGAGCGCAGTGATTTACTGTATATTATTACAACCTATGCAATAGACACTTCTATCGCAAATATATGGGCAAATAAATCGCAGGCTGTTTACAGATAAATACAATACACTCTGGCATAGTTAATTTAACGTTTATACGCTGAATCACGTGAAACACAATTAATGGTCGTTTATAGTTCCCGTTATGTATAACGCGACGCTACAATTCCCCATGCTTGACCTAAAACATTCACGAGAAATTGATTACCAATGGCGTCTCTGCCGCTGCAAGGACAAATGCTACGTTCCCGAGGCGTTGCGATAATTCAGTTCTGTATAATACACATTTTCCCATCTCGTTTGTCAACGTTCGATGCATTTCGGGATCGATAATGACGAAAAGATACAGCGTGTTCGGGGATCGATGGAAGCTCGATCGTGGAAAAGGAGCAACATCCGCCGGCACCGGTAACCTCTCATTGAAGGGCTCGCCACACCCTTCGTGGTTGTAGTCCTTTGGCCCCCTTTTCCCCTTCCCATGGGATCGTCACTTTCGACGTAGCCGATGAAACGCGGCATCCTTTTGTTTCAGCGGTTCCATTCACCGTACGGGCGACCACCTTAAGAGCGAGTCTCTTTTCCTTTTCCACGTATTCGGTTCGAGAAAGAGAGGAAAAAATACAACTGGGAGTAGCCGGGGCAGGGGGAGGGTGAAAAAAGGACGAGAGGCTACGGGATGGAAGGGTAGGAGACAGAGTAGGAAACGGTTCTCTGTATAATTACAGAGGCGATCTTACCGGAGACCCGCCGTAGATGAGTGACAGTGGGGACCACCTTTCTCAATCTAATGGCTCTTCCGCAAAGGCAGTGGCGATCCGAAATTAGCCTGGAAAAATTGGTTTTCTACGAATTTGTGCAAGGGGTGGCTCTCCACGGGGGTGTAGAGCATCGAACGATCGATTCGATCGAGTGGATCAGAGTCGCTTCATTCACCGGAATTAATTCCTGAACTCTAGATTATAGCAATCCAGTTTCTTCTAAAAATCGATTCTCCCCATTGCGCCCTTATAATGCAAGTGCATTGAATAATAAATAGACTGTGGTGCTTGATGCGAAATGAAAATGTTCTGCATCGATTGTGGGAAACAGGGGTTAAATAAAAATTGACACGATACATTTTCATACTTTGTCATTTACTTTTTCGAATTTAAACGTAGCCATTAGTACAGTAAATCAACGGATTAGGGTAACGTCCCTAACATTATACAATATCTACCGTACAGAAAGAAACCGACTGTCGGGTGTTGTCCTCGAAGGGTTAACAACTTTGTTAATGTTTAGAACAATATTATTGGATATTTCTAATCGTTAACTATTTTATATTCTGCCCAGCTAATTTCTTCATAAAATTTCAAAGTCTACTAAAACGTGATCGATCATTAAGCAACACCTCAGCGACCTCAGAATCCGCTTTCAATCTTTCATTCATGCAATGTAAAAATCTTTGTCTCTCCATCAATGAATAGAAATTAAAAGGTTACGTATCCCTATGGCTACCAGCAATATCATTCAACAAGGATGCTGAAAAGAACCATACGATGGTCCGGATGACTCGGCGAGAAGGTGGTTCGGTGGCCGCGCACAAAAGTTTGAAAGACAACGGCAGGAAAAGAGCGAGTAGCATGCGGCCACCAATGAAGGGAGATGGTCAAGCACGTGGGGGAAGAGGCTAACATTGTACGAGGCATCGAAAAGTTTCCTAAATGGTGTTACCATACGATTTCCTAAATCGTGTGATTCCTTGCGAGCACAAACAGCCGTCATAGGATTGATCAATTTTTTGAAGCTGTTAATACTCCAGTAGGTTATGAAATAAGCTAAAGCCAAAAGTCCATAGCACATGAAATAAAAAAAAAACAGAATATAGGGTTTATTCAAGTGTGAATACAAGAGGAGCTTCTCGCTCAAGCGCTTCAGGTCAACTGACTGTGTTCGAAGTCTGTCCTCGGAAAAATGCCGTCTTTACTCATGGTCATAAACGAGTGGGAGAACCCAGGTATAAGAGATAGCGGCAGAGGAGACTTTTCTTTCGTACTTACATAGATTCTAAATGTATACTTTCGCACTCCCACTTATTTAGAATTGTCGCTCCCACTACAGCGGCGGAGGCTCTTCATTCATACGCGCACGCTTTCGAGAACAAAAGCAAACGGAAAAGAAACTCAGATAACTTCTAAATATCTAGTTTACAAGCAGCACTTGAACTTTGACGATCGCCAATAACAAAGAAGGAACTATCGCCTCTCAAATTTAATCAAAATCGGTGCGACGGATTTTATGGAAAAGAAAAATTGTCTGCACGTCTTTAAACTTTTGTATCTCGCTCGTCAGGTATCGTCATAAAAGCCTGACACAAAGAGGCCACCCACGAATTGAATAAAAATCAGTGTGCCCAGTTTCCGTGCGAACCGTCGCGAGTGCAGACAGCCATCGTACAGGCTCGAAGGCGGATTTTTCGAGCAGAGAGTCTCGAAGCGATTCGCAACCGTGCGGATGGTTTCGCGCGGAGTAAAATCCGCCTCTGCTAACCCTACATCGAGAGAGACCGTCAGCTGGCCGCGTTCTTGCGTGACGCCGCACCGAGCCCGACTCCCTACGTCGCGAGGAAGACCCGCCTCGTATCTCTCTGTCCTTCATTACTATTCCATGTGTCGTAGCGGAGGAGGGTACTCTCTTCCCCGACCCGACGGAACAGAACGCGCGCAGCCGTGTATAGGCAACAACAGCAACAATCAGGTCGTGTGCGTGCCTAAACCGTGCGTGCACGCGCTCGCGCACGACCGAGCCTCTAGCTCTCTCGCTTCTCCTCGCCGCGCCGCGCCGCGCCGCGCCGCGCCACACCGTTCCCTTTTTTCCAAGGGAACCGCACGCTGCTGGCCGAAGCCGAAGCCGGAGCCAAAGTCGAAGCCGGGGTACGCGCTCTCCTCGCATGTGCGTGTCCAGAGCCACGAGGAGGGCTCAGGCTCGCTAGCCACGCTAGCCCGCAGCGCTCGATGTCAACTCGTTGCCATGCATCTGCCTCACCGGCCTTCGGCCGTCACGCCATCGTCCCGCTTCTTCTTCTTCTTCTTCTTCTTCCTCTTCTTCTTCTTCTTCTCCTTCTTCTTCTTCCCGAGAAGAAACCTCGCGCGATTTCTACCAGTTCTTCGGCCTGATTTCGTGTACCCGTTCGCGACGAGCTGTACAATGCATACGGGGATGGAGGTAACTTCGAGCACCGAAACACCTGTTATTCTAGGACCTCGATGGATGCTGTGTTGGCTAGACAACGTTGCGGATGGTGTCAATGAAGTATGGTGGTAATGATTTTATTGTGCATTCTGTATGGTTACGAGATTTTTGGACACCTTAACGGGTTCGCTAGCAGGTATTGCAGACCTTCGTGTACTCAAACACCTGTTATTCTAGGACCTCGATGGGTGTTCCTAGTTTCTAGACAACGTTGTGGTTGTTTTCAATGAGCTCTGGTTGCAATGATTTTATTGTGCATTCTGTACAGTTGCAAGATTTTTAGGGGCCTTTCGTGAACGTTCGTTATCAGTCTTAGGGTGTGTGTCCATTTGAGAGCAAAACCGAGTGTGAAATTCGTCTGTGTTTTATTTTCTACTCTCAATAGCGTGTACACTGACGAATTTGACTCTCGAGGTTATCCCACGATAGTTTTACTCTCAAATGGACACGCACCGTTACACATGTGTACACGATTCTGTATTTTACGTAAAGAAAATGCAATTAATTTTACACCTGTCGTTATTTCAGATTATAAGAAGTATCATCCTCGTCGGATGACAGTACAATCACCGAAGAGATAAAAATGGCGCTATAGAAATTGATCAAACTTATTTGTTAAAGTAAAAGTAAAATGCTAGTAGATGCATTTTGGTGCCCCGTACAAACCGTAAACGCATGTGGAAGGGTGGGAGGGAGGAGCGTGTAAGGAAGCGCGAAGATTCCTCGCGAGGAATTCGATGGTTTGGGGTTAATCCATTGGCCCCTAACCAGAATCTCTGTTTCCCCCTGCTCTGTAACATAATTGGCCCCTGCGAGGTCTAGTCTGGGGCCAGGAGGGATTTCTAGGAGTCGATGGGCGAGTCCAATTTTGTCGGCGTTTATATTCCGGCGAGGCACCCGGGGGGCCCGGCACTTATAAGTGATCTAATGAAAGTCGAGTCTGATCTCGTCGATCTAGCAACGACTGTATTACCATGAATTGATTTTGAAAACGCTGGCCGCGTTGAAGCATCCTCCGAACGAGCTTACGGGCTACCTGAATCGAAATCGGATCGGGTCGAAAAGAAACAAGGGTTGCGTATCTGAACCGGCGAACGACCAATGATACGGCGGATCGATTCGCGGAGACATAAATCGTAGCGAATGGTAGTCCCGGTCGAACAAAGGAGAATCAGTTAGAAGAGACAGACAGAGAGCCGATGAGAGGGTAGCCAAAATAATTAGCGGTAGGCATGAAGAAGATCGGGCGGAAGGTCGTGGCCAGGAAGCGGCTTGGGGAGTCCTGTGATCTTTGGGAAGTCACGGGTCAGCCTATGTGTGCTTTGACTGGTTTTTGCTGGCGAATATTACCACGAGCAATTAGCCGAGCCTCATTAGTTACTGTCCAATCAATCAAACCGCTGGACGGAAGGAAGAGACTGAAACGTGCGACAAACAGTCATCTCCTAATCCAAAACGGGACCTTCGAAAAGTTAACTAGCCACTGAACATTTATTTTAGCGTTACCGATGCGACTGGCCAAATTTGAGTCTGCATACTACGTTTAGCGACTGGTACAAATCTGAAACTGAAGTTGTTGTTATGTGATTCTCGTAAATGGATTTCAGGCGTTTACGATAAAAATTGGAAAATGCTTTTCCATCATTAATTTGGACAAGATGAAAACGATACCGTGATATTTTTAAATTCTCCCAATCCTTTTTCTATTTTAAATTCCATCTACTCAATTTTGTTATAAATTCGTGAAATCCGCAGTCCAGTTATGTACCTTGAAGAAGACAAATATTTACGGCGTTACCGGTAGAATTAATTGATTGCGTGTTATGAATTAGGCTCCGATTAGGCCACGGACCAAATGCAGACACTCGTAGGCCTCGGTTTTATAATTTCTTTTCGACGACGAACATTTTTGAGAGCGGTAACGCACCCAGCATCCATCTTCCTCAACTTGTGCGGGTTGACCCCTTCCACGGGAGTTTAAGCGAAAGCCAGGTAATCTGCCGGGTGCTTGGATCCCGCAGGTTCATTAGTCAAGAGACTAAACACCGTTGCCCCACGCTGTTAAGTAAGCTGTAAAACCTGGTCTATCGGAGCCAGCCGAGAGGACAGCGCAGCGGCGCGCGAGGCTCTGAACTCGATTGATCGTCGCGCGATGATCGTGCGAAAATCGTTGTCACGTGGCCGCTTGATTCCTGACGGCAGGTGGTGCACCCTTAATGAGCCACTTAAAAGTCGATTAATTACGACAAGCAGCCAGAAACGGGCCTATCGACACCTATTCGAAGCTCGTCTTTCTAAGAGCCAAAACTCCGTCATTCACGATAAGGTAGAGTGACTAGGTTACCGACAAAATTAAGCGAAAAATGGTTTTACGTGCCTCAACTTTTCGTGCTTATACGACAATATTTTTCGCTGGGAAAGGGCTCATTTGAAAGAGGAAGGTTCAATCTAGCGCGCGCTAACGAGATTATGAAGATATTTGGTATTATAAGCGTTAGAAGTAGGCCAAAAATTGACGATGTGCATGCCGTAGAATCCAAGCATTTTTATGTCATTGGATAAGTTTTCTGGATGAAATCGAGAGTAGCGAAATTCAGCTATATTTTCTCTTGACTCTCTGCGAAATAAAGCCAAAAACTTGGAGCACCTTTCTGGCGTCAGAATGCATGATATCGATAATACAGAGCAAAAAATGTGACAAAGTTTAGTCATAGACTTAAGACCTGTCGGATCAAGACCAAGACGGATCTTAAGTCTGTGTCTGAAGGCTGTGAATTGAAGTTACACAGCAGTTACCGACCTGCTGACTCTGAAAAAGTCACGTGACTGCCCTTGGCCCTTAAACTCTCGAGATCGACATTTAGTAGATCAACATCTCTCGGCCAGCAGTAGTCAAACATTTGGTTACGCTCGTCGCGTGCCATTGGTAAGCTTTGTATTACCAAGTGTTCCATGTTATTTGAAATCAAAACAAGAAATAACTAGGGTAAGGGGCCCAATTACTATGGATGTACCAATTACTGTACCTATATTAATTATACTCATTTTTAAAGCATAATATTAAAAAAGAAATATTACTTTTTTTCATTAAAATCAGTTGTTCGTGCATCTCTTTTGTAATGTTCATTATACTTTCAAAATAAGTACAATTATTATAGGTACAGTAATTGATTTGAGAATAATAATATTGATTCATCGGGAATATTTCTTCATCTCAAGTTTCTCCAAAGAAATAATCCTTAAAATAATGTGCAACAAAGACTGGACTCGAACCTCGGATAATTTTGGGCCATAATATCACGATTATCTAAAATAATTATTTCGAATAATTATAAAATCAAATACCATATTATTCGGGATAATACTTCATGTTATTTGAAAAGTGATCGCAAGCATGGAAGTAATTATAAAATAACGTGGCACTTGAAATAGTATTTCGAATAATGTTATTTCAGAAGTGTCTGCCGTGGTTCGAATGTTTTCGTCCAAATTCCAAACAGCCTATCATTTTTCAGCGGTGCCTAACTATGTGGGGGAGGGTGTATGCGTGTGGCTACAGCAGCGCTATTATTTAGGTACCACCAAGTGTCCCGAAATTAGTCGACATGAAACTGGTCCCCTTATTGTCGCGCGGGTACGACTGGTTCGGTGGTGTCCCATGGTGCTGGGCTGGTCGAAGTCACGGTTCTATGGTACCCCCGATTACAAGGGGAGCGCGTGGTTGGTCACTTTCCGGGGGACAGTGTATGGTGGTGATGTGTGACGTGGCCTGACACGATGTCGAACCGAGTCCCGCTGGTCAGTTGGGCACATCGTGGTCGTACATGATGTATATGGTGCGCGGGAATAGGGGCGGGGCGGAGACAGATGGGCGTGCGGAGGATCCCTTTGAGGCTGCCGCATGCGGCGCCAGTGCCTCTGCCCTGGAACTTCTTCTTTTACCTCGTGCCCCCTTCGAAAACCATAGGACGACGCTTCCAGGCCTGAAGAAGCTCGAGAGCACCTTCGAGAGAGCACCATTTCCCCTGGCGCCACTCAGTGGAGAGAGAGACCGTTGAATCATTTCGCCGCGAGAATAACGCGTTCATTCGTCACCATGATACGTCCGCTGACCGGCAGGATTTTATTCGAACAAAAACTGGTCGTTGAAAACGTCCCGCAAAGCTGGAATTAATGCATCCCGGCCTGTAACGCGGCACCAAGGCGACAACGTTTATTTTTTATCTTCGCACGTTCCTCGATAATTGCTCTGCGAGGTCCTAGATTAATGCTTCACCCAATTTGGTTTCGTATCCGCAAGGTCTCCTTTATCACTTTTCTCCGTAAAACTTGTGAGAAATGTTCCCTTACATCTGCTTTTATCGCTAGACTGTGGATCCTTATATGAAATAAAAATTATCTGGATTTGATTTTAACGAGTTGAACTACGATCTACGCATTTTTGTCAGAAATGCATAAATCCCGAGTCTACTCGTTATACTTTGAACACTTAATTTTCTTCCCAGAAAAAATGCAAAATCCAGTTGGAAGATTAATATTAAGACCTCAGCTTGAATTATTGGTAAACGTCACTCGCATTATTATAATCTACAGTCTCTGATACAGTTAATGAGATAAAACTGGCGGGGCAAGTCAAGGGAGGCTGGCAAGATAAGCTGAAATATTAGAACAATTTTTTCCGCGGAATCCTGAATACGCATCTGAAGAATGATAATTATACTCTTCTTTGGGGGGGATGAAGCCCGACTCTCGAAGATCTGATACGCCGAGGGACGCGACCGGCTCTTGTAATGCGAATGTAATTACTCAATTCATCTTGCGCCTCGCTTAATTGCGCGATCTACGTGATCTCGATTAGGCTAGTGTAATCGCAGCGTTTAATTTTATGATCCGCGTGTCTCGCTCGACGAAAAGATTGATTACGGAACCATGTGAGAAACGCTGCCTGTGAAGATGCAGAAATTCTGCAACAGGAACACGACGGTTGCTGTAATCTCCATTTCTTAAAACGTGCCCGTTCAAACCGTATCATACCACCCAAAAACGATTAAACTCATTTATGCATTTATGATAAAAATAGGTAGATCAGGCACAAGGAGATAATGTTGTATTATTTCACAATGTCTTGAAATTAATTCAGACAATTATTATTTTGCACAAAAATCCGTAGTCTACGTAATGTTAACCCTCAAAAGATGGACGCATCTGTCGAAATCCATTTTTGCAGCTGTTTGTCAATTTTCAATAAATAAACCCCCATAAGCTGAGTAGCTCAATTAGCATCATTCAAGCTATATAAATGTAAAGCGAATGAATGTTCTACAGAGAATTATCAAATTAAATCGTTTTAAATATTTTTATATATTTTGCTTTAAATAATTCCCATTTAAGAATAGATGTTGCTGATTTTGTAAGGCAGACAGATATTTTACAGGTAGCTAAAATAAATGAGTAAATCTAAACATTTAAAAACAGTAGATCAATGGGTTCAAATTTAGGGAGACCAAGGTAGATGGTGCCTTTAAAACGTCTGGATCTAAATGGCCAAAGGTAAATTAACTGAAAATTGGTATAAATTGTTTACTTTGCAGACTTCCAGTCTCTGCCCGAGATCAATGAACGTCGTTTTGCGGTAAATTGGCGGATTTTCGGTAAAAATTGTGCGAAATTGTGTTGATTAGTTACGTAATGGTGGATCCAGGTTCGGGATAGGATCAGTGGGGCCTTCAATAAATAAAAAAGAGGCCTCGGATCGGCACGGATGAGGCACATCGAGGAGGAGTGCGCCTTAGGCGACTCGTCGGTTTACCAAGAAGTAGAGAAGCCGACTAGAGAGAAGACCAAGGAATTTCCCGCGAGGCTCGCGTGTCCCGGATTTCAGGATCGGGGCCCCCGTCGGATCCTCGGGCGTCCTCGATCTTTCTTGAAAAAGAAGGCCTCGTCGAGGGGTTGACTGTAGTCCGCCTAGGATACGTCGAGGATCACGCGAACCCTCCGGCGACTCGAAGGTTAGCACGGAAACATCAGCCCGCAGATTCTTCCTTTCTGCTGAGGGTTTCGTGGACCGGGGCTGCCTCGAAGCTGACTTATGACCGTTGATTATTGTCGTTGGTCTACATTCCCCTCGCTCGGATCGCTTCAGTTTCGACGAGGCCGGCCAAGGGGTAGTAAACGACCTTTGACTACGGCTCCGAAGCGGAATACTTGGATAATTGGGTTATTAATTTGTCAGCTTTCATTCGTGCTGCGTTCGCTCCGTTTCGCAAGGTCATTCGATCGTTCTTTTATCTCTGGACCCCCAGTTTCGTTATCTTCAACTGAGCTCAATATTTGCTAGTTTTAGTTTAAATAAAGCAAAATGGCTCATTTTGGATAACAAAAATTTGTCACTGCATTCGGTGATAGGATCAAAACAGATCTCCAGCTATATGTAGGCAATGTCATCCTACCTGATAAGAAAATTCTTAGAAACAAATAACTACCAACAAACTCGGCCACTCGCATTCGAACGCTCTTAAAAAGACGATAACTTTTTTCATATTCGACCGTATAACTTGGCTGGGTTAAACTTTACCTCATGAAACCAGAAATTTTTAACTTTCTTTAATGTAATCCCGCAGATTTTGGCGAGAAAATGCCGAAAATCCAAAGAGATCCAATCCTAGGAGATCACTAGTTCAAAAGTTACGCGTTTTCGTAAAGATATGCGATTTTCAGCGTTTTGGATTATATTGAAGATTTAAGAAATACCTATTGGAGATTTGTGTAAATTTGTACACATTCTGAAAATTGAAATATTAGAGATATAGCAATGTATAAATATTAAAGATACAGAATGCCAGAAAATAAATGCAAGAGTAGTACCTGGATTATTTCGAACTCCATCAGAAGCGACTATTGCTCGCGATCTCGCACTTCCGGCGGCACAACAGCCGCCCCAGAATTCGATAGCAAATACGTTTCCAATTTTCCGGGACCATTCGGGTCCCCTGTCATCCGGGAGTGCGCCAGGGCCAGTCTGATTTACAATCCAGCCTTGTAAACAGGCAACAGAGCATGATTGTCGTGTGGCAGTTCGAAAAAAAAAGAAGAAGGAAAACGGAAACACAACAGCTCGCAGACAGGTCCAGCAATCCCGATCCCCTAAAAAAAAAGAAAAAAGAAAAAGAGAACCACTCGTGGAAAAGTGGAGCCGAACGATTGTCCCGGTGCGTCCAGGCATTTTCCTTCAGGTTCGACCGGTTAACCGCTGATGATAGGATCGGGGTAACCTGGCGAAACGGTTCCAATGGGTTTAGCACCCACTAAAAATGTGTAAATATTTGATGCAAAAAACGTGTCTTCCTTGAAGGGCCGCGCAGGACGAGGCCACCGCGGCGCGCGGGTCAGTCGGTGTCCTTTTTGTAGAAATGAGGTGGGTCCTCGCCCGAGCCGACCTTTGTAGTTCCGACCTAACCTCGTTTGTGAAACAAGCCGGCTACAGGTACGCCAGAAAGACAAAGACCCCACCGCTCGCCGGTCCGGGTATTTAGGGTCCTGGTTATAATTGCTTCCGAGATCTCGAGCGTAGTGATACTTCGGGCTGGTGTCCTCTCTTATTATGGTCTCCCTCCGGGCGCCCCGTCACCGCTCCATCCGGTCAATGAATCAAAATCGAGAGCCAGCAATGTGTCTGTAGGCACAACTGTAAAACAACTCCGACTGTTGGTACACTGGTAATGAACTGGTCAATGCGACACGCTGTTTACTCGATATATGTGCAAAACGGGGATCTAGCTAGGGATATATATCGGTCAGAAGATACTATTCTTTAATCCACGCCAAACGTAGAGAAGGACAGCAAAGCTCTAGAGGCCTCGGCAGTGGGGAAAGTTCTCGGTCTTTTATCGGCTAGGCATTTGGGACATATATCGAGTAAACACTGTAATCTAAATGTACAATTGCTTTTCTTTTGAGAGCACCAAAAATCCCTCAAAGGGACCACATGCCGTTACGTGCAGAGAATTGCCCCACATAGTGTGGGTACCTAGCGGATACCATAGCGTGCCCTTTTATCGACTGATGTCGTTTTCAGTAAAGTTTCTTCACAAAAAGAAATCGTTCCCGCTGAAATATCACTGTAAACCTGCCTCTCTAGAGGATCAACCTTCGAAGCCACGAGTCGACCGTTTAAATCATTACGTTTCACGGTAGCATCCAGCTCACCTGTGAACAATGGACACCGTGCTACCCCAACGACCTTGGCTAATCTACTTTCCTCCGGTCTTTCAAACTCGATTTGTCTCGGCGTCCTACGACTGATCGATCGCCCGGAAAGACCAAGGATCTTCGCGAGATGTTTGACGTGGAGACAAAGTTTGAGCGACCAAACAGCTAGCCCAGTTTTCATGGTTCGTCTCTCTCCTCTTCTTCAGCCTGGCCTTTCCTCGTTTAGGAATTGTCGAACCCTTTTCCTGGGCCGAGCGCCAGGCGCCAACGTTTCACGCCTCCTCTACGGACCGGCAGGAACTCTTTTTCTTTCGTACCGGCGCGTTGTTAAGGGTCCCGAGACGTCGCACCGTTTGCTAGAGTTAATGATTTTGAAGCCCCGAGAAAATTATATCCTTACCCGCCGAGGCGCATCGCTCGCCTAACGGGCCTCTGCTCGCCAAGGGACTCGGTTTGTAGACGTTTCTCCGGCTTGTAGGTGTACCCTTGATTTCGAGTGAATGAACCAGTGTTTTCCAGGACGATGTAAATGAAGCTTGCTCTGTGGAATTGTTGCTGTTTTCATTGTAGCTTCTACTGTGAGCATACATAATAATATGAGTCGCTCATTTGCCAAATCGTTTACCTCCGCAATACAAACGCTGGAGAAAATCGATGGAATTTAAACAAATTTTTTCAATCTTTATCATTCAACGGTGCTAAGCCTAATAATTAACATGTTGAACGGTGGTCGTCGGGGACCATTGTATTGCTTAAGAATGATTATCGTAAAATTAATGGCATTGAACATCAATTTATGACTGCTGAAATTAAGTGAGTTACAATTGTCCTCAATAAGCACAAAAGTAGTTCCAAATTGTATATCGATTAGGCCATTTTATTAAATGCTTTTTGAGAGAGGTGATTCCTGAGGGGACTGAAAGTAACTTTTTCCTTTATAGAAATATTCCCCGAGGCTTTGTTAAGGACTAAACAAAAAATGAAAAACACGGACCAATTAGAGCGTGGTCCCGCTGAGCGTGGCGTTGGCATTGGCTGAGCCAGAATCCGCCCTCTGTAGCTACACTCTGATTGGTCTATGTTTCCCGCTGATAACTCGTTAACAATGCCGTGGAGAATATTTTCGCAAAGAAAAAAGTTGCTTCAAATGACCTCAGGAATCATCTCTTTCAAGGAAGTAGAACAATTTTGCAACACCCCGTATGTCTCTTCAATCTACTCTGCAAAACTGAAAAAGTTTGGACATATTTTGAAATTCAGAGGCCCATCCAAGTAATTCGGTAGAAAAATATAAGAAAACTCGGAAGGTGGTTAATCGAACAGGCTCATATGCCACATTCGATCAGGTACTTGCTCGCATCGAGCGTGCGGAATTGGTGAACGATCTGCTTACAGTAGGATCGCAAGATCAATTAAACCCTATCAGTTCTCGGTATCGTTAAACAAACCGTTTCGATTGAGCGGAACTTTGGTGGCCGCTAGGTCGCCGTTGAACGTGTTAAATAGATGCGGGGAGCGTGCTAGAAATTGGCTCGTAATTCAACGTAGGATCGAGCAGTAGTCAGAAGCCGAACGAATTTCTTAATGTAGCCGTGGTATCGTCGTAATTTCCAATGGGGTCGTGGCCAGGGGGTGTGTTAATGCCGCGGCGTTTCCGCCATGGGACGGTGTTTCGGGCCGCGATAAAGAACGAGGAATCGTCGTTTCGCGGAATTTACGCTCGGCCCCGAACCGATAAAACCGGACATTAACGAGGCCATCGAGTTCGTTTTCATTGCCGTGGCGAAAGGAGCCACGATCGGGCGACCACGGGGTTCCCTTCTTCGTTGCTTCGAGAGTCCTCCCCTCTCCCCTCTCGTACCCCCGTTTTGGCCCACCGGTGTTCTCACGTGAGAAGCGGCACTAAGCGCCCGCCCAAAAACGAATATAGAACTTTTAGTTTCCCGGAGAAATATCGTGAGAGGACTACCGACTACCCTGTGAGTTGAAACAGAGAGGGGGGGCGGCTGAAAGGTGCAAAGGGGTGCAGGAGAAGTGTGAAAGGGGTGCAAAGGGACACTCGATAAACAACCCCCCGCGGCGGGCGCGGCAGATACGGGCGTTAAATGAAATTAGCACGGCGTTTAGTTTCGTTAGCCGGGCCTAGCTCGGCCGATCCTTCGGGTTATAAATTATTCTGGAATGACTTGCAGTGAAATGGCCGGCAAATGGGATAGAGAAGGCCGATCGGTTCTGCCTCGAAGGTGCGAGAGAGCGCCGACATGCAGATGAGGAGGGCGAAGACAGTAAACCGTCTGAGAGCAATTTGTTTTAGGGCGATATTTTTATTGTCGACACGAGCGAGTGGCTTTCTAGATACTTTGAAGAACATTCTTGTATTCTACCGCACGATCTGTCTAGCCGATCAACCAACCAGCTTCTTTTTCCGTAGCTCGCCGTGGAAAAATTGAAACGTTCTTTCCTCCTTGTACAATTTTCCTTTGGTCATTGTCTCGCGCGATGAACATTGCGTTTTCTTTTTTTTTCGTTTTTGGTAGGGACCATAGCTGTTATAACTCAAAAGAAAAATAGTCATGGAAGTATTTTATCGACTAAAATCGTATTGGTTACAAATAAGGATTATAAGTAACCGAACATTTTTTCTCTTGTTGGTAAATATTATCGTTGAGAGAAATTCTTTTCGATCACTTATAACAGTTATCAATGAGATTTTATTTCGATCGCTAATAACAGTTATCAATGAGAGAAGTTCATTTCGATCGTAACAGTTATTGATGAAGGAAATTTGTAATAATTATTATTAAATAGTACAACTTTTAAGTGGTAGAATGATACAATCAGAATTTTTAACGTAAAAAACATGAGTTTTTCCAAATTTTCTTCTGATAAATCACACAACACAACGTGAATTATGCACGCTAGTTTTGAAAAATACGGGAGTCTATATGATTTTCCCAGTTGCAAAAATGTTGAAAAATTTTTTTTCAGATTTTGTGTTGTTCTTATGGTCTGTTGATTCGTCTTGTACGAAACCATCTCAATGAATTTCACAGGCTTGGTTCATCCGAAAAACAGTAGACAACCCAGTAATTAAATAAGCAACTGAAATAAATTTTCTCATCATGAATTATTATGAACAAGTGAAAAGAAATTCGATTATCGATAACTGTTATGAGCGATTGAAATAAATTTCTCTCATTGATAACTGTTATGAGTGATCAAGATGAACTACTCTCATCGATAACTGCTTTGAGCATTCGAAACAGTTTTTCTTCATCAATAACAGTTATCGAGGAGGATCCAATTGTTTGGACACTAATAACTGTTATTTGTAACCAAAAAGTATAAAAATCGATATGTTTTAATCAGTTCGTTCTTCGAAGTTTTTTCTTTATATTTTTTGCAGATTATCTTAAATTCCATTAATAATCAGCTTTTTATTAATGATTTTTATCGTAGAAAATTTTAGAATAACTGTTATTTTTGGTCCATGGTTTTCGGTCACGAGACGACCCTTAGCCAGCAAGAAATAGCGTGTTAACTGGGTACCTAAAGGGATACTTTGGTCCAACGTGTCATTTTTAGGGGTTTTGCAAAGAAATCATGAAAGATTTTGGGCACGCATGTCTGTGAATATTTAAAATATACAAATTATTTTTTTAAATCAAAAATAATAGAAAATTACATTGAGAAATGGATGAGGTATCCTAAAATATTTTGGGCAAGTACTTTCGGTGGTTAAAACAAGAAAAATGAGGAAAAAAATGAATGAAGTCTTATCCTAAAATCTTTTAAGCAATTATCTTTGAGGAGAATATTGGAATTAAAAGAAGGTTCCTCACACTGCTCGCAAATAAAAAAAGAACAGCCTGCAGGACTTACTGCTTATTAAAAAGCAGTAGAAAATACAACCAATTAACAGAAATAACGACCAAGGATTAATTCGCGAACAATGAGCGTTAATCATGGGGTTGGAAGGTTGTTCCCTTAAATCCTGCAGACCCTTAACCAAATTAACGGAACACGTCTCTCGGTATGTACTAACAAGATTGAAGTGCTTTCGTTCCTTCGTTTCAGAAAATAATAGATCCGAACCGGACCGAGCATCCTCGCGTTTGTTCATTCTCACTGCAACAGGAAATCGTGCCGACGATGACGTTTCCCATTCTCCTGACCGATGGCCCAGTCGAAAACCCCGGGAACGATTCTCATTGGCGGATTAATTACCGTCGCTCGATAATATCGGCACGGTAGCTTCGTTTTGGCCGACACTTTAATGGCCGACATTGATTCGATGGTACGAACGGGGGAAAGAAGGGAATAGATACAGGGGACGGTAGCGAGAGAGGACTCGGTCTTTTATTTCGTTCGAATCTCTCGGTACTACCTGAGGAGATGTTCTTTCTCTACGCTCGTAGGAAGATAAAGGATGGTAATTGTTTTTCTTTTCCCTTTTTTGTTTTGTCCATCTCTCTCCCTCTCTCTCTCTCTCTCTCTCTCTCTCTCTCTCTCTCTTTCTTGTTCTATCTGTCTCTGGTTCCTCTCTCCTTTTCGAACGGGCTCGGTTCTCTCGTCGAGTTTCTGTTCTCTCTTCGAGCAGGGCGTCGCGTTGCCTTCGCCGTCATTACACGGCATGACAAGGCGCCTCTGTTCCAGGCTCCTCGACTTCTCGCCACTTTTTCTGCTCCCCATTCTCGTACCCACCTTTTCACACGCTTCTGAACGGCAGAAAAGACGACTCAAACCTCGAGGAAGCGACGTCTCCGCGTCTCCGCGCTGCGTGATAACCTTTCAACCCTCTTCAACAAACCGTCTCCCGCATTGTGAACCGTGATTGGATGGGGGAGGACACGTTGCGATGGAAGTCTACCTCGGAGAAACATTATTTCGATGCTGCAACCACTCCTTCCCACCCCCTCACCCCCTCCCTCGCGAAACATGCGCCCTCGAGAAGAACATTCCGAGAGAGATTCACGGTTTTATGGAAACTTTCGACCCTTAAGGTTATCTAGGTTATAAACTGAAAGAAACACAATAATAAAAGGAAACGCAATATATTCTGACTCGTTAAAATACAGCAAGGGGTTGGTGTTAAAAATTGGAAGTTTGTAGTGCAATGGAACGAGAATAACGATTGTGTAACACGAGAGAAATCGACAGGCAACTACTTCTTCCGAAACTGATAAAAATACAATGAAATTGACGCAACACGTGGACGAAGCATAACACAACTTGTAAACCGCATTACGTCCGTCTCCAGGGGGTTGAAATTCGCGAGATCGTACCCGGCCACTCGAATGTCGCGATTTCCATCGAATTGAAGGGGTAAAAATCTTCGAAACGATTTCGGAGATGATCGTTGGAAAAATTTATTCAACGGACTTGACCGCAATTGATTTAATTCCAGGAAGACCGTACCCTCCCGCGGCCCGTGTGGTCGTCGACGGCTTTTTGCCGGTTGGCCGGCGCGCGGATTTGACTTCTTTTTTTCACACGATATCCCGAGGGAAGTCGAGTCCAGTCGTCGGCAGGTCCCGCAGGTTTACGAGGTCCTACACTTGTACACCCGGCCTAATTGATCCGTGGCCGACCGTCTATTCTACCTGCGGGGATGAGAAGGCGGCACACGGACAGAGAGACACGGCTAGAGGCTTTCCTCTCTCTCTCTACACACACACACACACACACACACTCGGAATATATATATATATGGTATATCGGAGTGAAAGCCTACAGTTCTCTTCAGGGTGAAACGGAGCAGGAACCAGGAACAGGTCCCTGCATTTACTGCCAGCGAATTACCCTGTGAAAAAAGCTCGCTGCCTCTCGGAGAGAGGCGCCTCTCTATCTCTCGTCGTCGTCTAATTCCTCAGCCTTGTTCCGAACCGGGCGGCAACGTTTTTCTGAACCTAAACCCCCCTCACCCCCTCTCTTTCTCTCGATCGCCGTGGCTTTTTTACGCCTAGAAGTTGAAAAATAAAAATTTCTCTCGGATTACCTCCTTTGTGAAACCCCCGGCACGCTCGTTCTCGGTTTATGGTATTGCTGAGCTATTTTTAATAATTATTACCGACCCTCTATATAGCGACATGACCATCCTGCCGCTGTCAATCTATAAATCCGCGGGTCTAGTAATTAGTATGAGGGCTGCTTCGAATATGTACGACGATTTCTACGGCTTCAAGATGAAAGACGGAAATCTAGAATTTTTAACAAACAATATCTACTGTCTGACGATCGAGTTCCATCACGCTTTTAGAAAATGGTAAGCAGAAAGAGTGCTTTAAATATGAACGAAGACTCCAGGTTCTATGACGAAAGACAGCCAGAACTGTCGCCAGTTCAGCTTCCCTTAAATTTTCAACCTTTAGACTGCAAACACTTTTACGGTACCGGCAAACTATGGGACTCTCATGTCCGATGCGGACTGAGTAATAGTTCTTCAAAAGATCTGAAAACATTCATATAGTACCTTCGAATATCCTAAATTGAGATCATCACAATGACCTTGACTCGAACGTCCCTTCGTTACAGTATAAGGGTCGAAAAGCGGTGGGTAAAAAAGACTCTCTAAAATATAAACGAGGTGTGCGCAAGACGGAAGTGAAAGGCTTGCAGGTGCGTGAATTGCAAGTCTTCGCGGTGTCTACTATCTTGGTACAGTTTGACAAAGCCGTGACCACCCTAGAAGTCTCCTAACCTACCCTCCCGGAAGAATCGTAGTCGTGGTCGGTGCTGGGACTACTAGGAATAGCTAGTAGCCTTCTTCCTCGACTGGTGATGCCGCGGACGTACTACGGCGCAATCGATTCGCTCCCATGTCCACGGTGCATGCGAATGTCGCCGGGACACACGAGTCTTTCTCTCTGACAGTATCGTTTCGACAATGGGAGAGGGCAGTGGGTCGAAATGTTTGGCGACAACGCGCCGTGGGTGAATTACTGGCGAGAAAGAATAAGGGCGGCGTGCGGAGGGGTGCGGGTGTTGCGGGGGACTCTATTCAGAGGATGGCAAACACCAACCACCAACAAGTTGGTCGTAATAGGTCGCCGATCGGCCGGCGGTCTCGTGAAGCACGGGTCGAGAGAGAGGGGGGAGAGAGAGAGAGAGAGAGAGAGTCCGTTGCATGCCACAAATTGGCTCAAATATTTACGCAATTGGCATGATAACCGCATTACGTGATTATGTACGGTTGTTGCGCGCGATCCCGATGCTCACCCTCTCATCCCATCATCACCACCAGCCAGCCCCCCTCCCCCCTCCTACACCTCTTCGTCATCCTCCTCTTCCTCCCCCTCAACATGGTTTACTCTCCTCCTCCTCCTCCTCCTCCTCCTACGTTCTCCATGACCTCCCGTATAAACGGCAAATCAGGGTTATTAAACGACCGCTCGCGGGACAAGCGCATTGTTCGCCGGTGCCTATGCAACTTCCGCCTCGACGTTCTTCCTGTTCTTTTCGCCGAGCCGCGTCTTTCATTTCCCGCACCCCGGTTTCACTGATGTCGCGATCCTGTTGGTCAAGCTACCGCCCTTTGTTTGGGAATGTGCGAGATTGCTTTGACGATCGGTCCGAACGGAATTTGTGGAAGTCACTTTTACATCCGGTCCGAAAAATCAATTTTTTTTTTTTTTTGGTGCGGTTAAAGTAAGAGCGTTGAATCTTGGAAACGGGTTTGCCGAATTTTCAATAAGAAATTTCAGATTTTATAGCTTCGCGTCACACAACTGTCTTCACGATTTCAAATATTGCGCAATTAATTTACCGTACAGTCTAAAAGAATTAATGCGCGAGGGGGGTTTTTAAAATTTTTTAATAATTATAAACACTTGCGTCTATCTTCTACAAAATTGCCAGCAGAACAGCTTTCGTTCGCAGTTCGACAAAACGGTTAGAAAAAAATCGTACACTAACTTTCGTGGTGTCATTGTACAGAGGAAGCATCAATCAGCAAATCTATGGTAGATTCAGTCACGAAAAAAATCTTGCGATGATTCTACAGACGGTACAAGTTATAGCATTTTCAGAAGAAACGTGCGTTCGGTTTGCCGTACACTGCATCATGCAAAAACAAGAATACGGAAAAAACGAGTACAAAATTGATTGAAACCACTGTAATATCAATTATCGGAGTACATACTTTTTGGAGCCACTCTGTAACTATCACGTTGTGCCTGCGATATTGCCTTACGCTGTCCGCTGTCGATGAAGACAGTGTATCGCGGTGCGGAGCGGTGTAAAAGTTGTTGTAAAACGAATTTCCAGGAAGAGAACTGTACGAAGAAGTTGCCAGTTGCTAAAGTAGGTTATTATAACTGGAATAACGATGTGGTTATGAGCCTGCGGAAAATAATGGGCAGATTGTCCAAACAAATCCAACTGAAAATTATAGTGCATCGTTTGTTTGTTTTATTTTGTTTTTCTTTTTGCAATCGTACAGTGGCTGCGGGCATCCATATTTCATTATTACGTTAACAATTTCTTTCATTAGCGGATCCCAAGCGAGCCCGTAACTGTATAAATTTAGCCGCAGCTTAGCCGGATGCCCTGTTGATCACGTTTCAGTGCGCTCTCGGAAGATACCTCGATAATTGCCGATTCCAGGAATGATATTTTTACGACGATTTAATATCAACCTTGCGCGCGAAAAAATCAACATAACGCGCTCCATGGATTATAGATGCGTGGTCATGCAAATTCGTTCGACTTCTAACTCTGAAAAACTGCAAAAAAGTGCATCCCGACCGGTGGTACTGTAATTAACAGTCGTTTGAATCGATTATAAAATGTAATTGAAAATAGAATGGTTGTCGTTTTAAACGCGGCTGTGTACCGACCGTTTAAAAACAATGAAAACGAACCTGTTTGTCACAAATTTGTCACAGAGCCCCGCTGTAATTTTTGTACGCTTTTCCGTTCTCTAACTTCTTGAATCCATTATTAATATCATAGTATCATAATCTCGAATGCGGTAAGTGCAACAGCGCTTTCCAACGGTGATTAAAAACACATCGTTTAGGATCATGGAGGTCTATAGTTAATCAATCTCTAATCACGTTGAAATCAACAGAAATCAAGGAGTATATATCACAAAGTATTCAATATTTTTTATAGCGTTTAGCGTACTAAACTCTTTACTAATCCGCGATTACCATACAAACCACTTCTTGCAGATGGTATTCCGACAATTTTCAAGTAGTTCCTTTCTAACAAGTCCTTTGCAAACACTTTTTAATGGACAGTTAAAATATTTCAATTGTAATATGAAAGAAATGTTAATAGTTCTGGTGAGCTATGTTATGGTCTTTCTGAGAGTAAAATGATTGAGTACTGCCATCACAAATTTGTTAATGGCTGCTATGGAAGCTATGTGTAAATATAGCAATTCTAGTAGTAGCAAAGATATTTATAATTTTTAAGCGAGCTATCTTGTGGTTTCTCTAAATTCATTAAAAAGACATGACCGTTTTACCGCATGCGTTTGAATAAATTTCTACGAAGCTCAGCACGTGAATATTGCAATTCTACTAACTGTTTACGATCTCTCTGAGTTCGCTAAAAATTAAGGCAATCCTCCCACAAGTTCTCAAATATTTTCTATACACGTATGAATATCTCAATCCCAATAGTAAGGAAATACTAATAATAATAGTAAACCGCTTTGTGGTCTCTCTAAACGCGATAAAAAGAAATAATAATCGCAGCACAAGTTTTCGGGTATTTTCTATGCAGTCTGAGGTGTGAACATTTCAACACCTGCAGCAAAGAAGTATTAATATTTCTGTGGACCATAATTAGCATGGCCCTCCCACAATATTTTAAGGGGCCATTTTTCAAGATCCTGTAGCAAAAAAATTTCCCTAGTACAATATTTATACTTTCAAATGAGTGAATCGTTAAAACAAAAATTCCATTAATTTCTTCAGAAAAAATCGCGTTTCTCCAAACTGCTCATGGCTGCGTAGATATTTTCAAGATAACAACTTCTGCTCCTTCGACTTAATCATTCCCCGGAGTGGCCGGCACTAAAAATAATCCTAAAATCAGCCGATAAAAAGGAGTCCCGCCGGGACCACTGTGTCATTACGCCGATCGTCGAGATGACAAAGGATTTTTCCTCGAACGTCGGGCCACGTTCCCCTCGGCGATCCTCGCGCAAAAATGGCAAAACAGAGAGACGAAACCGCCATCGTCCCGGAGGCGAAGTTCTGCTCGGTGATTTTGCCGCGGCCACGAAGAGGAGGCTTCTTCTTCGAAAATACAGTTACTCTGGCCGGCGATCTAGCGCCGATCCGTTACGTAACACTCCGTGGAAACGCTTGCTTGTGTCTGTCTTTCTCTCTCTCTCTCTCTCTCTCTCTCTCTCTCATTCTCTTTTTCTCTCCGCCTCCTCAGCCGCACGGAGAGAACGCGCGTTACGTGCGGTTTCCGTAAATTGCTACGTGCAAACCAGCCAGCCGATCCTCGAGCAGACGAGCCAAGGGCTCAACGTTGCTGCCTTAACAGCAACGGGCTCTCCTCGACACGTCGTCAGGAAACAACGCTCTTCTGGAACCATTTGCACCCCCGTTGCCCGAGGAGGTTACACGGAAAGCGCGAAAAAGACGCGAGAAAATGGTTTTATGAAAAAATGTGTTCCTGCCGTTGGTACCACTGCCTGATGACTTCTGTTTAAATGTCAGTCCCCGCACATCGGGGTACCCAGGCCGACCTATCCATCGAATGAACATATTAAATGTACAAATAACACGATGTCATCTTCATTCTTGAAATTCACAGTGACTTTATTGTTTCCTACAGCGTTCAACAGAATTTTAGTGACGAGGCTCTGCATGAACGTTCATACATCCAGTTATACTGCTACCATCTCGATGGAAACATTGGAACATGCTCCCCAAGTACGAGACAATATGTTCTAAAAATTTCAAGAAGAACTGCTTCGTGGTTTTTGAAAGAAAAAATCGTATATGTCACTGATCAGCGATTTGCATCTTCAGTAACGAGGCATCACCGAAGTTCGGTAACGAACGTTCATAGGATGACGTGTATTTTAAGATTCTTAAACTATTGAGTTGATCAAGTTCAGCCTCTCTTCTACCCCGCATAGATTTCGCATTGTCATACGAAATAGTTTGATCTTAAGAAGGAGACGTCACGAACGGCTCGATTCGGCGCGTCGGTATTACGGCACCGGTCCGCCACGGTAGTCATTACACGAATTAAATAATACTCGGTATAATTATTTGGAAAGTTTACGGGCGAGATGTATGGGTCGGCCCCCAGAGCCCCAGAGGCTTTTAATTACAAGCGGCTGCGAATGCTTCCCGAGGATTACGCGTTCATTGCGCGGCCCAACCCCCCCCCCACCCCACCCCCACCCCAACCCCCCTTGCTCCGGAGTAATTAGCCGATGTTTAGAAAGCCGATGTCTATCGATGACGCTTCGTATCTGGGACGAACGTTTAGTGAAACCGGAATCGTCTCCCATTGTTCACCTGGGAATTTGATTCGATGGCGGCGGCCGACGCTGCCACGGGTAAACCTGTAATGAATTAAAATTACCGGTTACACGGGCTGCCTCCGTGTAAACACAAAGCATTGATTTAAACGCGGGGATTATTGTGATTACAACAATTTATTGTTCGGCGATCGTTGGGGTTGGGGAGCGTGATCAGCGCTGAGAGACACTCGCAGCGCCAGCTTGCCGCGAAGATACCAAAGCTTTAGACACGAACTGCTGGCGACATCTTTTGAGGAACGACCGCACAGACTTCGAGTCGCTGCATTTCTTCGTGGTTCTATGTTACCGACTTCGTTGAAAAGATTCTTGGACTGTAGTGGCACAGACGAGGTATAGGAGTCGTCTGTAGTAGTGGACTCTGGCCGAATCGGACGGCGAGTTCCGGAACTACGTCAATCTGCAACGTAAAATTGGTACGATGTTAGTATAACAATTTGAGAACTCAGGAAAATTGGCAAATTCTGACCGTTAGAGCGATAGAAAAATGTGTTCCCGTAGATGTTTTTAAACTTTCGGGGGCTTGAATTAAAGCTGAAAGATTGTGCTTTGTGATAGGATTATTAAGATTTAAGAGAAAATGCAATATAATTTCGCAGAATTTACAAATCCCGATCGATAACTCGGACAAAATTGAATAAGTTGATTTTAAAATGTATTCCAGTGGGAATTTTGAAACTTTCGAGAGCTGGTAGCTTCACTTTATGATAAATCCATTTAAGCTTGCAGAAAGATTAGAAAATGAATGATTTGGAATGAAATCTGGCTATGGAAGAAGTCGCAAAGAATCAATTATAATTCATTATGAAGCCTGTAAATTGCACGAGTTTGCAAGTGTGAATTATGCATTTATCGACGGTAGATGAACTCCTGTTATCCCCAAAGGGCCTCCATAAAGTGATACCGAAGTAACACGTCCTCTTCGAGGTATTCCACCCGCGCGTCGGCCAACACGAGTTGGAAATGATCGTGTGGCTCGTCTAAGCACTACCCTCTCATTATCATAACCGCTTCTTGGGCACTAATCCGAAGTCGGTTCTAACGAGGAAACCTGGTCGTGATGTCCTCGGGGGCGAGACGCTAGTAAAATGACGTGAAAACACGATGTACAATCCTTTTCACGCCAAATTTCTCAGTACAGGAAGTTGAATTATTCATTTTAGATAACTATCAGCGAAGACTTCAGAGTAATCTACCTATAACTGTAATAAATTATAAATTCATCCACTTAAGGAACTCTCTTCTTTAAATGACTGTCCCTCAAACTTTAGGAAATGTTCACTGTAACCTACATTGTCACAAATTATAAACTAATTCTAGTAATACGAAGCGCTTCTCCTCTTTTTCCTGATGATTGCACACAATTTACAGATATGTAAATCTAATTAGATTAAAAGCTGGAATTATCTGATGTGTAACGATAGACTCCATCGACTTCCATTTTCTCTCCTCTTAACCCTCATACACAACTTTCTTCTCTCTTCAACCCTTATCATAAAAAAAAAACATTTTCACTTCCTACTATACATCAATAAATCATGTTTCACTTATTATGTCGCATTAGAAACAAATAAAAACGAAATCAAACATTTTACAGCAGGCCTGTCCAACTTCTTCTTCGTCGCGGGGACACGCCCCCACAGACTCCTTCTTCTGTTATCAGGCCTGTCCAACCCGCGGCCCGTGGGCCACATTTGGCCCGTTCTCCCACTTCATCATTCCGCTAAGGTGAGAATTGACGTTCCCCCACTATTTGACACGGTCGTATCGTCAGAAGCGCAATTGTTTCTATCGCGGACCTGTTCCTATCATGGTTATAACATATGATGGGGGCCTGTAGGGGAACGGACAGATTGATGGTGGGGACGGTGTGGCCCGCGCAGTGTCGCCAGATCAAGACTTATTCCCCCACTCTAATTTCCCTTTCTACCGCGCTATTCCCCACGCATCCATCGAGGCCCGGTCACGTGACGCGTTCCGTGTCAGGCTAACTTTTTCCCCTCAATTTGTGCTCCTTCCCTTCATCTATCGACACTGGGCCCGCGACGAAGAAGAAGTTGGACAGGCCAAGAAGTTATTGTTGTTATTAGTTATAATATACGATAGGAATAGGTCCGCCAAACGTGCCGTTCGACAGGCATGTTTGACAGTATCCAGAACATCGAAATGTGTGAATTCTTACACTGAGGAATGTGTGAAAGTTCAGATCGTGCATTTTCTGCACATTATTCAGTCTTTAGACAACACTACGGTCCCTCCTGGTAAAAAAGGACTGCCTGGCCGCGGTTTATTTGGTCACCAGTTACCAAGGCACTTGTCCAGAGGAAAGGGGTGCTCCGTCCAGGCGAAACATTCGATGCACGGTCGCATTATTATATGACCCCTTTCGCGTCACATTTTTTTTTTCGCATGCTACCCGGGATCGATAATCAGCAATTATGCAAGACACGGCAGTCATGGCGTGCGTACGCACACGCCGACCAACATCTAGGAAAATTATCTTCCACATGACAGGCCGCTGCAATTGGGGAACATTGCAATTTCGTGATAGCACAGCTCTTGTGAAGGCTGGCATCGAACACCCTAGTCCTTTCTTCGCGACATGTGCTCTCCGCAACCCCTTGTTAGGAGGTGAGCAGTCATTCTCACAAATATTTTCAAAATTCGTAAAAGAACTGTATGTCACGTTGAATCGAAAGCTAGGGTATACGCCTGGCAATGGATACAAATCGAGGTTGAACAATTAATTTTCGTTGGAAAAGAAAGAGTCAGTCTATGTACAAGCATAGAAAAAAGTGTTTGTCGTTTGTACCTTCTTTTGCGGCTTTAAACTTAAAATTCAAAATTTAACATAATTTAAAATATAAAATTTCACTGTGATCCGGAAATTAAAATATATTGCAATCCAACGCATAATTGTAGTTATAAAATAAAGTGCTAGTCCTCGTGCAATTAAATTAGTCTAATCAAACGTAAAGAACAATGTGTATGATTTCCAATACGTTGTAATAAATGCGTTTATTCTACACAATTAAATTAATCAAAAATGAAAGAAAATGAGTTTGCTACTTAAACAACTGTTGAAAGTAAATGCATGAAATTAACGTGGATTTTTAGCTTTGTTTAAGCGAATAAGTTCAAAAGATTTCATTATGGTTAGCCAAATAAATTAGAAAATGGCTGTCCCATGTAGTACATCTCTCCTGTACGCAGATACAGCAAGAGTATCATTAATTTTCCTCAAGAAAGGCGATCGATGACACATGCCAAGACATCTGCCAGGCCACCGAAGCTTTGCAGATCACAGACTGTGGCCTTTTGTTCCTCAACCGGTGGCGGCAATTTTGCTTTAGAACTGCATCTACCTGCGCGCGTGCAATCGATGCAGGAAGCATCGATCCGACCGGCAAAGAAGGTAATAATCGCGAGGACAGAAATGAAATATCAAATTAACGTTACGCTCCTCGATATCGCGTCATTAAATCTTGTCAATCATTTCACTGACGCACAGAAATTTCCAAATACATATAACGAAGCTAATAATTATGATTTTGTAATACTACATCGACATTTATTGCTTGTAATCATAAATAGGAGCACAGTGGGTAGAAAGAGGTCGACGCCATTTTTTGTCTCGACGCATAAAGAAACCCCTCCATTTCTCTCGTATTTTTTTTTGTTTTCAAAATTCATAGCTTATAAGAAAATTACCGAAGCATATGCGACACTGCACCTGCCTGAACTCGAAACAAGATGACCGGTTTCCATTATTCGAATTTAGAGGGAAATTATCCGGTGTGTTGCGAGACATGTGTTTAATACGAGGACACAGAGGGGAGACCGATACACACGAAACAAGAACACGTCTCGTATTTACATGTTTATTGTTCTCGATATTTTTCCCAACACCTTACACCGTAAATAGAGTACAAGTATATTTTTGAACGTGGCCGCACAGCGACGCCCGGTTTATATTAATTGCCCTGAAAATCCACGGCCTCGTTCCCTGTCCTCTTGCTTCGCTTCCATATCTCGTTATCGATGCTGCAAAAATCAAAGAATTGTTGGATCATTTAGTATAAAATGTTAGATCTTAAATGTCGTTCGATCGTTCAAATAATTTTTAATTGAATGTTTAAAAGTTACATGTCTCAAAAGGTTAATCGATGAAGAATTGCATAAACTTTTAAGTAATACGAATGCGACGAACAACTTCCTAACATTCCAGAATTACTAAATTGCAAATTATTTCGAACCCGACATTTTATATTAGATGATCTAATAGATCCATTTATTTTTCTGAATATTTACACTTTGAGACATGTCTAATATGTTCGCCATCAGCATTCATGGTTGCAATATTCTATTAAATGTTAACCCGTCTATTCGTAAAACATCAGCAATAATATTGTCATAGAAAAATTAAAAATTCTTCTAATATGATACTATGGGTTATGATTTTTTCTAACGATAAGCACAATTTTATTATAATTTTTGTTTCGCCGAACTTACTCGTCTGCTTCCTCAGAGTAACCTGCCAAGGTTCGCCATAGTTTCAGCGAACCCCCTATTCGCAGCGGAAAATCTTGCCAAGTCTGAGCATCTAACAGTAGCGATAGAATATTATAGTCTTGAAAAATAGTGTGCAATCAGTACAGTATAGTCTTGATCTAAGTCCAATCCGCGGGCTGTGACCGTGCCAAACGTACAAAGGAAGAATGAGTGTAAACATGGACCGCGTGGCCATAGGCGCACTACATACCGTCAATTAAACCACTAAATAGAGTTCAAATTATATCGTGTTTAGTGTCATTTTTATCAAAAAAATAATTAATAATAAAAAGTACAAGTTTCGATTTAAAGGCCTGGGCTTATTCTGAGCCCCTCACGGGGTATGAGTGCAGGGGATAAGCGAACTGACTAAGATCGTGTAGCTCCGTTCGGCTTAGATCAATACTTTACTGTACATTCTTAAGCTACAAGCTATTATACTAAGTTGATGCGTCAACTCATCTCAAAGGATATGCGAATTTTCTTTCGTATTTTTGGGAACATTAGTGTCCATTATATATTCTCTCATTTTCTACAGTAGATATGATTAAACATACAATATTAATGGTAGTAACTATATTCTTTTAATGCGCCAAAAATATGAAAAGAAATTCACATTACATATGGGAAAATTGTAAAGCAGAAATGAAGAGACATTTCCTCGAACAATTATCTGCTAAACGAATTTGATCAGTATTTAAATTGTTTGCTTTTGAACAATGTAAAATATTTAATTGAAAATGTTTACCGTCGACCGACGGATAGTCCATGCGTCTCTTTATGGGGCCAGAGAAAGGATCCTCGTTGGTGTAAGATGACCAGGATTCAGGCTAGCAAAAATTAATTTTAATTTAGCAATGTTCTCAGGAACGTTTCTCTATTTGTATTAATTAAAAGCACCTGCGATCCACTGTGTCCCTCGTATTTAGCTGTATTCTTTCGAGATTTGAGGAGCAGGTCCTCGTAGCCGTCGCTCCGACCCACGCGAGGTATGTTCTTTGCAATTTTCAAAAAGAACGCTGGCACTTCGTCGGCTTTGGTAGCGTTTTGGGAAATTAGCATCACGAACGTTCCGACTAGAACCACTGGGACATAATTCATGCAAAATTAAAATTTTGTTGATTTAAATTTCTTTCCTCAAGCTACTGCTTTCAAGAAGAGCTATCGACATACAAATACTACATACAACTACTAAACAAATTAATATTTCCAGAACCGAGTGTTTCTCAAAACAGATTATGATGTTTCACTTCATGCACAGCTATTCTTTCCAAAAAATTTGTGCTTGGAAAGCCAACATAAAGCAATTTTCTAAAAATTATAATTAGTTTAATATTAATTAATTATTGTTGTGTATCTTTTCGAAGCAGACAACTAGCAAAATGAAGCATTCTAACTACATATGTACTCATAAGAAATAATTTCACCAACTCTCTTTAGCACACAAAAATTCTCAAAAACACACCGCGATCACTACCACAAATTTCAACAACAATACAACAACGAATAAAATATAGAAAAGCATAAAACGGACTCACCGCTAACGAAGTAGCTTCGTCCGCACACGGAGGACCGCAGAAGCAACATGTTCCTCTCCGAATTTGATCTGCAACCGATTGAACCACCCCGTTCAGTGTCCCACTAAGAGCATTCGTTTGCAAAATAGAAACAGCGAACGCAACGATTTTGGGTTTATCCGACGGTTAGATCGTCTCGATGGACCATCGCCATCCCCGCGGGAGATAGATTTACGATCGACAGCGGGCAAACTCGCGACCGACACGCGTCCCACGACTGTATGGGGTGAACTGCGCGATTTTCATAGGACTTCTTCCATTATAGTGGAGAGTGGACAGAATACTTGAAGATCGTGGGCGAAGGAGCTCAAACGTGGAAGCTCGGTCGCATTTAAATATTTCGGATGTTTGCACGGGCATTCGTGATCATGCGTGAAAACCGACCTTCGAACGAGCATAAACGCCTTTAACACTAGATTTACGGGACCCGTCCAAATGACGGATTCTAGTATTCTTAATTCACGATTATCGAAATTGTAAAGATGCACGAATGAGAAATTATTCAACCAATTTATTTCTTTGGGTAAAAGAAATGTCTAAAAATTTGGATAGATACATTTTCGTTATTTTTATAAAGTAATGCAGAATAGGAATATTTAGTGACCCGTAAACTTAGTGTTGAAAACAGCGAAAACTGGGCCATAATTCAAACTTTAAGAACGACTCAAATACCGAGAAAATTGGCCTCGACGGTGCAGCTTTCTTAACGCTAGGTTTACGGCTTTAGGTTTAGGCTTCTAATGTTTTTAAAACATAGGCTTCTATATTTGGGATTCTAATATATTTTTTTTTTATTATCTTCTAATATTTTTAATAAAAATGCATCGGTGATGAATTATTCAAGAAATTTATTTCTTTGGATTTATATTATGAAAAGGATGGCTAAACATTTGGATAGATATATTCTTATTATTTTGATAAAGTGATGTGAAGTAATCACTTTCAGGAAACCTAGTGTTAAACTGAAGAAGAATATTATCCAATCGACGCACACGAATTTTTATACGTTCTTTAATATAAGTTATATAATAAAAGTATTTCACAAGGATCTTTTTAGCGAAAATCTTACAAATTCATGGAAAAAGAACAAAAATTTCATGATGTGTTCTTTGTGCTTTTTAGTGGCAAATTTTTTAACAAATTCCTTGCTTAGAAATTATATAGGGAAATAAGCACTATTTTGATCCTTGGCAATGTAAACATTTCCTGATATAAACAGATATGTTTCGAATATTTGTACGAGTTTCAAAACGTCATTCGTGAGTTTTTTCAAAGACGAATTTCTCTATGTATTTAAGCAGAATTTCGGAAAGATCGTTTGCTGAATAATTGGATCATGTCGAACGCACGGTATTTGTATTTAGGAATGTTTTGATTGTTTGCATGTGAATGTTTGGTGATATAAAATGATAAGTGTGAAATGTATCGATGCGTTCCTTCTTTTGTTGCGTGTACACTTGGGATACAGGTTACGTGTGTAACAGAGGAAGCCAGATAACGTAAACCAGAGAAAATTGAAACACGGTTTCTCGGCTCGTGTGCTCTACTCACCTTGCTGTCTGTTCACGATACACTGACGCCGCATCCTGCTTCTGTTTCCTATTTATCACCAAATCGACGATTAATTAAGTATTTCGATCGTGTCGATACGGCGAATCGGTGGCTTGTTCCGCTCCCCCATTTTTTGGAATTAATTTGTCGTTGAGCGGACGTTGCTGGGAAAGTTTTGTCTGGCGAGTTTAAGAATCCTTTTGAATGATCTGGATGAAATGTCTGATAGTAGAAGTAGGTAAGTATTTTCTTAGATGATTTTCGGTGATTGTTGTTGACCTGAAAAATTGTAGAAATTGTGCTTGTTAGTTGTCAAAATTTCTGTGGAGGTTGCAAAGAATTTTTCAAGAAACTTTGGCAAAAGGATTTCGTTAAAGTTGTACGGTGATTACATAAAATTTATTTGTGGGATTTATTGAGTGTAAGTGAACATATGCCCATTGCTAGTGACAATTATTGTACCCTCTTATTTGTTACGAAATGGTTTTTGGGTTACGAACTGCAAGCATTATAACCCTTATCCGGGTAGGTGAATGAAACGTGCCTTCCATATCAAACTGTTTGATCTGCATTTCAGATATCGAAAGAAATTTTATTGAACTTTTCTGCTCGCGAAAATGAGTTTATTTCGAGAATTCCGTTGCGAAAATCGCTTATTTTCCACGTTAACTATATATTTAAACGTTGGAATAACCAATAAGTTGAAAATAATCTGCAGCTTAAAAAGAACCTTCTCCAAAGAACTTTTTACAAATTCGAATGACTAGTCAAGTACTGAAAAGAATAATTATCATCTTTGTGGACTATTTATCACAGGAAATCATCCACACGAGAGTGTGTTAATTAATCCTTTAGCTACGGGAGCCTATCAATAGCATTTTAAACGATTATGCTAAACAAAAGAGCAGCTTAAAAACTTTCTTTTTAATTATAATCTTAAAAGAAATTATTACATTACTTTACTGGAACTAATTTGTTGATTTACGATTAACATTGCTATTGAAACATTTATCAAGAAGACCGTAGCTGTGAATAACAAATTCTTAAAAACTACGGATCAGCTGATAATGCGTTAACTGGCTAATTTTAGCAGATCCTCATAGTTATATTTCAAAATTCAGTCAAACAAAAATATTGAAAATAAAACGACTCAACACTAATCGTGAACATTAAAGATACCTTATATGGGGAGGGGGATTTCTTACAACTATTTTCTCGCAAATAATTGTGATCAATTGATTTTAGAAAATCTTGACATTTTATTGTATGAGTACCGTACAGTTTAGAATCGATTAATCGAAGCCTCAGACGAGCGTTTTCGTAAGGACACGTGATTTGGACGATGCGACGAGCCTCAGAACATCTAATCGATAAGTAAGAAACTTGCGAAGCTCGGTTGACGTATTATTGAACATTGATAAGGCGGGTAAGCAGCATTGATAATATACGAAGTGAATCCTGGTCGATTTAGTATCTTCAGTTGGTGAGCTGGCGGGCCTCCCACGCATTGCAGGTTTCGGCGACAGTCTCGCAGATGGATGACAGGGCTCGGTTGGTCATTTCGTAGTCTGCAGAAAAAATGCGAATAATTAGTAAGAAGCCACCGAGAAATCGTATGCTCTCAAACAAAACTGAAAATCACAGTATAGAACCATGAATGACAGTAGAATAATTTTAATATGAGACGATGGTGGTGTAAAAGTACATTGTTGAATTTTAAACAGTAGAAAAATAGTAAAACGGACGAATACATCTTAAATTGATTCAACGGAGTCATAGAAGTAGTTCAGAAAATTTATAACAATGAAAAAGATATAAAAAATATGAATCTTTAAATGATTTGATAGAGACTACTTCTTAGAATTTTAAACAGTGAACAAATTCTTATAAAATACATAGAATCACATAAAGTGTTAGGCAATGAAAAAATTCTGAAAACAATAAAATAGGATTTGAGACAGTAGAAGCTCTGTCAAACATGATCTTAGGGGCCTAAAGAGGACTTCATAGAATTTTAGGCAGTGAGAGAATTGCAAAAAAAAAGCGTTTCGTAAAATTTTATACTTTGGAAACAACGAAAAAATTACAAACTATATGTAGACAAATTACAATCCGTATAAAACGTTCGATTGAGATTCAAATAGAAAAAAAAACTTGCAGAATTTCTGAACGATTGATAGAAATTTTATACTTACTGGTCTCAACGATGGATCGCTTGCCGAAGATGCTGCCATTGAATGGCGGCTTCCTGTAGGCAGCGTCCACGGTGATAGCGAGGACGAAGAAGATGGCGAAGATGGCGAAGACGATGCGGGTGGACACCATTTTGATGATTTTGGTTTTTGGTTTGCTTGAAATGATATACGAATTGCAATGATTCTATACGAATGAAACACCGTGACAAAGAATACGAACAATCCTTATGTCTCTAGACCTCGACGCAAAAGGAACTTGAGAGTTTACGATGAACGCGACCGACTTACTTTCGAGATACGTAGAGACTTGTGCGGTAGTTGATGAAAGAATGTTGCAAACAAGGCAAAAGTCTCGAGCTTTTATACTCGTGGAAACGGCTAAAGACAAATGTCGCCGTCAAAGACAGGCGGGTCACATTATTCGCAACTGTACTCGTCAGGAAGCTCGTCTAACATTGAATCGATCCCTCGAAATGTGAAAATTCTTTACAGTGAACGATAAAGATGAACGCTCTTCGCAGACGTACAAACCGGAGAAAAGACGCGAATAAAGAAAGCGATTCTACAAGGAATATATCTATGAAGTATGTGACTCGGATGATACCTGAAGCTGAGATGTCTTCTCCAAGGGAAGGATGAACTTGTTCTGTCGTCTCTGGAAGACGGATCGGCTTTTATAAGAAGCCGACCACGATTCGTTACACGTGGTGTGACATTGTTACACGTGACAAGTTATCAGGAACGGTAATTCAATGAGAGGTAGTTCTGATTGACTTTTGTCCCAAGAGAAATTACGATCCATCCGAGGAAAGGAAAAGGGTGTCTAAGGCAAGAGATAGCTGAACGCTATGAGATTACTTGGTTATAAACAATTATTTGTTGTATGTTCGATGTGGAATAAATGTCACTCGATCATTCACGATCGTAGAATAAAATCTTTTCGAGTCTAGGCTCGATTTCGGGCCGATTCGTCGAGTGTGTTTTCGAATGCATTATTTGTAGGGATTTTTGAACGTTTCGGGGCTCAAATTAATAGGTATATGATAGTACTTAGTGATAGGAGTATTAAGGCTTTCAAAAACATTATGAAGTCATATTGAAAAATCGGTGAAACTCGATCGTGAGCACGGTCGAGTTTGACTCGATCATGGAGATATACTTGGAGTCGGTTTTTCAATATCTCCCTGCAGGAATTTTTGAACGTTTACAGATTTAAATTAAAGGTTATATGATGGCACTTTGTGGTAGGGGCATTGAGGATTAAAAAGAATTACAGAGTCATCGAAGAATGGATAATACTTGACCGTCAGTACCGTCAAGTTTGACTCGATTTATCGACCCAGTTTTGGAATGTATTCATAGCATACTGCGGATTTTGCGCATTTATAATGAAAATGACTAGCTGAAATAGCAAACTGTAAAAACATTAAAAAAATCCAAGAGTCCTGTCCTAAATCCTCCTCGATTTATTGAAGTTATTGAAAGAAGAAATACATTTTTATGTAACTTCTATTTCTTACAGTTGATTCAGACAATTTTTATTTTGCATAAGATTTTGATTTTGATTTTTTCTTTTTTAAATATCGTTTGCTTTGTAAAAGCTGTACTTAGCACCATTGCTCGTGCCGGCGAGACGCTGAAACTTATGGGCCATTATTGGCCCATAGATACATTTTGAGCTACAAAAATACAGACGCCTGTTGAAATAAACAAATATAGATACACGTTGAGATACCAAAACAATATATACAGCTTATACAATAATCTCCTCCTTACATATCCCCTTACAAATTAATATCGCATTTCTTACAAAAGTCATTGATTATTTTAAGCGAAGAGACGCTGAAACTATTAGGCGAATATTACTAGCGTCATCTGTGACAACACTCTGGAACTCAAGTCTGTGATGCGTCACGACAAGTTAACGCACGATGTCACCACAGACGAGGGACATCACCATCACGGACGAGGTATAGAAGTAGATCAATCACCATATCAGCAGAGAGGATAGGAGAGTTCCCACTTTCGTGACATCGCCGGTTTTAGCATGGCACAGAACCGAGCAGTTTTTAGCATGGAAGAGAACCGAGCAGCTTCTAGCAGGGAACAGAACCGAGCAGCTTCTAGCACAGACGAGGTACAGGAGTAGGGGTTACCCTGAGATCGTCGACAACTCATTTCACCGACACTGTTTTCATCGACACGATTTGACCGACATTAACTTTCGTGGACAATATGTTTTCATCGACATGGTCAGATAGCCGACAAATATTTTCATCTACACGGTCTGACCGACATTATGTTTTCATTCACACGGTCAAATCGTCAACAAATGTTTTCATCGACTGTCCGTATTTACCAACGGGTTTGAGTTCATTCGTTTCCACGAACTGATAGCTACTTAAGATACTTACCAATTTGTACCTTTGCTACATCATGTGTACTTTATCGACAGCCACAATTTCAAATCTGACCCAGACAGAATTTTTCAAGTTGAACCCTTACTTTCCCGGTAGTGGAGGGGCGTCGCCCCCAAGCCCACACCCTGTATGAAGATTATAAGTTAAACATTTTTTGAGCCAAGACTTATGTAATTTGAAATGCAACGGATTATGTCAGTGGAACGAATGAACTTAATTCTGTCGCTAAATATAGACTATCGATGAAAACATTTGTTGACGATTTGACCGTGTCAATGAAAACACAGTGTCGGCCAAACCGTGTAGATGAAAATATTTGTCGGCTATCTGACCATGTCGATGAAAACATACTGTCCACGAAAGTTAATGTCGGTCAAATCGTGTCGATGAAAACAGTGTCGGTGAAATGAGTTGTCGACGATCTCAGGGTAACCCGCTCAAGACACGCTTTAAAAGTTACTCTGTATCTCGAGTACTATTAGCCATTTTTACTAAAAAGATTAGGTGGTAAGATAGCCAAGAGGTTATTCGACAGCATCATTGGTAAGAGGAATTCTTACAATCGTTAAACAAGCAGAGACAATAAATTTATCAGTGTACATTTATCCATGGTTCAAAAGTTATTCTGTACCTTGAGTTCTATCATCTATCTTTACTAAAAAATTAGATGACAAGATGGTGAAGGCAATGCTTGTCGACATCATTGGCGAAAGGAATTGTTATAAACATTTATATTATAACAGGAGCTAAGGTTTATACAAACGGCGAGATGATAAGGCGGCAAATCAAGCGAGCCAAGGACAACGGGCAGCGGATTCGATATTTCGGAATTTGGGAAACGATGGCCTCGCGACAAGTATGACAACAGGCGTAAACAAAAGGTTTACGTCTGCGTTCGTTCACCCGAGGCCGGCCTCGAGCTCGAAAAGCTGAGCTATTGTCAACGCCGATTCTATATCTCGGTTTCTATAATTTATTTTTACTAAATAATTAATTGGCAAGATGGTCAAGGGAGTGCTTGTCGACATCATTGGCGAAAGGAATTGTTATAAACATTAAACAGCCAGAAATAATAAATTTTACAGTGAATTGCGTACGATAAATTAGTGCGTGCGAATGTTCGTGGCTTAAAAGTTATTCTATATCTCGGTTTCTATAATTTATTTTTACTAAATAATTAGTTGGCAAGATGGTCAAGGGAGTGCTTGTCGACATCATTGGTGAGAGAAATTGTTGTAAACATTACACAGCCAGAAATAATAAATTTTACAGTGAATTGCGTACGATAAATTAGTGCGTGCGAATGTTCGTGGCTTAAAAGTTATTCTATATCTCGGTTTCTATAATTTATTTTTACTAAATAATTAGTTGGCAAGATGGTCAAGGGAGTGCTTGTCGACATAATTGGTGAGAGAAATTGTTGTAAACATTAAACAGGCAGAAATAATAAATTTATCAGTGAATTGTGTTCGATAAATTAATACGTGCGAATATTCGTGGCTTAAAAGTTATTCTATATCTCGGTTTCTATAATTTATTTTTACTAAATAATTAGTTGGCAAGATGGTCAAGGGAGTGCTTGTCGACATAATTGGTGAGAGAAATTGTTGTAAACATTAAACAGGCAGAAATAATAAATTTATCAGTGAATTGTGTTCGATAAATTAATACGTGCGAATATTCGTGGCTTAAAAGTTATTCTATATCTCGGTTTCTATAATTTATTTTTACTAAATAATTAGTTGGCAAGATGGTCAAGGGAGTGCTTCTCGACATCATTGGTGAGAGGAATTGTTGTAAACATTAAACAGCCAGAAATAATAAATTTATCAGTGAATTGTGTTCGATAAATTAATACGTGCGAATATTCATGGTTCAAACGTTACTCTGTATCTCGAGTTCTATTACGTATTTTTTCTAAAAAATTAGATGGCAAGATGGTCAAGGGATTGCTTGTTGATACCATTACCAAAAGAAATTGTTATAAACATTAAGCAGCCAGAAATAACAAATTTATCAATAATTACTATCGCGGCGATCGAAGTCTGGCGAAGTTAGTTTGGGGTGGGGGAGTTGCGCACCGCGCACCCCACCACGGCGTCCGCGCTCAGTCAGTCAGTCGTGGTGCGCACTCAGGACGGAACGGGAGGGCTCCGGGACCAGAAGGACGAAGGACCTTGGAGTTGACCAGAGGTTCTCCAGAGCTGCCCTGGCCCACCCTGGCCTACCCTCACCTACCTTCGAGTGGACCAGGGATCCTCCAGAGCTGCAGTGGACATCACTGGTCAACCCTGGTCCACCTTAAGCTGGTTCGCGGTCAGACAGCGGTTCCTGGAAGCCGTCTCCGCTCACCTTGGTCAACTTTCAACAGCTGGTAAGTGACAATACAAATATACATTTTCTATTTTGGTATATGTGTTTATTCAACGAAAGCGGTCAATTACACTGTCCAACACCAAAAAAATTTTGCAATACCTGTTGGGTGATTCTTATACACTTTGTCATCCTAAAACCGAATCTGAAAGTAGAATTGCTCCATCACGCAACGTTTTCGAAAAATTTTGGTTTTTGTAAAAATGCCCGATTTTGATACGAAACGACGTGTTACGCAAAAACTAAATACGCGAGAAAGTTCAAATTTGAGTCAAGAGATAGAGGGGACTCTCCTCTACATATTCATATAGTCAATTATATTTTTATGTACTTCCTAATAGTTGTAAATGGTTGTTAAAGTTTGAAAATGTGCCGACGCGGGTACTTTGTACGCTCTATTTTTGTATTTATGTGAAAAATCCTTTATCTAGCAGGAATTTACTATACAGGAATGCATTCTACAGACATTTCTGGTAAAGAAACCATTCACGAAAAGTATTTGGTTCCCTTAATGTACGAGAAGGATCAGAAAATGTTAATTGACAGCGTGTGCGCGACGCGTTCGCGCCAGACGGCCATTGCAGCCTTTTCGCGACTCGCCAGGGCCGTCGCTATGCGTAGTCGACGTTGGTACCACTCAAGTATGTCTTTGCTTAGTATGCTTAATTAAATACATTTTTTTTTGTCTTTTTGGGTGCCAATCATTACAAAAGATTATGAAAATACGAGTTATATTCACATTTCATTGTGGAAATGCTTAATAAAGAAAATTGAATACAAAAACTTACCTATTTCTGATGTAAACAAATTAAAAATGTTTCCGCCTTGCTCGACGTTTGTTCCTGGTATCCCGATTTTCAATAATAAGTGTCCAGCAGTAATCAGCAAGCATCCGCACATAAGTCTTTTCCTTTGTAACGTTTTTCCATTGTTGAAATATCTTGATGAAAGATTAATGCTGGAATTGTATTCCTTGTTTTGATTTTAAAATAATTTCGTCATGAATATAACAAAAACAGTCCGGCTGATTTATACACTTCCGCGAGATTTTATCGATTTAATATAGAGCGATCTATGTCTTAATTACGTACTTCGATCAATAAAATCGATAAAAATACAATGGATTTCAAGATTCTTCCGATTAAAATAAGTCCAAACACTATGTAAATGGGACTATTTTTATCGATTTTATTGATCGAAGTACATAATTAAGACATAGATTGCTCTATATTAAATCGATAAAATCTCGCGGAAGTGTATAAATCAGCCGGACTGTTTTTGTTATATTCATGACGAAATTATTTTAAAATCAAAACAAGGAATACAATTCCAGCATTAATCTTTCATCAAGATATTTCAACAATGGAAAAACGTTACAAAGGAAAAGACTTATGTGCGGATGCTTGCTGATTACTGCTGGACACTTATTATTGAAAATCGGGATACCAGGAACAAACGTCGAGCAAGGCGGAAACATTTTTAATTTGTTTACATCAGAAATAGGTAAGTTTTTGTATTCAATTTTCTTTATTAAGCATTTCCACAATGAAATGTGAATATAACTCGTATTTTTATAATCTTTTGTAATGATTGGCACCCAAAAAGACAAAAAAAAATGTATTTAATTAAGCATACTAAGCAAAGACATACTTGAGTGGTACCAACGTCGACTACGCATAGCGACGGCCCTGGCGAGTCGCGAAAAGGCTGCAATGGCCGTCTGGCGCGAACGCGTCGCGCACACGCTGTCAATTAACATTTTCTGATCCTTCTCGTACATTAAGGGAACCAAATACTTTTCGTGAATGGTTTCTTTACCAGAAATGTCTGTAGAATGCATTCCTGTATAGTAAATTCCTGCTAGATAAAGGATTTTTCACATAAATACAAAAATAGAGCGTACAAAGTACCCGCGTCGGCACATTTTCAAACTTTAACAACCATTTACAACTATTAGGAAGTACATAAAAATATAATTGACTATATGAATATGTAGAGGAGAGTCCCATCTATCTCTTGACTCAAATTTGAACTTTCTCGCGTATTTAGTTTTTGCGTAACACGTCGTTTCGTATCAAAATCGGGCATTTTTACAAAAACCAAAATTTTTCGAAAACGTTGCGTGATGGAGCAATTCTACTTTCAGATTCGGTTTTAGGATGACAAAGTGTATAAGAATCACCCAACAGGTATTGCAAAACTCGAAAAAAGTTTAATTTTGTTGGACAGTGTTATTATTTCTGTATTTTTAATTCGAATTTGCTTCGGAATTTTTCACAAGTTTCTTTTCTTGAAATTACATTATATTATATTTTTTACATAAAATTGGTATTTTGAAATTTTGTTATATTATATTATATTTTTGACATAAAATTGGTATTTTGAAATTTTATTATATTATATTATATTTTTTAAATAAATTTGGTATTTTGAAATTATATAATATTTTTTACATAAAATTCGTACTCTGAAATATTATATTTTTAACATAAAATTGGTATTCCTCCGAACGGAGGTCCCTCAGGGGCTCACTCACGGGCCGGGCCCGTGGGTGAGTACGGGTATTAACGAACTCGGGGCGACCCGAGCTTGTAGGTCGTTGCGTCCCAATTTCGTTCGATTTATTTTTGATTCGGATTGTCCATCTTTCCGATCGAATATTTATTTCTAAACTTTCAAAAGTCCCCCTTGTAAAATTTGTGTATATGGTTTAAAATTGGTATTCCTCCGAACGGAGGTCCCTCATGGGCTCACTCACGGATGCGGCCGTGAGTGAGTACGGGTATTAGCGAACCCGGGGCGACCCAAGCTTGTAGGTTGTTGCGTTCTAATTTCGCTATATTTATTCTTGATTAAAATTGTTCAACTTTCAAATTAAAAATTATTTCTGAACTTTCAAGAGTTCTTCTTCTAAAATTTATTTATCTGATTTAAAATTGGTATTCCTCCGAACGGAGGTCTCCCAGGGGGCTCTCTCACGGATGGGGCCGTGGGTGAGTACGGGTATTGGCAAACCCGGGGCTACCCTAGCCTTAAGTCGTTGCGTCCCTATCTCGTTAGATTTATTTTCGATTGGAATTGTTATTCTTTCCAATTGAAATTTACCCCTGAACTTACAAAAGTTCCTATTATAAAATTTATATATTTGGATTTAAATTGGTATTCCTCCGAACGGAGGTCCCTCGAGGGGCTCACTCACGGTCGGGGCCGTGGGTGAGTACGGGTATTGGCAAACCCGGGGCGACCCTAGCCTTAGGTCGTTGCGTCCCTATCTGGTTAGATTTATTTTCGAATGGAACTGTTCATCTTTCCAATTGAAATTTACTCCTGAACTTTCAAAAGTTCTTATTCTAAAATTTATATGTCTGGTTTTAAATTGGTATTCCTCCGAACGGAGGTCCCTCAGGGACTCACTGCTGTGGGTGAGTACGGGTATTGGCGAACCCGGGGCGCCCCGAAGCGCCACCTCAGTAGATTGAAGTTCCGACTTCATCTACTCTTAGCTTCTTGTCGGTTAGGCCGTACTCGTGTACGGGGTTGTTATGGCTCCCGTGAGCCGGTTAGATTCGCACTCTCGTGCATATTAGGTAGGCCGTACTCGTGTACGGGGTTAGTTTGGCTCTCGGGAGCCGGTTAGATTCGCACTCTCGTGCATATTAGGTAGGCCGTACTCGTGTACGGGGTTAGCTTGGCTCTCGTGAGCTGGTGTTAGGTTTGGCTCTCGTGAGCTGGGTAGATTTCGCACTCTTGTGCGTGTTAGGTAGGCCGTACTCGTGTACGGGGTTAGCTTGGCTCTCGTGAGCTGGTGTTAGGTTTGGCTCTCGTGAGCTGGGTAGATTTCGCACTCTTGTGCGTGTTAGGTAGGCCGTACTCGTGTACGGGGTCATCGTTTGTTCTTTATTTCGTCGTCTTCTATTACTTCGATTCCTCCGTTGTATCTTGCCTAATTATTATTAGTCTGTTTCAGAGTGAGTACAACAGATGAGAAATTTTATCGTCGAACGAAGACAACACGTGGTACGAAGACGTCATATTATTTATAAGTTAGTATTAGTTGTCGAGCAATTATTGTGTTAGATTCACTTTGTTAAATTCGCTTGCTTTTATTTTGTCTCGCATTGTTCAGAGACTTGCCTGATTTAGTTTCCTTCTTTTGTCCACAATAATTGCTCGACTTGCTTGCGTACGTTAGTTTTTAAGATTTGTTCATCGTCGTTGTAATTAAGTCGAGTAATTATTGCCATAACTTCACTTTGCTCGGCTCGATTTTTGACTCCGACACAGCCTTACGCTGTGTCGGCCTTGCTTGTATGTACCAGACCGGTTGGTACCGGTACTCGGCGAAGAAACATTGAGAGGGATGTACGAGAGACCTGTTCACTCGTGTAAAATCCTCCCTGCCGTAAGTCCACCCGAGTCGCCTCAACGCTAGTCGTTGCCTGGCGACAGGTGGGTGGGGGAAACTTAGGGTATCGTTTGAACGCTTCTCTCGGCCATCGTTCTTCGTGTGGACACGTCGGGTATCGGTACTGGCTGGAGTTGGGCTGCAAGCATTGTACGCGTCGCGTCACCCTCGAACCAGAGCCTTCTGCTCTGGTTCGGTTTTGTTTCTCTCATTGAAAGAATCAGAGCCTTCTGCCTGATTCGTTCTTGATCCCTCGTGGGTCGGAGACTTCTTCTCCGATTCACACCTTTTTCTCCGCAATAATTACTCGACATACGCTGCGAAATTGAGTTTGTAAAACTCGAATGCGTCGTTGTAAGAAAGGGAGTCAGAAGGAAGCGTATTGAATTCCTTCTGGCTTCCTTTCGGGTCTCTTGTGCAGTAACCTCCTCGTGGTGAGACCCGGGCAATCGATAATATTCTCTATTTGTTAGATCTTCTATTATCTTACAAATAATGAATAAAATCGAGCTAATAGCTGCTCATTTGTAATTTGCGATAACATTGTGAAATAAAATTTAAGACGTACTGATAATAAAAACTTGTGTGTTTAATTGAATTGTGTGTGTCTGAATTTATTTTAAACTTGCATGGGGTGGGCCAAAGGTCCTTCCTGCTTTTCTTCGCGCTTTCCTTGTTTACCTTTGGCCCACCTACGCCTTCTTGGCAGCTCCTTTTAATTATTAACCGAAACACACACTTCTTGTTTCGGAATACTTTTTCATTCAATATACATCGTACATTTTTTCTGGATTTCTAATTGAAATTTGCTTCTGAACTTTTTAAAAGTTCCGTTTCTTAAAATTGCTATGACCCTAGCCTTTATGTCGTTGCGTCCCAATTTCGTTTGATTTATTTTCGATTGGAATTGTTCATCTTTCCAATTGAAATTTAGTTCTGAACTTTCAAAAGTTCTTATTCTAAAATTTATATGTCTGGTTTTAAATTGGTATTCCTCCGAACGGAGGTCCCTCAGGGACTCACTGCTGTGGGTGAGTACGGGTATTGGCGAACCCGGGGCGCCCCGAAGCGCCACCTCAGTAGATTGAAGTTCCGACTTCATCTACTCTTAGCTTCTTGTCGGTTAGGCCGTACTTGTGTACGGGGTGGTTTGGCTCTCGTGAGCCGTTAGATTTGCACTCTTGTGCATATTAGGTAGGCCGTACTCGTGTACGGGGTTAGTTTGGCTCTCGTGAGCTGGTCGTAGGTTGGCTCTCGTGAGCCGGTTAGATTCGCACTCTTGTGCATATTAGGTAGGCCGTACTCGTGTACGGGGTTAGCTTGGCTCTCGTGAGCCTGTTAGATTTGCACTCTTGTGCATATTAGGTAGGCCGTACTCGTGTACGGGGTTAGCTTGGCTCTTGTGAGCTGGTAGATTTGCACTCGTGTGCATGTTAGGTAGGCCGTACTCGTGTACGGGATCATCGTTTTGTCTTTATTTCATCGTCTTCTTATACTTCGTTGTTTCTCCATTGTTGTGTGTCTTATCATTACTAATCTGTTTCAGATTGAGTACAACAGTTGCAGAAATTTATCATCGAACGAAGACAACGCATCGTACGAAGACTCGTTTCTTCTTCGATTACTTCTGTGTTCCTCCATTTTGTGTCTAATTATTATTAGTCTGTTTCAGTTAAATCACAACAGTTCAGCATGATCATCGTCGAACGAAGACAACGAATAGTAAGAAGACGTCACAGTATTTATAAGTTCGTATTAGTTCTCGAGCAATTATTGTGTTAGATTCACTTTGTTAGTTTCGCTTGTTGATTTGGGTCACAGCCTTCTGCTGTGACCAGTGGTAGCGTCACCCTCGAACCAGAGGCTACTACTCTGGTTCGCTTCTTTCATTTTTCTTTCTCGTAAATCTGAGCCTTCTGCTCCATTTTTACTTTCTCTGGAATTGTTCAGAGACTTGTCAGATTTAGTTTTTTTTTGGCTCACAATAATTGCTCGATTCGAGTGCGTGCGTTAGTTATTAAGCTTGTTTATTAGTATTGTATAAATGTCGAGTAATTATTGCCGTAACTTCACTTTGCTCGGTTCGATTTTTGATTCCGACACAGCCTTCTGCTGTGTCGGACCTTGCTTGTATGTACCAGACCGGTTGGTACCGGTGCTCGGCGGAGATCCATTGAGAGGGATGTTCGAGAGACCTGTTCACTCGTGTAAAATCCTCCCTGCCGTAAGTCCACCCGAGTCGCCTCAACGCTAGTCGTTGCCTGGCGACAGGTGGGTGGGGGAAACTTAGGGTATCGTTTGAACGCTTCTCTCGGCTATCGCTCTTCGTGAGGACACGTCGGGTATCGGTGCTGGCTGGAGTTGGTTCTGCAAGCATTGTACGCGTCGCGTCACCCTCGAACCAGAGCCTTCTGCTCTGGTTCGGTTTTGTTTCTCTCTTTGGAAGAATCAGAGCCTTCTGCCTGATTCGTTTTTAATCTCCCGTGAATCGGAGACTTCTTCTCCGACTCACACCTTTTTCTCCGCAATAATTACTCGACATACGCTGCGAAATTTAGTTTGTAAGATTGTAAATCGTCATTGTAAGAAAGGGAGTCAGAAGGAAGCGTATTGAATTCCTTCTGGCTTCCTTTCGGGTCTCTTGTGCAGCAACCTCCTCGTGGTGAGACCCGGGCAATCGGTATTATTCTCTATTTGTAAGAAATTCTAGTATCTTACAAATATAGAATAATATCGAGCTAATAGCTGCTTATTTATACTTTGCGATTACATTGTGAAATAAAATTTAAGACTGATTAATAATAAAAACTTGTGTATTTAATTGAATTGTGTCTGAATTTATTTTAACCTTGCTTGGGGTGGGCCAAGGATCCTTCCTGCTTTCCTTCGCGCTTTCCTTGTTTACCCTTGGCCCACCTACGCCTTCTTGGCAGCTCCTTTTAATTATTAATCGAAACACACATCTTGTTTCGGAATACTTTTTCATTCAATAAACAACGTACATTTTTTCGGGATTTCAAATTGAAATTTGTTTCTGAACTTTTTAAAAGTTCCGTTTCTTAAAATTGCTATGACCCTAGCCTTTATGTCGTTGCGTCCCAATTTCGTTTGATTTATTTTCGATTGGAATTGTTCATCTTTCCAATTGAAATTAATTTCTGAACTTTCAAAAGTTCTTATTCTAAAATTTATATGTCTGGTTTTAAATTGGTATTCCTCCGAACGGAGGTCCCTCAGGGACTCACTGCTGTGGGTGAGTACGGGTATTGGCGAACCCGGGGCGACCCGAAGCGCCACCTCAGTAGATTGAAGTTCCGACTTCATCTACTCTTAGCTTCTTGTCGGTTAGGCCGTACTCGTGTACGGGGTTAGTTTGGCTCTCTTGAGCCGGTTAGATTCGCACTCTTGTGCATATTAGGTAGGCCGTACTCTTGTACGGGGTTAGCTTGGCTCTCGTGAGCTGGTGTTAGGTTTGGCTCTCGTGAGCTGGTAGATTTGCACTCGTGTGCATGTTAGGTAGGCCGTACTCGTGTACGGGGTCATCGTTTCATTTTTGTTCCGTCGTCTTCTTTTACTTCGATTCCACCATTGTATCGTGTCTAATTATTACTAGTCTGTTTCAGAGTGAGTATTACAGTCGAGAAAATTTATCGTCGAACGAAGACACCACATCGAACGAAGACAACTTCATGTTATGAAGACTTTATATTATTTATTTCTTATTATCTACTCTTCTTAGTTTCTTGTCGGTTAGGCCGTACTCGTGTACGGGGTTAGTTTGGCTCTCTTGAGCCGGTTAGATTCGCACTCTTGTGCATATTAGGTAGGCCGTACTCGTGTACGGGGTTAGCTTGGCTCTCGTGAGCTGGTCGTAGGTTGGCTCTCGTGAGCCGGTTAGATTCGCACTCTTGTGCATATTAGGTAGGCCGTACTCGTGTACGGGGTTAGTTTGGCTCTCGTGAGCCTGTTAGATTTGCACTCTTGTGCATATTAGGTAGGCCGTACTCGTGTACGGGGTTAGTTTGGCTCTAGTGAGCCCGTTAGATTTGCACTCTTGTGCGTATTAGGTAGGCCGTACCCGTGTACGGGGTTAGCTTGGCTCTCGTGAGCTGGTGTTAGGTTGGCTCTCGTGAGCTGGTTAGATTCGCACTCTTGTGCGTGTTAGGTAGGCCGTACTCGTGTACGGGGTTTGTCTTCTTTCCATCGTCTCCTTCTATTTCGGTTCCCCTATTGTATTGTGTCTAATTATTATTAGTCTGTTTCAGATAAAGTTCAACAGATGAACAAATTTATCGTCGAACGAAGACACCGCATTGATCGAAGACCGCATTAATTGTAAGATAGTATTAGTTGTCGAGCAATTATTGTGTTAGATTCAGTTTGTTAAATTCGCTTGTTGATTTCGGTCACAGCCTTCTGCTGTGACCAATCGGTAGTGACTAGAGCCTTCAGCTCTGGTCCGCTCCTTTCATTTTTCTTTTTTGTAAATCTCAGCCTTCTGCTTTGATATTTTTATTGTTGCCTCGCGACTCAAAGCCTTCTGCTCCATATTCATTTTGTCTCATATTGTTCAGAGACTATTCCCATTTAATTTCCTTTTCTTGCCACAATAATTGCTCGACTGGTGTGCGTGAGTTAGTTATTAAGATTGTTTATCGTCGTTGTAATTATGTCGAGTAATTATTGCCGTACCTTCACTTTGCTCGGCTCGAGTTTTGACTCCGACACAGCCTTCTGCTGTGTCGGACCTTGCTTGTATGTACCAGACCGGTTGGTTCCGGTGCTCGGCGTGGATCCATTGAGAGGGATGTTCGAGAGACCTGTTCACTCGTGTAAAATCCTCCCTGCCGTAAGTCCACCCGAGTCGCCTCAACGCTAGTCGTTGCCTGGCGACAGGTGGGTGGGGGAAACTTAGGGTATCGTTTGAACGCTTCTCTCGGCCATCGCTCTTCGTGAGGAAACGTCGGGTATCGGTGCTGGCTGGAGTTGGTTCTGCAAGCATTGTACGCGTCGCGTCACCCTCGAACCAGAGCCTTCTGCTCTGGTTCGGTTTTATTTCTCTCTTTGAAAGAATCAGAGCCTTCTGCCTGATTCGTTTTTCATCTCCCGTGAATCGGAGACTTCTTCTCCGACTCACACCTTTTTCTCCGCAATAATTACTCGATATACGCTAAATGGTAAAGTGACCTTTTCCGTCTGTGGAAAAGTAATCTTTCCCATTTAGCGATCTGCGAAATTTAGTGTGTAATATTGTAAATCGTCATTGTAAGAAAGGGCGTCAGAAGGAAGCGTATTGAATTCCTTCTGGCTTCCTTTCGGGTCTCTCGTGCAGCAACCTCCTCGTGGTGAGACCTGGGCAATCGGTATTATTCTCCATTTGTAAGAACTTTTAGTATCTTACAAATAGAGAATAATATCGAGCTAATAGCTGCTTATTTATAATTCGCGATAACATTTAAAAATAGAATTTAAGACTTACTAATTATAAAAACTTGTGTATTCAATTGAATTGTGTCAGAATTTACTTTAGGCTAGCTCGGGATGGGCCAAAGTGGGCCTTCAATGCTTTCCTTGTTTTCCCCTGGTGCACCTTCAGCTTCTTGGTAAGCTCCTTTGAATTACTAACCGAAAAACACAGTTTTTCATCGTCACCTTTTTTCCTGGATTTCTAATTGAAATTTGCTTCGGAACTTTTCAAAAGTTCCTTCTCTTAAAATTGATATTTTTTGCCTAAAATTGGTATTCCTTCGATCGGAGGTCCTTTCATTTATTATAGGTATATGGTCTAAGCCTCTCGTGGATCTAGTTGCAACATTTGTCGTTCGTCAGCGTGGAGCGCGTAAGAAATCTAGTTGTTGTTAACGATGTCGGTATTTCAGATCGTGAGACACGAAACCACATATGGTAATTGGTCTACTCCTAATAGGAGTCTCCTATACCTCATCTGTGGTCCCAGGTGGGTACTGGGAGCGGTCGGTAACGGCCCCAATGTTGAGATACTCTCGTCGGTGGTGGAACTAAGAACGTGGAACTATCCCTCATCTCAAATATCAACATCGCTAAACATGCCGCGCTCGTTACCTAAATAGAACATTTGCTCGTGAATTACGGAAGAAACGTCAGAGACATAGGCTAAACTAGAACTCTAAACGTAGAATGCTGACATAATCACCGACGAGATATTTACAAAGACTGCCAGCCTTGCGGAAGAATCTGTTTCTCGAAAAATACAGTGTTTTCTACCGCCCTCTAGGATAGATTTTGGCCGGAGTAAGAAACAGAATGCCAACGACGGTATCTCGTCGGTACAGAAGACCACTAAGGAAATTCTCGTCGGTGAGAAGGTGAATCATCACGGAACCATATCGATTATCAAATGTTACATCACAGACGAGGTATAGGAGTAGACCAATCACCATATGGGGTTTCGTGTCTCACGATCTGAAATACCGACACCGTTAACAACAACTAGATTTCTTACGCCCTCTACGCTGACGAACGATAAATGTTGCAACTAGATCCACAAGAACCTTGGACCATATCAGCCAGAAGGCTCTGATTTTTTCAATGAGAGAAACAAAACCGAACCAGAGCAGAAGGCTCTGGTTCGAGGGTGACGCGACGCGTACAATGCTTGCAGCCCAACTCCAGCCAGTATCGATACCCGACGTGTTCACACGAAGAGCGATGGCCGAGAAAAACGTTCAAACGATACCCATTTCCTCCACCCACCTGCAGCCAGGCAACGACTAGCGTTGAGGCGACTCGGGTGGCCTTACAGCAGAGAGGATTGTACACGAGTGAATAAGTCTTTCGACCATCCCTCTCGATGTTTCTTCGCCGAGTACCGGTACCAACCGGTCTGGTACATACAAGCAAGGTCCGACACAGCATAAGGCTGTGTCGGAGTAAAAAATAGAGCCGAGCAAAGTGAAGTTATGGCAAACATTACTCGACATAATTACGACGATAAATAAATCTTAAAAACTAACGTACGCACGTAAGTCGAGCAATTATTGTGGACAAAAAAGGAAATTGGGAAAGCCCCATCCGTGGAGCTCCGCCGGCTGGTATTTCGCGCATGTTTTGGCAATGTTTTGCGGGTGCTTTGCGTATGTTTTGCGGTTGTTCCGAAGACTTTTTGGAGTAGGTTTGAATCCCGAGTTTGCAACGGAAAAATCTGAAAATGATTCAAAATATGTGGTATCCAAAATGTGTCAGATTTTTACAGAATTTAAAATTGTCATTAAATGGGGAAAATGACGGCCCGGTTCTGTGCCATGCTAAAAGACGGCCCGGTTCTGTGCCATGCTAAAAGACGGTCCGGTTCTGTGCCATGCTAAAGCGGCGATGTCACGAAAGTGGGAACGCCGAAACCTAGGGCGTGAGCAGTCTCCTATCCTCTCTGATAATACATTGGGTGATCGGTCTACTCTTGTACCTCGTCTGTGGTAGAGCCCCGCGGACGTGAGACAAAAAAATACATTGGTTGATTGGTCTACTCCTATACCTCCTTTGTGGTTTTACTTTTAATATTTTAATACCAAAAACAAACAAAAATGTCGGAGAATGTGAACATTTGATTTGATTCTCACCAACGAGAATTTCCTTAGTGGCCTTCTGCACCGACGAGATACTGTCGATGGTCTTCTGTTTCTTACTCTATCCACAATATATCCTAGAGGACGTTAGAAAACACCGTATTATTCAAGTGACACAATCTTCCGTAAGCTTTTTATTTTACATAAAGATCCGCAGTCTAACGATCAAAATATGAGATTTGTGCCATGTAAAATACCAACATTGCCAAAACGCAGAGCCATTATTTATTTCATTACTTAAAAATTGCAAACCAATTATAGTGTCCACCTCTCATGGGCCACAGTCATGCAAAAAAAAATTATGCATAATGGTGAATGAGGTGATTGTATTCAGTTGCAAAAAGAAACGTAACAATTAATTAAGCAATAAATTAACTGCATTCATCTCCTCAACGGAAAGTACAGCGATCTAATGCCATTGCAGCTGCAGATGACACGATGCGTTAATAAAAATATGGTTTATTAAGTACACAGTTCATACACTCTATCACCGTACAGAACACGAATATGTCTACAATTTATATGTTCTACAATGAATAGTTTAATTTGGTATCAATCCAATGAAACCAACACATTGATTACGTACGACATGTTGTTTATTTACCGTATGACAAAACATAAAGTTAATATCAGTTGCTTGTATCGTGTTATATTAATATATGTATGTACACAATTTACAATCATTAACGTAAATAGTACAAAGTTTACAATATCAGCAAAGACATCAGCATATAAATTCTCTGGCTGTTGAAGCAGCCGAGTACATTCGAAGGCTTGATCATCAACATGCTCGCCAGCAACAACCACATACGCTCCTTACACACGAAAGTAGAATGTGAAGATAACAATTGTATTAAATTCCATAGATTTATTTGTAAGCTTATAGAGTGGTACCCCGTTTCGACTCCTCAATACGATATTATAATTACACGTATTAACCGTACAAATATTTACAAAGCACTTACAACTATAGCCCAGATAATAATCTGCTTGAGTCTTTCGCGCACTTTTGACAAATTTCAGTGGTGATTTCGATGCAGTCTCCGTTTCTATTCCTCTAATATCTTATTGTATATCTGTATATTGTCGAAAGTCAATGGGGGATTCCTATCGAAAGGAGCTTCGTTCAGACGGATGCACAGTCAAAAGTGTGCGAGAAACGTGGTTACATCGCGCAGGCATTCTACAATCTACGTCTTATTGTCGCGTCACAACGTTTTCGAACGGCACACTAGAAATAAACGGACGCAGCATCGCGCGAGGACCATGACCAACCCACCTCTCGTTCGCCTAATCGCATCAATCCCCTCGTCGCGATCGTCGGTGTCCAACTAATCGCTTAAACCAATAACTAGTACACGCATTGTTGCCCTAGTCGCGTGTTGCACGCGCAGCAAATAACCTACCAAATGGAAGACATGGATTTTGTTCTCCTTATATACTAACTTAATCATACGCTTTATTAAAAATCTACGGACATCTATGCAACTTCGCACACGCTCGTAAAATAATTTACAATAGATTTTGTTCGTTACAATTTCTACTTCGTTGTACACGCGAATAAAAAACTTCGTTCTATTGCTTTTTCTGTGCATCGACGTCCGTAGTCTAACTTTTAAGTACATCGTGGGGAGTCGTGTAAAACTTAGTTTAGTATCATACAGTATAGTTTCAACCCCTGAGACATCGTGTTTCCACTTCCTTCTTCGCTCGTTAGCTTCAATCACGTTCAACGATAAAACAAGGTTACTGCAAGCGAAGATTGTAGATTAGTTTAGAAGGTACAGCGTTTAAAATAACTAATCAAGAATCAATCCAACCTAAAATTGGTAACGCACTGTCTTATGACTAAACCAATTTAATGGTGAAAAGATTAACAAAATTTACGAACATCTAAGCAAACTTACTAAAATTATTAACGAAAGAAAAAAGTTTCTGTACAGTTCTTCTATCTCGCAATCGATCAAGACAATTGCCATGTTGCAGAAAGTTCTGGAGTCTACTTGTAACACAAGCATAAGAAATTTTACGGAGAAAATGAAAATGGGAGAAGAAAATCGTTTCGAATAAGCCTTAACTGAAATCTTAACTTAGAAATCGTCCTGTGAAATTCATTCACGAATTGGTTTATGCCTCCACTATGAAAATCCGGGAGACCATGCGCGACATCTCAGGGATCAAGGAACTAGGCGCGGACCACGTCGACGCATGTTCAACGTCGCGTCGCGTTTCCCGTATAAATATCAATTTATTGCATAATACACACATCGCACGTCGTTGTCCCGTTCACACGCCTCAATGCGGAAACAGAGTACCGTATAGTAAAATTCCGGGATGAATCTCGATTAAACAACATATTATCGAGTCGCCGCTCGATAACCACGCAAAAGCGGGCTCCTGTTCAATCTCGTGACAAGATGCCCCGCCTTTCTTGAAGCTCGAAGCGCGTGAACCGGACCTAGCGTAGAGAAAACTCTTAAGCCTAAAAGCGATTAAGCGTCTAACAGATTACCCCAACCATCTCGCGGACCGAAAAATTTCGAATTACAGGATCGTTAACGAGCGTTATCGCCGACATTGTTGTAGGTTGATCGATCGTGGCACGATTTTTCAGGAACGACGAGGATGATCGAGCGCGGAAGACAAAAACGAAACGTGTTACCAATAAGACTTACGCTAGCGTCCTAATCTACGAGATATGTTAATTCGTGCCCGGCCTGCGAGTTCTTCTCCGCGTCCATCTTCGTTCTCTTTAGGGGATGAGGTCACAGTTGCAGGCGCTACCACCGTGGCCATTGTCACACTGGGCCATGCACCACAAATCCCAGTCAACAGGCGAGTCTACGGACTCGGACGCATCAGGACTCTCAGGACTCAAGTTGAAGGTCCCTTTGGGATCCAACCTCTCTCGGATCCCCAGGCGATCTTCTTCGTAGTCATCGGCTAACTTCATTTTATCCTCCAGAGGAGTACTCTTCCAGTCATTCAGCGGATCCACCGGTACCTGGCCCCCTTTCTCCAGAACGTTCGGCGAGAAGGACCTCCTCAGCGAATGATGATCAACATCCTGGAGCAAAATCGCATCGATGATACGGTCGTCTTCAAGGACCCGGCCAGTCTTCCAGTCACAGTGGCAACCATGGTCTCTGATCAGGGATCGTCTGAAGACGCGACAGGTCACCGAGCTGTCGTATTGCGGGCTGTTAGGGGAGCCAGGTTCACCGCACGGTATCAGACAGAGGCTGAAGAGCTGCTGCTGCGACGGCAACCGGCCTCCGCTCGACTGAAGGACGAACCTCCGGTAGTCGTGGCAGCCTCTCGCCGCGCCAGTGATCATCTTCTGAGCAACGCATAGACGAACGCATGCGTGCTCGATGGGATGCGCCCCGACGCCGGCCAACAGCGACGCCAGCAACACCCACCGAGGTAGAGGCGTCATCTGAAAGTGATGGCTAATCAATACCAGACCGAACGAGGAACTCCGCGTTCCGATAGTTCGCCGAGGACCCATCCGGAGGGATTGGTTATGGCAATCGGAACATTCCTCGCGTTCGACTGCCCTCTACCCTTCCGTCTACTGGGTGGCGTCGCTGAACTCTACGGTGTTCAAAATGCGAAAATCGGATCCTCTTTTGGATCCACTGCAGAGACTGAATATAGGCTCTGAACGTAACTGTCTCAAACAGGGTGATTCTGGGAATTGGGACAGGTTACCCTTCTTTTTTCAGTAAAAATGGAAAAAAAAAACGATACAGGACAAAATCGTACGACATAATACGTCCTATCTTTCTATGACCTCGTTTTTCATGCGGATGCACCCGCCAGGTGCAATTGCACTTTATTGAGCTTTATTCGGTGCAACCCAATTATTATCCTGCGTATAAAAGTGCTAACCTAAGGTCATAAAATATCAAATATCTGATGAAGTGTTGACATTCCGATGATCTTGGGTTAGTAGTTAATGTTTGTATGCTTTATATCTTTTATATTCTTTACGTTCCTCTTTTTATTATTCTTTATATGCGAGAAAAAACGTTTTGACAGACTTGAAGGCTTCGCCTTGGATTTTTTGAAGAACGGAGACGTCTTCAAGAAAATATTACTCCGCATTTTGTCTTCATTTCTCGACGTAGAACACCACGATCACCGCGTTCGTCCTGTACCTTATGGGACACGCGGTGTATCTGCGAGCCTCGGCTGGCACGCGGAGCGAGAGTAATACCAGGATCTTGGTATCCGTTATCGGTTTCAGGAGCCGTGTGTCGATAACTGGCCTCTGCTTCGAGTTTGCTTGTGGAACGAGCCGTACAAGACTGCTAAACTCCGCTATAAATTCCGCTAATTGTCGCCGGGCCTGTAGCTCAACCGGAAGCCTGCTTTTATTTAGTTTCACCGTCTCAGCGCGTCCGCCACCGGTAGGCAAGTTCTCCTCTTTATTTTGTTCCTCGAGTGCAAACGATTTACGTGTTTCGCGGTATGAAATCGCGGGAACGAGAAGGAATCAGAAATCCGATTTCCGGGGGTCGAAGTTCACGGGAGAGCTCGCGGACGATACGGTCGCTTGATGCTGTGTTTTATTGCCTAATCCGCTTTCGGCTGGCGTTTTAATTAAAACGGCAGCTGCACGCACATAAATTACGCGCGGAGGCGTTCGAGCGATGCACCAGTTGCTCGCTAAAAAGCTCGCGGGAAAAATCGTTCCTGGGCCGACCGGTGTATCGATAGCGATCGCCTTTATGCGAACCGTGAAACTCTGGGACGTGTGCACGATGACAGGCGAAAAGCTTTTGTTAATGACTTTTCAAGAAGATGAGATGGTTAAAGGATGATTCATGAACATTGTATTTATTGAATTTAATTGAATTTTAGTTAATTAGCAAATTTTGAAGAGCTTTTATTATTGATGTGGTTCTGTATTAAGGATGAAGTACTACATTTTTCTACCAAGAACTAGTCGAAGTAGTATTAGTAAAAGTTTATGCGGATGCTTTATGAAGATCTTTAATCAGTGATTTTTTAAGCACTCGGTTCCGCATGGATGAAAGATGATTTACTAGAATTTGTATTATTGAATTATGCTGCTTGGTACTATCACGCGCAAGAAATCTAATTTGTACCAGTGCTTAATCGACCAGTGCTTAATCGTGTTTCCTCGTTTTTACGGTTCGCAAAAGGCCACCTCGATTGGTCACATAAGTCCAAGCGTCACCGGCATTGGTCTTTTATTTTTCCCATTTGAAGAGGTAGAGACCGTTCGAACGTTGTTGCGGAATGAATGAATGTTGGCTGGTTACCTTTTGTCCGGATTTATTGTTCGGGATAGCGTTTCCGATCTGACCGCTCTGAGTTGATCGTTGCAAATTGAACGGAGACGTACAGGCTACGCGCCGCGACTGTGCCTCGACTGTCCGATTACAGACAGCGTCTGTCGCATTAACTATCATTGGCTGTATCAAACTGACACAGTCTGATTACGTGTAGACGTATCGACGAAGCGTAATAAACGATAGCAATCTGCAAGCTTTTTGTTTCGCCCGTGGCGCTTGTCCCGCGATCGATCGAAACGCGGACCTTCGGTTTTAATCAGGATTCTTGCGTAACAATAATAGTGTGTGAATTCGTGTAGCATCAACAACCTGTGCGCGCTTGGGAATCGAGGCACTGATAAGTTGATCGACATCGGATTGGATGTCCACTTTGATCGAGCCTGATTCGGGAAATCGTAACGTGAGAATTTTTCCGAACGGTGATCAAGAGTTGAAAAAATCATAAATTTATCTTAGGAATTATTCTTATGAAGGATTATATGAATTTTAAGATTGTAGAGGAGCACAGCTCAATTTACTGTGCACTTACTTGTAAACAATCAAAATCAACTTAAGTTGATTTACTTAAAGCATGCTGTGTAAAAATGTAAAAATGTCTAAAGCGATCTAGAAATTGCATGATCGAAGCACACATAAAGAACATGTGAAATGAGTATAAAATAAGATTAATTGTAAGTATGACTGTACAATACATTGAAAAAATCCGATGGAATTATTAAATCAATTTTTGCACTTTCGTCCCTTAAATTCATCCGCTATCACAATTTAAATCTGTACACATAAATTTAAACAAGCAGAATAATTATGAAATAAGAACATCGACAACAGTGTTCAAGCATGATTACGTTGGCCAAAAAATTCTATAGGCAAGAAAAAATCGATCCCTTAATCCATCATTCATCACAATTTGAATGTGTACAACTTTAATGCTCATGATTCCACCAACGAGGTGAATTGTAATTTGTAGACTACGGATCTTTATGCAAAATAAAAAATGTTTGCATCGATTGCAAGACGCAGGAGCGAAATAAAAATGTATTTCTTCTTTTAATTATTTTGTTAAATTGAAACCGATACGCTGGTATCCTTAAATCTTGTTAATATGTCCACTGCTTTAAATTGTGGTACCCATTTTTAGCATAAATGCATAAAATCCGCAGTCTAGTAATTTGTAATTGGACGATCTAAAAACCGCATTGTGCATTTCCTACAAAATGTCTACGGCCTTTACTGAAGCAATTTGTACAGTTCCATCCCCAAAATTCGTTTCATTTGGACGCGTGTGTATTGAATGCTGACGATTTTGTTACCGAGACGATTCGTAATTAGCAGAAGCAGTCGAGTAATTCGTGGAAGACAAAAGGATGCAGATTCCGACTAGAAACCAACGATTCAACCTCGAGACCGATCGATAGCAACCGCGTGCATCCTCCGCATTCCCGTGCATACGCGGAAGGGTTACGCGTGATCGCGAATATTCATGGGGCTAGACAACGAGCTCGTTTATCTCCGGAAACGAATTTCGTGTAACCTAGATTGAAAACCTTGCGAATTTCGCGTTCGCATTTGTCTGCCGGCGGATATGCGCTCGTTCCATTTTTTTTTTTTTATTTCCACGGGTAGCTTCCGTATTTTCGAAAGTAAATGTCACGAGATTGCGCGAAATTTCCGCGGAATGACAGAATGAAAATGCGCTGTGGACGGGGAAGGTCGATCCCAGCCGGGAGAGTTCAAGGATTTTGCGAACAGAGAATGCAAAATAATGCTACGATTTGCCATTTACATATTACACCTCGTCGGTACGAAAATTCTGGAAAGACACTATCTCCATATCAATAATTAACTTCATTTTTAAATTATTAATCTCTGCTATTATTATTCTTCTTCCATTATTTGTTCTCGCTAATATTTTCTGTTTATTTTCTGCTGGCTCTGAATTTAAAAAAGGAACTACAGTGTTTACTCTGTGTCTGTCCCAAATGCCTAGCTGATAAAAGTCCCAGAACTATCCCCACTGCCGCGGGGTATGCTCCCTCAGGGGCCATGAACCGAGGCCTCTAGAGTTTCGCAGTGAAAAAATATGTAGTGCCTCCTGGCCGATATATGTCCCTGGCTAGACCCGTGTTTTGCACATATATCGAGCAAAGACTGTAATTCACAAAAAGTGCTGCTAATTCGTCAGACGTTTGAATCGATTTTTGAATATTAAAAAAGTGTTTCACAATTTTGTTGTTTCCATAATTTTTGCAGTTTTAAGGCACGTTATGCCTCCATAAAAGCTATAGAATGTAGACATTTAAATAATCTTGAATATGATTTTCCCTAGGATAAAAAATCGCTCCACTTCCTGTCTCGATTGAACATGGTGCAAGCAACATCGATTAGTTGCAACAGCCACTTTCCAGGAAACATGATCCATGAAACAAACTAGCCATTATTTAACCTGAAGTGCTAGGCATTATCGTGAAATCTTACTTTCTGCGCCTCACTGTCGTCTTCGATTATCGTGGCTTATCGATGTCTCACTTATCTTATATATTGGACTACCTTCAGCGGTCGACCTTTGTGTAAATATGTTAATTTACTATGTAATCAATAATTTATCGATAGCTTCTGTAAGCCAACAGTGATCATCGCTGTATTATACCGTTTTTTACTACGACTTAAGATAAGAAAAATGAGTAGAGGATTTTCGATAAGAGTTCCCAGTTTCTGTGATCTATAGAGATATTGTACTTCGACCAAATTATTGATTGAAGAGGCTGACACTCGAACACTCTTCAGTTCATTTGTACTGCTGTTGTACTCGCTTCTTAACGTTCGTGAGATTACAAACTTCATTCAACTTTTCTGGTATTTCATTCAAACATATCTAGTCAACGGAGAATTAACATTGTAGCGAATATTATTTATTGAAAATTCGTACAATATGGAGACTCAAGTTTATAGATATTTATGCAAAATGAAAATGTGCTGCACTGATTCGTTAGAACTGGGATTGAAATAGAAATTTATTTATTGAGACATGAATGTTCTTCATTTCTTTTAATATTTTTACTAATTTATATCTTACCTACACATTTTCCAATGGGCTGTGAACGACCATGCAAAATGAAAATGTACTGGACCGATTCTATGAAGCTGGGATTGAAATGGAACTCTATTTATTAAGACATGGACGTTCTTAATTTCTTTTGATATTTCTGCTAATTTCTATTTCACCCACTTATTTTCATCATAGATGCATAAAATCCGCAGTCTATTCTCCGGCTTCAAATTTGTAAAATTGAGTCTTCCATTTCTACAGTAGCAGAATATAAAATTGATGCAAAATGCATTTGTATCGTGACAATGAAATAGTTTATTGTCCCCGGTGTCTGAAACTCATCAATTTCCCGGGTAAATCGTTCCAGGGTCGGCGCTACGTGCGTTAAAAGGAAGACGTGATCGGAATTGGACTCTCGTCCCGGGGCGTATTTCTCTTTGTGTCGAGATTCCGCGACAAATAAACAATGAATAAGCCTACGGCGGCGACGCCGAGCTGGATCTTATCAATAACCGGACGCGTACTTTGCCCGTTCGATCGGCCGTGGCTGGAATCTTTCGCGGAGACAAAAGGATGGATGGTGTTCGAAACGCTTCCGAAGGAAACGGCGAAGAAAGAAAGTTGGGCGCGGGTAATTTACATCTGGTCCCGCCAGACGACGGTGCCGCTAAGAAATTTATCCCGAGGCGGTGGCGTATTCTTTCCACGGACGCCTCCGTCTACACCGTTTCAATTTAAAGTTTTCCCGGCGAGGCCGCGTCAGCGTGCGAACCTCGGCTTCCATCTTGCGAGATCGATTCCTCATCTATAGCTCGAAGAAAACTCTCGTCGGCATGATCTTACTACAAATTTTATCCACCGTTCATCCGAAAGTAATTGCTAGATTGCTCATACTTGCACGCGATCGAGTTTTTCGATTGAAACGAAACTTTCCCAGTTGTCACCATTTTTAGTCAGATTTCTCTGCGACTGAAAATAATTCAGAATTTATACCTACTTTTTATTTCAAGATTTCTTACGATTCGACTGGGAATCATTATTTCAAATGAAAAGTTGCAACATACAGGGGGTAAATAGAAATTTCCTGTGAACACTTTTGAAATATTAGAAATATTTTTAAATTGCACTTACGCATTTTTGTCATAAACGCATAAAATCCGGAGTCTAGATATAATATCTCTTTTATATTTTTAACTAGTTAGAAAGAAGGCGAAATATTGATATCGTTACAGTTTGCATTTCACATGTTGCAATTCAAGGAATGTTATAGTGCAGTCAAATTGATATAAAAATAATTTTCACACTCGGGTCTTTTATTTTAAATTTGTTAAATTCACTGGTCCATGTAAAATATTTAATAATAAACTAGTTGACATGTAGAAAATTCTCTATGTTCTATATGTTGCTCTTCAAGGGATGTTATGGATGTCATAACACAATTAAATTCATGTAATGATTACAATCAGTGTATCCACATACAGGTCCTCTATTCTGAATGTATGAAACTCAATAGAATATCAGAATATTCTATATCTCCCAGAATATTCCGAAACAAATTACTACACATGTAGTAAATTCAGTATGTTGCAATTTAAGGGATGCTGTGTCACAAGACAATAAAGTTCATACAGTGATTAAAAACGGTATTTTCACTCTCAGATCCTTCATTCTAAATACATTAATTTCGTCGAACAACACAAAATATCAATACTGAAGATAAAGAATGGTTACATAAGCTTTTAGAACGTACAGAGATTTGTAAAACGATTTTGTGGGAAGTGTCAATTTTTGCGCAGACTGTACGCGAATATTGATGCCTGGTAGCTGATACGAGCCAACTCATCGGAATGGTCTCGTTACTATTGATTGGCTCAATTGATTTTCTAATCTTTATCTCCCATATCTCGAGGAACATGGTTACTTTTTACACTAAGAACATGAGAACTGAGAGCTGATAGTGGACAACCTTTGTACGTTTGACAATATACTTAAAAATTGTTAGACATTCAAAATTGCCATGTATTAACATGGTTGACTGCATCACAAATTCCTGTAGAACCATAAGAGATCTCCAGCTGTTTGTCAGATCGCTATAACCTCGAGAGTCTTAATCAAAATTCTACGACGTATTGACTGAGATAGTGTCAACACTCGGCTTGCTATCTCCGCGAAGCTTTCAGGCTCCTGATTTCTAATGATAATGGAGACACATGGGAATTCCGACTCTGCATTGTGGTAGAAAGACTTTGGTCCCATCTATCATCACTAGATTGTGTATACCCGTCGGCTTACAGGTACCATTCACTCGATGACATACAATTAAAGTGATTCTATAATTTTTATATCATCTTTATCGAGCAGATCAAACTTATTTACACAAAAAGCAACCTTCAATTTGATATCTATCTTGAAAAATTTGTCCTGAAAAACTGAGTCTTCTCTGTCTCATATTTATCTTGAAAAACTTAACCATTGGAATAACTTGAAAAATAATTTTCTATTTGATGTCGATCTCCAACATTCTATTTTCATTCATTGAGAATCGAATACACAGTGCAATCCACGTTGTTCGATCTTCAACACCTATCTTCACGAATCCGTCCTCAAAAGTTGGAAATGATCCAAATCGTCCGATCGCCGTCATTTAACGTCTGACGACAAAACGAGTCCTCTATAGAGAAAATAATATAATCAGAGTATGTACTTTTATTCATATTAAATTGCATTAATATAGTCCACACCGCTTAACACACAGTGTCAATCTCCACAAAACCTGAAAATCGTTCAAACTCCCACTGTTTGACGATTCCCACTAAAATCCTCCGCAAAGGAAACAATTTTCCACTCGAAATCGATCTCCTAGAATTTATTTCGAATAATTGCAAGCCGCATAAACATCCAAATTCCCACTATTCCCCGATTCAACCTCGATCGTTAACACCTCCGTCCCCCGTAAACCGTTCAACGCGTTCTCGGTTCGTCCACCCGAGTCCCGTGCAAAGAAAATAATTTTCTGTTTGACGACCATCGGGAATTCGCCCGGGAAAGCCTTGTGAAATCGCATGATCATCGTTGGCGCAATCACCGGCGGCAAAGAAGCGTGACAAAGGGTCGGTTCCATTCGAAATGGAGGGTTTTTGCGGAGTGCTCGGCACTCGGGGTCGCTCGAAACAACGAAACGTCGTTAAGGGAGGATGAAACTCGTGTTCGACACAACGACGTACCGGGTGTCCCTCGAAGAACGAGCAGGCCTGGAGACGAACGGAGAGAGGGTCTATCGACCTCGATGACGCGATTACGTGGACTCTCGGCAACGGGTTGTTACGTCCCTGGCACTTTCTGGGTCTCGCCCTGTCCTCCACCCTCGCCCGAAGGACGGAGGAAGTATTGATTAAATTCACCGTCGGCCATTTTGCCCGACGATCCGATTGGCTGCCGTCCATTTTGTCCTTCCCACCCCGCCTGGCCCCTATTCCCTGTGTTCTTCCTCTTCCTCTTCCGTTCGTCGTTCTCTCCTCGTGTCCTCCATCTCTCGATCTCTGTCTACCGTGTCCACAAAACTTTCACGGTGTTTCACGGGAGTACGCGTGCGTCGCGACATTTTCCGCGAGAGGATCCAGCAATTGGATTTTTTCCCTTCCATCTCCTCGCCCCCCCCGTCTCTCTCTCTCTCTCTCTCTCTCTCTCTCTCTTTCTTACTTACTCTCTTGGTACTCCTACGCTGTTTTTCCGCCCCGAGGAAAAACCGTTAGCTCCGTGTTAGGTCCGCCGTTCGAGTGCATCTGTTGATTCGGTGCGAAACGAGGGAAAGCATGCGCGCGGAATTTTTATGAAGGTTCATTAGGGGTATCAGACCATTTCCCAGGAGAGGTGCATTTAAATTCTTCTTGATGGAACGCGATAGACTCCTTGCGACTTGCCGGGAATATCGTGGAACGCGCCTTGTGTCGCGCGGAAATCTGGGAACCTCGAGAAAATGGTTTCAAGTTCGTTCGGATTTCTGTTTAATTGCTGCTTGGTGGTGGCTTTCGAGGATTTGGTGGTAGCTAGGGATTAGTAGAGTGAGTTCCTCAGACAGTAATTGGCTTTTATTAAGCGATAGAAAAATTATTTTTAGGGAAACAGAGTAAGCAGTACACGAGCTTCCAAGTGATAACCAACAAGCAATATTTACTAAAGAAATTATTTGTAAAATACGGAGCAGTAGTTTTGGTCAGTATTTTTGCTCCAACCTAATGTATGACTAATTATTTAAATTGTCTGCTAGCGAAATAGAATTTCTATGCAAGGGTCAATGAGATTTTTCAAATAATTTCTGACGAGCAAAGTTTAAACGAACGTCCTCGTTATGCAATGATTCTTTGTACGATTAAAAGGACAAGGATAGAAACTTGCTGTAAAATTATAAGGACGTCAGGTAGAAATTTTACTATTTTCGGCACCTTCTATTGAAAAAAGAAAACTCGTAAAAGAGCGGAACAGGGGGGAATATAAAATCGACGTGCACGTGTTTACGAGGCTTTTCTTCACAGAAGTGCATCTTAAATATTAATTGCAGGAGAATTTTGGGGGAATGATTATATTTTAATGTTCATTTTCAGCACCGTCAAACATTTAGCTAATTTTAGAATTTAGTATAATTTCATTTCATTAACCTCAGTTAATGAAGCTCGAGCTTTATTCTCAGCTTCAGGAATATTTAATTATTTCCGTATTTCCGTATCACTTACCAATGCAATTTCTCTTTACGTTCATTAAGAGCGTTTAAATAAACGATGTGCCATAAATTAAATAAGAACTGTTCATCGAATCGGTTGTTTCGTAAGCTGTTAACAAGATGGATCTATATACGGAATAAAACTTAATAAAATCAGGTAGCGAATGTTCGTAAGCTGCCCCTATAGTTTTATTAATTTCGTACAATCTGTCGAGTGCAAGCTATAAATGAAATATTATCTATAATTCTAAATAGAATTATGTATATTAAATTGCCTGTAAAAATTGCAAACGTATATTTCATATAAGACTTTCATTTTAATGTAGTAATAAATATATCTGACAAATTTTTTTGTACGATTGCCATGATGGCACGAAGCCAATTGGTATACCTAACGATATTATTATAATCCCTGCGATTCCGAAATAAAAAATAGAGGACGAATAAAATTATTAATATTAGAGAAAACAAAGCAGAATTTTCTAAATCCAGAGAAGAACGTCTTAAAATCTATAGTGTGCTCGAATACTGGATAAAACAATTTTTTGCAACAGCTATCGTTCCACCAATTTCGAAATAAAAAATGTGGAACTGACAATTTCCAGTTGCCAGATGAATTAAGCATTAGAAAAGGGAAAGAAGAATTTGCTAAACTCAAAAGATCATCTCTAAAGAAAATTGCCTTCAACATGCTTGAATAAAAAAAGAATTGAACAATTTCTTGCAAGAGGACCCATATGGGCAAATGTCAAAACGTCAATGTCAAAATAAAAAATCGGGAGCGTACAATTTCGAGCTGCCAAGTGAATCTAGCATCACAGAAGAGAAAGGCGAATTTGAACATTCCCGAATAAATTTGAGAATCAAGAGTAGCCACAAAATCCCACCCCTTCCGGACCAAAAGTCTGTAACAGACAATTCGAATCTCCCAGATGAAACTGGCCTTAGGAAACGGTAAAGAAGCACCGAAAAAAGGGGATTTCATGCGACTGTCGATATCAGCGGCGGCGTATGGCTCGTGCGGTCGGTGTGTCAGAGAGAGCCACCCTTTATAATTCCGTGGGCTTGTATCTCGGCGAACGGCCAAGCGTGCCGGAGATTTCGCGGCTAAGTATACCTCTAGGCTGTGCAGCCCATCGGTTCCAAGTTAGAGTACATTCGTAAACATATAAAAGAGACAGCGTAGGTATCCGACGCGAAAACCGCACACAGGGCGCTCTCTCCGCCGTCGTATCTCGGGGGCGAGGAAGTGATAAGGGTGAGCGACGAGCGATACGTCATCCACCCTCTGACGTCAGGGTTGAATCCTCCGGTCTGATTGGTCGGAAATAGTCGACGCCCACTTGGGCCACCCTCGTGCAAGGTCCGGCTATACATTGGTCGCTCCGCCCCCGCACACAAAGCCACCCCCGCTTCGAAGGGGTGGCTGCGTGGGTTGTACGAGATGAAACTGGGTCAGGCAGACTCGAGGCAGGCCGAGTCAGGCCGAGGCTCGAGAGTCGTCCAGGCGTTTTCGACTGGAAGCAGTCCCTTGGAAACCACCCCGAAGCCCGTCGTCGCTTCACCAGTCTGCCGACGATCCAACCCTTAAGTCCTTCCACCGCTTTGGACAGCTTCAACCCCCGTCCGCGAAAGCGTCGCCGCTTCCGTCGACACTCGACGACACGCCAGAACCCAGCAGGAGAACGGATTTGGTGAGTCTCTCGTATCTCGCCCCCCGCATCCCCTAATTGCATCTTTTTCTCTGTCGCCCGCGGTTTTTATTTGGCCAAGTGCATCCCTTCGCGGCTGACCGGCCACGAGACGCGGTTCTCGCTGCATTATTGCCGACCGAGGGTTGGAAATTGTTATCGTGGTTGGGAAATTGTTGGAGGATCTTGACAGACAACTACGGGGTTGTCGAGTGCGAAAGGGTTTCTCCAATGGCTGGATTTTTTGGCTTGATACAGTTTACAAAGAGGTTCAGAAGTTTTACAATAAGAAAGATACAGTTGCAGTTTGCGTTGTTCAGTTTCTCTCAGGGGGTTGGAAAGTGTAGCATAACTGGGAAATAGAGGATCTTGGGGTGAGACAATTCGATTGCGGGCTGCTTAGTGTAAAATGTTTTCTTGATGATTGCATTTTTGTTTGACATGATTTGCGAAGGGGTTGAGAAGTTGTACTGTAAGATATAGTTACAGTTTGAGTTGTTAAGTTATTTTTGAAGGGGTTGAAAAGTGTGTCATAATTTGGAAAATAAAAAGCCTTGGGCTGAGGCAATTAGTTGGAGGATTGCAAAGTGTAACATGTATTTTTTATGCTTCAATTTTGGTATGTGAGATCCCACGGAGGGGTGGAAAAATTGTGCACTAAGTTTTGATGAGGGGGTTGAAAGATTGTAAGAATTTTAATTAGCAGACAGTATATAATGGAGCATCTCGTTTCAAAGAACAAAGAGGTTGTCAAGTTTATGTATTTGCAATCCTATAAATAATATACATAGAGAGCCTATGAAAGCCAAGAGAAAAGAACTTTTATATCTTGAAACCCCTAATTCTCTATATCCTAGTCACTCCAAAATTAAAATTGCTTGTTCAGGTGGTCCTCTGATTATTTCCCACGCCGCCGAAGTCACTGCTTTCGACACGTTCTTACTTAGTAATTAATTCTATCGCTTTCACGCACAGCTCATTCTCGCTGCATTATTCTTAAACAATCTATTCAACGAACGTCCGATACTGCTCGAATTAACGTTCTATCACGCTTCTAAATATCACAACTGTTTCTCTCTGCTAGTGATAGCTTCAAGAAAGCACGATTTATCGTTAACATATTTATTATTCTCTTCCTTTCGCTGTGTTCGCAAATAAAAACTTTCCAAGCGATTTTTCTCCATTGTTTTCTGAACGAAATATTTAGCCAAGTGATCCATAGTGCCTGGTCGATCTTCACGATGATCTTTCGCTTACTTTCCTGTCTCCGAGGTCCTGCTCGATCGGTTCAGAGCGGCCACCGCCGATTTTCATGCTTTTCCTTTCCAGTAACGAAGGAACGCTCTGTATTATTCTATTTGTTCGAAGAGTCTACCACGAAAATGCTCTCTGTCCATGTTTCTTTGGTCGCTCGGCCTGCCGTGCTACTTTCGGCGTTACTCTCGCTTCTTCGCAGTTCGTGCAATTTTTATCTCTGAACGCTCTGAACGCTGAGAAATATGAAAGCAGCGCGAAACACTGAAGCGGACACTGTTGTTGATTGTTGTAGGGACTGAGGCGAGGGGCACAAGCAGAGACATGGACAATGTGCAAATGATCGGCACTAAAATCACAGCGATCAAGGAATACTTATATGTAAGGCGTTCCCATCTCGCTGCACGTTCATTCATCTTGTTTCCCTTCGTTCTTCTTTTTATTAGGTTGCCTTGCCGATAAGTTCGATCGAGTCCTAAATCATCCTCGTTAACGTGAATTCTACAGTCAATTATAGGATAGACCTAATTCGAAAATTAATGTCGATACGAGTTGTCTGTACTTCTGTCTATACATATGGAAAAATTTTAATATAATAACAGTCACAATACAGTCCACTTTCTCTATAGTCGTACACCACATGTTCTTAAACAGCCCGAATGTAATTATTACAGTTGATAGTACCATTTGCGTGCAATAATCGATCAATTTTTATGACTTATACTGCAAATTTTGGTCAGTTGCGATTATTAAGGGCTCGATCCAAAACTGCCTTGTTTTATATTTAGTAATTTGTCTCGTCTGCCTAGAAAAGATATGCTTGTTATACTGTCTCTCTGTCTCTTCTTCTTCTTCTTCTTCTTCTTCTCTCTCTCTCTCTCTCTCTCTAACAGGTTTCCCTTTTTAAGAAATTGATAGTAAACGATGTCGAATGTCAGTAATATGTACGATGAATGTTTCACCGAGGATTCCAATCTGCTCGAAGGACACATATTCATTGTGAATTTCAGAATTTCGCCAGGACACACTCACCCACCAGACTAATGAGTTCCGAGAACACGTACGCGCTCTCCAGGGAGCATTGTAACCTGAAGTATTCGGGTAAGTTTGAGTAACACCATCAAGCTTGTATTTTGAAGCATGCCCCATAGAAAAATTCTTGGAAGCAATGTGGAACTAGTAGAATGTGTTAGAAATTAGATCCGACCAACGCATACATCATTTTATTAGGTGTCCTGAACAATCTTTGTGCCTGTACGCACCTATTAAACTAATAGCAACAAATTAACCCAATATATATCATTTTTTTCACTGACTATATTAAACAAAATATACAAACTTCTTCAGCCTACAATACCTACTAATGTCTGTTTGACTACATTTATTAGTTCCAGACTGTACTGTGAAAATTAATGCAAATATAATCTTAACCAATCGAATAGTTCAGACTATAGACGTTTATTTTATCGTGAAAATGTTGTGAAAAGTAGTAGTGGTAATTTAGAAGTAGTGCTCGACCCTTTGACTCCACTCATGTCTGATCACTAACTATCCGTAACTACTTGAATCGAAACCCTTAATTTCCACTTTCTACCACCAATATTGTACAAAATACAGAAGCTTTGTCTTTTCAATTCTAGTTCGCAGTTTCACAACTTGCATGAATTTATTTATCTCATACATTGTGCACTATGAAAATCAACATAACTAAATTGATCGAATAGTTAACAGCGTGGAGATTTACTTTGTCATTAAACCTGCGCCAGAAACAGTAATTGTAAATTAAACAGTAGTGCTTCTTTTCGATCCGACGCATGCCTGACCACTAACCGTTCGTTACTACTTGATCCTAATTCCCCCGTTTTTCACATCCGCGGCGAATACACATAAATTAGCAGCTATATCGAAGGCATTCCCTCGCGTCCCCCTAAATTCAGAAGCAGCCTTGGCTTCTCGAGGACGAAATCCTGGAGTCACAATATTGTCCTGATTTTGCGAGGCTCCGGGAAGGGTGCATAATAATGGTGGATTTAGAATTGGCCTGAAGAGACTCGTAGTCGGTGAGTGGCTGAGGACAGATTACACGCCGCAGAAAGGGCGGAAGGGTTTGCTTTGCCACGGCACTGTTTGCTGTTCGGGAAGTGTCGGATGCCGATAAGGTCCTTTTCATAGTCGAAAATCAATTTTAAAGCAACCGTGCAGGCAACGCAAATCCATTTATCTCTTCATTCGCATCTATTGAACATTCCCAACGAACAACCATGAAAACAAACACAAACCACTGGCAACCACCCTACAGATTAACCCTCTATTAACCCCACACATTTAATTAATATTCACTCTTCCGATTTATAGCACAGAAATTACAATTTTATTGCATCTTGCACTATTTCCGATTCGAATTTTGTTACAAATGTTCTGTACACTTTCAACTGGTTTTCTATTGCTATTGAATAAATATTTGAGTCTACAGTTAAACTAGTCGAGTAGAGCGTCTTCTTCAGTTTTTAGAGGTCTTCGCAACATGATTTTTTTCGAATAATTCATAAACACGACTGTGGATCTTTATGCATTTATGGCTTTGAAAATGTTCAAAAAACGATTGTGATTTATTCCAGATCTACAAACCCTACTACCACCAAAAATTAGACTTTATTGGTTTCCACTTTCCGAAAATTTACCTAAAAAATTAGAAAATTGCATAAACATCCGGAGTCTAATGATTAGTCTGAACACATCTTCACGAAAATTCCTGTCGAGCTAACGCTGTATGAAGAAAAATATCAAGATGCATCGTGTGTTTTCTATCCAATTAGGGATCGGATATAATTTTGAGGAGCAAATTGTTGAAGCTATTATTTAATTGATTTTGAGCCAGTCGAGGTTGCGAAACGTTTTCGAAGGTTGCGGCAGCCTCGATACGCATCTCCGCGCTCATTACGATAAATTAACCCGGCAATCCCGCTTATAAATCGTCGGAACTAATTGCCGCGTGTAACAGCCCCTAGAAGGCGCTTTGATTAAAGCTTGGTACCGAGGGTCCGGTGCATCTGGTGCCAAAACGAGTTTCCACGTTAAGCTTGAACCTGCAACCGAGTTGCGCGAGATCGCATGCTACGTGTCCGTATTGAAATTCTGCATGATCGAGGCTTCGTTAGCCTCGTTGAAGAGCCAAGACTCCGTAGATTTGCGATAAGGTAGAGTGACCACGTTACCGACAAAAACAGGCGAAAAATGGTTTTACGTGCCTCAACTTTTCTTCCTTGTATGAGAATATTTTGTCGCTGGGAAAGGGCCCATTCGAAAGAAGAAGGTTCAATCTAGCGTGCGCTGGTCATGAGCTGACGAGATTATGCAGATATTTAGTAATATAAGCGTTAGAAGTAGGCCAAAAATTGACGATATGCATGCCGTGGATTTTTATGTCATTGGATTAGTTTTCTGGATGAAATCGAGAGTAGCGCGCGCTAGAAAATATCGAATTGCGAATTGAGCTATATTTTGTCTTGATTTACTGCGAAATGAAGCCAACAACTTGAAGCACGTTTCTGGCGTCAGAATTCATGATATCGATATTACAGAGCAAAAAATGTGACAAGTTTAGTCACAGATTTAAGACCCGTCGAATCAAGACCAAGAAGGATCTTAAGTCAGTGGCTGAAGGATGTGAACGGAAATTATACAGCAGTTACCGACCCGCTGAGTTTGCAAAAGTCACGTGACTAACCTTGGCTCTTAAGTACGCGACACTTGCGTGGAAAACATTGCCGATTAACCGGATCTCGAACGGTATTTACGAACCGGCCACTCTTCTCGATGGGAAGCGATATAAACCTCGGAAGAAGGAGAGTCTGTCGGCCTTTCGACGTTAGATTGATGGAGCTGGATTAGCTCGAGCACGGACCCTGGAAGCCGGGGATTTCCCTTGTCTAACCATTGGCTCAGGCCGATTCACCATAAGGCTTCCGGGACTCCCTTCTTTTCCCATTTGACTCTCATTCGCGTGACTATTGAAAGATACAGCCCTCCGAGAACGGCCCTCTTCCTCGTGTCACTCACAATTACCTTTCCATCTCCGTAGAATACTCCGCGGTTGAAGCTAATCATTTTTCTTGCGTTCGTACCCACTGGAAACCTGGGAATTAAAATTTCAGTCACTTGGTCAAAAAGGAGCCAGGCAATTTTCTTTCGTATATTTCTTTCAATTTCTGCAAGAGACCATGTTATTACAGTTGATAAATTCGTTTCCCATTTCTTAATGCTGTTTATTGAAATATCCTTAGCTGCGACATAATTCACCAAAACGATTGAATTACTACCAAAAAAATTATGGTTGAATTTGCTGCTATGGGAGAATTTTTGTGCAACAAGTTCAGAGAAAATCGTTGTTCTTTCGAGTCCGCAACTAAATATTTTCATTAACTGTGAAGACCGTGAGAAAGGGTGATTTAATTGATGAATTCTTTGTTAGATTGTTCAGTTTCCATCGTTATTATCGCCTCGGAAAGTTCCGACTTTAAAGCATGGGCGCAGAGCCGCTCGTATCTGTTTATCCATGGGATCTGCTTAATGCAACGGGAAACGAAGGGTGGTTTATACAGCGGGATACTTTATGGTTACCCTGCGACAGAAGGACAGTTCAATCTACCAAGGATTTACCAAGAGAACATTGAAATGTCCCTCTGCAGTATATGTTGCCTCCGTTGGGGAACTTCTGAAATTGCTACGGTGTCTCGCAAACATATTGTTTTGCGGGCTTGTTCTTTTTCCAAAAACTGTTCCACTCCAATGACCGTATACAATTACCGCTAATATCACTAGATCTTATCATTTAATATCTTGAATTATTCAATTCTCTGCAATTCTGTTTCACAGCCAAAAAAGAAATTCTCAATAATGCAATTCAGCATCTTCGTACCAGAAAAGAATAATTAACTTATTGTTCGAAGCAACATAATTATTTGGAACACATGTGTATTTCTTTTGAGAGAATGTACGATCAATACTGTAAGGAAAATATGAATAGTTTACGCGTGAATGCGTTAGCTGTGCAAGAATTCTGCAAGTGCATGACACAATAAGAGTTAAGCATCGTCGAGGAGGAAGCCGAAGATGGAACACCAGCGGAAAGAAGAGGACGACGAAGTGAGATGGTGTCATCCCACCAAACAAGTGAGAGTGTGTCAATATAGGTCTATACTTTCAATTGTTTGATGAGGTGAAATCATTCTAATAAGTTCCGTTTTCTACGAGGACGTCGGAGAGCCGACGGTAGGTCGATACGACGCGACGGGAGCGCTGGGCAAAGAGGCGCTCGATAAAACGGTATCGAATCAATCAATGTCAATGTAGTAGAAGAGATTTCACTTGATTATAACAATTAGAGAGTCACCCTAGACGATTACGTTAGCGACCTGTCCGCTTTCAAAATTGATCTAACGATTGCACACCGTCGAGACTCTTTGTTGATCATTCTGATATACTGTCATACAAAATTTATCTCGATCTCTACACAAAATACTACAATCGACTGCAAAAGTTTACGCCGATTCACGCTTCCGTGGACAATTATCACCGAATTCAAATTCAACGAACTTTTCATTGTCAATGCTCTCAATTAACCCTTCGACGGCGGTAGCCGGGTCTGTTTCGACCCGATTACTCAATTTCTGAGCATTGAACTGTATAAGTAGCTGTTACAATGATATATTTAAAAAATTGTTGAACTGTGAATTACCGTTGATTTCACAATTATGGAAAATGTCCGCCATCCGAGGGTTAACCTGAACTGCACTCGATCATCATGTGTAATGGAGCCGACAAATGCATACATTTTTGCAGTCTAATGAATATTGCGAGGTTCGGATCGTTGCAGTGAAATGCAAGAATGACGAATGACGTAATTCCGTTTTCAATGAACTGTACAGTTCTTTGGTTCGAGTTAGATTATAATATTGATTCAGCATGCGAAACAGAAAAGCACACGGCTCGGATTCACGTGATTTGCTTCGATTGTGTGTGTTTCTGCTCCCAGACATCCTGCCACACAATGCTGAAGGTTTCCCAGCGACCAGGGAGTTCCTGATGAAGGTGGTGGACATCCTGCTCGATTTTATCAAGGCGACGAACGATCGAAACGCGAAGGTCCTCGACTTCCAGCATCCCTCTGACATGATGCGGCTGCTGGACCTCGAGATCCCGGACACCGGTCTGACTCTTCAGCAACTGCTCATCGATTGCTCCACCACCTTGAAGTATCAAGTGAAGACTGGTGAGTCCTTAATATCGTACAATTTCTGACGAAATACAAGTGTTCTGCGTTCTTCAACCGTTTGGGAAGAAATGCAACAATCATGAAAATTAATACTGGAATCGCTAGATCGGTCCAAACGATCCACTTCGAGCTTCTCGTTTTCGAATTTCTGGAGTCGTATAGTTGGTCTTGTATTGATTGACAAAAATTAATAGATATAATTTAAAAAAGTAAAAACATTAGGAGAATTTATAAATACTGTTATATTATTTTCAATCTATGAAATATATTAAAAAAGAAAATGAATTTCTATTTTGCAGAATTTTGACAATTTTTATTTTGCATAATGCTCTGCTACTGTTTAATTATCACCGAATACATTTTTGTATCTAGTATATTGTACAGTGAACTCCCGTGAAACGCGATCAAATAATTGTTTACACAGACTATATATTTGCACGAAGATAGAAGTGAGACAGTAACAGTATTTTTAAACAATTCTTTTCACAATTACCATACATTTACACTGCCATGTGAAATACATGTATACAGTCTTTTTAAACAATTTTCTTGTCTACTATACTCTATTTTAATGGTAGACATAATTTCGAGGTGTTGTGTTGTGAATACAATTCGCTGGCTCGTTATAAGTAGACTACGAATTTTTATGAAAAATAAAAATTGTTCGGATTAATTTCAAGGCATAGACTCTATATATAGACATTTAGTTCTCCTTTTAATTATTTTCAGGAGTTGAAAATAGTGCAAATGTGTTTCAAAATGTTTTTAGTTGATGTATTGTTTTGCACTCGCATTTTGCATACAAAATGGACGGAAAGCGAGGATGATTTCTAACGGGAAATCGCTTAGCGCTGTTTTATCTTGTTTCCCTGTGCCTACGAGGGTGATAAGCCACATAATTTCATATTCAATTTAGCATACGCTCTAGAGGGCGGAGATAAGGTGACTAGAGACACTTCCAGTCTTTCCGTCCGCTTCAACCCCTAGAATATACACGTTGCCTCGTGATAAATGCGTGAGGGGATGCTGCTAACCAAAAAAAAAAGGAACTGAAAGATAACCTCTATGTGCGTTGTCCACGTCATACCGAAGATAGAGATCATGAAAATATTAATAACAACGATAGCAATATATCAGTATCGAATCAGAAGAGTTCTAAGATCTCGTTTAATGTACCAAATAATTGTTAGACAAAATGTGATAATTACAGGGATCTTTATACAAAATAAAAATTGTTTGCATTAATTGCAGAACACAGAAACCAAATAGGAGTTTATTGCTCTGTTTCACAGTTGTATTAAGTTGCTAAAAATGTGCTGATATTCACAAATTCTTTTAATTCTTTTCTACTGTTTCATATTACACCCATGCATTTTTATCATAAATAAATATTATCTAACTTAATTGTTAAATGTAGATTTTCGCATTGGAACAAAAATTTATGGGGTTTCTTGAGTTACAATTAACATCTAATAAATACATGAACATACATCATTTCAGTCTAAATAATGTGTGGAGTAAAAAATTAAACTGTGAGGTCCTGAAAAATGTGAACTTCGATAAATCGTTTATTGATAAAAAAAAATGGCATAAGTCAAAAAATGGAAACTTTACAGGAGAGCCATTTGAAATTTACCTAAAACTGTTAATTTTTTTTTTTATAGAACCAACTTAGAAATGTAAAATAATTTGTTGTTATTCAGATGCCGGGTTAATTTACGTGTACATTAGTTATAAAGTACACGAAAATTTATATATTTATTATTATAATCTTTTCTGTAAATATATTTCGAGTCGTCTCACTGTCCTTACGAATGAACGAAATATTCCGGGTACCTGACCAGACATGAGTCCGACCACTTTCTCGGTTTAAAATTGCCTCCGATGGCTCCTGAAATTTATTCGACTGCTCCATATTTTTTTACAAAGAGCAACACTAGGTCCGAGCAGATTTGTCAGTCGGTTTCGGCAACAGCGATCGAAATTTCGCGCGTAGATGCTAATCTATCGGCCGGCCGTCAAGACCGAAGTATCACGGGCCACGGTGCGGCGAAAGTCAACCGCAAATCCCCCGCGAAAGTTCGTTATCTCGGTAGGATTCGATTACCAGGTTGAATAGATGCTAATGCACAATGGAGGAGGGCTAACCACTTAGGCCAGAAATCAGGCCTGTCTGGCTGGCTGCGATGCAGACGACCACCCTCTGTCGAAGGCCGCGTGCACGATATACGCCGCCGACGAAAACTCGTTATTAGATTATATACCACGGGACTCAGAGAGTATCGGACCGAGATATCTCTCTCTCTCTCTCTCTCTCTCTTTCTCTCTCGGACCGTCTCTCACAAAACCGTGAAAGCAGCTTCTGCTGTCCCCACCCTACCCGCGAATCAATTGATTGCAGATACGCTCGAAAATATTTTCGAGGGGATGCTTGATAAGAAACCGAGCGACGACGGCCACGTGAACTATGGCGTAATAAAAAGGAGGAGATACTCGGCGAAAGATAGCTGCGCCACACGGTCTTGAATAAGCGGCCCCGTTTTTTGCTAAATGTTCTTCCCGTCGACCATGCTGGTGTTTCACGATCGAAATGAAGTCTGATAAGTGGCAATTGTTAGTTAACCCTCCGTATGCTATGCCGGAACAGAGTTGTGCAGAATTACAATTGAATTACTCCAGGAATTATAATTACATTGTAATTCAGTCATATTGTAATTTGTAATTCAGATCTTCGTTCGATTAAATTAGAACGTAATTCGTCATTGCAATTGGAGTACAATTATAAAATAATTTGTAATTGAATGAAATAAAATAGCGTTACGTATTATGAACGAGATCGGGAAATAGAAAATACGCCGCACAGACAGCAAACAAGTATATGAAAGAAAAAGGACTATAATTTGGAGAGCTGTATTTAATTGTACATCGCCCTATATCGAAAGAAAACTGTAGTGAGATATCGGCGTGGGCCAGAAATGACTCCGGCATAGGGCTAGAACTCGCGGGAGTCCGAGTGTTAATAGGTTTTTCTACCCTACTGGATAATTAATTTTTCTTGTTTTAGTTGACTTTAAATTCTTTAAAGATGAAAAATGCTAATATTTAATCAAAATTATACTTCCGGCAACAAGATAAATCCTGACGAAAAGGAACCATTTTATTTCTTCACTTCACTCCAATTTTTCTATTTGTTTAATCTAGTCTGAATAAACTGTGCTACCTTTATGAGGGTTAAATATGCAGGCAGAAATTTTTATAAAGAATTTCGATGTGAATTGTGAATAGAACTTCGCGGTTTCCGTTCATATCGATAACCGAAGACATTCGCGGGAATCTTGATTGATTACGTTCGCGTTACTGACACCGATGATCGATCCTTTATGCGAGATCGACGTGTTTTCGATAGAAAGGCTCACACAACGGTGAATTCAAATAGATAGAAGCTCTCCGTGACCTAAAATCACAAGAAAGCATTGTCTTCCTCTAGAAAGCGTCTTGCAGATATCGGAAATAAAGATGCTCCAGATCAATCGACCTGGAAAAGTCGGGTTAAATGGGAAGAAAGGCTGCTGCATCGTGTTTTTGGCGTGTGTGCATTATCGAAAAATAATTAATCGCGCGCCAGTGAACTCTCCGCGGAAACTTAAATTAATTCCGATGCCGGGGGAGGAACTTCCAGCCGCCGCTGCCGCCCTTGTTCCGAGATTATTAAATAATATCGGAACTTCTGAAGAGCAACATCTATAATGCGCCTTGAACTTCGTGACAATGGGAAATATTTAATGAAAATTATACTTCGAGCAACAAAATATGTTCTGAGAAAAAGGAACTTTCTTATTTCTTCGCTCCCGAATTTACTTAGTCTATTTATTTAATTCAGTTTACGAGATAGATGGTTGAGATTGATGCAAAATGGGCTTCACAATCTTTGGGCTTTACATAATTTAATTAGAACAATTTAAGTCCTGATAAAACTCATTTTATTTCAATATTTCATTCCATAACTTTGGCTCATTCACAATATTAAAAATATTCGCATTGATACCAGGTGGAAAATAAAATATTGTCAGTTCAAATCACAAGATAGAAGGCCGAGATTAATTGAAAATTGGGTTGACAATCTGCGAAACTATTCTCCAGAGAACAATATAATTCCTAATAAAAACTACACTCTTCACTTCCACAGCTTTGGCTCAGCTAAATGTCAAAAAATATTTACAAGATCAAGAAATGAAAAATAAATTACTTGATGGATCAAGTTGCAAAAGAAAAAACTGAGATTGGTTGAAAATGAGGTCGACAGTCATGTATAGCATTTAATTAACATTATTCTTCAGAGAACAGTGAAATCTATGCAATGATGTAATCCAAACAAAAGCACTATTAACTTCAACGATATTGATTCAGGAAAATATAAGAAAGTAATAATATAAAAAAATGAAACATTCTGACAGTTTAATTTGCAGTAGAGAAGGCCGAGATTCGTCGACAAAACGGGGTCAACAAACTTTTCTCGCAGTTTCGCGTTTTTCCGAAATCGCCGTTGTTCGGCGAAAAAGGAACAACGCAAGCCGGTGCCCGCCAACAAAAACCAACGATGTAACGTTGGCGCACGTGGCACCGTCGCGCAGGGTGGTGAATTCAATAGGATCGGTGTAATTAAGAGCCATTTCTACACGATTTTCTCCCTCCCCGATAGGGTCGAGGGAAATAGTAAATAGGGGCGAGCGACGGGGATGCTCCGCACCGCTCGCCCATAGGGCGAAACCCTTCGCGGACTTTCGGGAACGAAAACCATCGAAGTACACCCACCGGAGGAATTTAAATTGGTATCGATAGCTGGCCGTGGAATGCAGAAATCGTTTCGTCACGGAATGTGCTGGCTGTTACGTCACGCGTCCGGTATTCGAACGGCAACGCCGATGAAAACGACCGGAATCCAATCGCTATAAATCACTGTCTCGATAGCTTCCAGCCAATACAAAACCGTGTAAAAAATTACCTGTCACCGGCAAAGACATTATCCGTGATAAACAATTTTATTCGTGTCTTTGTCGGAGCTAAATGCATCGAGGCTTATCAATTTTTTGAATGCCTCTCTCAGTGCGAGTATTCATCGATGCTTATCAATTTTCGAGTTTGAGAAATTTCCTGTGAACACCTAGCTTGAAGTTGTTTAAATATTAACCCTTTCCGAATAAATAAATATTTTTTGAAACAGAACATTGCCCTTGGAAAATGAACAATTTGTGAATAAGTATAATAATTAGACTGGGGATCTTTATGCATTTATGGCTTTGGAAAATATTCAGAAAATGGTAGATTATAAAATTCGACAGAATTTAGTAGAATTTTGATTTATTTCAGATCTACGAAGGCTATTACCACTGAAAATACGATTTCATTTGATTCTACCTTCTTAAAATTCGTCTACAAAAATTGAAAAAAAAAACATGAACATCCGAAGTCTGATAATAATATACATATTACAATTATAAAAATAATATATTATATATTATATTATTTATTCTATGTTCACAACATCAACAATTCTAAAAATCCATTGGCGTTTCATATTTACTTGCAGAGAAAGAAATTCCACGCCCTGTTCTGAATTCGATGAAACAATCTACCAAAATGGAAATTTGCGAGATCCAACGGATAATAAAACGAAGCTCGAGTCTCCGTTTCGAATTGCAACAGTTACATGAAAATCCAGGATGATCCATCTGGTGGATCGTTCTAAAATATGATTCCGTTCTTTCGGAAGACGCAGCAAGATGAATGATCGAAGATCGCGTTCTCTAATAACGCTTAAGTCTCGATCCGAGGCTACCGCTGTTGCATGCCGAATGTTTTTCTTGCTCGCGAGCGATATGATTGATTGCGCGGCATTAGCATTAAGCCAGGGTTACACACTTCTCTTTATACGAATCCCGAGGCACCGTAATATATTATCGTGGCCTGCGCCGAGCAGGTTTCTCGGCCCCCTTTCTCTTTTCCACTCGGGGAAAACGGCAAATTAGTCGGAAAATGATACCCTCCGACGTTGTAATCGCTCGCGAGGGCGGCCCAGCGAGAGAAACAAATCGTGAAATCTATACTAGCGGGCTCACGAGCCTCTGCTTGCGGTTTCTTCTTCAATTAACACACGTTAATTGCGAGAAAAAATTATTGCACGAGCTTCACCGTGGAATGCTCTCTAAATTCAACCCTTTGTAAATTGATCTCTTCTCGACGAGCCTGAGGTTCCGCTTCAATTAATACGCGTTAATTGCAAGACAAAATCATTGCGCAAGCTTCACGCGAACCATTGGAAAATGTTTAGTCCTTCATAGCTCAAATTATTCTCGTGGCTGTACAAAAATTGATGTGACCTGAATCCAACGAATGTCGAGTTCTAAATACAAAATTAATTATGACTTATGTTCTTAAATAGAATTGATATGCGAGGTACTACTGTAAAATTTAAAAATACTATGGAAAAATTATCGCTACATTTCAATGGATTTTAAGTTTCGAGTCAGGACATGGAAAATTTAATTGATAAAGGCCTAATCGATTATAAAAAGCAAAGGAGGAAAATCATTTTTTGAAAACCTAGGTCCAAACAGACCCAGCTGCCGTTGCCAAAAGTTCGAGAGCTGTCTCAACCTGTGCAGAAGTGAAATAAAGGGCGAGGGAATTTTACGAGGACCGTGATACACAGAGGTTTAAAAAGTTTGATTAAACTTTGGGGGAGAGGGGATCAATTATCCTCGTGCACAGTATAATGCTTTAAGAGCTTTGTGGCCGGATGAAAGATGGGTTACGACAATGCTCGGCCGTTTTCGAGGCAGATAGGAAAAACAAACACGAGTGCAGCGCGCGCGGATCGAGATAAGCCGGACTGGTTGGCGAATTATGCAGATTTAAGAGTATGTTAATTCAGAGCGGAGCTGCCCGGATTTTCCAGCTGGATCCCCTTAGATTCTTTCCCGTTGCCGCGGAGCAATGACAAAATAGAGTTTCGGTTGTTAAATCCAATGGATCGCGGAGGATTTCGTTTTCACGAACGATCTATCTCGCTCAAACTGGTTTTCACCGACGATAGACATTCCATTAAGTGTGTGCAAAAGTTATCGTCTTTCTCGATGCGCTCATGCATAATAAACTGTACTGTAGAACCTCGATTATCCGTGCTAATCAGTGGCACATCATTGTTTGGATAATAGAACAATTAGTTTTAGTGCTGAACCAAATCCTTTTTGAATTGTGCAATAATTATGTAACATATGGAGTACTTTAAATCGAATTATCTCTCTCTTTTTAATTTGGATTTTTGAAGGAAAAAAAGTAATTTCACGTGACATGATTTTTTGGATAATAGAACAATTAGTTTCAGAGCTGAACCAAATCCTTTTTAAATTGTGCAATAATTATGTAGCATATGGAGTACTTTAAATCGAATTATCTCTCTCTTTTTAATTTGGATTTTTAAAGGAAAAAAAGTAATTTCACGTGACATGATTTTTTGGATAATAGAACAATTAGTTTCAGAGCTGAACCAAATCCTTTTTAAATTGTGCAATAATTATGTAGCATATGGAGTACTTTAAATCGAATTATCTCTCTCTTTTTAATTTGGATTTTTGAAGGAAAAAAAGTAATTTCACGTGACATGATTTTTTGGATAATAGAACAATTAGTTTCAGAGCTGAACCAAATCCTTCTTAAATTGTGCAATAAATCGTGTAGCATGTGTAGTCGAATCGAATTTTTTTCTCTTTTGTTAATTTGAATTTTAAAAAAAAGCAAGTAATTTCACGTGATATTCTTAGAACGCGAGCCACATTATGTGGATTATTATTTCACGTGGCGTGATAGTAGTTCGTTCCTGCGTCCACGGTTCCACAAAAATGAACGTCGGTGAAGAGGGTAAGTTTGAACAATTTTGGGGGTCCGCTAGGTTCGCCCGGCATTTTTTCGCACAAAGTAGATAGGCTTAGCTCGCGCCGGTTGCTCGGAACAGTTTGTTTTCCCTGCTCCGTCGGTTTGAGAGCCTCTGCAAACAATCTAGTCGCGCAGCGACGCGTGTGACGCGCAAAATGCGGGCGCTTCGGACCATCGACCCTCCTCTACCCTTGGCTGAACCACGACCCCGACGAAAAGAACAGAAAATAGAAAGAAAGACTGAGGGGGGTGGATGTCTTGTTGCGCACCCCGGACCGGACGCGTGCCACGATTCACAGACCAAAATAATTGCGAATAACACTGCGACAAACGGCTCCGATACCGCTGCCCGATATCGCGTTTAGGGGCGGACTTTTATGTCGATCCTTCGGGCTGACTATACCCTGCCTGGACAGCTAAAGACGATGTAGCAAAGTGTCTGACACGATCCAACGAACTTTAGCAAATTTGCTTTCACTAGGAACATTATCTGTAAACTGCGGATGTTTATGAATTTATCATAAAAATTAGGCGATTCAAACATGATACAATAATATATATGAAAATATTAGAAAAATTTAATTTTTTCATTATTAATTAATTTCATTTATTATTGTATTAAAGTGATTTGGAGCCGAAATCAATTTTGTTTCCTGCAATCGTGGTATATTTTTATATTGCATGAAAGTCCGCAATCTAATTACCAGTGACGATAATTGTCAGGAAATTTAGATTGCAGGGTTGAAGCCTAACACCGTCAAATTTTTACTTTACATGTATCATACATGAAGGATTGCGATTCACAAGAGAAAGACAGAAAATTGGACGTTAGTCCAAAAATCTCGAACTTTAGTCTTCCGTTTACGAAAATCGTGGGTCAATTTGTTTCTAATATTCTTGCAAAGAATTTCAGCTACCTTTCGGGGTTTGGAGAATCGAGCCGACTTCCTCAATCGGAAAATCCTCGGGAACTAGCTCCAGATGGGCCAAGGGGAGTATTTAGCCCTCGAAAAGACCGGCGTCATACGTCAATCACTAAGTAATGCCGTGAGATTAGACCGTCTAGGCCCACCACCCCCGGAAACACTGGTTTGCGTCACCCGCGCTGCGAAAAGCTACATATTAAGAGAATAGTAGTCTCGTGGCGGTGGTAGGTAGTGGTAGATGGTAGTAGAGTTTTCAAGGATCCGACGTGGTTATCAAAGGTTGCGTGGTTATCGAGCACCCGGGGGAAAAGGTCTTTCGCGGCCGGATATTCAATGGAGTGAATCCATCAATTCTCGGGATCAAGGGATCTACGTTATTTTAGAGAACGATAGGACAGAGGCTCGAAGGGTGCGATGGATGGAACCTTGCCGGAAATCCTGTATCGTGGAAAACATACAATTTTGTAACTATGCAACGTCCAAAAACTTCTAACATTCCTCGAACTTTGCGTGAAACTTGCGAACGTTCGCAGGACAAATATTGGGTCACTCAGAAACGTGCAAATTAAATGCTTTGAAACTCGATGATCTAAGATCTGTTTGTAATATTACGAATTATTAAAAGTGGGAGAATTTTTGGTAATTTTAAAGGGAGTTCACTTTAATCGTAACGAGCACAAATTGTAACTGGTACACGTTATAAAAATTACAAGCCTGAACTTATTTAGAGTTCTCGCAATTTTTATAGCATGTGCTTGAACGAAGGAATTTATTTAATAATTTCTCATGTAATATAATTTCGAATAAATCCATTCAAGTTCTTAAGGAGTTATTTAGAATTAGTAAACTCATGAATCAATTTCCCCGGTATAGTGTTTACGCTATATATGTCCCAAATGCCTAGCCGATAAAAGTCCCAGAACTATCCCGACTGCCGCGGGGTATGCCCTGAGGGGCCATGAACCAAGGCCTTTTCTACGTTCGGTGTGGATCAAAGAATAGTATCTCCCGGCCGATATATGTCACTGGCTAGACCCGTGTTTTCGACATATATCGAGTAAACACTGTACACCCCGGTATTCCCCAGTACAAAAAATATTGACAGTGACAAAAAGTAGGGGTGCAGAAGCTGTCATTTCCGAAGTGAACGTTTTAGTTGAAATAGAAGCTCGGGAAGGGATTGTTTGAGACTCGCGAACGCAAACTGCGAAGGCTGTTGAAAATAGCGACGCACTCGGCGTCGAGAAAGAGCAGAATCCCGTTCGCTGGTTCCCCCACAGTTGCATCAGAAGGCAAGCTCCCATCGAATAGAAGCATTAACCCTGATCCTAGCGCGATGTTCAGCAGAGCGGATGACAACGTACTCAGCGAGCGGCTTAAAGCTCTCTTCCCGCTGCTTTCAGTCTGCGTGCCTTTAACGTCCATCTTCGGTGTCGGGAGCACGAGCACGGTCTATAATTTTTGGACACGTGCCACGTCAGCATTATTAATTACCCCGGGGCCGCTGGCAACAGGCCTCGAACAATCACTGTCGCGATAGAATTAGCACGGTCTCGCGAATTTATACACGGAATAATTCATTACCGCTCGATTAACAATTAAAGTTCTCCATCCGGTTTCGGAATCGAACTGGAGTGAATGTTTTATACGGTGTTTATGGTTCTTTTGGTTTAGGGGTTCGTTGATTTTTTGATGATTCCAGGCCACCCCCATTTCTTCAACCAACTGTCCTGCGGTCTCGATCTCGTTTCGATGGCTGGCGAATGGTTGACTGCGACGGCGAACACCAACATGTTCACTTACGAGATCGCGCCTGTGTTCATTCTGATGGAGCACGTTGTATTGCAGAAGATGAGGGAGCTGATTGGCTGGGGCGGCGGCGATTCTATTCTAGCTCCTGGAGGATCCATCAGCAATCTGTACGCCTTCCTTGCTGCCAGACACAAGATGTTCCCTGCTTACAAAGAACGGGGACTCTCGGCCATCGGTGGACAGCTCGTCATGTTCACGTCTGACCAGGTACGGCTGAATCTACTTGAGGAGACATTAGCGTACGCAGCGTACTCTCATGTGTCATTGGGGATTTTCTTGCAAGAAAACTACGAAACCTTTCGCAGCCAAACTTTCAGGATATATTCACGCACATTTCGATAACGTTCATGATTTCTTTTCATTGAAGAGGAATAAATATTACTAGCGCTACAGGCTCTTGCATTCAATCGTTTATAAAAAGGATGGTCTACAATTTTGGCTATTTTGCCTTACGTAAACTGAAGCGCAAAAAGATTCTTCATAGGGATACATTGAACAATAACAGATTCGGAATCAGAGAAAAAAGTTGATAGTTAAAAAATTACAGTTGGAAATTTTTTACGAGGAATAAGATTTAAATAAAATGTCTGATCACCACTGGCCATTTCTACTTACACTTCCACGAAAAATTCTCTTCTTTCTGTACAACTCTAACAGCAGCCTGTAGGTATAAAAATTGATAAGTAGATGTGTGGATTACTTCTATAATTTTTGTTCTTTTTCAGAGAAATTGTAAGAGATCCGCAATTCTTGTTTTATTTTGTTCGATAGTGCCATTATTCGGTGAAATCGTGTGCCGCCGTTTGTGGGCTGGGAACGGACAACTGCGTGATGGTTCCAAGCGACGAGCGAGGTCGCATGATCCCGTCGAAGCTGGAGGAGCTGATTTTGGAACGCAAGGCGAGAGGACACATCCCCTTCTTCGTGACCGCCACTGCGGGAACAACTGTAATCGGTGCTTTCGATCCTATCATGGAAATAGCTGACATCTGCGACAGACATAAGCTCTGGCTTCATATCGACGTAAGAAAACCAGCATAACCAATCCTCTTTCAATTATTCCATTCGATCTTTGGATATTTATTGCACCTAGAAACGTTTCTTCATCTTAAAGTACCATCCTTCGCGTCAAAGTGCCATGCTGTAACAAACAGAACGTATTTGTCGACTACTGTAATTAAAAAAAATCTAATTCTGGAAGTTTTTCTGTACGTTGAGATACCGTCTTCTGTAGAAGAGTGTAATTGGCTACTCTAATGAATACAGTGATATCTCCATATATGTCGCCATGGCATGGATGATAAGAGTCGCGGAATTATCCCCACTATCGCGGGGTATACCCCGTTAGGGGCCACGAAGCTCAAGAGGCCTTGGACACCGAGAAGTGTAAACATAACACGGCTCCGATATGTCTCCTGGACGATATAAGACCCGTGTTGTAGACATATATCGAGAATTCACTGTCTCCTTAAGCGACTGAAAATGCAATAAATAAATTCATAGATTTCGTACGCCATATTTTGCTTTTTTTTTTATAATAACATATTATTTGACAATAATATCGACTTTTTTTAACCGTTTTCGTGATTTTCGCGAATCAGTCGAGGGGTGGAAAAGATTTGAAAGATTTCAATGACTGTCATAGGAGTACTTATAGGTTGTACAGTAACTATTAAAGGGCAAGATGGGGGTGGGTAACATGTGTCGAAGCTACGAAGGGACAACAGAGATTTCCACTTAGCCAGACAGCTTATTCAAATCGGTTCGTCGTTCGAACGATAAATGCCAAACGCGTAAGAGCCTTAACGTTAATAATAAACGTGAGAAACGTCGCGCGCCTCGACCGGAGGCAATTCCACGGGTGTAAACGGGAGGGTAAAATTCACTGTATCCGGGCTTTGCAAGTCAACGCTTAACCAGCTTCTCTCTTTTTCAACGTTTACAGGCGGCTTGGGGTGGTGGACTGCTTCTCTCGAGGAAATACAGGCATCCTAGACTGACCGGCATCGAACGGTGAGTTTTAATTGTTTATAAATTCGACGAGAAACGCGGCACCCTCTTCTCGGTTCGCTGGAGATACCTCAACACATGTGTTCCACGCAGGGGTGCCCTAATCCTCGCGCTTTATAGTTTATTGAGGCTTAGTTCGATGGAGTCACTCGGGGAAATAGGCTCGCTCGCGAACGGAAACCTTAGCGCGGTAAAATCGATAGGTCGTTCCAATGGAGCTTGGAAAAATTACTTTGCATCAGAATGAGTCGATGCCCTCGATCCGAGCATCATTCGCGAGCATAGTGCCGTCAGAAAAGAGCTCCGTATCTATTTCTACCCTGTAGAGGCCTGGGGACTTTCATTGTTCAACCCTCACAGCTCCCTTCAATTTTAAAGAATGAAGTCAAATTGTTATAAATTTGACTTTCGTCGTTTCTACAAAAATACTTTAAAATTTAAATTCTACTGAAAAACTTTAAAACTGTTCTATCAATTGAGAACCACTCAAATGTCACTTTCAGAGTACTGAAAAATTATTTTGCATATGGTTCTGTACCTGGTCAGCAATATAATAATTTATCCTATAGTAGACTGTACATATCTCCCAGTGAGTATAATAAATATACTGCGGATTTTTGTGCAAAAGAAAAATTGTCCAAGTTAATTCTCGGAAACAGAAGTTCAATAAAAATGTATTTCCTCGTCTAAGGTCCTTAAAGGAGAGCATTGTGTGAATAGCCTGTTTTTCAACAATTTGTTTGGAAAAATGTAATGAATCATTTATTAACGATATAATATAAACAAAAATATTTCTTATAAATTTTGATCGTTAATATCAATGGTGCAATGGCGGCTTGAAAATGGCATCCTGGAAATGCGTCGTGCAGCGTACAGTGCGCAAAAATGATCTGAAACAAAAAGATCAAAATGGAATCGTTAGTTTATGTAAATGCTCACAGCATGACATTCTTCTTTTATTAAAATTTGCAAAATTGCAAAAATGGCGAAGTTTTGAAAAAAGAATGGATTTTCTATTACGACTTTCTTTGTTAATAACAATGTTTTAAGTGAAAAATTAAAAAATCAGAGCTCGTCATGTCGTGGTCAATTATTTATAGAATATATATACCAAATTTCATAAAGATCGAGTAATCAGTTTTTGAGCTACATGCACGGCGTGCGAAACATTGCGTTTCGAGAAAAATGCGTTGAAAGTTTGCGTAACAGAAAAATGGTGAAAAAATCTTAATTAAACTTACCGCGGTTTTTTGCTAATCTGCGATTCCAGGGCTATAGAAGAGATCCTTCTCTTCCTCATAATGTTGTACTTCAGCCGCTTTTTCTTCTTTTCGAGAAGCACGAGCTTTTCCGATGAGAGCCCGATTACCTGAGCCGCTTCCGTCCAATATTCACTTTATTTTGAATATAACATATACAAGAACATCTCTGATCACTTTCTAACTTCTTTTATCGTATTCTTGAGGAAAATTCCTATCGATTTGAAGAAAAAAAAATGCTCAAAAATTTCAATTTACACAACGTTCCTCCCTTAATTCTTCTATCTTCTCAATTTTGCATTTGACCAATCCGTTTTTGTCATAAATGCATAAAATCCGCAGTCTAAGGATCTTTTCTTCGATTCAACGTTCTATTGAAAAACGTAGCCAAACGGGAATGCAAAATCTGTTGCGCGCAGCATTGAATGCCCATTGGCAGCTACACAACCGGAAGGGATGGAGTCGGGATACCTGCAGGCGATTCGCGAACGGTGTTGTAATCCGTGGAATCGAGGGGCTGCGAAAGGAGTGACTCCTGTCCCAGACACATGCGAGCTTTCGCATACACGCCCTGACGTCTCTCCTCGCCCTCTGGGTTTTGCAATGGGGGTCAGGGGTAGCCCCCGATCAGCCCGTAGCTCAGATGGGGTTGGCGAGATTAATCCACGATTTGCATCCGGGCGCATCTGCTACCCCCATTCAGAGCCGCGCGGACAGTCCCTGACCCGCAAAAACTGGCACGAGGCCTACCAAGAAAATCATTTCCTCTTCGGGAGCGACCAGCCAGACACGGCCAGCTATCAATGTGTCAACCGTTCTGCTTGGTGGAATTTATTCGTGCCCTCGCGGCGTGATTAATAATCACGGGATCAGAAAGGACTGATTGGAGTGGATAACAGCACGCGGAGGACTTTTGTCTCCGAGCCGAGCATTCAACGCGACTGTCTTTGTTACCTTCCCTATTCGGGTCTGGTGAACCACGAATTTGAATATTCTTCGTGGCCTTCGTGTTCTTCTTAATCAATTTTTTTTTTATTTGTTATTTTATGAGTGAATGGAATAAGTAAATTTTACCGTCTACTTTCGAGGATTCCTTCAGGCAAAATAAAAATACGTACAAGACGTATAAAAGCTTCCTTAATAATATTTTGATAAAAAGAGGAGCACCTGTCAGAAACAATGAAATGCCAGTATAGATGAAAGAAAGAAAGGATAAAGGCTCGGGAATCTTTAATATTGTTCTGATGGAAGGCGGCTGGAAATCCGAATGAAAGGCAAGGTTTCGTGGAAGAAAAATTCTGTAACCCTCGCGGGAGCATTTGACGACTCGAAAACCTTCAGTCTGGCCCGTTTCACCTCTCCGCCATTCTTCCGCTATCGACCATACACACGCTTGTCGATTGTCGTTCCCTGCTGGCACGGACTGTACCCGCGCCAGGACTTCCTTCCTGAAGGTCTTGATTAAAATGGCAAACGAAAAGTCCGAAGGACGAGCAACAGCTGGATCAGTTCCCTGGAGCGCATTTGCAGAACAGAACTCTCCTCTCTCTTCTATATCGACGCCGCCGCCGCCGCATCGTCCGCCGTGCCTTCCGCGGGCCTGAAATAAAAGACCGTGCCTCGACAATGCCGGATTAAACTCGTACAAAGGGAACTGCTTCCCTCATTCTCTCGTTGTCTGTCCTCTCTGCTGTCTGCCTTCTCCTCCCCTGCTCCCTCCGACAACGAACCCAGAGAGAGAGAAAGAGAAGGAACCGTGATTCTGTCGTCGTCGTCGCGACAAAGTCAGAAATGATTACGCATAAAAGGTCCACCCCCGGAACGAGCAAGGTCTGCAGTCGGAAGTGAAGTTGAATGTGTCCTTGTCTTCAGCATTGTACGCAGAACGTTCGGGAGGTCTCCCTTTGAAGGTGCATCCTCTTCGTCTAGGCCTCTGCGCCGCGTGGATTCTTCAACGTATCCCCCCTTTGCATTCGCCAGAGTTGGTTCCGAAAGGAAATGGGTTTAATGACAGTGTAGTGGATTGACATTGACACCTGACAGCCTCTTGTACCGTCGAGAATATTCTTTCCTCGGAGATTTCTTCTTCTTTTCCTAGACATTTTTTTCGAGAACTTTTCCGAGGAGAAGACCGATCGACTTTAACACTAGAACTACCGGACCAGTCAAAATGACTGGTTCCTAATTTTTTCTTTTACGATTACCGAAATTGTAAAAACGTTTTTATCGGAAATTTTTCAGTGAACCTCTTCATTGAAGCACATATTACAATAAAAGTTGTGTGAAGTGTTAACCTCTGTCGTAATGTCATGACTAGGCTGTGATTAATTAATTGTGCAATTTTATGGAGGATTAAATTATTTAAGGTTAGGAATCGCCAACTAACACCCATTTGTTATTTTTCCTTTGAATATCTTGAAATTGCCATTTTCACGTTCATTGTGTTCAACATCATTCTATTAGGAAGAAATAGAACCACTAAGATTAATTATTTTTGCTGTTTTGTACTAATGGACTATTTGGAGTTAGGGGTAGCTAATTTTAATTTTTTAAACATCTAGTCTTAAAATTGTTCTATTCTCATCATTCTATTGGCAAAAAATATAACGACTAGGATTAATTAATGTTGCTGTTTTATACTAGTAGATTATTGGGAGTTGGGGGTAGCCAATTTTAATTTTTTAACATCTAGTCTTAAAATTGTTTTCATTGTGTATTCTCTGAATCTTTCTGTTGGCGAAAGGATATTATTTCGCCCACCGCGAATTAATTGTGCAATTTTGTGAACTGGTAAATTTTGTGGAGCTAAGGGGTGACTGTTTAAAACTGTCGACGTGTGTTTATATTTGAATTTTAATGTAGAGTCTAGTGCAGGCATGACGTTTTTAAGGTCAGCTCTTTTTGCGTCCACGGACATCCACGCTTCTTAGGAGGGGATGAGGATAATTAGCAACCCCCGTAATATATATTGTGCGGCTTTTGGGGTTGGCACCTAGGACGAATTTAAGAGTGAACGCAGGGGGTGCTGCACGCGCCAGCCCCAGCTGCGAATCGCATTAATCACTCGAGCTTTCTCTGCAAACATTATGCATACTTTTAACACAGGCTTCTTTAACTAATAGAAAATCAGTACACCCTCTTTCAATCTACCGACACTCGCGATAAAACGTTGCTTCCACGTTAAATCCGCGTCTTCGTCATTAAATTAATATTTAAAATTCAATTGCTCTCAACACAAATTAATTATATCACTGGACAATGCAACGAACCTCAGCTGTTAAAATTAATTCTTACTGGTTTCATAATAATTTAAAGACAAAAAAAAATTATATAAAAATTGTCTATATCAGAACAATTGAAACCAAGTAAAAATAGTACATACCCCTAAATTCTCTTAATCATTGTACTCTTTCAAATTGCACCTACCCATTGTTGTTGTGAATGCCTAAAATCCGCAGTCAACTTATAATAATATTTTTGTGGATTCCCACACGTTCTCCAGCTTTTGGAATTTCAATATTGCCATACATAGAAAATCCGAAGATGATTCGTACGAAATGTAGAAAAATGACAAATACGTTGGACAAAATCTCACGGTTGAACAAATGCGGAGTAACGGGAACTTGGCGAAATGCTTGAAACGTGTTCAACAGCGTAAGCTCTCAAGAGTAAATACTGTGGAACACGGTGAACTCGGACGCTGAAGAGGATGCAGAGAAGTGACTAATGGCAAACGCCTGTCGCCGACACGAATCTCTTTTCCCGGGCCGCTTCGAGTGCCCTCCGCATCATCCGCAGTCAACAGACTGGAGAGACAGTGTCGCGATATATGTGTCAGTTGCCGAGTGTCGATAACGTTTGTCATAAAGCGGACAGCTGGTTGTCTGCTCTCTAGAAAACTGGTAAATGACGTGTTCGCAATAATACGGCTCGCCTGGGTGTCATTCGCGTCTCCCCTGCAAGCACGACTGATGCATGCGTACAGCCGAAAGCTGAGAAACGTGATCGCGCCGCAACCATTATTAGGCTACGTATATTTATGCAAAATAAAAACCTCATCACTGACTCATTTTTACCATAAGTGCATAAAATCAGCATAAAAATTGTTTGCACCATCTGCAAGCAACAGGAGCCAAATATAAATCCATTTCTTCCTTTAGTTATTCTTTACTATTTAACATTCTTATATATTTTTTATCTGTCTACTGCTTTTTTCAATCTCACCTACTCGTTTTCGTCGTAAATGCATAAAATCCTCAGCCTAATTATGAAAAATTTTATCATTGCATCAATTTCTGAAACAGAGAGCACGAGGGTTGAAGAAGAGCTGAATCAATATAAAGGGTATGAAGTAAGAAGTGTTGAATTAATTGAGCCATGGAAAGAAATAAAAATGAGAAAATTTGGATACATTAGGGATGCTGTTTGATGCACACGAAGGACGATGGGTTAATGATATGCAGCACTTGTTGATCGGTTCAAATGCATTGCAAATTGGTGTCAAGTAGCGCACAGCTTCTCTGTGAAGAAGGATTAAGAAGGGTTAAGAGTTTTTACCGCGAGGGTGTGTCCAGAGGCAGAGGGTTAAATCCAACCCCGCGGCTATATTAATAGCTGTTCTCTCGAGTTGATGGGCCCCCACGGTTCGAAGGGAAGATAACTCATATTTTATCCCCTATTGGTCCCCGTGGGAGTGGATGAACGTTTGACGACCAGCTGGGCTCGATCGGCTTTTTCAGCCACCTTCAGTCGCTTTTCGACAGGTTACTGATCAAATGGGTGAACAAGGAATCTGGCCTAACAATAGCGACTTCGAACCAATCACCGTAGACCATTTACTAGCACATTTCCGTCTGACTTAAGTATATAATTCTTTTAAACTCGATCGCAAAATAAATTCATTACTACGAGAATCAATTTGGTAATAAATGGTTGATATGGGGTTGATGATTAGTCGAGAACTTTTAAGCATTTTTGGTGGTGTTTCACTGTTCACAGGGCTGACTCCGTCACCTGGAACCCCCACAAACTCATGGGAGCTCTGCTGCAGTGTTCGACGATCCACTTCAAGGAGGATGTAAGTCATTAATTATTCTTTCTCTAATTCTACCTCTAACACTATTTCTGTCACGGTTTTTAAATACCTATTTCGACTTATTTTTAAATAATTTCCATTTAGTGCATCTTTGCAGTCTCGATCAATTGCTTCCTAAAATTTTAAAAGGTGATTTTCGACACCTTCGGTAGAATTAGTGTTAATTATCCTCGCCAAGGGTTCCAAACCGACGTGACTGTGTGTGAAATAGAAATCTTGAGAAAATTATAGAAACAGATATTAGCATATGTTAGAATATTTGCAACGGTTCCAAGAATGCACGAATGAATGCATGTGACATAGTTGGTGAAGGGAGGGGTGCATAGTTGTTGACCAAACAGTGATCACCGCATTTCACCTGTTCCACGCGTGTTATGCATTCGCGAGGCTCGCGAGAATCGACAACGCAAGGATTCTGCAGCGAAATTCCAGCATCCCCGTAAGGGTGATGACACAACAGTGGCTGCATTCCGAGGGGTAGACGTACACGTCGGAACGCGGCACTGCAGGAATTTAATTAAACTAAGAGATAACATATGTTGCCGAGCGTACGACGGCTTGCCGGAGGGTCTGTCCCTCCCGACGACGCTTGCGCGGTTATTGCTGGCGCAGAACTTCCCCCTCGGATATTAAAATTCCGCGCACCGGCTGCCGCGAAACGTTTCGGGGGAGATCCTATTCTTTCGTCGTTCTTGATATCGTTATCCTCACACCCTCGGAAAAATCGTTTACGCTCGCTCCTGGCCGCCTTGCCACTTCAAACCCGTTCAGCGAACTAAAAACAAACCATTTCGCAGCCCGTTCGATAGAGAATCGTTCTGGCCCTCTAACAGTGGCAACAGTCATTTCTATGAATTTTTTCCTAGAAAGCTATCCACAATGTGAGAATAAATTTTCTTGGGACGTGTAGAAAACAATTTATGTCTCCGACAATTGAATTGAAAATCGTTCCGACTGCGTAACAATTGCGAAGGCGATTTTTATGAATGTTTTCTCAAATCATTTTGATTTTCCTACAGTGGCAAAGTGATCTTCATAAATTTGTTTTCTAGAGAACTATTGATGTAATATGGAGACAAACTCTTTCGGGACGTGTAGATACATGGTTAAGCTGCAAGAAAACATTTTTGTGTGTTCATTTATCGGACAGCGGTGATTTTTTAAATAAAAGTCCAGCAGGTAGATAATTTTTAGCAGAGACAGAAATTGGTCTAGCGACGGCTGCCGAGAGAAAGTTTTACCGGGAACAATAACGGCGCCGCGAGTCAACAATGGCGTCCAGGTTGGCGCACTCCTGTCCGCCATTTTGTAAATTCAATATCCCTCGGTTTCCCTCCTCCTGCGCATGAGTTGAGTACCATATCGACCCGGCCGGGTTCCGTTTGTTCTTGTTCGCGGCTGTCAATCGGAAAGTTTCCCGAACATGCCTCGAAACGCGCATTGTTCCGCAGGAATTGAAAAACGCGTACCCCAGGCATAGTTGGTTCGTTTCCCTATCCCTCGTTTTCGTCTCTCGTTCGCGGCCCATCGTCACGCTTTATGTTCCCAGGGCCTGCTGATTAGCTGCAACCAAATGTCCGCTGAGTATTTGTTCATGACGGACAAGCTCTATGACGTCAAGTACGACACCGGCGATAAGGTGATTCAATGCGGACGTCACAATGACATCTTCAAGCTGTGGCTGCAGTGGCGCGCTAAGGTAAACGCCCCGGGGGTTCCGGATGAAACGGATAATGAACTCTCGACGAACATTTTCATATCTCTGAATTCCAGTCAGCTGAAATGACGCGGACTCCGGTTTATTCGATTCACTGACATTTCAGCAGTGACGCGAAGAACAGATATTGTGATTTAACCCTCGGACGGCGGACCATTTTTATAGCTATTCAATTTAATTTATTTCATTTATTTAATTTAATTACCAGAAATTGAAGAAATTGAAACTCTGAGTCAAAAGAGACCCAGCCGGCGGCATCGCCGGCGGAGGGTTAAAATACGATTCTTTGAAAGATATCGATTGAAAAGTTACTGCTATCTTTGTTAATGGATACTTCATACGAACCTCCAACTATTTGGTGCACAAATTAATTCCTAGCTTTCTCTTCGTGAATTTGTTGATTATCTGCAAACTTTCCAAGCAGATTTTGAAAATAATTTTCATCAGATTTCCGTGCATTTACTCTATCTTTATAAATATTCAATGAACCTTTAATTTGAAGGCTGAGAGGTGTGAATTTAAAATAAAGTTACAACTGATTGATCGCGAGGGCCACGAATTAAATTATTTAACGTAATCGAGGAGATCAAGGATATGAAATGTGAAATTAAGTACACGCAATTAAGACGTTATTCAACATCGTTACAGGGTACAGAAGGCTTCGAGAAACACATGGACCGACTGATGGAACTCACGGAATACATGGTCAGGCAAATCAAGCAAATGCCGGACAGATATTACCTGATACTCGAACCGGAAATGGTGAATTGCTGTTTCTGGTACCTGCCAACGCGCGTTAGGAATATGCCACATGGTCCCGAGAGGATCAAGATCATAGCCGATGTGAGATTTATTTGATATTATCAAGAAACTATTCCCCAAAGTTTCTCGGTGTTATATAATTAATTGAAATATTAAGTACCGAACGCTTTCCGAAAATTTCAATTATTCCTGAAGAACGATCTCGAAAGCATCAAGATCCTAGCTGATGTGAAAGTCATTTTAATTGATCGAAAAACTCCATCCAAAGTGTCTTGCCACAGTTAATCGTTTGAAGGATTTTAATTTTTCTTTATTTTATTTCTATTTCCCTTAAAAATTGAAGTGGGAGATTATTTAATATTATGATAACAGTGGAGTTGAATAAAAATGGTTATTTTTCGGCAGATCTGCCCGATCTTGAAGAGTCGCATGATGCAAACAGGAACTCTAATGGTCGGCTACCAGCCGGACGATCGTCGACCTAACTTCTTCAGGAATATCATCTCGAGCGCCGCGGTAACGGAAAAAGACGTGGACTTCCTGCTGTCCGAGATGGACCGGTTAGGCCACGACCTGTAAGAAACCTGCCTGCTATAGTTAGTAGCATAATCAGCCGCGGTGTCGCGACGCCAAGTCAATCCTCCTGATAATAATATGTATACATAATAGAAGAAATCTCATCGGTGAACAGGAGAACCGCGTCGCGTTTTCCATTACGCGTGTATGTACAAAAATTTCCGGAGGCCAAAACACACAAAATTCGCAATCATGGTTAGCTAATTTAAGTGGCAGACGCGCTGGCTCTCTCCGACACACCTCGAACCGTTAATATTATTAATCTTACCGGTTTCCGGGCGAGTACATCGAATATATTGGCACTAACTATTGAATTTTTTGAAAGATATTTGAACAGTCTCGAAATAAGAAGATTTCTGACGTTTTTGAGGAGAATATATTTTCGACTAATAACTTAACCTGTTCAACGACTACAATACCGTTTTCCGGCTAACAGAGAGGCGGTGTTTATTCGAATGTTTCGATCGTTTGGGAAATCTTTAAATGGTGTAAATCGAAGACGACGTTTGGGGGACGCTTTTGAGGGGAGAGAGTCGGTCAGCAAATCATCGTTCGTAGTACGGATAAACGCTTCTTCAACGTATTAAAAAGCAAAAGCTACTGATCGAAGGATACTCATAGCGTGTAAGGTTCTCTAGGTTTATAAGCACACAGCATATCCATGAAACGAAGGAGTCGGGTTTACAGAACTCTAGCGACGCTTCCGGCCGTAAATGTTACTAGCCTTCATTCCTCACAGCTGTGCTGTTGTCACTAGAACAGAAAATGAAACAGAGGTGGGACGTAGAGGACGACGGGTAATCTCGTGAACCGAAGCAATAGTATAAATAGTCGAGCTTCGATAGATCGTGTTCAGTTTCCGGTTGATCTTCGTTTAACGATCGAAACACAGAGGACGAACGAAAGAGAGGGGGGGGGGGGGGGGGATCGACAGGCAAGAGCGAGCAGCAAACAATTTTCTTTCAAAATCATCGTAGAACATTGGGCATTCTATTTGTTCGTTTCTGCTCGTCTCAGCGTGCGAAAGTCACTTGACACTTGATCGGCACCAAAAGAAGATAGAACGTTCGAAAGAAAATGCTTGATTTCTCAATCAATGAATGTGTTTCAACGAGATCGTGAAATAAATATTTAGAAGAAAAAGATCATTGAAATATCAAGTGTCGAAGGATGATAATTGCCGGAGCAACAGCGAATCACAAACGAGACACAGGTACAAAATAGTTTTACTTGGAACGGTATGCTACGGGGATAGTTACGATAGGGATAGCGATTAATTTGTTTTCGCATAGAGATTTAACATCAGCCGATGCTGCGAGTTATTTTGTTGAAGAGATTAAACGGATTTGTTACTTATTGATCGTTTGCGACGGTACAAGGAAAATGACCCGCATCCATTACTATACAAAAGAAAAAAAAAGTATAAATGTATTTAATAACAAAAAAAAAAGTATAAATATATATAAAGAACAAAGCGTATATTATATATATAAATATATATATATATATATTTAGTGTTGAGATTTTAAAGATACAAAACACAAACCCATGAAAGTACATGCTTTTTCAAGTATTCGCGCGAACGGTTGTCATTTAGTTCGTCGATTATCTTCGTAATCATTGCAAAAACCGGTCCCAGAACTTCAATCTCGTTCTCTTCGTACGACTTGTTAGTGTTACTTTCTCAGGTAATCTGTCACGCGTTTTCGTATTGCACGACACTGTTAGGACAACTTCGTCACCGCGTAGGCCTCCATTCACTCACGAGCGGACGAGATCGTTTCGATCGGAAACGGAATCGCTAAGAATATCGTTTTCTCCTTATTCTAGCGGAAGTTTTACAATGTTTTCGCCCGTAAACGATTTAAAACAAAAAAAAAAAAGAAGGGAAAAACTGAAAACAGAGATACGACGAAGAAATTTCAATCTGTTCGAAGAGATTAATGAAACGAGAACACTCGAGTACCGACCGACTCTTATGTAGCTCTCGAATCACTAGCCATCGAGTAAACAAATGATAAGTCGGAAGATGAGTCGTGAGTTACGAGAAACTGTCTAGGTGTAAAGCGCGCGGTGGTGCGTAAATGTATCTATTGTACTAAAAATCTACGAATTTATTGTTTCCTTCTCCCGTCGACTGTCGACAACTCGAAAGAACCGAAGCCAGAAACGAGAAACGGAACGAACGAGACCGAAATCTATAAAATTACTAACAAAAATTCAAACGAAAGATTATAGGCTGCGAATGTTTATTGGTAACGTCCTGGGCAGTGTCGCCAGATAAGGGGAGTATCTCTCTGCCAGTACCGGAGTATGTGCACGACAGAGACGGAACGCGTCACGTGACGAAGTTAGAGTGGGGGAAACGAATCTTGATCTGGCCACTCTGGTCCTGGGAAGTGCAAAATATGGTAAAGTGAAACTTTCTAGTGAATAAAATGCAAATTGGGGTCTTCTGTTGCTACGATGGGCGTTTAAAATTGCAAAAATAAATAAACGATCGCAGCTTGATCGCGTGCACACATTAGCTGATAATTGCGAGTTAACGATCCATGGGGTGACGGCAAGGGAACGAAAGTCGAGCTCGAAAAAGAGAAAGAGATTCCTTAGACAATAAAGAACGGGATAGGGGGATGAAAGATATTTTTGAAACGAAGAAGAATTCAAGATATATCCATCTGACCATAATACCGATACCTGCAAGAGACGCTCTATCGAAACGTTGTTGTTGATTGTCCACAATTTTATCGGCGTTACGAGTTTCTTTGTCTACAGTCGTGCTACCCGCAAGATGACCGACGAACTTCGATATCCTACCGATTTCGAAGCAAGAGTGTGTCGGGAAAAGACGATATATAGTTGTACGGCGATGGGAGTGAGCGACGAACCAGTCTCCAGTAGAGATATTCGAGCCCTTCGTTGTTTAGGGATCCGACGTCGTTCGCGAATATTATGCGTGATATATGCACGGCCGCCATGACAGTGCCGATATTCAAGACGGTTTTGTACATTGTTCTTGTGCCCATTTCCTCCGAAATCCGGCTCGAATGTTTGTAAATACGTTTTCGATATTTGTTGTCATCGGACTGCGAGTTTTATGCATTTATCACTAGCTCGAAATACTCGCTGAATGATTCGTTCATTTTCTTTTTAATACAGGGCCGTTCAAATCGAGCGACGACTAATTATTTGAAACTTGATTTCTTCATTTTTATATAAAGTCTACTTCGTGACATTGATTATCGAACAGTGAAACGAAAATTTAATGGATGCTTCGTTTTATTAAAAGGAGATATCAATTTTCCATCGAAATTTTTCCAGAACCATGTCATGGCCGTCATTATTAAAATCGAGTCCCAGTTATGCGAAAATATACTAGAAAATTGAAGAATGATTTGGAAATAAGGAAAAATAGACTTCATGTTAAAATTAAGAAACCAGCATCTTAAATAATTTGTTCTTAATCGGAAAATGCGATACTGAATTTGGATGATCTAATATAAAAATTCTTATTATATTGACGAACTAAAGAGTGAAATTGCATAAACATTTGCAGTCATCGTGCTCATAAGAATCGAATATGCATTGCGTGTGCATATTCGATTCTCGTGACGTTGTTGTTGTGTACGATTTTAGTTCACTGCACAGTTTAATGCATCGTTCTGCACTCTGTTACTTCGACTGCACGTTTACCGTTAGTTGCACCACGCACCTTTATTAAACTGTTAATCTGTCGCACACTGTACTATAAGCGCACATGCACTGTTCGTTAGGAATGATTTCTATGCTTGCCAGAACATCGACGAAATCGGCACAAGCGTAATCCACATTGGTCAATTCCTTTCCGTGTGACTTATCGAAAACGGCCCGGGGTGAGCGACCCTGACCTCATTATCGTTAATTATTAGTCTAAGTTGATACCGGAGCAAGGAGAACAGCAACAAAGTCCCAAAAGTCTTCCAAAACGATGAGAGTTGTTTAAAAAAAAAAAAAACAATTATAGTGAGCCCCCGCGATCGTCGAGGGCCAGTTATCGTTATACATTGTACGTAACCGAGAGAAAAATCCGGAGAAAAAAGTACATTTATATATATACATAGGTGAGAGAATTAATTATATATATATAAAAATCTGTATATGTATGTGCCACGTGTGCGTAACGATATAGACCGGCGACGAAAAGCGAGAAATAAATAGAGAGAAAGAGAGGGGGAGAGAGAGAGAGAGAGAGAGAGAGAGAGAGAGAGAGAGAATTGAAGTATGTGACGAAATAATAGTAGCTATGTTTGCTGGCATGTCGTGATCTTGTTGTACGATGAGTACCACCACCTATCAACCTAATTGACTTTATTATCCACTGTATATCAATGTCTAATAAACTGCTGTTATCCCGAATTGTCAATACATATTACGCGAAATTTCATGGAGAGATCCAATGTACCCAAATAAGGGGGGTTCTACTTTGCATAAAATTGATCCGGTTAACCGATTATGTTTCAAAGTAAAATATCGATGATCGGAGCACAAACGAATATTGTCAAACGTACAACAGATAAAGAAAATTAGATAAATAGAGTTAAAGATTTTTGAGATAGCTAACAGAAGTAGTACGTTAATTTAGTACTTTTTAGTACTTCATCGTGCACAGAAACTACTAATTTATCCGAAAATAAAATTACAAAAACGTGGTATCTATCGAACCTTCCTTTCTTGCGAAAATAATATAAACAAAAACGCGGTATCTATTGAATCTTTCTCTTAGTCGAAAATAACATTTAGGAAACGTGATAATGGTTAAACTTTACTTTGGCAACCCAGAAATTTTTAACTGTTTACTATGTAATCCTGTGCATCTTGGCGCGAAAATGCCAAAAATCGAATTTTTAAGACGAAGAATTCACTGAATCAAAAGTCATGTTGGTGTGTGCCCAGCATTGCACGTCGTTTGATGAGCGGAGCCGTTGGATGGCAGCACAAGGACACGCTGATGTCGATAACATACATTCGCAAGCGTGGTCGGGCCGGCCGTTAGGCTCTCTGCCCCCCTCCCCCCAACAAACTAATCACAACCAACTTGAATTATACCTTCTCTTTGAGATCCCGTATACAATAACTCTCTATATTTTAATTAATGTACGATGACAGCTTGTCCCAGAACAAAGTGTAATCGCTCACCTTTAAACACGCATCATTTTTGAACCAATGAATTCCTCGTTTTAGAACTTCTTTCGTTCGAAAATAATACTTAAGAAACACGGGTATCTATTGAACCTTTTCTTCAATCGAAAATAATATTTAAAACACGGGATTTACTTTGAGCACTAAGTTTGGTAACTGCGAAATTTTTGTTTCCTTCGTTATTGTAGCGAGAATATTGTTTTTATACATAATGAAGCACCAAAAAGTGAAGGTGTACAAACAATAGATGTGCAAATAATTGCCCACTGTATAAAATTTAAAGAAATCGAAGATAAACTTTGGAACCTCAAAGTAGGAAATTTATAAAAAGATGAATTACTGTAGATTGAATGTACTGATTAAAGCAGAGAGATTAAAGTTAAAAATGATAAATTTTTGGCAAAGATTTTGTAACGTTCAAGTGATAAGATGGTTATTTAGATTCTAGGTAAGTGCAACACTGCCTCACCTTCGTTGCTACCTATAAAAATTCTCGAAGCTGTTCTCCAATCACGAGCCAATACAATTAATTGACAATACCCGGCGCTCCTACTAAACAGTGCGAAAAAAAAACGTGGGAATAATTCAGAACGAGTTAGACTGGGGGCTCGTTCGTAAACAGGTGTATAAATTATCTCATAGGCGCCAGTCGGCCTTGACAAGCCTCTCAGGAATTATCACGCGTGCTAACAAAATACATTTTAGTCGGCGGCTTAGCTCAGTCGTTCCAAACAACTGTGATCATGAAGTCGTTCGTCGAGTATTCTCCAGAATGCGATTTCCCCATCGAGAATCTGCCGTATGGTGTCTTTTCGACGGAGAATAACGTGAGTAAACACTATCGTAGATACCATATACTTGTACATAGATAGTCGCGTAGTTATCATCTGCATCGAGATCTATAAATCTCTCAAATACCACCGAAACAGCCACATGTACCGTGTTAACGTTATCTTAATATTTGAGGAAAAACAATAACAATACGGATTAAACGGTAAAAATAATGAAACATTACAGAGGCTTATGGAATTGTACCAAACAAATCGCCATCTGTTAGCAGTGACCTAGAAAGAAACGGCGCGTATTATAAATCTGCGCAGTGTTTATTAGTTCAATTTGAATAACTGAAATTTCACGATTTATAGTCTAAATTTGGCTAAATCTCTGATATTTTGGTAATATTAACCGAACCTTTAATTCTTTAATTTTCCATGGTACTTGAATCTTCTAAGGGAAAAGTCAATAACTTCCATGTTCCAAACTGTCCTATCAACTGTCGGTAACGATGAGATCTCTTCCAGCCGCAAAAGAGAATAGGCGTAGCGATTGGCAACCAGATATTGGACTTATCCGTTATCTCTGACCTTTTCGATGGACCACTGCTGAAGAGCAAGCAGGATGTCTTCCGCCGTGATTGTCTCAACGACTTCATGGCTCTGGGACGACCCAGCTGGCTAGAAGCCAGAGCTAAACTCCAAAATTTATTATCAGCTAGCAACGAAACCTTGCAGGAACCGAACATTCGTTCGAAGTAAAACAAAAATCGTCTCGCAATTAATTCGAATAAATGCTGAATAAATTATCAATAAATTTTCTACAAAACATTACTCTCGTATCGCAGATCGTTCGTCCTTCAAAGGGAGGCAACGATGCACCTGCCAGCAAAAATCGGCGACTACACAGACTTCTACTCTTCTATTCACCATGCTACCAATGTGGGAATCATGTTCCGTGGGAAAGAAAATGCTCTGATGCCAAATTGGTAATTTTTTCTCTGAACTAGGAACGCGATTATTCAAGGCTAAACGGGGTTCAAACTGTAGGAAACATCTACCTGTCGCTTACCATGGGAGGGCGAGTTCTGTCGTTGTCTCTGGGACACCCATAAAACGACCTCGTGGCCAAACACTTCCGGTGGAGGGTGCAGACCCAGTTTTCGGACCATCCAGGTTGATGGACTTTGAATTAGAAGTTGCTTTCTTCGTTGGAGGGCCGCCTACCAACTTGGGGGACACTGTCTCAACGTCCGAAGCCTACGATCATATTTTCGGGATGGTTACCATGAACGACTGGAGCGGTAATGAGAGAAAAAAGATTATGTTATAGGAGAAAGTCATGGTATTTGGTAGACAAACTCTTTTATATTCTTTTTTTATATAGAATATATTTTTTTAGTGTTATGGAACTTTTGTAATATGTATCTTAAAGTAATCGTCTTTAAAGTTTCCTTCAAAGTTTCGTATTAATATTTATGAACACAGTAAACGATAAGGTCAAAGTCTTCCAAAACAACGTATATATGCAAAACAGATGGATTTGTCACTCAACAGTAAAAACTGTGGAATGAAAAATGGGAATGGTTTCTTAATTTTCCAAAATCGTCATTTTCTACAAAATGGGGTCTTGATATTACAGAAGAAAGAATAATTGCATCAGAAGAGAGACCTATGAGTTACTCTAAAAATACTACAATTAGAAGGTTCCTAATTACAAATTCAGTTTCCACATTCAAAAAATAGTAAAAATATTTAAATAAATAAAAGACTATCAAAATGTGAATGGAACTTCGATTCACCGAATAATTTTTTTATTATTAAAATTTTCTAGCGAGAGATATACAGAAGTGGGAATACGTTCCACTGGGTCCCTTCGGAGCCAAGAATTTGGGGACCACCATATCCCCATGGGTAGTCACCATGGAAGCCCTGGAGGCCTTCAAAGTGCCCAACGTTCCTCAAGATCCGAAACCCTTCCCATATTTACAGCACAGTGAATCCTGTAACTTCGACATCAAATTGGAGGTTGCTATCAAAAGTGAGATCAATGTTTATTCGTATAGAATTCGGTGGAACTATTTTGCCGGATAAAATGACTATGTTTTTTCCTGGTATAGCGCCACGTGGTTCCGTTACCACAATCTGTCGCAGCAACTACAAATACCAGTACTGGACACCCCAGCAGCAATTAGCTCACCATACCGTAACCGGATGCAATATCAATCCAGGTGACTTAATGGCTTCCGGTACGATAAGTGGCGAGGTGCGTCCGAAACATTTGTCCGTTGACAGACCGACATTAATTTCGCTAACAATAGTCGTGCTAATTTCTAATGTTTATGCTTACGCCTCTAGTCGCCGGATTCTTATGGTTCCATGCTCGAGCTATCTTGGAAACATAAAAACATCTCGTTAAAAGACGGGACAACCCGGAAGTTCCTGGAAGATGGCGACCTGGTGATCATTCGAGGTCTGTTTGCTAGTTTCGTTTCGCAATTCCAGTCCGCGGACTATGATTTCATCGATAATTCTTGAAACGGTTATCGTTTTCCAGGTTACTGTGTCGGCGACGGATATAGAATCGGATTCGGGCCGTGTTCGGGGAAATTGTTGCCAGCCAACGAATGAATAATTCTCCCGTCTTACATTTTATAAACAATCGAAATGGTCAAATATCTTTTATACTTGTGAATTTTATAGTGGAAATGTATTAAGTTTAATAAAGCGGCAAAGAGGAACATTTAGTTTACGATGTCCGATTTGTGAAGTTGTAATTCCAGGAAAATGCGATAAATAATTTTGTTGTTTAATGATTGCATCGTACTGGGGCGGCAGGTGGTTAGGCTATCGATTCGAATAATTTCCCTGGTGAATTCGATCAATAAGCAAGCCAGTTCAGGTACAGGTGGAACGAGTAGCAAGGTAACATGGCTGCTATGCTGTTGAGGTGAGTCGGGCGGAGTAAACAAAATTTTATTATAATATTTCGCATAAATTGTGAATAATTATATTCTGTATGTGGTGATTTGTAATTTGGTACACCTGCTTTATAAATGTTGCGATTGGAAATGGAGCAACGTAGCGTGCATGGGAAACAATTAAATGTTTGATCAATAATAGGAATTATTAATACACTGTCCTGTATTTCAAAACTGTGGTTCATGAATGGAATCAATGGCCAGTGTGAATACGCAAGCACAGTGTTCTTATTATTTCAATATTTTTCATCTAAGAACTCGGAATTCTGCAGTTAACATACAAAACACTTAGTTTTGAGCATTAATTACGTATAGCGACGCTAAATTAAAAATTTTACTAGCCTCCCGATTAGTATCTAACAAGGGGTGTAGCAAAGTCCTTAACGATCGGTATAAACCAGAGACCGAGGAAGTTATAGCATATATTACCAGTTCGAACTTTGCTAATTATTTCATCAAACCGTTCTAAAATAAATAATTTTCTTGGAAAATTTATTAAACAGGTTCTAAAATACCTGTTCGACAAGAACGCTTTTTTAAAGAAGTTTTTAAGAGTGACATTGTTTAAAAAAAAATCGATGATCTAGGAGTCTGCACAATTTGGAGACACTGGACGACGAGCCAACAGCCAAGTGGAACGTTCCCCTAAGCGACGGCAATCATGTGATAGAATTCGAGCATGGCACAGCGACAGGTCGCCGAGTGATTCGAGTGGACGGCAAAGAGTTGCTTCACAGAGACTGGATGTTTCATCTTGTTGGTGATGAAGTCTTTATGTTCAACGACAATAAATTCGTGATCAGAGTCGACCCGATTCCAGGTGAGACTATTCAACGTCCCTTAAAAACCTACACCATTTGGAACGAGTTATAAAAATTTGTTAAAAACAGGCTTAAAATATTCATACACCCTATGGGTGAATGGGAAAAGCTACAGAAACTTTGTTCAGTCACAGTCGAAAATTTTGGAGACCTGGCTGGCCAATGTTGGGGACGAAGAGTACAGAATTGTGTTAGGTAATTATTACCTAATTTCACGCTAACTTTTGATTAAGCAGTCCCATTTTATATATCCTTCTTGTCCCAATTAATAAAATTGATTTTGTTATCTCTGAATGTTCATTACCATTTTTATGTAAAAATATGTGAAATAAAAATTATTAATAATATCTTTTTTCTTTGGTATATTTTTCCACAATTTATTGAAAAATTAAATATTATTTGAAATTGAAAACGCTTTTATTATGATTCAGCACGCTTTATGAAGTGATACTTAACACTGCGGTATTTTTTAACAGATAAACAAACGCAGAATGTTTGGGTAAACGGCGACCAGATCGAGACGGAGGTAAGACATTGTCTTCCCTCGCGATTGCCGTAAATGCTAATTGGAGTCGCGATTTTCTAGAACGATTTCACCGACGATGGCGCGGAAATTCTTTTCACGATAGGAGAAATACCAGCCTCGATTCGATCGCAGAGCTCGGGCAAAAAAGAGATTGGACTAACGTACACTTTGTACGTGAACGACGTGGAAATCGATAGAGAATCTCTGTTGAACGAATCCGAGGAATCGTAAACGAGTGTTTGGTCGCACTATTGCAATGTTACCGTCTTCACGTGCCACGAATATTTGTTACACTTTGTACATTACCGAATAAATCACGAGACAGTGAAATGACTCACCTATTGATTGCTCAGTTGTCTGAATTTAGCGAATCATAATTCACAAACATAACCTGGTTCTGCTGCTCACCTTCGAACTAACACTTTGCTGCAGGTTTTGTGGATTTTTAACGAAAAAAATTCTAAATTGATAGAAAATAAATTCAATATTAAAGTGAAAATTATAAAAGCACACAATTCCCCAAATCTTCATTTTATTTTTCTTGCTGATAGAAGAAGTATGTTATTTTCAGATATTGTTTATTAAGCATTGTGATTTTACGTTTATAATTTAATCAGTTGCCGTTGTATTTCTCTAGTTTGACTGGTGAAAAATGGCTCCTATGTCGATGCGAGGGAGTATATTCAGCATTGCGTCACGAATAACCCAAAAACAGGAAGAGGACATAGAATACGATTGTCTGTATCGATTACAGTGTTTGCTCTATATATGTCCCAAATGCCTAGCCGATAAAAGTCCCAGAACTATCCCCACTGCTGCCGATCTCTTGGCCGATATATGTACCTAGTTAGACCTGTGTTTTGGGCATATATCGAGTAAAGACTGTACACTGTATTGTAGGTTTAAAAGTGATTAAAAGTTTCTTCGATTCCAGCCATGACGTTCGAAGAATTGCTGCAGATGCAAGATGATATTCTGCAGAAAATTTGGTTGCTAAATTTGGAGAACGACATTTACGAACGGTTCATCACACGAATTGATCCTGACATTATGAAAGGTAATTTTATCACTTGCAGTTTACTAACCGTAGATTCCAGAATAGTAAAATTCAAATTTTTCCATAAAAATCTGATTTATTAGCTTCACTAGCACCTTCTGAACAAATCAAAGTGTTAGAATGACGCAAAAATAATGGCCAAATTCTTTCGTGTCATTTTTGACACATCATTTTATATTTATTTATTTATCTTAGTCAGTTTGCATATCCCCTCCACTGGGGGCATACCCCGCGAGGGGCCGAACAGAGTATAGTGTAAATCACTACTAATTCAATTACAAAAAAATTTTTTTATCGGACTTTCACCAACTTATTCGTGGCATTTTTCTGATTATAATAACAGTAAACACTTCAGTGGTTTAATTGACGATTATGTAGTTGTTATGTAGCGTCCGTGTTTACACGCGCTGTTCTTTTCTGCGTTCGGCGCGGTCCACGCGGTCACAAGGAAATAGTAGCCCTACACGATCTATGTCACAGCACGGACCAGTGTCGCCAGATGAGGAGAGCGAGCACGAATGGAGGGGGAAAAATAACCCCTCTCCGCTGGTACCGGAGTATGCGCGACAGAGGCGAAACGCATCACGTGACCAGTCCGCGGTGCAAGCGAGGGGAATAGCGCGGTAGAAGGGGAAGTTAGAGAAGGGGGACGAAGTCTTGATCTGGCGACACTGGCACGGACCCGAGGATTGAGCTTAGATCAAGACTTTAATGTGTCTCGTAAAGGCATAGCGCAACTCCTGGACAGGACCAGGCATACAAGAAGAATAACGCGTATGATGTCGATGCGATCATCCCGTATGAGCTTCCGGGACAGTGTCGTGACTATACCGGAAATACTAAGACGCAGAACAATTAGCAGTCGCGGAAGCACGCCCAGCATCATCAGCGCAATTTCCGGAAGTAAAACAGCGGTTGCGAGTGTGTTCCCCACATGGAAGCCCACTGATAGTTCTAAGTTAGCGAGCCAACACTTCCAATTTGACTAATTAAATCCACGTTTCTAAAACTGATACTAAGAACGTACACCAGAGTCTCAAACGATGGAAAATAATAAAATTCAAACTTCTTAGCTACAAACAACAATTATCATAGAATTTGGCGCGACAAGGAAAATTTTTAAACCATCTTTGAAGATTTTCGACGACTCCATTGACTGAAACGTGCAATTACAAAATACACCCAACTCTTCTTTCACACACAAAAACAAAACATGTCTTCAGTTTTCCACGTGTCACGTCGTACGAAATTTTCTTAGACAAAATAATGGCTGGTGAAAGTAGAAGCTTTAAGCTGTAAAATGAGACTACGTTGGTTCGTGTACTATTTGTTTGGACGAATTCATCACTGTTTAACACGTTCACGCCGGTGCGGCGCTACTATTTGTGTTTCTCGCTGTGGTAGCTTTTTCAATTAATATACGTTAAATTCTCAACAATATGGCAATTTTTTCTAGTTACTAAACAAACTACATTTTTAATGGTGCGCAGCGTCTGATCGAATATTCAAGTGTGACTCACCCGGTAGTGCACACCGCCCGATGATGCACGCTGGCGTGAACGTGTTAAACATACAAATTTTTCGAGACTGGGAAATAGTGTTAATAATGTTAATGATATATATATATACGTATTTTTCTTTTAATCGTGTTATTTAATTGATAGCATTACTAACCGAACGAACCGATAAATTGCTCAGTGACTATGTCTTATCCAAATCGATCAGAATCACGGTAGCACACCGGATAGTGATGGCGAGGAAAGAGGTGGACCATACGACGAAGAATTTGGACGATCTGAGGTTAAGGGTGCAGAAGAGAACGACGATAATGAGGGCGGAGATCGAGGAGCTCGAGATTCGCATAAGCGAGGTGCAGGAGGCGAAGCAGGAGTTTGAGGAGAACGTGGTGATCAAAGGCGTGGACCCCATCACCGGGAAGATCCCGGCCGAGAGGGTTGTCAGGTGATCACACATTCACCAAGCACGTGCATCGTCACGTGAACTTGTTTGTTCACCCGTCGACTATCTCGCGAAGATACATCGACGAATGGCTGAGATCGGCGAACACGATAATAGGGAGGCTGAGGCTGAAGAGCGCGACTCATAGGATGCTGATCACGAAGACTAGACACCAGCTGGTCCAGAGGGAGGAGCTCGGCGAGGCGCTCCGCGCCGTTGACTTCGAACAATTGAACATCCAGAACAAGGATTACGTAAGGATGATCGAGGAGAAGACGATCTACGTGCTCGACATGAAGAAGATCGCAGGTGCAGAACCATTAATGCAGTAACCACTCACGCGACTATCTTAACAATTCGATGAACTACAATTCAGGAATTAGTCAACCTTTTAGCGATGTTATCAAATTTATTAAATGAGTTATTCTTCTCTGAAACAAAAATTGAGAAGTCAGGGTTAGGGTACTACCTAAATTCGAACTAGTTAGGTTATTGATTCATGAAACAGTGGTTCGTGAGATACATTTTACGATTCTTTTCACAACTGCTTGACTAGATTAAGAGAAAAATATTTTACTGCGTCTTGAAATTTGAACTGTACGAAATTGTCCTTTTGTTGTTCGATCTGCAGGCAATGAGATGTTTAATGAGATCACTCAGTCTGATACAATTGTTTGTGCAGGTCATTATCATCTGAAGCTAACTCAGCACAAGCAGAAGTTGAGCGACCTGCTGCGATCTTTGAACGCGTTGAAGAAGGAAACTTCGGAGAGGGATAAACAGATTCACGAGCTGCATGTAGAGTTCAAACAAGTGGAAAACGACGTGGCAAAAGTGGACAAAGAACTGGAACATCTTGTGAATTATGTAGATAATCATTCTGTGAGTTATCACAGTTTCTATCTACCCGTTAATCGCCAAGGGTTTCTCAATGAACTTTCCAATAGTGGCATGAATTTCGTTCTCGAGTAGTACAGTGAATTTCCGCTTCAAGTCCCTACAAGCCTCGCGTTTTCCAGTCTCTGGAACTACCCACACCACCGCGGGGTATACCCCACTCTCGAGCTTCGCTGTCCGTTTCTATGTGCAACATTGTATCAGAGAAAGACATTTTCTCAGCCTTCTTGTTCCTATCCGTCTGTATGTCCCTGGTTTTAGCCATATAGGCGCAAAGGTCATTTACATTTCCAGCGTGCGCTGTCTGTTTCAAATGCAACGTTCGGCGAGAATCACAGATTTCATCTAAATGTCCCTCGCCAGAACCGCGCAAGAGACTTACAGCGCGAATTGAATGTATAATCTAGGAACATCTTTTGTTATGAATAGACTGCGGATTTTATGCATTTAGGACAAAAATTAGTAGATCAAATGAAAAACAGTAAAAACATTTAAGGAATTTAGAAATACTGTTGTAATATTTCCAACTCGTTAAAATTATTAAACAAAGAAACACATGTCCTCGTGACTCCTATATATCTTGCAATTAATAAATAAAAATCCGCAGTGAATTTTTAGCAATAAAATCCTACTAATAGGTTTGCGATAGCTAAAGCGTAAATGCATCCCCCTTGATATTTTAATAACTTCTCCTAAGATTATTACATAAAAGGAGATTTTCAAGCTCCTTTTTAACAGAACAAGACCATTGAAAATTCTACTACGAGACACCCAATAATCAAAATGCTAAATAATTTACTAATTGCACACAACTTTGAATTATTCGAACAGAAAGAACTCGCGAACTTGCAATTTGCAGGTGCCAGACATTTTAGAGTTCGTAAAGCTGCAAGACGAAGTGCAGGGGTTGCGAAAGAAGTACAAGCTTCTGGAAAGACGCAAATACGTCGAGCAAATAATATTCCAGGCGTCTTTGAAACAGATTTATAACAAAGCAAGCAGTTCTGAACTCGAACTTATAAGGTGAATACGAAAAAACGATGTCGTTCATTTGTTTCATAAATATTTTACACGATTTTTATTTCAGGCAAAGGAGGATGTCGGACACGGTGTACCCGATCGCTCCGTTCTCAGCGTGAGCTGATGTGATTTTGATATGATCCGACTGACGGCATCCGAAATCGTTTCCAGCCGTCGCACAAGTCTTCGCGAGGACGCAATTATATCTGTAAAAGAAAATTACGCGGCTTGGTACCGGCACTGGTTACGCCACCGAGTAATTGGAGTTACGGTGCTTGTCTCGAAGACGAAGGAAACAATCGTACACTTTCCATGGTACTCGTACTTTCCGTGTGCTACAGATTATGTAAAACCATCTATCGAAAAATATAGTTGTACGAGAAACGATGTAGCGTCCATTCACTTACGAATTTGCCCAGAGAAGAACCTAACGATCCATAGTAAACGTTCGTGTATGCGGCAAAGTGTCTTGTTTTAAGAAAGTTCGCAAAGCTGTTTTGAGAAAGATAATTAAGTTGTGCATTGTTTTAAACTTAGAAAATTTTGTCCAATAGAAGAAGAGAGAATTTAGGATCTAGTCATTTATGAATTTATCGAGAACTGGACCTAATAATTTGAAACATTCTTCTGCATGTATAGAATAAAATATCTTGTTGTAAAGAACACGACAATGTTATTTTAGAAAGGATAATTGTAAAAGACTAATTTCGATTTTGAAAGGGATAAACAATGGAGAATTCTATGTAATAAAAAAAAATGAAACAATATAAACATTCACGAATTCGAGAAAAATAAGTCAAAACCTCTTCTTGTAAAAATTCAAATAATTAAGACAAAAAAAAATCAGTTAACAGTTCTTTATAATAAAAGTTTTAGCGATCAAGGTGTTCTAATTGGCAGAAATATACTAAATGTTTAAAAATGAAGAACGAAAATAAAATGAAAAACCTAGTCATGCCTTTAGCCAGGTCCCCAAAAAGTTGAACGAAACAAATACCGTTGCTCGCGAGCCTCGCATGCAAGAAAAAGTAAAGAAACATTTGGAAGAGAAATAGCAAAGTTGCACCTAGCGACGGGCAACCTGCTTCGTCCAGTGACCCGATCCGCCATTTTGACGGTTTCCGCAACCCCAACCTGACCCAGTTACCATCCTCTCGTGCCGCTCACATATATTTTGCTTTCGTAAACAGGATTCCTTTCCTCCGATGAACTATATTCACAGGCGGCGGCAATGAGCGCGTTAAGAAACACAACCAACGAAGTCGAAGATGGGAGTCGATTTCGGCGTGTGCCGCGGTGTGTGTTGGGTGGTCACGCTTCACGCACCGGCGGTGCCTGTCCCTTCCTCTTTTCGCCCGTGGAATATCCGTCCCGGAAGACCATGTTTCTCTTTTCTGCGGCGATTCAGTTTTGCCGCGACGACAACATCGACGCGGCGGATGTTCGATCGGCTACCGAATCCCCAGTGACAGTCGAAAATCCGTTCGGGACGCTCCCTTTCATCCAACGAGCCTTCATTAGTGACAAAGCCGTCTCTAACAATCGAACCGTGCTCCTATAATATGTGGAACGACAGGTTGAAATCCACTCGACACGAAAGTTGCAACGTCAAGCTCGCCGATAAGAATTTTATTCTTTGAGATTTAACGCGCTAGCCGCTGCTCGGATCTGTGACCATTTTGTATTTCACGCGAAGACAATTGAGATTACATCGCGCGCGCCGTTGCTTGAATATTCACAGTGGGTAACGTCGTTAGACTGCGGATTTTATGCATTTGTCATAAAAATGATTAGATCAAATGCGGAACAGTGAGAACACAGAGAAATTATAAATATTGTTGCGCTATTTTCAACTCACTCGAATTACTTAAAAAATATGTAGATGTTTATGTAGATTCTGTGTGTTGCAATTAATGCAATTTTTATTTTGCATGAAGACCGCTGTCTAAGCAACTGTATTCGGTGAATTTATATCTACCCTGAACCAGAGGCTTGTTCATAGAATTTTCTACAATTGTGCAGTGCCTAAAAGAAGCTTAAAAATCTTCTTCTTTAGAAATTAGAGTGTTTTGTTCCTTCAGATGTAAGAGTGTTAAACGAAAGAGAAAGTGTGTTAAATTTGCGATATAGGAATTAACTTACTATAATTTTGCTGTACTAAAGGGAAGTTCGTTTGGAACAATATTATTAGTATTTGGGATTAATATTTGCGATAATATTTGGGATTATATTTTTGTATAATATTTGGGCTTTTCTTTCTCATTTGGTATTACTACGCAAGAGATTGTTAGATTACGTTGGAGGGAATGTCTTGTTGGTTTACGATTGAGGTTGCTATTGGTGTTGAAGGGTCCATTGAAAAGTTCTGAGCCATGGACCACCAACTTCCGAATATTATGAAATAATCACCGGTAGGTGCCCCGTTAAAATGATTCTCAAACATCATCGTTGATAGTGCACGAAGGAATTAGCCAATGCCCCGTTGCGTGAACATCCTACAGTCGAGTTTCGATGACAAATAAAGCCGATCTCGGGAAAGTTTGTCGGCTTTCTCGTCGCGTTTGACCGATTTCCGTGTCCTCTTCGAAAGCAGCCGACATGACGACCGCAAGGAAATTGGTCCTAACGATAACAATTTGTTCCCTCGCGAGAGGATGCTTTCAGAAGTATTTGGAGGTAAGGAACCGAGAAACTGTTGGACGATTATTGTCTCCTCGATCAGCGTTAACGGTATTCGGTAGATGGATACGCTTCGATACGAGCCTACTTGTCCGACACGCTCGAAGGAACGTTTAGTCTCTTCAGAAGACGTTAGCTCGATGTTGGATTTGAAATTCTAATTCGAAAGCCACGTGCGTGGTATGTATCTGGGCTAGTGGGAGCAATTTTTAATCATTTTTAAGGGTATGAACGTGAACCTGGGAGATGCGCTCCAGTTTCTAAGGGAGTACGACAGCGAGGCTTCCGCGATGTGCACGAGGGTGATGACTGCGCAGTGGAACTTCGCTACCAATGTCACTGAAATCAGTCGGAAGAGGATGGTAATGTTAGATTGACAGTGGCGCCAAGAGGCACGGTATCGCTTTTTAAAAAATTCTTGATATTTGAGCTGTTATAATTCCGTAAAAAGGAATCATAGAACAGTAAATCTGAGCTTAAAGGATGAAGTAACAAATTGAAACGCTTGTAGATCGTAAAATTTTTCTCCTGACTACTACCATAGACATAAAGATTAAAGCTTCCTCTTTACAACTAACCCTTACAATTTTATATATATATATTTTTTTTTAGTTGTTTCGTAAAAGAGAAACAACTTCGTTTAAAGACCTTATTACGGCAAAGTTGGTAGCCACCTTTCATTCAAAACTTGGTAGAAGCGTTAAGGAGTTATTGTAAATGGGGAAGCTTCAAATCCATGGTAGATTCAGTCATGAAACAAATTTTCCATCATTTTTCGAGACGTCTCAATCTGTAGCATTTTCGAGATAACACGTATGTATCTTCAGTTTCCCACTCACTGTATCCTGCAAAAATATCTTCGAAGATAATGAACGATAGGTTACGAAAGTAGAGGCTTCGTGCTTAAAACTTGAAGCTTCGAGCTTCGAAATGAGCAAAGGTTTATTGTTGTACGAGTCCTTTTTACGAATTTGTAACAGTTTAAGCATCAACAATTTTTCGAAACGTGGAAAAGTGTAACAACACATTTTGCAGCCACTGTAGTCACCGATATTCTACTGAATAAATTGTCTTCCCTTTAATTGTTTTAGTTAGAGGAGCAGGCGTTGAAACTAAAATTCGACAGGATATCCTGGAAGAAGGCTGTCGGCTTCGCTTGGAGCCGAATTCCTGATCCTTTGGCGAGAAGGGAGCTCAAGATGATCGCTATCAAAGGTCGGAATTCTCTAACTGACGACAAATTTAACGAGGTAAACGATTTTTATATTAATAGAATAAAGAAGAAAAATAAAGAAAATAGAGAAAAATAAAAAGAATGATAGAGAAAAATAATTCTCTAATTTAATAATTCTCTAATTCTCTCATTTTTCTCTCGATTAATAGCGAAAATAAATTACAGATACACAGCCTAATTACGGAGATGAAGGAGATATACGCAAGGACAAGAATGTGCCCGTACAGGACTGTCGGTGCAAATTGTGACCTGACCCTGGACCACGGTTCGCACGCCATTACCTAAAAATGAAATTTCTTGTTACAAGATATACACCATTAAATAATTTACAATTGTTCATTGCGTATACCTACCGTGTACTTTTGTATTCTTCAGATGTCAATACAATAATGGCTCGATCGAAGGACTATGACGAGCTGTTGTATTATTGGCATGCTTGGCACGAAGCAACTGGACCTCAACTGAAGAACAAATACATGAGATACGTTCAGCTTGCCAATCAAGCAGCTAGATTAAACGGTGGACAACGATTTCTCAGTTTACGATTAACAATAATATTACAATATGATTAACAATTGATATTGGAGTTAATCCGAATTTTTGTTTGACATTTTTGGAAAGCCAAACTCGAATCAATATTGTCTCCAGGATTCGAGAATGCTGGGGACCAAATGAAAGAGCTCTTCGAGGACGAACACTTTCATCAGAACACAGCAGACATAATGTCAGCCATAATGCACCTCTACAAGAATCTCTTCACGTACGTCAGGAGTAAATTGTACGAAAGATACGGTGACAAAATAAGGAGAGATGGTCCACTTCCGGCACACGTTTTGGGAAACATGTGGGCACAGAATTGGGAGGACATCTACGACGTTCTTCAGCCATTTCCAGCAAGCCGGAAGCTCGATGTTTCTCTGGACATGATGATTCAAGGATTCACATCTTTAAGGTAATCTTGTGCGAACAATACTAACACTCGTTTGAATGGATTTTGTAAATTAAAAATGTTTAAGGATGTTCCAAATAGCAGAGGAGTTTTTCACTTCTTTGGGAATGAAACCCATGCCACCTGAATTCTGGAGGTTCTCCATGTTCGAGAAACCCATAGACAGGGAGGTGAAGTGTACCTCGAGTGCATGGGATTTTTGCAACAGGATAGATTACAGGTACTAATGTTCTTTTATGGATTGTTTGGGAAAATATACGGAGGACATTTTCAGGATAAAACAATGCACGAGGGTTACCATGGATGATCTTTTATCGACTCATCGTGAGATTGCTCGTTTGCAGTATTATTTACAGTATAGGGACCAGCCATTGTTATTCCGTAACGAAGCCATTCCAGGTAATCGATTCTAAATGCGGTAGACAGATCTAAATTGAAATCAGTAAATATAGAGTAAAGGACCCAATTATTGTGGGTATGTCAATTACTGTGCCTACATTAATTATACTTATTTTTAAAGCAGAATGATATATAACATATATATTTACTGATTTTAATGAAGAAACTGTAATATGTCCTTTTCAATATTCATTATGTTTTAAAGATAAATATAATTAATGTAAGCACAGTAATTGCTACCCCAACAGTAATTGGGTCCCTTACCCTATATCTCAATGCGAGATGTAAATCTGCATAGTAAACAATTGTTCAAATGTTCGATGTTCACTCAGTGTGTCAACGTATGAACAAATATGGAACCATAATTTGTCAATTTAGGGTTTTTCGAGGCAGTGAGCGACGCCATCGGACTCTCCGTCTTCACTCCCCAACATTTAAGTAGACTTGGACTTCACAATAACTCTTGCGACGATTATGGCAGCAAGATCAACTTCCTGATGTTAATGGCCCTTCGCAAAGTTGCCTACATGCCGTTCGCGTACATCGTCGATGAGGTTTCACCTATTTTGAATCAGATTTTAATTCGCTGTCCTCATCAGGGCCTTCTAAATGTTTAATTTTAATATTTAAAGTGGAGATGGCGTGTGTTTAGCGACGGTGTCGCCGATATGACGAACTATTGGTGGGAATTAAGATTACAATACCAAGGAATTGTACCACCTGTACCCAGATCAGAAAGAGACTTTGATCCGGGCTCGAAATACCATGTTCCAGCAGATGCACTTTACGCTAAGTATGAAAATATTTTTCTGACGCTCTACCCGCTGAAAGACTGTCAATGAAATTCACAATGATTGTGCTATGTATATCAAAAAGAAGCACAAAAATCTTTTCTTCTGATATCATTGTTTAATTATAATACTAACCCCCTATAATCAATTTTGTTCAAGTCTGAATGAAATGCTTATAACGTGAAAAGGTTTCTAAAAAATACATATAATGTCGAGTTGAAAGTCAGCAAAATTGCGATTCAAAGATTAATTAAGACAATTGATTGATAAAGAAATCTATTAAAAAATCGTAATGCTTTGATACTTCTGGAAATTATTAACGACGCTGTGTTTCCTCCAGATACTTCGTTGGTATAGTACTACAGTTCCAATTGTACGAATCGTTATGCGAAATAGCAGGTCACACCGGCGATTTGTATACCTGCGACTTTTATAGGTCTCGAGAGGCGGGCAGACTTCTATCGTGGGTACAAAAATAGCTGATGATTATGTACGTAGGAAATTTTGTAACGTGTTCTTTTAATCGTTTTAGCGACGTGTTGTCAATGGGTTCCTCCAGATCGTGGAAAGACGTCGTAAGACAAATGACAAGGGGCAGAACGAATAGAATGGATGCTGGAGCTATATTAAGGTACTTCGAACCCTTGAATCAATGGCTGAAAAGACAGAACGAAATGGAACCAGTTGTCGGATGGATCACAAATCGCGAAGACACAGGTGAGCTCATAAATTCTATTTTCGACGAAGCATAACTTGCAAAATGCACCGATAATATCTTGCGATTAAAGGCTCCTTCCGATCTTTTCCAGCACTGTTTTTTCACTGGTACCAAAATGGAGCCCGGAGAATCACCTCGGGCTTATTTGTTCCACTAGCTTTAACCGTCGCGCAGCTTTCAATACGTTGATAAACGGAAACGAAGACCACAATAATAAAAACGCAACAATTTTGTATATAACACGGAGCTATGTAAATACATGAAATGTTTGATTAAATATCGCAGACGAGGTAGAACAATGGATCAAATTCAATACCGCCTTTCTTTTGCTTAGAAACCAGACAGACTAGTAGGGGTCAAAGGAGTTTCGAATGACATCGATGTGGATAAAACATATAGAATTATTTTCTCTAACTTCAGTAATTTTCAATTGACATTTCGTGAATTTTGTCAAGAATCAATAGAATTCAGATGCGAACGGCGGTATTGGTTGGTGGCGCCATCTATAGCAAAATCTTCAACTCGGTAGTGAAATTTTACCCACGAAGGGCATGCAAAACAGGCACCCAGAATGTTTCCTACAGAGTTACCCTGGACTGCCATTGCCTACATTGGGGTTGACCAGGGGTCCTACAGAGCTAACCTGGCCTACCCTTGGTTTTCTTAGGGTTGACCGGTGATCCACCGTGCTATCCTTACCTGCCATTGCCTATCTTGGTATACCTGTAACTAGCTTAGGGTAGATCAAGGGTCACTTGAATTCCCTTGACCTACCTTAAGCTAGCTCAGGGTGGGCCAAAGGTTCTCCAATGATTTCTTCGTTTACCTTAACCCACCTTCAGCAGTTCTTTTTTTATTATTAATTGAAAAGTAACAGAAACACTCATTGTAACAGTATACAGTATACTCTTGATCTTAGCCGAACGGAGCTACACGATCTTAGTCAGTTTTCCTATCTCCTCCACTGGGGGGTATACCCCCCGAGGAGCTCCAGAAGCTCGAGCTGTCTCGGTCGCCGAGTAAAGTGTAAACATGCTGCGTAATCCAATACCAGGTCGGGTATGTCGGTATGAACCAGTACTAATCCAATTACAGAACTTTTTTATTTTGTATTACTTTTTTATGGAACTTTCACCAATTTATTCGTGGCATTTTTCTGATTCAAATGACAATAACCACGATATAATTTGAAGTGTATTTAGTGGTTTAATAGACGTGCTAATTCTTTCTACGTTCGGCACAGTCGACGCGGTCATAAGAAAATAGTCGTTCTACACGATCTATGTCACAACACGGACCCAAGGTCCCTGGGCGTTAGATCAAGACTTAACTGTAATACGTTAAGGAATGATACATACATGAAGCGGAATCGGTTCGAACAGGATTAAAGAATGAACATACAGGGAATAATTTTTCCATAATTTAATTCGTGAAGGCATAATAAATATTTTATCAAGGAATAACGATATCTGTACAAGAACAGCATGTAACATTATATATAATGTTCCACCTTTAACGAATACAAAATTACAACTGTACAATTCGAGAATAAATAGTTCCGCGATATATACATATACAATGTATATACATATATATACTCTGTTATAATAGTGATCTCAAGTAAAGCTACTAGGAAAGATTGTACTGTCCCTGACGGTGCAGCGTATTTTGTTAAAAAGAAATACAGGAGAGGAGAGAAGTTGTCCTCGGACAGACTCTCGATCGTTTCTTATCATCTAACTACATCCGACGTAGAAAAAAAGGAGCTAAGTACTACCATAAGCGTGTCGCCGATCGATGTGATGCAATACGCGAAATTTTGCATTTCTTTATATTAAAAAATAGACGCTTAATGATCTTCCATTATTCGCGACTTACATTACCGATCACGTGTATGGGACTTATCTATTTATATGAATTTAGCGAATTTATTGCAACATCGATTGCAGCTAATAGAAAAATAGTACATCACATCAATTTTGTTATTATCATTCTTCGATCTAGATTAGGATAATTCGAATTTTCGACTATTTGTCACGAATTACCAGTGACATTAATTTTCAAACAATTAAACCTCGTGTCAATTAACACGAGAGTCACTCTTTTTAGAAATTGCACAAAAGATCTATTTGTTTGAATAACTGAATAATGCATTCGATATGATACTGATTGTTTTGGCAAGAAGGCATTGGAATATCTCATACAGAGATACTGCGAGAAATTTCATTGTCGATTACGGATTTCACTATTTAGAAGAGAATGGCCCCATACTTTTGACCAGCACTGTAACAAAACTCGGCGGAATTGGAATTCAAATGAGAATTAAAAATACTTTATGTCGGTCCTCGAGGATAATCGTTTCCTTCAGTCGTCTCGTGTAACAAATCGAGTCACATAATAACGATACTAAATTAATCTATCTGGTTCCTGACTTTCCATTGACCCTTTAGGAACATACACTATGAACGAAGGGAACGATACATTCATTTCAGTTCGAGCATGTGTTAACCCTCCGTATGCTATGGCGGAGTCATTGGTGACCCGTCGCGGTGAGGATAAGCTCGAGCGATCGTGAATATGCAACATTTTATTCCGATACAAGACGACGCCTTTTATTTCGAAATAAGAAAATTGCTATCCCCTCTTCTTTATCTTCATCCGAAATACAACGAAAGCCCGTCCCGAGCAATCGCCTTATATCGAATGAAAACTGTAGTGAAATATCGGCGTGGGTCAGAAATGACTCCAGCATAGATCTAGAACTCGCAGGAGTCCGAGAGTTAATAACAAACATGGATTGACGAGTACTCCACCCTCAGCACATCAATTTTAAATGAGAAATTCTATCTAAATTCTATAGTAAAACTTTGGAGAACTTCAATTGCAAGCAAACGGAAATGCTTGAGAATTTAATTAGCGGTCTATTTTCTAATTAGCAACTTCAGAAAATTTTCATAGCGAAACTTTCGAAAATCTAAATTCTAAGCAAACAAAAATGTTCGTGGAATTACCTGTATCTATTTTCGGTCGATTTGTCTTAGCACTGCATTTTCAAATTAGCAAATTAAACAAATTTTTATGGTGAAACTTTCGAAAATGAAAGTAAACAAAAATCCTTGAGGGTTTACCTACTTCTATGTTCTATCGATTTATTTTATTGTGAATGAAAATAATAATAAACTAATGAGACCAACAAAGTGCAAAGGGCACAAAAAAAGTATGCCTAAAAGGAACAGGAAAAAATGAAATAGTCTTACGGCCATTTTTAGGAAACTTCAGGCAACTCGTTAACGCGAAAACGTATTGAGGCCAACCTCGGTAGATGCTGAAATTATTCACAAATTTTCATAGAACTCTGATATGACTCTCGCATTACAGTATTTGCTCTATATATGTCCCAAATACCTAGCCGATAAAAGTCCCAGAACTATCCCCACTGCCGCGGGATATACCCCGCGAGGGGGCAAAAAGCTCGAGAGTCCTCTGTCGCCGAGGAGTGTAAGGTCGCGTGGATCAAAAAATAGTATATCCTGGCCGATATATGTCCGTGGCTAGACTCGTTTTTTGGATATACATATATATCGAGTGGGCACTGTAATTAGCACCACGAAAGACACTGATCCAAACGGTTAGCTAACCTGTAACTGGACGAAGACCTAATTAAGTAAACTGGCCAGCTCGATACGTCATGATTCTATACTTTCATCGTTTCGTTAGTACAGAACGTAGAATGTTATTGCACTAGACAATCTCTTGCCACGGGTCGGACTTTGTAAATAAAAATAAATTGCTTCCGGATTGAACCACGCGGCGACGGAGACTCTGTGTTTCTATTCACATATAAATATCCTTACGAATTAACGCATCGACTTAGATAAATTAATGAATAGTCGCTGGGTGCGGACACTGCGACGGCAACTGTTTTGTGTTGCGTTGCTAATTAGACTGCGGATTGTATGCCAGAAAATGATCTGACAAATTTAAGGATACATCGTAGAAATAAATTCCTATTCGAGTTTTCTCGTTTTTGATTGCTTTTTGTAATTATTTGCTACGATTCGCATACAGGAAATGTTCATTTTGCATACAGATTCGCAGTCTACTAATGATGCTAGCGAGGATCGTGTCTTTCATAGGCGTGCAAATTTTTCTAATCAAATAGACACTTTATTTTATATTTTAGAAGATGCTACGGAAGGATTTGTCACTGAAAATGCAATAAATAATAAGCAGCGATTATTTGTCATACTGGTTTCCCTTACTTGCTGTATTAATTAATATACAGGGTGTCCCGGGTTTTAATGGACAAACTTGGGGAGCATACTAGAAGTGGACATAAGAAAAAAATGTTATTTGAAGTTTGCTCAGAAACGCTTTATTACAAAGTTCTAAGCAAATAAAGTTAGAATTGATGACGGTGGATTTTACTTTACTGAACAGTGAAAGGTCGAACGCGTTTATCTTATTTGTCTATTCATGTCATATTTACTATTTTGATATGATTTGCTATTAGTGTTAACGACCAGTTAGTGTTTCCAAATGAGGAATACGCTGATATTCATTTTATCTACGGATTTTGTGCAGAAGTTACTTCGTGTGAAGAATTAAAGCAACGGATTAATATCTCCGTTGCTGAAATGCAACAAAATAAGGAAGTGTAATAAGCTCCATAAAAAATCGATGTCAAGCTTGTATTTGCGCCAAAGGACGACCTTTCAATTGTTCAGTAGAGTAAAATCCACCGTCATCAATTCTAACTTTATTTGTTTATAACTTTGCAATAAAGCGTTTCCGAGCAAACTTCAAATAACATTTTTTTCTTATTTCCATTTGTAGGATATGCTCCCCAAGTTTGTCCATTAAAACCCGGGACACCGAGTATATTAAAATTTTGTTATAAGGTAACCTCGCTGAAGTGACGTTTCGCACTTCGACATTGATCAAATCGAAACATCTCTATCTGTTATCACTTGCGATGCACAGTATCGCAACATCGTCTTCATAAAGTAATTGCGCAGATAAATAAATAAGATGTTGGGCGCAAGAACAATTTTTTAAATGACAAAATATTCAATGCTTCTTGTCAGAATACAGTGAATTCTCGATATATGTCAACAACACGGGTCTTGCCAGCGTCGTGTATCGTCCAGGACACATACCCGAGCCGTGTTGTTTACACTCCTCGGCGTCAGAGGCCTCTCGAGCTTCGCGGCCCCTCACGGGGCCTACCCCTCGGTCGTGGGGATAATTCTGCGACGTTTATCATGCAGGCCTTGGCGATATATATAGAGAAATCTCTGTACTCTCGGCCAGGTCAGTAGAAATATCTATCTGGTCGAGAAATTTGACACGCCATTGTAATTTTTAGAGCGACCCAGTCACTCTGTCAAGTCGCCGAACAGCTAGCGTAAAAGGGTAAAAAAATATACTTGGAACTCGTGTGGGACGAGTCGGTCCCTCTTCAACTTTGTCTTCAGGAAATTCAGTCCCTCCCGCGGGACCTAAGTGCTCGCGCAAAATACAATTCTAATAAATGTCATGGTTACGGGAACATCGATGCTCGATCGTTCTCCATGCTTTGTAAACTATTGCTCTCCTTTCTCGGTTTTACAATCGTAGAGCTCCGACATCTCTGTCGTAATTGCTCATGCAATCTTGGTCATGTGATTCCGGGGCTTTGAAAATCGTTTTCGACGCCATTCTGGTTCGAAATTGAAAGAAATCGCATTCTTCTACGCTTAAATGCGGAACGTTCGACCGAAGCGGCCATTTTTCACGGCAACATGACGGTAATGGAAGGTTTTGTACTTGGGAAATGTAATGCAACGTTGTTTTTGCTTCCTTAACTATTCTAGAATCAAATATAACAGGAATATTTAAAATTCATCGTAGAATAATCTAAAAGAGCTGCAAAGTAAGTTCACACGAATAAAAGTTTTTTAGCACTAGAACTACCGAACTTTGATTGTTCCTTTTACACTTGCAGAAATAATGAAATGATTCGAACACCTGATACGACGTAATACAAGATAAATAAAGTTGATGTAACAAATATTGTCTGAGATTTAATTTAAAACTCGTACAGTTTATAACAATATGAACACTATAATACAATGAAGTGAATGCAACTATTGATTGAAGATTTTAAACCTAACGCACACGGTAGTTCTAGCGTTAATTTGCTTAGGCATTACTAGACATGGAAGAATATTTTGCAGATAGTCCCTCCATCGCCATCGGGCCATTAATCACTCAACCTTAAGTTCCCTACATGTATCAGTCTCAAAAATGGATTGAGCGAAAATGTACGAAATTAGTTCCACCATTTTCTGCTTCCCCAGGGAAAATCGCGCCGGTTATTGCATTATGGGTACATTTTCTGCACTGGATCCCGCGACTTCTCGATAAATTGACAATGTATATTAATCTCGCGAACCAGCGTATAATTCTAGAGCTTTCTCCACTCTTTACCCTCTATCTTTTCATTTCTGCCCCGGTGTGCTACCTTGTTCCTTATCTAAAACGCTGTAGAAAGGAAGACAACCATATCGGCGGACCCTTTCATGAACAGCTCTATGACGAACAGAAAATCTGAATGGCTGGAGCATTCAAAAATATTTATCTGGACTTTTAGAACTCAATAAAGAAAATATTTTCTTGCAGTTTAGACATCTTGAAAAAATTTATTACCGTATTGTTGATAGGTTTCTGGGAAAAATTCGTAAAGTGAATTTCATATTTGTTATTTGCAAATCCCTCCTTAAGGGCCAAGTCCTTCGAGGAAGAATCGAATTACTAATAATTATAACTAATAATTTTTGAGCTGCCTCTGTCAGTCACCCAGCTCTAAGAATCGTGACAAATATTTCCCATGAGCTCCGAGCACCTTGATTTCTCTTTACAGCGCGTGTAAAGTCTCCGATCTGGGAGTACAGTAATGCCTCGATATATGTGAGAACTTGGGGACCGAAATGTTACTTATATCGTGCATAGATTCAAGGTTCGATTGTACCGTGAATTAAACAAGTGAATATGATGTAAATTATGTCGTGTTTGATCTCATCTTAATCAGAAAAATTTATGAGTTTCATAAACAAATAATTACAAACGAAAAAGCTTTGTCGTTAGATTAGTATCGTCACACCGATATACCGAGCTTCTGGGCTTTTCAAAGATAAACGTACAAATATCGTACGCATCTCTTTCGCATGTATCGAGACATTGCCGTACTTTCCGGAAGCGATTTTCGTCGACCGCCGGGAATCAGCCGGCATACTAAACGCTGCTCTTCCTGTACGGACGTTTGGCATATTTTCCAAATATGCCTTCGGCGCGTCTGCGGAGGTACACCATCGATTTCTGTCTCGAAATTGCTCGTTGCCGGTGCTGTCAAAGAATCGACACGTCCTCCGAGTTTCTGCTCTCCGTCAGTTTATTGTTCCTCTCCCCGATCGGAATGGTTCCAGTGCTATTACGCGTCGTAGCCTGATCGACCACCATTCCAGGCTGAACGTTCACGTACCTAGGACTTTCGTTTTCGTTGCGCTTGAAATTCTGAAGGCAGACTGCTGGCCCCGATTGGTTCGAGTTCGGCAACAACGGCTTCGAGCTTTCTATGTCGCAAACCATGTCGCCTAACAGACACTCTTGGTTCTTGTCGTCGTGACAGGTTATGTCTAGCAGTGGGGGGTTTGGAATTTCCATGGGACTGGACGCTGATGTCGACGAACGACTATTCTGTCGAGGTGGCCAGGATAACGAGAACTTCCGGTTGTTCTCCGTTAATTGCATTTCGAATTTACCAGTGTGTTCGATCTGCACGCTCGACAGGGGAACGTCCAAACAGGGCGACAGGATCCGAGGATTCGTCGCCAGGAAGTCCACGATCTCAGGAGCTGTTGGCCTTTTGTGGTGGTCACTCCTCCAGCAGGAATATATCAAGTTCTCCCTAAAACGATTCACGTTTTCGTCACGATTTTTCTCAATTTTTTGAAGTTTTACAACTTTGCTTCGTTGTAACGGGTGATGCTTTTAATCAGTAGGCCACCTAAATAATTCGGTTGCTTCGTGTCGAGGATAGCATAATCTCATGTTAATAGTTTCTTTGTAGGTGGGCGCGTTTTCGATTCCTCAAAATAAAATGTTTTCCATCGCAAATGTTGACCTTGAGTCGTAGATCACTGTACGCGTTTCAAAATGCCCTATTAGATAGTACATATACCAGGAAAATATACCATTCCATCTTTAAAAACGGAGTTTATCTTCAAACCTACAAAAAGAAAACTATTAACATGAGATTATGCCACCCTCGAAACCAAGCAAGTTTCGTCTGACACATTGTTTTTCATCACCAATAGCAACCGAGTTATTCAGGTGATCTGTTTTAAATGCCTCACGCGGTTCATGTATACTCTATTAGCTTCTAGGTAGCTAGGTTACTAATCAATAAGCTTCAAGCTTCAGTTAAAATGTCGCGGATGCTTACAGCTGTACTTTGACTCCCTTAGGAACGGATAACGAGTTGCCATCCTTTACATAAGCCAATACTTCGTTGTTGCTCATTCCCTGGAACGGGAAACTACCGAATGTGATAATCTCGTACAGTAGGACACCGTATGACCAGACATCTGAGGCTGGAGTGAAGACTCCGAGCCCTAACGACTCTGGCGCCATCCATCTTACTGGCAGCATTCCTGAAATCGAAGGTGTCAGTCGCCTCTGCGGTTATCGCTGCGTTACCAAGAGCAATTAATCTTGCTCAGTGACTTTGTCTCGTACCTTTACGATTAAACTTGTAATAATCATGCTCGTACATGGGCCTCGTCATACCGAAGTCTCCGAGTTTCACCATGCGTTGGGCGTTCACCAAACAATTACGAGAAGCAACGTCCCTGGAAGTAAAGACTAAAGATGAGACTCTGCATTTTTGAAGTCCATGTTGAATTAAAGGACTCCAATTAATTTCATTGCCTACCTGTGAACATACTTTAACTGCGCCAGGTAGCTAAGTGCCCTAGCCACGTCCAGCGCCATAGCAGTCAGCTTTTTATTCGAGATCTCATCGGAGTCCTCGTAACTGTGATCGTTTACGAGGTGTCTCCGTGCTAGCAGGTAGGTCTTCAAGTCTCCATAAAGCATGAACTCCATCACAGTTAGCACGGGTTCACCCTTTATGCAGACACCGAGGAGCTTGATGATGTTCTTGTGCTCGAACCTCTTCATCACCTCCACCTCGCTGAGGAAGTCCAGCTTTTCGTCGGTGGAGCTACCAACCTTCAACGTCTTCACCGCCACAGCCAACCAGCCCTTTTCAGGGAAGAAAGCTTCACCACCGTACACCATGCCGAAAGCGCCCTCTCCTAACTTTCTGTTGATCAACACTCTGTCTCGAGGGATCTCCCACTTGTCCAAGTCTGGACCGTCCCCTTGTATGAGGTCCAGGCCTAGAGATTTCATGTACATCTCGTGGTACTTCACCTTCTCCTCGTACCTGGGCAGAATTGCAATTTTTAGATCGTGATTTGAGTCACTAATTTGTACAGGTGTAACCCGAAAATGTCGAGTACCCGATACAGTGATTTCTCTACATATGTCGCCAAGGCCTGGATTATAAACGTCGCGGAATTATCCCCACTACACCGGCGTATACCCCGTGAGGGGCCGCGAAGCTCGAGAGGTCTCGGTCGCCAAGGAGCGTAAACGTAACATAGTTCGGGTATGTCTCCTGGATGATACGCGACGCTGGCAAGACCCGTGTCGTTGACATATATCGAGAATTCACTGTAATCGGGACGGGTCGGGAAGGCATCGGGTCAAGATGATTTGGGATCTCGAAAATTTCAGGATTTTCGAATTAATCAGGAATTCCGAGAATTCGTTGGACTTCCAAGAATATTAAATAATTCGATATATTCGAAAACCCTAATATGCTCGGGTATACCTACACTCGCGCCGGAAAGTATGCTGACACATTTTCAAGCGGAATAACTTTTTTAAAATTGGTCCAAATGACTTGAATCTTTTTTAGATGTTAGATCGACTAGTTTGCTAGAGAACGACTAAACAAATGTTTTTTTATATTGCAATTGGTTGGAATGATAAATAAATTAAAAAATTATGGTTTTTCAACTTTTTCATCTGATCTTATGACGATAATTTAAAAAATGCGTTTTGGAGATTTCGATAACTTATATGCATACTGAAAATTTCATAAAAATCGGTCAATGTTGCAATGAGTTACAAACGTTTCAAGATGATCACATAAGGGCGAAATTCCCTGGCAAAAAAAGATCTGCGACTTTCACCCTTAAACTCTCATCTTGAAACGTTTGTAGCTCATTGCAACGTTGACCGATTTCGATGAAATTTTCAGTATGCATCTAAGTTATCGAAATCTACAAAACGCATTTTTTAAATTATCGTTATAGGCTCAGATAAAAAAGTTGAAAAATCATCATTTTTTCATTTTTTTATCATTCCAACCAATTGCAATCTAAAAAAGTGTTTGTTTAGTCATTCTCTAGCAAACTAGTTGGTCTAACATCTATAAAAGATTCAAGTCATTTGGACCAATTTTAAAAAAGTTATTCCGCTTGAAAAGGTGTCAACATACTTTCCGGCGCGACCGTATGTGTTCGAGAATCCCGAAATTTTCGGGTCTCTCGCACACCTTTACTAATTCATTAAATTGATTAACCCCACAAAATAAAAATTAGGAGGTTTGAAGTAAAGTACCTCTCGGATGTTTTGTATATTAATTTAAAGAATGTTTGTCAAAGGGTCTTACTTCCTCTTGATGATGATGAAGCCGATGATTACTACCATTGCCAGCACACCGATGCCTAGTATGTTCATGATCGCGAAGGCCACCTCGCATGAAACGTTCAGGAAATCCGCGAAGTCTGCTATGACACACCTTTGGGGTGGTTCTGAACCATCGTCGGGTATTTTGTTGGACAACCAAACTATGGCAGATTCATTTAGGTCCAGTCTACCACCCACTATTTCTTGTTTTTCCTCGGAGACGTTCGGATAGAAGTGACCAACCAGTCGGGTTTCGTTGTTGATGTATTGAACGACGTTGATCACCGAGTACCTCGATGGACCGCCTAGGAAATTGATCCTACCTGACACCTGCAGCAAATAATCAAATGTCAATTGTAATCAATAGACTACGGATCTTGATGCAAAATAAAAGTTGTTTCTGTCAATTGGAATTCGCAGGAATCAAAAAGGAATTTATTACTCCGTTTAACCCTCGGACTGCTCCGAGTTCTAGACCTATGCCGGCTCACACCGATTCACTACAGTTTTCTTTCGATATAAGGCGGTGGCTCGGGACCGGCTTTCGTCGTATTTCGGATGAAGAGGAAGAAGAGGGGATATGTGATTTTCTTATTTCGAAATAAAAAGCGTCGTCTTATATCAGAATAACATTGTAGATATTAACGGTCGCTCGAGCTTATACCCGCCACTGCGGGTTACGAATGACCCCGGTATAGTAAGCACAGTGATTTCTTTATCACCAATTTCTCTAACGATTTCTCTATATATGTCACGAAAATCTAGATGATAAATGTCGCGAAATTATCCCCACTGTCGCGGGGTATACCCCGCGAGGGGCCGCGAACCTCGAGAAGCCTCGGACGCAGAGGAGTGTAAACATAACAAGGCTCGAGTATGTCTCCTGAACGATACACGACCCGTGTTGTTGGCATACATATATATATCGAGAATTCACTGTAATATCTTGATATTCTCAAATTCCTCTAATCTGTATGCCGCTTGAAGTTACATCCACCCGTTTTTTTTTTTTTTTTTGTTTATAAATGCATCGCGCACACGATTGAATCACGTCAACACATCATTTTCAATCTATCAACATTAATTACAGAAAGAAGGAACTTTCTGTTTGGTTTCCTTTCCTTACAATATAATTTCGATTTTGCACAAAGATCCGTGATCTACTTATAGCACAAGGGTTAAGATATGGTTTAAAATATATTTTATAAATTAACTTATAATTTATAAGTCATTTTTAGGAATACAAAAAAATCGTCTCTCACTCACCCCATAGAAATTCATCTCGCTAATGATAGCAGTCAGTCGATCGATAGTCTCCTGACTGTGGAGATCGAAGATATAAGCCTCTTTCTCTTTGAGCAGCTGATCCATCGCATAAGCATAAGTCCACATCGCGTCGTAAGCGTAACCAGCGTAATCCGAGGGTGGCAGCTTACGCCTTATACATTCCGCCTCATAATTATTGCGCCATTCACGAACTGTGATATTTTCTTGCATGATAGCGTCATCCTGACCGAAATACGCGTGAGAGATTCCAAGGTAGCCGTTGATTGCTTTGCTCATTTCTAAGGTAGTACACGGGACATTCTCGCCTGTTTCGTTATAGAGATCTGTGTCGTACCATTGGGGTCGTAACCATAAGGGCAGGAACCATACGTAGCCCTTGGACAACAAACAACAATTCATTTAAACATTTGTTGGGTTTAATAAAAATCGCACAAAATCGGAATACAAGTCGTCTATCTTTATCAAATCAATATCAAATCATCACTACACCGCGGATTTTATGAATTTGCGAGAAAAATGTGTTGGTCAAATTTAAAACTCGGAATACGCCAATCTATCGAAATCGAGCATAAAAAATTGGACATTCCATTTAAAAACACAAACGTGATCTCTATATCTTCTCTACGCTTTCACTCGCAAGAATATCATTTATACCATATTATGTACTTTCTTAAACTCTGTAACTTCTATAAGTAACATTTTCTCGTGTTGTTTGAAATAACCAAGAGTTTTCAAGTGGACAGAGTTCGTGGGACACACTGTATGTCTATATAATATCCTGGCCGATATATGTCCCTGGCTAGACCTGTGTTTTGAACATATATCGAGTAAACTCTGTATATACAATTTTCAGGGATGGAAGATGTTCTTGTGTTTGTCTCGTATTTCTTACAATTGATGAAGAAAATGTTTCGCAGTCTAGTAATCAGTAACGATTCGCAGTTTAGTAATCACTAACTACATATTTGAAATAACAGCAGGGTGAAGGAACGTCTGCATGTTTTTAGAAAAATACAAAAATTGATGAATTACCTTTGCAGCTGTCATCTCGAGTCTGGATGCCTCGCACATCACCTGTCTGGCTACTTGATCGTTCACGTCAGCGATGATGATCTTCGCCTTCTTGTCCTTCAGATCTTGCAGATACTGCAAACCGAATCATTCCAACGTCAGATAGATCGCATCGGACCGTGTCCAAGGACTACTTTTACTTTAGCAGAGACATTATCTTTCTCAATGGCGGAATAATACATTTCTAAAACCTCCCTACCTTCGTCATCACTCCCGCCTCCCGTTCCCTCGGGAACTTGTAGTTCGAAACGAACGTGATACCATTGGACCTCAGTATATCCTCCATATACGAAATATACTCCGTATACTTTTGTCCGTCTTCGGTCAGAGCAGCCACCCGTTTCCACCGGAGCGCCTTAAACAACTGCAGATAAACATGCTTATACTGTTTATTCTCCCCAATCGTTCTAAAGAAGTACGGATATCTTGATCTATCATTAAACGTAGACCCTTCGGCACTGTAACTGATCACAACAGTCTTGTAATGTTTCGTGACCCCGATCAGAGGCTCTACAGTCTCCGAACAAGCTGGACCGAGCACTCCGACCATCCTCTTATAAGATTTGCTGATCATGAAGTCAATAAAGGACTTGAGCACCATGTCCGACTTGCACTGTCCATCGTTGGCTACCACAGACATGATGTAATTATTGAGAACGGTGCCGTTCTTGTTGATGGCCTCTTTGGCCATGCTAGCGGCGATGTAGATCGAGCTTCCCGAATAGAAGGACCCTTTCATCGGGAAAATCCCACCAACGTATATCATGTTCCCGTCTTTGTAGGGTAGCCATAACTTGGTGGCGTAGTCTATGTTGTCCCTGAGCCATCCGCAGGCGATGTCCTCCTCGCTCCTGATCGCGGACTGTCTGTTGTACCGATCGATCAGATCCTCGTACATCTCAGCCGAGAACCCGACAGCGTTGATCGCTTCGTAGGCCGATTTTGCAACGAACTCCAGCCTCGTCCAGACCAGTTTCGTCAGCCGGTTAGGCTCATAGCCGCAGCTGATCTCCGAGGGCATCGTGCCGCATCGCGGAAAAGCGATCGTCGCGAAATTCGTTGCACTCGGGACGAGGCTGCTCGGAGTCCAGTGCAGAAGCACCAAAGACCTGGAAAACATCGCGGTTGAAAAAAAAAGACGGGATCCGAAATATACGACGGCCAGACGCCCGTTGTTTTCGAGAGAGGAGCCGAAGCCGATAATAAAAAACGCTGTAAAAACGGTGGAATATTTGGAGAATGTTTCCGCGAGCCGGTCTGTTTGCGCTTCGGCGCGAACGCTTGCGGAAGGGTATAATTATCCACCAGACGAGAAAGACGAGAAATTATACGTCAGGATTTAAGAGATCGGGTTCGAGAAGCTGCACGAATCGGTTTTGACGACCTCGGCGTGATCGACGATACCCTGAGGAAGTTTAATTCTGCGTGGATAATCGCCGTGGTCTTTTTGTTATGTGGATTCGCAAATATTTGTAATAGTAAAACTCCGAGGAGTTTTAAGGGGGGAACCTTGTGTAAAGTTTTTGAGCATTTTTTTTTTTTTTTGTTTAAATCGATAGGATATTTCGTCAAGAATAAAATCAAAAAAGTTAGAAACTGATCAGAGATATTCTTCTAGGCTATTTTCAAAATAAAGTGAACGGTTGTATTGGGCGGAGCGGGTCAGGTAGTCGGGCTCTCATCGGAAAGGCTCGTGCTTCTCGAAAAGAAGAAAAACGGCTGAAGTACAACTTTTTGAGAAAGAGGAAGATCTGTTCTACGGCCCTGGAATCGCAGATTAGTAAACAACCGCGGTAAGTTAAAATGAATCAAGATTTTTTCACGATTTTTCTGTTACTCAAACTTTTAACGCATTTTTCTCGAAACGCAAAATTTCGCTCGCCGTGCAACGTAGCTCAAAAACTGATTACTCGATCTTTATGAAACTTGGTATATATATTCTATAAATAATTGGCCATAACATGACGGGCTCCGATTTTTTAATTTTATATTTAAAACGTTGTTATTATCAATTGTTCATAACAGAAAATCCGTTTTATTTTCAAAACTTCGCCATTTTTGCAATTTTGCAAATTTTAATGAAAGAGGAATGTCATGTTGTGCGTTTTTACATAAAATAACAATTCCATTTTGATTTTTTTGTTTCAGATCCTTTGTGTGTATTGTACGCTGCACGGCGCATTTACAGGATGCCATTTTCAAGCCGCCATTGCACCGTTGTTATTAACAATCAAAATTTATAAAAAATATTTTTGTTTACATTATAACATTAATAAATGATACCTCACATTTTAAATCAATCTACGCATTACATTTTTCAGAAACAAGCCATTTACGCAAGGTTCCCTCCTTAGGAGCGACTATTTCATATTGCCGTCTAAAAATGATGATTACTTTTCGAAACTTGACTCAAACCATAAGACTGGCTCATACTATCGAACAACCATGACGAATATTCTAATATACAGCTAAATTATTTCCGCTACTATCGAAAGTAAAACAAATTGACTAAATATGATGTGTATATGGTTTTCATGCGTGCATCCGATGGTGAGAAATAATGCTCTGAAGATCATTTTAACGGTTTTCTCAAGGTCATCGCATTGTTTTTCATATTAACATGTATTCTTTACAACGCGATATGGTAGTCCACGTCAAGATAAGTTCAACGACCTACACACCGTAACCTTGAACTGACCTCGAGGTGACCTTGAAGGCGAAAAAGTCAGATTTAGTTTTCTCTTACTTTGAATAGTAGCGGTGCTCTAATTTAGGTGCTCGAGTTGAAATTAACACCCTATATACTTTAATGTACATCTTTGCCAACGTTGTTAAACATAATTTAAACCACCGAACAGTATGATACAGTAAACATATTTTTGTAACAACATTGTAGCTAAAATTTCTCAAGGTAATGATCTTGACAAAACATTTCTGAGTCGTTGGTTACGAAAATCCAATTGTCCGAACGGTTAAGCAGATTTCAAGAAAGAGGCAGCGTGATGTAAGGCTTGCACAAGGTTGCGTTCTTAATGGAAACGTATTCCGGGATTTGACTTTGAACAGTTATCTAGACGATTATCGAATGCAACCTTTCATGCTCATGTCAAGCAGACCACGCAGAAATTCATAGATTCCTACATGAATGTCTTGTCAGCAGTATTTCCCGATATTCATGCCCCTTATCGGTCTTCTGAGCGTTACGCAACCGATTTACCGATACATTGCATTTCTACAGAAGAATCACTGGCGCGCAAGAGTCACGTGCAGCATTCGTGCATCAAGGAAGATCGAAATCGAATTTGCTGCGAGCGATCAAGGACGTTCGCGTGGAAAAGCTACCATCGCGCATCGATTCGCTTCGAAATGTCACTCTCTAAAAACGTACAGGCCACCATTTTATACTTCTAATCTAAAATAGCCTCTCGACCCTTTAGAAGTTTATGCGTAAAAGAGGAAACGAAAATCGATTCAATTGAAAACGCCACCCTCTATCACACCAAATTGATTTCATATTTCTTATCTAAACTCCCCTTAACGCTTTCAGCGTTTGCGAGTAAAAGAGGACAAGTGAAAATCGATTCACTTGTAAACTGATAATCCCTTGAGCCTTAGCAGTCCCATGCCTTCCCTCCCTCGACTTCAAAACTTGCTACAAAATGACATAGTTCAATTATATCGCCGTGGCATTAACCATGCAATAAGACTCTGTAAAATTGGTGTAAAAGTCAATGTCGAGTCCGGTACGACATAGGACCGTGAAAGGTTAAGCCATTATGCGTGGAAACAAACAAACATAATTAATAACCCTCAGTGGATGCTTTTAACGATTGCACAGACAACAACACGGAGTACCATTTAAACAATTATTTGTGAAATGGAGGTGAAGGGGTTGAAGTATGTTTCGCCATACCTGCTGTCAGAGGGTGTCATCGATTCCTGCTGCCGCTGCAAATAGTCTCCGGTCAGAGTCTCGGTCAGATGCTTCAGGTTAGGTCCGACCCAGATGACTCTCACGTAAAGCTTCATCTCGTCAATGTCATTCTTGACGAAGCTGGTGACGTCGGGATGACTACTAATCAACAGGGCGCAGGACTGGTGACCCTGACACCGTTCAGGAATGTACATTCCTTGGCGACAGAAGGTTTCGTTGCAGTAATACTCTCCGGTGATCGGGTTCACCGCGTAGTTCCTGACCAGGGACAACGTCCTCTCGTCAACGTCGAAACGAGCCGCAGTTTCGGGCCTGGTGAACGTCCCCCAGGATTCTCCTGCTCTGGAAAATGGCTCTGGAACGAGCCAACCGAAATGTCCTGGCGGAGCTATGGTCCCTAAGTCCTTCACGTCCGTGTAAAGGTTATGCAAAGGTGTTGTGTCTTCCTGCGATGGGATCCATGCTTCCAGGTTCACCAGGGGCTGGATCGCTCTGTTGAACGAGATACAAAAAGTTAAAAATTGCTGGAACATTATTAGCCAGCCAATATAAATTTTTAATAAATGTGCAGAGGCAGCTGACCTCTCTGATGACCCTTGCGTTGCAAAGAGAATTATCCGTGAATGTTTACAGAGTTTTGCAAACTAAAATGTAATTGGGAATTTGTGGAAACTGTATCAGAATTGTTTACAGAATGACAAAATGGGAATGTAGTTAGAAATGTTAAATTGATCCTCGATTGAATTCAGTGATCACATAGTGGTCAAGCTGTCCCCTTGTTTCATTGCATTGACAATGGATAGTGGTCAAATTGAAGTAAAAAAAAAATTGTGATAAGATATAGTATCAAGGCTGAAGCAATTGTGGGAAATGTTGAATTTGAGAGAATAGAAAATTTTAAATTGTTCCTTCTCATTGCATCAATAATAAATAATTAATTGTGGTCCGTTAGATGATTCAGTTACATAAATCTAATCGTTATGAAAGAATTCTGCGATCGGTTAAGTGACCACAATAGAGTTCGAGGTTTTTTATTAAACTGTTGCGGTTTCACGATTGTATAACTGTCATAAAATCGAAGAGGAAACAAAACACGCGGGCAATGTTTCTAAAAGAAAATCGTGTTTGAACGCGCGTCTGTCGATTGCTTTCCGTTTCCACTTGTTGCAAACATCGGCGACGTTTGCTTTCTATCGATATCGTTATCTCCTAACCACCTATTTATACGAAGCAATCGCAAAAACGCAGATAACTCCGCAACATTGTCGCTGTTCATAAACATTTGCGCAAGCGAATGCAGTCGCGTTGTTTACACACGCGCGATTTACAGATGGAGTGTTCAAGTTTCTGATACGTCCATTTTGAATCGAAAACAACAAACTGAACAGCAGTACCGCGTAATAAATGACAATAATGGTAAGAGAGATAGAGATAACAAAATGTTAATGCATTACATGTCTTCCGCTCGAGGCTTGTCATTCATAATCACGTAAGTCGCGTTGGCCAGTCTGACGAATGTGTCTCCAATGTTGAATTTATCATCGTTCTCAACGACGTTGACATTTCTGTATCCCAGCACCTCTGTCAAGAAGATCTTCATGATCTGTGACGACAACCTCTGGGTCACTCTGCGCGAGACTTCGAAGTTAATGTGCACCACCTGATTCTTCAAGTATGCCGTCCTCTTGTGTGTGATCTCTGGCAAAGAGAAATGATTTTTTAGTCGGGATAACACTTTTGAACGATCAACCAGGTCAGTCTTATCAGCGATTAGACTGTTAGCTAGCTGTTAGAACCTACCATCGCGCATCGTCAGGCACTGATTCGCAGCAGAGACCCTCGTGATGAACATCAGAACCATCAGGCCCACGATTGATGCGATTTTCAGCATCTTTCACTTTCTTCTTCTCCTGAAAATAAAAGAACAAGATCAGAAAAAATATTAGATTGGAGGGTACTTTGATTTGGTTGCGATTCGATTTTTGTACAACTTCTTGTTCTCCAATGTTTCTTTGATAATTGAATTAGACCTTGAAGCAATAACCGAGCAAGTCCACTTTTTAATAAATTAATGAAAAATTAGAGAATTTTCACAATCAACTTTCAGATCTAATACTAATAGACTGCGAATCTTTATACAATTTGCTATTTTCATACTTAATTTCATGAAAATTATAATAAGGGACATATTTCTTTCATTGACTAGAAGATTCCTTGTGGTACAAATAAAATGTAAATATTATTGCTTTGTATCAAGAACGCACGAAGATCCGAAGTTTATTGATAGTAATAGTAGTGAAAAATAATGGTCATTGTTCGTTCAGAATCTGTTAGATTTTTTCAAAATAAAATTTGTCTGCAACTAAAGTACTCATACTTTGCTCTCATATTTCCGGGAGAAATCATTTTTGGAGACCATTTCCCCGTCCTACAAGTGTATATTACGTCTTTTAGATCTCGATTAAGTTTTTGCGCATGTGGTTTAGGTTATTTGCTTTCGATGGTGGCATTATACCTCGCGCTAACTCGAGACGTACATATAAACTTCCAATAGTTATCCTAGAGATACTGTTCTCTCGTCAGAAGGCACAAGATCACCGTAGTCTGGATACGTCGCGAGCGTTCAGTATCAAAACAGATGATCGTCTGTGCCTAAACATGGTGTCGTCCCGATATTACCATAATTAGACCGTGATACTTCGAGACTGCATCGACACAGACTGCATCGTTTCACCGAGCCGAACATTCATTGCGACAAGAACAAACAATTCTTCGTTCACTAACACTGTGAGAGTTGATCAATAAAACTAACTTGCTTTTCATTTCTTTTATAAAACACAAAATGTTTTTAAATAAGCAATCGGCTAGCTCCAAAACAAAGTTATACCAACATTTATTATGTTTTGTCTATAGAATTTTATTAGATTTCATGTTAGCACAGCAAAGTTAATACAGGAATTTTTAAAAATATTTTATAAATTTGTACACTCCATAAATTGGGATGTTTCATATTAGCACAGCAGAGTTATTACAAGAATTTTCTCACATTTTACAAATTTGTACACGCCATAAATGCCCAACGATCCACAGTATATGTTCCGTATATTTGTGATCAAAATTTCGTTATGTGTGCCGGTAAACGGCAGGAATGCGGTGATCATGCTAACAGCGACCATACTAAGCGCGACTTGCCGTGGCTGATCAGAGAAAGGATGAATCTCCTTGCTACGCGAGTGACGAGGAAATTCCGGTACCTTTCGTGAGTCAACCCAACACCGATAATAGAATTCAATATACCTACCTCAAGTCGGTATGGCGAACAATGCACGGACACGCGTATAAATAACGACAACATGCCGCGAATGCAATCCGTCGCTGAACAGGCGATGATAAATTTAACAGCGGAACGTGTCCGCAGGAGGATGAGCAGTTTGGACAGGTGGGGCACGTGTCGCTAAAACAAGGGGGACGAAGGATCGCGAATATATCTGTGTTTGCTTACCACGACCATCCGTAAACAAGATAGGCGAACAACAGCCGAGGAATCTTCAGCATAGTTAAGTGAACCTTTAATCTTACTATCTTAGAGCACTTCGAGTCTAGTATTTTCCTGTTTGGCAATTTTTTAGCGACAACCTAAGTAATTTAATCCGACATTCCTAAGGGTGCTCTTATGATTGTTTAAAGCATCCTAACATTGTCAAAGTTGTTCAATTATTATACATTTCCTCCAAAATTTAGAGCATGTTGAAATTAGAAAATTTGAAAATATTCAAATTAGAAAATATTTAATATATTTAATATTTAAAAATATTGATTGAAATTAGAAAATATTTAATGTAATCAGTAGATTACGGATTTTTATGCAAGATAGAAATGATCTGTACTAATTTTAGGAAACAGGATTCAAATAGAAATTCGTTTCCTCTATTAATATAATAATTTTGGTAAATCAAAAGTAATACATGTGTAACACTAAACCGACTGAGCATTAAAAATGACTATGATGAAAATGACAAGATTGAGCTTATTTAGCCTTCATACAATGTTTATTATAATACGAGGTTGAATGAGAGAATTCCCGTTGAATTTATCTTTATAATTGTAAAATAAAAAATTGGAGTCCAGTCATTTGACCAGCAGTGGTGAGTTTCGGTCTCACTGCCGCCTGACATTTCATGTGTTAATTTTTGTCGCAAACGCATAGAATTCACAGTACAGTAATAAACAACGAACGCGTAAATTTACATGACGATGTGCAGCGTGCGTGTTGATCTTGTCTTGAGGAAACGAGGATCGCATTGAAAGCGATTTGCAAAAGAGGTGAGGCCGAGAGTTCTGCCAGGTGAGCGGAACTATACGTATATTGTGGAGGAAGAAGGATGGGTGAATATCTGCCAGCGACGACATTTGTTTACAACGATTAACGGGAGCACGAGCCGCGGACGTCGTCATCAGTGAAGGTGACAAGAAGCAACCGATCGGCCACGTGCTATTCTTAGCCATGGGCGGCGGCACCGTCGCCGAGACGCACATTTGACTTTTCAACTCGCGTGCAAACCGTGGGCGAATGAACTGCGCCATTTACAAATCCGAACCAACACGCCGATTTCGGATTCGCGTTTATTTTTGATCGAGCACGCGACTCTTGCTCGTCCCGCCCGTGGATTCCCGCGATCCCGTTCTGCGCGAGTAATAGATCATTCACGGAACGGATCTATAACGCGTACGATCGCGCGTACTCCACCGGAATATCGGTCCGTTCCTGGAAACTATCGATTCCGCGCCGTCTCACTGGTCAGGAATTTTATTTTGACCGAGCGAACATGCTGATAATCGATGTTTGTGCAGCTTCCGATTCGCGAAAACAGATTTGCGAGCGTAGCTAGAAAGCAGGAACTGTTCTAACTTCTCAAAAAAATTCAAGTAGTATAGTCCAATATTGACAAAGTTATGCGATTTTTAAGAGCATCCGAATATTAGTGGGAATCACTGTATACAGGGTGGTCCGTTTAAGTAATGCCACCTAAATATCTCTACAGGTCATTGTGATGCAAAAAATATTTGTTACGCAATGTGCGTGATGTCAATGGACCAAATATCTGGTAAGAATATTTTTTCAGAAGGTCATTTTTTTCGGAGTTATCAAGGTCATCGGTGTTTTTTGATACATAACTACAATTTTTTTATCCCATCGTGTAACCGATCGAAAAATACATTCAGATATGTATAATAACATGACCTTGAAATGACCTTGATCTTCGAAAATTAAAATTTTACCTTTTGTGTGTGGTGTGTTAAAACAACACGCACTTTCTCTTAAGTTATCATCAGACATGTTAAAAATGGTGTCCTACGGTGACACATTTCATGAAACGTGCAATGGCCGAGTGTACAGATCTTTCAGTTGTTTCGGAATTAATATCAGCACAAGCTCTAACTATTCGGTTCTTCGTGTCCTCTGGTATAGTTGGTTGTTCATTATGAACTGTTTGTTTCAATTTTCTCTACAAAAAAAAGTCAATTGGTGTGACGTCTGGGGAACGCGGTGGCCATCTTACAACTCCAGTGCGACCAATCCATCGATTTGGAAAATTTTACAACCAAAATTTGTTTGACAAGACGTGTCGAATGTGCCGGACAACCGTGATGTTGATACCAAATTCTTAAACGGATGTCTAGTGGTACATCTTGTACAAGTATTTGTGGCTTATTTTGCAAGAATATTGCATACTATTCTCCATTGAAAGTACCGTTTATGAAACAAGGTTCAACTATTTGATTATTTAAAATGTCACACCAGACGTTTACACTCCACATGTTTATTTACATTCACGCTCTTGATTATAGAGTCTTGGTCAAAGCCTACGATCTTGATAGACATCAGTTCTAGATAAAACTTTAATTTTCGAAGATCAAGGTCATTTCAAGCTCATGTTATTATACATATCTGGTTGTACATTTCGATCAGTTACACGTTGCAATAAAAAAGCATGTAGTTATGTATCAAAAAACACCGATGACCTTGATAACTCCGAAAAAAATGACTTTCGGAAGAAAATATTCTCGCCAGATATTTGGTCCACTGACATCGTGCACGTTACGTAACAAATATTTTTTGCATCACAAGAACCTGGAGAGATATTTAGGTGGCCTTACTCAAACGGACCACCCTGTATAGAGTGAAAACTATAAATTTGATTATTTTCTGGTAATACTTCGGATAATGAGAAAAATAATCAAATCAACGATCCCAAAACACCAATCTTATGAATCAACTTCAAAATAACAATCTAAGAGAATTGTTCCTTAAAACCATTTCAATCGGTAAGCATTTTCTCCGTATCACGAGAATCAGATATTAATCTTTAAAATTCCTGGGACCATCAAAGATTAGCATCGTCGATCTCAGAAAACGCTTGTAAAGCGAATAAACCTTGACGCAACAGCCCTGACGTCACCTATCAAAAGTCAATCTAACCTAACGATCTTCGAACGTCAATTATTGTTAAGACCTTCCGATTCGTTCGTGCCTACGCATTGAAAATGATACATTCGACGTCATTAATTTTCCTCTTCTCGTCGATCGAAGTTGAGTAATTCTGCCTTTAGTTTGAACGACTGGAACCGTTACTCACAACAACGATGAAGGAATATTTCATGATATGACAACTCGTCGAAAGGTAATGGAGTTTCCAAAGTGCTAACAATAAAACGAGAAGTCAAAGATTCTTTCCAGAAGCCGCGACTGGTTTATGCGTTCCACGTGCTACACCTGCGTACGGTAAACTCGAAACCGACGCCGGTTCTTCCACATTGTGCGTCATCGAATGACGTTATCGCTCGGATAACCGACACACGTTTGCGTGCGCCGAATAATTGATGAGAAACTTGTTGAAGTGGTCGAATTAATTCGGCTGATACCGGGAAACATTTAAATTCCAGCCGACGGACTTGGTATCACTTTCGGCGGAAGATCGATTACTTTCGATTATCCGGAAGTGAAACAACACAGTTGAACAATAAAATATCGTTCGATACGAACAACAAAAAATTAAAATAGCAGTGAATAAATCACAGGTTCGATTAAAAAATTTATTCAATTTCTTGGGAGTGTAGTGCATGCTGGTATTTAAAATGCTAATAACATAGAAACTATGGGTGTCCCAAAAATGTTGTATTTCTTTGAGAGAACTAATTCCTGGCGTTATCCGTCTGCTTTTGTCGCGCCCTGATTGGTCCTTGTTTTTCGTTAATAACTCCTTAACGAAGCCGCGGAGAATATTCTCGCAAAGGAAAAAGTTACTTCAAATGACCTCAGGAATCACCCATTTCAATGAAGTGCAACATTTTTGGAACACCTTGTACAGATCGTGGGGGGGGGGGGGGGAAGTCATTTAATCTTCTTAAAATAAGGAAGACTGAATTGTACGAGTTTGTGGTATGGCAAATCTAATCGAATTACATATCCGGAATGTTATCTGCGTTGCAAGCACGCGGACTACATGCATCCACGCCAATGCATTAATGTCGTCCAGGTCAAGACCTGAAGTTTACAATTTCCACAATGGTACGCGTGCACTCTCGAGTCGCTAACACCTCGTCCGTCTTCATTAACATTATGAGAGTCGGCAGTACAGTGGCAGGGAATACAGATGAAGCAGACGTTGATCGCGGAAATACCCGGAGCGCAATGAACACGGTAAACTTTGGATTCCGGCTTCGAAAACATCCATTTTCCCAGCTTCGCTAACAAAAACGGGCAAAATTTTGCGTTTTTACGTAGGCAGACAAATTCCCTAGACGGCAATTAAAAATTTGTCTGGAGTGACTGACTCACTCATAATTCCCGCATGCCAAGACTTCCCCAACGATCGAATCTTATGGAAATGTTAAACTTCGGATTTTGACCTGCGAGACACGCTCGTTGCAACGTGAGTTCGGAAAAAAGCTATGTGCCGTTCGGTTTGTATATAAAAAGACTGTGAGATAATGATCCAAAAAAAAAATAGTCTATTCCTGGTCGCACATGGCACAGCGAATGTTAACAAAATGGTAAACATCGATCGATACTCGGCTACGAGACAAGAAATTCCGGGAAAAAATGGCACACACTTGGTTCCCATGCTCAACGACTGTAAATATTCTGAATAAAGAAGTATTTTTATGGGGTTGCGTTATTCATGCGAATATTTCCACAGTGTAATGACACACATTTGGTTTTCATATTTTCTAACAGTGGTATTAAAATTTATGAAAACATTTCAAGAGAAAGAAAACAGCATAAAGATTTGCAATCCAATCACAAGCATTCTAAATACCACCAATTTTTAGCTGCATCCAAAAAATTATTCCACTATGTTACTAAAATTTTGTGAAAATTAAGAGAGAACACATTTACTCTGGTGACTAAAAGATGTGTGAAATAAAAGAGAAATACTATTTATTTTCATCAACCTGAACACAAGTACTCTAAATACTTGATGGCTGCTTCGAAAAACGTATTCTTTACGAAATTAGAAGAAGAGAAAAATTGGTTGATTTAGAGAATGTCATGTGATTGAAATAAAAGTGAAGCGCTATTTGTTCTTATCAATGTCCAGTTTAGTTGGCTGTACGAATTCAAAGCTGCAATCTAATCAGAAGTATTCAAAATATTTGATGACTGTGCCGAGCGAGATACTTGAGACGAATGTTTCTAAGATTAATGGAAAGATTTCGTAGACATTTTAATCCACGTTGCGCGAGGTCAGGTTTGATTGGGAAAGGGTCGAGCGAAGAATATCGACTCACCGTTTCGAGGTGGGCGACATATGGCGTACCAGCGAGGAGCATCGCTTGCCGAAGTGATCGCAGTTTATTGTTGTCAAGGAATTAAACCGGCTCGATCCATGACCCGTTTTATCGCCGATGAATAAAACATTATGGGAGGCTTGGCAACCGGTGGAAATAATTCGATTAACCTTTGTCGAATGCCACAAGCTGTCTCTCTCTCTCTCTCTCTCTCTCTCTCTCTCTCTCTCTCTCTCTCTCTCTCTTATTTTCTCCACCCCACCCTCTTCGTGACGTTCCGCCGCGAAGAAAATATTATTAAAAGAATTTATCGACCGATCCCATCCGCGACAGACACAACATCGTCCGATGTCGCTTATCTGCCGACGCCGCTTATCTGCTGATGTAGCGTAATTCAAAACGTACACCGTATTTGCTCTAGATTTTCCGTTCAGACCGATCGACGATGGCAATCATCGCCGCGAGCAGATCGTAGTGTCGCCAGATTAAGACTTGTTCTCCCACTCTAATTTCCCCTTCTACGGCGCTATTCTCACGCCTCCGCCGCGGTCCGGTCACGTGATGACGTTCGTCCCCGTCGGGCATACTCCGGTACTGGCAGAGAGAGGGTAACTGTTTCCCCTCGATTCGTGCTCCCTCCCCTCATCTGGCGACACTGGAGCAGATATGCAACGAGTCATATATTATCTGACAATGAGTGCCAGCGTACCACGATCACGAGCATCCAATTGGAAAAATGCTCAATTGCTCGTAATCATCTGTGCACTCGAGACATCTGCCCAATGGATGCGATATTTTAATTAGCGCTGATTCTCAACGTTTGACAGATTCCGAGAACACAATATACAATAAATATCTGGTGACAATAACATTTTAGAGAAAACGAGCGATATATGCGTAATAATCTGCTCTAATAAGACCCTATGTCTTACCATTGGACAAACAATTTCAGAAGAATTGAATACAAGAAAACTTCTATTCGTGTTCCCTGCAATTGCTCCAAAAGATGTTGACTCTGCATAGGGATCAACGATCTAATCATAATCATAACCGTCAAGAAGACGATAAAAATTCTAGGATAATTCTACATTTAAAAAATTTCATTAAAAATTTCAATTTCACTAGCAATGTCGAAGTAAATAATTGAACACTGTTGAAACAATTTGAGAAACCAGATAGCCACTAAAACGGGGTCAAGGTGGTAAGTCATCTTATGTTGTGTGTTCACATAGTTCATAATTAAACATTAGATTGTATGCACTTGTGACAAAAATGAATAGATCGAATGCAAAACAGCAGAAATATATTTAAAGAGTCAAACAATATTATGTTATCGTCAACTCGTTCATATTATTGAACAAAAAAACAATAACAATGACTATGTAGCTCATCTAACAATGACTATTAACGCAGTCTAGCTATTATTTAAGCTTAAAATTAATATGAAGAACGACGTGATTTATGCGATGAACTAATACGATCTACATATTTCAACTGGTTGGACAATGATCTAGGATTCGAGCTTCCCGAAGTCTGAGCTCGATCTCCGTCCGGCAAGAAGGCAGTACCATGAAAACTGATAAATCCCCGTATAGCACCGGTTCGCCTAGTTTCTCCAAAAAAAGCAGAGCCAGGCTTTATTTTAGCAGTGACAACGCTGGAAATAGCGTTCGATTGTGGATCGGCTGAGAATACAAAAACAAAAAAAAAACGCGAGAGGAGAGGCGTAGCCGAGTCCTGTCGTCCGAGGTCGGCATTTCTATTTCTAATTCCCGGGGCGAAAACAGAGATCTACGGTGGAAGAGGAAAACATTCCGACGCCACTGGCCGCGGGAAGACACGCGCGCACGTATGCGAGCGAATAGATAAACATTAAGATTAGCATGCGACCCGGGACGGCGATACGTCGCAAGTTAATTGAACCGAGAAACAAGAAACAAAAAATTGGAAACACGCGCACAGGCCTGCCAGAACTTTTACCCGGAAACAATCGTGGTCTTCCCCAATCACGCAATTTTCCAACAACTTTTTCATCATTCTGCGATTTTGACTCCTCGACTGCCACGTCTTCTAGAAATGAAAGACGAAATTGCCTGTCCAGAATAATAATTTTTGCACTGAGGAACAGGATAGTTAAGAATGTACTTCAAGAATCATAGAACGGAACACTATCTAAAATACTAATATTAAATTAATTCGAAGCAAAGAAAAATTAATTTTAAATCGAAACCCAACCCCAAAATGAAAGAAAGAATTATTTCTGCAGAATTGAAATTTAAGTTTTATACTGAGGAACCGGTGACAATGAAATTGTACTTGAAGAATCACAGAAAAGAACGCAACCGAAAAAGTTAATACTAAAGTGATTCGAATCGAAGACAAATCACTATTACATTTTAAGAATTATAGAAGGGTATGGTACCTAAAATATTGTAAGGTTAAAGAAAAAGTGTGCTATCAAGACGATCAGATGGAGAACGATCAAAGTAAAGAAGGAAAAGTGGGATCGCGTATTTCCGACAGAGGAAAAGTCGAGAAAATGGCGGACTTCCGACTTCATCGACGATCCAGTTTGTGTGCAAAGCATTCTGGGAAGCATCGCCAAGCGCCCTTTCGAGGTTACCGAGAATACTCGGCTCGAAGAGCTGTCGGAGAGCGATAAATCAAAGGTGAAGTTTACAATTCCCGAGCAGCGAAATGCCGAGACGTATATTGAGTCAATCTATTAACCTTCTATGTTCCGTTGACCGACGAATATTGACTGACCTTCCAGCTGACAGGTAACAGAAAAAAGCCGTGTCTACATACTCGATTACATGCCTTTTAAAAAACAGAGACATACACAGAATGTATGTAGATGTCTGGTTCTGAATATGTTCAGAAACTATTGTACAAAACAGTCGTCATGCCACGTTCAGCAAGACCACTGGTCGTCTTTTCCAAAATTCCGCGAACGTCAACTATTTGTCTAACTGCTCAAACACCTCGCTAACAAGGGAAGAAAAGCGACCCATGTAAGTTACAAATTAATTACAAAATAAACTCCACAGAAAAAAGAAAACAAAAAGGCGAAAAAAATCTGTTACACAGAGTGAAATCAAGCTTCGGCTTCGACAGAAATCGATAGCGATCATGGCAGGAGGAAAGGTGGGGTACGGCCGCGCGCCACATAATCGCGTTATCAAATGTTTTTCCCCGGGGAAATGTACCGGTTGTCGCACGCGAATTTATTTCCGGAGATAATCGACGATACATATCGCCGTTGCGACAAGGTTTTCGGAATTGTTCGCGAAGCGACGCCGTGTTTCCGATCGACGAGGGAGACGACGAAGACGACGACGACGACGTTCTCTCGTTTTATCGTTTGGGTCACGTCGAAAACGTTTCGATTAGGTCGGTTCCACGCTGTTGACCGAGCCCGATATCGTCACGGACACAATGACACGATAATGGCAATCAGTACCACCGGAGCGGGCGCTTTTCAATTTAATCGCTAATCCAATTACGGCGCCGGTCGACCGTTCCGAGGAGGTTTGCGTCACTGCGGGGGTTACACGCCATTGGGGACGGGCAATAAATATTCTAGCGGGTGGTCGGATGGTTCTTCTGGATCACGGGGTGCCTTTTATGGTGCATGGTTTGTGTCACAACCCTTTTCCGCATCGCATGTCCTCTATCGTTCGAGTCCGACTCTTTTTATTGGAGCTATTGTTAGACCTCCGTGTAAAACGTCGCCTCGCGAAACCGCCGACTGTTAAATAACTGCGGAAGTTTGTACTCGATTTGGAATTAAATACACCAGCCGTCGCAATGTTGAGTTAACGAGCTCATTACCCCTTCAGTGCACGGTTTCAATTTTCGTTTAACCCCGTTAATAACTAGACTGCGGATCCTTATACGAAATAAAAATTGTCTGAGTTCATTGTGAGACATATCAGACAAAATTAAATTTTCTCTTTCGTCCATTTTTGTGAGTTGAAAGCAATGTAATAATTAGACTGCGGATTTTATGTATTTATGACAAAGATGAGTAGATGTAATTCAAAACAGCAAAAGGATTAAAGGAGTTCAACAATGTCGATATACCATTTTTAACATATAAAAATGATTAATGAGCAAAATAAATTTTTATTTAGCTCCTATAGATTGCAATTGATGTATAAAAATTTTATTAAAAAAAAAAAAAAAAAATTAATTAAAAAAAAAATAAAATAAAATAAAATTAATTAATTTAAAATAAAAAAAATTAATTAATAAAAATAAAAAAATAAAAACAAAAAAAATTTAAAAAAAATTAATTAATTAATTAATTAATTTTAATTTTATTTTATTTTTATTTTTTTTATTTTTTTAATGTCTCATTTTTGTGGAATACAAGAAATTACTATTACGTCTTTAGCAACACAACGCTTTATTAATTCACCTGAGACTGCAAAAACCGTCATAAAATCGAATTAAATATTTTCCGACCATTGATTACAAAGTTTAATAAAACAATTCCAAAGCGATATTTTTATCGAAAGAAGAAGAAAAAACCGTTCTCAATTAACAAGAAACCGAGCCCCTCGAGTTAAGAAACGATCGGTGACCCCGATCACCGATTCTCATTCACGAAAGCGCAATCTGTCCAGCCGGTTCCTAAAATTCTCCGCTCCGATTGCCCTAATCGAAACTCGCGTGACCGCGTAAACAGTGATTCGCCCGATCAAAGCGCCAATATCGATGTACGTACACGCTGCTAATACGTAACAACCGAGTGAAATTATCGATCGCGATAAACTTTGACACTGTTGCGCATCGATTAACCGGCTCTCGATCACAAACGCTTAATTAACATTTCGATACTGAAGCAGCGTGTGCCTCCGTCGATACGATCGGAGAAAAGTATTCAATCGCGAAAAAAACTAGTCCATCGAACATGGCAAACGACTGTCACTCAAACTAATCATACACCTACTTGTCGTGCAAAATGTTTTTGTTCGCGATAGAGTCGCATGCGATGATAAAAGTACGAAGAAAATATTAATACAATATTAATAATATTAATAAAATGTACATTTAAAAGTTCGTCCACTTTCAAAAGGATAAAAATCGCGCTCGTTGATAGCGTTGATGATGGTTCAAAGAACAAGTCATATTGCATTTTAACTGCATTACGATTGTATTTTAATATATGAAAAAATTAATGAAAAATTAATGAAATTAATTGATTATTTATTATTTTATAAGTGCGTCATTGTGGCTCTATTTGCAGTTTAAAAATATAATAAAGAGATATTCGAAGCTGTCTAAAAAATGACAATATGACGCCTGTTTTTATGGAAGAATGCTATTTTTTAAAACCTTTTTGTACATTTGAAAATTGTAACACCAATGGATTTTTGTTATCTAATTTTTGAACTATTAAAAGCAAGTAAAATATCGTTGCAATTAATTTGTCGGTCACCCCGTGTACAGAATGCTATTTCTCGATTTCGACACGCGTGCAATTTTTTTTTCAACAATGAAATTCGCGATCTATGAAGTGATCGGCCGAGGATCGATGGATGTCTACTTACGATCGATCCGGGAGCGGTGTCATCGAACCGGACGCGGTTCGCCTCGATCGGGTAACAATGCGCTGACTAGATAATGGCATAGTCCTGCGGACCGTTAAAATGCATCGCGTCGGGTGACGTAGTTTACCACCGAAAGGCTTTTTGCACGGTGCTACTATGGTCATGCACGTATGCGCGTACGTGTGTACACATACACGCTGTACTACCTCTAATCGTGCTGATAAAAGTACGCACGAAATTGCCTGTTGTCACTCGCGATTGACGTCACGATGACACTTGTTTGCCTCGGCAGCCGTGTGTACACTAATCGATAACGATGAACAGTCGTCCGGTGTGAAAATAGTCCTGGCGATTTCTCAATGAAGAAATCTCTTTTCTGTTGATCATCTGCCCTCCCAACCCTGTACTACCTTCGGCTTCCCTTGCAACTTATCTGCTAACATGAATGAGGAGATAGTGTGCTGTCTGCTGGAACAGTCGAAAACTCCACTTCATAACTCAGATCATTTCCCAAATAGTCTTCATTGTATTACTCATCTTTGGCATCAAAACACTCGATCTGCAGCCGTTCCAACTTCATCCCCTAACTCTTTATGATTAACAGTACCTAAGGTTTACTATATCATATATTTCTCATCCCTAGCATCAAACTATTTTTTAATGAACCCTGATCATGCTACTCATCCATCATATCTGAACTACAAATAAAAATTGTCTGCATTAGTTATAAAAAATATATAGACATTTATTTTTTTCAAGCTGGAAACGATACAACAACAGTATAGTTAAATTCTTTAAGTGTTTCTACTGTTTCACATAATATAATCTACTCTGTTCTAAATGCATAAAACTCGTGATCTAATCGTAACTATGGAAATTCAAGTGCTGTACCCTCCGTCATCGTCTAGTTCCCCATGACTAACAGCGTTTTCCAACTTTCACTATGTTACTCATTCGTGACCTCAAAACAACCAAAGTTCAACTGTTGCGCACGTTCAACTATCGTCACCTATCTCGTCATGACTAACACTATTTTTCAACTCACTGTCATCGTGTTACTCATCTGCAGCATCCAGAATACCGAAGTTCAGTTATTGCACTCTCGATTATCAGCCCCTACTTTCTCGCGACTAACATAATTTTCTAACCAACCATGATCGACATGCGGATCTTTATGCAAAATAAAGATTGTCCAAGTCGAGTTGCAGAAACAGGAGTTACTTGGCAATGCATTTCCTCGTGTGATAATTTTAACAAGTCAATTTTGCGTATAATCAATATTTTTGGGAGATATTCGTCTATAACGCTTTATAATTTCCAACTTGTACAAGACAATTAATCTCATTCCTTATCCTTTCAAAATGGACTTTGAAAGTGCAACTACTGAAATAATGAATGTCAGCTGCAAACGAATTTTGTGCCGAAATCCGCACTCTAGCGCCAAGTACGAACAGCAGAAAACTTTCAAATTTGGTTTTATGGTTGCCTGGCGGCCACGGAACTGCTTCGATCGCCCCCGGCGGTGTGCGTCAAACAGCGACTCGACCCAGACAAAGAGACACGAGAGAGAGAGAGAGAGAGAGAGAGAGAGAGAGAGAGAGAGAGAGAGAGAGAGAGAGATGGCCGACAACGGAGCAGAGACGACGCAGGCGCTGTCCGAATTTGCTCAGTCAGTTTTCAACCAACCGGGACGAGACACTGTCAATAATCTCGAAATTCTTGCTGCGGCGGCAGCGACGGTGCTTCGAATCCTCGACGAAAACGCGACGCCGCGAGTGTCCAAGGTTAACAACGATAAATCGATCCGCGACGAGCCAGTCTCTCCGACGATAATGGAGCCTAAGAGGGAAACGTGCAAGAAGCAACGATGCTTGCCGAGACCAGGGAAAAAACAGACTTTACCGGTTAACAAAGTATGCGAGTCGAACATCCGTGGGCTCACTGACTGGTCGACACTGTCAACGACTGGTGTCGCGGTAGACAGTCTGGGCTCACCCTTGGCGCTACGAAGGTTCACTTTTGCCCCGAATTCGCCAGGAATCCTACCAAAATATATTTCATTTCCGTGTCTACTAAACCGTAGCTGTTAACTCACTCGAATGGCTTTGTCCCTTCCACTCAAACTGATCTTATCGTGCTTTTTTCGAATAATTCGCAGCTGAAATTAGGAATTGTCACTGAAAGTTAACTTTTTTTACGAGTCATTATTTCTGGAAATGTTTGTGTTACTTTAATGGTGCAGTCATTTCTCGATATATGTCGCAAATACTTGGCTGATAAAAGTCACAGAACTATCCCCGCTACTGTTCAGCGTGAATCAAAGAATAGTAGTCACCTGGACGATATATGTCGCTGGCAAGACCCGCGTTGTTGACATATACCGAGAAAACACTATATTTCATAATAGGTAGAATTTTTCTCTCGCTGAATAATTTGTCCTCTTTTGAAAGTGAATTTTCTAGTAGCTTGTAGAACAAGTGTTGCTGTCGTTGTTTTTGAACATTCACACGTACATATATTAATAGATAAATAAATTTTCTAGTCTGTTTGCTTCCTTGAGTTTGGCGGGAGAAAACGTGAGGAGACATTACTAGCATGGATAAAAACTTGCTACAATATGCAGAACGTCTTCGCGATCTTGAAATTGACCCAATTCCGTTCGTATGCGATTCGAATTTTAGATATAGATCTAGGAAATTATCTTCTAATTATTGGTATTTTTCATTGGGCCGATCGATGATCTCGTTCCCTTGAGAAACATGCGGAACAGTGGAAGTATAATAGACTCTGTTGTAGAGATGATTGGCAAGATTAAAGACATTTCAGAAAATATCCTACACGAAAGCCTTCCTCTAACGGTCTGTGAAAAACCAACTGAAAATAATTTATCAACATTGCTCAGTAATTCTGAATTCTTAACATTTTTAACAGATTACTATCAATATTCTTCTATCATTTCTTTCGTGCGCACAACGAACATAGATTGCTGCCTCGTGCCGCAGATTATCATATTATAATTCACCGTAAAGAGCTTTTATTCACGAACGAAGTAGCAAATCGAAGGGGTTGAAGTTCCCCCGGTGCATGCTAACAGCAAGCAGCGCGTTAGCCATTGACGGAATCGCAAACGCTACGAATGACGTCTACCGACGAGGTCGAGAGCTCGAAAGTTTTAATGATCGCATCAAGACGTCGGAAGCTTGAAAACAACTGAATTACCTTGTTGGATGAATCGACGTAATCGTTCAACGAGCGCGCTACCGCGTCATTGTCATCCATTTTCACAATGTTGTTCGCACGATTCCTGCTAGTCCTACTACGTTCGACTGCAACTTAATTCACGGCCGACACGTGTCTATCGTCACGAGTTCTTGACGTCGGTTCACAATTTTTTGGCAAAAACAAAAACAGTCGTAATAGCAGGCGAGGTTCGCTTAACGAGCAACAAAGCTGAAAACGACGAGTGCTTGCTCGTGGGTCATTGAGTTAGTTGGAGGATCCCATTGGAGGCGCCACAAATTAATTGAACATAATTGAGTCTATTGTAAAAAACCGTTTCTCCACTTCGCTAGTCATCGGGACTAGATGTTGCACACCGACGACCAAGCGCAATTAAAACTGCATTCACGGACAAGTTTTTCTTCTTCCTCTTCCTCTTTCCTACAAATAAAATCTAATTGGTCCAGACGTAACGCAGAAACCCATTCACTGTCGTCGCAAATATGTATATTATTCGAGATTTCCCGATACCCGAGACACGAAGCGTCGATTTGAAAATATTTTTTAACGATGCTTGAAATCTCGGAAAACACTTTGAGGCTGCTGATGACAATTTTATTGCAATTATTAGACATAGGGTCTATTCAATTTTTGATGTATTAATTACATGTTATGTATTTTTGAACCGAATTCTCCGACATCAATATCATTTTTTTTTTCATTGGATTCAATGTTCAGTGACTCGTAGATTTATTCACAGCAGATTGTTGCATTTGTTGCATGTAGATGAACAATGCCTTTTATACTCAAAATTTGTACAGGGTGTCCCAACAATGTTGTACTTCCTTGAAAAGGGCGATTCCAAAGGTCGTTCAAAGCAACTTTGTCGACGAGTCGCTATCCGCCTGCTATAGCCGCGCTTTGATTGGTCCGTGTTTTTTGTTAATAACTCTTGAACGAAGCCGCGGAGAACTTTTTAGCAAAGGAGAAAGTCACTTCGAATGACCACGGGAATCACCCTCTTTCAAGGAAGTACAACGTTTTTAGAACACCCTGTACAGAACATACAGGAACGAAAGTGTGTCACTGCAAATAGCTAATAAGTTTTGCTGCTAGAAAATTAAAAATTAAATGGGACCTTCGTAACACAGCGTCGTAATGGACCCAAATCTTCAGGGGGGAACCTTGTGTAAATGGCCTGTTTTTCAAGAATTTTTTTGAAAAAGTAATGCGTAGATTGATTTAAAATTTGTGGTACCATTTAATAACGTTACAATATCTTTGATCACTTTCTAACTTTTTTTTATCGTATTCCTGAGGAAATTTCCTATCGATTTAAACAAAAAAAAATGCCCAAAAATTTCATTTTACACAAGGTTTCCCCCTTAAACATAACGATGTACTAATAATTCTTAGAAAGACACGCGTGAGTTTTTCTTCGTGCTTCAATATGGGTTTTATAGGTTGTTCGAGTTCAAAAGAGCATTGGGAGAACATTTATGACATTTTTCGGCGAAATGCCCCTACGGAATCGTTTCTGCGATTGACTTCTGGGCAAACGGGTTTAACAGAGCCCTCCGTTCCGTGAACAGGGGGCTTTTTATCAGTAGACAGCTAGACAGCTGTTCAGAAGAAGGGGAACACCTGCAAAATATAGCGCTGCAGCGTATCGATCTGGGCCACCAACGCGGCAGATAACGCGAAACGCAGATGAGATTGGAACGGTGCTTTGCGCGCCCGACGTTCTCTTTTTGTTTCTCTCGCGAATCGCAAATATCCGCGGCGCATAATATGTTATTGTGACACTGGCGATTAACCCTTTTGCACGCGACCATTTTCTTTTTTTTTTTCTCGAACGTGACGCACACTTGGGCTGAATAGGTGTTTACGGACGTGATTTACGATACGAGGCTTGTTACGGTACGTCACAGTTCTTACGGCCAATCGAAAATGTCTTCGATGCCTGCTGATATCTCTGCGATCGAACTGCGAACTGTACCGTTAGCGAAACTGGTGTGCAAAATGGTTGCGCGTGCTTACACTTTGTTTCGATGGGATGCTGCTGTTGAAAATTAATTTGTTTAATCAGTTTTACAGTTGCCACTATTCTTAATATAATTTTTTTTTTATCATGCGTTGTTATCATCGGACATGACAGTTAGATTCTACTGTTTTAAAACGTGACTAATTTCTATTCGAAAAATAAATCACGTGCTTTGTTGAAGCATTTACCATTTTCGAATATGTTTAGGAAGATGAAATCAACTGTGTCTCGAAACACGTTATAAATGTTTTTTGATAGTGCTTTTAACCTTTGCTCTTTTGTAGAACACGTATTTCATAATCGAATGAAAATGGCACTAGTCAATATGTTAATTTTTCAATTCTTGATGGAAGTGAAGTGGTTCTCTCAAGTGAGCCAATTTTTATTCTAAATAACAACTACAGTCTTTACTCGATATATGTCCCAAATACAGTGATTTCTCTATATATGTCGCCAAGGCCTAGATGATAAACGTCGTAGAATTATCCCCACTGTCGCGGAGTATACGCCGTGAGGGGGCCAAGTAGCATCATTGTCCTTTTCCAAGTTCGGTATCAAAGAATAGTATCTTCTAGCCGATATATATCCCTGGATAGACCCGTGTTGTGGACACATATCGAGTAAACATAACTGTATGTTGCTGAAAAACGTATAACAGGTACTTGAACAAGGTCGTACGTTGCTTCTATAAAATAATAATGAAAATATCATCTGTATATTAAGATGATTAAGAGGATAAACCTTTACACACAACACGGGACGTAAGAAAGTTTGTAAAAATTGTCGATTCAATTGAATTTTATGGACATAGTTCATGCTACATCTAGCTACAACGTAGTTGTCACTAATGCCCCGAGGCCTTTTAAAATTTGAAATGGAAATAAAGGAAAATTGTAAAAATAAATGAAGTTAGTTATGTGAAAAATGTTCGAGAAAAATTCCTTCGTACCCCGAGAAGTCCGACAGCAAATAAATGTAATTACTACAGGCGTCCATTAATAATACATCGTTTTTCTGTGGGGGACCACGGTGTAACTTACTTTTCAAACGTCTTGTCCTCTTTTCAATCGATTAACGTATCACGAGGTCTGCCAAACGATTCTGACAATTCTCGAAGGGAGGCAACGACGTTATCGAAAATAATTGTTTATTCATACGCGCAACTAAGTATTTCTTTAACATTGACGATCCGGAGCTCGTCGTGAATATTCATCGGTATAATGTGCTCTAGTTTACCATACAATTACGCAGCTAGAAAAATCCAGTTCCGATAGATTGGATCGGACATGCAATATCGTCGGCGTGTCTTCGACGGCGAGGCGAGCTCGCGCGACGCTAAAACAAAAGGCTGTGTCTAAATGTGTCAACGCATTCCGCTTAATAACTCCCATGCAATGCAAGGAATCGGTCGCGACGTAAAAACCGCACGTAATCCAAACATCCAAGGATCGTCGCCGAGGTATCCTTGAGAACGGAACAGAAATTCAGCTCCCATGCACGCTCCTAAAAGGCCTAACAATCGAAAGGTAAGGCGGTTTGCTTCGTAATGAGACATCCCCGTCGATCTCGGGGGACCAGCCAACCATTATCCGATTAATTACCGTTAATTAACACTCGCACGCGAAAATATTCCTTTTCGCACGAGCGTGGGTCTAATTCGGTGTCCTTCTTCGCAAAACTTTCCTGCGCAAAGAAATCTTCCGAAGGAAAATAAAAACGGTTTAGTCGTACTTGGAATTGCAATACATTTGACTAATCTAAATCGGCACAAAATCCAGTGCATCGTATTTTCAAATCAACCACTGTATCGTCGATAGAAAGCGGATCATTATGCAAAATAAAAATTTTCTACCCGAATTTCAGCAAACTGAGACGAAATGGAAATTTATTTTCTATTTAAAATTCTTCTAATGTTTTTATTATTTTAAAGTGCACCCTTTTTGGTCATAAATGCAGAAAATCGGCCGTCTAATACGAACAAAAACCGTTGGATAATGCACGAGATTAAAAGCTAGCATTAAGATTGACATTAAGATTTACGAAACGAACCACAGTCAGGTAATGATCGTTCGCTCCACGCAGCAATGTAGGAAAAGATCTAAATTGCTCAGGGATGCATTATTAAATAGGGGCAAGATATCGAATCCATTGCACAGTTCAGAGGGTTAAGAGCTAATTATATGTCTCCTGACCCGATCTGCGACTGCGGACCGTTAATCCGGTTGTTTACTGGTTTCGAATGGCGATCGACTAGCACGCACCGAGGTGCGAGTCCGCGGCAATGAAGTCAAGGTTCTCTCGGTACAATTGCAACTTATTCCACGGAATTGCAGCGGCGATCGAGCCGCTCCGACCTGTAAACAAGTTTCATATTCATGCTGGCATCACGTGCTATCCGATGGGCCGATTATATCTACCTAGCGCGCGCCGGTAACGTACTCGCTGCCAGGGAAGAGTGAAAATACGCTGCCGCATCTACTCGCACGGGTACGGTAACGTGTTGCGACGAGAAAAAACGATCGTTAGATCATAAATCTTTCCGTCTACTGTAGAAGGAATTCGCCTAACGACGTTCGCCTATGTCGATCCCCAGGAATCGACAGTATCGATTTTTACAAATAATACAATTTTAATAGACTGTACTGAAGCATTTTAGACAAAAGCGAAGTCTACAAGTCTTTTACACACATTTTCTATACGGTAGAACGTCCAATCAAGCGTCCAAGCTAGTAGAGTAAAGTCTTGATCGAAACCGAACGTAGCTACACGATCTTAGTCAGTTCGCCTATCCCCTCCACTGGGGGACATATCCCGCGAGGGGCCTAGAAGCTCGAGCTGCTTCGGTCGCCGAGCAGTATAAACATGCCGCGTAATCCGATACCGGATCGGGTATATAGGTGTGAACCACTATTAATTCAATTACAAAACTTCTTTATTTTCCATTATTTTTTTTTATGGGACTTTCACCAACTTATTTGTGACATTTTTCTGATTAAAGTGATACTAAACACGGTATAATTTGAACTGTATTTCGTGGTTTAATTGACGGTATGTAGTGCGTTTTCAAAATAGTAGCCCTCTACGATCTATGTCACAGTCAGTGTCACCAGATGAGGGGAGGGAGAACAAATTGAGGGGAAAAAGTTACCATCTCTCTGCCAATACCGGAGTATGCACGACAGAGACGAAACGCGTCGGAAACTTGGGGATGAGCGCGGTAGAAGGGGAAATTAGAGTGGGGAAACAAGTCTTGATCTGGCGACACTGATCACAACACATACCCGAGGATTCGGCCTAAATCAGGACTTTACTGTAATTGAAAATTTTATGACAAACATGAGTAGGCAAGATTTGGAACAATAGAACGATTAATTTGACAACGTCAACACTCTATTTTGAACGTATCAGAATTATTAAAGACGAAAAGGGAATTCCATTTGGCACCTGTAATTACGAAGACATGGTTGTTTGGATAATATAACAGTCAGGTACTTACAATTAGTTACAGTGCTACATTAACTCCTTAGTGGATTGTATAATAAATCGTGTTGTATGTGGATCGTTTTAGACTGGACTGTTTGCACGTGGAATGTTTCCAAACAATGAAGCATGTATCCATACAGTTTCTACTGTGTTTACACGCTGTCTAAATGGAATGTGAAACAACATTAGCTCCACGTGTAACGTGTTGGACAATAATCGAAACATTTCGACGGATTTTCTCCGTGAAAATAGTGAAAACAACAGTGGTGGCATAGAATCCAATAAAAGTTGTCTGAAAAGTTACAAAAATCCGACAAAAATTCAAGCGTCTCGAAAAACAATGAAAGACAATGGGGCAAGGATCGATTGTAAAAGCTACTCGAAAGTGAGCTACCATCTTGTTGCCACAAAAGAAACGGCACGTGTAATTTGTTGAAAGAGCAATGATGAATATTGCATTCAATTCTCGAGTTTGCCAAGAAGGAGGAGATCATGAAGCTAATTCAGATAATGAGATACACTCGTGATAAACGTAACGTATAGCACAGCCTCTTATGGTTACAAACAGTTACTTAGCTACTGCACTGGACTAGGTCATCGTCGATGTCCTAATTCGAGCAATAAATCGCGTTGTGCACAGATCATCTTAAATTGAACTGTTTACGTGAGAAACGTACTGGTACGATCGAAAAATCAAACAGAGGTTCAGATAAATGAGAATTCATTGTGTATTTTGACACAGTTCAATGTTATTCTATGTCCACGCTGAAGCAACATTTTTTCGCCTATTGTTGCCATCTTCTTCTTTCATTCAGTAAAAAAAAGGAGGCTACAACAGACGACAAAAAATGGTTCGATGTTGCTTCATCGTGGACGCAGCTTAAGATTACTTGTTTCTTAAATTCGTACAATACAGATTAAAAAGCACATGTGTTGAGAAGTATAGTTTTATTATTTTAATATTTCGTTTCATCGGTGCTTAACATTGTTAACGCGAATGGCTGCGAAGGAAGATGAAATATTTGGAGAAAATTTTATGTATCCGGTGCTAGAAGAACTTCTCTTACGGTTTGCCAACGCGTCATCGTCACACACGCGAAAGGCGCGAGAGATATTTCCGATCGTTCGCGAAAAATATCCTTGAGTTCGGCCAACCCGTGCCGCGCCGCTAATTTGAGGCGTGTTAAATATAATTAGAAGCTTTATTGCGAAGCGGCGCGGCGTGTCTCGTCCGAAATTCGTCCGCTGCGTAGGTAACTCATATCGTTCTATTGCGAATGATCTCGGTGATGCTTTACGTTCGATTGCTAACGATTTTTATTCATTAATCACACGAGTAATGAACACCGTGCCGCGAGCAAACCTGATTCCCATCCATAGTGGACCGAGAAAAGAGAAGAAAGTCACAACGCTCTGATCAATAGCTGGATCAAGAGACTGGAGATATCCCCTGCGAATGCACCTGCAGTTGCCAGAGCAAGTAAATCCATGATCGATGATCATCTGTGAGATTAAGATCGGATCGCGTTTGAAGTTCGAGATAGCATGATGGCACGATGAGATGTCAGTGAGCGGAGCTTAGAGAGCCAGCGAGAGTCGGCCGGGAATGAATAAAAATGAATAATAAATGAATATCGGATGCATTTATCACATCATTCGAAATAGATGATTTCCTTCAAGCATATTCATGTTAATGCTTTCTTCATATGTGACGAGTAGACTGCAAGTTTTATGCATTCATGACAATAACAAGACAGTAAAAAGATCCAAAAATATCAATTACTTCCAGCCAGAGATGTGACAGAGCCCGAAAATGTCAGGTCGGGTCAGGACGAGAATTTTATTTGGGATCGGGACAGGTCCTCGAAAATTTCGGAATTCCTAAGAATATTAGGGATTCTCGAGCACATTCGGTTCTCAAGTGTATCGGGATCCTGGACAATTTTTGGGGATTCTTGAGAATATTCAGGATTCCGTGCACATTTGAGAATCTCGCAAACTTCTACTTCCAGCTCGTTGAAACAACTCCTGAAAGAAACTAATTTTCTATGAGACTCCTATTTCTCGGAATTGATGCAGAACGCTATGCGTAAGTATGTAGACCATTCTTGCACAAAGATTCGCAATCTAACGATTTCCTTGGATGAAACACTTTGTGCCAGTGTAACAGTCCCGCGTCGACAATGCAGCGCGCCAACGATCAATCGATGATCTCTCTTGGGGTTCGAGTGTGTGCACCTTGTACGGTATCGGAACCGCGCAAAAACGCTCGCGAATCGGAATTAGGAAGCGCATAGCCGCGCGTGCCAGGCGATTCGACCAATCGCGAGGTGTCAAGGCCAAACCAGGCGTATAGTTCCCGCGTCGCAGGTGGGTGGATGTCATCGACCTGCTTCGTGCATGTGTCTGTGTCCTCGGGTGGAATGGCGTCCGCTCGCGACGCTGTCTTTGGAGCGTCCCGCCGCGTTGGCGTCGACACTCTCTCTGTTGTGTATCAGCATTTTGTTGCGTTGCGTTGCGTTGCGTTGCGTTGCGTTGCGTAGCGTCAAGCGAAAACGCGGATCGCTCGAGCGAGAAGCCGAGACGGAAACGAGGTAAACGTCCGTGCACCGCTCGGCGTGCTCGATAGTGGCGAACCACGATCCCAAAACGGTCTGATGCAACCCGAGAGAGAAATATTTGGCACGCGACGCGGAAAACTCCGTCGTGCCGCGTAACTAACGGGATCGACGAATGAATAGAAGACATGGCCTACCGTGAACAAGCTCTTCGAAAAGATCGCCCTGGACTCTGTCCTAGGCTTCATCAAAATCGAGGAACATGCTTGAGCTCTAATTTCAGCTCTATATGCAATGAGACGAAAAAGGTAAATAGATTTTTGTGGAAACTCAGATTTAAAGACATTCAACTTCTTCTACGTCACTCCAGAACAACTGTAGGGCCAGATTACCCTCTAGGACACTAGGCTTCATCGATATTGGGAGCTAAGCGACCACGCCTACAAGGGGCACGTTATACAGAAATAAAAAAATAAGCAATCGTTTTTTGAAACCTTGGCAATATTTAGAAAGATTCGGCCTCTTTGCATCGGTGTAGTTCGGACATGGGCTCGGATTGTCCTGGCTCCGTGAAAATCACGAGCAACCAGGCCACGCCTACTTGGGTCACTTTCTACCCAGCCAGAAAAATAGATAATTTTTTATCATTTGTTATATTCCTAAGTGATAGAAAAATTTCCTTATAAGGCAAATATGTTGGAAGAGCAACTTTTGTCCACAATAAAAGCAACAAAATTCAGCAGACTTTCAGAAGTAGGCGGGGTTTCATTGTTCTGGAAGGAGCCAGAGCAGTGCCCCACAGGACAATCTTCGCCGGTTCTACATTTAAAACAGACACTTCTGCGAATAGTTCGTATCTGTAACTTACGTTTGTTGTACGATTCCCTAGTGTTGCATGTGATTCATCTATACAATCCCCAACACGACGATTGCCGACTCCTATGTGCAAAATTATGCAGAAACAGCTGCCCAAAAGATACTACTATAACACCTCATCAAATAATGTATTTTGACTCAACGAACTCTGTGTCCAATTATAATTCCAAATGAACATTTTGCAACAGAGGCAGATAGAAATGAAATACTTTACAGTAACCAAAAACAGAAAGAGAAAGTTTAGAAAAAAGGGGGGAACAGAAGTTTTTGCAAGAGTAACTGTGAGAAAATCGGAACGCTTAAAAGGGGTTCCAGATGAACGAACAATTCGCCGGCTTTCGTAGCAGCGGCTATCACAAGAGTGATGAAACCCGCGACCGCTAATCACCCATCCTCGAGAGAGCTCATTCCGGAACAATGGTCTCGTTTCTACCCGGGATAATGAAGCCGGTAATAATTACCGGGAACCAGAGGGAAAAAAGGCCGCCGCGGTCGTGGCAAATTTAACGATGATCGTTTCGCGGCCCGTCGCGTCGCGTTAATGAACAATCTCGTGCGTAGCCGGCAGCTATAATGAACGCGGCAGGGCTATAAAAAGTGCGTGTGATCGGCCTGCTTGTAATCAGCCAGCGAAAACGTGTCCGACGTCCCTGACACGCAAGCCACTAATCATGACGAAAGTGGCGTCCGAGAACGTATAACACACTATTATAGCGTCCGCAATAGTACACATATAGAAATCAGATCTACGGACCCGGTAAACGTTGCGCCATCCGAACACATTTAGCGCAGCCGCGTCGCGAAATGACGGATGATCCGTGCTACTACGTCATCGACGGTCACGATGCCGTCAATTGGATAAGCGTAAGGGTTGAAGGAAATTGCGCATAACCTCCGACGTACCGCCCAATGATGCAAACTACAGCCGAATGACAGCAAGATTTGCCGGCACGGCTGCTAATCTAATCTAAAAGATAACCGGTCGATACTTGGCGCACGGTTGACATCCAATTTGTCACCGAGCCGCAACACTCCCCTAAATGGATTACAAACGACTTGTTTAGGGAGATTTCAGATTTACGAACCCCGACTCTGCTTCTCAAGCTGTTCGGCTGGAACCTTCTCGATGAGAATTCAATTGGCGATCTTTGTACAATGTTTACTCGATACATGTCCAAAACACGAGTCTATCCTCGGACATATATCGGCCGGGAGATACTATTCATTGATCCACGCGCTACTGAGGATGGTTCTGGGACTTTTATCGGCTAGGCATTTGGGACAAATATATAGTGAACACTGTATGTACAAAAGAGACTTTACGGAGACTCCTTTCTCCTATCAAGATTTTTAACAGGTTGCATACAAAATAAAAAATGTCTGCATTAGTTTCAAGCTACAGTAGCCACATAGACGTTCATTTCTTTTCTTAATGATCATAATACGCTGTTTTTAAATTCTTCAAAGGTTTTTACATAAAATCCGCGAAAGACAAAAGTCAAGTGTTCAATAGACTCTGGAAGATAATGATGTTTTTTATATTTCTTTTCTTGAGAAAGTGTCATTCGCAAAATAAATTGTACTCCTCTTAACGTTTAAACGTTCAATTTTCAGGCATGTTCGTATGCTTCGCGGTCATGTTTCACCAACACAGATGAAGACAGTGTCATTCTTTCTTAGATACAACTAATTTTAACTGGTAAATCTATTAATATTCATGACACGTCCAGAATGTTTCCTGTTTTATCTCAAACAGTCAGGACTTACCGAATGGACATACTTTGTGATAAATCCTACATTTGTTTACCTACTTTGAACTTACGTGTACAAATGGATGTGGCACCCATTTATATGCTTCATTAATACAGTGAATTCTCGATATGTGTCAGCAACACGGGTCTTGATGTCGTTTATCCTCCATGAGTCATCGTTCATTACACACGTAAATATCATCGGAATTATATCATATTTGGTATCATTTTCATTAGAAAAATGCCACGAACATGTTGGTGAAAGTCTCATAACAAAATAATGAAAAATAAAGGAGTTTTGTTATTTTGGTATTATGTTACACTCCTCGGCGACCCAGGTCTCTCGAGCTTCCTGGCTCCTCACGGGGTATACCCCGCGGTAGTGAGGATATTTCCGCGACATTTATCATCCAGGCGACATACATCGAGAACTGGAACGAACGAACGAGACAGTTCCCCTATCGGGAAATTGCGACTCGCTCGTTCGAGAAACTCGACAAAATGTTTATCGAAAACCAACTGGTTGGCGTACCAAAACCATTCGTTCGCTTTCACTCGACCGAAATCGTTTCCGACGCGAGAACATCAAAGCAATGCGTTCCGAGCGACCTACTAAATGTCTCGATTTCGTCAACGTTCGCAATCGCGGCGGTTGCCGTCTGACGTTGCGGAAAAATTTGCAGATTTATTAGTTTATCGTTCACAGTGCGCCGTACTACGCACCATAGATAACTAGACGAACAGCACCTGCATATATCTAGACAAACCGGAAACTGCAATTCACCTTAACTGAGACGACAATCCACTTCCTGAGGAGTCGGTTTCGCCAGTAGGGATTTCAAAGTCAGAAGTCCCAGTTAAGTAGGCAAACAGTCTGATGCAACCACAACGACACGTGGAAAACAGAGAATCATCGCCGTGGAAAATGTGTACACGTTCCCGAAGAAAACAGTGACACGTGCGCTTCTGTGAAACAGGCGGCTCGAAAGCGACAGTGGAAAATGTCGTTCATACACAGACATCGCATTCTGGGTCATCGCAATTCAATATTTTCGAGTCTCGGTTATCGTACACAACTCTGGTCTATAGAAAATCAATCGTGTCACCTGTGCATCGTAAGCGTGCAATTAAAACCCGGTATACACACATGAAAGCTAATCTCGAAGCGTAGTCGCTGTCTACTATAGTCGGCGAGCGCTGTCTCGTTCTACTGCGTTCGCGTTTCATCATACTGCGACTCTTTACGCAAATGCCAATTTCCACGAATTATATCATCAAAATCGAAATCAACAGCTCAATGAAAATATTAATATTTATGAAAATATTATTAATATTTAATATTTTTCTGACCATTTCGCAGTACGCGACTCGTGGGAAATGGCACACTGCAAACTGCGTGATTGCGAACTAAATTCGACGACGTACATCGTCTTTGTTGGCGCCTGCACGGCAGTAGATCCGAGTCATTTCCGGGCACGAGAGCTTCGCATCTCCCTAGCGGAGGGGATTCTTCGTCGAAAAATAGCTCCGTCATTAGCGTGATCATCATCGTCGGGTGAGTCACTGAACGCTACGATCACGCCCTCCTTCATCTGACGCCCGGGAATGCCCGTTATCCTCCTGCCGCTCACACAGATCATGGATCAAACGTAAACACAACTTTGCGCTCTTTACCCCTGGGAGCACGCTGGACTGCTCTGGGAGATATGTTTTACACCAAGCGACATCGGAGACAGAGATACGAAGCTGTTGACACGGTAATTGTTCGATAAGTAATCAGGCTCCATAGCCCGTTCTTTACTGGCCACGAAAATCGCCCAAGGATAAAAGATCGCTGTGTAACGAAAATCAATACGATGCGTACGAAATCTGGAAAATTCGGAACTTCAAAAAGCACGGTCCATTGACCCAATGACGCACGCAGTGGGCGTGGCTTCGTCGCTCTCGGAGCGAATAGTGGCCCTCGGGACAATCTCGGCCCGCGCAAGCAACGAATCGTCGTCGCAGCGGAACGGCCGATCGAGTGGCATACTGACCACGTAACGAATGAAAGAGAGCTTTGATCGCGGAACCGTATCGCGAGATCACAGCGTCGCAGATCGGGGAATTTATGCAAAACGCGCGTGCAAACAACTCCTGTGTCGGAAAATCCGCGACGGTGACGTAACGACATGGATTCAACGGAACTCCGTGTGGCAAAGAAGGCAAACCGATTTCCCGACAGTAGGCTGGAGGAATCTGGAGGCGGGGACCAGCATTCCAGCCGCCCAGAACTGACTCATCCATGCCGTCTCGCAACCCAGATCCGATTTTATCTGTGTGACGATGCCACGCACGTCGGCGGACGTCGACGGGAATACCCGGCCGGAGGAAACAATTTCTAGCACTGTGATCGGCGCTGGTTTCCAACCACCCGTGACCTTGACCGACGAGAAAATTGTTTTATCCTGCGCAGAGCCGCGACTCGACACGCGTAATTCTCCTCGGGGACGTTGATTAACGCTAAAACTACCAGACGAGACGATCGACCCATTTTACCATTTTTAGTTTGCAGTCGCTGCTACCTTGCAAGCACCTTCGCAGAGAATTGTTCGCGCGTTTCTCTCTCTCTCTCTCTCTCTCTCTCTCTCTCTCTCTCTCTCGCTTCGTGAATTTGTTGATTGCGAACAATGATATATTTTAGTCCCCGAAATCATGACCATTACTTTCTGTGTGCATACCTCATTTTACAAACAATTCACGAATGTCTGATACACCGGATAAAAGATTTGCATTCAACAGTCGGAACCTCGAATTAATTTGTACGGCTAATGAAACATTCACCTTTTATCCAGACTGTTCCACTATAAACGCTCACGAGCGCGTAACGCGAGACAAGCCATATCGACGTGGCAGAAATTGAGTCGCAATCGACGCGAACACGTCCGTGCCGTACGAATGCCGTGATAAATAAAACGATTCCACCCATTTTGATTTTACAATGCGTCTCGATTGCTGTTAGACCGTAATCTGGTGGTTTAAACAAATACGTGATATCGTAAAGCAATGTAAGAGCAATAAATATAGCATAAAACAGGTGAACTGTTGCCAGAATAGAAGAGTTAAGCGAAAGAAGAAATTGCCGGTGATATTCTCCGGGGAATAAAGCATTGATCGTTCTGATCGACGAGAACCAACTGCGCACAGGGACATGTAGAATCAGTGGAACAAGGCTACGGAAAAAAACGAAAGATATTGAAATGTTTTCCTGTTTGGCACTCGGCTGATCGATACATAATTTATTTTGCTGTTACGAGGCACGGCTCTGAAATTGGTAATTACCGGATTTCATTAAAACATCACGACAGCAGGATCGTACTACGGAATGACACGACACACGTTACCTCGGGCGAAAAACGAAAACAAGAAATGGAGAGGCGAAATTAAAGAATCGGGAGGAGGGATACAGAGAGAGAGAGAGAGAGAGAGAGAGAGAGAGAGAGAGAGAGAGAGAAATAAAATGAGTTGAACACACAAAACTACATTCGCAAACAAGAAACCCGATGTCAACGACAGGAAAGGTTCCCGTGGAAGCAGACACACGACAAGACAACCGCCTAAGAGCAGCTCGCTCGAGCAAACAAGTTTTTTCGCAAATCATTGACTGCACAACTGCAGCTGACTCGGATCTAGCCGGTGCGCGCCGTGGCAATGACTATCGTGCAGGCAAGGTCGGTCGATTGGAGTAGACAGATAGAAATGATTTGCAACGGAAAAGAAGCGGCACAGTGGGAGAGAGGGGAGCGTAAAGCCGTGCAAGCTGATACACCAAGAAAATGCGTTTTTCTTACGAGTTGAATTTTATTCTGGTTACAAAGAGAACCCCCGCGTTCAGCAGCGAGCCGAGAACCATGAATCCGTCTTATTTTTACGAGTCGACGCGAAAGTAACCATAGAACTGTTGCCCGTTTCATTATTCCCATTCGCATAATAATTTCCTCTTTCATTCTCTTTTCTTCTTCTATTCTTAGAACGCTGTGCTTCTTCGAAGCCGCGCGATCATTATATGTCGTCCCACATCGATTTTTGACAATAATATTAAAATAATAATATACTTACAATTTATGTATTTTTAAATTTATATATTTATGTATATTTTCCGAGGTAAACGTCTTGGAACTCTTTGAGAAGCTAGGATTTGTTTACCGGATGACATGAATTTTATATATTTTTTAATTTGTCCAAGTTTTAAACCATTTTTAATACCCGTTAGACTACTTCTTCGTTTTCCTTTCTCGTGAATTTCGATGTTTTTCTCCAGCACAAACAAAACCCAACGGCTGAAATTCCGCGCGCGTGCAATTAAGACGATTATACGACTGCAAATATGTTAACGATTTTAGCAAAAAAGAACTTATGCTAACAACACGTGGCACTCGAACACAACGTTGGAAGTGAGATAAAATGTAAAATATCTACTGTTCGAACAATTATTGGCGGTCAATGAATTTTAAGCGGCAAAGGTATAAGTGGACGTTTAAATTTTTAAACAATCGTCGGCACGTGTGGCTGAATAAAAATGCTCGAGCCATTCAACAATGTGCTGTCTTCGCCTTCTTTTTCCCTCGCCGAGTGTGTGGACATAATAAACGAGCAAATATTTTTGCGTGACGGCGTGAATGTTAGCACGGTATCACATGAATATGCGGACGACAGGCACGAGCAGTCAAACTCTAAAATCATTATCGGTCTCCGATGCGTTTCTAACGATAATAAACAATGAGAGAAAGTGGCGCGTCCGACCGCAGACTTTCTCGAACAATGGATCTGCCGAAAGAAACGCCGAAGACGAGGTACGAGTCAAATTTATCTTCGATAAGTTCGACGGAGTCCAGAAATAATTTAGCTGGTTGCTTTCCTGATAACTAACAAATCGACCGGGTATTTTCGTATCTTTTGGAGGTGCGCGAAATCATGTTTGACTGACAGATAGGGGACTAATCTCGCCGAGTGAACCGCATCCACGGGCGTTCGGTGAGCTGCAGCCACGCGTCCTAGCTATCGGCCGAAAAATGTTTACCCGCGGAAGAGACACACAGGCTGTCTTGCACTTGAAACGTCTTTGTTCGCCGCGGTGCCTGGGATCTTATCAATCATCTGCGGACTCGATAAACATTCTTGTTTTGCAGTCTATCTGGAGCCAGCCAACACAAATTCGGATTACGTGGCCGGTAGCCTCGGGCCTCAATAGAATGCTACCTCGATGTTTTAGAATTTACGCGGCGCATTCGAGAGATTCCTCAATTTTTTACTGGTGAAATTTTATGCGGATTGGATAACGGACCCAATTACTGTGCTTACATTAATTATGCAATAAATATTAAATAGAGATATTCAAATTTTTTCATTAAAATCAGCTAATATTATATACATATCTCTTTTATTCATTATGCTTTAAAAATACGTATAATGGATATAGGCACAGTAATTAGGTCCCTAGTCTGTGATTTTCGTGTACAAATATTGTGTGAATATAAACGATTATTACAGAAAAGACTGTGTTTTTTCAATATATGTCGCAAATACCTGGCTGATAAAAGTCGCAGAACTATCCCCACTACCGCGGGGTATATCCCGTGAGGGGCCACGAAACTTGAGAGTCCTCGGACGCCGAGGAGTGTAAACATGATACAGGTCGGGTACGACGTTCAGCGCGGATCAAAGAATAATAGTCTGCTAGACGATATATGTCGCTGGCAAGACCCGTGTTGTTGACATATATCGATAAAACACTGTATAGGTGAAAATAAAGGGTATTTCGAAGCATTGCAGTTTCTATATTGATTACTGGAAATTTTAACAAGTTCTATTCGTGCAAAATTCTATTCATCGGCTCTAAAAATTTCTGATCAGTTTGGCTGCTTGCAACGAGAAGAGCCAAAAGTCACAGACATGGTTAAACATGCACTTCTATTTCACTGTGAAGCACGAGGAGGAGCAAAAACCATCGTCATCCGTCTGTGACTGTCTAATAGCCCAATCTGCGTGGCGGTAAATTCTCGTTAGCTCTTCTGCGCCGGGTCGAAACAATCGTTGCACAAAAATAGAACCGTCTAGCCTCGGAACCACGGGAAAGTCAACATTCCCGCGCTGCCGGTGCAATTAAAAACAAGCGTCTCGTGGGTACTCACTTCGTCGCGTGGAAACGGAGCTCGAGGTCCCCCGCCTATTCTGCTTTCCGCCTAGTCTCGACCAAGGCAACCCATCAAAGACTCCAGAATGTGTGGCGAGCCTGCAGTCACACCTACGAGCTGGTTCGGCTGCGTGTAGTGCGAACATCACACGCCGAGCCGGGTTATCAATGGAACGTCAAGTCCCTGCACACCGGTCTTCCATGGAACGCCGTGTGCCGTTCGATTCCAGGATTCGATGACATTTATCTAATCGATTCTTCGGAAACCTCCTTCTTTTCCAATCACTGCAGCCTAAATCCCGATCAGTTACTAGCAATTCGCCACTAATTCTTAATATCTTCTTTCAATTTTAGAGGATGGAACCGAATTCAAATTTGTCAGTGGTCTTCAGGGCTCGATGATATTTATTTATATAATTGGTAGGACGAGCACTGATTTCTACTCCAAATCGTGCTCACTCAATTCAGTACTGCTTTCTAAAATCTTCTTCGACTTTTAGGGGATAAAGCCAACTTCACTTTTGTCAGTGGTTTTCACGGTTCGATGGTATTTATCTAAGCGGTAGATCAAGCAATAGCCACCTTTCAAGTTTAGGGGATGAAGCTACCCCGAGTGTCGACGATTTCCAAGATTCGATGGTATTTCGACTGTAGAAATTTCAATGTCGAGTACTCAGAATTTCTCAAATTACATTACTGTCTTCATAATCTTCTTTCAAAATTTCCGGGGCTGCAACCATCCCAAGTGTCAACAATTTCTAGAATTCGATGGTGATTATTTATTCGACAGTTTAGACACTGACGACAATTTCTCGTTTCCAGTGATGAATTGCTCGAAATTGAACACTCTATTCTGCAATCTTCTTCCAATTTCAAGGGATGGAGCTACCCAAAGAATGTCAACAATTTCCAAGATTGAATGGTATGTATATATGTATTCGACACTGGATACACTGTTGCCGATTTCTTTCACTGCCTCTATTCGATAATCTTCTCCAACATTTTAAGGGATAAAACTACCCTACGGTTACCAACTATGTCAAGGATTCAGTGGTATTTATTCGTCACTTCGGACAGCTTCTTTCTCGATCACAAAAGTCCAAATCGTGATAAATTACACAGAATTGCGAACCACTGTTTCTATAACCTTCTTTCAAAAGCGCGAGGGATTAAGCTACCCCAAATATGGCAACCATTTACACATATCTAACTAACACTTCTGACAATTTCACGAAGGTAAAAATCGTGACAATTTATTTGAAACTCGCCACTGTCTCTGCAATCATTTGCCAACATTAAGGGATGAAGTTACCCCAAAGATCGTCAACAATTTTCACGAACCAATGGCATCTATCTAAACGACATTTCCAACAACTTCTTCTCGAAATCACAAGATTCCAAATCGGGACGAATTATTCAGAGTTCACCGTTTGTCTAGATTTTAGGGGATGAAGTGTCACCCCAAGCGTCGACGTCTTCACTCCACATTCACTTGCAGCCGGAAGCGAAAACGCGTCGATCCAGCGGGAACGATCGTGCGACGGAGTGGAATAGACGATCGAGGATTTAGAAGCCGCGAAGCCAGTCCTCCAAAGCGTTCACCGCGCGGCTGTTGGCGCAACACTGAACAACTGCGTATCGGTCATAACTAACGGCGCCTCGGCGCGCGTGATGATTCGCGCAGTCGCGTGATCGCCTACACGGCGGATCGGTCGCCTGTTTGCCGCCGGAATTAGACAAAAGAGAGGCGAGCACCGTCGTTAGAAAACGTGATTTGGTCAACGGAGGTTCAATTTCACGGCAATGTTTCTCCCCCGACCTGCTATAACCCCCTAACCCCTTCGCTTTTGTCTAGAAACTTGTCTCCGATAGCAAGTTGTTCTGACGTGGACGTTCAATTCTTCCGCACATTCTGATGCAACAATATTGCGATGCGAACGCTTGTTATACGTAAAAGTTGCAGCAGAGAACATTTTAAATAGCATTTTTAATATGGTGCGATTTTTACGTCCACTGGCGTAAATTTTCTAATTTCTGAGGATAGTGAATAACACAGATGTCCTTTGATATTGTCTCGTATGTGTCGTCACTTCTTTAATCCGGACTCCCACGAGTGCTAGGCCTATGCTGGAGTCTTTTGTCACCCATGCCGAAATTTCACTACAGTTTTCGTCCGATATAAGGCGATGTCTCGGGACCGGCTTACGTCGTATTTCGGATGAAGGAGAAGTAGAGGGGATAGCGATTTTCTTATATCGGAATAAAATTTTTATTAACGGTCGCTCGAGCTTATCCCCACCATTAAAGTTCTAACAATTTGTTCCACAGCTTTCTATTATCTCAATCGGTGAAATTTATTTGTTCCAACTTCTTGAAAATCGTTCCTCGAACCGTTTCGGCGTAGTGAAAGCCTGCAGCAACAAAGGCGTATAATCGGATGTTTTTTCTTTTCTTTTTTTTTTTTTGCCGCACGCATTATCTGCAGGCGAAGTATTATTTTGCTAAAATTATTTCTTTCTTTCATCATCCTCCATTGTTTATCGAACGAAGGGGATCTTTTGTTTCGAAATTGAGTTGGAATCGGCGGAAGATTAAAGCGGCCGGGGTCTCGTTGTTTTACTTGTTCTTTCTTCTCGTTCGAAAACAATGTACGATCTGCGAAAATTATTGCGCGCGAACTATTGCAAATTAGCGAAGATCGTACAGCGCAGCGCCACCGTGTAATCCAACAGGGGCTTGCGAAACTAATTGACGTAGGCTGCTATGCTAAAAGATATCGAATCCGTATGATATTGGAGCAGAGATGTTGAAATACTTTCGGCAGAAAAATTCGCGGATCTACAATTTTTTCTGAAAGTAATCAAACGTGCTATTTATGCAACGAGGAGCGATAGAAAAATAATTTTAATAATTCCTATAGTTCCTTCAAACCTGATCTCTATATGCATTCAAAATTTTGCACCTTTAACATTTTCACAAAGACCTCAATGTGATATGACGTTATTTGAAAGAGAAAGGAGGTAAAAACGAAGGAATAAAAGAAGGAAGTAAAGTGTGCAATAAATAGGGTAGATATGTTAGATAAGGTAATTAGGATTAGAAAGAAGGAGTGAACGTAGGGTGAAAGTGTAGAACGTTTAGGTTAAGTTAGATCGGCTTAGGTGAGCCTGACCTAGTTTAGGTTATCCTACAATCTTATCACATTTCTGGTACTCAAGGTTACCTAAAGGTCATGACATAAACATATTCAAATGTATTTTTTCAGCCGCTACAAGATGGAATAAAAAGAAATATAAGTTTTCCTGATAAAAAATTACGACGACCTTGAAAATGCTATGATAAGATAACCGGACAACAAAATTTTTCTTCTATGGTGTTCCTCCTTCGATACCATTTAAATTATGCCATAAATATTTTTTGTTCCATTAGGTGGCCTCCTTCAGCTGAGCCACCGTGTATTGTAAAACCACGTCCGATGAATAAATAAAGACTGTTATTGCAGAAGAGATTCTTCAGTGGAGTTTCATCCAAAGTTTTATTTATTAATGTAATACCGACCCAAACTTTTAGAGATTTTCTACAGGTGCCAGTCTGCAAAAATGATTATAGCTGAAGGAAGATTCCACCTGTTCATCGTCCTTCGCAGCCACTAAACTCGCGAAGAAACAGCGCTCCCCGAAAATAGGTTAATTCGTCTTCAAAAATACCGATGACCTTTTCTCCTCTTCCTCGCGGGACCATTCAGCGTTCTTTTATTACCTGAAATATCTTTCCCTATCGGTCACCACAACGGGAACAATTAACCCGCCCCATTCGAGCCGGCCAATCCTACTGAATCGCAGAGTGGAATAACATCAATGTCGTCACGAATTGTTCGAACGCGATACGCGGTATTAATACCTCCCGATGCGTGATAGTATTTAGCCTGAAAGCCACCTCCGCTTATTATCTCTCTTGGTATTAACCTTGAGGAGAACGGATCGACTCCACCCCGTGTGCACGCGCCACATACCGAATGAAAATGACATTTCCGTTGCTATACTCATTACCAGCGAGCAACACGTGTAGCCGATTAATATTCAATTCGTCTCTCGAATTCGTCCTGAATCCCACCGGCGAAAACAACACGTTCAATTTCCTCGTTAACCCCTTAAGACCCCGTAAGATTTATAACGAATACTTGAAAACCGTCCAAACGGCGCGTGTTTCGATGCATCAATTCGAAACCTTCGCCTCCAACATGAGTGAGTCATCGTTTCATCACAGCCTAGATTTATTCAAATTCGTGCGCGTCCATTTTCCTTTATATATCTCTGAACCTTAACACTTTGAAATCAATGATCTTTTTATTCGGCATAATAGCTAATGTTTTGATCTTACTAGTAGAAGATTAGGATTTAGAAGGACGTTTATTAAAGAGGGTTATTAAAATTGTACTTGTTGATGATGCGCATATTTTCATACATTCAATATTTGGGAATATTTGGCTTTTGTACTAATATTTTTGGAAGGTGAATGAAATGTATTTAATTTACTCAAATTTTGTTGCATACCTACCGTCAGTGCTTTATGCATTTTCCCCAATTTTTGCAAGCTGAAAAGTGATATACAGGGCGTCCCAAAAATGTTGTACTTCCTTGAAGGAGGTGATTCTCAAGGTCATTTGAAATAACTTTTGCTGTGCGACAATGTTTTCCACGGCTTTGTTTTCGAGTTATTAACGAAAAACACGGATCAATCAGAGCACAGCTACAGCAGATTGGTACCAACTCAGCGACAGATCTCGCTGAGCGTGGCGTTGGCATTAGCCGAACCGGAATCCGTCCGCTGTTACCGCGCCCTGATTGATCCGTGTTTTTTGTTAATAACTCGAAAACAAAAGCCCCGGAGAACATTTTCGCAAATGAAAAAGTTATTTCAAACGACCTCGAGAATCATCCCCTTCAAGGAAGTACAACATTTTTGAGACGCCCTGTATAAAAGATTCAAGGCTGTAATTATGTTTGAATTTACTTTGAACAATTTAGATTTATTCGATTTTTGCACTAATATATTTAGAGGATAAAATAATAAATTATAATCACAATCATTAATGTTTTATACTTTTTCTAAAATTTTTGCAAGCAACAGAGTGATGTATACAACAATTGAGGATAGCGCTAATGCTCAATTCTCACTCTTCTTGTCCATAACAACAATTCTCATTGTTCTTGTTTGGATTGCTTGTTTCACTTGCGTAGAATGTGTACAAAAATTGGCATCACGTGAAACTTACGAATTACTTCAGAAACGCGGTTAAAAAGGAAAAAGAACGGATATCGCGTGAGTATGATGAAACTTCAACTTTCTGCGACGAATTATGGTATCCGAGTGTTGGCGTCGTTTCATGGCATTTCGTAAGAAATTCTACGTATTCTGTGTCCATGTTAACATTTTAATCCTGTTGTGATCTTCAGTTAAACTATATTAGGGCAATCTTTTCATACTTTTCTCAAACAGAAAGTCATCGAAAGTGATTTCCTTTTATCTTTGGAAAACTCAGACTGTGAATAGGTCGAAAAGTATCACACAATCTTAATACATACTTCAATTACGAGCTGCGTTTCGACAGTTTTTTTTTTTAAATCAATGGCTATAACAAAATTTGTAGGACAAGAATGTAACCCTTATACCACGGTCCGGTTCCGGAGTCTATTGTGAAAGCATTAAAATTGTCCTTTAATTGGGTATTCAATTTCTAGTATGTAAATTGAATGAATATCTATTTCATTAAAAAAAAAAATTAAAAACGAAGAAATTAATGAACCTACAATAAGTACCTTCAAAAATCACAAAATCTTTAAAATAACTGTTCAAAATGAAATTTATGAGTAAAGCTACAAATGATTCTAACAACGAGTTGTATAAAATATCTGCTGTTGAAGGATTAAAGAAAGGAAAACATAATTATGTCGCAAGAAGACACCGAAAACGCAGCAGACACTAAAGTAAATGAACAATTAAGGGATTACCATCCCAGAATTTGGACTTTGATAGCGCCTCATCTTCGTCCCCACCACCCCACAGCGTATCCAATGATATCACTCTCTGTCTCCAGCCACGAGACGTCATCGAATTGTCAGCTAATAGAAAGTATCGTCTACTGTTCGATAGCGTCTCGCGGCGTCCGCCCGTCGAATCGCGGCGAAGCTAACGCGGTTTACCGATTTTGCAAGCGGATCGTGACGTCGGCAAGCAGCGCGGGTGGCTGTAATTTATTCAGCCTGGTGGAGGGAAATTAAAAGACGCCGTTCCCAGGGGTCATGTGATCCTTTATCGCGACGCATTGCCGTTGGTGACGCTGTTGATGCGATAACGCGTCGTGTCTAAAAATTGCGTCGCAGTTTTGAAGAAGAGGGACACGCCGGACTCGTACGATGCAGATAAATTTTCGTACGTTCAGGACTGAGCGTTGTCGCCGGCGCGTATCTTTCAGAGTTTTAATGTGACTAAAACTCGTTATCGCAAGCTGACTCGATGAAAGTTCTCTCCTATGGAATGCCAGATTAAATGGCGATCATCGTAAAGATATTGATCGACAACCATGGAAAGCACGGTAAACTGCGAGTACAGTAAAGTCTTGATCTAAGACGAACGGAGCTACACGATCTTAGTCAATTCGCATGTCCCCTCTACTGGGGGCATACCCCGCGAAGGGCCAACAAGCTCGAGCTGCTTCGGTCGCCGAGCAGTATAAACATGCCGCGTAATCCGATACCGGATCGGGTATATAGGTGTGAACCACTATTAATTCAATTACAAAACTTCTTTATTTTTCATTATTTCTTTATGGGACTTTCGCCAACTTATTTGTCCCATTCATCTGATTAAAGTGACACTAAACACTGTATAATTTGAACTGTATTTAGTGGTTTAATTGACGTTACAGTGTGTACTCTATATATGTTCGAAATGCCTAGCCAATAAAAGTCCCAGAACTATCATCACTGCTGCGGGGTATCCCCCGTGAGGGGTCATGAACGAAGACCTTTAAATCTTCGCTGTCCTTTTCTACGTTCGGCGTGGATCAAAGAATAGTACTCCTGGCCGATACATGTCTCTGGCTAAACCCGTGTTTTGTACACATATCGAGTAAACACTGTATGTAGTGCGCCTTCTATGTCCTTTTCTACGTTCGGCGCGGTCGACGCGTTCACAACAAAATAGTAGACCTTCTCGATCTATTATGTCACAGCACGGACCCGAGGATTTGGCTTAGATCAAGACTTTACTGTACTGCAACTTACATTCCGTTGCTCAACACTGACAGGGTTTCTTCAGACAGGTTTAGAAAGCAGTAACTTAAACGCTTCAGGTTCGAACTTTGATTATTGTTAGTTTATGCTTTACGTTTATTGATCACGTTCACACACAAAAGCCGTGTAAATGAACTATTATAAGCCCTACAAGCTTAGGAAACAGTGTCGATCATGGGAACTGTTCGCCAGTGCAATATCGAAGAGCTCAGGGCAACAAACGGTCCGCTCAATTTAGACATGACTGCCCACTTAGATTTTCTAACCGTTCGGAGCAACAAACAGTCAGAGCGACTGTAAACATTCGGGGCTACATACGGTCACCTATAAGGTCACTTATAAGTGACAGTTTGTTGTCCGGAATTTGTGCGTTATTTGGCACTCGCGCCAAGTAAAGATAGTCATACGAGTACAGCAAACACAGAAGCGATCGAACTGTTTTCGTGAGAAATGGAAAACGACAGTGAATATGTTGATAACAGTGCCAAAGTAAGAAAAAGGAAACGAAATCAAGAGGATTGGTTACGAAATAAAAGAAAGAAAGCATAAGACGGACAAAGTTATATTACTGTGCGTAATAAAGAAAAACCAGCAAGGCAATCGGCGATTTTTACGCGTATCTGTTAGAGGACTTCAAGACGAATTCGGTAAATATCGGAACATAAACTTTTTTTTCATCTGGGTCGAGAAAAATGAAAAACTTTGTATTACAAGGACTATCATATGCTACGCCGTTATACGCGTTCCAATGTTGTTAACAAATCGAAATTTGTTCTGACCTCTTGCCTACTGTTTGTAAACATTTCGTTCTGTACATTAAAACACATCTAAATGATATCTGAACAAGTATGTCGTCAGTAGTCCTTGCGGTACTCGTGAGCGTACAGGTTCTAATGTTGAGTTACAGTATCGACGAAAAGTTGGAGATGATTTTGATCTACGGGGAGTGCAGGCGTAATTCAGTGTTAGCTCAACAGTTATACGCTGAACGATTTCACAATAAACGTCACCCTTCGCGATGCATTTTTGAACGGATATTGAAAACACTTCGGAAGACTGGTAGTTCACTTCCTCGAAAGAAAAGTTATACAAAATCTAAAACGAACAGTAGCAAATAATCCACAGATTAGTTCCCGTCAAATAGCACATGAGTGTAGCATATCTCAGTCACGTGTCTTGCGTATTCTCCATCGTCACCGTTTTCATCCTTATCATGTATCATTACATCAAACACTTCATGGAAATGATTTTCATAATCGTTTAGTGTTTTGTCAGTGGGCATTACAACATCTCTAGACTGAAGATTTATTTTTCGAAACATTACTCTTTACGGACGAATCGACGTTTACAAATCATGGTGACGCTGCATTTCTTGAAAATGAACTTCAATTTCTTTTTGATGAAGTGGTGAACATGATGATTGCCCCGCACAGTATGCTATGGTAGCCCGTCAAGCATGTTACTTGACAGAAAGTTTCCTGGACGTTGGATCGGCCGTGGTGGTGTAGTTAACCAGTTAACTGTGTTTGACGAGTATACTCGTAATGAAGAAATGGCAATATTTTGTGTCATGACGAGTATACTCGTCAAAACAGCTATAATTCAAACAGCGGTCAATTTTTGCGACGAAACTTAGGTACACATTTTTCAAAGAGGTCGCAACAGCTAATTGGTTAATTGACCAGCTCGTTCGCCCGATCTTAGCCCATTAGATTACTTTTTATGGGGTACATTAAAAGAAGAAGTTTATGCAGATGCTCCAACAACATCAGCGTAGAGACCATAAAAAATGCTAAACAAACTTTTATTCACCGTGTACGCGAGTGCATTGCAGCTCGTGGACACCATTTTGAACATCGCTATAATTAAGGTCGGTAAATTTCGATTTGTCAACAACATTGGAACGCGTATAACGGCGTAGCATATGATACTCCTTGTAATACAAGGTATATAATTTCTACTCGACCCAGATGAAAAAAAAGTTATGTTTCGATATTTACCGAATTCGTCTTGGAATCCTCTAACAGATAGGCGTAAAAATATTATACGTTTATTTGCAAAAAATTCAAGGTGCCCTGAAAAAACAAAACAAGAGTTAACAAATAATTTTTTATAATCAAATTAAAGCTCCCTTGAAACCATGCAAAAGCTGATAAAAACATTTTCAATCGGATTGCTAATAACAGAGTAATCTCTACTGATCACGATTCATGATTCACCCTGCATATCATCGGTACGTTAAGATTTGTGACGAAAACTGAATTGTGGCTGTGACGATGATAGTAATAAATATAACTTCTTGTAAAAAAAATATCTACTTATGAAATTATGTTAAATAAAATAGATATATCGTTAACTGTTTTCTAATGTTTCTAGTCAATAAATCAAAAGTTTAAATAAGCATTTGTTGCTCTGAACGTATCGATAAGAATAACAGTAAATTTATGGAAGGATTTCATCTCGTTCGGGGCAACAAACAGTCACAAACGTCTCATGATATGACCGTTTATTGCACCGAACTACATATCGAAAAAATTTCTTCTTTTACAGTCACGTCGAATTGCGTTGGCTGTTTGTTGCCCTGAGCTCTTCACTTATCGCCCAACTATAAATTGGAAAAGTATCATGGTGTACATTGAAACTGCAGCTAAAAGCTACAAAAAATGTATCTTTCGAATTATTGCGAATGATTTTAATCCTACTGTGATCTCGGGGTACTTTTTGATCCACCCACATTTTCATTTCTTTAATTAATACGTTGCGTGCATTTTGAATTATTATTGTTCAGCACAGTTACGGATTAAGCTATTAATATGTTTCCAGTAGATCGCATGGCAACGCTATTATGATTTAATATAAACATTAAAAATGAAATGCAACAATTTCAGAGGATGAACGAATGAAAAATTGAATATAAATATTTTACAAAATCAACGAATTACGAATATAAAGAAGAACATTTATATCCACTATAAGCACGTGGAATTCGTTTATTATACCGTGTTGTATACTGTTACCAATTAGCACAACTACGAATCATTACAGGTATCTGCGCATGATCGCACACGTGAGACTGCGAAAGCATCGATCAGGCAAAACCTACCGCTTAAAATTGCATAATTGTAAGAATGTGCGTCGATCGTAGCGTTAACAATTAGTTGGTGCACATCGAACTCATTAAAAATTGGTGGAGTATCATAAGGTACATAAAGATTCCACTCAGGACCTGTAAACAAATCACTGCGGTTACAGACAATATCTGTGGGCTATGAATACACATACATTATGACTGTAACGTGTATAACCTTCAAGAAAAATTATGATTAACGAGAGTCCCGATGACAAACTACGTTGTAATAAGAATATACAGGGTGTTTCACCTAACTCGACCATCTAAAACATCTCGCTTATTTTTTATAAAGGAAGAAAATTTCAGAGGAAAACATTAGTTAGAACAGAGGTGTAAATGTTATGATAAGCATAAGAATTTGTTCAAGGTTATATTTTTTGAGATTTCAAAGTTATCGAAGTTTTTTTATGGAATGAGATATTTTATAATCCCTATATGATAGCTGCATATGATCCCTATATGTTGATATGATCCAACGACCTGTATTATTATGACCTTCACGTGACCTTGAGTACGAAAATCAGTAAACGTACTGATTAGAGTCACCGAAAGCAGAAGAATTTGTATCAGTGTTTTCAATTTATTGTATACGTGTTTACAGTCATTAGTGGAGGTTCAAAAACATTTCTTGAAACCTTCGGGGAATCATGTCATCGTTATTTCACTATTTACATCAAGTGCACTACTTTTATGAATTTTTCATACTCAAGGTAACGTGAAGGTCATAATCTTTCAGGTCGTTGGATTCGTCTTGACCTCGGCGATCATATAGCGATAATAAAAATGTATCATTCCATTAAAAAAAAGAACTTCGATGACCGTGAAATCTCAAAAAATATAACCTTGAACAAATATTTTTGCCTATCACAATATTTGCTCCTCTGAACCTACTAATGTTATCCTCTGAAATTCTCGTCTATCATAGAAAACAAGCGAGAGACCCTGTATTCCACGGCTATTCAATACAAAGGAATTCCTAAAAAGTTTACTGTAATTTTTGTTTACATTAACAATAACATCTCAAATTTAATTGGTACCACCCCTTGGATCGAATTAAAATTTATTTACATATTTTAACTCTATTCTATTTATTAACATTTTCAGTTTATACCATTAGAAACAGCAGTTTTCAAAAGAACACATAACAAAATTTTATTAAAATTCTCCGCCATTAAAACCCTTTGTCCTAATATTGAGGTCGTCTTACCTGCGACAGAAGCTTCCCATTCATCTTAAAAGCACATGTGGTGATTGTATTATCTCTATGCACAACTTGCAGAGCGAAATATCTCAACTGCAACAGTGTAATCGTTAATATTACAATGAATATGGATCTGTGAACTACGGATTTTTATACAAAATACAAATTGTTTGCATTGATTGCAAGACATAGAAACTGTATGGACATTTGTTTAAGGGATTATAATCAAATGAACGATAACACAAGAACATGCTTATTCCATTTTACCATAAAAGTAGAAATTTGCATAGAGACCCTCACTCTAATTACGATTTTCAATTCAATTCAATTACCTCACGCTTGACGGTGTCATCAATCCAATTATTAGCCAGTTCATAAATCGTGCTATTAATCTCCGCCGCAAGACTCATCGCAGTCTCACAGACCCACACCAGAATCACAAGCTGCGACAATCTTAAGACCCCGTATGAAAAGAACTCGTAAACAGAAAACATGTATTCAGACAATAGATCGCTATAGAAGACCAACAGCATAGTCAGATAGACATTAAAGGTGACCGAAATAAACGTGCCAGCCGTAAAAGCAATGTTCACCAAACGAGACGATTTGTTCAGGTACTCGACTGCGTCGCTGATTTTTTCGTGCATCTCTTCGTAATATTTCACCTTCATCAACAACATGGCACCTTTTCTACGTGGCAGACACTCTTCTGCCAATTCCACTTGACGATTCGTCGAAGGTTCTTGCAACCGTATCAAACATTCATTGACTTTCTTGAAGCATGCTCCCAAAACCCACACGCAGTTCAAATAGAACAACAATCCTTCGACGGCTACTACACCGATGAACCAGTTAACGTAACGTCGTAACAAAGATATATTCTGCCTGTTCATATAATACATCGGCACATATAATGAGTGCAAAAGTAAGTTCACAATGTGCGTCGCGTGTAGAAACTTTGCCATGTTGTTGAAGTCCTGCGGCGATAAAATCCGCGATACTTTGGACACACTTTGGAACACGAACAACCTCGAGTAGTATGTCAGGAACATTAAAATTGGTATAGATCCGTCCAACAGAGCGAAGAAGTTCTCGGGCACCGTTCCCAGGAAGGTGACGCTCGGGTTTGAAAAGTTGACACAGTACAACACGTAAATTTGGAGAGCCAAATAGAAACAGGCCGTAATCGTTGCAAATGCGAGTCGTATCTTGGAGATCACGTACTTTTCATTTTTATATTCGTACGGAAAAAATCCAAGAAACTTCGCGCTAAGTACGCAGGGATACATCAAAGATTCGAAGTCCCATGCGCGAAACGGTAGCCATCGCTTGTGGCCCTTTGAGTTTCCAGTTCTCGTCGAATGACTGATCATTGCTCAATGATTTTTTATTTATCGTCGATACGGACGATTGGGGGTAGTATCAGATGCTTTCTTATGGCCCAACAATTTATGGTTTAAAAATTATACAGATTCTATGAGACAGTTCTTCGTTTCAGATTCAGGTCAATTAGTTATGTGCAACACGGACACTATGAGATAGTTGTCACTTTTTTGTTGCAGATCAATAACGCATGCGCATAACACGATTGTACGTAATATTGCACAATTCTTTCTCACGGTTCGATAGTTTATTGTTTATAAGTGACAAAGGCTCGTCACATTTCTCTTCTATCGCCAGCTTGGGCGAACGTGTCTCGAAAACTAAATGGTTAGCAGGTAGTTCCTTGATGAACGACACTTCTAGTGACATATAATTTCTTAAAATGATAATCTAAAAGTTGAATGTCATAATGTAACGTGGAAATGAAATAGCGCTTACGGAAAATTGATGACAATGATACAGCTATTTCCTTTTTAGATCTAGATGTTTATTTGTTATTGCGCCGCGGATTTTATAAGTTTCTGAGTGTGAATCGATGAAATATGGAACTCCAAAAATAACAGAGCAATCTAGCCTTGATTGAAAAAAACATTTGCAAGAATTCTATTTATTGTTATTTTATGCTTTACGTGTATTGATCACGTTCACACAAAAACGAAACGTGTGAATGAGCTATTAAAAGTTCTACAGGCTCAGGAAGCAGGAAACAGTGTTGATCATGCGAACTATTGATCAGGGCAATTGGCGCCGAGTATAAATTGGAAAAGTATCATGGTGTACATTAAAACTGCACCTAAAAACTGCAAAAGATTTCTTGTTAGAATTATTCTTAGTGATTTTAATCCTACTGTGATCTCAGGATTCTTTCCGATCCACTCACATTTTCATTTCTTCGATTAATACTGTACGTTCGTTTGGAATTATTATTGACAAAAAATATTTGCAGTCGCTTGTAATGTAGAACAGTTATTGATTAAGTTATTAATAAGTTTCCAGTAGATCAAATGGTAACGCTACTATGACTTAATATAAACATTAAAAAGGAAATGCGAAGATTTCGGAATATCAATAATTAAAAGTTAAATATAAACATATTACAAAATCAATGAATTAAAAATATAAAGGATTCAGAAAAGTCTAAAAGCTTTGCTACACTTATTTCAAATGTACTGCAAGAAAATTAATGACCGCAGATATCTTAACTGCTTAACATCAATTATGGAAAGAGCTTTTTACTATGTGTGAGTTCAGATAATTAATTTAGCAGACAAAATTTCAAGAAAAAATACTTTAGAAGCAAAAGGGTTGAGTTTACGATCATTACAATTTTGTGACTTACCTGCGACAGAAGTTTCCCATTTACCGTGAACGTTCTTGCAGAGAATTTAATGTCCCGATGCTGAACTTGCCGTGCAAAATACATCAACTGCAATAGTGTAACGGTTAATCTCACTGCAAATGATTACTATAACGCTGTTACGATTAGATTGCGGATCTTTGCGCATTTATGGAATGTGCAACTAATAAGAAGCCGTTTAATAGAATTTTTTACTGAACATTTAAAAAATGTGCTTTCAAATAATAAATGCAAACAAACTCATTAGATTACGTTTTGCTATTGAAAAATTAAATAACAAGTTCCAATTCTCTTGAAACTATTATTTAAGGGAAAATTTTTAACCTTTACGTGGTACAGTGTTTACTTAGATTACGAAGTATCATACTACAACTTTTCTAAAATACTTTAAGCCACCACCGCACCATTAATATTAACAATTAAAATTTATAAAAAATACTTTTGTTTACATTATAACACTAATAAAAGATACCTCAAATTTTAAATCAATCTACGCATTGCATTTTTCAAAAGAAATTCTTGAAAAACAGGCTATTTACACAATGTTCCCTCCTTAAGTATTGATTAATTTAAGACTAAATAATCAAAATGATCTAACAAAGTTGAAAAAACTCGATATTTGCATATATCGTGTAATACAGTAGCGGAAAATAGTGTACCGAAATATTGTTCGGGTTATAAGAAACCCCAGTATACATCACTGCTAAAGCAACATATTAACACGTTCACGGACAGTAAAAATTTCAGTGAGCTGCAAAAATAGACAGGCAAGTTTTCTTGAAACTAGTTGTACTATCCGAAATCTGATTAGACGTAAACAATAATAATAAGCTAACTGTCATTAGTAATGACAGTTGGTCATGTACCTTGAAATGTATATTAATTAGCAAAACTTAAGGTTGTATAAAATTAAATGAATAAAAATTGGCTTTAAAATTTGAATGCTATAGCATTCGTGTCATTTTGCATCACTACGAAAATGAATGCTATAGCATTCACGCCCGCAAACGTGTTAAGCAAAACTGATAGTATTATTATATTATTTTTACCTAAAAGCATTTCCACTAAGCGAAAGAACATCTTCACTTGAATCTATCTTACTGAAAGATTTTTCACGAGAACAGGAATTCGAACAAAGATCCACAAGATAGTTACATTTACAAATTACCTCTCGCCTGACAGTGGAATCAGTGCAATCGGCAGCAACTTTATGAATTGTGGTCGTAATTCCCATCGCTTCAGTGGTCGCCGCCTCGCAAACGTAGATCAACAGCAGAAATTTCGCTCCCATATACATCACAGACAGAGAAGACGTTAGTCGATCTGTGAAGTCACTCACGCCTGGTAATTCGTTCTTTGACATCCATTGCATGGAAAAATATAGATTTAACGTAATCGTAGTAAACGTGGTTGTCGTAAAAATTATAATCGTGTCGCGAAACGCATTATTCAGCATTTCGACGGTGTCGCAGATTTCATGGTGCAATCCTTCACAGTGTTTCACCTCCATCAACAGTAGAATTCTCTGCCCATATGATTGAGACTTTGTTCGTTCTAATTGTGGATGATGATTCTTTAAGGATTTGTCCAACTGTTTCAAATGTTCATTTACTTTCTTGAAACACGCGCCTAGAAGTCGCACACAGTTTACGTAGAATATTTGTCCTGCAATCGACGCTCCCCCTAAGTAAACGGTCCCCAAATGTAACAACAACGTCTTCCATTCAGTTGCAAAGAATAGGAAAAACACAGTATGGTAAATGATGAAAACGATATCTTTTATGTGAACAAACTTCGCCAAACTGTTGAAGTCCTGGCGTGTCAACATGCGCGTGAGTTTCAACATCTTCTGAAGCACATTCAGTCTGCTGTACGTCGTAGCATACGTCGTCAAAATTGAGATGGCCATCATCAGAAAGTGGAGGTTCACGTGAAAATACCTCAATTGGCTGCGAAATGTTCCCATATGATTCATTGCGTATGCTCCGTACGCTAAAATGGCTACGTATTCGAAGACCAAGATTGTTGAGACAGCGAATCGTGTCTTCGAAAATAGGTATGTTTGTGACGTATACTTGAAAGGAAATAATCCAACAATAGACGAACAGGTAATGTTAAGATACATGAGTGACTGCATGTCTTTGGCACGCCATGGGCGCCACGAATCGGAGTCCTCTAAATTTATCATTCTTGTTAGACGTCCAGGCATAGTTCTACAGTTTTATCGTTTAACAGTAACACGAATTTTATGCGACAGAAGGCAATTTCTTTATAGTAGCCGGTTCAAGTGATCGCAACTGATGAACTGGCTTGTTGTCATCTATTTTCTGCATAAACGCCTATAGTTTATACAATGAAGATCTGAAATTCATTGTCGTAATGTAACGTTGACTTGAATTAATGAATCGACGATTATTTCCGAGTTAATCGAGATTAATAGTGAAGTTGGAATTATTTTGTAATTTTATTGCGAAAGTTTAATGTCTGCTTAGCATGTTACGTCTTCTTATAGATAATTGAAAGGAATGAAACTGTTTCTGACATGAGTGCATACGATATTGAACTGCAAAAATGAGTGAGCAATTGAATCCTGAATTGCAAATGAAAATTGCAACAACTGAGCTAACATTCATTTGTATAGAAGTAGTAAATGAAATTCAATTTTACTGATAAAACATGTGAATATATTATAAAAAGTTAGAATCTTCAAGTAATTACATGAACAATGACAGTTCACGTAAGGATTAAAAATATTCGCATATTATTGTAGATTACTAATAAAAAAATGATTAAAAAAGAAAGTAACTGTTTATCATAACTGTTTATATTGTAAGATAAAATATTCTGATTCGCCATAAGCACGTAGATTTCGTTTATTATACTGCGTTGCGTACTATTACCAATCAACCGCGCTACAAACAATTACAGGTATCCCCGCATGAATGTACTCGTGAGACTGTCAAGGCATGGATCAGGCGAACCTACCGCTTAAAATTGCATAAGTTTAGGAAAGTGCGTCGATTGTGATAGTAACAGTTAGTTAGCACAACTGGTGTTCATTGAAAATTGAAACAGTATCATAAGGTACATTAATACTCCGCTCAGGACCTGCAAAAAAATCCCTGTAGATATAGTCTGTATTCGTAGACATATACACAGGCTCACGAAAGTATTCGAACGCCCATTAAAACAGTATAATTTGCTTTAAATCGGACCAATCGACCTGACTATGTTTTGAGCAATTAGAAGAATAGTTTTACCGAATGACGTGCAAAACAGATTTTTAAGAAATTGCAATTGCTAGGAATTAAAAGGGCAGATAACAAAGGCACTTTCCAAAACTTTTTTATTTGAACCTGTAATGAAAATGTAAAATATGCGTTTTGTAGATCTATGTTAGTTATACACATGCTGAAAATTTCATTGAAATCGATTAATATACACACGAGCTACAAATAGTTAAAAGTGGTGAAAATCGTAGTTTTTCACGACTTTTAGTCTGTTTTTGCTTAAAATCCACAGATCCTAACATTTTTCAATGCACGCCGTTTTCATCTGCGTCAACCAATTTCGGTGAAATTTTCAGTATGTGTATAACTAACAGATCTACGAAACACATATTTTACATTTTCATTACAGGTTCAAATAAAAAATGTTCGGAAAGTGTCTTTTTTGTTTGCTCTTATAATTCCTATCTATTGCAATTTTTTTCAAAGTCTTTCTTGCACGTCATTCGGTAAACCAATTCTTCTAATTGTTCAACAAATGTTAGGTCGTTTGGTCTTTTAAAAAAAAAGTTATACTGTTTTAAAGAGCGTTCGATTACTTTCGTGAGCCAGTATATATACATTATGACAGACCCACTAATGATATCATCTTACCTGCGACAGTAGCTTCCCATTTATCTTAAAAGCCCTCGCGGTAATTGCGTTATCTCTATGTGCAACTTGCAGCGCAAAATACGTCAACTACAACAGTTTAATCGTTAATCTCTCAATGAATATTTATCAGTAGCCTACGGATTTTTATGCAAAATAAAAATTCTAAATAATTATAATCCGAAGACGATGACACAAGTCCATCCTTTTCACTATTAAAAATAAGAAATTGCATAAAAGTCCCAGCCTAATAACTATTACCATTTACCTCACGTTTGACGGTGCCATCCGTGCAGTTATTAGCAAGATGATGAATCGTGGTATTAATCTCCCTTGCATGTCCCGTCGTAGTATCGCAGACCCAAATTAGCAACGCGAACCTTGCGAACCTGAAAACTGCATATGACAAGTACTCGTACTGCGAATAGACGTTCGTAGGCAGTCCACTTGCATTACGCATCGCCTGCATGCAGGTATACAAATCGAACGTAACCAGAACAAACGTGGACATCGTAAAAATAATGTTAATCGAGAGAGACGATTTGGTCAGCTGCTCGACAGCGTCGCTGATTTTTTCGTGTACATCTTCGTAATATTTCACCTTCATCAACAACATGGCGCCCTGTCTACGTGAGTACTGCTCCTCAGTCAATTCCGATTGACAATTCGTCGGAGGTTCTGTCAACCGTTTCAGACATTCGTTGACTTTCTTGAAGCATGCACCCAAAACGCACACGCAGATCAAGTAAAACAAGACTCCCTCAATCGATGCTATCACAATGAGCAAGTTAACGTAACGTCGTACAAAAGGTATATTCTGCTTGTTCACATAATACATCGGCACATATAATAAGTGGAAAACGGTGTTCAGTATGTGCGTCGTGTGTAAAAACTTTGCCATGTTATTGAAATCCTGCGGCGATAAAATCCGCGAAACTTTGGACACCCTTTGGAACACGAACAACCTCGAGTAGGATGTCAGGAACATTAAAAATGGTATAGATCCGTCCAACAGAGCGAAGAAGTTCTCGGCCATCGTTTCCTGGATGCTGTCGTTCGGGTTTGAGAAGTTGACGCAGTACAACACATAGATTTGGAGAGCCAAATAGAAACAGGCCGCAATCGTTGCAAATGCGAGTCGTATCTTGGAGATCGCGTACTTTTCATTTTTATATTCATACGGAAAAAATCCAAAAAATTTCGCGCTAAGTACGCAGGGATACATCAGAGATTCGAAGTCCCATGCGCGAAACGGTAACCATCGCTTGTGGCCCTTGGAGTTTCCAGTTCTCGTCGAATGACTGATTCTTATAGCCCAACAATTCATAGCAGGAACTAAAAATAACAGTTATTCTAACATTTTCTACGATAAAAATCATTAATAAAAAGTTGATTATTATTGACATTTAAGATAAGCTACACAAAATATAAAGAAAAAATTCGAAGAATAAAATGATTAAAAAATATCGTTTTTAGACTTTTTGTTATTAGTGTCCAAAAAATTGGATCTTTCTCGATAAATGTTATCGATGAAGAAAAACTGTTTTGATTGCTCAAAGCAGTTATCAATGAGAGAAATTTATTTCGACCACGCATAACAGTTGTCAATTAGAGAAATTTATTAACATCGCTCATAACAATTATCGATGATCGAATTTCTTTTCACTTGTTCATAATAATTATTGATGAAAAAATTCATTTCAGTTGCTTATTTAATTACTGAATTGTCTACTCTTTTTCGGATGGGGCAAACCTGTGAAATTCATTGAGAATGTTTCGTACAATAAACCGAATCAATAGACTATAAGAACAACACAAAATCTGAAAAAAAATTTTTCAAAATTTTTTCAACTGAACAAATCAGAAATATAGACTCCCGTATTTATCAAAACTAGCGTGCATAATTCATGCTACGCCCCAAACTCAGGTTAGCATTGAACGAACCTTTTCTGCTTTAAAAGTAACGTTAGATGATTTGCGGTGTAGTTTATCAGGTAAAAATTTGGAAAGACTCATATTTGTAACATTAAATTTTGATTGTCACAATTAATTGTATGAATAAAATATTTATTAAATAATTGATTGTCTACCATTTGAAAGTTGTACGATCTAATAATAACTATTGTAAATTTCCTTCATTAATAACTGTTATGAGCGATCAAAATAAATTTCTCTCATCGATAACTGTTATTAGCGATCGAAATAAATTTCCTTCATTGATAACTGTTATAAGTGATCGCAATAAATTTCTCTCATTGATAACTGTTATAAGTGATCGAAATGAATTTCTCTCGACGATAAAATTTACCAACAAGAGAAAAAATTTTCGGTTACTTATAATCCTTATTTGTAACCAATACGATTTTAGTCGATAAAATACTTGTTACTCCATGACTTTTTTTGGTTACAACAGTTATGGTCCCTGATGTATAGTTTAAAAATAACACAGATTCTACGAGACAGTTCAGATTCCTTTGTCTCAGATTCAGTTTGTCATTTCAGTTGTCAGATTTAATGTTGCAGATCAACAACTCATGTGCAACACACGATTGTACATAATACTGCACATTTCTTTCTCACGGTTCGATAGTTTATTGTTTATGAGAAATAAAGACTCTTCACATTTCTCTACATTTCTTTTCTACCTCCAGCTCGAGAGAACGCGTCTCGGAAACTAAATTGTTAGCAGGTACTTCCTCGATGAACAACATTTATAATGACATATAATTTCTTAAAATGATAATCTAAATGTCGAATGTCATAATGTACTAAGGAAATGAAATGGCTCTTGCGGACAATTGAGGACAATAAAACAGCAATTTTCTTTTCAGATCTAGATGTTTATTTGTTGCTACAATATGGATTTTATGAGCAGGTAGGTTTCTGGTAGTGAATGGATGAAATATTGGACTGTCTATCTGTCAGAGCAGTTCACCCTTTAATTGGAAATGAAAATTGCAATAACTGAGCTAACATTCATTTGTATCGAACTGGCAAATGAAATTCAATTTTACTGATAAGTAAGTAGATACATTATACAAAATTAGAATCTTCAAGTAATTACATGAACAATGATAATTCACGTAATGATTAATAATACTAGCATACTAGTTTGCTATTTAAAAAAAAACAATTAAAAAGGAAAGAAACTATTTATTCAATTAGTGTTTCCTACAACTGAGATAAAACATTTTTATTCATCATAAGCATGTGGTGATCGTTTATTAGACTGTGGTGCATACTGTTATCAATTAGCCAAGCTACGAACTATTACAGGTATCTGCGCATGAACGCATCTGTCAGGCTACCAAAGGATCGATCAAGTAAACCAGCCACACACAATTGCAAAAGATTAGGAAAGTGCACGCACCGTGGCGCTGGCAGTTAGTTAGTGCAATTGGAGCTCAATAAAAATTGGAAGAGTATCATAATGTACATTAAAACTCCATTCAGAACCTGAAAATAAATTACTGTGATTATAGTCTGTATGTATAGACATACACTATGACTGACTCAATAATGCGATCATCTAACCTGCGACAGAAGCTTCCCATTTATCTTAAAAGCTGTCGCGGTAATTGCATTATCTCTGTGGATAACTTGCAAAGCAAAATATGTCAACTGCAACAGTGTAATCGTTAATATTACAATGAATATGGATCTGTGAACTACGGATTTTTATGCAAAATACAAATTGTTTGCATTGATTGCAAGATATAGGGTAATTCCGGGAGAGATGCAACAGATTCTCTTTTCTGATTAGAAAAATTTTATTGAAAATAATTGAAAGTATAGGCAGGCATAGTTCAATTATTTATTTAAAGTTAAATGAGTAAAACTTTTATTTTAATATATTAATATGCTGTTTAAAAAAGTTCGAAAAAGTGCATCTCTCCCTAGGGCCTGCGGTTAGATGCACTCCTGATTAGGGATAGGCGTACTCCTTTTGTTTATATCTTCTTCTCCCTACTTGTATTCTTTTTTTTCTCTCTAAAACTCATTATACAAAGCAGAATGCATAGTATATGTTTCAAGGAACCATTTGAGGCATTGTAAACAAGAAATCCAATCTACTTTAGATGTGGTTGAATAATAATCTTCTAAACATTTAATACAATAACACTGTCCAACAAAATCAAACTTTTTTCGAGTTTTGCAATACCTGTTGGGTGATTCTTATACACTTTGTCATTCTAAAACCAAATCCGAAAGTAGAATTGCTCTATCACTCAACCTTTTCGAAAAATATTGGTTTTTGTAAAAATGCACGATTTTGATAAAAAATGACATGTTACGCAAAGAAAGTTCAGATTTGAGTCAACAGATAGAGGGGACTCTCCTCTACATATTCATATAGTCAATTATATTTTTATGTACTTCCTAATAGTTATAAATGGTTGTTAAAGTTTGAAAATGTGCCGACGCGGGTACTTTCTACGCTCTATTTTTGCATTTATGTGAAAAATCCTTTATCTAGCAGGAATTTACTATACAGGAATCCATTCTACAGACATTTCTGGTAAAGAATACTATTCACGAAAAATATTTGGTTCCCTTAGTATACGAGAAGGTTCAGAAAATATTAATTGACAGTTTGTGCGCGACGCGTTCGCGCCAGACGGCCATTGCAGCCTTTTCTCGACTCGCCAGGGCTGTCGCTATGCGTAGTCGACGTTGGTACCACTCAAGTATGTCTTTGCTTACTATGCTTAATTACAAACATATTTTTTTGGTCTTTTTGGGTGCCAATCATTACAAAAAGTTATAAAAATACGAGTTATATTCACATTTCATTGTGGAAATGCTTAATAAAGAAAATTGAATACAAAAACTTATCTATTTCTGATGTAAACAAATTTTAAAATGTTTCCGCCTTGCTTGACGCTTGTTCCTGGTATCCCGATTTTCAATAATAAGTGTCCAACAGTAATCAGCAAGCATCGCACATAAGTATTTTCCTTTGTAAATAAATAAATAAATATATACATATATATATAAAATACACACACGCACGCTACACTATTAAAATACACTACTAACGTACACTATTAATGTACAAAAATTAAAATGTCTGTAGAATGTATTCCTGTATAGTAAATTCGTATAGAGTACCCGCGTTGGCACATTTTCAAACTTTTACAACCATTTATAACTATTAGGAAGTACATAAAAATATAATTGACTATATGAATATGTAGAGGAGAGTCCCCTCTATCTGTTGACTCAAATCTGAACTTTCTTTGCGTAACACGTCATTTTTTATCAAAATCGTGCATTTTTACAAAACCCAATATTTTTCGTAAACGTTGCGTGATAGAGCAATTCTACTTTCGGATTTGGTTTTAGAATGACAAAGTGTATAAGAATCACCCAACAGGTATTGCAAAACTCGAAAAAAGTTTGATTTTGTTGGACAGTATAATTAGTTGTAATCAGAAGACAACAACACCGGACCATAATTACTCCATTTTGCTATGAAAATAGGAATTTGCATAGAGATCCTCAGTCTAATAATGATTACCAATTACCTCACGCTTAACAGTGTCATCTGTGCACTTATTAGCAAGATCATGAATCGTGGTATTAATCTCCGTTGCATGGCCCGTCGCAGTCTCGCAGACCCAAATCAGGAGCAGAAACCTTGCGAACCTTAAGAGTACAAATGAAGAGTACAAATAGCTGTCCATAGACAGTCTATCTGTATTGAAGAATCGCAGCATGCACCTATACAGATCGAACGTAACCAAAACAAACGTGGCAGCCGTGTAAATAATGTTAATCAAGCGATAGGATTTATTCAGTTGCTCGAGATCGTCGCTGATATTTTCGTGTAACTCTTCGTAATATTTCACCTTCATCAACAACATGGCACCTTTTCTACGTGGCAGACGCTCTTCTGTCAATTCCAATTGACGATTCGTCGAAGGTTCATGCAACCCTATCAAACTTTCGTTGACTTTCTTGAAGCATGCTCCCGAAACCCACACGCAGTTCAAATAGAACAACAATCCTTCGATGGTTACTACACCGATGAACCAGTTAACGTAATGTCGTAACAAAGATACATTCTGCCTGTTCATATAATACATCGGCACATATAATGAGTGGAAAAGTAAGTTCAGAATGTGCGTCGTGTGTAGAAACTTTGCCATGTTATTGAAATCCTGCGGCGATAAAATCCGCGAAACTTTGGACACCCTTTGGAACACGAACAACCTCGAGTAGGATGTCAGGAACATTAAAAATGGTATAGATCCGTCCAACAAAGCGAAGAAGTTCTCGGGCAACGTTTCCAGGATGCTGTCGTTTCGGTTTGAGAAATTGATGCGGTACAACACGTAGATTTGGAGAGCCAAATAGAAACAGGCCGAAATCGTTGCAAATGCGAGTCGTATCTTGGAGATCACGTACTTTTCATTTTTATATTCATACGGAAAAAATCCAAAAAACTTCGCGCTAAGTACGCAGGGATACATCAAAGATTCGAAGTCCCATGCGCGAAACGGTAACCATCGCTTGTGGCCCTTGGAGTTTCCAGTTCTCGTCGAATGACTGATCATTGCTCAATGATTTTTTATTTATCGTCGATACGGACGATTCGGGGTAGTACCAGTTGCTTTCTTATGGCCCAACAATTTATGGTTTAAAAATTAAACAGATTCTATGAGACAGTTCTTCGTTTCAGATTCAGGTCAATTAGTTATGTGCAACACGGACACTATGAGATAGTTGTCACTTTTTTGTTGCAGATCAACAACTCATGCGCATCACACGATTGTACGTAATACTGCACAATTCTTTCTCACGGTTCGATAGTTTATTGTTTATAAGTGATAAAGGCTCGTCACATTTCTCTTCTACCTCCAGCTTGGGCGAACGTGTCTCGAAAACTAAATGGTTAGCAGGTACTTCCTTGATGAACGACATTTCTAGTGACATATAATTTCTTAAAATGATAATCTAAAAGTTGAATGTCATAATGTAACGTGGAAATGAAATGGCGCTTGCGGAAAATTGAGGACAATGAAACAGCTATTTCCTTTTTAGATCTAGATGTTTATTTGTTATTGCGCCGCGGATTTTATAAGTTTCTGAGGGTGAATCGATGAAATATGGAACTGCAAAAATAACAGAGCAATCCGCATTAATTCTAAGTAGTTCAAGATACGCTATATCCAAAATTAAGCCAAAGAATATCCAAAGTCTATATGTGCTAATAATAAAATTAAATACCAGCCAAACTCCTAGATAGTATAGCAATTAGTATTATATATGTAAGAGCGCGCGAGCGCACGATTTGCCACAAGGGGTAGCAGGGCAGCGACGACGTCGATGGAATTCGACGATTGCGACGCAATCTGACAATCAGCGGCCACGGTCCGCGGCGCAGTTCGCCTAGACAATAAATAACGTGAACATGTACGGGCGAGAATAAATAAAGAAGTTTCGCGATTACATATATGATTCTATTAATCCTACATAATTTTCTAATAACAGAATCACTCAGTATAGCGCCTAGCCTTCACTATACTTTACCTCAAACACGAACTGGAACTATAACCTTGTAATAATGTATATACATATATAAGTTCTAGTTCTTACAAGCCATGTTCTCCTTCTTTTTACGTTTTTTTAAGGATACTCCTGTTATTCTTTAGTTAAGTTTATTGTTATTTATGTATATATTTTTTGGCTGAATAAAACGTGTTATAAGAAAAAAGCGCTTAAGGCGTTGGACTACGGAGCGGATACGCTAGGGTACGAATCTCGTCGGTGGCAAAGATTTTTTTTACATACATCATCTTTATTTTTTCAATTTCTTATTATATGGTTTATTCATGTCATTTTAACAATATTTTTTAATGTTTTACGTTATAATGTTATCTATGCTATAATGTTTTTATGTTTTAATGTTATTCTGCATTTCGACGGTATCGCAGATTTCCCGGTGCAATCCTTCATAGTGTTTCATCAACAGTAGGACTCTCTGCCCATATGACGGAGACTTTGTTCGTTCGAATTGTGGACGATGATTCTTTAAGGGTTTGTTCTACAGTTGCAAATGTTCATTTACCTTCTTGAAACAAGCGCCTAGAAGTCGCACACAATTTACGACCCCAAACAACGTTGTAACGGCACAACGTCTCCCATTCAGTTGCAAAGAATAGGAGAAACACAGTAAGGTAAATGATGAAAACTAACTAACTAACTATTTTACTATTCAGAAATGTTGGAACATAAAAAAAAGTTTTCAAATAGTTACACCAACAGTGACAGTCCAGGTGAGGATTAACAATGTTAGCATACTACTTAGTTTGCTATTAAAAAAAAAGAAACAATTTGTCACTTAAGGATTGCGGTGGTTGTTTGTGGAATAATAGTAGATGGTGATCGTTTATTACACAGTGTTACATACTGTTATCAAATAGCCCAGCTAAGAACTATTACAGGTATCTGCGCATGAAAGCTCCCGTCTGGCTGCCAAAGCATGGATCAAGTGAACCGGCCACTCAAAACTGCATACGTTTAGGGAAGTGCATCCTCCGTGGCGCTGACAATCAGTTTGTGCAATTCGAGCTCATTATAAATTGGAAGAGTATCATAACGTACATTACAATACCACTCAGCACCTGTAAGTAAATCACTGTGGTTATGGTCTGTGTTTACAGTAAATTCTCTATATAAGTCCCTACAAGCCTAACGTTTAGACGTCCCTGATCTACCCACACTATCGCGAGGCATACCTCGTAAGAGGCCTCGAAGCTCGAGAGTCGTCGCGCGTCGCGGCGAGGAGCATAACATAACACGGTCGGGTATGTCGGTGTAAGACCAATGGACCACTACTAATCCAATAACAAAACTTCTGTATTTTTCATTATTTTTTTATGGGACTATCACCAACATATTCGTGGAATTTTTCCTGATTAAAATAATACCAAACGCGATATAATGCCCATCATATTTACACTAATTTTCCGTTAATATAATTGTAATGGGAAGTAACTTTCATCGTTCATTACACAAGTAAACATCATCGGAATTATATCATATTTGGTTTCATTTCAATCAGAAAAATGCCACCAGTATGTTCGTGAAAGTCTCATAAAAAAATAATCAAAAATAAAGAAGTTTTGTAATTGGATTAGTAGGGGTCTTCTGGTTCGACATTGTATCAAAGAAAGACATTTTCTCAGTCTTCTTGTCCCTGGCAGTATGTATGTCCCATGTTTGGGACATTTAACGAGTACGGTTATTTACGATTCCAGCGTGCAGCGTGTAATTCATAGGCAACGTTCGGCATGAATCAAAGAATAATTTTTCCTATCCGATATATGGCCCTCGCCAGAATCGTGTAGTGGACTTATATAGAGAATTTACATAGATATACATTATGACTGACTCAATGGGACCATCTCACCTGCGACAGAAGCTTCCCATTTATCTTAAAAGCTCCCGTGCTAATTGCATTAGCTCTATGGAGTACTTGCAAAGCAAAATACTTCAACTGCAACAGAATAATCGTTTATATCACAACGAATATTTATCAGTGGACTACAGATTTTTATAGAAAATAAAAATTGACCGCATTAATTGGAAGAGATAGAAGGTGCATGTACAGTTATTCTTTTTCTAAATAATTATAATCAAATGACGATTACACAATAACATGCTTATTCCGTTTTATTAGAAAAAAAGAAATTTGCATCAGGGACCAAAAATAACAGTTAAGGTGGAGTAGCGTAAAACCGACTCAGAAATTGTAAAGTTTACTTTAAACTGACGTATTTTCTATCTATTCCACTAAAACCTAATAATCTTAGTGTCTTTAATTAGCGCATGGTTTATTCTTTAAGTTGCATTAATTTGGATTAAAAATATCTTCTGAAACTTATGATTTTCTTAATAAATTAAAAACAGTGTTGCTAGGGCGGACTTCCCCGGAACTGGGGCAAAACTGCACCTTCCTGTTTAAAAATTATTGAATCTTATTTCCTTATATTATAGGGCAAAAGCGGAATTATTATTAGTAATAAAATAACATAAAAATAAAAATTCTTTTGGTTACATTTTGGATTTTTATACTTTTTGGTTACAAATAACAGTTATTATTTGTTATGCTCAAAGCAGTCATCGATGAGACAAGTTCATTTCGATCACTCATAACAGTTACCAATGAGAGAAATTTATTTAGATCGCTTATAACAGTTATCGATGATCGAATTTCCTTTCACTTGTTCATAATAATTATTGATGAAAAAATTCATTTCAGTTGCTTATTTAATTACTGAATTGTCTACTCTTTTTCGGATGGGGCAAACCTGTGAAATTCATTGAGAATGTTTCGTACAATAAACCGAATCAATAGACCATAAGAACAACACAAAATCTGAAAAAAATTTTTCAAAATTTTTTCAACTGGAGAAATCAGAAATAGAGACTCCCGTATTTATCAAAACTAGCTTGCATAATTCATGCTACGCCCGAAACTCAGGTTAGCGTTGAACGAACCTTTTCTGCTCTAAAAGTAACGTTAGATAATTTGCGGTGTAGTTTATCAGGTGAAAATTTGGAAAAACTCATGTTTGTAACATTCAATTTTGATTGTAGCAATTAATTGTATGAATAAAATATTTATTGAATAATTGATTGTCTACCATTTGAAAATTGTACGATTTAATAATACCTATTGCAAATTTCCTTCATTAATAACTGTTATGAGCGATCAAAATAAATTTATCTCATTGATAACTGTTATAAGTGATCGAAATGAATTTCTATCATCCGTAACATTTACCAAAAAGAAAAAAAAATGTTCGGTTACTTATAATCCTTATTTGTAACCAATACAATTTTAGTCGATGAAATACTTGTTATTCCATGACTTTTTTTCTTTTTGGTTATAACAGTTATGGTCCCTGATTTGCATAAAGATCCTCAATCTAATTGCGATCACCAATTACCTCACGCTTGACGGTGTCGTCCGTGCAGCTATTAGCAAGATCATGCATAGTGGTATTAATCTCCGTCGCATGACCCATTGCAGTCTCGCAGGCCCAAATCAGCAACGTAAACCTAGTAAACTTTAAGAGGACAAATGAAAAGTATTCAAACAGCAAATAGCCGTTCGAAGACAGTTCACTTGCATTGGAGATCCATTGCATACACGAATATAGATCGAACGTGATCACAACAATCGTGCCAGCCGTATAAGTAATGTTCACCGAGCAAGAGGACTTATTCAGTTGGTCGACAGCGTCGCTGATATTTTCGTGCATCTTTTCGTAATATTTCACCTTCCTCAACAACATGGCACTCTGTCTGCGTGGCAGATGCTCCTTTGTCAATTCCGATTGACAATTCTTCAACCGTTTCAGACATTCGTTGACTTTCTTGAAGCATGATCCCAAGACGCACACGCAGTTCAAATAGAACAACACTCCCTCGGTTGATGTCGTCGCAATTACCAAGTACACGCAGCGTCGTACCAAAAATACAGTCAGCTCTTGAGCGTACAACAACGGTGCATATAACAGGTGGAAAAGGAAGTTCAGAATATGTGTCAGATGTAGAAATCTCGTCATGTCGTTGAAATCCTGCGGCGATAAAATCCGCGAAACTTTGGACACCCTTTGCAACATGAACGATCTTGAGTAGTATGTCAGGAACATTAAAATTGGTATAGATCCGTCCAACAAAGCGAAGAAGTTCCCGCCCATCGTTTCCTGGATGCTGTAATTCGAGTCTAAGACGTTGATGGAGTACAACGCGTAGATTTGGAGAGCCAAATAGAAACAGGCCATAACCGCTGCAAATGCGAGTCGTATCTTGGAGATCACGTACTCTCCATCTTTATATTCGTACGGAAAAAATCCAAATAACTTCGAGAGAAATACGCTGGGATACATCAGAGATTCGAAGTCCCATGCGCGACACGGTAGCCATCGCTTGTGGCCCTTGGAATTTCCACTTCTCCTCGAATGACTGATCATTACTCAATGATTTTTAATTTATTATTAACACGGACGGTCTGAAATACACCACGTTGCTTTCTTACAGCTTAAGAATGTATAATTGACAAGAAACACAGATTCTAAGCGATAGGGCACATTTGTTTCTCACGGTCCGATATGTTGTTGTTTATAAGTAGCAACGACGTACCCATTTCTTCACATTTCTTTCGTACAGCCGGCTCGACTGAAGGTTTCTCAGAAACTAAATGATCAGCAGCTACTGTTTTCATAAACGACGTTTGAAATGACATATCATTTCTACAAAGGTCATCTACTATAATAGTTGAATATCATAATGTAACGTGAAAATGAAATGCACTTGCGGACTAAGACAGGTGATGATATCGAGGAACACTACCTAATGAAGTACCTAGCAATTCTATACTATACCGTTTGCAATCGTCGATATGACTGGCAATTAGCTATTCGATTAGCTACCTAAGCAACTGAAACACAGATTTGACGATAGGGTTATTCCATGCCAAATCGATCACTCACCATCACCTTCGGCGATTTTGTTCGTATTGAAATATGTTGTAGTCCATGTCAAATTAGGGGGGGGGGTAAGTAATTATTTGCCGGTTTAGAATTTGTTTAAAAATTACAGGCCTTCGACGTTTGCAATTTTTGCCCATTTTTTTGAAAATGCACTTCACTTGCGAATTTTTGTCTCAGGAACTGTTTGTACGATTGAGCTAAAGTTTTCTTTGTTTTATTCAGAAAGGATTGGGCTATTGGAAAATAATTTTTTCAACCTCGATAATTAACTTTATAATGTCACAAGACGTAAACGAATACTTTTTTTGCGTTTTTTTCGATGAGAGGCCAAGGTTTTTCAAGTTTTGGAAGAAATATGATCAGATTCCTTGAAGTTTTCCCATCGAAATGAGCCCTTCAAAAAGATGGAGAATAAAATATTTAAAACAAAGTTTCCTTGGTTCCATGTGGAGGACAAAACCTATTCTTCATAGGTAGGCAATTTTCTCATAAACAAAACTGCTTCTACTTAGGTGGACAGTTTTAAGCGACACTTGCGTATTAGAATAATTTAAAAATCCTTTTCATTGTTTCGGATTCTTTCGTTACAACGTGACATTTATTTATTGCACTATGTTGAACACTGTTTTCTAGAATCATTTGACACTAAATTCGAGAACCACTTAACACTTAATTATCCAAATCACTATCCTCAAGATTGCAGGCGACGTAGTTTAATAAGAATTGGAAAAGTATCAAAATGTACATTATAATTCCAGATGTGATCTACAAACCAATGTGGACATACAGATTAATTTTCTACGGCTTTATTGCTTCGCATAATCAATCAGTATACTGACATTACTTTCGCACTAATGATTTCGTCTTACCTGCGACAACAGTTTTCCATCCATTGTAACTGCTTTTGCGCAGAACGTGGTCTCGCGATGCAACACTTGCAGAGCGAAATATCTCAACTAGAACATTGCAACTGTTAATCGTTGAATCTTTTCCTAATCACCGAATACTATTCAAAATTATGCTTATTAAATACTGTCGTTATCAGACTGCAGAACTATATGCGAATTTCCGCTTTCATAGTACAAACTTTCTAGCATTAGGTCGTCCGGAAATGGTGTTTTGTGCACGTTGTATATAAAGAGTGTGGATTTGCATTATACAATTATAAATAATTGAAAACAAAAAAGTTTTCCAATTCAGTCAGCACTGTTCGAGACAACATATTGATATTATCGGACAACCAATCATTCGACAAACGCATAAAGATCCCCAGTCGTCATTAATTACCTCACGACTGATCCTATTGTCAGTGCAGGTGCTGAGAATCTCGTGGATCGTAGTGCCAATTTCCATAGCCCGATTCTTGGTAGACTCACAGACCCAAACCATCGTGGAAAATTTCACCGTATAGTACATCGCTGCTCCAAGGTATGGAACATACCACAACCGGCGGTGCTTATTCTCCCCAACTCCGGCACCGTACCATAAAATGGCGAAGTACAGGTTGAACGTAACCACGGTAAACGTAATAGCCGCAGCGACAATGATTCGTAGAAGAAACGATTTATTCAAGCACTGAATGACATCGCTGGTATCCTGATGCAGCTGTTCACAGTGTTTCAGCTTCATCAGCAACAGGAAGCTCTGTCCTCGTCGCGGAGACACTCTTGACAACGATGGTTGCGCCGGTACGTTCAGCTGCTTCAGGTTCTCATTGATCTTGATGAAGCAGGCTCTGATGACGTACACGAAATTCACGTAGCTCATGTCCATGGCGAAGTAGACGATCAACACGTACAAAATCGTCAAACTGGACACGGTGGTACAGTTGAATCCACGGATACAGTTCGGTACGTGTACTAGAATTCCAATCAGACCAAAGATGTCCTTCGTATGCACAAACTTCGCCATGTCGTCGAAATCTTGCTGCGACAGCATCCGCGAAAGTTTCGTCAATTTGTCCAGCAAAATGAACCTTTGGTACGACAGAGCGTACGTCACCATGACCATGAATCCTTCAGACATGAGGAAGAAGTTCATGTCTAGTACCTCCACCGTGCTGTTGTGCATGTGCATGTTCACGTTATAGAGCGAAAAAGTTAAGGCAACTATGTAGATTATTTGCGTGATCACTGAAACAACGAATCGCGTTTTCGAGAACACGTATTCTCGAGACATGCACCTGAATGGGAAAAATCCAAGAAACAAAGATAGCAGGATGTTAGGATACATCAACGACGCGATGTCCGTCGCTCGCCATGGTCGCCATGACTTGCGACTTTTCGTGCCCTCGATCTTGATCGTGCTTATAAACATTGTAGATTAAATTGTGATCGAAAAGTGTTTCCGAGATCTATGCGTATTGCAGTACTTTTCCTCGAAGAACAGGTTTTGCGACTGATACACTGTACTTGGCAGCAGACGTTCTTTTTAGAACCAGACGCAAACAAGTTCAGACATTATGTGATGAACGTTTGAATAAGTAACGCGAAATTCACATTCGAATAGACAGCGACGATGTTATCGAACGCTTTTAGTGGGATGAGATGCCTCTAGTGCGCATAATTCTGTAATTGATTTCGAAGCGATACAGTCTGTTTACACAGAGTTTCTTCAGCACGTTTTCATGAGGAGAAATTGTATCAGTATCAGCAGATAAGTCGTGATGATCCCCACCACCTGTAGATGAAGAGTGTACGAGGACTTTTTCTTGAACAATGGCTGGACGAAATTTACCTTTGTTAGGAGAGTCACGTCTAGCACTAGCCCTTTTGCTGTGATCGTGTGGTTTTGCTGAAGAACTTGCATGGAGAACAGCTTCAACTATGTTTCCGAAAATAGAAACAAAAATTTGATCAGTTCTGCGCTTCTTTACTTAATGATATCATTTGATCCTAAAGAAGGTGGTCTTTATTCTTTGCTTTAAGAAAATGATACAATCTTTCATAGTTATAAGAAGTATTACATCGAAGAAAAAGTAATAAAGGTGATAATATAATAATTCTGACTGCTCCCCACATCAAACATTCGACAGAAATATCTCAGCAACAAAAATCGAAGTTGCCAAATCCAGAAACAGAAAGACCTCATCAAATTGAAGCAACTTATTAAAAAATCAACTTTCACTATTGGAAATTTTTCGTTTATCATTTTATATTAAAGAAGACAGGCTTGATTCTTTTCTCTAAGAAAAGAATTTATTTTTTTTTATTATTTAAGACATATTCCTTAAAAATTTCACCCGAAACATCAAATAACCGTAACTTCCGCGCGATTCATTCTGAGAAATTCTGAAAGCTGGTATTTAAACTTAAATTGCGGCGAAGGGGTCACGAAAGGACTCAAGTTTTGTTTACACAAAGTTAGGTCAATATTACACCTTGCCAAAACGATTAGTGCCAGATCGAAGTTTTTCGACGGATTTTTTGTATTCCTCCATAAATAAAAAATGGGCGTAACGCAAAGAGACTTCAGGTTGGTCCATATTACTTAATGTTAAACAATTTATTTTTTATTTTTTTGCCAGTTAATTGTTTCAGCTATTTGTAATAACTTATATGACTTCTAAACCCCTAAGTATTCAATTATAGACTGAATTACATAACTATCGCACTGAAAACTGATGAATTCCCAGGAGTGAAGAAAAGGTTATTTACCATGCGTATATCTCCGCGAAAAAATTTTAAAAAAGAATCGGACTTTGGCATATTATGCACTCACTATTAGGCTATACAAAAATAATTTTGATTTTATAAAAATCGAAAATTTATAAAGTGGATTATTTGCCACCTTGGCACCACTGTGCTCCTCACGGGGTATACCCTGCGACCGTGGGGATAATTCCACCACCCTTAACTTAGAAGCCTCGACGACTTACATCCAGGATTCACTGAATGTTCTTCAAAACGTTATCTAAATGCACTAAAACTCTCAAAAATTTCTATCCAGTCGTTTGTTTATTTGAAATTCCAAAAACATATTACCCCTTAAGAAACAACGAGACGAAAATAGCTGTTCCCATCCAAACTCTGTTTCATCTTACCTCCGAGGAAATTTGTTCGTCATAAGTGATAATTAGAATCCGATGAATATTGGAGCCAATATCCTTCACCTGGTCTTTCACCTTCTCGGAGACCACAGCCATCCCAATCAATACCATACAATTATAAGTGAGATACTCCGTGTTAATCGACCACACATGTACAATCTTGCCATCAACAGTATTATGTACTAAATAAGAGTACAAATTAAAAGTGATATCCATGATATTCAACGCGATGATAACGATGATCTCCAAACCAAAAGATTCATTCGTCGCATCGATGATACTACTGAACTCTATGTGCTGTCTTCTAAGCATCTTCAGCTCTGAGAGCAACACAGGATTCTTCTGGTAATGATACACCCTTCTGAGTAGATGAGGTTCGTCGGTAGCTAGACTCATCTTCAACTTGTCTAGAGACGTGTTAATCTTCTGAAAACAACTTTTCAACACGTACAAACAATTTATGAACAGTGTAGTCATCATCATGGTTGCGAAAAATATGTAAAAACTGATTGAGTAGGCTAAGGTATACCATAAGCCTCCGCCAGTGTAACAAATGAGAGTCAAATACAGCCAGGTTTTCACTATGTCGACAAGGAACATCCACTTAGACATGCTGCAGAATTCTTCGGGTGATAACACGCGAGATGCAGTCGAAACCATTCGAAGCACATGCAATTTCGATCGGGATGACACGAAGCTTGCCCAGAGAGCGATGAGACCGAAGGTGTAGATACCAATGTAGTGTAGCGTGACAAAAGATTCTTTCCATATCGCCTCTATAAACGCCATCTTACAAACCATGAATGGACATAGGAGGGTAATGTTTATCATCGCTAGCAAGGAAATAATGAAATTTTTCTTGCCCAGCTTGTACGAAGACAGGTCAGTATTGTAGGGGAATAATCCAAGCACGGAGACGATGGAGGTGTATGGCCAAATCAGCGCTACGAAGTCGGAGATGTATAAAAATTTCCGGATTTTGTAGTGCAAAACCTTCAGGTATCTTCTTAATGAGTCCAACATTTTTCTGTTTGGTCTTTTTAATTGAAATGGTTGTCTGCAACTTCTTATTTCGTTGTGTTGAAGCTCGTTTCTACGGGAGTTTGCGAATTGCACCGCTTGCGACGATCGAACGTCTGAGACTAAGCACGAATTTGATATTGGAGGTAGTAAGAGAATAATATTAGTAATGTACGATCGATCAGTTTGCTACTCCACTACACTTTGCCCTTTTGAACGAGATTAATTGATCTGTATGCGCTTCACAATGAAGAAACACTTTGTGTAATTTGATGGACACTTAGGATATCTGCAATGGCCACGACATTATCTTACTTATGAACAGCATCTTTCGACATGATATTTTTTATGGTTGCGTTAATCATTTCTTTATAAGCCTGCTGTAATTTTAATTTTAATTTTAATTTTAATGTATACTTTGAATGTTATAATAAATAGTAACAATAACAATAAAATATTGCTTTATTCATTTAAATTTATTAATTAATTTATTTATTAATTTATTTATTAATTAACATTTATGAACGTCTCTAAGACGTTTAAAAGACGTACAGTTTTTTAACAAAAGACGTTGAAGAGTTTATCATCCAGGCCTTGGCCACATATGTATGTATAGGGAAATCACTATACAGATTTGACTTCGTAGCGATGAAAACATAATAACTGCGTTAACATACAAAATTGTCGCAGGATCGTGAAAATTTAAATAGACAATTCCAAGGAAAGTGTATTTTATTTAAAATGAACCACGTGATAACTCCCACAGGAAATAATTAGACTTATCGTAGTCTGGCAGACCCAAATCGGCACCGCGGACTTCGACAGCCTTGAAAATGCATAGGAACAACACTCGTATTGCAATTACACACAGACAATATATAATACTTGCATTGACGATGTACTGCATCGACGATGTTATCGAACACTTTTAGTGGAATGAGATGTCTCTAGTCCACATAATTTTGTAATTGATTTCGAAGCGACACGGTCTGTTTTCCCAGAGTATCTTCAGCAAGTTTTCATGAAGAGGAATTGTATCAGTATCAACAAGTAAGTTGTGATGACCCCCACTACCTGTAAATGAAGGAAGTAAGAGGATGTATTCTTAAATAAAGGCTTGATGTAATTTACCTTCGTCAGGAGAGTCACGTCTAGCACTAGCCCTTTTGCTGTGATCGTGTGGTTTTGCTGAAGAACTTGCATGGAGAATAGCTCCAACTGTATTTCCGAAAATAGAAACACAAATTGTATTAAACACACGCCCTTGAACCTACTGGTATCGTTTCATACTAAAGTCGATAGGCTTGATTCTTTTCTCTAAGAAAGTGTTTCAGTTTTTCAAAAGTTTAAGAAGTATCGAAGAAAACGTGATAAAGACGTCAATATAATAATTCTGACTAGTCCTCACATCAAGCATTCGACATAAATACCTCAAAAACGATATAACTACCTCAAGTATACATAAATACTTCAAAAAATCAACTTTCAAAATTGGAATTTTGTCGTGTGTTCTTCAAAACGTTATCAAATTATAGTGAAACGTCACAAAAATTCCCATCTGGTCGTGGGTTTATTTAAAATTTCTAAACAGTACAATCCCTTAAAAAACAACGAGACGAAAAAGGCTGTTCCCCTTTAAACTCTGTTTCATCTTACCTCCGTGGATATTTGCTCGTCATAAGTGACAATTAGAATCCGATGAATATTGGAGCCAATATCCTTCACCTGGTCCTTCACCTTCTCGCAGACCACAGCAATCCCAATCAATCCCAGCAAATGATAAATGAAATACTCCATGTTCATCGACCACAGATGTACAATCTTGCCATCAACAGTATTATGTACTAAATAAGAGTACAAATTAAAAGTGATATCCATGATAGTAAAGGCGATGATGACGATGATCTCCAAACCAAAAGTTTCATTCGTCGCATGGATAATCCTGCTGAACTCCAAATGCTGCCTTCTAAGGATCTTAAGCTCTGAGAGCAACGCAGAATTCTTCTGCGAATGATACACCCTTCTGAGCAAATGAGGTTCATCAGTAGCTAGACTTATCTTCAATATCTCTAGAGACGTGTTAATCTTCCGAAAACAACTGTTCAACACGTAGAAACAATTTATAAACAGTGTAGTTATCACCATGGCTACGAAGAACAAGTAGAAGCCTATTATGCAGAATACGGTCCACCACAAGCCACTACTAAAGCCACAAATGAATGTACAAAACAGACAGGCTTTCACAATGTCGATAGCGAACATCCATTTAGACATGCTGCAGAATTCTTCAGCTGATAACACGCGAGATGCAGTCGAAATCATTCGGAGCAGATGCAATTTCGATCGGGATGACACGAAGCTTGCCCAGAGACCGACGAGACCGAAGAGGTAAATATTAATGCATTGTAACGTTACATTAGATTCTGTCAATATTTCTTCTATAAATTTCATCTTATAAATTAGGAAGGGACATAGAAGCGTAATGTTTATCATCGCTAACATGGACGTAATGTAACTCATCTTGGCAAGCTTGTACGAAGACAGGTCAGTATCGTAGGGGAAGAATCCGAGAGCGGAGACGATGGAAATGTATGGCCACATCAGCGTTACGAAGTCCGAGGTGTATAGCGATTTGCAGATTTTGTGGTACAACACCTTTAAGTATCTTCTTAATGAGTCTAACATTTTTCTATTTGGTCTGTCTAATTAAAATGGTTGTTCTCAACTTCTTACTTCGTGGAGCCGAAGTTCGTTTGAACGGACGACTACAGTTTTCGATTTGCACCGTTTGCGACCAACGAACGTTTAAGACTAACCGCGTATTTAATAGTGGAGGTAGCAAGAGAATAATATTGTTAATGTACGATCAGTTTGCTACTCCGTAAAACTTCACCTTTTTGAACGTGATTAATTGATCTGTATGCGTTTCACCATAGGAACACTTTGTATAATTTGATGGACGCACAGCATATCTGCAATGACCACGACATTATCTTAATTATGTCCAGCGTCGTATGACATTCTTCATAGACATGTTCATTTTTCCTTAATAAGCCTGCTTATACTATTCTGTAACGATCCGAGTCCATTGTATTAATGCATTTTTAGCTGGGAAAAGCTGTATAGTACTTTACAGTTGACCATGTCGAAAAAGGGAACATTTTTCTGCATAGACATGAAAACATTAATAATCCTAATGACTACGTTAACAAACAAAATTGTCATGGACAGTGATGATTTAAATAGACAATTCCAAGGAATGTGTATTTTATTTAAAATGAAACACGTGATAATTCCCATTAGAAATTATGAAGCCTATGGCAGTCTCGCAGACCCAAATCAGCATCGCAGACTACAACAGCCTTAAGAATGCATACGAACAGTACTCGCACTGCAAATACATGTTCACAGTTTTCTTGCATTGACGATATTCCGCATGGATGATATTATCGAACCCTTTTAGTGGCGTGAGATGTCTCTAGTGTACATAATACTGTAATTGGTTTCGAAGCGATGTAGTCTGTTTTCACAAAGTTTCTTCAGCACGTTTTCATGAGGAGAAATTGTATTAGTATCACCAGGTAAGTCGTGATGATCCCCACTATCTGTAAATGAAGGGTGTCAAAGAGTTTTTTCTAAAACAATGGCTCGACGTAATTCACCTTTGTCAGAAGAGTCACATCTAGCACTAGCCCTTTTGCTGTGATCGTATGGTTTTGCTGACGAACTTGCATGGAGAATAGCACCAACTATGTTTCCGAAAATGGAAACCAAAAATATGATCAGTTGTACGCCCCTGTACTTAATGATATCATTTTATCCTAAAGTAGGTGGTCTTTATTCTTTGCTTTAAGAAAATGATACAATCTCTCATAGTTATAAGAAGTATTACATAGAAGAAAAATCAATAAAGATGTCAATATAATAATTCTGACTACTCCCCACATCAAACATTCGACGGAAATATCTCAACAACGGAAAACGAAGTTGCCAAATCCAGAAACAGAAAGACCTCAACAAATTGAAACAATCTATTAAAAAATCAATTTTAAAAATTGTAAATTTTCCGTAAATATTCTTCAATCGAGTTGTGCATTTATTTAAAATTCCTAAAAAATAAAATCCCTTCAAAAATAACGAGACGAAAGTGGCTGTTCCCCTCCAAACTCTGTTTCATCTTACCTCCGTAGAAATTTGTTCATCATAAGTGACAACTAGCATCCGATGAATATTGGTCCCAATACTCTTCATTTGGTCCTTCACCATCTCGCAGACCAGAGCCATCCCAATAAATCCCAGAAAATCAAAAGAGAGATACTCAATGTTCATCGACCACAGATGTCCAATCTTGCCATCAACAATATTGCGTGCCAAATAAGAGTACAAATTAAAAGTGATATCAACGATATTCAACGCGATCATGCAGATGATCTCCAAACCAAAAGTTTCATTCGTCGCATCGATAATCCTGCTGAACTCTATGTGCTGTCTTCTAAGCATCTTCAGCTCTGAGAGCAACTCAGGTTTCTTCTGAGAATGATATACCCTTCGAAGTAGACGAGGTTTATCAGTAGCTAGACTCGTCTTCAATTTCTCTAGAGACATGTTAATCTTCCGAATACACTGATTCAACACGTACAAACAATTTATAAACAGTGTAGTTATCACCATGGCCACGAAGAACATGTAAAAACTTATCGAGGCGAACACGATCCACCATAACTCCCCGTGAAAGTCAGAAATGAAAGTAAAATTCAGGCAGACTTTCACGATGTCGACTGCGAACATCCATTTTGCCGTGCTGCAGAATTCTTCAGGTGATAACACGCGAGATACATTCGAAACCATTCGAAGCAGATGCATTTTCGATCGGGATGACATGAAACTCACCCAGAGACCGACGATGCCAACGATGTAAATACTAATGTAATGTAGCGTCGTATATGATTCTTTCCATATCCCCTCTATAAACTTCATCTTATAAATTACGAAGGGACATAGGAGCGTAATGTTTATCATCGTTAACATGGACGTAATGTAATTCATCTTTAAGAGCTTGTACGAAGACAGGTGGGTATCGTAGGGGAAGAATCCGAGAGCGGAGACGATGGAGGTGTATGGCCACATCAGCGCTACGAAGTCTGAGATGTATAGTGATTTGCAGATTTTGTAGTACAACACCTTCAGGTATCTTCTTAATGAGTCCAACATTTTTCTATTTGGTCTGCCTAATTAAAATGGTTGCTTTCAATTTCTCACTTCGTGATGTTGAAGTTCGTTTCAAGAGCAGACTACACTTTTCGATTCGTACCGTTTGCGACGATCGAACGTCTAAGACTAAGCACGTATTTGATAGTGGAGGTAGCAAGAGAATAATATTGTTAATGTACGATCAGCTTGTTACACCACTAAACTTCACCCTTTTCAACAAAATTAATTGATCTGTATACGCTTTACAATATAGGAACACTTTGTGTAATTTGATGAACACTTAGCATATTTGCAATGGCCACGACATTATCTTAATTATGTACAGCATCTATCGACATGACATTTTTCATGGCTATGTTAATCGTGTTAATGCAAATTTGTCTGGGAAAAGTTCTAGAGTATTTCACAGTTCACCATGTCGAAATTTAAGGGAACATTGGTCTTCGTAGCGATTAAAACATTAAAATCTAATGACTGCATTAACGAATGGAATTTTCATGGGGCTGTGAAGAGTTAAATAGACAATTCCAAGAAAAGTGTATTTTATTTAAAATGATACACCTGATAATACCCACTGAAAATTAATAATCTTATCGCAGTCTCGCGGGCCCAAATCAGCATCACGGGCTAGGAATGCATACGAACAATACTCGGACTGCAAATGCATGTTCACAAACATTTCACTTGCATCGGCGATGTTATCGAACGTGTTTAGTGGGATGAGATGTCTCTACTGCGCATAATTCTGCAATTGATTTCCAACCGATGCAGTCTGTTTTCACAGAGTTCCTTCAGCACGTTTTCATGAGGTGAAATTGTATCAGTATCAGCAGGTAAGTCGTAATGATCCCCACTACCTGTAAATGAAGGGTGTAAGAAAATTTTTTCTTGAACAATGGCTGGACGGAATTTACCTTTGTCAGGAGAGTCACATCTAGGACTAGACCTTTTGCTGTGATCGTGTGGTTTTGCTGAAGAACTTGCATGGAGAATAGCTCCAACTACGTGTCCGAAAATAGAAACAAAAGTTTGATCAGTTGTACGTCCCTGTACTTACTGATATCATCTTATCCTAATGAAGGTGGACCTTATTCTTTACTTTAAGGAAATGATACAGTTTTTCAACATTTTAAGAAGTATTACATCGAAGAAAAAGTAATAAAGATGTTAATATAATAATTCTGCGGGATACTTGAAGAAAGGATGGGGGAGAGCAAATAGCAGAGGGTAGCGAAATTTAGATTGGGTAATGATATGAGAGATGGGAAATATTGGATGGATGAGGAAGCAAGAAAGTGTTGAGTGTGTGGATGGGTGAATGAGATGTGGGAGCATGTATGGGAGGAATGTATGAGGTTGGATGAGGGAAGAAGATGGTAGGAGAGGATGTTGGTAGTGTTGTATGATGAGGAGGGAGGGTAGACGTGGATGAGGACGATGGGGGAGTGGAGGTAAGGGAAGGTGCAAATGGAAGGAGAGAATGTGGATGAAGGAGAAAAAGGATGAATAAAAATAAAAAGATTGGGATAGATGATGAGCAACCGGAAGAGGAGGTCCCACGGTTAGGGAAGGGTGTGTGTGTGTGTGTGTGTGTGTGTGTGTGTAGTTTTCTTTCTAGTTTTAAGATGTATATAGAATAAGCGGTGGATATAAGAGATAGAAAAATAAGGCAGCTTTAACTTAGAAATAAGGTTAGTATAAAATTGCGCGTGGTATAAAAATTGTAACCCTGACGGAAATAAATAAAGTATCTATCTAATATAATAATTCTGACTGCTCTCCACAACAAACATTCGACACAAATATCTCAACCACCGAAAACGAAGCTGCAAAATCCAGAAAGAGAAGGACCTTAAACAAATTGAAACAACTTATTCCAAAATCGACTTTAAAATTGAAAATTATACGTATGTTTTCTGCAAAACTTTATCTAAATATAGTAAAACTCGCAAAAATTCTTATCTGGTCGTGTGTTTATTTAAACTTTCTAAATAGTACTATCTCTTAAAACACAACGAAAAGAAATTGGCTGTTCCCCACGAAACTCTGTTTCACCTTACCTCGGTCGAAATTTGTTCGTCATAAGTGATAACTAAAATTCGATGAATATTGGAGCCAATGTCCTTTCCCTGGTCCTTCACCTTCTCGCAGACGACAGCCAACGCAATCAATGCCAGACTACTAAAACCGACATACATCATTTTCCGCGACCACGGACTCACGATTTTGCCGTCATCAGTATTTTGTGTCAAATACAAGTATAGATTAAAAGTCATATCCATGACAGTTAACGCTACGATAACGATGATCTCCAAACCAAAAGCTTCATTAAAGGCATCGATGATACTACTGAACTCTATGTGCTGTCTTCTAAGCATCTTCAGCTCTGAGAGCAACGCAGGATTCTTCTGGGAATGATACACCCTTCTGAGCAGATGAGGTTCGTCGGTAGCTAGATTCATCTTCAATTTCTCTAGAGACGTGTTCATTTTCCGAAAACACAGGTACATCACGTATAAACAATTTATAAACAGTGTACTCAACGCCGTAGCCACTAGGAACATGTAGATAGCTATCGAAATGGCCACGAGCATCCATAGTTCTCCTTCCAAGTCAAAAATGAAGGTTGTAAATATGCAGACTCTCACAATGTCTATAGTGAACATCCATTTAGCCGTCCTGCAATATACTTCACATGATAAGACGCGGGATGCAGTCGAAATCATTCGAAGCAGATGCAGTTTCGATCGGGATGACACGAAGGTTGCCCAGAGACCGACGAGGCCGAGGGTGTAGACACTAATCATATGTATCATGGCAGAAGATTCTTTCCATATCCCCTCTATAAACTTCGTGTGATAAATTATGAAAGGACATAGAAGCGTGATATGTATCATTTTTATCACAGATCCAATGAAACTCATCTTGGCAAGCTTAGTCGAAGACAGTTTGGTATCGTAAGGGAAGTATCCGAGGGCGGAGATGACGGAGATGTATGGCTGCATTAGTGTTACGAAGTCCGAGACATGAAGCGATTTCCGGATTTTGTGATACAAAACCTTCATGCATCGTCTCATTGAATTCAGCATTTTTCTATTCAGTCTGCTTGCATAAAATTTTTGGTTTTTGTTTCTTACTTTGCAACGTTGTTGCTCAATGGGAGGATCTATAATTTTCGTATGTACCGTTTGCGACCACTGAATGTTCAAGACTGCGCAAGTACCTGACATTCAAGGTAGCAAGAGAACAATATTGATAATGTACGATCGTTTTGCGATACCACTACACCTTTCTTTAGAGTCTAATTGAATTGTATGCGTTTGGCAATGGAGAAACACTTTGCATAATTTGATGGTCATTTTTCGTATCCGCAGTGACGGCAACATTAAAGTAAAGTAATGCGTCTTTTGATATACTTTTTGTGGCTGCGTTTATCTCTTCTTTATAAGCCTTCTTTTGCTGTTTCATAACTATTTGTTTTTATAGTTGTAATAACTATTTGTTCATGTAATGTAATAATAAATTATGTGTAAACCATCTTATCGATGTTTATATAGTTTGTAGCATGTATAGAAAATTCGAGACGGAAAAGTAAAACAAAACGCGGAACGACAAGCTTCTAGAAGTTTCGCGAAGGGAGTTTGTAGGCAATCACGCGGGGAAGCGACGCGAGGGGAGCGCTCGAAAAGTCGAATCACGCTTAATGATAAAACGGGTGTTGATTTCACATTCGCGGATAGCAACGAATTTATATAAATAGAGGGATCACGGAGGGACTCGGCCTATTTGCTATTCCGAGAGAGAGGACGAGGTAAGGACCACGGCCGCTCTTGGTTAGCATTAGCACCCCGGCAGGAGAGTACGGCGATAATACCTGGACGCCTGTCGGGAGAACGGGAGAGGACGGGAGTCTGTTCCTGGTCGCTCGTTCGACATGGAGAGTACGGCGATAATACCTGGACGCCTGTCGAACGAGAGAGAACGGGTCAACTCCTGGCCGCCCAGGGCTCGGCAGGAGAGTACGGCGACAATACCTGGACGCCTGCCGAGAGGGAACGGAAGAGTGTTCCTGGCCGCTCGTCTCGACAAGGAGAGTACGGCGATAATACCTGGACGCCTTGTCGAGCGAGAGAGGACAGAGCATCTTCGGATCGGTTGCGAAAATACCACGGAACCTAGCTAGAGTATACGTGTGATGAGAGAAAGTTTGCATGATTGTGATTTATAATCATATCCTGATTAAATCCTTACTCATGGCTACAAGTTAATAATTATTTTTGTGATAAAATTATGTTAATGGGTGAAACAGATCTTCATCCTCATTAGGATGAAGAGAAAAATTCCAGGAGGTGTGTATTTTATTTCAGATGAATAAATTTTCAGAACTATTCATAAATTTTGTCGCTTTTTAGGTAAAAGTGTACAATCACCATTGTTATTGAATAATGAGGAATCGTTATGAATAAGTCCTTGTATCATTCAGTAGCTGAATGTTTAGTTTTACAAATAAAATACCGACAATCTGGGTTACAATAATATTTTCTGTTTGCGAAAATTCTTGCGGTGTTGTATTAAAAATGTGTTTAAACTAAACGCTGTCATTATTTTCTGTATCGCGATCATTGCGCGCTTGACGTCAGCCTGCGTCACATGCAGCTTGTTTTATCAACTTCCTATTGCTCAGTGTTGTTACTAGATATAGCGTTTTTTCTTAGTGATATCATAGCTTACCATTTTTAATTTCCAGTAAATCGCATATTCCAGGACATAACCATCAGTGACTCTAACAATGTAATAACTTGCTGCATTTATAGAAAAACGTTTGTTCATATTATAAATTGATGTACATCTTAAACATTGATGCAAGTAGTTAAACGACACGCAATAAAATAAATAAACAAAATTTCTTTCTACTTTTAGAAAATTTCCAAATCGCCTGCATTTGATCAAACTAGTTAAGTACAAAAACTACAATAAATTTTTAACTTATGGTCTGGTCATTATTATTTTATAGAAACAATATACTAAATATAGTTATTCAGTATAAAAATTGGCTGTCCAGAAGTGAAATATTTCAATTTGAAAAAAATTAAAAATAAACATTGCTAGGTATTTATATGGTTAAAAATATTATAAATACGGTGAAAAACAAAAAACAAAGTCTTCTTATTCATTGAACAAAAATCAGGTTTATTTTATCACAGAGGAGTCGGATAGTTTTTCTCCCAACTGAATATTTTTTCTGTAAATTATACAAAACGGTTTCTCTTCTTTATATAGGCAAATCCCGGGCTTGAGCACTTCCATTTGCTAAATTCCTCTCTGTTTTTATTGCAAAATCATCAAATTGCCAATAGAATAATGAAAATGGATAATTAAAAACAATAATGACTATTTACTGGATGAAATAAATTGTTTTTAACAAAATAATATAATGTGTTCACAGAAAACCCTTTGACAACTTTCTGCACTCAACTAATGCAATAATTTATTGATGTCGCAGTTTTAGAAAAAAAAGTTCATTATTTTTAAATAATTAAGTTTATAGTATCTCTGAGCTTTTTCTGAGTAATTACATTTTATTCAACTGCATCGGATGCATCCGAAAATGCATTCAAACGCAGAGACTTTCAATGACAGTTGCATCACGCATATTTTGGTGAACCTGTACTTACACGCAGTGATGGGATATTGGACGCGTTTTTCGCGCATGCGCGTTCAGAGGCAGTAACGTATCTATATTGTGAAGAAAGTAATGGAACACTATTATTGGCAGGAAAGTACCGGGAGAGTCTAGAATGAAATGAGGCGACAAGACAAGCATGCTACAAATTTTTGGCTAATTATTATTAATATTTGAGTGATGTATACGTCATACATCCATTTTTGCAAATCATAATAGATTTTGCGAAATTATGCGGGGTACTCGAGATACACAGTAAATTTTAAAGCATGTCTTGAGCATGTCTTAAAGCATGTCAAAGTAACTTTTATGCATGATTATTCGAAGTATACAAGATACTCGATTCTTATTAAGATTTCTAATTATGCGACAGGAAACAGCATAAGATGAGATGACTGAACTGGCCTATTCCTACATCTCGTCTGTGATATTAGTTCCACAAGATTAGTTCCGACCGATACGGCAGGATGTGACACAAAAATGGTAAGGGGGCTCTAGAGCCCCGCGGACGTGAGACAAAAAAATACATTGGGTGATTGGTCTACTCCTGTACCTCGTCTGTGCTAAAATCCCGGGCGTGAGAACTGGTGAGAACTCTCATTTCCCCTCTGCCTTGATCACCCTGCAAAATTTTTAAAAATTGTTATGATTTGATTTTGAAAATAGCGAACTCTACGCGTCTTTGTAGCTCCTTCTCCAATATTAGCTGCCATTGTATAATTAAATATTAACAATAACAGATCAAAAACTCGCCTCGTCTCGGAATAGATTATTCCTGTACTTTCCCGCTAATATCACCGCCCCACTACCTTTTCCTCATAATATAGATATGTTACTGTTTTGGGCGCGCATGCGCGAGAAAACTTTGGCCGATATTTCATCATTGGTGTAATATCCCATCCAATCCCATCCCGTCACTTTTTATTTACTGCAAACACGTTGTGTTTCTGTAGGTTATGTTTATGTGTCGCTACCAAACATTCGTGCCATCTAGAAATAACAAATGAATGACTGGACAGTACTGGATGAACTTCTTGTAGTTCGAAAGTGTATCTTTACACGAAGTGCATTTAAAATATCTTACGATGATTACTTATTCTCTATCATGAATTAAACTTTACTGTATTCAAAAGTGACGTACACAAAACAATGCAACATGAGCGATAGCCTCATTGACAAAGGAATCATCACTTATATTTACTTAGAAAACTTTGTGTAAGTACATCATTTAAATACTTCTATTAGTTTTGATGATATAGCTTGGTATTTTATGATAAATAATCAGCGGAGATTTTTCATAAATTTCTTTTCTCCGGGGATTATTTTATGAAAATTATGATAAAGGAAACATGTATTTCGTTTGTTAAAGACTTTGTTAATTAGAACAAAAAGAAAAAGCTAATTCATCGTTGTTAAATTTTATGCTATGGTTTAATAATGAATATTTATTGCAGGACGTATTATAAAGTTGCTATAAAGCCTGGCAGGAACTTAAATGTAATTATTGGACCTAATGGCACCGGGAAGTCAACAATTGTTTGTGCCATTGTTCTTGGCTTGGGAGGTAAGCCAAGTACAATTGGCCGTGCTGTTCATGTTGCGGATTACGTGAAAGCTGGCTGTGAACAAGCTAAAATAGAAATCCATCTCAAAAATGGGAGGAACAGAGATGTTGTTATCACCAGAGTATTTAATATACAGGGAAAGTCTTCCTGGTTTCTCAATGAAAAACTGTCAAACATAAAAGAAATACAAGATTTAACGAAAAGCTTTGATATCCAGGTATAATTCTACATTTAACTATCATTGATTCAATTATAAACTGTATATGCCTATTCTATTTTTCAGATAGATAATCTTTGCCAATTCCTTCCTCAAGACAAAGTACAAGACTTCTCCAAGATGAATGCACAAGAGCTGTTAGAAAATACAGAGAGATCGGTCGGTGATCCTATAATTCTAGAACGTCACAAACAATTGATTCAATATAGAACAAATCATAAAAATTTCGAATCGGAAATGGCTAGTAAAACCAAGTTACTAGAATCAAAGACTCAGATACACGAGAGCTTGAAAGAAGCGGTTAGTGGTATTAAAGAGAGAAAAATGATAAAGAAAAAGATTGTATCTCTAAAACAAAAAAAAGCATGGTTATTATATGATCAAAAACGAAGAGAACTGCTTAAGGTAAAAATAGTCAGAACTAGTATTGGCCAAGATAAATAATATTAAATATCATACAATTAACTACTTTATAATATTTAATACTAAATATGCTTTGCAGCTGAAAAAGAAAAAGGTGAGTGCAGCAGCAGAAGTGACGACTTTAGAGGCTAAAATGAAACCAATGAACGAACTAATAGAGAGGTTAAAAGCGGAAATTAAAGTACTTCAGAATTCCATAGCAAATCATGTGAGTTTTTAAATATTAAGTCCAAGAATTTTAAGGACTATCTGAAATATAATTTAATTGCAGAATAATACAGTCAGTATTAAAACCACAAAGCTCAAAAGAATGATGAATATTATTGTGGAACATGAAAATAAAGTGAAGGAATGCGAAGCTATTTGCCGACAGAGAATCCAGACTGAGGAAACTCGTGACCACGACATTGAGGTTGAACAACAACAGAAAAATAAGTTGGATAGTGATTTGACTCTGATATTAAACGATATTGGATCTGGTTAATATTTTTTTCAACAATATTTCATATCACGAAAAATAAAAGAGATATTCGAAATGCTTAAGTTAGAAGGGACACCGTGTACAATTTCACATTTTTCAGAGGAGACTATAAAAAGACAAGGAGAGGAAACCTTCAAAATCATAGAAAAACAAAGGAGTATAATTAGTGCTTTAACAAATGAAAATTTGGAACTGAAGAGCAAAGAAGAGCAGTTGAACCTTGGAATCAGAGGTAAATAGTTTGTCTACAACAATTATATCCTCCTATAAACTATATAAATTTAATTATAACTCGCAGCTCAAGAGACAGAACTGCAACTCCTTAATATCGAAGCCAGGCGACTCCAGATTTTAAGGGAAAGAAGTATTGACACATACAGGGCGGTACATTGGTTGAGAGAAAATCGTGATAAATTCTCTGGAATAATACACGAACCTATGTTGCTCAATATAAACGTGAAAGATGCATCATATTCCAAATATTTGGAAAATATTATAAGATCCCGTGATCTGATTGCATTTGTTTGTGAGAATAAACGGGACATGAATTTGTTGTTACATTATCTACGAGATGAGCAGAAACTGCAGGTGAATGCTGCACATTCTGACCCTAAGAGACACGTTTCGATGGAACCGTCTGTACCTTTGGCGAGTATTACACAATACGGTTTTACTCATTACTTGGTATCGCTGATTGAAGCACCGAGTACGATCATGAAATATTTAGTATCTATGTATAATTTAAACAACATCCCCATAGGAACTAATGCTGTTGACGACAGTATTGATTATGTACCTCATAACATTCGTTGCTATTTTAGTCGTAAGTAGAAAATACATTTTTCATTTTTTTTTTAAGTTAGATATTTCTGATTTACTATAATTTTTATTTCCCAGGTTCGAATATATATTCAGTGAACAGGTCCAGATACACAGGGCAAAAATCTATTGGAATGCAACCAGTGCGTGGTACAGGAATGTTATCTATTGTGTTAGAGAAATCAAAATTATTAAAGATTGAAGAAACGTTGGTGTTACACTGCAATAGATCGATTAAAGTGTAATTTAACCATTTACAACTTGTGAATCATTTTTTCAGGTTGCGAATGCTGAAAGACAATAAAAACACAATTTGCAACAAAATAAATCAAATTGAAGAGCAGATTTGCGAACAGAATAAGGAACTGGATAAACACAGAGTCAGTAGAAACAAATTCCAGCAACATCTTCAACAAATACTAGCTTTAAAGTCTCGCATAACTGTGATAGAAAGGAAGATTACGAATTTGCAAAATGAACGGACCAGCATCGACAAAATTAAGGAATCTACTACGAACGAAATAAAGGTTTTACCTCTATTCCATAGAATTTGAAATAAATTTGTTCACGTCATAATACTTATCCATAAATTTCTCAGGTGATTTTAAATAAGCAACTACACTTTTATAAAACATACAATGATGAACTAGAGGAATGCTTCAAGTCCATTATAATGAGCGAAGAAATCGAATTGGCATTAAAGCTACAAAACCGTACTTTAAATTCGAAAATGAACGAGTCTCAGGATCAGAGGGACAACCTGAAAGCAGCGGAGGAAAACGTGAGGCAACTCAGTATAGAAATGCAACCCATGAAGAACGAAGTGCAGAAAATGTACAATGATGCATTAGAAACCACTAATGGCATTAACCCATCTGATGCGTCTTTTGCACCAATAAACAAAGTTTTTAGTAAATTACCGCCAACTATAGAGGAGATCAACAATGAACTGAACATAGCACAAGCGAAAGTCTTTTGTATGACAAATAATATGGATGGTGAATCTGTGAGTATCATAATTCCTACACTTCTCGGACACAACCACAGTTTTCAAAGTTTTTGTGTTCATTACAAACATTTCCATAAAATTCGATGTTAAATAGAAGTAGAAAATTATAATTCAAAACATTGTTGATTTAATGAACAATTATTCTGTTTTAAGTTGTAAGTGCTTGAATTTGATCTGTGGTAGGTATTACGCGACTACGACAATGTAGAAAAGGAAATCAACTATTTAAAAGAGTTCATTCAGAAGAAGACACGCGAAATGGAAGTAACAACGAGACAAATAGATCAATTGCGAGAGGAATGGCTGACTCCTTTGTCAAAAATCGTGAATAAAATAAACGAGAACTTCAGCTCGTACTTCTCAGCGATGGGCTGCGCCGGTGAAGTCGTACTAGCAGCAGCTGAAAACGCTGTAAGTCATCGCGGAATGGAACCAGGTCACGCACTTATTAATAAAGAACTTGTAAGGAGAGTAATGTTTCGCTCGTAGATGGACTTCGATCAATATGGCCTGAAAATCCGAGTGAAATTCAGAGACTCCGACCAGTTGCAAGAATTGACGAGACACCACCAAAGTGGGGGTGAAAGGGCTGTGACCACTGCCATTTACATGATTTCACTTCAGGAACTTTCGAGAGTACCTTTTCGATGTGTCGACGAAATTAATCAGGGTATGGACGCAGCGAACGAACGACGGGTATTTAACTTACTTGTGAAGATGACTGGGAAACGAAACAGCTCTCAGTATTTCTTACTCACACCAAAAGTTAGTATAAATTAATTATTGTTCTAGCAAAAACTTAATTCTGGACCCTAGAGCCAATGTGTTGTGTCCACTTTTTTGAAAGACTTCTTCAAATTTTTCATTCTTTCAGTAAAATATATTTCATTCGAAATTGTTTGGTTTTTAACTCTTAGCACTCGGAACACTTTTACAGTGTACTTTTTAGAAAAACAAGTTCGATACAGTGATTTAATTTGTAGACAATGAAATAGTGCATTTTGCATCTACGTTAAAATTAAGTATAATGTCTCTGAAGTTTGATTTTCTGTTCCGCTGTAAAGTTCGAAAAAGTGACCTAATATACTCCGATTCTGGGATCCGTACTGCTTATAATTTATCAGGTTACAATTTAACGTGATATTTTACTCTAGAAGACGATATTTCTCTTCAATTAAAGTAATTTTAAGAAATAATAAGAATATCAATTATTAATCCTAATAATAATTGAACGTTAATTCTCCGATTTTTTAAAGATATAATCTGAGAAATATATGTTTAAACCTCAATTCTATACAAAATGCAAAAGAAATTTATTTTCCAGAGTAGAATATCTCTTTCACAAGGGAATACAAAGTAGTGGAGAATATTAATTCATAATGTTTAATTTTATTCAGCTGCTACCTGATCTACAGTATTCAGAGACTGTGACAGTACACTGTGTGTTTAATGGACCATTCATGGTCACTCATACAGACTTTGATACGGAGGAGTACTGTGAACATGTTGTTAGAACATTGGAAAAAGAAGATGGCTAGCCATTGTTTGAAGATGTTTGTTCGTACATATTACATCGCCCCTTGTGTGAACAACAGAGTTATACAGTTTTATAAGACATAGTTTATATATTTTTGCAGACTATTTAAAATTCAATTGATTCTATGGAAAAATACATTTTTTGTCAATACCTCGTTGTGTCAGCAAGTCAGTTACATTAGCAATTGCATTTACTTCCTTCCTTTCTTTTTCTTCTTCTTCTGGGCTTCTGGCCAAGGAAATCCTCTACACTTCAGAACATCCATTATATTATGGCAAGTGTAGTACGCATTCTTCATAGCCTCGTCGTTAAAAATATCCATACTGAATTTTGCTCTTCCTCCGCTTTTTCTTGACTTTTTCGCTCCCTTGCTCTTACCACCGTCATTGTTTTTACCGTTTTTACCATTTTTTCCATTTTTACCATTGGCTTTGGAACCTTTCTTTTTATTCTTTCCTCGCATACCGCTTTACTTAAATGTCTGAAACCTTATTCCAACTTGATTTGTGAAAGAAGATTAATCGCTTTATACGTTCAACTTGTTTACGACTGACTTATATAGAATGAAAAAAATGAAATTTCTTGTGCCGATGCGCTTGTACTTAAATGGTTGCTACCATTGATGGCGGAATCGATAATGGTTGCCACAATTGTAAGTTATATCAATAATTTCAATTTCTTTCTCATGACAAGGCGGGAATTTAAATGCGCGGATTACGATTTTTTGTACACCGTATATTCAAAAGTTTCGCGATTGTCTTATCTAAAAATCGTTACGAAATTACTAATGAACTTCGTTAAATTTTATATAATTTTATTTCCACTGTACTAGTGAATATACTTTGCCAATAATAGCACTAAATATCTCATCGATATTAATAAGAACTATACTTGCATATTTAGTTAATATTAATACAGTTATTAATAGATTTAAATAATTAGATTATTAAATATAATGTTACTAAGCTGTGATAAATATATATTATTAACGGAATTTAGTAGCAATTTACCAAATATTGTTTAATGATAATATAGTAATTTATATTTTGTGTATCACAGTGTTATTAAAAATTGTAACACAGTCGACATACTTTCGAGCAACCGTGTACACGACAGTAGATGTTATGACACGGTATACTTACGTTGAAATTGAATTAAAGTTCGAAGTCCCGGTTTCACTGTAAACCCTTCCATTATTAGGGCGTAATACAATTACGATAAACCAGGAAACTGTCGTTGTCGATCGCGACGATCAACCTTTATCGATTTCACCGGAAGTGCCGTGTTAGAGACGGAAACGCGAGTTCGTAATATTTTTGCGGCGAATGAAAACATTTTGAGCAACGTTGAACAACGTAAAGTATAGAAGAAACATTGATAGCGATACGCACGAGCGATGACCTCTTGGATGTTGCTCCATAAAATTAACAATCGAAACGTTTAGTATCGATCCGAGGAAAGAAATTGCGTTTTGCCGACGAGTTATCGATTGCGAGAGAAAAATTTAACGATTCAGACTCGAACAACGCCCTCGGACATTCCTCGAAATGTTTGGCTCCAAATTGTAGGTCATCGACATGATGATGCTACCAACACATATATCATGTTTCTTTTCGTGAAGTATCCGCAGGCTTAAAAACACTTTACCGTGCCAAATTTTGAAATGTTCCACGTGTACTTCGTTAATTTATTACTTTCATCCAATTCGACGTGGTAAATAGTAATATAAGCAAGGGAAAAGGACTACAGGATTAAAAAGATTACTTTTTTCTTTTCTTGACAGTTTCAATCATGACCTTAAGATACGAACTTTAATTCACCCGACCATGACATGATTCTACAGAAAATTCGCCGTTTTTAAATTACGCAGGCCAGTTACCTTATTTATCTTACAGATAAGACTTAACAGATTCACAATAATCTCATTCAGAATACATATATACATATATATCTCCAGTTGGATGTTTTCTCGCGAATACTTTAAAGGGAACGCCCAACTTTTGCAATTAAGACCGTAAATTTTTATATTAAAAAATATATAAAGATGCAGGCAGTTGCAGAAAAATAAAATGCAACGAATAAAATAAAATTACATTTTTAAAAACTTTTGTTTTTTGAAGTTTCTACAGAAAATTTCCGCTGAACGACAACAGTAAAAATGATAAAATCTGATACACTTGAAACATGGCTATCTCAAGTGATTTAACACTTGAACTATCAGGAGGGCAAAACTGTGCCATTTCAGATGTTCAGTTATACAATTGTTAAAGACATAAACGTACTTATTATTAATTTACTTGGCGGTAAATATTTGTTGAAAATTATAGATACGATTAGTGATTCGAATATTTCTAAAACACGGAAAAAATGCATTGTTAAGCAAAAATTATAAGGCAGTTTAAGTAAGATGACAAACATGTCTGTAATGATTGGGGACGATCGAACACTTCTTTAAACCTTGTGTACCCTAGTAGCCACTTTCAAGTTCTATTTGAATTTGTATCAATTTTGTTCTCAACAACTTCGTATCATTTTGAATGTTTCATTTAAAATGTGCTTCAAAAGACATTTTACTAATTATATTCAAATAACTGAATACATTATATATTGCTCATCTAACCATAAGTCAAAGCAAAATGACAACTCTCAAATATAATACGCACTTTAATTGTCAATTTAAAAATGCCAATAATTCATACTCGGAGTCAATAATAATTCATATAGGAGTACAAAAGGTCAAAAATTCCGATATAATATATTTTAACCCTGTATCTGGAACAAGAACAAATATTTGTTTTATTTGTTCGTCATTTTTAGCTGCTCCAAAATTATGTTTATTTTGTTTATGCTCTTTGCAGTGGAAGCAGATAATATTTATTTTACTCCAACTCCATGCAATTTTCCTCCAACTCCTTGAAAATTTTGAGTTTGCTCTTGTACCTTACATTTTACACACAATTTTTATTTTGGCCCTGATCTCTACAATTTAAGCAAACAATTTTTACTTTAATCCTGCTCTGTACACTGCCCCTGCCTCTTGCAATACAAGCAAACCATTTTTATTTTGCTCCCGCCACTTAAAGTTTCCGTAAGTATTTTTTTATTTCGCCGAAAGACCAACTCTATCGTCAAATATTCGATTCAATCAACTATCAGGATCGCAGCAAAACCATTGACTTTGACCGTTCGGCATTACCACCAGGATGCCCACATGTCAGCTCCCGATTCTCTTGAGACGATTAGAATTGACAGTGCCGAAGGAGAGGGTAACGAAAGGCTTGTGCAGTAAATTGCGGTGTATTCCAGTGTATTCGGAAAACTGGTAAGTGCGAGTGCCGCGTGTTCATGGCCCGTATTCGAGTCTCGGCTGTTATCGGGTCACCTGTATCCCAAACGAGGAAGAACAAGATTGTCTAAAATCTCGCTTCTGATCGTGCACGTCTTTTCCCCCCATCAGCCTCTCTCTATATCTCTGTCTCTGTCGCCCCATGACTCTCTCTCTTTCTGGCTGTTGGTATTGAAATTTCGAACGGTGCGGACAGATGGAGGTTCCGCGAACGTAACTATTGATAGGCACGCGCAAATCGACCGTCAAGAAGTGCCGGTAAAACACACGCGAAACAGTCGCGCACAGTCTTCGTCACGAGTGGATCGTCGGCAAGCCACGGCGACAAGTAAACCGGACCTTTTTCGCGATCCTCGGGTACACATTGGACCAGTTCTTCGGCTTTGTTCCTCGATTTTCTAACGTCTACCATCGTAGACCCGTGACAACCGAAAGACAACGTTATTTTACTGCGGACCAGTCGACCAACAACTGGGAAATATGTCCACGGCACTGCTCGCCGTATTCGCCGTGATTCTGTGCATCCTGTTCAGAATACTGAACGTAAACAGTTCACCGCAACGGCCACTGATCCTTTGCAAGGACCAAACCTTCCTCACGACCATCCTCAAAATCGCACCGGTCATCGCCGAGCCGTAAGTTTGACAAACATCATTCTATCCCGTCATGAAATCCCGGTCGGCTGCGTCAAGTCATCGCGAATTCCGAGACTTCAAGATCGCATCGAGCCATGAAAAGTGAGGTTAAGTCACACCTGGGACGCCAGAAATTTCCCATGTAGATGCAACGATGCTTCTCGCTGCATCAGCGCCGGAGATCCTGATTTATCTTAGTGCTAGGTGTGTTTAGGTAAAGGGTCTCGGGGTTTTGTTTCGCGGATCAATAACAGAGAGAATTCGCGAAACGCGCTGAAACGTTTACCAGGTAAAAGGCGTACCTCCGACGATGGTCCGGCACCGGTGTGATCTAGTTTTCATTAATAGGCGATGACCCCCGTGTCAATCTTTCTAATTATGTCATTAGAAAGCCCTTGAACGTGTCAACTCGAATGACAATCGGATCCTTTAAATTCGCAATAATCGTGCATATTAAAATTAATTTTTTAGCTGTATAATGTTCATTCCTTACAACAATCGGTTCCAAGTAATATTATAAATAGCCGTGCGAAAATAGGTTTTCTCGATCAGTCTATGGTGGAACTTAATTAGTCATTCTAATCGTCGATCCACGTTTGGCGGTCATGTGACCGCCACAAATTTCCTCGTGCGTTTTGTCGAGTGAATTTTAAAAGCTATCATGCATTTGTTGTTTCAAAGTTGCAAACCGGCGAATTATAATACGATTACCGATTCAAGGAAATGGTCGCGGTCGACATCAAATATAGTGATCGATGTTCTGTCATTTCGGGGATAGCATAATAATTTCCTCCGATTAGCTGTGACCTCACCGGACAACCACTTTGGTTATGCTGCATCATGGCTATCGGCAGATGACTAATACGCTATCTTCTAATGCAACGAACCATTTACCGATACGAGTTTTTTTTTTAACGGTACTTAATTAGAACACACCGTGGCGGCACACTAGTTTTAGATAATACCAACAATGCCCGCTGCAATTATCTTCGAGTAAAATTGTCGAGGGGGGCTTAGGAAGTAATGCGTTGTTAAATAACTTGTATGAAAAAACGTGTTAGGTAAACAAAACTCTTTTTACTGTCCTTTGTAAAAACTGTTAGATGAGAAAAACCGAGCGTCTAGCACAATACGTGTATGTACTGCGTAACAAGACAAAAAGTCTTTTATAAATTCTCGCGTAAACGTTTTGTTGAACTTAATTGTAATATTTGTACAGGTGTTTGTTTTTTTTTTCTTTACATAAAATGGTTTTATAGACTCTCCCGAACCGTATTATATCGTTTAACAATATGTAATGAATACATAAATATGTTTCAATAATTATTATAGCGAAGAATGTAACCAAGATACGCTATCTTTCATTGATGCTTTTTAATTTACTCCAAAAGATAACAATGTAGGGCAAAATCTAACGATATTGTGCCAAAGACGTTAGCAGAAATTACAAATCTATTTTTTATGTAAAAAAATGTAAACATGTAAATTAAGTAATTTGTTTCTTTGTAAAGCGGTGGAGCTTGAAAATATAAAAACTGGATGCTCACGAAATTATTCAATTATCTCCTGACGTTGAGTTATCCTCAGAACTTATATCGTCACGTTCGTTCGAAGCATTAATAAAAATTGTTCCGTTACTCAATCAGTTTTTATAACTTTTGGTAAAATGATAAGAGGCTTTATCATTATATTTTCTTGACACGTCGTTAATTCTGCTATAAAATTTTTTTAACAAGCATGCCTTGTTTTTTTCCATGTTCAATTTACGAAACTTAATCGTTTTTGTGATTCTTAGTAAAATGATAAGAGGATTCATTATTTTATTTTCTTGAAATATAGTTAGCTCTGCTGTGAAGTTTTTTTTAATAAATTTTCCCCGTTTTTTCTACTTTTAGTTTACGAATCTTAACTTCGTCTCAAGATGTGTAAATGAGAAAAGAAGAAATTAAAAAATGATAAACGTATTGATATACAGTCAAACCTGTTTTTGTGTGGTCCTTTTCTATGCGAATTTTTTTGTGCGATTTTTTTTTATGCGGTATATGAATGCCAACGGTGTTGGCATTATAACACCCTTGTAATGTTCTCATCACAAGAAGATGCGCGTTTTGGACTACGACGAGTAGTATTGAATTATGCACATTTTGAAAATTTCTCCACGTTTAAAATGAGAAATTAAATTTTTTTTAATGTTTCCATGTGTAATTTTATTTATTTCGTTTGGAAAGCACTTTCTCACTATTTCGTAAATCTTTGACATATTTTCTCAGTGAGACTTTTTTTATGCGGTCCCTCTCCACCGCATAAAAAAATTGTTCCTTAGTATGCTGTAAAATATTATTTGTTATAGCTATTGATGAAGTTTCTGAATATTTCTTTTTGTGCGGTTTCTTTTATGCGGTCCCTGTCTACCGCACAAAAACAGGTTTGACTGTATTCGAAACATTGCGCCCCAGACGACCACACAAACACGTTTTTTTCACAAAAGTACACAGGAGATGTGAGAAGGAGATGTAGAGTATTTTAAAAATAAAATGAAGCTGCCAATTGCAGTGTGTGTCTTCCTAAATCAAACAAAACTTTGAACAGCCCACAGAATTAAAACGCTCTTTCGAGTCTCCATAAGAATCTTCATCGAATCATTTGGAGTCAACTAGAACATAAATTAGTCAAAAAAGAAAAACATGCGATATTAAATTACAAAATGAAACCCACTTGTGTCGAGGATTCGATCAATTCCAAAGGCACCATCTATTTGTGCTGCAGTACCGAGATGTCTAAAGATAACGACACTCGAGACCGATAAATGACTAATGAAACGATAACAATTGGACACTTCGCTGCTACAATAATTCTGCAGAATTTATCCGGGATGCGATGACCCGTTTCGGGCCGGGCCTGTTTTAATGCCACGCGAATCGCTATTGAATAATAACGGACGATCATTCAGCTGGTGCATGTCTATAGAAAGACTTCCTGCAGTCTATCGAGTGAACGTGTTTCCTAGCGATCTCGTTGCTTTCGCTTTTACTTCCGCCCGAAGAATGAAATTCCTCCTCGTAATTATTCCTCCTCGTGTCACAACGAAATCGTTCGGCAGTTCTTCCTCGCCAACGTTATCATTTCGGAAACAGCAGCCGCATCACGATCTTCGATCGTTCTTTTGTACAAAATGTCTGCCGAGCAGAACGGAAATCAATCACTGCCGGGCATGCATTGTTTCTCCCGCAATTATGCAATGTCGAATCAAGCTTTATCGTCACGATTTTCTTTTATCGTGGTCGGTTCATTCTACTTCGCTCGAAAGTCGTTTAACAACAATTGCAAACACTACTTACACTGTAAACTGAAATCGGTTTCTTTCTCAAACCAATATATGAATAATGAAGTAGTGTAGGGTAAGGGACCCAATTACTGTGTCTATATTAGTTATACTTATTTTTAAAGCATAATTAATATTAAAACGAGATATTAAATTTTTTCATTAAAATCAGTTAATATGTTACGCGTCTCTTTTCTAATATTCATTATGCTTTAAAAATAAGAATAATTAATATAGGCACAGTAAATGCTACCCCCACAGTAATTGGGTCCCTCACCCTATGTACATTCATTTGTAAAAGTTCCTTCGATTTTTCTCATTCGGTGCTGCTAATCCTGATTATTAGACTGCGAAACTTTATGTATAATGAATATTTCATTCTGCATTAAATTCATGATAGACTCAGCTAAGCATTATTTAACACTACCAACGCCGGACACAGATTGACCGGTCCCAGATTATGTCCAACAAAATAAAACTTTTTTCGAGTTTTGCAATATCTGTTGGGTGATTCTTGTACACTTTGTCATTCTAAAATCAAATCCGAAAGCAGAATTGCTCTATCACGCAACGTTTTCGAAAAATATTGGTTTTTGTAAAAATGCATGATTTTGATAAAAAATGACGTGTTGCGCATAAACTAAACACGCGAGAAAATTTAAGTATGAGTCAAGAGATAGCGGGGACTCTCCTCTACATATCCATATAGCCAATTATATTTTTATGTACTTCCTAATAGTTGTAAATGGTTGTTAAAGTTTGAAAATGTGCCGACGCGGGTACTTTGTACGCTCTATTTTTGTATTTATGTGAAAAATCGTTTATCTAGCAGAAATTTACTATACAGGAATGCATTCTACAGACATTTCTAGTAAGGAAACCATTCACGAAAAGTATTTGGTTCCCTTAGTTTACGAGAAGGTTAAGGAAATATTCATTGAGAGCTTGTGCGCGACGCGTTCGCGCCAGGCGGCCATTGCAGCCTTTTCACGACTCGCCAGGGCCGTCGCTATACGTAGTCGACGTTGGTACCACACAAGTATGTCTTTGCTTCCTATGCTTAATTGCATACATTTTTTGTCTCTTTGTTTGTTTCCGCCTTGCTTGACGCTTGTTCCTGGTATCCCGTTTTTCAATAATAAGTGTCCAACAGTAATCAGCAAGCATCGCACATAAGTCTTTTCCTTTGTAACGTTTTTCATTGGTAAAATATCTTGATGAAAGATTAATGCTGGAATTGTATTCCTTGTTTTGATTTTAAAATAATTTCGTCATAAATATGACAAAAACAGTCCGGCTGATTTATACCCTTCCGCGACATTTTATCGATTTAATATGGAGCAATCTATGTCTTAATTCTGTACTTAAATCAATACAAATGGTCGCATTTACATCGTATTTGCACTTATTTTAATCGGAAGAATCTCGAATGTCCATTGGCATTGCAATTATAAAGATAAGACAACAATTACTGAAAATAAAATTTTCCAGTCAACGCATTGCTACGGTCAATTTTCTTTATTAAGCATTTCCACAATGAAATGTGAATATAACTCGTATTTTTATAATTTTGTGTAATGATTGGCACCCAAAAACACAAAAAAAAAATGTATGTAATTAAGCATAGTAAGCAGACATACTTGAGTGGTACCAACGTCGACTACGCATAGCGACAGCCCTGACGAGTCTTGAAAAGGCTGCAATGGCCGTCTGGCGCGAACGCGTCGCGCACTAGCTGTCAATGAGTATTTTCTTAATCTTCTCGTATACTAAGGGAACCAAATACTTCTCGTGAATGGTTTCTTTACCAGAAATGTCTGTAGAATGCATTCCTGTATAGCAAAATCCTGCTAGATAAAGGATTTTTCACATAAATACAAAAATGGAGCGTATAAAGTACCCGCGTCGGCACATTTTCAAACTTAGCAACCATTTACAACTATTAGGAAGTACATAAAAATATAATTGGCTACATGGATATGTAGAGGAGAGTCCCCTCTATCTCTTGACTCAAACTTGAACTTTCTCGCGTGTTTAGTTTTTGCGTAACACGTCATTTTTTATCAAAATCATGCATTTTTACAAAAACCAATATTTTTCGAAAACGTTGCGTGATAGAGCAATTCTGCTTTCGGATTTGATTTTAGAATGACAAAGTGTATAAGAATCACCCAACAGGTATTGCAAAACAAGTTTGGTGTTGGACAGTGTCATTTACTTAAAAATTGTTGAAATTGCGAACATACGCCACAATAAAAGTAGCAGAATGTATAGATAAACTTAGTCTTGTCATTTTTATAAAACAACCAATGTTCGTCACTTTTTGTGCTCGGTAGGTTTAGCGTTAAACTAAATATTCGGAATAAAACCTATAAAATTTCATTCGCAAGGATGAATAAAATAAAGAAGTAAAATAAAACGTGAAGAATTTGTTACTTCTGTGTTGAATAAATGTAAGAATTATTACTGTAAAATAACATTTCAGTTTGTTGGTTTGCAGATTGATAGTGTTCCCATATTTCGTGAACTATCCGAAAAAAATGGTGCTCGCATTTTAATAGCGTTCGGTTTTCTTAACGTTTCTTACGTCACTTAAAAAAGTGATTTTATTTAGTCTTCGACAATCCGTTTCCTATCCGTGGAAAAAATACTACGCTTTGCAAACAACGAGCGGCATGCGAGCCATTATCAGAACGCAGTAGGAAGAAGGAAAACAAGCTGAATGTCCACTTGTGATCGATTACGGCCTGGCCATGACTGTTGCTCGCTATAGCGTTATTAAAAGTAGACGCGATTTTTGCATCGAACGTAAAACTGGCTGAGGAAGCTTTACGGAGCCTGATAAGAACGGGATTTGCTAATTTAAGATTGATCTGTGAGATTTTTGTCAATTTCACACTAAATTGAAGTTATATAGGGTAAGGGATCCAATTACTGTTGGAGTACCAATTACTGTGCCAGATTAATTATACTTATTTTTAAAGCATAATGAATATTAAAAAGTAGATATATATGGCATATATACGCGTATATATTAACTGATTTTAATGAAAAAAATGTAATAGCTCTTCAATATTCATTAATATTTAAGCACTTTAATATTCGTTATCCTTTAAAAATAAGTATAATTCATATAGGCACAGTAATTGGGACCCTTATACAGAGCGCGAATTATACTGAACAAATAGATTGACAATTCGCGAGCACCGACAAATTTCACCTTCTTCGAGCAACGAGGCGAGCACGCCAGCGAATTTCACTCGATCCATAACATTGTAAAATATATTATTCATGGTGCTAGCCCGACTTTACCACCGGGCTTCTCCGATGAGCGTGTAGTTCCGCTTTGTTGCCTTGAGCAAAATGAAAAATAGTGCTCCTGTAACATCACATATTTCTACGAAAATAGATCTTGCGTTCAAGCAGTAGACATTATTTCAAGTCGTAAAGAATGCAACCAAAAATGCACACGAAACATTCCATTAACCATTGATTTCTCATTAGTGCAAATCTTTATGTGGAATAAATATTCTCTGCATGAATTGCAAGAGGCAGGAGTCAAATAAATATTACATTCATTCCTTAATGATTTTACAGAAACTTTCTATTGCTCATAGATTTATCGTCGATAAAACTGTGGATCTTGATAAAAAATTAATTTACTGTAGCCAAATAGACGTTTCATTTATCTTTTAATAATTTTAAAGAAGTTTTCTATTGCTCGTAGATTTATCATCAATAAAACTGTGGATCTTCATGCAAAATAAAAATTCTTTGCGTCAGTTGTAAGAGAGTAATCATCTTCAATCGTTTTACTCCTTTTTTTCTGTCTTAAATGGCATCTATTTTCCGTCGTAAATGCATAAAATTCATAATTTAGTTATTAACGATGCTTCAACGTTCATATAATAAACTCCTATCTTTGATTATTTTTGCAATACAATCTTGCGAAACCTCGTTTTATGTAACTATGTATTTACTTTCTGTGCTTCGAACTATTTCAATTGCATGTCCCGTTTCGCACACTTTCCCGGATCGAATATTCTTGTACAGTCAACTAGTATCCATTTCTGCTGCTTAATCAAGTTGCGACTTCGTGACAACGTTCGGGAGCGTCTTAATTAAGTGGAAGGATGGAACGGGAAAATCGGACGCGCACGTACGGAGTAATTTAGCGGTGGCAGTAAAGAAATGAGTTTTGTGAAAAATTCAGGCCGAGTATCGACCGCGTATCGATGCGCCAGCGAAACTAGCGGTAATATAAAATTCGAATGTCACGAACTTTCCCGGGCTTTCGATCAAAGGGGATAGCAGTAAAATCGGGGGAGAGACAAAGCTTTAGAACAGAAACCAGAGCACGAGAGCGTTGCGAAATTCGAAAACATGCAGCGTGCTGTGATTATTTCCGGTAACAGTAAACTGCGATTGATTAGGATGCAGGAACGTGGAATTTGTCGCGATATTTGCAAAGAGCAAGCATTCCCAGAGCACGTGGCAAATTTTCTAACGATGTGGCACAAGAGAACAATTTTCCGACTGATAAATCGGTTGTTATGCAATTGCGATCAACGTTGCTACGGTGCATCTTCCTTTCGTGAAATAAAACAGATTTCTAACAGGATGATTTGCCAAACCTGTTGCAAAGTTTGGCGAAGATATTGCGGTGCTTTATCTACCGGAAATATCGTATTGATAGCTGTCTGAATCACTATGCCGCGCGAAGAAGAAGCTTCGAAATTCTGGAATAAATTGTAGGTTTCAAAGGAGTTGTTGGGTTGAATTTACGATTAAAATATTGACGTTCCTGCTTGAAAATTTAGTCAAATAAATACTCAGTTGCGAATTACAGATTTCTAGAAGCTGTTGAATAATCGCCAGACTGTGAATCTTTAAGAAAAATATAAAGTTTCTGCATACATTGCAAGAAATTGAAATTACGTAGAAAGCTGTTCGTTTTTAATTATTTTAACGACTTGGTAATAATCAGACTGTGGATTTTCACATTATGCATGACCTATAAGTACGTAAAATTTAAAACAAGAGAGAGATTAAAATGAAATTAATTGAAATTATTTTAAAAAAAAAGATGTTTTATTTGACACTTGTTTTTTTGCAATTGACAGAAAAAATTGTTATTTTGTATAAATCTCTGCAGGCTAATAATGGCACAGCAATGTGTATTCTGAAATTCTTCTCATGCTTTTACTGTTTTGAAATTCATTCGCATTTCAGTCAAAAATGCAGAAAATTTGCAATCTAATAGCGCGTTAATCGTATCGAGATGATTCTTTTTAAAATTCATCGTAAATTTTGTCGAAAATTGTATAAAAGGCTCCTTAGATGAAGGTTAAACAAAATCATCTCATCACCATTAATAAGTTCCCAGATGCCATCTGCTAACGACTTAGATAAAAACATCCTGTGGCATACTTCCATTCCACCTGCTTGGGAAGTTCTAGTAAAATTTGAGTAAAAATCATGCGAAACTCAGCCCAATTCCGATTCTGTAATAGAATATTTTGCAACGCGATTCCTCGCCATGAGTCGGAAGACCGGAAGTCCTCGACATCGCGAGACTGAGTCCAAATTCGACCTTCGATTGCTCTCAACACACTGTACGTCATTTGTAACATATTCTGCCGAGAGAAATTGGCTGAAACTCATTTTGAACCCGTTTTTCTGTCCAGTTAGTCGTTCCCCTATACTTTATACACGTTTCACTTGTGGAACAAGAAAACCCATGATTAGGACGCATAAAATAAGCAGAACAGTGGCATATTTGCAGAGAAAACTCGTAAATCAAGCGGACTCTATTAAAATATGAATTAAACCAGTTCGAAAACAGAGGAGTCGTTTACGAGCGGTTCGGTTCGCTTCTTCGGAGCAGAAACTATCACTTGGGCGAAAAAATTATGACCGAATTCCTCTACTTTGTGTTTTGCAAAATATTATTGCTCGTCGAGCATTGGGAAAATTATTTTGCTGTAATATACATAATGTACGTATCTTTACCAATCAAACTTGAAAACCGTTTGACAATGAAATATTTTAAGCAAGATCTGTTCGATCTCGAGCATAGTGCACAGAGTCATCATTAATTCATAAAGATGGCTTAAAATTTTTGTATTGTATGGTACAATGTGCCATGTTTAAGAAATGAATATTTACCGAAATGCTTCAGTTTAGTTTTAATTTAAATAATACTCGGATTCTCTCTCTCTCTCTCTCTCTCTCTCTCTCTCTCTCTCTTAAAATCTGATTATTATCGTACACTGCGCTCGGTACTAAACAACTTTTGCTTGCATCATTCTTTTACAACAGCTTTCAGATACATTTATGAGCTGTAGTTAACCTCTTGTACTATAACATTGAGTCAGACTCGCGATGAAGATTTCGAATACTGATAAAAATTTCAAAATAAAATTCTATTTTGTTGCTGACAATATAAAGGGTGTCCCAAAAATGTTGTACTTCCTTGAAAATGAGCGATTCCTAAGGTCATTTGAAGTAACTTTTTCCTTTGCAAAAATGTTCTTCGCAGCTTCGTTAAGGAGTTATTAATGAAAAACAAGGACCAATCAGGGCGCGGCTACAGCGGACGGATTCCGACTCGACCAATGCCAACGCCACATTCAGCGAGGCGTCTCGCCGAGTCGCAATCCGCCCGCTATAGCCGTCCCCTGATTGGTTCGTGTTTTTCGTTAATAACTCGTGAACGAAGCCGCGGAGAACATTTTCGTAAAGGACAAAGTTATTTCTAATGGCCTCGGGAATCACCCTTTTCAAAGAAGTACTCTTCTTCTTCTTCTTCTACTTCTTCTTCTAAGAAATTATAAAGTATGAACGACGAGGAAGTTCGAATCACTGTAACCATAAAATAAATCGTAGTGCAAAGCAGTATAAGCAATTGCATTGGAGAAATTATTTACTTGTAAAGAAAAGAATTCGACCACTAACTTAGTAACGGTTTGGCTTTTAACAGTTTGCGAAAAATATGTGCCTTCATTTCGGCGCAGTGTTCTGCGGTTGGAAAAATGGAAAAGGTTTTACACGGTCCACGCCCCGAAGAAGTTCGCCTGGGAAAAGTGGAAACGACCGATTTCTCCTTTTGCGCGACAACGCAAAAGTACGTTTCACGCGTGTCTCACTGGGTAATGCCCGGGTGATTCGGATTCCTATGCTCCACTGATCTACTGGCGATTGTTTGCCGGTCTGCAATAATGTGGTTTAATAATCCGTTGCCAACGGTGTTGCTATTCCGCGACGGAACGGACACGGTTAACGACGCAAAAATTATAGAACTTCTGCGAAAGAAGAGACACACTTTCGCGCGGCAAATCCACGTTTCGAGATACGTACAATGGACGACCCTGCACTCCGAAACCAGTCCAGACCTCTAAAAAAGCTAATTGCCGGACTAGGAAGTGTGTCGAGTAATTTGCATGCAACAATCTGTTGCGGTGTTTTCTACACTTGAAGGGATGTCGAGGTTGATTGACTTCGTTCTTACAAGACCGCAAGATTTAATATCTTTTCACTGGATACTAGATTGGGTCTGGTTTACAACTTATGGTCAGTTAATTTTGTGCCCAGTAGGTGACTATGGTTTATGATAGCTGTAATTCATAGCTGGAGATTGCTTAATAAATTTTCCAATAGCAGTGGTAGTTTCGATTGGAAACCTACGAGTCATCTTCAACGGCGTAATTAAATATTTTCTGGGGAGATTTTTCAATTATTGAAAATCGTATTAACCTATTGAAAAATTTAATAATATTTAATGGGACCAAAGTTGTAATTTCTTATCGTTGCTGTGTTAATATTTGTGGTTACTATTAAAAAATATTTTACCTCTAAGTATTCAATGAGACGTCTTTGTGCGTCAATTGTCTTCTGACGTTCAATGATATTTTGAGATTTTTACAATATCAATAATTGTACAATAAAATATTATAGATCCGGTCATGTGACCGTTGATGATGGGTCTAATACTAAATAAACATTAGAAGCTTGAAGTCTTTTTTTTTTAAGTATGCTCCATTCGCTTCAACACACTCCTGCCAATGAGTTTTGCAAAGCCTAAATTCTATTTTTAAAAAATCTTTTGCGTCAATCAGCTCAAAGTTTAAAATGTAGATTTGAACACTGTCTTCGTTTCAGAAGTGTCTATACCACAAAAATAGTTCTAAGTGTTTAAGAATGATTCGTTGGGGATAGGATGGGTGTATAGCGTGCACGTAGCAAAACTCCGTACTTTAATTATTCATAGTCAATCAATACCAACTGCACTGCAAATATTTCTCTTTCCAAAGATGACGGTCATGCAACCTACAAACTGCTTCAAAAGCAAACTTCTCCTATGTTACCGTTTGCATATTACCCCTTCATTCAACGTTGCAAATTTTGATTCATTTCGTTATAGAAGCTAATCAGAAATAGTTTATCTCCATTAATAAAGTGAAACAAATGAGAACGGTCAAGTACCCACTTTGTCTATGTAAACTATAAGCGATAACGTGAGTACACCTTGTTAAATTATTGCATAACGGCAGTAATGAACCGCAATTTCAACTGCGTTTTCATTGAAACATTATTTTTAGAAAAATGAATTGGGCGATTAACTGGCGTAACCGGTTCATTTCAACCTTGTGGAAATATTTTTATAGTATTCCAGGTTATGAATGGATTGTCTCATCTTTAATTGTTTTGACTTGTGATTCAAAGATAAGCAAGAATATCAGTGAAGAATGGCTAAATTTTTGAATAATGAATTTCGAGCCAACTATTATTATCAATGAAGACTAACAATTTGGAGAACTGTGGAAAAATTGTACTATCGTTTCTTGATGGTGAAAACCCTTAAAAGTGTGATAGTGATAATCCATCGTTGATAAGATAATCGTTCTACGTAAATACTAAAGTCAACACTAAATTTTCAGCAATACGGTAATTGTGGTTCATGAGCGCGACTTCGAAAATGTTATAGTGTCTGACGTTATGATTGTCAGGGTCACACAAGGTCAGACATTAAAGACATACCGTTTATAATAGATAAGAATGTACACAACGCGTAGGACATGACTCACACGTCAGGAATACGATGGCATAATGTTTGCCTTGCACATTATAAGCTCGCCCTATGTACGTATACGCATCAAATAGTAACAACACACAGACATACACTAAAACCAATCGTTTTAAACAATCCGAAATATTAATAGTACTCGAAGATGCATTTCCTTACGAATTAACCATGGAACGACAACTCGAGGTTCATAATAACATTATGAAATTTTAATCTGGTTCACAGACGAGGAATTGAATGACGACAATTATAGAGTGAATCATTTTAGCAATTCAGCAGTTTATTCTTATAATTTATTATTGTCTATATATGTATAACATATATATTAACTGATTTAAATTTAAAAAATTTAATATCTCTTTTTTTAATATTCGTTATGCTTTAAAAATAAGCATAATAAATATAGGCACAGTAATTGGGTCCCTTACCCTACTGGTCTCACGATGCAATGAAAAAGAACGTACTACTTACGTATCCTAATTTCCATATTTCAGATACAAACCGACAAGATTATGGGGTTTTAGTGGTCATGTGCAGACCATAATCCACAGTATTATCGGTCGCGTTCGTTGCCCTTGGCCGATTGGCGAACGGGTCTACATTGGACTTCCGGATGATACTACTCTCACCTACGATCTATATCAACCGCTGACCAATGACTATGAAGGTCAGTTCTCTTACCGAAAGGATGATTGAACGCGCATATTGCAATTTGTATAGTTGATGAGTACCACTTATTGCATTGGACGAGTGCAAAAGTTTTAATGAGCTTCCTCAAACAAATAGATTGCATTAAATTGCCCAGAAAGTCGTATCGGCTATAAAATAAATGTTATCAATAAAAATTATTAACAATCTTCCTATTCTAAATCGTAGAAAATATATGTCTATCCACAAATATACTATGAATACTGTAAATAAAATAATCTATAAATATACTAAAATATTTTAAGGATGAGGTCTCTAGAGAATTGTTCTACGGTAAAAAACCTAATCTAGTAATTTTATTTGAGATTATTACTTCAAAAAAAGTTATAGACCTATTTATAGCCATAGGACCGTCGTTAAAGAACCTATTTTAACAAGCTTCTGGTAGCAAAAATGTTAACAATGATTAAAGAAGTATTACATAATTTTAAATTGAAAATATTGCACCTCCTTTCATCAACAACAGCTCCAGAAATGAAATACAAAAAAATTACAACTATTTAAAAGAATTTCATTATTTTTAACCGTCTAGGATCCATCAAAACGGTCGCACTTTCAAAACAGCAAATTGAAGGTAACCTGGCGTCCGTTTGCATGAAATATGTTGACACATATTTCACGATCATTGCGTCCGTTCTTTGATGAATAGACTGAATGATGGTTTCCTTATGCAACCGCGGTATTGAACGTTCTGCAACATAATTTTCTGTTACCGCAGATGATGTTACCATCGCCATTTGTCCCGGTATCTGCAACAGCTCCGAGAGCGTTTACATCAGAACATTTGTGCACTTTGTCCAGTGCCATGGGTATCGATGCGCTGTACTCAATCATGTTGGGGCCCTTCCCAGCGTAAAGGTCACGGCACCACGAATTTTTACGTACGGTAGGTGAACGTCCTGTCTACGGATGATCATTTCTATGTTTAACCTTCGCTGATGTCACTAGCTACTTTCTAGTCCAATTTGCCACGCGGACCCCTCCAGCTACATTAACTCTCATCCGTTCCTCTTTGTCGATTTGACACATTTTCTTGTGTGGTGTCACGGTTCATCTGGCTGATCGGTGTTCTCTAACGATTTTATTATACCCACGAGTTGACCAGCAATTTTATTAAAATCTGTCCGATTTATATTGCTTTATACCAATGACCAGGATTTTATGCGAAATAAATATTGTACAAGTTACTTTCAAGCTGCATAGACATTTATTTCTTTTCTTGGTAATTCTAGTGTTTCGTGTATGGAACTAGACACTGAACAAGAACACAGAACAAGACACTGTCTTGTGTATGGTCTTTTGCCATAAATGCATAAAATCTGCAGTCTAATATTAGCACGGTTGAATTTACTCAGACTTCGTAGAACTTTTGACCTGACAAATAAATTGTTTCAGTCATATAAGATCGATGCAACGATTAATATCATTTATTAAGGGCCCGGGATAGTCACGTGATTTTTTAATTAATAATTTCCATTCGCAGCCTTCAGATACAGACTTAAGATCCGTCTTGGCCTTGATCCGACGGATCTTAAGCCTGTGACTAAACTTGTCATATTTTTTGCTCTGTATTATCGATATTATGAATTCTGACGCTAGAAACGTGCTTCAAGTTTTTGGCTTTATTTCGCAGAGAATCAAGACAAAATATAACTCAATTTGTAGCTGGAGATATTTTCAAGCGCGCGCTACCAGAACTTCGATTTCGTCCAGAAAACTCATCCAATGGCAAAAAATGCTTGGATTCCAGGGCATGCACACCGTCAATTTTTGGCCCACTTCTAACGCTTATATTACCAAATATCTGCATAATCTCGGCAGCTCCTGACCAGCGCGCACTAGATTGAACCTTCCTCTTTCGAATGGGCCCTTTACCAGCGACAAAAGATTCTTATATAAGGACGAAAACTTGAGGCACGTAAAACCATTTTTTGACGGTAATGTAGTCACTCTACCTTGTCGCGAATCTACGAAGATCGGGCCCTTAAAGCAATATATTTTAAGCGATTTGAAATTAAATGTAAAATATTATATATTGCGTGTACCAAAGATGTTTAGAGTGCAAATATTCGCGGACATTTAAAATGCTTTAAATAGTCACAGACATGTAAAATGGATGTAGTAACGAAACTGCTAATGAGAATTGAAAAATTTTGCATTGGTCAACGAAATGAATATTCATGCAGCCTGTAACAACTAAAAAGCGTCCGCCTAAACAATTTTTTTCTGCCTAAGAAGTATTTGTATTTTCAATGGAAGTTGTAAAATTTAGTGTCCACGTTTTCATTAGATCAATTTCACACCACTGCGCCAACTCGACACCGAGGATCAAATTAAGTTTGGATAATGAGGAGGGTCGAGCGAGGGTTAAATATTCAACGGTCTTGTCGCAGCCCGATAGCGGGGATGTGCGTTAATTGAATCTGTAATGAACTTTCTGTAGGGCACACCGAGGACTATCACGTGATGCTGCAGAGCCTGATTGAGAAACACCCGAGCACGAAGATCGTGTGCATCGGGTTCAGCTTGGGCGGCAACCTGGTGACCAAGTATTTAGGCGAACGGGGCTCGAATAAGTTGTCGAACATAATCGGTGGTATATCTATTTGTCAGGGATACAACGCCCTCGAGTAAGTACAATATTCTTCCGCCAGAAATATTCCCCTAAATAATCCCGATCACTCTGTTTGAGGACAAAGACGAAGCTCAGAGCAAGATTTATACGGTCGACATTTTGTTTGGGAGCTGCTGCTGGACTCCCAGCATTCTTGATTTAGCACTGACTATAATAGAACAGTGCTAACATATGAAGAATCAGTGAATATTGTGATGTCCGTTCCACTTTTAACTCATCAAGCACACAGATTTGCTTTTGTTCTCGAGATTGTAAAATCGTTAATTATTCTATGTGAAATTTGGAGCATCACGTATGCTAACAGCGAACGTGTTATGCTCAGGATGTCATTTCAGGATTTTCATTTCATCAGTTTTGTGACTGTTCGATTATCGACACGTTCACAGTTCACTGGCACGTATGTGGGTCATTAGACTGCTGATCTGTGTGCATTTGTCGCGTGCAAATTTATGAAAACCGAAGGACTGTGTTCATTGAAATGAATAACTCTTTAACTCGATTTTTGTGAAAAGAAAATTTCAAATTGACGGGCGGAGTTCTTTTATTCTAATTTCTTTTAACTGAACTGTGATAAAGGGGATTTGCATAGTAATCTGCAGTCATGACGATGTTGCATAGAATAAGCGTGCAATTCTTTGAAAGCTGTTTCTGCTCTCTAAGAACTGCTTTTTTTTCGAGTTTGAACTTAGATGTCTAAACAGTGAACGTGTTAAAGCAATTAAAGAAGACTTAATGTATTCTGCCACTGAAAATCAGAGAAAAATGTATGTTCGGCTTTTTGTGCAGAGGTACGAAGTTCCTACTCAACTGGCAAAACTTCCGACGCTTTTACCTCTACATAATGTCGGAGTCGGTGAAAAGTATTATCCTTAAGCATAAGCACGTATTATTATCCGAGGAAGTTAAGCAGAAGTATAACTTGAACGAACGTGACATCGTTTCCGCGGCGACGCTGCCGGAACTTGACGAAGCGTACACGAGAAAGGTAAAGTTCGCTTGAAAATGACACAGAAAAAGAAAAGAGAACATACGTCTTTATATTTTTCTGTGACATCATCGGCCTGCACCAGAGCGCGCATATTTTATTCAACCCGTCCGGAAAGCGAACACGTAGATTAACTCTGATTGTTTACGCAACAGGTGCACAATTTCAGATCCGTGTCGGAAATGTACAAATGGAGTAGCTCTATTTTTTACCTCGACAACATTACAACACCCATGGTGTTTATCAACGCGTTGGACGACCCCATTGTACCTGAGAAATTGCTGGAGCCTATGAAGGAGCATGCCAGTAAGTGATCATTCAAATTCACTGCAAGAGATCATTATGGTTGTGTCCGATGACCTGACCTTGATGGACCTTGCCGGATGTGGGTCATTGGCGTGGTTCCGTTACCAGAGAAACTTTACAGACCGGTCACGTCGATCATGCTATCCACCTTAGAATACTTTACAATTTTTCTATAATATTTGCATGACAAACACCATTCGTTACAAACCTACAACAAATGGTCATTTATATGGATGTTTTGCAGCTACAATTTTTACATTGTACATCAATACATTGATGCATTGGGTTGTATTAGGCTCCACTATGTTAATAAATGAAAAGAAGTTGTTGAAAATAACCTAACGAATTTATGTTACGACCCAATGCATTAATACAATATGTATATTTTGGAGGTACAATTTTTAAAGTTGAAAATATTGCAAACAAAGTAGAGTTGCAAGTGATTTACGAATCCCTTTAGATTGAACTGTTTAAAGCATGCATTGAAATAATGAAGAATTTTGATATCCGTTCGAATAATCGAGGTTCTATTGAATCGTGAATTAAACAAGTGAATATGATCCAAATTGCATTGTGCTTGGTCGCATTTAAATCAGCAAAATGTCACAAACATGTTAAACATTTCCTAAAGAAATAACTGAAAACAAAAGTTTTCTCACTAAATTAGTATTGTATCACTTCTGGACCCTTCAGGGTTACACATCTTACGGTGGTGGGGATAAATTTTGCACAAATAGCGAGAATTAGCTCGGTAAGAGGGTAGCTTAGAATTAGTAAAAAATGTATCAAATTGATACGATATGGAGATTAACGACGATTCCTTTATTCCAGAAAAACACCCCAACACAATATACATAGAACTGGCTCATGGGGGCCATCTAGGGTTCTACGAAGGTGGCCTGCTCTACCCCAACCCCATAACCTGGTTGGACCGTACTCTGGTGTCTCTCGTGGGCTCCCTGACACTAGCCCACGCGGACAAGTCTCTGAAAGCCTCTTAACCGTATTCACAGTCATTGTCACGCTCACCTTGTAAGTAAATCATTCTCGGCGGGCGGCGCGGCCGGCGCCGCTCATGTTCGTTGACCTAAACGTGACCATAACTCGCGTTCGATTCCGCTTCAAGCCCCCGAAATGCTGGTCCTGTGTACGCGTCGAGCGGAGAAACGATCGTATGAGATCGCCAAAAACCACTAGCTCGGATCCACCGAGGAGTTATTTTTTGTAATCGCGAGATTTAGCGTCGCGATGCGACAATAGAAGTTCAGTTTAAAGAGAGGAAAAGGTGTGCACGGAATTTTTCAACAGAATCGTCGCCGGGCTTCGACCGGAAGTGAACGCCGCGGGACACACTGAAACAGCAGAACAGTGGCATAACGATTTAGATAGGAATTTCTTTCTTCTCAATGTCCTACGCATTGACGCTTTTTTACTCAGGGATCATCGATAGGGCAATTTGATAAGAAAACGTTCGACAAAAAACGAAGCAGGGAACCGGAGAGGTGCAATATCAAAACGAATCCGGACTCTGTTGCCTTGCGACCCTGTCAGAGAAAGTTTGATGGCTTTGCTGATTAAATTTAACTTGCATTTCATTCGTAGAAGTTCCCTTCTTTGCGTTAATACAGCGATTCCAACACTTCTGCAATGCCTCAACTGGTTGTCGTAGCCCTTTGGATTTCGATTTCACCATTGGAGACAAGAAGAAGTTACAAGGAATAGTCATACTGAAGCAGTTAGAACGCCTCTGTGACAGATCTTTGCAATTTTACAGAAAATTCAACATCCACCCTCTGTCTTTCCACAGCCCTCTGTTCCCCTCCGTTTCGAATACAACTCTATCAAATCGTTTATAACTAGACTGCAGATCTTAATGCAAAATACAAATGTTCTGCAACAATTGCAAGAGACAGGAGTCGGATAGACTTTCTTCTTCAACGATGTTAACAAAAAATAGAATATTGATATTCTTCAATTATTATGATTTTTCTACTGTTTCAAATTGCACCCACGAATTTTTGTCATAAATCCATAAAATCCGCTGTCTATTTACAACACACATTGAGACATTCGCAGATCTATCAAATTTGACAAACTGATGCACAAGGGTACAGAGAAGCGATCAGCAAAGTCATCGAGCTTTATCTTACACTTTCGTAGGGAAAGAGTCCCGGTTTCTTTCCGATCACACCTCGTAGTCTATCCGTAGCAGACAACGGAAAACCCCCGTGTAGATTTTTGGTATAGCTCGCGAGCGATTGGTTCTCGGACAAATTTTTGATAAAGGACCACTAGGACCTTAATTAATGCAATTTCATACGTTAGTCGGATATATATTATATTTTTTAATCACGGCGCTGTTCCGCGCGAACGGATTAAAGCGAAACCGTGGGACAAGCGCAGAAGCTTGTCGCGACTCGCGACGAATCGACATCGAAGTCCATTCGATGAAGAAGAAAACTTGTGTTTACATATCCTGTGTTCGACGATACGGGGCTATATAGTAGTACTTAGCATGTTGCGCCGTGACGCGCTACGAACCTCGTTCACACAGGAATTAACATGAAGAGTATATTTTTTCTATGGACGAAAGTTAGCGGGTAGTCCAATTCGATTAGATTCTGGGACGCTGGTCTCTCTCGCATTCTCCTCATTTCCCCGTTGACGAGGTTCACGCTGGTCAGGCGCGATGAAAAAGAAATTATTCTTTTATCGAACATCGACGTTTCATTTCCGGGATCGAGACGATAAAGTATTATCGTATCGCGTGGCGGGTAAAACTTTTTGATTCAATTATTTATGCGACTTCGAGGAGCGATATTTTCACAGGAATAATTCATTTCATACGGAAAAGTATGATTCAATTTTAATATCGAAAGGATGAATTTTCATTAACGTAGATAAGGGAAATCGTTGTAATATTGACAACTTAATTGGAACAAAAAAATATGTGAATCATCGTAGCTCTAGCTCTGTCTGTAATCGTTTACCATGCAAACATTCATCTCCACAAAACAACGTAAGACAATAAATATCATTACATACACACACACCCACACATACACGAACGCGAGATCCACTACCGAAGCATATTTGATTACTTAAGTAACTTTAAGGATCATTTTCTAAATTAATAATTATTTATTCTTAGTGTTACTTCGATGGGTGCAGCTATTAATCGTTAAGTGTCTAATAGCGGTACTTTTATTATAAATATAAATATTTTTTCAAGCTGTCAGTGTATATTCGTACCAATAAAATTGAAAAGAATTTTGTATGCGTGGTATGAAGCAAGTATTCGACGTATACTTAACCGATAAGTGGAATAAATAATTAGATTGTCGGGAATCATCGGGTGGATGATTCGCGCGCGTTCATTGAATTTAGGAACCTTTTTTACAATTCACATGCCGCGTTATCGGCGTTTCGAAGAAAATATCTGCTCAAGATAAATCTCAACAATCTAGGTCCTATCGGAGCATTCCATAAATTTTTGATAACTGCAAAACACAATCGCGTGCGAAAGTTACGAGTCATGTGCAATTTAAAGCATTTATTATTTATACACTGCGCACATGAGTTCTGCACATTGTAGAACAACTTAACACTACTGTTACTTGCCAGTAATTAATTGCTCAAAATGTTGGTAAACATTTTTAGTTTTCCTTTAAATGATAATTTCAGGAGAAATTATTCTTTATACAAAATATTACGATCAAAATCGTAACTATACATATGTTGAAAGAATTATTTGAGGGTTTTTTAAAAACTACAAATATTATGTATTACACAAATATAATAAAAGAGTCAACGATATTTAAAAAAAAATACCTTTATTTTGTTTCAACAAAAAAAAAATACACTGTTTATTGTTATGTAAAAATTACACAACAATTTATCAAGGCGAAGCATTGGAATACGTTTTAGTTATTCTGTATTCAACTTTTGTTATTCTCTTTGCAAAAAAAGATATGTATTCACTTGTATTTCGACATTTACTGTATACATACATGTGGAATTTTATCATTAATTTACCATTATCGTAGCACACAAATTTTCAAATATATGAATATTCACTATTTACTCTTGACATTCAAGGACAACGACTGCCAATAGATAAAGTATTAATGTTTCGTATCCGCGAAGGTCTCGAGCGTTAATTAAGTAGAAGCGTGAAATGTTTCCACTGTGGCGCACGCGAAAATTTATGGAATGATTTGGTACTGTGTAGGTTGATCGAATGATCGAACGAAATCGAGAGACCGCGTTTACACGTACTTACAACGGCGAACAGCCATTTGGTTATGTAAACAGAAGGTGCTTGTAGCAGAAAGTGCCTTAGATTAAGTACTGCCAGTACAGGGATCAAAATTTCCAGAAACGATCTCTACAGACCGTTTCGTATGGAAATCGAGAACATGCCTGTACGCAACAGTTTCCTCTTCGGCAAACCGAGTTTAGAAGATTTCGATCGGTAGGTGTTTTCTATTGAGTCGATCGCGAATATTGTTGATGTGTCACCCGCGTAGCTAAAGCGAGACTCGGTTACGATAATTTATTACCGTTGTTACGAGCGTTTTTATATTTTGTCCGACGAATTCCTATTTGTTACATCCGAGCAGTTGCGTTTCTGTAACAAATAATTTGTCAACACTGGGAAATAAACATTCTTTTTCGCAGAGTTGTACATCTCTCCATGATTGTACAAAAACTATTTGTTCTGTTTTATGTAATTTATTTTCAACAATAAATTTATTTAAAATAACGATCTTATTTTAAATAAATTGTCCGAGCGGATACACCTCGCGCAAGCACGTGGCGCTCTCGCGTGCAGAAGAATGGTTCGAACAAAGAATAATTAAAACAACACACAGGTGTGATGTTATCGTGACTTTCGCTTACGCGGATTAACGACCACGATTTCTGTAGTCCAGTGCAAATATGTCATTAGACCTGCCCGCGTAGCGATTCATTAACATACTCTCTGTTAATCGCATCGCATATACCGCGGAATTATTATCTCCCAATTTGTGGTAGCTGAAAATTTAGTCAATGGCAAACACGCGACACCTTTCGCGACATTTCGACGATTTACGTAATCCGTCGAGTTCCTGCAATTTCAGGATCCACATCCTGCAATTACGAACATTACTGAATCACAGAAAAATCTTCGACTACAATTTTGAGGACAATGAAGAGTAAGTCTAGACTACTGTTACGCAAAATATCCTTCGTAGAAGTATGACACGAAAAACCGAGTCTATTCGATAAACGCAAAATCAAAATTTCCTTTTAAGATGCATATCTAACACAGCAACTGACAATGCTATTTTCCTAGGTCAACAATATATGGAACAAAATCGGCTTATCATTCGATCGGTGACGTTAACGTGACGCTATCAAATAAAAACGAACTTCCTGAACGACGCTGGGGGACACGGAACAGCGTAATTAACTTTCCAGACTCGAAATTGGACACGTAGAGGGACCAATTGCTGACAAGGATCACTGTCGAACGCGCTGATAGCGAGCGAACGCGTCTGTCTAACGTCTGTGAGAAAGTACACGGCTCTCGATGGAAACGATCAGTCAGTCTGACGCGAACTGTCGAGACGATCGGATCGCGATTGGGAACAGACCCGGTGATTCAGCCCCGAGTTCAAAAATCGAGGATCGCCTATCATGAAGCTGGTGATTTTCTCGCTGGCAATCTACTGTCTGGTTGGCACGAGTCTCGCGATGCCGCAGATCAATTACAAAACGCTCCGCGAACATATATTGGAGTACGAGCAGCGATTGATGTTAGGCGCCAATCTGACCTTGAATGACCTCGAGCGAGCCGCCAACGACATCCTGATGAAGGAGAAGTGGAATGAGCTGGAGGCCGGTGCGTTTCTTATAAAAACTCTAAGCGACACTGAAGGATTGATGGAAATTGCGCTCGCACGGAAACCTGTTTTGATCCACGTGGTCTACTTCAATCGAGCCTTTGTTAGCACGATTAGCAGCGAACAAAGAGCTCTTTTGTCGCGGCGAATTTTAATTTTCGCGGCGAGTCGTTCCATCTGGGAGAGGAATTTTTAAAGCGTGATTCATTGACGGCGTACGAGTCTATTTTGAAAGCGTTTTTAACGCTTTCGGGGCCAAGACTCCGTAGATTTGCGATATGGTAGAGTTACCACGTTACCGATAAAAATAGGCGAAAAATGGTTTTACGTGCCTCAACTTTTTGTCCTTATATGAGAATATTTTGTCGTTGGTAAAGGGCTCATTCGAAAGAGGAAGGTTCAATCTAGTGCGCGCTGGTCAGGAGCTGCCGAGATTATGCAGATATTTGGTAATATAAGCGTTAGAAGTAGGCCAAAAATTGACGGAGTGCATGCCCTGGAATCCAAGCATTTTTATGCCAATGGATGAGTTTTCTGGATGAAATCGAAATTCTGGTAGCGCGCGCTTGAAAATATCTCCAGCTACAAATTGAGCTATATTTTGTCTTGACTCTCTGCGAAATAAAGCTAAAAACTTGAAGCACGTTTATAGCGTCAGAATTCATAATATTGATAATACAGAGCACAAAATGTGACAAGTTTAGTCACAGACTTAAGATCCGTCGGATCAAAGCCAAGACGGATCTTAAGCCAGTGTCTGAAGGCTGTGAACGGAAATTATACACTAGTTACCGACCTGCTAACTCTGCAAAAGCCACGTGACTACCCTTGGCCCTTAAACCCTTTGGCTGCCAGGGCCGATTTGATATGCGCCACGTCTATAAATTGCTTTATAAAGAAAAACTGTTAAATAAACTTTTATAGTTATATTATATTGTGTGAAAATTACGCATGGAAAATTATTTTCTATGGTAAAATCCTTTACATTGGTTACTGATATTGTTTTTGAAATTGAAAGCAAATATTCAATTGTGCAACATTTTCAAGAGTACGTTTGTGCTGTGGTAAGCATGCACTATGAAGTCCCTTCACGCATAGTGAACACATCTCGCCCGAGATTAGAGATAGTGACTAAGCGTAAACGAAAAAAAATTGACAATCAGAGAAGAGATAATCTGAATGTAAACAAACGCTGCCGTTGCATCGGCACGTGGCAATTGACCCATACCTTGGCCGATAGATCGGCCCGCTGACAGCCAAAGGGTTAAACCCGTTGAGAATGAGTTGAGCAGCTTGAAGAAAGTACTGTTTGGTCTATTAAAAGCTTAGACACGTGCTTTTGGCTTTTGTTTGTTGGAAGTTCGTTTGCTAGGTTTCGGAAAGATTTGAAATGTAACTTGTGTAGCAAGTAGCTTCAACGGAGTTGATCTGTATGATCACAGTTTTATGAATGAGAATTATCAATTAGATTCACGGAACATGCATTAAAGTGAAGAGTATGATTTACTGTGTATGCAGTAGTGTATGAGCTTTCCAGAAAAATTTATTTTTTGGGATATATAAAGTAGATTCAACTAGCTTTTACACACAGCACCTGCGATCCTTCTGCGGACAAATATTGAGTTTCGATTTAAAGGTACATTTGTACCTATAGACGGTGTAAAATCATTGCAAAAATTAGCACAGACAACTATGATAGCTCGTACAAACCACCTGCATGACACTTTTGAATTCAAGTGCAACAGTCTACTAATACTTCCTAATTAACTTTTTACAACAACGATAGAAATTCAAATTAATCAAGTGCTGCAATGTAGTCATTTCTTTTGGCATTGACGTCACGTTCAACACAAGAAGAAGTTCATATTTGTTGGACTGCGTATTTAGTAAAGAAATTATTGAACTTCTGTCAGTTATAACTCGGTAATTAAACAAGCTTATGAATAAGCTTGTCCAGTAGCGAAATCGTTAAGTTCACTTTGCTTAAATTCTTCATATATCCTGTGAGTCTGCATTTTTTCTAATCTTAGGCTTCAAGAACCCGAAGAAGTTTGCTCCAAGCCGAAACTTTATAACTGCAAAGAAGGACATCGAGGAGTCGAAAGTGTTTAAATTTATCCGTAAAATGCCAAAAGGCGCAGTCTTGCATGCTCATGACACAGCCCTGGTCACAACCGATTACATGTTCCACAACGTCACTTTTCGCGACGATTTGTACCTCTGCGAAACGAACGAGAACTTCAAATTAAAGTTCTTCAAGAAACCAGACGACGAATGCGAATGGGAGTTGCTGAAGAACGTGCGTCGGCATCCCTTACGCGCTCCAAAGGTGAACGCGAAGATCAGAGAGAAATTGTCTATGCATTGCGAAAAGCCGGAGGAGACTTATTCGGACCTTGATAAGGCCTGGGTAAAATTTGCCGACATTTTTACATTTGTTCATCCGTTAGTCACCTTCAAGCCTGTTTGCGAAGAGTATTTTATGATGGTTCTACAACAACTTTATGAGGACAATGTGATGTACTTGGAGATGCGATCTACTTTGCCTACTTTGTACGATTTTGATGGGACTGAGTACGCACCGAAGGATATTGTTGGAGTTTTCAAGAATGTTTCTGAAAGGCTAGTATTCGCTACTTCTTTTATTTGTTTCTATATTAACACTTTACTTACCGGCAATTTGCCAATAGTCTTTTTTAACTACAGAACAGTACAGTAGACACAGTATAATATAATAAAAACTTCTTCTGAAGTTATTATTTAAAAGAAAATTATTAAGCTTTTTTTTGTATACTCGGTGTTTATACGCTCAGTCGTTCAAAAGTTTATTAACAGGCTTCCGGTAGGTAAAGCGTTCATTGGTCGTTGTTTGACACGAGAAATAAATTTCGAGCGGAATTTCTAGAAAATACGGCCAGCAGGTTTTACGAAGATATTCTACATAAAGTGTGCTTCATTCATTTTTATGCAAAATACGAGGTAGTGATAGTTGCTAATACTTGTAACAAATTTGATGATAGTATAACAAGTATTTCGAAATTTGTGCAGCCACTAACGAAGAGAGAACAAATAAAATCTTTCCAGCTGATGAAGGGATAGAACAAAACAAGACTTTCGACTCTTAAGAAGTGGTGTAACTGTCGTTGTTATCTACGAAATATCGATAAGGTCTAGACCCATCGAACATTTCGTTATCGCTTTGGGCATAGGTTTGAAGAGATATCGCCGCCATAAATAAAAAAAGAATTATTCACCGGATGGTTCGAAATCTCGAGTACACATTCTGTATCATAGACAATTATTTGATCCTTCGTTCGCACAGATTTAAAAAGGATCATCCAGACTTTGTTGGAGTGAAGCTGATCTACGCGCCTCCCAGATTAGTCAATCACAAACAGGCAGAAGAATATATCAAGACACTAAAAGAGTTACAGGACCAGTATCCGAGCTTTATAGCAGGTTTTGATTTAGTTGGACAAGAGGATAAAGGCAAAACGCTACAGTATTTCTCAAACATTCTAGAGAAAGTTGCGGAGAATACGAGTTTCTTCTTCCATGCGGGTGAAACTAATTGGTTTGGTTCATCCACGGATGAGAATCTTGTTGACGCCATTTTGTTGAACACAAAACGCATAGGCCATGGGTAAGTAGCATGCAATAATTATGTTTGATCAATACGTAGGTTATGTATCTTTAAATGATATTGGAACGCGAGGTTCCGCAAGAATCAGACTCATAATTAATTTTTAGTCGGCCGAAAAATGTATGGACCACTTTAGCAAAATAGAAAATGAATAAAAATTTGTCTACTTTAATTCGCATTTTAGTATTCGATTGATTAGAATTGAAAACTAATTTTGGAAAAAATAAAATCAATTTGTGGATTTCAGCAAGAAAAATTACAATTAATAGCAAAGATCTATTTTAGATTTACTAAGAATTTGCTAAGCGTTCTAGTATATTATGAATAGCTCTGCCGCTTACTAAAAAGGAGAGAATGTACTGCGATCGCGTGCTCGATGATAATTGAATCTATTCTTACTTCATTGACAAGGATTCATGAGTTCAGTGAATAGTTAATCATAAACTGATTCATCGTACAGAGAACTGTTACAGTTACCTATGAAGAATTATGATCAGTGATCTCGAACTCTGGATGTTGAAATAGAGATCTCGGACGTGTTATAAGCACTAGTTTAATTCTATTTAAATGAATTCTGGAACAATAGCCGATATCAGCGTCAATAAAACACTTTAGAATCTTCATCTAAACAGTTCAATTCATATCGAATGTTCTAATCTAATCTGGAATGAATGTAAACTTTTATGATCGACTGTGTACATTAGATACAATTAAATGTATCGTTCATAAAAATATAAAAGAACATTGATACGTAAGGATTAAAATAGAACCAGCTATGACTGTCACAAAATTCTCAATAATCTTTACCTCGCGAGAGTTTATAGTAAATACGGGAAAAAATCAATTAATAGTTTTATATCAAAAGACATTTTCCACATTCAAAATTTCTAAAAAATGTCTCAATAGGTACGCACTAGTTAATCATCCCTTCCTCCTCGAAATGACGAAACAGATGGATATCGCCATTGAAGTGAACCCCATCTCGAATCAAGTTTTAAAACTAGTCGACGACTTGAGGAACCACGCAGCCAGGCGATTGTTCGCCGAAGGATACCCAGTGGTGATCTCTAATGACGATCCAGGATTTTGGGGAGCCAGAGCTTTGAGCTACGACTTCTACGAAGCTTTTATGGCGATCATGTCCGTGCACGCGGATTTGAAAGCGCTCAAGCAGCTAGCAATCAATTCTCTCATCTACAGCAGCTTGGACGCTGAAGACAAAAAAGCCGCACTGTCACTTTGGGAGCACAAATGGCAAAATTACATAAACGATATAATACAATAAAATCACTAGGCATCGTCCACACGTGCGCGTCTATTTCTGTACACGTGGAAACAATTGCTGGCTATTATTTTTATACTGCATATCACGAAATTTCTACACGCCATTCAGCTGATTTTCCATTTAATTACTGCAAGATAAAAGATCATCATAGATAGAACCGGTTCGCGTAATTTATTTCAAGGAAATTACACAGTCTGCCTCAACCGTGTGCCATCTATACGAATATATCTGTAGGGATAATACGTGTGGTAAATTAGTAATTTAAATGCACTTCCGTGCAATATTTCCAGTTCGATGTGTCTTCCTGCAGCTATCACGTGTGACAATTTTCTTTTGAAGAAGTATTACGTTGCAACGTTGGATAGAGTCATCGCAACGAAGACGAGATTCTATAACAATATGTATTATATCGCATTCACGAAAATAAATTGTTATTTATTTATTTTATTAATTGATTAATCTTTACCATCCCTCGACTAGTTTGGCTGATCTACTGAGAATTGGGAAACTATGGAAAAACACGGATCGTTATTCACTTTTCTTAAATTTTACGATCACGACCCGTCATGAACGTGTTAAAACTTAAAAAATTCTATTGAGGATATAATAGGCTCCCTAACGGCAGAAATAATTTCTTCCGTCATCGCCAGCATAGTGACCTGTGATCGGTCGAAATTCAAACCGACAGTTTCAATTGCGAAACTTTACTACATCCTCAAAGCCAGAATTTGGATTCCGAAAATCTCAGTTACAATGTCCAAAGACAGAACTTTTCTTATATTATCAACCAAATTTACTTTACTTTATTATAGTAGAATAATATATTCTTTCCTGCTGCAGATCACTCGATCATCAATTTGTCCATTTACAATATACTACTATTTATTCAAGGGGAGAAGCGAGACGTGGGAGCATGTTTGGGAAGTGTGTTTGAGAGTGGATGAGGAAAAAGGGTGGCAGGAGAGAATGTAGGAAGTGTTGGAAGATGAAGGAGGAGGCGAGGAGTGGATGCGAAAGGTGGATGAATGGAGAGAGGGAAGAAAGGAAAAGAGTGGAGTGGATGGTGGACGACCGGAAGAGGGTCCAGGGTAGGGAAGATGGGAAAGAGGGGGGGGGTAGTTTAAGGTTAGTTATATAAGGACTTTTGTAAATATACTCTCTCTCTATATATATAGAATTATGTTTAGGTTAAGTTTACGTTTATGTTAGTCTCTAGTTAGGTTTAAGTGAAATTGGAAAAGCGGCGACGGAAGGAGGAGGTGATGTAAGGATTTGTAACCCCTAGGGGAATCAAATAAAGTTTTATATATTCAAGGGGAGAATTATACATTTTACAAATAAATTAAATTAATCTACATCAAAAACAATTTAAATGCCCAGTTATTTTTTTTCATATGACTAATAATACTCTAATATATCATTGCAGCGAGATACGAAATATTGAATCCCGAGAAGGAACAGAGAAGTCAAATTTTAAACTCACATGTTTCTAAAGAGAATGCAGGAACTCTGCCAGAAACTACAGTTCCTAATTTCTAATGAGCTCGTCTTTCGTTTTCTGGTACAGTCCGATTACGTTACTTGATTTAATTTTTTAAAGAAACTAAGTAATGTGCACTTTTGAATAGTACCACAGACGAGTTATAGGAGTAGACGAATCACCATATGGGATTTCGTGTCTCACGATCTGAAATACCGACATCGTTAACAACAACTAGATTTCTTACGCCCTCCACGCTGACGAACGATAAGTGTTGAAACTAGGTCCACGAGAAGCTTCGACCATATACCTATAATAAATGGTGGGACCTCCGATAACAATTTTAAGAACAAGAACTTCGGAAAGTTCAGAAGAAAATTTTAATTAGAAATCCAGAAAAAGAATTGCCGATGTTCATTGAATGAAAAGGTACTCCGAAACAAAAACCGTGTGTTTTGGTTAATAATTGAAAGGAGTTTACCAAGAAGGTGAAGGTGGGCCCAAGGGTAAACAAGGATAGCATTGAAGGCCCCTTGGCCCGTCCCGAGCTAATCTAAAGTAAATTCAGACACAATTAAATTAAATATACCAGTTTTTATAATTAGCAAGTCTTAAATTCTATTTTACAATGTTATCGCAAATTATAAATAAGCAGCTAGTCTCACCACAAGGAGGTTGCTACACAAGTGACCCGAAGGAAGTCAGAAGGAATTCAATACGCTTCCTTCCGACTCCCCTTCTTACAACGACGGTTCAAAGTCTTACAAACTAAATTTCGCAGCGTATGTTGAGTAATTATTGCGGAGCAAAAGGTGTGAATCGGAGAAGAAGTCTCCGATCCACGGGGGATCAAGAACGAATCAGGCAGAAGGCTCTGATTCTTTCAATGGGAGAAACAAACCCGAACCAGAGCAAAAGGCTCTGGTTCAAGGGTTACGCGACGCGTACAATGCTTACAAACTATTTGCCGACCAGTACCGTACCCGTACGGTAGAACTGCCTTCCCCAACTACCCGCCACGAGCAACGCTGACGCAACAAGACGACGAAGAGACTGATGGGGAATGAAACCCCTGCTCCCGGCGCAAGCCACGCCAGCGTTGACATGACTTAGGCAGAAATTTTACGAAGGAAGGGTTCTACCTGGCGAGTACTGCTCCCTGACCATCATTTCTCAGTGCATCCATGCCGAATATCGCAACGTGGACCGGTTCGAAACTTGCAGGCAAGGTCCGACACAGCCTTGCGCTGTGTCGGAGTTAACAATCGAGTCGAACAAAGTGAAGTTAGGGCAATAACTACACGACATATTTACAACGACGATCTTAAGAATTAAACTAATTCTAACTTACAATTGATCACAGTCTTCGTTCGTTGTCGATGTTGTTGACGTCTTCGGTCGATGTGTTGTCCTCCGTCGATGACAAAGATGAGCTGTCGTACTCCAGCTGAAGCAGACAAATCATAATTAGTCACAACTGACTTGAAATCAATGAGCACAGTATATAAATTTTAATAAAAATTAAGATAAATAATCTCGACTTCTATCGAATGATGAAACACAGAGAAATGGTACTCACCACGTAAAGGTCCTTGGTAGTGCGTCGTATAATTTTTCGGCGTCTCGAAACAACGCGGTTGCCAAGGACAGAGGGTAGTTCTCGGAGATATTTCAAAATAGGTATTATCACTTTGACTTTCGTTATGAAAATGAAGTTGCGTTGTGTCCGAGTGGTGGTGGGGGGCACGAGTCCCGAATAGTGGCCGCTTATGGTATACAACATAATAAAACATCTGGTGACGACTGTTCCCGATGGTCGGCGATTGCCTCCGAATTGGGATCGGCGCAAAGGGGTAGCTCGACGATTGTTATGTCACCGCGACCTCTAAATACGACGCACGATCGAGAACGCAGGTTCGTACCTGCATCGCCTTCCCGCCTTTATGACTCTGTGTAACTACGCATACGTAGAAAAAACCCGTATACGCAGGCTCACGAAAATATTCGAAGACTCTTCAAAACAATATAACTTTTTTTAAATTGGACCCAACGACCAGACTTTCCTTGAGCAATTCGAAGAATTGGTTTACCGGATGACCTGCAAAAAAGATTTTGGAAAGGTTTCCACAGATCGATTCTTGGAACAATTATCTACAATAAAAGTGTAAGGAAATAATGCTTGTTTATGAAATATTTGTAAATTACAAATTAAGGTATCTCATATGAAATTTGAAGTAGAAATTGATTTTTCTAAAATTATGCTTTAACACTTTCTTACGAAAAATATTTCTACGAATTTTTTGTCCTTGATATTAGTTTTACAATCAATATTTTAAACCTTAAAAAGCAACACTAAAAAAAAAATATCTGTTTAATTCGAATACGTTCGTCGGAGAATGTAACATTTCATAATCGATATGGTTCCGTGATGATTCACCTTCTCACCGACGAGAATTTCCTTAGTGGTCTTCTGCACCGACGAGATACCGTCGTTGGCCTTCTGTTTCTTACTCCAGCCAAAATCTATCCTAAAGGGCGGTAAACAACACCGTATTTTTCGAGCGACACATTCTCCCGTAAGGCTGGCAGTCTTTATATATATCTCGTCGGTGCTGGCAGTCTTTATATATATCTCGTCGGTGCCAGTGATAGTTCCACGTTCTTAGTTCCACAACCAACGAGAGTATCTCGACATTGGGGCCGTTACCGACCGATCCCAGCACCCACCTGGCACCCACTTTGAGACTCGCAGTTTAACATGGGGGCTGGCAGTCTTTATATATATCTCGTCGGTGGCTAAGCTCGGCTCGCATTCTCGGGTATTCGCACAGCTCTAGTATATAGGTTCTAATGGATCTAGTTGCAACATTGATCGTTCGTCAGAGCAGAGGGCGTAAGAAATCTAGTTGTCGGTATTTGACATCGTGAGACACAAAATTCCAAATCGTGATTGGTCTATTCCTATACCTCGTCTCTGGTTCTATGGTTTATGGTTTATTCTTTTCTTTATATACAGTTCAAAATCTGTCATTACGATAGCGGCTTAAATAGATCGAACAGAAGAAACTGCACATGAAAACGGGGTTTTATCAGACCATAAATAAATCGTAATCTGCAGCCAATGAAAAGTCGCCAAATATGTGATTTCATTTAGTGACGCTTATAAAAATATATCAGCGATTAAATACTCGTTCATATTTTTGCATAGTTGCAGTGGGATATTATTGTCGACTTAGTCCTCCGTTTGAAGCTTAAATCAATGGATACATAGTGGTGCTGGTGCAAGTCAGCAGACAGATCTAGCAAATAAAAAAGACGCACCGTATACATCTTCGAAACCACAGTAATATCAATTTGCCTCGGTATCATCGTTAATTAACACTGCCCAAGTAATTGACAGTGAACGTCCAGCTGAGCGAGAAAAAACGTAGAAGTCGAAGTTCCACAATAATGGAAGGCGCCGCGGTGAAACTAATCATAAAAACACCGAATCAGCAAATTAAAGATCAAGTTGTTAATTGTGATATCGAATGGACCATCGGCCGATTAAAAGAATATCTATCCGAAGTTTATCCTAGCAAACCAGTAAGTCTCATTGCTTGCATTTGTGAATTCGATTGTACGTAATTTTTGTGAAAGTCTAGTCGTTTGATGGTGAAAGCATAATGTATATTTACTGTTGTCGTTCGAGGAACACGACAATATCTAAAACTCTTCTTTTTTTACGTTTCAATAATGACGTCCGCTCCATAATTCTTCGTACTTAAAGCACACATGTGTTTTCTATTACATTAACACATTTGAGACTGGTAATGTAGACAGTCCTACGTCATTTAAAAATATATGGACCATGTAAATAGCACTCTTGCGGTACTCCATTATAGACTTTCAGAAATAATACAAGGTGCTCAGGAGTATTTGTATGTTATTTACACGATTACAATTGATTTCTGTTCACAGGAAAGAGCAAGTCAAAAACTGATATATTCTGGACAATTGTTGAACGATTCAACATGCTTGAAAGATGTCCTAAGGCAATGCGATGGACAAGAAGATCAAGCTTATACTGTTCATTTAATTTGTGCCTCTCAAAAAATGATGTCAGAACAAAATAAAGAAAGCACAAATAGTATCGCTTCTTCTGCGAGAAGTACGGTGGAATACACAAGATTAAACGAAACGAACAATGTACAAAATTTGGCTCAAAATATTAATAACTTCACTATACAACGTAGTCCTACCCAATTGTATTCTACACAGCAATATTTTGATCCACGGAACAGTCAGCAAATGGCTTGGATGCAACAGGCATACACACATTATTTTACACAGTATATGCAACTGTAAGTGAATTCTGACTATTCTCTTCATATAGAATATTAAAAGTATGAAAAAATAAATATTATTTGTTTTTTGTAGAATAGCGGCGCAAGGAATCCCACTGCAAACGAGCATTCCATATGTACAACAAATGAATGTTGATACTAATGATAGTGTTCAAAATTCATATGGAAATAATACGAGTAATAATAACAATAATAACAATGTAGGTGATGAACAGCAGCAACCTGCTCTTCAAGATGCTGATATTAATGGTGGAAACAATGGTGCTGAAGAAGATGGCGCATTTAATATAGATTGGCTAGATTTCTCTTATACTTTGTCCAGAATAATTATTCTCTTCACTCTTTTATATTTTTACTCGTCTCCACTGAGATTCCTTATTGTGATGTTTCTCGGCTTTACGATGTACCTGTAAGTTCATATATTCATGATTCACGTACTAAGTAATATGCACAATTTCAGGAAAGAATTAATATACCCGATGTTTTACAGATATCAAGGCGGTTTCTTCCGAGTGCAACTTATTCTTTTGCCAGAAAATAATAACGGCCGAGTAGACAGAGTAGATAACAATAATCAAATGTTGCAAAACGAAGCTGCTGGACCTCAGCCTGTAGCTCAGCAACAAAATGGTCAGACACCGACAGTGCATACAGAACCTATGACAAACGCAAACGAAGAGCACGAAGAAGAGAGACCAGGAGCCCTTGCTTTCACTTGGACATTTTTCAGTACATTTTTCGCATCTATTATTCCAGATCAGCCAAATGCTATATAATGCGACGAGTGCTTACAGTTTCTTGCACTCGCTTCACTTGTAAAGTTAATTTTCTTGTTGAAAACGTTTTCAGAGCATGACATTGAACCCGTAGCGGTGGTCTCTCTCAGTATAAAAATCGAATAAATATTAACACTTTACCTATTGGAGGCTTATTAATAGTATTTTCAATGAATGTGCTACATCAAAAACAAATCTTAGAAATTGTTCAAAATCTTTTGATCGATTCTTCTCTCTTTCTACATAACCATGGAAATGCGGGTGTATTTCGGGCGAGAATCTCCTATTTACCATTCATGCTCGAGCCATCGGCAATGTATAAGAATGATCGCGTTTCAGGAATTTTTGTACACGGCCGGCGAGCTCAACTGCTTTAGCTCGGTGACAATCTATATAGGAATATCGTTTTCGATATTCTATATTTCAAATTCGTTGCCTATTTACTTTGACTCCCTCGTAGCACCATCCGTTTGGGCATTGCCCTCGTGCGCTAAGGAACGTTTAATGCTGTCTTGTCCTTACAATTTCAAAATTTCCGCACCTTATTCCTTCCGTAACCGATGGTCCACACTAGTATACAGTAAGGAGCAAAACTGATTACACACTATTTGAAACAACATAACTTTTTTAAAATTAGATCAAATGACTTGAATGTTATTGAGAAGATAGAAGGATTAGTTTATTAGACGAGGCGTAAAAAATTTTTGAAAAATTTTGAAAAGAAGTAACCAATATCGGTGAAATTTTCAGCATGGATATAATTTATTTGAGTGAATCAAACACATTCTTTAAATTTTCAATACAGGCTCAGATAAAAAAACTGAAAAAACCCGCTTTTACTATTTCTTTTGCGATTCCGACCAATTCAAATTTTTTACATCTCGTCTAATAAACTAATCCTTCTAACTTCTCAAAAACACTAAAATTATTTGGATTAATTTGAAAAAAGTTATGCTGTTTCAAATAGTGTGTAGTCCGTTTTGCTCCTTACTGTAAATCTTATCTTTTCAGTACTTGTGTGGGCTTCACATCTGTAATTTCGTGTCTCGTACCTCCGTGAGCTTCGCGATTGTACGTCGTTTCGTCTCACCCCATTTACGTCATCATTCAATTCTTGTCACCCATTTTACCATTCATTACATTTTCGCATTTCTTGTACATACCATTTGTTTGTAATAGAATTCTTGCACATCTACTCCTGCCACATTCTCGTTTGTATTCATTCCTCCATTTGCTACTTCATATTCTCTTTCTACTGCTTTCTACTTCAACTTCTCTTTCTCAAAATCATTCTTTAAAAGATAATGCCTGGAAATATCGCTACATAAAAAAATCCTTAGCTGTGAATTATTGACTTCAGAAAGCTATTAAATAATCACCAGTGGGTAATGTGTTAAGAACAAAATTAACATTGTTAGGAATTCCAAAAGTGATTCTTATACATACATACATATATATATGCTCCAAGCAAACGTCATTTTTATATAGATATTTTCATTGGTATATATGTGAACCTTTAAGTGTTACAGTGAGACTAACCCAGGGTTTATATGAGATCAAACAATCAATGATTATGCTGTAGCAGATGACTTTAGCTTCGGATTCAATGAAAGATTTTTAATGATCGTCTCAAAGTGTCTAGGATTTGTTGTATAATAAACTTTCTGTATTTGTAGTTCTATAAAGATACAACGACAAAAAGAGATATATACTGTGTATATAAATAAATTATTGTAGAGCTTGTAAGGTACTTGATATAAAAATCAAAATGGGATGATAGAAAAATTTGAAGCTTGCCAATTTTTGTTTATAAATTATTACAGCAATAAGTACGTTGTGCAATGATTATTTCTGTGATTTTAAACGCGGGTGAATTTTCGGATGCACCTTGTACAATGTATTAAATCTTTGAGCTCCGCTCGATATACATACATATATGTATATGTATATGTATTTATATACATATATTACTATTATAAATAATAAGTTATAAATATATATATAAATAATATATTAACTAAAGATGTTATTAAATTGTAGAATTTCTGTAATTTCTTAAATAGTGATAAAACCATCATTAATAAATCGTACATACAATACGATGGAAAATAAACGCTTTGGAAAAAATCAGTGAACCTTAATCATTCTCCGTTACTGCGAAAATTTTATAAAATTAGCAATTTTTAAATAAGCTGGCCATATAAGACAAGAACATGTACTTATGTACTTGCGAAATCCTAAGAGATTACATACATTATACACTCGTGGTATTACATATAAGAGGTTGGTTGATGATACATGTTTCGGAAATGCATCAGTAATTTATCAGTTTCTATCGAATGACAAGGTAAGTATCATTCAGAGAATTGATTATTGCGCGAAATATATATTAAACTAGAATATCAAATTGTTAAAATCACGAGAAATACTATTTCATTTGATCATAACCTTGTTTGCGATTTTCAAGGTTCGCATTTATTTTAGAGCTCATACATACACATGTTGATGCCGTCACTCATATTTATAAAGTAAATGAACATAAATTACTCAATACGTTATCGAAAAGAAAACAATGAAATCTGGGAGGTAGCATTTAAGAAAATAACAATCATATTTCATGAATATTTTCAAAGATGTTATAACTAATTTTTAAACATTTAGCTTGCAGTTGAATTAAATCACAGAGATGTCTCAACCTTGGATGTCTGATCTCATTGGTGTTCTGAAAGGAGCTAGGGCAGTAACTAATGCTATTATAAAACACCAAGAAGATGCAGTTAAACATTCAATAAAAACGTCCAGCTTGAAAACTGCGGCTGAGAACTGTACAGCAGAGTGTATAACGAAATTAAGAAACATAGAACCAAGTAAGGTCCCTGTAAGTTTTCACTATTTTTTTCTTAAAATTATGGTTTTTACTTCAATTCTTACTTCAAGCATTATTAAATAATTGCCAGTAGATAAACTATAAAATTCGTAAATATAAAGTATAATTTTTTCTTTATTTTATTTATTCGTACAGGGACAAGTGGCAGGGGAGCTTAAAGAAGTGACTGAACGATTGAATGTTGTTGAAAAAGGTTTAATGGAATTTTTTAAAATAAAGTCTAATAGCATGATGGGTGTACCATCGGATCACAATGGTCCTACACCATCCAGAAATACTAAATTATATGTCTACAATATTGCAAAAGATCCTAAAGAAGTACCGATCAAGCCTGACATAATAAATGCACAGCAGAATGTTAAATCTGCCAGCGTAGCTGATATGCAAGAGAAACAAGATAGACCTACAGTAAGAAAATACACGACGGTAAAGGAAAAAATTGAAACGATAACAAAGTTAGAGAACGAGATACCTAAGATCGAACTTTCAGACAAAGATAAAGAGATTTTAAGAAGATTGGAATTGGAGCATGAACAGAGTAAAACGCATCAGAGTGTACAAAAAACCACTATAGAAAAAACTGATTTAAAACAGGAACCTGTGAAGATGGTTCCAGAGAAACCTCAAGTTAGACCATCTGTGAGACCAAAACAAACTGTAAGTTTTCCCGGACATAAAATGTTTACATAAAATTCACACTGATAAATCAACTTTTATCCCATAGCTTTCGCCTAATGCAAAAGCTCAGAAAGTTCCGTCTACTAGATTACAGAGAATGGTGAGCTTTGGTACATTAGGAGTTGGTCTTGGTGTTGGTACAGTCGCCGAATATACACGTAGAACACTCGGGTTTAAAAAACAAAGCCTCGGCGAGACATTTGATAGTATGTTTCTTACAAAGGCGAACGCTGAAAGAATAGTTTCAACTTTGTGTAAAGTGAGAGGTAAATATTGGCAGTAAGTTATCGTATATTCTGGTGATAGACGATTTCATATTTTGTATGGGCCGACAACAGGTGCAGCATTGAAGATCGGACAGATTTTGAGTATTCAAGATGAAACCATTATAAGTCCTGAACTGCAGAAGATTTTTGAAAGAGTTAGACAGAGTGCTGACTTTATGCCAGCATGGCAAGTCGAGGTACTTCGCTCACTTCGATTACACTATCCAACATCAATTTTGATTTCTATAAGAATTGCCTAAAATTGTTTCTAGAAAGTATTAGCTAGCGAGCTCGGGCACGATTGGAGGAATAAGTTAGCTACCTTCGAAGAGAAACCATTTGCCGCAGCATCCATTGGTAGAGTCTTTCTGCTGGTACAGAAATAATATGAAATTGTCTTAGGAACGATTATTAATAAAATCGAATAATTCCAGGTCAAGTACATCATGGTACTTTGTTCAATGGTCAAGATGTAGCAATTAAAATTCAATATCCTGGGGTAGCTATGGGAATTGAAAGTGACGTTGAAAACTTAGTAGGCGTGATGAAGGTAGCATAGAAAATATTCTGTTCTCATTCGTATAATCAACTATAAAGTGATCGTAAAAAGAAATAATTTTGTTGTAGATTTGGAACATTTTCCCGAAAGGCATGTTCATAGACAATTTGGTAGAAGTTGCGAACCGAGAACTTGCGTGGGAAGTAGATTATGTACGCGAAGCAGAATGTACAAGAAGATACAAGAAATTCACGGAACCTTATAAAGAGTATTGTGTTCCGGGAGTAATAGGTATGAATTCAGACGATTCATTCTTTAAGGATAAAAGTCCCATTTAAAATTCCCATTAAAATGTTCATTTTCTTATTCAGACGAATTATCAACGGGACAAGTTTTTACAACAGAATTGGTAGAAGGTATTCCAGTAGATAAGTGCATAAATTTAGATATGGAAACGAGAGAACATATTTGCAGATTGATAATGCGCTTGTGTCTCAAAGAATTGTTCGTTTTTCGATATATGCAAACAGATCCAAACTGGTCGAATTTTTTTTACAATACTGATACCAGACAGGTGTGTAATATGATATTCTCTGATCACTTACAGAATTAATTCATTTTTTTACATAATTTTCAGTTAGTATTACTAGATTTCGGAGCCTGTAGAGAGTACAACAAATCATTTATGGATAAATATATTAGAATAATTTATGCTGCGAGCGAAGGCGATCGCAATACGATTTTAAATTTATCTAGAGAAATGGGATTTCTTACTGGATATGAATCTAAAGTAAACACACTGTAATACCACTGACTCTGTATTTAGTAAAATGTATCGGTTCACATAAACTTTTTATTACATTATTTTTAGATTATGGAAGAAGCTCATGTGGATGCAGTAATGGTTCTAGGGCAAGTGTTTGACAAGAAATATAAGTATTACGATTTTGGAGGACAAGACGTAACTAATAAGTAAGAGCTACTAATCTCGATTATTTTTCTTCGATAAGAAATACTTCAACTAAGTATGCCAATTAATTTCAGAATGCAATCATTGGTTCCAACCATTTTGGATAACAGACTTTGCCCTCCACCCGAAGAAATATATAGCTTGCACAGGAAATTATCCGGAATTTTCTTGTTATGCGCCAAGCTTCAGGTTAAAATAAATTGTCGCGATATGTTCCGCGAAGTGTATGAAAACTACAAGTTTGGTTAAGCTAATTACATTGTAAATAAGCAAATGTTAATTACGTATGTCATCAAGATTAATAAAATACTGTTTCTACGTTCACAACACAAAATTAATTAAATATCAATGCATAAACATAAAAATAATAATTGAGCTTCAATATTGTTTTCTAGTATCATAACCTTGCTGATGCTTCAACCTTTTTGAAATTTGCTCTTGCTGTATCATATGGTTTTACATTATCTTGTGCAATCAAATCTTTTCGAATGTCTGCACAATGTTTATTTGATCAATACGTATGATTATCATCTACAAAGTGTACATATTGATAAGCAAAAGAATTTTAACCTCTTTATTTGCTTTGTTCATATGTCATTAAATTATTTCTGGCATCTTTTAATCGTCGAAACCAACCGAAAAGATGGTCAAAAAATTTTTATATTTTGCGTACGGAAGTAATATGTTAACGAAAAGAATACACATTAATAATCCAACGGCGCAACGTAAAGATATTGGCCTTTTGAAGGTATTATGTAGATATAAGTATTTCAGTATCGTTTACAAATCAAGTAATTAGGATTTAATTTGGAATTATGTCAGAATTTCAGACTGGACTTTCTAACTCATTCCAAAAGATGGGGTGGATGCTCTGCGACAATTGTTCCGACAGAAAATTACAATGTGTGGGGTGTAGTTTGGGAATTGCATGAATGCAATGTGGAAACATTAGATCGCCAAGAGGGGGTTGCAAATAACTTATATTTTCCTCTAATGGTTGACGTCGAAACGCCCAGTGGCCAAGTCTTAAATTGCAGAGTATACCAGCAATGTAAAAATCCAGATGAACATGTAGAACTACAATTACTGCCAAACCATAGGAGGCCTTCGCCGCTGTACATGTACGTTGTATTTACGTGATTGTACAATTTTTATACAGGGTGGAGCATTTAAAACAGGTCACCTGAATATCAATAACAAGCAAGAAATTCAGGTGATCTGTTTTAAATGCTACACAGTATATAATTAATATATTGTTTTTATTCCACTATAGAAACACAATATTAGAAGGTGCAAAAGAGAATAAGTTACCAACTGAATATTTAAAGTTCCTAGAAATCATACCACATAACAACTATTCTGGAAAATATAATATTGGGTGAGTATAATTCGTATAATTAGCTGTGTTACGTACAAAATATATTTACATTTACTTACTCTACGGTAGTTTCATGTTGCTACAGTCTTTTGTTTCTTGTTTAAAATAATACTCATTTCTGCATCGTAGCCTACCTTTGAATGAAATTTAGTCTGAGCGATCTTTCGATCTTTCAAGCGCCGTTTCACGTCCGGATCGTTCATCACTACATCGAAGGCTTCCTCGGCAGACATTTTATCCAGCTGGTATTTGGGCACTCTGATCTTTTTGGTGTGTTTACCATTTACCTAATTAGAAAGAAATGATCGATGATGCATTTATACAGTTATTCCTATAGTACATGTAAGATTTATATAACAATGACATTATAGCAATGTTCTCGAAATAATGAATACAATAAATACGTCCAACTAGACTTACATACAAATGTATCATCATTTTATAATCTATATCTATTTCCGGCCAACTTTGCTCCATTACGTCCTTGTCTAATTTAACTTCGTCCTTACTTATAAGATGATGTTTAACTGAGCAGAATCCTGCCCATAATTCCGAAGCAAAGTGTGGTGCTAGTGGCGCAAGCATTATAATTTGCACAGCCAACGCACGTTCGAATTCACGACTTTTGTTCATACAGTCTACACATACCTTGCGTAAACTTGAAATTAAAATAAAAATGAATGAACGATCACATATCGATTATATCTTAAGAACGATTAAAAAATAAACACCTATTCGTAAGTCCTTGCATTCTTGATATCGCAACACTTAGTTGCTGGGACTCAGTTATGCTAAAAGTTGCAGTTTTTAAGAAATAATTTCGACTGTCAAACATGTATGCATCATCAGCTTCGTATTTTGGGTTGGTAGGTTTTTCTTGTAGTTCTTCTAAACTGACATTGTTACGATAATCCATGAAGGCTTTCATGCTTCTCCATAAACGATTTTGCCAATTAATTATTCCAGGAATAGCTAGAATACAGCAATACATTGTTAGACATTTAATAATTGGGTATAAAACATTTGTATTGTATTTGTATCTCTCCAACTATTCACTTACTTTCATCGCTCCAGACTCTGGTCGACGTTGGTGCTACATCAGCTAATATTAACAATCTGGTTGTGTCAATCCCATATGTATTTAACAATTCAAGAGGGTCAACGCCATTGTGCTTCGATTTCGACATTTTCTCCACAGAAACAATTACGGGTTCATTGGTACTTTTTTCTAGCCATTGTCCTTCTTGTTCTTCTACCTCATCCGGTTTTAAATACTTTAGCGTACTTTTCTGTTGGTAAGTTCTACCCATCACCATACCCTGAACAAGTAATTGTTTAAATGGTTCTGAACTAGGTAGTAATCCTTCCGAATGTAAGAAGTGACTCATAAATCTGGCATAATACAAATGCAATACAGCTACAACAATAATATATTCATGATTCAAAACCTTCAATAAATTCGGAATTGCGTTAAATTACTTACCGTGTTCTTTCCCACCCACGTATAGATCAACAGGAAATAACTCTTTTACTTTATCAACAGAAAACATTTCTTTAGTATTTTTTGGATCGATATATCTCAAAAAATACCACGAACTATCCATAAAAGTGTCCATTGTATCAGATTCCCTGATTGCCTGTCCTCCACATTTCGGGCAAGAAGTATTCAACCAATCTCCAGCATCCAACAGGGTGGACTTTTTATTCGAAAATGAAAATGTTATTTTCGGTAAAACAACGGGAAGCTGATCGTGTGGCACTGGCTGAGTACCACAATGCGAGCAATGAATAATCGGGATTGGTGTACCCCAATATCTTTGTCTGGATATTAACCAATCCTGGAGTCTCGAACTAACTGGGTATCCACCAATTTTCCATTTTCTCGCTTTAGCTAGCACTTCCGATAATTTTTCTTGCTGTTGCTCATAATTTCTTATTGAATGTCGTAGAAATTCAATTCCAACTGCTTCGGAAAAGTGGTAATCGTCCATTGAAGCAGAGGGTATTCCGAGATAAGTCTCTCTGAAAGGTTGAAATTCGACCTTATCTGTTACGTATACCGATAATTCTTTTCCATTGAATGGATTCAGCACTTTAGCATCCAATATCTTAATTCCCTCTTGCACATCTGAACAGTATTCTGGACAGCTCAATAAACTTTTCGGAGATATCGCTACAAATTTTGCATATTCAATAAATTCTGGATGTTCCGTCCACAAATTTATTGTTTTCGGGAAATTTGGAATATTTGATATCAATTGCAATTCGAAGCTAGTACCATTGCATTCACCAATCCAGTTTTGTTGCATTTTTATAATGTCTCTCCATTCTTTTAATGTTGGATCGTTCAAGCCTTCCAGCAATGATCTAATAAAAAATATGCCATTAAATATTACCATATTAAGTATTACAATGTATTGTATAAGCTATGCAATCTTACTTAGCAAATGGTGTAGTTTTAATGAACCATTGGTTTAATAATTTCTTTTCCACTTGGGCTCCTGATCTCCAAGAACAATTATTTGCATCGACTTGTTCCTCAGCGAGCACAGTTTGATCAACAGGATCCCAATTGACAAATGCTTCTTTCTGATAAACTAAACCTTTTTCAAACAGTTTCAAGAACAATTCCTGAGTCCATCTATAATATTCTGGATCACATGTTGCAATCTCTCTATCCCAGTCAAACCCATAATTTAACAACTTCAATTGGTTTCGCATCTTAGTTATGTTATCGTGTGTCCATTCAGTGGGATCTACTTGTTTTTCGTATGCTGCATTCTCGGCAGGCAAACCAAATGCATCCCAACCCATTGGATGGAGGACATTGTATCCTAAAGCAAATTGTAAGTTTAGTTAATTCATTAATTGATCTTTAAGCATAGGAAATTTACCTTTCATTCTATAAAAATGAGCAACAGCATCGCTTATTGTATAAACTCTTACATGACCCATATGCAATAGTCCAGAAGGATAAGGGAACATTGATAGTGCATAAAACTTTTCTTTTTCATTATTTGTTTCCTCAAATTTATGCAAATTAATTTTGTTCCTCCAATATCTTTCTATTTCTTTTTTCATTTCATGTGTAGGTTCTAAGCTCTAGGAAAGTTTAATTCTTTTAATAATATGTTCATATGTATGAAAAATTGTTAACACTATAGCTACAGAAGTAATGATTCGAAATAACTTTGTTACGAACGAAATTACAATCGTTATTGAAAAATTTATTAAAGCTCCTTGAGCTATTAATGATCGATTGTTTCAGAACTAATAAATAATCTCCGATAGGTAAAGTCCTAATATTAAATACTGTATTTGTTTACAACATAAATTATGTACCGTAAATAAATTTACGCCAGTTGATGAACATCGAGTAATAATAAGTTTAAAACGTAGATAATTCTTAAAATATGGCATCAGGTTTTGTCGAAACGAATCTGTAAACATCATTGTTAAGTTTCGATGCCTAATTATTTACATAAATTCTGTTTCAAGCTATTTACAAAAAACACGCTGCGATTCAACTGTAGAGGCTGCCATTATGAATTACTACTCTAAACGATATACACTCTGTTAATAAAATTGTTTATTAAAAACATCCTTATGCTGATTTATCATCTTACAATAAATATTTGTATAAAATACCTTAATAATTAGGCAAAGTAATATCTTATTTGAACAAATCTACTCCAGCTTCTTAAAAAGATGCAACTTCCGTTTAGTTGAACTGATTCCTTTTCCGGTGTGCATCGTATAAACAACTTCGTGAGTAAAATTTCGGAATTGAAATCCAATGAAATATTCCACATCATAAGTTAATATTTCGCCTAATAACGAGATATCAATATAGTTTGTGTTCACGGCTGTGTTAAACAATATCATTGTTTGTTAAATAGTGTATTAAGTATAATAAATTTTTGACATTAATTTAGAGGTTAAGTCCCTGTATGTTTCTCACTAAATACATAAAAGTTGACCCTCTTAATCGTAAAAAAAAATATAAAACTATTACCTTTGTAAAAAATAACATTGAAGCCATGAAATATTTTGTAATAGAAAGATTCGAGTGATATGTTTACAGTTCATAGCAATAACATACTTCTAACCTATCGTAATACATAATGCATTAAGAGCAACATTGTTACAAATATAAATACCATCGAAAGTTTTAAAAAATATATTCTGTTATGTTTATGTGTATTTTAGTTCAACCATGGGTAAGAGGAATAATATGATCCCTAATGGGCACTTCCATAAAGATTGGCAAAGGTTTGTGAAAACTTGGTTCAATCAGCCAGCTAGAAAATATCGTCGTAAACAAAGTCGCGTGAAGAAAGCTCGCTCAGTTGCACCAAGGTAATTTAGATTCTTTAATATTTCGATTGTACAGCTCTCAAAATTTATGTACTTATATATTATTAATTTGTAATTATTTATGTAGACCTGTCAAACTTCTGAGGCCCGTTGTCCACTGTCCAACATTCCGTTATCACACGAAAGTTAGGGCAGGTAAAGGTTTTACCTTAGCCGAAATTAAAGCCAGTGGTCTGAACAAACGGTTCGCCAAGACTATTGGAATTGCAGTGGATCCCAGGAGGAGGAACAAATCCGTTGAATCTTTGCAAGCAAATGCTCAAAGATTGAAAGAATATAAATCCAAATTAATTCTTTTCCCATTGAATGAAAAGAAAGTAAGTATTCCTGTGATTGTGTTACGTATCTATATCCAATGAAACAAATTAAAATATACATTATTTATGTCATTAGCCTAAGAAGGGTGATGCAACTGAGGAAGAAATGAAGACAGCATCCCAAGTGAAGGGAGAAATCATGCCAATAAGACATCTACCACCAGCGAAAGCTAAAGCTCGCACAATTTCTGAGGAAGACAAGAAGTTCTCTGCATATGTAACTCTGCGTAAGGCTAGAGCTGATGCTAGGCTAGTCGGAATTCGCGCAAAGCGTGTCAAAGAAGCCGCAGAAAATCCGGACGATGTTACGAAGGTTGCCAAGGACAAAAAGCCCAAGAAGTAATTTTAAACATCGTATCTTTGTATAAATATAAAAAATAAATTCTCTATTGAGGAAAGCAATACCTCCCACGTATTTATTTATTTCACCATTTTCTGTACAATTAAAGTTATCCGTCAACATATTTTATGAACTTTTTGTTATTATCAATGTATAATCACAGACGAGGTATAATCCTTACACCTCGTCTGTGGTATAATGATATTGAGGTTGAAATAAATAGAAATATACCAGAGAAGAGGTGCTCCTCTCTGAATATACGAAATCATCCACTGTTTCAACATGCACCAATCACGTTGTTTGTTGGCTAGTTTTTTAATATATAGAATCTTCGCGTATTCGAATGTTGGTAGCACTAGCATCACGCCATTGTGTAGCTAGATTTGAATTTTGAATGTATGTAGTGACAACCGTTCACGGTTTGTGGTACATGTCTATCAAGGGAAGGAAAACAACACAAGTCTTGCGATATTTTGTAAATATAATAACAGCAAAATGAAGTCCGCGTAAGTCTTTGATTTAACACATAATTTATAAGGATAAATTCCGATGGAATTTGTTAACTCTAATATTAAGTCAATGCAAAAATTTTCCGGTTCTCGACGCTTTAGACTTCAAAGTAAATTATTATTCAAATGTATCGATGTATCATATCATTCTAAAGCGCGAAATTCGCTTGTTTCGTGTATATTGAGACTATATGTTGACAATGTTGATTATTTTAGACGTACAAAACCACCAGGTTCAGCTCGGAGGCCAACAGGCCGCCCGAAAGGCAACAATATCTTATCTAAGGACCCGGTACAAGTTTACTGCCGTTTAAGGCCGATGCAATATCCCTCAGATATGTCATGCATGAAAGTTATATCGGACACAACTATAGCTATCACTCCACCAGAATCGGCAATTAATTTTCGTAATTCTAGCAACAAAGAAATTCAAACTACATTCAGTTGTGTATTCACACCAGATGCTACACAGAAAGAAATCTTTAATGTAGTGGCTCTTCCGTTAGTTGAAAATGTTATTCGTGGCAGGAATAGTCTTCTGTTTACTTATGGTGTAACAGGTAGTGGCAAAACGTATACAATGACCGGTGGGTCGCAAGACGCTGGTATCATGCCACGTTGTCTTGATGTAATTTTTAACAGTATTGCTAATTATCAAACAAAAAAGTTTGTTTTTAAGCCAGACAAATTAAATGGCTTTGATATACAAGGTGAAGCTGATGCAATGCTAGATAGACAGAGTGAGCTTCACGCGGGGCTTATGTCTCACAGAAATGGAAAATCGAACAAGGTGTAGGTACAACAGATATAAGATAAGGTCTCACCGATAATGTCTTTACACAGATATAAAATCTTTTAATAGGAAGAAAGCTGAAAGTGATGGAGATAGTAATCCAATGATAGTCCGTGAAGCTGATGAATCACAGGTGATATCCGTGGATCAGGACAATGCTTATTCAGTATTTGTTACATATGTTGAAATATATAACAACAGTGTGTACGACCTATTAGAGGATGAGGATATTAGAGCCAAGTATGTTGATAAATTTAGAATGTTTAGAAAAACTTAATATATGTATTTATAGACAATATAATAATACCTTGAAACTATCTGCAGGACATTACAGAGTAAAATAGTTAGGGAAGATGGGAACAAAAATATGTATGTGCATGCTGTAACAGAGATAGAAGTAAAAAGTTCTGAAGAAGCATTCGAGGTGTTCAACCGTGGCCAACGAAGGAGAAGAGTAGCACACACTGCTCTCAATGCAGAATCAAGCAGGTCACATAGTGTCTTCACCATTCGTCTTGTACAAGTAATATCCTGAATTCTTTATCTCTCTGTGTTATTAATATTAATAAATAATACAGTGGTATACCTTCTTATAGGCACCCTTAGACTGTGAGGGTGAACAAGTCATACAAGATAAACGTGTAGTATGTATTACACAGTTATCCTTAGTAGATTTGGCTGGTAGCGAAAGAACAAACAGAACCAAGAACACAGGACAACGTTTAAGAGAAGCTGGTATTCTTCTTTCAATTAGAAGTATTGTAATTCTAGCACATTCCTTAAAAATAGTTAACCATTTTCTTTCATTAGGTAATATTAACAATTCTTTGATGACTCTTCGATCGTGTCTGGAAATTTTAAGAGAGAATCAAATTCAAGGGACGAATAAAATGGTACCCTATAGAGATTCAAAGTTGACTCACTTGTTTAAGAACTACTTTGATGGAGAAGGACAAGTGAGGATGATTGTCTGTGTTAATCCGAGGGCGAACGATTTTGACGAGACAATTGTATGTAAAAACCCAATTACACAAAATTATAAACGTACGATGGTGTGCCTATTTTTACGTGAATATATTTATAGCAAGTTATGAAGTTTGCGGAAATGACCCAAGAAGTTCAAGTAGCTAGACCAACGGTTACAAAAATAGACCTCGGTTTCACGCCTGGAAGAAGGCAAGCAAACAAGGTAAGACATGGACTGAAAGAGTATGGAGAAATAAGTTTTGTTTATAATAAAATGGTCGAATAGTTATTTAAGGAGGCACGCGGTAAACTGGAGAAAGAAGGTCGTCCCGAAGCTGCTGATTTGGAAGTTGATATTGGTCTTGTATACAGGTGTGCATTTATTCTCCAATTTTTTCCCAATTTTGTTTTTTGAATGACTGCAAACACGCTTCGTTACAGTTTGGGCGGTCCATTCCCCGAATTGGAAGTTACTTCTCCGTGCAACGATCAGATAATTACTAATCTGATGCACTTTTTGGAGCAGCGTATAAATAAACGAAACTTATTGCGTGCCGATCTACAACAGAAACGTAAGCATTTATCTTTTAATATGATCCAAGTACCATCTAGTACTCGAATGACCATTGCTTGCAGAAAACAATCTTAGGAAAACTTTAATGACAATGGAACAAGAACACATGAATTTAAAAATTGAAAATGCAACTTTGAAGGCGGCCACTTTGCAACAGAAAAAGAAGGTGTCTGCGTTAGAGGGTCATATGTGTAAAAGTGAGGAACACATAGATAGTTTGCTTCGGAAATTAAATCATGCGAACGATACGATTCGTAGCTTACAGCAAGAGGTAAATATTGAGTGCACGCTAGCGTTAGTTCTTCTAAATCCTCGTGGTTAATATAATTACAGTTAAAGGACAGAGACATGACACTGAACCAACGATTAATAGATAAGCAGAGAGTAAAACAAAAGTATAACACTAAGATACAAGTGGAAACTGACAAAATGAATAGGGAATTGGAAATAAAATTACGTCAACAACGCGAACATTTACAGGTAATGAAATAAAGTGTATGCTAATTAGGACCATGTACTTACGATCTTTTGTCTTTCCAGAACCAAATGAAAGAGAAAGATAATAAATTGAGGCTAGTAAAGCAGATTTTAGTAGATGACAATGGCATTAATTCTATACCCGTTACTCCGAAAGCGACGACTACAAATTCCGAAGCGACTGCAAGAGGAACAGACGGTCGATCGCGAAGGGTCAGCTCTTCTTACTTATTTCTATTTTGTTTAAAGACATAGATTGAGGAAAATTTCTTTACAGGATAAGGTAACAGTTTCAAATCCAAGGCACAGGCGCTCACAGAGTGCTGATAGGTGGGTTGATCACAGACCAGGAGCACTCGTTCCCGTGGGAACGGTTTTGCAACCATTAATGCGAAGAAGACGCAGCGTTACAAGACTTACAGCCCCGAAGGAGATCACAGATGGGGCATCGAGATACTGTCTCGTTGCACAAGAACACGATACGGACGGCGAGCTTGAAACCAAACTATATAAGGTAATTGTTCAATTAATTGAGGGTGAACTTGCAGAACAGCTACTTACATCCAAGATTCATCGAAATCGGAGAGTAGATACCTATTCTGCAGGTTTACCTAATTGAGAAAATGATCGAATGTACGGTAATGTATAAAATTATATTAGGGAGACATATTGCCAACCAGCGGAGGTGGAGCGCAAGTTGTATTTAATGACATGGAATGCCTGAAGCAACTATCCCCGAAAGCGAGAAAACGCAGCGGTCCCGCAGACTTTGATATGAACGAAATAGGCACGCCCAATCATTCGTCTACGCTTGTGGAGACACACTCTAAAAGGCCACGCGTGATCAATTAACGAACTAACGAATTAACGAAGTTCAAAGATTTGTGTATCACGCTAGGGTTTTAATAATTTATTAAATAATACAATTTATCAGGCAAAATAACAATATATAAGAAGGTATATAATACTTCGCGCACAATACTTTAAACGGTGAAATTTAATCATGGCTACGTAATAGAATCTCACGAAAAACGCATGTTCGTGATATTTCGTTTTATATATATATATATATATTTTTTTTACATAACTTTTAAGCTACTTTTTCCGTGATTTGTAAATAATGCCAATGAGATTAGCATACCAATTAATCGAAATTGCAGCGATCGCATTGGAAACATAAGTAGCTACGTTTTCAACAAAGATTTTTTCACAAAGCATGTAACGTTAAAGTATTAAATAGCAGAATGTATGTATAAACAGTAACAGTAACAGTATTAATTTATGCTTATGAAATGTTTATATACAATACACGATTACAAAATTGCACATACGGGCATGTTTATAAACATTAGCTGTATAATCCTTACAAACTTCAAGAAGATTTTTAATGATTTTGTCGGTAACGCATTTAATTATAAACGTTGCCTCCTCAGTTCATTATCCAATTGTGCTAATTGATAGAGGAAGCCCTCGTTTGGTTGTATGAAACGATTTTTACGGACCTGTCTAATAGCATCAGTAGCCAGCATTTCTTTCTTTATCATTAAATACGCTAATACGCAAGTTGCACTTCGCGACATTCCCATTACGCAATGCACAAAAGCTTTACCTGTAAAAAATTATACACCATTAGATGATATACATTTCTTATTATTTATGAGGATCACATATGAAAATAACCTCCTGTAGAAACAGCTTCATCTATGAAGTCTGCAGCAGTATAAAAGTATTTGCTAATATTTATAGCCCATGAATCTGCAAGAGGAAAACCAATATACTTGATCATTGTATCTTTATAATAATTTGCATCCGTGTTCACAAATCCAAATCTCTTTCCTTCTGCAGAATTAAGTAAATGTGTTATACCCAACATTTGAAGATACTGTTTGTTCTTTGCTGTGGCACTGTAGAGTATTAAATGTAAATTATTTTTTTGATAAAGTATGACAGAAGTAAAATGTAACTTTAAAGTACTTACGCATCGCCAATGTATATGCCTGGATATACTTCGTCGCAGTCAATGTTCTGTTGAACACGGTAATATTGAGCATCATCTTTATCAGGATCGAATCCTGGTATGGGCTTGTTCTCCGGTTGTGTTTCATATATAGTCTCTACTAGGAGACGTTGGGTGGTTTCGCCTCCAGGTAATTCCTTTCGAAAATCCTGGCAATGAAAATGTTGTCAAATAATACAACATTATTTTATATATTAGTATAAATATTAAGCTTTGTGTTTATAATATGCAAAATACTTAAATTTGAAACATTACCCGATCCCTGTCCCTCCACGTACTACGCATCGTGTATAGTGAATGAACTTAAAAAGAACCGTGGAAAGAAGACGGTATTATTGGCCGCGCACATTTATTTTTAAATGTTCTTACGAAATGTTGCACACACGTAAACTGGTTTCTTGTATCTCGAGACTTTCAGAAACCGTCACGAAGCGGTGGAAAGATTCGAAACGTTTAACATTTCGATAATGATACTTATATACATACTTACATTTCCTTGCTTGCTCTCCATTGACAGAGGTTATTTACCGGGTATTTGTAAGTTGAATTTTACATAACAATTGTATGCAATATTTATATCTCTGACAGTACAATTCGGATTATGACGCATTCATTACATCATAAGTGTCTGTTAATTCAAAATCTCCGTTTATATACGAATCGAGTCTGTCACACACATGCGTACCGATTGGTTGTGATTCAAATGACGTTCCTATAAAAGTGATCCATGATAATGGAGCATTATCGGATAAGAATTCTCTGTGTACATACATATGCATACTTACAGTATATACGTATATTTAAACACACATACAATTTTTAAAAAACCTATAAAAACAGGCATGAAATGATATTATACAAATAAAAAGTATCTAAGTATCTAACATGACATTAGCTAGATATAAATTCGTCATGACAACAGTTTAAGATTTCACTGAGACCTCTCTTCCGAAATTGTAATTACAATTTCTATACTTAAAGCATTGATAAATACACTTTCATTCTAAAAACTTATCTGTTACGAACGCAATAACAATTGTCACACACAATCCTTATCAATGAAATAAAAGAAAAATAGAATTCGAAGATATAGGACTGCGAAGGAAGATTGTTGATCGATCAAATTTTTAATCACTTTTCGACCGACTATTTTCAATTTTATGATTCATTTTGTGTTCTGATTATAAAAAATCGGTAATTTTGGAGTTATATGTAACGAGCATTGTGATTTTTTCTAACTCAATGAAATTCAAATGTTTAAGAAGTGATTCGGCGATGAGTCATGACGTATACGTCGATGCCAGAAAGAATATGGCGACGGTATACGGTTGGTGTGCAATCTTCTGTTGATTCTGTTCAAGGTGAATAGTGTTCATCGTGTTGATGAGTTTGTTACAATAGGAATTTGATGTACAATCCACTAGAACAATGAGTTTCTTTAGCAAAGTATTCGGTGGCAAAAAGGAGCCGGCCCCTTTGTCAACGGCCGAGGCGATACAAAAGTTGCGCGAGACAGAGGATATGTTGATAAAGAAACAGGATTTTCTTGAGACGAAAATAAGCCTTGAAATTCAAATCGCCAAGAAAAATGGAACGAAAAACAAAAGAGGTACCCGAGAACGCAACATTTTTTAATCTAATTATCACTGTTCACGGTTAATTTTCAATGACTATGATCATTAGGATTACTTGTCATTATGACGTTTCCCTATTATATTGGGTGATCGTCAGAACTCGGATAAATTGCATTTTTGTTATATATTTGTTTTCATTAAAAAGGAATCGTAACATTATCTATTTAGATAAAAAATTAGTTTTCCGTAGCTATTGCAAATGCAAAATATTTACAAACATTTGTAACATGTTGCAGCTGCGATACAAGCTCTCAAAAGAAAGAAACGTTACGAGAAACAGTTACAACAAATCGATGGCACATTGTCTACTATTGAGATGCAAAGAGAAGCACTTGAAAGTGCGAACACGAATACTGCTGTCCTGACAACAATGAAGAATGCAGCAGATGCATTGAAATCTGTTCATCAACACATGTTAGTAATGGAATGTTGTAATTTTGTTTTTAATGATTTTTTAACAATTTTTCTGCTAAGAGTCAGAGTTCAAAGATCAATGGCGTTTTCCATTTGCATTGGTTTGTATAATATATTGTATTTTCCTTAGGGATGTTGATCAAGTTCATGACATGATGGATGATATTGCTGAACAACAAGATGTAGCAAGAGAAATTTCTGATGCAATATCTAATCCTGTAGCGTTTGGTCAGGACATAGATGAAGACGAATTGGAGAAAGAATTAGAAGAGCTTGAACAAGAACAACTCGATAAAGAATTACTTGGTATTGAGCCTACCGACGAACTCCCAAATGTACCAGCTACTGCTATTCCAACTGCACCAGCTCGCACAAGTAATACAGTTAATTCTTTGTTCAAAATATTAGCATGTTACAGTAGGTAACAGTTTTACCATTAATTTATAATTATTTATTTTATTATTCAGAAGCCAAACCAGAAGAGGACGAAGACTTAAAAGAATTGGAAGCGTGGGCATCGTAAGGTGGTATCAAAATGCTTGTAAAAATAAATTATATAAGGAATTAATAGTTAAAACGAAGTACACATTGCTGAAGAGCTCAACAATGATGCAAGAATCTTTTGAGATTTTCTATCTTTCAATGATTACAGACTTAATACAGGAGTTTTTTCTGTGCACAGTTTAAGAATTAATCAAAATAATGATGAAGCTTTGATAAATGACGTTGCTTTCTATCCATAAATGAATATTAGTAAAAACATCTGTGTTAACATATAAAGAAGCCTTATAAATAAGAATAGGCAACTATCCTATGTGTATATAAGCTAGACAACATATTTTGTAATTACAGTAAAAGAATTAACTAAAACGAACGAATACAAATTCATCTATCCAGTAATCATTGCTGGAAAGATTATGTATACAACTTTGTTGTGTAAAAAGTTTGATAAATTACAAACTGCATTGTTGCTTTGTAATTTTGAATATTATGTTAATTGTTATGTTCTACACTTTGTATAAATGTGTCAGCTACGAATACATTTCTTCAAATGTATATTGATTCTAGTGTAACTGCAAATAAAGCAGGAGTCTTAACAAATTTTAAATATTTATGTATTTGTAGTAAGTACAACGTTTCACTCAAAATAGTAGAAGTATAATACTCAGTTGAAGTTGCAAAATTATAAATACATTTAAATAATTTAGACTATATACAACAACGTCGTCAGAAAAATAAAAATTCTGGTTCTTCTTTTTTAATATCGGGAAGCTTCGTTTTCATATGCAAATGACAGGGGTAGGAATATACTTTTTGTTCAATTTAGTGCCCAATGCTGGTATCGGTAAAGGATAAATATGAGGTTTAATAGGAAATCTGGTACCAGCTATATCGATCTCGTAACGCGCTGTTGGATTCATTACAAAATCTGTCGTAACAATATTCTTATTTGGTTGTGCATGTCTCGGTCCAGGTAAACTAATGAAACCAAGACAAATATGTTTTTCAGTAGCGAAACCGTACCTACAAAACGAATTCATTTATGTCTGGTCATTGTGATGGAAAATATATTTTATTATGCTAGAATTCATCGTGTACGCTTACCCAGCTGATGTCACAGTTCCTACAAATTCATTGTTTCGATAAATAGGTTCACCACCCCATGGCCACACATCTTTGTTTATATCCAGTCCATTCACAACGAATAATACTAATCGTTTCGTCACGCCTTGCTCTTTTTGGTATTGTAAAGCAAATTTTCCGATGAAATATTCCTTCTACAGTATCAAATAATCTTGTTAATGAGAGCATAACAATCTGAGTAACTAAAATGTGCATAACATGCTTACATCTAACTTTACACTGTACCCGCTTCCAGCTTCATACGGGGTAACGAATGGTGTTAACTCCTCAGCCCAAAAGGGGATAAATCGTTCTATTCGCATGAAACGTTGCGTGAGAACACCCACATCTCGTACACCATAATCTTTACCTACTTCCATTAACGTCGCGTACACGTGGAGCGCGTACTCTGAAGGTATATATAAGCAGTAGCCAGATTCGCCAGTATTAGTGAATGACATTATCATAACGTCCGAGGCGTATGCTACGTTTGCAGTCTGTTGACATGATAATTGTTCGCTGAATCATGTTGTTAATTACACAGGTCGTCTCACCTAAATATCTGACTTATTTATTATTGTAGATGATTTCATTTAGCTGAGACGCCCTGCATACTTCTTTTCAACCGACGAAGTTGTTTTTACCTTGTACGTGAAGGGAGATAGATTGATGTTCGAATTGGAAAGTTCTGATAACAGGCCTGTAGCTTTAGGACCCACTAAATTGATTACTGTATACTTTGAAGTCACGTCATTTAAGCCGACCGAATGATCCAATGGTAAATGCCTGCAATAAGAAGCAACAGATCCTATATTTAATTCATCGAACTATAAATAGTCGTTCATAGTTTGATATTTTTTCTACCTAGACATCCATTGATAAATGCGCGTTTGTTGGGACGTTGGTGAAACCATGAAGTAACTGTTCTCTGTCTGTCTGACTAAAATACAGTCGTTCTCGTATCCACCTCGTTCATTTTGCATCCCCGTATGCACTATACCACCAACTGGTATATTCGCATCATTCGAACACAATTGCTGGAGGTACTCCACAACTTCCCAACGACTAGACTGTACAAAATATTATTAAAATTTAAATGTTTACATAAAAATATGACAAACATGTCTTTGGTGTACTTACCTTAATTTTAATCTTCGAAAACGAGCTCATATCTATAATTCCTACACCTTCTTTGCACGCGAGAAACTCTTCCTTCATAAAATCGAAGAACTTTGGCTTGTAGAAACTTCCTGGTGGCATGACTGGTTTTTTTTGTCCTCCTTTAATTAATGAATATCATTTTAATTAAATGTAATACAGGACAGAAAATAAATCAAATAATTATTTTCTTACTTCTATAAGTGGAATCGAAGTAAAGTGGTCGCTCGTAGGCCATCTTCACTCCGAAAATCGCACCCCTTTCTTCGAGGACAGAATACAAGGGAGAACAACGCAATTTCCGAGCGTATTTGTACTCACATTGATGAGGGTATAGAATCGCATAATTTCTACCGACTATTTCTCTCGTTCTTTGCTGTAAGTACCGTTTACTGCTGTGCAAATCGAGAAACCTTTGCACGCCAAAGGGAAGCAGCTCTTGAGTAGATTCTCCGTTTATAAGGCACTCGGCCACTTCTTTACCTATTCCTCCTGCCCCTATATGAAGATGTTTTATAATTTCAATGGAGAATTTGTTTTACGATCTTTTTACCTTGAAGAGAATTCCCATTCATGCCTACTGCGACATAGTAATTTTTAACTTCCGGACTCTCTCCCAGAATCCATCTTCCATCCGGTGTAAAATTGTCAGGACAGTTGTACACATTCGGCCGTGTTTTACTCAAAATTGGCAGTCTGTGTATAACTTTATCCCACAAGGGCTTCCAATGGGAAGGATCATTCTCAAGATAGTTCTTCCAGTTTTGTATAGGAACACTTCCGCTTTCGAACGCAGGTTTTGCTTCAGGTTCGAACCAACCGACCAACAAACTTCCTTGCCATTCTCTCATGTACGAATGCGAATCGAAATCTCTTATGCATGGTAGAGTGATATTCGAGTTAGACGGAAAAGGAGAAGCAATTGCATAAAAATGTTCTGCAGGATATGCTGGGATTCTGACTGGTGGACTGCAACGCAATCCTAATTCACGTGCCCACTATAAAGCAAATAAGTTTATATTTTATATTATTAATTATATATTGCTGACTTAAAAGATAATGTGTAAAATATCGTCCTTACCATTCCTGCACAGTTAACAAAGTATTCGCAGAAGACTACACCGTATTCAGTCTTCACACTCTTCACAGCTCCATTTTCAGTGTTGATTTTTTCTATTCTGCAATTCTCAATGTACCTCGCCCCTCCAATCTTCGCCAGTTTAGCTAGAACTTCGCAAACTGCACTGGGGTTAGCTACTACATCTTCAGGTACCCAAATTGCACCCTCTATATCATCGGTATTGACATAAGGATGCAGTCTTTGTAGTTCTTCTTTTCGTAGAACCTACAGAATTAATTATGCTTTAATAGCTTTCTTTCTAGGTGTATTGTGATAAGTAGACTGTGGATCTTTATGCAAAATAAAAATGTTCAGCATTCATTGTGAGAAGAAGAGAATAAATAGAAAGCTATTTGCAACGTTAACAGTCGTGATGATTGTACAGTTTTAAATTGGATTTGCTCAGTTTTCTTATAAATGTGTAAAATCCACAGTCTAGCAATAAGTAATTAATAAATGTTACTTCACAATGCAATCCTGTAGGTACATTATAAGCCATCCTACGTTTTAAAGCTATCATTCTATCTTTGGTTTGAGCTAAGTTTACACTGCCGCATTGTTTCAATCCAATATCGTATCCCATTTCTTGTAACTGTTGATATAACTTAATGCTATAGGAGATCAAATTTCTATGTGATATCGGTTTGAAGAGTCCAAGGGTGCCTGATCCGAAGTGGGATGTGCCGCTTCCAATCCTAGAATAGATCTTTCATGAATATGTTGTAGGGCAAAATCGTTTACCACATTTTTAGCTAAAATTTATTCTACCTGACAAATGAATGCGTACCTATCTTGTTCTAGGACGAGCACATCCTTCCATCCATTAATAACAAGATGATAAGCAACAGAATTGGCAACTGTTCCTGCACCCGCAATAACAACTTGCGACTGAGAGGGTAACACAGCCGATCGTGGTAAAAAGTTCGAGTAACTGTTAAAGTTTCTGTGATTTTCATTTTCGTTGTTGAGTAGACCGAACCCGAGCATTCCATCTTTATAGGTTATATTGTATAAACAGTGTTTGTTAACTTTTAAAACTGTATTTTTCGATAAGGATACACGAACGCATTTCGAGCACGCGTGACTTAGCATTAAATTGTGCATAAAATAATGATTATCCTATATTAATGAATAATTCAAAGGCTTACTTATGTAGAAAATACCTGGACTCCGAACATATGTTCTATTTCTAGAGTTTACAATAAAAGATATATTCGTGCGCAACGATGATTTGTTATTATTGACAAAATGTTGTTTCAAATTCACCAGATCTATCTCGATGTAGATTAGACATTAATTCCGAAGACTTGAAATAAACTTTTTTCGAACCGTTAATGGTATGCAGAGTCAGTAAAACATATAATTATCTAATCTACATTCGACCTTTTAAAATAGTAACAGTATCTGCATCCAGTAATCACATAATTCCTAATCAAAGTTCCTGGAAAATCAGTAAATCACTGAAATATTTGAATTCAGCGCTCTTTCGTAGAATTGACCGACAACTCGAAACATTCAAAATCGTCGAGTTATTTCGATTCTCGAACTCGCACGACACGGTCATTCCAAATGGGAACCGCGTCCAGAAAATTGTCTCAGTTACTTTTCCCAGTCTTTCGTTTGTAAAATGAAGTTCATTGTAAATTCTAGCTTGTGCAAATAGAAAAAAAGAGAGAAATCCTTCGTCATGTTGTTTATGTTGGCCATTTACATTTTCAAAATATTGTGCGTGTTTTTATTTGTCGTGTACTGCGTTGTCACGTTCCTTATGGTAATGGTAAGAATACCTCTTCATTTTATACTAACGAATATACTTGTTTTGTTTGTACTAACTAACAATTGTTGCCACTAATACGACCAAGTACAATGCTCGATTGGAAGAGCTGAAAGAATGCGTAAGTTTCTAACACAGCTTTCCTCGTAACAAAATAAAATTGTGTTAGTCGTACTAAAACCATTTCAATCGTCTTAGATCACAGCCAAAGGCGAAATCCTGAAGTCGAACCCACTTACAGTTAGTTATAGATATCATTTTTCAAACAAGTTAATATACGTTTCGTCACATTTATTGTTCCGTTTATCGACATAACCGAATCGACCGTTGCAGATTTACGTAGACGAAAAATTGGGAGTATTAACGAAGAAGCTGTCGGAAACAGAACATCCGGTGAGTGATCGGGATTTCAGAATTCTATCGTTTATTTTGATATTCAAACATAAGGTATTAAGACAACTACGATATTAATGCAATTTCAGCGGTCTCATTACGAAATAAGAAACGCGGACAAAGTTCTAACAGATTTGGAAAATAAAACATCGAATTATAGAGACCGATACAGGACGTTGATGTCAGAGTTGAAGAAGGACGTCCGGAAAATCGAGGGCGAGGTTAGATCGTATTTTTCCCGCCAGATATCGATTAATTTATGGTTATGTTATCTGTTTACATTGAGATTACAGCAAAAATGCAACAAAACCGCGTGACACTATAAAAGATGCATTGCGAGCCTGGATTGTTCGTTGGAAAAAGGGGGGCACATAAAATTTGTAATCATATTGCTCATTTATTACAAGCCGGTGGTCACGTGATTACAAGTCACGTGATTGGTCGTTATTTTTGTATTTTGCGTCAATTTCAAATTTATGTGATAATAATTAAATTTTGTGCTTGTGGCAGGTTAAAACATTGCAAAATCACATTTCGGTTTTGTCGCTTCGAAGAGAGGCTCTTAGGAGCGAAGTGATAAAGGTAATCAGCTTAAAAAAAAATAAATAAATGAAATAAACATGATTTTATAAAAAATTTACTATAATTTCAGCAACAGGAAGATTACCAAATGATGCTGAAAAATTTTACCAAGGAGTTGGAGGGCAAAAAGTCTCTGTTCTGTAGGTTCATGCAGTAATAAAGTTTTTTGTATTGTTTTTTTCGCAAAAATGTTCTTTTTTCATATTTTATTTGCTAAGAATAATTCTCCGATTATTGCAGCTCTGGTAACTGTGAGCCCGAGAAAGCCTCGCATAAGTTGTTCTCCGTTACAATGAAACGTTACGTCTCTGCATGTGCGGTTTAGTGATTTTTATTGACTGTTCCACGGTATTGTATAGCGTCGATCGAGTCATAACTTTATTTAGTATTCACAATATGTACAATTGAATAAAATGATGAATATGGAAATTTTTCCGCGTTCGATTTTCCGACGAACAACTACGAATATGAAAATGGTAGAGAAACTGCAATTAGGTAGAACAATTTGTCTTATCTTCATATGCATCGTTATACTCGCACATTATCTACCGGTGATTATTTAATAGCTTTTAAGAATCTGTGACGCGCAGTTGTCTTTATCGAATTTTTTATGATTATTATTTAAACGATTTTTATGCTTCCGGTAGATAAAGTGTTAATTGTCTATGTAGACGGATCATCCAATAACGGTTCTTCTGTGTCTCCAAACTTAAAAGAGCTGTTTGGATGGTCCTCTTTAAGACCTGTCGATGTTAGGTCACTTATGACTCATCCCTTGTGCACTCTTATGTACAATTCGACAATCAATTCGGCCACTAGGACGATCAGGAGACTTGTTTCTCAAGGCAAATGTAAACGAAGCTTTTCCGATCGGAACGAAAACGCTACAAAATTTTCATTGAACGCCCTCTAACTTACTCCTTCCTCTAACTTATTCGGATAGTTAGAAGCAATCCGACAAGATTTCCTGATGGGATAGAAAAGAACTTGCAGTAGAATGGGAGCTGTCAATTACAGTAATGTTTCACTATGTATGAAACAGACGTGCGTGCGAGGTGTACCCCAAGACAATAACAAACGTTTTATGGAGTTAGTTTTCTATGAAACTTTTAACAACATATTTGTGACACTTATCTGATTAAAACGAGACTAAATATGACATTATTCGGAGCATGTTTGCTCATGTAATAACTTATTGTCTTTCATAGCTTTTGACAAATTACAAAAACTGTTGGATAAATTTAAACGATCGACATCGTGCCGTGTTCGACGTCATTTTAATTAGGAGAATGTTAAAAATATGTCGATAAATGTTACGTAACAAAATTATTAAAAACGAAAAGATTTTTTTGCTAGCGGCAAGTGATCAAAGAATAGCGTTCCGAAGTTTTCACATATATCGAGACATTACTGTACTCTGTCTGAGCGGCACGCGTTGCGTACTCATTCTTTTCACTTGATCTCATTAATTATTTATTGGTTTCAGCGGAGTCCGTTCGAAGAATTGATATTGTATGTTCCATTGCCTACGTCACAAGATATTTTGCCGAAACGGTCGAATGTTGTTTACGTCGAAATATCGTGTCTGCAGAGATGAATACTGCCTGCTTAAAGTTCCGTGTGATGCGAAGGAAACTTCTTCAGGACCGCGTGGTACAGATTATAAAACGTGTAAAAACTGACGCTGAGGATGACGATTAACGCTGCGCCGAATATCCACGAGAGGAAGTTCCCGTCTATGAGATCCGAGTGCTCCTTCCTCTTCTTGGCGCTTATTTCGCCCAGGGTGCTGCCCTTCCGTTCCTCCATCAATCTCTTCATGTTCGCTAGTTTCTCGCGAAGTTCGTCCACAGATTCAGCGATGTCCACGATCGATTCGTTTCCGGCTAGCTCTGAAACTCGGACGAACGCAGAATAATTTAAAATAATAGTCACACCTCTGGGCATCGACACACGCTCCCGAAATGATTGTCATACCTTTTTATCTCAATCGGTGCGATAAAAAGTGGACAGGATTTCTTTTAATTTATTCTCTATTGTAGCGAGAGCGATTCGGAAAAGCAGGAAGCGAATCATCCATGTTGAAGGTGAGAGGACATGTTGTTCGCGAGATTAAATTGCAATTGAGGGTTCGACAATTAATACACGCTCCGTTTTGTTTAAGGAGATTCTGAATTGAAACTGGACCACTTACCGGCAGCTTCTGGTGTGCAAGTATGCGTCACTGTTTTCATGATGCTCGCTTCTGTCTGTCTCTCTCGAGTGTACTCCGCGGTCCAGAATCTGACACAGCGGCCGGTATTGATCATCCAGCATCTCACGTTTTGGCGCAGTCTCCGTCTTCCGGGAAGTTAAGCCTCTCCGATTTTTTCCCTCTCTTTCATCACAATCGAAATCGTCGCGATAACCAGCCAGGAATTCGCACGAGAAATCTTTTCGTATCAAACGTTCCACGATTTTCGACGATATCAATATGCTGCTAATATTTGTCGATACAATTATTACTAATCAATTATTTATCCGGATCGAAATGTATACGGTCGGTTCATTTACGTGGAATTATTGAACGAATTATTTTTATTATATGCATGGAAATGATCGGGTCCCTTATTTGGGATTCTGTAAAGGTAATTACAGACGATAGTTTTTCTTGAACTTATTGAATGGAGGAGGATACAGAAGCACCATTAAATAAAAAAAATTGTATGATCTATCTGGAAAAGTATCTTTTGAAGCTTGTTTAATTTAACAAAAAACCTTAGCACTCGAGTGGAGACTCTGAGAGCGCTACACTCTGAATTGCTATATGATTATTTAAAATATTGTTTACGTTATTAAATTTGTTTATATTTGATAAATTACTCAACATTTAAGTAGACTGTAGAATAGAATACTTTATTCCCGCATGTCTTCGGGCTTTGCGGTGACTCCCAAATACATTCTTCGTTATAATTTTATAATAGTAAGATAAAACATTTAAGTATTTTATGAGTAAATTACATCAGTTTCATATGTATAAGATGAAAAAAATCATATAACATGGAAATGTATCTAAGATGGAAGAATCGTTTGATTTTCGAGTTACAATAGTTCCAAGTGCAAAGGGTTAAATATTCAATTTGTTAGGGTATTTTGGTTGTCAATCATTAGTTGTGATAATTGTGAGTGCGTTGGTTTCAGTTGGTCGATTGTATCTTTTTATTCGAATGTCCCGCGTTCGGTCGGCTGTCGCGGTTCGATGCGAACAAGTCCTAAGGGATGATCGATCCCGGCGTTCGATTACAAACCGGACCATCGGTTCTGGTCGTGCGGTGCTCGGGCGGAGTCGGCTGCGCACCGTTCGGCTACAGAGGCTGACGTCACGACGCAAGATGGCCGCCGGTATTGGAAATGGAGAGTAGCGTAGAGGCTGGGCGGTAGGAACGAACCGTAGGTGTGTCAGTGCTCGGCTTCACCGCGATAATGCCATCGAAATGCCGATCGTTGAAGGCTGACCCGTGGCTCGCGCAGTGTTTGTACGCACAATCGGTATCGTTCCGTCGGCCAAGTCTCGGATGGTGAGATATGATAAATTGCGAATATCCCGGAGGAGGGCGAAATTGAGCGGAGAGAGAGTGTGTGTGGTGTCGTCGAAAATACCTGACTGTATATTCTGAAGTGCGACGGGATCTAACAGGAGAAGAGAAGAGAAGGGAATAGTTTCTCGGCGTGTACTGTCGCGGGTGTTCTCACAGAGCATACAGAGAGGCGGCGCGTTCCGATGAGTACGGTGAAATTGCGTCTGAATGAGATCGAAGTGGAAAGTAAACGGTGGCCTGTCGCGCGATCGCCCGGTGCTCGCACGATTCCCGACGATTGTCAGACCCGCTCGGCCGGCACCGTGAGGCAACCTTGTTCGGATCCCCGTTGATCCGTTCCGATCAAAAGTAACACCGCCGCCTTCGAGCTCCCGTGGAGGAAAAAAAACGGAACAGACACGAAATGGAAAGGGAAGGACTCGCGTGTCGACTGCTCGCGTAAATCGAACCGTGTTTCGCGGCGGTGCGGGTGCGTGCGTCCGGCACGGCTCCTGTTTTATAGCGATCTGTCAAAAATCCACCTCGGAACGTCTGCCCCCCGCGACCGAGTTCGTCGTGGTCGTCGTCTATCGATCTATCGGATCGCGTGTGTGTCCAGGCTCCCGAGTTTTCGAGCCCTGCACACCGACGACAATCGATTCGCTCCGAAAGGACTTGCTGCTCCGTGGTGCTCTCCGTTGCAACACACAACCACCGCCGGGAGACAGACAGACAGAGAGAGAGAGAGAGAGAGAGAGAGAGAGAGCGCCGACACACACGCATACGCGTACACATACACGCATACATCGATTATTCCTGGGCCGTAAACAACGGTGCCACCAGCCTCGCGGCGAGAACACAGGAGAGAAAAACACAATGCTCGGCACCGTGCTGAAAATGAGACATGATTCCCGATCACGGTGAGTCGGCCGGCAGCCGACCAAACACGAGACACGGGAACACAGGCTCGAGTGATGATACCGACCGCGTGTGCTAGTTAACGGAGGGAACGGAACGATTGTCGCGAATTCTTCTCTGACTTAGAGGTTAGGATCAGCCCCCGTCCTGTGAACGCTAAGAGAATCTCTGAATCGGCTCGCTGGAAGACACGGAGGAACCGTGACGAAACTGTAAACGGACAGAGAAGTACAATACTATAAACAGAGGGAGAGAGAGATAGAGAGAACGAGAAGGATAGATAGCGAGAGAAGAAAAAATGACTGACTGCTGAGCAGATCACAAACGGACTACACGACAGGGATAGAAAGAGAGAGAGGGGTTCGTGGTCGGGTGCCGTTTCTGGTTGACGATCTTTTGTTTTGTTTGTTGATTTGTCGTTCTTTGTTGCGTGTGCCGTTCTTCTCTAAGTGGAGTTTTTCAGTGTGGCCCCGAGGGTGATAGAGCACGGTCGGATTATTATCACTCAAAATGTGGAATGTAATGTGCGACGTGATGCCGACGATCGCGGAGGACAGTATCAGCCAGCGGAGCTCGCAGTTCTCGGGCGAGGAAGTGAACTTCGAGCAGCTGATGGTCTCCATGCTCGACGAGAGGGACAAGCTCGTCGAGTCGTTAAGGGAGACCCAGACGCGTCTTCAGGAGACGGAGGCACGACGCCAGGAGACCGAGAAGGAACGGGACTCGTTGAACCGTCAGCTCAACGCAAATATCCCTCAGGTCAGTTATTGTATGCACAATATTCGTATTCTTATCGGTAATTGTGCATAAAAGGTCCCTCCTCACTGATTTTGATAAAATTTAAATATATTGTAAAACATATTTAAATTTATATTTCAGAAACCAAACCTTCATCATCACTTGTTGTAAAAAGTTCACACGGTATACAGATCGTTTGACGATCCGTCTTGATATATCTGTAGAAACAGTTGATGAGCGGTCGCATCATGCTGACGCATACGCACGCCTCGGAGGTGCACATATGTATAGGCAAAATTCAATGCGATAGTAGCTGCAGTGTTTCGTGAATATCTCGGAAACTAAGGCTGAGCGGCGGTTACATGTAAAGGAAACAGTTGTTCAGAATGTTGAGTTTTATAACATATTTAACTTTTATCAAAATCGGTGAGGAGGGACCTTTTATGCACAATTACCTATCCATCGCAACGAGCCATGCGAAATAGAGCAACGACGACCCTGCACACCGTTCGATTGCTCGCCAATCGCGGGACAGTCTCTCGTAGTTCTCTCGCGGTGTTAGACGTCCTGCATTCCTTACAGTTCGACCGTACGAAACCAACACATTTCTTTCGTTCATCGTTCATCCATTCGCCGCTAACGATATGAGTCGGCAAGATACATACTGCCGCGCCGGGATCGTAAACAGGGCGCGACGTTTAAAGGGACCGCCGACCTGTTTACTTCGGGATTAGCGACCCGAATTTCTTTCGATTGCCCCGGACACTCTCAAATTTACGATCCCACCCGAATATTCTCCGATCTTTCAATACCTATCCTTTCAGGAATCGGTTCAACTCTTATATCAATAACCGGGTATCTGGGTACCCCCTTTTAATTTCAAAACTTCTTTAACACTGAACCTACCAAGCGTTAGAAGTATCGATAAATGTTGGCTTGTAAGAATGGCAACACTAAATTTATCGAGGTTGTCCTTTATTTTCAATATAATAGATGCTTGGACAAGGAAATTTATTCCATTATTTTCCATAAACGAATTTTTATAATTTCAATAATTGCGAAATATAAATTTTCTGTATTGCGATTAGAACTTTTTTGTCGTCTATAATTTTCTAGAAGGAATAGAAAATGTATATTTTATAAATACAAGTGATTTCGTTTGAAAATTTCATCGCTAGTCTGATTCTATATTATAGGTACATGGGGTTAACGCGAATAATGTATGTATGTTATTTTACTCTGATTTACCATTGGTCACATCCTCTAATAAATTTTATTCTCGTGAGTCCTGGCACGCTGAACACGAATCCGGGAACAGCTTTCCTCTATCACCCTCGGTTTCCTGAGAAGTTTAATTTTAGAAGAGGCAAATTTTCAACTCGAAGAATTTTTTGCGCTTCAATCGCCAAGGTTGTACAAATGTTCTTTGCATGGGACGACAATTAAACATATTTGAACAATATTCGAAACGAGCGATACGACAATAGTCCACTAAACATTGCTCAAACGTGTTTAACTATGTTGTACAATGTTCTAAAAAGAAACCATATTTTGTTAGACTGTGCTATTGTCATGTTTGGACCTTGGCACTTTTAAAACTCAAAAGAGACCATTGTGTAATTGTTCTTTGTCCAAGAGAAAAGGATGATGAAATCTAGAAATGGACGTTTTCGCCTGTTGAAACCGTAGAAAAAGACAATGTCGAGTCTCGGAAGGGTATACGGCGAAACGAATATTTAAGAGGATTATTTTAAGTTGATGAATGAAACCGTTAAGGGTTCGAAGGCATCGTTAAAAGGGACCGGCACCGGCGGTATCGTCGACCGGAGTGGCCAAAGTCAATTTTGCGTGGGTTTTCGGCACTGGAAACAATGAGATCCCCGCTAGATCACAGAGGGGTAGTCGACTGATCCGCATTCAGCCTTCCGATGAGTAGCAAAAAACACGTGGCGGCTCGTGTCTTCAAGGCTATCGGTGTCCCTCTTGAACGTGTCCCAAGTATGCCACTGTATCCTCACACTGACTTTTGGCTGATCTTTGTCGGCACTTTTGATCTCGCGAAGGACGCCTCCATACGCAGAGAATCGCTTCACTGCCAAAAATTTGCAACCTAAACAAATTGTTGTCCGCATTCGTTTCAATGCGATCTTATAAAGGTTTCTCGCTTTCAATCAGCTCTCAAAAGTTGATCTGCGATTTTTCGTCACGGTTTTATGGCACTTTAGCTGACACAGTTTGAAACAGTTGTAACACATGGAGTTCGTGCGTTTCCCTCAAATGTGCGTTTAGCAGTGAGAAACGTATTACATAGAGAGTGAATCACTCGAGGGAACAACCAGACCGCTTTGGAAGTTTCAGGGTTTGACTTGGAAGGCGTTATATTGCACTTGATTGCGCCGTCTTGGGTTGGAATTGTCCTTAGCGGCTAGACATTGTCCATTTCGAGCGAAACCGTGTACAATGGACACGTGGTCGACTCACCGATTAACGGGGAAACGTGGATCAATATTCGGCTCACGATAAAGGGTCAGCGAACAGGTTTCTTTTTATCGCCTTGCCATAAAAATGGCCCCGTCCCGTCATTTTTCGGAGCCTCGTGTTTGATACTTTATCGCGTTGCTTTCGGAGGCTTGTGATTAACGAGAATCTTGAAAATCGTAGATTATTGAGTTTTCACGCTAAGCTGTAATGCCTTGAAAATATTTCCAGAAAGTTTCGATCCGAGCCCAATTGACAAAGTTGCGGATCAATTCTTCGAGCAAAATGCTTTTGATACTATTTCCGGTCGTGTGGTACATTTTTTATAAATTTTATTATTTCTCGATGAAACAATTCTCAGAGCTCGTTGAATATGAACTTTAAAAGGTCCAGTAAGTTTTTCAAAAGATAGTCGATTCGTTCTTTCTCTAAAAATTCTTAAAGTCGAACATGTTTTGGAGTAGCTTTTTAAAACGCCTGCTGCGCGGGCATGCCGTGCATTTTCTACAATTTTTATTATCTGTAGTTGAAAGAATTACTGGAAATTGTTGGCTATATACGTTAGAAGACCCGATGAAATTGATTAAAACACGTGAACGCATTTCCTAATGAAAAATTTTGAAAGTCGCCCGGGTGTTGGAGTCGGCAGATGGGCGTAACCCCTTAAACAGCAACGACATCGCGTTTAACCCCGTGATGGGAAGCTGCTTCGGCATTTTTTCTAATTGCACGATGCTTGGCCGACTATGGATCTCTAATTGCTAAAACGTTTACGTAACGATTACGGTGGGAACGATTCACAGCCGACGCGTTATCTTCGCAGTGTCCCACTTTTTCGGCTGGGACGAAGAGAGTAAGAGAAGGGGAGGAGGGAAGAAAAGGACACGAGACCGTGTGATCAAGCTCTCCGGCAAACAGAGCTTTGTTTTATTATTACCAACACGAGCGTCGAGGCACCGTGTAGAGATGTTTAGATTGTTTCGATGCGGCGACAGAGAAAGACGGAGAGTTTGAAACAACGAGAGATAACGAAGTTTCGGAACAATTGCGAGGCAGACAGTGCGTTAAGGGAATTTTCGAGAGGTTCTACGCGACCATTAAGTCCGTTCGAAATCGCCGAGACGAGGAAGAAGAGTCACGAGGTCCTGTTAAATCTGCAAGATTCGAGAGGCGGTCTGATCCAGCGTGCACTTCAAAACTGCCTTGATCCGATCTAATCCGACGTGGCCGGTTTTCCCTCGCTAATAATTCTGTATTCAACAGCCAGGCTCAAGACCGCCGCCGGGCTTAAACTTCCTCGCAAGAGGCTCGCGATTACCCTCTGAAAGAATAACAGGAGTGGGTTCCCGCTGTCTTTAATTCTGCGAGTGCCGCCTCTCGCAGCGACACTTTGCTCAGGAGCATTTTCAGAAAAATCGTTAGACCGATCGGAGATACATTTTGCAATCTTCGCTGGTAGCTCGGAATAAATGGTGTTGACCGGCCAAGGAAATGACTGTTGCAGTTCGCACCTCGCACGTACGCCGCATAGACATATAAGAGTTGCGTCCTTAATCGGTTTCCGAGAACCGTGAAATGCAATGTCTCTCGTGCACTTAGCCGACTGATCCTTCCCTCGCAACGAGCACCGCCGATTTCGACGAAACTTTACACATTTATCATTCACCCAGAAATATCTCACGGGTGTTTTTAAAAAATCACTATACTGTCTCAGTAGCAGTCAATTTTTGTTATATATAAAAAGGGGATTAAAGGGGACACTTTAGTTTTTCAAACGAGACCAAACCGAAAACACTGAACTCCATTGGAAAGTTTTTTTTAAAATTAAAAGGTAAACAATAACATTACGTAACGTGTAAGTGGAATAATGTAAGCTATATCAATATGAAATTTCATGCAAATCAAGTAAACACATTAAGTACATTTAATAACATTGACAATGATTTTAGTTTCGACCAATTTTTAGTCCAAATGTTGAATTAACTATGTGTATTGAACTTTTTTCGAGATTGATTATGATCGTGTGTCACGTGTTGAGCGCCTGTTTGCACTGCTTATCTTCGAGATAGACGCGTTTCAGATGTGATCGGTGACAAGGAACTTTTCTATGCAGTTATCGCCGTTTTACGCAACGAAACTGTGAAATTGGCAGCGAGAACTCGCTTCTTCTAGACCGTCCAGCAGCTAATCTCTATGCGGCTTCGAACCGATCAAAATATTGGCAAGTTGACGAAGATTCGCGGTACCAACGGTATCCGGCTCTGCGGATGACACCCGCGTAATCAAGATGAAGGAGCAGGGAAAAAAGAGAGTCGCACTACCGCACCGCACCGTCGGAATGGAAATGGCATGCAACGAACAAAAGCATGGTCTGGTTAAATCCGGCGATAAAAGCGGCGCATTTTCGAGGCTGGCATTGGCAAGATAAGACGCTGTCGAAGCCAATGCGGCTTATAGATTTTCGTTGTATCTTGCCAAACCCCGCAAAAATACGCTCGCGGAAGCGTTGTCACGTTTCATCCGCAGGGAATCCTCGCCGCTAATTTTTCCCGACTTCGATCTTCCGTAACGCTATTCAACGTTCGTCGAAACAACGATGCCGAATTACTAGTGCCTCAATCGATTAAAGGTCAATCTACTCTATACGGCACGGACCGGCACGTATTGTCAACGGAACGAACCGGCACCGGCACGAAAAAACATTGAAACATGCGTTGTACGGTCAAAACAAACAAGACAGGCAAAATGCCGAAGTTGCAGGAACGTTTCCTATTTCCATGATGTTGTAAGGGAGAGATACCGATAGGTTACCGTAACCCCTTCCCGTATTTTAACTAGTCTGGCTCGCGATGAAGATTTTAGCACAAACGTAAACATCACGAGTAGGACTCGTGGAGTGAAAATCTGCCAAACGTAAACATCACGAGTCAGGTATTTACATTTCGGCTCGTATTGTGACTGTTCTCGAGCCTCACTCCGGTCTGTTTACCGCGCGTTGACCCCTACCGCTTGGGCCCGGATTTCGTCGAGGTAAATAGCACGGGAAGGGGCTAAGGAGCTGTGAAGCTCCTAAAAACATTTTTTTTTTTTGCGCCATGCCCAGCAGGGAACTGTCAACGAGCTCTCGAAAGGCCATCTGGAAATGCACATACATTTGATCTAAAAATGGCCCGACAGCCCGGAGAAGAAAATATGTTACGAAGCCTGGCAGGCTTGTCCGCTCATAAACGCTAAATGCAAAACCGGGGTTCTAATATTTTGTCCGCCGGTCTGACCTCTGAGGTATGCATCGACCTTTGAGGTCATGCCGGTGACGGTTCGTTCCGATGACGGTACGGGCCGACCCGTGCCGGTCCGTGCATATATCTCATCTTTAATATTTATTATGCTTTAAAAATAAGTATAATTAATATAGACACAGTAATCGGTACCCCTCACAGTAATTGGGTCCCTTATCCTACAACTTCGGCGTCTTGCCTGTCTTGTCTGTTTCGACCCTTAACACTAGAACTACCGAGCCCTAAACGTGACTTAGACTTATCCCTTTGTAATAACAGCAAGATTGAATTTGCTCAGGTTTCATACGATTTTTATGGTAACATGTACTCTAAAGAAGAGATAGATTAAAAAATTTCTCGTGAAAACGTTTTCATAGTTTCACTAATCGTGGAAGAAAAAATCATCCACCAGTCATTTTGACTGGTTCGGTAGTTCTAGTGTTAAATGGAACCGTTCACACTATATGTACTGCACGGACCGGCACGTACCGTCAACGGAACGAAAGGCAACGATCAAAATTGTCCCGAATACTGTTTTGTCGGTTCGGTTCGTGCTGGTGCATGTCGATACTGCGCTGTTTTAGCAGAATGAGAAGAGAAGAGCTAGTTGCTTGTTGCTGTCCGATCCGCTCATTGTGACTGTTTTACGTCAACTGACGTTTTGTCACCGGAGTAGTGTAGATATAAACATAAAACTGTCGTGTCTGTTCCGGTTCGTTCCGTTGACGGTACGTGCCGGTTCGTACCGATCCGTGCCGTAAAGCGTAAATTGACCTTAATACTCGACGATGACAAAAAAATCTGACGGTTCAATTTGACTTTTACGATACGTAAAACGAACGAAATGGACAAATCCAAAATTTTGCCGCGTAGAAGACGACAGCGAAGAGGTGCGGCAATTTCAATCAGGAAAGCAACTTCGTAATACGGCAAGTTACCTCGAACAGGATGGTCTAATTTGGGGTTGTTATTTCGAAGAAAACTCTTTGGCTTCCTCTGAATACATCACAGTCATTAAAGAGCCTGTTAACAGGCTTCACTATTTTAATCATCGAAGCTACCTTCTCCCGGGTAGACGGAAGTAAAGTAAAAAGTAAAAGTCGAACGTAAGAAGAAGAGCCGCGACCTTTAGAGATGCGAATCAGATGAAAAGCACTCGCTGTTGCGAATCCTCGACCGTCCATCGTTATTTCGGCAGAGGAAAATAATGTAAAATATCGAATGCCGATCGTCGACAAGGATTATTGGTATCGGAATACCATCGGCATATCTCAAGCGAGATTGATCGAGGGCCCCGGATTTATTATATTCAAGGTAGGTCCGCCTCGGGAAGAAAATAGCGGCGAGATTTCAAGCCCTAAATTCATTCGTCGAGATATACGCGCGACTTCGCAGGGAGGGAAATGGGTGAATAAGACGGTGCGTTATGTGCGCCTATATGTATACGGCTCTATGTGGGCACACGGGCCTGCATCAAGATCTATGTGCATTTCCGGCGGTTTGCCGTTATGTGCATTCATCGCTAGGAATTGGACCACAACGTGGGTAATATTGGTCCTGGAGACTGCGCGAGAGACCGATCTCACCAGCGAATTGTTCACTTTTCTCCACTATAAAGCATCGTCTACCTTCGAATATTCAACGTTTTGCTCGCAATCCTAAACAAACGAACTTTATTTTTACGTCTTTACGATTTTCTTGTCTTCTTTGCAACCAAAGGAGGATTTATCAGTTTCTTTAAATACTTCGTGTTTTAATACTTGATAAAGGGGACGCCTTCCTTGTACATCGACCGTTTCTTTTCCTTGAACATCGGTGGTTTTATAAGAGGAAATTGCGACAGGTGGCTGCGAATCGAGCACGCTCAAGCTGGTTTGACGGTGTGAAAATTGCTCAACGATTTTCAATAAGCGATAAACACCGACGAATTGCGACGAGCTCGGACAAATCGTCGGCTGAGCGTCCGCTCGCGGCGGCGGCCGCCCTTTTTCCCGCGGGAGAATGACTCTCAATTACTGCACTTAATTGCACGTAACACTCGTCATCCGTGTAACCGCGAGGCCAGCGGCGCGTTGAATCGACGTCGCGCGCGGTTCGATTTCCGAGATCGGGAGAGAAGCAAGCTCGTTGTACCGGCGATCAGGATTTCGTTAATATGCAAATACAGGAGAAAGTTTTCGACGCCGGAGAAACAAGCTCGTCGTTGCGCAACGATCGTTTAAGCGGGCCGAACAAGGCGGAGCTGTCGATCGTGTGCAAAAAGTGAAAAATGGAGAACATCACGCGCCGGATCGAGCTTTTTGATTGAACGATCGTGGCGCAAACATTGGCTCTCGCAAACATCCACCTGAAGGCCGATTCGATTCTACCGCTTGAGGTCGCGTGTGTTTTCCTTCCTGCGAAAAACAGACCGTAATAGCTCGGACAATGTCTTTTGAACAGTCTATTAGCGGTTCTCGGCCGATCACAATAGCTCCGGTCCTATCATGCCAATCTCATAATGAGCACTTATAAGGCTAGAGCAGTGTTTCCCAATGTTTCGACATCTGTGTACCCACTTCTATAATTTTCGCAACACTGAGTAGTTCCCGTTAAGAAAAATCGGTAACGCTTTAGGCGTTAAGCAGCAGGCGTCTATGTCCTTTGTACAGGGTGTCAAAAAATTATATGTCACGGCCACCATAGCGTGATTCTACACCTACGATTTGGTGGAAATTGACGTAAAAAACTCCCCGCAAAATTGACCTTGACCTTGAAAATCAAGGTAAAAAAACAACAATCTTTTGTTTAATCGTGTTCTACTGGTCATAACGATCAACTTTGTGAAAGAAACCATGGGTCGCATCTCAACCGTTCTCTTAAAAAATGATGTTCCATTTCTTATAATTTTTGCAGCTTCTTTCTTTCATTCTGTAGTTAGGGAAATAGGAGTACCATGATTATGATAATTTCATACCCAACGAGATAGCTTACTGATGGTACTCGCTGTATGATAGTACGCTATTTACTTATATATTGGCGCTGGATGTAAAAAATTTACAAATAAAGAAGGTGCAAAAACTATAAGAAATGCAACATCATTTGTTGGCTGCTTTGCACCACCGGCCAGTGTCACCAGATGGGGAGAGGGAGCACGAATTGAGGGGAAAAGGTTACCCCCTCTCTACCAGTACCGGAAGCGTGGGGAATAGCGCGGTAGAAGGGGAAGTTAGAGTGGGGACACAAGTCTCGATCTGGCGACACTGCCGTCAACGTAGCGGGTACCCCCTCAAAACTCTTCCCGTACTCCGAGAGGTATGCGTACTACACTTTGGGAAACACTAGTCTAGATGCACATAGACATTTTATTCTCTTCTTAATCGTTTTAACCAATCGAAAATAATGCTGGAAGAAATAAATGGGAACCTAGTCTCGTGTTGTTCGAATATATCGAGGCGAGCCAGTTTTCCGTTGGGAATTATCTTTTGCGCGGATGCACCGTCTATTAGAGGCATCCAGCAGAGTACATAGTGGCGCGCGTGCATGAAAGCCAATCGGGCGCCGGATGAATCGATATGGCCGTCGGGTTTCTCTCCCTTATTCCACGGATATATATCAATGCTGCATATTGTGCGGGTTCCGCCCGAGCCCTTCGACCCTTGGACGGTCTACGACGACTTTTCAGTCTCGATTCGAGAAGAAGATAAACATGATTAGAGAAAGTCTCGCCCACCGCGTCCAAACACTCGCGGCGCTCCGCTCTTTCTTTGCGTTCTCGCGGATCCTGCCCACAGGGGGTCGTTAATTATCACCTGGGTATTCCTTTGCCGAGATCTCCGGACCAGGAAACGAGATTCCACGACGAGAAATTCCCCTGGACTCCCGGAGATCATTCCCTAAATACGCGAAAGTTCGCCTCGACAAATAATTGCAAGCCTCCGAATACGTTTTTCCGTATGGACACCAGCTTTAAAGCACGCTTTAACGAGTCGTTCCGTAAACATTCGTCGGATTACATTGCGCTCGAGTTCGAATTACCGGTGGAATTTAATTGCACGTTCTTTGGTCCAAGCAGTTACAGGAGATCAAAGGTCCGAAGGTAACTCGGGGCCAGATTTGAACGTTACACAGAGAATTTTCATCCGGACCGCGGAGAATATTCTAGAACATTCTCCTTTTCGAGAAAAAATGTCATTTCCTTCTCCCGTGTTTTTTGAACTCGGAACAATCTCAGTCGCTGTCGTTTTAATTTAGCAAGGCGGCTCGAGACAGGATCGTTCATTATCGGATTAAGATCGTATTACATTTTAATTACCCGCACGAGATTCGACTGCCGCAGCCTAGTAATAATTATTCGAACGGTGAACAACGATGCAGAACAATGAACGTCCTAATTCGAAGCTATTGATTACAACTGGATCATGCAGAAGTTCTACGATTCCATTAACGGCTCTATCAGTTTCCGAGCGGGATAGGCAAGCTTTAAGCCATTGTGTTTTACCTGCTAATACTTTACCTATACTTGGAAACCGTTGATAGACTTCTGAAAGGCTGCACTTAAAAAAGGAACTTCTCTGGAACTCTTCATTATCTTCCTTCAATGAAGAAATTCAATTTCTACCGCAATACAATCAACAAATACCAATAGTTACAGCAAATGCACCGGTTTACAGTAATTGTAATACATGTGTCAGCGAAGCTACATGTGGTACAAGTTCTAAACTAAAAGAGAGAAAATACTTCGGGCCGCAAAGGGTGAATAATTATTCTTAAAAGAAACGAATGAGTCTACCTTTTCGGAGTAGAATCGTGGGCCCACGAACCGCGGGCAAGGTCTTCAACCTCTGACCCTATCTTTCCCGAATGGGAGCCACGGGTAACCACAAAGCTTCCTCCGGCAAGGATTGAATAATCTCCTTGGCTAATTTACAATTCGCGATTGTCCATCTGAAAATCCACCGGGAGGGTTCTTCCTGCGGCAGGATCCCGCTTTCCTGACCCAGTGCCACACGTATCCGCGCGCGTAGACAAAAGGGTGGAAACGAGAGAGAGAGAGAGAGAGAGAGAGAGAGAGAGAGAGAGAGAGAGCCAAACCCCCAGCTTTGTTATACTTTCATCAATTAGCCCCGGCGTCTGCGAATAAATATGCGCTGCGAGGAAAAAGAAAGAGGTCTCGAACGAAGGGAGATCGTTATGAGCCTGATGTAAACTCCTGAAAATTAGCGAATCTTTTCGAATTTATTTTAGACAATCTATGGAATCATTCTCTTCGTAACCAACAAAATTATCTTTTGTCGGAAAGAGCTGCAAATAATGTCGCACAATATCGCCGCAAATCCACCTTGGAGAATATTTTCGCAGGATTATGTCATTGGTCTTTTCCACCCACTACATCAGTCTCCCTTATAAAAATGGCAAGATCGTCTTCAGTTGGATTTTGCTCGAGTTTATTTCTAAGCGTGATGACGGTAAGATTAAAAGCATAAAACCGGCCGTTAGACGGTGGTAAGTTTAGTGCTGATCGGACAGCAATAAAATCTCGTGGAAACGCGAACAGTTTGCGATCGATCGCGATCACGCGACGTCGAATCGGCGATACTACGTTCGCGAAACGACGCTGCTCGCTTGTAGCGAGCCAGACCAATTCCGACGATTACGATTTATCGTAATTGAGCGATACGGAACGACGGCGATAACATCGGCCACCGCGATGTCTCTCCGGTAATTGCGGACCCGTGTTACTTCAACCTGACATATCTAATATAATTTGTCCGGCTGCCGCGATAAGCTACACCGAGCTACTGCAATTTAATGCTTAATACTTGGACTACCTGTCCCCGGGAAGCCGGATTTTTCACCTGTTAGGGTCGATGCACACCTCACAGACCGGCAAGCCTAGAGGTTTTTCCTCGTTTATACGTATTTTGGGATCCCGGAAGGCCACTTGACATTGTTCGAGATGCTCGGAACAAAGGCACAGCGTGTTGTCTCCTACCTAGGCGTGTGCGCCTTCATACTTCATACTTCATGACACGTCGGGCGGCCCGAGAGTAACTCGACTTCGTCGGGCAGGTTCGGAAAGAATCGGACAAGTTCGGGCGAGCGAGTTATCGCGATACCAGAGATTCGACTCTGCGTTCTTATGAAATACATAATATAATACATAATGGTATTTCTTACATAACTTATAACGTAATTTTTAATATACTTGGTTCTTTTTTTATAACTACAGTAGGTATATTTGGCAAACATCAGCATAACCTTTATTTGTATTAAATTTTGAAATAATGCACATTCTGACGAATTTGTTCCGAATGAACTTGCATATGTAACGATAATATCATTAAAATATCCTTACGAAGTTATATGCACCTAGAAGGTATGAAAGTAAGGTAAACTATGACAATTTTTTAAAGTGTGCTGTTTTTATTAACTGTGATATAAGTTACTTAATACATATCTTGTTATAATATATAAACTTATTAGTAATATAACTTATTAATTAACTATCATTAATCCAACAGAATTTCTTAAAAAACAATATATAATAAAATAAAAAAATAGAAATTGTTGTACCCTGATCAAATGTGATGTGCGATATGTTTAATATGATATATTCATGAAAATAAATATAAATCTGAATATAAATATTATAATGTAAATATTAATACATTTACTTTAATTGACAATAAAAAATTGTCATAATTTACCTTACTTTCATACCTTCTAGGTGTATGTAGCTTTGCAAGGATATTCTAATGATATTATCGATGCATATGCATGTTCATTCGGAACAAATTCGCCAGAATGCCAGAAATATTGTCTTTTAAATTTTTCACGTGTAACGTGCATTATTTCAAAATTTAATACAAATAAAGATTATGCACATGTTTGCCAAATATAGCTATTGTAATTATAAAAAAAAACCAAGTATATTAAAAATTACGTTATAAATTATGAAAGAAATACCATTATCTATTTCATAAGAACGCAGAGTTGAATCTCAGGTATCGCGGTAACTCGCTCGCCCGAACATGTCCGATTCATCCCGAACCCGTCCGACGAAGTCGAGCACGCCAGCCTGAAACTCTCGGGCTGCCCGATGTGTCATGTCATGAGGTATCGGTCACCCGAATCGAGCCCGTCCGACTGTCTGCGACCCGACCCGACGATTCGGACGCCCGAAAATCCCTATTGTTACCAGAAGCCCAGGGGTTCCCAGAACTTTTTACTCCCCTCTGCGCCCCAGGAGATGCCTATGCTAGAGCCTGACAAGCTACTGGCGTGGCGGCACGAAGGCAGAATGAACATGCTGTATTTATTTAAATAATTGTTAACTAGAACTTTCCAGAGTTCGTCGTGGTAATAGATGGGGAATACGTTGTTAAGGAATTTAAACGTTATAACAACAAAATAACAATTTATAACTATGGTAAAAAAAAAAAAAGAATATTATCTGACAATCTGTGCGGTGAAACAATTCGTCAAACAGCTCAAGTAAACACGGCGGAGGTCCTGAATGTTCTGGTTCGTTGCCGTCCTGAAAAACCGTTGACTGTGGATGCGCAGAAAAATATCCTGCCAAATAAATTTCCTTGGAACGGCGAGAAACTAACAGTAATAACCTGTCGTAAACTTCTCTATACAGAACAGCCCCGGGGACGGTACATAAACAAATCGAGCCTATCGTTAGGTCTGCCTATCCCCACCTCAGCCGCGCCCGTGGGGCCAATGTTTTGACGTCGAACGCTACGTACGTAGTATGTGTGACCGCTGTAGCCAATACATATTTCGAATACAGTCGAAAATGCGTCTGGAACGAGGCCTGCCTCTTCCGCTATGATCCAATCGGCAGCGCATCAATACAAATGTCACCACTTTGGACCCATACGAAGTGGCGTCTTGTCACCCCCTACAATATCGTGTAGTAATGGGCAGTAACGGTTTAATATCTTAGCCCACTGCTATAACCCACAACTTACGTCGAATATCATGGACTTAATCACATGGGAATTTCTTGGTAAAAAGAAATCCCTTTTCCGAGTAGAAGGTGCGATATTATGATTTGGTATGAGGAATATTTCCAAAAATTTTCTTTAACTTGAGCCGGTGGTACAATTTGCAGAACAAAGATTTTTCTAATATATTTTCATTAACGCGTTATAGTCGACAGGATTTGAACCCTGGTCGTCCGACTGAAAACTTGACACGCTACCGTCGCGCCACACCGACTCTTGTATATATTTTCATTAAGAAATTACATTTGCATATAACATGATAAATTATTTAAGGAGAATTTTATATGTATAATTTACGTATAATAATACATATAAAGATGTATGATGCTGTTTCACCAAGTGACAGGAACGTTTCCTATCTCCATGTTGTTGTAAAGGAGAGATACCGATAGGTTACCTAAGGAGCTGTGCAGTCCCTAAAAACATTTTTTTTTGCGCCATGCACAGCAGGGAACTGTCAACGAGCTCTCGAAAGGCCATCTGGAAATGCACAGACGTTTAAGCTAAATGGCCCGACAGCCCGGAAAAGTCCGCTCGTAAACGCTAGATACAAAACCAGGGTTCTAATATTTTGTCCGCTGGCGTGCCCTGTGAGGTATGCGTCGACCCCAAAGAGTCTGGTCACCGGCCCCTCGAGTGAGAGTGTGACACACTCACAACGCTAGATCCGTGTATACGTACACGAGAATTGCAAGGGTCCCGGAGTCCGCAAACCATTTCTCAATAATGCAAAGATGAGGCTTTCCCTCGTCAAAAGAGTTAGATAAAAGATAAATCTAGACCGCTTGACCCTTCAAAAATCATACTTTTGCGTTTTCTAGGCGTAATTTGCAATGTTCTAACGTTGCGACACGAGTTCGTCGAGTTAGAACTCAAGCTTCTCCCAGCGGCCGTTCATGTCGTGACGTTAGCCTTGTCACTTGACTCCTACATTCTGCCGAATATTGCAAATTACGATTTATCTTTTATCTAACACTTTTGCGTTATATACAGGGTGTCCCAGGTTTTAATGTTCAAACTTTGTCAGTATACTCTATGGCACTAAATAAGAAAAAAATGTTATGTAAACATAGGTCACATAGAGCTTTATTAAAATGTTATAACAAAAATACATAATAGAAGTAATATAGGAATAGTAACCGACTTGCTGTTACTGCAAGCATTGCAGCAAAATATTTACATTCAGTGTGTTTATGTAAGCTGTGTTTACTATCTGAGGTCACTTAAGATTGAAAGTAATTTTCGCCAGTAATAGCTTGCAGTAACAGCAAGTCGGTTACTATTCCTATATTTCTTCTATTCTGTATTTTTGTTATAACTTTTTAATAAACCTTATGTGACCTATGTTTACATAACATTTTTTTCTTATTTAGTGCCATAGAATATACTGACAAAGTGTGAACATTAAACCTGGGACACCCTGTAAACAACCCTATAAAACAAGATCATGAACTACAGATCTAAATGTAAGAATAAAATGAAGGAAGGAAAACATGGTGCTTTCAACAACAATTTGCAACACATTCGTCTGCAAAGGGTTGACGGTCTAATGGAACTGCAAGCGCAAGAATCTGTAGGAAGGTAAATAGAAGATCGCGCGTGTAATGAATAATTCGGCGCAAAGGGACAATCCCGTTCGGCCAAAGTCGATCCGAAGTTGCGTTTAATTTTTGAACGTCGATGTAAAAGTGGTAGCAGCGGCAGCACGAAGTAGACGTAGAAATCGTTTTTCGTGGGTTCCGGCTGCGGCCACTGACTCACCTCGTCATTAATTTCGCGTTAGGTGCCGGCTCGGCGTCTCTATCGAGTGCACGTTCGAGCGGAATATCGATTCCCGCAACCGCAAACGGCACCGAAACGTAAGCAAAAGCATCCCACCGGCTGTGCAGTTTGCCTTTTACCTGCGATTAATGCGGTGCCACCCCGGTGCACGAACCTGGACACTCTCGCAAACTTTGTGCATTTTTAGCACACAGGTGAAATATTTAGTCGACTTTCGAACGTCCATTTCCAAACCGACGGCCTCCATCCCGCGATATTAAATTAATGGAAAGAAAACTAAAGAGCCTCTGCATTTTTAAATTAGCCCATTAAATTTCGTTAAATATTATTCGTATAGTTTTACCTGTTCAGAGACTATTGCTGCTTGATCGACTCTGCAATGTGTGATACATTAGTTGGCAACGTTTAATTGGAAAGGTAAACCGACCCATGAGGGTACATATTTTTAGTACACTGCGGATTTGACGGATTTGTGAGAAAAACGAGTCGGTGGAATTCGTAACAATTGTAGGACTAAAATCATTTAAGAATCTACTATTTTCAACCGGTTAAGATTATTATCTATTTATTCTAGTGACAAATGCATAAAATTGGGGAACAAAGAGATCGCGAGAGTGTCGAAAAGGAGTTTGTCTCTCCCCGTGTACAGAATTAATAAATCGCAGATGCGGAAGCGCTGCAAAGAAATCGGATTCCTCGCACTCGGAAACACCGGCAGAGTGGATATTGGATTTCCGGGGTGGGATCCAATGCGAAATTCGGTCGTCGGATAAGAGATTTGGCTCGGTATCGCGAATCGTGTGTCGTCGATCAAGATTCTACCGGCGATTCGTCTTGGAAGCTCGAACGTCCTGCCTTCGATCCCTTAAATAAAAAGAATCTCCGGTCTGACAGCTCGATATCCGGCCGAGTCGTTACACGGAATCGGAGTCTGTGCGAACGATGCTCGGATCGGTGAGCGAAGGAAAACGAAGAGAAAGGTTCGAAGCCGAGGAAGATCGAAAAAACGCTGTACGAGTCAATTAGCAACGGGATGTTCGGTGCGGTTGCGCCCGAAGGCGTTCGATTTTCTCTCGCTAATCGGCTTGGGGGCGACTAAGCCGAAGAATTCGAGTCGTTAGCATCCACTTAACGACCTGACACTCGATTTTTGATCAACCGATAGAAAATACATGCAAGGTAAACCTGGAGATGCGACTCGAGATGCGTCGAGATTTACCGGTTGAGAATTAAATAAATCATTTTTCCGGAGGTTTGGAACAAGAGGCTCTCGATCGAAAATCACGTTCTGCAGAATACGAAACAGTTCCTTGGCTGGTGATTTATGGAAATTGGCAGGCTTCCCTCGCGGAAACAATAAGACGGTAATATCCGCGGGCAGAGCGAGGGGCAGCGGTGATATTACTTTCTTTCCGCGTGACGCCGAGGCTGCTCACTCTCTCATTAAAAGTTCAATTTAATTCAATCGCTCTGATTCATATTAAGGAGCTGAATTAACTCAAATTGGTATTAAAATTGCTCGTCTCGAGTGATCTGGACTGGTGACGGCCGGCCGACGGTCGCGCTCGCAACTACGACACATTTGCTGGTACACTCCTCTCTTATCTATAGCGATCCTTTAGAACCTCTTTGAAGATACCGCGAGAAATTTTGACAGCTTCGACTTCAACGAGGAATAACTCGCGGATCTGTAGTTTCCTTTGCATTTATTGGAATAGCCAAATAACATCTTCCGAGACGACAACAGAATACTCGAAGTTTAACCCTTTGTACTCGAAGCTATTTTAACTCCAAAACGAAACATTTCTTCCGACCTAGAATATTTCCCTTCTATATATATATTTTTCATGTTATACATACGAAAATGGTGGAATTTACTCGTACAATACTGAAATGTTTAGTAATTTATTAAATACAAACAAATTTCATAATTTAAAAAATTTTTTGAATACTCATATAGAAATTTTTAGTGGTGCCTTACAGTCACCGTTCGAGTGCTAAGGGTTAATACACTAAAGCTACTAAACTTAGAAGTGTAACCCACTAAACCTATAGAAGTGAGAAGATTGAATTTACTTGAACTTTGTACGGTTTTCATTATAATATGCGCCAGACGAAGAAGAGGAAGAAATATTTTCCCGGGTGAAAATGACGCCGCCGGTGAACCGAAGAAGATATTATTCTTCGACTACGTGTAACAAGCTAAGCCGCTGCCGTTCGAGTTGCTGTGTGTTGCATCGTTCGGGAAGTCTTCGCCCGGCGATATTTTCCATGAAAATAGGGCGCAAGCCCGGCGAAGCTGAAGAAAAGCTGGGGATTTTTCTAGGAGCAAAGCGTGACGACGAGGCGTGTTTGCTCGCCGCAACCGATCCTCCGTCGCGCGTTCGCGTTCACGTTCCACGCGTGTGCAGATCGGGTATTGATATCGTGATGTAATTCGCGCCGGATTACAGACAGGCCTCGGAGCAATTGGAGTGCGAAGGGCAGAGTCACTCGAGCGGGGCTCGTGTTACGTGATTTCTGGCACCCCGCCCTTCCGCGACTTTCCGCCGGATTTTCACCCGGCCACTTTTAAAGCGGATCGTGCCTTCGATCCGCCGGTAACGAGTTTACACGATCTTCCTGCCGAGCTAGATCCCTTCCCTTTCGGATTCAACCGGGAAATCCCGAACTCAACCCTATTGGCCCTCCGACTTCCTTTCACGGGCTGCGTTGATTGGATCTTCTTTGATCATTTCTTCGAAGCAGGAGACAATCTACAGTGGAAAGGGTTAACCCATCGAGGCTGATCAAAATGATCCACTTTAGATTCTTTATATTACAATTATTGTGATTTTTGATAAGCCAATTTTATCAAAAATCAGAGTACAAGGAAGTTTCTTTTACCAAGATGCTTCTTCGTCGTGCAAAATGAAGATAAAGATCCTATCGATTTTTGTTAGCATCTCCATAGAAGTGCCTAAAGATCCCGGGCAGTCAGCCAGCAATTTCTCCAATGACAAACTGCATTCTACAGCCGCCTGCGATTCTTTTTAAACGGGACCTGTCGAAGCTGCAGCAAACCGGGGGCAGTAAATCGACCGGTTGATAAGTGCTTCTGAACATTAAATTCGTAACAGGCATCGTTAGGTGGCAGGTTTCCAGCACAGGTGGAAGTGTGCTGCGGATTAGTTGGTGAAACGGAGCGTCGCCCACGCGTCTGTACACGAGATTAACGTTGTTTGCGCAGGTTTAGCAGGGCGTTATCCGTATCGCTCTTCTCTCCTTTCTCTTTTTTTTTTTTTACTGAACATGCTGGTATAAAGTGGGCGTCCCAATTATCAGTGGCGTGTTCCCCGATAAATTCGCGACAGTTCCAGGCCGAATATTCGGGCAGCACCACACGGGGAGAACGATCCTGGCGGACTGTCGTCCCGGAAAAAAGGGTTCGCTGCCAAGAATGCTTGGAGCGATCTCTAGGCTGCGGTACGCGATACAAAGACCGTTTCGTTTGTAATACTGCGGAAAGTTTCGTCCTATCTGGCGCAAAAAGAGAGTAGAATGAGGGAGAGGAGAGAGAGGGACCATTCCTGTCTCTCTTTCTCTCGGCGGAATGGAAGGGACAATTCTTTTGTTTTTTTTTCTTTTATCCCCCCCTCCCCTCCACGGCCGGTTTTCCTGCTTCCAACCCGCTAGACGATCGACCGATGAAAAACTGACCCGCTCGCAGTTTCGGCGCGTAACGCCGGCCAGAGGGCTGGAAAAAGCTGCAGGCGGGTGCACCGGAAGCTAGCACTGACGGAGAGAAAGAGAGAGAAAGAGAGAGAAACATCGAGCAGGAGCGGCGAGGCGAAAAAAGCGATTAGACCGCCTCGACCCTCCGACCGACCGACCGGCGGTTGAAATTTAGATCGGGGTGAAATACTTTCGGCCTGTTTGGGAACTTGTTCGCATTGTTGCAATGGAAACTTTCGTTGCTTCTCCAGGAACGCGGCTCTCTCTCTCTCTCTCTCTCTCTCTCTCTCTCTCTCTCTCCCTCTGTGTGTGTGTATGTGTGTGGACCACCAAGGAGTTATAATTAAAAATGTTTTCATCCCCTTAACTATTCCGTGTTCCGTTCCGCGTTGCTGGCTTTCGAAACGGTCCACGGAACCCCAAAGTTAATTCGCCACCTTTATTTAACACTTGGATGGCCGACCTTTTTTTACAATTGATTGACGATGCTCGGGACCATTCGCAGCTTCATTTAACAATTTTTTAACGCATTTTTTAAGGCACTTCTTGTAGTCCTTCTGTTGTTCTTGATGTAATAGCTATTCGCCTTTATGTACACGTCGGAAACTGTGTAATTAGACAGCAAGCACGACCAGTTGTGCATGTGTCTGCATCTGGCGTTCAAAACTTAAAGAACAATTGAACCTCGAGGTCAAAGGATTACAAGGACCCATAGTTAAAGGCTTCAGTTCATTCCCCATATCATGACTTATTCCCCAGTCATCAGTGCAGTGTTGCAAAATTCGCTATCGTATCCAACTCTCAAACCAAAGTATAACAATTGTGCATCTGTGTGCAGGCTCGAGCTCCGAACTTAAGGGATAATTAGATCTGCAGTTCAAAGGACTGTAAGGACCAAAGGCTTCTGTCGATTCCCCATAGCGTGGCTTATTCCTCAGTCGCTAATGCAAGTCGTCGATTCGAAAATTCGCTATCGTGCGTAATCCGGACCAAAATCACGACCAATTGTGGAGGTGTGTACTGTTCAGAACACAAGACACAGTTGAACCTCCAGGTCCCAAGACTGCAAGGACTCGTAGCTTCTGTCCTCTCCTCAGAGCGTGGCTCGTCCCTCGGTCGTTATTGCAGGCAGTATAGTCGAAAATTCGCTATCGAAGTGTCGGAGGGCTGTGTGAGAGGAGCCCGGGAAGTTTATCGATCTCTGGCGAGCATGGCTGATTATTCGGTCCAGGAAAAGGTAGCTGAACCGACGGCGACGTGACGATTCGGCTGAAAATTCGTGAAAGGACGAAACGGGACGCGCACGGAACAGCGCGGAACGGATTTTTCGCGTAGAGGAAGGAAAGGAATGAAGGGAATGGAAAACGGAACAGAGAACACGGAACAGAATCGGGGTGTAGAGGCAGTGGTGGCGCGGAAGTTTAGGGAGGAGGGTAAAAATTTCTAGGACGAAGCGCGAGCGGGTGCAATGCACCGGCATACGCGATATACGGTGTGCCGCGATCAATACCCACCCCACCTTACTCGGCCGGCGGCGCATGAATGAACCTCGCCTTTTACACACTACTCGCCAGTAGTAGCTCTGTCTACTCGCGCGCGGCTCTCTCGGTGCAGCCGGCGCTGGTGCACGGCGCTCTGCACTGCTGCAACGCCGCCTAAAGGCTGAATGCAGCGGCTCTCATCGCTCCTCCTCCGATGCACGGTTCCCCACGGAAACCCCACAATTTTTACAAACAAAACGAAAACAGTCGTAGGATAAGAATCATAGCTTCAATTAACCATCCGGCGCTGTAAATTTCTACATTTTTACTGTAGGGTAATGATAATTTCAAGGTATTTAAAGATACTAAAGGTTTTTATATGAAATCAACATTTATTGTATAATGAATACGATTAACCGTCTGCAACCTGATTTTTATCGACACGTATTGGGTCGTTTATGTTGACGATTAATTTTTTTCACTGTCCTAGGCTTTCAAAAAATCTAAAATGAATCTTACGTATCGTACATTAATATATAATGATTGGAACGTCAAATGCTTAAAACATTAATAGAGGAAACAATAAATATCGAAAAGAAAGAAATTCAAGAGTTAAATTTCGCTCTGGACATAAACGAGTATGACACATTTGTGTCACTAATTTTCTTCAGAACATTTTTCGGGATAATTCTTATTCTTGCTCTTCTCTTTTCGTCGCGGTGGTTCCTTCTTCTTTGTTCACCGTCCGCTGATCCCTAACCCACTCACGTCGACCAAGTATTTCTAACAAGGGCTGTTACCCAAGCGCTCCCTCCCCCCTCCATACGATTTCGATGAAAAATATTCGACACGTGTTTCTCGCTCCTTTTTTTCTCCCCCCAACGATCGTTATTCATATTCCGGGGGGGGGGGGGGTCGAAAATAACCCTTCAACTGAGGGATGAATTTAATTTTTTAACCTCTCGTAAACTGTCGCTTAAACGGTTTCCTCGAGCTTGTAAACAACTAGCTTTATGCCTGTAGTTTACATTCGCCATGCTGGTCGCGCGACGAAACGATTAGCCATTAGAGATGTTTGATATCTCCCCTCTTTACTTGATCGATGCACAATTTTTTCCATTTGAAATACGTTAACAATTATCCGTTACATTGAAAACCCCGAGTCTGCAAAAATGGGAAACGAATGTAGCAATCTTAGAAATTCTTCTGCTTTGTTCTCCCTTTCCGAATTCATTCAGATTTCGGCGGGGTTTCGGATAAAGCGATGTTTAGGATCGCAGATAGCACAAAAGTTCCGAGATCTCTTCAGCATTCTTTCTATTCACTTCGCAGCACGTTTTCCCGCAGGCTTTGAGCAAGCAATTTACACCTGGCAAGGACTCGGACATTTTTCAGCTCCTCCGGCAAGGACTCGGTTCTTTTAGGCTGAGACACACTGCGAGACGGTCATGAATAGACGTCGGCGGCTCGTTTGTCCTGAGAGGGTCCTTAGGCATAAATGGCTCAAATCCCCGAGCACAGTCGTACGATTTTCCCAATGGCGAATGCACGGTATTCACCCGATTACGAACTTAGTTGCTGGGTAATAATGTGTGCCAGATACCTTTCGATTTTTCGTCAAGCCCGTTGCAACAGGAATTCGATCTCTGTGCGAGGATGTACAGGACAAAGGCTGCGAATTATCCTCTGGAAAAGTGATTCGAGCTTTTTGCGAGCCGTTGAACAAAACGTGGCCCGATTTCGCGGATCTCCGATACGCTTTGCAACAAATTTTAACTTTTCAGCAAAAATCCGACACGAAATATCGGCTCCAATATTTTTTGACGAAAGAAGGTCCACTCTATCGCGTGGCATACATAGATGTTGCTTGAAATCTTCAATCTTTTAAATGAATTTTAACGAGTCACATAAAATTAACTACTTGTAGGCGTCTCGCTCTTTGTAACTATTGTTTAAACGTATTTAAAAAACTTTACAAAAATATATCGTATTCAAGAGAGTCTACAGAATGCATACTGTCTTATTGTTACAGAATACTGAATTACTGTCAAAGCAGAAAATATGTATTCTGAATGCTGAAAATTTCACTTTTCTCAACATTACACAGGAATCGCCTGCTGGTTACCGAAGTGTAAAATTGTCATTGGACAGTGTAATCTGTGGGAGGGCTCTGGCCCAGTTTTTAGCCAATCAGAGATATCTTTTACCTCAGAATTTTCTCCTCAAAGCGGTCCGAAGTAACAAAGAAAATCCGGCGGTCTCGTAGAGCGTTGATTTGATTCGGGCTTGAGAGCCACCTGTTTGGAGTGTGCTCGCAAGAGACACGGAGAGCACCGTATATAGACGGTTCGAGAACGTTAGCCTCCTATCCGCCCACTGCATTATTAGCGATGACTCCGGTTATGCGATTAATACGCGAGCTGAATTCATCGCGCGATCGTTGACTACGAGCGCCGTCGCACAGTGGTCCGGATCGGAAAAGTAAGTGACATTTAGTCCAAAAACGAACTTTCTCGTATCGATATCTAATCGACGACCATTATTTCTTAAATGTCCATGGACCTCGAAAATGAAGAAATTAGTACAATTTAATAAATATTATAGCTGTAATAAACATTGAAACTTGGGCGTTTTAAGAACAGCATTTTTCACCACAAAAATTGCTTGTTTTTTATTACAGTTTCTTTAATGCTATTGCTATATTTACCTATTGCTATTTATGCATATCTATCGTCGAAGGCTTGTGAAACGTGAAACTGATTCTAAACACTCCTAACGAACTGTAGATCATAAGAGTATATGTACATTGTATAACATTGTTTGCCACGACATTCAGAAGAAGTTTATATCTCGTAGGAGGCAGTCAGTTGCTTGTATTGGCATTCAGTTGAAAGAACATCATTAATAGAGGCTCGTTCATTTTTTGAACTTTTTTTGATTCTTGATTTTTTTTTTGTTCATTTTTTAAGACATTTTTTCTATTACTTAAACCTTATATTCTATTTTTTCGTTTTGTTGCATTTATATCTTTGTGTGTGGTATATACTTATTCTACGTATAATTAAGTTATATCTAGTGCATTTAATATAGACGAAATAAGACGAAATAAAAAACCAAAATCGTTGGACCCAGAAGCACTGGAACTATTAATTTAATAAATGAGAAAACAGTTTAAAAGTGTATCATTTACCTGTTACCAATTTAATAACGTAATCCATTATTGTTATAACGTAATTTCAATATTATTTTTGATTTTTGATTACTTTAATTAAGATATACCATATTTGTACGCGGTAGATACAAAAATATTTCTCGAATCTACATTTTACGTGCCCATAAAACATAACATGTATGAAACATAAATATAAAATACATACTCAAAAGTAAAGTACAAAATAGTTTGAAATATTATATTTAGACGATTTTTATTTTCATCAAAAATATCAATGAAAATTAATTAAAAATTATTGTTTAACAAATGCAAAACATATTTAATTATCAACCATTAAAAAATGACTATTTTTTAAAATATTTTTAGTGAAAATTTCATTGCAATATCTCTAATAGTTCAAAAGTTATAACAAAATGTCACTTACTTTTCCGATCCGGACCACTGTGAGCCGTCTTCCCTAGGAAACTGTTCCAACTTGGAATTAGTATGTCTGGGTCTGGCCGGATTATCCTCAGTCTCCCGTTGTGTCGAGAGGAACTTTCCCGATCTTCGAAAAATCCTCTCGACTACTCCAGAACCGATGAAAATACGCCGATAACGTTCCGGGCGTTGCGTTATTGCTTGCGTGTTGCGTATGCTTGCGCGTTTGCTTGCCGGGCTCGGTAACCTATCCCCGAAAATTTCATCGATTCGGCAAACTCGGCAAACATATTGCGCTATCAGGATTATGCTATTAGGCTAATGAATTCGAATTCGTGCAGACAATGCTGCTCTAGGTCGCATAGCGCATCGAACGCGACTCCACCAAACTCAGGAGGTCTTTCGCGATTTTTTTTTTCTGGAAAACTATTGGACCGATTCTTCTGAAATTTTTTTGGATACTTTGCTGAATCGTCGAAGCAGATTTTACAATTCTTTCATCGCTGAGAAAAATTGGTATCGCCAGAAGAAAAATTGCAGAATCTGCGGTTACCTGGAGGAAGACGTAGTAAAGAATATGTTCTTCGCAATTTTGCAAGTTTAACGAATTTTTCAATGAAAACTTTCTAGGATATTGTGAGATGGATACATGGATGCGGCGACAGATGAAGGGCGAGCGGCGGGGACGCAAGAGACGCCGAATGTTTAGATGTAGCGGGCGTTGCCCTGCACATCACCTTCGCGTTGCTAGTTAGCTGACAATGAGTGAGCGGGAACACAGCACGCAAAAAGTGTGATGTTTTGTCGATCGCTCGAAAAACAGTAGGACAAATCGCGCCTAGGACAAGCGGCCGTTGTGCCCCGTGCGAAGAAAGAGAAGCCGGGCGGTATTATAAAGCAGGGCAAGCGATAGATAGATAGGGAGAGAGAGAGAGAGAGAGAGAGAGAGAGAGTCGCATAGTCGAATTGCTGAAAATAGTCGTACAGTCCGCGACAATACTATAACACATCACGAAATAAATATGTATTATATGAAAGAATTTCATTGTCTTTTATGCAGAGTGTTATTATTTACTTCTGGGAACGTCGTTCCACGCACTGTTTTCATTAGAATTTCTATGAACTTGAAAGCTACACAAGCTTGACCTCTTGTTAGCCGCGACAAATCTATAAGACAGTTGCTCGCAAACAGTGCAAGCAGAAAGATCATCAATGAAATATTCTTCTAATGTGTCAGTAATTGAAGTAAATAATTTAAGTAAAACCTGATAAATATTAATCAACTTGCAATATTTGTGTTTATACAAAATGCCACGAGGAGAAAAATTAAATGAAACAGAGATTAATGGGTGGAGAAGGAATAATGATTTGGGTGGCTATAGGATATCATGGAAAAACTGAAATTGAATTTATTTCCATAAAAATAAACAGCAGGAGATACATAGATGTTATGGATAAGTACTCGTCAAAACATGCTCAGTCCATAGCCAACCAAAAATACATTTTCCAACAAGACAATGCAGCTGTGCATTCAGCAAAGATAGTACAGGCCTTCTTTAAAAATAACAAAATAGACGTTTTACCATGGCCAGCGAGATCTCCCGACTTAAATATCATTGAAAACCTATGGGGAATGCTAGCCAGGGAGGTGTATTCTAAAGGAAACCAGTGTAGTACTGTAGAACAATTGAAAAACTGCGTTGAAATGGTATGGAAGAAAATTAAGGAAAAAGCGATTAAAAACTTGTATAAATCTATTCCAAAAGGAATGTTACATGTCCTAAAAAATAAAGGTGACAACACAAAATATTAATAATCGATAAAAATAGGCTGTGCGTGTTAATTTTTTACAAAAACATTACCTGTCTTATAGTTTTGTCGCAGTTAATGAAAGGTAAGTTGGTGTTACTTTCAAATTCTTAGAAATACTAACGAAAACACTGCGTTAAACGACGTCTCCAGAAGTAACTAATGACACTCTGTATGAAATACGATGAAGTTCTTTCATATAACACATAATTATTTCGTTTTAAGCGATGTCTTATAGTATTGTCGCGGACTGTAGTCGAGTCGAGTCGGAAAGGATTGCATTTGTAGTCGGAGTCGGAATTGCGTGAGCGCGGCAAAATAAGCAACAATCAGTGTCGTCGCGTTGCAATCTGTGTTTCTTTTCTTGCCAATAAACTCTGTGTACAGAACTAGCCGGCTTTATTGCCAAAATATAGTTCAAAGGTAGCACTGCAGGATAAAAATAGTTTTAAAAATCTGTATCTCGTCCGAGTCGTTATGCGAGACTTCATTTAAAGGTCTAGAGCAGAATGATTATGTCCTATGCTATCGGCGTCGGACACGGCGGCGTTTTATCTCCCATTTTTGCTAACACGCTCGTTACCTATTTTCCGTGTAAAACGAGAGACCATATTCCGTGTCAGCGAGACAGAAGTTTGCGCTATATCGATTTCCGCTCGTACAGCGGGGCTCTTTCCATGTGTTGGTACTGATAATTCACGAGGTATCTGTTGCTCCGCTGTCTCTGTCGCTTCCAGGCGCGAACGGCTAGAATTATTTCACCGTTGCGACTGCTATAAAACGTCTTCCGGATAAATCCTAATAAATCCCGACAAAAATTAGCTACTTCCATTGCCATTTAAAAATACTTTTTTCTCCTCAAATCTTCCGCGCTCGATATAATTTTGTTTTCAAGTGTGAACACAAAGTATTAGTACCCCGGTTTCGTATTAAAATATAACAAAGAATCGGGCACGAACTTTTGCAAATACCTAATACATGACTTAAAATCAGCTTGAAATATGGACAACTTAACAGAACACTGGGTCCAGCTTTCGAAAAATCTGAAAAATTTTACGATATTTATTCAAGTCTTTATTTCAATACTGTCACCAACCAAAATAAAAATTGCACGGATTAAATTCGGAAAAATTAGGGTCTCAAAAGTGAAATGTTCGCGTGAACGACCCAGTGTTCCGACGGAGGGTTGAAAACACGAATATAATTGAATCTATTTCATTCGATAACAAAAATATTTTCCTCGTATAGAATCAGGGCAGATGATATTAAGAAGTTACATTTCGTTCCGAGTTTCCTGAATGAATGTGATTTAAACTTTCCAATTGCGGATACATACTAAGGGTGTGAAAAAATGGTGAAACGTGAGATATCGAATATTGCGCAGCGTTGTGGAGGATTAAAACGCGAAAATGAATGAATTGGACGGTAGAACCGGTAGAGAAACAGCGAGTCCTGCGTACCTGGCCGTTCATTAGCCAGGTATGCGCGCGAGGTGTGGCGTAAAACGGTGTTTCGAGCCAGGTGCCATGCCGCGTGCCTCTGCGACATCGTTCGCACTATCGGCGACGGCCAGCTTGTTTAATGGCACCTACGAGAACGAAAGTGCTGCTCACCCACGCATCCCATCTGACGGACACTTCGATAGCAGGTTGCAAGCCGATCGCTGTGTATCCCGTGTTAACTGCTAATTAAACACGGCCGGATGTAAAACACGAAACAACGCGGATAAGGCCTCCACAGCCTTGCGAAATCGCGGTCGAACGCGGGATCAGACCGAGGAATTGCATCTCTTTCAGCTCACTGCGCTACGCTGTCGAAACACCGCCTCTATGCAATCATTATACCGAGCTATTCAAGTTAAGACATCAAGTTAAGAACGTATATTAACACCAAGTGTTACGGGTCGAGATTAAGATGCATCCATGAGGAATTATTCAACAAATTGAGTAAAATCGTTAAAAATTTTAATAGATACGTTCTTGTCGTTTTTATGAAATAATATAAAATAGTCACTTCTAGCGCTCCGTACGGAAAACGGAAAAGGTGAATCGTTTTGGCCCGCAGACGTTCTCGTTTAACCCTAGGGTGGTCGCGCGAATTTTCGTAACGCCAGTGGTCTTGATATGACAAACCTTATTTCTCATTAAAAATGTCACCGGGTTCGAATAACAAGACACATATAATGCATTGTTTTTCATTCAGAAGGTATAGAAGTACAATAATGGAAATTATTACATATTCATGAATAAACAATCTCTCCTTCGGTTATGAGTAAATAAAGTCGGTCTGTGAGGCCGGGCGCGACCACTCTAGGGTTAATGGACAATGATGTGATACTCGAGCCTTGATCAACGCGTATTTTGAAACTGCTCACTTAATTGATCTAATATTAACTTTTATCGCGTTGGCAAATGACAATCGATTTTGCTTTGCAATATAACCACGTTTGATAATCAAACGCACAAGCTTGATAATCTGCTTTTTCATTTCTGCGCCGTATGTGAAAGAAGTTCGTACATCTTTCGAACTAAATGTTAATTCCAAAGGAAACTCTTAGATCACATTACTCGAAACAACTTATTACGTAATTCGCGGATAAAATTCCGATCACTGTTAGACAATCGATCAAAGAACTCTGAGCCTAAATAATTATCAGAATCATTAGATAATTATTGGGGTATCATCCACGGTAGTCTCCGCAGTCGCACGAAAACGAGGCTAACAATGCAGCGTAGAGGCTCGTGGTTTTGACGAGGCGAGCATTGAACCTTGTAAGACCTCGCATTTTTTATGGCAGCTGCAATAAGGCTGAAATTTTGTGCTTGCACGGTTTTGTATTTTGTTTAATCGTAACCGAGCTTGGAAATTGAGAATGCGCAGGTTCCTTTGTAGTCCTTTGTCGATGCTTTCGAGAGTTAAAAATATTCGTTTGGACACGGACATTGTCGCTCGATAATTAATTTCTGTTCCTAGTGTTTTCTTTTCCGAACCGAGGACGCTGCAAAATTAGAAGCGTTTCCGCATCGATTCTGTGTTACGATCCGATAAGGATGCGAAAGCGTGAGACGTGATGCAAAAATAGTTGTTATTACGATTCGTCTCTTGTTGGCGAGACTACCGACGCCGGACGAGAGGAGAAATCGAAATCTACGAGACGAGTGTGGATGCATAAAGAGACAACGTTACGCAACTATGGAAATACGAACGTTGGGCCCCACATACTTGCGCGTAATTTGCATCCTTTTAACACTCGCGCGTGCCAATTATACCTTCACTGTGCACCAACAGCATGCTCAAGCGATCGGACAACTCCGGTGCACCGTCTAGTATTGCGAGCTTCTTTCAAAGACTCGGCGAACGATACTCACTTTACTAAACATACAGTTTACGAATCAAAAGCGCCCATTTCATAATTATTCCTAATTAGGAATCTGGTAATCTCTCGTCTTATAATTTATCTTACCAGGCTATATTTGCTCTAATCCTTTGACACAATCGTTTACCAACAGGTAGACTATCTTCTTCTCGTTATTCTACAGCGAATCTAGCCTGTATTTTTTCCAACCTTTTGCTTTTTGTTTAGCTTGTCAAAGTCCGAACCATGAATTTTGTAATTTTGTCCTGAACCTGGAAGGAATTCCTCAGATGTTCTATTCTAAGGTTCTTGAAGTTACAACGATGCTCTACTCGAGTACATGTAAAAAAATTGCACAGTGATTAAATAAATACAACATTTGGAAATTAATTCTCACTGTGAGATTCTTTACATACAAAGTGTTTGAGGCAACATCCACTGTGATCAATTTTAGCTTTCTAGTTCTACTCCTTGTTTTGTGATAGTTTTGTGGGATGATATTCGGCGCTTCAATTTTTAATTCGATGAAAATGGGATCCAGGTGATCTACCACAGGCGAGAACGATTTTAGGTGTGGGCTCGAATTTCGAGGTACCGGAGTAATTTCTGTCGGTTTTATTGACCTCGAGCGACTCACTGGGTCAGCAGTGTTTTTTGTCGATGCCCTCAAGGCTGAAGGGATGAGGGGACTCGGGGGTGGCTTAAATCACGAGTTTTTCCAACAATGCGCGATTATGAGGACCGTCTCGAGTTCGAGCAGCAACTGAAACCGTGAAGCCGGAGACTCCAGAACAGAAAGAAGATAGAGCTGTCTCTCTCTCTCTCTCTCTCTCTCTCTCTCCCTCCCGGTTTCTGTGTAGACGGGCAAAAACAAATAGTCGGATAAAAGGCGCGAGTAAAACGAGGAAGAAATACGAAGAGGGTGCGACGAGATGGGGTGGAAGAACACACTTATGCACACCAGCCCTCCCGCGTCTGAATCATCACTGCACGCGAATGGCTTCATTCATACACGAATTTAAGGTCCGTTCGCGTGAACCACGGAGAGAGATTACTCGCACCGATCGATCATGTTAACCGAGCATTCATATCTTCAGTCGCGACCAACAATTTAGCGCAAATATCAAGACCGATCGAACCGAGCCGTCTGGGAATTATTATTGCTGCGATTCACCGAAGCTTTATTGCTCTTTTACTTGGCCAACGTCGAGAATAGAACGCCCCGGCTAGCTTATAGTTGCCTTAACCCTCGCGCTCAATACAACCCTGACAAACATGCCTAGCTTCCACTATAGTCTTGTGAACAAATTAATCAATCCTTTGGTCACTATTTCAATTCGAAAAATATTTTACGAGCTTTAAAATTCATTGTTTCGGAATCATATATCCAACTGAACAATGTCTAATAATTTTTCTACTTGTTCAGGATCCACGTACTTAGATCGATACAACCCCCTAAGGCACATCTAGTTTTCACTTTATCTACAAATTATCTTCTAGTTATTGTTTATGTTAAAAAATTATTTTACCAAAGCTGTATGGATTTCGAAATTGAGTGTACGCTGTACTAATGATGATTTACTGTCTGTTCAGTAGTCGGTGGTTCTCTTGCGAAGAGGAAACGTGTCGTCATCGATTGAAGTGGGCGAGGCGCTATATAGCGATCTTGTTGCGAGTCGTTTTGTCGGATTATTAGGGGGCCGTGTCTCGGAGAGAATAGATGCTGTGAATTTTTACAGGAAGACGCGTAATACGTTATCTCCATCGTGGCAGAGGAGCTCGGTGTTTGCACAGTAGCCAAGCCGCACCGTAAACATCTGCTGCATATTACGAACTCCTGGAAACTGTTCGTCATGAGTTAGAGTGCAAACAGAACTATGGTCTTTATGGGGAACAGTGATATACTCGCGAAGCAGCTTTGAAGGGGCGCGGGCGAAAGATGAGGCTTTCGATTAGTCATAATGAGCTCTCCTGCTCCGGTGACTAATGAACTATTCTTCTGTACATGCTACTTTGAACCTCGCTCGATATGACAAACAATAATTCACGACGATATTAACTAGAAATCAAATTTACACTCTGAGGAGAGCATAACTATTCAGCACATATATTTCAAATTCAAAGAGTTTCGCATTCATCGAGTGCTTTGACGATAAAATTTAGATAATTGAGGAGGCGGAGTTAATTGATTTGGCCCGTGGGCGGTTCGCAGTCGTCTCACCGTGGATGAATAAATATATTGGTGTCAGCGTCCCGCGAATGGGGACAATCGATAGAAAGTTCAAGATGATCGGCTCAATCTGGGCGTCATCGATAGGACTTGAAATTGTAAACGCGCCAATTACCAGTCACAATGAACCCCAGCGTTCATCTTTATTGGTAGAGAAGATCGGCGATACAATTCCTCCGGCGAGCACGTCGATCACGGAATCTCTGTCGAAGTTGTTGACAGGATGAATGCTCGCTCGGAGGATTGTTAGACAGAGCCCGTTCAGCTTCTTGTCCGTGCGTTTCGCTGATCCGATATAAACATAAACGCGGAGTGGAATTCATTTAAATGCAAATTGCGCGGGTAACAGACGCGCGTGAAAGGGACGAGCGAACTGACCTATCCCCAGCCGGCCCAGACACGATGCAGTATAACCTGCAGACGCATAAACAATTTTTTACTAATTTTAATGTGCCGGAATCCTTACACCGTTCCGCTGAAAAACTCGTTCATCTTTTATTCATTGTTCCGTCCGACGGCGTGGACCCGGCAATAATGTTGGGAACGTACAACTGTTGTCGCTATGGGACGTGGGTATGGAAAGGACATAAATATCGAAGGCTGTCGTAAATTCGTTCCTTCTCGAGATTGCGCCATGGCACATGGGTCATGCGGATCGACTGGTTTGCCATTTTTATGCAGGCAGTTTTCAGTCTTTGCTGCGAATTTTTTTGGAAAGCTCTAGAATTTTTCTACAGGCCCTACAATTTTTTGATGGGTCCTATGATTTTTCTATAGGTCGCACAATTTTTCTATAGGTCCCAAAATTTTTTGTATAGTTCCTATGATTTTTGCCGAGGCCATATAGTTTTCTCGATGAGTCCCAGAACTCTTCTAGCAGTTCTACCGTTTTTAGCATCTAGAATTTTTTTTACAGGTTCCACGATGTTTTGGTAGATCTTAAAACTTCTCCAGAGGTTCTAGAATTTTTCCAGAGGGCTTATAATTTTTCTACGACGACACAATAATCGTCGTGAACGACACCGGCCCTGGCACACGGCAAGGCGAGGCCGTGAAGCAGGCCTCCTTGCCCCCGGGCACGTTGGACTACTGTTAAGTCACGTAATAAAGTGACGGTCGGTGATTATTATGCGGCTATTGCGCGTTGCATGCTTCCAGCTCATACTATTAAAATAGTAATGAGACACGATACGGCCAGAGGATTCCTTCGCCGCGCTAAATACCGCCGGCGAATAGTATCCTCTTTCAGGGTTTACGAGTTGGACGCGCCGTGCCGGTCCAGCGGAACCAGCCCGAGGGGAAGATCGTCGTGCGATGATCCACGCCGAAAGATCCACCGGGATTCCCTGGGGGGGGGGGGGGGCACTGGATCCTCGAGGACGATGGAAATCAGGAAATGTAAATTGGAATTTCTCTCCGATACCCGGACCCTGTTCGATATTAAATTCCTCGGCTTTTATTATCGTTTCGAGGCATCCGCCCTTTGGAGAACATCCTTTTGACGTTAATCGGAGCCGGTTAATATGCTGCTGCCGGCACCTTTGAACCAATTAATCGATTACCGGCAACGTAAGACGTCCTTGAGAATCTAAGTTCTCTCTGAATCCAGGAAAATTTCATTCGAGATGAAGTGGAAAATGATCAGATTATTAACAGTCGAAGTCAACCAGTAGAAAACCAGCTCCGTTCTGTCTCTGTTTTTCTTGGTGCGATTTAAGCACGCTGCTATTGGCGGATCAGCAAGATCTTTTGCTTTATTCTTCATTTTCGTCTTATGTAACAAGGACTCTTATCTGGATGTATCGCGTGCGAGTATCTCGCGATTTGTCCGAGAATCACGAGAACGTTTTAAGAAGCAAACTCGTAGCCTCTTCCGGAGAGTCTGGAAACGATCGTGCCACGACCGTGTGCTCGTTCGTCGAATCCGTCCTACGAGCAGGACAGATTTTACGAGGCAGCCGTGCCGCGGTAAAACTCGATCGTACGACAGCCCTCGTTACGATTATCGCCGGACCATTCGCATCAAACCCAGTTCTACAGCTCGTAAAGCGTGCACGGGGTCCCTTCGACTCGCCTTCACGGCCCACTGACCTACATTTCCCTTAATTTCATTCACGAACGTAAGCGACATCTTGAAAATTCATTGGAATGGTCGGAATCGGGGTTTCAACCCTGTGCCCTCTTTCTCTCTCTCTCTCTCTCTCTCTCTCTCTCTCTCTCTCTCTCTCTCCCCCCCCGCTTCTCGAGCATTCTCGACGCGACAGGCACCATCCATGCTGCGTGTGTACGCATCCGACGCCACTATTTATAGAGTCCCATTACCTTGCGAATAATTGAGTTTGGCTTTCGTTCGCATCTGGCACATTCAGCCTGCTCCCGTTCCTCGCAATCAGTACTCGCCGACGTTTTTCCACGGCTAGTCCGCCGGCACTTTGATCCTATCTCACGGTTCCACCGCGATATGGGGATCCAGATCGCGGGAAGATCCTTTGCTGAAAAATAAGGGGACTGCAGTGGACTGGACTCCGGCTGGAAATGGTCAGTGGCCCCCGGGAAATTGCTTCGTTCAATTTTAATTCGCGATACGACGCCCTTGATTCACTAAAGTTTTTCCGTTCGTAGCATTCAGAGCTTAGTTCCATTTAAAAATTAGTAGGGAGCAAGAAAAGGTCACAGAAGGAAGATGTTCTTGTTTTTGTGAGGTTGACGCCGTTGGCAACGGTGTAGAGTAGTCGTGGCTTGCACCGAGTGGGCGTGGCCTCCGTGCTCTCGGTTTCTGCGGTGCCAGGTAACTGCCCTTTAGGACAATCTCTAATCTGTTACAAACCAACCGAACATTTTAACATACAATGTCTTTACTCCACGCAACAAAGCAGAATGTTTGAACACAACGAAGCAAACGAGGGCACTGAGGGCAGAATTGGAAGAATAAACAGACAATAGAATAATAGAACCATCAAAAGGGGAAGAACGTATAAGAAAAATGAATGAGGAGCATCGATTTTGGCAAGGATATAACGGGGAAAAAATTAATAAAAATGTGCGGAAAAAGTTTTGAAACGGTTCCACGACCTCGTTCTTGTTCGGGAGGTCAGCGATTCAGCAAGAAAGAATATTTACTGGGAAGGATCGGATCTCTCTCTCTCTCTCTCTCCTGAATTGATAATAATAATCGCGGGCACGAGCCTAATGCGATCCCCTCGGAGTAGAGGCGTCTTTCGCAAACGCTTTTCTCGTTATGCGAGCGCGCGCAGCCGGTCGGCGGACGTTGAAAAACGGAACGATAGAGATAAATGAATGAACGGTGGCGAGTGATAAGCGGCGGACTCGGGCCGAAAATAGGACGTGCAACTAGACAACCGGTTAATTAGCGAGCCGGCACCCGGCCGGGTTCTAATTATTTTCCACGGTCGAGCGCTGGGGAATTAAGCTGAAACGATCGGCCCGTTCCGCGGGAACCTCTCTCGGGTCGCAAGGCTAACTGGATAATCGTGTAATCAGTAAGAGTTTTCACGTCGGCCAATTGCTGATAATTGTTGACCCTCTTAGGAACAACTACCAGACGAGACGGCGTAGGGAAAAGTCACCGTTTGCGATTCTAATAATATTCCAAATCGGTTCGGTACTGTCTAATTAATAGAAAGAATCCGCTGGGACCGCTAATGAAATTAATTGAAACTGTCGTGCCGGTGACGGTTCGTTCCGTTGACGGTACGTGCCGATCCATGCCGTATAGTGTAAATTGACCTTAAATCGGGCTTTCGACGGAAACCGCATTACACACAGCAGGGTTTACTGTATTTAGGGTAAACGCGGGCCGATTTAGCTTTTAAAGAGGCTTATGCTAACTCCGCTGGAAAATATTCAAAATATACCATAACAAAATCCAAAATATTAATAAAAATAGGCGGAAGCTTTTCTAAGTAGAAAATCGTTTTTGGGAAAAAGTGCGAGCGCTTTTACAGCGAGATAACGTTTAAATGATAAACGCCTAAATTTAATTGGTACCGCGATCAGAGAGAGAGAGAGGGGGGTGGGGGTGGGGAGGAGAGTCGGTCTCCACAAATCTTTCGGATCGCGGCTGCAATTTGTTTTCAGGAAACAGAGGCTCGTCCGTTTCCACCGGCGAGAACGCGAATTTCAATATCTCAATCCACGCCGGCCAGGGATCGTGCAGTTCTAACGAACTGCAGCTGCATAACTCTCACAGTCCGTTGCACCGTAGGCGCAAACTGCATGTCCGCACGCGACTTTAAATCCCATCTTACGTACGCATCGCGTTCGCCAGCGATCGATATCGCGTGGAAATTATCGCTTGTTCCGATGCCGTTTCGATGACATCGTGACGTCGCCCACGCAATCGATACACCCCCTCCACGCACCTGCAATTTACCACACTCGAGACCGTAAAAACACCTTGCTAGAACCAACTATTTTTACTAACTTTTTTACTTTTACTCCGTTCCGAAAATTTAGGAGAAATCATGAAACTTTGGTCATAGATATTTATTGAGCAATTTTTTTGGATTTTACTTTGTGAGGAGCTAAATTTATAGGGATTGATGTTAACTCCCCAAAGTGAATTTCACCAGCTATTTAAAATTGCGAAATCGAATTTACGGTAATTATATAGAAGTTGGTCCTCCTGATCGATTTTGATGACCTTGAAATATGTTGTCAAGGTCATCATTCTGAATAAATTTTCCGTATACATGTTACCACCGCTTGGTTTTAGTTTTCGAGATATTCGCAAAAATCTATTGCTAATACTGGATTGAATTTTTCGTATTCTTGCACGCTTCGTGGCAACGTAAGCCTGTTCCGGCGCGGCGTCTGTTTACTTTTTTGTTTGTAAACACTGTGGAGATGACAGAGAAAAGAGGGTGTCACTCTAGTCTTTCATGTATTTATACTTCGGCCATCATACCCAAACAAGCACAAAAACATAACATTTGTAAGAAGCAGAATACGTTGCGAACGCCGTTAAGCGATCGCCTGTGTTTATATATGAAAATCCAAGAGAGAAAATTCAATACAGTAATAGATTTTTGCGAATATCTCGAAAACGAAAATCAAGCGGCTATAACATGTACCGGGAGAAGTTGTTCAGGATGATGACCTTGACAACATATTTCAAGGTCATTAAAATCGATCAGGAGAACCAACTTCTATATAATTACCGAATTTGCTCCATAGATTCCCAAAGTTTCATGATTCCCCGAATTTCCAGAGCGAAGAACCCCTTCATTGGTCGGTAAAAGTTAATGAGCTGCTCGTGAATGCAATTTTACACCGTTCTATATGCAGCGATCCTTGATTACGCTACCATTAATTTTTATCATGTCAGAGTGTCTATATTAAACTACACCACGCCGGCGTTTATCGCCGCATAATCTTCCCCGCGTTAATTTTATTCCTCCCCGCGACTGCATTGTATTATATAAAAATGATCAGGATTAACGAGCAGAACGATTTGATTGTAAACGATTAATTTTATTGGCCGTCAACAATGATCGTCATAAAATCGTTCCCTCGCGCACACTTTTTCGTTCGTGAGCCCATTCACGGAAACGTTAATTGAACGTGTTTCGGGTCAATTAAAATTTTACGCTCTCGGCGAGGTGATATTACTACAGAATAAATATTTAACTGCGATGTTAATCACTTCCGACCGATTAACATGTATCAGCACACGGCGACACGGGTTGGGAGAAATGAAGTTATTTTTATTCACAAAATTATTGGAACACCTGCGCTCGGGTGTGATCAATTTGTGAAGGTCTATTGCCAAGGCCGGTTACGAATCGAGTCATTAATAGACCGCGGTTCTTTATGCAAAATAAAAATTCCCTACGTCAATTGCAACAAACTGGAACAAAATAGAAATTGAATTCCCTTCTTAGTAGGTTTAATAGATTGAAAACGATGCAGCGATAGTTTTATATTGTATTGGTTTTGCTGTTTTGTGTTTTTCCTACCCATTTTTGTCATAAATGCGTAAAATCGAGCAGTCTAGTAATTCGATCATTCTCTTCTTCGTGCAACAAGTAGCCGAAAGATACCGGGTCGGTAATTAAACGGAATTTTTCCCCGCGGTGGGACATATCGTTTTGCACGGCCGGACACGTATTTCCACCGGCGGAACAGCAATTAACGATGCGACGTCGTTATCTGGAATCCTACCGATCCCGTCGCGCACGTATCGCGGCCATTAATTCGGGGCAGAATTAATATTTCCCTCCCTTCACCCTCATTTTTCCTTCCGGGACCAAAGATCGCTGCCGAGATTGCGTATCCCCTGGAATACATTTCATTTCATTATATTCATTTTAATTCGATTATCTTCATCGTTCTACTGCAGATACCATATTAGGTACTATCGATACAAACTCTCGAGTTACTTTAACACTAAATCTACCGACACTTCTTGTATACTACCTATTCCTACCGTGCGCGGTCAACATGACCGGTCCTTAAAAAAAATTATTGTTAATATAATTAAATGTATATAATACTCAATTTGTTGCCGAATGAATTAGTAGACGAACAACTTCCATGAAGTGACGATACAAATGTAAGGATTTGGTCAATTCTATTGGTTAGAATGGTAATCCTATGTGGTGTCAGTGGCTAACGATATATGTATGTATATTTTAACTGTTAACGTATACACTTTCGACTCTCTCTCTCTCTCTCTCTCTCTCTCTCTATATATATATATACAATTTCGACTCGCAGTTCTCACTCTCTCTATTTACAATTTCGATTCGCAGTTCTCACTCTTCAACTCTGACTCGCGATCGTGACCTATCTATGTATAGGCCGATCGTCACAACACATACACACAAATCGGCTCATATACGGAGTTCGCGGACGTCGTACCTTCGTCGCTTTCTCTCTCACGCACTCACGCTCTCATTCTTTCGCACACACGCGCTACGGCATTCACCTGTCAGCTGTTTATTGTTTCAGCGATCCGCGGGTGTCTTTCGGCAAAAACGCCAACGTTGATCGCGCTTAACGGTTTTGCATCCCTACACAAATTTATTTTTGTATAATTCCAATTATATAAAATATACTGCGATGCACTCTCATCAATTTCCAAAATTGTACTGTGTGGTCCACCTTTGCGGTTTGGATGTATTTGTCATGAAACAGTATTATCAACCATGCACGCGCGCAACTTGACAACGTCTCATTCAATGAGGCCGCTCATTTATTTTGAGTTGGTCATGTCACATTGAGAATACCCTTACATTATACTGATTAGGTTTATAAGATTAAATACCATATTATCTCGTGCGGTCAAATTGACCGGACGTGGTAGGCAGGACAGGCTACATATATTATATTTCTTGGAAAAAAATAATAAGAAACGAGAAATAAATACTGAGAAATACATTGTATACATACTTTCAGAAAAGTCGTAAAGATAAATAGCAATGTGATAATGTTGTATCTACGAAATTGTACGCAGAAGTTTGAAAAGATCAATTTGACCGACCGTGGTAGGTGTAGTGTTAAAATCGTTGGCGGTATTAACCCATTGCGTACCATGAGTCCCATCGTGCATATGAATTGCACCAAGCCATCTCCAAATGGGGATAGTTTTTCAATTGATCGTAACAATAATTCATTTTTGGAATTTAACTTTTTGCATAAATCGTCTTAATTGTGTTATTGTTTACTTTATGAGCTAAGCAGCGTTCGAAACAATCGCGAAATTCGACGTGCTCCAGTAAGAAAGCTTACGAGGAGATTTCGATTGGGAATCGGTTTTCCCATTGAGTGCATTTGACGAGCTTCATCGTAGCGGATCGCAATTAGACAAAGTGAGTGGGGGGGGGGGAGGGGTTGTCCGTACTGTGCGTCGTTAATTTCCTCGAAATTGGACAATGGTGTACACCGTTCACGCGGCTTTTGTTTCTCGGTGCTGCCGCTCCTCCTCTCTACTCGTGGAAACGCACCTCGGAGTCCCCGACTAGATTACCATTCGAGAGGATTAGTTTCTCCTTATTAATCGGCGGCGATGAACATTGAATGGGGCCTATTGCATGTGCGCCTGCCTGTTCGACGTTCACCGGCGTACAATCACAAATCATTAATTCGTCACCGGGATCAAGTGTACACGCCGTTGATCCGGCAGCAACGATTCACACGCGTTCGCCCTCCGGCAAATTGATACGGTCGTGAGAAACTTTGTTACATGCAAATTAATCTTGGAAAATTGATCGAGGACCGATATTCGGCCAGATTGCTCGGGAATTGTTCGCTCGATCCCGTACACGGGAGCACAGCAATCACCGAGCTCTTGCCCCGGGATCGTGATCGAAGAGATCTCACGAGTCGCGGCCGAAATAATTAAGATTCGGGAACTTGTTATTTAAATCGGGACCCTCCTTCTTCGTGTAGCCCAGCTCTCGCCGGGCCTGTATTTCCCGATGATTTGGCTCGCAGCTCTCGCTGTCGATGGGTTAATAGGATTCCTCCGCCGACCGTAATTAATCAGCCTCTTCCGGGATAATGAGTTCTTTGCAAGCGGCATCGATATTCCCCTCACCCCCCCCCTCTCACCCTTCCCGAGAACGATATCCGGCGACGGCTTAAGGAGGTATTCTTATTTTCGAGGACGTTTTTGCGCGAATTTTTAGGAATTTTTTTCAGAAAAACCATCGAACCTGCTGTATTCGGATTTTGCACACGTATTCATTGGTTTTTGAAGCGCGTGTGTGAATTTTTTCAAGTAAAAGTAATAAAAATTACATGTTATATATCTTTTGACAGAGTATGTTTTAGAATACATGGATCGACGTTTTCCGAAAGTTATGGCTCGAACTGAAAGAAATTAACTCTTGATTATTTACAAAGTGGCGGCATTTTGAAGTCAAATTATCGATTTGTTAAATATTTGTGGTCTTCAGCACGAAAAAAGAAAATTAAGAAAAAATTTACGGATTTGAAAAATTTCAGTTCGTACGACGACAGGGTACGTGCTGAAGATACTCTCAAAATTTCAAGTCAACTACAGGTCGAAGCATCGTGGCAACGGTTTCCATAAAAGTTCACGCACAGTCCACAACATTTATACTTAAGGAAAATGTAAAAGAAGGTAAATCGATTTTTCGAAGATTAAAAATCAGAGTACCCCTTTAAAGGGCTCCGGCTCCTTGTCCGGTGTAAACGGAACCGTTTTCCCTGTAATCGACGTTAATCGGTCAATTTTTAATCGGGTCGAGGTGTTTCCAGCTTTCCGTTCCAAGTCTCGTGGAAATTGGAGCTCCCCGAGTGGTACGGATAAACGGAAAAACAGGACAGAACCATCTCTCTCTCTCTCTCTCTCTCTCTCTCTCTCTCTCTCTCTCCGTCTCGTTCGGAGAAGTCGAGATTACCTAAGTTTGTATTAGGGAATAAAGTTGGCAGGTTCCTAATTGGGATCCTGTCCGTTCATAACTGGATACCTGCTCCGAAAATAAGTGTTTAAACCTGTTACATCAATGTTCTGATTAAAACAATTATGGAGAATCTTCATCCTGAATAATTTCTACCGAGGAACCATTTCCACTTACTATCGGCCACGGATCCAATTTTTTCTTCTATACAGGTTCTTTGTTTATTTTCTGTAATGTATTCTGAGCTTACACTGTTAGTCAATGAAATGGGGCAACGTGAATCATAATCTACAGATTCGTCTCAACGCACACAAGTACACGGAACAAAAATGTTCGACGAATTTGAACATGTACGAAATAAAGTCAAAATTGGCGACGAAAAAGAAACTTCCGGTAATTATACAGAAGTTGGTCCTCCTCACCGATTTTGATGACCTTGAAATATATTGTCAACGTCATCATTCTGAACAACTTCTCCCTGTACATGTTATAGCCGCTTGGTTTTAGTTTTCGAGATATTCGCAAAAATCTATTATTAATACTGTATTGAATTTTCTCTTTTGGATTTTCGTATATAAACACAGGCGGTCGCTTAACGGCGTTCGCAACGTATTCTGCTTCTTACAAATGTTATGTTTTTGTGCTTGTTTGGGTATGATGGCCGAAATATTTCCGATTTCTAGCCAAACATAAAATTAATAACAGATACGCAATATACAACATATATATATAAGAAGGGGAAGAAAGAATAGAGTGATGGTTTCTTGGCGGCGTCTGTTTAAATTTTTTTTTTGTAAACACGATATGAAGACGAGAGAGAATGCAAGGTCTCACTCTGGTCATACATATATAAGGTTAGCTTTCAATTTTGAAAGACTCCTCTTGGATTTTCGTATACGTGGTCGGGCTGGCCTGACTGCCGGACCCAATTCCGCCTCCTCCACGACCTAACCACAACTCATTCTATTCGCATGATTTTTCCATTACTAGATCAAATTCTGGATGACAGCTACAATGCAAAGATTATGTGAATAGAATGAGTTGTGGGTAGGTCGTGGAGGGAGCGGAGAGGACCGGCCCGACCATGCATACGAAAATCGAGGAGTAGTCTTTCAAAATTGAAAGCAAGACCCTGTTTTCTCTCTCATCTCCACAGCGGGTTTACAAAAAAAAAAAAAGTAAACAGGCGCTGTGCCGGAACAGGCTTGCCTTGCCACGGAGCGTGCAAGAATACGAAAAGTTCAATACAGTATTAGCAATAGCTTTTGGCGAATATCTCGAAAACTAAAATCGAGCGGCGGTAACATGTATAGGGAAAAGTTGTTCAGAATGATGACTTGATTTCTTCAAGTTTTTCATCTTTTGAGAAATCTCCTGGAACTGGAATTTCCATAAGCATTTTGATCTGTTTTGATCAACAGGAGACCCTGTTGTCCTTTAAAGAATGGATCCAGCAGGTCCGCGTTGTTTTGCAACAGCGGAGCCCCGGTATCGATCAGCGGCACTTATAAATAAATATACAACATTCAACTAGAATGTCGAGCGGAAGTAACGTGTACGAAGATGAAAGTGCAGCCTCCCAGAGGGGCAAACTTTGTGACGGAGCTCCCTCGTGAGCGGTACCCTAAAATATTTCAGTCTGCGACTTGCGAACTGCTCGACGCAGAAGTAGAACTACTTGTCGATCTGATCTTCTTTGGTAGAAGCTGATTCCTTCTTAATGCTCTGATTCAGCATCGGGTCCAACGAAAGAATGACTTGGCTCTTTGTGGTCTTTGCCTTTCGATCTGACTCGAAACGTTTAAATGCAAGAACATTCGTAGAAGCCTCTGAAAAGGATCTATTGAATTACTAAAACTTTTTTTTTGTTTCTCTTAATGACTCTGTCCTACAATTTTTAACTTTTTTTTAGCTTTTCGATAACGTCCGTGAAAATTGTTGCGTTAACCTCTTTAAATATTATTTGAACATGCTTAAACGTTTATCATGTTGTGGTAAAGTACACTGTTGTATTCGGAAGAATCTACAGGACTGTTCTACGTAAGAATTATTTGTATAGCTTTCGCGATTAAAGGAAAAATTTATAAAGTTGCATATAACGCATCAAAATCTATAAGAATCATTAGTTATGGAAACGCAAAAAATTTATATTCGGCAGTGCAGATAATGCAAATATATGAACAAACTTGAGACGTTAACCTATCTACAGATCATCCTTGACTATAATGTAAGATTGGTTGGTGATAATTTTCTGTTTTTCCTTCCGACATAAGTGGGCAATGCTTAAACATTTTTCCACAAAATCGCCAGGGGAGAAAAGACAGAAGGATGGTCGTAGAAGGGTTAATAGAGATGCATTCTCGAGGCACGTGGTGACAGATGCTCTGTTTCTGATTTCAGGAGTTCTCTCAGCTAACAAAGGAGCTCGCAGCGGCCCGCGAGGGCATCCTAGCGAGGGATGAGGAGATATCGGAGCTGAAAGCGGAGCGGAGTAATACTCGCGTACGTAGAGAGCCTCGTCGTCGTCGCGTCTGCTCTAATACTTTTTAGAGTTTGAATGCGGCACTTGTTCCCGCGATATTGCTCATTGTCTGTTGTCTGTTTCGTTTTTACAGCTTCTGCTGGAACATCTAGAATGCCTGGTCTCGCGGCACGAACGGTCCATCAGGACCACTGTGATGAAGAGGCAGCAGGTCACTCAATCTGGAGTGTCGTCCGAAGCCGAGGTGCTTAAAGCGCTGAAAAGTCTGTTCGAGCACCACAAGGCTCTGGACGAGAAAGTAAGAACTTCTGATCTATTGTTCGACGACGTTTCCTTCAACCTTGCAACCGGATCAACAACGATTCCGATTTAACCCTGAACCTAGATTCGCGTAGACTCTAACCAACTCAAGGTCGAGTTCGCTAAAAAATTTTCCCGCGATTTCGAGGAACTCCAAAACCCTCTTTTTTCTCGTAGAATTTCGGGCGTAGACTCCGACTGCTTTAAGATCGAGCCGACTAAAAAATTTTTTTCTATGATTTTCAAATCGAAAAAATTGGCCAGTAGAGAACGTCTCCGCGGAAAAACTCCAAGATCCTCCTCTTTCTCGTAGAACCCTAATTTTGAGCGAGTTGATGGCCCCAAGATCCTCCCGAGATGACTCACGAGATTGCACTCCAACATCTGGAGGACCTAGACACTAATTGCAAGGGTAGACGAACGCGAAACAGAGGTTGAACTACACGAGTCCCTTGTTTTAGGGTTAAACGTAGAACGGTCTCGCGGGCGGAGGCTGCTAAGATGCGAGATAATAGGTTCATTAAAATACCCTTTAATAACCGGCGACCAATTTTCAGGTGCGGGACCGTCTGCGCATGGCACAGGAGAAGAACAAGAGCCTGGAGGAGGAACTAGCCATTACCAAACAGGAGGTACCGCTTCTTTCCCTAAGTATTGTCGCTAGACTGCGGATTTTTATAGGCCATTCCGTGGAAACCGCCGAGGAGGGGCGAATTTATTTTATGATCGCGAAACACCCCCTGTGTGAAAAGTAAAGCAAGAATATCCTTAAACCCTTACCCATTCTCTTTGCATCTACAACGATTAGAACTTCTTTGTCGTTGACCATTCCTTAGAAGATAACGAAAATTTATATTATCTGTGCTTTGCTGTTACGGATATTTATGCTAAAGTAAATATGGACATACGCAAGTTGACCTTTGCAATATTGTCGCACCCAACCTCCAATTTAAGAGGCTACGTACATCTGGAGGCGTGAAACGAATTTCTACTTCCTGGAAAATAATTTTTATTATAAAACGTGTATATGTATCTTAAAGTACATACTTTCATGCATATACACTGTAATTTTCAAAGAAAAATATCAATATTTCGGATTTCGAAAAAGGTTTTTAGGCGACCATAGTTTTCAGTTTTAGAATCGAATTAAAAAATATTTTTAAAAAATCGATTTGTTTCCAAGGTGTATGTAGCCCCTTCAGTTGGTGGGACAATGCTCACCTGTGTTCAAAACGTTTGTAAATATCACGAGTGGGTAAAAATCCGCAGTGTAGTTTTACTGTCGGACCGGTCCGTTTGAGGGACGGTGATCGAACTGCGGACGATATTGATCGTTTAAATGTCTTGAACCGCAGCTCCAGCAATACATAATGAGCGGGCACGCGCCTAAGGCCATCGAGGACAGGCCGAAGGAAAACGGGCAGACGGAAGACAGCCAGCAACAGAACAAGGTAGCCGAGAAACGTGGATACGATATACCGCACACCACCACCACCCATGCATAATCGCACTCACAGAATATCTCACACACACTGCCCCTCATACTTCACAATCATCATGGATACATGAGAAAAGGTGTTCCACGTGTATTGAGCGTCGTGAAAGCTGCATCCATGCGACCTCTTTTATGATTTTCATTTTTCGTTCACTGTGCATGCTCATGGGTTTTGATATGATCCAAGCATACTATCTCACGTCGCCGATAAAACTTTCGCTCGATGCGGCCATTCGGGGTCCTATCGTCCTCTTTCTCTTTCTCTCTCTCTTACTTTCTTTCTCTCTGCGATGTAATACACGCTTCTAATCTCGCCGTTGGTTATCGATCGATTCAGTCATTGGTCACAGATTTTAGCTCTCTCGAGATCCTGGAAACCGTTCGATCATTCGCGAGTCACCAAATCCAACAGCGTCACAGAATTCATTCCATGAATCATCGAGGAAAAGCCTTCTTCCTTTTTGATCCTCTCTGCATGCGCAAGGAAATAAAATGAAAAGTATGTAACCGGGCATATAGCTTGAAAAATCGATCTCATAATCGCAATTACACAATCTTTTATATAATCGTGTGAGCATAGCACCGAACCTTGTCGCAGAGAGGATCAAACTTTTATTAGAACTGCAGTCATGACGTATTCAGAATCGTATAGCTCGAGAGACCAAGGTAATCGTGCGGCCAATTTGAAAAGATTAAGAAAACTATATTTTCTACTACAGTGGCTGACACAAGTAAGGGGGGACCACTGTTTATCCTTGAAGAATTTCTATATTACGTATCATTCGAACTCCTCCTTCTTTGGTTTCTAATACTAGGACAAAAAAGAGGCTATAACATTTGACTAAATGCAACGTATCCTCTTATGAAGCATGAACAAAAATATTGTCACAGAAAAATTAGAAATTCTCTGAACATAATGATATATGTTATAATCCTATGGCGCTGGTAACGAACGTTTTAAGCTCAAGACAATAAGGAATAGTTTAAATGATATGCAATCTAACGTAGGAGATAAACAATGGTTTCTCGGGTTTATCAACCACTGTACTGACACATTCTGGTTGTCTACGCCAAGGTTTGAGGCCATTTTTAGTAATTTCGGAGCTCACAGGAGACTCCAAATGAACAAAGTTAGCGTGGATGCTGCACGAGCATCTTCCTCGAACATCAAACGTCATCGCAGAGCGCGAATCTGTACCGATCGACATCAGAGCTCGGCTGCCACGTGTGCTCGTCAATCACCTCGATCGTTGCATCCATAAGAGTGCGTCTGCGTTAGTGCACGGTAGTGGCTTAGTCGCGTATAGTTGTCTAGCCGTAGTAGTTGGGAGATCGCGCGGCGATGCAGGGCAGGCAATGCGAGCGAGGCATTCTGAATGTAGTGTTGTGATCGGGCAGAATGAGACTGAGCAGGCGGCAGGCCAGCAAGAACACCAGCAGCAACAACACCCGCAGCAGCAGCAACAGCAGCAACAACAACAACAACAACAACAACCACAGCCGCAGTCGATACAAAAACTAGGTACGGAGAGGTCGACTGAAATTGGCAGTAGGCTGAGCAATGGCAGTCTGGACCCGGCGGACCAGGACACCACGACGAGAGTAATTGATTTGCAAGCTACCGTTGAGAAGCAGGTATGACAATACGCGTCGAACCGAGCGAAATCGATCTGTGCGTACGTATGATCAGTCTTTTAGGGAGATCCAGGTAGATCTTCGATGAGACACGGCTCTTTCGACCCTACACTGCCCAGCTGGACTCGCGATTAAATCACCACAGGGAAGGTTCCATCCTCTGTAAAAATGTACAGTTTGTGTGGGGTGTTGATTTTTTGATAAGTAGATGTGTTAAGTTGTTGCATATGAAACGTCCGATTTTTAATAGTAACGTTAAAGGAACATTACTTTGTTGTAAGTAAAATTCATTCATCTTCTAAGTTCATATGCATCAACCTAATACAATCGAAAGTATTACTGCTGTTGAAAAAGTCCGAGACTCCAGCATGGCAGTGGAGGGTAGAAAACGTCGCAGAGGCGAGTAGGGTGGAGTAACACCATACGGGAGTGTATCGCTTGACTGTTCCCGTAACCGTCTGTTGTCGAGTCCCATAGCTGGTCCGTGTCAGTATTCCCTTGATCTGGTGAGAGGCTGGAACGAGTGCTCCATTTTCTATTTCTCAACTGTGCGTCGCCAGAGCGAGGGAATACCGTAACCGACTTTGGGAACAAACTTTCCCCCGCCCCCCACCCTTTGCATGTGTTTTTGAAGACACAAGTTTGCCGAAGCGTTTTGATATCGGACAGATAGAAACTTTCCTTATGTGTTTTTCTTCTACTTATGGTGCATGGTCGAAGAGACACTGGAAAGTGTTTCAAGGATACTTTGATAGTCTTGACTCTGTAACTCTCTGATAGAACCTTTACAAAAATGCACTTGCGAAGCAAGCGTTTCCTTTTTTTTTTTTCTTATAAGAGATTAACCGATAGAAACCACAACAGATTTTGTGACGTCGTGTTTTTTGCACAACTATGTCTCTCCTGTTGTGTTGCGTCATACGAAGCGGCGCAGCCGATGGCATGTTGTGGAATGACTATGACGACGATGTTCGACGTGTTTCGCATGGTTTTTAGTGAACTAAGAATGGACCTCTCTTCTCCCCCGAGCAGATATTTTATGTATGAACAGCTTGGTTTATTACCGCAACAATCGTAGACGAACACGATACAATACTAAAACAACGTTAACACATATACAATCTATGACAGACATATACAGTGTATCTGTGACAGACGGTTTGTCGCATAACACCCACCCCTCCCACACGACTCAGGGACAAACGACAAAAGTTTCTGTCTCTCGTCGCAGACTATGTATAGTAGCTGTGTTTTGTCCTTGATATGGATAACACCATACTCCTATTACAAGCATACAGCTATAGTCGGTGGTCACGCGGTTAAACAATCAATGATAACAAAGTGAAACCATTTATTTTAGAGCTCAGAGTTGAGCACGTGGCAACGGCGGGTGGCAGAGTTAATTGGACATGTGGCAGAGTTGGAGGAAACCTTATCGAAAGCGCAGAAAGACTTGCTGAAGACCCAAGAGACGAACGTGAAATTGCAGAGAGATTTGCATGAGAATGTCGCACAGAAAGTGGATCAGGAAGAAAGGATAGCGACGCTCGAGAAGCGGTACCTCCAGGCTCAACGAGAGTCCTCCAGTAGCCATGATCTCAACGAGAAATTGGAACAGGAGCTGCAGCACAAGAAGGCCCAATTAAAGGTAAAGGAAAACTTGAGGCACGTGTACAATAATTTTTTGACGATAATGTAGTCACTCTACCTTATCGTGAATCTACGAAGACCGGGCCCTTATGGTTGTTGATTTCGCTCAAGTCGAAAAATAAGGACCACCCTACTGTACAGTAATCGGTGTCGAAGTCCATTCGCGTCCTTACTCGTTAATTTTTTTATCATACTCCAGTTCATAATCCGTCACTGATTTCAATACCTTCTTCAGCTCCAAGAAGAAAAGATAGCAGCTATACAGGAAAAACTGGAATTGGCAGAACAGAAATTGGCACAGTATTCCAAGCTTCCCGAAATGGAAGAGCAATTAAAGCAGAGGATGGAGGCTCTGACGCAGGTGAGGAGGCCCAACCAGGTACGCAGGGGAATTAAGTCGTTGCATCATCAATTTGTCCTTTTTTTATTCCTCTGCACTTCTGTCGACTCTCCCCAAATATATATTTACATATATATATACATATATATCTTTGTCTAGATTGCTTGCCACTCAGATATACGATTCTCTCTACTCTTCAATTCACATATTCGAACTCTCAGTGATGTGTTCTTCTTGTCGCAAATATGCAGAGTGGAGCACTCAAAACAGCTCACATAAATATTTCACTTGCTATCGATAGTAAAAAAAATGCATTTGATGAAACTTGTACAGGTCATTCCTTTAATTCTAATTTTTAAAAAACAAGGTTTAGGTTACCAAACTATTAATCAAGTACATTTCATCTAGTGCATTTATTTCTCTGCCATCAAAAGCAAGCGAGATATTTAGATGATCTTTTTGAACATGACCCACCGTGTATATTATACCACTGTTCACGCAGTACCTGACTTTGTCTGCCATGCAAACAACAAACACTACTCAGCCTTTTCTTACAGTTTATTATTAACATGGTAATAGCTAAGGGCTCGTACAGAGAAGGTAATGTTGGAATTCGTACAATTCTCGTGTCAAAGGATATTATAATCCGTCCAGTTTCAATCTAACACTGAATATACCAAACAAACGCAATCGATGTGATTATTTTTTGGAGCTTGTTAGTATTTTATCGTTTCATTTTTCTGGTCACGTTTCTTTAGAATACTGTGTACAAGGCACGTGTACAGTTTTCACTAAGTTAGACTATTTAGACTTGTCTCGTCTTTTTCGCTCGGGACCTGAAATAGTTGATCAGTTTTCATGTACTTGTATATCGAAGGAAGGATCATTAAATCATCTATACATTATAGCTTCGCGTTTTCTACGGTAATATTAATTATGTGCATCGTTTAATAAGCAGGCTCAAGAAAGGCACGGCAGTGCGGAGGACAGAATACAGAGATTAGAAACGCAATTGGAGGAAAAGAACGCGGAAGTGATGCGTGTCAATCAACGACTTAAAATGAACGAGGAGCATAACACGCGGCTTAGCGCGACCGTTGATAAACTTTTATCCGGTAATTGCTGTACATTTCGCTTCGGGTACCGGTTAAGAAACTCTCGTAATCTACCATCTTCTCGTGTTCCCATTCAGAGTCGAACGAAAGACTACAGGCGCATCTGGAGGAAAGAATGCAGGCGTTGAACGAGAAGAATACGCTGACGCAAGAGCTGGAACAGACGAGGAAACTGGCCGAAGACCTGCAGAACGAGAAGACGGAGATAGTGAAGGAGCTGGGAAAAGCTCGGCTCGAGATCGACAATGTGAAGAGACAGATGCTGCAACAGGAAATCGCGTTCAACATACAGCAGACAGATGCACTGACCAGAAGTTTGTCTCCCAACGCAGTGGATCCTGGATCCTTCTCAAGGAGTGCGAGTCACAGTAGCTTCGACACGCACTCTCTGCCAAGGAGAACGGCGAAGCGACCTACCATCGACGAGGATACGACGAAAGTATGTATTTTCGAGGTCAATAATCGAAACTCGAGGAACGAAACTGGGTTACTGAGATTGACTCGAATTCATAAGCACAAATTGAACTTGATCCCATGCCTAGTTATCAGACTGGAGATCTCTATGCAAATTAAACATTTTCTGATTACTTCTACCAGAATTACGTACCCCGTACGCTGGCAGAACAAGAATGGGAGAAGCTGCAGCAGGCGCATGTCCTCGCTAACGTACAGCAGGCGTTTGACGTCTCCAGCGATGCAGAAGGCGACGGGGACAACGAGAGTCTCTTCAGCTGCGCGGCCGATGTAATTAGTCCGACAGGTCACTCGGATGCTCAAACGTTAGCGGTAATGTTACAGGAACAATTAGATGCAATTAATAATGAAATTAGGTTGATTCAGGTAAGCAAACGTCCATGTCTTTATGTGTGAACATACATAGATTATGCTGCTGTGTTCATTCGAATGGGATTTGTATCGGATGAAAAATTAGTTCTGAGAAAAATGACCTGATATTTCGTGTTATCGTGTTAAAGGAAACTTTTCGCAGATACTCCGATTCGAATTAACGCGACAGTGCGAACGTATCATGTATTACAGCTTGAACATTAATGTTGCAGAAAGAGAAACAAAGTACTGAAGCACGCGCAGAAGAGTTGGAATCTCGCGTCGGTAGTCTTGAACATATGAACCTGTTAGCGAGAGGACGAAGTCTTGAACGAGCATCGCCGCCATTGAGCGGGCGATCCACGCCAAAATCTCATCATAGTCCTAATAGGGATTACTTGCATAAATATCATACTGTAAATATGCAACCAATATAAACTTGACGCTTGTTTCACTAGGTTGTTGTCTTAATATTTTAATAATTGTTTAAAGGCACCAGCATCCATGTCTCCGGCACACCTCCATCAGTATGCCGCCTCATTAACTAGTCCAGGACAGCTATCGGAATCTCTTCCTGCAAGCCAGGTCAGCGACTGTTCTATTTGCCGCGTTAGCGTTAGCTAGTTAGGGACATCAGAAGACGATATAGTATGTGTAAATTCGCAGTTACAGTTATCAGGTGAAGAATTACATTCGGTGAGCGAAAGAGACAGCACCGGTGGTGCAGGAAGCGGTGGCAGCGACGCGGCATCCCCGTTGACCGCTCGATCGATCAGGCTGGAACGAGTAGTACAGGCACTAGCTCATAGTCAAGAGGAGCTCAGAAGGTACGCGCTCGATTTTTTGATTCGTTACATTAACACCTTTGGGACGGTATTGACAAGTTTTATTATACCACTGGCGAAGCTACGATGTCTTCCGTCCCCAAAGTGTTAGCATCAGCGAACGACGTGAACACTATTGAGGAAATGACGGTGTAATTCTAAGCAGTACTTTAGCAACCACATCTCTAACAATGAGGACGTTTCGTAAAGTCTCTTTGTTCCTTCGCTTTGCTGGGAAGCGAGAGTTACAATTCTCGACCGCAATTGAATCGTTGCCAATATGTGCTAGTCAAATCGATCAAAGTCCTTGGCGTACATAGAGGTGGGATTGCCAAAGGCAAATCGATGATGTTGTAAGTAGCATTGTACGTTGTTTATGCTGCCAGACGCACTGGACAAACTGGATTTCCCAGCAGTGGTTTTCCTGCTCACAGGTTAATTAATGATTGTAGTACTGCATGTAATCCGCAACACATGCCGCTGTGCGCGACATATTTAAGTGGTCCATGTGGGCATGAAATGAACAACCTTGAGGTCGAGAGCATTAGTGACGACACTGACGGTAACAGGATCCTTTTTGTACCTTTTGCTTGGCGACGTGGTACTTGACCTAAGACGATTTCTCTCTTTCTCTCTCTATCTCTCTCTCTCTCTCTCTCCCTCTCTCTTTTTCATAGACGTTCCCGCTTCTATTTTTGTTTTTTTTTTATCCATCTTTCGTCTCATCCCCTAATGAAACACCGCCTGATGGAATATAGTGTGCAAGGTGTTACATACATGCCCACAGACCCATTTTTCGAGCACAGTGGTACGGACGAACCATCTGATAGATCTGATAGAAATGAGTCCCCGGAAGAAACTGATAGTAGCTTCTTCCACCCATCGTACATTCAAGCCTGCCCAGTTCACGACAGACATCGCTGTCTCAGACAAACGAGGGAATTTAGGCAGCCAAGAGAATTGCATCGAGTAAACACCGCGTCTCGGTCTCCTGTGCGAATAAGGTTGTTTTCTACCAAATAGATTGCAAAGATATAGATCGACATAGCTCAACAAACAATTGTATCATCCATTAAACGAAATAATAACGACTACTTGAATCGAATATCGAAAGACCACCATCCTTCTATATCTTTGCCCCGACGAGTACACTTAATACGGCAATCTTATCTCATAAGCAGTGTTCAGCTATATTTCCAGGTTTTTATGCCTTGCCTGTAATACTGAGTAGGTATTACAAATTTCTTATTCTCTCTATTCGGTTGGGGATAGTCCATCGCTTTTTCGTTAGATCTACAGCGAAAGAAGCTTGTAGCGATTCCGTCATGATTCAATTATTCAATTAGATGTAGATAGGATCTCTATCGCATGCAAACAAATCTATAATCATTGTTAGATGAACCAATTTCATAATCGAATCCTTTCAAAAATATGTTTACGAGGGACATTACCCACCTTGGATAACAAATGCTTCACTGCGAGCAAATTACTGAAAAAAGGTGGTTTCATATCAATTTGTTAATGTCCCTTGTCGGTAAAAGAACCATATACATTTCATCGTTTGAAGCTAAATTTCTGCTTATAGATCACAAACTACCCCAAGCGCATACACGACCATGCCATCGCTAATATTTTTGATAGTAATGCAATTCACTTGGCTCAGTAAGTTCCTTAATCAAACGTGGCCTCATGCAATAAGTAAAGTGCACTAAGTTCAACAATGCATAATCACAAAGTTTCTCCTTCACATACATCACATGAAGTATTCTTGAAACAAGTCTGAAGACATTCTCTTGTATAAATTGCATAGAATCTAGAACAGGCGTAAAAAAAAAAGAAAGCAATATAGTGTTCTTGCGTGGGCCAGAATGCATTGTTTAGAGTAGACATAGAAACTAGATTAGCGCTCCATGCAGCAGGCATGGGCAACATAACAACGGCGCACTCAATTCTGGGACTCCCCCTTCCCCATTGTCCTCACGCCACAGTAGCCAGGACAGTTTGCACAAAAACAACTTGTCCGGCGTTGGATTGCCAATTGGACAGCTATCTAGCCCGCACTTGCACATGCAAGCAACCATGAGCCCGGCTACAGCGGCAGCGGTGGCTGCGGCTCAGAAGAAGAAGGGCATCAAGAGCAGCCTTGGCAGGTTCTTCAGTAAGAAAGAGAAGGTGAGAGACAATTATGATATCCATGACAAGTTTAGCAATGCGCAGTAGGCCGGAAACTGTCGGAATTTAAAAATTTTTATCTACATCAATCGCTAACCCTCCGTAGCTCCAAAATATTAGTCATTTTAAATAACTACAGTCTGTTACAGTAATATTCGGACATTAAAAAAAAAATGATGACTGTTTTAATATTAGATCATATGACTTGATTTTTTTTTTTTTGAGGAGTTAGAACAATTAGTTTATTACATGATGTGAAGAAAGAATTTTGAAAAAATTGCAATTGGTCGGAATTACAGAGGAAATACTAAAAGTTGTTTTTTACAACTTTTCTTATGTGGGCCTATATTGAAAATTTGAAAACTACTCTTTGTAGATCTATATGAATTATATATATTCTGAAAATTTCATTGATTTCCAACAGATCAAGGGGAAAGACACGCCAATGCCAGGAAACATGTCAGGAATGGGAGGAGCGAGCACGCCTGCTGACCCTGATTATGGTGATAGCGTCGTAGCCGTAGCAGGAACTATGGGCAGCAAGAGCGATTTCGACCGTAGGAAAAAGAAGAGGTAAGGTGTCACACGAATTTCCAGTGAGTATACACAAAGTAAGCGTAATCAATGTACTTGATTGCAATCCTAGTATGTTTGGTAGCATGTTAGATTCGTCGCGTCATGAACTGTTGGCGGAGGCGATGAAGGCTGGGACACCATTCGCTTTGTGGAACGGTCCGACTGTGGTAGCCTGGCTTGAACTATGGGTGGGCATGCCAACCTGGTACGTCGCAGCCTGCCGAGCCAACGTAAAAAGCGGCGCGATAATGAGTGCCCTAAGCGACACCGAGATACAACGCGAAATTGGTATAAGGTATGAGACTGATGTATCTTGCGTTAACTCCTTTCCCTGTGATTTGTTTGACATCTTGCAATCACGACACAAATTCAGTATGTACGTAGTAATAGTTCGGTACGTACAGTTCGTTGCAATCGAGGTAGAGGATTTTTATTTTAAAGATCCGCAGTTTACTTATGAATATATTTCTTATTCTACCTAAATTATGAATAGCAAAAGCGACTCGTTATTTCTCCACGACGAGTACACTCTGCATAAGCATCGTAAGGGTTGATCCTCTAGCAACATGATCGGCCAATCCTGTCCACAGTTGTCATCTCCATCGGTTGAAGCTCCGACTAGCTATCCAAGAAATGGTATCGCTGACAAGTCCGTCAGCGCCGAAGACCTCTCGCACAACCTTAGCATTCGGAGATATGAACCACGAATGGATTGGTAACGTTTGGCTGCCAAGCCTTGGATTGCCTCAGTATCGGTCCACTTTCATGGAGTGCCTTGTTGATGCTAGAATGTTGGATCACCTCACTAAAAAAGAGCTCCGTAGTCAACTGAAAATGGTTGATAGTTTTCACAGGTAACGATAAGAGTTGAGAGAGAGAGAGAGAGAGAGAGAGAGAGAGAGAGAGAGAGAGAGAGCTTGGTGGTTTAGAATACCAGAGATCCGGGATTTAAATGAACTTTATCGATGTTCACAGAACAAGTTTACAATACGGCATTTCCTGTTTGAAGCGGCTAAATTACGATAGGCAGCAATTAGAAGAAAGAAGACAAATGGCAGAGGACGCAAACGTCGACGTTCTTGTGTGGAGTAACGATCGCGTTATAAGATGGGTTCAATCGATCGGCCTGAAAGTAATTCCAAAAAGCATTGTTCATTCCCTGTTTCACACGTGTTTCAGTGCATCCGAGAATTTGATCTCTTATTTTAATCTTGTCTCATCTTACCATAGTTGTTCATTTTCAAAGAGAAAATTTACAAAATTAATTATCTATTTTTCCATCGTGTCCATCGGAAATCGAGAGACAAAGTAAAGTGGGAAAATAAGGGACCATAATAAAACATGACTTTCTGTGTGCAGGAATATGGGAACAACCTTTTGGAGTCGGGGGTGCACGGAGCGCTTATAGCCATTGACGAAGGTTTCGATGCGAATAGTTTTGCCCTAGCGTTGCAGATCCCAACACAAAATACACAAGTAAGTTGTAAATAGAAGAATCGATAGCTAGAAGTTCCATTAACTTGTGATATTTCTTTTTTTTTGCAACAGGCTCGACAACTGTTAGAAAGGGAATTTGCAAATTTATTAGCGGTAGGAACAGAGAGGCGACTCGATGAAGCGAATAGTATGAAATCCTGATCCAACTTATCCAGCAGGCTGCCTCATCTTCAACCACATCACGTCTAGTCCAAACCCCAGCTATTACTACTCTCTGTGCGCAAGTGTGTTGTAAAAGTTGTAAGAGCTTTAAGTATCACTCTAAGGGTATCTTCATACTGTTAAGAATGTAACATGCGGTGGTATGGAGTATTCGTTTATTCGGGCATGAACTGTTAAAAACTCAGAAGGGAGGTGCGATCGCGCAAGCGTTTACGAAAACGTTTTATCGATTTTTATATCGCGCGCGTTTCATAGACCGCATGTTACGCGTTCCGATGAAGAATAACGATGATTCTGAATCACAATTGCTCTCGTATAGATACCGAAATGTAGTGAGCGGTCGGGACGTCGTCGTGTGCGATCTGTATACTTTTTTTCCTCGAAAGCCATAAAATCAGTTGATAGGTAATTACGACAATAATTCTAATTTATTCTGATTTGTTAAGAACGGTGATTTGTAGATTGAAAAACGTGACCGATAGTTTGTAAAAACATTTCCACGACGCGATTACATATTTCTTATACTATATTTGTCTACTTATACTCTATAACGAATAGTTGAAACGATATCTATTTTCATACCATTTACCGCACAAAGTGAAAGAGATCCTGAAATTATATATTAGTGCCATCGCTCTCGAGGAAACTATTTATGTACAAGGGAAAAGACTGCGTTCTATATTTCTGCATCTATAAGACAGTGACCTAATACGCCATGTATATATGTGTACATGTACATATATGTATTCATATACACATATATATACATACACATATATACATATATAAATATATATATTACTTTGCACAGAAGGAGGGTGAGAATTACTTGTTCTCTTCTGTTATTTCGATGAATTTTAAATGTTTGTAGATCACATATAAACACGTAATATATTTAAAACAAATACACCGAAGCAACTATCATAATTAGATTATTGAGAGAAAAAAACGAACAAGGGAAACCAGTTGCATGGACGTGTTTGAAAGGCTCGCTTTTTATTTACCGTGGACTAGAGACAGACATTTTATACCAAAATATTCGCGCAATATATAAGTACGTGTACGAAGCGTTAGTAGATGTTATAACGTTAAGGAACTTTGTAATTTTAATTGATAAACGGAACTATCGATATCGGTCGAGCATAACTATATCGTTTCATCGTTTCTCATTTTTCGCGATCAGGTAACGAAAGAAGTAAATAGTTTCTCATTACTCTCTCTAGCATTTCTAGCTCTAGTTTGATTTTCTCGTTCGACGGACCCGTCATTGATAGATCATCCGTGATGTATTTGTAATTTTGTTGATTAAAAGTTTTAGAGTGATTGACTGCTACTAGACTCGATCGGTAGCGAGTGAGTATTCGCGCGAACGTTATTGTAAATGCGAACGAGGAGCTAACGAGACGAAAAGAGAAACGATTTTGGCCATAGTAGGGAGGCGTTGACACGCTGACAATGGCCATAAATAATTAACTAAATAACGGTAGTGACGATGTTGCTGAAGACAATGATTGCTATGATAATTAGAATTACCCATTACAAATGTTACCGAGCTGAAAGGTGTGGCAAAAGACTGAGACTTAACGACAGCGACTGTAATCGACATAACAAAAAAAAAAGAGAAAAAAACTGATCACGATAACGACGATCACAATAATGATGATAAGTTATAATGGAATGTTGTTAATGTTGTTGATACTTGAGGAATCATTGTTGTTGATGTTTGTTTCCCTGTGAACTACCTAAAACCCCCTGCAAGCTGTTCATTCGTTGTAACTTCATGGCTCTGCAAAGACCTTCCGAATGGGCGCATACGTACCAAATAGTTTCTACCAAAGACATCGCAATACAGTACGATGATTGTACAATCATACACACGTGTATGGGAATTCGAACGTCGGCACTCGAATTATTCGCGCGGTAGAGAGGTAGGAAGAATGAGAGAGAGGGAGAGAAAGTGAGAAAGTGAGAGCGAGAGAGAAAGATGAAAGATGAAAGATGAGAATATCTACGTGTAAAGATCATTACTGTACAGTTTCATCACATCCTTCGGCGTGTAATACTTTTCTCTCGAGTACCACCGATCAGTGGAAATATTTCTAGATAATCAGAAAAGACTCGCTAAGCCAAAGCAACGTTACGCTACCTCAATACTGAAACATGGTGGTACCCCCTTTTTTTTCTCTGTATAAATCTTTTTATGGTATGATTAATTCTTGGGCACCGACCTCTTTGCGTTCATCGTTGCAAATGATGTTGCTTTCGACTTTCAACTTTGTTGGGAAGCCGGGTTAAAACGAAACGATAGAACAAAGACAAACACAAAAAAATTCACGAATTCGAGAAAAAGGTACGGAAACGTTATTCTTTTTTTTTTTTTTTGTTTAGTGATTTAGCAATACCGAATTTTTCTATACGCATAGAATTATTAGAGGAAAACTACAATCGAAGTAGAGCATGCGTTTCTACAATAGTACTACATGCTCTTCTCACTAATATACATGCTAGACGATTGTACAGAACTAATTTGTACAAAATGAATAGAATTATACAAATGCTGAGGCACTTTGTGAAACAGAATGGCCGTCTCTCCCTTTCGGAAGTGTCCGCAGTGTGTGTAAATGACTGAACTTATTTTTAATGTACGCTAGTTAATAGTGTCTATGGACATTCCAAGGAAAGCAAATGAAAGGAAACCTTCCAAAATGATGCAGCCACGTTTATAATCACTCGAATATGTAAATCATGACTCGGTATATGTAGCAGCTTCGCCGCTTTCTATGTATTTAAGTATAAATATATACATAGATACAGAGAATTCTCGCCTGAGTCCAGCCTCCGACTGCTCGGTATCGAATAGAGCTTGAGCAAGCAAAACTAATCGTATTTAACAGACGACAACTTGTGCTATTCAACGCGTAATGTTTTTACCAAGAACATGAACCAATTGTCGTATAAACTTGGTCTTGCCTACGGTTTACTTTCATTTCGTTCGTGTCTGCAAAGAAGAAGATAGCCGCCATTTTTTTTATTGGAATCGACGTCGATGTATTAAATATTGTCTTCAGCAATGCTGGAAGAGTTTTCCTTCGTTGAATGCTTCTTATTGTTAAGCATAAATAGTGCTTAAAGAAAGACATGTAACATCTAAGTTTCCGCCTACCATCGGTTGACACATATCATAAGATTGTAAAAAGTATTTCTAGGAAAATTTCTATTCAAGGCAAGTCTTTCTTTTCGCTAGGGTTCAATTATCGTTTTTGTCCAAAACGAACAACGTGCTAAGTATATGGTAAAAACATACACGTAATATTGTATAATATTGTGATGTAACAATCCGTAGCATGTGTTTACTTGATAGCGTATTCGTTTCTTCAGATACACACACTTTCTTACGCTCAATTCGGCCGAACTGTACGGAAGAACAATTTCAACATTATTCTGAATTTTTCGGTACGACATATGTTTGTGAGTGTTACTACTAATTATATTGTAAATAAATATGCGCGCGCCCACGCGCGCACACGTGTGAGTGTGTGTGTGTGTATATATATATATATATATTTCTCTGTGTATATATGAATTATTTATTAACAATCTTGTAATTTTTGAAGGTTTTATTACGAGCCCAATGCAGTTAAATGTACTTCGGTCTTAATATAGTTTTGAGAACAATGAAATGGCTGCCGAGAATGTCAAATCGATTGAGAATGTCACAAGCGAGAAAGCAGCTTAAATTAACGCGGCTTCAAGACTAAAAACGGAAAATAAGTCAATATTCTTTTTTATCGAGTTTATTAGCTGCAGAATAAAGCATAATATCTAATTTATTGTACGCAATGATTCCATGTAACAAACTTCGAAATTGACTATGTATGATTTTATTTTTAATCGACTACCTTACCTGGAGTGTCGGGTAATTGTGCCAGCATATAAAACTGCGATTGTGCTAGTAAGCGGGTAATTGTCAAATGTAATTCTCTGAATGTGAAGTAGTATCAAGCTATATAAATATAAATATATTTGTAACATATATAGTACAATACACAGTGCACCATAACTTTTCAAAGTGCTAGCCAATATTATAGTTCAATTTATTATCTTGTTGCGAACAATAGAGAAAAACTTAAAAAGACATTCGGTTCTAGATTTGAATGAATTACACAAATCAATTTACGATATAATCTGTATTTATGTATTTAGCTATTATAATTAATTTAAACGCGTCTGCTGCGACCACAGTAATTTTGTAAAAATTTTGTTATGTACAACAACGGCAATTTTCTGTTGTATTTATTATTATAAACGACGAGCCAAAGAAGGCAGTTCGATGGTACGAGGTATGCGTGTATGCGAAAAGTAGGGGAAAACATACAAGGGGAGCGACAGTACGATGTGTAGTATAATTGAATGTGTGCACTGTGCAGTTTGTGCAGAATATTATTTTGTTTCAAAGTTACTAATATCGTGTACTACTTCACGTTTTTGTAATGAATGTAAGATAGTGTGTTTCATGTTGAAATAAGGCACTCTTTTAGCTGTGATGTTAACAATAGAGAATTCATATAGACGGATGCAAAACAAGGAAGAGAATTAGTCTAATAGAAATGAATTTCATGTTATATTTATTATAACAACAATTCAGTATTACAGTATATACCAATGTTTGCTGACTACGAATTCTACTACCGGTTAACGTCATTGCTAACGAAATGTGAAAAAAGAAGTATAACAAAACGGCACACATTTTGAAGAAATCACAACGAGGCACAAATTTTGTAAGGGGACAGTTCGAACTTCTGTTACCCTCTTTAAAAAACGAAAAAAAAACAAATGAAAAAACACATTGGAATCTTGAGAAACCAAGAATTGGACCTGAAGATTTCCATGCAAGTATACGTATAGACAAAGTAAAATCATTGAAAGACAAGAATGGTAACAGAACATAGTTATTGGATAAATAATTATAACGATAATACTATTATCGCTATCACTACCGCTGCTAATACTACTACTATGACTATTACTATAACTACAAATACCATTAGTGCTACCACTATCATTACTATAACTACAACTACCGCTACTACCATTACCATTATAAATTGTCCTTGTAATTTTTATATGCCAAGTGTATACTTTAATAGGATAAATGGAAGAATATGGGAAACGAGTCGCAGTGAATGTAACATATAACGGCCCTGCTTGGTATAAGCAGGACACAAACTATGTTAACTGAACTATGAATTATAAATATTGTATAAGACGATAAATAATAATTATTATTACCATTATTATAACTATTATCGATTGAATTAGCAAATTGTAATCTACCCATCAACCATTTTTAAGTAAGGGAGATATGAGTCTGTAATTCGTGTGTAACAAAGATCAACCTGTACAATGTTGTTGCTACTGCTGTTGTTTTTTTACTGTCCTTTATCTTATTATTTAAGAAAAATATTACATTCCAGGTCATTAAATCCCAAGCGAAACAGTTTCAAATGCAGTCAGAAAAATAGATTTATTTTTTCCACAAATATACAGCCTACATGGACTGATTATATATACATTGACATTACAATATTATTTTTTACATTGTTTAACACTATTTTTTGCAAATTCGTGTGCATTCATATACACATATGTACATAACCAATATAACCTCAAAATGTTAAACTTTTTATGCTTCAAGGCCTTGTATTTAATCTTGTTTTATATTAATTTTATACAATGTGCAACCGAAAATGCATTCTGTAATCAAATAGATGAATACGAAGAAACTGATAGAAAATGCGATGTTCAAACGCATTACTCGAACAACCGGTACTAAATTATAATTCGTAATTTGTGTATTTATCAAAATTAACAATTTTCTGACATAAAATGTTTTTCAGTTACATTCTTTACGATGTTAATCCACCGGAGGGTTTCAATCTTAGACGAGACGTTTATGTTCGTGTAGCAGTTTTTGTAAAAAATTTAATTAAAGACGAAGAAAAGTATATCTGGAAATTAGTTTTGCCACCATGGGGTAATGTTATCATTCAATTTTATTGTTATTAAATATTTATGAATATATGTTCGTTACATATTTTCATTTCTTTCTAGGTAATTTGTATCATTGGCAATCAAAAAATATAGGACCTCAAACACAGTTGCCTTGGAGCCTATTTTTTGATATTCCAAGTTTTCAAAAGTATATACCAGTCATTGAAATGCATCAGTTTTTACAAGGTATAACACTTACTATTTTACAATGACCTATGAGATCGGTAAATGTTTATATTTTCAGAGTACCCTTCAACAAAAAAGCACACGCAACTTGATGTTGTGTATATACTGCAGAATGATGAAGAGATGTTTAAAACAGGGAAATTTGAAGACAAAAATGAGTTAGTGGAATGTACCGGTGCATCTTTACAGTATAACAAACCAGGATCCGTAAGATATGGTAGATATTTTTGGGGATACCATAATGTAACTTCTGAAACCATTAAATGCATTAAGTTCCATGGAATGATGTCAGGATTAAAACACAATCTTCAGCCTTCTATTTACAGGTAAGAAAGTACTTTATATAGTATGTACAAGATTTAATGCAATTAAATATATTAACGCAGGTCTGTAATGTTTGACCACATGGAAATTGCATTACACGACTCTTATGGATCACAAGAATATTGGAGAGCCAGACGCAGCATGAGATACAGCCCTGAGTTATACAAAGTTGCTATTAAATACAGGAAACACTTTCTTAATTCAACAAATAAGAATGATAAGACTGATAGACCAATTGACTGGACTCAAGAGAAGGTATTAAATTATACAGAGTGAAATTAATAAACATTTTACAATAACGTTACTGAATTACAGAATAGGAGAAACGCAATCGGAGGACCGTACTTAGCTACTCATTTAAGAAGAGGCGATTTCGTGGTCGGTCGTTCTTCTACAGTGCCAACAATAAAATCTGCTGCTTCTCAGTTGAGGAAAAAATTGGATACACTTGGACTGAAAGTTCTATTTGTTGCTACCGATGCCACAAAAGATGGTAAATTGTTTTTGATATACTATATACGATTAAAACTTAAAACATTGACGGAATAAATATTTTACAGAATTCAACGAACTTAAAGAATATTTACCTGAGTACGCAGTACTAAGATACATTCCATCGGATTATATTCTAAATAAATTCAAAGATGGTGGAGTAGCGATTATCGATCAAATTATTTGTTCCTACGCAAGGTAAAAATTTATAACAGTCATATATTTCGTTTTCTTATTGCAAATAAAAAAGAATGTAGAAATATATTCTCTTTCAGGTACTTCCTGGGAACACGTGAATCAACGTTTACTTTTAGGATACAAGAAGAGAGAGAGATTATCGGTTTTCCGTCGAAAACAACATTTAATGTTTTGTGTAAAGATAATAAAAAATGTAGTTCGAACGGACAATGGAAAATCGTTTGGTAATATATAAAAATATGAATTAAGTATTAGTTTTAATGTAAACAATGACTGTATAAATATATTGCTCTTGTGTACATTTAAACTGTTTTTCCGTCATTAATCATCTTTCGTTGGGCTAATTTTTTTAGCTTACTACGGGTTTACCAATTAGATCTTGTTCACGGCGAATTTCTTGCTCGCGCTGTTGTTCTCTATTCAAGGCCTCCTTTTGTTTCATTTGTTGTAATCTTAACGCTCGTTTCTGTATAAACAAAATAGCATATGAAGCACATACAAATAAAAAATTAGTTATATTAATACTTACTTTTAATTTAAATGTACGTTCGTGGATTGAAGCCATCTCTTTCTTCATGAAAGTTAACTTTCCTTGGTAAACTTTTACTGTTTGAAACTGCAACGTATAATCATCTAAATAATTTATATTTAACAATCGGAAAAGTTTACACAAGGTTCATAATACCATTTTATTTAGGTCAATATCTTCATGAGTTTCCTGTAGCTTTTTATTCTCTCCTTGCATCTGATTAAGTAAAGCCTGTTGTTTGCTTCTGAAAACGAACAATAATGTACGAAAATATAACAATTATAATGAATGTAATGAATACAATAAAATTTAATAAATAGCTTTTGCTTACGTTACTTCAGTCAGCTCTTTATGAACCTGCTCTAATGGTAATTTATAAATGCTTAAAAGTCCCTCTGCCAATTTCTTTGCTGCTTCTGAAAAATCCTGCTGCTTATTGTCGCTGTGGAACAACAAACAAAGTTATATGCACTCTTTGTAAACAAACAGATTGCATTATAAAATAAAACAAGTACCCATCGCGTTTTTCAATCTCTGACTGAACTATCTTCACTTCTGATTCTTCTAAATCAGTCATCATCTTAAATGATTTTTTATTGAACAGTCACTGTAACATATTGGAAAGACCGTAAGAATTTTAATTAAATAATAACCTACATCGCGAGTTTGACAGCTGTTAAACACAAATGACAACTGTCATGCAACATGAATTTTTTAATAATACACCTAATAAGAAGTTAATATAGTATATGAAGAAGATATACTTACTTAAAAATAAAAGCAATAACATTTAGACACCACTGATCGTTCGACTAATATATACAAAGTCTATCGGAATAAGTCAGCTGATTTCGACCATGTGTATACAACACACGTATGCACGTGCGCGCGTTGTGTAGTCATCACTCAATATATTGACGTGAAAAACATTAATTATTCATTCGGAAAATAATTAATCTAAATTCAAATGGTCTGCCATTACGGAACTCGCATCGTACATAACCGGTACCATTTTACATTTTAAATGAATTTAACTTTTTATGACAATACCAGAGAGGATAGGAGAGTGCTGACGCCCGGGGTTTCGGCGTTCCTACTTTCGTGATATCGCCGCTTTAGCATGGCACAGAACCGGTCCGTCTTTCCTGGAACAGAACCGGGCCATCGACGAGATATATATAAAGACTGCCAGCCCCCGTGTTAAACTGCGAGCCTCAAAGTAGGTGCCAGGTGGGTGCTGGGAGCGGTCGGTAACGGCCCCAATCACCGACGAGATATATATAAAGACTGCCAGCCTTGAAAAGGAATGGAAGAAAGGAAGGAATGGAAGGAATGGAATGTAACATTTGATAATCGATATGGGTCCGTGATGATTCACCTTCTCAACGACGAGAATTTCCTTAGTGGTCTTCTGCACCGACGAGATACCGTCGTTGGCCTTCTGTTTCTTACTCCAGCCAAAATCTATCCTAGAGGGCGGTAGAAACCACCGTATTTTTCGAGCGACACATTCTCCCGTAAGGCTGGCAGTCTTTATATATATCTCGTCGGTGCCCCAATGTCGAGATACTCTCGTCGGTTGTGGAACTAAGAACGTGGAACGTTTAACTTATAATTTGCTTCTTGCATGCGCGTGTACATGCGTTTTGCATATTTTCCTTCCTTTTGTTTCACCTTTTGTGATTTTGTATTCTTTTTTTGTATTCTCTACCTAACAAATATTTTATTTTGTAGCTATGCACATGTGTGCCTAAGTATGAATGGGGTGGCTAACTCAAATTTGCTCAAATGAAAATTCAGTGAATTAAATGGAACATGCAACACAACATGCAATCATGCAAAGATAATAATTTACATGAACAATTTCTATGGCAATCACAAACGATTAAGTCGAGGGCATGTGAATTACGGTAGCCGTCCGACTGCTGCGTATAGCCTCACGCTGTTTATACTGCGCACCGCGGCCGTCCAAGGCTGTATATCCACGGTACAACGTTCACTTTAAATAATTTTAATTTCGACAATTTTAAAGTCCGTTTTTTTAGAAACAGGTCCGTAAAGGGGACACTTGGAGCTGTATCTTCATGTTTTTCTCAAATTTTTGAAAAGGTACCTGCTATGAAAACATTGCATTTGTTTGGTACAATTGCAAAATAAATGCTGAAAAAAAATTTTTTTCAAAAGAGAGTATTTTTTGTAGATACTCTTATGTTTTCACTATGAGCTCCTAAAAACTCATTTTCATCGGTTTGTTAGTTCTAATCTTATAATTTAATGAAAAAAGGTGACGCGTTTTTTCGCACGTCTGTAAAATCAACAATTTTTAAGATATAGAAATATCCTTTCCAAAAATTTGAACAAAATCCGAAACATTACTCCAAAAAGTGTCCGATTTCTCGTGGAATGACCCAATTGGGTCACTAAAAAATAATAAAATAATAAACGTTCTATGGAATAATCAAGAAAATTATTTTAGTAATTTTTATTTTATCAAGAGCACTACTAGATTAAATGTTTATGTAAAATATGGATTTTCGTGGATTTTAGAGACTGAACAAATCAATTTACTCCGCCAAGATGACATAAGGTTTCCAATAAACTAAAAACCGTCATTAACTTTTATTAAACATTCTGTTATACATGGTATATGCTACAAATGTATATAATGCGCCGTTTAAATATTACATACTAAATGGAAACTTCGTAGTTTATATACTTTATTCATTTACATTGTAAAACACAATAAAATACGAAACTGATTATAGTATAATAAAGACTTAACTGTATGTTTAGTCTAATTGGACCTCCAATACGTTCTGGTTTCATTTTTACTTTCTGAGGTGATTGATTGCGTGTATTAAAATTTTTTAACGACTAAAGAATGCTGCAAAATAAACAAAATTGCATTATAATCAACTTATACAGTATTCTCTCTTTGCACTCACATCATCGGAACCAGCAACGTGTTTATAAAAAATAGCAGACACGATTTAGGTCGCTGATGCTGCCAATACTGCGAGAGGTTACTGTAAAAGAAATTGCTTTTCGTTATTAGAACGTATTGCAGCGATTACAATTCATCTGGACTTGTTAGTTAACGCTTTAATTAGTCAGTCTGATTCCTCGATGATTCCGCTGAAGAGACAAAGGAAAGATACCCTGCTATAGATCATCTCCATCGTTCTTATTCGTGCATCGTGCATCGTGCATCTTCTACAATAAGCGTGAGACATGTTTCAGGATGAATTTTATTTCTCAAAAAGTACAAAAAAATACAGAGAGAACGATGCGCCGCTCATTATCATCATCATCATCATCATCATCATCGTGCCAGACAGAGACAAAGACAGAATGATCCGACCAAATTGCTGATTCGCCACAAGGTTTCACCTGGACAGGTGAACTTCTCATTTTGGCTCATCGTTCAGCTCATGGTGCTTTACCGGGTTAGTGGATCCTGAAAATCCCGATTAGGCAATATCATTTATGATTAGCGTGCCAATAAAACATTCGTGGGACTGAGGATATACGTAATCAGTCAACTATCTACCTAATAATTTCATGTTAAAATAACTCGATTTAGTAAAAATTCTACGTTTTTGTTCAAAGCAAACTCAACGAGATATTGTCGCATTTTTCATTAATTTCTCCATTTGGAAGATTTGAATTTTTGTACAGATGTAATGGACACATTTGGATGATTATCACAAGTGCTTATTAATCTTTAACTACTGAAGTACTGTTTCACTCACCCCATTTTTTAAATTCTTTCAATTTTAGTAACACATTTTCACCTTATCGAGCAAGTGTCTTCACCGTGAAAAACAATTTAAATATTAAGATAAATATAATTTCAATAAAAATGGATTTACTTGAACGAGGTCTACTAGGGTTGATTACAATCCACATGGCTAGAACAGGGTTAAAAAATGGAACTAGCTTCGAATGTACATTATTTCAAAGCGAAATTTCAAAGAGAGACTTGACGACTACTGTATCCAGTGCTAACAGAAGTGGCTATAAACCTAGTTAATTCTATCAACAGGTGTCCCGGCTCGCAGAAACAAGGAGAGGCGTTCAAGGGTGCGGAAGAATAGAAAAGACCTCGCTAAAATAAATTATTTGTTTATTCCATTAGCAATTACAACGCCTTGAAGTTCGACTTGACATTTTTCGTTCGCTAAGCAACGACATCGTTCGTATACCGTTACGCTCCCCTAAGCATACAACCTTCCTTTCCTTTCTTTTTTACCTCTAATCCTTTTCCTCGATCTGACTAGTAACATTTTATTCTCCCACTCTCTCGCGGCTAAATATATCGGTTTCTTTAGAAAAAGAGAATGGAAGAAGGAACGGCTCGACGCAAACGCCGAAGAAAGGATCGATACTCTTTTAGACGCGAGTGTATGCAGTTGCCGAATGTAATACAGGGTATCTCGAATGAACCGGTCGCCCAAGATGTGTACTAAATTTTATCTAATCGTAAAAGAATTAAAAGAAAACTTTTAAAGAAAAATTGTTTGACTAGAATACGTTGGCAGTCGAAATTCAACTGGTTTTGCGTTGGTACTGGATTTTTGTGAGATTCTCTTTGTTGCAACATTCTGTTATTACAAAAAATTCGATACAACTCCGAGAATTATTATACGTTTACTTTGTTTCTAAGATTTCTTTAATATATTATTGAGTATTATACACTTTGTGCAGTCGTGCACTCCAAAATGAAAGATAATTTTGAGACCAGAAACAGTATGGCTTTTGATACCGATTGGAAATCAAATATTATGCACAAATGCAGGTTTGCGACTCTGTTTTCCCTAAGAACCCAATCTATCAAGTCATCTTCGTGCACTCGAAGATTAATTAGAGTAGGGCAGTATTTGAAGAAATTTCTATTCCTATGAATATTTGAGCAAAGACTCATTCGAAACCGAATTTACCCAGATTTGAGGATTCTTACAAATTCTTTTATTTCTTTGGCTACTCCCTAACGATGAAAGACTATTCTACGCGAAAGGAAGGTAAAAAAGAAGAATAAAGATTTTTTACGACACTCTTTTCTTGGAATTCGTGATTGGTCAAATAACGAGAAATGTTCTCACTCAAAAGCAGCACACGAAGAATGAGATCTCCAATAAAAATCAATATGTATCACTGGATCATCATCCTATATCATCTCCTTCTTCATTTATCTTTAACACACAACACAAAACGATATCATGTTAAAAAAATTTGTAGATTCCATGTAACAAAACGATGAAGCAAAGACAACAGTGATCTATAATTCTGTGGTACATTAACTTTATATACAGGATTCATTTCTTTCAAAATGAAAACATTTCCCTTGCATTAGCAGTGGTACTCCTCGATTATGTTAACCATTATCAATCGCGATTTACATTAATTTAGAACTGCAAGGATTTTAAGTATCAATGAGTGTGAATAATGCGAGGTATATTGGGTATCCTGTTGTTGGTAGGATACATTTCATGGGGATAGAAGATAACTGAATTTATGTCTTCCAGTACTTACCACTGCTTTTCATACCTTTGATCTTTATTTGCTTCTTCTTTAAATCTGGAGGAATCGATAAGGCTTCTCTACTAGATTCGCTTCCCCCTGCCCCGGAACTACCTCCTGGCATATCAGCCTCCTGCACTCCGCTCGCAATGATTTGCCCTATCTTCTTCTTTATATTGGCAATCTATCGAACAATTACAAATCCATAAGAAAAACGCAACCACATTCCTCTACATCCACATTCCTCTACATCCACATCCACAAAATACTTACATCTCTCTGTATTCCTTCTTTGTGACTAGTTGCTTTCTGCTTCTCCAAATTAGCTCTAGTAACTTGATCTTCGATACATGCCAACACTGTGTCGCAAGCCTGACCCCAAGCAGCTAATGTTTCAGCCACTACATTTGTATCGGCTGGTCTAACATCTCGTCCCAAACCCGCATAATCTACCTCTAACTGTGAATTCTTTTGATCTAGCTTGCCGTGTATGATGTCGGCATAAATTGCTTCAATTATTAAATCCTCTAAGTCTCTAACATTCTTTATATCTAGCTCCTCGAGGAGCACGGAGTATGGTATACATCTGGACTTTGTGGCTAACGTTACGATAGTTAAGTGCTGCAGCTTCTTTTTCTGCGTGGGAGTTAGCTCCAGAACCTTGTCTTTGTTTTCTAAGTATTCTTTGTAGGTACCGTAAGCGAATAAGTTCAATGTGTTCCAATATTGAACGTAGGGCCCAGTCTCTAGCTCTTTGATATTGGGCATATCTAACAATTCCCCGAATACATGAACACCTGGCGTTTCTACAGCTTGCTTTATTAGTTCTATGGCAGCTGCCCCCTTTGCAGTTTTTGCAAGCAATACAAATTGCTCTAAGGGGTTGTTAGCAGACTTTTCAGTGGTTGTACCGCCCGTCATTTTGGTCCTATCGAATAGAGACAAACTAATAAAAAGAGCTCTGACTAAGAACTGACCATCCAATTATCGAGGGAAATAATAATTTATTATAATATGAAACAAACATATGAGAGAAGGTACCCAATGATAAGACTGATTTTTCTTAATGTCTCATCGATTATTTATTAAAAAACAGTTATTAAATTTTAATATTACATGTTTTACAGGTTAACCGTTTAATATCGTGCAGAAACTCAAAAAATCAGTAGGACACTAGGGGATATCCTTCTCTTTAAATCACTATAGATAGGTTAGCAAAATGACTAGACGAAATAGGAACACAACGAACAGCAGAGTAGCAAGTAATGTTCGATGAATGCGATTTATTGCGTAAATTTATTATTATATAATTGCAACTTACTCCGTTCGATGTTTACAAATATGAAATAGCTTTTTCTATTGAATATGCCTTCAGGTGTGCGCAACTATGTGAATACAATGGTGTAAGTTCTACCACAAGAAAGAAATGATACCCTTATGGGTATGGTTTACTGATCCTCGTAGAAAAAAACAGGGAATATCAGCAAAGCATAATGCGAGAACATTGTTGAAAGAATACACTTGGAGCCAAAAATGTATTTTCCCTGAATCGATACGATTCTTCGCAGTTCTTTGTGAAGTTCTCGCCCAACGTTAGGCGAATGTTGCCGGTACTGAAATGCACCATGCATCAGTGCATTCTAGAGACGAACTCGGGCGTTTATGGATATGCAACTCCAGACGCATGCGTACGCAAATTGGAACTATATACGAGGTGTCTCGGTTAAATAAAATCTCCGAAATATTTATTGTATTTATTATCATGTGAGAAAGCTTTGCAGGATCCTCCTTTTATAAGACTTCGAAGTTATTCTAATCTCTTTTTCCTTTTTTATTCACTGATTCGGAGAAACGGATGAAAATATTAAATTAATGAAATAACAATGCTGCCTGCATGTAGATTGTCAAGCTTACGCAATTTAGAGACACGAACAACAAGAATTTTGATAGTAGTTTCGTTTCTGGCATAGTCTGTAGTTCCTGAATGTGTTAAAAGGAACAACTTCAATGGGTTGAGTCTGTTTCATGTTTGACAGAAGAGAGGGGAATGTGTGTTCGTGCGCGAATGCGAACGGTTTATGTTAATGGTATTTCTAAATGATCGTGCCGTTTGATGGGAAACAGTGAACGGAAATATTTCAAGATTGCAGTTCGTCGGACGAGATTGCGCTTGAAAATTCCGCGGAAACGGATAGTATAAGATGAAGCCTTTAATTGAGTTCGAGGAATGTTTGCGAGACACGCCAAAGTTTCGGTGAGAATTGGTTTAACTCTCGAGCTCTCTCTAACACCGACGTGTAGCAGTCGTTTTATTCCGTCGCGCTATGCACAACTTGTTTACTATGATCGAGCTTGTTGAATGCACCACATTCCTTTGTGAATCGACGGCTCAGAACTTATGTTTTTAATACCTGCACCCTTTCTTCCTACAGATCGTGCATCGAGGAAGTGGAGACGAACGTTGATCTACTAGAACAAAAGCTAGACAAGGTACAGCTGCAAACAGGTTGCCCTGTCTTTCTACGCAACGCTTATCAAATTTATCGATATATTTCTCTGCGGGCTGGGTTGGGTATTAATTGATCGAAACGTTTCCTTTGATCAATTAATTAATCTCAACGGCGTCGAAGAAATAATTATCAAAATCAAGATTGATGGAATCATTAGAGGAAATTAGTTTTTAATTATTGATAGTTAAATATTAATCGCTGATTAAAACTACTTCTCGTTAATCGTTCATTAAATATTCTGTCCAACCCTGCCTAAATTTTATACTTAAATTGTCACCTTTGTCAATTTTGCATTTTTTTGTAGGTATTGAAAAATTGTAGCCAAATGATTGACACTGGGAAACTTTTTATAGGACAGCAAAGGTAAGCTAAAAAAATGGTTGGAATTTAAAATTAATTTAAACAGATGGTTCAATTGGTTCAACGAACTAGGCAACTGAAAAAATATGTTAATTGTTTCAAATGGCTTTGCTTTGTATGCAATGGGGGAGGGGAGATTCTGAGCAATAGAGGAAATAAGGAAACATGTATGAATTACTGCCTCTGTTAGGTGTGACTCATACTTATGGCCTCTGTTCTACACACTGACGAGTGATACTGCTTGCAATTCTTGGAATATGGAAAACATTCATTCAGTTTTTCTTAACTAATCATGAATTCTGAATATTCATATGTTTTTTAAACTGTTTTAAAATATATTCAATGTGTTGGCATATACAGGGTGCTCCAAGTGAAGATAGTATCTTAGATATTTTTCTAATTATTAATAATACTATTATTATTATATAAAATATAATATATTTCAAGGGCATCAATGAATTTTAAATAGAATTATATATTTTTATCATCATTATGTAATAGTCAAAATCAAAACCAGGTCAGTGACCTACAATACCTTGACTTTGGCGAGACCTTAAGTATAAAAAATCTAAGAAATTAATTTTATAGACAAACAATTAATTATTCACTGGACAGTGGCTATGTATTGTTGTTATGCACACTTTTTGCAGTTATTATATGTAAGTTACAAGTGCAACATATGCAGTATATTGTCTATTTGTTACCTAAACTTACTCCACATTAATTTTGAACTTTTCATACTAGAGGTTACGTGAATGTCATGATGTCATAGGTCACTGAATTAATCGTAATCTTCATTATTACGCAACGACGATAAAAATATTTAGACACGTTTGGAAAAATATCGATGTCCTTGAAATCTCGGAAAGTACGACCTTGAGAAAGAATTTTCGTTAACATAATGTTTGTGCCTTCAGACCAAGTCAAGTTTTCCTCAGACATTTTTTTGTATCCTCAAAAACAAGAGAGATATCTGAAACAATCAAGTTATGTAGGTCACTCTGTAAAATTCATTGTTAATTTTTTTTTATACTATTTTTAATAACCATATTTTTTTATAGTCAATTCTCCAATAGTCTCTGGGAGTTATCACTCTACTTTAACGATGATTCCGAGATAATGGCCTTCCTAAACAAATTAATCCATGCTTTACAAGAAATGAACAAGTTTCATACTATTTTATTAGATCAAGCATCTAGGACTGTAATTAAGGATCTTAATTCATTTATAAAAAGGTAAGATCGGTTCAGAACGTATACCTTAATCGATGTTAAATTACTAGATGTTAAATTTATTATTCGGGTGTAGGTGTAATATTTTTCATATTTTAACAGTGACATCAAAAGGGTGAAAGAGTCGCGTCACTACTTTGAGAAAATCTCCACCGACTTGGACATAGCTTTAAACAAAAACTCGCAAGTCCCAAAGAGTAGGCCTGCGGAGTACGAAGAAACTTCCAATATTTTATCAGCCACCCGATCATGCTTCCGGCACACAGCTCTAGACTACATTCATTCGTTGACGATGATACAGGCACGCAAGCGGCACGAGATACTGGGCACATTACTTAATTACATGAACGCCTGTATCACGTTCTATCACCAAGGTAGCGATCTGGCGCAAGACTTGGATCCATTTTTGAAAGATCTTGGAGAGGACTTAATTAAAATGAGAGCCGACTCGGTCAAGCTCGAGAAAGAAATGGAAAACCGACATATTTATGTTACGAACAGAGACTTAATACCCTCTCTAGCAACCGGTAATCCTAGAATGGAAGGCTACCTGTTCAAACGTACCACCAATGCATTCAAAACGTGGAACAGGAGATGGTTCTGCTTGAAAGACCAACAGCTCGTGTACAGAAAAAGGACTGGTGACAGTGACTATACAGTCATGGAGGAAGATCTTCGTCTGTGTACTGTAAAACCAGTGGTAGACTGTGATAGAAGAAACTGCTTCGGGGTGCTGAGTCCTGCAAAGTAACACACCTTTCATAGTCTTGAACATATGCGTTCACGTTTTCTCTATTTAAAACTGAAAATAATTTGCAGAAGTCATATTTTGCAAGCGGACAGCGAGGAAGCGTATTTAGCATGGGTAACTGCCGTGCAGCAAGCAATTGGTGCTGCTATTCAAAGAGAATTACAATTACAGAATATTAGGGGATCGAGTAGACAGTCAAAACCTAAAACATGGTAATAGAAACTGCACCTCTCTATTGCACTCGATAGAACACATATAGAATAGACAATTTACAATGCTTATTATTCGTCGCAGGATCTGGGAACAAATCCTGAAGATTCCTGGAAACGATATCTGCTGTGATTGTGGCGGTGCTAATCCGAGGTGGGCCAGTATCAACCTTGGAATCACATTGTGCATAGGCGAGTCAATTTTACAATGCTTAAAATGCAGGAGTCACTAATGTGACTATTTAAAATGACGCGTAAATTACTGACAATGACTAGCAATTTACTGTGAATTATTGTATCACGTGACCCTCCTTGATACAAGTAATTTACAAATCGTCACGTATTAAGTGACTCACTCTACTTTTAATTAAGCAGATCATCTAGAGCCTTTCTAACGGGTACCCATAGAGTGCTTATCATTATTAAAGTATTCTTTAATTTTTTCAGAGTGTTCTGGAGTGCATAGAAGTTTAGGTGTCCACTACAGCAAAGTGCGTTCCCTCACATTAGATGATTGGGTGCCGGAGGTATTAAAAGTGATGGCAGAGCTCGGGAATACGGTGGTGAACAATATCTACGAAGCCCTGCCGATTCCTCCCGACATGGTTAGAGCCACGCCAAAGTGTGCTGGGTATGTAGCAATTATGGTAAATGGTAGAGCAGTTGTAAATCTAAATTCAAATCTGTTTTCTGTCATTGTTAACAGCAACATTCGTGAAGCATGGATAAGAGCGAAGTACGTGGACCGTAAATTTGTGAAGCCGTTCAGCAACATGATTTCGTCCGGACTGAATACGACTCAGGACAAGATGCACTTCAGGAAATGGAGCGTCCGCAAGCTGCGTCGCAGACCGCGAAGCTGCGACAAGATTGGCAACATGGACAAGACAACAACGCTGGCTTCGGTGAAAGAAGGCCAGTACTCGACGAGTTCAGACGACAGCAAGCACACGTCGATAGAGAGCTTGAGTTCCATGGACAAGGCGAAGAAGATTGAACGAAGTTCCTTAAGCTCTGATGATAGTATGAATCTAGATCTGAAGAACGAGTCTACCCTGCACGGAAAGCTTCTAGCGCGACCCCGCAGCGAGATAAGAGAAACCGTTGTGAAAACTGTCGATAGCAATACAGAGTCGAGCGTCGAGAACGAGCCTAAGCTCGATTCCTCGGAGGTAGCAGACAATACGACATCCAACTCGGAGAATAGTTTATCCTTGAAAAGTGAAGTGTCCTTAACCGCGGAAATTTCCGACGTCAAAGACGTCATAGAGAATAAGGATGTCGGGACCGAGAAGCAGTGTACAAAGAGGATAGAGTCGGACGTACTGATGTTCGGGTGCGATCTACCAAAGCCATCGATCGATAATAGCTTAGAGTTAAGTTCGGATCAGGACTCCACTGTCGGCGAGGACGAAGAGTTCACCGATGAAGAGGATATCGAGAATTTGCATCCCGACATGCTGCTCTACAAAGCCGCGACTGCACACAATCTGCCTGTGATGTGCGCAGCTTTTGCGACTGGTGCTGATAAGTCCTGGTCAAATGTCAATGATAAAGGACGCAACGCTCTGCATCAGGCCATTATAAGCGTAAGCATCACCCATCACGCGTTCCTCGCGTATGGGTTTCTTCACGAGAAACCCTTCCATGATTTTTTCCACATTTTTATTTTGCATTTTTATTCAACCGACGGCGGGTTCTTGAAAATTTCGGGATTCCCGAGCATATTCAGATTCTCGACAGTTTTCGGGATTACAGTGAATTCTCGTTACGAGTCAGTTGCGCCGGTCTGGTGACTGACTCTTAGACGAAATCTGAGGTTGTCGCCGAGCTTCACATTTGAAATACACAGGGCATGCTGGAAACCTAAGAGTCATATCCGTCTACAAGTCATAAAAGCCTATGACTACTAAGCGATAGTGACACGAAGACTGAGAAAATGTCTTTCTCCGATACAATGTTGCACGTAGCTCGAGAGACGGCTCTCGAGCTTCGGCCCCTCACCGCGGTGGTGTGGGTAGTTCCACTGACTCCAAATTGTAAGATTGGCACTGACTCGTAATGAGAATTCACTGTATTTTCGGAAATCCCGATATATTCGAGAATCCCAAAATTTTCGAGAACTCGACTCGTCTCGACCCGATGTCTTCCCGACCATCGGGCTCTCGCACACCTGTAGTAATAGAGAATTGAAGAAATTAATGAATTTTTAGCTGCTTTAACTATATTTGTATTTGATTTTAGGGATCTGTGATGTCTTGCGAATATCTCATTTTGAATGGTGCCCGCATAAATTGCCAGGATACTGATGGAAAAACTGCACTATATTTGGCTACCGAGCTAGGTACGCGAAACAATAAAATTACAAATAATACATAATTTGCGTTTGTACTAAATTAATCTATTTTTGCGTTGCGATTTTATAGGTCATACTGCCCAAGTTTGTTTACTTCTGAAGCATCGTGCAAACCAGCACATCGAAGATGAAAGCGGTGTGAAACCTCTGTCACTAGCTGTTAAGGAAGCTAATGCAGACATTGTTACACTGTAAGTGTACAGACTGTTTAAATACTCATAGTAAAAATGTAGGAGTGATTGAACTTGGTGACAAAATTGATTTTCGATTTCAGATTACGTCTCGGTCTCCTGAACGAGGAGATGAAAAATTCTGAAATCGGTATCAGCGGTGACGAGACGTTTAACGACGTAGTTCGGGATTTCAGCCAATTGGCATGCTCTCACCCTGAACGATTACAACGACGAAATGAAAGTAATCACGCGGCGCAGCCACCCGAATGAGGTTTAAGAACATGCAAGTCTTATTTGCAGAATGTAAAGAGCTTGCTACAACGCAAAGAGAAGAAGGAGAGGAGCGCATCGAGAATGTCGTCTTTCAGTTCCTTGCAGGGTAACAAAGTTGATTAACGAGGTGAGCATACAGGAATATGGGACTGTGAAGTTCCACGGTATAGTAATCGAGGCAAAGAGAGATAGAGAACCGGAAATTGAAACGGAAAGTCTCTCTGCACTGATCGATCTCTGCGCGACAAAAATGTAATTTTATATCTCACTGATTTCCCTTTTTGTATTTGCATTCGAACGAACCAAGAGACTTTCAAGATTCTCTGTCAAAAATACAAGGGAATATGTAAATTATATTTTGCTTACTCATGGTATAATGGTATCCAGTGATAAACTGTTCGGATTGAGGATGTCTCTTCCTTCTTCCCCCTGTACTCCTCCTAAATTTGCAGGAAGTAAAACGAGATGTGAGATTTTATATTTCAAAGAAATATCCCTTCCACGATACAACGGAATTTTGAGACTCGGGAAGTTTTGCACGTGCGAAAGAACGTAGACTATTATTAGCGGGTACTTGTACAACGTTTATGTGATACGAGAAGAACGTGACAAAATAGCGTTAACTCTGTTAATACGAGAAGTTTTACTATTTAACCGACACGTTTTCAACATGATAGTATGGTCTAGCAAGATGTCTTTGGAAGAACAACAATTTTATACGTATATCTCTTTTTTATATACTTAATATTATCCAGTAGTGTATATACGGCTGGCACTAAAATTAATTGTTTGAGTTCTATTTTTCCGTTGGGTTGGTGCACGTGAAGCTTTTGCACTGTAATAAATAGACTGCAGGTGTTTTATGCATTTACGCCAAATCTGAATGTGCTGAACGCGACAAATAAACCGTTCAATAGCAAATTCCGTAGAATTTCGACTTCGTTTTTAATATGAAATGTCTTGATAGGAAAAATAATCAAATTAGTCGCACAAGTGTAGAATTCTAAATGGCCTAGTATAATACATTACAAAGAAGTAGGAAAAATCAATGTGATCGTGTATAATAAATTTTTAATGTGTGTTTATGAACTGACTTAAGAAAAAGAGTATTTTACGTGCAACAATCCAATAATCGTAGCGACACGATATTGCGTAATTAGTATCGAACTATGACATTATTGATACATAGAGTTTATGTAGTTGATCTAGACGTTACATTTCTAAATAGCTATAAAGCAGAACCTATTGAATTACCAAAATAGATTAAAGACGATTCTGTAAGTAGTTACTCATTAATATAGAATTTGTTGCCAAAAATGTGAAACGTTTGTACATACAAACTTAGAGATCTGATTACTATTCGATGTTGTATACTTGAGCAAATACTTTATTTCCGTGGATCGTTCCAAGTCCACACGAGCGCATAATTTAATGGAGTGTATAAGAATCTTTCTATCCGCGAGTTTTGAGTCGATCAAAATTTTTATTTTATTGCGTAGACGTGTAATGGTGTGCAAATTATGAAACAGCAGTTCTGTGAACAAAAAATTGACTCATTTCATCGTGATCGTTACGTGAAAGATATTTTTTATTTTTCTGGAAATTTCAAATTAAACATGAATTTTGGACGATCATTTCCAGTTTCGTGATACGCACATCGCTATACTCTTTTTTTCATGACAACGAATAAGTTACGTATCATTTACTACCATTGTAATATTATACATTGTTTTAACAGTATTGCTGAAAGTCGTAATGTAATGCATGACTTTTAATGCATAGTGAAAGGAAAAGTTCGAAACCTAGAAAAAAAAATAGATAGTTAACTAGAGGCTTTATCAATAGTTGCGAAACAGCGTACAAAACCGATTGGCTCTTCTATGCACGATTGAATCTATTTTTTATTGTTTGATATATTGCCGTACTTTTATTCGAATCTGGTATTCGATTTTATAAACATCCGTTTCTTTTATAAGCGTGAACGCAACGCGACTACACAATAAATGTCAGACACTCGTTGTTGCACAGATTGCGATAAACTGTTCTTCCTGTTGAAACAGAATATATCGCGTAGCACATTATTTTGTTCATAGCGATTCGTAATTTTGCAGTAACTTTCGAAGAATCTTGGTGTTTGTCAATAATCCCTGGACTGTTACGAATCATTTTTCTCCAGTTGAAAGTCAAATTTTTTAAAGAATCGATGCTTTATATTTGTACTTATATTTAGTCCTTATTTTTGTACATGTTTTTTACGCAAAACTACGAACAGGGAGATATATACACTAAGCAATCTTTTTGATTCGAGCGAGAAGCGTCTTCCACGAATATTGTTCGCTGTTGTAAAATCTTTTCTATTCGATGATTTTCCGATGAGCAATATTTTCTACACGAAATTGAATCGATCCCGATGAGAATCAACGGTACTGTCTACTTACGAAACATTGTTAAGATATTCCTCATTTGCGTATACACGAGTCGGACGAGTGGCTATTGTTTCACTGTTACGGATCCATTACATTGAAAATGTGAACGAATAATGTACAATACTGTAAACAGACTTCATAAAGCAAGAATTATGCAAGCGAACCGTGTTCTGTTAATTTATCCATCATTTTACTAAACTGCATTCATATTATCCCAGTCTAAACCAATTCTACACAATATCCGCTACTGTTTCGCTAAAATTTCAAAATATCAGGACAATTGTAGGCTACAAATATTTTCATAAAATGATACAACTTGTTAAATTGTAACACAGCTTTTTATTCTTTTGATGTGGATAAATTTTAATGGCCCTAAATATAATCCAATGGTACTCTTTTGGAACATGTTTACAAAAATAAAAGACAATATTTCTGAATCTCCTAAGACGTTGGTAGGACAATCTGAAATTTAATCAGATTGAAATGAAATTTAATTAAAATAAACGTGGCACACAACATTCTGCAGTTTAATAATTAAACTAAAAATTCCTGATGTAATTGTTACGGTGTTTAAAATACTTGTTACTCATTTAGGTTGGAACTTATTATTTTTTTATGCTAGGGGACCGCAGATAGGATAATCTCAAATCGCCTGGTTCACTGGTCGTAGATGGTGGACATCGATCCGTCGGATCTACAAGGGACCTTGCGCAACCAATTATTTGTCGTGAGAACGATGGAAATAAGGCGCAATTCATGAACCGTAGATCGATAAATTATCTGAGGGAACGCATATGCATACGCACAATTTACGCGTTACTCTTGCTCGGTTGCGTAAATTAATCCAAACGGGTCAATACCCTATCGCTGCAGTTATCAGTTTACATACATATACGTACGCACGGGAACTATCCGGGCTAATTTATCACAGATTTTTCTATCTTTCTACGAGAGTGTTGCTCGTTGTCTTACTAGCATTTGTTTACGACTGAAGGGAGCTGCCAGATACACGGATGACGCGAGAAACAGATCTTTTACGTCGACACATTCGTAAACTTCCATAATAATGCAATAAAATGCTTTTCTAGAAGCTTTAATAATATTCCATCGATTAAGGGAAGTTCTTCTAGTACCGGACACAGTAAAATAATTTGCAACGATCGCAAATATGGCCAAAACATTCTGGAACTAGCCTCGTGGGCCCATTTTTGAAAGCCGGAATATTGAGTCCAATCTTTCTCACTATTTTCTGAACAAAACATGCAGATTTGGAATCACGTGGAATTTCTATTTTACTAGAATTTCTATTGTTATATGGAACTTCAAAACTGCAGTAGATGCTGCATGCGCTTTTACTACGATGAATCTTCATCGATAATCATTCCTAGCAATTATTTCATGTTTCATTTGAGAACGTCCCTCGTCACGTTGCAAATTATTGCATTAATAAATGAACTGATATCGTGCGAACAGATTCAATGCACATATAGACTCTCTAACTGCTCACATGATTTTTCAGCCACCTTTTTTAATTTTAATGAAATTTGTTAGCAGCGTTGTAGATGTCGGTGCACACGATCATTTCCTATCGAGTCAGCGAACTTTTTTGTGGCCCGCCGAAAGAAAAGCTCTCGGTCAGCCATCGCGGTTCGATCATTGGCGTTGCAGCAGCGGAAAAGCTTGTTTAATCGTCGATCGTCGATCCTGCATTGGCTCGATCCGTACCGCAGCCGATAAGAAAACCGCATTACCATTGGCCGGACCTGCCATTCCGATAAAAGCTGTTGTTTGTCAGCGGCCGAGCGTCGATCTTTTCACACCGGGACGCCTGTTGCACGCGTCGATCTTTCGACGCTGGTTGATCCGTCACGTGCAAACATTGTTTCCCACACTCCGATCCCCCTGTTTACTATTCGCCGTATGCACCCGACGCAAACACACACATACACACGCTAGCAAAATATTCCTTTCGTGCTTTGAACCCACCTAATTTAGTTTAATCGAATCGCTGATCTTGTTTGCGTTGCAAATATTATTTCCTCGTATTCGGACGCGTTCAAAGAAATTCTTACGCCGCGCCGGTCTACGTCAGACGCGAGCGTCTACGTTTTGATAACGCGATTTCCTTGTTTATCTTGCTCGCCATCGTGCGCGATTGCAATTTCTTTCGATCTTTGACATGCTAAATTGTTTTCGTCGAACTTAACTATTCCGCGAGGTTGACCAGCGAAAGAGGGATGATTTCGTGTTGGCAACTCTTGTGGGTAGGCCGGTCACAGAAAGTTTAACCACATTTTATTTTCTTCAATATATTGAATTCAATTGTTTATGAGACGTAAGAATTCGTTTCATTGAGTACTTATCCATTGGACAATTCTTTGAACGCTAATATGATTAGACTGTAGAGCTTTATGCAAGATCTACATTCTCTTAGGCAATTGCAAGAGGTGAGAATTGTTCAGAGATTCAGTTATTTTTTTTTTTTTTCATATTAATTCGAGTAACTTGTGGAAAGTATTACAGGATTGTTCAAATTTTTGTGAACAGTAGAACATATCCGTAATTTTGTGATATTTCAGAATATTCCGAGTCAAAAATGAAATGAAGAAAACAAACAAAGAAATTGAAAAGCGATTTTGTCATATACGCGTAAAATGAGTAGGTGCCATTTAAACCAGAAGAAAAATCTAATCAATTGAAAAGGATCGACTATGTGCAACTTCTTCAAATGATTGAAGAAAGAATGAAATGCCTATTTGCTTCCTGACTCTTAATCGCAAGGGGACGGTAATCGTCCGATTTCTGAAGAATTCGTTTCAGAAGAAGTCGGTGTTATAAAACATTGCGAAAGTCGGATAGGGGTAGTTTCGTGCGGCAGTTTCTCGGTAGACAGCCGAAGCGAAATTGTCCCTCTCTCCCTTTAATTTCCGTTGAGCATTCGAAGCAAGAAGTGAAGAGAAGAGGAGAGCAGAGAAGGGGAGAGGAGAGGAGAGGAGCGGCCCCGTACACATATTTTTGGCACCACCCTCCAGAGCCGCGGATCACGGGGGAGGGCAGTAATCGAATAATTAACGAGCAACTCGCCGTTCGTTCGTGTCTGTCAGTAAAATTAGCGCAGCTGCGCGCGGAATGGCATACGCAACCACGAGACACGACGATCGTTCGAAATAGGAGCCTCTTCTAGGCGTCGTAGACTGCTTGCCGCCGTTGCTTGGAGCATAGATAGAATCGTCTGTATTAGATGCGAGGCCTCTTTCGGCCAGAATCGGACCGTGAATTTCCCAGTTAATTAATTACGCACGCCGACGGACGGTTCATTTGTCACCGCCCTTTGAGCCTCTGACATCGACAAAACATCGAAAACCGAAAAAATCAAACGATTCCACCATTTAGAACTGTCCCGAGATGTCCGAATAATTGATTCGACTCTCTTATCCCCGTTTGCAAAATTGCTGGACCGCGATGTTATTCATTTATTCCTTTAGCAATCGCGCCTCGGAGATGTCGTGCAAATTTTTTTTTTTGTTTTGCGTTATTCATTACGCTTTCGAGGAAAAGTTACCCTCGCCAAGAGATGCCATGTGTTTTTCGCACGTGAAGTTTGACTAATAAAAATGTGCATTTCAAATGCAAATGCTTTGCATTTGTCCTTCAAATGTGACGTTAATAATTTGTTGGTTTAAACTGTGCGAAGCAAAAATAAGTGAAATGTTATCCTAGGATCTTTTACGCAAGTATTTCGGAGGAGAGAAGTTTAATATCGATACTAAAGGAATGGGGAAATGTTCGTATTGAATAAACATTGGTTCTTAGACGTGGAACGACGAGTTGAACTCGATTGTTGACGAAGAGGGGGGTTACAGAGCCGAGGAATAGAGCACGAATCACCGCTCGGTGAGGTCAACACGGTCTTCGAATTGTAATTAATGAAGCTACCATCCGATCCAGATGTTTACACACACACACGGAGAAGCCGGGAGAGCCTGTTGCTCTCGCTAGACTAATTTCTTTCCAATAAATTAGCGTAGGATCAAGGGTGCTTTACATTACAGCGTGACGTTCGGCCGACATCGAACAGATTGGCAAACAGATGTTCTTCTCGCGTGGAATGCTCGCTATGCTGAGATCATCGCGAATGATTTTAATGAGGATCAATCGATAGCTATTGGGTTAACGGCTGGGAAGCGCAAAATTGCTAGTTCGAATCTGGCCGGCAGCGATGATGCGAATCGCAAGCGTACATAGCTGACGACGTTCTCCTCGCCGAAATACTGAACACAGTTCATAGATCTCCTTCTGGGACATTGATCCAAGATAAAAGGCTTTCATTAAAAACGAAACTTCGGTACCCTTTTTTGTTCGAACGTGTTCCTTCCAGGTTCAAAAGTTCTGTTTATTAGACTGGGGCGCGTTTGAAACGAAACGAATGGAAATTTTTGAAAATTTATAAGTTGCAAATTTTGGTGCTGGTTCGAATAGTTTCATTACATTTTTAAATCTATTATTTGCATAAAGGTCCACTAAATGTGAAATTCGCAAAAATTATGTCTTCTTTCTAACAATATACAAATTTCTGCATGTATACCGAACAAATAGAATTGTATTAGCCTTTTAAATAGTATGCTTTCGAACGCATCGTTACACGAAGCAGTCATGATCATTTAAAAAAATAAATACTTTACCATACGATGTAATATACCAATAAATTAATTCGGTAACATATCAAGCTGAAAAATGTACCATCTTCCATAGAAAAACATTATCGAAAGTGGAACATAATCGATCCCCGTCGTCGATGGTTCAATCTGCATGGTAAACGACAAAATGGCGGCGATCTCAAGTGGCTCACAGTTCGCCATGTTATCTCACGTTTTGTCTGCGCAACCAGTTGCACTTTGCATCCAATTAATTCGGACGATAATATATCAATCTATTAGGATGCACATATACAGCAATAATGAATAAACGAAAGTTTGATGAGTGCAGTTCGGTCAGAGCAAAATCACAGGTGGATGGAGCGCGGTCATCGTCGCGGACGTGTCATCATAATCATTGTCGCGCGTCCGTCCCCTCGATTTCTGAGAAACCTGGCCTAAATTCGAGAGGCCCTAAAAACGCCTAAAAATAGTTTCGTAAGACGGTTGCGTCCGGGGACTCTGGATGCTGTAAATCTGTTCGCTTCTTCCCTTTCTCCTCGGGTAATTCGCTTTCGCGACGCTTCTAACGAGAATCGAATTTATACGCTCGCGAAGGCCTCCCCCTTTTCCGTCCTTCTGCTTTTCGACTTCCTGCGGAACGCAGGAACTCGCGATCGAACGATTATGCTACCTTCGTTGCTGTGATCTTCATCCAAACGCAGATCTTTCCTCAACCATCCACAGAAACCGATCAAGTCTATACAAGTTCTAAAGATTCTATATTGTATTCAAGTCTATTCAAGTTCTAAAGATTCTATATTGTACTCAAGTCTATTCAAGTTCTGAAGTTTCTATAATATTGTATTCAAGTCTATTCAAGTTCTGGATTTTCTACAAAATTCTACTCAAGCCTATTCAAGTTCTAAAGTTTCAATATTGCATTCAAGTCTATCCAAATTCTAGATTTACTACAGGTTTGTGTTAATGTCTGTTAAAGTTCTTTTTACAAAGTCGCTTTTAGTGTTCTACTTCTACTTCTGAGTTACTGCGTAGGTCTAGTGTTAGTGTAAATATTTGTATTTTGGTGGACGACAGATCTTCTAGAATTTCGTAAGACGATGTACGGGTGCGATTAGCAGAGTAAGCAGGCGGACACTAATTCTGTCGATCGTGCAGACGACCCGTCGACTTCTCGGTTCATTCTAATTTTCTACACAGCCGTTCGTCGATTTGGTGGACGAATATTTACACACTTGGCGTTATAACGAGAACGCGAACTGTCCACGTGGTTAAATATATATTTTCACCCCCACCTTGAGTTTTTCACCCCACGGAAACCGGCTGGGAGAGATTTAACGCTAGAATCGTCAAACCATTCAAGTATAATCATCAAATCAATTTAGTTACACTTAAAAAATACGTAAAATTTTGTTGCATTAATGTACCATTGAGAGTAAATCTCAATTCGAATTTCAGCACTTTCATTTGAGATAAAAATATGCATTTTTTTAATTTCATAAAACATATTTTTTGACAAAATTAAATTCAAGTATTTTGTCTGTATTCGATCACTGTTTCACCTTCCCTTTGGCAACTAATAATTTTAGCCATTCATTATATGATTGCAATTACCAGGGTCCATTGCAAGTAGAAACAGCGAGTAATAGGCAGACATGTGACAAATGTATTTGAATGGATGTTATCCAAGTCTATCAATCATTTAAACAACCGAAGCTTTGCAGAGAGTAGACCAGCTTGCAGTCTCATTCTACGTGAAATTTTTTCTAGAAAAATATCAAAATGTATCTGCAAATTTAAAAAATTCATTCACAAGTTTGTATCAGACCAGACTAAAATAGAATAAAATTAAAAATACCAAAAATTGACTGTATTTTCCAATATTTTTGTGGTTAATTTTCTTTTATCATTCAAATTAGCGGTTGTTAATGACTAATAGAAGACAGATGCGACCCAAAATAATTGAAGAATATGAAAGCAGGACACTGTAATTTACTTTCAAGTAATATTTCTTAAGGGATTTTTTTGAGGTTTATACTAACCAATAGCTTCGAGTTTTTGATTACGCTACCGGACGCCGAGTTCGCCGGTCCACCGGCGTTTTCGGTTTTTATTGTTGGTTTCGGGTAGGTAGCAAGCCAAAACCGGCAGCGAAATAAAAGGATTCGAGGGGATCCGTGGCCCATGGCCAATCGCAATTGTGCTCACGCTAAAACTTTTTGCGGGAGCCGTGATTTACGACACGACTTCAAGCCGAAAAGGGGCCCAGGCAGCTCCTCACGAGCACTATAATTCATATTTACTTTCGGTATCGTAAAAAAATAAATTGCATCGTGAACAGACCGCGTCGGCCTTCTTCTACGAACGGACTAAATCATGGTCGTTTCTGGCTTGAGAAATCACGGAACACCGGTTATCACTGCGAATCTACCCTCTGCTCTCTATAATCGACCACCGACAAAAAGGTTCCTCGATAGAACCTCTGCGTCCCCATAAATTACCGTTTAACAACGTTAGAATTATAAAATCATTCTTTTCTATAATTGGTACTAATTTTTAAAAGCGATTCGAGTTATTCGATTTGTCTGTGTCAGTCGTCATTTTGTAGTTCTTCGAGCGCTCTTAGATGCCGTATGTTTATTTTCATTAGTTAATTGCTTTTTGCTTTTATGTTATTATTGAAAACAGGTCTTCAAAGACAGAAGGGGTGAAATTCTTCGAATCTGAAGATGAGGATCGTCGCTTTGAAGTTTTACTTTTAGTAACGACTTTAAAGAACGTGTACTTTTGGGTCTGTTCCGACAATGGTTTCCTTGACAATGTTTACATCGACACTACTTCACCGCTATATGTTTTCACCGACATTCTGTTTTCATTGACACTGTGATTTCAACGACATCGGTTTTCAATGACATTTGTTTTCACTGACATTCTGATTTCACTGACATTAGTCTTCTTCATCAACACTTTATTGTCACCGATATTTCGATTTTGACTCACTACTAAAATAATATCACAGGTGGAAAAATTAAATAGAATGTCCACGAGTCGTTTACGAAAGAAACGCGAATCGAATCGGTGACAACAAAGTGTCGATGAAGACTCAGTGAAATCAGAATGTCCATGAAAACTGATGTCAGTGAAATCACAATGTCAATGAAAACAGAATGTTGGTGAAACATATAGCAGTGAAGCAGTGTCGATATAAACATTGTCGGTTAATCCCTTGCACTACGACTAATTTTACGGTTTCGGTGATTAAAACTTTTTTGTAATTCATAATTTCCTAAAAAAAGGAGAAAATTTATCAATATCTAAAGACCAAAATAGAATTTTATTTCGGTTTATAGGAAATTAATTACATACGTATTTATTAGACTCTGTTCAGAATCTTCATCACGACTATGACTCGATATTGTAGGACAACGGGTTAAGTGGAACGGACCCGTATTTTTCATAGTTTTTTCTAAACGAACAATAAGGCTAGACCATGCGATAAATCGAATGATTTTATTCATTTTGAAAATTGGCATAGAAGTAATAAGTGAAGAAAATGCATGTGGAAGAATTATTTCATGAGGGAATTATGGTAAGGGACCCAATTACTGTGGGGATGCCAATTACTGTGCCTATATTAATTACTAGACTGCGGATTTTATGCATTTATGACAAAAATGGGTAAGCACAATTTAAAGCAGTGGACATATTAAACAGATTTAGGGGCACCAACGTATTGGTTTTAGCTTAATAAAATAATTAAAAGAAGAAAGAAATTTTTAGTTCGCTCCTGTGTCTTGCAATCAATGCAAATATTTTTTATTTTGCATAAAGATCCGCAGTCTATTAATTACACTTATTTCTAAGGCATAATGAATATTAGAAAAGAGATATGTAACATATAGTATATTCACCGATTTTAATGAAGAAAACTTAATGTCTCTTTTTTAATATTTATTATGCTTTAAAAATATGTATAATTAATGTAGGCACAGTATTTGGCACCCCGACAGTAATTGGGTTCCTTACCCTATGCGGTTGGTTCTCTTCATCGACGAACAGTTCACTAGAAAATTAAACTGTCAACTGACAACAACAATTTAATACGTTGAGTTTGCTCGAAGACGTTCTAAGAGGATTTTCCACTGTTTAAAACACAGTCAAAAACGCATTTAAACAACAAAAATGACTATTCCATTATCCACAAAAAACTTGTCTATCGACACGTGTGACCGATCAAATCGATTGAATCAGAGTTCTAGCTTAGTTCGAAGATGTTACTCGAACGAGCAACGTAACCGGAGAGGGAACCGTCAGGAAATGAGAGATTATTATACAGAAAAGGGTTAAAAAGTCTCGCGTAACTATCCGCGATACGTGGAAAAATCAGCAAGAAGATGGACGATCGTCTACAGAATGTGATAATAAAGAGTTGCACGTTGTACGTAGCAAATCGCAGCCCTTTTGACATTAAAATCTTCGTTCGATGAGCGATACTGTTGCTCGAAGACGATAATTACGTCATTTTCTTCCTCGTTTCTGAAAATTGATATCGGAAGGCGATGGTCGGGATCGATGGGATCATCGCGCACCTGTTCTGCGGTTTCGCTCCAATTTCCACTGATCCATCGATACGTACCGTGTCGCTTTATTGCGCGTTTACGACCGCGATTTGCTGGATCAGAAGCAACCTGCGTGGGAAACCGCGGTTATGCTTTCTAGAACGAATTATTGCGCGGCATGCATTGTAAAACGACACTGCAAACGCAATTTGCATCTGTCCCCGAATTTTTCCGTTTCTGCGAACTTCATACGCATTTGTGGAAAATTCTCTTATCCTACTATTCTGTCATGCGAATATAATTGTATTTTTTTATTGAGTAATTATCAGGTCAAACAAAGCCAGATCAAAATCTAAATAAAAATTGCCCGAAGTTCCCAATTAGTCTGCAGACATAATCGGAACCAAAGTATATTACCAAGCCTAATTACTTGATCGTCAGGCGGGTTTGCCAGGAGGTGGCCTAATATCCTTATCTAATTTCTTTAACTGTTTTATTGAATTCGTAGTGGCCCGTTTCTAACACAATTAGCTTGACACCGTGCGTGGGACGTACCTATATGGATTTTCCGATCGGGAAATTCCCTCGACTGTTGATCTTCTTGATCCTCTGACCTCAGGGAAGAGGCGCATCGCGCGAGCGAAGAAATCGCGATATTGCTTCGGCCGCAAAGCAAATAGGTCAAACACTTACGAACGGATTTCTGACCTAGACCAATACGTAAAATTAGATCAGCTCCAGCGAAGTTCGATAACGGTCACCACACTGCACCCAGACCGGGGCATTGGCGAAGTCATTCATAGCTACGATCGTCGCAGCACATTATCCGTGCGTCGTAGAATCGGTTTCGTGGAAAACGCCGGCGGCGAGTCCTTGGTCCAACCGTACCGCACAACCCGACGAGGAAAATAAAATGATAATACGATATTATTGGCCGGCCATTAACGACGAACAATTGATTGGGTCAGCATGACGTTTTCGGCGTATTGTGCGCAGCTACGCGCGATAAACAAATTCCTCGGTCGTTCAGGCGATTGACGATTGATTGGAATAACGTAATGGAAGCGTAACTGTTGCAACTTCAAAGCACCGGCCTGGACTACGCGCAGCCTCAAACATGATAGCGCGCACGCAACTGGCCTCCAGAATCTTCGGAAGATGAATGAAAATCAAGTTTCCTGAAGATGAAAATCTGACGAATGATGATCCAAATATTACTAGTAAAATTATACACGAGTCTTTCTTCATCCACTTTTTGATCACTCAATTTTTTCGTTAACGCATACTTGATTCTCAAATTAAAAATGTTAATGTTACAGCGTGATATTTATTATTCTATTATTCTCTGATGCAGAAGTTACAGTCGCTACTATTTCTCAATAAATTGATGTAGCATCCTCCCGACCCTCGTGTGCTCGACTTTTCACAATCGCAGATTTCTGCTTTTAATCCAGCAGTTTTCTTTCCAAAAATATAACGAATTAATTTAACACCAATTTGCACACATCCCACACTAAAAAAGATAAAAACTAACGCTTGTATTTTTAATTGCGAACATTCTGTAGGGGAGAGCGAGCGCGAAGAACTTCCTGATTAGGCCACTTTTGCTTCCAGTGTCCCGAGAATAGCGCGGGGGGGGGGGGGTCCGCCGCGAGTACACAGATGCGGTCCGTGTCAGTGTAAATACTTTTGCGTCATATTGTTAGCACTCTCGGCACAGAGAGCAGTCTTTTCAGTCATTCAGGGAAGGGACAGAGGCACACGGTCAGAATAAACTGCGAGCGTCGACAGTCAGCGCGCAGATTACATCAGCCACGCGACGGTCCACGCAAAACCTAGATTCACCAAACCCTATCTAATTGCATGATTCGAAATGAGCAGATAGCGCACGGTCGTCGGCTGGCCACCGCCAGCCTCTACGTTGGCTACGGTTACTATAGTTTTTCAGGCCTTCCGCCAAGCGACTAGTTCATCGTTCCCCGTTTCACAGCCAATAATTTAGTTCTTGTACCATCCGCGAGTCCTCGAGCCTCTTCCCCTTCGTTGGAACAACCATTGGTACCGCGCGGATCACGATACTTAAACTACCATTTACGCGGACTGTATAACCCGTACTTTTTCAAAAAAAAATGGTACTAATGATGTCGGTTTGGTACCTACAGTTTCTCCAACTTCCGATGTCTCGGTAAATAGATAATTTCATTGTTTGATACGTTGCGCAAGGAGCCACAATTAGTTCGCAGGTGGAACACAATATGTTTTATTTGCATTGATTACGGTAAAACTTTTGTCATCTCAGTTTTACTTTTTTGTTGCGTCTTCGTAACAGTTCACAATTGAGGCTCAGCATAGTTACGCATAATCGAAGCGAATCATTCAACCCTCCGATAGGGGACAATTATAATGGTCTGCGATATTTGAGACCGTATCCAACTTTATTTTCAAGTTCCCTCTAGACGGTGTTCTAACGGGACTTTCTCTAGACAAAGTATTCTTTTTATTGTTCCTAATAGGACCGAGCTAGCAACTTAATTTAACCCTTTGCCCTCGAATGACGATTCTGAGCAGCTACTAAAATTATTCAAAATGTATTTGTATTAACTATAAGTTTATACGAGCTGTCACTCGACTACGGTCACGAAAGAGTACCTCTAACTACAACTGCAAGTTACTGTCGAAATTTCTAAACAGATAACGCAATGAAACAGTAAAGATGAGGTGAATAATAATTGTTCAATATTGTACGTTTAACCATTAGAGGGCTGGCATTTTTCCATTGAAAAGTTGAATGTTCTTTATGAAAAATTTATATTATACAAGCAACATGTTACGGAAAATTCTCAAGTTTGTCCCTGGCCATTATAGTGGCCACCAGGGCCTTCCGAAGGTTAAGCGATCCAAACGCATAATCGGGCATGATTTCGGCAGGTGGCAGCCGGGAGATGCAGTAGCAGTGGACGATTCGCTCGCATTGGACATCGAAACGAGCGGTAGTAATTAAATGAAATGACAGATAGAACATGAAAAGTGTCATGGGGAGGTCGGTCTCTGTGCAACAATGTTCGCGCCCGTCGTCTGGCTGCCAGGCGATTTGTGCGTCTAGACGAGTCCTCGTGAGCGCGTCGTGGGGCGTCGTGGCGCGTCGCGACGCTACACCGGTGGCTTTCTCTCTCTCTCTCTCTCTCTCGCTCTCTTTTTCCAACACTCTGTTGATTCAGCGTAACCGATTTAGCCTAACCCACGCGATGGACACACACACTCCGTCCTCCCGGCCGCCGATATACGCATAAATTTCACGGACAGACGAAACATCCACGGGACGAGATGAGAAATCACACCGAGCCGGCACACAGCAAAGGACGCGGATCGGGGATCGGTGAACAAGCCACCAGGGATTTCGTCGCTGGCGATCGAGGATCTTCAACGGTGTCAGAGATCTCCCGAGGCTTTCGCTCTGTCGCTGATCGCGCGTCCACTTTTAACCCTTCGAGGACGACGATGGATCGCCGGCTTCTATACAATCGACGTTCTATAATCGTACAGATGTTACAATAATTTCTTGATCATTTTGATCTTTTTGATATTTTCCCGAACTATTAGGTACCGGAGAAAGTTCGCGAGGCATTCAAAATTTTGTTCAACACGTAGTCTTATTTAACGATCATCATTGACTTCAATGACCCTTTTCAATTACACAATTGAATTACATTGTATTTCAATTATATAGTAATTCGACTACGTCGTAACTGAATTACACAATTCAAACCTTTCAATTAATTCAGTTACTAATTATTTCAATCAGATATGTAATTGAAATACAATGTAAGTGAAATATAGCTCTCCAGATTATAGCACAGAACTTTGAAGAAGTGCTATATATTTTTATGTTTTTCTTTCATATACTTGTTTGCTGTCTATGCGGCGTATTTTCTATTAAGTATTTTATAATTGTACTCCAATTGCAAGTACGAATTACGTTGTCATTTAATTGAATGAAGATCTGAATTATAAATTACAATATGACTGAGTTACAATGTAATTCAATTACTTTGTAATTATAATTACTGGAATAATTCAATTGTAATTCTGCACAACTCTGGTGTCCGTCTATGAATGTCCGAGCAAATATTTCGTAACTGGTTGAAGTTACAAGAAAGTTTAATAAGACAAATTTACACGGTTTTAAGTCTGCTATAATGTGCATGTAAAATATTTTTTTTTGCTCGTGACCTTTGCGAGTTATGAAGGTCACCATCGTTTTTTTTAAATTCTTACCCGCATTCAAGAAGTTTACTTCTTCGATACCTCAGATGCCGATTATCCCGTAAACAATGCATAATATCAATTTTCTATCTCATATGATTTTGGCTGCAATTGACTCCTACTTCATAAATGTGTAAAAGAAATGCGTATAAGAATTAAAAAAAAAAACGATGGTGACCTTCATAATTCGCAAAGGTCACCAGCAAAAAAAAATACTTTACATGCACATTATAGCAGACTTAAAACCGTGTGAATTTGCCTTATTAAAATTTCTTGTAACTTCAACCAGTTACGAAATATTTGCTCGGACATTTATTAGACGGACACTCAGTATACACACTTCAAAAATTGAATTTCGGCGAGGTTTTTCAGAAATGGCACCCATTCGGTGCACTTTTAAAAAAGTTTCCTCCATTCTGAAGGGTGTGCGTAAAAACATTTTTAACAGACCGTGTACAAAAAACAAACTGCTATAGTATCGAAACGCACTTCGAAAAAACTCCCGCGTGGTACACCTTTAAAAAGATTGCCTGAAACGGTTTATCTGGACACCAAAAAATCGAATTTCGTCGAGGCTTCCGAGGGAAGGCTGCTCAGCGCGACGTCCGAGATCTATGAAGGTGGTGCGAGACCGGATCCGGCGGCGCCAGGTCGCTCGGCGATGAATAAAAAGCTCGCGGATACGATGCAGGCATTATTTCCAGCGTCGCGGAATCGTTTATAAAAAAAGAAAGCCCGAGGAAACAGGGATCCGATGGCGCCGCGACAACTCACGTCGACAGCTTTAGGATTGGCGGATGCGTGAGAATGAGAAGGTGTCGGCACGCTTGCCGATATCTCCTCTTGCCGTGGAGACGCCCGGCGTCGGCGTCGACGTCGTTCAATCCGGATCGCGTCGTTAGGCCACCGCCTTGACGCAGGGAGGCGCCGGCGTCTTCGTTTGACTAGGTAAATATGCGTAAATTCAGCGGCGATGCTTATAGCCAGCGACGCGGTGAAAAACCGTCTCCCCTTCTTCGAGTTTTAATCAGGGATCGAAATAAACACTTATCTCGCGTCTTTAAAATAATCCTGTTCGAAATAAACAGCTATCTCGCATTATTAAAATAGCTCTGTACGGATTTATATGCTTTATCCCTTGCCATATAATATCGAGAGAGACGATTGGGATCATAATATACATGTTTCTTTGATTCGATATAAGATTCATCTGTGAACGATACTCTTGTCAATGTTTAAGCATTAATTCCCTCCGAATGTTCATTTCAATTTTGTTCCCAACCGACTCCTTTTCTTCTTAAGTTTTTTAGTTAAAGCCTTGTCTTTACAACGTCCCTGTAAAACTCCATGTAAGTACAATGTTTCTACGCGGCTCCTTTTCGAACACATTTTTCTAAAGGGTGTCCCAAAATGACATTTTATTTTATTAATAAATCGTATTTTTCTTTTTTGAAGAATATGAATGTTTTTATTTTAAAATAACGTACAAACATGGAGGTTACGTGTGGAACACAATATCTGATAAATGGCCGCCTCATCCCTGTTTGCAAACGTTCACATTTTGACGATATTTTCGATAACAGTTTGACATAATTCTGGACTAATTTCAGTAACACTGCGTCTAATTGCTTCCTTGAACTCCGGGATGGTCTGTGGATCATTGGCATATATTTTTCCTTTCAGAAAACCCCAAAGAAAAAAGTCCAATGGCGTCAAATCGCACGATCTTGGTGGCCAATTCACATCGCCGCGGCGGATTTTTTTTTTAAACGGACTTTTCGAACCGTCTCTGTAACGTCTTTACCATTTTCGTAGTGAATTTTCACAAATTCTATGCGTTGCTCGATCGTGTAATTCTCCATGACTAAACCTCAATACTTCCTGATGGCAATTGTCAAAGATTAGTACTCTATGTCCGCCACAAAAAATGGCGCGCAATTTAAAATGTCAGGTCATTTTGGGATATCCTTTAGTTACTCTCTTTGGGCAAAGATTTTCTTTATTTAAATTTAACAGAAGCTGCGCACCCACTTTCTTACAGGGTTACACAATTTAAGGGGAGAACCTTGTGTAAAATGAAATTTTTGAGCGTTTTTTTTTAAATCGATAATAATTTCCTTAGGAATTCGAAAAATAATTTAGGAAGTAATCAGCGATGTTCTTGTACGTTATTTTCAAAATAAAGTGAACGGTTGTATTGGGCGGAGCGGCTTGTGCTTCTCGAAAAGAAGAAAAAACGGCTGAAGTACAACTTTTTGAGGAAGAGGAAGATCTCTTCTATGGCCCTGGAATCGCAGATTAGTAAAAAACCGCGGTAAGTTAAAATGAATTAAGATGTTTTCACGATTTTTCTGTTACTCAAACTTTAATCGCATTTTTCTAGAAACGCTAAATTTCGCACGCCGTGCTACGTAGCTCAACAACTGATTACTCGATCTTTACGAAACTTGGTATATGCATTCTATAAATAATTGGCCACAACATGACGAGCTCCGATCTTTTAATTTTTTATTTAAAACATTGTTATTAACAGGAAATCATAAAAGAAAATCCATTTTTTTCAAAACGTCGCCATTTTTGCAATTTTGCAAATATTTGGAATGTCATTTTGATTTTTTTGTTTGAGATCATTTTTGTGCACTCTTCGCCGCACAGCGCATTTCCAGGATGCCATTTTCAAGCCGCCATTGCACCATTGATATGAACGATTAAAATTTATACAAAATACTTTTGTTTACATTATAACGTTAATAAATGATACCTCACATTTTAAATCTATCTACGAATTACATTTTTCAAAAAAAAAATTCTTGAAAAACAGGCTATTTACACAAGGTTCCCCCCTTTAGTCACATTGTCTTACGGTTTTGGAAAAAAGAGCTCTGGTTTCCGAAATTTCCTCCAAAACAGCAGGTTGTCGTACAGATCATCCTGCTCTCTCGTTTATAACCTAATTTGGGTTGGGTCCATCTTGACCCAGAATCACAAATGTTCCGTCGAAATTCTAAACTACAATTAACTATTTGTATAGTTACCCCCTTGCCCTACAATATTGAGTTATACTCGTGATAAAGATTCTGAACAGAGTGTAATAAATATGTATGTTATTAATTTCCTTTAAACCGAAATAAAATTCTATTTTGGCGCTGTTAATGTACAGCTATAGAAGAACATATAGGCATACAATAGATATCAATATTCTCCTTCTTTTTTTAGGAAATTACGAATTAAAAAATGTTCTAGTCACTGAAACCATAAAATAGATCGTAGTGCAAGGAGTTAAATTCAATAAGAATATCTGCACGTTGATCTCGAAGAAGTAGGTTCAAAAATATGTAAAATACAATTGGTGAGTATTTGAATGGACCTGACCATGGCCGCCATGAGATCAATTGCTAATTTTCGATGACGGTCCGAGTCCTGTTGATCGCAGTCTATTAAAAGGAAATTGTTAGGATTTGAAGGGGTTGGTATAGTTACGATGCGAACTGTAGCTGGCGCCGCGACCCCACCGTTCTTTGACCACCGGCTGGGACAACCGAAACGCGAGAAAGAGGAGCTCACTCTCTCGAGGGAAGAGAAGCTAGCGCCGAAATAGCGTTGGCCCATACCTGGAAGGCGGGACGATCACTCCTTTTAGAATCACGCGAACCCATCGTTTACCTTCGCTTGTCCGTCATCCTGCCGAGATGATGATGACCGCGTGGAAGCCGTTGGTAGCGGAGAGGGACGATGCTGGGGCACTTTTATCGCGACTGATTTCACTGTTTTTGCAAGTGAAACGGTGGCTTTAACCACTCTATGCCACGAGTAAATGGAACTCCTTGCGATGCACGGACAGGAAATCATTACTTAAGATTGATCTGTGCGTTCATTAATAAATACTATTCATTTTGCTTCGTGATGGGGTTGGAGCTTTATCGCGAAGCATAACTGTGCAAATAAAATGACTTTAGTAAAATGACTTTTAACCAGTTAAGCGCGTTTGACGTGTATACACGTCAATCCAAAACTCTATTGCAGTGCGGTTAACATTAATGAATTGTTAATTTCTTATCGAATAAAAATGTAATTCTTTCTCATTTAGCTTCACTTTTTTCGTAAAATTTATAGTAGCCGCATTTGGCCTGCGTTCGACGTGTATATACGTCATTGCTTGATTTTAATTCCGCGCCAAGAGGGATTTTTAAAATTAAATTCCACAATTAACTGGTTAAGGAATTTCCAAGAGAAGACATTTTTTTCGGTGAAAAATATCGACTTTGATTATAGTTTAAATGCATTTTTATCGACTAAATGTATTACCATCCTAAATTTCATTTGCGCCATTTCATATGCACCAGTTTAGTACCTAAATAAAACAGACGATTTTTGAAGAAAATTGAAAAATATTTGATCAAACCTCAGACACTATAGTTACGACTAAACGAAATGGCTCCCATCTCGTAACTCGCAACGGAATGTGATGAAAACCGATCGGAATTATGCGTTCCCAGGTTATGGTAGACAGTCAAACCGGACATAAACCAGTCTGCATAATTTTGCCATCACTTTATGGCGCGTAAAATGGTAGTCCGATAGATGCTGATGGCTCAATAGTGGTATTATACGACACCTGATCATTCAATTAATTTCGTAGGCAAGTGGCCACAGACCCGTTTACTGTCGTAGACAACCGTCTACCCGACTGCCTAGATGATATTTTACGATACCAGACGCTGCCATAAAATTTGGAACGTGTACGATCGATTTTCTGTTGCGACTGCAGTTACAGCATCCCGCTTTTCGGTCTGTGCCATTGTATTGATGATTGCGGAAGTTGCTACACTCTGCACTTAGGATTACTGATTATTGATTACTTTGTTGCGCGATACTGTGCAGTCGTCAGGTAGATAAAACTGAGTAATTCCAAGGGATACCCTTTCTACGATTTTAACACCTCAAAATTTCAAGTTGATATGGTGTCAAGATAAAACAGCTTGCAACGCTTTATCTACTCTATCCATAAATTATGGAATCCATATATTATACATTTATGGAAAAATGAATTTAGTATTACTGGTACATTGTTTACAATCTATTACAATTATTAAGAGAAGAAATGAACTGTTATGTAAGTACCCTTGTAATTGATGCAGACACTTTTAATTTTGCATACAGATCCGCAGTGTAATTATGTATTAGGGAGCCTAGCATGCTGTAGAGGTCACAACCTCTGTGTTTCGATTATTGGAATGGCCCCAGAACCAAAGGAATGTAGAAATTGAAGTAAAAAATTCCCCGAACGGCTAGCAAGGATTGATCAGCATCATAAGTTTCTGAATCGGCGTGCATCATGAATCAGGGAGCCCAGCAGGCTGCAGAGGCCACAAAGTCTGTGTTTCGGCTATTCAAATGGCCCCGGTGTCCCCGACGGGACACGGCGACGTCTCGAGAAATCGCAGTCTGGTTCATTCGGCGCGTTACACAACGCGTCGCTTACGGTAGACGTAGACGGAGCGAATCAGTCGGTGTCGCGGTGTAATCTACCGCGAATAGATCCGCCAGACGTGGACGGGCCAGGACGACAATGGCATCGGGTGGCGAACGTGCTCGGGTACGAGCACAAGTGTTAGAGTAAGAGTAAGAGTAAGAGAGGCTAGCGAACGCCAAGAAAACCGTGGGACGCACCTGTGCGACGACCCGACGTCCCATCACGGACGCAAATAAACGGCGTCGCGCCGTCTGCCGTTCAGCCGACACTTTGCTACGACCGGATGGCCAACCGCGACCCGACCCGATCCACCGGCTACACGTTACCCTAACTCATAGCCTGCTCGCGGCATGAACGGTCCCTAGATCCAACCGGAGGAACGCGATCTCTCGTCACACGATAATTACTCCAATTCGTTGATTGCCACCGATCCGATAGTCACGCATGCAACACTCGTACCAATGGAACGGATGGCTCCTATTCGCTGGAAACATGAGGAGATTCGGGATTTACCGTAGGCTGACACTGCTTCGCCAATTAGATGCTTGAACGCCTGCATAATCAGAAGACATGAACAAAGATTAGCCATTGTTTTTAAATATCGTAGATATGGCGAGCTGCATATTTTGTTATCTTACTGTATAGTCCTGCGTCGCGTCTTAAGACACTATGTAAATTCTTAAAATGCATTCCAGTACCATCTATGGCTTTCTACCACCACATTGAATAAAATCTTTCTGTTCTACCAATAAATTCAGTTGAACGTCCTTTGAGATTATGGTAGTTATAATTCTAAATATGTTCTCCAAAATGCAATTTTTAAGATCTTCATATAAAATTTCAGTTTGCTGACATTCAAACGACTTATCACTACGGCCTATCACTACGATATTAAAGTAGAAATCCTGTTGTTCTATCGGTAAACTCTATACAATAATGTTCTTCAGAACACAGTCAAGTAGTTCTGATTTTCTACATCCTCTCGAAAGGATAATTCCTGAAATCTCTCAACAAAATACCAACGAAACAAGACGCTACAAAAATTCTTAACCACGCACCATCTACCATCGTGTTAAACAGACTCCTCTTCGAGCAATAAATTTCGCTGAGAGTCCTTGGAGACAGCGGTTAAAAATTCGCGATTCCACCGATCCCGCAGAAAATCGATCCACCTTCGACACGCGTGCACTGCCAGTTACAAGCAAGTGTCATCAGTATTACGAGCTCCCGAATTCAACTCGTTGACCGTAGACAGCCGTTCCTTTGCATCAGCCCATTGCTCAAATCCCGACACATGGGGATGGGCCGTGGTCATAGTACGCAGATTCATCATCCGAGAATCTTTGTTCGGCTGCTGTCGATCTTTTCGACTTCGTGCTATCCTCGTGCCCATTTATCGACAAATTATCAACGTTTCTTCTCTCTCCTTTGCCCTCCTCCTTTTTTTGTTGTTGTTGTTTTTTTCTTTTCCAGAAAGAGCGAGAGGGAGAGAAGAGAGAGAGAGAGAAAGAGAGACAACCGTGGCACACGCTCTGGCCTCCCGACGTCTAATTAATGACCGCGTGTCGAAATTAATCACTTGTTATCTAACAAGATATCGAGGCACCGTTTTGTGCGTAGTTCCATTATGTTACCCCCGTTGCCTTTTCTCGTGGAAGCCGCGTGCGTCATCGCTGGATTACTGTTTACTGTCGATTTGATGGCTCGGAAAATTTGGTTTCGTGCCCGCTACTTTTCTGTTGGCCGTATTCATCGAAAAACTACGTCCGCTTTAATGATTCGAGCCCCCAAGCCGAGGTATGTCCAGGTGAGGAACTGGTTAAACAATGTAACTCCTGACTGAAACTTCTTTGGCATTAATCATTTCCTAGCAGGCGAAGAAAATTTATATTTGTCGTTTCCCTAGATTTATTTTGACGTTTGAGTACAGTCAAACCTGTTTTTGTGTGGTCCTTTTCTATGCGATTTTTTTTTGTGCGGATGAAGATGAACCGAATTCTATGACAGCGGATAAAGTATATGCAGGGATCCAGCTTTGCAACAAATTGGAAAAGCACTTTCTTAACAATTCCGAAAGGAGTTTGAAATTCCAAAACGAGCTTCGATCGTGTATATCTGGCTAACGTGACGTTTACAAGCAGCTGATCAAACGACGTCGTCGCGAAAACTTATCACTGACTCCATGGTAACAAAAAATAAATCAACTCTAATATCTTCAAGTGACGAAAGCGATTTTGAACCAGTTCATCACAAGAAAATTTCTCCATGTTTAAAATGAGAAATTAAAATTTTTTTAAATGTGTCCATGTGTAATTTAATTATTTATTCTGTTTGGAAAGCACTTTCTCGCTATTTCGTAAATTTTTGACATATTTTCTAAGTGAGACTTTTTTATGCGGTCCCTCTCCACCGCATAAAAAAATTTTCTTTAATACATATGTTGTACAAAATTATTTGTTATAGCTATGTATGAAGTTTCTGAATATTTTTTGTGTGGTTTCTTTTATGCGGTCCCTATCTACCCCACAAAAACAGGTTTGACTGTACTATAACAGAAAAATGCAATTTTTGTTTCGATCCCAACGAAATGAGTGGCTCTATATCGACTAGATTCAGGGGAAATTTTAAACTTCGGTCCATGACCTGCAAGTCATTAATACGCTCGACTGTACATTGGTTAGCCTAATAGCTAAATGACGCACACACACACACAGGCACGACTTCCGAGAAAACTGAAAACACATTTTCTCTATTCTAGGAAGCTTGTCCGACGATCGAGATTTGTAGGCGCTGCGTTCTCGATTATACTTGATGTTTTACGATTTTTCCGCATGCGCTTCTCGGAAGGGACCAAGGGCTCGGGTCCGTTCATGTCTTCGGTTGGAATTGGATCTCCGTTTCCCTATACTGTTTCCTGAAACATGGCTACGGATGCTTTCGATTTTATCTTCACCCTAATCTTGACTTATCTGCTGAATAAATATTAAACATCTGAGATATTCTCCTGTTTCAAGAATTTTCTGCAATCGTATCGCTTTTTACTATTCCTTGGTTATTCTGAATGTAATTTATCTGCTAAATCAGAAAATCTCTCAAACATCTATGTAACATCTAAGATATTCTCCTGTTGCAAGTGTCTTCTGCAATTGTATTGCTTTTTTATGATATAGTAATTTCTAGTGGCTCCTCAGAGTCCCATTCGTTTCCCATTCGCATAGAAATTGTTATAAGAAACGAAACAAAGGTATTCGGTATCTCATTGAAACAAATAAAAATTCAACAAAAATGGTTTTCCTAAAAATGGATGTGTTCAATCTGTTAACACCCACAACAATTGTTGTACAAATTTGTCAAATAATTTTCGGCTATTACAGAATTACTATTAAGAATAAAAGTTTTGAGTAGCGACCCATTAACAACTAAAATCTTTGTACCTCTAATGAAATCATTTTTGACAATTACACTATACTACCCGAAAATTGAGCGAGTAGCTCATTAAAAACTACGACAGTTGATCCACAGTTTAATTAAATAATATTTGGCTATTGCAACTCATTGAAAAGTTGTCGGAGAAAATCGACGAGTTGCTTAGGCTTTCCATTCAGAAGTCTGGACTCTGTTTAACGAGGACGATAACAATAATCGGTAGGTATTTACGACTATGCAAGAGATTGCAACATCACCGGTAATTTCCACTATCGCTGGAACGCTTCCTCCCTTGACCTAACTCGGCAGAACGCAGCGAAGTTCTCCCTAATCGCGCACAGATCGCGGTTCTTCTTTTTCGGAGAACGTCTCCGATCTTTGTGGATGATGTAGCGACATTAGGGACTCACGATAACCGGCCGACGTAGAATTCCTAGTACCGAGTTTGAGTACGTGATCTTCAGCATGGAATCGGTGTGCACGCGTCCCTTCATCATTCACTTGCACCGATGATCCCTTCTATTGACGTTTAAACTTCATTACTTCGGTATTCTTCGCTCACTTATTTTTCTACTTACCTATTTATTTTATGAATCAGTCGAACAATTGTCAACATTTTTTCAATCCTGCAAAATTAGTGGTCATCGCAACTGCAGATTTGATTAGAGACATTTCTCTAAAATGAGTCATTTCTAGTTTTCCTGTAAAAGAAAGTGTCAAGTTTGAATGAACAAGAATAAAAAACAAATTGAATGAACAAGAATAAAAATCCAAGAAATTAATCTTAAATCGCTGTGGCAAAATATTTGCTAATTAAGGAGGACGTGCACTACCGGAACGGCATAATTTATTAATATTTATTAAGAATTGTCAATTAAAATCAATAATGCGAGTAAATTTCAGTGAATCATTAAATTCACAAAATCACCCACCCTTCGTACTTTAAATGAATAATAAAAAGTGAAGGTTTACAAAATTCAGTCAAACTCTTTTGCAACATTTTGGTCAAACAGTTTCTGAGATGCTTTACAATCGATTTTCTGCCACATTGTTAGCAACAATGCCGTTTTCCGAGCATAATTGTAGCCCCCGCATCAGTTTCCCTAATCTCCGTCGAATTTCGCAAGCGTCATGCACAATTTTCTTGTGGGCGGTGAACGAAATAGTAAACGATATATTTTGAGTGGTGCCGATCAGTAACACAAGCACCGGCATTGAAAATAAGTAGCATAATATTCCGTTGGCAGATTGCCTGCCGCCGACTAAATGTACCATGTAAATCAAACGTTACCGTCTCTTCAACGCGCCGGCTTTTCCCTATTTATATTCTAGAGGAGGTCTGGCCTTAGCGCGCTCTTTTTTTGAGTTTGCGTAGGTTGATTTCTAATCGTAGAATCCCCATTAGCTGAATCCAAAATAAAAAGCGCTAACGATCAACAAGCTACGCTTGGAACATTCGTTTCAAAAAGACGTGCCTCTTTAAACAATTTTTATAACTAAACGGCTGGATATAAATTCATAACACTTTTATCATATTCAGATTGTGATCCAGAGAATATATTAAAAAATTTGCAGCCTGGAAAATTCATTTTTCAATTTAGTATGAATAAAAAAAATCTAATTTACTATTTTACTAATTTAGTATGTATTTTTCCGCCTTAATTACGCCCAAAACATTTGTTTAAAGAATACGTTCTTCTTTAAACAATTTTAAGAACTAAACAACTGGATAAAAATTTATAAACATTTTTATCATATGTAGATTGTGTTCCAGAGAACATATTAAAAAATTTGCAGCTTGAGCAATTCATTTTGTAATTTAATGTGAATATTTTTCTAAGCGCCTGATCTGAATACGCCGATGGTTTTCCACATCTCCGTAGACGTAGACCATAGTTTCAATAAACGATTAAAACAAGAAGTATCACACAAACATGCATCCAAGATAATTTAGAAAAATTTTAAAAAATATCCCTCAATGACTGCACTGGGAAAATAAATTAATTTCCATCCGAGAAATTTCAGTCTTTTCATTTAGAAGAAGCAAAAGATCAACTCAAAGAAATCTCACGGAGAATAGATACTCCATAGTATTTTTTAAATATTTATCCATGAAAATACACGAGAAAGGTTCGTCTTTTGACCTGATAAATCCCTCTAGTTTACCAAAAAGAATAGCAAAAATAAAAGTAACTGAGTAATTTCAATCTGCACGGTAGAAACAAGAAAACTGATACCACTGGATCGAAAGCCCATGCGATTTATCAAAGCGATGCATAAATCGAGCCAATAGTTCTGTCGCAATTGTGCTGATTTTCTTGTTAGTTTCGTAGATTCATCATTTTCGTGGCGATTAGACGCCCCAGCATTGAGGCACGAGCAAGGCCGCTAATTCGCCGCGTAACGACTTTCGTTCGATTCGTAATCGATTTCGCCGGCCTCGATAATATTACAAGATCGAACCGGGTTTCTCGCTAATTCGGCGCTATTGTTACGTCCTTTAGATTCCACGTGTTTAGGAGGTTCGACTTCTGAAAATTTTCCACGGCGCGCAGCACCGGGTCGGGAACGCCGAAACGCTTCTTCGCGCGGATTCGAATAACGCTTTGTCATCTTGCGGCTGGCGAATTTTGCACCCCTGCGTATCGCCGAAATTTTATAGATCACTCGATCCCATATTGTCGGCGGTTGCTCGATGGATCATATTCAATGCGAAACTCGAGATCCGCATCTAAGGTTTCGTTCCGCGAACTTCGGGAACTACCCTTAATCCTGATCGATCGGAATCGTTCGTCTTTGGCTCTCTTCGAAGATCTTTTATGAATTTGTTGAGAGGGAGGGGGGTTAAACAATTTTGTGCTGCTTCTAAGTAGACTGCGGATTTGATATACTTATCACAAAAATGAGTAGGTGACTGTGAATTCCTATGCAGAATAAAAATTGTCTGCATTAATTGCAAGACGCAGGAGCTACATATGTATCTCTTCTCTAGATAACTTTACACAGTTGAATACAATACAACAGTATTTTTAAATTCTTTGTATGTACTGTTTTGAATTTGAGGGTTACGAAGTTCTCAACACTTGATCATTAATTTCTACTGTTCATGACCCTGCATAATGAATGATAAAATCTTATGCACTTTCAGCGTCTAAAAATGGTTACAAACTACTAGTGAACAATCCTTACTAGCATCTGCTACAGCCTCACCCCATATACAATTTAAATTCAGTAAAATGATAATTTCGTACCGAAACAGCAAAAATAAAAATTGAAGGAAGCCCCTAAAGAAAAATGATAATCTCCACGTCCCTTCTTAATGAAGCTAAAACCATGCGTGCACGCAACACGAAAAAATGTTTAAAAAATCCCATTGAACAATTCCTAGTAGCATCCTAATAGAATGTTAAGCCTACACCCGCAAATAAAATTTGAAAGCGATCACACGACATCCTCAGTCTACCGATCACACACTGGTAGTCTACTGAATCAGGTTTAAGTAGGGGGTAGATCCGCGTGGTGACAGAGTCGTGATTCATGTACGCCCTATCGGTTACAAAACGCTGCCGGGCCGCGTGGCTGTTGCAAATGTTTATCGGCGGAATTCGTTGTCGGCCGCCCTACCCTCGTGTCTCCTCCGAGGCTTCGAGATATCGCGGTGTTGCGGAACCACCTAATCGAAACTCGATATCCCGGTGAAGCGCAGTTTCTCGCGTAAAAATATGCGAGCTCGAAATTTCCCCCGTTTTACGTTTCGCTGGTGATGCAATCCGGTTGACATAGAAAGCTGCCTAAAAAGAAAAACAGATCAGTCAAGCGCGCGCGATCTTCAGAAAAAAAGAGGGAAAAAGCGAGAAAGAGAAAGAGAGACACACACACACACACACACACACACACACACACACACACAGAGAGAGAGAGAGAGAGAGAGAGAGAGAGAGAGAGAGAGAGAGAGAGAGAATGGTTGAATCGGGTATCAAGAATTTATTGCGTGGCGATTTACCCTCCCCCCGAACCGTATCTTCATACTGAATCCTAAAAACAATTCGTGGAAACGGTTGAAAGAGAGAGGAGAGAAACGATTGTTGTTTGGTTGTCGCCGTTTATGGCAGAAATGGATAGGATAATCACGAAATAGAAGCATCAGATGAATTTAATATTACTGGCACGTTCAACCTATTGAAATTATCAATTTTTCTGTAACTCTCCTTTCATGTCATTGATGCAGACAATTTTTATTTTGCATAAAAATCCGCAGTCCAGTTATGATGATTTTATAAAAAACTGGATCAAACGCAAGGCTTTGTTCAATCTTGTTCAATCGATCAAGACTTGTTCCCCCACTCTAATTTCCCCTTCTACCGCGCTATTTCCCCATGCTTCCTCCACGGCCCGGTCACGTGACGCGTTTCGTCTCTGTCTTGCATACTGACAGAGAGAGGGTAACTTTTTCCCCTCAATTCGTGCAACCTCCCCTCATCTGGCGACACTGTGCTCAACATGTCCATAAGCGAGCTAGGGCGTCCGCCGATGCCCGTGGGCAAAGCTACAGGCAAGTGACTCAGCGGAGTGGGGATAGGCCGTAGCACAGCCATAGCTTGCCACGTAGCTGTGATAATGCGTGTGACAAGTCATGCAGCTTTGCCCGCAGGGGCGTGGCTTCGTGCCCGCCGTTCTGTGTACAAGGGCAACAAAATCGCTGCCCGTATGGGCGGACGCTGAACAGCTTTGCTGTAAGGAATGGTGAAGCTTGAGATATTAATTAAATTAAATTAATTAGCTGGTGGCGTATATTTTTTCCCGCGGTTTAAAGAAGGGCTTAAAGAACTGATTTTGAATATGGTCAATACACTGTAGATTTTATGCATTTATGACCCCCTAAGAATTAGGGGGTGTATCAGTGATGAGTACATTGCATTTACAATCAGAGATTTAACCTCTTCCCGTGCCATTTAGTTCGACGAAATCCGGGCCCAAACGGTAGGGATCAATGCGCGGTAAACAGACCAGAGTGATGCTCGAAAACAATTGCAATACTAGCCGAAATGTAAATACCTGTGATACAGTCCTTTGTAAATCACTCCACGACTCTGACTCGTGATGTGTACATTTGGCAGATTTTCAGTCCACGAGTCCTACTCGTGATGTTTACGTTTGTGCCAAAATCTTCATCACGAGTCAGACTTGTTAAAGTACGGGAAGGGGTTAAGAACGATAGGTTTCGTTTATTAGCCGATTAGTGTCGGGTCGGCTAAGGTAATTTAAAGGGTTCATTTTAGGGGTTTTCCTGGTAGGTACGTGACGAACGCCAGGTAAGACAGATGATACGGAGAGTGGTATACGTGCCGTTTCGCTCGTTCACCAGCAGACTAAAGAAATAGCCATAATTAAGTACAAAGAGCAAAAATTGCGCCCCGTCATTTCTATAGACAATCTGATACGTCCTGTTACGAACACGTCATATAAGTTATTAATATGATCGGTTCTTGTAACGCATACGGACTTGATGATGCACACATCATATACATACGTATATTGCAAAAGAAAAATATTATGTTGTCGCATCGTTAATGCAAATTTCCATTTATATTTGTTTCGTTCACAAATCACGAAGCGTTAAGGTATTGTTTTACAGATGACAGAGAATGTAGGAAAATGTACATGTATAGAATATTAGTGGTTGTGAATGTACAGTAAGCGTAAAAAGTATTCGGATACCTCTTGTAGGCTTAAAAAAATATGTATTTCTCTAAGTAATTGCACACATGTTTATAAAACGAAACATAATTGTAATCTTTACATATTTTAACTACATACTGTCAGATAAATATACTTGAAAAAGTTTAACGTTAACGAGAAAAATTAGAAAGTATGAGAAAGCCCTCGAAAACTTAGTTTACGCGATGAACGTTTTATAGTGCGTGAAATAAAAACAAATTATAAAATTAGTGCCCCTAAGATCGCTACTGAGCTTGCAAACAACGCAGGAGTAAGTGTATGTGCCAGCACTATTCGTAATTGTTTACGAAATAATGAATACCACGGCCGAGTTACTCGCAAGAAGTATTTCGTAAATGCCGCAAATAGAAAGAAGAGACTTGATTTCGCGAAAGATAATATTAATAAGCCTATCGAGTTTTGGCGAAGAGTCATATTTACCGATGAATGTAAATTTAATGTTTTTGGCTCTGATGGCAAGTGTACGGTCTGGAGGAAGAAAAATACAGAGCTACAAAAAGAAAATCTACGTCCCACAGTAAAACACGGCGGAAGTTCGGTTTATGGTTTGGGGTTGCATGAGTGCTGCTGGAGTGGGGTCATTACACTTCATCGAGGGAATCATGGACCACAAAATATACCTAAACATATTAAAAACCCATATTGTAAGTAGTGCAGAAAAAATGGGTATAAAAGACAACTTTATCTTCACTCAAGACAATGACCTCAAATATACAACACGTAACACAAGAAAGTGATTGCTTTATAACACACCACAATATTTGAAAACACCTCCACAATCACCGAATATTAATCCGATCGAAAATTTATGGGAGCGTGTTAAAAAAATCCGAACCCGGCATATCTCAAGTAAAGAACAATTATAACTTTCTTTTCAAGAGGAATGGTGCATTATTACAGACGAAATCAGATCCAATTTAGTGGATTCAATGCCAAGAAGACTGGACGCAATTATACAGTCGAAAGGCTATCCAACGACATATTGATTTAATTTATTTTCGCAAATTATAACACGTTTATTGCTTTTGTTACATGTACGAATACTTTTTGCAAGCTAATTTTGAGAGACTTCAGACTGTGTTTAATATATCTCATTAACGTTAACTTTTCGTTAATTTATTTGTGTCACATTTTGTAGTTGAAACATATAATAATCGTAATTGAGTTTTTGTTTTATAAAAAAATGTACAATTACATAAAGAAATATATGGTTTTCTAAAACTATAAGAGATGTACGAATACTTTTTACACTCACTGTACGTTGGAATTTCACCAATCAAAAATGTGAAAAGGAAAGTAGCATTAGTTAAGAAATGACCCAATACTTGCAGCGTTACTAATGGTGTTAACTGACTATGAGTCAGAACTAAGTTAGCCGTGCATCTCGGAAAATAAAAATATTTGCATTTAGTGAATTCGAAAATTGACTATGCGTTGCAAATTAGGTTCAATTTAGTCGTTACCCTATCAAGAATTCACGAGAACCAAACACCAGCGAATAGAAAAAGGATCTTCATTAATGGTGCGAACTCACTACGACTCAAGTCTGGTTTAGCTAGCTCGGAAAAAAATATTTACACGTTCAAGCTAATCGACTATGTACTGCAAATCAAGTCCAATTTAGTTACTCTACGAAGTATTTTCAAGGACTAACTAACAGCAATCAACCGAATGGAAAATAACGGAAGGATCCCGACTAACGATTCTCATTGCTGCCCCTCGCGACGGAAATCGGCGAGACCAGCAAGAGGAACAGAAGGAAAAATGTTTTTGCCCCGTTTCGCGCGGCGTGGAATCCGAACAAGACGATCGGAGCAAGTCAATGAGAGACGATAGATAGATCATGTTCCCGGGCTGGCATGAGGCGATCGAACGTCACGTTGACCGGCGTCCGCGATTGGTCGAGATGGTGACGTGCCCCCGACAAGCCCCAGCATCACTGACTCACGTGCGTTTTATCTGTCGTCGAACTAACAAATGCCCGTGGGCGACGATGCTCTCAGGGCAGCGGTAAACAACGCTACCAATCTTCGTGGTTTCGATCCGCCGCGCCGCAACCGGCTGATGTTTACTTGGAATCGATTGTTCCACTTCGAAGCCAGAGCCTCGATCGGGCCAGGACACGAGGGGAATATCAATACAGTGTAGTCGAGGGACCAGAGAACTCGGATCAGCCATTGAGATAACAATGGATCGCCGGCCCTCACTGGTTTCTGGGAAAACCCCGCCCAGGATTGGTCGACGACGATTTTCCTGGTGGCCGACGCGACGGTGAATGGGCCATGGAGAAGATCGGAGATCCGATTCAGGAACCTGGAACCGATTAGGGGATGGTTCGGGCTAATGGCAATTAATAACCTTGCGAAACGGATGGCAGGGTTGAGCACCGCTTTGTTCTTTGACACTGCGGGATCTGTTAGAATGTTGGGTTTCAGATTTTATTTTTCAATTCTAGAAAGACCGAGTAATAAACGCAACTGATGTATTAGATTGCTCTGTAACAATGACAAGGCTGCATATAATTTTTATGAAATTGGAAATTTAATTTTTTTTTAATTCTAATTTTATTTTTAGCAGACATTGAACGAAGTCTCGAACGGACTTTGCACGGACGAAAGCTTATCTTTCGATAAGACGGGCGACATTCGGATCGGCTACTGGGAGATTCATTTGTTTTCATAGAATAAATCTCGGTTTTTTGATTCTCGCGGGGATTGTTTGTCTGAACGACAATGACTACTCTCTATCAAAATACTCCAGCTCACGATGTAAATAAAAGTATTGCAGCATGGTTGAAACTGGGTTCTTCAAGCAATTTATTTAATGAACCAGAAATTGAGAAATTAACATTTGTGATATTAATAATTCCGTCACCAATGTATGATGATAGTGTTAATGCATATCACGTGATAAAGTTAAACAGAAATAAACGCACTTTTAATAGTATCCACAGGTGGATATGGGAGGAATGATCAGCGCTAGAATAGAGGAAAGGGATGATAGATGAGTCTAACATAGAAAAATAGAGAGTATACACGATTCTAGAATGAAAAATGGAAGAAACCAATGCTGGACAAGTAAAAAAATGGAAAGTGAATAACTCTGATACACCAACGATGTTAAAATAAAGAAAAATAAGGAAATCCTAGATCAAGAAAGTGATAGAATAGAGAAAGAGAAAACAATGACTCTAAGAAACAAGAGAAAGCGATAGTTATAGAATAGATGAATTAAACAATAGTTGAATACAATGGCCCTATACTAAAAGATAAAGAGAAATCCCAAAGATTGGGCCAGTTGATATAGATCCATCGATCCGATGGTTCGCCGTCTGTACCAACTAGAGAGAGGTTGAATGTGATTCAATCTCAATTTGAGGAACAAGTTGCTCTATCTTAAATATTGTCCATCTGGTAATTGCCAGTCTGATTACATTTATCCGGTGATTGTAACCCGGTTTTGACCTGACTTGGCGAGTTCTACCCGGAGTCCATTTTCATGCATCTGGTTAGGTCAGTATGAAAACTGCTGGCATAAGATAATTGTGGTCCATTGATGGTGCACGTTACTTGCGGAACTACGGCTTGTCATGCACCAAGAGTGCCTCTATAGTCTTTGATAGAGCGAGGCAAGCGTTACAGAACGCATAACCATTCACCCAGCTGATGGCCATTTTAACGGACGCGGAATCGTGTCGGTTGCTCACTATAATTGCATTGACAGCCCCCAGCGGTGCAACTATAGAGACACTACTCTAATACACTCAATAGTCAATAAACATTTCATAAGTATTCGATAAGCGGAGAAATGTAGATCATTTGGGAAAATTGAAATATTTGTTGTCTACTTGAGCCTAGTGTTTGTGATCAATAACTTTTTCGTGAATCTATGGGTCTACACAGCAAATTCGATTTTTTAAATATACAGAAAAATATAGGGGACTCGAAAAGTTAATGGATTTATTTTTCATTGAATAACTGGTTCCCTATAATGCATAGAGGTGAGTCTATGATCTTAAATTCAGAATTTAATGATACTGATAAGATGAATAAAATAAATCCTGGAAATGTATTTATCAACGTCACTACTTATTTGTAATAACAAAGTGACTAATGCGACTGTTTCTAAATATTTTCCAGCTTCAGTAAACCATTTACATAGTGCGTGAGAGTCTACAAACATAACGCGACATTTTTACAGGTAGAACCAATACGAACAGCGATAAACAAAATATAACTTGATACGGTAATTGAACTTGACCCCTAGAAACATTTTGCTCGATTTTGCTTTGGAATGTTTACACTGGCAGAGCACATTGATTAAAATCTAGTTCTTCGAACAACTCTTATAATGTTTACTAAGTAATACTCTTATGCAACCACTGACAAATAAACTGTGAGCGGTGATGTACGATTCGAATTCTACGAGAGTGACGCCAGTTTAATGTTTGTGAAGCTGTCCCAGTAATTAATAAATTTGGAAAATTTCAACGATGTCTAATATCATAATACTCCTTTGGCATCGTTTAATATTTTCTCTGACGTCAGAGTGACGCTTTGATCTAAAATTGGTAAGCGATTTTGGACGTCAAATTCTTTGAAATAAAATCAAAGATTTTTTAAATAAAGCAGGAAAACTTCTTGCAAAAAAATAAACCATACAACATACAGACAACGTTCTCATTATAAAGGCCAAAATTAATAAACAGCAATTTTGAAGCAGACGTTGCTTTTGATGACTTCTAACTCCTCGCAAAGACTATTCGAAAATAGCTGAAAACGAAAATCGACCGACAGCAAAACACTTCCTAACAGCCTAGAAAAGTCGCGCACAACGATAAAAAGATTAACAAATCATTTTCAACCGACGGACTCAAGGAAACGACAAAAAGATCGTCCAAACAGCCACAAAAACTTTATCAAACGATTCGGCAGTCGTACAACGACGAGCGTCGCAAGTTCCTCGAAATGGCAAGCAACAAAAACGTGCAAAACGGCGGTCGAACAGTAAAGGAGGACCGCCGCCTAGAAACTAATCCGTGCAACAATAACAAAAAAACCGAAAGGAAGAAGCTTCTCCTCCGGAAAGGGTTAATACTTAATATTCCCTCCCCTCTCGCACCTCCTCTCCCTCCTCTGCGTTCTTAAACACTCTCCCGCCACTAGGAAGCACAGCCTATATAAACTGCGGGCCGCGCGGTCCTCCTCTCATTCTCTATACGAGTAGTCGTCTATGTATAAAGTCGGAAGAAGCCCGCTTAAACTCCGAATTCGTGTTACACGAGCCCGCCAAGTCGATTGGAGCACGCGTGGAAAATCGATCGCTCGTTAATTGTTAACAATCCGTTAAAAAAAAAATCGTTAACCAAAAAAAAAAAAAGAAAGAAACCGGCCAGCCATATCCTTTGGCGAATCCACCGGAAGAACGGGAGGAGCGAAAAGAGAACAGAAGGAATAGAAAGGAAAAAGGGACGGTTCTGTGATCGAGACGATCGAGATCGCTTTCTTTGATCCGCCTAGAAACGAGCATCGATACCGTGAAATCGGAAGAGACATCGAAAACTCGAAGAGATCTTCTCGTCCGCGTCGCGTCTTTGACTCGAAAATAACAAGAAAAGAGGGGAAGAAGAGGAAAAAGGAGGCGAGAAGAGAGCAAGAAACTCTCGAGGAAACAACCACAGTCCTGTAGACATCTCTGTCGTCCTAGCGGCACAGACTGTTGCCAGAGAATCCCGGTTCCCGAGGAGATCCCATCGACAGAATGAGATCGGTATTGTTCAAATTGGTGGTGACGGTAGTGGCGGTCCTGTGCCTGACGACCTTCGCGCTCGGCGCTGTGGTGCGATCGGAGGTAAGCGAATGTTTCTGGTAATCGATCGGTTTTGGGGGTGATATGTTGTGGATTTAATGATTTACTCGATCACTGAAACAAGAGACCGCTGGTTATTAGGTTTTCCTACTGGAAATCTGGCAATGAGTTCTCTTAGCTGCATGTAATCGAGATTATCCCTTCTTAGCTAGAATTTCATGTTAATACCAGAGATCGAAAGAATTGTGGAATTTTTTTATAGGTCTGTTGAAATGGTAGTCCACAGAACCTTTCTAAAAAAACACGTATTAACATTGTGCATTCTGAAGAAAGGCTCTCGAAAATGTAAATTTCCAGTTGAATGGATCTTATAATGGACCCCCGTTTATCTTCTACGTTTCTGCCCCAGGAAACAGTTGCAAAGTAACAAATTTTAAGCTGCATTTAATTTAAACTGTCCTTCATTATCTACAACTTAAATCTACCACCAGAGAGCGAACGAGTTAAGCAATTTTTTAATAGGTTTTGTTCGAAACATAGACCACAGAGCTTTTTTAAAAATACGTTCTCAAAAAATTGTTGAAACTAAAAATAAAAATTTTATTTTGTTTTAACAACCCAAAGATCGGAAGAGTTAGCATCTGTTGTTGATTATTACTCAGTCGAACGAGTGCAAAATTATCCTGAATGCAAAGCTATGTTCAAGAGTGACAATTAATCACAAACCCAACAAAATTGATCATTTTTACGCAGTGTTAATGTTGAACTTGAGATAATAAATAATAGTTTGAGTCACGTGCGATTCAGAATTTGCTACTTTTTTGTTTTTTTTTTTTTGGGACAGAAATGTGAAAGATGAACGAACAGTCTTATTTTTGTCTGTAGTTCTTTCTTTCCATCTTCCTTTTTCTTCTGGTTGGCTGAGATCGTAATTGATGGGACTTGCCAGGGATATCGGTCTGCGAGAGCTTCCTTATTCTACTGAATTATTGTCCCGTTCTACTGATTTCAATAAGGATTTATGGGATTGCGAGGGAGTTTTTTTTTGTGGGATTTGTCAGATCCGCTTCGACAGTCTTGGAAACACGATCGTGAACGAAGCTTTGATGATGATTTGGTTTTGGATTGTACATTTTACGCTGTTGAATTTTCCGACTACTAACATTAATTGGACCACGATGCTTCGTAGGAGATTTTTGTTATAATATACACAGGCTCACGAAAGTATTCGAACGCCCTTTAAAACAGTATAACTTTTTATAAATTGGACCAAACGACCTGACTTTGTTTTGAGTAATTAGAAGAATTACAAAACGTGCAAAAGAGATTTTGAAAAAATTGCAAGTGCTAGGAATTATAAAATGAAATAAAAAAGGCACTTTCCAAAACTTTTTTATTTGAGCCTGTAATGAAAATTTAAAATATGCGTTTTGTAGATCTATGTTAGTTATACTGAAAATTGCATCGAAATCGATTAATACACGCACGAGCTACAAATAGTTAAAAGTGGTGAAAATCGTAGTTTTTCACGACTTTTGGTCAGTTTCTGCTTAAAGTCCACAGATTGTAACATCTTTCGATGCGTTCCGTTTTCATCTGCATCAATCAATTTCGATGAAATTTTCAGTATGTGTATAACTAACATATGAAAAAATAAAAATGGCACTTTCCAAAACCTTTTTATTTGAGGCTGTAATGAAAACTTAAAGTATGCATTTTGTAGATCTATAATTCTTACAAATTGCAATTTTTTCAAAATCTTTCTTCCAAATCGTTTGGAAAACCAGTTCTTCTAATTGCTCAAAAAAGTCGGATCATTTGATCCAATTTAAAAACACTTATACTGTTTTAAAGGGCGTTCGAATAGTTTCGTGAACCAGTGTATGCCTGAAGAAATAAATTCATTTAACAACTTCTCTTATCTTTATAAGTTCACAACTGCAGAATAAACGAGCTGAAATGTGAAATTGTTAATCAATTTTTTTTATTGTAATTAATATTAGCACGCTGCACATAAAACCTTTATGGAATTTTGTAGAGTACGAAAGAACATGAAAGTGAAGATTTAATATAACAAATAATGATTGTAGAAACAAATTAAGTAGCGGGAATATTACAATTTATCACGCACTCGCATTCCTCCAATTCTGCACTAAACGTATTATCTATCTTCCGTGAATTCTGATCAATACTTTATACATGTACGAACATGCTCGAACGTGATGAAATTGTAAACAAAAATTAGCGGAAAAATAAGAATAGAAAATAAAATAAACGGAAAAATTGCATAGAAACAGTCGCTTATTTTACTCGTAATTTCTATATTTAAAAGACAATGTATGCGTTCGTATTATTCATTCTCTAACAAGTATTCGCATTATAGTACTATAGTATTATAGTACTCGCATTATGTTTAAAGGATAAAAAACCAAGATAATTTGACAGAATTATGCAGGGTTTTATCACTCGGCTTGCCGCAACTCACTTATTCTACTGAAACCATTTTGCAGCTCTATTGCGGCCAATTCGATTAAAATATTATTCAAATTTATTCCACTATTCAGAGGCGTTTATATTTTTCAATGCAAGAAAAGGATTTCATTGAATTCCACGTTCCTGTAAAAACTAATATACTCCTATCTGAAATGATGCAATCGAAGCATCATGTTCTTAAGTCTGAAATTTTCATTTTTGAATCATCAATTCGATTAGTCGGACCTTACTTAATAAGCATCGTTTTTTGAAAAGGACTTGCTGTGTTCCTATGTACGTAATGTTTACAAGAGAGCTGAGAGATCTTTGAACAGGCTGAAAATTTCAGCCTGAAATTTTCCAAACGCGAAATTAATAGCACTGACCCTTACTGCGTCGCAAACATTGAGCACATAAACGCGTCGAAGATAATCGCTCAAATTTCGCCATAGGCTCGGTTATCCGTTACGCACGTCCGTGTTCCACTATTCCCAACAAACACAGAAACGCCGTATCTTCCACTCGGGAATCGAAGGAAAACATTCCACGAATTACGAAACAATCGAATTCCGAATATCGAGCGGACTTCCGTCGATTCGAGTGAAAGTCCGCTGGGCAACGCCTAAAAATAATTTCAGCTAGCAGCCCTCGTTGATGATTGAATAGCAAAACAAAAATGCTTACTCCTTGAAGTCGCGATTGTGCTTACACGAGGAAATATTATCCTTACCAGCGAAGTCATTTCACTTTCATCGAGACACACGATTCCGATTAGATTCTTGTAACGCAAGCGTCTACGATGGAAGACGTATTTGTACATCACCCCTTGACAATATTGACTTCATAATAACAGACAGCATATTTCAAATCATAATAAACAAATAATCAAACGAACATGAAGGGATCGTGTGCCCTGAATTTCCGTACCAATGAACACTGAATTTTGGAAGACAGTACACGCTCTTAAGAAAGTTTAATTTAGTTTTTATTAACATGGCGATATGTATATTTTATATAGGATTATTTTGAGTTGCTTCTATCTTATTGAGATATCTCAATTTGTCTTATTGTTAGTTTTCAAAAACATTGGAACTTACTAAGACAGGAAATAAATATTTATTTTACTCCAGTTTGTTGCCATTGAGATAGAAATTTTACATTTTGGATCAGCAGTCTGTTTAGCAATCACATGTATATGTAATAGCTGTGCAATTGACTTGAATTACGAATTTAACTTGCATCTCGTTACTCATATATTTGATAAAAGTAATTGGCATCTTAATTACTACCTGAGGAGCAAGACTTATGATTCTAGTAATAAGTCGTGTTCGTGAATCATAGAAATGGACTCTAGTTGACTGGTCTTAGCAAACTTACTGTGTGTTGGACGTAAGATAGACATAGGAAAATAAAAGTTGCCAGTACAAAGGAGACAAAACTCAGTTTCCACGTGGTTGTTTGCAGGAGTTCGCGGAACAGCTACGGCGCATTGTTCAGGACATGAATCCTGATAATCTAAGAACTCAGAGGGCTACTATGAGCCAAACCGAGGACAGACCGCAGAGGAATTGCTATGACACCCCGTGCGGATGGCACACTTATCATCCTGGTACTCGTCAACTTTCCTCGAAATTCATGCCAAACACGTAAGTAACATTTGAAACACAACTATCACAAGAAGCGAAACAATTTTGTCAACCATGGAAAATGAGTAAAACAATTGCAAAACCTTGGCCAGCTAAAAGTAACCCCTTAAGCGGGCCTAGATTCTAATTTTTATAAAAGCTATCGAAACAAGTGCAAAACAAAAGAAACAACAACGATAAAAAATGTATTAAGTGTATTGCATAATTGGCCATGAAGATTTTGATTTTCAAAAGGTCAAACATATTGTCGAAGTGGATAGAAGCTAAATGAGCAGGTTTGAATAACAGAAAGTAGAGTCGTCAGCAAATGACGTCCGATCACAAGGATTTCCATTTTTCTGGAATAAGTGCAAGCAACGAACGTAAGCTAAGCAGAAAATTTGTTGAATATAACAAAATCCATATCGATTATGGACGAACTTTGTTAAGATGTTTGCTCGATGACCTCCGAGGTACACAGAAAAGTGAGAAGTATTTACGATTCTCGTTTCATGTGCGTTACTTATCATGAATAAGCAAAAACAGACCGATAATGCTCGATCTTTATGAATGAACCGGCCTGTACGCAATAACCCCGACAAGTAAAAAAGAGGCAATGAATGTATTATCATTTGTCGGCCAGTTTACGATGGATCTTTAATCTCCTTCGCTAATATCCATTCAAATTCGTTCATTAATTTTTTGTAGTTTCAATGCTCCACCGGCGGTTTAACATGCTAAACGGTGACCGCTATAACAATCAAAATATTAACATTTTTCACCTCAACACATGGCTTTTAGACCTTAAATATTCAATATTTTATAATATCTTTTATTTAATATTTTTTTCAATATGGTACAATAGTGTTGATAGTTTTTAAGAACAAATTTCCAAAGTTAACACCCAGTAAAAAACTACTTTATCTTTTAATATCCAACAAACATTCGCAGTTTAACAACAAATTATAAACTTCCTAAGTAATAAACTTGGCAGTTTAATAATAAATGAAAAACATTCCATATAATAAACTTCGCAACTATCTTATTTCAGCCACTACTCAATAGTCAGTATCTTTGAAAATAAATTGCTTAAAAATAGAAGATATCGATTAACAAACTCCTACATATTTGAATGACCACAATGGTCAACCAATTCCTCCTTTTCAACGTATAGCTTCCTAGTCCTCATATAAAATATTTAAAAAATAGTATATTACTCATTAGAACGCTTAAAGCAGCTGACTACAGAAACAATTACCTTACTAATTTCTTCCCTACCAATCCCTTCCCTTCCCTTTATGTACATACCAAACGAAGTTGGAAAGAAATACAGATTACCTGCGACCAATTCCAATTTCCTTCGACCGGAAGTGCCTAGGGAGCTGCGCTCCACTGTTGCGCAGAAAAATCGTTGAAATTCGAAGGCCAGCTAAAGTCCCTTTAAAAAGAATTGTTTCTGTTATTTTGCAGGTGCCGATGCGCCGACGAGACTTACAAATGCGTTCGTACCGGTGAGAACGTGTCAATGAGCGCGTACGTTTACCACTGTCGTCAGAACACGACGGTGGATGACATCGAGGGCGAGCCGTACGACATGGATTCGGCGGATTACGTTAGTTAAAACCCGCGCGCTTTCGAACGCTTGAAAACGAGCATGCGCATTTACCTGATCCACGCGACATCTTCACCAACCCCCAGTCGTTCTGTCGCCGTCGACCACACACCGTGTCCACTGATTCTCATTTTCCTCCCAGTATCCTCCGCGAACCGTTTTCCGCTTCTGTTTTTTTTTCCGATCGCAGCCCGTTCCCGGGAAAGATGGCGGCCCCCTCCAACAAGCTTCACCAGCAGACTCCTATCACAGCGGCGATTTGGGGAAAACAATGCATGGAGTCGCGCGTGTACATACGTCGTCCTTTGTGCGTAAAGAAACAAGTACACCCAGCCCCGTGTTTCTCTTTATACTTTACATGTACACAGTATTTGAATGGGACGATCTTCGAAGCTTCGTACGTTCGAATTTCCCGCTCGCGCGCGCGCCACCGTCGCTTCAAATTCGATCGCGACCGCTCTCGATCGACGGAATTCGTGCCTCAAATAATTTATCGAATTCTCTGTTCCTGACAATGAGAACGGCAGTTCTACTAACCCTCGTACGATCCTTGAAAATGCACAAAATGATTCTTCGTTAATAGTAATCTATAGACTACGGACTTGACGAATCTATAAGAAAAATGACTGGACTCAATTTAAAATAGTAAACGTGCCAACAGAATATAAGAGTATGGATATTTTCAACTGTTCAAAATGATTCAAGAAGGAAAAATATTTCTGTGTAGCTTCTGTTTCTTATAATCAAGGCAGATCATTTTTATTTTGCCCAAAAGATTGGAAATGTAGTCATCCATTTTAAGTTGAGTTTTACTCGCACTCTTATACTTTGAACAGATACACCAAATTGCAATAGAGTAGCATAAAAATAACAAGATTTACAGCAGGAGCGTACGAGGGTTGAGGCATTGACCGAATTGGTAATTGTTCGGGGGAAAAACCGAAGAAAAATCGAAAGAGGCTGACGGGTTTTAGGCACTGGCGCCTCGAGCCACGAGTACGAGACTTCCGAGATGGATTATTATCACAGAAGATGATAGTTTCTGATGTATGTTGGTATAATTCCGTCCCTAGTGTTACTATTGATAGTTTTAACGCAGTGTTAGCGAGGAAAATTTGAATAATTGGTGGTTTTACCTTGATTATGTGTGGAGTTGTAACTTTGCGCAACTCGGCGAAACCAGCTACACCCGCGGAAGCGATCGAAACTGTTTTGCCTTTGCCCTGATTGGCTGAGAATTCGCTGCTATCTCGCGATTGGTGCACCGCGAGATAGCGGAGAGATTAATACGACGGTACGATGGAAAACTATATTCTATGTGCTTTCCGTAGTTGTAAAGATAGCAGCCGGAAAGAATGCGGGTCTGATTGATTTTTACGTTAATTTCGCTATTGTCGGCTAATCAAATTATAAACAGGTCGCCTTCTTTACAGCCACGAACAGGACTTGAAATTATGCACGACGAAAATCCCATTCTATGTAATGGTTACGTTTAAAATGTAATCATGATTACATATAATCTGTATGTGCACATAGCGACTGACATACTAATTTTTTTTAGTACAATTAATAATAATGCCGAGATTCGTCTCTTGATGTCTTTTCGCACCTAAATTGGTTTATTGAAAGCAATCGTTAACCTCTTTCAATGGTCGATTCTAACTATTTTTTTTAATACTTAACTTGTTAAGCGATTTGAAAATACTTAGCGGCGGGTCTGAATTAATTCAAATTTCTATCGAGATAAGAATTTAATTCTACATATGCATAAGTGTATTGCTAAGATTATGGCTTCCAAATGTAATTACTAGACGATGAAGATGCAAAGACTTTTCTTACTTTGCTGGTAATTTAACCGGACTCTTAATACGTGCAATAAAACGTTACTTACTTAACTTTGCTCATTGCAAATCAATGTATGGAAATACGGATTATCGTGAACATTCGCAGTCTAGTAATTATAGTTTGAATTATCACCTGATCTTTATTCTTTCTAAGCACACAACATCGCATAAATTTAATGAATTCATGGTTAATTACTGCGAGAACGTATAAATAGTCTCTCTCTCGTTTCAATTTTACTTATAAACGAGAGCAGCTTGTGTTTCGGTAATTACCATGAATGAATCATTCGCGTAAAGCATGCCTCGTTCGACTGTTTAATACAAGCATCAAAAATCGGTTTCTATAATCGGTCGCTAATGAACACCGACGCAACTATATCGAATTATTTTTAAATTCGTCACGGCGCAATTTAAAAATAACGATTCCTTCTGTCTACATTCATCGGTGAATGGCTATTAATTAAATTTTAAGTTAATTTATACCTTACAGCTACTCAAGGTGGTGTAAAGCTAGCAAGATTAGTTACACTATTTCAATAAGGCGCAATTCTTGATTTTGTACTTAACCGGGGAAAATTCTGTCGAACCATTTTGTATAACACAATAATGGACTAGTAACGTATAACTATAATAATATTTGCTCGTTACGCAAAATCATACACGAATTTCTATTGAAAGCTTAAAGAGGTCCGTGTTCAAATTGAAACGAACCTGTTTCGCGTCTCATAGATACGTTACACCGTCTTGCAATTGCTTTTGAATAATTTCGACACTATTTAAGGGTGGAGAATCCATAAAATAGAGAAGTAATTATAATATCGAAAATATTGTCTACACGTTTCAAATTAGCAAAGTTAGATTCGATGACAATACTTAACTACAACGAAGAACTCTTATTCTGCAATTATGCAATGGATAGTTTGGATTATACAATTAATTTATATATGACGTGTAATTAATAGATTGCGGATATTTATGCACAAATTTGTCGAAACCTATAATAATAAACACTGATCTATTTGTTTTATTAAAAGTATATTGTTTCAGATTAACGGTTGACTAAAAATTTATTATCAAAGTAAAATTGCGATCGAAGACGTAAAATCTGCAGTCTAATAATTAAAATAAAATATTATAAAGCGTGTAGAATAAAGTACAGGCAATGTATTCGTATACAGTATTTCACTAAATAGAGTGGTTACGGTTTAGTTGAAAGGAGAAAGTGCTCCATTTGCGAATAATTTACAAAATCCGGATGAAAAATGCGTTCTTCATGAAGAAAGCAACCAGGGCACCATAGTGGCGGCCTTGGGGTACAAAAGATGATGCTCTTCTTGGTTTTCTAATTTGAGCTGAACTGCCTCAACTGCCTCAAAATGCAAATCTTGATGCAAATCTTTAAAGTTGGTTGCTTGGTTGAGCAGCCGTTTCCTCTTGAACCTAAAAATTGATTCAATTAGTATGTGCTCTCTATTGCCAATAAAAAATTGTTACTCACTTTGATCCTTTAATGGCACACTGTAGAACTTCATTAAAATACTTTCAGATATGTAGTGAAGTTGCAAAATTTCTAAATTCCAAAGAAGTTCAAGAATTCTCAAAGGTCAGGTCAAAGAGAAAGAGAGAGAGAGAGAGAAAGAGACCACAATGTGTTATTATAGGGTGTAGTACATACGAAATGGAATTACACCTGTTAGCTGCAGCATTAAGAGGAATCGTCACTCCACAGGATATGCTTTCTTCACGAAGTTTCACTTACATATTCATTTACACTATTTACACTAATATTATTTACAATGTTATGCTACAACTTAATATTTAATACACAGGAAGGGTAAATTATCTATACTTGTACAATGATTATCAATGTTATAATTTTTAATAAAACTAAGTAATGTTGTAGGAAAGATCGTGTTGTACTTTGAACTCATAACTCACAACCCACGATCCCTAATTATATAGTTGTTAAACACAACTTCATATTTTGTACTCCTGTCCTTCCAGCCTGAAAATGCAGAGATTACACATACAATAGAATAGAATGATACAACAGTGATAATATTAATTATTTATTAATATTAATAATGATTTGTGCAAAATATATCAACATTAAATTATTATCTCGAGTAATAAAATTGCCTGTACATTCACTTTTGATACACGGACATACACTTTTTAAAATTAGCAATTTCTTGATAAAATACACTATCATCAATAGTCACAAGTAGTCGAGCATCGGAAGACCGCGTCTCTCTTTTCTTTGTTCTCCTTTTGTTAAGATACACAGGTTTTAATGTACAACTGCAGTGTATATTGCATAACTGAGCGGCACAGTGATCGAGTGAACGAGTAGGTGTGTTTTGTGTCTGTGTTTTGTGCATGTAGATGATACACGACACACACGCGTACGTGTAACAGCATCTTCTCAAAATTATTCGCAAAAACAGAGACGTGAAGGCTCCAATGAAATCTGTATAATTAGGATAAGAATGTGTACAGCAACCTGATGCTTACATTATTATCCGTCAGTGTGTTTGAAACCTTATAGTTTGCCAGAATGTGTGAAGCGTTGTGGTTGAATCGGTGCAAAAAGCTGATTCGTGTTTCCGGATTGTGGCAACGACTGCACGCAGTCTGAATGTTACAAAGGAGTGTTATACTTTCTTCCATTACCACGCACGAACTTCCTGTTCAGTTTAACAAACATTCTCTTTCACGCACAGGATCAACGAACAGAAAATTTAACATTGACAAAAGATATATTCATAATATTAAAAAACTGTATTTTTTGTCAGATTGGTATGTATCTATATATACATATACGGTATATGTATATATATATCATTTATAGCGATATACAAATAAAAGTGAATCAGTAAAAAATATATACCTAAGATAATAAGAATAACATAAAAATTAGAACTCGCGCCATGTACCCTCGTGCGTGGTGAATCAATGCCTTGTACCAATTTAACATCGAACGTTCGATGTTGTCAACACCTTTGCACTGTACAGGAACACCGCTACAATATTTAACATTTTACAATTTTTCCTTTTTCATCGTTTTACCAAGTAGCCTAAAGATCAGGTAAAAAATAAGGCCTAGCGTTTTATTCTCGTCCTTCTATGCGTATATACGTATATGTGCACTCACTTGATAGCTCATTCATACACACATGCACATACATATATATGTACAAGTATGTATCCATAGATACAATTCATGTATAACTAACTTTTTTACATGGAGAGAGATTTCAATTAGTCCGCGATAAAATAAGAGAAGTAAGTTATTAAAAACTTCTAACGAAAACTGTTTTGTACATACAGTGCTTCGGACAACAATTTTTTTTCTCCATTGCCAGAAAAACCGCAAAGACTATTATGCTATATCCTGTACAGAAAAGATTTCTTAAAATTTTTATTGTTTCAACAATGTATACAATTTTCAATAAGTTGCTTTGATCCGCGCTTAAACACGCATTCGATTATCTGTTCAAACTCTTTCCTGCTTCGCTATGAATAAAAATTTCAATTGACAACGTAATCTAATACTTTTAGTGAGAATCTCGCAAATGTATAAAAATAAAATATCTGATGAAATAAAACTGAGTGAATCAGCGATCTGCACTTACGCACAATAATTACTTTAAGATAGTATAATATCCTGTCTAAATTGTTTAAGATTACATAAAGTATCAAAAGTTTTCTTCTAACTTTACTCTCTTATGTAAAATCCTACTTGAAGTATGCGTACCTAATATGATGGTAAATGAGTCGTTGTAGAAAAGAAACGTTACGTTTAACCATCTTACATTACCTGATCACAAGCTTATATCCGATACAACTGGAAATATCGCGTACGTCTATCGTTCTCAACGTTCAATCCGCGAATTTCATTATTTATAACTATAGTGAATCTTTGTAAATCTGTATATAAATAGCAATTTAACGAGTCAGCGATATTTCCACTGGCATCGTATCATTTATTCGTACCTGTACAATTAAAGAACCGAACGTTATTTTGTCGCAGTCGAATACAATGAGTGTGTAACAAAGAATAATGATTCTTTCGTGACCACTTCACTAACTGTCTTCGTCCACGGTGGTCTCCATCGGCAAAACAAGACGTTCTATAGTGGATCGTGAACGCGAAATGCGGGCCAAGAATCAGTCTCATTTTTGCCCTGGATTCGCGAATTATATCTCTTATCTAATTATTAACAAAGAAGTTTCCACGAGTACGAGATTATCGAAACGAGCTCTCAGTATTAATCATATATTCTCAAAGAATAGTAAAGAAATTATAAGGGATGTAAGATTATACACATGGTTCTGTCAAAAGATCGGGTTGCAAACGTTCGACTCGATAACGATTGTATTGTCGGTACGGTGATCTAGTTTGGTCATTGTCTGTGATCACTCGTGTCTTGTGAGGGATTAAATTCTCGTAACGACCCATTAACCAGTCTTGACATAACCGGTGCTGTATGTCCGCCACGTTTTTCGACGCCCAAGACGCCAGCCACTGGTGAAACTTTGAATTCAAGTGTTTCGTCACTGCTGGATGACACTATCAAAGAGAAAAAAACGGTACGTTGAATAATATTTCCATTTATCTAGAAAAATATACTATTTTATCACAATTTGGAGTTTATTAAAAAAAAAAAGACTAAAAGATAAAAGTGTCCCAGAACCCAAAAGTACTTGGGAATTCCGAAATATTAGAGAGTCCAAAATTTTTGAGAACCCGTCTCGAACTCGAATAAAATTGTTGTCCCGTTCCGACCTGACATTTTCGGGTTCTCGCACAATTCTACTAAGGGATTGCTCAATTGCCCCCTTCTGATGTTGATAAAAACGGAAGTGAATTTTTATCTTAAATAATTTCCAAAATAGCTTTGAAAACACTAAGTTTCATAATAAAGTTGCAGTAATTAGAAATTAGAGAATGCAATGATCAAATTTACCTCTCTTGCACGACTGAACGAGTTCCGTTTGTAAAGAAATGCTTCCTTACTAGCAACATAAAGCATTTGGTAACTTTTGGGATTGAATCTGCACTGAGTTTCATCGGAGTTAATAATATCAGACGTATCCCCAGAATCTGCTAATCTTAAACCAGCAGGTCGTTTGAGAAGTGCATCCACAGAGTCAAGTGCTTTGTCTTTATCAGATGGTCTGGAACACGAAAGGAATGATTAGCGAAAAAAGTTTTTTAAAATCAAGATAAAAGACTGTATGAATCAATACATTGATCAATACTTACTCCGCACCCTTGTCAGGATTATTGGTGTTAGATATAGATGCTGACATCATTCTTGCAGCCCTTTTCCTCCACTGTCTTACATTACGATATAGAAATACAGGCTTACGTCCTGCCAAGATTCTGCCTAAAGAACTCCAACCATTCCCATCCATCTACAACAATCGTTTCATGTTATTTTTTCTAAAAGGAAAGGATTTTAATTCGCAAATACAAATATTGATAACATTATCCGCCACACTATAATGTAAAATTAGTACTATATATAATATACTTAATGTAAAAATCTTATCATGGCACAACTTTTTATAAATTTGTTACAGCATTGTGCAAATATTTTGTTTTATGCTTTTAAGCATCATTTCATGTTCCTTTTCTGCAAGTAATAAAAATTAATCGAATGTAAAATGATAAAATCCAGAAGAATTACGAAAATAAACAGTAGAGTTTAAGAGAAATATTTTTCTCCTCTATATAGAAATAACCAAGTATTAGTTGGAACATAAAAGAAGTTCAAATAAAAATGGGAGCTATAATATTTATTTATTTCTGAGTCTACTATTATTACTTTTTTTTTTATAAATTCTACTTGCTATTGTGCGACTTGAATTGCACAATAGTAAATACTTCATCACATAAACATCAATAAAGTTGCATTCTATAAATCAAATTTACTAATAATTAATTTGGAATTACTTGGATAGGTCAGAAGGATATGTTCGATGAATCAAAATAAAATTGTCATTGTTTATACAGGTAATTCTCTGTGTAAAAAGCAAGAATATTTAAGACAATAATTCCAACAAAATTGGCTGTATATTGTTTTACTATTTTTTAATATATTATCGGTATTATATGAATAATTCTGCATTTTATGTATAAGTATGCTACGAATTAATTATGCTACGATGCTAACTGTAGCATCAATACCAATAACATTGAACAATAATAAAACAATGGTCGCATCACATTAATAAAATTAATGCAAAGCACAAGATGAAATAATTTTGTTGCCTTCAATTTATGACACATGTGCACTTCTACATGACCAATGAACATATGAGTATGAAAAGCATAAAAAAAGAGAAAAAGTATCAACATAATTCTGGTTAAATCGTTTAATAATATGAAGCTGTGGTCTTGACTATTTCTCAAGTATAGATGTGTTAGAAAAGAGATATATTACTCTCAATACCCAAACAAACGACAAAATATTGAAACTATAATAAGCAGAACAAATCAGAGCTAAATAATAAAATATCTAAAACCAAACAAAAATCACATGAGGATAAACATAAAATTTCGACATCTGAATTAAATGCTTATGATTGTCAAATATTTAAATGTAATAATAATAAAAAAATATTCTCTGTTCACTTTCATGTTCTTTGTTGTTGTTTTTTTCTTGTAAACAGCACAGGCAAAGAACTTTTATTTATTTTGTTTTTTCATAAAAAATGGAGAATCAAAGTAATAAATTTAGTGGTACAAAATGATGTTAGACAATAATGTTTAAAAGCATTGTTCATGTATTTCAATATCTCTCTTCTATACAATATTATTGTTATCTATCATTATATGTATATTTGTTTCATATACAGATTACAGTTACAAAATATATATATATATGTATGTATATATATATATGTCTTATATATATATATAGAGTTTAAAATTCACTGCGTAAAGTGAAAACGGAGATATGAGCTTATAACAATCACATAAAATCTGTCTGCACATTCGACCTCATAGTGTCTCAGATGAAACTATATTACAAGTTGTCACAGTAAACGTTTAAATCAGATGATCTGTGGCGACAATTACATATATGCATATGTATATCGTTAAATTAATGAAACTTTGTGCCACGTTATCTAATAAAAACGTATTCGACTGTTTAAACGAACGAAAAATATATATAAATTACACGTACGGTGGTACGTGTAGAACTCTCTCTCTCTCTCTCTCTTTCTGTTTCTATGTATATCTATATATATATAGCGCTTAAAATTCCGTAATGCAGAACTTTGTGAGAAAAATGCATGTTTACATTTTGTACAAAATACGATGGTGTTATCTTTTTCTCAATGTCGGAAACAACATTGCGAACACTGGCATCCGAAAATCCACTCTAGTCACAAAAATGTATGTAATAACGAAGAGAAACTAAGAAACGGAGCATCTGTCGCCTAATAAAATATAAAAAAACACATCTCGACGTCAAACAATAAAATTAGCAAGACATTACCAAATGACTCATTAAAAACAACTCCTAATGCAATTTGTTAAACGTGACAAAGGTTTTGTTTAAAAAAAAACACATTTTCAACCATGAAATCGACAAGCTCACAAATCGTCGAAACCTAGAACAAGCAATGAATGATCGTTTCAATAAAAATTACGACGTCGAAACCGAGGCAGACACACCAGCTAACTTTTTAATTAGTAACAATTCTTATCACTGAAAATAATTTGGTACCTCCTCCAGGATAGTATTCCGTACCGTTCCCTCAAGGGGGAATATAAAATTATACAAATGAAAATTCACTCAGGGGTACTGGAAAAGACCTTTTTGTGCAAAAGCAACAGCATTAAACCGAAAGTGAGCTGAAACCGTGAAACCTTTGGCAAATATTCGAACTATCTCCAATAAGATATCGACGTTTTATACTGTTACGTGCCACAAACAAAGCTGCGAATGAAATAAAAGATACAAATGACTCTCTATTTACATGCTACAGTGTATAACCTTTGCTTCGCTACTTATTACATTAATATATACACAGCAAAGTGTTATAATACATGATTCACAATAGTGTAACAGTTTGAGCCAGGAACACGCTTGATCCACGCCATGATACAGTATTTCCAGTTTTAGTTGTCACCGTTACATTCCTTAAACCAGTGAACTTGGTCCTGAGAATGCAACAGAGAATATTTCACTAATTTTTATACCCCAAGACTAATAACTTCAATTCGGTCGAAACTCATGTATGACCATTTCAAGAAATGGCTTCTAACACCTAAGATCTAGACGATTTAACACAGTGACTGCCCATAGCAAAATTATTTGTGTAATTTTAACAGTTAATGTTTGCACTGATACATTGAGCGTTGAGTTGTTAATATATAAAAACATTTGTTAATGTTTTGTGTCATTAAATAAGTCACTTTGATTTTATAGTATTTTTTGTGGTTACTAGATTGGTCGCCAACGTGTTAAATGTTCTGTTAACATACCCTAATTGAAAGATAACGATCTTATCAGATATCCATGAGAAAGTATGTCTCATCCGTTTGGATGTGCTCGAAATGCATTGAGAACGTTTTTGTGCCATGGTAATTATGCATCCTCTTTTCACGTTTGTTGTTTCCAATGAGAAATTTTGTTGGGCTGAGGAAAGATGAACGACCGTAATGGCTGGAACTACTGTATGGACAGAATGTGGCGTGGATGTAATATGTGCTCGCTAGCCGATATCCATATTACATTTCCAAAGGCTTCACTAACGATCCGAATATGACAGTGAATAGTAGAATTTTACAAATTCGTGATGTACACTACCAGTCGACCTATGTTTGCGTATCAAAAAACATATGTACAAATTTATATCAAATATTTACATTCCTTTTTAAATTCTATCTCATTTATAAATTCTAGGAATTACGATCTTATCTAGTTATAATTAATAAGTGTAATGAAAATGAAAGAAACCTTAAGAATTGACCGATATCAAATGTTACGTTCATTTAAACTAATATAATTCTTTTCTTCTCTTTTTACAATTCATTATGGCACTACTCGTATGACTTCATTTGTGTATGCCGTGTCCCCTCTCCTGTTCTGTTTGTACATTTTTCGATCCATGTTACACGTTTTTCGTCACTACTAGTTCATCCCACAACTACACCTTCTAGTTTAGCTTTAGCCTCTGTTCTTCTAATGAAACGCGCGAGGTGGGCAAGTACGGAGATAGTACGTTAATGGACAATAGATTAATGTACACATAAAATTTTCCTTGTTCTCACTTCGTTGACCCGACTAATTCACTTCACGCCGATCATGTTTTCAACATGAAAGCAAGTCATTTTCAATGAATCTTGAAATTTCTACATTTTTTGTAAGCTTTGAAAGCTTCTGTGATTCCTTGTATATCATCATGAATAAAATCCTTTTTGAAAATATAAATATAGAAGAAACAAAAACGTCCTTGAATAACCACGAGATAAATAAATATTAAAATTAAGATAAAATTTAAATAGACCAAAAAAAAACAAGAAACATAGAACTTTCTGTTACCGTCAGTTCAAACAACGTGCGTTCACCATCAAAACGTTTATTTTCTTTGAAATACCCTAAAAGCGTAACGATAAAGACTCCGAATAAAAGAAAATATCACCACATCGAAAAGAAAATCCTGATGAATGATTACACGAACCAACAAGTCAACCTAGCTGTTCACATCGTACAAAAAAAAAACGATGAAGCAAAGCAATTACAGAAAATCGACGATTGATACAACAACAGCGGTTTGCGAATGCTCTTGACAATCTTCAGTGTTGGAGATTTGAAAGAATTACTACTCAGATATCGTTGTCCTATTATAAGTCGATATTTAAAATATAGAAATATAATTTATAATTTGTCATATAACGTCTAATGGTGTAGCAAACACACCAAAAGTGTGAGCGAATATATTATATAGAATAAAGAATGGGGGATTTCGTTTGTGTAGTGCACTATTTTTCGAGAATTTTCACTTAATTTACAGCACCACGTTGGACGCACTGAGATGGAAATCATGTACTTCTCTTATCTCCTTAAATATTACGAAAATAAATATATATGACCTTCAGTTTTTCATTTTCTGCGATTAAAAGAATATTAGTTCATTCTGTTTATATGTATACAAACTTTTGCGATCTCTATGCAACGACAAGTATGTGAACCAGTGCTCTGACCCCATTCGCATAATAAAGCGTTGGTGATAGCAGATCATGACCACGTAGCTTTCTCGTATTAGCAAACAACCGTATAAATATACATACACACATATATACATATACATATATATGCCTGCTGCAACATTGTTTGGTTCCTAAAATATTCTTCTATTTTGTTTGTTTGTAAGGAAGTCAACAAAGATACTCTTGAAGACTAATTCTCTGGAATAGTACCTGACTGCGATTTAAAACGTTCACGCACGAATACCTCCCTCCGTATCGAATAACGATCACATGAAATAATACAGAGAAGAAAGTTTTGATAAGAAACTTTCGTTCTTTGGAACATTTAGTTGTACACTGAATGGCAACGGTACAACTCCAATCACAGACATCAAATTACGAATGAACGTAAACTTCAACGTTGGCAATGATTTATGAAAAGGGATGTGGATCCTATACCTTCTTGCTAATGTCAGTGTTCTTGCGCTTTCTGCCCCTCCCCCCCCTTGCTGCCTGGTCGTTACTCACAGGATGATTGGTTGTCGGCTCATTGTCTGTTAAGGTGGGGGTGTCTTTCGGACTAGTCTGACCAGCTGGAGCAGAAAACCTCTCAACATACGTAGACCATTTTTCAGATACTGTAACTCCTTCCCTTTCCCTTTCCCTACAACTGTTGTCCATCGCCTCATCACCTTCCGTATCCAATAATTCCATTGTCATTTTACAGTCCTTCTTATACTGTAACAGCAAAAGATTACACCTTCGCAACAAGCATCTATCGAACAATATCTTTTTAGAAGCTTAGTCTCATGCAACGCATACTGCTAAATTAAAAATTTTACATTGAAAATTTCTGGCATCGATTTCTAGTTTATAAATCGAAAGAACATAGAAAGTTGTCAGAAGGAAACATGAAAATGTGTACTCGATTTCTTGCATAAAGATTAAATTTGAAAAAAAAACGAAAAATAATTATTTGAAGAGAATTAAAATTGGCCCTTATAATACTTACTATGTATATTTTAAAACAATTCTCGTCTGCCATGGCTTTCTCAGCTTTACGTTGATACGCCATTTCTGCACCAAGTCTCATGTACGCGGTAGCACATAAACCACCCGCACCATTGCTTTCTTTTGGTTGTCGTTGTTCTCGTTGGAACAGTTCCATACATTGTTGGCATATAGGATCCGAAACTAAATGCTGCAACTAAACATTTCACAGTTCCGTGTAAAGATTAACGTCCCCCAAGCAAAACATACTTTTGCACAAATGAAAAATATAAAAATGTATACTCACTTGTCTCACAGCGTATGTTACAACTTTGTCTAACGTGAAGGCAATATACGCGTGAATACCGAACATTTCTCGCAAGGTATCTTCGTACGCCGTGCTCTCCATATTGCCGTCTAGGACATTTTTAACCATATCCAAAAATGCAGGATAGTAATCGTCTATTTCAATTTCATCTGTGTCAGATTCATTATATTAATTTAGAAATACATAAAATAATATATCCAGAGCAGAACCCTCGATAACGCAATAGATATTGACCAACTAAGTTCTATAGCAAACCTCTCGGAAACCAAATATTTACTCTGATTCTTTTTATTGCTTTGTTGTATTAGATAAAAATAGTATTACTATTATTATGATCGCGTTATGGAGTATTCTACTGTACTTGTACACACAAAGGAACAGTGTATCACTTACTTTTAGGTTTTAATCTTAAAGCAACAGCTGTGCTCTCTTTACGCTGCTGTTTGTACCGCGATTCCTCATCAGCAAGAGCGACAGCCCTCTCGTACATTTTAGTCAATCTTTCACAGAGGATATGGTGTAACCTCAAGAAAAGGTACCAATTGTTACTGCCCATGAAGAGCGTGTACGCTTCATCAGGATCGTTCGACAAGGCATGGATAGGTAATTTAATGTCTGGTTCGGTTTTAATCGACGTGGAAGACGGAATCGGAGACACCGGCGCCTTATTCCTATTCGCTTGGAGGCCACCACCCAACGGCGAAGCGTTCATTGTCACTGATTGAGAATTGCTACACGCTGCCACATTCAAGTCTTCTTTTTCATCTATTACAACAATACGAGTCACGTGCCATGATTTTTTTATACAAATACATTTGCTTAATATTACAAGCTCCAAAGTGGCTCATTTTGAATTCCTTGTAAAAATTACAAAAATACTTTCCACAGTATTTGATATAGCTTTTATTATAGCATGTATCGAAACGAATGAATTTGTTGAAAAATCTCTCACAAAAGCATCTTTATAACTTTAGTAACAGTAAAATAGACAAAATGAACCATTTCGACTCGCCTAGTACTTTTCAGATTTTAATCTTCGAGCAGAAGATACACAAAAAAATTGAGAAAAAATACTCGACTTACCATCTTCGTCTCTTTCATCGTCGCTGAGTTCTTGACGTGGATGAAAGAAAAGATCGGGTATAAAATGCTTCAATAAAAGCTTTATTCGTTGCTTGTCTTCTTTGTGGATGGCCGTCTGACGCTTCACGTGATGAATTAGAAGATTAGCTGCATCGTCCAGGACAGATTTGTCCTTATAGGGTAGCACAAGGTGTGGACCGCTGTTGTTTTGCCCGTCTCCGGTACCATCGTCCACCTGCTCGTGTCTCTCGTCGTACAATGTCTCGATTTCATTAAATAAACTTTTAGACCTCAGCGCTTTCACGTCGCTCTGCTTGAAGTTGATCCCCTGATGATCCAGAGATTTCAGGTAGTATTTCTCGTTCTGTTCTCTCCAGATTTTGTTAAAACCTTTTTGAGCCTCCCGCCATTCCTCCTCTTTACTTTTTAGTCGCCGAAGAACCACAGGTACTGCCACTACGGGATTCCTCTTAAGGCCTTCTATGATATCGGCAGCCTTGTCGCCGTATATCCTCTTCAGGGCTCTTTGATGAATCGTAGGAGAACAACCACCAAGGCAATCGTCGAGCTTGAACTTTTGGAGCTCCTCCTGACTCATCCTACTCATTTTCTTGTGGACACCCTCGAGTACCCTGATCGTGGACGCATTTGTTTCTATTACGCCATCCAGTTCGAATCTCTCGTCCTCGCAACGGTATATAAATTCCTCGTATTGGGTTTTCCTATATCAATTACATTAACAAATTATGGGAACCACCCATTGACCATGGATGCAAGCGCATACAGTAGGGTGGTCCTTATTTTTTAACTTTTGATTGTTTCTGGTCTCACACACCTACATTGTGACACTTGATGGGAAAATGATGCGTGCCAAATACGTTGCAAATATTTTTGCGAGAACTACCTCACACATAAATTTCATCGGTGTGTCTCCCCTTGTCAGATGCTGCATTTAATGGCAAATCAAATTTAACGATTTTGTATATATTTCTGGAGGCAACGTTATTTCCAAAATAATGAAAAACAATTATCTTTGAAAACGACATGAAATCATAAAAATTTTAGGACTTTAGCGCAAATGTGGCACGAGTTCCTGTTGTCCGATTGCTTCCAAATCACAATTTAGAAGAGTGAGATCAAAAAAATCACAAACAAATTTTTTTTACCCCTATAGTTAAGGGCCACCCTAATACACAAGGTGTTCACACATGTGCTAGCCAGTGTTTCTTCTCGTAAACGAGAAGTGTGAGGAGAACATAAAAGAGGGAAAAGTGGTAATATATTTTTATGATCGAATACGAATGCTGAACACCCTGCGAACGACAACAGAGACACAAACCTCGATGTTACAAATGTACTGTCTTCGGACCAAGTTGGAAACGACACCCATGTATCGTTGAGAACCTCTTTACACAACTGCGTTCTTCCTGTACACTTTGGTTGAACGTAAGACTTTGGTAACGCGCAGTACGACGCCCCTAGACGTTTGCATGCCGCATAGTCGATCTCCATGGCCAGATCACCTTGAGGACGGTCTTGGTGACTCCTAACAACGTTATTTGGTAGCGCTTCGACATTCATATTGCTGGACGCATTGGTCGTAGCCGTGGTAGAAGACTCGGGCAAATGACCCAGGAAATCTTTGAACCAGCGCAGGAGCTCAGGGAAACGACCAAGAAACGGCGTGACCAGCTGCACCAATTCAGACTTGGAAACTATTTCTTGGTTAAACAGGACCAGGCACCTTAGAAAATTGTCGTACACTTCTTGAGACCTTAACGCTTTCCGAACCTAGAAAGTACATTCATATTCCAAGATATCCTGCGTTCAATGCCACACACAGTAGTCTAAATATATATAAGAACTGTTTTATATCCGATTTAAATATTTTAGCGCTAAGGTAAATTTCTATTGAGATTTTCAAGATAAAATATATATATATATTTTTTCTTTTCTTGAAATGATCTGTGACTATCAAAATTTTAAATGAAATAGAAATATTTTGAAATGGGAATTACCAACCTTGTCGAAGAACGCGTAGTCGTTCAGACTGCCATATTTCCCAGCCTCTGCTATGGTAACGCATTCGCGCATGGACGACACTTTATGCTTCTTCAGGGGAGGTGGGCCGTGTTGTATGTGGTGAGAATTGCCGGCCGTTACAGAGGGCAAGAACGACGGACTCCTCTTCAGCTGTCCCGTGTTGTGTACGAATTTCTGGACACTGTTGATATCCCGCACACCGGATCTGTCCCGTTCTCGTTCACGATCCCTATGGTCGCGACTTTCTCGTTCTACTGTGCCAGTGCCGCTAGACTCGCGAAGTTCTCGAGAAATGTTTCCCGAGTTGTTGTAGGGTGGCTTGGGGCCCATAGGTTTCTTCACGATTGTGGTGTGATCGTTAACAGTAGCAGTCTTGTTACTCTGAAACATAACAGACTAATACCAATCAGAGTTCGCCGGTATAGAAGTAGTATTCGAAAAAATGTTAATCACAGCATGGACGCCTCAGATTTCTGAGTTGTCCTTGCTGTGAGCATTGCTTGTTCTGTGTCACTCACCAGTGAGCTCTGCTGATTGGTGGCATCCGGCAAAAATTGACCAAACTCTGCGAGCAAGTCCTCCTGGTTCTCGAACAGTTTGGCAACTTGGCTGTAAACCTCTGCTTCTGTCAAGTGCTTCGCACCACCCGCTCCACCGGACCCACTCGTGCCGCCCATGTGCCCAGATTCTTTTAAGTTACGTTGCTCTTTCTGATAAGTGTGTAAAATTTCCAGGAATCGTTTGTATTTGTCCGGTTGGCCTTGGAAACGGTTCTAAAGTATCAAAAAAGTTTTCCGAGATAAGATAAATGTTTTATATATATATATATATATATATTATATCATTGGTTTATTCTCTTGGTTGAATGCAAACCTTGATTTTATTAACATAATTGATTGCATGGTTGAATTCAACTGGCTGGCTCTGTTGTGTCTGCCCGCTGGTGGGTATACCATCTTGGGCCTGACTTAACGCTTGGCTCACAGCCTGAGCTTGTGCAGCGCTAACATGTGAATTGTTATACGTCTGCACTGGTGGAGGCGATGGCGCATGCACTGTTAAGCTGCTGTTGGAATTATTATTTAAAATGTGGGAATGGTGTATGTTCCCAGACCTAGTTTAAGGAAAGATCATGTTTATTAATTCTCAATGACACAAAAAAAGAAAACAGGTCACAGAATATCAATGATTTACCCGTGCATTATCTGCAAAACTGGAGGAGCTTTTGCTGGCTGTGTTGGCGGACTCGCTACAGGAGGCGAACCAACATTGACCGTGCAATGCTGCGACAGGGTAGGAGTGGGACTCGGCATACTGACGGATACTTGAAATGCGTATCCTTGCTCATTCGCTTGCACCTCTATTTTGTATCCAGGTGGAAGAAATGTGTTGAAACCAACAATAAGCTCCGGGTGTCCTTTGAATAAATGACTCACTCGTGTTATAACTCCTGGAGTATCTATGCTCTGGGACTTAAATTCTTTCATAATATCCAAGAAGTCATTATACACCTACAATCAAATAAACAATATAGTTATTGGAACTGGTCAAAACTCTGCAGGCAGGAAATCTCTATTGATAGTTTGAAAAATACCTGTGGCTGATCGTTAAATTTGTACTTGACTTGATCTAAGTAAGATAACGCGTCCTCTACTTTTAATCTCTGAAATTGCTGGGACCCACTACCACCACCTAGACTAGAGCCTGGCGGGGTAGAAGCTAGTGGCATTACATTGCCAGAGTGGACCTACAAACGGAATAATAAAATTTCTATGAAATTCCGTCTACAGACAATTCAAGAAATATTATAACACAGTGGCTGAAATAGCATGAGCAATAGAAATAATTATTTAATCAGTGAATCTTATTGGTATTCCAGTCACTGTATACAATGCTGCTTAGATACTATTTCTGTGAAAGTATCTTTAGATGAATAATCATAAAGTCATTGGAAAATTGAAAAGTTTTCAATATTCATAAATTATTAACATATCACATGTTACTCGAATATGAACCTTGTGCCTTATTGTTGGCTGTTGCTGGCTGTGAACTTGACTTTGTGTTCCTGGTGCAGGTTGTTGAGAACCCATACTATGGTTACTCCCACCACCTATCCCACTATGCAACCCTCCACCAGTATTTACATTGCTACTGCTACACGTAGAACTAAGTCCTGCAGATCCACTTCCCTGGAAAAAACATACACAACAATTGCAAAAATATCCACGACACGAACAAAGCAATCTCGAACCATTAAAAACTAAGCTCAACGCAACACGAAATTGACCATAAATTTTGCAACACAAAAAACGTGATGGGTGGCGCGTTAATAAGATATGAGATTTCGGACAACGGCGAACCGTATTTGTTTAAACAAATACTCGCGTTAAACGGTGGGAATTACATTACGAAACCGAATTTACTAACGCGCCAATTACAAAAGCATACCGCGCGGACGTATAATTCGGCGGGCCACTTTTAAGCGGATTAATTCAATTCGCCGCCGCATCGGTTCTATGCATTTGTATCCCGAGAGAAACAATTATACAGACATATAAAAAAAAATATAAAAATGAACCCTCTCCTTACTAAAGATAACTACAGTCACTACTCAGCTTTTAGCACCTGAGCGTTGCTGTGTACTGACTATAGTCCCCGCCAAAATGTTGTGTTTGCTAATGACTCTGGTCGAGTTTGTTGTAACTAAGGAAAGGGTTAAAAATGCGGGAAAAAAATTAAAAAATCAACGGAAAAAATTCTAGCCGGTTTCTCTTAATAGTTGTTGCGACTAGAAGCGGGTAACGCACCTTGATGGGGGACGGAGCCGAGGTGGGCACAACAATTGCTCCAGGATATTGCTGTTGAGCTTGGGCACTTCCGAATTGTATACTTCCCGGCATTTCTTTCGAAGTAACTGATCGAACTGCTTGGCCAGGTACAACAACGCCTATTCCACTGCTTGAATGATACTCCAAACCACCTCCTCCGCCACCTAAGCCACTTCCTGCACTCACCGACGAGTGCTTTAATGTTGCTGCTGCTGGTGATGCTACCTCGTCCAGCCCGCGAACGCGTTTCATCGCAGATCACATTGGAAATACTACGAATCGAAAGACAATAGTCCTGTAGACGCATATTTCGCCTTCTCATTTACCCCCTCTTCCACACACCCCCTTATTCGAAATAAATCGGTCTTAGACCCATAGACGCTTAGGATACATGCTTAACACTAAGTACTAGACACCGAAAGTATCCAATTTATAATATCTGACGATACCTGTGAATTTTACTATAATATGTACGTGTGTAGATTTATTTAACGACTTGAACGTGAAATTTGATCCACCTGCTACTTCTGATGTAAATGAACACTGAGGGGTCAAACTTTATACAGGTGTATAAACACGTGTGTATTCGCGAGTAAAGCTATCTTTCGAACCAAGATGTCTTTAAAACAATCATTTTTATAGTCAAAACAAATTTACGAAATTATATTCGGGCTATCGCTAGTCAAGAATAAAATAAGATCGGTTCAAGGAATAGATTAAGTATTATCGCTTTTTCTTAAGTTTGAATTTGAATTTTGTGGAGTCATCAATTTACTCGAAAGTAATCATTAAAAAAAAATGTTCGCGAGTAGAATCATTGGAAAATCAGCACTAAAATAAATACGTTGAAAGAGAACGTTTTCGTACGAGACTCTTGAAAAAGTCTTTTTAAAGTGTTTTAATAAACAATAAAAGATCGATATTTAAATTCCATTAGTTACTTCCGGTGACTCGAAAAATATTGAAAGGTGTTACGTTTGAATACTTTCGTCTTTAAATTTTTTTATAAGAACGAATTATTCTTCGTAACATCATCCAAGGTGTCGAATTTTACAGCAATAAAAAGTCGGCAATTTGACTGAAATAGTCGTCTGCTACGATGCCGTAAGCTGTGCGATATCGTTGTAGGTATGTTTGGCGCGCCACAGCAAACGGAAGAGCTCGTACAGCTTCGAAAGCGTTCGGTATTGTTTCGTTTACGGCGATAAAATGACGCGACGCATCCGCACCGCACGAGCTGAGGCACATGCAAACGACCCGTAGCGTAATTCAGAATTATCGGCTGAAAATTGAATCTGATTCTATTACAGAAATTCGAAGAGTCGTTTTGAAAGTTTGAACCTGCCGCGCTTCGTCTGACAGAAGTCGGACGAAACCGAAGCTCCGCGAGCACTTTCCCGTAACTTCGTGCGTAGAAGAAACTTCTCGTCCGCAGATACGTAAAAGTGATCAGAAAATCGACCATAAGGTGAACGTTTATTATTCTTTTCGTAAAAGAACGTGAACCAATTAAAGATCGTTGTTCTTCTGGTTAAATTACTATCGAATCGACGATATTAAACGTGTTTATACTCCACGTAATTAATTCTCCACGCCTGCATATTTCATTTGATTAAACATACATTATTTTCTATCGCAACTTCGTTCGGAATGTTCAAAAGTGTCCGATCACATTTTCTCGCTTCATTTTCAAGTTAAAAATAATTGAATTACTCATACCTGCAACTGCTATATATATTGCATAATATTAAATCGTTATTGTGCACGTGGTTGTATTTTCAAATTAATATAGATGTGAAACCTTGCTGTAACAAATAAACTGTAGGGAAAATCAAAAAGATATCTTGTTAAACGTGGATTCGATGATCTTTAGGTGATATAACCTCACATCAAAGATGCTCCATACTATATGTAAGTATATATGGATAAAAAAATAGAGAAAAGTCAGAATTCTCTTTCAAGGAAAATGAAACATAGTTAGCAGTAGCTTATGCATACATAAAATTTGCATATTTTTGTTACTGTGATTGCTTATTGTTCTTGTACATTTTTACTTTGCCATGCTGTCGCATGCATCCATTTATGTATTTTAAATTTTGATCATTATGCAATTGAATAAAAGAAATTATGAGATATAAGATTATATACTATAAATAAACATAATGTATACTGTAGATCTACACAAAATAAATGTACATTTTAAATATATGGTATTTATCAATGATTCGATTTTGCTTGTACACACATTTGATTGATATTATGCATTATTTGTGTCCATAAGCTGATCAATCTATTTTATACGTATAAATAAATATAGTTCTGACCAGAATATAATTCTGCTTTATTCATATTTGTACTTGAATATTGTTGGATATACTATACTAATTTTACAATATTCTGCGCATCGAAGGTTATTCCTTTTAATGTTTATATATGTATAATATTTTCTTGAGCATAATTCAGAAGATATAGAGATGTAAGGAATGGAAATCATGTTTTTAAAGTCTGTATAGTAATATAAGCTTTATATAAAAATAATTATAACCTATTGCTTCTGTAGCTATATAATGCGTGTCCATATAATAGTTTATCATGACCTTGCACAGATATAGTGTCACCAACTTAGAAAGAAAAATTTGAAACAGATATTTAATAGGTGAAGATGAGATGCGAGATTCCTATGTCGTGACACAAACATCATTTAATTTGCAATCACTATATAGGACTGAAAGAAGATGAAGATTCCCTGCAACGTGTCTGCAGTACTTTTCAAGATCCAGTCCTAGTCCATTCTATTATTTTCTAAGAAGTGTATGTTTCTCGAAAGAACTTGAATATGAGAAACATGCCTTACGAAGATGGACCGCAGAAGAAGAAAGCTGCCTCTTGTGTATAATAATTACTTCAGAAATGTTGACGCAATTTTATAGTTTCATGTATAGAACTAGAATGACAGAAATTAAAAAGAAATTTACTTGTCTTGCTGAATAAAAAGTAAAAGAAAACCTTTCTTAAAGTTTTATGCATTAGCAGAACGACAACTTTTATCATCGTGTTTTGAGAGGGCAAGGCTGATGCTCCTACTCGAAAGGTATAATGAACAAGTGCAAAAATTTCAATAGATTCTCAATACATCTTGCGATCGTCATTGTTCCCTGAAAGCAATAGACAATCTTGTTCAGACATTATATGTTCTCAGTAATAAGAATAATTAGTTCTTATGTGTTAGCTAGCTCGAGCAAACTATTTTATTGTCAAAAGAAATTGAAGATACGTGTAACTACGATGTACGAACTCCATAAATTGGCAAAATCATGAATATTGTAAAAAATGAACTTGTGACATGTTTGAAAAAGTTACCATACAGATTTGAACCTATGCAGGATGGTTTTTAAATGAAAATAATTCCAATTTTTCGAATGCTTAAAAATCCATGTCTGTACCGTAAACCAGAGTATATTAAGCCTTAGTTTTCAAAGTTACGGTATAATTTGGGAGTTGTTAGTAAGGATGAAAGGTATACCATTTCATTATATAAAAGAGAGATCTTGTAGTGGATATTATTGTTTTTCAAAATAAGAAATAAATTGCATTTGATATCAATTCTTTTGTTGCTATATTAAAACTAAGGAATTAAAAAAAAAATCATTTCACCCTTGTAAGTGGCAAACAAAAATCGGAAAACTTGTGAAATGTCATTTTTTTTTAAGAAGAAGAAGAATAAAAAAAGTAAACTTAAAACACACTGGCTTTGGGAACTGAGTGTCTATTCACTGAATAAAAAATAACAGTGGTTTCCAAGTACTATGAAAATCAATAGGAACCATGTAATTGATGAAATAAATAATTTTTAGCAAACGAAAATCCATGGGAAACTTTAGCACTCAGCCAAACAGAAGAAAAAAAAAGTTACATCAAGCCTTCAGGTCGAAATATATTAAGTCCTATTCAAGAGAATCTATATGGGTCTGGTTGATCAAAGGAAATAGATATTTGTATGCAGCAGCCTAGTGCAAGATGTGTACATACCAATTTCCATCTGAAAAGAAGTTGAACGTCCTTGCATCAGGGTGATATCGAGAGAAGAGGTGTCCAGGAGCAAGTGGTCGAGGTGAAATGGTGAATCGCCGATGAAAGTTGTGCCCTTCGGTGGAGGAGATAGGTCGGTCGTCGGTATTTCTTTCTTGGTAAAATTTCGATCGCGGTGTCGAGCCTCGCGAGGGGATTTCGCTGGGGCAGAGGGACGAAATAGAGCCGGTAAAGCCAGCTGCACGGACGCGCACACAGGCCGTCCCGTGAAGTCGTCGAAGCGAGGTTTGTCAGTGTTGCACGTTTCCAAACACTTCCCGGCCCTCGACGTTACGCAATATTCCACGTAAATACATAACACATTTTCCCGTGAGCTCCAGTGAAAATAATCGTCCTGCGGTGTTCCTTCTACAAAGGAACCACCTCGAGGTACACCTCTCGGCACTCACACCACCTCGCCCGCTCTAAATCGGTCCTATTTCGCGGCGGGTCCGAACTGACTTTCCGCACAAAAGCTTCGGCTCCGTTGTTTTTTCACGACCAAAAAATCGACGAAGCCTTAACGGGCCGGTCGGCCTGTGCTCGCGACAGGAATTCACTATGCTCTCTCTTTCCCCGGGTCTCGTTCTCAGTGCCGTCGGAATCTCGTCGTGTGTGTAAACAAACTTAATAAAATGCACATTTTCGCGAGTATCTCGAATGGATTACCGCACTTTTTCCAACGGGAAAAAAGGTAAATGCAAAAGGCATACTCGCACTCTCGAGGTACAAGGCAAACTATTGGATTTTGTATGGCAAACAAGGAACTGACTGGTCGTATAGCGGGATGAGGAAGGTGGAGGGGATCGCGCAGGACCGTATTCATCCGCTAAGCGTCTCTGTTACCAACCACTCGGGTACCTCCTGCAAAGCGTATACTCGTATATACGTGACACGCACAGGCCCTCGCCGAGCAGACTTTTCTCTCATTCGGAACTTTCATTAAAATTGTGCATCGATTATTACGCGGTATCTTTTCGCCACAGGTCACTCCTTCGACGCGAACGCTACGCAGAGGCTTCTAACCAAACTTAGGTCGCCCGGAATCACTCGGAATGTAAATCGCTTAGGGGGCAATCGTTCGTGAACGTATTAACATGATAATTACGCACGCGTGAGCCTGTCGGAATTGTATTTTTCTACCGCTGTCGCCGAGACCACGCTCCCCCGGACGATCGCTGACAACACTTTGCACGTTACGATTTCGAAAAACCACGAATTTCCATTATTTATTTCACCATTGTCTCTTCTCCTCTCCTTTTCGTTTCGTTTTTTTTTCTCTCGTATGCACGCGTTATCGTAAAAATTCGCGGTGCTCGTTACGCGAACGAGCGAACATTCTGAAAAATGTTCTATCTATCGATACAAATAGCACAAGTCTTGAATAACACGCCGTCAAACGTTCGTTCGAATGATCTCGCACCAGAGCATTTCGTTAAGTCATGTTTAATAGTAATACACTGATAAATAACTTATGGAGCTACACACAAGTTCGGGAGTTCTGCTCGTTGGTGCACTATCGTAGTTCTCACAGCATATGGAATTTTAATTACGCCATAGTAGACGGTGATTTGACACGGTCAGAACGAGATGCATGGAAATCCATGCGAACTTGAATAACAGCGCGAAACATTTTCTGCGAACACTGTGTGAAACGAAAAAAACTCGAAAAACCGACACTCTGGAGCCAGTCAGCATGATACATAGAAAATCACGTGCAATACTATTTCGGCGAGTCGTTTTCACGAAACGAATTATATTTCGTTCGCTCCGAAACGGTCTCCGTGTTTTTCACTCGAGAAAAGTCCGCGGTGTCGCGGGGAATCGCACGAGGAAACTACAGTGCCAGACATCTTCGGAAGAAAGTCGTCGCATCGCGTCGATGAAATTGAAGAATCGCGTGGCGCCTAATCTGTCGGTTGTTGGTACGGCCCTGGAAATTGTGGCGGCTTCGCCGCCAAGAGGCGCGCGCAGTCCACGAAATATCCAAGCGTTTCCCCGCGGCCGACATGTTCGCGCGGCCAACAGCTGTTCCGAAAGGCGAGCGAACTCCCCATCGTAATCTGGGTCATGGAAACTGCGCAAAATGGGTTGCACTTGCACCGAGAACGCGCATTTCTTCAAAAACCAGAGGATCGTCTTCGGAATTTCGTCTGATCCTATGGACGGAACTAGCACGCGATACGTTGCTCTGCGCACTATAAATTGCCATTCGAAATATGCAACCTCCTGCGAGCAGCCGTTGCATATCTGTCAACGTGCTTGACTGGTTCCCGAGTAGAGAGCCGCTCGTCGATTGGCCGAGAATTTTCGGGCATCGACCTACGCGCGAGGCTCGAATCTGGGAGTGCGACTCATTCGTCAAATTTTTATGCTTTCGAATACACGGATTTTCTTCGTACAATTTCAATGTCTATTTGAATAATACAGAAACGTGTAGTACCGTACATTCCCATATAACGCGACTAAAACACTGCTTAATAATACTGTATATACAGACAGTCTCACTTCATACTTTAAATTAGAATAACATTTTTATAAATGGGCCAAACCACTTTAGTGTTTTTGCCAAACTAGATGATATGTAATGTAAATTTAAAAAATGTGCGTTGTAGATTCATATAAGTTATATACATGCTGAAAATTTCATCGAAATTAATTAATTCGCTTAGAAGTTGTAATATCGTAATTCAGGCTAAACACAATTTTTTCAAAATCTTCATTTCATATCATCTTAACTAATTGAACTAACTTGGCAGGAAAACTGAAGTCGCTCGGACCATTTATAAAAAAATTATTCTGATTTAAAATGTGTGCTATCAAATACGAGACTAAATGTATAAGATGTGGCAATAAATGAACAGCAAAAAGAACTTGGTTAAAAGGATTGTAAACTTACTGCCACAGAAGATGTGTTTATTATTAACATGTCCATGATTAAGATAGATGTGTTACAGACAGCAGTCTTATTTTATTTTATTTTTTTTTGTAAAAAAGGGTAGCAGATTCACATTTTTTTATACTTAAATATTTATTTCACAACGAAAAGAATTTTAATTGTTCGTCGATCGAACTAGTGGTTAAGTAATTAATATACTCCTTAACAGAATTGATGGTAGAATTAGTTAATTACATTCTTGTAGTTCTTAGTAAAGTGTTCGTCCAAACAATTTAAGATTCTCGTTTAGAGGCTCTTGTGCTCGCGTGGCTTTCCATATTCTCTCTCCCTGTACTTTAGCAATACAACCAGCTGGAATAGTGGCCAAATGGAAATTGTATTTAGCAGTTAAGTCACCTTAGAGCCTGTCATAATCTCCTTATCATCTACGTTGCGTAAAAATTTTTTATGGTTTTTCATGATTGTTCAGCGTTGGTTTAGTTATACTTTCGACTTGCTCAACCATTTAAATCATCCCTAATCCAGTCCTCTCTGAGAAGGGATGCAATCTAGGATGTCAAGGAGGTAAATCTTCTATCTTTTTCTTTAATTCTCTATACTGCTCCTCAAAATCCATTCCTCTGCACAAAATTTATATTTTTCCATGAATTAAAAATTTAATTATATTGATACTTAAGTATTTGAACTTAAATATTTAAATATCATGTGTGCACTAATGTATGAATTTTATATATGATTAATAAAATCTATATCGTTTGTTCATTATAAATGGAATTTTTATAAAACTTGGATTGTACAGTGTGTTATCTTTTTATAGGGCCTACAAATTTACAAAGAGGTCTATGAAATTTCTTTATAAAACTCCATACTTGATGGTGTAGACAACTACAAGATGTTTTCAATATTTAAATACTTATACATACAATTTTTAAGTTTCATTATAAGACTACCATAAAGGTACATGTCCATCCGAGAGTAAAACTTTCTCGAGTTGCTCTCGAGAGTATTTCTTGCAAATGGACACTGCGTTTGATAATGAAATTGAAAAATTCTCGAAGTTGCTCAGTGGACATACAATGTGGTAGTTACTCTCGAGAGAAACTCTCAAATGGACACGTAGATAAATACCTTAATACAAATACTATTGAGGTACTTAAATGGAACTTTACCTTAAATATAATATTTTAATGATGTAAAATTTAAAGTAGTTAGATTATCCTTATGAGATATTCAAACACTGAACTATACAAATAGTCCCAGACTCAACATGTATACGTATATATCATAGAAAGCTTTTATACACACAATATTTCATCGAGTATACCCTGTTTTTTTATTAACCGTTCGAGTACTGATCAGTACTGATGAACGCGATCGCGCTCCTCTACAGGCCTCTGCTCTGCTGTTATGCCAAAAATGCGAAGAGCGCCATCGCGCTCTTCACTTACGCAGCGCCGATTTCCATCCCATACTTTTGGCGGGAAAAAATCAAACGATTTGAAATCTTATCTGTCGTTTCTTTCTCGATATTTTTTACCAAAATTTCATTCAATCTTTTTCGTAATGTGTAATTGTATTCGCAGTTTTATTAACGTTTGTTTTTGGCAGGATTGTATAACGCAATTTATTCGTTCAACTTTTGCTCAAACGATAGTGCTGCACTCAGCGGAACAGAAGCCAACTGATATCCTCTCTGAAGCACGTAAATACACGAGACCACGTGATCGATCTGGTATTTTCTTTTAACCTTTATGATATTCTTTACTTTATAAGTTCTTTTAGAAATTCTATTGTTCACAGTTATGTCCGTGTAACAATCAGTATGAATACAAATATTATAAGAACCTTGAAATATGAAATCTCCGTTTAAATATTATTATTCAAATGAATAAAGTAATATTAATTTTTAAGAATAGAAAAACTAACAAACGAAACGTTCAAAGATTATTCTTGAGATTCTTTTCTTGTATTTTAACATCATACAAATCAAAAATTAAATAGTTTTCAATAAACGACAATCTCGTTTATTTAACTGAGAAGATAACATGTAATTGTACTGAGAAGGTAACTGTACTTTTCAGTACACTTTGTAGTAATAACATAATAAATCTTACTTTTTGAAATATATTAATTTGCACGCGTATTTATTTAATACATCTTTCTATGCAGCTGTTGAATTAATAAACCAGTCATCGAGATGATCCATACATAGAAAAGATTGCAGTTGAAAGTACTTTATGAAATAAAAATTTATTACTGTAAACTGTTGATGAAAGTACTAGTTTCAGAATGTTTAAAAAAGTGATTGTGGCCATATCTGGTGGAGTCGATAGTGCTATAGCAGCATTTATGTTAAAAAATAAAGGTAATTGGAAAATGTAGTAGTATAGATTCTAGTAGTATACGTTGATCAATAATATTTCCCAAATATTAATCATAGAATTCTCAAAGGCTTCAATGTTACTGGAGTGTTTATGAAAAATTGGGATATTGCTGACGAAACTGGGAGGTGTACCACGGAGGAAGACTATGAGCATGCACAATGGGTGTGCGATAAATTAAAAATACCTCTTTTACAAGTCAATTTTGTGAAAGAATATTGGAACAATGTCTTTAGGTAGTTTTTCTATTTTTAAAGTCTGCATATTCATTCATACTTATTCAGGAATTAATCTTTTATCTCCCGTGTTATTATCTAGTTACTTAATAGAACAGTATCAGAATGGTCTTACTCCTAATCCAGATATCTTGTGCAACAGACACATTAAATTTGATAAATTTTTCCAATTTGCACGCACCGAACTTCAAGCTGATGCCATTGCCACTGGACATTATGTCAGAACAAGTTTTGGTCCTTTCCTCGAGAATTTTAAGCCAGATACAAGTATATGTTTTTTACTTAGATTTTTATATCTTTTAAATATAATACAATTTTATTCGCACTCTTTTTTTATGCAGTGTCACATTTAATAATTTTTAGATGTTCTGCTACTTCAGGCAGAAGACAAAAAAAAGGATCAAACGTTCTTTCTGAGCCAGGTACCTCAAGAGTCATTACGATACTCTATGTTTCCACTTGGAAACTACTTGAAATGTAATGTTAAACAAATTGCCCAAGAGATTGGACTGGATTTAGTTGCTTCCAAGAAAGAAAGCATGGGTATATGTTTTGTGGGAAAACGAAATTTTCAAGACTTCGTATCAGAGGTATACATGTATAATGACTTCAATTATGTATTAATATACATATATTTCTGTTATATAAATTTGTTGAAAAAAAACATTTTGAATGTTTCCATTCTTACTCAAAAAACTAACAGTAATTTACAATTTCAACAATCAATTAAGGTATTCTTATACTCGTAGTATATACCAGAAAAACCAGGAGATTTTGTAGATTTAGAGACTGGAAAAGTGATTGGAAATCATATGGGTTTTCATCATTGGACAGTTGGGCAAAGAACAAAAGTTCCAAATGGTTCGGACGCGATGTTTGTATGTAAGAAGAATGTGGAGACTAATACTATATTCGTAGTATGTAGAAATCATTTAAGAGAAGTTGTTGTCAGTAGGTATTAAATGGGATTACGATTATTTATTAATGTTTTTAGGTACGGGGGACAAATCATTCAGCATTGTACTCAGATCTAGTGAAGACTGACGTTCCTTATTGGATATCCAAAGAGCCAAAGGAACTCAATCAGCATTTTAGGATATTCCATTGTGACTTTCGCTTCCAACATAAAGATTCTTTAGTACCCTGTACAGTGCACAAGATTTTAAACAATGAATTAATAATTAAACTTAGCGAGCCTTTGAGAGCAATCACAGAGGGACAGGTATTTTTCATTTTGTAAATTAATTTTAATATCAAATAATATTTGTCATTCTTCACTCGAGACTTCCATTGTAATTTCAGTTTGCAGTTTTATACAATGGAGAAGAATGTTTAGGCAGTGCCCCGATTAAGTACCCCGGAGTGTCATATTTTTCCCTTGGTCGAAAACCAAGAGAAGAACATTGGCAACATGCTAACATAGGAGAAAAGAATACGCAAACTGCTCTATAACATCGTATAGTAATATATTGTAAAATACGATTTGCTTTTATCTATGTTTGTAAAAAATAAAGTATTGTTGAAAGTGCAGATATTCTTTCCGTAATTTCTTTTTGCATCTCAAAGATTAAAATTCAATCCAATTAAACTTTTTACCTTATATATTTTTCAATTTATCGATAAAAAACTGAAGATCATCAGCAACTTGAAATTAGAACTATAAGAGTTTTATTTCATGCTGTCAAGTATTTGGTCGAGTCGCGACGTCATTACGGAAAGAAGGATATAAAATCATATTGAAAAACTTTGTTTCTAGAATATTAGAGATTTGAATATTACAATTTCTTCTATCATGATGACTCCAGAGGATGATCTTTATGGCTGCAACATAGTGTACTGGAATTTCCTAGCAAATCATGAAGAATGTGTTAGTAGAAGGAAATTACATGCTAACAGTAAGATAATATTCTAAAGTAATTAATTGGAGATAGTTCCTGGCATTATGCTCATCAGATGATAAATCCGTAAACCAAAACCTTAAAAAAAATCGTAAACACAATAGTAAAAATTGCTTTTGAAAACTCTTTTATGTAGGCTGGTATTAAAAATTTAGAGAATAGGTGTCGTAGATATATTCCAGTTAAATATCTACATTCTGAAAATTTGACGAATCTTTTCGATTGTTATCTCACTGTACCGCGCAGAGATCGCAAGTTGCCGAGTATACAATTTTTACAATTTAGTTTAAACTTACTCATTCTCATACCGCTCGCATACTCACACTTACATACATTTCTGCTGGTATTCGCGTTAAATCTATTTCTAAACCAATACAATCTTTCTTTCATTTGTCGTATAACTATACAATATCCTGTGTTTATCTTTGATTTATTGTTCGTGTCTTTGCAAATCTTAACGAGTTTATCAGTACCTCTCTTGTTCTCCTTCTACGATTTCCTCCTCTTTTAGATCGCTGTCCTCTCTTTTTATAGCAGTCTTTCAATAAATGTTTTTATTGTACCTAACGATCTAGTGGATGACGATGTGTATTATTATAAACAAGCTAGCAAACGAAGCTTCCTAGAGGAGATTAGGTAGAGCTAGCTTCCCTTGTCCCTATGCTGTTTAGCTTGTAGATCCTCGGCAACTTACGATCCCTGTAGTAGAGTCGCTGAAAAAGACGGGCCCGGTTTTTGGTGGATCGGTCCGACCGGGCTGGGTCCTCGGTCGTCGAATCCTCGATCATCGGCGAAAGGGTTGCGCCGTGTCTGTCGACAGGATCGGCCATTCGGGGTTCTTACGTTTTGTAACAGCAATCCGGTGCTGGCGATGAGAAAAGACGTTAATAACGTCGGGGGGTCACGTGTAGAATGTAAAACAGCGCGTCGCGTTATTGAACGATAACTGCAAGTTATTAGGGTCGATTGACGAGTAACTGGACGTAAGGAGCGCGTAAAATGGCCATCGCGGTGTGCGTGCACGTACAGCGAGCCTCCGCCTCGATTGTTGTTACCACCGCCATTGGCGTTGACCGCCGACATACGTTACATATGGAAATTGCTCCCCGTACAAATGTCGCTGGGACTAATTTGCCCCGTACGCGCAATGTTACATTAACATTCGTGCCGTGATCGCCGCCCGTACAATAGCTCCAGAGCCCAGCCGCTTGTTCTTCTTTGCGGGCGCAGTGTCGCCATTGAGGAATCGGTGCTCGGCCACAGAGATACAATCCGCGTCGCCTCTCCGTCCTCGGCCAGTACGATCTTCGATCTCATATCGATCGCGAGCGGGGACCCCGGCCGGTTCGTCTTTGGCGATGTAAAATCTGCGTATACAGTGTGATCGATCGTGACAAAACACCTTGTGTGATCGTACCATGAAGTAGAGGGACCAAACTCAGAGGACCGGGACTTCCGTTTCAGAAAAGATGAGGGGCGGTAGCAGTTTGAGCCAATACAACGACGACGACTTCTTCAGCGGAGGGCCCTGCCCGTCCTGTCGTCTGGCCATCAACAAGGAGACCGGACGATTGAAGTCGGTACCCGAGGCATTTTCCCAGTCCCAGAGTAAAATCTCGCAAACCGTTCTTTCACGTCGGATTGTCCAGGTGGTGCATGGGAGGGAACGACACTTGGCGGTTTCGCGTGAAACTGATGCTGCTGATACCAGCCGTGCTGCTGCCGATCACCATCATCTTCATCGCTCTGTCGCGGTCCCAGGTGATCGGGAAGGCGCCCTATCATCGGAACTACCTGATCCACACAACCGGACGCAGGCCCGACGATAAGACCGAGGAAACATTGCCGCGTAAGTCCGTTGTCGTCGTCGTCGTTGTAGTCGTTGCCGATCGTAAAATGAACTTGACTTTAACGACGTCCGGCCTGTTCCCTACTCAAGGATCCGTTTAGAGCAAAGTGCGTGCGCGTGGCCGTGATTTGACGGACAGTTACGCTGGAAGGATCGCGGGAAACCATTAATTCATAATAAAGGAATTAACCACCCGTTGCCTCGTAATCGCTCTGAATTCGCGTTACGCGTGTGTGCTACCTGACATGAATTCAAAATTTACAGTACGATCGCGGTTCTTGTTTCGAATACGTTCTTTCGATCGTTGATACGTCCGTTAATGGGTTTCATTCCGTCAAGAAACGGGTCTTTTCACGCGAATTCCAATTTTCATGGATTATTTTATAAAAGTCAGGATGAGGTCCATTTATCAAATAGAAAATTTCTTCCGGCGAGCATACAGTAGGGACGTTATTAATGTTCGTTGCTGTACATATTCTCTTATATCTGAAAAATGTGTAAATACTCCGTATAATAAAAATGAACGCCAGAAGAGACGACGATCACAGTGACCCATTTCTGGTGGCTTATAGAATTGACAAAGTTCGACGAGACTTGACGAATTTAACATGCCCGCAATCAGTGTCACATATATGTGACGCTCACGATTTTATATATTAGACGATCAAATTAATTTTGTGAAGATCGTTATTTGCAACTCCAACGCATAGCATCGTACATACGGAGAACTTGTCACTTTTCTGTGACAATGTCTTGTTTCGGATTTTAATTCGTTGTAATATATCTCGGATATATAGCATTTAATAGAACATTGTGACCATAAAGGCTCTTGCTTAAATAAGTGCTAGTTGCGAACGTGTTGATCGTTCCCCACAACGAAATCTGAAATGGGTCAAATTTTGATCCGTCCTATAGTCACAGTGTTAATCGGCATCGCTTTTAACGCGGTCACTATGACAGGGTTATAGATGATTGTAAGTACGTTCGCTATAGAGCGCAAAGTGTTCTGGAATTGATGCACCGATATCTCTAGGGCCATCCGCTGACATTTCCGACAAGAAAATGCACACACAAAACGCGTAACGTTACCACTTCCGGCCATTGAAATTCCAGTAGAACGGTACTCGCATGAAACGGAGATGGCAACGAGCTTTAATTGTTTCGTAATTAGAAACAGCGAGTTCTTCAGCGAGATTGTTGCCGAGAGCAAATTTTTATTCATCTGCGCGAAGAATGAAGCGAATATGTAGTTACCCGAAAGAAACGTGGAAATTCGCTCGATGATCGATTAGGGGCGCGATTACGCGGCTAACGCTAATTTCTGTTGGCAGCGACCAGTCATACCGAAACCGAACGAGCTGGAGAGGAAGAGGAAGACGAGAGAATCCCGATATCTGGGATGAAAACTAGCTACGTTCCAGTAGAAACGGTCCTTCCGCCGCAGCAGCTGCAACGACGCAAGAGAGAACTCGACGGGGTACATTATCCGCGAGGAAATTGAAAGTGACACTACTTTAGATACACTCTAGTCGCTCGATATAGTGTTCTTCTCGTTCCCCGATCACCTTCTCGTTCCTTTCCACCGAAAACGTCTATCCAATCGATATATCAATTCTTCGAGTCCGCGTTCGTTAGCTTCCTACCGATCAGCTATCAATCGGCAAAAAAAAAAACGGTCACAATCATTTTCTCGATGATCGTGCATCCAAAAGATTCTTTGTAGAAGATACTTCCAAATCGAGTCACCTTAACAAGCGTTTTAATAGATCGCCGTAGGGGAACAAAATCGTGCGTGACGAACTCTTAAATTGCATAGCAATAATTATAATTTGGAAGACTATGAGCGTGCACGATGGGTGTGCGATAAATTAAAAATACCTGTTTTACAAGTCAATTTTGTAAGAGAATATTGGAATTCTATTTTTAAAGTCTGCATATTCATTCATATTTATTCAGGAATTAATCTTTTATTTCCCGTGTTATTATCTAGTTACTTAATGGATCAGTATCAGAATGGTAAAACTCCTAATCCGGATAAATTTTCCAATTTGCGTAGCAATAATTATAATTTGGAATGGTGAATGAAGAGAAAAGGACATAAAAATGAAGAAAAAAGGGTGTAACTCTGCAGATCAAACTCAAAGAGAAAATTTAGTTACTTATGGATGTGTTTGACAAAACGCGATTGATTCCGGCGGTTACGTCACTATCCTGTGCTTTTAGAGACCGATCGCTGCATTACATTTTATTGTTTTCTCGAAGTCCGAATTATTTCCCGATCTCGTGAATTGTCCTCTGAATTAGAGCCATTTCTTAACGGGTTTTTCATAATGATATACGGGGCGATATGCCTCGGAAGAAAAACGAGACAGTCCGGGCAACGAGTGTCGTGTGCGCAGTAACGTTAATTAGCGTTAATCAACATCAAATTAGTGTTACTGGTGCACTGGTAGAAATATCGATCGTCCCACTGCCAATCCTCTCGTTTCGTACAAGGACAATTAAACTTGACTTATCTTCTTTCCCCCTACTGGTAGGAGCGCTTCTGAACGAGAGAAAATAACGTTTCCCAATATAAATCAATTTCGAAGGCACTCGTGTCTCTCGTCTCGTTACTCGATTCTTTAGCCGACACTTTAAGCGATTAATAAGACAACGCTGGACGCTCTCGAAACAAATGTTAAAAAATTGTGTGCAGGCGCAGTCGACCGACTACGTCACCGGGAAAATAGACAACTGGAACACGGATGAAAATTCGGACAACTTCCTGGACGATTACTACCCCGAGATAGACAACGACGGGGTAAAGGAAAACTCGAAGATAGAAAGCAACGACTATCGAAAGTTAGTGTGGCCACCGGGAAATTAACCTAGACTGTTGCACAGGGAACGAATGTCGTTATCTATTTGATATTCCCTTGACCCAGACCCCATTGTTATTAGCATTCAATTAACTGTGATTGAAAGATCGCTAAACCTTATCTCGCGTCATTCTAATGCCAACGGCACGATTTCCATTCGGAGCGCAATAAAACGGCAATAAAAAGTCACACGTCACTTTTTACGGTGCCAATGTAAAGGGGACACTTCAATCTTCGAATCCACCATGATTTGAATCGCGAACAAAATTTTCTATGCTCCCTATAATCGTTGTAAAATCGAATTTGCTTTCAAGAAATGGTCCAGTTTCACTTTCTCGCTCGTTTTGTAGGTCGTAAAAGTCGCCCTCTAAAACACATAATTTTGGGAGAGTGGAAGTAGAGGGATCAATCCTTAGAACGAGCCTAGGCAGATCGCTGTAGGATTTTTGTTCACAAAGTTACGAATCATGAATAAGATTTAACAAATTAAGATTTTAACGTTATCTTGCCAGTTACGGGGAGCATTCATGCGACAACCATAAGAACGAGGAGGAGCTTCGCTCGAGACCATTCAATGGGAAGTACGACGACAACGAGGAGCAGTCCCAGGACGAGTCCGACGAGGGTGAGCAGGGTGGCAGGCACTCGATCTCGATCGAAGATCCGGACTCGAGCTTGCCGATCACGGACGAGCAAACCGACGAGGCAGGACCGAACTTTCACACGTTCTGGAAGGGCGAAGGGGACGCCTGGGACATCAGGGAAGCTCAAGGTACGCTTGGCACGCTGTCCCTCTAGCCGACCTAGCGTAATTTCTGCTCACACGCTTTTTAAGAAACAGATGTTCGCCGCAGCAAAAATCATGCTCACGTACATGGACAGGACCGCCGATCCCTGCGAGGATTTCTATCAGTACGCCTGCGGTAACTGGGCCAGGCACAATCCCATACCGAAGGACAAGGCGGCCTACGACACCTTCGAAATGATTAGGGAGTCCTTGGACACCGTTCTCAAGGAGCTGCTCGAGGGCCCCATACCACCCGAGTTAGAAGCGATCCCTGACGACGCGACCGTCAAGGCCAAGTATTTGTTCCAAAGCTGCATGAATTACGGTAATTACAGATCTGAATTCTACATGTTGCCAGTAATGATTGTTAGGTGTACAATATCAGAATTCTTAGATTGTTTTAACACTAAACCTACCGAGCCTTAAAAGTAACCAATACATGTTGTCTTATAAAAATAACGAGATTGAATTGCTGATTGAATTGCATGCTCTCTTAAATATATATATTTAACCATTTCCCACGAAAGCATCTCTATGATTTCAATAACTGTAAAATAAAAAATCTGGAACCGGTCATTTTGACCGGCGGTGGTAGGATTAGTGTTGATACTGTTTCAACATTTATTTGTTGATTTTTGTGATAAATGCATGAAATCTAGCCATGATTAGTCTGCGGATATCCACAAAGTAAAAAGTAAAGAAACTATGTTAAGCCTAATTATTAAGGAAATTTATTCTAAATGCAAGATGCTAAACATTAATCAAGTGTTCTGACAGTACAATGTAAAAAAAAAACTGGATTTCGCTTCTTTCGAATGTAGATAGCCGAGTATAAGTCTCTACTCGATGAATGTCCCAAATATCTAACCTATAATTGTTCCAGAACTATCCCCGCTACCGGGAGTATACCCCGTGAGGGGCTGCTACTAATCGAATAAAAAAATTTCTTTATTTTCTATTATTTTTTATGAGACTTTCACCAACATATTCGTAGCATGTTTCTAATGAGAATGATACTAAATATGATATAATTCCGATGATATTTACTTGTGTAATGAACTATGAAAGTTACTTCCCATTACAATTACATTAACGGAAGATTAGTGTAAATATGATCCGAATTATACCGTGTTTTGGTATCATTTTAATCAGAGAAATTCCACAAATATATTGATGAAAGTCTCATAGAAAAATAATAATAATAAAATAATAATAACAAAAAAGTTTAACCTTTCATATAAATGCTTAAGTCCACGCGTCCTTTGCGTCCGAAACTTTCATCGTTCGTTACACAAGTAAATATCAACGGAATTATATCATATTTGGTATCGTCTCCATTAGAAAATTCCACGAATATGTTGGTGAAAGTCCCATAAAAAAATAATGAAAAATAAAGAAATTTTGTTATTGGATTAGTAGTAGTCGCACACCGATACACCCTACTCATATTATGTTTACACTCCTCGGCGACCGAGGCCTCTCGAGCTTCGCTGTTCTTTTCTACTTTCGGCAGTGGATCAAAGAATAGTATCTTCTAGCTGATAATTGTTCCTGGCCAGAGTCGTGTTTTGGACAATTACCGAGTAGACACTGTAATCTGTAGTTGACTTTTACAAGTTTGATGATGGGCCATCGAAACGTTTTAACGCGCGAAATGTGGCTAGAGATCTTGGAGCAACGCATGGAACGGCCGCTTGTAGAGCTCCTGGACGAACTCGGTGGTTGGCCGATCTTGAGACCTAACTGGGACCCAGAAAAATTCGACTGGTTGCTTCTGGTTGCTCAGCTGAGGCTCTACAACAACGATATCCTGATCTCAGAATGGGTTGCTCCGGATATCAAGAACAGCGACGAATATATAATACAGGTAACGGGAGAAGCCGTGGGTCTTCGTTAGAAGTTCCTCGAACAAGAATTTTCGTTGCAGTTCGATCAGACGTCGCTGGGACTTCCAACGAGGGACTACTTTCTTCAGCCATCGAACATGATCTACCTGAAGGCGTACAAGAATTATCTGATCAAAATCGCGACTCTGCTGGGCGCGTCTTTGCAGAACGCTACCAACGATGCAGACGAGCTGATCGAATTCGAAACGAAATTGGCCAAGGTACATGATCTTTTTCTAATCGAATGAGCTTAATCCGCGAATTTTCAGTCGACTCTATTATACTCTCTTACGATTTTAGTTAATCGAGAGATTATTACTATTTGATTAAATAACAGTTTGAGGGTAGAATATTACGAAACGATTCTTGAGAACCGTTTACCATCACCACCACAGATCAACTGACTGCATTTCTTCTCTTTTATTCCTTTACTAACAGCAGTGTACGATCATAAGTATAATTTTCTATCTGATTTCCATCAGACTGGAGTAAAATAAAATTTTCTTCGTTAATATGTTTAATAGGCTGAAAATGTTTCCACTGTCTGTAATTGCATCGGAAGTAATGTAATTAACTTTTTAGATCACGTCCTCTCCCGATGAGAGGGGAAACGTCTCGCAACTCTATAGGAGAATGAGCATCGGCGCGCTGAGGAATTTGGTCCCTCAAATCAACTGGCACCGGTATCTGACGATCGTTTTAGCACGGCCAATGAACGTTACCGAACCGGTTGTCGTTTACGCGTTGCAATATATTCAGGATTTGGTGAACCTCTTGTCAAAAACTAGTCCAAGGTACTCTAACAGAGGTGAAGTCAAATTATTCCTGAAACGCGTTTCGCTTAATCATTTTGTTCGCAGGACCATCGCGAATTATCTACTGTGGCGATTCGTCAGACACAGGGTGAACACCTTGGACGACCGATTTCAGGAAGCCAAGCAGAAATTTTATTATATCCTATTCGGCAGAGAACAGGCGCCCTCGAGATGGAAAACTTGCGTTGGTCAGGTCAATTCAAACATGGGCATGGCCGTCGGATCGATGTTCGTCAGAAAGTATTTCGACGAGAAGAGCAAGGACGACGTGAGTACCATAATTAGACTGTGAATTGTATGCGTTTTTGGTATATAAGGTTTTTTATATGAATTTTATTCAACTAAGAAAGAATGATTGCTGAACGCGAAAATAAAAAAAAATTATGAAACTTTGAGGATATGTGTGTATACAGGGTGGAAATTATAAAGCGTTATAAATGAATATCTTCAAAAATATTGATTATACGCAAAAATGTTTCCGATGAAAGTTATTCAGTACCGATGGGGACATCATGTGGTGGGACTTTTATTTTTCCTGGTGGACACTCTAAGGTGAGGTGAAGGTCAACTTTCTTTTTTTAAATAGAATATGTTTTTTATCCACCATCAAATAATGCGTTTTAAGATGCGTTCAGTAACCATGACTCGAGGTCATTCAAGGTCAAGCTTGCAGGGAAATACAGAAAAGGTTTGATCGTTTTATTTGTAACTTTAATTCGTGCCTTCGAACTTTTACACCAAAACAATAACATGTGTTCAATGTCAGCATTACTCAGGACAACATCAAAGTCATTATCAATGAGATGAAAACAAACGTATTTATGTAATTACTGTGCTCTTCTGCAAGATAGTCAATTTACTTTCATTACTATTCGTGCTAAGGTATCCATCGCAGAACGATAGTACTGAAATAGGTGGTGAAAATGGAAATGCATCAAAATTATTTTGATATGTTTATGGTACTAGAAGAATGCAGGAAAAATTACAGAATGGTGGATAGGTTGAGGAGGTTCTGCAGCCTGGTCGCCCCGTTCGCCAGATTTAACATCACTCGACTACTTTCTATGGAGTCACATTAAAAACCCCGTAATGTCCATTAAGCCTACGACGCGTGAAAACATGGAAGTCAGAATACGCGAAGGTTGTGCTAAGATAAATGTTGAAATGTCGAGCAAAGTTACATGGAAAATCATTTAAACAAAGAATTGTTCAGTGCATTGAAGTAAGAGGTAATCATTTTTAACACATACGAAACTAAAGTCCAAATAAAACGATCACACCTTTTCTGCATTTCCCTGTAAGTTTGACCTTGAATGAACTTGAGTCGTAGATCATTGAACTCATCTTAAAACGCACTATTTGATGATGGATAAAAAACATATCATTCCATTTAAAAAAACAAAGTTGACCTTCATCTCACCTTGGAGTGTCCACCGGGAAAAATAAAAGTTTCACCATATGGTGTCCCCCTCGGTACTGAACAACTTTTATCTGAAATATAATCTGAAGTATAATCAATATTTTCAGAGATATTCGTCCGTAACGCTTTATAATTTCCGAGGGGGTGAAATCAACCGTCGAAAATTCGACTATTTTTCGATACCTACACATGCACTACATATCCCCAAAGTTTCGTAACTTTTTGAACTTCCGGTTTCTGGATCATTCCTCGCGAAGTCGAATAGAATTTTATTCCCTATATTGATAAAATCTGATCCGATTTTATAATTTTCCTTTGGCACAGACATTGTCAATGACTAGAGAGATCCAAAGAGCCTTCAGAGAGCTGCTGAACGAGACCACCTGGATCGACGACGAGACAAAAGAGCTGGCTACCGAGAAAGTGAACGCGATGCTGCTGCGAATCGGCTATCCCGACTTCATTTTGCAGCCAAAGTTGTTGAACAAGCGTTACAAGGATGTAAGCCTGGACGTTGACTTTCCGTTTCCCCGATGGAGATTAGATTATCGCGATAAATGGCCGACGTTGCGCACACATGGCTAATGCTCTGACACTCTAGGTCGTTATCCGCTCGGACAAGTACTTCGAGAACACGTTAAATATTCTGCAACATCTGACCAGGGTGGGACAAGGACGTCTAGGCAGCCCCGTAAACAAAACGCTATGGATCACCGCGCCGGCCGTCGTCAACGCTTATTATAGTCGAAGCAAGAATAGGATAAGTCAGTTTGAGTTTCTCTATGGATAAATTGGTGGTCTTCAAATTCTGTCGACTCACAAAACCCCTAAGATCAGAAATCTTTTGGAATTTCCAGAAGAAACATTGTTAAGTTATCGGAAAGGTAATAAGGAACACAGTTTGAAGACCACTGAGATGGACAAAAGTAGAGGAAGGAAGTTGCAAAACAGAGAGTGGGTTGAATGAAAAATTCTGCTACAACATTTATCTTAAGAATATTTAAATGTAATCAGGGAATTGGACATTGAATCCTGCAATGGTATTGCAGCAAAATTTTCTGCACACTGATTTTCGCAAATATGAAATTCGTTTAACTTATTTTGAACTTAATTTTGTAACCAGGAGTATATTTTCTTTCGGGAACTTAATTCAACGAATGACTTTATGACATTTGTATAAACCATATTGTAGATTGCAACAGAGTCTGTTTTGTCTTTAGCTGCTTAAAGGTAAAACTACGTAGCGTTTTAGTTGAAGAAAGCAGGGTTAATTATCTGTCGTTGAGCCTGATAAGCTCTGTTTGCGTGATGATTCATTTACCAAAGAGAATCGATATTTCGACGTTCATTTTCGCGGTGAAAGCGTCGCCGCGTTCAACCGATGCAAGTCAAGTTGAAATTCCAAAGTCTTTTTCCTTGTTCTTATCTCAATAATTGATAACATAATTCTATCGAGTTCGAACATTAAAGACCGGCTTTCTTTTCATTCAGTCCCTCGTTCTCGTCTGCAAAATTTGACATTGTGCTCAATGCTCGACTAATTACGAACTAATTTCCACCCTCAGTGTTCCCAGCCGGCATACTACAGCCGCCATTTTATCACAGATACTTTCCCCGGAGCCTGAATTTCGGCGGGATCGGTGTGGTGATCGGCCACGAAATCACTCACGGTTTCGACGATAAGGGTCGTCTGTTCGATAAGGACGGCAATCTGCATCGTTGGTGGAAGGACGAGGCTATTTACGGGTTTCACCAGCGAGCCCAGTGTCTTATCGGTAATGGACGCACGTTCCCTCCCACCATTTTTTCAACATCCATTCATAAGTTCGAAAACTCGTTTAATCTTGCAGACCAATACAGTCGTTACATCGTCAGCGAAGTTGGGATGCAGATTGACGGAATCAATACGCAAGGGGAGAACATCGCGGATAATGGCGGCATTAAACAAGCTTTCCGCGTGAGTCCCTGACAGCTTTGTTACTATCAATCTGAACCTGGCAGGCTGATACCGAAGCCTCGGAGAAAGATCTCGTATACTTTCATGGATATCAAAATGTTGTGTACTAAGACTTGATACCTTTATTTCCTTTTACCGGCTTCTCTCGGACCTATGGAAAAGATGGCTACGATTAAATCAGGCTGTAGACGAAACCCACCCCGCTTATCAATAGCAAAAGCTATTACTATAACTCTACAACTTTGCAACTTCAACCTTCGAATTTACTGGCCTTTTACAGGCCATCACAAGTGTTCTATTATAACTTTGCAACTTCAACCCCTACATTTAATGGTTTCTCTCTGACCCATGAGAAAGATACCTGTACCAAATCATGGACACTGACCCTCCTTTCGCAGAAGCTGCCAATCATGACCTGGTAGCTTCAATGCAACCCCTAAACTAAATTTTTTTTCACGGATATTTGAAAGTAAAAATACAGATGAAAACACTTCTCACTACCTTCTACTATAACATAGCAACCTCAACCTTTAAAAATTATATTCTCAGACCTACAAAAGATGGCTGAGCCAAATCAGGGTTGCAGGAGCTAAATAAGAAAAGCTCTCTACCTCGACTTCGTACACTCGGTACAACTCTTTAATTTGTGCTTCTCAGGCATACGAGAGATGGCTGCGCCAAAACGGGGATGCAGACGAAACCCTTCCGGGATTGAATGCGACTGGAAAGCAGCTGTTCTTCCTGAATTTCGCGCAGGTGTGGTGCGGCTCGATGAGACCGGAAGCAACCAGGAACAAACTGAAAACCACTGTGCATTCTCCTGGGAAGTTCCGTGTGATCGGCACCCTGTCCAATTCCGAGGACTTCTCGGAGGTGTTCAACTGTCCGCTTGGCGCGCCGATGAACCCTGTTAAAAAGTGTTCAGTCTGGTGACAAGCCGAGAAACTCGTCGGTCGCGGATCGACACGAGTCTTCGCTTCGTTCATAGTGAACACGAGGGAGATTAGTATCGCGTTGCCTCTTAGATCGTGCTGGTCGAACACGGTTGCGGGACCGTTGAAATTAACCCTGCTGTAGCGTGTTTAGATCACCTGATTCAATTCTTCGCGTACGTTAGGTACTCAAAGATTTCCTTTTAACACTCTTTGGAAAATGAAGTTGACGTTTTACAGTCTGGAAATTTGGCATTCTCCTTGGAAAATATTTTCGAATTAATATCATTCGATCTGGATTCTCCTTAATTCTGTTTTACGCAGGATAAAAGAAACTCTTGTGCTGTACTAACTTGTGTCCAAGTTGTCACGGCACAAGTTATTAATCAGGACTGCGATCAACGTTTGATTGCGCAATTTGAAGCCTGTCAGATAAATCCAGATATAAAAAATCTTACTGGGAAGTGGTCTTTATATAAATTTTCGTTTTCGCTATAGCGGGGTTAATCTTCGCTTTTCCGACACAGCAGGCGTTTCAAGTAATGCTCACGCTTCGTAAGGGTAGTAGATTCTCTAGAACAATCGCTTCGCGTTGATCTTCGTCGCGACTGAAATATCTCTTCGTTAGAGAGTAACAAGATGGCAGAACCGAGGGGGGCGACATAAATCCCGAGCCGCCATCGAACGAACGCGCTACGGTGACCGATTAGGGTAGCTGTAACTAACAAAATACTCTTGTGTAGTTTTCTCAATTAAAAACAAGTCCTTAAAAAATAGAAGAAAAAAAAAGGAAAATACAGAAACGAACAACGATATTTCGGCTTGCTGGACCCGAGTATCGTGTGAAGAGCAGGTAGACGAAACAGCTGCGCTGTTTTCGAGAAATAAAAACTGTAAGACACCAAAGACAATAATAATTTCAGACAGTCATAAAAATCTTTACAATCTATTTCCCTGTATATCCACACACTACTACATGTATTGAAATTCTTTTCGTCGTTTTATAACTTATGCGTCGCGCCTCTTCTCTCCTCGCGGAATCGTGTGAGCCTTTCGCGATCATTCGTCGCATCCAACGTACATCATACATACTATGGATTAGAAACGTTCACGTCCGTAAGAATGCTTGATAAAGTAAAAATTCGTCAACATTCAGCCTGGCACACCTGTCCTTGCAGATCTCCACCGACGCACACGCGAAAATTGTTCGTCGTTTACCCATTTCATTTTTTCTCCATCCTTCTTTTTCTTTCACACACACTCTCTTTCTCTCTCTCTCTCTAGCCTTAGTTTCATTCCGTTATTTTTTTTGTTGTTGTCCTGTTTTATACAAATTCTGCAGTCTCGCTTAAGACAATAAATAGAACAATCGTTGAACGTCGCAGGGTACTCGAATAAAAAAAGTTTCAAGAAAAGTCTCTCGCCGGGGTAGAAAATACAAGAAAGAAACGTGTTTATCGGTCGTAGATGCGATATCGATCGACTATCATCTTCGTCGGCTTGTACTATGGTACTCTATAATGACATTAAAATACTTCAGTCGAGGCAGCTCAAGTGCGCTTCAATCAATAAAACTTTCCTTCGATTCGTTATTGACTGGTCAACGTCTCGATCGGCTACCGAGAGATACACACACGCTCACACACGCGCGCGCGCGCACACACAGACACACACACACACCTGTGTTTCACGCGGATATCGTTTATTTAAATATTCCGGTATCCGGGAACCATCTAGTAGAACATTAGCATCCTGGGTTGCTTGGGAAAATTGCATTTAATTAATCTACAAGTGAGGATCTTCTTGGAGGCGTTCTACAAATTAAAAGTAAGAAAAAAGTCATGCAAGAAATTAAAATTGTAAAACGATATTTCAGTCCGAATACATAAACACGTATTCCAAATAATTATTTCAACAAATGGTATTATTTGAAACATTCTTTTGATTTCATTGTGCAGCAAGACTGTCTGTTGTATTTTCACAGAAGCAATTGCATTAGTTTGTAGCGTATGAAAGCTGTTTTCTAAAATAACAATCGTGCGTTGCTTCTTCTCGATAACTCATATTTCTTTAAAGATTTGACTGATTTATCATCTCGGCTTTGTAAAGACGATAAAGTAAAGAATTCAGGATTAAAATATGACTAAAAGGAAGGTTCTAGTTTGTGTATTTATACAGTTAAATTAAAACTTGAAATGACGTTTGATAAGTAGCCGGCCCGGTAACTAGATGCTCGGATACCGGAATAGATAGTGAACACGCAGACAGAAGGGTAGAAAGTTTCATCAAATTGTACAATCTTATCTTTACAATTTATTTACGTATTGCCATTCGTATCGAGTAATTGAGTGTAACGAGTAGTAAAAATAAAATCGTACGTGTACGTCGCGTGATCAATTATTTAGTATAAAGCAGATTCGACCGTGGAAGATATCGTAGATCTTTGGAACAAGGATCTCTTCGTTTGTCGTCGTGTCGATATTAAAAAATCGTGCGTTCACAAAAAGTCTTTATACAAAAGTCCGTTTAGATATTACGAGAAAGCTTGATTCGTTCTCGGTTCTTTTTTTTTTTTTTTTTGGTTGGTGATCGTACAGAGGTATGCTTCATACTAATTAATTCTCGTTAGCATTCGGGGCCGACGGCCGTATTTGGTTACAAGACTCGCGGCTGTGAGTTGTACTGGTAAATCAGGAATTTTCTGGATAATTATCTTGCCCTTACAATACACGAGGGTACTCGGTACAATGAAACGGACAATCCTGTACGATTATGAATTCTCTTCTAAATGAAACGCCCTATCGAGGTCTAGTTCTCGAGATGCACAAGCCCTGCCGCCATCCTTCGAGCTCGATGAAACCAAAAAGAAAGTGAACTAAGTGTCTCATTCTCCCATCTCCCCGTTTCCGCAATCTTTTTTCTCGCCTCGTTTCTCAATCTGCATGTGCACCCTGCGTCAAAGAAACCACGCTTCGCTCCCCGTCTTTCGAAAACCATTTTTCCTTTTCGTTCATTTCCCCCTTTTCTTTTTTTTTTCTTTACTTTTAATGCAGATTGCGTATATATAATTATTTATATATAGACATTCTCGGAGTGATATTAAATACCACGTGAAATTCGATGGCCTTATATCCTATTATGTATAGCCATTACAAATTATACGAGAGTTTAGATTCCTTTACCTTCTATGACGTTTTATCAAAATTGGCCTATTAAATATATAAATATATGTTTCGCGTGTGCTACTTCCATCCGCACGATCCCAACTCAAGCGGAATCATATATATATACCTTAGAGCTCTTGTTCAACTCCTATTACCACCGTATTACGTATACGTATTGCGTTTAACAAATATATCTTCACTTATGCAGAAACTGGTACTCCAGAATGTCCTCTTCATCTGGAAAACAGAAAACAAACGTTCTTTATGTCTCCCCTTAGCCAAGCCGAAAGGACTCTATCTTAATCCTAAGGCGAAACGACGCAATGTTCCTTCTACTTTTGATACACTATATTCTAACGCTTTGGTTCCATTTCGTCATCGTTAATTCCAACGTATTATCTCCTATAGAAAATACTGGATTCGATACCATCTTCAACGATTCAAAATGGCGACAACTCAAATATTACTAATTGTAACTATTTATTTTATTGCAAGGAAAGGCCATATTCACTGGACACTCGATTAAACTGTTGAAATTGGTATCATTCAATTCTAGTAATGTTCCATTTAAATGGCAGCGTGGTGTCTTCCTTAACAAACATATGGCAATTAGCAAAGTCTACTTTTAAAATTCATAGTTATCAAGAAAACTTATTTAGAATACAATTAAACGTACAATCAGGTTTGATTACCCCTGGCCTAATTTTTCAAGAAGATCAAATTGTACCATGTTCAAGAATTCATTCAACTGCAAGTACATCAAATGACGTCATGTCTGTACCAAGATTTTCATATCTCAATCCTCCTTCAGTATTTTTCTGTGAGAATAGAGAGACTAATGATCATGCGTGTGATGCATTTCCTCTCGAGTAAAATTCCAGATGCATATAAAGAACTTAGTTCAGAACAATCGTGAACGTGTATTGCGTCGTCTCGCCTCGCTAGGAGTGATTCAACAAGATTATCATAACAAGACTGGCCAGGTGAGGGGGTCTGCATGTACAGGTACAAAACTACATGTTCGCCTTGTGTATGATTTATGCAAGAGCATTGTACAGGCTATTCTCAAATACACACGAGTGTTCTCTATGCTACTAAGATTCCGTGGACGCATTCGCATTTGTACAGACACGGATGCTCGTATAATGCGGTGTGGTTCGTTTAAACAAGCAGTCAGAGGTGCAAGAATGTTGGAAACTGGCATCGATGATGCATTCGCAGTGTGTCTAGGTCGGCTGTGTGAGAATATAGTGAACGGTATCAACTGAACATAATCTTGTCAAGGGAATAAATACTCTTACTTGAAACCAAATCCAGAAACAAGAAATTCGACGGTCGTTCAAGAAACGAACAAAGGGTGTCTTTTAATTTATCTCAAAAGATAACAACTCCACAGAAACAATGAGCTCGCGTTAATTTCAAATGTTTATTCTAGCTGGTATAAAACTATTTGATGAGACAGTTCGCCTTGCAGAAAATTCAATTTGCCAAATACTTCTCGGCCCAAAATTGAATCTCCCACCCCCAAAAGCGAAGCATCTTTCTACTCACAAATTCTGTGATACATTTTTTGTCGATTTCGATATCAGGAACATTTTCCATGTGGAATCATTGGTTCTTTCTTTGAGTTAATCGACACCCCGATCAATTTCGACAGAATCTGTGTCAATGGCGGATATTAGATTACAGATTACCCTCTAATAATCGGACGAAAAGAAAGATACAGAAAGAAAAGGGGGCAAGCGAATGGGCTCGCTCGTCCCAGGCAAAATAAAATACACTCACAGATATTGTCTCTGCTATTGTTGTCCAAATCGCTAGTCTGTGTGTGACTCTCCTCGTGCATACGCAGTTCTGCATCGACCGTCAGCGCAGCACAAGGCATAAAAATGACTCGATTACGTCTTTGACACGGTGTGATCCACATGCGCACAACGTAAGTTGCAAAGGAAATTTGAGTCGTTTTTTTTTTTTGTATTATCGGTTGTTGTTGTTGTTGTTGTTTTTTTGTATTTGTTAGACAGAAAGCAGCCAGGTCCTTTTAGAGCAGCACAATTAAATAGAAAAATAAAATAAACGAAATTCCTAGTATATCTGCGATCCACAAAACTTGCGCGACTTCCGTCCCTTCGGTTTCTTTCCTTTTTCTTGATCGATTTTTCGTATGATAAATCATTTTGCTTTGAACTCAAGTCTTGTGTTTCTCAGACATACTGTACACAACCTGTCTGCAACATAAAGTATGTATATATTTTACAGAATAATATATAATGGTTGGTATCATAGCGATAGATTGATAAAACAGTTTGCGTAACTACTTCTCCTTAGATTATCGAATTACATAATAACGACGATCGAAACGAAAACATTTTGTCGGGACGAACGACTCGAAGTTATCGGTGCGCAATTTTCCAATGAAACTTTCAATGTACATCTGTGCATCGACGCGAGCCGAAGAATAACCGTTTCGTAATGTGTATAAGTTTAGTATTTATTAGCTTCTACGGGGTCGGTGTAAAAATTTAGTCGTTATTTAATCCTCGGACTCCTGCGAGTTCCAGGCCTATGCCGGAGTCATTTCTGATCCACGCTGATATTTCATTACCGTTATCTTTGGATATAAGACGATTGCTCGGGACCGGCTTTCGTCGTATTTCGGATGAAGAGGAAGAAGAGAGGATAGCGATTTTCTTATTTCGAAATGAAAAGCGTCACATCTTATATCCCAATAAAATTGTACATATTGACTGTCGCTCGAGCTTATTCCCACCGCAACGGGTCGCGAATGACTCCCGCATAGCATACGGAGGGTCAATTAAAAAGCTGCCAAGCAGACGCAAAACGTCGATGGATTTTACTTTGGAAAATTGCACAAAAACTTGCGTGTTCAAACATGGTTGTACGTTATACACATATAAAACGATATTGATAATATCCACTAGATTATACACATTGTAAATATTAAAAAAAAAAAAAAAATAGAAGACCAACGGGAATCATCATTTGTGTCGGTATAAAAAGCTAGAGCGAAAAAACCCTGTAGCAAAAGAAACAACATTGAAATTCTGTTGCATCAGAATGCTTCGAACGCGTTAAACCATATTTGAAGGAATCTTATATAGTTCGTTTTTCTCTTCACACGCGAATTTGAATAACTTTCTGGCGGATTTTGTTGTTCATATATATTTATATAAAAAAAAAAAGAAAACAAGGGAAGAACGTCATTTCGATATAACAAGGTACGCTAAATAAAAAAAATTCGTACAATAAACGCAACGGCAAGACGCAATTAAAAATGTGTTGTGACGAAGTTCGTTGAAATTAAATAAGCTTATGTGAGATGCAGAAGATACTCGATAATTATAGATAAGATGACAATGAATGAACGTAAACGATAAGAAATGCATACACCTGGGAAAGCGTCTATATAAATTATGTGTGTCGCAAGTATTCATTTCTTTCTTTCTTTCTTCCTCTCTTTCATTGTTTCAGTACTTTCTCTAACACTCATAAGATGGCACATTTAATATGAGCATAATTTGTTCTATTTACATATTGTCGAACCTGTGATTCAGTACCACATAACATAATTGTAAACAATTTCTCTCGTCCAAATAATAACGTGAAACGGTAGGAATACAATTTAAAAAAAGGGTCCTTCACGCACGGACTAATATAATCAGCTTAAATGATTCACCGATAATCGCTCAATATACAATAGTCATTTTGTATCGCATATGTATTTCTCTTTGTACATACAGAAATCTTCGTTCATTCGGTTTTTCTTCTGCGTTTGTTGGTAGCGGCTTATTATTTAAAAAGAAATCACACGCGTTCCACGAGAGGCAATGATCAGTGAATCATTTAACATTATTCTTTTTTTTTGTGTAAACAATATCCTCTCGATTTTAAAGAAATAGCTGCCCCATTGTCGTAGACAATCCTAGAACGCAAGCAATGGAAAAATATTAATAAAAATACGTACCTTTTGTTCAATGATTTCTTAATAAAGTAATTATAATTTACATGCATTATGTATATATGTATATATATATTTATATATAACATATGTATATATATTTCAGCAAATTATTCGCGCTGTCTCGTTACTTAAAAAAAAGATTCTTCGACGTAATCCGTGTTATTTACATGACCATGCTTGTGCTCTACTTTCATTGTGCGTTCGTGCTTTACATCACAATTACAACCACAATAATATATATGTATAATGAAGCGTGCGTTATAGTGTATTTATAATAATAAACCATTATATGGAATTAAATACTGATCTCTTTTTTTTCTGTTTTCAATCGTTCAGAATCTTTTAGCTAGTTCCATATTATTGCTGTACTAAAAGTTCAACCACGGCAATTGCATGTCTCATGCAAAAGAAGAGATTTACTCGACTTCACAGCAATGTGCAATTCAACGATCTATTGGCGTTCGATTTTGTTCAAACATTCGGCTTTGCATAGAGGTACAGTTATAAATATGGGTTTTGTTACGAAATGCTATGCCCCGTAAGCAAGGAGCACGCGAGTGGAAATAATCTTTTCAAATTTATACTCGTGAAACGATCAAAGTAACGGTGAAAGATCATACCGAGATGGAAAAAAGAACAGCTACAGAGACAGAGATCTAATGAAAATTTAGAAGAGTTTGAAATTGAAATACTGTCATTATTACGACATAAAAAATGCCTGTTTTACTCTTTGTTGAATATTCATAACGTTACGATCCGATACAACTTCTCTTATCTATGACCAGCATTACGAATTCACGTGTTACATGCAAACATTTAAACGAATATAAAGAACGAACTTTTAAAAATATCGATTACTGTAAGAGTACATAGTACGAGATGGAATGTAAAGTGTTGAAACAACACGTAGAAACAAACTGTTAAAAGATTTCAAGTACGAATTACATAAACCTGAAAAGTAAATCAACTAGGGCAGCGAATAAATACTTTGAAATATTACCTACAGTAAACAGAGAACATGCACTAACGAGACACAATAATTTTTGCTGTTGGTGTTACTGGAAAAAGAGAATAGATGAAGGTATTATTAATCCTCGGACATAGGAGAATCTTCTAATAACAAAAAGACCCAAAAGAAAGCAATATTTATTTTGAAGTGGCAAATACTGTTCTAGAAAAGTTTATTTTCCAAGTTCGTATTTTCCAAAATTTCAATGTCATTTATATATTTTTTTAAATAGAACTACAAGTGAAAATTTTTTTAATCTGTTCAGAAAAAAGATTCAATATTTTACTAAACGAAAAGGGATGCACAAAATATTAAAAATAATTGTTCGTATCTATATTAATAACAACTACGTGTACAATATACGAGAAACACTAGTGACTTTGAAGTGACAGAAAACATGACCTTGAAAAGAAGATCCTCTTCGTTACAATATTTATCCCTTCAAATCAGACTTTCAAATGACTAACATAAACAATCGTCAATCTAAGCTGGCAACTGGAAATTAAGAAGTTCGATGGAGCTTATGGCAAGCCTAGGTCAAAATCGACCCATCGTCCGAGGACCAAGAATAAAGATTGTATCTAAAGACTTTTCATTGAACGTTTTCAAAGTATTCATTCAAGTTCGATTGTATGTCTTGCCTCCAAATTTATAACTCATCTATTTACAACACCGGCATCTACATAACATCAACAAAGAATTCACAAGGATTTCCCATCGCAATGCGAAATGACTGTCTACTACCAGATAAGTCTTGCTGGTTCTGTTGATTCCCTGAACCAGTTCCTGTCTGCACAGACTGTTCAGAACCACTGGAACGACTGCGACTACCATTCGATCGTTTCCCATTCGAACCGTTTCCATTGCCAGAATTCTTACTCGGCATTGTTGGCACCGATGGGATATGCAATTCGGACTCGGACGCCGAAGAACAAGACTTCAAGTCATGGATTGGTTCTTTGCAAATGTGTTCGCTACCTGCACTACTACCCCCTGTTGAAACACATCGTTTTGAACATTCATCCTGTGTCCTTAAAGCACCAGGCTTGGGCAAATCTTATTCAAAATACAGACAAAACAATTTTAAATTATCATTTACATTAACATTTACACTACTTTATAGTTTTTATTTTACTTCATCCTGTTGATTTTAAGTGGGCTGTCTCATGTAAACTGGTCAAAAAGTCGATTTCTTTTTTATATTGCATTTTTTTTAGAAAGAATTAAACCTTAAAAATACTTTCCCAAATTTACTAAAATGACAAAGGTATGACAATCCCAGGAGTACTTCTTTCACCTCAAGTAGATAAAATCTCAAAAACTACATGGCTGATTGGCCACATACTCGCTTTTACCGGTACCAAATTATACTTTTACGTTGAATTTATCATACTATATTTTATTACAAAAATTACCGAAAAAAGTATGAAATTAATTAAAAATAATCTTGACCTTTTTGTTTTAGTTCATCCTGAGATTTCAAAACGTCTACGCCAGGAAGATACGATTTTTAAACATGCGTTTATTGTGGGCGAGACAGAACCAACAAACAAGTAATTTAAACTATATAAAAGATTATACTGTATGATGAAAGAGTAGCTAAATCGATTACAAAACAAAATTATAATGGTAGACGTACTATCGCTTTAAAAAAAAATCCTGTTAATTAATCCATTTTTCAGCGTTTACACGAGCAGCCCCTTAATTAAGTATTTTTATTTTTAGAGTAACGTGGAAGAAGTTACTAAGGAAAACATTTAAACAATTATTTGAATGACAATGTGAGACCGATATGATTTTAAAACAACATCAGACGAAATAAGATAATGTTTTTCAATGCCCATGCCTGCAAAATACTAATGTAAGTCTCACCTGAGCCACTGTGAACACTCTCTTCTCGATGATAACCATAGACAGTTGGTTCATTAGTGAAATTAAATGGCATTGGACTATAACCAGTTGCAGAATGAGGCGCATATGTTCCTGAATAAGGCATGTCCCAGGCATTTGGCGGTGGTAATGGTCCAACGGTATCGCAGTCTAATTTCATGCTGCTCATGGCTGAACACAAGTCACCGAAAATGTAATAACATTGTTCGGAGAATGTTATCTTGTTCACTGTATGCCTAATGAAGCCAGCTTTAAGCATGAGGGATGCGTATTTTCTGGCATCGCGACGATCAATGAACCCTTCCACGTGGGTGTTAAGCCAATCCACCACGTCTGCGCCAATAAACGCATTTGGTATTGTTATTTTAAGCCACATACGTTCACGGATTTCTAACCCTGAGTCAGGTCGAGCCATTGCTCTTACTACTGTGGGCATGTCAGTATTGACCGTGAGATGAAGCTCTTCTAGTGGTCCTAAGGAAAAGTTATTATTTACTCTCCTATTATTTCCAACATCTTTCTTTGAGACCTGTATTATTGTTCTTGTAGAAAGAATAATTACTTTCTGTGTCTGGTAGAGTGCTCGCAAGACTGCTCGATGTTGATGTCAGAGTTGTGGCACTCGGAGGGCGTGGAGGGAAACCTTCACCCCTTATGGCAGCAGTGTGTGCCACCCAAGCACCAGGATCTATAGGTCGTACAGGTTCTGTACGTGGTATTGTGAAGTATCCTTTTGGGTTAGGATCCCAACACTTTGCTACTACTAGTTTGATTGGTCTGAAAGATTCATAGACCGTGTTATTTTACCCACTTCCTATAAAATTCAAAGCATCATTAGAGCACACATACCCTGGTTTTTGAACCACTTCGCGCAGTACCCTAACTGCCTCATCGTTAGACATGTTCTCAAAGTTAATATCGTTTACTTGAAGAATCATATCGCCAGGTTCTATTCGACCGTCTAAAGCAACAGCTCCCCTGTGCATTCCAAAATTAACATGTTAAAGTAATTACTTGTACATGTAATTATAGTATTTTTGTTGTGTACTCTGTACTAATGTAATTTATGATACAGAGCCTGTTTTGTAATGTAAATGTGGATAAATTGAAACATACCCTTTCATTATGGAACCAACATAGATACCCCCGTCACCACCCTTGTTACTTTGACCAACAATACTAATCCCAAGGAAGTTTACAGTGTCCATATTTAATGAAACTGTTATAATATTTAAGGACATTGTACTGTCTGTGATACTGCTAAAGGATGATGTTCTTGACATAGGTAGTAATCTGTGACGCCGTCTTCTTTGTGGTCTACGTCGATCTACCATTGAAATGCAAAAATTAATTCTAAAGCCCGACTCTATATTCTTCGAATAAAGGAGAAAAATTTCCGAGCTTCGGTATAGATTTACCTAATGTAGCTCTGTCGACTGTACTACTCATATTAGTGTGTCTGCCTGTTGTCGATGTTATACGGCTACTTGCATCGTCATCTGACTCTAAAAATGTGGTTGTCTCTAAATCTGAACTTAAAATAGAAGCAGTCTCATAACCATGGCCTGATCTGTGTTTCGAATGACCATTTATACGAAGTCCTGGGTTAGTAAACAAATGAGAATAATGTTTAGATAACAATGATTTTTTATGATGATCAATTCTAACAAACGTATTATAGAGAAGAGTATAACAGTATAGCAATAATTAGAGTCTTTACTAATTAAGGACAGATTAATGGAGATAACATACCATTGTACTTGTTTTTGTATTTGTCAATGTACTTGTCTGAATGGTGTCTTGAACTTTTATGTAAATGATGCCCTTGCCGACTACTTATAATACTTTCAGTTTCAGTTAGAGTGTCGTCATGAGAAAGTGGTGGTGGGCCACGATTTGTGTGACCAGGTGTCACATGATCAACACGATCATGCTTTGCCTCGCTGTGTGCCACTGAATCTGTGCACTGAGACGCACCATCTGACACATTGCTGCCCTCAGCAGACACCAACTGATGGTAAATATATTTGTTTATTTTAATTATAATATACCCAGTTCAGGAGTAATCAACCCTTTAACTGTTCTACATTTAGAACACTAATATAGAGTTTGTGTTGTTTAACAAAATTAATAATACGACTAAATTTTTTATTTGGTATTAGTTTCCAGGTCATTTCAAGATCATAAATGTATCTCCAAGTAAAATATTGTATTCTGAACTTCATAGTATTGTAAATGATGACAAAATGCACCTATTAAAGTATTTATTCCAATTAGCATTTCAATCGTAATAAAACTTTTGTGTGGGTGTATTAATACATTGTACACAGTCAAAGGGTTAATACTTTCGTAAAAGTAATTAAAATACTAACGTTTCTGTATTCTACAGTACACTATTGTATTGTTTACATGCTGTAAGTTTTGTGAATACATATATAATCGCAAAACTTGTGTAGATTTTTATAATTACCTGTAGTATTTATAATCTTTAAAATCAATATCTTTAAAGCTTATGCTTTAAAGCTTAGTTTGAGATCCATTTCACACATTTATAAATTGCACGTATAACATAATTGTCATAAGCTTGAGAAAAAAATTAATTAGTAATAACTTGAATTGAAAATCTTACCCAAGAGACAACCCGTCCATTGAAACAGGGAAGATGAGCATCATCATCGACAATTTCTTCTTTCACAACACTGTCAAGAAAAAAAAACCATTTTTATTGTATCAAGTCAATCATGAAACCATAACCATTTTTAGAAAATAATTTCCTATATTTGCTTCGATTTCTTAAAATACAAAATGCATTGTTCATTTTCAATTTGGTTTTTTAATTAAGAAACTGAAAAAGTATACAGTATTATGTTCTATAGTTTTTACCTTTACTTAATTTATTCCGAGGTAGATAATTTGAATTATTTGTGCAGTTGGATGTATCTTTGAATAAGATTAATTGTTGAAGTCCTAAAGACTTCCTTCCAGATTTAACACTAGAACTACCGGACCAGTCAAAATGACTGGTTCCTAATTTTTTCTTTTACAATTACTGAAATTGTAAAAATGTTTTCATCGGAAATTTTTAATGAACGTCTTCATTGAAGCACATATTACAATAAAAGTTGTATGAAGTCTGAATGGGCACAGTGTTGTCACTGTCACAAAGCAATAAACGTCAGTCGCATTTATTGCTCGGTAGTTCTAGTATTAATAGATGATCTGAGAAACATGGATTAAAATTTAATAAAATTTTTTTCTATGAATCTAGAAACATGTAGTCAAATCAAAATAGATGATTCAGTTTCTATAACATCAAAATTCCAAAATATTTAGAAGTAGAACAAATGGTCATTGTTATAAGCAAACAATACTTTCGAGTTTACTTAAGTTTATTTAACAGAAAAAAAACATTGAAAAATGTACCCTAACTGAACAAATTTTTTTCAGTGATCAAGCTAAAAGCTTTTTGTTTGACTACACCCAGTACACCTCAGTGCATCATAAAGTACTTAACTCTTTCGTTACGGAATAGTACTAGGCAAATTTGAATTTTGCCGCGATTCGATCATAGCATCCGGTATTTTTCGTATTATCCGAATTATTAAGTTTTTATTCAAATCAAATCAAATTTTTATACGATAAATTATAGACAAATATTCGTCGGAATAATCAAATGTTAATGATAAAGACAACCAAAATGGTTAGGAAATCCAACATTTTTACGAGAAAGTGTAGTCATCTATAGTATTCAGCGAGCGTTTAATGTTGAGCGTGTATAGTCACCTTTAGTAAAGAAAGTTTAAAACGCTTCACATATATCGGGATTTAAATGGACCGAGTGTAGAATGTGAATCGACTGTCGGGAAATGGTACGCGGAGCTGAGAGAAGGCAGATAATTGTCAAAATGTGACTGTCGGACACTTTGTGCATCCCTTTGTGGTCCTAGCTATTTTCGTTGCACTTAGTCCGCATTTATTTTACCATTTCCGGCCGTCGTCGCACAATTTAATTCTATTTAAACATTTCAAAATTTAATCAACGAAATAAAGCATTTACACCAATATATCCATATCGATGTGTTAAAATGCGATTTATTATAAATAGACTGAGGATTCTATGCGTTTATGATAAAAATGAGTAGATGAAATACAAAACTGTGAAAACATTTAAGGAATCTAAAAGTCTTACTGGATTGCGTCCAACTTATTAAAATCCTCGGAAAAATAAGTAAACGTCTATGTAGCTGCTGTGTTTTGCAATTAATGCACACAATTTTTATTTTGCATAAAAATCCGGAGTCTAATTATCTACTTGTAATTTTCCGAATAGAACATGCAGTTCAAATTTCCTTACACATGTTCCCTATATAATAAAACAAGTTTTTCGCCTGGCACAAACTGCCCCAACCCCTCGTGTTTTTATCGGAAAGAAGAAACAATAACACGTATGTAATTATCGTACAAAAATGTACTGATTCCAAAACAACCGGTTTTTAAATAAACACGCAAATCGCAAACTACCTCGACATCACCGTGTGTCTCGGTTCAAGCGTAGAGGTTGCTGCTCTGAAGCTAAACACAGCAGCTGTTAATCTTAATTCTACAGCTCGCAAATTACAAAACGTGCGTGGGAGGCGAGAGGAAACCCGAATGATGTATTGACTGTATACAGTGACGACGGTAGGAAAAATATCGGGAGTCACGAGCATCGATTGGAAATAGGGACAAATTGTTATGACGAGGCTCGGCGGTTAGCTGAAAATGCGATGTCGAATCGGACTCGACGTAGGACCGCAAAGGGTTAAATCGCGGGGCATTGACTCATCCTGAAGATGAAAGATAAGGTGGCCGGGATGGTGACAATCGTAGGCTCCCATAGAACGAGTACGCGAGCCTCGATTGCGTGGGCAGACATGCGTTAATCGCCGATCGACTACTCACCCGAAATCATCGTCCATCGATTTGAAGAAATACTTGTAATTCGGCCGATTCAAGACATTTTTGAAGTCGGCCAGAGTGACCCTCTCCGGTGATATGGTGAGCTTCACTAGGTACGGAGTCTCCTCGTCGTCGATGTGATAGATGATCTTCGTCTCTTCCATCGTCTCAGGATTCTGTTATTACGCGTGCATTTGCGAAATGGGGGGAAACAAAAAAAAACTGATCGCACCGAAGGCCCCTCACTAACTATGAAACAATTCTCTTGAACCAATATGGCGCGTCACAGTTCGAGCCAAAGCCCTCGCGCGTACGACGACCGTTCGCTCATGTAGCCCGTATTCGCAGCTTACGCGAACACGGCTGCGTGCAACATTATCGAGAACGCGTGCAACCAGTTACGAGGAAGCCATTGACATTATTCGAGGCAGTCCCGCGCGACGCGTACACGGTGCAATCGACGAGATGAATTAAACGTCAACATTCTCGCCGACATTACACACACTCGCGGCGGATCACGGCGGATCCCCCAATGTACTCGACAGTACGCTCGACAATTCGAAGCGAGCGCAGATAGAAAGACGATCCACGGAATGATTTTTACACCCTCCCGGCCATTCGACGGATCCTTCGACAGATGGCGTCGAAACACCGCTGTTCAATATGGCGAGGGGTTTGGAAATCTACGACCATGAACTAGGTGCAGACCTGAAACACCGACGTTGGAAACACTTTGTGGTTTCTCTTGCGCCCTCTACAGGAACAGAGCAGTCAACTAATGAACCAATTGAAATTGAATGCCTTTCAGCGATTTCATTTGATCTGAATCTACGTTAGGTCCTATCGGACTCATGCCACAGACGAGGTAAAGGCAGAAAGGAACAGAGATGATATGAGAGTGCTCACGCCCGGGGTTTCGGCGTTCCCACTTTCGTGACATCGCCGCTTTAGCATGGCACAGAACCGGTCAGTCTTTTAGCATGGCACAGAACCGGTCAGTCTTTTAGCATGGCACAGAACCGGTCAGTCTTTTAGCATGACACAGAACCGTGTCGTCTTTCTTGGAACAGAACCGGTCCGTCTTTTAGCATAAAACTGAACGCACATTATTTTTTTAACCAGGATTAGAACGTACAGCTTAATTGTTTTATATGAAATATGTAACTAACATGTAAATCTTGTGTACAAAATCTCTAATTAATATAAATTAAGAATAATATTAATTGTAATGATACGTATTTTATATTTTTTTCCAATTTTGTAGTTGCAAACTCTAGTTTACTACTTTTGTCTAGCGACTGACAAACGGCATACAATGTAAGCAGATGGAGAATCGCGTACGAATGCAAGTTTAAACTTTTAGATATTTCAATATACCACCATAAAATTGCGACGAGTGAATTGGGGGGCTTTTCCTGATGAAAATGAGTCCAAATTCGAGTGTAATCGAACAAGTTTCACTAATACATAATGTTACGATAAAAATTACAATCTCATTAAAGACAGTCCAAATGATGTCGTGTTTGGGCTCATTTTGATCGGGATAGGCTCTACAACTCATTCGTATCAACAATAATGTTCTGATTAAAAACATAAAAGCATAAATTGCCAATAATGCACGATTCTCCATTCGCTTACATTGTATGCCGTTTGGCAGTCGCTGAGGCTTTGACGCTCAGCGCTCGGCAAAAGTTATTCGAAGATTTATTCGAAGCCTTCGAATAAAAGATACAGATAAAAGATGAAAAAATTATTCGAAGTTCGAATAAAAAAAATTATCTTTATTTGTCGGATAAATTCTCGTCGAATAAAATTATTTATTCGATACTCGTCGAATAAAGATACTTTTTTTATTCGAACCTTCGAATAACGAATAAAGATAATCTATCTTTTATTCGAATTGTTATTTAAATAATTTTTTATCTACATAATGCCCGACTCTGGCCTCAGGCACTCGAAACTTTGGTAACGTGAATTCGGTGAAACGCGTCGAACAGTCGAGCAGCAGTTTACACGGACAGAATAGAGGTACGCTTGTGTGTAGCGCGTGCGTAGTAGAAGCAACGTAAGGAGACGACGGTACATGTGCCCCCCAGGAGGGGGGCGGCGACGGCTGGGAGGGCGCGGGAGTCTCCCCCGCGTCAACGTGTGCCCCCGATGGTGGGGGGCGGAGTGGGGTTGGCGCGGGGAGTTTCCCCGCGCCCTGTTATGCCCCCACCATTGGGGGCCCGGGGCGTGAGCTGACCCGGGCCCCCGGGGGGGAGCATAGCTCCCCCCGTGATAGGCCGACACCCCCCGGGTTAGTTTCCCGGTGTGGGGTGTGTCGGTCCGTCCCTCCCCGATTGGGGAGGGGGATCCGTGGGGGGTTTGGGGAAAGGAAGGGTCGGGGCGTGCCGGATCGCGCCTCCGACGGCCCTTCCTTCCGGTGGCTGCGTCTTCTTGCCTCGGCCGGGGCTGGTTCCTTCGGGATACCGGCTCCGAGCGGGGCACGAAGACTCCGGGAGCTGTGGGTGGACCGAGCTGGGGCTCGGGAAGCCCAATCCGAAGGCTCCAGGGATGGGGACACTGGGCGGGTCCCTCCGCCCGGGGTCTTATAGCGTAGGCAGTGGGGGAGGTTAATCCCTCCCCCGGGGTATGATGATAGCTGGGAGGTGCCCTGTTGAGTACTCGCGTGATCCAGGCACCTCCCCTTTAGCTTAGGTGGGCGTGAGGTTTTAGTGGGTAGTCTCCGGGGGTTCACCCTCCGGGGAGAATCCCACATAACCCCGGCTTCCCCCAGGGAGTCGGGGTATGTATAGAACATTTCCTCACGAAAAAAAAAAAAAAAGGAGACGACGGTACGTGAGAGTGAACGAGTCTGATCCTGCTCGATGAATGCGGTAGTGTTCGTACGTGTCGTACTGTTGCGTTCGTCGTTTATTTTCTCACTACAAACGTGAAAGAAAATAATACAACTACGTTTTGAGTCAGTAGCGAAAAGATTGACATCTTGCAAAAAACGATAAACTACATAATTATTGGTTAATTAATTCTTAACTCTATCGAATTTCACAATTGATATTAATTGATATTTTGCAAGATTCTTTAAAGCTAAAGTTTATGTTGTTTAAATGAAATATACATGAAAATATACAGTAAATTTTAATTGAATTTCTTTTTCAAGTTCAGTTACAAAATATATGCAAAATGGTTGCGTATTAATAGTGTTAAAAAATGGTAGAAATGTGAATAATAATTATATTTATGGAAAAATGTTATTTACGTTCAAGATTTATGAAAATTGTATTTCTATAATTTGGAAACGTGGTATTTATATTTATTAATATTGTATAGATAAAGATAATTGTAGAAATATAGCATAATGACATCAAATAAAAAATATAATTTGAACATATAGTCATAACATCAGATATGTACATAACTCGTCAATCATTTGTATTTGACGCGATTTGATCATAAATGTGGATCTAGTTCCAACATTTATCGTTCGTCAGCGCAGAGGGCGTAAGAAAACCAGTTGTTTACACGTGAGACACGAAACTCCATATGGTGATTGGTCTACTCCTATACCTCGTCTGTGCTGCTATGGATTCGAGATGCCGTGAAACGAATTGAAGCGGCTTTACATGCCAGCGCCGCCAGTTATACACCGGTGTACTACATCCTCCCGTACTCCTCTTCACCCCCGCGGTGCTCGACACTTGCGAGGGAATCAGCTTAGATGGCACCACGTTCACGGCACATCACGTGATTAGACGTGATTAGACAAGACTGATGTTCGAATCTTTGCTGCTATTGGACGCTACATACACATTCATACAGCAGTGGTTTTGGCGGCAATAGTAGCGTCCAATAGCAGCAAAGATTCGAACATCAGTCTTGTCTAATCACGTCTAATCACGTGATGTGCCGTGAACGTGATGCCATCTAAGCTGATTCCCTCGCAAGTGTCGAGCACCGCGGGGCGAAGAGGAGTACGGGAGGATGTAGTACACCGGTGTATAACTGGCGGCGCTGGCATGTAAAGCCGCTTCAATTCGTTTCACGGCATCTCGAATCCATAGTATATATATATATATATACATATATATATATACATATATATATACATATATATATATATATATATATACATATATGTGGTATCAATTCGTTTCAACTTCTGTACGGCTGGCTTATGGGAATCTCGCATCCGTAGTACATATATCAGTGATGGCACCATTTTGAATCACTTTTCGACGTATTCGCACATGTGAATTTCATTCATAGTAGTTTATTATTTTGATACCTAGTATATTATCTTATAAACTAAAAAGTCAGATACAATGTAAGTAAAATTAAACAATTCTTTAATTTCGTGATTTAATATATCCTTTCTGTCCAGTTTACAAATCCGTGGAGAACGTGTAGTATGTATAGTATAAGAATGCAATAAATGCGAATAAAAATGGAAAAAGTGTCTAAAAAATAAGCAAAATAATAAACTCAATTTTTGATAGTTATGTATTTATTTATATACATTTTATAATTATAGATTTTGCAGATGTAGAACAATTTAAGTAAATACTGTCTCAAATTCCAATGTAAATATTCATTTTTGCAATTAAGTTTAACAGAATATGGTACTTTCTAAACAAATTACATGCACCCATATTACAAAATAGATTGATAAGAAATGTAATTTTTATAAAAATGTTTTGAAATGTGTATTCTTTTGAACACACAAATGGGAAGTTCTTTATTAAATGTAAACACGGATGGGTATTCTAAAAACAAGTACATACATAGAGCATATTCATTTTTCTTGACCTTCAAGCAAAATATTCTGCTGCAAAATCTTTACTTTCAATAAATAGATACAAAATAGTTATTCAAAGAAATTATCTAAGGTTCCTAATTTATATTTAACAGGAATCAAAACGTTATGTTATACTAAAAATACTGCTACTTTCTTTATATTTCATTTTTATATATAAAGTATTATTTTCCTTTTCCTATAAATTTAATTCATTGATACCCTTTCTAATATTTCATATAACTTAACAATTTATTTAACAGAAATACTATTTCAATATTATACTTACCCCTTATATTTATTAAAAATTTAGTAGATATCAATAATGGAAGGTGACAAACAGATTGGAAAAGGAAGGGGAGGCATTCTCCTAAAAATGATCCGGGAGAAGGAGAAAGCAGATGCCGCTGCCGCTGCTGCTGCTGCTGCTGCTGCTGCTGCTGCTGCTGCTGGTATGTCGCCAGTTCAGTCTGGAGCAGCATCAAGCCAAGTTGCAGACGACAACATTAGGGCCCAAACTATATCAAAAGGAAGAGCTACTTTATTAAATATTATCAGAGCAAAAAAAAGTGAAACAACTAGCTTACCGCCACAAACAATGACCTCCGGTAGAGGGTCATTAATTAGCAGAGTTAAGACTCCTAGGTATGTCTATCAATAAATAAAGTGTTTAGAACAGGGCTGCTGAACTGGTGGCTCTTTCCCGTATCTTGCTTTTTCGACAAGAAACCCCACTGCGTACGATGTCGTCCCACAAGACGACACAGGGGAAAGGAGAATCTTAGCTGTCTCATTCTGTCTCACTCCGTTTCGCTCATATGCTTCCCTACGCGATGGACGTTGGCGGGGGGGATTGGGCACAACGAAGAAAGCAAGTGAGGCGAAGCGCGGCAGAATGAGACAACAAGATTTCCCGGCATTTGTTTAGAATTTTGTTTTCAATCGATTTTGCTGTCATTCCGAGGAGATTGTTGAGGGGGAATGGTGGGACCATCGTGTGGCTCACAGCGGAAAACAAGTGAAGCAGCCCTGGTTTAGAATATAAAAACTATCCCATATCATGGTGCATACAACATGTCTATAATCAAGAGCTCCTTTGTTACACTTCAACACCATAAATACAGTTGCGGACAAACTTTTTTTTAAATTGGACCAAACGAATTGAGTTCTTTTTTTATGATAGAAGATTAGTTTACTAGAATAGAAGAATTAATTAAAAATTACTATAGATTACTATTACAATTAGAATATTTAAAAATTTTAAATATTCCTTTTGTAGATCTAAATTGTTGTTATGAGCTACAGATAATTAAAAATGGCAAAAATTGTGGGAAACTGCAATTTAGATCAATCGTGAGCCCAAAATTCAAAGATTCTTACATCTTACAATGCCTACAGCTTTCTTATGCGTCAACTGATTTCAATGAAACTTCGTGAGTGCATATAATTTACTTAGACCTAGGAAAGGATAATAAATTTTCATTGTAGCCACAGATAAAAAGTTTAAAATCGTGACCTTCACTGTTTCTTCGAAATACCGAGCAATAACAATTAAAAAAAATTTTTTTACACATTACCTAGTAAACTAATTCTTCTAACATCTCAAAAAAAACTCAAGTCGTTTGGTCCAATTTTTAAAAAGTTCCTAAAGGTTCTTAAAGGATGTCCATTTAATTTTGTCTCCGACTGCAAGTACCTAGATTTTCCATTATTTATATGTTGAATTTTGATCTGCCCTAAAAACTTGCAAAATAATATTTCATTGAGCAGCAGTTAATTACTTTGCTTTTCTTACCTTATTTTTAACCAGCTCTTTTACCTTAATTATAATAATTAGAAAGTGTATAGAATAAGCGGAGTATTATTTTATGTGATATGTTACAATTAATACATTTTTTAAATTACACGAAATTGATTGACAAAATATAATATATTATAAAGGGCATATATTAAAACTAAAAATGCACAATTGTGGTATATGTATGAAAATTTCCAAGTGATCAAAAAAATGTACAGGCCTAATATTTCATAAAGAGATTACATGTCTAAATTGTAGCAATAACGCACATTTTTATAGCTCAGTACCTCAAACTACCATAAAAAGAAATATTCCTGGACCATCTGTTGATGCTGCAGGAGTATTAGGTAAATTATCGGACATAACAATTGAAGAAAGAAACGTCAGTTCATTGGATACATTGTCATTCCAAGAAATGAAATTAAAGCCTCAACAAGGTACAGGTGGAAAACCGTAAGTTAATGTTTATGCATATTTTTCCCAATATCAATTAAGAATATTAACAGATAAAGTAAAAATTAATAATGATCCTTTAGGGTACAGTTAAGCGCAAACTATATAAATGTCAAATTAGATGCTAACAAGGGATTGTATAATTACGAAGTTAAATATAATCCCGACATAGATTCTAGACAACTTCGTAGCAAACTTCTTAATCAACATGTAGAAGTATTTGGACGAACAAGAGTATTTGATGGTGTTATACTATGTTTACCTACAAAATTAAAGCAGAATGTAAGTAACAATAGTAATAAATAGTCAATGCATATTTATTTATATGACATGCAATTTTTAGATCACAACTTTACAATCTACGCATCCTATGGATGAGTCAACAGTAACGTTGTCTCTAATATTCAAGAAACAACAAAATATTACTGAAAACATTTCATTCTTTAATATATTACTTGGTCGTGTTATGCGAGCCCTTAGCTTAGTTCGCATTGGCCAACACAATTTCAATCCTAAAGGGATACATGCAATCCCACAACATAAGTTAGAAATATGGCCTGGTTACGTTACAGCTATCAATGAATATCAAGGAGGCTTAAAGTTGTGTCTAGATGCAAAGCATCGTGTTATGCGTACAGAAACAGTTCGGGACATCATGTAATAACTAGAAATATACTTCTCTTTAAGTATTTATTACTATGGAAATAATCGAACAATATTTTAAAAAATCATGCAGGGTTAATTTTGGGAATAAGGCAAATTTTAGAGATCTTGTTATGAAAGAATTAATTGGATTATCCGTATTTACAAGATACAATAATAGATCGTATCGCATTGATGATATAGCGTGGGACAAAAATCCAACATATGTTTTCGATAAAGGGACAGATAAAATATCTTTATTAGATTATTATAAACAACACTGGAACTTACAAATACGAGATAATTACCAGCCATTATTAGTTCATTGTGGAAAAATTAAAACATCAACGGGCGAAGTAAGTAATTATTTTGTATTGGTAATATTTTATGATTACAAAATGTAAACCATTAATTATTTACCAGTCACGTTTTACCTACAGTCTCAAGAACAGATGATACTTTTAGTTCCCGAGTTATGTTACGTAGCAAGTCTGACCGACAGTATTCGTTCAGATTTTAGAGTAATGAAGGATTTAGATGAAGTGACGAAAATGTCACCTAATGCTCGTAGTGACGTACTTAAACACTTTGTACAAGAAGTACAATCTAACGATATTCCAAGAGAAATATTAGCTGAATGGGGTTTGCATTTAGAAAACGATTTAGTTGAGTTTACAGGAAGGCTTTTAGAACCTGAGGAAATAACCTTTGGCCAAAACAAAAAGTTTACACCACCACCTCACAGACCTGCAGACTGGGGTAGTGCAGTCTGTAGAAATCCTATGTTACGCTCGGTAAACAATTTGTTCTCTATACCTCGAAAAATTTGATAACATTATGTTGAACATTATATATGTACTTACATGTTTAGCCCGATTTAAATGAGTGGTGTGTCTTACATTGTCAACGAGATTCAAGATGTTCGCGAGAATTTATTGATATGTTTAAAAAAGTATCCAAGGCTATGGGTATGACAACTAGGGATCCACGGTCAGTCTGTTTAAGAGATGACAGAACGGAAACCTATGTGCAAGAATTGCGCAAAAATATACACTATAATATTAACTTAATGGTAATAATATTTCCCACCAATCGTACTGACAGATACTCTGCAGTAAAGAGGTGAGATATTCTCGACTCGATTGCTCAAATGGTTGATTGAATATGCTGGAAAGTTGCTTTTCTTCGCAATACCTCAAAGTTTGCACAATTCTTTGTGAACTAGAATTATTGTACTGTCTTTAATTTTTGGAGAAATTTTATACGATTTTATGATATTTTCATCATTATGCATATGAAGAAACAACAATTACAGTTTATAAAGAATTGCGCTTAAGGTAATGCGAAAAATACACATTGTTTCAACCCGATTAGAAATCTTTATTTCGTGTTACACAACTTAATTTGATTTCATATAGTAACTGTATCGTTTATTGTTTAGATTGTGCTGCGTGGAAATGCCAGTACCTTCTCAAGTAATTATGTCAAGAACTATTTCTCGTGGGGATAAATTGAAGAGTATAACGGAAAAGATAGCTTTGCAAGTTAATTGCAAAATGGGTGGAGCCCTTTGGGCTTTAGCTATACCTATGGTATGAGCAAAAATTCATAACGTTAATCTCGTTTAAATAAAAATAATTCATTTGATTTGGTTCGACTAGGATCACTGCATGATATGTGGAATAGATGTTTATCATGGAGGAGCCGGACAATCAACGAAGGGTAGTGTTGCAGGTTTCGTAGCAAGCCTTGACAAACTATTAACGACTTGGCACAGTAAAGTTTGTCTGCAAGGTCGTCATCAAGAACTGGTAGACATGCTTCAAGTTTGCATGATTTCAGCACTGCAAGCTTATTATAAGGTACTTGCAAGTTAATATTTTCTACTTCATTCGTGTTTTACATGCTTAATGTTTTCTATTACAGCACCATAAACGTTACCCAGATCGTATCATTGTCTACCGGGATGGTGTTGGCGACGGTCAAATCGACACTGTTGCTAAATATGAAGTAAAACAACTGTTAGCGACATTTAAAAATATCGAACCAAACTATCAACCAAAGCTAACCGTTATAGTGGTGCACAAACGCATTAACACACGATTATTTTCAATAGCCGTAAGTTCACTAATGAAAAAACAAACACTAACAAGTTGTGCTGTTTAATTATACAAATTGTATCTCTAACTTTAGTCTAGGGGTTTGGAGAATCCATTACCAGGAACAATCGTGGACACGTGTATAACTCGACCTAATGTCTACGACTTCTTTTTGGTGTCGCAGAACATACGAATGGGTACAGTGACGCCTACGCGTTATATCGTTGTTTACGACAGTAAAAATATGAAGGCAGAGCATATTCAACGATTAACGTACAAACTTTGCCACTTGTACTATAATTGGCCTGGCACTGTAAAAGTTCCTGCTCCCTGTCAATATGCTCACAAGCTCGTCTCTCTTGTTGGACAGAACATACAGATGGAACCACATCAAAGTTTTTCCGATACATTGTTCTACTTGTAAGCGTTACTTTCATCTGTACACAACTACTATCGCACAAACCATAGCAAAATACTAACAGAAATATCATTATATTCATTTTTAAAACGGTACTAAAGTATTCGTACATATAATACTATCCACAAACACAACGCTAGTAAACTAAAATATAAGTCTATATTTCATTTTTTAAGTACTAACATAGAAGTTCATAGATGTTCATTTCGTTTGATAGTGATAAGAAGAAATTTATATTCCCAGTATTGATTTAATATATAATCTTGTTCGTTCTATCATACTATTATTTTTATAATCATATCATGCTTCCAATACAAGTATAATAATGTATTTATATTTTTGTTCTGACTGACCAACTGATACTATTGTCATGGTACTCTGTTTATCGAAAATGTCAATAAACTCTTATTCGAACACTCTTTAAAAACGAATAACTTTTTAAAAATTCGACCCAATAGATTTCGATGAAATTGTGTGCATGTAAGTAACTTACTTAGATTTACAAAAGACATGTTTTAAATTTTCATTCTGGGCACAGATAAAAAACTTAAAAATCATGACCGTAACTTTTTTCTTCGCAAAAGCGACCAATAGCAATTAAGAAATTACTTACATATTTTCTAGCAAACTAATCATTCTAACATCTCAAAAAAATTTAATCCGTTTGGTCCAATTTTAAAGTCATTCGTTTTTAAAGGGTGCACAGATACTTTTTATGCTCACTGTAGCTTAAACAGAATTGTGTTTTTGGTTAATTCTTAAGAAAAACAAAAGAGTACAATATATTTTTTTAATATTTTTGACGAAGTACGCATATCAATGTGTGTACACTTGTACTAATTATTATAGTTTTGAAATTATGAAAAAATACCACTTATACGCATTTTGTTCTACTGCAAAAAATAAATAGCAATTAATAGCATTAATATCTCTTATGTTTTCTAAGAAATTTTTGCAATATATTATTAAAATTTTCAACGTATTTGATATTAATGTTAATATATACTCGCAAATATTCGCATAAGAATATAGCCACTGCTACAATGATTAACTGTGAAATGAAATGTTTCGATTCTTGAATCTAACACATTGAACACATGGTATAAATCATGTATCAAAAAAAAATTGTCTTAGTGCATATGAACTCTGAACCTCGTGCATGAATATCGAATGTGAGCTAAGCGAGTAATGTTTTAACGAGTTAAGAAACGCATACTTCACTTTAATTTGTAACTACGATTTGTTACAAATATTTTGTTCATCGAACTATTAGCACTAGAAGTACCAAGCAATCGGCGTGACTAAATTTTATTTTATTATATAATTCACAAAAATGCTTTTATCAAGATTTGAATTGACTTCTACTGCATATTGAATAATCACTACAGGAACACTTGGATATATTTCATAATCGCCAAGCTAGAAACCTAAAATAGGATATTTTGATTTTTGTGGTAATTCTAATGTCAAAAATTATTACTACAATCAATTAACGTAGAAGTATTTATTTATGTGCTTACGTATGTGTTTACAAACGACCCTGCCGATGAGAATTCAATACCTAGAACGACGCGAACAAAATGCGTGTATCCGTAGTCGTCCACCTTGACTTGAAAGCACGCATATATGTTCATGCAAGCGCACATCTCTATGTTACAACGCCCTACGTCAGTGTGAGACATTAAAGAAAACAGTGGCGTAACAAATATTGAAAATTGTAACACAATCTGGATGACACACACACACGTTTCCAATTCTGTTAATATGTTTGTCCAATTGAAATATGTTCATCATTAATCGCGTATTACATTCCCTTAACTACAAAAATCGAACCATTTTTAAATACATAGCTTATTTTGCGACCAAAATATTGAAACTAAATTATATGTTTGCAAAATACTGATAGCAATATAGGTTAATAATAAACAATGGGGACTCAAGATAGTATTTTAAGAAATGAATGACAACTAATATAAACAAATTAATACATCAAATGAAACCTAGTAAACAAAATAGCTTTACTCATCCAGATAAGAAAAGATACAAAAACATTTTATTTTACTTTGTGTTGTGTCCATATATAAAAACTGCTTCATTTTCAATTTTGAATTACTTTATATCACACTAACCATCATGCCGAAAATAGATAGATAATTAGAGCTGAGTAAAGTTAAAAATAACAATGTTAGATAGTAAACAGTAAAATGATTACAAGTTAAATGTTTTGAGCATGACATTGAACTTCAAGAAATAAAATTTCAGTTGCATAATCTGATGTCATTTCTTGTACCAATAGAAATGAAGTGGGTCAATACTAAAGGAATAAGGAAAATTTTACTTGCTTTTAGTATTTTAAATAGAACATAATTAAAATTAATTGTGCGTTAAGACTTTATTATCAAATATTGTAAGCTTTTAAATCTTATTGTTTTAAAGTACAAAAATAAAATATAATACTCAGGATCACGTTTTTGCTATTGAAATGCAGAATACAATATATTTGTCAAAATAAATGATCTATAAGTATGACAATGCCATGAATCTTACTCGACTACCAATTTAAAATGTATATACATATAAATACGTGTATTTAAGAATTATTATTCCTATTGAAAGATATCTTAAATATAATTGTGATTGTAAAATTAAGAACATAATAAATCTACTTAATTTCTTCAAAACTTCAAAAATTTTCGTCTTGAAGAGATTTCATTTCGTCTTACCAAATTTTTTACAACAACATTTTTTACGACTAACAAATCTCTATGTATTTTTCGATTTGTGATAACTTGGGAAAAGTTATTCCTCATTACCGACTGCAAATAATTAACGAACGCAGTTTTTACAAAAGTTTTAGTACAGTTTATTTACAAAAATGAACTTCGATTTACAGTGACCGAGATTCTTCCGAATTCGAGTTACAGAGATGAAATAACATATTAAAGGTAAATGTATATTAACATATTAAATTGAAATAATAAACATGTTAAACATTAACATATTGAGGTATAAAAGTGAAATTTAAATTTCGATTTGTAGGAAAGGAGTGAAGGAAATATTACAGAGGTTCGATTGTGCTATTATAATTGTCTTCTGTTTCGGGGCTTGGGCGTGTGCTTAATTAAAATATTTATTTCGACGACAATGCTAATAAAAGAGTAACTCCGAATACTATTCCAGAAACGTGACTACGCAAGATCGATGTTTTATTCTAGCATTAGTAGAGATCAGATATTGGAATATCTTGTTTATTACTTACACTGTTCGAAAGGTACGTTACGTTTTGCTCGGCTCTTATCATCAATAACTTACATTTCTCGGAAGGATGTAGCGCAACTTGAATGACCTCCGGTAGGATCCACCGCATTGCGGTGTTTAGTCGACACGATAGTTACGCCACTGCGAAGGAGAGACAACCGCATGTGTACGTAAATACGCTCGTACGTATGTGTATTTACGGTCGTGGCATATCGCGTATCGAGTCGCCGCCATTCGAGCGGTTAGCGCCTGCGTACATCTTGTTTACAACTGCGGAGAGCTTACCATACACATGACCTTTACAAGATGGACATGAGCGCCTATTTAGCTGTCTACGCGTGTGTCGGAAAAAAGTTCAAAATACGTGCGTGTTGTTTGTGAACGTGACCGTGCACAGCAGGAACCACCCGAAATCGAGTGAACGCTGCCACGATTATTGTGAGAAATAGTCAAGCCACAGGAGGTTCGTGATCGCAAGTGACGCGGTATTTGTCGCTCGCATGCGAGCGGAAGGGGGGCGAGAGGGATGTTGGGTACGAAAGGAGACCAAAATTTTTTACCTCGAGCAGATGCGATTATCATGAAGAAATTTCGCGTGTATCCAATCGGGCGATCGTGGTCAGGAGAAACCGTGCACGTTGCTGTAAGGTTATTAACAGCACCGTGAGCCTCTCCGTTCGTCCGTATTTCCTTCTCGTGTAAAGTGCTCTCGGGACACAAGGGGTGTGGGAAGAGAGAGAGAGAGAGAGAGAGAGAGAGAGAGAGAGAGGGAGAGAGAGAGAGAGAAGTGCGTATTCTCTCGCATCGACCTGGAATGCAGCCTGATGTTTTGATGTGCCTAGCATTGCGCATGAAAAAAAATTCTCCTGCCCTTGACAATAGCCTATTTACTCGTAGCGTACCGCCTTTATAACGCGCCGACCAACGATAACAAGGGTTCAACCACCCACCTGCGTGTGCGTCGCCTGCGTGTCCCTCTCTTTCTCTACCTCTCTACGTATTTCCTCTAAACGTACTCGCAAACGAGCAAACAAACGAGTGGCCAGGAACGCGCGAGCGCGCGCGCGCACGACCTCACGTTTCCGCGTGTGTTGTGTGTTGTGTGTACACGTGAACACGCCCGCTTGTGTCTGTCTCTTTTCTCTCTCTCTCTCTCTCTCTCTCTCTCTCTCTCCTTCCTTGTATCATCGTGTGTACAATCGTTTCTTTGTATGTGCCGCCAGTGGTGTGTACGTATACGCGTCAACCATTGTGGACCACGCAGTAAATTGTGTTATTCGACGCGATAAACAGGTGCACGAGCCTTGTAGCCCAGAAAAACAATTCTCGGAGGTTTAACTGTTTCACCTGATAAAGATATACCTACTCGGACGAGCACGCGAGAGAGACGTAAACGCTGGCGAATATTTTTCACCTTAGACCGAGCGCAACCCGCCTTCGGATACATACACGCCGGGGTCACGGAATTGTGGCGGGCGAAATTCGAGGAAAACGTGTATGACAGGTGGAACTCGGACCTTTGGTGAACCGCCATCGCAGAAAACCGAGCGCAGGTACCACGGTTCGTGTTTTCCGACAATTCGTGAATTGTAAACGGTTCGCGACAGCATCGAATGTGCGATCGACGGATTCGGGAATCTCTGAACGTCGGCAAAACGTGTGCGGTTTTAGTCAATAGTGAATCCTCGCCCTTAGCACATCGTCTATGCGACGCCCTTAGTACACGTTGAGTACACATGCACCGTGGTGGCGTGTTATTGCTTATTTACCCCCGACACGTGCTTCCACCGTTAGCGTGCCTCGAGTACAACGATATCGACGGCGACCTTTTCACGATAAAAGCTAGCAGACCAGACCGACACGTTGTACGTAATAAGACAATACGATCGTACATCGCGCGAGTTTCAAATAATCGTCCACCCTCGAATTTTCGGGCATGTATGCGTGAAAGTTGTGAAATATTTTCGGACCACATCGGAGATTTCCGTTGCGTTTCTCGAATAACAACCGTCCGAAAACGGAAGTGTTTCGACGGCGACCTTTCCACGACACGAGAAGCCAGGACACGAAAGACCCGACACGTTGTACGACATTGTACGTAATAAAACGATACACGGCAGGATCGCGGGAATTTCGAAAAATCATTTAACCGAATTTCCGGCATGTGCGTGAAAGGAATAAAACGTTGTTGGGTTTACACGGCTATTGCCGTTGTGGTTCTCGAGTAATAATCATCCGAAAACGGAAGTGTCCTCCACCCTCCCCCTGTAACGATCTATTTCGAAAAAACGTGGACGGGTGTCTGCGACATTCTGCTGCTCCGATGAACCATCGGGATATAATATGTTCTCGTACGAGATGCGTACGATGAATTGATCAGCAACGACGCGACGGTACCATGTAAATGGTACAAAATAGTGTCACTTGAGGACTCGCGAGATTCTTCGCAACGACGGCCTTTTTGATCGTTACCGCGGCGATGTCTTCGGGCAGGGGTATAGTCTCCCCTTCTGGAGGTCCCGTTGTTCGCTGCGGACATGTAAAGAAACTAAAAACCCAAAAGAAGAAATACTTCGTTCTGAGAGGCGAGGCGCCAGGATTCCCAGCCTGCCTTGAATATTATGATAACAAAAAGAAGTTCGAAAACAGGCAATCGCCGAAGCGTAGCATCTTGTTAGACAGCTGCTTTAATATCAATAAACGCGTGGACACCAAGCATAAACACGTTATCGCGTTGTACACGAAAGACGAATGCTTCTGCCTGATCCTCGAGAACGAAAAAGAGCTGAACGAATGGCTAAAGGAGATGCTTTTACTTCAGAGCGGAGATGTGCCCGATGGAGAGCAACCTCGGCCTATATTTGGTAATGCGCTATTACGGTTTGAATTAGAATTAGACCGCATATTGGAGACGAACGTTTCACGCGTGGAAAAATCTTGTCGGTGTTTCTTCGTAAAACATTTCCCTCTCGGGAGTCTTTAAAAATCCGAGTGACACCGAAAACACTGATGTTTTCGTACTTCGGACCTGTTGTTTACCTGCCTTTTCCCTTTCTTTTCTTTTCTTTTCAATTCAATTCGTTTCTGTAATATCACGTAGAGACCAAGAATCAGAATTAGAGATTGTGCGTTCTCGGCAATTAAATATGAACAACGTTTCGTAGACAACGATTTTTCGTATTTTTATATTAATATAATTTAATTGATTATAAATTCATGATTTTTCAGTTAAGTGTAAGAATATTTTAAACAAACTGTGTGAAAGAACGTTATTATATTGGTATATTTATTACCAGTATACGTTAATAATTAGCTTTGAAAGGTAATTGTTATCACATATATCTATAAATTATTATTCTGTTTAGGGTATGTGTATGTAAATATTTATATAATTTGTAAGTGTAATTTATTATACGCATTAACCAATGGTCGTTAAGGAACAAAGCAAATAAATAAGGATATTATATTTCTTTTATTATTTGCATATAGACAATTGCAATATCGGTATACAGTAATTATGTGGAATTACTAGACTGTGGATTTTATGCATTTATGACAAAAATGCATTATGAAAATTATTGACATATTATTTTCAACCCATTAAAATTATCGAAGAAAATAAATTCTTAAGTTGTTTCTATATTACATAACAGATCCAGAAAATTTTTTTTGCATAAAGCAAAAAAAGCAGTCAAGTAATTACAATTTGCAGATATAATATTTATCAAAATTATTTTGTTTTGTAGCTTTCGTTAGCGGGTGTAATTCATAAAATCTAAAAGACATTTTCAATACTATTTGTATTTACGATAGTATGATTTCTGAACGTAATATTTTATTTCAGAACACGTATGGCAAGTTACAATGCAGAAAAAAGGACTTGGCGAACGAAAGAATATTTATGGTCCCTATAGGCTATGCTTAACTGATCGAATATTGAGTCTGGTGAAAATTGGGGAAAAGGACAGTTCAGATTTCCTTGAATTTCCTGTAAGTTTGCTATCTTAATAAATGATATAGTTTGAACACTTTTTTTGCAGAGGAAACATAAGTAACAGCATATTTTTATTTCCTAGTTGGTTTGCATCAGACGATGCGGGCATATGGATCGTTACTTCTATATGGAAGTAGGTCGTTCAGCAGTTACCGGTGGTGGCGAATTGTGGATGGAGGCTGAAGACAGCAACATAACACATAATATGCATGCTGCTATCCTGAACGCTATGACTAGTTCTAGAAACAACAAAGACGACGTGGGACCACAGCAAAGGATGCGTAGCTCTTCCGCAACCGAGGCCAGCAAACCGATCTTTGTCCAACGTCGTCATGCTGCACAAAAGTTTCATAATTTTTCACCCTTGGGTAAGCTTAATGTTACAAAGTTAATTGTGCATCTTGACTTATTATCAGTTATTGTCTACTGTAATTCCTTATCACGATTGTTGACTATACATAGAAAAACACTCTTTCAGTTATGTAAATAAGTTCATTGCACTTTTATTAGATTTTAGTGTTTTATTTTTCATTTTGAGCACTTAACAATTTAATGCGATGAAATATCACTGTACAGACAGGGATCGTCACTGTACAAATTCATTCTTAAATCCATGTGTAAGTTTTTACCCGAGACATTGGTTTCTATATACAATATAGTAACTACACCAACTCTTATGTGCCTTAAAGATTTTAATTGAGACACAATATGTACAACTGGAAAGTCAGCTTTATTATAACACGTATGGGTTGCGGGTATTACAGAAGAACACAGGACGCACAAGGAGCAGGTGGAAGCAGTTCAGGAACAGGAGCAGTCTAATCAGACTCAGAGTACCTCTTCTTGCAATACAGTCACGGGTCTGTTTTCTGTCATTGTAGTTGTATTGCTTTATCTTCTCATGCGGGCGTTAAAGGGTGACAATTCAGGACAATCAAATTTCTTGAAGAATCGTTGTTCCATTAGCTTAAACATATGTTGCCAGAAAATTAATATTAAGCTGTTATTGTGGTTGCCGAAGGATTGTCATTAATTTCTTCAAGTTTAATCAAATAATGAAAAGTATTTTGGTTCTGCCAAACGATCAGAGTAAAACTTTCATTATCATCATAAAGTAAATCAGAACTTTCATATTGAAATATTTAGTCAATCGAATCTCGTGTTGGTATTCATAAAAAGTAAGAATTCATGATTGTATAAAACGGTTACAATGACTTTATAATAGTCCGATTCTATGGCAAAATTTATAGGACTTTATCGATTATCCCATAAACGCGAAAGTGTCTAGTATTGCACAATATGTTTCAATACTGTTCGCGTGAAGTGTACGTACGAAGGATACCGCGTAAAACAGAATTGTGACCTTTACTCTTTTTTAAAAATGAAATATTGCGACTCATTAAAACTTGATATTACTTTGTTAAAAAGAAAAAAGACAAAACACCTTTGCTCTCAAAGCTAATACATGACAGCTCTTTCATAGTCAGAAAAATTTAGTAAATTTTCGGTAATCATTTACAAAAGAGTACACCTAATTGAATTCAAGCATCTTGAAATGTTGTTAACGTTCAATGTCCCGAGTAACTTATGCACCTAATTACCGTTCGGCCTTAGTTTAAAAGATATAAACGTACACATTTTCAAGATTAAGTTTTGTATTATTTCAAGGTATTTCCCAATCTACATCTCTAATAATCTTATCTGTAAGATACGTAATTATCATAGTCCACTTAATCCAAACCTAGCTTAGATCTGACTGTGTGTTTTGTGGGTGGGAAAAAAACATTGTTTAAATCGGTGATGCTAATGGAATTGTGGAAATAGAGAAAAAAATGAATTCATGGGGACAAGAAGATCTGAATTAGTTTTGGGTTAGATCTAAATTTTACCTTGACTTTTCTTTCAATTAAGAATAATATGAAATTGTCATAAATATTGTACATATTAAGAAAATCGTGTAATTTCATTTTATTTGTATTTATTATTGCTTTCTAATACGTAATACACGCTTGAAGTGAATGTACAGACTGAAATAGAAACAAATATGGTAATATTTGGTTTATATAAGGTTTACATAAGTACTGTTTATGTTTGCAATTAATACGAAATACAGAAAGTACACAAACATGTACAGTTTGGATTAGGCTGTTGTTGGCACGAAATTAATATTACAGTCATGCACTTCAAGCAGTTCAGTAAAATGTAAATTAAACAAATGATGCAATATAAAATATTTTTGCGTATACATTTGAAACTAAATATAAAAAATTGTTCAAAATAATGTCATTACTTAAAAAAAAAAAGAATGTTTCTAAATCAATATAAATTCAATAGCACTATGCATTTATGATAAAAATGAATTTCTAACAGTGGAAAAATTAAAAGAGTTTACTGACGTTCATACATATATTAGCTTCAACTTGTCAATATTATAAAAGGAAGACATCTCCATGTGGTCCTCGTTTCTGAGGATTTTTGCAAATAATTCTTATTTTGTGTAAAGATAATTAATACATACTTCTCTACAAAACAAATAATTTTGACTTATGTTCTGTTATCAGCTGAGCAGAGGTGCACAAATGAAATTACTCGGTTGATGTTGATTTCTGCAACATATTTCAAGTGTCATTTAAATTGGCATGGTGTACAGTTTTTTGTAAACAATTACCAGATTTTCGTTATTGTTAACATCGCAAGAGCTAAATTTTATGAACAATATACACAAGGAAAAGAAGTAGTTGTATGCAAGTGAGAGCTGTGTGGTTTGCAGCCGTTGCTGGTACCGGGGCTGGAACTGCTGGGATTGCCTCGACTAATACCAACTGTGCCACTACCACTAGACGTCGTCATTCGGTAGCGAGTCATCCCCATTCCTTGAATAATTTCCAATCCATTCATGTTACGACAACAAGCACAACTACAACAACAACCACCTCTATTACCATCACTACGACCGCTACCGTGACCACTACAACCACAACCGCGACAATATCCCATCAGAGAACCCTGTCGCTGCCCTTAGCTGCCGTTATTATCAATCAAATGCAATCATCTAAAAGATCAGTTTTACGCTGTATGTATTTTTATTTGGTCATACGATAATTCAGCAAAGAACTCTTTGTTTCTCTTTAAGTGTCTCTGCCTCGCTGTCTCCTGTTTTCTGTTCCGCCCTCAATATCTACTTCCCTCTGATCTCTCTGATCAGATCTAAACGGTCGCAACAAAAGCTGCCTAGCCAAATCGAAAAAAAAAGAGAAAAACTATCGCTGCTTTGTTACACAATGTTCTGGTTCTCCGCGAGTTTCTCGCGTTCTGCCGTAGTCGTGTCGTCGGACGCTTCTTCTCGCATGTGATATTGTATATGTATATGTATACAATATATCAGTTGCACGACAAACCATAACAAAGTTTCGCTTTGTTTCTTCCGTTTCTTCGTCGCGAAACAACGGCCAGCGGAACACACCCGCCGCCGCGTTTCTTCCGAACATTGTTTTATTTGCGTTATTTTTTGTTCTATCCGTATGCAACACATTCTTCCTTGACTGTTTTCTTTTTGCAAACGCCTTGCGCATCGGTTGTTTGCGAATCATCTTTTTTTATCATTATCCACTGCTTGTTACCCAAGATATATATGTATAAATGAATAACAATACTGTGTACATGAATACGCCTAAATACATATACAAGTTTTTTCTATGGAATTATGTGGAAATGCAAACGAACTAACCGCTGCTATGCTGGGAGGATGGATGTTTTTCAAATTTTGTTTCCTTGGGCTATGTGTTCGCGGGATCGTGTGACTGACTGTTGTCGTTTTAGGTCCGAACGGCCGTGACAGATGCGACAGTTTGCCGTCGAGGGCCCGCACCACCAGCGAGAGTCATCCAGCAACGGTACTGAGTCATCCTAGGAATACTCACTTCGTACCTCACATTCTCAGACCACATTCGATGTACGTGAGGGGCCTCTCCTACTCACCACCGATCGCCTCGATGCCTATCAGTCCTGCCTCCGGGGCCTGTTCCACGGATTCCGCAGGTTCGTCCCTCTCGATGGACGATGGTGGTGAAAGCGCGCTAGAAGAGAGTGCGGTGTCGAGATATGGACACTCGTTGACGCCTGACGAGCCGGTTATACTAGAGGAGAACGGCGATGATTATGCCGCCTGGTCCATATCGCACTCGCATAATAAATATTCGCCCAACTTTAAATCTCATTCTCCTTCCCAGGTGGGTGAAGGTGTTTGAACACGATTTATGTACTTACGAAGCAATTTCTGTACAACGTACACGCGATTTAACGTCTGCAATTTTTGCTGTCTCTCTGACAGCAGAGTTCCTATATAGATATGTACAGTCCTTGTGGATCGAGTCCTGGCCGCAGCGGAGCCTACATGCAAATGAGTTCAGGAACAGGACACTCGCATTCACGAGCGTCATCCTTAGTCGAGGAGAGTAACACTTTACCAGAGGGTTATGTACCTATGGCGCCCGTTGGAAACAACGGATACGTCGATATGGATCCTTCGCATAGTCATAATGGCCATTTTCCTGACGATATGTCGCAACACGGCGGCAGTAGTTGTTCCGTCACTTCCGGTACGCCTAGTACGGATTTACGGTTCTCCGAATATCATTTGGATAAGGTGTCGAGTTTTCTACCTCCTGGAGATGACTTGACAAGACCAGTCAGAGCCTATTCCATCGGTTCTCGGCCGGAACCTTCAAATAGGCATCGTAAAAATAGGTATCAAATTCTATATATGTACGGCGGTCAGTCAATACGTAAGTTATATCACTTCTCTAAACGAAATGTGAACGCATGAGATGTACTCTTCGTTAGTGACACAAAGTTACATTCAGTTACTACACCTCAACGTAGCCCCTGAGCATCTGCAACCACTTGTCGTTACGATTTTCCGACACCAAGTTAATGTTTCATCAGTTAATGCTCTTTATTTAACCTTTAAAGGGCCGGACTAGCCGCTTTAGTGGCCGGGACAAACTTGGGAATTTTTCGTAACATGTTGGTTGTACAGTAGAATCGGGCAAGGGTGATTATATATGAACAAAATAGCTTTAAGCTTCATTTTCGAGAAAATCTAATTTGAAAATTCAGCGGGTACGTCTGTTTTATTTAACTAAAGCACGGGAACTCTCTCAGCATATAGAAATTTCCAAGGTAATTGAAAAAGTAATGAGACAGATATCGAAAATGCATCATGGCATCAACTTCTCGATGCTATTTCATACTTGTATATCTTTACTTTACCATTAGTATTAATCTCAATTTGATCTAGCTATCATTAGCGATCTTACAACCAGTTTTACACAAGCGTGATATAGTGACGCACTACGAAAATGGTATGGCTACGTTCGAACAGCGTTTTGCGATTAAATCTTGTGTTAAACTTAATGAAAACGCGACTAAAACGTTTCATATATTGAAATTAGCTTGCGGAGACCAAGCTTTGTGCAGGGCACAAGTTTTTAAGCGGCATAAGGCATGTTTTAATGACTGTCAATCTCGTTCTGGAAAACCGTGCACCGTTTCACACTGCAATGACAGTCAACCAGTTTTTAACCAAAACAGGTATTCTTATGGTTCCACAACTACCGTATTCCCCAAATTTCAGTCCGTGTGACTTTTTCATTTTTGCAAGAGTAAAAAGTCATCTTAAAGTATATCATTTGGGCACTGTGGACAACATTCAAAAAGTTGTAACTTTCCAAACTGAAAACAGTTACAATGGAAGAATTTCAACATTGCTTCCTCCCGCGGTGTATAGATTCGTGAGAGAACTATTTTAAAAAGGATAATGTGCATTTACCATCGGATGACACATAAAAATTTTCATCGAATTAGTCTCATTACTTTTTAGATCCACCTCGTATAGTCATCAACCGGTAGAGAAAGCCAAAGTTAGAAGGGGGCATAACTTACTTATTGATTGACTTTTGTATTAGTGTAGTGGTACATTTTTTTTATTTTTCCTTTTAAATATGCATGGTGCCCCTCTAATTGTGTTATAAGGCGATATCTGCGCTATTTTTTATGTTACGCGAAATGTCAAAAGGTCAAATTATGTGGTTCGGGGGACACATATTATGGTGGGAATAATTTCTTCCTCAAGGACATTTTTTCCCCGAGATTTCAAGGTCATTGGTGTATTTTTGTTATATTTCACTACATATTTTGATTACTATAATGTAATAGACGAGGTCAAGACGAAACCAATGGCTTATAATGTCATGACCTTCGCGTGATCTTGAGTATCAAAAATTTGTAAATTTTGAACTAAATAATTTGTCCTTTTGACATTTGTCGTAGCATGAAAAATGGCGGAGATATTGCCTTGTAACAGAGTCAGTGGGACACCCTGTATAGTGATTGTATAAGATGCTGCGAATTAACTTTTACTCGAAGTACTGTGGAAAGTGTTGACTCTTTTCTTATTATGATAAGAAAGAGCCATATAACGTGGAAGAACATAAACGAAAGATGCAACTGCATTTATAACTGAATACTCATAGTATTCCATTGGGTGAACATCACTTCGAATATCTGTACATATAAATTTCTTTTATTTCTTATCTAGACATTGGCGGAAAATGATTGTCTTGTGTCTTTTTATGTCGTAGCACTCTGTTCTGAAGCTTGTAATCGTTTTATTGTCAAACTTCGTCCATTTTGTACAGCGTGAAGAAGATTTTTAATCTTGTTCTGTTTCTCTACAGGTTGGATATAACCCAGCAAGAAGCGAGTAGAGTACGAGCATTCTCTGTAGGCAGTAGGTCGAAGAAGCCCGAGATTGGGAGGTTTGCGAATATAATAAACGCAGCAATGTCAGCTGGTTCTGATAACCCGAGTTCCAGCAAATCGAATTCGGCGCCGTTGTTGTCCAGTTCTTGGGGGCATAACTCTGGTTGTTCTGTAAACTCTGAACGCATGGAGGACTTGATGGAATTGGACTTTACGAAACCTAGTATTTCTACAACTTTCAATTCGTCGCCTTCGTCGTATTCGCAGTCGCAATCACAGTCATATTCTTCTTCTACTGCCACTGACACCAGTTCCTATGTTGATATGTCCCCTGGACAACCGCCCTCATCGAACATTGCTCCCTATGTCGATATGAGCCGCATAAATAAGGTAGTCACGAGTTTAATTAAAGTTAAGATCTTTGATAGAATCTGATAAGAAACTTTAGACGAAACTTTAAATACAAATCATGAACGTAGTAATGAATGAAGTGAGATCATATAAATACTAATTTATTTTTAGAGAAGAACCATCCAATTTTAATGCTTCGATTTTTCAGATCAATCGTAATAACAATAATAATACAATCACTGCCAATCAAAATCATAGTCACATACATATATCATCTTCTGCTTCTACACATAAACCTATAATTACTACTTTGAAGCCGGTGGAGGAAGCAGAAGCGCCATATGTAAGAATGGATGGAGTACATGACGATTGGTCTCAAGCCAACGCAAGTCCTAAGCAAATTTCGTCGCCTATGCAAGAAGAATGCGTGCAATCGAATGGACCACCAGGTATAGACTTATGCGCGTTTGCAGTCATATTTATTACAAAAGTCAGAAGAAAGTTTGGTATCTTGGAAAATATCATTATATCTTAACACCTTATCGATGGGATCATAGCACTGATTACACGATTACTAACACCTTATACGGAAAGTAAAAAGGAAATGAAATGTACTATAAAATCAGTTTTTTATACTACCTAAAATTATGAATTGCTTGAAAAATCTAGAATCATCGCAACATTTATTACGATATGCTTATTTATCATGGCTTTCATTCATTTTTGAAGATTCTGTCTACAACTGTAAGATGCTGACTACAAACTTTCGTTTCTTGATGTGAGAGTTACGTGATCAGCTAATTGTAATTGATTTTAGGTGTAACGAGAACTGCGCCAGTCGATCTTCCACGGCGGCCGCCTGTCGACTATGTTGATATGAATTTCAAGTCAAGAACGATCCTAGAACAAGATTATATGAACCTGGACATGACTAACCGAAACAATCGCAAACCGATGCGGACAGGTAGTCGCAAGGAGAAGATACGTTCACAGCCGATTGCGATTCAAGCGGGCAACAAACCTTTAAAAACGCCTAGTTTCTTACCCCTGAACGGGAGTCCGGAATCGGAAAGTTTAGCAAGCACTCCTGCGTCGCCTCCACGGGCGACACCAACAGGATCCTCGGCAACCATCTTCCCCTTCTCTCTGAATAGTCCTCAATCGCCCGAGAAGTCTTTTGGTCATCAAAAAACTAACGACGAACCTTCGGAATTGAGTATTACTTCAAAAAATGATCGCGCGATTATGGAATCAGCGAATAGGGTTAATTCCGTTTCGGTTACCGAAGGGAATAGTTTGCCGAAAGTAATCAACGATAGACCGTCTAGTCCTGCAGGAAAGGATAATCGAGTGATATCGAATTTGTTGTCGTCGCAAGATAGTATGTTGAACTCTCTAACGAAAAATTTTGCCGATTTGACCGTGTCGAAGCCCCGTTTGATAACCGCGTCTCCTAACACCAGTCCCACGTTGTCAGGGTTTAAAACAGCGGAAAACGCGGAAAAGCAACCGACGTCACCGAAAATACTAGAGGAGACGCCGACACCTACACCTACGGCTACGTCAAGTCCATTAGAGAATGAAAATTTCGACAAGCTACAATCTGAAGTAACAAATTTGCACTACGCTAGCCTTGATCTTCCTGAGACCGGAAGCGCGGCGCCAATATCGCCGGCGACTCAAGACAGCTTCACTTACGCTGAAATTGACTTCCAGAAACTTAAGCCAAATTAAAACGCCATTTTGGATGCGAGTAGCTGTATCGGTGTAACGTGTTATAGCGTGGCCGAGTGCAGATGATCGTTAAAATCAGATAAATAAATAAAGTATCAGGTCGTTTGAGAAAAAAATGTGAATTTATGTTCATATTTTTGGGAGATGAAATACAAAAACATAATCACAACCGTTAGTCTTGTATATTTGGTCCATAGAGCCCGAGTGTATCTACTTTTTTCGAAAAAATAATATTTTACACTCTTACTCTTTTCAATGATAAAAATGATTTTCTTTCGAATCGTTTACTCTTTAATATAACAATGCACATATACTATGATGTTCATATCTTGTTCTTGTAGAATAGCAGTATCAAATGGTGTAAACACTTTCGCGTTGGATGACTCATTCTTGCGTCAAATCGAAAACTATTTGTGCTTGGCACATGACACATTTTTGCGTGAAACAGCAGAAACAGTGTTGCAATCTTTTACTATTTTAATAGTATGCAAGAATTTTCAATCTATCGACTCAGCATAAAGATATTGAGACGAATTTATATATTACTTTGGATAGCAACAATGTCCAGCACGTGATATTACTTTTAATACTTGTCACTCGGAGTGTTTTCTCAAATCACCTACTAGTGATTTGAACGCATTTATTTTTTATTTACGAAAATAATTATTCTATTTAAATGGGATTTGGCATGAAGTTTTATTCATACAGATTTTATTGAAACCAAAGTTTTAGACCTTGTAGGTACTAATCTTTTCATATCCTTTCAAGAGGAATATCCAAGTTGCTGACTACATAGTTCGCGAAGTATGACCTAATCCGCTTTCTGGGGTTGAGACATATGATTCTATGAGTTGTACAAAACGTGAGAAAATGTACAGAACACTGATGGTTATTATTGTGTTGTATTTAATCTTCTAAAAATATGAAAGGAAATTCGCATAAATTACGAAACGGTAATCAACCTTTGGCAAACGTTCTCTAAACGATAAGAATGGGGAAAGAGAGCGAAAAAGAGATGTGGATTTGCGTAGTAAGGGAACAGTTCATGGGATTCCTATGTTGATTTCTGCTGCTACGAGTTTGCGCAACGCAACAGTCGTCTGCGCTTGGTCCGACTACACGTGTCTCGGGGTGCTAGATTGACTCGTTGCCTTATCTGTTGTTACTAAATAACGAGCAAACATGGCAATCGATCGTTCTAACATTGGCTGATTTTTAAGGACGAATCGCCAGGATATTGAATACGAACTGTACATAGGAAATTCTGTTTATCCCAACATTGAACCATGATCGTTTTATCAATCGTATACATATAGTCCTGACTTTTCGTAGGCCAGATTGGTGCCTACACTTCTGATTACGCGATATCCGATGTCATTTTTTTTTATCCGCATGTAGTAACTATGTTATAAGAATTTTCGAATTCTTGATATTGGGTCGTTGATTTGTTTCTCTGTTTATTTTCTTTACTATTTCATTTTTTTATGAACTATTTGTGATGAGGAATACCTACCAATATTATCTACGATTTTGAAATTTTATCTTGTTCCACTTGTTTTCTCATGCTCGAATCTTATCGAACGTAATAGGACTCTCATGCAAGCGGAAAATGTTTTGTTGTTTGGTCGAGAATCTGAATAGTATTTATCGGTTATACATACAATATCGCGAGCGTAAATTTTTTAGATTCTACAGCGATTGTTTATTAAGAATAACAATTATGTTGTTGCTAATCATGTTATATTTTAGTAAATTCGGTTGGAGGTTGTGCGAGCGCGATACGCTATCAGAAACATGAGTACTAATTAGGAGCGCGCGACGAGCGGTGCAGATGTGGCCAATGTTGGATCGATAGAAGTCACGAGAGTTTCTATTTCGAACAGGTAGATGCTCCTTAATACGAATTATAAATATGTGTTATCCACGCTTTTTCGTATATAAATTATAAATGACTGCAATTAACGGCGCGTTGCCGCGCACTTACATGTCATACACATGTACACACAGAGGACACATACACACACGCATTTACAGGGTATTCTGTAAAAGATGGTACAACTGCAAAGAAAGGGTGGGGGAGAGAGAGGGAGGGAGAGGGGACAGAGAGAGAGAGAATGAGAGAATGAGAGAAAATGATTGTTTGTGTAAAAAGAAAAAAAGAACTGTAACCAGTCTTACAACGTTGTTGCCGAGAGTAGAAGAGAAAATATTTCTTAATATTATCACGTTTTATGAGTTCGATTCTATGACATACTTCTCCTCGCATACAGTTTAAGAATAGTTCGGTTATAAATTATATCATATCGTGTATATACATATGCATTGTCTAAATGATGCTGTATATATACGTGTACGCGTATGTATGTCGACGGATAATGACGAATAAAGCAGTATATGTTGCTGTTCTTCATTATACATATGATCCTTCTGATGTGATTCCTTCTTCTTTGAAGGTTTTTCTTTTTTCATGGGACGCGTTTATTGTACCAGTGTATGATAATGTTGTTGTTATGTGTACATTGTCAGATTTAAGATTATTATTTCGACTGATGCTAGAACTAACGTAAGTCTTTTATTTAATTCGAAGCACAAGTCGTCTTCTTTTTGTTGCATATTAACAGAATGTCCGTCCATTCAAAATAGAATTCGCGCTGTACAGTTCCTTTTAGTTTCTCGGTGAAAAGAATTTTGTTTGATTTCCAGGAAAAAACGTACTATTAACAATGTAAATACAGCATCTTCGAACTTGAAAGTTTGGAAGAATTTTATTTTACGAATATAGATTGTACAACGTTATTGTTTTTACAAAATCTTCGGAATAATGAATTTAAATATAATAATGTTACGTTAATGCCAAATAAGATACTAAATATCGTTGATACATGAGAAATCAGTATTCATTTTTCATTAGAAGGCAAGTGTATCCTTTTTCAAAATAACGGATCCATAAGCTCAAGTTAATTAGATAACAGCTAGCGCATCGTTTCTAGTATTGTATCTATAATTTCTAAATTAATGATTATATTAATAATAAAAAACAATCATTTATAATTTATTTATTAATTATGAAGAAATTTCTTTAAATGCTTAGAGTATCTGAACGTAGTGGTTAATTTTTTAATTCTAACTTGAGAAAGTACAATTATAGGAGAGAATTTTGTCATTAACGTTCTCGTAAAAATAATAATTTCGTAACTGATCAATTTTTTTCTTCTTCCTTAATTTAACAATTTATTTCGTAATTTTATAATTTAAATTTAAAGTAAACATAAAATGAACACTGAAGCAAATATAATTATAATCGGTGTTTAATGCAAATCATCGAAATATTATCGTAATAATTTAAACTAAAAAAAATGATTTTGTCTTAGTACAAGTTAATTTTATTAGACTTGGTCTTTTAATGAAAATTCATACATATATGTTTTTTTAAAATATCTTCAAAATTGTTCTGAAATATTTATAGACGCAAAGTAGCATTTCTTTTACGAGTTTATAAAGAACAATTCCATTTTGACAATTGATCATTTTTACAATCTTTTTGCAGATAACAAGATAGTAATCTATACAGTAAGTTTTAAAAATATCTGCTGTGTATTTTAGAAAATCGAATAAAATGTGTACATAATAATTGACATAAAACATTCAAACGATTCCAATTAAGACTGTATGACCGCAAATCAATTGATCGTGGTTTTTTATTTAATTTTTGACAGTTCAAGTCAGTCCCGGTCGTTACATTTACAGTATATGATACGTTGGGCCACTTGACGATGTCGAAAGAAAAGGTAAGTGTATATAAATCATTATAAAAAATAAATTAGTTATCACAAATATTATTATTTTGTTAAAGTTGACAAAGGATTGACCATCGTAGAATATTGAAATTATTGAATTCATGTTGTTTTCTGCTGCGATAACTCGGAGGCATTGAGCTTCTTTTTATTTCTTATAATAAGATGTTTAAACCTTTCGAAAATTAAAAATTTCTTTCACTACAGACAATTAGGAACGTCACTTCACAAGTGTGAATAAATGATTATACTTTAAGCAATTTTCAGTGTAGATAATTTGCACAGATCTATTTTTTAAATTTTCAATATAAACTCACGTTAAGAAATTGCAAAAATCAACTTTCAGGTTTTTCTCTACAATGCCGACGAATTGCAATTTTTCAACATTTTTTTATTACGACACGTAGTCAACTAATTGTTCTAGGTGCTCAAAAAAAAAACCCAAATCGACACACTTCAGTTTCTCTCTTTCCAATGTTTATTTTTTTTTCTATTAATGCTTTAAACATATGAGGTATTCCAACGATTGTATCGCGTGTATTTCGTAAATTCCGTGCAATAATCAATTGTGCAGTTGCACAAAAATCAGCGTTACGGATTTCCCATTGCTAATTGAACACGTTCACGAGGGGAATGTACCACGGGTGGTACAAATACGACTGTCAAAACACGGCCTCGTTGTGAACGTGTTAACGGGGAAATTGGCTGACTGGTCCTTATGTTCTTGTTAGCGTCTCGCCTCCTCTGATTAACGGGGTCCCAAACAGAAATGGTCCGTCCAGAATCGTTTAATCCGGGCGTCTGCTTAACGTGTGTATGCCATCTAAACATCGATAACCGGAAAGTCACGATAAATTCCATTGACAGGGACCAGTTTTGCCGTGAATGTCGAGCGGATTACGTGCCGGCAGGCCGAAAAGGGGGATGAACCGTGCGTGTTTACAGAAACTGTTAGAATTCTATACGCTTGAAGTAGCCTCCCTACTGCGTTTTCCTTATTTACACCAAATTGGCCCGACCTCGCCGTCACGGACGCGTCAAGGTACTTAACTGCAGGTAAACATACCCTAAATCATGAGCTAGGATAAAGGAAAGAGGGCCAGGCCTACCTTGCTCCTCGTAAAATTGCCAGTATCGCGAGCAGCTATTGTTGCGTCCTTGTATATCCTTCCGCTTCTGTACAAGCACAGCGTTTGTACCGTTTGCACTGTGCTCTTGTTACGGCACAGGTATACGCATCAGGGAGGTCTGAACGTTTTTGCTTATCGCAGGCCATCCGTGCAACTGTCTTACAGTATTTTATGAAATTTCTCTTGATTGTCTGTTAATTTGCCTAACCGAATTACCTGAGCCCGAAGTTTACAGCCCAGGAGCTGTGCTCGTTTTTTATGCATTTTTTTTTACATGGGTTACAGCCATTATCTGTGACAGAAATAAGCATTCGATCGGGATCTTAAAAATGAAAAATGGTATTGTATGCAGTCAGTGAAAAAAGTCTCCGTACACCCTAAAATGAAGTAGTTTTTTTTTTTAGTGTGGACCAAACAACTGTTTTTTCAAGTACTTATAAACTAGTAAAAGCGATACATGATCTTACACTTTTACCAAATACAAAAACACTGTCTACTGTTACGTGAAAATTTCAGTGTAGCATTAAATAATTTCTTGAATGATTCCCATCCAATTGGTGGGTATTACATAAAAATATAAGAAAGGCACTTTTCAAAACTTTTTTATTTGAGCCCGTAATGAAACTTTAAAATATACGTTTTGTAGATTTGTGTTAGTTATACACATGCCGGAAAGTTCAGTTTTAAAGCTCTGTTTTATAGGGCGTTCGAATGTTACTGTGAGTAACTGTACATAAAATAGTACTAGTATTTCGCTGATAAAAACATAAAAATTCTATTGAAATACTAGACTTTGTATAAAGGTCCATCACACAAGGCTACACAAAAAACAATATTATAACAATAACTTAAATGACTCAAAACAATATTATAGTTTATCACAGTTCTATAAATATTTCAATTCCTGAAAACTTCAAAATATTCTAAAATTCGAGCAACTAAAGATACAATAATGCAAAACATATTAGGTAAATCTTTTAACAGAATTCAATAATATATTTTCACCGAAAAGAAATAAGATGAATGTTGGGTTAACGCATCGTTGGACCTTAATGGGTTAATATTCTCAAGGATCTCGTCAAACTTCATTGCAATTAGAATTTTCATGTTTGACAAAGAAACGTTTCCTCATAAGAAGGGGTATCTGCGAGCAAATCTTTTGCTCCGCTTTTGCTCACCTTTTATTCTTCTAGAGGCTGAATCAATTCGTGCAAGAATACCCATTTATGGGAAGACGTAACCACCCTCGAATACGGGCAAGCTGATTGCCGCTGTGCTGATTAAGGAGCGAACCGTTTTACGAGGGTTTCGTTGACATGTCAACCACCGAACTTTTGCTGCGCATGTACGAGATACGTGGGTGGAGCTGAAGTAGGCGTCGCGACGCCGGTGGCCGGGCTTCTATAGGTACTCACACGAAGGGAGGAAAGATCGATTCAGATATTTTCAAGGAGAAGAGCTACCATTGCTACGTGTTCCACCATCTCGTACGTCTATCCACTAACAGCGAGGCGTTTTCGTTCTTTCATACAGATATCAATACATCGGCGATATTTATCCAATTGTTCTTTGTCAAATATTTTACAACACGGTTCCAGTAAGAAAGAAAATAATTCATTTCTGCAACTCTAACGCATTTTTACCTAGAATTTTTATTGGGCTTTATGAAAGTTTTAGTTTTGCTTAATTTTATTCGACACACTTGCATGAAAATTATTCATTCGATATACATGTGTTAAAAATATATATACATTATGCAAAGCTCAAGGATAGCGTGCGCAATTCATTTACTTTGGGCGTTTGCGATAGAATGTAGAAAAATTTTACATTTATAATAATTTTTGTTTACTTCATTAAGTGAGACCATCTTCTTGTTCTTATGTTTCAATATCATCGATATTGTAAGTCATATTGTTATTAATATCTTTCGGATTTTATGCAGTTTTGACAGAAACGAGTGCATACAATACAAATGCTGCAGAAGAATTTAGGAATATTGTTACATTCTCTTTAAGTTATCAAAGTTAATAGAAGATTATCTATTTCGCAAAACCATTTAGGAAATAGTATATTAATAGTAATGATGCTCAAGATGGTTGACTCTTCACGCTCAATTTATATACAGACAGTTGTTAAAAATGATTAATTAAAGCCTCCTTCTGTCTGTATTTATTTGAAAACGGTCATTTATTGGTACACTCACCCTCCAAACGAATGTGTTTCTGTCAATCATCGTTGCTACTCGAAGCTTTTCGATACCACGATTCCCGGATCTGTGGAAGCGACTCCGGAAAAAAAAAAGTTCGATCGAGAATCCGCACGTACCGTTCAACCCCCACTAGAATTTACAATGCAGCGCGTGGCCTGTTTCGTCCTATATTACTCTAGACAGGGTCCAGCTGAAAGAAAGATACGCTGGATCGTTAGGGTACATCAGCAGGGTCCATAAGGCCGAGCAGGCAACGGTACGCGCTGCTACCTTACAGGACGTACGACCTTGGGGCCCTGCTGCCTGGCTAGAAAAGCCACCCACCGGCAACCGTTTTAATGAAAATAAGTAATCTCGCAAACAGGAATTGTAGCATCGTAAACGGACGCGCAATGACCTCGTAAATATGAAAGTTTCCTGCCGGCCTCTCGCATCACTCCCTCTCCCTCTCTCTCTCTTTCCCTCTTTCTTTCATCCTCTTTCTTGCCCTGTCGTTGCGTGCAGCCCGCTATTCCCCGGGCCTGTTGCAGTAAACTGCAACGATCCTTGCCGAGAAAGTTGGGAAAGAACGAGTCGAGGATCAGGAGCGGGAGAAAGACGGATGGAGACTGTTGAGAAAAGAGGGGAAGGACGAGAGAAGCAGGCACCAGAACATAAAGAAACGGAATGGGTATTCTGGGCCCCATTATAGGGCCCATAAAACACCTTTCTAGGCGCGTGGCTCCAAGGCCGTGCCGGCACTCGGTCTTCCGTCCCTTCGTTGCTCGGCAAGTTCGTTAGGTCGAAGATGCTGGGTTCGCGACATTCCCGTGTGCAGATTAATATTACTGTACAAAAAGTTGTCCTCTTCTTTCCAATAAACACATTTTACAGTTCTACAACGTAATTATGAAATATTTTGAATATTTTAGTACTTGTAAACGTTCTATTTGCTTTCTGGAACAGCATCCATTTTGCAGAGTTAAGATTAATGTAGATTTTTCAAAAGACTATTATTTATATAGTATTATTCACTCTGCACCGTGCACTCTAAAAGCGCTTTTCACAACACGATAATTGCGTGACGATCTCATACTCTCCTCAGAAATATTTGCATAAAAGGTCACGATAACATTTGAACCAACAAATTATGTTTCATTTGCAGCGCCATATTTTAAAGAAATACGTCACAGACAAATCGTTTTAAACTATGCGAAAAAAGTAAATAGAGTTTTCACCCCGAGGAACGTATGAATCGAAATGAAAATAGTCCATGAACATTGAACAAAAGATGAAATCGTAATTTATTAGAAAGAACAGAGAATAATAAAATGACAACGGAGAAAAATGCCGATCGATTTAACACGTGTTAAATTGTCGCAACGAAAGTGCAAGGCGAGTACAAAAATGGAAAAAGAGTAAACTGAAAAGGAAAAAAAAATAGAAAAACAGAAAGTACGAAAAGAGTGAAAAATCACTGAGGCAGAAGATGTTTGAAAGAAAGAAGCACGCGTCCTTGCAGGCTGCGTCGTAGAACCCACAAACAAACCTGCACGGTAGTTGCTCTCTGGCTTAAAGATCTCCATAGAGTCGAATCCGTCAATTTCTCGAAGGGCATCGTCAGATGGGTATTATGATGGCACTAAACAGATTCGTCAACGCCACGCGACCGTGTCCCTGAAAGCTCAGGGCCAAGGACCAAGTCCCCGGAGCCCCTCGGAGAATGTCGCTCCTCCGAGCATCCGCTGTTCGCGTGCCATGCATTCTTCTCGAGGAACGACAAGAATGGATGATGACCTTCCGTGATACACTTGTTCGGAGTTTTGCGGGATGATCGGTGAACCATTCTGATGTAATCGTCGATCTTGTTTCCCAGAGGAAACGTCCTGCAAGCACCCAGGCTCAGCTGGAAGAACTGGAAATGCTGAATGTTCCAGTTTGCATCCAGTTTGCTGAATGTTGCAGTTTCTCGATCTATTCGAATGTATTATAGATAAATGGAGAATAGTATAAGCCGATTGCACTAGGTTGCTCCAAAAGTTCTTTTCGTAATGTAGCGAGTGCTTTCTTTTTTTAAGCATTACTTACGAAGGTCACACTAACATCGGGGTTATTAGCGACTACGTCGGTTTCCATGAAATGAATCAGTTTTATCTCACATTAGTATTAACCCTTAGCACTTGAATGGCGACTGTAAGGCGCCACTAAAAATTGCTGTATCATTATTCAAAATATTTTTTACATTATTAAATTTGTTTGTATTTAACAAATTACTAAACGTTTCAGTACTCTACGAGTAAATTGCACCATTTTCGTATGTATAGTATGAAAAAATATATATAGAAGGGAAATATTCTAGGTCGGAAGAAATGTTTCGTTTCAGAGCTAAAATGGCTTCGAGTGCAAAGGGTAAGGATAGGCATATTATAGTAAGTTTACATTTTACGGTATAAATCTATGGTAACATGAGCACGTGCAAACAACACAATCATTCGTTTGTTAGTGTATTATTATTTCCTGAGGTTTGATCCTAAAATATTCACAGGCAGACTGCATATCTTTATGCAAAATCGAAACTTTGTAAAGCAACTGCAAGAAACGAGATTTAAATAAAGATTTGAAACTCATCCAATGAATTTGAGTAACTCGAAAATGAAACAGTCTGTCTCCACTGATATACAATACAATATACAATATTATAGTGCAAGGGGTTAACACTAACCGTAAGAGCACAAAACGTGACTGGTGTTGTTTCATAAAAATCACAAGAATTTCTTTAGATTTCTCGCAATTATCACAACAATATATGCTTCAACGACGAAATTCACTTAATAATTTCTATTGGAAGCGTCCTCGTAATTTCAATAAGTGTCGAATAAAAAACTGTGAAACCGGACGTGGTGCGGTTAGCGTTAAAACGGGCTCTATGAAAAAGTGATTACGATGGTAATATTGAATGTTTGAGAAAGATACAGGCGACGAGTTGAATACTTGCAAATTTCGAGAGATAATTTTCGAAATATGAGACTGGAAATTACGCTTGAGAATATGCTGTGGTAGTCTCGATATAGTAAACGCAAATTCGCCGCAGCGCCGAGCAAGTATGCGAAACTTCGGGGGAAACATCTCGCTTTAGGAGGGAAACTGCACGAAGAAGCGGAGATAGAGAGGAAGAACTCGGGGCTGGGGGAGGGGAAATAGGAGACACAGAGGCACACCGTATTCTCTGATCTCGGCGATTCCATCATCAATGACTCGGGGACCTAGGATGGCAGATAAAAGGCAATTGAATTTAAATCATGAATACGAACGAAGCAAGCGGGAAGGAGAGGAACGAGGTAGGGAGAAAAGCGGCGGCGAAAGCGAGACGAGGAGGGACTACGTAAGCCCCGACGGCAATCTGGTGGTAGCTTTGTGACGGTAATAACTTCAACCCCTGGCCTCCGACCCCCGAGGCCGGCACCCCTTCTCGTTTACCGGTGAACACGCGACCCACACGCGCGCAACTCGCGTCGAAGTCGATTTACCTATGTATGGGTCCAAGCCCGCGCGGCCCGACGCGGCTCGGCGCGCCGCGCCGTGACAGAATACATACCTTTACTCGCCCTCATACTTTCCAGCCAGTAGGAAAATTACGAGTCAGTGATTTCGGCTTTGCTCCTCTCCCCTTTTTTAACCCTTCAGAGACCAACTCCGACTCACAGAAACGGGGGTGACGTAACACCAGAAGAAATCGAAAGTCGAAAAATAAGGACACCATCGTATGTCCATCTGGTAGCGCAGACCACGGAGATTCTACCGCATTTGTGTGGTCGGTGCCGAATTACAGAAATCTGGTCTTCAGAAACGAAGAGAGCGGAACATTGCCGAAGGATCGTGAATAAAGGCTTTGGCTCTTCAAAAACTCACCATGTATCCGTCGAACATTTGCTCCCCGCCACCCCCGTGTCCGTATTTTACAGTACACTCGAGTGACACGACGCAGACACACCATGAACGCAGCCACCACCCACGTGCGGTCTTTGTTCCCGAACGCCCAGAAGCTGGTCCTTTCGCTAAATACGAGAACGTTTCGTCACGGTGAACGGTTTTTCGAATTCGTCCGTTTAGTTTTTGCCCCGTTTCCCTGCTGCATCGATGTCCAAAGAAGACTCCAGCAGTTCTCAAGTGGATCTTCGTTACGCAAACTCGAAGACCACGTTTTTCGATCACGTTTCATTCTCAACTTCATGAGTTATGGTACCTTTTTGCGGTGCAAAAGTTCGCTCTTGGAAGAATATTTTCAGAGTTTTTAAATAATGGTTGTTTCAAAACTGTTCAGGAGTTCCTTTTCCCTTTTCAATGTGACATAGTGCTACTGTTAAATCAGAGTTATTTTCTCTATCATCTTGAAAACCATCGAACAGATTAATTTTTCTTTTGAAATCGCACGTTCTTAATTTCGCGAATAAAAACTGAGCAGAATGCTTAATTACGATTGAGCCACAGTTTCTCCGCGTGTGATTGTTTCTTTGCCGATCGCTCCACCTGACAATCCCGGTGACTAATTTTTATTAGTTTATTGCAGAAGTTTTTTCGGAGGAAGGGACTCGCATGCAGACGCGACACGTATACTTGACCTATACAGGCAAGCCGCTGTACGGTCAACTCGTATCGAAGAAATCTTATCGCTGTGCAAAGTACACGGGACTCAACGATGGCAGAGTTCTTCGGCACTTTGATGTGGGTGTGCTCGCCGCGATATTGCGGTAACGCGGGTTCCTGGAACCGTTTCGACGAAAAAGAGGCCCGCCGATCATTTATTTCCTTAGATAAACCGTAATCGGCTTCGTCGACACCGATGATGTCAGAGCTCCCGTTCTGTTCTCGCCATTTTACTTGGGTACTTGGATCCCCCTTCTACGGGTGACCACCGGTTTTCTTAGGAATTCACTGGAAAATACATATATACACACAATATATGTACAACCTTCTTTCACGGTGACACACTGTTATCGGCGATACCGGCCACTATCGCCGATTTTGCTGCTCCTTTTATGTGAAGGCTTTAACTTTCTTATCGACATTCCCTTATACATCGAAGGATATTTAGAAAGACGTACTTAAGAGTCTTATTCTTGTAATTATAACGCGTCCATGTATTCTGGAAAAGCGAAGTGTCGTATCGAGGTCGGATCTTTATGCGAAATAAAAAGTTTCTGCATCAATTGCAAGACACAGGAGCTAAATATAAACATATATTTTTTCACTAATATTTTTGATCTAGTGAAAATAATATATTAATACTTCTCGCGATTCCGGAAATCTAAAATAATTGTTTTTAAGCCTGTTGTTGTCTAATTTAATTAATTTCTGCTGAGATTGGGTGTACCATAATCATCTTTTGGTTACCGTTGATTTCTTTCTGTTTGTGTTGTACAATATATATTTTTAAATATCAAGTAAAAATGGGTGACATATTATCCTCGGATTTGTTATGCAACTATTTCTGAAGAGCGTACAGGAGTTATATATGTTACGTTTAGTAAACATATTTGCGGTTACTCGAATGAAGTATATCTTCTTCGGTGTTGCTTTCTTAGAATGATAGAAATAGCTTAAATAAATATGACTACTGTGTGCCAGTTGCTATAACAGAAAGAAAAAAATCGATTTATCGAAATTCCTTTCTGTACTAGTCAGGAGCTAGTTCATAGTGTTGATATTTACCCTTTACCATGCAACGTGCACTTACACAGTACTTCGCGACTGGAAATGCGATGTCTATTTTTATATATCGCTATCTTATTTATTTACTGTAGCCAGTCACGAAGTTATGTGAAATAACGGAAAACTCGAGGTGTGATCGATTATGTGAAAATATTTAACGAGTGACATCTGTCTTGCACGGTTCACAGATATTCTAAATAAACATATATGATTTCTTCAGTGCGTCTTTGTACAAGAATGATTGCCTTCCTCTTTATTTCTGGAAACGCGTAGAATAGAAGAAAGTATTCCATACTCCATACTTATCACATAAACCTCTTAATCTTTATTAACACGTTGACTGCCATGTCACCCATATGTGGGTGACGGAATTATTTCCCCAGGTTTTAAAATAAATGTTTACGTTAATATATTCATTGTACCAAATTTGATTAGGATCTGTAAAATGCAAAAATGTTGGAGGACTACTCAATATAATACGTTTAATTTTTTTCAATTTTTATTTTATTAAATAACTTACTTTGATTTTATGGAATTTTTCAGGTTTCTAGTTTGGCAGTCAAAGTGTTAATGTATTCACTGATGCTCTATTTGTCTTCTTGGATCTCGAGGGGTTTAGGGTCTCTTTCAAGTAAATTTATTTCGTTGACAATGTGAATGCAAACGATAAAAGTTCTTCAAAAGTGTTGTTCACAGAATGTTGAATTGCTCAAAAACATTATCAAAGTGTTTAGTGTGAAATTTCTAGGTGATATTTGCGTGTCCTGTTCTGGCAAATAATCGCTTCTCCAAAAAAAACTGCGTTCACCAGGAAATATATCATTACCCGTTCACTTATCGAATTCCAGCAACGTAAATCATTCCAGGGCACTCTCTTATCATTTCCTCGTTGGTCGTATCTTTCTTTTTGCAAGGTATGGCGAGCTAATTTGGTCGGAAGGCAGAGACGATCGATCGAGGAGGCTTTGTACTACAGGAAAAGCGTGCAAATAGGCAAGCGCGTCGTTCTTCGTTTTGTTGAATTCCTGTATGCGTCGCCGGGTTGCTATAAGTTCACGATTTATCGACGCCATGACAGTAATACGTCATTTTACAATTACAACTGCGGGAACAGTCGTTTAGAAAATCTCGTTTGATGTTGCCACAGCTTTCTGCATGGTTATTTATTTTGACCAGCGCTGAGGAAAGGTAAATGGTGACCCACGTAAACAGAAACAGGCCAATATTTTTTATATTTATCAGTTAGAAACTGTCTAGACACTAGAAAATTGTTCTGTATTTATGGAACTATATTTATTGCTGTATGATTATAATTTATATTAAATAGCTAATTCGTTACGTTCCAACCACTTACATAAACAAATGATTTTACATTGGAACAATGAACCGTTATGCGAAATCCTTTCTACGCACTGAATTCTTATTATTAGACTGCGGATCTTTATTCATGTATGGGTTTTGAAAATTTTTGAAAAATACTAAAGTGTACGATTTGACAGAATCTAATACGATTTTTATTTATTTCAGACCTTCAAAGGCTAATACCACTGAAAGTAAGATTTTATTCGAATCCACTTTCTTAAAATCGTCTACAAAAATTACATAATCATCCGCAGTCTACTAATTATTCTTTAGTATCGATGCTTGTGAATTGCGAATACACATTTAGCAACATTACGTGTTCAAAGAACATTGTCCTTCGTCACGTTGATAAGGAACATGGTTTTCGTACTTTGGCTCCAATAAAATTGAATCACTATACTTATGTAGAGAAAGAGTAACTTGTCGCTTGAACTTTTCTTTGGTTCTCGCGTACCTGTTCATTGTTTTACTTGAAGTTTGAGAAAGTAGTCGCTGATGGAGGAAATCGTTAATCGATAAAGTGTATAGATTTGAAAATTCGTTTGACGGATGATAACAGCGATCAAATATTGTTCAGTTTATAGCCCCACTGATAATGGAATTGTTTCGATGTGTTTCACTTAATGGTTTTATTACGGACGTACTGCTGATATTGTTCGGTGCAAAGAATAGATGCATTTTATATGAAACAATGAACGAAAAGACAATGTGCTTTGTATGGGACACGAAGACAAATACGCTGTGTGAGAATAACTACACCTGGAATTTTTTGTACGGCACGTTTTCACAGAAATAAATGTTCACGGTTTCCTTGCCTTTTTTGAAGCATGTTTTATTGATTTTTATGCGACTTTTAACATGTTTTGCACCGAGTTTAGAAAGAACCAGCAGTTGAACAAAGATTATTATAATTAGAGTTGCAAATAGATATGGAAAAAGAGTCATATTAATACTAAACGCAATCCTTGCAATTTTTAGCAGTTGTCAGATTATTTATATTGCGACTTGAATTGAGCTGCATCTTCAGTATCCGTTAAAGTGACCAATTGTTTGCCTTTGTCAAAATATTCTTCAATAGATTTTGCATGGTGACATTCACACACTATCTCTGTGGCGGCTCCTTTGAAGAATGTTTCGACAGAGGTTAGCAATCGGTTACGTTGACACGTTGGTGACTGAAGGAGTAGTTTCTCGGATCTACTTTTCTGAGAACTTGTAACTTAATAAATTAAACTGAGAAACCTACGAAATCATATCACTGTTCTACATTCGTTTGTTGAACTGTAATATGTATATTTAAATCAATAAACGATTTAAAAATTATATCAACAAATAGAAATTTGATTTTATTACATAGTCACCTCTTTTGCTTTGCATTTTTTAAAAACTTTAATACTTTTCCGTCCTAGCTTATCTTTTGCTGCTCATTAATTAATAACCCAATGTATTTAAACAATTTTCTCTTGACGAGTTACAAGTTTGTCTTTAAAGGTTTAAATAATTCCTAAATATTCATTCAAAATTCTTGTTTGTTTTATTTGTTCATGTTACGTCATATACTACGATACTTCCAACATTTTTTTGAAAAATTAGCGTCCATAATATTTTCATCGTTTTTTCTTCAATTCCGTAATTTCTGTGTGACCGAATGCCTATGTAACTTAATTTTTATTTTTTCGTAACATCGTCTTCTCCGTTTCTGTTTGCCCAGTGGCGGGGATAACGTTTCGACAGTTACGGTAGAGACCTGTGCGACAGTTACAGAGATAATACTGTAACTACTTAATCGACCGATCAAAGATAAACCGAGAGTCGTATCGAGACATTTCTAATGACCCAACACGTTTCCGATTATGCATTCCGTGATATAAGGAGCATGCGGAGAACCTGTGCAAGCTGAGCAGAGACACACCGTATACCGTTAGCGCGAAGGAGATTGCGTGCAATATCTTGCTAAAGGAAAGCTTCACGCTGAAAGGAGTGATCCGATTGAACAGTGAACCGATTCAATTAACCCAGAAACACATCGGCCGCGAGTATCCAGTATCGAGATACCAGCGTTGTTGATAATATCAAGCGTCGCACGCATCGGAGCCGGCTCGTGTGCGAAAGGTGCAACCCGCTCGGCCTCGAACTTATCCCCCGGTTGCAGCCCCCACTGGAAACGCTTAGGAATTTATACGATCCAATATCTGCCGGCGCAATATATCACAGACAGTTCGAAGCAGAGGCGGGCCGGCTCGTCTGTGGACGTGGTTACGGTGCGCCGGTGTACACGGCACACGTACAGAAATGACACGCGAGCATAAAACGGCTTTGCGCCGATAGCGGCGCGTTTGATGTGCCTTCGTTCCGACTACCTCCGGCAAAAAATCGTGAAACACACCGTCTAGGTGTCGTACGTCATGCCGCGCCGCCGCGCCGCGCTGCGCCGCGCTGCGCCGCACTGCGCGCCGTGTCGATCCGATCCGATCCGATCCGATCCGGCAACGCGGACTTACCTCCGACCTCTCGATTTCGCGTTCTCCCGATCTGTTTCGCGTTTATCTCGATTACCAGGGATGGGATCAAGTACAATATAAATAAATTTTATCAATAAAAATTCATTTTTAAGGATTACAAAAGTGGCACATGGTTTATGTCGTCGTGATAGTATTATCGGAATCACGTAATAATGGTTCATCTTCCTTGCTATCTAATAGTTCCATTATTGTACCTCTAATCTCTTTATAAGGTAGCACACCTCTTTGTTTATCACCACTGTTAAACGAATGGATTTTATGAAGATTCCGCGAATGAGACTAGTGTTTAACTGTTGAACGGCGGATATCTGCAGCCAATAAAACATCATTGTAGGGTATAGTCTGTGTATTAGCGTATCGCCACAGGAGGCCTTGCCTTTCTTGAAAAATGGTGCGTGTTCATTGCAGCCATTATTTATTGTGCGCGATAGTAGTGTGTTTGACGTGTGACGTGCGAACTGTGACAAGCGACAACTCCGTTAGAAACGTATAAGTATGTAAACGCGTTACATGCATATCTCGATTAAAGAAAGTTAATTTTGTACTGGTATAAATTTGGCTTTTTTAAAATCATTTTATAATATGTAATAAGTAATATAGAATTATGCTGCTGCATACTTCTGTGTAACACGTTACTTGAAGACTAATAAAATGTATTTAACACTAAACCTACCACCGCCGGTCAAAATGACCGGTTCCAGATTCTTTATTTTACAATAACTATAACTGTAAAAGTGCTTCCGTGGGAAATGATTAAATAAATATATTTAGGAGAGCATGCATTATAATACGAACCGTACAAAATCCAAATAAATTCAATCTCGTTTTATAAGACAACATTTATTAGTTACTTTTAAGACTCGGTTAGGTTCAGTGTTAATTTACAAGTTGTGGCTTTCAATGAAAAATATTCTTCTTTCTTTATTTAAATGATTTACTAATGCAGCGTTGTTTTATTAATCTGCAGCATTGCCGAATTAATTTATTACAAACGCTCTCCAGTTAGAGAACTTTCATTCACTGTTTTTCATTCCTCCAAAGTACGGTAGCGAATCATGCATTTGAGGAACCAAAAGTGAAATGAAATTTTAGGAACCACACCTACGTCCTCGTATCTCTGGAATTACGGAAGAAAGAAAATAAGTATGTCAAATAATTCTTTATTTACATTTTGTTGATAACGACCGCCTCCGCTAGCCGTGCAATGATTCGCCACTGCCAAAGTAAATTTCTATTAAGGAAGAAACCCTATTTCAACATGACATTTATCTATTTTAAAATCGGAGTTTTCGAACTACAAGACTTCCGGTAGAAGTTGCACCGCTATTTTTTCATAAAAACGTTCAGTATCTGATACGAACGGACGGTATACACCGCCATCGTGTCGGTAGTTCGCGTTTTCTCGGAAATGTGTAGTCTAAATAAAAAGCCGATATCGGCACGGTAGCACGGATGCAGGATCAGTGAATCAGCGTGGTTGTGATAAGGGGCGATAAACGGAGTCACCCGATATCGATAGCGAATTTAATGACGAAGGCGTGGTACCTGGTACTCCTCTCGGTGAGCAGAGTAGAGTAAAAAATGACGAAAAGAAGAGATCGATCGTAAAAGGCAAAGCATAATATACGTTGTTTACATGATAAAAGTGGAAACTAAAGATAAGATTTTTCTTAAGAAATTATAGTGTTTATTTCTGTAATTTTTGGGACAATTGTGACTTTTATGTCATATGTATTAAGAAATTAGAAGTTAACTGTACGCCAATGTAGTTCATCGGAAATAAACTTTAGCCGGTACGACCCAGTAATGATCCACAGAGTTGCAGACGCACTGCTAAAGAATAACAAACTCTCTTAATTGATCCCGGTGTGAAGCCATCGCGGGGCCTTAATTTATCATCGCCTTATGTGTACACACTCGTCTTCGTAAATGGCGAGCAAGAGGCAGAGAGTTCGAGAGTTCGAGAGAGAGAGAGAGAGAGAGAAAATAGAGAGGGTGAGAACGAGGGTGGGTCGTGAAGAATCTTGGGAAAGCTGTCGACTCGACGACGATCGCGTATTATTTATGTGTATACAAAGTGTTTCTCGAGATTTTTTTCCCGAAGAAGTGGAAGGTTTAGTGGTGCTTTTCGATTGGCATTTTAAGGACCTTTCGTTCTTGTATATGTATATACTTGGAAAACGTGAGGAAATTCTCGGAACTTTTTCAGGAATTATTGAGACGGAGCCAAAGTTTGAACGTTTTCGTTCCATATATCGTTCTATAGTGTAGTATAGTTTGAACGTTGTATAGAATAGCGGACTTGTAATTCTGATAACTAATGAAATCCTTAACATTATCAATTTCGTTCGAATCTATCAAAAGAAATGATTCAGAATTAGCTGCTAGGGGCACCAATTAATCCGTGTGCACTTGTCGACCAAGCTCTATCGGTGATGAAACTTTTCAATTTGTTACTCGATGGTACAAAGCTTCCGACAGTTTTATCGGAGATCGACGAGATCATTAATGTGCCTGCAAACACTCGCCGCGTGAAAAAGCACGATTTTACTATCACTCGAGTTGCTATCGTAATCTGGGCTGGAGATAAATACTGCAATAAGTTAAATTGATAAACCGGAAAACCTCTAGAACGAGGAAATGCGCAATGTTAAAAAAGAAAACATTTGCTACATAAATGTGTTTCTACATTATTATCATTTAAGTCTCCCCGTCGCGATGGTGTTTGCTGTATTTCTCAAGTTCAATAGCTTGCATATTGTTTGCACACCGCATTCTTTTACGGTGCAAATACAAAATCGATAAACAATAATAAAATATACTACATTTTTAATACTAATTCATCAAAATGGTTCGCAACATTTGAACTGTTCATACGGTACCACAAGAATCTTACTAACTGAAAATTAATAATAAATCTTTTTTAACACTAAACCTACCACGGCCGGTCAAATTGACCTTTCCAAACTTCTGCGTACAATTTCGTACGTACAACATTATTACATCGCTATTTATCTTTACGATTTTTCTTTAAGTATGTATACAATGTATTTTTCAGTATTTATTTCTCGTTCTATTTTTTTTTCCAAGAAATATATGTATCTTTTCTTATCTACCGCGGCCGGTCAATTTCACCCCACGAGATAATATGGTATTTGCTCTTCTAAATTTTGTAAATCGAGGAGAGAGCATCGCAGTATTTTTTATATAATTGCAATTATATAAAAATAAATTTGTATTGTCATTTTATGGAAGTTGTTCATCTACTAATTCATTCAGCAACAAATTGGCTATAATCTAAGTTTAATGTATTAACAATAACTTCTTGTAAGGACCGGTCATTTTGACCACGCACGGTAGGAACAGGTGTACAAGAAGTGTCGGTAGGCTTACTGTTAAAACCACTTCAGATGTGAAGTATAAATATAATTATTTAGTGTAAAATATTTTAAAAATATTTATAATATATCAACTTAAATCTTAAAATGCAAACTACCATATTATTGTCGTGTTGTTAGAAATTTCGAATATCGTGGAGAAGTAAAGCTCTTTTTTTGGGGAGGGGGTGGAGGGGAGGATAGAAAATTTCTCTTTGGTGACACTTGTGGGTTGTTGAGGCTCGCGAGTGGTTACGTCGTGACATCCTACGAACTGGCCACACGGGCCTCTATCGGGCGGAGTAAGTGTGTATACGACACTCCGTGCGAAGAGAGCAGAAGCAGTGTCTGTTCTACCATTGAGAATAAGCAGACGGGTATCGTCGGTAAACGATTCGGAAGAGGAACAAGAACAGCCGTGTGGCTCGGGAGAATGCCCCTGACAGCTTCTCGGGTGTCGTATGGAATTCGGGAAAAATTATTACCTCGGCTACATCGTTTTATCTACTCGACTTCCAGCGCCGTGGCTCTCAGCGGTTGACGTTTTTTCGACGATTTCAGGGAACGGTCGATAGTACTTAGAAAGTACTTTGGCGAATATCCTACAGGAATAAATAAACATTAGGCGGTAACAAGAATAGGTTCGGTGATATTCAATATTTTTCTTTTATTGGAAACATGGTTTCATTATTTGTTCCTCTGCTGACAGTGTGGTTTTTCTGACTGATCTTTCATTGTTCCAGGCTTTAAAAAAATTGGAAAAAATTCGGTGATACTATATTAGACTGCAGATCTTTATGCAGAGGTAGAGTATCAGTTCTTTCGAACCTTGAAGGGCTCGAAATAGCAGTATTCTGCATTCCTACGTAATATTAGGTTGTTCGGAAAGTACTTTCGTTTTTTTTTTTTTTGGTGAAAATGAAAAACGATTTTCTCATAGTGTATAAATATTTTATTTAATTATATATTCTCCGTTTTGGCGCAATACCAAAGTACCCAATTACTCAATTACCCAATTTAGTCTTTATCAGCTTCAACTGGTCTTTCAGAACGTCATCTTCAACATCAAAATTACCGGAACGAAATTTTGCAAACCAGTTTTGGTACTGGCGTTCTATCAATACATCTTCTCCATGCACATCGAATAATTTTTTCTTGCTCGAACAGCATTTTTACCTTTCCGATAGTAAATATGTAAAATATACCGAAAATGCTGCTTTCGACTTTCCATATTTGATAGGGCACCAAACAAAAACTATTGCGCAGAATCAAACAAACTTCTTCACAAACAAGCCTTGCTATATCAGCTGTCAAAATATATAATAACAATGCGGCTTACTTAATAAACTGAAAGTAAAGTTATGATATTCTGAAATTTTTCGGATGTTTTCACCTGTAAATTTCATTTAGCGGGGATAATTGAACTTCTCGATTGAAGTGAAAATGTTACAAGCAACGTTTAATATGCTACCATAAAGAGCTAAACATTGTGATTTGCAGGTAATCATCTGCCATCGCACCCGACATTACTATACAAAGAAAGCCAGCAATAGTGTTGATTGCAGTAAAAACTTTAATCTCCCATTCATTTGGTTAAATCATCGACGAACTTTCCTAGTACAGTAGTAAACCGAATGAATTACAAGTACATTACGAACGGGGAAAGTGGTTTGCATAGGTTTACGAAGAAGAGACAATTCGACCCCGTTTGGCTCCTGCATTTGAGCTATTATGTTCCGGGAAATAGACCGGTGTTTCAGCATAACCCTATGAACCAGTTTGAGAAGAGAAGAGGATTGCGATCGTTTCCGAGGGCTTCCTAGCTCATTCCTTCGCGCGGCATCCTCCGACTTCAAGGGCGTATCGTAAAGCTTAATGGGGTCCAATAAACTGAATGCCCCAATTTTTCCGTGGGCCAGGTATCCCAGCTCCGCCGATTTATTTTCCGGAAATGGGAAAGCGTGTCGACACGATGGCGGCGTTAACGATGCGAGTCAGTGTGAGACTAGAGAAATTCGAAAAGAGCTCAACTCTGAAGATCTAAAAGCTTACGTAAAAGGAGCTGAAAAAGCGTAATTTTGTCCAAGCTACTCAATGTAGTGACGAACAAGTTACAATTTTACAAGCGAGTCCAACTTCGCCATATTTTTATTTATTTTCCCGAGATGAGCCCTTTTTGAAATGCACGAGACTGTTGAAGATAATTCAAGCAGCTAATTCAAATGGAACAACAAAAAAATTAAATCTTTCATTTATTTTGGATTTCCACCTTGTACATAACAGAATTGGAATAAGAGTTTAAAAACGAGAAATTGAGAGTTCAATAGCCTTCTTCTGAAGATTCTGGTATGGTGGTTGTTGGCCACATCAAGATTTCTCTGAAAAATTCCTGTTCTGTAAGGTTGCATTGGTCTATTCTTTTTAAATCTCCCATTTTCAAATTGTTAATCCGAATTTTTCATGCGTAGCACTGGAAATCACCTGAATTTGGTATTTCCGCGCAGACTCCTTTCGCTTTGGAAAGTCCGAAAACTTCCGTTATATTGTTGTCTATGGAGTAAAGTGCAATAACTTCACCAGGTTTCCTAGGGCCAGACCCAAATTCGTAGAATTTCGAGATGTGGAAAGTGATTTTGTGATTCCTGGGAACGTTTTTGCAACTACTGTTCGACAGTGGATTTTTTAAAAAGTTTTCTGTGGACCACTTCTTAAAATCAATCATTTATGCTGTTTCCACCTTTTGTACGTTGAATTTTGCATTTCTTGATGACTGCTCGATGAGATCTATGTATGTATGTATGGATTATGCATGAGAATCCTAAAAATTTTAGAAGTTTCAAAGTGTGTCAAATTGTAGTGTCAAATTGTAGAAGAATTCCAAGGCATTATTAGTCGAGGTTTAGTCGAGAGCTAAAATCTTGAGTAAAAAACTTGTAATAACGTGTTTCAATTGTGAGGACTTAAATTTGATTACAAAAACTTTATAAACAACATCATTGCGAGTACTATAAGTAATTAAGGGAACTTTATTAGGCAAAATTATAACAATTATCCATTGATTGTTTTACTAAAACGGATTTATTAATTTATTGATTTTATAGAGGAAACTAACAGTATCGAATAGTTGATAAGCGAAATTATGGAGTAATATCTTCCTATTGAACGGTCGATATTAGATTGTGGATATTTATGCAGCAATAGCTGACGATCAATAAGTAGAACATAATGAAATAATTCTAACGATATTTAGTAGAAATTTCATTTCGTCCCTTTTCTTACAAAATGATAAAGTTCTATGTAAATTAGACAATAAAAATAATGTTTTAATATCTCTAAATAACGTGTCAACTGAAACCGTAATAAATAGACTGTGTACGTTACCCGAATTTTCATTTACATAGATCATTTTACAAAAATAGGAATGAAAAAAAAGTTTCTTTTGCTGATTAGAAAATTTTATCTAGAAGCAATAAAAGAAAAAGTTCTACAAATTTGTATTAATACACACACTTTTTCTTTTACTTTTAAAATTAACAGATGTCACAAATGTACATTATGTATAAAGGCTTTGATGGTAAGAAAGTAACTAAAACATTTTAATGGTAAAAAAGTAACTAAAAAATTTTAACACAACATTGTTATGGTAAAAATGTAACTAAAAAATTTGGTTCGCGAAGATTTAACTCGAAAATTTTAAATGCAGAAACTGTATTTGTCCACCGTGGTTAGAAGAAAATTTGAATAAAATCTCGTCGGCAAGTTATTAAAGTCATTTCTATCCCTTGTTTATCCAAGTCGAAAAGCTGAAGCCTAGACAGAACTTGGCTACGAGACGTCCCTAAGTAAGAGAGAACGACCATCCTATTTAAAGCAAAGTCCGTGAAAAAGGCATTTCGTGAGACAACTTTTATTTTCTATACATAAGTACAATACCGCGCGGAAGCACAGACAGGACCGTTGCAATATTTTAAGCGGCATGGTTGTTCCGCAGCGTAGATGCCTCCGGTTGACTGCTAGGTAGGACGGGGTTTTTACTCCGTAATCCACCAACAATGGTTTATGCATTTATGTTTATTATTTTTACGACTTTGCAGTAGGGGTAACGACCTATCCGACGAAGCTACTTCGGCCAAACAGTTTTAATATCGGCCACTTTTCCCAAACGATCTTGTTGCCGGCACGAGAGTCGATGGCAGAGGCCAAGCTCCTGCCCAACGTTTTGACCGTTTTCTATTCACCTCTTTTTATATTCTTAGACTCCATAGATTTCAGCGAATTGTCACAACTCGAGTTGGGACTTTGCAAGGAGAGCATTTCAGGCTTCAGGGTATTTAAAAATTATATGAAATAAAAACTCCAGGTCGCCTTCGTATCTCGATAACAAAGTGAAATATAAAAAAAAAAAATACTATTGTTACTTCGTATGTACCGCTTAATGTCCAACGAATTTCTTTGAAGCATTTTTTTATGCAATCAGTAGGCTACGAGTAAGTTCAGGAGGTACGGTTAAGTGACTCGACCTGTATGTATACTTCATCTTAGTGCAGCAGAAATGAATTTAATTTGAGATTTGAAATGGTTATTAAAAAAAAAAACAGAATTTTCCGTTGAGGGTAGGCGAGAAACTTCATCGTCGGACATTACCTGGTCCAAAGCAGAATTCAACCTAGAGACCCAAAGGCCAAGTTCCCTCGGGCCGGAGAAAAAACTATCGGAAACCTCCTCCTTCCGTCTCGTTCGGTAATAAACTCATAAAACGTTCGGCATTGTGATCGGGTTGGTTTGCGAGGACAGTTACATCGGCTCGTGCCGCACCCGTTTCCGCTTGGTCTCTTGGAAGTCAACGGTTTAACACGTTAAGTGCCAAATATCAATCCCAGAGATTCTTACAAAATCCGAGTAATTTGATTAACGAAACCAAAACTAGAAATTTAAAATGTATTGTAGTGGATGCTGTCCTAACCCGTTTGAATTCGAAAGACTCCAATAAAATTCGGTTTATCTGGATATTTCATAATAAAAATGAATTTCTAAACCCAGTCAAAATTCACTCAGTCATATGTGACTGACGTGGCAGTTAACATGTTAAAGAACAACAACATAATAAGACAAGAAGAGCTGGAGCAGTTTCGAACGAAGAGCAAAAAGAAAAAGAAGAAAAATGAAAAGGAAGAAGAAGAATATGTGGCGGAAGAAAACGGGGAGACGAAAGGAGAGCAAACGGGGAGAGGAAAATGACTTCAGGATTTCCGGGGCGGCCTAGACAAATTTGATTTTGTACCACGAGCCCCGTTGATTTTCATGGAAACTCCGCTGCTAAGACAATATCCAATATTTTACAGGCAAACATCTCTTTCGACACTTCTCGCTGACGGGGAATCCCCCGCTTGTGTGAAATGGTGCCAATCCGTTCACGACACGTACCGATTCCACCGGAATTTACGACAGGTAAGGCGTTTATCCGCCACTGAATCATTCTGAGATTATTATGGGAGTATTGAGGTTAATAAATAGAGAGGGAGATTGCGGGTGGGAGTTTGCGACGCCGATAGTGTTACTTTATGAAGTATTTAAACACTAAGTACCACACCAGTTTTGTTCCACAAAACAGTAAAAAAAAATCAATTTTTGAGGGATCGTTGCAAAGCGGAGGTCAACTACGATTAACATAAATCATAGTGCAACGGGTTAATATTGACGCAAATATTTGTACCAATTTTCTGTGATTAATTTTAGCTTTTTCGGGACGGTTATTGTTATTTACTGTACAGGAAAATATTACATACGGTGTCACCGAAGAGGTTAATAAATTAATGGTTTTGCGTTTCGTTTACTCGAAGGCCCGACAAACTTTTCGACGTCCTTTACAAAGTGGAGCCCACGTGTGGTCCAAATAAATTATGGGACAATCTCGTTTTAATTAGTGCGACCAGAAAAAGGATCGTTGCCACTAGACAGAATTCTGCAGGGAAAAAGACAGCATTCAGGACGCTGGTACACGAGACCCTTTTTTTTCGAGTTTTCTAGCGTAACTCGATTCCTGTGACAGGGGCATCTGCACTGGATCTCCTGACCTAAGAAATTTGAAGAAATTAGCTGTTTCAAGTTCCTAGCCTTTGGCGCCACTTGACAAATGTGTACAGACAGCGTTGTTTTACCGTATCAACCCTCGAACAGCCGAATGAGAACAACAACATAGGGAGCAATGCTGGATCGATTTTTCTCCATATTGACTTTTTTATTACTAAATTTATTTTTTCGATATAGAATGTTACCTAATGTTGCTTACAGTCAAAAGTGGACCTTGATAAAAATGCGATTTTTGTACGTGTGCATTATTGATATGTCCAAGACAAAAACGGTTATATACGCGTCTTTTGAACATACGCTGCGATCCTGTAACGAACATGTTAAATATTACGGGTACCCACAAGTAATCAATTATTTGCAAAGAATTTGTTTTGCCTTTAGTTCTGTTCCGGTCGTTGAAGAGGAAACACGTATTCTTTTACAGTTTTCGGTAAAGCAGCCTGTGTTCAAAATATTCTAAAAACCAATTTTTTTTACAACCCTGTAATAAAATGGCGGCGTCCGTACCTTCCGAGGATCATATTCGTCGTTGCATATTTTTTCATTTTCATGCGGGATTTAATGCAACGGTAACAACAAAGAAAATTTGCGATGTTTATGGAGATGTGATGAAGGTCAACAAGTGTCAACGTTGGTTCAGAAGGTTTGCTGATGGTGATTATGGTCTCTCTGACAGGCCTCGAAGTGGGCGACCAGTTGAATTTGATAATGACACCCTAAAATCTCTAGTAGAAGCTGATCCAAAATTAAGTATACAAGAATTGTCGAGAAGCTTTGGGTCCACATGATCAACTATACAAAGGCACCTACACGAAATGGGAAAGGCATATAAGCAAGGAATATGGGTACCGCATCAATTATCTGAAACCAACGAGAATATTCGTCGATCAATTTGCACTTCATTGCTATCCAGATTTCGTAGAGATCCATTTCTTAGCAGAATCGTTGCCGGAGATGAAAAATGGATTCTTTATGATAACATAAAGCGTTCCAAGCAATGGCTTTCTGCAAATCAAACCGCAATATCAACTCCTAAACCTAGCTTATCACTTAGAAAGATGTTACTATGCATTTGGTGGGACTGTCGTGGCATAATTCACTTCGAGTTGTTGAAACCTGGAGAAACAGTTACTGCTGAGTTGTATTATCAGAGCAATTACAACGGCTGTATTCAGAACTATTGAAGAAGAGGGCATCTTTGCTCCACAGAAAAGGTGTAATACTGCAAATTGACAATGCTCGGCCCCATACAGCCAAACTCACTCAAGAAAAAATCAAAGAATTGCAATGGGAAGTTTTATCGCACCCTCCGTACTCACCGGATATTGTTCCCTCTGACTATCATCTTTTCAAATCTCTGGAGCATTATTTAAGAAATAAAACATTCACTTCTGTAGAAGATGTAAGGAGGCACCTTGAGTCATATTTTGCTTCACGAACCCTGGATTTCTATAAGAGGGGTATTGAAAATTTGCAGGAAAGAGGGCAAACTGTCCTGGATAATGATGTAGATTATATAATAAATTAAGAAATAAAAACCTGAATTTACTACAAAGTTTGTTTTAGATTTCAAAATAATTGATTACTTATGGGCCCCCCTAATATTATTATTGTAGGCGTAGTATTGTTAATTATTAGGATTGAATTGTTCGAATCATTATTGGAGTGGTTGGGGCAGATCATAAGAAGTTATCGAAAAAAGCTGTGCCAGAATCAGTCTCGTAGTCGGCTGTCGTCCCTGCACCCGAAATCGAAGAGCGACAAGGGGCTAGCCAGCATCACGTTTACATCGGTCGAGATAAAATTTTCAGAGTATCGCGAGAACGGTGATTAACCATGGAAGTTATATTACAGCAGCTTGTCATCCCCTGGCGCAGATATCCGAGTGCCTCGAGTGTCCCTCGGCCTCAATAGGAGCTGTTAACGTTTCAAGAGGAGGAGGACGCAGAAGATGTGGGACGTGTGTCTGCGGAGTCACGCTGTCTACGCATTTTCGTGTTGTGTTTCTAATCCGCCTTGGCGATCCCCAAAAATTCTCCTTCATTTTTGATCCTCTTTTCCGCAACACTAAACCTACCAAGCACAAAACAAAGTGAAACGTCTTGTAGGAAGAAGGAGATTGAATTTACTTAAACTTTGTACGATTTTCATTATAATATGTGCTTAAATAAAGAAGTCAATTCAGTGATTTCCAGAAATGCAGAACCGGCCATTTTGACCGTGGTAGGTTTAGTGTTAACATCTAGTCTATAGTAAAAATTGTTCTCGTAAAACATTAGTAATATAATGTAGTGTCTAATACTAACTGGATTAATCATTTAGTGCTTCCGACTATCGTGTTACCCATCGAAATTTGCAGTATCAGAAGTTCAACTTTCGCTGTATGTACGAGCAAATGTTGCGATTACTGCGAACAGCTTATCGTTATTAAAACATTGCTTAATGGTACCTTCCCACCAAAGAGGAGAAAGAAGCAGGAAAAGATACGGAAAGTACAAATATCTCGTTGTGAAACAAAGAAACCGAGTTTAGAGAAAACGTATAAAATAAAATGCGAAAGTTCACAGCACGATATACATATGCATGCGCATATGCAAGTAACATTTTCAGGATAAATCGTTCAGACTCCTATTCTGTCAAAGTTATGATAAACTTGTTGAAGCTCGTGAAAAGCTATGTGCGTTTCACTGTTTAACATTTTGACTGAAAACCCAGCAACCTCAAAAATTGTACAGTATCAAAATAATTCATGTAGTGAAATCACAATTGAAGAGTGAAGATGGATAATATTGAGTACTCTTTGAACCTTGCAAATCTATGTATATCTAGCATGCTAAAAAATATGCGATAATTCCCGAAACAAACACGTAATTAAACATCAAATCAGATCGTTTAATGTTTGCTAGTAGACTAAACGAGGAGGTGGTGGGCCCAGGATACGATTTTCATCAAGAAAGAGGCAGAAGGGAGTGGGAGAGAGAGGGAGAGAGAGAGGAAGAGAGAGAGAGAGAAAGAGTAATGACGAGGGCGTACAAAGACGTTCAGGGATGACGAGGCTCAGGAAGGGGGTGCAGAGGCAAGCAAGGGGATGTGTCTGGCTGATGGAGCCTGAAACTGAATTAACCATCCCCGCCTGAGGCTCGTGATCTCGTCGCAACCTCATCTCGGCGACCATTATATTTGTCTTTGTATGCTAAACATTTTGCGGAATTATACAAGGCAAGTTCCGAAGTATTCTTTGTCCATCTTTTCTCCCCCTTCCCCTTTCTCTTCGGATAATGTACAGTGATTGCGTGCGGAAAATCGTTCCCGACTGCGGAAGAACAGTTTACGCGTAATCGACATGAAAATAATCACTTTATTGCAGCGTGCATGGGATTATAATTAACAGCATTATTGGAGAAACTACAAGTTGATGTTGCAGCCACAGTTTTTCTTTTCCGATGTAATTCTACCAGGCCTCAAATTAATTAACAGAAAAAAGTATAGGATTACATGCTGGATCATGTGCAGTGAGTGATCAAAATATTAGAATCATCTGTATAAATTGACAATTTCATACTTCAACGATGAAAGGAAAGCACGAAAATCTGTTTACATGCATCAAGGACAATTACACGACACACTGTTCCAATGAAATTGAGATTCCTCCATTTACCGTCCCCGAACCACTATTGACATTAATGGCAAACGTTTCATGATTTTCTCGTTGAAAGTCACGCGAAGGTCAACATATCGGTCATCGTCGAATTTGTTTTTTTTTAAGCTATAAGACTGTTGTAAAGAAAATATGTAGTTCCATTTAAAAAAAAACTTCGATGACTCTTTCTTCGAATTCCTTTTCTTAGAGAAGAGGACCTTCTGTCCTATCGTAAAAAATCAGCGAGATATTTAAGATGGTGGCAAGTTAGGTGAAATACCCTGTAGAATAATATTTTAGTAAATGATTACATAATATGAAAGAAGAGATGTTTTAAATACATATACTGATCCTCAGACTTGTGCGTGCACATTTCGAAGATAAAGAAGAAAGCTTTAATCAGCAAAAGGACAAGGCGATTCGCAAAATTTCGCGATATTGACAGTCCCGTTTCTTTACGATGGCGGCGGCCGGCACAAAGGGAAGCGACTCAAAGAATTGTTAGACGCGTGGACGTCGCTGTAAATATCAAAAGATTCGTTCTAATCTCGCGAATATGTCGACGGGTTCGTGTGACGGTGTCATGCTGTCTGTACCGTCATAAATCGATAAGCACGTTACCACGTATTCTTATCGATAACGGCGTATTTACCGCGTACTTACGAGCTAGTTTTAAATATAAACGATATAAGAATAATATAACTGTATGGAATCGTTAAACTAAGACCAAGCCTTGATGCAAAATTTCAATTTCGTAAGTTGTTTTATACAAAGCCAGAACGAGCGTTGTGTTTTTGGGAACTAATTAAAAGCACCATTATTTGTTACTAATATACACATACATCTCTGTCTACGTTGTAAGTTTGTTACAAATACTATAAATGCGTAAAGCATGTAGACTCCAGATTTTACGCATTTTTGATAAAATAATATGTTAGTGGAATTTAAAGTAGTGGACAGATCAAAAGAGTTAAAGAACATCGTATTGATTTCAGCTTACTAAGATCATCGAAGAAAAAAAGGAATTTCTATTTGGCTTCTGTTTCTTGCAACTGGTGCAAATCATTTAAATTTTACATAAAGATCCGGCGATCTAGTGATACAATCGCGAATAAGTAAAAAAGGGAAGATGTTTACTTGTGATGTCGAATCGGTAGCGGCTAGCTCGAAAATATCACGCTGAGCTACATCGTTAGCGTATAATGAGATTACGGAGGCCAATCTCGACTGGAAGGTCAGCATTATGAAGGGCCACGAAAAAAGAAGATGGCTCGTGCTGTCGAACAAACGAGAAAAAGCTGCAGCACATTCCAATTAATACTGTTGGTAACGAAACGTGTTTGCTGCCGCAGTTCAGGTACCTTGAAGCCTGTCGATTAATCGATTCTCTTTTTGCGCTCCGTCCTTATTGATTTATGATTGGTTTCCTTAACGTCTGTCCGACATAAATTATGTCTACCGTTCGCGCTTTGTTTTAATCGAGGTATCAAGGTTTGACAGCTCAGGATAAATTTAGTTTGCTCGAACGGATTTTAATAATCGAATAAAATACATAATATTTGTGTTTCCAGCGTGTTACGTTCGTTTTCATGGTGTGGGCATTCTCATATAACATGGTTCAGGAATTAAACAAAATAGACGTTTGAAACAAACTCGGCTGGCATCTAATTTTGGAGCACAATGAAAAAGCTTCGAACAAATTTACCAAAACTATAATGTGTAATATTTTATTTAACTGTATAAATTAATACACATTTTTACCGGTCTATGCCTGTAATAAGTTTAGCTGATTCAGAAAGCACGGAAAGTAACAGAAATGAAACTATAAAACAGTTATTTTATTAGTGCTATAAATAGGAATTGTTATCTTAGAAAAGTAATGGTAAATAGTGAAGTTTTAAAATGATTCGCTGACACTTGAATCCCCGAAAAAATGACTAACTATCGCTACTTACGATCGAGGGGTACGTGAGGGATACTGGAAGGAAATGAATCATGTTTTCAGAAATGATAATCAATATCTTCGGTTCCGGATAAATTTAATAATAGTACTTTGTTGTAAGGAAACAGTATCTATTACTAGTAGAATTGTGATTCTTCGAATACTCCAATATTTCTATGAAAACGGGCTAAAATATAAGGACTTTAAACCATGTTAATTGTTATTAACTTCAATCAAAGTAGGAGCGATAAATTATTACATAGCTTTTTCAGTGTGCTTAAAGGATGAATTGAATCGTAAATTAACTACGTGTAACGTTATGAACAGAAGTTATTGTACTATGTATTATATGTGATGCTCGTCGATGGATTTTCCATTTTCAGCTAACATTTAATATTGTCCAACGTCCAACGTGTATTAACGCGGGATTTCAATCTAAAATATTATTTTATGCGTGGCGAATTTTAAGTGTTTTTCAATGAAATGCTTTATTGTTATTTTAACGCGAGCTTTAGTAGACTTCAAAATACAGTGAAACATTATTCTGCATTTGCCTCGTTCTCTGAAATAACGTTTAATGTTAAGTTTAATGTTCACACACATTACGTAGCAGTGGTTAGCGAATGAGTTTTCGATATGTAACGATTCACAGCTACAAACTAAAAAACGTAACAACATTTTGTTTAACACCAGGTTCACGGGTCCTGTCGAAATGACGTGTTCTAATATTTTTAATTTACGAATATTGAGATTGTAAAGATGCATCCATGATATGCATCCAGTATATATTATTTAAAAAAATGGCTAAAAATTTTGATAAACGCATTCTTGTTATTTGTATAAAGCAATGTAAAATAGTCATTTTTAGTGCTCCGTAAACCTAGTGCTAAAATGTATCGTATAATTAAATGTTGTTACCAAAAAAAGAAAATGGCTTCCGTATAATGTTCGATCAACAAGAAATTGCTGATCTTTTTGAAGAATGAACGCTATACGATGCTTAAACGATACCGTTTCATGCAAAGCAACAAACGGACGAATATTAACGCGCACAGAACTGCAGGCGATAAATTGAATTTTTTCGGATTCCCGATTTAGACGACTTTCATAATTGCCATGACGGCAGTGTACGGCACGGTACGGTACGAGAGAGCATAGTTGCCAGGTAATATCGCAGAATTTCTTTCTGTGCAACCCTTCCCAGAGCGTTTGTCCCCGTCTGCGATCTCGACGGGCCTCGTTAGCCGGGAAATGGCATTTCAGACATCCCCGGCAGCGCAAAACCGGTAAGCGGAATCCTCTCCGTAGCGGTACGATGCGGTGGAAGCTTAGAAGCGCAAGGCGAGCGGTTGGGTGTGCAGGGGACGTTCGCTCGGTGGATGAGCGTCGCGACGCCCGGAGGGGTCACCCTGACCCGGAAGCTCCGCCCCTGTAGAAGTCGAGCCACCAACCGGCGTATCCAACGTTCAGGACACGGTAGGAGGAGCCACCGTGTCCCCTTGGCGCCAGGTAAGCGGCGACCCTGGAACCTCGACGACTGCCTGTTGGCATTTAGTACTGCGCCGACTCTCGAGCCAACGTCGTCTTCTTTTTTCCCCATTTCTGCGTTGCTCCGGCCTCGCGAGAAATCGGTGCCCCTTCGCGTCATCCTTCGGTGCTCGACCTACACGAACGTAAACAGTCGTCTGCCGATTCTTGTGATCAATATAGCCAGTGTGGATCTAGTTCTCGTTCACCGAAACGTGTCCCTGGATCATCACGATCTCGACAGTCCCGAGCATGGAGACGAAGATGGAACCGCTGACACCCCCGCACACGCCGCCCACGCTCGACAGATCGATGCAACAGCATCAGCTACCGATCACGTCACCCAGATGGATCAGGTCTTCCCAACAGTTGACGGGAAGGTTCGTGCAACAACCACCGAGCACAGGGCAGAACGTCGGATACCAAGCAGCGTTCATCGACAATTGGCTGCGTGGCGCAGCGTTGCTAGCCGTTAGGGGTTGTTGCCCTCAAACTGCAGGAACGCACCCTTACCACCATCAGAGCCACCAGGGTCTTCACCCTGCGATTCCGGTACCGCCGCCGGCTTCCTTCCTCACCAGAAGACTGCCCGGACAGAGGCCCAAAAAACAGTTCATCTGCAAGTTCTGCAACAGGCAGTTCACCAAGAGCTACAATCTGCTGATTCACGAGAGGACGCACACCGACGAGAGACCGTACTCGTGCGACATCTGCGGAAAGGCGTTCCGGAGACAGGATCACCTGCGGGATCATCGGTGAGTTCGAATCAGGTAAAACATATTTATGCTCCTTGTTTGCCGATCGAACCTTTGACTACATAGTATTTAACACCCTCGTAAAGTCGCTAGTTTTCTACTCGTAGATACCATAAAATCTGCTCCTTGAAACTATGAAATCGATTTCGAGTGTAAAGCATAGAGTTTGACGAAGTATTCTAAAAACATCTATCTCTAAAGAGCGTACGAGGGGTAAGGATCGGTGATATTTTGTGGTTTCTTTGGCACGCAGAGGAATTCATTGCTCAGCATTTTGGAGTTGACTACCAACCATTAGCGAATTTTGTACTTTTGAAGACGGTAGTTTATATTCTAGTGTCCCGAAACCATCTTGCGCTTAGCTTCTGAAATATTTACGATCTCGGGAGTCTTCTTATTTTTTGGCTACTTATTTGTAGTGTTCTCCTCGTAAATCCGATAGTTTATAGTTTATTTCGAAATCGAATAATCGGAAGGCAATCACTAATTGAAGTCAAGGTTCGCGAGCGAAGTACTTTTTTTTAAAAAAACGATCTTTCGTTTAGTACAATGCGCTGACGAGAATTTTGTTGTTTTCAGATACATTCATAGTAAAGAGAAGCCTTTCAAATGCAACGAGTGCGGAAAAGGATTCTGTCAAAGCAGGACCTTGGCCGTGCACAAGATCCTGCATATGGAGGAGTCGCCGCACAAATGTCCGGTCTGCGCCAGGAGCTTCAACCAGAGGAGCAACCTGAAGACGCATCTGCTCACGCACACGGACGTGCCACAAGATCTAAGGATCGAGCCACCGGTGACAACCGAGCCGAGGATCACCGCCTCCACGACCGTTAAACAGATGGCGGAAAGGGTGAGCGGGATGATCCCGATTCAGAGGACCAGCACCACTACCCCTAAACTTGGTTTCAGTATAGAAGACATTATGAGACGTTAAGGAAACTTTCTCTTGATCGATAGATCGAAAGCCAATCGAGCTATATAGCTATTAGATCTCGCCTGCTAAACTCGCATTTGGATTGGTATTGAACAAATCCTTAAGGGATGAATTGTTTTCTTTTGGCAAAAACGCATCGACTTTTTATTATTTTTTTTTATTGAAAACAAACTATTTAATTAATAGTCTTATAGTTTCATTAAATTATACAAATTTTTTTATCTTGTTTTGCTGAAAAATACACTCTGCCCACCGTTTTTTTCTGGTTGACATGATATCTTCTGATCATATTAAATCAAAAATTCCAATCGAGTTATCTTTTATACACGCACAGTTATCGATTGACTGACAACCATTAAAATGTATTTTTTTTTGGAGAAACGGTAGCTCTATAGTCATTGTGTCGCGTATCTAGCCCCTGAAGTTGCAAACATACAATCCAGCCATTTAACACTTTGACTGCCAAACTAGAAACCTGAAAAATTCCATAAAATCAAAGTAAGTTATTTAATAAAATAAAAATTGAAAAAAATTAAACGTATTATATTGAGTAGTCCTCCAACTTTTTTGCATTTTACAAATCCTAATTAAATTTGGTACAATGAATACATTAACGTAAAAATTAATTTTAAAACCTGAACAAATAATTCCGTCACCCACATATGGGTGACATGGCAGTCAACGTGTTAAATAACAAATAACCAGTAAAAACTTGAAACGGTTTTATCCTCTAAGGAAGATATTTTCAGAAATCATCGTTCTGTTAATTTCGTAAAATTTCAAACGGTGCAATTCGAAAGTAACAACTCCAAATGCGAGTGAAACAAACAGATTCGACGTGTATCATAGTCCACACTGTAAATATTGTTTCGCTTAAGTTATTTTTTCTCGATTCCGTTGGAAGGACGATCGCGACGACCCTTCCGCGTCTCTCGTAACCTGTAAATAGCCGTGTACTTGTATTTAACTGTAAAATTCTAATCGTAATCGCTGGCAAATTGCTCTCGGAAGAGAGCAGACTGTCGGATCTTGAAGAACTCGCTTTAAACCACGTTTCGAAGCTCCAATCGACCCGCGATTCGTTGGAGGATTTGTAAATTAGTAAAACGTCCGATGCCAGATAAGAACGAGCATTACAGTCGATTGTATCGAATTAGCAGTTGTGCAGCGTTCCGTGGCGAGGACCGTTCGGGGGTTGTGTAGAGGGTTGAGAAGAATCTCGAGCGATAAGTCGAGCTCCTTAGGAAGACTCGAGACATCCGTGGGCCCCGTATGCTGAATAACGAGGCGTCGCTCTATCTCCCGAGGCGTCAAAATAATTGGTCACTCTGGGCCCAGACAAGGATCTGTGCCCAGGAAGCCGTAAGGTGTTTTCGTTTATCGAGACGTAAATCGAGTTTCCTTCTCTGTGTACACCCTCGCATCTCTCTCTCTCTCTCTCCCGGTCCGTATTTTCCCCCAAAAATTAGGAATTCCTGATCAGATAAGCGGGGTTAGGCGAGAGGGACACCTTCTGGGTAGTTGCCCACACTTCTCCCCTTCGAACCTCTCACGAGCCCGCGTCCTCTCACCAGTGACCTGTAAATAGTCCCAAAGATCTTTCTCTCCTTCGCCTCTGCTCTCCTCAAATCGAGAAAAGGTGTCCTGCGACCCCGTGGACCACCCACGTACCCAGTACATACGCATAGTTTATACCTGATACTCGTGGAAGCTGTCGCGTTCCCCTTGTTACACGAGACACAAACTGTGTTGTGGCTCTTCATTTAATGGCTAGAGCAAGTCCCTCCGGTTCTCAGTAATTTCACGCGTTACCATTAGTACGAGTCTGTTGTAGACAGCGCCGTGCGCCACATCGACGGTTTTGTTTCATGGTTTCAGAAATTTTTGGACGCAAGGGTTCGCTTCAAACAAAACACCTTTGTTCCATAGCTCTCGAATGTCAAAGTATTTAACATTCAGTTTCCGTGGAGGTCTATTCTCTTTTCTTCGGAAAATTAATTTATTGTACACCTTGTTTAACTCTCGTACGCTCTTCACAAATACTTGCACATGGGATTCTCGGTTAATATTCATCCAAGTTCATCAGAAATAGTCGCATAAAAGATCTTAGAATTTAATTCAACATTTTTGCTGTACTGTAAATCAACAAGTTATGTCTCGCATTAAGCTCCACATTTTATAAATGGGCGAATTTTCACCCTGAGAAACAACGTGTACGAGGGTTAAACTTTGGTTCAACCAACCACCTTTTATTTACTCTGACATTTATTCGATAATAAGTTATACCTGATCATTAGGCAGCGGATCCTGATGCGAAATAAAAATTTTCTACCCTCATTGCAACGAGCTGGGGAGAAATTTATTTTCTTTCTTAGTATGTCTAACAGGTTGAAAATAGTATAATAGTATTTTTGAAATTCTTCTAATATTTTTACTGTTTCAAATCACACATTTTTGTCATAAATGCATAAAATCCGCTGCCCACTGGTCATAGAAGAATACAAAAGTTTAGAATGTCTAAGACGAAAAATTGGTGGAATTTTCGAGGAGTCGAGGAGTAAATGAAAATTAAAATAGAATAGTCAATTTGATTTCCTTGTGTTCATTTATATATGAATTTTCTACGAATCGATCAGTTTTGGAAAAGAATGCTGCGTTCGATGGTTTTCGAAGGAACCCTAGAAGCTGTAGAGTGTGAAATTGGCATGACTCTGGCAGGATTCGGGTTTCACTCTCGTCAAAGGTTTTCCACAAGCTGCGATGTGTCTCCTCTTGCGTTCTTGTTCGGTGTTTTCGCTCTCAATGTGTAGGAACACGCGAGTCTGTGTTCCGATTAAGTAATCATCGCGTTGCGCAAGCACAAGCTCGAGCGTTTGGAAGTTGACGAATGAGCGTATTAGCGCGTAGACATACCAAAAAAATGTGAAATAGGAGGTTCAAGACAGCCTAGTCTATTATAATATATATTTAAATATTGTTGTTATTGATTGGAAATAGAAATTAATTCAAACATATTCATTTGTTGTGTAATTTTCTGTCCTTACATCTTCCATTAATTTATAATACCCTTTTCCTACTTAAGTTTTATCTTCCAGTTTACAATACCATGTCCGTTTATTATAAAATTCAATTGTTGTGAAGTAAATATGTTACCTGTTGGACCTAAACCCAAAATGACTAGTAAAAAGAAGAAGAGCTCTTGTAGCAAGTGTAGCACAGAAATAATATCCCCTTTTAAATTTGCTAATACAAAAAAAAAAGACTGATGTAATCAAGAGACCTGATCCAATGACTGTATTAAGTACAGAAGAGGAAAATTGATTGGTAAAATGGATTCATTATACGAGAGCTACTGGTTTTCCAGTACACTGCAATTTACTTTTAAATAGTGTCCAAAAATTAGTTAAAGACTTCAAACGAGAGACACCATTTATTAATGGGAAGCCATCAAAAAGATAGTATAAATCATTTTTAAGTCGACACTCTGAGGTAGCATATTCTTCTATTTAACATTAAATAATTTCAAATAAATAACGACAAAGAGTATGTTCCATGAAATTAAATATTAATAAAAAAAAAATATCAAATATTTAGGTCCTTATGTGATAAAAAATTAGTTCCCATTAATTTTAGATGATCCAAAATCAGTTCTTTACCTGCCGAAAAATTAGTTGTCATGTAATTTTAGATGATCAAGAACTAGTTCACAGTTAATAAATAGATAATTAAGTTATACTTATTTTTAACTTCTTGAACATTTTTCCTGAAAGTTTAAATATAAAATCTCTTAGCAGCAAAAAAGTCTGTGGTTTCGGGTTTTATTACGTTGAAAGCCAATACTAAAAGGGATTATCCTTCGAGATGGTCGAAAACTTGTTCCTTAACGGTAATTGTATGAAAAGCTGCTTTTTGTTTCCAGTAATTCATTTTGCGAGGGTAGACGACCCTCAGCACATTGAACGCATCCCCCTGCGATCTTTTTCCAATGACCGTTTACCGCGCACACCCTTACCTACTTTTACTTCACCGTTCTACTTGCTGAACTATCACGTTTCCCCAACAATGGCCAGCAGTTAACCTGCTTGCCGTGCAGTTAGCCCTGTTTAACTTTAATTAATCCCTGCACCCCTCGGACGACAATAAACCATGATGAAAAACCGAGCAAACAGCCCGAACTAACCTATATTCTTTTTCGTCATCTGGGGATCATTGTTTGTCGGTCGGATTCATTTCGGCTCAGATTGACTCATGTTCTCGTTGCTGCTTTCGTTTCCTGTTATGTCAAGAACATACGCTGTATATGCGAGCCTTACATTTTCACACGGATGATTGCATAACTTCATCGTAATTAAAGGTTTGTAAGTTTGTGCGGTCGCACAAACAATAGAACTTAAATTTGATGAGATTACAATTTTTAAGAAAACAAATAAATATCCACGTAGCTTCTGTGTCTTGCAATTAGTGCAAACAATTTTTATTTTGCATAAAAATCCGCACTCTGATAATAACTTACCACTATGTTTTAAAGTCCTAAACATTTGCTTATGGAAAGATAAGTTGATGTAAATATTGTGAAATACTTAATTTCTTTCAATTGTACTGTAACCCGATGTAGTTGTTAACGATATTTTATAGAAATCACACAAATTGTTCCACTGAAAGAAAAGCAATAATAGATGAGAAAAAAAGAAAGAAAATAAACAACATAATAATTACAAGTTGAGTCTGTGAATTATGACATCAATTTCTAAAGCAAATCAAGAACAGATTGCCATTTCTCTGTCTAGAGCTAGTGATTTCGGAGCGATCGGTTCGCCGATTGTTCCTTTTCCGCAATTTCACAATCGCGACGATTTATCGGGCCGCAATCATCGAGGGGGTGCGAAGAATAATTGCCGCCTTCTCGAAATTCTCGATAAGATTCCAGCAGGAGAAAGGATACAAAGAGATACATCGGCGATGCAGGTAGCCAAAGCATGGAGGTGGAGGGGTAAGAGAAACCGAGACACATTTAGGCGAACGAAGAGAATACGAAGCGGGTGGAAGAGCCATTCTGTACCCTTTACCGATGCCCGCAGGGACGATTTAATTACAATAATCATAACGTTACGGTTCTTGGTATCGTGGCATGTTCACTATGACTTGTCCCACGGAGAGCGCTAATCGTTTTCCTAAATCGAGGACAGTCTCTCGGTTCAGGAACGCCTACATCTTGGTCCCCTGGTGTTTATTTTTTAATGAAAAATTCAAAATCATCTGATCATCTGATCTGTAATTCAGATTAAATTTAAGTCTGAATATTATTCAAGTATGTCTCTTCATAAATTAATTGCAATTTATTGATTCGTATTTTGCAAAGAAATATAACGTGGCATCATTTAAACGACTTTCATGAATGGACTAAATGATTTTTTTAAAATCTTGGTATTCGATCGTATATCAAAAATACTCTCATAATATATGACTTATTGCAGAATTTAGGAGCTTAAGCAGAAATCTTTTATATATGGTAGTGGTGTTAATAATTTATAACTAATGGTAAAAAGAAAATACAATTGTATCATGCTCGGAGTATTACACGACAGATTGCAATTTTATTTGGGACACGCCCACCTATGCGCGACAGTGTTTATCGCTTCCTGCAATCGATTGATCTAAACACAGGTCTGTATGCATAACGATATTAATGGCGAACTGCTGCGACAGCTCATTCTGTAATATCTGATAAACTTAGTATCGTTTGTATTATCTGTAAAAAGATTTTGGAAGTTATTTTTTCGAGATCCGCTGCAAAGATCGTAAATGTTCAAAGCATTTTTCGATGATCGTCTTCTTTCTCATTTATAGATGAAGATATAAACGTAAATGTAAAAGCTTTTAAATGTTAATGACTCACTTCTTTACGACAGTTTATCTTAAACTGTGTGTTCGTTTGGTAGAAATCAATACTGTTAATTAAAGAGTGCGTGGCATGTCATTTTCACAGTCCACATAATTGAAAATATAAATTCATATTGAAACGTTTACATTGAATGGAGTTAATATAAATTTAATTTAATTTTTTTTAGTAATTACTTTATATATTTATTTATTATATTTATTATATCATCTTGATTATAATTTAGGACCTATAAATAATATTATAACCTATATTCTACCTATTTTCCTATATTTTTTTATTTATTTTTTTTTTCCTTCTTCCTATTTTCCTATATTTATAATCACCTATAAATTAACACTAAATCTATCGAGTAGTAAAAGTGGATGGTATGTGTTGGCTTATAAAAATAACAAGTTTATTTAGACTATTTGCAATTTTTATTCTGTATAATATACACTTCAATAATATGAAGTTTATTAAAAGATTCCTTATGAGAAAATTTTAAAATAAACAATAAAAAGGACAAGTCTGTTTTAACTGATCCAACGTACGTAACGTAACTACGTCCGTTCGTTACGTAACTATAAAATTCTTAAAAGTATTATAGCTTCCAGAAATCAAAGCTTCGAAGCTTCAAAGCTTCTATTAAAGTTCCAGCAAGTAGTGTTATAAACACTGGAAGTACCAAACGATCAATGTGACTGGATGTAATTTTAATGTAAATTAACAAATGCATGTATTGAGATTTTCAGCTAAATATAAACTAACCCATTGAAATGTTTCTCGTGAAAGTGTTTTTATAATTTCAATAATTCCGAAATAAACAGTTTGAAACTGAATGCAGGTAAAAATTTGGATTGAAAAGTATTTTTAATTGAATGTTAGTTGTACTCCAGTATCGAAAATGGATTTTGAAATGTTATACAATGGCATCTATCGTCAAATTACAAACAATTACACAATTTTGGACGAAATTAAGTTGAACTAGGTACTAGGAGGTCAGTAGCCTTTTCGAATTTCGTTCTGAAGAGTATAAAAAGGAGAAAGGATTCTTCATTTTCTGAGATTGTAGTTTTGCGGTTAGTAAGTTACTGGAAACTGATCTTGCGAAGCGTTTGTGATTGTGGCAGTTTCTTCGGCAGCAAGAAATTCTCCGCCGAAGTGCGTCGTCGAGACAACCGTGATGATGCGGCCAAAGGGTGGCTGCCGTTAATGAAAGAGAAAATGGAGTGGAGCAAACGACGCGAGAAAAAGGAATCGAAATTTTGGGTCACTTGAAAGAACCAGTGATTTTTTACTGCGCTCCCACAATAACAGAGTATTGATGGTTTACTGTTCAGTGTACAAAATGCCATCATCTTAACCCATTCAACCCTACCGTAACAATTACGGCATTGTTCATGAAAAAAAAGTTTCTTGACCCTACTCGCTCAAGTTTCGTATCACCGATTTAGCTTGTCGTCAAGTAAAATGTAATACGACGAAAATCTTTGGACTCTTCAAATGCATAAAATCGCGGTCTACTTGTTATACAATCTCATGTGAATCACTTATACAGCGTCGAGTTTAAACATTTGATCTGTGTGATTTTTTATAGAGTCACGATATATCAATTTCCGTCTGTTGTAAACTTTGGAGTTAAATACTCATGCGGAAAGAAGGAAGCAAAAAAGGTACTGAAACTTTATTAAACACAAATACTCTATGAACATATTATGCTGGTTTGACCCATAACATCGCGAGGATGTTTGCGAGGTTTGCATTTGAATGCTATTAACTCAAGAGCATGTTGAACAGTTCCATGTTTTATCTCTGCAAGAATGCGGACGATGCGAAGTGGCCGGTTCCTGCGGCGGTTCAGAGGGAACAACGTTTGTCATCAGTAGATTTCTTGCGAGAGAATAAACAAGGACCTGAAGATAAAGATACCGTAAATATTTATTTTAAGGTCGCCATGTTTCTTTGCTTTCAGGTTGCTTATGATTGAACCGCATCTGTCCATTCCAGTTGTTCACTATAACGCGATACGCACTACTATGTAGGCAGACACTTGCGTCCAGAAGTCACAAAAAATTCGTAATTTTATTAGGGTTACAGGTACTCCTTAACAATGTCACAGCCTTCTTATAGAAATAGCACTCAAGAAATGAAATAACGTTTCGTAAATGGTGGGCAAAGTTTTGGTGCCACAATTCTCGTCACATCGTCACAAAGGCCAGCTTAAAGGTATGAACAATATTTTTGAAGTAATTGTCGGTCTATGTTTACGTTATCGAGGTGTATTATTCTTGTTTATAATTTAGACTTTATTTGGGAGCGTGTTCGGAGCTCAATAAGACGACGAGCCGAGGCTTGCATTGAGACAGGAGGTGGACATATCGAACATTTCCTCTAAGACGATGTGACGAGAATGGTGGCACAAAAACTTTAATAACACAGAAACTAATTATTTCCGGACCTATGTTAATATAACTTGGTTGTCTTCTCTGAGCATTAGGAATCTATTCCGAAAGTTTTGCCCACCATTTACGAAACACCCTGTATAGAAAACAAAATTGTTGAATTTCTCTTACTTTTCAACCGTCGAAAGGTGTGTAACCCCTGGAACCGATTCAGACGGGCAAATCGGTTTGTGCCGTTGAACCCCGGTCTGGTCCACGGCGAACGTTCACCGCAAATCCGGTCCCAGAATGGAGGCAGAAAATGGGAGCAGCCCGGAACGAGGATTTCGGGGTAGCGGTTTTATAGCAAGCTCGCAATTGTGGGAGTTGGAGCGGTGGAATGTCGTGAGGGCTCCCAGGGTCCACCCTTGCTGCCCTAAAACGTTAACCACAGATTTCTCGGTGGATTAGATCGCTCGGTCGGGCGAGGCCTCGAGCTACGATTTGCGGGCAACAGGGGGACGAAGAAGAAGAGAAGCTGCCGTGGCCCGCTCACGGTTTCTTGCGTGTACCCTCTTATTAGGGCGTGAGTCTTATCTAAGGGTCACAGGGTCCCCGCGACCTCCAAAGTCCCACAGGTACACCCGGCGATCCACAAGAATTCCAGGAGTCACTGTCTACGCACATGCGTAAGGAAGAATTCGCTTTCCTCAGCGTTTGATATCTGCTTGTGTGATAAATATAAAACACGTGTGGTGGTACAAACAAAGGTTTATATTGTATTATTAATATTATGTTTATTTTATGTTTCATTAGTATTATTATTGTTGTTATTATTATTATTATTATTATTATTATTATTATTATTATGTTACTAATGTTATTATTATCAGAGTGATTAAATGAACATAATAGAATGATTTCCTCCTACCAGATAATGAAATGACCGCTTCGGTGAAGAATAAGCCCTGGAGAAGCGCAAAGTCGTTTTGCGTAAACGCAGGAGTCGTTCCTGGTGTAATTCTCAGTTGGAGAACTAGCCCCGAGCTCAGAGTTGGTTTCGATTTAATTGCAGTGTAGTGTTCAACTCCTGTCTAATGAATACCGTGGTATGTCTTCGGGGTAGAACAGACTCTTAGGTAATGCGTCTTGGTATGGGGTAACCGCAATTGAAATTTTGTATTCAGGATTCTCGTCCCCCTCCTCGGCACTCCTCAAAATCTCAGATGATAAATTTGTGTGGGTTACACCGCGCTGCAGTCAAGATTTTGAACAAAAGCATATTGTTTTTTGTTGCTTTGACATTTGTGTGTTGCACACGGTTTGGGAAACACTGTTCCAAACTGTGGACATATGTATGTTCAAGTAAATGGTAATTACCTGTAAGATCAGTTTTGTCCTCAATTCGTATAGATTGGATGCACTGTCCGCCACAGCGGAAGGATTGATCCTGCCTATAATCAAGGATCTAGGGACATGCGTATCCGACCATCATCCGAATTCGTTCCTTGACCTACTGTGTGAAACTCGGCCGGCTATTAGGACCGTGCGACCGTTCGTCTTTAATTCGCACGAACGATTAAACGCGCAATAATAAATTTCGGGAAAAGGGATGGTGGCCAGGCACAGGGAAGATCGTGCGCGCATTCAGGAAGGCGAGGAACCGCACGGTCCCTGCGGGCTCATGGCCTGTGGTTAGGGCGGTGCGCAGCCTCTCTTTTTTGCGGCCCGACGATTAGATAAACTGCCCGGGCACGGCGCACAGTGTGCCCACATTGTAGAAACATACTCTAGGCCTGCTATTAGTTAGTAGTATAGTTTAAACTCTCTCTCTCTCTCTCTCTCTCTCTCGAGACGCCGGCCAAGGGGACGGCGCGGGGCAAAACGAACACCTAAAAAATGAAACTCGGGTCCTCCCTTTTAAACGCCGCTAATTCGCGACCGACCCAGGCGCCAGCTCACTTCCTCTCAACTTGTTTTCCTTTGTTTTTCGTTTAGGGAACACAGATAGCAATAAGGTGTACAAGACTAAACGCTCAATCCTTTCTTTCGTTTCCCTCTATCGTAGGAAAGACACTTTCCGAGTGTCCCTGTCGTAGGTGGATCGATATTCTAGGTATTTTTCTTTCCCAGGGGAAAATTGGCTAGTTTCTTTTCATGATTTGCCACGGTCGGTATTGCGGTGTTCTCTTTATCGACCGCGCATGTGGTTCAAGGCTCACGTAGTTTCTCAACGTCGCCCGTGTCACCCTCGAATGCAAACGCGTTCGAAACCACTTGCTCTACCCTGATTCGTTCGTTGACTCTGCTCCTCTTCCGTAATAGCAGGTCTCACCTCACGAACCATGAATCCACCTGATGCTGCCACCTTGCGGCGTTTATAGCAACTGCGGCTTCGATTTTAACTTGAACGAGTGTCGAATTTATTCTTTAGAATGACAAGCTGTTGGTGAAATTGGAAGTTTCGAATCGTTGCTTTTGAACTGTGAGAGAAAAATGTTTGAACAATATAATGTATATGGTTTTGGGAAATTTTGTTACGTTATTATGGAGATTTTAACGTTCATTCGCGCTACTACCTGTAGTAAACAGTAGATGATCGGAAATATCAAGTATGAATCATTACAGACTCTAATATATTGGATATATTAGCAAATTCAACGATAAAACTTCTCATAAGTGAGGAAATTATAAATATAATAATAGATATATTTGTTTCTTTTTAGGGTGCAGAATAATAAACGTTTGAAAAGGGTTCAATCGTTCTCGGGTTTTGACGTAACATTTTTAGCAATATCTGTCATCATCTTCTTCGTTTGAAGTATTGAAAAAGATTCTCATGCTTTGTTATGCTATTTAAATTTTTTTTTATAATTTAAGACATAGCGCTGGACAGTACATTACTTCATATTTAATAGAAGACGTTTATAAAGCTGTTTGTTGTTTTATTGATAATTGTTTATTACTATTTTTCTATGATCCATAAAAATAATCTAATCGTATAATAGATTTATAAAAGTATGAATTCACATGATTACACAGAAATTAGAAAAGTATACATATGAATGTGTATGAAATTCTATGAAATACTACGTATTATTTTTCATACGTTTATATGTTTTATGAAAAATTATTTCGTTATATAATATAATATAATACATGTTTACCAACATAGTCTCCAGTCTAAAACAAATAAAAGGCAACTGAAGAACACCATGAATTATTTTATAGGTTACATTGATTTTTTACTAAAACTAAAAGTACAATTATGCTGATAAAAATTGAAGATTTAATTTGTTTTTAGATTTAACTCTATTTCTTTTATGTGGCCTCGTCTGAAATAAGTACATAAAATCCATAATTTGATAATAAGAATGAACGTGTTTTCCGGTTTCTTAATCATTGCACGATTCCCACGACACAACTCTTGTAAATCAATTTACAAATCGACTCTAGCTCGTTTAACTGTTCGAGATTCTTTCAATTTTGTCGTGCCCCGACATTAATGCTCATTCTTCTCTAAAACTAGGCTTTTCACACAGTCGCACGAAGAAAAACCTCCGATAGACCATAAACGCGTGTAAGTTCTGCGTGGTCGATACACGGTAACCGCGGATTATCGGCTCATAATTCATCGGTGCGCGAGACAGTGATTGTCAGTTTGCACCGGCGTTACATCTGCACGAACGCGCGCTTTGGATCTGCGTAATGGATCATTACAGGCTGAGCGATAATCAATTTTCGAAGTAACCACACCGACGCGACGCGCCGCACCGGTAAGGGACCATTTCGAAAATTTCGCCCGCCGACATATAATTTCGACCTGTCGCATAATTACGTTGAATTTCAGTCTTGTAAATCCATCGCATTTTTGGCCAAGTTTTCGCAATTATGCTTCATTTTTTAAGCATTCTTTATTAGTCCAAATGTCTTTAACAGGAAACCTACTGGGCATTAAAAGTGACTGGTATCGGTCTTAAGAAAATAAATAAATAAATAATACGACAATCTTCCTCTTCATCGATACGATTTATACAACATTCTTATTATTATGCACTACAGTGCCTATTTATTTATTCAGAGTCTGTACAAGTTTTATCATAATATGAGCTTGAGTAAAGAAATTTATATAATCGTTTCCCATGAATGAAACTCTATAATTTCAACAATTGTAAAATAGAATGAAACCGGCGATTTGACCGGCAGTGAGTAGGTTTACTGTTAATCTTATACGTTCCTTAGGTGAAAGTTCACCCATTTTCTCTTTTAGATGCTGTAAAGTCTTTTACTATTCTGTGACTGTAATTTGACACACTTGTTTGAAATGGAAATTTAAATAAACCATAAATTGAAGAGTAAAATGAAAATGTATACTACTGCATATTTGACTTCTTCTCTTTTTGATTCGAAGATGATGATGTAAACTGGTCGGACGTTGGCTGGTTTTTCTAACATTTGTTAATATGATGTGAACATTAAAATATTTAAATTTCTTTGAAATATTATTCAGGTTTTTATCGCATAGTTTAGTGGTAAATATAATGTGGATTGGCATAACAGCTATTTATATTTATTAAACTTAACAGTATGATTAAAATGACGGGTAATTCAGGTAAAATTAACTCTACATCTTCCAACACATGATTTTTACTCTCGCCTGATTCACGAAAGATAAAAATCAATTGATAACACACCACGTGCCGAATGTCAACCACACAAACTTCCACAAAATCAAAGTAATTTAATTAAATTACTACCAAAACTAGGAAGCTACAATAAATCATAATGGATGCTACTCTAACCCTCTTGTATTCTTCAAGTCGTAATAAAGTTTGATTTATTTGAATACAGCACAATAAAACTGAATTTCTAAACTTAGTCAAAAATTGGCGTTAAATATCCATACTACCGAAACCAATGATAACGGTACAACAGCCACATAGAAATTAGAAATTATTGTGTTCGATACCTATTAGATATGGACGACATCTGCTTTCTATAATCCTTTCAATTGATCAAATTACAAATTTGCAAATGCATAATTTTCAGGGTGAAATTAACCCTGCATCCGGTTTATTTATCTTTATTCTGATTAATACAATAAAGAGGAACAATACCGGACATAGTTGACGCTAGAAAAACCGCGACGCGACGTCGTGAATGGTGCAGCCACCAGCCACCATAGATAGGAAATAGAAACTACTGTGGGCGATAGATATGCGTAACATCTGCTTTCTACATACAATCCTTTCAATTTATCAAAAACAACGACGCGGACGTCTAACAGCTCAGCTCTTAGAGCGCGTGTCCGATAACACGTTGATTTCCGCAAACGATCGAAAGCGAAGCGATGGTGGGATCGACGTTCTTGCGGAGGGGGCGCGGGTGTGGGTGGTGGTACGATGATGACGAGGAGGAGGAGAAAAAGTGGGTGGGGGGTGCGACGGGGAGTCAGCGGACAGACGGAGAAATTCCCGTAATGAAAGGGCTGAAAACCGCGGGTCCGCGCGATTCGGTGCCGGGAAGAAAGAAAAGGGAAGCCGGTGGAGCGACGCAGCTGGTGGAGGCGGAGGAGGCGGTGGCTGTTGGGTAGAGGTGGAAACAGTCGCTGGAGGATGGTCCTCGGCGTTGTTGTACCCGGGGGAAGGGGAAGAAGACGAGGAAACGGCGAGGTGTGCACAGGTGAGACGGAGGTAAGCGGCGAAGAAACCTGGAGGTGGAGATGGAGATGGGTGGTATTCGAAAAAGAGGAGGCAAGACGTCCGGCGAAAGAATGGAACAGGAATCGTGTAACCAGGAGGGACAGAAGAGCGGTAGCCTCTCCGTAACTCTAGGAGGAAAATGCCGAGGAAAACGGCGGGGACGAGCGCCAGACGTGTATTTTTCACGAAAACGAATGGATACAAGGTGGAAAAGTACGAACGGTCTCCTAGAGGCGAGGAGAAATCGGAAAGATAAGGGAGAAAACGAGAAGATGCGAGACGCGAGACTCCGTGGTACAGGCAAAGGGGTTAGTTAGGCGCGTGGGGCCACGTGCGTTCCCACGGTTTCGAGAGGCATATCGCACCAGCCCTCCGTTTCGCTTCCCTCATTCCCTCTCTGCCCGCGTGGAAGGCCAGCTCTCGATGCTTATACAACATTATATACGGTTTTAAGTGTATGCATACACGTACAGATTCCCCGGCCGCGTACGTATAGCACAGCAGAATGCCTCGGCAACCCCCTTCCTCGTCCCCACCGACCACCGAGAGGTTCCCGGAGCCTCCTACACCCCCTTGATCTCTCTCTCTCTCTCTTTCTCTATACCTGTCCCCCTCGCCTCTCTTCTTCTTCTTCTTCTTCTTCTTCTTCTTCTTCTTCTTCCTCACTAGCGTTGGCGGCGCGGTGACCTTTGACCTCCCATTACCGGGCTCGACTGACCGACGACTCGACTCCCTCGCACATGCAGACTCGTGCACGTTGTGTGCCGAGACAAGCTGCCTTTTCTCCGATATAGACGTACACGTTCCTCAAGAACGGAGCCGCGACCAGCCCGGACGAGCATCCTGGAATTTTCGGGAATTGAATGTTCCGGAACGCTGCGATCAGGGTTGGGACGGTTAGGGGGTGGTCGGGCGAGTTCGAACGGGAGAGAACGTCGTTCGGAGTAATCTTGCATCGGAAATTATAATTGGGAAGGTTTATAGGAGTTATTTAATAGGTTCGGTTCAGTACGCGAACCGTGGAGCTTTCCAGAAAAGATGGTCTCTTGGCGGGATTAAATGATGAGCTAAAGGGTTAATTAGCGGAACGCAGACTTGTGAAATATAGCGATCAGAAACGTCGACAATCTTTCCGACGTGTCGAAACGGTACGCACCGTTCGAATTCGGGAAGATAGATGCCCAGTATCCCGCGGGAAAGCCGGGGAACCGTGTATTTAACCACTTGTTCCGCATCACGACCTCCTTCCGTCTCGATGGAAGAAGAAGCCGTGTCGTTAACACGAAGATACGATCCCTCGACGACGTCGCACCGTTTAACGCCCCTTTCGCCTCCGAGAACTTCTCCTAATGGATTCGCCGGCCTACTTCAAATTGCCGCGGGAATTGATGCTCCGGTTGCTCCGAAAGAACTTACTTAATGACGGCAAATCAGTACAAACGAACCTGTTCGCGCAACTCTCGGCGCCAGCCATTGCGCGGTTCCCGAATTCTCGGCCGGTTTCTTCTGATTTCACGTTTTCACAAAAACTCGTATTCCGGGTTCGAAATTGAACATACTTTTTATTTGTAACGGGACCCGAAGTATCGCTCTGATATTAACGAGTGATAAACTCGAGACGATAGTAAGTTGCCTTGCGAAAAAACGTTGAAATTAAGACGAGTTTCTGAAGGTTTCAGTTTTAATGTCTTGTACTACTGAAAAGCGTTTGCCGAAGTATTCATAAATGCAGTTTTAATGATATTATATGTTTTCATTTTATGATAATATTCTAATGACAGAATATACATAGCGATAGGTGAATTCGTTTGTTTATACGCAGCGTTTTATTATATTATATTCGGTGTTTCCGAAATCACGGTACAAGCGGTTGGTGATGCAGGAACGAGTCGAAAAGGAAGAATAACATTTTTTTGTTTGACGCGTCGTGTTCGAGAGAAACGAGTTTGAAAATCCGGGCGAGTTCGCGTGCTCTAGTATTTGTAGGAAGTAGAATCGGCAGGTCATGAACAGACACATCAGCCGATCTCTACTTAAGAGCACGCGTAGTCGCTGAATTTTCAATCTCGATTTACTCGAAATCATTAGTAGCACATTGTAGAATTCATGATTATTAAATACAGACACAACCGAAAATGTTGCAATTTATCTCAACTAAACTGACCACGAGCCGAGCTAAAAACGTATTGAATGCTTGGGACTCCTTATCAAAAACAAAATATTAAATGATCTTACACAGCCCCTGGTCAAAATGGATCTTAATTTATATCCATTCTCGACATTTTGTTAACACCATATTCTCGATCCACGAATTAACATCAATGGTTTAATAAATTATACTTCGTAAAATCCTACAGCAATGAAGAACGTGAATAACCAAAAAATTCAGTTTCTACCGTAATGCGATCAAGAAGCTCAAAATTCATTGACAGAATGCGTCGATTACGATGGCTTTTATCAATAAATCTATTTGGATAAAAGTAGCTGTTCAAAATCGGACATTTCATACGCAACAACCTGATAATACGCGATACACGTTCCACGGATTCCGTGTAGACGCGTCTCTTCGGTAGGTACAGGTTCAAAATCGTAGACTCCGATTTATACGATTGCGAAAGGGTTCGATCGATTGTCCAGAAAATGTCGGTTTGGTTAAATGGAGCTCTACCGTATTTTTCTACGAACTGTAAAAACGATCTGGGGAAGAAGTACAGAGAGTGGCAGCGAGGGCCTTGTGGGGGTCCTCATCGTGGAGCACCCGCGCCGCCAAAGAAGACGCTCACAGATATTCCCAAGAGCAAAAGCCTGCAACCGAGGTCACTCCTCCTCGTGGGAGGGCCCCCAGGCGCCGCGTAGCCTCCCCCGTCGGCTTCACCCAGCAACGAAAAACAAGACTTTATGGAGCTACATCGCAGAGTGTACGCGCGAGGCACGGTTGCTCCGGCCCAGGGCCGGCCGAAGGCCAACCAAACCGTGAATGCCTGCAAGACCGCTCGAAAAATCTTTTGAATAATTGTCCGAGTTACTCCGCTCGGTCAATTCCCAGGCTGAATTGATGAAACGGGTCGCGCGGCCGCGTTTCCGCAACGCCGCGCCGTCGAGGCGTGGCTCCGCTCGGAAATTAACCGCTCTCTTCTCTTCCACGCCTGATAGTTATTCGAAAATAGTGAAAATACCCTCCTTGTCAATGTTGTTAACACTCTGACGGCAGAGTACATTCGACTAATCGATGTTTGATCGTTCAATCGAATAAATCAAATGTTACATTAGGAACAAAAGACTAACGGGCCTGCACGAAACGTCTTCGAAAGCACGTTTAGAACAATTTATAAATAAAGCTGCGAATGATGGCAAGCAAAATCAATTTTACAGTTGAGGGTTAATTATTTGTTTCACATACACAATATTACACAGTTTTAAGAAATCTATAATTTCATTTGAATGCTAATCATTTATTTTATTTAACACTAAACGTATTCTAGGCTATCTTCTTCTTATATCTTCTATTTTACAATTATTGAAATTATATAAACGTTTTCATAGGGAATTACTGAATTATAATGAAAATAGTACAATGTTTAAGTAAATCTTTTCCCTTCTACAAGACGTTTCACTTTTATATGCTTTGGGCTTGGTAGGTGTAGTGTTAAATTGAAATAAATTGTACAGCAGTTACCGAATTACTGCAATAAAAATCGATGCACCGATGTAAGCGCCTCGTGTAAATTGTAAATGATCGTGAAAAGGATGCTCGCATAGATCTCGCAGATCGGACCGAGTGATCAGACAACCTGGTAATCGGCTTGTAGCCGATTGAGTTACTTCGCGGTTACTCGTTTATCTGCCGCTTCTTCATTCTCGTTTTTCTCTCGTCATGATAGAACGCGCGTTCCTGAACCGAGTGTTTCCTGGCGCGGGGAATCACGGGTATCTTGTAATTGATAGCGCGACATTGTAGGGCGATCGGATTAATTAAACTGCCTCTTCGGTATCTTGGAATTTGTCGAGCAGCGTGAAATATTGATCGACCTTCTTTTCGGTACTTGATAATTGTTCTCTCCACAGATTATGTTTTTTGTTCTCCGAATAACTTTATTTGCAATTCGATCACCTACGATTGGTACATTATTAGACTGCGGATTTTTATGCGAAATAAAAATGTTCTTACAAGTCGATCGTAAGAAACAGAAGATAGTTAAGAGTGTACATCTTCGTTCAAGGATTTTTATAAGTCGAAAATGATAGATAGAATAATATTCTTCAAACGTGCCTTATAAGTAAACTGTGAACTTTTTACATTCATGGCAAAAATAGGTAGGCAAAACACAAGATAGAAATTAATTTAATATTACTGCTACATTATTTACAGTCTAATCGAATTGTTAATAGAAGAAATCAATTTCTACGTAACTACCATTTATTGTGATCGATGCAGACAATTTTTATTTTGCATAAAGATCCACTACTTTGCTGTTATCGATATTAGCCACAAGAGAAAATGTACATAGGCTTTGCAATAGACGTAAATCGTCTTTTCTTTATGGGAAATTATGGACTACAAAGAAGGTCCAATCACTGTAGCTGCAAAATAAATCATGAGGCAAGTGGTTAAACAATTTTTTCGTATTTGACTGGTGTACGTAGTATAACGATTGTCCCGAGGAGAAACACGAATATTCGTGAACAATTCGACTCGCCATTAGCCTACAAACCCATGGTCCTATCAGCTATCTTAATCCCCCGCAGGTTTGCCGTTCTAGAAGGGTATAAGGCGATCCGAATAATGGATGAAAAGCATTTCAACGAATGTTCGAATGAAAGATACACTGGCGTGCAAAATTAAAGGAACACTGAATATCCGTTTAAAAATTTCCTCTGTTCAAAATGTTATAACCTCGCGAAAAGATCTGGTAGAATATTCGTTCTGACCCCATCGTTAAAGTTTGAACCTTCAACTTTCGAAACCTGTTGTTCGTTTTCCTCGGCGAAGATTTCTTGCACTATGTAACGGGCGTGAAAGTGAATATACTTTTTGGTTTCGAAAATGTTGCGAATTCAAACACTGTGGTACAGACGTGAAAAATTTGTTTAACGAACGAAGTCAACGTAGATTTCAAGATTCGAGTCTCACTGTTCGATGGTCGCTGTACGATTTCAAATACCAACATGAAAGTTGATTTATTGATTCTTCTCCATTGTGAACAGACTATGCGGCGTGGAAAAGCGTGAGCGCCTGTTTCGAATTTACAGGACCGTAAATAATATTACGAATACAGGATCGGGCCACGGAGCCGGATAAACGAACGATAAAAGCAATTTCAGCGGGATGAGCGCACGTGCTGGGCACGTAGGAGGCAAGTTACAAGCGAAAGCCTCATTAACTGGACTGTACTCGCAAGAACGAGATAATTAACGCGTTAAACCGGCGCCACGTCAAGTTATCAGGCCTCTCCCCGTTTAATTACGCATACCCACGTGTTGTCGCTACTCTATCCGACCACCGGTGCTACACAAATTGCCGTGATCGACAGTCCCAACGATCGAAATTTAAATTCCGATCGATAAATTCTTATCCGTCTTCTAATTAGGCCTCCTGTTTTAACAGGAATGATCAAAACGTAAACGAGATGTATAAATACTTACCAGCTGGTATTTTAATTAACAGTTCACCGTTAAGTGTGAAGTTTATATGAAAATCGAGTTTTCCAATTTTTACAAAAGCAAACAAGCTATAATTGAAACAACAAAATATGTGCTTACTTTAAAAGCTTTCCGTTTGTTTAGTATAACATGGAAGTACCTGAATACGACAAAGTAAATTGTACAGTGGATTTGACACATGAGGGACAGATTAAGTTGCGAAAACGAGGGACAAAATGGTCGAACGAATTTCAGAAAATTTGAGATAGGCCGTTTCGGTTCTCACGTCTTCGGATCAAATACAGAAGATGATGGACCTATGGAGGTTAACGCATTGTTTCCGGGACATTTCGCGCCGCGGCCTTGAGCCTGGCGCGGGCGATTATTTAGCCGCCGCGTAAGAAATTAGACATTTTTATAAATCACTATAACTTTAACCCTTTGCGGTCGTATGTCTGCTCTCAGCCACCACAGCAAAGAACCATATTGATCTTATATTATATTAAGTTGACAAAAAAGATATAAAATATAGTTTTTACATAACATAAAATTAAAACATATTATTGTGTTACATATATCTAAAGTTTAAAAAAGAAGTAATAAATGTTGTTTTTCCTTCATAATCTTGCATATTATGTATTACTGTTCGTTCAACGAAAATTAATTCCGACCAACACGATACCTATGTATAAACTTAATACGACCGCAAAGGGTTAAAATAACGCTATAAATAACAGAAGTAGTATGTCAATGTAACAAGTATGTGTGCTGTGGAACTGTCACAAAGACGATGATAACATAATCCGTCATTAAAAAACCCGTATAAATACGGGACCCGACTTCCACCAGCAGACAATGAAAAACGGATTTTTACATGTCCCGCAAACCACCAGCGGTCTAAAAAAAAAAAAACGGATTTATCCATGTCCCGACAACAATGTGTTAAACTCGCGGTGTTTCCAACCCCTTGCTCCCGAAGTGCGGCGCTGCTATTGTTTCTGGAAGGGCGAGATCGGTATCGTGTGTGCCAGATAACTTACGTTTCAATAATTCCCGGACACGTGATTCGTCATACGAAATGAAAACTGCCCGGCGAAAGGTGGGGATTCGAAGAAGGAATCGCGAGTTGCCGCGGGTCCGAATGAGTCCCACGCAGAGACGATGATTAAAATTGTAAATATCTACGGGGCCGACCCCCGGTGTTACGACCTTTGCGCACCTTCGGCACCCTACCGGCTCGCCCAATATATCAACGGATATTAGATTATGGTAAGAGGTGAGCATTAACGAAGGTGGATTCGCGCACACCTCGTTTGTCGCTCTTAGACGCCGTTCACGTGCCATTTTTCACGCACCCGGGCCCCGTCTTCGTGCCGATCGCCGATTTCTCCCCGGGAGCTGCGAGAGTCTCGGGCTTTTTATCGGCTGTTAGTATCGGCCGATTACCGTTCCGTTGAATAATTGATCTAATACGAGCTCGCCGATGAAAAGATATTTGTTCTGGTCGCAAGTAGGTGAAGAGGCTGCGATGAAAGCTTACGATAGACCCGACGCGACGCCACAGCGTTCGAACTGTTATGAGAGTCGGCAGAAAATTAATAATAAGTCCCCGCTGAAGATACGGTTCGTTTCGCCAAGGAGGACACAGAGAGACAGACGGACATTTCGCATTTGCGTCGCGACGCGTCGCAACCCCCTGCACCAACGTCCCCCTTTCGGGTTTGTTAAGGCACGAGGGCAGCGTGGGTGTATCGACGGAGACAAGATGAACGTTAGAACATGAACGCGGTCTTCCTTCGACAACGTTCGACCGGTAATGCATGGGTTTTGTGTCGCGGCGGGCGGCACACTTTGTAACGACCGCGGCCTTTTGACTCGATTAATCTTCGATGTATGTATATACAGGCGCTACATATATTCAGGAAAATATAGCTGCGCACAGAAGAGGGCGAGCGTGTGTGCGCGTCTGTATGTCACGGCGCACTGCTGGGACCGCCGATACATTCGGAAATAAAGTGTCGTGCTGCGCGGATGGGAGCCGTCCGACTCGGGCCTGCCGCTAAGCGCCATGAAAATATTGCCCCCTGCCCGACCTGCATCCGCACCCCTTTACCACTTTCTACTGGCGGAGAATCGGGGCGGGAAGAGCCGGCGTTGGCTCTATCGTTCCATTTTTTCTCTTATAGTTACGACGCCCGGTGTCTTGGAAAATTGGAAAATAAATTTCGGATCGTTCGGGCCGCAGCGCTGTGTCTCCTACGGGGAATTAACATAACGTAGGGTAACTAACGGTCGTCCATTTTGGATTTCTTTATGAAAAAGAAACACATTCTTTTTTCTTCAAATTTCATCGATATTGTCATTTTAATCAAATATTTGCTGTATCAGTTGCTGTATTGATTCTTGCCACTGCCGTCGTATAAGCATTTCGATCGTGAGCGTTGTAAAATTGTGTCCTCATTATTTTGTCCAGTATTATCGATAAAGAGGAAAACGTAGGAACAGCGCGGAAACGCCGTTGAAAACCGCGTGAAAGCGACGGAAGACGAATCACGCGAAGGACGTGGATCACGGTGGCGATCGCGGAGTCACGAAAATAATGATTGATCGAGCAATTAAATTCCGTTGTCGTGCGGCAGGCGGGGGCAGGCTTCAGGCTTGCGGTCGACGCCGGTGAAGGTTCAGACCGTGGCCGAGGTCGCTGGTGCCGGTGCAGCCGTGTACCACGCTGCAGGGTGCCATTCGGCCACAATTGCTGGTAATGAGCCAGCCTAAGGCCTTCTGACGGGCCTCTTACGCCCCCTTGCCTACGAATTCGCATTCTCACGTCCATCTCCGGGCTACGATGACAACAGAAATCGACCAACACGGCACCCGACGGGTATCCCGGCTTCGAAGCCGGGTTCCAAGGAATTCCGCTTGATTTCGAAGAAGCTTCCACGACGGTGCTAAGCACCACGTGATTGACCTTTATAGACGGGCGACGTGATCAGCTCATTTCTTTTTTCCTATTTCACCCGACGCGACGCCGACGCCACTACGGGCCGCACCGGTTCTTACGGTTAAAGGTCAATTTACACTATACGGCACGGACCAGCACGTACCGTCAACGGAACGAACCGTCACCGGCACGACAAAACACCGAAACATGCGTTTTAAATGGAACTGTTCACACTTGTACTGCATGGACCGCACGGACCAGCACGGACCTGCACGGACCTGCACGGATCTGCACGTACCGTCAACGGAACGAACCGTCCGCACCGTATAGTGTAAATTGACCTTAAGGGCCCGGGATAGTCACGTGACTTTTTAATTAATAATTTCCATTTAGAGCCTTCAGACACAGACTTAAGTCTGTGACTAAACTCGTCACATTTTGTGCTCTGTATTATCGATATCATGAATTCTGACGCCAGAAACGTGCTTCAAGTTTTTCGCTTTATTTCGCAGAGAATCAAGAGAAAATATAGCTCAATTTGTAGCTGGAGATATTTTCTAGTGCGCGCTGATCTCGATTTCATCCAGAAAACTCATCCAATGGCATAAAAATTCTTGGATTCCACGGCATGCACGTCGTCCATTTTTGGCTTACTTCTAACGCTTATATTACCAAATATCTGCATAATCTCGGCAGCTCCTGACCAGCGAGCACTAGATTGAACCTTCCTCTTTCGAATGAGCCCTTCACCAGCGACAAAATATTCGTATATAAGGACGAAAACTTGAGGCACGTAAAATCATTTTTTGACGGTAATGTAGTCACTCTACCTTATCGCGAATCTACGAAGACCGGGCCTTTAACGAGGTTGATGAATCGAGTTCGCGAGGTGTGCGAGCTCGATCGCCGATTTTCTTTACGGAGCACGTTAAAGTCTGGTGCAGCTGGCGTGTTCTGGACTTTGGTAATGTTGGATTGTTCGACATATGTTGTTCTTGTGATGTGAAAATGATATAACTCATAGTTTCCGAGGTACCTGTACAGGAAGATTGATTTATCATTACACTTTCTGCAGACAGTCTTTCTGCTGATGCTAGTTTCCAAAATTCCACGTGAGATCTCTTGTGTCATTATTGAATCTTAATGTTATTATTAGATAGCGAGCCTTTATGGAAAATAACAATGTTTTACCTGAATTGCAACAAACAGGAGTGAAATAGAAATTTATTTTCTTTTTTAGTATTAGTAACTAATTAATCTGTAAGTACTAAATGTTAAGTGAAATAAAACTTTATTTAAATATCAAGAAATGACATTACTCATGGGCACCATAACTTGATGATAATTTAACATGTTCCTTGTTCAATCCAAGTAATGTTACATTTTCTTGACACATTGTGGACGTTAAAAAGGCAGAGCAATTAATTATTGATTCGTTCTGAGAATTTCAAATCGTAGACATTGAATAAAATACATGAAAGCAACAGACACGTTCACAGCTCCTTTGAAAGAGCATCCGCCGCCAAAAATCATTCTTATTCAATTATTCCTCTTTCCACCCGGATCTGAAGTATTTCCGTGAATCTTGGACATCAAAGACGCCATACGTTCCCGGCATCGCCATCGTCAAAGGCGACTGAAAAATATTCTCCAATCAGACACTGTTTCATCCTTGATCGGCGAACGGTTCTTCCACAAACAGAAAAAAATCCTCCCCCGTTCCACCGAATTAATAGACCATATTGTCCGCGTCGACAATTAAAATCGACTTTCGAAAAATCGAAAAATTCATTTCCCATCATCATAACAATGAAACAGCAGACGCAGGCGTTGTCGAAATGGTACTCGTCGATCGAATTGTCGTCGGTTTTGGTTCGTTGATTATTGCGAATACACTCCCAGCCAAAAAGACAGCGAGTGGACTGTACTTCTTTTTAAAGAAACGGATAATCTCTCGTCGTACTTGAAGAGTTAATTACTCGGTATAGGTGTAGAATTTTTAATGATTTCTGAAAATGGGGGTTATTAGGGAATGGCGACATTTTCAGGTAGTGTGTACAGCAAAGAAAGATTGTTGTATCCCAACGGTAAACTGATACGACACTTATGATATAAATAGATTGCAAATTTTTATGCAAAATAAAAATTGTCCTCATCAATTAAGAGACAGAAGCTGAATATCACCGGCAAAACGGCTCCATTTAAAACGCATGTTTCAATGTTTTGTCGTTCCATTGACGGTACATGACGGTCCGTGCAGTATAGTGTAAATTGACCTTCACTCGCTAGTGAGTATTTCATGTTGAAACAGTCGACTGTTAAATGAAAACCTAGCTACACTGAATACTTATCATTCATATGTATTTATATGGGTTATTGATGTTTGTGAATATACATTTACCAATGCTGCAAGTAATATATTCACACTGTGAGTTTATTCATTCGATCGCTCACGGCATACCTATCAAGTTTCTCATAAATTCAACAACAAAACTTCCTTTAATTTTTTATAAATTCAACGACAATACATCTTCCCTCAAACTAACTCATTCGTTACAAATGACGTGTCTCGAAAAAATTAAAGGCAGCGCATGCACCATTTTTTCGGCATCGACTACAGACGTGTGCGCGCCACCTTCGCGAAAGAAAGGACGAAATAAAAAGGATCAAGAAAGAAAGAAAGAAAGAAGAAAGAGGGTGGGCGGAAGGAGGGAGGAAGAAAGAAATTGTGAGACAGCGTGGAGACAAAACGAACGACTTCTCGGTCTTTTACGATCATTCTCCACGCTCTCACCGCGTCATTAGCCGGTCGGGTGGATAGATACACAACCGTCTTACGGAAGGAGTCGGCTCCCCGCCACCCCCGGCGACTTACCCTTTCCGAGAAACAATCTGTTATAGTGGTCCACGTGAATGGCGAAACGTAAAAGTACCCTCGAGTTCTCACGTGGCCGGCTCAATGGACCGGGAAGGTGGGAGCCAAGATCCGTCCACGACTGGCAGAAAGAGAGAGAGAGAGAGAGAGAGAGAGAGAGAGAGAGTGAGAGAGAGAGAGAGAGAGAGAGAGAGAGAAAGAGTAGAAGAGTCCGCGAGGGAACCTCGACTCTCTTTGGTCGGCCTCTCTGCCGAACGCGATGAAGAAAGATAGCGGATAGGGGATAGGGGGGCAGGAAGGATTCGTCGCGGAGTGCGGTTTTCAACGAAGCCAATTATTAGATGCGTCTCGAGAGCCGAGTCGAAGAAAGGAGCTCGGCTATCGATGTGAAATACGCGGGAATTTATATTTTCTTGGGGTTGTAATTGGGAATGGCTGCGTGAAAGACTCGAGAAATTCAATTTTCGTTTAGCCCCGAGAACGGCTGGGAACCCAGGTCGTCAAACTGTTGCGAAATATTCTAATGTCTTATTATTTTTCTAGAAAACGACCGTGCGAAACGAGGGGACGCTCATGGCCACGCTGACCCTCCACAGTGGTCCCAAATCTAGATTTAGCGGTTCAGAATCAATAGAGGATGTCTTATGAATGAATATAATTCGTATCAAAGGAATAAATAGCATTTATGATGCTCTCTATATACAGTGTGCCTCACGAGATCTGTCCACTTGAATATCTTGGTTATTTCAAACAATACAAGAAAATGGTACTTACAGAAGTTGTAGGGTTTAAGAAACTACATAATATGGTGTAAATGATATTCTTGCAAGTGGAGGCGTAGAGAAGATATAGAGGTCACCTTTGTTTTGGTTTTAATGGAATGTCCTATTTTTTATGCTCCATTTCGATAGATTGGCGTATTCCGTGTATAAAAGTACTAAAGTCTATTTGTCCTAAAACTTACCGTTGCTGAGATATTTGACTGTTTTCACTCTATTACTTTCATTATGGAACGTATTCAAGGATATGCGCACTTCGTCAAATGCAAACATTGGTAGGCTTGCGATGTCTCTCAGTGTCAGTCAGTTTCTCAGTTAGCGAACATAAGACAGTCAATATGAAATTTTCATTCGAAGAACAATTAGAGGTGCTTCTAATTTATGGAGAAAGTAAGAGAAACGCAATTGTGGCTCGAAATTTTTACGGTCAAAGATATCCAAACCGCATATACCCTTCACATAAGATTTTTGCTGCTCATAAGATAAATTAGTTTCTTAAACCCTACAACTTCTGTAAGTAACATTTTCTCGTATTGTTTGAAATAAGCAAGATATTCAAGTGGACAGAGCTCGTGGGACACACTGTATTTAATACTCATCTCTACATATAGAAACGGTAAATAGAGACGTAGCGAGATACTAAAATCTCATCCAAATCCATAATTAGTTATATTCAGACTGCAGATCTTTATGCAAAATAAAAATAGTCTTTGCCAATTACAAGGTACTGGAACCAAATGAAAATTTGTTTCTTCCTTTAATACTGTTACCAGGATGAAAGTAATGTGTTGATACTCTTCGATCATTTGAATGATTTTACTGTTTAAAATTGCAGCTACGCGTATTTATCGTGAACGCATAAAATCGGCAGTTTAGACATCAATAGCATACGCATGAAATGATTATTAGCATAAATGTGAGCGGGGCTGAATCGGCCGCAATAGTTCGCTTAAGGGTTAAGAATTGCCGCTTATTCAAAACTGAGAAAAATTTGTCGCCCATTTTTCTCGAGATACAATCATCACGAGACGATCACGCCGGTCGTTTAAACAAAACGTTTCCATATGTCATTCATTCATTGCGCTCCATAAGAAATAGACCTCGAAGAGAAGTCCAGGTCTCAAAGCAATCATAAATACAAAGAGACCGAGCAAGATACAACGGCCGGGAGAGTACGCAAAGGGGCTCAAAGGGTTAACATTCCATGGTCCCCGGCTTTTTGCTTCTTTATCGTGGTTGTACATATTTACAAGGACTTATCCCTTCGAATAATAAATGTTTGATCCCTCTCCGCCGCCCACCCTGCTCGCGGTGCCCGCCCAAGCGGCGCGCCGCGCCGGTTACAATTAAAGTGAGAGAGGAGAGAAAGCGAGGGACACACGAACGGGACACGCGGCTCTCGAAAAGAGCGCGTGTCCCCGACAACGCGAGTAATTTGTTTCGTTCCATTTCGAATAAGACCGCGCCAGTCTAAAGGGAAAATGATAGACAGGGAGAGAGGTATCAGCCGGTAAGAACCGAGACGCCGCGGCGCGCCGGACAAGAGAAGTGTCTCGAGGATGAATGGCCCCCCTAAATGAGCACTCATACGTGACCGTGACTCGAAAACGACACTTAAGGATGCGCCACGACTTGATGTTTTCTGTAATTACAGGATGAAACTAGGCTTACATCGCGAAACCCGTCATTCCCCTTTTTACCGCTCACACTTGCTTTTGTTTACACTCTGTGAAATTTGTTTCTACACACTATTTCAGGATAGTTTAGTTAGCAACCCGTTTAGCTTTATTTCACAAAAATAACATTTTTGCCAAAATCTAGCGGCACAAAATGACAAAACACGTGTACGGAAACCTAAACTATTAACAAATTTGTGATTGTGAAATTTTTCCCACTTCTCTTGAGTACATTTTTTAAAATCATTCCACGGTTTCAAATTGTCTTCTATTTTTGCCTACTACCCAGACAAGATTCCTGTAACTAATTTTAATAACGTTGAGATCGGAATATACATCTGTGGCCAATATATAATTTGAATTTTTTTTAAGGAAAAGTATTTCCTCACTACCTTTGCGGTATAAAACACAGCGTTTTCGTGTTGGAAAGTGAATTTATTCTCAGATACACTTGTGGCACACGCGTTTATTTGTTCATCAATCATTTCTAAATACTTTCTGCTATTCATTTTCCATAAGTTTACGAACTTATATATAGACTACGGATCTTTAGGCAAAATAAAACTTGTCTGCATCAATTGCAAGAAACAGGACAAATTGAAAATAATATATCGACGTTTATAAATTATTTTTATTTTTCTACTGTTTTAAATGACAACAACTCGTTTTTTTTTGGTCATAAATGCATAAAACCCGCAGACTACTTATAAAGTGTCTCCAAAAATATTTAGTTTAATTTTTCATGTCCTAGGTGTAATCTAATTCTCATTCTCCCCGAAATAGTCTAAAGTTTGCCAGCAAGCCCTCCATTCGTTCGGCCAGCCCCGGTCAAGATGAAGCCACTTGTCGGATGATTCTTCGGTCAATAGATATGCGTCCCCCTTTTCTCCTGTTCCTCCACCTCGAATTCACTCGGTGCACCTTTGTGGATGGCGGCAGTACCGAAAAGAAGTGACCAAGACGCTGCAGGGACACTCTCTTCTCGCACAGTTCTGACAATGGCCCATTCGTCCGCCATTGTGTTCCCAGCACATTAATTGTCTCTTTGAAGCCCGATGACCTCCGTGGATACGAGCCCGCTCCACCCTTTCTCGGTCCCTCTCCCCTTTTCTGAAGCCTTATCTTGCACATGTTCGTTTCTGGCACACTTTTGTGCACATTAGCGTTCATAAGGGTTGTTCCAGAGGCGGAACAACCAAAAAAGAAAGTATCGTATAAAATTTCAGGCGAACACCCTTTTAAGGGTGCATACACTCAATCCTGTTTTGACACGAACTTCTTTTATACGATTTTGATTTAACCTTCCTATCGAATTTCGCATTCCAGTATCCGCAGTCTAATTGTTGCCCTCGTTACAATAATATTCTTATACTTCTCTTTGAATTCAAAAAAACGTTTTTCTCATTTCATTCTTATTTGTGTTCACGAAATGATTACTATATAAATATCGATAATTTTTCGAGAATCGGAAATGCCGTGTTCAAATAGTTTTTGGATCCATTGTTTGTAGAGGGATGCAACGGCGAATTTATTTCTCCGGTAGTGTCGGATGTTCGAAAACACTGAATTCGAATACTTTCTATGGAAATTACGATGGGTTTTGAGAATTCTGTCAAGATACACAGTTTCACCATTGCGGGACGTCTTGGCTAATAACCATAATTAACGTCTCCGAAAATATATTTCTCGGCGGGCTCCTTTTAAATCCATCGAATTTGACGAAAAACGAGGCCGCCGTGCCGCGCCGGGACACGGAGAAGGACAGATCGTCTAGCAGGAGATCCCCATAAATCCTCGGGACGATGTTCGCTGAATTACAAGCGATATCGAGGAAGGGCTCCGCCGATATAATTAAGGAGGCGATCATCCTCCGCGAGCTTGCTCGTGTCTCGCGTTGGAATCCAAATTTTATGTCGGTATCATAAAACCGCGTGACGGCAGAAGAATTAGGACGGCACTCGGTCTCTTCGCTATGGCCACCATAAGGATCACTAGAGAGATATACAATATAAAGGCCAATTCACACTGGGGATGTTTACCGAAACGAACGGCCGAGATCCGACATAATTTTCGATCTCTCGGCGGTCGTTCCCTTTATGATTTATTAACACTTTACCTACCGGAAGTCTATTAATAAGATTTTCAATGGCTATGCTCGTACCCGAAGGATCTTAAAAATCCTCTTTCAAGTAACGATCTTTCAAAATATGCGTGGCATATGAAATTGAAAATACCGCTGCTTTCAATTAAATGTCCTTTTATTTAGTTGAATAAGTTCTTGCTCTGATTGAAAATTATACACGTGTGCAAATAGTTTTGTTTCATTTTCAATATGATAGATTAACGTATTGGGTTGTATCATAGATACATCCGCGAACGTGTTAAACGATTACCCGCGAATCGAACGTTTGGATCGAACAATCAATATTACTAGCGTATCAGTAATAATAGCAACAACAGCGTATAATAGTAAATCAGCTGAACAGCGGGACAAGATCGTAGCGGTCGCATAATCAGTGTCCATTGGGCTTAAACCAACGAGGCTTGGATAAGGGGGAGACATTGTGGATGGAAGGAGAACGATAGCGAAATATGGATGACTAATATGGGTTCTCTGCTACCCTCACGAGGACGAGGTAGAAAGGCAGACGAGGGTGTCGCGATTCCCCGCTGTGCATTGATGGCCTCATCTAGCCTAGAAGACCTCGGGAATTCACCGGTAATTACCTTTTCTTCGGGCCGACGCCAACGAGAGGTGTTTCTAGCGTGGCGGACGAATGGTGCTTGAAAACCTGCATGGAAGTTTCAGCTGGTCGTGAAGCTTCATCAACTTGTTTCGCGACGACGTAATGGTCTTGTGAATCTGATGGCAATTTTTTGATGGCTTCAGGAATACATTAATTTCGGTTCGCCGGCCCTCGGAATAAAATTTTAATAGACGCTCTATTGTGCATTTTGTGGCTTTTATTTTGCGGTAGGCTCGCAGTGGGTCTTTTTAGATTTTATTTTAATGTCGGACGCAGTTCCGAATGATATGTAGCTTCTAATTTGCTTTGATATTAACCCATAGCACACGAATGGTGACTGTAAGGCACCGCTAAAAATTGCTGTATCATTATTCAAAATATTTTTTACATTATTAAATTTGTTTGTATTTAATAAATTACTAAACATTTCGGTATTGTACGAGTAAATTCCACCATTTTCGTATGTGTAACATGAAAAAAAATATATATAGAAGGGCAATATTCTAGGTCGGGAGAAATCTTTCATTTTGGAGTTAAAATAGCTGCGAGTGCAAAGGGTTAAATATACCGATGGTAGTTCTGTTACAACTCGTTACTATTTCTTGGTTCTTATTCGTTACTACTACAATGCGCTATCAGATTCATTCAATTCGAAATCAAATTTTTATCTTTAGCCTCATTTTTCTTATAAAAATATAGAACTCAATCTAATAGTAATTGTTTGTGTATATTGCAATAGAGTTCTGGGTAAATTTTCCTTTTACATTTGGACGTCAATTTTAATGAAAAGCTAATTCAATTCAACAGATACCATTCTAATTATTTTTTTAACAGTGTCTCGGAATTATTAAATGGAAGTTCAGCTTATATTTATACGTTATACTTTATACATATCAGACTTAATTTACGTCTTTTATTATTTCTACTCTGGAAAAATTAAAGTTGTGATTAATAAATTTCCTAAAAATGTGGAATAAATAAATCTAAAGTTGAACTAGAATATTCAATGAAATTGTACAAAATTCACAATATGCTTCCTCTTTGATACTTATCCTGTTTCAATCCCTTAAACGATACTAATTAAAAGAATAGTCCTAAGATTTAGCATTTTTCAAAAATTCATAACTCTATCAAAACTTTCATGAATGGAAATGAATTTAAAACAGAAAAGAAATGATTTACCGATAAAAGCTCATAAAAGTAATGTTTGTTTGTGTAAGTTCACGGTCTCGATCGAGCCTTCATGAAAATATGATTGGGTCGAAAAAGATCCCGCGATGCAGCAAGGTTAAGCAATTCGTTATCTAATTTATACCGCGTGTATCCGCGTTTTACTTTTTGTATGAGATACAACGAATATACGTTTACGTGTTGCCATCATGTTCTTCGCGGCAACGAGAGGTATTTCCGTCGTGGCTGATGAACGGTGCATGAAAAGTCGCGTAGAAATTTCAGCGGGCCGTCTTTATCCTCGTGAAGCCCGATGAAGGTGTCTTGCAAGGCCGTAATGATCTTGTGAATCTGCCGTGGAACGCTCAGGATTCATTCACGATTCAGCAATTACGTCCTCGTGCACCGGAGCCGGCGAGCATCTTGTAAAAATCCGGAGTTTATGACGCAATGCTTGGGAGTTATTAACGAGCCGGAATTAACGCGAACAGCGCACGCTTTAATTTACTTTTTCGACCAGTTGCCCGTGAAATTAATGGTCGACTAACAAGTAAGAAAGTGCTTGAATGCCGCTTTAACGTTTTTCTCCTCTTTCCCTCGTTTACCCAAAACATGAAATAAAAAGTTCTGCGGTAACGAAAGATGAAATCACGATTTACTAGAGACTGTAAGAAAGAATGGAAATACTAGGGGGACCCATAAGTAATAAATTATTTTGAAATCTAAAACAAACTTTGTAGTAACTTCAGGTTTTTATTTCTTAATTTATTATATAATCTCCATCATTATCAAGGACAGTTTGCCATCTTTCCTGCAAATTTTCATGAAGCAACATATGACTTAAGGTGCCCCCTTACATCTTCTACAGAAGTGAATGTTTTATTTCTTAATTAATGCTCCAGAGATCTGAAAAGATGATAGAGGGAACAATATCCGGTGAGTGCGGAGGGTGCGGTAAAACTTCCCATTGCAAATTCTTTGATTTTTTTCTGAGTGAGTTTCGCTGTACGGGGCTGGGCATTGTTAATTTGCAGTATTACATCTTTTCTGTGGACTAAAGATGCCCTCTTCTTCAATAGTTCTGAATACAGCCGTTGTAATTGCTGACAATACAACTCAACAGTAACTGTTTCTCCAGGTTTCAACAACTCAAAGTGAATTATGCCAGGACAGTCCCACCAAATGCACAGTAACACCTTTCTAAGTGATAAGATAGGTTTATATTGCGGTCTGATTTACAGAAAGCCATTGCTTGGAACGCTTTATGTTACCATAAAGAATCCATTTTTCATCTCCGGTAACGATTCTGCTAAGAAATGGATCTCTACGAAATGGATCTACACGAATATTCCTGTTGGTCTCAGATAATTGATGCGGTACCCATATTCCTTGCCTATATGCCTTTCCCATTTCGTGTAGGTGCCTTTGTATAGTTGACCATGTGGACCCAACGCTTCTCGACAATTCTTGTATACTTAATTTCGGATCAGTTACCACTAGAGATTTTAGGGTGTCATTATCAAATTCAACTGGTTGTCCACTTCGAGGCCTGTCAGAGAGATCATAGTCACCAGCAGCAAACCTTCTGAACCAACTTGACACCTGTTCACCTTCAATATATCTCCATAAACACCGCAAATTTTCTTCGTTGTCACTGTTGCATTAAATCCCGCATGAAAATGAAAAAGTATGCAATGACGAATCGGGGGTTGTAAATAAAATGATAGTTTTTAGAATATTTTGAACACAGACTGCTGTACCGAAAACTGTAAAAGAATACGTGTTTCCTCTTCAACGATCGGTACAGTACTAAAGGCAAAACAAATTCTTTGCAAATAATTCATTACTTATGGGTACCCTTAATATGAACAGAGAAAAAATGCCGATCGTATGTACGTATGTAAAATAACGATTGATTATTCTAAAAAATATTTAGCATCACTGATAAAAATGGAGAAAATACGATCACCCAACTACAGCGACAAAGCTTAGAAAACATGAGACCGTTCCAGTTCAGAAATTGAATATTAACAACACAATTTAGTAGCACCGATTCCCGTCGACCACCGTAGCGGCGTTAACGTCAGTGTATTCGACATTTTTATGCATAAGAGGAATGTAGAACAGAACGTTCGGCCAGTCCTAGGACTAGTGTGAAGTCCGGGATGATATTTTGGTCCGCGTAGCCGGAAGGAACGAAAAAACGAGGAACAAAGATCGCGGGGCCAACTGGCGTGAGTCAGGTGCTAAATAATTTCCGTCCCAAACCAAGAAAAGAGCAGCGCGATCCGCTATCTTCGATTCTTTCGAGGGCTATCTGCTCCGGCCACATGACGTGGATATAAGTTACGAGCGTTCGAATAATTACACGGTTCGGGTCCGAGGCGAGTCGCGGTTAGCGGAAGGCAAAAGACAATTTTACGCAGCGGGGCACCGTCGTCCCTGGGCGACCCGGTGGCAGCCTTCTATTCTGGTAACTATTTACCCCACGAAATCGACAGCCACGAGGCCCCATTTCACGGAAACCTAACCAGTCGCCGCGCCACGCCGATCGACTGCTTCCAATATACCTGAAATATCACGTAACTTCGTTGCGCGGCGCGGCGGTGCAGCTGATCTGTTCCCAGCTGAACGGAGGTCGGTGATCAATTATGGACGTTTTAAAAGCTGTTGCCAATTTAGCGAAACGTTTACGGTGCTGTAATGTGATGTAATATGGGCCGAGCAATCTCGTTTTGCGGACCTTTTGACGCGTTAGGTGTCGTATTTTATCGAACACTTTGCACTCGACTGTTCTCTTTAACCCTTCCGGAAAGACGATAGATTGTCAGTTTTATGGTCGGCGTTATATCATATTACAGATGTTACAATAATCTCTAAATGATTTAGAGTTTTCCATATTTTCCGTAGCTGTTTTCGAATACTAAAAGACGAACAATAATGTATAAACATATTTTTTCTTTTACAACTCGTGAAGCTATAGAAATATTTTCTTGAGAAATCTTTTAGTATGCTTCATTGTGCAAGTACCTATATGTTACCATAAAACTCCTATGAAATCTGAATAAATTCGATCCTGTTATTATTATAAAGGATTTATTTATTATTATAGAGGACATAGCTAGTGCTAGTGTTAGGTATACAGGGTATCCCAAAAATGTTCTACTTCCTTGAAAAGGGTGGTTCCTGACGTTATTTGAAGTAACTTTTTCTTTTGCGAAAATGTTCTCCACGGCTTTGTTAACGAGTTATCAACGAAATACACGGACCAATTAGAGCGCGGTTACAGCGGACGGATTCCATCTTGGTCAATGCCGCTGATTGGTCTGTGTTTTTTGTTAAGAACATCCATCAACAATAACAGTGCGAAATAAATGATTTCAAATAGCTATTTTCTTTTTCGTTCGAAATCAAATTTGCCCAGGTCTGGTCTAGAGGTATGGGCAATGGTAGTCAAAGACAGTCAATGATAGTAAATGGTAGTCAATATTTTCTTCATTTTTATAAATTTCACTACTTGAATGAATATAAAACTAATCGTCTTTATTATACGAATAAATGAATAATTTCAGTTTATGAAACGAATCTTTAAATAAATATTTCACCACATATTTTCGTTTTATCATAATTACTGCTTAACACTGAACTTACCAAACACAAAAAGAGAAGAGAAGATTGCATTTACTTTGTAAGATTTTCACTATAACATGTGCTTAAATAAAGAAGTCAGTAATTTCCTATGAAAACGTTTTTATAATTTCAATCATTGTGAAACAGAAAACCGGTCATTTTGACCGTGGTAGGTTTAGTATTAAGTGACCGCCGTTACCTCATTCTGTGCTATTATTTAAGATGCGAGGTACCTTTCTCAAGAAGAATCCTGTAGGATCGGTTGCATTATGCGTTATCATATTAGGACCTTGAATAAGTTCTCGCTGTTTCTTTTACAAAATAAAAGCTTTTACCCAATGTCCTTGCTTCTGGATCATTTCTAAAACTTTTAAACGTTATGAAACAGTTGACTCATCTACTTGTAATGTTTTTCCAAGTTCTGCTAGCGTCTGACATCGGTCTTGATCGAGTAATTCCTCCAACTTTTCGTCTCCAAATTTTTTCGGTGCGCCAAAACGTTCTTTATCCTCAAGTTCAAAATCATTATTTTTGAAGCGTCGAAACCAGTCTCTGCATGTCGTATCCGACAAAGCATTGTCACCATAAGTCTCAACAAGAATTCTATGTGCTTCAGCTGCAGATTTCTTTTGAATAAAGTAGTGCAATAAAATTCCCCGCAAATACACTTTATTTGGCACAAAAGTAGACATTTTCAGAACTAAGAAAAAATTACTTTGTTTACACTAAAGTGAACTACCATACACTGAAATTTAAGGTTAGATACACTACTGCCTTGCATGTGTGTTACCATTCGAAATTCCACGAACGGGGTACTGCTACTGTCATTTTTGAAGAAACAGCGAGAACTTATTCAAGGTCCTAATATATGCGGGAGAGATCCGTCAAATAGGAAAGTTGCCTTCATTAGTCGATTCGGTGCTATCGGGCAAGAGGGATTCAGGGCCCGGGCTTATGTAAATCAGTCGCGGCGTAATTGGCACTGAACGAAAAAGCTAATTACCGAAATCGTGCACCCGGGACCCCTAGGACCCAGGGCTCCATCAGCGCCCAGCGGGGTGTCGCGACACCCTCGCTTCCCAGCAATCTTCCTCCTCTTCCCTCGTTCTTCAACGTATATGCATCTTTCCACGGACACGATCACCAGGACCCGCAATATTATTCATCCGGGCCCGATATACGACTACCTGCTTCTCGATTATACTCGCTGCTACTCGGCTGCGTCGGCTCGCGTCAAAAGTGGCAAAAGAGATATATTTCAGCTGATTCTCCCTCGTTTTCTTCTGCTCCATTCTTTCTCGAAATAAGTAATGAATAATATCGTAAATCTCGCCCGGTCGACCGGTCGACCGGTCGCGTCGTCGTGCGTGCCCCTTTGTGCGAAATTGCGCGAGAAAATTTGTTTATGGAGATTTAGTGGCTCTCGCAGCCCCAGCTATAGTGAACGTTGGAGAACTTAATTGCACAGTTCAGGTAAAAATAGTTCTTTTACTTGGATTATTGCAAATCATCGTTTATATTTATTCGATTGATCCATCAAGTTGAGGACAAACTTTTTTCGTAACAACATTTATGTAGGTCATTAGTAGACTGCAGAGCTTTGTGCGAAATAAAAGATTTCTGCATCGATTCCAAGAGTTTGGAGCCAGATACACGTTCAATTCTTTCTTTAATGATTTGAATACATTGAAAATAGTACATATCCTATTTCTGTTTCTACATGTACACATATGTATGATATATTATATAACTGTATATCTAGTTTCACGAAGAAACGCGTAACAATGGAACGCAATCGACGGTCCCATCCCGAAAGAAACAAATTGTTCAATCAACGCAATCGTAAACATCGCGACCAGGATGCGGTAGTAATATAAGGCCAATAAACTTGATGGACAGTACCATATAAAAATTCCAGCTCGAGCGCATTCCTTGTAGTGAATTTACGAGTTTCAATTCCCCATGACGTCAGCTTGCGAAAATCTATATATCAAAGCTAGGATGGTGCATCGTAGAGACGATGAGTACCATCGGGGAATTCTTCAAAAGTGATCAGCGGGGGTCCATCGAGCGGGTCCACTAGAGAGGGAGAGAGGGAGAGAGAGAGAGAGAGAGAGAGAGAGATCGAGAATTATTCCACTGGCCGGTGTGTTGGCTGCTCGAAATTTGTGGTTTTCCTTAAACGGCAGCTTCCTCGTGTTTCCTCGTGCTGGCAGGTTCACCCCTTTTCAGAAGAGAGAAGAAGAAGAAGAAGAAGAAAATAAAACGTTATTAATCGTCGCGCGGCCCCGGTGAAAAGAGGCAACGGGCCTGGAAGAGGTGTGCGCTCTTCTGGCTCTACCTGACGGTAGAAGAAGAGGATGCTCAGGTAGCCGGTGGATCCTTTGACCTTTCCACCGGCTGTCCTGCGGGATACGTCTCGTTCCTGTCCACCTTCTGTCTTTTCTCACCGAAAGAATTCCGCCAGCGGCCGATTCGTAGGGAGGCGGGGTCCACCGGACTTCAGTCAGCTCCCGCTATTCATTTTGCTGCCTTCGAGAGAATGGGAGAATTAATAAGTGACATCTCACGGAGAAAAAGGTTTTACGCGCGGCGCGCCGCGAGGACCAGAACCAGGACCAGGACCAGGAACGGAACGGAACAGAACAGAACAGAACAGAAATCGACGCGAAAGAGAGAAGGAAAAGGGAGGAGGACACGACTACGCTCCGTCTTTGACGCGGTTGTCTTCGGGGATCCACTGCGTGGATAGGCTTTGTTGTGCCGGTGCTGCCCTTTGTCAGACGGGCGAGAAACGAAACACCTTGTCTTAGGTCGCCGCGTAACACAATGCTGCTCGATAAACCGTGTCTAGTAAGTCGAAATGAGACAAGGGAGACCTGACAGTCTTGGTCCTGGCTCGTTCTTTCATCTCCGCTCTGCCGAGATCCCGGGATCTTGCTGATGGGGGACGCGTGCTGATTTCGATAATTATCGAGGATGACAGAGGATGATCTCGGAGCGTTTTGTGCCAGCTGGGAAATTTTCGCGGTGCTTAACCCTTTGTTATTTTCTTCACAGCTACGATGATTAGATGCTTCTTCGACCTTAATCCTTTGCGGTTCCACGTGTTTTCTCTCTTTTATTACAGAACTTGCTATAATGTCATATAATTTAATTATATTTCCATAAAGAGAAAGGAGTGCATGATAGGGAAGTTAAGCAAAAGTGCACAAAAATGGATAATTGTGGTATATAGTTCGAGCAATAAGTGTTTAAATAGAAATTTGAAGTTATTGAAAACCACCTTGCCCCTACCACGGAGTATGGTTCTTCCGAATCTTCCCACAATGGATGCAACAATATGAATTTTTTATAAACCATTGTAGAACCAGACTAATACTGGTCTGATTAGTTTTTCTGTAGCGAGCGAATTATCGAATGCGAGAAATTTGACAGTTTTCAATAATATCTCAAAATCTAATAAAGACCCGTCATTGAAATTGTATGTTAATAGGGTTCTCTACCCCCTCCTCATCTCTCCTCAAAATCTGAGCTCATTAATTTGTGTGGGTCATACCGCACTACAGCCAAATTTCTGGCAGCGTATTGGGGAAGTAGAGTTGATGTAAACATTGTCGAGGAAATCACTGTTGGTCAAGTAGAACCCTAGACCACACATACTTATATGTAGACCTGGCATAAGTGTAGGACATGTATAGGATGCAGTGAAACCAAGATAACGGGAAAAAGTGTCCACAACTGACGTCAGAAGATAATCCAGTAATGGTGGTTAGTATTATTAAAAATAATAAGAGTAAAGTTAAAATTAACAAGTAATAAAATAATATATAAATATACGGTGATCCTTTTAAGTAAGGCCACCTAAATGTCTCTTCAGGTTATTGTGACGCAAAAAATATTTGTTACGTAATGTGCATGGTGCCAATGGACCAATATCTGGCAAAGAATATTTTTTTCCGAAGGTCATTTTTTTCGGAGTTATCAAGGTCATCGGTGTTTTTTTGATACGTAACTACACTTTTTTTTATTGCTTCGTGCAACTGATCGAAAAATACACCCAGAAATGTATAATAACATGATGTTGAAATGACATTGATCTTCGAAAATTAAAGTTTCACCTGATGCCTGACAATTAGTGGATAAACAAAGACCGTCGAGTGTAATCGTCCGGTGTGGCATTTTAAATAATCAAATAAATAGTTTCTACTTCATAAACGGTACTTTAAATGGAGAAAAGTATGCAGGATTCTTGCAAAATGATTCTTGCAAATGCTTGTACATAATGTACCATTAGATATCCGTTTAAGAATGTACTATCAGCATCACAGTTATCCGGCTCATTCTACATGCCTTGTCAAACAAATTTTGGATTTAAAGTTTCCAAATCGATGGATTGGTCGCAGTGGAGTGTAGGATAACTACCAAGACCAGACCTCATACCAATGGACTTTTTTGTGGGGAAAATTTAAACAAACGGTTTATACTGAACAAGCAACTACACCAAAGGACACGAAGAACCGAATAGTTAGAGTTTGTGCTGATATTAATTCCGAAACAATTGAAATATCTGTACAGTTGGTCATTGCACGTTTCACGAAATGTATCACCGTAGAAGGACACCGTTTTGAACATCTCTGATGATAATTTATGAGAAAGTGAGTGTTGTTTTAACAGTTAACACAAACACACACACATCTGCTGATCGATACTTTAAGCATGATAAAAATATATTTTCTTCGCATTCACAGGTTCAGGAGTCGTGGCCGAAGATATTCGACATCAGTTCTAGGTAAAATTTTAATTTTCGAAGATCATGATGATTTCAAGGTCACGTTATTATACAAATCTGAATGTCTTTTTCGATCAGTTACACGAAGCAATAAAAAAAAAGTGTAGTTATGTATCAAAAAACACCGATGGCCTTGATAACTTCGAAAAAGTGACCTTCGGGAAAAAATATTCTTGCCAGATATTGGTCCATTGGCACCATGCACATCACGTAACAAATATTTGTTGCATCGCAATAATCTGAAGCGATATGTAGGTGGCCTTACTTAAAAGGATCACCCTGTATATTACAGTTGCAATTTACATAAATATTTATACAGAATGAGATACGGTGATAACTCCCCTTTCCCCTCTAACGCTTCAACTTCACGGTACTGCGTCTTCTCAACACAGCACTTTGTCCACAACTGTTGTGTCGTGGATGATTTAATCTTGGCTTCAAGGCAATTATCCGAAGCCGGGTCTGTAAGTATACGACGATGTAAGTGTAGAACGGGCCCGTTTTCGTATTGTTTTGGTGGATTTGGTGATTCGAGAACACCGAGACGCGGTGCGGCGCACAGTGGGCAATTTGGACGAAATCGGATTCAAAATCAAAGAACTTTCGATAGAAATGAGGTAGAGCGATGAAACTTTTTTTAAATTAAAGCTGAATCTTTTTAGAATATGGGAAAAATAGGGAGATTATGGTACGAACGTTTTTTAACCTTGAGAAAATTCGTTAAACTTGCACAATTTCAAGAAAATTATGGTTTTTCCAATACCACGCGCGGAAAATTTTTTTTTTTAACATGCTATACATCATTTCCCATAGATTTTTTCACGCTGATTTGAAATCTGGTCTCAAAATTTGTCTACGACCTCAGGATTTTGCAAAAAATAGATTTTTGTGACAAAAACTAATGAAGTCATTTTTTCGTTGAAATGATTGGATGGTAATAATCTCTCTATTTTTCCCATATTCTACAAAGTTTCAGCTTTCATTTAAAAAAAATTTCATCGCTCTACCTCATTCCTATCGAAAGTTCCTTGATTTTGAATCCGATTTTGTCCAAATTGCCCACTGTGCGGCGTCTCCTCTCGTCTCGTCTCGTCACGGAGCCGCGGCGCGGTGCGGCGCGGCTTGCTAAAGGAGGACACCAGAGAGATCTCAGGGTGTACCGTTCGAAACGGCCGAAGGATATGCCGAGAAGAGAAGGAAGATGCAAAAAAGGTAGGACGATCGGGCAGCACTTCCCACGAAGTGTGCGCGAGCGATCAATGGGGGAAGCGAGCCGCTGCATGACGAATGGGGGCGCAGCCAATTTAGATGCATAGAGGTCGCGGCGTAGGGTCGTCCGGCGACCTGTCGTGTCTCATTCCTCCGGGGACTACGTCTACGGGGTCTCCTTCATTCGGCGTAACGAGGACGGTCGTGCGGCTCCGTCCAGCTTTTCTTGCATGCTCATTATCGAAACGGTGAAAGGCTGCGTGTCACGCTCGCTGGCGCTGACGTTAAATCCGCCGCTAATGAACCAGGCTACGGGCCCAGGCTAGAACAACTGACTTGCGAAAATTGCTTCTGGTGCATTAGATTGTTTGGCAATTAATTGCCGATTTCCTCAGCCTCGAGATCACGCGGCAGATGTATCATTCGGTTTCTAGTCCCGGTTGACCGTGCACGAACGTTGCCATTTCAACCCTTGTCTACTCTTTAATTAATTGTTGGATGTTTGTGCGCTTTGAGTATAGTCCTGGAGATAATTATGAACGTTGCCCGAGCCAAAAATCGGAAAGACTGAATTGATTATTTGTTGTGTGGTATATCGATTTACGTTGCAAAGTGTACGTTTTAAACCTGTCATGATATGTCGATGTTTACATTAAGGGTTCATGCCAACCAACGTGGTGGCTAACGACCCTGATGTTAATGCAACCTTCGTAGATAAATAATGTTAAGGGAAATAATTGCTTTTAGAAGATAGTGGGGGACTGAATCGTTGGAATGAATTTATAGTTGTGCCATGAAAACTGTGTTTGTGTTAAATAATTGTGTACGTATGCGTAAATTATACATTATTGGAGAGTCAACTGTTTTAAATAAAGAATGAGCGATACTCTTTAAATGTATCTAATCAAAATGTAAGTGAAAAACACAGGTAACGTGAGAGGTTTCGTAAAAGGCAGCTAAATTAGTGAACAATAAAATTTAAGTCGACAAATGATTACGAATTATAATATACTATGTCTATATGTACATAAAATACATAATTAAATATTTAGTATTACAATAAATATTTTTTAATGACTACTACTACTAGTTTTTTCTGTTTAGAGTGATATTTTCAAAAAAGGCGATACTACTATAGTAACATAAATGTTGAAATTATAAAATTAAAAGAATGTTAGGTATAAAAGAATAAATGAAGAGGTCAGAGGAAAGCCATACTTGCTTGGGCGAAGTGGAGTTTCTGCTATCGGGTCTGTGGGAAAGTTCTGTCTTTATCATTCAGTCTTCTCGATGTTGCAACGTGAACAAATAATGGGATCAATTTGATATAATGTCTATTGTTGCATAGAACTGTATGTCATTTTATAGGTTATCCCTTTATCTTTCTTGAAAAGTTCTGATGTAAATTTGCAGTCGAACATTTCACCATACAATATTTTGTTAGTCATAATTGCTGTGTCAAAGGTCGCTTCAACGTTGTCCACTTTTAGAATGCATCAGCCCTTTTCACCTCGAACGATACCGACTTTCATTGTTTCCTCATTGTCTCTGCTAACTTTTCCAATATTCTAAATTGCACCTACACATTTTCGTCACAAATGCAAAAAATCAGCAGTCTAGTCGTAACAGGTCAAACAATTCAAGAAGTTACAAAAATCTATTAAGATGCATCAGGTACGAGAAAATGCACGTCACCTTTCTCCGGGCGCAGTGTAACATCGGCCGATTAGTCGACCCGTAGGAACATGATCGCCGCATCAAGAAGCTCGTAGGGGGAAACAAAGCAAGCCTAGTACCACCGTTACGTTTTATTCTGCTCATTATCGGAGCATTATCGACATTGTCTTCAGCAAATCTGATACGCGGCGTCCTGGGTGGTTTGCCGGTGTAATTACTAACACGGGGCTACAGGCCCCGTCCGCTGATTGGGTGATCAAAGCTCGCGATGACGAAGATCTCTTACCCTGCCTCCTCGGGACCGAAACAGAAGGAAGCGAAACAGCGGCAGGGCGAACAAGGACGGACGCCGAGCATTGCATCTTCATTATAAATCCTGAGAATCACCCAAATTGATAACGGCATCCGAAGGCTGCCGTAAGGGTCCTCGTAATACTCTAAAGAGGGTTCACCTCCACCCTCACGCAGCGGGGTGTCCCTGGGCACGAAATAAGAAGAGGCCACTTTCGCTTCTTCTCCTCCTTCAGTTGCTCGTATATTCTCCCCTCGTCCTCGTCCACTCTTCCTCTCCTCCTCCGCCTCCTCCCACCTCCCTGTAACGGTCCCAAGAGAGGTGTAGCTTCGTTACTTCTTCGATCGATCCGTGAGAGTTACGATCGTGTTTCACGTGACGAAACCAAATGGATCGTTGGAAAATGATTGTGTCGGCGACTGTGAAAAGTCCTGCTCTTGCCAGCCGAGAAACGACGCACAGCGGCCCAGAATCCCAGAAGCTGGCCAAAATTGAATTTTCCAAGTGTATAATAGCTTTCTGCTACTATAGCAAAATTGTATACAGGGCGAGGTATGATCTCAGAGAATATGACCTTGAGATGACCTTCACTCAGACAGACTTATATGCCCCCTCCAAATATTATAACTTCCTCTTCAAACATTTTTTTTCTATATAAATAACACAGTTATTAGGGATGGCAGAGTTAAACTAGATTCTCTGTATACAAGTTCGAGCCGAATTATTTTAGAAACGAGATATAACGGTTCATTGCGATCGCTGGTTTGATCCGTCTCACGGTCCAACTGTTCACACCATAGCAACCCCAATCAATCACGACACCATTCGCACAATCAACCCGCGAAAGTGACTCCAAGAAACTTGGCTCATCAAAGTGAATCCTCGAAAAACCTCGGTCAATTATTTCTTCATCAAACGAGCCGAAACGTCGCCTCTAAAAAGCCATCCTGCGAAAGAGGAGGCGGTGAGGGAGAAGGGGAGGGGAATGGAGAGAAAGAAGTCGGTTCGACTGGTTTAAGGGAGCGTTTGGTCGCCGGTACAAAGGACAACCATAATCCTGATCCATTTCCACTCTAAACAGCCCGTTAACCGCAATTGACAGTGTTAATAAAAGACTTCGCAGGGTACCAATCAGGGTGCGCGCGGGGTCCCGGGTTTGTCAGCGACAACATCCAAATGACGCCGTAAAGTCCCGCGTAAAATAAAGAGAGCCTCAAAGACAGTTCAATGGAATCTTCTCGCCGCGGGGTGTCGCCCGTGGGCCGAGCGTAAGAAGCACCGATCTCCACGGTTTCTCTCTTTTCGATCCCTCACCTGTCCTTCACCTCCTTTTACAGTTCTGCCATATCTCGACGAGAGAACGTTCTCGTAGAGAGTTCTCTTTCTCTCTCTCACACACACACACACACACTCTCTTTCTCATTCTGCCTGTTCGTTCGTTACACCGTGGGCCAGGAAGAAGAGAAGGCGGGGGAGGATAGTCGTGATATTTCCTTCACGAAACTGTTCCCCGAACGGTTCCTCGAGTCGCCGAGTCCCGGAGGAACGAGGGAACCGAGCCTGGAAGCAGCCACATCCTTCGCTGGCTGACCGGTGGAAGATTCATAAATTATTTCAGGAAAAAAGGAGGAAAAGTATTTCCAATTACAGTTTTTTGTGAAGGGTTGCCGCGGGCCACGCGGCAGGGGGTCCGCTTAATGGCGACCCGCACTCACCGCTCCTCCTCCTCTTCATCCTCCTCCTCCTCCTCCTTCTCCCTCTTCTTCTTCTTCTTCTTCTTCTCCTTCTTCTTCTTCTTCTTCTTCTTCTTCTTCCCTTGGCAGTTTCTTCTACTCCTTCATCCACCTCCTCCTCTCTCGCGCCCGCCGCCGCCGTCTCTCTACCGATTCTTCAGGGTCCTCCGACACCGCCAACGCGGTGTATTCGGTCGTTTTTTCTTTTTTATCCTACTCCCACTACGGGCCTACGTTATTCCTCGTTCCTTCTTCTTTTTCTCGGCGTCTGACGAGCACCGGTGACACGAAAGAGGATCGATCATCCTGCGGCCGGTCGAGGATCCTCGCGAATTGCCTGTCGGGGGAGGTTAACTGCGGGGGTGACCGGGTTCGACTCGAGCCGTTTTTTGTGTTGGTCGCCCGATTCACCGAGCCCGAGCCTGATCGGCAATTATTTCTTGATGAATATTAAATACCAGCTGCCACCCAGGAGTTTGGAAATCGGGGCGCAAATCGGACTCTAAGGATTTCTGATATGCTAATGGATCTGGCGAAATTGGGAACTAGTCGAGCTTACGGTGTAGAGCCTCGTGTATTGACTCTTTTTTTTCTGCTTCCTACCTAGTTTATAGTCGCATCAACATCATAGATTATTAGCAACTATTCTACCAATGGGTTTTACGCTGTATAGGGTGACCTGTCCAATGAATAAACACTTAAGCTGCATGTCTTTCCCGAGTTACTTCTTCGTATTCTTTCATGTGTTCATCCTCTTAATAATTTTAATTAATCGAAAGTAATACGACAATATTCTTGAACTCATGTACATAGTGACTTTACCGTTTTGTATTTGATCGCTTCATTTGTATCATAAATGCATAAAATCCTACCGAGTAATTATTCGACTGTGGATTTTACGCATCTACGATAAGAATGTGTAGATCAAATGCAACATAGTAGAAACGTTTAAAGAATTAAGGAACACGATACTGTTAATGTCAATTCAGTGACATTACTGGGGCGTTACTACAAGAACCTGTTACTGTTGTTTCAAAATTAGTTGAAGATTAAATTTCTCAATAAAACAGTGTCAAAAATGAACAGATTTTTTATGCGAACGGATACATACTCTAATTCGAAATTTTGTGGTTTACATTTGCAAATCCGTCGACTCAATTTCAAAGGTATGTAACAATTGAAACTCCTCGTCTTAAGTTAACGAATTAACTAGCTCTTAATAGTTCTACAAATAAAATAATTACGATCAATGCAGACAAGTTCGCTGTCTTTAGTTCAGCCACGTGAATATTTTTTTTTTATGAAGTAGAATGGTATAATACGCGTGAATTCTAATGAAATAAGAAAGGAAAAGAATGGGTGGATGATGGTCGTGACAGCCGCAATCCTGCGAGTGGTTGAACACGACCGCACTGTCCAGATTTATTGTTCTCGCGGTCGCTAAAGCGTAACGTCGTATTAGTTTGTTCTGTGCGGTTAAAAGAACTGCGGTCATTGATGATCGTGACGAAAACGTTCCTTTTGCGGAAGGAGTTGGGTGACTTATACGTTTGAACGACTGTGACAAAAGAAACTCGAAGGCCCCTGGAAAGTGGCCTCGTGAATTTTGCGGGCGAAAACAATGTTTACACCGTTTTACCGTGGACGAATCGTCCGGGACCAACGTCCAAAAGCGAACAGTCCAAATTCGCGTTTACGGAAGTCGCGCACGAGGAAATCCGGAAAGCCGCGCGTGGCTGGTCGCGGGGACACGTGGATAAGGAAAAAGGCCAGGTGAAGGAAGACGGTTATGCTTGGAAAGAGGGCTGCTGGCTTGTTTATGGTCGTTCGAGTTGGACTTCCCGGAATGCTCGGCCCGTGTAAAGCGGACCTAACCAAGCGACGGATCCGGCCACGACCCCGCACGCGGGCTCGCTCGATCTCTGAGGCCAGGAACATCGAAACGCAGGACGTATTGCTCTGTCACCCAGGGACCGGCGATCTATTAGTTATGAATATTGTTGCCCACAGCGGTACATGACCGGCTCGACCGCGTGGTGTTCTCCCAAAATATGTACGGAGGCTCGCATACGGACGTCCTTCCCCCCACGTTGCACGCGGCCATATTCATTCCGAAATGTCACGTAAACCATAGACGAGCACCGGGGAAGGATACGTCGCGTCGCCTAGCGAAACATCGGAATTCACCCGCGGCTAATCGTGGGGGGCACGTCTGAACTGCGACTTGTTTGTTTTCATTGATCCATTCGGGGATATTGATCATTTAGCGGACGAGGTGTACCCTAGCCCCGATATTGACTAAACGATAAACTTCGTCGATGAACGTTTCTTTTTATTCGTTTCATCTTTCTTCTGTTTTTTTTTTATTATTATTATTTTAGGTTGTTTCTACCTTTCAGTCAGTCATTAGTAGACTGACTACTAATACTCTTAATTTGAAACAGTGAAACTATTAAAAGAACTTGACTGACTACTAATACTCTTAATTTGAAACAGTGAAACTATTAAAAGAACTTGAAAATACTGTTATATTATTTTCAACCTATTACACATATTAAGAAGGAAAAAAAATGTTTATTTCACTCCAGTTTGTTGCAATTCAGGTAGAAAATGTTTATTTTGCATAAAGATCCGCTGTCTAGTCATTAGCAACCACATACTGGTGTCGCTTAGTTCACGAAAAGATAGATCAGTGATTTTAAATTGTACATTTTGTTTACAGTAGGAGCGTAATATACCTACTTTCCCAGAAACAATCGACAAGATTTTCTGTTTTGGTCGTTAGGACATTTCATTAGAACTTTGACAGCTGCAGCTGAGATACCTGATCCTTATTCCCTGTATCTATTAATATCTATTAACCCTTACGAAGCTGATAGCTTTGATGACTTCATTTCAGCCATGACTAGATGTAGTTTCTTTCGTCGTTCTAATTTTCTATGTATCAATGGTTTGTGGATTTTATGTATTCATGACAAAAATGAGTAGGTAGGTAAAACATAAAACTGTGAAGACATTAGAACACTATAATTATATAACTCTCGACCTGCTAAAATAATTCGAAGGAAAAGTTTCTCGTGTTTTTTTTCAGAAATAAAGCTTTTTTCAATGAAGGATCTGTCAAGAATGCTTCCAAAAAATGTATCAGCTTCGAAAACTGAATTCGCCACCATGATGAGTTAAAAAAGAAAAACAGTGATTTGTTGGTAAAAATATGTCACAATATGTAGCAGTATTTACTTGTATCGGTGCTTACCGAAGTTGGTAAACTTTGTCAATCAGAAAATCATGCCTGTTTAATGTTATTGTTAAAAATCGAAGTTCTTCCATGTAGTCATCTAATCACACAATATGCGATGCGCAACAAACGTAGAGTATAGGGCAAGGGTGCGTATATTAATTATACTTCTTTTTAAAGCATAATGACTATTAAAAAAGAGATATATTATTTCATTAAAATTAGTTAATGTAGATGTTACATATCTCCTTTTCAATATTCATTATGCTTTAAAAATAAGTGTAATTAATATAGGCACAGTAATTGGTACGCCCACAGTAATGGGGTCCCTTACCCAACACATTATACATACAATTGTACAATCCGATACGGACTTGTTATGCGATTCTCGGCGATTAAGACAATGTTAAATATGAATGGTTGATGCAAACGACTTGGAACTTATCGTAGATCAACAACGATGCTGCGTTAGTGTTACCACCTACCGTGAAGCGAATATCTCTTACAATGGCAGTTAAAGTGGAGTATTGTACTTATAGGCCGACATCGTACATTCTGTCTTAAAATATCTATTAACACCGCATTAAGTGCCTGTAAACCGTAATTGCAGTTAGTGATTTGTTGACTGTACCGGTAGCTCTTAGTTAAAGTGCTCTCGGTTAAAGCGATTTATCAGCTGGATGAGGAAAACATACTATTCCGGACTTTATTCTCTCTGTGTTCACACGTACGTTTCGCTGTCATGCTAATCTGCATAATCAAGGCGGTAGCTGCATACGATTATGCGTCTTTAAGGCCGGGACTACATCTGTGCAACAGCGCTGGCTGCGACCAAATTAGGCGAACGTTTGATGTAAACGCGACTTGAGACCGTCGAAAAACATCGATTTTTTTTATCGATAGATTTAAACATGTTTATTGAAATCAAATTCGGCGTTTATAAATTGTGGGTACTGAGTAAAGTAACAAGTAACATTTTCGCTGGAAAAGGGTGGATTTTGTGATACGGCTGCTTATAACTCCAACATTAAGGGCCCAGTCTTATTATCGTCAACTACATCGTAACTACATTATCGTCAAAAAATGATTTTACGTGCTTCAAGTTGTCGTCCTTAAATAAGAAGATTTTGTCGCTGGTAAAGGGCTCATTCGAAAGAGGAAGGTTCAATCTAGTGCGCGCTGGTCAGGAGCTGCTGAGATTATGCAGATATTTGGTAATATAAGCGTTAAAAGTAGGCCAACAATTGACGATGTGCATGCCGTGGAATCCAAGCATTTTTATACCATTGGATGAGTTTTCTGGACGAAGTCGAGACCAGCGCGCACTAGAAAATATCTCCAGCTACAAATTCAGCTATAATTTGTCTTGATTCTGTTGCGAAATAAAGCCAAAAACTTGAAGCACGTTTCTGGCGTCAGAATTCATGATATCGATAATACAGAGCAAAAAGTGTGACAAGTTTAGTCACAGACTTAAGACCCGTCGGATCAAGACCAAGACGGATCCTTAAGTCTGTGTCTGAAGGCTGTGAATGGAAATTATTAATTAAAAAGTCACGTGACTACCCCGGGCCCTTAAAAATGATAATCGGTAGTCGAGTGCGCATAGTCAAGGACGATTTTGGGCTGGAATGTGCGACACTCGCGGCGGGTGTTCAAGTAACAGGGTCGACCTTTGAACCTTTGAACCTTCGAGCAGGCACAGACAGACGATGCTCTCCGAGCAGGGTGCGGCACTGGAAGTATCCGAAAGGAAAGGATCCACAGTCCGAAAAGCAGACGGAGGAGTGGACGCAGAAATACCTCGACAATAGGCCCCAGTCATACGATAATAATGATCAATTATCGATCTGTCATTCAAAGGCTACGCCGACGGAATGCACGACGAATCGAACTCTTTTTCTTGTTCCTCCTTCTTCGTCTTTCGCGGGTCTTTCTTCTCCGGAGACCGCCTTCATCCGCCTTAGCATACGGTCGAAACGATCCGCTTGGCATTTTAGTAGCATTTCACGGAAAATGTTAATAATCCACAAGACGCGGTTCATAGTTCTGGGCATATACGCCTTCAAATATTATTGATAAAGAGGTGCGCATCATGAATGCCTTTCGGGAGAGTGATTTATCGTTTTCCGCTCCGTCGGTCTCTTTGTACGTCGATTACCTGGTTTGTAAATGAACATTGAGAAGTGTCTTGAAAGACCATTGCGTTCGGTACGGTTTTTCAGATTTGTATTCGTTAGCGTTGCATTTATTTTGTTAGATTTGGGACACTATTACAATAGTATATTCTTGGATCGATAGATGAAGGAATCGAAAGGGTTACGGGACCTTTTAATATTTAAAACGTGGCCTGTTGAACTTATTAGAAAAATATTCTCACATAAATTCTGACAAGAACAGACAGAGCAAAGTTCCTGTGGGCAATGCAATTTATCAAATATTTTCGACCTTTATAGGCTATAATGGATGAAATTTTATCACTTGGGACTTTTGTATTATGATCAAACATTGTAGTGGCTGGTAACGTTAAATTTCGGAAGTGTTCATCCAGACCATCATAATATCATCAAAAACAAATTTATTTCTTCTCGTATGTTGTTATAAACATGAGAACATAACTTGTAATAATATTTCATGATAAACTGCGGTTTCTATGTGCTTATGATGAAAATGAGGAAATAAATCAGGAAGCAGTAGAAAGATACGAAATATTTAAGAAGGCCATCGCATTATTACCAACTTGTTGAAATAATTAAGCAAAAACAAACTAACTTTCCATTTAATTCCTATTTCTGGCAATTGATGCAGAAAACTTTTATTTTCCATAAGGAAAATTTAATGGTAGCTTTCAGGTATTAAGTGATGATAAATGCGCGTTTTGAAGGATAATTTAACTAATATTTGCATAAGAAAATTTAAAGCACAACGAACGGCACGATTAAGAAAATAGCACAAAGTAAGTGAAAGAGGACGAAGCAAGTGCAAAAAGAGAGAACGATGGGAAATGAGCGAACGGATTTGTTGGTACAGCCCTGGTCAATTTCCACTCCGCCAAGCTTTCTCACAGCAGTAAACTGAGGAGTAACTACCGGCAGCCGCAAAAAGCCTAAAATTAATAATAATAGCGGCAGGTTACGTAGTAAAAGGCGCTGCTAACTGGAGCCTCCCGGCGCGGCGCGGCGTGCCGGCCAAATACGTAAGTTCATCTGAGAAAAAGGGGTCTCCGTTTTAAGACTGGTGAACCTACCAGCTCGAGATTACGTGATTATAGTTCTCGCAACTGTTGGAACAGCAAGGGATTGCGGTGTCAATGAATCGCACGGGACTTCAATGGGATTTGTACCACTTTATAAAGCAAGAATTTGCCGTAAATATGGAAAACAGTATAAATTTGAAAAATAAAAACGTAAATTACTTTCGGTTCAACCTAACGTGTTCCACAATAACATTAGAACTCGAAGGAGTCAGCACTATTTCTTAACCGCAGAAGATCAAGTAGTCTCCCGAAACCGAAAGGGAAAGGGAAAGGGAAAGGATTCCTGGGACCACGAAGAAAGTGTGTTGTCATTTTCACGCAGGGATTCGAAGCGGTGACATGTGCGGCGCAAGCGGAAAGAAAAATCACGAGTAAAAGCGGCCTGACGAGGGAGCGGCGGGAGGGGCCATAGAGAAAGGGGGATGGCAACGTACCCCCCGTCGCGACTCCGTCGCCTAATCATTCTTTAAACATGCATAAACAAGTCTCCGGGTCAGCAGTCCGGGCATTATGACTAATGTCATTCCTGGACCAACCAAATTCCCCTCCTTCATCCCTGCGTCCCACCCCCGTGTTCCATCCCTTGGACGGTGAGCGAGAGAGGCCAGAAACTAGAAATCGAAGCAGCTGGCCTACAATAGGTCAAACGAGTATTTGTGCGCCTAATTTTTCCGAGATGACTTCCTATAATGACGTATCACATAATAATAATAATAAGTAGACTGCGGATTTGATACATTTATGGCAAAAATGGGTAACAACAATTTAAAGCAGTGGACATATTAAAAAGATTGAAGGATATCAGCGTATTGGTTTCAACTTAATGAAATAATTAAAAGACGAAGTAAATATTGATTTCGCTCCTGCGTCTTGCAATCGATGGAAATATTTTTTATTTTGCATAAAGATCCACAGTCTAATAATAAGATATAAAAATTGCTCGTGTTGGTTGCAGGGCACAGAAACCACGCAGGAGTTCGTTTCTTCTTGTTTGTTGTTTTGTTGCTGTTTTGTATTGACAAAGGGCACAAAGGAATACAGACACCTTTCCGATCCGCTATAAGACAGAACGGGACGAACGAAAATCGAAGAAGGATCGGGTTCGGTCAAGGGTGCAATGAGAACGAAGACGAGAAAGGGAAGGTCGGTGGGGGTGAGCTAGAGGAAGAGAAACGTTGTGAGAAAGAGAAAGAGAAAGAGAAAGAGAGTGAGAGAGCAGCAGCAGCAGGCGCGGCAGCCTAAATCTAAAATGCAAATACACTCAACAAATCACTATCGGTGACAGGCATCCTTACTTTTAAAAAAGAGGAAGGAGAAGCCGGTGTACGGACCCCCTGCCAGGGGTTTCGAGGGTAACTCGAGGTCCCCTGAAGGCGAGTTTACACCGCATGCGGTCAACGCCTGTTGATGCATCCTTCTTCGGCTGCTTCCTTGCGCCGCTGTTGCGCCGCTGTTGTGGTGTTAATGTACGCAATTCGATGCCTCCACGTGGAAAGGTAGGCGCTACCTTTCCTTTTCTTTTCTCTTTTTCCTTTTTCCTTTTTTTTTCTTTTCGTTCGTCAAATATTTCACTCGGACCTTTTTGTCCCCGGTGTTGTTTCGCATTGCCGTGGGAAGTCCTGGTGAAATACAGTTCGGGAGCTTTCGAGTGAAGTTTCGTGTAGATCGACAGGGTGTCCGATAATCTTGGGGGAACGGCTGGAGAACTGTTTGCCTGCAATTTGGGAGCTGCGAGGTCCTGGACTATTCTTGGTTTGCCAAACGTAAGCAGTTCGTCTCATTCTTATGTTTGTTCAGATAATTCATTGGACATTGTTCTTCGTTGAATTTATTAAGAATCTCAAGCTATTCTCTACTACATTTGACAATCGACAGTCTATGCTGTTTTACTTGTATTCGTTATTTTTTTTAACTCTCGCAGATCTTCCCTATCAGTAGGCACATATCACGAGTATTCACCGACTGACCCTAAAACGCAAGCGGACCAGTTTCCGACCCGCGAGACCGGACGAAAAGTAATCCGCTGCGGGCGAGGCAAGTAGCCTTTAGTGTGTAAACGGTGCTTTAAACCGTGGTTGTCGGTGGTGAGGTTCTGACTAATGGAATCACGTTTTGCCTCCTGGTGATACGTACCATCCACGAAAGATTTTTCTCCCGGACCCTTCCTGCTAGCCTATTCAAGGTCATCCTCCGGCCGAAGAATTCTTCTAGCCTAGCCACCTATAGGCCGCGTAACAGGGCTGTTTCATCGGGGATGGAGTTATGCGTTATTTATACGCGGCCAGCGAGACGGAGCCGAAGGAAAGGCGGCAGTGCTGAAAGTATCACATTCATTTCATTGGCCCGGTTTTGAAGGTTCGTGCGCGTGACAGGGAGCACTTTATCCAGTCGCCTGAGAAACAGTAGGGGCCGTGTCACACTGAAAAACATGGACGTCGCGGCTAGGATCATTGGTACACTTGTATTATACATCCATATAGTTCCCGTCTTGTCCCGATCTCTAGGGTATTTATTACGAAGAAGAATCATGTTTCATCCACGCGATAGGCTTGACTCAGTTGTGCCGGTGTCTTTCGAGAGTTTCGCTTCGATTAAAGACTGGTACTCTGCATTTATTAGGTTGCTACTTATTTAATATAAGTCTCAGTATTGTCGGTATCCTTCAAATTTCTTTTTTCACTTAATTTTTATATGGAGTGTTAAGTACATAAACATCGAGATGTTATAGGATATATAAATGTAAAAAAAAATGATACGTACATATTGTGTATAACATAGAAAACTAAATATGTATAAATATTGATAAACGATATAAACCATTTTCCCTTTTCTCGTTAGATAGTAGTAGTTAATTGGCGGAATGATTGATGATCATTCTATTTTAAAATAATCGAATTAGTCGTCCTACACCGTGTTCATGATAATCACTTTCAATTTCTCGATAATTAAATTAATACACCATTACCTAGACATTAGTACTGAAGAAATTATACGCTAAGGGATCCACAGAAAGCTGTAAATCATTTGCAGGACTATGTTGCGTTAACATACCATTTTAAATGAAAAGTATGAGGGTATTAACTCTTCCAGCGCAAGTTAGTTTTGCGACGGTAATAAAGTTTGGAGTTGAAGGTGATACTGGTGAGTACTTCATGATTGCAGGGACGAGACTGATCCATAAATTATTTTAAAGACCGCAAGCCGTGTCTGTATATTACTCTAAGATAAAACCATAACTTTTGGTTATGCTACCCTGTAATATAACTCAATACTAAAAACACCGGCGATCATTAATTTTCCGCGATTTTATTATCTCATGTTCCGAAACGAAATAGCGTACATGCTATATAGTTTTCTCAATTGTCATCCACACATGTCCAGAAAAAGAATTAAGTTTCAAATAACTTCCAACAATTAATTCGAATAGTTTCAATTTCCATTTCTACTTTATTTCTCGATGGGAAGAATACAAAGTTCTACTTTTATACTTTCTAAGCATTTGTATCGAGTGCATAAAAAGTTCAAGATCAATTTTCTCTGCAATTTTCTGCGTAGGTAAGGTAAACGTCCCAGTGACTGACCATATCCCGGTATCATTTATTTTGTACCTTACTTGTTAATATAATTAAAAATAAAAATTGGTAGCATAAAATAATCATTATATAAAATTAAAACTTATTATTTAAAAATTATTATATTGAAACATGTATCATATCTATAACAAATATTGAAGAATTTCTTAAGATTTTACTAATTTCACTATATCTGATATTTTATATTACGAGAATGAATGAATGAAATAAATATACTTTAATATATAAATCAAATATTCGAACGTGCAAGAAAATTAATTTTTTTACTATAAAATTATAAGATTTACATATTGGGACAACAGTTCCCTCAATGTACCAGTAGGGGACCGTTCTGTTGTACCAGTAAATGGCCGATCAGCACGTGGCTGCACGTAGCACAGGTGAGTTTTCACGTGTAAATATTGAGGATTGTATTATGTTATATAGTAAATTATAATAACTAGTACTTATTTCTGAAATCTGTGTATTCTTGAAGTAAGTATATGTACAGTATTTTGTACATAACCTTAAAATTTTAGATTCATATAAAACTAAACTTTATCTTTTTTCTTTTATAAATTAAGCAAGGCAGAAACGAAAAAAACAAAAATATACACAAGATCAATTAAAACAATCTTTTGAAGCTGTATCGGAAGAGGTAATGTCGTACATATTATGTGTTCGGTGAATGGGACAATATAATTCAAGGACTGGGACATTTACTCTTAGGTTGTCCGCTAACTGGGACATTGTACCTTTTAATATAATTGTTAAAACTTTAAATAAATGCGCCTAACATAATGTTACGAGTGTCGATATGTTACGATATCGATACATCGCGCCGAATGGTCTTCGTTGCAGCGTCGTCTTAGTATCCGATACAACGGATACGTCGGTCGACGAACGCCGTTGTGGGAAGACACAAAGCTGAGTATTCCTCCTCTGTTTAATAACGGTTTATTGGTATTTTTTTCGTTTTATTTATTAAAGATGCTCCAAACTCGCAACAATAATTTAGAGATTTGACTGTCCTAACTTTCAGTAATTATAATTGTATTAGCTTCCAAATTAAACAAAACATGTTTAATTTTATGGTTTTTTTACAAGTTAAATAAACAATTAGCATACCGCTATTCCTTAAGCGTCCGGATACTGGGACGTTTACTTTATACCAGAGTGAAGGTGTAAAATTTAGTAAATATGTCTACTTACTATTAGATGCTAGTAGCCTTGTTATTTTGCTCTTTTATAGAAATACGAAGAACACCTTGAGTAATTCATGAACAAAAGGCAGTAAGAACAACTGCGGGCTATAGAATTACGTGATTCGTATCACTCGTCTACAAGGAATCTATTCCCTTCCGCGAACGCCGGCTCGTTGATCTATCAAAGCGATTTTTACTCGGTCCCTCCTCGCGCTGTCCCCGAGCCGTTGTAAAGGATTGAGAGAGAGAGAGAGAGAGAGAGAGACGCATTCCACGTATAAATCACCGACACAGTCGACGACAACTCGGACATTAATTTAAAAAATGGAATAACATTCATAAGGAGCGTGTTTAATCGCCGTGCGCGCGCGCGCAACTTTCCACAGAGTCGTTGTAATAGATTCACAAAAGCGGGTTCGGTGACACGCGGATGAAACGCAGAGGATGCGCGATGACGGTGACGCATTAATCTTATCAGGAGCTGGCTCTTTAGAAGGGGCGTGGCCGTGTCATTAATCAGCTGGCACCGGTACTAATGACCCGATCTCGCGAGCACGATAAATCCGTTGTCTTATTCCGCGGCAGGGCGGCGCTGATTTTCGCTGAAATATACATTCGAGAATGAGCGAAACTGTTGCTCGCCGCCATGTCAGCTGGACGATCCTGCGAGCGAGAGGACCCTCGGCAACGGTGATCGAATCATCGCGAGGATTGTTCAGCGTAATTGGACGAATCAATCTCCCGGTTACGGACGAGACGCCGTAGACATCCGCGGTTCTATCTTCATCGTCTTGGACAGATGGCTGAATTTTTGTTTCGGTTTTTTGATTAATTTTGTGACAATTATTACAATCCTGTAAATCTGGTGAACAACGTGGCAACTTGCTAACAACAAATGAAGAATTATCTTAAAGTTTGATTAGTTACGCTGTTACTGAACCAACATTAAAGAAAGTATATAGAGAATTTTCGATAGGAAAATTCATCTTATAACAACACAGCGGATTTTATGATTTTATGACAAAAATGAGTAGGTATAATTTGAAACAGTGGAACTATTAGAAGAATTTAAAAATACTGTTATATTATCTTCAACCTAGGAAAATAAATGTTTATTTCGCTCCAGTTTGATACAATTCGGGTAGAAAAATTTTATTTTGCATAAAGATTCGCTGTCTACTTATAACATAAGAAAAAAAATATTGTAAATAAGAAATTAAGTTGAAAGTGCGGATCAGTACTTCGAGAAAATTGCAACGAATTGAATAAGCCCTGTCCGAAATTGATCAGTTGGTTAGGCTCTGTCCAGGTGAGGCGTTTTTACGCGTGTAAAACGCGCGAGTCGAGGTGCCGGCACAAAGGCGTCACCATCCGTCCGATCGTTTTTTCTTTTCTTCCTCTCATGAATTTCGTACGTCGTGCAACGACGCCTCTATGCCGGCACCTCGACTCGTGTCTCGTGTTTTCAAGTTATCGTGCGTACGCCAATTTTGAAAATGTGATTTCGGGAGAAATGCTTTTAAAATATGTCGCAGATATAACGAGACGCGGTCGAACGTCTCTCACTAAATAAGCAGTAAAATCTTCATATTTTTTTATAATTAAGCTTTTAGACTTTGGGAACATATTCTTGAAACGTTGTACCTTCGATATACGTGAAAGAAATTTTTCGATTTGTCGAACCTGTTGTACGAGAATCCCTACTTAACACTAAACCTACCAAAACGACCGGTTTTATATTTCACAATTATTGAAACTATAAAAATTCATTTATGGAAAATCGAATAAATTTCCTTGTCCAAGCTTTTATTATATTCGGGGTACCCACAAGTAATCAATTATTTGCAAAGAATTTGTTTTGCCTTTAGTTCTGTACCTCTTCGTTGAAGAGGAAACACGTATTCTTATACAGTTTTCAGTAAAGCAGCCTGTGTTCAAAATGTTCTAAAAAGTATAATTTTTTTTACAACCCTGTAATAAAATGGCGGCCTCCGTACCTTTCGAGGATCATATTCCTATTCCTATCATATCATATTCATATTCCATTATGATCTCAATGACAGGCTTCGAAGTGGACGATCAGTTGACTTTGATAATGACACCTTAAAAGCTCTAGTAGAAGCTGATCCAAAATTAACTATACAAGAATTATCGAGAAGCCTTGGGTCCACATGGTCAACTATACAAAGGCACCTACACGAAATGGGAAAGGCATATAGGCAAGGAATATGGGTACCGCATCAATTATCTGAAACCAACGAGAATATTCGTCGATCAATTTGCAGTTTATTGCTATCCAGATTTCGTACAGATCTATTTCTTAGCAGAATCGTTACCGGAGATGAAAAATGGATTCTTTATGATAACATAAAGCGTTCCAAGCAATGGCTTTCTGCAAATCAAACCGCAATATCAACCCCTAAACCTAGCTTATCACTTAGAAAGTTGTTACTGTGCATTTGGTGGGACTGTCCTGGCATAATTCACTTTGAGTTGTTGAAACCTGGAGAAACAGTTACTGCTGAGTTGTATTATCAGCAATTACAACGGCTGTATTCAGAACTATTGAAAAAGGGGACATCTTTAGTCCACAGAAAAGGTGAAATACTGCAAATTACAATGCCCGGCCCCATACAGCGAAACTCACTCAGGAAAAAATCAAAGAATTGCATTGGGAAGTTTTACCGCAACCCCCGTACTCACCGGATATTGCTCCCTCTGACTATCATCTTTTCAGATCTCTGGAGCATTATTTAAGAAATAAAACATTCACTTCTGTAGAAGATGTAAGGGGGCACCTTGAGACATATTTTGCTTCACGAAAATTTGCAGGAAATATGGCAAACTGTCCTCGATAATGATGGAGATTATATAATAAATTAAGAAATAAAAACTTGAATTTACTACAAAATTTGTTTCAGATTTCAAAATAATTGATTACTTATGGGTCCCCCTAATATTGAAAATTACGGACGATCTCAATAAATTTAGGGTTGCCATTTTTACAAGGCAATATTTACCAGATGCTGTTAATGCTTGGTAGGTTTACGAACTTTACGGTTGTACGAACTTTTTCCGGTACCTAATAAATCCGTTCCGTAGAACAAGCGGGTTGGAGATCCGAGCATAAAGAATGTTGGCACGTCGGAAATCAAGTAGAACCATCTACCCCCTTTTCAGCTGTGCCGGCTGTTACGTCCGAGGCATCTATCGGCATCACGCCGCGAAGGAGCGTGCGAGCAAAGCGCGAGAAACACCGGGAGAACCGGGCGGGTGGAGAGGGACTTCTTCTTCTTCTTCTTCATCTTCTTCTTTCAAGGTGGAGGTGGAAGAGGACGCCGACGGTACACGAACAGAAGAAACAAACGGTGCGTACGTGGCCGCGGAGGTGCAGATGCGTGAAAGTGGAGGTGGTTAGTAGCGATCTAATTATCTACGCGGCGGGAAGTCGCGGCCTCCCTCTGCGCTTCACCGCATTCAGGAAACAAGAGCAAATTGAAAGCTGCTGAATGGCCGCGTGCTCGCGCCGTGCCACGCCATTTTCGAGGATCGCCAGGCGATTTTGATACATGTGCACTCCCGCGAGCTCGTCTTCGCTCTCGAGTGATCATCACGCGCGAACCTTTATAGCCGGATCGCTTTACAATCGGATACCCTTTCTCCCCCGATCGGGCTAACACTTTCGAATTAGCCCCCCTCCCCACCCCTCCGGGAACCGAGCACGTGTAAACACGGTGAACGGATAAAAAGAGGGAAATGATAAATGGAACCAGGTAACTGGACTAATTTGTTTCCTGTCTTTTTATTGCCGCCGTGCCGCGCCGCGGCGCGCAGCCTTTTGCGCGCCACGAAATTCTTCGCTTGCTCTTTGTTCGACTTGATTTCTGTTTCAAGACTGTGCCCGGCTCGCAGCCTTTTCTAAATTCAAAATTGTCATCGTTAAAGAAAAAAAAAAAAAAGAACGAAAGCTATGTTTGTTTCGATGAATTTTCATATTAGTGGTTCATGTGCTCCAAACAATTAAAGAAATACGATAAAATATGGGACTTAATCTATAATCAATTGTAAAAAATTATTAGAAAAACGTTATAAACGAAGAAACGCAGTGAAACAGATTTAGTAACACTGTGTAGCACTGTTTTCTTTGTAAAAAAAAAAGAAGTACTTCCAATAAAGTGTTATGTCAGAAGTCCGAATATTTTTCTGACCACATCTCATACGCTTGATGTGATACTCAGATCGAATAAACATTTTATGAAAGAGAACGATAATGGTTATGACGTTATAAGAGAGAAGCTCCGTTCTTTTATACCCTGACACGAATTACGGCAATAGGTTTACGGTTTTATGTTATTCATGACTTTTACATTCACAAATTCTAAATACAATCGGAGTATAGTGAGTAGCTTCGTTCATTCGCACTAACCAAATATAGTTGTCGAGGTCAAACATCGAAATCGCCAGAATGGAATTCCACCAACGATGACGTAATGCAATTTCTGATACAAACACGCAGTCCCAATATCTTGTTTCTCCTTTCAAATATACGACGTGTGCGAAAAGCGAAGAGAACAGTAAAGTTGTATATAACTCCGCGTGAAAATTAAAATTAACGGTTCTCCGGAATGGTATTGCGCGACGGAACAGGTTTACAATGGACAATAGAAAATTTTCTTCTTCTTCTTCTTCTTCTAGGAAAGGATAAACGGCACAGAAGTTTCAATCGTTGCTCGAGAAGTTGTAACCGTGAAATAAATCGTAGCGCAAAGGATTTAACTTACCGATAACGCGATTCAGGCCCAAAAGTTACTATTACCAAACCGCCCAGTGAATCTAATTGCAAGAAACATACGAATCTCGTTAGAGCAAGTAAGGCCCAACCTCCTTTGCAGCGCAGCTACTCCAAAGATCAGTCGCACAGGACCACAATCATCGAATACTTACTCTCGGCCTGAGCATCGAAGCAGGAACTTGAACTCTTCATTCACACACCCTCGGACCCATTTATCCATCTCGTTCCCCTGGAAAGCGTGTCAAGAGCTTCTTTCAATCACCTGGGCCCGACGTGCGGGCTGGGGACGGAGGGGGGGGGGGGGAGGGGAGCGCGCGCTGGAAAGAGAGAAAGAGAGACTGCTCGATTCCATCGTCGAGCAACTTAATTAACCAAGCACGGCACGTCAATCGCGCTCGCGCGACCGCGAAGGGGCCCGGAGCGTTGGACGTCCGCGAAAATCTCTCAGAAATCGTCATATCCGCGCGGAGAAAACGGTGTCGGAGGAAAGTGTGGGAGGAAAACGAGGGAAAGATAGAAAGAGACAAAGAACGACGGAGTAATAGAAAGAAAGAGAAAGGGAGAGAGAGAGAGAGACAGAGAGAGGATAGGAGAGGAGAGGAGAGGAGAGTCAGTGGAATACGTGGATCACGAATAGAGGAATCAAAGGGAGTCAGACGGTGAGAGAGGCTCGGAGAATGAAGATGAAGAGGGGCCAGGGGTGGGGGAGAGGAGAGGAGGGAACGGAGCCGAAAAGAGAAAGAAAACCGTCCACGGTGACGGTCAGCGAGCGCGAGCTGAACCCTGACCCTTCGTCCGTTGTCGTCCATACTCGTTCCCGGTCGCTCGGACCCTCTTTCTCCCTCCCACGTGGCCTGACGACTCCGTGGGGCCCCAGCGTGGGCGAAACTCACGCGCGGGGGAGTAAGAGGTAAGGTACGAGGTGGGCCGTGAGGAGAGGAGAATAAGAAGACGAGGAAGGGGTGGAGGGGGTGACGAGTTGGCCCGCGGGCGTCCCGGGACCGTGAGAACACCACCTATAATATTATTTAGTCTGCCTCGGTTCGCCTCTCTTCTCTCCCTCTCTCTCTCTCTCTCTCTCTCTCTCTCTCTCTCTTTGTCTCTCCTCTCCTTTCCTCCTGTCTGTCCCTTGGTACCGGGTTCCCTTCGTACGTCCATTCTTTCTTCTTTTCCCGTAGCTTTTCTTCTTCTCCTCTTCTTCTTCGTCTTCGGCTTCTCTTGCTTCGTCTGCTTCTTCGTCTTCTGCTTCGTTGGGACTTCTCTTTCTCTTTACCTCGAATCCCGACGATGCTGATCCGGCTCGCTTCTTCCTGCGGTATAGCGCGTGCAGGGAACGTGTCCGTCTTTCTTTCTCGTTGCGCGGCTCGGCTCGGCTCGTTGCGTCGCGCCGAAGAGGCAGCTAACTATAGGCGCTATACACGGTTTACTCGCGCGCATTAATTGCCGTCGTAAATTGTTGCGGCTTTGCAGCCGAGTCGAAACACTGCACCGAGGCGGCGCTGCGCGCCGGAACGTAGGGCGCGGTGGGCCCAAATGGACCGGGATCGACTTGCACCCTGGCCAGGATGGAAACTGGGCCTGTAAGTACTGTCACAACTTTCGGACTTGTTCGACTCTTATTTCGAAGTCGATTCATCGAGTGAGATGCAAGATACGATGCACCCAAAAAGTATTTATACGCTAAATTTCCGATTCTCGGGAAATTGTCGATATTCGAGCTATGATAATTTTATTAAAACAAAATAGTACAATAATAAATTTGAACCCATTTCAAAGCTGAATTTACTCATTTTGAAAATTAGAGTTTATTAAAAGCAGTTGGATGATAGAATGTTCAACGTTATTTAAAGAAACAAGATCGTCTAAAACTTTCTAAAGAAATAGAATGTGAGAAGCAATTATCGGCAGCAAAAATGCTCATATTTTTATGATTTCCACCAAAGAAACTTCTTAGAATTGTTCTACAACTGTGTTAAACCATTTTCGAAAGACATATTCAGGACATCAATCTTCCATTTAATTAGCCCTGTCACATTTGAAAGTGTGATCCAGTTTCAGATTAAATCTGTAATACTCTGAATCGACTACCATTACCACTACCGTCACTCATAAAATGCTTCTTTTAGTATCTTTCGCAGTTGAGTGTAAACATTATTGGAGATTGTAAAGATTTCTACCTGATAATACACTAAAATGCTTATACCCACACATTATCAATTTTCCTCTGTTATTACGTCGTTACAAATACCTATAAAACAGAAAACTCCAGCCCTTAGGTTCTTCGATACTGGTTTAGTCAACAATTACAAGCTTTATGTCACCTACACGGGGTTTAGCTAGAATGGCGTAACATATCCAAACTGCGTTAACGGTACCGGCATGCTCAAATGATTTACGGTGAAATAAACAATTTCCCCGCCGCTGTCGGTTTTACTTTTGCTTCTCTATTTCGCCCCTCACACATTTCTATCATCGTGACACTGTATTCTTAGATTTGGACTGTAAACGCGTGAACAACTCCGACCAAGGAACAAGCAACGTCGTATTTACATTGTTTATTACCCGACGCACGTATCGCGTTGGTGACACACGCCATGCTTGAATTTGCTGTTCATTACTTTCACAGCTCACAGTATGTTACGTAAGTACCTCATAATTCTTAATTCGCGACGTTTTAATGATAGCCGTGAACACAGAAGCACGGAGATTTACCGATACGTCGCCAGATAGAAACCGATTTAACCTTCAGGCTCTAACCGCCCGTGTAATTGAATGGAACGCCTTACAAGGCCCGCGAAAATCTATTCCGCCCGTGAAAAATTCAAGCAGGAAGCATTTCCGACGACCACGGTGTCGCCTGCGCGAGCATTCATGTCTCTGCACTCTGCACCGAACTTTAACGCTACCATTGCGTTTCGAACAGTTTATGCTAGCCAGAGCTCGAAAGCATACCGAAGATAACTTGAATTAACTCTGACCGAACAGTTATAAAGAACTTTTATATTAGGTTGTAACATATGTAAAAGAGTTGTTACATATTTAATTATTTTCTGATAAAATATTCGATAAAATTGTATATCTACTCAGATTGTCAATAAAATAGTATTGTATAATGTAAAAATATACGATAGCTAACTTCTTTTTCACATGTGCAATAATGTGCAATAACTGGTCTGCTCCTTATTTTCTGTTTTTGTTACATGTTGCATGTGGCTTTAAAGCATGTGGTAATTTTTAATAAAAGTGTTCTTAACCTTTAGCACTCGAATGGCGACTGTAAGGCGCCTCTAAAAATTCCTGTATCATTATTCAAAATATTTTGTACATTATTAAATTTGTTTGTATTTAATAAATTACTATACATTCCATTACTGTACGAGTGCATTGCACCATTTTCGTATGTATAGCATGAAAAAATATATATAGAAGGGAAATATTCTAGGTCGGTAGAAATGTTTCGTTTCAGAGTTAAAACGGCTTCGAGTGCGAAGGGTTAATTGAGTGTTACGATTTTTTTCCAAAACGAATCTCATATTAGTCCACTTTACTATACTATAAAATCAAGCAAAAAATCTTCATACAACCTCACCATAACCCAGTACCAATCCATAAAAGCGTCGGATGCATCGGCTTCATAATTCCCAGCGGCATAGGAATTAAATCATAACGCTCGTAGGGGCGGTCGCGGGGGAAGGTATATAAGGATAGAGGGTGTAGGTGGAGAAAGGGGAGAGGGTAGGATAAGGACGAGGAGGAGGAATCAGGGGTTGTCCTCGATGGTCCGGTAACGCAGGCCTCGCACGCGTGCAGCTACGCACGCAGTCACGCGTACACGCGAGATTACGAACGGCGCCGTTTACGCTGAAACGGCGAGCAATTGCGGGCCAGCTGTGGGGCTCTCTCTCCAGAATCCGGGGCCCGTTCCGCGCGGACGGTCCCAACTCGCCTCGGATACCTGCCACCAGGTGTCTCCACGAGCAGTGCCCAGCAGCGAGAGGCAGGAGCAGTCGTCGGGGCGCCTTCGCACCGCCAGCATCTCGCACGCGTCTTTCCTCTTTGCCGTTTTATCCTCAGTTCACCCTGTCGCGAACATACCCGTCGCTGAACCTCGCGATTCGACCCGGAGGAACGGTCGAGCATGAGGCCGGACCCGTTGACCGGCCAGTGAACGGAATCGGACTTACCGTCGACAACCCCCCCCAAGAGTGACACACACCCGGAGCTAACCACGGAACAACCCCCGCCAATGGTGCCGGCAACACGTCGGCAGCCCCCGAGCCTGACCCAGGACAACGCCAGCAGAGGGGTAGGATGCAACAGCAACAGCAGGAGCAAGACCAGGAGCGGGGGGCCGTGATGGTCCCGTCGTCCTCGTCGACGTCCACGTCGTCGACCACCACCGAGCTCAGGGACGTCGCCAGTGTCACCGATGCGGCTCTACCTAGTTTCACGTTGCAGAGCGTGGCCCTCGGGCTCCAGGGAGCCCTGCTCGCCGCGCTCCAGAGAGCAGCGCTGCTTCCACCTGGACACGCCGCCGCCGCTGCCTTGAACCTTCAAGCCTTGGAAACCTATCTGACCCTTCATCGTCTTCACGCGAGCAGTGCGGCGCCCGGTGTTGCACAAACAGGACTGACTGGTGCTGGAAATCAAAGGTGTTCGCCGATCAATACCGGATTGGAGAACCCGCTGGCGTCGACGTCACCGTCGAAGAACGATCATCTGGCGGAAAGGTTGCTGCAGGAGGAGGAAGAAGAGGGTCGGTTGGATTTCATCGAGGACCCTGAAGAAAACCTGGCGCTGCTCGAGGAGCAGGAAGTCTTGTTACGTGACACCTCTGTTGCAACCACCTCTTCGAACCACGAGACTCTTCTGCGACGGATATCGGAAGGGAACCGTGCCAATCCCGGCTCCGCGAGTTCCGTGCCCCAGTCTACTTCCCTGACACAGATCGCAAGCTCGTCTTTCACGTCGCCAGCCTCGTCGTCGGCCTGTTCCTCGTCGTCGTCGTCGTCGCTGTCATCGTCGTCACCGCTACAACCAACCACCACCTCCATCGAAACGAGTATACCACGGACCTGCAGGGCCTCCCGGCCGAAGAAGCAGTTCATCTGTAAGTTCTGCAGCCGGCAGTTCACCAAGAGCTACAACCTACTGATACACGAGAGAACGCACACCGACGAGAGACCGTACTCTTGCGACATTTGCGGAAAGGCCTTCCGACGGCAGGATCACCTGAGGGACCATAGGTAAGCGAGGATCGTAGTTGGTGGCACGATTTATCGGGTATGCTTCGCTTTTATGATTGGGTGATGCCTGGGTTTACGGGGACGCTGGTTAGGCCAACGTAGGCGATCACAATCGACGAAATTAAATTGCGTCTGGATTGATACGCTGCTTGCTCTTTGTTCCGATCGTCTGTTCGGCGAGTTATTCAACAAATTTTTTTATTCAACCATGCCATTCGCTATTTAACTATTCGATACACTATTTAAATATGAAGGATCGCAACGCATGGTAATTTTGAAAATCAATCGAAAGTTGTGGAAGACTTCAATATTTCCTGTAAACGTTCAGACAATTACGAAATCATTAACATTTGTCTGATCCTCATTTTCAAGTTTACAAAACTTCTAGAGTTTATAGAAACTCGATACCGGATTAAATAAGAGTTCATCAATTTTCGATCCCCTTTATCGCGGTCGTTGATTGACGACGAGCATTAACTGCAGAAATAAAACCGTGTTTGGTGTTTGAATATCGAAGAGCCGATTATCTAAATCCTAAGTTGTGGCGTCATAGAATTAATTGACTCGAAATTACTATTGAGAAATTTTTTCACTGGATATGGTTAAAAGTCGACTCAACGAGTATCTCTTTGCCAGGACACGCGGAAGATAAGGCTCAGTGTACCCTTGTTGGTTCAGCAAAACGAATACTGGAAAAGTGGTTAGGTGGTTAGGCCAATCAGAGTGCTTCGTAATACGCTTTCTTCTCCGGCTAAATTGATTGCAATTTTCGCGGCATCTGAATACGACGAAATAATACGCGCGTCTCTCTGCCCGCGTCCTGTAATTACGATGGCGTCTGGAATCACAGCAGTGTATTAATTACGTTGATCAATTCATGATAATTTATCGAGCTTTTCGTATCTTGATCATCAATCATGACAACATCCATCGATACGTCTGCAATTCTCATTAATTGGTCTCTTTGCCTGCGTTACGGCGACTGAAGATGCTTGTTCCCTTGTTCCCTTGCGTCGGCTTTGTACTTCTCGTGTGTGCTACATGAGTTTTCTTCTTTCTTGTTTGGATCGTTGACGTGATTACACGCTTAACAGAATTACAGTCGACAGTATTTTAGACTCATTAGAGAGGCATTGAAATTGTCGCTAACTGTTCGCTCGCACGGCCACACGTGAATTAGCGGGATTGGTTCTTCGCGTGACTGTAAATCCTTATCCTGCTTTCACGCATGTGTATATTTATTTTACTGGCGGAGTTAATTACATAAATTTCATCGTATTTCTATCCTGCTTTCACACATCGATATATTTATTTCATATTTAGAGATGTTCGCATAAATTTCATCACAAGTATGGGGTGGATACTTGCAATGCAGTCAAGGCTGAATTACTTAAGCTTGATTCAAGAATTTTTGATTGGACACGATTGAGGAAACGAGATTCGTCTATGGTCTACGTTCAAATTCCCTATTATTATTTACAATTTTTTGTTTCATTCATTTTCAAACATATAAACGTAGAAATTGAGTGCTGATGATAGAAGTTAAATTTCTTTTTTATTTTAGAAATTAATTACCTTCTGCCTTCGTATGTCGAAAGAAAATCTGAATGTGTTAATTTTTTAAATGCAAATTCATTACGGTTGAAAAGTTAAAAATTAGTCATTGGTGTATTAAACAGTTAGTATTTTAAATGCTGTAAAATGTTTGTTGCAAGAATTTCAACGTAACAACAGTTTCACTTGCATGAAAGTAAAAATTTAACAATGCAGAGACAATGCATTCAATTAGACTATTCAATGAGAAACTTTTGATCGTTTTGTCCTTGTGACAATTCCATTTTAAACAAGAGGTCAGATACACGAGGTCAGATTGTTAGGTACGACTCACTTTCACTCGTTATTGCTTACTTCCTAAAATTTGGAAACAACTGCACAAAATTGGAAAAGGTCTAATTCATCAACATATTATTGTAACATCTGGCTCGATTAACGACTCTTTTGTCTGTTCCACGGCTTGCCTTATTTATATTGGACGCGAATCACACACACACACGCGCGCGCGCGCGCACACATGTGTACTTCGGGGTTATCGCACCTTACACTCTTCTCTCTCTATCTCTCTCTCTCACATCATAACTCTCACTCTCTCATACCATCGCTCTGGGTCATTCACTCTAGTATTGTCTATGTACTCGTCGGTGAGTTGGCTGTTCCTAACTGTCGCACAATGATTTAAAATCGCCTAGTCCTTTTCTGTTTCCTACAATATCGAAATGAAAGGATTTGAAGAGTAAAATTTCGCTCCGGACATAAACGACCTTGGTTGCTCAGGGAGAGTTAACTGCAAGCGAACAAGATATTCGTAAGAGTTAGAACCGAAAGACAGCAACAATGACGCTCGACTATCATTTTCCAGGTACATACACAGCAAGGAGAAGCCGTTCAAATGCGCGGAGTGTGGCAAAGGGTTTTGTCAGAGCCGGACCCTGGCGGTGCACAAGATCCTGCACATGGAGGAGTCGCCGCACAAGTGCCCGGTCTGCGCGAGAAGCTTCAACCAAAGGAGCAACCTGAAGACTCATCTGCTGACCCACACGGACATCAAGCCGTACCATTGTGCCTCCTGCGGCAAGGTCTTCCGTAGGAATTGCGACCTGAGGAGGCACTCGTTGACTCATAATTTGGGCGTATCGACGTCACCGCCGCCGCCGGGGATCCCTGTACCTGGCTCGAGCACCGTTGTACTACAGGAGACGTCCTAGTGTCCCTAGTGAACCCGCCCGAAATCACTGCATTGTACTAGCAAATTTTATTCGGCGCGAAACCTCCTCGTCCCGCGACCAATTTGCTCCCCTTTCGACGAAGATCGATTGTTCGTCCTCGACCTCGGTGTCCTGCTACAGTGAAGGTTTACGAAGAAGTGGCCTTCGTCCTCAAACGGAGACTCCTCAAGTGGTGCCGTCGTCGCGTCGATCGCACTGATGCGTCGATATCCGGATCGAATTTTGTTCATAACCGACGTAACGTGACAATCGATGATCCTTCGAATGAGATTTATAGATTGGACGCTAGATCGATGTTGAAGCTGCCACTGTTGGACCTGCTAGCCCCGGTTAGCTAGCTTAGCTTATCTACCAACGTACGTATCTGTAACTGTTAATATTAGGTTACGATTATTATTGTACGTCATGATGATGTTATTCTCGTTCATTAGATCTGTAATTGTGTTACACTCGACTCTTTTTCTATGTATAGGCATCCGGCGTAGTATGTAAAGAGGACCGTTTTCACGTTTACTGTAACTACGTGCGCGTTGTGTTCCGTTTGTACGTGTAAAATAAACTTTTATTATATTATTTTTTAATCTGTCGTTCACCTGCTCTTTCGATCGCCCATACACCCGTTAGTAAGCAAATTATATTTATTAACATGACACCAGATTATTTTAAAGCCTGAAAATCTGTACAATTCAAAGGCTCATCGTCAATTCAGTCATCATTCGTTCAGTTGCCTTCAAAAAATGGATCTTGGACTCAAACTTTTCGAAAAGTTAGTACATTTCTTTTCATCCATTTTAGAAGAATTAATTGAATCAAAACACGCTATTACATTTTTGGAAAACACATTTCTCTTCGTACGTTGCGTGCAATATTTTTTACACTGTTTGAGATAAAGTGCTAGGACTTCTTCAAATTTTGTAATTGTTTATGAATAAATTTGAATAACACGTAAATATAAGAACAATTATTTTAAAATGTCAAAAATTAAATTTGTCCAAGTTATATTAGCAATTGCTGCATTGGTTACATTAGTAGCTATTTTATAAATATATCTAACTATATTTCTATAAATACTAATAATCATAGAAATTACTCGAAAATTAATCGATTTCCAAACATACTTCGTCAAAATATGATATTATAAATGGAACATTAAATCGACAAATTATATCTCATTTATAATGTTATATTTTATTTCAAATATTCATGTCATATTTGATGTCACATACTCATGTCATATATTAATGTCATATTTTATAGCATACATTTATGGACATATATTAATGTCATATTTTATGTCGTATATCATGTCATCCTTTAAATCGACCAATTAAGTGTAAAGCAAAAATGGGTATAATTCTAGACTCATTCATGCAACAATTTCTGAGGAGGGTACGGGAGTTAATTAGTGTAAAAGGCGGCCCAGCTCCCAAACGAACTCGAAGTCCGTGGGACCGGCTTTGGAAGTCTCCCGACAACTAATTAGCACTGAACATTTCTTTTCTTGTCATTCCAATCGATACTCTTCATGTCCGTAACACGAAGCGAGCTCGACAGCGAAGAAGAAGGCACCAACGAAGTAGAAGAAGAAGAGGGCAGATGCAACGGCAGCAGGGGCGACGAACGACGACGACGATGACGACGACGACGACGACGACGACGGCGACGACGATGACGAAGAAAGAAGAAGAAGAAGAACAAGAAGAACAAGTAGAAGAAACGCGTGTATCGTGTTACAAAGAACGAGGCCGCCAGGTGCGCGGGACATGACACCACGATACGTCTAGGGTTACGTTTCTTTTTCGATGGTGGACGCTGGGAAGGCACGAGGTGGGTCCGAAGACGCTATTTCAGGCCCACGAACGGGCCGAAGACGGGCCAAGCTCGCGTCGATAAGGAGAATCTCGCACGACCGGTCGGCTTCCACTTCTTTCGGAGATCTAGGAGTCGGATCCGAACTTGGTCACTGGAGGAATTCCGATCCAGATCAGACAAAAATCTTGTCCCCCAACTGGTAATGCAAATTTACATAATATCGTGGCAGGTTGGACTGATCCCTGACGAAATTAATTTGCCGGATCGTGTTAAGTCTCATTGGGATTTCGACTCAAGCCGCGAGAGTCAGTCGAAAAGTTACTTTCACTCGTATTAAAGGTAATCAAGCGTTTAGTTTCGCCGTTGAATTGTTTATTTATTTCGTAATACCATTTTACTACGCACTCCCCATATCGATCAAGACATTTACTGTATCGTGGCATACATTTTTCTAATTAACTATTCGCTGCTTTGCGAGATTTGCTTCGATGGATCTGCAAATATGGAAATCGCGAAGTGAAATCGTAGGGTGTTGCTGATGATAAGTTTTAGTATGGGAACACTTCATTGTTCAAAAAAAAAAAAAAAAACATCACAGATCTCGAATTTCGACGCAACTTCCAACGAACAAGCCCTGTTTTGCGATTGATAATAAATGAAAAGCAACTGTGACATTGAAGCAATAGATACAAGTTCAGAGTATAGAGGTATTAAACATTGTTTCCATCAAAATCGAGATATCTTTAACTCTTAGAACTCGAATGATGCCTGTAAGGCACCAATAAAAATTGCTGCATCATTATCCAAAATATTTTTTACATTATTAAATTTGTTTGTACTTAATAAATTACTAAACATTTCGATACAGCACGAGTAAGTTGTACCATTTACGTATGTATATCATGAAAAAAAAATATATAGAAGGGCAATATTCTAGGCCGGAAGAAATGTTTCATTTTGGAGTTAAAATAGCTTCGAGTGCAAAGGGTTAATGTACAAAAAGTTCCAAACGAGTAAAACTGAATTTATTGAATTGGAATTGATCGAGGACTTCATGTATCATACAATTAGTTACGATTAGATTATTCTGAACCTGTGAAGTTTCATAAAAGCAATATCAATCATTAACAAGAAATCCAAGCATAAGCTAATTAATTTTCGTCATGCAAGCTTCTTTATCAAGCAGTTAATAGTAATTGTTAATTAATCCGATCGTTTTTACATACCAGTGACGTAAGCAAGACCTGTACGAATTGTTGAAAATTCACGGGGCGGTGAACGTGTTACAGAAAGGAAAATCCCCGACAAGAATCCGTGCCGGTTGCGGAAAGCAGAGCGTCAGGTAGACACGCATTAAATCGCGTATTAAGTCTGTCATTTCCCCATTTAAAGGCGACGAGGTAAACCGGTAGGATATCGGGCGGGTCGGGGAGGGGGTTTGGGGGAGGGGAGGAGGCTCAGGTATAAGGCGAAAAAAGAGACTGAACGGGCCTGAACGGGCCCGAACGGGCCGGTGCGGTGCGGTACGGTGCGTTCCCCCGTGTATGGTGGAAGAGACGAAGGAAAGGATGAGAGTTAAAGGGGACATAGAAGGACCACACGCACGCGCCGCCCACAGATACGCTATCACTTGGCTACAACCGACGTGATCTGCATGCGCATGTCCTCTCTTCGTCACGAAGCCGAGAAAAAAAGTCCGAGGGATCAGGGAAAGAAAAAGGAGGAGCACACACCTCTTCGGCCTCCCCTTCCTTCTGGTTCATCCCCACGGCTTTGCCTACCTTCACTGATTTAAGGGGTTGGCAGAGCGTCGATAACACGTCTGGTCAGTCCTACTCCGCTCGTTCGGAATTTCTTCGTCCTCTTCTTCTTCTTCTTCTTCTTCTTCTTCTACTTCTTCGACTCCGCTTCCCCTGTACTCCGCCGCGTATACATATCTTTACACGCGTGCCTCGGGGAACGGACGATTGGGTTACTCTCTTCCTTCGCGATACCGATGACACGATCGTTTTGTGACTGTTGGGTTTTGACCTGCGCGCCCTCGGTTTGTTCAAACGCGAGACCTTCGGCTTCGTTGAATTTGCTCGATTCGGACGGCTTACCTGTGTGCCACTCTCGTCACCGTTTTCCTGGTAGTGAGACATTGATTTTTTTTACATCGATGTTATTCACTTCGTTATCGCTTGCACCGCTATCGTCTCAATCGGCGATTTTTAACCTCCCTGTCTGACTCGTCGCACAGATACGGTCGCCGGAATTAATATTCGGAGACTTGTTACAATAAAATAACTTTCTTAAAATCGAACTAATCGAATTGTGTTCCTTAAAAGTATATGTTTAGTAGATGTCGCGTGAAAGAAATTTGGTAAAAATTCCAATTTCTCGGAATCGTGATAGAAATAGTTTTTTTATCCGGGCCTATATTGAAAATTTAACGGCAAATGGCATAGTAAACACGCATTATTCGATTATATACATTTTTATTTGTATATGCAAATATCAACACGTCTTTTGCATCAACCGATATTGCACATTGTATGGAAATATGTGGCCCATATTGTTGAATAAAATCGCAGACCATCAGAAAAATGCATATCCATTAATATGCTAATTCCATTACGGTAATGCTCAGCGATACATTCGAATTTTTCTATTTCACCGATATATGCCTCTCTATCGATGACCTGCACAAATAATTTCCATTAAGGCGCCGATTTGAACTTTAGATATCAGATTGCGCAAAATGGTAATCGCATATCGACGCTGTAATTATTTCTGTGTTTCAATGCGTAAAATATGTGTTGCTCATCATATATCAAAGTTCATTCGTACGCAATATCCAATTCCTTTGTGTCTTGAGCGGAAACTTATAAATAATTGTTGTATAATACATCATTGATTCAAGCGCCACAAAAATAGCGATGAGTATAGCCATTTTTCAATATCGTTTTTTTCTTTTGTCGAATGATACTTTATCGACGGGAGATAGGAGAAGTTTTATACATTTTACATTTAGTAAGAAAACTTTTATTAGTTCTGGTTTATGATCGGTTACAAATTCATTATTTCACAATTATTGGAATCATAAATATTTTTATATGAACTGATTGAATTATAAGAAATGCGATTGAAGTGATTTTTAGTGTTCGGTAATTGTTTAGGTGTTACATTCAACGTTACCTAAGAAGAAAATGCTCGAATATTGTTGCTTGAAACATATTGGTATTGGGCAGGAAGGAGATTTCGCAGTCACCGACCGATTACTCGTGTGCCACATTTTCTCTTTTCGCGTGATTCGGCGGATTAATAAATAACTAACACCCTGTACATGTTTTTGCGCAAGAGGTCCCGGGTATAACGTCTCCATACCCGGCAGAACGAAGTTGTACTTGCCGATATACGATCGGCGGATGCACACGCAGAAGGTGGCCACCCACAATTCCGCAGGCGTGTATCGTTTAACAGCTGCACCAGGGGCCACGTGCGAATGGCTTTGCATCGATGTCACGGTCGACGCTTAACTTGATTTACATTAGAATCACCAATGAGAGTCGGCATGGGAGCAAGTTCAGTGGAACTCACGAATTTCACTCTATTCTGTTCAATGCTATTGTATTATATGTTGCATATGAAATGTCTGATTTTAGAATGCAAATGTTACAAAGCATTTCGCTCAAGAAATACTGTTACAGTCTACAGGTTCATTATAGATTGCTTTGAGATTTAAAGCCGATCCTTAAAACCCTATTTTCAATATTAATTTGGATGTCTAATTTTGCTTTTAGATCAATTTTATTTCGATCGATACGATTGTCGTGCATTCTTTTCATATGTCTGATAAAATAGCATATTGATAATAGCATTATGTGAATTTTGGTCAAAATGTGGTGATTAATCAATGTGCTATTCGTTGATGGTAAAAAATAGTACAAAATGCAGGTGATAATCTTGAAAGCAAAGAACATGAATGACCAAAATAGAAATTCCATTTCTACATCCTCTATTTCAGTGCTGGGCACGGTTGGGGCCCCTCAAACGCTTGCTTCCCCCACCAACATTTCTTTCGTGCAGCGCGCACCTTCGCTTCGTCGCGTTCGCTAGTGTCTCGTATCTTCGTTGCCCCACCGCACGTACCTTCGTAGCTAAGCGCGTCCCTTCTTCATGGTAACGGCGCTTACTGGAGGGGGACAGTGGGCGCTACGGTGGGGACGGTTTTGCCTCAATTGAAGCAAATGTGCCCAACACTGCTCTATTTCATAAAAAATTAGTCTTTTCATTGGTATCCTTTCATTCGATAGAAACTGTGTAGTTGTATGACGATTTCAGCATTCTGATCAAAATAGAGCTAGGCGCAGCGAAACAGGGGTTTGATACATATTCTTCATACTAGAAAGAACGTTTCAACACATTTAACCCTTTGCACTCGAAGCTATTTTAACTCCAAAACGAAACATTTCTTCCGACCTAGAATATTTTTCCCTTCTATATTCTTTCATGTAATGCATATGAAAATTATGCAATTTACTCGTACAATACTGAAGTGTTCAGTGATTGATTAAATACAAACAATAATGTAAAAAATATTTTGGATAATGAAACAGCAATTCTTAGTGGCGCCTTACAGTCGCCATTCGAGTGCTAAGGGTTAATATATTTTCAGCATTCCTAAAGTGTCTCAATAATTAGACTATGTACCGATTAACAAAAAAAAAAAAAAAAAAAAAGAAAGGATACCTAATCAGTCGAAAAATACTGAATGCTACAATCAAAGGTAGCCGGGTTAGATAAGTGTCACGATCACCATTTAACCAGCACATCGACTTACCATTCAAAACCACCACTCTTCTGGCTGCAACGAATTTTTCTATCAACCACTGCATAACGAAATAAATCAGTTGCACCCATTAGCTAACCTCGTGTCACAAGATGCAAATAATTGCACGGCGATGTCCTTTGATTTTCTTCCGATGGTTAGCCATCCCTAGTATCATAGCTCACCTCTAATCTCGCCGGACAATTAAAACAGGCCCGCGATGGCTCGTGATTTACCGGCAGGCGAAAGAATGAGCGAGTAAATTACAATACGCCCGTCCCCGGATGTGACACTTTGAACGAGCAGAAATCGCGCGAGTCGGTTCGCGTTGGCCTCTGATTGGCGGAACGACGGGGCCTGTGCTGGCGCGCGCGCGCGCACGCACGTTCGTTTGGCAGTGTTACTAGCACACTCTCGTTTGGCAGTGTACTAGCCCACGAAATACGGACGGGCGGACAGGATGACGAACGACAGGACGCCCTGGGCAACCGACTGGTGACTCGCGCGACACAACCTCATACTCGCCCACGTGTATGAGCCTTTAACTCGGCCTCCTCCACCTTCTTCCTTCGCTTTCCCTCCTTTGCCACCTTCGTTCTCTTCCTCTCCTCTTCCTCCTGCGAGACCTTCTTCCTGTTTTTCTTCGCGCATACCCTGCAGATTCGGACCCCTTACGCTTGCTCTGGCTGTTCTCCTGATTCTGATCCTGATCCTAGTCCTGATCCTTCCTGCCATTCTGTCATACTCGGGACCAGGAGTACGGGTCACTGTTTTGGTCTTGATTCACCGTGTAAAGTACCCAACGCGAGTTTCGTCAGCCAGCCTGACAATTAGGGGGTTGATATTTTTTGAATTCTCGATATATGTCAACAACACGGGTCTTGCCAGTGTTATGTTTACGTTCCTCGGCGTCAGAGGCCTTTCGAGCTTCGTGGCTCCTCGCGGGATATACCCCGCGGTAGTGGGGATAATTCCGCGACGTTTATCATCCAGGCCTTGGCGACGTATATAGAGAAATATCATTGTATTGCAGCAGCACAGTTGCATTGTTTTCTTCACGATTTACCGGTAGACTACGGATTTTATCCAAAATGGCGAGTTATGTAAAACTCTGTTCAACGCGTGTATTTATGATATACCGTATTCTTTCGGGTTGATGAAACAAATCGTAGATCTTATTTACGATACATTGTGCGCAATCTCTACGTCGATTTATCTGTTTCTTCTTTTGGAGTCTTTTCTTGCGGCCAGCCGCAAGTATACTCTGCAAAGAGCAGCCACAGCCATCGGCCGTTGTCTGAAGGATATTCCGGAACAGCGTTGAGGGGATCATGGTCGGTCGCATAAGCGATCCCTTGTCATATGTTACAACTTGCGGTCGCCGTTTAGTGCTGAAATTAGGTGTAGTGGATTATACGTTCATACGACTACAATTGTCACGTGTTACAAACATCAACAATATCTATTGTATGGTGTTTCATTGATTAATAAATTATTGCGATATACTTCCTTCAGTGGCTATACTTACCTGTAACTAAATACGTTGAAATCATTGTAGAAAATTAATTGGGCAAGTATGAATTATAAAACAGTGAGAAACTCTTAAGTTAAATACGCAGAGAGTCTCTAAACTAATGTCATAATGAACGCTCCAAACATACCGAACCTCAATCATACCGCGTCTCAATCATATCGCATCACAAGCATACCGCGTCTCGCTCACGCTCTCTCTCTCTCTCTCTCTCTCTCTCTCTCTCTCTCTCTCTCACACATACACACATACATACACAAACTATTTGATCACTGAATTCGCATTGTTGCACCTTGTGTATCCTTGTCTGTGTTCGCCGCTAGCGGTAAAAGTTCAAGGAATAGTGTCTGTATGTAAACAATATAAGTGACATCTCGGTTCCAAAGTTTTCACATACACTACCGCTCATAAGTCTTAGAACACCTCTGGGTTTTAGCAAAACTCTGGTATTTCGTATAGATTATGAATAGACTGCGGACATTTATGCATGTTTCAATGTTTGTAGACAAATTTTAAGAAAGTGGAATCACATGAAATTGTATTTTTAGTGATTGGGAATAGTCTTTGTAGATCCTAAAAATCGTACTACATTATATCGTATTTAATGTTCTCGGATTTTTTGACAATTTTTATAAACGCATAAAGTTCCGCGTAGTCTAATTATGAACCTTTAACTGTATTAACTACATAATACAAATATCCTCATATGTTCAGTAATGATTACAACTTCAACGAAATAATTCATTAAAAATTATGAAATAGTCACCCCAATCACTAGATTTGAACTCCATTGAAAAATTACGGGATGAACGTAAGGAGACACATTTATGGAATATTTTGGAACGAGATTGGAATAATATAACAACAGAAAGTATGAAAAAATTGATCACGCGGACGCCCAGTAAAATGAAAACTGCAATGAAGAAACGTGACAGATTCTTCGATGAAAAGAAAATATTTATATTTTTTTACTTCTTGGTGAGATTTTTTATGTATGAGTGCAGCATCCTATCCTTAACATGTATCCTTTAAATAAGGAAAACTTTGTTCGCCTCCTTCAACGATTATTTCATTTTTGCAGAGTTGAATACAAATATGATCACTGTCCCAATACTTATCAGCGGGAGTGTATATCGAGACATTACTTTAATTTGAAACAAGATCAAGCAAAAGCGGTAGTATCATTACCGCGAGAAGCAAAAGAGCGAAGAGAGCTGGCACGCGGTGCTACTCTTTGTTTCTCTGTAATTGCTCGAACCACTACTCTCTTTCTTCCGTCGTTGCTGTTCGTTCCGTCTTTTCTTGCTCGCTAAATGACCGAGTTAGTGACGGAATGGGGAGTGAACGCGAAACGTATGAACCATGGAGAACAGCGGTGCAGTAACTCAAACGAAACACGCGTATTAGTTTCTCTAAGTACTGTGAAGGCTGTTTGAAAAGTTTATGACGGCTTACCTTCCGACCCTTCTTCTGTCTTTCGGTTCACAGTGAAGCTTCCCCTATTGTTTGTCGAGCAATGAAATTAACTTGCGCTCTAACAAGTGTATTATGCGGTTCTACCATGCATCGACATTACCAATTTATATTTCTACTTGGTTTAATTATCACTTTTATTGCACTAAAAATATTTGGTCGGTTTCGATAAAAGAGACGATAACATACAGGTAGCTATGACAAAGCGTAATTCATATTCAAACGTTTATTATCCGTTTGACGATAAATTGTGTTCACTGCTAGCCAGCATTGCGGAATAAAATAGAAATTTTATTTTTAAGTAATTGTATTAGCAATAACTCTGACAATCATAGCATTAATTTTACCATTTTATTTAGTGATTACAATACTTTGGTCCAAATGGTCCCATACGTGACGTGTTAACTTGTGATAATGTATCTTCAAGAGTTCGAGCAGAATCTGTGGACTCACGCAACAACGCTTATCATTAAATACTTTAATACTTTAATTAAGGTATTGTACACAGTTATGTTTCCTTTCCGATGCCTCCCGAAATTATTAAGGCAAGAAACAAATATTTATTCAATATTTATACAATTCATTATTTCCAACTGTTAATTTATAAAAGTGTCAATACACACTCATATAGTAGGCTGAACGTTTACTATATGTATTCGTGTAACATTGTAACACGGTTGTCTTGTATTTCAGAACGAATCTCCGCAATAATCGGAAACAATTTTCACAAAGATTCCCACCCTTTCACAGCGCAAGATAACTTTTTACCTCGTCTGTTTATCAGCATTCGAACTAAGACAGCGAAGTTTATCTCGAGACTAAATCTTTTCGAGCGTCATGCAGCGTCACTGGGAATGAAATTTCTAGCGTAACAGAAACGCAGAAAGTGTCGAGTATTTTGCAACATGTACCGCTGCAGTTTCAAATTACACGGGTTGAGGATAATTTAAAAAATCCCGTGAAAGACAAACGGACCACCTTCCCTCCTCTTGCGAAAGACGTGCGCGCGCGCGCGCTGAATTCTCGAAAAGGAATTCGTTCGCTGTAAAAATGCGCTCGCATGTTATTACGATATTATGTCTTTAAGATAACAGAGGACTGCTGTAATATCGATACAAAACGACTGTAAAACCTTGAAGGGTCCCTTCGAACGTTTCCCTCTCCCCTTTCACAGCCGCGCATACGATCCGACTACTTATTATATTACCGATATATATGCCCCGTTCGCTATGTTTCATTATTTTATTATTTCACGCATCTGCGTGCGAGGCGTCCTAGCTGCCCTTAGGCTCGATTCACACTACTGCAGCCGCAATCTTCTTCATTATGCAATTATGCATAATCGAAAAATTCCGATTCATTTCAACCCTTAAGCGGACCTTTAAAATGTACTTTAAAAATGCTATGAATAACTAAATTATAAGTAAAATTATATTTATATTTGATATTCATCTTTATCGAAATGGCGGATAAAAACATAGTCAGATAATAAATTTGCATCTAAATCAACAAGGAGTTGTGTTATCAATAGTTGCGCATTAAATAATTATTAGCATTTTGAGTGGCTTCCAATACATCATTGAAGGGTTAAGTCGAACGATAAAAATTAGTTTACTGTATATTTTCGAATCCATTTTTAATAAAGCCCATTTCATTTTATAATTCCACAGATTGCGTAATGCGTTGAAATGGTTTATACACGAAGATTCGCAATTTTCACAATTGATTTAGCGAACAACTGATTTTAGTCTGATTTGGTAAAACAGTGATGTATGATGCAAAGCTTAATAGAAATTTAATATATTAGACTGACACATGGGTACTTCGTACCAATATACATACATACATATACAGTACTTCAGATTAATAAAAATAAAATAGTAATAATTAAGATAAAGCAATGTAGCTTTCCCTTCGCCTTTCTCGTGTGTTATAAATATCTGAGATCCGCTACTCGCTAACAATAAGTTTCGCAACACCGTATCTATTTACTGACAATGCCCGGTGTAATGGCACGTAACAAATGCACTGTTCGCGCAACACTAAACTCCACGGAACACGGAAATACGAATCGTGTGAAGGGAGCCTTAAGCTCGTCGCCGACGTACATACGATCCGACTACTTATTACGTTACCAATATATCCCTCCGCCTCTACTCGTTACATTACTTCATTGATTTACACCTTTTACAGTTTATTCTCTCGCTGCCCCATCGCGAGATTGGGCTGGAACATGATATTTGCTTCGCCTCCTATTGAAATATCGCCGGGCATAGTTAACCTCTTAAGTCAGTACAGTGAATATATTCACCGTGACAAGCGGCTCGTCCTGTGCATAAACTCACTTAAGAGGCTCAGCCGGCCACGAACCATTGTCTTTTTACGAAGGAGCCGTCTCCACAGTGCACGGGGATCTTTTAACCCTCTCCTGCTTTTATATGTACATCCTGCTGATAACTTGGAAAACGTGCTTGATCAAATCATTTTTATTATTAAGCTATCCCAGAAAGGACTGCGTATTTTCAGAGGGTGCTTAACTAATAGCATAATTTAACCGTCCGCAATCTAAAGGAGCCTTGAAATACAGAGACTCCAAAATGCATTCATCGCTAGGTTTACAGAACACTAACATTGACTACTCTATATTACTTTATAACAATAACAGAAATGTGTCTATCCAAATTTTTATCTATTTTTTTTTATACTATATACCCAGAGAAATAAATTTGTTGAATAATTCCTCATGGATGCATCTTTACGATCTCAATAATCGTCAATTAAACTAGTGTCAGACAGCATTGAAGAATAAATATATTGTGATCGAAAGTATAAAGAGTTAATTCAATTGAAAGTATCATTGCACAGGATTATATTTAAATGATTGTAAATGATTGTTTACACTATAGAATTAGATTTCAAATTTATATTATGAGTTACTTAATATTTCTAATACAGTAGTAAAAAATACAAATAACAATTGAGAACACAAATGTCTAAATTATCTAAATACATTAAAGAATTTATTCTTGCGCTTCGAGTGATTGTACTTTTATTTTACAGTAAAAGATTAAAAGGACATAGATTGATTAAAGTCTATATAGATAATATTTTACGTGTTACCTTGAGTGTAAGACATGAACGGAGTTTGGTTTAATAGTAACTTACTGTGTTTATTGAGTCCTGTAAATTTAGAGATCTTTACATATAAATATGGAGAGTTCTCTAGACACTAAATTAGTATGAAGACAGTAATGCTTATAAATTACAGGGTTCGATTTGCTCCTGACTGCACGTAGTCATGTCGTCATGTATATTGCGGATGTTTATGCAAATCCATAAAATACAACACTAATTTATGAAAAAGAAATAGCGAACGTGATACTTCCTAGACAAAAAGATTTAATTGTGATCGTAAAAGTCTTTATAAAATGGTAAACTTTATGTATTCATTGTTTTATTGCATTTTATGATGACAATATAATGACTCTGAAGTACATTTCAGGCAGCTCTGATAAATCTGCATCACTATATCGCCGTATAAAATATTTAAATTAATTTCAAATAACTCTTATTTCACATTCCTTTTATTGTTGAGAAGATCGTATATAATACAATGCAATGGTGCATTAGCACATTTTTTAATTCATTTTGTACTCATTGCTATTTATGTACTTATTAAAGGTGCTTTATGTTCTCTACAGCATACATCCTTGTGAACACTCGCTATATATATATATTCTCCACGCTTTATGTTTCATCTATCTCATTATGTGTACACGACATTTACTTCACCTTTTAGAATATAATTTAGACTGGAAAAATTGGCTAAGCGTATTCTAAATGCGAAGGTGATTCGTTCATTCAGAAGATCGCACGTCCTCTAGATCTTCGATTTCTATTGGATGGTGTTGGTGTTATTTGAAGTTATTTGATCTTAATCATTGTCGCAAATACTGAACACTATTCAGTGAATAGTAGTACAACGATATCAAATTATTATTACTGTTATTTATTTTAAATACTTACGTAGATCAGTCATAGTTCAAAGCTTGTTTGTGTTTCTCTTATGAAACCTTTTTTTTTACTAAAAGTTCTAAAATAACTTGTTTCCATAGAACTTTTACTATGCAGATTCTAAAGCATCTGTTTCTTGTGAATAAACTTTTAAAAAATGCTTGAGATCAATGCATCTTCCATAATTTACATGACAATGATTTCTCTACATATGTCGCCAAGGCCTGGAGGATAAACGTCGCGGAATTATCCCCACTACCGCGAGGTATACCCCATGAGGGGCCACAAAGCTCGAGAGGCCTCGGTCATTACGGAGTGTAAACATAACACGGCTCGGGTATGTCTCCTGGACGATACAAGACGCTGGCAAGACTCATGTTGTTAACATACATTGAGAATTAACTGTACATCATAATATGCAATATCTTCTCATAAAAATTACATAGGTACAGAAAGATCGAACAGAATGTTTTTCTTAAAACACAAAAGACAAATTTGTTCCACGTGATATACCTAAAGGTGAAGGTGTACGAAAATTCCAGAAATATTTCCAAACAGTTCCCGATGGGCGGCAAATGGAATCCTTTCCTCGGGAATCCAGTGATTCAAGACTTCCGAGTGTAATAATGTCCAAGTTAGGTGTGAAACGGTCCCATTGAAACGGGACATGTTGCAGCATACCTCCTAATAAACCTCGAGATCCCTTGTATCGCACTCTTTTCCGGTCACCCCATTTGCACGCTGCCATTCGCATCTTAGCGTCGGGTCTCGGGAACTCCCACGAATAAAGCAGCCCCGTGCACGGTAATTGAAATACTATTTTCACGATTTCATTTTCAATATCTCCACTTAAAAGCATTACGGTCACGGGTCCCGTGACATTTAGCTCACCTTTCAGGTGAAACATTGTTAAACCATAGGCGAAGAGCGGCCTAAGAGCGTAGCCATGGTGGTCGAAGTGGAAGATGGTTTCCTCGTCTGAGAGCCCTCGGGCCGCTTAAATCTCGAGAGTTTATGCGATCCTGCCGGTTCTCTCGATCGTTTTACGCGCGCCTCTACGTAGCCGTACGACGATCTATCTACCTGTATCCGAGTACTACTCGGGATGTATCTTTCGCCTCCCAAGAAACCCGGAGATAACGTAATTTTACGTGTGAATGCTTAGGGTAGTGTGGACGAGAGCAGGTACCTGAACAGCCAATAGTACATCCAGATAACGCCGCTCGATAATTTACGCCGTTGATTCATCACCGGGTTCCCCTTATCCTACGGTCAGGTATGTTGTGCCCTTATTAATTAAAATCACGGATACCTTTCGGGGACCTTCCACGACGAGCACCCTACCGACGTGTTTATTATCGTTCACTCAGATAACTGGATTGGACAACTTTAAGCATTTCACAATTTTTTCTTTGTCTCTCACGGCATCGAAGAGTTCTGGAATTTTTTAACACATTACTTATTGGCGAGTTTATAGTCTGCAGTCGGTACAGCGCGGTATCAGATCGCGCGGCGATTTTTCGGCTACAATGATCGCGTCATCGTCATCGGCAGCGTCCGTATTCGCAGCACGGCGTCTCGGGTTTCTCGTAAACGCCTAAAATCTCGGCTTGGAGGGTTCGATTTTTCCGACTAACTGGAATCATGCTCGATAACCGTAAAATCTGCGTCGTCCGGTTCCCGTATCGACCACCGCGAAACCATCGGGTCCCTCTTTACGAGGACATACCCCTTAACGTCGCGTCGCGTCGTTCCCGTTTCGTAGTTCGCCGGGTAATCGGAGCATATTTACGCACTCAGTATGTGTTCGAAAATGGCGGCGTCGCGTCAACGAGGGCCAACAGCTCCTCTAACGAGTAATTTCGACCTTAGAAACGACGAAGCGCCACGCCGGAATTTATTCAACAGGTTTACGAAGTGATGACGCGCCGGAACATCCATAATGGTGGCTCGTGGTCCGCACACGTTGCCTCTCGTCGCCCGATTATAATATAAATAAGAATTTATCGGCACCGTCGCGGCGTTAGGTTAAAAGGTTTACGTTTATTAATTCCGCTAATCCTCCACTGAATGCACCAGCCAGCAGACACACGATTTTAGAAGGCGAGACGTGTCGTCATTGCCTTCTTCTTAAAGAGACAACTTCTTCCTACCTTTCTTCTTCTTTTCTTCCTTCTTCCTCTGCTGCTGCTGCTGTGGTCCTTCTCCTTCTTCATCCTCTTTTTCTGCTGTCCTTTCGTCGGAGACTTTCTGTCTTCTTCTTCCAAAGGGGATCTTTTCACCCTCGTTTCCTCATTCCTTTGCAACGTTATGTTGTCGAACATATTTTCTCGGCATTCTAAGATGGGGAAAAATACATCAAAAATACGTTAACTCAAAAATGTTGTGATTACCTAGATAGCACGCGACGTCTTAAAGACGTCATTTTTACGTCCATTTTACGTCTGAAAGTCTTACGTCTGAAAAAGACGTCATTTTTACGTCTTATTTCAGACGTCTTTTTGGAGACGTTTTATTTCAAAGGTCTTAAAGATGTCCTTTTCGAGGCTAAATAACGTGAATTCCTTGGAGATGTTATGATAGTGGCTATTTTACTATACAATAACTAAAAGACTGTTTCTTAATTTCATTTTCATTTATTACAGACGAGCGCATTCGTTGACACATGTTTCGAAAGTTGAGGATCTTTTCTATAGCCTATACCTAAGGTTAAGCCTCTCTCAAAAGAATAAGGACCACATGTTCTTAAGGGACCTGGTCATAGAGTGGGGGAGGATTTCTCGTTACTTACCCTAGAACCGTTCAGGGCAGTGTTTCATTTAACTTTCAAGCGATTTCGTTAGGTCTTGTTCAGACACAGCGGAAACTGCGCAGATCAACCGCTCGGTGTTTATTTACATTAACGTCTTCATATTCGTTCAAACGCGCGGTTTCCGCCGTGTCTGAACTATCCCTTGGTGTTGTGAGTCGTCGAGTGTTGTGAACTGAGGACTTTGGAGAGCGTTATTCCACATTGTTATTGCGCGTCGTTATTTACATATTATTTAGACAAGTAAGTATTTTCATTGCTATTATTTGTTACCGTTGTTCATTTTGCTTATGTCCTTCTGCTATATTTGTTTCTGTGTAGTTTTATAGCTTTTCTTATTTTTCGTTCATTTTTTTTTAGGATAGAGTTTATCTGATTGCTACTCGAAGTGTTGCCGTAGGCTAAAGTGCCTAAAAGGACACCTAGGCAGTTATACAGATGTGGCTGAAGAGCGCGGCCGATTGTATTAATTATTAATTATTTTGTTAACAACATATCTTAGAATTATTAACAACATTGTGTTAATATTTAGGTGCCCATAGTTACGATAGAATAGCAAAACTATAACAAATACACATGGAATATATTTTGTTTATCAAAAGAAATATCGATGGTATTGTACTGCTTGTGTTAAAAGAATCACGCATTTTAATTGTAATGTTTAATTTTAATTTCAATGATTAATGTTTCATTTTAATTTTAATTTTAATTTTAATGTATACTTTGAATGTTATAATAAATAGTAACAATAACAATAAAATATTGCATTATTCAGTCTTAAATTTATTTTATTTTAATTAACATTTATGAACGTCTCTAAGACGTCTTTAAGACGTACAGTTTCATAACAAAGACGTTCCAGAGACGTTCGGGGGACGTTCGTAGGACTTTCAAGAAACCATATTATGTAATAAAATATTAGGTCGTTGCACATGAAATGACCGATTTCAGAATGCAAATTTTATAAAGTGTTCTAATTAAGAAATACTGTTATAATCTACAGGTTTAGTATGTATACCTTTTAAAGGTACAAACTTAATCTTTCAAGTCCTACCTTCAGTTTCTGTCTGTCTATCCAACTTTACTTTTAAATGAAATTTATTTCAATATCTGTCAATGTGACCGACGTGTATTCTGTTTATATGAGCGAAGAAATAAACATATTGACGACAACATTATGTTATGATAGGCGAAAATGTGGTAGTAAATAAACGCATTAGCATAATAAACGAGGAAGGTGAACAACCAAAAGATTCAATATTTACCATAGTATAATCGGAAAACTCGTAATTTTTTGACAGAATATAACGATTACAATGATGCTTACTTCAATCAATAAGTTTTATTTAGCGAAAATTATGTTTCTTTAAAGTTACTGTTACGAATCGGACGTTTCACATGCAACGACCTAATAGTTACTTATTTTATTCTGTTTCTTTCACGCTTGTAAATAATATTAATCTATAAGACACGAAAAACTGCACGTCATTTTTCGTAGTGGGTTTTGTTATATTATAAAAACAGTGCGCGGAGCGATAACCGAGATAGTATTTTCATTTCATAGGCAACTCTTTCGCTCAACCAACGTGAAAATAAAGCACAATTGAAGCGATTCCCCCTCTCCATTCAAAAGATGTAATCCATGCAGATTCGGTGGGAAATCTTCGTGACGAGTCGGATTCGACGCTATAGTGCGAGGGGTTGATTCGACAAAACTGGACCGATATCTATTTCTAGTACATGCCCGCTCAATTTTGTCGCCGGCTGTATATCGAATCCATCATGGCAGGGAGAATGTTTCGATCGTGTACTCGAGAAAATATCGATCGATTTAAATTTCGTCTTCCCCCGGCGCGGCGGCCCGTTAGAAAATCATCGAACCACCGAGTCGAAGAGAAAAAAAAAAAAAGAAATAACGACGCGATGGGGGAACACCCCGAAGAAGAGAACGGGGTTGGGTACATAGGTATATTGTATGGTCTCGAAGCCAGCTCCTTTGAAGTGACCCGTACGAGCCGGCCGGATGACAGGGAAGAAATCGAAATATGCGATGACTGCGCAGATGAAATATCCGTGTCCCTTAATGGCGAGCTGTTGCCTCGTCTCGTGGGTGTACGAGGAGAGAAGAGAGAAAGAGAGAGTGAGACCTCGTCGCCTCTATCGGGATACCTGGGCGCCCATCAGGTACAAGGCGGAAGTTATAGGTGAAATTATATGCGTGCCGCCTGCCAATGACTCGTTTCGCCTGTTTTTACCGTATTAAGGTATAAAGCTGATCTTTAAGGTTCCATCTTCAGTTTTTGTTAACACCAGGTTTACGGGACCCGTCGAAATGACGGATTCTACAATTCTTGATTCGCAATTATCGAAATTGTAAAGATGCACGAATGAGAAGTTGTTCAACATTTCTTTGGGCATACAGTGACCTCCACTAATATTCGGACGGTTTTAAAAATCGCATAACTTTGTCAATACTGGACTATACTAACTGAATTTTTTTTTGAGAAGTTAGAACAATTAGTTCTCCACATGACGTGAAAAAATGTTTGATTAAAATTGTAATTGGTCGAAATTGCAGAGAAAGTACTGAAAGTTGTATTTTGCAACTGTTTCATGCGGGCTTATATTAAAAATTTAAAAAGTACTTTTTGTACATTTGTATCAGTTATACATATTCTGAATATTTCATCTAAATCTTAAGGAATGAAAGCTTAAGGGTGGAAGTCGCAGAATTTTGGCCTTGTCAGGGAGTTTCGCCCTTACGTGATCATTTTGAAACGTCTGTAGTTCATTGCAACGTTGATCGAGTCTGATGAAATTCTCAGAATATGTATAATTCATATAGATCTACAAATCGTACTTTCTAAATTTTCAATATAAGTCCACATAAGAATTTTTGTAAAAAAATTTGTTTCACCTTATGTAGCAAACCAATTGTGCTAACTTCTTTTAAAAAATCCAGGTCGTATGGTCCAATATTAATAAACTTATACGATTTTTAAAAGCGTCCGAATATTGGTGAGAGTCACTGTATAGTCTAAAAGAAACGGCTAAAAATTTGGATAGGCACATTTTCGTTATTTTAATAAAGTAATGTAGAATAGGCATATTTAATGCCCCATAAACCTAGCGTAAAAATATCTCATTTTTCTTGTAAATTCTTCTTGTAAAAAGACACCACATTGACAATAGTATTATGCGATGTTTGGTCGAAATGTGGTAATTAATCAACGCGCTATTCGACGATAACAAAACAAGCTACAAAATGGAGATGCCGATCTTATACACGAAGAACGCGAACGACCTAAAAATTCAATTTTCACCGTGATACAGTCAAGAAACTTCGAATTCGGTGACACAATAAGTTGCTTGCAATGGTGCTTGCTCCGATCAATGGAAAAACGTTGTGCTTGTTAAACGTTACTGTTAAAAATCGGACACTTCGTATGCAACAACCTAATAGCTAAAATCCTCTTCTCCAAGCCCAGAGAGAAGAATGTGACCGTGATCGACTTCATCACTGTGAGGAAGAACAAATCCGCGTATCAGTCCATATACTTAACTCGGAAAGGAATATTTGTCCGAAAGCCGAAAGCTATAGGCAGGCCGTTTCGATTAGAAAAAGGAAGGAATTAATAATCAAATACCGACTGGCGGACACGACGGCGTACAAACTCCTCGCTCGTAAATTTCTAAAGAGCGGTTCCACGGTCCCAGAAGACCAAAGAGGCTGTCTTATTAACAACAATACCGACAACACGATAAAGAAGCATTCATAATGAAATCAGCTCGATGGACGGTGATTTCGGTGAGCCCAGTCACCAGTGCCGAGAGAAAGAGAGACGGAGAGAGACAGAGAGGGAGAGAGATGGCTGCTGGAGGAAGAGAGGAGCCAAGAAGAAGGAAAAAGGTAGACGCAGAAGAGGAATCCCGCAGGAATCCCGTGGAGCGGAGTGGCGTGCATACGGGGGTGTGCCGCGTGCCAGACCCGAGGCCCTATCCGTATAGGCTTCACAGGGGGCCCCATGGATGGGGGCCCCCTTCACCGTAAGATAAGGCCTCCTGGTGCGAGCCGACGACGCGCGACCGACAACCATGTCACATTATTACCATATAGGTACCAATCGCGTCGTCACAACACTGCACGACGAACGTACCACCGCCGTTATTCCCGTCGATGGAAAGGCGCAAGGGAAAAGGGAAAACGAAGAAATTATCCTCTATTTTAGTTCACGAACCGGTTCAATATCTTCGTTCTTCTGTTCATTCAGGACGCTTTAGGAACGATCACCCGTATTCCTCCTTTAAGACGCGATAACGCGCGTTCGCGTGATCGTGGACGCGGAGATTCACTGCTCAATGGATTATCTGTAGAATAGACCCAACGAATAGGCCCGCTTCAATTTTATTTTACGACCACGCCAGAGAAAAAATACCGTGATTTCGACATTACTCCGCGACGCTCGGCGGAGCGACTGTAAATAAGCTCTTCGTGCTGGTATAGTTAATTCGCGTTCTCCTTTGTGCAATTATGGAAATACGCAAAGAAAGTGGAATGCGATTTCTTGCTGATATTATTTTATTCAACGGAGACGGTGATAACTTGACTGTGAATCTTTATGCAAAATAAAAAATGTTGTGCATCAATTTTAACACTAAACCTACCGACACTTCTTGTATACCTATTCGTACCGTGCGTGGTCGAAATGACCGGTCCTTGAAAAAAGTTATTGTTAATATAATTAAACGTAGATAATATTCAATTTATTGCCGAATGAATTAGTAGACGAACAAGTTCCATAAAATAACGATACAAATTTATTTTTATATAATTTCAATTATATATAAAATAATGCGATGCTCTCTCCTCGATTTACAAAATTGTACTGTGTCGTCCACCATTACGGTTTGGATGTGTTTGCCACGAAATGTGCGTAACTTGATAGCGTCTTAGTCAATAAGGCGGCTCATTTATTCTGAGTTGGCCATGCCACATTGAGAATAGGCTTTCCTTTATACTGATTGTCTAGGTTTAGAAAAGCTATTAAAATAGAAGAGCTATTTAAATACCATATTATCTCGTGCGGTCAAATTGACCGGCCGCGGTAGGTAGGACAGGCTACAAATATTTCTTGAAAAAAGAAATAATAAAACGATAAATAAATACTGAAAAATACATTGTATACATACTTTAAGAAAAGTCGTAAAGATAAATAGCAATGTGATCATGTTGTATGTATGAAATTGTACGCAGAAGTTTGAAAAGGTGAATTTGACCGGCCGTGGAAGTTTAGTATTAAGAAACAGGGATCAAATAAAAATTTCTTTTTTCCTTTAATAATTCTAATTAGTTGGAAATAACGCATTCATATTCTACAATTCTTTTAACTTCTATACTACAGTGAACTTTCGATATACAGGGTGTCTCAGTTTATTCCGGCCAAACCTTGCCAGCGTGTGATACACGCAAAAGTAAGAAAAAAATGTTATATTAACATATGCCCTTAAATGTTTTATTAAGGAGTTATAACTAATAAAAGTTTATAACTATTGTAATTAACTAACAAAAGTTTATGAAGCACAAATTAACACTCGTGAGCAGTTACTACACAGGATTACAGACGCATTTGCTGCGATTAGAGAAAATGAAGAAGAAATTAGTAATACGATATGGTCAATTTTTGTTAGATGCCAATCCTGTATTCGTAATAACGGACGTCATTTTGAAATGTTAACTCGTTAATAAAACGTTAATAAAAAACGTCGATATCAACTACTTCAGCAAGTAAACATAAGAGTTTATGTAAACACAAATAAAGATATTCATAATACGTTCGTACGCTGTGTCGACGAAATGCCAGTTCATTATCATTTTGTATTATTAGTTATAACTCCTTAATAAAACATTTAAGAGCATATGTTCATATAATAGTTTTTTCTTACTTTTGCGTGTAGAACACGCTGGCAAAGTTTGGCCGGAAAAAACTGGGACACCCTATATGACAACAACACGTCCAGGAGACATACCCGAGGGGTATTATGTTTACACTCCTCGGCGACCGAGGCCTCTCGAGCCTCGTGGCCCCTCACGGGACGTTCCGCGATAGTGGGGATAATTCCGCGACGTTTATCATCCAGGCCTTGACGACATATATAGAGAAATCACTGTAATTCAAATTGTGGCTACTCTTTTTTGTTATAAATACATAAAATCCGCAGTCTAGTGATCATGTACGAAACTATTTCTCTCTTAAAGGATTTCAACACTAGGTTTACGGGACTCGTCAGAATGACGGGTTCTAATATTTAATATTCTAAAGATACACCCACGAAGAATTATTCAACAAATTTATTTCTTTGGGTATATGCTTTAACCCATAGGACTCGAATGGTGACTCTGAGGCGCCACTAAAAATTGCTGTATCATTATTCAAAATATTTTTTACATTATTAAATTTGTTTGTATCTAATCAATTACTAAACATTTCGGTATTGTACAAGTAAATTGCACCACTTTCGTATATATTACGTGAAAAAAAAATATATATATATAAGGGCATTATTCTACGTCAGAAGAAATGTTTCGTTCTGAAGTTAAAATCGCTTCGAGTGCAAAGGGTTAAAAAAAAATGGCTAAAAATTTGGCCAGCACATTCTTGTTATTTCGACAAAGTAATGTGGAATAGTCACTTTTAGTGCTCCCTAAACCTAGTGCTAATAAGTGGGGAATCTCGGGGAAAACGGTGAAAGAATAATTTCGTCCACCAAGCGCCGAGAGTAGTCGAACCACTGTGCGTCGCGTCGTCGGCGCAGCGCGGTTTCTCGAAGCAGACTCGCGCATCATTTCGCGTCCATCAGCGTGCGTGGACTGATAGGGGGGCCGAGGACACGAAGAATTTCGTCGAAATCACCGTTGACTTGTTGCGACCCTGGCGAGTTTCTCTGAAGGTGTGGACGTTGCGAATCATCGTCGCAATAAAGGACGGCCGTCCCGCCGGTGACAATGCGTCGGCCGGTCAGCTCGCACCTACCTGTACGTGTTACTTGTACGCAGTAAAGTTTATCTCGCGGGTCTCCGGAGCCACCGACCACCATGGGCTTTTACCTGCAGGCTCAATACCTGCTCGTGTTTATACGCGCCTAACATTGGGGCACCGTCGTCGTCGCGGGAAGACGACGACGGGAATAGAGTGGACAGCACGAAAGGGAGATAGAGGCCCGGGCACTCTCCCGTTCTGCCACACCTTCTTTCCTCAACGAGTAGAATTCGCCTCGCCATTCACGAGACCACGACCGGTCAATGATTTCACCGATTTTACAGTGGCCGACCACTCTTCTCGAACGGGACCGCTGCGATATTAGTCTACGAGCCGTCCGTTTCGCGAGTAAACCGCCGCATTTTACGATCGATCTGCACGGTAGCTGGGCCCGAACCTAACCGGGCCCTGTCACAGAAACTTCAGGACACGCACGATTTTTCGATAGAATTCCTTTCGGCGATAAATCGTTTGGCTGACGATCCTCGGGCAGCGATGTTTTGCGCGTACCCGATGTCCAGGTGTGGGTGTTCCCGAACGATTTTGGTGGTGTGCTCATGGCCGGACCTGGAATGAGTTTTTACGTAGTAGCCGTTGTCATTTTACGATATCACGTGGGCCGGGATGCATTTGATCGAACGGAGAGAGATAGAGAGGGTTCGATCGCGCCACGATTTGACGGACACTGTACGTCTCCTCCTGGAGCTACACTCCGCGACAAAAAGATAATGGTATGGTAAATTTTCGAGGGGAAACACGTCTTCAGTTTTCCACGTGTCGCGTCCTGCAGGATTATCTTAGGCAAAAATGATTAAAGACTAGTAATGGTAAAACGATCATAGTTATAAATCGATTCTGGATTCGCTGTATAACCGCAACGGGTACACGTGAAATTAATTTTCCCTTCAATCTGTTTACCCTCCTCGAGCTAAACCAGCGACACGTTCGTTACGGAATTCCACGTGGTGGTAATCGATATAACCATCGACACCTTTAGGGCCCCGTTGAACCCGGGGAGAAATACTCCGGCGTAGCGGTATTACGGGGGACCGTGGAAAGCGTTAGTTAAGCGGAGTAATACGCGATGATAAATTTCGCGTGAACCTCATCTCGTTATCTGCACGCGGAGAAATACTAACCATGCGAACAACTTGTTTACGACATCGGCCAATACACCGCGGCGTGTAATAATTCGCTTAGCGAGCCCGGGCAGCACCGGGGCCCACTTTTATCTGGTAATCATCGTTCCATTCCGCGGCCGCTGATAAACTTATTTATATTATTCGATCGAAATTTGCATAATTCCAGGATGACCTTACGTTGCTCGGCTCTTTTTTCGGTTTCGGTCCAGGACACCACACTCTTAAGGTCGGCGAACGTACGACCGTGCGTACGGCTCGGCTGCGTTCTACACGCGGAACCACGTTACCGGTTTACATTGTTGATACATCGTCAACAAATTACGTCGTAAAAAGTTGATTTTTACTGAAATCTGACGGAAACTTTCAGCAGAAAGTGTGCCGAACGGGTGTGCCGGGACATTTTCGTTCCCTCGTTTCTGATTTCGTCTTTAATTTATTGTTTCCTCTTCAGATTGCGCAATGTTGCAACGCGAACGCGCGATGCACTTTTCAATCCTCGAACACGGCAAAAGAGATCGGTAATCAAAATTTATGTATACAATTATTACTGTAATGATTATTGTCAATCGATTTTATAATCTAGCTAAAAGAAACGATCGGAATACGTGTGGCTTGAATAATTGTTACAAATGTTGGACAAACAGGTTTCAATCGATGAACAATTGTCTAAATGGAATCAAACATTGCCATTTGTACGATCATCGAAACCATTCGCCATCGGAGTGGCGAAAACCTAAGAGAAAGAAAAGCAGTAAGTTGTTAACATTTTGATAACAGTACCTTTCCTCGATACACCTCGTCCTCGTCCCATTGGTCTATCACCAAGCACATCATACAAACACATGATTAAATAAACGCAGGCAAAAATGGTGTAGGCCACGCGGCAATAACTCAGACGCGTGTTCCCGATCCTCGATACCGTAGAAAGCAAAAAAATCGATTATTTTCAAAGTGTCGAGATACCCGCCACCCTTAACAGCCATCGCGAGCCACGGGCATGGTCACGGGCATGGTCACGGGCATGGGCATGGGCATGGGCATGGTGCGCATGGGCGCGCGAGCATGGGCACGACGGACGCTCGTAAATCGAGGAACGAGCTGTGCACTCAGGCCGGGCCGCTGCGCCGCGTCGTCGTGGTCCCTGGAAGGAAGGGGTGCCTCGAAGAGGAGAATCCGAAAGAAGGAAAGATGTTTCGAGAGACATCGACACGTGGGCAGGTGGTGGTCAATGCGTGTCTAAGGTACGTAGCATATACATCGGCCGGGCGAAGACGAATCCATTAGCCGTGAGCGCGGATTGAGTAATAAACCAACTGGGAGGTAAGTCGACTCCAGCCCCATCCCCACGGAGCAGAGAAGTGGCTCCTCTCGTTCCCGCGCGGGTTTCGGTTCGCCTCTTATTCCTGTTGGGCCCGCATTCCCATACAAGATGTCGCGCCGATAAAAGTTCCCGAAGACTCGTGGTAGGGCCCACCCCGAGCAATTCATTTAAACATTCCCGGAGGTGGTCGCACGACAAATTACTCTCACGAAACCTTCGCACGACAGCCAAAAGCTCCGTCCCCGGACCTCGTGGCTCCTATCTCCATTGAGAGATCTCCCGATTTCCTTCTCTTTCCATCCCCATTTGTCGCCTCCGCTCTTGACCACCTTGCTCCTTGTCCCTCCCGATACCGATTCCCCCCCAGTTCTTTCCTTCTTCTTTTCAACCTTTCTCTCTCTCCCTCTCTCTACCTCTCTTTTTCTCTCGATCTCCGTCTATCGGTCTCGTTTCTTTTTCCCTCCCGTAGAGGACGTTTTCCCGCCCCTCCCGACCGCGACATAAAACCTGGTGACACTTCTCACCCTTCTTAAGGAGCAGCTCTCCGGCACGAGCTGGCAACAGCACGAGGAACCAGCCCGGCTTTCAGGATCTTATCTGGTTCCGCGGCCCTTGTGGACGAGTGGACGTGGAATTGTGGTTGCCGGCATGAGAGATTCAATTGGAAAGTCTCGTCGATAGGGACCCGTACAGGTCAGTCGGAGTTTCCGGTCACTCTGAATGATGTAATTGCGTAATTTCTCGCGTACCCGGCCTTCATGTGGCTCTGGGGTCGGCGAGGTGGGAGGTCTTCGCGACGACTCGTTGGACCGAGTTTCTGTTCGTTTTCAGACAAGTATTAGGGGGGCCCATAAGTAATCAATCATTTTGAAATCTAAAACAAACTTTGCAGTAACTTCAAGTTTTTATTTCTTAATTTATTATATAATCTCCATCATTATCAAGACCAGTTTGCCATCTTTCCTGCAAATGTTCAATCCCCCTCTTATAGAAATCCAGGGTTCGCGAAGCAAACTGTGACTCAAGGTGCCTACTTACGTCTTCTACAGGAGTGAATGTTTTATTTCTTAAATAATGCTCCAGAGATAACTTTTTTTTAAATTGGACCAAACGGCCTGACTTTTTTTCGAGCAATTAGAATAGTTGGTTTACCGAATGACGTGCAAAAAAGATTCTGAAAAAATTGCAATTGCTAGGAATTATGAGAGCAAATAAAAACAGCACTTTCCAAAACTTTTTTATTTGAGCCTGTAATGAAAATTTAAGATGTGCGTTTTGTAGATCTATGTTAGTTATACACATACTGAACATTTCATCGAAATCGGTTGACTCAAATCTGTGGATTTTGAGCAGAAACTGACCAAAAGTCGAGAAAAGCTACGATTTTCACCACTTTTAACTATTTGTAGCTCGTATGTATATTAATTGATTTCAATGAAATTTTCAGTATGTTTTGCACGTCGTTTCATAAACCAAGTCTTCTAATTGCTAAAGAAAAAGTCAGGTCGTTTGACCCAATTTAAAAAAAAGTTATAGTGTTTTAAAGGGCGTTCGAATACTTTCGTGAGCCTGTGTATAAATTGTATTTTTAAAGTGAGAGTTGAAAATTGTGGTGTGTAGTCTCATATTGTTATCTTGTTGATCAACACAATAATAATAACTAATATGCTATAATAAAATTGTAATAAACATTTACGTGACAAAATATTGCACTAAAAGTGCTAAAAAATGAAATTACAAGTAGTCCGTTTTAGGTAGAAATTCCTGTGCATATTTCTTAAGAATATTCTGAGGGAGATGAATAATGTATTTCTGATATTTCGTAATTTGATATTTAATTGATATTTAGTAATTGGTGACTTGAAATGACCCCTCAAATATTTATGATTTACAAAAGAAGGGTAAAAGGCAATTCAGTTTATTTCTGTTTAGTTACTATGCTTCGATATAGCAACTAGACTAAATCCAATCAGTTACCTAGAGATCCACAAAGGAAGTGTAACCAACAGCCAAACGTCAGAATACTTCTCCGTTATCCGAAAACATTTCTTTTCAGAGGAAATTGGCAAGACAGGTCGACAGGCCTGTCCCAACAGACGTCAAATTGGAGCACGTCGTCCGTGGTAGATCGGTATCTGTTGACAATTTGGCAGCCACCCTGGTGCCCTTTTAAGAGGGTGAGTCGCGGCGGCCGTGTCGCCATGAGAACGAGAGGATCCTCGTGGTCATCGAGAAGCGAGGACGCATTTCTGTGTCCTTTATGTCCCGCAGGAACGTGCTGTCGGGGCCCCGTGGGATACAGACAGCTTCCGGAAGCGTGAAGATCCACCGGCCGAGATTGCAGGGGCGTCGAGTGTCTTCCTCTCCGTTAGGCGAAGCCATTCCCTCGTAAATAAAGTGTCGAGATCCACGCCGAACGGACCGCAGGGTGGCTAATATATCTCACGACTTGGTTAATTGAACCGGCGAAGGCTCGCACGGTTCCACCCGTGTATCCAATTCGTCTTGACACCTCCGATTCCTTTTTGGGATTCTTTTCTATAGTCTGCAGGTGAAAGGAATGCGCGGTTCGTTTGCGTTATGCGTGAAATCGAGTGGCCAACGCGTGGCAAATATCATGGGAAATTGGACGGCCGTGGATTCAATGGAGTCGCATCTTGCGGATTAATTAGGTTCTGGAACACTGCCGACCATATGTTACGCGATCCTGCCGAACGAAATGCGTCAGATTATACCAGCAGTAACGCAAATTTTCTTTCGTATTTCTATAAGAGAAAGTGAGATACGTATAAAATTAAAGAAAAAATATATTAGGGGGACCCATAAGTAATCAATTATTTTGAAATCTAAAACAAACTTTGTAGTAAATTCAAGTTTTGATTTCTTAATTTATTATATAATCTCCATCATTATCAAGGACAGTTTGCCATCTTTCCTGCAAATCTTCAATTCCCCTCTTATAGAAATCCAGGGTTCGTGACGCAAAATATGACTCAAGGTGCCTCCTTACATCTTCTACAGAAGTAAATGTTTTATTTCTTAAATAATGCTCCAGAGATCTGAAAAAATGATAATCAGAGGGAGCAATATCCGGTGAGTACGGGGGTGTGGTAAAACTTCCCATTGCAATTCTTTGATTTTTTCCTGAGTGAGTTTCGCTGTATGGAGCCGGGCATTGTCAATTTGCAGTATTACACCTTTTCTGTGGACGACAGATGCTCTCTTCTTCAATAGTTCTGAATGCAGCCGTTGTAATTGCTGATAATAGAACTCAGCAGTAACTGTTTCTCCAGTCCCACGAAATGCACAGTAACACCTTCCTAAGTGATAAGCTAGGCTTAGGGGTTGATATTGCGGTTTGATTTGCAGAAAGCCATTGCTTGGAACGCTTTATGTTATCATTTTTCATCTCCGGTAACGATTCTGCTAAGAAATAGATCTCTACAAAATCTCTACATAATTGATACGGTACCCATATTCCTTGCCTATATGCCTTTCCCATTTCCTGTAGGTGCCCTTTGTATAGTTGACCTTGTGGACCCAAGGCTTCTCGATAATTTTTGTATACTTAATTTTGGGTAATTAAGGTTGGTTCTTGTATACTTGATTTTAGGGTGTCATTATCAAACTCAACTGGTCGTCCGCTTCGAGATCTGTCAGAGAGATCATAATCACCAGCAGCAAACCTTCTGAACCAACGTTGATACTTGTCGACCTTCAATACATCTCCATAAACATCGCAAATTTTCTTTGTTGTTACCGTTGCATTAAATCCCACATGAAAATGAAAAAGTATGCAACGACGAATATGATCCTCGGAAGGTACGGATGCCGCCATTTTATCATAGGGTTATAAAGGAAAATGATAGTTTTTAGAATATTTTGAACACAGGCTGCTTTACCGAAAACTGTAAAAGAATACGTGTTTCCTCGTCAACGATCGGTACAGAACTAAAGGCAAAACAAATTCTTTGCAAATAATTGATTACTTATGGGTACCCCTAATAATATCAGTGGAATTTGTTTTAAGATTTGATATTTTTTGTAAATTAAAGCAGCAGAATTCAAATTAACAAGGCTTTGTCACGCAGCCAGATCAGCTGGCAACGAATGTGCTGAACGTCGTCGAAAATTTTGGAAACTGACATAAAGGTTAAAATGTCGAACAGAAGAACGTGTTGGTTCCGAGGTTATTGCGCAAGGTTCCCCGAATAAATATTGCTGAAATGATTAGTACTTGCGGGTTTATTTATAGGCAGAAGGCTCGCAGGCGCGTCGCTAAACGAGAAGAAACCGAACCCTTCGACGCAGATTCGATTGCCTTCCTGTCCGCTGACAAAGGAATCGGTAATTTCAGGTGGCGATACTTATTGCCTCGTGTAGATACCTGAAAGGACACGAGCATATGTGATCTTACACAGGCGAATCCACGTACGTGGGTGCGCCAAGACGTTAATTACGGGGGGACCGTGCGGCCTGTCCCAGCTCGTAGAGCACGAAGACGAAGACGATACCACGAAGCCGCCTCCGGCGGTGCGAGTTTGTCGCCAGTGTCGCCAACCAGTGCTGGAACTCCTGCGAGACACCCGTTATTATCTCACGTATATATCGCCGAGCGTTCGCCGGGAATGGGTGAAATAGTATTTCGAGATATCAGGTTTGTAACAAAGCGGCCCCGGGGTTTTCTTCCTCTCGCAAATTGGAAATCGCGAGCTTCGTTCCCTCGATGAGACGTAATACACCCTGTCACGTGATACGGGACCAGGAATTTTTAGTCGGCAGCTTCGCTTCAGGTTTTTGTTTATCTGCCGATCGCTATACGCGACGAAGTTTAGTCAACAGCATGTCTCCGGTTTCGGTTACAGTTTTTGTTGTGGAGCTGTTGGAATTGCGAGCTGTGTTTTTGTAAAGTTTAGAAACACAATGAATTCTCGATGTATGTCAACAACACGGGTCTTGCCAGCGTTGAGTATCGTACAGGAGACATACCCGAGCCGTGTTATGTTTACATTCCTCGGCGTCCGAGGCCTCTCGAAATTCGGGGTATACCCCGCGGTAGTGGGGATAACTCTGCGACTTTTATCATCCAGGCCTTGGCGACATACATGGAGAAATCACTGTATTCTGTGAAAAACGAGATAGGTGATATTTTTGGATCTGGGGTTTCGAGCGGGAACTGTTTAATAAACAATGTATAATAAACATCTATCGGTGGTAGTGCGGTATGAGCTACACTTTATGAGTTGAGATATTGAGGAGCTGCGAGGAGGGGGGAGAGAACCCTGAATATAAAGTTTTTGTTGGCATTGGTGTGGCACTAAACGTGTTAACGCTAGAAAAATTGTGTGCCTCAATTGCGAGAGACACGAGAGGCTTAGAAATATCTTTCATTCTGTAATAAGTCTAATCATTTCAAAATAATATATTCACATCTTTAAATTGTTTTCACTATTAGAAATTCCCACGACTTACTTTTATCGAAAATGTGTAAAATCAGTAGTCTGGCAATCAATACTTAAGCACTAACGTAAATGTACGTACAGGATAAATAGAAATTTCCTTTTTTTTTGTGGGAATCGATTCAAGACAAAGGAGTTCTAAGTCATTGTAGCTGCAAAGGATATCGTACGGCAACGGCTAGGGGTACGGGTTAGTACTGAAGAATTTGTTAAAACAGTTCCGCAGTTCGTGTTTTAAATAAACCCGCCGGTGAATATTACAAACAAATATTATATCAGCATCCCCTCGCGCGGGAAAAGAATCCAGTCGGCGCAGACGGCCCCGTCCCCTCGGCCGGCTCAGAAAGCTCGGTATCCCATGCGAAACAATTCGCCATTAAGATAAAATCCCGGCAAAATGGCTCGTCGCGCGGAATCCGCTAGATACGGCGCCTGGCCGGGCTCGGGCATGGCCAAAAATCTGCGGCAACTACCGGGGGAGGAAAGGTTCACACACTCGCCCCTGCAACACAGAGAGCCGAAGGTCGAGGGTCAGCCGCGGAGGGAGAAAAATCTGATTATGCAACGAGTGCTCGTCCTGCATTGGAACGTCTTCGAGGGGGCGGAGAAGATAGCGGAAAATAGAGTGAGAGAGCAAGAGAGAGAAGCGAGAAAGAGAGGGAGAGAGGGTGGGGGATAAATAAAGGGAGGAAGGGAAAGGAGAAGATAGAGAGCGAGGAAGAGGGAAAGAATTGAAGGGAGAGAGCAAGGGAGATGAATCGAGGGAGACAGAGGCCTAGAAGGTAGACGAAGGGGGCAAAAGGTGATGAAGCTCGAGGGGCACGAGGGGTGGAGGTGGAAAGGGGTCGCCCACGCACGCGTAGGATAATTGCACGCGTGATTCTCCCTCGGTGCGAGCTCCCTCTTCCTCGCTTTCTCCTCTCCTTGTCTCTCGTCGTCTCTCCCTCTCCCTCCCTCTCTCTCTCTCTCTCTCTCTCTCTCTCTCTCTCTCTTTCTCTGCGCCTCTGTCTTCCTGGCCCGCACTGGATTCCCTCGGTCTGTGTACGCGAGTTAACATCTGCATGCAAGAGAAGCCTCACATAGGGGAACCGAATGAAGGTGGAAGGAGTGGAGGTGCTCGAGGAGGAGGTCAGAGGTCAGCTGCACTCTCGACGAGGCAGACGCGACGCCCACCGAACGACACCCACGCGAAAATCCTTCTCTTCGAACCTTTCGTCTTTTGCTTACTTCCTCTTCTTCTTCTTCGTCTTCTTTGTCGTCTTCTTCTGTGTCGTCGTCTTCGTCTTCGTCTTCGACTTTGATTTCTTTGATCCTTTTGCTCTTTCGAGTTGCTCTTCTACTCTTCTCCTTCGTCGTCTTCGTCTTTGAGTTTGATGTTTAGCTTCTTTTACTCTTTCGAGTTGCTCTTCTTCTTCTTCTAGATCGCCTTGTTCTGCGAGCTTACAGTAAATTCGTCGATTAATAATCAGAAATAGACTCATAACACTTCTGATTATCCAGTGTTTGCCCGATATGCATAACTTTTTGGATCATTCGAAAAGAACGCACGTAATAGGCTTTGGATCGAAATGTTCCGTCACCCGTCCGCCATATTGCAACTCGATTGTGCATAGTCGAGGGTTTCACTACTACGAGGGTAGTCACTTCTAAAGAAACGATTCACGAAGATCGTATTTCACCCGAAAATAGCAGAATAATTATCTGGATGTCCGTAAAAAGGACATCGCGACCGCGTAACCCGCGACGGAACCGCCGCGCCGCGCCGTGAACGATGACAGTAAATCAACCACCAGAAATTTATCGCTAATATTTTTCCAGGCACGCATTTAACTGTCGCCTGGTCGTTAGCGCGGACAAAGGATTCGGGATTTATCGAGTTCTCAACGTAATCGACCGGTCGAACTCTTCCCGCAAGGTTTTTCATTTACGACCAGCATCCGTGGATCCTAAAGCGACCCATTCTCCTGCGTCGTGAACTCGTGCTCAATCTGCAACACATATTTACATGCAATACAAATTTCGTCCATCGCATAAGTAATTAACGCTAAGCCTACCGAACGCAAAACATATATAAGTGAAACGTCTTATAGAAGGTAGAAGATTGAATTTACTAAACTTTTTTATAATTTCAATAATTGTGAAATAGAAAACCGGTCATTTTGACCGTGGTAGGTTTAGTGATAATGAATCTTCATTATGGTGGTCGGAAGACTTAAATTCCAAATTTTGCACGTATCATTTTCTCACCGAGTTTTACAATTTCAGGAAGTAAGGCCAAAAATCTCGAAAACATTGACCCCTTTAGTTAAGGATCATCCTGGTGTTCATTCAATGAGCAGGTCATCCTATACATATACTTTAGAATATACAATCTCACAACAGAGCTTTATTTTACAAGTGTACAATTGTCTACAGAAGTATACAATTGTGTTTGGTTTATCGATTTTCTGTCTAGTTCGTTGGACAGTCGGACATCGGCTCTTCAACTGTCATCTGATCAACAGTTTTCTTGACAACCCCTCTCTTCCATTAGGTCGTCCCATAAGTTCGTGTCGTTTACTCTTGTACCATTTAAATTCTGAAAATAAAATATGTAATCACCCTTTCATTTCACAACCTCTTCTGACCTTTTTGGCAAAGACATCATATACCGTCACTATAAAATTTCTGCGGTTTTTCATTAAAATACTTTTCAATGGTGAATAATATAAACATATCCACGGCACGAACTTATGGGACGACCTAATATTATTTCCTTAGGGCTTGCTTGCCCGTTGCAGAGCAGTTTCGTATTACTGCAATCTCACGCCGCCGTGACCACATTTAATACAGGTAGCCCTCCTACAACACGGCTACAATTAAATTAACGTTGCGTTAAATTAAAATAATATTTTTTGTTTTGTATTGTACATACATTTATATTTTTGATAAAAATTAAGTTGTTTATGTAGAATTTAAAAAAATATTTGTTTTTAATAAGTTTTCGGATCGTAACCCCCCTTTTTGTACTGGCTCTGGGTCTCATACAACACGGCATTTTCTAGGAACCTATCTACCGTGTTATAGGGGGGTTACCTGTATTTTGCAACTGCCGGATTTGGGAAGCCTCTCTTTTGTCTTTGTGGGGTTAATCTCGTCGGAGGTTGCGCTAGGTGGTCAGAAGAAAGGCGACTATTAACGATCGAGCGCCACTTGATCAAGACATAGCTGCGCGGCCGAAAGAAAGCGGCGCACGTTGTCTCGTTAAAACGCGATAAATCTACTGGACGTTTTGTCCCTGAGGTGTGACGAGAGTCTACGATTTGTCGACGACTCTCGCCGGCCGTTCGATGGCATTCATCATCCCGTCTGGTTCCCTCTTCCCGACACCGCTTTGGAAATGTGGAAGGACAACGATGAGAAATTTATTGCGAGGCTGCTGATGAAATACAGCTTCGAGGCGCGTCCGGGAGGACGGATTGGTCATCGGCGACTTCAATTCGCCGGAGCGTTCGGCATTGACACGCCGGGCATTATAATAATCTGTTCATTCATTCGAATCGGTTGAGGGAGGCGGCGTCCGACACGGATTAATTAATATTTATAACTTTGGTATGCTTCGCGAGTGGCAGTCTGCCTGTGTGAATCTCTACAAATAGGTTTGCGTTATCCGTAGATCAGACTAAAATTGTTAGGAGCGTTGCCAATTAAACCGTGGAAGCGAACATAAATTCTTGCCTGTCTCTCGAGACGAATGTAAACCTTTAGATTTATGGCTGTAGAATTTTGTGGTTTTCGAATGTTTCAATTGATTGTTGACAGCGTATAAAAATTATTGTTTGCGTTTATGGACCTCTTTATGTGGATCTCTGGTCTTTCTATTTTTTATACATTTCTTTTTGTGTATCTAGTCCATATACCACTCTGTGTCGCCACGAATCCCCTCTGCTCATGGTATCTATAAACTGCGCTCGTATCTCGAGCAGACAGAGCCCGCACCCGTATCGAAATAATACTTAAATCCAATTTAAAGGTGTAACCAACAATTGGATCGCCGTTGAACCACGGTGTCACCGGCAACTCCCGAAACCATCACGCATGAGAACGGCTCTATGTATATTTCTGAACATTTAATGTCGGCCATTCGGAAAGGAGGACGTGGCGAAGAGGAAGAGGGTTTCTGGCGAGCATTACGACGGATTACACCGGTAAGCCGCGGCTAACTGGCAGCCTGACGTCATAATCTTAGGAAATATTCGGTCGGCGGCTTGACCGACCCCCTTCACGCTTCCTCCGCGATCATCGCCCCTTCCCTCCTCCCGACGTGTGCAGGATCGTGTATCCTTAGTCAAAAGTCGAACACCACCAGGAGGAGGAGGCCAACACAGCGGAGAGAGAGAGAGAGAGAGATAGAGAGAGAGAAAGACGAGGAGGAAGAAGCGGGAACGAGGCGAAAGGAATTTATTATACTCCTGAGAATTCGAGCGAGGAGCAAAGGCCGACCGGAGGAACGATCTGGACACGATCTACAGTAAATGCTCGAGCAGATCCTCCGAGTGATCACCAAGATTTTCGAATCGATCAATTAAGCGACGTGTGGGAACCGCCCGGTCTGCTCTCGTCCATCCGTCCATCCGATCAGCACCAAAAGCTTAGATCTTGATCTCTCCGCAAACCTGTAATCCTCCTGGAAGGAGCGCACCAACGACGATCGGGCCCCTTACCCTCCCCTCCCCGCCCCGCAAACTCTCCTCTTCCCTCTTGGTTCTCTTCGGACGCCACGCCGTCGTCTTTTTTCTCGCTCCTCGGGGCCAGCCGACGGAAAGACGAGGACGGCGCAGCGTTCGGGGCCGGAGGGGGCGGGATACGCGCGCGTATTATGTATACTCGATCGAGCCCGATATTCCCTCGTGTCACCCTCGTCAAACGGTGCTTTTTGCAACCGGTCAAGAAGGGAACTCGCTGACGTTTTGTCAGCTCGATCGAGATAACGGTAAGCAAGCCGAGAAACGCATCCGGGGATTTCGACTGACGCGCGGGACCGCTTGGAAAAACTTTTGCCGGTCTGGTCGCGGGGCAACGGAATTCCTTTTTCTTTTCTTTGTTTCGCCGGGAATTCGAGAATTTTGCCTTCTAGGTTGGTAAACATTTCAATGAGAGATCGCAAAAGGATGGAATTCATCTTTCGAAACGTTTGTTGCTCGTAGCAACGTTAACCGATTTCGATGCAATTTTCACCGTACATACGTAATTGACGCAGATCTACAAAACGCATCGATTAAAGTTTCGTCACGGATGAAAACAGTAAAAGAATTGACTTTTACTTTGTCCTTCGCAGTCCCGACCAACAGCAATTTTTTCCAAATTTCGTTTACCCGTCACATTGGTGAACCAAGTCTTCGAACATGTCAAGTAATCTCAACTGATTTTTAAATGTGGTTCCATACTTTTTGTCAGGGGTTGTATGCCATATCTGTACGATACTGAACGTGTTAACATCCCTTCCCACCGCACGCATCTATCCCGTTCTTTTCCCTCGATCGAGGACTCCGTGAAGCACAGTTCGCTCCAAACCGCCTCTGTAATCAAAATATCAATGTCCCGTCCGAGGTAAAATTTGTTTCCCCGGGTCCGTTATCGGGCTGTACGCGTTCAATTCCTGTTGATCGATCGTCAATCGGCCGTGAGAGAGTGAAAAAAAGAAAGGCAGAGAGAAACCACTTATCCCGGGGCTCAATAAAGCCGAGGGCTCTCGAGGCAACCTCTGGCCGATATCTCGGTACCCCGACATAATCCTTGCGCGACGTTGCAAGCGAAGAGATATCCACCAGCGCCGAAAATCCCAGCTCGGTTGGACCCAGAAACCACACTCTTCGTGGTCCGCTCTCGTCTGTTGGTCGTCGCACGTGTGGTCCCGCCGGCGTAGATCTAGTCTCTTGTCACGGATACGCGTCCCTCTTCGTTCCACCTTCTGGTTCGCCGTGGCCTATCCCTCTTCCGCACGGTGCCGGCCGTGTTATCTCGTATTCTTCCGATGTTCTTACCCCGTGTTTCGTCCTGACGCTCGGGTTAGCTTCGAGAAATCGCGTGGGCAGGTAATCGAGTAGGGCCCTCGCGAGAATTTAAGATCGTCGTATCCAGGTTCTTGCGCTTAGCCTTCTCCCGCCACGTTGTCGCGAGATTAAGCCTCGATTCTCTTCCTCTTGTTTCGGGAGGGTAGACGTCGCTCCTCCGTTCACGCCTGCGTCCACCGCCCGTGAATCTGTCGCCCGGATTCGACGACGGAAACTCAGAACTCGGTTTAGTCCATTTAGGCAGCTATTCTGATTTTGAACCTTCAAAAAATCCATTTCTTTCCCCGTTCTCCTTGACCCTTGAACTGGGGAACTCTTGGCGCTAGCTGGACAAAACTGTTTCATTCACGATTTTGAGCTTATTTGGGGTTTCGATCGATAGAACGTAATTGTGATGGTGATTATGAAAGTGGTGCAAGTCAAAATTCCAGACAAATTGATTTTATTAATAATTATATAGTGGCTTGAAAAATGAAAACGCCGATAATTATTCACGGTTGTATAGTTTTTCTCTCTCGGTAAATAATTTTATCATACAGTTTTGTCATCGTACAAGTATGCCTATAAATCGAAATAGTTATTAATTGATTAGCAAGATAAACATTTATTTGTTCTTTTAATAATTCCAACAGGTTGTAAATTATAATGTACCAGTAATATTAAATTTCTCTGATGTTTCTTCTATTTTGTGTTTCATCCATTCGGTATTACTGTAGATGCATAAAATCCGCAGTCTACTTATTAACAACGAATTAAAAGTGTAGAAAGCTTTTGGATGGCCGCGCCAAAGCATTTCTCTCGTCGCGAAATTTTTATTCTTCAGTTTGTCTCTCGTCCAAGATAATTCTCCCATCCCGTGAGGGACAGAAGTATGGGATGAGGGCCAGAACGGTGGTCCCTCGTGTCGTCCTTGACGTTTTATTGTTGTGCAGTCGATAGGCTCGAAAATTTGACGAACTGGTTCCGCACTCTCTCTCTTTTTCTCGCTTCGGTAACAGCGAATGCGTCCCGGGAAGGATAAATCCGGATAGATGGTTCGGACGTGGTGCTCCTATTACGGGGACGAATCAGCGATACGAGATCGCTCGCTTTCGAGAATCGTGGGAGAAAAGTGGGACGTCGATTGGATTTTGGCTGACTGTCGGTCCAACGACCACTAATGCATACTTTTTCGCACGTTGGACGTGAATAGAATCGCGAATTTCGCATTTTTCTGCGGATATTGCGAATTTATGACAAAAATAAGCGAAGCTTGAAACAGTAAACAAATTGACAGATTTCTGGAGTATGGTTATATTATTTTCGGCATATGTGCCATTCGTCATTCGCAATCTATTTTACTTAGATGTGCTTAATACTAAACCTACCGAGCCTCAAAAGTGACTAATACGTATTGTCTTATAAGAATGACGAGATTGAATTTATTTGGATTTTGTGCGGTTCCTATTATAATACATGTCCTCCTAATTGTCAAATAGAAAATCTGGAACGGTCATTTTGACCGGCGGTGGTAGGTTTAGTGTTAATCAAATTAATTTTATACATTTTGCTGCACAAAGTCGTAGTATAAAGCCTAATATTCAGAGATTCCATGACTTTCTATAATAAAGTGTTCTAATGTTTCATATGATACGTACATTGTGTTTCACAAAACATTTTAAGAATGAAGATGAGGTAGTAAAGAGATATATGTTAATTTCTAATTTTTTATTGTGCAGTCTGAGATTCGCAGTCTGCCAATCGTGTGTTTGAAGGAGAGCAGACAATATAGATGCAGAATAATTTTTCGCACGCGTAGGAGGAAATCGAAATTGCAGAAAATGCAACGATCGATAGCTTTCACGAGTTTCCTTAGCGGCGTAGAACCTAAATTGGTGGTCGCGCGTAAGGGGTTGAAGCCGCATGTCAGAATTCCACCCCTCCCACGCAAGATGAAGGGCTACCTCTTGGACAGCACGGGGAAACAGCTAAAAGGCCGCGTATAAAACAGCTTTATGGCCCTTAACGGCAACTAAGATCGTAATAAAAAATTTAAACACCAAGACGATGATAAATTCTCGACTTTTATCACGATGGTAAATTTTATGCTTTACGATTACCGGGCACAGCCGGGCCCGGCACGATCTAATTTCCGCTTCGAAACCGAGCTCGTCGCACGGTGGTCGATTTTTCTCAAAACTGGGATAGAAATATTTTACTACTATTAAATCAATTAGTTATTGCATCGCAGAAATCATACCGGTGTCAAAGAATATCTCAAACCTTTTTATAAACGAGAACATTTGAATAGAAACAGAATAGAAGTCGGCCATTTTCTCCAACGCTTGTGAAAGATGTAGTAAAGCCTCTTGGTCGTAGACTCGAGTCACCCATGACCAAGGAAGTACACCATTTTTGGGACACCCTATATAAGTCCGACGCATTCAACGTATTTATGTTACGACCCAATATATGTACAAATGTAACGAGAGGAATCGTCGCTTCAGAAAAATTGCTGAAGTTTAAACTGACGAGAACCGCAATTATTTTTACACGAACCTAATAAGATTCCTAGCACCATTGGCTATTCCTAGAACCCTCGAAAAGAGTCGCGAGGTGTGACTACCGCAGGGTCAAAGTCGCTACCAAAAGCGTCCAGGCGATCCGATCGCGAATAAAACCGGCACCGGTCGCCGTTTACTCTTCTTCGCAGTCACGGTTCTGGAAAAACGCGCGGAACTACCGCGCGGGGCCTGTATGTACCGTGTAGGCCGAGCAGATGCATAAAAGAGCCGTTTGCTCGGAAACGAGACCTACCGAAGACGCGGGCAGACGTCGTTAACTTGGCCGATGGTCTGGGGCATTTCTGGTGGACAATGAGGCGCGACAGGTACGAAATCGCGAGGGCGAGGAAAGAACGAAGGGAGGAGAGAGGAGAGACGCGGTTGTCGCCGTTTGAGGACCACGCAAGACCCATTCTGGCCCGGGTGGTCGCCCGTCAATCTGCTGCTCATGCCGCTTTCGGCGCAAATATCCTCCAAGGATGTACTGGGTCCTCCCTTCCCCCTCCCCCGAGACGGCTTTTTTACTTTCTTTCGGCGCGCGACGCACGTAACGGGCCCCGGGGACCCGAGGACCCACGGACCGGGCTCCGGGCCCCGGGCCCGTCTCTGCCTCGCCACGCACCATGGACCCAAAGAGAAAAGGTAATGCGGCGCGGCGCGGCGAAGGCGAACGAAGAAAGCTGGACGCGTTGCTTCGCTGTTTCCCAATCTTCTATGAGGACCACCTTGGAAATCTTCGATCTTCTTTTTAGTCACTTGCGTTTTTGAAGCTGCATCTACCTTCTCAGTGTGTTGCTCAGTTATTCGTTATTAATCCTTTAACACATTGTGAACGGGAGACGCCAATCGACGTCTTTTGTTTTCCAAGTGTCGATGGCGATGCTGATTCGCGCCTTCAATGTTTCGTGCGGTGATCATTTTGATAGCACGTCCACTGCCATGCCGTAGGAATTTTGTGTTTCACACGAGTCTTGCTTATCTCGTTCGTATGATTATTATCGTAACAATTATTATTAGTTACTTGAAGATAATAATAATTTTGTTTATTTCAGATCGAGTAAATTGATATATTCAATGCCATTTTGATTATGAACGTAACGCGCGAAGACGTGACAAGTAGCATTGAAGTATTAGACATTTTACTACAATCAATGCAAATGGAATATAGTTTATTAGGTAAACGTCCCAGTAGCTGACCATGTCCCGGTATCCGGACAGTAATACCATTTATTTTTTACCTCACTTGTTAATATAATTAGAAATAAAAATTGGTAGCATAAAGTAGAAACACTCATGAATATAAATGAAAATAATCATTATATAAAATTAAAACTTATTAGTTAAAAATTATTATTTTGAAACATGTGTCATATCTATAACAAATATTGAAGAATTTCTTGAGATTTTACTAAGGAATCTCACTAATTTACCAAGGGAATATTTCGCTATATCTGATATTTCATGTTACGAGAATGAATTAATGAAATAAATATATTTTAATATGTAAATCAAATATTTGAACGTGCAAGAAAATTAATTTTTTTACTATAAAATTACAAGATTTACATATTGGTACAACAGTTTCCTCAATGTACCAGTAGGGGACCGTTGTGTTGTACCAGTAATTGACCGATCAGCACGTGGCTGCACGTAGTACAGATGAATTTTTATGTGGAAATATTGAGGATTGAATTATGTTATATAGTAAATTATAATAAATAGTGTTTATTTCTGACATATGTGTATTCTTGAAGTAAGTATATGTACAGTATTTTGTACAGAATCTTGAAATTTTAGATTCATATAAAATTAAGCTTTATCTTTTTTCTTTTATAAATTGCAGAAACGAAAAAACAAAAAAAAAAATACACGAGATTAATTAAAACAAAATTTTGAAGCTGTATCGGAAGAGGTAACAGGTAATGTCGTACATACATATTGTGTGTTCGATTAATGAAACAATGTAATGCAGGTACTGGGACATGCACTCTTAGGTTGTACGCTAACTGGTACATTGTACCTTCTTGTATAATCGTTAAAATAAATACGCCTAACATGATTTAGAGGTTTGACTGACCTAACTTTCAGTAATTACATTGTAAAAACTTGTTTAATTTTATCTTATCTTTAATTTTATCAACCGTCCGGATACTGGGACGTTTATCTTACCAATATATAGAAATCTAATAGGAAAATAAGAAACTCATATTATCGTGATGATAGATCGTGTAATCGCAGAAATATGTATTAAAGCCGAAATAGAATTTGCGGCACTCACGTGCGAGTTATGCTGCGCTGTCTATGACAGCGACATGCTTTATACGTACACTTAAGAATTGTATCTAGTGTAATTACACGTGTAACACGATCCATCGTTTCCATCTTGTTCTCACGTGTCCCGTCTTCCCCCGGTGTAAATTATAAGGCAATAGAAACGTAATCTGTAAAGGCGGGGTGGGAGAGGGAACGAACAATGGAAGCGGCGCGGCGTAACGGTGAAACTGTCATAAATCAATTTATCTCAGACTCTGTCAATTAATTGATACTTAACCACGTCACTCACATCTATCAGTGCCGCGCCTACCACCTGTCACCAACCTTAATTACACGAGAGTAATAACACGACATACTGAAACTAGAACCGGCAAAGAGAAATTTCTTTGGTAACCCAACCCCTGTGTTTAATACACTTCGTATCGCCATATTTTCACAAGCTCTCATAACATTTTGCAGTAGCTTTGTTGCTAATCCTTTCATTCTATTTGATCAGCAATTTTAATTTGCTATGCAATTGTGATCCTTTTGTTTTACTTTATTTGCAACTTTAATTGCAAGCCGTCCCAAGCAAGTTTTATTTCGATATAAAAAGAAATCAGTATAAGAAACAAGTGCTGTCAAAATTAGACAATTTGAGTAAGTAAATCAAAGTCGATATAGCGGCTTTAGAAATGGTGAAGCTTGTGCAACACTAAAATAGGAATATTTTAATAGATATTTACAATATTTGGCGGTAAAATTAATAGTAATCAATTATTTTCATTTATTTATAGTATCTACCGACGACAATACTAAACCGTATTAATTGTGAAATAAACCTTTGTATATATTCTGCAGATTTGGATGTATTTCTTTTTAAAATTAAAGTCGAATTTGTATGTCAATATGTACTCATCGCAGTAATTATTCTGTCACGTTTCTCAAGTGTTATAGGTCTGAATGAAATGGTTTTTATACATTACAGAGGTTCGAGATTAATTTAATCTGAAGCAAAATCACTCTCACTTCTCTACGTGTTAGCCAATCACCACCGCCGATTTCCCAGACAAAATTCACTTTCACCGCGGTGACAGTGAAATTAACGTGTCTGCCGAACTAAGGTTCATAAAGATCTCACAAAGTAGAAGTAATATATTCAACTTCATTCAAGCATATATAAATATGTACTGTTAGTAAAAACAGAATTATAAAATGAATAATAATTCTTATTAACACTTCACCCACCAGAAGCTATATCGAAAAGGTGCTTAAAAATCTTCTTTAAAATAATGACACCTAAAGAAACTACTACATTACGTTGCTATCGGTGACTTACCGATCCACGATTGAAATTGTTATTGCTATTCAAAAAATAATATTACTTTAACTGTGAACCACTGTGCGCCAATATCAGCTACCTTGTTAACAAGGTTTACAGAATTGTAATAATTGTCACAAAATTAATAAAAAATTGAAACTAAAAAGACCTTTTTCTTACAGCTTGATGTTGCCACTTGTATGCCAAAAAGTTTTACGCCGATAATGTAAACAGTTTTTGTAAAAGAAAATCGCAAAAATCACTTATTTTTGTAATTTTTACACGAGAATCGATTCTTACCCCCTTAACACGAATATGCCTATTCTACATTACTTTATAAAAATAACGAAAATGTATCTATCCAAATTTTTAGCCGTTTCTTTTACAATATACAAGGTGGTCCTTTTCAATAAGGCCACCTAAATATTTCTTCAGATTATTGTGATGCAAAAAATATTTTTTACGTAATGTGCATAGTGTCAATGGACCAAATATCTGACAAGAATATTCTTTCCGAGGTCATTTTTTCGGAGTTATCAAGGTCATCGGTATTTTTTGATACATAACTACACTTTTGAAATGACCTTGATCTTCGAAAATTAAAGTTTTACCTAGAAGTGATGTCGAATATCTTCGGCCACGACTCCTGAACCTGTAAATGCGAAGAAAACATTTTTTATTATACTTAAAGTATCAATTAGCAGATGTGTGTCTGTGTGTGTGTGTGTTAACTGTTAAAACAACACTCACTTTCTCATAAGTTATTATACATATGTGGAAGTATTTGTCGATCAGTTACACGAAGCAATAAAAAAAAAGTGTAGTGATATATCAAAAAACACTGATGACCTTGATAACTCCGAAAAAAATGACCTTCGGAAAAAAATATTCTTGCCAGATATTTGGTCGATTGGCACCATGCACATTACGTAACAAATATTTTTTCCATCACAATAACCTGAAGAGATATTTAGGTGGCCTTCTTAAAAGGACCACCCTGTATACCCAAAGAAATAAATTTGTAGAATAATTTCTCATTCGTGCATCTTTACAATTTCGATAATTGCGAATTAAGAATACTAGAACCCGTCGTTTTGACGGGTCCGGTAAACCTAGTTTTAAGGGGGTAGTTTGTCGCGATTTTCGAAAGGGAGAGCGAGAGGATCGACGTTGCGGGAGATGCACACTGCACACGCGGTAAAGTCACCAAGGAAGGAAGGAAGGACAAGACCCCGTAAACCAGAAGATTAGGATCTGAGACGACGGCCACCCACTCTGAAGTTCGTCCACTTTTCTCTCTTTCCCTCGTTCTCGTGCATTCTCGTGTTCGTCTGGTCGGTCAGTCACGTGAAACTGTCGGCCCTCCGTGGCGATAATTAACCGTAAAACGTTTACGAACTTATTTATTTCCCTTTACACGGTATGTGTTCGTGTGTGCGTGTGCGTGTGCGTGTGCGTGTGCGTGTCCGCGCGCGGTGTTCCAGGTAAAGGACGTACTCGGAAGTACCCGTGGCGACGGACTTCCTTTCCAAAATGTGTCAAATGATCAGGACGTTAAAGGCGTTGCGTCGGTAGTGATCTGTTCTTTCGTTTAGGTCACCAATCTTTTCGGTCAAAAATTTGCTCGTATATTTTTAACACGTTGACCGCCAACTACTCGTAATTTGCGTGATTGCCTAGGACGCCAACTATGAGTTATCTCGTAATTTGTTTACTTGCCATAAGACGATTGATAATATTTTAGCATTAAGAAATGACATTCGCGTGTAAAATGATAAATTATTTGAGAAGAACAGTCTTTATGACGATGATTAAATTAAATTGGATTTTTACACCGGGATCCTGAAAAGTACTGTGGCAGTCAACGTGTTAATATACATCGTACTTATACATTATGATTTTGACTACTGATCTTTATGCATTTACATACAGTCAGTCGCGCAATCGATACGCTTCAAATGCAAGTAATTTTTTTATAAATGGATTAAACGACATCTATCGTAACGGAGATATGTTTTTCAGTAAAAAATTCTAAATAATTTGAAACTCCGCTGACAACCTATCGACAAACATTTGATTTTCCCACGTCGAAACGTGTTTCGCAGGATCATTTTCTCTAATTTCATATTCTTCGTCCGCTCCGACGATCCTAGCGCCATTTCGACCACGCGCTATCAATTTTCAACGTTACAACGGCTCTCGAAGCTCGTCAAAAGGAAAAGTCCCACGGATGACAGTGCACGAAAGTACAGCGTATCGTTAAATCTAATGTACTTTCGACACGCGGAAGATGGCCGCCGCGGAAGGCTAACTTTACTGGAGATCTTACGAGCGGGGCCGGGTGTCGGTTTTTATGCTCGTACGTTCGTTTATAAACGACAAAACGAAAGGGAATTTAGTGTCTTTCCCCCGCCGATGAACTGTGCATACCAAATAGAAATATGACGGAATGCTGTAGTAACATATCCACTTTGTGCCACGCCGGTTTCCTCCGATGTCGCCGCGAAGCCGGACGTAATTACAAACAAAACTGCGGGTTCCAATTTTCATAAAACAAGGAAACAAAGGACTAGAGTTAACCCAGGAGCAAACGACCCTAAAAAATAATGAATTCCAGGTTGGTAATTTTCGTAAGGACACAAAGGAGCAGAGTCGGCCCAGAAGCAGACGAGCCTCGAAGCTAATCAATTCCGGGTCGATCTACGAATTTCACGCGCAATTATCGTTTCACTCTCGCTCGTTTCCCCTGTAAAAGGAGTCAAAGCTCTTCGACGCGGCAAGGGGCGATGGTCGTTCGTTATTGGCGAAACACCGACGGAAGTCCTGCCGAGTATAAACATTTTAAAAGCCTATTACCGTTATCGAGCGTGATCTACAGCCAACAGACGGCTTAGCCGCAGGTAATACAATATTTTTCGAGGTTTCTCGTGCCCCGTCCTAGAGAGAGCGAAAAGGTGTCAGTGGTTGGATCGGTCGCGAGATAAGATTTCCTCGAGATCGATCGATCACTGGGGGCTCGTTGTCTCAATCGAGTCAACGGGGCCCTGTAGGAAACCGTGGAACTACACCCGAGGGAATTGTATGAGGAAGAGAAAGAGAGAGAGAGAGAGAGAGAAAAAGAGTTCTGGGACGTACAAGATGGCGAGCGTACCATGCTAAATCGGGCACGTGTGCCGTGGCAAGGACTCGGATAGGGTGAAGAAAAGGGAAGAGGAACGAACAGGATGGGAGGACAATGCCTGTGGGGGCCGAAGACATTGTCCCTAGGAAGGGATAAATGCTTGTAAACGAAGACCAGCCATTAGATCTACCCGTTAATGAATTCTAACTGGTGGAAATGGCCGATCGCGTTTGGGGTAAACCTCCTTGAATAAATCTTCTCTAAACTGTTGTAATTTCTTCTGCTGTCAAACCTTTTAGTCCATACCTACTTGCCCATTCTAAATTAGTTATTTTTCTCAGGGCTCGTCAAGTTGTCAATCTTTGTTGAATAAGTGATCCTGGAAGGGGATAAATGCTTGTTGACGTGGACTAGCCAGTTAGATCCACCCATTAATGAACTGTTACTGGTGATACTGTTTGATCGCGAAGTCTGTTGTAGCAAACAGAAGACGAATAAAAGTGTATTTTGCTCTTCTAATCATTTTAACACGTTGACTGACATGTCACCCATATGTGAGTGTCGGAATTATTTGTCCAGGTTTTAAAATGAATTTTTACGTTAATATATTCATTGTGCCAAATTTGATTAGGATCTGTAAAATGCAAGAATGTTGGAGGACTACCGAATGTTATACATTTAATTTTTTTCAATTTTTATTTTATTAAATGACTTACTTTGATTTTATGGAATTTTTGAGGTTTCTAGTTTGGCAGTCAAAGTGTTAATGAGTCAAGAATAATATGCCAACATCATTCAATCCGTCCAATGTCTCTAGAGTTTTCCATTTTAACAATCCATTTTTGTCAAAAATGCATAAAGTGATAAGGAATACTAATCACATCACGCAGTGGATGTTAACGACATAGATCATAAGCACCGTCGAAGAAAATATTGTCGCGTTAGTGAAATGATTATCGGGGATGTAAACGTGTCGGTGAGTAAATATTGGGTTCAGTGGAAAGTTCGTGCCGTTTCTTCACTCAACCCAATATTCTCGACAACAATTCGGTATTGGTGTATCTAACAAAATTGGGTAGCCCTGATACCAAAAATATTGATAAGGCGTTATTATAGGTTTCAACAAAGTGTAAATCCCAGTGGCGGCTCTCGTATAGGCACTGTGAAACTGCAGCACCCCCTATTTCTATAGATCTAGAATATAGCAAAGAGATACAATTATCTTTATATGGAGCTGTGTGCTTCACAGTTCCAGTGGCGTGGTGCTTGAATGTTGTGCGCGTGCGCACATAGGAAGCTAAAATTTTTTGTAGCAGCACCCCCAATAATTTTAGCCACGCGCCGCCACTGGTAAATAAAGAAAGTTGTTAAAAAGGTGGACGATGTAGAAAACGCAACAAGTGAAAAATTGAAAATCGTACATTTCAAGTAATTATCGGTTCGTAACAAGTGCATAAAATGTACAAATGTACCCTCTATTTCGCGACAAAAAGTCGACGTTTATATCGTATGTGGAAAGAAAGTGATAATTTATCCGTATGTCCTTCTTTATCCACGTTTTCGGGCAAATCGAGTACTGCGGATCAGACCCGATTTTCGAGGACAACAGAGCAAGCAGCAAAGACTTCAGAGACAACCAAAGCGGAGACAAGCGAAGGCGGCTCGGCGCGGCGCGGCGAGCGAAGGGAAGACAGAAAGAGGAATACCGGGCCCTTGTAGTTGTAAATAATGCATTATAAATATAGGCAGGCAGGTCGCGCGCGGACGCACGTTCACGCAACACAAGGGACGCGTGCTTGGCATAGCTGCGCGCATTGTGGGCCCAGCACGAGGTCTCTTGTGGGGCCCATAGGGCCCCGTGCGCGCTTGCCCCATCTCGAACTCCGCCGGTATACGGAACGACAGGGACCCGCTTAGACAACAATCACATTCATCGAGAGACTCACAATGCTAATCGTAAAGACGCCGCCTATTATGGCGGCGTGTCCACCGAGGGTTCACCAGGGTCCCCGGAGGAGGCGGGCTTCCCTTCCTTTTTCTGCCAACGAGCCGCGAGCCGAGTTTTTATTTCTTCGGGCGCCTTTGAAGCGCCGTCGAATCGAGACACTTGTATCCAACATCTCTCCCACTCTTAACCCCCCCCCCCTCCCCACCCTCTCTACCTCCTCACCGTTAAACCCCCTACTCCGTACAATTTTCTCGTCCTTTATCTACCGGCCACTCGCCTCCTCTCTTTATTTCTTCATCCTTCGTCCCTTCATTTATTCCTTTGGTCCGTGCGATCTTTCTCTCTGCGCTCGCCCTCTTTCGTTCTTTCGTTCTTTTCTCGGCGACCTCGACTTTTCGGCCGAGTCGCGGCTTGAAGAATACTCGGACCGGACGACGTTGACAGGGTGGCAACGTCGATACCTTCGGGGAGTCGGGGGGAGTCGTATCTTATGGTCGAAGTCTACATCGTGGATGCGGTACCTTAATTTTCTATTGGGTCCACCGTCCAAGAGTTAAACAAAGAAGTTTGTACATACGCTGTCCTCAATGAAAATCAATCCTCAACCTCGCAGACCGCTCCGACATCCGAAACTTTCATTTTCCGAATTTTCTCCCACCGGGACTCTCAAAGCTCGACGGAAAGCTGCTCCCTCCGTCTGTCGCAGGGTCTATTAACTTTCTATTTGTAAGTCCTAATTGATCACAAAGGATCGATGTTCGGAAGTCGACCGTGACGGACAGAGCGGGCTACCAATAGTTGGCTACTCGAGAGTTGGGCGGCGTTCAGTGGCCGGTGAACAGCAGTTGACAAAACTGCTTTTCCCTTCGGTTTATTCTGCTCGTTGTTCGTTGGAGTGTTTCCCCTGTGTCAAAGGTAAGTCTCTCGAAGAGGAATCGTGAACGGTGGTCCTAAGGCGGAGACACTCTCGGCCGGCTACCGTGCGGTTCGTCCACGGGGGGTCCGTCGTTTCGTTCTCCTTTTGCTGCCTGGCACCTTTGATCGCCAGTTTTTCGGAGGAATTCGACCACAAAAGGTCGTTAGCGGTGACTGCGTTTGAGGCCGGGAATACCGCAGCCGACTATCACTGTCCGTGACAAATTTCTGAAAATGCATTCGGATGTTGAATGGGGACAGAGAATATTTATAAGAGGCTCCTACGGTCCCACCATGTTCAGATTTCTACGGTGGCTCGTATTTGACACTAGGTTTACGGAGCACTGAAAGTGACTATTCTTCTTTTAGCAATATTTTTAAAGTAATATATGCCCAAAGAAATAAATTTGCTAAATAATTTCTCATCTATGCATCCTTACAATCTCAATAATTTTAAATTAAAAATATTAAAACCAGTCATTTTGGTGAATACCGTAAATCTAGTGTTAAGATTGGCCTCCCGTCATTCTATTCTTCAGGCGTGAAATTTAACGCTGATAAGATCGACGGGGTGACGCGACAGGCCAGGGCTGTTGCGTCTCTTACACGTCTTATTGTTGGAGCATCTATTGTAGTACACGCTGTGATAATTCGTTGCTTCATATCTTCCGGAGTTGTTGGTGCATTTCGATGCACAATATTTTTCAATGTTCCCCACAAGATAAAATCTAGGGGTGTTAAATCTGGACTTCGTGCTGGCCAGCAAATAGTGCCACTGCCACCTATCCATCGATTTGAGAATATTTCATTAAGTGTACTGCTCACCCTTCGAGCGTCATGTGTTGGACATACATCGAGCTGATACCATATTGTCTGACGAACGCTTAATGGCACATTTTATAATAAATTTGGCAATGTATTTCTTAAGAACGTATCATATTTGTGACCAGTAAAAGTGCCGTCAATGAAATAAGGCCCAATTATTTGTTTCCCTATAACTCCACACAACACATTAATGGACCAGCGTTTTTGATGATCAATTTCTCGTAGCCAGCGAGGATTTTGTACTGACCAATAATGCGTGTTATGTAAATTAACACGCCCAGTGCTCGTAAAAGTAGCCTCATCGGTAAATAGTATTAAAGAGAAAAAAAAAGTGGATTGATTTGTAGCTGCTCTTGAGTCCATCCACAAAATCTAACACGATTTACATAATCCGTGTCATGTAATTTCTGGTGAAGGCTAATGTGTTACGGATGATATTTGTGACGAGTGAGAATTCGTGATGCATTACTTTTGCTGACTTCAGATTCCCGCTGAATCTGACGTACACTGATATGAGGATTATCGTGTACCATTGCAACAACATTAATTTCATTATCTCCATCACTACATACAGACTTTTCACGATTCATCTTACGAACAGCGAGACTTCCAGTTTCTTTTAATTTTTTACACAATCTTTCAAAAATCTTGTGTGAAGGGTATATGCGGTTTGGACATCTTTCACCGTACAAATTTCTAGCCACAATTGCGTTTCTCTTACTTTCTCCATAAATTAGAAACATCTCTAATTGTTCTTCGAATTAAAATTTCATATTGATTATCTTATGTTCACTAACTGAGAAACTGACTGACACAGAGAGACGTCGAAAGCCTACCAATGTTTACATTTGACGTAGTAAGCATATCGTTATCCCCGCGGTAGTGAGGATAATTCCGCGACGTTTATCATCCAGGCCTTAGCGACATATATAGAGAAATTGCTATATTGGTAATTTCTTGTCGTGTAGCATAGTGAATTCTTGCAACAGAACAGAATGGAAAATATGTTATTGAATAAATCTATGAATAAGTATCTCAATTTTATCTTGAAATTTTCATTTAAAAAGTCTACGAACTTTCGTTCCAGTCCAATACATATACAGAGTCTTTCCAAGCAATTTGTTGTATAATTGGTGTATACAAAGTTATGGTCATCCGTCCTAGGGGTGAATCTACACCTCCGGATCGCTGGACATTTGTCAAAGTAACTTGCCGCAAAATTGTTTATAACAAAGAAAATTGTTGTTGAAGTTTTTCGTTACACCTTCTATACATCGAGAAAAGAAAAAGTTTGAAAGGAACCATATGTCGCAATGAAATCGTTATTGAGATACAAGTTGTTAGAGTTTCTGCAAAATTCGATTGTGTGGAGTTATACGTATAGTGAAAAGCCTACTACTACAGTCCACCCGACCGTGTCGATGAGACAGAACATATGTAATCGTGTGTATGCCTCGAGACACAAACGAAATTTAAAGAGACATTCGTCGCTAGGCTCGTACCTAATCATTTTCACCTTTCCGATGCGTTTCATAAATTTGAAGTTGCAAAATATGAAAGAAAACCTTGTATCCAATGTTATACATGCGAATACCAATTCTACAATATAAAATACTAATGTAAAGTACACTTACAAATTTTTCTGAATGATCTGTTCCTCCGTCGGATCCACAGAACACTATTCTTGACTCACGCGAACACGTCGAAATAATTGTGTCTGTCTTTCGGAGCCTATTTCGAAGCACGAAACACCACACTTCTACACAATCACTAAACACCACACAACACACTTTACGAAATCGTGACATCGAACGAGAAGATGTTGCTCCGACCATGATCAATAATACTGCGATATCGATCGATGCGAGATCGCTTCGTTGCCACGGACGTGTTATGGTCAGGTTATACTAGGTAGGTCAGACGCCGAGAGTCTGTAAACACTAGATAGGAAAACAAGGTACACAAATGTTGTTGGCTGATTTGCCGACCCGGTTTCCCGGAACTTCCTGTTTTCGTATCTAGTGTTTATATACCCTCGGCGTCTGACCTGCCTAGCATAACCTGACCCTAACACGTATTATTTTATTCGTGGTCGGGTGTAACTTCTTCTCGTTCGCTGTCACGATTTCGTTAAGTGTGTCGTGTAGAGTTTAGTGATTGTGGTCCAATTATTCGGACGTATTCGCGTGAGTCAATAATAGTGTTCTGTGCATACGACGGCGGAACAGAAGATTCTGAAAAATTTGTAAGTATACTTTACATTAGTATATTATGATCTAGGATTAATATTCGTACATAGAACACTGGGTATAGGGTTTTCTTCCATATTCTGCAACTTCAAATATATGGTCCCTTTAAATTTCGTTTGTCTCGGGACACGCACACGATTATGTTCCATCTCATCGACACGGTCAGGTGGACTGTAGTAGTAAGCTTTTGTCTATACGTATAACTCCACACAATCGAATTTTGCAAAAACTTTAACGGCTTGTATCTCGTTAACTATTTGTTTGCGACATACGGTTCCTTTCAAACTTTTTCTTTTCTCGATGTATAGAAGGCGTAGATGTGAAGAAAAACTTCAACAACAATTTTCTAAATTTTGTAGATTCACCTCTAGGACGGATGACCATTACTTTTTATACACCCTGTACATCCCACGAACCAGCAATTCGAACTCACGACAAGGAATCTCTGAAACAAGGAAGCTTCAAAAAGGTCGACAAAAGCCCCGAACAAGAAGCTCTCCTTTGCTTCCCTTTCACACCTTCGGAGGACAATCGCTATAGAATCAGCCTCGATAGACACGACCCGGTGACCGAACAAATTTTCGCCGGTAAGCCGAGTTTTCGGAGCTTTCCGCTTCTTAAACGCGAACGTCGGACCACCAGCGGGACGGGGGAAGACAGTGGAACCCGCAAATTGTTCTGTAACAGCGACAGAAAGTGACGAGCCGTCTCTCGAGAGCACAATGGCGACAAAAACGAAGTGGCCGGGGATGATCGTTTCCCGAAACAGAAAGGAAAAAAAGAAGAGGAAGAGGAGCCCGAAGAGGGAGAAGGCTCTTTTTCACGCTGGATGGCCTTACATCTCGGGCACGAGAGCGGTTCCGTAGTTTCCAAGACAGGTAGACGGCTAGGTAGCCGATACTTGATACAACAATAGGGCCCACGAGAGTCTCTCGAGGCCCCGTTTCGAGGCTCCGAGGACACTAGAGCGGTAAATAGGCAAGCATAATCCAGGTAGGATACGGATACTTGTCCCCCCTGTTAACTTATTTGGTCCAGTCCGGATTGATCTAACAGGACACCCGGATGCGGTTTAATACTTTCGACCACGGGCTCTCCCTCTGGCTCGCGTGATTCATTAATTAAATTTGGACACGCTTGTCTTAACAAGAATCCGAAATGTCCGGCGTCACAAGTATTCGGGAATAGATTCGTCCTGTTGGCTGCGTGTGAGTTCCAGTTCACCGGCGACCACGTTTAGGCTACGGCAAAGACGTGCCTACTCGACGAGCTAACAGTCAATTTATGGAGCTGTGAGGACTTTCCATTTCCATAAATGGCAGGTCGACTGGCGTTTTGTTATCTTGGTACACTGCTGTGGTTCTTGGTGGAGATATTAATTAAAAATTATATTTAACACTAGATTTACGGGATCCGTCAAAATGACGGGTTCTACATTCTTTAATTTACAATTATTGTGATCGTAAAAACGCATTTATAGGAAATTTATTTAACATATTTATTCCTTAGAACATATGTTATGGTAAAAGCTGCTAAAAATCTGGCTGAATATATTCTTGATATTTTTATAAAATAATACAAACTGGCCACTCATAGTGCTCCGCGAACTTAGTGTTAAAAAGGGGAACGAGTATGGCAGCACCAATTTCTAAAGGATTTCCTGAAATATGGAATTTTCTTCGACAAATATGAGCTAGGTCAATAAATATTATACAATCATGATACCGATAAATAGACTGTGGATCGTTATGTAAAATAAGAATGTTTTGTCAATTGCAGTAAATTGGAGTGGAATAGAAATTGATGTAAATAGAATTATTATATTTAAGAAAGCTTTATCGTGTCCATCTTGCAACTGCAATCGTGAAACCATTTTAATCGCTCCACTGTCCCGTCGAACAATTTAAATGGCCCTGTTAGATTAATGACGAGTTCTCATAAACCAAAAGCATCTGACAAAATACATCGTCGTTTACCAGGCATAAATTGATAAGATTGAGACGATATTTGTCGTTAAGGGATGACAAAACGTAACAACTCCTTCTGTTCGTTCCCATTCCTCCAAGATGAATAACGATGCGCTGCTTATCTTACGTGTCGTGCCACAGGCGACAATATGGAACACAGTTATGCGAACGGATAAAACGGGGATAAGATATAAACGATTTCTCCTAATGGATTCCTGTTGTCCTACTGAAGATTTAGGAGCGAACGTGATGCATTTATGACTCTCAAACAGCGGCGTTAAAACTTCCATTATATTTCGGTAAAAGAAATATCAAAATTGTGTAAATGTTTAAAAAATGTGGATTCATATTATTTATTAGCCAGGTTTCTAGTCATTCCTTATTCGGCCCTAATTCATTTATTGTTGATTCTTTAACAGACAGCGAATGTTCAGAGGAGTTAAACACATTCGCTGCGTCCCAACGAACAATTTTAATTATTAGGTGTAGAAATTAATTCGCAGCCCTCACCGTTAGTCAATTGTGACTTTGTTTTAAAGTCAACGGGACTTGTCAATTACCTGTAGGAAAATGGTGGGGCATCGTTTGCAAGACTTAATAACGTGATATTTACACATTTACGTACGACATGGTAATGATAACGTGAAAATAATTAAACATTTATGCCAGTTATTCTGGTACCAATTATCATACAAATCGGACATTTTGTTCAATATTCATATTTATTTATATTTGTTCGATACAATTGTTGTTCGTATCTTTAATAAAAAACAGTTTGATTTTTCGACTTGATCCTTAGATCAAGGTCATCGTGTGCCATTTGATAAACATTCGTTAGATAAAAAATTTTTTAAACAACAAATAATTTACCAGTAAAAGGTGATACAGTTAAGTGACTCAACCTGTATACTTTCGTCTTTTTTCGCATTCGGAAGGTTGCACGTAAGATCGAGGGAACAGCTGTCGATATCGTTCGTCGATAATCGTAAGCGAAAGAATCGTGATCTGAAGGAGGCCGGGTCGATTTCAATGAGGAGACGCAGCAGGGTCGTGTGAGTGAACTCGATTCTCGATTGTGCGACTCGGGGTGAGTTCGAGGCGCGTAGACTTGTGGGAGAGGTCAAAGCTGTCACTCAAGCAACCCGATGTATCTAGCTACCCTCCCATTAGCCCTCCTTCCACTCGCTAATTGCTAAATTGAAGGCAATTTCGACGGACAGCTAATCGGAATTCGACGCAATATATCGCGCGAATTGAGGCCCTGAAATCGAGAGAGGATTACGTGGGATTTATGGAGGCGTCATTGGGGCCCTACTCGTCCTACATTTTTCCTGCCTACATTCTTTCGCCGTGACCGTCAATGATAGGCCTGTCTGCATTTATTTCTGACGGTTCTGACCTTGCACTAAAAATGTCAGAAACGTAGTTCCCGTTAAACTGTGCAACACCAACCGAGCGTTCGCAGAACTCTCATTTTCGGCCAGTGAACGGTGGGCAATCAAATGATCAGGTCGTCCAGAAAGTTCTGCGGATTTTTTGTTAAAAAAATCTCTGCATCTTACCGAATCGTTTTGATTTGCGTTACAAATAGTAATTTTGTCTGTCTCCAACTGTTTTGCAATGGCCGTTTGCCTTTGGCTGCTGGAACAATAACTCTAGTTAAAATAATAGAGAGTTGTTGGGAAGAAAATCGAAAAAAATTGAGTATGCAAAAGGTTAAAAAAATCGTTTGTTTTCATCAAGATTGAAGCACAGATCAATACAGACTTTTGTACTGACCGTACAGGTGAACCACGGTACTTAAGAGTACCCCGAAGGGTTAAGAAAGTACAGTGTTCGAAAGCAAGGTTGGAGAGGGAAAAATGGGAGGAGAGGTTTCCATCGGGAATCCTCGGATAGCTTCCGCGGACCGAAATGTATCGTTCTCGAAAAACGGCGCGGACCCGCTCGTAACCCGCCGCCCTGTGTTTACGACCCGACGGGAGCAACGTCTCTAAAAACCAGGTACGCCCAAACGATTCCACCGCGCCGGTATGCAGTAACCACATTTCCACTGTAAAGAACTCTCCTCGCCCCGAGGATTCAAGCCAACAAAAACGTTCTCATTCCGCTCGCGTTAGTTCGCGGAGATTTTTCACACGTTTCCACGCGCGCGAGGGCTGAACGATCTTATGCTTGCTGGGAATGTAATGCCGGCACTGAACACCGTGAACAGGCTCGAACAACCAATCCGTAACTATACTTACGACAACTTATTCGGTGTGTACTAATTACTTCGTGACTGTGTCTCTCCGTGTTGTTTATTTAAGTATTCCTGAATAATTTTATACCTGCATATACTACCTGCAACATGTATATTATCAGCGCAGAAAGCACAACTACACTTTCGTTTAAGAGAATAATAAAGAATAATAAACAATGTAAAAGAATACTGAATGCAGGTAATAACTGCGCCTCCCATACATTAATAATGAATGGAAACGATTTATCAGATTACATTTATTTTTAAGTAATGCCGGCACTGAACACCGTGAACAGGCTCGAACAACCAATCCGTAACTACTTACGACAACTTATTCGGTGTGTACTAATTACTTCGTGACTGTGTCTCTCCGTGTTGTTTATTTAAGTATTCCTGAATAATTTTATACCTGCATATACCACCTGCAACATGTATATTATCAGCGCAGAAAGCATAACTACACTTTCGTTTAAGAGAATAATAAACAATGTAAAAGCATACTTAATGTACATTCCTTTAAAATTGACTGATGTTTGCGAACTAAGAATGTGGGGATATTTAGCAACACTCTATGGAACTTAGTTCATCACATAGAAAATAACAAAATAACAAAAGTTTTCTCGCGCATGCGCGCCCGAAACAGTAACGCATCTATATTATGAGGAAAAGGTAGTGGGGCAGTGATATTGGCGGGAAAGTACCGGAATAATCTCTTCCGAGACGAGACGAGTGTCGAACGAGTTTTTGACAAGTGATTGTTAATATTTTATTATACAATGGCAGCTAATATTGGAGAAGAAGTTACAAAAAGGCGTAGAGTTCGCTATTTTCAAAATGAAATCATAAGAATTTTGAAAATGTTTGCATGGTGATCAAGGTACCCTATTATATCCAGAATTTTACTTAACTGATGCTAAAATCGCCGCGTATGCGCGATAAAACTTGGCCGATATCTCATCAATAGACTGCGGATGTTTATTCAATTTTTATAAACAAGTTTTAAGAAAGTGGAATGAAATAAAATCCTATTTTTAATGTGAACAGCCTCTGTAGATCTAAAACAGATAAAAATCTTACTAAATTCTATAAAATTTTATATTCTAGCATTTTTTTTTTTACTGATCACTGTCTTCGTACCGGGGCTGTAATAATTCGATCACTCACCGTATTTCCGAACCACCGACCATAACTTCGGCAGGAAAACAGTAGTTCGGTAGAGTAGAAGAACAAAAGGAAGCGTCGTTTCTCGAGGTAGTCGTAACCCTACGCAATCGGCAGGTAATTGGGCGCTTCCACTTTTAATTGGCCAGCCCGCGCTCTAGGGCTCGGTTGTTAGGTGTTATATTGTGCTGCATTGTACACGGTCTGCTGGAAGTTAGATCGGATTTTTTTCAGGAAGAGCTCTGGAGAGGAGTTGGAGGAACACGTCTTCGGGGTTCGGACTCTCTCGAAAACGCGGGCCGACGCGTTTACGACTGGTGGACTGGGCGGGACCGATCAATGGCCAATTATATACGCGTTCGCAGGGACCCGATAATAATTTCCAAAATTGATCCCTGCTGTTCGGTCCTGTCTGCCCTGGATTTCCATCGGCAGCCGAGTGGCAGCACGACGACAACGAACAGACAGGTATATCGGAAGGTAGCGTAAAAAGATGATCGAGGGTGACAAATGACTTCCTGACGGTCCCGAGCGTATACTTTTACGAAATTATTTCGATTGAATTTAAAACGGTTCTCCTTTGATTACCGGTTTACCGGGTTTCAGACCGGAGAATGTGGATGGATCGGGAATAATTTTTTTTCGAAAATTACTTGAAGACATTTGTCTTAATTCTTTCAGACGTTAATCCGGACGTATTGATGGATACGAATTTCATGCTAGTAGCGTATATTTAGCTTTAATTACTTGAGACGATACTATAATTTTTTTAAGAAAAAAGGGTCTGAATGTATACTGGAATGGTTTTTCCGAGGACAATTATACTACGCTGTGTCTCTGTTTGTTATGGCAGAAATGCGTAATTAAACGCTCGGCTTTAGTTTATGAGATTTTTGTAAAAATATTTATTTTTATTTTCCACAATGAATCGCAGTCTAATAATTATGGTCGTATAGTTCGTCGGAAGCCGTGTGTAAATCCTAAGAACCAGCAACAAATTTTGAAAGAATACACTAATTAATCAGTAGCGAAACATGCAAAAGTGCCATGCAAGATTTCTTACTGATTATTTTTTTTCTGATTTGACTTTTTACACCGAACAAAATCGAGAGGAGAACTATCGTAACAGTGTTACAAGCTCATTCCCCATTTACCAAAATTCCAACTTCGTTCCGGGTCGTGCAGCAACGGGTTAATCACACACCGAGCGCTCAACGGAATCGTATAATTACATCCTTCGGGAAGACATAAAATCAGAAACGACACGATGAGATAAAAGGGGCGAGCCGCAGCTAACCGACTACGCACAATGTATTGCTTTGTGCTAGATGGAAGCTACACCGAATATTTTTAGTGGGCATCCTCCCGAATCGATCTCCGGACATCATCCTTGTTATACGCCTTTTGGGTCTTTCGGGTCTGCGCGTTTATGGTCGGTGAACTGGGACGGGGGCCGATCGAAGAGCAATTATTATACGTGCTCACAGGGACCCTGCGATTCCCACAATTGGACCTTGCGGCCCAGTTTCTTCGTCTTATGGGACTTTTCTCAGCGAAAACGATGTAGGCAACACGATCGAATTTAAGAGGATCAGCCCCGGTGCATCGTGGGTAATCTGACAGCAGCCAAAGTGAAATGTTCTATTAACCAGTTGAGTTATAATTAGACTGCGGAAAGAAAGAATGTGAATACACTTCTTACGACTTAATAAAACCACTCAAAAGAGAAATAAACTTCTGTTTGGCAAACAATTTTCATGTTGCACAATTTTGATATCTATATAGGAGATTCCATCGTGTTAGGCGACTAAGTATTACGAAAACCTGGCAATGTATCAGTTTACGGTACCACGGCACGGGCAGGAGGGGCGGAGAAGAAAGCAGAAGGGTGAAGATAGGACCGATGAGGTCTCGATGGGCCACGCTGGTTTCGAAAGTCTAGTGCCTACCATATAATTGTTACGTTATTAAATACCGCTTAAGTTGGACTGTTTCAGAGGAAATTCCAGTAACACGGGTCCCCTTAATTACTGGGCACCCGTGACCACACCGCCCTCGTGCGTTGCCTAGGAAAACGAACTTTTAATAGACGCCGCGCCGCGCCGGTAGAGAGAGAGAGAGAGAGAGAAAGGAAGAAGAGAAGAGATGAGGAAAGAGAGACCGGCATCCGCGAGAAAGAGAATCCCGCTGAAGATAATTACCGGCGTGGATATACATATAGAGACTTTTTCGGACGATTTCGGTATTTATGGCGATCAAAATGCCTGCTGCCTCCGTTGTTGTGATGTAACGGATCTATTCCCCGTTGACCGACCGCTCACAAAATGGAGGCCTATCCACTCTACCGGGCGTGACGGTAGAGAGGAGACCCGGACCCGCAGACGACCGTGAAATCTTCGGGTGTTTTCGCTGAAATTTCGCGGAGATTAATCGTGGGATCAGCCAAGGGAATCATTAAGCCGGATTTCGAATACAAATTTCGGGATACAATGGGGAATCGACGGCCCTGTAATCGACGAGAAAAAGATTTCCCTTGAACCCAAATGCGGGATTTCTCAATTCAGAGCCGGATCTATTTTTCTCCTTCCTTTCAGAATTATGTTCCCCCCTGTGACGGCTTGTGCACACTACGCTTATTCAATTTTTCGACTTGCTACCTACGTCCACTGACTACTGCCACAATGCTCTGTATTACGTTTAGAAGATCAATTGTATAGTGTATTTTTTTAGTTTATATGGAACCTTATAGATCCGCGATGAAGTATACAATTTTTGTATTCCACTTTCCTTGTCGATTACTAGGCTGTGGATTGCATGCTTTTATACTAAAATTGAGTACACGAAATGTAAAATTCTTTGACAATTAAAAAAAATTTTAAGATGCCAAATTTCGCGTCGCCAAAAGCGAAGATCGCGGTATTGTTCGATAAAAAACTGCCATCGGCGAATTCCGGGCGTGGGCTTGCATTGTCTTGGTGTTCCCGCAAGATATTTGCATGCAATGTGCACCAATGTATATGCACCAGGTGTTCTTCAAGGAAGGATAGATCAGCGGTCTGCCTTGCTATGCAAATGCAGATACAATAATTTATTCAAATTCAAGGTGGCTGCAGATTTATCGATGTATACAGGTAATAACTTCCCCTCCCATGCATTAATAATCAATGGAAACGATTTTTCAGATTATATTTATTTTACAATTGTTTTCCTCGCTGCATTAATATATTGCGCATATATTATCGACGTAGGTGGTCACGCTCACAAAGTGTCTAAGTATAATTATCCCATTCTATCTCCTTGATGAATCCGTGCTGATTACATGGATATTAAACGTTTTGGAAAACGATTTCTGCATCTATAAAAAGCTAAATATAATCTACATATAAAAATTTAAATATAATTTATATTTCTAATCGAAATGATTTCTTAACATCTTTACGTAGAGTTTCACTTACTTTTGCACGATTTTTATTTTTATGTCCATAACGCTTTCAAATTGTTCTCTTCTGTCTCTTCCTAAAATATTTATTTGATTTATTAATGTATATTTCTTCGTATATTAAATCAAAATAGTCTGAATCATCAAGTTCTTCCTAGATATAATGTCAGTTCAATTCTGACTTAAATCACTGTAAGTACTACCGTCGACCAGTGAAACAATGCGAGTGTATTTACTGCAGGAAAATGTTGAAAAGTTTTAACAGAATTTTACTTGTACAAGATAGGTGTTAGGAAATTGATAAAAAGTCAAGCAAGACGAAAGGCAAGAATTCTCCTCATGAATCCCACGACCCGACACCGAACCCTAAATGCCCCATAAATTTTGATTATTGATAGATCATAACGCTCCAAACTTTTTCTCAATCACTCACTACTCTTGGAACATAATTTACGGCACGACCGGCTGAATCAATTCCCATTTACAGCGCTTCCGGTTTGCCAACGCTTCAAGCTCGATGGCACATCACGGGAGTACCGTCGATCTAGGAACTGCTCGGGCCTTCAGTGCGTCGAGCATGAGCGAAAACATAGTGTATTCGCTGTTCGCTGGTTCGAAATATGGCCGGTGTGCACTTACACGAATCCGGGCGTTTACGATAGAAATAACCCTAAGAGCGCCCGTAAATGGACCAGCCGATGAGGCTATCGTGTCGGAAGGAAGGCGAGAGGAGGGAATCCCTCGAAAATTGAATTCTGTAGGAGCCGCGAGGCCGCATCTTTAAAAACACATAAATTAGGGGCAAACGGCCACGCGAGAGAGCACCACGAGCGGTAAATTATGGATCGCTGACGCTGCTGTGCGCTCTTATACCTAATGTCCTCGTCTCTCAACAGCCGTGGCGTTCTCCGCTCCCAACGACGACAATTCTTACGCAGCCGGAGATAGTGCCAGGACAAAGCGAATGAAATATACACCTGGCTCCTCCCGATCGGTCTACATGAATGGCCGACAAAAAAAAAAAATGCGGAATGATTCTCTACGGACGACAATCTGGCTCGCGTGATCCTATTCGATTGATCGACGAAAAGTGGCTCGAATCGAGTATCGGTAATTCGATGTTTCGACTTTAGCCTCTATGCAGGGTAACGTAACCTATTATGAGACATATTTTTTAATAATATCTAACGCGTCCAAGTCTCGAGCCGTCACGCGGATTCCCAAGTGGGGACTCCTCGAACCTATACTATTTTTCACTCATTTCTCTTAAAAAAATTGTTTTCCAAAAAGTGTTTTGTAATATTTAAGCGCGTGATACTTTATGACCATTTTACGTTGCCTTCAGATGTATATTTATACAATAGAAAGTAGATATAATTCAATCAGCTTTGTGATTCGATTCTTAGTTCTGGGATTACAGTGATTTCTCTATATATGTCGCCAAGGCCTGGGTGATAAACGTCGCGGAATTATCCCCACTACCGCGGGGTATACTCCGTGAGGGGCCGCGAAGCACGAGAGGTCTCGGACGCCGAGGAGTGTAAACATAACACGGCTAGGGTATGTCTCCTGTACGATAGATGACGCTGACAAGACCCGTGTAGTTGACATATATCGAGAATTCACTATATTTTTGTTATTGTTTGGAGATAAAAGGAGCATTGTGTTTCACGTCATTGCCGCTGTACTAACGCCGCGATGCGTTGTCTGGTTTTTCCTTTCCATGCACTGTAATTTTTTTCCTATAGTAACGGGACTTCGGAATTTTAATTATTTATTAATTTATTAAACTTAAATAAGACAATAAATAATTTTTTGACCATTTTTCACCCAAGAAAAATAGTCCTAATTTAATATTTTCCAACCTGTGGGATCGACGAGCCCCCCCTGGGAGTGCTGGAGTTAAAAATTAGTATGTACATGTTTTAAAGGTACAATATGTATGCTTTTGAAACCTATTGAAAAAAAAAAGAAAATCATTCGGTTTCGTAATCTCTCTCGTGGCTATGACGGATATAAAGCGATAAACTCCATGAGATTGTTGAAAAAGTTCGCAAATTGTATAAAGTCCAGGATTTGCAGACTGCTAACTAGACGTAACGCCATCCTAAATAATTTCATTGTTTCGAAATTGGAAAATATCGTCGTATTTGGCTGGGACTGTTTCAGCGCGAAATGCTAACTGTCTTATTTCTTTTTCGCATAATAAACGAATTTCAGGAAATGTACTGCGTAGGACGCGAAAGGGAATTTCTGTGCAAAGTAGTCGAACTGCAACCTCATCAGCCGCGCCACGGCGATACAGAGGATGATAAATAAATATGTATGCGAGTTTAGGAGTGTCCGCTAGACCGTAGGAAGAGGACCTCGAAATAGTGGGGTTCTGATTTATTCAGAATTACGTGAACCGCCGGCCATCGGGCGATACCTAATTGAGAAACGCGATTGTCGGTGAGTTATCGTCGCGGTTGAGAGGCGCGAATAGTTTTATGGCTCCGAGAGAAGCTATAAAACATGGAAATAAAGCAGATATGGTGAAAACTGAGGACAAACCCCGAGAAAGTCACGACTGAATTCATGGTCCGCGTCGAGCTGAGAAGAAAAGAACATTTAACCCTAGCAAATTAACCCTAGAAAAATTCTCAACAAATGATTTATTATCGTTTGCACACTTAAGTTTAATATTCCGAAGTCCCGTTGCTGTAGGACAAAAATTACAGTACACAGAAAGGAAAACCAAGACAATGCATCGCGGCGTCAGTACAGTGGCAATGACGCGAAGCGGCCCCCGACACTCCTTTTGTCTCCAAACAATAACAAAAATAATCCCAGAACTAAGAATCGAATCACAGAACTGGCAAGGAACGATGCAGTATTTTCAATTACAGTCAAGCAATCGATGCATTCAAAAGTGAATATCCGTTCTGAGAGAAGAGAATTATATCTATTTTCTATTTTGTGAATATACATCTCAATGCAACGTAAAATGTTCATAAAGTATCACACGCTTGAATATTACAAAACGTTTTTTAAAAACCAATTTTCTTTAGGAGAAATCAGTGAAAAAGCTCCCACCGCCCGGGAATCCGCGCGAGGCTTGAGAGTGCTATAGTTAAGAGGCTTCTCTCGAGCGATTAAGTTCCAGAGCACGCCATTGTAGAACCACCCTCATGCAGCAGCGCACACCCTGGACACTGCGCACGGAGGTGTGGAGCCCGAATAAAAAGAAGGGATGACAGAAAATCATTAGAATACACGGGTTTCGGGTTCGGTTTCTTCCTCCGTCTACGTCCGCGGCCTGAAACTTGCTTTTCTCGGTGTCTCCGCCAGTCAAGAAAAGAAAATAAGAAGGGTCGAGAACGCAAAGGGGAAGAAAAGGACACCGTGTCCGCCGGAGGATCGCCGCGTCTCCTTTCTTCCTTCGAGTTCTTCGAGTCCTCCTCGTCGACCGCGACATAACGCGCCGTCGGCCACACGCGTCGACAAGTAGATAAACCGATTGATATACGACCTACATCCTACCTACCATTTCTACCTTCGACTGTGTGCTCGCTCGCCTGTATACGCGCCGATTCGTTGACTACTCTTTATTGACGGTCCACCACAACGTGGAGATTTGGCCTGACAATGAAGCTGCGTGCCTCGTCGTGTTCGTTAACCTGAATGGTTGGCGAGCTTTCGACCGATCGGGGAAATTAAGCATTTCGGCGTGGAGGTTGCTTATGGGATGCTAGATGAGTTTCTTCACAGAGACCGTAATGTTATAGACCCCATTTGAGACTTAACAGACTTAACATTTTCAGTACTACTCTTTTCACAGATGTACACATTACAATATTTTTGAGCTCATTAATTTCCTAGAGAGAGAAATTGTATACAATGATTTCTCTGTATATGTCGCCAAGGCCTGGATGATAAATGTCGCGGAATTATCCCCACTACCGCTACGGAGTATACCACGTGAGGGGCCACGAAGCTCGAAAGGTCTCAGACGCCGAGGAGTGTAAACATAACACGGCTCGGGTATGTCTCCTGGACGATACACGACGCTGGTAACTTGCCCGTGTTGTTGACATATATCGAGAATTCACTGTATTCATCGTATCTATGTCTACATTTTCTGTAATGGCTAACAGTAGAATTCATTATAATTTTCTTTTTGCTGTTTTATGAAACGAAAATGAGGAACAAGCTTGGCAGTGTTAGGTCTTCACGGTGTACCCTATATCATTGCAAATATGGCTGTGCACCTTTCATGTGAAGCTTAATAAACCGACTAGAAAAAATCGTAGGTCAAGTTTTAAGCATTCGTTGTAAAGGGGGGAGGCTTCATTGTGTACATCTACGACGGTTTCAGTCACGAGAAAAAATTTTTATAATGCATCAGAGACGTTTTAATTTGTAGTATTAGGGGTACCCATAAGTAATCAATTATTAGCAAAGAATTTGTTTTGCATTTAGTTCTGTACCGATCGTTGAAGATGAAACACGTTTTCTTTTAGAGTTTTCGGTAAAGCAGCCTGTATTCAAAATATTCTAAAAAGTATAATTTTTCTTTACAACCCTGTAATAAAATGGCGGCGTCTGTACCTTCCGAGGATCATATTCGTCATTGCATACTTTTTCATTTTCATGCGGGATTTAATGCAACGGTAACAACAAAGAAAATTTCCGATGTTTATGGAGATGTATTGAAGGTCAACAAGTGTCAACGTTGGTTCAGAAGGTTTGCTGCGGGTGATTATGATCTCTCTGACAGGTGTCGACGTGAACGACCAGTTCAATTTGATAATGACACCCAAAAACCTCTAGTGGAAGCTGATGCAAAATTAAGTATACATGGAATTATCGAGAAGCCTTGGGTTCACATGGTCAACTATGCAAAGGCACCTACACGAATTGGGAAAGGCATATAGGCGAGGAATATGGGTACCGCATCAATTATCTGAGACCAGCAAGAATATTCGTCGATCAATTTGCACTTCATTGCTATCCAGATTTCGTAGAGATCCATTTCTAAGCAGAATCGTTACCGGAGATGAAAAATGGATTCTTTATGATAACATAAAGCGTTCCAAGCAATGGCTTTCTGGAAATCAAACCGCACAATATCAACCCCTAAATCTAGCTTATCACTTCGAAAGGTGTTACTCGTACTCACCGGACATTGCTCCCTCTGGCTATCATCTTTTCAGATCTCTGAAGCATTATTTAAGAAATAAAACATGTACTTCTGTAGAAGATGTAAGGAGGCACCTTGATTCCATATTTTGCTTCACGAACCGTGGATTTCTATTATAGGGGGATTGGAAATTTGCAGGAAAGATGGCAAACTGTCCTTGATAATAATGGAGATTATATAATAAATTAAGAAACAAAAACTTGAATTTACTACAAAGTTTCTTTTAGATTTCAAAATAATTGACTACTTTTATGGGTCCCCCTAATATTTTCGAGAAAGACGTGTCTACAATTATTCGATCTCTGTATCCCAGAAAAACATCGTAGAATAAAACGAACGATTTTCTTGATCAAAACCAGCCCCCAAAGAATCACCGTATCGATTAATGTCTCACTCATTGTCGGGACACCGTTTCCAGCTGATAAACAGATGCTAATGAGTCCTGGTCGTGCTGTCCTAAGAGAGACAACAAGCCCCCTAAGCGACATAAATAAATGAAAGCAGTAAAACGACGGACGGTGTGTCCTCCTAGAAATCCGCAAGGAAGAATTTCCCCTGAACGGGGCAGCATCTATAATCAGCTGAAAGCGGTTTCTCAGGAAGGATCTCGCGATACCGCGGCTCGAAGGCGACGATTTGTCCAAGAAATGGTAATCGGAGTCCCGCTGGGCACGGTAACGAGATTCGAGTGGCCCCGAGAGCCCCTCGTACTCCCCTCTTCTACCTATGTCTTTTCTCTGGGGGAGGATCGATTTAAACGTTCGCAGGGAGGGCCCGGGATTCCTCGACCCTCAGGAGTCCCCAGAGTGTTCCCGAATCTGGCGAAAGATTGTGACAGCGAGTCGTATATATCCTCTGTTGGGGCACGGACAGTTAAAATGCGTGGCGAGGATGCGCCGAGATTGTTGACAGCGCACGTCCACGTGTCTGTCAACGCCGGTGGGGTCCGGTCAACCTGAAAAAACACGGTGTCTTCCCGACAAATTTATCTCCGAATTTCGAACAATGCTGTATCCTCTGTTGGCTTTATGCTAATGATTGTATTACGAATCTTCACGCAAATTTGGCAGGGATCGGCATAAGCAGTTGTTTTTATTCGGGTAAATTAATTATATTGTACACGTAGCTGCGATAAGGAACACCTGTATAATTTAACACTAGATTGCCGGAGCGAGTCAATTTGATTCATTTACGATTCTATTGCTATATATATATAGAAAAACTCAAATAATTCTTTTAAAACATATGTTGGTTTTTAATAGAATTATAAAATGTGTACAAATACTAATTCCTCCGCCTCCTCACTCCTTAGTCCCAAAAATCCATATGTGCCATACCTATCTTGACGAATATGAGTCAAATTGACTCATTAAATATTTAGGAGTTGGTTGTTTTACACACATGTAATTTATTTCTTGTGCATAGAATTGTTTCGTAAAGAATCTGATGCGAGAGTTTTCATGTTCAAACTTGTCAATTTACTAGTTAGAAATCTATTGCAAACTTGTACTATATATTATACTAATATACGGAATATTGAAAAACGGTTGAATTGTCGAGTTCAAAATCATGCAAAAAAAAAATAGAAATAAGGGCGTCTGTGCTAAACGTAATAAAAAAATCTGCGGAAAATGTATTTTAAGAACAGAATATATATGTAAAAATTGTTTTGAATAAAGTTTCTCTAAAATAAAATTTTATATTTTTTTTAAACTTCAATTTTAATGTTTGTCAATTTTAACATTTCAGTCAAAATAGGTATATACCCAACATCCGGCAATCTAGTGTTAAATAATAATATATGTTGAGATAACATTTAACCGATGGTGATAGGTTTAGTGTTAACAATGACTGACCTCTAGTAAATTGAAGACAAGTCTTACGAATCTGATCATTCGTACTGCTTCAACAATCATTTACTTAGTTATTATACAATCTCTCACAAAAATGTCAAGTATTTAAGAAATCACGGGTCTCCGCACAATTACGAACATAATCTCGCACGAGCAATGTTGAAGAGAAACTCTGTCACAACTTTAATGGCCGACCACACGGTAGTCGTTGATATAACCGAAGCCGTCGATGTAGCTCTAGACCTAATATGAAAATAAAATTTTCTGACCATAATTCCAGACGTCTTCAAGATGGACAGCGGTGACAACAGGACAAAGAGAACGAGGACGAGCCAAAGTTAAGTCACAGTCTCGAAATGTGGGGGAATAATCGAAACGTAGGATAAGGAGCAGAGAGCGGAACAAAACGAAAGAAATTCCGTGGGCCCGCGTTGGAGGTCACGTCCATGTCGTCGCAAAAGTGTCGCTTCGCGCGCTACATCCGGCATACAGTTCCATGCAGGACAGAACACACGGTCGTAAAGAAAAAAATATGGATGTGTCTCATCCCGGATTCAAATGCACACCCTCGGCTCCCGGTGCCACATAAATTTGGTTCAAGCCGGTGTAAAGACAACGATGCTGCGCATACCAAAGCGTTTCTGTTCCGTGTTCTTCATGGTTAACAAAGTAGATCCTCGGGACGGCCCAGCATTGTCTGTCCTTCGTAATCTAGAAGCGTGCATCAAGGATTCGCATTTGAATCCCTGGGATACGGTTGTGATGGACTGAAATTAATTTTTGTTCTCCGGATGGCATTTGCATTTAACAAATCGCTCACTAATTATCACATTTACCACTCCGTCAATCACCCAGAGCCAATATACATATAATACGCAAATTACTTAATTTTTGGTACTTCCGGCAAGTCAAATAACATTTCGCTTAAGTTTTAAAAATCTCCTGGTAATTTTAGCACCTTCCTTAGGCACATTGGGTTGTTTATGTCCAGGGCCATTTTTGTGTTCGACTTTCAAAAAATCTGCAAAAATTCCAAGATAATTATTCAAGTCTTTATTTCAATACCATTATAAAAACAAAATTTTACGGACTAAACTCAATTTATAATTGCGGTTTAAATACGGACTAGATTCAAAAGTGACGTTTTCGCCTAAACAGAAACAACCTGGTGCGTCCACGGAGGGTTAAGTGAAATAATTGATGCGAACAGAGTCGACGAAAATAGTCTCGTCGGCGAATACGTTCGCGTTTAATTAGCCGACAAGAAGGAGTCGCAAAAGCGGAACGTTCGTAACGACTTGGATCCTTGATTGCTAATTTTTTAATCGGGGATTCTCGGTATTCCGTCTTCGGTGAGCTCGTGGCGGCGACGTGACAGTTACAACGGATTTTCGAGTGTTTCATAAAACCAGCAACGGCCTCTAAACGGCGGTAACAGCGAATGAATACGGTTCCAGGGGAACAGAACCGAAGAGAGGAGAGCGAGAATATAAGACAGTTATTTACGAGACAGCGCCGCGCCGTAACGAGCGTCCACGAGGCCAACGAACGACTAAGCGGCGCGACACCGATCTGTTCTGGGCACATCGTGAAATTTCACGCAACAAATGCGTTTGTGCTTGCTCTTTAACCAGCTTAACCGTTCGCCGATCGCACGTCGATGGTTAATCAAATTTTACGTCTATATCGAAAGGATATCGCCGCTTCACGATATCCCCGCGATGGACCATTTCTTTGTTGCCTATTCGTTCGTGCTACTTATTGCTGGAAATATCTTTCACGTTTTTAACGGACCTGGTGCTTTTCGATTTGATGTAATAAATTATTTCGAGATTGTTTCTTGGATGGACTTTGTCTACGTTGAGGCACAGTGAATCGCTCATTTTCACAATTTCAGGGGTTATACACTTCTATAGGGTGGAAAACAAGCATTTAACCATTTTTTGAATATACATCTTTAGGTAAACATCTTAAGGGCCCGGTCTTCGTAGATTCGCGATAAGGTAGAGTGACTACGTTACCGTCAAAAAATCGTTTTACGTGCCTCAAGTTTTCGTCCTTCTGTAAGAATATTGAGCTACATTTCGTCTTGATTCTCTGCGAAATAAAGCCAAAAACTTGAAGCACGTTTCTGGCGTCAGAATTCATGATATCGATAATACAGAGCAAAAAATGTGACAAGTTTAGTCACAGACTTAAGACCTGTCGGATCAAGACCAAGACGGATCTTAAGTCTGTGTCAAGAAGGCTGTGAATGGAAATTATTAATTAAAGAGCTGGAGCTTAAGCTGGAAGTATGTGGCAGCCATTTTTGTAAAGACGTGGTTAACAAATTTTGCCGAATTTTTACAAAAAAAATGTACGAAATATAGAGACTCTAAACTTATGCCCGAAATAGGGAGAAAAATGTAAAATAAATAGTAAAATAGAAGTGAAAATTTGACCTAGAGCGAGCGGTGCGCTCGAAAACGTATTTTTCAAAGCCTGGACGTAGGGGTACGTCGAAAGAGGCTCTCGCAGGAACTATTAACAACACCGGGAGTAAGCTCGAGGTGGGATTCCATCCAAAGGGGAGTTTCGACTGTTACACCGTTCTCGCTCTCGGATATTTATTATCAGGCGTCGATCGCATGAATCGCCAATCGATATGCCATTCGTGGCCGTCCAAGGAGCGGGACACCCCGCGGACGTTCTTGCGATGCTTGACACGACCTAACAAATGGCTGTTTTACATCGGCCAGAAAATGAAGCGAGCATGACGAGTTGATTTTCGGTCTCGGCGGGAGCGGGCACCGCGAAGATGAGCCCACGGGGACCTACGATGCGATGGTGCCCCATCAGGGAAGAAGGGGGTTGGAAAGAAGAGGGTGGAGAAGAAAAGGCAGACGTAGAAACGGCAACAGCAACGGCAACGAATAGGAGAAATAGAGACGGGACCGAGCGAATTAAAAAGAGATGATTCCCCCAGGTGAGGACCGATGACTGGGGGAAAAAAAGGCCGAGCTGGTGGGGCAAGCAAGAGAGGAGACACTCCTACGGTCGGAGTGAAACACGAGCCAAGAGGTGTTACTTGTCAGTCCTCGCCTCGAGGCAATGACAGCCGTAGCCAGGGAATTAGCATGGGATAATGGGACACGGTTGGCTCGATACCCCCACGGGGGCCAATGAGCAGCCACAAAACCGTGGCCGGGGCCACGGCGACTTCGAAACGGGACCAAACGTCCTGGCACTTCTCCACTGGAATCTCAAATACCTCTGAGTCATACCTACACAGTGTTTTTCGTCTACTATTTATTCTTTTCTTTCAGCGTCCTCATAGGCGATGGCGAACGTGATAGCGGGGGCTGTGCCAGATGGACTGCTGGCCGCTCGAGTCCCTTCAGGGATGATCGAGTCCCATTCTTTTCGAACAAACTAAATTACCAATTCGGTATTCCACTGTGTTAGCTCGGAATTGATCGATAATCTTGTGGATTTTGTAAGAATAGGATTTTACGTGGTTGTACTACTTCAATTGTGTCACTGTAGGCGTCTACGATTGAAATTGTCAGCCTCGCATTCCTCCCGAGGCGATACAGTGCACTCCCGCTATAAGTCAGTTGCGCGGTTCTGGCGAGAGACATTTAGACGAAATCTGAGGTTCTCGCCGAACGTTGCATTTGAAATACACAGTACACGCTGGAAATTCATATGTCACAGTAACAAGAAGGCTGAGAAAATGTCTTTCTCTGATACAATGTTGCACGTTGGAAACGGACAGCGAAGCTCGATATATCGTATACCCCGCGTTGGTGTGGGTAGTTCCAATGACTTTCAACCGCGAAGCTTGCACTGACTTACAACGGGAATTCACTTTAATGCCGTAAAAGATCCACGATCAGTGTTTCATTCATATTCGTTTAACACTTTCATTCGACAATCGGTGCATCTGTGTAGTCTATTCGATTACAAAATTGATAGGAGTTGCATACGTGCAATCTTCTATCACATCGATCAATCAAAACAGAGATAGGGTAGGGACCCAATTACTGCGGGGGTACCAATTACTGTGCGTATATTAATTATACTTCTTTTTAAAACATAATGAATATTAAAAAAGAGATATTACATTTTTTCATTAATGTTACATATCTCTTTTTCAAAAATCAAAATGCTTTAAAAATAAGTGTAATTAATATAGGCACAGTAATTGGTACCCCCACAGTAATGTGATCCCTTACCCTAAGAGATTCTAAGAATATTAATTGAATAAAATATAGAATAGGAAAGTTGTACAGTGGGCATGTTAACCTATTAAAAAGTTCCACGATCCTTTCATCCTCTTTACTTCATCATTCCAAATTTCCAGAGCTAGGGGAGAGAGTTGGATAATCGCGGTCAGCATTGTCTCGAATGCTGAGCGCCGCGCCGATTGAAGCGATCGGCACGTCACAACATCGCACAACACAAGGGTTACGAAAGCCCGTGGAAGTGTTCGGGAGACCTTTGGACGATTAATCGATCTCCACCCCGCGAGGTGTCTTCACCCATGAATTTTCTGATCTATAGGACGTGAACGATTCAGCGTAAGGCAAGGCGGCCCAGATACGCCGCTATCGCGGGACGCGATCTAGCCTCGTCATCGGGGAATGTGGGAGTGTCGCAAAAGGATCATCCGCGTCTCCGACGAAACAAAAAGATCGGTGACAGCCAGTCGACGCGAAGGTGTCACAAAGGGGCGTACAGGTTCGTCACAGGCAGCTTGTCGCTTCGTTTCCAGCTCCCCTTCGTGATCCTTTCCATCTTGATCCTCGTTATCCGACGCTGCACCGAACTAATTCGATTACCGCTAGACTGTGGATTTTATGCATTTATGATAAAAATGGGTAGCTTTGATACAAAAGACTGTAGATTGTAGCGGAATATACATAGCAGAATATCGATTCTTCTAAACTTTTTGCTGTTTTCGGATTGGAAATTTTTTGATTTCAGTTTGATAGAAAATAAAAGGCTGGGCCCAAAGTCAATTACACACGAAGTCCTCCACGCTTTTGTCACTATTGAAAATTCTCCTGTTAACTCTAGGTTTACGGAGCACTAAAGATTACTATTTCACATTACTTTATAAAAATAACAGGAATGTATCTGTCAAAATTTGTAGCCATTCCTTTAATAATATATACCCGAAGAAATCAATTTATTTTCGTCTTCTCGTCCACCGAACAACGATACATTACTATGCGACATTACTAATCGATTTCGGAAGTAATACTGAAAGTGTCTCGTCATAGTAGAAACTAGAAGTAAACACTCCGAATGTGAATGACAACATCATCTGATTCATATGAATAAGGAACACTTGTAAACACATTGGTATGCAATATTCTAAATGTTTCTTCCATTTCTGACCTTGCATGACCTTGGAGGTCATTGTGCAGCATACGGATGAATGTGTCTAGACACACGCTTTCATGTGATATAAAAAACTATACAGCGTTCTATTTAAAAAATTGAAGGTCACCTTCATATCCAACAAAATAGTATAAACACAGAAAAATTACATAGTGTTGTGTATAAAAAACAGTACCACTTTTCCCTCTTTCATTTTTTTCTAATATTTACCATTTACGAGAAAAACGCTGGCTAGTAATAGCATGAACACCCTGTATATATTTTTAAATTCCTTAAAAAGACCAGAAACATGAAAGTCTAAACTAGAACACCCCCTTAATGTCTGATCGTTGTAATCCAAGCAAATGACAATCACGAGAACGTAAACAAGTTGTTTAAGAGTAGTTCAATGTGGTTTTATAATTTTTTCTTGTGCTCAATCGGCTGTTCAATCTGCTTCATGCACATTTTCAAATCCGTTCAGTCTTTGGACTACTTTAAATGAAACAATTGCACAATTCTATCAAAGCTTACCACACACTGAAAACTACGGGACCGGCGCAGCGAGACGTCCGCGCAAATGAGTGACAACCTGAGAACACGGTTCGGTAATTGCAGTGGTTCGGAACCATAACCTTTGACGCAACATCGAGAACGCATCCCCTCGGAAGGTGGGTCCCACTTCCGTCGTAATTTTCCGGGTAACGGCGTGTAAATCATCTCGGCGCACTGGTGCGGTGCTGCGTGGCCGAACGCATTAAAAGCGTGTACGCTGCCTCCCAGAATTTCAATGACGATCACGAACTATAAAGTCGTCGCTGAATTATTACCGGCGTACCAACAACAAGTTGACTCGTGCGAGTCAGCCCCGGATCCGACACCTAGAATTAATTTCTCTAAAAGCGGCAATAATTCCTCGGTGAACCGCAGGTCGTGCCGATCCCGGGGAGGAGGCAGCGTTGCATTCACGGTAGGAGAGGGACGTTAAACGTCAACGTCAATGTTCCGCGGGCGTAAATAATCGTTATTGTTGAAGCTCGACCGGCAGCACAGCCTCGTCCTCCTCTGTCTTTCTGTCCCGGTCGCGTCGCGTCGCGTCGCGTCTCGTCGTCTCTCGTTTCGCATCTCCTCCATGCTCGTCCGTCGTTTTCCATCTTTCTTCGTTCGATTTTCGCCGTATCGTTCGCACCAGGGGCGGATGAAAGAAGACAGAGAAGACAGAAACAAGGCACAGACGCAATGTCCATTCCTCTCCACGGCTCTTTCACTCTCGTCCTCCGTGCAAGTTGTGACTGGTGAGTCACAACGGGATCCTGCTAGCGTCGGCGGAGGTGGCTCTTGTCCTGCAATTTATAGATCATGGCGAATCGCCGAACGGAGACGGCGGAAGAAGAGCTGGTGGACTTCCCGCGAGAGAAGTCGCCCCGACTTCGTCTTCTTCTTCCTTCCTCGTCTTTTGCTGCTGTATCCTTCTTCTTCTTCGTCTTCTTGCGTATTTTCTGACTGTTATGTACGTACTCCGGGCACTGTCCGGTTTATGGATACCTAAGTGTTCATGTAACTTGTGCTCGAGAACAAATATCCTCGCTGACGACAACGATCGAGATGATCCTCGGCGATCGCGTTAGCCGAGCGATTAACCCTTCGCCGAACGCTACACGATGCCACCAGGGTGTTGACCCTTTGAACGCTGAATTTTTCTTTCAATTTTGTTCCCAACTATCCGCTATATTGAATTGTTGCATATGAAATGTATTAACAGTAACCTTAAACAAGCGCAGCTGTCTCCTAAATAATAGATTCACCAAGGTGAGCACCATTACAATCAACATATTCCTTCAACGAATTACTAGTTAAATAAAAAATAAATTAATTACTGAAAGTAATCTAGGGTTAAGCCGGAAATTATTAACAGTAATTATTTATTATGTAACTTATTTAAGTTGGCATTATTGGATTCTTTTATTATAAGAATATGAGATATCTGGATCTTAAAAAAAAAACAATTTACTAAAAGTGCAAATTATATGGGAATAGAAAGCACTTTACAACAGTAAATTCAAAAATCGAATTGCAAAGAAGACTAAAAGAAGAACGGGATTCTATTTCTGCAGAATATCTAAAGAAAATGATTTTTAATTTGCCCAAACCCGTGATAAACGATAAAGAAAATTCTGCATTTTTTCCGAAAAGCTTAAATTTCACTTGCTAAAAATATCTGAGAAAGGAATAAAAAGAAAGGTTTGTGCTACGAATGAATCATTCACAAGGTTTCACAATTTTCAGAATTTCTACGTTCCCACTGTATATCAGCCTCGTTAGAACTATTGTATATTTTCCTGAAAGTAATCAACAGATCTGCTATCTACCATGAGCGAACCTATTTACAATTATACTTTATCTCGCATCGACCGACAAGTAATAGGTCGTTTCTTAAGAAATGCTGTGTTATGACGCTCAGCAATTCCACCGGTCTGTAATAACTATATTTCCACTGTAAAGAACTCTCCTCGCTTCGAGGAATAAAACGCACAAAACATTCATTCCACTTACGTTAATTTCCGAAGTATTTTCGCGTCGTCCAACCTGCTTAGCGTGTGATCAGGTCGTAGTTATAGCTTCTGAAAAAGTAATGTAGGTTCCAAACAACACTCACAAAACCAGATTTTACCAACCAATTTGTAATACTTTATGTTCAACTATTTCTGACAATGAGAAAGTTCCTTAGTTCAAGTTGTATAATACAACGCAGCATGTTTTTAAACAGACCTTTCCACGAATACCACTGTTTTAAAAATTATCATCTTAAAACGTTAAAATATTAACACTATTGTAAGATATCGTAATTACCTTTCTTGAAAATAGTTTAGCGCAAAATTACAGAAGCTTATAGCATAACGCTTTGTATAGCTCCAAACAGATTGAAAAGTCAACAGGAATATTTGTTTTGAGGTTACGAAAACGAAATTACATATTGAGTAATAGTTAACTGACAACCCTGAAATATTTAACCATAATTGTGCTACGTATACACAATTTCCAGATAATTGCATTGTATCGACCAGACTTTGTATCAACTTGCCCCGGTCTCCCCTACTATTAAGGGTTAAGTAATCAATTATTTGCAAAGAATTTGTTTTACCTTTAGTTCTGTACCGATCGTTTAAAAGGAAACACGTATTCTTTTACAGTTTTCTGTAAAGCAGCCTGTGTTCAAAATATTCTAAAAAGTATAATTTTTTTGCAACCCAGTAATAAAATGGCGGCGTCCGTACCTTCCGAGGATCATATTCGTCATTGCATACTTTTTCATTTTCATGCGGAATTTAATGCAACGGTAACAACAAAGAAATTTGCGATGTTTATGGAGATGTATTGAAGGTCAACAAGTGTCAACATTGGTCCAGAAGGTTTGCTGCTGGTGATTATGATCTCTCTGACAGGCCTCGAAGTGGACGACCAGTTAAATTTGATAATGACACTCTAAAATCTCTAGTGGTAGGTGATCCAAAATTAAGTATACAAGAATTATTGAGAAACCAACTATACAAAGGCACCTACACGAAATGGGAAAGGCATACAGGCAAGGAATATGGGTACCGCATCAATTATCTGAGACCAACAAGAATATTCGTCGATCAATTTGCACTTGATTGCTATCCAGATTTCGTAGAGATCCATTTCTAAGCAGAATCGTTACCGGAGATGAAAAATAGATTCTTTATGATAACATAAAGCGTTCCAAGCAATGGCTTTCTGCAAATCAAACCGCAATATGAACCCCTAAACCTAGCTTATCGTTTAGAAAGGTGTTACTATGCATTTGGTGGGACTGTCGTGGCATAATTCACTTTGAGTTGTTGAACCCTGGAGAAACAGTTACTACTGAGTTGTATTGTCAGCAATTACAGCGGCTGTATTCAGAACTATTGGAAAAGAGGGCATCTTTGGCCCACAGAAAAGGTGTAATACTGCAAATTGACAATGCCCGGCCCCATACAGCGAAACTCACTCAGGAAAAAACCAAAGAATTACAATGGGAAGTTTGGCCACACCCCCCGCACTCACCGGATATTGCTCCCTCTGACTATCATCTTTTCAGATCTCTGGAGCATTATTTAAGAAATAAAACATTCACTTCTATAGAAGATGTAAGGAGGCACCTTGAGTCATATTTTGCTTCACGAACCCTGAATTTCTATGAGAGGGGGATTGAAAATTTGCAGGAAAGATGGCAAACTGTCCTCGATAATGCATGAGATTATATAATAAATTAAAAAATAAAAACCTGAATTTATTACAAAGTTTCTTTTAGATTTCAAAATAATTGATTACTTATTGGTCCCCGTAATACGTGTACTATCAGTTGAGCTTTACCATTCCCAGCTAACCGGAAGCTACCGATTCCCCGCACAGAACGTGTCCCAGCTGTTCCAATAGATGAAACGTTTCCTATCAATCGGCTATCGTGTTTAGCTACCTCTGATACTCGTAGCCCGTGCAAGAAAAATCCTATTCGGCAGCAGGTGGTCTACGACTATCGACCTCACCGCTAAACTGTGCTAAGGCGCCACGAGCCGGGGAATCATCTCCAGAAGTCGATGGGAACCATGGTGGCTCAGTCTTCACATATTGTGCCAACAATTAGGTGAAAGGCGCTCCCACAGATCCTAGAAACGGCAGCTTGCGATGCAGCGAAAGAAAGAACGGGTAAGAGACTTCGAAAGGGAAGGGGGAGGGGGTGGGGGGAGGGAGAGGATCGTTTAATATACTTACCGAGCGACCAACCGACCTACCTACCTACCGACCTACCGGCTGGCAATGTAGTCATTTACTGCGTCGTGTACAGAGAGCAAGCCTGACAGAGACAGAGACGCGGCCGAGCAAAACATACCTCGTGTTCGCCCAAGGGGGACTAATCTAGCTGGTAGTTTGACGTGGCGATGATGCGGTAGTAACCTTTAGGTTACTTCTCCTTCTGGTGCTGTCGGAGGTGATATCCGCACCCACGGCCGCCAATACGTTCACCTTCTACCGATTGACCTGGATCCTCTCGCGATTCGCACCTCCGGACACCGTCATTTTACCAATCCGGCTGCGCATCATTGAATCTCTATCATTTCACTTGCGTTTCGTTTGTTCGGTAGGGTCTGCCTACTTTCATCGATCATGAGTAGATCCCGGATCTTTATCCAAAATAAAATGTATCCGCATCAATTTCAAGGCGCAGGAGGTAAATAGAAATTTATACCCCCTCTGCCCCATAATAATAGTAGCAGTTGATGAATTTAATGGTGTCCCATAATAGTAGCAGCAAAAGAAAATAAGTATAGAACCCAACGTTTATTATGAAAGAACTGGATTAAATTAAACAAAAGATTAAAAATATTACTCCCAATTTTTATTTTGAGTGTTCAGATGGTTTCTGGATTTTTCAATAATTTCGTTACTGCATTGTAAAGGAAAACTATATTATTTAAATTTTAACTTGAATTTAGGGGAATTTCAAGATAAAATTAAATTTTAAGAGAATTACTATAATGAAAATAAATTAAAAAACATTATTTAAAGCTTTACTTTCCCTATATGCGTGAGCTTAAAATTATTGGAACCATCGTTCTTCAAACTGTATTTTTTTCATCTTATTTTTACAATGGGTTGATACTCAACTGAAATAAAACAATTGATTTCGATCAGTGGATGAATTTCGAAAAATAGTTATAATTCGTGATAATTAGGTTAACCTAAAAATTGGAAGGTATGTCAAAACAAATGACAGGTGTCATGAAACATTAATTTTGATTGAAGACCTCGCAATTTTGCGCTACAACACAATTTACAGCTGCATTCGACAATAATTTCCGTTTAAATATTTACTTGCTTCTATTATTATGGACAGAGGGAGTATGATTTTCCTTTCACTGTTTTAAATTGCACCCACTCATTTTTGTCATAAATGCATAAAATCCGGAATCAGTGCATTTCCTAGATGATGTAGAAATAACCTCCATTTTTCAAAACATCCTGATATCCATTGTGGACTCGTTGATTGGTTAATAAAATGTACAGTTATTTACCTATTGCGTAGGAATAATCCTTTAGGGTCTGATTGTCTTGACAAACAATAAGTGAAGTGATTATTTCATCAGATGTTAAAGTTCATTAACAATCAGAATGATGTGGGTACTATTGATTGTGTATTTTGTAAATGTTCAATATGCCAATCAACTATCAATTTATTTTCGCATTTTAAAGAAACAACCCTTCAGGGTCCAATTACTTTGACTGACAACGAGTATAATAATTACACGTGTCAGTTAAGTGTTAAAGTTTACCAACACTTGCAATCTATTAGGTAGACCTCGTACACTCATAAATAATTGCAGCCTCGGGCATGGAAAAACTATTGAATGAGCAGAGCTAACAATAATCCCCAATAATAGTGAAACCTGTTAGGTAGAATAGTGATTGTTTGGTCTAACAAAAATAAAATGAAGATTTCTTTTACTTCGGTTCTAATTCAAATTGGATTTGTCAAAATGGAAACATACAGAAATAATGATAAATATATTATCAATTAAATCTCATTTACTTCTAATTTTAAAAAATGTTGTCTTCGTGTAACCGTCAAATCTGACGAAATGAAAATAATTATTTCTATCGATTTCTCTCTGACATGCCTAAAGAATAATCGTACCATAAATAACTTTCACCGAGCTAGAAGCGGCAAAGCTCGATAATAACACCTATGCTAATATAATAAAAAGCATCGAGCAAATTAATTAATTATGCAAATGTAACCTTTCGGCCCTTCGTGCTCCAGAATGATATCTAAAGTGATATCTGCAGCATCCACACCCACTCCGGTCTCTTTTCCGTTGCCTCTCTACTAGGATCGTTTCTTGGTTTGCAGGTTGATTTAGCTATTAACTCCACTTAACGAGGCACAGCTACCAGGCTCGTTATTAATAGTACGTTCTCACGCGAATTAACTCTGCTAACCTCTGAGACCAATCCCGATGTTGCGGTCTTTTTAATTGACACGAACTCTTTCCACGATTGCCTAACGGATGCAGAAAACCTGCGGCAAGAGAAAAAGTATGTTACTGTCCTGCTCGCACCGCGTCAGCCTCCGTTTCTACTTTAATTAGTTGATGTAAATGCTCATGCTTGATTTATGCGACTCAGTTTTACAAGGTTCGTTACTCGAGCGATCTTCCCGCTGAAAAGATCCGCACCTTTCTTAAACGTCTCGCTCTTTTTAGTTTAGCAGGCTTGATCCGATTATGAATGCTTATGCACTTGTTTGCGTATTTATGTGCTTTATTGTGCACTTCAGTTTTGTACAACGCAGAGATTTAATCAATTCCTTCTCGTGGCGTTACCTTTCCCATGCTCCTTTAATAATAGATTGTTTTTCTACGAGTCGTAGGCGGAGCGATTAATTTCATGGATCAAGTCGATTAATTCGTTTGTCAAGGCAGAGCTACCAGTTTCTGTATTTGTGTATACAATCGCGCACTTGTTATTAATAGGTGACTCAGACAGGGATTAATCATAAATGCAGACGCTGGTGTGTACACAGTTTGCCAGGATTTTTGCGATACGATACCGCGTGGAAAGAAACTACATGTTGCTTTCGCAACAGATGCTTCGTGGTTAGCCATAAAGGTAATTTCATCTGGCTTGTATTTAATTCTATAATTACGAATTGCAGGTAGACACGGGTGTTGCGAATGACTTTACGAACGCCGCTATTGTAGAAGGTACTTACGATCGATCTTATTATCGGTAGACTGTGTATTTTATGCGTCTATGACACTAATGAGGAGAAACGTAAAACAGTAAAAACGTTCAAAGAATTGAAAAATATTTTATATTTACATTACATTATTTTTATTCCATTGGATCTACTGACACTAGGTTTATTCAGAGTCGTCAGATTAAGACTTGTCTCCCCACTCTACCTTCCTCTTCTACGATGCTACATTGGAATTATTATTAGATATAATGCATTGACTTTCTATGGTTCAAATTGCATCAACTAAATTTATGTTGTCTTAAATCACGATTGATGTCGTGATGCACCATTCAATCTAATAGTGACTTACTAAATAAATAAATGAATAATAGCAACTTAGTGCACAATAATAACATCTATTATTTAACAAGGTGACAGTATCCAAACACACCACAAATCTTGCCAGTCGCACAGAGTAATAAAGACGAGTTAGGAGGAATAAAACAGACCGAACAATAAGCTGCGTCTCGAATGAAACTATCATAAAATCGAATATACTGATCTGTGTGTGGGACAACGTTAATCTTGAACGGTCTTCCTACAATAAGGAAGCAGTAATATAACGCTGTCATAAATATTTTAGAAAGTAGGAATAAAAGGAGAAACGAAGTTAATAAATCAAATATGAAAGAAATTGATATTGGCGAACAGAAAATTAAATAGACATTTCCATGAAAGCACCTAAGTACCAAAGTAATTAAATTCAATTAAAGAAATGATTAAACTCTTATAATTTCGATAAGTTGTGAAAATAATTTCTAATTTCGCCCAGTTCTTCCTGTCATAAATTCATAAAATCCGCAGCCTAATTGTAACTAATATCATGCTAAGTATGTTTACGTACACTCCCAGTTTCAAGTCATCTGATCCAGCCTTAAGTGATTTAGTCACTAATAGCGTTGGTTCAAGAATATTAATAGCTACCCGCTACGATGAATGTTACAGAAACGATGCATTAATCACACGAAGACACTCGGATGACAATTATTGCATCGCATAATTATATTTCACGAAATTGCGCAATCGCATCGAACACGAGCAACATCCGTGTCGTGCTCGGCGATGTTCCGTGACATTCTAATTACATGTATTATTTAATCGTAACGAACAAAGTATCCTTCGACGTATTTCCATTGTTGTCTCGAACGAATTAATCCGACGACTCCTATTGTAATCGTAATTGATAATTGATTGCACTTCGTCCGTTGCATTATTATTATTCTTATTATTATTCTTATTATTATTATTACCGGGGTCATTAATAACGCGATTCACTCCGATCGTGATTATTAATAACATCGGGGATATAACGGCAAACGTAACCAGCGTTCAACTATAGGGGTATTAATCTCCCTGTTAGCTTGACGTGACGATGATGCGGTAGTAACCTTTTAGTATTACACTTTGCCTTCTGGCAGTATTTAAGACGGTATCCACACCCACGGTTACCTCTCTCTTTCTTCTCCCCTTCTATAATCCTATTTGAATTTTTCATCGGTCTTTTTTTTCTACCGGTCTGCCATGAATATCATCGTGATTCAAAAGTTATGTCCTCCGAGCAGTTGAAAATCGAAGTTCGTTGCACCATCCTCTGTGAAAATACAGTTACCTAACGACGCGATGCAGAATCGAACGCGTATAGAGAACTTGGCAATTTAATATAACCATGCGCACGATGTCTCGTAATACAGTGGCGCGCAACATTTTATACTTCAAAAGGAAAGATATTGAAAAAATACCATTGACGTATTTACTGCCATTGTTCCCAATCAAATCAATTAATTCAGTCGTTGTAATCAAAACTGCAGAGTTAAAGCTTGCCTTTTGATACAAATCCTTCGGTTTAAGCAACTACATTGTCAAAAAAAAAATTAAACTTCAAAGTTGGAAAACAGTGAAACAAATAAACATTGTTTATTTTAGTTTGTTTATGCGTCTTTAGTAATTCAATGTTTCTTGTTGAAAAGTTCAATAATTTTCCACAGATGTGTCCTTGCAATATTAATATCTGTAATAAGCAATATTTATATCTTTTTTTATTCATTTATTTTTTTATTTATATATTTCTTTCTTTATTAATATTTATAAAATCCGCCACTTCGATGGGTTCGATAGTTTTCTTTCATTTAATTCATATCAAGTTTTATAAAAGTTTGGTTGCATTATCGTTCTTGTGACACTAATCTGTCAATTATCAATAAAATTTAGATGATGCTTAATTCTCGCAATAACATAAACATTTTTAGTCAGAGTAACGTAGGGTTGAGCTGAGCATAAAATTTCATGAATATCAATTGAAAGTTTTAATTAGGTGTATTTCCTCTATTAGCGAACACTGCAAATGCACAAACATCCGACGCTTAGCGATGACCTTCATAGATAATTTCGAAAATAATTGTAAGCTGATCAGCTTTTTAAGAGTTTCAGCTGTTCTTCTAATTAGAGAAAATAGAAGATAAATTATTGGCTTTTTCAATAGTATCCTACTTCATACGTCCTACCTGATGAAAATATTAAATACGTTTAAGAGTTAATTTGTCTAAAAGAGTCGTACAAATCGAATGGTTCAATGGGGCTCTCACGATGCCATAGAAATATTTGTTCCTGTTATATTTTTTTTTTTGAGATCTCAAGGTACAAAGTCCTACGCTCCTGCCGGGGATGAATAAAGCAATTATCCGCGCGACTAATTGCTGAAACGCGCGATGCTCTCGACGAGGATCACGATTATATCGTCTCTCGCGATAATTACAGCGAATGGATCTCGATTCGATAGGATCTCGGACACGTAATACGATTACTCACGTACAGCGTGTTTACGTAGAAGATAAATAGAAAGTAACATCCAGTTTTTACCTGGCACGCTTTCGTCCTTCTTCGGCCAGTTAAGGTTCGCGTCCCGTTGAAGGCGAATTTACACTTCTTCATTTTGGATGTACAGTGGCCCACGAAATTGTTCGAACACCCCTTAACACTAGGTTTACGTCAAAATGACGGGTTCTAATATTTTCAATTTGAAATTATTAAGATTCTAAGGATGCATACATGAGAAATTATTTCGCAAATTTATTTCTTTGGGTATACAGTGATTTCTCTATATATGTCGCCAAGGCTTGGATGATAAACGTCGCGGAATTATCCCCACTACCGCGGGGTATGCCCCGTGAGGGGCCTAGAAGCTCGAGAGGTCTCGGACGCCGAGGAGTGTAAACATAACACGGCTCGGTATGTCTCCTGGACGATACACGACATTGGCAAGACCCGTGTTGTTGACATACATCGAGCATTCCCTGTATATTGTTTTAAAAATATTGCCAAAAATGTGAGTAGCACGTTCTTGTTATTTTGATAAAGTAATGCAAAATACTGGCTTTTAGAGCTCCGTAAACCTGGTGTTAAAACGGTATAACTTTTTAAAAATCGTACCAAACGACCTAACTTATTTTTTGAGAAATTACATAGAAGCTAAATGGCTAAATCGCAGTTGGTAGGTTACACGAACCAATAAAAAGGGCACTGTTTAAAACTATTTTTATCCGAGCCCGTAATGAAAATTTAAAATATGCCTTCTGTGGAAAAATGGGTCTTCAGTTTTTCATTTGCTAGATCACTTGAAAATATTTTACAGGAAAATAAACACTGTGAAAGTAGAGGCTTCATGCTTCAAACTCTAGGTGTTACGGTCGTACTATTGTTTTTTACGAAGTTATCGCAGGTTAAGGATGAAAAATTTTGCCACAATTGTAAATGCCGTGTCCTAATACTTTCTGGATCCACTGTATAGTGAGCAAAGTTCGAAAATGTCTTTTTCAATTTGAGAACCGGTGGATTGAATTGAACCGTTGACGAAGTATCGTATAAATGCAACTCCGGTTTTCATCTTTCATATTCATTGTGGATGATTCATCCGCGAGGTACATCCAAAGTGAAGAAGTGTAAATTCGCCTTAACATAACATTCCCTCTTTGACGCACCGATGATACCACACGGTAATAACCTTTAGAGCAGTTAAGCGTTCACCTTTTGCTACTACAAAACGACGTTCGCTTTCTCACGTAACCTGTCTTTTCTTCCCTGATCTCCTCGCAATATTGACGCTTCGCTGTCTCGCCGTTTATACATATACATACAATATATGTATTTTAATAATTGCGCGTTACACGGGTAACCACGGTTGCGTGCCGCCTAGCCACACAGTATTCTATTAATACCAGTGTATCGATGTTCAATGGCTGTTGCACGAACCATCGATCACATATTTCCCACTGATTACGAGCGCAGCACCGTTCGATCGGATTCAGGAAAATCATTCTGTGACGCGGGAAACAGTTGCACCGCAGGTTGAACGAGTTCTGAATTGTAAAACGGTTTTGTAAATAGGCGATGCTATATTTTTGGGTTACAGTGACTGCCATTGATGTTAGAACGGACTTTCTAATACCAGAAATACAGGGCCTGTCATTTTGAGGGGTTGGTGATTTTTAAATGTACTCACTACGTTATGTGTAGACAGCGGATCTTTATGCAAAATAAAAATTTTCTATCGGAATTGCAACAAACTGGAGTGAAATAGAAATTTATTTTCTTTCGCAATACGTTTAATAAAATAACAGCATTTTTTAATTCTACTAATGTTTTTACCGTTTTCAGTGACACCTACCAATTTTTGTCATAAATGCATAAAATCCGCTGTCTAGTTATAAGATACTATACAAAACCAAACAAATCCGTGTTAGGAAAAATAATTTTCAATAATTCATTCGATGGTGTACGAGCAATTTAACGTCCAGCGAACCGAAGGGAACGAATCCAGAACGCAAAGAAGAGAGACGAAAAAGAGAATCGACATAAACGTGGGTAATTAAGTGTGCACAATAGAAGCTCGTCTCGAACTGGCAAAGCGACGTCAAACTTTTCCGCGGCGCGAATAGCAAAATAGTAATGGGCTGCATGAAAGCAGTCAGACTCAAGGATACTCTGCCAGCGGGCCCGTTAGCAAGATGAATGGAGTCCTACCGGATTTCTTTATCCCGAAAAGGAAAGATTCTCTCAGTGTCCGACAACAAATCACTCCCGAACAATGAGCCGCCATCAATAAAACGCATTAGCGGCCGGTCATCGATCACGCGGTACCGAGTTGTCAATTCGACAAGATTAAATACGGAATATACGGAAAAGTGAACTGTACGAGACGCGTATGCACGTACACTGTACCCCGGTGCCCATTCGAAACGGCCAATAACGTCGCATTAGCGGCTGCTCATCAGTCTTCCCTTAATCTCGAACGATTCGGCATAACCGCTAATTCGACTCGTAAACTCTCTCGCGCGCCACGAGAGCGTTTCCACATACTTAAGAACAAGTTATGGGCATGTGCGAAGTGGTATGGTAGCGGGCAGAAGCTTCCCATGGAACTCTCACCTCCGCGGGCGGAAAGTGAACTTCGCGGACGATGTCGGAGCCCGTTGCAACGGGCTGCAACGGCTGCAGCGGCTGCAGCCGATCCACCGATCCTTTTTGGGGGGAAAGGTCGGCGAAAAACGACTCGGCGATCGCTACTATAATAGCGCCAATGCCACGGGCCGCTTTCACTCCGCAAGAAACGCAGTTTCTTCGGCCACGGAAACTTCGACGCCTCTGACCTTGCGTCTGCGAGCCACCGGCACACGAGTCGTCATTCATGCCGCGGGTTCTCTCTCGTCTGTTCACTTTTCAGGATCGGGATTTTCATTCGAGGTGCGGTAGAGTTTCTCTTCCTCCCCCGCGTTCCGACTAGCAGGATATACAGTCGGTGTAAAAAGTATTCGTACACCCATTCGAAACGAATAACTTTCGAAATGTGGACCAAACGCACAGTGCAGCATTTCAATGAGAAGTCTGGACAAGAGTCGATTCAGTTCAATACCTACTTGCCTACTTCACGTCATCGCGTATCCGACGCTTTGAGAAATTGGTTTTTCTTCTTGCAAGAAAAGTAGGTGCGAGACAACAGCCAAAATCATCAGGGACTCTAAGACTTAGAATCACAACGAACAAAATTCCGTCATCATTTATCGATGACCAAAAACCATTTGATCTTTCACGATAGTTATTTGCGATTAAAATCCTTTAATTAAGCGATTAATTTCTTTTTAACAACAAATAACTTCTTTAAAATTCGACCAAACTGCTTGAATTTTTTGGAGATGTTAGAAGGATTAATTTGCTAATTAATGCATAAATAATTTTTTTTAGATTGCTATTGGTCGTAATTTAAAAGATGCCTTTTGTAGATCTACGTAAGTTACATACATGTGCACAGTTTCATTGAAATAGCATAAAAAAACTATAGGCATTGTGATGTGTCAAAATCTTTGAATCTTTAGAGTTGAAATCACAGTTTCTTACAATTTCGCTATTTTCAATCAATTATATTTCGTAGCAAACTTTGTGCATGTATATGACTTACTTAGATGTACAAAAAGCACCTTTCAAATTTTCATTACGGACACAGATAAAAAAACTTAAAAATCGTTATTTCTTCGCAATTACGACCAATAGTAATTAAAAAAAAATTATTTATGCACTACTTAGTAAATTAATCCTTCTAACATCTCCAAAAAATTCACGCCGTTTAGCCCAATTTTAAAAAAGTTTTTTGTTTTTAAAGGGTGTAGGAATACTTTGTATACACCGACTGTAAATTGATCTATTAATTCCTCTGCAGGAACTTTGTTCCTTTTAGTTAGAACCTGTTAGGGCCCCTGAAACTCAGAATTTTGTATCACTATAATCTTGAATTAGAATCAATAAATGATGAATTATCTAACAAAACGAAGTAAGTGCCTACCGTAATTGTTAGCCCGTTCCACTGTGCGTCGGTGGGTTCGAACAAACTTTGTATTGCAGAACTGTAAGTCGAAAATGGTAGAAATATTCCTTAAGGCGCATGTAATTATTCCCGAGGAACGCACGAGGGTGAACAAATGGAAACAATTTTTCAAAGCGCAAACGTAATTAGTTTCTGAACAGTCGTGAATGTGAAATGACTGGCGCGGGCGTAAGGCAGCCTAGCGTTGCCACGAGGAACTATGAAAATGGATTTATAAATCCAGGAAAGACATCAACAAGGAGGAGTTGGTGCTCTCGTCTCGGAAAGCACATCAACGGGTTGTATTCAATCACCGTGACATTCAACTCACGACTTTTGCCCCAGGAGGTGAGAGCAGCTTCCAGCAGAAGCATGATGCCTACAGGACGCTCCGTCTGCAATCTTGTTCGTTCATGCCGTGCACTTTTGAAGGCCTAAAGCTTGTTGCACAATTGCAAAATTCTGCACGAGCCGCGCGGACAATCGGAAAAATTGACGATTCCCGGTGAAAGGGATGCATACACGGTGACTTGACAAAATTCGACTAAACACTTTTTTCATCTACATTAGCCTCAGAAATACACTCTCTTTTTTATAAATCTTTCTTTGTTGCTACGTAAATTAGACGGAGACGGAATGCGTAAAAGTGGTCTGCGGATCTTCAGGCAAAATGAGAATTTTGTGCGTCAACTGCAAGAAGTACAAATTATTTGCAATACCGAATCACGGGTCGTGACGTATTTAAAACGAGTTTCCAGCGGGTCATTCCAGGGCATCGCATCGGTTCGAAATGGTCGTCATTCGAATCGTAACGAGCCGGAACGCGAACGATCCAAGAATGAAGGAGGATAAGGAGCGTATTCGTGATCGAGGCAGGCCTCCCGCAGGCGCGAAATATCCGAGTGTTTGCACGAAATTATCATTCCTGTCACAATACGTCGTTCAACGGGAAACGGTACATTTTGACTCAATTAGCTTCGTCCGATCCGAAAAGGAGACGTATCGCCTCGGACCGGAAGACGCACGAGAGGAAAGGCATCGGCAAACATTGAATTAGGGAACCTCTCTTCCTGGTACATACCACGTGGAGCGAGAGTAAAAGTCCACTTTCTTTACCGAGTATCGTTATCTTTATTCCATTTCCGAGTCGGACTGAAGGGGTTATACTTATACGCTTGTACATGTTGAAAAAATCGATTTTCTAAAATGCTCAAAGAATATCCTTTAAATATTTTATATCGATCCGACTAAAGTTCACAGAGATATTAGCTTTGCCTTTAGTTATGTACCTCTTCTCTACCTCATTTAATGTGACGATAACGACAAAGAAAATTTGCGATGTTTATGGAGATGTATTGAAGGTCAACAAGTGTCAACGTTGGTTCAGAAGGTTTGCTGCTGGTGATTATGATCACTCTGACAGGCCTCGAAGTGGACAACCAGTTGAATTTGATATTGACACCCTAAAATCTCTAGTGGAAGCTGATCCAAAATTAAGTATACAAGAATTATTGAGAAACCAACTATACAAAGGCACCTACACGAAATGGGAAAGGCACATAGGCAAGGAATATGGGTACCGCATCAATTATCTGAGACCAACAAGAATATTCGTCGATCAATTTGCACTTCATTGCTATCCAGATTTCGTAGAGATCCATTTCTAAGCAGAATCGTTACCGAAGATGAAAAATGGATTCTTTATGATAACATAAAGCGTTCCAAGCAATGGCTTTCTGCAAATCAAACCGCAATATCAACCTCTAAACCTAGCTTATCACTTAGAAAGGTGTTACTGAGCATTTGGTGGGACTGTCGTGGCATAATTTACTTTGAGTTGTTGAAACCTGGAGAAATAGTTACTACTGAGTTGTATTGTCAGCAATTACAACGGCTGTATTCGGAACTATTGAAAAAAGAGGGCATCTTTAGTCCACAGAAAAGGTTTAATACTGCAAATTGACAATGCCCGGCCCCATACAGCGAAACTCACTCAGGAAAAAAATCAAAGAATTGCAATGGGAAGTTTTACCGCATCCCCGTACTCACCGGATATTGCTCCCTGTGACTATCATCTTTTCAGATCTCTGGAGCATTATTTAAGAAATAAAACATTCACTTCTGTAGAAGATGTAAGGAGTCACATTTTGCTTCACGAACCCTGGATTTCTATAAGAGGGGGATTGAAAATTTGCAGGAAAGATGGCAAACCGTCCTTGATATAATAATTTAAGAAAACAAAAACTTGAATTTACTACAAAGTTTGTTTTAGATTTCAAAATAATTATGGGTCCCCCTAATATAAGGTTTTACGTACACGTTGCCGAGATAGAATTCTAATAGTTAGGAAAGTGTAAACCAAGTCCATCGGAACTGAAAATCTATTAGCTCTTTAACACTAAACCTACCACGGTCACAATGACCGGTTCTCTATTTCACAATTATTGAAATTATAAAAACGTTTTCATGGGAAATTACTGAATCGACTTCTCATAAAAATCGTACATAGTTTAAGTAAATTCAATCTTCTCCCTTCCATAAGATGTTTCACTTTTATGTTTCGTGCTTGGTAGGTTTAATGTTAAAAAATGTTTCACGCGCAGCAGACTCCATTATAGTTCACTAAAAAGTGAAGTCTGAAGTTTCTCGAGCCCCGGTTAAAATCGCCAAAATAATTACAAAGAACATACTGTACCTCAATGTCCGCAACAGGCCATCCCCAGTGGGAACGGAAACTCGAAAAATAATCCAACGAAGAGAACAATTAAAATCCGTCGTCTTCCAGACGGTACCCGCGTCACACAGAAGAAGAACAGTCGCAATTACCGAAGAAAGATGGTTTCGACGATTCAAACCGATGATACACGGTCACCATCGAGTATCTCGAATAAATCTACGCTGCTGCGGAAGAGGAAAGCCTGGGTCGAAGAAGAAGCAGAAGAAGAAGAGGAAGGAGAAGAAGAAGAAGAACAAGAAGTAGACGCCGAGGAGGACAGCGATGCCAGATGGAACCGGGTCGAAAGTCAAAAGGGCTCGGCGCAGCCATTAGTATAATTCAATTAGGCTGGCCGCAGATCAACCGTTTCGTAGGAAAGGAGCATCGGGTGGAAGACGGACATCCGATAACTCTTGCTCGGTCAGAAACTTAAAAAACAAAGGAAAAAGAAAGACAAAAGGGGGAAAGAAAAAGAACGCGGCGAACACCGTGAAAATGTGCGTCGGTCGGTGCGTCGGGATCAGGGCCGGGGGAGAAAAGAGAGAAGAAAAAAAAACAAAAAGAAATGCAACAGAGCGCTTTACGACTTGGCAAAATTTATTGGTAGGCCGCGGCAGGGTGGGACGTCCCCACAAGTACATTGCGATTCCCCAAAAGCACACGGAGAGGTGTCACGCATGCCTCTCGTCTTATCTTTCTGTTCGAGAGGAGAGCAACAAAATCTCTCACCGGGCTGACCGTGCGCCTCAATTCATTGTAAAGCTAGCAATACAGGCATAGATATAGATACAAATTAAAATAATTATAATATAATATAATATAATATAATATAATAAAATATAATATAATATAATATAATATATATATAATAATATAATATATATATAATAATAATAAAATAATAACATTATTATCACTCCTATTAATCGGTAAAACAGGATACAGCTCTAAAGATCGAGAGGCCTATCGATAACTACGATGCACAGTGACTAAGGACTATTTTTTCGATAACGTTCATAAAATAATTAATAATAATATTAATAATATTAATAATAATAATAATAATAATAATACGTTCGTGATAGTCGCATTGCCCGCAATATAATATAAAGACGCAGCGGTATGTAATTTAAGCTATGTACAAAGCGCGATTGTAGGGTCCTCTTACTTTTCTTTTTCTTTCCATTGATACGGAGAAACAGATTACAACACGGTTAGGATCGAGGGGAACGTAACATGCGCACGTGTAGATGAAACTGTGCCCGCGGCCGGCTTTTTCGAAAGAGCAAACCTAATCTACGCAACGAAAATCACAATCTTTGTCCACCCTAGCTCCACCACTAAGAGAAATTAACCCTCGTGTGTTCCTCGAGGTGAAAATTCACCAGTATACTATTTTCACACATACACTAGAACCTCGATCGTTCGAACTAAACAAGGACGTCTGAGAGTTCGTACAATAGGAGAGAAGATTCAATCTGTATTGATTTGTACAATAAACAGTGTTGCGAATGGATCACCTTAGGTTATGTCCACACTATGCAAGATTAAGCAACTTTTTGTCGCCTTCTTCTATCACCGAATTAAATTCAGTGTGGACACAGCTTTAGATTGAGCTATTTAAATTCGAAGCTCGTTTGGGAACATAGACTTCAGACATAACAGGTTCGGATAATCGAGGTTCCACTCTACTGCAAAATGATCGATCCTTTTTTTCTTGATGAGACGTATTTCTTTAAAATGTGACTAAATGCAACATAATTTGTTGATTTCAAGTTTAAAACAAAAATTGCGTGAAATATTACCGTGGGCACTTTTACGTAACTATTTTTATGTACGAAAGTTAAAGTAGGATGAACATTTATTGTCACGGTTTCCTCTTTCGGGAAAAGGTGGCCGTCGTCTCGATCCCGAAAATCGTCGCCGCAGACTCTCGTCTTTTCGCGAGCTGATCCAGCTCGATCTCGATCCACGTCGAGAGGCTGAAGCCCGCGAAAGACTCGAGTCGTTCGAACAAATTACTTTTGCTTCTCATCCACGATACACACACACGCGTGTAACGCCGTACGCGCGCTAATGCCGTGTAATTTACAACGAGGAGACTATAAAACTAGCCTGGCGAATTTCTCGATCGTGCGTACGCACGCGCGATCGCGATCGCGATTGCGCTCCTAATACAAGAGAGACAACGAAAAATATACAGCTCGAGGTCTGGCGCCGTAAATATATTAGAATTTAATACAACGTGTGCCGCGCGTATCGCTCCTTTTTTTTTCTCCTCCCTCTCACTCTCTCATTCTCTTTCTCGGAAAGAATAAGGGACTCTTTACAATATCAAAGACAGTCAAATTCGCAGTTTTGATTGGAAGATTGTACGACAGAGAAAGCGGTTTTGATTTTTGCGGCGACCAACGGCGGAATCTTTGATAAAGAGTCGGAGATGGAAATATTGCGAAGTTTGCCGTCTCGGAAAGTAAGCTGACTCCTTTGCAAAAAGAAAAGTTGATCGTTGCTGGTATTACAAGTTTTGTGCTTAATTCGGACGCTCTGAATAAATTTTCAAACGTAGGCAAATATGTAGCTATGCATCTCCTAGGTAAAGTGTTAACAACTTCCCACAAAACCACCATTACGATTGCAATTACTAACTAATCGATCCAAACTCATTTCTATATTCCGTTTAACCCTTACGTTAATGCCCGGCCACTCTGATAACTTCCCGGTACATCTAATTTGTTTTTGAAATTGTTCAAGTCAAATGTCAAAGTGACGAATATCAAAATTTCTATAGATTTCTATTTACTCGAATAATTATAAATTCATTTGCATTTGGGGCACGATAATATGCGTTGAAACTGTAAAGTATAATATTACCGAATATACCAAACAGTTTGATAAATTGTGAATCAGTGTAAATAATAGATCCAGTATCAAATAAATGATATCGATTTCACGGAATTTATAATGTTGCCATGTTAAAGTTTCAGCCTCCAAATAGACCAAAACATGATTCAAAGCGTCTTTCGTTACAAGCACATACCCAAGAACACCGATCATCGAAAGACGCGGTTTTATCAATCGCCAGAAAAAGAAGCACATAATCGATATGCCAGGAGTTACCTAGTCGATTATTTCCGATAGATCCGCAACACGGTTGCCGTTCCATCGAGAATGCATTCACGAGCGGCTCGTTTTTCCTGCCGACCGTTTTCCATGGTGCTTGGCGGAAGGTCTCGGGATACAGGCGAGAAGGGTGCGACCACGGGTACGGATGGCGGAGGAGCTCGCGCGATCGATCGATCATGCCGTTCTGATCGAGCGAGCCCGTGTCTCCACGCGAGATCGAGGAGACACACGGATCCGACGGTTCATCCAGTGGAAACCGATCCCAGCTGACTGGTATTTGCGTCAGCGGACCCGCCTTGTTTCACGGCTCCAAGGTCGCCTGGTCGCGTCTCTATGGAGGAGCTATAGCGTTTGCTCCGCCGCGCCGCGAATCATTATTCGTCCGCAAGAACCAATTCCGATCGGGTCCCCTCAGTGAAATTGGAGTGCAGGGACTAGTTGGCCAGGTGATCGGGATCCAGGTGAGCCCAGGAACGCGTCGCTCGGGGCCTGGGCGTGGTCCCAACGGTAGCACCGGGTCCTCGGCAGCATCTTTGAAGCGGGTCATTACGGGGATCAATTTGGCTCTCTAGCCCCGAGGTCCTCGCTCTCGAACATCGTTGACACGGCTCCTATCCTCTCTATCCTTGAATACAAATTAACCGCTTCCGGGGGCCCGCTGAACCCGATATCGCCAGGCCGCTTTGATATTGAAATTCGATTACGACGTCTTCCGACGCTTGACAGGCCTGTCCCAGCGATCTGATCGCTGGCTCAACTAACTCAAAATCTCAGGAGTTGGAACGCTTTTATCAGCGAGTTGTCAGTGATCAGCCAGTTTCGAGAGATTCGGAAGATTAAAAAACGAATCGAGGATGTCACTGATGAAAGCGTGAATCCTTTTCTTCCGACCTTGGCCTCGTTGCTTCGTTCCCATGGACGCCCGGGCCGCGTCGGGCCTGGATTCCATGATTAAGCTGTTACTGGTGGCGTGCCGCGGAAGAAAGCAGGAACCGTGAGCGAGTAGATTTTTTCGAGATAACGGAACTGGTCGGATAGTTGGCGCGTTCGAACGTGTCGCTGATAACGAGATCCGATCTCTCGGTGTAGCTCGGATTTGTTTCGTTGCCGCCCGTTAATAACATGACTTTCCTTTCTGCGTGGCGGCACTGCTGATAAATGCCCGAAGTTCTTCCTCGAACAGTTCCGATTTCCTTGAACCAAAGAATATAGGCTGTGTCCTCTATCCTTTTTCTAATTTGTTGGGCCGATTACGACGAAGTCAAGGAAAGTCCTCGTGGCCGTTGATTCCGTTTGCTTCCAGGAGATTTTCCAGCCGTGTTTGGGATCCCGATCAGGCGGGACGAGTTCTTGACGAGTCGCAGTACCGTCGATGAAACTCTCGTTTCTGTCTCTCGATGTCTTTGTCGCAGTCTCCATCGACTTGCTGTGGCTAACGTCTAGGGGTCTAGGCTCGGAGTACAGGAAAATGGCAGAAGCGAGAAACTCGACGAAGCGGAATGGAGGAGCGAGAAGCGAGGTTGATAGGCGAGGAGACGATCAGAATCCACGGAATTGCTTTTCCCTTGCGACTCGGGAGGCCTGGTGTGTAAAAGCCGTTTTTCGAACCGACGAGTGATCGACGGGCTCGGAGAATCGACAGAGACGGACTTCGGAAAGGATAGGCACATGGTGACATCGAGAAGTTCTTGAAATTTCAATGTTAGCGACTCTTTGCAACACCGCGTCAAACTATTCCAAACACCACTTTGGGCGCGGCGTGACATTTTCAACGTCCTCTGTACTTTTATGTCCAAACCGATGGGTTTTTAGTCTATTGAATTCACGAGCAACACTGCGTGTTTCGATAGGATGTAAAATTGTTTTTGAAATGTTTTAATTTGATTTTTGTACTAGCGTTGCTCTAAGATAATGCAAAAGCAAACGACTTCGTCCTGCTCGCAAATAATTTATCACTAATCAGTCGTTGAATACTTTCCCTCATCAATATGTAGAACCGATCTTTACTTTTCCAGCTGGTAGATGCTGCAAGTACAATTTCGAAATCAATTTTTGGTGAAACGAAACACTAATTTCGAAACCATTTTCAGTTTATCTTAACGCTAGAATGCGAGACTGTTTATACAATTAATAATTACTGAAATCGAATTCGACACTTCCTATTGATCACAATAGAAGCATGAAGTCCACAAACCAGCTACAACAATTTACCGAATCATTTCTTTGAAATTCTGTTCCGCAGAATTGCGTTGATCGCGCATCGACGAGCTGATTTCTACGATTTTCGCAGCGAAATTCCAAGAACTGGTCGATGCGACCATGCGATTCGAAAATAGCCTAAATCAGAAACAGAGAAACGCGTGTCTACAGGATTTGTCAGGACATTACGTGGCCGGATGGCTTCTAATACCTAGAGTAGCCATTCGAATAGCCATTTGAGTAGCCGTTGGAGCCCTTGTAGGGAACAGAGTGTATGCTCCTGGAACAAAGATGGTAGAAATCGGAAGATGAGGAAAGTTACTCTTCAAGGAAACTGTCTGTTTCCTCTCTCTCACTTTCTTTCTCCTCCTATCTAGCAAAATTCAAACTGTACCGCTTCGCGAGAGCGAGAGGGGCGTTTTTCGTGAGCGCTATTCTTTTGTTGTTGTTAGTATCAGTAGATGTAGAAGGCGGCAAAAGGTGATCGTAGATTGTAGCAACAGACGAAGAAGAAGAAGAAGAAGAAACGGAAGATAAGAGGAAGTGAACGTGGTGATCAACAGAGCTTGGCATGCTGGGCTATTTTTCTTTTCCATTTTCGTGGTGGCGGTACACGATGATAGTACTCGATTGTCGATCAGTATTGTCGTCGTGACCGGGAGCGGTGCAAAGAAGAGTCAACGATGTCAACCAAATAGATTGAGAAAAAAAAACACAACGAGAAAAGAAGAAAATACAAAAAAAAAAAAGTAGAGAAGATCTAACGACGAACGTAAAACGTGGTTATTAATTTTCTGTTGTTATAGACTGTAGTTGATGTTGTAATTTTTTTTTTTGTTGTTGATGATGTTGATGTTGTTGCGTGTACATTGTGTGTGTGTCAAGGTGCAGGAGGTTCAGAGCTCCCGCTCACCGCCACCCACATCTACAACAGAACAGAAAACAAGACCACCGCCGTTACATACAAGGTATCCATTAGTATCCACCAGTATCGAAGATTTATTTTATTGCTCGCTCGTTCGACCGCGTTCACGCGCGCGCGCGCGCGCACGCTCGCTCGCACGTTCCGCGCGCGCAGAGGCAGCATTATTTCAGACTGATTTATGGTCCAGACCGATCTTCAAAGTGCTTCGGACGCATGCGAAAGGGGTGTGAAGTTTGCGGATCTTCGCCGATACCCCCGCCGGTCTTCTTTCGTACTGTTCCGCGCTCTTCGTCGGAAACACACGGCGAACGTGACACGTTACAACTTCGCGAGGCCAGTTAGGTGCGAAAAGGTTCGACAAACTGGCAACCGTACTCGCATGAAGACATTACAAGTCAGCATTACCTCTTTCAAACGATTTGTGCAAGATCGTTTTCTACATAAATTTCAAGTAGGGAAAATTGACGATCTATCGCTAAAATTGATTTTAAAGTTGTCGGGGAATCTAAATTTGTGTGAGTTCTGTTGGAGAACAGACATGTTTGCGAACACTTCATTCTACTTTTCTAAAAGCAACGATATTTCTTTTCGTTTCTGAAGTTTCAATGTGACAACGAAACTTATGTCTGATTTAAGCACAATATCATCTCTACATGCGTTCGACACAGTGAAAATAGTTGATCTATCAGTAAAATTGTTTTGGAATTTGGATTGATGGGAAATCTACTGAAGAGCAAGAATGTACGCGTTGACGTTTTTATATGTTTCTAAGAGCAACGATATTCCTTTCTGTTTCTGAAGCTGAAGCGCATAGACAAAGATTACGGCTGATTTGTGCAAGATCGTTTTCTAGATAAATTTCAAGTAGGGAAAATTGATGATTAGACTGTGGATCTTTATGCAAAATAAAAAAATTCTACAATTTTCTAAATTGCAACATGCCAAAGTGAAATCAAAATTTCATTATTTTTTTAATATGTTTAATAGGTTGAAAATAATGCAACAACTGCATTGTTGCTCTGCAGTCCAATTATGAATCAACGAAAGAGGAGCATTATCACATTCTTCCCTAAAAACCTTGACAAACGCGAAAGATGCTTAGAAATTAATGTCATCCTTCAAAAAATTATGGAACGAAACGAACACTACAAGGTACACGACACTATTTTCCCTTTTTTAATAACTCGTTACATTCTTCATCGTAATTAATTGCGTTTTAACAAACATTTGCTTGCCACGAACGATAAAAAACAACCGTAATGTTCTCATTATTTATTACAGACATTAAAAAAAAAACTTTCTTTCCACATTTGCATAATTGATCACCCAGATTCTGCCGAAAATTGGTTGCATCGGCAAACGTTACCATTAAAGTCTAGAAATTATTTAAAATTATTCCGTAAAATCGTCGACTTTATGTCGACGAGAACCACAAAAAATCATTTCGCTTATGAGAACGAAGTCGGAAAGATTCACTGTGGAAACAAGTTGCTGCCTTTGGAAATAGTAACGCAGAGGAACGAACATAATTTGCATTCGCAGCCGTAATTAATTACCAATATGATAGGCCCACGAATATCATGATTGTATTTTATGTGTCACTGTTGTTTCAAAAGCTGTTTCTCTACCAATGGCCTATCGCCGACGACCGACGGATCGCGAGAGTGATATGTGGCTGTCTTTAACGCGATTTCGGTCGTTCAATTTAATCGACTCGTTATTATTATGAGACTTGTAGGTGGCCTCAGAGAAGTTGCAACGTTCATTATTCCTTTAACTCTAGAATTTTACCGGCGAACTTTGATCTTTAATTAAACCGCAAAATCGCTGCAACGAGATTTTCTCGAACATTTAACCGAACCCTTTGAATTTCAGGAGTTTCGCATAAATCGTTCAGTTGGTTTTGCTTGGCGAAAATTTTTGTGCAAAACATAAAGGATGTAAGAATTAGTAGAACATTTGAAAATTCGCAAGCAACGAAATAATGCCACCACTTTGCGTGGAACGTTCGGCGATCAAAAATTCATCTACTCGAAGGTAAATAGGTACACCATCGTTCGAAAATTTGTAATCACTTCTGACAATCGATATCAATAAAGAGGAAAGTGCTGCAAGATAATACTTTTCTATCGATGAATATTATAACTTTATTATCATTGAAACGAAATTAATTTATCTGCGGATCAAACGATCTCAATGTTTCAAACGACAATGTACATTTACACACCACGCTATTAAACACGTTCACTTTTATCAATGGTCTGTACTCCAATCGTCGAGGATAATATTCAACAAGGAACCTTGTTTATCTGTTAAAAAACGTCTTTTTGTTGTATAAATCATTAGAGTCTCTCGTAGTCGAATATTATAATGTTCGAGATCGAATAAGCAAATCTCATTGACAGATTCGCATAGTTCCACTAGTTAGTATAGATCTAAAAAAGATCCCTGTGATTAAAAGAATCATAGAAATGTTCAAAATACAAATCTTTGATTGATACCTATTTCAAGACTATTTAAGTGATAATAGAATTTAGGAAATCGAAATATGTGAGCTGTCACGTTAAGCTATCAATCTTTACGATTCCGTTTTAGATAAACAATATCTGAAATCATGTCTACCTGTTAATTCGGATACGGGAGGCTCTAACGTATTGTCTCCGACAAATTATCCTCTCCTTCCTCGCCAGAACACGTATCGGTGACCTGACCAGTTTTCAGAGTGACGTTTATTCTTGTTTGCTTAAGTCAATACGCAATATATACTCGGCTAGTTTCAAATCCACGACCCGATCGTTCGGAACAAAAACCGTCTCGTAAAGTTTTATGAACTGGACCGGTCTATGGAGTCGTAAGTGCAAATTTGCCAGTCGAATCCGAAAAATTGACAAAATAAACTATTCAGGCAAACCCTTCAAAACTGTGATTTATACGTCGCCTATCGAAAGTCCAACAAATTGTGTTCCTTACAGTCATTACCTTTTGATACTTTCGAGTGAAATTGTTGAAATAATTTAAGAATGTTAACACGCTATCGTTCAGTTACACTGGACGTCAACTGCTTCGTATAACTGTACAAACGGTTTTACAAAAGATTGAAGTTCTCACTGAGCAGCGTTGAAACGTTTTAACAACTCACTATTGCAAATTTTAGATTACAATTAGTTTAGAATTTCTCAAATAATCTGTCCACACTAGCAGCAATTTTAATCGTGTATGAACAACTTAGCAGTTCTTTTCAATATTATTAATCAATACAGAATTATTAACGCGTTAACTGCCACGTCGGTCACGTATGCGTAACACTAATCTCTGACCAGGTTTAGGATCAATCAATTCGAATGGACTGAATTTGATTAGAATTTCTAGAAAGCAAAGGAGTTAAAGTTAACAAGCACTGTGACGAATGTCCGATTCGAATTAAAACTTTCTAATTTCGGTTTTGCAAGAATCACCGGGCTTGACATTCGGCACTTAAAGTGTTAAACTCCGTACGAATAAGACACAATATTTCTCGACTTCCGACAGGCGAAACGTTGCGAGAGAAAACTGAAAACCGAAAGGAAGCGACGGGTTTCGCGTGCGGCCCGTGAAGCACCTTCGCGAACACTGTACGTTTGCTTCGACCGTGTCAAACGACATGAACATTTTTTTCGGAAAACGACGACGGAGACAACGTCGACGAACTGTCAAAACGATCGTCGATCTCGTTTGCGCGCAGCACACTCGGTCGAGCGACGGAACACGAACGGAGCACAGACACATGGTTAACATTCATCATTCGTCGAACGGGTCGTAACGAGCGGGAGGGCCGGGTCCAGTCCCGAAAATCGGGCCCGATCGGCGCAGACATTGACAAGAACGGTTTGGCGTGGCTCCGGCGGCCGGTCACATTGAACTTCACTATGCGATCTATCATCCGTCAAGTAGTCGCGGCAGCCTCCTGCGAACCTGTCGGACGCGAGCAGCACAGTATGACCTTTCGGGCCTGGCACGGATTCATTCATAACCCATCAGCCGCGTGTGCACACGCGAGGGAACAGGGGGACGAGGGAAAAAATTTACGAGCGACCGAATCAAACCATTAAACGAAAAAAAAAAAATAAATAAATAAAGAGAAAACAAAAGATAGATAGGATAGGGTGGGGAGGAGAGATGGCTGCACTATTAACTCGGCGCACAGATGAGGATAAAAAGAGGACACGACCCCCGTCTAATCAATGTCTGACCGTGCGAATCGACTCCGGGAAGACTGGTCCCGTCGCCGAGCGGCAAATTAGAAGAGGCTCGACAACAAACAAAAAAAAAAACAATACTGATAATAACAATAATAACGATATATGTACTAGAATATAATTGTATACTTGTTTGATGGAAGAAAAAAATGGTACCTGTGCTGCTTGAGGTTGTCCTGCCGCTTGAAGGACTTTCCGCAGACCTCGCAAGTGAAGGTCACGTCGTCCTTATGGCTGCGCTCGTGGATCATGAGGTTATAGGGCTTCGTGAAGCGCCGCTGGCAGTACTTGCAGACGAACTCTACCGTGCACTTGGCGCGCATCTTCTGCCGGCGGCCGAACTCCCTGCCGTGCCCCTCTGTCTCCATCGGCATTATCGCGAACATCCTTATAAATTCCCACCGCTCCTTCTCTTGGTCGACTCTCTGTCTCCTTTCCCTCTACCTCCTCTCTCACGGTCCTGCTAACGCCTCGAGTCACTCCCTCCACCGGTTCTCAGCCTGCTCTCCTGCCTCTCTCGCTCTTTCACCGTTCTCTCTCTCTCTCTCACTGCCTCTCTCTCTTTCTCTCTCTCTCCCTCTCTCTCTCTCTCTCTCCCTCTCTCTCTTTCTCTCGCGCTCTCACTCTCTCTCTCTCTCGTTTCGACGGGGTTCCTCCTCGGATCCCTCTCTCGCCGACTACTCTTGTGTGCGTTTTTCTCTCTATCTCTCCTTGGCGCGTCTGTGACCGTGTCCGTGTTTGTCTGGCTTTCTGGCTGCTGTCCGTGTGCGTGTGTCGCTCTTCTCCTCCCGCGCAAACCTAGTCCCGACCGGCTAACTTCTGGGAGTGAGATCACTCCGGCTGTACCCCCTCGTGCGTGGATCCTCGTACCTCTCTCTACCTGCGGGAAATAAAGGAGCAATGATTTTTCGGATCGATCCCCGGCAAAGCGATCTCGCTCCGGCCACGATCGCCTCGGACCGCGCGATTCCTGGCCGGTCGGTTCGCGATCGTCTCTTTTTCACCGACTATTCTGACAAAACTGAACCGGCTGGAGTCGCTGGAGTTTTCAGTCAATGAAGGAGCATTGTTGATGGTTATTTGCTTAGGAAATGTTGCTACGAGACAGAATGTCGGGGAGCGTGGCTGATGTCACGGGCAACTGAGATTCTTGGGTTTATAGGCCAACCGAGAGGACGACAAGTTGGGATTTTGACTACCAAATTAGCGTACAGAAGAATTCCATAATATCGGTGCACTTATGCTCATTTGTTTGATTCCGTAGACAGTAGGGTTTCTCAGCTATTAACCGAAGACGCATTGCAATGCGAATGTTGCGAGTAGACTGCGGATTTTATGCATTTATAATGCGTATAACGCTATGTTAAACTTTCATAGTCAAATACACAGAAAACGACGCCAAATGGAAATAACTTTGCCCGACTAAAAGTGATCAAACAGGTTTCGAAGACAATAAAACCCACATTAATTTTTGTTAACTGTCGTACAATATGAAATTTTAGACAATCTTGGTATTCGGTACCCAGCACTGTTAATTTTATTCGGTTATTGCAGTTATCGTCATAGCCGAGGAACATTAGATCATCATTCAATTTGAAAAAAAAGGGTGACAGAGACGGTATTTATCTCTTGAATTCCGAAATTAATTTCTACGTGCTCGATTGTTTTATACCAGCAACCAAACCTGTGTATTAAAACAAACGATTTTGATAAAATATTGTTCATAACATTGGATTGAACAGAAAGCCCGATCAGTTATGCGATTGACGTAAAAGTTGGAAAAGGTAAACGAATAACATTTAAGAAATTTGTATACCCTACAGGGCGCAATGTAAACCGCGTAAAGATGCTCTAATCCAAGTGAAATGAAGAGAGACGCAATTATAATTATTTACATCCAGAAGTGCTATATACGAAAACAGATCTTCCCCCTCAACCCAATAGGTCAGTCTCGTTTAGCGAGCCTTGCGGCGGGCAAAGGTGCCCGCCGATGCCCGCGAGCTAAGCTGAGGGCAATGCAATGACAGCGGGAAAAATATTGTCATAATCTGAACCATGAAAAGGAGACGTGGTTCGTTGTTCGCCAAGTCTGTTATAGGTACAATACATATACTCAAATTATCATCGGCCTAAGTAATGTGGGTTTTGTAGGACTCCGTTTTGGTAGTTGAGGATACAGAACTTGATCCACTGAAAGGAAATCTAATCTATTTGGAAAGAATTCACGTTTTTACACAAAGTTTCAAAACCAAAGATATTACACTATTCGTGTAGTTCGTAGCGCAATGGCTATCGCTGAAATAAATTCTGGTAGCGATCGTGATAAACGATGGAAATTAACACGCCCTCTGTTAAAATATCTTAAAATAATTCACTCTACAAGTCAGAAAACACCCAACTTCTTTCCCGCTATTCGCCCTAACTCTGGACGTTTCCTGGAACAGTTTGAATTTTCCACCAAAGTGACAACGACGAACCGTCGAAAATCTAGACCAGCGGGAAATGGGCGTCACCGTCTCGGCGGAGCAATTCTACAATCAGCTTGACTAAATACGCGAAGTGGGGCGAGTCTGTGGATTAAAGGGGCATAAAACGAAACTGGAGCACGGTGTCCGATGCCGCGTGTTCCGAGTTTCGAGAATCTTGGTGAAACGCGTGGCATTTGTCGGACGGCTCGCGGCGTGGCAGCGCAGAAGGGCTCGGATCAATCAGAAGCGTGACCAAATGAAAGCAGCACAGGCGAGTGAAGTGGCTCAGTTCTTGACCGGTAGTCGAAAAGAAGTGGTCCCGCGGAGTGGAGAGCCAGCAATAAAAAAGGCCCCCGGGGTCCAATCGCGCGGTGTGGCGCGGCCATTGTGCAGGAGCCACGTCCGGTGCTACTGGTAGCGCAAGGTAAGCACACGGCGCACGCTCGAATAAAGTGGCGTGTCCGAATGAGTAATAAGCGTGGCTGGGCGTATCCTGGTTGGTTAGGCTGCCTAACGGCGGCGGTGGGGCCTAATCGGAGCTGCGTGTTACGCGCGAGAGTCTGCTATAGCCGCTTTTTTGCTCCGCTTTCAATCTTCATCACGCTAACTCGGAGATGACGCGCTGCCACCCGTCGATCTCCCTCTTCAACACCGAACCATCCACTTGACTCGATTTTGTCTTTGATTGGTCATCGTTTGTTTTTCAACCGACTTTCAACAAAATTATTCGAAAGAAGATGCCGCTTCCGCTCTTCAACGCCGAGCTATTCACTCGATTTAATTCTGTCTTCGATCGATCATCGTCTGTTTTTGAATCGACTTCGAAAAGGAGGACTCGAAAGACACCTGAAGCTCGTTGTACTAACTAGACTGTGAGCATCCGTTGATTTCGCTCTTCGACGCTGAACTATTACCTGCATTCTAATTTCCTATTGAGATGCGGTGATCATTGGGTTAAGAAGGATGAATTTTTCATGACACAGCTAATTATATTTGATGGTGTAATTTTTTCACGGTTTGGAAACATCACGAGATAAGGAAAATGTAAGACAGATGACGTTCGAAACTAAAACCGATACTTGACGTGATTTTTATTAATATCCTGTGTAAATTGGTTTCGTAATTAGTTCCGTTGCCTCCAGCCTAATTAATATCCGAGTTCGATCGTACAATCTTCATAAATTACAGGAAGTTGAGTAACTTGTATGTAAACTAGGCGAATTCATAATGATCGATAGCAGAGACTAAGACTCCGAATTAAAATATACCTACTCGAGCTACTTGACTTTGCGATAGTTAGCATGAGAATGTGAGATTTTTTTTTAGTTGAGCCCATAAATCTAAATCATAATTATCTTCATTATAGTTGATGCAGTTTTTTGATACCACTGTCTTCTATCCAATTTACTGTCATAAATTGCAAATTTTTCACCTGAAGTCGAACCACATATTTCTTTGAAGCAAATAGTGCATTCATTAACGATAGATTTTATGTTTTTAGATCTCATCGATATTTTCATTAAAAACATAAATTTTACTACTTTGACCACATTATGATCTAAAATTGTCCGGAAACACAACTTGCGTCGTTTTTTCTTACAACCATAAACATATTGTCTAGAGTAAAACGAATGTTTTCAAAAGATTTCAGATACCTATTCTTCACTGTTCACTTTAGTATTGGACTACTCTTAACTCCTAGACCTGAAACTAATTAAAACAGAGTTTTACAGACTTTTTGTTAAAAATCAACAGAAAAATACAAAAAATTCTTTTCAGTCAGTTGTACCTTAGTTATTAATATATCAATTTACATAAAGCAAAACGTCAGATTCCGAAAGGATTGAAATCCAGAAGATGCTCGAAACATAAAAATGCAACTGCGACTTAAAAGAAAATACCTCTAAGATTTCGATCGGTCGGAAAATAAGAATCAGCAGCAAAGTCAACAGCCAAGAATAGACACCTGGAGCTTTAAACCGGAATATCTTGAAAGTGAAAACGTGTGACTTACGTTATTTCGCCTTACAGCCGTACTATAATATATTCCTCCGACCCAGACCGAACGTGTATCATTACCAGCGCCATGACAGCAAATCTTATGCCGACCGGCAAGTTCGTCTACTCGCGTGTCGCGATGAAGAGGTCAAAGTTAATGTATGATAATGTATGATAATGCGATGTATGTGAAAGCACGCATTTAAGATCGCGTAGTATGTCGAAGGGATCCACGAAAACACTGTTGTAGCCGTACGTAGAGTCCTCTCTGTGTCGTCTTATCGGAGGAAGAACTACGAATCCTTCGACAAAAAAAAAAAAAAAAAACAAAATCGAACTGCGCAATAATTACGCGTTTTGAAATCTCGTCAATAGAAGACAGAATCACGGTATTGGATGCACACGAAATTTGTCCGTCGAATTAGTCCCCGGACTTGTCGTTTCGGAGTTACAACAGAACCGTGACTGAACCGTCCCTCTCGGTTGTAAAATACAAGATCGAGCCGTCGCCAAGAATAATGGAGTTGTTTAACCGGGCTCCGACGAGAATACAATTATAGCATTAAGCCGGGGAACCGGCGCATTCGATTTCTTAATCTTGTTAGACACGCGTCCCGCAATTCGATCAAGCTGTCGTCTTCTAAGGACGCTGCCTCGAACGATTCTTCACTCGTGAACGCGAGCACGTTCCACGAAATCGGAGGTCCGCGCTTGTCACCCGCCCAAAAATTATAGTTCGCGGTTGGTCTCGGCAACCTGCGCCGTGATTCGCATTGCTTACGCGAAATTTTCGCCCCTCGCCGCCTCAGAATTTCGGTGAAAGTATCGATTTTGTAAGAAATTATATAAGTAAACCATGAAAGCGGTAGCCAACCAAGTACCTAGAGCCACGAGGTCGTCTTCGGCGTCCTTCGCCCGCAAAGGGCTAACTTTTGCGTTAATAGTTATTTCACTGATTCACAGTGTATTCATCCGACGATACCAGAATCTACACAGGCTGGCAAAGCTACGCACGAGAACATAATTGAATTACACGGCGTTGAAGCAACTTCTAAAATAAAAGACAGAAAATCCTTCGGACCGCAAAGGGTTAAAGATCGACGCTCCGCAGGGACGCTAACGACTCGGACTATGGATCCGCGACCGCAAGGCCGGTCTTTCATCAGGAAATCCGTTCTCGCGGCGGCCGTTCTCGAAGAGGGGCCACCGCGGTTACGCTCGGTCACTTCGCGGGGCAAAACGAGACGAAGGACGGAGGGCGCGGGTGAAGAAGCAGCCAATCAAAGAGAGGACGGTGTGGAGCCAACCAAGAAGCTCGCTCGACGTGCGTGCATCCGTTCTCGTATGTATGGAAGGAATAAAGAAGGGAGCAGTAGCCTTCGTTCGTTCGCCAGTAGCCAACCAAAGAGAAGCTACTGTGAACCGCCCTACCGCCGACTACCGGTTTTCGGCCAGTCGCTACTGAATCTCCATAGACATCCACCAACGGGAACCACACCCTCCTCCTCTGGATCGACTTGGTACCGGGGAGTACTCGCCGGATCAACGAGGACTCGGCCAGGGTAGGGCTAAGATCCTGTACGGGGTACCTTACTGCCATCCAATGGGAACGAGGACCCTTTCGTTGGCGAACACGAAGAGTTGCACTACTGCAAATGGAGCTCGGATGCACCGGAAGCTGCTCAATGAACTCCGGAGGACAGGGTGTGAATCTGGTTAAGGTGTTCGAACCTTGGGGCTTTGGAGGACATTCAATTGGTGGAGTTCTCCAATTAATTGGAGAAAATTTATGCTTGTCCGGGGTGTTGGTGTACTCGATTGGCTTGAGAAGTCGATGAAATGTGTTTGTTAAGGGGAATCGAGAAACAGATTACGTTTTCATGTTTGAGATAGTTCTTCTAGCGTAAGGATTGCTGATTATCTTTGTAGGATCTTTTTTACATAGTTTCACATAGTTTATTCATTGATTTATTGGTTTTTGAGATTCGCTTTTTCGAAGAGCAACCACGAAACGATGGAAGAATGTACGATTTCTTATAAGGATTTTTGATCCTGCGGAAAAATGATTGTGGGTCTATGTACAAGTTAATTTGTTCTCGTGTACTAACTCTTACTTCAATTAACAGTTGGAATTACTTTTCACACTATTCGATAATGCTTTTGTTAAAAGGATGCTATTCGAGTAATCGATAAGAAATGTGTGATCGTTTAATTCTCCCAATTCGAGGAAACATTATGGCTAAAGAATGCCTAGCATTGATATTTCATGAAACAAACTTCTAAAAGATTACAAAAATTGTTATTACTTTCTATGTCTACGACACACCAATGCAGAGAATGTTTAATGTAAGAAATCAATTATTACCAATATTTCAAAATAAATTTCAAGTACTGTCGCAACACATTAATGCGATAAAAAAATGTCTTTTTCTCCAACAAGAACAGTGTTCTTTTTATATAATTTATCAAATTACCATAACGTTTTTCATTAAATAAAAATGTGAAAAATAGAAAGACAGTGTTCAGACGTATTGGGAAGCTTTGAAAGCCTTATACCTAGCGTAGAAATGAATATTTTTGCAAGAAATTCGTAACGTTGAAGTATGTAAGTCGGCGAACGAATGCGAGTGGCCATCTCACCGAAACACGTCGAGCGGCACACGCATAAGTGCTCCGAGCCAGCGACGAATGAAATTTAAGCTCAAAGTCTTGCCCGGTAGCCAATCAAAGCGAAACAGCTACCGTGTACCGCCCTCCGGAACGCTACCGGTTTTGGGCCAGTCAACACGAAGACTCAAGAGGCATCAACGAATGTGGACCACACCTTTTCCCGCCCGCTCGATCCGAGACACAATGAGATATCATGCGAGAATCGCGATCACTGCGACCGCGCGTTCACTTTCGTCACTTGACATCGAGTCTGAACAATACCAAACGACATTTCGCATCAAAACAAAAGCATCTAAGCCGGCAAACGACTCGAAAAAAAAAATGATAGCATCTAAACATCAATTTCAACAAAAATTTCGATTTCACTTTTCCGAATAAACAATACATCCAAACTCGGCTCGAATTACCGAGAATCATTAATGGGATTACAGAATACATACATACAGAAGATATTGTATGCATTTCGATACGGGAATTAAGAGAAGGCCACGCGGGCAAGACTGAAAAAATCGTGAGAGTCTGACTTACCGGTAGAAATCAGTGCGCAGACGTAATTCCTGGGCTCTTGGTTCTTCAGGGTCTTCGATGGGGGCTAGGCCAGGCGGTGTCAACAGCTCACAAGGAATCCCTCGAACTCGGAACCGAAACTGCGATATCGCGCTCGAGCGAAGAAATGTGCCGGGCGAACTGGTTTTGCTCGAAATCGATTCTGAGTGGATCGTGTATCGGGATGCTGTCTTCCGGGCTGACAGGTCTGGACCGTTTGGGTGCGCGGCGTCGACTGAAGCTCCGTTTGCCTGCTCGGTTCGCTGGTAGCCCGAATAGGTAGGCACACCAGAAGACGGTAGGACGCGGTGTGTAACCGCCAAAGGTCTCCTTCGTCGTCGTCGTCTCGCTTCTTCTGGTTGGAGGACCGGGAGACACCTCCCTACCGAACCGACTCACCGATGCCCACAAGTCGTGTCGTTTGTCCGTGTGAGCCTCCTCTCGATTCTACCAGAAACGGTCCAGGATCTTCCTTCCTTGAACGAGGAGCGCGGGCGCTCTCTCGCTGCCGTGGTAGTGGTTGTTGGTAGTGGTGATGGTGATGGTGATGGTGATGGTGATGGTGATGGTGATGGTGGTGGTGGTGGTGGTGGTGGTGGCGGTGGTGGTGAAGAGAAGCAGAAGAGTGCGGCGCGGCGCGTCGGAGGATCGCGGAGGTGGAACAGGAGCAGACGAAGGAAAAGGAAGAGAGCGGGTCTAAAAGAAGAGGAAGAGAAGCGTGCGCTGCTCCTTATCCTGCCGTGTCTTGGCGTCCTTGTCTGGCCAGTCGCCGAATAGCAGCGCGGTTATTCACAAATCCTTCGACAACGCGGCTTCCTGAGCTCCTGGGAGAGTACCCATCCGCCCTCCCCTTGCTCCAACTGTCCCTCAACCTGCTCCCTCTCTTCCACGATCCCTACCACCGGTCCGATGGGACCGCCCTCATAACCGTTGCCTCGGAGCATCATCCCTCGTCGAAGACCCTTTTCGCAGCGCTCTTCCCACTCTCAGACCCCTAACCCTCCACGCGGATTTTTCGTTTTCGCCCTCGTCGCATGCTTGCCCCCCGCGAGGGCGGTAGCCGAGCCAGCGTACAAAGGAGGTAGCCGTCCGAAACCAGCCACCGGGGTCCGCTCGTCTCTTCCCTTGACTTCTAGGCATTCCATTTTTCTCTATCGCGCCGAGAATATTCGTGCGAGCATGTTATTCAACGGAGACGGTATGCCGCGAGGATAGGTGGTCTTTGAGAAAATAGCCGAAAAAGATCCGTGGCGATCGCCCACGCGAGGAAGCGGATCAAGTGGAGCGATTCTCGGAAGAAGATCCGCGGGAGCGGTGATCTCTTTGTCTTTATCGGGGCCTCTCCGAGGCCAGAAAAAGTGATGCTGACGAAGGTGTGGGAGGAAGCGGAGGTGGAAGGAGCGTGCAAGAACGAAAGAGCGGGGGCCACACGATGCCGCGGGGGTTCCCAGGGCACGTGGGAAATGCACAGTAGTCGATGTCAATCCCCCCACCACGGGCCCCAGCGTCCTGGGTCCTGTCGGGCCACGTAGTGGGGCCCGCCGGACCCGAGAGCCATCGCCAGCGTCCCGGGCACCGCCCAGCGAGATCTCGCGGTATCGCTTCATTGGACGATTCAATGGACTATCGCCTCCTTCGCGAGCCACCGGGATGATCGAGTGGTGGAAAAATTCCACGGGAAAGGCCCCGGTCTGCGGTGCGCTACGACCGGGACGAAAGACCGGGCCCCGAGAAGACCAGTGAGCGATCGGCAACAAAGAGGACGCCGATGTACCGCTCGGAATCCGATGTAGCCACCGGGCTGCGCGCCTCGCCGAAAGATCCAGCCGGATGAAGATGACCACGATGATCGGGGAAATGTTTCCAGGGCCCCGGCGATCATGCCGATCGGTACACGCTCCGACGATGATTCTCGCGATAGGCATTTTTTTCGGGTCATGCGAAAACGACCGCGTGACTAAGATGGCTACGGAGAGCCGACTCTAAAGGATTCCTTTAGGATTCCTTTTGACGGTTCCTTCTACGGTATTTGGAAATTGATGACGACGATTTCGCCGCTGACGCGCCGGATTTCGTTGGAAACGATGACTTGTGGACGGCTGAAAGAAAGCGTCGAAGCTTTCTGTCCGAGGAAAATGATCTTCTTCGGGGGGAATTAATGTGACGGATTTGTAGCAATTTTTTCGATTGTTGTTAGCAATGAGTTAACACTTGAGTCGGTTATTTGTCAAAATCACACGATTGGGAAGATTGAATTAGTTGATACAATATATTTATTTGTAACCTCATATCTTAACTGGTCAACAATGAAAAATAAAATGCAGTGTATGGTATGAAACATCTAATGTGCTTCATACTACATTCCTTCATAATACGTTTGCGTCTTTTCAGTTCAAAGAAGAACTCGTTCGCTACGCTTTATTAAAATAATTGCGATCTTGTGATAAATGAGAATTTGCGAAACACATGTGTTGATGTATAGTCCAAGACGAGTGGAATTGAATAAATGATTTTGATTTGTAGACGAATGGAAAATCAAATCTTTAATACTTTCGGGTACGGAAACTCGACCAGGAATAAAAATGAAAAGAGCAAACGAGATGAGCCGATAGGAAATGCACAGGTCCAACAAAATTGACAGGTAACGCGTCGGTGATAAGGATGTTTGCGGAGGACGCATTATCGGGAACTGGGTAAACACAGATTTTGAAGATAATGTCCGAGATGTTTTAAATACATAGAATCAGAGAGAAGCGGCAACCAGAAATTGTACACACTCTATCGTCCATAATGTGATACTATAGTTAACAACGTATTACCGACTGGTGATTATTTCATAATTTTTTTAAAATTATGGTCAAAGTTTAACGAATTGCTAATGGAAATTGGGAACTAACGATTTATCTCCAGTAATGTCATCTAATAATTTGGTTTGAGATTTTCATGTAAAAGAAAATATCTAAGCGTTCTTTTAGTACGGCACAATTATTGGAAAATCCTATTAATAGGTTTCTGTTAGGTAAAATGTAAATGCAATTCTTTAGCGGTGAATAGATTACTGAATTTATGACAAAAAAGAAACAGATGAAATATAAAACAATAACAATATCAAAAGAATTGAAAAACTTATCGAAGTGATTAAAGCATGATAGAAGTTTCTGTTCGATCTCAGTTTCCCGTAACTGATGCAAAAAATGATTATTTTGAAAGCAGCGTCTCGTTACCGAGGAATGTGAACTAATTTATTCCACTGTGGTCGTATGGTAAATCAATGTGTGTAATAAATGGCAGCGAAGATCGGTCGACGTTTTCTCAAATCTCTTCACTGGTTGCGCAGCGATGATCCCTGGACATTGCGCAATCATCAGCTCAGAAAGACACCGAACAACTTACCTTATGTGTTGTTAGTGACGATATGGCGAGTATTACGTAAAGTTAAAATCAGCTCGGGAACGTAGATTTGATTGTACGAGCGGTCCATGTTCAGCTTTTAATGCTAAGTAGTATGAGTCTAATGATCAGACGAGGAGAAAGGAGAATAAGAATTTGCGTTCCGTGACGTTAGGGATACGAACCACTTGTTACATGGAAAACGTAGCAACGCGGAAATATTAAACTGATTAATCGGCTTCCACAAATTAGGTTCTCCACCTTTCGTTCTGTGATAGTATGTATAGTCTTTGCGGATTTCGATATATTAGGGGTACCCATAAGTAATCAGTTATTTGCAAAGAATTTGTTTTGCCATTAGTTCTGTACCGATCGTTGAAGAGGAAACACGTATTCTTTTACAGATTTCGGTAAAGCAGCCTGTGATCAAAATATTCGAAAAAGTATAATTGTTTTACAACCCTGTAATAAAATGGCAGCGTCCGTACCTTCCGAGGATCATATTCGTCATTGCTTACTTTTTCATTTTCATGCGGGATTTAATGCAACATTAATGCAACTTTTGCATATTTTTTTTCTTTAACAACAAAGAAAATTTGCGATGTTTATGGAGATGTATTGAAGGTCAACAAGTGTCAACGTTGGTCCAGAAGGTTTGCTGCTGGTGATTATGATCTCTCTGACAGGCCTCGAAGTCGACGACCAATTGAATTTGATAATGGCACCCTAAAATCTCTAGTGGAAGCTGACCCAAAATTAAGTATACAAGAATTATCGAGAAGCCACATGGGTCGACATGGTCAACTATACAAAGGCACCTACACGAAATGGGAAAGGCATATGGGTACCGCATCAATTATCTGAAACCAACAAGAATATTCGTCGATCAATTTGCACTTCATTGCTATCCAGATTTCGTAGAGATCCATTTCTTCGCAGAATCGTTACCGGAGATGAAAAATGGATTCTTTATGATAACATAAAGCGTTCCAAGCAATGGCTTTCTGCAAATCAAACCGCAATATCAACCCCTAAACCTAGCTTATCACTTAGAAAGTTGTTACTGTGCATTTGGTTGGACTGTCGTGGCATAATTCACTTTGAGTTGTTGAAACCTGGAGAAATAGTTACTGCTGAGTTGTATTGTCAGCAATTACAACGGCTGTATTCAAAACTATTGAAAAAGAGGGCATCTTTAGTCCACAGAAAAGGTGTAATACTGCAAATTGACAATGCCACTTAGGAAAAAATCAAAGAATTGCAATGGGAAGTTTTGCCACACCTCCCGCACTCACCGGATATTGCTCCCTCTGACTATCATCTTTTCAGATTTCTGGAGCATTATTTAAGAAATAAAATATTCACTTCTGTAGAAGATGTAAGGAGTCACATTTTGCTTCACGAACCCTGGATTTCTATAAGAGGGCGATTGAAAATTTGCAGGAAAGACGGCAAACTGTCCTTGATAATGATGGAGATTATGTAATAAATTAAGAAGTAAAAACTTGAATTTACTACAAAGTTTGTTTTAGATTTCAAAATAATTGATTACTTATGGGTTCCCCTAATAGCAGAAACGTTTGTCACATCATCGATTAAACTGATCGACCAACTACACCCTTCCTGTAAGAATTGTCTTCTTCCGTCATTCCAAATGTTGTTGTTACAACTGTTAACAACTGTTTAACACTAGATTGCCGGTTGAAAAAGAAGGTATCTGGTCAGTTAGTGATTCCCTCTAACAGATTGGTGGTATTGTATGATAATGAGGGTGATCAGATACTACCTTCGTAATTCTATTAAAAACCAACATATGTTTAAAACAAATTATTTAAGTTTATATAAAATCGTAAATGTCTACGTAACAATTGTAAATCAAAAATCTAACATTGATGTTAATAACATCGAAGATTTGAAAACCCGTGTGCGGGAAATTGCACAAATTACACCCGAAAAGAATGTTGGAGGTCACAGTAGGTACACATTACAAATATCTATATGGTAAAATAGAATGTATGATTTGATTCCTTCTACAAAGTGTCGCACGTCTTCCTCTTGTTTTGTCGCAGCTACAAGAGCGTGTGTTCACATATGCATGTATTATTGAAGTGTTTTGAACCGTAGCTGTTCGGCAAGTGTAGGACTGCGTAAAGTGTCACTACACGATGTAAACAATAACCAGTGGCGGCTCGTAGCTAAAATTAGTAGGGGTTTAGAAAATTTCAGCTTTCTATGTGCGCATGCGCACAACAGTGAAACACCACGCCGCTGGAACTGTGAAGCGCACATTTCCATATACAAAGATTTTTGTATCTTTTTGGAAATCAATATTTTTGCAATATCAAGTGGAATATAGTGGGTGCTGCAGTTCCACAGTGCCTATACGCGAGCCGTCACTGACAATAACATTAGAATTTCCATATATACGTCTTATAGTTTTTTCGCGGGGTGTACGAGTCGGTTGGGTCCTCATTTTGTTCCCCGAGAGCCGAAAGAATGCAGAAAAATGCCCGTATCGTTCGATTCCAGTCCCGACAGAAAAATTCACACGCGCCGGCCAATGGGACTCCCTGGACTCGCCTCGAAAGCGATATCATTAAACAATACCGACCAATATCGAGCAAGATTAATCGCGCTTAGCCGGTAATCATACGTTAAACGTAGCTGCACGGGCTGATTATATGCTATCACTAACATCTACATCCGCGGTACCGAAAAATGTTCCGAAGCTGCGGCAGGACCCGGGACCCTCTTCGATGTCGAAGCGCCCGGATCTACCTGCTAATTCGACGTGGACCTGTCTCGTGATCGTTCCTCGTTATCTCTACCCACGGGCGGAGGCGATGGCGTTCACAATATCGTGTGGCTAGGACCTAATCTATCGGTCGCCGGAGGGGGAAGGGGGGGGGCGTAGGTCGAAACGAGGTGGGCACCTTTCTTCGTGGCACAGAGACGTGACAATATTTGTCGCGGCCAGGCGATAGCGAGGACGCGCGCTATTTGCCCTGGTAACATTCCCCATGGGATGCCGTCTGTTTGCCGAGGCTTTGTTTCCGCCAGTTTCCGTTTCCTGCGCCAACACGGCGGCCTCTTTGTGATCTATCCGCTCACCGAATACGCGTCTTCCTGCAGCGGATCGGGCTTTCGATTTTTGTCTCCCGGGACAATGAGCAGACCGCGGACCGACCAGGCTGAATCATGTCGCGAGCTTCTACTATGTCTGTGCCTTCTTATAATGATGGTGCACAGTTTCAGCCTGAACCCTTTGGTAACTGGCGACACCTCTTCGATAGAAATCGTTAGCTGTGTGGGGAAACGAGACAATTTTTGGACTGAATCAGTTGGTGCCATTTTGATTATGTACCTCGTGCGGTTTTCTTCCTGGAAATCGGTTCAAACAGAATTTAAAACGTTGACTGCCGAGCGTGCTCTACTGGTTTCGCACTCAGCACTGAAGCTTATGTTAGAATCACATATGTATATTTCAGTTTGTAATACTAAAAATAAAAATATTGATATGTGTTCGCGCTAGTAGACTTATTACTTCGAAGAACTATTCTAATATGAATTGCATTCACAAAATTGTAAACTTTTTCCGAGTTCTTATCGTTTTCGGTCGCGTCGCGTAGGTCAGCTATGGCCGCCACGGCAGGCAACGTGTTAACCCTTGCGTAGCCAACCAAAGTGTTCACTGTTGTTGGACAACCAGGATCCCGTGCACCCCAAGCATGCTATCCCGACACACATATGAGATATGTAGCGACAATTTTACTGTTATGCAGTATCGTTTAAGAACTGCTTTCGTTATCGTGCAAGTACTTTAAAGTAGCTTAAACGATTAAAAATATCGACAATTACTAAACTATTATATGTGAGCTAAAATTATAGCGCTCGTAGCAGCATCAAACAATTTCGATGAAGTTTACGACACATAAATTTACAAACTCATTACAAATTCAAATGAAAAAATAATAAAAAGATCCTTTCACTATTTTCATTGGATTGCTGACTAAATACGATTTTTCAAAATTTCCATTATTCGTCATCTACTAAATTGACCAGAAGAACCGAAGTCATTTCGCTCACTTAAAGGAGTTATTCTGATTTAACCCTAGGTTTACGGAGCACTAGAAGTGACTATTTTACATTACTTTATAAAAATAACAAGAATGTGCTTCTCAAATTTTTAGCCGTTTCTTTTTAATAATTTTGTTGAATAATTCCTCATGAATTTATCTTTAGAATCTTTATAACTGTAAATATAAGATATTAGAACCCGTCATTTTGAACCTAGCGTTAAAGAGTGTTTGAACGGTAACGCGAGTCGCTATATTATGAAAATAATATACCTAAGTTAGTTCTACAAATTGGAATTATTTAGTATTTATTGTGGTCTGTAGCGATAACAGTACAAAATAAATGATAGATTTTTCAAGTCGCCCGTTTGGTACAGTAGTTGAACGTGAATCCGAAAGCGTTGTCGGACACGACAGTAATAAGTGTCTCCAGGAATGGCGGTCACATCAAAGCACCACTCGCGTTCTTGGTTGGCGTGAAGTCGCGAGCCGAAGATACGCGGACGCGCCCAATGGGAACGCGTTTGTATGCACACGTCTGCGCTACACGTCGGTTAATGGTTCTTTCACAATTGGCCGTGTCGCAATCGCGTGAATCTTTTTTACAAGCCCCGATTTTATGATCGGAATCAGCCGGCACCATTTCTACGCGGCCGCAGTGATAATCGACGTCGAGCAAATTCCATCTTCCATTACCCGCACCATTTTGTGATTATTAGATAAATCTGTCTGACATCGTTTATTTTTAATATAGAGATTTTGTTTGTATACGTTGATTTTTCCGTTATTGTATGGCTGTATACAATAAATAGGTGATCAGATTATTAGAGGCACTTACACAAGTTGACAATCTTACATTAAAACAATCAAAGTTAAATGAAAGTGCAGTACTGAATTCTCATCATTTCTATATAAAGTACTCTAAAGTATTAATTGCTTAATGAAAGGCGAGCAGGAAGTCATCTTATATGAAGTCATCTCGTTGTTATACAATCATTTGCATGGTAATATTACTTTTCTTGATTGTTTTGCATTGAAATGCACTGAAGCGGGGGTGCGCATTATGCAATGCGCCGTATTCAATGTTAAACAAACTAATTTAAAAAATAAGTTGATGTATTCATACCCAAGGCATAGACATTTTCGTGGATTTCAAAGTACATGATTTAATAGAATTCAATGCAGTTTCATTTTACATTTGGTTCACTGAAAGTACTGCGGGGCAAATGAGAATGTTTGCTTTATTTCGATTTTTGTAAATTCGATTCTGTAAAAGTGATGAAATGGGAATAGATTTTCACAGTCTATTCGAAAGTAAAAATATTGATTTCTGCATAACAAGCGACACGATTTCAGCGAGTAGAGGATTTTTTAAACGAATTACATGAAGTTTTCTAGACTAAAGTCAACTTTCTGTTCCGTCAGTGTTGTATAGCCACACAAAAGTCGTAAAAAAATCATTTCTCGAAACTTCCGTTTTTATCGGAGCACGATAGACACTCTCGATATTTGTTCGCGTAACACATTTTTAATCTGCAATCGGCCGTTACCAAAGTATAATTCCGTATTTGCGGCACTTTATTGCCTATTGTTATCAATTGCAGTTGTTAACACATAGATAAAGAGCCTTACCTGCAAAATATCCATTGATAATTAAAACAGCTCGTGAATGTTGAGTCACGCTTTTGAGTCATGTTTTTTACGTAAAATAGATATAGTAGATTTGTAAATTGTATTCTTTGGATCTCAACCACGAGATGAATGGTAACAATTTGAAACTATAGGTAGTCTAGTAATTGAAAACGATTACATGGTTTACGAACGGCAAATTTTTAAATGGAGGAGAACAAGGGCTAAACGCGGAAACGGTGCTATGAACGACGCTTAATCGAGAGTCCACAGAAACCCACCACGAACAGTTCGCTGGCATAATGGGCATAGGACGAACCCGACAAGAATCGTGGACTAAGGCCGCACCTTGTGCTGGCCACATAAGTATGCAACGTGCACACGTTATAATGCTACGCCCGCAAACGTACCAGGGAACTAAGGTTATTGCGACCACCGAAGCGACCCATGGAGCTCTGCTTTCACTGACGATCTTCCACCCTCGTTCACACGGCCGATTCGAACTCTAAACCTCTCTCGATCGTCACTCGAACCGTCGAAGAAAGTGCAGAAAATTACTTCCTTCTTCCCGGAAACCGACAAAGCTACGGCACTTTTTAAAAGGTTCCGTCTAAAACGTGAAACTATTTTGAACAAATGTCCCCCAATTATAAGTTCTGATGGAAACAGATAAAGAAAAGTTATTGAAAGTAAATATTTTGTTAAGTGTATGCAAAAATTCCCCTTTCAGACGTTCACGTACAGGATGGCTTAAAAGTCACTAGATTGTTTGGACCATTGGATAATAAGTAATTCGGTAAAAGTTCTATAAAATATGGTAATATCGAAGGATGCTACATATTACCAAGGACGCCATATTACAATTATTTGATTTGACGACGATCGAACCCTTGAGATGTAGCGTTAAAATAAGCAGACAAATATTGACTTACCACCACGTTTGGAATAAACGGCTCAAATGTGAATTTTTTGAAAGTAAAAGGGTTATTCCGTTTGTAAAATGGCCTAGTGAGTCTTGGACCACTCTGTACAATGACTAGATTGCGGATTTGTATGCAAAGTAGAAAATGCCTCTATAATTCCAAGGATCAAGAGTCGCATAGAAATTTTCTGTCTTTTTAAATCAGTTGAAAATAATATGTCGATGCACACAAATTCTTTTAATTTTTTTACGATTTTAAAAGAAAAGTTCCCTAAGAATTATTCTCATAATTAAATCTTACGAATATCGAGGTATACATATATATGATTATTGTAAGAGGCTTGGGGAATATAAAATAGTTTCGGCATTGCTCACAATCGCTAAACAGAATTATTGATAAAAATTTAATTTCTGGGTAAAAAATGACTAAACGGCAGCGCGAGTATTAACAACAGGTAAGAGTAGACTCGCATCACCAGAGATTTGTGTATGCAAATTTCCCCGAAGCGGCTTAACGAGAGATAAGGAGCCCAGGTGTGTTCTTGTATTTGCTGATTGAAGGAACGCTTTTGTTAGACCGTCCAGATACGGATAGAGTGACAACTTAGATATCGCGTAACGTTTAATTTGGATTTTCATACTCACCTTTCTGTGGAAAAACTCTGTTATCAATAATCGTACCTAACACTTGCGACCGACAGACTAACTTTAGAGTAGCTCCGACCAAGATGTACATACCTAGATACTTGCAAGCATAAAGGTTTCTTACAATTCTTCGTCTCTAGCACGATCACTATCCATGGTTTAGAATTACTTATTTTACATCTTTCTATTTAACAATTAATAAAACTATATGTATAGTAAGTATTTCTGTACGGAATTATTTAATGCATTCATCAAAGCCGTTAATTCAAACGTTAACTATTAATTATTTAACGCAAACCATTTTGGTAACTTGATACTTTATAGTGTTATTCGTTTTATTATTAGAGTGCGGATTTTTATGCAAAATAAAAATTGCCGCATGAATTGTATGACACAATAAGGAAGTAGTAATTTATTTTTCTTTTTGTTAATATTAATTGAAAATAATAGGTCGACATTATTCCATTTTTTAATCTTGCTGTATTTTTGTGAATAAAATGTGCCTGAGACATTTTTCTGTGCAAATTTGAGAGGCAACAGTCCTGGTAGAATATCCAATGACTGGACAGTGCTGTTTACCATGAGTATCTCCTGTTACTTCCTAATGTCGTGTTATTTTCTCGAATACAAACAGCATCTCGGTATTTCGACATCGGTATGTACATGAATCTCTCGGTAAACGCGGTTTCCGTGCAATTTCCTTGTCGGAGCAAATCTGGTTTCGCGGGAACATGGCAATGCATTCGATGATTCGCTAATCAGACGCGAGGTACAAGTTGTAAATGACGTAATTGAATCCGCGGTGGAAGATTATACGCTTTGATAGTAGTCACTGTATACCGCAACGTCAATATAAAATTCCACTTCAAAATTTTCAATGCTTTAATCGAGGAATAAATTTAGCATAACCGATGTAGTTTCAATTATTATCTTTCCGTTAGGATTATTTCACTATTCTATAACAGCTTTATTAGCATTTATAACGATGAGATTAGTTTCCACTATTAACTAATTTTATAAGGTTTACAAATCGATTGTTATTTACAATCATTTGTTATTTACAAACAATCAGAATACATACTGTCGAAAATCATCTCATATTTTGTGCACTTACTCGATTTTATAGATAATTAACGAACCTTCAACGTAAATTTAAAATAAAGTTATCGTGGATTAATTGTGAGAGCCACAAATTAATTTCTACATATACTAATCAAAAAATAAAGAATAAATGTTCAGCGAATGATATGCTCTAAGAATTGTATGAGTGCAATTTTCTATTAAATAATAAAAATTATTGTTAGCTGTTTTTCCATAGATTATACAAAAATTTATGTAGCATGACAAAGCAGTAGAACACTTTTTAATATTTCCAACGATGAAGATGGCAGTGCCAAAAAAGAATGATGAAAACCTTCCTTAAATCGATGTCCAAGTTTCTTAATGTGTGCATTATAAAAAAAAATTAGTTTGTATAATATTTTCTTATATATGGCGAGCTTTATCGCATTTGACTTCGTCCTTAACAGAAATATTCATTGGAAATAGGACTTTAAAGACCAGTTTTATGTCTTAAAATGTAAATGTAAATCTGTGGACTATAATGGCATTTCTAGATCAAAAGGCTTCATTATATTTGCATTTCTAAATCGGACATTTCGTATGTACCAACTTAATAAATCCTACAGGCATGCGAAAAACTAGGAATCGCATGAAAAATGTATTTTTACCGGTTTTTACAAAGAAGCTTTAAAAAAAAAAAATGTAAGATGTACTATCTTTTTGTCCCGGAGTGTATGTTGCCCGCACACGCGTTGCCGTGCAGTTAGCTTGTCGCGCGCCGCTGACGGAAGAGGGATTTGCCTTCGGCGCTTTACCGGATTTACCGAGACACCTCGTGAAACACGCCCATGTTTGACTTCAGCTTTTGAGTTACGCCGAAATTTTCACAGGAACTCACCGCCGCCGCTCCGCGCCGCAACACCGAAGGAGTGGAACAACGACCGGGACGATACTGGACTTATCATGCCGTGTAACGACGCGACGTGTAGTCGGAATAGATTATTTGTCTACTTTTAGTCGCCTCTCCTACTATAAAGTCGGCTGCGAACCGCTCGTAAAACGAACAGTGCACCGACTTGCAACCACACAGATCCACGCCTGCAGAACAGTGATCCGAGAATTTCCGAAAAGTCCAATTGTTCCAGCGTTGCCCGCAGTCTGCAGCTTACTCTCACACTGATCATAACTGCAAAACGCTATAGCCAGGTTTCGGGGTCAAAATAGCCCCCCGGTCGATTTCAACAGATTATCTACCGCTGACTATTCCATTATTTTTGGAGGTGTTGGCCCATAGCTGAGGATTTCTTAATAGATCCTTCAATAGCAACAGCAACTTCAATAAAAAACCAACAGCATATTCTCAATAATGTAATCCAATGATTTCGTTTGGGATTATCGTGTAAAAGAGGATTTTTAATCGTACTTTTGGCACAGCACAATTATTGAAAAGCTTACTAATTAAAATAAACTGTTAATCGGACCTGAACCAGTCGATAGCCTTCCCACAAAGAAACCTTTTTGTCAAGATTCAGCCCGATACCACACTTTTAAGGGTAGTTACGGGAGATAATCGAAAAACCAGTTTTTACCTCAATTTCCTCATTTAATCACTATTAAAAATTCATTTCTCTGGTTGTAAAAAATGAAAAACATGAGAAAATCGAAAAATATGCAAATTTCACAGAGAAGTTTAAAAGCGACACGTGCGACATTAATTCAGCACTCCAGTCAGAAAAATCGGGTGTCGAGTCTACAAATTATGAGACATTTCTCGACGTAGCTTGCTATTGAATTTACGTTACCTAAGCCCACCTAATTAATTAATGTAGCAGCATTCACTTCTCAAATTACTCCACGAATTCTTTGTGTTTCAACGGGAAGAATAAAAGCAGCATATGATATTCGTTATGAAACCGGTAGTTCTAGAAAGCGGAGAAAAACTCTCGAGGCTTGCAAAAACTACAACAAATCTGTTTGCGGCGAATATCCCCAAAAATCACGAAACGTGTAGAATACGCTCAACAAAAGTAAATATATTTTTTTCAATTCTTGTACTGTTACTTTCATCTTGTATTTATTAATGAATGGTATTTACTTAATAATAACGGATATTTTATTGGTTTGATTGTATTTCATAATCCTTCATTGTAGCCTGATTGTGAAGTTATACATCAGGTACGTAGCCCCTTAACCTTAACCATAATTAATGTCATTTCTATATATGCTATCGGTGATAATAATTTGATCAACATTTAGTAAATAAGATTCCTATCATTGTATCAACATTCAACAAATAAGATTCCTATAACTGCATCAACATTCAATAAATAAGTTTCATATAAATGCATCAATACCCAATAAATAAGGTACCTATTATATGATCAACATATAATAAACAAGTTTTCTATAATTTGATCAACACCCAATAAGTAAGTCTCTTATTATTTGATCAACATCCAGTGAATAAGATTCCTATAATTTTATCAACATCCAGTAAAGAAGGTTCCAATCATATGATCAACATATAATAAACAAGGTTAAGGGCCAGGCCTACCTAAGGTAGAGTGACTACGTTACCGACAAAACTAGACGAAAAATGGTTTTACGTGCTTCAAGTTTTCGTCCTTATATGAGAATATTTTGTTTCTGGTAAAGGCCTCATTCGAAAAAGGAAGGTTCAATCTAGTGCGCGCTGGTCAGGAGCTGCCGAGATTATGCAAATATTTGGTAATATAAGCGTTAAAAGTAGGCCATAAAAATTGACGATGTGCATGCCGTGGAATCCAAGCATTTTTATGCCATTGGATGAATTTTCTAGATGATGTCGAGAACAGCGCGCACTAGAAAATATCTTCAGCTACAAACTGAGTTATAATTTGTCTTCATTCTGTTGCGAAATAAAGGCGAAAACTTGAAGCGCGTTTCGGCATATCTTTCTACCGTCAGAATTCATGATACCGATAATACAGAGCAAAAAATGTGACAAGTTTAGTTGAGCTGGAGCTCATCAGGTGGCGCCTACGTAGAAGGACTGTCGACGTGGAATTGGAGGAAACTGCAAGCATAGACGAGGTATAGGAGTAGACCAATCACCATATGGGGTTTCGTGTCTCACGATCTGAAATACCGACAGCGTTAACAACAACTAGATTTCTTACGCCCTCTACTCTGACGAACGATAAATCTTGTAACTAGATCGACGAGAACTTTAGCCCATATACCTATGATAAACGATGAAGATACGACTCTGAACCCAATACACAACCGTTCACGCACACGGGTGAAAACAGGTGTAAATCTAACCCGCTGAGGACAGCAAACCTAACACTAACCTAACACTTGCTCAACAGGGACAAGCTAACCCTTTTTCATTGAATAGAAAGGTATTCAGAAACAAAAACAGCGTGTTTTGATTAATAATTGAAAGAGAGCTGCCTCGAAGGTGAAGATGGGCCAAGAGTAAACAAGGAGTGCATTGAAGGACCTTCGGCTCATCCCGAGGTAGCCTAAAGTAAATTCAGACACAATTCAATTAAATACACAAGTTTTTATTATTAGTACGTCTTAAATTTTATTTTAAAATGTTATCGCAAAGTTATAAATAAGCAGCTATTAGCTCGATATTATTCCCTATTTGTAAGATTACTAGAAGTTCTTACAAATAGAGAATAATACCGATTGCCCGGGTCTCACCACGAGGAGGTTGCTGCACAAGAGACCCGAAAGGAAGCCAGAAGGAATTCAATACGCTTCCTTCTGACTCCCTTTCTTACAACGACGCTTTCGAGTCTTAGAAACTAAATTTCGCAGAGTATGTCGAGTAATTATTGCGGAGCAAATGGAGTGAGTCGGAGAAGAAGTCTCCGATTCACGGGAGATTAAAAACGAATCAGGCAGAAGGCTCTGATTCTTTCAAAGAGAGAAACAAAACCGAACCAGAGCAGAAGGCTCTGGATCGAGGGTGACGCGACGCGTACAATGCTTGCAGAACCAACTCCAGCCAGCACCGATACCCGACGTGTCCTCACGAAGAGCAATGGTCGAGAGAAGCGTTCAAACGATACCCTAAGTTTCCCCCACCCACCTGTCGCCAGGCAACGACTAGCGTTGAGGCGACTCGGGTGGACTTACGGCAGGGAGGATTTTACACGAGTGAACAGGTCTCTCGAACATCCCTCTCAATGGATCTACGCCGAGCACCGGTACCAGCCGGTCTGGTACATACAAGCAAGGTCCGACACAGCATAAGGCTGTGTCGGAATCAAAAATCGAACCGAGCAAAGTGAAGTTACGGCAATAATTACTCGACATTTATACAATACTAATAAACAAGCTTAATAACTAACGCACGCACTCGAATCGAGCAATTATTGTGAGCCAAAAAGAACTAAATCTGACAAGTCTCTGAACAATTCCAGAGAAAATAAAAATGGAGCAGAAGGCTCAGATTTACGAGAAAGAAAAATGAAAGAAGCGAACCAGAGTAGTAGCCTCTGGTTCGAGGGTGACGCTACCACTGGTCACAGCAGAAGGCTGTGACCCAAATCAACAAGCGAAACTAACAAAGTGAATCTAACACAATAATTGCTCGAGAACTAATACGAACTTATAAATACTGTGACGTCTTCTTACTATTCGTTGTCTTCGTTCGACGATGATCATGCTGAACTGTTGTGATTTAACTGAAACAGACTAATAATAATTAGACACAAAATGGAGGAACACAGAAGTAATCGAAGAAGAAACGAGTCTTCGTACGATGCGTTGTCTTCGTTCGATGATGAATTTCTGCAACTGTTGTACTCAATCTGAAACAGATTAGTAATGATTAGACACAAAACAATGGAGGAACAACCAAGTATAAGAAGACGATGAAATAAAGACAAAACGATGACCCCGTACACGAGTACGGCCTACCTAACATGCACACGAGTGCAAATCTACCAGCTCACAAGAGCCAAGCTAACCCCGTACACGAGTACGGCCTACCTAATATGCACAAGAGTGCGAATCTAACAGGCTCCCGAGAGCCAACCTACGACCAGCTCACGAGAGCCAAGCTAACCCCGTACACGAGTACGGCCTACCTAATATGCACAAGAGTGCAAATCTAAAGGCTCACGAGAGCCAAACCACCCCGTACACAAGTACGGCCTAACCGACAAGAAACTAAGAGTAGATGAAGTCAGAACTTCAATCTACTGAGGTGGCGCTTCGGGGCGCCCCGGGTTCGCCAATACCCGTACTCACCCACAGCAGTGAGTCCCTGAGGGACCTCCGTTCGGAGGAATACCAATTTAAAACCAGACATATAAATTTTAGAATAAGAACTTTTGAAAGTTCAGAACTTAATTTCAATTGGAAAGATGAACAATTCCAATCGAAAATAAATCAAACGAAATTGGGTCGCAACGACATAAAGGCTAGGGTCATAGCAATTTTAAGAAACGGAACTTTTAAAAAGTTCAGAAGCAAATTTCAATTAGAAATCCAGAAAAAATGTACGATGTATATTGAATGAAAAAGTATTCCGAAACAAGAAGTGTGTGTTTCGGTTAATAATTAAAAGGAGCTGCCAAGAAGGCGTTGGTGGGCCAAAGGTAAACAAGGAAAGCGCGAAGGAAAGCAGGAAGGACCTTTGGCCCACCCCATGCAAGTTTAAAATAAATTCAGACACACACAATTCAATTAAACACACAAGTTTTTATTATCAGTACGTCTTAAATTTTATTTCACAATGTTATCGCAAATTACAAATAAGCAGCTATTAGCTCGATATTATTCCCTATTTGTAAGATTACTAGAAGTTCTTACAAATAGAGAATAATACCGATTGCCCGGGTCTCACCACGAGGAGGTTGCTGCACAAGAGACCCGAAAGGAAGCCAGAAGGAATTCAATACGCTTCCTTCTGACTCCCTTTCTTACAACGACGGTTTCGAGTCTTAGAAACTAAATTTCGCAGAGTATGTCGAGTAATTATTGCGGAGCAAATGGAGTGAGTCGGAGAAGAAGTCTCCGATTCACGGGAGATTAAAAACGAATCAGGCAGAAGGCTCTGATTCTTTCAAAGAGAGAAACAAAACCGAACCAGAGCAGAAGGCTCTGGATCGAGGGTGACGCGACGCGTACAATGCTTGCAGCCCAACTCCAGCCAGCATCGATACCCGACGTGTCCTCACGAAGAGCGATGGTCGAGAGAAGCGTTCAAACGATACCCTAAGTTTCCCCCACCCACCTGTCGCCAGGCAACGACTAGCGTTGAGGCGACTCGGGTGGACTTACGGCAGGGAGGATTTTACACGAGTGAACAGGTCTCTCGAACATCCCTCTCAATGGATCTACGCCGAGCACCGGTACCAACCGGTCTGGTACATACAAGCAAGGTCCGACACAGCATAAGGCTGTGTCGGAATCAAAAATCGAACCGAGCAAAGTGAAGTTACGGCAATAATTACTCGACATTTATACAATACTAATAAACAAGCTTAATAACTAACGCACGCACTCGAATCGAGCAATTATTGTGAGCCAAAAAAAAAACTAAATCTGACAAGTCTCTGAACAATTCCAGAGAAAATAAAAATGGAGCAGAAGGCTCAGATTTACGAGAAAGAAAAATGAAAGAAGCGAACCAGAGTAGTAGCCTCTGGTTCGAGGGTGACGTTACCAACTGGTCACAGCAGAAGGCTGTGACCCAAATCAACAAGCGAAACTAACAAAGTGAATCTAACACAATAATTGCTCGAGAACTAATACGAACTTATAAATACTGTGAAGTCTTCTTACTATTCGTTGTCTTCGTTCGACGATGATCATGCTGAACTGTTGTGATTTAACTGAAACAGACTAATAATAATTAGACACAAAACGGAGGAACACAGAAGTAATCGAAGAAGAAACGAGTCTTCGTACGATGCGTTGTCTTCGTTCGATGATAAATTTCTGCAACTGTTGTACTCAATCTGAAACAGATTAGTAATGATTAGACACAAAACAATGGAGGAATAACGAAGTATCAGAAGACGATGAAATAAAGACAAAACGATGACCCCGTACACGAGTACGGCCTACCTAACATGCACACGAGTGCAAATCTACCAGCTCACAAGAGACAAACTAACCCCGTACACGAGTACGGCCTACCTAACATGCACAAGAGTGCAAATCTAACAGGCTCACGAGAGCCAACCTACGACCAGCTCACGAGAGCCAAGCTAACCCCGTACACGAGTACGGCCTACCTAATATGCACAAGAGTGCAAATCTAACAGGCTCACGAGAGCCAACCTACGACCAGCTCACGAGAGCCAAGCTAACCCCGTACACGAGTACGGCCTACCTAACATGCACAAGAGTGCAAATCTAACGGCTCACGAGAGCCAAACCACCCCGTACACAAGTACGGCCTAACCGACAAGAAACTAAGAGTAGATGAAGTCAGAACTTCAATCTACTGAGGTGGCGCTTCGGGGCGCCCCGGGTTCGCCAATACCCGTACTCACCCACAGCAGTGAGTCCCTGAGGGACCTCCGTTCGGAGGAATACCAATTTAAAACCAGATATATAAATTTTAGAATAAGAACTTTTGAAAGTTCAGAAATAAATTTCAATTGGAAAGATGAACAGTTCCAATCGAAAATAAATCAAACGAAATTGGGACGCAACAACATAAAAGCTAGGGTCGTCCCGGGTTCGTTAATACCCGTACTCACCCACGGCCCGGCCCGTGAGTGAGCCTCTGAGGGACCTTCGTTTGGAGGAATACCAATTTTAAATCAGATATATAAATTTTAGAATAAGAACTTTTGAAAGTTCAGAAATAAATTTCAATTGGAAAGATGAACAATTCCAATCGAAAATAAATCAAACGAAATTGGGACGCAACGACATAAAGGCTAGGGTCATAGCAATTTTAAGAAACGGAACTTTTAAAAAGTTCAGAAGCAAATTTCAATTAGAAATCCAGAAAAAATGTACGATGTTTATTGAATGAAAAAGTATTCCGAAACAAGAAGTGTGTGTTTCGATTAATAATTAAAAGGAGCTGCCAAGAAGGCGTAGGTGGGCCAAGGGCAAACAAGGAAAGCGAGAAGGAAGGCAGGAAGGACCCTTGGCCCACCCCATGCAAGTTTAAAATAAATTCAGACACAATTCAATTAAATACACAAGTTTTTATTATCAGTACGTCTTAAATTTTATTTCACAATGTTATCGCAAATTACAAATGAGCAGCTATTAGCTCGATTTTATTCATTATTTGTAAGATAATAGAAGATCTCACAAATAGAGAATATTATCGATTGCCCGGGTCTCACCACGAGGAGGTTGCTGCACAAGAGACCCGAAAGGAAGCCAGAAGGAATTCAACACGCTTCCTTCTGACTCCCTTTCTTACAACGACGATTTCGAGTCTTACAAACTAAATTTCGCAGGGTATGTCGAGTAATTATTGCGGAGCAAAAGGTGTGAATCGGAGAAGAAGTCTCCGATTCACGGGAGATCGAAAACGAATCAGGCAGAAGGCTCTGACTCTTTCGAAGAGAGAAACAAAACCGAACCAGAGCTGAAGGCTCTGGATCGAGGGTGACGCGACGCGTACAATGCTTGCAGAACCAACTCCAGCCAGCATCGATACCCGACGTGTCCTCACGAAGAGCGATGGCCGAGAGAAGCGTTCAAACGATACCCTAAGTTTCCCCCACCCACCTGTCGCCAGGCAACGACTAGCGTTGAGGCGACTCGGGTGGACTTACGGCAGGGAGGATTTTACACGAGTGAACAGGTCTCTCGAACATCCCTCTCAATGGATCTACGCCGAGCACCGGTACCAACCGGTCTGGTACATACAAGCAAGGTCCGACACAGCAGAAGGCTGTGTCGGAGTCAAAAATCGAACCGAGCAAAGTCAAGTTAGGGCAAAAATTACTCGACATATATACAATACTAACAAACAGCCTTAATAACTAGTCGAGCAATTATTGTGAGCAAAAAAAAAAAGACCTGAGTCTAACAAGTCTCTGAATAATGACAGAGAAAATAAAAATGGAGCACATGGCTCAGATTTACCACAGCAGAAGGCTGTGACCCAAATCAACAAACGAAACTAACATAGTGATTCTAATACAATAATTGCTCGAGAACTAATACGAACTTATAAATAATAAGAAGTCTTCATACCACGTTGTCTTCGTTTCATGTGGTGTCTTCGTTCGACGATAAATTTTCTCGACTGTAATACTCACTCTGAAACAGACTAATAATAATTAGACACGATACAATGGTGGAACCGAAGTAAAAGAAGACGACGAAACAAAGATGAAACGATGACCCCGTACACGAGTACGGCCTACCTAATATGCACGAGAGTGCGAAACTAACCGGCTCACGAGAGCCTACCTAAGACCAGCTCACGAGAGCCAAGCTAACCCCGTACACGAGTACGGCCTACCTAACATGCACAAGAGTGCGAATCTAACGGCTCATGATAGCCAAACTAACCCCGTACACGAGTACGGCCTACCTACATGCACAAGAGTGCAAATCTAACGGCTCACGAGAGCCAAACTAACCCCGTACACGAGTACGGCCTAACCGAGAACAAACTAAGAGTAGATGAAGTCAAAACTTCAATCTACTGAGGTGGCGCTTCGGGGCGCCCCGGGTTCGCCAATACCCGTACTCACCCACAGCAGTGAGTCCCTGAGGGACCTCCGTTCGGAGGAATACCAATTTAAAACCAGATATATAAATTTTAGAATAAGAACTTTTGAAAGTTCAGAAATAAATTTCAATTGGAAAGATGAACAACTCCAATCGAAAATAAATCTAACGAGATAGGGACGCAACAACCTAAAGGCTAGGGTCGCCTCGGGTTTGCCAATACCCGTCTCACCCACGGCCCCATACGTGAGTGAGCCCCTGAGGGACCTCCGTTCGGAGGAATACCAATTTTAAGCCAAACATAGGAATTTTAAGAAAAGGAACTTTTAAAAAGTTCAGAAGCAAATTTCAATTAGAAATCCAGAAAAAATGTAGGATGTTTATTGAATGAAAAAGTATTCCGAAACAAGAAGTGTGTGTTTCGATTAATAATTAAAAAGAGCTGCAAAGAAGGCGTAGGTGGGCCAAGGGTAAACAAGGAAAGCACGAAGGAAAGCAGGGAGGACCCTTGGCCCACCCGAAACAAGTTTAAAATAAATTGAGACACAATTCAATTAAATACACAAGTTTTTATTATTAGTATGTCTTAATTTTATTTCACAATGTTACCGCAAATTATAAATGAGCAGCTATTAGCTCGATATTATTCTCTATTTGTTAGATAATAGAAGATCTAACAAATAGAGAATATTACCGATTGCCCGAGTCTCACCACGAGGAGGTTGCTGCACAAGAGACCCGAAAGGAAGCCAGAAGGAATTCGATACGCTTCCTTCTGACTCCCTTTCTTACAACGACGCTTTCGAGTCTTACAAACTAAATTTCGCAGCGTATGTCGAGCAATTATTGCGGAGCAAAAGGTGTGAATCGGAGAAGAAGTCTCCGATTCACGGGAGATCAAAAACGAATCAGGCAGAAGGCTCTGATTCTTTCAAAGAGAGAAACAAAACCGAACCAGAGCAGAAGGCTCTGGATCGAGGGTGACGCGACGCGTACAATGCTTGCAGCCCAACTCCAGCCAGCACCGGTACCCGACGTGTCCTCACGAAGAGCGATGGCCGAGAGAAGCGTTCAAACGATACCCATTTCCCCCACCCACCTGTCGCCAGGCAACGACTAGCGTTGAGGCGACTCGGGTGGCCTTACAGCAGAGAGGATTTTACACGAGTGAACAGGTCTCTCAACCATCCCTCTCAATGGATCTACGCCGAGCAGCGGTACCAACCGGTCTGGTACATACAAGCAAGGTCCGACACAGCATAAGGCTGTGTCGGAATCAAAAATCGAACCGAGCAAACTGAAGTTACGGCAATAATTACTCGACATTTATACAATACTGATAAACAAGCTTAATAACTAACGCACGCAATCGAATCGAGCAATTATTGTGAGCCAAAAAAAAACTACTTCTGACAAGTCTCTGAACAATTCCAGAGAAAATAAAAATGGAGCAGAAGGCTCAGATTTACGAGAAAGAAAAATGAAAGAAGCGAACCAGAGTAGTAGCCTCTGGTTCGAGGGTGACGTTACCAACTGGTCACAGCAGAAGGCTGTGACCCAAATCAACAAGCGAAACTAACAAAGTGAATCTAACACAATAATTGCTCGAGAACTTATACGAACTTATAAATACTGTGAAGTCTTCTTACTATTCGTTGTCTTCGTTCGACGATGATCATGCTGAACTGTTGTGATTTAACTGAAACAGACTAATAATAATTAGACACAAAACGGAGGAACGCAGAAGTAATCGAAGAAGAAACGAGTCTTCGTACGATGCGGTGTCTTCGTTCGATGTGGTGTCTTCGTTCGACGACAAAATTTCTCATCTGTTGCATTCACTCTGAAACAGACTAATAGTAATGAGACACAATACAATGGAGGAACCGAAGTAAAAAAAGACGACGAAAATAAGATGAAACGATGACCCCGTACACGAGTACGGCCTACCTAATATGCACAAGAGTGCGAAATCTACCCAGCTCACGAGAGCCAACCTAACACCAGCTCACGAGAGCCAAGCTAACCCCGTACACGAGTACGGCCTACCTACATGCACAAGAGTGCAAATCTAACCGGCTCACGAGAGCCATAACAACCCCGTACACGAGTACGGCCTACCTAATATGCACGAGAGTGCGAATCTAACCGGCTCACGGGAGCCATAACAACCCCGTACACGAGTACGGCCTAACCGACAACAAACTAAGAGTAGATGAAGACAGAACTTCAATCTACTGAGGTGGCGCTTCGGGGCGCCCCGGGTTCGCCAATACCCGTACTCACCCACAGCAGTGAGTCCCTGAGGGACCTCCGTTCGGAGGAATACCAATTTTAAATCAGATAGATAAATTTTAAAAGAGGAACTTTTGAGAGTTCAGAAATAAATTTCAATTGGAAAGATGAACAATTCCAATCGAAAATAAATCTAACGAGATAGGGACGCAACAACCTAAAGGCTAGGGTCGCCTCGGGTTTGCCAATACCCGTCTCACCCACGGCCCCATCCGTGAGTGAGCCCCTGAGGGACCTCCGTTCGGAGGAATACCAATTTTATACCAAATACATAAATTTTACAAGAGGAACTTTTGAAAATTCAGAAGTAATGCTTAATTGGAAAGATGATCAATTTCAATCAAAAATAAATCTAACGAAATTGGGACGCAATGACCTACAAGCTCGGGTCGCCATGGGTTCGCTAATACCCGTACTCACCCACGGGCCCGGCCCGTGAGCGAGTCGCTAAAGGACCTCCATTCGGAGGAATACCAATTTTAAACCAGATAAATAAATTTTAGAAGAAGAACTTTTGAAAGTTCAGAAATAATTTTTAATTTGAAAGTTGAAAAATTTTAATCAAGAATAAATATAGCGAAATTAGAACGCAACAACCTACAAGTTTTTGTCGCCCCGAGTTCGCTAATACGCGTACTCACCCACGGCCCGGCCCGTGAGTGAGCCCCGAGGGACCTCCGATCGGAGGAATACCAATTTTATGTTAAAAATATAATATAATATAATTTGAAAATGCCAATTTTATGTCAAAAATATAATATAATATAATAAAATTTCAGAGTACTAATTTTGTGTCAAAAATATAATATAATGTAATTTCAAGAAAAGAAACTTGTGATAAATTCCGAAGCAAATTCGAATTAAAAATACAGAAATAATAACACTGTCCAACAAAATTAAACTTTTTTCGAGTTTTGCAATACCTGTTGGGTGATTCTTATACACTTTGTCATCCTAAAACCGAATCTGAACGTAGAATTGCTCCATCACGCAACGTTTTCGAAAAATTTTGGTTTTTGTAAAAATGTCCGATTTTGATACGAAACGACGTGTTACGCAAAAACTAAATACGCGAGAAAGTTCAAATTTGAGTCAAGAGATAGAGGGGTCTCTCCTCTACATATTCATATAGTCAATTATATTTTTATGTACTTCCTAATAGTTGTAAATGGTTGTTAAAGTTTGAAAATGTGCCGACGCGGGTACTTTGTACGCTCTATTTTTGTATTTATGTGAAAAATCCTTTATCTAGCAGGAATTTACTATACAGGAATGCATTCTACAGACATTTCTGGTAAAGAAACCATTCACGAAAAGTATTTGGTTCCCTTAATGTACGAGAAGGATCAGAAAATGTTAATTGACAGCGTGTGCGCGACGCGTTCGCGCCAGACGGCCATTGCAGCCTTTTCGCGACTCGCCAGGGCCGTCGCTATGCGTAGTCGACGTTGGTACCACTCAAGTATGTCTTTGCTTACTATGCTTAATTAAATACATTTTTTTTTGTCTTTTTGGGTGCCAATCATTACAAAAGATTATAAAAATACGAGTTATATTCACATTTCATTCAATTTTCTTTATTAAGCATTTCCACAATGAAATGTGAATATAACTCGTATTTTTATAATCTTTTGTAATGATTGGCACCCAAAAAGACAAAAAAAAATGTATATAATTAAGCATAGTAAGCAAAGACATACTTGAGTGGTACCAACGTCGACTACGCATAGCGACGGCCCTGGCGAGTCGCGAAAAGGCTGCAATGGCCGTCTGGCGCGAACGCGTCGCGCACACGCTGTCAATTAACATTTTCTGATCCTTCTCGTACATTAAGGGAACCAAATACTTTTCGTGAATGGTTTCTTTACCAGAAATGTCTGTAGAATGCATTCCTGTATAGTAAATTCCTGCTAGATAAAGGATTTTTCACATAAATACAAAAATAGAGCGTACAAAGTACCCGCGTCGGCACATTTTCAAACTTTAACAACCATTTACAACTATTAGGAAGTACATAAAAATATAATTGACTATATGAATATGTAGAGGAGAGTCCCCTCTATCTCTTGACTCAAATTTGAACTTTCTCGCGTATTTAGTTTTTGCGTAACACGTCGTTTCGTATCAAAATCGGGCATTTTTACAAAAACCAAAATTTTTCGAAAACGTTGCGTGATGGAGCAATTCTACTTTCAGATTCGGTTTTAGGATGACAAAGTGTATAAGAATCACCCAACAGGTATTGCAAAATTTTTTTGGTGTTGGACAGTGTAATTGACGGCTTTCGTTGAATAAACACATATACCAAAATAGAAAATGTATATTTGTATTGTCACTTACCAGCTGTTGAAAGTTGACCAAGGTGAGCGGAGACGGCTTCCAGGAACCGCTGTCCGACCGCGAACCAGCTTAAGGTGGACCAGGGTTGACCAGTGATGTCCACTGCAGCTCTGGAGGATCCCTGGTCCACTCGAAGGTAGGTGAGGGTAGGCCAGGGTGGGCCAGGGCAGCTCTGGAGAACCTCTGGTCAACTGCAAGGTCCTTCGTCCTTCTGGTCCCGGAGCCCTCCCGTTCCGTCCTGAGTGCGCACCACGACTGACTGACTGAGCGCGGACGCCGTGGTGGGGTGCGCGGTGCGCGGTGCGCAACTCCCCCACCCCAAACTAACTTCGCCAGACTTCGATCGCCGCGATAGTAATTATTGATAAATTTGTTATTTCTGGCTGCTTAATGTTTATAACAATTTCTTTTGGTAATGGTATCAACAAGCAATCCCTTGACCATCTTGCCATCTAATTTTTTAGTAAAAATACCTAATAGATCTCGAGATACAGAGTAACTTTTGAACCATGAATATTCGCACGTATTAATTTATCGAACACATTTCACTGATAAATTTATTATTTCTGACTGTTTAATGTTTATAACAATTTCTTTTGGTAATGGTATCAACAAGCAATCCCTTGACCATCTTGCCATTTAATTTTTTAGTAAAAATAAATTGTAGAACTCGAAATACAGAGTAACTTTTAATTTACGAATATTCGCACGCAGTAATTTATCGTACAGAATTCACTGTAAAATTTACTATTTCTAACTGTTTAATGTTTATAACAATTCTTTTCGCCAATGATGTCGATAAGTACTCCCTTGACCATCTTGCCATTTAATTTTTTAGTAAAAATAAATTATAGAACTCGAAATACAGAGTAACTTTTAATTTACGAATATTCGCACGCAGTAATTTATCGTACGCAATGCACTGTAAAATTTATTATTTCTGACTGTTTAATGTTTATAACAATTCTTTTCGCCAATGATGTCGATAAGTACTCCCTTGACCATCTTGCCATTTAATTATTTAGTAAAAATAAATTATAGAACTCGAAATACAGAGTAACTTTTAATTTACGAATATTCGCACGCAGTAATTTATCGTACGTAATGCACTGTAAAATTTATTATTTCTGACTGTTTAATGTTTATAACAATTCTTTTCGCCAATGATGTCGATAAGTACTCCCTTGACCATCTTGCCATTTAATTATTTAGTAAAAATAAATTATAGAACTCGAAATACAGAGTAACTTTTAATTTACGAATATTCGCACGCAGTAATTTATCGTACGTAATTCACTGTAAAATTTATTATTTCTAACTGTTTAATGTTTATAACAATTCTTTTCGCCAATGATGTCGATAAGTACTCCCTTGACCATCTTGCCATTTAATTATTTAGTAAAAATAAATTATAGAACTCGAAATACAGAGTAACTATTAATTTACGAATATTCGCACACAGTAATTTATCGTACGGAATTCACTGTAAAATTTATTATTTCTGACTGTTTAATGTTTGTAACAATTTCTTTTGGTAATGGTATCAACCAGCAATCCCTTGACCATCTTGCTAACTAATTATTTAGTAAAAATAAATTATAGAAACCGAGATATAGAATAACTTTTAAGCCATGAATATTCGTACGTATTAATTTATCGTACGCAATTCACTGTAAAATTTATTATTTCTGACTGTTTAATGTTTATAACAATTTCTTTTGGTAATGGTATCAACCAACAATCCCTTGACCATCTTGCTAACTAATTATTTAGTAAAAATAAATTATAGAAACCGAGATATAGAATAACTTTCAAGCCATGAATATTCGCACGCATTAATTTATCGTACAGGTAACTCCGGTAACGCAAAAACCATTTCGGGCCACCACAGTTCTTATGTGGATTACCAAACAAAAAGTTTATGGCATCCATATAAGAACTGCCTCGGTGCGACCGTGTCCCGGCGTTGACAATAGCTCAGCTGGTCGAGCTCGAGGCCGGCCTCGGGTGAACGTAAACCTTTTGTTTACGTCTGTTGTCATACTTGTCGCGAGGCCATCGTTTCCAAAATTCCGAAATATCAAATCCGCTGCCCATCGTCCTTGGCTCGCTTGATTTACCGCCTTATCATCTCGCCGTTTGTATAAACCGTACCTCCTGTTATAATATAAATGTTTATAACAATTCCTTTCGCCAATGATGTCGACGAGCAATCCCTTGACCATCTTGCCATTTAATTATTTAGTAAAAATAAATTATAGAACTCGAGATAGAGAATAACTTTTAAATCATGAATATTCGTACGCATTATTTTATCGTGCACAATTCACTGATAAATTTATTGTTTCTGGCTGTTTAATGTTTATAACAATTCCTTTCGCCAATGATGTCGACGAGCACTGCCTTGACCATCTTGTCACCTAATTTTTTAGTAAAGAAAGATGAAGTTTAGTAAAACTCAAGGTACAGAATAACTTTTGAACCACGGATAAATGTACACTGATAAATTTATTGTCTCTGCTTGTTTAACGATTGTAAGAATTCCTCTTACGAATGATGCTGTCGAATACCCTCTTGGCTATCTTACCACCTAATCTTTTTAGTAAAAATGGCTAATAGTACTCGGGATACAGAGTAACTTTTAAAGCATGTCTTGAGCACGTCTTAAAGCATGTCAAAGTAACTTTTATGCATGATTATTCGAAGTATACAAGATACTCGATTCTCATTAAGATTTCTAATTACTCGGTATTTCATACCGTGCGACACGAAACAGTATATTGTGACTGGCGTACTCGTACATCTCGTCTGTGATATTGGTTCCACAATACTAGTTCCGACCGATACGGTAGAATGTGACACAAAAATGGTAAGGGTGCTCTAGAGCCCCGCGGACGTGAGACAAAAAAGTACATTAGGTGATTGGTCTACTCCTATACCTCGTCTGTGCTCCTATACCTCATCTGTGATATTATGGAGTAAGTTACCAACTGTAGGTTTAAATTTACCATATCACAAGCTTAATGTAACTGCAAGATGTTGCTATAAGGTGGCATGACCGATCAGTTGTAAGGACCTTGTTACTTTTTCAAGGACAAATCAAGGACAAATCTACACCAAGAACATAAACAAGTTTTTTTGCCGTCTTACAAATATGTGTGCAAAAATATATTTTCATAATTAATTATTAACACGTTCGGCGCCGCGTCACCCATATTTGGGTGACGGAATTATTTGTGCAGGTATTAAAACGAATTTTTACGTTGATATATTCATTGTACTAAACTTGATTAGGATCTGTAACATGCAAGAAAGTTGGAGGATTAGTCAGTATCATACATTTAATTTTTTGCAATTTTTATTTCATTAAATAACTTACTTTGATGTTATGGAATTTTTGGGGTTTTTAGTTGGGCGTTCAAAGTGTCAATTTGAGTTTATTTCGAAGAGATCGCATTAACAATGGAGTCAATAGCGGCTATAATTTCTTTTATGAAGACCGAAAGTAAACAAATATTTGTGTTTGTAAAAGAAAGTTTATTAAATAGTCGATAGAAAAGTTTAATCAACATATCAAAATTACAACATAAAGTTTGAATCATTGATTTGAAGCGCATAAATATAGTTGCTTGATTGCTTGGATGTTTAAGCAAAAAGAAAATAAAAAAACACATTTTTTCATATAAAAATTCAGTAGTTGCTTCACTAGTTCCTTCATTATCAATTAGTCTTCGGAAACGTGAATTTTTATTCTGATGGTTCTATACAGTTTTTCGATACGAAATAAAAAGAATATCTTCATAATTAAATTAGGTTGGCTATCATAATAGGCAGTAAAAAAAATTTAAAATGTTTATATGAATCTTCTAATATTTAGTTGAATGTAAATAGGTTTGCGTCATAGGTGCACAAAATATGTAATGACCGCTCCATTTAACGAAGTCGGAGAATATTTAGTGTGTAAAGCAACATTAGGCATAACGAACGTTTGTAAAGTTTAACCAATAAACTGCTGCTTTTACCGTGAAAAAAAGGGCAAACAAGTACAAATAGAAGTTATTTGGTAGTCAGTCCATTAGTTACACTAATTTTGTGTTTAGGGTGTTGTATTATCAATGAAAAGCGAGAATAGGGATTCAAATCAAACAATGGCCATAGGACCGATACGATTACAAATTCCACAGACCATTAAAGTTCTATGCTAATAACCACTGTATGCAGAAAGGATATTATTCAGAATCGAACTGTACTTGATGTTTATTATTCCATTATGCCATTGTCAGAAAGTGAGCTCTTTGACTTGTAACTGGATGCGCACCCTTGATGTTGAAGGGGTTAACGATACAGATAAATGGCAATCAACAAAAAATGATTTATTATCCCAACTAAACGAAGGTTTCGATTTAATTAACCAGCTCGTTGTACCAATATTTACTTGAAAATTTAGTATTTATCGATTAAATATTGTCTCTAATTAGAGTTCTGAAAGTCTTAGCATTCATTTACAAAATGTATAAGTCAAATGCAAAATAGTAAAAATATTTAAAGAAATTAAACATATTGTTGTATTATTTTCACCTCACTAACATTATTTCGAAAAGAAGTAAATGTTTATGTACCTTTTGTACGTGGAAATTATACACCGATGTGTCTCTATACATTCAAATTTATAAAACCTGAGAAAATATTTATATCAGAAAATACTGATCACGTTTATATATTATTTTTACGGTAATGATTAGTTAGTGATAAACTTCTCCTTCTCCTTTATCTTGATTACGGTAAAATTATCTATGATATTGAGAGTTTACATGTAAACATCCAATCTAGTGTTCATAAGGAGCTAACATAATTATAAGTTACTAATAACTAGCGCTCTGAAGATTCGCAAGTTACGTAATTATTGTTAAAATTACTGCGCAATTAAGAGAGTAATAAAAACATTTAAATTATCAAGATTCGTAATGATTAAAACTAGAAAATACTTTTAGTTTTACGTAAATTGAATATTAGAACTAATTCCATGGAAAAATGTAACTGCAAATTAAGTGTGACAAGAATTAATATTGTAATTTAATAAATCCTTCAAATTATTAGTGGATCAATGAATAAAATAATCTTATGTTTTATTTTAGATAAGGTAGTTAAAGAAATATAAAATTGCGAAGGGAACATATTTAATGAAATTTCGCTCAAATACAAAATTAAATAATGGGTCCAGCAATTATTATTATTTCGATGAGAATTGTGAATGAATAGTGATTCAAACTGAGAATACGAAGTAATAATAGCAAGTTGAGCCGTTAATATAATTTCTCTTTCCTCTGTGAATATGTAATCAAATTCGCATGCATGGTGTTGGCTTTAGAAATTGGTTCTTCAGTGTATGTACAAGTCATTAGTCATCGAATAATGCTATGCACTCGAAATGAATTTATAATTTTGATTACTACAACTCTGCAGATAGACTATTGTTTACTTAACATTTGATCCATTTACAAAAGGGATTTGATTAATGTACGATATACAGAGATTTATTGTTACGGTGCAAAATTTCGAATGAAACGTTTATTCTCCATCAGGAAAATACTGATCCCTTGACAACGATACCTGCAAAATACTATAGACAATATTATTTTCCCTTACTGTTTTTACAGTCAAATTACTTAAAATTTTTATCTGTTAATTTATACAATATGTATGTATACAGGGTGTTCGACTACAGGTGGGAGAAAATTTAAGGGGTGGTTCTCCACGACAATATAAGACGAAAATGATGAGTAAAAAATGTGTAATTTCGGCTTCATTGTTGATTATTAAAAAATTAAAAATCCGCCTAAAATACGGCAACCCGGCTAACAGAGGTATAGGTAGCATAAGGCATAGAGGCGCGCGACAGATACTCCGCGTACCTTGCAAGAAGTCACCTGGCAAGAATTCGGTGTGTAAACCGTCCGATTGGGTCATTCCATACGAATTTTCGGTTCTAGCCGAATTATTGGCTAAAGTGTGTGACGTCAAAGCCTAACGATGGGGCGCGAGCGAGGACCCCCTTTGATACGTGATTGTCGAGCGCCTTTATGATGTAAGCAACGTACACCTCTGGTGGCCGGGTTGCCGTATTTTAGGCGGACACGAACTGAAACCGAAATTGCAATTCTTTTGTTCTTGCTTTTCGTCTTATATTGTCCTGGAGACCACTCCCTAAATTTTCTCCTACCTGTAGTCGAACACCCTATATATATTTTATTATATAAGTTTTATATACATATATATATACATATATATGCAATATATTTAATATATTTGTTTGTTTTGGTACTCACTGTGAAACTATCGAGATTTTGTAGAGCGATACATTTTGCAAGTAAACACAGAAACTCTTTCGCTTATATTTTTCTAAATTTCCATATTCCCGTTCACCGAACTGACTGCAAAAAATTCAAATCAAAATTTGTTATACCGTTTGCAGTCACAATCGTGTTTTCCTCGTTCAGAAGAATAGTGCATGCGATAATGCCCAGAATATCGGCATCGATTAGACAAGAAGGACCGTCCCAGATAGTCGACGATCGATCATCGTCCTCTGGCAAGAACTTTCGCCACCGAATTCTAAATTTAGTCGGGTTGTCCGGTGGTCATTCTTTTTAATTACCCTTCAGCGACTTTACGTGGACGGGGATCTAACCCTGTTAGCTCTGCGTTGGGTGGTTCCTTTGACACACCAGGTATAGGACATGTTCAGCGTGTCGCTGCCTTTAATTCATGTACGCTCGCCGCTTTCTGGACGGTTAACCGGACAGAGAGAGAAAGAGAGGGGGGGGGGGGGAGAGAAAGGGAGAGAGAGAGAAGGGTTTTAATAAATTTTGCACGAGAGTTCACCCTCTACTCTCCATTCCTATTAAGATGTATATATTCTTGCTGGCGCGGGTCGCTCTCTATCGAGGAAAAAGGGTGCGTTTGAAGGCGAGCTTCTTGCTCCGGGAAACTGTTCCCATGATTTGTGGCCCGAAATTTCAATATTTACAGGGCCATCGTTCCATCCTTGAATGTGTCGAACAGCAGCTCGTAGTTGTAATAATTAACGCATTACAGTAAAGCTTCGATGCATGTACGTACGTTATGCAGGATAATTGTGAAAAATTTATCCTCGTTACTGTGAGGTATACCCCTAACGAGCTTAAAAGCTCGCGTAACATTTATGCAGGATTAGATACGTCCGTGAGGCAATACCAATCCAACGATTAGTAAATTAGGTAAAAATTTGTTTCTCAATTCTCTTTTGTGAACCTTTTATCAACATATTTGTGACATTTTTGTGGTTAAGACGAGCCCACACACGGCATCATTCGAAATATATTTGCGCCCTAAATTGTTAAAGGTCACTGCACTCGTTCCCAATATGAATGCTGGCAATCCGATTTATGGAAGAAAATCTCGATGACGCTATTGTCGATTGAAACAGGGATCGGTGAAGCCAAAGTCTGTTGAATTGAGACTCCGCAAGAGTCTCCAAAAATTTGTATTTCTTAACTTTGCGTTACGATGACATACATTTACTGGTACCGTAAACTGAACACAAGTTTGCACCGCGACAACGAACAACGAAAATGTCGATTAGGATTCATAGGAAAAAGTGATCCGCGAAATGGGTTAATGTATTAAGATCGACGAAGAGTGTAAAAATAGAAAGAAAAGGGAAAGAGTAGAGGGAGAGGAGAGCACCGGTGTACAGGAGAAGGTGGACGACACGATGGAAGAGACGAGGAGGGAAGAGGATTAAAGTGATCCGGTGAGAATCAGGGCGGAAAGACAACGTGAGTTACAAGATTTATTAGATCCCGGTTCCGAAGCCTTTTAATTACGACCGAGGTAACGTGACGAAAAGCAAAATTATTTTCGTGCGTGGGCGGGGCCGGAAAATAACGTTAACCGTTAACGAGTAGTTTCGATATCGGCGGTGCCCGCCACCCCCGTAATGGGGTGCTCGCGACTCAACGATGGTGAAGTGGGTATTAAACGTAGATAGAATAGCTGGGGCGAAGATAACGGGTAGAAGTTCATGGTGCAACGAATGAAATGAGATGTAAATACGGTTTATTTTTCAACGGGCCACTATTTACCCCTTATTACTTTCGATGCACCGTAAACGGCGTCGTTCCGCCGGGAGGGGATGCGTTTCGAAAGTAAATTACGCGGAAATATTTCCGGAGTGCGTGCTACCGATGCCGATGGAAACGTTGCTAACCGTTTTTCGACCTCGGATAGAACGATCGTTTCTCTGCTATATTTTTTTTTTTTCGTTTCTTCGAATGGCTGCGAGGTTCAACGTTCAAGATGAAGCAGAAATATTAGGTTTTCAGAATAGGATTTCAAAATGTATATATACATGATATGTTCTCATCGAGAATATTATAATCTACAGGCTTATTATACAACATAACACCAGCGAATACAGGTGAAATAAAACGGTAAAACCGGTGTCAGAAAACTAAATTGACTGAGATACCTACCAATCGGAAAAATCCGAGGGCGTTCGAAATTCGTCTCGATAGAAAATTTAGGAATCAATATTCCAATTTCTTTGGGTCTTTCACGGGTGTGCCATCCGTTCCTCCAGTCTCTCTATCTTTTCACACTTTCATAGACTATTTGCACTTCTTTCAGTTCCTTTGTGCCTCTTTCCTCGAAATCGCACTCCTCGCTCTTCCCACCCTTTTCTTTTCACGGCGTTCTGTCCTCCCTTTCGAGCTCTTCCACGCGTATAGGTATGTACGCCATGTTCAATTTTATGAGGGGAAACGTATACGGCGCGGCGGGCCGACGGGCGACGTTTAATAAAGGCGTGGGTGTGTGCGCTAGGGGTGCTAGTTAGCACGACGCTAGGCGCCGGCGACGACGTCGCCGTCTGGACGCCTATGGCCTCCTCTCGACATCCTACCTACACCGACGACCCTGACGACTTCGTCTTACTCTCTTGAGGCACGTTCTGACACAAAGTGTTCGTTCTTCAGAAATCCAAAGAACGTCCTGCTGATTTTGAAATAATACTATCTTCGACGTTTAGCTGGCCACTACATTCTCCAGAGATATGCGAACCACTGAACTTATTGTCCCACGAATACATCCAGCGGCGCTCGTTAACCCCTATTCGCCACGATGACGTAAGTAGACAGCGGATCTTATGCATTTATAGTAAAATTGAGTACATGAGATTTTAAATTGTAGGAAAATGTAAAGATGCCATATTATTTTTCATCTATTAACCCTTAGCACTCGAATGGTGACTGTGAGGCACCACTAAAAATTGCTGTATCATTATTCAAAATATTTTTTACATTATTAAATTTGTTTGTATTTATTAAACTATTAAACTACTAAGTAAATTGCATCATTTTCGTATGTATAAAATGAAAACAATATATAGAAGGGCAATATTCCAGGTGGGAAGAAACGTTAAAATTGTTAAGAGAAGAAATAACATTCTATTTGGTTTCTATTTATTGTACTATATTACTCGGTGAAAATTTCATTCATGGACACTTAACTTCTCTGAGTCGGTAATCGAACGATATACGCAAAAAAACATTTACAACTGGCTTCGTGCAAAAGAAAACTGAGACTGCACCAAACTGAATATGCAGAACTGAAAGAGGAACAAAAGAAACGGTGATCTTTCACCAGGAAAAGAACAAATATTCTTGAAAACAAAACGGCGACGACACCGAACGTATTTTCTGTGGCTATTTGTCTTCTGACTTTACAAAATGAATTTATATTTGTGACTTCTGTAGCGAAAGTTTACATTTTGCATGGTTATTTAATTTTGTTAAGATACTTTATACTCGCTACATTTACTAAGATATATTTATATAGACATGTTTTGAAAAATAATAAATTACTCGTTCATTAAGTAAGCGCCGTGAATTATAATATAAGATTAAATTAAAAATCTGTGTCCGAAGTCATGATTAATTCTCGCATAAAAAAATAAACATTTGTTTCCCAAAACAGTTTGTATTTATGCCAATGTTTTTATATTGTCATTTGTGATATGAAACATGTCGGCGAAATAAAATAATAGTAACGCACGGATACTAAAATATCAAATAAAATTTTTCCCGCAGCCATTTTGCAAATTTAAACAGCGCGCATTTAAATCGGGCATACAAATGCTCACGCATTTATTTATTTCCTGCGGGAAACGCGATGTTGAAATACAAACATTTTATTCAAACTTACAAATTACACGGAACCCACGAGATGTAACATTTGTGACATATTATATTGTCCTGTGTGGCATTGAAACGTGTTCCAACTGTTTCGGATTTTCAGCGAAATTATGTCGTTTATCTTCTTTATTTTGGATGATTATATCTCGCCCGACTCGACACCCGATCCAGTTTATACGTCGCGACACTGATCACACTGATCAGTCGCGGAGAAAGTTACCTGCGATGGCTTAACCCTTTGCACTCGAAACTATTTTAACTCCAAAACGAAACATTTCTTCCAACCTAGAATATTTCCCTTTTACATATTTTTTTTTCATGTTATACATATGAAAATGGTGGAATTTTCTCGTACAATACTGAAATGTTTAGTAATTTATTAAATACAACAAAATTTAATAATGCAAAAGATATTTTGAACAATGATATAGCAATTTTTAGTGACGCCTTATAGTCGCCATTCGAGTGATAAGGGTTAACACTAGGTTTACGGAGCACTAAAAATGACTATATTCCATTACTTTATAAAAATAACATGAATGTATCTATCAAAATTTGTAGCCATTCTTTTAATAATACATACCCAAAGAAATCAATTTGTTAAATAATTCCTTGTGGATGCATCTTTACAGTCTCAATACAGTGATTTCTCTATATATGTCACCAAGGCCTGGATGATAAACTTCGCGGAATTATCCCCACTACCGCGGGTTATACCTCGCAAGGGGCCGCGAAGCTCGAGAGGCCTTGGACGCCGAGGAGTGTAAACATAACACGACTCGGGCATGTTTCCTGGACGATACACGACTCTGGCAAGACCCGTGTTGTTGACGTATACCGAGAATTTACTGTAATTGTAAATTAAAAATATTAGAATCCGTCATTTTGACAGGTCCCGTAAATCTGGTGTTAACCCTTTGCACTCGAAGCTATTTTAACTCCAAAACGAAACATTTCTTCCGACTTAGGATATTTCCCTTCTATATTATTTTTTCATGTTATACATACGAAAATGGTGCAATTTACTCGTACAATACTGAAGTGTTTAATAATTTATTAACACGTTAACTGCCACGTCAGTCACATATGCCTGACAGTGATTTTTGACTGGTTTAGAAATTCATTTTTATTATGAGATATCCAGATAAACCGAATTTTATTGCAGTCTTTCGAATTCAAAAGGGGTAAGACACCCTATAAAACATTTTGAATTTCTAGTTGTGGTTTCACTAATTAAAGTACTCTGATTTTGTAAGAATCTCTGGGGTTGATATTTGGCGCTTAACGTGTTCAATACAAACAAATTTAATAATGTAACAAATATTTCGAATAATGATACAGCAATTTTTAGTGGCGCCTTACAGTCGCCGTTCGAGTGCTAAGTGTTAAACTTGAAACTATAATTCAAGTTAAACACTTGAGAAATGGAACTGTTTGTCTATCGGCGTTGTCGCGGGTCGAACGAGGTGTCGAGGTACGCGGGGGAGGGGGGTGTATCCGCGGCGTTTGATACGTCGTCGTGCCAGAAAAATGGTTCACGGTCCGCTGGCCTCGTAACGCTAGCGAAAAACAAGAGAACGGAACAAAACTATCATGCTGCACGACTCACCGTCGGGACACAGCTTCAAGTCGGCCCGAAACTCATTCACTCGCTAATTGCGCGTGTGGGACGGGGGGGGGGGGAGTATTTACGCGCGCGCGCGAATCATCTAGACGGCACGGTGACTTTTATATTTTCGCGAATGGGTGCCCGATTCCTATGAAAGAAGTCAGCGAGGAAGCTATTTCACGGAAAAACCTTGGCGCAGTCTTACGGAACGAAGTGGCGCGCACGCACTCGTTGGGACTTTATTAGTCAGCTGTAATGAGGCTGAGGAGGGAAAATAGGGGTGTTGCAGCGCCGATTCAGGTTAATATTCGGTGAACAAGGAGGATACCTCGGTCCCTTTCCCTAGCAGAACCCCGTTCATGAGCGTCTTTCTCCCTTGTTTTTTCTTCCGTCCATTTTCCAATTTCTCTCACTTGATTTTCCTTCTCCCCACTCGGCTGTCCTTCTCTCTCTTTCTCTCTCTCTTTCTCCCCCTCTCTCTTGTCCCAGCATTATTCCGCGTTTTCTCCCCGTTGCCTATCGCCATCCTCTGCCATCCTCTTAGCCGACTCTCCAGTCCAAGTTTCCGCGTTTCAGCGTATTTAGCGGACAGTAAAAGGTTTAATGAAAAGGATCCCGGCTCTCCACGAGGCAGTAAAATCGGTTATATCGACACCAGAGGGAGAAACCTTCGTCAAACGGGCGCAATTTATCGCGCAATCATATAAATGCCCTTTCCTCTATCGCTTCTTTCCCGCGATCTTGCGGTCCGAGAAAGTTCCGATTGTGATTTGCTTCTGCCTATCGCGCGGGTAGCTCAAATTTACGGTACAATGACTCGCGTAATTGCTCGTGCAATCTTTAACGCTAGGTTTACGGGATCCGTCCGATTGACGGTGTTCTAATATTTTTAACTTACGAAAATTGAGATTATAAAGATGCATCCATGAGGAATTATTTAAAAAATGTATCTCTTTGGGTGTATGTATATTACAAAAAAAATGGCTGAACATTTGGATAGACACAGTCTTGTTAGTTTTACAAGTGTGTCGAAATCGAAACAACTTATTCAATAATACAAGAGAGAAAAGAAAATTTTATCATAATTCAAGTTTAGGAAATCATTGTGTCGAATGTAGAGTCGATCACAGAAACATTGGGACACGATATAATTTTGAATTCTAAGCTTTGTATTTTGAATGGATATGCAATTGTGTACAAAACTGAGTTGAATTATGTTCAAGTGCAGTATAAACTATGTACCAATTCCTAAAAAAAAAAGACTGGTTCTTTTTTTGATAATTGTGTTAGTATAAAAGAAAAATCTGGAAAATGCAAAATTTTATGTCACAAAAATATTATGATCGTGATTTTTTATTTCTTTAGTAAACGTTTAGCAAGAACTTGTTTCCATGGAGAACACATTTTAAGAAAGTTCCGTAAGGATAATGATCTTTTTTTATAAAAATTCCACAGGAACAGATATCGAATAGAATGTCCTTAAAGAACAGAAAATAACTGTTTATTTTGTGGTATCGTTGCAGAAACAAGGGATCATTTTGTCAAACGAACGCCATATTGTGTTGAAATTTTTAAGTTCATTTGCATGCACCACAGGTAGGATGATCACAAGCTATTTCGAAATTTTTCGCCAAACCAGCAGCATGCAATTTACAAGCTATTCGAAAGTAGTGTAACATGAAATTCTTGAAATTTCGACGGGAGCTGCCGGGGCGAAGCAATTTTGCGAAGCGATTCCGACGGAATAAAAACAAGGTTACAAAAACAAATACATACACCGGTGAAGCGGAGAAATGCTTAAACTCCGGTATTCCATAACCCGGCAGAATGGCGCACTATTCCTGAAATGGACGGAATCGGTCGTTTGAAAACACCTCAGCCATATGGCGTCAGAAACAACGCCGAACGTCGGGAGGCCTTGCACATTTTTTTTTTCTTTCCATTCTCTCTCACACTCACGCTCACTCTCTCACTCTCTTTGTTTTTTCCCCGTCTATGAAGCCCGTCGAACGCATCCAATAAAGGTAAGGTTAACGATGGATCGTTAACTTAATGAACGATGGGAACACACCGTAAAAACACGCGCCCACACGCGCGAAGAGTAAAAATGTCTGCGGAGAAATTACAGTTGACAGACATTGTCCTCGTCATCCTCGTCCACGATAATGGCCGATCGAAAGCGCGGCGATATCGATCATCTGAAGTCTCCGGAACGCCGTTTGTCGGTGCAGATATCGTTCTACAGCTTTCTCCAATTCTTCTCCACATGAAATTTTCATAGTAAGCCGAACAAGTATTGGCGCACTCTTCTTTCTTACGATGATCAAAATTTAAATACTTTGACTCTTGTGCACTGTTCAGCATATTTGGACATTTGTATTTACCTATATAGGCTCGCGAAAGTATTCGAACGCCCTTTAAAATAGTATAACTTTTTTTTTAATTGAATGAAACGACCTGACTTTTTTTAGCAATTAGAAGAACAGATTTACCAAAAGATGTGCAGTAAAGATTTTGAAAAAATTGCAATTGGTAAGAATTACTCGAGAAAATAAAAATGGCACTTTTTACAACTTTTTTATTTGAGCCTGTAATGACAATTTAAAATATGCATTTGAAAATTTCATCGAAATCGATTAACATATCCACGGGCTACAAATATAATAGTTAAGTGAGCTATAAATATAATTAGTTTCTGCTCAAAACCCACAGATTCTAACATGTTTCGATGCGTGCCGTTTTATCTTATACAAAACGAATATTTTAAATTTTCATTACAGGCTGAAATAAAAGTTTTTGAAAGTGCCTTTTCCATTCGTTCTTATAATTCCTAGCAATTGACATTTTTTCAAGATCTTTTTGGCACGTCATTCGATAAACCAATTCTTCTAATTGCTCAAAAAATGTCAGGTCAATTGACCCGATTTAAAAAAAGTTATACTGTTTTAAAAGGCGTTCGAATACTTTCGCGAATACCAAATGGTATTTGAACACTAAATATCCGATTATGGTAAAATTTCGACTGACGTTAAAGCTTGAAGCTGCTCCTTTCGAAGAATGTTAAAATTCAATATGGCACATCTTCCTATCGTCCGATCGATCTCAAAATTGCCATACACAATGGCACAATCCTGGAGACTGCCCGAAAACATTCGGTGGTCGAAAACCGAAATGCAGAGTGGCAAGAATTTTTCAAAATGGTGAACGGTCCGCGGGCATTTCCTGCAAGTTAGGTATTGCAAGTGTCTCGAATGAAATTTCAGGCTGGCCCTGCTGGAACAAAATTCCGTATTTTCGGTATAATAAATGTTTGCCGAAGCAGCGTTGAAAAGGGGAGAGTCGAGGCATCTCGGATGACCCTGGACCCGCGACGAGAAGAGAGACATGCTCACGCAGATGCTCGCGCAACGAAAAAGGAAACGGATATCGAGGAGAAAAGTATTTCATCCTTCTTTCAAGGCTTTCCTTGCCGGATCCTTGCCAAGTCTGGTCTGGACCGGGTATTACCTCCTTTGAATCTACCACGAACAAGGGTTGGTCTTTAAGATGCTCGCGGGGGTTAGGTTAGTAATTTGCGGATTATACGGCCAAGAGGAAGGCAACAGAGACCATCCTGTCAGAGAGGAGAGGATAGAGCGAGAGAGCAGGGAATTTCGGGGAGCGATAGAGGAAGCTGGCATTAAATGCTGAAGAGAGAGAGAAAAATCGAAAAGGAAGCAGGGAAAAATTCATGTCTTAAGGACAGGGTGGTTCTCGTGGTTTGCGCGCGAGTTTCTTCAAATCCTCTATTCGATTCCTTTATCTTCTATTGTTCTTTCGCCGTATCATATCAACTGTGTATACAGGGTGTTCGACTGCTGGTGTGAGAAAATTTAAGGGGTGGTTCTCCATGACAATATAAGACGAAAATGAAGAATAAAGAAATTGCGATTGCGACTTCACTTTCTAGTTATTTGTTACGAGCGAGGGTTGCGAGCAACGCCAGAGGCCGGCGAAGGGTTATTACCCCAGGAAGATGGTTTCAATTTATTAGTTAGGTACGCGGACAAACCCAATGCGAAATTGGGGAGCCTCTAGGAATGGAGTCACACGCAGACGAACCCGGTGCGAAATCGGGGAGCTGCTAGGAGGGTGAAACTTCTTGAAGGAACCCAATGCGAAATTGGGGAGTCACTGGGAGAGACGCGCAGACGAACCCGGTGCGAAACCGGGGAGCTGCTAGGATGTTGTATAACAGTTCGGACGAACCCAATGCGAAATTGGGGAGCTGCTGGGAGGTTGGATAACTCACAGACAAAGCTGATGCGAAATCAGGGAGATGTAGGTTGCGGACGAAACCAATGCGAAATTGGGGAACCACTAGATTGGAGAAGTCTCTGTTGGACTATGGTATGTGGCGGACGAATCTGATGCGAAATCAGGGAGCCGCTAGGATAGTTAGTAGGCCTCGTAACTAATATAATTTAATTGATATAATCCGAGCGGTAAGATTGTATCGTGTGGGAACGTTCAATTATTGGGTTAAGGTGGCCGGCAGGCATTTGGCCTTGACTGTCATGCTATGTTACGCTGTGCCTTTTTTCTAGACATTTTACGTCTTAAATAAGTAAGTAATCAATTAAAGATGCATACCACCGTGTTTGTATATGTCTTTGCTACGTCTGGACAGAGCCTTTTTTTCGATACGAACACTAAATCTCTCGAAATTAAGAGAATTTCTTAATTTTAGGCGGATTTTTAATTGATAATAACTAGAAAATGAAACCGAAATTTTAATTCTTCATTTTTATCTTATATTGTCTTGGAGAACCACCCCTTAAATTTTTTCTCACCTGTAGTCGAACACCTTGTATGATTCTGTATGATTTATTTAAAAAATGGCAACGCGAGGCGACAGGAAAGACTAAGGAACCGAGCGGTTCGGGTGATTTGCTTATTCAGGCGGGAAATGAGATTACTCGAGCCTACACCTTCCCGTGGACACAATGTTTTATCATCGGGATGAACGTAGTTTCGTTTCAGTTCCAAGCGATCGTAAAAGAAGGCGGTGTGGAAAGGGATGAAAGAGAACACGGGGTATTCCCACGTGAGAAACGGCAAAGGAGAACGAACGTAGATGACACAAATGAAGAGTCTTCTCGAGTGATAGTACACGCTCTCATCTGTAATTTTCTGTCTTCTTTTTCTCTAGCCAGGTTTCCTTCGCCCTGCCATGCCGCGCCGCGCCCCGTTTTCTGAGATCGTAATTCGGTTCATCGTCCCGACGCGACGACTCGGCTCGCAGGCGGGAAATTTTCCGCAAGAACTTTTTCATTTCGACAGCTTTAGGAATCTGTCATTTAACCCACTCGTTTTTGCAGGAAATTATGCACTGTCGCCCCTTCACCTTTCCCCACCGGCTTCCGCAATCAGCGAATTTGTATCGGGCTGATTCCTGTTGTGATTAAAGAGAGACCGCGGAAGTACGTTTCTGCTCTTTCATCTTCTAATTAGCGTCCTCGTTGAGATTTGGCAATTACGTCTCGCGTATAATTGACTCGTGGACGTCTCGGTGAAATTGAACGTTTCTTCTCTGGTGAACGTACAGCAGATCCTCGATTATCCGAACTGAACAAGGAAACGCGAATTTTCGAATACTAGTTATTTAGTTAGAATACTGGATTCAATCTTTCTTGATTTCTACAATAAACAGTCTTGCATACGGTTCACCTTAGAGTAATCTATTTAAATTTCCAGCAATTTCAAGAACATGTTCCCAGTTTTTGACTCGCTACATCATGCACAAATATCGTAGGAAAGAATGAATGATGGCGTTTAAAGTTTATTATGGTCCTATTTTTCTAACGAAATTAGCATAGTTGAAATATTGAGATTTTTTCGAGAATTGGAAATTTAATATTGAAATACTTTTTGGATCCACTGTACGTATTAGAAGACACGCCTTCCACAATGAATCGCTATTAATTCTCTTTCTAGCATGTAAACACGTTCTCCCGGTTCATCGTACGCCCATAATTTGCCTGCTCCATAATTTCATTTGTCCGCAGTGACGCTAAGCACTTCCTATTAAAAAAGAAAAATCTGAATGCCTACGCAACAGTCTAAACATTATTTCCCTCGGCAAACATTGTTCCCTCCGAGCGACAGAGGGGAGACCGTCCTTATCGGGCACTCAGGCAGTCGTAATACGCGCGTATGAACGAGGACAGGCCGCGAATAAACCGCAGAAATTTATCGCGGCGAGGTACACGGTGCCTTAATCATCCGTCGCGTGGCCACTAACGAAGAAGTTAATTGACTTAAAGGCTGAATTACTACGGGTTTGTTCGGAGTTAACAGCCGTCAGAAGTTCACTAGGGAAATTTATCCCCCGACCTTGTTCAGCGCGTGCGTTCCGGTTTCCTTTTCCCGCGCGTTCCACCACAAACACTGTCACCGCAATGCTTTAACAGAAGGAAAAAGTAATTTTTCTGATTGCCAAAGGTACACATGTTTCGCTAAAATATTTAAGCCACAATCTCGAATACAAATTTTCCGTTTCATTTTTCTTGTTCTTAAGCCGTTGCGACGAAGATTTCGAATAGAATATTCGAAATATGTATGTCTGCATATAAATTGATACAATATGATAAAAAAAAAATATATATAACTTTCCATTTACGAAAATTGAAAACCAGCTTGGTTTCTAAAAAAAATTAGTGCAATCACGACAAAATTACATACGCCATTACGTTGCTTGCAAAAACCATATTACTTTTTCTTCTTCCATTTTTTCCCTAACATTTATAATTTTCAAGAAAAGACGCTAGCCAGTAATAGCGTATGCATGTCACAATCAATGTGAACAATTTTTAGTTTTTACGTTGTACCGTTTGTTTAAATGTAATTTCTATCTACTACAATATCGTCGCTTGCAATTAGATGGGATAAAAATGGTAGCCTGTGTCGAGATATTTCGCAACGAAGCAGCCCGATCTTTCTGAGGGATCTAAGCGCTTTAGAAGATCGCGAAATAAAAATTGAAGCTTGCATTAGGTCGCAGCTGGACCCAAGTAATTTCATCGTCGGGATATTCCTTAGGCATTGTCGTGTAAATAGATCGCATTTAGAGGCACTCAGCTCCCAGCGAGAAGCCATTCCGAAACAGACGAAAAGCTGCGGGATACATAGTGACATTACAGCAGGCTTTTCCTCGTGTTTCCTTCTGGTGCGAACGGATGACGTGGGGGAATAAGCCGAGAGCGGCAATCGATTTTTTATTAACAAGAAGAAAGACCAAGGCGTTCGAGTAGAGCTTTGAAGTGGCTTCGTTGGATCGCGGCTGGAGTAATCGGAAAAATTAGGTTATTTCGATAATTCCATATACTGGAGACTCTCCACCCTTTCGCTATACCGGCGCAGGTCATTCACTGCGAAATTATTGCCCGTTTTCCTGCCTCCTTTCGAAGCTCGTGAAAGGCAACCACCGAACACCAATTGAATAGCCACTGATTTATACGGGTTGCTTTTTTTGTCGTGCTGTCATTAGGTTCTTTTTTCTTTTATTTTGACGATGCAAAAATGATATAGTAACTTCGGTCTTTAAATCTATGGGTTTCAGGCACGAGAAAAATTTTTCAATGGTTTTACATATGTACACAGGCTCACGAAAGTATTCGAACACCCTTTAAAACAGGTTAACCATTTTTAAATTCGACCAAACGACCTGACTTTTGTTGAGCAATTAGAAAAATTGGTTTACCGAATGACGCGCATAAAAGATTTTGAAAAAATTGCAATTGCTAGGAATTATAAGAACAAATAAAAAATGCACTTTCAAAAACTTTTCTATTTCAGCCTGTTATGAAAACTGAAGTATTTTATCGAAGTCGAATGACGCACTGTGGATTTTAAGCAGAAACTGACCAAAAGTCGTGAAAAACTACGATTTTCACCACTTTTAACTATTTGTAGCTCGTGCGTGTATTAATCGATTTCAATCAAATTTTTAGCATGTGTATAACTAACACAGATCTACAAAATGCATATTTTAAATTGTCATTGCAGGCTCGAATAAAAATGTTGTAAAAAGTGCCGTTTTTATTTTCTCGTGTAATTCTTACCAATTGGAATTTTTTCAAAATCTTTTTTGCACATCATTCGGTAAACCAATTCTTCTAATTGCTAAAAAAAAGTCAGGTAGTTTAATCCAATTATTAGGACCTTGAATAAGTTCTCGCTGTTTCTTTTACAAAATAAAAGCTTTTACCCAATGTCCTTGCTTCTGGATCATTCCTAAAACTTTTAAACGTTATGAAACAGTTGACTCATCTACTTGTAATGTTTTTCCAAGTTCTGCTAGCGTCTGACATCGGTCTTGATCGAGTAATTCCTCCAACTTTTCGTCTTCAAATTTTTTCGGTGTGCCAAAACGTTCTTTATCCTCAAGTTCAAAATCATTATTTTTGAAGCGTCGAAACCAGTCTCTGCATGTCGTATCCGACAAAGCATTGTCACCATAAGTCTCAACAAGAATTCTATGTGCTTCAGCTGCAGATTTCTTTTGAATAAAGTAGTGCAATAAAATTCCCCGCAAATACACTTTATTTGGCACAAAAGTAGACATTTTCAGAACTAAGAAAAAATTACTTTGTTTACACTAAAGTGAACTACCATACACTGAAATTTAAGGTTAGATTCGAAATTCGTTTCGAAAAAACGTCTTCAGTTTCCCAGTCGAAACTTTTTTTCAAAATCGAAATGTTCTCTCTCCTGAAAACAATGAGCACTTATGGAACACCGTGTGTATTTTGTTCGAAACGATTGTCTTTACGTGGAACGTTCCTTGCTGTATCGGTTCGGGTGACAAAATTCGTACTTTCAATTATTCTCGAACAAAGTTGTCTCGGTCGAAGCGCAGCGTATCGAAACAATTTTACGGCGCGCGGAGAATTAAAAAAGCTTGTTCAATTTCTGGCCTCGGTTAATTTGCACCCCCCGAATATCAGCCACGGAAAAGAGCCGCGACAAATGTACCGGTGGCGCAGAAACAGCGGCCACAGCCCGCGAAATTAAAGTCGCCTTTCGCGGGTTTAATTAGAGTGTGTCGAAATATCGGAGAGCGGAACGTGCGGAATGATTGCGATCGATCCGCGAGCCCGGAACAGTGACACGTGCCGCGCATACTCGACAGATTTTCGATGTGGATTCTCCCGGAAAATCTGACCCCGCACGAAAACAATTTATTTTAGAGGATTGATTTGCTTTTTCATTATGAGCCCGCCAATTTTTCATTGCGGATCATGATTTTCGGGGGCTGTTGTTTCACCGCGCTCTACTTGCTGGCGGTTTATCGATTCGCCCTCGATAGCTCGCAGTCAGCTTTGCTGATCACTCTAGACAACAAATGTTTACCTAAATTTAAATATTATTCATTCGGCGAGGCAGCATGCAGCAAATTGATTTTTCTCGTTATTAATTTCGGCGTGACATGAGCGAAATGAAAACTTAATCCAGTTTCATTTGAACTTTTATTTGGCGTTTACGTTTGCTTATATTTTTATTATCATAAGCTCAAAAGACAAAGGTTAAACAAGGGTGTAACTTACTTGTCGACTGACCGTCGCGGAAACCTATTAAAATTACGCCGCGCGATATTTTGCAAGAAATTTGACGCTACGGTTGCGAGATAAAGTGTACGAACCATTCGGGGAGTGGAATAGTGTGTACAAAGCGAGGGTTGATCGACGATGTAACACACGCACACACTCGCTCGCATAGTTCACTGTATGTGCCGGTACAAAGGGACGAGATCAAGGACGAGAACATTTGCACGAAGTACCTACAAGATAGGGTGGAAGGACGAATCGTTTGACGGCGAAACGTTACTGACCCACTTCAGATACCAACTTTCGATCCTCCTCCGATTCGTCCTTTCAGCCCTTTCCATCTCTCCACTCCCATCGATCCCATCGTCTCTTCGCACTATCGCATAGATCATAATCGAATAATGCTGTCCAGTCGACCGCTAAAAGGATCGAGTATCGGAAGACAAGCCGATTATCCAGTTGGTTTCATTAGTAATCGAGCGGTACGTCGAACATTTCTGGGTCCTTCACATTCTAGAGTAACCTAACCCTTCCTCGGTCTATGGTTCCCTTTTTACTTCAAATGCAAGTGGCAAATAACGAAGACTAGGTATTAGATATTATGTTAATATTATGATAATATTAATTATTTGCTACCTCTAGCAAAGGTTTTCTTTGTTGCAAACACGCATGTACAGGGTGTAAAGAAATGTTTGGTCTTGGCTGCCGTAGACGTATTCTACACGGATCGATGAAGATCCGTAAAAAAGGGTTACCGCAGAATTTTGAATTTCAAGGTCATATTTCTTTTTATTCTATCGTATTTTACGCGTCGTGACAATAAAAAGAAATTTGACCTTGAAATTCAAGGTCAAGAACAGTTTTTCGTTAACCTTTCTTTACAGATCATTTAACTATTAACTGATATACGATCTATTCTTACAAGAGAAACTGCCGACTCCGTTATTAATTCGTATTTAACGACGCGTATAATCAAGGTTTGTCGAATCATATTAATGTAATAATAATGATCGAAATAATTAGCTTAGCCGACGCTAATTATTGAACCTGCTGTGTATAACTTCCAGCAAGTTCACTGTTCACTCTCTTGAATGATAATGCATTGAAATTTGAGGCTGGCACGTTTTAACTTCATTATTAATTCGGTTGGGAACGGAGCATGTAGATGATCCCGCAGAGCAGTATAATCACGCTATTTTATACAGTAATTAGGATCGATGCAATTAAGTCCTCGAAATCTGAGTTTTATAATATTTGCAACGATAATTGGCTACTCATTGGTTCTATTGTTGTTTCTAAATCGAAAAATGAAATAGTTCGTTCTAAACAATATGGAAAATCTATATTTTTTATATTACCACTAGACTGTGGATTTTATAAGATATAAGCATTTTGATTAATTTCCTTTTACAGTCATGCACCTGTATCTTGCATCACTGAAATAGCGTTATCGAAAAGATTTAAAATTTTTCCACAATTTTACTATCTGTGGCGACAGCATGATCTGGTAGAATGTGTCTCGTAGAACCAGGAGTGTTTTACACGATGAAAGTGATCACAATGCTTGAAATTCTACACACGACGAACGCTCTTGACAAACTCCATCGTAAACAAAAAGTGTTTATATCTCGACGGGAAGCATTTCTGGATCTACGTTTATACGGTCCTTCCTCATCCTTGAGACGACAGAAATGCGTCCCTGAAGCCTGAGCACCTATTTCGCTTACACCGCATATACACTACTGGAAATGTTTATTGCATCGCTCAAATATTTAGCATGCCAACTCTTATGCTCTCGGATGACGGATGATCTGGGACGAACGCACAGTTATTTTGACTCGTAATATCGACTTGGCCACAGAGTTCCGACGTCTTCTTCTTTGAAAGTGAAAGAGTAGTTGTTTATCATGAAAATGTACAGTGTAGCACTAACACAGTGTGCTCTACTACACTCTATGGATAAGAAAATTGTACACACTTGCATCATAGTAACTAAATATCTTTAGTAATGTGTCTGTAGAAATGGTGTCGTGAATCTTCACGCATCTACATCGAAAAACATCGACAAATTTTTATGATATTTTCATTCTCAAATAGGAAGTGATGTCTTCGCTTAAAAGTTTTAATAACCCACGATACACGGCCACATTCCATATTTTAAGTAATGTTTGCTGTAATTCGACAGTGAAGGTATTAAAAAACATCGAATAATCTCCGGAATAATCCTCACCATCGAGAATCTCGTGAGAGAAAGACGTACCGACGGGATACTGTAAACCCTCCACCTTAACTTCGAGCAAACACTACATGCAAACTTCCCGCAATCCATAGACGGTTTCCTTAACCCGGCATCGGAAGCAGCGAGACTCGCAAGAAACGAAAATAAAAGGGAGCAAAAGAATATCGCGAAACGCGCAGTTTATAAATCTTTCTACACGTTCGGCCGGCTCTCTCGATCCCCGCGTTCCATGCATTCTACGGTCTACCATCCGAAAGTGTATCGGCGCGCGCGCGTTCACGCTCGCACGGCACTTTCGATCCCTCTGAATGGCGAGAATGCGATGTGTGCGAGCGACTCTTTCAGCGTAATTTTCCTCCATCGAAATTTTCCCTGAGCTCCGGCGTCGGCGTCGTCGTCGTCGGCGTCGGCGATCCGATTTTCTTACTTCACCGCGTGCACACAGGCTGACCGCCCGTTCGTGCGAAGATCGAAGATGGAGCGCCTTTGTGCGCGGATCCCCAAAGCCTCCAGCCGTTCCATCTCTTTTGCCTATCTTTCTGTCGCGTTGCTTTTTCCGCCAATCTTTCCGCGGGAGTATCTTATTGCCGCACGCGGCGGCGGCGACGACGACGACGACGACGACGAGGACGACGCCCGGCGCCGCGCCGTTTCCCGTCGGTTTATTTCACCGAATCAATTAAAAGGCCCAACGGGTGCGCCCAGTCGAGCCGAGCCGTGCCCGGCTGGCTGGCTACACGCTGACTCAAACCACTAGCCGGCCGCCTACGGCTGCTGAATATTCAAAGCCGAAGTTCTCGGCCGCGGGTAATTATAACGACATTACCGTTACTTGTCCTCTCCCTTCGCTGGGACGGCGAGCGTAGTTGATATCGGCGAATTACCGCTGTACAGCCCTCTCTCCCACCCCGTAATATCTTTCAAAATGTTAGACCCGCCGCTAAGTTCGGGGACAACTAGCAACGAACCTGGCCCTCGCGAGACCCACTTGTTCTTTGATAGGGGACGACACGCTCCCGTTGCGGATTCGAACGTATCATGGCAATTGACAGTGGAGAGGGGTAGGTAATCCTTGGTTGTCTGTAATCTGTTGTACCGGCCGGTTCGGAAGTCGCTTCACTGTTTCAAAGGTGCACAAAATTATAAGAACATGCGAATTACTGAGCAAAGCAGTTTGTAATACAGTTATGGTAAACAGTTTTCTTTTCACGTACAGTTTTCTTTCGCGACAAGAGAATCTCTAGCCTATCTTCGTCTTTTGAAGTTGTCCGCTCGACACCTGATGATCCGCCGAACCACTTTACGGGATCCATAAACTCTCAGCCCGCTCACAACATATTCATAAACGCCGAGCAATTGATGGAAACACTATGGTGGCACTGAAAATGTTAATTGAACGCATCTCATCAGAGGCGCAGCATCGTAAGGTAAAATCATCGCAAAGTCGTCGAACAAAACCCAGTGAAGCTTCGCGAAAACTGTGAGGCGAATAAAAAGGGCGCACGTTGACCCAGAGAATCCTCCTTCGCGATCACGGTCACGTACGAACCGGTAAGTCGTTCGAACAAACAAGACCCCGGCGTTCCCGTTTCTGTATGCACGGTAAAAAATAATCGAATTAGAACCCGCGATGGCGGGGCAGAGAGGGTACCTCGTCAGCGACCCGAAAACCCGGTGTCATCTGTTGCTCGTGTGCGCGCCGCCAACAAGTGGTATAAGCCGAAATTTAAGGGGTCGAGAAAACTCGGCTTTCCCCAACCCTTCGGCGTTCCACCATTTCCAACCCCCCGGTTTCCATCCCCCCGAACCTCTCCTCTCCTTTCCACTCCTCTCCACGACCCAAGCCGACGACCTCCTTTCGAGCGGCACACACCGATTCCACAGGAATGGGTCTCACGCTTCCGGTCTTTAATTGTGTTCCGGAAAGAGAGCCGGCGAGATCCTCTCGGACTGGATATCCGGTCCGGTGTAATGACCTGCAAGGAGGAACAGCCGAGAAAAAAGAGAATTCCAGGGACGTCGATATCCTCCGTCCTCCAACCTCCGCCCTCTAACCTCCGCGTGCTATCGTGTACCGGGCTTCATGGACGCGACGTGGCGCCTTCTTGGAATCCTGATCAGCCGACACGGTTCACGGAGTACTCTTCCGCATAATGCGTCCACTGCTAGAGGGTTAACAAGGTATTTCCATTCTAAACGTCGTCATTTCTTCGCGATTTGAGGAACTTAAGGGGGCGGTCTCATGTAAACCCCCGGAAAATTGATCAATTTTCAGGAATTTCTTTCGAACTGACGACTTTTTTCATCTTACGTTTTATTTCTTTTTTTTTCATAATTGATTTAGCTCCTCTCTTTTGTAACAGGGAATAGTTTTTTAGATAGTTTCAATGATCATTCAAGTAAAGACGTTTAGGTTTGCAAAATTTTCGATGGGAGAAACCAGTGCTGGAGAAAATGGTATTTGAAATAGAAAATAGTAAATAGATGATTTTATTTTTAAAACATACCTATAATCATGCATATAAATTATTTTATTTATAAGAAAAAGTTTTTGAAATACTATTTAAAAATATCATTTTATTTGGAAAATATTGAAAATAGTGAGACTTATTTTGTATAATTGTGTAAAATAGTATTTTAAATAGTTGATATAGTAACTTATACTTATACTTTTCTGATATCTTGTTGCGTGTAATGTTATTACGACATTGTCGTCTGTTTATCAACATGTAGGGAGAGCCAAACCGTATTGGGATAGCAAACGCTTTTCTGGAATGATTCTGTGTCCTCGAAGAAGTAGTCCAAGCGACGACATTTTTGAACGATGTACTTTGTTACATGCAAATACTCCTAATTAAGCTATAAATAATATATAGTTTCTATTATAGTTTCTTATGTTAAAAATTATAATTTATAATATTAACTATTTGCTCAACTTATTTTCATTGTGAGGAAATATTTGAAATACATGTTTGAAATACATTAAAATATTTTGTTATGTATTTGGTTATCAAAATAAAAATACGTTATTTGCCGAAATTTTTCGTTCTGTTTAAAGTAGTGTTTTATTTGAACCTCATTAAATTATACTATTTTAATAGTATTTTTGCCCAGGTCTAGAAAAACCTTATACTATGCTCCTTCTCTCTCCTACCATATGGTGCACAAAAATCATAGGAAGAGACTACTACAATTTTTAACAAAGATTCAAATGTCCGACGAATAGACTGCAGATCTTTATGCAAAGTAAAAATTATAAGTAGTTTTATGAAGTCGTCAGAAACGTATTGATACGCTTAAATTCCTCGAATCTATCCACTATTTGAAATTGCACTCACTTAATTTTGCGGTCAATGCATAAAATCTGTCTAGTAAATGTATAAGATCTGTCACATTAAATAATGAAAATTAGGCGTAGAAATTCGCAGACATTGATATTTGCGAAACAAGAGGGGAAAAAGGATCGAAATTGGCGGGTTCGGAGAGTTTATTGTTAATTGCATCTAACAATCTGAATAATGCGGCGTCACGTTAATGCCGGTCAGACAGAAATGATGGCCGCCTCTATCAATTTGCAACGGGACGCAAAATTGTGCGGGCTCGAGTTCGAAAAAAATGGCGTCGTGTAATGCGATGAACGTCGGTAATCGAGTCCGGTGATCAGGCACGAATCATCCGCGAAAAGGCTCGATCGATTCGGTGTCCGCGATCGCTTGGCGTCTCGCGCGCAACATTCAACCGCGTTAATCATAACGTCACAAGCATCCATCCCGACAGACTGACAAAGCACGTACAGGCGCGTCCACGCGTGCTTAATGAATCCCCTTGTGCTCGATGTGTCCGGGCGAAACGCGCGGAAAACATACGGCAACGCGGCCGTACACGCGGAAAGAGACGCGGCTGCTGCTGGCATCTACTCGTCGGCTGTGCGTAGGACACTTTATGGTGTCGTGAAATAGTTATTAGGCAAATTGTTTCTGCGAGCCGAAAAATTTCATCTCTCCGTCCGATGCTGCGATTTATTTTACGGTTATCAGTGATTAGAGTTTCTTTGCATTAGCTACCGAAAAAAAGTTCGTACGGTTATTGGTAACGCACAAAGTTACTAGTAACGGAAAGTTACATTTACGTCAGTGATACGCAGTCGAGAACAATATTAAGTGGACACCCTTTAAGAACTAATAACTTTTTTAAAGAAATTCATACTCCATTGTCAATGTTATTTGAATAATTATAACCTATAGCTAACGTATCGGTGCATGCATTTTTACCTTATATGGTTCATTCCAGAAATCTTACTCCTAACGATTTCGGGCGAAAATTAATTCTCCACTGTCAAAGTTGTTTTAATAGTTACGACCTATAGCTGATATGTCAGTATAAAAATGTTTACTTTATACGGATTATTCCAAGAAATCATGTTCATAACGATTTATTGCTAAAGTTAAAATTTCTACATGATTTTCGTTTGCAATTTTAATTACAATATTTCCGACGTGAACGTCAATATGGGGGCATGCGAATGTGTCGTAAATGTCTGAATTCGTACAATAGATAGAATTTATCGCGCCGAAAAATGATAAAAATGCGCACTGCTACGGATTTGTGTAGCAATACGCTTATTGATCGAGCTAGAATGCTCCATAATAGTGACAAATATTCGCAGGGACTGTTCCAAGAATCGGCCTCGTGTCCCGTTTAAATTTGGACGAACCGTATTAACAACGAGTTGCGAAGTCAGTTCGAGTGCTCAGCAAGTGGAACACGTCCGGTCGAATAACTCAATTTTCTGCAATGTTCGTACGTTTAATTAGTCGAAAGTTGAAATATTGGATTGTTGAATGAGTTTCCTGCAATTTTGAGGTTGAACTTCTCTCTCGGCAACAATAATCGTAAATTCTATAATGAATTTCATATGTTGAAATTGCTTTTCTTATTTTTCAAATTGCTGTCGGATAGCGCATTCGTATAAAACTGAAATTGGTAGATTCAGGAAATAATATTGGTGCGGCCGAGCGCCATTTTAGACACTCGGAAATGATGGACAATAATTATAAATGTGTAAAAGGTGCCTGGGACATTTACTTTAATTACTATCTCTATATGAATTTACATTACTGCAATCACGAATCCTAAAACTAAAGTGAAATTTCAGTTTACTTCATTAATTTAATAAGATTTTATATAATTAACACAAAAACAATTCTGTATATTACAAGAATTATATTAGGCTGTCTGACCATTCGCTGACTCATTCCACTTAACACTGGTAAACACTATTCCCCGCTTTTCAAGTATTGAAATAGTTTCTGTAGAATCGTTTCTCGTCGAAAAAACAATAAAATGAAATCAGACTTAATGCTCTATATTGTATCATGTGACGACACATTGCTCGAAAATTGCTATCGCGGACTATTGCGTCAGCTCGGATAAATTTGAGAGTGTTACATCATTGCCTTTCGCAGATATTGATTCTTTCGTACAGTATGACTCTTTATTGAAGTTATTCCAAGTGTTGAAAAACTGAAAGTCACTTTTGGTTCTCGAAAACACTGTAAATACAAAAAACTGACATAGGTTATCGTGTTGATAGTGAAATATACTGTACGTCCTTCCTCTTCCATTTTTTTTCGGAAATACTTACTGTTTACGAGAAAAACGCTGGTCTAATTTACCGCGTACACCCTGTACATTATATTGTGACGAAGTCATTCTCTTGTTCGTAATTTATTTTTCGATTGGCAATGCGATAAGGTGCCGAAACCTCAATTAAAACTCGTACAAAAAATGGAGGACTATTCGGATGGTGTTCGGTGGTCAGTTGAACGAAGACAGCCCATAACAGTACGAAATAATCATAGACGAAGTGCTTCAGGAGATATCGGTGAGGGGGTTGTTGGAGATCAGTCGTTCGAAGAATTGGAAGAAGAGGCGCGAATGGCGCAGGGAGGAGCAAGGGGTTCAGGATGATCGAATGAAAGGGACGAGGGATGAAGATGGTCGCGTGAACAGCAGCGGAGGGTAAGGGATGTTTCTGTTAGCGATGGGATCAAACCTGTTCCAAATGGTATCGATGCATTCCTGATAATGCACCACTCAAGTTAAGCGACTAATTTTCTGAAGTACAACACACATTTTCGAATTAATATGTAACTTGCAAACTGTGGATCTTTGTGTAAATTATAAAAAAGAAGAAACACAGTTTCGTGTACATTCTATTTCTAGCAATCAACATGACAAAATCTTTATTTTGCATAAAGACGCACAGTCCAGTCGCAATGCACATCGTAATATTCAGCGATTCCATAATTCTCCCCATTCCAATATTCGATAAAAGAAGGTACGCTGCATCCAATAAACCAAATATTCAGCATCGGACGATGAGAAACGAAACAAATGCTTGCAGCGAACAAAAATGTTAACAGATCCCGAACAAAAAAAGAAAAATTCGCAAACCGGCTGACGCCAGATCGATAGAAAATAGTGACCAGGAATCCGGATCGGGCCCATCGCTATCCATGTTGGACGAAAGGGCAAGAAGGAAGGAAGGGAAATGGGAACGTGGCGGCAGGTGGGGTGTAGAGGGGGTTGGCGGCGGGAAGAGTAGGGGGGGCAGGGGAACGGAGAGTTAAGGCAGGAATTGCACGCGCAAGCGCCATTTTGCAAACATGACCAGCCATCTTGCGATGCGTACTGTTCCCGTGGCAGGGTAGGGGTACGAATATAACCGTTCTTGGTATCGAACAGCGCTTCAGTATCTACGGAGATAGAGACAGGCATAGAACGTCCTCCGACACCTCTACGATCGCTTTACAGTTCGCAATTTTTTTTTCTTTGTTTCTCTTTGTTTTGCTGTCTTTTTTGGTCCTTCGTTCAATTGGCGATTTCATTCACTGGCACCTTTTGCGTTTCATCCAAGTATATGCGACCTCGCGAACAGTTCGGTGTGAAACACGTCGCTTCAGCGTCTCTGAGCACGGAGATCGAAGAAGACGAGAACGTAATGTCTTCAAAAACTTTTTAAATTGGCGCCGTGGCTTTGCTGATTCTCTCTCTCTCTCTCTCTGTCTGTCTCTCTCTCTCTCTCTCTCTCTCTCTCTCTCTCTCTCTCTCTCTCTCTCTCTCTCTTCTCGTGACGCTCGTAGAATGTAGTCACAGACATCGACTAATTGAGAGCATTCGATTTCCTGCGAAGTCGGGACGCGGTCCCTGAAGGAGGTCTCTAGATCTAGATCTGCTGTTTCGATCGTTGATTCATCTTCGATAATAATTCTGTCGGAAGCTGTGTTGCCATTCAAAAAATCGATGATCTGCTAGAGGCATGCCGCTAGTACCGTATATCACACGTGGAGTAGACTGCTTGCTTCATCCTCGTCTCCTAACTGCGACTGCTTGTTTATTCGTCATAGTGTTGTCTCGACACTTGATCGAGAGCAATTTCAATTGTTTGCTCTTTCGAAGGATAAGTGTACGAAAACCATTTTTGTCGGTGTTACCCTAATTGCTGACAATGTTTTTGGAAAGGAGAGACACGCATACAGTATTCATGCTAAATTTGGCGGTACAAGAATGCATTGTTGAACTTTAAGTGAACAATGTAATTTGTTTGTTATAAAGATTGCTTGCTAATAAAGGCTATCGATTCTTCAATTATAAAATAACATTTTAATACCATTTTAAAATATTTGTAGTGATTTACCAGAGGATGCTAAGAATAACTTCATTATTTACTCGATACTCGCTGCACCATTTTCATATGTATGATTCGATTTTGACTGTTCATACAAACATTGATTTTCAAGTTGCTTCTGTTAACGGTTGTAATATAACAATATAGATGAGGAAATTTAATACTCGTTGCATCATTCCCACATGATTGATTCAATTTTTTTCTATTCGTATAACAGTTGCTTCTCTTAATTGTCCCAGAATACCACAGGAAAGTACATCAAGTGATTTTCCGGGTATCGTTACATCATTCTCATACGAGTAATTCAATTTCTCCTATTGGTACGAAATTTAATTTTCAATTTAACATACTTAACACTGAAAACGCATTTGCAACACGTATTTTCACACTGCTAATGTTTTAAAAGTAATCGTTATGGTGAGGAAACGCGGCTCCCACGCAGTTCGCCTCGGGAAATAGGTCATCCGTTCAAGGATCTTCGTGCGAACACGATAATGTTCGTGAAGGGTTCAATTTTCACGGGAGATTGATCAGGAGCCTCGTTCCCAGTGTTCATGGATTCGATAGGATTTTGAAAATCACACAGACATTTGCCAAGTGATGGTTGGTTGGTCGTTAAAAGCGTTACGAAGCGTGCGCTAAAAACGAGGTCGTGCACTTCGCGAAAAATCGATACGAAATAGTGGACCGGGATTCTCAGTCTGACCACTGGTTGACGCATTTCACTTAATATGTTGACGGCTACACTTTTCAGTGGTTTACGCTGCTTTGCATGGACAAGTGACACTGCAGCTTATTTTTCTATTGCGTCAGGAGGGGACGTCCGAGTAATTTTGCAACAATTTCCACGAGGATCTTCTCCAGATCCCTATAAATTAGAACCACTTAATCCGCTTGTCGGAAACAGAACGGTGACAGACGTAATTACGTGAGTACTCTACGGTGTTTCATCATTGTCTTCGCCAAGGATATTCATCTTTCTGTGCAAATTATCGAAAATATTTCGTGTGATACCACTAATCATGTATATAATTTTACACGTTAAATCATGCCATTGATCATCTTTGAGATACCTTATTCCGTTGTTTAATTTATTTTAATATCAGAACACGAATCTTACAGGTTTGTGATAGTATAATTATGTCTCTGAAAAGTGACACTATTGACGGGTGACTTTTTATGTGGAATTGTTTAGTCGACAGAGAATTCTTGAGACATTGTTTAAATATTCCGGCCGGCTAGGTGTGATGCGAATCGAGTTCTTCGACCTCGATTCGAGTTCTCTACCTGTTGCACCTTGCTTTCATAGGAAATTACCTTACCGACATATTGAACATTGTCATTTCTGTCCATAGACGGTAATCCCGTTCAGAGAGGCGTCGTCCTGGATTACAACGGTTATCGGACTTTTTGCCGTGCGTTTGATCATCGTCGCCGTCATATTTACGCGTCGACGATATTAGCGGAACGCTTCTTCTATGATTTCGAACCTACGCATTGTGTCTGACAGAAATCGATTGAATCGAGAAACACGAGAACCAGATGAATTACGTTTAATCCGATTCGAGTGTTGCGAATTTTTCTCACGATGTGTCAGAAATGTGTTTCAAATTATGGACAATGTGTTACAGGAAATAGAAAATTGAGAATCACAAATTTGATTGGAGACATAATATCTTCTGTAGAAATATCTTTTATTTCACAAATTTGAATATCGAAGTTCAGTTAGTTCAGACGATGTTTGTAACTCATTGAAATTGGGTGCTTTTTCGAAAAGTGTATTGTTAATTTACTTTAAAGTAAATTAAATATTAAGTACTATCGTTTAAATTGGAGAGAACTCGTGCTAGTATCTTGAAAATTATATTTCAATGCAAAAACTGCCAATAGATTCGAAATGGCGCTTTTCACGTCACATTTTTATTTTATCATTGATGAAATTGCGAGGGTGGTTTTATAGAAAATTATTAAACACGCCAAACGTCGGCAACTGTACACTTGCGGTTTTTATAAGAAATGAAAAACAAGTTGCATTCAATGTTTAGCACTTAATTCATATTTTGTGTATGTTTAATTGGTATGAGTAGTGGTATATGATTCTGGTAGACATTATTTTAGGTTCCGTTAGGTGATCAAATTCGTGCATTCACTGCAGTCACAGATAGTACCTACTAGTGAAGAACCATGGAGAATCAGAGTCGGTTCGTACTACCGTTTCTTTAATCAATGTCGTCGGATCAGTGGAAGGGATCGCGCCATTTTGTTTCACTCGCTTCGACCTGATAAACGTGCATCGCGTCAAGAAAATTAATTCTGCCTCCTAGAAGGATACTAAGTGTCTACCTGTTGCACCATACTAAGAGACGAGACGAAGAGTTCTCGATCGTTTTTGGAGAATCGCGGGGAAGTAAGTGGACAAGGTGAGCAGACAGACAGAGAGACAGAGAGATAGAGAGAGAGAGAGAGAGAGGGGGGGGGGGAAGATGGAGAGAAACAAACGGAAAAAGAAAGAGAGAGGGAGATGGAGAAATAGTGGAAGGAAGAGCGCGACAGCACTTGGCGAATGAAAAATTTTACGCGTCTACGCGTAGGAAGAAACCTTCTTATACGTCGGTGGATTCGCGACTTGTTGCTGGTCACACCGAGATCTTTCGACTTCTCGATTTCCGGTGCTGCCACTTGCCCAGGTAAGCAATCAATCTCCAAATGAAAAAATTCTTACACAGTTTCACCCAGAAACAGCCACTTTTACTGGAACACCCTGTATCCAGTTCATTACTTTGCCAAAAAGATGAGAAGTACTGACGGCGACAACGAAAGTGGTCCAAGTAAAGATTCCAAGCAAATTGATCTCTCTGCTTATTATCTATGGATTGATTTCACTACAATTATGAAGGGTGATGGGTGACTGACGTTGAAACAGAGGTGATTCCACATAAGATAATAAGTGAAAAATGTAGACTAAAATTTGTCCACATAAGACTTCGTTTTCGAGAAAATTCATTGAACAGAAATTGTCTGACGCGTCTGTTCACGACCCATCGATTCTAATCGTTACAAAAACTAAGCGCGCGAACTTAACGAATTTTCATAGTCGATTTTCTCGGAAACAAAGGCTCGTATAAAAAAATTTTATTCGTCATTTTCGACTTATTTTTTCCTATAGAATTTTGCTACTCTGTTTCCGGTTCTACCATCAGCTACCGACCACGCTATAGAACGTCACGTTGAAAACTCGTTGTTCCACCGTTTGCAGCCTGTATGGGCTAGACGAAGGGCTGCTTGTTCGTACATTTTATAAAAGGCTAGGGTGACGGAATGACGGTGGAAAAATTTGAAATATCCGTTCGCCTGAGTTATGCGCGGCGAGCGGACTCACCTGTTGCGCGTTAATTCGACGCCAGGGAAAGTAGACGTGCTGCAAAGAGGGACAGAGACGGGAAGAGAGAGGAAAGAGGGTGGGTGGGGAGGGGGTGGAGAAAAAGAAGAAGATCGCCTCGCTTCTTTCCTGCAACATTTAAACAATTCTTTTCGACGCGACCATACACGACCTGTTGCGCCGTTAATTTAATGAAAAATTCAGCCAGCCACGGTGTCGCGCCACGGAATTTCATGGCGGACGTGCAAAGGACATCTTCAGGAATGCCTTTCAGACAGACCTCGCTCTCTCATCGACTCGAGACCCCGAGGCGCGCTGAAAGATAGACGACTTCGTGAAATGAAGTTCGGAGTTGGGAGATGCTCCGCTGCCAACCCCTTACGACGACGCGCTGCCTTGCCTCATAATTTGATTTCAAGTTCCCGTCTAATTAACGCGAGACCCGTTGAAAATTTCATCTTTTTTCATCGCTTCTGTTTCGTCACTTGGTTCGAACGTTATTTATTGTAAACCCGATCGATGATGTCTGGCTCTTTCTTGTCGCGGTGTGATACCTTGTTTGGGAACCGTTAGACGTGCAAATCGAAGATTATAATAAACAGTTGCTGTTCGTTCTTGAAAAATTTTTTTAAATATTTTTAAACATTTAAAAAATCTTTAAAATACGTTCCTGAACGGAGAAATTTACTTATTTTACGTTTCATTTTATAATTATTGAAATAATCGTGAAATTTTTACAGTAAGAAATGTTATCCTTAGGAACTTCTCTTACACAATACAATTCAAATCGTATTAACGTAATGAATCATTTTTAATCGTAGACGCTGAAATGAGTCGAATCATTTCCATGACGGTGATTCCGCAATTGTTGCCGATCGATCAACACCTCTCCACGGTATTCCTGAGCCTGGCAATTGTCAAACAACAGAAGCTCTCCGCGGGCTTACAATACCAGGACGTTTGTGTGACAGCGGTTGTCTCGGTGAGTCAGAATTAATTTTCAGTCCCTAATTATTGCAGCACGATGCATGCCTAATATCAAATTCGGATATATATTATTACTGTTCATCTAAAGAAAATTAAAAGGAGAAAAGGACATAACTATACGGCAATTATTTAATACTTTTCTCTGCGGTCTATACTGAAGGAGTTATTATGGTCCGCAGACTAATATACTATTACTAAATATTTAATTATATATATATAATATTGAATTATATATATATATATCGTTACTTATTTTACTGATGAATAAAATCGATATGGTTAAGTGATAAATATTGATGATTCGATCTAATATAAATTAAATGGTAATAGTAGTGCTCAATATGTGTTACTGGATAATAGGATGTTAAGTAGCAGTGTAAGTATTGGAAGCAATAATTCAGATGTGACCTATACCAACTCGAATAGTAAAAGGGGTTTAAGAAATTAAAAAAAAAACCTGAAGCAGAACTTTGTTTCTTGGCAAATGCTTGAACGACTGTCAAATACAGCGTAAAGTCTCTTGACAAATGTTAAAATGGCTACCGATATTTGCTACTTTAGCGTATCTTGGTAGCGTGTTCAGCGATGCGCTGCCAAGCAGGATGCTTCTGTTCGCCTTCGTTTCGAATAGGTAAATTAACCGACAACCGAATTCTGCCAGACTACTCGAGCAACACAGCAAAACAACATAACTCTGGTTTGATGCTTGGGCTGGGAAACAAAACTCTATCGACCCCGTTCAAAAGAGGCTGAAACCAATTTGAAGCCGGCTCGGTTTTATCTGAGGCCAGGTCTGTAGGCATCGCGGTGGAGTTACCGCAGGAATTTAATTTAACGAGCAATTTTTCCATCGACCTCAGCAACGAGGAGAATAAAGTTTCAGGAAGAAAAAGCTTGCCAGAGGCATCCGTGTTGCTATCGACCCGCGGCACGCCGTTTTCGGTTCCGTGATTCATTACTTGCCGAACTTCAGACTGTTGCTCAGCTGCAATTTGATTGCATGTTTCATTTCCTAATTTATGAATTAATTTCATTATATTGCACTTGAATTTCTCTGAACGTATCTAGTGATTTCTAATGAGTATAAATTTAGTCTGTTGATCAATAACGAAACTGTTACATATTATATTATAATTACCGTAGAATTACAAGATTGCGCACCGAAAAATAAATTAATTTCCTCCATTATGAATTCGTTAAACCTGTTTGACCAGCGTTCTCCATTAAACATAATCCTACGTGATTGAGAAACTAATATGGAACAATATTGGATTTTCAATACCTTTATTAACGAAATTTCAAGAGGAACAGTGGCCTCAGAGGTTTACATATTATCCCAAACTTAAAACACACTTCAAAGCCGCGAATATATTGAAAGTTCCGAGTATTCCGGAAGTTCTGAAAGTTTTGAAAACTCTAAATACTTCGTAAATATTATAAACTTTATAGATATTTAACGTTTAATCGTTTCAACGCTACTTAATCTCATTCTGATAATATTAAACAATTTACAACCGCGAAGTTAACCACTTATTATTCTGAATGAACGGAAAATGTAAGGGGAGTCTGTAATCAAATGAAAAATGAACAGGATATCTTCTGGTGCAGGTAGCAAAGTAGAATTGAGACAAATGATCGTGCATTACCGTAGTTTCAAGAAATCCTAGACGCTGGAAACGTCTCTCGCCTGTCAACACCTCCAGAGATTCCGAATTTCGTGACCAATAGAATAGAAAATCTTTTAAAAGAGTGATTAATGCATTGTATTTGTAAATTTTGTAACGTTTGATCCTTTTAAAATTAATCTACCTTAAACCTGGAAATATCAAAAGTCGATAACCAAAGTAGTTACCGAGACTATACTAAATAATAATTAGTAGACTGCGGATATTTATGCAAAATAAAAATATTCTATTTCAATCGCAACAAACTAGAGTGAAATAGAAATTGATTTTCTTTCTTAATATATTTAATAGGTCGAAAATAATCTAATATTATTTTTAAAGTCTTCGAATATTGTCACTGTTTTAAATTACACCTGTCCGTCTGTGTCGTAAATGCATAAAATCAAGTCTGCTAATGTAGTAACAAAATTAATAGTACACACTAAATTGAATACAGTGTCAAAGATAATTTATAAAATATTTCATACAAACGATTCATAAGATACTTTACACTGATACATTAAAAATGTTAAATATTAATATTACTGATGATTTACTAGTACCGTCAGTATTGAAGTAAAAAATGAATAAATACTTTGGGAGAACGAGGATTAATATCGAAAATTGTCCTTAATCATGACAACTATAAAAACAAGGGAAATAGCTTAGGGTGTCTTAAACGAATCGGATCGGAAAGGAATAAAGTTTTACTTACAACCATTGCGGCACCATTTCGAGTACATCCTATACGAGGGTACGATTAAGGATGCGCGTTAGTCGGTCGTCGCTCGGCCGCCTAATGGCGGCCATCCTGGAATTCATTAGCCGATTGTCTAATTAAGTTAATCGACTCGGGGTCGTCTTGCCGTCATAAAAGTCGCGTTGCTCGCCTCGACGCCGCCACCCGGCGCGTTTCCGCTGCCGAAATTGTTACTTTACTTGCACGGAACGGGTGATAGAAGTCACGACTCGGATTATTTGATAGGGGATAAGGAGAGATTAGGGGGTTGCTCGAATTGGTTGCGTACTTTATTTCTTCTTTCTCCCGTGCTGCAAATGCTCGTGATTGCTCCAGGATTTCAAGGAATGACGAACAGAAACTGGTAGGAAAGAAAGCGATTATTATCGAGTGATCTGTATCGATCTGATAATACATTTTTACCAATATACTACGTTCCAGGATTCTTTAATAAGAATGAACAAATCACTCTGTAAATTGTAATGTGATAGAATCGTGTAAAATTATAATCGTTTATGGCTATTACAATTGTAGTAAATGATAGAGACAATGAATTAGCAGCTAGTAATATAACTCGAGTATGTGAATTGTAAAATGAATTTTTATATTTTGATCTACAGTTTGTATTTAAATTTCAGTTTTTTTCAGTTAAGTAAACCTTTATTAATCGTAACTTTCTAGTAAAATTTTCTAATTCAATATCTCAGCCTTTATATTCTTCAAATACTTTAATTGTGCAGACTTGTATAAAATTTAGTAGACTGGTATTTGATGTGTCACAAACAGCGGGCTCGACAAACCTCCATTGTCTTTTCGAACATTTGTACTCTCAACAAATACCAGCGCTTTATTCGAATATTTAATTAAAGCACAAAATTTTAGCAAATCGAGCAGGAAACGCTCGGCGTCGATCGGAATACAGCATCGATATACACGAAGTATAAATAGCAAACGGCCGACACACAAGCGTCCCGACGATCATTTCCATCGTGATCGCAAATGATCCGCTCTAAAACGAGCCATAAATCCGCGGGCTATTAAAACCCGGCGGGTGTGATTCGAATTTAAGCGATTGTCCCTAATTATATGTCGCGTTTAATTGGAAACTTTTAATTAAATTTCCCTCGGAATCGAAAATCAGGCGGTGGAGAGCTGCGGGCACGTAACGGAACACGGGCCATTAGGGAAAACACTGCTGGATAATAAGGGCACGCAGGAAGCGCGAAACGTGGTCAGATCAGCGGCTAACAACAATAGCGCTGGGTTAATTCCGCCAGCGTCGCCCGCGATACCTTTTCCTTCCCTTTTATCTTTGTTTTTTTTTTTCGGGCGCGATTGTTTCGGCCCGCTATTGTATTCGAACTGGGCAATCGGCTCGATTACGCCGACCGTAAAAATGCGGGCGTGCGCGCGATTTCTCGTCGCGACTACAGTGAATTCTCGATATATGTCAACACGGGTCTAGCCAGCGTCGTGTATCGCACAGGAGACATACCCGAGCCGTGTTATGTTTGCACTCCTTGTTGTCCGAGGCCTCTCGACCTTCTTGGCGCCTCACGGGGTATACCCTGCGGTAGTAGGGATAATTCCGCGACATTTATCATCCAGGCCTCGACGACATATGTCGCGAATAAGCTGTATAGAGTTTAGTTCCGATATCGGGCGACGATGTTCGTTCCGAAACAAGGAAATCGCTATCCCCCTTCTTCTTTTGAAGTTGTTCGCTCGACACCGCTTAGTGTCAGAACGAGAAGAAATGCTACATTCTATCCTTTTCCATTGAAGATATACAGGGTGTTTCCCCTAACTCGAGCATCTAAAATATCTCGCTTGTTTTTTATGATAGAAAAAAATTGCAGAGGAAAACAGAGGTTGTAGAAGTTGATTCAGAGGGGCAAATATTCAAGGTTATATTTTTTGAGATTTCAAGGTCATCGAAGTTTTTTTTAAATGGAATGATATATTTTTATTATCGCTATATGATAACCGAGGTGGAGACGAATCCAACAACCTGTAATATTATGACCTTCACGTGACCTAGAGTTTGTTATCACCAACGATTCCACACCATACATTTACACTCCATGGACGCTGGTGTTCAACTTGTCGAAGTCATTTCGGGTTTTCAGTGCACCAATAATGCATATTACGTGTATTCAGGTGTCCATGGTTAGAAAAAGTAGCTTCGTCAGTAAAGAGAACGTCATAAAAGAAATGTTCGTTTCTTTGTATTTGCTGCAATGTCCATGTACAAAAAGCAACACGATTCTCAAAGTCGTTGCCATGAAGCTTCTGATGTAAGGAAATATGGTATGGATGAAATTTATAACATTGTAATATTCGGAACACACTTGCTTTGGAAATGCCTAAAGAACGTCCAATTTTTCGACAACTTGTAGTAGGATCAATATCGACTGTAGCCAATGCAAAAGTGTCGGCATCTTCTCCAGTAGCACGCTTTAATCGTTTTCTGTTCAGTGATTTAATACTCTCTGTTTTACAAAATAATTGAACTATGCGGTCAAAACTTTGTAGAGAAGAATGATTTCTATCGGGATATTTTTCTGCGTACAGTTGAGATGCTTGTACTGAGTTATTTTTTGCCTCACCATAAACTAAAAACATGTCTATCTTTTCTGCATTACTGTACACCATCGTTTCAGAGAAGTAACGTTATTTTTCGCAATCGAATAAATCTCTATGAATTTCTAAAATGTACTGATCAGAGTCACTGAAACGAGAAGAATTTGTATCAGTGTTTACAATCTATTGTGAGCGTGTTTACAGTCATTAATCAAGGTTCAAGAACATTTCCTGAAATCCTAGGGGGATCATGTCATCGTTATTTCGCTATTTAAGTGTCCTACTTTTATCACATGAAGGTCATAATATTACAGGTCGTTGAATTCGTCTTGACCTCGGCTATTATATAGCGATAATAAAAATATATCATTCCATTTAAAAAAACTTCGATGACCAAGCGGTAGGGGTCAACGCGCGGTAAACAGACCAGAGTGATACTAGAAAACAATTTCAATACTAGCCGAAATGTAAATGCCTGATATAGTCATTAGTAAATCATTCCGCGAGTCTGACTCGTGATGTTCACGTTTGGCCTTATTTTCAGTCCACGAGTCAGATTCGTGATGTTGACGTTTGGGCTATAATCTTCATCACGAGTTAGACTCGTTAAAGCAAGGGAAGGGGTTAAATAAAGAATGCCTTATCAGTCATTTAAAAGCGACGAAAGCTATGAAAGCATTTTTATAATCTCAATGGTGTAAAATAGAAGGTTTAATGTTAAAATCTGCAGCACAGATTTCAAAGAACGTCTTCGAAAACACACCGCGGCTTCCTCAGGGTCGAAGGCTCGCAAGCACGTTGTGTCATATTCGAATAATACGCAGCCGTGAAATTAACAATAATTTGTTCGCTCTATTGTCGTGGCTCTTTTCGGCGACAAACGATGAAATACGAGCACCCTCGTTGCGCACAGAGAATAAAGGGCTTTGAGGTGAGACCTCTTTTCGGTCTCGTGATCCGGTGGCCGAGATTTTCACTGTTACCGACGGCAAACATGCCACGGCATGGACGCAGCCTGGGCAACTGAAATATCACTTGGATAGGAGTTTTATGAGACGCAGGATGAAATTATTACGCACCAACTCATAGGGAAATTTCATTAAACTCAACGTTTGCCATTGTTTCCAGCTGAACTGCTTTCACTTAGGATTCATTGTAACACGTTGCTCACCGTCGATTATTTAACACGTTAACTGAGCGACCATAAAAATTGGGTAAAATCAAAGCAATTTATTTGACGAAACAAAAATTGAGAATTTTTAACACTAGGTTTACGGGTCACTAAATATGCCCATTCTACATTACTTTATAAAAATAACGAAAATGTATTTATCCAAATTTTTAGCCGTTTGTTTTACAATATACAGTGATTTCTCTATATATGTCGCCAAGTCCTGGACGATAAACGTCGCGGCATTATCCCCACTACCGCGAGGTATATCCCGTGAGGGGCCACGAACTCCTAGAGACCTCGGACACCGAGAAGTATAAACATAAATCTTGACGCTGGCAAGACCCGTGCTCTTGACATATATCGAGAATTCACTGTATACCCAAAGAAATAAATTTGCGGAATAATTTCTCATTCGTGCATCTTTATAATTTCAATATTTGTGAATTAATAATGCTAGAACCCGTCATTTTGACGGGTCCCGTAATCCTAGTGTTAAAAAGATTTTGTACCATTATGAAAAACACTTTGTTCAAATAGTATGCGATTTTTCCTTGACAATATCTTATTCCAATAAATTCTCTGCTTGTAAGTAAATTGTGCTTGTATGTAAATTGTTTCTGCTTGTAAGTAATGATGTAATATTTCACGAGGCTTTGTTTGGTGTAAACTTACTATTTGTACAAATACATAGGCACGAATCCTGGAGGATTTTATAGGAAATTTTTACCCGAATATCCATTGGTCAAGAGGGTTTCGAACGGGGATGTAACATATACATGTACAAAGTTTCCATTTAAATACGCGAGATTATATATATATATATATGTGCCCTCAATCTCGATCTCTGTTCGCAGTCATGACGTAGAGGGGAACGGGCCAATGAATTAGTCGGTTGCGGTTTACTCGTGTGCACATCGGTGCATTTCGTGCGGTTTTGTTGCATCGGTATTGGTTCCTTGCGTACAATTGAAAATGCACGCCAATTCTTTCCGGCAAAAGTTATTATATAACTGTACCTACTTCCCCAAACTTTTGCAAGTGTTCATTGTACAATTTTATTCCCATACCGGGGCAACTCGAAATTTTCGTATTTACTTTGCTCGTTCCTATCAAGTTAAGGTACTTCCGGGAGAGATGCACGTTAAACGTAAATAATATAATAAACGTGTTTTTCGTTTTGAGATTATATACAAATGTTAAAATGTTATAAATGATAACAGAAAAACAGTTGAGAATCGTCCAGTGTTGCCACAATAAAAACTGGCGCATCTCACCCTATGGTGCGTCTCTCTCGAAATTACCTGTAACGTCGTCAAAAAACCAGAATTGTTTACATTATCGAATTTGGTAGAGAATTTAGCGGTTACGCTGAAAGATTAACGGATTCGTTCGTGAACTGTTCACCGAGTGCTCCATTCGGTGTATTTGAAACTCGTTTCGTCGGGAATAAACATCCCCGATATTTCCCACGTCAATAAAAATAAACCTTTCATCTGCAGTCCGGTTTCGAAGTTATAATTTATAATCCAAACACCATACACTGTTGTTCCCGGTCCATACCCAAATATTTTTCGATGGCCACGGTTCGCGATAACGATTGCGCGATCCATTATTCCCCGGCCCAGTAAACATTAACTTTGCAACACGACGAGACGCGTAGAAAGGAAATGGCCACTTCCGATCGTGAATCCTGGGGTAGATTAGACTTTTCGTGGAACACGTCGAAAATTGAGGTTTCAAATAAAAATTGGTTACGCCGGAAGCGCTGGTGTGCCCCGCCCCGAGCGCTTTGTTTTCGTCGATCGTGGTCGGAACGCAACAGTATGTATTGTGTTTCGTTCTACGAACCATGGGATTGGACTTCTACGGACCGAAAATCCGTAAAAAACGCTCTGTATTCCATGTTTCATGATGTCTCTACAGTTTTGCATTATTTGCTCGGATTATTTGAATACCGGAGATATCGGGCGTCAAACTTGGCCGATTTCTTGTTGCCTTACAAAAAATCATGCACCTTTATTCTTGTATGAATATTTAATAAATTTTCATAAAATCTCAGACGAAAGTCTACGTACAGCGGATAAATGTTAAATGTTTAAAGAAAACGAAGATTTTGCATGGTTTCGGAATATCGATTAATTTGTCGGTTGGTTAAGCCACGAATAAGTTAGTATTTAAAATGTCACGAAACAGTTTAATTATCTACGAGTTACTTTAAATGGTTTGGCTGTTACGTGTTATTCGGTTCGCCAGCGTTTAATAATCAAGGATAAACGGACAGAGTAATTTAGAAGTTTCTTGCGCAATTAATTAAATGGAATAATTTCTCTACATTCGTTTAAAATGCGTGACAGTTCTTTCGTTAAATTATGCTGAAACGCTGGACGTGATTAAACGTTTTTTTAAATCAGTTTTACAGGGAGTGACAATAAATTGCTCTAGCTTAATTCTCATTCGAGAACTCGCATAAACAACAAAAATAATAACGATCTGCAATATTGAGATTCTACGAAACCTTCAAATCTATTAATTATTCGCGAATTTTGTATAAATAATGAATGCGCGAAGCCTCGCAATTCGGTAATTGCTATTTAGCGTATCATTGAATATTTGCGGACGGAAGTTACGCGCGTTCGTTTATAGTATATCCGTCGGTAATGTATTATTCAGGCGGATTGCAATTAACACTTAGGAAAAGAAAGAGGAGAGCGGAGCAGTGTAGCGGTTTGTTGCACAATTAATTACCATAAACCACTGCTGCGCAAACGACCAGCAAAACAACAGCGGCAACGGTTGATTTGTAATTCCCGATAATATTGATTCCGATAATAGACGAACCTACTCGAACGTCAATTTCCATTTGCCTGGTTAGAATTAGCCGCGTTTTCGCGATACGCGCCCGTGAAACGCATCAATCGTCAAACGAACGAAACGCATGCCTGGATCGGGTCCGTGATTCCGTTGCGTTCCTCTTTTTCGCAAGGGAATATCTCCGGCGGATTTATTTATACGTTGCACGCACGGAAATAGCTATCGGTGATACGTTGCCGTAGATTATATCGAGCGTAACGGATGTCGCCCTATAAATCATTATTGCCGGGCCTAATTATCATAATTACAACGCTAGAACGTCGATAATGTTATTTCCATGACCAACGATATTATTAATGCACACAGAGATCCCGGCGAATCTCTATTTCCTATGTTACGGTACTCATCTTTCTTGTATGCGAGATAACACTGAATACTAAGAGGTCTCGCGCAATTAACAAATGCATACAGGGAAATAGTGCAGAAAATTATAATAAATGCATAAAATTCGCAGTAGTGATGACTAGACAGCGGATTTTATGCTTTTATGACAAAACTCAATATACAGTGTGTTCCACGAACTCTGTCCACTTGAATATCTTGGTTATTTCAAACAATACGAGAAAATGTTACGTACAGAAGTTGTAGGGCTTAAGAAACTGCATAATATGGTATAAATGATATTCTTGCAAATGGAGGCGTAGAGAAGATATAGAGGTCATAATGATTTAATAGCATAAAAAATTGGACATCCCATTTAAAAAAACAAAGGTGACTTCTATATCTTCTCTACGCCTCCACTTGCAAGAATATCATTTATACTGTATTCTGTAGTTTCTTAGACCCTACAACTTCTGTACGTAACATTTTCTCGTATTGTTTGAAATAACCAAGATATTCAAGCGAACAGACCTCGTGGGACGCACTGTATGTAATTTAAAACGGTAAAAATATTCGAAGAAAATAAATTTTTATTTCGCTCCAGTTTATTGCAATTCGGATGGAAAATTTTTATTTTGCATGGAGATCCACTGTATTAGTCTATAAAAAAATAATACGTAGAACTTATACCAACAAATTCACAATATGATACACAACAATTCACAATTTAGTCCGTACCACAGCGATGCGATCGATTTGCATGCGATTTTCAATTGTGACGCAATTCGAGGTTGCTCCGTCAACTTTTTACCGCAGAACATCCGCGAAACAATGATATACAAAAAGCGCGCGCGTGCATTCACACGCTATCATTTCGAGTTTTCTACGTATCCATTCAGCTCGGTTGGCAAATAGTTTCTCGAGGCGCAATTGCGGAACGAACGCGTACAGAGAAAGGAAAAAGGAGTCGCGTCGAATACTCGCAAAAATTCGCGCGCCACCCTCGCCGCCGTTTGGCAAAAACGGGAGGGGATTGGGAGGGGGGAGGGGGACGGAAAAGAATTCGTGTTGCGACCCGAATACTCCGCGATTCAGTAAAGCATTAAACATCGGGGGTAAACAGTGAAATATATCGTCAGATAAGCGAGCAAAATAATGTCACGCTGATGCGGACATCGAGCCGAGGGGTTGGGGTAGAGACAAGCGCAAGAGGAAAAAGTTTTTCCCCGTTCGCTGCCGCTGGTATATGCGGGTTGGTTTGAAAAAAAAAAAAAAAGAAGGAACAAGACACGGGAGAAGAAAAAACACAAAAACAAAATACGACGATGATAGCAGTGGTGAGACACAAAAGGCACAATAGGCGGTGAAAACTTTTCTCAGCGATGGGAAAGGAGGCCCGAGCGTACGCGCTGGCAGAAAACCCGGGGAATTCGGGTCAATGGAAAACAGCACAAGGGGAATTGGGACGTTTTTACCACCCTTTGAAGTTTTCATGAATCTTCTGATCTCTCTCTCTCTCCCTCTCCCCTTCTCTCTTTCTTTTTCTCTCCTGCTCGGTTTCTTCGGTGTAATTGATTTCTGACAGCCCCGCGCTCGAAGAATGAACTTCGCTTCTTGAATGGGGGTTTTTCGAAGTTTCATCACGACGACGTTCTATGCATGATCGTGAGTTTGAAGTTGCGAGGAAAGGTTATTCAAATTTCGTGCTTGATCGATGTCAGAGGGAAAAATAAGAGGAATAACCCGTTGCCTCAAGATGACGTCCCAGAGACGTCGTGGGTTGCCTACGGCAGACTTGATTATTTTTAAGCAATTGTAGTTTAGTCGATTGAGAAGATAACGGATTAGACGTGTCGCGTTGTTTAACATTTACGAAATTTGATCCACGGTAAAATTTAGCGATGATGGCGACCCTCGGTCACCGTGAAAGAAGATACACGATTGCCGTATTAAAAGGTTATCGGTGTTCGAACAGAGATTTCTGCTTAGGAAAGTCTTCGCCGGGGAATCCCAAGTCAACGTCTTTGTATCGCGTTACGCGAATTCGACGCCAAAGTGAAGGAAAATACATTTAACGGCTTGCTGGTTTTTTCTTCGGGCCACTTCCGAGACTTGCGCTTCACCGTTTCTCTATCGCGTTTCCAAATGATTCGATTCCGAAAGTATTCGAGCGTATCAAAAACAATTTCTGTTTATATTTTCCTAATCTCTGCTAATAAGAGCTGATATGTTAACCTTGCTTTAGCAATTACTTAAACTTGATTAAATTAAATCGAACAGTAATTTCAATAACACATTACCCCTGTTTTGATAGCATATTAACTTTGCTTTAACAATGACTTAATCTTGGTCGAATAATTACTTGAACAGTTAAATAACTATTCTAATGTTTCCTCGCTTCGTGCAATATAATACATTTTCGAACAATGAGTGTAATAACGCGTTTCAGTTAGCTCTGGCGAATGGCACACAAGCGTCGCCGTTGGATAATGGTGATGATCATTTGATAGAGCGCGCAGCATAGTGCGCGATTTTAGCAATCTAGTTCTATTAAATTAATAACATCCTAGCTTCCGAGAAATTCAATGTAATGGAACCTGATTTATAAAGCATAATCTAAGGACATTTTCAGGAAATAATGATTACGTTTACTAAGGTATAAATAATGTCTTTTATTATATTATATGCAAGAGTATTAACATTTCGCAGTTTCAACCTAAATGGATCGAATAAATTAATTTATACTATCATATATTACAGTGATAATGGATTATCGCCAAAAACGAACGAAAATAATTCCTTTGTGTGGTGCATATTGCTTATAATTAGACTGCGGATTTTATGAATTTATGGGCTGCACCATTTATGAAATTGTCGGATATTGCAAAGTGCAAATCTTGCTGGCGGTTTAATTAATTTCTCAATCCTTTGTGATTAAATAAAATGCTAAAGTGTACGTTATAGTGCATACAATTAGTTAATTTTAACGATTGAAAAATTGATTCTACACATTTGTAAATTGTAATTTTTTAATAATTCCCACGTCGTGTAGTAAACTAATTGATCTAACGTCTCAAACAAATCCAAGTCGTATCGCCAAATATTTAAAAAGTTATCGTCCTGTTAAAAGTGTCTGAATATTACTGTTGTTCACTGTAGATAAATGGCACTAGCATGGATAATGTGTTTACTTGTCAGGTTCATTAGGTAAAAATGGCATCGGAAGCAACCGATGAAAACCTCGCGGCTGAAAAGGGAGTACGGGATCGCGGGGGTGGTTACTGGTCGAGGGTGGCTCGTAGATGCGGCGAACGAATCGAGTTAAACCTTAATCAGGCATAAATGGTGGCGCAAACGTAACTTTTAACGGGCCAATAAAAAGGAGGAAATGAAAATCGTCGACAGCCGTGTGTGCAGCCGCAGCCGCAGCCGTCGGCGTTTGATAATAATGGCGGCACGACGCATTCCACCGAGCCCGGTTTATCGTTGCCCGTTCGCAAAAACGCCGGTGACGTGGACGAATTTATCGATGCTACACGCCGATTAGAATTGTGCGGACTCGGTCAACCGCGATTCACTTTTGCTTTTCGAAAATCTGCCAGCCGCTCCAGGAACAACGCCCGGCCGTTCGACACCGCACCGGCGGCGGCGCGTCGAATCGAGCGACGCCCGATTTGAATTCAACGACGACAATGTCCCGTCACTTCTGTGTTGGTAACGATCACGTTCGCAACACTCCGACCTGTTAGCTGTGTCCTTGTACTATACGCTTCTACATCCAGACTAGCAGACCTTTTTTAAAGGTTGTTTGTGGATATTTATGAGTTCGTTAAAAGAATGTTAACGCTCCGAGTGAGAATGGGAGAAATGATGCGCCAGATGGGGAAAAAATGACCGTTTCATGAATTTCTGTGACACTGTTAGTGGAATTCGAAAATACGCGAATTTGTGCGAAATCGAAATTATGAAATAGTAGAAAAAAAAAAAATCGAAAAAATATTCGAATTCAATTTGCATCTGTTGGGCACAAGAGTTGTCAGATCAAAACAGAAAGATCGACTGTCTGACTATTTGACAGAGGGGGCGATCGATCTTTCGGCGTCGCCGCTTTGCAAGTCAGGAACGTTGAGAGAGGGTTGGTAAATACCGATGAATGCCCGATGGAATGCTGCGAACTTCAAATATTCGGATTCGGTTATGATTTAGGGCTGTTTCGTCGATTGATTTTTATTTTCCTCGGTATGCGTGCAATGCTCGAAATATTTTGCGCACGCTGCTATTGGTAACAGAAATCCCAGTAATGCTAACCGATGCGTTTACGAGCGTATGAAAAATTATAACTGGCCGAGAAACAGACTGGAAAGAACGGAAAAATTAAACCCAACGAATACACTAAAATCTCGCGCATCCGAGATTTTTACCCCATTCTACCGCTGAAACCTCCGTTACACGAATAGAGTTCCTGAAACTTTTGCAATCCAGCACGATGCAGATTTTTGTATTAATAAGAGAGTATCAAATCTGGGATCTACGAAATGGAAAATGCTTGGAAAAGTATTCATTTAGCATGTTAAATCTTTATTTTTCAAACTTGGTTCCATTATACAAATTGTTCCGATTTTGTGGAATATTTCTAATTAGTGATACAACGGTCAATGTAATTTTTCTACTAATTTTTAATAAGATTTCATTAATTTTCATAATAATTTTTTGTTCTAAATTTTGAAGTTTTATAAATTTAAATATCACCCCAATGAGATAATTGATATCAATGTAATTAATTTCAATAATTATTAATCTTAATAAAATTGTAGTAGAGGTGAAATGATCTTTTGGGACAACCTGATATTCTTCTCGACAAGTTCACAGTAACAAATTAAAATGGTTATTGTACATAGCAATACCGAAGTTAGAACGATGAAATAGCGCAGCCATTTCCTTAGCTCTGGCTTATATGGTAATACCGCTCGGATAAATGTATTTGTTGTGTGTCGTAATGATGGCGTCCGTAAATGACCGCATGTTTAACAGCGTCTGAACCAGTGCCTCGATTAGAGTCGAGACATCCGTAATATCAACGGTCCTCAAACATCTTTGATGCCTGCATTCATGTAAACTGCCATACTGCACCGTTTACACAGACCGGCGCTTATGTAATCGGAAATATGCGAGTGGAAACTGGTCTCGAAATACTCTAACTTTGTGCATGGGTAATTTTCCCTTCAGCCGTGGCTCAAAGATTTTTCAAACGAAATATTCGTTTGACGGAATCGCGATGACATTTCCGAAAATAAATGAACTTTAAACATCAATACTATTCGGATAAATTCTCAAGGGAACCAAACTTCTCATTATTGCTTCATGCTATTATACTTTTGTTTTACTATCTCAGCTTTTCAAATGTTTATCACGAAATTGGGTTCAGTGAAAACGTCATCTCGTTTGAATGAAAATGTAGAACTGATAAATAACAAATATTAGCTTATATAGTGTATCCGGTCGTGACACAAATATGCTAGGTTATATTCGATATCTCTTTTCATTTATTCAGGAATATGTCCTGGCCTGTAGTCATTTCTAAAATTATAAACTACACAGGAAAGTTTATTTTAAACAAGTGTTCGACGTTTCCTTATGAAATAATTTTCTCTTGGCTGATATATGTATTTCTAAGTTTCTCGTTTTTGCGATACGAGTGTTGTATTAATAATCACCGCGAGAGAGGAAGAGAGAGAGAGTGTTAAAGGGGAGTAGTATGTATAAAAGAATCGACAAACAAATAAATCGTATCGGCTCAGCCACTTTAAGGAATCTCCTCATTTCCTGGCGCGTGAAACTTTCATGCAGCGAGGCCTGCGATTTATTTTCATCCGGATTCGCAAGCTACAATCAACTATCGTTCGAATCCACCACGGTCCATCAGTTCTTCTCAGCGCAGCTTGAGCCCCGAATAAAAAATGTGCTATCTGTCTGCATGACCCTCTGTTTTGCCCTCCCGGGCTTCCGCCTATATTCTGGAATTCCCGGTAATACCGGCACGGTTCGCCGTGCACCCTCTATCTCCGTCGAACTTATATTTCACCTCCAACTTTTTTCTTATCTCGCTGTATTCGCTGCCAACTACCTACCAGTCGCTCGTCTTTCTATTCGTTTCATTTACCAGTCACACTCCTCGCCCCGATAAAGTTTCTTTTTCTTCCGAGCGTCCATCGATTACTGCCGCTCGCACCCTCGGAATTTCGATTTCCAACGAACCGAGAGGATCTCGACATTCGATTAAATACACGTTTTATTATTATCGTTACAACTTCTTGCAATCGCGTTTTCATCTCATCCGTCTGCAAGTACAATAAGCTGTGTAACAGGTTCGTACAGTGATTCGAAAGACGTGTTTGTTAATGATCGGGGTAAAATTAATCCCGCGTGGTTCAGGATGTGACCACAGTTTTGTTCCGATATTAGGCGACGGTGTTTCTTCCGAAATAAGGAATTCGCTATCCCTCTTCTTCTTTTCTATGAGGCTATGTCGTATTCTATCCTTTTCCAACGAAAGATATCGCTGCTCAGCCGACAACTTTACCGTCTCGAGCCATCGACTAGTAGCGCAAGAAAACTGTAATATTCTCCTGATCCACGGACAGTTAAACTGCTCGCAAATGAAATTGTGGTCGCATTCGAACAATTTATTGAGATATTTCCATCTGTCGATCTTTGGTTTTAACTATTCGAAAAGTTGTCGGTAAGTAATGCGTTAAATCAGCAGCTAAAAATCCAACCATGCAGAAGAATCCGAAGAGAATTTGAATTCTCTGCGTAGAATGAAAAAGCACAAAATTAAACGAACGACTTAGCTAGGTTTCGGGTAGCATTTGCTCAGTCGTGGCGCAGCGGTTAGCATGACAACGTCAACAGGGACCGGGAACGGTAACCTAAATTATTATCGCGCGAGCTAGCCAGAACGCGGTCTGCACAATGTCCACTAATTTCGTTGATTACCGTTCGAAACCGCCGCAGCGCGAGTCCCTGAGATCAAGGCTGACGAGTAGAGCTGTCTGGCGCCGCGGTTTCGTGAACTACGATTCTCAACCGTCCGTTCTAATACTCTTTGTAGCCGCGGTCCGTGGGCTCAAAGGCGTGTATAACCGCTTAAAACTCGCGTCCGACGAAGTCTGTAACTCAGATTTGAAGGCAGGGAACAGGGAACAGGAGAAAGAGAGGGGGGGTGGTGGTAGGGGGTGAGAGAACGGCTTGCGGTGTCCCCGTGGCCGCGGCCGTTCCTCTTTAATTCGGGACGCAGCTACCACTCGTCTTTGAAGTAGCCTCGTCTACGCTGGCGCAAGTAATCAGGCGAACCCTCTGGCGGACGCGGCATCGGATACTTGTACGACCCTGTTTTGCCCTCGAATCTTCCTTCCCGGAAACTTTTCTCCCCCTAAGGTGGAAAAAGGTGGTCTACAGAGAGAAAGCAAGAGAGAGAGAGAACAGTCGAACCGAGGGTCGCAGCTGCCGGTGTTAATGCCGGACTCCTACGGTTCTTCCGTCTTGGGATTTTCCACTGTAACGAGATTAAATCGGGTCTGGCAAGACCTCTCGGGACCTGGGCGCGGTTTCGGGACGCTGGACTGGATGATATTAATGGTTTCGATGCGAGGACCCTGCAGCCAAATTATTTGCTCCGGTTTCATGGAAATATACCCTGGTTTTTTAACCGGCGCGCAGAGGGCCAGAATCGCGAAAACCTGGACGAAATTCATGTGTCTGTTAATTGGACATTATTAATTGCAAACAGAACGGTTTTAAGGGATTTCGAGGTGGAAGAATCGAATTCTGTTACCTGTTACTTATTCGCTAGAATAAGAAACTGTATTTGAAGATCTCAGGGCAACAAACGGTCAGCTCGATATGGACGTGACTGTGAAAGGACAAATTTTTTCGATAGCTCGGTGCAACAAACTTTGTGACTGTTTGTTGCCCCAAACGAGATGAAATTCTCCCGCAAATGTATTGTTATTCCTATAGATACAGGTAACCCTCCTATAACACGGTAGACAGGTTCCTAAGAAAATGCCGTGTTGTATGAGACCCAGAGCCAGTACAAAAAGGGGGGTTACGTACAGGTAGCGAAACCGTGTTATAAGGTGCCGTGTTGTAGGAGGGTTACCTGTACGTTCAAAGCAACAAACGGTTAACTATTTGAACTTTTGATTTATTGACTAAAAACATTAGAAGATAATTAACGATATGTTACATTTATTGTATTGAACTGAATTTTATATCTTATTTAACATAATTTCATAACTAGAAATTTTTTTTACGAGAACTTATATTCAATAAACTCGTAAAATGTAATGTAGTAATTATAGAATAAAATTATATTATTTTATAGCAAAAAAATGAACTCGATTCACAAAATTCACAAAATGTGCTGATGGTGTGTATTTTGATATTAACTTTTTTATACCATCAAATTTTTTATATTATATTCACTGTCGTTTCCCATTTTTCACGAACACAGTCCGATCGCTTCTGTGTGCTGTACTCGTATGACTATTTTTACTTGGCGCGAATGTCGAATAACGCACAAATTCCGGCCAACAAACAGTCACCTTATAGATGACAGTCGCTCAGACTGTGTGTTGCTCCGAACGATTAAAAAATCTAAGTGGGCAGTCAAGTCTAAGTCGAGCTGACCTTCATTTATGTAACTACTCTTACGCAAAACGAGTTGAAACACGGAGAAAAATCATTTTCCGACTGAGAAAGAAACGTAAATTCTTTTTCTGTGATCGTATTTGCATCATTTTTTGTATTTCATGTTCAATAAAAATACATAAATTTAAGAGTTTCTTAGAAAATAATCTCAATTACTAAGTAATACATTCATAGACGTATGACTGATCAAACTGAAAGCGTGTTTCAAGATGTAAATAATCAGCATGGAGTTGGTTTGTTTTTATCATATATAGCACCTACAGACATTGATAAAACAAACTGCAAATATCAACGTTTTTTTCACTCAAATCGAGTTACAATGAAAAATATTTACGCACTGAATAATTTTAGTAAATTAGAAACAATATCTGAACATTCCTGAATTGTTAAAATAATTTTACTGTGTTCAATTTCACTCGCTCGTTTCTGTCACAAACGCACAAAATCCACGGTCTACTTGCAACAATAGATGCTCGATTCGTTTGTCCTAAAACTCTTCACAGCAGTTACCTGTTGAAAAGACTGTGGCACAGTTTCCGAGTTTCCACGGCGCATTCGGTGTTGCCACTATAAAAAAAAAAGTACTGAACGTCTTGAAACATCTCCATTCCACGACCATGATAGGGCAGAAGATTCGCAGGATCGCTCGGGGCGCTGTGACGCCCTAGAAAAAAAAACAAAGATAGCAATCGTTCCGTTTTAACCCGGAGGGCTCCTCTACCTCGGTGAAGCCAAGTTCCCGGTGTTCATCGATCTTCCCCGAATCACGGGCAGTCTCCCGAGGTAGGTCTGACCTTTGCCACCGTGTCACATGGCGTGGCGTCTCGGGAACAAGGAGGGAGCAATGCTGAAGAAAGGGCAGGGGGCGTACAGGGTGATTCACTGGGTAGTGGACCCAAGCGACGTCACCAACACATCGGAGCGGGAACCGAATATTTTCGGCTACGCTTAAGTGTCGGTGAAAAGCGCCACATCGCTTTTCGTGTCAGTATCTTCGAGCCCACTATCCGGTGAATCACCCTGTAGAACACAAGGCTGTTTCTGGGCGACGTTTCACTTTAATTTGAGACATCCAGTGTCGCGCTCTCGTGCCTCTCGAGTAGTCTCGTGGTCTGTGCCAGTGCAGTCCGAGGCTCAGACGCGAGAGCCTCGACTCCGATGGCGGCCACTTGTCTAATAGAGCTCTGGCCTCTTCCAACTCGCGGCTAGCAGAAGCTAGCAGAAGCTAGGCAGAAGCGAGCTGAAGCGAGGCCAGCCCCCCCCCCTTTTCCGTTTCCTCTTTTTCATGTCTCCTGGACGAGCCGCGTTTGCCGCGGAATTCCTCCGTTTATCCGGCGGAAAAGTTTTCCGGGCTAATTGCTGGCCGCTTTTCGCCGGGATTCGGCCTGAAAAGTGGCTGTAAGCGGGCGTAATCGGCTGCTCGTCTTTGGCTTTGTGCTCCGCTTCGGGGGTGTAATTGAATACTTGGGGTAAGAACGATTGTGTTCATCCGGCCCTCGGAGGGAATCGTTTTCCAAGCATCCGCGAGTTTACGCCTTCAGGCTTCTGTTTCACGGATTCGGGCGGTTTGTATTGTAAACGGCACCGCTGTAAGTTGCTCTCGTTATTGTTACCCTGCAGTCGACTTGGCGTTTGCCAATTCTCGAAAGAAGCGACTGGAATCGTGTATGTTTGTGCAGATTTTTCGAAACAGGTCGTCATTTTTCTGGTCGTCCTCCCAATCCCGCGATATTTCAGAAACGGCGAATGAAACATTTCTTTGTTGGTTTGAACGCTTCTAATCTAATTTTTGTTTTAGCCGTAACTCCTTTTTAACCAAGAAGCTTGGATCAAATATAAGGCATATTTCAGATAGTATAACAATATTCTTGTCTTTCTTCTATTTAAAACAATACAGAGCGGGTGGGATTAAACAATTTCGCTGTGAGCCTTCAATCTAGCCCATATTATGGCGATTTTAGCGTTGAAACAATTTTGCTCCGGGCAGTGCAGCCCTTGAAACTTTAGGGACTAACAACCACTTGTCTGGCACGACTATAGTTTTGTCTTCTTGCGCTATTTCTCACGAGCAGGTGCTCAAACCCGTACAAAGGTATCAGTGTGCATTCATTCATAGTCTAGACACAGTCCTACGGTCTGGAATATTTCTTTCAGAGGAATATTTTACTGGCGCGGTCGATTAAATTAACAATACCCTAATTAAATTATACAATTTAATTTAATTAATAGTTTCCTGCTATTGGTTTTCTCGCGCATTGAACAGTCATTAAATATGTGTCACAGATTAGTGTTAACTGTGAACGTCAAAACCAGTTTCTGTCTTTATAAATTAAAAATTGCAAAATATTAATCCAAACACACTACTTTTGGGGTTGTAGCATGGTGATTCTATGTAAGTAAAGCAAAAGACAATGCATACACATGACGCATATCGTTCAACGTAGGATCAGAAACATCACAGTGACACATACGTCCCACCAGGACCAAAAGGATTAAGCCTCAACAACCAATAGAGACGTCGCCTACAAAGCCTGAGCTATAAATTCAAAACCACTATCTCCGCTATGTAAAGACGCGAACAAGACAAGGGGGACAATGACTACAGAAACACTGGCCATGACTCATCGCCGGGCGCAATAAACCAAAGAATAATTTCGGCTAAATTGGAATATTTAGGCTGCGACGCGGATTAAATCACCCGCCGGTATTTCAATCCAAATTCTTCCGACGGCCATTCGAAAATAGTCCGGAGTAGTTGGCGGCGCCGCTAGCACCGGTTTAATTCATCGGGGAAAGTTTCGGAAGGTGGTCCAAGTTTCCTGGAGAAGCCTGCGCGGCTGCTGCCGTCCGAATGAATTGCAAACGAGCCCGAAAAAATGTCATTCAGGAAGTGAGCGAGACAGAAAGCGAGAGTGAAAGAGAGAGAGAGAGAGAGAGAGGGAGATAGTTGTCTTAATTATTTATTTATACGATCGGGTTCGGGGAGGGTGCGAGGAAATGTCCCATTAAACCAGACAGGCCTAGGAGCCGGCGTTATTCGACTGAGCGTCTCACCAGGAGCGAAGCTCGAACTCAATTCACTCGGAATTCAAATTACGGCGTGCACCGTCGGAGACTCGGCTCCTCCTTTTCCGTACTAACCCCCCTCCCCCGCCCCGTGCACCCTTCGTGACTCCTTCTTCAACCCCCGTTTATTTTCCATCTCCCACGCTTCCATTCCTGCGTGCGTCTGCGTCGGAATGCACTGCACTCGAGGAGCTGCGCTCATGCAGCCGGGAACAAAAGTGAACAGACAGTGGCTCGACAAAGAACAGAATGCTGTACGAATATTTCCTGAGGCGTTCAGAACCGCTCTTTAACAGCCGCGATGGTCAGTCGCAGTTAGGCGTCGGTCTTGAATAGTCTCTTGAAGGAATGAAAATGTATGAAAATGTTGTTTTGTCGTTTTTTTATGGATCTCGTCGACGAGTTGAAATTGTTCGCGTGAAATTGATCATTGATTTGCGTATTAGTTGAAACATCGAAAACTTTATTTTTAAATTCAAACGATATAAAATGTGTCATGATTTTTCGATTTAGAACAGTATTTCGTGATTTTCAAAGCTATCGTGCAATGTACAGATAGTATAATCTATATTTTATAAAGTAAACATCATGGAAACGAAATCGTCAGTGAATACGTTTCCTTTATTCGTTCGGCAATATGAAAATGTGTTTTTGGGAAACATGAAATTGGTCGACAAATTTTCGCCGGAAACGATCAAACAGATTGGAAAACATTTCATCTTTGTTTAACAGTAGTATTTATACCACAAAAAGCCTCGATAAATCAAATGGCCTCAAGCTATTAACCAGTAGGTAATGTAGGTTCAAATATCTTTGACTGGTGCATAGTATGTTTCATACGGAAATTGATGCAAAGTAAAAAAACAATCGAATTTCAATATGGATGGATAACTCAATTTATTAAAAAATCGTTTATTTCCAATTTCATGGATGTGTTTCTATTCATTTTTAGATACAGTCGGTGTGCAAAGTATTCCTAAACCTCTTAAAAACAGATAACTTTTTTAAAATTGCTTCAAACGGCTTGAATTTTTTGGAGATATTAGAAGGATTAATTTACTAAGTAATGCATAATTAATTTTTTTTAATTGCTATGGCGAAGAAAAAAGTAGAGGTCACGATTTTCAAGTTTTTCACTTGTATATCCAAGTAACTTAAATTTTCATTACAGACACAGATAAAAAACTTAAAAATCATGATATCTACCTTTTTCTTCGCAATTACGACCAATAGAAATTAAAAAAAATTATTTATTCATTACCTAGTAAATTAATCCTTCTAACGTCGCCAAACAATTCAAACAGTTTGGTACAATTTTTAAAAAGTTAGTATTTGTTTTTAAAGAGTGTACGAATACTTTGACCATACACCGACTGTATGTTCATTTGAAATTCGAAATATATTTTATCTCTATATGAATAATAATATTATTTGTTACGTCAATATGAGATAAAAGATACCGATCCTCCCACAATTTGAATAGAACAGTCATTATGGAGAAGAGTTTCGACAAAATAAGCGCTGAATATTCTAAAGGTATCAACGATTTCTGCGATTCGGAAGGAACCTGCAATTACTATTGTCCAAACCGACATTGATTTCTTCAACTTCGTCGCTTGCTCCAATAGCTTTCAGTTCACTGGCTTCGGGCTGTACAGGAGCCTTGATATAAAAAACCGCGGTCGAATTTATTAGACGGATGAACACGAAATCGTAAATTGTGTTTGCTCGGGAAATAAAACCGAACATGGGATAACGTTCCGACTTGAATGCTTGACATCTTTAGAGCGCATGGACTATCCGATAGTTATTCCATTTGTTCAGTAATTTGTCAGTCAAGAATCTTTTAAGATTTCTATGCGAGATTCCTGTATTTAACACTAGATTGCCGGATGTTGGGTATATACCTATTTTGCCTGAAATGAGTCAATTTAACTCAAACATCAAAATTGAAGTTATTAAAAAAAAATTAAATTTTATTTTAAAGAAACTTTATTCAAAACAATTTTTACATATATATTCTGTTTTTAAAATACATTTTCCGTAGATTTTTTTATTACGTTTAGCACGGACGCCCTTACTTCTATTTCTTTTGCATGATGGTTGCACTTGACAATTCAATCGTTTTTTAATATTCTGTATATTAGATAGAGGCGTGAAAGTATTTTCGGCTTCATGTGCAAATTTGCAATAGATTTCTAACTAACAAATTTACAAGTTTGAGCATGAAAACTCTCGCATCAGATAGTTTAGAAAAAATTTCTATGCACAAGAAATAAGTTACATGTGTGTAAAACGAGCAACTTTAAAAATATTTAATGAGTCAATTTGACTCGCATCCGTCAAAATAGGTATAGCATATATGGATTTTTGGAACTAAGGAGTGGTGAAGGGAGGAAATTAGTATTTGTATACATTTCATAATTCTATTAAAAACCAACACATGTTTAAAACAAAATTATTTAAGTTTTTCTATGTATATAGCAATAAAATCGTAAATGCGTCAACTTGACTCGCTTCGGCAATCTCGTGTTGAGGGATTTATAGGTCATAGCTGAAGCGTCGTTGGAATCCATGTTATAACTTGTTTATCGTCATTCTTCAATTATAGGTTCAAGTTAGTTATTTATTGGTGTTTCAAACTTTCGGTTACGCTATTGGGATCAGTGAGAATAATACATTTTTTTCTTGTTCCTATCGTTTGAACCGCATTTAACGACGGCCCTGCACGCTGCAACAAGGACAAGTTTCCCTCCAGCCGTTGCTCGGGAACTCGAAATTCCTGAGGATCGGGGAAAACTTGCCGTTGAAATTGCGCGTGACGTTTACTATGACCGTAATAAAGTTTTAATCGGCGATGATAATTTATGGGCGGCCAAGGAAGCCGGGCCCGGCCGCGACCGGTTCGAAAGAAGATCGGAAAGGGAGCGTGTACCACGAGAAATTCGAGGGTCGATAATTCACAAGCGGAGTTCGTTTACGAGAAGTCGTCCATTAACCGCGAGAGTGCTTTTAATGTAAAGTGGGTGAAGTCGTAAAGCTCAAGCCCCATACGTAGATTAAGCCTCCGCGCTTCGCTTCGTTTCGTTCCTTTTACGATCCTCTGACCACCATGGACCGGTCTGTATCGAACGAGGACTAGAATTTCGCTTTTGACCACTATGATGTGTTTTCACGCGTCGCTTTGCAGCTCGCGCCTTTGATTTCGTATTTAATGTCGGAACAATCTGATCCCCCATACCGACCGATTCCAATTCCATTTGCTAGGACACTGTTTCCCATCTTTCTTTCTTTTTATTACCACGTTTTTATTAATTCGCTTTCTTGTCTGTCTGTTTGTCTGTTCTGTTGAAACTTTAAACATAGCTTAGAACTGGATGACAACACACACAAGACTAAAAAGCAGAAAATAATCATTCAAATAAAAAAAAATTTTTAATATTCCACGTTTCTAAGACGGACTAAAAAGTATAAATAATTTTTCCTAATCACATACACATAGTTCCGAAAATTTGTGATTGTGAATTTTGAATAGCTATGAAAATATTTGTAAGATTTAAAACGAAAAACGTGGGGCGTTCTTACGAGTATTCTTATAGCTTTATTCAAAATTCACAATCACAAATTTTCAGGACTATCTGTATGGGGTTAGGAGTCTGTATAGGTATAGGAAAAATTATTTCATACTTTTTAGTCCGTCTTAGAAACATGGTATATTAAAAATTATCTTTTATTTAAATAATTTGTATTTTTAGCTCACAACTTCCATTTTTAAGTTTTTGTTCAGCATTCTTTTCGGATAAATTATATTTGCCATTCAGATTTGCAAGTGTGCTTGAGAAGTGATTATAAAATATAATGATTGTTACATAACATGTACTAGTATTTTAGTTTGAAAATTAGAATCCGAAAATTACATTATCTAAGGAATGACCAGGTACAGGTACACAAAGGGTTTTTTTCCTGGAAAATAAGCACCGTTCAATTCGGTGTGGAATAATTCGATTTCCACGTAGTTTCGACTGGATGCAGTTGGCAAACAGCGATAAGTAGTTCAATCCACGGGAAATCGAGAGAAACCGGAAACCAAGACGCAGTCGGGGAAGAGTTATAATCAGCACGGAATTTCGAGATCGCGTATTCTGTTTACTTACTCCGTTTAGTTGGGGTGTTTCGGTGCGCTCCCGGTAATGGCTGTGTTAACTTGCAAGCCTGCAAAAAGCGGAATAACCAAGTTATTTGCATAGTCATAGCATTCAACTAGTACGTAAAGAATCTTTTCTAAAATGTCTTTAAAGCAAAAGTATACAAGTCAGACATCATTAATAACTAGACTTTTTGCAAAATACAGAATTTTCTGCATTTGTTACAAGAAACAAAAGTCGCTAGGAAACTCCTTTCGTTCCTTAATAATTTTGATAAACTGAAGGCAATATATCTATACCCTTCAATTTAATAAATCTTTTACGAATTGTGTAGTCTTTTTTTTTTTACTAGAAATCATTGAGACGCCTTCGATTTTTTGAAGCCGTAGGTTCAGAACATTTATGTAATTTGCTCATTTTTTTATTAATGGATTGCTAGTAAGTGCTGACAGACATAAAGGTTAAAAAAAGAGGATTTTTAACTTTTGCTAAATTTTTCTGTTGTTTACTTTGAAATTTTTATTTTAGTGCCAGTATTTCTATCAATTTCTATATAATTAATTAATATTTAGACTTAGCCATGAATTTTGGAACCTCGCTTCAGGAACCCACTAATTTGTAATAACAGCAGTGTAAACTGGATTGAACACATTTCCAATTATACGGTGCCACGAGAAACGTGTTATTTTGATCATTCCTGCTAATTGAAATTTAACGCAAACAAAAGGTCTCGCTTTTTTCTTAACTTTATCCACGGTACTTCAACCGTTCACTCAATTAACATAATCATTTCTGTAACGAACTCTTCTCCGTGGTTCTCTCTCTCCCTCCTCATTTTTCATCCCTCGTCGGATTTTGACGTCGAGTTGCAATTACTGGAATAACCCAGACATGAAGGAACGCACAAGCTAATCGATAAATTCTACCAAGATATCGCTGGTATTGTGCAATTACCAGCGTACATTCAACCTAACATTTTAGAGTAGGCAACGGAACTGTTTAAACATTTTTTTAGATGTCGATAAGTATTGATCGAAATCATTTTGACGGGGTCATATTATTCGATCGAACTGTCACAGCAATGCGAATATGGCGATCGTTAACAATAGCACTATTATTTCTATTAATTAATGCTGTCGATGCTTTCCCCGTTATGACGGAAACATTGATAAATTCGAGACTTCTGACGTTTATACTCGAAACCCCGAATTGTTTCGATGTCAAATTCTTGAAAGGCACAAGCATAATTGCAGATGCTAATTTACATAGATTGATTCAGTCTGTGTACGCACTAACATTTATACTCCGGTACTTCGTACCGAGGTTACTACAGCAGACTGCAGCCTTTGTGCTTAATGTGTGCACGTATATATATGTATGTGGATTGTACATGACGCGTGTACGTGTACATAGGTGCATGAATATGGAACGTCGAAATGCGTGTAATGCTCAACCATCGTACCTAATATACGCATTATAGTTGACGTGCTTGTAGACAGTCATACTACGGATACATGGACTCCTCTGTAAATCTCTGAGAACTTGCTGCAAACATTGATTTCACTAGAAATTACTAGAGGTTTTGCCCTGCGCGAATATCTCTGCACCGGAACCGGAAGGTAGACATATTTGTGTATGCTAAACGTTAGCATGATTTCCTACAGTAAGAATAATAAGGTATATTATAGTAGTAAATTATAGATTATTAGCCCCTTCCCGTGCCATTTAGCTCGACGAAATCCGGGCCTAAGCGGTAGGGGTCAACAGATCAGATCGCGGTAAACAGATCAAAGTGATATGCTCGAAAACGGTTGCAATACTAGCCGAAATGTAAATACCTGTGACATAGTCATTTGTAAATCATTCCGCGAATCAGACTCGTGATGTTTACGTTTGGCCCGATTTTCAATCCACGAGTCCTACTCGTGATGCTACGTTTGGGGAAAAATCTTCATCACGAGTCAGACTCGTTAAAGTACGGGAAGGGGTTGACAGGTATACTTACGTAATATTTTTCTAGAAAAGATTGTACAGGATGACACACTATAACAAATGCGTTCTAATTAGATTTATTAGGTGCAAAATTATAGAATATAATTACTTAAAGATATAGTAAAATGAACGAACTTCGGTTATTGATTTTAGTACATTTATAACTTATTTTATTCTTGTTTCATTGACAGGTTATTTTATTTTGGTTCGTTTATAGGTTATTTTATTTTAGCACGTTCGTAAGTTATTTTATTTTTGGTTTATTTCCAGGTTATTGTAGTTTGGTTCATTCAGGGGTTATTTTATTTTACTACATTTATAAGTTATTTTATTTCAGTACATTTATAAATTCCTTTATTTTAGTACATTTACCGAATAAGATAATAATGATTCACGTTATACGATGAATTTATATTCCATATCTGGTATTAGACAACATTTTTTAATACATATAGAGTGTTAATCATTTTATCATAAACGAAGCTTACGCATTAACATAATAAATAAAATAAATATCTCATACAGATAGGTACTAGAGAAGAAAACAATTTGATATGATTAATAAATTAATCAAGAATAACTTATTGTTAATTTAGACTCTTTCGAGTTATTATTCAAGTTATATAGGATACTCTGCGACTGATGAAAAATGTTCGTTGACAGCGATATTTTTAAACACTGTCTGGTTTAATAACGTCGTTTTTACACCTGTTTATGTATGAATGCGACCGTCGAAATACATTTATATTTTATTTTACGCTTCGTCCGGCATAAATTCTACACATTTAACGGCGCGGTGCGGCGCAGCGGATAATTCATACGTAGAAATATTTTTGTTTAATTTTTTACTCGTCCGTTGGCGCACCATGGAAATTTCGAAAATCCAATAATTGAACGGCGCATGATTTTGAAATACGAGCCAGACATTTATGTCCCAACAATTATGAGATATTACCGCCGGAGGGCCAAACAGAGTTACAATTTGAGCGGCCGAAGATTGTTGTTACGCATCATCGTTCAACCGGAAAGTTCGCCGATGAATGCCAGCGAAATATCAAAGCACGAAATACGCTGACTCGTCGGCGACAGAAAATCAATTCCACGTTTCTCGATAAATTCATCAAAAATAATAATACGAGACTTCTATAATAGTTTCTGTACCATATTCTTTTATTGGATAAATCAATTATTAATTACCAATTATTTGATACAACAATTATATTGTTCAAAAGTGTATTTAAAAGTTTCAATAACAGCAAACGATAGAGGTTCAGTTACAACTAATTGAATTCATTCACAATTAATTGAAACTGTAGTAAAACGAGAATGATTTACGGCGAGGTATTATTTTAGTTTCCAAATAGTAGTACATATTTGGTACTGTCAACTTTCTAGAAACGTTATTATTGCACCTTGAAAATCTGTAACATTACAATATGGTAACAGAATCGCCGGATTGCTAGAGTTCACCAGTGTGCTCAAGTGATTGCTATGTAATAGCTCACTTAATCTAGCACATGCAGTCATGTGTCACGGCCGCGGGTCACGTTTGCGCACATTCGGACAATTAATTACCTTCTGATCGTCTTACGATCTCATGCCATTTGCATGCAAACCGATCAGTGACCGGTATATTCCCGATCCGTGATTGATCTAAGCCCGTTCACCTTCTTTCTCATCTTTAATACCTTTGCCGAACATCATCGAAGATGGCGTCACTTTCTCTGTTAATATATCGTTAAGGGCCCGAGTAGTCACGTGACCTTTTAATTAATAAATTCCATTCACAGACTTAAGATCCGTCTTGGTCTTGATCCGACGGGTCTGAAGTCTGTGACTAAACTTGTCACATTTCTTGCTCTGTATTATCGATATTACGAATTCTGACGCAATTAATTCGCAACAGAATCAAGACAAATTTAGCTCAATTTGTAGTTGGGAGATATTTTCTAGTGCGCGCTACTCTCGATTTTATCCAGAAAACTCATGCAATGGCATAAAAATGCTTGGATTCCACGGCATGCAATTTTGGCCTGCTTCTAACGCTTATATCACCAAATATCTGCATAATCTCGTCAGCTCATGACCAGCGACAAAATATTCTTATTTAAGGATGAAAACTTAAAGCACGTAAAACCATTTTTTGACGGTAATGTAGTCACCCTACCTTATCGCGAATCTACGGAGACCGGCCGCTTAATATCGACCATAATGATTGTTCCGTTATCCGAAAAATTACACTTTTATCCCTATTAGTTCGGATATGGGAGGCTTCGCTGTACTTCTTGTATGTAACATCTTAATATTTTGGGTCTACGTGGAAGAAAAGTGCAAAGTGCCAGGGCATGGAGACGCTCGAACATCAACTCGACCGTACGACTCCGCCCGAGGGAACACTCCAGGAAGTTTCAGAAATAATTACGCTCGGTATTGTCGGGACGAAGACCGGGGAGCCTCGTGCAACGGCGCGGCATGTAATTTATGATTGACGGGAGCGTTAAGTGAAAGACGCGTCTCGCGTCTATTTAAGCGGACCGTTAATTAGAAGCATCGCGTACAAGCGTGTCGATAAATAGCGAACCGAGCCTTTCGCGAGGATGAGACCGTCCAAAGTAATGCTTGGGCGTACAGGACGGATCAGAAACCAGGGACAGGTGCGCTTTTCGTAGCCCCCGTTTCAGCCCTTTAACCCTCGGACAGATTAAACAACTGCAGTTTGGTCACCCTTTTAGTAGCCTGCGTTTTTCTTGCAAATAATAAATACAGTGAATTCTCGATAGGATGTTTGGAAAATCGTGGTATAACCGTCAGGGGGATGATTCGTCGCATAAAATCTAGTCGAAAATAAGGAATATAGTTTTTTTGATACGGGGCTTCATTTTCGAGAAAATCGTGTTTGAAAATTCGGGAATTCCAATATACAGGGTGTTTGGGAAATCGTGGTGCAACCGGCAAAGGGATGATTCGTCGCATGAAATCTAGTCGAAAATAAGGAATATAGTTTTTTTGATACGGGGCTTCATTTTCGAGAAAATCGGGTTTGAAAATTCGTTAGGTACGCGTGCACTTAGACAGAGTCTGCTTTGTTCGCTCGGTCTAGCCCGCAATTTCCATTGCTGCTTGCGTCTGTAAACAGTATCGTATAGGAAATGGTATGACTTTAATTAACAACAAGGAGTCTCTACATTGTTTATAAACACAAGCGACAATGGGAATTGCGGGCAAGACAGAGCAAACAAAGCAGACTGTTTAAGTGCACGCGTACCTAACGAATTTTCAAACTCGATTTTCTCGAGAATGAAGCCCCGTATGAGAAAACTATATTGCTTATTTTCGACTAGAGTTTATATGAGGAATTATGCTCTTGATTCAAACACTCGAGCTGCGTGTATACCTCGCGGTAGTGGGGATAATTCCGCGACGTATATCACCCAGGACTTGGCGACCTATATAGGGAAATCACTGTATTAGGAAAAAATGAAAGAGGAGAAAGTAACCCTGTTTTTGGCGAGCAACGTAATGGCGTATTTAACTTCTTGCGATTGCACTGATTCTTCAGAAATGAATGTGACCTTTCATTTTTTAAATGGAATGCTATTGTATATTACTTTGTATCGCATGAAAGCGTGTGTCAAGACAAATACATTCTTGTGCGACACAATGACCTTCGAGGTCAAAGCTTCATGTCTGAAACTGTTTTAATTTCCTATGTTGTACAGTTCATTACGCGAGAGCATTTTTTATTCATTTCAGTATGTAAATTTTCTGTAACGAGTATTATTCAATAGCGCCAAATTTAACGGAACTCTATATACGATGCAACGAATTCGAGTTTACTATTGGAACCTTTTCAAGTGCATTCAACTCTCAATTTGCGAGATATTCAAATACCCCGATTTTGGTTTCACACGGTTGAAAAAATACAACAAAATTTCAGGTTAGTTGTCAGCCACCATTTTATTTAACAGTAATAAAATATTTGCGTGTTCGCCTGTAGTTGAAAAAATCTCAATGCATACGTGTTATATAACAACAGCTTTCGTAAAAATGGAACAAATATTTTATATTCGGAAAAAGCAATAAAAGCAGAATTATTGATTTCACCATAAACGATAAGATCAACGAATTTTTTAATAAGTGGGTCGACACTTTTGAACAGTGTATTTATAACATCGTACCGTTCTGATTTGATTGATATCGATACATTACGAGTTAAGGGCTGCATGGTGTACATGCAGGTGCATACAACTGCATAACGGCCGGGAGATAATTAACCATTTCCGTGTGTGTTTGCACGTGCATGCACGTAACAGGTGCACGTGCCACGTGATTAAGGATTTTGTATGCTTTGCGATCCTGCCAACCGTGACATTAACTAATTACAAAGGAATGTTGTTCTTTTCTTATGTATCGATCGACAATTACTTCGTTTCACGCTTGACACGTTTGTTATCACTGTGTAATTGCATTTGTCCAACATTTCAACGTGCAGACTGCTCGTCATTTTCTCCAACATAATCGTTTGTAACATTCTAGTATCAATATTTCTCGAAACACTATGCACATTAATTATTAGACTGCAAATTCGGATCCTTATGCAAAACAAACGTTTGCATTAATTGTAAGAAACCTTTTTTTAATAATTTGTTTAATCCTTCGTTTAATAATTTCAATAAGTTGACGATAATATATCGACGTATCGAAATTCTCTTAATCTTTCTACTGTTCTAAATTGCTCCTATCTCATTTCTATCGTAAAAAGTTGTATAATTTTGTATGGTTTTATACGCAAGGTATGACAATTAATATTCTTTAGAAAACTGACGAGAGAAGAATCGCTTAATAGATGGGACGACGGTGTAAAAATAATTTCGCAGGGGTAAATTCTATAAATACAAAGGGTCACTATAAATACGAAGAATAATCCGAGATAACGCGAATTAAAATGATATTGAAACCGAGCCGATCCCATCTCGGTGACAAAAATGTTGTGCATCACGCTATGAATAATTACATCTGTAACGGCAATGAGGTTTTCCCCCCGCATTACATGATTGCCCCCTAATACATGTAAACAGTGCGTCAAATTTAATTAATTCCACAAGTACAGAGTACAAAATCTCGTTTTCGAAATGTTATCGAAACGGGTACTCGGTTTGCGTGGAATGAATTTCATTAAATTCGAAACGAATTTGAATTTCCTACGGACAAATACGTTTTGCGGATCGAGATATCAAAACATGTTCACCGTGCCAGAAACGTGGAGCATGAAGTTGTAAACATCGATGGGTTGACGATGGGTTGAATAATATAATTGCAGCAGACTATAATTATTATATGTATATACATATTATGAAATACTTTTCAAAAACAATCCCCTTTTTTTCTATGTCAGGAATATTATTGAATGCATTTATATCTTCATTGTAGTGGTCCTTGATCGACTATAAAAAGAGTTGTTAAAAATGTGTACTGAAATGAATCACAAATACATATAGCTTGTTACAATAATCGATCTTTTTTAAAAGGAAACTGTGAAAAGTATTGCAATATATTTATATATATATATATATATATATATATATATGCAATATGTTTTTGACGATTCATGATTAATTATCTTGAAAATGTTGACCTCGTTCGTTCACCGTAGACGTATGCACACAAGTTTAAGCGAACAATTAATTATGCCTGCTCGCATCGCATCCTCGTGCACCTGTACCCACACAACTCGTCCTTAACCCGTGATACACATACATGCATTATTCCACTTTGATCCATGCAGATACACAGGCTTCACCATCGAAAATCTAGATTTAACGAGCACGTAAAGTCGCACGTGATTTTGGGCTATCGGGGGCACGATGCGTTTGGCTTGATTAGTTTTTCTTCTGCAAGGTATATTAACATTTAGATGATCATCTTACATTGATAGTTTGATTAATCTTTCCTTACGTTTTATTAAGTTTATCTACAGGGTAGCCTAAGAATCACTGCACCGTTTTAAAAATAAATAACAGTTTCGTTTAAAAAAAAACTCCCTTTTATTCTTTTATACTTCCTTTTATATTTCTTAATTCTAAGACACGTAAGGTTTTAGAAGGTTTCAGTTAGCTGAAAACACTGAACAAATTAAGAATGAAATTCATTTAGATTTTGAATAATTTTTGTCGTAATATACAAATATAGAAATATATGTAATCATTTCGTATGCATGTATCGTTGGAATATCAATAATTGTGAAATAAAAAATTTGAAGGCATATTTATTTTAGTGGAGTTGATTAATTTGGCTAACGAGCAACTCAATTAAAGAGCTGCCAATGGACACGGGGGGATATCGAAAGTAACAACTTACTTTCCGGGACATCTGAATAAAAAGTGTTTTAGCATATGACTGTCGGTAAATCATTCATGCCGGACAGCTAGGAAAAATAGTGTCACGCATGCCAATAAATAAGAAGCTAAACTGTTCCATCGAGGGATCGAATGACTTATATATAGTCACCATAGGCGGTAAGGCAGTCGGGAGATTATTAATCGGCCGTGTTCACCGATGTAAAGGCACGCACGTGCGTGTAACACGTGACGTCGCCGCTACGCAGAATAATTGTTGTCATCCCCGTTGTCGCGTGACAGGTTATTTTCCTACGGACTCGTTCATAATTAACAATGGATTTGCGTTTGGCTCGATAATAAATCCAAAGCTGGCTTCCACCCCCCAGTGAGGTCGGTTTAATGCGGAACGTGAGCTCATTGCTTCGGAAAAACAATGCCAAATCCTCCGGCGCGTATGCTAATACGCGATGCACAAAGAAAAAGTGTGCACGTTCGAGAACAATGCGGCAACTATTAGGTCCGCGTTAGGTTCTGACGTTTCTCGCACCACCTTGTTCGATTTCGCGTAAAAATTTACTGTAACAAATGTAGACCATTCATTCAACCTCATTTCATTCGATTAGTTTATTCAACGAACAAGATAAAAATGTTTTCAGTGCAAACATTCTGGCTCACATATAAATACTTCAACAAATGTGGAACATAGTTCAATTTGCGCGTTGATTTTGTAGAATTTTTGAGTTTATAGGGCTGTCAGCTAAAGCGTTGAGCGTTATGAATTTTCGCATACCTAAAATACAACGCTGTTAGATGATGTATTGTTCGTATAACGTGAGTCAGCAATGTGTCGCTATGCGATTAGGTACACAACCAACAGATGAAAAACACCGCGTGTAATTAATTCTCCGCGCGCGCTACGTTTTACACCGAAAATAATGAACTTCTCATAATAATGGTAATGCAGCAATTAGATATTACCAGGCTCTGAATGCAATTATTACACCGGCGGTGGTTCGACCTGTCCCCAGCGTCATAATTCTCCCAAAATTAAAGTAAATTGTTTAAATGAGGAGAGTCGCTGCGCCCGCTTTTATTCGCGTAATGTAATGAAATCCTTCGTGGTGTCCTGATATAAAGTCTGCCTCGTAATTTTCCGAAAAAAACACGATATTTTCATTCCTTTCGGCCTGCGCGGTGTGCGTTTCATCAGTAAAAAATATGTTCTGCAGGATTGTTGCGGATTACATTCATACATTCATAAGAGCTTTATTAATCTATTGAGCAGCTGGGCAATTTCGTAAATAGGAATAAGTATAAAATATTAGTAGGAATTACGATCTGCTTGCATTTGTTGTACGTACTAACATCGATATAGTATTTATAAGCCAAGAAAGCACATTTATAAAATCTTAAAACAAGAAAAAAGTTTTAACAGAAATTTAACAAGCTTTATTAACATTTTATAGATTCCAGCGAAATTCGGTGCAGTGAGTAAATTATTGTAAAAATTTATTTTTAAAATATCTGTTGAAAATAACAAAGATATTCCAGGTGGTCAAAGTTATTGCTTTAGATATTCCATATTTGATTAAAATTGTTCTTCGTTTCACTATTCTAAATTTTGTCTGCGTGTAATGCAAGATGAAGAATGAATAGTATCGGAATCAATTGTTCGGTGGGAGGCTAAGATCATTAATTCGACTGTCGGCTTCCGTATGTTACGAAATACGTGGCCATTAATCGTCCCGCGCGATTACTCTCGTGTGCATCTTCCGGCCAAATCCATCGCCGACACTAAATTGAAACGTTTTTAATCAAACTCCCCCGTTCCCCGTGACGCGGCAGAATTACGCTTCGGAATAAAATTACCGCAAAATGGCTTATTGTCGCATAAATTTCCGTGACGCCCGGGCGCAGGTAAGCCGCGCCTCCATTCGTACAGGGATCTTCGAATAAAATTCCTGGCGTAATTCCTGCGAGAGAGAAAAAGAGAGAGTGAGGTGGAGAGGAAGGGGGGGGGGAGTAGCGTAGAGGGAGACGATGCTTTCATAAAGCACGAACGTGGAAGCGTTCGTTCTCCATTTTTTCCCCCCTCTCGCGCAGATATATAAATTCCGCGTAATTTCCGCAGATTAGTGCCACGTATCCGGTGCAAACTCGCTGCTAATATAACTTACCGTGAACGTGTTTCGCTCTGTCAGGCAATTAAAATGATCTATCGTGGAAATGTAATAACTGTTACGGCTCCGTGTTTTAAATATTTAAAGGGTGACGATACTAGAAACAGAAGTTAAATAAATATGAATTCCATTAATTATTTTAGCAAGTCGAAATAATATAACAACATCATTCAACCCTTCTAATATCGTTATAGTTTTATATTTACCGTCTACTGATGTGTAATGTCTATTGATAACATTGTGGTAGGTTCACTCCACCTATGTTATCGATACGGATCAGTGTGCGACGCGCGAATCGAACACAAGTGGAACCGTGGCTTAATAGAAACGTAACTCTCGAACGGGCAGCGTCCGTGAAACATCTTCTCCACTCGCCGGCAAAAAGAGTGGAACAGCGGGAACAGTTGAAGCGCCGCAACAGGCGAAATTAAAGGGGAGGTCCGCGGGCTGGCGAGCTAGGGTCAGCGAAGGCGAGGGTGGCGAAATGAGGGTAGCATCAAGCCGGAGCGAGAACGACGATGGTAGTCGGGGGATGGTTCGCGGGGAAAGTTTGCTGAAAAATGCGGGAGATTGTTCTGGCGGGCCAGGCCGCAAACATTCTGCTTCCTCCGCCCACGCTTCTCCCGTTTCTTTCTCCCGACGCCCCACCTCCGCGACGTACGTGTGGACGTTCCTCGGCGACGTCCGGTGTCGATGTACAGGGTGTAAAGAAACGTTGTGTCTCAGCTATTCATTATTATCCGAATTTTTTCGGCTACGCTTAAGTGTCGGCGAAAAGACCGATATCGGTTTTCCGTCGTCGGGAGGTTGACCACGATGAGTAATGCGACGGAGACGGATGTGTGCGTGTATATTGAACGAGTGCAAACGTTGTGTCCGATTTTTAGAGTTGGCGGGAACCTCATCGAAATTTGACAAAGATGTTTTTTCGTTTGTTTCATGTTACGTACTGCCGAAAGATAGTACTTTCTGAACAATTAAAAAGTGTTTTGGCAGATTTCCTGTATCGACGACAACATTGTGCGGTCCTTGGCCGTCGCGTCGTCGGTCTCTTCACCGACACTTAAGTGTAGCCGAAAAAATTCGTTTACCGCTGCGATAGCTGAACAGTTAAGGCACAACGTTTCTTTGCACCCTGTATCCTGAAAGATTCTGGCTCTTTCGGTAATAATGCTCGGGGCGAATTACTGCCGCCATTACGGCAGCTCCCGACTACGTGTCGCGGTCGAATCGGCGAAAACTTTCTTACGCCGAAGTTATCGGGCTGCCGCGGGGGTGGCAGGGACAAAACGCGTTTGGCGAATGCGTCGAACGATTTTCCGCTGAAACCGTCGTTCGGTCCAGCCTGCTGAGCGATGTAGTTTCGTTCGCGATTTATTTTCCGGACGCTGTTCCGCGACACTCCGCTCCCGGCCGGTGAATAATTACTGGAGCGGATTTAGCGGACGCGTGGCTTTTTTCATCCCTTTGCCGGCGACCTCTTTTTGATACACCTGCACTACAGGCTTGCTCGGTTCTCCTTTTTGCTGGGCCGTTCGCCGATTACAAATAGGAGATCGTGTAAGAGAAAAATCTGTGGTGCGGAGTGCGAGGGGAGAAAAATAATGTTGATTTTTTAGGGGAATGGAATGTCGAATGAGCTAATTCACGTTTCGTTGACAGGTGCAACGTTGTGGGATCCACTTTATAGGAAATGAATACTAAAAGTACATTTTGCTGCGGATGTTTTTAAACATTTTTCGAAAATGATTCAAGAATTACGAAGAAGGAAGTGTCAGGAGGACAATAATGTTATTCCCTAGAGGCAATGGTATTTCGAATGAGGTGATAGGTTTGGTTTGCTTAGTATATTGAAGTATCGATTTTGAAGAAAATGAATAATGTGAATACTGGTACAAATGTTTCTAAAAATCGTTTGAAAAGATGTTCAACCATTACAAATAGGAGATTGTAAGTAAAAGAAAGATCCGTAGAACGAAATTGTGCGAATAGAAAAAGAATGCAGACTTTTTTACGCTCGAATGGAATTTCAAATAACCTGATAAGCTATGTTTGCTTAGCACGTTGAAGTATCGGTTTCAGACGAAGTGAATGTTGTGAATACTGATAAAAATATTTTTAGAAATTTTCGGGAGAGTTGCTCGAAAATTGCAAAGAGAAGATCGTGTAGGGAAACGATCCGTGAAATGAAATTGTGCAAGGAGAAAAATAATGCATATTTTATAGAGGGAATAGAATTTCGAATGGGCTGATGCTGAGAGCTGATGAGATGACGAAGTTACACTAGCTTGTTATATTGGTGTATCGGTTTTATACGGAACGAATATTTCAAATACCGTCACGAATATTTCTAGACATTTTTGGAAAAATTGTTCGACGATTGCAAACGGGAGATACTGTAAAATAAAAATCAGGTAAAGGAAATTATGTGAGGAGCAAAATAACCCAGATTCTTTATGAAGGAATGAAATTTAAAATGAGCTTATGAGTTATGTTGGCCAGTTATATTAGCGCAGGGAACAAATTTTTTTAATACCGTAAAAAATACAAAAATATTTAAAAAATCTTTGTAGGAGTAATCCAATTGTTAAAAGTAGGAAATGTTGCACGAGAAAAATCTGTGGAATTATATGAGGAGAACAATAACGCAGAGTTTTAGGAAAACAATGGAAATTTCGAACAAGCACAGTGTAATTAGTACAGTGCGGATCTTTATACAAATTTTCATTTTCATGAATTATTTTATAAAAATCTGAAGGAGTGTTTTGCATCAAGAAGTTTTCTTGTGGCAAGCATAAAATGATAATGCAATTCATTTTTATTAATATGCTCGCCTTCTTGCATTTTACAAATTTCCACGTGCCATAAATGCAGAAATATCTGCAGTCCAGTAATTAGTGCCGTTATCATTCGTTTTCATTACGCAGATGACTACAATTTTTTAAACTAAAGGATCGCGGTAAGTAATAATAAGAAATGCTTAATAGATGGGATCCAGTGGTACGCTATTTTGTAACTAATCTTGAGAGTGCTCGTAATGAATATTAATAGTAACGTTCATACTGTAGTAGATTAGTTGATATTCGAACTCTATGCAGAGTGAACCTCAGAACGCGATTAGTTTAAAATTCGTCTTAATGAACCACTAAAAGATAGGCGTAAAACAAGTTACAGGTTTATTTATAAAAAATTCACGGTGACCTTCTGACTCTCTGAACCGTGCCAGATTCGATCCCGTTCCGTGGTTTACCCTGTATATTATTATGACGTAATGTAAAATATAGGTTTTACTGCCACTGTTGAAGTTTATACAAATTTATACAGGTGCAACGTAATAAAAGTTGTATCATGTCAAGTGAGTCACATGATGCAATAATTCATTCCTTACTGTTCTTCTTTTCCATAAAAATATGATCTTGTCACGTCAGAAAGAGTGCCTACAAACATAATTATTTACGTTTGTTTCGTCTTCAGGTCTGTGTGCAAGGATGATTAAAATGAAACTCATTGTTTTGATATCATGACATAACAGATTCAGCAAACTCTGCGACAAAAGTTCCACTTTCGAATTCGCAGCAATCTTGCGCGAACTTTAGCATCGAGCCAATGCATCATGCCCGGCTCGCGTATCCAATACATTAGTATAATCTCAGTAAGTACTCTTAACGCAACATCGTTGAGCGGCTTAATCGTTTCGGACGCAACCGGCACTTTTAATCCGACACTGGTGTGGTTCTTCTTTTTGGGAAAAGTCGTAGAACAGCGAAAAGACAAATCGGGAAAGGAAGGAAGGAAGGAAGGGCCAACAGCCTGTAGGAAAAGAGGATGGCCTGTAGAGGCAAACGAATGAAAGAAACTGAGTTGAAGAGGGCAGGGAATAGGAGGGGATGCGTAAGGGGATGAATATTAAAATGTAAAGTTCCCGGTAAATTAATTGCGTTAACGTCAGGATATTTTCGCCGACGCTCTCAGGACACGCATCCTTCTCGTTCCACTGCGCGAAGCCGCTTTTTCCCCTCTTGCCATCCCTCTCTCACTTTCCCTTATTCTTCTTCGTTTTCGCGTCCTTCTTCAGCCAGCAGAGAGTTCTATTTTTTTCGTCGAACCAGCCTGCAGGCTGACTCCACTCTGATGCTCCTGAATATTCATTAATCTTGCTCTCTCTCTCTCTCTCTCTCTCTCTCTCTCTCTCTCTCTCTCTCTCTCTCTCCTCCCTTCTACCTCTGGTCTTTCTCTTTCTCGCTTTCCCTCCTTTTTCTTCGTTGGAAATGCACGACCAGAGGAAAAAATAAAAAAAGAAAATAAATCTTTTCGCCCCACCACCGCGCATTTTTCTCCTTCTCGCGCGTTTTCCTTCCCCGGCATTCCTCGCTCCTAACGTTTCCGGTGGCCATAACGAAATTCTCGCCGCGTTTTGCGCTTATATTGCCGCGAGTATGAATGCTAAATTTATCCTGGATACGTGTTGGCCTTTTTTCAGGGCCATTCGCGCCAGCTACGCTCGCCCAACTGTTCTGGAATGTTATTTACGTTTTCGTCGCGATGATTGGATCACCTTGTGCCGTGCTGGTGTACGTACTAATTGGTTCCGGAGCCACGATCGTCTTATAAACTTCGACTAATTTTAAAGCTCGGAGCCTCTACTTTGGTTATCAATATTTTTCTGAGATGTTCGTGCACGATGTTTCCTTAATCTACGATTTTGTTTGGCTGTTTTACGAAACTTTAAAGATATAATCTCAGTGTGTACAAGTTGGAAGAAACAATTTTTCACTGTAACTGCTTTAAATTTTAGTTTGAAACTTTAAAGATACGATCCCTGTATCATTAGTTCGAGTAAAAAAAGAATTTGTCACTGTAACTGCTTCAAAGATTGGTTTGAAACTTTCAAGATATACTAATCTCTGTACGTGTTATTATTGATTCAAGTAAAACGAAAAAGAAGTTTTCGATGTTGGTAAATTGGATATTCCCTTAAATGTTATTGTGGTTTTGTAAAATTTGTCAAAGCATTTGTTCGCCAGTGAACGTGTTAACCCTTTGCGGTCGTATATCTGTTCTCAGCCACCACAGCAAAGAACCATACTGATCTTATATTATATTAGGTCGTCCCATAAGTTCGCGCCGTTTACTCTTGCACCATTTAAATTCTAAAAATAAAATATGTAATCACCCTTTCATTCCACAACCTCTTCTGACCTTTTTGGCAAAGACATCATACCGTCACTATAAAATTTCTGCGTTCTTTCATTAAAATACTTTCCAATGTTGAATAATATAAACATATCCACGGCACGAACTTATGGGACGACCTAATATTAAGTCGACAAGCTTCGGAAATACGTAGAATTCGAAATAATATTTTGCAAATTGTATTTAAGTGTAGTTGGGCATTTTCGCTTCTTAACCCTTTCGTTACCACGGATGAGTCGCGTGCACGATGCCATGGACGAGATATCTCGCGTACCTTTTCTCTGGTGCAGCTTATATTACGAACATAATCTGACCATTTTATATACAAACTCCAACTTTTGTAACACTAAGCAATAACTGAAGTTAGAAATCAAACCAAACGCAGAAAGTCGCAGTAAATATATCGAATCAGTGACATTGTATTGTAAATACTGAAGGGTAGATATCGAATTTGGGTGCACAAGGACAGGCATTCAAGGATAGATACAAAACATATTCGTTCATAGCATTGCATAGCAGAACTTGCGATGAAAGAAATCTCGTCCATAGCAGCACGAAATAGCTATAGCGTTATAAAAATAATACTCTAAAATGGCAAAAAGAAGCTTACCGAAAGAAGTGTACCGTGAAATTAAAAGTGGCGATGACGAATTTGATTTTGACTCTTTGAACACTGACTTCGATATAGAAAGCGATAAGTGGTTGTTTTGAAAATATTTATACCAGTGATTCTGATAGAAAAATATAAGATATAATTTTTACATAGAATTAAAACATATTGTGTTATATATATTTAAAGCTTAAAAAAGAATGAATAAATTTTGTTTTTCCTTCATAATCTTGCATGTTATGTATTACTGTTAGTTCAACGAAAATTAATTCCGACCAACACGACACCTTACAACGTATTATATAAACTTAATACAGCCGCAAAGGGTTAATAAGTTTCCAAGCAAAGGTAGCGTGAAACACTGATTAACTTATTGCCGTAGTTTTCATGATTATATTGCAGTAGCTTAAAAAACCCATCGACTAAACAAACGCGTAACAGTTTTCTGTCAATATTTTCATCGGTTAGGCTCTCCAGTACTTTTGCTGGCCGCGTAGGTCGCAACCGGCAGTGCCACTGCGAATCGCTTTTCCATTTATTTTTCGACGTTAGGTACATCGAGAATCGAATGTCAGGAAAGCAACGGAGAGGAAAGTCCGGTGCGATCCTTTCTTACCTTCAGTCGTTTCTTTTCTTTCCTAGCCGATTACACCTAAGACACAATCACTCGAACCGGGAAGTTTCATCGGAGAGTTCTCTTTCTTGGACATTTGGCGCCGTTACTTCGACATTTAGGAACTACCAGCACACAGACACTTGTTCCACGCTATCGTTCTGTTCCAGACAAGTGTCCTACTTCCGGTTCGTCCTCGTTATCTTTTGCACAGAATTCGCGAACAATAAAGTACTTAAAAGTTACTCTTGGCGGAATTTTTTTTCCGAGACAGAATTTCTCCGCCGGAAACTTCAGAGCAACACAGAACCAACGTCGCCAGATCAAGACTTGTAACCACACTGTAACTTTCCCTTCTATCGTGCTATTTTCCATGCTTCCACCGCGGTCCGGTCACGTGACGCGTTTCGTCTCTGTCGTGCATACTCCGGCACTGGAAGAGAGATGGTAACTTTTCCCCTCGATTCGTGCTCCCTCCCCTCATCTGGCGACACTGTACAGAACGCGTATTTTTAAACTGCTTCGCTTGTACATTGTTCTAAATTAGTGATAGAAATAAATAGCTATCTTTCGTTTTTAACGATAAACAAGTATCATTGGTCCTTAAAAAATTCTGTTTGGTCCCATTTATCTCGTTGAAAAAAAATATCTGTACCTATGGAATTTTTACGAGAAGAAACGTTACTCTAGGAATTTTTCTCGTCGAGCAGATACTTAGAATATGCATAATAAAAATTGTGTGGAAAGACGTTATTTTATTGAAGAAACGCAGACAAGCTTTGAACTATGACTTATCTACGCAAATTTTTCAGATAAATAACGGTAATAATGATTTAATATCGTTGGAATACTATTATGCATAAAATTTACGTAATAACATTAACAAAAAATAGTGAAATCGATGCAGAATGACTATATTGCAAGAACTTTTCGCTGATATCGGATATTACCATGGTGATATCGATATCTTTATTAAAATTTCCCATGGCGGAAATGAAGATGTTACATTTTACAGTCTACACTTCAGCTTCCACGAAGCCTGATTAAATTCAAGATAAGGAATTCCATTCGTAATTAAGTTTCAAGGGATATTTGGCAACAGTGATATTCTAGCAACTTCCTACTCGTGAAAGTTGTTCTTCGATTCCGGAAAGAACACGTGGCTTCTCCGTGCTCCACATTTATTTAATTAGTATCTCGAGAGGATGACATCGGACACTGCAGATAGATTGCTCGGTAAAACCCCCCGCGGAGTTGCTAATTAAACTCCGTATGAACTAACCTCCTGAACTTCGACTTCTTCGCCGGTATTGGTTTTAACAACGACAGCGTTTACAACGTAGAAATTCTCCTGGATAATCTATTTCCTTTTTTGTGCCCTTTCTACTTCTTCCTTTTTCGTCACTGTTCTTGAAGCTTCGTTTCAGCCCTGGATCCATAAGTCTTGCAACTAGACTGCTAGATATTTATGCAAAATACAACGGGTGATCCAATTGGTAGAACCGCTTGCATAAATTGATAATTTTGTTAAATAGTTGTTTTATGTTGTTACAACCCGACTAGGGGTTGAAAATTAGGACTTGAAAACAGGCAACATTATCCGTCACATGGACAAAAAATATATTTTATTTTATCAAAAAATATATATTTTTATATAATTTTTCATGAAATTGTAGGATGTAATGCAAAGCTAACTTGCGTTCTAACAATTGAATCCCCAAATAAGCTTGAAACCGAGAACAAATAATTTTGTCCAGCTAGTCCGAAAAGTGATCGAACCACTACGCTCTCGTAACTATAAATCCATGGTATTACGAATTTCCAAATAAAACCTTGAGTAAGCCAGAGTAATTTCAAAAAGATCAAACCAACCGAATAAATCGTTCTCAAAAAACCGATATTTTTTATTTCACAACAGACATGCAGCCCCTCGACGTACATATATCGAATTATCTTTTGCTGCTTATAGTTCTCTTCGCCGTAATCCCATTTTCCACCGCGACAACAATTTCTTCGTCACGGGCGAGCCTCTTTCCTTTTCCTGTGTATCTTTAAAAGCACTACTTAAGGGGAGCACAACAGAAAAAAAGAACCAGAGAGGGGAAGAGGGTTGGGAGGGGGGAGGGGAAGAGTAAGGAGAAGGAGGCGACAGGAGAAAAAGATTAAAGGGACATTGTTACGGAACGACGTTCGATTCCACGGGAAAATTCTTGTCGCGTTGCAACCGGGTTGCATGCACGGCCCCCTAATAATATAGATGACTCCGATGCGATTAGGAACGCAAGCTCGGAGAAGATGGCCCTTCAGAGGTGCTTACCAGGCTTGTTCCCCGTCTCTGTCCCGCTACCACGGAGACTCGCTTGCAATATTCGAGCCTCGCCTACCCGGTAAGCGTCCTTTCAGCCGCCCTTTTCACCCCGTCGCAGGGGTGCACTCGCACCGTCCGCCACCCTAAGGACTCCAGGTGAGTATCTGCTACTTAACACGGGTCCCGTGCATACATTTTTAATCGGCTCGACGTGCCTGACATCTTTCCGCGAATCGATCCGCACCGAGATTCAACAACGCTTTAGAGACCGGTTGCTGTTCCGGCGTCGAACAATCCTTGTTAAAGATGCACGAGCTCCGGTCATGTTTACGAAACGGGCCAGCGAAACTGCCTGTTTTTCGATCTTATACCGGGTGTCCCAAAATGAAGTACTTCTCTGAAAGGGGTGATACCTGAGATCATTCGAAGTGATCTTTTCCTTTGCAAAAATATTCCCGGTGGCTTCGTTACGGAGTTATTAACAAGAAACACGGACCAACCAGAGCGTGGCTCGACGATAGGTTCCGCTGAGCGTGGCGTTCGCATTGGCTTGGGGTCCTCACATTTCCATACGAACCGGGATCGCGGTTAAACGCCTCCGCGAATAGAAGGATACAAATTTCCACGGCCTTCATCGGCACTGATATGCTAATCAGATGCTAAATTCGGCCTGGGCTGGAGAGGAAAAAAACTCTATTTGACGTCCGTCTCCTCGCGTCTCGCTTTCGTCCGAGCGCTTTCCAGTCGTTGCCGAGTGATGAACGGGATTGGGGGGCCGGTGTACAGCGTGTTCCCCGTAAATATACCGTGACGAGGGATGGCGGGGCCAAAAGATGGCAGGGTTAAAAGCGTTTGGCAAGTCGAACAATCCTGAAACGTCGCACACCGACTCTTCCGGCTTTCCTCTTCTTCCGCCCCCTCGCCACCCCCTCGCCCTCAGCTACACCCCCGACTGACATTCGCTACCCCCGCAAGGAAAGAGCACCCTTTCTGGTATTACAGTGTAATATAACCCCCGTTCCCCTCTGAGGACGCAGCAGGACGTAATAGCGTTCCTCGACTATTACTTATACCCCCTACGACCGCCGCGCCGCTCGTCGCGAATAAGGTTCCCTCTTCCGTCATTCTTCCCGCCGCGCCGCTTTTCGTCTTCCGTCCATCTTCGCCGTTGGCTCGCAGGCTTTCACGGCATCTTTCTATGCCTGCATCGTGCATCGGCCTCTTCGGATCTCGACCCATAAGTAATTAGTTATTTTGGAATTTAAAACAAACCTTGTAGTAAATTCAAGTTTTTATTTCTTAGTTTATTATATAATCTCCATCATCATCAAGGACAGTTTTCCATCTTTCCTGCAAATTTTCAATCCTCCTCTTATAGAAATCCAGGGTTCCAAAAACAAAATATGACTCAAGGTGCCTCCTTACATCTTCAACAGAAGTGAATGTCTAATTTCTTAAATAATGCTCCAGAGATCTGAAAAGATGATAGTCAGAGGGAGCAATGTCCGGTGAGTACGGTGGATGCGGTAAAACTTCCCATTGCAATTCTTTGATTTTTTCCTGAGTGATTTTTTCCAATTTGCAGTGTTACACCTTTTCTGTGGACTAAAAATGCCCACTTTTTCAATAGTTCTAAATGTAGCCGTTGTAATTACTGACAATACAACTCAGCAGTAAGTGTTTCTCTAGGTTTCAACAACTCAAAGTAAATTATGCCACGACAGTCCCATCAAATGCACAGTAACACCTTTTTAAGTGATAAGCTGGGTTTAGGGGTTGATATTGCGGTTTGATTTGCAGAAAGCCATTGCTTGGTACGCTTTATGTTATCATAAAGAATCCATTTTTCATCTTCGGTAACGATTCTGCTAAGAAATGGATTTCTACGAAATCTGGATAGCAACGAAGTGCAAATATCGACGAATATTCTTGTTGGTCTCAGATAATTGATGCGGTATCCATATTCCTTGCCTATATGCCTTTCCCATTTCGTGTAGGTGCCTTTGTATAGTTGATCATGTGGACCTAAGGCTTCTCGATAATTCTTGTATACTTAATTTTAGATCAGCTTCCACTAGAGATGTTAGGGTGTCATTATCAAATTGAACTGGTCGTCCACTTCGAGGCCTGTCAGAGAGATCATAATCACCAGCAGCAAACCTTCTGAACCAACGTTGACACTTGTTGACCTTCAATACATCTCCATAAACATCGCAAATTTTCTTTGTTGTTACGTTGCATTAAATCCCGCATGAAAATGAAAAAGTATGCAATGACGAATATGATCCTCGGAAGGTACGGACGCCGCCATTTTATTACTGGGTTGTAAAAAAAAATTATACTTTTTAGAATATTTTGAACACAGGCTGCTTTACAGAAAACTGTAAAAGAATACGTGTTTCCTTTTCAACGGAATTGCACTGTGATTGCACCGGGCAAATGGCAAAATTTTTGACAAAAATCCAATTTTATTTACGAATGTATGTGTATTGTTAATTATTCACAGAAAATGAAATTTGATTAATTTAACTTTAAATTGAAATTTAAAAGGAAATTAATTTTCCACGATAGGTCCTAATGGAAAGGTATGGACACTTTTTAAAAGGTTTATAAAACTGAAAGTAGTAGTTGGTTGCCGACCAAACTATAAAATTCGTAAACTATAATATGTAATATATCCGAATATGTATGAATCTCAGGATATATTTTGCCGTTTTTGTTGTATGTCAATTTGAAGTTCTATATGCAATTAATAAATAAAACCACCGTTGAAAATTTGTACAAAAAATAAATCCATTTTATTAAATGTAAAAACTACTATTCTACGTATCTCCGAAGCTTGTCGACTTAATATCGTATAAGATCAGTATAATTCTTTGCTGTGGTGGCTGAGAGCAGACATACGACTGGAACGATAAAAAAGCTTTGGTAGCTGAGAGTAGACATACCGCAAAGGGTTAAGACACTTTGTAATACTAATACATCTTTGTCCGCTACCGCGATTATACTCCCCTACAGCACTGGAGTCTCTATGTCATCTACTTTCCGTATAATGAATTTCAAAAAATGTCTAATTTTTCTATGAATTGATGGGAAGTACAGTAATTTCTCTATATATGTCGCCAAGGCCTGGATGATAAACGTCGCGGAATTATCCCCGTGAGGGGCCATGAAGCTCGAGAGGCCTCGAACACGGAGGAGTGTATCGTCTCCTGGACGATACATGACGCTGGCAAGACCCGTGTCGTTGACATATATCGAGAATTCACTGTATTCTTAAATTTCGGTTTGCAGTTTCTGTACTCTTGGACTGTTTGTGTTGCCTTGATTGTTCTCCCTCGTAAGGTACCTTTTCTGCTTCTTTTCTGTTGGTTGGATATCGCTCTACCTCGTTTCCCTATTCCTCGCTCTCTCTCTCTCTTTCTAGATACCGTGCACGTTTAATTTCCGCCCTCTAAGCTCCGCGATACGGGAGGAGCTCGCAAAAACGCGCGAAAGTGCGCGGTAAACGATAATGGGCGAATGTATCTTATAATACTGCGCGCGCGGGGGCTGAACGAACCCCGAGTTTTGTCACTCACACGTTCTCCCCCTTCGGCTTCCGTTTGCCCCGGCGCGACGCAACGCGCGTCCTCGCGTGTAATCGTTCCGCCAACTAGATACCGTAATTGCACCTTCGTTTCGCCAGAATTATTATGCGACGAGTAATTAAAGCTTAATCCACCGCCGCCTGAAGCCGATTCGATGAAAAACGAGAACTTAAAGGCCGCCTCGAATAACAATTATATTACCGAGCCTGATCCGACGGCCGGATAATTATCGGTCTTGATAACATTCGTTATTTTGCAGTTATTACAGCGTTTTAATTTACAGGCTGGAACACGATGCTTGAGCTTTCCTTCGGAAATTACGCCGCTGCGCGATGCTTTCACAAACTGTATATCCACTGCTTTTTATTTCCTTTGAGGTTCGATTTATTATAAATACAGTCACTGGCAATAATATGCGGACACTATTAACCACTTCGCGGCCACGCACGGTATTTCGTCGCGAGATAACTCGTCCGTGGACGCGAAGTGGTTAAGAAGGCGATAATTGGATTTTTTCGAGAAAAAATACTAAAAATTGTTTTTACAACTTTTTTATGTGAGCATATATTGAAAATTCTAAAAATACGCTTTGTAGATTTATGTCGACCGATGATATTGTTCTAACTTCTCAGAAAAATCCAAGTCATATATGGTCCAATGTTAAAAAAGTTATCGCCTTTTTAAGAGTGTCCGAATAGTTAAGAGATTACTAAATTATAAACGAAAAATGTTCGATCTTTGAACTCCCGTGGCTCACTTTTTATTTTAGGTACAATAAAACTTGGACACTAAATTGTAGATTAACTTCTGAGCGGTCTTCGTAAAGGGGAGATTTCCCTTTGGAAAATATCAGACGTTTGAAGATTACTTCATTCGGTTACACGTTCTAGAAAAATAAATTCAATCTAACATAATCTTCCGGCGTCCCACCACAGGCAACGGAATTTCTCCCGGTACAAAGAAAGTAATAGGAAACAAAGTGACTCAAGCAGCTCCATATTTCCTGAGCTACCCTAATACAAGGAGAATTTCGTGCGACTGTAAGAAATTTCCTGAACTTCTACGAAGCGACGTACACGCAGACGCGTATGCTGTGCATCCTTTAAACGACGTTAAAGAAATTTAATCAGAAGACCCCCGTGCGAAAATTCGGGGATCGTAACGCAGCACGCAATCGTAATAATTAAACGTTCCAAGCGAGAGAAGAAGTTCTACCACATGAAATCAGTGCTACACTGATAAGTTTTAATAGAAGCACGCAGCGACGATGTAATAATTACTTAACTACTCGTTAGGGGAGGAAGTTCCTGGAACTTCAAACTTCAAACGAGAAGGGTACACGATTATGCACATTACATAATTCCACGTTAGTCTTCTATTTGCGGCGTTACGCTAAACACTTCAAAGTATTAAAACTGATTTTCCCTTGGGGCTTTTCCTCTGTTTAAGCAATTCCGGGTTGCTTTGGGGGGGGGGGGCAGATTTGATCTAATATTTCATTGACTTTGGCCGCTGTTATGAAAACAATTAAATCAAATCGTAACCCCGTGATTTTAGATGTTCGATTCTTATGTACAGTGAATTCTCGATATATGTCAACAACACGGGTCTTCCCAGCGTCGTGTATCGTACAGGAGACATACCCGACCCGTGTTATGTTTACACTCCTCGGCGTCCGGGTCCTCTCAAGCTTCGTCGCCCCTCACGGGGTAGTGGGGATATTTCTGCGACGTTTATCATCCAGGCCTTGGCGACATATATAGAGAAATCACTGTACATTCCTAAAATTAATTTTCATCAATTTGTAGCCACACCAACCTATGGCTATCTAAAATTTTTTAGTCTTTCGTAAACCTAGTGTTAAGGGTTAATGACTTCTGCCGCTTGGAAGAGAAACACTAAAGCACAAATGTTATTCAATATTTTACACGTTGAAGCATCTTATCCTTTATAGGATCAGTTACGGCACAGACCGGACGTGCGCAAAAGATTCCCCGACATTGTGGCAAGACACGCCAAACAATCTGAAGCATAAAGTTATCGAACGAATGATATGAAAAGGTGGCTGGGCGTTATCGCGAGCCCATCCTCGCGAAAGAAGGCACACAATCGCGAAAGTAATCCAATGCAGGTCCTGTAACAGCAATTATCCTCGTCTGCTTTCCGTTGCAGCCAGGCTAACGGAGGGAAACGTAAACGCGAAACGTTTCGTCTCGAAGGCAAGAGTGTTAAACACGAAATTTCTTTAATCTGGAGAAGTAACGCGTAAAAAGGAAGGAAAGGGGGGGGAGAGAGAGAGAGAGAGAGAGAGAGAGAGAGAGAGAGGGCGCGAGCGAGCCCGAAGGATTCTTCGTTTCGCTAAGTTGGTAACAATTAGTAGTTAGTAACCCCCGAGCGACGTCGTAGCCTGGCAGCAACGATTATTGCGGGTCTGGCAATGGTACTAACGATGCGTACGCGAACTTTACATTTATCGTTATTGCGCCCCGTCAAGTTGCCGCGCCGGCTGTTCTTCGTTTCCGTGATCGTTTCTTTCTGCTCTGCTTCGTTTCCGGCACCGTCCTTTTTCCTTTCCCCGAGCCTGACTTTCCCCCGCGACCTTACCACTTCTTCATCTCGTTTTCGAATGGCATCCTCTTATTCGACGATTTTTCGTCGACCTTTTTTCCATTTCCTGCGGACGTCCTCCTTCCGATTTCATGTTTCTGGGGGATTTCTTGTAACCGATGGCGCTAATCGAGTACCTGGAATTGTTCAGCGGACCCTCGTATAACGCGATCGAAAAATCTGTTTACAATAAAAGAAAGTAGTCGAATTTAAACCCACTCCTAAATTGGACTATAGTTTCTATTCGCGCATAAATTGATTTTCCGGTGATTTTTTTAACGGGAAATCAAAGCAGACAATTTTTATTGGAAAGAAAACTGGGTGGACATAGGCGTAGGATTGAAATAAATTAAAAAGTATACATTATTTCACGTTCGAAATTTGTGTATTTCTACAGGAATATTTCAATATTCTGCAATCTAAATATCAAATTTTGTTAATACAATGTTCAAAAAATTGTTCAGTGTTGTTAAAATATTAATTAACTTAAATACTATTTCATATAAATTAAAACATATGTATGTAGAAATTGAATATTAGGGTAAAAGAAGTTCGTTCTGAAATATTTCCGAGTTCTCCTAAATCACGCAAACAGCTTTATACATTTCCTCGTTCTATAAACACTTGACATTCATTTCAGAAAGCTTAAATAGGAACAGCGACGTATTATTGCAGTTGAAGATTAATATTTTTAAAAAGGAGGGAAAATAGGAACATTTCTTGTAGAACAAGCAACGCACCAAGTAGATCTGTCTCTGCAAACATTTATATTGCATTATACGATAGAAAGTGGATTTAATTTTTGATGTTAATTATATGGTACTCTTGTACGACATTCTAGACACGCCTTTAAAATAATTTATATTTATCAGAATAGTGAGAACATCTCGATGGGAAAGGCTCACGTCTTCATGAATTTTTTACGATTTTCCTCGATTTCAGCTATGAAGCAGGTCGTTTTATCGTCGGACAGAAATGTATGAGTCTGTGAAACAGAATTATGTATTTCGTTTGGTATCTACTGTAATTAAAAAATTAGAGAAAATTTCTAGAATGTATGATAGAAAACTATTCAATCTTTTTACATGAGAAATTTTCACTTTAACACTAAACCTACCGAGCCTTAAAACTCACTAATACATGTTATCTTCTAAAAATGACGAGACTGAATTTATTTGGATTTTGTCAAAACATCTTTACAATTTCAGTAATTGTAAAATAAAAAAATGTGGAACGGTCATTTTGACCGACGGTGGTAGGTTTAGCGTCAATGTACAATATTATGGGTTGTGATCTATGGTCTAGAATTGTTCTAACGGATTTCTTCAATACTTCAGCTTCATATTATATGATTTTGTACAAAACTGTTAAACTCTAGAACAACAGAAGCACGGGTGTCACGGGTCCCGTTAACACGCCAAAACTCTCTTACCCCCGTTTGTGCGAGGTCCGCGTGTCTAATTAGAGTCTAATTGTCCCATAAAAAGATTTAATATCAATGCACGAGACACAGAAACGCAACTGGCATTTGCGAAACAGTAGTGAAATGAACATGCCGCCATTACAAAAGTTTGCAGCCGAGACCGTTCTACCTGGATTATTACCACGTTAGCCTAACAACAGTGTAGAGTCGTCAAATTAAGACACCGTTACCGCAAAACGGTTTCGTTACCACGGGCCGCAAGGATTTCCTGCTCGCCTCGACTTATCCTTGATCCTGCGGAATCGTTCCTTGATGCTACTAACCCGCGTTCGATGGGGTTTCGATGGCGGAGCCCGTGGTATTACGAGGACGTCGATGGAAACCGGTGGATACGTCAATTTTTTTGCGGTTTTATCAGCCGGCTGGCCGGAGGTGACAATTTGTTGAAGCCCGCGTTGTCGAAGACCGGAAGCAAGTCTCTGACTCTTTGTCCGGCGCCAATGGCTGCCAGCTCGAACCACCTGAAACCACGCCAGACACGACAGGCCCGATGAAAAATTGACTTTCCTTTCTTCCACTTTAATTAATCGTGCCCCCGCGGCAAACCGAGATTATAGTGACATGCAGCTCACCCACAAAATATTTCAACACTAAATTTCCCATTCTTGAGAAATTTTCAATATTGGAACTACGATAATTTCGTTAGAGAAAATAATACTATATACTTCGACTCATTTTCAAGCTTGAAGCTCGAAGGGAGGACAAAGTTTCATCTAAATCCATAAATATACTCCTCAAAAAATTATAGGATCACCTCTACGAACTCGAGAAATTGGGTCAATTTCGAGTAATCATAACTCCGGCAAGAAAGCTTGAAGTCTCTACTTTCAGCTGCTTTTTCAAATTTTCAGCTGCGTTGCTTTTTAATACAGTTATATCGTCGTAAAGAAGACTTTGACAGTCAGAACAAATTTTCTTCCACTTCCAGGCGGCACATAGGGAGAGATAAATTTTTTTTATAAATCGCGTTACCATCATTACCTTCTGACAAGCGGCAATCGGCGTACCTCGGTTCGTCTTCGAGTGTTTTCGTCACTTGCGTCGGTAGGTGCGAATGCGAATAAGCCAACGTGACGAACTAGCGCTATTATCCTTATATTATGCGAACCGGTAACTTTAAACCAGTGCTGGGCAAAATAGTATTTGAAATAGAAAATAGTAAATAGTTTATTTTATTTTTAAAGCATACCTATAATCATGCAAATAAATTGTTTATACTTTATACTTATACTTTTCTGATATTTTGTTGCGTGTAATGTTATTACGACATTGTCGTCTGTTTATCAACATGTTACATGCAAATATTCGTAATTAAGCTACAAATAATACTTTGTTCACTATTATAGTTTCTTATGTTAAAAATTATAATTTATAATATTAACTATTTGCTCAACATATTTTCATTGTAAGGAAATATTTGAAATACATATTTGAAATACAACAGTAAAATATTTGATTTTATGTATCTGGTTATCAAAATAAAAATATTTTATTTGCCGAAATTTTTCGTCCTATTTAAAGTAGTATTTTATTTGAACCACATTAAATTATACTATTTAAGATAGTATTGTAAATATTTGTTCTCGAAATTTTTCCCAAATCTGCTTTAAACACATTCGCCATGGGCGAAAAATCATTTCTCGCCGAAATATAGCGAGTTGAATGAAAAATGAAAATTACGCATATTTTAAGCATATTTTCAGAAAGACCTGGTATATCGAAATGTTAATTAAATTGAAAAAAAAACAAAAGAAGTGCCTTCAAGTGAAAGAAATGCTTTTTCTATTGCTTTTTTTGCACAAAATTCTACGATGATTTTTTCGCTTTCTAGAACCAGTCAAAGTCAAAAAGACCATTTTTGCTTCAATGTTGCATACCTCGAACAAAGAAAAATCGTACTATGTTCGACAACCACGTTTTTTGTACAGGAAAGCAAGCGCTTTCGAATGATGATAACGTGATTTATAAAAAAAGTTTATCTCTCCCTATGTGACGACAGATAGTTGAAAAAAATTTGTTGCAACTGTCAAAGTCTTCTTCATAACGCCATAACTGTATTAAGAAGCAACATAGCTGAAAATTCATCTCAAAGTATACAGAGACATCAAGCTTTCAAACGATTTTTTAACGATATCGATACAACAATTTTAGAAGTTTTCCATTGTGGAGATGATCCTTTATTTATTTTTAGTCTGGTTCCATTAATGGTTACACATTAAATAATTATTAGCATAAATTTTAGTGGAGCTTTAAGGGTTGAATAAAAAAAAAACCAGAATCCTATGTAAACGACTATTAGAGGCACAATGCGTACTACTACTATTACATTGAAGTAACACGAAGAAAAATCGAACAATGGACATAAAGTGCGATAAACGGTGAATTTCCGGATAACTGGCCCACGGTGAAGGGGCAAAACAAACAGAAGAGAAATAAAACTGATATGCGTTACGGCTTTAGAGGAAACAGCAGCACTTCGTGGGCCAGCTAGTAAACAAACAAGTAAGCCGAAAGAACGTTAGAACGGCGAGCGAAATAATAATGAAACGGGTTAACAATAACGCAATTATGCGACATTAATTCGTGGAACGGGACGTATGTACAATGAGAATTATTCCGGCGAAATATGGAACACCACGTCGCGAATCACGCCATCGCATCTCGTCTGTGCGGAATATAATTCGCATTATTTCGACGCGAACGAATTTCTACCGGGGGCCGAGAATCAGTCGACCGGTTGTCTGTTTCCATCGGGTGATATAACGTGCACACGCATTATACAATTGTTTTGTTGCTCTTCGCAGAAACGGCCGCGAATTCGATCGTGCGGTGTTTTCGGGGGATTTCAATTTGTCCGCTTTACAATCGAATGATCGAGAACCGCGCCTTTATAATTGGTAAACACGGAGCAGTACAGTTTTGTTAGGCGATACACCCTCTGGCCTATTTTCCTGGCGTCGGTTAATAATCTTCGATCAACAGTCCGAACGTTAATGGCGTGCTCGTAGAATTGTCATCTTTTGGCGAAATGGAAAACCGGGCCCGGTATTAAATACTATGGTCCGCTGCGCGAGAATGAAACACGAGAGTCGCGTGGCATTTCGAGGGACAATTTAAACGTAGACAGTTTAATCTGAAGCAATTAATACTGGGTTGTCGCATACGAAATTGCTGGCCGCGCGGACAGCGCGAACGTTTCTTTGTTTCGAACTGGAATACAGTAATTACTGCGAACGCTGGTTTGGAAAAATAGAATTGTAGCGAAACAGTGACTCGTGAACCGTTCAAAGAATGCTTTCCAGCTATAGCTAAAGTTCAGATTATACAGGGTGTTTCCGAAATCGTGGGGCAATCGGAAAAATAAATCGAAGAGAAACAATAAAATTGTTCATACGACACTTCATTTTCGAGATAAGAACACACGTTACTTAGTGTTTTAATTGTAGGTAATAAAAATATTGTTACCCTATTTTCAACTTGCAAGGTTATTGAAAGAAGAAATACATTTTCATTTAGCTTCCATTTCTTACAATCAACTCGGACAATTTCTATGTAAAAGTCTGCGCAGTCTATTTATCAATTATCGTCGGCAGGCGTGCTCGCAAAAGTCACTAAAAATAATTCAGATGCGAGAAAAAGTGAGTTAGTCAGCCAACAGCGGCAGCGGGGCGAGGTGGGGGTGAAATGAAATCGGGCTTGCAGCCCCCGATAAATTGAAATTGATTTTGATGCGCGCACGATGGGTCGCGCGGAGTGAGCGTTTCGCAAGCATATGTGAACACATTCATTTCCCACCTGTTGTTTTTGTATTTGGCAAGGGGTTGAGCAGCTGGATGGGGCGTTTCGGTGGGGAAATATGTGGCCCCATAAAAATCCAGACCACGGCTCAGCAGCATCGAGGTCTCCTCCACGCTGGCCAGGGTAACCCTTATAACGGGTGGTCCAGTGTAAATCGTCGCCGGCTCGTTTTGGTTGTGAGCGTCGCTTTTCAGCTTGTCGTTGATCGCTTTCACTAATTCACAAAGCAGACATCGACCGGTCACCCACCGGGCGCAGTTAGGCAAATGAGGGAGAAAAACGGGGGGAGGGGAGGCGAATTCATTCGATCGTGCCCGCCGAGTTAGCGGCTGTGTGCGAATTCGGAGAATTAGTCGCGAGGATTCATGATTTTGTTCTACCCCGTGGTTCTTGCTCCCGATTCATTACCCTTCTTCCCGCGATTTCGAACGATTCAAATTAAGAACTCGTTAATTGAATTTATAATCGAGATTTTAGTTTTATTTTTCATGATTTTTCCTTGCTGCAATAGAAATTTTATCGGAAAATAAGACAGTTTTATTTCGAAACTGTCCAAATATGTTTGCAGCGAACTTAATATAACAGAGATAATTAGATCATATTTTTTTAAACTGAAATAAAGTTACGAAGAAATTAAAAATGGAACTTATGGTGTTAGGTTGTTGCAATTGAAATGACCGTTTTTCACATTTAAAGGTTTCCGCCTTTGTAGTGTAGTTTTTCCACGACAGATGGCGTTGAAGTTGTACGATATTAAAAGTACGAGTTGTACGAGTTTAAACTTGGACATGCTGAGTCTGAAGCAGCGAAAAACATAAATGCCGCTTCTGGAGTAGGTATAGCAAGTGATCGGACCATAAGGTGTTGATTTGAAAAATTTCCTTCCGGTGATACAAATCTGGAAAATGAGCCTCGTGGTCATAAGCCAGCAGCTATTAAAGATTCAGGTTTGAAAGAGACGCAGATGTGACTCCAAAACATTTGCCGAAACCTAACCTTCATCAGCGTGTAGGTCGATTAAAGGTCCGAGCCGTATAGTGTAAGTCGATCTTAAGACATTGATGTATGTATGGCAGTCAGCAAAGAGTACTGTACATTACTCATTTTTTAAAAAAAGGTGAAGTCAGGAAATCGATATAATGTACGAAAAACTGCATGTTCAACAGCCGGTATTAGTCAATAGATGTGGAGTATTATTGTTTCATGATAATGCTCGGTCACATAGTGGGAAACAAACTGTAAAAAGATTAGCAGAGTTGGAAGTGTGAAGTTCTCCCCCACACTCCTTATTCGCCTGACCTACCCATTACTGATTACCACTTTTACCAAGTATGTGGACACTTTTTATGAAATTTCTCAAGTATAAATTTCTAAATCATTATTGTTGCGCTCCCGAAATATCGCAATTCGTATCCCTGCTCATTTGTAATGGCAAGGCAGCGGATCCAATCAAAATTTCTTTCCTTCTTTAATAATATTTTTAAGTCGAAAATACAATACTGACGTTCTTAAATTCTTTTAATCTTTCTACTGATTGAAATTTCAGCTATCCATTTTTCCAATAAATGCATAAAATATAGTAATGATATTGAGTGCTGAGTCAACAATTAATATATATTTGAAGCTTAACAATCATGATTGCACAAGTCCGCGTTTGACAGTGATTTTGTGCATTTAATGTATCGTGATTTACCGAGTTCTCTTTATTATAGTTTACCATGTTTTGTCGATTTTGTTTTGTAGTTCAGTGTCGCCAGATTTGGGGAATTGACTCGAATTGAGGGGAATACAGTTACCCTCTCTCAGCCATTACCGGGTTGGACACGACGCAGACGCAGACGCCACGCGAATTAGGTGCGTGCATTATGTCACGTGACCGATCCGTGGTGGAAGCGTGGGTATTCTCGCCGCCGGAAAGAGAGGGAATAACGTCGTAGAAGGCGAAGGTTAGAGTGGGAGACAAGTCTTAATCTGGCAACACTGTGGTGGTTCATAGGTGTGTCGAAAATTCGCCGAAGGAGTGGGAACAAGTAAAGTCGTTGTTTCGTTAGGTTTCTCCGGGTGATGTCCTCATGCTTGGGTCATGATTTTGTCGTAAACGGTTTCACCGTGTCGTGATCCATCTCGCAATGTTTCGTACTCGTAATGTTTTTGCGTCCTCGATCGTGGCTTGTTGTGCGCGGTTGACGCCTCAAACAAGTGTCCACATACTGTTGAGCAAGGGTGTACATGGCTTTTTGAATGGAAAAAATTACGAAAATTTGGAAACGTTTATTAGATTTCGAAATTATTTCGATTAATGGAATATGAATGAAGTTTCTAAAATAAAAGTTTGTGTTGAAGATTCCAAAAGGGCCATTTCGTTTGCAACAACCTAGTAGAAAGTGTTGAAAAGTTCCCCAATTCTCCCGATCCCCGCAGCAAACCCTCCAATTGTTATTTGCTCACCCTATACAAGCAGACGTACGGTCCGCCACTAGGGTACGAAGATAAGGATCTGGGTGTGATCAGCACAGGTGAGCACGCCGGTGTCAAAAAAGAATTTCTGAAAAGCAGAAGGGCCGCCCCTTTTAGCCTATCGCGATTTCGTGGTGGGATACTCACGAACGGTGCCGGTGTTGAGGGGCAACCGCGTAACTTCGACTATGGACCGGTACTTGTAGAGAGCATGCCTAATATCCTCTTCGGGTAATTCTTCGGGTACGTCCAAAACGTAGACGGTGAATGTCTTTGCGGGTCTGCACGGTATGGCGACCTGCGTTCATGAATACGAAACGTCGTATTTAGAGACGTTTGAAGTGGGAGGGTCCTTTGTGTACCGAAAGATAAGTACCTTCTTGTAGAAGCGTGCCCCGGTGACTTTGTGGAAGCCCTTTTTGTAGACCGCCTGAAAATCGTCGATGTTGCTGAACTTGAAGAGTATACCGGTCGCCGTCTTCGTCAAGGAGAACGCGCCACTGTAATGCAAAGCGAAAACGATGTTTTATCTCCGCGCCTTTTTCTCTCTTTTTCTCGATCCCCCCCCCCCCCGCGCTCCCACCCCCCTTCTTGGCAACACCCCTCTGCACCCCCTGACACCACCGCATCGTGCTCTCTCAACCCCATCCTACTTTTCTGCCAGTCGCTACCACCACCGGCCTGGTGGATTTTATCTTGTTTGCTGAGCTCCTCTATCGAGCAATTATCGCGCTTCGACTTTTCTCGAGGTAATTTCATTCCGAAATGAAGACACGGCTTATCTTAATTGTTGTGATCCACTGGAGCTTAACCTGTTAATCGAGGCGACCGAGTGAATTCGTCGTTTGTAATGCCGGGACCTTTATTAGAGTTACTTTGCCGATAAGAATTCTATTTAGTTCGGCGAAGTGTCTCTGTTATCGACCAGTTGCTCCTTGTCCACAGAAAAATAGCATTTGCGTTATTGGACACTACTTTGACCGTTTTGCATTCTAAAAGTTCTGATAACATTCGGTTTATCCGTAGACGTCGCAATAGCAATGCATTTGTAAATTTCGCCAAAAATTAGTGTCAGCTGTATGTGATCGACGTAGCAGATAACCTGTCACTAGAAACTAAATTTCATCAGGATCATATAATCAAATGTATCGAGTCCCCTTTCAAATATATTTAATCCCAAGACTATTGTGAGCCTTTTTCAGTGCCACCATTGCAATGAATAATTCAAAACTTTTACAAATGTAGTCGGATTTACTTCAAATATTATATATGCAATCTTGATGGTTGTATATATCGTAGTAGTTATAATATTATTTTCGGATTTTAAATCTGCTGTTAATTTGTTCGAAGTTCTAATAGTGAGCGTTTCAATATTTGTGTATGTGATTCAGCAGACAATAAAATCTGGGATTGTTAAATACTGTACAGATTATGTCTCTTGATCTTGATTGAAATAAATGAAATTTGACAACAGAAAAGCAATTGTGGCGGGGCTTGGTAAATTCAACACTCACCGGAAGTTCATCTTCTCGCAGATGGTGGCCGCCTTCTCGATGCTCAGCTCGTGGCTGGGCGTCAAGAGGAACGCGCCCTTGGTTAGGAAATCGGTCTCGCTGATTTCAGAATCGGTGTCCTGATCCTGCCAATCGGCGGATCCGCGACGACCCTCCTGGTTCAGCCTAAGCAACGAGCTGCTTTTCGACGTGGACATTTCGTTTTCGCACGCGGCACTGCCGTCCGGGCCCTTCTGAGACATCTTTTTATAGGCCGACGAAGTGGGATCGGCTAGCTGACGATCGAATGTGGCCCGTTACGCGAGATCGACTCCTCGAGACCACCAAGACCGGACATACGCTCTTGACACACTGCTGGTCAGTTACGCACCGATACGCCCCTTTTATATTCGCCACAGTAGCACTATGATCGCGACGATCGTCGACTCTGCCCACGATCTTGCTCGTCTCGGCTCGTGCTCGGCAGAAAAAAGGCCGCCGAGCAATGCTACCTTTGATGGACGATTAGGCGTGGATAGGCTCGACAAATGGCACGAACTTTATGCGAGTCCTGGTCAAACAGAAATTGTCATAATTAGACTGTAGATTGTTATGCAAGATAAAAATTGTCCAAGGCGATCCTAGTGTTCCGTATGTTCAAGTTTCATTTTAGATTCTCAAAACAGAAGAATGTGTCTAATTGCAATTTTATCGAACGTCTGTTACAATTTCCCTCGTTGGTGAAGGTTCAATGCCTGCCACGTAAAGCATGAAAATTCAGTGCGAGATAGATTGTGATTAACAGAAAGAGTAGGATATTTTATCGACTAACTATTATTAATGTTTTCTGCACGGTGCGTGACACATCATTTAACATCCATATTGGACTCTGCAGATCCGAAGGGTTTAAATCAATTTCTCCATGCATCGTTAACTCAGTGATGATGCATTACTTGCACGTAGCTTGCACGCAATTTTTTAATAAGCGTCCAATGTATTAAAAATACATTACGTCGAGCGACAATAAATTCCGCCCCCGTTCCTAACGAGTATTTATCGCAAAAACTAGCAAGTTCCGTATTTCGTAGGCAAGAAGTTCGCGGATAAAACGGTACGGGGCATAATTGATCAGCAAATTAGACAGAGATTTATGTTTCGAACAGAAACGCTCAGTTCTCCCAAGAAACTCGTGTCCAGTTCTTTCGTGGAGAAGTGAAGTAGGATTGAAAGAAATTACGCTGGAATTTAGAAGAACAATAGAAGTATCAATTAATAATAATTTTCAATAACTCTGACCGTTCATACGAATGAAACGAGCGAGAATTGTACGGAACAATAAAAATTCATGCGGCGGTCAACGTGTTAAAAAAAAATGGAACGTTTTTAATATCTTTCATACTTTTCGAGATATTCGGCTGGAAAATTTTCAAATGAACACCGTGTATGTCATTTACGTTTTGAGCGTGCACTGTGTATTTGAAATGCAACGTTCGGCGAGGACCACACGTCTAAATGTCCGTCCCCAGAACCGCGCAAGTGACTTATATCGGGAATTCACTGTAGACTTGAAGGAAAGCCGGAGTTGGCCAGTTGAGTAGAACGGCTTGCAAAGAGCTCGTCACATCGTTAAATAAAGTCAAGTAAAATTCGTCGGATGGGGAACACTTGTAGTACTTGGCATACTTCGGTAGTCGTCCGGGGCTGCCTTGGCTGAGGAACGCCGAGGATGCTCGCGTTTAAATAAGTTTTCGATTGAGGGGGGCGGGGGCCGAGCTTCGAAATGGCGTCTTCAGCGGCGCAGGAGGACTTAAATCTCGTTCAAGATACTTGGCCTACAATGCTAGCCGAAAGCTCCAATTAACGCGACTTTATCGAACTCTCCGGGCGACAACGGGTGCCAAGTTAGTACACACAAAGACGCAAACAGGCGTGTACACTGGGTAAACAGTGATCGACGGAAACGGAGGATGCAGAGGAAGATGCAGAGGTGCGAGAGAATAGGAGGATGGAAAAGGAGGACCGGAGGAACGTGAGAGATTCACATTCAGAATATTCATTTGAATAGGAATCAAGAACGAGCGGCTCCTCCGCGAGGATGTTCGCGGGAACGGCGACAAAGCGCCGAAGCGCATTGATTTGCACTAATCATTGAGACGGTAATTGCTGCGAAACGAGGAGGTATTTCTGATTGAGACGATCGGGACCGATCCGTCGTTAATCGAGCGCCCGGTGGAATGAAATAAACATGCGCGGAGCGAAGTGCTCGGCCGCATTGTGTTTTCATGAGGACTGCTACGTGTTCACGATGATCAATTGATTCTTCGGTTTTAGGCCACTGCTGTGTCTACTGCAACGCGTTGCACGGCTTTCCCAGCAAACATCAAGTAGTATTTGGTCGTAACATTCAGCGGATCCGAAAAATATTTGAACGGTCAATTTCCGATTCCCGAGACATTGTCACTATTTCAACTATCAAAATTTCGATAAAAAAAAAAGAATAATACAATAATAAATTCGGACTCGATTGAAAGCTAGAACTCTCCACTTTCGATGGAAAACTAGCATGTTAAACGTTAACGAATCCACAGTAAATATTTGATTAGCGTTCCAAATAAGTTATTACATGTTGTTTCTATCATTAATAATCGTATTTAATTTTAACGAATATTGTCATTAATTTTAATTGTTAATTAACAACGACACATGCAGACGCACGCGTTGTTTGGTAATTACAGCTGAAATTACTGATCACGTCTTCACTGTAATGCAATACAATTTAAATAGCGCTACATGTGCTACGAGAGAGATGTCATTAAATCCAATTTGTAATCATATTCCTGTCACTAGTTTTTTTACAAATGATGAACGATAATTCATTCAACAACCATATTGTCGATTTTGATCGAATATATTCAGCCACGGTTAGTATAAGTACAAGTAGTATACATTGCCGAAGACACTGTCGATGTGGCAAGGGGCCTCGGCGTCTTCAATAAATTGATACCAATTTGTTCTGGAAAATAAATAGCTACCGGATCAGCGAAACTGTTTATACACATTAATTCAAGTAGAAATATCCAATAATGGTCAGACACGTGAACTGAATAGAGCCAGCCCGAGTTATGCGATAAAGTGCCAACATCGATTTAATGGAATCCGAGGTTTGGTACCGAACAATTTTTATTTACATTTTCAGCATTTTGTTCTCCGTTGAATTTTACCGTTTCGAAATATACAGCCAGTTCTTTGACAGCTCGTATAATCCGTTCGGACAAGGCGAACCAATTTAATCGAATATTGCTAAAAATAAACAGTTATCACTCTTGACAGTCGATGCATTGGAAAGAATCAATTTGACAGGACAAAATGTTTCTGCGCTGATGAACACGCGATTCGAAAATAGATCGTACCTAAAATTGATACATTAACATACAGTAACATTCAAATATTAATTAAAAAATTGTGCACACTTCCATCCACGTCAATGAAAAGTACCATTGTAGTTTTCTAGGATTATTAACACTAAACCTACCACGGTCAAAATGACCGGTTTTCTATTTCACAATTATTGAAAATATAAAAACGTTTTCATAGGAAATTACTGAATTGACTTCTTTATTTAAGCACATATTACGGTAATTTCTCTATATATCAAGAGACCTTGGACACCGAGGAGTGTAAACATAACACGGCTCGGGTATGTCTCCTGTACGATACACGACGCTGGCAAGACCCGTGTTGTTGACATAAATCGTGAATTCGCTGTATAATGAAAACGGCACAAAGTATACGTAAATTCAATCTTCTCCCTTTTATAAGACGTTTCACTTTTGAATGTTTTGTGCTTGGTAGGTGTAGTGTTAATTTCCACTGAAGTAAATCTTTCCAATTCTACAAATATTTATCTGACTAAGAAGTTGGATACACACGTGCAACATTTATTTGTGACTAACGAAGTCGCTCTTGTGCATTGCAGGTCTCGGCCATCGTCGACCCCGTTGGACAAAGAACTTCCTGCCAAAAAAAGGAAAAAGGAAAGGTAAGTTAGTTGCACCAATTAAATCGTTCCAAATAGCTCTACGATCGTTTTAGGAGAAAAAAGGAAAACCAAAAATGACGAGTATTTTTTTTCCGTGGCCCGATCGTCGAGCGCATCTGTTCCCCAATCACGAACAGGGCCCGGTGAAACGCGACCAGTTTGGTAATCTCGAATCAATTATTATCGATTCGAACGCTCGCAAATTCCCAATCAGCGTTAGCAAAGGGCGCACCGGATTACCGGGGCAAACGGCCGTAATGCGGTCAGCATAATCCAACTAAAAACGGATATGTATCGGCATCAGGTGGGAATCGTCGTGAACCCGGCGCCGATTGCTCGCCGCTCGAGCAATGATAATTTGCAACAAGACAGAAACAGGCTGCATCGTTAATCAATACAACCCGGTCGCCGTCGGTTAACCGCGATCAAGTTTACACTCGTTCGAGCTCGTTTCTCGCGCCAAGAAATAAAATTCAATAACTGGTGTCGGTGTCGTTCCAAATTGCTCGATTAAAATTTCACCTGCCGTTACCGGTGCTTATTCGGTATAGTCTGCGAAATAACTGTACCGAACAAGATATTTTTCAATATTTCCTATGTTCATTTTGTTGTTATCTTTAACCTTTAACTCTTTCGCTGCCACGCAAATTTTTGAACTTGCACCAGTGGGCCACAATACAAATTTCATATTAAAAATTTTATAATGGTAAAGAACTGCAAAATATATTAAAATAACGGTACGATCTTGCCAATAGCACATTTTTCTTAGTGGTGGTCACCAGTGAAATTTCAGAAATGATTGAGGGAGATAGAAAAATGGTGGTCGCCCGTGACCATCATGGCCGAAATGAAAAGACAAACGCCGGTACCATGAGACCACCGTGGCAGCGAAAGGGTTAACTAGGTACACTGGGGTCTTTCATGACCCCAACAAAATTTCTGTCATACTCTATAGTCGAACAATTCGATCTTTTATTCAAGTAGATCGATACAGTTGCAAAATGCAATTACACTTTCTTTTTAAATTGAACAATACAATTATTTAAATTGATTGATCCTTCGCTACGTTTTGAACACAAATTTTACTAAGGTACGATGTTGAAATAATTATAATTTTCAGAGATATTTCGAATTTTATACAATATTCGTTAACTAATTTTGTATATTATAAGACCAAATTGCTTTATCTGAAGCTTAGTTTTCGAGAAAAACGGTTTGGAAAATCCACTACGTATATGTAGACGCTTGCACAGCTAACGATCATCAAGCCTATTAGTTTGGATACCGGAGGCCCTAATGTAATAAAATTAATTGATCGATGACCCAGCTACGCTGTCGGACCGTTAATGAGTACTGAATTCTCGCATTACCTCGTATGGAACGATCATTTTCTATGTTGTATCTTGCATAATCTTGAACACCACAATATCGTAGATTTATCGCTTAAAACAAAAATAATTACATTGTTAACATTGATATATTTTACTAAAAACATACTCTACATATAGAACAGAATGGAAACTATGTTATCGAATATTATCTATGAATAAATATCTTAACCCTTTGCACTCCTATGTCGACTGTGACTCGACATTTAACAGGTGTTTACAAAATTCCGGAGTGCAAAGGGTTAATTTTATCTTTGAATTTCAATTTAAAAACGCTACGAACTTTCGTTCCGACCCAACATATTAGGGGGACCCATAAGTATTTTGAAATCTAAAACAAACTTTGTAGTAAATTCAGGTTTTTATTTCTTAATTTATTATATAATCTCCATCATTGTCAAGGACAGTTTGCCATCTTTCCTGCAAATTTTCAATCCCACAAGGTGCCTCCTTACATCTTCTACAGAAGTAAATGTTTCATTTCTTAAATAATGCTCCAGAGATCTGAAAAGATGATAGTCGGAGGGGATAATATCCGATGAGTAAAAATTTTCTTTGTTGTTACCTTGCATTAAATCCCGCATGAAAATGGAAAAGTATGCAATGACGAATATGATCCTGGGAAAGTACGGACGCCGCCATTTTATTACAGGGTTGTAAAAAAAATTATACTTTTTAGAATATTTTGAACACAGGCTGCTTTACCGAAAACTGTAAAAGAATACGTGTACGGTACAGAACTAAAGGCAAAATAAATGCTTTGCAAATAATTGATTACTTATGGGTACCCCTAATATTGACCCTTTGCACTCGGCGCTATTTTCAATCTAAAACAAAATTTTTCTTCCGTCTTACAATATTTTCATTTTATTCATACGAAACTGATCCGATTTCTCCACATAATATTTAAATGTTTAGTAATCTATTAAATAGAAATTTTGTAATGTGACAAATATTTTGTAATATTTTTTCTAATTTCTTTGAAATAATGCCACAACAATTTCTAGTGGTGCTTCAGAGTCACCACTCGAGTGCAAAGGGTTAAACTTGAAGATTTTGTAACAGTATTTTTTGTTCGAAACGCAACAACTTAACAACGCTATACTTCCCGAATATTATCAAAGGGAAATTCTTTTATTCCACAGTATGGGATTCGTCTGAAATTTTCGAAGTTTCTCAATTCGAGTTTCAATCTTGTTGAATCGCTCTCGTTCCATTATTCATAGCGTCTTGGTGCGCGGTAAAGGTTCGAAGCGTTTCGTTGACCCTATCGTTGTTTGTCACGGTGAAATGTGTTTTTCTCGGGGCTGGTTGGTAATCCGCGTGTAATTCAGGAAACGAATCGACGACATCGAACGAATTATATAGGAATTATCTGTTGCGCCGCGCTGGGGCAACTTTTCGCTCGTGTTTGCTCGAACGGACACGAAGGGGGCCTGGCCTCTCCCCGTTTAATGACGCCCAATTTTCGTGCAATTTCGCGATCCTCTTCGAGAACGCATTAGAACGCAATTACGCTCTGTTTTTCTCCGCGGCAATAATTCACGAGAAGTCGGCGAGACACCGATGCGCTTCGTCGTCAATAATAACGTCGGTGGATTATCGGTAATGTATCCGACTACAGTTCGGTACGCGTAGGTGGCCAATCAGCAAGTTACTTTTTTCAGTGAAGACGCGAGCAGAGGCGTGGGCACTTAATTGGATGATTGGTCCCGACGATATATCGCCGATAAATTGGCGCAAACAGAACGGGAGATCGGGGGAAAAAAAAGAAAATTAAGGGAGAGAGACCGATCGAGTGGTCTTCGTCTGGTTACCAGTGAAGTTCATTGCTAGCGATTGATTACGATCCTACTATGATGCAATCGTTAACTAACACTGAATGTTCGTTAAAAGTCAATTATTGATTTCTGGGAAATATTAGGTTGTAACGTGAATGCAAAAAGCACACGAGGGCCAGAGCCACACTATTTAAATGCGGGGCTCGTAAAATATAAAATAGGAAGCAAAATTGGAAATCTTGAGAGAGTACGCTACCGCGCATGTTTCAAATTATTGGTGAAATAAAAATTTTTTTCAGAAATTGTTACATAACACGAGAATATCTGTTTCGGGAATATTTAGCAACACCTTGACTTTACTTTCACATTTTTTTATTACTCAAAATTACAAAATGGCGGCTATTCGACTTTGAATAGTTTTTATGGATGCTAGTTAGCCAGTCAACGTGCTAAAGCTTGTACTTAGAGTTAGGGGGCTTATATTAGCTCTGAGTGCTCGTCCATCCCCTTTAATCCCCCAAAAGCAGGTATTTGAATTGAATGGAGTCTCTGAAATTAGCATCGGTAGATTAAAATGGGTCACTCTGTGCACACATATACGTACGGAGCATTGAACGGGTTAACTACACGGTCGTGCCGAAAACTCGCCATACTTTTGTGCAGATATTCAAATTATTATTTAAAAAAGAACCTTCCAGGTCTGCGGATGATGATTTCTCTTTTGTCCCGACACTTCTTCCATTTTTTTTTTGTTTGCGAAACCATTGTACTGTTACTGTGAAGCTTCTCTGGTTTTTTGTGAAAATATTCTGGGATATTGCGCTACATCGAGGTGAGTTTTTCTGACTTTTTGCTGGATGAAAACTATTGTGCAGTGTCAGATAGGTGATTATTAAAAAAATACTTCATTGAGCCTTTTCTGTATTTCGGGCAACATCTCGATATTTGCAACAAATTTCGAGATATTAAATTATTTCTATGCAAAATGTTATTGAATTCTACGCGAATACCGAAAATACCTGTTACTGAATTCTACGTAAAACCGAACTCCATTGATATTTCACTTCCAACCATTTTATTCAACGATAATTTGCGGAAAAGCTTTTCGAATGGAGTTCGAATTGCGATCATACACGCGCATATCGAATAAACATTTCGACCTCGTATAAACAATTGATCGAGTAAATACGCGTGCAATTGTTACCGCGTATGAAATAAGGAAAGATGACACTTCGGAAATTACATTTTCACTGTTTGCAAGATTTCGAGAAATATGCCCTTCAGATGATCTTTGTCCACGCAGACTTATGTCCACCGTCAAGCACGATAGCTCTCTCCCGAAACATTGTTTCTATACAAATGACAAAGCTATTAGGGGTGGCAGAGTCAAACGAGACACCCTGTGTAGTAGACTCTGTTTGACATCTTCATCGCGAGTCTGGCTCGTAATTTTATTGAAAGTGGTTAATAATAAATTATATTTTACGAAGCATACCCACATAAGCTCGAAGGGAATCTGCATAAAAAGTGAAAGACAAGTGTTCCATTAGATTCCCGAATTCTCCCTAACTTCCCGACGGTGTTCGTCGCAGCGCAAATGTTCGCCGGCAGCGAATTAAGCCGAGCATTAGAATCCTCGCAGCGACCGCAGTTCCCGGTAGCCGGCGTCGAACCCTCTTCGTTTACTGATTCATTAACCCAAGGAGAAAGAGTTAAACGGAGCCGTGACGGCGGCGGAATGCTCCTCGCCGGGCGTTTTCACTCAGGAGAGCCCAGACATTTAAACCCCCGGATTTCCCGTCTCAAAGGAGACATTATCGTCGATCCTCTCGCAAAAAGGAGTCAACAATAATCGTCTAGGAGAGGGCCAAAGAAAGAGAGAGGCAACCCTCGATTAGCTCCTCGAATCGATACGTTCCCATTAACGGGCGGTGATAAACGTTTCTCGTTCACCACCCCTTACATCCCCCGGTTTTTCGAAGGAGCAAAGAGGGTGCAATCGGATGAGGGAGAGGGGGTGTGGGGGGCATTCGTCATCGAATCGAACGAAGGCGGCGAAAAATGGCCGAGCTCGATGATGAGCGCGGGCACGGGGGTGCGGAGGTGTAGGAACGGGGGTGTAAAAGAGGCGGGGTTGGTCGAAGAAAAGAAATTATTGCTTTTGGCGGGTCCGCGTGCGCGCGAGAGATGAACGCGGCGTGACTGCTGCTTTGAAACGGGGATGAATTGTAATTGGACGGAAATGGAATTCGGATAGTGCAGCCCCTCTCCCTGCGCAGGGGTGTAAAGGGGTGGAAAGCGGGGGGCGGGCATGTGGGGAGGGAGGGCGACTTGGAAAATAGAAAGAGAGAACACGGTGCAACGCCGGCTGGTAAACAGAGAAACGAATAGAGAGATAGAGTAGACCGAGAAGGAGAGGTTGAAAGGGGAACGGGGCAACGATCCCCGGAGAGAGAATGACAGAATGACTGCGTGGGAGTGCGGGGTTGGAGGTTGCCGAAGGGGTGGAGGGGATCGACGCCAGTGGCCTGTAACTCTATGCTTCTCTGAGCTTCGATCAATAGACGCGGTACAACATTGAACCGAACGCAGCTGGCTAAAATAGTCTGTACAAGTTGCACGTAGCGGCGGCAGTTTTCCAAAAATTCGAGGCACCCTCCCCCGCCACCGGACACCTGGCTCCCCCTCGTCCCCGTCCCCTTGCACTCGAACCCGTCCCGATTGCGGAAGGGTTGATCGACCTAAACGATTTTTCCTACCGATGGATGACCGGGATTGGAGAGGCCAGTCGATTTTTGGCAACGAGTTTTGGCGTTCGGTTAATTAGGTGAGCTGTCCGGCTACGCTCGCGAACGCTTCCGCGGGTTTGACGGGGTTAAGGGTGGATGATGCTGGTTGGAGTCGGGAATGGTTTCCTGGATTCCTGGCGGAATGATTGACCGCGAAAGAAGGGGTATGTAAGTGTGTCATTGTGACGGGAAGGTGATGGAGTGCTGAACAGCTGGGTGGACACGTGCTGCTTCTGTGGAGATGATTGCTTGCTTTTCGACCGATTATGGGAGGCTTGTTTAACGATGACTAGGAAGCTAGGTTTCTCACTTTTCGATTTTGAATCGGAATTTTTAATGTCTCCTAAAATTGAATGTCAGTTATTTTATATAACCCAGGATGAGGAACAAGGTCACTTTATCAGGTAGAAAATTCCATATTACATCTGATATTTTATTTATAGGGCGACAATGTGAAAATCGAACAACTAACTGTTTCGGTCTCTTAATAAAAATGAAATAAATATCCTGCAAAAATTCTAGAGTTAGAATAAATTCTAACAACTTGTAAATGTTATGACAAAAAGGAATGAAACTTTCTAAACAAAATTATACTGTTATATATTCAATTGCATTTTGCTAATAACAAACGATCTCCTCAAAAAGGCTCATGATTTTTAGAGCTCGAGGATCATCCTAACGAAAAACTTATTGGAGCCCGAACGTAGATAACAAACGTTTCAAATAAAAGTCGGATGGCTGCAATGGACAGTGCGCAGAACTTTATATTCAAATTCTCGCAATTTTACATAGTCAGTCGCGCGACACGAAATCCAGTTAAAGGGGACGAACGAAATTCTAGGTTCGGCGATTGCTCGCAGTGAAATGGTAGAAAAATTGATCGAGAAATCGGAAGTTCGGACTGCACAAAGATTTATAATTATTTGTTTTGCTAGAACCTGCTCAAAGCCATTTCGGGCGAAATGACGCGTAATAGGCGTCCCTTTTTCGAGCAAAACTGCCTCGTCACAAATAGCCCCAGGCTGACAAGAATCGATCGGAAAGCAGTTTTAGTAAGTTATCTTCTAATTTTCTGTGCCTCAACTTATCATGTAGTCGGCGGTGTTGAGCTAATCGCGTTGCTATCCTGAGGGCAACAAGAACGTCGAGCACAGTTTAGTTAAGAACACGCACACGCACGCGTGCCCCTATTTGCATTCCCTTTCATTTGTCTGTTTTGTACAGTTGTACCGAATTCTTTGATAATTTAGAGAACGAACAAATTAGATACTGATTAGTTCAATCATCTCGTGTGTTCAAAATATTCTTTTAGCAACGTCTGTCGTCATCTTCATCGTTAGAAATATTGATAAGTGACCGAATACTTTGCCATGCTACTTAGATGTTTTTGATTTGCTACTTGATTTAGTTTTTTGTATTTTGAACGATAGTCAAGGATTTATCGGCCACCCGGTAGATATAACACACTTGGTAGCTAAGTAAGTACAAATTGCACAGTATAAGCACCTCTTTGAGCTGTCTGGAGTTCATCAGCCGACAGAGGAAACATTCTTCTGTTCATCCTCGGCTTCTTTGCTCTACTTTAAAAAGTGCTCTCTCTCTCTCTCTCTCTCTCTCTCTCTCTCTCTCTCTCTCTCGGAGCATTTTTCTCCTGAGCTCCGTGCTCGGTAGGCCAATATGCAAAGTAATGGACAAATTAATGTTCTCGAGCCGGGGCGACATTTTTCCACGGGTTTTTGCCGGTGTCCGGAATTCGTCTCGACCAGAGAAGCGTATACCCCTCGGTAAATAAGTGCGCGAGCGGAAAAACTACGGTCGCATCGGGACGTAATTCGATTCGAGGGTCGACCGGAACTCGATTGGCAGAAGTTGCGCGTGCCCATATGGAATTACTATGGGGACAACGAGTTCGAAGTGTCCGATCGTTTTGTTCGGAGACAAAGACAAAGTGGAGACCCCGGAAACTCTGATCAGGATTCCCCGACAGACACTGTGGATTGTTTAAAAAAACGAGGCGAAATCGATATAGTACCCTCCACTGTACCAAGTTGAATAGACGAATTTCAAAAAACACAAGTAATTTAGAAACCGGATTTTCTATTGTAAATTTTGTTTGTTTTCTATTTTTTTAATTTCTTTCATATCGCATTGAGTTATTAGCAGACTACTGTTTTTTATTCACTTGTGGCACGTATGATGAAAGTTTATAAAACACAAGAAAACAATGTTTAACTTACACACACTTTTAGAAAATATGTGAGCTAGAAGTGCGAACATTTAAAATTTGGATTGCTTTCAATTTTTTAAATTTGTTTAATGTTTTCACGTATTATAAGTACGGTTCTCCGTTTTTTTATCCTGTGTAACACTTTTTGGATTAACTGTAAATACTGTGAATATTATTTTTCATACTGTGGCTTTAATAGTTTGTTCTGTGTTTTTTTATCTTCCTTCGTGTACTTTCGCACGTTCTCTCCTCTCGCTATTCCGAAACTGTCTAATATTTTTACTTTTACCAACAGTCTGATTATCTTAAACTTTTTGTTTTCCTCCCTCGCTTTCTTGGGCCATTCCCCTTTCGTTTTCTATTACACTTTTCCCGTGCGCATTCTCCCGACTATTTGGTTTTATTCTTCGATCGTACTCCGCAATCTTCTTGCTCTGCCGGCAGCGTTTCTCCGATTCCCTTTCTCTTTTCCAAAGTTCCGTCTTTTCCCAACGTTTCAGAAGTCGATTCAATCCTTCGGGGATCATCTTTTCTCCCTCGTTCCGGGACGCCTATCCTCTCTCCGTGGCTTAATTTTGTAAGCGGTACACACCCGCAGACCCAACCCTCAGGCACCCCGTTTTTGGTCTTATTGAGGGTAACCCCGACCTACCGTGTTTTAGGGGAACTAACTTATAGGAATAACCACTTCTGGATCGGTCGAGAATTTTGTCGCGGCGCGGCGCGGAGCGTCACCGGGACGCCTGACTTCTTGTCGTTTCAAAGCACAATTTCCGTCTACGATAATTTGCATTCGACTTTGAAGAGGACTTTGATGTCATTTGAGCAACCTTAATGAATCACGGTGACTCTATTATTTTTCAATTAACTCGCTTTTGACCGTTTTACGACCGCCACAGCTGGATCCATTCAAATACTTACCCATCCGTAGGCAGTGGACCTTTTTGCGAAATCAAACATTGTTTGCATTAATTGCACGATGCAGAAATCAGGTAGGAAATTGTTTCTTTGTTGTCCGAACAAAATGATTGTCGAGCCAGAAAACCGGTAAGAAGAACATTATTATTAGGGGTACCCATAAGTAATCAATTATTTGCAAAGAATTTGTTTTGCCTTTAGTTCTGTACCGATCGTCGAAGAGGAAACACGTATTCTTTTACAGTTTTCGGTAAAGCAGCCTGTGTTCAAAATATTTTCAAAAGTATTATTGTTTTTGCAAGCATACTTTTTCATTTTCATGCGGGATTTAGTGCAACGGTAACAACAAAGAAAATTTGCGATGTTTATGGAGATGTATTGAAGGTCAACAAGTGTCATCGTTGGTTCAGAAGGTTTGCTGCTGGTGATCATGATCTCTCTGACAGGCCTCGAAGTGGAGGGCCAGTTGAATTTGATAATGACATCCTAAAATCTTTACTGGAAGCTGATCCAAAATTAAGTGTACAAGAATTATCAAGAAGCCTTGGGTCCTCATGGTCAACTATACAAAGGCACCTACACGAAATGGGAAAGGCAAATAGGCGAGGAATATGTGTACCGCATCAATTATCTGAGACCAACAAGAATATTCGTCGATCAATTTGCACTTTGTTGCTATCCAGATTTCGTAGAGATCCATTTCTTAGCAGAATCGTTACCGAAGATGAAAAATGGATTCTTTATGATAACATAAAGCGTACCAAGCAATGGCTTTCTGCAAATCAAACCGCAATATCAACCCCTAAACCTAGCTTATCACTTAGAAAGGTGTTACTGTGCATTTGATGGGACTGTCGTGGCATAATTCACTTTGTGTTGTTGAAACCTGAAGAAACAGTTACTGCTGAGTTGTATTGTCAGTAATTACAACGGCTGTATTCAGAACTATTGAAAAAGAGGGCATCTTTAGTCCACAGAAAAGGTGTAATACTGCAAATTGACAATACCCGGCCCCATACAGCGAAACTCACTCAGGAAAAAATCAAAGAATTGCAATGGAAAGTTTTACCGTACCCACCCATCCTCTTTTCAGATCTCTGCAGCATTATTTAAAAAATAAAACATTCACTTCTGTAGAAGATGTAAGGAGGCACCTTCAGTCATATTATAGATTTCAAAATAATTGATTACTCATGGGTCCCCGTAATACTATAAAATTGCGGTCGTGCAACGGCAGTGGCAGGAATGGCGGCCGTAGGTACAGAGGAAAATGCGAAAGTCATTTGGTAAGCCAGTCACCGATCGTCCAGATCGATTTTAAAGAACAACAAGTGCCCCGAGACCGAAGGAGAGGCAAACTTCTGTTCTCCATCCAATTTTCCTCGCATAACCTGGTTCCGACAAGATATTAAAACAACATCGGAACGTCAATAGGACAATTCTCCGACCCTCTTTTCCCGGGCTAGGTTAACTTTCCTCGCACGTACCGGCAATCTCGGCCTCCATCGGCGTATATATTCGTTGAACGATTCGCAGAACGAGAGAGGCTGCGAAACGGTCGAAAACCGTCGTGGGAACTTATATAACCTTCGAACGATGGCCCCCTGAAAGAGTACTTCCATCGAAGCATAACGCGAGCTACGAGGCGACGGGGCGGTTAGGAGATGTTTTACGGTTGTAGATTTATGCCGATGCCTTGAGACGAAGGGCGACGCGCAAATTGAACGAGCGTTTAGCGACGCTCCGTCGAGCGTGGCCGGCTGCAGGGTCATGTCAATATTTAAATTAATCCCCGGTCACCGAGCACCGAGCACCGAGCACCGAGCACCGAGCACCGTCCTCGGCTCCATCGCTGAATTATATTCTCTCTCCTGCAATCCTCTCATCGCCAACCCCCTCCTCCGCTAATTCTTCCTTCTATTAATTCATACACGGCCACCGACCAAATCGTACCCACGTCTACGTCCGCGCGAGAGGGTGGCCAATGAGCATCCACTTCTACGTTTCGAGATTCTACACCCAGCGACAAAACTACAAGACACAAAGTCCCTGACCGAAAAATTGGGACCACTCACGATTTTCAAAGTTTCTCCTGTTTTTAGTAAGATCTTTAGGCTCGGATGGAATACAATTCTTAATTGTATGTTACTCGAATTTTTATGGAAAATAACTTCATCTTTTCTGCCAAGCTAGATGGATTAGTTTACCGAACGATATGCGATGAAATTTTAGAAAAATTGCGTTCAGTCGAAACTAGTCAAACTTGCTTTTCACTACTTTTTTTATTTGAGGAATAATTCTACACGGAATATTTCTACAAAGAAGGGAATATTCGTAGTTTGTTGAACATTTCTGTGCATAACAATTTGAATCATTTGAACGCTATAGTATTATGGATTATAACTTACAACGAATTAATCAACTTAGCGTAAGGAACGTTACTTATTGGCACTCGCAATAATTGAAAAATGTGACTTCGTTGAAGATATTCCAAGAAAGCTCTGGAAAGAAGTGATTTCCCCGATTTTCGTAATGTCCCCGGCGAGCATTTCATCATGGCCGCGTTAATGAAGAATTTCGTTCGATTTCCTGCACCGTCACGCCTTCGACTCGAAAATGGATTTTCTTATTACCGAACGACGTTATGCATTTTAAGGGTGCACCGGAATCGGTGCACGTGATCGCCCACTAAAAATAATGCGTTCGATCCCAGCTGGGATGAGGGAAATCGTATTAAAATAGCCAGTGATTAACGACGTTGTTCCTGGGGGAAGGAAAGTGAAAAGGAACGGGTGAAGGAAGAATGGGAAACGATGGAGAAAGAACGTTTCACAGCGGAGAATGGTAGGACGAATAGAATGCTGAATGGATTACGGCTTTGAAATAAGAATTCCTGAAAGCTGAGAAATTTAAAAGGGCAAGTTCGATCATTTTCGTCGCGTGATTCGGATATTTATCAACCGTATTATCAAAAGTCGAAAGAATCTGAAATATCTAGTGGATCCAAAAAATATTTCAACGCTGAATTTCCTATTCTCGAGACTCATTTTCGAACTAGAAATCTCTACTTTTGCCGACCATCGCTCAGATTGGTTTCAGATAAAAATTGGATGTAATTTTCGAATTGCCAAGAATGGAAAAAAGCTAAAAAATAAAAAATTTCGCACAGTAAAATGAAATCCCTTAATGGGAGTATAGATTTTTCATGAAAAATGGGTAAGAATTCCTGAAAAAAATAAATGGCGGCCACTTTAGGATAGAAAAAGTGCTCTCCCTTTTCGATTACTATTTTCGTTGCACTGCAAGATAGAACACAATACAAACTAAACGATCATCGAAGTGTGAATTTTTGCGTATTGTCAAACTGTGAAAAGGGAACGAATTTCGATCAGGAAAGTAGTTGCAATTCCAATATTGCGATGCTTTCAAAGGTATTGGAAAACGATGTGTATAAAAAAAATTGTTGCGATACGCACAAAGTCGAATAAGAAGTTTTATCGAGAGAGGCGACTCCAGTTATCGAGTGTTACGTTGTTATCGCCGTGAAATAATCGTAAAAGCAATTAATATTTGCCCCGAGCACTGCAAATACTTTAATTTCTGCAGAGATAGAATTTGATACGAAGAGAAAAAAATCGTTGGTTCTTAATATGTTAATGTAATTGCTAACGGCTGGCAAGCAGAGGCGAGCATAAAGAAGATAAACAAAAAGTAAAATCAAACAGCCACGACAAGGATGAACGAGATGAAAGAATTCATGAGGCAAGAGGTTGAAGCGTCAACAGAAACATTATCTTGTGAATTTCCTGCAGCTGAAGCGAAATTAAAAGTAGCATAGGTGCGAGATAGTTCGCGTTAGAAAAACTCAACGTTGCGTCAGACAAAGACAATAAAACGAGTAGGCAGATCAGCGGGAAAGAGCGTGGAAAACGGAGAGACGCGGGAAAAAGAAATTCTCGAGGGCGTTGTGACGGATGAACGTGTTGTACCAACCACGACTTCATTGTGAATTCATCGAGGATTTTCCAAGTGATTTCCTCGGTTATGTCCGAGGGTTATGGTCGGCCCTCAGCGGGCAACTGTGTCGTCGCGAGGGGAGAGCCGGCAGACATTGCCAATTTAATATTTGATCGCCGTTTCTTTCTGTTTTCGTTGTCGTTCTAATGTCACACTCGGCACTTGCGGGTTCGCCACGGTCGTCTTGTAACCTGTAATGTCACTCGTAACTGCGCCTCCGTCATGAGCAGAAAGCTCTCGTGAAATCGTAACGGGCCCCCTGCTTATTCCGGCCCTGGTCGCCCCAGATTTGTCGCCCTCTTCTTTCTCCCCTGGATGTTTTCACTTGTCTCCGCAAAGCTAAATGTCTTCGTTAGTTTCGCCGGAAACCACCGCTATTTCTTTCGATCACTGACTTCCTGTTCTTCGAAGCAGTTCTCCGCAAGTAAATAACATCGGAATTATATCAAAGGTATCATTTCCATTAGAACAATCCCACGAATATTTAACAAGTTTTTGTTAAATGAAGAACTTTTGTACTTCCAACATGATGGTGCTCCCCCGCATTACATGTTAAAGTTTGTTGTTTATAAAACACAACCAGAAAGCGTCAACGATTTGCGTCGCAGAATTGTACAGGAACGTAGAGCTATTCCAACAGATATCTTAAAAAATGTTTGTTCAGAATTTGAGAATCGTCTGTATTATTATTTAGAAAACAACGGAGAACATTTCGAAAATTTGTTATAGTTATTAAGCTATTACAAACTTTCTCTCTTCGCTCGAAAAGTTGAGGCACGTAAAACCATTTTTCGCCTATTTTTGTCGGTAATGTGGTCACTCTACCTTATCGCGAATCTACGGAGTGTTAGCTCTTAACCCATTTGCATCATTAGGGTATATTGTATACGCTCAATTTATTTTTTCTTAAAACGCTGGAATATGAAGTTCTTTTACTTGTAGTCATTTTTGTACTTAAATATAATAAAAAAAAAAGTTTGGTGATATAGGCCTTCTTTTCATATTTCCTTATGATGCAAATGGGTTGAGGAGTCCTTGCTGAAGCTTCGTGGTCAGTTTTGCGGAAGCCACCGTGGCGTGGAGTTCAGGGGTAGAGTCTTTGACGGAGAGTATATTTCAAGTGTACCAGCGCTGGTTTTGTACTGAGAAACATATTCTGAAATATACTGAGATACATATCACGAAGAGCGACACTATCTTTCCTCAGCGCGGATCCAGAATTGAAATCTCACAGTAGTAATGTTCATGGCGGTAGCATTCCAGGAGGTAGAACATGGGGGTTGCAAACGGTACACATTACCGTGACAAACAAATAAGAAATATCGCTGTAGCGCAAGCAACCCTTGGATTACCGTTCTCACCGGTTTCGTTACCAAAGATCCCCGGATTATGGGAAGGCTCTGATTGGAGTTCCATAGGTACACGGAACCGAGTCATGGAGCCCGCCCAAAACCGGTAGTCGTATTACCATACAGATTGCCGTCGACTGTTATATCCACGGCTCGGGGAATCTATGAATTCAACTAATCATAATCGTACAACTAACCGCGGATAATCTGCGGGCCAGTAATTTCGAATTTTACTGTCAGATCGTAGTACGAACGGCATTCACAGCGCGGAGAATATTTTGTAGCTTTCCTAGTATAATGTGGTGGACAAAAGTATTCGCATACTCATTGAACAGAATTAGCATCCTTAAATATCGTACGAAACGGCTTGAATTTTTCGGAGATGGTGGAAGAATTAATCTATTAGAGGATGTGTCAAAACATTTTTTCAAAATTGTTATTGGTCGGAATTGCGAAGAAAAATGTGAAAATCTCGATTATTGACTTTTTCCAAAATTTAAACGTGTTCTTTTCTCAAAGCATTTCAGGGGCCGTTAAACCAATGATTCGTATTTCATGCGATCACTATGGTAAAAACTGATTTTTTAGAAAAAGATGAGTGGTATTTGTGCGAAATCTCACATTTTTCAATCCAACTGACTGATATTATTCGAGGAATTGGAAGTTTCGAAATTGATCGCGACAAATAGTAGTTTCATTCGTTCACTTTCAAGAGACGTTTTACTTTTTTCGTTCTGATAGAAATTGAAATAGGTATCTCTCGCACTGCAAATATCGTTTTCAAAGAGCTGCCTGACACAAACGGTCATATCTCCGCGAGTTCTAGAAATTTTTCAATTATATTTTCAGGAATTTCTCGATCGAATATCTTTTATGTATGAATTCTTCTTTCTATATTATATTTCCATTGTGCCCCAAAAAATTTCATTTAAAAGTTATCACATTTCCATTTGTATTAATATTGAGTAACAGAAAAGAGAATAATGGCGTTCAAAAAATATTCTTTGCAACGCTCTAATTACCTTTTTACATCTCTCTGGTTAACGCGCTTGAAAAAGCGAACCGGGAAATTGTTTTTATCCTCTGAAATATTCATTTTTCGTCTCATGTTTTTAGGACTTCTTTCTTCCATTTTTATCTCCAGATTGCATGGAAACAATTCTTTTATTACAAGCGGTTATAACGAGCTGTCGATTATTTAATAGAAAAAATGAAATTGTCAATTATCTATATATTATTCCCAATTGATTGAAATTATTAAAGAAAGAACGATTTCATTTGCCCCTCGCAATTGACGCAGACAATTTTTATTTCGCGCCAAGATCCGCAGTCTACATATTACTTTACTACCGTTTTAATTAAGCACAATCGCATTTGAAGCCATTAATATTTTCAAAACAATTTTCACAGTAACACGATCTTCAGCGGCTTGAAGATACAAGCGAATTTTCGGTTGTTGCAGTTGCCCGCCGCGCATTCGCAAAAACGAACAGTCGCGCATTAATAATTGAAATTGCACGTACACGCGAAAGGCGTAAGCGTCCAATTTAAATTTTATCACGCATCCCGGGAATCGTATTTTGCGCTCGTAACTACAAAAATGGATAATTATTTGCCAAGTGTTTTCGGTGAAAACGATAACGGGCGGGGCTCGACTTCCCATAACGCCGTTTTGCCGCAACTCCGACGTTCGTTGCATTTCATTTTAATTAAAGTTCATTCGCGATAACGGGGCCGAATTAATTATTTACACGCGCCTCCCCCGCTCGGTGTAATTACTCAATATGAAACTACATAGTGGACCGCGAGGATCACATTGTATCACAATTTAGAAAAATCTGCGCCGTTCGATCCAAGCTAATCCCGTGACAAATTACGGTGCACCGTAATCCGAAAATTTACCACTTGCGTCGTTCAATGCAAAGTAATCGTTCCTATAGAAATACATTAATAATAATAATTTTATTTATACATCCTTGCATCCATGAACCATAACATTGGATTTCGTTGTACGTTAGAAATAAAGGAAGAAAAAAATTCTTGTCATAATTTTTATTCATTTCTTTATAGGTAGATTGCGGATCTTCTCGTAATTTGTTACAACACTAGTCAAATTTCTTGCAATCGATACGGACAATTTTTATTTCGCATATAGACACGCCAGTCTACTTACGTGTAAGTCTTGCGCTTCTGTGGCGGAGTGTATAAATAATAGAACAGTAAACGGCACGATCTTATGGGACAAACCTGAGACATTTGTAACAATTTTTTTGTGAATTCTCGAGCAGGCGAACTCGCCTCGCGAGGCTCCTTTGAGCGCAAAAGGTAAAGATTATTCCGGAGGCGGAGTCGGGATCACCGTTGGGAGATGTTCCGCGTTGTCGGGTCGCGGGGCCAGCAGCCAATTAAACGGAAATGAACCGCGATACGCCGGAAACACGGCCTCTGTTTTCGAATTCCGAAATCGTACGCAAAGGAGGAAGCCCCGAGGAGGAAAGGGCTCCTAACGAAAGGATACGACGGCCGAGGACGGTCCCCGGTGGCGCGCGTTTAAATTCCTAGGTCGGAAGACGTCTTTTTACCTAGCCGAAGTTCCGTGGCGAGCAGGAAAAAAGGAACCATTAGCCCGCGCAATTATCCTTGGACGGACGAGGCTAGAGTTACGCCGGCTAATAGCACCGCTTCCTGGCACTCCCTCGAGGGACACGTCTCTGGGCTGGATGAAGATAGGAACAGGGAGAAAAGAAGAGAGAAAGAGGAATTCGATGATAGGAGCGGAACATGGGAACGAGGCAGAGTCGTCGCCCCTCTCTTCCCCTACCCCTACCCCTCCCGCTCCCGTCGGGGTGAAGGGGGGAATTTGACGAGACAAGAAGAAGGACAGTGCGAGAGGAGGAAACGAAGAGAGGATTTTAACGTGACAGAAAAATGGGAGGGGCGAAAGAGCGGATGAAGAAACGGATAAAAATTCGACTTGGACGTTCGTACACGGAGGAGCGGATTCGTAGAGGAATCAAGGGGTATTAGGGGAGGAAGTTGCTTCGAGGGGAACGAATAGTGGGGAGAAGGTGACGTGCAATCGGGCAAAATTATGTGAACGTTTTAAATTGAAAATTGATTAGAAACAGGCAAAGACACGCGTTGCTCGAATGTGAAAAGGCTGTACTAAAAGGAAGCGGAAAGTTAACAAGATCCGAGAAATTTGAGAAAAATAGTAGAACCGGACACGGAACTAGCTGGGATGAAATGGAAAAGAAAAGATGGCTCACTCTGCGATCGAGAAAAAAGAAAGGTAGAGGAACAAACTGTGTTGTTTGAGAAAGGACCAAAATGAAACAATTTCAAAAATAGGATCGGACAACTGTGAAAAGGAATGAAGGAAAATAAAAATGAAACATGTCCAAGTTAGCGGGAAGTAAATAGAATGAAAGTAAGAAAGGAGGTGGTTAGGAAGTTGAGACAAGTGTAATGAGACCGAAGAGAAAGATCTCTCCATAAAAACAGAAGTTTCTCCAAACATAAAAATAGCTCGTGTTATCTAACACTTGCAAAAACGAACTTTTTCTTCAATTTTCTTCTGAATAAAAACAGTGAATTGTGCACATAGTATAATACTTGGGGGAAACTTTTCTTCCTAACGCTAAACCTACCATGGTCAAAATAACCGGTTTTCTCTTCCACAATTTTTGAAATTATAAAAACGTTTTCATAGGAAATTACCGAATTGACTTCTTTATTTAAGCACACGTTACAATGAAAATCGTACAAAGTTTAAGTAAATTCAATCTTTTCCCTTGTATAAGACGTTTCACTTTTATATGTTTTGTGCTAGTACGTTTAGTTTCTAGTTAAATGTTTCTAATATTTCATAAAGAGATTCGTTTGATGATATATTAGGTCGTCGCATAAGTTCGTGCCGCTTACTCTTGTACGATTTAAATTCTAAAAATAAAATATGCCATCACCCTTTCATTCCACAACCTCTTCTTTCCTTTTTGGCAAAGACATCATGCCGTCACTACAAAATTCCTGCGATTTTTCATTAAAATACTTTTCAATGGTGAATAATATAAACATATCCACGGCACTAATATTGTAACTAGACTACGGATTGTACGAGCTTAAACAGTGAAAATAATATTTTCAGCTTATTAAACCTATTGAAAGAGGATTCTCTCCGTGCAGTTCTTATTTGAGGACCCTTTAGAACTGATCGGACACGGTGTTATGGCGGTGCGAGTGTCCGGCGATTTATGAACGGCAGTGTAAACGATAAGACTGCGCGCGTCATAGAAATCGAACGCAAGGGACCTCCGAAAGACAAAGGAACAGAGTAATGAAGAGCGAAAGAAAGTTATCGCGACGCACCAACAAACCAGGGGAAAAAGTGCGAGTGAGAAGACGACGTGATTGGAGAAAAAGATGGTGGCAGAGAGGTGGTGCTAGGCGAAATGGAATAAGGCAGGAAGAAATGTGAATCTTTATGTGACAGAGGAACAGGGATAAAACGGCAGAGGGGAGGGAGAAGGGAGAAGGGGGGAAGGAAGGTAGGAGAAACGAAAATTCAGAGGAAGGAAGTTACATGCAGGGTACAGCGAGAGGAAGAGAAGTAACTCCGTAGACGGGTTCGAAGAAAGATGGACGGCGACGTCTGGTATTATCGATACTGACACCCGTTCGATTGGAACGATTCCGGATGAAATCGTGAATTTCAAATCCTATTCAAACCGGGAACGCTTTCAAATTAAATCACTCGGTGTTTCTTCCGTGCCCCGGCTAAACGGTGATCTATCCGACGTCGAGAAATTTAACAGCCGCGTCGGAACTTACAGTTCCTGCTTACGCTCGAGGAAGAGATATTTTTATTATCGACGATCGCATGAATATTAATGGTTCGCGCGAGTTAATTTTCAAGGAACTGCTACCTGCATCTTTCGATAACGTACAAACGTTGGTCATCCGCGGAACTCGACGAGCTTGAAGGTGCAGTGGATCCAAAACGTATTTCGGATTCTCGGAAGCGTAAAATGAGTCCAATTATACTGTTGCACTACTTTTTTTTTTAAATTAAATTATAGCTTAAAGACCGACGATTCCTCGATAATTGGAAAGTGTTTAAATACTTTTTGGATTAACTATTCGTATATTTTTGAAAAATTTTCCAAAACATTTAGAAATTTTGTGATGTCTATTATCTGGACAGTTTCTGTGTTATGAATATTTTCCTTTTAAATTGTGCTTTAAAAATAAAATAATGATTTCAGTAATGTTCGATAGAAGTATTCCAATTTTCGTTTCACTCCTTTTTCAACAATTAATCATTCGTTAATCGTTAATTAATAATAACTACTACTATTAATTATTACCATTTCTGCCTGGTTATAATTAAAGAAGTTTTCAGAGTTCCCGTTGGTCATTGCTCGTGTGTGCGTTGGTATGTGTGCGTGTATGTACGTACACGCATGTGCATACGTCATCGCAGTTCATTGATTATATGTCAATAATGAACTGCAACGGCGATAGACGGTATAATAGAGTTAGGTGTATGCTAATTTATGAATACGTATCACGAGTGCGCTTGACGCAAGTAAAATATATAATTTCATATAACGTTTCAACTGTTAACGAAATTTAGTACGACAGGGGGAGCTTAAACCTTAATACCGCCATACAGTGTGCATGATTTATAACAATTGTTATGAGAAAATCATTTGAAAATAAATGAAAATTGTTTCTCGTATAGAATACCTTCGCTCTAATATCAAACCATATATAACTTTATGTAAAACTCATCTATTTAGATGAAAAGCTACATAAAATACAGGGTGTCCCGATTTTTTCCGGCAAAACTACGGGAGCATATTCTACAAGTAGAAATTAGAAAAAATGTTATTTGAAGTTCGTTTAGAAACGCTTTATTACAAAGTTATAAACAAATGAAATTGTCGATAGTTATCATGTTTACTATCTTGGAGTGATTCAACATCACTTTTACCACAACACCTGTTAGTTCAAGAAATCGTGGTGAAAATGCCAAGAATGTTTTCAAATGAGGAACACGCAGATATTCATGTTATAATCCGCCGTTACCAATTGCAATCTCATTTGTTTATAACTTTGTAACGAAGCGTTTCTAACCGAACTTCAAATAACATTTTTTTCTTATTTCTACTTGTAGAATATGCTCCCGTATACTATGTTGAACATGACACCCTGTATATGTATTTAAACTATGAAATGTAGTAATGAGTGAGCGTTTCTCGTTAAAATTCCCAATTCGTTTCATTGGGAAAATTAACGTCTTAATCAGTTTGGTATCGAAACAAATCAAAGCCTCTATGAAATTGATCAGCGTCAATTGGATGTTAGTAACGTTAAGTTCAAAGGTGTACGAGGTTTAGCATAGGCTAATCGCCTCGTTCGATCGCGATGCTCTAATATCTCCTCCAATCCCGCGAAATGAATTACTCATATTTGATAAAGCGGTGAGGTAGGAATGATTTAACGTGCCAAGCTCTTCGACCCTTTTTACAGGATTAAACCGTTCTGATAAAGCGACCGAGGGGTTAAATATCACATAGTTCATACGGTTCGAGGAATCGTTCGAGTAACCGCGCGTAATTTATTCCGAATCCTATTTCCGGCTATTTCGAAGTGAAGGGGATAACTCGTTTCTCTGCTTCAGTGGCTCTGTTCCTGTGATCTTTATTTTTCGAGGTCAAAATCGAGTGCAAGAGAATCCCCGTTTCTATTTCAAGAGTGCGTTACGGACTCACAGTAAGTTTAAGAAACACTTTGAGGTCCATTCAAATTGTATTCCAACCATTTTTTAATGCTTAGACGTTACGTAAAATTGTTCGAGTGTTCAACACTAAACCTACCAAGCATTAACAGTATCTGGTAAATATTACCGTATAAAAATGGAAACCCTAAATTTATTAGGATTGTCCATAATTTTCAATATAATAAATGGTTGAACACGGAAATTTATTCTATTTTCCATAAATGAATTTTTATAGTTTCAATAATTGTGAAATATAAAACCGGTTATTTTGACCGTGGTAGGTTTAACGTTAATATTCAGATATCCAGTAAAAAATTAGGTGTACCAAATATCCTTATGATCCGCAAAAGATTTGAGGATTAAAAGTATAATTATTATCATAATTCTTAACTCCTTCGTTATTGTTTCATTAAATAAATTTTACTTTTATCCAGTTTTTGAGTTTGAAAACGTGTCGAAGTTCATTGAAGTTGTATTCTAACAATTTTTTTACTGCTTGGATATTGTGCGAACGTTTTTATTAAGTTTTTAATGGTCAGATATTAAGTTAAACATTTTGAAAGCGTACAGTAAAATAGAGCTTGTTTTCACCATAGAAATCGGAAACACATTTTCCTGATATCATTTCCATTGAGGTCGCACATCGAGACAAGTCCATCGAGAACAAAATCGGTATTATCGGTTTAGCCAATTTGTTGCCAGCGAGTAACAGACTGATTGTATTGGCCACACCAGTAAAAGTTTGCGCGGTTTTTCTGTAAATGGCGAATTTAAATCGAATTGTTTGTAGCGTTTCGCAAACATAGTGTAACAACAGTGGTATCATTAGCAGGTTTTGTCGATTCCGTCGGGTGTACACTATTTGTATTTTTCATTCGTTTCGATGTACCATTGTGTGCGCAAGGTTCAAACTCACGGCCGCTGATTGAATGGGTGTAGGCTAAAGTACTATGTGATACTGTTGTAACTTCGTAATGTGGAAATTGAAATATCAACGAAACCAATGAGCTTTTAACGTTAATGACTTAATACTGTTAATGTAAAGACATACAAAGAGCTGGATCGACTAACGCATTGAAAATCATGCAATTTCATTTAAAAAAGGAAAGATAATTGTATTAAAATTACATTACATTATATTAATGTTTTTTAATATCGAATAATTGTCTTGTTTATTTAAGTGCCGAAACTTTTGAAATGCTGCATGCTATGTTGGAAAATATTTTTGATCATTTATGTCACTGACAATACACAGAATAATAGCGAATGAAAATTTCTGTAGTGCGCTATTATTTTATGAAGGTGATTTTATCAATGCTGTTCCATTATACATGGCGTACGGGATGTTAGGGTAGAATTATGAGGCAATGCTTCCACGTGGAAAACGTAGAATAAAAATCTCTTTCATTTGAAACCTCGTTCACCAAAGGAATCAAATTTTGAAATTTGTCGAGTACACGTACACTTGGCAAACTCCCAACTGGATACGAATGCTATAGACAACAGGAACCTATTCTGCATGCGCAAACAAGTAAAAAATGTAGAATGAAATTGTTTCATTTCAAAGCCCTTTCCCGAGGAAATCTAATTTGAAAGTTTGTCGAGTAGTTTGTATATTCGGACTCAGTATTTTTTGTTTTAAAATAAAGTCTGAAACTGAAAAATGTTACTCCATGTTCTGCGACCTGTTTTTGCATGTTGAATTATCCCCTATCGATTGCACAGCCTGTAATTAATTAGAGGCGGGTTAAATATACCAATTAACAAATATTCAAATGGGATCTTTCTATCTCGTCTCATCTTGGTTAAATTAGGCATCACGTACCGGATGGATAATTAACATTGACCAATTTGAATATATCTGCTATTTGTAATAATATGAAAAAATGATATTGACCAGATTCAATGTGTGATTTCAAGGTCACCTTGATTTTTTGTAAATGGAATGACCTACCTTTTGTAACGGTAGATCTCCAAAGACAGTTTCTCATTCTAGCAAATAAGTAATACCAGAATTAAATTCTACGACCCTCGAAACCACTAAAACCGTTCGTCCTATTTGTAATTAATAAACTGCGGATCTTTATGCAAAATAAAATTTGTATGCATCAATTGCAATCTATAGGTGCCAAGTAAAAATTTATTTTGCTCATTAATAATTTTTATATGTTAAAAGTGATATATCAACATTGCTAAACTTCTTTAATCTTTTTACTGTTTCAACTTATACATACTCATTTTTGTCATAAATGCATAAAATCTGCAATCTAGTAATTCATAATCATCGTTAACATAGACACGAATTCTGTCCAGCTTTTATAACAATTCTGGTCCACTTCTGATGCGTCGGTATCGGTTTAGAAGTAGGCCAAAAGTTGACGATGTGCATGTCGTGGAATCCAAGCATTTTTATGCCATTGGATGAGTTTTCTGGATGAAGTGGAGAGTAGCGCGCGCTAGAAAATATCTCCAGCTACAAATTGAGCTACATTTTGTCTTGATTCTCTGCGAAAAATAAAGCCAAAAACTTATCCAGATAGCTCTCCCAAAATACCGTATACTGATTTAAGGGAGATCTCTAAATCACGTGCTTTCAATAACACGAATGAACATATAGTTACTGAAGGCCGATTCAAGGGCAGAAATTATTTTGAACAATTTCACGATGAAAGAAGGAAACCCTGGTACACGGGGAAAAATTTGTCTTGAGAAATCATTGTGATCATTAACAGAATTAGATCTGGTCATTATAGTCTTAACTGCTCTCTAGCTAAAATCAATGTGGTAAATAACCCTGGCTGTTCATGCGGTCATGAGACACAGGATATTGATCACGTCTTGTGGCAAATGACGTGATAATTTCCTCCACATGACACTCACAGATTGAAATTTATATATAACCTGAGATTACGGCGTTTTTTAAAAAACTCTATGCATGATCTTATGTTCCTTCCTGAAAGATTGTGGATTGTGTACATAACGTCACTATCACGTCCATTACCAATTAAACGACTCCAGCTGATATGTACCTATTACGTTACCTTCACGTTAGTATAAGGTTATTATTCTAATATTATGTATGTAATCCAGACTGCAGAATAATCTCTTATCGAAGGTTACAACTGTACAATAAAAAAAGAAGCCAAAAACTTGAAGCACGTTTCTGGCGTCAGAATTCATAATATCAAGATCAATAGCAAGACGGACCTTAAGTCAGTGGCTGAAGGCTGTGAACGGAAATTATACAGCAGTTACCGACCTGCTGACTCTGCAAAAGTCACGTGACCACCCTTGGCCCTTAATCGGAAGGGATTAAACGAATCCCTCTTTTAGCCGACACCCCTGTCCGAAAATTCTCGTGCACACTGCTCCGACCATGCGTTTCCGTCGCGTTTGTCGAGCAACGTTCCGCGCGGCGGTCACAGATCGTAAGACCCAGTGACGCACGTAAAGCATTTCGACACGTACACCGACGAGGACCGGGGCTCGTCATCGATTCCGGCGCATAAACGCGCCTATGGAGAATCATAATTCGTCCCAGCAGCAGCAGCGGCGGCGGCGGCAGCGGCAGGTCCCACTGTGGCTCATGTCATCGACGGTGCGTGTCACGAATACCAACTGCGTAGGGTAAGCCAAGCCAAGCCGAGCCGATCCGAGCGAGAGTCGCGTTCATATCCTTCATGGGCATGCAGCGTGTAACGAGCGGTCCTCGCCCACAGCATTGTCCACGATCAAGGGGCAAACTTGCTCAAAGTGGCTGACCGGCACCGCCGCGCCGGAAATGTATCGTCGACTCCGACGCCTTCCGGCGGCCCCGAACCGTCGCGCATTCCTTCCGCTCTTCCTTCCTTCCACCTGGCCAACGACTCTGTCTGTCGAGGCTATCCCCGAAACCGAAACTTCCATGCTGTTTGTCTTTTTCATGTTTCGGGAGCCCACGGAATGCCGCGGTTACCGTTATTAAACAAACCTCGAGAAATGGGACAAGGGCAAGCAAGGGGAATCAGTCGCTCGGCACACCTGTCCCCACCATCACTCATTCCGTAGTCCCAATGTTTAGACTTTGATGCAGCGTCGCCAGATCAGGGGAATTGACTCGAATCGAGGGGAATACAGTGAAGCGCAATTTATTTACTGCAATATTTGCCCGTTAATCGATACTTTCTGCCCAACCCAATAAAATACACATGTCCCAAATACTGCAATAAAAGCGTTAGTAGTTACGATCGTTTAATAGCAACATGAAAACAGAAATTAATTTTGAAAGACGATTCGTTGATGAAAAGTGTTCCCCGGGTAACAAATCTTAATAATCAGATATTTAATGTTACCATTTTGATTCGACGCGCAAAATATTTCTACAGAAACAGCGAAACAACTATTAATTTCAAATTGTTCACAGGGATACTGCAAGCAATTAATTTCTAATTAAGGCTGCACATAATTTATTCGCGAATGCAAATAATTATTAATTGGTTCTCGATTACAGTTTGTGTGCACATAATTTCAGGAGCAGGGTTAGGCATATAATTTACATGTTGCCAGGAATACACGCGATACAACGTGAAATTTCTAACCAACAGTAAGGTGCAAGGCACTCTATTTAGCAAAGAGAAATGCTTAAAAATGCTTACAAATCTTGATAAAGAATAAATCAGCAGAGATAAAGAAGAAGAATCAAATAAATGTTTTATCATGAAATATAAGCGGGTAATGTAATTATCGCGTAACAAAGGAATATCGGTGTCAGTATTAATATACTATATAGGAAATATTTTTCGCCTCTCGAAGACAACTACACTGATTATTTTACACTACCTTACCAACAGCGGAATTGCCAGAATTGCGTCTGACAAACATTTTACGTTCATTAACCAAGAAGGGATCACAAAGCAGGGAATCAACAAAACGAAAGCGAAACACACTCCTCCCGTCAAAGTGAATAAGGAACAAAGAAGAGGATCGAAAATCTCATTCATTAGAGCCGAGGCACGGGACAAAGAAAAGATAAAGGATATAACGAAGTCATGGGGGCGAAGTCAAAGCTTTCATTCCGCGACCACATAAGAAAGTAATTAATACGTTGGGACAGATGAACGTATAAATAACTACGACCAGTATTGCGAAAATAAGCTCTTTGTAATTAACTGCATGGACAGGACTGCTGATTCCACGACGCGTTATGTTACGTATATGTATACGTATATATGTATACGTAACGTTTGTCTTTCTAACGAGCTTGTTAGTAGTTGATGAAGTGTAATGCACGAGAACTGACATATGTCGTCGCGTCAAGCCCGCCATATTAAGTCGGACATGTTTTAAATACGATGCAAACTAATAATTCGATAATTTCGTAAAACGTAAGTTGGAATAATCAAATGCAACAATCAATTACAAATATTAATATAGGTAACGGTAATTAATGATTGATATCAGAACCAGACAGCCGATGCTGCCAATTAACATTTAAAATTGCCAGCATTGTTGTTTATTAACGACGATACAGAATCCTAGGAAATATGTTGCATAATAACATGTAATATTATACGTTATACGCGTGGCTGTAACAATACGCAATTACTCTAATTCGAGTGCATTATGAACGACGATTTTCCGTCATATTCCGATGATTTCGTAGCCTGTTAGCTCGCTATTGTTCGCGGTGTTAACAAAATTATGCATCCTGCATAACAACGATTGTCCAGAGCCTCGGCCTGTAGTCGAACGTGTGCGAAGAGTTACGAGCAATTCATCGACATTTATTAATCGTACTTTACAACGGGCGTGCAACAAATATTTCGAATGACAAGTGAAAAAGCCTCGATAATATTAATGCTCTGTCCAATGAAAGTGGAATATTTACAGGATGTGCCGAATTTATAGTATTCTCTAGAATTTCATTCGAGCCAGACCGATTTTCTAAATACAGTGTTTTCTCGATATACAGAGTGTTCATTTGAAAACTTTCTAGCCGAATATCTCGAAAGGTATGAAAAATATTTAAAAAGTGTAAAACACGTGTCCACGGATTTCGAGAGGGAAAGAGGGGCGCAGTATCAGTTTTTATTTGGGTGGCGTTTTCAAGGTCATTTGGAGGTCAAATAGAAACCTATATTTTTTACTATGAGATCTTATTGTACGTAAAAAGACCAGCAATTTTCGTAGGATACTATCATTTACGTACAATAAGATCCCATAATAAAAAATATGGATTTCCATTTGAAAAAATAAAGTTGACCTTCAAATGACCTTGAAAACGCCAACCAAACAAAAAACTGATACTGCCCTCCTCTTTCCGCCTCGAAATCCTTGGACACGTGCTTTACACTTTTTTGATATCTTTCATACTTTTCGAGATATTCGGCTGGAAAGTTTTCAAACGAACACCCTGTACATGTCCAAAACGCGGATCTAGCCAGGAACATATATCGTTCAGAAGACACTATTCTTTGAGCCACACCGAACGTAGAAAAGGGCAGCGAAGAGGTCTCGGTTTATGGCCCCTCGTGGGTTATACCCCGCGGCAGTGGGGATAGGTCTGGGACTTTTATCGGCTAGGCATTTGGGACATATATATAGTGAACGCTGTAATCCTCTAACTCGATTTCGCTCGCAGCGTCTCCAGCGCTCCTCGTCCCCATGTGTTACACCTAATGCGGGGTAGATGTGAATACGGTGCTTTTACGTAATTATCGATCGCATATTATACTCGCATTAGATTGCGCAACGTGAAACGTCTGTCGGCACCTTGGTTCGCCCAGGAGACTGGTTTCACGTGGCCGCTTATCGATCTTCATTTTTACCGGGGACTCTCCGGCGCGGCGCGGCGCGGTGCGGACCACTCCTTGCCGCTTTTGTTGGCCCGATTAGTATTATCGTCACGGGGGTTTAAGGCTGGTCGCCGGAGCCATTGACAGGTAAAACAATTAGGAGGCGTATCAGCTAATTACCCCCCAGGCCGGTGTGCACACGGTAAACACGTGATCTACGTGACTCGTAGCGATTGCCGTGCCGCGCCGGTGGGGGAATAAAGGATGCACACGCATCCGTGTATGTTGACGCTGGTAAATGAACGTGTAAGCGGCGGGTAACGAGCTGCGCAAACTGCCGGAAAACTACTTTCGCATTTCGAGTTGCTTGATCTACCAACACGCGTGCTGGATTATAATGTTTGCCGGGCCCCCGGTATTTTTCAGACGACTTCGCCCCTTTGAAAATTTTGTCAGGCACACCGGTTACATTTACGGATGCGGATGAGCATTGTTTGATGGCATCGATACATTTGCTTTTCAAATGGATGCTCGTGGATGTCGATCTAGCGTACCATTCGCGTCCAAACAGTTGGAAACGTATTCGAACCACCAACCATCGCGTAAGAGCAATTCATTAATTGTATTCTGTTTAATATTTACTTTATCGTCCTTCGTGTCTTCATACGACACATCTTCGTGTCTTGATACGTTCATACGTTTATTGCACCTATGAATTCGTGGAATACAAAGAAACGTGTGTATTAACGAAAACCAATGGCAACGGCTTGGACTAGTTATTTATTCATGTTTCTCTCTACAATGGTTATATGTCTTTGTGAAGTTTAGTGTCATTCAGGAGTTTAAGTGTAGCTTCCGTTTATCTTGTCTTTCTATTCGTGTGTCTATAAAATAATTTATGAACATCAGAGTTCGCATAAAGATTCGCGGGCTAGCAACTAACAATGGCTAGTAAAACACTTGTTCCGAGGGTAACATAGATATAACGATTTTAGATCAATATGGTATTTATTTGCAAAAATCAGAAATATTTCTTACATTATTTAAAGTACACAGCAGAAATAGGTGAAGTATTATCCTAGGATTGTTGCATATGAAATCTGCAATTTTAAAGTGCAAATGTTATGAAGTATTTTGACCAAGAAATACTATTATATTAACTTTCCTTTTAAATAACGTTTAACTTCAATGCCAATTAATGCACCGAGCTGACGTTATTGTGGTCCTACAAAAATCATCGAAAGAATAACCACATTTCCATTCTGTCCCTCACAACACTGGCAGAAACAATTTATCTGGCATAAAGATCGGCAGTCTATTCATTAATGTCGTCCACATGCCGTTTTACAGAGTTAATCACTTTAGCAAATGGCTCGTAGCTAGGAAAGCTATAACACGTCAAACCACTAAACACACCGGATCGCCATAAAACACTGGTCCCCGAGCCGGCCATTCAATTACCACTAAAAACCGACGAAAGACCATTACTCGGTCAGCTTGAAAAATGACTCGGTACGTCATCGTCCGATTCGGCTGGACTCGATTCCGATCGGATCGAATCGAATCGAATCAACTGGGCGCATACGACGGTGCATGGGAAGAAGCTACATACTACATAGATACACACGTGTCTATACGTATGTATACTAATGGAGAACCAAGCCCACGAGCCGCGATCACGGATGGGTGCGGCATTCTACTTCGACTAATGCGTGGGTGTGCCGCGCGTAACAGTGCCTTAAGTAATTGTTTATTGCCGTGTCGGCCTCTCTTCGATCCACAAGGTTCGTTTCCTCGAACCGGCAGGACCCTCCCAGCTGGCTTTATCAAGCGACGCTCGACTATCCATGAAAGTGTTTTCGTTATATCGTACTTCCCGTTCATCCATCGGGATATGCGTGCCGACCACCTGGAATTGTTCCAGCAAGATAGCACGAATATTAGACCGAACGATCCCGTCCTGCCTTTCGGGAACGGCTTTCGCCACAGCCAGCGAAGCTAACGATCATTCGGAGACTTCGACGACCGGGCAGGACGCATAGCGATTCGGATTCTCAATCTGTATCGATGGAGATCATCTCTGTCGGTTGAGGGTAGGATAACTTGACGCTAAAGCTGCCATTTTTGCCAGGAGAAACTATGTTAAGTTTGTTGAGTCGTAACAGAAATTCGTTCGGTTATCGCCAGTACACTGATTTCTCTATACATGTCACCAAGACCTGGATGATAAACGTCGCTAAATTATCCCCACTACCGCGAGGTATACCCCGTGAGTGTTAACATAACACGGCTCGGGTATATCTCCTGGACGATACACGACATTGGCAAGACCCGGGTTGTTGACATATATCGAGAACCCACAGTATATTTTTTCCATTTATTAACGCGTTGAATGCCACGCGAGTTTCATAGAAATTTCAATCGATGGACGTTTGAATTTGCAGCTCTTTTTTAGGAAAAATGGATCTCGAGTTTCCCACCTGCTACATCGTGTAAAAATATCTTAGAGGAAAATGAACAGTACCTCGCTAAAGAAAAAGCTTCATGATTTAAAATGAATTTAGGATTATGGTTGTACTATTTTCTTTCACGAAATTATCACAATTTTTCGAAAATCGGAAATGTATAGTGTTTAAATACTTTTTGGATTCGATGTGTGTTCGTGGACTATTTTACAAGAATTAGAATTAGAAAAGAGAGTATTTTCTTGATTAAAAATAAGGTAAACATGTTATTTGACGTCTACTAATTTATGCTTCTTTTATGTATTTCATGATATTACTGAAACCATAAATGCACGAAGATTTGAAATCTAAGGATAATGTTCGTTTTCATAGCACCACTATTTTACCCCAATGAACTAGTTGAGAGATTATTGTTATTAGCTTTCAAAGCAATAATTTCTTCGTTGAATTTCATGGAAATTGTTGCCAGTAATTGAACCACAAAATGTAGTAAATTATATTGCAATACACAGTGTTATAGTACTATACCATTATACCGGTTCAATGGAAAGCTTTTAATGAAACGAATTTACTTTGCGTGACTGAACATTAAGTAATAAGCGCCATCGTCCATAATTTATCGGTCTAAGAAATTATTTCCGTAACGTATAACCTCGTAAAAATCTTTTATTGTATATTTTCAGGAATTTTAACAAGCTATGGTATATCGAAGTATGGTATTGTAACTTCAAACATTGATATTATCTAATGCTTTTATATTTTTTAAATCCATTTTTTAAATCGTATTTTTGGACAATTTATTTACAAGTTATTTCTAAAATGCAAGATTTTATGTTACATTTTTACAGAAAAGTTTTATAAACGAGAAATTGACGTTGCAAGATTATAACGAATCACAAATGGTATATTTCAAATGATCACGCGTCATGTACAAAGCACGTACCAAATGGTTCCTTTTACCGTTCGTAATTTTCGAACCCTCCCTTTATCAACACCATTTCGTTCCTATCCTCTCGATACACCCTTATCAATTTCCTTCCTACGACCCTCCATTAGGCATATGTTTGTCGAAAGATATTCTTATCGAAATCTTTAACGCCTTTTAGTGAGTTCTATTAACCTATAAAACGTGAAACTAAAAGCGTTCCCTTATCGATATAATGCATTAACAGTCGCTTAAATGTACTCCTTATTTTTAATTTTATTTACAAGTTAATATTAGAAATCCCTGTATCGTTCGATTTCATCCAGTACCACTTAGAATTCATTTATAGTTTTATAGTCACGTGCAAAGGTACTGGCACAGAGCTAGCTTTCACTTATACATTACGTATGATAACTTATTGCAAGTAGACTGTGGATTTCACACGTGTAAAGCATTAATTTCTACACGCAACAGATCCACAGTGTAATTACTACGAAAATGTCGTTATTTACGCAACGTGTAAACACATCGAAAATTAATTGAAACAACCCTGCGAGCAAACTCGATTTAAATAATTCCCCTGGAAACACTACAAGGAAACGAAACGAGTCCTCGTGTGTCCGTGGAAGTCTAGTCGGACACACTGGAACGATCAATCATAGTTTTAAAACAGAAGTCCCTGGAACGAAAACTCGAGGAGAGTTGCTGACGCCCTAGGACGATGCACATAAAAGTAATTCCTGCGAGCCACCGACACAAAGATAGAAGTTCTCGTAACAAAAGCGCTCCGAACCGGAACGCCGCGCCGCGCCGGCCGCGTTCTATCGATCTTAGAACTGTTCCAGTCTTTCGGGTCATGTCGAACCAGTGATTACCGGATATTAGGAGTTACGTCATAATCAAGTTCGAGTCCGTCCCGTAGATGGACTCAGAAACAAAGTTTCGGATAGTAGAATGGAGTTTCGATTGGTTTTTAGCAGCGGGTTGACGACGCCGCTTTTGTTTCTTTACCGTGCAATTTATTTCTTATTTTCTGTGTACTGAAGTACACTATGGCTCAATATTAAAAATCTTTCGCAAATCTTTATACCAAACAAGTTTTGTTCAAACACATTTTTGATAGCTTCGATAGCTCACGAGATATTTCACTTAAGCGTAACACTCTATGTATTTCTATTGCAGTAATGCCTCGATATACGTGCAAGAGATGTGCACGATACTTGTGAAACACTTATTCATCCCTACTACCGCGGGAGTGTACCCTTTGAGGAGCTCAGAAGCTCGATCCCTAAGAAGAATATGTGATATTCACAATGCAAATTCAAAAAGTATTTTAGCTATATATTAGTTAATCTTCCTGTAATGAATAATTAAAATTGACCTAGTATTGTACGATTTGGGGAAAGGATGGCCTTAATTGCAGAAATTCTAAGGCCGCGAACGACGTTTCTATATTCAGGGGCGCAAGTTTAAGGTGTGGTAAGCATCAGAGTTTCCACGACTTTAATGGGCGCAGTTAGAACCTTACCTAGGCAATTTACCGCGAACACAAACACATATATGTCACTCATAGTCATTCCTTCTAATGTAGCTAACTACCATCGCGAGAGTGGCTAAAGGGTTCGGTGTGTGTTCGGACCTTCAGTCGTTAGCTTCGGAAATGAATTGAACTGTTACGCAGCCTTAATGTTGGATCATTCATAATCGTTTCTCTTAATGACAATTCCGTTGAAATACAGAGCTCTCGAAGTACTTAGGCGATCGCTGTTACTCCTAATCAGGCGTTTTGCGAGCACATTATTAACAGCATACTCGCAAGAAATGATTAGCAAGCGGTACACGGCGACTTTTTTTGTAAGTCTGCACAATTAATCATTGGAACAAGCATGATTTTTCTTCTTTTTTTTTCTCCAATGATCTCTGCACCTTTGGAAGAAGAATTCCCGAAAAAGTGTTATTTAGAAATATTAACCATTTTATAAAATAAAATAATTCCATAGTTAACGTTATTTATTCAAGGTCTGTTAGTTGTGATTAACTTACTTATGCAAATTGTAAATTGCACAGATCATTTTATGATAACAATAGTGATAACAATGGTAAAGCGTTAATATAATTTCTACACGTGCGTAGAAATACAAATAGCAACATTTGTAATGACAACAGGCAGAAATAAAATTGCAAAATGGATTTGAAGTTCGTTAATCTTACGTTCATAGAAAAATGTTTCTCCTTAAGGGGTTAAATACTTGAGAGCCCCTTTAGTAGCTCTCTAATGAACCTTCCCGTGACAGTAATTGAACTGAGCTAAAGCATCGGGTGCATAGAAAATAGGCAGCCTGGTCGCAACAGCAAGACACTAATTAAATTCTTGGTACGTCTTTTTCTCATTGCTGTACTTCCATTTTTCATTATCAGCGCTATCTTCGTGTGAAGCTAGTCACACGATCGTAGTCCTTCATATATTTCAATGTGAAGATACAACATTTAATTCGGATAGTATACATTTAAAAAAACTCGAAATAAATGAAGTGTTTCCTATCGGACATCACTGTCATTTAACTAAATAGATGAATTTTAATTTCTAAGAATAATGCACTTTGTTCCTGGCTGAATTTATTCTTGATTTCTACAGTCCATCCGTGATCCCTCGAGGTAATTAACATATCATCAAAGTGTACGATCATGAATAACATAGAATTCCCTACCCAGGACTAGTAGACATAAGGGTCCGCAACAGTTGGCTCAAGTCCTAAGTCTTTCAGCTTACTGCAAAGCCTCTCGTGCCATTGTCTTCCAGCTTGATGTAGCCCATAGATTGCTTCATTCAAGCGACACACCATGCTCTTATTTCTCTTCGAACGATTTAGCAGGCTGATCGCAATCTTCTTTATTTACTTCTGTTCGTCACCATTGATGGTAGTCGCATCTACAAACTCGATTAAGAATCGGAACAACTTCGCGTAATCTCCACCATAAAGACGTGGTACAAAACCATAAAATTTCACCGTCAAACTGTTTAAATTAAAGACGTCGTTTGTATCTATACACACACCAATTTCGTAATTTAAAGGTGCTTTTACGCGGTCTTTACATGATTTACGCGACCCCTAAGCATTTGACAAATTTCCCCTACTTTGGAAGCGGCGTTGAAACTGTTATCGAGTGATGGATCTGCGAAATCTTCGGTAGGTCGGTGGTCGGGAATATAGAGAAGTTTTGCAGTTGTAAAGAGAGATTGCGAAGGAAGCCGTAAAGAAGGATTTGGATCAATGCGAAACGCGAACTTTCCACGCTCAAAGATACGAAACAGAAGCGAACAATACTTCTCTCTCAGGGCAGAGAAGACCCCGAGGCGGCCTCGCCCTGAGGCAGCCTCATCCTGCCTTACCCTGCCTCAAATTGAGGCAGCCTCGCGCTGCCTCACCCTTCCTAACCATGCCTCAACTTGAGGCAGCCACGCTTTGCCTCGCCCTAAGGCAGCCTCGCTCTGCCTCATCCTGCCTCAACTTGAGACGGCCTCGCTCTGCCTCACCCCAAGGCAGCCTCACCCTGCCTCAACTTGAGGCAGCCTCGGGGTGAGGCAGAGCGAGGCTGTCTCAGGGTAGGGGGAACTTGTCAAATGCTTAGTATTATGCTTACTAAAATGCTCTTGTATTATCTTGAAAATTAAGTGAAAAACCAAATGTCTACGTACAACAGGATTTTTCAGGATATTTTCATTTTGCACAAAAATCTGCTGTCTAACTATTTTCTTTCTGAAGAATTTTATTCTGCTTGAGGAGGATGAATACTGTGGAAAATTGAATTTTGTTTTGCTTTTGAAGTGTAGCGTATGTAGAATATGTTTCTAAAATATTTCTTGGAAAAATAATAAAACTGCTGCGATTTTTGTTGGCAATTTTCCTTCGTTTATGTATGCCTATTTCAACTTAGTTTAATAATCGTCGTTGGAATCTTTCACATGAAAGATTCATTCGCATGATCCCTGTGATTAAAGTAAAAGCGGTTTCATAGTGTTTCCATATGCCATTGATTCCTTGAGCCGATGACATTAAAATTATTTTTAGCTTCTTTGAAGCGTTATTCGTTTATTACAAAATTTATGTGTCCAGTGGAATTATTCACATAATAAATATTCATGCTTCATTCGTGTTTGCGATGTGTCTCCCGAGAATAACATTTCGCGGAGATATTCTGCGATTTCCTGAAATGCGAAGCATTCCGGGCGACGAGTTTTTAAATTTGATGTGCTTCCGGTAACAGGAAATTTTTTACGTGCCACGGTGAACTCTCCGTTTCGTAGGAATTAAGATTAATGTTGAATAGTTCTTAGCTTCGTCGGATCGTAATTACCACACCAAAAAGTTGGTGACCATGTTGTGTTCCGCTGTGCGAGCACTGCGAACCTATTGTCTCAACATTGTAGAACTTGCAAAAATGGAAAGATACAGTGTGTCCCACGAACTCTGTCCACTTGACTATCTTGGTTATGTCAAACAATACGAGAAAATGTTACTTACAGCAGTTGTAGGGTTTGAGAAACTACATAATACGGTATAATGATATTCTTGCAAGTGGAGAATGAAAACTGAGAAAATGACGTTTTTCAAGTTACATTGATTCGGTGCTAATTTATTCAGTGAAAAATGGGGGTTAACGTCCACAAATCGAACGAACTGATTTGAAAAAACTGCGAAAACTGAGCAGACGTGATTACGAGTTTGGAAATTTCATGCATTGACATTTCCTCGAACGGCGAAGGCGAGTTTTTCCCCCGAGTCCGCAGAGTTTAATAATTTCCCGAGTATCGGATAGTCATCCATTCGGAGGACGTGCGAGCGGACTATCATTAGTCTCTCCCGTTGGTACGGACGACCCCAAAATCGACGGCAAGGCTGACAAATAGCCTAATTAATCGAGTGAATTTAATTAACTCCGTTCGCCGGCGTACACCGGCACACCGTTCAAACTTATGATTCGGGTTCACGCAACTTGGCATGCTTCGTCTTCCCCTCTCTCTTTCTCTTTCTTTCTCTCTCTCTCTCTCTCTCTCTCTCTCTCTCTCTCTCTCCTTTCCTCTCTCTCTTTCTCTCTCTATTCCACGGTCGTTCCCATGTCCCTTTCTCGCTTCTCGGGCGGTTTATTTCTGTCTTTCTCTCTCGTTTGCCCTATTCGACCCGTTTCGACTGCCGAGCAACGAGCCCAATTCCGGCCCTAATGAAAATTGACTTTCGGGAATTCGAACGGGGAGCCCCGAACCGGCGAGTTTCAGTTTTTTGACACGTCCACCACCGTGCCTATGACGGCCTCTTTTTTTTTCCAGCCGAATCGTTCCACGGGATAGTTTCCACCGCTTGTCGAATTTTTCCTTCGATTGATGACTGCGAAATCTGTGGAACGGGCGAGTATCCTTTTCCGCGCCAGACATTATTGGAATTTAATTCCCTCGTGTTTTTTTCAACCATCCACTGTCGAACTGTCGTTCGATTTCGCAGCAAGTTGTCCAGTAATATTTACGAGTTCCAGGAATTTCGTTCTTCACGATTTCATGGTAGAATTGTCGGGCTTTTTTGTCCTTTCTAAATTTATTATACATTTCCTTAGTTACTAGAACATTCAAATTCTGATAAACTTTTTGATAAATTCTGATGAAACGTCCGTTTTTTGAAAAATTACGGAAAGTGGTAATTTCAGCACGAATAGAACTTGTGAAATATAGAAATATAAATTTTTCGAAATTTTCGAGTTACAGTTATCGAGAAATCTATAAAGAAATCCTGTGAATAATGGATTTATGAAAGCTAGTAAATATCCGCTGATAGATGAAATGTTAATGTCCCAGTAACTTGCGATAGCATATTAATGTTTTTTATAATTTATTGACCACGTAATTCCGATTGAATCATGATTTATATTCGCCAAAGTCATTTATCGCGTAATCCTTCATTATTGGACTTTAGTTGCAAAACTTGTAACACCGATTGTACGTGCTAAACGATATAATTTATTTTGGGAGTTTCCGAACCCAACGCGGAATTGAAACAGAGTTCCGGAAATAACTTCGCAGATTAACAGGAACATCGTCGACACGTTCGCAGTACACGACTGCCAGAGAATGATCTTCCGACAATAACGGTACGTGGCATATGTGCTGTTAAATAATACTAAATTTTCCTCCAGGACATTTTCCCGCATTCACTGGAAAGTGTCCAAAGTGAACTAAACTAATTAAAAGGAAGGGGAAGTCGCATTATACAAAATAATATGACCGCGTTACTCGTGTGTGCCAACACTTTAAGAATCTCAGTAATTTAATACTACAACTATGGAGTACTAAAAATGCTTATTCACTGTTATCTTATAAAAATAACATTTTTTTTTATTCAAACGTTGCAAGATATTTGTCATAATATACATATATTCAAAGGAATAAAATGGAATAATTTCCTACAAACGTATAATCGCAATCTCAATAATTATGAAGTAAAAAATTGTAAACACTCAAATACTCTCTTGAGTCTTACTAAACCTTTTCCAATAAACTTCTGATAGCTGTCAGTGTTATTTACGTATTTGAAATTAAATTTATCGAGAACCCTCCCTGTGTTTCATCAACTAAATGTCGAGCATTTGGATACTTTCGTGAACAACTCCACGTATATTTTATTATTTTGGTTGGGGGAGGCTAGAGTAGCCCTAACAGTTAGTGACTCACAGTCAATATGAATAGGGTAAAAGTTTTTACCCCTAGCACGGATAGCTTCGTCTAGTGACTAATAGTTTCCTAAGAAATACAGAAAAAATTGTTCCGTTGATTTTTCTAATTACTCGATTGATCGATCATTCAATGTTATATTTGAGAATATATTTGTGGAACCTCAACAACAATCTTCTTAAATAATGTTTCTCGATCGCGTTACATGGGAGCTACAACTGAAACGAATATCACCAGAGCTTCGAAAGGTCTACTAAAACATAAGAGAAAAGAGAGAAGATGATACGAGCTGAAAAAAAGAAGCTTGTTGCTGCAAGAAGCTACAAGTTCGCGCGAGCAGCGAGCTGGCCGGCTCGTTTAAGAGCAGGTCGTGGAATTAAACAGCAGGGTCGAGGAGGCGGGGGCACATGAAATTCAATAATCGGCATAGCTGGCAGCCAGCACGAGCCGAAAATTTCGTTATCGTCTAAACAACGAGCGTCTACCGGAGCCGCTTGAAATGTCGGACACGTAGCGCGAGGACTCGTGTCGCCGTGGCATGGCGGGATCGAAGGCCCTATTATCAGCTGGCAGCACGTGCCGGGGCCGTGTGCGGGAGCAGATGGTACGGCCCTGCTACACCTTGCGAGCCCTACACACACCTATACCTTCGGTAACGTTAATAGTGGCCAACGAACACCAGGGCCGTGGACCTTCACGAAATGCTACGCAGCTGTCGTTATGCGCCGATTGAGCGTAACGCGGCTATCGACGAGCCGAATAAAGTTATTTCCGAGCTAGACGATCGGGAACCAAACTTCTATTAGACCTGCGCTTATCCGATCAGAATTCACCCTTCTACCTATATTTTTTCCTACGTTCGGTATATGTCAACAACTCGGGTCTTGCCAGCGTCCTGTATCGCTCAGGAGACATACCCGAGCCGTGTTATGTTTACACTTCTCGGCGTCCGAGGCCTCTCGAGCTTCGTGGCCCTTCACGGGGTATACCCCCCGGTAGTGCGGATAGTTCGCGACGTTTATCGTCCAGGCCTTGACGACAGACAGTGTGTCCCACGAACTCTGTTCATTTGAATAGCTTGGTTATTTCAAACAATACAAGAAAATGCTACTTACAGAATTTGTAGGGTTTAAGAAACCACATAATATGGTATAAATGATGTTCTTGCAAGTGGAGGCGTAGAGAAGATATAGAGGTTACCTTTGTTTTTTTTTTTTTTTTTTTAATGGAATGTCCAATTTTTTGTTGCTCGATTTCGATAGATTGTCGTATTCTGAGTATAAAAGTACTAAAGTGTGTTTGGCCTAAAACTTACCGTTGCTGAGATATTTGAGAGGGAATTATTTAAATATCTTCGATGGGAAACCCTTTTTTTTTATAGCAAATCTTGGTTCTCCATTGATTTGATATTATTGGTGTAATTTCCGTCACAGATGTCCCCTCTTCGATTTGTCGGAGGAATACAACGTTCTAATTCCGTCTCCGACCGCCAGAAGGGGGGGGGGGACAATTATGGTGTTATTGAATAGCATTTTTAAAAATATCAAATACGTCTACTTTTATTTTTCTGATCTGATGTGTATTTCTCGAGATATCCCCAATTTTCAACGATTTTTTACCCATTTTGATTTTTGTCGATTACAGCGCCATCTGTGCATCCAAATCTGCAATACAAAATGGGGGTTCCCATTTAAGTTTTTTATCTTCCCCTACCCCCACCCCCAGGGGGTGTCGGTGGGGGTGGAGTTTGATATCATTGAATGTCCCCCTTCGAGACGAACAACTTTCCATTACCCACTTTTTTTGATCCGATGCAAAATTCTCGAGATATTTCAATGTCTTCAGATAAATCGTCCACCCTGTATATGAAACGTTCGATTTCAGAATGCAAATATTATGAAGTATTTTAATGGAGAGATACTATTGTATAATCTACAGGTTCATTATATTATACAGGTTTATTTGTGAACCACGTAACGTGCACACCTTGAATATTTGCATTATTTTTAATAATTATGACAAAACGATATATTCGAAAGCTGGAGGAAGAAGACATATTGGTATGGAGGAGGAAATATTGTGATGTAAACATTTTTTATGTACGTGAAGGTGTTTCGGAAAGAAAGTTCAAGGTCACGTTGATTTCCTTCAATGGAAAGACATACGTTTTGTATCAAGAATATCCAACTCCGCGTAAGAATGTATTGACCTTCGTATGTCCTTGATCCAATAGTTAACGAGATACTATAGAAATAATTTTCAATACGTGTCTACTACATACCTGGAAGATAGTAGGTGCTCGAACCTATGTCCCTCAATTTATATATGGTGAGTACATATATGTTGTTTTTAGACTTCATTCTACCTTCATTGTCTGAATAAAAAATTTTAAAATTACAAATAATCGAAATAAGTAATGTTTATACGAACGTTTTTGTAATCTACGGTGGAATAAGATATCTAAAAATAGTTTGACAAAATGGGTTAATTGTAATTGTTTAAAAGTAGAATCATTATTTTCGAGCACGAAATGGGACGAACTTTCCACTCAACCTAGTACGTTCACCTGATGGGTCATTAATAATTTCTGTACGAAGAAGTGGTGCAGTTAAATTGTAATGGTCTGTTTCTACCTCAATTAATGCTAATGATAAATTCGCGTGAATTCGGGATCTTTTTAGCTCCACCGTCACGCTAAATTCATATGACCTTTCATTCATGCTGCACAGGTCACTGAATTCATATTACTGCATTCGTTATGTGCATATGTATGTATGTATGTATGTTTCTAGAATACGTAACAGTACTACAGAAGCGCAAAAGCAATTATTTGCAGGACGGAAGCGTTAAAATGTGTTTTATAAAATGAAGCATGTACCGACTTTTTTAATGAAATAATACATACGAAACCACTGTATAACATGATTATTTGATTCATTAAAATTGTTATATTTCATATTTTTCAGTTCCATATGTTTTCAACACTTGATAGAAAATTTTACTTCTGAACCGTATATTTTAATTATTTACTTTACCATTTTGAAAATGAAAAATATTTACTAGTTTAGTGCTAATCAACGAACGAAGCCAAAAATATAACTGAAGCAAACATTTGTCAAAAAAGACATCACTCGGCTACCGCAACGCTCGAATTTACAGCTCCAGAAAAAAGCACATCTATGTCGAACCGGCAGATAACAACGAGATTAGTTGACATTTCCGCGCGAGAATACAAATATTCGGATCGATCAGCTATCTATTAACAAGCCAATCGCTTCCGCGTTCATACACCCAGTCAACTAATACGCGGCCGTGTATCGTCGCACACGTGCACAAAGCTCGTATCGGTTCACGGTATAACAACCGAATAAATTTCAATAGTCTCGGTGGCCTACAATTTCCAGGCACGATCGATCGATCGAAAACAAAGGTAAATCATAATCGAAAACGGAATTCTGTTTACCGTCGATGTGAATAGGGGTTGATCGAAAGGGGGAGGGGTAGATAGAGAGAGAGAGAGAGAGAGAGAGAGAGAGAGAGAGAGAGAGAGAGAGAGAGAGAGAAGGAGGAGGACCGGGAGAGGAATCGCGTTAAATCGATTGGCGCCGAAAAGAGCCGGGCTGAAAATTCCATCGCTGCAACGGTCGCTTGGTAGCCTGGTAGCTTGGTAGCTGGGTCCCGTGTGCTCCCGGGAGTTCCGATATTATCGAAAACGCCACTCGAAACCCCGTAACGTCGAGAAGCGAGAAATGTAAACCAGTCTCACCTGGCTCCGGGGCTCCGGGGCTCGACACGAGGCGATTTTATAGCGCCGCGAAATACGGCTGTTTGAACAGGTGACCCGACAGCTGTTGTCCGGGATAAATTTTCTGCCACCCCTGCCCTGCCTCGAACCGGCTGAATGCACATCGGAGCCGGCAACGCATCGGCGAATGCAATAATTGCTTGCCATGCTACAAGACATTCCAGAGACGATGAACGCGGTGCTTTCTTCGCCGGGAACAAACGGAAATTGGGAAAAACGGGATTAGCGCGGGCGGCACACGCGGTCTAAAGGTCAAGTGTGTTGACCGACGGATCAAACTCCAGAACACGGCCCTTTGGCTTTTGCTTTTCGGGGAACGAGCGCGGGGTAGAGACTGAAGCACTATGGAACGAATTGGCATTTTAGGTGGGGGAAAATGTCATACGTCATTGTGGAAAGTGTGTTTGGAAAGTTTCTGGACATCCCGTGTGAAATTAGATGGGCGATGCTTTGGGATTTTGGGGTTTCAAGTGGGGATTATTTAATGTGTGAGCAATGGCGTCAGGAAATGGTACCGGCAACGCGTTTAGTTGAGTTGTTGCTCATACGCCAGAACAGTATCTTCGGTTAACCCCTTGTCCTACAACATCGAGCCATACTCGTGATGAAGATTCTGAACAGAGTCTAATAAATTTGTCTGTTATTAATTTCCTTCAAACCGAAATAGAATTCTATTTTGGCGTTGTTAATGTACAGCTATTGAAGAACACATTGGCATACAATGGATATAAATTTTCTCCTCTTTTTAGGAAATTACGAATTATGAAAAAGTTATAATCACTGAAACTGTAAAATAAACCGTAGTGCAAAGGGGTTAATCATGAAGGATTTTGACGTGTTCACTACCGAACAATCATCCCCAAAAAATCCAACGAAACGAAAGTAATTTAGCCATTGTAATAGAAACTGCAGAGCTAAAGCTGATCGTGATCACATCTCGGACTCTATTCTCATTTGCCTGGATAAAATACTATATGTATATATAGTAATCAAATATGACTACTGATTTAAAAGAAATTTTTTATTAAATTATTGATTTATTTTTGAAAGATTATTTCTTATAAATCAAGCCGCGGTGATCAAATGATACTAATAATAATTTTACCACTCACAGTCACTCATTTTCCCAAAAAAAAAAAAAATTCTATCATATCCAACGATCATAGACATAACAAGTATTTCGTCCAGACAAAGAAGCACGTTTAATCCCCGTCCAACTTTATTGAAACCTTAATTCCCTGGATTTTAGTATTAGGTATGAATACAGAATAATTCCGGCAACGGGGCGATTACCGTAAATGATGAAAACGTTTTTCATCGGTGTTGCCGCGCGTTGTGTCTCGCGATGGCGCGTCTTATTAACAATCCACGGCTGAGAATTCCGCGTAAAAACGCAGATAAAAGCCGTCGTCGAGGTCCGCGGGGCAGACGGGCTCGTACGGGAACGGCGATACGTTTTACGGTGACCCATAACGTTAACGCAGCGAGGGGGCGCGGGCGGAGAGATGAATTGAAGGGAAAAGCGCAGACGAACGCAGGGAGAAACGCCACGGGACGCGCGGATTATGCCCCCGTAACTCCGCGTAACTGCACTCCGCGACCTTATACGTATGCTAAAGCGGACAGAGGGGGGAATGTGACGGGAGAAAGTGCAAAGTAACCTTACCACCCCCGCGACACCCATCCTGAGGGAGGCGGGAGGGCTCCACGGGGTTAAGCGATGAATTTCATTTTACGGAGCTGGCGCCGTTTCTACCGTTTCCTACGGACGATTTGCGTGACATTCATCGCCCGCGGAGTCTCTCCGGAGGCTGTAAAGATCCGTGCCCGTTTCCCTCCGTGTCCTTTATTTTGATTTTCTCCGCGGAGAGAGAGAAAGAGATCCCGTGGATCCTGAATATCCATCCGCGATTAACGCTGCCACGGTGGTCATACCAGACACTGACGCACGGTGTTTCAAAATAAATTGAGCGATGGGGATGTTTTAAGAACATTCCAGAGAAAGCAAATCCGAAAAACAATTTTTTTATCCTCCTCTACGACCCACAGGAAGCCGGCAAAGTTGGAAGAAAAAATCAAGAACATGAAATTGGCTCCTTTCACATGATTTTCCCAATACAGAGTGTTCGCTGATGAAAACATCAGAGGATCCATCGAATCACTGTTTTCAGGAAACAAACAATTAGAAATACTTCTTCATTTTCAAGAAGATCCACCTACCTCGATAAGAAAAGTAGCCAGACTATGTGATATTTCAATTGCACCAACACATAATGAACTACAATTGTACGATTACAAACCTTCCAAATATCACAAAGTACAAAGCCTCCAGGAATCTGATTATCCACGACGTACTGAATTTTGTAATTGGCTCCTAACAAATAACATGTACGATTCCAATTTTTATAGAAAAATATTACGGACAGATGAATCCAGTTTTGATAATAACATCACGTGTAATCGACATAATTCTCAGTTTTGGACGACCGAGAATCCGAAATTGAAATGACAGACAAATTTCCAAGTAAAATTCAGAACAAATGCTTAGCGTGGAATTATTGATAACATTTTACTAGGTCCATATTTTTACACTGGAATTCTAAATGGAAACAAGTATTTACAATTTCTAAATTGCCAATTTGAAAATTAAACTAGTAAACACTGCCATTGTTTCTTGTACGAGACATGTACTTCCAACAAGGCGAGGCTCCTCCTCATAATTGTAGATCGGTAAACCATTTTTTACATAATATGTTTAACGATAAATGGATCGGAACATACGTATGTATAAAATGGCCTGTAAGATCCCCCGATTTGTCATACTAGAACTACCTACTCTTCGGTTTATTTCTAATGTTTACCTTTTACGAAAAAAACACTGGTACAAATTATCGCGAACACGGACGCCGAGGAGTGTAAACATAACACGGCTCGTGAATTGCTCCTAAACGATACAAGTCGCTGGCGAGACCCGTGTTGTTGACATATATCGAGAATTCACCGTGTTCAAGCGCAATTTAAAAGAAAAATATTTGGAATAGCTGAGTCGGATTTTAAAACGAGTAGTTGTTACTACATCTTAAAAATAATAGTGTTTTCAGGTGAGCACAAGTTTTCCGCCTGAATTTGAACTTTAAATATGCACATATCAGCCGGAACCTAATAGAATCTGGCACCGACTATACTGTGATAAACTGTGATTAGTTGACCAAACAATGCAAGAAAAAATTCATTGCCGACAACTTGTCACAAATCTACCAGAAATTACAGATTTACTTCGGGAATATTACTGCAGGGGGACAGGTACATTAATTCCACTTATTCTATAATTTGTTTGAAACCTGTGTAATTAATAAACACCGTGTAAATTCAAATTGATTTTTATTGCAATTTGACGCTATAAATGTTAGCATTTTACCTATTGACCCTTTACACTCGAAGCTATTTTAACTACAAAACGAAACATTTCTTCTGACCTAGAATATTTCCCTTCTATATTTTTCATGTTATACATACGAAAATGGTACAATCTACTCGTACAATACCGAAGTGTTTAGTAATTTATTAAATACAAACACATTTAATAATGTAAAAAATATCTTGAATAATGATACAGCAATTTCTAGTGGCGCCTTACAGTCGCCATTCGAGTGCTAACCGTTCAATTATCTCTAACGGTTTAGAAGTTATTATTTTAGAGTGTTAAAATGGCATTTTCGCCCACTGTGCAACGTTCGACCGCCGGTACGTCTGCCTCTGCTTCTTCGAAAAACTGCTTTTATTTGCACGTGATTCGCCAGGCAAATTTTGAACGATGAAGAACTTCTAATCCCCGTAATCACAAAATAAATAGTAGTGCAAGGGGTTAAGAGTGGTGGGGCACGCGTGCCGGAAGCCGCATAAATTTCGATTAGACAATCGGAAAGTCGCGTTTAGTGTTGCCGCACGGCCGCCGCCTAAAATAACAGGACGTGGCTCGGAGCGAGGCGAAGCGAGGCAAGGCGAAGCGTCACGTCTGTCGAGCCCGCAGGCTGAACTTGAGGAGAGACGAGATCCGCCTCTAACGAGGCTTCCGCAGCAAACGAGCCGGTGCGCTTGAAATTCATCGGCTCCGCCGATTCTGCGGGTATTATAAATAAACGTGAACGGCCGGGAACTCGGCCGAACGACAATTACGAATCGCCCGTTAATGGTGGCGGCTATTAAACTCCGTCATGCCGCGATTAATATTAATGCGCACGCGAAAACTTTTGTGGTACCCGCCGCGTTAACTGTACCTACGCCTGGCGTGCGGAGAGCGGAGAGCGGGTAAAATTAATGGGGAATCTGGGTCATTTTACACCCTTCCACGGCTCGCTTTCCCGTACAGACCTTTCGCTGCGCTAGTAACTGCACGGAAAGGGTGTGCGTCATAATGGGATTGTAACACTGCCCGTTCGATTCAAGAATAAAGCGAGCCACTAACTGGATAGCCGAGCGATTCCAGTTCACTATTGTACCGCGAGCTCGCGAAAGATTAACTCGCCAGGCTAAACAGCTTACCTGCGTATAATTAACGCCGGAACTGCGAAATTCTTCGCAATCACGGATTCCGAATTTTTTAATGTGAAGATGCATTCATGTGGAATTTTCCTTTTCTGAACACATTTCAGAACGCATTGAAATTAAATACATACATTACGGGCTGAAATAAAAATGTTTAAAAAATCCTTTTCTTCTCATACAATTCCTAGTTATTGCAATTTTTCCAAAACTCGTCATTTGCTAAATCAATGCTTCTAATCGCTCAGAAAAAGTCAAGTCGCTGGGTCCATTTTTTGAAAAGTTCTGCTGATTTTGAAGGGCGTTCGAATACGTTCGTGAGCCACTGGGAGATACTAACTTGTCGCGTTAGATAAAGTTCACCGGGTCGACAGACGAGCCAATAATAAATTATCCGTCGTTTATTGAGAGAAACGAATCAGGTTTACTCCGGCCATCGCACGACGCCGACGCCATGTCGTAGATAAAAGGTGCAACGGAAGGCGGGTAAGGGTAGCGAGAACGGTACGGGCGCGCGGCGACGATAGTGGTTGCCATAATTTAGCCAGCGAGTTTAATAAGGCATGTCGTAGCTCAAGCCTGCCGGGCGCAAAGTGTCAATATGTCTGAGCCGCTGAGTGATATACTTCCGGCGTTCTTCGTAAAATTGAAGAGTCTCCCAGGGGCGAAACCGTGCCGGGTCCATTCGACCCTCCCACGGCTCCGTCTTGACACCGAACTCTCCGCCAACGTATCGCCGATCAAAGTCACGAGGCTCGTTCGGTTTTTCTCTTTTTTTTTTTTGTCCCCCGCGGCACCATGGGATCGGGTTAACGACGCCTAAGTTCCCCGTCCTCGAGGAAGTTTCAGGGAAATGGCGGGTAATTTTAGAATCGGGCTGCAAGGCGCCATGACGCGACGTGATTTTGGAAATGCCGGCGTTGGCTGCCGGTTACAGCCACCTTTTCACGGATTATGCTGTCCCGCGAAGCCTGAGTTTCGTTAAGGGTGAACTTTCGAGGCGGACCTTTTATGGGAAATTTTCTTTATCTTACGAGTTCAAGGATAACGATATTATCCAACGTCTCTTAGTCGTTCTCTCGGTTATTGTACGGGGTGTTCGGTTTTAATCTGTAGCCGTGGAGCCATCGATGATTTTACTCGAATCTCTTCATAATTCCTTCAATCTTCTCGCTATTTAAACCTGTAATTAGCAGATTGCGGATCTTTATGCAAAATTGTATAGATAAAATTTCTCTTCATTATCATAAAGTGACATTCTACTTGGTTTCTATTTCTTGTAATCGATGCAGACAATATTTATTTTGCATGAACATCCGCAGTCTAGTAATTAGTCGATCTGTTGTAAATGCATACGATCTACATGCGCTATCTTTCTGATTGAAAGCGGTTTCACTTCCGGCGGTTTCGCGAACTTTCAAATAAAACTCTGGGCGAGTATTCCAAAAGGATTGTTCAAACAGAATATTCCATTTTTTTGAAGAATCGATTTTTTTCCAAAGGTATACAGCCGCTTGATAAGATTTATCGAGTTTAATAACTGTTTCAAGTCGTTCCTTTCCCGGTCCTGCGCCTTTTACCGTTTTCCGCGAGCGTAATAGCAAACTACAATATTGCATCCTTAAATTTAATCAGGCCATCTGTTAAGCCGTACAAAATGGCGCACAGGGGTACGGGCGGTGGCGTAGACAAAATCAACCGATTCGCGGAATGGCACTCGAGAGCCCTCTGGGAAAGAAGGAAACTCGCGCGCGATAGCAAACTGCGGAGAGAGAAAGAGAGAGAGAGAGAGAGAGAGAGAGAGAGAGGGCGAGAAAAAAGGCGAAAGGGAAAACGCGTGCGATAATTAAACAAATATTGGATTTCCGTGTAAACCAACCGAGCCATGAATCTATATAGACATAAATTTCAAATAAACGCGCCGCGTTCGTATTTCTGGCGCGTTTCCGAAAACAATGAGTCTCGCAGCTGGGCTGATGCGTGTATATACCGGGCGTTCCTTCGAACAAAGACTGTCCTGTCAGCAGTCATCCTCAATTTTGGTTGTATTACGTCCAACGAAGTTGCAAGGTGGAAAGGCCGACCTGCAAGGAACGGTAAGCTGCCAACGAGGGCGTAAAGGATGAGGCCCGAACTAAATACAAAGAGGATACAGCCCCGGCAACAATTCCCATGTAAAATTGGTAACCCGTTTCCGGAGTTGAATTCCAGCCGGATTTCTTCGCCACCAGTGCCTCGTAATGCCTCGCATTGTTTCCTCTTGTTGCAATTGCCATCGTTATTTAGCATTATGTAATGCGTCCCCAGCCTGGTCTTTTCAATTTCCTTATGCAAAGCAGGCGACAAGCGATTTTCCGTCGAAAGTTCGTAACGCGTTCCAGCTCCTTTTTTCGCTGACTCGGGCTGAACGAGATTTCCTCCCATCGAGATAATGCTACGAATTATCCCGGTATGTACGATTTTAATAAGTTGTACATAGCGTAACAATCCTCTTCAATTTTTCTGTCTACGCTGTTCTGCATCTCACCTATCCATGTGTATCACGAGTGTATCAAATCCACAGGTTTATTGTAACTACAGTGACTCCAACTAATATTCGTACGCTCTTAAAAATCATATAACTTTGTCAATATTGGACTATACTACTTGAATTGTTTTTAGAAGTTACAACAATTGGATCGCTACATAAAGTGAAAAAATTTTTTACAAACATTGCGGAAGGAAATACTAAACGTTGTATTTTGCAACTTTTTTATGTGGACTTACATTGAAAATTTTGAAAGTACGATTTGTAGATCTGTATGAATTCTACATATTCTGAGAATTTCATGAAAATCGGACAACATTGCAATGAGCTGCAAATGTTCCAAAATGAGAAGGTCAAAATTCTGCGACTTTCGCCCCTAAATTTTCATCGTTATACGTTTGTAGCTCAGTGTAGTGTTGACCGATTTAGATGAAATATTCAGAATACTTATAATTGATACAGATGTACAAAATGTACTTTTCAAATTTTTAATATAAGCCCACATAAAAAAATTGCAAGATACAACCTTTAGTACTTTCTCTGTAATTTCGAGCAATTGCAATTTTAATCAAACATGTTTCTCGCGTTATGTAGTGATCCAATTGTTCTAACTTCTCAAAAAAATCCAAGTAGTATAGTCCAATATTGACAAAGTTATGCGATTTTTAAGAGCGTACGAATATTAGTTGGAGTCACTGTATGGCATTTATGCATTTACGAGAAACACGAACAGACCAAATTCAGAACAGTGAAAAAAATTAAAAGTACTGTTGTATTATTTTCGACTTTTTATAATCGTTAATAAAGTACACAAATGTGGCACATATATCTTTCAATGCTTGTAGACAATTTTCATGTTGCATAAAAATCTGTGGTCTGCTGCTAACTAATACAAATGGCTCAATGACAAATGAACAAATGAACATTGACATTGATTAAGTTATTACTATAATCTCGAATCTTGCATTTTAGTTTTGCTGTGATCAAAATTTGTCCTGGTGGAATATCAATTCCATTATGCAGCATTTTGTGTCTAGTCCAGAAAATATATGGCTCCTATGCGCGCACAACATTCTCTGATGATGTAAACGGCCATTTGCCTCCCACCAGCCTAATATCTCAAGATGTTGCACGAAGTATCCCTACATATTCTATTATAGACACTTTCAGAATTTAGTGATACACCAGATATACGGTAGATTACAATACAGAGGCTAGATACAACATTCGGTACTAAATCACGTATTGTGAGAATTTCATTGCACGAATTTCGTGTTATCTTATCGCGGTTTTCAAGCAGAAAAAGATAAAACGCAATGAGGCACGGGGGACCGCGGAATGTTAAACGCTTCCCCTCGTCTTCCTCCGCGAAATGAAATAAAACGAAATAATATAAAAGCGCGTTCGTTTCGCACGGACTCGATTCACAGTGTCGTTAGATCGCGAGACGCGTACAGCTCTTAATGAAATTCGCGATGCGCCGCGTAATTTTTGCGCCATTCATTGCGCACACTTTGATGCACCTGAGAGGATAAGACACGGAAAACGTTTCTCCGGAACACGGAGAACAATAGCGCATCGTTTGTCCGATGAAAATTACAGAGCGATGCGCCCGAAAGAAATTGCATCGCGCTGCTCTGGAAGCACGAGCTAAGGCCAAGCTTTTTCATAAATGAACAGCTGCATCGGTTCGGTTAAATACGGCGCCTTGATGTTTCGAACAAACGAACAAAAAAAGAAAAAATGAGGAACGGACGCGCAGGCGAAATTAAATCTAGAAAAAGTGCCGGCAAAAAATTGATAAAAAATGCTTCGATGCATCGTCATCCGGTACTTTCTCCGAATGCGCTCGATAACGTCGCATCCACTTTTCGCGCACAATTAACGACGACGCTTCGTCGATTTAATATGAATTCGTGTGCAGCCGATTTTAATGGCGTGGATGTTTATGCTTAATATTATTAATATCGTAATATATGCTTCGCTTGGTGAAATAAATCGGGTGAAAAATAAAAGATAATTTGTTCTAGCTGTGAACGTTTTATTATCGGGACTGTACTTTGACTTTCATTCAAGAATCGCGCAGCCACGCGGAATTCCACTCATTTGCACAGTTCAGTCACGGGTCGACTTCCCCGCAGAATATTCCGTGGTCGACGAGGTCTTGTTTATGCTTAATATTTTCATTAAAATTTATAACTCACGACTTCGCCGCGCCAGCTAGTATGTTTAAAATAGATGCGTGACGCATGAAAACTTTTGACACTTTGTGTGGAGTTCGAAGGGGACGCGATGTGCATCGCCAATTTAAATTAACCAGGAAAATGGAAAAAAGGGGGCCAAGTTCTTGTAAACTTTGCCGAAGGAGCGGCGCCGCACCCGGAAGCTAGTCGCTCTTGCGAAATAAACACGATTTATGAATATAAATCTAAAAACTATGTTGCTATTGATTATTTGCGAACGCCACGAATTAATTTCTACACCCCATACGTTCTAAAAATCGATGTCTTGTGTTTTCTGATTTATGAACGTATACGCGGAATTTGTTACTGTCGCGCGATATAAGAGCATAAAATTTTCAATCTGGAATTAATGGAGGAAAACAGCAAAATTCTGTCTCGTTGCTCTTCGTTTCAAAGATAGAAGAGAGAAAGAGAGAGAGAGAGAGAGAGAGAGAGAGAGAGAGAGAGAGAGAGAGAGAGAGAGAGAGAGATGGGAACGCGGTGGCAAAGAGGAAGGTGTCAAGAGCAAATGCAAGTGAGGGAAGATAAGGAGTGGTGAGGGTGCAGTTGAAAAGTGATAGACTATTAGGCGAGAAAACACGTGGAAGGTAAGAAGAAAGCAGAGGAGAGAAGAGAAATAGGGAGCTAATCGATACGACCTGTTCAGGGACGGGAACGGGTCAGAGTGAACGAACCTGCTCGACCCTGCAAAATATTATTACCCGCCCCAATGAATCCGACCAGTTTCCGACATTGCATAAGCCGTCATCGACAAGCGGACAGACGAGCGCAGGGTAGATAGCCGGAGAAATGGTTAGATGAATAGATAAAGGGACAGGCAGATACACGTGCGCGTGTAGATTAATACGCAGACCAATGCCGGACCCCGGGCCTCTGTTACTCTGTCAATCTGTGGCCTATTATGCTGCCCGGTGGCTCATTCAGGATCTTATGGAAGTCACGAATTGTATGCATTTACAAGAAAAGATAGTAGATTCCATTTAACCCTTTGCACTTGAAGCTATCTCAACTCGAAAACGAAACATTTCTTCCATTCTAGAATATTTCCCTTCTATATATTTCTTTTGTTCATGTTATAGGTACATACGAAAATGGTGCAATATACTCGTACAATACTGAAATATTTAGTAATCTATTAAATGCAAACAAAATTTAATAATGTCAAAAATATTTTGAATAATGATCAACTAATTTTTAGTGACGCCTTACAGTCGCCATTCGAATGCTAAGGGTTAAAACAGTACAATCAGAGAAACTAAATGTGACTGTCTTATTATTTTCATGCATCGCGACTGTTAAGGCTAGAAATACATTTGCGTTTATTCTCTGCTTCTTGCAGTTGATGCAGAAAATTTTCATATTGCATGAAAATCCACAGTCTAATATAATTGATTGTCTAGTCTAATCTAATATAATAACCATTAATATCGGAATAATAGTTCGTCGTATTTACGTTTGTATTTTCAATGTACCAAATATTTATGTCGTGTATATCGGCGAGAATATTCCGAAATTGTTGAACCTTCGAAAAAGATGGCTGTTTTTTATAACGAAACATGTTTACCGGAAATAGATAAACAGTTCAACGGAAAATATGTCGGATAGAATATTTAATAGAAAAGCCGGAGCCACGAAGCTTCCTGGTAGAAAGCTTGATGCCTCGCTTGAAGGTTGACTCGAAGGCAGTGTAGCTGTGTTCCAGGTTTAATACGATCCTACAGGAAAGTCCCCGAGAGACTTTCATTAGGGGAATTTACAGGAGGCTGCAAAAGCTGCTACTCGCCTCTCTTATTCCCCATTTCTACTAAATCACTCGCCGTAAATGTCGTGGAATTTATTACGCGCTTTGCGCGGACGTGCCAGTTATAACCATGGCGGCACATTTTTTTTAATAAATTCATCCAGCATTTGTAACAACCTGCGACCGTCCTTTATTTATTAAAAATTCTCGATGTTCAGGACTTCATGCCCGATCTATGTTCTTTAACCCTCGTAATTCCTTCTTTTCATAATTTAACGGGGTTAGACCACCCTTACGGTTTAAAAATATCGAATTTTACTTCATTTTTGCCTATGTTTTGAGCATTTTTAAACATCATATAAAAAGCAATTGTGTCAGCTATTCTGCATAAACTATTTTACAACATACGTTTTTAAACAATCGTTTGTCCACCTCATATTGCTACCATTTATATCGTATAATGAAAACATTTGAAAATTGTATGCTACATTTTAAATGGAATAAATTAATTCCACGATATTATTATTAGTTCCGAAGGATGACACCTTCACCTGTCTAGTATAGTTTTTGTTTTAACGCGTGGTGGGTCGCGCGATGATAACGTTAACGAGAACATTCGTTCCGACCACGACAGATACGTGTCCTAATTGTTCAACTACTTAATACGCACACGTCAAGACCAATTAGCAGCTGTCCGTGTTTTTAATACGGTTTTTAACACTCCGAGTACCACCGTGTTCACGTTACCGTGACATATTGAATTTTCTGCAAGAGCAAAGATAACCCCTTCACTATTATGAAATCCGATACTGCGAGATAAAGGAACACACAATTGAGATCGCTTAGCGATATCTTTATAAAATTCCGGTCCGTCGGATTCTAACCGTACGATAAAAATATTTAATAAAGACGTTTAATTTATTTTGGACAAAGACGTTTAAAACGGTTTTTGTTCGCAAATGATGCAATACATTCGCAAAGAAAGGGCTACAAATTATTTTGTACACTCAACACCTCCGACTTATTAAAATTATCGCAGGAACCAGTACGTTTCCATGAAATTTCTGTTTCCTACGATCAAGCTGGTAAATTTAAATCGTGCACACAGATCCGCAGTCTACTCATGTTTTCGCAAGAGGGTGGAAATGATCGGAGTACTCTATGAATACAAGGCAGTGCCAAGGGCCTGCATGGTCGACGACACGGTCCTGCACCGGCTCCGCAAAATTTGTCGTTCGCACACGAATAGCGTTTACTATCGATTCAAACCTGTCACCGGAACTAATATGTCGTCGAGAAAATTTCACGCGGTGTGACACTCGCTTGGATTGGTAATCATTTTCTCCGGAACTGTTGACCCTGAACACGAGTATACTCGAAAAACCAGTTGGCCCTGACGCTTACGAGGGGACAGGGGGTTTTCGAGCGAGGCCAACGTATGAGAATAGAAGTATTAAAAGAAAAGAAAAAAGAAGAGAGAAAAAGAGAAGCATACCTCCTGTATGCGCATCCTCCTCCTATTCGCCTAGGGGCTCTCTTGTCGCGAATATATAGACAAGCCTGCACGATTTCTCGAGTGGGCCACCTATCGAAATACACAGTCGTTCCGCGCCCCTTTCGCACGCTGCAACATGGAGTGGTCTCTCTAAGAAAGGGTTGAAAGTATTCTTTGAAGCCTTTGCCGAGCGTAGCACGAAATGTCCCAGCTGGGTGGACTTATGGGGTCATTCGGCTAGGGTGAATCGGAATGCACAAATTGTTGCTCTCTTGCGACGTTATTACGCGGACCCCTCGATTAGCTCAAAATAGAGATTTCTACGGAATACAGTCACTGTCAGTAACATTCGACCACTCTTCAGAAGCGAATAACTATTTGAAAACTGTTCAATCGACTTGAACTTGTTTCGAGAAACTGAAAGGTTTACTGGGTAATGTCTCAACAATTAAAAAAAAATGACAATTAATCAGGTTCAATATTTCAGCTCTGTTAATGCATAACGTGCAGAAATCTCCATTTGAGCGAAAATAAAAAGAAAAGTTTTTTTTTCTATAAAATTCCAATTTGCAAGTACATTAGGACCTTGATTATCCATATGCGACACTATTTATTTTATAAGTCAATAAATGTTGTATTTATTAGGTTGTTGCATATGAAATGACCGATTTCAGAATGCAAGTTTTATAAAGTGTTTTAATCAAGAAATGCTATTGTAATCTACGGGTTTATTATGTATTCCATTTAAAGGTACAAACCTAATCTTTCAAGTCCTACCTTCAGTTTGTATTTGTATACAGTGAATTCTCGATATATCTTCCAGAAGACATACCCGAGCCCTGTTATGTTTACACTCCTCGGCGTTCGAGCCTCTCGAGCTTCGTGGCGTCTCACGGTGCGTACACGGTGCGGTAGTGGGGATAATTCCGTGACGTTTATCATCCAGGCCTTGGCGACATATATAGAGAAATCACTGTATCCAACTTTACTTTTAAATGAAATTTATTTCAACGTCGGTCAATGTGACCGACGTGTATTCTGTTTATATGAGCGAAGAAATAAACATATTGTGGACAACATTATGCGATGGTTGGTCAAAATATGATGGTAAATAAACGCAGTAATAGTCAATGATAGAAAAAGCTCAAAAATATAGATGATAATCTAATAAACGAGGAAGGTGAACAACCCAAAAATTCAATATTTACCATAACGAGTTATAATCGAAAAACTCGTCATTTTTTGATAGACTAATGACAATTATAACGATGCTTACTTTAATCAATAAGTTTTATTTAGAGAAAATTATTTTATGAATCGGACGTTTCATATACAACGACCTAATAGCATTGTAACTAAATAACTGTTCTATTATTCGAACAATCGAGTTTCCTTGTTCACTTTGGATAATCGAGGTGCTCGAAATCCCTGTCCCAGAAGTTTGATTACGTTCATAACACAAAATATACGCATGTGGTATGGAACTTTATTGAAATTTTGATTTTATTGGATTGTAGAAGTTGAGGGATGCTATAAATGCCCGAACTTCCACAGACGGCTTATATCATAATTATGTCCGCATTCATTCGGCAGGTTTGACCACTTGTGTTCGACGATACCCGGTCTGTGATAGCTGGACTGCGAAACTTTATACATTTGTAGCGCATAGAAATTTACGAATTTCATTGTTTAATTGAATTCAATGCTGCTTCATTCTATTTCCATCCTAGCGACGTTTCTGAAAGTGTAGTATGTATCTGTTTAAAAGTCATAACTTCCTGACGTACTTTTAACTTTTAACGATATTGTACACTCTAAACTCATAAATATTTTATTATATTTAGTGTACAAATGCATAGCTTATAAACAACAAGGAGCAATGCTACAGAAAGAAAGGTTCGCTGTCAAGTTTTTAGCAGCGAACCTTTCGATTCCCAAGGATGCTTCGCGACCGTGCTCCTAACCTGGAAGACGCCCTTAAAATCAATTACTGGATCCGTCGCGGGAGCATCGAGCAATCGACAGCGTACAATCGACAATCCCCGAATTTCTCCCGTGGGAAGGTATTCGTTGGAAAATGTCGTGTCTCGTCCAGCGTGGTCTGATCAGCCCGTGCCTCGTTGTACAGAGGTTTATGCAGTCGGTCGTGGCGGTCGAAACGCGGCGTCTCTGGCGGATTTTCTCGTAAAAACCACCCTTAAAGGCGGGTAGTCGTGGCATTAACGAAATGTCGCTGAGAATGGGGAGAGCCGCGGCGCAACGGCCTCGCCTCGGTTTAATGTCAATCCTCAAATGTCACGTAACCGTCCGCAACGGTGTCCTTATCGTTTCGACTCTCCGGAGACTCCTGGCAGTAACGTTTCGACACGGGCCGCGAGACGTGCACCCCCACCCCTCCCTCAATCCCACCCGGTCGACGGTTTTGTTGCACGGCGTGCTATCCTTGTCCAACGGCCGACACGTCCATTTTCTTTCAATGGCTCGTTATTCTGCCGAGCTGTACCGTTCCCGCTAATTGGATATGTATCGCCATTGTTGCCTTTCTCGCGCGAGCACCTTGGCTCTTTTCGACGGCGCGCGGCGCGCGGCGGCGTCACCGGCCCGTGGCGTCCTAGAAAATAATGCGATCTTTGTCCCGTTCGCCAACAGACCTCCACGTCTAGGGCACCGCTGCTGTTAGAATTCTCTAGTTCGAACTCGGGCACGAAATGGGGCCGAAAATAGCTGTTACGAAATGAATTTTGAAAAGCCACCAGAATTGATTCAGAAGTTAATATTATAGGGGTACCCATAAGTAATCAATCATTTGCAAAGAATTTGTTTTGCCTTTAGTTCTGTACCGATCGTTGAAGAGGAAACACGTATTCTTTTACAGTTTTCGATGAAGCAGCCTGTGTTCAAAACATTCTAAAAAGTACAATTTTTTTGCAAATCCTGTAATAAAATGGCGGCGTTCGTACCTTCCGAGGATCATATTCGTCACTGCATACTTTTTCATTTTCATGCGGGATTTAATGCAACGGTAACAACGAAGACAATTTCCGATGTTTATGGAGATGTATTGAAGGTCAACGAGTGTCAACGTTGGTTCAGAAGGTTTGCTGCTGGTGATTACGATCTCTCTGACAGGCCTCGAAGTGGACGACCAGTTGAATTTGACAATGACACCCTAAAATCTCTAGTGGAAGCTGATCCAAAATTAAGTATGCAAGAATTATCGAGAAGCCTTGGGTCCACATGGTCAACTATACAAAGGCACCTACACGAAATGGGAAGGGCATATAGGCAAGGAATATGTGCACCACATCAATTATCTGAGACCAACAAGAATATTCGTCGATCAATTTGCACTTCATTGCTATCCAGATTTCGTAGAGATCCATTTCTTAGCAGAATCGTTACCGGAGATGAAAATGGATTCTTTATGATAACATAAAGCGTTCCAAGCAATGGCTTTCTGCAAATCAAACCGCAATATCAACCCCTAAACCTAGCTTATCACTTAGAAAGGTGTTACTGTGCATTTGGTGGGACTGTCCTGGCATAATTCACCTTGAGTTGTTGAAACCTGGAGAAACAGTTACTGCTGAGTTGTATTCTCACGAATTACAACGTGTTCAGAACTATTGAAAAAGTGGGCATCTTTAGTCTACAGAAAAGATGTAATACTGCAAATTGACGATACCCGACCCCATACAGCGAAACTCACTCAGGAAAAAATCAAAGAATTGCAATGGCAAGTTTTACCGCACCCCCCGTACTCACCGGATATTGCTCCCTCCGACTATCATCTTTTCAGATCTCTGGAGCATTATTTAAGAAATAAAACATTCACTTCTGTAGAAGATGTAAGGAGGCACCTTGAGTCACATTTTGCTTTACGAACCCTGGAGGGGGTTCTATAAGAGGGGGATTGCAAATTTACAAGAAAGCTGGCAAACTGTCCTTGATAATGATGGAAATTATATAATAAATTAAGAAATAAAAACTTGTATTTACTACAAAGTTTGTTTTAGATTTCAAAATAATTGATTACTTATGGGTCCCCCATTTGATCGACAAGTTTTGTCTACGAATAACTATTACGAACGACTAAAATAGAATATCAAAAAATGGCAGAGTAATTCGCTGCTTTCGAAACGAATAAATAATTTTTTATTTCTAAGCTAGAAGATATTATCTAAAGTCTAAAGCGTAGCGTACAATTTGCAAGAAATTCGATCATTAGTAGAAATGGCAGGTTTGAGTCTAGAGGTCGTGTTTTACGTTGAAAAATCGACTTTGATTATTTATCAAAAAATATTTGATATCAAAAAAACAAAAAAAAATCGTACACTACGTTTTAGAGTATGTAGAACATTCGTTCGAAAATATTAAACAAGGTAATAATATTTTCCATAGTTTTGGAAAATGTAGCTGTATGGGAGTATAAATGGTAACTCCGTGTCTTGTCTCTCTTCTTGTCCATCTATCGGTTCTCACTTAGTTTCATCTACTAGCAGGTGATTACTGAGAAAGCGCAAATCCTATTGATGGCTTGAACGTAATCCATTTAGCTAAGAAATTCCCAGGAGAAGAATTTCTTGCTGCCAGAAGAGACAAGTGAGTTTTCAAGAACATCGGCAGAATGAACTAATTAAGAGGCAATGGTGTAATTTATCCGACTCGCCTACCTCTGGTAATGGTTTCCCTCTTTCATTTTTCCGCCGAGGCCACCGACTAATCGTCTGAGTACTCCATTGAGTGGCTTTACCACTACAAATCACACTAACTAACCGATGTTTGCCTAGTATTGAAGAAGCTCCATTAACACCAATCTCTTCGGATAATCTCAAGCTTTTGTTTCACTACTGGTATTATACAGGATCCAATTGTTAGAATACAGAACAATCATTTAACACATTAATAGCCTCACTAGAGCTAGTTAGTGCTCATGAATATTTTTCTATGTAATACAGTGTTTTCTCGATATTTGTCGCAAATACCTTACAGATAAAAGTCGCAGAACTATCCCCACTACCACGGGGTATACCCCGTGAGGGGCCTCGAAGTTTGAGAGTCCACGGACAACGAGGAGTATAAACATAATACGGGTCGGGTACGACCTGGACGATATATGTCGCTGTCAAGACCCGTGTTGTTGACAGATATCGAGAAAACACTGTATTTTGTGTATACATTGTTATTTCACTTTAGATAATAACGAGTGCAATATTAAGTTGATTTTCTCTACAGAAAATATAAGATCATGGTAATCAGACATGTCTAACGCTGTATAGAGTGAATTCTCGTTATATGTCAACAACACGGGTCATGCCAGCGTCTCCTTACGGGGTATACCCCGCGGTAGTGGGGATAATTCCGCGACGTTTATCATCCAGACCTTGGTGACATATATAGAGAAATCACTGTAGTAGTATTTAAAGAATACTGAAAATAATTAATCTCAGAAACCTGATAAAAAGTTCATTTCCAACTAAACTGAAGTTTTCTGATCCCACCACATGACACAGAAAAGATACTGTCCAAGAAAGTCCATAGACTAAATGACGGTTGAAAAAATGATGTTTCACAAAAGCACGTCAGAGATTTCCCAGGACAACGAACGCGATCAACAATTGTCGCTAATCAAAGAGTGCATCTAGGGTTTAAAGAGGATTATGCAACCGCCAATGAGAATCGCTGGAAGCGTGCATCGAGTCTGCGGTTAACCGCGATGCAGGCTATTGCTGTCCCGTAGATAGCGACGGTAACTTGAATTTGAATACGCGTGTTCCCGGTGTGTCTGCCACGGCGCATAATCTTCGGCTGATGCTTGCAGCGCGGTGCAACCTCGGTGCATTCGCGATGCATTCGTGGCGATTTCGTAGGTGAACACGTCAGTACAGCAGTGCACAACTTTAATCGTCCGTCGGCATCTCCCCCAATTCCAAAAAAATAAATGGGACCTTAATCCTTTGTCCTACAATATTGAGTCATATTTGTGATGGACATTCTGAACAGAGTCTAATAAGTATGTATGTTATTAATTTCCTTTAAACCGAAATAAAATTCTATTTTGACGTTGTTAGTGTACACCTATTGAAATTTTCTCCTTTTTTTAGGAAATTACAAATTACAAAAAATTTCTAATCACTGAAACCGTAAAATTGCAAGGGGTTTACTGAACTAAATTGAGTTCAACTGAACTAAATTCATCTGAAATCAACTGAACTCAACGGAACTCAACTTTTTTTTTAACGTGGGAGAATCCCCGTGGATAGACCGTTCCCCTTGGGAGTTATTCTCAGTCATCGTCGTCCTACCTTTACGATTGTGGTACCAATGGACAGCCGAGGCTTTTCCGATTAAAATAAGTCCAAACACGATGTGCGTCGGACTATTTTTATCGATTTAAGTACTACGTAATTAAGACGCAGATTGTTCCATATTAAATCGGTAAAATCTGTAGAGGTAATTCCTCCGAGCTCGAGACACTGAGCGTTGGGAGAAGAGTTGGACTGCCTCGTGGAAATTTAACCGTGCGGTACTGTTTTAATCGTATTGCGGTGAAAACGAACGAAGGGAGTGGCGTCAGGACACCGTAACACGGCACTGTCAACCTCTCCTGTCCGTGTGGATTACGTAGACGAATTGATTTCCCGGCCGCCGCTATTCAATGCTTTCTCGATTTCGTTTTGCACCCTTTGTCCCCGTTCGATTTGCTCGATCAAATTTATTTCAATCGGGGAAGAAGGCAGACCCGGCCGGCTGTCGCACCTGTAGCATTTATTCCTCTTGAATTGTTGCCCCGAGTCTTTTATGGAAATTTTTTTCGGCGACCCTCTTAGGTAATATGTTAGGCCGAGGTGAATGGATAACTACGATGCTGAATTCGTGAAGGTAATGGATGGGTACGGCGAACGATGGTTTGATAGTAATTAGAAGGGATCGAAGGAAACAGTTACCTTTCGTTTTTAAATTAACACATTGTGGACGAATGTTGTCTTTGAGGCAGTGAAAAGTTAACATTCTGTAGAATTTATATTTTTGTGAGCAAAAATGTACAACATATTTTCAAGAAAAATTAAAAACAGGTGTCCGGATATACACTACCGCTCAAAAGTATCCGGACACTCCCTGGTGGATACGTCGATCAGTCTCGTATTTAATTTTAGTGTAGTATTGGTAAGTTCCACATATGTCATTTTTAATTTAAAACGTTAGATATTTCATAAGAAACTAATAAAAATCGATTTTAATCACTATTTCAGACACTGAAATAACTTGTATGCAATGCTAATACATACTTCGCAAGTGTCCGGTTACTATTTAGCGGTAGTGTACCTAGCTATTGACATAAGAGTTAAACCGTTCTCATAATTGAATAGTGACATAATTAAGGATTCATTTGTAATAAAAAAATTTGTAATATAAAAATTTGTAGTTTCTCGTGGTGGGACGGCCGTTTTTAAAGACCATGCGTCGTTTATAATTTTATTCGGTTATACCAGGGCGCAACATATTGAGATCTCGCCCGATACTTCCGGTTATATCTGGCCCCTGACTCCCGATATGTCAGCCAGAGTCGGAGGTCCGTAAAATTATCGACAGTATCCGAGGAAATAAAGATGTCCCTCCAGGCGAGAGACGAAAGTTCGACTAAAAAGATCGCTCGGGTCTACGACGTCAGCGAAATGTTCGTAAAAGACGTTTTCACGGTGAATTGTGCTTTTACATGTAAAGTCTGACTCCCGGATGGATGCTGCAAGAACAAGTCCTACATTTTTGCGGCACTGCAGCGGACTCCCGACTAAGTGCACAGAAATGCGACTCTGAGATAAGCAATATTTCACCAAATTCTTCTTCCTTTTACGACGTCCTTTTATTCTCACTAACTCACACGGAAAATAATACGCCCGTTTTATATTTTTATTTTACAGTTAAGCGACGGGATTACTTTTACAAGCATTATTTTACAGTTTGTCGACGCTCTACTAAATCTTGATGGTTTTCTCACGCTTTAGAAACTTTCACAATGTAATAGTACGGAGTCTATTTACTGCTTTAAACAATTATGTTCCAAGTAATAAAATAAGATGATTTTTATAGACGCCATTATTTATTACTAGACTACGGATTTTCATGCAAAATAAATTTTTTAAATAAATTTAGTAGGTCCAGTGGGTTAGAAATAAGATAACAATATTTTTACTGTTTTTGTTTGTCTTTCTTCTCCTCCTTATTGCCATAAATGTATAAAATTTGCGATTTATTTATTACTTATGAAAGTGCGATGGAAGAAGGAGGTGATTCAAGGATTTGTAACCCCTAGGGGAATCAAATAAAGTTTATATATTGTATATTACTTATGAAAGTGTGCAAGAAAGAGTATAAATGCTACCAAACAAATTCGTGTCAATGAAAATACGGAGAAGGTATGCAAAAACGATTGTTAACCGCTGTTAAATGAGTTAAGAAACGAATTAATTAATTTTTCAGGAAATTTATTTTTGACAAGCATTTGTAACAGCGTAATTCATCCTCGAAGTGGTATAAGAGATTTGAAAAATGTCCAAGCGGTAATCTTAAATTCGTTAGTGAAAAATTACCACCTGGTACAATTTAAAGTTCGAATTGATTCATTAGTTCGAATTGTTTGAAATAATAAGTTTGAGTTGGAGTTACTTCCAGCTGTTTCAAAGTTCGAACTTTACTTGCAGTCCCAGTTCTCATAATCCATTTAAGAAAAATTCCTAGCGTTCAAGAGTCAGGTGAATCTTAAAAGTACCTCGGCTGAATGAAGTGATTAAAAAACACGCTTCAATTTGTCCGACTCGTCCATCTTTTGCAATAGCTACATGCAGTTATTTCTTTCATATGACTAATAGTTGAACATTTAAATTACAGTTAAAAATCTCTATTCAATACCATGTAACAAAATGTTAGTACATTCTTTTACTGTATTACTGTCTTCATTACCATACTCTAAACAATTTTGTTTAGTTACTCATTCGAGTCAACTACCTTCTATGATCATGTGATTTTAAAGTGTCGCGATGGAAAAAATAAAAAATTTCTTCCCACATTGTTGGGAGTGGGATGGAGGGGGGTGAGGCTGCGAGGCGCAAGTAAATAACAGTTTCATGTATCGTAAATCTATTTTTGCCGAAAATCATATTCGCGTTAGACCGATACGACGAGCAGGTGTTCAACGAGAAAATCGATCGGCGGCGTTACGGGAAAGCGATAAAACTCGCCTGTGCGTCAATCGGTGCCAAATTTAAGCTTCGCTTGAACCATAAGCCACGCCATCTAAATCCGTTTCAGCTTCGCGCCGCAGTGTTTTCGTTGGTCGATTTCGGCCGATGTTTTGCGTTCGGCAAGTTCGACCGGCGTTCACCTAAGCACACACACGGATCGCCACCGCAGTGTGGTATTTTCGCGGTCTATCGGGACAAAATTATTGTGTCTAAGAAACATTCACCTTCGTTGGTTTCATTCGACTTTTTTTACAGAAAAAGGTTTAACAATTAGTCTTGAAGTATTGAAAATAATATGTATTTATAACAGCATTTAATAATGTACAAAAAGAATTTGTGAGTGTACATTGTTGGATATGCAGTTGGATTGTTAGATACGGTACAACGCAATTCAACGCAATTAGAAATGGATACTCAGGTATTCGGTTGCCAAAATAGGGGATTGAAAGTCCTCCATAATCTATTCAGTTTCCGGTATATGAAAAATGATTGGACGGTACCGCAATTTTTGAAGTACTCTCTCGTGTTACTTTATGTGCTCTATCCTCTATAGACTCTGAAATTGAAAAATATTCCTTTACGTAGCTTTGTGTACACCAGGTTTCATAAACTCTCCGAAAATCGGGTCATGTCATATCTCTTATCATCTTTTCTATTTCCGATATATGAAAAATTATTGGACGCCGCCACAATTTTACCGAAACGTGTTACTTTACGCGCTCTATCCTCTGTACACTCTAAAATTTCAAGAAATTCCTCCGCGTAACTTCGCATACCCTACCTCCACAAACTCTCGGAAGATCGGTTCACGAATCGTATCTCTTACAATCTCGCTTATTTCTGACAAATGATCTGATGTTGCTACAATTTGTGAAGTAGGTACTTTATCTAAATCGTTCTTGTCACATACAAATTGTCCCAAAAATGTCGGAAAACCTTGACAGGGGTGGTTCCTCAGGCAATTCGTAGTAACTTTTTCCTTTGCGAAAATGTCCGCCTCGGTTTCGTTAACGAGTTATTAATGAAAAACACGGACCAATCAGAGCGCGGGTACAGTGGCCGGATTCCGGCTCGGTGACGTATCCCGCTGCGCGTGACGTGGCGATTGGCCGAGCCAGAATCCGTCTGCTGCAGCCGCGCTCTGATTGGTCCGTGTTTTTCGGGAATAGCACCTGAACAAAACCGAGGCGGAAATTTTCGCAAAGGAAAAAGTTACATCAAATTACTTAGGGAACCACGCCCTTCAAGGATTTCCGACATTTTGGTGACACATCCCGCTGCGCGCGACGTTGCGATTGGCCGAACCAGAATCCGTCGGCTGTCGCCGCGCTCTGATTGGTCCGTGTTTTTCGTGAATAGCTGCTAAACAAAGCCGAGGCGGAAATTTTCGCAAAGGAAAAAGTTACTTCAAATTACCTTGGGAACCACGTCCTTCAAGGATTTCCGACATTTTGGTGACACATCCCGCTGCGCGCGACGTTGCGATTGGCCGAACCAGAATCCGTCGGCTGTAGCCGCGCTCTGATTGGTCCGTGTTTTTCGTGAATAGCTCCTAAACAAAACCGAGGCGGAAATTTTCGCAAAGGAAAAAGTTACTTCGAATTGCCTGAGGAACCACCCCTGTCAAGGTTTCCCGACATTTTCGGGAAAATGCGTAGAAAATACATCAACGTTAGCAAAGTCTGTAAAATGTTCCTCGGCACGATTTCGCATGTTCCAATCGGTACAACCTCCTGGAAAACCATTGGACGTCTCTTCTGGAGCACAAATTTCCGCGAGTGTGATCTCTGACCGGTTCGGTGTCCGAGCCCGAATGCTCAGAGCTGGCTATTTCGCGCCTGCGAGCTCACAACGTAGAATTCCGACGAGCGTGTTGCAGACTATGGCCACCGTGCAAGAGCTCGTCCCTGGAAATTCTGGCGTTCCAGCGGGGTCTGAAACTATCCCGGGATAGCTCGATGCCTCCGCGATGTCCATGCGAACGTCACCTACGTCTTATGTAAATGCTCGTATAATATCTGCCCGGCTGTATTCATGCACGGGGGCCACATACACGCGAAGTTTCCGATACAACCGGGGCTGCTGAATATTCAGCCGGGAATCCGGCGGACATTTGAAAATAGATATTTCTCGGGAACGAAACTTAATGTCTCTTTAACAACGCTGCGGAACGGCTATCCGCTGCCCCCTCGGTACGGATAACACCGTTCGAGTTTCGCAATACGGCGACGCATGTGTTACATTTGACACGGAAAATTGGAAGCTCCCAGAAGGCTGCTTGTAGAACTGCACTTTTCCAGGAGGGAACAGCGCGCCGAGTGCAGAAGAATTCGACACGGAAATGAAATTTTTAGTTCAGTTTAGTTTGTTCGATTCAGAGAGAGTCGCATTAATATTCGGACGCTATTTAAAAGAGAATGGAACTTTTTTAAAAGCGGATCAAACGAAATGGATTTTTTTTTTGGTAATGAAGGGATTAGTTCGTTGGATGGGGTGAAAGAGAAATTTTCGAAAAATCGCAATTGGTCGAAATTGTGCCGATTTTTGAAATTTTGAAAAATGAGTTTTGCAGGGATGTGTCAGTTATACACATTCGATAGAAGTGAAATACAAAACTGTGAAGAAATTAGACAAATTAAAGAACAGTGTTACTTTTTTTACGTTTGAAATGAATGGCTCGCATAGCAGAATTTTGTAAATGACGTAGGAGTCAAAACAGCGTTATCGGATGGTTTAACTCACCGGCGAAATGATTTGTCGGGGGTGCATTTAATAAGGTACAAAACCCGCAGTCTAATTATAATTTAACTTTTCGAAAAATTGCAATTGGTCGAAATTGTGCCGAGTTTTGAAATTTTGAAAAATGAGTTTTGCAGGTATGTGTCAGTTATACACATTCGATAGAAGTGAAATACAAAACTGTGAAGAAATTAGAAAAATTAAAGAACAGTGTTACTTTTTTTACGTTCGAAATGAATGGCTCGCATAACAGAATTTTGTAAATGACGTAAGACTCAAAACAGCGTTATCGGATGGTTTAACTCACCGGCGAAATGATTTGTCGGGGGTGCATTTAATAAGGTACAAAACTCGCAGTCTAATTATAATTTAACTTTGTTTAATTCCTCGGAGGATCATTGAGAACACTTTTTCTTTTTCACGACTTCCTCGAAGCAATTTACAAGGAAAGAAAGATGGAAGAAAGGAGAGATAGAATGAAATATACAAACATTTAGAGGAACTGCTATTTGTCTTCGTTTCCTCTTATTCCGATTGCCACATTACGACGAAAGTTTCTTTCCAATTGTTAGGAAACCGTTACTTCGTACACTTCAATTCCCCATTTGTCTCTTGAAGGTTGGGCCATTCTTCGCTGGCTGAAATTAATCTTCTTGACTTTCGGTGTTACTGTTATCAATACACGATACGTGATAGAGGAAGCCGATTATTACACCAGCTGGAACATCGTTGGTGCCGTTTAATCTTGCACCACGATCTTTTCATCGGGTTTCTTTTCGCCGGCCGAGGAATTATCTATCCTCATGTTTCTTTCAGCTTTAATATCTCTTCATTTCGCTTCCGGCCACATCTCGGTAAAAGAATAGTACCGTAATAAAGCGATTGCACCCTCGGAAGGACTATGAATCGTTAATCCTCGGAATTGAGTTCTCCCACGGTGCACGTGTGGGTAACTCTTCATACAACACGCCTTTCTTTTTTTTTTCCTCCGTTTAATCAGAAACCGACCGTAAGTTCTTCTTGATTTACCGAGGCGTCTGTGCAAATCCACTGTTGTTGCCTCTTTCCGTTTTCATTGCTCAATGCAATAGCCCGAGTCGCTATCCACCGTTCTCACCATGCGATTATTAAGTATAACTCACTATGTTTTCCTTTCTTTTTTTTTTTTTTAATGACATAGCAGCGGAAATTTAAGTGATGCAACACACTAGGAGAATACAGGTTGAGGCACCTAAGACAAGCCATCTGAAAAACTTCTACATTTTTCGAAATAGGAAGAAACGTTTCAAGCAGTAGTTACAATCCCCGTCAAAAAGATAGCCCAGGTGTGCTATCTTTGATTTCTCAATGACGCATGTAAAGTTTCACGTTTGTGACGTACAATATCAAAACATTATGAGCTCAGAATATGCGGTTCGTTGAAAAATATTATAAGGTTTAGTGAGTAACAAAAAAAAATTACAATACGAACTAAAGTAGAATAAGTACAATAAGAAGATAATAATGAACAGAAATTTTAACTAACAATAATTACTTATCAAACATATATACTTATTTAATAATGGCTACGTCCCCCTTTATTTTCTATTACTTCTATTGTACGATTTGGTATCGATTTATATAGTTTTTGGATGTAATTTTGACTCAACGTATCCCATTCGTTGATCGCAGTGTTGATACTGCTTTCCATTCGCGTATACGCCGCGAACAAGTTCTGCCCAGCAATTTTCAATAATATTAAGGTCCGGAGAGCGTGCAGGCTACGGCAAAACAGATATATTATTTTGATTAAAATATGATTGGACCAATCTTGATGTGTGTACAGATGCATTATCTTGTTGAAAGATGTAATCAGGTCCAGAAATGCGTTCTGCATGATTATTTATTTGTTCTTTGATTAAATTTATGTATTGGACACTATTCATTCTCCCATTGATGAACTTGATACTTGTCTTGCCGAAATAACCGATGCCGGCCCAAACCATTACTCTGCCTCCTCCCATTTGTCGTCGAATTGCTGACATTGTCTCTTTTCTTATGTCATGAAAATAATATTGGAACCCATCAGGACTATCCAGGTTAAATTTTTTTTTCGTCCGAAAATAGTACCCTACTCCATTTCTTTTTCCAATGCACTCTTTCCTTTGCAAAGCGTAAACGTTCTGCTTTGTGTTTCGTTGTTAACGGAGGTTTCTCTTTCAATTTTAGCCTCTTAATATTTTTGCAGGATAGTAGAACTCGACGAACACTTGAAACACTGGCACTAACACTAGATTTTTCACAATGACGGCCGACCAGTATTTTTCTTTTTGCCATAATCTTCAACATTTTTTAAGAAATTCTGTATTACTTTACCACTTCTTTTTATTCCTTTCGGTATGTTCGTTACTGATAACTGTTGCTGTTTTAGTTCAAGAATTTGGTTTTTTTGAGACTCGTTTAATTTTTTTCCGCGTCCCATACTTACGTGTAATATTGTACTGTAATCTTTACTCGTTGATAGATCATAAAATACTGAGCAATTTCTAAACATATTAACAGAGTGTGCTATCATTTCGACCTTAGTATGGAACAGTTTTTCTTTGTTGTATACAAACATCTACGACATTGTGACTTATTTCCAGTAAGCCGCATATTCTGAGCTCATAATGTTTCGATATTATACGTTACAGACGAAAAATTTTACGTGCGTCATTGAGAAATTAAAGAAAGCACACCTGGGCTGTCTTTTTGACGAGGAGTGTATTTGGTTTTCAATAGGAGAATTGTTACCTAAGATGCACGGTTTTGACGCACTGGCAATTCGGGGTCTGAGAGCAATTGTTAAATGCCAAATAGAAATTTACCGGACTAACGGAATCCATAAGGTTAAAATTTGATTCGAAGGAGACTTTAACCCGATCTCACTAGAATTGACTCTTACGAGCTGTGACGCGACGTGACTCTACACGTGACTGCACGACTCCTGAAAGAGAATGAAAATGAACGAAGAGAATGAATCTGAACGAGTTTATATACCCTGAAAATGAAAGGGGTGCTCTGTTTATAATTTGATGTCACGTGGGGTCACACTCTCGTTTTTTTTTTGTCGCCTTTAATTAAAACCAGGCCTTAGTTAGATTTTCGTTAAAAGGGGTTAATAGGAGGTTATCTAGGCTATTTCCTATCAGAAACTTAATTGACGGATTCCAGAAGGGAGTGTTCTAGAGATTTTCATGTAAAGAAATCATACGGTATCTTTCCATAAATAAAAGTGGGCCTGTTGGGACGCAGTTCGTTCTCAGGAAAAAAGATTAGAAAATTCTAATCGAAATGAACCTGGTGAGAACTTCTCCATACGTAACGTTTGAAACGTTTCTTCCTGTCTAAAAAAAATGTAGAAGTTATTCAGGTGACTTCTCTTAGGTGCCTCACCCTGCATAGCAGTGGCAATATAGCATTACGAGGCCTAGCCCTTTCCGAGATAAAGTTCTCGGTTTCGAAATACCCGCAACAACGGCTGTCTGTTGTCCACGTGTACAGCTTGCGCGCAGTCCAGTTTTAAAGGGAGGAAGGTGGAGAAGAAAGGAGGGGGTTCGAAATGTTTATCGAAGTTATTCCGGGGACCGAACGAACCGGCTAACGTAAGCAAACTTTACCGTGAAAGGGCAGCAAAAGCTGATTATGCCTGCTGGCTTTACATCCCGACGAATTAAGACGGCCGCGCTGCGCCGCGTCGGCCGTTTCGTCGCGCCTGCTAATTACATTTTTTCATTAGTCGCCATACAGAATGAGAAGAACAATGTCTTTTCCCGAACGGAACGAATTATAACGGGAACTACAAATGAATTATTGACTCGTGGGACAAAGTGTTTTTAATTGTACTCGATCGCTCGGAATTTAGTCGTAAGCTGATTGTGGAATTTCTGCGTTCCTTCGTAGATCGAAGCCACCGTAATTCGATAAGAATGAAACCTTCGATTACGTCTAATGGAAGCTTAATTCTCGTGTTCGTTCGATGAAATCGATAGTAAAAATCTTTTCTCTGCCGATAAACAATAATTGATACTAATACGATTATTTAGAATTTTTACCAAATTAATTATGCTTCGTGCATTTTGTTTGAATGATTTTCTTGGACAGAGATAAAAGTCAGCGGCGAAGACAATGGCGAACCAAGAGCTATTATCGAAGCAGATCCTCGAAAAGCAACTGAGGAGGTTGCAGAAGAACTGAAAAGTCTACAAAGACCGCAATTATTTTTGCAAGAATCTAATAAATTTTCAGCTAACTTCGAAACGAGCGGTCGAGTTCGATTTGATATCTAGCGCTTAGCAAACTGTGGAGCCCGTTATCTTGTCGACTGCACGACGACAGTTGCGCGCCCGGAATCGTCCCGCGTGGTGCACGACGGGAACCAGCCCGATGGTTCGCTTTTATAAAGCATTCGGCCAAATTAATGCGGAGATATCAACTTTCGAAGTTTTCGAGTGCCGGAAATGCAACCGGGTTGCCGAGCGGAGTGAAACAGCGCAGCGGCGGCGGGGGTGGTTTTCTCCACCAAGGTTCGAACTTGGAAAGTTTGTATCTCCACATTAATTTGATGGAACGTCGCATGAAAATCAGGTCATTGAATTTCATCTTGAATAGCCGCCGACGCTGCGTAACAGCCGCAGCTCGTTTCTGGATGCGAGAAAAAGCCCGCTAACGATGTTTAAACGACCCTCTACAGAAAACGTGATATTTCGAGCAATCGCATTATCAATCTTACAGGCCATTTGACCCTGTTACACCACTGGGAATCTCCGAATTGCCCGCGATACAGTCAAATCTCCACTATACAAATTAACCTTAAATACTGTTCAAGTAAACGTTCCCATTCGCGAGTATGCACGGCACGGTAATGTCTCAATAGTACATGTCGCGAAAGATGTGCACGATATTTCTGAAAAAATGCTCAATACCTGGGGTTAGTTTTGTGAAATTTTTACCAACGTATTTCTGACACGTTTCTGCGTAAAATGAGCCCAAACATGACACACTTCGGAGAAAATTCGCCTGTTCTATTATGTAATTTTCTATTTCAATTGCAAATTGGTTTATTTATAGTGTAAAATTGCCATAAGTGGCAAGTACATATCAGGTATGATAATTGCATACTTACCGAATGTAATCAGAAAATTTTGGAAATTCATGTAACGGTTATCCGGAGAGATTTTGTTACAAATTAAATCAGAGGAGTATTGTGTTTTACAAACATAGCAGACAATAGAAAGAGAGAGAGAGCGTCGAGTCGTATGGAATTTTTATTGCGTAGTTATCAAAATCGATTTTTCATTGGAAATCGAGTTGGCCCAATAAAGTAGAAACTGCAGAACGAATTATTCACATCCAACAAAAATATCTGTACTGTTACACTATAAAGAGAAAAACACGAGAATTATAAAGACTGGGATACAATTTATTATCCTGTCGTTAATTTACGGAATATATATCTCCTTTTGCATTTTCACTGCAAACTCGATACACCACGCCTTAATAGTTATCCACAAAAATATAAAAACATTCTTTATATACAGATTTTAGTAATAAATGGATCGCGGTGTTTATGTAATTATGAAAATTCGCAGATTTATACAAAAACACGTAGATTAAATGCAAGACAGTAAAAACATTTAACGAAATTGAAAATATTGTTTTATGTTCTACTCACTCAAATTATTTAAAGAAGAAATAAATGTCTGTGTAGCATCTGCGTCTTGCAATTAATGCAGAAAATTTTTATTTTATTTTAAGTAATCAACTTAGGCAACAAACCAGTATTTGTTTCATTCGATCAGGATAGGATATTGAGAGATTTCCTGAGGTATTATATACCCTTCTCCTTCTATGTATAGCATTTAAAGTATTTTCAATAACTTCAGGAGAATCTAACTTCGATAAGTTTCTTTGCCGTTTTGCACAGTGACTATGGACACGGTACAGATTCATTTCATTTCGGCGAACACATGAGACAGTTTGGCAATTCGCCAAGTCACGTATACGTATAGGTATTCGCGTAAGCGTTTAGTACAGTAAGCTTGAATACCAATACACACATTGATCTAGATTATGTGATATGGGAGATATAGATTCAATTTCGATTCATGCTACTAATTGCATACAAATATTGTTCTGTTTATGTTTTCGATATGGATTGATATTTGTTTATATATTGGACGGGTCTATTAAAACGTAACAGTAACATACGGAGTAGAATATGAGAAAGCTTCGTTGAAATGAAGAGAAATCGAATGAATTGAATGAATACAACAACCATAGTAAATCAACACAATAAATAAACCATAATATAGATGTCAAGTGTCAAATTGGACAGAAGCAATTTACAAAATTGTATAATCAAAACATATGTTGCTAATTCAAAGCTAAAGTTAATAAGATGCATAAATAAAATATTAATAAATATCATCTTCGATTACCTTCTTGACGTTTTACTTCGTTCATTCTCATCTTACAAGATGCTAAAATTTTACCGAGAAATATGTACATTGTAATAAACATCCCAACATTTAAATTCCCAAATAAAATTGGGAATTCAGTTGCCCGAATGAAATTTTTAAATTAAAATTTGAAATCCCAATGTTTTAACACTCGGTTTACGGAGCACTAAAAGTGGCCAGTTTGGATTATTTTATAAAAATATGAAGAATATATTCAGCCAGATTTTTAGCAGCTTTTACCATGATATATGTTCCAAGGAATAAATGTGTTAAATAAATTTCCTATAAATGCATTTTTACAATCACAATAATTGTAAATCTAGTGTTAATTTGATGACTTCGTTAGCTGTTTCAATTGGTCGTAGCCGCTGTATTTGATTTTATTTAGTTGCTATATCACATGAATGCGGTCGACGCGAATCATACGAGCAGTTCTCATATTTGGAGCAACGGCGTACTCGGGAACAGGATATCCGATTAAAGTTACGAAATATACGCACGGGCACCTACGGGCGGTGTGAACTTCGACTGATCGATACACGTTTCTCGATATAACGCAAACATTACGCGTTCCTAAACCGTGACATTAATTCCACTGAGAGGACGCGTATTAACGCTGCAAATTTGCTGGGCAAAGGTTGTTTAACCCTAGGGCCTCTATATTAGTGAGCCACTGCAAAAAATTGGTTAGCTACAACAATAATTAGGTTGAAAACTTTATGCATCTATAGCCTACTTTTATCCCCTAAAACTCAGTATTTGTTTTGAACTATAAACGTTTAAAATTTTCGATTGTATCCATAAAGATTTCTTGAAAATCCGCAGTTTACTGTGGTCTGAATTAAATTAGAAATGGATGACCAATAAATAAAGGTAACAGTTTACAACATTTCTGACCTCGCAGCAGAATAAATTACGCCTCCGTGTAGGCGTAGTTTCAAATTCGAAAAATAATTTTCCATCGAATCGATAGAAATTTTAATTAAAATCCTTGGAGAGTCAATATAGTAACATTTACTGAAGAAAGAATTAATGAAACTTTCTACGATATTCTATGACGTTTTAATTAAACAGCTTCTACTACAGAACGGGATCAGATATTTTACTAAAATGCAGTTTCTAGTCGAAGTTAAATATTGCGCAAATCGTCCCCGTGAAATTAATATTACTGGAAACATATTTCACCCCTCCCTTTATTTCACATTTCGAACGGGAATTCTGGAGCAAGTGGTTTCATTAAAATATTACATTCATTAAATTAATTCAGTGTCATGTACTTTTGGCTCTGAAATTCTTACACAATGCCGTCTGACAAGACATACGAGCGGCTTTATATTAAAGTGGTGCTGTAGCTTTGAAAACATCGATTAAAGCTAGTGCTACCCTGTGCCTGATTTCTGTCATGTGATGTGCCACCATTTTGGTTGCCCGTGTGTTTTCTCAAATCTTTTCGCCACAAACGCTTTCCCAATTTTACCACGTTTTTATTAACTCGCTTATTTGTCTGTCTGTTCGGTACAAATTTTGCAATTGATTTTAAATTAACTTGCCGAAGAACTAGAGACTTTAAACTTTAAACATAGCTCAGAACTCGATGACAACACAAACAAGACTGAAAAGCAGAAAATAATTATTTGAATAAAAAAAAATTTTCATTATACCTTTTTATTATACTTTCTAGTCCGTCTCAAAAAGGTGGTATATTAAACAATTGTTTTATTTAAATAAAAATAATTTTACTATCATTCGAGGAGCAAATGTTGTAGAAGAAAAAGGGCCAGAGAAAGATGGAAGAAAAGGGATTCGGTTCTCGCTCGTTTAGTCAGTGTATTTACCAGGCACACGTGTATCTGGCGCCATGATTGAAGCGAGCGATGATATCATCCGCGCGATACAGCGACACAGGGAATTCCGCTCTTCTCTTTCTTCTTTTTTTTTTTTTTTGCTGCCGCGCCGCAAAAATAAATTCCCATTGGCCGGTTGGTCGGTTGACTCGTTCCTCATATCTGCCTCGAAAATACGTGTTCGCACGTTAGCCGTGGTGGGGAAAAAAAAAAAAACTGTCGAAACAGCGTATCTGTCCCGATACCGGGCGAATTTAGTTTTCTTTCGTGCCGCGCGATGAATTTCGAATCGAAACCGCGGTGACGTTCGAACTCGCTTTCAGATCGGCCGATAAACCCCCGCCCCATAAAGTGGGGGATTCCTTTCATCTTTTTCGACTATTTGGAATTTAAATACCGGCAGTTATCGCACATATTTTTCACAGACAGGTGATAGAGAAATTTGACCCAGTGTCCGGGGAGGACTGAGATTTTTTGCGGAACTCTGTTGGTGCAATTTTGCTCGCCACTTTTTTTCGAAACGAACTAAAACTTTTGGTATATTTTGGTTTTATATTTAGCAGTTTTTTTTTCGTGTACATATAATCGTAGAATAAAGGAAGTTTTGGATGATAGAATAATACAATGGATTGCATGGTTTAGTATTAAATGGTGCTTATTCAGTAGTTTTAATCAGAAAAATGTCACAAATATGTTGATAGAAGTTTCATAAAGAAATAATGAAAAATCTGACCAATATACAGTATTTCTCTATATATGTCGCCAAGGCCTGCATGATAAACGTCGCAGAATTATTCCCACTACCGCGAAGTATACCCCGTGGGGGGCCTCGAATGTCCGTTTTCATTTGACGTAAACAAATATGTAGCATTAGATTTAAAAAAAATGAAGGTCACCTTTGTTCCTAGAAACATATTAACAATACAAAAAATTGAGATACGCTATCATATTGCTAGTAAAATATGCTACAATTACCTCCTCTTCGGTTTTTTTCTAATGTTTACCTTTTACGAAAAAAAAAACGCTGGTACAAATTATCGCAAACACCCTGTATATATCCAGACATTGTTGTATTTCTTTTAAATACAAACCTGAATCCTATTTTACAAATGTGCTTCGAATTTCGAACGTTTTGTAAGAATGTTATGCCTACTTTTTCGGAACTCCAACAGAATGGAAATTGATAATGCTTTGATCACATGTCGCTCGAAGGCTTCTCGTCCGTTTCGTGAACACAGTGGCTCTAAATGTTGAATAAGGAATTTTATCATTTGTTCGATACTAAAGCCACCCGCAGCCAGTGGAGTTTTCCATATTAAGCAGAAAGCCAGTTAGATAAGCCAGCCCAGTAACTGACAACGGACATTAGCAAACCGTAGCACGTCGATTGTTACGGGACTTGAAAATGTTTGACACAGATTTCTTTGCCGCGGCCCATATACACGCTGAAAAGATAAAACTACCCGTTCGCGCGCTCGGAGTTGAAAACCTATTCATCAGTAGGCAGTCAAATGTAGGAAAAAGTGTTAATTACGAAAGTTTTAACTTGTCTGGACACACACTGACGCGTCAAACACCGAATTAGCAACGAGACAATTTCGATAAAATTCTTGTAATTTATTTTTACTGGCACACGAGCTAGAAAACCAAGATTGGTTACAATTCTTCGAACCTCATTGTATGGATCCTAACAAACTTATTTAAAGTATCGACATAAAAATCAGTTTTTAGATTTCTGCAAAGAATTCATTAAACAACCCCATCAAATACTGCTGGTATTTATTAATATTCAAATTGCAGAAAGATGGGAAATCGTATTATTTGGTCGCGCAGTTGGCGCGTCTAACTACGTTTTAAATGTCGCAGACACGGTAAAAGCGCAGGAAACTCTGTTAAACTATTAACGATAGAAGTTATCGTTCGGGAACAAGGTTCCGCCGAATCGGGCAATCGTTCCAACGAGCAATTCCTAAGCTCTATTTTTCATGAATCGGTAGCACAAATATGAGAGACACCAGACGGCAATTAAGCCGTTCGAATTCGTAATTTCTTGAATCCGGTCGTTCCGACCGTGGCGAAATTAATTTAGAACAGTTGTAACTCGAGTCACCGGAAACTCTGGCTTGAATCGCAAATTTTCAAGTTCCTCTTAAAACCTCAAGCTGTTCGCCGCTCGAACACCGGAACGGAACTTATTTCGAGACGCACACGCCGCGCCGCGCCGCGCGTCATTAGGCGAGGAAACTTCGCCTCGCATATGCTGCGTGGCCCCCTGAAATATGTCGAAGTCATGATTGTATGCGCATTTTGAAAACGCGGGAGCCCGTCCTGCGGAAAAATGCAAATGAACGAGACGTATTTCGAATGTTCCACGATCGCAAGCGAAAGTGGAGGAACACTATAAAATATGATACGCGATTTCCTCGAGCGGGTATTCTGGTTTTTCATTTTCAAAATTGATCGATTTTCTGCATTTTCTTTAAGTATAAGTGTTGGACTATCTCTAAGATGCAACTCGCCTCGTGAGATATTGAGAGTTGAATCTTTGAACGCGTCTCTCCCGAAAGCACTTTTTTCGAAACGTTGGTCTAGCGACTTGAAGTTTTTGGGGAATTCTCAGCACATGTCCTGTTATCCCACGAACTAGTTTTAAAAATCAATTTTTTTTACCTTTTCATCCTGCTGAAGACTGAGTAATATTTAAAAAATCGGCACTTTCACTTCAAAATGCCGCCATGTTGTGAATAATCAAGATTTTCAATTTCTTTTCATTCGGACCGTAACTACATTAATGCTGATTAATAACGCAGCATTTTTTTTGGTTTTCGATTAGTAGGAAAACCGGAATCATGGTAACGGTGGATCCATGTTTTTCAGAACATAGTCTACAAAAAAAAAAATAATATAACTCCAAGTACGAATAAACATGTGTGCAGAATCCCAATGAAAAAGGTTCAATAGTTCTGCTGGAAAAAATACTGAAAAATTGCCGCGAAAACGAGACAATGCGACACCGTTTCTGTCATTTACCAATTTAAAATTCATATTGAAACGCAACGAGTTTTCCACTTAACCTAATATCCGCGACGAGCAAATGTAAAGAGAAAATTCGGAAACATTGCGAAGGAAACAAATTCGTTTAAGCATTGTAGCAGGCAATCTGTTCATGTCACCAGGCTCTCCTCTATTTAGGGAATAAGAAAGGCGGAAAGGTGTGCGTAATAGAACGTCCGTGCGTTCCGTTTTCCTAGAATTTGAAACAACAAGGAAAATGAGAAAATTCCTATACATTGTGTCGGATACTGGTCCAGAAACTCCGATTGTTGATATGATTACCAGACAGATGCCCCGAGCGGCACTTTCGTTTCCTCGTTTCTTGTTGCCCGGATATCTTTGATCTTCTAAAGCGTTGCATCGAGCGACGCATCTCAAATGGAAGAGAACAATGCATTTAAATGGGACGATTCGGAGTGGAACTCGTAGCTGGGTCGCGTGTACTCTCGTTCGAGCATTAGGGTCCGAAACAATCCCGGATAGTTTTCTCGCCTGCAGTGCTCGGGAGAAAAGTTTCTTTTTTTCTGTTCCTTTTTTTCTTCCTTTTTTTTTTTTATTCTGGAAAGCCACTCAGAAATATTAATTCTCCGACCTCACGGTGAATTGCCGCACAAAAAATGCATTGCCACGACGCTCGATGGGAAATAAATTAGTTACATAAGTTCAAATTCTGAGAATTCTTCCTGCTTTTCTTTTTGATTTTTATTTGCTAGTTTTGAATTGTGCTGGCGAGATTATTATTCCCTTATGACTATGAATATCGATTGTGATTATTATTTGATTATTGCTTGCAATAATACAACCATAGCAGTACATTTTTCTATACATTGTTTATTTATAAGGGTTGCATCAACGAATGATGCTCGTGTTTAAATTAAATTCCAATACAACAGCAAAAACAATTACGTATTCCTGCATGCTGAAATAATCGGGAACGAGAGCAAAAACAATTCTGCGCAGTTCAGTGCATAGCATCGTAATTACTTTGTCAGTGCAGAGGCGATTTTATGGTTTCACATCGTTTCATTTTCTTAAAATTAATTAACGTTCGTTTCAATTAAAAGAGCCCGGACCGAAAATGCTAAAAGATCTGTTGTATGCATATCGAGCAATATGAAAATTACTGAAACTCTAAGTTGAAATTCCTGAAATTGCTATGGACGAAGTTGAAGAAGCGAGGCTAAACAATTATGTTGTATTAAACAATTTGAAAGTAGCCGATTGCGAAGGTTATACAAAGTCTTGTTACATTATACTTTAATTACGTGGTTAATGAACGAGTAACTTGAAACGCAAAAAAGTTGGCGAAATTTCCTGGTCGAGGCAGCCAAGGGTGAAAGAATTCCTTTCAAAGGAAGCTCGAACGTTCATTATTTTTTCTTTAACGTTATTTCCCGTGACACTTAATTACAGACACTTTTTCGTGTGTGTGTCTGCCGGAAATACCGATCGCGTTCGAATTTCTTCTTTTCGGAAAAAGGTCAAAAGAGCAAGCTGGCAATGCGAGTTCGCGAGAGAGGGAAATCAATTTCATTCTTGTGCGTTCGAAAAAAATTCCGCAGGCGTGCAACATTAAAATTTAGAGGAGAATGAAACTCGCAGTGAATCGTTTAGATGCGATAAATCTCGCTGTAAAAAAAATACTACTGCCGTGAATACGTGAGGAAACGAGCTAATTCGCACCTCTGTTCCATTAATCGAACGACGAAAATGAGTTTCCATCATTACGAACTGTTCAACTTATATTATTTCGTGAAACATATAAAATGTTTAGCTGCTAAACAAGGTTTTAAAGAAAAAAATAAGCATATTAGATCGATAACGAGGTCAACGCAGAAACGGGGACATTTACCTAACGCCACAGATGAGAGTTACGATCACTCTCGAGTTGTTCTATATAACTACTAACTACGAAGGTGTTAATTAACTGTCCATTGAAATGTTACACTTCGCGCGGTCCGCGAGACCACTGTCCTCCGATATGGCTGTGTGTACAATATCATGCAAAAGTAAATCGAGTACAAGCTCTCAAGTTTTATAAAAGATGTTCAGTATTTTTTTTAAATATTCCTCCATACTACAATTATAGTTTCCCAATTTTCGACACGAATTCGCTCCGAATTAAGAAACAAAAGTAGCTAATAAATGAAGAAATGAGTAGGTATAATTTAAAGCGAGAGAGGGATTAAAAGTATTATGTTTAAGAGCTTAAACGTGTTTAAGGCTTATTAAAATGATTTACAAAAACAGTGGGATTTCTATTTGGCTCCCGTTCATTGTAACCAATGCAAACAATTTTTATTTTACATAAAAATCCGCTGTCTAGGTACACAATACGTAACCACAGATAAGCAAAACACCTAACAGCCAAGCAAAGGATAGATTTAATCGAATTTGTATCGAACAAATTCCATTAGTTTATTGACTAAAACACAGAGGATAGGCGACGAACAGGAAACCCCGTGGCGGATGGATTGTGAATAAATCGTTATTCATGAAACAATTTCCTTTGAGCCCACGACTAATAATCACTTTGCGCAACTTAAGCGACAAGCGACGAGCACAGATTCAACAAATTGACACTTCCGCCAAAAAAGCATACTACCCAACACATGTGGCTTTCGGTCGTTTCCACACGTTGTGTTGCTGGTGTTTAAACATCGTCCGCGAAACTTCCTCTGGGCTGGCCCAGCTTCGTTTTAAGATCGTTACCCACATAACAGCATGGCACATGTGGCTTGTTACACAGGACACTCGACTGCGTATAGTAAATGCAGTTTTCTTCCGACATAAGACGACGATGCTTTTTCCGCAACAAAGAAAATCTCTATCCCTCATCCGCAATACGTCGAAAGTCGTCCCGAGCCGTCGCCTTATATCGGAAGAAACCTGTATATTTGGGGACGATTCTACTTCAGATGTATTAGGGGAACCCATAAGTAATCAATTATTTTGAAATCTAAAACAAACTTTGTAGTAAATTCAAGTTTTTAGTTCTTAATTTATTATATAATCTCCATCATTGTCAAGGACAGTTTGCCATCTTTCCTGCAAATTTTCAATCCCCCTCTCATAGAAATCCAGGCTTCGTGATGCAAAAGATGACTCAAGGTGCCTCCTAGCATTTCTACAGAAGTGAATGTTTTATTTCTTAAATAATGCTCCAGAGATCTAAAAAGATGATAGTCAGAGGGAGCAATATCCGGTGAGTACGGGGGGTGCGGTAAAACTTCCCATTGCAATTCTTTGATTTTTTCCTGAGTGAGTTTCGCTGTATGGGGGCCGGGCATTGTCAATTTGCAGTATTACACCTTTTCTGTGAACTAAAGATACCCTCTTTTTCAATAGTTTTGAATACAGCCGCTGTAATTGCTGACAATACAACTCAGCAGTAACTGTTTCTCCAGGTTTCAACAACTCAAAGTGAAGTATGCCACGACAGTCCCATCAAATGCACAGTAACACATTTCTAAGTGATAAGCTAGGTTTAGGGGTTGATATTGCGGTTTGATTTGCAGAAAGCCATTGCTTGGAACGCTTTATGTTATCATAAAGAATCCATTCTTCATGTCCGGTAACGATTCTGCTAAGAAATGGATCACTACGAAATCTGGATAGCAATGAAGTGCAAATTGATGGACGAATATTCTTGTTGGCCTCCGATAATTGATGCGGTGCACATATTCCTTGCCTATATGCCCTTCCCATTTCGTTTAGGTGCCTTTGTGTAGTTGATCATGTGGACCTAAGGCTTCTCGATAATTCTTGTATACTTAATTTTGGATCAGCTTCCACTAGAGATTTTAGGGTGTCATTGTCAAATTCAACTGGTCGTCCACTTCGAGGCCTGTCAGAGAGATCGTAATCACCAGCAGCAAACCTTCTGAACCAACGTTGACACTCGTTGACCTTCAATACATCTCCATAAACATCGCAAATTTTCTTTGTTGTTACCGTTGCATTAAATCCCGCATGAAAATGAAAAAGTATGCAGTGACGAATATGATCCTCGGAAGGTACGAACGCCGCCATTTTATTACAGGATTGTAAAAAAATTGTACTTTTTAGAATATTTTGAACACAGGCTGCTTTATCGAAAACTGTAAAAGAATACGTGTTTCCTCTTCAACGATCGGTACAGAACTAAAGGCAAAACAAATTCTTTGCAAATAATTGATTACTTATGGGTACCCCTAAATTTAACCTCTTAAGCACTGTACGCCACTATAGCGGCTTCCATGGAAAGCGTCAGTTATAGCTATAGTGGCTTTTGTGCCATGCTTAAGAAGTTAATCGACATTCTTTTTTCTGTTCAAATTTCTGTTCTTCATTATATTCCCTAATCTATTTTCATGAAATTTTCAGAATTTACATAATTGATACAGATCTACAAAATTTATTTTTTAAATTTTCAATACAGGCCAACATAAAACATTTGTACACAACAGCTTTTAGTCTTTTCTCTGCAATTTCGATCAATTGCAATGTTTTCAAAATTTTGTCCACGTCGCGCAGTAATTGTTCTAACTTCTCAAAAAAAAAATTCAAATCATATGGTCCAATATTGAAAAAGTTGTCCTTTTTAAAGTGTCCGAATATTATTGTGATTCACTGTACATGTTTCATACAAACGTCGATACGCTAGCTGTACAACAGACATGATCGACGCTCGGACAACAGCAAGTTGTTTGTCGGATGTTGTGCTACATAAGTGAGCGACAACTTTTATGCGTGTCCTGGGCACCGCGATTTTTCGACTGTAAAAACGCTCAGCCGTCGCCTGGAGCGCCGCTCGCAATTCGCCACCGAAATGTCGCGGAAACGTCGCTATTTGTAGTTGTGGAAACGTCGACTTCCAACAATCAGCATCGCGTCCCACGAGCACGATGGATATTCCTTGCGAGCCACCCGGACGCGATTTATTATACATTCTGCGAACAACGGTGATTACGAAATCGCGCGATAGAAACAGAGTTTCCTGGCGAACTGTGCTCTAGCTTACAATTAGAGCGAAGCTCCCGCCAGAGCGCTTCTAATCCTCGGCGGACCAAAACGAGCGCAGCTGGGAATTATTTTGTAGCCACTTTTCTCAAAATCTTCTATACCAAACACACGTTAAAACTGTTTCTAAAAAGATTGTTATTGGGATATGGGTATATATAATAAAAGCACACTCTTTATCTGTATACGAAATAGAATTTGTATTTCAATAGATTCTCTAAAAGTGCGTTCTCAGACAAGTCTTTACGGTTTGAAAGAAACGTCGCGAATGAAACAAGAAATCGAAAACAGACGAGCAACAGTCCAATATGAACAACAGAGGATGAGGGTCCCATGCCGGGGACAACATACAATGTATATTAACTGCAGATACAATGTATATCAAAAGCCGATTCAAACGATCCTTCCTTCTAAAGAAATAACAGATTAATTTTGTTCTATTTATGAAATAAATTCCAACAATAGTTTTCATTTATTTGGAGACCACATTGTTTTGTAGTCGATTCAAAATTTACTCCATAAACAACACCATTTCACTTATAAGTTTGCTATAGTCATTCTAACAGTGTTTTACGAATACTTAAAAAAAAAAAAAACTAAAGCCGAACAGGCAAAAGTTGTTCAGAATGACGACATTGACATACCTCAAGGTGATCGGTGATGAGGACCAACTTCCACACAATTATCCAGTCGTCTTATAGAGATAATACTCAGGAAATTAGATAACCGTTTCCAAATAATAATTTAAAGAAACGTGTAGCGTAAGTGGACAGGTTACCCTATACGTATACTTAGAAAACAGTATTACGGACCACAGTGCGGTGTCGCCAGTCGTCCCCGGCAATTCCGTCTTTCCCGATACATCGTAACAATTCCAGCGTTTCCCGTTGCAGTTGCAATTGCAGTTGCAGTTGCAGCGGGACGACGACGCTCGGCGGTCCACGAGGGTGCACTCGAGGAACTAATTTTAGTTTTAAGTAATGCCGGCGCAACACGCTCTTGCCTCGGGCTCGTTACGATTCCAGGAGAGTCGACCCGAAGTCGACAAAGGAACTCGAGCGAGTCGAAATGTTGTCTGTGATCCATAAACACTCGCCGAAGAGAGAAAGAGAAAAAGCTTGGAAAGGAGACCTGGAGTGGGAGCTAAGGGCTGCGAGAGGGGTTGCGAGCACACCGGACAAGGATGGAAACGGTGCATCGGTTTTAGGATCGTCGGGGGAGAGAGCGAAGGCTCGCGGGCCCGACACGCTCGTTTTCCTCCGTGGACCCAACCCCGATCTCGGAAAGAGTCATCGGGGACTGCTTCCGGCTACTTCCTCGATGCGTATTTCCGCGTCCCGACGCGACGCCGAAGTTGCGTCCGCCTCGCGGACCAATACGCTAGTTTGTTTTAATCGCCGAGCTTCGTCGCGACGAATAGCACGGCAATAGGGTAAGGGACCCCACTACTGTGGGGGTACCAATTACTGTGCCTATATTATTTACATTTCAAAGCATAATGAATATTGAAAAAGAGATATACAAGGGTGTTCATTTGTAAACTTTCCAGCCGAAAACCCCCCATTACTGTGGGGGTACCAATTACCGTGCCTATATTAATTACATTTCAAAGAATAATGAATATTTGAAAAAGAGGGTGTTCATTTGAAAACTTTCCAGCCGAATATCTCGAAAAGTATGAAAGATATTAAAAAAAGTGTAAAACACGTGTCCAAGGATTTCAAGGGGGAGAGAGGGGGCAGTTTTTTATTTGGTTGGCGTTTTCAAGGTCATTTGAAGGTCAACTTTGTTTTTTCAAACGGAAACCTATGTTCTCTATTATGGGATCTTATTGTACGTCAAAAGACCAGCAACTTTCGTAGGATACTTTTTTTTATCTGCGCACAAGTTTCGGAGATGTGTAAAGAGAAATAGAGCGAGTCATACTTATACTGTGAGAAAGTTTGTAATTTCTTTATAACTGTAACAAATTTTCAAAATATTCTCCGTTATTTTTTGAACAATAATACAGACGATTCTCAAATTCTGAACGAACATTTTTGAAGGTATCTGTTGGAAGAGCTCTACGTTCCTATACAATTCTGCGACGCAAATGGTTGGCGCTTTCTGGTTGTGTTTTATAAACAACTGCCTTTAAGTGTCCCCACAAAAAGAAGTCGACTGGTGTTAGATCTGGTGATCTTGGTGGCCACTGAAAAACACCTCTTTTACCGATCCATCTTAATGGGAATCGATTGTTTAACCACTGGCGAACTGGAAACGTGTAATGCGGGGGAGCACCATCATGTTGGAAGTACAAAAGTTCTTCGTTTAACAAAAAATTGCCGTTTTCATCTCTGGTTTTCAAGACTTTCTGTTATAAGTGGATCAATGATGTCGTCCAGTAAATTTAAATACAGATTGCCATTCAAATTCTCTTGGATAGACTCCCTTTCCACACTTGACTAAATAGTACAATCTTATATTGAAAGACAGGCAACATAAACAAAATTGTTTTCAAACGGTACGTGCTAGTACAACTGGAAAACATCAACGATTTGCGTCAAAGAATTTTACACAATAATATGGCTCGCTCTACTCCCCTTTAAATATCTCCGAAACTAGTACGCGGATAAAACAAAGTATCCTACAAAAATTGCTGGTCTTTTTACGTACAATATGATCCCGTAATAAAAAATATAAGTTTCCATTTGAAAAAACAAAATTGACATTCAAATGACCTTGGAAACGCCACCCAAATAAAAAACTGATACTGCTCCCCTTTTTCCCCTCGAAATCCTTGGACACGTGTTTTACACTTTTTTAATATCTTTCATACTTTTCGAGATATTCGGCTGGAAAGTTTTCAAATGAACACCCTGTATAACATCTATATTAACTAATTTTAATGCAAAAATGTAATATCTCTTTTTTAATATTCATTATGCTTTAAAAAGAAGTATAATTAATATACGCACAGTAATTGGTACCCCCGTAGTAATTGGGTCCCTTACCCTAGTGGAATACAGTAGTGCTCCTACAAATTTGCAAAATTTCAGAACCAAAAATAAAATTCTTGCGTTAGACGGAATTGCATTAGATATGTATGGAGTGCCCAATATGGTTCCTTGAATTCTGATAGAGCACCAAATTCTGCGTAAAAAAGTACTGTACCAAGTAGGGCTTAAAATGAATAATGAAGCTCAAAATAAATTATACTCGATAAAATGAAAAGAATGCTATGTAATGGACTATGTTGGCTGCAGCATTGTTAAACGTATATTTGAAATATAATACTTGATAAAATATTTTATACAAGTAAACAGGGGTAAAAAGTAACTAGACTTCCATTTACAAATTGGCTATTTTGAGTGCGGAGTGGAGGAACCATTTTGTTGTTAAAGGTTCAGAGTAGCAGCGAATATGTGTTTGTTTGTATTTTTGATAATTATGAAGCCGTTGTTAATAAAGTGCAAGGGAAAATCGAATAGATTGATGAGGTGGGAGGGAAAAGAAATTGCGGGTAGTTAATGTTGCATAAATGTTTTTGTTTGTCGAGCACACACAGTCGCTGGCGCAACGATGCATCGGTAATTAGGAAGATGACGAAATGTGACCAGCCAATAAATTTTCACAGTCGTTGTTGTGTCTCATAATTTATGAATAATGTCCGGCCAAATTTACATTTTTATTGATGATTTTATATTACAGCCGGTAACTGTGTAAACAGATTTTTCTTTAATATTGGTTTTATCAAGTATTCAGGAAGTTTGTTCGTAACTGAACTTTCTAAATGTGTTTTATTTATTATGTTATTCGTTGTAATTAAATGTTTCATATTTACAGATTTCCAGGTGGGATAGATTAAAATTTTCAACCACAGTTTCTTATAAAAGTTTAATTATATTGATTGTTGGATCAAAAGGCGAATGTAACTTCCTTCGCGTTTAAAGTATTAAAAAACAGTAGTAACTCTTCCTCTACTCAACACAGAAGCAACTTTCTTTGTGAGAATGAAAATTAATCATGTCTAGCTCATTAGTCGGGCGAAACTTTCGCGGATTTTGACTTACAGAACAAGGTGTAACATTCCTTTCAATTAATGTAATTAACATCGGCGCGAGCAAGGATGAGGTGGAATAATATTTCTCGTGACCCACCAGAGTAGAAGCCAGCAAAAGTGTGCGACCTACTTTATCATTTGTGAGCACTTTTTAATTAACCAAGCTAGAATGCAGCAAATGTTACCTGTAAAATCATTGAAATTATCGTTGCAGAGTAATTAGCATTTGAGCATTTGCAAACTATTTCAAACCGCTGTGTATCAGTGGTTAGATATAAAATTTTGCGTATACTTAATTATACTGAGAATTTAAAACAAAAAAAAAAGAAATTTATTGTAATATTATTTTTCACGTAAGTTGTATGTTTTTATGTTGCAGGAATCTATAATGTTACAGCATGAAATATATACAGCGTTTACTCCACGTACGGTGAGCTATTATATTTGCTTAAATTATTAAATAATCTATTAAACATATCTTATTTATTATTTCGGAAATGTAGGAATGTATAAACAATTTTATTTTTACCATACATTTACATTTTCTATCCGAAATATGTATATGTATTCACATAATTTCAAACATCATGTTGGAATCGTAAAAAAATATCTAAAAGTTAAAAACCGAAACAGTTCATTTACAATGTTATTACAAAATGCATTGAAGTGGTAAGACATATTATTTAATGGCACTGCAAACATTACAGTATATGCTACAACTGCAGAAACTTGGCGTCTAAAAAATGTTACGTATTTTGCCGCGGTTTGCAACAGTTTTGTTACCTCAGAAAAATGGAATACTGTTAAATGAGTCAGAAAATACAAGAAACGAACCAGCAGGAAACCAACGACCCCAGTACCGTGACCATTACTCTCTATAATCGTGTTGCCAGTCCCAAGCAAGGCAACTGCAAAGATGGAACACTGTAGTTCATACATTTTTGCTGTATCTGAACAGTCAGATTTTTCATGCAACTGTGTTTTTCAAACGCCCAATACCATTTATAGAATTAATGTCCACACATTAATTGAAATTCTTAAAGAAATTCTTATTTTTGTCCCCCGTGTCTTGCAATTCGATGGAAACATTTTTCTACTTTACATAAAAATCCGCTAATTATTAGACTCCCAGCATCTAAAGTCCCGGACAAAATGATAGCACATGCGTACTATCTTTAATTTCTTGAAAATTACTTAGTATTTCTGAATTTAGTACATAATACCATAATTGTTAAATAAGGTTAACCTCGCTAGCTTTCTGACCAAGCAGAAGAAATATATAAATGCTTAAGGCGAAATGATAGCACACTTGTGCTTCGTGCTGATATCTTTCGATAATTTGCGACTTGCCAAGCTGTTATCAGCAAATGCCAAGTTTTAAAGTTAAAAGTCGACATGGGCCGCGAAAAAAAATTAAGTCAAACTGAAATTGCAAGGATTATTGAATTAAAAGGTCAAAATGTTACTGTTTCCGAAATTTCAAAGATTTCAAGAACGGGATAAAAGGGCTATTATTCGTATTGCTTCGAACCCAACATTGACATCACACGCAATTGCTCAAAAAGCAGGCATCACTGCAAATGTCCGAAGTGTTGGTCGTGTTCTTCAGACGTGTAAGTTTATTCGAAGATTGAAAATTAAGCAAAAACCTCCGTTAACAAAACATCATAAGGAGCAGCGATTAACATTTGCAAAAGAACTTATTCACTGGAAGAAGAAATGAAGATGTATTTTATTTACGGACGAAAAGAAGTTCAATATGGACGGCCCAGATGGATTTTCATTCTATTACCGCGACTTAAGAAAAGAAAGAATTGTGAAAAAATGAAGACAAATGGGTGGGGGTGGTGTGATGATCTGGGCCGGAATTGAATACAAAGATAAAACAGATGTACAGTTTCTTGAAGGAGAAATGAATAGTCAGAAATATATAAATCTAATCTCGCAACAAATTAACGAACATGCACAACGAATTACCAAAGGTACATTTATTTTTCAACATGACAAAGCTGCCATTCACCGAGCTAAAATCGTAGAACAATTTTTTCAAAGAGAAAATGTATCTGTTATGCCATGGCCTGCACGCTCCCCAGTCCTGAATATTATTAAAAATTGTTGGGGAGAACTCGCACGAGCTGTATATAAGAATGGAAAACAGTACGATAATATTCAATAATTAAAAGAAGCTATTAAGGTAAAATGGGGTAATTTGTCGCAAGATACAATTAAAAAACTATATAAATCCTTACCAAATCAGATGCCCGAAGTGGTAGAAAATAAAATCGGATACGCCCATTATCAATTTGCTATTAATTATTATGTAACTTTCTTTTTTTGTGGACATATATGTATAAATTTTGTAAGTGTGCTATCATTTCGCCCTCAGCATTTGTATATTTCTTCTGCTCGCTCAGAAAGCTAGCGAGGTCTCTGTGCGTTATAACATTTATGATAATATGTGTTGCATATAAAAATTCTAAATGATCTTCGAGAAATTGAAGATAGCACGCGTGTGCTATCATTTTGTCCGGGACTGTAATCAACGAACTCCGTATATTTACTGCATTATATCGTAGGTTTATTCAGCAAGTTTACCAAGTAAATTTTATTTTTCAATTGTAGCACAATCTTCCGAACTTTTAAAGTCGTTCCAATAATTACAAGCGGTGCTGTATATATTTTGATGCGCGCTGCATCGCCACAAAACTTCAGAAGAAGAGTAGAGAGTGAGAGGGAGGAGGAAAATAAGTTAGATAACCGGGTCTCGGGATTGCACATTAAAGCACAACGTTAAAAATCGATTAAAAAGTTTCGCGGGGTCCAGGAAGCGGCAAGTGATAATGGCGGGTTGGAGGACATCGACTCGAGTGTCGATCCTCGGGGCTAACAGCGGCGAAATTCCTCGGGTTTAATCGACACCGGGGTTTCATGCCGGTGTGTTCTTCTGTTACGAGCGGTACAAGAGGACGTAAGAAGGAAAATAACACGTGCCGGTTGTACAGGGGGTTGGCAAAGAGAAAGAAAGAGAGAGGAGAGGGGGGGCGATGAGTTGGTCAAGAAGCGCCTGAGGGCACTTTCGGACTCCGGAAGGGTCTACCGCGAATAAACGCGACAGCGAACGTGGCTCTTCCACTCGGCACGTTTACGACGCCCGATAAAAAGAGGCAACGTGAACGGCCGATCTGATATTCGGAACATCCTTAAATGAGATCGTGACTCCTCCAACCCCGCTCGCTCCTTCCCTCGAATTATGCTAAGGGGGTTGCGTAATACAATTTGATGTTTTCATTGGTAACTCCGTGGTGGCTAGGGTGGCTTTTCGCATATTAGGGGTTCCATACATTTAAACGCTTGAAAAATAATAGGGGTTCAACCATTCTTGTGATAGAAATTGCATTTAACACTAGATTCACGGGACCCGTCAAAATGACGGACTCTAATATTTCTCATTTGCGAATATTGAAATTGAAAAGAGTTGCATCCATGAGGAATTATTTAACAAAAATGGCTACAAATTTTGATAGACACATTCATGTTATTTTTATAAAGTGGCGTAGAATAGTCGTTTTTAGTGCTCCGTAAACCTAGAGTTAAATAATCGGTACAACGTGTATATTGTGATTACACTGCGGACCTTTGTGCGAAATAAAAATTTTACCAACTGCGCAAGATTTTGTTGGAAAATGTTCTCGCACGTTTTTGATATAAATCTTTTCCTCGTCCTGATGTGGAATATCAAAAGCATACTTGTACTTGAAGTATTAAAAATACTAAAAATTAAAACCTAATTACACTATTTGCTAGTTCTTTCGAATAGCGTATAGAAATATGTAGTAAGTCTAACTGGCACAAGTGAATTACTAATTACTCGTTTTGCTCTTTAATTTCCGTAGTCGTCGACTCGCTTAGACCGTATTTCTTGGTTAATAAGGATACCCGTGCACTAGTTTCAAGTTTCTTAATTATGTCATATTTACTAGCCGCAGTTAGCACTCTGTATTTTTATCTTGATGACAATAGAATACCTTAGTACCTGTTAGAGTAGTCGATTTGCTTTGAATTCAACACTTTTTATTAAGCCGAGTTTTAGTTTAATATACTATATTATTACTGTTTCCAGGACATGTATACTTGTTATATGTCCATTTCATTTATTAAGTAAAAAGATTATAAATTTTAATATATCATTATTTTTATATGAAAGGGACGGTGGAAAAATGAACTTCGTACAACTCGCCTGACTCGTATCAATTTTCTACCTCTATTACAACAAATGGGAGTAAAATAGAAACGTATATCGTTTCTTGATAGATTTATAAATGCGTAAAATCTCAGTCCACTGGTGAATAAAGCAGTAAAGGGTTCTAAGCATCGTCAACTATGCAGCTGTCGAAAAGGTTGACTATCCGAGGGTTAAACACGCCCATCCAGGTCCACCCATCGATCCCAATAAACAATTGGTCTCCAGAATTCGTTGCTGCCTCGTGTCTGTCTCATCGTCGTCCACCATTGCTTCAGAATTCTATTCCGCCCGACTCCAGAGTCGTCAAGATCGCGGCTGTCTGCTGGAAGAAGCGTGCCGTGACGTGGAAATGCAAATTCCGTCCATGCGGCTCGTTGAATTATTATTTTAAGTCCCGTAACGGCCATTCGCTACGGGAAAATCTCATGAAAATTAATTTATTTTAATGCACTCGGTCCAGGCCGGGGCTGTATCCTTCGAGGAAACGAGCAGACGAGGGGGTGACGAGAGACGGCCTGACGAAAGATGAGGGGAGGAAAACGAGCGACGTTCAACGAAAATGTGGGAGGAATCCGAGAGAAAGACGCAGACGCCAAATTAACGTTCGACTTGTGCTTCTTTCGACGTCCTTGCCTCCCCCGAGCAACTCGGAATCCTGAATTCAGACCCGGATTTGGCTAAAGGGGTATTTGAGTCGTGCTTCATCGGACTCGTGGATCTTTTGCGCCGGACTCGGCAACACGATTGCCACCGTATTTCCAAAGTCTTCTCGCCCCGGCGACCGATAGCGATGTGTCCCTGGAAATCCTTACAATTTTATATTTGTCACACAATCCTATACAGTGGGGGACAAAAATATTCGGACACCCTTCGAAAACGAATAACTTTCTCAAAATTGGACGATACGATGTGAATTCTTTCGAGATGTTAGAACGATCATTTCACTAGGTATCGTATAAAAACAATTATTTAGAAATTGGTCGGTCTAGATATTGGTCGAAATTGCGAAGAAAAAAGTAATCGAAACGATTTGTACATGTACAAAGTTTATACACAACAAAATGAACACTTCTCATGGAATTATGAAGATATTAAATGTACTTTAAAATACTAGAATAATTCCATATTTCTTTTCATGTGCATACCACGTGCAACAAGGCACATGTAAAACTTATAATGAAAATATGACGAAAATAATATTAATTTTCAAATAAGCAACACTAACAGCATACAAAATTTGTAGTCGTGAACTTTTCAGTTTTATAAATAATGCATTACCGTATGGCGGCTTAAGGCTGTTGTCCAAGTGAAAAAGCAATTCTGTAACAGCTTTTAGTTGTACTTTCTAGAAATGTAGTTCGCAGAAGTCTACTTTTAAGCGGACACAGGTGAGAGAACTACTCTGAAGTTGCTCCCTTGGGGACACGCAGCGTAAGTTCTAGCACCAGTGACTGCGTAAACTTATAGACAACACTTGCTTGTTTAATTCTTATTGAAAAATTCATTAGAAGCCATAGGAATAATTAGTAATTGATTGTTGCAGATAAGATAAAATATAATACATTCTTAGAGATGAAGAAACGGCACAACAACTTCAATAATACAAAATTATTTATAGTTGGATGTATGTACTACAAATTTACAGAAACTTTACTAAACTAGTAACGTACTTGTTGAGGGTTCTTATATTAGCAAACGTTTTCTATTGAAGATTTTAATCGCAAAAATCCTAAACATATAAACGTAAATTTGCAAGTTCATGAACCTCGAAAATCACCGAGCCATCCATGAATAAATACGTATATTATATAGAGTAGCATGACATTAGCCCAACAACCTATCAGCGTACGGCTTTTATAACAACCCATTATAATAGATAATCAGCCATACCGTTGCTCATAACTGGAAAGTTCGATAAGCCGCGCATAAAGCACTAATCTTTGAACAAGGGGATCGTGGAGCATACATAATAGAATTGTGTTTTCCGTTATAAATATACAACTTAAACACGAGGGCATAAGAACCTTGGCAAAGTTTAATAAAACTTTTATTGTCACCTTGCGCAAAGAAATTTCCTTGTAGATGAAAAGAATTCCAGTTGAAAATTCTATCTACCATTTCAATTTTTCATTTATTTATTAAGCTCTTCTAGTTGAAGATATTTCACTAAATTTTTATTGATTTTATTAAAGAATCATACTTTTATAGATAAAAAGATTGTTGTATTGCTCTGATTCCTCAGCCGTTCAAAGCCGCGCAACCCCTAATCGAAGATGACCGGCGCATCGAACGACATCGTATGCGAGTCACGAGGTCACGCGGCGCAGGAGGATCCAAAGCAGACGCATAATCGAATTCCCCGTGTGTAATACGTTAATTCGAGCCCGGGGAAAGCTGCTCCCTCCCTCTCGGGTGGGAATCCCTGGAGCGTCTTTCTCGTGACGAGCAAGAAATCTATCCGGAATCTATGTAACAGTGTCGCGCACGCACAGACACGCCGAAACTCCGGGTGATCTCGCGCGGCTCGTACGAAGAACTTTACGGGACGATAATGGACAGATTTATGAGACGACTTATCGATCCCCGAGTAAATCCAATCTTCGGGGTCGACACTCGCGTGCGGCCGCCATGCCATGCCATGCCGCCCGGGAACACAGGATTTCCCTTGCGGGGTGTCGTAAGGCGCGCGGCAGAACGAAAGGAAATCGTCGCGAGGAATCTAGTCGCGTTTTGCCCCCGCGACTACAAATTGAAATTTGCCTCGTGCTCTGCGACCGTTCACGGGAGGGTTTAACGATCGAAGCGTAAAGCGCGACTCGGGGACGCTCTGGTTTTAGGGGAAAAACCCGGGCTAGCCCCGGACAGTTAAACGATGCGCAACAAAAATGTATAATCAATCTTCTACGCTGAGTACTTTTGATACTGTTATATTCGGTTGTTCGGAAAGCAATCTCGTTTTTTCCCAACAGAGGACGTAATTGTAGTTTTTCGCAGCCAACTTCACGCTTAAGCCGCATCGTCATTATATATTAGGGGTACCCATAAGTAATCAATTATTTGCAAAGAATTTGTTTTTCCTTTGGTTCTGTACCGATCGTTGAAGAGGACACACATATTCTTTTACAGTTTTCGGTATAGCTTATATTAACCTAATATTTCGACAGCTGATATAGCAAGGATTCTTTGTGAACAAGTTTGTTTGATTCTGCGCAATAGTTTTTGTTTGGCGGCCTATCCAATATGGAAAGTCGAAAGCAGCATTTTCGGCATATTTTACTTTTTTACTATCGAAAAGGTAAAAATGCTGTTCAAGCAAGAAAAAAATTATTCGATGTGCATGGAAAAGATGTATTGATAGAACGTCAGGGCCAAAACTGGTTTTCAACATTTCATTCCGGTAATTTTGATGTTGAAGATGTACCACGTTCTGGAAGGCCAGTTGAAGCTGATAAAGACAAAATTGGGTAATTGGGTAATTGGGCACTTTGGTATTGCACCAAAATGAAGAATATATAATTAAATAAAATGTTTATACACTACAAGAGAATAGTCTTCCATTTTCATAAAAAAAAACGAAATTTCTTTCCAAACAACCCAATACTCGTTATCGACTATTCTGTGTGTTTTCTAATATTTTACTAGAAGAACACAGATAGTAAAATGTTGTGGCATTATCCGCCTATCTCCCTATCCAACTCCTGGAATAATCGAGCCATCGCCGGAATTCGGGACGAGGAATGGGTCATTAGGTCTTATTTGATCGCGTGAAACTTTCATCGACTGGGAAGCAGCGGAATCTGATTATTCACTTGATCAAATAATTATCAAGAGGGTCTCTGGATATTTCGAGCGAGATTCTTGTCCGTGTTTCAAAACTTTCAATGACTGAACTTTCTATAATGTCATCGTCATTTCCTCGAATATTTTGAACACACTCAATTAGTTAATTCGGTAAATTAATTCAAGTCGAAAGTTCAGTCTACAATTAATTTTAAGTTAAAATATTTAAATAATATTATCATTGTTGTTGTAATACGGTTAGAAGAAATAACAAATTTTTATTGAACAAGTATTACGCTTAGCTTGCTTCATCAGTTCTTAGTACACAGAAGGTACAATGATAAAGGCACATTGATCATTCAGTTTTTAACAAAACCACAACACAAATAATTGTGCATCAAGTTTTAAGAGGTCATTTTAGAGAGGGGGTTTCAATCTTAAAATCTATAGTAGTTTCGGTCGTGAACAAATTGCATATAAAAACATTTGAATGTTTAAAAAGTAAAACTTAACCTTTCCCCTTTTTACTTGTTGCATATAAAAATATCTTTGAGAAATCGAATTCAGGGTAGTATTAAATTCATATTTCAAGCTTGAAAATGAATCTAGGTGGATTGTTGTACGATATTTTTTTTCGTGAAGTTATAACAGTTTAAATATAGGAAATTCCTTAATTTGACAGGTCGATGTAGTATAAATTGAAAATAAACTGGTTCGAAACCTCGACTTCGTCGACGATGTGCTATAGTGGATAGAACTAAGTGCAGTGACCTAATGTATTATCATGTATGGTCAGTTTGACAGCGGACGGAACACGTGGCTTATTATCCTGGACGCTTCACGTCGGATGACCCCACATTTACCCTGACTGAAATTGTTTGTCTCACTGTATCAATCGCGCATCCCCAAACATTAGTCACCGAATTCAGTGGTCGCAACTCCAAAACAATTCTGCATAAATCGTCAACCCCGTTATTGCGAATCCGAGACTCTATGAATCCGTAGTAAACGGTTGCAACCATAAAAAAAAAGAAAGAAAAATCGGCAGCAAGGTCCCGCTGAGCGTGGCGTTGACATTGGCCGAGTCGGAATCCGTCCACTGTAGCCGTGCTCTGATTGGTCCGTGTTTCTCGTTAATAACTCCTTCACGAAGCCACGGAGAACATTTACGCAAAGGAAAAGTTAACCTCAAACGACCTCGGGAATCGCCCCTTTCAACGGGGAGATTCGACATTTTTAAAACACCCTGTACAAATAGCACAGTGAATTCTCGATATATGTATGTCAACAACACGGGTCTTGCCAGCGTTATGTTTACACTCGCTCGGCGTCCGAGGCCTCTCGAGCTCCGCTGCCCCACACGAGGTATACCCCGCGGTAGTGGGGATAATTCCGCGACGTTTATCATCCAGGCCTTGGCGACATATATAGAGAAATCACTGTATTTTTTAAATAGCAATCATTCTGAGGAAACGTTTGGTACTCGGTGGGTTAAGGGACAATGTAAGACAGAGGGAAGCGAATGAAACAGTTGTTTTACAATATAAAAATCGTATTAGGAACCCGTCCGTCACAGCGTGGTCGACATCCGTGGTCGAAAGGTGGGGCACGGATATTCGCAGACCGCGTCGAGACTGGAGAAAAAGGGGAGAAGGTGAAGAACAAGAGCGACAAGGCTACCACGACGGATCTTCATTTCCGCGAACTCAGCCCTTGGCTTTCGGACTTCTCGAGCTTTTTCGTGGTTTAAGGACAGCATTGACTCAAGAACGTCTCCTTGCTCGCCTCTCAAATCCCATCACAAAGAATACCTCCCTCTACTTTCGTTTCGTTCCTCTGTCTCTCTCCGCGCTGTATCCGGCGTCCTCGTTCCTCGGTCGCCCGATTCCAACCTTCTCCCGTCCCTCGTTCACGTTTACCCGGGGTTTTCCTTCTCGCTATCGTTTCTCAGGCACGTCGTCGTCGTCGTCGTCGTCGGGCTAGCTCCCTGTCTCTTTCCCAGCAGACCCTATTCCCCGTTCGCTGTTTCTTTTCATCGTACCAGCGCACCACACCGGTCCCATTCGACCGACGACGCCCGCGCCGAGACACGGTGAAAAAGATAGCTACCTTAAGTCGCGAGAGCTCACATCTGACGGTCGATGAATAAGGGAGTCCCTATTTAAATTGTAATTTCGACCGTGCTAAAGATATACCCGGGGATTTCGACGGGAATTTTTACCAACTACCGAACTGTGTGTTCTCCCGGCCCATTTAAATAAGGCGAAAACGAACCTCTCTAGTCGGCCCACTTTCGCATACTGATTTCTGCCACGACAAATTTGATTGGGATCTCGGAGATTCGCTGATATACTGCGGCGCTATTTGTTGCAGCTGTTGATAATAATGCGCAGGATTCTCGTACCCGATTTCCTTGGCAGAACAATACATTTACAAGTGTGAGATTACTACCCCTAAGTGGTAGTAGAGGAATTATTTTCGTGAATATTAATAATAAAAAATAATATCGTATATGCGTATCATTTTTTTCTGTCAATAAAAGGCATTTGCCTTGGCAAATGTGTGAATAGTTATAACGATATAATTGTGTTATATAATAATGGTAAAAATAGCATTTTGCAGTCTTTTAAGAATTTTAAGAACAATGGCAAAAAATTGTCTACTATTTTCCGATTCATTAGGATAACACCGTTCCTTACAGATTAACTTTGATTTGTAAAACAAATGGCCTTCATTCAACCAAAGTAACTAATAAAACTATCAGAATATAATTAAACATACTAGACAAATAGAGGAGTAGAAATGAGATCAAGTTATTCTCCCACCCCTTTTGACAGAGTTACTAATTAGTTTTATAATCCAGAAATCTAGAGCCCGAACTATTATAACCGTAATAACCCGAACCATAACAACTTTCAGATTAGAGTACTACTTTTCATCGCTCTAACAACGAAATTTGTAAATTCTGTGCGTAGTTGTTACCACACGCGAATAATTTCGAACATACTACACAAATTTTTAATGAAAACAATTTTCGTGCCTCGTCAAGCTTCTCTGATTATTCGATTACGAGTCGCGAATCAGATTTACTTTTATATAACAATTTTAATCGACTCTTCCATATTTTTTTCACTAGGAAATTTTTTATTAGAAATCCTTTTTTCATCGTCTGAAAGTTTTGTTCAGATCGTTTCTTCGGATTGTAAAATTTCGTTACACTGTAAATATTGAATAATCTTGAATTTTCTACGGAAAACTGAATGGCGTCCAGTTCGAGGGGGTAAAAAAGATTGCAAGATTCTTCCTCGTGTTTTAACGTTACTAGAATCCAACAAGAGCCGCAAAGAATACTTTATGTTTGTGTTTTGTAGTGGAGGACCCTCGGCTTTCCCTCATCAGCCTGTGCAAACGCGATAGATTATTACAATTTACATACCGAACGAAATTGAAAAGACACATTTTCGCAATGTCTGTCTCCTCTCGACTTCAAAGAAACTGTATACACGGAAATATATCGTACTTCCCCTTCAATCTCGAGTTCTTTCACGAAGAATAACTCTTTGTATCTATGTCATCTTCTGTCTCACCGCTCTTTGCCCCTTCTTTCTTTTCGGATCCTTATTATTCTACCCCCCCCCCCTCTCTCTCTCTCTCTCTCTCTCTCTCTCTCTCTCTATCTATCTATCTATCTTTTTCTCTTCTTCTCGTCTAACATTGAAAGGAACACATTCAGAGATGGGAATAATAGTTTTCTAGCATCGCTGAAGGTCTGCAATTAGTTCTCTGTTTGAAACGACAGCGTGACTACTACTCGAGGATCGTGTTTATCCCATTTGATTACATGCGACCGCGCCTTTGTAAATCACTACCGTGCTATTGCAAGCTATCGAAAGGTAAATGCACATTCTTACAGGATAGTTTCGTACCGGTAGGAATTACGGAGGAATTTATTTCCCCTATAAAAGATTTTATTCGGTTAAAAATACAATGAAGGTTGAATTCAACTTTATGAAAGTTTCTGTCTCATTGTATATCACTCGACTGGAAACGCCGTGCCGCGCCGCGCCGCTCCGCCTGACATAAAATCTGCAAGAACGCTGCGTTTGCAGTAAGAACAGTACATTCTTAAAGAGGTTGCAATTAACAGCGGGGCTAATGTTAATTTGAAAGCTTAATTGAAAATATTAACGAGAGAGGGCTGCATTTTGTATTATTTAAGAATAAGAAAGAAATTTTTATCGAGCTTCTGTGTGTTGCGATCGATGCAAGCATTTTTCATTTTGCATAAACATCCGCAGTCTAGTAACTACCGTTACGATGCAAACTTGATTACATATTTTCTCGTAGAAAATGTCTACGGTACAGCGGTATCGAAGAAATAAAAACGATGGTTACGTTGCTTCCGCCGCAGCTCGACGAGAAACGAGAAAGAAATGCCTAAGAAAAAGAGTATTCCTTCCGTTTGAATCGTTCGCCTTGGATGCCCTTCTCTGTCCATGAATTTCTATCCTTTATTCGGCGAGTCTCATCCAGGCCCATCATTTGTCCCTTTCCTTTTATATTGCGATCCCGCTTCTCGTTTCGAGCACCGAGGAAGAACAAGTATATGTGTACATTTAATGGTCTATTGTAAAGTAATAGTCCCGCTGGAGACGAAACGCACGGAGATCGGAATTTCGTTTAACTCGCCGGACAAATCGCAAACATTTTGTCGACGCAGCGGATCGCACATCCTGCATGTATCTTCTTAATAAAACACAAACCATTAGGGGTACCCACAAGTGATCAATTATTTGCAAAGAATTTGTTTTTCCTTTAGTTCTGTACCGATCGTTGAAGAGGAAACACGTATTCTTTTACAGTTTTCGGTAAAGCGGCCTGTGTTCAAAATATTCTAAAAAGTATCATTTTTTTTACACACTGTAATAAAATGGCGGTGTCATTGCAAACTTTTTCATTTTCATGCGGGATTTAGTGCAACGGTAACAACAAAGAAAATTTGCGACGTTTATGGAGATGTATTGAAGGTCAACAAGTGTCAACGTTGGTTCAGAAGGTTTGTTGCTGGTGATTATGATCTCTCTGACAGACCTCGAAGTGGACGACCACTTGAATTTGACAATGACACCCTAACATCTCTAGTGGAAGCTGATCCAAAATTAAGTATACAAGAATAATCGAGAAGCTTTTGGTCCACATGGTCAACTATAAAAAGGCACCTACACGAAATGGGAAAGACATACATATAGGCAAGGAATATGGGTACCGCATCAATTGTCTGAGACCAACAAGAATATTCGTCCATCAATTTGCACTTCATTGCTATCCAGATTTCGTAGAGATCCATTTCTTAGCAGAATCGTTACCGGAGATGAAAAATGGATTCTTTGTGATAACATAAAGCGTTCCAAGCAATGACTTTCTGCGAATCAAACCGCAACCGATTATCCGAGTGCTACACAGGCTCACGAATGTATATATAAATTTTTTTAAATGGGATCAAACAATCTGACTTCTTTGAGCAATTAGAAGAATTGGTTTTCCAAATGATCTGCAAACAAATTTTGAAAAATTGCAATTGGTAAGAACTACATGGAAAATAAAAATGGCACTTTCCACAACTTTTTTATTCGAGCCTGTAATGAAAATTTAAAATATGCGTTTTGTAGATCTATGTTAGTTATACAGATGCTGAAAATTCCATCGAAATCGATTAATATACACACGAGTTACAAGTAATTAAAAGTGGTGAAAATCGCAGTTTTTCACAAATTCTAACATCTTTCTAGCGTCAACCGATTTCGATGAAATTTTCAGCATGTGTATAACTAACATAGATCTACAAAACGCATATTGTAAATTTTCATTACAGGCTAAAATAAAAAGGTTTTGGAGAGTACCTTTTTTATTTGCTCTTATAATTCCTAGCAATTGCAATGTTTTCAAAATCTTTTTTGCACGTCATTCGGTAAATCGATTCTTCAAATTGCTCAAAACAAAGTCAGGTCGTTTGGTCCGATTTGAAAGAGGTTTATACTCTTTTAAAGGGCGTTTGAATACTTCCGTGGGTCAGTGTATGTCTTCGGATCGGTCCGCGTAATCGAGATTCCATAATATCCGTTCTCGGTGACCTAATCGCGAGCGGCGTTATCGTAATAAATTGAATCGGATCGAACTGTTCCGGGCGAAATCGCCGGTTGATAGTCTTCGATTCGCGGCACTCGTGCCGGCCCCGGCCGATGAGTAAGGGAGCCGTCATTTACATTGTAAATGGCCACAATATCCGCGTGAAAGCAAACCTTCAATTAGGCTCAGTTAGGATGGTACACGCGGAACACGCGGGACAGACGAACCGTCCTGCTCGCCTAATAACTCGGGAAGCAATTACGGGGACCGTCCTTTCGGAACGGTCGAAATTATTAATATCAATGTTTTATCATTCGAGATTGCGACGTTGACGAATACGCAATTTTCTTTTGGCGCGATCGTGTGTCACCTTGCGCAAAGTTGTTTTCCCTGGAGGAAACGAAACAAGCGGGTTAGAGAACAGTAATAAATTCGCAAGTTTGCGAATGTATAAAGGCTTAGTACGAAATATTGCCTATTCGAGCGAGGACGACTTCTTGAAACGTTAACATTAACGACTCGGTCGTGTCCGACGCGCTTTAATCACCGAAAAGGTTGGCAAAGTCTCTATATGAAATATTCGTGTAGCATCAATTTGGTAAGAAACCACGAGAACGAGGGAAGCTCCGTACCAGCAGGCGGCCGGAATCGACACGAAATCTATCATGGCACGTGGCCATTATTGTCACACACGTGTTCGCTGAACGAAAACGGAACAGATTCAATCGTCGAAATAAATTTCCGCCGGTCTCGGGGATCGATAAGCCTCGATCTTATCGGTCCCGGGTCAAATGAAGCCGGATTTACAAAGAAACTGCGAGCAATGGGGGAACAGTCGAGTTAATTATCCGGTGCTTACCGACTCTCGATGATTCGAGAGTACGCTCTGCCGTGAATTGCTCTTGCAAATGTTCGAGCGCAGCTATTAAACCACAACGAAACGTAATTACCTGGTTGCAATAATTTCTTTGTCGGCCCGTGAAGAGTTCGCTGGGAAATTTGCTTGAGACGGACACAACGATGTCGTCGAGACACTTCACCTTCCGTCGAGAAACCACGGCCACGAAAACCACCGAATTTATACAGCGAGTGAGATATCACGTCTTGTTTAAACCCTTTCCTCTTTAAATGATTCATAAAAAACGTACAGTTTGTGAAACAATTTACGTAACAATGAAGTCATAATATAACAAAATTACGAGTTTACCCCAAACTTTAAATTACTATATGTATGCCCTCTGTTTATGTGTATCATACATTGTTTCTCTTTAGCTGGTACAACAAATCATTCTTATTAAACTCCTGTGAAAAATACTTATTCTCACAAGGTTCTCGAAATGTAACCCGTACGAGCTAATTTCTCTAAAATTATGATTCGAAACAGTTGAAACAGTCCGAGACTCAGTGACTCGAATCGAGGAGAATACAGTTACCCCCTCTTTGCCAGTACCGGATTAGTCACGTGACATTGCGACACACGTCACGTGACCGCACCGTGACGGAAGCGTGGGGGAATAGCGTCATAGAGGGGGGACAAGTCTTAATCTCTCGACACTGCCAAGACTTCTCCCCAAAGAGACCTAAAACTCGTATTTTCATTTCAGTCCGCATCGTCTCGCATTTTGCCGAAAAGCGCTCCCCCAAGAAAAAGGAAAAACCTCCGAATAAAGATTAATTTTCAACTCTTCAGAGAGTTCCTTTTACATTCTCCGTGCACCGGAATTGAGTTGAAACTTTCATCAGCAGGAATTACCTTTTTCCTGCAAGAAATCCCTTAATTATTAATTTACAATTAGCCGGCGGTCTTGCGGCCAGTAGTGTTCGCCGTTCGCGTTCTACGCGCGCACGCGCGAATCGTATATAGGGAAAACGAGAGAGAAAGAGAAAAAAAGAAGATTAGCCGACTAATAACAGCACAGATTTATGGACAATGACCTAAATCATAATCTGGTATGCCGAGGGGTAACACCATTAAGACTACATTTCACCGAGCACGACAGGTTGCGGCATGCTGACGCGCGGGCTCGCATACGAAGTTGCACGGGTTTCAATGGAATGCATGCTGCAGATTATGCGTCACGTCAGAATTCCGCCGTCTGGAGTGCGTTACGCTGAACGACTGAAACGAACGAGCTGCTTCTGCGTTTCACCTTGCAATATCTATCAGAACCGCGGGACGCCATGCGTTTTTCGACCTACGGTTGCAAAATTCCGATGGAGAACCGATGCACTGTGGGGCACTTGACCCGAAAAGCTGGACAAAACCCTATTTACAAAATTTATTATTTCCAAAATTTTGTATTGTGGTTGAGAATGTAAAAGGACCAATGTTTTCTCATTGGTACACTCATAGAACAACGCAATTCATCGAAACTTAAGGAATTTCGTAAATAATAAATAAATCCAGTAATAAAGAAATGCAGTATTTTCACAATATCGCTTCTTAATGGATTAAGCAAGATACATCCTAAAAATGGAACTGAATGACACTTGGTAATGTTCTCGAACGGTATACCGGAGAGAATAATCTTCCCGAAGAATTCTCGGATTCGCGAACTCATTCACGAATGTTTTCATTCAGATGTATAAATTGGCTCGAATTGCCACGAGGTAAGAACGTTCAAAAAGTACCGCAACACTTCGTATCGTTTTTTATTCCGGGGACGTCTAGTGCCTCCGATATTTATGGGCAAGTTCTCCTTCGGTACAAATTCCTCCTTCTCCTTCGTCGGTACGAAAAAAAAAAAATGATCTAGGTCACGAGAGGAGCCCGCGCAATTTTTATCAGAGGACCCCGCATCGAATCGCATTATATGCTGAAAGCGTGTAATTTTAGGCTAATGCAAAAGTTCCGTCATCTCATTTGACCGAAAGGGCTGTATCCGTACGACGCGACAGGAAGGTGCAATATTGCGCTGAAATTGTATTAACAGCGGCGAACGTGCCACGATCCGCCATCGCGCCAGTCATGCCTCCGAGCGGAGCCCGTCGAACATTTGTTATTCATGTACCATTATACTATTTCGTTCGAACCATTGTTCCGATCGATCGTTGCATCTTGGTTCTGTTGCGTCTCGTCGAATCGTGAACTTGCGGAATGCAAAACGCCGATTCTTTTCGCGTCTGTTTTCGACCCTTGCCAAACCACGAGGGTCCGCTTAATTGACTGTTGACTTTCAAGTGTGTACGACAGTGTTTTACAAACTCCTCCAATACATTTGTTGTTGATCAGTTTCGTTTAAACGTTTGACTACCACACAGAATACGCAGAATGTCTTAGAGTGGTACAGATGCACGTGAGATGATTCTATTTGCAAAAATGAGTATCTTTTTATTGAGCTTTTTTATGGAGTTAATTTTGCAAACTGAATCACCATGGGCTCGCTTGTACCAACCGTTTTGAAACGCGTCTTGAACGTATTAAAGCAGTTCCAATGAATTCTGGTCGGTACTATATATGTTATCTTGTTCCATAACCACAAATATAGTCAAGCGTAGCGTCAAGTTAAATTCTTCATCCCTGATTAACGGATTAATAAACATTGGTAACGGACAATGTTAGCAAACTATGAGAGTTAACCGGCAGCGTTCGTGTCGGTGTGAAGCTGGTATTACACGATCGATTTGCAGGAAGCGTTCGCCAACAGCCAGCAACATCAGAACCGGAGAACTTGATAAAACGTTTCGTCGGTGATTTCTTGCTCCCGGTAAGCTTTTATCAGTCCTCGAACTGTGGCTGGTAGCGAGATAACAATGTCGAATTTGTCGTTTGTACTGGCGAACACGTGTGTATACGTATTTACACTGTTTCGAAGTATTTGAATGCATGCTGGTTTCACAAAAAATGATAACGTTGTGCAACCTTCGTTAGTTCTTCCAATAATTCCTATTAAGTATATAGTATGGTACATTACACGGTACAACACTACTCAGATTCATACGATAGTAAACATAATAAACAAGACGAACACAGTAAGTTAAAATACAGTGATTTTTCTATATATATGTCGCCAAGGCCTGGATGATAAACGTCGGGGGTCGACGGCCTGGATTGTAATCTCGGACGCCGAGGAGTGTAAACATAACATGGCTCGGGTATGTCTCCTGTACGATACACGACGCTGGCAAGTCCCGTGTTATTGACATATTAGGGGGACCCATAAGTAATCAATTATTTTGAAATTCTTTGAAATTCTTTGCAAATAATTGATTACTTATGACATTATCACTTATGTAATAATTGATTACGTATCCCTAATATATTGAGAATTCACTGTACTCATTTTTTGTGCTCCGTAAACTTAGTGTTAGCGGTAGTTATAACCTTATCTCTTGTAACTTTTTCATTAGCTTTCCCCTCAGAGTCTCGTAAAGTATTTTTAATTTCCAATGCGATTTTACAGTGCTGGGCAAAATAGTATTTGAAACAGAAAATAGTAAATAGTTTATTTTATTTTTAATGCATACCTATAATCATGCAAATAAATTATTTTATTTATAAGAAAAATTGTTTGAAATTCTATTTAAAAATCGTATTTTATTTGGAAAATATTGAAAATAGTGAGACTTGTTTTGTAGGACTGTGTAAAATAGTATTTCAAATAGTTGATAGTAACTTATACATTTCTGATATTTTGTTGTGTGTAATGTTATTACGACATTGTCGTCTGTTTATCAACATGTTACATGCAAATATTCATAATTAAGCTGCAAATAATACTTTATTAACTGTTATAGTTTCTTATGTTAAAAATTATAATTTATAATATTAAAAGAAAATATTTCAAATACATATTTGTAAATACAACATTAAAATATTTTATGTTATGTATCTAGTTACCGAAATAAAAATATTTTATTTGCCGAAATTTTTCGTTCTATTTAATGTAGTATTTTATTTGAACCACATTAAATTATACTATTTAAAATAGTATTTTAAATATTTTGTCTCGAAATTTTGCCCAGGTCTGCCATTTTACCCAGCTCTGCACCAGAGCTATGCAATCACAAAGGCATTACTAACAAGTCTCCAGTGTTATACTATCGCAAACCAGGCAAGCACTTTAAAAACTTGTTGCACTAACTCACCACAGCGCAGTTGTTCGCGCAGCATCGAACAAATGCAGATTAGAAACTGCGTGAAAATTTTGTTAATTTCCAAAGTTTAACATTCCCATTGTAGCGCGGCGTGTTCGAACGACCGGTACATTCCGCGTGCATGTTCATGGAAACCGGAAGTGCTCGCGAGCCCCATGCAACTCGATCGATCGCAGAAGTTATGTAATGAGTCTCCGCGTGGGCTGGCTCCCTCAAGGCGACCGCCAAAATCTGGGTTATCAAGTTCCTTTCGACGTGGCACGCACTTTCGACCTACAGAACCTACAACAGCTTCCGGTTTTTGGCAAAACTGCAGAAATGCTAGCCTGAATTCGATGATTTTGAAATATGTTATAAATATCAACATTTCGAACAACTTTGCATATTAGTCGCGTTCTCGCATAGTTTGCGAGATATTCGCGAGAAACTGTCGGTACCACTACAATGAACTCTGTCTATACTTGTGCGTCTGTGGCAGCGCACTCGTTAGTATTAGTGGCTACTTATCTTCTGTTTAGACACGGGGATAGCGTGAGCTTAAAGGCCCCATGCACAACTGCATATGCGCGACTACAAGAAGAGGAGGTTATAATTATTTCACACGAGTCTTGCCGGCCATCTTGCGACGGCAGGATTATAATACCTAAACCAAACCAATACAGTCACTATTAATTGAGTTGTAACAGACGCGTCCTGCAGCCTCGCATACGCAGCTGTCGTCTCGATTTTCTAACTAAGATGACACCACACACGACACAAGTACGATTTTAATTACTCGTGTAATAAGCGATTAAAGTTTCACGCGTGGAATAAGACGGCAAATGAAAAAGACAGAGAGGAAGAGCTAAGTATTCGTGTACCTCTACCATAAATGTCAAGTCCGAAACTTTAATCGCTTCTTACTCAAAGTATAGTGAATTCTCGATATATGTCAACAACATGGGACTTGCCAGTGTCGTGTATCGTCCAGGAGACATACCCGAGCCGTGTTATGTTTACACTCCTCGGCATCGGAGGCCTCTCGAACTTTGTGACCCCTCACAGGATATACCCCGCGGTAGTGGAGATAGTTCCGCGACGTTTATCATCTAGGCCTACGCGACATATATACAGAAATCACCGTAATTATACCGTGTTTGGTGTCATTTTAATCAGAGAAACGAGACGAATACGGTGGTAAAAGTTTCATCGACAGAGAACCAAAAATAAGAAATTTTGGTTTTTGAACGTACAAGGCTTCCGAGGTGGCACGTGTCCTTTGATGTTTGCCCTCAGTTCCACTATCTTTTTCGATCTCTATTCGTCTCTATGTTCGGCACACTACAAAGAATATAGTACCTCTTCTAGAACTGTCGCGCGGCAGACCCGAAGATACGACAGTTACGGAGAGAATACTGTAGAATGATGTATAACAGGTGTCGAAAGCTTGAGCGGGGCAATTCGAAAGTCTTACCAAGAGCGAACGGTTAAGTGTGCGCTACCGTAGCCGATCTGCAGTTTCACCCGGTTTTTCGGCGACTTCTTCATGGTCCGCCGTCATTTCTCTTCGGCGACGATCGCCATTTCCCGCGACACGATTTTTCGTGGCTCGTCTCGTCGTTGTCACGAGATTGCAAAAACGATCCGCGCGTTTTGTTTCGAACGTGCAATCTTCAGATACATTATAAGTTGCGCTATACTTGTTAGTTCGCTGGGCAAAGCGCGGCTCGCCTCGGAAGAAGAATGCGGAAAAGTTTGATCTTCGCGCGGGGATCACGACTTTACCTTGGAATTGATGTGCTTACTTTTTGAAACATCTTATGCAATGTGTTCCACTGACTCCTCGTCGCTTCCAGCTTCCTTTTTGAAAGTTTGCAGGGTGAAAGGTCCTTCCGCGTTATCTAAATCATGAATTTTATAATCCCGTTGCTCAGGTGATAAACACGCTATCCGAACGTCTGCTTGCTCCTCACAATGTGAAATTTAATCCCGCGTTACTCGCGTGGAATCCGGTAAATACACATTGCTAAATACGATTTAATAAATTTTATTCATTTCAATTAAATTCGGCAAATTCAATCGAATTCATTTAAATTTTTTTATTCGGGTCTAATTAATACTAGGACAACCGAAGATTGTAGAGAAAGTACTTTTGACCCGCCTTGGCTGTTCTAGTGTTAAATTGTACCTGCTTATATTATATTATATATCCCGATAAAAATTAAAAGCAGAAAGAAATAGACGTAGACAATTTTTATTTTGCGCTAACAAGATTCGCAGTCTAATAATAATAATAATAATATTGCTTTATTCAGCCTTACGGCCAAGAATTGGACTCGGTTTACAATAACCTATGATTACAAAGATAACTATCTTATCCACGCATTAATTCTCTCTCTCTCTCTCTCTCTCTCTCTCTCTCTCCCCTTCTCTCTTCGACTCACCCATCCCTACCCTGACTACTCTACCTATATTCTGCCTGTTCCTATTCTTATTCCGATTATTGCACCACTTCCTACTCTGTTATCTTTGGTTTACGCTTCCTTATATTCCTTCAACATTTGAATCTATCCTCCCACTCACTATGTCCTCCATCCTGATCCTTCCCTCCATTTCCCTGCATTCTCTTGTTAGATGCTCGCAGTCTAATAATAATGTATGGTATATCCGTAAAGACTGTTTCAATTTCGGAGAGATATTCATGAAATTGATTAGGTCCCGTAAATGCATTAGAGACACGTAGAGAAGGACAGCAACAGTTTCGGTTTGACCGGAAGTTCGTGATTCCGGCAAACGAGACTGGTGTTCGCGTATTAATTTCGCCGCCACGAACTCGTTAAACTAGGGACGCAATACATACTTGTATTGCTTACTTCGAATGTTACCGTGGCGACATCGAAATCTGGGTTATCGAATTCTGGTTGGTGAATTTCCTAAAGGCAGTCGTGTTTCGCGTCAGCAGATTTTGATAGTTTCGTCTGCATCTTTGCTATCGGACGAGCGACAATGTCGCAAGTTTCGGTGCTCCAATTATTTTATCGATACGGCAAAAGCCAAACGATACGTCAACCAAAATGGAAATCTTCGAAAAAGAAATAAATTATATCGTAGCATGTACTTGAAACCTCTACTTACTGCTGTGTATTATAAAATTATACAGTGTGTTCATTTGAAAACTTTCCAGCCGAGTATCTCGAAAAGTATGAAAGATATTAAAAAAGTGTAAAACGCGTGTCCAAGGGTTTCGAAGGGGAAAGAGGGGAGCAGTATCAGTTTTTTATTTGGGTGGTGTTTTCAAGGTCATTTGAAGGTCAACTTTATTTTTTCAAATTATGGAATCTTACGAAAATTGCTGGTATTTTTACGTACAATAAGATCCCATAACAAAAATATAGGTTTCCATTTGAAATAATAATGTTGTCCTCCAAATGACCTTGAAAACGCCACTCAAAAAATTCTTGGACACGCGATTTACACTTTTTAAATATTTTTCATACTTTTCAAGATATTTGTATGGAAAGTTTTCAAACGAAGACCCTGCATAATAAAAGCCAAATTTGGATGCATCAACCGAAATGAAAACGTTGTCCAACCTTCTGACCCACGTTGAACATCACACGTCGCGTTTCGGTCACGTTTCATTCCGAGCGGCCGTTCGCTTATCAATTAAAAGTTCCCCATTGAGAAAGCAATTTCGCATAGCGCGCGGCAAAAGGTTAATTTCTCGATAAGTTGTTTTCCCGTTTAACTTCGCCTGCGAAGTGAAACCGCGCGCTGGCATCCATCGCGCTTTATTCCCCGGCAGCGTATAAATTTCGGATTTCCCGGCGAGAGGAACGAGAAAATTTTTCGTGCCGCTGCGAATAGAACGGTTCCGGTTTCGTACGGGCCACGCTTCCTCGCTGCGAAGAAAGGGGAAAATGATTCGACGAGGAAAAGCGCTGGGAGAAAATCAGACTGTTTAAATTCCGTGGTCCCGATTCGCACGGCGAGGCACGGCGAAACGGTGCGAGGTGAGGCGAGGCGAGGCGAGGCGAGGCGAGGCGAGGCGAGGCGAGGCGCGCGGCGTGCCAATTAAATTTTATTGTGATAATCGAGTCTGCGGCGCTCGGATCTCGGAGATGACGCATCTGGAGAGCCGCGGGCTGCGGAATCCACTTCCTCTTTCATCCAGAAATGGCCGGCTCGATTAGCGCTCGAGGGGACGAACTTTGAAAATCCGTCGAGCACGATAACTTTTCTCTTCCGACGGCGAAACTTTCGCAGCTCCACGATCGAGGAAACGTGAGAGTCGCTCGTGTCGCGTCCAGTACGGACCGGACGAATGAAGACAAAAAGTAGAAATTACTATAAAAAAAAAAGAAAATAGAAAAAAAGAAGAAGAAAGAGAAACGGCGGTGAAGGGACGCGGAAAGGAAAAATGGAACGAAGGTTCCCGAGCGCTGATACGACGAGGCGAAACAAGCACAGTGGTCCAAAATCCCAGAAATCAGAACTAAATTCATGAATTTATTGGTGTTGAGAATTTGTTAGTACTTTTATACGGAGTATAATAACAGGAACCGATTGGCTTAACGAAAAAAATGGGTTGCATTAAAGAATAAAGTGCGATTGCACCTGGCGGGTGCATCGTTGCATACAGATAAAAAATAAGGTCACAGGAAATTAGAACGTATTATGCCATATGATTTTTTCCTCTATCATCTTTTTTTCTATTTTCACTTAAAAAAAGTAACCCGTCCCAGTTTTAAGAATCACCCTGTATACACGACGAGTGGTATCATTGCTTTTGACTTTATCGCATAAGAAAATATTTTCCAGAGTGTTACGATGATAGTATAATAACAATAATCTTTGCCAGGGCTAGCATTTTGAAAGAAGTTGAACATTGGAATGTAGGATTTTGACAGATTGTGGTTGACTGCGCGACGAAGAAGGGACGAGGAGAGGAAAAATGGAACGAAGGAACGAGCACGAATGGACGAGGCGAAACATCGTCGTCGTCGGGGCCCGAAATGAGTCGCATTGAATCGAGGACAATTGATAGTTTTACCGGGTGTACGCGAGATGTATAATATTCGCAGTATGTCATTACCGCCTATGAATAATGTAACGTGTGGAAATGCGTTTCGAAATCGGCGGGGTTTCCGCGGCGAATCAAGTGCGCGGATATATATGTATACATATAATAATAATATATATACTTATTTATATATTATATATATATATATGTATATCTCGCGTTTACAATCCGGTATATCCCGGCGCGATTAAATTGATCGCTTTAATAACGATCACGATGCGAAAGCGCCGCCGGAATTATTTCTCCAGTATGTTGACTTTATTTTTCTCCCTTTCGGCCCGCTCTATGCGCGGCTGTCTCATTATTTTAGAATAGGGTATTGATCCTCGACTACTGGCTTCGACTTCGTGCCGCTGAAAACAGCCGGTCGATAGAAAATTTGATTTATCGTTTTCTTGATAGCTGGATACGTTGTCCTCGATTGATACGCGTCGATGAAAAGCGCAGTTCCTTTGTAAATTGTTTTAATTTTTGCCTTTATGGTCAGACACAATGTTTTTTAGCTTGACAAACAGTTTCGATGGAAACAGTTGTTTGCTGGTGAACTATTTTAATTGTTATCTGGACGGACAGATATATTACTTTTTCTGGATGAAATGTTTGATTGAAATGGGGTGTCGTTTGTAGATTGTTTGACTGATACCCTCGTTTTATAATTGCTGAAACCACAAAAGAGCCTTTGACTGAATTCGAAAATATGTAGGAATTGAATAAAATTTATATTTGGAGTGTTGGATATAAATAGACTGCAAACCTTCATAAAAATTGGCAATCTAATAAAAATTAGAACTAAAAGAAGAAGAAATTAATGTAATAAATACCCGCGCTATAGAGAAAATGATTTTTCTGATTAGACAATTTTAAATTGATACTGTACAATAAGAGTAATTCTTCTTGAACAGATTTAGTATAAGCTGTGTAAATAGGTTCCCTTTCATTTAATTTACATAATTTTTCTGAATCAATCTAATAATAGGCAGGTTATTCATGAAATGTTTATATTAATTTGCATTTTTAAGTGCAATTTCGAAAGTTTTTTTTTTTTTTAGAAACAACACACCGATTATGGTAATGGTTTATGTAAGCAGTTTAATCAATACACTGTGTACGGTACCGTTGAGAATTTAGTTAATGAAAGGATTATAACGGATCAGGATATTTTTATGTGCCGAGCGTTAACTACAAAGTCGATTGTGCTACCCAGGGTCGCTTCTCCCACTCCCAATGAAATGAGTCATTCTAGAAATAGAACGGAGGTAGCCTTGAATAACCAATTAATGTTGATCCAATTATAATACTAAATATATCAATATCAGGCTGGAAAATTCTCCGAAATTACTATTCGACGACACGCGTTTTATTTATAGCGACTGTTATTTTCACACTACCATTAACTGAAATATAAAGCGGTTTAGAAAGTAAAAATATTTCGAAACAACAAACAAAAGGCATTTGTATTTTACGGAAAATATGCGCACGCTAAATTCGAGAAATAGAAGCCCACACATAAATGCAAATCCGAGTTCAACATTTTTAATCCGTTTAGCGTAAGATTTTTCAGAAATTTTTATTATTTCGTAGCTGAACCGTGAAAAAATGGTAAAAAAGGAAGGTGGAGACTTAACGGTGACCCCATTTACCGGAAGCTTTTCGTGAAACTTTTATATATTTCTTTTTATTGTGCGAACCAGGAAAGGCGACGAATAACAATTTTAGATTTTACTGGCGTGCGGTAAACGAGCTCGCGGAAAAAATACAACTAATTAAACCGCTAAAATCTATTCATTTTCCGTAGATTAAGCGTGACAATGTTTTTACCTGAAGCAAACCCTCGCAATATAATTAACAAAATTCGATACATCTGTTTCATATTCAGTTCCTTACATTTGTATAAGACATTATACATTACATTTTCCGTTCGACGTTCGTTTGTCTGCCATAACCTTTGACTGAAATATCCAGATCATTTTGTGCATTTATGGCCTATTCAAATTTAGTGAATATAAGAAAAAAAGTATATTAAAAAATGAATAGCATTTCTATTTTATTTCTACCATATCAAAAATATTGTAGTCAACGAAACAACTGCTTTCCTTAACCGGATTTATTAAAAAGTAGAACATTGAAAATTATGTTTATGAAACATTTTGAAAAATAGCTGACTACTGCTAAAACAATTACTGTACTTAACCAGTTAACTGTGTTTGACGAGTATACTCGTCACGAAGAAATGGCAATATTTTGTGTCATGACGAGTATACTCGTCAAAACAGCCATAATTCAAACAGCGGTTAATTTTTGCGACGCAACTTAGGTACACATTTTTCAAAGAGGTCGCAACAGCTAACTGGTTAATAGATTGTAGTAAGAAAACGTGATTTTTAAGTTTGGGAAAAAAGTTGTGTCAGGCATATGTGACGCAAGCAATGTACTTAAATAACAGTTGCTGTTTTAGGATGACGAGTATGCTCGTTAAATGCCCTGAAAAGGTTAAAGAAAACGAATCCTCGGTCACCAAAAAGTCCGTCCAACTTCGACCCGGTAAGCCGAATATATAATAAAAAAAACTGTCTCAGATAGCATCAAAGGAAACATTTTTTCTTCCCAAGCAAGAACAGCGCAGGAAAATATGAAACGCAAGCTCCTGAAATCTTCGCCGTAACCCAATTACCCGTGCCGCCGATAAACTATAAAGAATATATTACTCCGGGCCAATAAACTTCAAAATTACTGTTCCTCCCACGCCCCCGAGAAGCCCAATAAAAAAACAATAAAAATTCCACAAAAATCTCCCGAGTAACGGGGTCGCCGCGCCGGTTTAAAATCTACCCGGGGCAGCCGAGCAGTTACCGAGAGAATGCGAAAAATTTCCGGGTCAAATATCGTGCGAGGGGGTTGATTCTACTTTCGAGCCAACCTCGTCTCCAGTCCCGTTGTTCCGGGGCCACCCGTTAGAATATCGCGAAGAAAAATGACATAAGACATCCCCGTTTCGACTCGGGCGCCATATGACCGTCTCTGTCTGTTCCCCTCCTCTCGGTGTTCCCCCTACCGTCGTCGATATCCTACTACCGTCATTCCTTCCCCTCTCCTCTAGGTCTGCCACCCCGTCCCGCACCCATTCGTCCGACCAAGCTACACCCCCGCACTCTGACGTACCATCGCGCACACAACCCAGTGCTCTACCACCACCATCAAGCACCACCAGCACTACCATCACTACAATCTGCAACAGCAGCGGAGCAGCAGCAGCAGCAGCAGCAGCAGCGACGGCGGCGACGGCGGCGGCGGCGGCGGCAGCGGGTTACCTGTGCCACCGGTAGGTACTCCCACTTCTGCGTCCCGGTGACCAACACTAATTGTAAGACCGAGTCTCGGTGCATCGTCTTGTGGGAGCGAGACAGAGCGCTGGAAGAAAGGAAAAAGCCGCTGGTAGAACAGAGAGACCGGTCCCGATGGGAGCGCGAGAGAGGTGCGCTGGTTGGCCAGGTGGAGGAACAGCGATCGCGAGACCCTGATGGTCACGGGGGCAAGGAAGAGGGGCTAGGGGATAGGAGGGGAGGACAGAAGAGTGGGGGGAGGAGGAGGAGAGGGACAGTTACACGAAGCTAGAGAGTAGAACACAAGGGAGAAGGTAGCGAGAGAGCATAGTTTAGCATGGTACGACACGGCATATCCATAGACATATACACTGTGTCTATGGGCATATCGACGAGATCCGAGGGCGGCCGAGCACGACCGAGCGCCGCCGACTCGGACCCTGCGCGCTCAACCCAAACCCGAGGAAGCATAGTTGCATTTAAACTGCCATCCCACTGAGGTCTCTCTTCCGAGTAGTCTGTCGGCTGGGCCAGCTGCACTCGAGGAGTGAGCCCGAGTCTCGCCGAGTCTGCCGCGTATACCTCTCGGCGCGTACACCCGCACTCTCTCTCTCTCTCTCCGGACAACTCGGTGTGTGACACTCGGCCTCGTCCACTTCGGTTCGGTTCGGTTCGGTTCGACTCGGTTCGGAACGGTTCCGTTTCTGTTCCGTTCTCGGCCGCGCAGTTCGTCCTCGTACCGCGTCAGGGAAACGTTCGTTGAGAGACCACCGTGCGCTCTGCTCTCTCAGGGATCTCTCCGAGCACAGCGGCTCTTCGGGGGTTGTTACCGCGCGCTCAACACCGGACAGAATTCTCCTGAACCATCCACACGGCCAGCCGAAGTGAGGAGCGATCGGGTAAACGAGAGAGGGTCTCCGTGCACCGATCCCGGAACAGTTTCGACCAGATGTCGTCGCGCGGTCTGTGACTGGTTCCGGTGAAAAAAAGAAAATCACCCTTCGGTGCTAGGTGGTTCGATCAGTGGACATTCGATTCGAACTGTCAGAGTCGCGCTCTCGTGATCAGCTGCTCCCAGACAGCTCTCGCTCCGTCCTCGCGGAGGTTGCAAATTGCTCGTTGGCATTCCACAGGCCTCGTTCCCTTCGAACGGTTCGTTAGCTTTCGTGCCCCCTCCCCCCCTTCACCCCATCGTCCCCCCGTTGCGCCAGGCACAATGCTGCTTCCTGGCCGACCTAACGCGTTGAAAATTTCAGCAGATTCCCCCCCGCTTCTTCTTGGCCCGCACAGGCCCGACGACGCCAGTTACTTGTTGACTTTCTCTCACGGCGAGCCTACCCCGGGCATTATGTAAATCGAATTTGAATTTCTACGATGCCCCGCATCCTCTCCTACCGCGGCGAACTTGCGTATTACACTTTTCCAACGAGCCCTTGGATCCACTCGCCGGAATTGCCCGGCGCAGATACCTTGATCGATAGGCCCGCGGGGCTTCGATCTGCAAATCGCTGTCTCGGCACCGTTCCTCTCACCCTCTCTTTCTCTCTCTCTCTCTTTCCCCTGTCTCTCCGGGGCGAATTTATTACGGATCCAGGGAAGCTGGCTTCTCTCTTCGACTTATCGATCCCGTCAGAAACCGTTTCTTTCCTCGCGGAGCACGCTGTTGCTGGCTGTTCGGAGTTAATTGCTCCGGTTAATTACCCTCGTTACGTCGAGCAGATTCTCGCCCGATCGAGCTGCTGACCGGAAGAACTTTTTCGCAAATTCTATTGTCTCCCCGCGACTTCTTGCCGCGCGGAGAAAAGTCTCTTCGCTTTGAAAGCGTCACTCGCCGAGCAAGCTTGTTATTCTTCCGTTATCGAGAGTTTCAGCGAACGCGGTGTCCTCCGACTCTCTCGCGTACCTCTACGCGTTTTTCGCGTTCCTGCCGATGTCCGGGGCGCTGTTACTACGCGCTCTCCGCGACGGGGTCACTTTTAAAGCCGATATTGTGGAACGGAGTGATCGCCGTAATGAAATTCTACGAAGTGCTCGAATAATCCCCGGCGCCTGTGGCTTCTCGATCAGCCGAACGATCTCGGCTCGGCTGTCTCGCGGCAAAAATTCGACAGGATACAGACAGCGAACCTCGCGGTTGAGTCGAAACTGCGAATTAATTGACGCGATCGGGTAACCTAACGATTCCCCCGGCAAATCGGGCGAATTAACTGCGATGCTCTCCCGGTCGCTGGTGTCGAAGGGGTGCCAACAACGCGTTCAATATTTAACTTCTCGTTTCGGTCGTATTGTACGATCGTCGCGTCGCAGGGCCCCGCTCCTCCCTCTTTCCCTTCCGCTCCATCCGGCGCACAAACGCGAATTATCGGCCCGGGGACGAAAAGTTCTCGCCTCCGAATGCCCGTTTTTAAACCTTTCGATCCGTCCTCCGTATTCCGCAGAGATCCGGTCCTCTCCTAATTCGTAAATCGTCCAATTTGCCCCGGGGACAGTCGTGCCATGTGAATCCAAGTGTCCATTTTCGGGCCGGAGAATCTCGGGAGCTGAAACTTTCAGTGGCCGGGACCATTTATTCCATTTTCTTCGGATTATCTGGTGTTTCTATTCATCCGAGAATCATCGACCGGTCCACCGTCGAGTGGGTGTTCCACATTTATGAGGCTTCGTTAGATGACGAAATTGTTGATCCCGCATGCTTGGAGTCCTTTCGCCTCCACGATTTCAAATGCTACAATTCAGAGAATTCGATCGGGAGCATAACTCGGTTATTCTAGCAGGTTTTACATGGTTTTTGGACGAGTCCTGTCATCTCGGTATCGTTTAATAAGGTTGACCTAATTCTTTACTGGGAAATGGTAAATATGGTCCAATGATTTCCCATGTCGTTCGCCTTTCTAGTTTCTGAGATGAATTACTTTCGATGCGCATATTTGATCATTTTGCGTAGACAGTCGATGGATATTTTGGAAATTTGCCTGGACTACCTTTTCAATGAATGCCATTTTTGCATCTATTCCCGAGTATTGTAAGCATTATTCGTTTAATTCTTTTTGGGACGCATAACAAAATTTGTCTTTCTATTTAACGTTGTTTCTTATAAATCAAAAAGTGTCGTAACTAGATGTGTGCGCACTTGCGTCGTTTGCAAAATTGTAAAAATACCGGAAAACGTGCGAGTAAATGGTATATCCATTTTATTTCAATCAAAAGGAATTTTTCCGTCGACAGAATGAATTCGTCCGTGTTCTGAAATTTTTTAAAACGAAAGTGTGAATTTGCATAAAGATCCACACAGTCTATTTATATCAATGTAGCTGGCCATCGCGTGTACTAGTGGACTATACGGGACAGCATTGCGGTATATTTCGTGAAATATCGCGAATACGTTCCCCATAGGTGATAATACTATTCATCCGCTCACAGTGCGCTTGTATACGACGGTTAAAAGTTGGGAATTTTATTAACGAGCCCACACCGAGTGCAGTTTCAAGTGCTAAAGCCATGCATGCAGCAGCGAGTCGATTAGCCCATAGCTCGGCCGGGGTCGGGCGAGACCACTACCAAAAGTGGACTAGTCAGATAAATTGCTCCGTCGCCTTTTAATTAGTCCGTTCAACCAAGGCATTCGAAAAACTTGCTCTCTTCGTTCCTCGTGGCATTTGCTCAGGGAGCGTTTCTTGGCTAAGTGGATGGGCCTATCAAACGGGACTTTAGAAGAACAAAAAATTTGATTAACGAATCCGCAATTTGCTATTTATATCGGCGGTGGTTTCGAATGGGAGAAGTTCTGTCCTTGGCGACGTTGAAAGGATAACGGGGTTGATTCGTAAGGGTAAAAATCCATTGCGGAGCTCGAGCGATTCAAACCGGATGCAACGGGCCGGCGCGGCGCGATGCAGCCCGACAAATTGCAATCCCGATTCGCAGCTTCTGTAATTACCGTTGATACTTGGTTCCGTGTCGCGGGGTCGTTACGCGCCACCAAAAGGTAATTTCTTACTCCGATGTAATAACACGCTCCTACGGCGCTTGTGTACACACATCGGCCGCCACTTTTGTGCAACTATTACCGCAATTACTCGTCCTCCCTGTCGATCGTTCCCCAGTCAACTGTTGCACGCGAGTTATCCGCCACTCACGACTCGATTCGTTACCCGTTCGTATCGGTTAATTAACTGTTTAACCACGAACGAGCACCGTGCCGCCGCGACGTTCCATACGAAAAAATCATCGTCCGCGCGGACTGGCCTAATTGCTCGTGACCTCTCCGCTATCTGGATTCTTGGTGTCTAACAGAGTCCGAATTCGTTTTGTCCATTTTTTTTTTTTTGGTCATTGGACTATCTCGCTGCTCGTCGCTCATGTCGAGTGTCGACCATGTTTCGAAAAATCTACGCTTTTTGACACGCTGATGGCCGTATTGATCGTGCGTGGGTGACACAATTCTTCGTCCATCTTTAATGTAACTTTGACGTCGGCAGTTCTGCCGCTGGAACGTGACAAAAGCATTTAGCAGTTTTCGAAATTTCCATCACGATATTATATATTCTCGAGTCTTTTGAACGTTGTATATTGGCTGTGTAAATGAATTCGAGGGCCTCTCAGTTGTGATTTTAGTTTAAATTCGAGTCCTTCGCATTAAAGATTCATTAATTAGTTATATAATTCGTAAATGTAGAAAATATGATGGGAACTATTTTTGACATAGAACATACGTATACGAATTTTTATGCTTTACACATTTTGTTCAGATCTGAAGATAAGTAGATGACCGGACGTTAATGAATGACTTTTGTTCTAAAATATTTGCCTAAATTAGATTTTATTAGAATTTGCAGGACCTAAAAGGATTTAAACAGTAATCACTGTCAGACACTTTAATTTTGTAGATCACCTTAATTTAATTACTTCGATTCTGTGGAATCTTAGAGATAGTTCGTCGATCAACGTATTAATTAAGGAAATTTGTAACGCGATATGCTACTATCTAGGTAGCAACCTCGGTCCGACCTCCTTCGATGCCTGATATTTTCTGAAACTTTTAACATAGCGTTTTTTTTTCATCGACTCTGTGATCCTAAGGTATATTAATGGTGATAAAATATTGAATTGGATCGATACGAGGATTCAGTCATTAAATTTTCAATGGAACCAGTCGATATAGGTTATGAAACTACTTCAATATGCAGGAATCGATGTGGATGATCATGCTACATGGGTGACACAATTCTTCGGCCATCTGTAACGATCAATTCCCGTCGTAACGCATTTGCGTAAACTGAATTTCGCCGGGATTTGTAGGATTTAAAGGGTTAAAACTGTAGCGTCCATACTAAACTTTGCAATTTTGGTCTCGTTAACTAAATTACGTCGATTCTGCTGGACTTTTAGGTGGTTCGATAGTCAACGTTTTAATCAAAGAGATTTTAAAGCAGAACATTCCTTCCTCGGCGTCTTATATTTTTGGCAAAGTCTTAAAACAGAATTCCTTTAATTACATATTTAGTATAAAGTGTAAGTGACAGGAGATTAAATTGGAACGATCCGATGGTTTCTCCATTAACATTTCAATAGAATTAGGCAAAATATCATCTGGAATTTGCTTCTTCGTTATGCAACAGGCAATATGAATGTTTTCTGCAAAAATAGCAGATAATGTCAAACGTGTATAATTTCCGTGAAACCAGTCGGTTCAGTGCTGTTCACAGTTGTCTGCAATTACTCAATCATTAACAACTTTTCAATCGATTGTTAGCATTCTGCACCTGGAACCGAACATCCTTGAAATAACAAGATTTCTCACGTTGACGATTAGTTAACACTTTCAATTCGCCCTTTGAGAAGAGAAAATCCATTTGGGTGAAAGATTCCATGATACACAAGAATCTATTATTATTTATATACTTAAATATATATTCTTTCGAAAGATGTACCTCCGAATTTAGATTTCAAACTTTTCAAATCAATTGTTAGCCAACCTATTTGCATTTGGGTTTGATACTCTAAAAATGCATTGTGAAACGGTTGATATTATTCAGCAGAAGTTTCGATTGCAGACCTTCCTACTTCGAGGTCCCTAGTTTAAAACAAGCACGAAACTTCACTCCTTTCTTCAGAGCAAAAGTACATGGCGTTTCGAAAATCGTAGTACGAGCAGTCGAGCGATGATTCCACATGCAAAAACCAGTCGAAAAGAAGGAATAACATTTTTTTGTTCGCCGCCTCGTTTTCGAGAAAAGGGAGCTTGAAAATCGGCCGAGTTCGCGTGCTCTAAGTAAGTAGATCCGGTCGGTCATGCACAAACACATCAACCGATGCGTATCTAATAACGCGTGTATTCGTTGACTCTTCAAAATCGATTCACTCGAAAACCAAGCGTCAAACGAAAATACGTCATTCCTTTTCTTCGGCTCGTTTCATTTGTAGCTCACAGGAATTTTAAACGATTCTGATGAAATTTTCACTAATAATTGATAAATGTACAAAACGCATTTTTTACATTTTCTATACAGAATTAGACAAGAAGGTCGCGGAAAACAACCTGTAGCTAATATTCCAAATTTTTTCCCCTTTTCTCTTCCTTTCTCCGAACTTAAAAATTCGAGATTCAATTTCCAAAGGAGACCACAAATTTCTCTCGATCCTTTGGGTGGTCGGTCGACTTTTTCGCTGTCCTCGACAGATTCGTTTGGTCCAAGCATCGGCAACAGGACAGAACTTTCGCCTAATTTCCCCGGTCGGAGAACTTCGCGGTGAACTCGAAGGTTCCGTATAAAAAGAGAAATTCCTTGTCTAGTTTTAATAAGACGGAAAACGTGGTGATTCGTTGGAAAGGCTTGGCGAGTCCTGCTATTAACTGGAATCGGTCTCGATCGATAGCCGGGCGCGGGTTGAAAATTAAAGAGCGCACTATTGTGAGAGAACATCGGAAGTAAATTCTCGCGAGTGATGGGGGTGGGGGTGGGGGTGGGGGAGAATCGATGAGGATCGATGTCGGCCGAAGGAGAGACGAGCAGAAAGGGGAGAGCGACCGGCATCTTTTTGTTCGACGAAAATCGGTGAGTACGAATGAAATCAGTTTTATCGGAGGGAATGTAAAGGTCTACGCCGCGAACGGCGGCGCGGATCGAGGGTTCAGGAGACGCAACAGGGTGACATGTGCGATATTCGAATGTGTGCGCTGGTTCGAGGCTTCGCTTTGAAACTGATAGACCATAAATCGCGTGCGCGAGCCCGGCCAAGATTACAGAACGTGTGCAGACACACCGGAGGGAAGCTAATGCAATACTTTGTTGAATAATGTGCGAGCAAATTGTTGCCGTACGTCCGTTTGATTACCGAGCGATTACAGCCCCGGCCACTCCGCGGTTCAATAAAATGATAAAGTGCGCCCGAAGAAAGTGCAATTTTTCTTTATTTCCTCAATTACTCGGACTCGCGCGGCCGCCAGGATTGCTCATGTTTATGCAAGACCTTGTACGGAGTAATTTCGAGGGAATCAAACAGAGATTTGTTCGCACTAAATGCACTTAATGCGTCGACTGCCAACACGGCGCGCGTAAATCAAGGGAATCCGCGCAAGTTTATGATCCTGTGTTTCCGGAAATCATTCTCCAAGTTTTGCGAAAACTACGGTATTGGTATTCATAGTTTCGAATAATTCTGGATCTGCTAAAATTCATAGGCTAGGAAGCTAATATTGATTTAATCAGAATCTCTTAACACTAGATTGCCGGAGCGAGTCATTTTGAGTCATTTACGATTTTATTTAAATAATTTTTTATTAAACATATGTTGGCTTTTAATAGAATTATCAGTTTAGACCAAATTCAGACAGACCAATCTCTCAGAATCACTAACCGACCTTCTTTTTCATCCGGCAATCTAGCGTTAAAATTATTTGATAAGTACGTAAGCTTTTAGAAGAGGTCGAATTATTAATATCAATATTTTCAGTTAATTCTGGATTTACTGAAACTCGCGTTTCTCGATCAAACGTAAATATTTTATTCTTTTTCACGTTTGTACGGTTTTCTTTTACAGTGAGTGCTCACGTTGGAACGTGCAATGCTTGCACGAAGTCTACAGTTCGCTCATTAAACTTTATCAACCTTTTTACTATAATGAGTTTTTCGCAAGCGTGTGTGATACGTATCCATAAAATTCGTAGTCCGGTATTATGAAACCAAAGCAAAACCACGTTTCGCGTACGCTTCTTTTTTCTTTTTTTTTTCTTTCATTTTCGTGTCTGTAAACCAGTCGGGGGAAATATATGTACAAATTTTAATGTATGCACCTGGTGCAATTAGTAGATTGCATTCATGAAATTCCTAATTCTCCGGAATTAAAATTCTAAGAAAACCGATGTTCTCTCGAAATTATTTGTTCGAGTTATTTTGTTGCGTCCTGTATAAGAATATTTCAACGTTTAACGTTCCGTAATTATGATAGATTTATGAGGTTCAATTGCAGGAAGGAATTTCGAAGAAAATACAGATTATACCGTGGCTGTAGTCGCGTGACTCGCGTGTGGTTCGTGAAGGTTTGAATTTAGGAGTCCATTGACCTACATTACATGTCCGAGCACATTTTAACGTATCCACCATACCATGACCCATATGTTGGACAAAATGGTTTTGACGCATGAGCGTATGAGCAACATATGGCACACACGGATGCATTTAACTTATTCTAGGCCGTTTCTCGGAACGTGTGAACAGTTTTCCAGTTCTATTTACGGGGACTATTAAATCTGAAGTCTTCTTTAACGTGGCCGACACGAAACTCGCATTAGGGCCTAGAACATTTCCGTTTAAACTAATAATCAATATTTAAATAATTTTAGTACCGACAATAATAAAATTCTTTTGTAATAGGCTTCTGGTAGGCAAAGTGTTAAATTCAGTTAGGTTCAATTCAAAATAAACAACCTTTAACACTAGGTTTACGGAACACTAAAAATAACAAGAACGTGCTACCCACATTTTTAGCAATATTTGTAAAATAACATATATCCAAAGAAATAAATTTGTTAAATAATTTCTCACGTATGCATTATTAGAATCTTAATAATTTTAAATTAAAAATATTAGAACCCGTTGTTTTGACGGGTCCCGTGAACCTAGTGTTAAACAATACTACTTATCCCATGGTCAAACATTAAAGACATTCTTTCCAATTAGTAAGATATCGATTTTGGGGTGAGCTCTTTTTTTAAAAATGTTTTTTTCAAAACCAAGGGAGATGCATCACTTTCGAATAAATATTGCAGGCCTGAAAAAAAGATTTTAATTTGTCGGACAGTGTAATGGACGACGCGGGAACGATACGAATACATGGCGAGGCGCGGAGAGCGAAATACATCCAGTGCTTGCGAAAAACAATATTGTTATATTAAAAGCCCCTCGCTCCGGTATTACTTGAAATGGGTCAAATGCCGACTGGATGTCGACTCGGCTAGAGTTAAAGAAATCATACAGGTCAGTTGCCAACTCCCGGCGAGCTTATTATTGTTGTGTCATCCCGAGACTAAAAAGACCTAGACGTAATCCATCTTGGGAAGCTAAAAGGATGACACGTTTAACTCCATTCAGAAAAGCAGGCCTGTCACGTGTCACAATCTGGACACGAAAGCGTCAAACTACACATTCTCTGATCCTACCCAATCGCGTGCAGAGTTCGCGATTCACGCTTAAATATTAGCCCGAGGAAAACAGGTCGATGCGTTATCGGGTTGAAGTGTGACAGCAACGAGCCGGAATCTTTCGCGTCCTTTACAGAACAATAATTATCCTTCAGCACTTATCGTGATTTTTTTTTTATTTATGTCAGAAAATTTAAGGAGATATTCCGATTTTGAGTGACGTTCTTTTACCAATTTTTAGGTACAGACAGGTTTTAGATATTGCCAAGAAATATTCTGAATGCGTGGACACGATTAAACCCTTTCCTAAATTAATATCTAATCAATATATTTTAATATTATTAATTTAATATTATTATAAAATAATTAATATAGTTTTTATATTAACCCTCCGAAAGCCGACTATTCTTAACATTTTATTATTATTAATTACTTAATTGTAAAATTATATTATTATTATGGACAAAAATAAGATATACTTTATCTAGTGAGAATGTTTAATGAACAGCAGGTAAGCCCCTACGTCTCCTTGGTTCCATCAATAGGTCATTACGTACCTAATTTGCATAACCATTTGCATACTACATACGAAAAAGCTGTATTTTCACGCATTCAGCTTAATAAGAATTATTACCATATTATTTCCTTTATGAAACTGAAAAATGTTTACTTTATATGTTATTTCCAGATACAGAGAATGTATAAAAATTGTTATGCATTTATTTATCAAGGTTGTCTCCAAAATTTTTTCATGACGCATTAGTATTAATTGTAATGAAACTAATTTTTACAAAATTTGAGATTTCTTTTTTAATAATTTTTTCTACTTTCTGTATAGATTAATATTTTGTGAAAGAACTCGATAGCCGCTGCATCTTTTTCGTCAGTCGTATTTCCTCGCATACTCGATATAAAAAAAACAAGGTTACTAATGGTTAATTTGACGTGACACGTGTTACAGATTGAAACATCTGTCATGCTTAGGAGATGTAAGTGAGTCATCTCGGTGTGATGCATCCTGACGTGTGATATTATTATCTGACATTGCTCCAAGATCAATATAATTTGTTGTGCACGTGATTCCGATTTTTCATGAATTTTTCACAATACTCTGCCGAATGAGTCAAATTCAGAGATGATGTAAGAAGTTTTGCCGCATCTTCCGCTATATATAGCATATACGTGCACAGCATGTATACATAGCAATTATACGTGTATAGTAGAGTTGATACTATGCCTTGTCCGTTCTCTTTCCTTGGCAATGAAGTGCACAATTCTTGGCACTTGACAATTAGGTCATCGTCGGTTAAGGAATTTATGATAGGTCGTAATTGCCTGGATCGTGCTTGTCGAGTCGCAGAAAATGACATGTTTCATATTTTCTCTAATTAATGTTGCTCCTATAGTTTGCTGCACTGCGATTACTCTGCACAGAATTGCTATAGCGTCGTTACATCATAAACTTTAATGAAAGATAAAAATCGTGTGTACAACCATTCTCTATAACGCTTTATTTCCTGTCATTATATTCATCACCTCGTACGCACTAATCGTCAAGAGTGCAGTTTTATGCATTTATAGTGTTCATAAATTTACAACATCCCAGTATATTTACACTGTACTTACAATTTTTAAAAAGCTTCAAAACAGAATAAAATTTGAGACAGTAGAAAGATTAAAAAAATTTAACGACATCGATATACATGATTATTATCAACTCATTGAAGTTACCTTTGAAAGGAAGAAATAGCTATTCAGCTCCTGTTGTTTGAAATCGATGCAATTTTTACACTTTATAAAGAGTCTAGAGACGTGTCATTTAATGTCAGACAAACCCTTATTAGAACTAGGGTGAACGAACAAGGATCGATACTCTGTAAGAATTAAAAATAATTCATGAAAATGGAAACTCGCATAAAGATCCACAACCCTTGCCATTACACTGTAGAGCCATCAATTTCGCGGCAGGCCCTTATTAGAGCTAGGGTCAACGAAGAGGGATCGGTGACCTACAAAAATTCGAAGCGGTTCATGCAAAGAAAAACTTGCATGGTGAACCACGATCCTCAGAGTTTGATTCGAACACGCGAAAAGGACCACTATCTCGAGATTCCCTTACAAGACAAACGATTCGCATAGCGCTCGGCAAGCCCTTATTAGAGCTGGGGTCAACGAAGAGGGATCGGTAACCGACAAGAATTCGAAGCAGTTCATGCAAAGAAAAACTTGCATAGTGAACCACGATCCTCAGAGTTTGATTCGAACGCGCGAAAATGACCACTGTCTCGAGATTCCCTGAGGAGAAAAATGAGTCGCTGAGGACTCGGCAAGCCCTTATTAGAGCTAGGGTCAACGAGCGCGGATCGATACGGCGAATGATGTCCTTAATCCGGCCGTTCGAACGAGCGTGGATCGCGGGGGCCGACCGTTACAACGAAATTACATCACATTTGCGAGGCGGCTGCTCTCGGCCTTGTTCCATTGCGCCCCGACACTTTAGAACTTGAAATTATTTTGAACGAGCACCTTACGCGGCTCGCAATCTGCTGCGTGCGCGCCTGAGCGTCTAAGAATCCGCCCCCGCATCGCGGAGTTATAACGGCGGTCGTTGCAAAGGCTTCGGGAAACGCGGAACGAAAAGCACCTCCCGGGAAATTGAATCGACGCGCACCGCGCACTGGTAAATAGATCTCATCTTTTTCTCTCCTTTTTGAACTCTCTTCTCTCTCTCTCTCTCTCTCTGTTTGTCTTTCTTCCCTCTATACCGTCGCGCCGTCCTGTTTTTCTCCGGCTACTCTTGCTTCCCTTGTTCTTTCTCTGTCTCTCTTTTTTTTCGGCGGCTAGGGGATGAGGATGCAACGCAGAGGAGGTGAACAAGGGCGAACGAAAAGCAGACGAGAGGAAGGAAATCCAATTTGTTCGGATTGCTAAATGTCTCGCCGGTTGCACGCGATGCAAACACCCTGGGTCAGCATAATCTCGGGAAAGTAGCAGAGATTAGAGGCGAAAGGCGCGATTACCCGATACCAACCCCACGGCACCACCATCCCCCGAACGTTCCACAACGCGATTTTTATCGGCCGACGAATTCGATTGAGCTATCGGCCCCGGATCGGACCACCGCTGTAACGGCGATACTTCTCGATAGGGATCGATAGGGGATTGAATTCACGGGTTACGACAGAGAAATTCTTGGGGGCCGACAGCTTTTTTCGGAAACTTCCAAAGGTTGCCTTCGTCGACTATCAAATTCAGAGCTTGTTCGTGGGTGTTTTTTCTTTTATCTCGTCTAATCATAACTCATGCTCCCTCTGTCCCATAATAATGGTAGTAAGTGAATATTCAAACGGGAATTATTGGCGAATGTAGCTGTAAGTTATGTTGTAGAGCGAAATTGCAAAGCCTTCAGTGGAAATCAATGTTTCAGGACATCTGTCATTCGTTTTGACACATCTTTCAATTTTTAGGTTCACCTAATTATTACGAATTGTAACTATTTTTCGAATTTCATCCGCTGTTTTTATCTCCGTATATAAATTTATTTCCGTAATTGTTTTATTTCAGTTGAATATCAGATCATTGTAAAAGTAAGATGAAAAAAGAGATTTTGAAGAACGATGGTTCCAATAATCTTAAGATCACGCATAAAATGCAGTAACCAAACTATTGAAAAAACCAGAAGCTATCTGAACACTCGAAATACAAGTTGAGAGAAATATTTTTAATTTATTGTTTAATTTAACACTAAACCTACCGAGCATTAACAGTATCTGGTAAATATTGTCGTATAAAAATGGCAACCCTAAAATTGGGATTGTCCGTAATTTTCGATATAATAAATGCTTGGGCAAGGAAATTTATTCTATTTTCCATAAATGAATTTTTATAGTTTCAATAATTGTGAAATATAAAACCGATCATTTTGACCGTGGTAGGTTTAGTGTTAATCTAGTTTTTTGATAATAAATGTTGCGTTCTATATTCATTTTCTTTTGCTACTATTATTATGGGACAGAGAGAGTATTTAGTTACCACATGTCTTTTTAATAATACTCATTTTCACTAGAACAAAATACTAATAATAATACTAGTAATAGTAATACTAATGATAATTGCTAATAATAGTAAATGGATTTCTTAAAAATGGACATAGCCAGTTTTAATTTTATGTTAATATTCACTTGTAGTATAAATATCGATAGTAATGTTACCACACGTTTGTACTTACTTTGTTTAAAAAGCGATGGAATATTTGTCTCCGTTTCGCTAAAACTCCGGCCTAACGAATTCATTTAATCATTTGCTTAATCGCCGAACGGTCGATGGTGAGATTCAACTGACCCAATTACGTAGCCGATCAGTTATCGAATTATCTGTCGTTTAGTTTGAATTTTCACAATATCCCTTGCGACAGAAGCGCGTTACAAAATGATTCGATCGTACTCGCGATAGTTATTTACGTCAGATATGTTCGCCAGGAGTGTTCGTTGCGCCGCGCCGCGCCGAGCTGATTCGTTCTTTTCACTTTTATAAATGAAATCTACCCACGTAGCGTCTTTATACTTCATCTTAGAAGGTTCCACCCACTCGAAGCAAATATTTCCTCCTTGCCGCACGGTAAACTAGATTTCTCATTTGATGTCGAAAAATAAGATGCAGCTACGCGGACCTATCTCTGCTTCCCTTCGGAACGCACGGATGAAGGTAAATGATTCCTCCGAAACGTTTCCGCGGAAATGAAAAATAAATTCGCGGTATTCACGGTTCTGCGTTACATCTGTCAGAAGAACACGATCGTGTTCTTTTTTTCTTTCTAAAGATTGCATGTTGCAAGAAATCACCCATGAACTACACCCATTTCCGCTGTAGCCGCGCTGTGATTGGTCCGTGGTTTTCGTTGATAACTCGTTACCAAGGAAAGGAAAAAGTCACACCGAATGAACTGAGGAACCACCCCTTTCAAGGTGGAGATCCGACATTTTTTGGGACAGCCTGTAGAGGATCCTTGGAACCCGGTTCATTCGAATTGTATCGCACGGAACCGCGGTTATATCGAGCAACCAGGTTACCAATTTCCGTATCGGTTCGCGGCTCCGTAATGAAAGTAAACGAATTAGAGCGCGGAGAAAACAGCGCCGGAAGACGGGACGAGCGACAAGGCGATTCAATTCAGATGGCAGACCTTTCCCCCGTTTCTAAAGATCTTTTGTCGGTTACGAGACGGAGGAGAGCCGGTAGCCGAGCAATTTGCAACCCTATGGATGCGTCTCGTCGCTGCACACTATATCTTACCCCTCTCGAGAGCAGCTCCTCGAACCAATTGGCAGTCCTCGCCAGAAAAATGTCGAGACTCGCGCCAGCTTTTCCACGCGAATCCCCCTTCTTCGTGGTGGCTGTCGCGCGTGCCCGCGTGGGCGCCATGGCGTATGACCATTAAGGTCATGGGGTCAAAGTATCTCGAACCTGACATTCCTTCCCACGAACGATTCGCCGCACCGTCGAATTTATGAGCGTCTGCCGCCGCGCCGTTTTGGCCCCCTTCCTGCCCACCGCGATGGCTCGCGTTATCTCTTTGGCTGATGAGTCTGACGATTTGGAATGATTTCACAGCGACGGGAATACTTCACCGAACACTTTGCTACCCGGGACGATGGCGATATGGGTTCTTAACGTTTGCGCTTGCCGACGAGGTTCCTATACATTTTTCGTTAACCCGTTTACGCGTGTCACAATATACGCAAATGAAAACAAGTGAAGCGTTATTTAATTGAACGGGCTCGTTCATTGTTGGAGTTGATTCATGCAAGAATACTCGACTGACAAACGATAATTTCAAAATGGCTATTAACCCTGGCTTCGAAGCTCAATTGTGGCCTGTATTGAAGTTTAGGAATGACAATTTATAATTTTCCGTTTATTAAAATTATTAAAATAAGGATGACATAGTTATTTGGCTTCCATCCCTTGCAATTGAGCAGAGAATTTTTATTTTGCATAAATATCCACAGTCTAGTGATTCTAATATCGAATGAGTTTATCTCGATGTATTACCGGGAATGATTGACGGTGTCGTCAGCCAAATCTCGTAGATCAGCGACTTCAGCAGCATCTGAAACCAAAATGGCGACTAATTTTATTTCCCGATAGCCAGCGACTTGGCACGTTAACGATGCTGTAGTTTTTATTTATCGAGAGGATCGATAAACGGTCCTCGAAGGTCGAAAGGATCCAGGATGACGGCGAGGCCTCCGGAACGCGGAGAAACTACGTTAGGCGTAACACGCCAGAGAAGATTGGCAATTTTCGCAAAATTAAGCGAATTGAATCGAATTATGTCGAGCCGGTGACGTCAGCGTTGTAACCCGCTGAATTGGCGAGAAATGTGACTCTCTTGCGTCGTCGCTTACACATCGATGACTTTACTCGTCTTGCCTGAGAGTGCTCCGTAAGAACACTTGCTGATGAACCTTGGATGCATGGCCGATGATTAATTTTTTGCGGAAATTCGTGTCTCGTTTGCGGACGTCAGGGATTTCGATTCGATGTCGAGCGGTTTATTTTGATGGATCTGGGTCGAGTTTAATGGGTCGATCTCTCTGCAGGGAGCTTCGAAATTGTGAGCTTTAATCATCGCATGAATAAACGTTAATGAATGTCAATGGAAGAAATTGTAGCGACGCGATTAAATGCAATGACAGGAGCTTTCGTTTCTGTCTTCTTTCTTAACGCCGTTCATCTTTAAAGTTGCACAGTTACAGTATTATATTACATTATATAATAAAACTAACTAATATAACTAGATTATAAAATGAAAAAAAAAAAACATTATCAAGAAAATGCAATTGTTATTAAGCCTACTAATACGATTCGCAATAACTGCATCGAAACAGAACGTGAACATTTTCTTTTCTTAAATGATCTCGAAAGAAACGGTTTGATTATGTTCGTAAAGGTAGCTTCTTGGCTCGTGATGAAAATTGCTATTGCCGTTGCATCATTTCTGAAGGAATTCTCCGGGATGTGAATCATGATGGTCTCAAATCTATTGTATAAATAGGCACCGATAAGTGACGCGTTAAAAACATGAATTGGACAAAATCGAAGAAAGAAACGAACGGAGAAGAATGATCGGTGTAGGAATCCATGACCTAGCGCACCGTTCGTGTCACCCTCGGCTCCCTCGAAACAACTCGAAAACTGACCGCGGCGTCGCGAAAATAGCAAATTCCGCGGCGATTTTTCTACGGAAGAATCTGCTGGCACGAAGAAGTGACTCGCAATATTCACGGCCACTAATAATTCCGAATACCCGCTCGAATTGATTGAAAGAGGCCGGGGCTGTATAAATTCCTCGTCCGAGGAACGCCGGCGAAAATCAATAACCCAATCGGACAAACTGAATCCCCAGCTGAAAATAAATTCATCAAACCGGCGGTGGCTGGAGCTCGTGGTGGAACAAAAAAAAAGAAGCGCTCGCTAGAGAGAAAACGTAGAAGGGAGACGGATAGTGCGAGAGAGATGAAGAGCGAGGAGAAAAAAGAAGGAAGATGGCTGCCGCCCGCATCGGTGCGAAAGAACAATGGAATTCGACGCGGAGAGCCGTTTGTTGATCGAAAAGGTCAGAACGAGCTGTCTCGGGGAAGGCGTTAATTGACTTTAAACCACGATGGTTTACAGTGTCGGCGCTGCAGAACGGCGGATAGGAGAGCCTCGGCGTCAGGGAGGACGGGGTGTGCGAAGTCAATTAGCATAGGCACGAAGTTTGCGGCTCCAACGCGAAGCTGCCAGGTGACGAGGGTGGCTCGAGGAAGAGCAAGGGTGCTCCCGGAAAAGGGGTTCCGCCACCGGCAGAGGGGTAGGGGGACAGAGGGGGTGTGGGTGGCAGCAAAGTAGATCAACTGTCGACCGAAGAGAATGTTGCAGCCCGGAGGGCGTTCCGTGTCGGCGTCGATGACTTTATAAAGTCATCGCGATGCGAGTCCTCGGATAATCGGCCGACCCCGTGGAATTTCGACTGTCTAATTGGTGGCACGGATCAATCGAATTATACCGATACCCCTCCCCTCCCTCCACCCGTCATTCGTCATTGATGCATTCGATCTTCCTATGCGCTGGTTACCCCGGATTATGGGCATTGGTGCTTCTGCTATCGGCTAGACAGTTTTCCTCCGATATAACACAACGACGTTTATTTCGAAATTAGAAAGTCTTGAGACCGCTTACCGCCAAAAGGAGAGGGTATGACGTATGACTTAACCCACCGATGTTCGGGTCTATTTTAACCCCCGGAAATAAAATCGCTATTTAATGATTCGATTAACGAACTCTTTCGCCGAAACGATCCGCGCACATTTTGCGTAAATGTTCTTTGCGTCAAAGCTGACGAGTCGTGTCGCTCTATACATAGAAACCATAAATTATGTTATATTTCATTCGCAGCAGTGGCGGCCGGGTTTTTCGGGCGAATTTCATTATTTGCTGTCCGAAATTTTCGTGAAATTAAGCACCCGCGATTCGAACGAATTCAGGCAAATTTGTATCACGGAATGGACGTGATAAAATTTTAGTTTCGAGCTAGCGCGGCGCGATGCGGCACACCAGCCGGAACGTTTCCTCGGGAAAAACTCAGTGGAAAAATGTATGGCCGCCGGTATAAACCGGTTTCCGGAAAAGCGTGGAAATTCTGTTGTATTCCGTGTGATGGGGAGATTATAAAATATAAAACGTCGGTGCACACGGGCGCGTATCCGTGTGCAGCTTTCAAATTTTCATGCTGCACGCATAAATACTTGTGAGTGCGTGTGTGCATGTGTGTATTACACGCGGCGCGGCGTGCAACGCAGCGCATCCACATATAAATTGACTTGATAGATGGAGTCCAGTAGATGGAATATGAAATCGAAGCATAAATTACGGGAATGAATGGGAACCGAAACAAATATCAATGGAAATACACCGATTCATCTTTATAGATCGCGGACGACGACCAGCAACGTGTTGTTTCGTGCGTGAATATGACCATTGGCAGGCGTTAATTCTATCGAAAATTCCAACCGGTGTTTAAATCATCGTATCTCGGGGACACGAGCAATGATCGTTTAATATTTAACATTTTTCATTGCGTAACGCGCTGAACCTTCCGCGCGGTTTTTATTTATTTAACGTCGCGTCGGTAAATTGCTGTTATTACACTTTATGCCAGATTAAAATGTAAAGCATCGACTGCAAGAACTTGGAACCAAAAACTCGAAACCTGGAGATATCTTTTCTTCCTTTAGTAGCTTTAACACTAAACCTACCTAGTCTTAAAAGTAACTGATATATGATTTTGTGCGGTTAGTGTTATAATACATGCTCTGCTAAATGTATCTATTTAATCATTCCTCACGAAAGCATCTTTACAATTTGAGTAATTGTAAAATAAAAACTCTGGAACCGATCATTTTGACCGACGGTGGTAGATTTAGTGTTAATAGACATAATAGACATGGACATTCTTTAATTTTTTAATTCTCTCTTCTGTTTTCAGTTTCGTCTCCTCGGTATTATCGTAAACGCGTAAAATCCACAAGCTAGGACACTTTTTATTTATTCGGATCCCAAGCAATATTCTAGCGAACACTCCTCCCTTCACCCTGATTTTTATACACAGCGACAGTCGCAAAGTTTGTTCACGGCCGACTCCAATATTTTCGTAGTGCGCGGATCTGCTAGAAAATTAAAAGCACGGATCGTTCATAATAGACGCGACGTTATTTGTTTGCCGAGGAGAGATTTGCGCGGAGTGAACCCACCGCTGAAATATCAGCAACCATTTTGCGAAGGTTTACGTCCATTTCCGGCGGTGTGTAAACACATTTCTGCACTTACAGCGCGAAGATGACGTTTACGGGAGATGTAGTTTCACCGGAAACAAGGCGAGGATGAAACCTCAACTCGGTGAGCATCGCCGTATGTTGTGATTCAACACCTTCTTGCGTAAATACTTCCGCTGAACCTAAACACGCGCACGTTAATATACACCGTGGATTTACTAAACTCCGCTTCCACTGGCGAAACGATTTCATAAAATATGGAATATGTCAGCGGAACTGGAAACGTCCGTTCATTTCGCTCGGATTTCACCGGGCGAAAAAGATGTCCAGACATCCTCTAATTCTCGTTCATCCTGCACGTACACTGCCCCCAAAGAGAAACTAAATTCTTCCCCACTTGCTGCAATCGTAAATAAAATAATACACGCTACTGCTCAAAAATATCGTCTAACTAGACTGCAAATCCTATGCATATGTTGCGAAAATCGAAAGTAAAATAATTTAAAAGAATATTGAATTGAAGAACACAAAATTTCCAATTCTCGCAACATTGTCAATATTTGAACTACGACGATTTCGTTACTAAATACAGTACAATAATAAATTTGGACTTATTTTAAAGCTCTACTTTGACAGTCCATTATTCATTGTTTTCTAGGATATGTATGCATGGTATAACAGGTGAATGACCGAGGACACGCTTTTCGTGGAAAATGCTAGAAAGTGAATCGTCTGTACAAACATAGAAATTTTTTTTATAAATAAATCTATTTCAGATTTAAGGGTTGAATCATCCTCTTTGCAACGCCTACTTAAAACTCAGAGTATGATTCTTTTGCCTGTTGTATAGAACAAACATGAGGCCACCTATGGAGGCTTATTATAATAAAAGGTGATTTCGACTTATTTGATAAGAAATAAAGTGGAAGACTCATTGTAGACTCGGCTGCATCATCAAATGAGCTTGCAGAACAGTTGGAGACAGGCGAAGTTACTGTTTGCAACCGTTCACAACAATTCAGCAGGGTGGACAAATTTTGTTCAGCAAAAAATTCGCAGAACTTCCCGAACGACCAAATAAATGAGATGCTCGTTTAAAAGCAAAGTCCATTAACTTCTCCCGAAAGAATCACGTTCGTTTCGGGCGGTTAACTAGGCATGACCCCTTAACAACGTGGCCCCGCAAACGACAAGGCCGCAATCACGCGAACGGCTCTCGCTCGATCGCGAACCCGAACCCCCCGAAGTTTCGAGTTCTTTAAACAGCCCCTGCATCACCCGGGGGCAGTGGACGAGGAAGATTGCTCCGTACATTCAGCGATCATAGAGTATCCTTCATCCGGAGTCCTTTATTCCAGCGGCCCGTTTCTTCCCGCGAAACCTTACGCTGGAAACCGACGCGACGGTTACAACGTTTTTATGGGACATGCCCCCTGGAGAGAATCCGAGTGGGAGGGTGCGCAGATTCATCCGGGCTCGTTTAGATACGACTGCTCCGCCAATTCAGATACACCGAAATTGCGCAAACCGGCGGGCATAACCGCGGCAGTAAAACCTTCATCGTGCTTCCCTACCACCGTCGCTGCCAACCCCTCACCCTATGACCCATCGCCACCGCTACACCCCCATACACTCTTTCCGATACCCTTCTTCCTTCTTACCCATCTTTCTCCTCTCCTCGACCTTTGAGCCGACCTCCTCCCCCTCTCCCCCACCCCCCGCTTCCAGCCAAGCTTTACGTTCTTTCGTCTCGAGAGACCGGAGACAAAGATGTCCGCCATTTCTCGCGCGAATCAAACGGTTAAGGGTGGACTCGCAGCGCCAGTCCGGCGAAAGATTTTTTTATGGGACTCGTATGGTATCACGCGACGTTTACAGTGTTCCTTACTGATCCCCCTCGCAAGGCTTTTCAAATGTCCGGTGTTATAGAATGCTCGGTTATGGTCGTCCCGATGGCTGCTGGAAATGCACAGTGAAATGAACATGTAGGCTGTCCGAAGGCGTTTCCTGACGACTTCGTTCACGACCGTGGCTCCGGTACATTTTATTTATCAATTTTTCTGCAGACAGCCTTCAGCCTGGCTGGTTTGAGTGGACACCCTTTAAAAACTCTTGTTTAGCAAATAATAATATGAAAAGTAGTGGTAAAGGAGAGACTCCCATCTTTAAATTTAACCCTTTGCACTCGGCGCTATTTTAATTCTAAAACTGAATATTTCTTCCGTCTTGGAATATTTTCATTTTATTCATACGAAACTGATCCGATTTCCACATGTAATATTTAAATACTTTCTGTAATTTCTTTGAAATAATGCCACAATAATTATTAGTGGCGCTTCAGAGTCACCGCTCGAGTGCAAAGGGTTAGTATTGGTGATTTTAATACTGAATGAAATTTTTTAATGTAGGAAGAGCTGTTTGATACTAAACCTACCACCGTCGGTCAAAATAACCGGTTCCAGATTTGTTTATTTTACAATTACTGAAATTACAAAGACGTTTTCGTGGGAAACGATTAAATAAATATATTTAGTAGAGCATGTATTATAATACGAACCGCACAAAATCCAAATCCAAATAAATCAATCTCGACATTTTTTTAAGACAACATGTGTCAGTTACTTTTAAGGCTCGGTAGATTTAGTGTTAAAGCTAAGGACTCTGAAAATAGAAGCGTTCGAAATGAGTCCCGACTGTTTGCCACGTTCATAAATTTGATTTCTTCAATTTGGCACGCCGGTGCGAGATCTAGGATTTCAATTAAGTTCAAATTTGATCGCGGGACAAACTCCCATAAAAGAATCGCCGGAGGTATCCCCCATTTCTATGATGAGGTTCGCGCGTTCGAAGAAATCTGTCCGCGGCAGAAATTTCAGCGATGCGCAGGACGCTTATGAAGTTCCCGCGCAATTCCGAAGTTTAATAACTTTTCACATATGTACGTGTCGCGCGAACGAACTTGAAGGATCGCTCGAAGGAACAATTCGCGAAGTTCTCAGCCGTCTCAGCGGCAACGTCTCCGCGGGCATCGAAATCACTAATTTTAGAGGCATTGCTGCGGTGATCCCTGTTGAACGTCTCGACGAACAGATCCTTGAATTGAATCTATATTGATTCACGCTAAGTGGAATAGTTTAGCAGTCATTCTGCACGCGAATTTATAACGAGGTCAGCGTTTTCGCTGACGGTAACTATCGGACGGATTTTATGCGTTTGTCACAAAAATGAATTGCAGGCCATGTACACCATAAGGGCTTTACACCACCCAACATGGTCCACATTTTTGTTCCATAAAACAGTTAAAAAAAAAAAAAAGAAAATAGTACATCAATTTTTAAGATGTAAAGGATACGCGTGCCCAAGGCTCGCTGAACAGCAGAGGTCTATACTAACCCTTAGCACTCGAATGGCGACTGTAAGGCGCCACTAAAAATTGGTGTATCATTATTCAAAATATATTTTACATTATTAAATTTGTTTGTATTTAATAGGTTGCTAAACATTTCAGTATTCTACGAGTAAATTGCACCATTTTCGTATGTACCTATAACATACGAATTATTACTTCGATATTAATGGTTATTATATTAGATTGGACTAGATAATCAATTATATTAGACTGTGGATTTTCATGCAAAATGAGAATTTTCTGCATCAATTGCGAGAAGCAGAGAATAAACGCAAATGTATTTCCAGCCTTAGCAGACGCGATGCATGAAAATAATAAGACAGTCATCTTTAATTTCTCTGATTGTAGTGTTTCAACCCTTAGCACTCGAATGGCGACTGTCAGGCGCCACTAAAAATTGGTGTATCATTATTCAAAATATATTTTACATTATTAAATTTGTTTGTATTTAATAGGTTACTAAACATTTCAGTATTCTATGAATAAATTGCACCATTTTCGTACGTATAACATGAAGGAAAAATATAGAAGGGAAATATTCTGGGTCGAAAGAAATGTTCCGTTTTGGCGTTAAAATAGCTTCGAGTGCAAAGGATTAAAATATATTATTATTGTATCTGTTAAAAATCTCACAACTTCGATCCCCGATTGTTAGAGCCAATAAAACTTACTATACACAATTTCGCAATACCCAGAATCAGAAAACGAACCAGAACGCGTCCCCGCAATAATCTCACGAAGGCTGTCAGATCAAAGCGTCAATGACCCAGGCCAAAGTGAAAAAGTCAAACCATAACCATGCCGTTTCCCGGGTTCAACGATCAGCCCATTCCGGTCCGAGGATAAGACGCAAACTGGTGAACGCGGTACCCTAAACGAGTCCAATAGCTGTGGGGCAGAACCGAAACAATTAACAAGGAGGGAAGAAACTAGCGAGCCCCTAAACTGACCTAACTCTGCCGAGAGTCGTTATGCGTGATTTCGATCGTGTCGCTGGAATCCTCCCTCGTCGGGGCGGGCTTCTCTCGGTTCCGGTAATTGCTGCTCCGAAACAAGCGCGATAGGAACACGGTCGGAAGACACTTCTGTCCTTCGGTTCTTTTCCAAGAAGGGTGCAGAGCGAGAGAGAGAGAGAGAGAGAGAGAGAGAGAGAGAGGGAGAGAGAGAAAGAGAGTGAGGGGAGGACAAGGCTGCGGGCAATTTGAATCGTCCGTCTTGTTAGCGCCGATAGGCAGAAAGAGGAGCGGCTTCGGATCCGAGTTTACCGCGAGAGGGAACGTTCTCGCTTCAAGAACCGGTAAAAATGATACAAAGGAGAGACGACGACGCGACGGCTCGAGAGAAAAGGAAGACGAACGGACAGCCTTGGTAACGCGTGAAATTGAAGTGGATTTGTGACAAGTGGCTGCTAACGACGTGTACACAGTCGATGAACGCCGGGCTGCATAGAAAATGAGACCGGAAACCCGGGCCGAGCAGAGCGTGTGGGCTCTCTCTCCCTCTATCGCGCGCGCGCGCGCGCGGGCGTGTTGTTTCCCTGCCTGCCCATCGATATTCCCCGTTTAATCTTGGCTTCGACGAGTAATGGCGACAGTTGAATTACTCTTGCCCCGGCTCATCCGTCGTTTTTCTTGTTAAGAGTCGCCGCCCGGGGTGTTTTAAATGGAACTGGAGCGACAGCGGTGATGACCGTGCCACACGGCCCGACCTGGCCCGGCGCGGCGCGGCGCGGCGCGCGAAGGTTCACGTCATGTCGCTGTTACGAGAAGACAGACAGCTTGCAACCCCGGGGAAAAATTGTCACGGCGCCACACCGTGCACGGCCGCGGAGTTCCAGATTGTAATCGTTACGGTCCGGCAATTGAAACTTGCGAATTTTTCCGAGAGCTCTCTTCGGATGCTCGAGAGCCTCCGAAGAGTGGGCTGGAACCGGACGAGCCTCGAGGACTGTTGTCGGAATATGTGCACGTTGGAAAAATGAACGTGACCGGTTCGATCTTTTTTCGGAGGTCCAGTGTTCGGCGGGTAATTACACCGGAAAATGTAATTAGAGGCTCGAGGACCTACACGTCGCACTATGAGATGTCTCGCCTTCTGCGAGAATAAATTTTCGTTTATTTATTTCTCAGTCATTTTTAGAGCTCTGAAGACCTTCGAATATATTAGGTCGTCCCATAAGTTCGTGCCTGTATGCATGTATGAAAAGTGTTTTAATGGAAAACCGCAGAAATTGTATAGTGACGGTATGATGTCTTTGCCAAAAAGGTCAGAAGAGGTTGTGGAATGAAAGGGTGATTACATATTTTATTTTTAGAATTTAAATGGTACAGTTGTAAACGGCACGAACTTATGGGACGACCTAATAGAAGACTAAAGAAGATGGAAAGACAGTGGTCGAGTCGCTGGATAACTGGATGATCGAGGATTCACTGTAGGGTAAGGGACTCAGATACTGAGGGGGTACCAATTACTGTGCCTATATTTATTATACTTCTTTTAAAGCATAATGAATATTAAAAAAGAGATATAAAATTTTGTTCACTAAAACTAGTTAATATACATGTTATATATCTCTTTTTGAATATTCATTATGCCTTAAAAACAAGCGTAATTAATATAGGCACAGTAATTGGTACCCCCACAGTAATGGGGTCTCTTACGCTATCATGAATTACAGTGATCTCTCTATATATGTCGTCAAGGCCTGGAGGATAAACGTCGCGAAATTATCCTCACTACCGCGGAGTAAACCCTGTGATGGGCCACGAAGCTCGAGAGACTTGGGTATGTCTCCTGCACGATACACGACGCTGGCAAGACCTGTGTTCTTGACATATATCGAGAATTCACTGTAAACAGGCGAATGTGATCCAAGTTGTGGCGTGTTTGGGGTCGTTTTAATCAGAAAAACGTGACGAATATGTTGGTAATAATGCCATAAAAAGTCGTAGCGTCATAAAAATTTCGTTGACTGTGTACCTATTAATCAAATATACTTCGTTACTTAACCAATAAGCTTGTTAATGGAATTGACGATAATTTGATCGCGCTAGAAGCATGATACGGACCTTGGTCCTGTGGATTCGTGTCGCGTAGCTTGAGAGATCGATGGAGTGATCCTGATTGTGTTTTTTACGGAGTTTCTCTTGGCCGGTTGCTCGGAAGTTCGGGGACGAAATTAGAACTCTGGAATAACGAAGCAAATACATTCCGAAGTTCGGTAACTGCGCGGAATTGTCGAGAAGTATTTTGAACCATGTATTGTTCGGAACTTTGAACTTTTTAGCTCTCTCTCTCTCTCTCTCTCTCTCTCTCTCTCTCTCTCTCTCTCTTCCTCTTCCCGCCCTCACTCTTTCGCGACTGTCAAACTTTAAACTTTGGAATTTCTGCACTCACGGAGACGCAATTGTGTGTACTGGGAAATTCAATGGAGCAGTCTTCCATTTTCTTAAAATTTCTTCCGCTTCTAGGTCGTAAATTTTTCAGCTCTTCGGCTCACGCGACCCTATAAATAACTGAGCGAGGCAAGACTAATTAAAATTCACTGATGTTAGAACATTTTAGCATGATCTACTGGCTTGATAGCAGTTTCGGTGGCTTTCGTTGAAGTGATGTATGGGTTGTCTTATAAATATGTATAATAATCTTGAAAGCCACTTTCTCAACCTTTAAGTGAGCTTTGAAAATGGTCTTAAAAATAATATGTACTCTGACAGTGATAACAAAATTTAAACGAGAATTAATGTATAAAATGTTCTGTTTTCAGGATCGTTCATAACATATCCTGACTATGACGTGAACAGGCTCGAACCTCCAATTACAAGTGAGTTTTATCATTATTATCCACATTGTGCAATCAAATTAATACGTATTTTTTACAATTAAAAAATCGGTACTTGTCATACACAGTTCACGTTTTACCGCAATACTTTAAAAATACACAGAAAGACCCACCTGAAAAAGTAAAAAACTCAGATTGTACATATTTTTATTCAATTCATATATTTCCACGAATAAAATGCAAATACATAGAACATCCGCAACAAAGGTGAAAAGAAATTTTTAAGCCGTCCTCGTTGAAATCAAGCGAAACATTCGACGCTCCTTTTGCGAGTACAATAAACTCGTTAAATTTCAGTTCGTCGAGTACCCCGTACACAAACGCGAGACTCTTTTATAATTTACGTATAAATACCGAAACAACAATTGGTACACTAGCGGAACAGGTTTGGATTGAAAACAACTGGAGAACTTCCAGAAGAAGCTCGCAGCTCGCCTTCAACCTCTCGCGCCCGCCAATCTTCCAACGTAAATATTTGTATGTCAATTACTCTCTTTCCTTCCACCTTCACGGAATCCAATTTGCCTCGGTCTGTTCCGAGTATATTTGCTCGTATAAGTTTGAAACACCGAGCGCCATCGCTCCGCCCCGGATAAAGCAATCCTTCGCGACGTGACACCTTTAAGGAACGCTTACGAGTTCGTGGCAAACTTTACCTTTGCTCTTTCTTCGGTTTCTTCTTCCTCTTCGGGGCCAACGTTGCGAAAAACCGGCGGTCTACATTCCTAGCGCTTTGGTGTCCGGTCTTGAAAGCTGTACACACCGATCACGCGACGCTCGTGCTAGGTGGACAAACATTGTTCCTCATTTCCTTCACGGAAGGACGAACGCAAAATCTCGAACAGAATTTCCCTGGAGAGTGGAGCTCGATCAAATAATATTTATTATTGGTAGTTTGTGGATTTTATGCATTTATGACAAAAAAATAGAGGCGCGATACCACGGTCGATTTTACGGACGGAAGAACGTCAATAGTCGGATCGATTCGTGCTCGCAAATGGGTGAAATTTTTTTATGACATTTTGATTTTTATGGTGAACAAACACGCGGAAGAATGATGCTGGATTCGCTCGTTGTTAGATGAGAGCAATGAAAGTTGGATAGCCGTTTGAATTTTATATGAAAGCGAATGAATATAGAGCTCGAACGAAATTATACAGGTAATTTAGCGAGAAAGAAAATTTATTAAATGACACGACAGAGTGACGGGACAAATACAAAATTTAATTTCATTGCACTGTGCAGATATTATTTAGGTATAACTCCATTCAAGCGTAGTCACTTTGAGCTCGTCTGATAATTAAGCACTCGGTCATGGAATTATTCATGATATTCTTTCCACGTTACAGTATTATTAATGCAGTAAATACCTTTAGGCGAAAACGTTTTACTGGATTTATTTAAAGATTTTCACAAATGTTGTTTGCTGAAATATTTATTCAATAACACAAAGCGTGCAAGTACAACAGTCTACAATTTTAAATACACTCAACTGGAAGCAATTTTCTCAATCGATTTGCTCTTTAGTAATCGATTGATGCAATTTTTACGATAATGATAATTTTGACAAATGAATTATAATTATGAAAAATGTGTATTTGCTCATCGCTGACCACTCACGTCTAAGTGACGAGACAACTTTTTGCAAATCAACTACCTCTCGTCTATTATAAATTCAATTGATCATTCAGATATAACTTGAGTAATCAAGTTACATGAATTTCGAATATACCGACGTCGAGAAATTAGTTATTTGAAATTCCACTCGTTTGATGATAAAAACTGGGTACGATAAATATTTTATTCTGAATTTAACAATGTACTTAGAAATATACATGCCGCATATGAGTTTTGAAATATCACATAATGTATCAAATATCATATAATGCATAGCCTGACGCAGAATGTGCGGGTAACAGTATAAACCATAGCACGTTAAGCAAGAAAGCCTGGCACACGGTACGTCGACTATGCATTACATCGTTGAACTCGGAATAAAATATACATCCCTTTAGTTATTACTATCAAAGAGGTAGAGTTTAAAATGGGGGTAACTACCGCGTTTAGTTTCTACGTTCTTTAATTTACCACGAAATTACATTCAACGTACTATTATACCGGGGAACCTCTTTCACATTTCTACTCTAGTTTCTCGTTATTAATAGTTTTGTTTTTAAGTTGTCTCATATCCATGTACAATGGGCGAATTTCATTCCTTGAACCTACCATCGATGGGAAAATTAACGAAAATAAATATTTATATAATATAAAATAAATACTCCCTCTGTCCCATAATAATAGTAGCAAGTGAATATTTAAACGGGAATTATTGGCGAATGCAGCTGTAAATTATGTTGTAGCGCGAAATTGCGAAGCCTTCAATGAAAATCAATGTTTCACGACATCTGTCATTTGTTTTGACACATTTTCCAATCTTTAGGTTAACCTAATTATTACGAATTGTAACTATTCTTCGAATTTCATCCGCTGATCAAAACAATTGCTTTATTTCAGTTGAATACCAACTCATTGTAAAAGTAAGATGAAAACAAGAGAGTTTGAAGCACAATGGTTCCAGTAATTTTAAGCTTACGCATACAGGGAAAGCAAAGCTTCGCAGCCAAGGGATCCTACCTACAAGTTTCAAATGCAGTAACGAAATTATTGAAAAATCCAGAAACTATCTGAACACTCAAAATAAAAGTAAGGAGTAATATCTTTAATTTAGTGTTTAATTTAATCTAGTTTTTTGATAATAAATATTGCGTTCTATATTTATTTCCTTTTGCTACTATTATTATGGGACAAATTAAATTAATCAACTGCTACTATTATTATACCGCAGAGGGAGTACAGTAATTTCTCTGTATATGTCGCCAAAGCCTCGATGATACGCGTCGTGGAATTATCCCCATTACCGCGGGGTAGTGGCAGCGAAGCTCGAGAGGCCTCGGACGCCGAGCAGCGTAAACATAACACAGCTCGGGTATGTTTCTTGGACGATACACGACGCTGGCAAGACCCGTGTTGTTGACATATACCAGAATATACCAAAATATATTAGAATATACCAGGATATACCAGAATATACTAGAATATTTCAGAGTACACCAGAATATGTCAGAATATACTAGAATATACCAGAATATACTGGAATATTCCAGAATATACTAGAACATTTCAGAGTATACCAGAATATTTCAGAGTATACCAGAATATGCCAGAATATAGTAGAATATAACAGACTATACCAGAATATACCAGAATATACTATAATATACAAGAATATACCAGAATATACTAGAATATACTAGACTATACCAGAACACACTAAAATATACAAATATATATTAGAATGTAACAGAATATACCAGAATATACTAGTATATATCAAAATATACCAGAATATACTAGAATATACCAGAATATGCCAGAATATACCAGAATATACTAGAATATAACAGTATATGCGAGAATATACCAGAATATACCAAACACAGTAGAATATACAAGAATATACTGGTATATCGAGAATTCACTGGATCTTTTATTTCTGACATTTCTACAAACCTGTCCTGCGTAAAGTGTAAAGGTACAGAAACAGATGATAAAATCGTTCGAATAATTACAAGCAATTTTCGACACAGTACACACTGTCGCTGCTAGTAAAATTGTTTTGCCATCGAGCAACATTTTTCCGCGGCAAACTGGCTGCAGGAGTGGCGAGCAAACACTCGACATCGTTCGTTTCAATTCATCGGTCGGAAGAATGATCTCAATGGAGACCGTTTGCTCCAATTATTGACCGTGTAATTCGTTCGTCTCGCCGGTGTTTCGCATAATTGTGCAAGCCGCTCTCTCTCTCTCTCTCTCTCTCTCTCTCTCTCTCTCTCTCTCTCTCTCTCTCGATGCCTCCGAGCCTTGAAGCGATGCCTCTCGTAAATGCTCGGCCGGAGAACAACGAATCATTGTAATCGACGAAACGAGAACAACCAGGGGAACGGAGCCTTGTATAATGGCCGGCCTGTGTATCACGGTGACGACCGGTTCCTCGTTATCCTGTTGGGAGCCCGTGAATCACTCGACGTGCGAGAAATGACGAATTAGCGGCGTCGATAGACAGAGCGTTAGTCAGAAGGATCGGTTAGTCACCGGCTCACACCTCCGCCATCGCTCTCGTTGCTCTTTAGATGGTCCCCTCGTCTCTCTCTCTCTCCTCTCTCTCTCTCTCTCTCTCTCTCTCTCTCTCTCTCTCTCTCTCTCTCTCCTCACGGCGATCATCTCAGCCACCCAGCGTTCCTCTCCCCTCTTTCACGCCGCTCGTTTCTTCCTTTTGTGCTGCTGGTTCTTCCGTACCGATTTCTTCGGCTTTCGAACCACCTGGTCGAACCTTCTCCAATCGAGTTTAAATCTCTTCTTGTTAACACTTTACCCACCGGAAGCTTATTAACTCTTTGCTACACTTTTTTACCCTGTTCACCGGAATTGTTTTTCCTCGCGTCCCATCCGGTACATATACCGTTACTATTGTATTCAGCCACTGTGCACACGTGACCCACGTGCACAGCGAGCGCGTTAACTCGTCGAAGGGTTGACGTAACGTTCACCGAATCAATTTTCCGACCGATTACTGGAACAGTATCGAGCTGTTGCAAAAGAATCAATGTCCTCGGGCAAGCGGTTTCCTTCCCTCGCCGTGCAAACTCGTCGCCTGCGGCATTTTTAGAACGTCGATGGCGTTACTTAAGCCATTATTTAAGTGCCGTGCCAGGGGGACATTAAGTCGTTTCTGAAGTGCAATGCTATCATGGTATGTCCTTGACGAACCTGTTATTGGAATTCATGGTGAGTGACACAAAAGAAGGGAAAAAACCGTAACGACGAATGCGAAGCTTGTACGCATTGTGTAGGAGAGCCAGTATGTTACGAGAAACACAATATGGCACCTCGTGGCATAATGCTCGAGCTTCGCAATAGAATTACCTTCGCGCTGGGTGTAGGCATCCGCGTGTCAACCTCTGCTAAATTCGTTTTCTAACTTGTATCCTAACCACGCTCCCTGTCCCGATTATTTTCCTTCAAAACAGGACCGAAAAGTTTTGATAATCTCCTACATATCAAAATATGGTTCCAATTTTCTCGATTAAATTCAACTCAATTATTGCATTCTGAAATAATCAAATAAAAAATTTATCGAATATGTATGGATGCGCGGCCCTTAAAACTTTTCCATCGCCTCGGGTAAAATTCGTTGAATTTAATTTCATCAATTTTTTAAAATCGTTTTTCAACGCAGGGATTAAACGAATAATAATCTGACGATATTTGTCACAAACACAATTTAGTGACGTTGTTTATAAATTTTCGACAACAGTCGGGCCGCGCATAACACCCGTCAAAACGTTAAAAAGTTTCGTTTTATCCGGTCGCTTTGTCGAGACGAGCGGATAATAAAATTCATAAAATGCACGGCGTTCGGGCTGCGTCCTTTTTTACTGCGTCGAAACAATACGAGACTGCGTCGGGTCCGCACACGTCGCCATTTTCCACGGTTCTGTTCGTCTCCTTGCGTAATACGCCAGTGATTCACGAGTATTTACTGCCGCGCAGAACGGAGGTCAACGTAAGCGTGACTGAACATCGGAGCCGCGAATAATTCAAACGCGGTGTATGTATCGCGATATATTTTTACGACAGATTTGCATTTAAATGGTCCGCGGCGCTCGCTGCTCCTACGGCAACGCAATATTTCACGGTCGCCTAACGACGATCGTAACCGATTCTTTGCTTTTTCGGTGTCCCGACGACGCTTTTCTATGCTGTCCAGATCACCAATTGAAAACAGTTAGGTATACACTCCTCGACAAGAAGATCGGTAAGTGGCGGTGCAACCGAAAAGGGGGTGATTCTACAAGAAAAATTATTTAAATAAAAAGAATGTTTAATATACCACGTTTTTGAGACGGACTAAAAAGTATAAAATTATTTTTCCTAGTCCAATACAGATTCCTAACCCCACAGATAGTCCTGAAAATTTGTGATTGTGAATTTTGAATAGCTACGAAAATACTTGTAAGATTTAAAACGAAAAACGTGGGCCGCATGCAATAGGGATGCATGAATAGTTCACCTAAGTCACTAACAATTTTATTGCACTGCAAATGATATGAACTGTTGTGTGAGTTTTCTCAACGGCAGCTACTCTCTACACTCCTTACTATTATCTTGCACCCCACGTTTTTCATTTGAAATCTTACAAGTATTTTCACGGCTATTCAAAATTCACAATCACAAATTTTCGGGACTATCTGTATGGGGTTAGGAATCTGTATGAGGCTAGGAAATATTATTTCATACTTTTTAGTCCGTCTTAAAAACGCGGTACATAAAATTTTTTTTTTTTATTCATATAATCATTTTCTGCTTTTTAGTTTAGTGTGTGTTGTCATCCAGTTCTGAGCTATGTTTAAAGTTTCAAGTCTCTAGCTCATCGGGAAATTTCTACCGAACAGAGAAACAGACAGACAAGAAAGAGAGTTAATAAAAACGTGGTAAAAAAACAAGTCGAAAATGTGAAATAAAATGTTTTCCTTAAAAATATCCTAGATTTCTAATAAAATTTAAAAATATTCTAAATTTTTACCTATAAAAAATCGCGGCATCCCAAAATATAGATACATTTAAACCATTGTAAGGAAATATATGCCCATGACTTTTTTCAGAGGTACTATTTAGTCCATCTTGTTCCCAAAAGCATTCCAATGTGCGTTCGCTAGAATTGATCAAGTGGAGCCTGAAATGAACGTTCCGCGTTAGAGTAGCTCTAGAAAACTTTAAATAGGCGCAGCGGGCGGAACCGAATGACGTATTAAGCCGGAAATAGTTAAAATGTCTCCTTGAACGACTTTGAGAGGGAGAATCGATTATCCTTTTGTAATTGAACAAATAGAACTAGTGAGAAGAAGTTCAATCATACCATGATGACCAGACTGTGGATTTTATGCATTTAGGTATGACAAAAATGAATAGGTCCAACACAAAACTGTAGAAACATCAGAACAAGTTAAGGATATTTTTATATCCTTTTCGAATTACCAAAATTATTAAAAGAAAACCACATTTTTTTCGCGTTGTATTTCATGTTAATTATATTTCATCTAGTCATGATTCTATAACGAAATTCATAGTTATTTTAATTTTTTAGGCCAGATTGTCGAATTTTGTGCATTAGAGCGATAAACAATTTTTCTAAATTTTTCCAAGCATTAAGCACTGGTCCTATTTTATTTCGATTTGCTTCAACCACGTACACACAGTATAAAGATATAGATCCGTATAACGTCTCACAGTCCGCTTACAACAATTAAACCACCGAACACTCTAGGCAGTAAAGGTTAGACGACCGAGCCAGGTGTACAGTAATTATCAAGTTCTAAAATTAGTAATCACTAAGCTTTAGAAATCAGAAATTGCCTCTGCACGCTGCTAAATAATCCACACCCTCGCTTCTAGGGCTCCAACAATACACCCATATCGCGGTACGTGTTTTCTTACAATCGTAAATTATTTATTTAACGCGAGTTCACAGCATTGTGCCAGCTCCTCACGCGATTCGCCGCGCGAAGTGTATTTTTAATTTACGAAGTCTGTCTAATTGTGCCATATCTCTACGGAAGTCGCAGCAATTTGTTTCCACAGCTGGTGATTTCTTTATCTCTTCATTGTGCAATTTCGATCCTTTCTCCCCCCCCCCCCCCCCAGCTATGGAAAAAGTTCTGAAAATAACCGTTTCAAATCATTATACAAGTTGAGTCTCGTAATAAGACGACTTCAAATAACTCGTACGTTCTTTGTTTTTCGTTAATTATTCTTTAACAATCTTTCTAGGAAGTTCAACATTTTTCGGACACCCTGTATATGAAACAAAGTAGTATATTTCCGTAACTGTCCTATCGTTGGGTCTGCTAAGCAACAGTTCCAGCAGAGGTGCTACATTCTTTGCAGCGTGCCGAACGCAGAGAAAGATAGCGATTGAAAAAGAAAGATGGACTGAGGTTCGACGCTTCGATTCTCTGCTTCTCCTTCTTTTCGGTTCACCGTCCTCTTTCAGGCCCGAAACTTTAATCGCTCATTACACGAGTAATTATAAAAAAACAATACGAATACGATGGTAATAGTTCCATAAACAAAATAAATATTAGGGGGACCCATAAGTAATAAATTATTTTGAAATCTAAAACAAACTTTGTAGTAAATTCAGGTTTTTATTTCTTAATTTATTATATAATCTCCATCATTGTCAAGGACAATTTGCCATCTTTCCTGTAAATTTCCAATCCCCCTCTTATAGAAATCCAGGGTTCGTGAAGCAAAATGTGACTCAAGGTGCCTCCTAGCATTTCTATAGAAGTGAATATATTATTTCTTAAATAATGCTCCAGAGATCTGAAAAGATGATAGTCAGAGGGAGCAATATCCGGTGAGACGGGGTTGCGGTAAAACTTTCCATTGCAATTCTTTGATTTTTTCCTGAGTGAGTTTTGCTGTATGGGGCCGGGCATTGTCAATTTGCAGTATTACACCTTTTCTGTGGACTAAAAATGCCCTCTTCTTCAATAGTTCTAAATACAGCCGTTGTAATTGCTGACAATACAACTCAGCAGTAACTGTTTCTCCAGGTTTCCAAAACTCTAAGTTAATTATGCCACGACAGTCCCACCAATTGCACAGTAACACCTTCCTAAGTGATAAGCTACGTTTAGGGGTTGATATTACGGTTTGATTTGCAGAAAGCCATTGCTTGGAACGCTTTAAGTTATCATAAAGAATACATTTTTCATCTCCGGTAACGATTCTGCTAAGAAATGGATCTCTACGAAATCTCGATAGCAATGAAGTGTAAATTGATCGACGAATATTCTTGTTGGTCTCGGATAATTGATGCGGTACAAATATTCCTTGCCTATATGCCTTTCCCATTTCGTGTAGGTGCCTTTGTATAGTTGACCATGTGGAGCCAAGGCTCATCGATAATTCTTGTATACTTAATTCTGGCTCAGCTTCCACTAGAGATTTTAGGGTGTCATTATCAAATTCAACTGGTCGTCCACTTCGAGGCCTGTCAGAGAGATCATAATCACCAGCAGCAAACGTTCTGAACCAACGTTGACACTTGTTGACCTTCAATACATCTCCATAAACATCGCAAATTTTCTTTGTTGTTACCGTTGCATTAAATCCCACACGAAAATGAAAAAGTATGCAATGACGAGTATGATCCTTGGAAGGTACGGACGCCGCCATTTTATTACAGGGTTGTAAAATAAATTATACTTTTTAGAATATTTTGAACACAGGTTGCTTTACCGAAAACTGTAAAAGAATAGGTGTTTCCTCTTCAACGATCGGTACAGAGCTAAAGGCAAAACAAATTCTTTTCAAATAATTGATTACTTATGGGCATGTACCCCTAATAAATAAAAAAATTCAGAAAGTTGTAATCTTTTGCTTCGCTTGCATTGGCGCACGAGCATCACCGACATTCGACCCCTCCGTGACTAGATCATCGAGCGTGTTCACCGCTGGACTGGTACCATGGGGGATCCCCCGAGTGGTGGGAATATAATTTTGACAGTTACGGTAGAGTCCTTTGCGACAGTTTCAGAGATAATACTGCACATGCCTTATGTCCAAGGCTGCACGCCCGATTCGAAAGAAAACAGACGACTACTGTTTGAAGCAGTGTTTTATCTTTGTAGCGCTGACCTCAGGGTCTAGTTGGCCAATCGAAGTCAACGTTCAACAAGTCCTTCGATCAAGAGAACCTTTTGGTGAAGCGTGTTCGTGGTCGATAGGCGTTCAGTCTCGCAGCTAATGGCACGTAATGTTATCGACAGGCAGGCGGAGCGTGAAATTTAAGCAACTCGGATAATTGTTATTACATTGTAGAATTGCCGGTCGCGGCTTGGGAATCGTTTGCCGATACAGTTGCGTCTTAAAACCTGGCGTCATGCGTCAGGTATGCGGCGTAGCCTTACACCGCTATGAACGGACACGAGAGCTCGTTATGTGGGCGCTTCCGGCAAGGGCATGGGGCCTGATGTAATTGCATTTGACTGTCATTAGTTAAAATAACCAGCGTGAGTAACGCGTTAAAAACGTACAATGGCTGCGTGCGCGCTCGCTAGAGGAGAAAATCGTCCGCCATTGTCGCTCACGCATTCGTCTCCATAAAATACATTACTGGCATAAATAAGCCGCGTTTCTTGTCAAAGCGGAGGCATTCCGTCTTCATTATTGCACAATGTAACGTAATAACGCTACGTTTCGCGAAATAAGAACAGAAACGCTCTGTGTCGCCGCTATATTACACTACGGTGAGCAGTTCGCGGAAAATCCCGACGCGTTTATCGTCAAAACAGACTGCACTACGATATTTGACAGTTTGCTTTAATCATTTTCGTTCTTTGCTTTGTTTTTAGATTTATTAAACGAAAGTAGCCAACATGGCGAATTCAGACTTCGTGACTTCCCCAAAAATTGCCTATATTTAGACTGTGACGATTTCGTAGAAAATGATCTCACGACAGTAAATTTGGATTCATTTTAAAGCTAGAAGCCTCTAGTTTCGTAATACGTCGTTCGTTTTATTTCGAGATTTGTTTTCATGATGTAGCGAGCGAGAAACTTTCTACATTATTGCATTGCCAAAAATACAATTACTATAATTAGACTGTAGATTTTCAGAAGAATAAACACGTTTCCATTCGGTTCCAGTCTCTTGCAATCGATGCAATTTTTATTTTGCATAAAGATTCTTTTTTATCTTGATTTTTATTTTGCATAAATATTGTATCGTATTACTTCTTTGTTACAGAGTGGGTGTGCAGAAAAATCGCGACTCCACGATATGTACTCACCTCCGTTCAAACGCCGAGGAACGGTTTAAAAAGGCGACTAGACGCAGCAAGGTAATAATTACGACTTCATCTTAAGTCTACTTACAATTTCGCTGCGAACGTTATTAAAAACGGTAATATTTTCAGCCACCTAAGCCTTGTTTGCATAACAAACGGGGCATTTCGCGAATAATTCCTTTCGTTGCACTTTCGCGTGCTTATCTTTAATGTTTTCTCCATTGTGCCGCTCTACTTCACTTTTCCCTTTCGCAAACTTTGCGTTAATTAAGCTGCGGGAAAAGTGTTGAGGGTAATTGCGTATTAACTCGAACAGCGTTCGCGATTTTTCTTTTCTTGTTTCCGTTGCCGTGTAACTCGCACGGATCGATTGAAATTTTCGTCGGAAATAACACACTCTCTCTCTCTCTCTCTCTCTCTCTCTCTCTCTCTCTCTCTCTCTCTCTCTCTCCTCCTTTTGAGGCGATTTCTGCGACTTTTCTTCTGTGGACAATAAAGGAAAATTACTTCCTGCTGTCTATTTCGGTTAGTTTAGCATGTGGTGCTTCCTTATAATTTTAAAATTATAAGAAAGATTTTAACGTACCTGTTAAGTAAAAAATGTATGTTATATTGTAACTATGTTGTAAAAGTTGCAAAAATTTATAAATATTGTAGCCAACACGTAAGACAATTAAACTGTGGATTTTATACGTTTATAACAAAGACGAGAAGGTGACATTTAATGCAGTAGACAGATTGGAAAAATTTTAAAATAACAAGGTATTGGTTTGAGCTTATTAAAATCATTAAAAAAGGAAAAGAATTTCCATATTATTATTTAATATGTAACTAATAGTAATATAACGAAATTTGTGCGATAGTAATTTTGTTGCGATGTAATTTTGCGATGTAGTGTTGCGATAGTAATTTTGAAGATCCAGTTAAGGGTTAGAAATCATTTTAAAAAGGAGAATTGTACGCCGCGTTTCTCAGAATGCAGATTTCACTTCAAAGTGTACTAGAATGAACGAGTGGGAGACATTAATTTCCGCGAATCCTACTAAAAAGAACGAACGTTCAGCTCCCGCCGCGGCGAGGCCGCCGGCTTTATTTAACTGTTATTAAAATTAATGTTTGCAAAGTTATTCCGCATAATCCGAACAGAACTCCTCATCCTGTAGAAATGTAAATGTGCAAGCTTCGTGCAACGGTTACCTAAAAAGGAGAGGAAATCCTGATTGAAGAATTAAGGTCCACGGAAGTTTCTCGCGAGCGATTCCGAGACGCGGCATCGAGTTGCGGGCGGCGTGCGGCGATTAGGTTAAACACTGATACAGTTAATCCGTGGATAGGAGCTTAACAGGTGTTAAACAGACCCGTTTTCGAATGTTTAATGAAACAGCGGGCTAACTAGTTAAACGTGTTAACTATTCTCATTAGAGGTCCACTTTGGTTGCTTAATCGTTTCGAAGTGGCCGATTTCACCGCGGGCGCAAGTTACACCCAAGTTGAACAGAGTTCGTGATATTGACAGAGGATTAGCGTCGTTATTGCGCTTCCTATAATTGGAGATAATTCACTGGCAAATAATTATTCCGGATCCGAAGCCAGCGAAAATGGATTCGAGCACCTATTCGGGTCGCTGATTCCTTTCCGCGGTCGATCAACGAACGTTTAACGTGCTCGATCATTAAAGACACATCTGATCTCCTATGAATACCTATAATTATAATTAAAGCCCGTGGCTTTCGGGCTTTTGTAGCATTTTCTATAATTTGTCACTAGGTTTACAGAGCGCTAAAAATGACCATTTTACATTCTCTTAAAAAAGTAATGTGAATGTATCTGCCAAAATTTCTAGCCATTTTTAAAATAATATATACCCAAAGAAATCAATTTGTTACATAATTCCTGATGGATGCATCTTTACAATCTCAATATTCGTAAATTGAAAATATTAGAATCCGTCATTTTGACGGGTCCCGTAAACCTAGTGTTAAACCTTACGCGCAAACATTTCATTTTGCAAATTCAACACAGATTATGCCAACGTAAATTCCATGGAACAATCAAATTAAACAGCTACAGTGAATTCTCGATAAATATTAACAACACGAGCCGTGTTATGTTTACATTCCTCGGCGTCCTAGGCCTATGGAGTATGGAGCTTCGCTGGGGATAATTCCGCGACATTTGTCATCCAGGCCTTGGCGACATATATGGAGAAATCACTGTACTTATTAAAAAGAAAAAAAAGTTAACTCGTCTCCGTTGGTCAAAAGATCAACTTCCTTAAATTTCTACAGAAAAATGAAAACATAATGGACGAGTTGAAAACTCGCATAAGCATCCGTAGTCCACCGAAGATCTGCAAGACTAAAGTTTCAAAGACGGTATGATCATGCACAGCGAGGCGTATCGTTCGAATGATCGAGATTCCACCGTGTCGCTATCGAAGAACAGAATCTCTGAAGCTACTTGAAACACAAAGTTACCAGTTCCCGTTGACGATAATCCGGCGAATCGGTGGACAAGGTCGTTCATAATCGATATCAGAAGTTTTCCGTAATGCCCCCGCCGGAACACTATACTCGTGGGTGTGTTTTAAGTATCCGTAAATCGAGATCCAGAAGTTCTTGCTCCTCTCGTAGTCCGCCTTCTTGGCCGAGATATCGCGATACCGAGGCGCCATATTTTTTTTTTCTCTTTTTCTCCTCTTTCCTCTTCCTCGCTAACCCGAGGTGGAATTACACGAGTCGTGTCCTTGCAGACGACACCCACGTCGCGTTCGCGAACACTTGCAATCCGCGCCCGATGTCTTATGCCTTTTTATTATCCTTCTTCTGAACGACGCGACGCCCGCTTTAATGCGCAGTTCACTTTTTACCTGCAACATTTACCTACAGCGACGTCTCTGGCAGCTAGGCGTCCTGATTTCGAGCGGTATACCGCTTTGTTCGCGTTATGGTAATTAGAGGGCCATGCGCCGCGGGTGGGGCAAGAGGTAGACGATGAGAAGAAGTCGCTTTTCAACATAATTCCCACCGATGATGTGATCATAAAGTGTTCGGATCGCGCGAATACGAGGTAAGGTAGAAATACGTTTAGACGATAACGTTTTTAAACAGTGGACCATTGCGACTTGGAGTTTTTTGAAAGGTTCGAACAATTGGTTCACTAAATGACGTAAACAGAATGTATCGGTGTAAATAGATCAGATAGAGAAATGTAAATGTAAACTGTGTTGTACATAGTAAATGTAAATGTGAATGTAAATGTAAATGTAAATGTAAATGTAAATAGAAATAGAAATATCGATAGAAAGAACTATGAATAGAAATGTGCACGTGAATAGAAATAGAAATACAAATAGAAAGAACCGTAAATAGAAGTGTAGGTAGAAACCGAAGAAACCATAAATAGAAATGTACACGTAAATAGAAACATAAATACAAATAGAATGACCTATAAACAGAAGTGTAAATAGCACTATAAATAGAGATACATAAATAAATCAACGAAACGGGGAAATCATGAAAAATGCAGAAACATTCCGTCTCTGCTCACCTGCGGGAATGCGCTGTTACACAATTTCTCCGAATGTGCACAAGAATTTCGCGCAATCCGCCATATCGAGCGTTTCGATCAAACTGCGCCGCAAAAGCTGATCCCCCAATCAGACAGTCGCAAACAATTCTTAATTACGAAACACTCTGTAATGACAAGGGACTGTCCCGAAAAAAACGATCGTTAACTGCGAGTCCCCTGTTCTACCCACCTCGACCTCGACCGCTGATTCCCATTCGCTGATAACTATAAAAAAAAAGGTGTCCCGGTAGTTTAGAACGGTTCCGTGAGGGCACGTGGATTGGTGAACGCGCAACGGTGGAATCAGACTCCTCACCTGTTCGGGACAGGTGCGAAACGGTGTTGGCCTGCAAGTGCTGCCCCGAGACCGGAAGAAACCGATGTGGGTTTTATTAAGGAAAAAACGATTAAGGACGAAATCCGACCAGCTGTATCCGTTAAATATTTTGAACACTTGTTGTGTACCGTTCGCGTAATCATCGGATTGCTATCCGTTAGGCGAGAGTTGACGTTTATGCAAAATCGAAATTGTCTAAATCAAGACGGGAGCAAAATAGAAATGACTCTCTTCTTTTGTCAACTTTTATTGATTAGTTCGCATTCCATATGAAACTAACAAAACTGCATCTATTCAATGTTTCAACGTTGTTTTCACAGTAATGTAATATTCAAAAATACGTGCAATAAATCAATAATTGTGAACAAGAAATTTGGGATCCATCTTTTTGACGGCTAAGAAGGCAGTCCCAGCATTAATAGACAAGGTTTAATCCGTCGCGAGAAGAAACGAGGGAGATTGCAGATCCCGTTTTATCCGTTGATCCGACGACATTCGTGGCGAAGTGGCGTTTAAACGGGGGAATAAAATTTTGCTTTGTAGAATGAAGACTGATTAATGTTTTCGAAGGCGTTTAAGATGGACGGATAAGATCGGAGTTCGCTGCCTCAGCGTCTGGCGATGATGACTATGCAAGTGCGATCATAGTTTTACACGGTACGTAAAGCTAAGGGAGCAGACGGGTTACAATGACACTTTTAACGAGGCGATTCCGTATTACGGCGGGGAAGGTGAACGGACTTTGTCTCGGAACTTTTTCCGGTCAATCATTTCCCTTCTCTTCCTCAAAATAATAGGAATCAAAATTACCACCAGTTAATTGGAGATTAATGAGAGGATGAGTATGCTGAACAAGCATTTGCTCCTTTCAAAATAGATCCAAAATCGAATTACTTTGAATGCAGCGAAAATAAATATCGACGTTTATCGAATGTATATTGCTTCTTAAATGTCCATCACATTCGAAAACGGTGAAATTAACAAGATTTATTAAAAATTGTGATTAGAACAAGCGTTTAAAAATCAACACTTCATGAATCGTATTTTTCACCGAAAAATTTACCTCGTTTCATATCGATATCCTCTTGAACCTATTTAATATTTACATGAAATGAACAGTACACGAAAACACATTATCTCCAGAATTAAAGATTATTTTGTTATTTCAAAACCTGGTAACAGCTGGGGCCAAAACCTGAAAGTCGAGGGTGAAACACGTTTTCCACGAATATTTTGGAAACTGTTGCAGATAAGAAAATGGTGTACATAGCACAATTGTGTGACTTTTTATAAGAAATACACTTGCGAAGACAGATTTCAAATATCACCATTTGTTTCAATAATATACTAAATATCATTCATTATTCACATGTTATTGCAATTTTTCGGGCATTTCCGGTGCTGTGACAAGAAAATGTTTCCAATAAAAATTAATCAGTAATTACTCTTCTATAAAGTTCAATATAAAAAATATTTTTTGTTACATAAAAAATCAATGTCACCTTGATCTTTTAATTGTCACTATATACTTTTTACTTAGCAATATTATAGTTAACGTCAAGACGAATCCAATGACCTATGGCTCACGTTTACTATGGCTGTCAGTCTTGGAACAATGCTAAAGTCTTTGCGAACAGCTAATTCCTCGATCTGGACCACAGTGCGACGCGGCGATCGTCGTTTACAACATCGTGCGCGTTATTTCAGAAGAAAAAGCCGTGTTACAACTTGCAACACGGTGTAGTCATCGATTTTACGCGTATTCGTTTACACCGGCGTAAAAACGTGTTTTAAATGTTCATTGAACGTTAAACGGAATGAAGGTGCAGTCATAAAAAAACGAAAGAGGGGGTGCTGGGGGGGGGGGGGGGGGAGGGGAGGAAAGAGAGCCGAGCATCGCCAGTCAGTTTTCATTTAGCATTACCTCGAAAGACGAGTTAACGATCCCCGGTTTACGTACTCTCCGCGGGGATTGCCGCCCGTTTATTATAGTGCAACCGGTTGTAATGGTCACCGGTCCGATCGATCGCAGTGCACACTGTACAAAATTATTACGTCATTATCCGCCGTTAAATCGCGATTAACTGCGCTCGCGGGGTAACTCAATTAAACGTTTCCTCGATACGGTAACCCTAATAAATATCAATTCGCTTCAATAGAACCTCTTTTTGCAGTTCCACTTAACGCGCTGCAGCTCGTATATCAGGCTCGTAAGGGCGTATTTATTGTTTCAGACATTTATTTTCAACTGGCTCCTTTCAGTTACGCCGCCGATCGGTGGGCCCGAGCGATATTTCCGAATGGACAATCGCGAATGCTCGTGGCTTTATGCCGCTATAAATTCAAGTTCGAATGCGTGCGATGACGCAGTGTCAATGTACACGCACGGTCGATCGGATGCGTTGCCTTCGCGAGCCTCCTCGGATACTTACGCTCCGAGACATAGAATCACGTCCGAAGCGTAAAATTTAAGTCCTGCTCGCGGACGTTGAGTTGCAATCTTTCATCCTGTATTCGTAAATGTCCAAACTAATTTATTCATTCTTTATGTTACGGAGAAAACGTGATCTTTAGTGGAAATCTCAAGTGTGCACGTAACTATACTTTGTAGTCTTAAACGTCTCATTGTTAAGTTCACAGCTTTTAGACGGTGGGCGAAGGCATTGTTGATACCACTTGCATAAATTGACGAGTTTACATTGGGATGATCAATTTTCAAACGGAGGGCTAGCTACACTGAACTTTTAGAATGATCATGACGTATTGCATAAAGTGTTATTACAAGTATAAATACAATTTATTATTCGAATTACTAATTTATCCTTTTTACAGAATTAGTTTTATTCCAACTATTTTGAGTGGTAATCGTATCCATTACACAAAGCAATGTACAAATTGCGAGCTTCCCTGCTTAAAAACATTTTAGAAAAACTCATCGCCGTGCATTTGAAGCTATTACCTCGGATAAAAATAAAATAATTGAGCAAGATTACTTGACACACTTCTGGCTCTATGATAATTTATATTTTCCTTGGAATAACCATGTGTTTGTCGGCTTCTGCGCAAGGGTGTGTGTGTGTGTATATAAAGAATCACGATTGTAATGCAGCCGTGGTATTTCCAGCCGGAAATCACGTAATGCTTTAAGAGTTTACAGAAGGAAATACCTAATGTACATCCACGGAAAGTATTACATGACAAGTCACATAAAATCGCGCGCGTTCCAGCTTGTATCGAATCCCATCCATGATTGCGCAATACATCTTAACTTCTGCTGTACTAAAAATCAAACTGAGTTTTCTCTTGAACCTATGGAATCGATATTACATCCTTGAGGAGATAGCAGGACGCGAATCGATCAATTTTGGTTTAAGTCTAGACGTGCAATTTTCTGTACGCGTATTATATTCAACGCGTTTATTAAATTAATTTCATCTACATCATTATTTGTAATTGTAAGGTATAGAATAACGCGTACAAGGTTAACGAGATTTCTAACGGCCGGTTTTATATGGTAAAAAATATATAGATATCCGTTGAAAACATTAACACTAGAACTACCGAATAATAAACACAACTGATGAATATTGCTTTGTAATAATGACAAGACTACATCTATTCAAACCTAATACCATTTTTATTCTAACATGTGCTTCAATGAAAAAGTTCGTTCAAAAAATTCTGATGAAAACATTTTTATAATTTCAGTAATTGCGAAAGAAAAAATTAGGAACCAGTCATTTTGACTGGTTCGGTAGTTCTAGTGTCAAAGATGACCTCAACTTCTCAAAGGATACTGTAAATATGAAAAATCGTTCCTATGTACAACTTTTAGCTCAGCCATTTGCTGTTTTCAAGAAAGAAAATAAAAACTGAAAAATCATGAAATGAACACTCTGTACGTATCCGGTACCACAAATAGTGTTTCGCTGAGGTGCCTTTGGGAAAATGGGCTACCACTCTGTGCAACCCCTTAATTAATATCTACCTCATAAGACAACACTGAAGGACCCACACTTCTCTCATCCAGAAAAGGATCCTCGAAGCAACCAGTTGACTACTGTGCAGTATGTCCGACGTATTGAAAAGTTTTAACGAGTCGCTGCTCGGTTCGCACTCCGGTAAGGGTTGAAAGCTCCGGCTCGAGCCAAACGGGGTCGTTCCGGTGGTCCCGGCGAAAAAAATGTCGCCGGTAATTGTTTCGCTGTTTTCCGCGTTCAGGACTAATGGCAGCTCGAAGGAACGCGTGTGGCGCGTGATGTTTTACACGACACTGTTCGTTATGACACGTTCTTCCTCCCCGTTGTACGCGTTTACGCGTGCCCGGGGCGAGGAATCGACAGTTTGACGAATCGATGACCCGAGCGCAACGTCGATCGACCCGATCGCTCGCCGGGCATAGATTCCCGTGACAGGATTGCACGGAGGCGCAAAGGGCCCCATTATTTATGAGGGCGTAAATCAGGATCGAGCACCGATCGCCCGAATCGATCACCCGTCAACCGCCAACACCGCGTTCCCTTTGTCGAGGAAACACTGACGAGCCGCCTACGTATGACGCGTCCGCCTATCGCCATCATCATCATCATCATCATCATCGTCGTCGTCGTCGTCGTCCACATCCTCATACTTGTCCTGATCCTGGTCCTGATCGTCGTCGTCGTCCTACGACCGCGGAACGCGATGTTCGCTGTTCTTCAGCTTCCTAATGCTGGGTACACTGATCGGGTAGGATCTGATCGAGGCATGATCCAGAATGGCGGTCAAAAGCGAAGAGTAGTGAACAGAGGTGAACGAAAGCTGTAGGTTCTGTGTGCGACGCGGAGTGCGTTTTTGTTGAATGTACAGTGAATTCTCGATATATGTCAACAACACGGGTCTTGCCAACGTGACATATCGTCCAGGAGACATACCCGATCCGTGTTATTTTTACACTCCTCGGCGTCCGAGGCCTCTTGAGCTTCATGGCCCCTCGAGGTGTATACCACGCGGTAGTGGGGATAATTCCGCGACGTTTATCATCGAAGCCTTGGCGACATATTAGGGGGACCACTAGAGATTTTAGGGTGTCATTATCAAATTCAACTGGTCGTCCACTTCGAGACCTGTCAGAGAGATCATAATCATTAGCAGCAAACCTTCTGAACCAACGTTGACACTTGTTGACCTTCAATACACCTCCATAAACATCGCAAATTTTCTGTGTTGTTACCGTTGCATTAAATCCCACGTGAAAATGAAAAAGTATGCAATGACGAGGTTGTAACAAAAATGGTACTTTTTAGAATATTTTGAACACAGGCTGCTTTACCGGAAACTGTACAAGAATACGTGTTTCCTCTTCAACGATTGGTACAGAACTAAAGGCAAAACAAATTCTTGGCAAATAAGTGATTATTTATGGGTACCCCTAATATATAGAAATTACTGTATACAGTTTTATTCCGATATAAGACGATGTCTCGGGACCAGCTCTCGTCGTATTTCGGACGAGGGTACCTTTGCGGGTCACTTTGTTCTCGAACGGGCCGAGAGTGACCACGGAGAATGTGGGAGAGGCTTGGAGAAGAGGGGATAGCGATTTTCTTATTTCGAAATAAACATCGTCGTCATATATCGGAGTGAAATTGTAGTCAGCCGAAATAATACTCGGACACTCTTAATAAGACGATAACTTTTTTAATATTGGCCCATACGACTTGGATTCTTTTTTGATAAGTTAAAACAATTGGTTTACTGCGTAACATGAAGAAAAAATTTTCTTTTTCTATGACCCCCGCTACGTTAATCTTTGGTCAACCAGATTAAAGATACAAATAGCTCTTAACGCTCGACAGCTCCAAAATAGGTTGCATCTGTTGCTAGTAGGTATAATTATCCGGATACTCAAGATATATCTACGCAAGCTTCATCAGCTTATTCTTGGCAGCTCAAGCGTTAAATCCAATCTTTATCATTGCTCTTTAAGCAAACAACAGATGCAGTTTCTTTAACGGCAACATCCGGCGGAGTGGCTTAGCTTTGAGCGAATCTTAAGCTCTGGAAAGTAAGCACATAGTATTTTATTACCTTTGTTCTCTTTACATTTTCTTACTCGTTACTTTGATTAAAATCTTTGCCGGTATTAACTTTTCCTGCTCTTTGAATCTTTCCATTGCCTCTCCAGGGTCCGAAGGAATGACAATTAATGCTGTAATCTACATGTAGATTCGTATTTAAAAGACATACATTTCACATTCTGACACAAAATCGACCGAACATTAAAAATAATTGTTATGCGTTGCCTTATAAAATTGAGAAGGTTAAATCCGTGTAAGCTTTGTTTCGACCATCTGGACTAATGTGTACCATCTGAACAAATTAAGTTACTACTACTACAAATTAAGTAACTTAGTAACAGTGTCCATACTCGCGATCACTTCGCCAACTGTGTAGGCCGGTGTGGACCCGGCATAATGCGAAGGAAACGACAGATCAGTCGAGAGAGATCGGCCCCGGCTGAATTTGCATTTTTCTTGATCTCCGTTTGCCGGGGAATCTTCGACCCCTCGAACGGAGACTTATCTGGCTTTGCCCGGAGACTTACGGCGACTCGCGGAGTTGTTCAAATAAAAGTGACATGTTTATTCGCGGGGATTGCGTAGGGCGGCTTTATGTTGCTGCGGGGGATACACGCTGATCAAACAGATCCCGAGGACTAAATAACGTATTGAAAGACGTTCACGCGGGGTGATCCTAATGTCGCGGAATCCGTGGACATTCTCCGCACCTCGGAGCTGACGAACGAGAGTGTAGATCCCCGCTTATGAGCGTTTTAACACTCGGGGTAACGTAAGCGATGATGATTCACCGCGGGCTTTGTGCAACCGTGTTGCAAAATGTGAAACGCAACGAACGTGTGTCCGCTCCGCAGAGTTTAACCTTGTGTTGTTGGGCTTCTTCTCCACTCGATCAGCTTGAAGTGAAACCAAAAAAAAAAAAAAAAAAAAATAGAACTCTTTCATCGCGCGATGAGAGAAATCTTATTTCGCAGTGATTTCCGAAAAATAAAGTGTAATTATCGCCACTGAAACGGCAGCAAAGATATCTCGATTAAATGGAATTTAGTGCCGTTCTGGTACCATGAATTAGGGCCCCATTAATTATCGATAATGGTCGCGCGGAATCCATAACATAACAAGAAGTCTAGTGTCAATGGCTCCGCGACGCGATCTAATTATTCGTGCTGAACGCTGTTAATTGAACTACGCAATAAATCACGATAATCGGGCATTAACGAGGACTGATGGCCGAGCGATTTCTTAAGTAATAATTTCTTATGGCGTACATTGTAATTGATCGTCAGTGCATCGCAACCGGTTACGCCGCCATAAACGACGCGCGACGGTAATCTCGTCGAAAAGCGCGTAAACCGGCGATCGTTAACCAGATCGTAATCCCCGTCCAACGGAGATGGAATGAAAACTGATCCGCGATACGAAGTTTTATGGGTGTTTCTTCGTTCGGAAAAAAAAATACCCGACAGTCACGTAAATAAAATATTTACGTTCTCTGTTGCGGGATTAACAATTCCATGGTACGCGAGTGGCTCCGGTTGCTATTTGTTGGAGAATTCAATTTTCCTTTTTACGTTTTTTTTTTTTTAAACAAGACGTAGAACGCGAGAAAACGTGAGATATCGTTTTTGAAAAATTTCAACACGTAATGAAGCAAAAATTGCCAATTGGGGCGGTTCCGTGGTTAATACAACCTGCGTGTTAGCATGACGATAACCGATTCTATTATTTTATTGTTATGCGATATTTCTGTATGAATTTATTTCTGATAAGAATTTTGATAACGTGACAAATCATATGAATAAATTGCAAACAGTACGATAGAATTTCTAAACACTTTTGATGTTTTCACAATTTTATGTAATATCAGTTTGCTTATTTCTTGTCTGCCAACACAACGGATAAATCTTTTCCCGAGAAAACACGAAGCGGAAGTCGCGGCGACGCTAATGAATTCGCCCGAAACGTATCGCATCGCGGAATCCGATTTCCATGCAACGAATTAAGTAATAATCCTTTTTCCCTTGAGTTTCTTGCTCCAGCTTTTTCTGTAACAGCCGCACCGGTGGCCAGATGCTGTGCGTACGAGGAGGCCTGCGCCGTAAATTATTGTTAAGTGCCAAGCAGCCTTGTGTTAAGTAACGTACACAAGCAGCTGGAATGTTCCTCTAATAAACAGAGCTCTGTGCTCGAATTCCATGAATTCAATGCTCGTGAATCATCCGACTAACGGGGATACTCTCAAATCCATCGCGTCCACCGTTTTCGCCTGCTCGGGAGCACGTATCTTCGCTAATGCGTATTTGATCGTTTACAGGAAAGCCTATGATATAAAACGCTCATGGTTTTCCAAACCTCTATAGCGCATAGCGTCATTTTAACACATCTAGGCCGGCGGTTTTTGAAGAAATTGTCCGCACGAGTTATTTTTTTATAATACATTCAGTAGAACTGATAGCATTCGAATTCGTGTTCAAATTAGACAAATATATTAATACGTGAGATGCATCAACCGTTTTACTATGCTTTAGGGACCTCACTCTACAGGGTGTCCCAAAAATATTGAAATAGGTAATTTTCTTGAAATCTGTGATTCCTGAGCAGATTTGAAGTAACTTTTTCCTCTGTGAAAACGTTCTCCATGGCTTCGGGCCCGGTCTTCGTAGATTCGCGATAAGGTAGAGTGACTACATTACCGGCAAAAAATGGTTTTACTTGCCTCAAGTTTTCGTCCTTATATAAGAATATTTTGTCGCTGGTAAAGGGCTCAATCGGAAGAGGAAGGTTCAATCTAGTGCGCGCTGGTCAGGAGATGCCAAGATTATGCAGATATTTGGTAACATAAGCGTTAGAAGTAGGCCAAAAATTGACGATGCACGTGCCGTGGAATCCAAGCATTTTTATGCTATTGGATGAGTTTTCTGGATGAAATGTAGCGCGCTAGAAAATATCTCCAGCTACAAATTGGGCTATATTTTGTTTTGATTCTCTGCGAAATGAAGCCAAAAACTTGAAGCAGAGTTGAAAAGCGCCGAGTCGAAATCCGTCCGCTGTAGCCGCGCTCCGATTGGTCCGCGTTTTTCGTTAATAACTCCTTAACGAAGCCGCGGAGAACACTTTTACAAATGAAAAAGTTACTTGAAATCACCTCACGAATCGCCCCTTTCAAGGAAGCACAACATGTTTGGGTCACCCTGTTCAATTCACTATGTACTGACATTTCCAACCGGAGTGTACAAGATAACTATGTTGGAGTCAGTCAACGAGGCAGACGAGTAGCTGTTATAGTTCAGTAAAAAAGAATCGTACAACGATAAACCTGGATTCATTTTAAAGCCTGAAGCCTCTACTTTCACGATCGTTTTCTCGTTTTCTTCCAACAAGATATTTTGAGAATATATAAGCAAAGATTATTTCTCTAGTACAGCACATTTCGCTGAAGCGTTGATTTAAGCCGTTTACTCGGAATACCGTATTAATTTATTTCAAGTGGGAAGGTGCTCGTTAATTATCATTTGGACGCATTGCTCAACGCGTGCACCGATTACATCTGCCGGAGCGTAAATCAGATCTTACGTCGTCCTGCGATCAACGCGTGCGTCCATTAATAATTTAGCCTTCGCCATGTGCTTCATATTATTGTCACAGTGTTGGGTGTCGCGTGGCCTTGGCGCCAACATCATCTGTCTGAATAACATTTCGCGCGTTTAGATAATGTACGGAGCGATCCTCGCTCTATTGGTGTCTCTTAATTATGAATCGATGGTGGCCTGAATTAATTAGCCCACCTAGTACGTACACTGTTAAGGTTTTAACGAGTGAGTCACACTAAAGCGATCGTAAGATACGTCGTCGGTCACGAGGTGGCTAAAAATGTTTAATCTTAATTACAGACTAAATTGCCGACTGGCAGCCAGGCGTACCGATTGGCAACGCTCTATCGAAATTTTTATCGCCTCGTATCAGTTCCCTTCCCCCCTGATAATCCGCAGCCACTATTACAGAACGAACCTTGTTTCACTTACGGGAATACCCCACGGCCGCCGGTAGGAAATTAGATTTCGCGTAATCGCGTCGGCTAAGTAGAAATGAGAAAATTTTAAAATAAGTATCGCTATGCTGCGCCGCGCTTACGGTGACGCTCGTGATAAAACTATCTCTGGATCAATGGCGATTTGGACTGCCGCGGAGAGAATGTCTTTTGGCACCACCCACGTCGACGAGTGTAACTACTAGACTGCGGATCTTCATGCATTTTTGGCTTCGGAAGATTTAAGAAAAATACGCTAGAATATAAAATTATTATATCTATTATTATATCGACTCGATTTTTAGACCGTCAACTCGTGCAGTTCGGGAACTCTGTTTGAAACGTTGCGAACACGTGTTTGACGGAAATGCTCAGAAATGCAAACAAACCAATGTATTCTCGGAACTATCGATGAAAAGCAGTTCAGCACAAAGTCCATCCTCCTGAACCGTTCTGAATATTCCGATTTTCGTTCTGTAGGTCTTTCATATTGAAGCAAATCCAGCAGAACGTGTTTCAATGATTAGAAGCGATTAATGAAAACGCTACGATAATACCATTGAAAAGAAAAGACCAAGCCATCGAAACCGATGGCACACATTTCTCCCAGGCAAAAGTAGACGACTTTATTGGAAAAAGAGCCTCGAATTAATTTCCCAGGCTACCCGATAGAAAATCGTAGAAAAAAAAAAAAAGAAGAATAAAGCCGGTGCACGCCGAAGAGAAAATCGCCGGCACGAAATCAATTTTTCGCGAGACGGGAATACTAAGGAGACAGGGTAGCAACACGGGGGTGGAGAGAGGTAGCTGTCGCGTTCGGTTGATGTCGGTGGCGGAATTAAAACGCCTGTTTCGGAATATTCCGACGAAACCGGAAGCCCGTGCAGCGACGGGCGAACGTGACGGAACAAAGAATAGGAAGCGAGGGAGAAACGGGAAAGGAACTGGAACAACGGATGGAACGGATTCGAGTCTCTCTCCGTTGCTGTGTTCGAGATGACGTCATAAACCTTATTTATATCCGCGCGTGTTCCAGGCGTACAGCGGTGCCGTTATTCGGGGCACACCTCGTTTCAGTTTGCGCGCGGATGCGGGCGGAAATACGTGGATAGTGTGTGGATACACACGCGTGCGCTGCGGTTAAAACACGCACCGTTCGCACACACGCTCGCACGATCGCGCGCAAACCGGCACATCCTACGCTCTCGAGGATTGCGTCATGTGTGCGGCAGCTCCAGTTGTCGGGTTACGAAATCCTGGAAAATCTACGAGCCCGCGACAAGGAATCGACGATCCGACGCCGGGACACGATCGATGGAAACGAGGCTGAATTATTTCGCAGACTTTCACGGTAAAATCGGGATTAGGCGATCCCCCTCCCCCTCCCCGCCCTCTTACGAGATAAAAAATTTAACGATGGAACTGCGAAGCGCGCCGCCGTGTAATGTTTCGACGATTCAGCGGGGGAAATTGAACTTTGATAATGTTCTCTTCATATAAAAAATCACGTTCTTCGGTAGATGTGGAAATGAATTTTATTCCTAATACAAGTGCCGACCAAATGACCGGTCTCTTTATTTTTAAATTACTAAGACCTTCAGTTCAAGCATATATTATAACGAATGTAGCGAAAGGTCTGGATAAATTGACGTTCCTATAAAACGTGCTAGTTACTTTAGTGCTCGGCAAAGTGTTGAGAAATTGAATGTAATATAACATAATTAACCACTTAGCACACGAATGGCGACTGTAAGGCGCCACTAAAAATTCCTGTATCATTATTCAAAATATTTTTTACATTATTAAATTTGTTTGTATTTAATAAATTACTGAACATTTCAGTACTGTACGAGTACGAAGGGAAATATTCTAGGTCGGAAGAAATGTTTCGTTTTAGAGTTGAAATGGCTTCAAGTGCAGAGGGTTAAAGAGAATATAATTAAAATTAAAAATGTAATTGAAAAGACAAAATTATATTAAAGTACCGGATTTATTATTGTACCGTCGATAATCCCGTATCGTGTTACAGATATCGTGCACATCTTTCTCACATGTATCGAGGCACTACTGCATTACGAAACACGTTCAGCTTGTTCACGCTTTCAATTTAACGGCAATTAAATTGCGCGCTGACATTTCAATCGCAAAAAAGAAAACACTCCGGACACAACTGCGGAATTGCGGATGAGGCAATTCTTCCGGGCCGGAAATAGAGATTCGAAACAAACCCTCGAAGCGTCGCGAAGTACTGGACGAGATTGTTCAGAAAAAAAGGCAAAAATTCAAGACCGGAGGAAATTCGTTTATACTTCCGCGAATCACGAGCACAGACGCAAACTTTGCACAATTACGTGGCCGGGACCGTGGCGCGCGTGTATGTGTGTGTGCGCACGGTGGTTAACAGGAAACAGAGGAAATATAAAATGAATTACGGCCGGGCCAGACACGTTTGTGTCTACCATCCTTTACGGTTAATACGAGAAAAAATGCATATTCGTGTTTCCCGTGGACGATGTTTTAATCCCGTCCGCATCCACTTCGTCCGCCGGCGATGTAAGACAAGGTCCAGCTGCGAACGCGTGATTCAAACCTGCCCGGGGATATTAACATAATTCATTTTGACGAAGGAACGTGCTCGGTCGTCGGCTGAATCCTTCGCAGCTTCGAGGATTTAAACGTGGCAAGTGATAAGAATCGCCGACTACAAATTTCAGTCGTCTCATTTTATCACGGAACGACTAATTGTAGACAGAGGAAATTCGCGCGTTTTACCATACGGCTGAGAGATTAAGAATGGTAATTGCAATCATTCATATGGAACAGACGACTCAGAGATAATATGTCATAAGTAGATTTTTAGATGTTTATGCAAGTTAATGAAATAAAACTAGTAATTAAATATGTCGAACAGTATAGATAAGTCATTTTCTGGAAAATCGGGACAAATATTGTCCTTTTCGTTTCGTAAACAGATTGTAAAATATCGCGTGCTGATGACACAAACTATAGCAAATCATCTGGCAACATGTGAACACACAAACAAGTCTGTCACATGTGCATCCTCAGTTTGTTTTGATAAGTTCAATATACAACATTCAATGCGCACGTGTAAACCTTCTGCAACTTAACAGCGAAACTTTACGAAGATTTTCTTTTATATATTTTCAAATCTGTTTCTTTGAGATCAACGTTGGTCAAAAGTTTCAGAATTACAAGTTTTCCGATGACTTTACGTCCTTCATTTACAAAATTTTCGTTTCAGAAACTGTTTATTTCGCACGAAGATTCATGGTTCACTAACAACCCAGGCAAATGGTGAGTGCGACGCAAAATAATTATTTTAACACTAGGTACGGGACCCGTCGAAATGACGGGTTCTAGTATTCTTAATTCACAATTATCGAAATTGTAAAGATGCACGAATGAAGGATTATCCAACAAATTTATTTCTTTGGGTTTATATTGCAAAAGAAATGGCTAGAAATTTGGATAGATACATTTCCGTTATTTTGATAAAGTAATGTAGAATATTTAGTAGCCCGTAAACGTTAAAAGGGAAAGTACATTAGGTGTACAAATTAATTCGTAGCCCTCAGAATTAATCAATTGTAACTTTCTTTTAAATTCAATCTCTTATTGGACCCCTCGGTTACTGGTAAGCGTCTAAAAAATGATGGAGATTATTTGTAAGATACGAATATACTTTGAACGAGCCACGAATTGATTTGTACACCAAACACAGGGAATATTGCATCGCGAAATCATTTTCTCGTGAAAGCTGGAATTAAGAAAAAAGAAAATCGTTTCATACGTAACAACCGAATGCTTTCTATTCAAAAAGATTCCGGAGAATTTTTGTACGCCGTAAATGCCCAGAAACTCGGTTTATGCGTCGCAAGCAACTCGAGTACAGCGAACCGCATTTTCGCGAGAAAGAGGCATGTAATTCCGAGATGGCAATTTCTATAGAATCCATACTCGCTCGAATGGAATGAAATTTCAAGGGAAAAGGAAAACATGCGTCGCAAGCAGAACATTCCCAGTTCTATCATCCGCGGATGCGATTCCGCATGCGAACAACCGAAAATCGGGACGAGACCGCGGTGGCTTATTGGGTTCTTATGTTAAACAAAAACCATATATAATGGGCACGCAACGTTCGGACGACGGAATCGTTGGACGCACGTGGCCTTTCGGAATTTCATACCCTTCCTTCTTATTATTTACGACGTAACAGAATACAGAGTGACACACACGCGCGCGCACACACACACACATTTACGAACGAGAAAAAGAAAAAGGGACAACAGCTCGTGGAAGCAAAAGGGAGGGGGAAGGGGGTCGAACAGCTAATGTAAAATCGAATTTCCCTCGGTCGGATGGAAAACAAAGTGGAGGGAACAAAGAGAATATCTTCCGCGAGGAATAATTTTGTATCGACTACGTCCACCGGTAGTTTCCCGATGGTTTTGAATAATTCACCGAGAACCGTTTTATTCGTTCGACATGTCATGCAATTTGTAATATTACCGGGCAAAATGTCTCCCCTATTCGTTACGGCGGACAACCCGCTGCAATTAAAGAGTTTTACTTTGCAATTCCTATTCCCCGTATATACGGCGAATATGTTTTCGTCCGCAGACAGTTTAACCCTTAGCATCGTAAAGTGGATCGATGCTCTTTGCCTGGAGAGAGATCCTTGGAAGACAGCGTGCGTTTTTTCTTCTTTTTTTTTTTGTCCTCGTTATATACCACGATATTCATTATGCTACATCTCTAATGCGACAGAAACGAGGAAAATCAATTTACAAAGCGGCTGCGGTTTGTGATGTAATGTATTATAATTTATGTGATACTCGAACCGCCTCCTGTTCCACTGTATCGTTGCAAATTACCGATCGCGTATCTTCTGTTCAACAAAGTGGAAAAGGTAGTTTTATTTCGCGTTATCGTTTTCTCGATCGTATACGTATTATATTTAGCTCTTTCGGTCACAGTCGAACAGCTTCATTTTATCTATTGCTAATCATGAGAAGAAGGGATTTAACTTTCTGTTATTTATGCTTGTATTTTCGCGTCCCACGTCGATCGTAAACGACAGTGCGCAGGTATAGCAATAGCTGCCACTGTCAGAACAATGCGAGGATACTTCGAGATACCAGTACACGCGTGCATTACGCTGGTCTGGTCCAATCAACTGAAGGAAGACGATTTACATAATATAATAATGAGATTGCCTTATTAGAAACGGTCTATCGAATAAAGCATCCGGTTGTCTCTACTGTGAACCGTGTATGCAAATTGGAAACTGGAAACTTGTTACCGATACATTTCGATTAGAATTATAAACGTTACGTTAAAAAGGGAAGATGCAATTTCAAATTATAATTAAACGATCATTATACGATTATCGTAACACGATCGTCCATTACATATGATTAAACCGCGGTTTTGTTTAATTATTCTCAATCCTATAAGATTATCAAGAGCAGAAATAAATGTAGCTTCCGTATCTTACAAATTAAGTCGGACAATTTTTCATTTTGTGAGCGAAGTGAAAAAGAATTGAATTCGCTCCGCAGGATTTGAAGACAGTAATACGCTGTACTTTTCGTATAATAAGCCTGAGAATCGCCAGGTTCCATTTTGAAATTGCCGACAAAGCACCAAGGAAAACGCCGGGAGCAACGTCGCGGATTGTTTGCAGATCCGAGATACGTTCCCGCTATTAATCACCTATATCAGTCACGTTCGATGGAATTTCTGCGAATACGGATCACTATCATTCTACATATATGCCGTCATGGTTGACGGTATGAATCTTATCTCGCGATTTGTCTCGTCGAGATGAAAAATATCTCCGCGGCTTTATGACGAAAAACACACACGGTAAGAGTCTCGACCGAGTGTACGTAGCCACATCTTGCAAAGAAGAAATGCTACACGTAATATTCCTGTAACATCTTTGTAACAGTAGATCTAACTAAATACCCTAGTAACGTTATACCTATTTTGTTTGTTAACGCTTGCAGCAGTACCAAATATTTTCTATGATATCCAATGTCATTGTGGTCGTTGAAAAAAACGACATAAGTAGGCATAAACTAAATACCCTCTACACGCGTGTTCCTCGAATGCGAGATAAATACAGCGTTTACTCGATATATGTCCAAAACACGGGTCTACCCACGGACATATATCGGCCAGGAGATACTATTCTTTGGTCCTCGCGACCGAGGTCTCTCGAGCTTCTTGTGGCGATAGTTCTGGGACTTTTATCGGCTAGGCATTTTGGGACATATACAGTGAATTCTCGTTACGAGAACCGTCTCTCGAGCTACGTGCAACATTGTATCGGAGAAAGACATTTTATCAGTCTTCTTGTCACTATCAGTAGTGATCAGGGTTGGTAGTGATAGACTTACGACTTATAGACGAGAAGTTCTTTTCGCGTAAAGACACGCGATCGAATTTATTCCACAACCGAATATTACGGATCGAATGAACCCGTATTATCAAGAGAACATCCCTTGTTTCGCTCGGCCCGCAGAACGGAATAGAATACACCCGAAGGGTAGATTACATTTTCCGGCGGTGTTTCTTGAATGCGATGGAATACCTTTGACGTCCCGCGAATCAATCGCGTTTGGCTCAATACTCGAGGATTTCGTGCCGACCGAAACGAGGAGATATTTAATAAAATCCATGAAACGGTTCGATGAGGTCTGGGAGAATTTTTAATGGCACTCTCCGTCATGATCCATTCGGGGCCCTCGATATTTATGAGGCAGTCATAAATTTCCATAACCACGAGAAATGATTTAAATGTAAAGTATTGTTAATACACCGCTCGCGGCTCGTTAGCGGATCCTGGAATTGTATAAACAGGTCGAGTAATATCCTACTGCAGTAGCCTCTCCATTATAATATCCGTTAATCGTGCCCGGTTGTAATAACACCGTGGATAATCGTGTTTTTCAGTTTATCTCGTTCGCGTGGAGTACTGTTCGACTGTTCCGACCCGAGCCCGAGACCGAGCACGCTAATTGTATTGATAAACAATGCCGTTGAAACTTCTGCATTAAACCGTTCTAATTATCTTTATGATCATTACAAGACGGATAAACACACACCGTGAGAATCTGATGATAGGCTGCCCCCACCCCTTTTCGTCTCACGGACGAACTATACAGAAATTTGACGAATGGAAACAAACGAGTTGCCCTCGTTATATTGTGCCACGTTATAGTGCTCTCGCCATCCACTTCTCGCGGGGAATTGTTTTTTTTTTAACGTGCCCGGAAGAAGGGAAATGAAAAAATCCGAAATAATAGTCACGGTATATATTTTTTCATTGTTCAAACACGCATTAAGATAGAAATTTACGAGGCTTATAAATATCGTTTTATGAAATGTTACGAAAGCGTAAATGTCGCCCACTCCCGGCCAATTCGATTTATCCTGGCCACGGTCTTTTTTTCTCCCCTCCCTCGAACAAAAATGGCGGTCGCGTTCGCAACAGACCGGCCGGAATTTCCGTATTTATGGCAATCGCATTTCGATAATAAATTCGGCCTCCGCGTAATTAATGCAAATTTATTAATACACGAATTATACCGAGCCGCCACCCCCACCCAAAAGCCACTTTAATCAGATTATTTTCGACCGAGGCGGACCAAAAAAAAAAAATAGAAGACGAATATTGAAGGAGTACCTGAGCGGATTAAAATTGAATTGTATTTTAAATTCATTTCATAATGAGCCCCGGTAAAGCGAACGCGCACGGATAGAACCGGTGGACGGTCTTATTTCATTTTCCGCTTCTTTCCCGTCCCCGTAAGCGGTTAAAAATAAATTCTCACATCATTTAATGCTCGCTGAAAGTGCAGTTTATCTAGTTTCGAAACTTAACCGGATTGCGTCACCGGAAAAGACCCAGGATGATTCTCTCTCTGTAAAGCACAAACGCAGTTACGACACGTGCGAAGTACGGTTGCCTGCTGTATTTATCTCCGGCTATCGAGGTATTTCTTGTTGCACTGGGAAACCCGATGATAATGGGACTCTTCCTTCCTCCAGGTTTTATTAACGCGTTAATATTCGACCACCGATTCACTTGCTTATCCTTTGTTCTATTTTCTTTTTTTTTTTTTACATAAACCGATTCAGTTTGTGCTAAACGTAAACCTTTTAGTTGAATGTAAACGATTGAGCTTTTTGATATTCGAAATTTAGTAATAACCTTTCGATGTACAGGCTGTCTCAGATTGTGCTATCTTATGCTCCTTATGTTAAGGGGACTCATAGGTAATCAATTATTTTGAAATCTAAAACAAACTTTGTAGTAAAGTCATCTTTCCTGCAAATTTTCAATCCCCCTGTTATAGAAATCCAGGGTTCGTAAAGCAAAATATGACTCAAGGTGCCTCCTTACATCTTCTACAGAAGTGAATGTTTTATTTCTTAAATAATGTTCCCAAGATCTGAAAAGATGATAGTCAGAGGGAGCAATATCCGGTGAGTACGGGGGTTGCGGTAAAACTTCCCATTGCAATTCATTGATTTTTTCCTGAGTGAGTTTCGCTGTATGGAGTCGGCCATTGTCAATTTGCAGCATTACACCTTTTCTGTGGACTAAAGATGCCCCCTTTTTCAATAGTCCTAAATACAGCCGTTGTAATTGCTGATAATACAACTCAGCAGTAACTGTTTCTCGAGGTTTCAACAACTCAAAGTGAATTATGCCACGACAGTCCCACCAATTGCACAGTAACACGTTCCTAAGTGATAACCTAGGTTTAGGGGTTGATATTGCGGTTTGATTTGCAGAAAGCCATTGCTTGAAACGCTTTAAGTTATCATAAAGAATCCATTCTTCATCTCCGGTAACGATTCTGCTAAGAAATGGATCTCTACGAAATCTGGATAGCAATGAAGTGCAAATTGATCGACGAATATTCTTGTTGGTCTCAGATAATTGATGCGGTACACATATTCCTTGCCTATATGCCTTTCCCATTTCGTGTAGGTGCCTTTGTATAGTTGAACATGTGGACCCAAGGCTTCTCGATAATTCTTGTATACTTAATTTTGGATCAGCTTCCACTAGAGATTTTAGGGTGTCATTATCAAATTCAACTGGTCGTCCACTTCGAGGCCTGTCGGAGAGATCATAATCACTAGCAGCAAACCTTCTGAACCAACGTTGCCACTTGTTGACCTTCAATACATATCCATAAACATCGCAAATTTTCTTTGTTGTTACCGTTGCATTAAATCACGCATGAAAATGAAAAGGTATGCAATGACGAATATGATCCTCGGAAGGTACGGACTCCGCCGTTTTATTACAGGGTTGTAAAAAAATTGTACTTTTTAGAATATTTTGAACACGGGCTGCTTTACCGAAAATTGTAAAGGAATACGTGTTTCCTCTTCAACGATCGGTACAGAACTAAAGGCAAAACAAATTCTTTGCAAATAATTGATTACTTACGGGTACCCCTAATAGATATCCAGAAACAAGTATAACATTTGGCTGAAGTCTAACAATTTTTAACCCCTTCCCGTACTCTAACGAGTCTGATTCGTGATGCAGACTTTGGTCCAAACGTAAACATCACGAGTCTTACTCGAGAAATGATTTACAAATAACTATATCACAGGTAGGGTAAGGGACCCAATTACTGTTGTGGTACCAATTACTGTGCATATATTATTCTTATTTTTAAAGCATAATGAATATTAAAAAAGAGCTATATAACGTATATATTAACTGATTTTAATGAAAACAATTTAATAATTTAATATCTTTTTTAAGATTCATTATGCTTTAAAAATAAGTATAATTAATATAGATACAGTAATTGGTAACCCCACAGTAATTGGGTCCCTAACCATATTTACATTTCGACTAGTATTGCAATTGTTTTTTAGCATCACTTGGGTCTGTTTACCGCGCGTTGACCTCTACCGTTTGGGCCCGTATTTCGTCGAGCTAAATGTCACGGAAAGAGGTTAATATTGAAGTAACTTCGATATTTCTACCTTTGCATCAACCCAATACTATACTCTTTAAGGATCCACAATTTAGTTAACAGTACATGCGTTTCTCCTTGTTCGATCAGAATTTGCGTACTCGCAAGAACCATGTATTAGGACCTTGAATAAGTTCTCGCTGTTTCTTTTACAAAATAAAAGCTTTTACCCAATGTCCTTGCCTCTGGATCATTCCTAAAACTTTTAAACGTTATGAAACAGTTGACTCATCTACTTGTAATGTTTTTCCAAGTTCTGCTAGCGTCTGACATCGGTCTTGATCGAGTAATTCCTCCAACTTTTCGTCTTCAAATTTTTTCGCTGCGCCAAAACGTTCTTTATCCTCGAGTTCAAAATCATTATTTTTGAAGCGTCGAAACCAGTCTCTGCATGTCTCAACAAGAATTCTATGTGCTTCAGCTGCAGATTTCTTTTGAATAAAGTAGTGCAATAAAATTCCCCGCAAATACACTTTATTTGGCACAAAAGTAGACATTTTCAGAACTAAGAAAAAATTACTTTGTTTACACTAAAGTGAACTACCATACACTGAAATTTAAGGTTAGATACACTACTGCCTTGCATGTGTGTTACCATTCGAAATTCCACGAACGGGGTACTGCTACTGTCATTTTTGAAGAAACAGCGAGAACTTATTCAAGGTCCTAATAAATAAATCTCGAAGTCTAAAACAGTCTGTCGAGCAGGAAACGATTGGAAATAATACTTCGAATAGTTGGCTCGGGCTTATACAATAAATAATTAACGATGGCCGGGGTTCCATTATAGCGAACGGTTAGCCGGTAATCTCGATTTCTCAACGAACCTCAATTTTCCTTTCCCGGAGCGGAGCCGAGTGGTTTAAATTAAAGCATCGCAGGAGTAAACGCAGTTCCTCGCATTAAATTATGGAAGGGCTGTCTTCTTCTATCTAATTTTCCCGTCGCCGCGAGTTAAGCTGATGCTGGGAATTAAGCCCGCCTCTATAAATTCATTGGAAGATAATTCCACTTACAGTTAACATAATTCTTGGATTTTCCTCGGCGAAGTGAGATTCGAACAATCGACTTTGGTCAGCCTTTGGCGAGGGGTCATTGTCTTTCGCCGGATAGAGGAGAGCGAGAGCAAGAGACAGAGAGAGTTGGTTTACTTTGAGTCTCCCGAGGCGAAGTCTCTCCTTCTGAGGTATGCAGCCCCTTTGCAAGTGACTTATCAAATTTGATATTAAAATCAGCTAGACCAGCTCTTCTCGTTCCTTACGCTTTAATTACGACTTTTTTTGTCTAGCGACGGAAGGGGTGGGGCTGAACTTCCTTTTAAAGTAAAATCTCTGTTGAAGTATGCCGAGTAGAACACGGTTGTTAAGCATTCTGATGAGCTCCGACGCTGAATTGTTCTTGTTACAAAGTTATCTTTTCATCTTTGTCTTCGATCGAAGAACGTGTATTATTAATTCTCCTTGATGCACTTGGCATTCGAATTACAGCGCGGGAAATTTTGTTGAATTACACGCGTAACGATCGTGTTCTTTATTATCGTAACAACGTGCTCCAATATCCCCTTTTCTTAGCGTTCTATACAGGGGGTGTCCTAAAAATTTTCTGCTTCCTAGAACGGAAGTAGAACGGATTGGAATCGCTCAACAAAGAGAAGAAACGAAATTTCTTTATGAATCTTCTCCCTTGAAAGGCGTCTAAACTCGACACACGCGTAGCCGCCGCTTGCCACCGTGCAAATCTTCCTCGAACCATGTCAATTTTCCTCCGTTTCACCGTGGAGAATATTCTCCACGGCGAAGCTTTCAGTTTAACGCGCTCTTTGTCTTGGGCTGGCCGTTGCGAAGCTTTCGGATTCGCTTGCGACGACGACGACGACGACGACGGTCGTATCGTCCTTTATTTTATCCGCCGAAGCCGGGTAACTGTCGTGCATCGATTTCACGGAACATTCTGCACAAGTATATTGTTACTCGAGTATCAGCTTAAAGGGACTACAACTCGACGAGACAAAGCGATTGATTGTAACGCGATAGTAAAGGGAGATATAAAAGGAACGAGTGGTATCTTCCTCTCGGATGTTCCCCGACAGAGAAAGAAATCCACAAAAGAAATCCGGCGCAGTGATTACCGGCAGAGAGACGCACTCGAGGAATTGGAATAACGCTCGAGAAATGATATTTTTTATTCCCTTCGGCCGTTTCTTTTTTTCCTTAATCCCCCAGCCAGGCTGCTGGCTGTTGCAACCGATCGCAACGCGAATTCTTCCTCTTCTCTGGCTTTCTATGTGTGTGTGTGTGTGTGAGTGAGAGAGAGAGAGAGAAACGCCTTCTTGTTTCCCCCTTTCTCGCTTTCATAATTTTTCGAACGTGCAAAAGGTCGTGTAAAAGATCGTTTGAATTGCGACCACCAAATTACATGGTATCACGCACCGCAAACACCTTGCAATCCAGCAAGGACGTATCACGAGCATGGTTGCGCCCTCGATGACGAACGAGAAATTGTTAATCATGGAGCTCGATTGTTACGAGTGTTGGGTCCAATCTATCAGGCGATGTTGATCCTTTGGCTGTTGAGCTCCTAACAGGGTCGAACAATGGCCCTTGAGTGGATCGTTGAATTATCTAAAGTTGGTAATTATTTAATGCGTTTTGATGGAACTGTGTCGAGGTTTACGAGTCCACTTGCCAAATAAACTACCGTAAATAGGTTTATGATTACCAAACTGCGGACTTTCAAAATAAAAATTGTCCGAGTCAATTGTTGGAAACCGAAGTTAAATAAGTATGCGTTTCCTCTTTCAACACTAAACCTACCACGGTCAAAATGACCGGTTTTATATTTCACAATGATTGAAACTATGAAAATTCATTCATGGGAAATAGTGGAATAAATTTCCTTGTCCAAGCATTTATTATATTGAAAATTACGGACGATCTCAATAAATTTAGGGTTGCCATTTTTACTAATGCTTGGCAGGTTTAGTGTTAACACTAGGTTTACGGGAAAATATAATAAATCAAATATTATTTTTAATTTAAAATTATTAAGATTCTAAGAATGCATACATGAGCAATTATTTAGAACATTTATTTCCTTGGGTATATATTATTTTAAGAATATTGCTAAAAATCTGGGTAGCACGTTCTTGTTACTTTTACAAAGTAATACAAAATAGTCACTTCTAGTGCTCCGTAAACCTAGTGTTAATAATTTCAGCAAGTCGAAAATAACATAACAACATACAATTCTTCTAATGCCTGAAGTTTTATATTTTTGTAAATAAACGCATAGAATCTGCAGTCTAATGATATTCCACGTGATAATAGATATTCGGGAAATTCGCGCAGTGTATTTCTGCGATGCTAAACATTTCGACGTTTCAAATAATCCCCTTTTTAATCCGACCCGTTGCGTGTAAAACGTGAAAGGCTGCGACTGTAAGAGATTTGAAGATAGCGGGCGAGGATTTCCCCGAATTTGCCGTACATCACGTTGCTGTCCTCCAACATGACGCGAGCAGAGACGTCTCCAAATTTGACGTGCGTATGCGAAATATGAAAAAGTTTCCTGGGAAAGGGTTAAATGGGGCAAACGCCTGCAGATCTAGCCCCTGCTCTCCTTCGGCCCTTTCAGCTTTTCTCATCCCAGTCGCGCTCGAGCCCCTGACATATAGCGCGTTTATCGACCGGTTCTTGTCTCGTCGCGGATTAGAAAGAACGGACCTACCGCGTTCAAGCGTGATTCCAATTCCTCGATTCTGTCTGCTAGTAATCACGGCACCGGATTTCTTTCGGTGCCGGAACTCGAACGCCGATGCACCCGATGCTCATTCTTTTTTTTTTTTTGCGGTTCCTCCGCATCCCGTTACGATCGATTATTTTCCCTTAGACCCTCTAATCCGTAACATCGGTTAGGATACTCGGACATCGAGTTCGGATCAGACTAGTTTCCGACCCTGTCCGGAATTCTCGGTTTACCATCGACCAGAAGGTTGCAATCTGAATGCAATTTTACGAAAACTTCGTTTTCTAACCTCCGATATCTCCTTTAAAAATTCGTGGCAGCTACACATATTTGCAATTTCCGCAGAATTGAAACCTACCGACTCGACGTCCCCTCGAGAATTAAATAAAATCAAAGGGATTTATTTAACCCGGAGTTTCCCAAACATTTTCTGCAATGGAACACCTCGCAAACCCGGAAGTTTTAGCGAAACGCTTAGCTTATTTCTTAGGTGGGGTAGTTCCTACTAGTAAAAATTAAAAAATATATATATTATTAAAACACATTATTTATTTAGTAATTAGTTTAAAATATAAAACTATAATATAATATAAACATAAAAATATGAATTGCATATCTTCTTCATATCAGGCACCTTTCCAAATTGTCGCGGAACGCGGAACACCTATTTAGGTTCAGCGGAACATAGTTTGCGAAACCCTTTGAAATTCTGTTCTTCTGTTATCGGTATCGAGACATTAAAATAAATTATCCTACGGTAGAAACCCTAGAGTAAAAAAATTAACAAACAGTTGAGCAGCGCGCATGAAGTCGTCAGAAGCGCTCGTTCCCGTAGGATTAGCATCTAATGCAACGCTTTTGTGGGTATCCCGGTGGCCGGCCACGTCCCACGTGAAACAATTGAATAAAATGAGACCTGGCCACCGGGTTTCGCGGACAATTAGGCCAGTTATCGGAGCGTTAGAACAGCGTGGCGTCGCAGAAATACGGGACTCTCGATTACTCTCGCGTTTTCGGTTTGCCGCGGCTGAGATTCCGCGTCGTCGCGAGAGGCCTTGCCTAGCAAAGAGCTTGCGGTGACAAAGGCTGTTCACTGTTCAGTCGACCGAGGGACAATCAGTCTCAACGCGTTGTGTATCGCAATGTTCGGCGACTGTCTCTCGCACACCGGTACCGTATCCATACACGAACGAGAGACGAACACTATCGATCCCGCGTCCCAATGAGAAATAATGCATCCTCCGGAGAGGAATGGCGCGGCGCGGCGCGTTGCTCCTCGATCTAAAGAAAATACACGCGGGCGGCCCGACCGGGACCCCGTGAATAAACTGTTTCGCGTTTCTTCCGTCGAACACGAGCAATCACGCCGACCCTTTCAGCTTGTCGGCCGTTCTCAAACGCATCCATTTGTATTTCAACCTTTCACCTGACTTCTCGGTTCGTTTAATCCGCTGCGTTCATTCGGAGTTCACTCGACGCAATTGATATTTAAATTGGAAAGGGGACGCGTCCCGTCGTCGGCTCGTTTCCTACGGGAAGATAAGTCTCGCTTCTACCGGGAATCCTCCGACACTTTTTATTCTATAAATGAAGCACTTCGAGTCATCGACAGAATCTTTTTCATAGTAGGTTTTCAAGTGGCCAGAGCGGATCCCATTGTCGCAGATGTTTTCGAGCTCTTTGCCGATTTTTCGCTCGAAAACCGCGGAAACGTCGCGACGATGGAATGATGCATAGCTAGATCGAGGATCTTCGTGCTACAGTCGAGGACAAACGTTGGCACCCTTGAGAAACTAATTATTTTTTGAAAATTAGACCAGACTAGTGATAATAGTACACACATGTTGCATGTTTAATATTCCCTCTGTCCCATAATAATAGTAGCAGTTGATGAATTTAGTTTGTCACATAATAATAGTAGCAAAACGGAAAAATAAATATAGAACACAACATTTATTATCAAAAAACTAGATCAAATTAAACAATAAATTCACAATATTACTCCTAATTTTGATTTCGAGTGTTCAGATAGTTTCCGGATTTTTCAATCATTTCGTTACTGCATTTGAAACTTGTAGGTAGGATCCCTTGGCTGCGAAGCTTTGCTTTCCCGGTATGCGTGAGCTTAAAATTATCGGAACCATCGTTCTTCAAACTCTCTTTTTTTCATCTTACTTTTACATTGGGTTGGTATTCAACTGAAATAAAACAATTGATCTCGATCAGCGGATGAAATTCGAAAAATAGTTACAATTCGTAATAATTAGGTTAACCTAAAAATTGGAGGATGTGTCAAAACAAATGACAGATGTCGTGAAACTTATAGCTGCATTCGCCGATAATTCCCGTTTAAATATTCACTTGCTACTATTATTATGGGACAGGGGGAGTACCATTTATTTAACTCGTATATATGTAGAAATTTTCTAAATACATAGGTGGTTTCGTTCATTATTAGGTCTAACAACATTATTTTGAGCGACTAAAACATGTAAATACCACAGCAATAGTATTTCTACGTTTATAGTGAAGCTATAGCCGTAGTATACATACAGTAGTGGGCTACAGCATGATAGTAACGGCGTGGACATAGTTTGCCAGGTGGATAGACAGTGTATAAAGAAGAAACTTTGTACCCCGGAAGGGAAATAAAGAAAATTACACTGCCACTACCACTACAACCGCTGCAGAAAATTTGTTGTAAGTTCTATTACTTCTTTACACTCTGGTATTAACTTTCAAAGTTACACAAGTAGCTTCTTTCTAGTTCTTCGTTCGCAACGCGCAGTGCGATATCTTTCAGAATCTACGATCTGCGAAAAATACTTTTCTTTACATAGTACTGTGTAATCTGTAAGTAAAGGGAAACATAATTTATGGAACGTTAATTTCATTTAAAAATCCATATTCCCCTGCCATCACTTTGACCGCAGACGTTTGGGAAGATGGTATATTATTACACATTTCTGCATTTCTAGCATTTTTCGTCATCAGAAAAATTTAAGTGTATCAGATAATATTTCCAATTTATTAAAATTAATAAGAGTCAAGATACATGTTTATCGAACCAACTTCGAAAAAAAGTAGGTTGTTTAGCCCCAGTCTCATGCGACTATTTTGCATAAATCTGAAAGAAGCAGGTTCAAAAATTCCAGAAAGATAAACTCCAGTGTCCTACTACCCAGTTCAACCTCATTATCCACTTGTATTAGGGTCAAATTAGAAGGTCAACGTTGATCTCAAAGAAGTAGGTTAAAAAATTCCAACCAAGCTAATACTACCAGGTCAAACAAGAAGATGAATGTTGAGACCTGGTAGAGATACATAAAATTATTGATACAATTAGGATTGAAATGACCTTTAACCACGCCAGCCACGAAATCTCCGAAAGCATCCTTCTCGCAAGGGTAAACAATCTCGGAACTCCCGAGTAACCTTGAAAAGTGTCTTCCGTCACCGAACGTTATTCGCCGGACGAACTATAGGCACGGTTCGCCGATCGTTTGTCCGTGATCAATTCCGCGAGAAGCCAATTCGTCAAGGATGGGGGAGTAGGGGTTGGGGCGGGGGTGTAGAGAACGAGAGGTGGGTATCGTTGCAGCAGAGGCGCCACAGGGGAAAAAGGGAGAACGTTTTCGGGCTTGGAACTTTCCGGGCGTCGAAGACAATAGGCTCCCCCGGTACAATGCCTCGAATCGTAGGAGCTGCCGGTGATTACATAATCATAGCCTAGTAAACACGTACAATGAGAACGAATCGTTACGTGCATGCCTGCTGGCTCGTCTCCCCGTTGCAGGCTTGGGTATAGTATCTGCGGACGAAAAATCCGACATGGTACTTCGTGGACGTTCTAATGCCGTGCCGTGGTCGGCGAGCTGAGAGGTTTTCATCGTAGGCTATCCACGCTCGTGGGAATCAGGGCTTTTTATCGGGCATAGTCTGCTCTCTCCCTCTCTCCCTTTTCTCCCCCTCCTCCCACTCAGCCCCCTCTCTCTTCCCACCTCGTTCTCATCCACCTATACTCCCCTACACCGAGTCTTCATCCCCACCACCGGATTCTCTCTCTCCCTTTTTCTCACCTCTTTCTCTCCCTCCCCTCTCCTCCTCCGCCGCCTTCTCCAGCTCTCTTTTCATCTCTCCTCTTCCTCTTTCTCCCTGGGCTGGCTTTATACACGATACAGACTTTCTGCGGTATTACGTGGGTATACAGGGTGTCCTATCTAACGGCCCTTATCCAATTCTCGCGTTTTCCAAAATGTTTTTTTGAGCCACACCTACCCCTTGCCCGACCTTCCTCTTCTCGTTCCTCTTTGTTCGTCATACGAGGATATTCGTTTTTCTGCTCTTGCGTCCTCGGAACTGGTCTATGCGGTTCTTTTTCGGGGGATTTTTTCCTTGTTTTTTCTTTTGTTGTTGTGTGTTTGTGTAGCGCGTTTTCCGGCGTTTGATCTCGGGTAGTTTTGTGGGTTACGTTGTTCTTGGACTGAATGGGACACTTCGTTTAATCCATCCGCGCTTTTAGCCGGCGGACCTTTTTTTGTTTTGAATTCGATTGCGATTTAATGCGGCCGTCCGGTGAGTTTATTTTTGGTTTTTCGGCGAGATTCGATGAGAGTTGTTTGATGTACACGTGACATTTCTTCGAGTGCAATGGTAGTTTTATAATTGTTAGTGGGGTGTAACATCAATTCGTTCGGTTGCAAATGTAAATATGTTGTACTTAACGATTTAGTTGTGGCTCGTTGCAATTGCAAATAACCGACTAGATCATTCAGTTACGATATCGATCAATTTTGATCGATTAAAGAAGAACACTTTATTCTTGATACATTACGTCATTTAACACATTATCTATTGCGTAGAAGGAGATTTTTAAGCTTACAATTGGCACAGCACAATTATTGAAATGCTTATCAATAGGCTTCCGGTAGATAAAGTGTTAAGGGCCCGGGATAGTCACGTGACTTTTTAATTAACAATTTCCATTCACAGCCTTCAGACGCAGACTTAAGATTCGTCTTGGTCTTGATCGGACAGGCCTTAAGTCTGTGACTAAACTCGTCACATTTTTTGCTCTGTATTATCGATATCATGAATTCTGACACCAGAAACGTGCTTCAAGTTTTTCGCTTTATTTCGCAGAGAATCAAGGCAAAGTATAGCTCAATTTGTAGCTGGAGATGTTTTCTAGCGCGCTATATTTCATCCAGAAAACTCATCCAATAGCATAAGAATGCTTGGATTCCACGGCATGTGCATCGTCAATTTTTGGCCTACTTCTAACGCTTATATTACCAAATATCTGCATAATCTCGGCAGCTCCTGACCAGCGCGCACTAGATTGAACCTTCCTCTTTCGAATGAGCCCTTTACCAGCGACAAAATATTCTCATATAAGGACGAAAACTTGAGGCACGTAAAACCATTTTTTGACGGTATTGTAGTGACTCTACCTTATCGCGAATCTACGAAGACCGGGCCCATAAGACGTACAATGTGCAGAAATAAATGTGTTCTCACGGATCCAAGAAAAATGGTGGATTATTAGCCGTAAGCGAAAGATAAACCAACAAGCAAAGAAGAGACTCGAATTCCGAATGATTTCGACGAGCAAAAGTGATCGCCTCCGTTCGGGACACCCCGTATACATGTCGGGTCGTAGCCTTCCTCTTTCTCCTTCACGACCGCCACTTTAGATCCGCTGTTCCGTCTCCCTCAGTCTCGGGTGTCGCGGCTCGTCCCTTTTCTCCGCAACTACCGTCGTCATCGGTATTAGTTTCAGTTCGAAACTGACTAACTCCTCCGCAAGGAAAAATCTGAACAGGCGTGACTCGTCCCGACTCGGTTTCAGTCCGGACCGGCTCCGGCTGCTGCAAGGTTCCAGAGGTCTCCTTCGGCGTGGCGGCGCCCGTTACTCCACCGCACTTTCTGAAGTACGATTACGGATACCTAGGAATCTGTTTATCGGCGGAAAAAAGAACCGGCGAGAGCCATCGCGGTGTGCCTGCCTGCGTTCACGTGAAATTGAACGTCGAGTGGCACTCGGCCGAATAACCGTGCGAGCGAGAGCGAGAGCGAGAGAGCTACGTAGCCGGTGAGTGGAACAGGGAAATTTTTGAGTCGAGGATTTTCCTTTCCACTCCGCGGCTCGTTTACTTTTTGTCAGCGTGCACTAGTTGCCCCTGTCTTTCTCTGTCGGAATCGCTTTTCGAGTTTACCTTCGAAGAGCTTCTTTCATCCCCCGTAAACGACGCAGACTTTGATAATGACAAGAGGCGGAAGAAAGAGAAAGAGAGAGAGAGAGAGAGTTACAGCAGAGGGGAGAAGGGTAGGAGAAGAAAAAAACCCTTTACACGGGGCTTCAAGGAAATTTGTCGTTTATGAAAGCACCGGTGCCACGGGAATAACGTGGAAGATCAACCGGCCGTCGTAAAGAGGCTTCTCGAACCGAAAGGTTTCTTTACGCCGGCTCCGGATTTGCTCTGCTATTGACTTTTAAAGAAGGGATAGAAGCGATTCTTTTAATTGCGACTCGGTAACGAGGCGCAGCGAAGCCTCGTCTCCGTTCGATTCAACGCTCTGCTCTGCTCTGCTCTGCTTCGACGCGATTCCTCGTGTGGAGGACGCTTTCAATCGCGTTCGGGTTATCTTGCCGGGTAACTCCCGTATTCGCGACCGACGAGCCAGACGAAATTCTTCCATTTACGATAGATCACGATTTGCATAAAATTTTACGTTCCGTTGCTTCGATTCTTTCAAATTCGTTAACGTTCCACGCGCTCGCGTCCTCCAGCGCGGTGTTTGCCCGACCCAGCTGACCAAAATTATTTCTGTCATTATCTACTGATTTATAGTGAAAGAATTTCTGGGTGAAAAATCATTGTAATCCCTTTTTTAATGGTTTAATTGTTTTATCGAAGTGATAGAAATGAATGAAACTAAATATGTACTTGTGCAATATTTTTGCAAATAACAATAATTGAATTACTGCTGAAGTGAAAAACTCTCTGTCAGTAGGTGCTGAGATATATTGTCCGCAATTAGATACAGCACAAAAAATTAGCCTAGATATAAGAACATCAGTTTTCACTGCGGAGTGTTGTGCTATTAATCGTGCACTAGGTATCATCAGTTCACATAAAGGTATAAACTTTCTTATCCTTACTGACTCTTTTAGCGTGATTAAAACGCTGGAAAACCCAACATTTCGTTATGCTACTAACTACCACCTCCTCGAAATTAAAAATAAGTACTTTACATTTGTATCTGACAACAATAGTCAAAACTTTATCAAGTTCGTATGGGTACCATCTCATATCGGTCTTATTGGTAATGAAAAGGTAGACTTACTTGCGAAAGAAGCGACAAATGAAATGTCCACGGTGGATACCAAGACCCCATTTACCGACTTCCTCAGCGATTTTAAAATCCAATCATGGAAATCCGCTAATTACTTAATCAAAGAGCAAGGCATATTTAAGGGTAAAGAATACATTCGATCTTTCCATAGGAATGACGGTGAGCCATGGTTTCATGAGCGTAGGCTACCTAGGAACTTTGTCATTTTTGTCACTAGATTCCGTTCTAATCATTATAATTTAAACGCTTCGATAGCCAGGGTGAACTTTATTTTAGACAATACTTGTGAGTGTGATGCTGACTCCCAACACCTAAGTCACGTCATTTGGCAATGTCCAAATTACGAAGATGAACGCGACACACTTTTATCAGCGCTTTTCCGATTCACGTTGTGTCCCGATTTGTATTAAATGTTCCCTATGTGGCTCAGATATCAAAGATCTGAAAACTATTTTCGATTTTATTAAGCGATGTGCAATTAAAATTTAATCTCATTACAGTAGTGCAACCAAGCTGGAGCTATACAAACTAGAGTTTTAAGTTAAACTAGGTGAAGGGCCCGGTCTTCGTAGATTCGCGATAAGGTAGAGTCACTACAATACCGTCAAAAAATGGTTTTACGTGCCTCAAGTTTTCGTCCTTAAATAAGAATATTTTATCGCTGGTAAAGGGCTCATTCGAAAGAGGAAGGTTCAATCTAGTGCGCGCTGGTCAGGAATTGCCGAGATTATGCAGATATTGGTAATATAAGCGTTAGAAGTAGACCAAAAATTGACGATGCGCATGCCGTGGAATCCAAGCATTCTTATGCTATTGGATGAGTTTTCTGGATGAAATATAGCGCGCTAGAAAATATCTCCAGCTACAAATTGAGCTATACTTTGTCTTGATTCTCTGCGAAATAAAGCGAAAAACTAGAAGCACGTTTCTGGCGTCAGAATTCATGATATCGATAATACAGAGCAAAAAATGTGACGAGTATAGTCACAGACTTAAGGCCTGTCGGATCAAGACCAAGACGAATCTTAAGTCTGTGTCTGCAGGCTGTGAATGGAAATTATTAATTAAAAAGTCACGTGACTATCCCGGGCCCTTAAGTTGCGCATTAAGCTATTATGTAATATATTAATATGTTCATGTATTGTATATGCTACATAAACCATACTTGGTTTAAAGCAGTAAATAAATAATAATTGAATTACTGTAGCTGTCAGAAAGAGAAGAAAAGAAAAGAAAAGAAAATCGTTTACGAATTCGTTGACCAAACAATAGGACCGGTCCGAATAAAAGTTCGCAGTTCACGGTTTACCAAACAATTTCCGGGCAGCAGGGCCGAAGTTCAAGTATCTGCGTATGACTTGGACGAGGCCGTAACTTGTCCACAGAACGCAAGGAAAGTTTCTTTCCGGCCGCGGCTCGGCTCGGCTCGGCTCGGGCTTTGTTAACCTTTTATTTTTTATTTCTTTTTTCCCCCTGAAAACCCGAAACACACTGGAGATGGCATCAGTTCTTAATTAAAATGCAACCGTCGTACGGAATATCGTCGAGCAGCTTCTCCTTACAAAACAAAGATGGCCAGATAGAACGCCTCGGAACCGAGGGGAACGTTGAACTTTTAGAGAGGAAGCAAACGATGCCCACGGCTGATTTCGGGTATAGTCGACGCATGACCGTACGCCTCTCGGTATGGGAAAGCCGGTGGTTATCATGACCGGCATGACAAATGACGATTACCGAATTCTTTCCTTTATGCCACGGGAACAGGGTTCCTTTCATCTTTTTCGACGATCTTGGTCACTCGACTTTTGGGATGCTAATGGAACCGGAGCCGAGGCCCATTGGCAATGTAAAGTCCCGAAGAACAGCTTCGGCTCTCGAGGAGACTTGGAAAATTTCCGCTCGGATCTTCCCGACACGCATACTGTGTGACTTGTATGTGACGACATGCTTTACGAGCTCAAACAAGCGATTATTGCACGTCGATTTATTATTTGAACGACGCAAACCATTTTATCTTAACCTTTCGACGATTTCGCGGCGACCTTGGGCTAAGTTCGTTCAAATATTTACATATCAATTCTCTTTTACATATTTTCATCGATTTTAATGTACACGGGCTCGCGAAAGTATTCGAACGCCCTGTAAAACAGTATAACTTTTTTATTTCAGCCTGTAGTGAAACTTTAAAATATGCGTTTTGTAGATCTATGTTAGTTACACACATGCTAAAAATTTCATTTCAGCAATTTTTTCAAAATCTTTTTTGCACGTCATTCGGTAAACCAATTCTTCTAAAAAAGTTAGGTCATTTGGTCTAATTTAAAAAAAGTTATACTGTTTTAAAGGGCGTTCGAACAGTTTCGCGAGCCAGTGTGCATAGCTAATAACTGAAACTGGCTGCTGGAAGAGTGGAATTTAGATGGAAAATCTTATTAATAAAATCATTATAGAGCAACGAGAAGCATTTAAACGCAGAAAATGTACAAATTTAATTATTCATCTTTTTATCGTATTGAAATGTCGACATTGTATCAATTGGACGTTAAATCTACTACCACGGATCGTACGAACATATATTTTATACTGTGTAATGCAACGCATGCTGGTATGTGCTAGTTTAGTGTTCGTTGGTTCAGTGTTGAACACGGTAAGAGTGTATCGACGTTTTCTGAAATCATAGCACTCCTTTTTCGTTGTATACTGGAGAATAAAGTACTTGTGATGGTAATTCGGTTATTTTCCGGTTGCCTTCCTATTTCCGGTACGGGAACGCGTCATGTTCTAAGGGTCTCTTCGATACACAACTTCTCCGCGGTAATCCAGTGAATTCGATCGAGAACAGCGGACTAGATTAAATCCAGAAAATACGTTTACAAACTCGTACGTGGCGTTTAGCACGCTCAGAATTCGTTTGCTTTGCGGAAATCTTATTTCCTCGATCAGGGTGGGCCAGAGATTGCTTTCGAAACTCGATAGAGTAGTGCCATATGAAATGTAGAGATTTCGTCGTTCGTAAATGTGCATTTTTAACCTGTACACTTTTGAAGCTCGCAAATATTATAGTAGGAACAACGTTTAACCGTATTTTTTACACTAGTAAGGTATACTTATCTACTCTTTTATTCGTTATCAATATACATTCTTAAATTTCGAAATTTTAATTGTACTTTACATCTATTGGAAAATTATTGAACACATAAAATACGGATTATCAAGATTGCAGTTACGATTTAATAGTGATACTATACGATACTAAACTAGAGCTATGTGTCTGCTTCTTATTTTATTATTCTGGTCTAGATTTTTGCCATAGTTAATCATTTCCACTTTCACGTCAAATGGAAGACAATCTTCTTATAGGCCCTCTTGTTATAGAATTTCTTCAATTATTTGTTAGTGGGCATTTGTTTTCGGAAGTGATTTACGAGCCACCGGTTCAGGCATCCGAATCGATTTTCGCACATTTCACACTTCCTAAAGTTATAAATCATTTACTTGAATTATTCTTAACTCTTCCAGGACAAACATCAACATGCTATCGATATCGGTCGATGGTGCGTTGTTCGCCGGAGGACGTCTGACAACAACGAATAATAAAAAGTCCTCCAACTCGAAGACATAGTTTACGCAACGGCGTTCGCCATAGAAATTGTGATTCCTCATAAAAAGTTTGATCCCGCATCGGAGAGAAGTCGTTGAATTGCTTTGAATTTCGATCGGGCCGTGCCCAGCCGCGGGCAAAGAAAGTAGGACGAGAAAGATAAACGCAAGAAAATTCATACTAAAAGGTGGAGTTCATCGAGGCGGTCGCTTCAAAAACCTCGTTCCAGAATCATCCCGTCATCCCTCTGAAACCGATATACCCGAGTGTCTTCCAGTGACTCAGCTCTTCCGATCTCTCTCTCTCTCTCTCTCTCTCTCTCTCTCTCTCTCTCTCTCTCTCTCCCCCTCTCTCTTCCCGTTGTTGCCAAAATCGATCGATGTCTCGGCTGATAGGATTAAAGGGTGGAACGATCGTAAAGGAACGCCGCAAACGCTTTCGGTGTTCCGAGCTGCGGATTCTTTTGCGCCTCAGACGCCGCCGATAACAATGATGGAGCGATACCGCGAGAGAAGCCCTATGTGCGAACGGAACGCAAGCCAAAGGGGCGGAAAGTTGGCAATGGAAGTACGTCACTTAACTTAACGTGTATCGAAGAACGACCGCATCAACGGTTCTCCAACGTTCAACGGGGAATTCTGATCTAGAACTATCAAAATAATAAAATTACTTTTTCAATCAAGATTTTTACTCCCTCTGTCACATAACAATAGTAGCCGTTGACGAATTTAATTTGTCCCATGATAATAGTGGCAAAAGAAAATAAATATTATTAGATTAGATTAAACAATAAATTCAAAATATTACTCTTAATTTTTATTTCGAGTGTTCAGATAGTTTCTGGATTTTTCAATGATTTCGTTACTGCATTTGAAACTTGTAGGTAGGATCCCTTGGCTGCGAAGCTTTGCTTTCCCTGTATGCGTGAGCTTAACATTATCGGAACCATCGTTCTTCAAACTCCCTTTTTTTCATCTTACTTTTACATTGGGTTGGTATTCAACTGAAATAAAACAATTGATCTCGATCAGCGGATGAAATTCGAAAAATAGATACGATTCGTAATAATTAGGTTAAAAATTGGACGATGTGTCAAAACAAATGACAGATGTCGTGAAACATTGATTTTGATTGAATGCTTCGCAATTTTGCGGTACAACATTACTTACAGCTGCATTCGCCGATAATTCCCGTTCACTTGCTACTATTATTATGGGACGGAGGGAGTAATTTATTTTAGTTCAGACCATGGACACGTTCATATCGATTAAGGTGCTTTCTCAAATTTATTGTTTTCGATCAGTAAAAGGACCAGAATCATAGCTAACACATTTTTTGTAAATATAAGGGTATTCCAAAATGTTGTACTTCCTTGGAAGGGTTGATTCCTGAGGTAATTTGAAGTAATTTTTGTCGTTGCGAAAATGTTCTCTGCGGCTTTGTTAAGAATTTATTAACACTAAACGTACCGACACTTCTTGTAATTCCTACCGTGCGCGGTCAACATGACCGGCCCTTAAAAAAAGTTATTGTTAATATAATTTAACGTAGATAATAGTCACTTTGTTGCTGGATTTATTTTCAATCAATTTTAATTAGTCCTATCAAATTTATAAAAAATACTGCGATGCTCTCTCCTCGATTCACAAAATTGTACTGTGGCGTCCATCTTAACTTGATAGCGTCTCATTCGATAAGGCGGCTCATTCATTTCGAGTTGACCATGCCACATTGAGAATAGCCTTTCTTCTATACTGATTGTTTAGGTTTAGAAGAGTTATTTAAATACCATATTGTTCCGTGTGGTCAAATTGACCGTCCGCGGTAGGTAGGACAGTCTACATATATTTCTTGGAAAAAAAAGAAAGCGAGAAATGAATACTGAGAAGTAAATTGTATACATAGTAATTGTATAAATAGCGTGTTAAAGCTATAATAAGATAAATAGATAAATAGCATGTAATGTTATCGTGTTGCATGTACGAAATTGTACACAGAAGTTTGAGAAGGTCAATTTAATCGGCCGTGGTAGGTTTAGCGTTAACGAAAAAAACGGACCGGGGCCAACATATCCGGCTCGAGAACATTTCCGGAAGGTTACGGCTATCAAATCACACGGACTTGCGATTAGGATGGATCGTTGCGTTCACGTTCTTACCACCGCCGTCGTTGTTATCGTCGTCAACCCCTTCCTTTGTCTTTTATTTCCGTTTTAATGGGCCGCTCTGCCGCTGGAAACGATGTCACCATCATTTTTTCACTCACTCTTTCTCTCTCTCTCTCTCTCTCTCTCTCTCTCTCTCTCGGTACCTGGTCGAAGATAAGTGTTTCCATTTCACTGGGCGACTCGTGTCCCCGAGGCACAATTAGGGCGTTTGTTTTTGCCCCTGTGTAGACCGCGTCGCGCGCACCGCGGAAAAGTACCGTGTCCTTCGGAACTCTGCTGGAACTAATGCAGTGTCGTCTGGGATGAGTGCATCAGTTTCTTTGCCGCCTCTTCCAGAAAGCGTTTCTGGATTTGGTATTTGCGGAAGGACGCTTCAGTTTTCCACCTTTCGGAAATACGCCCGCGGCGCGGCGGGACTGCGGCAAATAATTGCCACCAGTCGTGACAGCACTTTAAACCAAGCCCGCCGTGAAATCTTTCAACGCGTAAAACCTACGAAATCCCCGAGTTTCCGTTTGGATTTATGAAATCCAAACAAATTCCCACAACCTGAATTATTTCAGTGCGCACCCAATAGTCAGCATTCCTGGAAGCAAATTGTCTACAAATAAATAACTACATTTAAGTGTCCGCATTCAGGCCCGATTGACTATTCCTATCACATTTGTGTTTTCAAAACAAATTGACCTTTCTTCGTACCATTCGATAGAGCTCACAAAGAAAACCATCCGTGGCAAGTTTGAAGTCGGTGCCCCTACCGCAAGGGTAGTTATAGGGTGAGCATAGTTTAATGAATTATGCTCTGTTTCTTCTGCACTGCTTAACGAAACAATTCGTGAACATTCTACCTAATAGCACACATGCTTGTGAATTTTTCCCGAATTTTCGGCCGCACAATCGATTTTTAATCATTCCGAAAGCTTAAGATTTTTGACTCTATACTGAAGTTATCAGATGATAACGTTTATATTATCATGGTGGTTGTATAAAAAAATGAAGAAATTCATACTTCTCATTGCGGTATTAAAGTTACTACTTTTCTAAAAATTCAGTAGTGAGATATCGTCGAAAGCAATGTTGTTTCATTTTATTTCCCATCCGTGCATATTTAGAGCGTTCGAAGGAATGAAATAGTACGTGTCACTCTGTTGGAATCAAATTGTAGAAGAAAGGGTTGTATAAACGAGAAATTTATAGTACTTGTTGCTCTCGTCAGCATCTCGCCTGATCTGAAATTGCATAAACATTCGTCCTGCACTAATTGATTCGGTCCTAATGACAGACATAAATTCGAAACAGCCGTGGCGCAGGCATACAATAAACTGTGTTCCAATTTTTCCAGTCGCGGGGCTGGGGTCGCGCGACACAAAATAAATTTCCATTAAAACGAAATTTATGGATCACGAACAAGCCGTTACTCCGTACCCGTATGCATTCTCTATCGCTCGAATAAAATTTTCCTCGGCTGCTGGCCGGTTTTAATATCGTCCAAGACGGCGCGACGCGACGCGACGCTGTTTCGCTGGTTCGCCCGCGAAGTCAGGGACGCGTCGCGTCGCGTGGGACGTTACTCGACATAAAACCTGAAACTTTCTCTTAATAACTCGTAACATAAATACCCAGGGCGGCCGGGTTCGAATAGAGTGAAAACTGGCGCGCAGCGGCCTGTAAGAAGAGTGTAATTTACACCCCGCGGAAAACCGGGCGCGCTGCTTAACGCGCGCCGCGCCGCCGGGGTTTTTCCTCTCCTCTGCCTCCGCCGACGGGTTCCCATTGCGTGCGGGAAATTTATTCGAAAATATCCGGTGAATTATTTTCTCTTAAGCTGGTTCTCCTTTAAATTAGAATTAAGTTATGCGAAAAACTTCCCCGACCCGCTTCCACCCTTCCTGCTTATATTCCGCCGTCTAACAGCCCCCTCCCAACCCGGAAAAATTTTCGTAACGCAACAGTGACGAAGTGCCGGCGCAATTTAAATCCGTATGCTCCTCTAACGCCTCGTTTGTCATTGCAAAATTTCCGAGCGCCTTGGGAGGAGGCAACATTCGCGAGTAACTGCCCGAGGGGGCCGACCGGCGCACGGGTAATAAAATGCTGTTCCACCGGAGCCGTCAGAACAGACTAAACTCCGTGGCCTCCGATCTCCTACGTGCTGCACGCTTCGCTGTTGGATCGTTGAAAAAAATCCTGCTGCTGCTCTTCTGCTTTTCTTTAGGTCCTGCTTTTTAACACGCTCGGTCACTGACCATCGCGTACAGTGGGTCCGAAAAGTCTTTGAACACTACGTTTCCGGTTCCCGAAAAATTGTTGATATTTAAACTGTGATATTTTACCAAATTATAAATTTAATAATTTTAAATTGTGATAACTTTACCTTCGCATAGCGGTGTTCGTTTCAAAATATTTTTATGGGGGTCGGTAATGGCGTAGATGAGATTTCAAGGTTTTTTACAGGTTCTTGAATGGGAAACGTTGTTGCAATTTTAGCAAGTTGCATTAAAGGTCATTCAAGGTTCAGCGCGGTGGTGAAATCAATTTTCTTCTATTAGAGAAGAAGTGTGAAGTGATGGCTACCTGCATCGAAGAGTTGCAACCTTGCATAGTTGCATGGCTGAATCATGTACACGTTTTATAGTCTTTGAATTTATTCACACACGTGTTGCAGAAACCCGTTATTTTGTCTTTTTTGGTGTAGCAGACTTTTCTTGATTGACAACATCTTTAAGAATTTTATACGATAGACATGCTTGGAAACGTGTTGAACATATTTTTATAGTATTTGCAAATAATGAAACTGTTCGTACAAATGCATACTTTACAATCGTATACCTGATTTAAATGAGCTACTTCGGATTAAATTGAACCTTTGAAAAACGAGACGAAAACGATGATAAAAGTTTCATAAAAACATCAGAAACGTTGCAATCTTTTGCTCCGCTTCCATTAGTGTGTCTAGAGTGTTTACCGCTTGACTGGTCCCAAGGGGGACCTCCGCAGTGGTGGGGATACAATTTCGACAGTTACGGTGGAGATCTTTGCGACGGTTACGGAGATAATACTGTATAAGTTTTTAATATTGGCATTAACCTGATATGAGTAGAAATAGGCCCTTCTACGTTAGTGGTCTGCGGGCGGCGAGATTCGCTTTTTTAAAGACGACGATTCTGTTCCATTGGAACGAGCTCTTTCCGAGGAACTTTCGCGGGGAAACGTCTCTGATATTTCCCCCCTGTTTCCCTCGTGCCGTCGCGGCGTTCGGACGCAGAAACGAAAATGGAAATTCAGTGGAAACGGAAGGAAACGCGGCGGGGGTAGGGCAAGGGCGCGTCGGGGACGGCGGCAGAAACGTCGAGAGATAAGTTTGAATCCACTTTGGGGTGGGAAGTGCTTAAAATTTACACGTCGCCCTCCGTTTTCGTTTTGTCCTGCTGTCTTCTTATCTGTTCCGGGCTGCGCATCTGAACGGAAAATAATGGACGCGTTTCTTGCGTTTCGCGGCCCGGCCGTAACGTAACGCGTGTTGTTGCGTCTCTCCGCTGCGATTTCGTGCACGCCGGATAACGGATGGCTTCGGTATGCAAGAACACGAACCCCGAGCTCAAAAATCGGGAACCATTTCTTCGCCGAGCATTGTGTCCGCGGTGAACGTTCAACTTCGTGTTACGCCGGTGATTTATGGCAATTGCTACCGACGGAACGAGACATTTTGCTCTTCTGGGTGACACGATAAGTATTCCGTCTCGGTACGATCTCGAAATCCGATTTTTTACGGGCATCTTCGAAGCATTTGTTTTAATATACTCGCTCCTGTTTTGACCCTCGTCTGGCAGATCAGTTTCATAACCACATCATCGATATTCCTTGAGATTCTTCCCAGCGTTATTCGCCCATTTTTTTCAACATATTTTACACGATGTACAAGTGTGTTATTAACTACAAATCTATATAAAAATTTATTAAACAATTTCTGTCGAGAAAACATTTTACGTTCATCTTCTTATTAAAATTTCTTCTTTTTGTTGCAGTGTTTGAACAGTGACGATAAATCCTTCGAGACAACCCGATCGCAGTTCACGGATTGTAATAGAGGTAATTAATTTTCATAAAATTCTTAATATGGAAATTGTAAAATGTCTAATTTCCTGATGTATCACTAGTTTGTTCGGTTGCAAATATAAATATGTTCTAATTTTATGAATCAATTTTAATAAAAACAAATACCGAACGCGTTTATGTTACGACCCAATAAATTCGCTGTAAATCAATCGAAGCAATAGTTTAAACAAAATGTACGGCCAGGTATGAGGCCGGCCAATTGAGAGAGTGCGGTATGCAGAGCCGATATCGGAGAACTAGAAACGAACAAGTTTGATATATGCGAAAGGTAGTTTTGTCCCCGGTGCAAATCTTATCAGAAACGTCTGTAAATAATTTCGTAGCCGTGCAATATACTCGCAGAGTCCAATTCGAGTAAGTGGAAATAAATCTTCGGGAACTAACAGAGAAAATTTTCGCTGCACCCACCCCGAAGAAACTGGTTCATGGGAACACGAAAGTATCGTTATTTTTCCCGGAGATCGAGTACCGACTGATAGTTTCATTTAGTCTTATCGAGAATGTATTTCCCGAGACATTCACGACCCTACAAAAGGGACAAGACGCGTACGTGGCATTGTGAAAGCGCTATAAAAGTGGAGAGGAAAGAGGAACAACGTAATTGAACGATCTCCCATTCGCAGGGCGATAATAAGTTTTCTTTTCAGAACAGACTTGCTTGTTCTATTTACCAGCTTTATTCCCGAGGCCGTGGTACCGACAAACTATTGATAACAAGGTTAACATATATAGCAGAAAGAAAACGCGTGCACCACAAATGAGAAAATTAAAAAACGAATAAAAGGAGTATTGTGTTTCCTAACATTTTGTTTGTGCGCACATCATTCTTCTGGTAGAATTTTATACAAGAATTTTATATATGATCTTTAACGTAATTTTAAACATTTCAATAAGCTAGTAATTCAGATAATGAAACACAAGTAAAAAGATTAGTCTGTGTAGTAGAAAATTAATTCGGAGTAATTAATTGAAGTGGTAATGCAATTGGCTTTGCAATGATACTTGGAGCTGATAAAATTGATTGCTGTTGTATTCCATTCGAAAATATCTTGAACGCTAATCAAATCAAACGCTCAATTAAATTCAAAATCACTGTGTTACGATATGATCCGACTAATAACACTGATCAAACTCTACCCACCGAGGGTTACGGCAGCCCATAGTTTCGATCTTGAATTTGATATATGCATAGCACTGTTTGAGTACGCGCGATTTTGATTCCAACCGCGCGTTTCATCGACAGCAATTAATTATGCAAGAATGTGTAATCAAATCGAAACTGCTTACAAAATATAGTATAATTACTGTAGAAGGTACTCCGTAGATATTGAAATAATAACGAATGGTGATTCTATATGACAGAATGAACAAAAAGTGTTTGAGTTTGAATGATATGGGATGTTGTTGTTAGAAACATTGATTTTAAGCGTGTGCGTTTAACTGCGTCTCGAATTGATTTAGTCGACGTTGCACGCAACATTTTCAACAATTTATAGACTAATAAAATTCGTCGTGTTTCAGTATCCTGTTTTATTGTGTGTTCTCAAGTACTCAATGCTTATTTATTCATGTGTAGAATCACACCCTTCCTGGTCGAACCATTAATCACGGCACACCCTTTATGTTCACTCTCTTGGACACAACAGAAAAGTTGCTGTAGGTAGGAAATCATTCGCCGATTTCAATCTATAAATATTTCTCTATTCAATGAATTATCTTCGATAATAACCTGCAATTACAGTAATCATTTAATATATTTTGAAAATCTCACTAATAAATTGAATAGATTAATAACCATCAATATCAACATCAAGTTTTCAGTTTGTCAGAACTTTTCTACTAAATTAATTACCATCAATTACAGCCTTCAATCACAGTATTTCTTTTAATCTATTTGAAATACTTTACTAGTGGTTTGAAAGATTTGTACTATATCTTGTCTGAACAGTCTTGAAGTTAGTATCTGAAAAGAAAAAAAAAACAGACACTAGTGAAAAATAAAAGTAATATGATGTAAGATACAAAGGGTAAAAAAGAACCAGTTTTTTGTTGGATATACTAAGTGGTTGCTAAAAGCTGTATTAGAATATAGTACTGCTTTGGAACATACTCGGCTCTAAAAGGCTCTAAGGGGAAGATGGCTTTTAACAGTAATGAATGAAGAATTTTTTTCAGTGAAAAGCTAAATGAATCTGCGCATAAAACTGTTTTTACATTTAGAGCTGACATATCGTGTTTCGTGTAATTTTAATTAGAAAAACGGGACGAATACGATGGCAAAAGTTTTGTAAAAAGAAAATCAAAAATTAGGAAAGTTGCAATCTTTTGCTTCGCTTGCATTAGCGCGAGTCTCGCCAATACTCGACCCCTCGCTGGCTCGGTCGTCGAGCGTGTTTACCGCTTGACTAGTTTCAACGGGGATCCCCTCAGTGGTGGGGATAAAACTCGGACTGTTACGGTAGAGACCTTTGCGACAGTTACAGAGAGAATACTGTAATCGCGATCAGATGATCGACCATGACGCGGCTAACAATCGGAGCGGTTCCAAGTAGGGATGTCCGATTCTTCGGCATCTGAGAATCGACTCTTCGAAGAAATCGTAATCAAAGAATCGATTTTCCGAGAGTCGAATCGGAATCGAACATCCCTAGTTCCAAGCTCCGTGGTTGACACGGGAAAAAGCAGAACAGCTTGTCGCGGAGGCTCCGATGACGAAGAACGTTGATCGTGACAAAGATGCAAACGATGATGGTAGTATAGTACACGAGGCGAGTCGCTAGTAGGCGGAAGTGGGCTTGACCTACTTCGATCGTGACCACAAAGAAAAAAGTCTCCGGCGCGGCCCGGTTCCCCGGGGTCATGAGCCCCGGACGCAGGGAATTAAAACTTGTTCCTATTGGTTGCCTTAGCAGGCTGCCAACAGAAGTCAACGCGTGCCTGCTGCGTGATTCCCCCCGTGTTTCTCGCTCTTCCTCCAGTTCCCCGTCTGTATTTAATTTTCCTGCTTGTCCGAGGACGCCTCCGCCACTCGTCGGAGATTCTCAATCTTTTAAATGGCCCTCGCGTGTAGGGAGAAGGAGGAGGAAGAGGACTTCCCCTATCCCCCTTTCCCTTCTCCCGACATCTTATGCAACCGATTACACTCGGAGTTAATTGATCGGACGACTCCGTTTTTTTTTTTTTGATCCCGCTCGAGCAGCCGCGTGAATCTAAATGGAATTTCTGAGAAATCGATCAAGAGCCAGAGAGGCTTTCCTGTTTCCCGGCGACGGGAAAACATTCTTCTTGCGATGAGAGGAAAGACGATTCTACGGGTTAATAGAAGTCGGAGGTACGGGGGACCGTTCGGGTCGTGGGAAAGTAATATCGCTTTTGGATAATGGCACTTTTTGTTAAATGTTACTGGGAAATCGATGAGTTCGCAGAGAGACGAAATGGAGGCGCTCGCGGCGATTGGCACTTTGGAATTAATCGAATTGAAGCATAAAAATATGGTTGGTTGATTGACTCGTGCTCCTGAAAAATGTAATGTCACTTTTGGATAACGTGTTAAATTGCATTAAGATGACGAACTTGCATTAAGATTGAAATGGAAACATATGAAACAATGAGGGCTATGTAATGATCTAAATAAAATAATTATTAATTAATTTACTTGTACTTCATGGGAACTTTATGACACTTCTATAGATGACGTTATTCTTTATTAAATATTGTTCATGAATTGGCAAGACTACTGCTAAGACTGTTTAGCTTAAGTTACACCTAACTATAAGCTTCTGAATGCTTGTAATTTCGAAATGAAATTTGTTGCAGTTTCAGGAAATAAAAATGTTTGAAAAAGAATTCAAGAGAACATGAACTCGTAAAGTATATTCAAGGATGCGAGTGAATACAACTTAAAAAATACAGAGGTTTACTGGAAGGTCGTCAAAGGCGCCACATATCTCAACTTTAAAAGGCGTGTTACTCTTTGAGCTCCTTTTACAAATTATATGCACGCTAAGCAAAGCTAATTTGTGTCTTTGAAGCACGCGCGTCTCGACGCTCTTAATTTTATTTAAGTGTTTCAACGTTTTGCTGTATCCAATTCGAGAGTCACGCAATTCGCTTGGAAACCTTTTGAATCATTAATTTAATACTCGGAGAACTGAGAACTCATGCCAATGTAGGTACTTTTAGCACAGATTGTCTGTAGAGCAACGCTTTACTTTATCTCGAAGTAAAAGCAGTGTAGATTTGGTAAAACTGGTTTTTCAAGAAATTGTTGCATTGCTTAAATGAACAAACAATTAAATTATCTTTCGAGAAAAGTATTATACTTCAGAAAACTGGATAATGAATATGTCATTTTTGCGCAACATTCAGCTACATTAACTCACATTTTAAAAAAAAAAAAAAATGAGTTGATGAATGGATACACTCTTCCATCACTACATAATCAATCATAAAAGTTTTTCATACATCCACCGAATTTCAAATATTTAAAACCAAAAACAGGAACTCTGAACATTTTACAAATACTCATTTATTTCATCAAATAAATCAGATTCGGAAAAAACTGATGGATTCCTCGCGTTTATTTATAACGAATATATAGTAAGTAAGCTAAAAACACGATCTCACAAGAATCTACGAATAGTTATCATGGGATTATTAATATTAACACTTATTACCACGCTGATGTTAATGTCATGTCTCTGATTTATATAATGTTTTCGGAGAAGTTGACAGATCAGATATTAGTCCGCGTGTTTTTAAGTCTATCCGCAATCAAGCTTACGAAAAAACCTTGCGTCAACCTATTCCGTGACATGAAAGTTTTTTAATTAATTCCACCTGTTTTATAAAAACGGTGGAACCACTGTGCATAGACTTTAGTGTCTGACAGAATAACGAATCACTCTCGTCGAACCAGAAGTTTAATTTCAGCTTCCTTGACGGAGACGAATAATTTGAGTTTTAAAGAGTTCGATGAATTATCGAAACAATACGGTCGGAAAGAAGAAAAGAGGACATAGAACAAGAGCGTCTCGCCGTACGTTTTCCACGACGTCGACGGGCAATTAGATTTAGTGCTTCTTATTCGTACTCCCGTTTCCCTTTGTCTTTCCATTCTGAAACTCTCTTCTTTTCTCCTCGCATCCTTGTACACGCACACGAATGGAACGAATGCTCACGCGACCGAATGAAAGGGCGCACAGTTTCGTTTATTCTCATTGAAACTTTCCAAGCAAATCTCCATTTGTCTCCTACCGTTCTTTCACCTTTTCTTCCCGGCATCATTCGTGCCATTTTGCATGTAACGATGAAGTTCAGGCTGTTACCAAGCTACGAAGCGTTTTTAATATTTTGAAACACTGTTAACACTTCCTCGGGTCGATGGAATAACGATGCGCTGTTAAAGGGACGCGCATGATTCTCACTTTCGAGTAATCTCTGTCCCTCACGAGTTTATTATGTACAATGTCATCAAAAATATATTGTCACCGATACCCTTTCCCTATTATACTATCTACTAAAACGAGGTTCCATCATTTTCAGATAACGCGATAATTATAATAGAGAATATAAGAAGGAATTGTCAAATTATACTTAATTTTCTATTTCAATCATGAGACACTTCCTCGACAGCACAGAACTGGAAATAAATCATTTCCATCGGCATTACGAAAATACAAAAACACACCGTGCACTTCGCTTAATTTTAATGTCGCTTCCAAACGTTTTTCCCTCATATTTCGCACATCATCGACTAACAAAGCACAGTTATATCATCAAATAATAAAGAACAGAATAATCCGCTTTCCTCGAATATGCTAGAACACAAACAAAGGGAAGAACGGACGCGGCGAAATTCGTGAACAGAATGCTGAAGTTCCGACAATAAAAACGAATGTCATACTTCGCTTAATTAGTCGTTTCTCCACGAACCTAATATATTTTCGAATATACCTCGGCGCGACGCCATTACCCAAATTATAATTAGTATAATTCGGTTCCCGGTGGATTAAAGTAACACGCGCAAACGAAATAGCTTACAAAATCGCTCGAATTTCATAGTTTCTTTTACTCTCTCTCTCTGTGTGTGTATGTGACGCAATTCGCGGGAATCATGAGGGCACACGGAATTGTGAAATTTGCACTCGCAGGATCAGGCAAACTCGGTAATGCCGGGCCCGGTTTTAAACCACTTTCTTTCTCTGTAGTCGTTCTCAAAGTTCCGAAATTGCTGTCGGCCACAGTTCATCCTTTGTTAACGACGCATTCACCGTTCCGTTTTCGGAGGCGCGCGTTTAACTGCCCCTGGAAATCCCGGACATATTAAATGATCGTGTAATTACGAATGTTTGCCGAAACCCTTCCCACCTATCTCGCTCTCGCTCTCTCCCAACCCCCTTTTTACCACGGGTCGCTCCGGGTATTCTCTTTGTCTCTGGTTTCCCGGCTAGGGTCACCTTTTTATCCGGGCGAGCACCTCGCGGTGTCTGATTATGGACAGAGGAAGCACCAGATAAAGAGACGTCGCGACGACGAGTCTCGCGGTCATTCCGAACCAATTTCCACAAGACGCCATTTAAACGAGAGCTCGGACGCGCAACCCCTGTGTCCGTTCCAGCACTCTCGTACGTGTCGCGCCTCGCACGCCGATGCTGCTGTCTCGCGCAGGCTGGTTTCGAATTTGTGTTACCGTATTTCGAAAACGAACCCGCGGCTCTCGTTAATCCTCCGCGGACAATGACGGATTGTCAGTTTGGTTCTGAATGATTATATACGGTGTTACAGATGCCACAGGAATCTCTTGACGACTTAGACTTTTCGATATTTTCAAATAAGCACGCGTCTTTCTCGCAAGAAAAAATCCGTCAAGACTAACACCGGAAAAGGCAATATGTTCGCGATAATTTCGTACGAAGAGTCGCTTCTTTCCGAGGGTACCACGGGGTTCCCGTTACGAGGCGCATAATGCGAAACAGCATTACTTATAACAGAATGACCTGATATTTTTCATATTTCCTTCTTCCGCGCGTCCCACACGTCGTTTCCCTTTCTTCTCTCCTCCGCGACCGTTTCTTGTTCTTTCTTTTCCCTTCTCCTGCGTTCTAGCTTCGTTCCTGGCCCGGGTATTCTTTCTCCGCTCCATTCTGTAGCGTCTCTTCTTTTCTTCCATCTTTTCTCTCCTTCCCCTGGCCGACCCCCCCCCCCCCCCTCGACCCCTACGTCACTGTCGTTCGTTCACGCAAGCACGCATCCACGCATACCAAATGAAAGCCCACACTATCTTCCTCCGTTCGCTGGCACGCTCATAATCGGTCTCGTCATCGCATGATCCTGGCTGCATTACTCCGAAGAAAGGCGGCTTTCACGAATGCTGCCAAACTGCCTGCGGTCGTTACCCTTTATGATGCACAGAATCGGCCGATTCGCGGTGTCTATTGATCCGGCACCGGGCACGATCTCGCCGGGGCCGTCGTTAAAGTTAAGACCAATCCGATGATGCGCTCATTAAACCGATCGGTGCCCCGGGATTTCCGGTGACCCTGGGATAGCATAAAAATAATGACAATTGACTGGCGGCGCTTTTGTAGCGACCGCTCCGCTCCGTTGTCTCGAGGATCCCCTGTTTCCTGGATCCAGCGGTCAGCTGGTTTATTGGTCGATTTTGTTCGGCACGGATCTTCGCTGATTTCTCGAGTTCTCGGTTTCTTGCGACGACACGCCGAATCGGCGGATTCGCAGTGCACTTCGTTCCCCCTTCTTGCAGCTTCGCAATAGGCTATCCTTTTTCTTCCTTTTTTTTTTTATTGAATTATTTAGGTCACTTGCCCCTTCTCAGGCTGTTAGCGACCGCAGTGTATTTGCCAACGGCGATGGTTCAATATGGTGGTTTTAGATTAGATCGGATAGTCCAATATCCTTCAGGAATTCTAAAGGTTTCGGCACAAGAATTTTCATCATGTAGCGTTTTTCATATCTTGCGTTCTTGTAGCTTGATATTTGGGACACCGGATTATTAAGTGTTCGATGGAGATTTCATCATTCTCTATATCTTTTGGATTAGGTTGGTTTGACCTATTCCTGGTCTAGTCAATATTGTTTGATCTCTCCTGTTCGTATTGTTTCACGGCGGCGTGTTCGCTTGCGACTGCCGCGTGGCGGCTTGCTTCGCTTTTTATTAATTACGTTTCTCGCTGTCAACGATCGCATAAAATGAAGAGTTTAAATTCGTTGATTTCAATTGAAAGTGACCGTATTCCATCGTTTGCTAGTATGCATGAGAGAATATAATATAGTCTGTTAGTAACGTGATATAAAGTGTGCCAATTATGCGAGGTACGACTGGATCAAATCTCCTACCAACTTGTAATATGAAGCAGGGCAGGCTGAAGTTTTTACATCGTAAATTACATAACTTGATCCGGTTACATCCGATTATGCTTGTTATTACATGCAATTATTTTTATTCGATATAGCATCGTTCGACTTTGTGCTTGTTCCTGATCGCAGACTTTAGATTACCATCGACAGAGAATTATTGCAAAATATATATTTTATTGCGTAAAAAATAAAATGTAATAATACAACAAGACATAGAGGAATGATCTTTCAGTTTCGTCCACGAAGGAAATTATGAACGACAACGGAGATATAATCACCGTAACCGTGAAATAAATCGTAGGGCGAGGGATCGATAACGAAATAAACTGCGGAGCGTCGATGAAGATGGTCGAAGAGCAAGAAAAATTCGGCCGTGAAATGAAAGGAAAGGCGGGGCCCACCGTTGGCCAGCAATCATAGAGATCAAGCAAATCCAGGAGAGCGGGGACGATTAATCAATCCCCGAAACGCAAGCCAACGTTGGCCAGAATCGATCGAGAAGGAATCGAGATTTCCCTGAAAGAAAAAATAAAAAAAAGAGGAAGACAGAGGTGGAGTTGGGGCGGAAAGGAGGTGGAGGGGAGGGGGGGGGACAATAAATAAAGCGAGCCGGGTGGAGCGGCCGAGCCGAAACAAATGGAAAAATCGGAGCAGGATGAAGCGGTCGATCCGCTTCGCAGGATTTCGATCAGCAGATTGGTGAAATAGAAACGAGTCCGGGGGATCGATGCGGGAGCAGACGGAGGAGAGGCGCGTCGTAGTTACCGTGGACGCGAACGGCGAGAAATACAGGATTCAGTGAAACGAATCGTCGTCGGTTTGATCGAGGTGAGAGACGATCCGCGGGAGTAGGAAACCAGCTCGTTGACGTGGACATATGCAATCGGAGACACTCAGGTGCTGCGGACGAGGCAGCCTGAACACGGACTGCTACACGGATGTACGGGTCGACGGAAAGGAGCAAGGCGAACGAACACGGTGGTAATGGTGAAACTATCTTGGGGTTATACTTCGGTCACTGACATCCAGCCGTAACGCTATATTCTCCTCTCCTGGACACCGGCTTTGCCCTCTGACAGCCTGCGTCTGCAGATCGCCGGACTCTCTTTCACGATACGGCTCTTCCCTCCTCTCTCACTCTCCCTCACACACTCTCTCTCTCTCTCTAGCTCTCTCTCCCGTGCCCCCAAAAGCCGAAGCGGTACCCAAATTGGAGAAGATGCGTATCTCCGCGCGACAAGAAAAACGCGACGCGATTCGTGGGTGGACCGAACCGTTCTGACCCACTGATTTCGATTATGCGAACGCGGAACCGCTCCTTCCAACGATAAGTTAACGAGGTGTATTCTGATTTTCAGTTTCCAACAAATCAATCTTTTTCTTTTCTTTTGCATTCTCTTTAACCCTCGCCTGTGTCAAGCCAGGCTCGACGTTCGCTTTTGCACAGTTAGTTACACTCCGCGATAATACTACACGACACTACGGTTCGTAAAGAAATATATGCATCACAATTATTTTGAAAGTGGCCCAAGTCCACTTATACTTAAATTGAGATATTTCAGAGTTTGTGTTTCAATGAAATTAAAAATATTCGTTTAGGATACCAATGTGTCATACTGCTCAACTGTATCTAAAAGAGTTCAATTTACAGTTGCTATTAAAATAATAGCAATTATTAAGCGAATACATGTTTTCTTACCAAAAATGGAGTTAAGCCACTTTTAAAGTTAACAACCAGATTCGTTATAAAATTTGAAAGAGCCCAAGTCCATTCGACATAATTTAAAATGCTTCAAATTGAAAAAACAATACTCAATTTACTTTATATATCTTTACAACACTTCAAAAACACAATCGATGCAATTCGGGACATTTTCTAACTACATAAATTACATAACAATTTACTGCTCATCTACGTTTTCTGTATGCGGGAGGGATTTGAAGAAGTCATGGTGCTCCGGTGGTATGTATCGTAGTAAGACCATCATGTCCTTGTATTTCGCTGTTGTAATTCGTCTTATATTTTTATAAAGTGGTGTCAATACAATATTTTCGAACTTTCTTGGTCTACCCCGACGCGGTAATAAATCCAGGATTTTAAACTTTGCATTCTCATCCACTGATATCTTAGAGAAAATTTTATATGGTTCATCTGTCAAAAAACGCATCCAGCATATTTTTCATCAATTTATCGTTTCTCCGTTAGAATCCTTTACCCTTTTAAAAATTGTGCCCTCCAAAGATTTTGTTGATATGAATCCTCTCGTTTTATTTCATTCAGAAGAAAGTTATAACCTTTTCGGCACTTTTTGATAATGTCCTTCGGATATTCTCAATAATGGATAGGACTTAGGCCACTTTCAAAGTGAAGGTTTTAATTATTGAACTAACTGCGAAAACCGATGTGTCCAAAATTATCGTATATACACTGAATATACTTAACTGCAAATGTTGTTTATGACAGCTAACTTGAAGTTGCATACGTAATTACGAGCACCAAAAAATAAGTGACAAATGGACTTAGGCCACTTTCAAAATAAACGGCTCGATTATAACAGTGCCAGATGGAGAGAGGAGTAAACAAAATCAAAATATTCACACGTTTGCAATGTCTTTCTCGAGTGCAACTGATTCAGAAAGTTCGTCTCTATGCGAAATGCGGGAATATATTAGTCTCATACGTGTTCCAGGCACACATCGTTGACACATATTCTACGAACGCAAAGGCGAGGAGACTTATGAATTGCGATCGTATTAAAACATTGCCGCATTGTTCATGGTTAAGCCTGGGTATATCCACGTCGGCGTAAGATTTAGATGTATCTATTCATTCGAAATTGATTGATCTTTAACGACCTTCTCCCGGATACGATTAAGTCGCTATTAGATGCACTTATACGATGGCCGTTCGTTCCGTGTAGCATAAACTCTGGTAATCGGTTTAGTGGCCCCTGCTCACGGACAACCAGGTATTTAGCAAAGTGCATGTAACGACGAGATTACGCACGGTTCTGACAAACGATGGACGCAATGCCCGGGTAATTTTTATTTAATTTCCTTAAAAGGGGGTATGTCCCTTTTGCCGAGGACGTTATCGAGTGCACCAAAGTCAGCGCTTATGCTTTAATATTCATGCGAACATATGTGAGTGTGCATCCCGTGCTACACTCGGCTACTTCTCTGTTGCAATTATCCCTAATGTCCTTTACCAACTAGACGAAACATAGTACTAGACCGCGGATCTTTATGCAAAATGAAAAATCTTCGCATTGATTGCAAGACACAGGAGCCAAATCAAAATTCTTTTCTTCCTTTAATTATTTTATTAAGCTAAAACTAATACGCTGGTGCCCTTAAATATTTTTAATTTGTCTACTGCTTTAAATTGTGCTTATCCATTTTTGTCATAAATGCATCAAATCCGCAGTCCACATATTACGCATTCTGCAGTCCACTAAAAAATAGTACAGAAGGGTCTTCTCGCGTGTTGAGGAACTTACAAATTTAAATAATGATAGTGAACATTTCACATTGAAAGGTTCCGATTAATCTTTTTATTTGTTTTCCGGACATACAAAAGGAATTTTCTAATTTTTATTTGTTTTGTGCGGAATGTTTTTCCAAAAAGTTTCAGGGTCCATGTTTTAAATAGAACGTAACGACGGGTTCCCATAACTCTGTCGATCCCTGTGAATGATATTCCAAGCCGAATACTGCGCGTCGAGAAATGTCATATTTTAGGGATCGCATGAAACGTTTTTTGGGTTATCTAATATTTGCAGTCCGAGCGAAATCTACCAGTAAATATCACGCGCCTTTTCAATTCTGTTTCAGACGGACCATGAACAATGAAGCTCGAGTGTCGTCTCGAGAGAAAGGAACGAAAGAGTCCAAAGTAGGATGAACCGTGAACAGTCTTGATTCCTTGGTTGCCATCGCTGAGTGCAGCTCCGGGAGCTTCTCTGCGCTCTTCGCTTCTTTCTTCCTTCGATCTTCGGGGCCGACACCCTATTTTCCTGCAGCTTCTAATGGCCCTCGAGGGTCCCTGTCTTATCGGTAACCCGTTTCCACGGATCCATTCTCAATGAAGAATCTGCACTTCTATTTTCCAGTGTCCTCACGGCGCAGCGACGCGGGAGAACGCGATTGCATGAACCGGGAAGCGTCGGAGCTGAAGGTCACCGGCCGCAGAAAAAAATCGAACTGTTACGGGCGGGCCTGACTCTTTGCTCTACCCGTACCTCTTCCACTGGGTGAGCAAAGTTTCAGGTGTGTCCGAGGCAGTCGATCGCCGAATCATCCACGTCGCGAGGAACCCCTTGACATCGCACAGTGGTCGATAAGTACGAAAACTGCGATAAGTATGCCGTATCAAAAGATAAATACAGTAGAGACTCCCGTATTCGTACCCCCGTTATCCGAATACCCTAATATACGGACGTTCTATTATCCGTATGCTCTGTTATCCGGACAATATTCCGTAGCGATGTTTGCATACACGATTCAATGTATTTAGGTGTGTAATAAATACTTTCCTGTGTTCGGCCGGTTAAATGTAATCATATCAACTCAGTCTGAAGCAGAGAATGGCACCACAATGGCCATTAAACGAAAACGTGTAGTTTTCATTATTGTGAAAATGCAACGAAATCAGCAAGAATACATGGTGTTGGGAAATCTACAATCAAAGGATATGAAAAAGCAGAAACGCAATATTGAAAATTATATACGGAATGTAGATTCCACGGATGCTAGTACCAGTAGGTCAACGTTAACGAATCCAAAAAATAAAAGTGTAAAATAAAAAAATAGAAGCAGCAAGCGAAAGTAACGATGAGGACGTGCCTTCTCATGTCGAAGCATTTGAGTCATTTGAAAAAGGACTTCGATGGTTTGCACGCAGCTGCTTACAATAAAAAATATGGGACCCTTAGATGTTGAAAGGAACTGTCAATTTTGTTACTTTCTACTTGAAAAATGACGTTTCATGCAAAAGGAAGTAATTGTTCTATTATCCGAAAATTCCACTATCCGGCCACTTTTGCCCCCTACTAGTTCGGATACGGGAGTCTCTACTGTATTTATACGCTTATGTTTCTGTTGGAATTTATGTTACGCACACGGATAGACGATATTTTAGTTTATATTTGTGGATTAAAAGGCTACAATTAATTTGAAACTAACGCGAATTCCAAGGAGTTAAAGACGTTCTATTGTTGAAGCATTGCTAGCAGCGTGCATAAATTAACGCGTTTTCCAGTATATGTATTGTCTGCAAGAAGTAAAAGATAAATACACAAGAGAGCGGCGAAGCAGACTCGACAGTACTCTTACGCCTGAAATTTGCTTTTTACCTGGACTCCGTACTCTCTTACTTTGAGAAAATAAAGGTGAGCAAAGTTTCAGGTGTGTGAGTGCGTTGGATTCAACAAGTAAGTCCGAATTGCGAGGAATTCCGGAGCAAAGTGTTGAATAAAAGAAGAATCCGAGGAGCAGGAGAGATGAAAACCATTCGAGTAATGTAAGAAAAAAAAAGTGTAGGCGCGAAAATACGAGAATAAGAAGACAATGATTGTAAATCCTCGTATGCGAAGGAAGAAGTTAAGTTGTACAACATACAACCGCTGTAATATGCTCATTATGATTACGAAGATTACGATATGTTAACTAATTAGCAAATCCGTTCATGTAATTATGTTACTATTCACATTGCAGGGAACTTGGTGTGATTATAGTTGATGCAATTTAACGAAACCAATGTATCACTAACATTGTTAGATATACGTTTTACGAAATAATAAACAATTGTATTTTCTAAAACAGTTCCTAACTTGTAGAGTTTGAAAAAATGTTTAATACTCTTTAAGTTAGATAAAAATGTATTAACTATAATTTCGTTACTTAAATAAGATTGCGTAGGTTGTATGAGAAGAAAATGTGTGATTGATACTCATAAATAATTTTAAGCGCTGTTTAAATAAAAAATACAATATTCATAAAATTATGTGTTTACAACATCTAAAGCTGTACCCATCTACATGCGACCGTTACCAAAAATTGTTAACGGTATTGTCGTAAATTCACTGAAAAAAAGGAAAATGTTCAACATGGACACTGAGACTAAACAAAATGATTGGTAATCCAAATGAGTTAGATAATACTAGTTTTTAAAGATATCAAATTGTACCGTAATATGTTTTAAGAATCGTTATTAGACACTGAATTGAAATGTTATAATACCTTACAGTCCCTAATCACTTAAATGTTACTGCTAATTAACGTAATTAAAAAGAAACTTTTAGTTTCACTGCAGCCAAATTGATTTGAGATTTTATAAGTCTTGTAGCTTAGAAAAATAGTTTATCAATGAATTTGCATTGGCTAACAATGAAATGCCAGCAAACCCGTTAATCAAATTAATACCACAAATATCAATAAACACTTGATGCAATAATTACAACAGAAGGTACCTGTACACATCGATGAACATTATTTGTTTCAGTGTGAATTGGTTTTATTTGTCAAATATAACGTTCAAGTGTGTAAACTATTCGTGTACAATATGAAAGATAGAATATACGTTTGAGAACATTCGTTCAACCGGAAAAGAAGCGTTCGAAAACTGTCTAAGATTAGCGGTGAAGTTAGGTGGGTCTTCGAAAGACTAATAAATCAAGTCGAGCGTTAGGATCTGGTTTCCGTCAGCGTCAGGCTTCCTCGTACATATATAAATCGATAACAGAGTCGTTAAAGCCAGTGTAATTGAGAGAATGTAACTTTATCCTTAAAAGTCAATATGGGACTACAGACACGTACAGAACCAGCGAAATTCTAGCTGATTTTCCTACCAACTTTTGTGTATTTAATTCCTGTATTTTACTAATCTGTGTGCACTTAATAATCATTCGTCAAAACATAATATTTGAGATTAAATAAAATTAATATAACCACCTCCTCTATCTTTTTCTTCTTTCCTTTACACAAATAAACTCATTAATGTAAAATAACTCGGTAATGATCGTAAGTTAAAATTATGACTGAAATTCTAGGTAGCAATCCATCTTACTCGAAATTCATGAGAGATTCTCGCCCACGGTTACGTTCAATAACGAAATTCATGAGTTTCTTGCTCTCAATTACGGCCACGACCGAAATTGATGAGAGATTTTCGCTCAAGACAAAAATTCCTCAAAAATTCAAACACGATCGAGACTGAAATTCATGAAAGATTCTTGCTCAAGACGAAAATTCCTCAAAAATTCAAACACGATCGAGACAGAAATTCATGAGAGGTTTCCGTCTTTTCAGGACGAAGCAGCAACTGGATTTTTTATTCAATTCAAACAGTCACAGATATTTAACTTATGTGTACGATTAATCGTTTAGACTTCGAAGAAAAATCATTTCCCCAACGATAGACGGCACTGTTACAAGTCGCCAATGCTGATGTATCTTGTACGTTTCGCAAAACGTATCAACTACAGTACCGAGAGTAAAGGTGCTTACCGGCGAAACGGCATTACAGCCGTAAAAGATTATGAACTTTACAACCCTGTAACCGAAACTGCATTTTGGGGCCAGCATTGTTGAAAGTTTCAGGTCGATAGTTGATAACGCTAGAAGTTAGTTATTACCAAAAGTTTCGCCAGTAAACCATCCGGCGGATACTGTTGCTGGCATCGAATTTAAACTGTTAACACATCTACCAACCTATCGTACAGTCGAGGTATATTATTCGCGATAAGAACGGCGCGCGGCTATCGTGTTTTCCGCGTGCAGTTCGGTATTGGACAAGTTATGGTATCCGTTGCTACTCTTTACTGCGGTTTTCGGCCGGCTGAGATTAATTGGAAAAGTTGCTATCCGACCGCTAAATCCTTTCTGTTCCATTTTATGCAAACGGAATGAGAAACCCCAAATTGTTCACCGTTCTGCCGGAAGAAAAAATTACGTTTCTGCATAGTTCGACTTCACAAACGGTTCAAGGTGTGCTTCGTTGATGCTGGAAAACGGTTTTACCTTGCTTAATATTGCTGAGAATAATTACCATCGAAAACAGAAAATAAGCCTATTCCACATTACTTCATAAAAATGACGAAAATGTATCTATCCAAATTTTTAGCCATTTCTTTTACAATATATACCCGAAAAAATAAATTTCTTGAATAATTTCTCATTCGTGCATCTTTACAATTTCGATAATTGTGAATTGGGTATACGAGAACCCGCCATTTTGACGGGTCCCGTAAACCTCGTGTTAAACAGGAGCAGAAGTTCTAAACAATACGAGAATCTGGCAATAAAGTGCGAGTCAAACAGGTCTCGATGGGATTGTTTTAAAGGTTTCCTTTCCATTCGTTCGTGTAATTGAGCAATTTAATAAAACGCCGCGCTGTTCGTAACTAGTACAGAAATTGTCACAAACAAAGGATCGTGATCGTAACCCGAGAAGTAACGCCGCAAATCGGCCTTCGTATCGGAGCCAGTCTAACTCCTGTCTACCTCAGGGTTGAGAGAAACAACCGGTGTGCATAGGTAATCCCTGAAACGATAAACCCGAACTGTGTGTAAGTGGAATAGCGAGCTTTACGCAACGCCTTGCCGCGACAAAATGGATATTCCTTGCGCAATGTCTATTAATAAAGTAGACCATAGACACAGACGATAATAACAACCGACTGTATTGCTTTAGATAGGAATAATAAATTTCATCTTCGATTGGCGAATTTGCAAAAATAATACTCGTTTTATCGATCGTACCTCGAGGAGGTTCAGTGGACTACTATCTCACTAATATTCTATTTACCATTTCGATACAATCAATACAATTTGATTAAATGTAATTTAATTGAATCATTGCATTTTTTAAATACATTTTAAAGCTCCACTTACGGGTTGATTACGTTGTATTTCAATTGCGATGTACAGACTCTTACTGCACGGTACTGTTTTTATTCTACTGTAATGAATGTCCGAATATTAATATGAATTGCTATATGCAACCTTGTTGGCCTGAAAAAATCGAAAAATTTTGTTTTGTTTTTTTTTTTAAAGTTTCGAATGTGTAAGATACTGTGGTAATAGGATTTTTTAAAATTCAAGAAAATAGCGCAATTATAACACATTGGTACAACAATCGAGTTCTCCAGCAATAAATTTTGTTTTTAAAAGTTCCTACTAATAATACTCTAACTTTAATAGAAATTACTATTATTGCTTAAAAAAATTCAAGTACATTCTTTACACTTTAGTTAATAAGCATGCCAATCTTAAAATAATAAAGGAGCTATAAAATTAAGCTACAATTTAGCTGTAAAATTCTATATTTCAAATTTCGCTCCTATTTATGTTGGTCATATTGCAGAAATTATAGCACTGTCGTGACTATGTTCACGTGGTTGGACGATAGTGACATATAAATAACCCTAGATCGCAGTAGTGTAGACTGTTTGGACAAGATTGAAAAATCTGACAGCAAAAATCCCTAGTACGGAACAGACAGCATCCATTTTCCAATGCACTTTGCAGTCTAGGTCTAGAATGCTGTTTCTGCAAATTGGTGCATTATTGTGATAAGAGAAAAAATTTGTAAAATTATGGACAAAGAAGCAGTTGCGCAAAACCGAAAGAGATTGTAATTGAAACTTGTGATGTACTATAAATTATATTTACTATTGATATTTGAATATATTGTGACTCGTAAATGAAAGTGCGCTTATGGTTATGCGATGACACATGTGATCATGTTATGAAAACATTAAAAATGAAGTGACGTATTATCATTTTTACTGAAATTAATTGACATTTATGAGAAAATAATTTTTGGTAAGTCTAAATTTCATTCGAAGTTTAACATTGAACTGTCAAAAGAATTCGAAACATTATTTGGCATATATCAACTGCAGGTTCTATTAATTTCTTTAACATTTATGTGTGTCTTCATTATTTTTGCAGTATAACTCTCTTGATAAGTATAACATGTAAACTAACCAAACATAACTAAAACATAATATTGCTAAAATATGTTTTTTTATTGCTAAAAATAATATAATCCATCAGTGTGATATTGGTATGAAAACTACTGATTTCGTTGCTGAATCAAGTAACAAATTATTTCGACATCTTCCTCTAAATTTCCTAAAATACAATATAAGTCCTATTCAATTGTCATTAATAAATATTTCGATAATGGCATCAACTTTCAAAACTGAGAATTAATATTTTGAAATAACAGGTACTTTTGTTTCAGAGTCGAAGAATGCAAAGATCAAGATAAAATTAATGTGGATTAAGTGTCCAAAATGGAATCCAGTCAAGCAGGAAGCTCTTTTGTAAATATACGAGACTCGCCGAGTGAAGAATTCACTATATTTGATGAAAAGGGGTCATTTATGTTAGAAAATGATACACCAACATACGCAAGTAGCGACACATTATCCTATGTAGTATTGCAATCTGCAGTTGCATCATATATAGATATTGATCAAAAGAGCAAGTCTATCGTATGTGTTAATTAATTAGTTCATAATTAAGGAGTCTTCCTATTTGTTCTAACAGTTTTGCTCGTTTTCAGAAATTTTGCCCTGATACATGGTAAATAATATAAATATGCATAGAAATAATTGAATGTTAAAAATAAACTCAACTAAAAGGGTTCAATGTAATATTTAGTATAAACAAATTTTGATAGACAATCCTCGTGCACTCCTTCACAATAATTGAACATAAAATACTAATACTACAACAAATCGTGTTTTACATTTAAAATCAATAAACTTGCTTCATAGTTTAAAGAAGAGCATTTTCTAACATAAACAATGGGATAATTTTCACTCTGAGGAGTGTATAAGGATTAAAGACGAGATTACTGTGAACAAAACGATCCAAGATTTACAATTAAAAGAGTAGGAAGCCTCCTTGAACTTTTAAATTTTAAAATCATAATAAACACATCTAAGAAATTTGTTTTGCATGTAGGATTCCAATTCTCTGATAGAATCATTGAGTTCGAGCGAGGTAAATGAAAAGTTAAGTGAATTACTTCAAGAAAATGCGAAGCTAAAAGAAACATTGAAACAGAATAATATTGCTATGAAGGAACAGTTTACTACTCTAGCAAGCTGGCAAGAGAAAATGATGAAAGTACACGAAAATCATAAGAATAAATTTGCAGAAACTATTGAATTAGTACATTCTCTAAAGAAAGAAAATACTAAATTAAAAATAAAATGTGCCATGGAAGATTTCAGCCTAAAATCATCACATGACGTATGTTTTGTTACATTACGCTACATCTGTCCCATATTACACTCCTTTTTCAATATTTTGTTTTATAATTTTATAACCATTATTCGTTTGTTAATTAGACGTGTGCTATAAGCGAAACGCAAGATCGCAAGAACTATTCTATTCTTGACATGTCACTTCAGGAAATAGAAGAACTGAGTATTTCCAGACAGAAATATGAAAAACTACCCCTGAATTTTGAAGAACTTAATGTACAGGAAAACCAATTAAGTACGATAAAGAGTGGCCAAAAAACGGAAACCACTTCTACGAAGCAACCAGCTATAGAAATGTTAGGGGAGCAAGCTGCAACGTCAAAATCATACGTTTCAAATTATTTTAATCAGTCGATTACTCAAAATACTCCTGAACCTGTTGAAGCTGTAAATACATGTCCAAACTGTGTAAAGTGTTCGATAAAGGATGAAGAAATAAATGCCTTAAAAGAAACAGTTGTTCAGCTTGAACATAGACAACAAACTGTAAGTATTTGAATGCATATGTACAATCTCGTTTAGCAAACTATTTATGTGATAATGTACATATTTTAGGAAACCGCCACTGAAAATAAAATTCTACAGAATGCTATAAAAAGTCAAGAGTCGTATGTGGAATACTTAGAATCGAAATTGAAGAAATACGTAAGTGCAAACTCTTATGCAAAGATCAAATCAAACTTATTGATAATGTGCCATAGTTGATTTTATAGAGTGCAAATGGTTAAAAAGCTAGAAAAGTCAATACCGATTCTATAAAGTATCATTATTTTTCTAATTTCTTTTTTTTTTTTTTTGTAGTATCAACTAAGGCTACACTATGAAAACATTTCTTTCAATATTCTTTCAAAATTGATGTCTCTAAGAATAGATACAATAATATTTTCTTGTTCTTATTGTAGAAAGAATACAAAACCTTATTCGAAACCCAGTTAGCACTTTATGAAGAAGATTTTCAGCTAGAAAGACAACAGAAAGATCTACTTAGGCAAGAGAACGATCAAATATATGAAAATCTAATAAAAAGCCAGCCCAATTTAACTGAGGATTAGAACAAGAAAAAAATTACTAAGTGATAATAACTAGTAATAACTTACTATGAAATTCTTAGTAAGTTACTGTTATATACATGCTCATATGTACATTTCTAATGTTTGTAGTAATTCTCAGAGGGGATCTACATTCTCTACTAACATTTTTATTCCCTGGATATAATTGTAAAGTCTAAATTATGCAATCTTCGGGGTAGCTATTAATTGTTGTTTAAATGTAGACTGAAGCGATAGTTTGTGATATTTTGTTTATATATAATAATTTAAACCATTCACATAAATGAATATGTTACCAAGTTAAGTTGTGAAAAATAGTGTAAAAATCCTTATACAATAAATATTGTAAGCAGATTAACAAATAAAATAATGACTTTATTTTCAGTAATGAAACATTTCGAATATGTACAACTTACCTCACTAATATCTCAGAAATGATTGACTTTAGACAACATGTGGTAAATACATAACGATAACGGTTCATAACGGTTCTTAACTTTTCACGGTTTGTTGAAAAAAAAATATTGAAACATCCTACCCGGTAGGATGACCGTAAATCCAGAAAATTCGTTAACATAAATAACACAAATATGCTTTATGTATTTTATTTATTTCACATTTTATATGTATACTTTTACAACAATATTAGTGGTATGAAGTAAAAGATATATACTATATGTAAGTTTCTTTTGTGCCTTATGTTAGACACAGGTTATTAATTAATTAGCGGATGAAACAGAAGACTGGGATTATGTTTGTATATGCAAGAAATAGAGTCGATAGATCATGATCAGACGCATCAGACGATTCCTATCTAATAGCACGCATATTCGCTGAATTTTCAAACTCAACAATCACAGTAGAGGCAGGAATTTTGTCAATAAATTGTGGGATAAACTAGATACTAGAAGGTAGTAGAGTTAACAAAATCTCATTTTTTAATCATTTGCAACATACCTCCTTTTACGGAATCCACAATAGAAGTCGTAAGGAGCCAAATTTCAAACTTAATTTTGTAATTAAACGATGCACTACATACTTATCGCGTTAGTTTCACTTTTCTCGAATGTGTAAACAATAGAAAATCACTTGAATGAAACGGTGTTTGAACTAGAAAGTCCGGACAGAAGCGCCAGCGCAATGGTCTGTGATTGGTCGAAATTTAAACTGACGTTTTCAAGAGCTCGAACCTGATTGGTTGAGAGTATCACGAAACTTGGCACCGTTAGCACTGATAATTGTGGATTTTGGGCGCCTTTTCATTTACCATCGTATTGATCTAGATTTTCGCACCAATGAGATATTACTTATAGTAATATCGCTTGTCATTGGTTTTTGATAAACGCCGGTATTACCAATCATGTGTTCCATAAACATGCTGTTTGACGAGCATAACGTATCAATTTGAAACAGTACGGTATTTGAGTGATTGTCGTTAAGTTGTTCGTGGCACAATAGTGCTTTAATTTCTTTCCATTGTTTATTAGTGTAACTTTTGAATATGTCAACGTTCCAACGTCATTATAAAGCAAAAACTTTGGGCTTCGGGGATCCAGCCGTGGCTCGCGTTACTCGCGCTAAAACGCAAGAACAGGCACGTAAAACTTGTAGGAGTCGGGCATATACTGAAAATAGAAACATACGAAATATTTCATCTCATGTATCTGGTTCAACGTCGAATAAAGGTTCGTAAAATCATTTGTTGTTTATTTGGTTGTGTGATATGAAATGGATTTTTAATTATTCGCAATTTGATCGTTAAAATAGAATGATTGCATGCCTATGAATAGGCGATTTTTGAAATTTTTGGAAATTTATGTTTGCAGTCAAAGATATGTTAAAATGAATTTTTCTTAATATAACGGCATGTTTTTTTTTAGAAATAGAGGAACCTCCTGCGCCAGAAGATCGTATGACCAGACTATTGAACTGGAAAAAGTCACGCCAAATACAAAGAAAGCTAGAAAAAATAAAAATGAAACAACCTTTTGTAGTGCGAGCAGTTGATAAAAATATATTTGCTTTACCTATGAATAGAAAAGATGAGAAACCACCAACTAAATCAATGACACCACCTCCGAAGAAGATTACAAAAGCAACACAGAAAAGAATAATGCATAGAGCACAGGCATCAAAAGTAGTAAAACCTTCAGCAAAAAGTCCACAGCCTACACCAGAGAAAGAGTGCACTATAGCAGAGTGCCATGATCATAATCCAAAACCATCGGAAAGATTAGATCAAGAACCATTATTTGGTCGAACATGCTTATCATTTAAACAGCTTTTTAAAAAAGATATTGATAACAGTAATGTAGAAACACATAATAATGATAATTCATTTCAATTGGAACATGTTGACATAAATAAAAAGCCAATTTTCAATTCACCGGTAGCTAATGAGCCGATTTTCTTTTCACCGTACGTAGTCTCTAGTCGTGGGAAAAGTAATGCAAGAAATGAACAACGGATGAAACGTGGTTTCAGTCTTAGCCATTCCTCAGATGATGATATTCCTACAAAGGAGACTGTCATGAAGAACTTGAATATTTCGGTTGAAGAGGAAGAACGGACTGCACAGTACTTTCAATTTCTTCTAAGTAAAGAGGTAGATAGGTTAAACGAATTGTGTGACAAATGGACAACTATAAAAGAAGAACCAGATACCACGGAAGATGGTCAGTACCAAATAAATCAGGCTGTTGGACAAACAAATTTGTTGATAAGTAAAAAGTTTGAAAGATTTCGTAGATTAGTTACCGACTGTGAAACTGGGAAAGGAAAAATGTTGGTTACATGTAAAGATTTGCAAGGTTTTTGGGACATGATGTATATGGAAATAAGGAATTGTGATTCAAGGTTTGATAAGTTGGAACACTTACATTCACAAGGCTGGAAAGAGGAAGATCTGTATGATGCTAAGAAGCTTCCTGCGAAGAAAAAAGCTGCTGTAAAGAAGAAAATGGTACCTAAACAGGCAAGTTCGGTCATAGCTTTCATGAAAGAAAAAAGAAAAAAAATGATGGAAGAAGCAGCAAATACTAGTAGCATCAAATATGAAATCTTAGACACCAAAGGCAAAACCAAAAGATCGGTTGGTCCCAGTGATAACAAACGTTCTCTTATTAATAAACATGATAAGAGAAGATCAAGTTTGTTGCAGAAAGTACAGTTATCAGCAACAAAAAAGCCTGTTAGTCCTTTAACAATAATGAAAATCAGTCAAATGTGTAAAACACCAGAAGTAAAGTTAGACAGTACAATATCGTATATCAATTCTGACCAAACTCCGGGAAAAAGTATATTGAAACAACCAAAGAAGTCGAATGAGATAGAATCTTGTACGAAATCGTATAAAGTTAATTTTAATGATACCATAACTTTAAATGAAGTCCCTATTGATGAAGAGACACAAACAAAAATGGAATTAGCTGCAGCATTAGCAAGAATAGATCGTCTTGAATTTAACGATTCTATCGAAGATGAACCAGTGCATGTCGAAAAGAGACTTACCTTCGATGATAGTAGTTGCGATGAATGTGAAGACGCGTTCGATACGAATGCGCATTCCGAGAAAATTGAATCGACTGCCGAAACTATGAACATAACACCTGTAGAGATAGAAGGTGCAACATCATTAGAACCACTTACACTACGCAATAACTCAATCTCTCAATTGCGAAAAAGAAGATTGCGAAGAGAAACAGCTTTAGATATAAGCGATACAATGTTGGACATTGTATTTCCACCATCGTCGAATGGAATTGTAAATGGTGTAGATTTAAATGTTACACAAACCTTAGAGAGTGAAGAGAAAACACACGAGTACACTGAAAATATAAGAGTTCTAAGGAATAGAAGTATTACTTCGTCAAACATACCTACACCAAGGAGGAGATCTACGAAAATGTCTACGCACAAACAGGAATCGCAATATAAAGAAAATATTGATTCAAAGGACGATTTAAGTAATGATATTCCTACCATCAGTTTAAATGAGGAAAGCAAAACAAGAAAGTCTAGGAGCATTAAATTTTCTGGTAAAAATTATTCTTAGTAGCATATTATCTTATTTTTAGTAAATGATATCGATTTTGATAAGTACATCTTATTACAGAGAAAGAATGCAATACTTACAGGGAAAAGACAGCGTTTCCTTTAACTCCTCACACTAGAAGGAGTAAAATACTATCTAGTGAAAAGAAAAGAAGAACAACTTTTGTAAATTCTGTGTCAACCAGTTCACCAGTTAAACGTAAACTTTCTTTTTATTGTTAACTTCAGCGTATGTAGACAATTAGTTATTAATATGATTTTATTTCAGCTCCTGAACGCATTAGAAAATCGCTAAACAGAATAAGCTCCGCCACATTTTAATTTAATTTTTTAATTACAAAGACATATATTTAGTTAAATATTTTTATTTATATAACACTTATGCGCATTACACAACTGTTAATGTTAACATCTACTTTTTTACTATATGACTCTTGACGAATTAAAACCATGCATTGAACATGAATGGCACCAATTAAGGCAGAAAACAAAAAATACGAATTTCTGTCCAAACGAATAATTTCCTTGACAAAAGATAAAGGAGGCTCTATAAGATATTGAATGTCAAACAAAACTGGTAAATTTTTTTTATACATCCCATTTTTTAAACACATCCTATGATTTTTTCCCATTAACCCCTTACGCTACAATTTATTTTATGGTTTCAGTGATTAGAATTTTTTTGTAATTCGTAATTTCTTTAAAAAAGATGTTATGTTCTTCAACAGCTGTACATTAACAACGCCAAAATATATTTACCTATAGGTATACATATTTGTTAGACTCTGTTCAGAATCTTCATCACGAGTATGACTCGACATTGTAGGGCAAGGGAAAATTTACAATTAAATTACTCTTCAATATACAAGGTGCATACAATTCATTTTAATATTTTCTTATTGTAATTTAAATTTTATACAAAATAAAAATATTATTTTATTATTATTTTTATATTTTATCAACTATATATTAGCTTCAACTAAAATTTTTTCAATATTGAAAACGTCTAATTCATATTATAAGAACTCTTTAAATTTAAAGTGGGGTCATAAAAAGAAAGAAAAAACAGAATAAAGGAAATTTTTATATTAAAGAAGTGAAACTGCTACTTACTACCCCTTCCCCTTTTCTACCCCTTCGGACGAGGATAGCACCCTTAGCACCTTCCCGGCATTCCTCCGATAGGGTGTGTAGTCGGTGGCGGACAGATATACACGAAGAAACCGACTAAAAACAGAGTCGGCGGCGTACAGTCGCACAAGCACAGCTCGGAGTTGCTAGGAATTGCGGCACGCAAGCACAGAGACCCGGTGCTGCGGAGCGCAACTTCAGAGCCGAGTGAGTGGGAGTCGCGCGGCCAGTGGAACAGAGTTAAGAGTAACTGAAAGAACGGACTCAGTCTGTCCGCGACCGTCCGTCAAGCAGACGTCTTCGGCTCTCTGTTTCCTCGAGGTCTCTCTCGTCGAAGCCACATGTCGTCCGCGGTGCATCGGTTACGGTTACCGGCATCTTGATCATATCCTTGATCGCAAACAGTGCCCGATCACCAACTGGTTACTCGTCGTCATCGTCATCCCCGTGACAAAGTCTCCATCGTAGTTTGACAGTTCTATATACCGGTCATCCTCCGTGTATGACAGTGACTGACTGTGCGATCAGTGTCAAAACGTGCGGAAGATATGTGGTTGGCAGACCTACTCGCAGGCGTTATCTGCCTGATCCTCCTCGTCGGATCACCACCTTGGTCCACGGATGCCTTCAACGTAGAGACCAAACACACTACGGTTTACCAGTATGACAATACATTCATGTTCGGGTTCGCGGTGTCAGTGTACAGGGACAGACAGGGCCGAGGGTGGTGAGTACCTTTTCATCGTCATCGTTTCGATCCACTGGATTCACTAGGCTGACCTGTCAACTCGTCTTTTAACACGTTCACTGCCATCATATCAGCCGTTTGACACTAGGTTTACCGAGCACCAATACTGACTATATTACTTTATGAACGTAACAAGAATTTGTCTATCCAAACTTTTAGGCATGTTTTAACAATATATGTATATCCGAAGAAATAAATTGGTTGAATAATTCCCCATGGATGCATCTTCACGATCTTAATAATCGTAAATTACAAATATCGGAGCCCGTCATTTTGATGCGAAAGTGGTGTAAAGTCAATACTTGATATCTCGAGGGTTTAATCGTTATTAAACAAAGTAATTGTAATGTAATATTAGAACTTCTACTTAATTGTTCCTTATCCAACCCCTTAGTAACTGCTTTGACTTACACCATTTGGTAAGGTGTGGAGACCGTGAATATTCGTGAGACTTAGTAATATTTTTATTTTACTTTTACCACAAGCAATCTTGTATTGAATGAAAGAAATTTTTCCGCTATTGTGGTTTTCAAATGGAAATTTGCATAAACATCCGCAGTCTAGCGATAAACTTTGACTCTGCTGTTTTCGTTAGAGTGGTTAAACAATATTGGGAGAGTTTTGTCATGCGCTCCTTAATATTGCAAATTCATATTCATTCACTTTTACTGTACATTTTGATTATGTTCAACCGTTGCTCGACGAATGCCAAGACATTTTGACACGGCTCGGTTGCGGTTGTCGGTTCATTCAGGTTCAGATTTCAGCGAAGTATACTAAAAAATTGCCCAAGAAAATATTTCTATAACTTCACGAATTGTAAATAGGAAAAACCTGAAATCCGTCATTTTAAGGGGCTCGGTAATGCAGTGGACAGGATCCAATACACGTAGAATGATCTACTTACCAATGTGAGGAACCTGTGAAACCGTGTGTTGAAAATTCTTGTCAATTCGCGTATTATATTTTGTAATTTATCGTCGCAGTATAGGATAATAGCGTGTGTAAATCGGTTTTCGCAAACGGAGCAAGGCAGAAGCGGTACCTCGAAAATTCAGAGCCGAGATTCGCAAAGTTTATTGAAACATAAACGACAGTAGTACTCCTACGAGTTTAGGACGACCACGCTCTCCTTTTAAGTCCTCGTCCCAGAAACACGCAGCAAACAGCGTCTACCGTTCCATCGTGTTGGTTGGAACATCAATAATGAAATATCAGCTTTCATTTATCCGCGACGGCTGCGAAACAGCGTAATTTCTTCTTTCGCAAACGCGTGCCGGTATTGAGATATTAGGTCCGACCTGTGCAATTACGCTCCTACTGGTTTTCAAATTGAACCGCGACGTTGTTTATCATCCCACCGGGAAAAGTGGCGTCAGTGTTCCCCGAGATAATGGAGACTTCAGATATCATCGGTTCGGATAATCGAGGTACGTAGTTAAATTACGAGTCAATTGACACAACTCTGACGAAGAATACTATCTCACCCAACGTTGACCCATCGGTCATTCGACAGTAGCTCGGTCGAACGGTAGGTGAAATAACAGGTGTCTGGACAAGCTTAGGGTCGTTCTCCATTAATGTCACTTCGGGGACCAAGTGGGTTCTCCGGTTTCATTGCGCTCTCCTCGTAACCGCTCCGCGACGATAAACTTTCATCTGTGGGCGATAAGCATGATCGAGCGCCGCGGCGTCACTCCTGTAGGCCTGTGGCTAATCAGAGATGGCATCGTACAGCTTTTACTAAATAATAATAATAGTCCTTTATTTCGTCCTCTTCGACTTCGAAATGGATTTGGCTTACAATTCCTTGTAGGTTATTTAATTCCGAAACTGTGAAAAATGGGAACATCGTGGCGTGGCCATTCTTTTTCGCAAAGTTTGGCGCCATTGTCCACAGTATCGAGAGGAGAGGAGAAGAGGTGTTTCGTTTCCCTTGCGAGAGCAGCGTCTCGTGAGTCACGCGGGCCACGAATAAACGTTTCTGCTCCAGCTCCTCCGGCGACGACGGATATAAATAATGCCGACAGAACGAGGAAACACGGGTAATGGCATCGGTTACGTCGGCTCGTCCGCGGAAAAGTCTGCGCGAAAGGTCGACGGGGTCCGGCCGAGTAATCTATTCGAGACAACGAAAGCTGAAACTGGCACGAGCGGCCTGACAGAGCCGCTATTTTTCGTTCCCCCGATCCACCGATCCAGAGATCGATCTGTTCGAAAGGACGACGCGACGCGCCGCGCCGGCTGACAAGAACCATAGGGTGCCACAGTGGCGGATTCACGGTTAAGAGTTTTCTTCAAAAAATTTAGATTTTGGAGAGTTACAGATATGCTAAAACAGTCTAGCACGGTAAGCATGGGTAATCGGCCTCCCATGCCATTTTTCATTTTTTTTTGGCTGTTAATTTGGGGGTGAAAAACCAAAACTTTTATTTTCTCAGTTACTACCTAAGATATTTAGATGAAATAAAAGCGAAAACAAAGCTACAAAACAGCTGCATTTGGGACATTTTTTAAAATTTTAAATCAATTATTAACCTCTTAAGTACGGCGCGCTCGTCCGCAACTCTGTTTTCCAGGGACGGCGCGCCTGTCCGCGGAAGGCACAAAAGCCGCTATAGTGGCGTTACCGTTCAAACTGATGCTTTCCGCGGACGCCACTTTAGTGGCGTTCAGCGCTTAATAGGTTAAGGGTTGGAAAAAGTAATTTTTGTTCAGGGGTGGTTTTCGCAAGCAATCCTGTGAGTGATCACCTCTAAAAAATCAGGAATAATAATCTGTCACGTAATTGTTATACATAAAAGTTTCAATATGGTCGCGAATGGGTGGAACATTGTTAAATGATTTAAAGAAGTTATGGTGATACTGCAGAACAGTATTTCTGTCTCACAAAATTCAGAAAAGCACAGAGTTCATCGGAAACCGTGTCTGCATATTGTTTAATACATTATAACATTGAACGTCAACCAGGATAGCAGACTACCCGAAATTTCGTTTACCAGGATTTCCAAATCCCATCTGGCCCGCATACTTGATACGTAAGGACAATTTACATCTCGAGGCATCTGTTTACCAGACGTGGTCCACGTTTCTCTGACAATATTCCAGGCGTTCAGGTAATTTCTCACAGGTTTATGGTCGTACTACTCGACCCGAGTGCAGATTTTGGCAGTTTTATGGCCCTGTTGCCCTTTCTCTGGTACGTAATAGTTAGCGTTCCCGAAAAAGCAGAGAGACCGTCCTCTGCTAGATAAATAATCTAAAAATCGGCTGATATTATTTCTTCTTTTTATACATTGCCTAGTAAACTAATCCTTCTAAGGTCTCAATAACACTCTAGTCGTTTGGTCCAATTTTAGAAAAGTTATTAGTTTTCAAGGACGTGCACCTAATCTTGTCCCCGACTGTGAACAGAATTTTTTCAACAACGAAAGACAACTGTTTACTTCGATCCTCGGTACAAATTGTGATCGTTTGGTGTGGAATAGATATATTCGACGTAAAAATCGCAAGTGCCCGATGCGACGGTTTTCTCAACTTTGTTTCTTCGTTACAGCTACTTACATCGACTCGTCCTACATTGTTTGCCGAAAGACAATGGTCGTGCGCACGATATAGAGAGGAAAAAAAAGAACGTGCTCATGTTCGGAATATCCAAAGCCGCAGGAAGTCCGGATTACATCGTTCGTTACGAGAAACTTCGTAGGCGCTTATATTTAGGCCAGCCTGTAGAAGCTTTACGAGCGAACGTCCTCGTTAATCTAACGCGGGGCGAACGCATCCGATCGCCATCATGCTATCGCCGTCCTTTTCTCACATTAATTCTCGAAATAGACTCTTATAGCGATATACAGAATCGAAAATCGTACCTACGAACCGAATCCCCGCGATTTATGTGCCGTCATCGGATACGGCGCGTTTCCTTGCTGACAGAGATCTCCTTAATCCGGTATCGTATAGCTTTAAAAAAAGTCTGCCACATAGTGATTTAATATTCGCCGAACACCGGTTGTTCCTCAACATTTTTAACCTGCTTGTATTGGCAGCCGGGTAGTTTTTCTTTTGTCGGGGCAAACGCGTTAATGTCAAAGCCTCGCAAACGAGATGGAAAAACAACGTGTGTTATTAAAAAAGCAGACCTTCGCCTGCAATCGTAAGTTTTCTTGCTGAAACGGATAAATTCATTGACTATTAGCAATTATTAGGTCGTTGCATATGAAACGACCGATTCATAACAGTAACTTTAAACAAACATAATTTTTTCTAAATAAAACTTATTGATTCGAGTAAGCATCATTGTGATCGTCATATTCTGTCAAAAAATGAGGAGTTTTTCGATTATGCTATAGTAAATATCGAATTTTTTGGTTGTTCACCTTCCTCGTTTATTAGATTCTGTATTTTTGAGATTTTTCTGTCATTAACTACTAGTGCGTTTATTTACTATCACATTTTGACCAACCGTTGCACAATGTTGTCGTCAATATTTTTTCGCTCATGTAAACAGAATACACGTTGGTCACGTTGACCGATGTTGAAATAAATTTCATTCGAAAGTAGAGTTGGATGTACTGATAGAAACTGAGGGTAGGACTTGAAATATCAGGTTTGTAACCTTAAAACGGTATACATAATAAACCTGTCGATTATAATAGTATTTCTTGATTAAAACACTTTACAAACGTTGGAAAGTTGAAAACATTGCTAGAGAGTTGAATGTGGTCCAATTTAATTCTCAAAATATGAAAATCTCAGTTTCCAGGACAGAGTGCACATTCTCGAAAAGATCCAAGTCGTATGTTCCAATATTAAAAAGGTTATCGTCCTTTAAAAAGTGTCCGAGTGTTACTGTGGTTCGGGTAGAATGTGTATAGTGGATTTTCTAAAATGTACATTTTTTTCAACAGCCTAATGCATATCACGAGAATGCACACAAATCAGTCTACAGGCGAGAACTCTCCAGTTTTGTGATTGAAAGCGATCGATCCGATCGCCAACGAGATAACAAGAAAACCGGAAGCATATGGTTCCATTCACAGAGAGGATTATAATAGCCGAACGGAGAACGCCTCTGTGGTACCACTCAGCTTTTTCTCGTTCTCAGCCGTGACAAAAAAAAAAAAAGGAGAAGATGAGATGCGACCTCTCCCAACGTGTCCGGAATTGTTTGCTATTCATAGATGCATAAGGCACACGTCGAAGAAGATGTTCGTGGGGGTCGAAATTAGGCGTCCTCGATGCGAGTATGCCGGACCTAACGCAACACCGGTGCTGTTGTTACACGTGTGCGAACGAACAGCCGGTAAGACCATTACGGTTGGCCCAGATATGAGGAAGAAGATTAGTCGTTCGGAGCGAGTCGCACACCTAACCCTAGACCGATACGTCTGTCGGATTAGATCGCATCTTTGTGGGACCGGGGGCTGTAGCCTAATGCATAAGACGACGACGACGGGAGGTCCTATTCCGATTCCGTATTCCACGAAGGACCGTCCGATTGGCGGAGAACGGAAGTGGCAAAGGTGAGGAAGACACTTCATCGAGGAAGACCGCAGGAGCAAATGGTGAAATGGTAGATCGAAGCCAGAGATTAGCTGAATGAGAGTATTAATCAGAGCGAGCAGAGCCGAGCCGGGAGACGAGAGTTCGCTGCCATGACGCCCACGTAACGGAGCAACGATGACCTAACATCCTGCATCATGGTAAACCTCGTGCTGCTCCCGATCTGTCGAACGTGTTTGCTTGAACGATTATGCATAGACGTGTTTATCGATGGAAAAACGAACACGAGCGGACGAAAGCGAGAGTGAAGACTCTATCCGAGACGTTTCACAGTGCGTCCCCTATGCCACGAAAAACTGACTTGCTTGCCGGTGCCAATGAACCTTGCCGGACGCTGGGGAAACTTGCCAATGTCGCGTTGCCCGAGTGGTATTCTGGTTTTTTGAACTTTAACGGGTTCCATTTTTTCGCACTTTAACCCTCCGACGGCGGGCTATTCCTCCAACTACAGTCACTCGATATTTGGACACTTTGGGAAAGACATCAACTTTCTTTAACAGCCAAGACTCCTTTGATTCGCGATAAGGTAGAGTGACCACGTTACCGACCAAAATAGGCGAAAAATGGTTTTACGTGCCTCAACTTTTCGTCCTTATATGAGAACATTTTTCGCTGGGAAAGGGCTCATTCGAAAGAGGAAGATTTAATATAGCAAATATTTAGTATAAAATATTTAATATTTGGTAATATAAGGGTTCGAAGTAGGCCAAAAATTGACGATGTGCATGCCGTGGAATCCAAGCATTTTTATGCCATTGGATGAGTCTTGATTCTCTGCGAAACAAAGCCAAAAACTTGAAGCACGTTCCTGGCGTCAGAATTCATGATATCGATAATACAGAGCAAAAGATGTGACAAATTTAGTCACAGACTTAAGACCCATCGGATCAAGAGCAAGACGGATCTTAAGTCAGTGGCCGAAGGCTGTGAACGGAAATTATACAGCAGTTACCGACCTGCTGACTCCGCAAATGTCACGTGACTACCCTTGGCCCTTAAATATTTATTATGAATGCATAAAAATCCACAGCCTAATCGTAACTATTCAGTTCCATAGTGTCTCGAATTGGCAGAGCGGTGGCAAATGTGGGATTTGCAAGGGGGCGACAAGGTCTTATCACGTGGCAGGCGGAGATAAGGAGCGGATGCTTCCCGGAATTCTGAGCGAAAAGTTTCCGTCATAATAGAAATTTAACAGACAAAGGGAAACTAGTTTAGCTTCTGTGATGTTGTCGACTGTCGGCGTACTGTATCTGAAATAGTAATTAATTCGATCCGCGAACAAGAGAAAGGGAGGAGCTTTATCTCATCCTCGCCGGTCGTTTCGATGCTCATTACGGATTCTATCTTCCCGTCGGCCGAGAGACCGTCTTCGTCTTCGCTTGGTCGTGAAGCAATTTTTATATTTAGCGGCGAGGTTCGACTCACCGGTTTCGGCGCGAGTAATCGAATCCGGGAAAAGGAACGACTCATCCTACAAAGAATCGTGTCATACCTTGACCGGTGTTCAACTTGCGCCGATTCCTTTCTCTCGGATCGTACATTGAAATGGTCGTACGGATTTTGAAACGATCTATTGAAACCGAAGGAAATGGGTGTCAAACTCTACGCTGTTCTGAACGAGAAGGAAACATTCCACGCTGTTTCATGAATAAATGTAATCGGGTCGATTAAGACTCGAATGCAAAGAGTTACAACAAATTTAAAAAAAGGAGTTTAACACTGAAAATGAGTCCGGCTGACTCACAATTCGGTTACCGAGTCCTCTTGCGCGAGCGTCATGCTGAAAAATATACGGCCGTCGCGATGTAACAACCTGTTCGTCACGTTTAAAATTACCTTTTGTTGGTCTCCCGCCTGCTCTGTTCGCTTTCGATCGAGATTGTAATGGTGCGTCTTTCTGCCGAGTATTATTGTCCGATTTTATTTCGGAGCCAGTGAAAATTTCGGTAGACTGGTTAACCTTTTCGCTGCCGAGCCACTAAATGAGCGATAAGGTACTCTGTACCGAAATAATTCGACAAGTCACCTTAGCAAACTTTTATTTGTTCAGTGTCCCAGAATGCTCAGAGCAACAAAAAACATCTATGTAAAAAATGTATTATCTATATATAAAAATGTTGTAACGAAAGAATGTAATACTTCTTTTTTTCCAACAATTTTTCATACGTGGGTTTGAGGGTTAAAATTCGAGCTTCTTTACCACCCTTTAAGGATGTGTGAAACATTTGAAAATGTTCGGTTCCGAACGTGTTAGATGCTACGTAATCACAAAGCTATAATAATTCTGCTTCAACTTCTACGTAGTTACAAGAAGGAAGGATTATTGTTAAAATTTGGTGCATCAACATTTACGAATCATTTTTCGAAAACTGCATTACCAAACAGCAGACAATATGGCAGGGCATACGTATAAATTCTTTCTTTAAGTATTTACGAGCAATAATGTGATTGCTTCGCTACTTGAATCATTGGAGCATCGCCGCTGACATTCCCACGGTCATGTCCTTCGTAAAAATCTCTCGTACTGTAAGTGTAGCCTTCGTTGTTTCGTGTTCGTTGGAAACAGGTGCTTACAGAGCGTGTCGCTCGAAGAGGAAGCGAGGATTCAATTTCCATGTTTCCGGTCGGCGAAACGAAACAAAAGCTAGGGTGGATCGTTGCCTATCTGTTGTTCACTTTCCGCTTTTAAGTAATTTGTGCGCAAAACACACACGGCATTTGCTTTTTTTTATCTCCTTGCGTTCGCTACTTGCGCGTTACTCCTTGCAATATTCGCGGCGACATTATACAAAATAAATATTACACGAACAGCTGTGACTTGATCGGCATGTTAGTATGATTACTAGACTGTGGATCTCTGTGTAAAATGAAAATTTGATATGTCAACCGCAACCAACGGGAGTCGAACAGAAAGTTCTTTTCTTCTTTAACGGTAACAGTGCCACGACCAGTCAAATGACCGACCTCACATTTTTTATTTTCTAATTATTTAACACTGAACCTACCACGGTCAAAATATGACCGGTTTTCTATTTCACAATTATTGAAATTATAAAAACGTTTTCATAGGAAATTACTGAATTGACTTCTTCATTTAAGCACATACAATAATGAAAATCGTTCAAAGATTGAAGTAAATTTAATTAAGACCGCGAAGCTTGAGAGACCTCGGACACCAAGGAGTGCAAACATAACACGGCTCGGGTATGTCTCCTGGACGATACACGACGCTGGCAAGACCCGTGTTGATGACATATATCGAGAATTCACTGTATATGTTTTGTGCTTGATAGGTTTAGTATTAAATTACAAAAATGCTACCATTAGAAGGGCCCGGTCTTCGTAGATTCGCGATAAGGCAGAGTGACTACGTAACCGACGAAAAATCGTTTTACGTGCTTCAAGTGTTCGTCCTTAAATAAGAATATTTTGTCGCTAGTAAAGGGCTCATTCGAAAGAGGAAGGTTCAATCTAGCGCACGCTGATTACGAGATTATGCAGATATTTGGTAATAGAAACGTTAGAAGTAGGCCAAAAATTGACGACGTGCATGCCGTGGAATCCAAGCATTTTTATTCGATTGGATGAGTTTTCTGGATGAAATCGAGAGTAGCGCGCGCTAGAAAATATCTCCAGCTACAAATTGAGCTATATTTTGTCTTGATTCTCTGCGAAACAAAGCCAAAAACTTGAAGCACGTTTCTGGCGTTTCAATTTACAATATCGATAATACAGAGCAAAAATGTGACAAAAGTCACAGACTTTTCGGATCTTAAGTCTGTGTCTGAAGGCTGTGAATGGAAATTATACGGCAGTTACCGACCTGCTGACTCTGAAAAAGTAACGTGACTAACCTTGGCCCTTAAATATAATTGTCTTCTAAAAATCGTGCTCACCGCACAATAGTGACATGTAAACGCATCGTATCGGATTTGTAATCGATGGTTCGATTCGCCCATTAAAATCAGTCAAGCCGAGTACGGCACGGCAGAGGCTCGTGTCTCATCTCAATTTCTCGAGGAAATTTATTCTGGCGTCAAGCGGAAGGTCCTGCTCGGTCACGGGGCAGTAAAACCGTGATATACGGTGATCGGGGCCGGGTAACTGCGGCCGAAACAACAGTGTAAACGAAGATTTAAACGGTAGCCGAAGAGGATCGTCAGTGGTCGTGATCCTTCGGTCGAGTTAAGGACGATAGTCCTCCGAAGTTGTAAGACAGCGCGTTATTCATCGGTTTTTATTCGTGTCGGTCGGTCTTGCCCCTTCTCGTTTCCGAGCCGCCCACCTCCGCATACCTGGCGCACCTTCCGATCGATTATCGATTCGCGTCGAGGCTGGCATTGATACTGATGGATCCTGACGATGCAGATTGGCTCCTTCCTGTTCCTTTTTGCCGGCTTCCACGCTAACGATCCCACGGCCCGTGTCCCGTTGACGCGGCTCTAATTAGCTTGAAAGTAACCGAATGGGATTACGGGCCTGGTCTCTACTCTCTCCTCCTTGATTCATAATGATATCGAGATATATTGATGAACTGTCAGCGGTCGTGCCCTCTCCTCGGAGAACTATGCACGAACTTCGTCCGAGAGATTTATCGTAACGGCACGGAGTTTGCGACCTGTTGGACGCGTCGTAAATATTTCTCATGGTTGGTTGGTGATTAGATCGCGGATCTTCATGCAAAATAAAATATCTCTATCCGCAATAATATTCGGACACTCCTAAAAACACGATAACATTTTCAAATGCCAATCAGTTTACTACGTAAAACAGAAATTTTGAAGAAATACTAAAAGTTGTTTTATACAATTTTTTTTTATGTGCGTAACAAGAACGTGTTAATTTTCAAATGTTTCTCAAACAAAGACCGGTAGCTGAAGCGGTAATTATCGAGGCAGGGGCGATTCGGTTTTCGGTAACGATCATCGGGAGCGAATGAAATAAAAGGGGGATGGGTAAGATAAAAGAAGGGGGAGGTGGGAAGGTGAGTGTAAACTTCCCCAGGAAAAGGGAATAAGAGGAGAGAAAGAGGCGGAGGATCGAGATAATGGGGATCGCGTGAGGCACGTGCCCGAAGCTCCGGCCGTGTCATTATCCAGAGGAGAGCCGACAGCCCGGGGCCTATTACCTTTACCTGGGCCCCATGCAAACACGTGTGCAAATGCTCTTCCACACGTGCGCAACGCGCCTGTGCACGGCACCGGGGCCAGGTGATGAAGGTTCGGTGCTCAAATAAAAACAGAACTTTCGCAAATGAGTTACTGCCTCGCTACTGTCTCCGCAGACCTTTTATGCTCGTAGCCTTACAATGTTCCTTGAAATTCGGCGTTGCTCTGAAACCGTTTATTATTTCTCAGCTGTTCTTTGTATTTTCTTACTACATACATTAATAGCTTTATAATAACGACAAGATCGCATTTATCTCGATTTCGTACAATTTTTATTATAACAAGCGCTATATCAATTGCAATAAAAGTTTTATTTTGCAGCTGGAATTTTCGTGCGAGTCTTGTACGTTTGGTCTCGCATTTCTTCAGCCCCTGAAAAGGGGATTGCAAATATTTAACGCTAAATCTACCGACACTTCTTGTGTATGTACCTATTCCTACCGAGCGCGGTCAAAATGACCGGTTCTTAAAAATAGTTATCGTTAATATAATTAAACGGAGATAATAGTCAATTAGTTGCTGAATGAATTAGTAGATGAACAAGTTCCATAAAATGACGATACAAATTTATTTTTATATGATTTCAATTATATAACAAATAATCCGATGCTCTCTTCCCGGTATTTATTTTAATTGTATTGTGTCGTCCACCTTTACAGTTTGGATATAATTGTCATGAATCGTGCGTAATTTGATAGCGTCTCATTCAATAAGGTGGCTCATTTATTTTGAGTTGGCCATGCCACATTGAGAATAGCCTTTCATCTATACTGATTGTTCAGGTTTAGAAGAGCTATTAAAATACCATATTATCTTGTGCGGTCAAATTGACCGGCTGCGGTAGGTAGTACGAGCTACAAATATTTCTTGGAAAAAAAGATAAAACTAGAAATAAAGAATGAAAAATACATTGTATACATACTTCAAGAAAAGTCGTGAAGATAAATAGCGATGTGATCATGTTGTATGTACGAAATTGTACGCAGAAGTTTGAAAAGGACAATTTGACCGGCCGTGGTGGGTTTAGTGTTAAAGAAGCTTTTGAAATCAGGTTCGGATTATGTAGTACGGTTAGCCTAATTTAATCCGTCTCCGAATACTGTTTAAGCGGAAACGTAAACGCGATTACCCATTCCCCAAACACCGCGTGCAAGATAATTGGATCTCAATGATTGAACTGTCCTATTGCCAATAACTCCAGGATCGGTACAATCAGACTAATTATCGGTGGATTAGCATTAATTGCACACGAGGTTCTAAGATTGTCGGCGCGCGGCGGCGGCGGCGTCGCGCTTCTAAATCACTTAAAGAGCCGCATAAATCGCGCTCTCACGTTGTCAATGCTTAATGACTTTCACGTACGAGCTATTACGTCACTGGCGTCACTAGGAAACGAGCTGGGCTACGGTACGTGACGGCAAAAATCTCGTGAACACACATTACCTATCGTTTGTTTAGTCACGTTTAATCGGGGAGCGCGTCTCGAGGAATAATTATTACAGACCGTCAGCCGACATCGATTAATTACAGGAATTGACCGAGTCCGGCTGTTTCCAGGTTTAATGAATGACGATAGTTAACGAAGCAATTTAGCAAATGGGGAGGTATAGGTGAGAAGTCTCGTATTAAGGATTATAAATGGTTCGAGATCGTGCGCTCGGGTTGTTAAGTACAGTCGAGTCGGAAAGTAAGTATTGGTGTACACAGGCAAATGAATATGACACATCTTTAATCTGTACTAATGATAATGAACATGCTTCACTAACATATTCGTTTATTTCCTTACACTTTCTGAATAAAAACAATACAATAATTTTGATTTCAATCGTCATATTCGCTTGCCTACATATCACCGATATGCCACCGATGTTTATTATGCAATAATACATAAAAACTGACGTGCAGGTTTTACATAAGAATTGGAATGCACATAGAATATAGATAAATGTGATCAACAAATAATATGGCTTAATGGGTTATTTTGAATTTCTGGAATGGAACGAAATAACACAGTTGTGAAATACGATTTTCTTTTTCAATTTTCTCGGATGCAACATCTGTAAAAACTCTGGTTCCCAAAAGACCATTTGGTGTCAGACCAGTCACTGGGGGAATTTCCGTGTCCATCTTTCAACTTCCGGCCATCCAACTGTTCTTCGACTTCTCCGAAAGTCAGTTGCTCTGTCCACCATATGGCAACGTTCACCTACACGCCGCTCCGACGAAATTGCATTGTTGCCCTTGAGACTTCGACACGTGTTTCTCCTGTCAAAGGGAAGACCCTCAGACCCTCATTCATCGACTTTGATTATATTCCGCTTTTCCGGGATGCCAGTATTGGCAAGATAGTGTGCCAAGGAATACCTAGAAGAAAATTACATACGACAGATTACATCGAGCCACAATTTTAAACAAAATAGGGGAAAGATAGGTTATTAGAAGATTTGTTAAGCTGAATTAGTTAATTTTGTACGGACTTCACAAAGTAGTATGAACAGTATAATTCAATAGTCTAATTTTTGGCTAGAAAATGTCTCGTGCATTTTCATTTGTATTAAAAAAAGGGAAGCTTAGTTTACGACCCCATTTTACATATATAGGGTGTTTCACCTAATTGTAGCATCTATAATATCTCGCATGTTTTTTATGATAGAAAAAATTGCAGAGGAAAACATTAGTTGGTTCAGAGAGGCAAATATTATGATAGGCAAAAAAATTTGTTCAATGTTATATTTTTTGAGATTTCAAGGTCATCGAAGTTTTTTTAAACGGAATGATATATTTTTATTATGGCTATATAATAGCCAAGGTCAAGACGAATCCAACGACCTGTAATATTATGACCTTCACGTGACCTTGAGTACGAGAAATTCATAAAAGTAGCACACTTGATGTAAATAGTGAAATAACGGTGACATGATCTGCCTAGGGTTTCAAGAAATGTTCTTGAACCTCAATTAATGACTGTCAACACGCTCTATAGCCAAAGTTAATTATTAACTATAGTTAAACACGCTGTATAACGAGGGGTTCGTATGCCACTGTTCTGCAAATGTACAGGGTGTATAAAAATTATATGTCACGACCATCGTAGCGTGATTCTACACCTCCGGATCGGTGGAGATCTGTGAAAAAAATGCACCGCAAAATTCATTTTGACCTCGAAACTTAAGGTCAAAGTATCGAAAAATTTGAGTGATGAGTACTATACGATGCAATAAAAGAAAATTTTTCGACAATTTGACCTTGATTTCCAAGGTCAAGGTGAATTTTGCGGTGCATTTTTTAACAGATTTCCACCGATCCAGAGGTGTAGAATCACGCTATGGTGGTCGTGACATATAATTTGTATACACCCTGCACATTATAATTGTAGTCGACCAATTGGGGTGTTTCCCCAGTGGGCATAAGCTAAGTGCCGCAAACGAAAAGGACGTGACCCGAAGGACGGGAAAAGCGTTTTATGGGCGGACGCGGCAAGATTTATAGTTCCTCCTGAACTCGCTTTCTTGTTGCATCGATCACCCGACCGGTCGAAGAAATTATTTTCATGTGTGCTCAGCTGAGCTCGCTGTGTTTTGATTGGTGACATAGTTCCCGAGAAACTTGTCACAATTTTTCACAAAAAAAAAATTGGAAAAATAGCGAGAAAAGAGATTAAACACGCCGTCCACCAGATCGATTAACTACCTATCGAGTTTTTGGACATTTTACTGTCACAGCACCCGATTAATCCTTAACATTTTACATTTAGAATATAAATTAGCCTAAATACCATTGAACGGCAAACATTGAAATTTGAAACGTGTAGTTTCAAACGGCTCGCTGCGACTAGATACTTGCAATCGTTTCTCCGAAATCAATAATAAAACGATAGAGAGTTTATTTGTTTAATTGGTCGAGCAGCCGATAAGAGCTGGATAAATGAGACCATAAAAGATATGTCATACGGGAGCAACTGCAATTGCATTGTCCGTACCGCGAATGGAAATGGGTCGTCGTTTCATCGTGACCCCAGATGAAACGATGTTGATTAATTTGCTCTTTCATTAATGCGATTAAAATCAGCCAATTAAGTTGCTTGTCGAGACCCAGTTCCTTCCGTGATTGATCTCGGTGCATACGACTGCAGTCCAGTTCCATGCTCGTGCATATTACGGTCATTTATTTATTGAACGACTAATCGAGCCAGTCTCGGGATTTATTTTTTTTTTCCCCCAACGTTCTCTGATCTTTATTCAATCGTTGATAGCTGTGGAGCATAGCTGTATTACTTAACGAATCCATAATTGTTCTTTGCATCCGATGAAGTCGCGTTTAAGCATTATTCACTGTCAATTTCAATTTTAAATACAGTGAGAAATACAGATTCGAATTATAAATGTGTACATTGAACGTAAAGTGACTCACCAAATAATCTTTACTAAACTGCAAATGGTCTATCTTACTGCGATAAGTCGATTGCACTAAATCAGAAAGGTTTTCTAAAATCGTTTCGAGTCTAAACGCAAATCCTGTTTTCCATTTCGAAAACAGTGAAGGAATTAATCAGCGAGGGTCGTCCATAATCTGTGAACAAGATTCGCTGTCTCTCGGTTCTTAAGCCTACACGAAGAAGTGGCAAAGTCTTTGACACGCAGATAGCGTTTATTAACAATGAAGCTGACGTAAACAAGTAAACGCAGCTGTTTGATAACGGAGACGGTGCGACGAGGAACGAACGAATTCGCGCGGTTTCGAGGACGACCAACGCAAAGATCGTTTGTTTTACAAGTTATACCAAGTCTGGCGCCCACATGGACGGTCTCCTGACCATTTTCGGCGATTCGTTTGGGTCTATCTAGCAAAAGCATTTCGGTCATACATGCACAAGCTGGTCGCGAGCGAAAGCCGTTTCGCGCCCACGTGCTTTTCCTTGAATTTCAAAGTTTGATAGAACACGTTGCCTCGATGGCAAGTTGTTTCTCCAAGGTGCTACTCGAGAAAGCAATTTTTCACGCAAGGGACCCGTGACCTTAGAAAAATTGTCGTCTTCGACAAGAGAGAATTTGTACGCAACACTTGAATACGCCTCAACTTCAGTAAATAGTTAAATGTTTAACAACTAATGTAAGAAAGTACGTGCGTACTAATTTGAAGAACGCTCTGGCACCGTGCTTACGACTAATAAAATAATAGTGGAAAAGCATTATTTATTGTAATTAAAATAATTACCTATTTTAAAATAGGTTTAAAAATTGTTCATTTTAAAATGACCTATTTTAACAAACCTACCACCGCCGGTCGAAATGACCGGTTCTAGATTTTTTATTTTACCACTACTGAGAGTATAAAGATGCTTTCGTGGGAAATGATCAAATAACTATATTTATTAGAACCGGACAGAAAATCCCAATAAATTCGATCTTGTTATTTTTATAAGACAACATGTACCAGTTACTTTTAAGGCTCGGTAGGTTTAGCGTTAAAATCGCTTCTCTCGTCCTCCGCCAAAGAAAATATTAAAATTCTGTCTTGCTCGAGGATATTTCCTGTCGATACGATCGAAAAATTACCCCGCACCAGGAAATGGTTCCTTTGTCGGCAGCTGATTAGAATACAATCCGCGCGCGTCGATGCACCGCGATAATATTAGTATTGCTTTCACAATTGCGATGCGAGAGTTGATGGCTGACCACTTAATGGAACTTGCCTTCAATTTGGCTGGCCTCGATAATTGGTAATTATTGGTCATCATATATAGCAATTTTCAACGACAACGAAGCTATAATTCGGTCCGGTTAACAGATACACCCGGTATATAAATCTCTGTGGAGATTTTCTAAATAAAAAAAAAAAAAGAAAAGGAAATTCTAGCCTGTCAAAGTGATGGTCAGTGACATCAATGAGGATCATACAAAACATTGTGTACGGGACGTCACGAATATCATGGGTGAATAGTGGGAAACTACCCTTGGATCGGTTGGAACGGTATTTTCCCGTGGCGGTCATAAATTATGCTACCTGCGTGTCACGTACTCTCGTACACACGGTTTCGCTTGGAGCGATCAAAGCTTTGCGCACAGTGAAAGCCGATTGGCGTGTGTTGGTGAGGAGGTGCTCCTTATAAAGTAGCGGTGCCGCGACGTCGATACACCTCCGTGCGCCTTGCGTCATCGACAGATCGCGCGTCGAGACGCGCAGCGCCGCGCCGCGCAGCGCAGCGCAACGCGCGTTGCGTGACCCTTAAATTTCTGTGCCACGAGCGAGATCGCTCGTTGGATTTTTCTCAAGGTGAACGGAATTATGTAAACAGCGAATTAGCATCGATAAGATCGAAGACAGTCGGCGATCTTTTACAAATACATCCGTCGAGACAAATTGATAGCACACGTTAACGATTGCCATGACTTTAATCTATTTACACATTGCAACTGAAAGTGTCTGTACAATATTTCAGGATATATTTAACACTAAACCTACCACGGTCAAAATGACCGGTTTTCTATTTCACAATTATTGAAATTATAAAAACGTTTTCATAGGACTGAATTGACTTCTTTATTTAAGCACATATTATAATGAAAATCGTACAAAGTCTAAGTAAATTCATTCTTCTCCCTTCTATAAAACGTTTCATTTTTACATGTTTTGCGCTTGGTAGGTTTAGTGTTAAAAGTAACTGGCACATGTTGTCTTATAAAAATAACGAGATTGAATTTATTTGGAATGATAAATTTAGACTTAAATATATTCATTTAATCATTTCCACGAAATCATCTTTATAATGTGAGTAACTGTAAAATAAAAAATATAGGTAGGTTTAGTGTTAATAACATATACGAGTAAAATCGCCTAGAGGGACAAAATGATAAGACAAACGATAACACATTTTGTATTGAATATTTTGTTGCGCTTTCTTTAACTTTCGTGAGAGCAGTGGTTCTGTTATGTAAAAATGTATATAATTTTTTAATAGTTTTCATAGTCAATCAGCTGTGTGTGTGTGTGTGTCAGCCATTTTTCCAATCGTGAATTCGAAACGAATCATTTCTTACATGTCGATTTAGAAAGTGCGTGGAAGTGAATTTTTTCCCCAGCTTCGTGCATAAGTAGAAACAAGAATTTATCTCGCCGTACATTTATTACAGTACCGTACAGTATAAACATGAGATAAAACAGTATCTTAATTTAATGCATTCCTGTGACATTTCGAGCCGTGAATAAATCAATACGAAAGAACACGATATAAAACATTCGAAACGAAACGATAGCGTGGACAATAATTCGCTATTTATCTTTGTTGCGAACAATTCGTTCGTTCATCGGCTAAAAATATTACTCAAGACTATTTAATATTCCACGACATAAGCGGAAACGCGAAAAAGAAAAAGAAGTACTTTATTTTATATCTTTTCATTTTTATCAGTTCATAGTACAGAAGAAATGGATTTCCGGTTAATTTTTAAGCATTGACACGTTCAACAGTCTCGGCGACCGAGAGTATCGAATTACAAAATAATTCATATAATATTAAAAAATATGTTCACTCAATAGATTTGATCGAAACATTTATTTATTTATAAATACTTGAGATCAGATGATTTATTTAGCAAAGACAATATTGTTATCCACCTGTAATTTAGGTATTACATAGTTTCTGAATAATTTGATCGGAACAGATTAAATGGAAATGAGATAAGCGAGTCATACGTGCGTATTCTTCTGTTTAAACTTTAATAAAGTTAAATCTCCGCGTTTAACGTATTAATAATTGGAGTTTCGACGAATGTAATGTGGATACCAGCGATGAAACGAAATTTCGAAATAATTCGGCGGTGTGTTGGTTTAGCGGAATTTCGTTACCCGGCGATAATGTATCCGACTTGCATGTGCATATCGTGTGGAAGGCATATTCTACCTGGTTTTAAATTTCCTAGCACGCAGAGGCTCATTACCATATGCACGTTCCCGGAGAAGATCTCGAGTTCGCTGAACCCTATACCTTAATCGGAGATTTCACTCCAAAAATCTCTTGGAAGCTCGTTTTCCTCTTCGTTTGATCTTTCCATCGATAAATATTGAAACGCACAGGAGTTCGAAACCGCTTGAGACAGTAGGCGAGTCCGTATACATACACCGTGTTCCGACGTTTCCTAATTTATCTGTTATTTGTTAAACATTTAACATTTTGCTGAAGCTGAAGCTTATTTAAGTATTTCATCAGAACACACTTTAACACTAGATTTACGGGACCCATCAAAATGACGGATTCTAATATCTTTAATCTACGAATATTGAGCATCTATGAGGAATTATATATAAAAATTGATTTCTTTGGGTGTATATTATTAAAAAAAATTCCCACAAATTTTGATAGATAGATTCATGTTATTTTTATAAACTAACGGAAAATAGTCATTTTTAGTGCTCCGTAAACCTAGTGTCAATAACTTGAATTGAATATTTTCATTCTTCTACGCAATTTTAAGTAAATAACTTACAATAAAATGTATATAATTTTTTTCATCACTATCTTTGCGCGTTTGTTGCTTCTTTAAGCATATTCGTGACTACTGAAGAACGTGTATGCCTCTTGTATATGTGGAAGACTGCATGTCTCCGTGTAGACGACAATTGGTCGTATCGCATTCAGCGATCTGACAAGAAAAGAAAACTCAAGTTTGATTTTCAGTACAGTGGACATTAAAATGAACTGCACGGATGAGATTCGATACAAGCGGGAACGCGTGTGATTTTACGTGACTTGTCGGGTTGTATGTAATACTTTCCGTGGATGTATACTGGGTACTTCCCTCTGTAGGGTCTTAAAATATTACGTGATTTCCGGCTTGGAATACCGTGGCTGCATTACAATCGTGATTCTTTAGTCGTATACACCCCTGGCCATCAGTTACCGGACACCTGACCATCCTAAAGAAAATATTAATTGCCGTACAGCTCTATGGAACAGTTCTGCTCGACTATATCCAAAATGGCGAACCTAAATGCATAGTGGTTGATCAAATGATCAGAGCCATTTTTATAAGTCGCTGATTTTGCATTCTAATGACAGTAGATCAAATTCAAAAAATATTCACGGAATATGACACTTTTTGTAAATCCTGTCCTCCAATTAATGCAGACAATTTCATTTTCTAATAAATAAAAATTGTCTAATAGACATTCATAAATATAAATTCCGTTTCCGTTTATTATTTTCATCGAATGCTCGATATTTTTAGGGGCATTCGAAACAATAAAAATTCTTCGCATGCTTTCGTAAGAACACGATAAGATAATTGCCGCGTACGATTTCTTTATCGCTTTATTTTCGCCACATTTCATTTTGTACTGCAAATCTCAAGGCCGTTCGGCTATAGTAACAGCTGTGCCTCCAACCTACGCGGAGCATGTCTTTGGTTCTATTTGATTAACACTCCCGGGGATTTCTAACCTCCATTGTTTCACCGAACGCCTACGTGGTTCATTGAAATCCTCTAGCAACCTGTAGATCATGATTGACTGAAGATTCAAACAATATTCGCTATTGTTCTGTACGCTAAACAGATACGGTGTTTGGTATCGGTGGAGCTATAGTTGGAGCAAAATGAGTGTCGTTCCTTATTCAAGGTTTGTATTCGCTGACCATAGGAGGTCTTTCCTTGTGCTCTGCAAAAATTGGATTTTGCAGGAACAATTATTAGATCACGGATTTCGTGCATTTATAACAAAATTAATCTCTCCTTGTACGCGTCAAAAATTGGATTTTGCAGAAAAGTGTCCATTCCCAAGATCGAAATAAATAGTTGTGTCTTTTGTTTCGGAGATAACTATTTATTCCGATCTGGGGAATTCTTGTGTTTCGAGAAAAGTTTAAGCTTCGCCGCGTCGTAGAGATGACTTTTGTCCGACAGAAAATTGGTCAGAAGCCGTTAATCAGCATCGAGGAGCGTTTGAATGGGCCAATAAATAAATCCGTCAGGCTATCACAGAAATCGGCGCCGACTACCGGAGAGAAACCCTGCCCTTTTGCGACGTCCGACCGGGTGTGCGTTCCTCGTAAAAGTTGTTGTCGCGTATCACTCGGAAAAATCGCACGCTGTTAATCCCGTCCCGCATGAATTAGAGAGCTTGTCGCCGCGCGTAATTCAAGTTTCATCGGGACCAATAGGCATCGCGGCGGCCCTTTATTCGCGGCACGCGAGGCCGTCGTATTGACTTATATCGCGACGCGACGCTCGACAGACGCGCATTCGTAACCCCGTATTTGGCAAAATCGGACGGCTCCATTCGCGGCTTGTTGCTCAATGCAACGGGCCTCTCGTCCGTCCCGTTTCCACCTGGAATCTTCAGCTTTGATCTCTGAAAACGCGCCGGATCCGCGCACGTACGCGACAAATTTATACGCAGAGTGTCCCTTGATGCGTGGGAAGCGTTGCGAGACTGAATTCCTGGTTCATGTACCCTAAACGCGCGTTTGCGAATATGTATCTTGCTCCCGACATCAGGGTGTATATACCCAACAAATTTCAAATATTTGAAAAAAAAAAGAACAAAGATTTTAGTTGTCTAATGTTAAGGGGGGACCCTTGTGTGAATGGCCTGTTTCTCAAGAATTTTCTTTGGAAAATGTAATGCGTAGATTGATTTAAAATTTAAGGTATCATTTATTAACGTTATAATGTAAACAAAAATATTTTTTATAAATTTTAATTGTTAATATCAACGGTGCAATGGCGGCTTGAAAATAGCATCCTGAAAATGCGCCGTGCAGCGTCCAGTGCACAAAAACAATCTCAAACGAAAGAGTCAAAATGGAATCGTTAGTTTATGCAAATGCGCACAACATGACATTCTTCTTTTATTAAAATTTGCAAAATTGTAAAAATGACGAAGTTTTGAAAAAACGCATTGAAAAAAGTCGGAGCTCGTCATGTTGTGGCCAATTATTTATAGAATATATACACCAAGTTTCATAAAGATCGAGTAATCAGTTTTTGAGCTACGTTGCACGGCGTGCGAAATTTTGCGTTTCGAGAAAAATGCGTTTAAAGTTTCAGTAACGTGGAAAGCACGTTACGTGTTTGTATATATGGTGAACAAATCTTAATTCATTTTAACTTACCGCGGTTTTTTCCTAATCTTCGATTTCAGGGTCATAGAACAGGTCTTCCTTTCCCTCAAAAAATTGTACTTCAGCCGTTTTTTCTTCTTTTCGAGAAGCACGAGCCTTTGCGACAAGAGCTCGACTACGCGAGCCGCTCCGCCCAATATAACCGTTCACTTTATTTTGAAAATGACGTACAAGAATATTTCTGATCACTTTCTAACTTTTTTATCGTATTCCTGAGAAAATTTCCTACCGATTCAAACAAAAAAAAACAAATGCTCAAAAATTTCATTTCACACAAGGTTCCCCCATAAACAATATACAACGAATTATTGAAATGTCCAGAACCTTCTTTGACTTGAATATTAAAAAATCGTTAATATGAGAACGAAAATTTTGAAAAATTGCGCTTAAGAATTTCAACGACAGAAATAGGTTACTCGCACGGGACGCCGAGGAAAAACAGAAGTAGGAATGTTATTTAAAATACACCGAATTAGTGCAGTCTAATGGTCGCCCTCGACTCGAACAGGCGGCTCGAGTCTCCATTAAATTTCGCGAGTCAGCCATGCTCGCGAGCTAATTTAGAAGACGCTAAATCGCAGCACCTGCACTCTGGTTGATGCAGCTGCAGCCTTTCATTAGCACGTAGGAAGGTCGTAGCATCCAATAAATCCAAAACAGTCGAACATAACTGACAAGCTACCCTGTACGGTCTGCAAACACTGCGAAACAAGGATTTGAAATATTTTTTTCTTGCAATTTCACTGGAGGAAACGCGAATCGTCGAGCAATCTTCGAGTATTCCCGCGGCCTGATAGGTGTCCGACTGAACGATGCAGCTTGTGTGTTGCAACCGATATCACGTTCTGTGGACGTCATGCATATTTCCATTATTTAAAGAATTCCAGTCTGCAATCCATTGCCTGGATACATTCGAAACGAGCATGATACCTTTCGTTTTTTTTTTGTTTTTTTTTAGTGAACTCCCAGTACGATGCTTACATTGCAATTCCACATGCCATATGTTATTGCAATTCGCAATGTTGTCTTTTATTTATGTCCATTGCACGCAAATCCAACTGTTACGTCGATATAACGACGTTATTTTAGGCTCGTCGAACTGCAATATTTTGTTGAATTCAACTAACAAAATATTACTGTAAAACGTAGAAATGCCGAGAAGTAAAAAAATTTGCACGATTCTAGAAAGTAGTCGATACATTATTGCGATTGTTTATGGCTCACGTATAGACGAGGTATTTGAAGAATGCGATAGGCTTCTTTCCGCAGAGCCCAAAAAAGAGTTACTTCAGTTTTCTGTCCAATTGTACTGTGGCTGGTATTACGGCAAGACCAATTGCCATAACCGGCAACTGTGTACCAACGTGGAACCCGGATCGAACGTCTTAAAGAGTCGTTGCTTTCGAACCTGTCATTTTTATTGTCAGCCGTCCGAATCCGGTCACGATCAAATAAAAAGGGAAACTAAATTGTTCTTCAAACTGGAGCGGCATTGTAAACCAACGCGTTTCAACTTTCCCTCGACACCAGGTTACCTGTCCTCGCGTAACCCGCTTGGTGCGACAGTTCATCTTTCCATTGAGAATTAACACTAAACCTACCACCTGCCGGTCAAATTGACCTTTCCAAGCTTCTGCGTACAATTTCGTACATATAACATGATCACATCGATATTTATCTTTACGACTTTTCTTAAAGTATGCATACAATCAGTATTTATTTCTCGTTTTATTTTTTTTCCAAGAAATACATTTACCTGCCGCGGCCGGACAATTTGACCCCACGAGATAATATGGTATTTACTCTTATAAACCTAAACAATCAGTATAAAAGAAAGGCTATTCTCAATGTGGCATGGTCAACGCAAAATAAATGAGACGCTATCAAATTACACACGTGTCTGGTTGATAATACTGTTTCATGGCAAATACATCCAAACCGCAAAGGTGGACGACACACAGTATAATTTTCTAAATCGAGGAGAGAGCATCGCAGTATTTTTTATATAATTGACATTATATAAAAATAAATTTGTATATTCATTTCATGGATCTCGTTCATCTACTAATTCATTCAGCAATAAAAGTGACTATTATCTAAGTCTAATTATATTAATAACAACCTTTTTTGAGGACCAAGGGTAATTACACGATTTTTGGTAAATGCTGTATAATTACCGTTCATAGCCTTCAGACATAGATCTAAGATCCGTCTTGGTCTTGATCCGAAGGGTCGTAAGTCTGTGACTAAACTTGTCGCATTTTTTTCTCTGTATTATCGATATCATGAATTCTGACGCCAGAAACGTGCTTCAAGTTTTTGGCTTTGTTTCGCAGAGAATCAAGACAAAATATAGCTCAGTTTGTAGCTGGAGATATTTTCTAGCGCTCTATATTTCATCCAGAAAACTCATCCAATGGTATAAAAATGCTTGGATTCCACGGCATGCACATCGTCAATTTTTGGCCTACTTTTAACGCTTATATTACCAAATATCTGCATAATCTCGTTAGCTCATGACAAATGCGCGCTAGATTAAACCTTCCTCTTTCGAATGAGCCTTCTCCGGACGAAAAATATTCTCATATAAAGACGAAAAGTTGAGGCACGTGAAACCATTTTTTGTCGGTAATGTAGTCACTCTACCTTATCGCGAATCTACGAAGACCGGGCCCTTAATCATTCCTAATGGAAGCATTTTTGTAATTTAACAGTAAACCTATCAAGTACAAAACATATACAGTGAATTCTCGATATATGTCATCAACACGGGTCTTGCCAGCGTCGTGTATCGTCCAGGAGACATACCCGAGCGGTGTTATGTTTCCACTCCTTGGAGTCCGAGACCTCTCGAGCTTCGCGGTCTCTTACGGGTATACCCTGCGGTAGTGGGGATAATTCCGCGACATTTACCATCCAGGTCTTGGCGACGAATATAGAGAAATCACTGTAAAAGTGAAACGTCTTATAGAAGGGAAAAGATTGAATTTACTTCGATCTTTGAACGATTTTCATTATTGTATGTGCTTAAATGAAGAAGTCAATTCAGTAATTTCTTATGAAAACGTGACCGCGCACGGTAGGAATAGGTATACAAGAAGTGTCGGTAGGTTTAGTGTTAAATAGTTACAGCAGAACAGAAGAAATTCCGTTAGGAAGGATTCGTTCGACAACGAAAAACAAATTTCGAAAGAGCCGGGTAAGCAGGGGAAAGAAAGAGGGTGCTGACGGAAAAGAGAGAAGGATTTCTAGGTGTTCGTATTCGTGGTATCCTGCGGGACCGGTTCGCCCCTGCACTCCCGTTCTGGTGCATGCGTCACATATCGGTGACTGTAGTTCGTCGCGATTGCGAAAAAAGACGGAAAAGAAAAGAAAAATAGAGTGGGCGAGCTTAAGTCCTCGTCAGGCACGACCCACGTTTGCTATTAACGCGCGGCGCGACGCGGCGCGTCCGCGAATCCGTCGGACAGACCGCGGCCGTAAATGTATCGAATTTCGGCTACGAACAGCCTCGTGTTGTGCCTCGCAGGCGAAAATGAATCTCGTTCTTCGCTTCTCCATTGTCGATTCTTGCCGTTCGAAAATAACTTGGACATTGTGCTGCGCCGATCAGCGTTCGCCTGTTATTCTGAGCGCTGATCGATGGACCGCGGAAGCCTATGCAATTTCCAATTCCTAAATGCGAACCGAAAATCAGCGTCAAAACAGAAAATGATTTTCTTCGTTCTTACTTGAATATCGTAGAAAATGTTGACGAACATTCGTTAAAAATATTGTACAATATTTGGCGAAATGGTTACCGAGCCATTTCTGCCCTAAACGCGTAAAATCGCGTTATTCCGATAATTGCTTAGGTCTGCACTTTTTGCAATGACCATGACCATAATCGATCGAACAAAGAAGTGTGCATTTGCAGGTTTTTATCGTTTGATCGCTCCCACCCACACGAATGAAAATGATAGGTTGGAAAATTGTTATTGTTGGTTAACCGTGCATCCATTCTAAACATGACACCTCTGGAAATCGCGATTGCAGTTGCTCCCCGTTAATTAGCTCATCCGTGCAATTTACCGGTCTCGTTCATTGTTATTAACGCGGCTACTCGCGATTCCGGCGACTCGTTGCGCAGACTTACGGATCGCTTACATAACTCGCATAATCGTTGCTCTCGTAGTTTTCCAGGCGGTTTACGCACGATCCTAGACATGCGTGTGCGACTTTTACCTACACGCTGCTCGTTGGCTGCGGCCTAGAAGCTCCGTAACCTAGCTAGAGTATGCCAAGGTTGCTGCACAAACGATTCCATTTTTACATTTCGACGAATTCAGTTTTCCACAAAGGACTCTCAGTCCACTTCGAGCTCGTTCAAGTTCATCCCGCGGTTCTGCTACTGTCATCTTGGAACGCGATTGGCGGATGTTTCTTGTTTGATGCATTCGTGTACAACATTTTTGACGAACTAGCAGCAAGAATTCTATGTATGTACAGTGACTCCCATTATTATTCGGACACTGAATTTTCATTCCGCAGGACTCGTCTATTTCCGTGGATTTTATGCATTTATGACAAAAACGAGTAAATGAAATACCGAAACGGTAAAAATTTTCAGAAATTTAAAAAAAACGTTGTACTATTACTATTGAAGTTATTCAAGAAAGAAAGAAATTTCTTCTTTTGCAGTTAATGCAGAGAATGTTTATTTTGTATTAAAATCCACAGTCGAGTAATCCGTTCTTTATAATTTTTAATATCTGACTTCGCGCTACACCATACTATTCAAACACTCTCAGCTTTGCCCATTCTAATTCAGATGACGAGTACGAGTGTTACTACGCAGATTCCATTGTCATTCAAGTATTCGTTCAAGAAAAAACTTTCATTCAGAAAAGTTCAAGGTAAACGTGAATGTGAGCTCAAGGTCAAGATTTAGAAATCCCATGGTGCCAGAGTGTTGTATTTGGCCGGTCGTTTGCATATCTGTTTGTTAGATCTAATCGTCTACGAAAAATAAAATCGTACGGCTTCCTCTGTCCTTCCTTTTTGTCACGATGTGTACACCTAATTTGAATGTAGGCAGTATGAACTAATCACGCTGTAGGCTTCGAATGATTTCAAGGTGCAACCAGTAGAGCTCGCTCTTGTACGATGATTATATGATCGATTACCTCACCTAGCAATTCTCTTATGTACTGAACACACCTACTCGAATCGATTTCGTGATTAGGGGGGCCGACATCTTTTTTAGAAGAAAAGTATGAGTGCAAATGGAAAATATTAATTTATGCTTACTCACTAAGAAAACGTGTGGTATACAATAAGCCTGTTCATGAATTTGAACCTGTTCATGATAATAAAAAATATAGGTTTCCATTTGAAAAACAAAGTTGACCTTCAAATGACCTTGAAAGCGCCACCCAAATAAAAAACAAATATTCGGCTGGAATGTTTTCAAATGAACACTCTTTACATTTTAAATAATCTTGAAGAACAAGAGTTGCACATATTGGTATTAACTTTCTTTTTTTATATGTTTCCCAAAATGCAGAGAAGAAATAGCAGCTCTGTATGTAATAGCATTATTGAAATTTTAATCGGTCAAAAACAATACAATTGTAAAATTTTTGTAAATATCATAAATGCGTAGATCCCGCAGGTATTACTTTTGCGAACAAGCAGGTGGCAGTGCAACTAACGTCAACAATTCGATATGTTCATCAACGAGCGCATAAAAAGTTGCGGTGGCAACTGTGTGTTACCTGGTTTAATAACTCGTTGGTCGATCGGATCAGTTACTGTCTCTTGCGCCACTGTTCAAAATAGCTCGTGACCACTGACCTCGATCTCGGAAATACGTTCGCATCATCGTCTTTCCTTAACGATCCGATAATGAATATCGAACGATGACCTGGTAACACCAGATCGGTTGTGCAACTCACATTTCTTTCGCGAATCTTCCGTATTAGTCACCTCTATTTTCCATCTTCGGTTTTCCAATTGCAAGAATAATGCGCGGCGCATCGGTGTTTTTGTACATTGACGCGTCTCATCCCAACATTTCCTTTTTCAGGGCGATCGTGGGTGCACCGACAGCCGAATCCGAACAAGATGGCGTTCGTAGAGGCGGTAGTGTTTACAAATGCGACATCGCAGTCGACAATACCTGCTGGCCCATCCGTTTCGACACGAAAGGTGAGAACTTTCATATATATTTGAAAAAGGATCATTTGGATATTTTTATTTCATTTTTACTCCAATGATGTTTGGAATAACGTAGTAGAGAGGTGTAGCATAGTCGATGATATTAAAGGAAGGATTTGTTAAATGCTTTAGGAACGAACATTTTTGCAAATATTCCACAAGAGAATTTCTTAAATGGAGTATTGATAAAATATGCAAAATAAAAAATATATCTTTAGAATCTCCTAGTGACAAAACATATTTCTGTCCAGGTCTCATAATTTTATCTATTTCCTGCAAAAATATGCATTTGCATAAACATCCGCAGTCTATTGATAAGTGAGACGACAAAGTTTCTTAAACTGCAATCATATTTCAATGTACAACATAAAAAGTCTATATTAACCCTTTGCACTCGGCGCTATTATCATTCTAAAACTAAATTTTTCTTCCGTCTTAGAATATTTTCATTTTACTCGTACGAAACTGATCCGATTTCCACATATAATGTTTAAATCTTTAGTACTTTATTAAATACAAATTTTGTAATGTAACAAATATTTTGTAACATTTTTTGCAATTTCTTTGAAATAATGCCACAACAGTTTCTAGTGGTGCTTCAGAGTCACCACTCGAGTGCAAAGGGTTAAAAATTCAATTTTCTTCTTTCTATAAGATAACACATACCAGTTAGTCCTCGGTGGGCAGTGCTAACGAGTATCTTCAATTTGCAAATTCATTACTGCGACCTCACAGAAAGTTTGTCAAAGTTTACTGGTCGAGAGGATTTTGGAATGATATTCGAGAAACAAGAACGGATTAACTCCAGTCAGTCCGGTGCCAATCCGATATCCGTTTTCCGGTTTCTTCTTCCGCTTGTATAGTAGCACTTGCCACGGTCTTTGAAAGGTACCTCAACACAGTGTTGCTAACGAGGGCTCGTATCTCGTGCTCCTCGGGCTGCTGGCAGTCGCTGACCTACATTCTGGTTTTCCACCCGCTGCTGTCGGAGCCCCTGAAGAGCTTCGTAATCTCAGAAACTGCGGAGTAACCGACTGACTGGTTATAGAACGTTCTATTCTCGGCGCCTTTCCACCCACCTTGCCGATGTGTCCCTTCCTCCATACTTCAAGGCTTTGCATCTCCAGCTTATATCGATTTCAAATACTTTCCCTTCCCCGATTATTCACCTTTTAACACGTTAATCGCCTCGCATCGCTCCTACTTGGCCGACACAATTATTCGTCTATCTTTTGAACATTTGTTCTTCCGCTTACCCTCAATTTCATTAGGATCATTGTAAGATCTAAAAGGGTTAAAACTTTAGGATAACATGGATTTCTTCATCATAAACTTACACGTGACACGACATTTAACAGCAAATTAACCATTTCACATTACATTTTTGCGATTGCAAATGTAGAGCGAAAATTCGTAGAAATCAGGCACAATTAGTAGAATAGAAATATCTTAATTTTATCTTTGAATTTTAATTTAAAAACGCTACGAATTTCCGCTCGAACTCAATAGATAGTATGTTTCAGTCTGAAACCTCAATTAAATTGTAAGGCATGGTTGAGAGGCATGCATAAGTTCGTTCACTGATTCATTTGTCTTCTGAAATGAAAGAGCAACATCGTTTACGTTTAAACAAAAAGAAAATGCGCCTTCGTTCGGAACAATGAGACATTAATTTCTCTGTCATCTGCCTAAAATATTGAATCGAAACGAGAGAGGGAGAGAGAGAGAGAGAGAGAGAGAGAGAGAGAGAGAGAGAGCGCTCCAAAAGGAGTTATAATGACTTCATTTCAAGCAAACAAGCGATAAAGCGAAACGAACGGGCGAAGTCACGAGCGTGCATGAATTTCCGCGCAGACAGCCATTCAAATTAATAATCACGCGCAGCAGCGATACGATCATCCGCTCGGGAACGCGCGATGCAAATTAGTGGAATCATGCCGGCACGAATTAGACGTGCTTACACACTTCGTAACGGCCGTATCTCTGAACGATCGGACACGATTCTGGACCCGTAATTTGCCCGCGAGAAAGTAATTGAGAGAGGGAGAGGGAGGGAGAGAGAGTGCCAATCGGCAGGAAACCGACAGAGTCGACTTCACATTATCTCGGCCGGAGCGTGCTGGATCGATCGAAACTGTCAGATCGAGATAAAATGTTGATTAAGACGGCAAGGAGGTTCGTTATTCGCAATTTTTCATCGAGCTTGATTAACCCTTTGCACTCGAGTGGTGACTCTGAAGCACCACTAGAAATTATTGTGGCATTATTTCAAAGCAATTGCAAAAAGTATTACAAAATATTTGTTACATTACAAAATTTGTATTTAATAGATCACTAAACATTTAAATATTATATGTGGAAATCGGATCAGTTTCGTATGAATAAAATGAAAATATTCCAAGACGGAAGAAAAATTTAATTTGTAGAATGAAAATAGTGCTGTGTGCAAAGGGTTAATACCAGTCCCGTGGCACCATGTTGAGAGAAATTGAGCCGTGTTGCTGTTGTCGCCGATTTACAAACGAAATACAATGAATTTTCGATATAAATCAACAATACGGGTTTTGCCGAATATCGTTCAGGAGTCATATCCGAGCCGTGTTATGTTTACACTCCTCGGCGTCCGAGGCCTCTCGAGCTTCGCTGCCATTACCCCGCGGTAGTGGGGATAATTCCACGACGCGTATCATCGAGGCTTTGGCGACATATACAGAGAAATTACTGTACTCCCTCTGCGGTATAATAATAGTAGCAGTTGATTAATTTATTTTGTCCCATAATAATAGTAGCAAAAGGAAATAAATATAGAACGCAGTATTTATTATCAAAAAACTAGATTAAATTAAACAATAACGGTATACCCCGCGGTAGTGGGCATAATTCCGCGACATTTATCATCCAGGACTTGGCGACATATATAGAAAGATCACTGTACTCGAGTCAGAATAGTACACAGACATCGTTCCCGAAGGTTTAACGTAGAATAAATCACAAGAAAAGCAGCTATATGTATACCTTTAAAAAAAAAACTGTATCAATCTTCAGGTTGACATTAATGTCTTCCACTGGGATTCAATCTGCGTACCAAGTTTGTTATAAGATTAGCGTTTAGATCCGCTACTAAGTACTCAATACCTCCGTAGAGAGTTCCTGGCAACCCGTATCTAGTTGGTTGCCGTAGTGCATTCGGAATAAATTGAAATCAATTTCCTGTGAAAGTCAATTATCAGCAAAAGTTCGAGTCGTTTAATTAACCGTTGCGAAATTACAAAGCGTCTGGCAGCGACTTGTCAGTCAAGAAGAATACCATGGCCCTTCCTGTCATTCCGCGTGATGGAGGGTGCTCCTCTTCCCTCGTCCCTATTAACGCAGACTCGGAAGAGTTTGCCGGTGGAAGCCGCCTCTCGGTTGATAGAGAAACGTTTTCACCGACTAACGTATACAAGATCATGCCCCACGCTACGTCCAATTAGTCGGCTCCTCTTCCTTAGTCAACGCTGCTCGCCCGGACACTTCGCTTTGATCGATAATTAGCCTGGTCGAATGCGCGATCTTGTCTCGATCTTATCCAATTACAGTCGTATTTGATCGTCTCGGCCATTCATTACATTCGCGGATCTCTCTCTCTCTCTCTCTCTCACTCTCTCTCGCGCGCGCACTCGGACAGGCCGCCATTTTACAACCGATTTTTACCAGATAAATTATTTTCTTGTTCGCAAAATTACCCCTGTCCAGTTCTTTGCCCTGTTGCTAATAAAACAACAATCTACGTCGAACTTCGTGTTTTCCTGGTGATTACACGAAAGCCAATTTGTTTTATCTGTTATACGCTGGCCGGATCTTACTTTGCGATGGTTTAACAGTTGTGGTAACTATAGTACAGAATTATCTTCAAGCAACTGTACATTGGATGAATTTAAGCATATTCTTATGCTGTTTACGAATTATTGAAATTATTAAATGAGAAACATCATTTTCCATAAAGATCCGCAGTCTGGTCATAACCAAATCGTTAGAAAATTATTGTTGGAATTATAATAATGTTATGCGCCAAGACTCCGTAGATTTGCGATAAGATAGAGTGACCACGTTACCGACAAACATAGGCGAAAAATGTCCTTATATGAGAATACTTTTCGCTGGGAAAGGGCTCAGTCGAAAGAGGACAAGATTATGCAGATATTTGGTAATATAAGCGTTAGAAGCAGGCCAAAAATTGACGATGTGCATGCCGTGGAATCCAAGCATTTTTATGCCATTGGATGAGTTTTCTGGATGAAATCCAGCCAAATGAAATAAAGCCAAAAACTTGAAGCACGTTTCTGGCGTCAGAATTCATGATATCGATAATACCGAGCAAAAAATGCGACAAGTTTAGTCACAGACTCAAGACCCGTCGGATCAAGACCAAGACGTATCTTAAGTCAGTGGCTGAAGGCTGTGAACAGATACAGCAGTTACCGACTTGCTGACTCTGCAAAAGTCACGTGACTACCCTTGGCTCTTAAAACCTGTCTCAAAAATTCTGTGACGAGAGATTTTTGAGACTGCATAATTCCAGCCACACAAAGGGCTCGGAAAACACAAGAAGAAAAATTTCGATTCTTTGTAAGTTAGAAGTTGGAATAACCCTTTGAGGCAGTCGTGCCACGATCGAGTGGATTCCGAGCCCCCGGATCGATAGATCCAGCAATGCGTTCAGCTGCCAAGCGCTCCTCAGACCATTCCTTCTATCTTTGATTCCGTTTGCGTACGAGGAAGAGGCTCGGGATCTCGTACAGGTCTCGGAGGTCACTCACTTCTTCGGGTACTCGACCGAAGAGACGTCTTGAGGAACTCCTCCAGGTACACCCCACGGAGAGTGTCAGAGTGGCGCGGTGGGCCGTCTCGAGATACCGGGAACCGTGTTCAAGCAAGAAGTCGGCTCTACCTAATACAGAAAACCGTAAGGTCGTTCTACCGATGCGACGGCCCTGCCCCGCCGAACGTTCGGCATTTCTTGCAGAATGCCACCTGAGGATCTTCGGGGAAGGTCAAACGAACGCTCGCGCTCGTTCGATCACGAAACCGGCTAATTGACATCCTCTTAATGAGCCCGGTAATAATCGGCGAAATAATTGGGCCGCGATAAACTCGACGAATTTTGACCGGAAACGATCGATAATTTGCAACCGAGGCTTCGTTGGAAATCGATTTATCGAGTTGGCCGACCTGTGCGAGGAGACTTCAACGTGTGGAGAGATGAAATTGGCGAAATTGATTCTTCATTTTCTGGATTGGTCATTTCATTTTACAAGAATATTCCCGTTATGTTCCCATTAAGAAATAAATAATATTGTATTTTTACATCGTAAGAGAACGTTGGAATCAACAAAGGATATTTAGAACAAAGGGGCTTGGTTGTCAATCGATTACCAAGATATGTGTGCACCTCAGTATATTCAAAATATTTTGCTAGTAATGTTGAGAAGCTCTAATGAAAATGAAATATTTAGAATAAATTTTTGGGGAGGTTTCCTTGTTCTTCGACGGAGTTTGGACTTTTGTAAATTTGAAATACTTTGCTAATAATGTTGAGAAGCTTCCAACGTTCGTCGTAATGCTGCCGTGAATGAGACACTCACCGGAGCGTTACCTTTAACAGCATTCGCGTATTAGGGGTGGGATGCGAAGGACAACTTCCCTTTAAGGGCTACGCTTGACCGATACGGCTAACGGGTTCATTCCGTTCGGAAAATCGACGAAGAAAACTGCAGGGTGCACTCGCTGAGAATTCTCTGCGGTGACACCTGCTCCACGCTTGCTTTTTAAAGGAATACCAGGATGACGCATTGCAACCGTCATTTACTGGAAATTGTTCTTGTATCACCGCGTTATATAACAATTGTACAATTCACGTTCCGCTACAAAAATGCGTGCGTTTTATAGGCTGTACAGGTTTACATGAATATACACTTTTATGGAAACGAGAAAATTGTTAAAAAGCTTAACAAAGAATGGAATTTGTGAAAACGAATAAATTCTTAATTTATCAGTAGCCAAATAGTAACTCCTCTCATTATAGTAAATAAGATAAAATTGACTAGGTTAAAACAAATTATGGAATATAAGTGAATTTAGTAATAAGCTTGGGTACGGTAAAATAAGATACAATAGAATAAAATAAGATAACGTCAGATAGAATATTATAGCAAATAAGATTAAATTGACTAGGTTGAAACAAATTATGGAATATAAGTCAATATAGTAATAAGCTTGGGTACGGTAAAATTTATGAGTTAATTTAGTGAGTTGAAAATGGTGTACAGACGTTCTTAAATTCTTTTAATCTTTCCAGTGTTTTAAATGTCACTCGCTCACTTTTACCATAATTGCATAAAATCTGTAGACTACTTATCAGTTCGTGTGTTACCTTATGCATGAGTTCAATGAAACTTTTTACCTTTCAATATAACAAAAAATATTATACGTCGTTCCTATCTTCGTTCCTACAAAATTGTACAGTTGATAAACAATTATCAAGATTTTCGTAGACATGGTTCCATGATTTTTTTGCAATTAGGTCTGGAACCATCCATTGGAACGTTGAGCAATAAAGAAACGTAAAATATTTCAGGCTAGCACTGAGTTCAGAAATATAATATGTTGGTGTACTTTTATGTTACACTTATAAATTTTAATAAGTTCGCCTACATAACACAATGGTTTTTTAATTGCAGGAAATAATTATGTGAGAAATCCAACCGTGTCGAATGGTTCAAGTCAGATCGACAATAAAACACTTCAGTGGTTCGGTGCTACGGTTTCAGCTTCTTTAGTAGATGGAGGGCCTATTTTGGTGAGTACATTTATTAATAGTACTACTATAACACTATCGAACAATATTTATATTAATGTATCGACGGCAATAATAAATTTCATTGGGTACATTCACTCAACAATTTCATATTGATCACAAAATAGAAAATTAAGTAAAAGCAACAAAGTATAGAACCAATGTTAAATATCATACTTTTTCTATTTGATTCATCTAATTATAAAAATACAAAAAATTTATAGAATAGCCATACAAAAGGATCACAAGTCTATTACATAAACATTTAACTGTATTGTGAAAAAGAAATAGGCCGATGCAATTTTCATAAATTGAAGAAATAACCAATTTTTAACACATTCTGTTAGTCCAAAGCCATGTTGACGATTCTTATAATAGTTCTTTTTGACATCATCAAAAGGTATTTATAAAGATACAAAAGCAGTCGTTACGGATAGATGAAGGGGTTTTGTGAGAAATTACGAGCGTATGTTCTGAGAAGAGCGCGTCTTCTATTTCAGGAATCGAAAACAAACGAATTTCTGTTACGTTCTACGTTTCCGTTGCTACGTTTGGCCACCATTTTGGTTACTTTGCTACACGTATGACTGAAGCAGCTTTTATTCCTACCCAGTTCCTGCTGAAAACGTAAAAATATCTTCATTTTGTAATGTTAACATTTGTGGACAATATTAAAGACGTAGGAATGAACATGATCATTTCTTGTACATCAATTTGTATCAGCTTCTTCAACTTGGTAATAAATGAAAGACATTTCACATTATTCCATAATAATTTAGATAAGTCTCTAGTTGCATAAAGATTTGCGGTCTGCGGACGACATATTTCCTTTCTGAACAGTCTAATATAAAAATTTCTCACTTTTACATGATAATATAGTCTACTCGATATGCTCGCAATAAAGTTTGTAATTACACGAGGATGTGCAATACCTCCCAATAATATATGAAAGTTTATAGTCACATAAAGACGTACGATCCATTTATAGTTGACTGTTAGAGACTTTCGTGCCCGACCATAACGTATTTCGGTCGTTTTCGCTCGTAGACGCGTCTCGCAATTTTACGTCCCGAGTGTGGTCCCGATATTAATCTGGCTCGAAGATCTGTGCCCTTCTCGAAGGGCCTGGGCCCTTTCTCTCCCCTCGGGATGCAGCCGGCTTCTATGATCCATAGCCGCCGTTATCTTTACGTGCGTTGCACTTGACCGCGTGCGTACACGCACGGCTAGATCTATTCCGCACGCATATGTGCATGCGGATCACGCGCGGCTGCGGTGTGCCGCCCGGGAAGATTGAACGGGAAAAGAAAAAGGAGTAAGCCTTGGAACCGACTGCGATTTTTCGACCGCAGATCTCTCCGGCGACGGTTCTACGCTGTTTGTTTAGTGGTTTATAATTGGATGCGCCTTTACGGTTACTTTGTTGCCTTCCCCGAGAGTTTGAACGTGCATTACGCACCTTTCCGTTGCGGTTGCACGCGGACATCTTTCGGAAATTACAGCTGGAATGCGAATTTGCGTCAGAGTCGGTTGGTTAGAAGCACTGATCTAAAATTTATTAACCTTCGTATACCCCTCGAAAATAATCGCAGCGAAATTACTGGGATAATAACTCACCCATTTTTACCACGTTTCCATTAACTCGCTTTCTTGTCTAGCTGTCTGTACAAATTTTGCAACTTCCCGACGAACTTGAAATGTTGAACATAAGTCAGAGCTAGATGACAACACACGCAAGACTAAAAAGCAGAGAATAATTATTTAGATAAAAACTTTTATACTTCTGTTCCATGTAAACAATATAATACACGTGTTCTTCGTTTTGAGATTATTTCCCAATGTTAAAATTTTATAAATGACAACAGAAAGACATAAAAGTGGTGCATCTCACCCTATGGCGCGTCTCGTCGGGAATTATCCTAGGTGGGTGAGTTTTCACCGTGAGGCGCGGATTAGGATGAAATATATCGAGAGAAGAATCGTGTATTCGAAAAATCATTCATCGGAACGAGTTTGTTTACCGGTTGGTTCGGCTGATAGACATTTGACCGCAAACAATTTGCGAATTCATGCGGTTCTACAGCTTGTTGAACGGCAGTTAGTCTGTCCAGCATTCAAGGGGAAATTGGCGCGCCGGGTCATCTCGGAGCCAAACGGGCTCCTATAAATACGAGCTGGGCATTTCCTATGTGAGGGACATATTAGTGACAATTATCGTTCCCATGCCCGCGTAATTTTCACATAACGAAACGTCGCCACAACATTCTCATCCGCCTGGCCACGGAATTATGCGGGAATTATCTACTTACTCCAGAATGCGAGCGCACGTTCCACGATAAATGCCACCGCAGGTTTTTCCACGATTACTCTTTCTCGCTTTCTCCAGCCGGCATGGCTGCGGGTCGGTGTGACACACGAATTAAACATAAGTAATTACAGGTGGCGCAAGTAAGGGCAGCTATTTCCTCTCGGCGGCAGCTCTGGAAACTTTTGAATTTTCTCTTGGACAATTTTACGGTTGTTTTATCCCTCTTGCGGTTTTGTTTTCAACCCTCGAGACTGCTGCGCACAAAAGAAACATAGCGGGAGAATAAAATGAGAATAATGTATCCATTAAATTCCTTTAATCTGCCATTTATTTTGAATTTCACGTTTCTTTTATAACCAGATAAAAATCCACAGTCTATTACCTTTTACGTGTTTTGGATCGTTACCAATTTCAACATTGTCTACAATTAGTACCGAGAATGTTTACCGGAGGCCCAGCCGGCGAACAATGAAAAAGAGGGCCGAATTCGTATAAATCAAGTTAATTAACGAGACTATCCGAAGCCAAGGGGGCCGATCTCCGGTTTTCGGCGCTCATCAAACTTGCAGGTGGACGTCACTTCTACGTGACGAGAATAACTTCTTCGGGCTGTTTCGTTTTAGCGCCATAGACGACGCGTCGAAGCATTTGGCGCGATTATGCATGAACCTCACGTATCCACCTCCGGTCATAAAAGGAGACAGGACGGGGCTCCTACTCAGTCACACTATTAATTAACAAAAACTTGAATCTCTATATAAATGCCGTTCTCGAAATTCCGATCGTTGCAGCCTATACGCATGCGTGTTCAACATCGGAAAACCTGTGGACGCCCCGGTGCGCAATTAAACGAGATATTGCCAATTTCTCTATTAGACTGATGGATTTGTGGAATGCTTAAATTTATAAAATACGACAAAATGCAATACCGTATTGAAGCCCTGTTAAATTGTTCTTAACTGCAGTCGAATGCGATCCGCAACGATAAAATCAGGTATCAATTAATTTTATGTTTTAATCAGACATGCGGTTGAATATACAGTTTCGTGTCATTTAATATTGTCTGTAGTTTAGCGTTGAAACATCTATTTTTGCAAAATTGATAATTGGTGGTCGTGCGATCGGGTGCGCATCGCAACGAACAAAGTTGTAGAACGTTTTGAAGCGTACCTGCAAGACAAATTGCAATACTTCTTGCAGAATATACTGCTGACAAATTGCATTCTTCGTACGTTTCGTTGAAAGCATCGACAAGCAGTGAACACGAAACGATAATCAATGGAGCAGTATCAACGAGGAATACAGTATACAGGATATTTCTTTCAGTCTCTGTCAATCGTAGAACATAACATAACCGCCGAGGGTCGCTACAGGACGTCCGTTTTCTGACCAGGAGCAATTTACTCGGTTGCATCGAGTGGCACGCAAGAACTCGCATCGTGCCTGTATTAATGCACGCGTGAATACACGCTTCTGTTTGACAGGAATAACTGGTGATAGCATCGTCGATCGTGCATGAAAGGAATTATGTAATTCACCTCTGAATATTCTTCGACCGGCAGCCGTTCGCACGGGCTTCTTTCCCAGGAATCTTAGCCATTTGGATTTTACATGTGCAACAGAATATTAGGATTGTGCAATTATATCGAGAACATTGTTGAGTTTCATGGGTTGGAACGTCTCGCGTAAAATAACGACCGGTAAAAACAAATTGAAATAGCGCGGCTATTTCACCGCGAAAGTTTAGCTGACGAGCAAAATGAATTGAAGGATAAAAATAATTCTTGCTCAACTGTTCAGTGATTTTTAAATTAATTCGGTGAATTAGGTGTCACGTAAAATACGTATTTGTTTATAAACAAACAATTGTACGAACAAGGTATGTATACTTCACTTTCCAACAGATCGAAGAAGGTCATAGAACAAAATGATGCATATCATTGATTTTATAAAGTTATTTTTCAATGAGAGAGTTATTCAGTCGAATTTAGTTTTATCGTGCCGCGTACTTTCTTCCTTCACTAAATAAATAAACTGCTCTCATATTTCCATCTACCATTGGACTGTCGCTGCAGCGTTTTTTGCAGTCATCCAATTCAGCGATGTTTCTTCGACCTCTTCTTCCTCCTCCTCTTTCACCTCTTCTTCTTCGTACTTCTGTTCCCTTTCGCGATTCGCCGACGTTTCGGAGATACAGCTCCTTGATTACTGCCAGATGTTTCTCGCTTCCGACCTTTCTCTCTTTTCTCCTTTCTCCAAATAAGAGGATCGAGCTTTTTTGCCGGTTTCGGGACGATTTCTTATCCGATCGAGACGCACAATGGCAACAGATCAACGGCAGATTTAAAGGCGCGCAAATATTTATTTTACTCGACGATAATTTACATCCTGACCTTGACTTTTTATTGCGCATTATCCTCAAATCTTGCAGTCGAAGACAAAAATGTATAACAAACAATATACAAAATTCTCTTCACTTTCTTGGTAATGTTTGATTCTAGTGGAAGAACAGCCTCGTTTGTAATTAATTAGTAACAGATTTTCTTCCACTATTTCAGTAGAATGCAGTATTACAAACAAACTTCAGGTGCCAGTCAATGTTACCAACGCTCAGAAAGTCGAAATCTGTGGTGTCATATATCGTATAGGAGCAAACTGACAGTCGTCGTCCCCGAATGGTTAAGTATAAAATTTTGGGGGAATATTTTCAAAGTTCAATCATTTTAGAAAATACAGAAAATCGATTTTTTGACTCGCCCACGCGAAAGTGCGCCCCTAAACGCCCGCAAATAGTCCCGCTGGATCCTGCGATCTCACGATGTTCCACTCTCGGAGCCATCCATCATAAATCGCCAGCAACATCCCTTTAATTCACCGGGAACAGGGCAGCGGTATGATTCTAAGCCAAACCCGGGGTCCAAAGAAATTCCTCCATTAAAAGGGAACAAGCGATCGCAGGGAGTCGTCTGGGCCGCGCCTTGAAGAGGCAGGACCGAAAAAAAATCCCTAGCCTGGGAGGAGACAGAATGATCAACCGCTTCTCGCAATATCTCTCGCGCGGCCGCGGGGAATTTCTCAAACATTGTCCCGTCGATTCCCTCTGACAATGGTATTTCCATTCGGCCCGGCCCGACAAACGTTCGATCAGCCGTGGCCCCATCGATCCCGGGCCCTCGGAGGATCCTCCCCCCTCTCTCTCTCACTCTGTGGTTCCCTAAAAAGGGCGATCGTTCGCGGGGAAAGGGCCGAGGATATGTCGAGACGGGCAAAGTGAAAGGGAAAGGTCGCGGTTGAACGGAAAGCGAACGCGAATTTCGTACAAGACTCTGCTCTCAGGATAGGTCGCCGGGGTCGGCGATGTTCCTCGACCCGGTCCCCGTGCTCCGACTTCGAATCGATGCGTTTTCGGCGAGGATCCAAGACCCCTTTTGCAACTTTATCGCGAACGCTCGATCGTATTTTATCGCTGTCGATTGTTCCTCTACCGAGATCCAACTATTCTTTTGCTGTTCACGTTTTTGGTTTTCTGGGGGACTCCTCCCTCTCTCCCTCTCTCTCTCTCTCTCTCTCTCTCTCGTCTCTGTTCTCCCTTTGCATTGTTGCTTGAGTCTTGTTGTTCAGTGAAAGTTTTATATTATTTTAATTTTGTCTTCGAACAGGACAGTTTTGATATTCTCTTTGAAAGGAGGCATTCTATTTGTCTTACTAAGTGCATATACCTATTGCAATAAATAGCATACAGACTAAAGGCTGATTCCCACGCACGGGCAGAAATTCTCCTGTCTCCTGTACCGTAGGCTAAACTGATCGCCGAGCATTTAAGCGGGGAAACAAGATAACGCGAACTACCGGTGCCAGGGGGGTCCATTTTGTCGTTGGCAACGTCCAGCGGCGTTTACACGGACGCCCATAATGTAACCGGGTCTTTTGCCATCAAACTTAACAGAAGAACAGGAGGGTGCGCGATAAGTCACGGCACTGTGCTCAGAAAACTGAATTATGGCTCCCGTATTCGGAATCAGTCGTGGAACATAGAAAGAAACGGGGGTTACTGTTGCTTCCCGCTCCGTTACCTGTTGCACAATTTAGTTTTTCTTATTTACTTATTCCTTTCCTGCATAGGTTGTTGAATTTGTTATTGGACAGGCTACATGCGTATCTAAACAAAAACATACGGTTCCGTTAAAAAAAGAAGAAAAAGTCACTTTGAAGTCTGGGAGGCACTTAGGTATAGTACAATACACAGGGTGGTCCTTCTCAGCAAGGCCACCTGCATATCTCTTCAGATTGTTGTGATGCAAAAAAATATTTGTTACGTAATGTGCATGGTGTCAATGGACCAAATATCTACCAAGAATATTTTTTCCGGAGTTATCAAGGTCATCGGTGTTTTGTGATACATAACTACATTTTCTTTTATTGCATCGTGTAACTGATCTAAAAAGACATTGGACGCACGTAGGTGGCCTTACTTAAAAGGACAAACCTGTAGTATAATAAACCTGAGTATATAAGATTTACGACTATCGCGCTCTCGAAACAAAGCAGTTTTCGTTTGGAATGTGCGTTTCAAAAATTAATAGTTCGACGTGTCGAAATCGCGCACAGTGGGTCAAACAACCATGTGTATCGTACGTCCAGAGAAGGATAGGCAATTTGATTAGTATGCCTGTTTGTCCATTCGACAAATCCTCGGTTCGAATTCGGCGATTTCTCGTTCGCGACCGGCTAGACTGTCCCACGATGTATAAATAAGGCAGTGAGTCAGAAGGTGTGCAGGAGGTGAGTCAACCGCCGGCCACGAAACTGAAGCAGACTTTAGCGGACGCGTCTTCCGCGCGGCCACCTTCGTCCGTCGGCTCACGTGACGTAAATATCCGTCCGTCCGGCGTCGCTCTGTTATCCTGTCGCAGCTCCTTGTCCGCGAAAGGGGGTGAAGCCAGGTGAAAAATATGGCCGACCGCCACGGACAAATTTAGCGGGAATATTTCATTCGTGTATGCAGCTGCCGCTGTTTTTCTCCGGACCCCCCCCCCCCCCCCCCGCCACTTTTTTCGCTGCGCCGAATACGAAACCTCTTTTCTGCTCGAAACGGGAATCGCCGTGATGCCCGGCGAGATTGTTGGTGGGTGGTAGCCATTTCTGCTTCTTTTTGCGTTTCCCGTGGTTCAGGCAACATCTTTTTACATTTCTTTTTTCTATCAGAAAAATGATGAACTTTTTTTAACCCTCCACCGAAGGTTGTTGAGGCGAATTCCCATTTCTTTGGAATTTCCTGTCGGATTTTTATTTTCATTGCAATAAACGTAACCAGGTTTCATGTATCGCAATGCAATAAGCAATGGCGTTCCGTGTCAGTATGGTTTTAGTTTTATGACGATTTCAGGAAAAGAGTAAGTATAGACCTAGCTAGTAAAACATCAGGGTGAAAACGCATATCATAAGAACAAAATGAATTTGTGTTGGAACTACCTCTCGACACCCCGTCAGAGGTCCCCTTCGTCTCCTTTGAACTTCGAGTTTATTGATCAGGGTGAAACTTCTGGTCTTCATCGTCACCATACGCTCCCGCCACTTTTATGGTTGCCTTCTTCTTAGGGAACTTTATATACGCAGCGTAATCAAACTGCAACAATTTCAGTGTACCATTCCGTATGCTATTGCACCGGGAACGAGTTTACAACATAACTACGTCCATAACACGCGAAACGCCAGGAATATTTCCATCACTAAAGACTATATTACCCAGCCATGTTGTATAAAGTTTTACGATTCATTTCGCTGTGCAACCTCCCCAAACTTCTCTACCATTACACCATTTACCAGAATTATCTGACACACCGGACCTCTCAGAAACATAACACACAATGCTATCGATTACTTTTGTTGGTATCGAATGTACGATGAGGGATGAAACATTGTGTCGAATACTAAACAGTAAATGGTCGATTTTATTTTATCGCACACGTAATTTGGAAAATATTTTCAATTTTCGTAGGCAAATTTTAGGAAAGCGGAAACAAATAAAATCCAATTTTCAGTGACAATGACTTTTGTAGATCTGAAATAAATAAAAATCGTACCAAACTCCGTGGAATTTTATATTCTAGCGTTTTTTGAAAATTTTCAGAAGCCATAAATGCATAAAGATCCGCAGTCTGTTGATAAGTTTTATTTCAAGACATAATGAAAATACTTTCAACCCCGTTCCATAACGCACGGTTACACAATCAAATAACCAAAAATGTGGCATTGCGCGTAATTTTGCGATTAAATTGTCATGTGGTGAATACCAATGGCCGGAGTTCTCTGAGCTGTTTAGCACGCGCAACAATATTTCCGGAGTTTAATAAGTTTACGGCGGCATTAACAACAAGTCACTCCTTGACAATACATTAATCCGTGAAGCGCGCGACGCGGTGCCATAACGGGTCGATTTTACGGCAAATTACAGAGCCTGAAATGAGCTAACCGTTCGTCAGATCTTAATCCGATTTGTCATACTTCCTCGTAACGCGCAATTTAACGCATAATCCTCGCGGATGGAAACTTAGGGGATGAGCGGATTAACGCGAATCGGCGCGGCGGGCCGACGTGGGGAAAGTAGAACGTGGAACAAGAAGATGGAGGATCGTAAAACGTCGCCTGTTTATCTGCCATAACAGACCGCGGGACATATTATTTATTGTGCGCCGAATTAATGGCGTCGACGCTCAAACTGTGGTAGATCGGCCGCCGCAAAAAAAGTCGAAAGGCGTCCCGCGAAATTAACACGGGTTTAAAGCGTAGCCAATGAACGCGCAATTAGGCTTGATAATTGGGTCCCTCGATTGCTCAGAAACCCCTCGTCGACATGTGTTGTCGCTGCGGTGGCCTTTGAAACACCACTGAATAGTATTTTCAGTGAACAGATCATGTCTGAAGCAATTTATGTTGTTTATTTTATAATTCTCTTTCGCGCAGGCTCAAATTTTTGTTATTGGTGGTCATGAATTGGCAGTATGAAGTCGTTAATAAATTTGTACATTTATGACAAAACAAAAACTAACGGATCTAATATGAAATACTGATTTAAACAATGTAAAAACAATGTGTTGTGTTACGTTTAATTCATTGAAATGATTAACCCTTTCCCGTACTTTAATGAGTCTGACTCGTTGTCACAAACGTAAACATCACAAGTGAGACTCGTCGACTGAAAATCGTGCCAAACGTAAACATCACGAGTCAGATTCGCGAGATGATTTGCGAATGACTATATCACAGGTATTTACTACCGCTCGGGCCCGGATTTCGTCGAGCTAAATGGCACGGGAAGGGGTTAAGAAGAGAAATACATTTCTTCTGTGTCTTGCAATTAATGAAGACAATTTTTATTTCCTTCCAAAATCGTATAGGCACTATTATCAAGTTTAATTATGTTCTTACGCTGCAATTAGGTTCGAAGTATGTTTCGTTCTCACTATTAGCCTTAGATTGGATGTGCTATAATTCTTTCTTTTTATAGTACATACAATCTCTTACTTTCTGGAACGCGTTACAACCGACACCGTCTCTCCTCTGCCACAAAAATGAACAACCGGCTTTCTCCGAAAACCGCGGTCGGTTCCCCAGAAGTCTTTCCATATCGGTTCCCCTAAAATACGGCCGATCTATCCTCGTTGGTTAACCCTGGGTGCAGCCGACCCGAAATGACCCCATTTTCGCTTAAGAATAACTCACGTGGTGGCTCGTTGGTACGTTCGCTCGTGAACGATGCATCGCATTCTCGTCCTCGGAAAAATTTATCGGCAGCTTAAACAAAATGGAAAAAGCCCGAAGATAGACGCGGTGAGGAGGGGGGGGGGGATGAAACGGTAAAGTGCACCGAAGACATTGAAACGCAATCCCTCGACAAAAGGAATCCATATTTCCCTCTCTCCGGCGTTCCGAGCTCCCGGCTCTCGGTTACAATGGAAATGCATTAAGCATTACAGGGGAATATTGCAATCGATAAAATAGTGGTATATTGTTTTAATTTACGGTGCCCGTTCCGCCATGAAAGATACGGTCCTAACCGTTATGGCGCCGCTTGTCAGCGCACTCTTTGAGCACCGGGAATTTCCTGCGTGCACACGTGCGTTACACGTTTCCGAACAATAAAGGTCAAACGCTCGGCGAAGAGTTTATGGAGGCGCAGGCCAGTTTTCTTCGGTCACTCGTAAAGTTTGACGGAACCGTAAAGACACGCACAACACCCTCTGCCACGGGGACACACGTTCCCTCGGGAAAAACCGGTCATTTTTTTCCCCGAGAACAGACGGTGGCCCTTGGAAATCCATGGGGGCGGTACGGACCTTTTCGGCGGACCGGAAAATCCATGGGATCAAGTACACCCCTATCAAGTGTACAGACGATATCTGTTATCGTTTCCGGGAGCTGAAATGAGTTAGTTAATTTTCCGGCAAGCTTATGTGCACTCTGAACTGATCTGAAAGGGAGTTTAGTTTTTGAACGTTACAAATACAATTCCAGATACTGTCGCTTATAATAATAGCCGATTACTTTCGAAAAGACGATAACTTTTTTTAATCCTGTATATTCAAAGAAATAGACTTACCGAATGATTTCCCTTTAACGCACCTTTGCAGTCTCGATGAATTTTTATTTTAAATTTTAGAAGTTCCCCAAAAAATTATCTATCGATAGTAGTTATCGCCCAGGACATAAAGCAAGACAAGAAGCCGAACGAGCTTATCTAAAATAAGGTACGGTAGCATAACTGTCAGTTTAAGATTTTATTGTTTCATCTTTTATCGTTAACTGAGTACACGGTGTTCTCGGCGAGAACCTCTCTAAAAAATGAAATCGGATCCCTTGATTGAATATGAATCATGCGTGCAATAGATACAGACAAATATTCTATTCGTAGCCAAGTAAATGTACGAAATAATTCTACGTATTCTAACCAAGCGAAATTTAAATTGATTAAATAAATCCTATAAAAAAAAGAAAATTTCTATAAAAATTCTATAAAAATTTGAATTCTATAATTCAATTGTATTAATTTAATGTAATGATTGACAATGAATTTCTTCCACGAAGGTAATCGAGTTTTTATCCTGACTGCACGCAAGTTACAGCAAAAATGGCGTCGGGTCATTAAGAATAACGGCGAGTGTTACGATGATTGAGCTTGTGCAACTACTTTTTAACAAAATCTTAATATCCTACTAAAATCGGAAGGAACTCATTTCCATGGCTAATGCTTCGAAACATTTGAATTTTTCTCCGCGCACGTAGCTGCATGTGGAGTCCTTAAGGCCGGTCTTAATTGCCACCGTTTGTATTCAGCGGCAGCGTCGAAAAATCGAAAAGAAATCCGTCCGGGCGACGTTGCATGACCGAAAAAAACTTGTTGTATCGTCCTCTCGCGCCGAATCGCCGCGAAGTGGCCAGCTGAAGACATTAAAGGAACTGTACCATTAGTCAGGTTGAAGTTCTTTCGAGTGGTCCTTTTAATGAAGAGGGAACGCAGATACGGCCCGGTCGCAATCACCGGCGAAGAATACGGTCGTCGTCTGCTCGAAACGATTATTATTCGACTTCTTTCGGTGCGTTCACCCGTCTTCCCGAGCGTCCGCAATTAAACGAACTTTCCGCCGTGATTCGCTCACCCAAGGGCGAAGAAAACGCACCGCGAACGTGTCATTATCTCGTTTTAAAGTCTTCCGGGCTGCCCGAGGACGAGCAAATTGCTCGCGGCCCCATAAATCGACCGTTAAACTCGGACAGAATGGCCGAACGCCGATTAAACGATTGATCCGCGAGGAATTCGCGCTTAAAATCAACTGCCGAACAAGATTAGCAATCTTAGGTGGTATTCTAATTATCACGTTACTGAATAAATCTACGAATAAATATCTTCATTCTATCATTGAATTTCAATTTCGAAACGCCACGAACGTTCGTTCCAACCCAATAGTTTCGATGTACATTTTTATACCTGAACTTATGGTTATTAGCAAGTCATCCGAGGTGTGTTAAACAACGTACCTGGCAGATTGCGAAACCGACAACATTGATTGTATTTCTCGTTTAATAAATTATATTTCACAAAACCCAACGGTATCGATAGCCAATCGAAAAAGGAACAGTTCCCTATCACGATCGTTACACTTCGTGTCCCGCGATCGAAAAAGAACAAAAAGGTCGAACTGTCGAACCCGGTGTGTTCACCTCTTTGCTCTTTTCAGCATTCTGTGCCGCGCGCAATCATCGTCATCATCGCGTCGATCATCTGTCGATTCTTTAATATCACGATCGAGATACATCTTGTACCTCGTGTCCAGATACAAGATCGATTTACTTAAACCGGCTCGGTCACGATCGATCCGCGAGCAGCTGGAACTCCGTGATAATCCTGAGTATCCTGACTTCCTTCTTCGTTTACTCTTCACTGGGTTCACCAAGGACTGCATTATTTGGAACGTCCGATAACTAAACTCATTCTTGTATTGCTTTGTCGCCATCCGACGCTATTGTGTGTCTCGTTTCGGGGATATTTTTGTTCCCCTCTTCCCGTTTTTAACTTTCACTCGTCTGCGATTTATACGAATACAGTGATTTCCCCATGCAGGGTGCTCATTTGAAAACTTTCCAGCCGAATATCTCGAAAAGTATGAAAGATATTAAAAAAGTATAAAACCCGTGTCCAAGGATTTCGAGGAGGAAAGAGGAGGGCAGTATCAGTTTCTTATTTGGGTGGCGTTTTCAAGATCATTTGAAGGTCAACTTTGTTTTTTCAAATGGAAACCTATATTTTTTATTATGGAGTCTTATTGTACGTAAAAAGACCAGCAATTTTCGTAGGATACTTTTAAAGAGAAGTAGAGCGGGGTATATTATTGTGTAAAATTCTTTGACGCAAATCGTTGATGTTTGAAAACAACATTGTCCTCTATTGATCTCTTGTTTATGGTGCTTGTCTTTCAACATAAGATTGTACTATTTAGTCAAGTGTGAATTATCGTAATAAGACATAGTATGTCGTAGTACAATTAATTGTATAAAATGGTGTATTCTTTATAAGAACGAGTAGAAATAATTTTTATTTCTGGAGCTGATATTTTACTACGTTTTGATGCGTTTGGACATCTTGATACACATTGCAAAGTTTGAGGAAACAGGATCGGTAACAAAAGAAACCATCCAAAATTCATAAAACAAGCTGATCAAATTGAAATTATAAGAGAGTTTACTGTGAATCCTGCTGGTTCAATTCGACAAGTTTCAATGGTAATTGGCGTATCAGTGGGAACTGTGCACAAATTACTTAAACATGTCAAGTTTTACCCTTATAAAATGCAGTTGCATCAAAAGTTATTGGAAGATGATTTTGACAGGCGGATTGAGTTTTGTGAGGAATTAACAAATATAATCAACGTCACTCCTAATCTAATTAAAAACATTTGTTTTAGTGACGAACGCATTTTTTTCTTAAACAATGCTGTAAATTGTCATAACTGTCGTTATTCGAGTGACGAAAATCCACATCTCATTAGAGAAAGTAATACTCAATGGCCGGAAAAAATAAATGTTTGGACAGGCATTTTAGGAAATGCTATTATAGGTCCTCTGTTTTTCCAAGAGAATTTGAATGGCAGTCTGTATTTAAATTTACTGAACGACATCATTGATCCACTTATAAGAGAAAGTTTTGAAAACCAAACAGATGAAAACGACAATTTTTTGTTAAACGAAGAACATTTTGAAAATTTGTTATAGTTATAAAGAAATTACAAACTTTCTCGCAGTACAAGTATGACTCGCTCTACTTCTCTTTAAATATCTCCGAAACTAGTGCGCGGATAAAAAAAGCATCCTACGAAAAGTGCTGGTCTTTTTATGTATAATAAGATCCCATAATAAAAAATATAGTTTTCCATGTGAAAAAACAAAGTTTACTTTCAAATCACCTTGCAAACGCCATCCAAATAAAAAACTGATACTGCTCCCCTCTTTTGCCCTCGAAATCCTTGGACGCATGTTTTACACTTTTTAAATATATTTCATACTTTTCGAGATATTTGGCTGGAAAGTTTTCAAATAAACACCCTACCGCGGAGTATACCCCGTGAGGGGCCACGAAGCTCGAGAGGCCTCGGACGTCGAGAAGTATAAACATAACACGGCTCGGGTATGTCTCCTGGACGGTACACGACGCTAACAAGACCCGCGTTGTTGACAAACATCGAGAATTCACTGTATTTTGTTCAATTTCGCGGTTTACTCGCGAAATATTCGCGACTAGACTGCGGATCTTCGTGCGAAATAAAAATTGTTCGCATCGATTGCAAGACACAGGAACCAAACAGTAATTTATTTTTCGTTTAAATATTTTGAATATATTGTATCTATAGTTTTATCTTTTTTTTTAAATTTCTGACACCTCTGTGGATGTTCATTTCTGCTTAGATAGGTATATTTACATTTCTATTGTTTTTTTAATCTTTCTACAGTTTCGAATTTCATAACACAATTTAAAGAATTGATAAGACGCGTAAAATCCACAGTACATTTGTGATCGATTGTTGCAATCGGTTTTTTATTTTAGCAGAGGAGAGAGAACTGTTTTATGTTTCGATGTAAAGAAACACGAAACTACAATGGCGGCTCAATTCTAAATCCCAAACGGACTCGTTGCTCGAGTCAATACTAATTCCAAGACCCTTCCGTTTGTGAACGCAATAAAGGTCTTTTATAGATCCTTAAGCCATTAAATTAAACTAGCGTAATGGATAAATTGCGCTATAGTCTGACGGCTGATCTTCTTTTTTGCGTGCACGTCACCGATTCTTCTTCGCGTCCTGTAGAAAGAACGCACAACACAATTTTCTTATTTTCACTGAGATCTTATTGGTTCCAAACCTTTATCACTGTACTGGAACTCTTAATGCATTTATGGTATTTACAAATTTGTAAAATACAAATTAGTAACACATCTGCTTCAACTTATACTTATATTACACTCTAATAATTCGATCACCGTTTACAGATGCACAAATTAATTTATAACTATCGTAATCAATCCCCTAATTCAAAATTGAAAAGATGCAACTGTTTTTTTTTCAAGTAAATTTGATGGTATGAAACAAATAGGTTTCGAATAGGCCACGAATAGGTTCGTACACTTAATTTCGAAAGCAGAAATTCGCAGAATGTTTCACGGTCAGTGGACCAACCAATTATTAATTGTCTATTAACGTAACATTTACGCAACGCCATCGTAATCACTTTATCGAATCATACTGCTCGTTGATCACGGTTCACGGCCACCCATAGGAAATCTTTCCGTTCGGACGAGCTATGGCGGCCGATTTGAACGGTCACGATAAATCAAACGCGAACAGGGCGATGCTGGTTTAATGCAGATTGCGCTTATATGCAGATTCAGGGTAGAACAAACGCGTCGCATCGTCGCGTACGCGGGCCCGGTAACATTTTAATCGGTTTCCAAGGTTGGCTTCGTGTAAACGAGCCCTAACGAGCGGGCCGCTGATTCCGAATGCACGCGGATCGTGAGCACGCAACATTGCATTATTAATTGCGAGCCAATTAAGGCGCGTTACAACGTTACATCGTTTTACCACGCGAGTCGATCTGGTGCGCGAGCGTTCGCTGAAAATTGAGCCGAGAAAGCGTCCGCGCACGGCGGCGCTGCGTCAGTGATTAACGCCTCTTGCTGTGGAATTACGAATATAGAAACGGAAACTGCGGTTTCGTGCAAAATCGCGAACGCGTTTGCTGAATGCTTTTCGTACGATTTTCTGGAACTAACTCGGACGTGTCGAGTGAGAGTAAACAGTAAACGTTGCCTTGTAAAAATGACAACATAGAATTCATTTGGATCTCCGACGATTTTGCACACGCTTGAATAAAGACATTTATAGCGCCATTTTCCGCGAAAGCATTTTTATGATTCCAATAATTGTCAAATATAAAACACAAAAACCGCTAAACCGATCTGTTTCCGATTTTTGAAATTACTGACAGTAAAAACATGTCTTTAGAAAAGCAAAAAGTTCTGAAAACCGAGAAAACTCCAATGTCTATAAACGACATCAAGCACATGCTGTTTCGCATGAAGTTCTCCAGATAATGATTCTAAACATAATGAATGAATCATGATTGTCAAATCTTGCGGCTTGATGTAAATCTGAAACACGAAAACGGAAGTTATTTCTGACGCAACCCAACACCTGGTGCGCCGCCGTTGAATCGTAACGATGACTAAGGATGAGTAAGATGGATGACGGAAAGAATTAAGACCGCAGAAATAATTCAGGGAACTAATGATCGCCTAAGGGCTCTCGACACTATCCAAGGATAATTCCGAAATTATTCTCGGTGCCTCGAGAAGGTGTTTCCACCGAGCAAAATCAATCCCGGTGCAAAGTTCTCGTACACACAATGATCAGTGTATTACGTCAACCATCTGTACTTGACCAGGCAGCCGCTCCAGCAGCTGATGACCTTAATAATGCTTCGCATAAATATGTGCGCATAACAAGACGCACTTTGCGTCTCATCGAGCACAGAACCTCGTCTTAGGATTTCCTCGAAGCTCGCAACGTGCGATCTCATTACGGGCGGCGAGGAGCCCCGAGCGCCGAGCCTTCGAGTATAATAAATTAAATTAATCATAGAATTCGCGGAAATTTCACGGAGACGCTTAATCCTGTCTTGTTGCCGAGATTCGTGACTCATGGCGTGCCAAACTCGTTAGGGTTAAACGCGAACGCGGCTGGTTTCGCGATGTCGTGGGCTGTAATATAACAAGCGCTGCGCTGTAAGATTATGGAAGAGGTTTTATGGCTCACTTGCATTCGAACTGGTTAGCAGTCGTGTGATCTTCAATCAGGGCACAATCGAGAAAAAATTATCTTTAAACAACCGAAGATTGTCGTATATAGTGAATTCTCGATACATTAGGGGGACCCATCAGTAATGAATTATTTTTAAATCTAAAACAAACTTTGTAGTAAATTCAGGTTTTTATTTCTTAATTTATTTTATAATCTCCATCATTATCAAGGACAGCTTGCCATCTTTCCTGCAAATTTTCAATCCCCCTCTTATAGAAATCCAGGATTCGTGAAGCAAAATATGCCTCAAGGTGCCTCCTTACATCTTCTACAGAAGTGAATGTTTTATATCTTAAATACTGCTCCAGAGATCTGAAAAGATGATAGTCAGAGGGAGCAATATCCGGTGAGACGGGGGTTGCGGTAAAACTTCCCATTGCAATTCATTGATTTTTTCCTGAGTGAGTTTCGCTGTATGGAGTCGGCCATTGTCAATTTGCAGTATTACACCTTTTCTGTAGACTAAAGATGCCCTCTTTTTCAATAGTTCTGAATACAGCCGTTGTAATTGCTGATAATACAACTCAGCAGTAACTGTTTCTCCAGGTTTCAACAACTCAAAGTGAATTATGCCACAACAGTGCCACCAAATGCACAGTAACACCTTTCTAAGTGATAAGCTAGGTTTAGGGGTTGATTTTGCTGTTTGATTTGCAGAAAGCCATTGCTTGGAATACTTTAAGTTATCATAAAGAATCCATTCTTCATCTCCGGTAACGATTCTGCTAAGAAATGGATCTCTACGAAATCTGGATAGCAATGAAGTGCAAAATTGATCGACGAATATTCTTGTTGGTCTCAGATAATTGATGCGGTACCCATATTCCTTGCCTATATGCCTTTCCCATTTCGTGTAGGTGCCTTTGTATAGTTGACCATGTGGACCCAAGGCTTCTCGATAATTCATGCATACTTAATTTTGGATCAGCTTCCACTAGAGATTTTTGGGTATCATTATCAAATTCAACTGGTCGTCCACTTCGAGGCCTGTCAGAGAGATCATAATCACCAGCAGCAAACCTTCTGAACCAACGTTGACACTTGTTGACCTTCAATACATCTCCATAAACATCGCAAATTTTCTTTGATGTCACTGTTGCATTAAATCCCGCACGAAAATGAAAAAGTATGCAATGACGAATATAATCCTCGGAAGGTACGGACGCCGCCGTTTTATTACAGGGTTGTAAAAAAGAATTATGCTTTTTAGAATATTTTGAATACAGGCTGCTTTATCGAAAACTGTAAAAGAATACGTGTTTCCTCTTCAACGATCGGTACAGAGCTAAAGGCAAAACAAATTCTTTGCAAATAATTGATTACTTATGGGTACTCCTAATATGTCAACAACACGGGACTTGCCAGCGTCGTGTATCGTCCAGGAGACATACCCGAGCGGTGTTATGTTTACACTCCTCGGCGTCCTCGGCCTCTCGAGCTTCGCGGACCCTCACGGGGGGTATACCCCGCGGTAGTGGGGGTAATTCCGCGACGTTTATCATCCAGGTCTTGGCGACATATACAGAGAAATCACTGTATCCGGTTGCCAGATCATCGGCGACGACGTTTCAACTATAAACGGTTTCCTGTTTTATATGTCCGCAGGCTTGCGCCCCGAGGTACATCTGGTTCTCCATCTCCCAGTCGAAGTATGACTCCGAGGACAATCGATGGAGCAAGGAATCGACCGCTGGAAGTCGACGGGAACCTGTCGGCACCTGTTGGGTCGTCAGCGACAGCTTCAAGGAGCCGCAGGAATTTTCGCCCTGCCGGACAAGTACGTTTCTTTTTATTTCAATTTTTTATCTGTTTCCTAAGCAGAGAAGAGACGCGTATGTCATCAGGCACTTTTAGGGCAGTCACAACCTGTTTGACCCAAACTAATATTTAATTACTACATGAAATACAAAACTGTAAAGAGGTTAGAAGAATTTAACACTAGATTTACGGGACCCGTCAAAATGACGGATTCTCATAGTTTTAATTCACGAATATTGAGATTGTAAGAATGCATCCATGAGGAATTATTTAACAAATTGATTTCTTTGGGTACGTATTATTAAAAAAATTTTGTTAGATACATTCATGTTATTTTTATAAAGTAATGTAAAATAGTCATTTTTAATGCTCCGTAAACCTAGTGTTAAGAATATATTAGTCACCAGATTTTATACATTTATGACCAAAAATAAATTGGTGTAAAACAGAACTGAAGAAACATCAGAAGAATTTAATTTTGATATTATTAAGAGGACAAATTAATTTCTATGTGACTCCATTTTTGTTGCGATCGATGCAGGCAATTTCTATTTCGCAGAAGGATCTCTAGTCTAATCGTTGCGGTATTTAAAATGGAAATTATAAAAAACAAATTTATAAAAATGTCCAGTCTATGAATTACTTGACAAAGCCAGCAAGTTCTTGACGCTCGGTGCTACCAGTCCGTTGTTTTGGCACTCGAATCGAAACCGGGTCCTCAGAATTTATAGAATACGCCTCGGTGGCGTCCCCGTTCCGAAATTAGCTCGGTTTTCGAGAAAAAGGGAGAAAGAAATCGGGGAAAAGATTTTTGTGTGTGTCCGACTACGCTCCACGCTCGAGTGCTATAAACAGTTGTAAACAGTTCGGCCGTGTTATTTCCCCTGCGAGTGTTTCGAGGATGGCGGTGTCGTTTCTCGAGAGGTAAATCGCTTCGTCCCTTCGGGAATCCCGAAGGGCAAATTTCTTCCCGAGGACGACATGTGGCCGTGTCCTCAAACTATGGCGGCCATAAATACGCCCGGTAACAGGATATTTCCTGGCGTCCATGTAGGTCCGCCGGTTTAATGACAAAAGACACGTCGATTTTCGGCGGCCCTGTGAACGGGTGCTTGTTTCACGATGATTTAGGGACCTACTCGGTTCGAATCACCTGTTCCAGTATCTCGATTCGGTTCGTGAGCACAAAGGCGGTCGTGTGATGCCTGGGATTATGGTCTCTTGTCACTTTGTTGCGTCAGTTCACTAATACAGCTTAATTTGAACGCTTCTTCTTACTGATTCCAACCGAAATAAGAAATAATAAATAATTTGTGTGTGCTTGTAACAGCAAAATTAAGCAGTGATCATATATTATTTATTATCCTTCGATAGTTGGTCCATTTTGGCCCAGAGTTATAAATAGCCTGCGGATTTCAAATGATTGTAAATGATTTCATGCATTTACGACGAAAATTAATAGGTGTAATTTAAAACAGTAGACAGACTAAAAGAAAATAAATACACATATGTTAGTAAAGAATGTCGAAAAAATCGATGACTACATACTACTATGACTCACTACGTTCATTCATAAATTCTCCGCAAAAATAGTTACGCCATGCCTTCCCTTTGCGTGCATGACTAACGCAAGCACAGCAATGTTTCACAAATTTTATTTCCTATGTATCAGGCTCAATATGTAATTTTTATCAAGAAATAAAAAAAAATGTAAAGTAATTAAAGTATAATCGCTTAAAAAATGTATGTACTACCAAATGTAATATATTTAATACTGTGTTAATTATACAAACATAACGTATTAATAGCACATTAATGTATCGTTGCATTAGCTATTTAATAATTGTGTACATTAACACTAGATTCACGGGACCCGTCAATATAACGGATTCTAATATTTTTAAATTACGAATATTGAGATTGTAAAGATGCATCCATGAGGAGTTGTTTAACAAATTGATTTCTTTGGGTATATATTATTAGAAAAATGGCTACAAATTTTGACAGATACATTCATGTTATTTTTTATAAGCTACTGTAAAATAGTCAGTTTTAGTGCTCCATAAACTCCTAGTGTTAGACAACAACTTGACAATTGCTCTTGGAGTTTAATAATTAGTTAAAAGAGCTGTGCTTGCTTAAACACTGTTCTCTCGAGTGTCCTCTAAGCAACAATAGCCTGTGGTCAACCGCTAAGCGTGGAACTACAAATACATTCTTTTCTTTCTCGCGACAATATCGTCCGAAGATAAGCTGGCTCAGAATGCAGTGCATTTATGTGTTATCTGGTACTTATCACCAGTAGAGCAGACTTACAAAGCAGATTTCCGAAGTTATTTATGTGTAAACGCAGTATCTTGTGTCTCCCACGTTGTTCGGATGTTTTCGAACCCTTTCCGGTCGATTATGCTTTCTGACAAAGGTCGATTATTTTTTTTTTATGGTGGCTCAAACCATTTGTATTTATCATCGATTTAAAAAAAAATTTAATTTCCTCACTTTGAATTGATACGCGCATACGAGAATACAAAATTTCCGGATTGACGTTTCAATCGATCGTAAAATAAATGACTAGAGTTTATTGTTCAAGAGAGAAATGTGTTGTATACATAGAGAATCGTGCAACGTTTAAGAATGTTTCGTCACACGGGGCATACGAATGGTAACACTCATTACATCCGGTGCTCGCACGCAGACCACAGAAACATCCTTTTCCTGTAACGAAAGTATGTCCCAACGAACGTCCCAGCATTTGGTAAAAGACAAATCCCTGTGCGTGCACGCGCGCATGGTGCATTCCGTGCTAATGCATTTCCTGCGACGACGCGCGTTGGCTCCACATTTCTTTGCGAATTCCAAGTTCGCATTGAAAGTGTACTCGCTGGAATCGAGATGATAAACAAGCGAAACGTCCTAACAATTCACACTTTTGAACAAAAAGAAGCTGAGATGTTAAACTACACAATCCGTCATAAAATCATGATATCCTCACGGAAACGATTCGGCCCGGCGACGTGTGACCTCATCGTCCAGAAATTCCGCGATGAGAGCGAGCAATTAAACAATTTGTAGGAGCCAACGTTTGCTGTCGCTTTTCCCAAGAATCGTGGCGAGGTTTCAGCTCGCTGTTCGTGAACACGTGATGCCGTTTATCATACACTTTATCAGCGAAAGTTCTCCTCTCTATTAAGCAACTAATCAAATTTGCCGAGCAGAAACAGCAAAGAAACTTCTGCTTTTATTTTTTGTAAACAAGATCAAATTGAATTTATTGAAAAGAATTTCAAATTAATATTAATATTTGAAGATCAGTTTAAGGACTCTTACTAATAGATTGCGAATTTTATACATTTATGACAAAATTTTGTAGGTGAAATTCAGAACGGCAGAGAGATAAGAGGAATTTAAAAATACTGTTTTATTATACTGAATTCATTAAAATTGTTATGTAACAATATATAGAAATTTTATTCAACTCATTTTATTGATTTTGTAAAGATCTGCAAATAATAAATACGTTAACTAAATCAGAGGCAAATAAAAGATTTAAAAAGTTCCATTTTCTTTTCTCAATTTAATCAGAGTATCTTAGCAGAGTTCTTTGAAAGTATATTTCTAATTAAAATACTCGATAAAATATGGATTCTTCATTGCTATATCAATAATGTTGATTTCAGTAGCATACTTATGCCAATAATTTAGTTCCAGCAGTGTACTTATTTATTCCGAAAAATCAAAAATGCTATTAATAAAGGAATTTGTATTCTACAAAATCGAATGGCCATCGATGGATATCGGTGTCATTTATTGCTGTGGGAATGGCGCCTCGCCACCAGTCAATTTTGAATCCAACTATAGCCGTAACCTCGCTTGATTGCTCTTCAGTATAGCGTTGCTCATTGTTGCCTTTTCTGGAGAGAATTGCCGTGCACGTTCTTCTGTCTGCTTATCTGTCTTCGTGTAACTGGCATTCATTTGTCGGCGTTTACAATGTCATAAGTATAATTTCCTTCACGGAACGGAGTGCACGCTCGATTTCACAGCTGCGTACTATATTTGCTGGCACTCCATTCTCATTCTCCGCGTCCTTCGATCTCGCGAATCGCACAGTGCTGGAATGCTTGATTTTTAATTGACTCATTCTTCGACGATTTTGAATTATTTATGAGAGCTCGAACCGTTTATCCGACACTCCTTTCATGAACATTTTCGGAACGGTAAGATCGCGAATTAAATTCTGGTCTGTTGCAATTCTCAATGTTACATACACAACCACCATGACCATGACTGGTCTCAGATTTTTTATTCTACAGTTATTTCTTTATTCGAAGACCTATTGCTGTGCAAATTACGAAATACTTCCATAAATTCAATATTGCGTTTAATGTTAAACTGTTTTCAAAATTTATATTTCGAATAAAGATTGAACTTTTTATTCTTGTAAAAAGTTTGCTACAATTTCATTAAACGCTGAACGTGATTTGCTATTTTATGACGTATCGGTGTTCGTGCTTCACCTGCGCGAAAGATGTACACCACGAAACATCTGCAGCCACGTAACTTTTATTTCTGTACACTTACGTTATATCTCCGCTCCTTTGAAAAACACACAGTGACACCTAAATTAGCATGAATGTGCAATTGCCGTTTTTTCCTTCGGCGCACTTCCTGTTCAGATACGCACACTACTACAGAGCATTTAGCGCTGAGGGTTTTGGTAGCGATCTGCAAACTTTGATGTAAATGCTTCGCTAATGAGATTTCTGGTTGAAGCTAATGAAAATAAATACATCTAGTTGTTCAGTTACTGGTTGAAACTGCGTCGTGACCCCTTTTTCTACACCTAACAATAAAGACTATACTGTTTCTTGTCGATTGACACACTCAGCGAAAAATCGTCTTGCCTAATGGCCTGTAAAGTGTTAACTGTTCTGCAAGCAGGGGAAAAAAGAGAGCACGGTGTTAGCCGCTACTAAAAAGAGGTTTTAGTGCCACCTTGGAGGTCTCAGAGTACGTGCATGCTCGACGATTTATGATTCACACTCTGTCCACCACCTTCGATGGGTCAAGACAAGCGATTACGCGAACGAAAGCAGCGCGAGTCTCATCCAGCCTTCTTGAAACCGCGATTCCGCAGAAATCAGACAGTTATTACGGCGCCGCGCAGTTTCTAGTACTTCCTTTTAAACGGCTATCTCTCTTGTGTTTGCCCAAACTTGGTATCGGACTGCAAACGTTTCCCCTTAAGTCAACCAGGAAACTTTTTTCCCAAGTTATTTTAAGAAGATAAACGCCCGCAATTACGTTCTTCGTGCGATAATTACACGCTCATTTTTCTCTAACATACTTTTACCATTACATTTTTAAAAATGCTGCAAATTCAAACGTCCCCCAAATCTTTCAAAAATTTCTCTCCTAAATGAAACTGCTGTAGATATGAACAGCGAATATTCCTCTTTACAACGACTCCTTAAAAATTGACGTACGACTTTTTCGAACTGATTAAAAAATAATTATACCACTCTAGCGCCGCAGCTCTCATTCAAAATTCCATAGAACGACTAAAAAAAAATCGTGCATCGATTTTTAAGGTGTCGTTGTAAAGGGGAACGGTCTTTAAATCTGTGGTAGTTTCAGCGACGAGAAAGATTTATCGAAGTTTGCACGGACGTTTGAATGTGCAGCATTTTTTAGAAAAACCGCGTTCTCAGTTTCTCGCACCCGTGTCGCGAAAAAATCGATTAGAATAAAACGAACGACGTATTGCGAAACTAGAGGCTTCTAGCTTTGAAATGAGTCCGAATTTATCGTCGTACGATCGTTTTTCACGAGACTATTGCAGTTTAAACACTTCTTGGATACGCTGTATAACAGTCGTGCTGCCACAATTTTCCACATAGACGCCATTGTGCGTACGCTATTGCGACCAGACGAGACAGCCGTACGTCAAACAATGAACAAGGCGTCAGGGCAGCAGCTCGAAAGACGGCGTAACAATAACCGTCGGGTGAAAGTGGCAATGAATTGCAGTAACTGTATATCTCTTCGACGAAATCCGCCCACTATAGTCAAAGCGGCCGCTGGGTCTACGGTTGGTGGGGGAAAAAATCGTAATTAGAAGGCGCCATTGCCTCCGGCCACCGACTCAACACCGTTCCAACGAGGCCAATTAGTACTTGATCTTACTTGAATTACGATCGTGTTACCGATCTGCCGTCTTCGCGCTACCGCAGTATCTCTTCTTGCCGCGGATTCATTAAAACGAATCGTGGCCGGCCGCCGACGACTATCATTCGCGGCGGCCAATGAAAATTACGAGTAGTTTGTCCCGGGACGAAGTATTGGTGGCTGGAATGCCGGGAGACAAGATCTCGGATGCCATCGTGCAATAAGAACGACTCGATTTTATCGTGACAGCCCCTACTACATACTGGGAATCGCTCGAGAAAAAATTCTGAACTTTTTCGAAATTAACTTTCATATTATTCTTGATCACCGCTTTCGTCTTTTAAGCGTTTAAATCTTAGTGTTTCATACATTTTTTACGAACACCATTGATTACCGAACCTTTTTTTAGCGATTTGAAAAGTTTTTCAGGAAACAGATAGGTTTGGTGGGGTATACTAAATCGCTCACCGTCACTCGCATACATTTACGTGGAATCAGAATCACAGTAGCCTCATTCATTCCCTGTTACTCCATTAAGAGTCGCGTGTGCCGCGCAAACGCTTTCGCCGCACCATTCTAATTTCCTCTTAAAAAATCCGAATTCTTCACGCTTTTCTAAAGAATCTATCGATCTTCTATGAAAACATTAGGTTAAGATATCATACGTAATACCAATGGTTTACATAACCGAGGTTCTACTGTGTATAAAAAAGTTGTAGGAAAGAATTTTTATGAAGAATATTCGGTAGGTGAAATTTAATTTAAGACGGCAGAAAGACTGTGAAAAAGGTACGCAAATATATCATTTGATTGAAATGATTGAAACAAAAGAGAAATTCGTATTTGGATGCTGTTTCTTGTGATTCGCGTAGAAATTTTTTATTTTGCGTGAAGATCAGCGGTCTATCGACAACGTTAATCATTTTCTCGCGTCGAGCAGCGTTTCATACGTGAAAACAGCTCCCTGGCACTTGTCCTGGGCCCAAGTTCGAGTGCAAAGCACTCTCTCTTACCGACAAGAATAGCACCCTCGCAGAGCATCGAGACACGAAGGATTATAAATAGATCGACCGGAGACGATATCACCCAATCGAACCTGCCCTTTGTCGCTTCACACATTACGGCTACCTTAGAAGCCCCCTCGCAAACATGGTTGCCCGTTCGACCCTGGAAGCCTAATCCAGGCATTCGAGATCTAATCCAGTCACGGTATTTGTTTAGTTGTGAACACGCGAGTAAATAAATTTTCCAACCACAGGCTACCTCATAAGTTCGCTTTGATGGTTACAGGACATATTTTTTGCAGGAGATTTAACACTTCACACTCCGTTAACAGACTTTTTAACAGCTCAATAATTGTTTATATTAATTCTAAAAATTTGTTGAATTTTGAATGAAATTGCAGTCACTTGCTGGTAATTAAAGTGTTAATAGAATACCGTAACAAGACAATTGCTAAAATAAAATAACGTCGGTGGCGGAAGTCATAATATTCCTATTTCAATGCCATTTTGCTGAGCAACTGCAACGTCCATGAAATGGCAGTGGGATCCCCGTAATTTGCCTAGAAGGCGGCTTATCGTAATTTACGAACGATCGGTATCCCGCGGATCGTGTCATGCACAGTTCATCGAATTTCTTCTGCATGCAACCGGGGACTTCAAGTTTCAATCAAAGTCCGCCTTCAGCATCGGATGGATCAACATTCGCATTCGCAACGACGCCTATCAAAGATGCGTTTTACGTCTCCTTTCTTCGCCGCCCTACACGGCTGGATCGTCGTCGACGACCGATTGATGTAATTGCGTGACTGGCAGCTCGTCCAAAGCGACCGATCGGCCGTCAGGACCCCTTCGTCGCCGTTTATAACGTATGTGCATACGTGACCATGTAGGAGAAACCATCGTACGGGGATCCCACCGGATATTCTCCCATACACGCTCCGTTTTCTTACTGCGCGCACGCTGTTACGCGCTGCGCGTTGCCTGGCGTCCACGAGACGCAAAGCTTGCGTACAATTTACAGAAAAATATTTTACAAACTCCGTCCTGCTGGGTTCAAACGTTATGTTAGGTGTGAAATTTAATTCTCGGCCTTCTCTCCAGAAAACTGAGTGTCCGTACAAAATCAAATAACAATTCGATCGGAAATGTAAACTCCGTGTGTCTACACCTCGCTGTCCTTCAAATAAAATATTGTTCACAGATATTTTTGGAATTATACAAACTAAAAGAAAACGGAATATTTATTAGCCGCTATTAGAAATAATATTTTTTACGCAACACGTGGTCGAATAAAATGGATACCGTTTCTTTTTATTACTCGTTACACCACGAATCTTTATGCGTTTATGGCATATCTTAGCCAGTGTTAGTGCCATATAATAAAGGGTTTATCGCTCTGCGCGTGCAATGAATGCACTATAAGCCTCGGTACAGGAAACAATAATTACCCAAAGTTGCTTTTACGATTCTAATCATACCGTGCACACCTTCTTCAAGTTCTTCCAGCAACCAGCTAAAAGTGGCCATCGTGCAACCGCTGCAACGAAAAGGGTGATGACTTTAACATATGGCTTATGATTATAAGCAGCGTGCACGTATTAACTAGGCTAGGCCATTCCAGTCACGTGAACAGCTCTTAACTGCCTGTGAAACTATTTGCAAATAAACACTTCACCTGTTACCATCAAATACGCATTTCAGTGCTATACTGTGCTGGAATATGTTATTTTCAGAATTTATTTCATTTGTTTAGCTTTTACGTGACCTTGCTTTGTATCGCCGCGTATCGCAGTTTAACGATAGAGTTGCAAAAATGGTGAAAAGCTAGAAAATCACAGTATCGATTAAAATTGGATGCAGTGCCATTTTTCAGTAAGCTTCAAGTTCTTCGTATCTCTGGCAGAGCGTGGGTTCGCATAGACGTCCGCAATCTGCCTGTTACCATTCTAAAACGATCGATACGGTGCCTCGAAGGCGACACAGTGGCCCTGATCCAGCCAGCTCGGCCAATAATTCACAATATACGGTTAATGATGACAACTAATTACATCGATGCGAACGTAACCTTGACAGGCTGTACGAAGAGTCCGTCGTGGAGCGACGCGGCGGGGTTTTGTTGCTTCTCAGGATTGATAGCGACCGATTGTCGGTTAATGGCGGCGACTCGTCGCGATTGCTCGCAGCTTATTGACGCTAATGCCAAGTGTCAGCCCGAGATTAATCTTTCGAGGCGGCGGTCACATTCGCGCTATCAATCTTACTCGCGGGCACCGGCGGGAATGTGAAAGTACCATTCCGTTTCCTCTTCGAGGTTTTTCGCTCGTCCCGCGGACAACCTGCGGGAATTTTGAGTGACGTGTATCAAATACTAGATCACCGTACATGTACGTTTCGATTCCCCGTAGAAGCGTGTCACACCGGAATCATCGGTTTAGCCGACTCTGAGTCACCACGGACGAGCCCTTTTAACTCCTTTAAACGCTCACCGCAAGAGCGAAACATTTGCTTGCAACTCGCATCATTATTTAATCGGAGCAAACGACGATTGCACAATAATATTATAAGAAGAATTCGCTGGGGTACTATCTCTCAGCAAATATATTTTTATCATTTTCTGCAGAGATGGGTTTTCTGGGGAATTGTCCTTATCTGGCCCTTATGTCAATTTGATGCGTCATTCTCAAACGTGGTGCACGATAAATGTGAGAAAGGTGTGTGCCTTGCGTGTCGTTTCTTATATAATTATTTATTGTACGGTGGTAGAGATAATGTCGTACGTAAACGTACAGGAAATTAGTTTGCGTGCTGAGAAAAGAACAAAAAAAAAACAGAAAAATTTCAATTAAAATTCCCCTGCTTTCGCAGAGAATAATAACTCGGATTGTGAATAGCTAATAGAGAGTCCCTTAACGAAAACAGTTACGACCAATCAAGTAAAGAAATTTGATTCGCTGATCGAAATAAAACGGTCTACTATTTGACTGTGGTCATTCGCAATGTCCGAGATTTGAAAGAGAACGCCTGGGGACGAAAAAAAAAAAGGAAAAGGAAATTGGTACGTGCGGGTACCTCGTGGCTGCATTTCTGCATTCTCATCGTGCGCATTGATGTACGGCGATGGGCGTAAAAGAACTTCCGCACGGCTCGGGACTACACGATAAAGTGGCTGGCACGTGAAACGAAACTAAAACCTCTTTCTCTCGGACGACGTATTTTACTTCCTGCGTGACGTCGACTGGGTTACCTACCCCTTTCGGATCTTCCTCGCAACAATTGCGTTTGACGTTTCGAGAAACGGACCGCTCGGTCTAATTGTCCTCTTCCGTGCCCTCTAATCGACCCTACGAACGTTTCGATTTTAATCTCATTTGTAATCGTCGCAAATGAAACGTCGCACAGTCTAGCTATGAACAACTGAAAATGGCACAAACTCCCGCAACCGAATAACAAAAAACAGTTACAAGACGTACGCAACAGTGAAGCCATACTAGAATCAAAGACAATGCACCTAATTCCCAGAACAGAGACGACTGCCAACGCCACCGAAACAAAATGAAGGAGTCGATCGAGTAGTTAGAAACTGCCCAGCATGAACACGTCGAGCAGAGAGAAATCAATTTCCCGTATCCCGTTTTTCTCGTTTTTGCTCGCACAAATGCCGGCTATTGTTCTCCCCTGAAATCTCCAGGCGATCCATCGGACACGGCTAAAAAACGGAGATATTTCTGCGATTTCGAAAGGACATTCCAGGCGGCGGATTCGCGGGTACGGCAACAGGGAATTGCCAGAAGAACAGCTATAATAACCCTTCGTTTTTCTCGATGACGCGTAATTGCCGCTTCAGCACGTGAAATAGGATCACTCGCGGATAAAACGGTCTGTCAAACCTGGGTACACGCGTGTCACCAGCGGACGCGACGTTTCAACTGGTTTGAGACGGTTGGAAAAACGGGAAATTATAGGAAACCACGAGCTACGAGGAAGCCATAAAAATCGTAATCGTGGGACGACGGTGCCAGATGCGCGCATCGGACGAAGTGGTAACTGCGGATGTTGAAAAAAGTCGCTTGAGTCGGATGAATTATTTATTGAGACACTTGAATACCGCGATACGCTTCCGATCACTGTGACCGTTCGAATCGCGATCAAATGTGAAGGAATTGTTTTCTTCCCATAAACCGTGTCTGGATCGAAGTGCTCTTCTTGTTGGTGCTGTGTCTTGTCGCTAAACTGCGTTATCCTTGTACTATAAGATTTAAAAAAAAAATTAAAGAATCACCTCTACGAACCCGAGAAATTGGGTCAATTTCAAGTAATCATAACTCCGGCAAAAATTGTTGTATCGATATCATTAAAAAATCATTTGAAAACTTGAAATCTCTACTTTCAGATGCTTCTTCACAATTTCAGCTACGTTGCTTTTTAACACAGCTATGACGTTATAAAGAAGACTTTGACAGTTACAAAAAATTTCGTTCATCTTCCAGACATCACATGGAGGGAGATAAATTTTTTTGATAAATCGCGTAACCATCATTCGAATTCGCCTGCTTTCCTGTGCAAAAAACCTGGTTTTCGAACATAGTGCGATTTTTTTGTTCGAGTTATGCAATATTGAAGCAGAAATGGTCTTCTCAACTTTAACTGGCTCTGAAAAGCGAAAAAATTATCGTAGAATCTTGTGCAAAAAGGCAATAGAAAGAGAACTTCTTTCTCTTGAAGGCACTTCTTTTGTTTTTTAACCAACATTTCGATATACCTGGTCTTTCGGAAAATATGCTTAGACCAAGAACAAAATTTTTTGTAACTGTCAAAGTCTTCTTTATGACGCTGTGACTGTGTCAAAAAGCAACGTAGCTAAAATTTTGAAAAAGCATCTGAAAGTAGAAACTTCAAGCTTTCAATTGATTTTTTAAAAATACCGGTACAACAATTTTTGCCGGAATTATGATCGCTTGAAGTTGACCCAATCTCTCGGGTTCGTAGAGGTGATTCTTTAATTTTTTTTTAGGAGTGTATACACTATATTATAAAATCCGCAGTCTAATAATTATATTTCTACGAAGTAACGAACCCAGATAGGATAATTAAATATATATTGACCTCCTAAATTGCCACTTAATCACACTCAATCTACAGTACTCGAGTCGCAATTGGGTCGCAATCGAATTTAAACTCTTTCATCGAGATCTCTGCACCGAGAAGAAATTCCCTGAAAGTTGCACGAGAGGCTCGAAAGAGAAACTGATGCATCGATCTTCTCGATCCCGCGAGGAAAACGTATTGCGAAGGCGTCACGGCGGAAGATCGATCTGGGATTAATGATGCATGCACGTATTCCTTCGGAGTTGTGCGAGAGTGCGTGGCGATGGGTCTTTAAAGCGATGCCTACACGACTTCCTAGTCGATAGCTCGACAAACGATCTCCGTGTCACTATACAAGTAGTGGTGGGTTTGTACGTCGCTCGAGGCGATCAAATCTGGGCCCTAAATCGTTGAAGACCTTGGTGTAAAGAACAGGCAAATCTAGATTTTGAAAACTGTTTAATCCCCACTTCAAAGAACTTCCAAGTGAAAGAGTAGAATTTTACAGAAAAATTAACTGGTTTTTACATCAAGGTTTTCAATTGCAAGAGTTTGGTGGGGAAGAATGAGAACAAAAAGATCCGATGTCTAACATTTAATAAATGCATTTATTTATTTTGTCTAAGAAAAATTCAGTTAGACTACCAACACCTTCAGATTAAAAAAAAAAATGTTTTGCGAACAAAATATTCGAAATAAATGGTAATGTACGTAGATAAGTTTCTGAATGTTTAGAATATTCTATGTTTATTGTACATACAACATTGGTTCAAATGCATTCGAACGTCTCGAAAAACCATCGCTACATCGAAGACGTCTTACAAATGCGAACGTGCCAAATGTTTCACGCTTTCCCATGGGAACAAGAGTCTGTTAATGCCAGTGCAATTTCTCCTTCTGAATAATCAATTTGCATCGATGTTAATCCAATATAAATTAAAAGGTTTTCTTCATATACACAAACCATCGAACCTTATAAATAAACGATCCCGAAATAATTTAATAAAAACGATAGTAATATTTAACATAACCGCACCTGTCACACTCTTTCGATAAGGTGAAATTCATGTAACATTTCCACGCTAAATAATTATTTCTTAAAATTGATTTCGAAGTATATTCGTGTTATGCAAAATTTTGATACGGATCCACAATTTGAAGACGCAACATCAGGGTTAATCTTGATTTCCCGGTCCCTTTATCTCATCTCGCGTCAATCACTCTCCATTTACTTTATAATTGAATTATAAGCCGAAAAACGGCTGAGATTAGGAGTCACGGAAGCCACTCAATTATCGAGGGCACCCGGTACGTGGTCAAGGGTCCATTCAAACGAATCGACCGAGATATGACGTCTCTGTTTCGAATAGCGAAGGACGACACGGTATAATTGCGTGTTTCCGTTTCAGAACACTGGGGATACCACCGGCAGGGATCGTGTCAGGCTGGATTGGGCGCCGCCATATCCAAGGTAAGGTTCAAAATCAAATGCAACCACATCTCGAAATATTTCATTTAAAATGATTAACACTTTATATCAGTGTATAGTTATGAGTATTGTTCATTTCTTTTCTCTTTTTGGCGAGGTGTACCGTAAAGATGGCCGTTTTCGCCTTCTTTTCTCGCGAAAGATCAATGTAAAATAAAAGATCAGCATTGTCGAGCCACGCTTGTGCAAATGGAAATGTCAAAATGGCGTACAGTCGAGGACCAAAATCCTGGATACGTGTACCGAAGAGCGTGCAGCAAGGACAAACGAATAGGGTAGGGCGTAATGGCGGGGGAGCGAGATTAAAATTCAGGCTTGAACTATTGAAGTCAACGAGAGAGGCCAAATACGAGCTTTCGAGTTGGTACGGTCTAACTGTGTTTATACACCCGGGGGATATAAATACGGTAACCCCACGTGTCCTGGCGGGTGCCGGGTTCTGAAAGAGTTAAGAGGCGATACGAGGGGTCGGCGAGAGCCGAATATGGCCAGGAATGTGAATTCCTACCTTACGCACCTCCGACACCGGGCATTCGTATTCGTGGTGCATGGCGAGGAGGCATAGAGGCAATCGGCGGGGCCCTCTCTCGTATACGATTGTCTTGTCGAAAGCTCGATTTTCTGACCATCGCGTCGGCGAATCCTGAGGGCTCTCTGGTTCCTCTCTCTCTCTCTCTTTCTCCGAAGGGGAAACGGGGGAGGAGGCGTCGTACAGAAACCGTAGGCGTCGGCCACCTTTTTTACTCGATTTTCACTCGAGATGCATCTCGACCTGCGCACACCTAAAGGCCGTAGGACGTTTGTTGCACCTGCACGATCTACCGTTCGATACCTTCTTCGCCGATGCTCTCTCGCCATCGCCACCACGAGACAACGCGATAAGTATCAGGGGCAATAGGTACAAATTCGAAATTGGTATGTTAGGGTTTTATTCTGGCGACGGCAAAAAAAAGAACGTACCGGTACGTGAAACGTATGAGGAATGGGTTTCGGGTACCTGGACCCGACACGGATCTTCCTGTTAGGACGAGTCAATTTTATGGCTGGGGACATGCTAGGCTTGCGAATGGGGCGAATGGTTTTCGGTGATAGATGAAAGTGTGTGTAGAAATGATTTTCAAATTGACCTTTTCAAACTTCTGCGTACAATTTCGTACATACAACATGATCACATCGCTATTGATCTGTACGACTTTTCTTAAAGTATGTATACAATCAGTATTTATTTCTCGTTTTATTTTTATTTTCCAACAAATATTATATTTGTTGTCTGTCCTACCTACCGCGGCCGGTCAATTTGACCGCACGAGATAATATAGTATTTAAATAACTGTTCTATTTTAATAGCTCTTCTAAACCTAAACTCAAAATAAATGAGCCGCCTTATTGAATGAGACGCTATCAAGTGCGTACGTTTCATGGCAAATACATCCAAACCGCAATGGTGGACAACACAGTACAATTTTGTAAATCGAGGAGAGAGTATCGAAATTATATAAAAATAAATTTGTATCGTCATTTTATGGAAGTTGTTCATCTACTAATTCATTCAGCAACAAATTGACTATTATCTGCCATTAATTGTATTAACGATAACTTTTTTTAAGGACCAGTCATTTTGACCGCGCACGGTAGGAATAGGTATACAAGAATTGGCGGTAGGTTTAGTGTTAAAAATCTCATAATTTTCTTGAAATTTAGGTCACAATTTGATTCATGAAATCAGATTTTAAGAAGAAGCGTAAAACGGGGGGGGGGGGGGCACATTATCACTCGATGCTCTATATGAGCCGTTCATTGCACAAATCGATTAACTCCATAAAACAAAAAGTTGAGAAATGCGATGAAATAATGTACATTGTTTTTTAAAATTCCGTTTATAATATAAATTTAAATAAATATTATAGAATGCATAAATACAGATGTAGATTTTATCTAACGGTATATAAAAATAATAAGAAAGAATAGCCAAAAAATAGTCGTCAGTAATGTTACAATTTTTATGTGACTGGTGGAGTTAATCGATTTGTGCAATGAACGGCTCATATATCCCAAATACATAGCCGATAAAAGTCCTAAACTAAATTAACTAAACTAACCTAAATTCTTCTATTCCTGTATGCCAAACCTTTTGTTTTTTTATGCTTTTTTAAATTTCGGGCCCAATTATCAGGATTACAACTTCTTTTCCTCCCAATCAATGTGGTTATTGCAATATTTTTACTATTTCAATCAGAAGAATCCGAAGAAAACCATAAACGTTTTCTTCAGCCAGACTTTTTGTTGATAAATCGTATTGAAGAACCATCAGATGATTCACTGTTTTCCACATCCACATTGTCATTAGTCTCACTCACCTTGACTATAACGTTATAATATTTATTTCTTTAAAACCACCGACAAATTGAAATAATTGTTTACAATAATGTAATCCCGAATACGATCTGGGAGTGATGTTGAAAAGTATACAGTAGAAGTTAAAACATACCCAATTAAACTTTATTCTTAATAATAATTAATTTGACTTCACAAGTACTTGATCCTGCGGCAATTAGATTGTCACTGACTAATTTATTTTACTTTAATTCTGATAAGACGGCACTAAAAAACTTACCGTTATCATTCAGCGCTTGCTAGTGCATTTGAGTTGCATTATTGCAATAGATTTACATTAGAGTACGGAGTTAATCGAAATGGCCTCTGAAATAAATTATTTATTATTCAATGGCCAAAAAAATTTTGTCGTGTAATGGTGTTAATCTTTATTATTCAGGAAAGTTATTATAAATGTAAAAGGTTATGATTATACCAAGTGGTTTGACACTGAAATTTAAGATTGTTCAAAAAGTGGAGTTAATCGATTTGTGCAGTGAACGGCTCATATGTACATTCGAATGACAGTTTCACCTTCTAGCAACTAGGGAGGGCCACCGCGCGAACTTCAATTCGCGGCGAGATCCGCGTTATCGCACAGCGGGACAGGTTCGATTGCCGGCAAAGAAATAGTGGGACAATTCCGCGGCCACTCAGTCGGTTATCTTGCCGTGGATGTATAATTCAGAATTGTCCGGCTATATGGCAGATGTTTAATGCATGCTCCGGACCGTGGCCGGTTTCTAGCGTTCGCGATCGGCATTCAATGTTAATACCCCACCCCCGCAACCGAAACGGTCAATCGTGACTTCGGTCCACGGCTCACGGGTCCGTGAAACGACGCGGCCGCAATGATTTTAGGCAAATTCGATTCTTACTCGCGCCCCGACTTCGATTTTTCGACCGTGCTCGTCTTTATCCGCCGTTTTCGGAGTCGCCGCGTTGTCCCAGGACACGACACAGCCACGAATCGCTCGCGAATTTTAATCGCGCGCTTAACCCCGCATGGGAACGTGCGTAACTTTTTTATGCGCCATGCTTGCGTATCATGAGAGCCTAACGGGGAAAACTGTCGTGCATTGTTTCCTGTTTGACAATTTTGTTACGGACGGCGTATTTTTGAATTAAAAGTACCATTCGTCGCGGTTCGAGCGTGTTTGCGTTATGGCGAACTGTAGAGGGTGGAGGAAATTGTAGAGGAAATTTTTGTTGAGAAAAACTACACATTTTTTTACATTAATCGATTCCTTGTTATGCCAAAAAATTATTATTTGAGGTATTCCAAGTTTCTTGCAAAATAAAATCGAATAAATTTTCATATAAAGGAATAGATAAAATTTGATTTGTTATGGGTTCTGAAATTAATATGAACAGCGGCAATATTAACACTAAACCTACCTAGCATTAACAGTATTAAGTAAACATTATCTACTAAAAATGGCAACACTACAATTTAGATTGTCCCTAATTTTCAATATAATAAATGCTTGGACAAAGAAATTTATTCCACTATTTTCCATAAATGAATATTTATAGTTTCAATAATTATAAAATATAAACCCAGTCATTTTGACCGTGGTACTACCGAGACTTCTTGTATACCTATTCCCACCGTGCGCGGTCAAAATGACTGGTCCTTAAAAAAAGTTATCGTTAATACAATTAATGGCAGATAATAGTCAATTTGTTGCTGAATGAATTAGTAGATGAACAAGTTCCATAAAATGACGATACAAATTTATTTTTGTATAATTTCAATTATATAAAAAGTACTGCGATGCTCACTCCTCGATTTAGAAAATTGTACTGCGTCGTCCACCTTGGCGGTTTGATGTATTTGCCATGAAACAGTATTATCAATCAGGCACGCGCGTAACTTCATAGCGCCCCATTCAATAAGGCAGCCATTTATTTTGATTTGACCATGCCCTATTCAGAATAGCCTTTCTTTTATATTGATTGTTTAGGTTTATAAGAGTAAATACCATATTATCTCGTGCGGTCAAATTGACCGGCCGCGGCAGGTAGGACAGGGTACATATATTTCTTGGAAAAAAAATACAACGCGAAATAAACACTGACAAATACATTGTATACATACTGTAAGAAAAGTCGTAAAAATAAATAACGATGTGATCATGTTGTATGTACGAAATTGTACGTAGAAGTTTGAAAAGATCAATCTGACCGGTGGTGGGTTTAATGTTAATCATTGAAATAATAAACTGCTGATACCTGAACTTAGGTAAGTAAATTTCTCTAGTTGTCGCGAAATATCTTCCAGTTTCTGTTTTTTTTCCCCCCATAGAAAACAAATCGAGACAGTCTGTTCGCCGATTGAATTACTAGAGGATTCCCCTCGTGCACTAAATCTCGAGGTCAGTGATTTAGGAGGCTCCCCGACGCCATTGAGTATGCAATCGACCATCGATCTTCGCGTTAAACCGCCGCTCTCGGGATCTACCTCTGTTGTGCCTGGTACCGCGCGTTATCCTTCGATCTACAAAGGATCTAGTCAAGATCGATTGATATCCGACCGATACCGATCTATACAACTCGAGCAAGCATCGATCCTCGATCGGCGGAAGCGTGTGTAGCGTATAGCTCGGGCCGAAAATAACTCTGGGGAGGTCCTCTCGTGAAATCTTAATGCTCGAACAGAATTCCAGTTTCGCGACGGCGGCGTTTTAGATCGAGGCCGATAGAGATTTATCTGTCATCGGGGCTTGATTCTTGATCGTTTCCGATCGAGAAAACTGTGGAAAGCAACAGCTATTCATAATTCGTATGATCACTGCGCCAACGTAAATCGTCGAGTCTCTTATAAAAAGATAAAATAGTGAATCTATTAGTTGACTAAGAGACTTAAAATGTAATTAAATGAAAACATTAAATGAAAGCTATATTACTGAACAGCTAAAAACGTTTTTATTGCGGGAAAGCTGTGTAAATCATCGAGCTCAAGATCTCTTAACTCCACAATTTCAGGATTTTTGACCTCGAGAGGGGCTCTCTCTCCGCCTAAATGCTTCCGTTAATTTTAGCTAAAACAGAGGTAAAACTACCCTCTTACATTCTGAGGCACTTAAAGTCGCCCCCGGGCCACTTACACAACAATACAAGTCAGAGTACAGCAGCGGCCACTTCGCTTTCACGTTATCATGCTTGAAAGGGACTCCTGCTTTTGTGATTCAGAAAAACTACTTCCTCCTGAACGGTACTTTCGATTTCCTCTTACGACGCCAGCAGCTGCCTGCTTGTCTGTCAACAGGAACCGTTTCTTGTTCGTGTAATCTCTGTTGAGCTGCCTTCGGTATGCACTTCATCGGCGAGAGCTCTCACTCGCGTGATATGGTTTCGAATATGTGCAAGGTGGTTGAGTTTCTGGATGAGTCGCAGCCAGGCGAACGTTGAAACTATCGAACGCGATTAAAAATATCACAGATGTTTGACAAGTCGTAGAAACAGGTTCCTTTCTATTGAAAATTCTTGTCTACAGTAAGAACGAAAAAGAATCTATCGGTAATGACAAACGTTAAATAAAATTATTTATCCTTGCGTCTAATTTTGCAACCCCCAGGCAACATTAATTTCAAATTCCATTTTTGCATACAGTCAAACCTGTTTTTCTGCGGTCCTTTACTATGCGATTTTTTTTTTGTGCGATTTGTTTTGTGCGATTTTTTTTATGCGGTATATGAATGCCAACGGTGTTGTAATTTAATTACAGTCAAACCTGTTTTTGTAAGGTATATAGGGACCGCATAAAAGAAGCCGCACAAAAAAATATTCAGAAACTTCATAAATAGCTATAACAAATAATTTTTTACAACAAGTTAAAGAAAATTTTTTTATGCGGTGGAGAGGGACCGCATACAAAAAAGTCTCACTTAGAAAATATGTCAAAGATTTACGAAATTGCGAGAAAGTGCTTTCCCAACAAAATAAATAATTGAATCACACATGGAAACATTTAAGAAAAATTCAATTTCTCATTTTAAACATGGAGAAATTTTCAAAATGCACATGATTCAGTACTACTCGTCGTAGTCCAAAACGCGCATATTCTTGTGATGAGAACGTTACAAGGGTATTATAATGCCAATACCGTTGGCTTTCACAAATAAATCGCATAGAAAAGGATCGCACAAAAACAGGTTTGACTGTATTTATTTTGTTTGGAAAGCACTTTCTCGCTATTTCGCAAATGTTCGACATATTTTCTAAGTGCGACTTTTTTTTATTCGGTCCCTATCTGCCGCACAAAAACAGGTTTGACTGTATCTTTACTCGATTTACTTGACAGTGTTGCTTCTGGTAAATCGAAAATCGATGTTTCTATTTTGATTACTTTCACATTTCTACGAAGAGCAGCACATATTTCGTTTTTAATTCGCCAAGTACAGCCGTGATTCGCCGGCTATTTCTCGTGCACGTTCGTCGACTTCTTCAGAAGCTACTGAAGTCATCGGAGAAGTTATTGGCCACCCCAATACCGCGCATATAGAAACGGCCGATGGCATAAATTTCAGCATGCCCCCATACATATTTGAGCAACCGGTTATATTTCAATCTCGTATGGCCGTTTCCTCCGCCTCGCGATCGGCGCCGGAATACAACTCATGCCCGGTCGTGTTTCGTGTAGACGGACCGGTGCCCCGGCCGCCATTGTCTTGGTTGCAAATTTTTCCCGTGTAGAAGCATCGAGGCAACGCTACCCTGTAGGGGGTACATCGTGTCGGTTCCTCCTGTTGCGCACGTTCCAGACCGATTCTGTGTCCGACCGTGTTGTACGAGTCCGCTCGACAAATGCACGTATTTGCTTGGCTACCGATTCGCTAATATCCCCCGTGTAGAAGCTGTTGGCGAGGGGTTGCAAAATTGCCCGGACACACGGTCGAATCCTCCTTGCCTCTCGTACAGGGAACAAACTTTTCTCAGTTTTACCAATTTCTAATTTTTCGGAAGCTTTGGTACTTCTTCCAACACACACGTAGCATGCATCCGATATAATTGTCGGGCTGAGAATTAATATTGTTCCTCGAATCTTGAATTTATTTACGGGCACCGTTAATTCATGTAGAATTCCATTCTTTACTGGAAGATGGCAGTACAATGTTTACTCGATATTTGTCCAAAACATGGGTCTAGCCAGGGACATATATCGGCTAGGAGATACTATTCTTTGATCCACGCCGAATGTAGAAAAGGACAGCGAAGGAATAGAGGCCTCGGTTCGCGGCCCACGGGGTATACCCCGCGGTGGTGGGGATACTTCTGGGACTTTTATCGGCTAGGCATTTGAGACATATATCGAGTAAGCACTGTATATTGTTTGGTCACTAAAAACGTGTGTAAGTCCGCCTTACGCTCTCTTGTTTTGAACCTTTTTATCTAAAATTGTAAAGGGATGTATCTATTGAAGATTTCACTGTTTGCTGACACACATTCCCCCCTTTATCTACAGGGTGTCTCGTAACTGGTGGTACAACCGAGCAAGGGGTGATTCTACATGAAAAACTGAGTCGAAAATATAGAATAAAATTTTTTGATACACAGCTTTGTTTTCGAGAAAAATGAGTTTGAAAATTTGTCTAGTGCGCGTGCACTCTGTATATATGTAGATCATTCCTTTAAGTCCAATTCCTAAAGCCAAAATAAACAAAAATAGATAAACTATTCCAATAAAATGATCAACAATACTTTAAAAATTTAACACTAGAACTACCGAATAATAAATACAATTGACGTATATTGCGTTGTAATAATGACAAGACTATATCTATTCAAACCTCGTACCATTTTTATTCTAACATGAGCTTCAATAAAGAAGTTATAATTTCAATAAGTGTGAGAGAAAAAATTAGAAACCAGTAATTTTGACTGGTTCGGTAGTTTTCGTGTTGAATATATTACAATGTATACAGTTCAACGAGCATTGCCGAGATTTATCGATCCTTACCGAGTGAACCTCTGAATTGGTGGTATTATCTCATCTTTTTCTGAAAGTAGTTTCCTTGTCAGAGCGTCGCCTCTTATTATAGCTAGTCGTCGTCGCTACCGTTTTCGGCGCAGCAGAGACACAATCAGTCATGAGGTTCCGGTCGAAACGAGTGACCGAGGATGATTCCGGGGACCCAGAGGGGCCCGGATGGCGCCGGAACACGGTAGTCACGGTTATTGCACCCGTGTGCATCGGGCCATTGGGCGTGCACGTGACTCGGTCGCACGTTTGACATTGTTGGCCGACGAGGAGGATCCATTGTTCGCTCACCGTGCGAATCGGCCCGTGGATCGGCGCAGCCAGAGCCGGCCTACAAATAATAACTTTGCTGCGCGAGCATGTACAAAAGCGGCCCCTAAAATGCACCGGACTGGCGCCACGCTTTGCCCTCTGCAACGCTCTGCGGCGCATACTATACGGAACCGCATTCTGTCTCGTTCGATGCGCTGACGTAACCGAGATGTTTCCCAGATAGCGTCAGTAAGTTTCTGTCATAGATACTCCACCGTCTGCCCCGCCAGGAAATTAATGGCTCATGCTCGAGCCTGCACACGTGTTTGCCGCGAAACAATGTTGACATATGCAGAACACGATGTTACCCGGAATTTTTATTTCCTCGGATATAGTAGACTCGGACGCGTACTATCCTCCGATCCAGTGCACTCGGGCACACGTGTTTATCTGCAAGCCTGAGAACGCGCGCTGAAAAGTTTCGCTCTTCCTTTTGCAGCGATTCTGTGATACTGATTTCAACCCCTTGCGCCACGATTTACTTTGTGGTTATAATGATTGGAGATTCATCGTTCAGAATTTAATAGAAAGAAAAATTTATTGTACGCCTATATATTCTCTAATCGAACTTCGAACTTAATAATAACGTACAAAACTGACATTAGTTATTATTATTAACATTTACTGAAACATAGTGAAGGCTATTCAAGAGTATAATAATTAATGTACTACGAAGAGTATAGTATAGAGAATAGTATAGACAATAATTTTATTTTTTGAAAATATTACATTAATACAAGTTGTTTAATTACTGCTTTGCATAAGCGCTCGGGAATAAAAAATGGCCACGTTAGCGAGCTAAATATTAATTTCCGTTTCTTTGTTGCACAGAAACGGATCTAATTGTAGAAATCTGCGCAGTAATAGTCGTAGACCGCAAGAAGGAAGCACCTAATGCAAATGCAGTGACTCAACAGCATAAAGTCGGAGATCCGGCAGAATTACAGTGCAAAGCGTGTCGTTTATAACACGACGGCGCTTACAACTATCGTCCGCATGGTTCCTAATGGAGCAAAGATTACTTATCGTGGCGGGGGGGGGGGGCACAGTGAAAATGCATTCCTATTATTCTTCTTAGACCATAAGTTATCCTCGACGCTCGTGCGCGAACCATGCTGCGGCCATTTCAGTGATTGCTCTTATTTGCTAAATGCATGAGCGAAATTTCTACTTTCATGAATTATTCTAGTTCACTCGCGATTGGTACTATTAGTTTACATTACTCGACTATTTAGGATTTATTCTCACAGAAAATAAAGCAACAATTGAACAAATTCATAAATAAATTGACCAAAAATGTTTATATTATCAAAAAGTTTGGTTTCTCATAAATTTCCGATTTCATATTGTACGCTAACTTGATGCATGTAAACTTACAAAAAATTAATATTCTGAATCACTTTACGATATCAGAGGAGTACATATACAAAATTTTTAAAGAAATTAGAATAAATCGTGTTAACGGTTAAAGAAGCGAGCCTAGGAATCTGTTTTGCGTATCACTACCGACCGAATTATACTGGTACCATATTCCGAATGGCAACGCGAAAAATTCCCAGTTTCGAGCGGCAGCGATGCCCTTTGTCGCGTCGACGTCTCGCACTCATGTTCGTAACGCGTACATACGCGTAATCCCGGCGCAGAAAGAGATAGTCCCGGGGGAAGGGAAAAAGGGCACTCGCGACACGGCAGCGGCGAACAGCAACAGCAACAGCAAACCAGGAGAAGTCTCAGGTGGCCATTTAAGGCACGGACATTTCGTTCTGTCACCGTGTTCCGTGTTCAGCGTCGGGCAGCGTTGCGAGGAGGCCACCTACGCGCCGGTGGTCCTCCTCCCTTAGCGGTCGCATTGTTTTATAAACGGCCGCCATTTCTCATGATAAGCAGAGTAAAACGAAACTAGACACGGACCTTTCGCCGGAACCGAACCAGGGAATCCGGTCGGTGCCGTCACATTTTCGCGTCCCGCCCTCTCTCTCGGTCTGTGTCCCACTTCGAGAAAAAGATTCCTCTTTGCTTTTCTCCTCTTGCTATCTCTACGGTGTTCCCCTCTTTCTTTTTATCATGTTCTGCAAATAGTCGCTACGTGCAAGCCGACTGCACCTAATATGGAACGTCTGACTTTAAAAGCTTCGCTGAAATAAAGACGTGCTCCGTTTTGAATGAGACTGGCATCAAATCACGAGAAAATTCATATATTAGGGGTACCCATAAGTAATCAATCATTTTGCCTTTAGTTCTGTAACGATCGTTGAAGAGGAAACACGTATTCCTTTACAATTTTCGGTAAAGCAGCCTGTGTTCAAAATATTCTAAAAAGTACAATTTTTTTACAACCCTGTAATAAAACGGCGGCGTCCGTACCTTCCGAGGATCATATTCGTCATTGCATACTTTTTCATTTTCATGCGGGATTTAACGCAACGGTAACAACAAAGAAAATTTGCGATGTTTATGCAGATGTATTGAAGATCAACAAGTGTCAATGTTGGTTCAGAAGGTTTGCTGCTGGTGATTATGATCTCTCTGACAGGCCTCGAAGTGGACGACCAGTTGCATTTGATAATGACACCCTAAAATCTCTAGTGGAAGCTGATCCAAAATTAAGTATACAAGAATTACCGAGAAGCCTTGGGTCCACATGGTCAACTATACAAAGGCACCTACACGAAATGGGAAAGGCATATAGGCAAGGAATATGGGTACCGCATCAATTATCTGAGACCAACAAGAATATTAGTCAATCAATTTGCACTTCATTGCTATAATGAAAAATGGGTTCTTTATGATAACATAAAGCGTTCCAAGCAATGGCTTTCTACAAATCAAACCGCAATATCAACCCCTAAACCTAGCTTATCATTTAGAAAGATGTTACTGTGCATTTGATGGGTCTGTCGTGGCATAATTCACTTCGAGTTGTTGAAACCTGGAGAAACAGTCACTGCTAAGTTGTATTGTCAGCAATTACAACGGCTGTATTCAGAACTATTGAAAAGGTGGGCATCTTTAGTCTACAGAAAAGGTGTAATACTGCAAATTGACAATGCCCGGCCCCATACAGCGAAACTCACTCAGGAAAAGTGACTATTAGGAGACTATTATCTTTTCATATCTCTGGAGCATTATTTGAGTAATAAAACATTCATTTCTTTAGAAGATGTAAGGAGGCACCTTGAGTCATATTTTGCTTCACGAACCCTGGATTTCTATAAGAGGGGGATTGAAAATGTGCAGGAAAGATGGAAAACTGACCTTGATAATGATGGATGATTATATAATAAATTAAGAAATAAAAACCTGAATTTACGACAAAGTTTGTTTTAGATTTCAAAATAATTGGTTACTTATGGACCCCCCTAATATTTGCATATGTTAACTATGTTCGCAAGCACACAATTTCAGTTACCAATGAGTTGCAAAGAAATTGTAATCACTGGAATCTTAAATGCAACGGGGCTAATAGGATAATTCGAAAAGCAGAGGTACCGAAACAGAAACGTGTCTCTGAGCCAACTTTTACAAAGCCCTCGGGATTGGATCAATTGCCGACTATCAATTTCAGCCCCAGAGAGCTGTGTACTTTCTGGGCACTGTAATTTCGCATACACGCCAGAAGTATCGTTATTAAACAATTTAGAAGATCCGGGGTTCCGTTGCTGGCTGCATCTGAACAAGGACCCGCAGCACTTCGAACTACCAATCATCTCGAGGTGGACGGTAACTCTCCCATCTTCACCATCAGGCTCTCCTCCGTTTCCGTGCATCTCGTTCCTTGTTCGATCCGCGGAATTCCCCGTGTTGTATTCTATTCTATGCAGCGCGTGGGCGTCGGACTGCATCGGCGCGTAGGTGCACCGGCGAGAGAACGCGCCGACATTGTCCCGCGATTAACACTTTGATCCCGGTGATATTTAAGCGGGGCCTTGAGTGGTGGCGACCCCTTCTGTCAGGGGTCAACGCAGCTGCCAGCAACAGGGGTCGCGAACGGCCGATTCTATACGAGATACCGCGACTAACTAGAGATTTGCACACAGGTCTAGTGTTTCAGCGAATTTTTCACCGGCGGGCCACGTGCTGTTCAACTCCGAGTGGATCCTCGAGATTCGATCCAGGACGTAGCTGCTATGTCCTGGCCACGTGTTCTGATTTTTCGAATCCTTCCAGTTGCTTTCCACTTGTGTTCCTACTTGTACGGCTACACGAGACACAACGCTGCGCGGAATAAAAATATTTTGGTCATCGAACCAGGACCAAACGGTTAAGTGTGTTTCATCGAATGGCCCTAATCAAAAATCGAACAGAGACGCTCAGGCTCGGTGAATCAGTCAGGCTGTTAGCTCATTGTAACTTTGCGAAAAAAAAATCGTAGAACAATCTGCCTAGGCTCATTTTTTCGGTACTCTATTTTCATCGGCCTAAATCGGACATTCCTCAAAAATATTTTTGTCTTGGAACAAGAGCGAAAAGCATGAAATGGCACGAACACATCGCAAAGTATGTTTTCCATTTTATTATCGAGCCAGGTAGCTCGAAATTCTAATTGTATTTCTGCCCGGGATACTCGTCGCCCGATCTCATTCATATTGCATGATATAATCGTGCGTCGTGTCTCGAATGGCTTGAGCTTCTTACCACCATTCACGCGGAACCGTTGATTAATATGTACGCGGGACATAATCTTTACTACTGTTGCACCGCCGTTAGATAAGACTGTGGGAGTCTTACCGTTACATCGTGTAAAACATAAAGACATCGCGTGCTAGCCAGCCGGCTTTACAAGCTCTCAACGTCGGTAAATACTCTGCTAACGAGGCCCGCCACGGTCGCCAGCCTCTCGATGGAATATTAAGTTTCAATAAACGACAGTAACAATTTAATGACGCGCCCGACCTAACGCGGGATAATTATCGCTTTGATCGATGAGCTGTCAAGGAAGGTCTGTTTCAGACTTTAGTGAAATAATGAAAACAAGATTTTGTATAAAGATCCACAGTTCTCTTAGTCGCTGGAATTAAACAAAACAAAATGAAGCAGCGGTAAAATCGTTCACGATGCTGACTTCTAGATAACCATATGCGCCGTGAATGCATAAAAACCGCAGTCTATTTATAATGCAATACATGAAACCAACGAACTCGATATGGCATGCCGATTTTTCGTGGCCGCAGGCGTCTCACCGAGGAAACGGACCCACCCACGAAAGTTTTTCTATAATTCGCTAGATAATGACGAAGATAAGGAGACGGCCCGCGCGCAAACCAGAGATACGATAAATCAGCGGTCAGCATGTATGCTGTGGCTGCACATTTATTCGCTCGCGCGTGCGTCGTACATTGCTCCACGCATGTTAAATTTTGCGGAGGCCTCCGCGATAGAAGCTTGCTACGATCTCGACGAGTTTGCTGCAAAATCGCCAATCGAAATCTAAACTGCGCGATCGATAAGATTTTAATCTTATGGATTGAATAAAATTTCACTGCCTCTGCCACCAGTTCTTTTAGAACGCGATAAGCAGAGATGCATATTGTTTTTAACATCAGAAATTGACACGTTCTTCGTTCCTCAATTTTAGAGAAATTTTATAAATACAATCGTTGATTTTATTAGGTTGTCCGGAAAGTTCTTTTCGCGCTTGTTGATTCGTAAATATGATTGGAATTGTATCATATTTGGTATCATTTTCATTAGAAAAATGCCACGAATATGTTTGTGAAAGTCCCATAAAAAATAACGAAAAATCAAGAGCTTTTGCTATTAGTTTAGTATTATTAGATATTTGAGACATATATCGAGCAAAGACTGTATTATTTGTTCATTTCTCTAAAAAACTTTCTTCGCGATAGAAAATTTACATTAGTTAATGAAATAAAAGAAGGGCCTCGAAGAATATTTTAACATTAAGCTAAGGGAATTTTGGAAAAGTGGCATTATGAGGCTTCCGGATCGACGGTAAAAGGTGGTAGAACAGAACGGATCAGATATTATTCAAGAATAGTAAACAGAACGCAATATATTTTATACTTAAGAGCCAAGGGTAGTGACGTAACTTTTACCGAGTCAGCCGGTCGGTAACTGTTGTATAATTTCCGTTCACAGCCTTCAGCCACTGACCTAAGATCCGTCTTGGTCTTGATCCGACGGGTCTTAAGGCTGTGACTAAACTTGTGACATTTTTTGCTCTGTATTATCGATATTATGAATTCTGACGCCAGAAACGTGCTTCAAGTTTTTTGCTTTATTTCGCAGAGAATCAAGAGAAAATGTAGCTCAATTTGTAGCTGGAGATATTTTCTAGCGCGCTATATTTCATCCAGAAAACTCATCCAATGGCATAAAAATGCTTGGATTCCACGACATGCACATCGTCAATTTTTGGCCTACTTCTAACGCTTATATTACCAAATATCTGCATAATTTCGTCAGCTCATGACCAGCACGCGCTAGATTGAACCTTCCTCTTTCGAATGAGCCCTTTCCCAGCGAAAAATGTTCTCACATAAGGACGAAAAGTTGAGACACGTAAAACCATTTTTCGTCTATTTTTGTCGGTAACGTGGTCAGTCTACCTTATCGCGAATCTACGGAGAAGAACTTTCCGGACAACCTAATATTTTTACCGTTACAAATTCAAATGAATTTACTCAATTGTTTCCCACCATTATGATTTTAGAGTAATCGTGAAACAAACATTGAAATAAAGCATTTCAAATCGTTGCAAAACAACTACGAAGGTATAACACTTTCCTTGGAACGCACGTTACGCAAAGCGAAGCCTGAAGCGTTATTTAAAGCTTTGTTCGAGGAACACCGCGAATTAGGACAATCAAAAACTAATAAATTTCAAGCGTGTACCCGCGGATCAACTTGAGCAACGTGTCGTAACATCGCGGCTGGGTGATAAAACGACGCACTTGGATCGAACACACGGTCGTCGATGCTCGATACTGTATAGTACTTAATCGGTGCATGAGCCACTCGAGTGCCACTTGAAATCATCGACATACCTATCGCGGTTGAACCTTCCTATCGGTTGTTCCCATGCATGGAACATGAAACTTTCACGCAGGCTTTGCCCGTCCGACGCATGCACGCCTATACTACTTGCGACGGTCTAGCGCAAACGAATGTGAAAAATGTTAAACAGGAAATAAATTATTGCTGGGTCAGAAATTATGGGATGCCCGAGGAATGCCTGCATTTATGGCGAACATAAATGACTGGTACACGATGGACAAGAAATTGTAACCGGAATTAATAGAATTCTTACTTTGTTTTTACTTTCCGAGATTCCTTGTTGGAAGAAGTAATATATAAAATAGCCAATTGAAATAATTCTCATAAAATATTTTGTTATATGATCGTTGAAATTGTAGAAGTGATTTCATAGGAAATTAATAAGTAAATTCATTTATTCGCGCTAATGCTACAATTAAAATTCACAAATATATTTTTGTCCCTTTTAAAGAACATTAAAATTGTATAATTTCATTTGTTTTTATGTACTCTTAAAGTTTGATATCTTCTTTTATGCAAACTGAAGGCAGGTAAAAATTTGAAAATTTTATTAGCTTTCAGCTAACAGAAAATTCCTTGGGGTCAGAATAAACTAAAAGTGTTGTTAATTTTAGCTGTCGAGTGTGATTTTACAGATGCAACATGAGTATATTTATTTGCATTATGAAAATTCTTGAATTAGTTGTTCCAATTTTGCGTGACTTTTGCTTGACATTTACTGCGTGTTAAGTAATTATTCACGACACTTTCATTTGCTTTCCCCGTAATCTAAACAATTTCATTCGTCCTGAATTGATGAGTTACTAGTGCTAAGTATCAGGGATAGTCAAATAAATCCCCCTGATAAAGACGGTTAACTAAAGTGCTTTACGTCGTTAGTTATTTGACAACGACTAATCCCCTTAATGGCACACCTTTCTATTTGTTTCAGAACGGTGAGAGGCTCTTCATCGGAGCACCAGGCAGTTGGTACTGGCAAGGTAAGGCTCTTTCCCTATTCACAGTCTTTGTTAAATCTGTGTCACCGTTTTGCAATCAAAATTGCCTTACAAAGACGTCCCGCGTGATGTCACTTATAAATATTTATATACCGGTACGATTTACAATTAATTAAATAGCCAACGATCTGACAAATTCAATTCTTCTATCGAGTCGTTTCAAATATTTCTAATAAGACAGAATTTAAAATTTATTGTCACTTTATACTAAGACATTTCTCTTAATTACAAGGCAACATACGAAATTCAATTAATCGTTTATTATTCCAGAATAGAGTGAAACTCACCATTCTTTTATTGAATGTCTTATCAAATAAATTCATTTTGATTTCCAACCAGAGAGCATTAAACAAAACTAAATGCTATTTTTGACAGTACAATAGAACAGAATAAATCATGTCCCAAACATGTACTTTAGGAATACGAAAATTAAAGAATTAATTCAAATGAAACGTTTAAATATTATGTACATAGTATGTACATAGTACATGGGTAAAACAATGAATTATTCGCAGCACCAATTGTCAGCACTAAAAGTGAAAACTTTTACAAATATACAATGGTAAAATTGTTCACTTGTCGATTGAAAAGAATCAACGAAATTTGCAATTACTTCTAATTCCGATTGTACTTGAAGATACTGTCGCTGATCTTTAAGCACGAGGGGTTAACGCTAATTAGATAACCGCACCAATAATCAAAATTACAATTAGAGAAGGTTTCTAAATTCTGACCCAAAAATAATTGGCTTATTCTAAAAGACTCGATCGAATCGCCTCGGATCTATCCCCCCGAAACTAATTGGACGGCGTAAAATCACTTTCTATACTAATCAAAGACACGGAAGTTCGAGCTTTGGTAACGCCTGGGCGATGGGAACGACTTCCGGTTCACCCGAGCTCTCCGTGAACTGTTAGAGCGACTTTTGAGGAGACGTTCGTTAAACAATTACAGGTCAGATATACTCGATCAGCACCGCTATGAGGTTGAAGTTCGTAGAGACGATGTTGTTCACACCCGAAGCAGATGCATCAGGTACCGCGTTAATTTGCAGGCGATCCTAATCGGAACGACGACTATCAACGCCGTCGTGCAAAACCAGCCCCCCCCCCCAGCCCTTAAACCTCTAATCAACTTTCAGTCTCGGACCTCATTAACAAATTGTTGCTTGATGCTCCGAACACAGTTGTTTCCGTCGACGTTCGCGAAAGATGATGTTCCTTTCTGATTTCAAGAATTCGTGACAAACTGATTTTCAAATTACTTGGAACTATTAACGATGATTAGTTGACTGCGGACTCTATGCATTTCTACAAAAGAAAATGAATCGATGAAACACAAAACTGTATGAGCATTACGTGAATTTAATTGTTTTTTGATTTAGTAAGATTGTTAAAAGTACATTTTCATCTAACTTGGGTTTGTTACAATTCACTTAGCAAATTTTTATTGTGCACCATGTTCTCATAAACGCATAAAATCCATAGTCGAGGTATGACTGATATAAACAAACATAACTGTGCCTGACAACGAATATAATTTCGTACTATATGAATAAATTAGAAGAGATATTTAACCTTAGAGAAGAGATAATAAGATGTCGATAGAAAATCAGTTTTCCACGAGGAAGAAGATCCTCGCAGACCGTCGGTGAACGTCGACGCCGTTCGAAACTATTTGAAAGGAGCAGCAGTACGTAATCGCAATCTCCGAGCGTTTACACATGCTTGGCAGTGGCCCCAATTAATTTCCATTAATTACTAGGTCATACGGCTTCTTCCACTTGTTTCACCCGCGATTAACACGATGCCTGTGATTAATAATTCTCGGTACGAACCGCGCGGCGAACTGTCACGCCCATGAGTGTCGCGTTCGAACGAAACGAAACGGACGGACGCTTTGCACCGTTTCGGTATAGTAATTAGCATAAGGCAATCCTGCGCGCGTGACAGTTTCAGGCCTCTCGTACGCCCCTCAGCCCCTCCCCCACGCACACAGTGATTAATATCCGATTGAAGATTAATGCACCGTGTGGCATTAGTACTTATTAATTACTGCCAGGTGAGTCGAGGGTGGCGATAATTTAACAGGTGCAGGCTCGCTTTCCACAGCTTCGCGCGGCAGCCAGAGTAATGCGAAGCTCAGCTAAATTAATAAATAATAATAATAATAATAATAATAATAATAATAATAATAATATGTATTTAATCGACTTGAAAGTCCACCTGACACTGCTGCTATATAGTTGACAGTATGCCTGACGATAGCGAAACAGAATAATACCTCAGTCGTCATTCATAAAAACTGTGCTTAGAAGCTAGATTAATAATAATGTTAAACGGCTTACGATTTACCAGCGTGTCATTTCCACGCGTTTTCTGACTGCGATTGCCATTCTCGTTTTACGTAGGATTGTCGACGATGGATTCCAACTTGTGGGATGTCCTACTTTTCGAAACTTGGAAATTGCAATTTTTAGTATTAGATTGCAAATCTTATGAATTTATCGACCAAACGCGGTTATGGAGTATTGAAAATATTTTCATAAATATTTACTTAAGTTTCTCGTTCACTCGAGGCTGTTAAAAATATTATTTACGGAACGTGTAGAAACAGAAAAGAAGAAATAGATCTGATAGATTTCTGTAATAGATTTTAACTGGTTAGAATACGATATTTAAGCGATCATTATGGCAAGCAATGGCGGATGACGTCGTATATCACCAGTCACCGTCACATTTTTCGCGTGCAGACATACTTTCAGAAAAGGTCTGAGATTTATCAACGTCTAGACTTTGAGATATTGGACATCGGTTGTCATGCAACGTCTATTTATCATCTTGCCGTTAGTCAATCAAAGAACTATCCATCCAGATGACTTTAGAAACAAATAATTACATACTCTACTCGATTAATTTCTATACTCTTTAAGGATTTCACTAGATTGCAGATTTTATACATTTTAACTTCCATTTTTCCTTCATTGAAAGTATAGTTCAGCCATTCTGATCGGCAATAAACATCTTTGTAAAAGAATTAATCTTCTATCAAGAAAATCAATCTTCAGGAGGACGTTCCATGTGTTGCAATCCATTTATTAGAATTTATATTACAATAGAATTGCAAACATAATTATTGCAATTTAATATTATAAAAGAATTAACACCTTTGCTGTAGTATACATATACAGCGCATTTCCGGTTTAATGGTACAACCTGAAAAGGAGAGAATCTGCACCTAGAAATAAGTTGAAAACGTGGAGTAAAATTTTGTTTTCGAGAAAATCGAATTTTAACATTCGTCAATGTAGAAACCGGCTGATCCGTCTGATCATGACCTGACGATTCTATTTGTAAATACAGTGATTTCTCTGTATATGTCGCCAAGGCCTGGATGATAAACATCGGGGAATTATCCCCACCACCGCGGGGTATACTCCATTGGCTATGAAGCTCAAGAGGCCTTGGACTCCGAGGAGTGTAAACATAACACGGTTCGGCTATGTCTCCTGGACGATACACGACGCTGACAAGACCCATGTTGTTGACATATATCGAGAATTCACTGTACTAATGCGTGAGAACCTGGACGAATCTTCAAATCAGATTTTCTCGAGCTTTACATGAAAAAATTGTTATTCCATATTTTCAACTTCTTTGCAAAGATCGAAAGAATTATGGAACCTCTTTTAATTATTTAAAGTACCTAACATGGACCATAAAACATTTCATTTCGATCTGTGCTTCTTTCTGCAGTATCATCCCGTTTCCGGTTTTACCATGGAATCGGAAATGCACTGTACAGAACCTACACGGTCACTGCGTTTGTGTTTGTGTTAGCGAGTTGTGATTTTGAAATACCTTTGGTCGTAGTCAATAACGAAAACGTGTTTGGAAAACTATGTGTTGAAAGCCGGTGCGTTCTCTCGGCCGATTTCCTGAATGGTCCGGTTGGTTTGCAGGCCAAGCATTTTCACAGCCGTTGCACAGCCGCTCGAAAATAATGTTCACCAAGGAAGGACCGGCGAAGGAGGACGATAGCTACATGGGTTATTCCGTCACGGTCGGGGACTTTATGGGAAATGGCGACAACGGCACGGCTGTCGGCGTGCCTCGCGGCTCCGATCTCCTTGGCAAAGTATGCTCATGAAATATTAACACGTAATCGCCGGGAAAAGAAACGATTGAAATTAATTCCTCCAGTGAAAGTAACCCGTCCCCGGCAAATTTATTGCTTTCTCGGGAAAAGGGTACCGACTTACGATCAATGGTACCAGTCCCTCGGTAGCAATTCAACCTTTAACACTACAGCCTACCGGCGCTGGTCAAATCACCGGGTTCCAGATTTTTATTCCGGAACTGTCGAAATTGCAAAGACTCCTTTCAGAGGAAATAATTCAATAAATTTCTTAACTCAAGCATATACGTATTACAACATTGGCAAAATAAGTAAATTCAATAAAGTAGCATGTACCAGTGACTTTCAGTAATAAAACGAAACATTCTTAAACAAATTGCCACTTTTCAATAACTCTGTTTGTCAAAAGTGAACTCTTGAATACAATGGTTCATTTGAATTGTAAGTTTCAATCGTTTGTGAATTTTACCGGTTGGTGATAGGTAGTAAAGTGTGATCGAAATATGGGAGAGTTATTAACTCATAAAAATGTCTGATCACAGGTTATTCTCTTTACTTCGAATATGACGAATCACCGTAACATTACTGGCGAACAAATGGGAGCTTATTTCGGTTATGCTGTGGCTTCTGGTGACATCGATGGCGACGGCTTGGACGATCTTATAGTTGGCGCGCCTATGTACACCGTGCCTGATAACCCGGAAATGACCATCGAGACCGGAAGGGTGTACGTGATCTATCAAGGCGCCGGACCTGAAAAATTCCGCAAAGTCGACTCTAGGTATTTCTCAATCATTATTTCTTCTATTAACAAGATTGATGTTGCGAAACATGGTGAAAACAGTTAACCACTTAGCTGCGTACCTTGGTTTTTAACAGTGAACCTACCAAGCATTAAATGCTTGGATGTCTTATAAAAGTGGCAATACTAAATTTATTGAGATTGTCCGTAATTTTCAAGAGAATAGATGTTAGAAAAACAACATAGTTATCATCGGAGCAGTAGTTTGGACCACTCGTAGAACAAATGAAAAATTTCTACAACTATTTCGCCATCCTGATAGCACAGCATTCGGCCATCACGACCGTGGAATTCACCTGATATTGCTTATCGTTATCCAGAGACGGGGAGAGCAACCGCGGACGATTCGGCTTGTCGCTGACCTCACTGGGAGATATTGACCGAGACGGTTATGGCGACTTCGCCGTGGGTGCTCCTTATGGTGGTCTCCATGACAGCCGCGGTGCAGTCTACATCTACCATGGGTCCTCCACGGGTGTACTAGAAAAATACTCTCAGGTGATCTACGCCGAAGACCTCAAGCTCTCGAACATGCAGACTTTCGGATTTTCCGTTTCTGGCGGCCTTGACCTTGACGGAAACCACTATCCTGACCTAGTTGTCGGTGCCTACGAGTCGAGCACAGCTGTGTTCTTCAGATCCCGGCCGGTCATCAAAATGGATTCCTATGTGACGTTTGATCAGGAGTCGAAATTGATCTCGTTGGACGATAGGAACTGTACTTTGTCCGATGGCAGCAGGGTCACTTGCTTCCCGTTGAGGGCTTGCTTCGAGTATAGCGGAGAAGGCGTCTTCCCCAGCCATACTTTTAATATTCAGTATGTCCTGGACGTGAAGAAGACGAAGAACCCTAGGCTGTTCTTCTTGGAGCTGGAAGGCAGGAACACGATGAACCGCACGATCTCTGTGGATCGGGGTCGACAGTTCTGTCGGACTGTTCAGGTTAGTATCGATGTTGATTAAATACTATTTATCATACTTTTGGGCTAGAACAGACCCGGGGAACTGGCCCGGCCCCCAGGAAGATGTTCCTCAGGCCTGGGCTAGAAAGTTCCCGCCAATTAGAGTCAATTCCGATGACTTACAAGGGACTTTAGCTCGTTAGTCCTTAACACTAGAACACTAGGACACCAACAATCACTTCCATACTGAAACGTGTCGCACTATCAACAGGTATACATCGGACCGAACATCCGTGACAAGCTGACATCATTGGACGCCGAGATGCGCATGAGCCTCGACGAAGAACGCTTTAGGGACAACAGGCCCCGAGAGCCGAGACTTCCTCTGCGTCCAGTTCTAGGATCTACAACATCTAGGAAGGATTCTCTGTCGATCCGGAAGAACTGCGGATCTGATAACGTGTGCATACCAGATCTCCAGATGAACGTGACATCAAATGTCCTCAAGTATCTTTTGGGGTCCGGAAAACGTCTGGAATTGGACGTATTGGTGCAGAACATGGGCGAGGATGCATTCGAGTCGACATACAACTTAAAACTGCCATCTGGTATCGATTACATAAAGGTGGAGAAGATCGAGACTATGGGGGTTCCTGTGCAGTGTTCAGCGCCAAAGCAATCGAACAACAATACCCTTCGCTGCGACATTGGCAATCCTTTGCAAAAACACGGCCTGGTGAAGTTCAAGGTCCTTCTGCAACCTGTTACCTCGCACGGAATGAAACCTGTTTATGAATTTGAGATGGACGTGAATACTACCAATCCAGAGAATCCGATCACTGTCGATGACAACACGTACACTTTGAAACTGCCGATTTGGATCGAGACTGATCTACGCGTGGACGGTGAAAGCAAACCGAAGGATCTCTATTACGATCCTGACAACTACACCAGCGAAACGAACGCGACGACTGAGATGGAGTTTGGTCCTGCCATGATGCATAATTATACTATTAGGAATTTGGGCCCATCGGATGTTATTGAAGCGGAAGTCTTCCTCATTTGGCCCGCGCAGACCCTGGCTGGAAATGAGTTGCTGTACTTGCTGGAGCAACCCGAGACTTCTGGACCAATCGCCTGCGAGAGCGCGAATGCGAATTATCTTAGCTTGAAGGTGAGTTGCAGCTGAATGATTATTAGACTGCGGATTTTGTGCATTTATTATAAAAACGGATAGGCCAACTATAAAACTGAAAGGACAACCATGTTAAAAAATCCATGTTATTTAAGCTGGTTATAGGACTAAGATCACTCGAGAATACCTAATTTAAAAAACTGAACAATCTCACTGCACCTATTTCCCCCATGAAATCCTTTCGATTGAATATATCAATCATAAATATCATATATATCAATATATAAATATAAATATATATATATAAATATATATCATCATATATCATTCTTCATGATATACTCTACAGGGTCTTCGACTATAGGTGGGAGAAAATTTAGGGGATGGTTCTCCAAGACAACATAAGATGAAAATAAAGAATAAAAAAATTGCTATTTCAACTTCATTTCTTAAGTATTATCAATTAAAAATCCGCCTAAAATGCGGCAACCCGACCAACAGAGGTGTACGTTACTTATGTCAAAAAGGCGCGACAGTCACGTATCAAAGAGGATTCTTGCTCGCACTCAATTGTTAGGCTTTGACGTCACATACTTTAGCCAATAACTCAGCTAGATTCAAAAATGTGTGTGGAATGACCCAATCGGTTTACACCCGCAGTCCTGCCGAATTCCTGCCAGGTGACTTCTTGTGAAGCCGAGCAGAGTGTCTGTCACTTGATACGTGACTGTCGCGCGCCTGTATGACATACGCAACGTACACCTTTGTTGGTCGGGTTGCCGCATTTTAGGGGGATTTTCAATTGTTAACTCTTACTGGTACTCTTCATTTTCGTCTTGTATTGTCATGGTGAACCACTCCTTAAATTTTCATCCAACTGTAATGGAACACCCTGTATAGACGAGAGAATAAACGCACACGTAGGGCCTACTCGCAGAGTCAAAACCTCTACGACTTGAGAATGTATTTTCGTGAAATTCGGATGATTTTCGAGGAAAGTTTTGCATGGTTTTTATAAACAGTATCATCTTACGATGCGGCTTTTTGGTACGCCAATGTGAATCCTCTGGCCCGCTAACTTCAAACTCTTTCCAGTTGGACCAACGCAGAAAACTGTACGCCCATCACGCGGACCCCTCGGGCGTCATCCTAGACGAGTCTCAATCCGGCAAAACGATCAACGTTCAAAGAGGGTTCGACGCTGATCGGAACAAAGCCAGCCAGAAAGAGGATTCCGAGATGAACAGCGGGGACAGTTCGAGCATCCAGAAAACGCGTCATTCCTCCTCCTCCTCCTCCTCCTCTTCCTCCTCCTCGTCGAACGCCGTTGCTAGCGAAACCAGAAGGATACAGTTATCCACGACAGGAGACAAGCCAGACGTCCTCGTCACCACCTACACTCAAAACAACTCCGGCACGAGTTCCATCAACACCGGAAATCTGTACGGTAGCAACCGAGGCGTGGTGTTTTACACGGAATCCGGTGGTTATAGTGGCTCTGACACTTTAGGCGGCGGTTTCCGCTCGAGCGCCGACGATGGCTTGGGTTCAAGGATTCCCAAACTGGACGAGCACTACGGAAGTCGTATAAATCACTCGGAAACTGTCGAAAGTCGCTGGGGCGAGACGGGAGGCCACACAGTTTCCGGTTCACTCGATTCTGAGCTGAGCAAAAGCGAGCAAACGTATCAGGAACAGCTCAGACAACAAGAAGTGCAGCGACGTTTATTCTACCAGACACGTCAGGAACAGGAACAGAGGAGACAGGCAGAGGAGCGAAGGAGACACGATGAAGAGGAGCGAAGGAGACACGATGAAGAGGAGCGAAGGAGACACGATGAAGAGGAGCGAAGGAGACACGACGAGGAGGAACGAAGAAGAAAACAAGAAGCGGAGGATGCTAAGAGGATCCAGGTAGCTCAACAGGAAGAGTTGCACAGACTCGAGGAAGAACGGAGACGAGTGGAAGAAGAGGAGTATAAGCTTGAGCAACGAACACGTCAACATGGAATATCTGCTGGGTCGGAAAGCGGATTGATCACCGGTGATCGGGAAGAGATCATTGGTGGAGGTGAATTCGGCTTCAAGCTGCGTAACGTCAGCTCTACACAGGAATTTGAGACGCTGTTTGGCTCTCTGTCGAAGTCGTCTACTTACGAACTGTTCAACAGACAAGGTAGACACTATGTTCAGTTCATGGGCAGGTTCAGAACTTCAGGAGACAAGAGAGAGTACATAGAGTTCCAGGATGGATCCAGGTTCCCTCTTCAGGATCGATATGGCGATTCCAGTTATGTCTCTGACATTACTGAAGCTCGGGATAGTCGGTTTTTGAGAATGGAGGGCGAGCTTCTGGTTGATTTGCATGGGAAAGGGTTCATCGTCCTGAAGGACAGTCGAAGGTTCCCTCTGCAAGGGTCGTTTAGTTATACCGAGGAACGTTCTTACACCTTGGACCCGCGTGGGAGTTATCAAGGTAGAGGATCGAGTGGGTACAGCAAGTCTTGGAGTGAGGATTCTAGCCATACCGGGGACGTTGATTACGAGTCCAGGTACTCTAGCACTCACGAAGAGAGGAGGACAGAGGACAGGAGAGTCACCAGCAGGGTCCATGGAAGAGATGGTCGCGAGTCCTTCGACGAAACTAATACTCAAAGCAGTGATGCTGCTGGTAGATTCAAACGCGAGAGCGATATGGTGGAAGTGAGGGAGTTCAAGAAGTTCGAGAGGCTGCATAGATATCCCAGGGACTTGGACAAGGATCTTATGGCTGAGGAGAGTGAATTTGATGAGAAGGCTGATTATGAGAATGATCCGAGGACTCATGGACCCGTCAGTCCTTGCGACACTGCAAAGTGTGTCGTATTGAGGTGCGTTGTTGGTCCTCTGAAGAAGGATCAAGAAGTCTGGATCGGAGCCAGGTACAGGGTAGACGCGAGGACCTTGAAGAAAGTGGCCGTCCAGGAGAAGGTCAGGGTCTCCACCAAGTTGGTAGCACGTGTCACCAAACAGCCTTTCATCGGCGCACCTGCTGAACAGGTGGTCAAGAGTCGCGAAGTCAAAACGAACGTCGAACCGAGCTCAACACCATCTGCGCCGGATGTTATTCCTCTGTGGGTCGTTGTCCTTTCTGCTTGCGCTGGGACCATCATCCTCTTGCTGCTTATCTATCTGCTACACAAGGTTTGTTCATGCAAATTAATTTTAAAATGTTTTTTGCGTCGAGAAAAGCAGTCAAACTGCAATTTTTACACGGCACTAATATCATTTGTTTCACCGTTTGTTAACAGTGCGGATTCTTCAAGAGGAACAGGCCATCAGACGCCCCGGAAAGGCAGCCATTGAACAGGAATGGTCACTTCCACGGGGACGATCACTGAAACAGCGATTAGGGGATAGATCAGTGAAAATTCTCTAAAACGTCGAACGACATCGATTAATCGAACGAGCCACAAAGTGCCTTGATTCTCGCGAATCCGTCGACGGATCAGGAATATCCATTCGATGGGCCACACGGAGCTGTAATGCAGTTCTGCCGCGTGTAGAAACTAATGTTTTACTAACGATCGCGGATACCTCTATCTCCAGGACGTTAGAGAAACTGGTAGAGTAAATTAGAAAGGTTCTGGAGCGATTCTGCGACCATTTTACTGCCACTGAATACTCCTTCCAGCTCCTGCAGCTCGACCATGCAAGTTTCTAGTCAGGAGACATTTTCATTTTTATTTCATTTCTTCTCGTTTCTTTTAACCTGTAATACTGTCTGTGTTTACTTAAGCCTCCCGTTCGTCGATGAAAGCCAGTACACTCGACGATTAACGCGCACAGTCGCTTAAACGTTTCTCGAGGGTGGAAAATCAGTGTTCGCCAAAATGTCTTCCGTACTCGCGAAAAGTAAATCTTCCTCGTAGATCGTCTGCTTGTAACGAAAAGTATCGTTGACCGAAGCTTTCTCAATAGAAGAACGAAAACGAGAGGTTCTTGCGGACGTGAATACTATCATCAACTTCATTCGATGCAAAGCTTGTTGGAAATGATAATTAAGTTTCGAACGTTTCGAGAGCGAAACGGAGTAGCGGTGCAATTTTCACCGAATAATCGCAGAATTAGTTCAAAGTTTTATTACACTGTAAATGTACAGGGTGTGCCATAACGTGTAAAACCGAGTTCAAGGAGGAACGAGGTGTATGAAAATGATTAAAAAGTCCGTATAGACATGAGCTCTATTTGACCCTGTTTCTTGTGTCAGTTATTACAGTTTGTGCTTCCATTTTCAAAATGACTGCCTTCCATTGAAATACAAGCTTGCATTTTTATATTTTGTTATATTTAACGTCAAACCGGTACCATTTATTATTTTATATATAATACTATAAGAAATTGTGGCAGTACAAAATAGCTATGATACGAGAACAAGGTCAAATACGTAGAAATTATCTTTATATGAATTCCTTTTCTATAAGTTGTAAGACACTCTGTATAATAGAGGGAGAGGGAGATAGGGAGAGAGAAAGAGAAAGAGGGTACCATAAACCGGTAGAACTCGAAGTTCTTTCTTCTGACTTAATAATAATATTTATTTATGCTAGCCCATTGATAGCAGAATAAGCGGAAATAAAGCATAACAAAACGAACGCAAAATGCACAAAAATGAAACGCTTCTATTTAAGACTGTAGTTTTTGCGAAAACAAAGAATCGTGAATCTTGCTAATCGAATAATTAAAATTGTAATCAGTGAGGTATATTTTATAATACATGGTTGTTCGATCGACCCAAATATTGTGACATGTTTGAGGATTTATTATCGACAGATCTCACTTGTTGCCGATATCGGCAAATGATTTGTACTTTTCTTTCTTTATAAATATCATGGAAATGGTCTCGAGAATGGGAATCTTTAATTATTTATTAAATTTCTGCATTATACGATGTATATGTAACGTATGATAGAAAGCCGTAACCTGGACGGGGTTTCACCCCTTGTGTATGTGTGTACAATCTTGTAAATTATTAATTGTATTACTAAAACTATTCAAATGAGAAATAGCTAACGCAATAATAGTTATATAGAAAGTAAAAAAAGAAATTCCTAATAAATGCAGGAGCTTGTATATACAGATTTAAGATGTAATATTAAAAAAATATATATGTATAAATAATATTATTAATACTACAGTTGACGTTCTATTCATTTAAATTCCATATGTCTTAAAATTAATTTCTTTTGTATGAAGCGTTCAATTTTTATTGAGGGTTGTTTTTTGAGATTTTTTTAGTCTTTTTAAATAATGTTATCTAAATCGAAATGCTCTGTAAAATCTGCACTTTGGATTGGTGGCACCAGAAAGGATATGAGTGCTCACGCCCGAGGTTTCGGTGTTCCCGATATAGTGCTGCCCCCTACTCATTCTTAGCATGGACAAGAACCTGGGCAACTTTTAGCATGAAACAGAACCTGGGCACCGACGAGATATTTAGAAAGACTGCCAGCACCGACGAGATATTTAGAAAGACTGCCAGCACCGACGAGATATTTAGAAAGACTGCCAGCACCGACGAGATATATATAAAGACTGCCAGCCCCTGTGTTAAACTGCGAGTCTCAAAGTGGGTCCCAGGTGGGTACTGGGAGCGGTCGGTAACGGCCCCAATGTCGAGATACTCTCGTCTGTTGATCTCAAATACCAACATCGCTAAACATGCCGCGCTCGCTACCTAAATAGAACATTTGCTCGTGAATTACGGAAGAAACGTCAGAGACATAAGCTAAACTAGAACTTTAAACGTAGAATGCTGACATAATCACCGACGAGATATTTACAAAGACTGCCAGCCTTACGGCAGAATGTGTCGCTCGAAAAATACGGTGTTGTCTACCGCCCTCTAGGATAGATTTTGGCTGGAGTAAGAAACAGAATGCCAACGACGGTATCTCGTCGGTGCAGAAGACCACTAAGGAAATTCTCGTCGGTGAGAAGGTTGTGGCGACCGTCGTCCGCCGACACTTCGGCGAAAGGAAAAATATACAAAGGCACGGTGAAATAAAGAGCAAACTAGAATGTTTTCGAGTAAAATTATTTAAAAATAGTTCTAATGTGTTTTTAAAGTCATCTAGTAAAAATCTTATGGTGCTGAGGTGAAAAAAATATTTATTCATGAAAGAAAATTTTTTTTAATTAATAATAACAGTAGCTAAATATATGAACAAATTTAAGATAGTGTTGATGACAATAGCTCATTATTAGATTAATATTCAGGTTGGTCGCTTTTAAACTTCGATATGAGATCTGTATTTGTTAAAAAGATGATGCAGGTTTTGGTCCAGGCTAAAAAGTTGATGCAGGTTCTGTTCCAGGCTATAAAGATGATGCAGGTTCTGTTCCAGGCTAAAATGATGATGCAGAAGAGAGGGGACACTAAAAGCCTGAGTGTGAGCACTCTCATTTCCTCTCTGACGTGGACCTGGTATGGGGATATGAAGGTAAAGCCGACGACGAACAAAAGCGCCGTATAGAGAATTTTTGTATTACCTGTGGCCTGCCTGTTGCCTCGACATTATTTTACTAGGCTTCGATTGACTACAAATTCGTGGCAATTTGACGCAGAGCCAGCTGCTTACTGATGGTTATTCAAAAAATTTGTGTCTGATCAAGTTTATACTCTAAGATCACGAGATGTTGGTCTTCTGTGATATTTTCGACTTCAAAGTACTTATACTTGCCTGTTTACTGGTGAGTAATATCCGAGATACTACGGTTTACCGTTTTTCGTCAAACCGAAGCGGAAAAAAAACGAGCAATCGAATGACAGAGATTTTCGAAAATCTCCGGTCACGCGTAAGGTGACACACAATTGGTGACCCACAAACACCCGGCAAGCCCACGATCCGTTATCGGGTCGGTCTAGCCACAGGGCCTAATTTTAAAGGCCCTTGGTCTCATTTCACAGCACGAAATAGCGGCATAACCTATACATGTACACAAGACAATAACTCTGCCAATACATTTGTTAAATAAACCTTTGGAAAATCGCTTGAGCACCCAAATCGTACCCGCTTCATTCCGCTTCACGTAAAAGCTGTTGTTGCTGACGTTGCACACTTCTAACACCACGAAAGACTACACCGGAAAATAAAAACGCCGTTTCTCATCCCACTCTGTTGTTTTAATTTATTTTCTCGCCAAACCCACACGTTAACTATTCCCACGCTTGAATTCTGCGCATTAATATTTTATTACACGCACCGAAATTCCACGTATAGGTTTCATAAACCAACGATAAGAAATACTTCTAAAACATACATCGCATTTGGTTCTAGGCATTTTTACCAAACAGTTTAGCGAACGATGCAAACGAAGGCGCAGTATCACTCACTCAACAAAATATTGATATGACGCTCGGTAAGTCGTGATGTCGCAAAAAACAAAACGAAATGGCAGACAGATAAAACCGTCGTTGACCTAATCGTAAACCGTCCCGAGGGTTCGTTCGCCGTTCTCATTCGTTCTCGTTTTATTTCAGCCTCGAACGAATTGGTCTTTATAAATTTTTACGCACAATGGTGCCGTTTTAGTAACTTATTAGCCCCAACTTTCGAAGAAGCAGCAACTAGGATAAGACGCGCTTTTCCTGAGCAGGGAAAAGTAGTTATGGCAAAAGTAGATTGCGACAGGGAATGTGGGTAAACCAACGAGAACAAAATTACGACGTAAACTCGGAAGCAGAATCGTTCGAATCTCTAAGCGAGACATTATGATTTTAGCTGCTATTGCCTCGAGGTTTCATATCACCAAGTACCCAACTCTGAAAGTCATCAGAAATGGTCAACCAACCAAGAGGGAGTACAGGGGTCAAAGGTCTGTGGACGCCTTTGAGGAGTTCATAAAGAAACAACTGGAGGACCCAATAAAGGAGTTCTATGATCTGAAGGAACTGATGAACTTGGATGACAAAAAGCGAATGATTATTGGATACTTTGATAGGAAAGATGTTCCTGAGTACAAGATGTTCAGGAGGGTTGCTACCAACCTCAAAGATGACTGTCAATTCCAAGTTGGCTTTGGGTGAGTAACATCCTCGTATATTCCGAAAATATTATCGAAATTATCTTTAAGAATTTTTACGTATGGGTGTATGAGGGTGTGTGCGTAATGGTTCTCTTGTTTCCTCTAACAAGCACATGCTCTGCTCAAAACTGTGACCTTGGAGAATATTTTCACTTGGTGTAAGTAAGACAATGTGCATGGTCTAGACTGATTTTTCATTTCGCACAGTTCCTTGAGGTTACAGCATTTTTTGTGTGCATTGTTTATGGGCAAATCGAATAAAATTCGATCGTGAAGTTGCTACATACTACTCTCGTATAACGCGATCGGAAAGGTACTTCGAAATTATGGTATTTTATGGTTGTTGAATTCGGCAAATTTTTAATTGTGTTAAGCGAGGGCAGTAGCTGTTTTTCGATCGTGTTTTACGGGTCTCGATTGTATTTAAGAGTTTTCGTTTACAATTGTATTTTGCAATTTTTTTCGTTGCGAATGTTCGAACGAAATATAGAAACAGAAACGTTCAACAATCTTCTCTTAAATGCAATATAGGAATGCAAGCAAATCTATGCATCCTCCAGGGGAGCCCATTATAGTCTTCCGATCAGATAAGGCCCTCTCCAATGATGAGGACGAGACCTACCGTGGTAGCTTGCATAATTTTGATGAACTGAATGTTTGGGCACAAGAGAAATGTGTCCCCCTTGTGAGGGAAATTACATTTGCGAATGCTGAGGAGTTAACAGAGGAGGGTTTACCATTTCTCATACTGTTCCATGCTCCCGATGATGTGGAGAGCATTAAATTGTACAAAGATGTAGTCTCAAAACAGTTAATAGACGAAAAACGTAAGTAAATGATTGAAAATTCACCTTGATTAACAAATAGGCCAGCTAAAATAAAATGAATCTCTCTGTTTTCAGAACATGTCAATTTCCTGACTGCAGATGGTTTGAAATTTGCTCATCCCCTCCATCATTTAGCGAAGACACCTGCTGATTTGCCTTTGATCGCTATAGATAGTTTTAGGCATATGTACCTGTTCCCAAACTTTAACGATATTCATATAGAGGGTAAGCTTAAGGCTTTCCTGAAGGACTTGTATTCTGGAAAGTTACACCGGGAGTTCCACAATGGCCCGATACCTAGTAATAACGAATTGCCACAAATTGTGGGTCAAATCAAGGTGCCTACAACCCCACCTGAATCCACGTTCAAGAAACTAGCACCCAGTAAAAACAGGTATACGTTACTCAGGGATGAACTTTAATGTTATAGTGACGTTGATGGAAAAACAAGATTTGTATAATTTTGGTTACGCGATTTGTTAGTTATTTTACAGTGATGCAATCCAAATCCGTTGTATTATTATTAAATCAAATTCTATTGATATCGACGTTACACGCGCGTTTAGCATTCTTCGTATCAGTTAATACAGTATTCTAATTAAACGATGATTTAGTGTACATTAAACATGGGAAGGAAAGTCTTATTATTTAAGGAAAAAAGCTATGCATATATATATATATATATACATAATATGTATACATATGTATAAATTCTCATCGATACATCTTATGCCTCTACCAAATGTTTTATACACGTAACTACCCTATACACTTTCACCTGCAAAGGATTGGTATCGATCGAATCAAGACCATAGTAGAGACTTTCGGGATAGTAGATTTCATTCTGTTTTTACATAAAAGCCGTTCTTTTTGTATTAACTTTCGTTTCGTACCGGATTTCCGAGTTAATCGCTCTTCGAAATCAAATTACAAACGACCATTTAGGGTTCAGAAGAATAGGATTCAAGTAAATCATACTGGATTTACAAAATAACGCTAAGGGAAAAATACGGGAATTAAGAATAAAATGATAAAAGAAATTATCCATCCACAGGCGATCCATTGTAATATATCGTTTTCTATAAGAGCGAGGAGAGCTTCAATCGTACGTTATGATCAAACGTGCTTTGGACTAGATGGCTGCGATATAACGGACTCTGGTCCTATGGTACCCCATACTATCCTTGGCAGAAAGCGTTTAATAAACGATAAATTCATTGAAAAATTACCGGAAAATGTACTAAAAAGCGTCAGCTATATTATAGTAATATTAGAATAGATTTTTATTTATATAAACATGGCTATTTCTATTTCATCGTTGTTTTGCTATTGTTGAAGACACTCGTAAGTCTTACTTGGCAATAATATCTATAGTAGAGGCATAGTTATGTCAAGTACTTTTCGCCAGGGGTAGTAGTACTCGAATTAATAAGGTGTTTGGTAATTAGGAGTAATTCTTAAGGCGACCACCTTTTGATATTTCATGGTTATTAGGTGTACAAATGAATAATACAATGTCTCTAGCGAAACTCGAGGATTATTGTGCTGGACATTCGATTAATTAACATTTCACGTTCTGGGAACCTATTGATAGGTCTTTTAACGATTGTAATATAGCTAAAAGAAGCTTAATCTTTCGAATATCTGCGATAGAGGATTTACGATAGCGATGAAATTGATTTGGTACGGTGTAGTAGCGCCGAGATACTCCTGAGAAGCTAATTTGTATGGATCATGGTATATTAATTTCTCTGTTAATAAAGAATTTCTAAGTCAGACATTTACAACGTTCACTGTTCATGTAACCATTCTTGATTTTGACGTCAACATTAAAAATTTCTGTCAGTTAATTTTAATGAAGCATGCGGCATGGTTCTCTGTCATAGATAGCGGATTAAACAGCGAAATAAAAAGTGAAACGAACAACTTTAAAATAATCGTAGGTTCCCGAGCTTTGGCTAACTTACGAGAGAAGAGGATGGTGCAGCAGCGGCAGACGTCCATTATAAAATGGCTGTATTTAGGGGTAACTCGATACATGTATTACATTCCAGCAGTACACGCCATCACCGTTTTATGTTATATTCTAATCTTGCAGTACATAGTATTACACGTAACATGATTTCATACAGCTAATAACCATCCACACTGCACTCTCGCCACAGTTTCCAGCACTTCCGTTTTTGTTATGTTTTGTTTCCACCTTACGACGAAACGTGAATGGAGCAGATCTCAGGTGGAGAACCTTCGATCGCAGGTACCGCAGTTAGAGAACAAAACGTACAGACTCGTTTCCCAAAGGTAGAAAGGAACGATTTTAAGAAATATGGTCGTCGAGCCGTAATTCTATCGATAGAATGTATCTTTTTTTTCTTTCACCAAGACCGTTGTGTGTCCACGTGAAAACGTGTTGTTTTCTTTTTTCTTCACGATCGCCGAACTGAGAGAGCGTTATTATCTCTTCTTTTATGTTACTCGTTTTCTCATCTTTGTCGCAGTCCCAAATGTCGCTTTCCGCGAAGCGAACACAAGCGGAGTATGAAGCGAAAGTAAAGAGCATGTGGTTCCTTCTTTTTCTTTTTTTTTTGGGTTTTCTCTTGTTTGCTTTCCTGTCAATACCGCATTTTTTCTTTTCACTCTCTTTCTCTCTCTCTCTCTCTCTCTCTCTCTCTCTCTCTCTCTCTCTCCACACACAGTCATTACAAATAATATGTATTTACAAACGGTAAACTCGTAATGAACACCGCGGGAAACGCATGTCGACCCCGTGAATTCTCATTTTTCTCCCCCGGTTTCTCCCCTCTCACGCTTTCCCTTCCCCTAGCATCTAGAAAGACATTCAACTATAATGCTGCCTTACAGAGAGAATCAATAAAAGTTCAAACGACGAGAAACAATCGAAGCGAACGAAGTCAAGTTTAATCGTAACCGTGGGTTGAACAACAGTATAACAATCGTATTCTATAATCGTGTTGTGTGTACTCGCATCCACGATATGGGTCTCGACTGCGCTTGTCACCTTGAGAAGCACACGTTTCGTCATAACACAATTGAGAATCGTTTACATTTTTTTGTCCGATATACACTATAGAAAAATAACGTTATAAACACTCCTTACCGGATCGGGGGAGGGAATTAGACGTTACAAACGTTATTATAACTTCATTTTTTTCCTCAAGTAAAAATATAAATATTCTCGTTCACAGTGCGATATCTCTGGTGTAGCCTCGCTTGACTTAGTGTTTAAACGCTATATGTTTTTGTTTTTAACACCCCCATCGAGGATACATAATCGTTTCTCTTACATCTTAATACACATTCTTCTCCACTTTCTCTGTTCCTCTCGCGCCGTGTCCGTTCGAATATAATTTGCACCCCACGAAAAACCAAAGACCTATCTCGAACGGGTCTCCCTATTCGTTCTCGCACGTCCGTGCCGTTTTCTTTATAGTTTCACGTTTCATTTTTTTTTTTGTTCAACTAACAACGACTTGTACTCGCGATTTAATAAAGTAATGAAAGACGTTTTCTTATTACAATAATTATTCCTTTGACCGTCGCTGACGACGCTCCGTCGTCTTATATTGCCTATTTTGTTCGTGGCATGCTACTACGTTAGACCGCTTCTGGTTTAGGCGAAATAACTTAAGACGAAAAACTTCTGCGATTAGCGATTAGCGAGTATAATTACGAGGGAAGCCGTTTCTTCGTCAACGCGATAGAAAAAGTATCACTCCGGCAAACCAAAGGAGCTCTCGCGATCGTCCGGGGAATCGTTCGGAAGTTTCTCCGTGTGTCGTTTCCAACGAAATCTTGTCTCATCATCAATCTCACAGATCGAAACGGCCGACTCTTCCGTAGAACGATTCGCACGCTCTTTCTCTCTTTCTCTTTCTCAAACCCCTCCCTGAAGCGTGTTCGCCAGCCAAACGGATGCAAAACGTAGACACAGTTGATTATACTAAGAAACAATCGACCCAAGGAACCGGCCCCCCAGCCCAAAAATAACGTCCTCCGAGAGGAGTCTTCGAGGACTTCCGGCGGTGCCGGGGAACAGCCTCGGCGATCGGTACAACGTAGATTACACTTATTTAACGATTACTATTAGTAATACACCTATGTCGATCAAGTTTCTCATCGATACTTAACAACTTACATAGAACTCTTTGATTACTTTTGCCTCTGTTTTCTTTTTTCTTTTTTTTTTTTCTGTTTAAACTCGTTTTAGACATTGAACTAGCCCTCCTCCACTCTCTGCCCTTCTCGCGCGCGGTCCTTGATCATGGTTGCGACTCTGGCCGAGAACGTTCTTCGGAATGCCACGAGCTCAAGCCTCTCGACGACAAACTATGACAGACACGTTTAGGTCAATACACTCCGCCTCGAAGAAACGCTTATGACTCAGGGAAGAATGCGGATTTCAAGGAATCCGCGCAGCTTGCCGATCGGCCTTTAGGGTAACGGAGATCGTTTCGAACGTAAACAAGGTCGCGGGGGCAACTGGTTGCGTGTACGTGGGGTTTACCAATTTGTTTTTTTCAACCGTCCTCATGCTTGGTTCCCTTGCTATTCGTTAAAGCGAGACGCGCTTCAACAATTCATAAAATGGTAATCAGTTTTGCGGCTGTCTTTGTGTGTACCACGGCCGAACGATCGGTTTTACATTTCAGAATGATCGAAATTATATAAATTCATTTATTGAAAATAATCGAATAAATCCAGGAATCTGTTATATCGAAAATTGCGGATGATCACAATAAATTTAGTGTTAACCCTTTGCACTCGGCGCTATTTTCATTCTAAAACTAAATTTTTCTTCCGTCTTAGAATATTTTCATTTTATTCATACGAAACTGATCCGATTTCCACATGTAACATTTAAATGTTTAGTAATCTCTTAAATACAAATTTTGTAATGTAACAAATATTTTGTAAAATTTCTCGTAATTTCTTTGAAATGATACCACAATAATTTCTAGTGGTGCTTCAGAGTCACCACTCGAGTGCAAAGGGTTAACATTTTTATGGTAGTCGTGGACGTGTACGTGGAAGAAAAGCTTCCTGTATCGATTAGAAGAGGCAGGAGTCAAATTAGACATTTCTGATAAATTGGGAATACTATATCGATGCTCTTAAACCCATTTCAGCCGGCCACAGTCTCGCGATTATAGTCATGATCAGTCCCGCGTATACGCAATCGAATCCGGCTCGACCATTTCCCGTTGCTCTGACACGTTTCTGCGTGTCGAAGGACGAACGGGGACCAACTTGTCGGTATAGTTCGCGAACGTATTCGTAAATAAGAGGGGAGGCTTTAGTCGATCAAGTTAGCCGACGTTCTCCTGGTCGCGATTCCGATCCACAGACTCGCGATCTAGAGGCGGGGGTGGGGGGTGGGGGTTGGTGGTGGTGGTGGTGGTGGTGAATCAACGTTCCGACGGGTATCAAAAAGACTTACGGAGTATTGACTTGAGCAACTCTAGTATATCGGGAAATAATGATGCGCGGGAAAACAAGCAGACACGCGATCCGAGGATCATCATTGATCCTCGAGCAGCACAGATCGAAAGGAAGACTTGCGTTCTCCTTCTAAGGACGTCCGTGATCGTCTCGCGACGAATATTACACGCTCTTATGTTTTTTTAAATTCACTCTCTCTCTCTCTCTCTCTCTCTCTCTCTCTCTCTCTCTCTCTCTCTCTCTCTCCCTCTCGCACAGTTTTAGTTTAAACTACACAATTGAAATCTGCCAGCAGAATAGGACGATGTATACAGTTTCGTACGCACGCGCGCGCGCATACAATGACACAAATATAAAATAATACAATATATAGAATATAATGTAACGCGATGTATCGTAGAATCTGTTTTTTTTTTCTTGAAGAGTACTCTCTCTATAAAAATATTATTCGCCTAGGGTTCATCAATGATAAACTCTGCCCGGCATGGAGCCGTCCCTTTTTCTCGCACCTGCCGCGTCGCAGGATTTACAGATCGCCTGTCGCGTGTTTCCAGTCCCCCTTGATTCTGCGGGCACAGAACTCTATCACCTCGAGAAGTGAACTCATTTCACCTTCGTTCGTCCCTCGAGTCAATTACATCCTGGTTCCCGCCGATTAAAATATTTTTTCCCTTAATCCCAAAAGCATGCTCCGAAAAGGACGAATTTACAGAGACAATGACTCGACGTTCCGTTACCTTTATTTTTTTTTTAGCATCGAGTGTACTTTTGACGTCAAGGGACGAATTCAGCAAAAATGAGGGACGGATGAGGGTGACGCGTTCCCTGATGTGTTAATTAAATGTTAACCCTAGACTATGAACCGGAAGTGCCAAATGTGACTTGTTCGTTTCACGTATCTTTCGGAAAATATTTCTGCGATCTATTGTGTTTTTGGTGTCTGAGGTTAACGAGCGTCACTGGTTTTAGAGATTTCGTTCAGAACAACAATCTGTATATTCGAGGTTGTTTGGTTCAGGGAACGCGTTGTTGATGGTAAAGGAGTATTGCTTGAAACCTGTCCGAAGAAACGAAATGGTTAGCCCGTTTGCGGGACGAGTTTCGGTCTGAAAGGGTTGAACCAAAGGGACTCAGCCTGCATCGGGGATCCGAGGAAAGCGGTGAAGTAACCTCGCCGCGGGGCAGATACGTAATTATGTGTATGTTATGTATTAATTGATTCGAGGAACGTGCGCGCGACATGATCGAAGAGCCCGCGGACCCGCGTGGATCTATATTAACGAGAGAGAGGTACCTATTGCAAGCGCGCGCGTGACAGTGTGTGCGTTTTTGTGTCGCGTTGCGAACCGAAAATGCACCCGACGACGGACAAATATGCATACATATGCGCGTTGTGTTGCGTGTCCGATGCGTCTCGGGACTCCGGGGCTCTTCGACACCGGCCACGATTTCTTTGCGAAAGATATATACAGGTATTGACGTTAATCTTGTACTTGTGTTCTAGTGTTTGTCGAGAGATAATCTTACGGATAAAGGTATTCTCTTCTTCCTCCATTCTCTTTTCTTTTCATTTTCTTTTTCTTTTTTTTTTGGTGTTTTCTCTTAAAAGGACGTAAAGGATCGAAAACCGAAAGTTCCATGGGGTGCGGTGAGATTTCTCTTTGTGCATTGTCGTGAATCCAAATGAACTGGGCCTGTTTGTCGCAATCTTTCAGGACAGGACAGACAAGTGACAATTGTTTGTGTGTGTGTGTGTGTGTGTGTGTGTGTGTGTGTTTACGAAGATTGCAAGGAAACGGAAAGAATCGTGTGAGACAACGAGGAAAATGAGTGCGGTGAAAACACTCTTGGTGAGGCTAAAGCAGAGCTAGAGAATTGAAACTTTGAAAGAAAGAGTCGACGGTGTTCTAAGCTAAAACAGCACCATTCCCTGTGTTTCTGTATCCTCGTAAACTCTCGGATCTCCCCTTCTTCCCTACACCCTGAACAGTCGTTTACAATCTATCTTGATTCGTACACACGTGGCAAAACGTAGGCCATCTCTCGTAGGTAAATCTCGATAAGCTTCCTTTAATAAAATCGTTAAAGATATTGTCTTCGGGACGTTATATATTACTATTCCGCGTCGTCTTGACGAGCTTTTTTTTTATATATGTTTCCACTGTCGAAGCGCACCTCGTTCAACGGATCTTTTTTTGCTCGCGCGTTTCATCGTGCCCTCTTTTTTCCCCATGGTTGCACAGCCTGCGGCGTTCTCGAAAATTACGTTGCGTACGGCCCTCTGCGTCGCGCCTATTGTCCGACGGTCAACAATTAAACGAACAATTATCTAAATCTACGAGAAATCAAATTCTCCTGATGTTAACTTTACCCTAGGTACTTCTTGCATCGAATCGGATGCTTAATTTTGAAGAAATTACATCAAAGGACCCACCGAGTCGCATAGAAATCTGTTCTATTACTCGCGGGATGAAAGAAAATGCTTTGAAACATTTTCTTAGGACACTGTGTCGATTTTAATCGTGAGACAAAGTCGCGAGGTGGTCGAACCGAGGACTGACCGCCATATTGGATAAGACAACGTGCCTGTGTCCGCCATTTTGCGATCGTCGCAGCTTAGCCAGGCGGTGGAACCGAACAACGCAACGTAACCGTGTTGCTCGACTAAAGAACAGAATTATTGTCTATCCCTATGCGCGTGTAATTATGCGAACGTCTCTCTGTGAAATCACCGCTTCGTGCGACCAACGTTACCACCAATTAACAATAGCGATACTCTCACCTGCCGCCCATCATCGACGCTCTCTTTATTTCAGGACGAACCGAATCGCCTAACAATAGGATTAAGAGCTCTTCTTATTGTTTTTTTATATACCCTTTCCTCTCTTCTCTCTCTCTCTCTCTCTCTCTCTCTCATTCTCTCTGTCCCTTTCGCTCTCTTGCCAGAATATAATTCGCAGCGCATACAACCGAATTTATCTCTTTCTCTCGCTCGCTTTCACTCCAACTTTCTCTCTCATTCACACTTTCTCTCAACATTCTCGCTCTCTCGTTCTCTCTTTCTGACACTAATACTTGTTCTTGTTGCATTATTGTTTTTAAAACCATAAAAATATCAATGCCAGTATACAACCGACGTACATCGCTAACTTGTATATGTATATATAATATATGTTCGTATGTATGTATGTATAAGTATATACTAAATATACATATATATATACATATAATACGGTAAATATATTGTATATATATATATAATATGTATATATGAATATCCATAATAACGTTACCTCATATGTCTTTCGGTTGCAACACCATGTATAGGTATATGTATATATTGTATAATAGGTAATGTGTATAATGCATCATTTATTTTTTTTTACGTGTTCGTATTTCCTCTAGGCGCTAAACAACTACCCTCTATCGTGACCTACGGCTGTGGCTTGTCTTATCTTAAGGATCTAAAAGGGGTGCACGACATTGTTACAGTTGTGGATTTGGATGTCGAGGTTGTTAGGTGGACGGTGTTTTTGTGTTGGGAGAGAGCTGACACAGATGAAGGGTCTACAACAGGCACGGACAACACTTTGCCCCGGAGACGCCCTCAATTGCCCCCAGGAGCCATCAGCAGTATAACAAGAAGCAAAAGGTTCTCTACCATTGAGACCCGGGAAGTTGGCAGTCGGGACATTATGGGAGGCAAGGAGAAACATAGTTCACTTCATTTTCCCCCACTTTTTATACTCTCCAAGCCCTTAAACAGGCCACGCGCGTTAAACAATTGAAAGATCCACGGCGAAAAGTGGTGTGCATCGATTTTAATGAACTTTGAGTTCAGTTTAATCACTGTCTGTGATTGTGAGTGAACGTTTTCTGAGGTGTAGAATACCTATTAGAAATTCTAGTGCACGAGGGTGTGAGATTATAGATTAAAAAATAAATTTTTCTTCTCTGAAAAGTGCTATATTCCCCCCCCCCCCATCCCCCCACCTTTTGCGGACCTATCGAATGCGATAGTGTCCCCCAGCTGTCACCGCTTGTCAACTCCTCAGCTCCCAATAGTACCTTCCCCTTACTGCTTCAAATATCCCGAGTGGGCGTGGCCTCCTGAGAACAGAGGCCCCACGGGGCTCCTCGCGCCCGTGCCCGATCTAAGCTCTAACCAAGACGGAATCGACTCGCTCTCGGCATCGACGCTCGATCGAAGACCGGCCAATTTCGTCATGGATGGTTGAGTGAAACAACAAGGGCGGTACACAGTCACGAGATTCGATCGGGTGTAAAACGGAAAAAGATTCAGAGCTACACCACACTTATCAGGGGAAAAAACGGTTCGCTACTGTTGCTTCGACTCCTGCGTCCCAGCGGCGGCCAGGTCTGGCACGCCGCCACAGCGTGCGTCTAAAAATTCAGCGACGAGTGTATCATCGTTAGAGCTAATCCTACTTGCCAACGACATTCATCTAAATTTGAAGACAGATTGTTACGGGGCTATTTCTCGCGTCGATTTCCGCGGCCAGAATGTTAACCCCTTGCTCTAGAAGTTGCACATGAAATCCACTAACTCAGTGCGCACCGCGAATCTCAATATCTCGGTACATTGACGGTGAAAGAGAAGATCGTGACGAGCTAATTTAGACTCTTAGTCTTAGTTTAGATCTTTTTCGGCACGTGGGTAAATAAATCGAATTGCTATCTGAACACACCGATTGACCAGCATCTTCATTCTTCCGGCTACTTACCACAGAAAACTGGCGGTATTGTCGTTAATGCAACGTAATGTGAGGTACGATTATGTAATAAGAGGTCAAACGAGGTCAATGTTTCGGTTAGGTCCGGTTATTTATTTCTGTGCGACTGAAATCAAATTCTAATGATCAACATGAAGATTCCTTTTCTTCTAGGAGATTGTAAAAGTCGAAGAGGCTCTGATTGTTGTAGAAAGGAAAACTGTAGCGCAAGGAGTTAACGAGACCCGCGTGTCGGGCTAGTGTCGTCTCGTTCGCAAGCGAATCTACGCAGCTAGGAGGAACAAATCCGACGCAGAAGATCGGCGTGCATGATCGTGCGAGTGTCTCGATCGGTTGTGTCGCGGATCGGGCGATACTCGATACACAGTATACTCGACAACGATACTCTTCCGATCCTCGGGCGGGGCTACACTCTATAGAGAGACACACATAGGCCATCTTATGGCGATCCGTGAGCGACACCGTTCAGCGAGACAATCGCGCGAGAAGAAGAGTTGTGTTCGAGCACAGTGATTGACGACGACGACGACAAAGGTGGGGTGATTGGTTCCTAACGATATCAATTAACGACCTTGTATAGCATTAAGTAGAGAGTATAACTATGTAGGTAGGTAGGTAGGTAAACGCTAAACAAAGCTCAGTTGATTGTTTCGGGAGCGAGCACCTCACTCGTGTTTTCTCGCGTAGTAATGGAATCGCCTTCATACACATCATCTTTTCTTGTTGTTGTTGTTTTTTTTGTTTGTTTGTTTGTTTGTTTGTCTTGGCTAGCTCTTACACTTGTAAAATTTAGATTCGAAGGAGCGAGGTGTGTATATGCGTGTACAATGCGTGTGCAACTGCGGAAGTCGGTCTCTGGTATACCACTCCCATCTTTTTTTCACTTCCTGTTTCCTGACACCTACCCCGTCGCTCGAGAGATCCGATGTCGTTGTTTTTCTCTCTCTCTCTCTCTCTCTCTCTATCTTCCGGTTTTTACCACTTACCCCTCTCGGTGCCGGAGGAAAATTAGGTTCTCGCGGCTCGGCCGAGAAAACGTTCTTTAAACCCGGCGAACCCGGGTTCGACGATCGTTCCGAAACAACTTTGGAAAAATCCGTTCTTCTTTCTACGAGCTACGCCCGCGATCTTTTACAGGCTTGTTCTTCGACGGCGGGGCAACGGTCGTCTCGAATCGCCATTCTTCAGGGAGGAACTTCGCTTCTCGACTCTCTGCTCTTCGACGAAGACTTCCGGCAGCTTCGTAGCTTCGCTTCGTTCGATCCGCCGCCGTAGAGCTAATTCTTCGACGTCAGGATTGTCACGAACTCTGCGGGGGACAGGGACACACGCGTCATTACACTCTGCGAGTCGGATTTTCATTCTTACGCCTAACTTTTGGCACTCTTAACTCTCGAGAGGAGGAGGGAAGCATTTATTACAAGTAGACCGAGGATTTTTGTATAAAACGAACGTTCTCTACTTCAATTGTAAGCAGGAGGTGTTAAATAAAAAATTGTTTCAGCTGTTAACGCTCTACTCATCGGCAGCTTAGTGTCTCTTTTGTTACTGCGAACGATGTACAGTGAATTCTCGATATATGTCAACAACACGGGTCTTGCCTGCGTCGTGTATCGTTCAGGAGACATACCCGAGTTATGTTTCCACTCCTCGGCGTCCGAGGCCTCTCAAGCTTCATTGCCCCTCACGGGGTGTACCCCGCGGTAGTGGGGATAATTCCGCGACATTTATCAACCAGGTCTTGGTGACATATATAGAGCAATCACTGTACCTCGTATCGTAATCAAATAAAGTGTAATCGGAATTAAATTGGCATGCGCAATTAAATGAAATTCAACGTGGCCAGAGATAACTTTTTTGTGAGTTTAACAATGAATTTTCGTACAAAAGTTGAAAGCAAATATGTTCGTGGGAGCATAGTAAACATGTTTCTGGTAATATTTGTTAATATTAAACTATGTCATACCAAAACTATATTATATCCAATGTGTACAATGGTATAAGAAACACACGACGTATCTGAGACGTCTTTGTACGTCAAGGGGTGAATAGAACTTTTAAGGGCTTGATCAAAGAGAACAATCACCTTCGTAGTTCACCATCCCATCACCATCCAGATCCGCTTCCTTGATCATGTCGTCGACCTCCTCCTCGGAGAGTTTCTCCCCAAGGTTCGTCATCACGTGTCGCAGCTCTTTCGATGAGATCATGCCGTCGTTGTTCTTGTCGAATACCCTGAGTGTCACAAGCGCCTCGTTAACGTCAGAGATCGTCACCGCTAAAATAAACGGCAGCGGTAAAAGCAACATAATATGTATATATATATACCTAAATGCCTCGCGCAGCTCGTCTTCACCATCTGCGCCTTTCATCTTCTTCGACATCATCTGCAGGAACTCGTTGAACTCGATGGTCCCGTTGCCATCTTGATCCACCTCGTTCACCATGTCTCGTAATTCCGTCTCTGAAATCGATCGATCCATTACCCATTCGTACAAAGAACGAGAAATTGCAATTTTTCCAGTCGATTTAAACCAGAGATCGAGTTACAAGCCTTCTATTGGGTTCTTTTCGAAACGAACCTTTTCGAAGAAGGTTGTTACAGTATAAGTTCTCTCGAGAACAGACGGAGGACCTTTCCATATAAAAATAAATGTCTTCTGAAACAGGGACAGATGTTTTCTTAGCCCTTTAGTATGCTCCCTCACAGCTATAATGATCGAGTTTAATGCAAACAGCAGCGTAAGTCAATATTTGTCTGCTACGCTTACCTCCAGTATCTGGTAAATGTAGCCTTATAAAAATGGCAGCACTAAAATTATCGGAGAAATTAATTTTTGGGGTAAGGAATTTTTATAATTTGAATAATCCAAAAATTTGAAACAGGCCATTCGACCGCAGTAGGTTCACTGTTACACGAAAAAAATATAATTTTACCGTAGACTGGGATAGTTCTTAAAAGAAACAAAACTTTTTTACTGTGTGTCTAAGTTTAATTCAATGCTTGAATATGAATAACAATAGAACAGAGCTGTGGTTCGAAAGGAAAGGATTAACATTAATTCTCGGCAGGACAGGGTTTAACCGAAACGAGGCCGATCATTTTTCTAGAAACGGAAGATAACTGTTTATTTCGATCTCCGGTTTAAACGATCCTCTGGCTCTCTCTTTGTGTCGTTTTTCTAATTTGCCCCGGCGTAATGCACACGTACTGTCTCGACGTCGTTCCATGGGAGACATTTAATTCCCCGGTACATCCCCTCGGGGCGAGGACAGAAGAGGCCCGACATGCAGTTAATTACCAACGTTTGCACGTGCGCCTAGCCGTCACAGTTTCTACCCCACGGAATCGCTCCCGAAGTTAATTTTCCCTAAGCTCTTGTCACAGCCTAGTTTCGGGGATTCCGGCGTTCAGCTCTCTCTCTCTCTCTCCCTCCCCCTCCCTCTCTCTCCCTCTCTATCTCTCCCCCTCTCTCCCACGCTTCCCCGTGCCTTAGAAAACCGAGACATTCATTTAGCGAGACGCTTCTCTCGGCCGACGCCGCGTTCGCGTTTCGATTCGAACTTTTCGTTAATTCGACCCTACCGCCGCCTCGGAAATTCCATTTCCAACTACCGAGGAAGCTAACTTGCACCCGAATGATGGCGTTAACTTCTCTGTTAATAAAGAGTTTCGAAGTTGGACGTTCCGCGTCGTCGTCCTAGACTCTGAGATTTCATTTAGCTAGATTACTTCGGAGCCGTCACATGGTTACAGTACGACATGGTTCTCGGCGACCGGCAAAAATTAACCGAAATCAAAGCAATTTATTTAATTAATTCTCCGCATTCGGAGATATTCAGAGCCAGAAGTAATTATACAGGGTGTTCGCGATAATTTGTACCATTGTCTTTTTCCGTAAAAGGTAAACATTAGAAAAAAACCGAAGAGGAGGTAGTTGTAGGATACTTTACTAGCAGTATGATAGATTATCTCAATTTTTTGTATTTTTAATATTTTTTTAGAAACAAAGGTGACCATCGTTTTTTAAAAATGAAATGCTATATATTTGTTTGCGTGAAAACGGACATTGAGACGAGTTTAACCATGTAGTACACTATGGTCTTCAGGGTTACAAGTGCAGGGTTACAAGGTGTTTCTAGAAAAATATTCAAAATACAAGAAATTGAGATACGGTATCATATTGCTAGTAAAATATACTACAACTACCTGCTCTTCGGTTTTTTTCTAATGTTTACCTTTCACGAAAAAAACGCTGCTACAAATTATCGCGAACACCCTGTGTATGTATCGACGGACTCAGCGACTACAAAAATTAAGCATTCGGAGGCATTGAGTGCGATAAATAATTACTCTATTTAAATGTGATAGGGTGCGAAATTTGATTGATTCTGTTCGCAATCGCTCGGAAGAGAGATCCCCAAACTGCAGTTTCTATGGATTCACGAGAAAACCGAATATGTGGAATGGAACACATTTTTATTGAACTGTTGTTCTTTACGATGAAGACAGCTTTTATTTTGCATAGAAATCCACTGTCTGGAGATCTGAATTGCTGACCTTTACGGGATTGTAAGAGACTGAATAAGTTGAGTGCGAAGGGTTAGAGTTCACCGACTCGATTCTTATTAAAAGAAAAATGTCGAAACAGCTGGCTCGAATCTGGAGTCGAGCTCGTCCTTCGACTATTGTGGAACTTCATGAACGAGTTTCTGGACGATACAGCCGAACATTATAGTCTTCGGTGGTTTGCGCGAGCGCGCGGACAGCTTTCGTCAGCTCGTGGCTTGCGGCCAGATCGCGTTCCACGATGTAACACACGCGGTCGGTATCCGTTCTTTCCGCGTGTATCACCGGTTCCACGGATGATTCAAGGTACCACTTACCCGACGGCCTCTGTCCCAGAGATCGCATGACCACGCCGAGTTCCGCCATCGTGATGGTGCCGTCCTCGTCCTTGTCGAACAGCATGAACGCCTCTTTGAATTCTGCAACCAGAAAATCTCTCTACCATTTGTACGCGATGATGATCGCATTCGAAACAGGCACGGGCAACAATTTCCCTCTGGAACCCCGCTTTCACATTATGCAGCTCGGAGGGCATTTCAGACACTCCTTCAGCGATGGGGGCTCAGATTTTCCCAAGGAGAATTGTGCTGGCTTCGTCGAAATTTAACGAAATGAGAGGACCGTTCAGAGCATTCTAGAGCGGACGTGAGCACGGATTGCCTTACGAAGTGTTGTCCGGGCTCTGTCAGAATTAAGAGCAACGAAGCCACACCCCCTCGAGGCGCAGTGCGCTAGGTGTCTACACAGATCGTCCCGTGAGGCACTATCGAAGCTTTGACAAAGTCGAAAGAAATGAAAACTACGTCTCCTCAGGACACTTTACGTTCAATCTGTGGACAGATTCTCCCAAGGGGCACTTTTCAAGATTCGTTAGAACCGAGTGCCGCGAAGCCACGCCCCTCTCGGAGCAGCCGACACACAACTAGGAAGACAAACAATTTCGTATCGCAAGATCAGGAGACTCTTCGTTTGACTTCACTTGCCCCCGGGGGAGCACGTTTCTTGCCCATGCCAGTTCCGAAGGCGTCACTGCCTCGTTTCAATAGACTCCATTGATCAACAATGAAGAGTCGATTGAGAGGAATCGCGACCGATATCGTCGCGCTTTTTCGCCTCGGAAACGCGTCTCGTTTCTCCCGGTGCCGACCACCAAAATAACTTCTCCTCTCTGCTTCTCCGTCCGTCTCGAGCACGGAGACACCGTGCGTTTCCCGTGATGCAGTCGCTCTAGAAATTCCAGAGATCGCTCTCCCCGACCGAGCCATAAATAACGAACCGGGGAAAAAGTACGTCGGAAATTTGGCAATAGAACGATACACAACGCCTCTGCCCGGCGACCGCGCTTTGTCGAGAATCCGTGGATTTAGATGTCTATTAATCATGCGGAGTAACGCGTGCCCGTGTGCGCGCGCGTCTATGCGTATCTGTATGCGAGTCTGCATGTCTCTGAATTTTTCAGCGTGCGTTTGTATGGTTCCGAGTGTTTCGGTATGTGTTTGTACGCGTCTAAATGTGTCTGTACGTGTCTGTACGTATCTATACGTGTCCGTATGTCTGTTTACGTGTCTGTAAGCGTGTTGCCGGCTCCGCGAGAAGCTATATAACCGAGTAGCTCGGCGATCGCGGGACGCTTGCGGGCAACAAGCCAGCCGCGACAGAATCCCGCGGGATACGGCGCGTTATAAATTTTCAGGATGTCCGACACCGGTTCTCGCTGGGAAAAGGGGAGCACTCGAAAGTTCACGAGACCCGCCGGTCTATTACGAGACGTCCGTTCTCCTCGATGGACACGCTTGAATCTCGGCCCCGCCGCCGTTTAATTACGCGCAGGACGGGACGCCGCCCCCGCGGAAGGATACATCGTTGCGGGACACGCAAATTATCGTTTTCCACCGCGATATTTCATCCACGTGCCGGCCCCTTTCCAAACCTCGGCCACGATAAAACGGCATTGCTCCTCAAAAATGGCCCAGAGACAGACTCGTGCGCTCTCCTGCCTGCTAGCAGGCTCTCGTGCATTCCTCGGCAATGGCTGCACGAAAGGGTCTGCAGCGATTTGTACTTTAACCCTCACACGCTCCTCGCAGTTGCACGAAAGAGGAAATATTTTTGTTCTACGCTTTGAATCAAGAAATTATGTTTCACTTGTAACCTCACCGTTTAGAGAAGTACGTCTCACGACGCAGACAGAAAGAGATCAATTTTAGTATACAGAAAAACAGTAAATTGGTGAAGGTTTATTCCGAGGAATAGTGCGGGGGTTGGACGAGAGTGCATAGAGTTGCGATACAGACACTTTGAACCTGTTAGGGTACTCTGGGATGTCTGATGGTCGCGTGAAGGTTCCCATTGCAATGGCCGAAGTCTGCACACGCGTGCGGCGTTCCGAGCAACAGGCTCTTTGTTCTTGCAGCTCGAGAACAATAAAATTTCACGATTGTCGAGGGAAGCATGAGAAACGCGCGCGAATAATTCGACGTGCCGGCTGAAGTTCCGAAGCCGAACGACGTTTCGCGTGCAAACTTTCGCTTAATGGACGCGGATCGTTGCGAGACGTAGTTTTTCGACGACGCCGTTTGATCGTATCTGGCGCCGCATAGGCCTGGGCTGCGTTTATCATCTCGTAAACATCCGACGATGCATTTAACGTGCATAAACGAGCGAGCAGTATCTCTCTCGAGCAATCGGCGATCTCTGGTCGCGTGCCATCGCGAGAACTCTCGTTCTCGACGATGCTCTAAATGATTCTACACGCACTCGGACAGAGAGATGGGGACAGAGAATGAGATAGGCTCCCGACAAGGCCAATGATCGCGGTCACGTGAGACCGGCGGAAACACGATGTTTTATGCAACATGTTCGTTCCGGTAGCCCGGGTCCTTACATAAAGCCACTTAAGCAAATTGGACGACCTTTTCGCGGGATCCACGTGCGCGAGGAATATTTAAACACGACCCATCCTCGAGGAGGTTAACAGAGTACCACGGATTTTCGCGGAAAAGTGCCGTAAGCCGCGATCGCGATGATTTCGGCGATGCGAAAATGGTTTATGCCGGGATTTAGGGGGAACGCTCTTCGAAAGTTTCACGAAATTCTACAGTGAGTGATCTGAATTAGATCTCTGAGATTTTCTTTAGAGAAATCAGGAGACTGTTTTGCGTTGGTCTTTTGCACACGTATTTACCACCAATTGAAGCATGGAATATATTTTTTTCGAGACGAAATACTGAGAACTTCGTGAGCTGGTATCGATGACAAGGTACTGGAACTAAATAAAAATTGATTTCTCCTTTCAATCATTTTAACCTTCTACTGTTCCTCATTTCTTGTAAACGCATAGAATCCGCAGTCGATCATTCTCGGCGTGTTCTTGTTAGCAAATTAATCTGCGCTTGGGATATGAAAATATGAATTGTAACGACGCAGTACAATGATTATAACGTTGCCGAGCATCGCAGAAAATTAGTTGACAGAAGGGTTAACGGGGGCGCGATGATCGAGGAGAAGAAACGCTCGTGTCAGCAGAACGGATCGGGCTCGGAGCGGGTCAATTAGGGAGTTTTACGGCATTGCGTCGAAAATCGCGAGCCACTCGCCTCTAATTTACGAAACCGTGGAGAGAGGAGAGTTCATATTCGTTAGCGAGTAAGATGTCGGTCGTTAAGTCTCCGCGAGCGCGAGCAACGTTGAATGGCGGTTTGAATTTCAGACTTACCGGCCACTTGATCCTCGGTGAGCCCATACTCGGACTGAAAAAAAAGCAGAGAACGTCGGACATGAGTTCAGGAACTAGATTAGATAGGAAAAAGAAGAGAGAGAGAGAGAGAGAGAGAGAGAGAGAGAGAGAGAGAGAGAGAGAGAAAGAGAGAGAGAGCTGTTTGTTAACGCGCCTCGTGATTTCGTTAAATTGTTATCGCGCTCGGAGGCGTTGCAGTAGCATCTCATTAAAAATGGAATATGCGCGGCGGCACGCGCCGGACGCGGCCTGTTTGCGCAACGCTGCCAATTCCGCGGCCGAAATCTCATTAATTCGATCAAATTAACCACTCGATCGTATTCTCCTTGTTCGATAATTGCCGGCCGATTAATCATTTCGGTCTTTTCCTTTTGTTCCGCTCTGTGTTCACTTATCCGAATGAAAACGGAATTCGCCGACGGAATTCGAGGAACGTCTGCCGCCGCCCCCAAACGAGAGGCTAGACGGCGAGTTAATTAATATGACTCCGGTTCGATGCCGCCCCTGGCCAGCGTGTTTAATCAAACACACACAAACCTCCGGATATCTCGGCTCTTTCGGCTCTCTCTCTCTCTCTCTCTGTAACGCGTACGAATACACACGCAGAAATTGGCAGAATTAACGATCGTGTTCTAACTTGCAAATTGTTCGAGGCGGCGTAATAGCAACGCCGGCTTATCCGCTTCCTACACGCGGGCGGGAACCGACATTGTTAAATCAGCATTAGTAGACGGAAGGATTAAGGAACATATGCCGGTAACGCGATTACAGGGACGTTGATTTATCAGCTGTCCACCCAGCCGTTATCAGGCCCCGCTTTCATGGAGCCCGAAGATATTGCACGCGGAAGCTGCTCGAAGACGATGTTGCTTCACACCTTGTCTTGCAGCGTTGAGACCCTCTCTCTCTCTCTCTCTCTCTCTCTCTCTCTCTCTCTCTCTCTCTCTCTCTCTTTCTCTCTCTCTCTTTCTCTCTCTCGTTAAATCTGTATCTTACAGTCGTTATTAGACTGCGGATCTTTATGCAAAATTTTCTTCGTCAATTGCAAGGCGCACAGATACCATATGAAAATTTCTTTCCATCTTTAACTATTTGGATAAATTGAAATTATCACACGGATGTTCTTAAATCGTCTTAATGTTTTTTTAAACGCATAAAATCCGCAGTCTAGTCATATCATTAAGTTTCTTCGGGCATCGAAAGTAATGTAATCATACGATGAACAGAAAATTGTGAACGACTAAGTTGTAATTGTCGTGGATGTAAGAAATTGTAGTTCAAGTGGTTAAGAAATTTGGAAGATCGTTCAGAAGCTCGTCGGAAATGGAACACCGAAGGATTCCTCTCCGACACTCGATTTCATTCGTTAGCGAGCGATGATGCTCGTCTATCAGTCGGTCCGCCATTCACTCGACCCTTGGCCAATTGCCTGTTAAGCCTCTCCGATGCTATACGACCGGCGAGATAATAATAATAACAGATTCGTTGCACACATCGAGTCTATAACAAACGTGGACGAAACGACTAGAACGGAGTTTCCACGAAAAATGCTAGAAAATCGGAAAACGCTTCCAAATTGACCCTTTCCGGTCGTATGTCTACTTTCAGCCACCACAGTAAAGAACCATATTGATCTTATATTATATTAAGTTGACAAGAAAAATATAAAATCAGTTTTTACATAACATAAAATTAACACATATTATTGTGTTACATATATCTAACGTTTAAAAAAGAATTAATAAATGTTGTTTTTCCTTTATAATCTTCCATATTATGTATTACTGTTCGTTCAACGAAAATTAATTCCGAGCAACATGACGCCTATCTATAAACTTAATACGACCGCAAAGGGTTAATACTGTGGGCCTCGTAGCAATTTTCATTGAACGCTGAACATTTGTCGAACTTTATCTCCTCAAATAGACGATGAACGAGCAAGGTATAATAGTCATTCGAACATACGTCAGAACTAACCACAGCCATAAGAACAAAACATCAGCTCTTTACTTAGCAACCTCCTCTTTCCCCTACTTTCCCAATTTTCAAATCTCCGCAGAAACAACAACGGAAAGCAGACTAAACAACCGACACGCGTAATCAATGCCCCGAGTACGTCGTCGCACAGTAGCACTATTTGATCGAACGAGGTTCCGAGAACCTCGGCGAACCATCTCAAGGAAAACGTCCCTAATCGACGAGCCACTTTTCCACGTCGTCGTGCCCCTCGTGGACGACTGACTTTCGCGGATTACGTCCCGAGAAGTATTCGCGGATATAATCGTGAGCCCTGTGGGAAAGGGACAGGAGGCTGCCTGTCGTATCTGTCTCGGAGTCGAGCCTCTTGGTTCGATGGTTCCACGGAAGTCGACGCGGGAGTTGGTATTCAACTGGGTCACGTAGTTTCCCGGCGTTTCAGCGGGTAGAGGAGACTCGCATAATCTCGCGAAAAGTCGGCCGGGACTTTGCCAGTGTCCGTCTGTCTGCGTCGCATTTATACATTAGCCGCGCGATCTCTTTGAATTCCGATCCGAAAGCGGAGAAGAAGAAGAAGAAGAAGAAGAAGAAGACGAAGAGGAAGAGGAAGAGGACGACTGCTCGACTAAAATGCAAGAATTGTAATCTGGTGGAACGGCGAATCGGTTTTCCGTGCTGTCTGTTCGAATCGCGGGTAAATTGGCTTGCTCACGCTTCTTTGACGGATCTCGCAGTCTATGGTGCTTGTCAGCCTGCGCAGCTTCCCATAGGCGGTCGTGTACTTCTTCTCGGTGTCTGTCATCTCGTGCGTCACTGTGTTCCACTGTGTTCACCGATCAGTCACGCTCTGCACCCCAGCGAGCCTCGATGTCTTCGATAGACGGATATCCGTTCGCCGAAGCTCGTCGACCGTCAAACGCAGCGTCGCGACAACACCACCGACACACAAATAATATTTATGGACCGGTCAGCGGCAACGTCACTGGTTGTTTGCGACCAGGCCAGGCCGTTCGACGCGTCTTGACCGGTCATTCTGATTCCTCCCCCCCCCCCCACCTCGGTTCACTTCAATTCGCGGGGATTAGGGTAACGCGTGTTCACAACGGATTCCCTCGTGTCCCGTCAACCGGCATTCGGGACTGCACACGAAACAAATGATTTTCACGCGGCAATTGCCCCCGGGCAAAGTCGAAGACCCCTCCTCTGTCGCGGGCTCGCAAAGTGGGGATTAGGCCACCGCTCTTCGGGACAGCTTTCTCGGCCTTTTGTTTTTTCAACGCGACGCATATTGACCAAAGCGGCCGTGAATCTTTAGACAACCTTCGGCTGTTTTTAACCTGTCTTCTTCGACTATTGGCCGACGATCCCTTCTTTATTTACCGCGCGCGGATCGCCTGTCTTTTTTCTCATCTGGCTCTATCTGTCTTCTTGTCGTTAATGGCAGCACAACTCTGCCAAAGCTTACCGGTCACTTCAGCGACCGTACCTCGATGACAAATTCCGGAGACCACGATGACCGCCGTCCACCGATCGTGCCACCGACGCGAATACCCTAGCCGCTCTAACTTTAGGCGATCTTATCGTCGCATCGCTAATTGGAACGGGATTCCCGTGCCAGGTAGAGTCGAGTTTTTTGAACCGCGAGATTGTCACCGGCGCTCAGAAGCGACCGGACACCCGAAGGCTAATCCTTATGGCATGGAATGATACTATCGACAGTTGCAAATTTAGTTGAATAATTGCGTCTACCATTCCTGGAAGACACGGCATTGAAAGTGTTAAGGAAGTCAGGTGGAGGACGAACGTACTATTAAAAATGTTCTCAAGTTGGATAAATCCCTCGACGAATATGTCATGCATTTTCCCATTTCACTGAAAATGCTCTCCAAGAAAAATATCTACCTAGCAGATCCAGTTTTAACCACGAGGACAAACGCCTAGGTCGAGTAGGTCACGGCCTCCTATCAGCGAAAGTGTGAATCCGTGTCATTGATCTTGCCCGATTTCGTTGATCGTGCAACGATCCTTCTCCCGATTGTTCCTCAGGATTACGAGCAACCATCAGCGAGACTAACTCGGTGGATCGGCTGTGGTAGAGGAGTGTTTGTTTTCCTTCGAGCATCGATTCTCCTCGACGGGATGGCGAAGGAGTCTGAGGCTATTTCCGTCGAAAAATCACGGCCATCCTGACCCGCTTAGCCGTGCTTGTCACGGAATCACCGATTCTCGATCTTGATACACAGATAGAGAGATAGATAGATAGAGAGAGAGAGAGAGTTAATCTGCCTCCGATCGAATCGAACGGAATCGCGCCGGTTCTTACGTCAGTGAATTAATCTTTGGTTGCGACAATCGCGCGTGGGTTAAGTGGAAGATCGTCTACAATTGGATGCTCGATTACAATGGACATCGATTCGCGTGTAGAACAAGATATTAGGACGCCACTGCGCGCATAAATCTCCCTCAGAACGGTGCTACCATCTGATGGATGGACGCCGGCCGTCTGACCACTGCCGGCCGCTTCTACTTCTGGTCGGTAGTGCAGACGCGTCGACCGTCGGATTAGCACGCATTAGCAACGTTTTTCATAATTTTGTCGATACGCATCAATCAACTTCGATGATTCAGCTATCGGATCTTCTCCCTTGGCTCAAACCTGCTACGCTCCTAGATCGAGCCTTGCAATTTTCTTACACTTGTTTAACACTAGAAACACCGAGCCCTAAACGAGGCTAACGTATACTCCTTCAGATTAATAACAGGATTGAATTTTATTCTTTAACTCATGCTAACTTAAATGAGGAAGTACACTAAAAAATTTCGCAATAAAATATTTCTATAACATCACGAATTGTAATAAAATCTGAAATATTTTGGGGGGCTCGGTACTTTCAATGTTAAGCGTATAAAATTGTCTAACAAAATGAGGACTCGATTAGATCGATAAATATACAATCGTGACTGTGTTAAACAGATAAAAGTGAACATGGATTAAATGCACTACCGCTCAAAAGAATGTAGACACTTGAATAATGGTTGAAAATGCTAATATAATGTCCTTCAATTATTTAATGCATTTGAAACATTTAAAGAATTTAATACCAGATATACGTATATTCATCAAAGATATTTAATAATAAACATCGTTCGATAAGATCACTTTAAATTATATATTCACAAGAAATGGCAACTGTCCACACACGTTTGAACGTCAGTGTGTACGTATTAATTGTATACAAATATTTAAGCAATATTTACACGACTTTTTGCCCTAATTGGAAGGCTAGAAGTTTATTGTTCAGCCGAGTTAAGCTAGCAGAAGGCGTTTCGTCGTACTCTTTTCTGACTCGTCGAGTGTCTGACCACTCGCGGCTGTTTCTACTCAAGAACAGGACTCACCAAGTTGATGGTAACGATGAGATCGTACTGCTGCCTTTGTCCCTTCTTCTTGTTCTTGCCGCTCTTGACGGAAACCGCTTTCGGCGTGACTTTAACCTGTCCCTTTTGAGCGGAAGGCTTCTGTGCCGGCTTTTGAGATCCCTTTGCGCCAGGTGCGACCTTTTGTCCGGCAGCCAGCGGCGCCTTCTGTCCCGTCGAGCCCTTCTGGTTCACGTGTCCGACTCCATCCGCTGGCTTGTTGCGAGCCTGTCATCGGAAACGAAAAGAACCTCGGTTAGAACAAATTCTCATCATAACCCATCTATTTCCGTCTCGTCCACTTAATCCCCGCTTCGTGCCCGAATTTGAATCACTTTGATAGGCGAAACAGTTTTCGATTTTTCCCACTGGGCCATAATCACCGTGATAAATCGTCGAATAATTATTATCGCGGGCAAAGAAGAATTGGTCTACCGTCTTTGGCCGATTCTCTGCTCTAGAGAGAGGTTTGGATCTACAAGCGGAATTGCGAAAATCTGTTTACCGAAAGTGGGCCAGCTTCGATCACGCGTTCCAAAATTTTCGCGTGTTCCGGATCCCGTGGCGGGGCAAACCGAAAAGAGCCTCGATCGTTGATCGTTTCGAGATCTTCCGGTCCCGTCCCGTAATTAGTCGTTTCGCTGAGGGGGTTCGGTTACGAGGGCTCTAATCGCGGAGAGGCTTTTCCCGATATTTTTGCCCCGCCGACGGTAAAAATCCACTAACGAAAGAGAGACGGGTCCCCCGGGGGAAAAATCAAGTGTCCCTCTCTCGTCAGCGGAGGACAAACGAGAGGACCGTCGGTTTTTTCGCCGGCCTGGAACGGAGGTTCGTTTCTGCTAAGGTCGCGGAACGAACAATACCTTTAATTACGAGCGAGCGTTGAGTCAACATTTCGAGGTCGGAGGATGCACCGCGCGGATCCATTGTTCACGGGCCTCCGCTAATGACACGCCGCGCAGCACGATGCTCGGTAATCTCCGAGAGATTCTACTCGTCGCGCGCCGCCGAGCCTATTGTTCCGGTTTTTTTTTCCGGCCCGGGTTTATCGAGAGAATCAATGCAACGTCATCGTGATCAGCTCGGAGTGCTAGCCACTCTCGTGTAGCTGCTTAGCTGCCAAACGGGGCAGCAATCTCGAGGAACGAGGGGATTATGCTACTTCAAACTTGGCTAATTCGGTTCTATTATCGATACTAACTGTTACAACGCGGCTCCTATCAGAGATTATGTCGTCAGAACTTACCTTGCTGGGTAAAGTTCGCAAATGGTAGCCGGAAGTTTGATAATATTTTTCACACCCTAACAATTTTTATTTCCGGTCCCAACTTTTTTACGACATAGTCCGAACGCTAAACTACATATATGACAATTTTCATTGACATCCCTTTGCTAATAATGTTTTTACAAATTGTTGAATTCGACAACGTAGGGCAAAGTTTTCATTCCAACTACTGCGGCGATATTGCATGCACCGATAAAATATTTTTTTCCCATCCTCATACTTTATATTCTCGGTTAAAATTTTTTTCTCAATACGGTTAAAACCCTGGGCTACACATAGGAAAATTCTCACCCACATCCCTTCGCTAACATCGTTTCCAAACATCGCCAAATTCGTCGATGTCTCGTGACAGGGTTTTCATTCGAACCGCAGCGGCAGTTTCACATGTAGGTATTCCATCTTAAGGTCAATGCATATATAAATAGGAAATAGGAAATAGGAAACGTTCCTGGCACTTACATAGTGAAACAACATCACACATCCTTATATCCCTGTATACGCAAATGTAATTTCTTAATGAAAATATATTAGAAACATCTTTGTTCTGCAAATTGTACCACCGGTTAAAGTGTAAAAAAATTTATTAAAATATGGTCGTATTCTACGATTCTTCCTGTTTAAAATTCCGTAATTCACGGAGCATCAAAAATTGCAAATATTGGTTACTTGAAACTGTTATAAAAATATATTAGGTTGGAGGGAAAGTTCTGCCGTATTTTAAGGAAACATTTGAATCAGTTTATAAAAATACATGTGTTCAATATTATTCAATGATATAATTTCCATTATTTGTAAGGACTTGTTGCCATCTTTCAGGTAACCTGTCCATTATTGTTTCCCAATGACTCAATAGCAACATGTGTTTTTGATTTACAAGCAAAATTACCTGCTTAGGTATGGTACGCAGGGCGATAATGCAAGCAGAAGGTGTTGTACCGTTCGGTTAGCCCAAGCCCATCAATTTTATGACGGTCAAGGTCAGATGTTGGTCAACTCTAAAAATGAGGCTAGCGTAAAAATTAGTTTCTACGACGAGTTTTAATTACTTTATGACCACCGTCCGACGAAAACACGAAGGAAAACACACGGTCAACACGTCCTGGAAGTGACTTCCTCGTACTAAATCATAATATCGCACCTCCTACTCGGAAAACAACAATAGATACTATTTTTACCAAGAAATTCCCGTATGATTAATTCCATGATATTCGACGTAAGCTGTGGATTATAGCAGTGGGCTAAGGACATTAAACTGTTACCGCCCACTACTACGCGATTGTAGGGGGTGGAAAGACGCCATTCCATATGGGTTCAAAGTGGTGACATTGTATTAATACGAATGCGCGGCCGATTGGTTCAGAGTGGAAGAGGCAGGCCTCGTTTCACACGCATTTTTGGCTGTATTCGAAATATTGGCTACAGCGGTCACACATACTATGTAGCGTGTGACGTTCGACGTCAAAACATTGGGCCTACAGGCGCGGCTGAGGTGGGGATAGGTTTGTCAGCATAGTAATAAATTGTTATTTTGTTTGTTATAACGATTAAATTCCTTCACAACGTATTCTCCACCTATTACCACGACGAACTCTGAAATGTTCTAGTTAACAGCTTTTTAAATAAATAATGACGAATTGTTTCACCGCACAGATTGTCAGATGATATTCTTTTTTTTTGTTGTTAGCGTAGTAATAAATTGTTATTTTGTTTGTTATAACGTCTACATTCCTTAACAACGTATTCCTCATCTATTTCCACGACGAACTCTGAAAAGTTCTGGTTGATAGCTTTTTAAATAAATACAGCATGTTCATTCTGTCTTCGTGCCGCCACACCACGAGCCGTCAAGCTCTAGCATTGGCCTGCGAACCCCTGAGGTTCTGGTAGCAGAGGACACGCAGTGCCTTTGTTGAGAGCCTCTCGAACCTTCTCAAGTGGCTGTCCCGGACACCAAAATTCGTATAAACTGGGCAAAACCGCCTGGCTTGCCGGCCTGTGAGATATGCATTGACTTTTATGCTCCAGCCTGATACGTTGAATTTCGTTGTGTATCAGCACGAGATCTGAGCGACCGGCGAGCAAATTTCCGCCGGTATTCCACGGCTAATAACGTTTCTAAAAATCGTCCGGATCGGGCGATGTTTCGTGTCAGCATTTTTGTTCAAACTGCTCCGGGCAATTTCGCATGCGGCGAGCAAATATTTCGCGTGACAGCGGCAAACCGATTCGAGGCGAATGGTTCACGGGCACCGGTCGGAACGACCGCCATCCACTGGCTGCAATTTCCGGATCGACCGGTTTCCGGTTGCGATTGGTTAACCCGAATTTTTCCGTATATTAGCGATAGGAAGGGGAAGGGCCGCGCGGAGCAACGCTCGCCTTTTGCACCGTGAATCTGCGAATCGAATATCGTTTTTATCGGTGGAACGGACACACGCAGATACGGATCTCTGGAAACGAGTCCCGGATTCCGACGGCGCGGATGCCTATCGGCGGCGAATAAATCGAGTTAGTTGATACAAACTGCCGGCAGGAAACCATTGGCATCGAGGCCAAGGAGGATACTTCGAGAACCGAGCGACACGTTCGTCGAATTCCTCGAAAGTCGGATGATCCACACAGAGAGCGAGAGAGGAAGACGGAAAGAGCTCTAACATAGGGCTGCTATCTTTCTTAACCCGTTCGAGTCATATTTAAATACCTTGATGATTTCGAATCGCATTTAACACGTTGGACGTGGTCATTGGTGAGCGGCAATATGGAATTGAAGATGTTTCTCGTAAAATTAATGCCACAAAGTATTATCTATTAATATTGAAATGAACGAGATTATACTGTAAGGTGAGAACATCGTTACCAAGCAACTGACAATTGTTGTTAATAACGCAGGAGAGTTTAAGAGAATATACTTGCTCCTTTAACACCGAATATACTACCAGAGCCGGTCAATAGTCACTTTTAATGCTCAGTAGATTTAGTGTTAAATACCGATCTGCTAAAATTTTGCACGAGACATTTAGCTTGTGTTCAACGATGCGAGTTGAGCCCATCGCATGGACGTCACACGAATTGAACGAGCGAAAACGATAGTGAACCGATCGCGATCGAAGGGAAGAGAGCGCAAGGTTCGTCGACCGTTTGTCCAATTACCCGACAAGGTAGACTTTCCTCTAAATATAGCAGCGACTCCGTGAGATACACAATCGGTATTGGACGTTCTAATAATACCGGCGAGTTTATTCAAATAATAATTCAGCGGAGGAGGCGGCAGGGTGGCCGCGTGGGCGGAACTGACGAGATAATTATAGCGTGTGCGCCGTCTACCGCGTTCTTACGAAAAGCACTATATCACCGGGCAGGCCACGCGGCCACGAAAAAACGCGGCAAGAACTGCACATCTTCGCTCCCGTTCGACGGTGCAACGACGGCAACCTTTTTGCGGAACGGCCGATGCATCGGGTTACATGGTTGTGCAACCATACGATGCTACCGCGAGCCGGGAATTCGCTAGGCTTACCACGCCGATGGGCGTTGCATCTTGATCGTTCGCCGAAACTACCCGGCCTCCTGTTTCTCTATTTTCTATTCACCGAATCCGAATTTATCGTTCGCAAATAAATACAGCGGAATCTCGCGAATAAACCGGGCGTTTATGTTTCTCGAATGCGTCGGCAAGAGTTTATTCCCCGGCGTCTGAAAACACAAATTCACCGCGGGCCTTTATGCATTTGTACCTCGCGAAAGATCCAGAGGCTGGGAAAGTGTGCAATCAAAATCTGAAGAACTAAGAGAATGTTGATTCAATTTCTTGGATATACTGACGGAAATGGTTTGATCTATCGTGGCTGGAAAAAAACGAATTTACGCGCAGGTCTTTACGTGTCTGCAATCCATGAAAGTCCGAAAGATCCGACGGGATAGAAATTGTGATTAAAATGCGAGCAACCAAAAAAAGAAAAAAAGAACCGTAGCTGTACGTCACGCGGTTACAGATTGCCCAATTTCCGAGCAATCTTTTACTTCGCACTCGGTTTCCCGGAAGCCGCGTCAGCGTAAAAATTAGACGAACGCCACTTTAATTCGTCAAATGATCCGCGGTAGAGTTTTGCGACAATTCCAGCGAATTTTCTCACGTTTCCCGTGACCACGATCGATGTATCGTGGAACAATGAATATTCTGTGGACCCGCGTTCGCGAGAAGTCTAATTATCCACGACGATAGGAATTTCTGAGAACCTGCGGGGATATTAAATTTCTCCGGAGCCGATAAAAAGAATCGGCGATATATATTGCGGTCGAACGACGGCTGCGGCGACTGGTTGAATGGAAACCAGTAGTATCATAGTCTGGAATGTTTTGAAATAGCACCCACCATCCCCACTTTTCTTCTTTCCGCCTCCGCCCTCGCAGTTTCCCGGCACCCATTGCTGCTGCCACCTCTCTCACTCTCTCTCCCTCTCTCTCTCTATCTCTCACTCTCTCTGGCATGTATGCGGCGTAAACGAAAATTTGATTGCTTTTCCCTCAAAGTTTTTGGCAGGCTTTCACGAGCCCACGCAGAAAACAGTCGCATAACGGACCCGAAGTCCGAGTAATATATCCGTTGCGTAATGCATCCGCGATTACCCATTTTCGGACGTGCATTCCTACGATGCGCCGCGACGCGACGCGACCACCGATTTATTGCATCGCTGCAACCTCGAGGCTTCCACGATGATTTACAGACCCGTCCAGGGAATTGGGCTGATGGAACTGAAAAGTTCCTTGGTTTTACGATGACTACAAACTTTCCGCGAGTTGCTATAACGAGTCGATTGCGGACAAATCGCTAGGGAAGATCGTTTCGGTATGTTCTTCTTCTAGCGATTTCACCAGCGTTTCAGCTCGCTTTCGTGTTTGTTAGGTGAATTTGTACGTTGGCGGCAAATTGGCACGGTGAGAGATCGATTTACGCTGCCAAGTATTAATCCTATGGGACCAACCTTTCGTAAAAAGTACCGGTTTAATGAATTCGTCGTCGTTTTCCCGAATGCTTATTAATAGACTGCGGCTTCTATGCGATTATGATAGAAATGAGTGAATGGAATTTAAAGCAGCATTGAAAAAATTTCAGTACAGCTTTAGATGCAGCCTGTAAATATTATCAAAGGACGAAAGAACTTTGTATCTGGCTCCTATTTTTCGCAACAGCTGCAGAAAATTGTATAAAGATCCGTAATCTACTTATTAATGACGTTATTTAGATAATTTATATATGGCTTCGTTATTGAAAATCAATACACGTGCCACCTTAGAAAAATTTCAAGGCACTGAATTGTATTTATTCAATTTTCTCTCCCGTTAACGATTTCAACAATTTGACCAATAATGGTATTTCCAGCGTGGACCAATGCGCAAATCACACTTCTGATCTTTAGGAGCTTTATGCATTTATGGCTTCTGGAAATTAAAAAAAAATGCTAAAATATAACATTCGACAGAGTTTAGCAGAATTTTTCTTTATCTCGGAACTATAAAGGTTACCACCACTGAAAATAAAATTTGCTTTGATCCCACTTTCTTAAAAAGATTGCAAATTGCATAAACATCCGCAGTCTAGTGATACCTATCGAATCTATTAACTATCGAAGATATTAAAAAATGGATTCTCGTAGTTTACAGTGTGCCGTCACTTCGGCAAGCTTGGTAATTCCACTTTCGACCGACAGTGCATTCGAGAACGCCAACAATGCACGCCTCGGCGAGCTCAGAAAGGCGTCAGGTTAAAGAGACGAAAAAGCAGCGAACACGGGGCTCGGTTCTTTGACAGCCGGCCTTGAATCGAGCGTGGTTTTCGAGCTGGTTGGTTAACCGTTTCCACGGAGAACCGTAGCATTATAGCACGGCGCGAGAGCTGGCCGTGCCTCATGCTGCGCCGAGAGCTGTGAATTTCGACAGCTCTTAGGAAGGGACGCGAGAAGAGAGGAACGCTTATTCTCCCCTACCACGGGGTCCGGCTAAGCTTATAAAAGATATATCCAGTGCGGATAAGCCGTTAGTGAGAGAGAACCGAGAGAGACACGTCGAAGTTCCGCGGCGAGGAAACCCGGAAGATGGTTAGTTCCACGTCTGATTCATCCTCGGACCGGTTCTTGTTAAACGCGTTAATCCGGGACCGAAATTTCCCTCTGAAATTAGGCGTTCGCGTCGACCTGTAATTCGAATACTCTTTACCGATCACCGAGCTGCGGATGTTTATGGGAAATTCCGGTTCCCGTTCGGCGAGTCGCGAGAAAGTGCAGTAGAAATTCTTGTTTCGATTCTAGCGTTTTGTGGACAATCAGTGAGCAGGAGCTATTCAATTTCGTTTTTGCGAATCACGCATGAACCTATTAGACTGCGGATTTTATGATAAAAATTAGCAGGCACAATTTAAGGCAGATTACAAGAATTTCAGAATATTAATTTCTGTTCGTCGTCGTTGCAAACTATTTTTATTCTGCATCAAGATCCGCAGTCTAGTGATGATTGAAAGGTCCAGGTAATCTCGATCAATTCCGTAAAGTGTCACAAGTAAGCGGCCCTACTTGCAAGCGATTGACCTAACGCCATTAAACTTATCTCCAGATGATTCGTTCCGTTGTATATTGTAGACAGAATTCCCGCAAAGATTCCTCTCCTTCTACCGTTCATGGATTCTCGATTTGTAGTAGAGCACAGGCAGGTGTACCAGACTGCGGATTTTATGGTTTTATGATAGAAATGAGTAATTGACATTTAACACAGAATTTCAAGAAGAGCACGGTAAAATCATTAACGAAAGGTACCTGGAAAATGAGGATGAGGAATATCACAAGAATTTCGCGGAGAACACGGGAAAATTATTATCGAAAGAGACAGATGTCTATCTAGATCCCATATCTCGCAAAACTCTTGTTGAAAATGAAGATCCATGGAGATCCGCGGTCCGTTAATCAGATTAGACTCCCCTCCGTCAAAGAGACGTCGAAACAATCCGCCGACTCGCGTCTCCAGTGAAGAAGCCTCGGTTTTATAGTTGCAGCGTTGAGGAACTGATAAAAGTGTCGCGTCCCGCGTCTCCGTCGTCGGAAACTGGGGCGCTCGCGAACTCAGAGTTGTTGTTTCTGTTTCAGGACGAGGAACAAGTGAAAAGTGAGTAGCCGACAACGGGGAACGTAGGCGGAACTGTGTCCGCGTGCAAATAGAATTCGCTTCGCCCGTATTTCGCTGGGCTCGGTCGCGTCAACAAGTATACGGGGCGTTCCTCGAAGGAAGGACTAACGGAAGGAAGAACGGAAGGAAGGAAGGAAGGAAGGAAGGAAGGTCGCGGGCTGTTTAAAATTTAGGTCGCGAACGATGTGTATTTCACGCTGCCAGACGCAACGGGGGCGACTTCAAAGACCGGCCACCTTCTTGGCGTGGTTGCTCATTAAGATTTGTCGCGGCGACGTGCCCAGACTCGATCATGATCCCTGCCAAATCGCCATTCGATTTATCGCTATCACGCACTGTGCTCCCGGGTACCGAAACTCGGCTGCGCTCCGGCTTGCAAACAAACAGAGAATAACTCTTAACCCTTTAGGCGTTTAACCCTGACGTCTCGCACGTCACACCGATTCGCAATGTTTCCGAATTGAGAAAAATCCTAGGATTTTTACGCAAAACCCAAATTCCCCGATTCTAAGAAGTAGAAACCGAATGAAATTAATAGTTTTAATAGAAAATAATATGTTCCTACTGTTTTAAATTTCATCCCGAAGACAGCTCGGAAAAATATCGAAAGACCTAAACCGTCAAGAATCATCGCAACGTCTGTAACATCGTATAAGAAGGAGAATAGAAGAATTTTTTTTTGGAGTAAATGACCAGCTAAATTTCGGTTACAGAGCACAGTGCGAAGCTCTCGTTGCGCAATCGGACACGCAATCACAAAATAAACCGCGGATCGACCGTGTGCCGGCTCGTTATATTAATACACGCGCCGCTCCGGCACGTGTAAATAAATGCTGGACCGACGCGCTCCGTTGGCGTCACGACGCCCGGCAATCATTTGCCAGACTTCTTTCCTTCGTTCCGTGCACTGCGTTTCGTGTATTTGCGATTTTTTAAGTTGCACTTGGCCTGAACTGGCCCGTATCGTTTACTTAACTCTCGTACGATCCTCGGAGATATCTACGTTTCACTTCTACGCTTCACCCGATTTCGCTTTACACTTGAAATCAACGGATGGTGTGCTTCTTTCACTTTACCCAATTTTTTTCTTATATCAATTTTTATAGACACGTTGGCGTAGATTTTTCTTGTAGACCCGACTCTTCCAGTCCTTACAAAATCGGTGTGCGAAATACCGAATTCTTTCTGTTTTACAGTGCTCAGGAGGGCTTTCTCCATGTTCGACTCCTCGAAGTCGGGCCGGATCGAGAAGGAAAAAGTGAGAACGATCTTAAACACCCTGGGGCACACTTTCGACGATCACGAACTCGAGGTGATTCTCAAGCAGGAGGACGAGGAAGGTACCGTATATCGCGATCATGGTTCGCTAATTCTTTCGAGGACGGGCGCGGGCGAGCAAATCGGTGACCCTCGATTTACGGGGCCGGGCGTGTTTCGCGAGGCGAACGATTCCTCGTGCGAGAATTTTTTTGGATCGATAAAGGACGGTTCGATCGGGCGACCGAACCGGGCCAAATAATTCATGATATAATGAGTGGAAACGTGGCGAAGCCGCGTGGTATGGAAGCTACGAAAGCCGGACACGATGCGAAAACTTTCCTAAACTTTCCGCGGCCCAAGGTGGCCCCGCGTGGTCGCTCAAGTTTCATACTAATCGATTGTTATGCCTACGAGTGTATACCAGCGTCGCCGAGTAGTACGATGGGGATTTTCTTCGCTATACCAGACGCACAAAGGTTCACGGTACTTGGGACTATTCGTTGCTTTATTTATCCATTTCTTTTTAAACATATTTTTGGAAGATTCTTGCGGACAATTTAGTTTTTCTAGTGTGCCTATCGTAACAGCTATTCGCTTTAATCGGCGGCGATAATTAAATAACGATTTCCAGGAGGGTTAATAAACAGATAAAATAATGTAAGTGGTAGACTCAATTACCCGCGAAACAGATCACACGGTATGGACGGTTTCTAGGTCATGAGAAATACCTTGAATCGTACGGAAAGCTTCACGGTTGAAAGAGTTGGTTATATTGATTCGTCACTGATAAATCCTGATTGAGGATCATAGAGCGACGGTGTCCTCTGCTAGATCGAATCAGTGATCCGCGAGATACATGATCCTCGCCGCGGATTTCCTGCGAGCGGCCTTTCAAAAAGAAGAATGGACCCCTTCAGGATCTCGCCGGAGATATCTGAGCGACTCCTTTTTACCGTGAAAAAGAATTGGGTCGGAGTGGGCGGCGAAGAGAGAGCCTCTCTCTCTCTCTCTCTCTCTCCCTCTATCTCCTCGCATACTTTTCTTCTCGTATTCCCAGCCTGCTCCACCGTGTATCGACTGCGGGAGCACCCTCTGGCACGAGTCGCGCGTTAGACGCGGCCGCCGTCAAAGAGTTCTCACCCACGCGATTCCCGCCGCTGAGAAGATTAAAACCGGTCCACCCGTTAATTTGAAAGCTCGGGTTAGTCGAGCAGAGCCCACCAGACGGCCCGTCTCGTTATTAATCCTACCACCGGTAAAATGGCCACCGCCGGTCGACACTGTCTCCCTTAAGGCACTCGATCCTCACTCCAATCTGCGGTGATCTTCTTGAATTTTTCGGAGGATCTTGTCGGTGAGGACACTCTTCGAACCCTTTCCGATACCGTGTTCAGTCAGATTTTTCCATCAGTAGTCGCGTATTTTACTGACTCAACTGCGAGAAGGATTTTAGTGATCGTCTGACCATGACTTGCCTATTCTACTTGGTACAACGCACGAGAACTTGACAAAAATTGTTTCTGTCGACAGCAATTCACAGAAACCAATCAGGAATTCGTTACCCTCTGTAATAATTCTAATAAGTTGCAAGTACTGTCTCGATATTCTCAAATTCCTTTAACATTTGTACTGTTTAAAGAGACACTTCTGTAATATATTCTCTAACATATTCGCGTTCCTCGATCGCCCGAGTCTCTTCCATGTAAAAAGAATTCTCCAAGCACCCCTCGACAGAGGGTTACTCTACAATTTCCTGTCGCCCCTCACCGACTAATCGACAATATAAAACCCGCAGTTCGGTTCCAAACAACCTAAAAATTCAGAGGACACTCTCATCAAAGTCCCTCGACGACACACAATTTTTCGAAACTAGCACGGAGAACTTTTCGCAAAAAGTAAATTAGTATTCAGAGGGGGTTGAAGGGGCCAGTGGGTTCGCGCAAAGGGTGAATTTGCAATTCAAGCAGCCACGCTCAAGTTAAAATTCGCCGAACAGTGAATCAGAGACCGTCGACAACGTTGAACGACGAGTTCGCGAGGGACCTTTCGTCCGTCATCTTTCTGTGCGCAAAGGGGTTAATGGTGGGTTGGTGCGGCTAGAAACTAGTCCGAAACGGTCCGCAGTTCCGCCCGTTTCCTAAGAAGCGTGGATCGAACGTGGCTCCAGTTAGCACATCCGGAGACCGGATAGGTTTCCTATAGAGGGTGGTGCATTTAAGGGTGACGTTGATCTGTGACACACGTCCAGCCGGACACTGCCGGAATTAGCGTAAACCCTTGGAATCGAGGGACGTGTCTCTATCTAGCCGCGAGGGGCTTTGTCTGGTTGCATTATTATGCAGATATTGTCCTGCTTGTCGATCGAACTCGCTTCGGGCATTCCGGTCAGCGTTGACACGGATCTAGCTATCCACAGAGAGATAGAGAAAGAGAAAGAGAAGGAGACGGAGAGAAAGATAGACTGCCGCTATCCACCGATGATCTTTTCTGACCCGTGTTATTTTCTCTCGGTTATAAATTTCAAATTTCTTCGGCGTTGCGCGGTTGCGTAAACGGGACCGCTTGGAACGTTCCCAAGTATATTGTCCCCCCGTGTGTTTTCCTATCGGTAAAAAGCGGAACAACGCGAAAGGGAAACAGGGAAAGGAGCCGCTGAACGGGGCCGAAGTTGTTTACCACAATTGCCGTCTTGGAACTAGCTACCCTCTCACTTTTTCTCTCCCACCCCCCCTCTCTCTCTCTCTCTCTCTCTCTATCTATATTTAAGAAGTTGCTTTTAATCGGAGCTGGTTTGATTTTCAGGCAGCGGCAAATTGAATTTCGACTCGTTCTACCGGGTGGCGTCCCACTTCCAAGAGGAGGACGACGAAGCGCTGCAGAAGGAGCTCAAGGAGGCTTTCAGGCTCTACGACAAGGAGGGCAACGGATATATTCCCACCAGCTCCCTCAGAGAGATTCTTGCCGCCCTCGACGATCAGATAACCCCCGATCAAATGGACGGCATGATCGCTGAAATTGATACCGACGGATCGGGCACTGTTGACTTTGACGGTATCTATACCTTTCCTTACTTTTTACACCGCGAATCTATCTTTCGTATCTACCTTTCTCGCGTGGCATCGCTGCGATAGCAAACCCGTTTGAAATAGCCGAGAATTTTAAACATTCCAAGAGCTCCTGGCGGTAGTCTCACCCTTTCAGGGGACAGACGAGTTGGAATACGTTGTGGAACTAAGTCGGCTGTTTTTCATGTTTCTCGACAGCTTAGATACTTTTAAAACGTTTAGAAATATTTTTGATGTATTAATATAGTCACCTGATTTCCTCAGCGAAGAGCGGTCGACTAGCTTCAGGGAATAATTTTTAGACTTAATGAGCGAGTCAAAATTTGGAAAAAAGTACACAAGATATACCTAATATGCACTTATCACCTGCACTTTACTTTGTTCAGATATGTTGACTAGTACATGAGAAACACAGTTGCAAAGTTAGGGGTTGTATATTCCTCACACGAGAGTCTGAAGTTCCGAAAGGCCTGACAGTAGTACCCATCATTCTACTCTTAACGAGTGACCTAAAATTTTGAAAGAATTACATAGTGTGAAGCTGGTGTGCCCCTACTATCCCCACTTTGGTTCATTCGAATACGTTAACTGGTATACGAGAAACACAGTTGCAAAGTTGGGGGTTGTACATTCCTCACACGAGAGTCTGAAGTTCCGAAAGGCCTGACAGTAGTACCCATCATTCTACTCTTAACGAGTGACCTAAAATTTTGAAAGAATTACATAGTGTGAAGCTGGTGTGCCCCTACTATCCCCACTTTGGTTCATTCGAATACGTTAACTGGTATTCTAGAAACACAGTTGCAAAGTTAGGGGTTGTACTCCTCTCGAAAGAGACCGTTTCTTTCCAAAGCAATATTTTAGTTAATGTTTCAAATATCGCCTAAATAGAAATACTAAAAACGATGCAGTTACCTTTAGCGCAGAATTCTCTCCTGGCGCAGTGTATAAAAATTGCACTCGGTGCCCCCGGTTATCGTCGGGCGATATAAATAAAGAGTTACGATATCGGCGGAAAGTTTTTCGCAAGGCGTCCCTGTGGCTCGTTACAGCGGCCCCGTGCGAGGGCTTGATTAAACCTCGAACGTCTTAATACCGGTCTTTGAAAGCTCCTTTGAAAAAGCTCGGCCAGGCCCGAGCATAAAGGGGCAAGGACGACCTACTTGCTCTACAGGAGAAACATTCGTAGCGAGATGAAAAGGGTGCCCCGTAATCTTCAGGATCTTAGTCGATCCTCCAACGCTAGGGTCACGAGAGTAGAATAGCCTCGAAGAAGAAATTGTTAAAGCCCCCTCTCCTAATTGCGTCTGCTTTCTTTCATCCCTCACAGAGTTCATGGAAATGATGACCGGCGATTAAACGAGAGGAGAATCGCGAAGATCACAAGAGAAGAGAAGACAGGGAGAAAGAGAGAGAGAGGGAAAAAAAGATAGAGGAGAGCCTTGCATTTCCATTCTACTTCTACGAGAACAGAGAGCTTCGATCGACCAGGGCAACGGCAACGGATCGAAGAGGCACAGAGAAAACACCGTCCTCCATTTTCATTTGTACATTTGTTTGCGCGACACCGTTTGTAACGACACCGTTGATTAAGCACACGATTAAACGTCATCTTGAACGATCTCGCCCTTTCACTCCCCCGAAAAAGGGACCCACGGCGCGATTAACGAGCACACATCGATCCAGGGTTACGACTCGTTTGACGTAAGTTATGGCAACCGGGTCGGAATCGGCGGACGACCATTATTTTCACCGTCGCGTGATGAATTCGACGACAACCGACCTGTGTCCTTTGCACCTGCCGGAAGCTGCGCGATCCTGTCGGAATCAATCTGCTTGGATCTGCCTTACCCCGTTTCCGAACCCACATGCTTCAGAAAGATGAATCCTGGGTGATCCAACCGTTCTAAATCGGGGCAGATCGAATCGATAGCCGAGGATAAGTGGTTCGACACAAATCAGACTAGAAATGTTCTTGGTGCTAATAGAAAGGCACTAGGAAAGTCTGATAATTACTACTCCCTAGGAAACCATTGTTCTCCTATATTCCAAACAATCGTTAAACCTTTGCACTCGAATGGTGATTCTGAAGTGCCATTAAAAATTGGCACACCACTATTCCAGTTTTTATATTATTAAATCGGTCTGTATTCAATAAATTGCTAAAAATTCGTGTGTCCTATAAGACAGACTTAATTGCTCGTTTGAAATGTAAAAAACATATAAAATGAATATGTTTTAGATCGAGAGAACTGTCTTGGTTTTGAGAAGTAAAATAGCTTCGTGTGCAAAAGGGTGAAAGCTTCACGCTCACGTATACGTTATGCTCGCCATCGCAGGATAGTCAAAGGGGTAATTTTAACAATCTGAACACCCTCCACTGATCCTCATATTCCCGTCATTTAATAACTGGTGTCCCGGGATTCGGGGGAGTTTGCATGGGATATTAATCAAGGATCACCGATGAGCGAATCGCTGAGGGTGCATGTTGGGGGGTGGTGGCACGTGTCCTGATTCCGCGAAGGCCACCGATTCGATCAACCCGGGCATCGACTCGCGTCGTTCGAGGCCAGCTGTACAGTTTGTCTTCGAATTATCAGTCATGCTTCGCGAAAGTGTACGAGAACACCGGCTGAAATCGAAAACGGCGGGATCGCCGTGAGCTACGGGCTTCGAACGTTGTCGAGGCGGGTAGGCGTGCGCCCGATAGACGGCAACCCGGTAACACCGATGATCGTAAATTGTCATTCGCGCGGCGCTCGAAGGAAACGGAATAGGGTGTTCCTATTCTCTGAAGTCATTAATATTTCCAAAGGCTGCATGCATAACGAGAGAGGGATTACCGCGGCTTTAACGACCGTCTATTAGAGGACACGCTGTCGCACCGATAGCGGAAACTAGCGCAACATTCATGACTCTGTTAATTATATTATATATTAACGGACTTGACGACGTACACATAGGTTTCTAGACTCTCCCCATACCTGTGAAATAAATAACTCAAACGCCGCAAACGGATCAATCTTTCTTCTGTTATCAGTCAAAAAGGACTTAAACACGTCGTTGACATTTTTGTTCACATGTTAGAAAACTGAGAAACTGAGGCTAGATCTAATAGGGGCAGAAATGCTTCGAATTGGAGTTAGTCGATTGATGAATGCAAGGAAATTATTTTGCATTTGAAAGTAGCGCGAAAAAAGGACTCATGGGAGGAGCTAATATTTTATGGAAATGGCGCCGCAGGCAATGGTCCTCACGAAAGAGCAGTTCCAGCCAATCAGTCTCGAATCCTCGAGGCGGGAATTGTCTCAGAAAGATCGGCCCGAAACGAGCCGTAGAGGAACCCCGAGTGAAATCCTACAACGACCCGGAATATACCCTGGACCATCCCACCCCGTTTTCTCCTTTCTTCCTTCCTTCCATTCGTTGTTTCTGTCCCGCTTCCTTCCCCAGAAGCCTCTCTATCCTTCCATGGTTACTACTCCGGGCTTGGTCCCGGCCGTTTCACCCACTCAAGTTTTAGTCCGAGTGTTCGCGAGCTAGATCCGGAAGCCGCTTCCAAAGGATCAATAATTGGGGCCGACTGCAACCGCCCTTGAAAAGCTATAGCTATAGTAAAAGCTCGCCGAGGATTCGACGGATCATCCAAACTGTATCGACAAAACACAATCGTTCCAAAGTCAAATCACATCCTAAGTAGTACACTAGCTTGTTGTTCGCGGCAGCTCCGAGGAACGTAAATAAATTAAGTAGGCTAAGTGGTCCGTAGAATAGGTCTAGGACTTTATATGCGTGGCATAACTGGTACCATTTGCATACTGGTTTGTAAAACTTTTAGCTCGTATAGGTGAACTGGTTGATTAATTAAGGGGGCTAGGAAAACGTTAATCAATACAACTGTCGTGTAACATTTTTAGATTAGTAGAACTCCGAATTTGGTCTATGCGTGGCATCGACGGTACTATTCATAAAAATTCTAGAAGCTAGGAGCACATTAATTAACGACCGAAGATACCGTCTGAGATTTTTCAACGCGCAGGAAAATAAGTCTCGTCGCGCCGCTTGGTAATACTCGATGTTTGCAAGCACTTAAAAAGTTAACAAATTATCTCAGCGATACCGTCACGCGTCGTTGGTCGATAATCGATACCGATGCCTTTCGATCCCGTTCCGGGGCACAGAGGAAGAACAAAGTTCTCGAGAATCGAATTTGAGGAGTCGACGACGATCATCTTCTGCCCCCCCCCCCGGCCCCACCCCTCTCCTTGTGAAAACTGTTCGTTTCAAACTCGATTTCCTTGGAGACTTTGCTCCGAAGTTTTATTTGATTTATCGCGGAACCACCCCCACGGGGCAGCAACCATAAGAACGGTGCATGCTCTCACCTCCTCGAGCGGCTAGCCTCCGGAACAACGGAAACGTGTCGCGGCCGCTGCGAGGGAACCTTGTCGAGGACTTGTCCCGTTGGAACGAAAGCGAGGCGAGGCGCGGCACCGACTTGTTACGCCAGCGAAACAAAAGGAGAAGGGTATACACCCAGCGAAGAGCAATTACGATAATTGCGACCTGGATTGTTCGCCTTTAGACCGGTGACGTCGTTGCGCGCGACGTTTCCGCTTTTTCTACGCTTCGAAACTTCTGCGTTTCCGTCGACCGCCGCGGAACGAAGAGGGGGACGAGAAACAAAAGGGCCGAGGCGAGGGCTGTCTAAATTTCGTTGGTGGAGCGCTCTTTGCACTTCATTGTCCCTTCTAAAGGGGCGCGAAGAGATCGCTGGCATTTATAAATCACGATTGTGCAACCGCGAAATTGCTTCGAGTAGGACACTCTTCCTTAACCCTTTGCCCTACAATATCGTGTCAGACTCGTGATGATGATTCTGAACAGAGTTTAAGAAATATTTGTGTGTTATTAATTTCCTCGAAACTGAAATAACATTCTATCTTGGTTTTGTTAATGTTCAGCTATTGGAGAATACATAGGCATACAATATATATAAATTTTCTCCTTTTTTAGGAAATTACGAACTATAAAAAAAGATCGAATTACTGAAACCGTAAAATAAATCGTAGTGCAAAGGGTTAATGCGTTTCCTTCGACGAGAGGATTCTCAACCCCGTGTACTATAAGCGAGATTCGCGATGAAGACTTCGAACAGGGTCCACTGAATATGTTATTAATTTCTTCTAAATCGAAATAAAATTCTATGTCGTTGTTGTCAATATGTAACCATTGGTTACCGACGACAAAGAAGTTCTAATCACTGTAATCGTAAAAGAAGTGCAAGGGGTTCACGAGGCAGGGAGAAGTTTCTATAAAAGTATACCCTTGTAACCCTACAATATCGAGTCCTACTCGTGACGAAGATTCTGAACAGAGTCTAACAAATATGTATGTTATTAATTTCCTTTAAACCGAAATAAAATTCTATTTTGGCGTTGTTAATGTATACAGCTGTCGGAGAACAATATAGGCATACATAAATTTACGAATTACAAAGAAGTTCTAGTCACTAAAGTCGTTAAACAAGATATGGACGTAGATGTAATATACATTAGTGAAGCACAAGGCCAAATTTTGCTGAAGTAGAGCAACTATTTCCAACGCCACGCGAAATGACAAAGTTACTCGGCGTTTAACGAATGAACCCGTTCGAGTCGCAGCTAGACGATAAAGAGAAAAGTCTCTCGGGTGCAAAGAGCCGAGGTATCGAGCCCCGATGTACCGTGTTAAGCGAAGGATCAAGGTCACCGAAGGTCGACCGAATATCCACGAGCAGAGAGCGTCTCGCGAGGGAACGTCAACGGGCAACGGGCTGAATAAACATGGAGGAGAGCCGTAACCTTGGAACGTGTCACTGCACCTATGATGCAGGGCTCTAGAAGCGGCTGGATACGATTAATAATTAAAGCAATGGCTACGACAACACCGACGAGCAGGTGCAGCCGGGCTATCGATCGTCCTTCTCAACCCGAACCATCCTCAACCCGAACTTAGTGTGCTTTCTCCACTACGTTCGCCAATCTCTCCCTTTCTCTTTCTCTCTCTCTGGCTCTTTCTCTGTTGATCGGTCGCTGTCTTCGTCGCTCTAACAGTCGGGGTACTCTATTGCTTTTATATACAACGCATACTCGTCAGAAGGGTGCTCTCGGAAGCGGAGGGGCCTAAGATGCCATTCACCCGGACTCTCTTCAGTTAATCCGCGATCCGAAGGGTTTTTCGGCCCGTTCGTTCCACGGAGTGGCCCGTTGTCCCGAGAATGGATCCCGGCTGTGCCGCTCATATATTTCACTAAGAGAGAGAGAGAGAGAGAGAGAGAGAGAGAGAGAGAGAGAGAGAGAGAGAGAGAGAGAGAGAGAGAGAGAGAGAGAGAGAGAGAGAGGAGTCCCACTCTCGGTTCTCCCGGAACGATTGATCGACCGTCGACCAACGAAACTCGCGACGCAGCGGGTATCGGTGCCACCCCCGCGAACCCTATAGCTCCTGCGAGTCGCGAGACCATCTATTCTTTATCCTCGGCTCTCATATCCGTTCGATCTTTCCGTGGTTCACTCTCGAATTGTACCCACCCCTATAGGACACTTAGGAACCAGTGAACTGAGCATCGAGGATTGTTAGAAAATTTCAACACCCTTCACAATCTTTGTTCAGCAGGTTCACTGTCACGCCGGTCGTGTGCAGGTGACATTACTTTTTTTTTCAACTTGGTATAGAAATTAATTTTTGCCGTAGTGTATTAGAGAACATTAATTTTCCTTAGGCCTGGAGGATGCAGAGCGGTTGACAGATGTAACCGGAAGTTATTCTAAGCCGACAGGCAAGGATTATTATAAATAATATTATATGCCTTCTCCTCTTTTCTTGGATCAATTTTGACGACGTGCTGAAAACGCCCCTTCTCCCGTTCACCTTCCACCATTCGCACACTACGTACGACACTATACAGGGTCTTCGCGATAATTTGTACCAGCGTTTTTTTCGTAAAAGGTAAACATTAGAAACAAACCGAAGAGGAGGTAGTTGTAGTATACTTTACCAGCAATATGATAGATTATCTCAATTTTTTGTATTTTTAATATTTTTTTAGAAACAAAGGTGACCTTCATTTTTAAAAAATGAAATGCTATATATTTGTTTGCGTGAAAACGGACATTCAGACGAGTTTAACCATGTAGTACACTATGGTCTTCAGGGTTACAAGTGCAGGGTTACAAGGTGTTTCTAGAAAAATATTAAAAATACAAAAAATTGCGCTATCACATTGCTAGTAAAATATATTACAACTACCTCTTCTTCGGTTTTTTTCTAATGTTTGCGTTTTAAGGAAAAAAAAAACGCTGGTACAAATTATCGCGAACACCCTGTTGATCTTCGCTGTTTAAGTTCACAATCACTAAACGGAGAAACCTAGCCGTTTATATCTGCACTGTTTCGAGAGAAGGAAAGGCAAAGGGACAGGCGAGATCATAAAAATCCCAGCAGGTCAGTGTCCTTCATGCAAATCCAAACATGTACACAACGTCGCGATTGCCGCTGTGTGAAACGTAACGTAAACATGTTCGATTATTCATAATGCTATACTAAATATACCAAAATATACGGCTAAATAAACAAAAATTCTCGAATATTATCGAACTCTCGAATTCGTCTTTCAGCGGACGTACAAAAATCAATAGCTGCTAATCGGAACGCAAAAGGGAGCTGAAATTTGTTGTGCGATTAACAGTTTGAAGATACTGTTCGAATCGAAATCGTTGGATCAAATCGCTCACATCTGAGACGGTGCTTTCGCGAAAGAGGTGTCCGCGTCGCGTGGTTGTTGGCAGCGTGCGAAGAGCATGATCGCCGTTGCCACGGGATCGTGCGCGCGTTTAGCCGCGCGATCGCAGGTTCGAGAGCCACCGGAAGGCCGGATCGAACGGTTTCCAACGGCCGGCAGAAAATTACGACTCGGTTTCCGGTGGGGCCGTGGTCGGTCTCCGCGGCGGCGCGTAAATACCGATAAATAACGCTCGTAAACAACGCTCGCTCGCCTCTCCGTCGACCAAAGGCGTCGCCAAGTCTGCGAAACTCTTGTCGCGTCTCCTGGCTACCCACGAGTCGAACAAGCTCGCTCGCTCGCGCACACTGTACTTACTCTCTGCCTCCTCGCGCAACAATCACTGCGAACTGTGTCGAGAGAAGTCGAAGAAGAAGAGAATGTAGGTGACCAGAAGAAAGTGGAAAAAAAAGAAAAGTAAAGAAAAGGATGCACGAGCAGAGCTAACGTCACGCAGCCGGGCAAACCATGCAAGTCTAGAAGGCTGGGGGAGAGGGGGGATGTAGGCACCGGGTGCTGGACAAACACGTTGGGTGGCTAGCAAGCCTCTGACTACGTCGAGACGATTTTCCCTTCGAACTTTGTCGCACGAAGACGTGAAAAATTCGATTTTTGGAAGGGTACGTACAGAAATTTTTTATACAGTCGTACAGATTTCGAAAAGCTGTGCAAGTTTTGGTTGGAACGTTTTTCCCGGAAGGTGCGTGGATCAAAAGTTATCTGAATGTATTAATCAACGCTTCAGAGTAACTTTTGATACGAGAAAAGCTTTAGAAAGTCTTTCCAGCAAATGTTGTTCAGTATTTCAAGGGCTGTATGAGGATATACAAATTTTCTGTGTATTTTGTTTCAGATTACGTTCGTGCGACGAAGTTTGAGAGGATATCGTCTCGATACCGTCGATGGCGTGCTAGATGGGGGTTTTGAAAGGTGTGCGTGTAGGTGGCATGCCTCATTCAGCATTCCTGCGTTCTCGCGCGTCAGATAACCTTGACAGGGGTTGCATGCACCGTACGGGACCGTGCGCTACCGTTTCACATTCCTTTCTCAATAGGGCTAACGATGTCGACGGCCGGGTGCCTACTGTATCGTATTAGTCCCGTGATAAAGCGTCGATCGGTTGATCAAGGTGTCGTCGTCGTCGTCGTCGTCGTTGTCCGTCCGTCGTTGTCGCTTTCAACGCTAATGGTGTGGGCGATCGTGATCGGTAACGCATCACGGTGCCATAGGACACCGTGTTTGACGATGCGCTTGTTTAATCGAGAGAAAAACGCGAGCGCTTCCTCTACGCATATCTACGCACGAGCAAAATAAGATGGTCTCTAAAATTCTCTAAATTTCTAGCTATGTATGTATACATTATAGATTAATTTATTCATAATAATATATATATATAACTATATGTCTCGGCTAAGTATAGCTAGAGTATTACACTAATTTCTCAGCTATATCTTGATTATGTCAACTTTGTTATGTACCTGGCTCAGGCTTCTAAAGCTACTTGTACTGGCGCTGCGGGCCTGTAAACACAAGTACAGTACAGGTCACCAATCACCACACAACACTGCAGTTGGAAAAGTACAAAATAGAGATACAGGTATAGTAAGTATAAACAAATAGATGGATAGATAGATAGATTGATAGACAGATAGATAGATAGATAGACAGATAGATAGAGATGGTCACGAATCAGAAACAGAATCGAGTGTGGAGAGACAGATTGGAACGGAAGGCTACAAACTGCAGTCGTCGAAAAATCTGTACGTTCGGTCTCTCTCGTTGCAATCCTGCGCGAAAATGCTGCGTCGATGCAATCCAAAGTTTTAGAAACATCGTTCTACTTGAGCCCGATACGTAAAACATCCCTTATTATACTGATCGACGCTCCTCATCGTGCGATCTTTTAGCACGATTTTCTTCTGCTTACATGTTGCGATTTTCTTTACTTCCGTCAAACATGAGAAGCAACATGACAGCATAGGGCGGAGTACCGATCGGTATCTGGACAAAAATGATTAAACAGCGCACAATCGTCCCAGAAGAAAGGATTGAAAGGAATTCCTCCATATTTCAGCAGCAATATTTTATGTTTGCGAACATTTATCGCCCGCTCTGATATAAAAATTCAGATTGCATCGTGGCGGCAATTTTTGCGCAGAGTCGCGCAAGGAGAGCCGAGGATAAACGTGCAATTTCGCCCGACCGTGATTCGCGAGAACGTTGTACGGGCACACGACGTTCCAGTGTAGGTTCTAGATGCAGACAAGGAAGAAGGAACGTTGATGCGCTGTCATAACCGCGCTGAACATAGCGAGCCAGAGCAGGGAAAGCCTCTCGAAACGCGTTCCTCGCTATAAATCCGAATCAGCGTCGACTCCGTCGTTATCGATCCTTTCGAGATATCCAAGATTCGAACGAGGAGACAGGGAGGGAGAGAGAGAGAGAGAGAGACTTTCCTTGCAACGGCATAGTGCGGACCGTGAGGAACAGCGTATCAACAGAGAGCAGTGCACACCGAACACACATGTACGTGGGACAGCATAGCGTGAGTTCTCAGTGTTGAATGGTCGCGAGAGAGGCCAGTTCTCGTGACGGGTGCTCAGCTCCGTTTTCTGTACAATCAAAGCATTCCAGAGAAGCGGAAAGAAGTGTCGGAAGATAGAGAGGCTGAAAGGGTTCGCGTTGTTTCGCCTTCGATCTTCTCGATCCAATAAGTTGGTCACGTGGTCCGCATGAATCTCGCCTTACCAACACATATTATTCAGGCATTCCGTTAAGGCACACTTTTGAGGCATACATTTTAGGCGCGCCTTGTGAGGTCACTTTTCTGTTCGGACGGTCTCTGTACTTGCTTCTTCGAGATACAACCCCCTTACAACATATCATACAGTGTTTACTATTGAGACACCGTTGAGAATTATTTTCTCAAAGATATTTCTCGGAAGGTAGCCGAAATCGGAATAAATTAAATATCATTTTTATGAGACAGTTCCAGCCGATCGTATAACGAGCATTGTTTTAAGAGTAATTTGAGAGTAGAACGGTGGGATTGCTCAGGCAATCATCAAGACAGGGCTATTTACCCCTTGCCGTATAACAATGTCCACAGGTTCAATAATATTCATCACTAGACAGCGGATTTTATGCGTGTGTGTCAAAAATGGGTAGGTGAAAGTTGGATCGATAAAAAGATTTTAGAAAACTGTCCCCAACTGATTAAAATGGTTAAAGACATTCCTATCTGGTTTCAGTATCTTACAATTTTGATTTTGCATAGAGAATCTTATTGCACATGATATACAGCAAGGGGTTAACGACATAAAATTCCCAAGATTACGACAAACTAAGATCTTCCAGGTCACATATTGCCAGCAATCTTTTCGCAGTCTCCCGACAGAGATATCAAACTCCTGACACAGAGGTTTCCTTTAATCGCGTCGACCTCCCGGTTGGAAAAATGTATCGGAATAAACGGATTAGCCGTTCGGGACGCAATTATCCGTGATCCTTCGCGGGATTTCCATCCTCGTTCGCCCTCGCCGCACCTTATCAATCGCGGAACGAATCGTGCCGGGGCGGCCGATGGATTTTCAAAAGCGCACGTATTCGGTCTCGCCTTTCAAACCGACTCGAAATCACGTAGCCACCGTTGCCGATCAAAGAGCAATCGCTCTCTCGGATCCCTGGTCCGAGAACCGTTCGATCCCGAACGAGCAAACGGGGATAGGTGTGTGCGTTTCTGCTGCTGCCGCTGCTCGCGTATTTCCACCGCTCTCTGCCGATGGAAACGACCGATTGAAACGTTTCCCGAATACGGCTTTAACATCGAGACCCCGCCCAGATCCGACGATCGTTACCGAACGGTGAAAACAGCCGATAGAGACCCTCTCTCGCAGCACTCTCTCCCGATAATTATTATCGGAACGCGTTTGGAAAAACGACGCCCTCGAGCCGTCCCCGCAACACGTCGCGTGCGCGTTTTCACGCTCAATTATACGCTCGTTACGCCGTGTAACCGTGACACGAGTTCGATGTGTTTCTGTACGGCTTCGCGCCGTCTCTGCCCTAACAGCAAACCTAACGGCATAGTTGTTTCGTGATCTTCGCGGGAGAGGGTTGTTGCAATCCCTTGAAACGCTCCCTGATGATTTCTTTGGTGGCGAGGGGTGAGGAGCGTTTACTGTTGGAAAATTTATGTAAGAGACTTGTGATTCAAACTTTAGGTAGTTGAAACTGTCAATTTCTGGGCGATTTATAGCGTTTAATAATTTTTAAAAGCTTCACAGTACGAAATTCAATACATCGAAATAAACTGTGAATTATAGGAATTAATTTTGCTTGTGGTACTGCTGAAAAAAATTTATCTAATCGTCATTATGTACAATAACATGTCAGGCTCGTGGTGACCATATTAAACAAAATCTACTAAATATGTATACGGTTAATTTCTTCTGAACTGTAAGAAGATATATGCACGCAAGGGGTTAAATAAACTAATTCCTTCTTTGTTGAATTTTTAAATCTTCGTCCAAGAGTTAATTGAACTACAGTGAATTCTCGATATATGTCAACAACACGGGTCTTGCCAGCGTCGTATACCGCCCAGGAGACATAGGGTAAGGGACCCAATTACTGCGGGGGTAAAGCATAATGAATATTAAAAAAGAGATATTACATTTTTTCATTAAAATTAATTAATATAGATGTTAGATATATATATCTTTTTCAATATTCATTATGCTTTAAAAATAAGTGTAATTAATATAGGCACAGTAATTGGTACCCCAACAGTAATGGGGTCCTTTACCCTAGCCGTGTTATGTTTATCGAGGCCTCTCACGGGGAATACCCCGCGGTAGTGGGGATAATTCTGCGACGTTTATCATCCAGGGCTTGGCGACATATATAGAGAAATCACTGTACTTCCGTCTTTGTTGATCCTTGAGATCATGAATCGTGTGTTACAGAAATGTAGCAGGTCGATAAAATTACAGCTGTGCCGTCAGCGAAGTTACGAACCGAACTCTGACTTTTCTCGAGCTGATCTCACCTGGAATCAACGGCCAGGTGTGTTCCCCTTTTTCGCGGAAAATCTGTGCCACGGCAAAATCGGGCGCGCGAGCAATTGCGCGGAAAAGTCCGCTCGGATTCGCGCGAATGCGTCGCGAGATCTACACGCGATCGTCGTTGTCGCGCCATCGAATTCCGATCGCGTTTGCTCGTTTCGCGGAATATTCGCATAGATTTTCCCGAAGCGTGGTCGTTCGAACCGACGAGAGCACAATTCAGGGGATGAAAGCGTCGTTGAAACTTCGTGGCCCTCGTTCCTCCCTCGATTCGAGACGACGCGACGGCGACGGCGACGAGGACGCTTCGTTTCGAATTCGCGAAACGGTTTAGTACCTCTCTGTGGGCACCTTGGAAGAAATGTTGCAGTAGTTGCGTCGTCGAGACGACGGTGGATCTAATGGACTCTGCCCCGGGGGATCATTAAAATTCCAGTTGACCGTAAACGTCCGCTAATTGGAGTGCGTAGCCAGCTCTCTGGGCGTTGTCAACGTTCCAGTAGGGTAATTATCATTATCCGCCGACACGATTTAATTGATCAGACCGGGAAAAATCATTTTTAATCTGAGCGGCTGGTGACCCGGGAATTCGAACAGGAAAATTGAAGCGATACTGTTGTTCGTTGATGGGTGTATTTGTTAATTGAAACTGGCAAATGGAGGTATTGCGATGTATTACCTCGGATGATTGTCTATTAAATTTCTCAGAGGCAATTTTCATTCGAATATTACACACCGAGTTCAAGATTCGGAGTCGAACAAGACCGGCCGATTATTATTATAAGTATCCGGTCAGGTAATTGCGGGTAATCAGGGGGATTACGGACAACTGGAAATTTCCGGGTGGTCCCGAAAATTTGCAAAACAATCACGCAACCGGAAAGCTATTGGCGCGCGTTGCCCTCGACCCGTTCGCGAAATAACTCGCCGAATAATAGGAGCGGTAACGATGGCACCGTGCTCGAACGATTTTATCCGATCTCGCGCACGGCCACGGTGGTACAACTCCTCTCTTTCCCCGGTAAAATGGCCGTGTGTCCGAGGGAAATATGTGCGAGACCCACGGTGTGTGTTCACGGAGACCTGATAGCGGAGAAACGTCGGTATAACTCGCCGGGAAAGCGAAACGGCCTGGTTAACGTAAACGAGGCGCGATAAAACGTCGCGAAACGGACCGGAGATACCGGCCCGAGATGGTTTACACGTTGTTGAAGGCTTTCGGGATTACCGTTTTCCAAGAAGGGCCCCGTGTACCGGGAAAATCACCGCGCGATGAGGTGCAGCATCGTCCAGGAGGGATACCTGGATCAAACATATTCCCGGAAGCTCTGAAAATAATTCCTTGGTACCATTTCTTTATGCGAAACTCCGAGAACGTTGTAAACGTTCCTGGAAAATGGGAGGCTTCCAGTTAACGTAGCTGTGTAGCTCGATTATTAGCAGGACAAATTTTTTCATATTTTATTGATCCCACTTCAATTTCTTTATTCGTCCCATGACTCAAAATATTTTAAAATGTCGAAAAATTACGAATATACAGTGACGAGCAAAAGTGTATACACACTTCGCTAATTTTACATAAAACGTGATAATTGTAGGACGCAAGTTGACACGCTACCATAGGTTTTCTTTATTCTTGCAACCATCGTGTGACTTACATCACATTTTACTGCAATTTGCCGTAGTGAAAAACCTTTATCGCACAATGAAATGATACTGTTTCTTTTATCTGCACTAAGTGGTTTCATCTCGACTTACGCGTGTCAACGAAATTTCAAATAGGAGAAACACCGTGTAAACAACAGTCTAAACGTGTTTTACTACAGTTAGCTATCAGTGTTTGTCGACAATTTCATTTCCCTAGCATTTGTGTGCTATCTTAACCGTTTCTGATGAAACGTGCAAAACTGTAAACAATGCTTCAAATCCTAATTTTTGTAAAATATTATATATATTGTTAATATTATCTAACATAAACTGTTACGTTCTGTTTATCACATTCACCATATAATTATTATTGCCTAAGCCTTGTCATTCTATTGAAAAATAGGTTGTATTATCACGTTTTATGTAAAACGAACGAAGTGTGTTCACACTTTTGCTCGTCACTGTACAACCGCAACAATTTCAATGCAAATAGCAAGTAATTGATTTTATTCCACTTTTCACACACAGCTAAAAGGTTGAGAAGAATGATTTGGAAAGTTCACGTGTTGACCCACTCTTTCTGGGCGACCCTGTAGCCTCAATCGTTCCGTGCACTATAGTTCGGGAATTTTAGATAGGACTTCGAGGCGCGAGTTTTCTGCCGCTGATAAGGAACTTCTTATCGTAGGTGAAACGCTAGGAGCCACGCTAGGAAAACTCGAACAGCGGAACGCCGTACCGGAAATTTCACAATTCCGAGTTTTACGCCAGCGGACAATCGTTCTGCATCCCGTGCAGACCGCTGATTGCCGTTTAATTATTATAGACGCGGAAGGGGAGGGAGGAGCGGGTGTTCCGGCGATGGAAGAATCGAACGACGGAAGCTGGGAAGTTCGTCGTCCGGTAAGGGCGGATTTAATTTCCGGTTCGCGACAGGACACGGCGCCCCTAACGAACTTTCTTATCGCTCCGACGGTACTGACGAGGTCCTCCGTGCTCGGTCACCGAGCCTGAACTTTCTGCGCGGTGACCGCGATTTGCTTGTTATATTGAATATCTTGCGGCGGCAATTACCGGTCAACCCCCTGCCGCATAATCCTCTCGAATCGAAATCAAATTCTGCCCTTTGCACTCGACGCTGTTTTCATTCCGCGATCAAAATTTTTCTTTCAACCTACAACATTTCTGTGTAATGTATTTTGTTTTCTCATACAACGCCCGAATTTTTCATTCTAATTACTGTTCTGAACGATGGTATTTAGTCGAGTGCAAAGGGTCAATATTTAAGCTTTAAATTGTTTGCTTTCCTTTTTGGAAGATATATTTTCGAATCATCGCAAACGCGGGAACCATTACACGGTAAGGAGTTAAGCGATCAAACGTGAGTCGCGTCGCGAACGGTTTCCTGCAAGGATGAAATTAGTTTTCCCTCCGGAAGCTTTTCGAGTCGGATACGATCAAATTGGCGGCGTCGTTTTTCACTGTTTCTTACGAGGCAAATGGGTCGCGTTGATCCCGGCGTCGTACAAACGAGCAAATAATTCGTCGGGCGAGTGTTTGCGTCCGCGTCAGGTGAGAATTCCTCGCCTCGTTTTCTTAGGCTCGTTAACGCCACCGCGAAAGAGAGCCAAGGAACGGAACCGGACCGTAAAAAGGACGTAGCAGCGTTATCGTATTAAATGACGCGCGTTTAGCGCGCCACTGTCCTCATTACTATGCACCCTGCGCTTCGAGGCAGCCGCCCCTTTTCCCTCACTTGTTCTCGTGCAAACCCTTCTCCAGGTGTGTTTGCGTACGTGTGTGTGTGTGACTGTGTGTGTCGGCGTAGTTCTCCGACCACGAATTACATTCGCGTAATCTGCTCCGGGGAGCACGAGATTCATGCGGACGCTTCTTTGACCATTAAATGCATCCTCGGCGCCTTTTGAATCGCTACGCGTTGCCCACAGCGATCCCGGCGCCGGGGAAACTCCTCTCGGAAAAAACTACGGTTTCCCGTGGCTCGATACACGCTTTTCCGAATCGCTGGAATTTTTTTAATCCAGCCGAATTGGCACTACTTTTAGAGCCGAGTTAACGCATTCGCACCGGCTCGTTTCCGACAAAAAGTTACGTCGAAAGAGCTACTGTAACGTTTTAATCAATCCGGACCTCCGATTCCTAAAACGTATGTTATTAGACTGCGAATTTTTATGCGAAATTCGGTCCGCCTTAATTTCCTAGATACAGGAGCTACATAGACATCGACTCAATAATTAATTGCACCTTATCTAGAAATTGTTATTATAAATGCATACAATTCGCTGTCTATCTACTATTATATATCTGAAAAGAAAATGGATCATTTAGAACGGTTTGTCTGTTCGTTTAAAGGCTAGAGTGTGCAGAATGTAAAAGTATATTCGGTGCGAATGTGTTAATGTAATTGTAATTCGTCTTCATTGCGCGAATGATGTACGTAGCAGCGAAAATTGGAAAGATACTGAATTCAAGACTCGACTGAATGTAATAAATCGTGAAACATGATAGATTATGCCAGATGAATTATATCGGTCTTAAATCATTCCTAGACACAAAAGAAAAAGCCATAGTGGATAACCTAGTAAAAGAGTGATAAACGATGATTAAAATGCACTGAATCTGGCTATTGCATCCTCTCTGCAATTACAAATATCATTGAGCTTCTCTTTTCTTTGTATTGAAGATCGAGTGTGCAATAAAGACGTATTACTATTGAAATTACTATTATCGTGACAATCAAAGAGAGGTTAAAGAACGCTGTCCGTAATTGTGAATATCTTCCTTCTCTTCTGTTCGTATTAACGATCAAGTGTGTAATAAAGTCGCATTGATTACGTTAGCATTGGTCAAAAGGGGAGGGAACGATGGCGGTTTGAAAATGAAAACTGGGACACAAGTGGGGATGGGATGATGTTCCGTATGTAGTGAAAAATCTGTGTCAATTTTCATGGCCAATTTTCATTTTATGGTTTTCGATTTCTACTAAAAAACCAGCATAAAGAAGTTTTGAAAAGCAAGCGTTACTATGTCTCATCAAAATGCTATATTTCGAAATCTTCTTTAGAAATTATTCAGGAAAGCAATGCTTCTCTTCTTCGAGGAAGCTGGAGGTCTGAAGCCGTTCAATTTAAAAGAATTTATTCTGTATCAAAGGGTACCTAATCGCGCGAGTTACTGTATCTAGATTAAGGTTTGAACATACTTGGAAATACTGTCTTTTCTAAAATACTTAAGCTTCGAATAGAATAAGTTAGGGTTCGAGTCTACTTGGAAGGTATACAGGGTGTTCGACTGCAGGTGGGAGAAAATTTATGGGTGTTTCTCTAAGACAATATAAGACGACAATGAAGAATAAAAAAATTGCGATTTCGGCTTCATTTTTTAGTTATAATCAATTAAAAATCCGCCTAAAATGCGGCAACCCGACCAACAGAGGTGTACGTTGCGTACATCTTAAAGGCGCGCGACTATCACCTATCAAGTGACAAATAATCCGCATGCCTCACAAGAAGTCAGCTGGCAGGAATTCGGCAGGAGTGCGGGTGTAAACCGTCCGATTGGGTCATTCTACTCGTATTTCCGGTTCTAGCCGAATTATTGGCTAAAGTGTGCGACGTCGAATTGGGTACGTGCGAGGACCCCTTTGATACGTGACCGTCGCGCGTTTTTGTAACGTAAGCAACGTACAGCTCTGTTGGACGGGTTGCCGCATTTTAGGCGGATTTTTAATTGATCATAACTAAAAAATTAAACAGAAATCGCAATTTTTTTATTCTTCATTTTCGTCTTATTTTGTCTTGGAGGACCATCCCGTACATTTTCTCCTACCTGTAGTCGAACATCCTGTAATATCCCATCCCAAAGGAAGGATCAAAGTACCGGGAGGATAATGGTAGGTCTCGGTAGCAGATCGTTTCCAGGATCGTTGTCGATCACCAACAGATCTGGCGCGTGTGCCGGTGACTCGAGACAAACGGAAAAGGAAACAACAAAAAGGTGACGGGGCAAACACTGTGCTATGGGGCTGGAGGATCAAGGGAGACGTTCATCCCCGGCGTTGATAAACGCGATGGACGGGCAGAGGGAGTTAGGTTTGTTTGCCGGTGGGATCGTGTCGAGTTACCTTGCTCCTGTTTCGTGGCGCGAAGTCTTCTTTGCTGGCCTTCCGTCGCTTATCCTTAAGGATCATTCTCGCCGCGGCGAACGCCATTTTGCCGACTTGTGTGTTTCTCTCTTCTCTGGTCAGGCAGTCCGCACACCCGGTGCGGGGACCGAGAGAACAAGAAGACGAAGAAGAAGAAGAAGAAGAAGAAGATGAAGAGGAGAGAAGGTGAAGGAGGAAGAGGTGCAGATGGCAGCGAGAGCACGGGTCGACCACACACAGAAACGAGAATAAAACCACAGCCGCCGTGTAATCACCACAGACGTGTCTCGATGCTTACGATAAAACCGAGAGAGATTCTAACACGCTAATTAAATTATTGCTTCTCGATCACACGGATTATATCACGCGGATGCGATTTGATCGATCGACGCGTAGATCGCGACCGATTCTCGTTATCACTTTGACTAGGATTGTAAGTAGCTGGAGTCGACGTCGTCTTCTCCGGCCGACGGAACAGTCGTTGACTTTTCTACTAGAGCTTTCTCTCGCGGCCGGACACGGCTCGAAGCAGACGAGGATCGTTGAACACTATCGATTGCGATTTTGAGGATTGACACAGCCAGAGGTTATCGCGGATTGACTAGATTCACACTCGATCTCTCTATCTCTTCGTTTTATCGTGAAATTGACGATCGGCGACTCGGGTCGCCGTTACCGGCCCTGTTTCCGGACGCTTCTCGCGTGCAGCTCGACGTCGGACGTCGGAACCTCGACGAGGACATTTGCCTTGTTCTTCGATCGGTGGTTTCCGGCTTCTTCCGTCACACCGATTTCGTTCACGAACGATACCGAGATTTTTCTTTCTCTCTCTGTTTCTTCTCTTCTGTGATCTGTGGCGCACTTGTACACACTGTGTGCTCCTTTAAACGACTACATTCCAGGCGACACGAGCCGCGGCTGATGCGTCTTCATGGCTCGATCGATCGGCGGTTAGCGGTCGCAATTATGCCCATGGAACTAGAAAGAAACAGCCCCGTTGACTGACCCGCGACCCGCTCGCTGACCGACATCCCTCACGATCGATCCTCCGCGGACAACCGTGTCTCTGAATCGCGCTGCCTGCTCGCATAAACCGTCTACCTACCATCGATCATTCATAGAGACTACCCACACGAACACTATCGAAATATTCGCCCCGAAGGAAACGGCTTTGACAATGTACCTGGCTTTGTACTCTAAAAACATGATCCTCGACGAGGATCGACTGAAAATTGACTGCCTCGGGGTCTCAATTTACGGGATAGTATTTATGCATTTACGACAAAAATTGAGACAGTAGAAATATTAACGAAATTTAAGAAAAAGATTTTAAAATGATAATAAGATTAAGAGAGAGTGAGAAAACTTTTGGAATTTTTATTTAGCATAAAGGTTCGTAGTCGAATAATTGCTAAACCGAACATGTCGTATGCAGTACAAGGATGAGAGACTTTATTAAAAAGTGTTCTACTGAAGTTTTAACATCTGCACGAAACTTAAGAACGATTTCTATTACGAACAAAATCTATCTCTCCTTTATGTCTGTATTCCATAAGTTCTACTGAAACTTTTACTTTCTCTGTCCTTTATCTGTTCTCATCGAAACTTACGATGCACTGACAATGTCTAACAAAGTTCCGGGATTCCGAATAGAACGAGTTAAAAAGTCCCGAGACCCGTTCGACAGCGAGGCTGACAAAATCGTTCTTCCTGGGAAAACACTCCGGCTAGATAACGTTTGCAGTCTCCGAAATAACGATCTCAGAAACGTAGGAATTCTAGATCTTCTACCTGGATCATTTCGCTCGAACCGAGGGCCGTTTGCTATTCCGCTCGCGCCGAGATTTACATAGCCCGTGAAACTCGCGCCGCGGCGTTTTAATCGCTCGATTCGACGTGATTTAATTTTAATTAACATCTCTCTCTCTCTCTCTCTCTCTCTCTCTCTCGCACGGCACCGATTGTTCGTTCGTTACCGCGGAAGATTGCCTCTTTGATTTGTTGCCAGTGGGGAATGCACGCGGTAACGGTACGGATGAAATTTCTATCGTCGCCTCGCGTGTTTCTGAAGGATTTTTCGGGAGAGGGTAGAAACGGCTCGCTCTCCTCCGGTGTTCACGATGTTTCCGTTCTTTCTGGAGAACGCGAGAGAACCAAGAGGTAGTTTCAAAGCGCAGTCGACGAGTCCCGTCGGCGGTGACGAGTCCGTGGAAGTAGAATGGGCGAGCGCGCGCGTTTGTGTCTGGCTTCGGCCGCGAAACTTTCCTAATTAAATTCGCTCGCCCGACGCCTCGATAGGCTTTCCCGGGGGAGGAAAAAAAAAATCGACGACGATAACTGGGACCAGCCATTTTCACACTGGTTTGCTCCGCTTTGCTCTATCCCCGCAGAGATGAAAATTTCGAGAGCCTATATATCGCCGGATTCGAGTTGCGCGCGTAACAAGGAAAACTTGTGCGATTTTCCTTCCGCAGAATAATTTCGTTCGTTGATGGGTAATTCCGTGCAATTTACCGAGCGCTCGCAGGGGACGAAAGGCGTCGCGGAAAAATTGTAGCAATGTTTCATCCCCGTCGAGACGAAACGCAGTCGTTTCCAGCTCGTTTGCCGTCGGACATCGCGCGCATCTTTGCCGTCGGGGTCTCGTGAAACGAGTAGACAAACAAGGCTAAATGAAAGACGTAATTAGACAGCTACGTCGACGGTAATTCGCGTGTTCAGCCCGAGCGAAAATTCCGCGAGATGTGCTCGCGTTTCGGACAGCACGCGTCGGGAAAACGGGGCGAGTTTAAATCGATGCAGCGGACCGTGTTGCTCGCGCCTAAAGCCGGACCAGTGGACGCTCGCGTCTGTTTTGGACACAGTGGGGACCCAGTTTGCGAAATAGTAGACCTTGCTATTCAATCGTTCACGTTAACATTGTAAACGAACGGTTTCTGGACCGCTGATGCGGCCGGAATCGAATCTAGAACGTTGACTGTTGCCGCTGAAAATGTGATTGATCGTAACCATAAATTGTTCAAAAAATCGTCGATATCGGTAAGGAGAACACGCGCTACATATGATTACGGGGAGCCGGAAGGACGTCTGAGTTTCTTGAATAACTGCTACACAGTGTCGCGCTGTTACAGGTTGCATTCCGAGGCGTGGCCGCGCAAGTACTTCTGGATCTACTTAATCGATTCCGCATAGGAACCAGCAGGCGCGGCGGCCGAATTTCATGCGGAACGCCACGGATTTCAGGAATGTTCGAATTTTTCGAGATCGGAGGGAAACGAGTGCGGGAATCCCGCGATTCGATGGTCACACGCGCGGTTACGTTTTTCACCATCGGTTCTCTCGTGTAGAGGTTAAATAAATTGCGGCTGGTTATCGATCCGTACGGTCGTAATCTGAAATCAGACACGCTCGAACGTGTGTTACCATGAATCGTGTCCGATTTCTATCGCCAATGACACACGTTCCCGTTGAATCGCGTGCTATAACTTTCGAGGATGGGCTCTGTGTGCGTTGCTCGCAGGAAACCCTTGGAATAGCCCTTTGCATTCTCAGAACCTTGGGAATACCGGGTGTGTGTCTGGAATTCTCGGAACATCTTGGGAATAGTGGCCTCTTGCATTCCCAGAACTTTGGGAATACTGGACTCTTAACGTTTCTAGAACTTTGGGAATACTGAGCCCTTTTTGCGGTCCCAAAACCTTCGGAATACTGATAAATATACTTTGCAATAATGCTGAACCCTGGGAATACTAGTCCCTTGGCATTCTTAGAATATCTTGGTGATATGGGCTCTACTTATACTGTTCCCATAACTTTGGGAATACTGGACCACACCCTTTTTGAAGTTATAGGATCACTGAAAACCCTTCAAAAGTACACGTCTACTAATCCACTAACTGCAACAAAGTCATAGAAAAACCCGAAGTAAGTTAATTGTTCGAAAAAATCCTGCGGTCACCCATCCCTGCATGGCCCCGCAATTAACCTCACTTAACCTTCAGTACCACATGATTAACCACGTTTACAGCCACCCCACAGACTTGTCCTGCTGCATCGTGACAATTTCAGATATACTTGGAGCGATTCTACCGCCAAGAAGATGATTTCCAGTCCACGAAGAAACTGCGAACGGGCCTTATTCAGGGCGACGAACGAATCTCCCTTCATTTCTCGCGCGGCCGATCGGAAAAAGGTAGGGAAACGAGATTTCATTCTACTCGCGGGGGCGGTACGGCGTGGATAACGACGGTTCGAACGGCGGAGTAATAACGTCGATAAGAGGCGGCCCATTGAAACTCCGATGAGACTTCTCGAGGATCGCGTTCCATTGAAAAATTGCAATTTCAGGGTTGGCTAGGATGGACGGGGCCGGCCGACCCGAGAGAGCGCAACGGACCGGATTTAATCGGATGCGTGTATCGATGCGACCCGTGTGTCCAACCGATTTTGCTACCCCACACCACACTGGAAATTAAAATATCGGATTTCGTAGGAATATCCGGCCGTGCACGGAAACGGATGGTACCGGGGCACCGGCAATATTTCCTTCCGCCTGGTCGCCAATCTCCCCGATATCCCTCGACTAGTTATCCCTAACCCGGTCTCGCTCCGTCGGACGACGTCCCGAAAATCCCACGGCCGGAACGATAAACGCGGCCGGCCACCCGCGAAATCGGATCGTCGATAACGAACTGCCGCGCCGGCGAATCTTTTTTCGCAAAGCATACACAGGCACAGAACCGAGTGGATTTACAGGCCCCTCGTTCTCCCGGGGAACTGGTCACGGGTTTGACCCACGACCCACGGCCTCCATACGTCTCTCCTTCGGCTCGATACATCGATCTTAGTCCTCATCGACGCACAGGAAGTTTTCGCCAGCTCGAAATCAACGAAACACGCGACCGCGTTTCAAAAGAATTCTGACAAATTGTAAATTTTCTTTACTAAATTGCTAAATGTCAAAACGATCTGATGGACAAAACGAAAAAGGTTATTTATAGCGTCGGGCTGCAAAGGATCAAAGAAGTTCTCGCAAAGTGCGAGGCCCTGATAAATTGACTTTTAATTTGATTCGTGCTTAAGGTCTCTTCGCGACGTTACGGGTGTAACGAGGTGGCAACGAGGGGCACAGCAGAGCGACGAAACGGAGGAGAGGGAACGCGATCGGAAGGGTGTGGCGTTGAATAAACGCGGTGGCCGCGTTCCCAATGCGTCGGAACTGGCGCGTTCCGTTATCCGGAGCTCGGATCGTAAACCCATCGGCGTAAAACAGAGACCAAGAGGCGACGTTACCGGTCTCTGTGTCTCTGTGTCTGTGCGGGATCGACGACGATGCGACGACGACAACAGGGCGAGGGGACTGCTGGCTATATCGTGGCCGTGTGTGCACGCTGCCATGTCGGTATGCACGGTAGAAACCGAGTCACTGGGCTATCGATGGCGTGGCTCTCGTTGTTTAGGTTAACAGCCGGCAGTCACGCACGGCCGGACGAGGCAGCCTCACTATGTCGTTCTGGATACCGCGTCGCCCACCCTCTGTCCTTCCTCGCTTTATCGTTCGTTTTCCGCGTGCCTCGCCGGACACAATGCGTCCCTGGCTTCGATCCATCCGCGAACCAAACCACCTCGCCATCAACGAACACGAAACCTGCTGACGATCCCATCCTTTGTCGCTTTATCGCCTTTCCGAACGATTCTACCCCGTGTCCGAGGGAAATCAAGGCTCAGCAAAAATACAGAGCGATCCTACGGGCAATTCTACGCTGAAAACGTGGAACGACTCTTTTTCGTACCAGGCTTCGTTGTCGAGGAAATCGAGCTCGAAGTGTTGTCTGTTGCGCGAATACGGTAAGTGGAAGGTCGGCCATGGTCAGACACGACGGAAAGATTGTCCTTAGTGCCACGTGCGCCCGGGAGACGTACGTATTCAACTTTCTAGGGTATAATGTAGGCTTTAGACTGCCCGCAGAGAGTCGTGACAGCCCCCGCTTAATTGAAACTGACACGTGTCTGTTATCCGGGGAATACCACCTCTGACGAGTCTTATTCAATTGGACGGAATAAATGCCGTGCAAAAATTGCTTCTGTACTGAATGTGCTGTACAAGATCATTACTGTGCAAGTAAATAGAACAACGGAATCGGCTTCGCAGAAATGAAATGCTAATAGAAGAATATTTGAGGAAAATTTTAGAAAATCGTTCACAATCTCCGGGTCCTAGAATAATTTCACAATTTCTAGCACCACCTCTTTTGTTCAGAGTACTAACAATAAGAGTTCCAATAATTCTGACACTACATATATACGTTTTTTCATAGTTTTCACAGTGTTCTACTGTATTCTGTAATTATCCCTATTTAGTGTGTAGCGAAATAATTTCTTTGATCGACAAGTGAATGCCAGAGGCAGTAAACGTCCCGAAAATCGTCAGCTGTGATGTTCCCTCGATTCACACGCATTTCAAGCGAAGGAGCATAGAGCGAAGAAACCATGTCGCGATTTCGGGGCCACGGGGTGCACAGGATTTCGGCGTGTCTCCCCTATAATTATCGAATAAATTTGCAAGGTTGTCTCGCCGGGTTCCCAGCGTCCCGGCGACAGTCTTCTCAGACCTCTGAATTTATTACGTAAGCTTCGAGGTTCGGGTCCCTAGTTTCCCCGTGAAGTATAGAACCGACGTAGTCGGTGGAAGCGCGGCGGCCGTGCCGAGACAAATTCCTGCTCGTTCGCGCGAGAAGATTGCAATTTCGAGGGAAATCGAGTCCCGTCTCCTCCCTCGCTCTCGAAACTTTCCGGGAAAGCTCGTTATCAATAATGAGGGAAACATCGGAGCGAGATATCGGCCCGTTAGACGAAACCGATGAATTAGAAACGAGCTTCCATATTACCATCCTCCCTGCCTTCCTGGAATTGTTTCACTGCGAGATCGTTTTAACTGGTAATCCGGATATCGTCGCGACAGGATGTAGGCCGGGTTTCCCGGTATTATCACGTGTGTATCCCGGAGTCTTTCCGGCTCGTGTTCCCCGTTATTGGGTAAATGGACGCTGCTTACACTGCGGAGAGAACACCGTGGAACAACCTCCGCCTCGTATCAATCATCCTGAGTGCGCGTAGAAACGCGGCCGGAAGGTTAAGGGCACTTCGGACGAGCGCTGCGAAAATTACTTGCTCGCTCTGCACAAACCCTCTCGGCCGCCGGCGGATCCATATTAAAACAGGATTCTCGGCACAAAAAAACATCGTAAAAAGGAATTAAACTCCTCTTCCCGATCCTCGATCTACTTATGACAGCCCCTGTCGAATGTAAAAGCCTCGTCTGGTGCCTCTTGCGCCGGAATTTCCCGAACTCGCTTAATTATTTTAAAGCATCGAAGTCATCGAAACGCTCTTCAAATAAATTAAATCGTTCTTCGAGCTTCACAGTCTACTTCCATCAAATTTAAAAGCCCTGTCTGTCGCGTAAGAATTTTCCGATCGACGAAGAACGGTAAGACTTTGTTGCACAGTTTTGAAGCTTGCAGCAAATCGAGGCTTCTTCCACCGGAAATTCCCATCCGACCCATGAGAAATTAGGCAGCAGCTTTGGTGCAGGTTCCCGACAACAGAGCTCGCCGGAGAGTGTTCAGATTCAGTAATTCCGCTAGGATGTTAACACGGACAGTGCCTTGGCCCTAAATCCTCGGTGGTCCGGCAATCGGCTCTCGATCTCGACGGGCGGAGTCGGTCTGGGGTGGTTGCAGAATCGAGAGAAATCTTTCCCAAAATCGTGTCTTCGGCGCGTCCCGTTCCATCTTTGTTACTCCCGCGGGAACTTGGTGTTGGAGGGTAGTATTGATCACTCCCATGCTGCGCCCACCTCCACCCTCCACGTCCTCCGACCTCTGTTTTCCATCCTCCGTTCTGCATCCTCGGTCCTTTATCCTGTGCACCACCGTTCCTCTCTCTATCTTCTCTATCCTCTCGTCCTTCGTCCTCGCAAAGCGGAGCAGAACGGAGTAGAGAGCACCGGTGGCAGCACCGTGTCGCGATGTAGCAGACTCACGAGATTACCGGCGGCGAGAGGTTGCCAGTTCTGCCCGGTAAATTGACATCCAGGTCCGACCGACATCGAAATCGGCCAGAATTACCGCGCAGGATTCTCATAATCGCGCGTACATTGCCTCGGGGGATGAGACAAAGCTGCATTAAGGGGGCGGGAGACTCCGAGATGATAAAAACGAGAAATTTGCTAATCCCAGTCTGAATGGCTCGCGGATTTCCAGCCGCAGGCGGTTCTCTTCCCCCCCCCCCCCTCCGCTCCCGTGAATCCCCTTTTTCAGCCCCGGAACTTTTCACCGTGGTGCGACAGGATTCGCCACCCGAAACTCTGCTCGGCCCCTGAAGGATCAGGATTAACCAAGACAAAGACCGCCTGCCTACTCTCTGATCGATACACCTCTGGCCTTCTCGTCCGCTGATTTACACCGGTGTCCCAGCACGGCGGAACATTTAGGCAAGAGGCCATTCAATTTGCATTTCGAAAGATTTTTCTACCAGCGTGCAGTATGTAATGAACTGCCTTTGTCCGTGCCCTTTAAAAAATCCTTTTATTACACCCGTTTCATTCTGGTATAGCTGCGGACCTTGTTTCCAATGTACGAAGCGAAAAATCTGTCAGAAAAGCGCGCGTAACCGTGTGGAATTGTTTTAAGCTGCTTAGGAACACATAAAAATTGTCCGAGATTTTAATAAGGCGAGAACAGTGTGGCCAACGTCATCTAATGTCTTCACGGTTTTGTAATAACTCTTCAGTGATAAGCAGATTTTATGCATTTATGACGAAAATGAGAAGATCAAAGTTGAAATATGTGAATGTATTCCAAGAATCTACAAATATTGTTTCATTATTTTGGATTTAATAAAATAATCGAGACAGAAGAAATATTTACATGTAGCTCTTGTATGTTGTAATGAATGCGGACAATTTTTATTTTGCATGTACACCCGCAGTCTACTGACGAGGCATTCGCTTATAATTGACCATAGACGCACCAAGCAATAGAAGAGACTAATTTGCAGTGTTCCATAAAAATTCTAAAGCCGTATTCATCGAGATTTAGCACTGGTTCGTTCAATAGTCTACCGAAAAGGTGCCTCAACGCACAGTGGGCAAAAATGCCATTTTGGCGCTCCAAAATAATAACTTCTAAACTGTTAGAGATAATTGAATGAAATTTAATAGGCAAAAAGGTAACATTTATCAAATTGCAATAAAAATCAATTTGAATTTACACGGTGTTTATTAATTACACAGGTTTTAAACAAATTATAGTACAAATGGAATTAATACACCCGTTCCTCTGCATTAATATTCCTGAAGTAAATCTGTAATTTCTGGTAGATTTGTTGCAAGTTGTCGCAAATGAATTTTTATTGCATTGTTTGGTCAACAAATCATAGTTTATCACAGTATAGTGGGTCCTAGGTTCTATTAGGTTTCGGCTGAGATGTGCATATTTAAAGTTCACATTTAGGCGAAAACCTCGTGTTCACTTGAAAAACTACAATTTTTAAGATGTAATAACAGTCACTTGTTTTAAAATCGTTTTAAATCCTAGAAGATGTAATATTTCATATTGTCTAAACCCGACTCAACTATTCCTAACAGTTTTCTTTTAAATTGCCCTTGAATATTAGGAAAATCATGCGAAAGAAGACAATTTGACGAACTTTGCCGGCCTCCTGTGGGTCGCAGAGGAGGATAAACAAATTTTTTGTCTGATTTGCTTCCTCTGGAATGTTCCAAAAACATCCCCAACACTTATTTATTTAAAAACAAAAAAAAAATGTTTACATTATCGAGCGCCGATTTCACGTTTTCGACCACAATGGGTCTCTTATCTTTCCGAACGTTTAGACAGCAGCGATCGCAAGGTCGCGCGGAGATTATCGCGGAGGATTAGCCGCGTGTTCGATTAACTGGGCGGAACGCTGCGATATATCCACAGCGGCTGGTGGAATGATTTATGGACATCGTCATCGACGAGGCAGAGGAAGCGTTCCGCGGCTGACGGGCCTGGACGATCGCCAATCTTACCGATCGTCTTGTTACGGCGTTGAACGCAGTATCCGGTAAACGGGTCTGGTATATCCGGGAAAATAATCGCGGAGATGCTCAGCGTGGATGCAGGAAGAAAAATGATCGTATCGCCGTCGAGGTTCAGGGAACCGGTGCGACGCCGAGAAACGGATGAAGTTTTCCAACCCCGAGGAGGATGCCGCTGGTGCGCGCACCGATCTCAAACCGGAAGCGGTGCACACACTAACTTCGCGAAAGACAGACTCTCACCGTGCACCTGTTGCCAATGACAATAAACTTTGCCGCAAAGTTTCTTGTTGTTCGAGCTCGCCTGGCGAACGGATCCTACGGTTTTTACAACGGAGTAACGAGTTTCATGATCTATACGAGATCCTCGTTAACGAAGCGGCCCGCGAACTGGCGCGCTATCAAAACTACGTTTAACAGCCATTCAGACGGGCTCGCCGGTGCGATCTGCCCCCCTACGAGGCAATTAAGCGGCTTAACCGCGGAACACCGTCGGTCCGTGTTCCACCGAACGCCGAACGAGCACCCACTTCGTCGACGGAAACCGCCGGAACACTTTTCGGCAGTGAACAGCCTTGCTACCGTCAGCCTCGGCCTTCGAGGCGGAATTTAAGTGCTCGCGCTGTCAGAGATGGCACGAAGCCTTTGCCGAGCCCGCTTGACCCTGGCTGGACAGCTTCGAGTCGTCTACGAGTGATTTAAAGAGGAAAGTAATTGCTCTGAGCGGACGGGAGCTTACACGATATAGATTGCTAGGGCGAGATCCCTTAGAGCTGTAGGAAGAGCTATCGGGTGGAATTTTATGCAAAATTATAATTGTCCAAGTCAATCGTAAGAAACAGGAGCCAAGAATTTCCTTTTCCCTGTTTGTAATTAAATAACTTAGAAATGATACATTCTGAATTTTTTAATTCTTTTGATCTTCGTGCTCTTTTTCGATATCCCAGTTTCCTTGTTACCTTTTTTTAAGGGGCAGGTACCTAATTGCTCTAAGCAGACGGGAGCTTGGGAGATTCAGATTGCCAGGACGGTAGCCCTTAGACCTTTGAGAATAGCGGAAGGTTACAACCCTTTAACTTTTTACCTAAGGTTCTTTCAGTGCTCCTAGGAATGCTATATTTTCGAGGTAATTAAAAGATCGTGAGTGCCGTTGTATGTTTCACGAAGGAGAACGAGGTAGGTCGAATGTTTTTTCGGAATTTCGCGAGCGGAACGATTATACGCCGAAAACGGCGTGTGTACGCGCGTGTACGCGTGCGCACGCTACCCGTCCAGGTTCACGTCCTACTTACGATATCGAACTGCGGGAGGGCAGGGCACTCGAAACCGTTTCTGTCATTGACTATTTATCCGCGCTAGCTGCTGCCACGAAGCCGTGGTCTCTGTCGGTCCCCAGATCGTAATGGCCTTGCCGACGGGCTCGGATAGTCCGTCCAGCCACGAAACGGCCAAGAGAAAAATTCCCTGCGGTCAGAACGGTCCGGAGAAAGTCGTAATAGAATTTTTATGCGACACGTTCACCCCCGGCGGTTTGAACTCGCCGACCGTTTTCCGCTGGAGGTGTGTCTGCCAATTGTCTGAGCACTCATTCGCTCGCGATCTAACTTTTCGAAGTACTAGGAATTTATCGAGTACTCGACGAAAAGAGTGACAAGGGGATCGAAGAACCAGCAACAGATTATGCACAGACTATTGAGACCGAGGAACATACACTCGGAAACGCGGCGGTAATTATTACCAGTCCGAGAGGAAAGTACGCGTCGACGAGGCAGCATGGCGTGGCGGGAGAAGCAATCGAAATAATTGCTCGGAGTAGAAATAGGCTCGTCGTGACGCTTTTCATCCGGAGGAATTGCTTCTCGAGAAGAAGGTAGTTGAACGACAGCCAAGTGGGACTGTATGGTCATTCTGGTCGGAGAAAGAGAGCCTATAATCGACTGTAACGCGGGCGGAAAACCCGCAACAGGAAGGAACAGGTAACTCTAACGAAAGACAAGATTCTTCGCGGAACGCGTTAATCCTCGGGGCATCATGAAGCTCGCCTCGGTTGCGAGAGATTCTCAAATTAAACTCCGCGCGGCCGTACCCGTCGCGTCGAATCCGATTAGACCGAACATCAAGGTCTCTAATGGCGTGATTGAAGTCCTCCTGCAATCTCAGGATCTTAGGAAGTACTGACAAACGTCTGCATTTCCAGGATCTTGGGAATACTGCTCTGCTGCATTCCTGCGACCTTGGAAATACACTACGTTCTTCCTTGTACTGTCACAACCTTGGGAACACACTAGCCCTTCCTCACATTCCTACAACTTTGGAAATACACGGTAGCTCTTCCCTGCATTCCTACAACTTTGGGAATACACAAGCCCTCTCTTGGATTTCTTCGTCTTTGGGAATACACTAGCCGTTGCACACATCCCTATAACTTTGGGAATACACTCTAGCCCTTCCTTACAGTCCTACAACTTTGGGAATACTCGCTAGCCCTTCCTCACATTCCTACAACTTTGGAAATACACGGTAGCCCTTCCCTGCATTCCTACAACTTTGGGAATACACTAGCCCTCTCTTGGATTCCTACAACTTTGGGAATACACTGGACTTCCCTTGCAATCCTGTAAATTTGGGAATACACTAGCCCTTCCTCACATTCCTACAACTTTGGAAATACACGGTAGCCCTTCCCTGCATTCCTACAACTTTGGGAATACACTAGCCGTTGCACACATCCCTATAACTTTGGGAATACACTCTAGCCCTTCCTTACAGTCCTACAACTTTGGGAATACTCGCTAGCCCTTCCTCACATTCCTACAACTTTGGAAATACGCGGTAGCCCTTCCCTGCATTCCTACAACTTTGGGAATACACTAGCCCTCTCTTGGATTCCTACAACTTTGGGAATACACTGGACTTCCCTTGCAATCCTGTAAATTTGGGAATACACTAGCCCTTCCTCACATTCCTACAACTTTTGAAATACACGGTAGCCCTTCCCTGCATTCCTACAACTTTGGGAATACACTAGCCGTTGCACACATCCCTATAACTTTGGGAATACACTCTAGCCCTTCCTTACAGTCCTACAACTTTGGGAATACTCGCTAGCCCTTCCTCACATTCCTACATCTTTGGAAATACACGGTAGCCCTTCCCTGCATTCCTACAACTTTGGGAATACGCTAGCCTTTGAACACATCCCTACAACTTTGGGAATACACTAGCCTTTGCACACATCCCTATAACTTTGGGAATACACTCTAGCCCTTCCTTATATTCCTACAGCTTTGGGAATACACCAGCTGTCCCCTGTATTCCTACAACTTTGGGAATACACTAGCCCTTCCTCGCATTTCCTCAACCCTCACGCACGAACCTCCAAGGCTCCACAAACGAAGTTGAGAACCACGATTCCAAAGAGCGCACCTCCCTCGGGAGGTTGACACTGATGCCCCCGGGAAAAATTCCCTGTAACACGTCAACTTCGTCTCGAATCCACGAGTGACTTCTACGGGGAAGAACGTGACTTCGAGAAGGCAGTATTACCACCGAGATATCCGGGTTCCGAATTTCCACAGGAAAATCGTCGCGAAAAATTCAATTTCGAGCCGTGTTACAATTCCACCGGTACTCCCTCGGTTTCTGGACCAGGACCGGTTTTCTCGGGTGTCCCGGAGAGAGAGAGAGAGAGAGAGAGAGAGAGAGAGAGATCGTGGAAGCGTTTTCGGAGACCGTTCGGTGAAATACCGTTGGCGTTTCTCAGCCGAGCCGTCCTGGCGCGCGCCGTTCCAGCGAATATTTCCCCGGGAATTTGCGGGCCGTCGACGTAATAGCCTTACGTAAATATCGTTTATCAGAATCGCCTTCTCTCGCCCGACAGTGAATCATGCCTCCTGCGAATAATTGAAAGCAGACGCCAGGGGACACGTCCATAGATTTCCCGATTCCGAAAACCGTCCCGCCGACTCCTTTAATAATTCCCTTCCTCGTCTGACTTCGTGAACGAAGTAAAAATAAACCGGGAGGGTGCGACGACTTCTCCGGCGCATACCCTCGTCCATTTTCGTCCAGGTCGTCGTAAGATAATTGCTAGGTGAACGATTGACTATACCGTCTAAAGATACCGTCGCTGCGAGACGCGTGGGTTGCTAGACTTTTGGAAATAGTCGGCAGGATCCGTGAAAAATTCATCGGCCGTCTCACGCGACTGGTTCGACGTATCTCGCAGGGTCTCGTAGGGTCGAACACCCTGGGACGCGATCAATGGACCTCGCTGCGATCGCTATAGGAGCCTTTCCGACTGTTTAACACTTCAGGGACGACATTACCGCCCCATACGGACTCCGACCAAATTATTATACGAGATACACTTTTACCCTTTCTAGAATATGAACACAGCTATGAGAAATACGAAAAAGTCTAAATTACCAACAGATTACGGTAACATCATTACTCTGCGGATTTTTTAATGTAAAATAAAAATTCTATAGGTACACTAATTACAGGAATTGTGTAGAAATCCAGCGTAGACGTCCGAAGGAGAATCGTTCCCGGCACGCAACGCCCGTATTAATTGGCATAATTTGACGGGGACCAGGCAACAGGTTTGATTAGCTGCGCCACGATTCCGGGGTAGGTTTCCGCGGAATTGAAACGCCTACGCGATGATCGGCATCTCGGACGCGCGAAGACGGGGACGACGAGCATGTGACGAGATAACCTAATGCCCAAAGCCATTTTATAACTCGACGGGCTTCCATAATCTCGTTATCAGGTCCCAACGATCATATTTCGAAGCGGACAGCGACTTTGACGCGGTCGTTTGCGCGCATTCCGCCCGACGACGACGACGACGACGACCACGATGCGACGAGATACAGCATAACGGCGTAACAGCATAACAGCGGGTGGCAACGGGAGGCCATAAATCAGTGCCCGCGGTTTTGTAATCCTGAACCGTGAATTCCATCGAGACTACGCGACGCGAGACACGGCGAAAAATTAGCCGCGAATTAAATTAAATTCTCGCGATTCCCACCGCCAACGATGCCAACCCATTGTCCCTCGACTCTACTCACCGACCGCAGACCTAACTTTGTCCCATTGTTGCTCAAATGTTCCCTGATAAAGGATTAACACCGATCGTCGATTTTATGCGCAATTTTAGCGGCGGTTAGAATAATCTCTGGGGACAGTTTAACGGCGGCGACGTAGGAAAATTATTATGCAACTTATATTATAGCGATTGATAGAAGCGATAGATTTTTCATTGAAAAATTACGTGGGAAACATTGTTGCTCGCTATACGCGCATTTTATCTGTAATGAGCAGGCGGTGGGTATTCTCGGGTTTATAGCGCGCGTTTGACAGCGTGGAGATAATAAAACAGCGCTGTAATAAAACTTGAGACTCGCTAGAGAATATACGCCCCTGTTTATCGACGAGCTTTCGGAATTTGCGTTCCGAGGATTCATGACGCATCATTCAGTAACCTTTTATTATAACAAATGCAGCCAGATTATCCTTCGAAAAATTTCCTGGAGGACTTGTTCGAGGATTTAGTGATTATTGCGGATTTTATGCATTCGCGACTAAAATGTGTCGAGCACAAAACTGCGATGACATTAAAAGCCATTCAGAATGTGTGTTACAATTATTACCAGAGGGAATACATTAACATTTCATTTTTATGTCTTACAATTAACCCTTAGCACTCGAATGGCGACTGTAAGGCGCCGCTGAAAATTGCTGTATCATTATTCAAAATATTTTTTACCTTATTAAATTTGTTTGTATTTAATAAATTACTAAACACTTCCGTATTGTACGAGTAAATTGCACCATTTTCGTATGCATAACATGAAAAAGAATATATAGAAGAGAAATATTCTAGTCAGAAGAAATGTTTCGTTTTGGGGTTAAAATAGCTTCGAGTGCAAAGGGTTAATATAGACAATTTTGATTTCCCATAATGATCCACAGTCTGGTAATTACAAATAATTCCGGGTTGGCTAAGAGGACCACATTATTGAAAATTTAAAGGCATCTTCCACTTCGTTTTGATCAATTAAATACCTTCATCGACTGTTCCTAAAAACAGCGAATCGAGTCAAGAAATAATTTCGCGAATGGTGGTTTTCGAAACACTCGAAACGTTTCCGTCGTTAATATAGTGGTTTCATCCTCGAAAGCAGCAAATGTACTTGGAAGATAATGTGAGCAAGAATCGCGTTGAGAGCACGTCATTGGTTTCTCGGGACGGGTATGGCAACGAGGTCCCAGGTGTCGCGAATGGAAAGGTGAATCGAGATACCGTATCAATCTCGGCCACTCGCGGTTTATCGTGCCCGTACAGGGTCGTCTGTATCCCCTTGATTACGCGTGTCGAGCGAGCGAGCGAGCGAGCAATACAAAGAGAGAGAGAGAGAGAGAGAGAGAGAGAGGGAGGGAGAGAGAGAGACGTCCTGATCCGACGCACTCCTGCATTTGCAAACCTTTCACGCAGCAGCCGATGCACTGGCAACAAATCAGCGTTAACGAAGAGACGGTGTCTCGGGCACGTTCGACAGAGTCAATCGTGCGGGCGATCGTAAACCGGTTAATGCGCGCGGAATGTCGAATCGCGAGCCGATTAAACGGCGATTGGTTCCGGCGAACGAGGCGGCAGGCAGCGCGAGGAATTCCGCGAGCCGAATTTTCCCGATCTCGTGGAATTCCGCCGATCCTGAAACTTAGCGTCGGGATAACGGGGCAGGTTCTACTTTCACTTCTGGCCAAGGAAAAGCTGTCGACTGCTTCTACGAAAACATAGCCGCCTCCAGCAATGCGAAATGACAGTACTGATGGAACGACTGAATAGACCAGTGAAATTACATATACAATCGAAGGGGGGTGGGGGACAGTTATAAACTACGGATTTTATGCATTTATGGCAGAAACCAGTAAAAATTCCAGAGCAATTAATTAACAGTGTCCCGTTGTTTTCAGCTCATGAAAATTATCAAAAGAGAAAACAGATTTTTATCGGATTTATTTCTATTTTGCATAAAGATCCGCTGTCTAGTAATAAGTTTGGGAATGGACGGGGGGGGGGGGGGGTGACTGTTTCGGGTCGAGTGTACAGGTGACTGCAAGGATCCGACACCTTCCAGACCGTGTGCAACGAGTGCAATGCGGTGCAGTCCATGCCAAACGAGCGTTTCCTTGGCCAGGTAGGAGGACGCAATGCGAGTGTCCCTGTTCCTCGGTGATTGGGACGCACGTGGCCAGTCTGTTTCCCCTCGATCAGGCGACTTGACCTTTCGCAAGACAGCGCGCGTACGTGCGACTTGAATATTTCAACGGCCGGCGTACACTACCGGCCAAAAGTACTGGCCTGTCTATCAACCGGTCGGGCGAATATTATTCCGCGGACCTACGCTCACTGATAATTCATGCGATTACCGACCGGACACCTTCCCGCTGTCTTCGTTCCGCTGGAAAATTATAGTATCCCCGGGCTCATCGATTAGGGGCATCTTTTGACAGGCCGCGGTCTAAACAGACTTTAGTTTAATACGAAGCGAGACTGGAATTCTCGGAGTTCACGTGAAATTTTGTGAATTCTTTCGTAAGACGAAAGATTCGTGGCTCATCGGAGGGACAATTGATAGAGTAGGTACTTCACTTGATAGACCAGCCGTTCGTTTAATCGGATAAAAATTGAAGAGCTTGATCTTTGTACCTTGCTGCTGGCCCCTCTTTAGGGTAAGTCTATTAGGTAAGCAAATTCGATACACTCGATAAATCAGAGCGAAGGTTAATTTTCTGGTCCGAATAAATAGTCACTTAACCCTAGTTAACTACCCTTTGATAAAAATGACGATCAGAGTCAACCAATGTTTCAATTGATAAGTTCAATATTAAATACAACTCTCTCCCGTTTCTTTGCAAGCTAAAAAATGTTTCCTGTTTCCAACTGGCACCGTCACTTCCACGCAAGATAGCTCAGTTATTTAGGATTGAGTAATGGTTTTAGACAACAGCGAACGTATTCAGGAGACACTTTGCCAAACCGTATATTGTCACAGAGGTTCTCGGACTATGCACGTGAAATAGGAAGCTACCGCACGCGTATCACGTGGCGGGACGGAAAAATTAATGTTCGGCTGCGAAACTCTAGACGTTCTAAGTCATTCAAGCAGATTAGATGATCGACAGAGCAATTTTCTGATTGATTCTCTTTTAATCCAGCTCGCTGTGAACTGTCACTCGAGTATCGTTGGGACAAATCCCGGAGAACCCGGTGGAACCGGCGCAAAACGTTCGCGGAACGTAGGGGCGAGTGGTGCGAGTCAACGATTGGTCAGGGGGCCAGGAAACCGAGCGGAGGAAAATCGTTCTCGGTCGGAGCGATGGGTGCAGCCTTTACTGGCTAGGATTTCGAACGAGAAAAAGACGTCTCGACGGAGGAAATCCATTTCCTGTCGAGCTGGGACGTGAGGGAGCGAAAAAGATAGATAGAGAGAATGAGAAAGAGAGAGAGAGAGAGAGAGAGAGGGGAAGAGAGAGAGAGAGAGAGAGAGAGAGAGAGAGAGAGAGAGAGTGACAGAGTGACAGAGAGGGGGCACCCGTTTCGGAGAAGGATCCCACAGCCCCGGAACGTCGCGTCGATTCGTCCGGACCCCACTCGAGCGAACTCGCAAAGAGAGACAGAGAGAGAGATAGAGAGAGAAGGATAGAGCGAGAAGAAGAGAGTGACCGAGTCGCGAACACTTGTTTCCCGTACCCGCCATTTCTCTGTCTAATCACTGAAGGACCCGCCGGCGGGCGGGTCGGTCCCGGCCCTGTTCCTGCCCCGGGTCGTCGTCTCACGCACCTCCGAAATTCCAGTCGTCGCCGGTAGTCGGCCATGGCCAAAAAAAAAAACGGGCCAATTAACGGGAGATCCGATGCCACGGGACACTCGATCGTTGCGACAAAGGTTCAACCATGGTACGAACGGTCGATGGCGGAGAATGGGTTGACGGGTTCGTTTGGAAATATTTTGGCGATGCTGGCTGGGAAGGTTCTTTCGGATCCATGGGAGTCTAAGGTGTCACAGTGGGGAGTAAAAAGTAACCGACTGCGGACTTACGTGCTCGATGGTGGGCAGATGGGCCGTGACTGACACCCTCGGTGCCGCCACGCGCCCCTCGCGCTCCCTCCACCCTCCCTTCCGACTCGGCGATTCGCAGGGTACCGCGCAGGCCCGAAGCCCAGCACGGAACCCACGATCAGAGCTTCTACGGAGCTTGTCCCGACCCCCGAGAGAGCATCATCCGTGTCGGACGACCCAACGAACCGACGACCAATGTGCTCTAACGGGCACCTTCCCCGTTTACTCGGATACAGGGTGAACGGCTCGCCCTTCGACCTCTGCACCGAACACCTGGCACCCTCGACCGCTACCCTGACCTATCCTCTTTTCTCGTTTTTCCAAAATTTGCCTTCGAAACCATCTGCTTTTCGCAGAAGAAAATCATTTGACCCTTCCTCCCCTAACTCCTTTCTAGCTCGCTTAATTCGTTTTCATCGTCAGCGTTGGTTAGTATCATCAATATCTACATATATGTTCAATTTTCTGAGCAGGGTGAATGGCTCACCACTTGAACTCTGCAGTATCCTCAACTAGCCCCCTCAGACATGCCCTTTCTCAATTTTCCAAAATTCCGAAACACAAATTTTTACTGAATAAATCATTTAACACTTTCTGTATTAATTCCTTTTTCGCTTGTTCAACCCGTTTGCATCGTTAGTATATGTACTGTGTGATCTTGACGCAAAATAGAAATTGTTTGCATCAATTGCAAGGCGTAAGAACCAAATAAGAATTTATTCGTCTTTTTAGTGGTTTTATGCAGTTGTAAGAAATGTGTTGATCCTCTTAACACGTTGAATGCCACGGGGGTCACAGGTGATACCCGTGGCAACTAACGTATTAAACATGGCTACACACTGTAATTTATTTGTTGTAGGTAATATTTCAACATTATATGTATCGTATAATGGAAAATTCATCGTGGCGCCACGGGCAAACCCTGTAAAACTGGCGTGGCATTCAACGTGTTAAACTGTCTTAATCTTTATACTGTTCTAAATTACTCCCACACATTTTAGTCAAAAAAGCATAAAATCTGTATTAATAAAGGTTCGAAGGGTACGTCCATTACATTAAATTTACGATCGAAGTTAGATTCATGAATTGTCGGATACTCTCATCTCGGGCTAAATTAAATACGCGTTTTTGCCATTAGAATTTTCCAAACATTGTTTCGAAAGTGAATAATCCGACAGAAGGGAGGGTTCGGGGCTCGCAGCGTTTGCTCAGGAACTCGAACGGCCCTCGGCACCGGCGATTATTTAATTGCAGCTCCGAAATCCGGTTACAAAGTTGTTGCGTTCGGCATCAGGGACCAGTGGAAAGTGCACCCTCCACGAACCGATCGATCGCAGCGGCCATCGGGCCAGCGGATGGTCCTCCTTTTTGAGAAAGTTGACAGGGAAGTTTCGGTTTACCTAAATGAAATTTTATTCAGCCAGATTAAAATTCCGCGCCGACAGTTCGGAACTTGAATCTCCCGCCTCGCAATACGCCCCGCTATTTTTTTCTCTCTCGATCGAATCGCCTGACAATGAGAGAGATAGGGCGATTTCGAGAGCGAGATCCCTTGATCCGCGAGAGACTGCACGAGCCGTATGAGTTAGTCAAAGAAACAATAAAGCGCTGCTGTTTGCTGGGATAAAGAACGGTCGAAACAAAAAAAGGAAAAAAGCGCCGGGCGAGCCAAGGGCAAAGCATAGCGAACCACCGTAGCTTTTGTTTTATTCTGCGAGGCGATTTCGAAAAGTTTGATCGTTCTATCCGATTGTTCTCACCTATCGGCGCTATTTGCTGTTTTTTATGGGGATTTCTAATAGCCACAGTACGAATAGAGTAAGTACTGCACTCAAGTGTGTCCACCGTCGCCATTTTCAATACAAATGACACACGATATTTTTGTTTATACTTCAACATATGTATAATAAAGAACTCCAAATGAGATTTTATTTAATTCCATTTCCCTCCCACCAGAAAATTTCGAAAATTAGGGGTTACCCCTTGAAGAAATATTACTTTTAAGGAAAACTTATTAATCAAGATAGACACCATTATATCCGACATATTCTGTCAACGAATTACAAGTTTATTGAGTGTATCAAGGTGGAAATTGAATTTTTTAACCGGCATCTTCATTTTTGAGTTTTCTATAGCATCGATGAATAGCGCATTCGTTTACCATCACGTTTTAACTCCTCCGCCCATACAAGAAGAAAAACAACCACACTAAATACCTAAATAAAAATTAGAGATAGAATGTTAGAAATCGGGTATGCACCTTAAAATTAGAATAAACCTGTAGACTATAATAGCATTTCGACATCAAAAGGCTTCGCTACATTTCCATTCTAAAATCGGACATTTCATATCAGCCTAATAGAACACGGCCAGTGATAGAGGATCAGAGAATTAGGATTTTGTCTTTTCGTCGTGGACTTTTCGGAATATAACCCGAAGACGTTTCCATGGTGTACTTGACCGTGCTCCCGTTTCTCGATTAGCATCCGCTCGAAATTCCAATTTGCCGAGAGCACCGCGCCGCTGACAGTGACTGTGCGCTTAGCGTGCTCCTCAACGAGCACGTGAACAATCATGTGTAAGGCCGATCCGAGGGAAGAGAGAGACAGAGAGAGAGATAGAGAGAGAGAAAGAGATAGAGAGAGAGAGAGAGAGAGAGAGAGAGTGAGGGGGAGAGAGGGAGAGAGAGACAGAGGGAGAGAGAGAGAGAGAAAGAAAGCTGTGCGCGCACCAGTTCTCGGGATATCGACCGAGAATCCACGGGAAATTCGGGAGTAATTAAAAAGTTCGTCGAGGGGAAAAAACGGCGAAGAAACTCGAGGACGTTGCGAGCTGCTCGCGAGGCGCCGCGATATTTGCGGCCCTCGAATTTACGCGAGCCGCCCTTGCCAACTTTAATAACCGTTACCAATCAACAACAACGCCTTCGACGAACGCTTTCGCGCCAGCCCCCGGAATTATAACGGTTTGAAGCGGCAACGCGATCCTGATTTTTCGGCGCACCAAGAATTCGGTGTGCCGAATTTCTACCAAAGGACATTCGGCGAAGCTGTAATGCGGGCTCAGCAGAACTGGGATAAAGTAGAATGCTATTCGCCGGGTTAACAGATTCTGCGAGCTACACATAATTCCAGAAACGATGCAATCTCTGAAGACTTTAACCCTTATCGGACGCTACGACCACCGCGACAAAGTACTGTTGTCACGTGAGAGGTGACTTACGACCGTTAAGGGTTAACACCGAACCTGCCAGCGCCGGTCGAACTGACTCAGATTATTTATTTTAGAATTGTTGAGATCGTAATGACCTTATGGTGGGAAACGATTGAACTTTCTTGAATCACACATACAGTGACTCCCACTAATATTCGGACGCTCTTAAAAATCGCATAACTTTGTCAATATTGGACTACACTACTTGAATTTTTTGGAGAATCTAGAACAATTGGATCGCTACATAACGTGAAAAAATGTTTGATTAAAATTGCAATTTGTCGAGATTACAAAGAAAGTACTAAAAGTTGTATTTTGCAACTATTTTATGCGAGCTAATATTAAAATTTTAAATAGTACGTTTTGTACATCTGCATCAATTATACATATTCTGAATATTTCATCTAAATCGGTCAAGGTTGCAATGAGCTGCAAACGTTTAACGATGAAAATTTAAGAGTGAATGTCGCAGAATATTGGCCTTGTCAGGGAATTTCGCCTCTATGTGATCATTTTGAAACATCTGTAGCTCATTGCAACGTTGACCGATTTTGATGAAATTCTCAGAATTATAATTCATACAGATCTACAAATCGTACTTTCTAAATTTTCAATGTAAGTTCACATAAAAAAGTTGCAAAATACAACTTCTAGTAATTTCTCTGCAATTTCGACCAATTGAAATTTTTCTACAAAATTTTTTCACTTTATGTAGCAACCAATTGTGCAAACTTCTTTAATAAAAAATCCAAGTCGTATGGTCCAATATTCACCCTTTACGGTCGATTATGAAGGAAAAACAACATTTATTAATTCTTTTTTAAACTTTAGATATATGTTTTAATTTTATGTTATCTAGAAACTATATTTTATATTTTTCTTGTCAACTTAATATAATATAAGATCAATATGATTCTTTGCTCTGGTGGCTGAGAGCAGACATACGACTGGAACGGTAAGAAAGCTTTGGTGGCTGAGAGTAGACATACGACCGCAAAGGGTTAACAAAGATATACGATTTTTAAAAGCGTCCGAATATTAGCAGTAGTCACCGTATATTATATAAGAAAAATAGCAAACAGATAACATAGACTCGATCTTCTCATTCTTATAAAGCAACAAATGGTAGTCTGTTATTATGAACGGTAGGTTTAGCGTTAAAGATCTTTAGGAGAAATGAATGTGCAAAAAGTAGTAGTGTAAAGATTGCAGACGAATCGCTATGTTTTGTGGAGAGCCGGAACGTCAGTCTCCCAGCGGCCATAAATATTTCCATTCGGAGTACTCGACGGTAATTCCACGTGCAACGATAAGACGGGCGGGAAGTGCCTTGGCCGATAAAAAGCGGAAATGGCGTCGTCGTTGAATGGAGTCGGTCGGTTGTTTTGCGGGGACATCGTGTCGCCGCGTAAAAAGGCCGCATAGAAAATCGGTGTATCGGCTGTCAAAGGGCGGACTGTCGCTGGCCGACTGTCTTGCTACCGCGGCGCGGCGGCACGGCAGCGGCTTTCGCGGAACTTCCCTCGGAAACTATTGACAGCTGCCAGCGGCGCGCGTTCGGCTGACGTGCATTACACAAACGACTCCGAAGCGCGCGCCGGGCGAAGCCTTCCGATGCCATTATTCGCTCCCGACACGAAATGAAATATCTCTGTTGGTGCCCCTTTTGCATCGACAATGGCCGTGTGAGAAAAACAAGCGGTTCAGCCTCGAGAACGCGGAAACGGTTTATCGAGAGGCGCGCTCGAGGCCGTTTCGCCTCTTCTTCTTCTTTTACTTTCGAGAAAGAGAGAGACGGAGAGAGAAACCGAGGCGATCGATTCACCATTCAGAAACTTCGTGGTATAGTCCTTGGCGTTGTCGGGCAAGAGATACTTTTTCGGTAGGATGCGAGGGATATAATTCTCTAGATATAATTCTCCTCGGGGATCCCGAGGCGGACACATCGTTGACCCAGTCTACTGCGAGAGCAAAGCCGACGACAACGAGACGCAACCGGGATGCCGCAGCCGCGAGGAGTTTAGTCGGTTTCCAATTAGCCGGTGATTAAACGATGCCAAAGCTGCCAAACCAGCCCCAGCATCCAGCCTCACCACCGATTCACCGAACCGACCCCAGTTATTCGATTTTCTGAGCCACCCGGATCCCACAGGGCTGCCATTACTCCCTTCGAAACGGGAGCCGCGAAGCCACGCCTACTCCGATCGCTTTATACCAAAAGAATTAAGCGGGTTAGTACTCCGATACGACTTCGATGAGATTTCAAACGGTCCTGCTTCTTTTCAAGCACTGAAGGGCACGATTATTCCTTCGGGGCACTGTGCTTGCTGTATTGGAAGCGAGAGCAATGAGGTCACGCCCGCTTTTGACTCTTTACAAGATAAGTAATATTCTGCCCGAACTTTGGCAAGATTTACGACGATTTACCTTTTTCTAGATTGTTCTAGATCTCTTATGGGCAAGGATTTCCCCGTAGTGCACTGGTCTGGTGCTGTTGAAAGCGAAAGCAAAGAAGCCACGCCTACTCGGATAGCTTTATACCAAAAGAATTAAGCGGGTAAATACTCTGACGGGATTTTGATAGGATTTTAAAAGGTTCCGCTTCTTTTGAAGCTGTGAAGGGCATAATTTTAGTGTCCTGGTTTTATTGAAGGCGGGAGCACAGAGGCCACGCCCATTTATGGCTCTTTAGACTAGCACAACACGGGAGATAATATCCTGCCAAGACTTTGACAAGATTTAAGACGGTTCTGCTTCTTCTAGATTACTCTAGACCATCCATAGGAATATATTGACCTGTAGGGCACTACCCTAGCTTCGATAAAAGTAGGAGCAAACAAAGCCACGCCCGCCAAGGGCCTTCTACATAGAAGGAAATTAAGATAAGCAGTCACCTATCAATAAATCGGCAGTCTCGTCCTTCTTAAACATCATTTGCCATGAAGGCTGTGCTCAGGGAGCCACAGCTTTCTCACTTCGCAAATACCTCGCTGCTTGTGCCAGGGTTTCTAATTTACACCAGGTACTCAGGAATGAATTTTTAGAGCCGATCTCGCGAACACCTTTGCAATTTGGTCCATCCAAGCGTCCGATACGTTGACAGTACGGACAAAGGGGCGAAGACGTATTCTATCTCGTCGCTCCTGGTTTGATCAAAGAAAAGCAAAGCGGATAGCTCTCGGATGGAGTGTCTCTTCGGAGGATAATCCATCGAGAGTGTCGTGCGACTCGGATCGGTGTTTCGCGCGGATTTCCACACACGTCGCTTTTGGCTTCGAAACATTGGAAACGAGAGCATCGGAGCCTTGAACGTTAATAAACCAATGGGACACTAAAACGAGTATAGCTCGGAGCGGTGAAATTTTGACGAGATGAAGAACGAGGTCGTCGGGGCAGTTTCGCTGTAGCCGTTTTCACGGAAGGATAACAGCATTTGCGGGACTCTTATGGGACACCGTGCGTTACGAGGACGCTAATCGACCCGCGTGCCGGTGTATGAGAATCGGCGGATCGCGATTAAAGCTGCGGCAGTCGTTTACGAACGGCCCGTCGGGGACGCGGGTGTCATTACGTTTTCATAATGCGTGGAGAGTGCACCGGTCCCGGCAACTATCGATGAAAAGCCCGGGTCGCATGAATTAGTCCCTCGGAATTCCATTAAAATTGAAACGGTCGCATCGGTCCGCGGTTTTTCATTTTTTTTTTTGCTGCGACCGGCGGCGGCCAGTCGTGGTTAATTTTTTAATCCGGCTCCGGCCACGCGGGACCGTAAAATCCGCCGACAAGAAGCACCGTTTTACGATCGTTCTAACGATCCTCGCGATTCGTTCACCGCGTTAATACACTCGGCTCCACCCGGATGGATTGAAAAATGGCTGGCGACCGGCGACGACCTCGTTCCCCTCGGCGAAACGTAAACTCCGGCTCGGAATCCTCGTTTACAACTCTCAAGTGTCGATTCGTGACAATTAGAGCACTCTGGCGGCGCTATCTTACTTTCAGAATACTAGGTTACGGTGCTGTGGCGCTCTTCAGCGTCAATTTTCCTTCCCACGATCTTCTTCTGCTTCCCGTCGTTATTCGCTGCTTCTAGGCGTCGAGCTCGACGCAATTGAAGCTTTACTGCGTTTGAAGCTTCTGGGACGGTTTTGCATAGAGGTTTTTACGACTTCGGATAGAGCAGGGAGTGGAAAGATTGAAATTTGTCGACCTTAGGAGTCGATTTCACCTACTGCTCCAAGACTTCTTTCACGATAACTTCGTAGATCGTACAGAAAATGTTTATTCGTGGTGTGTCTGCATTTGCTCTGACATCTAAACATTAGTGACGGAAGCGAATGGCATTTGTATTTAGTAGATTCAGTTGTGCGAGACAAGAGGTGAACGTGTGCATAGTGGAATGTACAAGAAGCGGAAACAGGCGGCCACGATCAGACAAGCGAATAACATCTGTGTTTGGTAGATACCGTTCTATAATACGTTAACGCGCACGTAACGGTATCTCCAATAAAGTAGAACCAGTCGGCCACGATCAGACAAGACAGACAACATTCCCATACAGGAAATGTCCCAAATTAATTTCCGGAGGAAGTTTATTACAATTACAATTTAGGTGGGTTGTTTTTTAAAAACAAGATAATACGCTGTTTCCAACGTATCAATTGTCGACCACAGACGTAAACCAGCCTTGAGGTAAAGTTTTTAACGTACGCGTGCCTCGGGGAAACTTCGGAGTTCACGCGACAGCTTTCGCATTCCCTGCGGTGTGTCTTTCTCTAGCTTCGAGAGCTTTTTAAAACACTAAGCTTCGCCCCCTTTCTTTCATTGGCGCGCCGGTGCCGTTGCTTACGATCGATGTATTAATATTCACCATGGAGAGGCCGCGTCGTCTACAAGGTGGGATGAAAAATGGCCCGTGTCCCCGTTTTCGCCGAGTAGAGCCAAGGGTAATCGGTCTCTCAATCACCCGGCCGTCAGACCCAGCTACCGACTATTTCTCGGCCCGCTAAGGAACTAAACGCTCGATTTGCAAACTATTTTTCTAAATCCCATTCTCGAACCCATTCATAGAGCCGCATAATTTCAGCGAAAACGGAGGAGTCGAAGGATCGACCTGCAACCCCTACCTATCAACACTTCGAGTGCCGCATCTCCCAGAAATGAGAGACGAAATGATTTGTCCAGTAAGTAGAGTATTTTTGATATCATACACCATAATTTTGATTTCGTTCGCAACTTATTTCGATTTTAGGGAATTTTTCGGGTTGCTGGATGGGCACTCGAAGTGTTCAAGGAGAAACTACACCTAGGCTAAAAATTTAGATAGCTTCAATGGAAAATAGAATGTAACCTTTATAATTTTTAATGATGGACCGTCCATCCTTTCAGACTATTTTTTAGGTTTCGAAAGATCGAACACCCTACGCCATTGAAGGACAAACTACCCTCAACTAAAAATTCAGATGGCTCCAACGGAAAATGAAATGTGACCTTTCAAGATGCACCTTTCTCTGGGCAAAAACTGCCCTTACAATGAAAATCCAAATTGATTCGATATAAAAGGGAAATGATTCGATATCCACGTGTAACCACCGCAGTAAGATCCAACTGCTTTCGGTGGAAACACAATGAAAATGGGTTGAAGATCGAGGGAGATCTACGATCTAACAGGTAAAGGGACCGCAACAGAGGACGAAGATCGCGCAGGAATTGTTTCGAAAGAATCCGCCGATCGTCGGAGCGAGGGAATACATTCGCGTGCAATCTCGAAGCGGGGCAAACGGCACGGATTCCTCGCGAATTCTAATTGGCCGTTCGAACGACACCCTCGGAGATGCTATGCACGTCGAACGCGCAGCTTTCCAATAACGCCGCCGCCATCTGCGACGGAATAATAGTGATCCAGACCCTCGGGAATTTCTGCGAGTCTTTTCCGAGCCCGCGGGCCCGTGGACCTCGTCGAAACCTCGTGAACCACGATAAGAAAACAGCGAAAGGATCACCGGCCCCAATGATTCATGGTCCGTGATGCCTTTATCGAACGAGGCACGCGACTGGGTTTTATCGAAACTTTTTTCCCCAACTTTTCAGGTTTCTATTTCTCCTCCGATCATGCGAGCCTCGCTAACGATCGCGCGTGTATACCCGGTGAATATTGCCAACGAGGCGCGAGACCATCGTCGCCTAACCGCTAGAACCCGTCCTTGGCACGGAAACACGCCTTTTCCCATAAGCAGGAATGAATATTTCACGCGAGGGCGCAGTAGTATTGTCCCGCGATGGTCAGACAGCGGCGAGCACGCTCAATCGTTCAGTTCATTTGTACGTAACAACGGTCTGTTTTCGTAACGACCTACCCTCGTTTCTTTGCGCTGACAATAAAGTCAGCTCTGCAAATAGCTTTGTCCTTAACACATTATCTACCAGGTAATTATTTCGTGAATTTTAAAAGTCTGCCGACCTTGGCTAAGGATTTTCTAACAGACCTTTCAGCATTAATTGAAATTTCAATCGTGAGCAAGTGATCCTCAGTAGCGTGATCTAACAATTTCGTTTGGGATTATTATGTGAAAGGTGACTCTTAAGCTAGCTTTTGGTCCAGCATAATTATTGAGAATCCTCTTAGCAGGCTTTCGGTAGACAAAGTGTTCAGCGCTTGCCTAAACTTTCCTATGAAAATTCTTCGCGATCAATGCAGAGATTATTTTAACGCGAAGGAAGTTGGTGATACGTACGCAAGAATGGTAGTTTCATTGATTATTTAGTAGCTTTGTGACCGTTCCCTTTACGAATTTCGAGCAGAAGTAGGCCAAAAGTGTTGTAACGTCTCGCTGTCGTAAATTTTCGAGATCGGAAAGCAGCAATTTTGAAGTTGCATGGTTGCAGGGTTCGACTGTTTCCGGTCTGAGGGTGTGTTTCATCGACGCGCGGGGAGGCCGACGTGAAAGGGTCCGTTCGTTTTTACGCCAACGATGTCCGGCGTGTATCGACTTCCCCAAGTTCTTTTCAATACTTCATCGACGTCGATACGTAATGGGATGTTATTGGCTCGCGACGACAGCGCGACAGTTATTTGGATAACGTGGCTGTCGATAGCCGGGGCTCGTTCGAGCTGCTCAATTATCCATAGGCCGGTTTCCGAGAGACCGAGACGAATTACGTATGAGAGGAGAAGCAAGTACAGAGAATTCCCGTCCATCTCCGTTCGCCGAGCATCAATTTCGAATTAGTCGGGAACCACGCTAACTCGTTTCGTCGAATTAGCTCGTTCGTCTTGACCCGGTGCGGTTACCTTGCATTCCCATCGACGTTCTCAACGCTGTCAGCTTTTCCACGTTCGGGCGAAACGCCCACAAGTATTTGTCCATCCCTTGGAAAAATATCATATGCATTTCGCCCGCAGTTACTTTCCTATATGGAAAATTATTTGCGAATCAAATGGACAAACACTTGCCAGCGGTTTCGTGCATCGTAGGGCACTCAAAACCATCTCGGAGTATTCGCTATCTCCCAAAATATTGACCCGGTTCGGATTGAGAAATCAATAGATTTATCGCGAAAGCTGAACTTGGAATTAACGGCGCGCGAATGGTAAACGCTAGTAGTATAGGTCGACCAGAGTACCGACGGCGCTGATAGTCGGTCGGACGGAACTTTCAGGCAGTTACCTAGCTTACCGGCTGCGAGCTCAAGATGAAATTACCAACGGAGTATAGGAATTGAGTGGTTGGATCGGTAATGCAGTCGAAAGCTCCACAAGCCCCGCAAGCTCTCTGTTCTTAGCTGTGCTTAAATCTAAAAGGTTCAGAACGAGGAACCTATCGACGGCGTCTGTACTCGGTCGACCGGAGCTTCCGAAAGTTCCCTGCTGTGCCGGCTACAACCAGTCGAGCTTTCCCTGGTCTGTCACGGAGCTTTAAAGACTGTGAACGTGGACTTACCGACCGGATCGACAGGATCTTCGAACGAGTCACTTACCTACAAAAGAAAAGGTTGTACGTGTTAATAAGTTTGTCTGGAATATGTTCTACGGATGCTGCATCGCACTAGAAGAGCTCTCTCGTGAAACTAGTGTGGAACGTTAACGAAACGTACACAAAGGAAACATGCTGAAGTTTTTCGTATCATGCATATCATGTAGGGCACCGGAAATTCCCGAGAGTACAAGGATTATTAGTTCGACTTTACTGTCCGATTTTCTGCTCTTTTCTCACGTTAATTTGTTTGTTGCGAAATCGATGCTCGCGTGCGATAAAGCCGCTCTAACAAACAAATAATCTATGAAGATCAGGAGAAAACGCAAACATTCTACGCATTCAGTGTTCTCTAGCTGACGTTAGGTGTCGGACTCGAAGCGATCTATCGATTTTTTCCGACTAAGATCGCGCGATGCTGGCTACTAGATCGGTGAGAGCGGCGTCTCGCTAACAAGCTCTCGCCCTGCTCCCACTCTAGCAGCGAGACAGGGCGGCACGTTGTGCGACCTACGTGAAGAAACTATCTGGTCGTCCCATAAGCTGTGTCGTTTCTCATTGCACGTAGGCAAACGTCTACATTTTATTTCAGCCATATTTTTGCTGAAACTTCTCTCTGTGCTTTCAAGAACCCTCTCGCTTTGGAAAAGTCAAAGCAAGATTCTTGTGAAATTCATCTTTTGCAGCTGCACGAATTTATACGTGTTGAGCGTAAGAAAATGGCCAAGGTGACCAAAGGTGAATCTTGGTTAACACTATTTCTTTGAAATGTTAAATTAAAATTGATTGAATCTGCAACGATGCATTAAAGGGAGATTATTCAATGAATTTATTTCTTTGAGCATACAGAATGATCGGTAACTGGAACTATGGATCGGTAACTACATAAAAAGGATGTATAAAACCGCGGTAGAAATAGTGTTGAGATTTTGCGTTTGAAGGGCCAAGAAACGACACGATTTCTGGGACGAGGCAATAAATTGCTACTGGTTCTAGCGAACGGCCGCATTCTAGCTGAAACGAAAAACATATTTCTAAATCTAGAGACGCCTAAGGTGTCTGTGCAGAGAATTCTGGAAATGTTGCGTGAAAAGTTTGGTACCTGCACGACTGCCGGCCCGCGATGCGCCTGTGCAATAGAAACACAAAGAAAGAACGTTATACAGACAGGTAGAGAGACAGATTTGGTATGAGAGAAAACAGTGTTATGTCTAATGGAAACAGGTCGAGACTACGGTGGAAGTTGTACGAGCGAAGGAATGATGTCGCATGCAATATGTAGCCGGATTGAGAGGCGATTCGATTCCTTTCCAATCGCGCACGACTTAGGCGGATTCAAATGAAATCCTCTCGAATCTCTCGATTCGAACAAAGGTGCAGCAACTATCTTAACTATTTGCGCCGGATCGACGACTCCGAGGCGCCAATCAAGAACAATTTCGTAGATGCTAAAACGCCCTAGATCTTGCTTACCCCTATTCAGAAAATCTTCCGAGATTTTTGTGTTCCAGGGCTGCGAGCACAAAGGGTTACAATTTTATCGAAATAGACGTTCGGCGTGCGCCAACCGAGTAAAAAGAGATCGAGAAAGCTTTTTGCCGACAATCGTCGCTGAAAGGGAGTAACTTGAACGACAAATTGTCGTCGTTCCAGAAACCACAAGACGTTTTTCGCCGGTGGGAAATGGAGTCCGCGTGCCGAGCGTTTATCAGTTCCGCCCCGAATTTCTCTCGCCCGCTGTAATTGGGCAAACCGCGAACCTTGACCCCCATAATTAACGTTGCACACCGCACGGTGGTCTAAAATACCGTTCTGAGCAAACATAAGGTAAAAAGACCAATTACAGAATATGCAACTGACTCACCCCTGTCCAATTATTCCTGCTCACTTACGAGCAATTAAAAAAGTAATCATGAACCGGTGGAAATTGAACCAGCGGAATGAGTAGAAATTAATTTTACCGTGCTGGAATCGACTATTAAACTACTGCGCGTCGAGTCGGTGGTCGCGCGCACGCGTGCATAGAAATGCAACGATGGCCGACCCGTCTCCCGTGGATCACCGTAAATCGTCCGAGACGACGCAAGGTTGCCCATACGTTCCAGAAGCTCCACAGGCCAGCGTCCCGATCAAAATGTCCGGCTCGAGAAGCCCGCCGCATCTCGAATAAGCCTCCGATTGCAACGTTCCGGTAGGCGCTTCATTATTCAGGCTCGCGCGGCCGATTGCCAACGAATGTAGCGATCAACAGAAAAGCCAATTTATTTTTAAAGCGTTCACGCGTGTGCCCGCGTCGGCCTCGCTGCATTAAAATGTGAAATCCTGCCTTTATTCGTCCCGGAGTCTGTAAACGAGGGAGTTCGCTGGATAAACTGAATTGCTTCCTCGACGACAAAAGCGCAACCTTCGATATTCCAGCGACGAGGCGGGTCACTCTGATCCATCGATAAACCACGCGATACGTGATACGTTTTGCGAGATTGCGGACCCTGTACGCTCGCGACGTGCGAGATTCTCGAAAACTCGCCGCGCTTTACGATTCATCTTTTTTCATCGAATGTGGGGGTCTCGAAACGAATACCAAATAGTACATACAGGTCACCTCTCTGTTGCGTAATTTTTTCAGAATTTTTCGAGCAATTTTTAGCGGCAGAAAAAGATCGTTCCTTTCAAGTACCTTGTCGCGGGCAGGAAAGGATGACTTATGGCTTGAGAGTGCTTTTTGAGAAAAATCCTTTGAGCGACGAGTACAAAAAAAAAAAAAAATCAGAACTCATACTGAATCATCTAACTATCATCTGTAAAAATTGTAAACCTGTCGGGTTAACAGAACGCTGTTAAAAAAATAAGATCAACCGGAGATTTAATAAACGGTAGAATATACCACTTACTTTAGCATTAGTAGGTTTAGTATTCTAACAAATCACATGGTACACGCAGACATAAGATTATTCTCTATGCGAAGGAGAAGTCTAGTACTCCTAAATTAAGGGATTTTATCCGCATATTTTTTTTACATCCAACAAGGGAAGTACATGAATCTTCCCAGACCCGGTATTTATGGTGTCTCAGAAAGAGCTTTCGAATTTTATAGCCGCTCCCGGTAGAGCGTTTGGCGGAGCAGCCGCGATCTATAAATTTCCAGATCGTGGCCGATCGACAGAGTTCCTACCGGAATCGATCTTTGGAATCGCGTCGTTCCCGACACCATAATTACTTCCCAGCGACTACTAGCTGTTCGCTTGACTTCGTTCCATTGATTTTACGAGCCGCTTCATATCCGGGAATCACCATGGAAACCGTGAATGCCGTTTCAATGGGGAAACCGAGGCGAGACACACGAAACTCGTTTGGCCGTGACATTTTCCTTGCGACGCCTCGCTCCGGGGCGAAACGCGAGACGCGAACCGTGTGATCTTAGCTCTGAGGATCAGCAGAATATTCTCGCGATCGTAAAGGAACCAAATTGGAAACGACATCGTTCCTCTCTCGCCTAGATCCGTCTCGTCTTCGCTGTTCCGTGATCGCCAGGGAGGGAAACAGAAGTTTGCTCGGCGCATGCGCGTCACCCGTGGGAAAACGGAAAACCGAAACCCCGAAAACACGTCGTCGCGTTCGAGCGATCACGATGCAAAGGAGACCGTTTTCCGGAGATGCGAGAACACAGAAAATTGCGCATACCTTAAACCAGTGAAACGCCTTCCAAAGAACAGCCTGGCAAAATATTTTCCTGGTCACTTGATTTAATCGAAACAAAACCTGGGACGATCTTTTAAACAGTTCTCGTTCAAGCATTTCGACATTCCACTATTGTTTTTGTTCCTGTGCGGATATTATTCTGCGCGGTGGCCATTGAAACCACAGCAATTCTAAAATATCAACGCCTTTGTTCCCACTCCCACGTGAGCGGCGTTTTCGAAATTGTTGCGTCAGATTGTGCAAAGTTATCGAGTCCCACGCGAGAACAATTTAGCCGCCAGCGTTTACGTAGGAATATTTAAGGCTACGATTTCAAGTGACGATGCGTTCTTATCGGCGCTGTTGTCTTCAGAGCCAATCGCGTTCTTCCGAGCCAGCGGTTGTTATTGCATCTCCTAAAAGAGGAGGATCATAGTCAGTCGGGGATTCACTATGCAGTGACTCCGCCGTTTCCCGCGTGCCCGGGACGCGGGTACGAAATGAATTCCTCGCTAATATCGGTCGGGAAGAGTCTCCCGGGACGCGCAGAGATCGAAGGAACGAGAAACGTAATACACGCCCAGGAGGATGGAAATGAAAATGAACGGCGAACGCACGAGTCGCTCGTTTTTGTTTACCGAGCTTCCGACAATTGTCCCCGATGCACTGTTTGTCCGCGAAGGGATTAAACGGTACCGCGGTGCCCCGTGAATCCATCTTTCATCCAGCTTTACGAGCGATTCGCGTTGGCTTTATGCGTGGGACGAGACCCGTGGCTCGCGTGTACATTCGTAATACCGGTATTTTCTACTTTGTTTGCTGACCGAGTCCTTTGGAAAACATAGCGCGCTCCTTTGCGCACAAATAAACCGAATATCTGCGGTGGAACTGTTGGCACAAACCGTTTAGTCAGGAGCAATCAAGGGGAAATGAATCCCTGACCAATGGCTGATTCTTTCCGAAGTTAAAGAAAATCTTGCTTTTACACAAATGTAATCAAAACTAAGGGCTAGCCTCACTAATGGTTGATTTTTCTAGTTATTTTTATTAGGAAGTTGTTTTTGGAGAAGTGGGGTGTTTTCTCGGTGTAAAATCAATCGGACATGTAGCTCAAAGTGAACGAAATTCTGCTTCTGTTCAAGCAAAATTGAAAGTAAAAAGTAGTCTGCCTATTGGCTGAGTTCTTTTACTTGGTTTTGTTAGAACACCATTTCTGAAGAAGTATAGCACTTTCTCAGACTGTAATCAATCGAGAATGTGTCTTGAAGTTAAGACAATCAATCCTCTATTCAAAGAGGATTAAAATTAAGGGCACGCCTGACCAATACTCGATTCGTACTACTTGTTTTAATTCCAAAATGAATTCAGGACAAGTCGAATGCTTCTGCGTACAAAATAAATTAAGTATCTAGTTTAAAACTTTTCGCACGACCCTTCTAATTAAATGTAATCGAAGTTAAAGTATCTGCCCGACCATTGACCGAGTCTTTCTACTTCTCGTAACCGCGTATGGAAACCTTGCCATTTAAGAAATATTTCCTACGATTCTAATGGTCCTATCGCTTCAATAATAGATATATCAATGCATTTGGGTGTGTAGGGTTATGAATGAGACACTGTTTAGAGTAATTGTTTAGAGTGACTGTGGACGCGACATCGTGGCGCCAACGTGTTTGGGTCCGGCGTGAAAGGGGGTCTGTTTGGGCCGAAGTGTGAAAGAAGAGTGTTTCGGTCTCGGTGACAGGGGTAAAGTGTTTAGGGGCGCCAGCGCAGGGCGTACGTGACCGATTGGGTTTTCCGAATGGATGTGAAACTGATAGAGAGGGAATGAAAGTGCGAGAGAGGAAGAATGAAAGAGGGCCTTATATGCGAGTGTGTTAACGAAGTATCGAGTTATTAAGAGATAGAAAAGGACTTTAGCGAAATCGGTATGAGATCACTCCACCCGATACGTCACACCTAAGACGTAGGAGTTCCTTTAAAATATACAGATGTCTATTTATCAATCATCCTAGACGTGTCACTCATTAGAGTTTCAAAAAGATAATAAATTCCAGTTGCCAGAACAAGGAAATTTGACAGAATGCTCGGAGTCTAAGGGCACAAACGGGGCCCGGTCATCCACGCCGCAAGGTCTGACATGAATGGTGGCCGGAAGTAACGAGTCACCAACACCCCCGGCGGAAAATTATCGCGCGTGTCGACCGGTCGCAGTTACAGGAGACGTGGTAACCCGAGAAAGAGTGTAAGGACAGGAGCGATATTAACAGTGGCCAGGGTTCCCCGGCCGTTTATCGAGTGGCAGCCAGGATAAATATCTCGTGGCAACGTTATGTCGGCGTTGTGACACTGACAAAGTGACTGCTCCACTTCTCAGCGAACGGAAGTCGTTATTGCATGCCCGCGGAGACGTGAAACGAGAAGCCGAGGGAAAAGTAACAACGCAGGTTAAACGAAAAAAAAAGAAGGAAAATTACGAGGATTACAGGTGTTACTGTAGGACATGTTACCGTCGACAGAGAGACAGCTCTAGTGGATCGGTGAGGTGTGCAAATAATTGCGGCACGTGCCGGGATTTCACGTACAACCTTTCGCGAGCTGGTCACGAAAACCAATCTGGTTAGAGTAAGCTCTCGACCACGTTGTAGAAACAGAAAGAGGACGCTACAGGAAATATCAAATTCTCGATCACTCTTTCGAGATAGAGATATCCTTCCGGGGATCTTAGACTCTCAACGATCAGCCACGAGTCTCCCGAGAGACATATCATCGAAATAGACACTTTCTAATTCCACAAATTAGTTGTAAACCAATAAAGGGCAATGTTTGCGTTTTCTACACTGAGGAACATCATTTGCTTCACTAGCTGGAACATCATTGGCTGAAAGGCTACAATTCCCGAAACGATCCGAAAATTCAAGTAGTACAGGTCCGCCATGGAGCAGACTCGAGGGTAAATTAATTTCGTGCGAGCGAGCCGGCACACGCAGACAGGCGATCGTGCCACGTTTACACGCAGAGGAGGCGATTAGTCCCCGATCCGGCGAGCAACAACGTCAATTAAGCGACAGTGAATATCGAGAGAGTTAGCCCGGTTCTCGCGGGCGTTCCTGCGAGACTCGTGGAACAATGCGCCGCTGCTCCTATTGTATCGATCCCCCGTGGGAAATCGAAAGCATCGAGAGAGCGGAGCCGATTAAACTGCTGTCACGGCCAGGAAAAGGAAACTCTATAGGTCGCGGACGGTCTGTCTGTGTCCTGCGGGCGGGCCTCTTAGTATCGCGTTTCACGGATAATTGATAATCGAGCTGTCGATCGTTTGCACCTCGACACTGTTACCGTGGCTCGTCGAGGTGCACTCGAACCGCCGGGATTGCTACTACTCTCTTAATGTGCGCGTAAAACATTGGAAAGCGGTAGCGAGCCACTTGACTTTGATCATTCGAAAGATTTTATGCATTCATAACAAAAATGAGCATGTCTAATTTAAACCGGTACAAACATTAGAAGTCTTTGAAAATATTGTTATACTATTTTCAACCTGTCAAACCTATTAAGAACAATTGCTGTTTCACTGCAGTTTGTTGCAATTCAGGTAGAAGTGATTAAACGATTATGGTTAGTAGAAGTTGAGTCCAAGGAGTTTATATAACGTTTCTTCGAATTGACAATGGTGTTTCGAGAGTTGCACGTGCGTCGGCAGCTTCCGGGGAGTACCACAGTTTTCTTGGGACCCGTAAATTGTCAAAATTGCACGGAAATTCCCGCGGTGGAAATCGAAAACGCAAGCACGGGGAATCTTCGGGTGTTCGAGAGTTGGACCGTGCGCTGCAAGCTGAACGCGACCCTTGACATTAGCTGCCCTACATAAATGACCCAGATCCCCATGGCTTCGTTCTTGCAATTTCCACCGGACAATGGGGTGATCCAATAACGGGACGCGCCACGCCATGCTCGATGGGGAATCGACTGGTTCGTCACGAACTGCTAACGATCCTACACGACGGCAGTAATTCGCGTTCCATATCGAGACGATGATCCGGAGAGAACAGTCGCTGTACGTATTGCTTTCCCTTTTAATGCTCCCTTTCGTGGTCTTAATCTGTCGCAACGAACGCGGTTTGTCCTTAAAATGTCCAATACTATTGATATTCTGATTATCGAATACTATTACAGACTGTTTAATGTTACAGCTTGACAAATTGCAGCTTGAGAGTCGAGCTCGGGTTTTTAATGCAACGTTGAAAGGACGTTAATGGGACGTTTGAAAGCCGGCCGTTGCAACAGTTAGTTGCCCCGAATGCGATCCTCGTTGTTCCCCGCAACGTAAAAACCACGTTTTTATCGCAACAAAATTGCCGGTTCTGGGGAATCAATATTCTATCAATTATACTCCGTGTATTATCTGAGAAAATGTTGGGATACGCCATCGCTCGCCGCAGGAGAAATATTGTGCTTACGATGGAGGTTTTCAGGCTTGCACGGTAAATAATTGGCCACTGGCTTCTCATATTTTATTCGTCGCTCGGAGCGTTCTACTTAACCCCTTGTTGCCTGATAATGTCTAAACAAGGTGTCGTTTTATTATCAATATTCAGCGAGTCGGAAAGTCGCTTATTCACTTACAATCGATACTTGATCTCCTTAAATTTTATACCGAACCAATCGGAAATGTAAATTAAAGTTAAGTGGATGTATTTTTTGGGAAACTGGGAGGCTCGTCGGACTAATGCTTGATCCTTTCTACTTAGTTCAATCAAGAAATCATTTCTGAAAAGACCTAGGGAGCTTTCTCAAGCTGAATTTAATTGGAAATATAGCTTAAAGTTAAGGAAATCCAGCTTACATTTAAGTGGATTTAAATTGAAGACATACCTGATCCATGCTCGATTCGTACTACTTCTTTTAAACTAAACATTAATTTAGAGGAACAAGGATGCTTTCCTGTATGAAATAAAATTTAATTAAAAACTGCATACACGAGAGCCCTGTACGCAACAAAAAATTCAAAATTGAAACCTCTGCCTGACCAATCCCGGTCTACTATGTCCTGACCTATTACCTCCACTCGAAAAAAAACATTCAGAACAAACAGGGAACGGTTTCGCATACATAATAAATTGCTGGTAATTAAAAATGATAAAAAATCTTTTACAGGAACCATACGTTAAACACGAAGCTCCTCCTCCTCCTCCACTCAAAGAATTAATTATCTGCAATTTCATGCGTTGTTAAAGCTACACACTCGTTAATTGCATCCTGTAGTCACTAATTGTGTTTCGTGCCACACAATCGACTTTTTTAAATTACGTTGAACACGATCGAATTGAGGAGATGCTTCGCTAGCCTCCGGCCATATCCAGGCAGACATAACTCGCTGCTATTCCGTCGGAGAATCCTCTGATCCAACATTGGAACACCACCTGTATCCTTTGTGCGGAGTCGAAGTTTCGTAAGTCCGGTGGGAACAGTGCTCGGGGCGGAAGCCACAAATGTCACCAGCAACTCGGCATAGTCGTTTGTGTGTACCGTGCATGCAATTACACAGGACGGGGCTTAAAGGACCGCCGCGTCGCGCGACGAGTTCCTTCCACGTTATTACCGTGTACGCATCGCGGTAGACACGTGTCGCGAGGACATTACAACTGCGCATTAATCGTGCAGCTTGCCAACGAACAATTTATCCAACTTTCCCCTGAAACCGCGGTCCTCCGGGATTCGGCGATAACGTTTCCCCCATCCGTTCCCAATTCATTATGCTTCATATCCCGAGTTCGTCTCCGGTCCAAATTATTTCTGCAAAATCCCACCAATTTTACTTCCATTCATCGCGGCGCTCGTTTTTTAATCAGAAACGCTCAGACCGTAACAGAATTCATTCGAGGCGATTTAAATTGCATTGTTCATTCCACTTGTTGAATCACCGAGTTCTGTGTATTATTTTCTCAAGCTGAAATTAATTGGAAATGTAGCTTAAAGTTAAGATAATGCATTTGTAAGTAATCCATTTAAATCCATTCATTTACAACAATTTAAATTGGATGCTAGCCTGACCAATGCTCGAATCGTACTACTAGTTTTCATTTATAAATTCATTTAGAGAAAAAAGGATGCTTTTTTTGTACAAAATCAGTTGAAAATCGAGCTTGATACTTCTTGTACGAGTTGCTCAGACTATGACAGAGGTGGTTTTTGCATTATAGCTTATAGTTTAAATTACAATGCTCGTATCACTTGTTGAATCACGGAGTTGTGCGTACTATTTGATATTCCTGTGGTTTTGATAGTAATGGTCTTGACCTGCTTTTAACGATATTGAAATGTGTTGTTGCTGACATTATTGTTATATGTTCTGTTGGAATGATCATCGAGTTTCCCAATCTCCAAGGTGTCAAGTCCATCAGGTAACCTAACGGGCGAGTGTGTTGACCTAAACGCTTCTCCGGCTCTCTCTTTTTGTTTGTCTTCCGACCTGTTTCACTCGGACGTCTATTTCACAGTAATTCCAGAAGCCAGACACGGCTGGATGTCCGAAGAGAATGAAAGTTGTTGGATAATCTCTTTGACGGTTCCAGACGCGAAACTTCTCCAAGGCTGGACCCGGGTGGTGAGGGGCGTGCGGTGACGTTTGCGCGTGACTATGAGGAATTTCATATGATCGAACGCGATCACGTAGTCGGCACGTGCGACCGGTTCCCCTGGCAACCGGCACTCCATCCTGTGTTTCTCCCGCTACGGGTTACCCGATAACTCGGCGAAACTTCATTACAAATACAACGGCAAATGAGATTTATCCGGCACGCCTGTCGCTTCTCCATCTTTCGAAGGGTCCTGTTCCTCGCCTCGAGATTTCGCCTTAATTCGGACGGGATCGCTTTCTGGGAAACAAACTTGGTCGTTGAGCGACGTTTGGAAAATTGCTCACGGGAAAACGCTGACAAGTTCGATCCGTTTTGCACGGCCCTCAAGCACGATAACGAAGAAACACTGTTTATCCCATGCAAAATTAGGGGAAAGCTGCGGAACGTGAAGCGGTGTCTAGATTACACCGAATTTAAAATTCGTGGTGACCTTGGTGAAATAAAGTAGTCAAATTGTAGGTAAAACTCACATCCGGGAATGTCGGGGCGTTACAATGTAACAATTTGAAAAAGCCTAATGGAGCGTGCGTCACGAGTCGAAATGACGATCAGAAGTTAAAATGACGGTCGGCACGAGACGAGAGTGGGGAAGACGTTAGTTGCACGTCCGCCCAGAGTCAGTTCGACAAAAGAGTCGGTTTAGGCAGGACATACCTGGTAGATTAGGGGTACTCATAAGTAATCAATTATTTGCAAAGAATTTGTTTCGCCTTTAGTTCTGTACCGATCGTTGAAGAGGAAACACGTATTCTTTTACAGTTTTCGGTAAAGCAGCCTGTGCTCAAAATATTCTAAAAAGTATAATCTTTTTTTACAACCCTGTAATAAAATGACGGCGTCCGTACCTTCCGAGGATTATATTCGTCATTGCTTTTTCATTTTCATGCGGGATTTAATGCAACGGTAACAACAAAGAAAATTTGCGATGTGTATGGAGATGTATTGAAGGTCAACAACTGTCAACGTTGGTCCAGAAGCTTTTCTCCTGGTGGAAAGATGGCAAACTGTCCTTGATAATGATGTAGATTATATAATAAATTAAGAAATAAAAACTTGAATTTACTACAAAATTTGTTTTAGATTCGAAAATAATTGATTACTTATGGGTCCCCCTAATATATGTAATAAGTTCACCGTTCCAAGTTTTCTATATTAACGTTCCTTTATTCACTAACGCTGTGCTTTATGATGAAAACAGCACCACTGTTAGCGCTGCAATTTTTTTTTGAGACTCATAGCTAAATCCGACCGGAAGCTGAGCCACTCGATATCACCGACAACGTTCGACGAATTTCTCTTTTGCAAACGCCACGAATCAATTTCGCCGGGGAAATTATGGGGAAAATTTCCCTTCAGGAGTCTCCCGATTCCCCAGCCAGCGATAGTTCTCGATCACCAAGCTCGTAAAAGTGTCAGCGCGGAAATTATTAGATAGATACATGCGTTCGCCGGTAACTTGCAATAAAAGTCTCATAAAATCGCGGAGACCGTTCTTCCGTCATTTTTCCAACCAATTACGAGCAGCCCAGTCTACTGCTCGCCAGTCCCAGCGTTAATGACTGCGAGAGATCATTTCTCCGAGGAAAGTGTACCCTTCCATCGGTGCTGCGAGCTTCGGAAATTTTTCAAGCGACTTTTCCCTGGATGCTCCGATTTCCGTGGAAAATGTCGCAGAACCGAGGCGCCCGGAAGTCAAACAGCTTCTGCCGGATCGAGGTGCTCGAAGGAAACGTTTACGGGGCCGTCGTAAAACGGCTCTTATCGGGGAAAAATAAACTCGCCGAGACTTCGCGAAGTTATTACGGCTAGCTGCAAGCGGATTTCGTTTTCCACCGGTCCATTGTTTTCTCTGGGAGAGAGGTCCCCCGCTAGGTGTCGAGCAAATATTACGTCTAACTTCGCCCGAAGGGGCTCGCATATATTTAAAGAGGACGGACTCCCGACCTAAGTCCATCAATTTACAAGCGGCCGGAGCCTGCTACGATCCACGGAACAGAAATATTTGGACACCGCTCTGTCGCGAGCACCGCAAACCTCGCTAACCGGATCCCGTAGTGATCCAGCACGGACGATTATGACGCCCTAACTGCCCTGGAAACAGCACCGAGAAGCTGTGGGAATTCTGCAAATTCCCGAAAACTAATCGTGTACGCAGTAAGAGAAAATAATCGTAATTTTAGGGAATATTGTTACTGCGACGAGGATATTTTTATTTTCATCGTGATTTCATGAAATGGGGATGATGTCGTGTTAATTTAAAGAATGCATAAGATATTTGTTCATTTTCTCCACTGTTACTCGAGGATATAAATTCTTCTTTTATAGCCGCTTTCATAAAATGATTCATGAATCTGGCAATGCGCATGAAGATCCTTAGAAGACGCGTTTCACGTTTAATCGACGCCGTCTATGTTTTAACGCTGGAAGTAACGAGCGCTTAAACAATGGTTGGTCTGTAAAGTTTCATAAAATGTGCAATGCTGCGTTTACGTGTTTGGTAATTTCGTACTAAAACTCTTTCACAATATCTGTCATTACAGTATAAAATATCGGAGTACGATTGCTCTCTTTATTGCACTGGGTCCTTCAATTAAAAAATGCAGCATCAAAAAGTGTCGAAATAAACTGCACAATTATTTCCCTCCTGCTGCAATTTAAAAATTGGTTGCAGAAAGACCTCTCCCTGAAGACTTACTCCAGTTATTATTTATGCGACCATTTTCCCAGTGTCTCCATTTTCGCATAAACTCCCCAGGTGGCAAATGTGCGTCATGAAAACGAACTGCGGCCCTTGCCAAGGGCTCGCCGACGCACTGGTAGAACTACGTGTTTGTTAGCCGTACACTAACTCTCGTTCGCCCACGTGCGGCAACAAACAAAGGTCGAAGCTCGTCCATTAATCTCTTCGGTCCACGCATGGATCCGCGGGAAATGTATTTTTAGATCATGGCTTCGATCGGGAACCGGGATTCGTCGGTGGAATCGCCGGAAATGAAGCGGGCCGAGGGCGATAAGCGGCGCGGGAACCCCAAGAATTCGAGTAGGACGATGAAAACGCGAGAGATCGGCCCGATATAGGCCTAGCAACAGGTGGGCTGCAGTTTAGGCCGCGTACACAGGTGACGCGCCACCGGCCTGACGACCTTTTTGTCGGCGAGGCGACCGTTTTTCCTCCCGTGAAACGGGTTCCAGTTATTTTCAGCGCGACAAGGTGTCGCCGGAGCTGTTTTGGAATCGGATTGAACGCTTCGGTTCCCTTTGAACCCGTTCAATTTCCGTGGGCGCTATAATTCTCGCAAAATGATCTCCCGCGTGCCGCTGACAGTCGGGCCTGACAGTGATTTCGCTCCTCGGAGAGTCCAGCTGGCGCAACAGCATTCTAATACCAAGATTGGAATTAGGCGAGCCACGTGAAAAATCCAAAATCCTTAACGAAAGAAAATCTACAGAAAACAGTCATCGCTAAAGACTAGACTGTGCACTATCATGCAAAATAGAAGGAGCCAAATAAGAATTTCTCTCTTCTATTGATTCTTATTAAACTGAAGCTAATACACTGATGCCCTTAAATCTTTTTAACGTGTCATTTTTGTCATAAATATAATATGGGAGGAAGAAGAATTGGACGCGTTTTGATCGTTCGCAAACAAACGGGATTTATGCGGACAGGGATTAATTGGTACACGTAATAATTTCACGTAAAGCTAGCGGATCGTTTAGAAATGATTACGAACGAACAACTTTTGATTCGGTTAATCTGCTGCGCGGGCTAGAGTACGAATTAAGTGCTTTCGTAACGGTGTTCGTAATGTCCACTAATGCGTGGGCGTTTTTTCCGAGGGCGCAGCATCGCCGGGGGAGTTTAATTACGCGATTAATCAAGCGACCGTCTCTTTCAGGCTGAGACGGGCCGCAGGGGATCGTCGCGCCCCGTCCGGAAGTTCCAGATAATTCCCGCAAGCTTCGTTGTGTCTCTCGGCTCGCAAATTGATTTTTTCTCGCGGGAAACATTAGCGGACGCGCGAGGAACTCGTATGACGAGCTGCAAAGACTGCGTAGCCGAAGACAATCAAGAAAATCGACTTCCGGATAGATGCAGAGAATGCTGAAGCACCAGACGCTAACGAGCTTAATTACTTCTCGTGCACCTGTCCGTAGGAATCTTCGAATAATATCGATTGGGATGGACGGAGAGAGAGAGTTGCGCGATGCGTTCACGGGATTGTGTACCGTCCGAGGTATTATTCCTTTCGCGACCAACTTTTCCCATGAATATTAACTCGCAACCTACCCCGAGAGATTCTATATACCGCGTGATAACGCGCACCTGAAATTAAGGTCCTTGTTGCATGCAAAATCATTAAAACGCTGGTTCGCCGTATGGCCACGCGGTTTTCCAAAAAAGTCATACCTTTTATTATTGTGAGAATTAAACTCGAATATTTCTTAACTGTGAAATAGAGTGGAACCTGCTTGGAATTTCAACGTATTTAAAAGAAAAATTGAATTAAAAATTGCATACGCATCGCGTATATTGCCCGTTTAAATGATAAACAAATTTTAGACATCTCTGCTCACTGTTGAACAACGCTCGGAAGTTTATTACTTTTATAGGAGATCTGAATTAAGATTCATATTGAAATTGCGACCGATCGATTCTGCGAGGAAAATCGAGTCGAAAATGTGGAATGGAAGTTTCTCGTACGACGATCCGTTCCGTAGGAAATCGAGGTTGAAAATTCGTCGGACGCGTATGAATTTATACCAGCAGTGGAAAGAGTCAGCCATGCACGGACACGCCAGCTGATTGGTATTCATCAACACGCGTGCTTTACCAATATTCGAACTCGATTCTCGCGGAAACGGAGCCTCCGGTGAACAAAACTCACTCTATATTTTCAACTGAGTGGATCTTCCTGCATTTAATGATGCGCGCGAATACGCAATAAAATTTAAGGAAGCGTGCGCGTGTTAGCGAAAATTAATTGCTTGTTATTGTTCCATGTTTACGGCGACGAATCGATGCGAATGAATTACGCAATTGTTCCACCAATTTTTGTAAAATGAATCGTGAAACTGAGAAATTGCTTGTGCTCCGTACGATCGATAGACTGCGGATCTTCATGCAAAATGGAACTTACCTGAATTGTAACAAACTGGAGTGAAATAGAAATTCATTCTCCTTCTTAACCCTTTGCCTGATTTTATTAGATACAAATTTATTCCTGTAAAAATAGTTTTAGCAATTTTTAGAGTCGCCATTCGAGTGCAAGGGGTTAATATGTTTAATCGATTGAAATGATTATTAACCGTTTGGCACTCTTATGTCGAGGCTGAGGCGACATTTAACAGCTCTGTTTAAAAAATTTCGGAGTGCAAAGGGTTAACGATCGTACAATAGTTGATTGAGCATTGTTTGGTGTAGTTTGAATTGCAATTCAGGGAGCACGGACACGGGATTTCAGAGTAAGTCCATCTCGGTTGAAGCGAAAGATGCAAGACGCGGACGTATCGCCTGCGGTCTGACTCAAACCGTGCCTAATCTACTGCGCGCTCAGCGTGGCACGTAGCCGGCGTGCCTACCGGCTCAGAAAGGGTTTAATTATTCGTCCCGTGGCTACGGTCAAGCTAATAAGGCCTTTGCAAAGCAACACGTAGCGCTTCCGGGAATTCTGCGGCCGGCGGGGATTCAATTAGGTCTCCGCGATCCAAGGACCAACCGGAGCGGAAATTGGATCGGGTCGCGCGGAAACCTGGCTACGAGAACGGGTCGCGAACATGGAGAGACAGACGGGGAGAAAAGAAAAGAAAAGAGAGAGAGAGAGAGAGACAGAGGTGAGTTTTAAAAAGAACCATGCGTGTGGAACTTCGATGTCGCCCCGAATCCCAACGACGGAATTTAGTTCCCGGTCACGGGGCATGAATTATTCAAGGAAACTGCGGCTCCAATGGCCATTGCGTTCCCCGCGTAACCTGCTAACCGAAAATGACGAGTTAACTCGCTCTCGAATCCAACACAGTCTCCGCTCAATCCTCCCTTGTACTTTGCAGAAACTTCCTTTCACCGGCCCTTTGAATTTCCTGCGGACAAATTTTTCTTCAAATCCTTTTCAAAACGACGACGACTTGGGCAGAGCTCTTGATAGAAACTTCTGTAAAATCATACACGGTTCACAATTTCGACTTTTGGACGGGTTGAATGTTCCTCTCTATAAAACGAGATTCAGTGAGACGAGAGACGAGACGAGACGAGACGAGACGAGACGAGTTCACGAGATTCGACTCCATGCAGCAACGAGAGCTACCGTAATATTTTATGACAGAATTTCTGGTGCCACTAGAATCTTTGTCAAAATAATTTGTACACCACATTGGCGCTCTTTTCATCGGATAGTAAATTTCTGAAAATTTGTAACATACGTCTCCCTTCTAGACACTCGTTCAATTAAGAGCTAACGATCTGACACGATAATATTTCACAGGAGTCTCACGGGATTATTTTTGTATTTTCCAAGGACCTCCGACACGGACCACAATTAAGAGACGCCTCCGCGCAAATTCATTTGTACGACCAGAAGCACTCGGCGACCAGCTCAACAAGTTCTCTAAACCCCCCTTTCCGGAATCAAAAGGACGTTAAAAGCGTCTTTTAACGTCGAGAAAAAATTCCGCGAGTGGTTCTCCGGGGCGTTCTCACTGCGTGTCCCAGCATCGAGTAAGTAGCACGGATCGTCGGATCGCTATCGGCGAAACAATAAAGCGAAAAAGCTTGGTAAATTGCGGAACGAGGTGGAAGGGACGATTCGAGCGTCCATTAGCAGTTCGTTCGTCGCCTCGTCTCGCCTCGTCCTCGACTGAAAACAGTTCAGAAATCGGCGGCGGCTGTGTCTCCGGTTGATTCACCGAATCGAGTTTCTCGCTGCAACTGTAACGCATGCCGACGCGGCAGCTTAATTAAAACATTATTCTCTCGAACGGAATTAAAACACGGGCGACAGTTGGCCGGTGGTTCGACAATTAGGTTAAAAGGCAGCGAGCAGCCAAGACGTTCCAGGAACATTGTCGCTGCCGTCCCCCCCACCGCGGCTGTGGTGACGCTAATATTTCTGTGTCGCGTTTCCATCCTCCCCGATCACCGGGGATTAATTAAGCTGATGGGAACGCAAGGACTTCGCGGGATTCGCGTGTCGGGACAGCAACGCGACGTTCGCTCTCTCTTACTTTCGCGAATCGTACTGGAAAACACGATTTGCTGTCACCTGACAAAATGGCGGCATCAAATTTTTCAGTATTTAATGGAAAACAATGTAGTATGTCACAGAAATCAGGTTTCTCTGTTTTACCGAATATGAGAAGAACTATAAAGGCTACAGACGATGCACTGCTTATTATACAATTTCTGTGTACAGTGATTTCTCCATATATGTCGCCAAGGCCTGGACGATAAATGTCGCGGAATTATCCCCACTACCGCGGGGTATACGAAGAGGACTCGGACGCCAGGAAGTGTAAACAAGATACAAGATACAAGACCCGTGTTGTCGACATACATCGAGAATTCCCTGTATCTCTGTTTTAAATGTACATTTCTGGGCAAAATCGAAATTTCTTAACACTTAACACTAAACACTAACATGGTCGGTCAAATTGACCTTTCGAAACTTCTGCGTACAATTTCGTACATACAACATTATCACATCGCTATTTATCTTTACGACTTTTCTTAAGGTATCTACACAATATATTTTCAGTATTTAATCTCGGTTTGGTTTTTTCTTTTCAAGAAATATATGTAGCCTGCCCTATCTACCGCGGTCGGTCAATTTGACCGCACGAGATAATATGGTATTCACTCTTCGAAACCTAAACAATCAGTATAAAAGAAAGGCTATTCCCAATGTGATATGGCCAATGAGACGCTATCAAGTTACGCGCGTGCCTGGTAGATAATACTGTTTCATGGCAAATACATTCAACGACGACACAGTACAATTTTGTAAATCGAGGAGAGAGCGTCGCAGTATTTTGTATACAGTGTACTCGAGCCCCACGAGCTCTGTCCACTTGACTATCTTGGTTATTTCAAACAATACGAGAAAATGTTACTTACAGAAGTTGTAGGGTTTAAGAAACCACATAATATGATATAAATTATATCCTTGCAAGTGGAGGCGTAGAGAAGATATAGAGGTCACCTTTGTTTTTTAAATGGAATGTTAAATTTTTTATGCTCGATTTCGATAGATTGGCGTATTCTGAGTATAAAAGTACTAAAATGTATTTGTCCTAAAACTTACCTGAGATTATTATTGTTTTCATTCTATTACTTTCATTATGGAACAGGTATAAAAGAAGTGTCGGTGGGTTTAGTGTTAAAGCAATGTAAAGAAGCAGGTTCATTGTTTTTCTTAAAAATTCTGGTAATTCTGCGATGAAGTAAACAAAAGTTGTTTGTTAGAAGACAAAACATTCGAGAACGTCTTTTTAGGTGGCAATGTTTACCAAAGCTGTTTGGAGATCTCCACCTGCGGATGATCACTTCGCTGTCGTCAGGGTGAAAAGTATGTACGATTTTTAGCGGAGCTTTTAGATCTTTTATGGCGATCTTGTAGCCTTACAGCGTTTGCGGGAGAAACGGCCATACTGGCTGTCATTTGGCGTGAATCAGTGGCTCGGAAAACGGGAAACGGAAACCGGAAGCGCCGATCGTTCTCGTTCGAGCAGCCCCGATAGGATCGGTTAAAGAATGATCTTCGAGGCGTTGCGACGGATGCTCACAGGTTTCATGAAACTTGAATTTCCAGTCGACGCGATCGTAACGTTCCATGGACTGTGTATTGATCATTTTTATCGTTCCAGTAATTATCGTTGCTACTCCCCTTCCAACAAGTACAATTTAGTACGGAAATAGTTACTCTGAACAAGTGGATGCACAGTAAACGACAGGATCACGTTTTGGAATAAAATGTTCAGTACCTTCACAGCACTTTCAGAAGTTTAAAGCAGCAGAGAGATTAAATTTAATTCTGATTATTCTGAATATATTAAAATTTATAGAGAAAGAACAGGATTTCTGGCTCCTATTTCTTCCAACAGGATAATCTGATTTCGCATAAAAATCCACCCTCTACTAATTCATCCAGTGGCGATTTAAACTTGCCCAGTAACTAATTTAATCCGGCCACTGCAATCGTCACGAAAGAGGATTTCCACGGAAACGGAGAGAGTCTAGGAAAAAAATGGCGGCAGGACCCAGGGTTGATTGGGTTCTCGGAGGAGCAGTCACCCACGCTGCATTACGAGGAATTGGATTTCAGTCCCGAGGGCAGAACGGAACCAGACGATCGACACAACCCGTGGACCATCGCACGATTCTCCCTGCCCGGAACACCGTAGGCAACGGGTTGCTCGGCCGCCATTGCTGTATATCGTCGGAAGATTTACGATCCGACGGGGCTCGGTAATCCTTGAGCCGCGAAAATAAAGCGACGATTTATCTTCTGCGAGGAACAGACCGCCGTGGCCCTGATCCCAAACACTGGAAAATCGTTTGCGACGATCCAGACGGCCATTTCGTGGCGCGCGTTTGTCGCGTCGCCGCGTGATTTCCGATTTATCGTTAAGATCGCGCCTCGATCCGACCGACTGCTCGCGGTGTTTCGGATTTATTCGGTCCGCGATCGCTGTTCGTCAACGATGACAATGTTCCGGGGATGTTGAGCCGACGTCTGCAGCTGATAATGGGAACAAAGCGCGTCTGGCCGACGGTTTCGACGTCGAGAACGGGAATGACATAACCGGCGACGATTTCGACGTCGTTAATGGCCCTATTCGGTCCTAATGGCGTCAGGGTGCTGGCGATTCTCGCTTGATCCTTCCCTGAAAGAGCGCTGCTCTATGTGGGCATCGTTATGGCGACGCAGAGGAATTGTTACTGTCCCTCAGAGGTCTGTATTCAGTGATTTATACCAGATTTTTATTAGCCAGGAAGCTGTCCTGAATCTTCTGGAAAGGTTGTGTTAACGTAAACACACTTGATTATTTTATGGCGTTCCCAGCTGAGTAGCTAATGTGTACTTTCTGAGGAAGAACTGTCTACTATTGGTTTCACGAAAGAAAATTTTTATAACAATTTCCTCCTGTCAAAGTACAATAAAAATTGCCCTAGCAAATCAAGTGAAGGCTACAGCAATATTTAAGGGCGAGACAAATTTGTTAAAACTTCCACTTTGCTTTTTGTGTTTGCATTGCTGCAAAAATAGGGACATTTTCTACTGTCTCGTGCGACAAACAATTTTTACAATGGTCGCTTCAGAGAAATTGGAATCGATTTCAGGAGATTGTCTTTACGGTGGCCGTAAATACCAGTCAGCCGGCTAGGCGTTTAATTCCGAGGCATCGATCTGTATTTTTATTAATTCTCGGCGCAACTCCCGCAGCTGCGCCACGCCGCGGCTAGGATAAATTGAAAAACAGAAGTTTATTCCGGCCCATGGCGAAATCCATCGACGCGCCAGTCAATTCGGCGGAGTAATCGAGAGTTTCGCACACCGGCAATGGCAGCCGGCCCTCTTCTGAATGATTGGTTATCCAGGCCAGAGTCGGTTTCGCGCGTTCGTTGGTCCGCGAACTCGCGCGTGCAACCGGCGATTCCTTTTTTTTTTTTTCGTTCTCCCACCGCGGATTCATCATCCGTGGAACGCGTGTTGCCCTTCGACCTTTCGGGACTTTCGGAGGAACGCGTTAAGGGGGCCGGCAGGCATTTGGCATTGACCGTCACGCTATGTTACGCTGTGCCTTTTTTTCTAGACATTTTACGTCTTAAATAAGTAAGTAATCAATTAAAAATGCATACCACCGTGTTTGTACATGTCTTTGCTACGTCTGTCCAGAGCCTTTTTCGATACGAACACTAAATCTCTTGAAATTAAGAGAATGAAAGAAAACCTGATAAATTTTTTTGTAAAATGACCGTCTCTGACCTTCAAATACCTTAATGTTGCACGTCATTGGGTTCGTCACAATAGTCGCTATCAGAAAACAGGTACCAAAACATAGCATTCTATTTAAAAAATACAAAGGTGACATTCACATCTCTGAAGCGACTCCACCTAGGAAAAAAAGATGGACGCCATATTACAACTCCTGTTGTCCCATGCATCTTTTGTTTCGAAAACTTTTCTGCTACTATCGTACTTTCGAAGTTATTGTAATTGGCAATAGTTATTGCCTCACCCTGTATAGTACTTTCCATTAGGTCAGTGAACCCGAGCTCGATTTCATATTGAAATACAACAAGAAATGTATTGTTAATTTAGTACCACTGTGTCACATTGGAGGAATTAGGAAGTTACGAAGCGAACTATTAAAAATATTGACAGCCGGATAAGCCTAATTTTTACTGGCACTGTCCAGAAAGTTGATGCGAATTTTTTCGCGAACGATACAAGTGATTAGGTCGATCAGGTGTTCCGGGCAGGATAGATCGCGTTTATTTGCGTCGGATCGATAGCTATCGTTCGACCAGCCTCAGGAAATCTCAAAAAATAGCTCCCGGTTGCTTTCTCGGTCGTCGTTACGCCCGATGATAGTGTTTACTCGGGAGGAACCGTCTTTGTTTAAGCGTGCCCGGGAAATGGAGCGTCGCGCAAGGAAACGACGCTTATGTCCTTCCTCGGCTAAGAATAGTTGGTCGATCCGATCGACAAAACCACTCCGCGAGGGAGATCGAGCTGCTCGGAAAATATTAGAAACCCTTCCCGATCCTTTCCTCCGCAACTTCGGAGGCAATCGTTCCCATCCGTAAGTCGCGCCCTTTCACGAAGGATCAAGGTACTCGCAAGGATTCAACAAACTACTCGAAATGTCGAGGATCGTTTCCAAGAATTTCATATGCCGGGGCTCATCCTTCTCCTCGGCGAGAGTCCCCCGATACCTCGATATTGAAATATCCGGGGATTTTTATTGTTTCGTCTCGGGAGAAATTGGATCGGGAGAATAATCGTTCTCCCAAAAATCGGACAATTAAGGATTTTATGCGTTCAATGGACAAGCATCAGAAGAATCACAAATGATTCCTAAAACCTGTTTCCTAAAACCGATGCACACGATATTTAAGTACGTATAATCAAAATTGCAGAGTTAAAGCTTATTTCTTCGATTCAACGTTCGATTCAAGCAACCGTATTGTGTCAAAATTATTGTTTGAAGATACGGCGAGTATTTGTGTCTATACACGACTGACGTGGCAGACGACTTGATAAATCTGTAAACGGAATATTCATCATGAGAAGAAAATATTGAAAATGCTAGTGAATTTGCCTTCGCTCCTTTTGTCGGTGGTCTTTCTCGGAACGTCTAAAAATGCAGATTTCGCTTTGAGGGAATTTAAATTCTGCTGTATTTAAAACTCCCCTTGTCGTGCACGCAGTAATACACTTTACCGCAGCGGATATACGGTCTGAAGTGTATGCAATAAAAGCGCGGGACCTTCAGCTAGTGTAACGTGCCGCCATTTCGCTGACACGTGAGTTAGCGTCTGAAAATCTTCGAGGAAAACAAGAATCTTGTTAGGTATCCTTTTACGGGGGACCGTGGAGCGTCGTATGGAGGGAATATCCTGGCACGCGCGTTATCTGGAGGTTTTGGCGTACGAAATTCGAAAAATTCAAGGGGAATCGAGTTTTATCGACGGCGCGGGTTAGGCGAATAATCTGGAATCGGAGTTCCGGGGATAGCGTTTGCCGGGGCAAAAGCTTGGCCCTGCGCCGTTCAAATGGAATCGTTAGGGCCTGATCCACGGCCAAAGGACGACGCAATCCGATTACGCGTCGCCACGAGCGACCGAGAGCCAGCCGGCCAGCTCCCGCTGATAAATTCGCCGATAAATTCGCCGTTGCCCGACGCGGCGGTGTTGCGCGAGTATCGACACATTGTCTATTCCGTTCGAGGCGTCACGGGGAACACACCTCCGACGCAAGCGATTTTCTAGTACGGTGTTACACGGACTCCTCTCCTTTTGCCACATCGGTACTCGATAACGTCGTCCACGCTTTGACGCGATCCCCTGGTTCGCCGGTTGATTTTCACGGCTGGTCACGCTGTTCACGCTAAACCATTAACTTCCGGTTTAATTGCACCGTGTTACACGCCTTCGACGAGCCACGCCACCGGGCACGCGTGTCGCCGACATAGTGGAAATCGAATCACGCGATCCTTTTAAAGCTTCACCCGCAAATAATCCGACTTTCTCTTTTAGGCATCGATCGCTAACATTTCAACCGTGGCCACATGAACAATTATTTTACCACGTTTTCGTTAGCTCGCTTTCTTATCTGTCTGTTTGTCTGTTCGGTACAAATGTTGCAATTGATTTCAAGCTAACTTTTAGACAAGCTGGAGACTTGAAACTTTAAACATGGCCCAGAACTGGAAGACAACACACACACACACACGAGATTAAATAATAGAAAATAATTATTTAGATAATTATTTTTCCTGACTTTTGTTGTCGGATATCCTGACGAAAATTGCAAATGTTAGGTCTACGTTGGTCCCGATAGATTTAGGTACTTCATTGTACTGGCTTCTATATATTCTTGTTGTTCGTTAGATTTTGTGTTCAGAATTGAACCTGTCGATAAAATTGTGGGAAGAAAAGTTGTTTTGGAAATCTTTCCCTGCCCCCGACACGAAAACTAGCACGACGATTCACGGTCCAAATGATTGAACGAATTGTTTCGAGCGATAGGATACGAGGCTATAAATTAGCAGACCACGAAAATTGTTGCTGCAGGTGCTCGATTGTTTCGGCATTATTCGAGGCTACAAGTTATTTGCGACGCCGATATTTCTTCTCGCGGCGCAGCTACAACGATCCCTTTCTGCACAGGTGAGGCGCGGCAAATTCTATTAACCCTTTTGTACTATAATTACCTTCCCAGTTCGTCCGCAGCGAACTCCGATCTAATTTTTCTCGCATCGCAACTACAGCACTTCTCTAGGCGGTTCAGCTTAGAACAGTGTGCCTGGGACCTTTGAATAAATACATTGGACCACTGTGACCCCGGGTATGGGTCTAATGGTAATTTACAATGGTCACCGAGCTTCCTACGTGCCAGGATGAAAGGAGAAAGAGCACAGCCGTGGATGGCTCAGCGAAAGCAGAGTTCGTAATCCAATGAATCGACATCCCGAAAATCGCATTAGCGACCGTGGTCGGTGCGCAAAGAGACCGGTGCGATGGCAACGGGGACAAAAGAAACCCGTGGAAACCGAGGGAGAGCCCTGTTTCGCTCGGGAAAATGAGAAAACTTCCAGCCCGAGTTAGGCAACGCTCTCCCCATCGGAAAGACAGCGCCGCTGGGCTAACAGGATTCTCGAGATGTCTGCTTATCGACGTTCTTCGGCGAGCACGCGTTCTGAAATTCGACCCTTTGTCGAGAAATTTCGCAATACTACGCGCGAAAACCCGGTTGGTAACGAGCTTTGCACGCGAGGCGCTCGCAATTTCAACGAGAAGCTGATCCTCCGCGAGTTCTCGAAGCTTCATTCGCTGAGCAACGATGCTTTATGTCTGCCCGACTTTAATGACGATCTTGTATCGTAGCGCTAACTCGCCACGAGTTTGACTGACAATGCCAGCTGACAAGAAACAATCAATCCACATAGAAATTCTGTCTCGCTAGAGAAGCATGATATTAACCTTTAGCACTCGAATGGCGACCGCAAGGCGCCACTAAAAATTGCTGTATCATTATTAAAAATAATTTTTACATTATTTAATTTCTTCGTATCTAATAAATTACTAAACATTTCAGTATTGTACGAGCAAAATGCACTATTTTCGTATGTGTAGCACGAAAAAATATATATACAAGGAAAATATTCTAGGTCGGAAGAAATGTTTCGTTTTGGAGTTAAAATGGCTTCGAGTGCAAAGGGTTAAACGATCTTCCCCGTCGTTATAACTAGTTTCCGGATTTTACGCGTTTATGAGCGCAATGACTAGATCGAATACCAAATACTAAAAACATTTAAAAAACTTAAGGATATTGTACTACTTTCAGGCTCGCTGAGATTATTAAGAGATAAATGTCAATTTTCATTTTGCAGAAAAATCCGTCCAGTTGTAACTATAAACAGTCCCTAAATATCAATTTGTACAAAATCAGTAGATCGAATGCAAAATACTAAAAATATTGAAAGAACTTAAGGATATTCTACTATTTTCAGGCTCGCTGAGATTATTAAGAGATAAATGTCAATTTTCATTTTGCAGAAAAATCCGTCCAGTTGTAACTATAAACAGTCCCTAAATATCAATTTGTACAAAATCAGTAGATCGAATGCAAAATACTAAAAATATTGAAAGAACTTAAGGATATTCTACTATTTTCAGGCTCGCTGAGATTATTAAGAGATAAATGTCAATTTTCATTTTGCAGAAAAATCCGTCCAGTTGTAACTATAAACAGTCCCTAAATATCAATTTGTACAAAATCAGTAGATCGAATGCAAAATACTAAAAATATTGAAAGAACTTAAGGATATTCTAGTATTTTCAGGCTCGCTGAGATTATTAAGAGATAAATGTCAATTTTCATTTTGCAGAAAAATCCGTCCAGTTGTAACTATAAACTGTCTCTAAATATCAATTTGTACAATATTTTTCGAAGCTGTGACGCGCATAATTGCAAAAGTGAATTCGATTCTTCTCGAGGCTCGAATCTCGTAGAATTCTTCGGGCGATTAGAACAATTTCGCAAGAATCCACGACAAAGCCGACGTCGTACGAACTTTTGGACAAATTTGAGTGAAAAGCGAGGGAGGAGAAATCACAAGAGAGAGAGAGAGAGAGAGAGAGAGAGAGAGCTCCCCCTCTGAAATTCGGGGCCGTTCGCAGCAGTAAATGCGGCCGTTTGTATTCCCGTGCGCCGGGACCTGATAAAACGAAGTTTTACGGTGCTCCGCGAATCCTCGCCTTCTATTCTCCGTGCGTCGGATGGGAGTAACTTTTTCTCTTGGAAAAACCCCGGGGGACGAAAATATATCGTTCCGCTCGATTCCGTTTCTCTGGTCGCGCCAGCTCGGAGCCACGTAATTATCAATTAAGAAGCATCGCAGGCCGCACCGTCCTGCGAAAATGGAAATCGCGGGTTTAATCTCGGCACTCGGTTCTCGCGAAATCCCGCCTGCCAATCATGGCTCTCGCAAAGTTATTACAAGTCGGAGAGAGAGCGAGAGAGAGAGAGAGAGAGAGAGAGAGAGAGCCTCGGCTCGTCGTTCTATCAATGCGTTTTCCAATTTAATTGTTTATCGCAACGGTTCTCCCAGGGAAATGGAATCTTCGCCGAGGAGAGGGCGAGCAACGGAGCTTCCCCGAGCTTCCCCGAGCTTCCACGGGCTTTGTTCCCTAAGAGTCCCGGGGAAACGGCAAACACTGTTACACGCCGCGTTTAAATTTTCTTCGCGTTTTCGCTCCGCGCGCGCGGCAGAGATTGCTGTTTGCGAACACGGAGAATGTGGGTCGGCTCTCCGCGAGACCTCTTCGACTGTTAAGGGGCGGATCCGGTTTAGCAACTTCAAAAAAAAAAAAAAAAATCGAGTCTTTTCACTTTAATCATCAGCTCAGGATTGTATCCGCAAAGTTTCGCCCCGGAGATTCGAAGCATTTCTGCGGATAGGGCTCGCGAGAGCAACCGATCGAAATAAGGGATTAAAATAAGGAAGCAATCGACTTGAAATTTTCACAGTACGCGGAGAAACGACGCCTTTTATCCGTTGACAAACAGGCATGATGTAGAACTTTCGCAATTACGCGAATATCGGCATGAACTTTTTTTCCTAAAGCGTAGGCCCCTCACCCCAATTAATAACGCAAATCGATTTCTTTGGGTTTCAATAGCTCCGTGGCACTCCGTTCCCGTTGAAGCGGCCCTATCATCGCGAGTTACGCCTAATTGAAACGGAATCGGTATTGAACGGCTGGCCGGCTGCAGTCCGATTCAATTTTGCGAGGCTCGTTGCGTCGATTAACGCTCCCGGAGGTTCTGCATATAGTCGAATGGTGCTGCGAAATATCATTTTAATCCGGGGCAAATCGAACGGAATGCAATCCGCGCGCGGCGAGCGAGAGTGCAGGAGGAGAGCACCGTCGTCTATCCTTCGCCTTGCGAACCTTTCGGTAGCATAATCGAGCAAACGAGAAGCGATTGTGCGTGTGTGTGTTCGACGTGTCCGCCGGTCCGGAACGGTGTCGGCGATATGAATCGAGCCTAATTGAAAGGGAATTGCGGGCCCAGTTGTTCCCGTAGAATTCGGTTCAATTTCAATTCGACCTTCGTGCCGGTGGCGTCAATTAACGCTCGGCCATTGCGCAACGTTGTTTCGAAATAATGCTCACACTCTCCACCAGGTATCGGACGGATCCATGAGCAATTGATCCGACAGGTACACCGTTACGTAATGCTGACCGACAGAGCCAGCAGAAACGCAATTTCCTCCCCTCGGCTAAGAATCTCCCAGTCTTACGCTCTGATCTCCAATCGTTTCCGGCTGAGAGAGCCTCCCCTGTTCCGCGCACCCTCGAATTATAGCTCGTCTGCCGCGAGAGCCTAGTCGCGGTTGAATATGCATTCGAATGGAATATGCATCGCGGTGGAACCGCTCTGCTAACGGAATAAATCAGTTCCGCCAACCGGGTTTCGCGTGCCGGCGATTTTACGCGTCGAACGGTGCCACGGATTTTTGCCAAAACAATTTATTTACGACCAGTATGCGCTCCTTGGAAGAGCGCGTGCGGGTTTCATCGAGCGAACGATTATATACGAATGTCGTCCGTCTCGCTGTCTGGACACTGCGAAATTCCATATGGGAGCCCGAGGTTTAAAGGAAACGAGCGTGGATCTCTCTGGGAACATTAGTACACGAGAAAATATGCGGGGATATCTAAAGAGAAGTCTGTAGAGAAATATACAGGAAAATATATGCGGGGAAATGTATAGGGAAATATATAGGGGGAGTATTAATTTACAAACCATAATTAGTTAACCAGTAAGCATTTTCCTTGTTAAGGATACACAGCTGAACCAGACTCAAAACGTAATTTCTAATCAATACTATTATTAACGCTAAACCTTCCGAGCACAACACATACAAAAGTGAAACCCGTGAATTTATTTAAACGCTATGAAAGCGTTTTTATAATTTCACTAATTGTGGAATATAAATTCTTGAATATTAATTCTTGAAATATTTATCACTTTTAAAATTCATAGTGGTTCAACCCGGGGTGTTGGTCCAAATTAGGCTACTCTCCCCTACAGATATATAAGAAAATGTCTAGAAGAATATGCAGGCTAATATACTGGGAAATATGTAGAAGCTTGTACACATGAACATCTGGGAAAATATAGAGACAAATATGTACGCGGGAAGATAAATATTATACCGGAGATCATAGAGGAAAATATGCAGAATATCTAGGAAAATATACGGGCGAATATACAGGAGAATTTGTAAGAGAATGTACGGAAGAATATACAATGAAATCCCGTATTGCGAATTTTCTGCTTTCAAGAAATATAAATACGTAATGCCTGACCATTGCGGACTGCTTCTACTTGCCGTACAGTAGAGAGTTCGAATAACATAACGCCTCGAGGAAAGAGGATTCTTATGTGGAAATTTCTTTCTGTGTCTTGTCAGACGGGATCTGCAGAAACCCTGTACAGTTGATGAGGTTTCTTAATCAACTGCACAGGGTTTGTTTTAAATCATTGTAGAACCAGATACGGCGTGAACATGCGATTATTCAATTAGCATTAAGACCTTAAAGAATGGAGATTTTCATGTGGACTTTGTACGTCTTGTCTGCTGGATTTTATGGGATCCTGTTAAGTGTACAAAGTGTATTGTTAATCCATTTTTCAGTACAGAAAGGACGTCTTTGTACGAATTTAAATAGATAAATAGAATTTTCTAACGTTAAGACTCGAAGGAGAGATAATTTTTCAGGGAGAATGTCTTCATATATTCTGTTGCTTGGATTTCAGATTGCAGTAAAGTGCACAAGGTCCACTCTAAATCTTTATTTAACCAGACAAGGGGTGCATCTCGGGGAGACCATAAATCGAATGTTCAAATAAAACTCCTGGTAACGTGTGCCTGATCGTTGCTAGACGAATGTATAGCACAAGAGTTTGAAAACAATTTCTACGTAGAAATTGAGTACGTTAAAGTGTTTTCTAGGGAGAATCTCTTCTGTTTTTGATTGGGGAAGACTTTGTATATTATCTACTTTTTGTGCTGAATCGCAATTATTTTTCCAGTTATCGCTCCAGTGTCGCTCCGATACAATCGACAGTGACCTTTCCTACAAGAATGTACTACTTGTACCTCTTGAACGAACGTTCGACGATACTCGAACTCCTAACGACCGCGACACTGATAAAACGCAGAAACAGTTCCCATAAATTGATGAAGTTTTCATCGGAAAGCGTCGCCTTTTCGTTAACCAAGTAACAATGCAATCAAATACGAAGGCAGTTCTTTTAAATTGATAAAGTTTCCCAAAGCCTCTCGACAAACCAACTCCCAGCGGAAGATGTAGAAATCGATTCGAGAAACGAGTATTCCGAGAGAACGTTAAAAGAATGTCGTTGTTCTGCCTCGTACTAGCGAGAATGATCTTATGTATATAAAGACAACAATAAATTGATAAAAACTCTATCTCAACGACGTGAGCATCGACTCAAGACTGATCATCAGTGACCGCAAACACAGAATGAATCAGACCATCAGTCAATCGTGGATACACAAAGTTCGTGAAGGTTCTTGCGTGTGTGATACATCTTCGAGAACAATTCAACCCCCCAGTGCGATGGTAATAGCGAGAAATCGACTATGATCGTGTACCGCTGAAGACAGCAACGGAATAATTGTATCCACTTACCCGTCGCATGACGCGCAGAGAAAACGACGACGTCTTCATTTTAGTGGTAATCCTGGCAGTCTTGGACGGTATGCGCGTGGATGTCGCCCTTGGCCTTGGGTTGATCAGTGGTCCAGCTCCGGTTTCGGCTGTCAAGAAACCGGTGGTGCCGACTGTAGGGTGGGAGGAGGCTCGTCAGGGGTGGCTCGGGGCCACAACTACAGGTGGTCGCGCGTTGTCTCCGGACCTTCCCGCCGATGCCTTGTTTCCGGCGTGTTCCTGCTCGCGCAGCTCGCGAAAACCGGCCCTCTGAGATCCTCTTTCGAGCCGAAGGAACTCCGCTTCAGGAAAGCTTCCCTAAATTCTCTCCGATTCGAATAGATTCGCGCGTTTTGTCCAGCTCTTGCGAGAAGAGCCGATTTCGACGGAGACGACAGCTAACGTCTGGAATGGATACGGGTGTGCAGGACGGACCTGCAGGATGTTCGCGGCAGGACGTTGACGCGGTTCTGGGCTGAGTAGCGTCTGTGACCGGCTGTCCCGACTGGCTGGTCTCCGAGCAGCCGAGGTGGAGCGAGAAACCACCCCGGCGCTTTCTCGCGCACGCTCGTCGCAACGCCATAGCACCGCGTACCCCAGGACCGCGCCTACTTTACGGACGCCTAGACCAGGAGTGCCAAGGTCGCGGTACCAAGGCCGCCACCGATCCTGACAGAGAACTCCCCGCTTTACCCCGTCCGGTCCCTTTCGCCACCATGCCGCGAGCCTCCGGTCCACGGGGCTCAGCCTCCTTCGGGGAAAGCATCTGTATCCATAAGAATCCATTCGTCTACGCGAAGAACGCACAGAGAAGCTTGTAGGTATCTATGCCCCCCCCCCCATTACCCGATACCCCCACTGCACGTTGAAACCGCGTTAGGCAACTTTTAGTCGACCTACCGAGTCGATCAAGTCGTTCAATCAAAAACTTCAGATTATGACATCTGACATTTTGTGTGTTGTCCCGCATAAGCCAAGCCTTCGCTAGAATTGGAAAATTTTCAAACATTAAAGAAGAAGCTATCGTTGATATTGACATAATTTTGGTTCATCCGAAAAAGGGGATCTTTGTACACTGGCTCGCGAAAGTGTTCGAACACCCGTTAAAACAGTATAACCTTTTTTTAAATTGGAACAAACGATCTGATAATTTTTGAGCAATTGGAAGAATTGGTTTACCGAATGACGTGCAAAAACGATTTTGAAAACATTTCAATTGCTAGGAATTATAGGAACAAATGAAAAAGGAATTTTCCAAAATTTTTCTATTTCAGCCTGTAACGAAAATTTAAAATATGCGTTTTGTAGATCTATGGTAGTTGTACACATACTGAAAATCTCATCGAAATCGGTTGGCGCAGATAAAAACGGCACGCATCGAAACATGTTAGAATCTGTGGATTTTAAGCAGAAATTGACTGATTTTCACCACTTTTAACTATTTGTAGCTCGTGTGTATATTAATCGTTTCCGATGAAATTTTCGGCATGTGTATAACTAACATAGATCTACAAAACGCAAAGTTTAAATTTTCATTACAGGCTCAAATAAAAAATGTATAAAAAGTGCCATTTTTATTTTCACCGTGTATTTCTTACCAATTGCAATTTTTTCAAAATCTTTTTTGTACATCATTCGGAAAACCAATTCTTCTAATTGCACAACAAAGTCAGGTCATTTGATCCAATTTAAAAAAAGTTATACTGTTTTAAGGGGCGTTCGAATACTTTCGTGAGCAAATACTTTCTGCGTATGTGTGCAAAATTTGAAGAGAATTGATCGATCTATTATTGAAGTATCACGGCAGCCATGAGAAGTGATGTGCCGTTGAAATCATGGAGTAATTTAAATAGAAGATGCCTGCATAAAAATTACACTGTATTATGTTATAATATAGCCGAATGTGTATGCAGAATTTTGAAACGTTTGACCAAGGACAACCCAACTATTTTTTATCTCATAAATCATCTAAAATTGACGGCTCTGAATGGCAATAACCCGTTAACGGTGAGAACTGTGCTATAGATTCGATAGTGGAAGGTTTTAATTGCTAGGGAAAATTGCAGTGGAGAATACAGGGTTGAGAATATCGCGGCCCGTCCTTGCGCCCACGGACTTCCAGCTCTTCAACTATCGGAAGGTCTGCTCTGTATGGGCATAGGCGTGATTTCTGATTTCCGTGGATTCGGATCCTTCGGAGGATCTCGTTCTCGTCTCCTTTTGCGGGAAACTCGTTAAGAATATTGCGGTGGCTCGTCCTTGCTTGCACGCGCTCGCTTTTAGACGTTTTTCTTTCGCGCCACGGCTATCGGAATACCGGAGGCCGAGGCCTTGGGATTTATTCCCGAGCTTCAATCGCGCGCAAACGTTAAGAGGATGAGTCCCCCGTCAACTTATGCTCCGACGCTTCTTTAAATATTTATCAGACGCTCGCTCCCCGCGAGCGCTCTGGAAACTTACCCGATGGTCCTTGAGCACTGGATTAAACACTTCGGTCCCTTGTCTCCTGGCTCGACGGAGCCCCGTTTAGCAACTGTCGTTGCTGAAGACGTTGTATTTCTGCCCCGGAAAACACGGTTGTTTGGTGCTATCTTCCCTGGCGTTGTCCAACTGTTCTGCGGTTTGTAAAATCGTCGCTTTTCCTGGCTCTGTCTGGCTGTTGAATCCTTGATCAGCACTTCGTTGCATCTTTAATCCTGCGGCGCGCAATTTGTTGGTTTTCTACTGGTGCGCATCGGCGGGGAAAATAAATCGTTTCGTCGAGTCGAAAACGATTAAATGGTAATTTAAGAAATTGAATTTTAATTCTTCCTCAGAGATTCCTGTAGTTCAAGGAAGGTGATTAATAGGCTGTAACCCTTTATGCGAAATAAAAATGGTCCGAGTTAAATAAAAATTCATTTCCCCTTTCAACATCATTCAATTCTTCTAATACATCTACAATTTTATAACCGTATAAAATCCGCAGTTTAGTAATATTATTGTTCTGATTTTTTATAATATAAACAATAAGTCAACACTTACCTGTATCAGATCCCAGCGAATGCGAGCAAACGGCAAAAAAGAAAGACGCTAGAGATGCAGAAATAATGTCAAACAGGTAACAAAAGAATTTCAAATTGCCAGTGACGCGTGTGCGCACGCGGTGCGCAGTAAAGTAGCCGCGCCAACAAACTTCTCGCCACCATTTCCACCGATTTTGGGGCGTCCCATTATGCCGTTTACCCGAGGTTAATCGGCCGCGACACAGTGCTGTCGGTTTCACGGTAAAAATAAATCAGCCTCACCGAAACTCCTTGAAACGGCTCTTTAATTACATAAGAAAGATAAAAAGTAATGGGGAAAGGGAAAGTAACGAGTGTGCGGGCGTAATAAACAACCAGGACGCCTGGGAGAGCGTTAAAGCGGCTAATTAACACGCTGCACTCGACCGGCAACCGTAAAGAGAGAATTATGAAGGTGGCTCGAGGCCGGCCGAGTGGAAAAGCGAAATACACGCTGCATCCTGCGACTCGATGCCCATGAAATATTCATTTTCTCTGAGCTCCAAACTGGCCACGCACGGCCCGACAACCCTTTCCTCGGGGGTGGTTTCGTGATACACCCTCGTTCTTTTACCGTGAACTTACCGGGGAACTGCCCGAAATGACCGACAGCTGCAGATCTCGTCGTACAACGCTCGTTCAAATTTATTTTCCACTTTTATTATTCATGCGAAATTGAACACGTGAAGTTGTGTCCAGTAAAACATTCTACAGGTTTCAGCTAATTTATTCCCACTTGCTAATTTATTTTTCTCTCTTAGTCTGACCTTTCTGTAGGGATTTCTATTTGAGGTATTTACTTTGCAATTTTTCTGACACACAGTGGCTAGTACTAACAATGTTTTAGTGAAAATATACGGAACGATACTGTACAGTATTGTAGTAGTATCTTGTTAGAGTGCAATTTTTATTTCGTTGGATAGTTACATACCAACTTACACCAGAGAATGATTGAAAATGGTACTTTTTAAAGCATCGTCAGGCTAGGAAGGATTGAATTAAAATTAAATTGGATTTTAGTTAAGAAATCGAAGAACAATCAATTTACACCGGAATATTATCGAAAATAGCATTTTTTGACGCACTTTCGGGGTACAAAGGGTTAAATTGAAATAAAATTGGATTGTACAAAAATTAAAGAACAGTCTATTCACACCAGCATATTATTGGAAATGGCATTTTTTAAGGCACCTTCGGGGTAGAAAGTGTTAAATTGAAATGAAATTGGATTCTACAAAAATCAAAGAACAGTCAATTCACACCAACATATTATTGAAAATGGTATTTTTTGAGGCACCTTCGGGATAGAAGGTGTTGCAGCTGTCCAGAAGCCGGCTTTAAGCCGGCATTTAAGGAAACGAGGGAGTATTTATTATAATCCGGTGGCGCATCGAGTGAAATCGATTTCCGGTCCGTCGTTATTTCCCCTCGTTTCGCCGGGTTTTCTCCGAAGGAGGAGGGTGGCTTCGATTATTATTCCGCCCGCGCTTCCACTGTACGCACCTTGTCCAAGACGGATCGCGGCTTTGCCGCCCCCGGGTTTTCGCGTGGCGTTATTATCGTTGACGTCATCGGTGCACCATGGTGCACCGTTGGCCAATCCCATCGGTACCTCCGTGCGATGCATCGACCGCAGACTTTTCCGTTTCCTACATTTTTTCGCGTGACGACGACGGTCTAATGGAAAAACCGGCGATTACCGTCTTTCATCGTGTTCCTCGACCCTCTATATATCGATTCGATATCTCGCACCGCTTCCGGAAAGTTCAGGGAGTGCTCGCGTGGACAATAAAAATTTCTGAGGGTTTCTCCTTTACTATCGTTAAAGATTTATTTCATAATATTACACCAACAACTATTATCGAATTTTTATGTAATAATAATAATAATAATAATAGATAATCAATAATAATAATCAATAATAATCAATCAATCAATCAAGCAATCAATAATAATAATAAAGACAATAATTATCTTTTTTTTTACTGTGTGAAAAATACGAATGAACGCTTACATACATACACGAATTAATTGCAATGTCTTACAATTAATGTAATAATAGCCTAAAGACGCGGCGCGCGTTAGAAAATATGTCGACATTGTTCGCCATATAATTTTTTCTCTTTCATCTCCGCCGATCGCTTTTCTTTCGGTCTATATCGTGGAATCGATCGTGCCCGCGGTCTTCTCGCGTAAAGCCCCACGATCGATGAATCGCCTCGTTCATTTATAAATCTTCGGCCTCGCGAACCCCTCTCTCACTCGCTCTCTCTCTCTCTCTCTCTCACTCTCTTTCTCTTTCTTCCTCAGGGCGAGCATAATTTTTTTTTATATTTTTAATCGATGCGCGTCTCTCGAAAAAAATCGGTTTCTTTTTCTCTCCATCCGCCCACGCGAGCTCGTGGATCGCGAGGGCGCTCGATCGCGCGATGGACCTTCGTACACGCTTAAATGCTACACACACGATAAATACACATCAATCTCCGATCGATCCGATCTCTCTTGCGATCCTCTCTCACCTCTCTCACTCGCCTCTCGTTTACACAAGAAAGACAAAAGGTACGTTTTGTTACAATGATAATCAGGAAACGAAGGTATACGCCCTGTGCTCGTCCACAGACGACGAAACACGCTTCCGGGCTCCGAATTCATTTATTTATTTATCTATTTATTTATTCATTCATTTATCTTATTCATTTATTTAATAATTTTATTTATTCATTTATTTAATCATTTATTTATTCATTTATTTATTTATATATATATATATATACTTCACTCATCCATTCGTTTATTTGTATATTTATGCTGTTACGCGAATATATAATATTATGGATATCATTGGATACACGGAAAAAAGAAGCTCGTTAAAATCGTTTACGGAGCACACTGAAGAAGATTCTTGTTTGTTTCTCTTTGTTTGTCGGTTAATAAACTGCAAATTTATTCGCAATGTTCTATGTTACACGGATGGTATAACGGCGATAACGGAACAATATATATAGCTTTCATTTATTTATTCGCTTTATTTTATATATCTATACTTTGCATTCTGTAAAATAGAATAATACGGCGACTGTTGCGCGATGTCGCGGCGCGCGAGCCGCGTTCCAGTACACGACGACCATGATCGAGCGATTCCCGAAACGATCCACACAAATCGAACGTTCTCCTCTGGAAGCAAATACTCAAAAATCTTCGTCTCGAACGATGAAATGAAAACCTTCCGCGAAACAATCTAATGAGAATCGCTCGCGACCGACCTCTACATTTTTGCCTACGGTGCCTGCCTTGTTCGACGGACAAAAATCATAAATTCGTGACCTATGAAATCTTGTACAGCAAAATGATGATAACAAGATTTAGTTAGCAGTTGATCGTTGAAAAATCGAAGCGTGGAGATTAAGTAAGAAATCAACGTACTTTCCACAGAGATGCGCTTTCAGTGAAATATTGGTCTGTGAAACGAAAAGAATTCGAACGAATTCAACCCCGGACAAAATCATCGAAATCATCCGCCTCGAAAGGTACAGCAAACAAATCCAATTTTCGCCCACGTTTTTTCGAATCACAGTGAAAGCATATTGTGCTCGCACGAAGTTACGATTTCAGTCCCGAACGAATGAGATTACCAATTCGATACTCTGCAGCCGTAGATCGCTTCCGGCAAGCCTGGTGCGACTTCCGCTAGCGGACGGAACGAGGCCCGCGCCTTGCGGCTCGCGTTAATACCCAGACAATGTAGTGACAAAATAGAAGACAAGTAAGTACAACAACTATTGTAGCTTAGATGAGAATCGGTTGTTGCCGGGCCTCAGACGCGGCGCGTTTCCTCCCTCCAACCATGATTTCCCCGGGCGCGTACGCTTCTGGCGGGGAAACTATCCGGCCGTCGCCTGGAGCGCCTCGACGGTAAATTCTTTTATTTTTGGCAGTGAACGTCTTTGCTTTGGACGAACGATCCGTGGCGACTGTCTTCGATTCTCTCGGGTCCATGTGGGACACGGAGCCGCCATCTTGATACGCCGTACCCGCGTACTCGAGCACGTTGCCACGTCCGGCGGACCCATTTCCGCTTCTCTGACAGCGGACGTTTGACAGCGGGAACGTGTCCGACGCGTTTTACGGTTGTCTGAGGCCGCGGCAACTGAGGTATTTTGTGAACGAACGCACGCCGTGTCGCGCTCCTTTCTCTCTTTCTCTCTTCCCACGCGCGCGTTGCGCTCGGCTACGAACAACGGCGCTCTCACTCTCTCTCTCTCTCTCTCACTCTCTTTCTCTCCCTCACTTTCTCTCTCTCTCTCTCTCTTTCTCTTTGCTTACAAACTGAGCGGTGGCTCGTTTTGTCTCTCCCGTTTCCCTTAATACGATTAAAACGCTCTTTGTTTTTTTTCTTTTCCCTCATTCTTCCTCTTCCTTTCATCCCTCATATTCTCTCTCTCTCTCTCTCTCTCTCGTTTTTTTCGCTAAATTACTTTGTTTTTCTTTCTCGCTCTCTTTCTCTCTCTCTCCCTCCTTCTCATACTCTCGTTTTACACTTTTTTACTCTTTTACTTTTTTTTGATATCTTAACTACCGGAATCATTTAATCGAAGACATGTTTTTTTTTTCTTTTATGTATTTGTATTCGTTTTGTACTTGTACTGTTCAGCAAGGCAGCGTGTTGCACTTTGTTTACAATTACAATTATAGTCGGGCCGTGATTGTCCACGAAAGATTCCACAACGTCGCGAATGGTTCTTTCATGTGATTTTTTTTTGCATCCTCCGCGCGGATTCTTCCTTTCTCTCTCTCTCTCTCTCTCTCTCTCTCTCTCTATTCCTATCTCTCTCTTTCTCTCTCCCTCTCTCTCTCTCTTTCTCTCTCTCTATCTCACTACCTTTCTTTCTGGTATCTCTCTTTGTTTCGCGATGCACATACTCGATGACTGCGAACGATTGGAGCCGGACGAGCGATCGGAAAGCGAGCACGAGACAAGGAATCGAGTATGGCTGCGGGAGAAACGCGGCCGAATCGTGTTTTACACACCGTGTGTACATCGTTTAAGTATGAATGCTATAGCAATCCGCGTGGAGCATACGTCGAACGAAAATGTACACCACCAACCAGCATCGCAAACATAACGTCTTCCCAAAAGTCGCGTCGTTATTTAACGTTAAGCGTAAAATAATAATACTTGCACTTACTTTCAGTCGTTGATGCGTCGTTTCCAACGTTCTATCGTTATCATTAAAAAGCTACTACGCCAATTGGAGATTGTAATCCATCGATACCAATACTCTCTCTGAATTTGGAAAACCACTTTGACACCTTCTTACGTTTCAAACCTGTTCCCCGTATATAGGTCACAGTAAATTCGACGTCTTTAACTATAGCGTCTTCCTCAAATTTATACAGTCTAGCATTCTGTGCACTTTTTTTTTTCAAATCGAATGTACCGTTCTAAATGTTTCGAGCGCACATCAGCGGTGCATCTTAAAATGCAGTTAACTGCATTTTAAATGCATCTTAAAGCAAAGTCAAATAAGAAACGGCACGACTTGTGGAAAGATCTAACGATCCTGTCCGGCGATCAAGGAATTTCCAAAGCCCTCGCGAAACGGAAGTCGAACGAAAGAAACGCCTCGAAATCGAGTTACTCTGATTGGACGCTTGCAACACGTGGATCCTTCTGCTTGCCCGACGACCCGGTTTCTATTCTCTTAATAATTTGTGCTTCGTTACTGTTTAAATGATCGCGCGCGGCACTCTCGGAACGAATGATCTCGGTCACAAACGAACGGGGAAACGCGCCGACGATTTTTAGCGATTGTGTTCGGCGACGTGCGAAATACCGAACCGCAAAGAACACACGCACATACACAGACAGACAGACAGACAGACGCATACGCACGCACACACACACATACCGAAGCGAGAAAACGGCGGAGCACAACAGTCTCTCTCTATCGCGATGCGTGGGCGGATTCGCGGAACAGGTGTGCCGCTGTGCAAAGGTCTCCGATTCACGTGGAGCACGAGACACGTGCACACGTGCACACGTGCGGCGAACGTAACCCAGCCACGATCCATGTGATTTTTCGCACACGTGGCTCGCGGCGATCTCTCTTTCAACCCCTCGCACTCGAAACGTCTTTTAACGCTGCTTTTTCATACCGAAACTCCTGCGAACCGGAAATTGTGTTCTAAGAGAGGAAAAAATAGAAAATTCTAACTTTACGAATTGAACTTCAGTCGGGAAAGAGCCCGTTTACGCTCTATTATAGTGGCTGCTCTTTCTTCGTGATAATGTCTCCGATCAATTTTCTTTTTATCTCAATCTTTAATCCTCGTGATCAGTTTGATCCAAGAAAGCAGATCTTTACCTTTAATTATCATTCCGTGTGCATTGCGAGTTAAGACTTAACTGTTTTAAGAATCGAAGTCTAATTCAATTCTCAAGATATGACTGTTCCAGTTTTGCTTACCAGTACACTTAAGAAAATAACCCAATTTTTGGAACATTGCACAAAGCTTAAAAAAATGTGCCAATTTCTGGCACAGTGCACAGGACGAGAAAATGTGCCAATTTTCTGAACAGCGCGCAAGACTTGTTCCCAAACATAATGCCGAATGTCTCTATTTTAATACTTCTTGTTGGCTCGCTTTTCTCCTAATATTAGTAACATTTGATGTTGACAATCATTTTCTTGGAGTACACTATGTGTCCACAGCCTTACCGACGGAGTGCAAAGGGTTAATAGCGAAGTATTCACGGCAATCCGAATGGCGTTTCGCGAAGAAACGCGTGGCCCTACGGTTTCAAGAAATTGATGGCGATAACAAATATATTCGCGGTATCTCGCGATAAGACCCGACCGATCAGTCTTCGATTTCGATAGAAAAGATCTAATTATAGCATTATTCGAATGCTCCCCCGCGTTCGAGTATCGTGCGCGCACACATCGCGATCGATCGCGACTCCCGAGATAAAAGAAAAGAAGAAAAAGACAACCGAACAACTGTGACAAAATTAATAAAAATAATGATAATTCTAGTACTAATAATTATTATTACAATAATTATAAGAGTAATAATAATAATAGCAATAATATGATTATAATAGCAATAATTGTGATAATGATAATAATAATAATAATATAATAATAATATTAATTATAATAATAATAATAATAATAAGTATCCAGTAAGTTCTCCTCAACGCGTTTAAACAATCACTCTCGTAAATCGCTGTAACAAATTGACAAAAAGATTAACATAAAAATAAAACCAAGGAGAATCCTTACAAAATAGGCCTACATATATATATAATATGTATATATATATATATATATATAATATTTTATGCTTGTTATGCATGTATATACGTACATATCTGTATATATATATTTATGTACATAAAAAGTTAACATAACGTGCCATCGACTCCTCGCCAACTATCGTACACACACTTTCTCTCTCTTTCTCTCTCGTCTATCCGTCTATTCCCTATTCGATCTCTTCTTAATCTTTCGTCGAGAAAAGCGGATCGAACTGTCTCCGGTGACCCGATATCAATGACAATAAACATCACCGACGTGTATATAATAATAACGTTGAACAGGCAGAAGACTCGACAGTACAGACGAAAATTCATACACAATAATACACGGAGAGCAGAACAACGGAAAAAAGTCAGTGACGCACAGGCCTCTATGCACGTGCTTGTCGACACGCAAGATCCGCATATCCTTTTATGGAAGTACACACTCACAGACGATATGTAGAATCGAATGAAACGATGATATTCGCGTGTCGCGCGTTGCACGACGAAACGGAGCCGCTCGAGCGCGAGAATTCGCTAGCTTTCCCGCGGAAAATCTTCGCGACTGCGCCCAAACGTCCTCGATATGTTCCTCTCTGCGAGCCGCGTCAACGAATCGCAATAATCGCCGTTTCGCGAGATCAACGCGGCTCGACGCTCGAGCCTCCGTTGCACCCGTCCGCGATTATTCTTTGCGCTCTTCGCTCGCCAAACGATCGACAATCCACGATCCGCGGCTCGCTTTTCTCTCGTGATTACTTCCATTTAGGGACGGTTGATTACTGTGCGCAAGGAATTTTTGTCGATAAACAAACTCTCGGAAAAAGACTGGCAAGAAACGAGCCGGTGGATCGTTGATCGTCGTCGATCGAGTCGAAAGCTGTCGTGCAAATTCATCTCGGAAGAACGGCGGCTTTCTCTCTCTCTCTCTCTCTCTCTCTCTCTCTCTCTCTCTCTCTCTCTCTCTCTCTCTCTCTCTTTCTTTCTTTCTTTCTTTCTTTCACTCTCCCTCTCTCTCTAGCTGTTCTTCTACATTCGCTCGGTTTTTTTTTCTACAATTTTCCCCGTTTCTTTTTTCGCTCTCGGACAGAAATGTGATAAAAAGACGCACGCTACGCAAGTCGTTAGTGTTGACAATGATGAGCGGAGAGGTGATCGACCTGTTTTCTATCGCTTTTTTTAATCCTAGCTTCTCTTGTAAATGCGGTGCTCCGCTTAAAAATGATCGCGGACTCTTTTCTCATCTGCTTACGAACTACCGTTACGGTTAATTAATTATCGATAAAGATAGTTTAAGTGATATCTTTCCTCTTTTTTTTATACTTCTTTTGCGTTCCGCTTTCGGTGATTCTCGTAGTACATAATAATATGTATTCCGTTTGCTTCTTGTTTATCGTTTCTTTCATTTGTTTTTTTTTTGCGAATTTTCCCCTTCCGATAAATTTAAAAACTTTCGTAACAATTAATTTATAATTAAGGTTTTTTTCTGTTTTTAATATTAATTATGGCACAATATAAATATTATATTTAAAGTCTTTTTGAAGACATAATAAAAATAAATCTAAGTAGTCTTTCTCCTATACGCTCGACAGTATTTCCTTATTCCCTTTTTTTTCTTTCGTTTCATTTTCTATCTCAATTTCTCGTTTAATTACGTCGTCGCCGTTGAGCGACAATTTTCCATTTTCATTTTATCGATTCGAAGAATGCGTTCCCTTCTCCATTTCTCTTATTCTTTTTTTCCCCCTCGTACTCTCTCTCTCTCTCTCTCTCTCTCTCTCTCTCTTTCTTTCTCATTCTCTATATATATCTTTCTCTTCGTAGTTCCACGTTTTCGAATTCGAATTTTAGAAAACAATAAAAAAAAAATGCGAAAGAATTTCGTCTCCCTTCAACCGAAACCGAAGAGTGTTCGTCTCGAGAATTAATAATATATTATCCACATCGCATAATCGGGCTCCCACGATATCCAGCTGCCTCGGGATCGATCCGATCGAGATTGCACGAGATCGTTGATGCAATAAATGCAAAAATGGAACGGGTTCCCCTTAAACTACGCTAAAAAAAAACACTGTTTCTCTTCACCACTTTTTTTCCTCCCACGAATTTCCCGATCGCGGAGGCTGGATATCGATCGCGGGCCCGAGTTAGCTCCCACACAATTTCCCGATGCTCTTTGGTAAGACAATATCACATGATCAAGAAGAAGTTTTTAAAACCAATCGAATAAAAAAACAAAAAAAAAATGATCACACAAACAATCCTAATCAGTCGATGTCTCCCTGATAATCGCAGGGATCGTTCTTTAAAAAAAAAAAAAAAAGAAAAAAAGAGTCTGGAAACTAAAAAATAAATTTGAATCCTTAATTTTAAACGCGTTTGCCGGTCTTTAAAAATTATACAAAATCAGCCTTTCTCGAAAGTAAATCGCGTTCTCTCTCTATCTCTCTCTTTCTCTCTCTTTCTTTCTCTCTCTCTCCCTCTCTCTCTCTCTTTCGTCACAGCGCCAGGAAATCATCGTTTTCTTTTCTCTCGTTTGCGGCTCAAGCTCGCTCGAATCGCGTGTTCGATCAAAACAAAGAGAAAAACACACACACACACGAGTAGCGTGTTCGAACGGAAGCACCGGAAATGCCGCGTGCGCATGTGTGTTTGTTTGTTTGTGTGTGTGTGTGTGTGTTTGCGTGTGCGTGTGTACAGATGATGATGGCTCCGAGAGGCTCGTGGAACCATTCATAGCGATCGTAGTCATGGTTCGACGAGCTCCCGTTTCGCACATCGCGACTCGTGTTTGTCAGGGCTCGCGCGGTACCAAGAACGTGAGTCGACCCATTTTCATGATCTTTCACTTGTCGCGATCAGAAACAGAAAAGAAGGAAGCTACGAGACGCGAAACGGTCGCATAAGCGGAGCCATAACCAACGTCCAGTCCAACACGGATTGCCCACTCCATACAATTCGAAACGCCCATGCCAAAATTCGCACACGACGACATAATCGTTCTCCTCTGTGGATTCGCACGTCAGAGGTACACGTTACCTTACATTATCGATATTTAATATTTACACGCATGTGATATTTAGAATGCAAATAAAAATAGATAGTTTAAAATATCTTCTTTCTCTCTCTCTCTCTCACTCTCTCTCTCTCTCTCGCTCTCTCTCCCTCTCTCTCTCGTTCTCTCGTCCTCTCACACTCGTTCTCATTTACTAACTTTCTCTCTCTTCCCCATTTAGAGCTTCCGTTTTCGTTTTCTCCTTGTGATAGCATACGAGACAAAAATCCATGCATTAAAGTTCAGAAAAAAGTTCTTCGATAATATTTCGTACAATAATGTTCGCTTTAAATCCTAGAACGATTAGTAGTAATAGTAATAATGTTGGTAATATTCGTTTCTCGAAAGAAGATGCGACGCGCCGCCCTAACTACATTTTTCTTTTTTCTTCTTTTTTTCCTTTACCTTCCTCCTCTTTCTTTTTTATCTCTCTCTCTCTCTATCTCTTTCTCTCTTTCTCTCTATCTCTCTGTCTCTTTCTCTCTTCACGTGTAAATAGTAAAAGACCTAAAATTCCTTGTTTCGAAGACGTTGGCACATTGGAATAGATTCTGTGTCTGTGTGTACGTGTGTGCGCGCGTGTATGTACGTGTCCCTGTCGCGATTCTCGCTCGTTATTTTTTTGTTTTTTCTTTTGTTTTCGAATTTCTCGCATTCGACACTGTGCGCGACAGTGTGCAAATGGGTCGAGTACCCTGAAGAGATATGTTTTATTATAGTCGGAACACCGTAGCGAATTCCCATTGACCCCGAGGCGACCGCCGACCGCGAAAAAGCACGCTTTGGTCTCGCTTGAAAAACGAACGAAAAAGAAACGTCAAAGAAACGATAGAAAAAAATAAAACGAAAAAAAAAGAAACGAACGCGAAACAAATAAAATCTAATCGCAACAACAGTCAAATCCACTTTGGTATCGTACCGATTTTCCTCGATTTTTCGCCGACAGTTTTCCCGGCGGGATTTCCCCGTTCTACCGCAGTCTAATTGATTTCGAGATCGACGGTCCTTCCCTCGATCGATCATCGAGGATCGCCGGTGTCCGATCCAATTTTCTCGACGTAAAGGAGACTCGTCTCGGCTTTCTCGTGTTACTTCTTCCTCCTCTCTCCTCCTTCCCTTCTCTCTCCCCCCTTCTTTTTTTGTTTCTTTTACAATTAACTTACACAACACCGAACATCGATCTAATTCCGTATACTTTTTTTCTGGTTTCTCCATATATCTCTAATATTCTCGTTCTAGTATACCCAACTGAAGGACATCACAGAATTTCCCGATATTCAATTAACCAATTAATTACTTTTCCCCACGCGATACTGCGCACACGCCGGCAATCATAATGTGGAACGTTCTCTCCCCGACCAATGTCCTTTTCTCCTCTCTCTCTCCCAGATATTCCCCTTCCCCCCCTCATCGTTTTTCGTTTTTGCATGCGCCGAATTCATACTTTGATGCTCGTCCGCGTCGGTATATCACAGAATGATTAAAAGGTTTCCAAAATGACTAGGATAATTTTCACTAACGAATTCTATCTTTAAGCCTTTCCCGAGTCGAAAAGAATTTTTCGGAAAGCAAAGATGTCCACGTGCAAAGTCCCCTCCCCTCCCCAAAAATGATTCGTCTCTCTCCACATTATGTTTTGTCCGGCCGCGGAAAAATTTTTCTCCCTCCCTCCCCCTCTCTTTCCGGTTTTACTCTCTACGAATGTATACGCAATATGTTAAAAACTCCCGCCATCGGAAGACACCTAAATCTAAAATCGTATAATTTCTCGTTCACGGTATACCTCTCGTTCTATCGCGAAGATATGTTTTTGGAAAACTCGTGTACGCCCCTCTTCCCCCCTCGGATATCGTCCACACCCCCGAAAATTCCGTGCCACCGACCTCGAGACCCGAGAAAATACGCGCACGACTGATTTCGCCATTTTCCACCGCCTCCAACCCCCCACTCTCTAGCCCGTTAAATACTTTTCTCCAAACCCCCCCCCCGCGACTACGGAACCTAAGAATTAGACGTAGACGTAATTTGTTTTCACTCGTACTCCCCCTCAAATAATTTGTACTTGATCGTTAGTTAATAATGGCGTTTGTTTCCTTTTCCTTCTCTGTCTATTCCCCACTCTACCCCTTTTCTGTCCCCCGCCCCTCTCTCCCTCTCGTGTGTGTAATGTGTGCGCGCGATAAAGCATCAACTTTGTTTCTCTTTACACTGAGCTCTAAACCTGAATACGTTGTGCGATGAACAACTTCGTAGGGCGTTCCCTCCCGTTGCCTTTTTTACTTTTGTTACCTTGTACGTTCGTTTAAGCATGGATGTGTCCAAGATTCGAAAGAATAGAACAGCGAGCAACGAGGTTGTTCCCGTCCGATAAAGATCGGAGCGACCGTCCGCGCTTCTTTGGCCTGATCGAACGAAAACAATTGGAAATTTACCCCTTACTCGTAATATTGCACATTCGCCAATGAGACGCGTCAATTAACGCGTTCCCCGCCGCCGCTTTGTGCGCTCCGCCCTAATTTCCTACATAAGTGTCGTCTAGACACGCTTTAAAATCAATCGTTTCGCTCGTGAAATTCGCGAAAGACTTTTTAATAATTGAACCTCGAGAAACGGTCCAACAGGGAATGCGTTAAACCTCCTCATTTCGCGATCCGCTCGATCCGAACCGTACCGGAACAGGAAAATCTCGTGATCCGCTGTCCCACCCCCGGCGTGGTCTATCTACGTCGAACTTATATGCTTCTTCGATTTTCTTTCCTTTCCGGTTTGTTGACCCCACACACGCTCTTTCCACCCCCATTCTCGTTTCTCTCTTCCTTTCGCGCTCTCCCTCTCTCTCTCTCTCTCTTTCCCCCACTTATAAAACCTGAACAAGAGAATATCATCGTTATCAATTATATCGTACGAATATAATATATGTAATATTTATATATATATATTTACAGCTCAAAATATTATTTTTAAAGAGTTAAAAATATAGTCTGTGTAATTTGCGCGCACGACGGACCTGTACACGTGTAAGAGCCCATATAACTTCTACTTGCACTTTTCTACGCCCCCTCCCAACCCCACCATCCTATTATCCCCATCCTTCCCCATCGTTTTTCACCCCCGACGCTCCTCCCTCTGTGAGCTACACTACTTTCTGGCCCGTTTCGCCACCCCCGTCCACCCCTATGCCTTAGAAACCTCCTCAACTCTCTCCCGTTCCCGGTTCCCGAAATTTGAGCACACGTTCGCATCGGTAATTGAATTTTCACTTAGGCCTAAGGTTCTACGACGTCCCATCGGGCTGGCAACACGACTGGCAATCGAATGCAACTGTGCAAAACTATTGTCAAAGGTTCCGGATCACAACAGGCACAAAGAATACTTTTATCTTGAACAAGCGTCACGAAAAACCGAAATTCCCAACAGTGTCTCTTTTGGTTGCAATGTTTCTCCCATGTCGATTTTACAATTATCATTTAGGTTCTGATCTGGGATCGATTCTTGTCCACTTTTTGTATTAAAATTTGTTTCGAGCTTTGAAAGCTCGTCAACGACGTCTGACATTGTAAAGGATATTCTACTGCTACGTTCAAGTACGTAAAACAGCACAGGAGAGTATTACCGAGTAATTACCATAACAGAAATCGATAATAAAACAATGTCCTAGACTAGTAGACAATTATCGAAGTCAAGAGAAGCCTCCAAATCACTTTACATAAATCGCCTAATTACCAATCTTTCCTCTCAATCGTCCTGCCAGCCCAGCAAGAGTATTCCCTAACGTTCAGACAGTCTTGCGACCATACCACTGCTATCTTCTCGCAACCCAGCGATCCCAGATCGAATAGCAATGTCCAAGACACGATAGCAAGTGCAAGAAACGCGTGACATGTCTGCACCTTAGGTTCCCGATCGCATAATCACCCCTGCCTCTCTCCCACCGCGGTCAGGTGACTCCGAAACCCATTCTCCTCTGAAACGAACCTTGCCTACGCTCTTGTCCGCAGGACAGCGTGAATTGACATGATTCTTGGGACCGGTCGGAGCACGATCGATCGGTTGACACCTTGGCAAGACTCGATCAATCTCTTCCTACTTCAACGTTCGCAGTCGATCGCTCCTCAAGCTTCGTCCCCCGATCACCCAGACACGATTTCTGGGATCGACGCGATCGCAGCCCGGCGATCCAGTCCCTGGAGCTTTCTTAAAATCGCGTACAAAACCCCGATAAAACCAGTGGAATGTATTCACGGCTCTCTCGAGCCTTCGATTCGCCGAATACCTCGTCAAGCCGCGTTCCCACTGAACGCGACGCAATTTTGTGAACAGACTTCTTCGTAAGATTCGTTGTTTAATGGGAACGCGGCTCCAGGCTCGGCGTCTCAGTCGATTCTCTCGTGTTTCTTTCGATTGATCGCAGTCTTGGCTCGAGGTTCCGATCGCGAACCGACCGATTCAACGGTGTAGATCGCGATTTCCTGACGGAGGAGCTGAACGTTGGATTTTGGAGGACCAATCGATCGTTCCGAGGACCTGCCGGGTTTCGGTTTCGTCGGGGATCGAGGCTCGTTTGAGGTCAGACGAGCGACGATCGACGATGACGATGACGATGACGATGACGACGAGCCGCGGCGAAGCAAACGATGGCCAGACGTCGGGGATGACGAAGACAATGCGGACGATGATTCCGTGAGCCCGGAACGGGGTTACTGTAAGACGGTTCTGACATTTTCATTGCGGCTGCTGCTGCATCTGGGCCTTGAGCAGCTTCTTCAGCCTGCCCGAGCAGCCCCGATGCTGTATGCTCTTGTGCGTCGTGAGCGAGTTCTTGGTGCTGTAGCTGCGGTTGCAGAACTCGCACACGTGCAGGGTGTCCGACTTCTTGTGCTTGTCCTGGAAATGACGCTTCAGGGAGTAGTAGCATGAATAGTTGCGACGGCAGAACGGGCATTCCGGTGACTCGTTCACGCCAGCCGCCGTCGGCGTCGGCATCCGGTACATGGCAGAGGGAGGCGTCGACGGTGCTGGATGCATCCCGTTTCCCGTACCTGAAAACCGCCGTTATTCGTCAGATTTTTAACTCTAAGCAATAATCAGTCAGCCTCCCAACGCGAAAACAGTCTCGCAGCTCCTCAGCTACTTCCTCCTTATTAACCCTTATGTCAATAACAATATTCAATGATGATGCACTTTAAATTTTCAGTGCACACTTTTATGCCCTCAGCTACGTTAGCAAAGTGCATCTTGACTACATTGATCCGGGATTTATAGAAATTTAATTCGGTGCCTGTGAACTCACCCTTAGCCTCTGCAAACTATTTTTGAACCTCGAGCATTTTTCTAATGACCACTCCAAAGGATACAGTAGAATCAACTGTCAGTCTTCTACCCCCTGGGCATCTTCAACCCTTAATTGCACGACTCTTTAAAATTCTTTGATTTATAATTTAAAATTTGTATTTAAAATATGATATAATTATATGATATAAATATAATATAATATAATTTGTATTTAAAATTCTTTGATTTATTCGTTAAGAAACGATAGAAAAATGATTCCAGCCTTCATTGCAACTGATTGAGTGCAAAATAAAAATTGTCTGTGGCCATTGCAATACACAGGAGCTACATATTTATTTCTTAGTCTTTTGAATGATTCCAAACTAATAAGACAGTATTATTAAATTCGAATATTTTCACTGGTTCAAAGTTGATTCACTGTTATCATAAATGCATAAAATTCGCAGTCTACTTACAATGTTGCCAGACTGCAATGTTTTAACCCTAGGTAACTTTCTCATTTCACGTACTGGTGTTTTAAGATGAAGATGACGCTGCTCGAGATTCCAGCTGCCAATATCTAATTTTGCATTTTCTTTTCATTTTCAAAAAATGCTCCCCAAGCAGCTCGTGTGGAAACAACAGAGCCTCTCACAGAAAATCTCGAAGCGCTTCGTGTAAAGTGGCACCGAATTAATTTGCACACCTGACGAACAATGATAAGGCAATCTTCGCTCCGCGCTTCTCCGAGACTGTTCCCGCGCGAAAACGCTAGAAATCTTTTCTCCGAAAAGGGAAGGGGGATGTCGAATTTCGCAAGTCGTTGGAACAACCGGCTAGATTCGTCTCGATCTCTGTGATTCGCCTCGATCGGGCCCGATCGAGGCTCCGACCTTTTCGATTGAGGACGACCTCGGCTTTCAAACCCTCCTGTCTTAGGATCGATCCAAAGACTGTTGTGGTGCGTCAGCCTTCGAAGTTTCATCGATCGGTGCATCGGAGCGTGTCGGATTGAATCGTAAACGATCCCATGCGACTGGACAGGTAGTATAATGTCGTTAATCGGGGCCGAGAGAGTCTTGTAATTATTAGTCGAGCGAGTAGAGATGAAGAGGACCAAAACCACCATGCCAGACCGCGTTCATAGACGTTCCGCGAGGAGTCAGTCGTACATAGAGCAGTTTCGGAAGAAGATCCGGCCGCGAGATCTCATCGATCGAGGAAACAGTAACCGGAAGTTGTCGGTTCCGCGGACAATTCTTGCTCGATTCAATTATTTTCTCCTCAATTTCTGAATCGGTATGCTTGTTCTACCCGGCAATTCAGTCGATGTCAATTAACCCGTGTCGACTTGCAAAACGATTCGATGTTATCGAGCTCGGATTCATTTCTATTAAGTTAGCAAACCAGGTTCGCGACCTTCGCATTTTCTTCGGCAGAATTATTAACACGTTCGCTACCACCGTTTCTCTCCTTCATAGTAAAACAATTTAACGGAAGAAAGTGGTAAAGTCCCCGAATATTATTCCGTCTATTATAACTGAAATTTATTCTATAATTTTATTTCATTTTTTACTCGTGGTAGCGAATGTGCTGAATTAGAAATTCTCAATTGAAATGTGCCTGATTCGATTCAATAATCTTCTGCCATGTTTCTAGCAAAACGAAAGGTCGTGAATTTAGTTGCCAGCCTAACCATAGACATTATAGTGCAAGAACTGTCCCCGAACCGGAATAGTTCGCGGAGAAACGTGCAATAGGCTGCGTCGCGTCGATGCACGTGTCGAGATCGCACGCGATTTCGATTCTCGAGCGAAGCGGCGTGCATGAGAAGGGATTGCAGTCATGCGACGGTAGACTAGCAGTCGCCGGTGAAAGGTCGAACCGCGATAATTCTCCGTGAGCGACAACGAGAGATCGTCTCTAGATGCAAAACGATGCAAGCTAGAGAAAGAGAGAAAGAAAGACAGAGTGTAAGTAAAAGAGCGAAAGAGAGACAGGAGAGAGAGAGAGAGAGAGAGAGAGAGAGAGAGAGAAAGAGACGCGTCGCGATATACTCTACGGTCATGCATCGAGAAAGATGATCCAGAGATCGTGTTAGTCGCGGGAAGCCTGATGTACGTTCGACAAGCGACGATAGACATGAGCATGCACACAACATCGAACATCGAAAACGCAAAGAATATAAGAGAGAAGCGTAGGAGGACGAAGGAGCAGGCGGCAGAATTTTGATTTTTCACAGAAACGAAAAAGAAACAGAACAAGACCGAGAAGATGGTGTTAGTTGGAGGAAGGAGAACGAGGATCCGTGATGCCCTGTGTCCAAGCAAAGCGAGACAATTTCTAATGCCTCCTACAGTCTCTTCAGCATTTGCGTAGCAAGGACGCGAGGCAATATTTCTTACTATACTTAATACAATCAGTCGATTCTAGTCGAGACGAACTGTCCGAGAGCATTATTATGTCAGACAAATTTGTTGTATAAACTTTTGCACCGACAGAATATAATTACTGTCGCGCTCGTGTGACTACTATTCGTGTGCCCGTACTGACCCGTCTCCTTGAGCAAAGTATAGTTCTAGAACCGATTAGCAAAGAGCAACAGTCGGAAAATGAATCGTCGCCTGGACACAGTTTCAGGATCGAGATCGGTTCGTTGGCGGCTCATCGGCCGATTCGGCGGCACGACGACGCCGTTAAGGAGGCACGGAGGGCCGGAGGGGACGATAGGGAGTAGGAGTGGCATAACGGAGCTGCGACTACCGGAAGAGCTCGATCGGCGATCGTACGGTACCGACGCGAGCGAAGGACGACTGGGGAAGAGGAGGGAAAAGCGGTTCCGCGGGCGGAGCACGGTGGAATGAACTTGAGGACGGTGGAACGAAAGCTCCGTGCGCCGTGCCGTGAAGAACAAGAAGAAGAATAAGAAGAAGAGGAGGAACAAGGGTCGTGAACACGTGGGAGTCGTCGGGACCGGTTTCTTCTCTGGCATGCACACTCTTCTTGGGGGGGGGGCAGAGAGAGAGAAAGAGAGAAAGAGAGAGAGAGAGAGAGAGAGAGAGAGAGAGAGAGAGAGAGAGGAAGGGGTCAGATACCGGAAAGCGGAAGAGGGAGGGCACCGTTGACGAGGAAGCCGAGGTCGTTGCGAGGCTACGATTAAGCGATCGCGACCTCCGCGAGGCGTTCCAACGACGAGCTCTCTCTCTCTCTCTCTCTCTCTCTCGAGAAAGAGAGGGAGAGAGAGAGAGAGAGAGAGAGGGTTTTTCCGCGATAGCAAGGTGGAAGGAGCAGAATCAACACAGAGAGAAGAGAGAATATATAGATCTATGTGTGCGCGGGGTGTGAGGCAACAGGTGGGGGAACATTTTGTGGGTGATTCTTCGTGGTACGACAAGACGAACATATTGCAATTTCAGCTTTGCTTTTAAGGTGTTAAAGTTGAGCAAGAGATGGATCGGGTGTTTAAAAACGAAGCTGACGTCGCAATTTTTCTTGACTTTTGTCCTGTGCTGTACTGAAGAATCATCCTTCGAATTCTCTCCTTGATGTTGTCGAACACCTTGTGTATACAGTACATGTCCGACTGAAATGTGTATACATGCGATCGTTTCCTTCAGTATCGAAAACACGACGAAACGTTTCAAACTAATGTTGCATGACGGTATCAAGAGAAACGCATAGTGATGATTCGTATTTGACTTTCAGATGACCTTACAGAGGTCAATGAAGTCTTTAATTCTTACAGATTATCATCACGATATGTACCCGCTCGATAGCACACAACGCTGGATATTGAGTACCTAAGGAAATGATCGCGTGAGTATATTTCAGCCGGGCACACTGATGTAGATGTGTGTTTGTGTGTGTTAGGAAGCATCGGTAGTAATTAATCAAGAAGACGAAGTGGTGTTAGAGACGCGCGAGAAAAAGGCAGACGCGTTTTTGTCCGGTTGAGCCGGGCTCAGTTTGTCAGAAGGATTGTTGCGTGTTGCCCTACCTTATCTAAACCTTCAAAAGAACTTAATGTCAATGTCGCCGGGTCTGCTCTTATGATAGGTATATATATGGGTCATCAGGGAGTTACGGGAGCAGTATATCCGCTCGCAGATGACGCATCTGTACTCCTCCTGTCGCGCTGCGTGCTTGTCGGCAACGTGGCGTTTCAAGGATGCTTTGCTGCACAGCTCCTTGTGGCACAGCTGGCAGCGGAACAGCTTCTTCGCTGACTGGGTGTTCAGGGAGTTCAAGGTCAGCCCCGTCATAGAGGTGAGCACTGAAACACAACAATGCACCTCGTGCAGCTGCAACCCCCACACTTCTTTATACCCTAGCCCTAGTATCAAAGGGTGACGCAAGCGATAAACTCTTTCTTTTTATAATTCCAACCCTCGCTCTCTTTCTCCCTCTCTCTCTCTCTCTCTCTCTCTCTCTCTCTCTCTCTCCCTCTCTCTCTCTCTCTTTCTCTCCCTCTCTCACTCTCTTGACATCCACTTCTCACAGTCTCTCTATCCTCTCGCTCTGTCGTTTCCTTTCTCCCCGTCTCTTTCATTCGTCGGTCTATCTACGTTTGCAACGGTTTGATACGCGAAATACGAGTGCCACAGCGATGCATTGAAAATAGTGCGGCGTGTCTATGGCGAGGTGGAGGTCTCGAGATCGTAAAAGTAAATTTAGAAAACGAGATTCGATGCTGTACGCGATATTTATAATACTTTACAGGCAGTGGAACCGCGCACCGTCGCTGAGTCACGAAAATACTCGAACACGCGCACAGCGTTGATTGCATTCGGAACGTCTGCGATTCGCTCAAGATCAATTGCTCGGCATTCACGTGTACAATTATTGTTGCGAGGATACTAGAAACGAATTATAAAACGATAACGTGGCTGCTACGTTCGCCGTGCAAGCATTCGGGAGAGCTGAATCTCTCGATCCTTGCAAACCCAGAGCTAAACCCGTTCGATTTCTTGAAAGAGGGGATAAACTTCTAACCAACTTCTGTTTTCAAAAACGATCCATAATCTACAGTGTTTACTCAATATATGTCCCAAGTGCCTAGCCGATAAAAGTCCTATAAGTATCCCCACTGCCGCGGGGTATACCCCGTAAGGGTCCAAGAAGCTATTGTAGACCTCGGCCGCCGAGGAGTGTAAGGTCGCGTGGATCAAAGAATAGTTTCTCCTGGTCGATATATGTCCGTTGCTAGACCCGTGTTTTGGACATGTATCGAGTAAACACTGTACTTGTCACAGGCAAAGACGTCTTATTCGGATAGTGTACAAGGGCAATGAATCGCTGATAGGCAAGGGAATGGTACTCTTTTACCCAGGGAAATGGCAACGCCCCAATGGTGTCTGTTTCTACTACAGTGATTTCTCTATATCTGTCACCAAGGCCTGAATGATAAACGTCGCGGAATTATAGGAGCCACGAAGCTCGAGAGGCCTCGAACGCCGAGGAGTGTAAACATAACACGGCTAGGGGTATGTCTCCTCGACGATACACGACGCTGACAAGTCCCGTGTTGTTGACACATATCGAGAATTCATTGTAATCAAAACACTGTCCACGCTGTTAAGTAATTTCTCCCGTCCACCGACACGATCTCCAGACCTCTCCCTAGACATACCACCGCCGCGACTACCCCACAGTAACACTCGCAAATCATCTTCCAATCGTTCCAAGCGTCCAAGTACTATAGTCTCATTAACCGGTATTCTCCTAATCCTCGCGACAAGTCGACACAACAGGTAGCAGGTCCGAAAGGAGGCCTCGTCTCGTGATCCCTATCGAATCCACTGGTCCGTAGTCACGCGACGAAAAACCCCAGGCGCATTCGCTTCCTCCGGATCCTTTTCTTCGTGATTTCTCGCGCGATCGCAGACGTGACGCCATTGAAATCATTCAAAGGTTCGCTCGAGACGTACACAGGCCGCTCCTTGCCTGTCCGTTGGCGTGTTTTCATCGAAGTCTCTGTCGCGATCGCGGCCTGAACGTGCATTTTCATGGAATCTTACCCCCGGGGTCGACTGTATTGCTCTGTGTGTGTGTGTGCGCGCGGGTGGGTGTGTGTGTATGTATTGCACGCTATTCTTCCGATTTGAAAACATTCGCCCCGGGGAAACAAACGCGGTTTCAAAAAAAACGGCGTGCGCGTTCGATGGCCGTGCTCTCGAGACCGGCCGTAGAAAAGGGAAACGGTGGGGTTGGGGGAGGGGAAGGGGGATGCAAAGGAGGGGGTGGTGTGTTCGCGCGCGTTGGAAACTCTTCGACGATCTCGAGATGCCTGGTCGCCGTTCGGGGAAGCGAAGTAAGAACTTTCAATGCCAGTCTTTTCTTCGGAGACCGCGGTACCAAAAGGCTGAGAAGGGGTTAAGACATGGGGCGCAGAGAATCGGGCGGAGCGTTTGCCGCGCGCGGCTCGTTCATACAAATGTCGTCGCCGTATCCGAATAAAGAACGCTCGGGAGAACACGGGGCTGGGTTCCGGTGGAAGAAAGGTTTGGAAAATGGGGAAGAAAGGTTGCGAGGAGGGACGAGCCCGAGGTCTCAATAAGGAGGCGCGCGACGCGGTTCATTTGTGACGGGCCGTGCGAGCTCGTTAATTTGACAATAAATTAAAAAGTCGGACGGCCGCGTCGTCGTCTCGCGGTTTCTATCGCCCACGCACGCAGATCGCGTTGTGTTTACATCGAGAATGGAGTCGGCGGACTCTATTCGCTCGAAAAAAAGCTTTTTATCCAATTTTTCTCGGGCGGCCGGCCCCCCCCCCCCCAACCCCTCCCGTGTCTCGTTAAACTTCCTACGTCCGAAAGGAACCGTGAAAGCGGCCAGCCTCCTCGCTGATGAGCATGATCTGCTCCGCTCTCTTTCTATATGTACATCGTCGTATTCGTCGTATACATACACACACACACGTAAGCACACATTCGTTTCTTTTTTTTTTCTTTTAAACACACTCTCTGGCAGAAAAGGGAGACAGACCGCTCGACGCGATCCGAGTGGTGCACGAGGGGGTGGAAAATGGGATAATATGGGGGATGGGGTGGAGAGCGTATAGAGCAACGTCCGACTCTTTATCTCTTCTCCGTCGGGACGGCCGACGACGGACGGTTCGGGGGAGTTTCGTACGAAATCAAAATAACAGTGAACCGAATCGAGAAAAAAAAAATGATAAATAAAACGTATGTATAATGTAGAAGAGAAATAAAGGAGACGACGAGAAGGAAACACTGAGCATTCTGGGTGACACTTAAAGCATGCAGATTCGAGGTGAACGTAGTAGTAATTATGCGTGTGAGCCTGGCGAGCGGCGTGGCGGCTTAATCGTTTTCTCTCTTTTTCTTTTTTTTTTTTTTTCGTGTGTTTCCCGGCGCGGGAGTCTTTTCTGAGTCACGCACGATCTCGTGGTCCTTCCGGTGTTGTTCTCCACACACCGTGGGTTTCCGGGGGAAATCGATTCCGACGATTACCCCGCGTCCAGGAATTTTCTCCCGATTTTTAAAAAATTTTTTTTTTTTGGGGGTGGGTAGAAATTCCGCTCTTCTGGGATGAAACGTTCTTACTTCGGCCTCCGAGCGACCACGCGCGCCTCGTTCCGCTTGGAAAGCAAGCACGGATCAAACGAGATCGGTAACCGTATCCGCTCCGCGATCGTCACACGATGTTTATTGAATGATCGCCCAGATGAGCCGTGTCTCTCGCCTGACAGCGACAACACGCGTCGAGCGGATCGACGAGCAACTTACCTTCCAGCTGAAAGAAACAAGCGTCAAAGCGACCTGTGCAAAGGACTGTGCTTTCTCAAGGGCTGGTAAGCTTTTTTCTGCACTCGGTTGTTTTTTAAGAACAGAAAATATACTGAAAGAAAGGATAATGAAAAATCGGCTACCCGAATGATCTTTTTCGAATTCGCTAATTCCCGGAGGACAGAGGCAACAGATAATTTTTCACCATTTTTCCGTGCACCTTGGAAACGAAACTGCAAATTTTCTTTGATATTTCTGAAAGTTGAAATAACAATCATTAATCTTCTACATACGATTTTGTCAAATGGAGAAACATGGAAGATCATCGATAGCGATTTCATCTTCCAGAAGTATCAAAGAGAATTCGTATTTATGAGATGACCTAAATGATTTCCAAGATATACAGGAAAATGTGTATTAATCTTTAGGGGATGTTTTCGCCCCCGAAGAACCGGAAAGTAGTCGAACGTAAAAATTGTCTGAGCTCTTCCTATCGATGTTCCCTGTTTAATTTGAAGAGTTCGGATAGCCGAGATTTTCCATTGAGCATAAAAACGCCGAATTTTCCGAGTCACCTGTCTGCTCGCGATTTCGCATAGTTTTCTTTCGAGGATGTGATAGGTTCTGATCGTCCGACGAAAATAAAAGAATGCGAAGCGTTATTAAACCAAATAGTACATTTTTCTTCGTATTATATATATATATATATCTATGTATATATATATTTTTATATATATATATAAAAATGGGGTGAAAATATATTAAGATGCATTTGACATTGCTTAAAAATAAAAATAATTACTATATAATCGTAATAATATTAATAATAATAGTCGTCAATAAATATATATTATAACCAGAACACCTTGGCAGATAACAAATAATAAGTAAGCACGGTAACGCTCGACATACTCGCTGAAAAAGCTTGAAAAAACGATTTGTACCCGGCACGGAGTCGTTACCGACCCAAAAAAGAAATGAATTCAGACTTTTCTCCATTTTTCCATAATCCTCGGACACGTATCGAGATGTCTCTAGCCGATGGCGCCGGTTTTCTTTTCGTTTATTTCCTCAATACAATTTTTACATATCTGACGAATTTCGAATAAGCTCGTTTTGCTCTCTATCTCTCTCTCTCTTTCTCTCTCTCTCTCACTTTCTTTCTGTTCCTTTCTCTCTTTTTTCTCGCTCTCGCTGCTTCGCTTTGTTTTTATTTCTCCTCGTTCTCTCTCACACTTACTCTCATTCTCTCTCTCTCTCTCTCTCTCTCTCTCTCTCTCTCTCTCTCTGTGTCTGTCTCTCTCTCGGTCTCTCTCTCTCTCTCTTTCTCTCTTGCTATCCCCTGCTCCCAAACTCGGAATCACAAAATAATTCTATTCATCGGTATCGCGATATCGTTTCGTTTTCTCGCACAGGTAATGATTATTAAATCGTCGATGGTGTGGTATGTCTGCTCAGTATCCGTGGGTGATCGCTAATTTAACTCTATATCGTACGGGGTTTAATTAAAACGGAATTACGGCTTACATTATTAAGATAGCTGTTTCCCTCCCGTCTGCACTTGTAAATAAATGAGTTTCGCTCTCTCTCTCCCTTTCTCTCTCTCTTTCTCTCTCTCTCTCACTCTTTCTCTCTCTCTCTCTCCCTCTCTCTCTCTCTCTCTTCCGGTTAAACGAACGGTTAAACGAAGAAAACGTATGAGAAACACAGAGATAATAGAGACAACAACCGTACATGAAGATATCCCTATCGTCCCTATCGCGTAAGCCTACGGATTAATAATTACGAGAAAGAAAAAATTAATCGGATGCGAAGAGACGAATCTCGGAATCCGTCTGTCCGGCGTGTGGTGTCTTTCCTCCTTTCTTTCTATCATTCCTTCACTCCCCCTCTTCCACTCTCTCGCTCTCTCTCTTTCTCGCTTTCTCTCTCTCTCTTTCTCTCTCTCTCTCTCTGCGTGTGTATGAGTGTACGTAACTATGGATTATACACCTCTTACCCCTGACCGTAGAAAAATTAAACAGTATCGTTAATGTACTTGTGTGCGTGTATGTGTGCGCGCTAAAAGCCTATCGTGTAGTGAACGAAATTACAAAAAAGAAACGAAAAATGAATAAAGAAAAGAACAAGGAAAACAATAAACGAGAAGCAAACGAAGAAAACGCGGACAATGCCGGATATAGCGTACTTAAAAACAAACAGAACAAAGTGATGGAAATAGAACACGTGCGCTCTACCAACGAACGTAATAGTCCTAATATCCTGCTTCAACGGAACTATACACACACGTTTGTCACAAGATTTCAGTTTCCCTCCCTTCTTTCTCTCCTTTCTCTCTGTCCCTCTAAGCTCACACACACACACTCTCTCTCTCTCTCTCTCTCCCTTTTTCTTTCTCATATTCCCCCCTTATTTCTCAGGCGGTTCAAATCCCTGCGGTGCCCTGCCAATTTCGTCGCGTTCGCGCGAAATGCTTTCCCACCAACCGTGTTTACAAACTTAGAAATTAGATATACTTTTAATCGCGCGAGTCGTTTGGTAACATCAGTCCAAAGAAACGAAAGTTCGAAGATCAGTCCAATGTAAAGTCGACTAATTAGAACGATTGGAAACAAAAAAGAAAAAAAAAAGACACACATATATAGGGTAGAACAAAAATAAAAACGTATAATAGAAGAAAAAAAAAGAGAATAGATTAATTAATCAGTCCAATTCAGTCTGACGGCGAACAGTGTCGCGGATGGCGGCGGGCTAACTAATTAAATTGCAATCAGGTACGCGCGTCTCAAGCCTTCGTTTTTACCCCTCCCCACTTTTTCACATTTTTAACCAACTTCGACAGTTTCCACCCCGTCCATGAACACTTCGCTGCCTGCCATCCGCCTACGACACTAAGCTCGCGAAAAATTCAACGATTCAGTCTTTCGGAAAAATTGCTCGAAGCCGGATCCTTCGAACGGATTTTCGTATTTTGCACTGGCCAATCGTTAAGATCGGTAAAGGAAGCACCGTCGCTCTCTCTCACTCTCTCTCTCTCTCACTCTGTCCCTCTCTCTCTTTCTCTCACTCTCTCACTCTCTACTTTTCCCCCTTTGTCGCCAGCGAATTCGCGAATCTCGCAAGGCCAACTACAGAGCGCGAACTCTCCGAGAACGGCGTTTTTAACATCATTCCTACAAAAATATCGCGAAGTCGCGATCATCGTCGCCGTTAGGTGGGCGCGCGTCAAATCTCCGAGTTCATACGATCATAATTTTATTGCCACGAGGAGGTACGCAACGACGTACGTAATTCCTTCAGAAGTCAAAGAGACAAATCATCCAAGAAATGCAAAAGGTGTAATTTCAATTAAATTGTTTTTGCCATCGATGCATAAAGCTTGCCGTTTAGTCACAGCAATTTCATTCATGAAAACAATTTAGATATTTTCAGGAATATGGTTCTACAACTTTCAGGCTTGTTCGAAAGAATATTTTCGAGCTACCTTCAGGTAAAATACAATTCTTAAAAAATCTCATTTCGAAAGAATTTCCGATCTGCCGACCTCGGCTGATTTTGGCATTCGATTAGGTATGAATTGCTTGGACATTTGACGCGCGCGAGCCTACCGTACCTAGGATACAACGTAAGGCGAAATTAAAAAGAAGATAAACGAACGAAGTTAAAACAAAAAGGATACTCGAATATAAACCTCTACTAATATATAATTTGCAGTTAAATATTTCATTCAATTTATATTAATTTCATTAATAATTTATTATTCTCGTAATAATAGCGCCCGACCGCGGATCGGAGGGCGAATATATATTCCGCAATATTTGGCCATTTTTACAGTAGTCACAAATCAATTTCTTTGAATAAATCTACTAGTTTAAATATTATCAATATCAGTTCTTTCACCAGTCCTGACTACTATAAAACTGTGTTTCGTTACTCTCTCCCTCATTCTCTCTTTTCTACCACATTCTCGCACATTTTCGCACATACTTTCTCTCTCTCTCTCTCTCTCTCTCTCTCTCACGTTCTCCCGTAATTTAAAGCTTCGTTCCTCTTCGTTTCCTCTTCCCGACCGAACAAAGAAACACTCTTATTTCCGGCAACGTTCCTTTTCATCCCCACTCGGTATTTTATTCGCGTGATAATGTTCGGCGTCGAGCATAGTCTTCGAGCGCTAAAGAAAATTCTGCTAAACGATCCCTCGTCGCTCGGTCTCATTCACACAACCATGCATACGCACACGTACGCTCATTCTCTCTGTCTCTCATAGTCCGTGTCGATCGAGATTCTAACGGGACAGACGCGAATCGCTCGCTCGAGTCCACGAAAGAAGGTGCAACAACCGATTTTTCCTCGCGGAAGTATGTTCGAAAAAGTACGAGCGACGCGGACCACTTGAACCGAATAGTACAACCTAATTTAAATTATCATAGCCTATCTAAACGATGTACAGGTGTGTGTGTGTGTGTGTGTGTGCGTGTGTGTGTGTCTGATCGTGTCAACGTGTGCTATATCAACGTCGATAACCGAATCCGACCGGCGAATACGAGAACTCTGCACGGGTAAAACCGGGCCAATAAAACGTGAAAAACAGACGCGGCTAGCATCGGTGAACCGTGATAACGCCATTGCACAATAAATAAAACGACCGTGCCGGAAATTGCACCAATTAAAACATCAAATCCCGTCCTCTTCGTCTCTATTTCACTCCCGCTATTTGTTTTGATTCGTACCGAAATTCCGAGGTTTGTACAATTATTTTTTTCGGGGACGAGAGTATTAAAAAGAGAATTAAAAAAAAAACCTGTGTACACTCTTTGTATAATTTTCGCCCCTCGTTGCACGGCAAATATTTGATTCGATCGAATAAAATAGAAAGCGGAAGACAAGTTCGATGACGCCGCTCTCTCGAAACAACACTTTCGTATGCGCCGGTCAAATATTTTCTATATCGAGGTTGCATGGCTGTGTGTGTGCGTGTCTCTCAGTCCTGTGTGTATATACGTGTCTCTCTCTCTCTCTATCTCTCTCCCTTTCTCTCTTTCTGTATATTATATGTACGTATACATGTACTCTATGTGCGTATCCCTGCGTGTGTGTATGAACGGGGTCCGTCTGCCTGGCTGAGTTTACCGTTTGTACAATGGATGCGCAGTGTACGGGTTGTTCTCGGGTGTACACGCTGCAATATATGTATATATATATCATCGTGTGTGTCCTGTGTGTGCTCCGCGAATTACTTTGCGATCAATCTTCTACGAATGTCGACGCACGACGGGACCTAGTCTGTCTATATGTTTATCGTTCGGGGAGCTTCGAAGCCTTCCTGACGGCAAGCTGATACGTTCTAGACGACGTACACACGACAAGATAACGATACAGTGGTGTCAGTAAACCCGTCGAGGCCGTAGATAAAGGTTTGGGTCCGGCGGTTGGCAAACATCGCTATCGTAGCAAAAAAAAAAAAAACGATTCGCCAAATTCACCTAAACACAATTCCGCAAATGTTCAATGCTCAAGTCCACGAGGCTTCGTCTTGCCAGGCATCTCAGTTCTTATTCTCAACAAGGGACGCCTTAGCTAACTGGGTCAAGTTCTCTATACTGTCCTCTTCAAAATGTTAGAAAATTTTAATAGTCGAATTCCTTCGCTTCGTCTTCCGAAGGATCTCAGCTCTGACTCTAGACAAGGGACGATTCAACTATTGCATCAAGTTTTCTACATTGACCTTCTTCAAAATTTTAGAAATTTTTAATGGTCGAATTCCTTGGCTTCGTCTTCCAAAGAATCTTGGTTCTATCCGCACACAGGACAAGGAACACTTTGATCGCTGATGTATTAAATTGGCCACCACAAAATGTTGCGAATTCTCAAAACAATTGCAATTCCTAGCTGATACTGACTCTTCGAAGAATCTCTCGGCTGTGGTCTCTCTGGCGTTGTTACTGGATTATTGTACAAAAAGGTCAAACCCTGAAGAGACCTTTTCACGATTGTAGAAAAGCGGGCACTCTCAGTGCCACAAACATTTTGCTCGAGACAATGCTTGCAGCTGCTAGCTGGTTCTATGTCTTAGAAGAATCTCTTGGCTGTGGTCTCACTGGCATTCTTAGTAAATTATTGTACAAGAGGGTCAAACACTTAAGAGATCTTTTGACGATTGTGGAAAAGGAGACACTCCGAGTGCCACAAAAATGTTGCAAATGCTCATCGACTCTAACTGCCGTCCTCAAGGACCTCTAACCTATGGTCTCGCTAGGTCAGCCACCTCAAAGTGCAGTTAACATCAATCAGACGATGCACCGAGCATCATGGAACCGTTGCAAATTGCGTATAATCAGAAGAAACAATGTAACAAGGGCGAAGAAGAATGGAATCGGGTCTCGTCCAGGTCGTCCAACGACCCGCGACCATCAGGAAGTCCTCGGCCGGTGGCTTATCAAAGTTCTACTAAAATATAGGTATATGCTATGTAGTCGGTTATATGTATATATGGCTATTATCGTTTAGTTAATATAAGTAACCTGTCTGTGTTAGTGGACCGTGTTTCTCCTCTGCGCTCGGCGGAGTCGTCAGAAAACCGAGCGCGGTTTCCGCCCGCCTCTCGAACGGACTTCCCGTGAAACGTTGGATGTCGTCACCGGTTCGTATCCGTCCCCCCTTTGCGTCTCGTTGTCGCCGTCGCGATTACGGCCGGCAGAAAGAAAACACAAGAAAGCGCGAGTAAGAAAGCGGTGGCGGTACGCGCGCGGTTAGGCGCGAATAACCGGCGAAGAATGGAGGACCGTGTGTGCGCACGTTGCATGAGTTTGCGTGCATGTGCGTGCATGTGCGTGCGCGTGTATGGAAATGAGCGCGTCAAGGCCGCTGGAGGATCGGACAAGCGTCTTCTTCCTTTTCAGCTTTCCTCCCCTGCTCGAGTATTGTGCGAAAAGTCAGACTTCTTTTTTCCGAGAACGACGATCGAGCCCGAAAGGAGGGACGGGTTAATTAACGCGGTGACGACAGGTGTGGAAACCGAACGAAAATAATAACAGAGTAACCGTGAACAAGCGAACGGAATCGAGAAGATACACACGCAACTGTTAGGTCGTTCGATGATTTGTCCTGTGTGGAAAAGTGTCTTCGTCGAGAAGTGCCTCGAAAGGACATACCTACGCAACTGCAACCGAATGATCATCGAAAGCACGCGCGTCTCGTTGGAAATCGTTCGTGCAGAAGAATCGATTCGTAGCGATGAAACGTAGAGTAGCAGCGATAATAAGAAATAATAGTGTGATAATAATCATGATAAAAAAAAAGAAGAAGAAGGAGAAGAAGAAGAAGAAAAAGGTAATCATAATAATAAGATAAGGTACTTTACGTAAAGCCCGGTATACCATTGAAAATGAATATGTGTCTGTGTGCAAGGTACCCCCGCTAAAGCATTTAATATGGAATGAATATATTAAGATAAAATATATACGTATATATTATATTATATTATATCAATGTACGTCCTTTCTCACGGTCCGTCGCGAAACGATAACGGAGTCGCCTCCCGGAGGGATCGATCGGTCCGCCCCCGCGTACCCCCTCCTACTTTCTCACTCATTCCCGATCCCGCCCCGCCCCGCCCCTCCGTTATGTCGCGGGAGCCCCCGACCCGTTAACGTAACATTTCGTAACTTTTATCTACCACTTTTTACAGCCCACGTACCGTCGTGTGTTTATCGATCGTTATCGATCCGCGACGGAAGAAGAACACCCCTGTTCCCCACCCAACCCCCCTTTTGCTGCTATCGCGCGCGTGTACTTTTCAGTGAAACCCCCCAACCCGTCCCACCCCCGGCGCTCTCATCGCTTGCTTTCTTTTCTCCCTCGGCAAAACCCTCCCCCCGACCCCCGGTACCCCCCCCCCCCTCGAACATCGAAACAATTAAAAGATTCTCGAGTCTTTCTTGGTTAATTCAATATTCGTTTTACAGTCTTGTCGAAACATGTATTCGGACACGTTCCCGCCTAAAGTTAGTGTGGACGATGGTGTCTCGGACACCTGGAAGTATTATTCATTTTTTTTTCTTTCTTTCTTTCTTTCCCGTTCGCTAACATATAACCTCCTCCATTTCCTCCATGTCGAAATACATAAGCCTAACCTACCGTGTATAGCCTGCGAGTTAAGCCGTATCTGTCGCTACAGAAAGAAGAGTGGTGTCGCCGCGCGGCCGGCGGCAGTAAGGGAACGCGGCGAATATTCGCGCGCGAACGGACGTGTTTACGAGCTTCTGGAGAGCTCGCCAGAGAATTCGAAACTCCCGCGTTCCCTCGGGCCACGCCCACCGTCGGTACGAAGCCAACCACCGGGCGCCACCGTCAGCAACGCGCCGCCGACGAACCGGTGCGCGATTCGATCGCGGATCCGCTCGGGAATAGTCCTTCCGGGAAGCGAAACAGTCGAGCTCTGCGAGCACGGTTTCCCTCCTTAGCGTCACACCTTTAACTTTACTTTAGCACACTTTGCAGGTCCAGCGGAACCACGACCACTCGGAGATCTCTGACTATTATCCCCGCTGTAGCATAGAATTCTATGATACATGATATTTAAATTTAGGGGCCACGAAACCACGCCCGCTCAGAGATCTCCGTCTGATATCCTCGCTGTAGCACAGCATTCCCTCTACAGCAAATATAACCTCATAGTATTACCGCCTGGATTTCAAATCGAGGGCCACGAAGCCACGCCCACGTCGGGTACCGCCTCTCCGCTATCTCGCTGTACCGCCCACTTGCGGGACGCTGTAGAGGGAACACTGTATTCTTCTCTACACCCGGCCAATAGGGAACCGCTATTTGATAGCGTCGGTATCGTCCTGGCGACGATGCGACGCTAAGGAGGGAAGGCCAGCGGCTCGAGCTCCGAAGCTTCGAGCGATTCGTCGAAAATTCTACCGTCGAATTGTCTCGTGAGTATCGTAGAAAGACCGAGAGGATTGCGGTATAAAAGTAGACGAAAATAGCTATGCGGCTTGGCCGTCGCGATCGCGTGTGTCTCCGCGAGTAAATAGAGATCGCGAAGGGGGTTTGACGGTGTTGTCGGTGGCGCGTTGGTGATGATCGCGGGTGCATTCGGTGGCAAACGAGGGGTCTCGTGACGCGTTCGTGAAACTCTGGGCAGCCGATCGGACTTCGAGCTGCGGACGGGACAAGTCTGGAATATCGTTTTCTCCCTCTCGTTCTTCTCGCAGTCTCGCGAAGAGACACTTTCGCGGGCAGGTTCGCGAAATCTCGAAGAACGACCGTCGGCGGGGCTCGTTCCTCGGGTTCCGGTAGTGAGAACGCAACGAGATACATATGCCGGTTCAACAACAAAAGAATATCGCCACGCGCGTCCATCGTGTGTTTGGAAGCACTGATTTTCAATCTTTCCCCGTCTATCCGCGCCAGCCCTCTCGATCGTCCACACACGCTCCCTATAATATTATATCCTTTCGGACGGTGTGCGTTTTCTCTCCTCTCCTCTCCCTCTCTCTCTCCTTCGTTGCACCTTCGGGCCCTCCTCTCTCTCCCGGCATCGTGGACAGCATGCGCGCCGGCTATTCTAACCCTTGGCCCAAATCGACGCGATTCAAAAAAGCTACACCGACGCGAGAGAAGTCTTGGTTTACAGCAACTGGTCCCATGGAAACCGTCGACGGAGCGTCGCTAATAACTAACAATGTAACAACAATTCCGTATCCGCGCGGAACCCTCTCCCGTTTTTTTTTTTTTTTTTGTTCAACGACCAACACAAGGGGCGACAACAAACGCAACAACTCCCTCGGGCGAACAACGAACAAAAAAAAAAAAGAGAAATGAGAAGAACACAGACGCGCGCGAAACCTTCCCCCATTTTTCGAACGCGGACATGCTGTCGACGTGTCGGCCGTTCCACCCGTGTCCCGTCGCGTCCATTGGCACCGTTTTTTCTTTTCCTTCTCTCCTCGTTCGTTCGTTCTTTCTATCTTCATTCCTGCCTGCCTTCCTCTCCGTTTCGTCCTTTCTTCCTTCCTTCCTGTTCCTCGCCCCCTATTTCGAAGCTCTTGGTTTCTCACAGCGTTCCTCGGCACGACGCGCGAGCCTCACGCGACGATAACCGGCTCTATTTCTGTTTACGGTGGTAGATGCTCTTGTGATTGTTCAGGCTGTTCAACGTCCTGAACGTCTTGTGGCAGACCAAGCACACGGAGCTGTTCAACGGCTGGAAGTGCTGCTGCTCTTTGTGCCGTTTCAGGGTGAGCTTCGTCGAGAGGCTCTTGCCGCATACGTCGCAGGTGAACACCCCCTGCGGCAGCAAACTGCCGTGCATAGAATGCGACAGTCGCATCGCGAGTATCGCGGACGGTTGACCGACTGTTTTACCGTTTAAATTTCGCGAAACACGATTTCGTTAGACGGACGCGATTCGTTTACGGGTAATAACGTTAAATAAATATGCGAAGGTTAGAGAGAGCGACAGATAGTTAGATAGATAGATAGATAGAGAGAAAGAGAGAGAGAGAGAGAGAAAAAAGAGGAAGAGAAGAAAAATCACGAACGAAAGAGAGAGAGAGAGAGAGAGAGAGAGAGAGAGAGAGAGAGAGAGAGAGAGCGAGAGAGTTAGGTGGCAAAATGTTTAGAAGCAGAAACAGCGAATCAAAATATATACGAAGATCGCAAGGTGATTAGATTTTATATAGAGACCGAGACAGAGACAGAGACAGAGACAGAGAGACAGAGAGAGAGAGAGAGAGAGAGAGAGAGAGAGAGAGAGAGAGAGAATGAGAGCGAGAGACCAAGCACCAATATATACATGTATATATATATATGTATATGTCCGTTATTAAAGTATCGACACCCAATTAAAAAGAAAAGATATTTTCCGTTACGAACCAATATTTGTGGCGTAGGAGGAGGCACACGGAGAGCCACGTTTGTGGATGGACCCCCAGCGCAAATCCGTGTTCGTGAAGGTAGCGGGTAGGTACACACAGAACAATGACGAACCAGAGCCGAACGTATAGCCGAGCGAGCGGGACCGGGAACAAACAAGAACAAAGATACGACTGCCATTAATATCACTGGACAAGATTAGTGTTTACGCTGATGGTGTTCTTCGATACGCAGGGCCAGAGTGAGTGTGGTTCGGGGGGGGGGGGGTGTTGGTTGGTGATGGTGAGTATGGTTCTGTGAGTCGAGGTAACTCCTCGTTAACAAGGCGTGTGGGAATTGTATGATCGGTACAAAGGTGAAAGTGGCCGGTTAGGATGCGAGAGAGGATCGACGTCTGTGCGTGTGCGTGAGTGTGTGTGTGTGTTTGTGTGCGTGTGTGCGTGTGTGCGTGTATGTGTATATGATCGAGGTGTGATTAAAGTGATAGGGGTGTTGAAGGGTGGGGCGGGCAAAAGGAGACACATGCGTCGAGAGGGGGCCGCCGATCGCCCGTGGTGGCAGCTTTATGTTGTTCTCTGGCTCCTCTCAACAACCCCCGAACCACGAGAGAACACGTGCATTAGTTGCGGCCACTCGAATTGTTTAGTTCTGACTTTCGTGTCTCTGTTTTTGTCAGTCGAGGTTCTCCGATCTGTTTCACCGGGGTTTCCGATCGCAGAGAGAAAGGTGGCTCGGGGCTCTGGTTTGTCATTGGCCGTGGGTTACGCAACGATCGGCGATCGTCGTCGCCGACGGAGGTCACACCGTCGGGTTTCTCGACCAGTCTCGAGGCGGACGAGTCCTTCTAATCCTTCGAAGAGTCGCGAGAACGGTCGAGGACGCGCTAACATTCTCCGAGGCTATTCGCGGGACGCTAGTCTGCATCCGGTCTCGGCACGTTGATTCCAGAGGTAGCCAAATGCCGATTCGTTCTCGGGATTGTAAAGACTCTCTGGAGTCAACGTGTCCGACGTCCAAGTGCCAAGCGATCGCGCTGCTCGAGGAGAACAGTGGTACCAGCGCCTTGGGCCACGATGCTCCATTCACCCCTTAACGCACAGTTATTTTATTGGTTTTCATTGGTAAGATCATTAATGTCACTAAAATTCCCTTGCTGTTTCATAATACTGACTGTTTTGGTATTTCAATACTTTGAGAACGTGTAACGCCTAGACTGAATTATTCTGGCACGAGCTTTTAATAGTTTTATACAATGCGATATATTAATATTGCAATGATATAGGTACTATCCAAGAAATTATAAATGAGGTTATAAAATCGCTTATGAATTTTGTTTGCCTACACGAGATACAGGGATTTAATAGCGGACAATCTTATAGGGGATGATCGCGTAGCTTGGCACTTTTCGACTAGATTTCGATCAGAAAGCCTCGAGACAGTCGAGAATTGCGTTCTTAATACACGGTAGGTTCTTGAAGAGGAGAAGGTACAGTAATTCCCGGATAACTGTTTCTCTTCATCCCCACCCCAAGAATCCTGTAAGACCCACCCCCATCTATCAAGAAATCAAACGTAGGCCCTGAATCATTCGACGACAATCTAGTTAGGCTCATCAGAGTTGTGACAAACGTGTTTATAGACCCTAAACCTGGTACAGTTATCCAAGAATTGCTATTGTTAAAGGCAGCAAAATCGTTTTCGAACAACCCCTTCCCTCGTCTATAGGTCCCAACCAGAGATAGTTACCCAAGAATTGCCGAATCGAAAGGTAGCAAAATCATTTCAGAATTAATACAAAGGCTCGAGAGTCACCTTCCTGATGAAAACAAGGGAGAGGTCCCCGAAGCAGGGAGAGTACAGCAATTCCGGGATAACTGTCGTATTTCACCCCCATCTCTAGAATCCTAGACTAAGAAGCAGAACGTAGGCCTATCTTGTCAAATATCTCAGAATTGCAATAGCTGTGTCTAGGCCTTCAACGGGGGACAGTTATCCAGTAACCGCGGTAGTGTTTCTGCGTCCCGGAGAGTCGCTGGGAGGTCGCAGGAGGCCGAAGGTTCCTCAGCGAAGAGGAGGAAGGAGGTTTGAAGGTTCTGCCGGTGTAACGGCGCATTCTCGACGGTGGCTGACCCTCGGGTGCTTCGGAGCGTGAAACGCGCACCCATTGACTTCGGGGCCGAGGCGAAGCGAGGCGAGATGTGGCGAGGTTGAGGCGAGTCGAGGCGTTACGTGGCGAGGCGAGGCGAGGCGAGACGAGGCGAGACGGCACCTCGGCCGAGCGTATGCGTGTCACGGGGTCTGGGGCGCTTGTACAACAGAGTGCAATATCACGGGGCAGAGGTATCACGGGTGGAGTAAGTGGGTCGACCGGAAGCGCACGCGGTGCAACGGAGGTGTCTGCATTGCGCGGCGGCTCGAGAACGGGACGGAACACGGAGCGAAACGGAACGGAATGGAACGGAACGCAGAAAAAGAAAATGCAAAAACCACCGGGCGGCGCGCGTCGCGGCACGGCAGGTTGCGTAATCACCGCAGGCGAAGGTTAACGAGCGGTGCTCACCGCGCTCACCTCTGTCGTAGTGTTTGTAACCTCCTCTCCCTCCCTCCCTCTCTCTCTCTCTCTCTCTCGCTCTCTTTCTCTTTCTCTCTCTTTCTCTTGTGTGTATGTGTGTGCACACTTCTCCTCGTGCACAACACCTTTCCCGTGCAAGATGAGCGTGTCCAGGTGGGGTCGATCAGAGGGGGCGGGGGGTCTGGGTTTGTTTTGTTGGAGGGGGGCCGCTCTCTCTCAGCGTACAAAAGAAACATTTTATTCATAAATAATAATGATAATAGCAGTAATAATAGCAATAATCATAATGGTGATTCGTGTATCAATTATAATAAGAACATTAATAATAATCGTGGTGAGAGTAATTATAATGCGAAACAAATCTCTTCTGCCCCGTTCGGAAACGTATCGTATAGAATTTGCCCGATTCCGATTAATAATTAGCGACACGGATCGGAAGAGGAAAACAAAGTGAAGCCACGTGTACAACACGGGGCCCCCACCGTTTTCGAGACTCGCTTGCGTGTCCCTCCCCTCGCTCGATGAAACCCGATATAACAAAAGTAGTAAAATGAGGAACGACGATGTTAGCGATTAAAAAAAAATAGAAAAAAAAAACGAACAGAGACGGTATATGATTATATTGCGTTATGTATGTGCGGGTATTATGCGCGCGATGCTCACGCCGGTGTCGACAAATCCTGATATAAAAGACGTGTTCCTTACGTACATATGTACAGAGAAGCGCGTGCACGCGTCTATGCCCGATCGAAAGGATTTTTTTATTTACATTCTACGGATAGGCGACACATTCTCCTCGTCGATGCTACTATATCCTACGCTCGATGATGCTGTATCGATCTCTCTGCCACAATTTTACCAGCAGTCAAACATCAACGGCGTTCCCACGGTCCCCGAATTCCCACTGTTCGATTGACAAATCAATGCTGGCCGAATCAGAAATTTAAAACTTTCACCTCGTGTCCTTTTGGAATTCGTCGATGGTTTCGCGAGCGTTGCGGCCAGTTTCAAGGATCAAAACGAAAATAATTCCAAAAGGACACTGTGTATACGATTAACACCGAGTCTACTACCTATCGTTAAAAGCGATTGGTATGCGTCGTCTTGTAAAAGGGAGAAGATCGAATTTACATATATAGATTTTGTCCGATATATTTTGTCAATGTATGTGCTAAAATAATGAATCGCAAGATAAAATCCTAGTATTAGGTATACGGGACGGTAACAGGCCAATATTCGCATGTCAACTGGACGGTGGAAATAGGACACCGTGAAAACGCTCTAAGAGGAAACTCTTTATCACAATTCCGCGCGTCTCGATGGAGAAGCGGCGCAGCCAGTCTCGTCGACGATTAATTCGGTGACCAACATAACGCAAAACGAATAAGAAATTAAAAACGATTTTCCACGAGGCGATTAAAAAACGACGGATTTCCAGCGCGATCGGAATCGCTATTCCTGCTGCTCGCACCACAGGACGAAAGGGGGAAAGGACGAAGGGAAACAGAGAAGAGAATGCATTAAACCTAACGGAATAGGGGATATAGGGTGAGAAGAATGGGGAGACCTAGCGGCTCGATTTCTTTTTTTGGGCTCTAACTTAGGACACGTTTGAACTTATGATTTATTCTTCAGGTTTGTACTGCGACGTCTCTCTCTCTCTCCGCGACACCTGTAGCCAGGCGGCCATGAACCACCCCTCGCGAGTATAACTATAAAAATAAACGGGGGAACGTAGCTTTCTATTTTGTTTTCTTTTTTTTTTTTTTTGCTTGTCTTTCCTTTTCAATATTTCCTGTTTCAGTTAAATAAAGAACGCGTTCTAAGCAAGGAGTATATCCGAATCCCGTTGCTCGACCCGATCAGCTTAACTATTTACACGTAGCGCGACGTCCGTCCATGTATACATATATTTATATATAATATATATCGTTATATAAATCTCTCTTTCTTTATAACCTCAGTAGAAAAATTAAATTTGTCGGCCTCGACGCTCTAACACGTTCATTTCCTCCTCCTCTTTTCTCTCTCCCTCTCTCTCTCTCTCTCTCTCTCTCTCTCTCTCTCTCTCTCTCTCTCTCTCTCTCTCTCCTCTAGAATCCCATTACTTCATTCCGCTTTTTTTTTCTTATTGATCCGCTCGAACGGAGAACTCCATCGAAAACTATAATAACAGTGTCGTGTCTACTATCACATAGTGTTTCCCGCGACTCGAATTCAAAGACACCCTGGAGGGGGACGGGGGGGGTGAGCGTGGAGGACATCCTCCTCGGATGTCGTTGCGGGAGAGGGGAGGGGGGGGGGGCGAGTGTGCGAGCCAATGATCGACGCTAGAGAACGTACACGCGGATCGAAACCGAACCGACAATAGCGTATCGCGAGCGACAGAAGCGTCGACGTCTAAACAGATAACCCAAACGATACCGATAAATCCGACACCATTGTTTTTTAAAGGAGATTCTTCAACGAGTGTGCGCGCGCCGCACGGATCGAAAGGGCGTGGCCAGCTTACGCGTCGTGGAACCCGACTTCGATCCCTGATATAATATATCTCGGATTCTCGCGGTCTAGCCGGAAGAAGAAGAAGAAGCCCGCATGGGGCAGGCATGAGATCACGCATGGATTGCCACCTGTGTGGGGACACCATAAAAAAGTCGATGGTTGTCGGGCGCTGTGATTTTCTGTCGCGCGAGAGATCACTTTCGTCTTGCCCCTGGGGGCAATCGGGAGCGCCCCATGCCTGCCCCGGTGGCTTTCGCGAGCAGGCTCTATCCTAATCGCGGCTGCGGCTGCTGATCCGGGTGCTGCAGTTGCTGCGGCTGGTGCTGAGAGCTCGATCTCTCCGTGTGCTCTCTCTGCTCTCTCTCCCGCTCGCGCATCTGTTCCATCTTCTTGCGTTGTTGCTCGTTCTTGCTGAGCTGCCGATGGTAGATGCTCTTGTGGTTCCGCAGGCTGTTCAGGCTCGAGTAAACCCGCTTGCAGACGTTACAGATCGGTTCCTTGCTGGGCCTGGTGTGCACGTTCTGTATGTGCCGCTTCAACCGCGTTAGGGAGGTCAGGATTTTGTTGCAAGGCTCGCATCGAAACTCATCGGACGCGGCGCCGCTGCCGGCCAACTGACCTGGCGGCAGAACCAGACACAGGGGGTTACTTTTGTTGCTTTGTCACGAGGCCCGGGGTTTGTTTTTTTTTTTTTTTTTTTTTTTTTTAGTTTTTTGGTCGCCGGACTTACAACACCCGCGGACTACAGTTGTCCGTTCGACGACGAGGAGGGGGGGCACACGAAAAACGCGGAGCAGGGAAACAGAACAGAGTCTTTTTCTTCCCCGTCCGCTCTCTAGAGTCCTCCATTAGCCTCTAGCCGTGTGTGCCTCTATGTCCGGCGATCTACATCGTCATCTACTGTTTGTTTGTTTTTTTCGATTTTGTTTAATATTTCTAGTCGTCTCGCTTTCACTCGTTAACACCACCATCTACCACCATGTTTGCGTTTGATTGTATTTTTTGTTTTATTTTGCTTTTGCAGGATTGTTTTATTTGCCGAGCCGATAGAGGAAACATTCGTGCGCCCATTTTCTCGATTAGTTTTGTCCGCGCACGTTGCCACACACCGTCACCCGACCAAGCCGTGCTCAAACTGTCCGTTTTACGGTTTTTGCGTTAAACTGTTTTCTGTACTTGTTTTTTTTTTTGTTTTGTTTATTGTTTTACTTTTTGGGAACCACGTGACAATGCTTGTGCAGGTGCTACACCACAGAGCGTCCTCGTCGTCACGCACATTCTACGGTCTCGTCTTCGCACCTGAGTCCACCGAGGAGAGCGTCTCGAGCCTCGCACACGGTCGCCATTGTCAATCGTTCTGCATGCCGAAAGACTCGTCTAATGAAAACTATTCTGAACACGCATGATCACATCTAACCACGACACTTGGCTGACAATGGCGACACGGTCGTCTCGGCGGGAGACTCTTCCTCGCGAAGAAGAAGAAGACAACAGCCTGTGCCCCTGGGCCCCCTTTTTCTTACTTCGTATTTCGTTGTGCTCTGACGTTATGTTTTTGGCGAGTTCTTTGGTGTTTTTTTTTTTTTTTTTGGTTTTTGGTTTTTGATATAGCGCATTACGATAGTAGGAGTGCAAGCAATTCCAAGATTCCAGTGAACGATCGTGAGCGATGACGTTAGTGTTTTCAGAGCACCAGAGATGTATCCATGTCGATGCGTATTATTTACAGCAAGACAGAGAGCAGAGTAGATATCTCGGAGGTAATAACGTGTGTTGACTATACATATATGTACATTGTGGGATATACATATATCTATACAAGAGTGTGATTATATTGGCCTAAAACACGGTATGATGCGATGAGAGGTGAAAGACGGTTGATATAATGCAGCTTATTGTTTAGTAAGTTCGCTTTTACGTTTCACCGAAGATAGAGTTCCACGTGCGCGCGATTTTCGGGGGACGAGGTGCGATCGGAGACGCGGGTGCTTTGGTGTTTCAAGTAAAACACGGGGTTTCCTTCCTTCGAATCGTCCTTTATTTTCTCAATCAGCTCTAAACGACATCCACGCTACACGCTAATAACAATCATCGACGGCCTTATATCGGCGAGCGCGATCGGTCCTCGGTAAAGCGGCGAGCGACAGGTGACTATAACCGAGGCTCGTGTCGGAGAATCAGCGATTTTTTTTTTTTTTTTTGGCTAGAGACGCGGGACGGAACGATACGGCGCAGCGGAGCGTCTTGTGTGCGGCCCGTATCTTGAAAATTATTTTTAAAGGCCCGATCAGATAGATAGGATGGGTTTATAGTCCAATCGTCCGATAAATAGATTCGCCCTTGGCCGCGGTGCTCGCGCGCGATTCCACCGGGCGACGAGCGAAGCGACGATACGCGTCGACGGGACGCGAAACTCCGTCGGCAAAAAGTCCCGAAGCGGATCGAAGCGCGAAACGGCGAGCGGATAACAGCCTCGGTGTGATCGACCGTTCGGAAGGGTGGTACACAAGCTACGCGGAGAGTTCGCTGTGTCGTCGTGTCGGGGGTGGAACTACCCCCGGAGCCGGTTTTCCGCGGGGGTGTAGATGAAGAAGAGCACGGTGGTTACCGAAAGAGAGACGCGTATCGATTCGCGCGCGAACTCGCCGGGCAACTTACAGATGGCGGAACTCATTTCCAAAAAGCGAAGCGCGACCGGCACGGCGGCGGTTGTGCTCCCAGCGAGCACACACCGTTTCTCGAACTTAGGCTAAACGCGGGCATCGTGTGTGTGTCTACTAGACTTGTATATTTTCTTTGGCGTGCATCGAGGTAACTCGTTCCACACGGTCGGAAGACTAGAACGTTCGGGATGGCGATGACGTGAAGCACCGTCTAGAGCAGACCTGGGCCCTAATTGCCCCGTGGGGCAACTGGCTCCGGCAGGGGCGTGGAAACCGCGCCTACTGCGAGGAGAACGGGATAGAGTTCTGTCTCGCTGCCCACGCCTGGTCTAGGAAAGTATATGTACAAAAGAGAACGAGGTTCACGGTATTTACAAAAGCCTAAACGACATCTCGCGATCGTTTTGCATCGCGGGGGCGGGTGTCTCGGAGCCTCGGGTACTCGGGGTCAAGACGTGGTGGTCCTCGGCGCAATTCGGTCAGTAAACCTTGGACGCCGGTCAATACGTGACCTCGCACGGCTCCTCGTGCTCCTTGCGCTCCTTCCTCGCGTGGTACTGGCTCTTGTGGCTGACCAGGCTGTTCCTGGACTTGTAACTCCTGCCGCATTGATCGCAAGAGAGCGACTGAGGCACGTAAAAGTGCGTGTCCGCCAGGTGCCTCTGCAGGGACCAGGCACGCGAGAACGTTTTCTGGCAGAAGTTGCAATAGGTGCCGCTGGTCGATCGGTTGTTCGACGACGATTGCGGTTTGCTCTCTTGTTGATCGTTGCGCGATGGATCGCGGGATTTGGTGTTCGTGGCGTTGGTCGTCTGTTGGTTGCCGTTCTGCGTCAGCCAGCGTAGATCGGCGAACGGTACGGTCGTCTCATTCAACGACGTTCTCGATGCCTGCTGATGCTGGCTCGGACGACGATTGTTGCTCACAGAAGCGACCGAGCCGCGATCCCCGGTGGGATCGAGCTGTTCGGCTAGCAGACAGGACTCGAGCTCGTCTATCTTCGGCGACAGGGGCTCCGACTTGAGCACGATCTGCATCTGATCGGTTATGTCGTCTAACAGATCGATTATCGGCAGCTCCTGGTGCTGCTGGTGTCCCTGCACCACCACGCACCGGCCAGTTCCCGCCTGACCTTGGCAATCGGCCGATCTTTCCCGTTGACCATCTCCGTTGGTAGCGGACTGCCAACCCCCGTCCTCCTCGGCGACCTCCCGGTCTGCAACCAAAGAGGAGGGGGCTGAGTCCAACCGAGGTGTCCCGCGGTATTAATTAATCGCACACACGAGCCGACACGACTCCTCGTCCCGCGTCGAGAGGCTAGATCGTCGGGGGTGGACGCCGCGCGCAGGTCTCGGGGGAGGTAACAGAAAAGAAAGAGTGAGAGAGATAGGCGGCCAAAAAGGCGACCGGCTTAAGCGCACATGTAGCCATCGGCCACGAGAAGATGGCACAAAAGTAACTACGCCTACTCTAAAAGTATCTAATCCTGATAGGCCTACTTTCAAAGGTGCGAACACACTATTATCGACGTCACGTGGAAACAAGTTATATCACGTGACATTCTTCGAGTGTGAACCAACAGATTTCCGAATATATGTATTATTGTTTCCTCTCCCACACACACACACACACACACACACACACACACACACACACACACACACACGCACACCGTCTTGTCGTCCGTTTTGCATATCAGAGTCAGAAGTTGCAAAGCAAGACGGAAAGAATTGATTGAGATTGAGTTTATGTCGGGGAATTGACGGAATGCGCACGCCAGATCGGACAACTTCACCATGTACACGCTTCATCTTGCATTGCAACTTATGACTGCACAAGCAAAAGGGTAGATAACATAGTGTGTGTGTGTGTGTGTGTGTGTGTGTGTGTGTGTGTGTGTGTGGCCTATAGTACTTTGCAATAGTCGTTCGACGAAGGAAACAAATGAACCTGTCGAGTGTGACTGGAACAGAACGATGCGGTCACGACGACGTTCCACTGTCCCTACATCCCTACTAGTACGCGTAGTGCTTTAAGAGTGGGGTGTCACGAATCTCCCGTTACCCCTCTTCAGGAAAATTTATGCCATCTACTCGTGTACGAGGAATACATCTTTTCCCACGTATTCATCGCGATCTGATCAGAATTAACGCGAAGAGTCCATCGAGAGTGGAACCGGAACACCTCGTAGAACAACAACCGGAGATTAGGAAAGCGAAGGATCAGCTCGGTTCCCTATTTCTCCTAATTTATGCGACAACCTCCCGGCGAGCGTGTCGCGATCTCCTTTCGATATTCGGGGAAGGGCGTAGGGTTTCTCGGGCAGATTGGGTGGGGGGAAGTGCGAGCGTACGCGTATTCATCGTCTCATAAAAGCCGGTATAACGTCCGCCGAGGATGAGATGTCGATACAACGGGAGAACGCGCCCGGTGGTAACGGGCATGTAAGAGTGGTAGGCGAGAGCAAGAGCAAGAGCAAGAGCAAGAGCAAGAGCAGAACAGAAGAGCCGGCACACAGGAACATAACGGGCGATGCTTCTTCTTTGCGGGATTTTACCCAGCCGGTTACCCTAGCAACGGGAACCATCCCCCTCCCCCCGCCATCACCCCCACGAGCCGCACTCCTTCCCCTGTTTTTCCGCGGTGCCTCGCCTCGGGAAGGGGATATATACCTAGGATGCGTATTATTCTTAATAACCCCCCGTATGCCGTTGCGCTGTATTATGACTGATGTTGACTCTAAGCGCGGAGAGCCACGGCGATCGATAGCTCCGCTACACTCCGCGCGCGACTACGAAACTCCGGGAGCAGCCAACGACGACAAGGAGGGCCGAACAGGGGGGACGACTTCGGTCTCTCTGGCGCAAGAAGGGAAACCAAGAGACAGAGACGGAAAGAATCAAGAGGGAACCCGTGTGGAGGAGGAGAAGAAGAAGAAGAGAGAGAGAGAGAGAGAGAGAGGGAGGGAGGGAGGGAGGGACACAGGGCTCAAGGGGGAGAGGATAGGAGGAAGGGAGGAAAGGACAGAGGAATCGGCGGGGAGGGAAAAATCTAAGTAGCTTCCGGATTGGTTACGCGAGTCTTACGAACTTTTTGAAAGAGTTACGTGGACAGTGGTGGGGGGCACGCGAACGGAGAAGACGGGGCTCTCGCGAAGCAAGGAGGAGAACGGGAGCAAGAACTTGAGCTCTCTCGCCCCCTCCGGCACCTTCCTCCCTTTGGCCCTCCCAGGCCCTCTTTTCCCTCGATATGCGGTTGCGCGTTTCGCGAAATCACTGCCGCGATCAAACCGATAACTCTTGTGTTCCGGGCTCGCCGCTTTCTTCTAGGGCTTGACCGGTGAAAATCGAGCAACGAGCTCGAGACACGCGTTCGTTGCTCGACGATCTACGGGGACGTTCGTTCGCGGCTTCTGTGTCTCGATGTCGATTTTTGCTCGCACAGGCGGCCGATCGAGAACGACGAAACAAGGCCAATTTCTTCGCGAGAGTCTCGTCTGTGCTCTCGGTCGCTGCTGGAGACTGGCGGTGGGCCTCGAAACTAAACTGCCTCGATGAATTAAGCACCGCGACCGAGTAGACCTTCACCTTGCCTCTCTCTCTCTCTCTCTCTCTCTCTCTCTCTCTCCTCAAAGAGCAGCGTATGCCTCTCCCGGAGATTGCGATTCGGCCAATAACGTAAACAAGCTGTATTGATTTCCGATCGCTTCTCGAAAATCCCGCGATAACACCGCGGCCGTTACCCGTTCGCCAATGGGCGACGAAAGACGGTCCCGTCCCCATCGCAGAACGCGATGATCGATTTTTTGCCACGACTCTCTTACGTAACCCGCTCGAATCTACGATTCCGCTTCTCGACTAGATAGACGCGCGCCTCTCTAACCACGGTGCCTACCTCCAAAATTCCACGTTTCTAGATATATCGAAAGATGATCGAACACGGTCCCGGTGCGCGGAGAGGAGAGGAGAGTACGCGTCGTGGGAGCGGTATCGCCCGGCGAACGGTTTTGGAAAGCGTCGCGAAACGAGGAAAAACGGAGAAAAAGAGAGATCGCGGCCCGTGACAGCAAATGATATAGAGCGAAAGTGTAAACGCCCCTCCTCTCTCTCTCTCTCTCTCTCTCTCTCCTCTGCCCCTCCCTGACCCCTACTTCCTAACCCCGCGGGTTCTCTAGCTCCGTCGCTCTGACGAGGTCTTTCACTGATCGCGACACCCGCGCTGCTCACTGTTGCGCAGTTTTCGAGGTCACCTCAAGTTCATCATCGATAATAGCGCAGGCGAGGCGAAAACAAGCAGCTAGACCTGGGCGTCCCCGATAAATACACATATTACAGATAAAAAATTCCGTCGGATTTGGTTCAGAAACGAACTTTCGTTTGGCCTTGGCAGGCGCCTCGCCCCCGCCCCGCTGCCTCGTCAATCACTCTCTCTCTCTCTCTCCCTCTCACAGTCCCGTCTCGTCTCGTCCCGAACCCGTCCCGAGCCGTCATCCTCATCGTCATTCGCCTTCGCGCGTTCGCCATACGAAAGTAAATTGCCAGCCGCGCGCGAATCGTCCGCTACCGAAACGAACCAACACCGCGCGAAACACACCGACGTCGACGACGACGACGACGGTGTTTGTACAATCGAGACGGAGGAACCAAGGAAAGAAAGAGAGAACGAGAAGATGACTAAGTATCGAGTAAATAGATGTATGCACAAGGAGACGACTCGCGACAGAGAACAACCGCGCCGAGGAACAGACAGAGAGAACGGAATGGGTGTAGGTTACAACCGCGCACACATACACACGCGCGCGCTTCGCCGGAATCGGCAACGTCGGCAGATGGCAGCATGAATTCCGCGTTTCGCAAACAGGCCATTAGCAAACCGGGTTACGTAACCCCGAAATTTCTTTACCTCGACTAGTTTCACGAGTCCCGATATAAAACGCGTCCCCGCCCCCTCCGACCCCCTCCCCCCTCCCGTCCCCCGGGCCCACAAGACGCGAACACCGCCGACGTTGATCTCTCGCGGGAACAGGTTTATCGATCGCGAAAATGAAACGCCCGATCGCTCCTTCCGACGATCGAGCAAAACGCCTCTTTCGGCAGGCCCTCCGAAGAGAACACTGTCCCCCTTTCGAGTGCATTTCTTCCTATTGCCTCGGCGCGTTGCAGTTGCCGTTCGTTGCGAGCGGTTGCGAGAATCATAATAGTACCGATGCAGGAGAATGCATCGTTAGCAAATTGTATGATTTGTCTAAGTCGGTGTATAGTAGATTAGTGAGTCTATTTTCACTTAAAGCCCCCTTTGCAAAGTATTCTTTGATTAGCTTCGTTACATCAAACAGGAATAAACTATCTCCGTCTTATCGAAACGTTTGCAGTGTGACTCGCTGATCTGTTCGCGCGAAACTGTTGCATCTGATTGCCTAAGCCGCATACAATAAAACTTCGAGCATCGTATGTTAGAGTTAGAGAATTCTCCGCTCAATTTCCCGTGTAAAAAGCGTGCGAATAAAGATGCGAATCACCGTGACGAAGAAAAGCTGCGAACAAAGAGACCGACGCGAGCGAATACCGAAATTTCAACGCGTCTACCAGATCCTCAAAAGCATCCACTAGAAATTGTGTAAACAGGCAGTGCAGCGTTGCATCGACGGCGTGAATCACGGCGTCGATTTCTGCTAATGGTTTCTGGAATTGCAGCGATGGGGCGCGAAACTGGACCGGCATAAGTCGAGCGCTTTCGTTGCAGGAATTCGGCCAGTCGTCGAAAAAGCGGCTACGTCGTCGTCGTCGTCGTTGAACGAGGAGGAGGAGTGGAGGAGGAGGAGGAAAAAAGAGGAAACCAGAGGGAAAACGAGAAGAAGATGAGCAAAATGAGTGCGAGAGGAAGAGAGAAGGAGAGGAGCAAGAGAGCGCAACGGGTGTCCGGCACCGGGAACGTCCCGTGAAATAAATATTTGCTCGATGCGCTGCAACACGCGCCCCTCGATACAAAGAGACGTAGCACTCGCTCGAACTCGCGTGCGTGCGCGAGCGCATAAGCGTGTAGAGAGAGAAAGAGAGAGGGGAGGGAGGGAGAGGGAGAGAGAGAGAGAGAGAGGATAAAGTGCTCGCGCGACGAGCCTCTGCAACGGCCTGGCACTCGCTATTTTTATGCGGCCGGATTTTACAACAGGTTACCGCGGATGCAAGCGCCGCGTTCGCGGAAAAAGAGCAGAAAACCACGGACGGAGGAAATAGAGGAAAAAACCGTCCGGGGGGTTGGGGGTGGACCAAAGAAGAGAAAAGGGAATCGCGTTGCGGCGGGACCCGCACTCTCTCTCTCTCGCTCTCTCTCTCTCTCTCTCTCTCTCTCTCTCTCTCTCCTCCACCTTTTTCCTCTCCTTCCCGACGCTTTTTCCCCCCTCGCTTCTGCTAGGCCCGCGCGGTATCGGTTTTTTAAAAACAATTTTTAGTGCTCGTCGACGAAACCGGCTAAGAATATATCTAGGCCCGGGGAAATGAATTTCTTCTTTCTTCGCGATAACGACATCGAAACCGAGACCGACGAGAAACGTCGTCCTATGGAAGAGCGTGTGTGTATGTGTCTGTGTGTGAGAGAGAGAGAGAGAGAGAGAGAGAGAGAGCACGCGAGAAAGAAAGAAACAGAATGAATAGATTTAAAATTAGACCGCGATAAACGCATCTTTCTCCCGAGTGTGTCGGCTCTATGCGAAACCTCTTTCTCTCTTTCTCTACAGTGCTCCGGCTCTCTGACTCTCTCTCTCTCTCTCCCTCTCTTTCATTCTTTCCTCGTCCGTCTTTCGGGCACGCTCAATAAACAGCAGGCTGCGGGACTATGGCCAGCCTGCTCCTAAGTGCCGAAAAGAATACGCGGGGATCGCGCGGCTCACGAAACGGCCTTCGTTGAAATATTTCGGACATTTTTCACTCTTATTTTAGCCTGGTTAAGCTGACGAGGAACTTCTACGAGGAACTGTGCTGGGTCCCTGTGGACCCTATTGTAATCATTGTTTTAAGAAAAGCTGATAAAAGCATGACGATAATCTGCATGCCTATTGGAATATATTTGAGTAATTCGAATTTTATCGTAGCTTGCGAGATGCAAGATAATTGAAAAAGTGAACGAAGACTGCGGGTTTAAACTCTCATTGAACAGAGATTATTTCTTCTCTTAAAGATTTTGATAATGCGGATCTTTACGCAAAATAAAAATTGTCTGCATACATTGTTCAACGCAGGACTCGAACAGGAATATCAGTCTTCGTTTAATGATTCTAATCTGTCCAATGTTTCAAATTGCACCAACCTATTTCTGTCATAATTACATAAAATCTGATTGATGCCTTTAAAAATTTTAGGGTTCCGCCTTCCCCTTTTTTGTCTGAAACTGTAAGTAGGTGTGACAAATTCCGTAGGTGATCAAGAATTTCGGACTTTTGCGAGTAGTCTATACGATTAGGGTACTTTCCACGGACGTCGCTTAACCATTTCCATTTCAAATGCTCGTCGATCGCGTTAAATTCGCCGTTCCGCGGAGAAAAATAACAGACGAGTGCAAAAGGTTAACCAAATCGGTGGTATAATTTCCATTGTTCGCGTCGCTCTATAAAATACCGTATTCAGTAGCAATAAAAAAAAAAAGTGGAACTGACGCAAGTCGAGCGGTCGGAGAACAATTTGTACGAATCGCGAGCGGGGAGCAAGAAGCATAAGAAGAGAGCAGGACGACGAGAGCATCTTGTGGCGAAATCCGTTCGCGGTCTCGAAATTTTTCGACGTCCCGCGGCGAATCCGCCTAGAAACTCGCGAGCGAGCGAGCGAGGACTGGCGAGCATATGCTCGCAGCCGTTCGGAATAAAAAGATCGGATATGAGGCAGGGCAGCGTGTCGGCCGAACCTCGAACCGAACAAAGAAGAAGCTGCTGCTCGGGGTCTCTGGTTCGGGGAGCGGATTCCGGCGACAAGTGGTCGCGCGCGCTGGTACTTTCTATCTGGGCGCGATTTGTTTTTACGTAACCGCAGCAGCCATTACGAGCCGAAGACGATTAAAGAGCCGGAGGGGGCGGCGCGGCGCGGCGGCGTCGAGCGTGAAACATCGCGCGATTCCCTCTCGCCTCTTGCCTCTACGCTCCGCACGTCCGCTCCGCGCGTCCGTTTCGCGAATATCAAAATTTCACTTTATCGGTCCCGGACCGGGACGTTCGCGATAACGGGGCGCGCTTTCTAAATTGCGTGACCGGCGAAACTTCTAGACCTTGCTCTCCCGATTGCCGCGCCGCGCGTCGCACCGCGATAACGATCGACACTAATTCTACCGCGCGCGCACACTAGCAAACTACTATCTGACGTCAATCGTTTGGTCCTCGAGACGACGAGCCACTCGACAGGAAATTCTGTATCGCGAATGCCCGCCCAGTAACTTTTCCGCTCTCGCAATTTCGCGGCTAGAAAAAAAAAGAAGAAGAAGAATCCGGCGCGGCGCGGCCGCCGCGGCTCAACGATAGTTCGCGTAACGAGGCAACGGGCATGGTGCGGTGCGGAGCGGCGCGCGAAACACCGGCCGGACCCGGCGACAACGTTTAATTCGGACGTTATTGTCGTTAACGAACCGAGAGTAGGTGGAAAGTTTGGCGGAGAGACCGACGACCCTGCGCCGGCTACACACAACTATCTCTCGTTTCTCGCCCGCTTGAAACGCTGCCAAAAATCACCGCGCGGGTTGCAATCCGGTTCGGCTCCGTACCGAAAAATGTCTGTCGCCGGTATACACGGCCGTTCTCTCTCTCTCTCTCTCTCCCTCCCTCCCCTCTCTCTCTCCCTCGACCGATAGATACGATAGCGCGCGCCGGGGACCTTGGCGAGATAAAAAATGCGAAAAACAAATGCCCTGTTTCGCCGTGGAACGCCGGAGCAAATGACCGATTGCGGACCGATCGGACGATCGAGCCGCGATCTCGAGTCCGACCGTTCCCAACAGCAATTTTCGCGGACACGCTCGAAAACGCTCGCGAAAATCGGACGCGTTTTTAACGGCGAGAACACGGGCTATTTTTGAGCGAACGGCCTGCAGCGGCCTCTGCTGCGTTTTGTCTCTGTTCGCTTCGCCGTGGTAACATTGTCTTGATTTTACAGAGACCGATACAGAAGTGATCTTAAAATCAGTGATTCACGGGGAGCATCCACTTGAGCATTTTCGTACATTCGTGGCATTCGTGCTAACACTAAACCTACCATTGTCTAAATGACCCGTTTCAAATTTTCCGCTTCAGAATTATTAGAAAAATGCGTTCATGGATCACATGAATTCCCTTGCCGAAGTTCACATCGTAATAAAAATTGTAATAACTAACAATCTTCTCCGTTTCATAAGGCAACACATATGCAAATAGATTTTAGCGCTTGGTAGATTGATATAAACAAAAAATGAGATTTCTACTCTATTTTTGCCGTAAAATATTTTCCAATCGACAACGTAAATTGTCTTCCCATTATCTGTAGAAAATAATTAATAAATCAATCCCGGATCGTGGATCATAAAGTTTCGATTTTCGAAGAGCGGATGAACAATTGGAAAACTGATTTTCCAAGGGACACTTTTAGAACGAATATTTCTTCCATTTTTTTTTCTTTTCATTATTCTGCAATGCTTTACCAGGTCCTCAACACTAGGCTAATAATTAGACTGTGGATTATATGCGTTTATAAGAGAAATTCGTAAACCAAATACAAAACTGTAAAAACGTTAGAAGAATTTAACTACATTATTCTATTATTTTCGATTTTTTGAGATAATCGAAAGAGGAATTACCTTAAGAAGACTTGGACAATTTTTATTTCGCATAAAGATTCACAGTCTACAAATAATATGCGTCCTACTAGTTTGGTCATCGAACAAACATGTCTAGGAAGAATGCTACCCGAAGCCAACCGTCTTTCTGAAAAACGCTTTTATAAATTTTCCAGCAACGATAATCCATTTGCACGTTTTAATGCAAACTCTGTTAAATTCTCAGAGCGTCGGACTGGTTTCTATGCAGGAGCATTGGCACCTCTTTGTCAGCGCGACAATGACAATGGAAATTTCGGATCCCGCGGAGTCGGGTTAAGAATATTTGCAAGCATCGCGGCCTCAACTCTCGCCCGAGAGAATCCGAGAGGAGAGAGAGAGAGAGAGAGAGAGAGAGAGAGAGAGAGAGAGAGAGAGAGAGAGAGAGAAAGGGAGTGTGTGGAAGAAAGAGATTTTTCGGATAGACGCCGAGTGAAAATAACGGCGGGCTAGACGGAGCGGGTTCCGAACGGGCCGCGAACGACGAGCCACGTATAATTTAATGTGTCTAATGATTCGCAGTGCGCCGCAGGAACGTGAGTGGCGTACCAAGGTCGTCGTATTTTTAGTTTAGGCCAATGTTTAGTTGGCCACGTTGGTTCGTCGGAGATAGAGGGACCTTGAATTTCGCGGATAACATCTGCGGCCTTATCGACGGCCCCCTGATAACTTTTTCAGTACTAACCTAGTATAAGCCAGCCGTTCAAATATTAATTCGTGAACGCGGCGAGAGTGGCCACACCTGAATTTACTTAACGACGATGCTTGTTGGCTGGTTCTGGTGCTGTCAGGACACGACAGTTTATTAAAACGCACTGCAAACACCATGATTCTTGCGCGAGAACCCCCACGAGAACCTCCAACGATGCAAACCCGACGAGAATAACAATTTGTCGAAGATAATTCGCGGGGACCGAAAATTTTTCGAAACTGAAGAGACATTCCTACGACATAAGTACTGGCCGTTTCGCGTGTCCGAGCGTTTGCGAAACTGGTCCGTCAATTATTCGGTAGTTCACTCCGACGGTGTTGATTTCGCTGATCCGCGGAAACCAAAAATTTTGTCAGAAACTGAATAGAGTACCGTGCTATCACCCGTTTCGCGTATCCGGGCGTTCGCGAGGTTCGTTAATTATTTGCTAGTCAACCCTGACACCCCGGAGAGAGCAGACACTCGCGGAATCAAAGGGTCGGCAATAAATTGAGGTATCTACACCGTGGAGGACGTAGCCACAGCGATAACAGGGTCACTCGAACGTGACAAACTTCAGGCTTGACCTATCACATCCTCTTTCGCGACCGAAAACGAGCAGGCTCTGCTGCAAAGCTGTCTCGTGACCGAGCGATTAGAAATTCCGTGTAATCACGGTGCACACTGGCGAGCCTTCAGGTTCACACAGCGTTTCCCAAAATTGATCTAGCCCGTCGCAATGTCATAGAAAAGATTTCATCGAATTGTGAATCAAATCAAACGAGAGAGATTGCTTCGTCTTCGATGTCCTGCCCCCCCCCCCCCAGAATTGAGAAACGCTGATACGTGATTTATATATATATGTGTAGTATACATTTGTCTGTACGTTTAGGGAGATACAAGTATATACTCGTAAATATAAAGACTGGTAAGCAATGTCATAATGCTGTCGTATCGGCGATATCGCGTCAGCGGCGTGTATAACGTTACCAAACGTTAAATGGGACGACAACAATGATACAAAAATACTTCGACCACGAATTGGACAATACGAGCACGGCACGTGTGAATGCACAGGGCGCTCCCTAAGATCTCGACGCAGTCGGAAAACCCGCCCAAAAATTCATGGGAAACGTGCCATCGGAAAACGGAACCGTCTTCGAGAAAAGGCTGTCTGTCCATGACCTATCCGTTTCTGCTCACGGGCCACCGCGCCGGCGTGGACGCGACAGAAAAATCTGCAAACTCGAAGCTTTCTACCGCTTTAACCCTTGTTTAACCCGTGTGTGGATTTTTAGAATTTTCTCAAATATAACAAAATTACTCAAGAGTTTTTTTTTACAGCTGCGAGTTTTCACGTTTTTAAAATCTCAATCTAAAGAAAATCTGCTAATTATTTAAGCTGGAAACTGATTGGTACCTGTTCCAGGAATTGATGGAAAATTGAATTACAAGATTATATGAAATTCTATAGAATTGTATAATCTAATAATAAAATTGAATCGTTTAATTATTAAAGTTTCGAGTCCACTTTGGTTCGCGCAAGGGTTAAACGGTCAAACAAAATTTAGCGAAACGTCACCGTACCTTTCCCACGAATTTTTGCAACGAAAATCAGCGTCCCGCGGGCAGGACTACAGCGACACCCCGTACATATTCGTAATGAGTATGCGTAACGCATCGACGATCGATCGGCGATCGGCCGGCGCGAAACTCGACAAGCGGTTAATCGGATCGGAAATCTCTCCCGAGGATGTTAGCTGCACACGAAGAAGAGAACAACGATTTGTCGTTGCATCTTTGCTCGTCGACTTCTCTTCTATGCCGTTTCGTTCTTTCAGTGTTTGTTTTTCTCATTTTTTTTTTTTGTTTCTTTGCGGGGAGTGGAAGGTTCGCGTTCTACTTCTGACGCGGACGCGATAGAGATATCAACGGGCGAGTAGTATGTTTTGTACAGCGATGCCGAACCGATGCGACTCGTTTATCTTTTTCTTTTCGTCGCTGCGTGCCAATTCGAATGATTCTCGGCGAATTCGACGGCTGCGACGAGCGAATTCGTCCCTGTTCCGCGATTCAATAGATTCCCTTCGATCTTTTCGAGGAAAAACAGCTGCAATCGGAAAACAATACGAACGGACATGAATTCGCGCGCTCAACGTCGAATTCGCCGGCAAACCGCGGAACATTATGACGTCATGAGAATGCGAATATATGCAGGCGAATCATAAATGGTCAACCATATAAAGGATGATGATATCGGATGATTTTTGTAACGCATGCCAATTAGAAGAAGTTTTAATCGTCCAAGCAGACAGTAGTGCTCTTTCACCGCAACCAAATAAATGAAATTAAAATTAAAATTATATTAAATTAAAATTAAATTATCGAAATCATAAACAGTAGAAATATATATATATATATAAAATGATCATTCGTATGATCCGTGATTTTTTGTTAGTTTCTGATAAATATTTGCACAAGTCTTTTTAGTTACTTTTTTTTTTTTGTATTAGAGCGAACCGCTACACCGCAGACGATTTGCGGCCACGATGTATCGACTGTCGGAGGAGAATAATGGAGTAGCGTAACAAAATCGCCCGTGGTAGGCTCAGAGGAGCGAAGGATCGAATCGCGAAAAAGACCTCCTTCACCGATCGATCGCACGGGATCGAGAGATTTTGAACTAATAAACAGATTTTAGTCGTTTTGCCGGCTCGATCCCTTCGCTCCCGATGATTCCACCGGGGCGTAGCTAAATAGTGATCGTTCTTACCTTGCGAAGTTCCTGCCAAGTCCGGTGGTTGCAACCCGTGGCCCAATCCTGGAAATTTCACTATCGTCACACGTAGAATTGCACGCTCGAGCTCGGCGAGCGACCGAACAACGGCCTGTACGCAACATCGCAATTGTAACGGGACTCTACAAGGTCGGTAAACGCTTTAAGGATTCTACGGTCGAAGAAGGTCGAGGGAAAAATTCATTGCCGGGGGTATTTCGACGGACGACAACCGAGCGACCTACTACCCACCGAAATAGCGGCCGAAACAAACGTTAATTTCAATTCAACGAGCATCTTAATAATGAAAGGACAGCTCGGAGAATCGGTCACTCGGTGTAATTCGTGGCCCGTTCGAATCGATATCCGCCATCGGCTCGGGTCAATACCGAATACGATCCTCTATCTGGAGCATCCGCACACTTTCTGCGCTCCGAGCGCAACTTCTCGCTGTAGAAACCACGTTCGCCGGGCATTCGTCTCACCTCGTCCGATAATAATCATTGGGGGAACCGTGCTAACGGAAAATCGGAGGAGCTTGAAACCTTCTACCGGTCTGCTCAAAGCTAAATAAAATCTGATAATCCCCTCATCTTGAGGAATCTTTGCTGCGACCCAGGGTTTCAAACTTTTCCCTCTCGAGGTACATCAAACTAAGGTACATCGTCCGAACGTTGCTGCTAGAACTTTGCATTGCTGTTTAGACAACAATATTCGACACGTGTTTCGAATACGTGGAAATACAAAATTTGTATAATGAAATAATAGTGAAGCAGAAAATTTGAAACCGGTCAGCTGAATGGCAACGGTAGTGTTGAACCAGGGATAAGAAGAAACGCGTGTCGAATATTTTTGGCTGAACCACGAAAGTGCAAAGTATCGATGGAAGAAGACCAGGTGAGACAAATCGGTTGTACGGGGGGAGGGGGGTGTAAATGCAGAATTGGTCAATATGCGTACAGGCCAGGATGGATGATGGGTCAAAGTTCGTACCTGGCAACGGCGTGTGTTCCGGGGCGAGCGCGGCCATACTGAAATTAAAGCCACCGGTGTGCAAGATTTTGGTGTCGGGTAAAAAATTCGGCAGGGAGATGTGCTCGGACTCTTGGTCGTGTTCGTTGCTGCTCGCGGACGCCGGTGGCCGGTCCGACGCCGCGTTGGCCGAATCCGACGAGTCCTCGTTGTTCCCACCGTTCCCGCTGTTCCCGCCGGTCAGCTCGAGCGGCTCGCACTTGATGTTGTCCCCGAGGGGGCTGTTCTCCTCGTGCAGACCGTTCCCCTCGACCTTGCTCGACAGATGGTTGTTCTTCACCATCGAGAAATCCGTCGGCGTCGCGTCGTTGTTGTTCAACGGCGGCGACGTCGTCCTCAGCTTCTTGTCCGTCGACTCGTCGTGAGGGCTCGGCGTCCGTCTCCTGCGTATCTGCGCCCTGCGGACCAGCTGCTGCACCGTCGTCGGCGTCGGCGTGACCGGCATGGGCGGCGATCCGCCACGCGTGAAACTCTCGTCCGATTTCTCATGGAACGGAATATGGTTGCCGCCGGCGGCCAGCGTGCGCACGTGGGACAGCTAGCCAACAGAAATCACACGACGCTAATATGCATCCTACTCGACCCGAGCTTCTCTCACAATTCTGACCCGATCATCCCCTCCCACGTTATTCTCTTTCGTAGCTACATCGCATCGCTGCGACGCATTTTTTCACTTCAACAAGATCTTCTGATAGGAAAGGATTTTTATGGGAGACAACTACTGGACAACTACTGTGGACTTAGCAGGCTCGAAAATTCCATAAAAGTCAAAGTACAGTGTTTACTCGATACATAGCCGAAACACGGGTCTAGCCAGAGATTATATCGGCCAGGAGATACTATTCTTTGATCCACGCCGAACGTAGAAGAGGACAGCGAAGCTCTAGAGGCTTCGGTTCGTGGCCCCTCACGAGGTATAACCCCCGGGAGTGGGGATAGTTCGGGGAATTTTATCGGCTAGGCATTTCGGACATATATAGTGTAAACACTGTAATGTATTGAAGGAAACAAAAATTGAAATGCGAAACCGTACCGTATCGTTGTAAACTATGGATCACTGAATTTCGGATTTGATTAAGTGAAGAACTGTTACATTGGGAAAGACAGAGAAAGATTGTTTAAAAGACTCCGGCAGAATAGACACGCTAGACACGATGCAATGTTACCGAACAGTGCTCAATGTTAAACCCGTAATGTGAATGGAACACATTAAACTACGACCTCCACGGAACGCTAGAGAATTCTATCATCGTCAGTTTATCGGTACGTCAAGATTTGCCCGGTTTCTCCGGTAATTCGTGAATCGTGTCGCCCCAGTAAAAGACACTGTTGCAATATTAACGGTCTAGCGGGAACAAAGTCGAAGTTAAACATTCACGGCCGATCTCTGAAATAGCCGCGGCTCTATACGGATCCCGGCGCTCGGTTAATAAGTAAGCCGTGGTCTCCGATGATCGTACTATATCCCGGTGCACGTATTTCTCGTTTTAATCGTTTACTTTCTCCGATACGATTGCCCGGTTTCTATTTGTAACAGGCCCGGTTATCTTTGTTTGCTTGACCTATGACAATTATGGATTGGGATCAAGATGGATATACATTGTGCAGCCAGATAACGGGCCTCCTTAGTCGAAAGTCACGTCTCTATCAGAGATAACATGCAAAAGGCATAATCGATTCGCGAGCACGGAGCATGCGACTCGACGTTACACGTATGGCGGAGCCGATCGTTTCGCGGCGTGTGCTCGACCGTGGACGGGATTAGAGGACTCTCGAAGCCTCGAACCTCCAAGCCTCGAGCTTCTCTTCCAGTATTTTTTTTTTCCTCGTCGAGTCTTCGGGACTGTCGGGAAGAGGGTAAAAGGGTTTCCGAGGGAGAAGATCAGTAAGAGAAAGATAAAGAGAGAAAGAGAGAGAGAGGGAGAGAGAGAGAGAGAGATAGAGAGAGAGAGAAAGAGAGTGAGAAAGGGGGAAAGAGAAAGACAGCTTACCTCGTCCCTGTCGGTTTGGTCCGCCTGTTGCGTGAGCCCCGATACCCTGAGGACCTCGGCGGTCTTCAGGAAGCTGCTAAGGGAACGCTGATGCACGTTCACCTCCCCGTGATAGATGAACTCCACCAGCGCGTGCAAGTCGCTGAACGCTACATCCTGAAGTACTATCACCGGGTGTTTGCACGGAGTGCTCTGCAAAACGGGGATTGGCGGGGAGGAGAACAAGAAGAGACATTTTCTCGCATTAGTTCAACATTGACGTTCCACTCGATGATCGTATCGAGTCCGGACCCGCGGCTCGAAGGGGAGACAAATAAGAAGAACGCGGCTGGGAAACCGGATGAAAACCATCGTCGTTCGAGAGGGATAGAAAGAGAGAGAGAGAGAGAGAGAGAGAAACAGAGAGAGAGAGAGAGAGAGAGAGAGAGAGAGAGAGAGAGAGAGAGAGAGAGAGAGAGAGAGAGAGAGAGATAATAAAAACCAAGAGAAGAAAGTTAGTGGTACGGGGCTGGAAAAACCAATGGGAGTGTTATCTTACCTTGAGCAATTCTCTAAAGTAGGGACTGCAAGCGGAGAGTACGACGCGATGCGCTTTGAGGCTCTTGCCATCGCAGGCCAGTGTGACGTCCACGAAATCCTCATCGTCCCTCAAGTTCTCAAACGCCGTCGTGATACTGCTTTGGTAATTGTTCCATCGCAGGCAAAAGTGTTGCGTATCTACCATCGTTATATCTATTCACCTATAATCAGAAAATAATATTGTGCGCTATTATAAACCGTCACACACCGGGCTTATCTTATCGGCCGCGAATAAAATTATATTTCGCCTCTCTGTCTCTCTCTCTATCTGTCTATCTGTCTGTCTCTTTCTCTCTCTCCCTCTCTCTCTCTCTCGCTCGCTTGCTTGTTCCGGCCCGGCCCAGTCCGAAGCGGATCGAGGAGGGTTTTCGGGGACGGCTCTCGATCGCGCTGGATCGGCCGGCGAGCAGCCAATCGGCCGCCGCGTCCTCGGCAAAGGAGAGCCGAGGCGAAATCAGAGGACTCGAGTTTTCTAGGTGCACGATATCGCCGATAAGCGACGATAATTTTTCGATAACCGTGGCCCGTCCAGTCCGAAAAACGACGCCGTTGCTGCGCAAAGAAATTCAACAAGGCTGGCACACCGCGCACTACACCCGTAACGCGAATTTTTCGATTTCTACGGTACGATTCGAGCGTAAAAGGTGCCCGGTTGTTTTTTTCACGAGACAATTAGCACCGCGCGAGCGTAGGTGCGGCGCTAGAGCAGATGTCAATTTGCGGGGCCGCCGAAAAACTTATATAACGGCCGAATTAATCCGCGGATTCGTAGGTGTCTCCTCTCGCGGCCGAGAACATATGTTGTTAATTCCGAGCGAATAAAAATACGAGCGTCGTGCTGCTCTCTGTCCCGTTCTGTCCCGCTCTGTCGGCGCGGCGACGCGCTGCAAAACAACACCACTTCCACGACCCCGAGTTATTCTGCGCGGTATTTTTACGTGGCACCGGGTCCAGAACCGACGGGGAATCGGGATTTCGTATCTCCGCGGTTCACTCGCGAGTCCCACGCACCGTGCGGACCGTGCGGATCGTGGATCGTGGATCCTCGAACCCGTGCGCGGATCTCTCGAATCGGGTCGGATGACGTTTACCGGCCGAATAAGAAATTGAAGAGTGCATGCGGCCATGTAAAAATACACGACGACGGGAGGAGAGAGAGAGAGAGAGAGAGAGAGAGAGAGAGAGAGAGAGAGAGAAGACGAGTTACACACTGCTTTTTTGCTTTGCACCATACAAGAAAAAAATTAGGTCGCCAGGCTGGAGCGAAGCCAGAACGTACGATTAAATAATTCTCTCCGCCACTTATAAAAGCGCAGGCATTAAATGTGTGCTGATAGTGTTATCTTAGCGAAATGATAAAAAAAAAAAACGGAACGGAGAAATGAAACGGAACGATCTTAAAACAAATTTACTGTGCTGGCTGCTCTTCGCCGAGTCTCTCTCGGCAGTCAGAACACGATCGTGTGCGTGCGTTGCGCGGGTGTGTATCGCGCGTATGCGGTCTGGCACGTCCATCACAAAAGCATTCGATGATACATACAGGGAATAGAATTAATGATCATAGATAAAAAGAGAGCGACTCCCTTTCCCTTGTTTCTTCTTTTTCTCGCCTCGTTACCCTCTCTCGACTTTCTCTCTCCCTCTCTCTCTCTCTCTCTCTCTGTGATTGCGGTTATTTACGATAAAGAGCGCGCATAGTATTTCGGAACGTTTCCGTTGATAATCGTATCGCCGATCCCCGTAGGTATTTTTACGCTCGGCCGATGAAAACTAGTAATGCTCGCACGCTACGCTACGAAGAAAAATAGTAATCGAACGCGCCCGCGAGACACCGGTACGCGCAAATCCTCCGTTAGCCTCAATATTTTGGGTACGTGCGGGAACGCGCTATTATCGCGGATGCGCCGTGTTACTAAACAGAAGGAGAGAGAAAGATAGATAGAGAGAGGGAGAGAGAGATGGAGAGACGATGGCGTGAGACAAAAAAGACGAGTATTTGTTTATCGTGTCAGTCGGCGATTCGAAAACTGTTTTCGGGGCGTACGATTTTTTCGTTTTCGTTTCCTCCTTGGGTTCCGCTATCAGCGGCACAGCTAAATTTATGTCTGACAAGTCCGGCGCGATAAGTTTCGCGGTCTCGTGAAAATCCTGGACGACAGAGCCCGGCAAAGAGGGAGAAAGAGCCATCGTCGTCCGATCGAGAGGATGACCCGACGGTGTACACCAATGTCGACGGTTTATTTACCATCAAGTTCGGCGAACACATAGTTTTCGCGCGCGCGTCACTCGTCGCGGCAAAACAAAAAATCCGCGAGCCACGCACACCGCGTGCGAATCTCGTTGTTCGCACTCGTCCCGCAGAGAATGAAGAGCAGCCGCCACCGCCGCCGCGCGGGAAACTGTCGTTTTCCTTTCTACTTTCATTTTCAAACGGGAGGGCAGAATCGAAAATCTGCGGGACCGATCGCGAGCGTGTAGACAGCGTCAAACAGAGAGGTTTCGAAAAGAGAGAGAAAGAGAGAGAGAGAGAGAGAGAGAGAGAGAGAGAGAGAGAGAGAGGGAGAGAGAGAGAGAGAGAGATAGTGACGCGAGAGCAGACCAGTGTCTACTGATTACCTTTTCCCTTGCGACCGCGCCTAAATGGCTGTGTGTTACGATACTCGTAATTATTCTAAGGCACATTCACCACCACACTATCCAGACGGGAATCACAGTTCGAAAAGAGCGGCTGCGTTATCGCGTGAGCACACCTATCACTCGTCATGCCGCGTAAGCTAATGACCGGCAACAATCAACTGAAATTGAAACTGGTCCGCTGAGTTTTATCTCCACAACGCCACCTCGCAAAAACGTGCGCACTTCACAAGTTCGCGAATAAGTCCCCTACACTCGGCCAGTAGTGCTGGTTCGTGCCGGAAAGTCATTCTCGACGGGGACCGATCGGGGCGCGATCGACGAGCGTACACGTCGCCTCGTGTCCGCTCTCTCCTCGCTGTTTCACGCGCGTGTATACGTGTATACGTTCGCGAGCGCGTCCGTCTGTCCGTCCGTTCGGTGCGTCAGTGCGGCGCACACAGAGGCCTGGTGTGCGCTCTCTTCCTTCGTTCGATCCTCGGCGTCGTCGGAGAACACACGGGAAATCTTAAACCGACGAGGTTTATCGATCAATACGAATTCCCCGGCTTGGTAGTCGACCGAAACCGCTCGAGAGATTCGGATCCGATTCGAACGGGGAGACTCTTCTATGTTACGGGTATAGTATTGTGCGAGGAAAGGATCGATCCTCGATCCGCCGTTCGCGGTGCGAATTTTCGGCACGCGCCTCCACTGAGAGATGCCGGAGAAGCTTGCGGCGTCGCGCGTGGTTCGCGAAAAAATGTGTCGAGGAGAAAGAGAAAGAGCGAAGAAAGCGTACTGTTCGCGGCAGTGGTGGTGGCGGTGGCGGCAGGCTAGGCTAAGATAAGCTCTCGTCGTTTCCCGCTTCTCTCAGGCACACGGCCTCGCGCGATTCGTCGATTCCGCTGATCGAGGGAATCGCGAGCGAGGATCACATGTCGGTCATAGGCGCCGCGAGAGGGAAACGAACGTGTATAGGAACACGGCTGACAAGGAGGAAAGAGAGAAGGGAAGTGCCGCGCGCGGCGCACACCACGATCCCTCGTTCCGTTCGAAAACCGGAAACACACGACGCCGACAACTACCGACGACTACGACGACGACTACCGACGACAACTACGAGAACCTCGACGACGACGACGACGACGAGGACGAGGACCACGACGAAAGAGAAGACGACGAGGATCTGAACGGTCCGCACACGTTGCCGAGAGCAGCCACAGTCCACCGGTGGCCTCGTTCTCCGTCACATACCGTGCGAACTAACCCCCGAAACGTCACGTCACGACTGTGCAGCTGTGTGCCGTCGTCGACGACGACGCGACGCGGGCGTACGTCGCGGCGCGGCAGCGAGGCCGCACGAAAACGTACGAAAAGCCGGCGATCGCCGGTACGACGAGCGAGAACGACCGACAGGAGCGCGCGGGAACGAGAAAGAGAGAGACGCAACGGAGGGAGAGACCGACTGAGAGAAAAGGAGAGGACGCGAGGCGGTGTGCGCGCGTGCGAGAGGCTACGCTGAAGCGGGACGAGGAGAGAGAGAGAGAGAGCCGCGCACACAACGACAGAAGCACGCGCACACCAAAGCGAACGGCGAGGGACACACGGAGACTACTATGCTAGCCGGCCGAGAGGGAGGAACGAAGAAGAAGAAGCGGCAGGAAAAAAAAGAGAGAGAGCGCCAGAACTGAGAGGGAGCGAGCCTCCTGCCAGAGGAGATTCGGCAGAGGATCGTCGAGAGGAGCGACGACTGCGGGGCGTCTCGAATTTTCGCCACGAACGGCTATGATCGAATTTTATTTCAACTCGACGCGCATCGGCTCGCAAAATAGAGATCGCTTGATCGAGAGGCACCTGTGACCGACAGATCGCGGATGTAGAATTTGAAACGCACAGCTCTGCCCTTCTCCGCTCTATTCTATCTCCGGATTTGCTAAAAAAGTAACGATAGAGGAAGGAGATCGGCTATCTTGTCCCCACTCTAGGAAAAGAGGCGTGGTTTCGTGGCTCTTGGCCCTGGCCCTATCGGTATATGCGTCTAATCTAAACACGTCTGAATCTTCTGAAACATTGTCAGAGGTCTGGTAGAACCTTTGTGTAGAGAGTACACTAAGTAGGCGTGGTTTGATTGCTCTTGGCTTTGACTTAGCCAGAGCATCGCCTCGCGGGTTTATCTATACATGTGTCGGATCTACAGATAGCTAAATCTGCCTAAACCTTGTCACAGTTCTTAAAGAACCTTCTTTGTTTGTACACAGTGCTCTAAGTGCGCTTGCTTCTGTTGCTCCTGGCTCGGGCCGAGCCAAACTGTCCCAGGAGACAACCTGTACGTGTGTCCGATCAACAAACAGTTGAATCTACACGTAATCCACGTTTTCTCTGTACAGAGTGCTCTAAGCAGGCTGTCGTTTCGTTGCTCCCGGTTCCGACCGAGCCAAGCAGTGCCCCATAGAGCAACCTGTATTTACGTCTAAAGGAACGTTTCGCGCTTTCAACGTAGAACGCTCTCTAGATTGAAACGGCGCCGAATTCGTCCGAACATCTGGCCATGCCTGCTCTAACCATCGCAGCCCACGTAAGCGAATAAGGTCGGCGGAGTCTGCTTATCTGCGGTCGCTGCGGTGACAGGAGCGATTCGCCGAAAATCATGCAATTTTACAGCGCGTTCCGCGTCCGATACGCGATAATAAAGGTATAGACTTTGAGAACGGGCGACGCAAGGCCCGAGAAACCGAGGACCGTCAAAAAAAAAAAAAAAAGAAAGAAGAGTAGAAAGGGTAAGAGATAACGAGACAGTTCTAGCTACGTTCGATTCGATCCTTGTTCGCCGGGCTCTCTCCGTCTATCCTCCCGCGGGATCCCGCGAAATACGAAAAGACCGGTCGCGGGCAGCGGCGGATAGAACGGGCGGGAAATTGAAACGTTGTCACCCGGCACGCAGGGGCAGCAGGCAGAGACAGAGGCAGAAGCAGAAGCAGGGAGGCAGGCAGGCACGCACGCACGAGCTACCCACCTAGCCACGTGTTCTCACTGTGTTCGGGATGCGGGCAGCCACCGTGACGCAAATTGCCGCGCGCTCCACGCTCTCCGGAATGCGAAGGATCTGTTGCCGGTCCGTTTCACACACTCGGACACCAACCAGACATATCACCACCACCACCACCACCCACCACTGTGTCGAACACGCCGGCGACGATACAGAGAGAGAGAGAGAAAGAGATGAGGAGGAGGGAAAGAAAGAGAGAGACGGGGGGAAAGAGAATCAGCGGCACGCCGATGTCTCTCGCTCGCGTGGACACTCTCAAGCGATCGCGTTAACGGAATAGGCACACACCGGACCGGCCAGTCAGTCAGTCAGTCAGCCAGCCAGCCAAGCCAGCCAGCCGTTGACACGTCGAGGAACAAAGTCACTGTCACGGCGGCGCAACACGTCCCGAGCGCGTAAGAGAGGGAGGAGGTGGAGCCCTCGCTCCAGGCGAGGGTGGAGAAACAGAGAGAGAGAGAGAGAGAGAGAAGGAGAGAGGGAGAGAGAGCGTGTGAACGAACGCGCGTGTGAGAGCGAGAGTGAGAGGAACCGAAGGGGAGAGAGGTAGGAAGGAAGGAAAAAAGAAGAAGGTCCGCGTAAAACGTAAGGTAACGTTAACCGTGTGTCGTATCGTATCGTATCGTGTCGTGCCGTGCCGCGTCGCGTCGCGTCGTCGTCGCCGCGTCGTGTCGTGTCGTGTCACGACGACACCACGAGAGCCACGAGAGAGCCACGAGAAGCGCCGAGAGTACGGGCTGCAGCTCCCGAGCCTGGTTAGGACTAGCGAGCACGCGGGGGGGAACGGCGCCCGCCGGCCGCCGTTATTCTTTATCGGAGCATGAGACATCTGTCGTAATAAGTGCGGACTAAAAAATAGTGCGTACGCAGGGACAGAGACAGGGAGAGAGCCGGAGCCGAGGAACAGAGATCGAACCCGCCGCGGAGAGGAAAGAGCAACGGAGAAAAGAGAGCCAATGCTACGATATGGTGGGGAGCTTTATGCCTGTGGCCGCATCGGCCCTGCCTCCCCTGCCCACCCCGTGCCCTGTCGTCCAGCCCACCTCTTTTCTCTTCTCCTCTTCTCTTTTCTCTCTCCCTATCTCTTTCTAACTCTAACTCTAACTCCCTCTCTCTCTCTCTCTCTCTCTCTCTCTTGCTTTTTCCTCCGCAAACCTTCCCCTGTCGCTCGAGATCACACACACTCTCTCTCTCTCTCTCTCTCTCTCTCTCTCTCTCTCTCTCTCTCTCTCTCTCTGTTTCTCTTTCTCGCCCTCTAACTCTCTTTGGCCTTCTCCTTCTCCATCTCGCTTTTGTGCGAGAGCCCACCTCGCCTCATCCGTTAACCCACGAGACGAAAATGCGCAAAGCTAACGACTTCCAATTAAAAGTGCTAGAGCCGGAATTTTTCAAGGCGCCACACCGCGCTTCGTGTGCACCATCGCGGACGGGTACCCCGAAGATAGTTCGGGATCGTCCGAAATCGCGGATGGGATCGTCGAGAGACTCTATCCCCCGATAGCTTACCTCGAACCTGTTAACGTCACCGTCCACGAAGGACACCTTTTGTTCTATTTGGGTCCTCCCCCTCGTAGAGTCTCTTTACTCCAGGGGTTGTAAAAAAAAAAAGCGGCCGACCAAGGGACGATCGTGGATCTAGCTTCGAAACGGTGGTTGTAAGAAGGAAGCCGGCCGCGGAAAGTAATATTCCTAGGCACCCGACGTCCATAAAATCGTTGGCTGCTATTTCGAAGCGCGCACCCCTGCGCTGTTCCCCTCCGAATCTCGCTCTCTCTCTCTCTCGGATTCTCTTTCTCCCTCTAGGTTCGGCTGTCTTTCTCTCTCCGCTCGGAGAGCTAGATTCTAGCTTCCATCCATCTATTCGACAGTCGGCCTGTCTCGCGATCCCTTCTGCCCGTCCTGCTCCTGCTAAGCTCGCGCCCGCAGCTACTACCCCCTCCGCCGGTGCTGTAGGCGACCCCACTCGATTCGCCCCTCAAAAAATCATTACGCCCTTCCGCGGGCTGCGCATGAACGCGGTTTTAATTCGCTACTAGAAAAGTAAAATGTAAACGCCGCTGGATGAGAGGGACGACGACGACGACGACGACGACGAAGAGGAGGTGGAGGAATCGGAGAGGGGGGGGCTGGAGGGCGCGACAGGGGCCAGGAGGGAGCAATGCTGCTGCTGCTGCTGCTGCTGCTGGCTTAGAGATGGAAGGGCGACGGGGGAGGAGGGCGACGTAACGGGCGGTAAGGGTGGCGGGGAGGAAAGAGAAAGGGAGAAAAAGGAGTAGGGTAAAGCGAGGGAAAAAGCGAGCAAGGGTGAGAGGGCGCGCTCGCTCGAGAAAGAGAAAGAAAGAGTGGGAGAAAGAGAAAAAGAGAGAGAGAGAGAGAGAGAGAGAGAGGATGGAGCAAAGTTTCGCGGACGTGGCCGAGGACGAGAGGCAGACGAGGACGAGGAACGCGACTGCGAGAGCGCGACGTAGGACAGATCCTTTTTCCTCCGACGCGACAGGAAAAGCAGTACCCACCGTCGGAGCGAAAGAGGACGACAAGAGGGTAGACGGGGGCGTGAGAGGAGGATACGCTCCCCTACTTCTCTAGGGGTTCCATTGTAATATTTATTGATTGGATTCCTAGGAGCCAAAGCTGAGGGCTGTGCCCGCCTATACGTTCGACTAGATTCGCCTAGAAACGTTCTTCCTCGCGAACGCGGACCCGGACCTCCAGCACGATTTTCCCTGTCGATATTCGTGCTCGCCTATGCTCGCGGTGGCTGGCTCTCTCTCCCATTGACCTTGGTCGAATAATTCGCGGCCGATGCGCACGGACTCGCTCGCCGAGAGCGGCCCGCCGCCGAATAAATTCGAGCGAGAACAATCCCGGGGATAAAAAGCCGCGAAAGGAACAAGCGCGCGGATATATTGATCCCATCTGCTTGGAAATTTATCGCGCGGCTGTGCACGCGCCTCTAAATGAAACGTTCGCCGCGGCGCGCGCGTAACTCCGCGCGAAATAATGAGAATTATTCGCGCGGACGATGAATCTCGCGCGCTCTATTTCTCTCTCGACAGTTTTGCCCGTTTTGTCCCGCCTGTTTTCGATCTCGCACCGCGCCGCGCCGCGCCGCGTTACGTTACGTCACGCGACGATCCGACACCACGGCGGTACCCGAGGACCCTCTGACCGTCATTCAGGAACATTCTCCTCGTTGTTCCCTTCCCGATGGTGGACGACGACGCATTCGAATTCCTGTGAAACGGCCGCGAAGGTGTCTACGAGACGGCCGGTGGCCTTGAACGTGCATACTCGGAACGCCTCCGGCGCGCTCCGGTGTTTGCGAATCGAGGCTGCGGCGGTGAAAAATTAATGCCACGCCGGAAAGACGGGGAAAGTTCGGAATTCTAGGACCTTCGAAATTCCTTCGTGGACCGCGACGGTGGGTCCCCCGGTGTTCTCATCGATCTCTCCGAGACTCTCCGCGTCATCTCTCTCTCTCTCTCTCTCTCTCTCTCTCTCTCTCTCTCTCTCTCTCTCTCTCTCTCTCTCTCTCTCTCTCTCTCTCTCTCTCTCTGTGTGTGTGTGTCCGAGAAACGCGAAAATTTTCCGAACCGCGATCGATCGGGTCGTTTCAATTATTTTTACACCCGCCCCATTTCCCACGAGGTCCTCTTGAAACACTAGGGGGATCGTATTTCCAGCCTGGACTGGAATCTTAATGCACCGGGTCGCCGATAATTATATTACCGAGAGGAAAAGCTGGTTGCTCTCGGCCACGGAATAGAGAATCGCCGGGAACCGATCGGCCGTCGAAAGAACGAGAGAGAATGCACGATGTGTGCTGTTTTGTTCGAGTTCAAGGCTAACCATCGCGGATCACGATGTACCGCGACGAACTACCCCGTCGCCAGCCCTGTCCTTTTATTCCATGGTTCTCAAACGCAATGCCGCCTACCGATCACCTGCGTCACGTTTCTACAGATGGACTGTCTCTGTTTATTTGTTTCGGTGAATTAGGTGATTAGAATTTCGGTGATTAGAATTTCAATGCTTTATGGGGTTGAAGGTAGTACTAGTTAGGATCTCTGCCATCTAGATTCTAGGTTCTAGCTGATCTCTATCATCTGGGCCCTAGATTCCACGTCCTCATCCACCTTGGCTTTAGATTCTGCGATCCGTCTTACCTACAGTGAATTCCCGATATATGTCAACAACACGGGTCTTGCCAACGTCGTTTATCGTTCAGGAGACATACCCGAGCTTCGGGACCCCTCACGGGGTATACCCCGCAGGAGTGGAGATAATTCCACGACGTTTATCGTGCAGGCCTTGGCGACATATATAGAGAAATCACTGTAAACCTTAAATTACGGAGCTCCTAAATTCTAGGGCTTCTACCATCGAGGTCCTAGATTCTAGGACTCGTATCATTTAGGTCCTAAGTTCTGCGATCTCTATCACCTGGGTCCTAGACTCTTCTATTCGATCAGCTTCCTGCTTACACCAGAGGCAGTCGAAGGCAACGAAGCAATGAGAACTTATGGGAGGGTGATATACTACTAGTTAGGAGCTCCATGATCTAGGATCTACAATTCTAAGTATGCCGCCACGTAGGTTATAGATTTCAGGACTCCCCACCGTCTACATCCTGTGTCTCGGACCCTCCACTGTCTAGCGAGTGGAAGGTTCCGCGAGGGATCGTTGGACCAACAAAAGCAAGGGCCTCGGTAGTCGACGCTCGCCGGTGCCAGGCACCCGTCCGCCCTTTTTTCGGCGGTTCGTCGAGCGTTGTGTCTATGCATGCGGCCGCTCATTAAGCCGGGGCTCACCTGCCGGCTAACGCGGCAGCGAACGATGAACGCGCCGCCTGAATTCGTCCCAATAGACGGAAACTGCAGCGATAAAGAATATCATCCTCTTTGGGCGGCGTGTACGCGCGTCCTAAATGCACCGTACACACGCGAGGGCTCTTCCCATGGGGGGTTTGAGAGGGCGAAGGGGGTAAAAGCAAGCGACGAAGCAGGCAAACAGCAACAGCAACAGCGGAGCAACAGCAACAGAGCAGGGGAAAGAATATGCGGGGCCTCGAGTCTCCACGCGGCCGCAATCGTACGTGCCTTTTCCCCTCCCCGTCCGTCTCGTCCCCCAAACTGCACGGATCCTCGTGCCTCGTCGCACCTCCCTCGTTCCTCATCCCTCTCTCCCTCTCTCTTGTGTCACTCTCGTCGTCCCTCTTTTGTCTGTGTCTGTTTCGTTCGAACCGGTACCCTTTCCAGCCCCCCTTCCCTACGCCACTGGTCCCCCGTGTGTCTCCTTTCCACCTAGCACCATCCCCCTCGGCCCCTCCGTCACGCCACTGCATTCGCAAACATTTGGCGGGCGTTGACCTCGAACGGGCTAATCCGCCGACAGCCAAACAACCAATTATTTCTTTTCTGTCGATGTATAGAGGAGTAGGTGTCCCGGGGCCGCCGATACACCACGAGCACACCGAATGTGGGAATGTGTTAGGGGGCCAGCGCCAACGATGCCACCGACGACGTCGACGCACGGAACCGTCAGGTGAGAATTGTTCGGTCAATTTCCTTCGACGCCTCGCTCTCTCTCTCTCTTTTTCTCTCTCTCTCTCTCTCTCTCTCTCTCTCTCTCGCTTCTCTTTTCCCTGCTGTTTAGCGAGCAACGAGGATGACGACGGGGCCAGTGTTTGACCGAACGAAAATAACCGACGCTGGCGTCACCGGACTAGTCATCGAAGAAACGCTCTCTCTCTCTCCCTCGACGATGCTCAGGTGGAAATGAATTAGGTTCCCACATTTTCCTGGTCTACCCAAGAGCCTGGCATACGGGCATCTGAAGCGTACTCTGTCTAGGAACCATTAGAGGACGCTCGAAGTGGTCAAGAGACATTTAGACAGGAGTGACGCACGATGCGACAGGGTTAGAGAACGACAGAAAACAAACAGTCGACGATGAATAAAAGGACTGAACGCATCGCATTGCGATTTTCTTTTCAATATCTTCGCCAATGATCAAACATTGATAACAGCGAAATTTAATTTTTCAATTTACAGAGATATGTAACCTTCATATTCTATAGTGCAGTCTGTCTGAAATCTTCGTGGCGAAATTACATCGCATACAATGTGCAACGGGTTAACAGAGTGCAGGCGACAGACCTCGAAGACTGCGGTCATCCGGTGAGGCAAAGTCACCGACGAAAAAGAAAAGAGAACAATTTTGTCTCGGAAACAAAGTACAGTAATATTTTACAATGCCTACACTATACTAGCCCGGTCGAGCGAATTCCCTCCAAACTGTAGACTTTAAAAAATTGTATTCTGCGCGTTTGAATGTCTGAATTTGGTAGGAAACGCCAGGTCTGATGGGAAGAGCGCAGCGCGTAATGGGAAAGGGCCTCGCGTCTGACTAACACTAGGACCGCTCTACTTGCTGGGTCTAGCGCTGTGTCTATTCCTACAGCGTGCCGTTCCACTGCAACTACGGGTTAACTATTGGTGCACTCTTACTACTGCAGCCGCGGCACGCGCGGCTGCACTACTTCCTCCGTGGTTCGAGCGCGTTTTCCAACAGCGGAATCGATCGACGGGGGTCACACGTTAGACGAGAAACTTGATCAAATTAGCCGGTAAGATCAAACAGAAAGACAGAGAGAGAGAGAGAGAGAGAGAGCTCTCTACACCGTTCTCTACTGGTAAAAATTTGCAGTGTTCCCGTGTATTACCGTTCCCTGCCGTTTGTCCCCGGGTGTCTCGCAACGACCTACTTCTCCATCGCGCGATTAATCGAGACACGATGATCCGCCGAATATATTTCCGTCGAATATATTCTCCACCGACTTAAAAATACTGAAAATGGGTCAGCGGTTGTATTTTTAATTGTGCCGCAGACGTATCTACGTAGACGTAAAGGCGAATTTGTCGAGACCGAGGCGAACCGAGGCAATACCGCCACGTTGGATCCCATGAGCGGCGGTTCGAACGCCCGGAACAAAAAAAAAAAAAAAGAAAACGCGGGATCGGTTTCCACGGAATTCCGGAAGTCCCCGCGCCTCGAGCGAACGATCCAGCCTCGACCAATCGACTTTCGAATCGTTCTTGCACCTTCCACGAGGATACCGTTACTCCGAGGCGCAGCTGAACACCCGAAGCCCGCGCGAACCCGACGAGGGACGAGCAGTTTTTTCCGTGCCGATCTGTAAATGGCGCTCGGGCAACCCGCTCCGCTTGTAGCGACAGCCTCGAGAGCACGATCTGCACTCGGCGCGGGATCGAGTTAACCTTGAATTTTTCACTACGGCCGAATTTTGCAGCCGAGAAGCGTAGAAAAGTTAAATTCCACAGCCGCTCTCGTCAAACACGGAAAAATATTCTCGCAGAGAACTTAACGCCGCGGAAAATTAATTTAATCTTTTTTACGTGTCGAATGGAAAATTGTGGTCACGGCAAAATGGTGTCTAGTAATGCTCCGAGAAGGAAATTATTTTAAGCAAAAGTAGAATTAATTTAATTTCTAGTTAATCGCATAGTAATTTGCTGTACGGTAGAACAGTTCCTTTTTGAAACTGCACCCGTTGATCCCGTCTCTGTCAAAGCGAGAGCAGAACGGTGACATTTTTCCCATCGGTTAGCTAGTGGGTGCACGGCAGAGCACATGCGCTTATACACAGGGCGAAACAAAGAAGCAACGAAACAACCGCGCGCGACCGCTCGCATAAATACCCGGCTGCTTTCTCGCCCGTAGCGATGGGATCAAGCGTATCGCAAGCGGCCGATATTCCCGACACCTTGCCCCGTTTCCACCTCGTTCCACCAACACGTTCATTTTCTCCCTGAAGAATCCCATATAGATTGTTATTCCTCCACCAATTTATTCAACGACGTTAATCAAAATACCAAACGAAAAAGTGGACTTTCGCGGCACCGGCATTGTTTCCCTCTAATTCGGCGGCTTTACTGTTAGCTTAACGATATGCGTCGCTCGGCTAATTAATCGGGATTCCATGCGACGTCCGGCCGCCTTCGCGCGCGAAGAATTTCTGCCGGTGGAACGCAAGCATGATTCGCGAGACGCGTCAACCTTGACGCTTTCTCGTCTCTCTCTCTCTCCCTCTCTCTCTCTCTCTCTCTCTCTCTCTCTCTCTCTCTCTCTCTCTCTCTCTCTCTCTCTCCCTCCCGGCTCTCTTTCGCCGAACGTTTCCGTGACGTTACACCGTCGAAAAAATAGTTCCCTCGGCCGTGGATGCGCGAATTCGCTTTGCCCCGTTCGCGCCGCACCGAGCGCATTTTAAATTCAGATTTCTATGTCCTTCGACCCGCGCGCGCGTTAAACGACCCACCAAGCTTAGGTGTACTCCGTTCGAAACGCATTCTATTAGCCGCGTGTGCACCTTCTTCCTGCAAATGCAGGCGCACCGTGTCGAGACGCCGCGCCGCTTCTCGTAATGGCTAGTCTTCCTCGGAAGACTCGCGACGAATCCCGATGAGCGGCGAAATGCCACCTGACAACGCAATCGACCTTGCTTGTCGATTGAAAGATCGGGGAAATTTTCAAATGGCCCGCCGATAATTGTATTCGTTCTTCGGTAATTAACCCTGGATAACTACGTAAGACCGGCGACCGGTACATTTGAGTCTTGCGATATCGGACGATGCATCGAATGTATCAATTAGGAAATTCAATATCAAGTGAAAGCTTAACATTTGTCATATCCTGTTCCTGTTCCTTAAAGGTAAAATGTTTTTGTTGTTAAATGAAAAGAGTCCGATTATATTCCTGACTTTATTTGGCGTCGTAATTTTTGAATTTTCTCTCCTGTGGGGACAAATAATCCGGCAAATGGTTCAATAAATAGATTCAGTTACAAACAGAATTTTTACATTTCACGCAGACTGTTTCTTCGTGAGATATTGTTGTCGTTAAACAAAATGAATTCTAGAAATCTAGCTTCGGCGTAGTAGAATAGGGACAGCAACGTATTGCTGTCGATTTCAATTCCAAGAGTTAGTTCAGTCTTTTGTGTTCTGCTCCGTTCAAGTCCTCTTTAATTAATTGCTTGTCTGATAAGCTTTAAACATTTTTGTTCTAAACTTAGACCTTATCTTTTGACGATACGATCAAGTCAGCTGTCGTGTGCAGTTCTAATGGATGATCTTCCGCCATTTTGTCGCCGTGCAATTTCTACGATTTCCCGGAAAAGAACTCAAGAATATTCTAATATTAACCGGTTTTCGCACATTTATAGACTCCAAAAATGCTCAAAAAATAGTGAAATAACAAAGGTCGATAGACGATAACACAGTTTCCATTGATCTCCGATCCACAAAAATAAATTTCTACAAAAAAAATGCTGTTCAACTCTATTCCCTCGAAACGTCTCTGCAAAAATGGAGATGGTATTTCGGCAACAATTGCCCCGCGGCTTGGCAAATAAAATAGACAATTAAGCTTCATTTATCTTTGATCCATAAAGGCAATTACTAAAAAATATATAGAATGCTGTTTAACTCTATTCCCTCGAAACGTCTCTGCAAAAATGGAGACGGTATTTCAGCAACAATTGCCCAGCGGCTTGGCAAAGAAAATAGACAATTAAGCTTCATTTATCTTTGATCCATAAAGGCAATTACTAGAACAAATAGAATGCTATTCGACTATTTTCTCTTGAAACGTCTGTACGAAAATGCAGATCGCGTTTCGGCAACAATCGTCCGGCGGTGTGGCAAATAAAACAGACGATTAAGCGGATAGATCGAAGGCGATCTCGGCGGATCGTAGATCGCGTCGTCCGGGAAATCCAGGCCGTTGTTATTCTAGCATCCGGCTCGCCTAAATAACGTATTCAAGCCAGGGTCTAATTTCGCAGATAACACGGCCGTCGCGTAATCTAGTTACTAGGCGTCTAATCTAATCGGTCGATTCGGATTATGTGTATGCATACCTGCGCGTAGTCGACGCCAAAGTGTATACGTGTACACAGCTCTCTCTCTCTGTCTCTCTCTCTCTCTCTCTCTTTCTCTCTCCGTCGCGCGCGCGCGCAAATATATCTGTGAACGTACATACACACTCTCGGAACCAGGAAAAATTCGACTAGTCGTCGAAGCCGTTGAGCGTGACTCGCCGAACGGTTGTTCGGCGACGACGGACACCGACGCTCATTAAATTTAATTAGACGAACCCCCATCCCTTTTATTTTTCAAAACGCCTCTTAAACTGGGTCGATCCGGAGGAGCGCGCGTTTTCGGGGAAAGGCTCGCGGCGGGTTTTTCGCGCCGCGATTTCCACACCGGGAGAAAAGACAAACCGAGGGGGAACGCGGCGGCTGGTGTTCACACGAACGCCCTTATCTCACAGCGAGATCTTTTGTCCCGCTTATCGCCGCGAAGAAATCTCGGCCGCGCTATCTACTGATTCGATATTGTTACCCCGACCATGCGGATCTTCCTGTTTCGCAATGCCTAGCGCGATTCTATGATTCATTTCACTCTCGAGGAAAGAGGAACGTTCTTTATGCGCTGTCAATTGCTACACCGTATTTGCACAGCCTTGCTTGTTGCTTTGTTGTTGGAAATGCATTCTTTTAATTTTATTTCTGGTATAATCAATTCTTCCGCATAATCTGCATAAAGTTTCCCAGTGAGTAGCCAGCTTGTTTTCCGATTAGAACAACGCGTAGACGCGAGAGTACAGTGGCCTAAAGAGAGGCGAGCAATAGTTTCGTAATTCTCATGGATTACGCGGTCCAGGTTGACGACTATCAACGTGTCGATGTGGGACAGAGATTGCGAGAGGGGAGAGCGAGCGAAGGCGGCGGTTTCTGCGACTATGGGACACCAAGGCTTGCAATGGACGTCCCACGAGCCCATGGTTCCGCAGAAACTCTCGGCGAGGAAACAGCGGGGAGGGGAAAGGGAGAAATAACGGGTGCGAGGAGAAGCAGTACCCTTCGCCGTTCAAGGAGAACGAACCGTTATCGCCAGGATGCGTAGCCCTTTCCAGGCGCAGGTGCCGGATCGAGAGCGGGAGGATCGAGTGATCGACGAGCAGCAAGGCGATGCCGCCTGGAAATTCGAAGGCTATTGTGTTATAAACGACGCACTGTCCTGAGGCCGCACAAACGCGGCACGAAATGTTTTAGGCTCGAATTTACACGTATTCAGCGACGCTTTCTCATTTCGTATGGTCAAGACATTTGTTTGTAAGCTTGTTGGTAAAGAGTATCATCAGAACGCCGACAGGAAATCATTCTTAATCTCGAGAAAACGCATCTAGATGCGCTGCTTCTTGAAATTTATAAATGAAATTTTATTAGGTCGTCCCATAAGTTCGTGCCGTTTACTCTTGTACCATTTGAATTCTAAAAATAAAATATGTAATCACCCGTTCATTCCACAGCCTCTTCTGACCTTTTTGGCAAATACATCATACCGTCACTATACAATTTCTGCGGTTTTTCATTAAAATACTTTTCAATGGTGAATAATATAAACATATCCATGGCACGAACTTGTGGGACGACCTAATAAATTCAGTATAATTCGGAGAATTTATTGAATACATCAAGACGAAACTTGGTAATAGGCCCACCTGATTCACCTACTTCCACCAAAGTCAACTTGCATCAACAGACCAATGTCATTTCAACTGCCGCGCAGCACGGTAAGAAGTGAACGGATTTTAAGAACGGAAACGGCAGAATTTAGCCCAAAGATGAATATTGCAGGCTGCGTAGAATCTTTTTTCGGTCGTTTCCCGATCGAGCGAAATTGCCGGTGTTACACAGTCAGGTTCGGTCCTTGACGAGAAGAAAGTTTACAGAAATGTTGCCGGAGAGCCGCGCTTCTCTCAGCTATCCGAATAAATTCGATCGGGTACCGGTTTCTCGGTCCCGGGGTGATCCCTGCTTCGGGAACGAAAACGAGGCCAATTGCAAATTACAGGTGGCGGCACGTAGGAACATCGCGCGCGAGCGATTTTGCAACCACGGGTTAGGTCGACAACTGCTTTTAGCTGCGCCTCTCTTGCACCGGCCCAGAGAGGATGCAATTCGTTTCTTATTGTTAGCCCCCCTCCCCCCCTCCCTTCACCTTTTTTTTTTGCGGCCGGCCAAAATGTAGGCTTGCAGATTCGGTACTTAACACGTTCGCTCGTTTATACACTGGCCGGGCCTTTGTGGAACATCGACGTTATATCCGAGCCGATTGTGAGAAACCGGAGTCGGTCGAACAGACATTCGTTTCTTCGATGGGAATCGCTGTACATTCGCCGCGAGGATTTATGGGATGCGAAAAGATGAGAATTGTGGAGGCGATACGATAAATCTTGACCGTTCAGCCTTCGTTTTATCGAACCGTATCTTTATAATTGCTGGCCCGAATTTAGGCTTTGGAAACTTAGATCGTCGCGGCGATGGAACGTTCAGGATTCGGAGCAGCCTCGTGACATTTCAGAAAAATCCTAATTCAGCTAAATCCTACGAGCATTCGCTTGTCCATAGAAAATTTTAGACGACGCGTGACTCTACATAAAAAGGGAACACTGAGCGTATCAATCGCCCGCAAAGTCCCGCACAATCGACTTCAATAGCCTCAGACATTTAACCCGTGTGTAACAGGAAGTGCGAGGCCAACAGTTAAGGCTGTCGGTGTATCGGAAAGCAAGTTATAATGTCAGTATTTATGAATATTCGTCCGAAACGAGTAACATGGTTTTCGGACAGGCGAAAGTTCTGAATAATTAAGCGGCAATTATATCGGAAGCACCGAATTCGGATGATAATTTCTTTGATCGATAGCGATCGGGAGAGTGTCATAAACGAATTCGATAACGAACGAGTCCGTGCGGCGTAGCGTCTCGCACGGGAAATTTCGAAAAGGGGAAACGTGTCGGCGGGTTTTCGGGTGACGCGGAGCAATTCCAAGAGGGGAAAAGTGTGTCGTTAGATCGTCGAGAATGCAGCCCGTCGAGGCGGGAAACGTCGCGTTTCGAAACCGCATTGTCAAGAATTGGTTCACGGCGAGCGATTTGCCGACTCATCGAACGGGCGCTCGAAAAATTGCTTAGAAATCGCGTGGATTCGACGATCGTACGTTCGTTCGTGCAAAAATTTGACTGCTCGTTTGCTGAATGTCGTTGAAAAGGCGGTTTGCGGAGAAAGAGAGCGAGAGAGAAAGAGAGAAGAGAAAGAGAAAGAAAGAGCTCGGTCCTTCTCTCTTATTTTGCGTCGCACGAGTTTGCACACATTCGCGGCCGTTTATGTTCGTGTGCGACGTCGCTCTCGCATGTTCGCTCGCTAGCATGTACGCGAGCAGCCAGCCAGCCGAGCAGGCAGGAGAGCACCTGGGCACCTATGCGTCATTGTGGACGATAAAAAAAGCCGTAAGGCTGCCATAACGCAAGGAGAACGTCGACAAAATAGCGGCTCGACTAGTAAAGCTGGTTTGTCATTTCCCTCGTTCTTACGTGCGCGACTCCCAACGCTTCTCAATGATCATCGATGCTCTCGGAGAACTGCCCCCCCCCTCCCCGACCCCTAACTGGCACTCTAATTTCTGGATTGAGAACCCTGGCGTCGATCCGAAGAAATTTTATAGCGCAACGATATACCACTCGAAGAAGTCGATGTCGATTCGTTTCTCAGATCTGAAAGGCATCGAGCTATCGGCGACCGTCCGTTAAAATCGAATATCGAATATGCAACGTTATATGAGTTAATTAATTCAGAGGCATGTGTGCGGCTCAAAGAAATCGATCTCAATTTATTCTTGCGATCCAAAAGGATCCGGTCAAACTGTCGACGACTGTACGGTAAAAATCGAATGCAAAATGTGGCACATTATACGTGCAAATTAATTCAATGGCTTTGGACCTATTCATTTGAGCCTCGGCCCGGTAGCGTTCAAGATGGCCGCCGGCAATATTTCTCGGCAGAGGAATACGGGGAAAAAATGTCGAACGAAAGAAAAATTTACGAAGAGGACGCGAAAGCGTGCAGCTTCTTTGGACAGGATATCTCTCCGGGAGAGTAGATGCTGGAAGACGAGCACACCGACGCTAGACATTGTATCGAGTCTGAAAGTAACATCTCCTGAATGAATTAGAATGATTGTACCGTCCTCGGCTCGAGAAGCTCGCGGAAGAACAAAGAGTACCGTTCGATCGGCGAAGGAAGATCGAGGACAAAGAATCGCCGAAACGGCGAAGCGATCGCGAGGACGCCTAGCAAGGAGATTTGGAGCGTCTGTTGAACGAAGGTCCGCGGGATTAGAATGTTCCACGGAGAGACATAGAATTAATTTGCACGGCGAATACTCGGAATGTCTGGGTGAGAGCTGGTTCGCGTCTCACGCATTCGCAAGCGTCCGATTCCTTACGAGCGTCGAATTATCGTCGGGATCTAAAGAACGGAATACGAAAGAAAGGGAGAAAAAAAAAGACGAAGACGAAGAAACGCGTATCCTTCTAGCGAGGACAGGAATCGACGGCTTCGTAGGCGAGCGCGCCGAAGCCTCAAGGCTCCTGGATCTCGGTTCCAAACTCACGTTCAAGGATCGGCTTTGTACCGAGGAATTTTTATTGGCCGCGACACTCGAGCGCGTAGCGTCTGACGCGCGCATAATACGCGCGTGCGGAGCGGCTGGATTTTTCGCGAGAGAAACCGGGAGAGAGAGAGAGAGAGAGAGAGAGAGAGAGCTAGAGAATTTTTATTTTTTACCCAGCACCGCCCGGGACCCCCGACCCGTCCCCGTTGCACCCGGTCACCCTCGCTTTTCCGTCTTCTTTCTGCGGATCGCGAGATCTATTTATACCTAGTCGCTCGGTGTTTTCAAGTTGCAGCGGGGCATCGTGTAACAAACGCGTCCATCGTAAAAATAGGGGATCTGCACGGATACGTTGTGCTCGTCCCTGCGAGGGACCAGGGTAGAGAGAAGCAGAGAGAGAGAGAGAAAGAGGGAGAGAGAGAGAAAGAGAGAGAGGAGGAGGAACAAGCGAGAGAATTCGCGAACCGGGTATAGCCTCGAAACGAGACATCGTGGGACCGAGAGGCACGGTCGAACGGGTCGATCGAGAGAGATCCTAGCGAGGGAGATCCACGGCGGCGACCTTGCGGAGAGTAACAGGCGATTTCCTGGTACGGCTATTTCCGTTTTTCCTAATTCGCCCGGCGCAAAAACCGAGCGTGCCGTCTCGTGGCTCGCAATAAAAACGAATGATCGCCGAGCGGCGATCGCCGCCGCCGCGACGAGACTCGTTTAATTGAATCTCGCCGGCAGCGGGCCGACGTGCTTCTCTCTCTCTCTCTCTCTCTCTCTCTCTCTCTCCCTCTCTCGCTGGTTTGGTTTTATCATCCTCTCTTTTTATCCGTGTGTACGTCGAGAGAGCGTCGTTTTACGAGACGCGGAATTTTTCGTGAATGAACCTCGACGGGAGAGAAAAAAAGAGAGGAAGGAAAACGCGAACGATGTGCAGCGGATAGAGAGAGAGAGAGAGAGAGTGAGAGAGAACGAGAGATTTTTCATGGAGAGGGAGGAAGAATGAAAGGAAAGAGAGAGAGAGAGAGAGAGAGAGAGAGAGAGAGAGAGAGAGAGAGAGAGGGCGCGTGGTACGCAGGAGCGACTAGGAAAAACCGGGCAAAAAACACGGAGAAAACGAGAGTGAACGAGGAGTGCAGGGTCGCAAGCTTATAGCGTACGTGTGTGTACACGTACACGCGACGACGGGCCACTCGTAACACGCGGCCCCTGAAGCAATGCGGCTCTCGCAGCGCGACAAAAGGATCGAGCAACTCGCTCCTCGCTCGCTCGCTCAATCGCTTACTCGCTTACTCGCTTACTCGCTTACTCGCTTGTCCGCTTACTCGCTCGCTCGCTAGCACAGACGGATTACGTCATTTCTCAGGCAACCTCTAACGTCTGGCAGCACGCTCGTCTAGCGGTCGTCTAGCCGTCACGGCGATCCCTGCCATTGCCATCGGGCTAACAGACTAAACTAGGCGTACGCACGCGTGTCCTACCTTTCACGCATACCGCGTACCTTACTCTAGCGAGACGATGCGTCTAGGTGCGCGTAAAGCGGCCTGCACACCGTGCGACCTCCTGCGAGGCTGCCACGTCTACCCAAGTTACCGATTTTTATTCTCTCTAGGTCTCAACGTGCGTTACATCGTCCTCTTTGTGTTTTTTTTTTCTGATTCAATTTTGACCGCGGGATCTTATTGAAAATGCTACGGAGGGTACAGTTTTGATTTTCGGTAGGTTCAGAGGAAGTTACTGATTTCTGACTTTATCCGGCGATCGTCTAGTACTCTAGCGTCCTCTTCGCTGTTTCCGATACGTTTTTTTTTTCACGGTGGAAGATTATTCAAAATGCTATAATAGATAGTAGTATCTTTGACATAGATTAGGCGTTATTCTTAGCATGTACAAAGATCCTCAGTCTAGCCGTTTCAACGATCAAGTGATTTTGAATAATCTTCCACCGTAAAAAAAAAAAAAACGTAGATGAGGATTCCAGTGGATGAGGAACACCTCATTAGACTTCTTAAACAGCTACCAAATCAAGCTCTGCAACCTGCTCACGATCGAATATATTCTATTTGCTATTCATTAGTCCGCGACTCGATACTGGCTGCGAAAGATACTTTGGCCACTGTACAACAATTTTCTAAGATCGATGTACACGAAATGTGAATGCAGACGCTACAAAAGATTTTAGGCAAATCGCACCAACGGATTCCAACAGAATAATGCCTGAACTAACTCCTTAATTAATTCAATCTCTCCAATTCTGTACAACTAAATGCCTCGATTTAAACATTCCCCGATTACGATACATCGATTGCAGTTTGTCCTACGAGATCCAAGAGCGAATATCTGCCCAGCGACGTGTCACCGCGTGTGCACACCGCCTAAAGGGCCGTCTGCCTGGAAACGAAGGGAATCGAACCGCGATCGACACTCTGAGGTGTCTTGTACTGAATCTATCTGTCTCCTAGATCAAGGATCATTCTTCCCACAGTCGTCGCCGATGACGAGTCGACCGAAAATACGCTTTGCATTCGCAACGCTGGCGGACTCCCGAAACCGACCCACATGAATAGCTTTTTCTGACATGTGCGCTGCACTGAGAGAAAGAGGGAGAGACGAGGAGAAAGAAAGAGAGAGAGAGAGAAAGAGAGAGAAGCATGTCCATGAAGATCGACGAAAACTCGTTGCACATGTGCGCGTGCATGCAGGTACGCTTGCCCGAGCGAATGCACACGTAGGCGCGCGGTGAACGGGCCAACGATAGTACGATCGCGTAGTATATGCGTGCACGCATGCATGGGACTCGCAACAAACGTTCGCGACGTGACGCGACACACTCGTCGAACTCTCTCTCGGTTCGGCCGGGTGTCTCGCTCTCTCGCGATCGGTCGTTTCCTCTCTGGCACGCATACTTTCTCTCTCACTCACTCGTTCTCTCTCTTTCTCTGTTCCTCGGTTCGGCGTTCGGTGAATCGTTCTCTCGCATACACACACGCACACGCAAAGAGACAGAGTCAGATACACACACTCACACACACACATACACATACACACACGCACAATCGTACTCTCTATCGGGCCTGGTCTCTCGCTCTAGAAGCCGACAGGCGGCCGAAGGCCACCGCTCTCAGCTGTGGACGTACCTTGATCGTCGTGCGCGAAGTAAAGCGTGGGGCTCTCCTTTGCCCGGTGTCCTTGTCGTCGTCTTCGTCGCCGTCGTCGGTGCTAAAACCCACCGTTTGACTGTCGGATGCGACGAGGCCTCCTCCTTTTTCGTTTCTCCGGCTGATTTTTCCTTCGACGATCTTCTTCCGTTCTCTTCTCACTACCTCTCTCTCTCTCTCTCTCTCTCCCTCTCTCTGTCTCTCTCGTCGAATCGACTCGATACGGATCGCCCCTCAGACGAGAGATACGGACCGGGAAGCTTGTCTCGATCTCACAATCAGCTCGATCCCTCGCCCCCTAAGCCACGCGATCGTTGCTCGTGGTGTCGTGCGCTCCGCAGGATCCCGAGGACACTCGCAGGTCCATCCTCGTGAGAAACCACGCACCGACTATCTACCACGACAAAAGAAAAGAAAAAAAAGAAAAGAAAAGAAGAACTGCTTCCTTTTACCGCGCGCGCCTAAACGCGGTTGTCCCGGATCGATTCACGAACGCACACGGATCTCGATCGATCACCAAGTCTTCTTATGCTTCTTGTCTTTCTGGTTACTTTCTTTCGAAATCCCCGGAAACCACGTTCCTGGCGAGGACTTTGCACACTGTTTTCCACGTAAAGTCCTTTTTCGATCGTTTATTATTATGATTATTATTATTATTATTAAATATCACTGTTTCCGACGATCGTCTCTGTTCTCACGGCCGTACCGATCTATCCGGAAGGATCGAAGCGCGCGGCACGACGGTTGAGGTCCGTCACTCTCGAAGGACGAACAACAGGACGAAGAGGAAGACACCGGAGGAGTGATATCGGTGGTGGCTGCGTGCTGCGCCGTAAACACCGCCGCGTATACACGAGGAGGCGAATGACTACGATCTCGTGGATCCTCTCGGCGCGCGGCTCTCCCCGCGAACTGGATCACCGTCGAAGAATTTTTCTGTTTGTTGCAAAAATGTTCACTGTGTCTGCTTCCTCCTCGGTGTCGATGATCGTTGGTTCCTCCGAACGAACAGGGAAAAATAGGAGGACGGATGCGACGAGTAGACGTGGGAACGGCGAAAAAAGAAAGCGCGGCCGTGAAAGCGGCGAAGAACGAGGCGAGAAGAAGAAGAGAAAAAAAAATGAAAGAAAAGGGAAAACGGAAGGGAAGGGTAATTCGCGGACAAGCGAGCACTCCCGGTGATCTATCGGTCGGCGTGGTGAAGAAGAAGAGGCACGGTTCCGTTGAACGAGGCGCGTGTAACGTTATCGGCGATCGGCGAGCCGAGATCGAGGATGGAGGCGGCGACGATCGAAAACGTGGCAGATATCGGCGGACGTTTGTTGATCTCGCGTCGTTGACCAGTGAGAAGGATCCCGCGGCAAAGTATCCGGTATTATCTTGCGGGACGACACCATCGAGCGAAGGACCAGCTCCCTGCCGCTTCTTTGGGACACACCGGGGGACTACCTAGTCGTAGAGTGATTGGGAACGCGACTGGCCAAAGCACTTGATTCGCGCGCGGTTCGGTTTGCCCGTTGCTGCGCCTCTCCCGTGCAGTTTTTTCGGCGGTCCGGTGGTGTGCGTGCATGCGCGTGCATGTATGCGTGTGCGCCCGCCCGCGCGCTCCTCCTCTGTGTCGGTGCCGTGCGTGTCCCTCGGACCTTTTTCTCTCTCGCTCGTGCCTCCTCCTTCTTCCTGTCCCTCTCTCGCTCTCCTCTCCTCGCTTTTTTACACACGACCGTGTTCCTCCGGCCTGTGCACGCGCTCTCGTACGCACACACACACACCGGCGCAGAGCGGCGGCTCCCTCGTTCTTCTTTCTGCTCGCTCGCACTCGCGCGCTTCTTCTACTCGCTCTCTGCTACCCGCCTATACTCGCTTGCGCTCGCTCGCTCGTTCTTCTTGGTTCTACTCTTGGTCCGCGCGCACCGCTGAATTTTGCTCGGCGCGTGTGGGTGTTGGTGTTTTGCGCGCGAGCGAGCACCAGCCCTCCTCTCCAATATAAGCGCGCGTTTTCGCGTCCGTGTGCGTCTTCGCGCGTCCTTCCGTCCGCGTGTGTCCACGTTTCGAGATCGTGTGTACGTCGTCGCCGATCTCCGCGCGCGACCAGCAACCTCTTCTACTAACGTCGTTGTCTACGTTGTCGTCGTCGTTGTCGTTGCCGTCGCCGTCGCCGTCGTCTTCGTCTTCGTCGTCGTCGTCGTCGTCGTCGTCTACACCGGTGTTTGTAGTCGTGGTTGTTGTCCTCACCGATACCGCTCGTCGGTGTCTGCCTGCTGCCTGGCTGGCTGGCTGCGTGCGTGCGCGGCCTGGGTAGGCGAGGGTATAGTTACCGAAATGTTAACCTCGTGGAACCACTTTTTATTGAGTGTCGCAAAATTCATAGGAACCTCGCGGAACGGCGGAGAGGGGCAGCGGCCCCCGCTCTTTCGCTCCTTCTTCCTCTCCTCGCACTCGTGTTTCACTCCGCGTCGGAGGGGTTAACGCGCGAGAGGGGCGGCAACCCCCACTTCTGGGATCACGCTCCTGCCCCACGACACCCCTCCGCACACGCTCGACTACCCTCCTCCTCCTCCACCTCCACCTCCTCCTCCGCCACCTCCTTCTCTCCTCGTCCTCTCTTGTAGCCTGGTCCTCGCCAATTCTTTGGCCCCACCACTTCCTCCTCGCTAGCAATCCCCCAACCCTCTCGCGCCGGCTTCGTCCCTCTCTGTCCCACCTTCCCTTCTCTTGCCTCGTCCGTGGAACTCTTCGTTCGTTCCCCTCGCCCGTCTACACGAGTCTGGAACGTCCGTCTGCCCTCCCGCTCATTCTCCTCTCTTTCTCCCTCCCTCTCTCTCTGTCTCTCTCTCTCTCTCTCCCTGTCTCTCCACTGCTGCCGCCACTGCCACCGGCGTCGTTCTCCGTCGATCTCCGTCGCGCGCTCCCTCTCTCTCTCTCTCGCTTCGTCACCCCACACCCCGAACCTCGACCCCTGGCCCTCGTTTCGCCGTCTCGTTCTCGCGCACCGCCTTTCCCGCGGCTCTTCCCTCGGTGCGAGCGCTCCCAACTGCCTGTGCACCCTTCCTAAACCCTCTCTCTGTTCCGCTCTTTCCTCGTCTCCTCTCTTACCCCCCTACTCCCTACTCCGCTCCAGCACACCCTTCTCTCGGTCTACTCCTCTCTTTCCATCCCTCGAACCACAAGCGGTCTCCTTTCTCACTCCCATCCCTTCTCTTGCTCGCTTTTGCTTGTTCGCTTGTTCGCTCGCTCCCTTATTTCGTCTTCGCTCTTTCGCTCGCTCGCTCGCTCGGTTCTGTTCGTTCTGTTCGCTTGCTTGCTCGTTTTGCCCCCCGCAACACCCCCTCTCTCCCCCACACCGGCCCCTACACCGCGGCATTTAGCCGTGCATAGCCGAACTTGTGTACAGTTAGCTGCGCATCAAATAGTCGTGCCGATTTTTCTGCCGGTCGACGCCGGGAACTCGGGACTCTGCCCGGCTGCCGGATTTCTCGCGGAACGATCACGGGACGTCCGGGAAAGGATCCTCCACCAGGAAAATGCTCCTCCACCGAAACGGGGGGTTGGTTGGTCCTCGCTGAACTACAAACGTACATGTCGTTGTTGTAGAGAACGAGAAAGCCATCGTAGATGCAAATTGAAAGAAAGAAATGTATGCGCAATGTAATTGTCCTACCGGCGTTCGCTGCGAAATTCTACCCCTAGGAGAACCTCGGTTAGATCGATTACCCGCAATCAAACGCTCGCGACTCTCGCGGGCTCGACTACGCTTTAATATCGCAAAACATTCTCCACCAGTATTCCTGGCGGACTAAAAGCAAAATGATGCTGCATGCAATTCTATTCAATCCCCTTGCAATTTTCCAACCCTTGGGTGGTGTCTGTTTTATTGGTGGGTAGCAAAATTTCAGTTCCCATATTCTTCTTCTTTGAAAAATAAAAATTTCATTTGTTGCACTAGCTGTCCTGCTGTAAATTTGATTAAACGTACGGCACGCCCTAATACTAAACAGCCGTTCGATTGTCAGAAAGGTCTGCTACCTCAAGGGTTGAAGGTTCCAACAAGGTCCTGCAGTCTGCTCGTGATTCCAGGACCAAAAATCCCCTCGGTACATTTAACTAGTATCAATTTGCAATCCAACACTGCGTCAGACCGCGACAATCGAGAGCACGGTAAAAATCGCAACGAAAATGGAAAGACACGCAACCGATGGAGAGGCGAAGAAATAAAACAATCGAGTGGGTGGTTGTCGGTCAAGGACATCGACCACGATCGAGGCTTTTCCAGCGAACGGCTGATGTTTCGCAGGCGGACGAGGTCGAGAGAGAGGGAATCGTGTCGGTCCAGCTCGGAATTAGGCGGATCGCGATTATCTGGGGGGGGGGGCGGCGTTCTCTCGTTCATCGTTTCCAAGAAAATTCTAGCAGACCGAAGAGCAGAGAGTAAAACAGCAGCGTTGACCTCGATCATCGCTGGTCCGCAGATACAGTCGGGGTCAACCAAGATAGCTGCTTTTAAAATACTAATGCAACGGTTCGGTTGCGGTTCGACGACAGAGAGAAAGAGAGATAGAAAAAAGCAGAGAGTCGATGAATTATTTTAAATCGATCCGCATGGTTCACGGTTCGGTAGAGTCTGCCGGTTCGTGCTGTCGAAGGAGCGGGGCCCGAAGGTGTCAAGAGAAGGAGATAGAGAGAGAGAGAGAGAGAAAGAGCACCATTCTCTTCCGTAAATTCGGATGAAGACGTTCCCTAATGTCGTGGTCTCTTTGTCCTCCCGAGAGCGTCGACGGGATCGCCGGCAGGTGTTCCACGCGAGGCCCACGACTATCTCGAGTTTCGTTTATGGGTCGATCCGCCTTCGGAGCCGCGTCCGGCCGGCTCCCAGGGCCAATTAATATCTTGCGGGTCATTAGCGGACGAACGGGAGTCCGCCCTTAATTGACCGTCTTCTTCGATCCGCCTGTACTTACCAGCCTGCGCGTACTTGCGAATCTAATTGCCGGGTAAGACGCATTCACCCGACACGCGGAACCAAAAGCGCACCCGCGCAAACCCGACTCTGCCTCGTCCCTTGTGTCACGAGTCTCCGGCAACCGGTGTATTCACGGTTAACCTTTGATCCGAGTATTATTCTCCGCTAGAACACGATCGATCGTTTCAAAATCCCGTCCTGGGGACTTCGTGCTTTAACTCTTTTAATTTGTAATTGTTAAGACTCGCTGATTAATAAACTGGTGATCTTTACGCGAAATAAAAATTGTCCGTGTTTGTTGCTAGAAACAAGAACCACCGAGCCCGTGAAAACTACGGTGTTCGGTCCCGGAACGTTACTGCTTTCTATTACTTTAGCTCTCTGTGTTCTAGCCTTTTGTCACACGATGTCGATTACTTTATTGCGGACACCGTAGCTAAGCCGAAACAGATTTATTTCGGGCCAGGATCCGGGAAAGTGCTTTGCGGCTTGCACGCAGTTGCAACACTGCATGTCCTTCTAATTATTCTACATGTTGGGATGCTACAATATATTTGACTAATATACAAAGTTAATTAAAGCGATATATTTTCCGTGCCCACTACTCGCTAATTTATTATTTACGCCTAATTTGCATCTATCAGTTCACCTATTGCCATCATCTCCCGTACCAAACTGTTCAGATATTTTGTTTGAAGCTCTCAGAGAGTTGTATATTTTACAATTCCCCCGCCGTAAACATCCGTTCCGATATTTTATCTCTGCGTCTTCAACGTTTGTATATCCTCCACTTCGAACTTGGACCAGTACCACTTAGGATTGCGGCGGCCTGTGAGAAAGTCGCTTGAACGCTCGAGATCCAAACATTCGAACATAATGATCTTTCGGTCTCACCACATCGAGCACCGAAAATGAGTGTCCACTTTTTCCGGATTGCCAAACGCGTTCGGCAGCGATGCAGCCCGCGTATGCCAACGGAAGAATAGGCTCGCCGTTTGCGGGCCGAGCTGTGTTGCGACAGCATTTTCTGCAAGCATCGGCATCATCGAATCCTACCGGGCTGGTTGCACGGGCGTCGTCGATCGCCGTTTTCCACGCGCCTAAACGAAACCGAATGAAACCAAACCAGACGAAACGAAATTGTGGAATGCAAGCGCTCGTTGCACCGCCGCCGCCGCTCCGCGACCTGGAAAAGAAACGGCTCGTCGTCGATAAAAAGTTACCTCTACCATCGGGTAGATATATGTGTGCCGTTTCTAAAAATACCATTTCTGAAATAGCGTTTCCGCGCGTGTGCGCGGAACACACGTCCGCAGAAAATCGCGCAACCCGGCTCCGCGAGCGGATTCGTCGCGAGACCGGCCTCGCAACGGGAAAAATAGGGTCGGCCGATTTATTTTCCGATATCTCCACAGACCCCGAAAACCGACCCAGAACATCTTTGGCGTCGAGCTGGACTCTCGTTAAAAATGCATCGTCGTTAAACATACGACGGCGACAATGCAATCCATCTTGGCTTTTCGCTCTTTCTGCATCCGATTTCAGACTCTGGAGATTAATCTAGGATAATTTATAGGCCCATGCATGGTCCAAAAGAGCACCGAACGACCTAACACTCCTGGTCTCTCGATTCTTTATTTGGTATTCCATTTATTTGTCAGCGAAGCGTGACGATGCAATTCATTCGGTTTGGCCAGCTTTGGACCCTTTCCACTTCAAATTCGAGGCTCAGTCGAAGAACCCGAGATACCCCACAGCCTGCTGCACTGTCAATAAGATTTCCACAAATGTCTCAACACTGCAGTGCCCCCAATATTTATTAAACACTCGACGACTAAAGTAGACGATGCAATTTATCCAGCTTCGTTACACTCTCGCGCTTTTTTATGTTTTACCAACGACGCAGGCAAAGAACCAGCAATACCTCGCCGTTTCCGCCACCCTAATTAATCCCTAACAAGATCTCTAATTCGCAGGTTCAAAGTAAAACGCGTTCAACGATCGACGTAAGAGTCCCCCCAGCCCCGGGGACCAAACTAGCCAAATTCACGGCAACCCTAAGTGTCCATCGCTGGTGGTTAAGGATGTGGAATCGGGCGATCGGAACATCAAGAAATAATCAAAGTTGCAGGTCCCACCGCGAACTGGCGATCGTCGAACGGTTTGTGAGCCCGTCCACGGGGAAGTTATGGGGCGAAACGCTCACGGATGGCTGGTCCCGGGGGTGGAGGGTTATGGTGGCGCAACTGGCCGGATCAAAAGGACCGAATATCTCGCGGACGATGACTCCTAATCTCCAACTCTATTCGACGTTCCGGCTTATCGACTTTCGACCGCGGCACGAATCTTCGCAGCCATCGGCTTTCTTGCGGTCTCTCGGAGCTGGTAAATCGAGCCGGATCCCTGGCCGCGACGAGTTTTCGACAGCCCGCTGCCGAGTTTCGTATTACCTGTGACCGAAATTCGCCGGCCAAAAAAGAATGACAGCATCGAACGAGAATCCAGAATTCAATTTATACGATTTCCACCTGAGACCCCGAGAGCGAATTGTATACAACAGTATCTTTTCTCTCTCTCTCTCTCTCTCTACCTCTCTCTGTAGCTCTGTGCTGGTGTTCCTCGCTCGATCGAGCACTCCGGTGGTTAATCTCTGTCTCCCGTTCTCTCTCGCTCTCTAGAAGTCGTCTATTATCGCGACGATGCAGAATTAAACCTATCGCTTTCCTGTGTACGAGCATATTTATAGTGTGACTAACGCGGCCGACTGATAAGATTAGAATTTCAGACTTCGCGAGCTCTCTCTGTCCGAGCTGCGTTCCGATTAGACCGACCGACTATTCTTTTATTATTTCCAGCTGTAGATGTCCACGATCGTCCGCTGTGTTCCCGAATCGGCCTCAACCTGCTCGCGCAACTCGGTCTGCAACGGCCATTATCGCGTATTATTATTGCTCGGTGGAAAAGCAGCGCGGCTGTTCGCTGTCAAAGTTGCGAACCCGTTGACCACGATAACCAATAAACCCGTTCCGACGATAATCAAATCTCGCGCAACGTTGTAAGTGGATTTAATTCGCTCGGCCGGCTATAAAAACGCGTCTTAACATTTTACAGACGACTTATCCTTCGAAGCGAAGTCATGATCGACGATTCGCTCCGTCGACTCCCTAACCGGATTTGGAAGTTGCCGGAGGAATTGGACAACAATTAACCCTTTCGTGCCCGGCAGCGAGCGAAAAGCAGCTCTGAACTTTCAAACCATTCTGTATCCAAAAATATGGTTTATTTCTCTGAAAACTTGTGTCGCAACGGGCCGAGCAATATCGATCTATTGACGATCCAAAGTTCAGAAATTGGATCCGAGGAATGATTCATACGATTATCTCAAATTATATAGGAATCGTGAAGAACTCTTTCCAGTGAGAAATAAACTCTTTCTCTCGTTCAGGACGCGTAGAAAATTCGCTAACCCGATTTGGAAGTCGCCGGAGGAATTGGACAACAATTAACGCTTTCGTGCACGGCAGCGAGCGAAAAGCAGCTCTGAACTTTCAAGCTATTCTGTATCCAAATATATGGTTTATTTCTCTGAAAACTTGTGTGGCAACGGGCCGAGCGATATCGATCTATTGACGATCGAAAGTTCAGAAATTGGATCCAACGAATGATTCATACGATTATCTCAAATTATATAGGAATCGTGAAGAACTGTTTCTAGTGAGAAATAAATTCCTTCTCTCGTTCAGGACGCGTAGAAAATTCGGTCGAAATTTATTCAAACACTTTCGAGTATCTAGTCTGTGACCATAAAATTCAATCTCTCTCTCTCTCTCTCTCTACCTCTTCCAAGGTAAACAGGCTCCGTAATTGCAATTATTGCGCAACGCAGCAACGAGATTCGAAATGCAGCAAATCCTGCCGTGTTCGCAGGGTCTTTTGCTTGGCAGGGAAAGAAGATGTATCCACGAATGATCTTCGAATCATCTCGCCGGGGATCCTTGACCTGACTCACCCGATCCGGTGAAACAAACTCGGAGCGTTACGTCGCGTCGACCGCGAGCGAATTACAAATTCTAAGCGCTCCAGTGTGGTCGGAACAGTCGCGTCCGAAAACGGCGAACATCGGACAGCGGAATAGCGGCGGCGATATCGTCGAAACGCAACGGGGAACAATCGTCCCCGTTCTTCCCTGTACGGGTAGCTACGGGTCCGAGGAAACTGGTTCCTGTTAGACTCGGAGAGCCGGCTCACTTTCTCGTCTTTTCGCTTTTCCCCTCGCCGATGATGCGTTCGCGAGATAACAACAGGAGAAAAAAGACCGGAGACGGCCCGAAGAAAAACGAGAAGAGAAAAGTAAAAGGAGGAAAAAAAGAGGAAAGAGAAATTCGGAGGAGCGAGCTAACGAGGAGCGACGCTCGTCGAATTGGCACATCTAGGCTTCGCCTCGGAATTATGCTATCGAAGAAATGTCCATGATTTTTTCTTAGCGAGCGTGGACAATTATTTGCCCACCGGGGAAGAATAAAAAGAGTAACCCCTCAATCATCAACTTCGAGCTCGTTTAGAACTTATGTTATCGGCGTGAGACTGTCTATATTTCGTTAGCAAACTTTAAAAATTGTCCTTCTTGAATAAAGCCACAGTGAAACTCTGTGATGAATTTTCGACGGATCGAAATCGGATGAGGACTGTCTACTTATCGGGACGTTTAAGAAATCTACTACTAAATCAGGAAAAGTTCAATGGGGAAGTTAAGTTCCTGATTTTCCAGCAGCCACTTCAATTGTTATCAGTGCCGATAGAAGTGTCCGCGTTTAGACATATTTAAAAAGAGATTGACAATACAGGATTTGAATCTAACCCTCACAAATATCCACCATTCAAAGATTCAATCACGGTTGATCATCGCACTGCGAATTTACCTAGAATCGAATGATCCATAGCATTCAGCAAACAGCAATGCAGATTTTATTTCATCCCTGGCTCGATGCTGCACTCTCAGGGAGGTAATCAAATTTGTATTTGACTCTGGTCTATGCATTGTGAACCTCAAAAATTGATATTATGTAGGAGTCCTCTTTCTTAAAATGAAGTAGCAACTTCGTCAATTTTTAAAACCTTGCTTCCTGTCTAGCGTCTGCATCATTTAAATGTCCGTTCAATATTATTCATTTCCTGCGATGTTCGCGAGCGTGCCACGATCTAAGCAAGGAGTGGGTTAGGTAGATTATGTTGAAGTTTTCAGCGGGAATCGTTAGGAGAACCAGGCTGGGAATATTCGGTAGGCCGGCTGCATCCTAGATGTGCATCCTCTTGGGCGTCCTTGAACGCCGGCCGTCTAGTTCGTCGGCAGTCGCGGCGGATTCAGGCGAAGACGGTCCGGTCCTTAGCCCGGGCCTCTTCGCTCGCTAGCAGATTGGGCAGGATGGCTTCCTGCGAGTTTGCTAGTCGACAGAGGGCCATGAACCCCGAACAGGTTGCCCCCTTGGACGTTCACCTCCTGTGCCGCCTCGACACCCGTCCCCCTGGCCCTTGTTCTTGCTCTATCTCGCTCGGAAGGGTCCGTTCGCCTCTGTGCCCCCTCTCTTTCTCTCTACCCCCGGTTCTACCACCATTTTTCTGGCCAGCTTCAAAAGCTAGCCACCCTGGCCCCAGGGACTCGCGTTTCCCCTCTCCTCGCGTTTCCTCGTCCTCCTACCGTTGCTCGCTTCCCTCCCCCTCCCCCCTCGTTCCACGGTTTCGCTTTTTCTCTTACTCGCACTCGCTCTCTTTCTTCTCTCGTGGGCTCCTTCTCCCTTGGTCACTCTATCCTCGTTGTTCTTTGCAGAAACAAGACACGGCCACCGGCTCGCCTCTTACTCGCAGAATCTACGCTATATTCACACCGCTCCGGTGTTAGATAATCTGCCGCGTTAAAAATCTCACACTGGGGCCCCGGAGGGCCCCGCGCAAAAATTCCTCCTGCCATCCCGCGGGTCCGGCAGAAGTATCCTGTTTAGAAGAGAGGCTACGGTTCGAATTCCGGTTAGACCTCTTTCCGACCGGTCCTTCCCTTTTCCTCTCTCTTTCTCTCAACCTCCCTCTCTACCCCCCTTCCGAAAGAAGTTTTTACTCTCTTTTCCGTATTTTTCGCTCTGCCCTTCTCTTTTTGGAAATTGTGCTAGAGAGGGGCGGGGAGGGGGTTAAGCGGGAACGAGGGCCGAGGGACTCGCAATTTGCATCCATCCAGTCCCTTCTCTCCCTCCCCTCTCTCCTCGCGAAACAGGGATGTGTTTACTGGGTAATTGCGGATATTAGTTAGCGGGCAACAAGCATTTTTGGCTGCCTAGCTGATCGCGCGCCGCCGCTGCTCGACGGACGATGCCCATCAACCGGCAAACCGACGCGACGCGACGCGACGGGAAGATTTTTTCGCGAGCACCATCGAATATTTCTGACATTCCGCGACCCCCGCGAATGCAGTCCACCGCCGCCGATGTGTTTCGCAACGCTGCGATCGGCGGTACAATGCTGCGAACGCCGGCGATCGCGAAAATTGCTAACGATGCGCGGTATGCGTTCGCCCGCCGAAAGAGAATAGGACACGACCCCGTGGTTCTCAAAGACTACGCGAACTTGCTGGCTGCAGGGAAAGGTCCGCGCGAGACAAATCCGTGACGTGATTCCCAGACCAAAACGCCTTCGAGTCCTCGATCTCTTTGCGAACGAATTTCTCTTGGAAACAAATCGCATGATTCCAACTTCCGCGCTGGTGCGGTTTATGCTGTTTAACTTGCACCGAGGGACCGGGAAAAATCCTTATACTCTTTTCAACTTCTTTTTTGGAAGAGTCGATCTCGTCCTTTGAACCTCTAAGCGTACAAATGGTAAATTAATCATCATTATGCAACGATTACTTTTCAATGTGAATTCGAGAACGGAAGAAGTTCTAAAAGGAAATTGAAAGTGGATACCCGGTTTGAGAGATAAGGGTTAGGGTCACGCAAAGGGGCCCAATTACAGTTGAGGTACCAATTACTGTGCCTGTATCAATTACTCTGATTTTTAAAGCATAGTGAATATTAAAATAAAAGAAATTTATAACATATACATTAACTGATTTCAATGAGAAAAATTGTAATATCTCTCTTTTAATATTCATTATGCTTGAAAAATAAATTTAATTAATATAGGCACAGTAATTGGTACCCCCGCGGTAATCGGGTCCCCTACCCAATATGAAATATGCTTCTACATCCCGGAAACATGACGCCCAGCCTGGCAAACGTGTCAGCACAGTGTTACCGAATAAAAATAGCTCGACTTTCCTTCCACAGTGAATCAAGAATAGAGGAAAATGGTCACGTGTCCACTGAAAGGAAGAATTCCCATAGTTCTCGCGTACAACTATTAAGCATCTGAAATGAACAACGTAGATGCGAGCCTGAACATCTTTAACCCTTAATATCCCGTGGTGTGATACCCGTGTTACATGGATTGCAAGCTCATCCGCGGTGAATGATGGTGATGCATCCATCAGCCCCGTGGCGAATTCCAAAGCGTTGCATCGATGCCGCGCAGTGTTTTATCTCGAGAGGTTATAAAACGCGAAGACGGGGCTTTTCCCCGGTAAAATGAAGAGCGAAGATACCGCGGGATGGATGCAGCACTCCCGAAAATTTGTTTTCCCGTTGCGGGAACGCGAGGAGAGTGCCTCGTGTCCGCCGATTACAGGCGACTGGTGGTCTCGAATGCTCGCTCGGTCGTGTATCTCGCATGTAATGTTACCGCACACGATCGATCGATCGCACGCGACCGTCGTTCATCCGTGAACCGGCTGGCAGTCCGATCTACGACCGGGTGCCCGTTGATCGTGTTTCCAGATCGATTCGATCGTGTCGCGTGTTGATTGCGAACCGCTGCGCTAGAATGCAGCGACTCGTCTAAATATGCGCATAGAGAACTCTTAGGCAATCGCGGTTCGCTTTCCTAGAGGTTCAATTACGCTGACCGTGTCGCGGCTTGGCCGCCGTGGGAGGTGGGACACGTTACAAAAGGAGCATCGCTCGGTCGCGTCGGGGCGATAGAAATTATTTTTATGCGATTGCGAACGACCGGGCGAAGAGGAGAGGGAGAAGACGGAGCTCGCATGCGAGAGCATCGCCTGCCGAGGAGCCGAATGGGAAACGTTCAATGAAGAAATAGGCGTTCGGGGAACTGAAACCGAGCCTCTCTCGCTCCGTCCCCCTCGCCAGGGGGGAGGGAGCTTGCTCCCTCTCTCGCAGGGGCCATTTTAAAAGGTTTATTACCAGCTCATCAGATTTGGCAATCGAGTTCCGCCGAACGATGCATCACTGTCACTGTCACTGTCGCTGTCGCTTCGCCCCGATCCAAGCTCGTTTCCTTGCGCCGCTCGCGCGCGCTCGCTCGCTCGTTACCGTCCGCTTCATCCGGCAACTTCTTGCTTCCTGACCCTTGGCCATTCAGTGAAGTCGCCGGTCACTGAACTTCGCCCGCTTATTCGGGACCGGCCCTTCTCGGCTCCCAGGCCTTCGTATCGGTATGTATCGCGAAATCGCCTAACTCATTCCCAAGAAGATTCGCGCGTCGACGCTGCTCCGACCTATACTTTGGAATCGGCGACAATATTCTTTAACCCTCGGACAGGGGACCATTTCTACAATAGCATAATTGATGATCAGACTGCGGATCTGTCGGCAAAATAATAATCGTTTGTACGAATCTATTTCTCCTTTTAGTGGTTTTGTTAAGTTAAACGAATTCTTCTGATCTTACGTTTGAAATGACGCGCACCAATCTTTCCCGCAAATGCGTACAATGGACAGTGTATAGATGACGATATCGATACTCTCGATCGAAAATCTGTTAATGTATAATATCGGATGCACCCCCTCGTTGTTACTATCACCTCGTTGACTATTTATACAATTTTTCGACATCGGAGGAGCCCAAGTTAAATTCTTGACAGTTTTGAGAATATGATCATCCCGTTCGATGAACTTTTACAGTACAGTGAAGCCATTAATATCTGGCACGGATACGGGTTTGACATCCGTCGAGAAGAAAAGGTATTTCTCGCTTCAAGGTAAGTAATCGCGTTTGGTCGTCGAGAGTGGCCCATCGTGTGAACGTTTGCATTCGACTCGATACGTTTCGATCGTCGGCCGAGTGGGACTCAAGAGGGTTCTCGGTAAACAATGGCGAAGATGACGGCAATTTGAGACTCCGCAGACGCGCCGCGCGGCGCCGTTGACACGTTGTTTAGAATGCTAGATATCTCGGAGAGAGTCGATGGGCATCGTTCGTACTCGGAATAGGGCCGCTGTTCCCCGAAGGGTATCGTTTAAATTTTCCCGGGGACATGTATCGTCGGGCCATCGAGGAAATTGATATTGCATTTTTCGCTCCCGTTACGTTTTTTGTTTGCACGCGAGATGCGCTGACAGTTACCAAAAGCGGGTGGCGGTGACGGGCAAATTCATAATTTAAATGGAACCGCTTTTCAACGAGCAAAAGACGGGAAATCATTTGCCAATTTTTTCCCGATATGTAAACTCGCGCCGTTTTTCACCGGTCATTGTTATCCTATTTTTGTTCGACTGCAGATACACCGAACGCGGTATCGATCGAGACCCGCGAACCTTATCGTTATTACAATAACCGGGCATTGTTAATGTTACTCGAGTAAAATCGTAGCGGTGTTTGGACAGCAGACAGCGACAGGTTCTCAGAGTGATTATTATGACGTGTCTATCCGGCCCGAGATATCGATCGTCGAGACGCTACCGTGTAGATCTTCCCGAAATCGGGAGCATGTGCAACGACCCAGCGCTGCATAAATGCATGTCCCCGTGCACCTGGGCTCGCCGACGCGCTCATGTTAAATTCAGGGAACCGCGTGAAAACGAAAAAATCCCTATCGATTATCTCGAAGCAATCGCCCACCGGCTTCCGAAGCAGGGGACTCATTAACCATTAAGATTCAAAGTAAGATTAGAACACCGTGCGAAAACTAGGAATCGATACGGTCGGCGGCTACCTGCGCCAAACGGTGAAAAACATTTTTACGTTCAATCGATCGCCGATCTTGCAATTTTCAACAGCGAGACGGGATCTTCATATTGCCTCCATGAGACCCAAAAAATCAATCCTTTATTCATACATCTTTTACCGATAATCGAAATGCTCAAGAATCACTTCTGGACCTTCTCTGAGTCGATCTCTCAGAACAGTGTCACCGGATACTATTAACCCTTAGAACTCGAAGCTATTTTAACTCTAAAACGAAACATTTCTTCCAACGTAGAATATTTCCCTTCTATATATTTGTTTTCATGTTATACATACAAAAATGGTGCAATTTACTCGTACAATACACAAGTGTTTAGTAATTTATTGGATACAAACAAACTTAATAATGTAAAAAATTTTTTGAACAATGATACCCCAATTTTTAGTGGCGCCTTACGGTCGCCATTCGAGTGCTAAGGGTTAATACACAGAAATGCGTCATTAAGCGAATCCGTATGCAAAATAAAAATTGTTTCTATCAATCGCAACTAGCAGGAGGCAGATTCAAATATCTTTTGCCCTATAATGATCTTGATCAATCGAAAATAATATGTCGTCCAGCTTGGACTAAATTGCATGAACTCGTTTTTGCCATAACTGCATAAAATCCGCAGTCCAACGATGACGCACACGAGAAATTGCTTCGACAGAACATTCCTAGAAGGTACAGTCTACCCTAGAGAAACGTGACTCATAGAATAATGTTACTTAATGCACAATCAACGTGTGCTGTCGCAAAAATATCGTTTGTACTTAGTCAGATGTCACAAACTGCTGTCTAATTGTTTTAGAGGCTTGTGAGGAGGCGTCTAGAAAATTTTCTCCATAGAATATGGAGACCAAGGCAGATCTATCGAAGCAAACGGATCGATTTACAGTACAAACCGATCGATTCGAGCGTGGCAAAAGAAGCAACGTCTCGAGAAAGCAGGAAGTGCTGCTCCGTCTGTCCTGTAATTTCGCCTCGGCGAAAAAAATGGAGTCAAAGGAAGCAAAAGCCAGAAAGAGAGAGAAAGAGAGAGAGAGAGAAAAGTGGCTGCAGGGCCCCTAATTCACGGGCCCCGGTTACACGCGCGTGCATTCTAACGCGTAACGAAGAACCGGAAGTGTCCTCCCCCCTTGTTCGTGATTCCAGCGAATTTTTGTGCGCGGCCGACGGGACGAGTCCCGGCCGCTTAACCGCACATATACTACCTAATAAATGAAATTTCACGGGCGTAACCAGCGCCGGATGTCCGATCGGCTCCGGTGCTTTGTTCCGAATCGGTTGCGCATCCCCGTTCCGTCCCTAATTTTTCTAGATTTCCGCGGCGCGCGAGATCCGGCGAGATCGAGCTCTCCGCTCGAGACGAGACGGGACGTGACGCGTCGAGGAGAAAGGTTACTGCAAAAAACGGTTTTTCTACATGGTATCGCACGCGATCGCACGGCCGAGCATGATGCGCGACATTAAACACGACCCCGCGCGCCGCAAAGCGGCTAGCGGGCCAACACAACCATGCGAACGCCGATCGGATCAGCGGGAACGTGCTCTCGGCCCGCAGCCGGCGAAGCACACTGGTCCCAAATCAGGATTTCGCAGTTCGGGATACATGGCACCGATTTATTTATTTTTTTTTTTTTTTTATTTTTTTGAAGGACCGGCGCCTGAATCCGACGCCCGATTCATTCTACCGATAATACTCCAAATACTTTTCTTTTTCAAGATACACTAGAAACCAAACCAGATACAAAACAGGATGCACAATTGATGTCATTAGACTGCGGAGTTTACGCATTTATGGCAAAATTGGACAGACGAAATTTAACACTAGATTTACGGGACCCGTCAAGATGACGGATTCTAATATTTTTCATTTACGAATATGGAGATTGTAAGGATGCGTCCAGAGGGGATTATTTAACAAATTGATTTCCTTGGGTATATACGATATTATTTAAAAAATGGCTACAAATTTTGATAGATACATTCATGTTATTTTTATAGAGTAATGTAAAACGGTCGTTTTTAGTGCTCCGCAAACCCAGTGTGGAAATAGCAGGGAGATTAAAAGAATTTAATTTAGTCATTACATCATTTTTCATTTATTGAAACTGCTTCAATTCCGAAACATTTCTTCTTACCGAGAATATTCCATTACATATTTCCATTCCGAGCGCTAAGGGTTCAAATTGTTAAAGCAAAGAGAAACTTTCTATTTGATTCGCATTCCTTGCGACTGGTGGAGCTAATTTTTACTTTGCATAAAAATCCGCAGGTATAATTTACATCGCTGCAAGTGTTTGCTTGGCTACCTGATCGAGACGCTACCTGCGAGAAGGCTACCTTTCTGTTTATTAAAACCGTTTGCTCTTGAATTAGTTAATTCGATTCGTTCTTGCGCAAGACTTGAACTGCTGAAACGCCGCGGATTACTGCAAGGGGATAGCAATCGCTTCTGAAAGCGTGGCGATTTTTAGACGTCGCGGAGCCGCGACACCATTGCATAAATTACATGTGTAACCCCAGCCCTGATCCCCGTAAATTCTCAAAGACGCCTAACACCCGCCTCCGACTGTCCACGGACAATACAACAGGTCCGTGAGCGTCGCCGCCAGATCCATTGATAGCCGACTTTCACCGAGGTGTCCATCCCGCCCCCGCGTTCTCCTTTTCACCGCGGATTCCCGACCCTGACGAATTAAATGGTTGCGTGGTCGCATCTGGCAGAGAGAGAGAGAGAGAGAGAGAGAGAGAGAGAGAGAGAGAGTGCGAGAATCACTTGGTAATCCAGAAACGTTTCGAACTCGACGTCATCCAAAATTAAACTTTAGGATCATAATACTTCATCTAGAATGAATTTATCATAACGCTTTATCCACAAAGCAAAAAGTAAAGTAAAAAATCCTTAGACTTTCCTCGCCGGTATATAATGTGATAGACCGCGGATCTTTATGGAAAATGACAAATATTTTCATTGATTGAAAAGCATAGGAGACAAATAAAAATGTCTCTCCTCATCTCGTTATCTGATTAAACTGATGTCCTTAAATGGTGTTAATATGTCTGCTGCTTGAAATTGTACGTACTCATTTACGTCACAAATGCATAAAATCCGCAGTCTAGTGATAAAGTATTGGATGATTCACTGAATACGTGAGTCGTGTACTCTTTTTTATCAACCCCGCTGAAATGAAGTTTAAGCACAGCGGAGTGTATTAACGGTGTCTAAAAGCATCTTCTCGAATCTGAGAGTGTAATCATTTTTCATGATTACGACATGAGCTAAATTGACTGGGTCGCGAAAAAAAAGACTAGAAAGACCCAAATCTGTACACGTCAGATCTCGTCTTCCAAATTAAGGGCCGACACCGTTTGCCACGAACCGAAAATATGATTTTCGTGCAGACAAACACCGTTATGTACTTGCCTCAGCCAATGATACCGTGTAGTTCTAATGTATCCGTGTCCAGGTAGGTTATTTCAACCCCTAGGGCAGTGGTGGTAGGGGAGACCGCTTTGGGTCACTTGATTGTCGCCGGGATGGTAGAGCAGGCTGATCACAATAAAGCGCAATTAGCCTCATTAATTTTGCACATTGTCCGGCTCGATTATTAACATCTTGAAGCAGGAATTATTCTGATTTACGAGGGATCGCTGTCGCGGGACGGGATACAAGAGAAAACCGATGGTTCGACGAGTGACACGGGGCTTCTTTAAAAAAATTTCATTGTTTGGAATTCCCGTCGTTAATCCCGTTGGCCCAGTTTCCCGGTGACAGCGATTTTCAATATATAAAAACGCGATCGGAGGAAGGAGAGCAAAAAAAAGCAGTGAAAGAGAGGAGGGGTGTGAGAGAGAGAGAGAAAAAGAGAGAGAGAGAGAGGGAGAAACGATAGACCGGGGGGTATCGTGTCACGGCATAAGTTACTCGGCCAATTCGAGTGCAAGCTTGTTAAACTCGCGAACGTTGGAAATCTGGCTTCTATATCGCGTATAAAAATCGATGTTCACGGTTAAACGTTTTATATTTGTTTCACGCCCGACGCTTTTAATCCGGTCGAGTTTTCGCGGCCGTGTTTTTATTTTCACGCCGCTCGCCGCGGCGAGGATTATTTTCGCTTTTTCCTTTCGCACGCGAGCAAACGCGCGCTGGTCTGGCTCGCGTTCGCGTTCGCGCTCATGCTCATGCTCGCGCTCATACATATACATGCAGTTAACGTGCACCCTCCACTCTTTCTCTCTCTCTCTCTCTCTCTCTCTCTCTCTCTCTCTCTCTCTCTCTCTCTCTCTGGTTGATAGTCAGCTTCGCCGCTGACGTCGAAACTAAACATTTTCCGCGGAGCGGACCGGTATAACGCCAATTCCCCGCGTTCCAGAAGCCGATTTCGATCGATCGGACAGAACACACCGTTTCTCTCGTCGTTTCTGCGACCGGACAGCGCGTGGGAAACCCTCTTCCCGGACGTAAGTGACTGCATAATGGACGATTATTATGCGCATCCTTGCGAATTCCGCCAGAAACGTTTGTCGAACCGTGCGGGCCGCGAGCCCGCGCCAAACACAACGGTATTTGTATACAGGTACCTTTCGGCTTAATAATACCTACCTACCGCGCTACCAACCCGGTAGATGGAAGATAGTTATAATTAGGTGTGTACTCGGTCTAGCAACACGACCGGCGTTACCCATGTGAACTTCCTTTACGCAGTTTTCGGCCGGACAGGACCCGGCAACTATTTCACCGGTCCGATGAACATTTCGGCGGCACGGCTATCCCTCCGCGTGTCACGCTCCCTGATCAAGCTGTATCGCGAGGACATCCAGGATGCGTCGCGTTTCGAACTATGCTTCTGCATTATGTCGCGCCGCTAAAAAAATGCATTCATTTTCACCGCCGTTTTCCACCTGCTTCCCTCTAGGTCGCCGCCGATTTATAGCCAGAGGCTTCCGATTCGTGCGAACACACGCCGCGCCGGGTACACGGTCCTTTTGCCCGTTGGCTTGCTCGTTCGGTCATAATGATGCTTTTGACGACTGAATTTTCAATTTTGTTCTTTAACAGGCAGGCTCATCTATAGGATTTAATTTCACCCCGCAATTTCACAAAATTGAATAGAATTTAGTTCGATTTTTATTTGATTTGGACCCACAGAGACTGTTCCTTAAAATTTGTCTGAAAAAATTGGAAATTGCATAAACATTCGCAGTCTAGTTGTTAGGGAGTTAGTTGATGAATCACGATTAAAATTGCTATTGCTACTATTGGTGGATTTACTAAAAAAAAAAAAATCTTTATCCGTGGACCATAGGCTATTGCTACTCCGATTGTTCGCAATGATCCCTCGAAGGGAGCAGTCTCGCAGAGGGTTAAGACGTGCATCTCGCAACGCGGATAGAACTGAATCAATTGACAGTCCCCGGAGACAGAAATTGTGCGAACGCCGAGGATCAGGGAGGGTTAATTGTTTAAGAATAAGAGGCTTTGTCCTCAGCAGAGTTCAAAGGTCCAGCGTGTAGATAACGCAATTCCAGTCGGTCGACTAAAATATGAAGCGGTCCAGTCGCCCGGGAAATTAAAAGCGACTATCGTGGTGTCGCTAAGAGTCACGGATGCATGGAATTTTTCAATGGACGTCGAGGGGCGGTCCATCCTCTGTCAAGAGGGTTGGTTGTGTGGTGCAAGGACGGCCGTAGGTTTCTAAGTAACCTAGAAAGAGCGACGGGGAAAGAGAGGAACGGGGACGCGGTCGAAGAGTATCTCGTGGAAGGAAAGGCGATTCGATAGCGACCGTGTTGTGGCGTTGATCCTGGTGCTATTTTAGGTGAACCGGTATTGCAATTAAATTGGCGAAGCGACACACACACACACACACACACATATATATATAAATATATATACATATATATATACATACATGCATATATATATATATAGACACACACGCACACACAGGGCTTGGTAGCCGGGCTTCGGGCTTTCGGGCCCGGAGCTTCGGGCGCGGACGCGCGCGACGAAACGCATCGGTCAAGGTAAACAGGGGCGTTTTATTATTTGCGCGGCTACTTTGTTTGCGAAAATTACGTATTCGCGCGACGATCATTGTACCTCGGTTACGTAGTCCCCCAGGGGGAGGGGGTGGTGGATGCAGCCTAGAGGGGGCAAGAGAAGGCGGGGTTATGGGACAAGAGATGTGTCGGGGGCGCGGGCTCGCGAGCGAGCGAGACCTACGTGGCCGAAGATGGAACGAGAGGAGGGTAGTTGCGCGAGATCTCTGTTATTTTAACGTTTTTGCGAGGTCGAATGGACAGGTAGCATGCTAACCGATTCGTTTGCCGGCGCAACGTTATAGTTTTGTTCGGGCGGGCGGAAACGGGCGGGGGAAAACGGGGGGGGGTAGGAGGAGGAGGAGGAGGCGTTGGGGGGTGGGGGTGGTAGCAGGAGGCGGGAGCAGTTCGAAGTGTTATTAATGCTGGTACGCGCGGCGGGAGGCAAACAAAAATAATTAATATTTATCATTCACGATTTCCGCGTGCACGTCCAATCGGAACGCAATATTCCCTGGAGCGAACGCGCTAATGCAAACGCGCCCCGGCACCATCGAAAATTTCGTTCCGTAGACCGTCCGCGCTAATTCGATAATGCTGATCACGCTCGACGGCGGATGGCTCGCGCATTTATTTCGACGCTCGCCCCTCTTTTTTGATAAAATTGCAAAAATATAATGCGCGCACCCCCGCGGCTCGTCGATAACGCGCGCGCCATCCACCGAAACGATCTACAGATCCATCCGGCCGCACCTCTCTCCCTCTCTCACTCTCTCTTTCTCTCTCTTTCTCTCTCGCTCTCGACCATCACCCCCCCCCTCCGCCGGTTCCCCGCTGCCACCCCCCGCGTGCACGCTTCGCTGATCCCATAATCACCTCCCGGTTTAAGCGATTGGCTTTTCAAAAAATTAAAAAAATAAAAATCCTCTCGGAGCCTCGCGCTTTTCCCAGCCGGCTCACCGCGCGGCTTAATTCGACCTGGATTTACGAGCCGTCAATGGTTTCTCTTTCCTAATCTGTCATACTAATTTGCTGTGCGATACCCGCCCCTCGTTCGCCAACTATCGTTCCAACCGTTAGAATCGCGATTCGCAATCTGCGAGCCCCATTTATTTCAACTTTTCGTAATTATGCAGAAGCAAAGGCAACGCTCTACACGACCTGCCGATTTCTACGCGTCAGCTATGTAAGTAAACAATTTGCATAGTGTAAAAAATATTCAAACAAGGTTCTCCTCTGGACAATTGAAAAGGAATCGTTTGCTCTCGATGACTTACGTGCAAATCTACAATCATGAACAAGAGCGTTGCGACAGCTACCTTTTCATTACACAACCTGTAATTCAATCAGCCTCTATCGTTATTACGAGACTCGTTTAGTACATATCTTCTATGCAGTCCGTTACGGACACAGTAATTATTTAACCGGGTATCAATCGCTTGCAACTACAAGTGGAACCTCGATTATCCGAACTAAAACACGAGAGGACGTAAATAGATCAGTCACTTGATTACAATGTTGGATTCGATCTCGATTGATTTGTAGAATAAATATTTAAATTTGAAGCTTGTTTGGTTAGCAGAGATTTCAACCATCGCAGGGTCTACTGTATTTAATTAAAGGCTAGCTTAATATCCGTGCAATGCATTTTATTGTCCTTCCGCTGCCATCGAAATTGCATTTTTACACAGACTACGCAGAGTTCGATGCACCCGAGAAAATGGTCAACGCCCCACGGTTCGAGAGGATTACATTCGCAAACGCCGGTGGTCAAGACTACAAAATTGCAAGATGGTCGACTGCATCCGTGTCCTGTGGCACCCTTCTCGAGCTTCTCGGAGACGCTATGCATCGCGTCGCATAGATACGGATCGGCGACAAGCGTCGGTTCCATTCCCAAAGTTTGTGGGAGAGTGCGAGCGGGCAGGATGCAACGAAACAATCGTGTCCGCAGGAAGAATGGAAAAATTTTTTAGCAGGTTCACGAGCCGTGACCGTCCCGGTTCTGGCTAAAATTCGCGGAGCGGGTCTCGTCTATTCTCGCCGATGTCGTTGCTCGAGTATCCTCTTTTTGCGAAGATCATGCTGGGAACATGGCACTGTCTACAATTGCATTCAAACATTAATCCCTTGCATTATCATTCCATTTTCTGGTAACAGTAATTAGAGCTTTTATCGTTCGTAAATTTTCTAGAAGGAAAAGGAATTGTGCTCGATTGATTACCTTTTAGATTAGGATAACTTTTTCAAGATGAAACGATTTGTAATTTTTCGAGCATCTAGATAAACTAATTTTCTAGGCAACACGAGAAAAATTGCATTTAGCGACTGAGATTTTCGGACAATTTGGGACGTAGGGCCATCTTGCACATTTTTGCACCGGTTCTGCGCCGACTGCGAAGCACCGCGAAGCACTGCGAAGCTCCATAGAATGCGGGAGCTGGAATATCTTCGACGAATTTCGCGCGGAGCTTGTGTACCGGACGGCCAGGATGATCTCGCGAACCTGCGTTTTCTCGTAAGGCGAGTGGCCTATTTTTAACGGGGGCTCCTCAGCGTAAACTTTCGCCGCGAAGTTTTCCGCTGCAACGGGCCGCTCTATTAATACGCTAGCCGGTGCAAGTAGCATCTCTCGGGCCGACCGTGACTATTTTTTCCGGCGCGTTCAAGATCAAGACACTCGTTCCAGACTGATCGAAAACAGGTTATCGGGCACCCGGGTATTGACATAAGAATCTGTCCGATCTCGCTCCATAGCTCTCCCACTATACAAGAACGTGGAAAACTGGAAAAAATTAATGAAGCCCTACGGTACGTTCCTAATAATTATCCTCCTTGGCTACCGTACATTCCCACACATTACTTGTAATTCGAGAATCGGTTCATTGCAACGTGATATGGCCGTTGGAACATAATTTGTAATTAATTTCCCGAAAGAAATGGTTGTACTACGTTCCCGAGAGTTGGTTCATCGCCAAAGTTGCTATTGAATTATTTTTTAAGCAATTCTCTGCCGCAAACCATGGACGGTCCGGAGCTGTCGAGAAGCTTCTGGTCGAGGTCTTCATTAGAACAGTTTTGGTGTGAATTTCTCGGACGAAGACGGCTATAGGAAAGTCAGAGTGGCGCATACCACGGTAAAAAAGAGTTAAAAATGAAAAACGGCGAGCGTCGACGCGGTTTACAGTCGCGCAGATGCGCGAAAGCCTTTTTCCCCGGGTGAGGCCGAGTCACGGCTATTTCTTTCTCAAATCAAACATTCTGGAAATAAAGTTTGGCCATTGCGGCGTGGCGAGGCAGGGGCGAGGCGAGGCGAGGCAAGGCAAGGCGGAGAGAGAAAGAGAGAGAGAGAGAGAGTGAGCGGAGAGAGGAGAGAAACGGAGAACGGGCCTGGCCGGTGCACACGCGACGATCGCAAAACTGCGAGCACGCAAACTGCGAGAGCGCGGCCTGCACGCACACCGACAAGCTTCGCCGATGCACGCACGTCCGAACGCCTACACGCACACGCACTATAGTCACGCACGCTGCAGGGAGTTCGGCCCTAGAGAGTTTTAAGGCCGTTGCACCGGAACCCTCGAAACACTCGACTCGCACGGCCACGCTACCTCCCGGCTACTGGTTATCGGCCCGGCCGAACCGAAAACAACCCGTGGCCTCCATTTTTTCGAGCCCGTTTCGAATCGTACTGCCTCTCAGAGACGTCTCCTGTCCACCGGATACGTCTCAGGATCCATCGATCGACTGGAACATCATCGATCTTGCCTCCCCGCCCCCCTCTAGCGTATTCCCTCGTCTCGTATTTCGACTACATAGTTCGCGAGAGCAACGATTGCCCGAGTGATTATTTCGTTTATCATCCGAGATCTTTTGAGAGCCTTATCGGCTGCATCAATCATGCGCAGATTAGCGTACGCTTCTTGTTTATTTAGAAAGGACAGCTTGCGTTAATGCGCTGTTGTGGTTAAAAAGCGAGACACGATCGAGCAGCCGTGAACGGAACAGCAATCTTAGAAATCGAACGGCCGATATCTCGAACAGTTATCGCGATTTATTCGTTACTCTGCAGTTTCTTTTACCGGGAAACAAAGATTCGAGCCGAGGCGATGATGTGTCACAGTGACTCTCTGCTTCGCCGATAATCTCTTCAGAGTTATAGTTAGGAGAATAAGAAATTCTATTGAGATGCGAAAGGGACAAATAGCATCCACGTTCGGTGGATTCGATTCGCTTCGTCACGAATCTGACGCGATATTAAAGGACGGGAATGTTGATTATTTTTCTGGCGAAGCGGTGCATCGGCGGACGCGTTTAATCCAGTTCGGGAGCGATTAGCGTGCTCGGTGCAACTTCGGAGCGGCTTCAGAGGGGACAGGAGCGATCTACAGGCTAGATCGTTGCCGGGGAACGTTTGGGGGGAACGGAGGGATTAACTGTGTCCCCCGAGGAAAGCCTTGTATCGCGACGTCGGCTCGTAAACAGCGCAATTTAGATTCCGGGCGTCTTCTCGCCGGCGTGGAGCGAGGTGCGGAGCGAGGTGCGGAGCGGAGAATCGTTGGACCAGCGTCGTTTCTAAGTGGCTAAGTCAAGTGAAGTGAAGCGGGCACCGAAGGACGAGGGCAATGCACCAGAGTCGATGCACGCGGGGCGGGTCTCTCGCGGGCAGGTGGTCCTCGGCTCAAAGAACTTTTGTCGGGGCGTTGATCTTCCCGTGACTGCACGGGCTAGCGACGTGCAGCGTGCAGGCTCCTCTTCCCTCCGTAAGGACACCTCTACGCGAGGATGTTAGCACGGGAACCATGAGCGAGAGGGAAGAGCGGGCCCCGGTCGCTTTCAAATATTACCGATTCCGGCTAAATTCGGCCGATTTTCCCGTGGAATTCGAAAGCGTACGGCAAACACGGGCCCCCGGAAGGCTTGCCGGCCCCCCGAGGGCCGCTTTATCGAAGGAACGTTGCTCCGAGCTCGAGGCAGCGCGGGGATCCTCGCGACGAGCCTGACTCGAAGGGAAGGCGGCTCTCCGCCATTACGACGCTTTGGAAACCGCGCTAAGATACTCCACTGGTCAAACTAATCATTATTTTAGGCAAACTTCATCTATTTCCGGAGTCAACTTCATTACGCCGAACCTACCGCCATTTGTCAAATCACTGGTTTTATATTACCAGTCGCTTTTAACGATTGCTAGGTTGAATCTTAATTCTTTCTCAATTCATTATCGATTGATTTATTATTGATTGTGTATCTAGCCGTCGGATTAATGGTTTCGTACGGAAAGGAGAATTCTAGGGGATGAGTCTTGCTAGAATGACAAGAGCGCGCGCATCGAGTTGCGATTCTTAACTTTTCGCACAAGAGCACCTAGGTTTAATATTAATTCTGTCTTAATTCATTCTTTCCTCTTTGATGAGGCCACTTGCAAATTTGATTGTGTATCTAGTCGTAGGATTGATGGTTTCGCACGGAAAGGAGAATTCTAGGGGATGAGTCTTGCTAGAATGACAATAGCGCGCGCATCGAGTTGCGATTCTTAATTTTTCGCACAAGAGCGCCTCTCCGGCTTCTCTAATACACATACGTCAAGGAGCCGTAAAGGGTAGTTCTGACCCATCTGCTACCGAGACAGCAAGTAAAATTGATGAAAATTCAGGGCTCGATGCGGCTCCTTGGCGCGCCCTAGTAATGGGGCGGCCATTTTGGCGTTCCTGTAGCAAACGACACGGGCGAACCATTAAGCCGAAGTTCGTGGCGAGCACAGCTTGCAACGTGATTTCAACAACAAATCGCTGCCCTATGATAAAACAGCCGTAACCTCTATTTTCGAACTGATTGCTGGGTCTGCGAGCATGTCAGCCGTCGTTCTCTTAAATATTCACGACTCTATTCGTCCTATGCGTCCTATCCGTCCCGATGAGCATTCGACGGCGGTAGCCTAGTCGATCGGTGTCGGCGATCGACAGCGAGTCGGTTTCGGTCATTTAAATTCCGTGGTCTCGCCGATCCGATGGCGGGCTGTTGATCCGCGGCAAGAATGCGAAGTCGGTTGCAAAAGCTCTGGGTTAGGTTCTCAGGCAGAATCCGGGGACTACGACGGAGTCGTGGCGCGCGGATCGTCGAAGCCGAGGAAGGCGAAGAGCCAGAGGAGGCGACGACGAGGCAAAGGGCTTCTTCTCGTGCTAGCCGTAGTACACGGAGGGCATCGTATTGCATGCACGACTCGCTGCTAGTAAGCCGAGACGATTGCACGGAAGGGAAGAAAAAGAAGACGGAGAAGAAGGCAGCAGAAGGAGAGAGCCCGAACCGCGAGAGAAAGAGAGAGACGGAGCGGATGGAAGCGGAACGCAAGCGGCGTGGCAAGGCGAGGCGAGGCGATGCGAGTCGTGGCCGAGAGCGGCGGCTCTCCGAGAGAAGAGAGAGGAGAGGAGAGCGGGAGGCCGGGTAACGCTGCCGAAAACCGACTAGCGATTGCATTAAATAGAAGAAGCACGATGATTCCTCGAGCGGCTGCACGAGCAACGTCTCAACTCCTCGTGGACGCGCAAAGACCGCCGGGGCGGGGGTAGAAGAAGGCGACGAGGGAACCAGGGCCAGTCCGGGGGCCAGCGGGGGCCAGCGGGGCCACCGGAGAGGACCGAACTCTGCCAGTGGAGGAGGAGGAGGTGGAGGAGGCCAACCAAAACGGCCGGCGGAGAGGGGAGAGAGGAGCCTCTAGAAATTAGGTTGTTGCACCGGGCCATGGGTGGGAGAAGCCCAAGGCCCTTGTTACCTTCCCCTACGTGAATTTAGGCCGTTGCACTTTTCGGCCCCGGCCTATGGTGGGGGGCCCAAATAGGAGGAATGCGTTTGGTGGGGCACCGAGCCGCAACAACGAGCCACGGAGGGATAGCGCATTTAGGTGCAGCTCTCGGACCCCGGAGAGGGGATTCTAGCAAAGAGACAGGGCCGCATCTGGCTCGCAATTTTTTTCGACCGCCGATTTCTTGCGATCCCTGGTCTCCTTTCTTCCAGGCCCTGCCCGTTTTCCAAAGAAATTCCGCCCGGGCCTCGGAACCGACCAACGGGGGACCTTCTCGCTTCCATTCGCGATCTCTGGCTCTTTCAACACTTTCTAATCCTTGACAACTTTTTCCATACCTAATACTCCTAGAAAGTTCTGTGCTCTCACATTGCAAACCGCGGGTAGACGAAAAAAAAAATGAACATCAGATGTGTACAATCAAAATGCGGCTTCGATCGGTCTCCCTTCTTAACCGCTTTCCCTTCTCGAAAAAAAAGTGATTCCAAAAGGAACCCTTATCCGATACCCTGAATTCCTCCTTCTCGACAAGTCGGGAGAATACGGGAATAATAGAAATATAATTTCGATGTCGAGCGGGCGCAGGCGTTTTTTAACGGACGCCAAGTAGAGGACAGCTGTCGTTTACGATGTTGCAAGGCGTGCTGAGGCTTTCTTGTCCCCGCGCAGAACCGATTAGAGGAAGCTCCGTGCATCGGAGACGAGCGCCGAGAAATGTTTGAGCGCGGCTCGATTACGTTATCGCCGAAAACTCGGACCGAGCAAAATGTGAAGATATTTCTGCACCGACGCGATGTGCCGAATCGTCTTCTTATCTGTCGCTCGGTGCCCGATGTCAGTCCGAGAGAGAGAGGAGATACCAACCGGCGGCCCTCGCGAAGAGACACGGATAACTCGTGGCGCGAAATAGTTCGACTGCGGAGTACGGGTTCGCCGTTATCATGCGAAAACGTAGTCAAAATAACTCGGTCCGAGACGTTTACTCGCCTAACCCTCTTCCCCCCTCTCCTCTATTGGCTCGATCAAGGTCTGTGCTATCCGAAGAACGCGAACAGCTCGGGAACACGTTCCAGAAGCGTTTTTCGCTTCGCTGTGCCGACTGATAATACATTTCCGATCGGTGGTTGCACTAATCGCTGCGATTCTTGGACTCAACCGTACCGGCCGAAGGTTTTGACGATTTTATGGCGGACAGATCTGTTATGTATTAACAGATCTATATATAAATCATTAAAAATTGCTGTATCGTTATTCAAAATATTTTTTACATTATTATCTTTGTTTGTATTTAATAAATTACTAAACGCTTCAGCATTGTACGAGTAAATTCCACCATTTTCGTATGTATGACAAGAAAAAAATATATATATATAGAAGGGAAATATTCTAGGTCGGAAGAAATGTTTCGTTTTGGAGTTAAAATAGCTTCGAGTGCAAAGGGTTAATCGTTTGCGCGTGGAGCTATTTTAATTTCGAAACCAAGTTTTTGTCCGACCTACACAGACACTGCTGGGATGTTTAGTAATTTATTGAACGTAAATTTAATACTGTGAAAAATATTTGGAATGTAATGTTAGAACGATTCTTAGTGGTGCATCACAGTCGCCGCCGGCGCAAACGGATAATAACATAAAATTTGCAAGAACGCAGCGGAATCTGTTAGGCGAATCTAAGGAAACGAGGAAGTCTCTGCTGGCCAGCGATGGCAGAAGTAGCAGAAGCAGCAGGAGCAGGAACACGAAACGGGGCCCAGGCCCGGCCCGACCCGGCCCGGCCCAGAGAAACGTAGCCCGGGGAACAACTTGCATTTAGGCCGTTGCACCTAAGGTGGGGTTTGCTCACGCCGCTCCTCCGATACCCGCCGATCAACGTGCAAGTGGGTACAAGTTACATATATGTGTATGTACAGGGTGATTCACGCGACTCGGACGAGTCCGATCTCTTTTCCGATCGCGGGAGAAAACTGTTAGAGATCAGAGAGAGAGCTGCATTCTCTCACAAATGCGACCGTGCTCGTCTCACCCCCCCCCCCCTGGCTCATCAGTGTGATTAGATTCGTTCAAGAAACGATTAACTGGTAGCTACGGTAATGGATAATAAAATTCATCTGGCTCAATAGAAGTGCATCCTTTGTACTGCACTTCTTTTACGGATGCAACCATGCACATTTCATATTCTTTTCCTGGTCCATCAGCATGATTATATCATTGCGTTGCTGTAGGAGAGATGAGCTAGGAGTTGTAGTAGTGGATAATAAAATCGCATGGTCTAAAGATGACTGCATCCTCTGTACTGCATTTTCGTGTAATTGCAAGTGCGATTGCATCTTTGTGTCATTCTAGAAAAGATTAGCTAGTAGTTATAATGGTTGATAATAAAGTTGCAGATGGTCTAAAGAGAACTGCATTTCTAAGCGAACACAACTATGCGCATTTTACATTCTCTACTTGACGCGTCAGTACGCAATTCCAAGAAGGGATTATTTATTGAGTAGTTCGATTAAAGATGCAGTGTCTCTTTCATTTTTAAAAGACACTCCACATCCGGTAGCAACCTCAAATTGTCTTACGGTTATTACCTAATGGTTCTGCTGATCGTACGAGAACAGGACTGAAATCACAGACATTGTTAAGGTAACACAATGGTTGCGACTACTTTGCATTCGTTGCAACGTGCATTGCTCTGAAAGTTTGATCAAAGACAACAAAGCAACGATGCATCGAGCATCCTCCCGGCAAAGACACGTTCTCAGAGCATGTCCCTAGCCAATCGCAGACCTAGCTGCAGCAGCACAGTGGAGGATGCAACGGCATTAATTTTTTCGCAATCAGAGAAGGGACTCGTTCGAGTCTTCGGGATCACCCTGTATACCTACATGCCTATTCGCGAAGAAAGCGGGCAAGTGGGCCTAGCAACTAGAGGGGAGCGCTGGCCCGAACGCACGGACACATCGACACACGCACATATATCGGAGAACTGCATTACGAGGGGGGATGGGGCAGGGGGGCGATGGCCGGGGAGAAAAGAGAGAGAGAGAGAGAGAGAAGGAGAGAGGAGGGCCAAGCAGCGACCGAGCAAAAGTTAAAGCCGGTAGAGAAGGTGATCGCGACACAGCGAGCGATGGTGTGTGTGTGTTTGTCGGTGTGGCAGCGTTTCGCTACGGGGAAAGAACGGTGGTAGTGTAGAAGGTAGTGTAGAAGCAAACACGGAGGAGCCGTTGCACTTGGGCCCCTCCGTTTCGGTCGCTGGGATCGGCGCGGGCGGCCCGAGGGACGGGGAACCGGGCACCGATGCATTTTGGGACTATTTGCCAGCGAGAGACCGATGCCGCGGCGAACGGGGCCCGGGAGGGGGGACGGGCTTTGGTTCAGGGAACGGATAGCTATGCAGTCATGGTTCTCAGATCGGCGCGGGGCCCTCGATTGCAACTTCGCGTGTGCGATCTCTCGGAGCCCCGACCCGGGCCCCGAAAAAAGAACTTCCAGAACAAGTCCACGGCTTTATTCGGCTAGGAGAGCCGAGTTCCCGCGAACAGAGCCGTCAGCATTGTAGTAACACGCAAAGGATCCCGAGACACGGCCAAACTATGTTGCAATTATGGCGCGCCCGCAGCAGAGGGATTCCCTCTGTTCCTTTTTTGATTCTTGCGGGACGCAGAATGAGATCGCAGTTTCAGTTTTCGGGGACGACGGCGACCGTTGCAGCTGCTAGCAATATTGTCTCCGTTGGCGCAACGTTTTCTGCAGCTGCCAAGAAGCATTACGTTTCGCACGTGACGTGGCGCGCGGGCCCGAGACGGGCCCGTGTCAATGCGGCCCCCGGTTTCGCAACCGATCTCCCGACATTTCTCGCAATAATATTCGCTCCGGACAGCTTTGAAAGCTCTCCTCTCGCGCGCGATGGGCTCGCCGCCGAAGAAGAGAGCTCCTCGGGACCCGGGCCCCGTTCCCCTAGGTAGGGATTGATCGCCGGTAGGGAGAGCCCGGGCCCAGGCAACGGCGCGGAGTCGTGGCGACCGGAGGAAGATACCTAGCTTCGGTTTGCCGATTGGTGGGGAGAGATTTTGGTGGGCGGGGGCGCGAGCCAGCCCGGGGGGAAAGCCTAGCATGCATTTTAGGTGCACGGCTCTCCGGCCCCGGCCAACGAGAGGACCGGGCCCAACGAGACCAAAGAAAGGAGCCTGGCCCACGGTGGTGGGGGGCACGTAGGGTTCACGGGAGGTTTTCGACTTCTTCGGCCGCAAGAACGCCAACTAGTTTCCTCAGTGGTTCGCAAATTTTCGACTCCGGGCCCGCCGGACCTCGGTCCTCAACCATCTCCGGCTTCGGAGCCATTCCGCTTTTGTTCTTGACTATTCTAGAACTCCATACTATACAGACCTAATTTCTTGTCTACATTCGTGTCTATTTTGACTCGCGACGTTAAAATCGTCATCCGACTATTCGGTTGTTGACGATTCATCTGAATTACTGATGCGTAGACTGCAGATTTTATGCGTTTGCAATAAAAATAGCCTTCAGAAGACTTTAATGATGTTGTACTATTTTCAACGTCCTAAAATTCTTAATAGACGAAGTACATTTTCAATGTTTATTGTGCATAAAGATTCTCAATCTTCTGGGGTGTCTAGGAGAAGTACCTTCAAGAATATGTTTGAAAAGATTGATAAATAAATCGCCGTACACACTCCCGAGCATAGTCAAAAATATACTTGTTAAAATGTAGAAATTGATGAACTGTGTACAGAAATTTGTCGAAAATCAAAGACAGATAGCTGAAGATTCTCTAATATTCAACAGTTATATCACATTCGCTTGCATTGCGTATTTAAAAGAAAGCTATCGCACTCTCCTCTAACGTAACAGTATCGTCAAAAAGTTTCTTATCAGTAGACTATGGACTTTTGTCCATCTACAAAGAAATTGGCTTGAGCGAAATATAAAAGAGTGAAATAAAAATCCAAGAATATTGTTACGTTGTTTCGAATGTATATCGAAATTACGGGACGAGATCAATTTAACACTTGCTTTCCGCAGTCAAAGGAAAACGTTTTTATTTTGCATGAAGATCCGCAGTGTGCTTATCGGGCTCGCGATAACTAGCAGCTATCATCGGACCGGATTACGAAAATTTTCGCAATCGCGAAGCGAGGAGAATATCTTTTCTTCGTCCCTTGGAGCGGAGTGGCCGGTTGTGGGAAGGGCAGGCCGATCGTAGGTGCTGTAGGACAAGGTGTTTCGATGTCTTCGATACTCGATATCCAGGCTCCCCCGCCCCGTAGGTATATACGATAAACCGGCGACGGTTACGCGATTTTCGTGAAGCTGTCGACGCAGCTGTCGCTTCACGCATCGAGAACGTGTCGCGAAGAAGAAGAACAGGGAGAGAGAGAGAGAGAGGGAGAGAGTAAGAGAAGCTCAGAGGAGCACAAGAAGAGAAAGAGAGACAACGGCGTGGTACAAACTGCTAAACGCAGCCGATACGAAAAGCCAACGTAGCTCGTTCTCGTTACAGAAAGTCGAACGTCCTTCGGCTACGATTCCGTCGGCATCGTTCGGGGCTTCCTGACAAGCCATTGATCCCGTTCAGTATTTTATCGAGCCACGATCTTGATACATACATTCGAAAAATCGTTTCCACCCCGTCCTCGAGGCAAAAAACTTGGCGATTTTCGATTCTTCACCGCGTTCGCATAAGATATGCAACTATCCGTGACTTGCTGAATATGAAATAAGGACGTGCCACTGAATATCGAGGCGAAATCGTCGCCGTGCCCGGTTCGCAGGGACTCTCGTGCGCATCGAATATTTCCGTATCCGGCTGCGGATTTATTGCCGATGCACCGATGCATCGAGCCGAGCAAGAGAAAGAGAGAGACAGAGAGAAAGGCCCGACGCGAGAGAACAGCTCTCCGCTCGCCCAGCGCCGCGCTAATTGCCCAGAACACGCGTGTACCAGCCGAAAACCAGTAAGTACACTGTTCCTCGAAAGTTTCAAGACGCGTCGGTCCACCAGCCGAACTGGGAACGTCCTTAGAACATCGCAGAATCGGAGTTTGCCCAGCCAATCTGTTAACGACATCGATCTTTTCGGTTCGGTTGTCTTCTTCGACACGTAGACGGATTCTACCGAATTTTCTAATCCCTAGCGAATGCGCAGAATAGTCTAATCACTGGGCCGAGGATATTTATATACGGTGAAATTCTTCTGCATCGATTGCAAAAAGCAGAAACGGAGATTTTTATACGATACACAGGATAGAATTTGAATAGAAGGGTATTGAATTCGTCTGATGGTTTCAATGCGCAGAATAGTCTAATCACTGGACCGAGGATATTTATATACGGTGAAATTCTTCTGCATCGATTGCAAAAAGCAGAAACGGAGATTTTTATACGATAACCAGGATAGAATTTGAATAGAAGTGTATTGAATTCGTCTGATGGTTTCAATGCGCAGAATAGTCTAATCACTGGACCGAGGATATTTATATACGGTGAAATTCTTCTGCATCGATTGCAAAAAGCAGAAACGGAGATTTTTATACGATAACCAGGATAGAATTTGAATAGAAGGGTATTGAATTCGTCTGATGGTTTCAATGCGCAGAATAGTCTAATCACTGGACCGAGGATATTTATATACGGTGAAATTGTTCTGCATCGATTGCAAAAAAAAAAACAGAAATGGAGATTTTTATACGATAAACAGGATAGAATTTGAATAGAAGGGTATTGAATTCGTCTGATGGTTTCAATGCGCAGAATAGTCTAATCACTGGACCGAGGATATTTATATACGGTGAAATTGTTCTGCATCGATTGCAAAAAAAAAAAAACAGAAATGGAGATTTTTATACGATAAACAGGATAGAATTTGAATAGAACGGTATTGAATTCGTCTGATGGTTTCGCTTGCAACGCGGCGCAGTCAATTAGGCGTATGCGATATTTGAATATGTGCAGACAGAGAGGGACGATCTCGTTGACGATCACGCGGTGCATGCATAAATGCTGAAATCTCGAAGGAATCTTTCCTCCCCTACGATATTCCAGACTATAAAGCATCGTCGTACCCAATATTACGATAATACGCCACACTTTTAGCATAATTTGGTTCCACCTTTGAGAAACAAAGTAAAACTCAGTACGTAAATTGCGCAACGCTACAGACACGGGTTTTTTAATAAGACACGTACTACGCGCCCGCTGGAATTATGTAAATAGCACACACGCGTCTACTGAATTACATGGCCTCGCACAGATATTATTAAAAAAACAGCAGATGTTGCATCTCGATTATCACCTTTTTCGAATGCCCAGCAGGTGTCCTAGTGCTCGTGAACGTCAGCGGGCGTTGCCCGTGATTCGTAGCTCGATGCAGGGTCGGTGAATTTTTCTCAAAGATCTACAGTTAATTAACCGTTTAATTATAATCTCGCATAACAATCCGCAGTCCAATTATCAAGAACGATGTACTCCTATTCGCTAATCGTAAACTCGAAAAGTAATCGAAGAGACTAGATCATCGGGGGGCTGCGGCAACATCTGTGACACCGAGGATCGTCCCTGAAGGGTTAATGCAATTACAAGCGTTACATAAATATTTTCCCCCAACAGGTGCGGCGGGCTCGATCGCAGTGAAAAATCCGCGGGACCAGATTTTTCGAAATGTCGAGGACAAAGACCGCGCGGCTCGAACCGGGTTTCGGTTTCCGGATGGCGAGGCTTCGATGGCAATCGGAAACTATCGGAGACGGCATTGACGCGTACCCGACGATTGCATCGAGCGATGCGTCGCTCGGCAATTACGCTTGCCACTCGGTGGCGGGCAAGTGCGCGCGGGAAAAGTGGTTTTTTTTCGAGGGTGGATAAAGCGGCGCCCTTAACTCGCGCGAGATCCTTTCGAGGCTGAGAGCGCGTTGAGAGAGAAAAAATCGTTCTGGAGAGCAAGGAATCGAGGCCCGTTCGATAAATATCGGCGTTCGCCGACGGACAAAGAAAGACAGAGAGAGAGAGAGAGAGATAGAGAGAGAGATGGAACCAACCTTACCCCCTTCGCGCCACCGGTTTTTCCTTTTGTCCGGGGAGCTCGGGGTAGGGCGGCTTTCTCATTTCCCCTGTCCGGCATCCCCGGCATCCTCTTACGGTCTCGCGTCTTCTCTCGTCTCATCGAGCGATCCGTTCGATTGTTACGTTACTCGTTGCACCGCACAAACTACCCTCCCTCGATCCCCCAACGGTACTCACCCCTTTCACCCTCCGCCCGCCTTTGGAGAGCCGATACCGAGAGAGCGTAGGTGTTTCGAGCCACAAGTGGCGCGCACCTTGTTGCTCCGCTGCACCTCCGTTGTCTGCCGCGGGAACAATGTTCGCCGCAGATACCGCTCGAATAATAACGCGTTCCTCCGCGTCGCCTCCTTCACTCCGCCCTGACTAAGCGTTCGAGACCTCTGATTAGAAGTCTAAAGAGAATCTTTGGCCCTCGCCACAATTACGCAACTCCTGGAGAACCGAACGGTTTCCAAATGCGAGAGCTGCCAGGAAAAATGGGAGGCTCCGTCGATGCGGAAGAGGCTTCCGACCTCGTTGGTAGCATAAAATCCGCAGTCGAATGATAGCGCTGAGAATCACTTGGATTTTTCTAAAGCCAAGCCTCCCCGCGAACTAACTCGAACAAAGTACATTTTGTCCTGTTTTGCTGACAACTACTGGTCCTTCTATTCTCGAAGAAATCTGTCCGGCAAGGGGTTACAAGTTACAACGAGTGTGTCACCCCTGTGGCTGTTAAATATTTTCGAGCAAAGTATAACGGTGCAGAGTTTTATAAAAATTGATGATTGACGTTTGGAAGATGTTCGTCGTAAGTAGGGAGAAGAAGGGATGCAGGAATAGAGAGCCGTAGGAAAAAGCGATCGTTCTGTCGCCGGTAGAGAGCCTGTAGCTTCGTCCTAGACTCTGGTCCAGGTACTTTGGCAAAGTTCGCTCCCTTTATCTCTCCTCGCTGTGCCGTCAGCTCTTGTATTCATTTTCCTCTCTCGGTTTCTCTCTGTCTTACCCTGTCTTACACTGTCTCTCTCTCTCTGTCTCTCTGTCTCTCTTTCTCTGGGCCGTTCTGTTCCACGTATCCCCTCGCAGCCGCTCCCTAGCCGAGGAACGCGGCTACAGACTCCTTCGTAAGGAGGCCATATTTCATAAGACTCGCTGCTTTCCTCCGGCTGCTTTCCTTTCCTCCTCCTTCTTCTCTGCCACCGCGGCCGCCCTCTCCTCCACCTCCTCCCCTAGGTTCTCCTCCGCCCCGTAATTCTCTCTCTCTCTCTCTCTCTCTTGCTCTCCTCTCCTGGCGGTGGCGGCGGCGGCTGCTGCCGCTGCCGGTGCTGCTGTTCCAACTCCTCTGGTTCTTCTTTCCCTTTCCTTTTTCCTCTTTCGATGGTCGAACGGCCGAGCCAGCGGAGCCCCGTGCCGCTGTCAGAGTTTCTAGCAACGCTTGCGCGACCCATTCCCATCTCGTTTTCCCCATCCAATCCCATGGCCCCTGCCAAGCTCAGTACTGCCAGCCGCCGATGTAATGTTTCTTTTATTGATTTTGCGGCGACCCGCGGAAATTATACGGCCCATGAATGTATGCACGCCCCGGCTCCTGTCTCCCTTGCTCTCTCCTCTATCCGTCTATCGGTCCCTCTCCCTCACCTTCTCTCTCTCTCTCTCTTTCTCTCTCCTCGTCTCTCTGTTCTCTCTACTCTCGGCTCGGCTCCGCTCGGATCCGCTCGCAAGCTTTTGGATGCCTCCTCGATGCTTGCTCTCTCGATCGCTGCAGCCTCCTGTCGTCAGCCCTGACAACGGATACGACAGCTTTGCCCTCTTTCAATTTCGATTCTGCTGTTACTACTTCTTCTTCGTCTTCTTCTTCTTCTTCTTTTTCTTCTTCCTCCTCCATTGGCGCAGCATCTTGTTCTTCGTTTTCTACCTACGTTCGCACGCTTCCGGTACGGCGAGCGGGTTGATTCCGGGCCAGCACGATCCAGCACAAACGTCATGGAAATTACAAGCTTTCTCCTCCGGTTCTGACAGCCACGCGCTCGACTTCTTCGTCTTGTTCGTCTCTGCCGGATCTCGAACGCCAGGCTACAACCAGCCACTCGCCGGGCCTGCTTAACCTTACCGGGCGTAATTACTTTCTCCGCTCGGTCTTGGGAACTTGCTATTTTCACGGGGGAGCCTGGTTTTTGGACCCTGAGTGGCCGAGGCTCTAATTGATCTGTGCTGCGACATTGCACTCTGTGGACGGTCTACTGCCACTGCATCCTCCGAGACCCTGCTTCACTATTCCCCACGTTCTACTATCGTTATATTTTCCTCGGAGCCTCTGGTTTCGTTCCTGTCGATGTTCCGAAGTAAATCTCCCTCGGAGTTCCTGGTAGTGCTAAGTATTGCATCAGAGGGCAAAGATATTGGAGACTTCAAGTCCACCGGCAAAGGAGGATAAATTCCGAAGACGCGTCCTCCGGACGTTCTAGCGCAAGCATATATTCCTCGGGATCTCAATTTTATTATTCAATGAAGGTGCAGAGACTCGGAGAGGTACACAATACAACAAATATGTGGGAGAAACATGCTCGGGGCTCGCAGCGCGGACGGATAAATTCTATCGACGTTTCTACGTAGCCCCCGCGCTGCAGATTTTATGCATTCGTAACGAAAATAAGAACATCGGAAGAATTAAAGAATATTCTTACGTTGGATGCAGCTTGGCAACATCGTTGAAAGAAGACGTTAGTTTGTAATATCTTCTGCTTGCGCTAAAAGTGGGCAATTTTTATTATGCATGAAAAGGAGCAGTGTAATGGTCACAGGTTTGCGAAGTTCTCGAAATTGCCACCAGTCCCGTAAAGCCTCAAAGGTACTCCGAAGGCGCTCTGCGCGGAATAGACTTGGCCACGGGTTTCCCTTGTTCTCTACTTAGCTACTTGGCTAGCAAGTAGAAGCGGCCAGCCACGCTCGGGCCTCGAAGTGAAATAGACCAGCAACTCTAGCCGGGAGAGCGGCGCGGCATTGTGGCAGTCTCCGGTTCGAATTAATGGACGTTTCATCGAGGCGATCGGGCGGGCGATCGAGTTTTCGGACGATCGGCGTCGGCGGTCGGCGTCGATAGGTCAAGGACGCTCTCACGGTTCTCGAGGTCAGGTCGACGGATCACCCTTTCCGGGCCGAACGTCCGCAACAAAAAAAAAAATGCAAGCGAGAGAGAGAGAAAGATGGGGAGTGGATCCGACACCCTCCGAGATCCTGCGCCATCGATGCTCCCCTTTGACCCTAAAAAAGAAATACAAATCGCGCGACCAATCCGGGCCCGACCACCCTTCGTCGTTCGCCTGATCGGCCACGGAATTACGTGACTCGCCTTGATCGCTCGAAAATAAACCTCCGAAACGTATGCTGAAAACGATCCGCGTGCCGGCCCTGCGTGTGCGCGCGTGTTTGTGTCTGTATGTTTTTGTGCGTGGGAGGAGGAGGACGAAGAAGAGAGAACGAGGAAGAAAGAGAGAGAGAGAGAGAGAGAGAGAGAGTGAGTGGAGAGGGTGGCGGAGGGGGAGGTCGACAACGAGACACGCCGACAGGAGGCAACGTTAATCGATGTCGAGCGATTTAACCCTCTCGTCGCGGCGCTCGCTCTTCGACGCGCGCGTGTCGCCGCTTCGAGCCGAGCCGAGCCGAGCCGAACAACGCCGCGCACCAGGCAAAAAGTTCGATGGACCAAACTTGATTTCGCTTTAATTAATTGAAACGAATTTATCGAACCGATCGCTTACACGAATTGGCAGCGGCAACAATCACTGATTTCCGGTCCGTGCTCCGCGTGTCCCTTGAACCGGCGACGACCTATCGGAAAATTGATGAAAACGCTCCCGTTTTGCGGCGCCCGGCGCACGCTATCCTTTTTACCGGAACCGGGTGACCGGACCCGCTGCAGCAGCCGGAACAAGTGCAACACCGTTCTTCGACGGTCACCGCACCCATGGTCTCCGCGATTCTCCTCCTCTCGCGAAACCGGCAGATCAAGGCCAGATCGTTGTACTAATTGGCTGATAACGGCGTGCAAACCCGGGGATCGACGAGTTCACCGTACCGAGGCGATCAATCATCCCCCTGGGCTGTTTACCCCGATGCCTCTGTCGTTCGATCGAGGATGCGAATCTCCACGGCACGCGGCGACCACTGTATCGCGTTTCTCTTTCACCGGCTTCCGCTTTCACCCGATTCAACAATTTACGATCCAGCTTCCCGTAGAAGATCTATTCGCTGGTCTCTGGCTTCCACCGATTCTATTTTTAATCCTTAAACTGCAAAGAGGGTTCATTCGTGTCCAAACTATTTGTACAATTCTTAATATTAGGTCGTCCCATAAGTTCGCGTCGTGGATATGTTTATATTATTCATCATTGAAAAGTATTTTAATGAAAAACCGTAGAAATTTTACAGTGACTGTACGATGTCTTTGCCAGAAAGGTCAGAAGAGGTTGTCGAATGAAAGGGTGATTACATATATTATTTTTAGAATTTAAATGGTACAAGAGTAAACGGCACGAACTTATGGGACGATCTAATACGTCGATTAATTTAGGACGTTCGAAACTGCTATATGAATTTTGCCAAATTTTGTGAAAAATGTTTACAAGCTAAGGTTTACTCGCTAATTTGTTAACCTATTGCGCTAGATCTAGTCGGCGGTTCGGGAGGAGACGAGAATATAGCCGACGATCACGGAGCTGGCTAATCACATTTAAGCAGAACAATTATTATCCGAGCGCAAAGCGTCAATAAACGAAAATAGACGTTCTCTTGCCACGAGTCTTAAGAGTTTCGGTCCTATTCATGAAGATACGTATACACGGCCGGGTTCGATTGCAGTGACAGGATCCCTGTGGATCGTAAAAGCGGTGGAATCCTTTCCCTTTGATTAGCAACAAGAAGCGGCTTCTCGACAATGTAAATCAGTTTCGCCGGTAGAGAGACGAAACAGCAGATGGAGCTCGGTAATCCGACATCAAAGGTTGAACCGGCTTGAAAGAAGATATCGGAACGGTCGGGGACGGTAAAGATCGAAGGAGAAGAGCGTGGAGAGAGCGAACAGCGTGTCGGTCACAGGGTGCGCGGGAGGTTGGTGTTTCGTTCAGTTGGCCAGCGGCGAGTTAATGGACGCAGGCTGGAGAAGACAGAAAGAAAGAGAGAGAGAGAAAAGCATACAAAAAGAGAAAGAGAGAGAGAGAGAGAGAGAGAGAGAGAGAGGAGCCGCGTGTAAATCAGATTTGCGTGTGAAGTTGGTCTCTCGCTTGGGCCACGACGAACGATTAACAGAGAAACAGCTAGATAAACGGACATGGAGCGTTGTGGAGCGGCGTGTGCCAGGGGCCAGGAGAGAGGCGAGGGGGCGGAAAGTAGAGGTTGTAAAGGTGAGAGAGGCCGGTCGGCCACGTGTGTCGGTGCGTGATGGTACCCCGGCGTCGGTGCTTCGGAACGTACGTGACTCTCGTTTTCGCCGGGTGTCGTATAGAAAGCGAAAACGGGCTCCTACCTACATTTTCGCCCATTCACGCGGAGAGCCGGAGAACGAGGCTGTGTGCCGCTGCTGGTCGACGGGGGTGGCGGGTGCGAGCGGGGCCGGGGGCGCCGCCATGCGGACGGCGAGAGGTAGGCGAACAAAAAAAAAGGGAAAAACGGGAAAGTAGAAAAAACGGAGGAGAGAGAGAGAGAGAGAGAGAGAGGGAGCGCGTTGGGAAAAGAGGAAAAATAAAACGACGAAGGAGGAAGGAAAAAGCGTAGAGAAAGGGAAAAAAGCAGGACGCTGCTGGCTGGCAGGCAGGCAGGCAGGCAGGCGGTCGGCGTGCCGGTATATCGGCAGCTACGCGGCGAAAAAGGGTGTTTTGCGGTGAGATAGAGAGACGGACGAACGCGAGAGACAGAGAGACGAGGAGAGAATGTACGGCGGTGAACCGTGCACGCTAATAGCTACGCGTACGGATACGCGGCGAGGTTCGTGCGTAAGCTACGTTTGCAAACGGATGTACGCGTACGCTCGAGGGCGCTTCGGAGGCAGGGGAATCGCGAAAAAGGGTGTAGGTTCGTCGCGGATGGGTTGTAGGGTAAGGGACGGTGGGGTGGAGCGAGCATAGAGAACGAGAGAGAAAGAGAGAGAACGGCGAGTTACAGGAACGTGGAAGGACAGAGAGTCGAGAGAACGAAGAAGCGAGAGGCGCAAACCGGGGAACCGGAGAGCGGAGAGGCGAGGAAAAGAGAAAGAGAAAGAGAAAGAGACCGCGGCGGCAGAGAAAGAGGGTGGAAAAGAGAGAAAGAGGGAAGTTGAACGCGGGGTAAAAAGGGTGGCCAGGGGGGCTGGAACGAGCGGGAGCGGGATGGGTTCGTTGCCAGGGATGAAGTACGTAGGTATTGATCTATTTAAAGCCTAGAGTTCCAAACGAGGTCCTTATTAAAAAGCGGAATGAAACAAGGGGCGTTTCGCCCCCCGCCCGCTCGTCCCCGCTTCCCCACCCCCGACGGAACAGAGACGGCCGTCCTGCTCGCACACGCATGGCACGCCTTTCCGTTTCTTCGTCCCGCTTTCTTCCTTGTCGCGTTCGTTTCGTTTTCCTCGCTCGCTGGCTGTTCTAGGGTCGGCTCGGCCGCAAGGGAGAGAAAAGTTGCGTTCGCGAGAGCGGAGACCGGAGAGCGAGATCGTAGAGAGAAAGAAAGAAAGAGAGGGAGAGAGAGAACGGAGAACGGACGGGCAGACATTCGGCAGCTCTTTGGACCGCTCTCTCGAGTGGCTCGCGTTCCCGCCCCCACAGCTCGACCGCGGTCGAGCACCAGCGGACCTTCGTGTCCCTTGTCCTCCGCGCACCAGCCACCCTCTTCCTCGTTAAATATCAAAAAATACTATCCTCCTTTCTACTACCTCCTCTGCGAAGGACCGTGCTGGCCCTTGCGCGCGAGCTATTCGCGCCGCTCGGTCTCTCAGTGTGCCAGCGTTAAACAAGAAACGGGGACTCTTTCAGGGAAATGGAGAATAATCGCGATCGATCGTATTGGTGGAAAATCGTGGATCACGGCGGGACAGGGTGAGAGCGAGGGGTTGCGGATCGAGGCGGCCGTCGGGGCGAGGCCGAGGCGCGTTTCGGTTGTCCTTGAACTGAATCAGGAAAACGATGAGAACGCCGGAGAACGACGTCGGTTGGTTTTTTAGGCCCGGCGAAGCGAAATGTTCTCTCCCTCGTTTTCGTTCTCCCACTTCGCTCGGCTCACTCTCTCTCTCTCTCTCTCTCTCTCCCTCTCTCTCTCTTTCTCCTCCGTCTCTCTATCCCTCTTTCTCCCTAGCGGTCGGATATAAAATTCAGGACTTTAAAGCATTTTAGTATCGATCCCCTCGTTTTTAGTACTAGACGCGAAACTCCCTCATCGGCGGTCGACTGGTGGGGATGTACCTGGACCGCGATGGTGGGAGGAGATTCAACATCCCCCTGGCAGCCAGCCCCTGTCGCGGGGTTGGCTTGCCATCGCGGAGAGAGCGATGCGTAGTTACACTGGCTGGTATATAAGTGTGTAAATGCATAATAAAACTCGCGCGCGTCCCGAGCATCAGAGGGACCGTAATTCCTGCGCCCCTGATTTTACTAAAGCGGCAAAAAACATGCATTTCCATTTGACGCGTTTCACCCCGACCTGCCTGCCTGCCTATCGCGTTGGTTTCACAACCACCCTTCGCCACCCCCGGCCTCCTCCTGCACCTCCTGCAGCACACCACCTCCTGTACCTCGTGCACCCCCGCGAGCACAGAGCCGTCCGCCCCCTCTGTAACCCCCCCCCCCTCACCCACCGGTCGGCATGCGTCGCGTGATTCGATGAATTCCGTTTATAAATTAACACGACCATTTATAATAATTAGTCGCATTACCGTAGGAAAGTATATACCTGTCGTTATTTTACCCGTAGCAACGAAATGCATTTCATAATTATCTCGACAGTTAAACAAACGCGGAGAGGACCGGTCCTTCTGTCCCTATGATAATTGCAACCAAACCCCCGAGCCAGCCCTTCGGCCGGCCGCCCGCTCGCTCGCGGGGCGGCAAGCGGGAGGAACGCAGCGGCAGACGCAGTCACCCGGTCCAAACAAGCCGTCCAGCTTGTCGTAAACGTTCGATTAATAAATTAAACGAAGGAAAACGACTATCAATTACGTTCGGCCCGGTATCGACGCAATATTTACGGAATAAACGGCGAATCGATGCGATGCGCGCTCCGCGACCGACAAGGCGCGCCGAGCGTCGCCCGTTTCTCCCCGAAAATCTCGAATATCCTGTTTATTCGGTGTATTCGTCCAGCAATTCGTTGCATTCGATCCCGCGGCAACTGCGAATTATTTTATCCAGTCTGTAATAACGCAGAAAAGAGAATTTCGACGCGAAAACCCCCGCTCGAACAGAGTGAAAGAGAAGAAGAAGAAGAGGGATATATATATATATATATATATATATATATATATATATATATATATATAGTGGAGGATGTTGCTCGCGAAGTCGATGACACGAACCGCCGAGAGATTTTCGCGCGTTTCTTCGCGCGGCTACGCACGCACGCAACCCTTCCTTGTATCACGACCGGTGCGCCGCACGTACGTTTTTCTACCCTTCCGTTCTTGCACGCGCCGCTGACCGACGAGCGTGCTCCGTTCTCCCCTGGCCTGGTTTCTTCTATTAATAGAGGAACCTCGAGCTTTCCTTTCCCGCGTGCACGAAGGAGAGCGGTTTCGAGCGCCTAGAAAACACGCGGTCGAGGGAATCGAAGCGGCCGTGTCGTTCAAGCTGAGCAGAATCTATTTTTCCTGGCGCGTCTTCGCTCGTTTCGCACCCTTCTCCTCCTCCTCCTCTTGTGGCTTGCGTCGTCGTTAGAAAGCTCAGCCCGTTTTGCGAAACGGGGACGAGAACGCGCACGAGGCGAGCCACTCGAGAACGGAAGAGGCTGTTGTTTCCGTAGGATTCTAAGCCGCGCCAAGCGTTCCGGTAAATTAGTCGGGGAAGCGTTTTTAAAAAACGCGTTACTCGAGGTTGCTACGGTTGGAAAGGACGTCGAAAGGGTAGCACGACGTTGCCAGGGGTAGCTAAGAGGCCTCAACTTTTTCAACCGGCGCGGCGCCCGCAACCACGGCCTCCGCCCGCGCGTACGTATATTCTCCGCGGCTGCTCATATCGCCGCGCGGCACCGAGCGAAGCCGCTCTTTTCCCTCCGGCGTTTTCAAAGGCACGCGCGCGTCGCCGAGCCAACGAGTGGATCCTGTCCTCTCGCGCGGCGTCGATCTTGCCGGGATTTCGATTCGATCCCTCGTGAATCCTGGCCACCGTCACCCTTACCCTTCCTCTCTCTCTCTCTCTCTCTTTTTCCGTGCATCGACGCGACGCGACGCGAAACGAGAAAGAGTTGCGATTCCGATCGCCACGCGATAAGAGATTGACTGCGGGTGGACAAGCGGCGATAACGAATGCCGGCGACGAGCATTGTTTCGACAAGCTCGACGCCCACAGCGATTGCCGATCCGTGCGCCGCGCCGGTATACATTATATTAGCTTCTCGGAATCGTTTGTTTCGCAACGTTGTTTGCGTCTGTCGTAGAATAGTTTTTGGACTTGTTAACGGATAGAGAGCTCGCGGGAGTAGTCATAGGGCTTTGAAATGTTCGCGATGTTATGGTTAACAGATACTCTTTTCACCTGTAGGCGATGCAAGATCGCTAATTAGCTGCGAGTCAACTTCCGTAGAAATTCTACCGGTTATTCCGGGAAAGGTTTGCAATTGCACGCAGAATCTTCGTGTTAGCTCCGAGAAATTACGAAGTAATTCGTTCGCAGTTATCCTGGATCCGGAAAATGAGTCCTACTCTGCTACCGGCGTTTTCTATCGAAGAATCAGGCATCGGAGAATGATTCTACGTTTTTTAACGAATGAATCTGTTTCTTGATTCGTTTCTTTGCGAATATGTTTCCTCTCCTCGCAGAGCTCTATCCGCGATCATATGCTTTGCGTGCGTACAGTGGAACGTGTGAATAGGCGGTGTTATGTAGATAAAGTGAATTGTTGCATAATTAATCATCTGAGCGCCAAATATAGTGGGTGCCGATGTCTACGGCTCGTTACATGGAGCCTATTATAGTCTAGTATTATATTTCCTATTATAGTCGGCAGTGATCTCGGTGATACCGACTATAGTCGGTGCTAGGATCGAAAGGGTTAAATGTAGAGCGAACCGATCGCCGGCGTTGTTTTATGCGAGGCAAGTCGGAGACGTAATATCGGCGCGCGTCCAGGACGAAAGCGCACGCGGTTGGAAGTAGAGAATCGATCATGATCGCTCCTAATAATAACGTTCAAAGGCGTTTCGTTTATTTCCGTGAGCACGATGACGCTCGCGCTCGCGTTCAGCCTGTCCGCACGCAGCGAGCGTGTGCTTGTCGACGCGCTCGAACCCCTTTTTTCCTAGGCCGGTATCCTGTAGCACACGCGTAGGTACGCGCCGCGCGGCGCAGAGAGAAAAGAGAGAGAGAGAGAGAGAGAGAGAGAGAGAGAGAGCGAGAGAGAAGGGAAGAGAGAGGGCAGCACACACTATATTTACGTACGCAAGGGAGGGAAATTATGCGCGCAGGGTGGAAAAGAGAAGGGCAGCTCTCGGCATCTCCGGTGTGCTCATGCATAATTCAATCAGAGTTAGACTAGAAACGTCAATACAGCTCGCAGATTATTTCTTTTCCCGGGCTGCTGCGCTCTCCCGCCTAGTCTTGTTCTTTCTCTTTCTATCCGTCGCGTATTCCAGCCTCGGCCGCCCCCCGCGTGTCGCCCTCCTCCTCTTCCTCCTCCTCCTCCTCTCGCCGTCCGGAGAGAAGAGGAGCAAAACCGAGAGGGGAAAAGAGATTTCTCCTTCTGGCGCCTATCCGCCGCCCGCCGCCGCCCGAACCACCCGAACCACCCCCGAACACCACCCTCTCTCTGCCCTCGTCCCTCCCGCGTACCTCCCGCGCCACACCTCGCCCCCTTGCGCCCGACACCCTCCACCATCCCCACCGCTCTTCTTTTATATTTTAATCAACTAATTCTGCGCAATGCGTACATTTATTGCGCCCTTTCGGTCGGCGGTATCCGCCTACCCCTTCCCGCTTAACAGCCTCGCCTGCCTGCCTGCCTGCCTGCCTGCCTGCCACCCCTCGCCGACCCCCGCGAGCCACCCCGCCGCGGCCCTCCTCCACCCTCTTTTCCACCCTCTTTCCACCCTCGCCGCCACCCCGTGGTATACCATCCCGCGTTTTAATTGCAAATCTCACCTCGTCCGCTGATTCGATGGGATTTTTTCGCTGCCGGCCAATGAGAACGATCACGACCGATGCCGGCTTTTGGCAAAGTCAATTTTTTGCCGCTCTTCTTTCCCTCCCTCCGCCCCGCCACACCGCGTCCCCCCTTCCCTCGACACGCCGGTTATACTCCAGCATTTTCCGCCCTCCTCCTCCTCTTGCTCCTCCACCTCTTGTTCCTCCACCTCTTCCTCCTCCACCTCTTCCTCCACCTCTTCCTCTCGATCATACCTGGCTCGCCTATCACCAGGAAAAACACACCGTTGTTTCTCTTTATATATCCCCTTCACCCACCCCCGTCACCCGCTGCATCCAGTGGTCCACCCTCAACCACCCACCGCCACCCCCCGCCCCACCCCACTGATTCGTAATATTGTTAATTAAATGTCGTAACTCCGCTCTTTGTGTTTCACAGGGCGTAATGATATTAATTATCCGCCGCGACTCGTTCGTTCATTCGTTCGTTCGTTCGTTCGTTCGTTCGTTCATCCCAACGAGTTCCAATGCGTAACGCCGTTATTAATCAGACATTAATAATAAATAGCCGTCGGGAGGATCGCGGGGGTGGACCGGCCGTTTTCGTCGAGGAAAATTCTTCCGATCCTATCGGCGCGGCAGCGGCGGCACCGGAGAGCTAGCTCGCCGTTTCTCCGGCCAATAGACTCGCATACTTGTCAAGAGAGAAAGATAGAGGGAGAGGTAGAGCGTCGTTACACTGCCGGAGAAATCCAGTCCGCGGGGAGGGAAAAAATATTGCATTACCTTCTACGCTAATAGTTTCCTTTGACGGCCCATCAGCGTCTGCCTTTAATCTAGGCGGCCACAAAGGAACTCATCCTTCACCCCCTCGCGGTACTCTCACCTTCCTCTCTCTCTCTCTCCCACCCTATCTCTCTCTCTCTCTCTCTCTCTCTCTCTCTCTCGCTCTCTACGACTCTCGTTCCTCCACGTGGAAGAGCATGTACGCGTATGCACCCGTAAAGCACGCATTTGTCCGTGATCCGCGGCGTGCCGCACACGCGGCCGTTTGCGGGAGGAAAACAGGGGGAGCGTGGAGGAGAAAAAAAAATATATAAAACGAAGGAAGGAAGGAAAGAAGAAAACCCGGGGGCCGAGCAACCGGAGCGCGGCGAGAATTATCGCGGAGGTCGTCCTCGGCTGCTGACGAATGGAATCGCGTGGGGGTGAAAGGGGTACCGAGAAGATTCGACCAGGACCAAGGGAGTGGATCGCGAACAGAGAGAAGGACAGATAGAGAGGGAAAGATTGGGGGTGAAAGAGGAGCGAGCGAGGCAAGCCGTTTTTTAAACGCGAACTCGCCGTGGCACCGCGAACCTCTGTGTTTTACACAGTCGAGGGTATGTTCTCCTCTTTTTCGCGAGCCCTGCCCCGTCCCACCCTCTCATTCAATAGTACCACCCTCCTTTTAGCGTGGTGCTCTCTTTTTCCAACCGACTCCCGGTGTGTCTTTCCTCTCCGGGCTTTTTCTCTCCATCGCGCTCTAAGCCTCTCATCCTCCCGTGATACGATTTCACCCTCTTGCTTTGCCTTGCCTTGCCTTGCCTTGCCTTGCCTCGGCTCGGCTCCGCTCGGCTCGGCTTGGCTCCGGCTGCCTTGCCTTGCCTTGCCTTCCCTCGGGCACCGAGATCCCTCCCACCCTCCGAGCGACTACCTTTGCCTTCGGCTAAAGAGGGAAATGAAAGCGAAACTGTTCAGCGGTGCTCTCACCCGACTTTGCGTCCCTCTCTATCTCTTTCACTCTTTCTCTATTCGTGTTTCTCTTTCTCTCTCTCTCTCTCTCTCGCTCTCTCTCTCTCTCTCTCTCTCTCTCTCTCTCTCTCTCTCTCTGTCTGTCTCTCTTTCTCTCTCTCTCGTCTCTCTCCGCTTCTCGTTCGGCCGTCGCTCATGCGGTCACGCGTCTCTCTCTATCTCTCCCTCGGCAGGCAGCCTAGGCTTCTCCCTCGTTTTGCTGTCTCTAGCTCGCTCGCGCGCTCACCCTCCGCGGCGCTCTCACCCTTCCCATCGTGTGTCAGCCCTCCTCGTGCCACCCTTCTAATTTTTCCACCTCTTTCACTAAAATTAAAATCAATAGTAGCACCACGTGCCCGGGGACCCTGCCAGGAACACCCGCCACCCTCATCAGCCGTCGCATCAATCTCCAGAACCCATGAAAACCGTTTCGAAATAGTATATCGACGCTGATTCCCGACATCTCCTCGATTCTCTGCGCTCGTTTCTTTTTTTTTTTGTTTTTTCCTGTCCGCTCTGTGTGCCGGTCGTTTCTCTCTCCCTCTCTCTCTCTCTCTCTTTCTCTCGTATTTTTTTTCCCCTTCTCTGTGGCCTGTATTTTTCACTTTCGAGCGGCCGTCGTGCTCGAATCCGTGTTCCCGCCCCGGCAGGATATAATCCCGTTGTAGCGGAATAACGCGGGAATATTACCCGCGGACACAGGATCCAGAGACCGAGAAACAGCCCCGCCTCGATTTCGGAGCCGCGAAACGCTCCCGGAATCACGGAAGGATAATCGGTGTACCTGTTGTTCGAGCGTTACGGCTCACCATTCGTTAAATCGAAACGTTTCCCCGTGGCCACGCCGATGACCCGATTTGTTAGTCAAATCGCTCCTCCCCGAACCGAGAAACGCTACACGGCACCGATCGCCGCGATTCTCTCGCACTCCTTTGCATTCCGAGCGAAACGTTGCCCGAATCTCCGGCCATAATCGTTTCTCTGAACCTCCGACGATACATCGGCTATGGGAGAAAACATTTTTCTACTTCGGTGACACTGGAGCCAGCAGAGCATTCTTACCGACTCATTAACATTAAACCTACCGAGCCTTCAAAGTAACTAATACATGTTGTCTTATCAAAATGACGAGATTGAATTTATTTGGATTTTGTGCGGTTCGTGTTATGATACATGTTCTACTAAATATATTTATTTAATCATTTCCCACTGAAGCATCTTTATCATTTCAATCATCGTAAAATAAAAAATCGGCGGTGGTAGGTTTAGTGTTAACCCTTAGCACTCGAATGGTGCCTGTAAGGCACCACTAAAAATCGCTGTATCATTATTCAAAATATTTTTTAAATTATTAAATTTGTTTGTATTTAATAAATTCCTAAACATTTCCGTATGGTAGGAGTAGATTGCACCATTTTCGTATGTATAACATGAAAAATATGTATATAGAAAGGAAGTATTCTAGGTCGGAAGAAATGTTTCGTTTTGGGGTTAAAATAGCTTCGAGTGCAAAGAGTTAATGCTTTCCACGATTCTTGTTTTAGCTCTGTATTAACGCGAAATTTACCACGGTCGAACGACCGTTTTTGTATCGTACAATTATCGAAATTATAAAAATTCATTTATCCAAAATAATGGAACAAATTTGTCCGAGCTTCTATTATATCGAAAAGTACAAGTAATTTCAATGAATTCGGTGTTGTCATTTTTATAAGGCAACATTCACCAGATACTTTGAATGTCTGGTAGGTTTAGTCATAAGAACAATAGAGCATCTTTGATCATTTATTTTATTACGAACCCTGCGGTAGAAGTTGGCTGCATCCTTGCAACCATGCTACTATTAGAGTTCGAGTAGAACAAATATCGAACCCTTCTGCAATCGTTCCATGAGATCGTTTCCTACTTGTCACGTATGTAAGAGTAACGTTGAGCGAATGAGTCCAGAATGGTCCCCGAAAATGCAGTAGAATTAAGACGTCCACTGGGTGTGCGATAAACTCGTTCGGCAATAAAAGTTCACTGAAAGTCTTAATCTCCCCCACATCTAATACGATAAAATGCATGTCCGATTATCTTGTTCCCCCATTTTTATCTTACCTATCGCTTCCTTCCAAACCACCGCGGCACAATTACATATTCAGGATGACAAATTGTCACGTTTCTTCGACCACAATTGCAGAAGGCTCTGAGAGATCAAATTCTACTCTCAACATTTGAATATTGTAAATGCTTGAGCATTTGCCCCTTGCGCTACGATTCTTTGACGTTCATAATTTCTTTAAAAAAAGAAGGAAGTTCGTATTTATCGAATGCCAACAACAAAACATAATTTTATGTGAGTTTCAGGGGAAATCTTCATCGCTAGTCTGACTCGTAGGGGTTGAAGAGAACGCGGATACAGGTAGGTGATGAAGAAGAAATTCTAATGACAGTAGACTAGATAACGATCGTACCGCAAGGGGTTGGCGGACTGGCAGCTCGATGGATACGAGGGGTCAAGGGAGACCCGAGGTCCGCAGTTGTATAGCATCGGTGAAAGCCGCGGCAAAGGCATCGAGCGTCGAGTAATCGCCTATTCCCGAGGTTGTGTCACGGGGCGCCGGGAAAACGGATCCGCGGCGGAGAGAATAATCGGGGTAAAGCGGTGGTGCCTTTAACCGGAAACGGAAATCCCCCGGTCGAGGGCCTCGGGCCGACTACCTCGCCGCGGCGGACGAGTAACAGGTAAGGTTCGATCCACGGTTAAAGCATACAGGTGGCCGAGCACGCTTTCATCATCCTTTCCACGTGCGGCTGTGTACTCGTGTAGGTGTGTGCTCGTCGAGAGCGAGAGCCTGAGCGCGTTTGTCCGTGCGTAAGCGTAAACGTAAGCGTGCGCATCTGTCTGTCTTTCTCTTTTTCTCTCTCTCTCTCTCTCTCTCTCTCTCTCTCTCTCTCTCTCTCTCTCTCTCTCTCTCTCTCTCTCTCTCTCTCTCTCTATTTCTCTATGCACCTCGCAGTGTCCGACCGGGGCTACATATATTTACCGAGGTACGAAGACGAGGAAAAGGGAGCGTTATCCGATAAGAAGCTGCGTGGGAAGAAGAACGATAAAGGGGGTCGAACGACGACGACGACGACGACGACGAGGAACGATGGGGTTGCCACCGATGCCACCGTCGGCGGTTACGTATCGGAAAACCCACCCCCGGCCGACACATCCGGCCCGTGCACCCTTCTGCGCCGGCCGAACGAAGGAATTTGGCCGAGGGGTGGAGAGGACATCGGTTGAACGACACTCGTTCTCGTACCCTCAAGATCGGTGACCTTGCGAGTCCTGTTTGTAAACAAGGGGTTCGTAGACCAGGGGCAGGGGGCGGACCCGGACCCCTTCGCTCGATTCCGATCAGGTGTCGTCGAATGTCGGCCACACCGTTTGCCCTTTCAATCAATCCGTCGGGGATCGAATCGTCTCCGGAGTATCGCCGACGATATCCACTCGATTCCAAAAACGTCGACCTCCCTCGAGCAATGTAAGAGACAGTAGCTGGATTGGACCCTCGTGTATTTTCAGGAAGAAAAATACTTGTTGCAGCACAAAATATTCGTTTAGACTGGATTATGCAAATTCTAAATTCCGTTGCCCGTTTTGTAAAAGCCATCCAAAAATCTCTTATGTTAAGCATAGAATAGAGAAATGTCGTTAATGTGTATGTCACTCGTTAAAATCAGATGAAACGTCCGAACTCTGGTGTACCTGAAATACCTTCGAGCGTAATTGATTAGAGATCGAGAAGAAAAATGCAGGTTGCAGCGGTACCAATGGTCGTGGTTGATCGCTATTCGCAAATTAGGTGTAACCTAGTCGGCGGTCTAAATTCGGCAGCCCTCCCCTAATTATGCGGCGACGAGACAGCCCGGTCGATCTAGGCGGGCCAGGACGCGGGCTCGTCACTCGGCGAACGCCAATCGACGACGATAATGTGTTTAGCAAATAATATGTCCGTTTTGCGGACCATTGTCCGATCCTACTGGTAATGGTCGCGCTTAATTAGCAAAACCAATTAAAATAATTAACGTAAACTCTAATTTCGCGTCGCGTATAAATTGACCGGTCGCCGATGCATTAAAACGGCCCAGCGAAAGGGTACGTCGGGAGTCGGGCCGCGCGTCGGCGTCGGCGTCGGCGGTGGCGTCGATGTTATTGAAAATAAATATTCGATCGGTCCCGATCAGAAGAGCGCGAACCCGTTCGCCGTTCCGATGCCGCGCGCCGTGCCGGGCGCATTTGTCCGCGTTTGATTTTCTACGCGCTTTTTATTTTTTATTTTTTTGTTTCATCGTCCGTTCGCCGCCCCCGCGGCTGCCGCACCGGCGGCCGTGCCGGTACTTTCTCCGTCGCGCATCGATCAAAATTCAGCTGACCGGATTAATCGATTCGAGTGCCCGTGGTTCTCGTCCCAATTACTCGGGTTTCAGGCAACGCGGTAGCAGAGGCGGCGGAGGCGGTTCGATGGGAAACGAGAGACACGGACGAGACACCGACGAAGAGTGCGGCACGGCGTGGCGCGCTCCGACGAACAACGACGATGCGACGAGCGACGATTAACTGCGGCAACGTCCCGCGGTAGCGACGCCTCCGAAGCGTCGACGAGGACGGATCGCGCTGTCAAAAGCCATTCTAGCGGCTCCCACTCGCCGCTACCTCGTTCTCGTTCTCGTTCTCGTTCTCGTTACCGAGGCTGAGCAACCACCGGTAACCGGTACTCATACTTTTCACCCGGTTGAATCGTACCACACCGGCACCCTCGCGGCCACCCCCCGGGCTACCCCTTTTTACCCATCCTCTTACGAGACACCCCTCTTGCTCCTCTCCTCGCTCAACTCTCCGCGCTCTCCGCTCTTTCGTTCTCTTTCTGTTCCGGCGATTCTCGCGGCAGCGCGCCACTACCGACCACCCTTCTTTCTCTTTCATCTCTCTTTCCTCTCGTTTCCACTCTTCTCTTCTCTTACCCTTTCTCCCCCCCCCCCATCCCCCTCGGTAGTGGTGTGGTCCCTTTCTCTTTCTCTGTCCCTCTTCTCTCCTGTATTCCGGGATGCGAGCGTGCCGCCCCCACCAGCGCACTCCCCACAATGCGATGGTGGTATTGATTTAAAAGTACATTCGTGTTTTCATAATGCCGTATCTGTACCGACGCTCAAGCGCACCCTTCTCTGCCCCCGGCCACCCCCCGCGGCACCAGCCGCCTCTCTCTTCTTTCTCTTTCTTGCGTACCGTTCGAGCTCGCTCCCACCGGCGGGATCGGCACACGCGCCCTCTCCCCGCTCTCTCCTCTCTTCTCGTCTCCTCTCCTCTCCTCTTCTCTCCGCTCACCCTTAACCTCCTCTTCAGCCTCGGTCTCTTGTCACCCACGCGTAGGTATGACGTTGCCCGCCCTTCGCCCACCCCCTTCCCCCTTTTTCCCTTCTATTTTCCTATCTCCGCCGGGCTCGCCCGCTCGCAGTTCTTTCTGTCTCGGTCTAGCCGCCCCGCGTCCACCCCCTCGCGTTTCAACCCCATCGCCGGAGAGCGGTTCGCCGTCCTTCTTACGCCGACGGCCGATGCGACGGCGAAACGACGACAGCGACGAGCGGAGAGCACGGGTGCGCGATTAAATCCGCGTTAATCGACGCGGCCCGATAATTCGATTCCACGGGTAAAAATAATTGGCCAAGAGCCGCGGCACCGCGCCTCGGTGGGCAGTCCCGGCTCCATTCGCTCCATTCGCGGCTCGCGCGGACGCTCGGCGTTTTACCCTCGCCTCGCCTCGCCTCCACTCGCCGCGATCCCATGCCGGGACACGTCCACGTGAAAGTTCGTCGCCCGAACGATGCACCTATCTCGGCCCCTCGTTAGCCGAACGATTTTTCCGCGAGCACACGCCCGTCCAAATCCGACACGACGATCCGCCGGTACCAACGACGCACCTAGGCTCGATATTCCTTCCAACGATGCTCGCACCATCGACGCCCACACGATACACCACGGAAATTTAGTCCACCGATCGCTACCGATCCTTTTCCCTTCGACGATGGCTGCGGATCGGCGAGGGATACTCAATTCTACAAGAAGAGCGATGGTTTGTATCTCTTTCGAGGCTCGAGCACTACCTTTAACCTCACCCCCCCCCCCAACAGGGCCGGCGGAGTCTACCTTGATACGGTATTTTATTTATTGCTAGAGATCCTTCTTTAGCCGATGACGAGCGGACTGAAGATTTCATGCGAAATGAAAATTGTCTGCGTCAATTGCAAGACGCAGGAGCTACGTAGGCATTTATTTCTTGTCTCGTTCGTTTTAGTTAAAAGTAACACGATAGCAAACAGTAACGTATAATCCGCAGCCTAACGATGAGGATTGATATCGATGTAGGGCACAGCATGCTCAATTAGGCTGAAGGTGGAGTACGTACACCGATCAGCTTCCGATGAAGATTCAGAAGATATTCGCGGAGATTGTACCGAAATGAACCCTCTCTTTAACCCCTCAAACGATAAAGACATAATCGGTATGGTCCTCTCTACTAAAATGTAGAAAGAAATCATTGAAAATGCACTCTCTGAAAACAACTTATCTGAATGGATCTACGAAAAAGTAGTAGAAAAGAATCGTGCAAGATGTTCGCCTTTTCAGAGGATCACCGGGACGCGTGCACCTCCTAAAACATAGCAACTTCGCATGAGCTTTAATTCTTTCAGACAACCATGAATAACGGAGAGATTTAGGTGGCCCCCATTTATCACGTCGACTGCCATATTTCGCGCGTTTCACGTACGTATCATTTGTATCCTTGCGGAGACAAATGTTGCTAACGATGATCGTTAACCCTTTCAGCCCGCAATTATCTTTTCACAGTAAAGTGAAAAATTGTAGAGAAACACGTCTATTTTTAGGCCATTTTACCTGCGTTCGGTAGACATCGGATTTCATGCGTTTATGGTAGAAATGAATAGGCGCAATTTGAACGTTCCTCGAAGTTGTTAACACGTTTGTGCGACGCACCTCTAGCATGAAAAATATCGAAACGATTTAGCAAAAGAGAATATCGTCCTGAGTTCTAAAACATTAAACAAGAGAGTGTATAAAACTCCAGAATCTCTGAGTGCACTGCAAGATTGCGAACGCCACTTATCCGTGACCAGCGGATTTCATGCATTTATGACGAAACATGAGTGGGTGTAATTCCAAATGATAAAGGAATTACGACTTAGTACACCCACCGAACAGAAAAATAAATTCCAATGTCTCGTAATGAATGCAAACCGATTTTTATGTAACCGAAACGGTTACCAGGTTTCTGTGTTTTGCAATTGACGTAGCCAATCTTTTCATTATACATACAGCTCCGCAGATTTTCGACTGATCACTTACGTCCCCAAAACATTGTCTTCCAATATCTTTCGTCCCACCGTTTTCGGATAATCGACATCCAGCGAGCAAGCGATTCAGCGTCGAGCGAAACGTCCCACCTGCAACAGAGCAGGACGTGAAAGAGTAAGCAATTTTTCTCGTGTATACAAAAATTAGATTGCTCGAGTATCGCTCTCACGCGGTTTCCAGTTTTGGCCCGTGGGAGAAAAAAGGGGTGCGGGTGCACGGCTCGGTTCCCGCGAAGAGAACGAAACGAAACGAAAACTAAAGGAAAGGAAAGGAAAGGAGAAGAAGGGATCGGTATGCGTGTTTCGCAGTTCTCTCTCTCTCTCTCTGTTTCGCCTAACGAATATAACGCGTGGCTGGGCTACCGGCTCTCGAGGAGCCGCCTCGGCGAGAACGGAATCGCAAAGAGGTTCAGAAATTAGCGCGAGGGCCCTGCCCGGGATACAATAAAACCGCGGGAACCGTGCGGATGCAGGTATACAGAGTTTCGAGGGTTTCAACAACGGTCACTTCTTCTCTCTCTCTCTCTCTCTCTCTCTCTCTCTCTCTCTCTCTCTCTCTCTCTCTGTCGCACGCTGCACGGCTCCCAACGAGCACCTGCCCCGGTTTTTGCAATCGTCTTTAATAAACAGTAATTATGGTCGCGCAAACGTCCGAGCGACGTGCGTGCCTCTGCCTACGAGCGAGCTGCTCCTCGCGGGTCTTTCACGGCCTGTAATTGGCTTCGCCTTGGACAAAATTATCGAATAAAAGCCCGCTGCCGGTGCTCGCGCGCCGTTGTCCGCCGATTTTTCATCCTTTCTTTGATTTCGCTTGCGGAAATCGTTCCTCGCATTCCGAATTCTATGATTTAACACTTTGGGGTCCCACACAGATCACTATCGCTAACTTCAGAAGCACATGAATCTCAATCGGGACGGATAGAGGCGTCAGGAGAATCGAGACAGTGAAATTTACTACTTTTTTATTTGGATTCAACACTTTGGGGCCCCGTACGAATCACTGTCGTTAACCGCCCGGTCGGCTACTTGGCTACTTCCGGAACGGAACTCGCGAAGTTCTTTCCCATTCACGCCTCATATATTTGACGTTCCAACAATTGTAAATAGTAAAAAATTCGAAATAGTATAAATAGTAAAGAAGTTAGTCAGAATCGACCCAACATGCAGAGGCACAATATGTTAAATTCAGAGGCACAAAGATATCAATCGTGACGGATAGAGACGTCGGGAGAATCGAGAGAATTCAATTCACGACATATTTATTTCGGGGCTCGATCTCAGCCTACAACGTCGCTACCACGTTGTTATCTCCGGTGGATGCACCGCAATTGTCCATGAACAGTAGGACAACACGAAAACCAAAAAAAAAAAAAAACAGAGAGTGCAGTTGCAAGGGAAAGTGAAAAGAGAAAAAAAGAATCGAATGGTATCGACGTTAATCTCCACGGTCATAAATCACGCGGCGACCCTAACACCCCCCGCTCGCGCGCGCCACCGTGCGTGTGTGTTTTTTTTTCTCTTTTTTTCTGTCCGCGTTAATTTCCGCGAGCCGGAGCTCAATTTTGTAAACTCGTCGCGACGTTCATTATCTCGCCCAGGGCCGAAATAGCTGGAAAAAGAAAAATGACGGCCGGGGTTCGAAATTCGACGGGTCGATCGTGAAAACAGGGTGCTGGCAAACAACGGCTCCTCCCACGCGAAATCGCAAAGGGTTGCCGGGTAGTTGGGCATTGGCGAATCCGGAATAGCGGAAAAATGGTGGGGATATATTAGCGGTTTTTACTATTGATTACCGAATTAAAAACGCGCATGTATAATTCAGCGATATTTCCAGCGTTTCCACGGTTCCGCCGTTGGCGCCGCCAGTCTCGCTCATCTTCAACCCTTTTCCACCCCCTTTGGCAACTTTACCGATGAAGTCGAGCAGCTTCAACCCTTGCACGATCGTTCCCAGATGGCGCGATTCCTTGTCGGCGGATTCAAGGGGTGGTTCAGGACCGTTTGGGGTTGCTTGGTCGCTTCGCGATTATTCACCGTAGGGGTGCGCACCCTCTGCGTTACCAACAGGACACATTATTATCTATTGCGAATAAGCGCCGAGAACCGTCGCGAATCGATAAACAATTCTCCGAGGGATAGAAAAGCATTAGCTGGTTAATTTTATTAAAATCACTGATCGATCGAAACGAGAATGAAAGATACTATCGACGGCTGAGAAAAATGACTGAGGATCGATGAAGAGAAATGTTGAGGGGATAAAAAAATATTTGGAGAATTGCCAGTTAATGCCACTAGAAAGAAAAATACTGAAGCTAATTAATAGACAGCGGATCTTTATAAAATAGAGATCAGAAAAATAGGACCCAAGTGAAAAATGTTTTCTTCCTTCGATGATCTTAAAATGTTGTAAACAATTCATAGATGTTCCCGAATTTGGGTAATTTTTTTTTATATTTTGAATTTCGCCCACGCATTTCAGTCATGAACGCATAAAATCCGCAGTCTACTAATTAAATGAAAATCTGTGCAACTGATCGCAGACGGACGGAAGAGCGACCGAGAACGAATGAAATAAATGGAAGCGAAGCGAACTTGTTCGTGAGAGACATGAATTGATCACGTGACGACGGGGCTCGTGTCCAATGGTTTATTTTGCAAAATAAATTGACATATACAACGTGGTACCTTAGCAAAAACGAATGTCCGCACGTTCCTTCTAAAAAGAGGTTCGAAGCGCGCGTGCTTCGGGCGTACAAACTGTATCAGCACGATGGACAAAAATGACTTTCGGACAATGATTGGTTCCGGTGGTTTCTTTTTCTTTTTCCTAGGCGCGGTGTGGGGGGTCGAACGAAGAGTGGCGGCTGCTGGAACTTATCGTTAGAAACGAGGGAGAAAACGTACGTAATATTCGGTGTATGTGGACGTATGCATGTATGTATGTACGTATGTATGTATGGCTGTATGTATGTATGTATGGCTGCGCGAGTGGGGCGTGTTCATGTGCAATCGAAAGCTCAATATCAATATCTCCAAAGCTCGAGTTTAAACTGCTTCTCTCCGTCGTCGTTCGCTTAACAACTACGATTCGAATTTAATTGATCATATGGAACGGTTGTGTGCCGGGACCCCGGGCGGGAGGTCCGCGTCTGCCTTAATCGTTAATTGAGAGTCTTACTTCGACGAGCCTCTACGAGTAATTATCTCTAAAGTGTCCTTTACGAACTCGTGATGCGCGATGCGATAGAATACCAGAGCGTTACGTCAAAGAACAGAGAATGCTTTCCTCTTACAAAGTGTGTAACTCGTTCGGTCGTCGATCTCGCGCCGATCCAGGTCACGGAGACGCGTAGATCTCCAGGTTGACATCTCGACGTTCGAGCCGCGAGACGAGGGTTGAAACGGCCGGAGATCGACGGCGAAACGATCTAAATGGGTCGATCGGGTCGACCGCTACGCGACCAGCTACTTGGTGAGAATTATTCCTAGAGATACGCGAGACATTCAGGTTTTATATAAAATCCTGTCCACAGTTAGACCTCTAATACCATCTATTGACAGCCACACGAGAATCGCTAAAATCTGGAAACTAGACTGACCGGTTTTCGGGTTAGGTGTGAAAGCGGGGGCGCGTGTGACCGGTTTTGGGGACGTAGGATCGCAGGAACGCGGCCGATTTAAGAAAAAAAAAAAAAAAAAAGAATCGATCAAACGATTCGTGGGACGGGGGGATCTAGAGCACGACTAGATTCTTACCGTGGCTACTTAATCGCTAGATGCGCTACGGTTCGATCGTCTCGCGTCGGCGTCTCGCATCGACGAGAATACTTTCGAGCCTTCCGTGAGCTGGCACGGAATGATTCCTTTCGTCGTCGTTTGGAGTCTCGTCTCGCTCGGGAGGGCGACGCTCGACGAGCCCACGAGATTCTCACACGCAAATAGCACCATATCAACAACAAACGTTCGCACTATTCAACGGAAGCCGTATAAAATCTGAAATATTGGTAACGCAGCATCTGCTCGAAACGTACGATATCAATTAAAAGTAATTATATCAAGAGTATCATATACTTAGTCGTTCGGCAATTACGTTCGTCGAGCTTTGCTCTCGAGAAACCTTAAGGAACTATTTTGGCACTAGAATCCACCTCGGTCGCGTTTAAACCTCTTAAGCCTCTCCGGCCGACTTGCTCGAGCCGCGAGTCTCGCACTTAACGTGTACGGTCTCTTACGGGTACTGTGTATACCTAGGATCGTTTAATCTGGTTCCGATTAATCTCGAAGTTAAACATTAGATCGACCTGGCCAGAGACTATCGGCGCACCTGCATTCCCCCAGCGTTCTCGATCCAACGTCTAACGAGAGTCTCGATCGATCGATCTTACGTTTCTATCGTTTGTTGTTTTGGACACTTAATAGCGTTTTAGTATGCTTAAATACCGTCTAGTGTTTTTTTCCGTATCCTACGCTCTCCGAGACAATAGAAAATTCTTAGTAAATCTGGTTCGTTTGTAAAACTGCGCTCGTCGATGGGTGGGGTGGAGGCGACTCCCATAGAACCGCTTACAAAATTCCCAATGGAACCGCACGCGCGTTCGCCGACACCTGCTCCGTCCACGCTAAAAAGTTTACGAGCCCTAAGACTCCTCCCTTAAGCTATCGTTTCCGGAAACCACGGAAGGGAAACGCGTTCCCCTTCGAGAAAATCCTATCGAGGAGCAAAATCCGGTGGGCGCGCACCAGATGATCGGGGAATCGGTGTCTCCTCTTCGATCGTTCGGGTACAAGCTACTTATCTTATATATCCTGCGTTCGTGTACAAATGGACCATTCCATCTTCGATCTTACGGATACAAATCGTGCGGGTCGCTAGCGACCGGGACGGCGTTATTTTTCAGCGATCGTTCGCGAAACGTTTCGAACCGGGCCTTCGTCCACCTAACTCATCGTTTCGCCACTCTGTCTCGCCTCTAGCCGAACGCCGCTGGTCGAAATCTTTCTGCCGATTTTTAACCTCTTAAGCACTGTACGCCACTATAGCGACTTCCGTGGAAAGCATAATCTTGAACGGTAACGCCACTATAGCGGCTTTTATGCCGTCCGCGGCCAGGCACGCCGTCCCTGGAACATACAGTTGCGGACGATCGCGCCGTGCTTAAGAGGTTAAGTAACTTGTCAAAATAACCGTCGAATAAGGCAAATTGTTCAAATCAAATCCGCAGTCTACTAACAATACTGTTTTGTTCTGTCCCGGTGCTGAATAAACTTGTACATTTCATTCTCAGAGAAACTGAGCAGAACGAATGGTTTACTTTAAAATATAATTCTCTGAGGACGCGGAGAAACGAATATAATTACGGTTGCACAACGGAGCCGGTATTGATCAGTCCAACGATGGGACAATCAGCAGACAAGCGATAAAAAGATTTGGATCGGCGGCCGTGTAATTTCAGCGGCCGATTCTTTGGCGAAGGAGCGCACAGCTCGGCTAGAGTCGATAGGGCTCCGGTGGATAGGACGGAGGGAAATTATCCTCGGCCGGTTGATTCTCGCCAGGGCTGGCTTCCGGTGGCAGACCGCGGACCCTCGGAAATTTTCCTGACGGCCCTCCGCGCTCCGGTGTTCCTCTGCATTTCAAACGAGCCCCGGGGGGCTTTTTTCTCGCGTAACAGAGAGGCGGCGTATGCTCGGTTCCCTCTCTCTCTCTCTCTCTCTCTCTCTCTTTCTCTCTCTCTCTCTCTCTCTCTCTCTCTCTCTCTCCCAGCAAACAATCGAGGCCCGTTGTATCGTGTTCCGCGCGGTTCCAACGCGGCTCTGCGGTCGTACAGCCACGGAATCCGCTGCGGCGCCGCGCCGCGTCGAGTTCGTTAGCCGGCGATTGTTCTCCGCGGCTCATACATCCTCGCTTTGGTAAATTCAACGGGCCGGGCCGGGCCGGGCCGGGTTTGCGCACACGAATGCGGAGAGAGAAGGGAGAGACGGACAGAAAATTAGAGAGAGAGAAAGAGAGAGAATTACTGGGAAGGACGGGCACAGAACTAGAGGACGAGAGACTGACACAGAAATGTAAAGAGAGCCGAAGGCAGGAGTTGGAAACTGTTACATTAGGTCATCCCATGAATCCCATCTACTTCAATCGAACGAATAAAATGAACAGCATTAGCAACAGTAGTAAGTTCAACGGTGTCTACAACAAGCGTCCCAAAAAAAAAAATGGTTTAAAAAATTGATAAATAAACGGCCTAAGCATCATGAATTACGAAATTATAAGAATTTGGAGCCTTCAGTGCTTCAGTATTAAACTTTGCTACTTCGGGCAAAATGATGTGTGCCATATACCCCGCAAATAGTTTAATCGACCAGTTTAATTTCCAACGCACTCGGTAAAAAGTGCTCAGAAAAATGTCTACTCTTGGCCTGTCTAGTAGCCAAAGGTTGGTCGTAGCTGCTTTAATCAGAATCCTCCCATAACGGTGTCAAACAGCCATTTTGGGGATCGCTTGAAGCCCTAACTGAAGGCAGGAGATGGAAACGAGCGAGATAGACAGAGGGAAAGGGTCGGAAGCGGCAGAGCCAAGGGTTGCGAGACTGCGGAGAATCATTAGGGTATATTGTCAATTCCGAGCGCTTTGAGTCCTCTCCCAGTGCCGTGCCGCGAGCCACGGTCTCCCTGGACGCGAGCAATTTGTCCGCGTCGGTATCGCGGCCGGTGATTTTCTTCCTCGATGATTTTATCGCGGTCGCGGAAACGCGATAGCCACCCGCCGGAACCGGCCGTTTCCCTTTCCATACCGTCCAACTTGGAATCACCTACCCGATGGAACCACCGTCGCGCCGCGCCGGCCAGATAGAAGACACGACCGTGGTTGTTTGTAGTGGAGCGCTGATGAATTATCTACAACGGGTATCTTCTCGTCTGTTCAAACCACAGTGTCGTCGTCGTCATCGTTGTCATTTTGATTTCGCTCTCCGCGCTCTCCCCGAGCGTCGAGGTTTCCCGTAGAAAATCGCCGAGGACCCTGGTCCTCGTGTTTTTCGACTGTTCGATGTCCTGCCGTTTTTTTTTTCTTTTCTTTTTTGTTTGTTTGTTCACCTGAGACGTATCACGAAGATGATTGATCATCCCCATTAACTCTCCTTCTCCTCGATCGGACTGACTTCGTTTTGCAGCAGCTCGAACTTCGGGCTCAGCCCGGGGAGTATGCTCTTGGTGCTGGTCTTGATCTGACTGTAGATGTCCAACGACTTCTTCAGGTCCAGGCTCTCCTCGATCAGCCGAGGAGGAATGCTCCCGCTTCGTTTGTGGCTCGGCACGAACGTGCTCCCTTCAGGTTTCTGGTCCTTCGGCCTCTCTTCTTTGTGCTCCGGCGTTAGCGTACCGTTTCCCAGTTTTCGCTGTTGCTCCTGGAATGTGTCCTCCTGCACGTCGTCCTTCAACAACGCCCCCGTGATCACCGGCTTGCCCTCCGGCTTCCCGAAATCCTTCAGGCCCTTCTGCTCCATGATCTCCAGCTTGTTCGGCGTCGTACCGTTCACTTGAAGATTTGGGTTCGAACGCACCGTGTCCGTCGAGACGCTGGCGTCCGTGGAATCCTGCTGGTCCATGGAGCCCCCGGAACCTTGAGACGCGTCCAGGTTGTTTGTCCGCTTGCCAGGTATCGACGGCTGAAACGGTAGCTTCGTTATCGGAGGACCTACTAGATACAGGACATATCAAGGACATGTTCTAGAGTTCGAGGAATTTTTATCTGTTTGGTCGGTGGACTGTGGAACTTCGCTATATCGAGACTTCAGTGAATTGAAGACAACTAAAAAGTAGCCATGATCGTAAGAAAGGTCATTAAGACTAGAAACTCTTAATCCTTTCGCTGCCACGGTGGTCCCATGGGACCGGCGCTTGTCTTTTCATTTGGGCCATCGTGGTCACGGGTGACCACCACTTTCCTATCTCTTTCAATCATTTCTGAAATTTGATCGAAAGATATACAGTGAATTCTCGATATATGTCAACAACACGGGTCTTGCCAGCGTCGTTTATCGTCCAGAAGACACACCCGAGCCGTGTTATGCTTACACTCTTCGGCGTCCGAGGCCTCTCGGCAGTGACATCCCGGTAGTGGGGATAATTCCGCGACGTTTATCATCTAGGCCTTAGCGACATATGTAGAGAAATCACTGTACTGCGTCACGGGAGCCACGGTGGTCACGGATGACCACCGCTAAGAAAAATGTGCTATCGGCAAGATTGTACCGTTATTTTAATATGATTTCGCAGTTCTTTGCCATTATACAATTTTTAAGATGAGATTTGTATCGTGGCCCACTGGTGCAAGATCAAAAATTCGCGTGGCAGCGGAAGGGTTAACCCTCTGTACTCGAAGCCATTTTATCTATATCGAATTGAGTGTGCCTGCTCGACCATTTGGCAATTGCTTGTCTCGGTGGGGACAGTCGAGCGTAAAAGGTTAAATATGAAATGTCCCTGAACCCTTGAAATGCTAATCGTTACAGTTCACCGGAAAATAAAATAAAACTCTATATCCGTGCGGCTAAAGATTGCATTATACGATTTGTGGAAGATCTCCTAAATACACGAAGGTCCACAGTCCATTAATCGCAATGATTAATCACGTGCAGGCAGGTCTTGCTAGGAGACATCGATCATTTAGTTTGCTGGGTACACTTTTGCAGGGGTGTGGCAAATTTAGAGCGACGGAAGGCGTGGCTAATTTACAAAGACCAGTCATTGGTTTCCCGAGGTGGTATCAGATTTCGTCCGCTGGTTTCCACTTAAATGGGAGAAAAAATAAAGGAACCGTGTCTGGATAAGCTAGTGCTCGATGAAAGGGATTGGGTATTAATTTTTGTGGAAGACAGGCAAATTCCTAGAACCCGGAGCATCTTGGGAGTGGGGTACGGGTTTACTCACGCTCTCGTCGGTGTCCTTCTCCAAGCTGGAGGTTTTCGACACGTTCAACAGCGTCTTCTCAATGTCCGGCGACTTATCGAATTCCACCCACTTGGAGCCGCCCTCCAGCTTCCGGGACAGCGTATCGGACTCGTAACTACCACCGTACACCGGATAACCCAGATGGCCGGCATCGTACTCGACTTGATTTCCATAACGATAGCTCGGATTCACGGAGCCCTGGCTGGAGATCGAGAGATCCGACTGGGACAGTCCGGTGTTCGTGCTGCCGAATAGTCTGGTGTTCTCGAAACCTGCACCGTGGAGATAGGGCCGAGGCTAAATTAATTGCTCCATCGGACAACAGGCGGGAGGTTCCGTGCAGAGCTAGAGGGCGAGAGAGTGAGAGCAGTGTATGGACATTTTTTGATACCCGGTGATCGATCCTCCGGAATTTCTTCTCGGTGCACCAGAGCCTGCTGGTCGGTGACGTCTGCGGTCACGTCCTCGTTGGAGCCTTTATTGGCCTTGGCGTCGTCGGGCTGATAGCTGGGCTGCACCTCCACCACGAACGAGCACCCGTTATCTTGGTACCTGCGGTTTTTATTATCCTCCATCGTCACCTAAAACATCAAACCGGTCGGTTCGTCAGCTCTTTTCTTTTTTCTGGCTCCCGTGCCCGCGGGAGAAAAGCCGCCGTTTATTACCGCGGCTCACGCCAATATTTTTGATATCTTTATGTAAGTTCTCCTTACACCTACAATCGTCGTAACCCCTCTGTCATTCCCGATTCCTTCGAGTAAAACGAATGTTACGCGAACGCGTCCGCGGCTAGACCTTTTCGAAGTCGACGAAGGGCGAAAATCTCCGTTCCGAATTTTACTCGTTGTCGCGAATCGCGTTGGACCCTGTCACTGATTATTAGGGGTAGGGCTGATAGGGTGTTCGACGTAAAACCGAATGATTCTATTAGCAGAATATAATTTCAAAACCCAACGGGATATAATGTACAATGATACAGTCGCGGCATGGTTGACAATATAAACGATGGATCGGTGTACGCGCGTGCTCTTGTTCTTTTTTTTTCCTGGCGCCATTTTCGAAGGACGCATATTTATAATAGTGTTCGTCTTCGCCGGACAGCCAATCAGCGTGATTTTACGTTTTGATTGGCAGCCTGGTTGACAATAAGTTTTTTCCAGATGGGATGAAAAAATTACCTGGGTCATACTCATAAACCTTTAACACTAGGTATCTTGGAATTTTCTCGAACAGTAGGGTGTCCCTTTTACAATTATTGGGGCCTATGAAGTGTCTGAAATTTTTACCTGTAATAAACGGATTGCCACTATAAACTAATGACCTTTTGAATTTCGGTTGGGGCGTGCGGCAATGAGTTTCTCGCTCGTTTTTTCCGTTGGATGGGTAACACGAAAATTTGTATGTATTCCTACTAACTCCCTTTCGTAGGGGTTTGAAAAGAAGATTCTGTTCTCCGATTGTTCGGAAGATGACTGCGGGCAGACTAATTCGGAGAACCCGACAAAATATTTGTGAGCCAGCCGAACCGGCGCGGCGCGGCGCGGCGCGAGTAATTGTAAAGAAAAATATTGGTAGGAGACGCTGAGTAAACCGAGATCTCGTACTTGGATGTTAATCAACAGGGGAATCGACTCCGGAAGGTATAGAGGGTGAAATTTTCGGCGACGTCCGTCTCGATCCCGAACAGAGTCGCTCTTACGGGAGGGGGGGGGGGGGGGGATCGATACAAACACGGGCGCCGTTGATTTATTCGAGGAACACGAGGGGTTGTCAAACATCGGCAGCAACGCCAGCCGGCCGATAAAAGCGTACACGCGGAACGCCGAACAATGCGCCGCATCGAAACTAGGAAATTAATTTCCACTCCGTAGATTTCCTGGCCGATGTTTCTAGTTTACCCGTATATAGAGCCCACCCACCCACGCCCGAGGGTGTATAAACGCGACCGCCCGCGGTAGCTACTCGACTCCGACGGACCACAGAATTAGTTCTCGCTATTGTTCCGGCCCCCGCTTCCCTAGTCCGACTCGTTGCTCTCTGTTTCGTCTCGCGCGCGCACCGTTACCTCGCGGGCACGTCGGCTTTGAGTTATCGGGACCGTCACCCCGGCATCCTGCTCGCCTCGATTTCCCGGCAAATCTTCGGCGGAACGTCCACGGACATTCCCGGATCTCTCCGGGTTTCGGATGCCCGACAGAACTGATTCTGCTTGCCGCAAATCGGCCGGCCATCCGGTTAATTTATCATCGGTTCAAGTTCTCGTTCATTCCCGTCCGAATTGTTCTCGGTCGGATTTCGAACCAAACAACCTCTATGCCAATACCCGACGTTTTATACACCGTTCAATCAAATTGCGATCACAGCGTTCGATCGCTTCGTAGTTCCAGCGCATATTTCTACGCCTGATATGTAAATTGAATCACTGTCCGGAATGGACGTTTCTGTGCAATGAGTGCCAACGTGACGTGCAAATTACTTTGTCAAAGCTTTCACTGGCCAACAATGGCACCAGGGATTTTATATTATAGAACGTTACGCTGGCTTTCATGGAGCAACGAATTCAATTTTATGAGTCTTCTTGTTTCAGCCAATTTTACCACACACACACACAGATTCAATTAATCCACGACAAGACAGACAGATCGGTCTTGCTATTTGTCAAGAAGACCGTGCGACAAATTTTGAGGATAAATTGGAAGCAGAGGATAAAGTTCAGATCGGTCGGAAAGTCTTTGCATCGGTCCGCGCTCGACGTTGATAAAGTTTTCTAAATAAACGGGAGACTTGTGAGGAAAGTTTCACGGGGAAATTTGGAGCAATGATCGGGCGTCGGAAAAGTTCCCGTAGGTGCAAAGAGGTGGAAGGAATTGAACGAATGGGACAGTTCCGACCCCCGGCACGGCTAGGACAAAGAAATGGTAAAAGGGAGCCGAAGTGCCACCTATTTCTCGATTCCTCGAGGAAACTGTATCCCCGAGGCGTCGCAGAAGCTCGCCGCGAGTCTCGCAGTTTTTCACGGGGCCGTCGCAAAGTGCCGACTCGGTTCGAGAATCGAGATTCCGCGCTCGATCCTTCTATACGTCTCGAACGACGAATCGCCCACACGAGACGTTCCTTGGGTCTCTGTAACGGAGCGCGCACGCGGTAACCGAGTCCTAACTGTGTCAGGACAAAGAAACGGGGCCGCAAGTGCGCGCAGGTCGTTCTGAAAGTCGTGGGAAAGAACAGCTCGTCGGTGGAGAGAGGTATCAACGTGTTTTATCATGTTCTTCAATTATGCAAATTGAACTGTACCCGGAGAACATGCAAAATTGGCAGGCAACGCGAAATATTTCGTTCCCGAAGACGGTTTCAGGGAATCGTGCGAAGTGTCTGATCATGGTCGGCCGTATCTACTTGCGTCGCGGAGCGATTCAGAGATGGAGAAGGGTGTTTCGCGCCCCGTGAAAGGAAAATGGAGCAAGGGTGGCGTTCCTTCCGGTTCGGGAGCCTCGTTGGAAATCTCAGGTGGGACGAGGAGCGTCCGGGAGCATTTTCGGGAAGGCAACTCGCCGGAAACAGCCGTAATTCAGGGGCCTCGAGCTCCCGCTAACTCTGGTGCAACTCGCGTTTCACCGGCGACCTCCCGACCCGATGGAACTGCAGCAGCCCAACCCAGCTTTCCACCCGGCGATTATTAAAAATTATACCGTGCCGTGTTTCGGGCAATTGCGCCGAGCCTGACGTTTGCTCGAAACGTTGCCATGCTCCGCTCTGCTCCGCTCTGCTCCGCTCTGCTCCGCTCTGCTCGGCTCTGCTCTGCACGGCCGCCGCATTGAAATGCAAATTCGCCGCTCCCGCGGAACCCCCGGGCACCATCCGAATTAGAGTAGCGAACGTAGGCGTATGGCCGGCCACGATGCGACGCCACACGTATAAATATGTCTGCCTATCGGGATCACAGGGGGTAGGAGAGAGCAACGCTTCGCCGAGGGTTTAATCTTCCACGTGATCAATTAATCGATGCACAAGAATGATGATCACGCGTTACTGATCCCGGATGCTCTACTAAACGTATGACGCGCGCGCGGTCCGTACCCCTTTCCACGCGCTATTTATACACCCCGATAGCTAATAACCTGTCGTAACCCGAATTTTTTATAACTTTATCAGATCGATGGTACAGATCCAACCTCGGCCAACGAACGCAGTTCCACTGCACCAGTATTTTCCCCTGTATCAGCCTTTTCGGTTCTCAGGGGGTCAATGCAAGTTCTTAGTTGATTCTAGGGTGCCTAACGAAGGGTTACAAGACGTCAGAGAAATTTATTGTAGGGTTATGAATCAGACACTGTATTAGAGTGATTGTTTAGAGTGACTGTGGACGCGACATTGGGTCTCGGTGACAAGAGTAAAGTGTTTAGGGGCGCCAAGCGTAGGGCGTACGTGACTGTTTGAGTTTTCCGAATGGATGTGAAACTGATAGAGAGAGAATGAGAGTGCAAGAGAGGAAGAATGAAAGTGGGACTTGGATAAAAGGGACGAATGCGAGGGATGTAGTGTCAGTCGGTCGGAAGAGAGAGAGAGAGAGAGAGAGAGAGAGAGAGAGAGAGAGAGTCGCGAGCGTTATTAAAGTATTTAATATCGAGTTGTCGAAAGAGTATAAAGGACTATAGAGGGACTATAAAGGAGTTTCCTTTAAAATATTCCTACATTATGAATCAGGATCTCATCGAATCTCTAGACAACATTGTCAGTACAAACATTGTAAGAAGAATTAACCTCTTAAGCACTCGGCACGCCTGGCCGCGGCGCGGATGGCATAAAAGCCACTGTAGTGGTTCGTGCCGTTCAAACTGACGCTTTCCACGGAAGCCATTCATTATAGCGACGTGCAGTGCTTAAGGGGGTCGGCAGGGTTTGAAATCCATATACGTATGCATGGGTCAAAACCTTTTCAAACTATCGCTTCAATATTGCAATGAGCAGTTTAGAAGTGGTCAATTGTGTTTCCTAAAAGTCCAATCTATGTCTGTATAGAGCCCAAATTGCGAATTTCTACCTCATCGTGGAGTAATTTGTAATATTTGGCAGAAAATTCGAATTTTGAAGCAAGTATGACGTCACAAGATGGCTGCCGCTGAGAGATTCTCTTAATTTCGCGAGATTTAGTGTTCGTATCGAAAAAAGGGCTCTATACAGACATAGCAAAGACATGTACAAACACGGTGGTATGCATTTTTAATTGATTACTTACTTATTTAAGACGTAAAATGTCTAGAAAAAAAGGCATAGCATAACATAGCGTGACAGTCAAGGCCGAATGCCTGCCGGCCCCCTTAAGAGGTTAAGAAGGTGTGTGGGTTATTCCTGACTGTATAATCACTGTATCGTCTTCTCAGAAGCTAATCAAAGTCGCCAGGGACTTGTGCAGAGTACGTGAAAGGTATGAAATGGTCCAAGAAAAATTGGTGAAGCGAGACTCGTCTGTACCTACACACCGCAGCCAATGCAGTTTCGGAAACCGTTCTACCGAGGATCGGAAGCTGAAAAGGACGTATATAACAGCTGCCTGTAACCCGGGGGACTCATTCGTGACGAATCGGGGAAGCCAGAGTGCTCCTCGCTGGAAATTTCGCGGGATCGAGACCCCGGGATGGCCTGGCGTAAATTTCGAAGAGGAGAAAGGACGGAAGATTGCAGGGGAATTCTACGCGATGCCTTTTTACGATCGCTCGGCGAGCAACGGGCTCCGGCCGCGTTATTATATCCGAGAGCGAGAGGGAGGCACTCGAGCCGTGAGGGTTAATTTCTTCGTTAGGTTTGCTCCGGCGGAGAAACAAGTGGACCGATAGGAGCAAACACCCCACCCCTCCCCCTGGCATCGAGAGGCCTTCGCCGCGGAGCGCACTTCATTCGAAAGAAGCACTCGTGGCCGCGATAGAGCGAGTGTTTCTCGAATTCTGAGGGTATTCCACGCGACCGAGGGTGAACACCGCGACTTGGCTCCCGGCCAGATATTACGTCGAAGCGTCCCGGGCATCCAACCTGTCTCGGCTTCCCGTCCGGTTCCTTGTCCTTCTCCATCTAGCAAGCTTGTCGCGCGGTTTTTGCTACACCTCGCCTCTCTCCCCCCTCCCCTACCAGCTCAGGTGTTTGCGAGATCCTTTGCCAAACTTTGACGAAAGAGCCACCATCAGTCTTCTTTGTAGCTGATGTTCCGCCGGCGAAATTTCCCGACAGTTTCTTTGCTAAAAAGCAAATATTTTCATCGAAGATTCCTACATTTTGGATCAACATTGCCAGTGATAGGAAAAATGTTGGTGTTCGTAAAAGTTCCGAGTTCTCTAGCCAATAGAAGTTTTAACGATTAAACAATACATTGGATGAAGAACCCTATCCATCAGAATAATCAACACTCCTTCAGACCGCATCACTCTAAATGTAGGAAAGTGTCGAGCAGAGTAGTTTGTCAAAAGTTCCAAGCAAATCCGGTCTGTCTGGTCTGATCACAGGCGGGAAGTTTCTACTGCGTTCGCGTCCGCGACAGTTCGAGCTCCACTTCGAACTCTAGACACTCCGGAAACATTCGGATAACTGTCCCCGCAAGTTTTTCGACGACATCTCGCCCCATATCGCTTTCTCTTATGATCAGCGAGAAGACTTGCGTGCCAGCGAGTTCCCTCGGTTTATCCGTCGATTAACGGACTCGCTGCTCGTTCGACGGTCTTACCCCGGATTCAGGGACTCTGGATCCTCCGGTTAGGATCCCTACGAACCCTCTTCACCGTATCCTGCTGCGGGATTTGCGGCGCGTTAGCTACAGCCACCGTGGGAGACACGAAAACCGGAAGAATTCTTGAGATATTGCGGGGATCGTTTCTCGACGGAACTTTCACCTGTATTAATTGGAATAGTTACCCTGGGCCGTTTCGGTGTAATTTTACGAGAGTGGGAGACGGGAAGAGAGAGGGAGACGAGGGGAATAAGCCGATGGATTTCGAGAATCCCGGCAAGATGAGTTTCCGCGGATAAGCCTCGGCTGGTAAGTAGGACGATAGGCGGAGGCGAAATTGCCTGGTAACCTTCGACCTTACAGGGCTGTACAGTCCCGATAATTGCGAGCCTGTTATCCCTGTCAAAGGGGAACCGCTGGCCGACCCAGCTGCGCGAACCTCCCTGCATCGTGGATCGATTTCACGGTGCCCTGTGCGCTATAGTCGCGCTCGAAACTTCCAGCGGTTTCCCATTGTCAGCATTTTCCTTACACTGTCCAGTATAATGGCAATTTTACCATGTTAATTAATGTGCAGAATCAAAGATGCGTAGCGTGAGGAAGAAAAGCCAAGTCGATAATGAGCATCGCATCGATTGGTGATCGAGTAACATTAACACTAGGTTCACGGTGCCCGTCAAAATGACGGATTCTAATATTTTGAATTTACAATTATTAATATTCTAAAGACACATCCACGAGGAATTATTCAACAAATTTATTTCTTTAGGTATATGTTATTAAAAAAAAAAGTGGCTAAAAATTTGGGCAGCACATTGTTATTTTTATAAAGTAATGTAAAATAGTCACTTTTAGTGGTCCGTAAACCTAGTGCTAATTCGGCAATTAAAGGGCAAGTGTGAGGACGTTGTCGAGTAAGTTTTTTCTTTCTTCTTCTTTGCAGTATTTTAACTTGAAAATTGTAAAGCGTAATGGACTCGTTTAAGGGTCTGAAGAGCTTAATTAAAAAAAGAAAACATCGTCGAGCATCTTCGTCGTAGGAAAACTCACACGGAAAGAAGAAGAAGAGGGTGCGGAAGAGCCCTTGAACGCAAACACGAGCGTACTCTCGTCAAGGTAAGAGTGTCGCGGAAAATCATGTGCGTGCCGATCCCAGCTAATTGGCCTTAGCCGGAAATCCGTTCCGTTTTCTCGTCGCCGATTCGTCGAATCGACGACCTTTCGCTCACCTGTTGCGCCCTTATTGTGCCCCGCGTGCCGATTATACCGTCGCCCCTCGTCGCGGCTCCGCGCCGGGAACCGAGGCTTTTGTTCAGCGGCGGCCCTGTCCGCGGCTAATCGAGAATGAATTCTAGAACACCGACCTGCGAAAGGGCCGATCGACGTTTGTTAAATTCTTCCCGGGGCTTCGGCCCTCGGCCGTTTCGTTTCCGGCGACAGTTAACTCGCCGTGGAAGTTTCACGGCGCGCGCCTCGAACAGAAACGTCCCCGTTGTCCGAGCGATCGATTCTCCGAGAGACCAACCCCCGGCCCGGCCGTTCCAACAGCTTCTCCTTCGAACTTGTCCAGCGTCCCGACGCGACACCCCCCTTTTTCTCTCGGGCCGAACCTAATTAACAGCCCTTTTAGTCGCGCAGCCCCACCTCTCCCCCGGCTACCGGGCGAAACTTTATCTTCCGAACGGCCTAACCGACGCGACGTTTCAGTTATTACTCGGATCACGAAATGCACCCCCGTCCATCTCGGCCGCTTCCCTATCTCGCGGATCGCTAATGAACCGGGCTTCCAATTATCGGCGAATTCCATTTAATTGGATCCGCGGCGGAAGTCCTTTTGTCCGGCAACAAAATCGGCCACCCGGCCGCCGCCCACCCGGGTGCATCGCCCTCGAAATAGTTCACGCCCAGACCCCGGAAGACTCTTTACACTTTCGAACAGAAATTCAAGACAAGAACCGACACGGAACCGTTTCTGATATCGCGCTGGACGCCGGTGTACTTGCTCCAACAGCCAATCGAATCTACCCTTGTTTCGCTCGTCGAGAACTTGAACTGAACATCTGCTTCCACACGTATTTCTACAATTTTTCGTGTTTTCTTGAAAACGTTCTTCTGTGATCGTGGATCTTCACCTCGTGGACAACTTCGCATGAACTAGCGACCAATAAAGGAATTCGATATATAATGACCCCCACTAATATTCGGACGCTTTTAGACATCGTATAACTTTGTTAATCCTTTGCACTCGAAGCCATTTTAACTCCAAAATGGACCATTTCTTCCGACCTAGAATATTGCCCTTCTATAGATTTGTTTTCATGTTATACATACGAAAATGGTGCTTACTCGTACAATACCGAAATATTTAGTAATTTATTAAATACAAACAAATTTAATAGTGTAAGAAATATTTTAAATAATGATACAGAAATTTTTAGTGGTGCCTTTCAGGCACCATTCGAGTGCTAAGGGTTAATATTGGACCATACGACTTGGATTGGATTTTTTTTAAAGAAGTTAGTACAATTGGTTTGCTACATAAAGTGAAAAAATTTTTTACAAAAATTACTATTGTTCGAAATTGCAGAGAAAATACTGAAAGCTGTATTTTGCAACTTTTTTATGTGGATTTCTATTGAAAATTTAGAAAGTACGATTTGTAGGGCTGTATGAATTATACATACTCTGAGAATTTCATTAAAATCGGTCAACAAATGTTGTTGGTGGACTTTCACCCTTAAGCTTTCATCGTTAAACGTTTGTAGTTCATTGCAACGTTGACCGATTTAGATGAAATATTCAGAATATGTATAGTTGATACAGATGTACAAAACGTACCTTTTAAATGTTTAATGTAAGCCCGCATAAAAAAGTTGCAAAATACAACTTTTAGTACTTCCACTGCAATTGCGACCAATTGCAGTTTTAATCGAACATTTTTTCACGTTATGTGGCGAACCAATTATTCTAACTTCTCAAAAAAATTCAAGTAGTACAGTCCAATATTGACAAAGCTATGCGATTTTGAAGAGCGTCCGAATATTAGTGGGAGTCACTGTATATTTATCAATGTCTCATATATTGTAGTTCACAATTGAGAATTTTCACCGAGTAAAAATATTTCACGAGTAAATGAACTTTCTTGTCGTTCACAATATCTAAACTGTGTCAAAAACGGAATGTCAATTTATTAATCTCAGCTTGTCAGAATTATTAAATTCCGAACGAGTCCCTTGCAATTGCCGCAGACAATTTTTATTTTGTACAAAGATCCGCGATCTAACGAAATATCGATCGCAGGGAGATAGAATGATATTCTCCACTGAAGGAAATTAACGTTTAGTGGATTCGATTCGAAATCTCACGAGTCAGGCTCGATTCAAGACTGTCGAAGGAAATTCGAAGTATTTGCGCTTCCGATCGGCCACGGAAGGGTTAAAGGTCTCTACGAGCCCTACGCAGACAATCATCCTCGCCTCAAAGCCAAGAGTCATTTTCCAGCGGCAAAGAGGCCGACTATTACTTCGACGAACCCTTACAGCGCATACTCACCGTTCTCTCCTCCGTCTCCACGATGAGATGGTTGTCCTTGAGGGTGAGGGTGATGATGTTCCCGTTAGCATTTTTATTCGGGTGATTCGCTGGCGGAGTGTACTCGACCGGGGCGGCGTTCGCCACGTTCACCTCCTCCATCACTTCGGTCTCGCAGATGTACCTGGGACCGTCGAGCCCGTTCACCAGCTGAAATTAAACGAACCAGCCAGTCAGAATCCGCCCTACCATTATCTTTAAAGATATTATCCCTGACATCGAAAACATCCTCAGCAAGAAACTACCCCTAACCCTTCTGCGGACGAGAATTATTTTTAACCATACCTGACCGAATATATTTATCCTCCTTGTGAAACGAAATTTTATACTGAGAGCTAAACAAGTGTTGTGTTTGGTACAAATTTGACTGACGTGTTTCGAGAGTAATAAATTTTCAGTAAATTATTCGCAGAACAGTAAAATTGCTTGGTCCGCAGAGGGTTAATTTTGTATTTCCTTAACCCTAGTTTGCCGGATGAAAAAGAAGGTATCTGGTCAGTTAGTGATTCCTTCTGATTCTATGATAATGAGAAAAACCGACATATGTTTTAAAAAAAATTATTTAATCCTAAATGAGTGAAATTCACTCGCTCCGGCAATCTAGTGTTCATTCTAGAGATGTCCGGATAACCTTATAAAAGGCAACGATCATTTTTCGCTGTTCTGAAATATCGTGGATTTTGTCGAAGTTTTAAGAGCACTTTACGAGGATGTGTTTCACGATTACAGGGAAAATCCGCGAGAGGGTCGGCGGCGCCCGGGCGCTGTCTTTGCCATAGTTGTTTCGCGGGGACGTTGAACCCGGGCGAACTTCAATTCCCTTTGGTTCTTCGGGAACTTTTGCCTCGTTACGAGTACCGGGGAGAACTGGGTCAACGGGTACGTGGTATCCCATCGGCTGCGGATATCCCAGGAAGCGTTTGTATCCGCGGTAGATGGATCCGCGCTGTCCCTGGCTCCCGCAGGAGGCGGCGAATAACGGAAGAGCAGGGTTATCTGTCAAAGAAATTGACAGCGAGACGGAAACTGGCGCGGGCCAAAGTTCCTTTCCTCCGGGTAAACTCGGTGAAACAGAAATTCATCATTCCGTAGTTTTGCGCGGTTCGGCCCTGCACCAACGAACCTCAAGGTGTGTTTTCTCGCGAATCGGAAGGCCGCGTCTAAAGCTGTGTCCACACTTGAAGCGACAACGAGAAACCTCGGTCGATGTTGCGTGTATCTTGAAAATATTGCTTCGGTGCGGCCATGTAGCTAAACGTTGCAATTTACGAATATTCTTGTACAATGCGAAGGCTAAATTTCGGGGTTATAATGGCGCCTGCTTGCATGGTAGACACGTGAAAGTCGATCGGTTCTTTATAAATTGCAAGGCATCGGCTCGTGTGTCGTACGGTGCAGAAATATGACAGGATGTTCGGTGGAACAAGGTGGTTTCTCATTTTTCTTTTTTTCTTTTTCGCGGTACTCGGTGACGCCTCGTTCAACAAACGACGCCGGATAATGGGCGGCGGGTGACGCGGCGGGTACGACGCCCGATAAGCACCAGATAGCCGACGAAGAATGTAATATCAGAAGACACGCAAGACGACTTGAACGCGCGAGCGCGCGCGCGGAACCGTCGCGCGTCGCCTCGCCGAACGGGTCGATCGCTTTATCGAAGCTAACGAGGAGTGCTTATCGCATCTAATCTCAGCGGATAGACATCGCTTACTATTACTCGCGTCACCGAGAGCCGTTTCTTTGCCGACAGGGTTTTATCCGACTAATGGCTGTCGCACGGATTCGAGACGGAAACTTTAACTCCGAGGCGGCAATCATTTGCGATCCCTTTAACCCTTAAATGCATGAGTGGGGTCCGCAAAGGACCCCAGTGTTGGATTTTGTGTTAACATTTTTAGCCGCGCCATTTGTAAACTGAGAGTTCAGCTATTTGCTTCTGTCAATACTTAGGTTATGTTTAATGTGTTTACAGAAATAAATTGTTGCTGTAATCAAAGTTAGCAAGGAATTAGGTAAGTGGGGTCATGTTCCTAATATTTAGTTTACCTACGCACTTAAGGGTTAAACAAGGCAACTCCCGCTTTTCCCGTCGATTCCTCATCGTCCCCCGTAGACTCCGTTCCCTACCGTTCGATCCTTATATACGCAATAGTCCGACGTTCTCCGAAGTATTTACCGGGTGGTCCATGTAAATGGCATTGCCTGAAACACGCACGGAATTTACGGGCACGTGGAAAAAAACAGTTTACTGCGGTATAAACTGTTTTCCGTGCAACCGTAAACGTCGGGGATATTTACGCGATCGCGTTTATGGGTCCAACTTGTACGCCCGACGTGTAGCGTCGTGCATTTCCGATGGATTCTATTTTACTCCAGCGGCCAATAAACTTCGGCTATTCCTTGGCAGCGCGGTTTTCTTGACGTTTTTTAATATTTGTCTCCGTCTGCGGCGCCGGGACGACGCACGGTTTTTCTCTTAAAGGGTGCGAGGAACTTAAAGGGTCCTCTTTCAATATTTACCAGAGACTACTTCTACAACGCGCAACTTTCTCGAGAAATCTCCCAGCATACCATTTTAATAACTCTACACGCGGCAACGATACCGAGACTCAAATTAAAACGCTGACACTCTCAAACGCAAGAGTCTCTAACTCTTCGGTGAATCTAGCAGCTGAAAATGTTCTGAAAAGGCCTCTGCCATAGCACTGCGACGACTCTATACGTTGCGACGATACCGAGACTCGAATTGAAACGCTGACGTTTCGAAACACAACAGCCTTCTAACTCTTCGGCGAATCCCTCTTCTACATAATTCGAACTCTTAACTCGGTGCTAGACCCCGTGACCCACTGTTCCGTTGATCGAGAGCAATCTTGAGGGTTCCGAGATAGAATCCCGCGACCCAGAAATCCTTCCCTCCGAAATCTCGACGATCAACGTTTAAGAAAGATTCCACGTACCACAGGTGTTTCTCCGCGAGCGAATTTCTCGCGGCGGTAACCCGCGAACCCTCTCGGCAGCCTGGGAGGTTTCTTAGGGGTGTGCGACCTGGTTCTCCGCACCCTCTCGATCGAGAGAGGCTGATTGGTCGGTCGTCCCAGCGATCCGTGAGGGGTTGAGAGCGGGGGTCACGTTCTCGAGCGTTCGTTAAAGGGGCGACATCGAGAGGGAAATAATTTCCGGGCTCTCGGTCCGCTCTTAACGACTCCTTTATTCCAATTACGACGCCGGCGGACGCCAAGAACGGTGGAAACCGAGGCGACGCCCGGAATTCACAATTTTTGGCAACCGCCGACCGGAATTGCCCCGTAACTAACGTCCATTCCGATACAGCTCCCTCCCCCCCCCCCGGTACCTGCGAGCCTTATCTCGTCCCTTTATCGGTGTTGCCGGGAGTTTCCACGCGAAACGATACCGGTGACGCGTTTCCGCGGCTGCCTTCGATCGGAGGAACGGCCGAGTTTCGGCACGACCATTTCGAATGCAGTCGTGGCCGAATGAAAATGGGAAAATTAAGTGCTGGGAATCGTGCTTATCTCCCCGCCGAATAGAATGAAATTAATGCGGGGCATTAGCTGGGGCTGCAATCTGCCCCTTTCAGGACACTTCGATGAGCACGTTCGCAGAATTGAAGCACAGCTTTCGCCGGGTCTCGCTGGCAATCGTAACACTGCACTTTCTTGCACGAGAGTCTTGTCTGTATCGTTCGTACAAACGATCTCAGAGTTATTAGGAAATATTACCAGTTACTCGATAGTGAAAATTGCATCTTGCACTGTAATTTCGCTCGCTTCCTACATTTTGTGACGATCAAAGTGGCAGTCGACGCGTTAAAATTGGAAAAAGGCTCCGAAGACAGACGAAGACGGTGAAGAGACATTGTGAAAATATTCCGAGAGACAGACCCGGCAAAAATTGCAGGGCGAATCGTAGAACATTAACTGCCTCTCCGCCGCGTGCAATTCCTCTTTGCTCGCTTGCATACGAAGCGGGTAAAGATAACCGCGAACGAGTAGAAATGAAAATAATCTTTCCCGGGTAGGGATCGTGTATTAAACCACCGAGCGATGCTCGGCGGCAACTATTTCGAGGCAAGAGGTTCTTTCATTTAAATAATTGCTGGTTCGTCGAATGCGAGCGGGGTTTCGAGTATCCCCGAACGAGGTCAGAGGGTTCGGCTGTGTAGCACGCTGTCTGGGGAGGTTTCGGGGACAACTTGACTCCAACGAGGGATATCTCCTCGCCGATTTCTTGGGCGGTAACGCGATAACGCGCTCGCTAAATTATCCGAGTATTTACTTTAGTGCCCTCCCGCGCGCTGGCTAAGCGTCTCCTGGATCGCGGCAGAGATTCGATTACGATCCCGAGGATCGAGACGCGATTTCTGTCTCTGTCTCTCTCTCTCTCTCTCCCTCTCGGTGGTACGGAGAGCGAAGGGGATCGCCCCCTCATTACGAGCGATCGCTACCACCCTAATTGGCCCGCATCTGTCGGGGCCAGGCACGCAGTCAGCGGCGCGCAAGAAAGTTAGCGCCCGAGATCCACCGGGGCAATCACGACCGAAACTGCCTCTCGGCAAGAAAGTAGCCGGCTAACCGACAATTTACCGGAAATCTCCGTACCGAATTTTATCGACAGCGGGATCGGAGATCGAGAGCCGTACAGAGAGCTGCCACCCTAACCGCGCCGGGGGAACGGCTCATGCTGGTTCGAGGAACCCGTACTTTCAGCTATAAGGTTCGCGCCACGGCACGTACCATCTTAATTGTTACCCCTTCCCTCTCTCGCGCAGCCAGGATTAACGCGATTAAATCTGATTACACGTTTCGTTGGGATAGTTTCGTGTAGGCGAACTGTCCATTCTTGAGACCACACGTTCGTTGCTCCACCCCCTCTTCCCCCCTGATTTACCGGGGAGGGGGGGGGCAATACTTCTTCGTTTTCGTTATCGGCAATTTGCGACTGCTGCGTCGGCTCCCCATTTTCGTTTCTGCGAGCTCACGCTGCTTCAAACGGGAACGGTTTGTTTTGAGAAAGAAAAATGACCTGCGGATTTTTATACAAAGGGACTTAGCAAAACTTGCAGTCTTTTTGTTCTATCATCACTACAATAGACTCTCCAGTCTACGGAAAGAAATTACCAAACGACGACTGGAAATTTGAATTGGGATTCATACATCAGGATTGAAAAGATAGTCGATTTAATTTCATACACATTACTATTTAAAGTCTGATACACGGCTTATTAGTTTTAGAAGACTTCTATTAGATTTCGTGTTTCTTGAAGAAGGTGCACTATATTCAACAGAAGATCTTAACGGTGAAGACCGACAACGAGAACGCTGTGAATTCTACGAATTACCGGCATCAATGGTGGCCTGATAGAGCTGGAAATTCAAGGCGGGTAGAAAAAAAAACGGCATTGCAGCGCTCCGTGAGGGAGAAGTTGTGCAGCGACCCGATAGTTATCGATTCGGGGCGAGGATGCGTTCACGACGACACCGGAATTAGATTTAAATTGTAATTATGTAATAGGTGGTGAGCTGTATTAAATTGCAGGTCGCGCGACGCCGTAATTGTCGGCCGGGATAATAATTAATTGGGAGCGCAAACGCGACCTCGGACAGTCGAACGAAATAACGTTGGAAAACGATAAACGCATGCTCGATATCGATCCCCGTGCGTCCGGTCGCGTCGATGCGACGACGGCCGGCTCTTATTATCTGGCGTCGAGTGGTTGGTCGGCCGAAATTTTCGTCATCGGATTTCTACGTTCGCGAGCCGCGTGTAACGCGATCATTAAACAACGCGGATTCCACCGGGTAGCTCCATTGTTATCGCCGAATATCATTCCCATCGGCGTGTCTCGCGGTCGCCTATGCAATTTGCGTATGAACAAAACAGACACACACAGCTGAAAAGTGCTTCGGAATTTTTTACTGCACTCGATGTCCACTCTTCGGAATGGTCTGTCTATCGAGCCGGCGAGCATAAAAGCACCGCAAAATCGAAGTACTTTGTTTAATGGAACAGAGAGATCGACATTCCGAATTCATTATACTTGCTAATAGCTCCGTGCTCTACATGCAAATTGAATTTAGACATTGATTTGCTCGGTCGAGCGCGTCGGAGTCGAAGCGCGCGCGCGTCTCAATAACAATTTCTCTGTTAGCTGCTAAGTTGTTCTACCAATGATTGTCGCGCAGTCAACGTTTGTGCCTCTATAACTAGTTTCGCCGGCTAATAAATTGTTCTGTCAACGCGACTGGTAAAAATAACGAGTAAAAATTGTGTGAAACGAGAGCCGCAGGAACAAAGGAACGGTCATTGTCAGCGTTTACAGCCAGCAGGAATGGAACGAATGGTGTCTACGCGAAATACGCAGACAATAGAATCGGACGATGGTGGAACGCCCGGCAAGTGGCTTCGCATACCAGACTCGACCTCGGGACCGACGACAGAAGAAACGATAGTCGTTAGTCACGCTCGGTTTGGCTAGACGCGGTCTAGACGTAGATTCCTAGACCGGTTGGTCAAGGTTGTCCTAGTCTAGTCTGGTCTAGCCAGGTTCACCGAGGGGGTACCTGCTCGTCTAGCCGGTCTTCTGAATCACGATGGGGACCGGGGACAGCGGTCAAAGGGACCGACAACGACAACGGCCGACATCGAAAACGGTAACCCGGCCGGACACAGCGTTACGATTACAATTTCAGATCGCGTCGGTCCTACAGCTGGCCACATAGCCTAGGCACTTCTCTGCATAACAAGATCGCTCGGATCCGCTCGGAACCGCTCGACCGTCTCTAACTGGAACGGTCTGTAACGAGTTTGCCGCTCGAGGAGCCTGGTCCAGTCGGACTATTCAGCTTTTCCAAAAAATTCCCCCGGCGAACGACCATTAGATCTCTCGAGAGGAGGATGACAGTCTGAGTGGACCTCGGAACTCTCGGACAGGACAGAACTTTTGCTCTCTGAAATCTCTCACCGGAAAAGGGCACAGGATTACTGTTAGTACGCTGAAAATGTCAGATCACGTGATTTTGGTCACGAATGATTTTATTAGACACGGCAGAGTTAGAAACATTATTCTTCTGTTGGGAAAGTTTTACACTCTTTTGATCGAGAAACAGAGAAATGCTCTAGAGGACATTTCTTTCGGTCTCCTTTGGGAAGGATCAGGTGGATCTTGAGATATCCTGGCGAGAAGGATTGACTCAAATCGGTGCAATTTATATTGAAGCTAGAGTCAAGAGCTTAGGCGACTTTTTAGAGTTCTATCTGGCCGTAAGTCTCTGCTTGATTGAGATCTGGCCTTTGTTTTTCACAGTGTTGGAGTGCTCGGAGAACTATGAGCATCTGATTCTGCTTGAGCTTCAACTATAGATAAATGTACTGACTGAAAATCCAGCGCGTAAGCTAGCTTTAGACAGAAAAGCTTGCGGACTTGTGCGAGTCCAGCTAAAAGTCACACCGCGTGTCTGATTTTATTTAACATTGGACAACGTTGACATCGTGGACCAATGTACGAATAAACCGATCGAAGAGTATTCGACTCGTAATGTGTTGTTCCTAGCGTATATCGAAGCAAAGTTCGGGCCCTGTTTCTGGCTAGCCAGAGAGTGCTCTTCGGCAGCTATTTCGGCCGTGGAAAGAGGAGACGGGGCCCGAAGGGGCCTAGCGGGGCCCGGAGAGGAAGACGGCGGGATTCTAACGCGTCCTCTCGGCCGTTCTCGGCTATCGGGGCCGAAAACTGGCCGGGCGCAGGTGTGCGTGTGCAGTCGCGCGAGCGTGCGAGCCCCGCGCGTGTACGAGCGTGTACGTGCGTGGCTGTGGTTCGTGTGGCTTGTGCCAAAGGGTACTGACCCTGACCCAAGGGGCATTGCTCCTACGGTGCGTTTCGCCTTTCGTTCCTTTTCTGTTAGATCGCTCACACCGGCGTAGCGACAGCTTAGTAACCGATGTCCTGGCGTCGCCGCGAACCTTTTTTGCGCGGATGCTGAGACGCCCGTGCGGATCCGGGGCCTGCGAGAACCAGGAAGCGATCCCGAGGGGATCGCGAGAGGATTCATCCTGCAGGCAGGCGAAACTGATCGCGGACTCGCGCTGATCCGCACGAACGCAGAAGATTACGCGAACGATTCATAATCCGCAACGTTTCGATGGGCCGGTAGGAGCCGCGCAGTAACATTAACCTGTTTGAGAACCATCGTCGAGCGGCGCCGACATTTTCCCCCGACTCGCGAGCTTGTTAAGCTGGAAATATGCGGGAGAGAGAGCCGTTCCGCTAAAAGGCACTCAAATTTCCTCGACCGTTTCCGAAAGCGGAATATATTAGGTTTGCCGCGCAAATTCTATCTGCCGGCGTGCACCTTCTCTGCACCGGCGAAACTGTGGCCTCTCCCATTTATACGAATGTCGCGTTATTCCCCCGACGCGAAAATTAAAAACGAGACTAACCCGCGGCCGCCCGCGCTTTTTGCAACCTCGACCCGGGAAATTATGCGCGTGTGCCCGTCTTTATTGCGGCAGAGACCGAGCGGCTCCTGCATTTCGCATCAATTTTGTAATGGTCTGCAGGATACGTGAAATCGGATTACTAGTGTATACCGAAAGATACTCTCGACAAAGGGTTTCCATAAACTGATGCAGTTTCTTTTTTTTTTTTTTTTTTTGCTCCCACAGAAGTACATAAAATTGCATGAACGTCCTGTATAGAATAATTGTACTAACAGGTACATGGACGCAGACGTAAATCAAACTGAAAACTGAAATGTGTACTTGAAGAGTGCAGAGCTGTTTTAGTTCACAATTCCTCTGTTTAGCGGAGCTGTTTACTCTGCAAACGAAATGATTGTACGACCGTTCCTGCGCGAGTTTAGAGCAGTCTAGAAAATTCAGACAGATGGTTATCACTGGACTGCGAATCTTCCTGCAGAATACAAGTTCTGTATAAATTGAACAAAACAGAAGTGAAACAAAAATGTGATTCTTTCTTGAATAATTTTAATCGGCACGCACTAGTTCGATTGCACCTGCTCATTTTCCGAGATGCTCGTTCTTACTATAGTATTGTAAAGTGGAATGAGTGAATCGAACATTTCTATTCGGTCACGTGTTGAAATGAAAATTGCGCAAGGTGTAAATAAATTGAATAACTTTTACAAGGCGACCAGAGCTAGTGGGTTTCGGCGCTCGATAGGCTCCGTCAAGAGACAATAGAGCGCACAGGTGAAGGTGCGGCGAGAAACGTGTCGAGGGACTGACTGCGATTAGAATTCAGGACGTTCGCACGGCTCGTCTTACCGTGTCTGGTGACCGGAAACGTCGCCGAGAGTACGATCGCGACTGGTATCGATGAAAATCGAGGACACGGGGCTCGTGGTCCGCGATGATCGGTCCAATCCCATCTTCGTTAGACCGCTCGGGCAGACCCGGCTCGAAAAAAGAGCATAGTCCAGCGATTCGCGTTCCGATTTCTCGGCTGGTCGTTCGCCTTCCCCATAAAAGGTTCGGCTAAGATCGTCCCCTGGGGCCCCTCGCGGCCCCTTCGTGGCCCCTCGTGGCCCCTCGCCCTCCCCGTCGCGAAAAGGATACCACGTAGACGAGTTTTGGCCAGCCGGTGTCCCATATACCGGGCCTTTCACCTTTGACGCGGATTGTCGACTCGTGCCAAGCGCACCAACCACGATCTCTCGAGAGCTCCGTCCGGATCTTCTCGGAGAAATTCGGCAACGTCTGGGTGCCGGAAATCGCGATACAGACTCGACTCTCCACTCCTCTTTTTTCTACCGGGGGCTTTTCTCGCAGCAGAATGTCGAGGTCGAATCGTTTTCGCGCCGGTGCTGGGTACACGATTCTAAAGTGCGCCGTAGAATTTCAATCGACCGCCATTTCTCAACTGTCCAATTTTTTTCTAGTTTTACATTTGCTCGCCGTCGACCGTAAACTGGCGGAATTTATCATCGGGACGCTTTTGAATCCTTGAATTCCACGGCGAAACAATCGTCGTCTAGCGACGAGTTTTGCGGTTTCATTTTGCGAAATAGCGACAGCGATGGTCACTTGGCCGACTGAAAGCTTATTGATCGTCTCGATGTCGCTGAGACGATTTCTACAGAATATCGCAAATTCTGAACATGCATAAAATTCACAGTCTGCTGGTTAATAGGTTTTCTACCGACTATGCCTACAATTCCCAAAGGGAAGATTATGTAACTGGAGGTAACGCGTCGATCTATAAAAATGCAGTGCAAAAATTGATTAATACGTTCTATACTCATGCTGCATCTTGCAGATAATGTCCCCAGGCCGAGCTCTTCTAATTCGAGAGAGAGAGAGAGAGAAAGGCTCATGCTCGTGTTTCCAGGATTCGAGTAGCTCTGGCGGATCGGATACCAGGAAATCGAACGGTTCGAAACGCAGCACTTCGTGATTTCTTTTAACGCGTCTTTCTCTCTCTCTCTCTCTCTCTCTCTCTCTCTCTCTCTCTCTCTCTCTCTGTCTCTCTCTCTTTCTCTCTGCCTCTCTCTCTCTCTGTGGCATCGAGCTCTCTGTTTTTTCTTTCAACCGGCAGACCACCCAGGCAATGCTCGCGAGTGCACGGGCTCGCGCGACGCCCAACAGAGAGCCGATTCGAAGAATGAAAATAGTTCGAAGCGCAGGCATTCGACGGGTGAATGAAGTCACGCGGCAAACATGGTCGCGTCGGCCTGTAAACAGCGTGCTTTCGAGTATTCAGAAATCCTGCGGTTTCTCGTTACGCAACGGCCATCGATCCGACGATCGATCGATCGGCGACGGTTTCGCGTTCGGGGAAGGTCGCGGGGAAACGTCGTCGTCGTCGTCGTCGTCGTCGTCGCGGCTTCGGTTTCTGTGAGAGTCGCGAGCACAAAAGAGAACCAGGCTCTCGAATAGTCTCGAGATCGTATTCGCGACGCGAAAGCCGTTTATTCGCTCTAATTCGGCCTTGAGTCTAATCCTCGTCATTGACCGCTGGTCACAGACCCCGGCTGACGTCCGTTGCAAATAATTCACGGTCGCCGCGGCTGAAAAATCGACCGACGCGCCGTATTTCCTACGAAATTCGCTGCAATCCAAATATACATCCAGCACACTTAGCTTCGTTGAGAATCGGTCGAGTTGGAACAACAGCAGACTTGTAAATCAATTAGTCTTCAGTGATTTTAACAAATATTATCTACCAGCAACTATTGCATAATTTCTAAAAGCCCGAGGTCCATGGTTAAAGATTCGACCCTCGACAGCAACAACAATTGCAATTGCTAACCGACAAGTTGTGTCCAGTAGCGTCATCTAATTTCATTTCATATTACAATGTAAATGAAAATTTTGTTCGGAGGCCGGTCGGTAAAGTATTAAGCTAAATTAATAAATTAACAAACGTGATGAGAAAAATTATAACGCGTTCAGGATATCTAGGAATCGGACCTTTTACCGCGCTTTGGGGTCAAATACCCCATAGTGCGGCGCGGCGAGTCGCGTCGCGCGACAAGCCGTTCGAAAACTACGATCCAGTCGTGTACTTTTATTAAAGTATGCCCGAGAAACAAGTGGCCGGTCGCCATTCCTATTTAAAATGCCATCCGTTACAATTATCCTCAATTGCGATTTATTCGCGCGTCGGTTTCTAGCTGAAACACGCCCAGGAAAGCCGTTCCTTCCATTTTTCCTACCCGGCTCGACCGTCAATTGCCTCGACGACTTGACCGTCCCCAATTCCGATCTGTCGACGATTTATGGGTTTTCACTTTCTCTCCTCTATGGCGGCGTGATCGAAGTATGTATTTTCTCAGGGAAAGCTTTCTCCTTTCCCGAAGCGTGCACCTCGTGCGGCCGGGCTCTCTCGAGTGTAGCCAATAAAATTGACATTTGCCGTATGCTCGGCCCGGTCGAGAGGTCGCTGCGGCGCGGGCGTAACGACGCCACTTTTCCGGTGTCCTTGAAACGCCGAGAGACAATCTTTCTCGCCGCTTTCGGACGACCCTTGCTCGTCCACGAAAACGTGCCAGAATATCCTGGAAACTTTCATTCAAGATTCTCTTCGAAAACTTTTTTCTCCGCCATTCGGTAAACTGATCTTTTCAGCTTCCCGGAAAAAGTTCCAGCTGTTCGGTGGAATTTTAAGAAAGTTGTCGCGCTTTAAAGGGCACTCGATCGATTACTCGACTCGTCGCCTGTCCTCCGATAACGATCCTAAATGGCTGCGGATCGCAGCGACCTTGTGTTTCGCCGCGGAGTGGGTATCGGATCATTTCCGGGCGACGCGTTTCAACTTTCGAGACCGGAGATTTATTCGTGGGAGAGACGCGGTGGCCGCCGGGTTCGGGTCCGAAGGTTGCCGACGCTAGTTCAAGGATACGAAACAGCAAGCGGAAGTCTGGCACTCGGTGTGTTTGGAATACATTAGGAATTAACGCGCCCGAGGCGTTCTTCGGCTGTCCGGGAGCGCATTAGACGCGTCTGTCTGGGCCGCTTCTACGCGGTAACCATAGGTTAGTGACACGGCGAAGGTCGGGCCTAGCACGGCCAGGCCGGGCTGAGTCAAGCGAGGAGATTGAGTCATAGATCGTGACGCGATCTAATGGCGTTTACGCCAGTCGCCCGTTTAAAAATATGCACCCAGTCAGCCTGTAATCTCGCGACGTCCCCGCGAGCGAGCCGCTCTTGCGTACATAGCTCCCATTAGCGATTCGTTAGCGCGTGCATCGAGCAAAAAAAAACTGTCTACGTTGCACCTCTATGCGAATTTTTGCAGTCTCGATAGGAAACTTTCGGCCGAAGTGGATCAAATGGAATTTTCCGGCGACTGATCCGGCAAATTTCGGTGGCATGCAATCGGTTGCCAACGCGTTGTCCTGAGGACGCTCTGCAATCGAAAACCAAGTCAAAAAATGAAAGATCGTCTGGCTTGTTCTTGCGGTACAGGGCGCGCCACATGGGCGTGGTCTAGTTGCCCTTGCCTTTGAGGAAGCCAGAATTGTGACACATTTATGCTCGCAGTTTTATCTACACAAAGCTGATACTCTTTCAATCCCAGCATAGTCCTAACAAGATTAAAAATCTGTCTCTGTGCGTAACGTGGGCGTGTTCTAGCCGGAGGGGGGCGCGGCTCCAGTGTCCCACAGAGCAATCTATACTCGCAGATTCGTTTAGAAGAAGCTGGTCCTCTTTCAATCTCGATAGGATCCCAATAAGATTGAAAATTTGGATTCTTGCGTCTATCTGACTCCCCGTACGAAGCATAGGCGTGGTCTAGCCGAAGGGGGCGTGGCTTCAGTTATCCACAGAGCAATCTATACTCGCAGATTCGTTCAGAAGAAGCTGGTCCTCTTTCAATCTCGATAGGATCCCAATAAGATTGAAAATTTGGATTCTTGCGTCTATCTGACTCCCCGTGCGAAGCATAGGCGTGGTCTAGCCGAAAGGGGGCTTGGCTCCAGTGCTCCGAAGAGCAATCTACGTCCTTTCCTGCCCGATTTTCACTGGCAACGCGAAACAATTCGCAGTACACCGTTCGTCGCCGGCAGTTCCGGGAAACGATGGCGGTGTTGCCACCATGAAATTCTATTTCGCCGTCCCAAATACCAGCGAGGAGAGTATCAAATTTTTCGCTGAGCCGGGCCGATTTCACGAGGATCGTAAATTCGGTGGCCTGGTTTCCGACCGATCGCCGCTTAAGTGGCTTAATTTCGCGCGCGTTTCACGCGGTCCGTCGCTCAAACAATGAGTCAATTGAGACCCGAGGGGGGAAAAAAATTGAGTCACGGCCGACGTGAGTCATGTGCACGGACGCTAAAGTTAGACGAACGATTCTACGAACGATCGAGCGCGGGGAAACAGGCGCTGCGTCTGCGGAGCTGCATCGTTCGCGCTTATTCCCGTGGACGTCCGGCGACCGGCTAGAAAACGCGATTCCGGTGTTCGCGGAAATGAAATGGCGATAAACGGTCGTCTCGGAACTGCAGGAACGAGTTCGACAGCGCGTGGACCGCCCGATTAGACGCGGCCCTCGATTGCTTAGTCTGCAGACGAATGTTTACGCTACACGCCCACGGAGAGTCTCGGGCCGCGAGGCTGCCCGCCGTCTGACCATGGTCGTCCGTTTCTCATGCGCCACTTTCGAATTTCTCCTAACGATCCTCGTTGGTCGCGTCACCGGCGGCTGTCGGGATCAGGTTTTCAAGCTGTTTTACATTTTTCTTTTCTCGTTCTTTACTCGTTCACGCGATTTTAACTGTTCTTAGCTGATGTAGGCTTTCCGTGGACGATTCTCCCGTTCCTGCTAACATTTTAACCCCCTGCACCTGACTGTTTCCTTTAGCATCGATTAAATGTCACGCCATGTTCCCTTACAAGGCAGGAATTATTTCTGTAAATGATAATGTATAAAACATTAGTGGAATCTAAAAACACCGTTATATTATTTTCAGCCTAGTAAACATCTCAAGAAAGAAAATAAACGTTCATTCGAGTTCGTTGTAAATCAGATAGAAAATTTGTATTTTGCATAAAGATGCGGTCTCTAATAATAAACGAACGAACGCGTTCGAGTTTCCGGTGGGTGGACCGAGGAAACAACATCGTTAGCTGTGTCTAGCTAATTTCTCCAGAAGAAGAAGACGTATTGCCTCATCAAACTACGTCGATCGGGGCATCCATCAATTTTTGCATGCGATCGTTAGCTACCTTGAAGAGAACCAGCCTGGCGGAACGCTCGGAAGAAAAGACAGCGCCGAACGGTGTTACTTTTTACCTCGCGCCCGAACAAAAGATCGTTTAGCGTTTTTGCCGTGACCCGCGTAGAGGACTAGAAGATTCTAAAGGTGGGCGGAGAGGAATCTCGCGATCGCATTAGCAAAGTCTGTTGGAGTTCAACGATTGCCACTTCAGGGTATTAGGGACCCGAGGGACTGTACCTTTCTTAGGGTTCGAAAAACATCGAATTCTTTTCGTAAGGTCAATTCATGACTATAGGGTAAGGAATCCGATTACTGTGGGGGTACCAATTTCTGTGCCTATATTAATTATACTTATTTTTAAAACCTAATGAATAATAAACATGATATCTATATATCATACGATTGTATTAAATATAATGTATAAAGAAAACATTTGATATCTGTTTTTTGATATTCAACGTGCTTTAAAAATAAGTATAATTAATATAGGCGCAGCAATTGGTACCCCCACGGTAATCGGGTCCTTTACCCTAAGTAGATACTAGACACTAGTATTGTTTTTTTTTAATCGTGACATCGGATCATTGCAAAACTTGGTCCCCGATTTTCGGAGACCTGAAGAAAATAAAATAAACAAACATAAAATTTAAAAATCAAATCAGTTACTGTTATTTCAAAACGCGACCGCTCGTGTTTTCATTCGAGTATGAACTGTTACGATCATCTGATATTTCGCGTCGAACCGTGCGGTCGTTCGCGGCCGGCGCGCTAGGCATTCAAGGATAACGATCTTTATTCACCGAGTGGCCTTTTTTGCCTAGGACGTTAGAGGTTGCAGACGGTCAAGCGTCTCTGGAGGACGCTCGCAATTAGACGAGAGGGGTTTCTAACCGGCGAGGCTCCGCGGTCGTCGGGTTTCACGGTTGAGGATCTATTGAGCCGAAGACAATCGCTAATTCCTATGTAGCCGAGTGAGGATCGCCGCTCAAGGACAACCGTTTGCACGCTGTACCAGGAGGTACGCGGACGGGTCGCGAAGCGAGCTGTGTGTACGATCATCCTCGGCGTGTACAGTCAACGCTAGAACAGCCGGCAGATTTTTGTTAGTAGGCGGCGGCTGGCAGAGATTAGTCGCGACCAGAGACTGTTGCGCGTGTTTGTGCGTGTCGAGTGTTCTTTTTTTTTCTTTTTGACGATACCGTTAGAGGTTCCAGACGGTCGAAAGATCTCGACGGAGCTGGTTTTCGCCGAGCGAGCGCGACAAGCGAAACCGTAGACCGGTCCGCTCGTAATTTCTAATCGGAATCACAAGCGCGTCGCAGCCAATTAAATAATTGACCTGTCGTTGAAACGACGTCGGGCCGAGCCGGGCCGCGTCGGAGCGGAGCGGTGCGGGGCACGGCCAATCCTATCGCGCATCGGCCGAGCCGGCCACATTAATATAATTAGCAATTTGCTAAAAGCCCGTCGATCGGGCCCGTTAATATTTCGCCGAGCGATCGGCCAAATTCAATGACGCGGTTTCCGCGAAATTTCGCGTTCCGTGGACTCGTGAGCGAGCTGTGCTCGCGACGATAGGCAACAGGGAAAGGGAATCAAGGCCGCCGTCTCGGGAGGAAATAGTCTTGATTGACTAGAATGGGCCGGCGGCCTTTAACTTTTGCTTTCTAACGGCAGGGTCGCAGACGGTCGTGTTCTCCCAGTCGTTAGAACCGCTCAAGGATACTTATTATTCCGGCTTAGTTGCGCAACAGTCGTAACGCTCTCCGCCACTGAATATTACATAAGCGTCTAAGCAAGCCTAAGGCGGGCGGCTGCGAACGTGGCCCCGGCAAACTTGAAATGCCAACAGGATTCTTCCAGTCGCGGGAATACCAAACGAAATAGCGGAGCCAGTTCCGCGTTCCCTTCGGCTCCCCCTTCGAGGCGAAGCTCCGTCGCACTTCCCGCATATTATAACTCTCGCTCCCCGCCTACAATCCCCATCCCCCGTTCCACGGTTTTCCTTTTCCGTGAAACGACGGGAGACGGTGTTGAAACCCGTGTCCAATTCTGTCAACGGATCCTCCCACTTTGCTCGGCCCCGAAACACCTCCGCGCACGGGGACCGTCACGCGTGAAATATGAAGGACCTATTCTTCCAGCGCGAAAACAGCCGTCTCCTATCGCCCGGAACAATCGAGACCTGTCGTCGGATCTTTCGAATCCGTCCAACGCCAAATCCATCGATTATTCTCCGTTCCTCTATAGGCGAGACGAGAAATTCAAAAGCAAGACGGAACCGTGGAAGTTTTGCTTGCCCCGACACGGAAATGCTACGCGATTCCGAAAAAAATGTCTTCGAATGTTCTTGAAGCGTTCTATAAAAATTCTTTTCACGAAAATTTCTAGCGATTTTGCTCGCGCGGTTACGCAAAGCTCAACTTTTAATCAACTTGGTTTACGAATAAGGGTGGTTTTATAGAAAAGCGTGATCTCTTCTTAACGGCAGGATCATTTCGTGAATAAACCAAGGGCATCCGTGTTCCCGGCGGAATTTAGGTTACGGCGGAGAAGAGCATTCTTTTTGGGCCACGAAGAACCTTGCCAGTTCCGGAGCCGAGGTCATTGTCTCGGTTCGGACCTTGGTAATGACCGGCGACGAGACCCATGTCTCATTCGACCTCCGCGTTTCAATGTTTCGCTTTCTAACGCGCGGACAGAGCCCCGCACGGCATTAGAAACCGGCCACGGCGAGGTTGAACGGCCTTGAAGAATGACTAGTAAATGTGGTCAAGTTCGAACACGACGGTAGACCGGCATTAGAACCGGAATAGAACGCGGCGTCGACGCGAAAAGCTGGCCAAGATCAACGAAAGGTCGAGTGTTCGCGATTCTCCGACAGAAAGACCAACCGGTTGTCCAATTTCCGGGACTCTGGATTCCGAGATTCGTGCCATGGGAAATGTCCTCCTCGTTCGGTGGCTGGAGGCTGCGGGACTCCACGCGGGGATTTTCATCATCTTCCGAACCCTTTATACGATAAAACGTGGCCGGTTTTAACAAGGAAAATATTTGAACGAGTCGGCGACCCGCTCGTTAGCGCGTTGAACCGACTGGCCAGTTCGCAGCGTGCAAGTTTTGAGCTTTAACAAAAATTGCTGGAGCGCGTTCCTTGAAAATCGGGGCAACAAATCTATTTGATAATCTCCGCAACTTCGGCGACCGTAAAGTGAAAACTTTCCGTGTTTGGCGTGTTCGTTTCGCTCGCTGGATTTTCTCTATTTTTGAGTAGAGTAGTGGGTACTTTGAAGTTTGGGAGGGTCGCGGAACTCCGGCGTGGAAAAGCTAGACAAAGGATCGCCGGAATTAGAGGCGAGCGCGTCGCGTCGTTTCGCGTCGCGGCGCAGCACCATCTGGCCGGTGAAGGTCTGCAGTTTATTGCGAAGCTCCGCGGCGAGAAGTAATTAGCGCGAGACACGTCCTCGCGTCCCGTAAATTCGTTTTTAATCGGGGGAGACCCCCAGTTGACCGACACACAGATTTCATTTTGGCTGTTATACGCAAGAAAGAGAGTCAGAGAGAGAGAGAGAGAGAGAGACAGAGTGGGGGGGGGGTGAGAACACCGTTCACGACGATCGGTCGATTTCGGCCTTTGAAACGTCGAAATGAATAATTACAACGTTCCGGCGATAATGGCAATGGGAACAAGCCGGCCCCGCTATTTCCGTCCGTTTGTTTACCTCTTTATTTCTGACTGCAAACCGGTCGGCCGGACGTTTCTCCGCGTTTTAAAATTCAAAGCCAGCCCCGGGCCTCGGTCTTTTGTTCCTCCGCGTTATCTAGCTGCTCCGTGCAACCTCGTACCGCATTCGTTTCGCGAATTTATGAGAACACACAGGGACCCGGCCCCGGCGAGTTTGTCTCCTTCGTTCTTTATTCGAACCCGAACCAGCAACACCGCCTCGATTAGCGTCCCGAGGAGCTAACCCGGACCTGGCATCCTCCGCTTCATAAATATAATCCCAGGTTTACGGTCGCAGACGTGTTGCTGCGAGAACAAACTGTGATGGTAGATAGACGCGTTCACACTAGAGTTAGTATCTTTACCCGGGTATGTGAGATACCCGGCTACCCGAGTACCCACGAGATGCCCGGGTAAAGCAAAACTACCCGGGTATCTCATGAGACAGCCGAGTCCCCGGGTACCCGGATACCCGAATATCTCATGAGTCAGCCTAGTCCCCGGGTACCCGAATACCCGGATATCTCATGAGACAGCCGAATCCCCGGGTACCCGGATACCCGGATATCTCATGAGACAGCCGAATCCCCGGGTACCCGAATACCCGGATATCTCATGAGACAGCCGAGTCCCCGGAATCCGAGTTTCTCATGAGGTCTCACATCTGGTTACAAGAGCTATTACTTCCTGAATCGTCGCGCCGCCCCGTATGGTTCAGGGTCAGATTATACTAGCCAGGTCAGACGCTGAGGGTCTATAATCTGACCCTTATTGGAGTGTTCGGTTAATTCATATTTTTGTACGAAAATACTAAACACGAATTGCTTTGTAAACATTAGGAAGATCTACTGTCAACTACAATATTTCATGTAATAATAAGAATCTAAAAACGTTGATATATTATTTTAAATTTATTAAGAACGTTCAAGAAAATAAGTAATCGTAATATGTCTTCTGCTTCTTGCAATTGATCCAAACAATTTTTTATTGATGAGATACCCGGGAACTCGGGTAATTTTTGTTTGCCCTAATACCCGGGTAATTTTTGTTTACTCTGGTTTCACACGGGTAACCCGGGTATCCGGGTATCTCATAAGTAACAGCTCTCGCTCACATTTCATTTCTAAAGTATAATTGGGAATAAGAAACTTGGGAGGGTAGATACACGGACAGGTAGGCAAATATCCAATCAGCTAGCAGGTTCTATGATCATCTGTCTGCAGTTAAAAAGAACAAAGTGACAAGAGCAGATTAATCTGTCTAATCACTCAACAGGATCCGCAGCCTGCTTATTCATGCAAGACTAAAGGGTCCCAGAATAAATTAGCAGACTAATGTCTAACCTAGAAGGATCCATGCTTTATGTCTGCTCAATTCGCAGGCAGCAGGCAGTCTTCCGACAGTGCCAACAGGTGATCAAGAATAAAAAGTTGAGAGAGATAAATGAATAAATCCAGAGTTAGAAGACTAGTCCTAGAAGAAGTCTCGGAGGAACGCTTGTCATAGGAGGGAGAAATGAAGATGGCCAGGTGCGAAGTTCCAAGTTCCCGAAGCAAGTTCTTCGGAAGTTGCAGACGATAACGCCGCCGGCACGGGCGAGAAGGATTCCCTCGCGGACCCATGAGCTATTCATCGGGACACTTGGGTGAGTTCCGGGAGAAGCGTCGCGTTCTCTATCATCGCGTTGTTCATTGCCGGGCATGTATTATTCGGCGAAGATCGCGGCGAGGCGCGGTGCTCGAGTTCGCAACGGATGGTCGCAAACGCCGACTCCGGCGACTATGGTCGATAAAATATGGCGAGGCGAGCGTGAATAATTAAGTCGTGACCTCATGCCGAAATTGTCCGCGGAGGATCCAGCGTGGCACACACGGTCCCCGGACACTGTCTTCTCTCTTAATCTTTTTTTATTCGGCTATCAAACGGCGATCTTGGCCGTCTCTCGATCGGCCTCGTTAGTAGAAACCGGCCGGTACGTTGGCACTTCAGGCTAGAGAAGAGAGAAACTTAGGCTCCCTCTTAGTCGGGCCGCCGTCGTAAACCAGTCCTCCGTTATGCGAGCAAGCGCGTTGCGCCGTATACCGTTAGTACAGGAATAGTGTGTTGCGACGGGCAGCCGGCGGGCGAGTATTATGCCCACGTCTCTCGTATAATACCCGAAAGCAATCTGCGTCGGAGAGGTCACCGAGACAAAGACCAAAGATGGCCCGGGCCGATACTGCGCCGCCCAGCTTTGCACCGTGCAAGCCCGTTATATCCTTCGACCCGGACCCAAGCGCGCTGCATCTCCGATTCCCTGTCGTTGTTAGCCCCCTTCGACGTCCTCCGCATCCCCTAACATCTTCCTTATTGTCTGCACTGTGATCGAGCACTCTCTCCTCACGTAGCAAAACCCTCAGAAAATTCGTCGCGCGTGGTCTCTTTTCTGAATCTCAACGGAGTCTTCTGGTCTGAAGCCTTGCAAAACCCGAATTAGCATTTTTTCCTTGGTTCGGACCATACCTACATTCATACGGATTGATACAAATTTTTACTGAATCGTGGCAACCCACGTTTCGCAACACATACTCTATAAAAGAATATATAATTCGTGTAATTTTGATTATTTTTACTTGAAAAAAATCACACATGTACTTCACATACTAATGAATATATGTAAAAAATTCTCAGCTCAAAAAAGTAGTTTTTCAGAAAGAAATTCCTAGCTCCGTGCAGAAACGGCCCCGAGAACCAGAATACCTCCGTAAAGCAATGTTTGTCTCCGGATGCCAACGATGAATAAATATCAGTAGCCTAATCTTCATGTAATCTTCGCACAGAGACTATAGTCAAGATAAGAGATCCTTTATAGATATACAGTGAATTCTCGATGTATGTCAACAACACGGGTCTTGCCAGCGTCGTGTATCGTCCAGGAGACATACCCCAGCCGTGTTATGTTTATACTCCTCGGTGTCCGAGGCCCCTCGCGGGGCATACCCCGCAGTAGTGGGGATAATTCCGCGATGTTTATCATCCAGGCCTTGGCTACATATATATAAGGGGACACATAAGTAATCAATTATTTTGAAATCTAAAACAAACTTTGTAGTAAATTCAAGTTTTTACTTCTTAATTTATTATATAATCTCCATCATTGTCAAGGACAGTTTGCCATCTTTCCTGCAAATTTTCAATCCCCCTCTTATAGAAATCCATGGTTCGTGAAGCAAAATATGACTCAAGGTGCCTCCTTACATCTTCCATAGAAACGAATGTTTTATTTCTTAAATAATGCTCCAGAGATCTGAAAAGATGATAGTCAGAGGGAGCAATATCCGGTGAGTACGGGGGGTGCGGTGAAACTTCCCATTGCAATTCTTCGATTCTTTCCTGAGTGAGTTTCGCAGTATGAGGCCGGGCATTGTCAATTTGCAGTATTACACCTTTTCTGTGGACTAAAGATGCCCTATTTTTCAATAATTCTGAATACAGCCGTTGTAATTGCTGACAATACAACACAGCAGTGACTGTTTCTCCAGGTTTCAACAACTCAAAGCGAATTATGCCACGACAGTCCCACCCAATACACAGTAACACCTTTCTAAGTGATAAGCTAGGTTTAGGGGTTGATATTGCGGTTCGATTTGCAGAAAGCCATTGCTTGGAACGCTTTATGCTATCATAAAGTATCCATTTTTTATCTCCGGTAACGATTCTGCTAAGAAATGGATCTCTACGAAATCTGGATAGCAATGAAGTACAAATTGATGGACGAATATTCTCGTTGGTCTCAGATAATTGATGCGGTACACATATTTCATATGCCTTTCCCATTTCGTGTAGGTGCCTTTGTATAGTTGACCATGTGGACCCACGGCTTCCCGATAATTCTTGTATACTTAATTTTGGATCAGCTTCCCCTAGAGATTTTAGGGTGTCATTATCAAATCAACTGGTCGTCCACTTCGAGGCCTGTCAGAGAGATCATAATCACCAGCAGCAAACCTTGTGAACCAACGTTGACACTAGTTGACCTTCAATACATCTCCATAAACATCGCAAATTTTCTTTGTTGTTACCGTTGCATTAAATCCCGCGTGAAACTGAAAAGGTATGCAACGACGAATATGATCCTCGGAATGTACGGACGCCGCCATTTTATTACAGGGTTGTAAAGAAAAATTATACTTTTTAGAATATTTTGAACACACAGGCTGCTTTACGGAAAACTGTAAAAGAATACGTGTTTCCTCTTCAACGATAGATACAGAACTAAAGGCAAAACAAATTCTTTGCAAATAATTGATTACTTATGGGTACCCCTGATAGTACTCTGTCGACCAGAAATCGCAAGATCAATTTCCCGCAATCCTCGGCCGGATTATCAAAGGGGCATCCGGTCTTCTGGATCATAGAAGTTCTTAACAAGCGATTGTCGGATCAGATGATGGTCCAGGGAACCAGGAACAAGTTTCCATTGCAGTTCGGTTTTTTGTTCGGATCGGGCAGCGGATAGACCGTCCGCAGGAAGTTTCGCAGCCGGTCGTAGTTCGGGCGGTATCGCATGATCACCGTCTTCCACGGTGGAAACTTCGTTCGGGCGATCATTTCTTTTCCCTCGAATTCGTTGTTCCGGGCTCGCAATTAACGCGAAGCACGGGCCGACGGTTTCCCGGCCGCAGAGATAACAAGAGAACCGGGTAGGTAATTCCAGGAGCGAGGAGCGGCGAGCCGGGAGGGAACGGTTTCGAATCGCTGCCGCGATGAACCGAACGAATTTATGTCGACGGGACTAATGAAAAATAGAAAACCGAGGCGGAAACGGAAGCGCTAATCCGGCAGTCGCTGGTAGCTGCATCGAAATGAGTTTCTAAATGAAATTTTCAGTCGTCGTTTCGGACGATCGCGCTCCTCCTCGAAAGGAGTCCTTAATTGCACGTTTGCTCCTCGGAGGAAACATTTGGCCGGAATACACCGAGGACACCCGGCTTCGACAGATTGCGCGAGGAGGGGAGCGGGGGGGGGGGGTGGAGTGAACAGAATAAATTGCAGCGACGCCTTATAAAAGGTTCATTCGACTAAGGCATTGAAGTCGCTCGACTCTTCTGGCCGCAAGGAATTGTTCTCCGGAGCGTTTCTCACAGGGCGAAATCGATTTCGAGAAAGCATCGTCACGGCGCGGCGGCGGCGGGTTCTTCGGTGCCCTGCGAAGCGTAATCGAAGTCGAATTCCGGGGACAGAGAGAGGCAAAGACGGATAGAAACGTCACGCGGTTTCCGTTTGAGCCGTCGCGACACCTCGTTCCGCTTCTGTTCCCCGAGTCTGTCGTTTGTTTCAGACACGGAGGTGGGGCCGCCCGCGCGAGTCGATTCCCCCGGAAGATTTCCAAGTTTCCCGGCTCGCCGCGGCAGGTCGCGTCGAACGTAATTCGGCGATATATCGGTTCGAGGACACTAGACGCTTTTCACGCGCACCCGGCCCGACCCGGCCCGCTCCGCTGCAAACGTAGATTGATATTCATCGAGGGTTCTTGAAAACGTATTAATCTAGTTTGCACGGTTACCTAACCGGGCAGCGGGAACTCGTTCGGAAGGAAATTGAAAAGCGTGGAAAACAAATGAGGCGCCCACGCGGCTCCCATCGAAAATATCGCAGCCGATCCACCCGTTCGACATCGCGATTCGATTAAACGAATCTGTCCGTCGCGTCGAACCGAGTCGGCCCGCTGACGCTGGCAGACCGATCATTACGGCAGGGTTTTTAACTCGCTCCGAGGCTCTTTTTTTTTACGACCATTCGTGCGGTCTCTTATGATCGCTGAATTGTACAGAAGACGACCCTGTCAGCTCCCAAAGGAGTTTAACCCTTGGACGATGGCCTAGATGCATCGCGATGCTGACTTATTCAGTTTTCTCGAACGAGCTCCGGCGGATACCTCGATGCATTCTTTAATATTCTGTCTAACTATACCAACAACAGTCTGGACTGCGGATTTTATGCACCCGTGACGGAAATGAATAAGTACGGTTTCAAACAGTATAAGGGTTACAAAAATTTAAATACTATATCGTGCAAAGAAATAGATGTCTATGTAGCCCCTGAAAATAATGCAGACAATTTTTATTTTTCCATAAACATCCGCAGCGACGACTGACACGTATTCATCAGTTTCAATGTCAGAAGTTCTCAAAGAACATTCAGAAGTCGCTGGACATAGTACTAAAAGATTCGAAGAAACTGGGTCAAGATGGACCCCGCTGGTCGAGGAACGAAAGCTGTCGGTCGTTGAAGCACGGTTTATTGACGAGCAGCGCGGTTGCGTTCACGGAAAAGCGGTGTACAGAGAAGAATCGTATCGTCGAACTATAATGAGCGGCGCTCGCTGAATCCGCGACTAGATTTATTTCGGGCCGCTTTTATTATAAAGGTCAAGCGAATTCGCTGACGGCGAATCGGCGAATCTCTCTCGTCCGCGTTTCCTCGAACCGCTGCGCTCCCATAAATGTTGCATGAGTGCCCAAAGCAACTGGCATTAATAATTTAAGTCTGACAACGAAAGGAACGCGGACGCTCGCGCGCCAGGCTCGTACGCTCGCGCGAATAAGAGCCTAAGCCTAACTGGTCCCTGCGAGAAACCTCGAAAATTCGAGTATTAGAAACGATCATCTGGCTTATGCTACCCTGAGCTGCGGGGAGAGAAGACGAACACTTGAGGGACCATAAACGAAGCCCTGTTCTATACTGCCTGCGAGTTTAATACGTCCGTTACCAGCAATTGCTTCATTGCTCATTTTCGTTGTTACAATATTTTATTAAATGCAACGAACTTGCTTCGTGCAATATTGAAACAATTTAGCAGAAGCATTATGACTTTAGGCAACAAAGCGTGTAAAATTAATTTGACTATTTTCAAGTAAATTGTCAAATTGTGGACGTCGCATAACGGTGGTAGGCATTTTTATCAATTCTTATCAACGTTTAAAAACTTTCTTAAGATTTTTTAATAAAACAGCATTGCAGCCTGAATGTTTAAGCAGTTTTGTCTGGTCCCATGTTTCCTTTATTCTCGCGTTCGTCTGGGTGTGCTGGGTTCTGGAAAACGGGACGGGATGGTCGCGATTAGATAACGTTGGAACCCAGGTCGGGTCCTCCGACGTAGTTTCAATATCGTCGGGGACGAACTAACGTTATCGCGAGAATTACTCTGCGACGGTGAACACAGCCCCGGTAAAGTTTCGATACGGTTCGACTCTGGATACGGTGTTTCGATTCGATTCCCAGTGTCCGTTGGCGCCGGGAATCGACGATCCGCTGGAGACACGATCTCCGATAGAGATGCGTCGCAATTCTCAAAGCTCCGCGACGCTGTTTGCTCGACGCCGGTCATTGAAATAATATTGACATAGTACCGGCGAACGGACAGAGACTTCCTTGTGGCTCGTAGTCGCGATAAGCTAATCTCTATCATAGTCTGGAACGCCTCGCAAACGCACGGCAAACAACCAGCCTTATCGCGGACCGTGGCCGCTAACGTCATCCGATAAGCGGACCACCGCCATTTCGTGCTGAAAACCTAAATCTGCGAGCGAATAATAGCGAACACGTAGCGCTCGCGACCCGTTGCGTACGCGCCAGGCTCGCCGGAGCGGACCGGCGACGAGCGGATCGATAACAGAGAGCTAGATAGAGACAGAGAGACAGAGAGAGAGACAGAGCTTTCCGTTTCGCCCGACAGCAAATCGTCTCTTTCGCTGTTTGCTAACTCCTGAATTATACAGGGTGTCCCCTGCGATCGTCGCTGGGAAATAAGACGAAACCGTCGAGTAAAAAGTTTTGCTGAACGGCGACGCGGGAGACACGGGCGCGCGTCAGTTCCGAAAGCGTTTACGAGAGAAGGAAACGGTCGGTGATCGTGGTCAGTGATCGAATGACCGCGGTCGCTCGCGGTCACTGACCTCGCAAGATATGAAAAATGAAAATCAATTGTGGATATTGAACGAGTACGTATTTGCAGCCTGAGCTGATTCGAGAGATTAGAATTTCGATCATTGCAAGCTGGGAACCCCTTAAAGTTCTTGAAGTCTTACGGCTGAAGTTTTACGAACAGCTATAAATAAGACTTATATTTCAGAACAGTGAGTTTGTTCACTTTCGTCGGGGTTTCTAAATCCTCGCGCAGCTTCGGAGCCACTGACCTCTGCGAGAAACGGGTCTGAAACGGTTCTGAAAGGACAAGGTGCCAGCTAGCCCGTTTGCGAATAGAGGATTAATCGGCGCGGTCAGAGGCGAGCCGATCGATTCGGAAAATTTGGCAATCGTTTGGCGACCGTTCACGGGCCGCGGTGTTTTCCGCGTTCGATGCGGATTTTCGTGCGGTCGCGGATCGCAAAGAGCAGGGCAAGAGGGCAGAGAGCTCGCCGTGTAGACCAGAGCCGCAATAAAACACGAGAAGGCTATAATCACGATCGCACGAAGATACCTAGCCGGTCGCAGCTCTACCGAGTGGGGAACGTGCTCTCGCGCTCGCGCTCTCTCTCTCAAACACACCACGGCTCTGCCAAAACTTTTTTCTCCCCTCTCGACCCTCCCCGGGAGCGTTTCTGTGCGCAGTGTGTATGCACGCGCTGTTGGTCGATGGCCCCCCTTCGACCAGCCAGAGAATCTCTTCCCTCTCTCGTCTCTCCATTCTATGCGCTTCCTCCTTTCTCTTCCTCCCCTGCGGAGAAGAACTTTTTGTCTTGGCGGAGGTTTCATGCCACCGCGCCGAGCCGCGCCACGCCGCGCCACGCCGAGCTGCATTTCCGTCATGCACGCTTCGTGAATCCCGTCGAAACAGCGTGATTTCCTTGGGCCCTCTTTTCCCTCCCCTCGCACAATCCGGCCCGACCAGGCCCGAACAGCGCCCTGCGGCTCTCCCTCCCTCTCTCTCTCTCTCTCTCTCTCTCTCTCTCTCTCTCTCTCTCTCTCTCTCTCTTTCTTTTTCTCTCTCTCTCCCGAAACAGAAGACATTGACTCCTGCGGAGAGCATCGCGGAGCGAACCACGATCTAGACGCGTCGCTGCCCCTCGATCGCTTCCATTCGATCTCCTCCTTCGTGCGGAGCTGCAAGAAACTCCAGTCGATTAATCCTCTCGCAACCAACGACGACGTCCCTCCGCCAGGATTTATCCGATGGAAATCCTGCGGCTCCATTCGCCTCTTGTATTCTTCGTAGGCTCCTACTTCCATCATGCACGGCTACGAATCGTTGTCAAGTAAAAGTTGCGTTTCCAAATTTAGAGAGGTTCGTATAATGTATTCTAGTCGGTGCGTTGGCAGAAGGAATCTATCGACGACTTGGAAGGCACCACTCGATCTCCGTGTCGAAATTAAATGTCACGGCGAAAAAAATTGTTGAGACGTTCGACTGGGACGAACTTTGTTACTTCGAAAACAGAGAGGAGACAGCATCCAATGAGAAATGGCCGGAAGTGGATAGAGACTCCGACGAGTCCGAGAACTCCCCAGGACATCGGCATAGGAGTCAAAGCGTCCTGGAACCGCGATGAGATGTCTTCGATGATGGAAATGGATTCGTCGTTCGGGAGTCTCGCGAGACACTTACGGGACAAATTTGATCGTCCAGAAGTTGGAACGAGGGGGAACAGCCTTTTGCGAGCAGAGGGATTCGAGAGGGGGGGGGGAATCATAATTTCCACGAGATCGTGCGAGAAGGGAGGAGAATCGCATACGATACTTATCGCGAGTCCCCTGTCAAAGGGAAAAGAGTGGAGAGGGATAGGAAGGATCCCTGGTTCCTCGGGATCGGCGCGAGGATCGGTAGAAGAAGCGGCAGCCACGGCAGCAACATCACCGGCATTACCAGCTCCCATCCCTCTCCCATCCGATTCTCCTCTCGACTTTCAGCTCCGGCGTTCGTCGTCTATCCGTCTCGTTTGCTCCCTCGGCTTTCCGTTCTATCGTGGCTTCGATCCCTCTCCGCCGCGCCCCGCGCCGAGCGAAGAAGTTGTCTCCCGGTTCCCAAGTCGAGTTATGCCTACAAGAGAGGGAACAACTACCGCGAAATAACCGACTATCCGAAAGGGCCGACGGTAAATAACTATAATTTCCTTTGGACCCGGCTACGGGCACACGGGGGTTGAGTAGGTATGGGCTGCACACACGAGCGCATAGAAAGACGCGAGAAAGCGAGCGAGCGAGTGAGAGACAGGATTCGAGAGGGGATCGAGGAAGAAGCGGCCCGCAAGAAGAGGAAGAAGAAAGGAAGGAAGAACGGGCCGAAGAAGACGAAGAGGAAAAACTTCGGCCGCGAGTAGACGAACAGAGACAAGACCCGAGAACAGAGAAAGAGGGGGAGGAGGGGGGGACAGAGAAAGAGGAATCGGGCGAACGAGGAGAGAAGGAGAATCGACGAAAGAGAAGAAGAGCGGTTAGGTCCGCGAGGCTGACCAGAGGAACCAGAGGAGTGGAGGGGATGAAAGCGGGCCCAACAGAGTGCAACGACCCCTTCGGTTAGGTCAGCTACCCCACGAACCAGGCAACACGAGCTGCCTCGGACCGACGACGGACGGACGAACGGATGGACGGGTGGTCGACCAAACATACGGATGGACAGATGTACAGACGAATGGACAGTCCGATGGACGAACTTGGAGAATCGTGTAATCGCGCGTTCAGAGCAACCGCCTGGCCGGTGCTTTCTTTCTCTCTCGCGCGCGAGCTGCGATTCCGCCTCGATTCGCGAATACGACCGGACCAAACCGACCGGGTCCTCCACGACGGTCAACCGGAGCCACGGACTCGCGTCATTTACCCTCGAGTCGAGGATCCTCGTCTTGCGCGTCGCGAGAGGGTCGCCCTGAGCTCGCTCGTTAAATATTAGGAATTACCGTGGCTCGCAAAGTTGAATGGCCGTCCTATTTAGTCGGCTAAATGGCCTGGAAAATCCGAGTTCCGGTGGCCCTTTGAAAATGGGAAGTCCATAACAATTCCTATAGTCGATAGAGTCGCCGCACGGTTCTACGGAAAAGTGGAGCAGAGCTAACGATCCCGAGATGTCCTTCAGCCGTCGATTTTTCAGCTCGGATGGTCCTTTGAAAATAGGAAGCGCGCGGTAATTCCTGTAGTCGGCGGGGCCGCTGTAGGATTTTCGAATAGGGTTCCTAGAGACCCGACGCTAATGATTTCAGCGGAACAGACGCGACGCCTGTGAAAACGGTGATTTGGAGGCCAGCAGGATCGGAGGCGGCTGTCGAGAGCCATCTGAAGCGTAACCGGAAAATTCGTTCCGCTTTTGCGAAATACTACACCTACCAGGGAAAATATGAGCAGAAAGACGTAAAGGACGGCTAGGTTGGTATCGAGTTACACGCTCTCCCGAATCCGTGTTCCGAGGGAGAAATGGAATTTCGGCGTGCGCGAGTGGAACAAAGAGCTCGCGGAGAGAGTTCCACTCTATCCGATGCACTTATTGGTTTCCACTCGGCGGAAGTCGCAGACACAAAGCTCGGCTATGATATTGGAAACGAAGGGGAAACCTTCTAGCAGGTATAGGAAATACAATAACAGAGAGCCTCGCGGACTATCGGAGAACGGAGGCTCGGCGACGTGATCTAAGGATCGATCGGCTACCGCTCAGCCGGTTAGACTAGTGTTTTGGCTACCCGGATGCAAACTGTTTCCGATCCGATCGAGGACAAGCCGGCGAGCGGTTCGCGCCGAAAATCATAACCATTTCGTATTCTAATTACACCCGACGCGGCGGAACAATGGGAGGACCGCGTAGAATTTTGACAGGGGCCGCATAGCTTTCCGCGTGAATCAGCGCGCAGCATAGGCGCGTGCCTTGAAAGATGCAAGACCGCTTTCCACGAGCATCGGGAAGGTCGTGTTACCTTCCCGCCGCAGATGCTCCTTCGGAAAGTATCCTCCGTGACGCGTGTGTCGATTCATTGTCGGCGAACTTTCACGCTAAGTCCGTTCAATGTCGGGATGAGCACTCTGCGATCTTTATAAACAGGTGTACCAAACGGATGTGGAGCAATCTGCCCGTCAATTCCTCCTGCGGTCGCCGCGCCGAACAGATGCTTGGACCAGAGATAAGATTCGATCGGTGAGTGCATTGCTCTTGCGGGAAAAAATGTTAAATTTGTACAGCGCGTCTCGGCGTTTGCGACGGAATCGAATACGAGCGGATTCTGCGTAAAAAACTGAGCCGAAAATGTCGAATAAAGGTTTTTCATACAAGACTTCGTTTTCGAGAAAAATGGGTTCGAAGGATCGCGAGGCGTGTCTGTCCGTGGCTCGCCATTTCTATTTCCAGTATACGGTGACGTTCGATTCTCTCGATAACGGACCCTCGCATGGAGAAATTATATTCTACGTGTTCGATTCGGTTCTCACCGTAGAATCGGACCCCTGAATTTTCCAACTTAATGAATAATTAAGTGGGACGTTTTTGCCCAGCGAGAATTGTTCGAAGACCTTACGAGGGTCGCAGGGAAATGTGCCCGAGCAACAAGTACTCGAGGAGGAAAGACGCGCCAAGCTCCACGCGGTGTTATTACGGTTCGCGTCGAACGCAAAGTGCATCAGTTTAAGGTCTCCGCGCAGATTTCTGTCACGGTTCGTCGAACTTGTCGATCGTGTCGACGCCAATCGACTCGTTACAGCGCGAGAATCGATTAGCCACGATCCGAGGCGAGGAGCTTCGTTTTTGTCCCGTGCCCTTTTCCTCGTTGCTGACCGGGGTAGCCGGTTCTCGCGAGTCACCCTCTTTTTATCTCGAAAAGGGCACCGATTAACTGGACCTTCGGTCTCGAGCCTCCAGAGCTCCTTCGATCCTCGAAGCGATCGCGGGCGCGAGAATCCTCTGTAGAGAACGTCTAGACACGGACACGTGCGCTGGCACCGATCAACGTGCCCTGCAGTTGCAACGAGCACCAGAAGAGGGGAGGATAGAACGAGAGAAAGAGAGAGAGAGAGAGAGGGGGGGAGTTGATGGCAAGACGCCAGATAAGAGAGCTTGCCGGATGAAAAAGTTATAAATAAGCGTTGCGTTCGACGACGTGTTCGTTGCTCATGCAAATACAGAGCCGACACCGATCGCGGGCCAATTAACGCGTCTCCTATCCCACCGGGAATTCGAGAGCTCCGCTCGGGTTTCAGGATCGAATCGACCGCTCGACGATTCGCTACGCTGAGCCCCGCGCTGTTAGATAAAGCTCGAACAAACAGAGTCGCGCTGGATAGTAGAAACGGAACATTTACCTCGGGAAAGCATCCAGAGGAAAACAATTCTATTTCGAGTGGCTCTCCCGCTGAACCTATCGGATGCTCCGACAAATAATCACTATTTTATTACCGGTGCGAACGCCATGGCATCCTTTGACCATTACCAGCGGACTGTAGGCTTTGTGGGCTCGTGCACGCGCGCGAAGCTAAATAGAAAAGAAAGTTTGGCTAACTGATTTCTGTCGTAGGTAGTCAGTTTGTAAAACGGAAGAGCTGCAGGGTTTGCCGGAGGAACGGTACGATTCCACCGCGTCTCACGCGGCAGTAAAACAAACGGGGAACCATTTCCCGAAAAGATGGGCCTCTCGGGGGTTCGTTAAAGAGCGCAGAGACACCGATTTCTCGGAGGTAAACGAGACCGGAGCCGCGTTTGACTGCCGCGTCGGACACGGCCGCTGCAGTTTTATTTTTGGGGGAGTTTACGCATTGCTCGAGGATTTTAATAATAGGCGGCGGTACTACGGGCGGGATCTCGCGAATAGTGCAGCCGGCCTGCGAATCGAGCCGGCGCGGCGCGACGCGGCGGCGGAGGCTGCTCTCCCGCTGGAAATAGAGGCGCGAAACGCTCGAGGCTCGTTGCGGCGTTATCACCGATCAAACACACGCCTGCAATCCTTCTCTGATAATGGTGTGCCGCGGTCTATCGCAACGTGGAAAATTTCGTCGGCTAGAGTCGACGACTCCTCGCGGAACGAGGCGAGACGATTCGCGAGCCAAAGAGCGAAGATTCCCGCGGAGCGTCGCGGGGCGCCTTGAAAGCCCGCCGAAACAATAATAAGAGAGAACAGGAGACTGGCCACCACCGACTGGAGATCCGCGAACGGAAATAGCTTTCCCGTATTCGATCGAAAAACAGTTCCTCCGAATTCTATTTCCGTCGGCACGGAGCAACGTTTGCCTATCGATCGCGATCGCTGCGCAGATCTCCCCCCCCCCCTCTCTTTCTCTTTCTCTCTGTCTCTCTGTCTCGTCATCAGCCGATCCGCTGGCCAAATATTTCTCGAGCCACGCTCCGACAGAAAACAGACGAACGGAAACGCGCAGAACTCGAGGGACACTGGACCGACCCCGACAGTCGATTAACCCTGTGTCAATAACCGGGCAACCGCCTCAAACTTGCTCCTATTTTGCCCAACCGCGTCGCCTGGTCCGGCAATGTTTTAGCACGGAGAACTGCTGCCATACTGTACTATACTGACAAGACGAGGGCAAGCTGTACGAGCTTTTACATAATGACTATTTACCTAGCTATTCTGCTCTCGGTGGTGCAGTAAGTTCTGCAAATGGGTGCAAGAAGAATACGGCTGGACCTAGATAAAATATCATTAACGCTAGGTTTACCGGACCCGTCAAAATGACGGGTTCTAATATTTATAATTTAAAATTATTAAGATTATACGGTTGCATGGCTAAGAAATTATTTAGCAAATTTATTTCTTTGGGTATACATTATTTGTAAAATATTGCTAAAAATGTGACCAGCACGTTCTTGTTGTTTTCATAAAGTAATGCAAAATAGTCGCTTTTAGTCCTCCGTAAACCTAGCGTTAAAAATATGTTTCAGATAATTGATGAACAGCATTCCAGATGAAATCAAAGATTACCATGGTGTACCAGACGTGACCGTGGTGCAGTAGATAAGATATTCTTCTAAAGTATCTCAAAAGCTTTGAACCGTTTGCCCAAAAGCCGGGTGTCGACTCAGTATTCCAAGCTGCATTGTGTAATAGCTCGTAAAGAAATTCGCGTCGCACCTCGGGACCTCTGCTTGTATGTGTATAGTATTACCGAGCTAGTACCAGCTGCAAGTAGAATAGCCGATACTATCCATCATTTTTAAACAAGTCCACGAATCGGAAATTGAGGGGCCGTGAAAAGCAGGCATTCCATAGCGTCTAGAAGACTGTTCACCTCGGGAAGGTGGGTATCTGGGATCGCAGTAACCCAAAGAGCTTCGAAAGCTGTAAAGTCAGGAAAAAGCTGTCGTTTCTTAGACGGGGTGGCTGGAGTTTCTGGCAAAGAGTTCTGGTAGAGACGTTGGAAGTTGGGACGCGAAGTTGAAGTCGCCTAGCAGGAGCTAAGCGATGGAGGCTTGGCTCTGCGGCGAGTCGGGGATCCGAGGGGGCAAGGAACTGTCGGTGGGCGGCATGGCAGCAGGCGATGGCAACGGCAACGGCAACGGCAACGACGACTGCCAGGGCTCCAGGGGGGCAGAGGGAGCCTCGGCAATGACGGCGGTATAGGGGCAATGGAGGGCAACGCACCCAGTCAGCCTTGGCATGAATTGAGTCTAGCAATGCGAAAGTAAGGTTAGCAGGCGCATTAGCGCCGCGTCCAGCTAGTTCTCCCCGCTCTTTCGCTCGCTTGCAGGCCGAGTGCAACTCTCTCGGCTGCATCGCTCGCTCCGTTCCACCGCCGCGGCAGGATTATATATCTTTCGTGGTCGGCCGGTCGCCCCCTCCCCTTTCTCGGCCCGAATCGGCCCGTTCCCGGGTCCGCGGTTCTCCGTCCCGATCGAGGGATCGTGGAATCGAGTTGCCGATCCAGCACACGACCGAATAGGCGAATAATTCCAGAAGCCGTTGGAAATCCGAACGCGATCTGGCAAGCGACCAGACGGCCGCGGTAAAACACGCCTCGCCGACTGGCAAGTGTTTTCCGAAGCAGCCTATCGATCGCGGGACGCGTTCCTAACAAGTTTACCGTCCCCCGGAGCGAGCGACGTTCCTCTGTTGCTTCCAGGCCCCCGTAGTCCCGGCAGACAGAGAAGAGTCTAGCTATAATCTTCGAGCGACCGTGCTCGTCGAACCCGGGGCTTTTCGTGAGCCACGCTCGCGTGATTCCCGCCGCGGAAGCGTTCCTGATAGCGGAAATAATTACCCCTATTTGCGTTACAGTTACTCCGGGCTGTGCCCCTCCCCCCCCCCCCCCCCCTCCGCCGCCTTCTCCTCGACGAGCAGCATCCTCTCGAAACTCGGGGAATTGCGCGCGACCGAGAATCGAGCGACACGGGGAACTTCTTCGTCACGAGTTTCCTACACCGGAAGTCGTATCTTTTTCCGGAGGAAGTTTTCGTCGGGAAATCGTCGCGTCGCCGGTCAGGAAATTTTCTGGCGTGCTCGAGGCGACGGCGATCGGGAGAGGAACCGATCGCCGGAGAACGCTGCGACAGGGCATAAATAATTCATGCTCGTAAAGAACTCAGCCTCGCGGTTGGTTCGCCGCGAAATCCTCGCGGCGATAACGTTGGTCGTGCGTGTCGTAAATTTCCCCCGAAAATAGTCCGGTCGTTCTTGAATAAGGAATACGGGTCATGGAAATTCGATTGGATACGGAAAAGATTGAATCCGCAGCAGAGATCGGGACGCTCGCGGCAAGACCGCGGACGATGGCGATGCCAGGCGATGCAGGCGATGCAGGCGATCGCGTCGGAAAAAGAGGCATGCTAGAGGCGCGCCGAGGATTGCAGCCAGGGAAGAGAAGTCGGGGGGGAAACGTAGAACGTCGGCGAGAGGCGGCGGAGAACGAGGAAAGAGGAGAGTCCAGAGAGAGAGAGAAAGATAAGGCCGGTCGGAGAGAGACGAGAGAATCGGGACGCGAGCGAATGCGCCGAGGAGAGCGAGAGGAAAATAGCGAGGGACGAGCGAGCGAACGAGCTCGACGCTCGATGGTGGGGGAACGAACTGCAAGGAGTGGGGGAGACGCGCCGGTTTTGAAAAAACCGCAAAGCTTTAAGAAGGCGCGCGTCAACCCCCCACCCTCGAGTGCTACGCGAGCAACTAGCGGCCGACATAGACAAGCCGAGCGCATACACTATTGCTGGAAAATAGTTGGATCCACGTAGCCGTGGATCGCGCCCGGAAAATCCTCCCGGGAAATCGATCGGTGAAAGTGTGCCCTATTCGACTCGCGGACGTCCGTTTTTTCGGTCAACGGAGCCGGATATCGCGTGGAAAATGCGCCTCCGAGGCTACCACACGGATTCTTCGGAAAATTCGTTCGATCCGGGAGACTCGGAGTACGTGGATCGCGGTGAAATATCGTCGAGCCTGGGCCCTTTATCTGTCTTCACGCGAGTGGAACGATCCTATCTTCGAGAGTACCAAGGTTTTATGAATCCTGCGAAACCTGGATCGCCTAGATGACTCTTGAATGAAGATTTGCTAGCCGACGGATCTAGAAATCGTCAAGATTCAACGTACCGGCCGAGATTCTGCGATTTCTGGAAAATGTGAAACGCCGAGAAACAGATGCAGCTTCTTATCGGTGAACGTGAACGTTTCTCCGGTGCATGGAGACCGGAGGAGATTGGAGATCGTTAAAAGAGGATCCGGCAGCCCGTAGATCTGAAAATTGTCTCGGCTCGGGGTCCGTGCAATTTTCTGAAAAATGGAAATAACCATCGAACGGAGAAAAATACGAGCCGGAATGCAACAGCTTCGACTTCGTTTAACTCCGGCGGCAACGTGGCGGAATCCGGAATCGAAGAGGCGAGAGTTTGGTAGCCCCGTTCGCGTCCCGTCGCGTCCCGTCGCCGATCGAGATTTTCACGGTGTTATTTAACCCGGCTGGCTTGCCATGAATTCGAACGCAATTTCCGTGAACGATACAGCAGTGGGATCGAGACACGGTCGAGGGTGGTAGTCCGCTCGAAAAACACGGCTTTCGATTAAGCCCGATCAAAAGTGGCTATCTTGGATGGCGTCGACGCTGGGCCCCCGGCCGCAGCGACGATCGGATTTCGTGGAAATTCAATTACCATGTCCGGAATCGGGCACGCACCATTGCCGTTCGGAAAACGACGAAGAGATCGCGCCCTTACGGCCAGCCACCAGAAGGAAATTCAATTTGCCGTATCACCGGGATCCTGGCGTCGCGACGCGTCCCGTCGCCCCGACATATCCTCCGGATAAATGACTGCCGCCGTCGACGGAACTGTGTGTGCATGTGTGTGCCCGCCCTCGTTTATATGTCTGGCTGTGTGCCTGTGTATGTGTATGTTCTTTCGGTGACGAAGTGCTCGCCGGCGATTGTGCAACGTCCGCGATCGTTCACGCGCCGCGATCCACCGTAGCCGCTTGCGCGCCGCGCCGTTCCGGGATTTTTTCCGATCGTTCCCGGAACGGTGTGTCCGCGCAATTTGTCAGCCCCCCGAGACCGTTATCCACGAAGAAATTTCCGCGCGGATCGATTAAATCGCGGCAGATTTATACGGGTTTGTTGGTCCGCACCCGGCGACCATTTCGCCCGCGTGATTTATCGCGAAACGCGCAGGCCGTATTATAATTTCGGAGGCACGGCGGTGGCGGGGATAGCTCGATTGGCGGGCAATTTATTACGCGAAAAACGCTCCTTGTCGAGCGGAGCCCGTTTTTCATCCGCGGAAAACTTTGTCGCCGGTTTCTTCTTCCCGGAGAAATGTCATCCTCGCTCGGGCGCGCGCGCGCGCGCGTGCCATTGAAAATCAAATCGCTCTCCACAGTTAATATTCCTCCGTCGCGGACTGCGAACACACTGCGATAACGAATCGCACGCGATCCCAGAGACTCGCGGCGCAGCTCGCCGTGCTTTACAAACCCGGCCGACCATCCCGAGGATCGTAAAATTATTCAACGGACCGTGTCGGCGCACGGATGCCGCCGCCGGTGATCCGCAATTGCATTTAGACAGGTGGCCACGCTATGACATGTCGGACCTGTAAACCGCTTACGTCGGTGGCGATACGCTCCCGGAGCACGTGGAAAATTGGATCGCGAGCGTACGTACCCGGGCGCATTGTTAGCATAACCCGCGAGCATGTCTCGCGCCTAATTCTCAAGCGCGAGCCGTCGGAGTCCCGCGATCGAAGCTCACACCGGCAGTCCATCTACCTCGTCCTTGTACCAGAGTTACTCTTCGTATCTTCTCAAAGCTCCGACGAAAAACATTCTGTTCTCTTTTTCTAAAATAGGCGTGGCCTGCTTTGGGTAGGCGTGATTTTCTAGCTCTATCTATCAGCAGCGCCAAAATAGTGCTCTGCAAAACAATCTAGGCCCACATTTGATCTAAAACAAGCTGTACCTTTTTAAACCCTGCCAGAATCGTTGCAGAGAAGTATCCATCTTGTTCTCTCTTCGTGCAGCTTTGTCTAAAGTAGGCGTGGTTTCGTTGCCCTCGTCTTCGACAAAGCTGGAACAGTGCTCCCCAGAGCAATTCGTATTAGTGCCTACTGGCAGCACGCTCCAAAGTCAGCTGAATCTCTTTCAATCTTGTCAGAGTCGTTAGAAACGACAACCCATTCCGCTCCTTCCATTTCGAGGGCTCTGAGCGGGCGTGGTCTTGCTCAGCAATAAGCCCCCGCTGCTCCGGGATCCTTGGCTCGAACACGGTTACCCTAAACGAGCGGAAACTCCGTTGGTTTATCCAGTGTACACCTATCGGCGCTTTCCATATTGCTTCTTCTTGAAAACAAGCTTTTACGCGAACATTTCGGGGGCTGGCTTTTCTCAAGGCCGTTCCATCGTACGGAATTCAATCGGCTCTGGGAGCTTCAATTTCCTGGCGGCAGCATTTCCTCGCGCGAGCAGGAAATCACTTTTCTCGCCGAGAGCGACGTCGGGATAAACAAGTCAAAAGCGGCGGCGCGTTCTTTATCCGCTATCAACGAGCGCTCGCGCGGCCTGGTACCGAGCCGTGTCCTCGCATCATTTGCGAGATTAAAGTGCAGCCCCCGAACACCTAGGCACGCCTGCAGCCGAACCTCCCAGACCTCTGAACCATCCGGAACAACCTCAGGAACCTCCTCGCCCTCGCCGACGCGCCTCACGTCCGAAAGATCTAATCTTTTATCGCGGCACGTCCCGAAATCTCGGCAATCGCAGCCGTTCCCGTCGCGAAACTCTCTGCGCGCGCGACTCCCAGCTCTCCTGTCGTCGGGATTTCCGAATTCCGTCCGCGAGAACGTTCGAGTGAGAAATAGAAAATAATCTTGGAACGCTCCGAAGTGGAAAGCATCCTCCTTCCTAGCGCGAGGTGATCGAAAGCAAGATTCGAGCGAGATTCACCCGGTTATCTTGGAATTGCCGCATTTCTCACCGTGTCTATCGGCGAGCACGCTGAATGTGAGCTCAGAATAGTGAAACAGAGACGGCGACTGTGCGATCAATTAGGGGATTTTTCGAGCAGAGACGTAGCGCGCGGGGGTTACCCTGTGCCCCAGGAACCGTTTCGCAGCCACCGGATTGCGGGTTTTAAAGGTGAAACTGGGTCGAACGGGGAAGGAACGAGACTGCGGAAGGCCGGCCCCGTGATTAAACTATCAAACGGGAACTTAATGGCCGCCATGCATCAACCGAGGTATTCTCCGGAATGCTTAGGTAGATGCATTGTCCCGGGATCTCTGAATCACCCCTATCTATCGCGAATTCCTACGAGTTGCATCGCTGACGCGCGAGCCACTCGCTCTCTACGAGGAGCCTTGAAATCGGACCGAGCCATCCTGCGATTCCTTTCAACGGAAATCGTGTTCACCGAGTTATTACGCTGCCAGTTTACAAAGCCTCTGTCGGCAGGTCCGCGGCAAATCTAAGCTAATTGTCATTTCGGTTTCGGGAAGTTTGATCACTCGCTCCGTTGTGTTGCGGAACAAAGTTCTCCGAAGTGAATGCAAAAGTGAGGTGGTAACGATCACAGTGTATAAAGGTGTGAAATCGTAGATCGAAAAATAAATGTTTACATTTCAACGATACATTTCTCCGAGTAGCCAAGACGCGTACAAAGGACTGTTAACCCTTAGCACTCGAATGGTAACTGCGAGGCACCACTAAAAATTGCTATTCCATTATTCAAAATGTTTTTCACATTATTACATTTGCTTGTATTTAATAAATTACTAAACACTTGAGTATTGTACGAGTAAATTGCACCATTTTCACGGGTATAACATGAAAAATACATATATAGAAGGGAGATATTCTAGGTCGGAAGAAATGTTTCGTTTTGGAGTTAAAGTAGCTTCGAGTTCAAAGGGTTAAATTAACCTCTCAAGTACGGCACGCTTGTCCGCGACTCTCTCTCCCAGTACGGCGCGCTTGGCCGCGGATGGCGCAAAAGCCACTATAGTGGTTCGTACCGTACAAATTGATGCTTTCCACGGAAACCGCTATAGTGGCGTACAGTACTTAAGGGCCCGGGATAGTCACGTGACTTTTTAATTATTAATTTCCATTCACAGCCTTCGGACACAGACTTACGATCCGTCTTGGTCTTGATCCGACGGGTCTTAAGGCTGTGACTAAACTTGTCACATTTCTTGCTCTGTATTATCGATATTATGAATTCTGACGCCAGAAACGTGCTTCGAGTTTTTGGCTATATTTCGCAGAGAATCGAGACAAAACATAGCTCAATTGGTAGCTGGAGATATTTTCTAGTGCGATTTCATTTCATCCAGAACATTTCATCGATTTCATCCAGAACACTCATCCAATGGCATAAAAATGCTTGGATTCCACGGCATGCACATAACGCTTATATTACCAATATCTTCCTCTTTCGAATGAGCCCTTTACCAGCGACAAAATATTCTTATATAAGGACGAAAACTTGAGGCACGTAAAACCATTTTTTGACGGTAATGTAGTCACCCTACCTTATCGCGAATCAACGAAGACCGGGCCCCTAAGAGGTTAAGAAAGGACGGAATTCACAAAGCTTCAAGAATATACGTCTGTTCTACCTACATAAGTAGTAACGTCTGGCAATGAACAGGCTCGAAGACCAAAATGGAAAATCTGCTGGGATCAGAGCTGTTTCCCGCGAATTCGACGTTTGGGGTTGCGGCAAAGTTCGAAAGCTCTTTTATTCGGTGGCGTTTCTTTCGCAGTGGAATCGATCCGCTGAGTTAAAGAGCCTAGGACGCGGCGTGAGGTCGAAAGCTTCGAAAAATCTGGGTCAGCAGGGGCCCAGTTGTTTGGGGATCGAGGCTGTCGATTGAATAGGCGGCGCGAATAGGTTATCGCGTAATCGATCTTGCTGAGCCGGGTGTTCCGGCCGCGTAAATCGAATGTACGAAATTGAACCGCACGTTTGGGAAAGCGGCGCGCGGTTCCCCAGTTGGCCAGTGTTACATCGGGGAAATCAGAGCAACCGGCCGACAGCAAATCCGAGGAGGTCGAGGGTCGAACCGTTCCTAATCAAAAATTGAAATCTCCCTTAAAGCGGACAGCGCCTCGAAAATAAAGGACGTGGCGAACAAAGCCGGTGCTAGACAAGGGGAGGCAGGATGATCCGAGGTGAGGGGGGGGGAGACCAGAGAGTAGAGCGGCTGTCGCATGGAACTGCGCGCCGTTCAACGAACATTTACCGGCATTAAAACGACTAGAGGGGATTATCGGGCTGTACGGTTTACGGACAATTATGCGTCGCACCGCGGCCGACGAAATCCGAGGACAAAGGCCGGCCGAATTAGCGCGCGACGACGAGGCTTATGCAATTTACTGTGACGCCGCTGCGGTGCGGCGCATCGGTACGCTCGAGAACCGTACTACGTCTGCTCGGAGCCGTACATGCCGCTTCTAATGTGTAAATTGTCGCATTCGTCGATAGACTGCTTCTTCGTTAGAAACGTGATTCCAGCCTCTTGCAATCGGAAAATATTTCTACTTTGCTTAAAAATCCGTAGTCCATTTGTTTCCATCGCTGCGTCGACGAGAACCCTTTCGATAAAGGGCTTACTTTCTTGAAATGCTCTCGAGAGCAACTCGCGATAATTTAACTTTCAGATGGACACCTTTACTGGAGGTTCAAGCAACCACAACTGCGATCGGGCAAGTTCTTAGAGACAATTTAGGACAATTTAGTACAATTTAGAACGCAGGACCACCATCCATACTTTCGTACCGCCTCTGCGGTAACTGTCGTATTGGCAACGAAGCATCGCGCACCGATTGCCTTCCTATTTGCACGCGATCCCGCCTAACCTCGGGCTCCGCGTGCTCCCCGATTACAAAAAAGCCCCCGGATAGATAATGAGCGTGCAACCTGGCTACTTAGTAACTCGAGCACTCGGTGCCGGTGTGCACACGGCTCCCAAAAACCGGGGTGTACCTCTCTCGCCATCTGGCACACATAGTCCGCGACCCATGGATCCATGGATCTACGTGGTGCGCGCGACGCTGCGCATTTTCTGCGAACCCTCGTTATGCTATTCCGGCCACAACACGGAGCTGCGGTGTCTGGGCCCCCGAGCTTCTCTATCTCACGATAATGCTCGCAAACGCGATGCGGTTTATGCGCCGGCACTACAAAGATCCCGATCGTTTAGTTAGCCGATGCCGAGGGCGCGCAAATATTGGCACGTCCACAAAGGAACACCGACGACACAGCGGCCCCGGTCGACCAGTCGAGATCGAGAAACTGTAACCGGTTAGTCGACGCCAATGCACCGTAAGAGGGTGCCCCTATGCCCTTAGGGCCCTGCTGGGCGGGCACACGGTGGCAAAGGGGGCGGACAAACTGCTGCGCCAGAGTTTTGCGGTGAGCCGCGGCCGCGAACCCTTTCTTGCGATTTTTAAAGGACTTCCGGAGGACCCTGCTCGTTCCATCCGACGCAAAACACTAGCTTCCGTCTACGCCGTCCTCCTAAGTCGAAGGGTTGCAACGAGAACTTCCTCGCTGCGTTTCGCTTAGAACCTTAAGCTACGTCCGCGCTGAAGCAACATCGAGCAACTCTTGTTTGCCTTGTATTCGATTAAAAAAAAAAAAAAGAGAAAAATGCATCAGAAAATTGCTCGGTCTTGCTTCAGCGTGAAGATACCTTTAGATTCGGTTATGTTCGTTCGCCAGAGTACATGAACTTTATCTTCCCCAGCAGCACGAAACTCTGAGAAAAGGAATCGATTTGCATAATGCAGTATCTAATGTTCGAAGACTTCGCTGTTCCCATCGAAACCAAAGCAAAGTAACCGAAGAAACAGAGTCGCGTCGTGAGTCCCGTATAGATCCGAGCAATTTTTCGCCGATCTAACGAATCGTCCGCGTAGGAGTTAAGCTAGTAGAGTCCAGATGACTCGCGCGGATTCCTTTCCATTAGGAGCACGTTCGCCGCCATTTTTGAGGGGAGGCAAACGAGAAAACGAGATGAGGAACCCGGCTAGGTACTCGGAAGTGACTTTCAGAAACGGACCGGTCCGAGCTCGTTAACGATTTTCTCTGGAGCCGGTACGCCGTGACGAAGCGCGGCGCATCCATCGACCCGACGAAAAGCGGGAGCTGCGAATTCGGGCAAAAATACCAAAGAACATAAATAAAAATCGGGACACTTAAGACAGGAAACGTGAGTCATTTCAGGTGGCAGCTCAGCTGACGGTATTTCGACTCGACATAATTGAACCTGGAATGGACTTTTCTGTACAGTGAGTGCCGATGCGATCTGCAAATTACTTTGGCGAAGCTTTTAGTACACAACAATGGCACTAGGAGTTCCATATTATAGAATGTTGCAACAGCTTTCATTGTTACGTGGAGCATTGTTTCAACGTGTTCCTGTAGGACGTCTTTTTGTTTTAAAAAATGCTACATACCACATTCTACCTGATACCGATTCAATTATAAAGTAGCTTGTGCCTAATTCCTAGCAAATTCCAGAAGCACTCGCGGTTCGGATATTAAAATTCCTGCAAATCCAGTTAGCAGACGCAAATCTTCCGGCAGCGCAAAAAACGAAGAGTGGCTTTAGATTCCGAGTCGGTGAGCATCGCGATTAATCCGCGGCGGGTCGGAGCCGGGCCGAGCGGAGCCGCACGGAACGGAGCCGAAGAGGAGAGCAGCAGCTGGAGGCGTCTAAACGCGGGCTGTGCGAGCTGCGACTGCTATCGAGCACGCGTGATATTAAAATCAGGTCACTGCCGCTGACTGCGGCCGCAACGACCGCTCTCCGGTATTTTCAGACCGACTTGAACGTTGCCGCGCGACCTGCGCTCGCTCGATGCACAAATCGGGAACGCTGCCACCGTGTCACCGAACGGTCGATAGCATTAATAGATCGCCTATCTGCACCTGTAACCCCACGGAGATCAGGAACGCTGGAACATCGCACTTCTATCCCAAAATTTTGACCTGTTTGCGAACGACAATTTTTCAGTCTAATATGCACCAATTCAATTTTGACCCCGCGGTCAAGAAATTGGACTTGGTTTATATTATTCAACTTATATGAGCCGTTCACTGCACAGATAAATTAACTCCACTTTTTGAAAAATCTTAAATTTAAGTGTCAAAGCACTTGGTATAATCATAACCTTTTATATTTATAATAACTTTCCTGAATAATAAAGATTAACACGATTACACGACAAAATTCTTTTGGCCATTGAATAATAAATAATTTATTTCAGAGGCCATTTTGATTAACTCCGTACTCTACTGTAAATCGTTGCAATAATGCAACTCAAATGCACTAGCAAGCGCTGAATGATAACGGTAAATTTTTTAGTGCCGACTTATCAGAATTAAAGTAAAATAAATTAGTCAGTCACAGTCTAATTGCCGCAGGATCAAGTACTTGTGAAGTCAAATTAATTATTATTAAGAATAAAGTTTAATTGGGTATGTTTTAACTTCTACTGTATACTTTTCAACATCACTTTTCAGATCGTATTTGGGATTAAATTATTGTAAGCAATTATTTCAATTTGTCGGTGGTTTTAAAGAAATAAATATTATCACTAGAACTACCGAGCCCTAAACGTGACTTAGACTTATCCCTTTATAATAACAGCAAGATTGAATTTGCTTAGGTTTCATACGATTTCATTGCTCATTTCATACGATTTCATTGCTCATTTCATACGAAGAGATATATTCAAACGTTTCTCGTGAAAACGTTTTCATAGTTTCAGTAATCGTGAAAGAAGAAATCATCCACCAGTCATTTTGACTGGTTCGGTAGTTCTAGTGTTATACCGTTATAATCAAGATGAGTGAGACTAATAACAATGTGGATGTGGAAAACAGTGAATCATCTGATGGTTCTTCAATACGATTTGTCAACAGAAAGTCTGGCTGAAGAAAACGTTTATAGTTTCCTTCGGATTTTTCTGATCGCAATGGTAAAAATATTGCAAGAAAGACATTGACTGGGAGGAAAAGAAGTTGTAATCCTGATAATTGGGCCCGAAATTTACATATTCGTCCTGAACATTTTAATTTTAACTAGGAAATTCGACCCCAACGGGTTAAAACAGTTTTAACCCGTAAAGATTGTGGATCTTTGTGCGTTCGCAGGTTGTAAAGCTTTTCAAACAGCGGTGAAATTAAAAATACAATAGAATTTGCATGAGCATCCGCAGGCCGGCAATAATGCACACGCGAGGCTGATTAAAAGGGGAATAAAAGCGGCGTATTATTTAGCGTGTCCTAAAGAGAGTTGAACACGGCAGGTAGGTTCAAAATCGGATAGAATAATAACAGATGCAACAGTGTCTTATCCCAGCGATTTTATCTGGCATCATCAAGCGCAATCGTCCCGGTTGTGCTTCCAGGAGGAGCGTTTAACGAGCGTTCTACGTCACTCACGGTAGCAACGAGTGCACGCATTGTGTGCCGTTCCCCTAACATTTACTTGCAGAGCCGTTCGACGACGATCAAAGTTCCCTCGTCGAGTTGCCCTGTTTTTCTTTCAGCGTTTAGAACATTTTTCAATCGAAATGTCATTTATCGACCTGCGAGGATCTCTCTCTCTCTTTCACGAAGCAGCGATCGAGGCCTAGTTTTCGAGTGTCGCTGCGAGTGTTTAACCCATTAACCGGGTAATTTACCGATCGCGAGCGAACACGCACGAGCAGAAAATGAAAGGTGAATAAATAACGATCCGAAACGATGTAGCTCACGCGCTGCTGTCGCCGTGTCTATTATGCATACGCGAGCCGTGCAGTGCAGTGTGCAGCGCGCACCGACTGTTCACCAGGTTGCGCGCGGCGCGATCGCGAATAGCTCGTCCGCGATCGGCAATTATGCTAATACAAGCGGAACGGTGCCGGCGAGCCGTGTCCCGGCGAGCGTACACACGCGTTTATGAAACATTTATTTGTCGCGATACCAATGGCGAATAAATAAGGAAACGGAAGATTATTTCGTCCCGGAGTAGTACGATCGAGCAGACCGATAACTCGACCGACCGTTCCCAGGCAGTCACACACGCACGCCTCGTGAGTAATTGCCGGTTCCCTTTTTTTCGCGATAAAAAGGACCACGCCACTGCCACAATTTTCAACGGCGAACAGAGATTTCCCGGGTTAGACGGCCGAGATTCAAAGTCCGAGCCGTCGCGCGTCGGGGGAAAAAAGCGAGAAATTTGAAAAACGGGGCGGGGGGGATGCGGGCATGAATGTTTAAAATCGCGGGGGGACGGCAACGGCGGCGGGGCAGGGGAGCGTAGTGGGCATGAAAAGTCATCGTAAAAGGGCGGAACGCGGTCGTAAAGTTGAACTCCGAGCCGGGTGTTCAGCGACGCGAGGCCCGTGCCTGCAAGTCGCTCGTTTGACCTACATTGTTCGGCTCGAAGTCGATGCAGGAACAGCGGGCCGGCCGAGTCGAGGCTAGCAGCTTCGGAGCCGAACCGAACCGAGCGACACGCTCGCCGTTTAAAATCGAGCCTGCAGTCGCCGCCGGATTCCGCTTCCGATCTCGCAGCTCTCGCTCCTCTCGCTTTCGCACTCGCGTTCGATCCGTGCCCGATACCCGGCCACGCTACCCTGTTCGATTCCGAACAGACACGGAATTTCCAACGAACCGCAGAACGATGATGCCACGCTGTCTTTCTCTCGACAGCGTTAGGCTGCGGTTACGCTGGACGTTTTCACTCGTTTCGAGGCGCTTTTACCAAGATCGAACCGTTCGCGAGACAACTAAGGGCCGACCTCACAGGTCAGGCCGGCGGACAAAATATTACAACCCCGGTTTTGTATCTAGCGTTTAGGAGCGGCCGGCTTGTCTACTGGATACAAAATCAGGTTTCTAATATTTTGTCCGCCGGCCTGGCCTGTGAGGTATGCATCGACCTTGATGCAGGCGGCTTCGTCGCATCGAGACGGACGAAACAATTGCCTGCCTGCACGACAATATCAAAATTAATTGAAAAGCCTATGTACGCCATCGAACACGAACGATCCATGATTTGCAGGAAGCTTCAAAGACCAGACTGGTGTCCTCTTCGATCAGATCAGAGAATGGAAGCAATCAGTTTTTTTTTTCACAAATATCGAAAACCACGTCCCCGGATTGATTAAACTTTGACAATATTTTGCAAGCTCACAGGTGCTTGCACTATTGGATGCGAGTTTCAATCCTCTCTATGCAACCGAGCCATCCGACCGAATGCACCGACGTGTAAACGGCTCAAAGGCATTAAAAGCATCGAAACAAGCGAAAGGATACGCGTTGGCCATCATCGAAAATCGCGGCGTAACCGCACCCTTAGGCGTGTTCATCGATCTCGCGGGGACGCGTCGCGAGCTATGCTCGTCACGCTTTCCAGGGATCCCATTTGCTATAAGTAAATTTGCGAACATCGTTGTTTTCAGAATAGAGTGGCTGTGCTCTTTGTAACAAAGGTCCGCGCGCGCCCCTCGCGCCGTTGTAAAACTGTGACGAGAGAGAACGGGGACAACGCTCCCATCTGGTGGAATGAACAGCGCCTGAGATACGGCAACCAGCCGGACGAGGCGGTAGACGAAACCGCTGCACTCGGGGGCGCAGTCTGATTTTTACGCGCCTCCCACGGTAAAGCTACCAAATTACGTTAATAAAGCTTTTAGTAGGGCGCCGGAGCTCGCGAAACTGTTTCGTCTTGTTTTGTCTTCCTTCACCTTTTTATCGGCCTTCAGAGATGGACCTGGGAAATTTATTTGCCGAATATTTCAGGAGCTGTCGGCCGTAAACGGAAATGAGCGTGGTTCGTGGGTTTCGTATGATTAGACTGCAGATTTTATGCGGTTATGATAAAAATAGGTACAAGTTCAACCAGTGAAACGATTAAGAATATTTCGAAATGCCGGCGTAATAAAATTAGTAAAGTACTTTTCACTTGGCTCCTATTTCTCACAATAGATGAAGACAATTTTTATTTTGTATACAGATCTGCAGTCTACTAACAATACTTTGCAGTCAACTAATGTGAAGTCCCTTCTAGTTATGGTACTTGCAAGATCTAGAATAGGGTAAGGGACCCAATTACTGCAGGGGTACCAATTACTGTGCGTATATTAATTATACTTCTTCTTAAAGCACAATGAATATTACATTTTGTCATTAATATTAGTTAATATAGATGTTATATATCTCTTTTTCAATATTCTTTAAAAATAAGTGTAATTAATATAGGCACAGTAATGGGGTGCTTTACCCTAGTTCCTTCATGAAATCTGTATCGTTTAAAAATCCCATTTGAATAGAGTGACCGTTTCGGTGAATAACAAAGAAATACTGCGAATTCTCGATATATGTCAACAACTTGGGTCTTTACAGCGTCGTATATCGCCTAAGAGACATACCCGAGTCGTGCTATGTTTACACTCCTCGGCGGGGTATACCTACCCCGCGACGTATATCATCCAGGCCTTAGCGACATATATAGAGACGCTGTAAACGCGCCCGAATTCGTAATAAGAGATTTGAGGTATCCTAGCCAGACTTTAAAAACTGTCTTTTGCACCCACGAATGCTTTTTCATATTCTATCGTTTTCTATTCTCATCGTCCAACTATAAATTTCCTAGAGCATGTTCCACCAATAGCGTCAAAAGGATGAATCGGTAGGGTCTGAAAATTGTTTAAGAAGAGTCGGGGAGGCAGACAGGGCGTCCTCACCCCCAGGATTTCCCCGGCCGGAAAGCAACCCCTTTCCCAGAGACGAGTGTTTTCTTAGAGATAGGAGGCCGCGAGCTAAATCAAGGATAATTGCGTGGCCGCGGAAAGTTCTGGCATAATCGCGTCGGTTCCCCGCGCACGTTCAACCGGAATAATAAGGACAAACCGGAAGGGATTTCGAGGTAACTGCAGGAGTCTCTCTCTCTCTCTCTCTTTCTCTCTGCCTCTCTTTCTCGGCGACGGTCTGGGGGAGGCCGGTTACGATCGATGAATAAGCCAGACGAAGAATAAAAACGAATCCGCGTCGGTTGGAAGCTCGGCCGAAATAAAAGCTAAAAATGTCCCCGTTGGCCGTCGCGGCGGGTAATGCCGCATAATGGAAAAACAGTGTAGAGGGTGCATTGTTGCAGCGTGTCGCGTCCATTCGTCGGACAACCGATTCCAGGGGGTTGTCCATTATCTTTTTACCGGGGTGTTTCCGGAACGCAACACGCCCCGACGACTGGCTCCTCTTCGTTAGCCACGGCGCCGACGTTTCGGGTTCTCGCGCGAGCAACTTTGCCACTTTCGCGACGTCCAGCGCGAAAGTAACTCCCTGGACGGTGTTCCTCTCCCTCGGGTGTGGGAGGGAGAAGCGGGGAAAGCGAGTTTTGATTCGCGACGAGGATTAAGAACGCGCGAGTGCAGCTGCGATGCTCGCAAGGCGGGGCCGGAATTCTGCTAAGCGGGGAGTAAGCGGATTTCCAGGAGCGATGCTAACTTTTTCTTCGGCGTCCGCCCCCTTTTCAGGTGTCGGCGCCTCGTCCGAGACCTTGGTCGATTTAACGGTGCATTTGTCGCAGTTGCAGCCCGCGTCCCCGCCAAAAACGAAAGCGAAATAGAGGCTAGTTTTGTCGTAACTCGGGATCGGGTTAGAAGAGCGCGAAATCACAACGAGCCGCTCGCTCGCGGCCAGGCAGCAACTGGGGCGCGAGAATTCCGTTTTCCACGCCTGAAGACGCGCGACCGACCGATTTTCGAGCGGGCCGAGCGTATTTTATTCCCCGCGTTCTCGCCCGGTCAGAATTAACATTGGCCGCCACCGAATTATCGACGGGAAATCGATTTCCGAACGCGTCAGGGACACGCCTCCCGGAGATACGTGTTCACTGACCTAAACCCTGACGGCCATACGAAAACGACGCTCCTCTCCTCGTCCTCTAACCTCTCCGATCATCTTGCCTCGTCTACTCGCGCTTCCTCCCCCTCAGATGCAATGGAAATTACAATAGAAACTCGTTTATACGAACCGCTTAACGCTAAACGTTATTATGCGAACTCATAGTTCGGATAAACGGGGCTATATTGTGATGCATACGACACCGGACGTTTTTACTCCTCCTCGTTACGGAGTATCTCGCGACTTCGATCGGGACGCTCGTCGCCATTTCCTAGCCCGGGCTCTTCCTAACCCTGCCTTAATTTTTCCGACACCCCGCGTCACCACTGCCCATCACCCTTTCCAATTTCACAATTTTTTCCTCCGCATCTGCTTGTGGCTTTAAGTTGAGCGATGCGGTAAAATAAGCATCGACTGTTCTCGGTGTCAATTCCGATATTTTCCTAATTACAACGGCGTGTTCAATTGTTCACGGAGCTCAGAACCCAGGCCTGGTTCTTGAAAGAATAACCAGGTGATTAAAGAGTTAATTTCCGATATCGAGACTGTACTCACGTCTTGGGCAGACAGGATCCTCGTGGCAGATTGTATGGTTGTGCTTCCGGAGTGTGGCCGATGATGCAAGGACTCGGCGGTATTGTCTCGAGAGCAGACGCTCCTGTACCAGGGCAATCCGCTCGAGCTGTCCCGTCTGTTCCGATATTTCCTCCACATGTGCCTGGCAGACAGACGAAAGGGTTATTTATCGTGAACGGTGGCGTTGGTTCACGGAACTTCGAAAGAAACAACGATCCGCCACCCCTAACCCCTTGCCGTACAATCTGCTTCACAGTTACTGCAATTAAAACCTCTTTGTCTCTAACAATCTCTTAGAAGACGACAATTGGTATTTATTACACTGATAGCAACTACATTTCAACTCAAAAGAGAGGTGCAACTGTTACACTTACAACTAGACCGCGGATTTTATGTTTCACCCCTTCCCGTGCTTTAACGAGTCTGACTCGTGACGAAGATTTTCGCCCGAACGTAAACATCACGAGTCAGACTCGCGGAATGATTTACAACTGACTACAGTGACGAGCAAAAGTGTAAATACAGTTCGCTAGTTTTACATGAAACGTGATAATACAACCTATTTTTCAATTGAATGATAAAGCTTAGGTAATAATAATTATATGGTGAATGTGATAAACAAAACATAACAGTTTATGTTAGATAATATTAACAATATATACAATATTTTACAAACATAAGGATTTGAAGCAATGTTTACAGTTTTGCACGTATCATCAGAAACAGGTAAGATAGTACACAAATACTAGGGAAATGAAATTGTCAACAAACACTGATAGCCAACTGTAGTAAGACACGTTTAGACTGGTGTTTACACAGTTTTTCTCCTATTTGAAAGTTAGTTGACACGCGTAAGTCAAGATGAAACCACTTAGTGCAGATAAAAGAATTGCAGTAAAATGTGGTGTAAGTCATACGATGGTTGTAAGAATAAAGAAAACCTATGGTAGTTGTGTCAACTTCTTCAAGAAACGGTAGACCGCAACTTGTTTCTGACAGAGCTGCACGTGATATTGCACATCGTCTTCGGTCTGAAAGTCATAAAACTCCAAAAATCGCGGCTCAAGACGTTGAAGTAAATGCAAGTGAATGAACCATTCGCCGCTCCTTAAAAAGAATCGGGTTAAAAGCGAAAGAAAAGACACGCAAACCAGCTCTTTCAGACAAAAATATTAAACTACGAAAAAAATTTGCTCATACAATACAAAGAGTGGAGAACAGAAGATTGGAAAAGAATTATATGGTCTGACGAAACAAAAATTAATAGATTTGAATCTGATGGAAGGTCTTGGTACTGGACTTCATCCGAAAATAGTAATCAAGCAAGTAGTATAAAACAAACTATGAAATTCGAGGGTGGCTCAATTATGTGTTAGGGTTGTTTTACTCATAAGGGTGTTGGTCTCTTAGTTCGGATAGAAGGTATCATGTGCAAAGAGCATTATTTAAATATTTTGCAAAATAATTTACCTTCTGTTGTTAATTCTATTGAATTTGGTGAAGATGAAGTAGTATTTCAACAAGACGGGGACCCTAAGCATATTGCAAAGATAGTAAACTGGCTAGGAAATCAAAAGTTTTCTGTGATGAAGTGGCCAGCACAAAGTCCAGATATGAACCCAATCGAAAATTTGTGGTCAATTGTGAAAAGAAGGCTAGCAAAATATAACAATCCACCTTCAGGAGTTCATGAGTTGTGGAAAAGGACAGAACAAGAATTGTACAACATTGAGCCTTGAAATTATTAAAAATTTAATAGATAGTATGCCACGCAGGCTAGAAGTAGTACAAAAAAGTAAAGGAAAATGGACAAAATATTAATTTAAAGCTGTATTTCTACGAGCACAATTAAAGTGCAAAACTGTAAAAATTGTCTTCAGTCCCTATTTTCGATAAATATTCCGTATATTGTTAATATTAACGAAAATAAACTGTTGCGTTTTGTTTATCCTATTCACTTTGTAATTCAATTGAAAAATAGGTAGTATTATCACGTTTTATGTAAACCTAGCGAAGTGTGTTTACACTTTTGCTCGTCACTGTATATCACAGGTATTTACATGCATTTCGGCTAGTATTGTTTACCGGCTAGTCTGTTTACCGCGCGTTGACCCCTACCGCTTGGGCCCGGATTTCGTCGAGCTAAATGGCACGGGAATGGGTGAACTATGCGAGCATTACAAGATATTAAGACTGCTTCGGATTTGTTAAAATGATTAAAAGAAGAAATACGGTGTGATGTAATTTTTAGTTTGCACAAAGATCCGCATATTTCACATATACCCTGTGAAATCCCAGCGACGAGTCTGCACGGCAAAGGGTTGAAAGAATTTCCTTTCCGCTACGGAGCCAGACGGCAAAGGGACGAAAGGAACTTCCCCCCAGCCAGAAGAGTAATCCCTCGGGGTGTCGCGGGATTGAAACAGTAAAAAATGAATCGGCCCTTAGCGACACGGTCCCCGGCGCCGGCATGTTCAACGAATCAGCGACACGACCGCGTTCTAATTAGTAGTAATTTCTGCGCGAGGATTCGCGCGTCCGTGCCGCGTCGCGCCGGAACGTTCGTGCAGCAACGACACCAATTATTTCGCCGGGAAATCTGGGAAACGTCCCGTTGTAATCCCGAGACCCCCCCCCCTCCGCCGCTAGCCTGACGAATAACTTCGCACAGTTCTGCCGTCGGTTGAACAACTATCGAATAAATTCTTGCCGCCTCTCCCGAATGAACCGACATAATCCTGAGCCCGGCCGCCGCAATTTCTGCAATAACGCGGGATTACCAGGCGCCGCGAAAATTTTCCGAGAGCCGCCGGACGCTGGGACTTTTTATCGGGAGGCTGGAATTAACGGAACTTACGCCCGAGTTAATTTCTACGGATCAAGGGATCGAGGAATCCCCGCCCCTTTGTATCCATGCCTACGGTTGCCGCGATTTTGCAGAGAGACGCCGCGATTTATCGACTAGCGGCTACTTCCGACGATTCTCACCAGCCTGAGTAGACTGCAGATTTTATGCATTTATTATAAAAAATGTCTGAACGAAATATAAGAGCGGAGTTAATATTATTAGCAAAAGAAATAAATGTCTATGTAGCTCCTTCGCCCTGCACGTTTCTATTGCGCATTGAAATCCGCAGTCTTGCTCGCGTCGGACGTGTCACGTAAAGTAGAACGGTAACGGACGGGTTAAACGATTTGGCAAACGAGTGGTTCATTCAACGTGCATTGTTGGCATTTGCAACGGTACGATAAATATTCATTTTTCACGTTCCCTTAAGAGTCGGATATTTGTTCTCGGATCGAGGGGCCAGCTGCGAATAAATTATGATAGCCTCGATCGAAAGGTGCAATCGATCCAGGGGATTCGCGGCGAACGGCGTCATTGTCACGAGTAGGTTCGACAGTGATCGAGTCGCGCGCCAGGGCCGACTAAACCTTTAATTGCTTCATTAATCAACGTCCCGGCTTTCGCTTTCGCGAGGCTGCAGCGTGCGTGTCGTCCTGTTTCGCAGTTATAACGCGACTGTCCCGGTACCGTTAACTTATTCGCTGACTTAACGGTCTGCCGAGGCGTTTGCGCGGTTAGGCGAATCTCGGCCCTGTCTTTCAGCTGGCGTGCCACTCGGCGCCGAGTATTTCGCCCGAAATAAATAATAGATTTCTGATATTACTGGCTGGGGAAACTTCCCTTGATTCTGAGATAACCTTTAACTGCGAGGAGGTGGATTTCGTGGCAGACTAATTTATTTATTCGGAGCCCTCCTTGATCTCGGTGACCGCTAGAATTACGCGTTTACGAGAAAAATCAATGAGTGTTACTTCGAACAATATTAAAGGAACCGGAAAATATCGGGACGTTACTTGCTACTTGTTAAGATCATAAGAAACAGTTTTTATTTCGCATAAAGATCCGCGGTCTAGCGATCACAGCGAGTCGTCATGGAATTAGACGGCGGATTCAGGAAGTCTCACGGAGTGCCGGGAGTTAGGGGTTAAGAAAGAGCGTGCGAAAATTATTGCAACAGCCGTTTCCTCGCGCGGAACGGCTCCGGGAAAAAGGAATTCGTTGGAAAGAAGCTATGCAAGCGAGGGAAGAAATTTCCGCGGCGCATACGTAGAAGCTATGAGGTAAGCTTGTTCATCTCTTACCTGACGCCGAAGGCAATTCCCAGCGCGACGATCAGCGGCAGCAGCGTCGAGATACACGCTAGAAAAACGGTCTGTATATCTGAGAAACCGGCGAGTATACCTGCAAAACGCGAATGTTCTGTTACAGTCAAAATATCACGGTGCACACAAGTTCTTAATCGTGGCTAACTAAATTCGCCGGAAACGTCAAGCATCGCTCTGAATTGCCACTCGAGTCGCTATCACCGCTATCGACAATCACGATTCGCGAAACGAAACGGGCCGGTATCAAGACGCGTGTGCGCCACCACCGCGCGTTCGCCTAATCACGACAAAAATTCTCTGCGAAGACAGCAGCGACGATGACATCGGCCCCAAACTAGCTTTCAACCCTTCGCTGGGTGCTGTCGTCCAGCAAATTGCCGATGAAACGTTTCGACAGCTAACCTCTCGCACGGAAGATGCATCGAGAAGAGGGTAATAAGACGTCGCTTTCGGGGACAACGATGACAGTCTGATCGACGCGGGGGTCGATCGCGAAATGAGCGTGCGCTTTGAGGCAAGGGATGCCACGAGGGAAGAACAATGGATGGACTATCACTTCTGGCAGCTGGCGGCGTTGTACAAAAAATCGAGCTGCCTGTGGAAAAAGGACGCCCGCCACTACTTGAACAGCGAGCGCAGATATCGGGCTTATCAAAGGATCCAAGAGGCCATGGGGATGCCGGGATTAACGGTGGTGGGGGTTGTCTTGAAGATTCGCGAGATGCGTCGATTGTACCTGGAGGAGCTGAAGAGGCTCCTCGACAAGGAACTGTGCTGTAACTGTCATGAACCGTCGATCTCCTGGTTCTACGACCTGCATCGATTCCTCTATCCCTATCTGGACTATGACGAGGCGGTCGAACTGCGAGTGAGCATTGATTTTACCCGTTTACAATTCCTCCGATATCGGTGTGTACGATTTAACCCCTTTCCCGTACTTTAACACTAAACCTACCACGGTCAAAATGACCGATTTTCTGTTTCAATTGAATTGACTTCTTCATTTAAGCACATATTATCATGAAAATCGTACAAAGTTTAAGTAAATCCAATCTTCTCCCTTCTATAAGATGTTTCAATTTTTGAGTTTTGTGCTTGGTAGGTTTAGTGTTAACGGGTCTGACTCGTGATGAAGATTTTGGCACAAACGTAAACATCACGATTCAGACTCGCGGAATGATTTACAAATGACTATATCACAGGTATTTACATTTCGGCTAACGTTGCAACTGTTCTCGTGCATCACTTTGGTCTGTTTACCGCGCGTTCACCCTTGCCGCTTGGGCCCGGATTTCGTCGAGCTAAATGGCACGGGAAGGGGTTAAAACAGTCGATTGATTATAAGAATTCGGTACCTTCACGGGGGGATTTTCCCAGAAAAATTTCGACGATCCTGTTTAAGAACAGAGCCTGTGCAAGGAAGCAGCAACTTCCTGTTCCCCCATTTTTCGCGATCAACGTCCCGAATCGAACGTTTCGGCCGCAGAGCGTCGACTCGGCTCTCGCTAGCTGGATCGGAAGTTAGTGCAGTTTTCTAATCTGTTCGGTCGAAACGGGGTTGGCGCACAGATACATGGAGCAGCTCGTAAAGCGTATCCAGCCGCGCGGCAGACAGGGCAGAATGTTCGGGGGTGGCTAGCTTAACGGTAGCGCCGCCGAAACGGCGATGTACGAGCGCGTTTGGCTCGGAGCCCCGTGCACAAAAGCGGCGCGCAAAGCCCCGCCCGTAAATATTTAAAAATAGATTTCCTATTCCGTGCAATTTCCGCGCTATTATCCCCCGAGCTACGAAATTTATGGGCCGCCGTTAAATCCGATTCCCCGCGGCCCGTAGAACGCCGGCCGAGCCGGTGCTGATCCGAGGGAAACGGACGACCGGGATCCCAGCCGGGATCCTTCGGATCGGTACCACTCCGACTGCACCCTCAGGAGGAGGGACAGAGTCTGCGAGGGACATTTCCCAGCTCCCGGCACCATGTATTCGATCAGCTCCCCGGTGGTCTCGTTGCCGGAGGTCAAGGCTCAGCCTGGGACATGTCCTCGGTTCTCCTGCGTCGATTCCAGCTCCGCGAGCCGAACGGTCAGACTGGATGTCACCGCTTCCAGCTCGTGCCACGAAAAACCACGACACAGGATCCCCTCTGCCAGCGACGTGTCCACCGGCCCGCGACAGGTTTATCGATCGCACCGGCCCCGAATTAACCCTTTCGTTCGAGATCTCATACGAAGTGATCGCTCCAAAAGGACTATCCTAATTCTAGGATAGCTCGAGGGGTAACTGAAATATTTAGGTCTCTTAACACGTTCGTTACCAGCGTTCACAGCATTTGATCAAATACAACTCGTCTTGTTATAAAATATGCAGAGGAGTTACAGAATCTTTGACGATAATTGCGTTAGATTGGACCCATAAGTAATCAATTATTTCGAAATCTTGAAACAAACTTTGTAGTAAATTCAAGTTTTTATTCCTTAATTTATTATATAATCCCCATCATTATCAAGGACAGTTTGCCATCTTTCCTGCAAATTGTCAATACCCCTCTTATAGAAATCCAGGGTTCGTAGAGCAAAATATGACTCAAGGTGCCTCCTTTTATTACAGGGTTGTAAAGAAAAATTATACTTTCTAGAATATTTTGAACACAGGCTGGTTTATCGAAAACTGTAAAAGAATACGTGTTTCCTCTTCAACGATCGGTACCAAACTAAAGGCAAAACAAATTCTTTGCAAATAATTGATTACTTATGGGTACACATAATAGAAACTCGCGATCGTCTAGTGTGCGTAACTCTGGTAGCGGGTGTATTCATCTGAATTGCTGATTCATAAACGAATGAAGGGTCTAGCAGGATAAGCATATGCGATCGGTCCCCAGACCAATTTTCGTAGCGCGGTATCGCGTCTCGAATTAATTATTTAATGCTCCAAACAAGCTACGGAGCTCGCGACTCGGTACAGATATCGATTCAGCGTAGCCTCTGCATAACGGCTGCGATAAAAACGCGCCTCGATCAAATCCGAACGTCTAGTCAGCCAGCCAGTGATAACAATTTCCGAGCCGTGTCGACAAGTCAGAAGGGAGTCCATTCCGCCGGGAGTCTCGTTGGAACGAAAGGGTTAATTGCGCCAGTCCTACATTCCCGGGAAGCTCGCACAGCTCCTTGTCGCGCGACAGGAACGCTGCCACGAGTTCAGGATCCGTGGACTGTCCGGGACGGGCACGTACACTTGCGAGACGGACTCTTCGAACGAGTCGTTCTTGACGATCGTTTCCCGGTGTCTGAGGAAGCTGGAGACTCCGCTCGCAGTCAAAGCGAAGATGGAGATCCTTGGACTGCTGAGGAATTTTATGGAAGAGTCGAAGAGGACCGTGAAATGTCGCCGGCCTAGGGGCTAGCGGTTCGAAGGAACAGAGAAAGGAGATAACAGGTGAGCTTCTGGTTTGAATAATTTAGCGCGCCTTAAAAATATCCTGCTCGATTTTCCAGGCCCGAAATACCTGCTGACTCCAGGGAGAAACTATGCCGGCGGTTTAGTGGAAGCCGGTTTTGTTGTTTTTCGAGGATGGCCCTGGTAAATAATGCGAGGAAAGCCGGCTCGCGACGAGCATGAATATCTAAACCGACAAAAACGCTTCAATCGGCCCGGCGCGCAGCAGACGCGGAATTTCGTCGTACGTCAGGCGGCGGCGGTGGCCGCGCGCGGATATCGTATCGATCCGACTTTGGTAGACCGCAGCGTTGCGATTAGTATTCTGTCGGTGTCGCAGTCAGCCGGCTTCGAACAAGGACGAAGACGGGAAGATTTCGCCCGACCCGGGCGCAAAACCGAGGGGATGCCAGGGACCGAGCCTGCGAGAACCTGATAACGGGTTATCCGCTGATCGAAACCTCATCCCGCAAAAGGCGCACGTCCGAGACGTTATTAGCGCGTGACTCGAACACGCGAGTCCAGCCCGAGACGCGCTAATTCTTCAGGCTGACCCGCCGATGAGCCGGCAATTAGCCGACGACGTCTCGCGTCTCGCGAGTAGGCTAACCGAGCAGCCGTGAGCATGTCGCTCGAACTAACCTTCCATTAGCGAAAGAGAGACTTCGGGATCGTGTTCGTATAGCTGTCGATTCTACCCCTCGTTACTCGCGCGTTAGAAACTTCGAATTACACGGACAGCTGTTATTAGAGGGGTTACACGCTTATCCGTGAATCTTCGCGCAAATTCGGATCCCCCGAACAATGGAACGCCGTTCTTTGTCGAGTAGACTTCTCGTGGAAGAGATTAACACGTTCACCGCCACCGTTACAAGCATTTACACTTTGTTGTTTCGAGTAGGAGTTTACACAGCACAATGAGCTCGTGACTGTGGAACATTGTTTTGATGCGTATCTCTGTGCAAAAGAAAAATGTTCTGCATCAATTGGAAGAGGTAGGGAGCCAAATAGATCGATATTCCTAAATCCTGTTAATCGTTTTAACAGTCTATTAATCGAACATTTTAACGGTAAAGCAAGCAGCGGAACAAATGGTGGTAACGAACGTGTTAAATAAAGATAGGAATTAAGAAGAGAGCGAGAAAGTTTCCCGGAATACTACGGCTAACTCTCGACGACGGATCAACTCGTCATGTCCAGTTAGAAAGTTAAGAGTGCAGACTCTTCTTCCCGGGAACACGATGGAAGGGCCCGGTGGGAGCAGAAGTTTCGAGGAACGCAATTTCGCTCGGGAAACTGGATACAATAAGCAAAAATGCAATATTGCACAGTGTCCAGGTTCGCGGAACGAAGTTCCACGGCTTCGAAGGAAACGGTTGCCTCGCAAGAAACTGGACGAAGTTGGAGCTTCTGACCCTTCGATCGCCAGTGAGATTCATGGGAACGGCTGTCGACGGATACCTTTTTGCAATCGGGAAACAAGTCGGGGAACGTTACAGTAATAAATTCGGAGAACCGGGAGGGATTAAGCGACGCCGGGGGACGGTTTCGCGCGTCGCCTATAGGAAGCGGGACGAGGGTAAATCTGGAAATCCGTGGGTAGCTTGTCGTGACATCGGCAGAGAACCGAGGGGATGGAGACGGACGACGTTTAGACCAATTCCCAGAATCCTCTCCCGAAAGCCTGGCGAAACGGAGAGAGAGAGAGAGAGAGAGTGTGTGTGTGCTACGGACCTTCGGACGGGTCGTCCCGAGGCCGTGGGCATTTTCTGGAAAATCGATCCCGGGGACATAAACGTCACCCGGGGGTGAAAAAAACGGAACAGGGTGAATCGCGTTTCGCGCGGCGCACAGCTAACTCGATGGGAACGCGGTTCGCCGCTGGCACAAACTGTGAAACTGTTTTCGAACCGGCACGGAACGGCTCGCTGCGTCCAGCGAAAAGCATCCCAGGCTTTGACCCGCCGCCATCCTGTCGAATTCTGTTTTTTCAGGGGTACGTCCTCCTCGCTCACGTGAGACGGGGTGAACAAAATTCGTGGAATGAGTCGGCCGATCACCCAAGAATTAATTCGATTTCTAACCTTTGTAACGCCGGAATGTGTCCGGACTATTAACACTATGCCCTCCGCACGCGTAATCGGAATTCTTTTTTTGTTTGGCGCCGGTAGGACTCGTTCGCATCATTTCGCGACACCAACGTTATGTCACCGGCATTTGGCCGATTATTTTCACGGGGCACCAACGTGGTGTCACCGGACGGCGTAGTGTTAATCTCCTAATTTCGAGTGGTTCAGCAGCGAGGGTTAAAGAATAACCTATCGAAACAGGAATTCGCATAAACATTTACAGTGAGACCACTAGACTGCGGATCTTTGTGCGAAACAAACATTTTCGACGACTGTTGCAAGAAACAGAAGAAGCCACTTTGGTAATATTCTTATCAATATTTTATAGAAGGATTGCATCCAGTAAAGTGTTGTTCTAAAATTGTGCAAGAATTTTGATAAAAAATGCCGTAGTCTAGCGATCACGTGCAATTTTTGTCTGTGGGTGCCTTCGCTGAATGGACAGTGGACCTATAGCTCAACGAAGAAGAACTTCGATGGAAAATGAGACAGAATTTCATTTTCTGCTTAGGGCTATTCAGATTCCTGCTGATCAGCTTTCCCAGGTGCGGAATTAAAAATTAAAAAGGAAGTGAGAGAATGCGGCGTAGAGATTCTGGCACGATCGACTGGATTTTTGCTAGGAAATTGCTCGCAGAGAGCCTGAGTGCCAGCTCGCGAACATCCGGGGAAGAATTAGTGGTCGAGAGGGCGCGAAAGAGGTTGGGAGCCAGCTGCGGGCTCGGGGACATTCGAGATGATCGACGAGTGGCGTTTCCATGCGAGCATGGCTTAATGCAGTCCCATTAGAGGCCGGCTTTGACCGGCACGGCGCGTAACGCTTGTCAACCTATCCTACCGGGCCTCTTATTACTTACTGTGATCGAGCTCGTCGTGTTCCACGAGGTAGCCGGTCGTGTTGTAGATGTGATGGTCGGGCTTAGCGGTGCTGGTCACCGCGGCTCCGCCCGTTACTGTCGTGGACGGATTAGTGGGAATTGCTGTGCCGGCGCTGATCGCGGCTGCGACCGCGCTGGGCGGCGACGAGAGCAACGTTGATACGAGATTCATCGTGGTGCCGGTCGAGTTCTCGACCTTGGTCGCGTTCAGCTCGCTAGCCATCGTCGGCCTTAGCTTCGCATATCACCGGGTACCAAGATTCCTAGCACTCACGGCGACCGCAACGCGCCGTTACTACAATTCCGTGCTGATCCCAGGCGGAGCTAATCCAGGCTCATCGATCCACGGGCTGATCCTCGTCGGACGACGTTCGAAACCTCCAGCGCCGGTTCTAGGCGACCGCCAACGAATTTAGAGTGATTGCTCGCGCGGCGGACTTCCGATCCTAGACGGGAACAGCCTCGAACACGATCGAAGGCGAACTTGAAGCTGACTTGCTTGAGACTGGGACGCGGGACCGACACGGAACCTAGACGGAGCGCTTCGCATGTCTTCGAAGCTGATCCGTGGGCAATTAGCCGGGCCACTCAGGCCGGTGTCCTCGAAGACGACCGCGTAATTGGATCCACGGGCATCTCCCTATCAGCGAATCGGGTTCCAGCCGGCGCGGCACGGCACGGCGTCGCGACGCTCCGGAACCGCCTCGCCTCGGCCCCCTAAACTCCTCGTTCGAACTTTGACTCGCGTCTTCTTGTTTTATTGCTGGATGTATTCGGGACTACAACAATCGGCGGGAGTAGTTCGGACCGGATGCCTTCCGGAGCTCCGGATCAAGGGCTCGCCCAGAAATTTCAGGAGCCGGGAAAATTGAGCCTCCTCTCTTTCTCTCTCGTCCCGGTTCAATCTCACCGTACGCGGCGTGGAAAACGATCCTGGGCGGTGTTCGTTAGCGGCGAACCCCGTTGTCGCTCATTCTCGCCTCCCCGGAGAGTGGACCGCTTCTGCAACAGAAAAGAAAGAGAACCGGTGTTTCTGCATTGGCCGTGTAATTTCATTTCCTGCAAAGGGAATTCGACGACCGGCGACCAAGATTACTTTCGTCGCAGTCGCGGGAAACGTTAACGGACGGAATCGACCACGATTGCCACCCACCCCAGCTCAGACTTCACGCTCGTTACCGGTCTTAAGTACTCCGTGCCCCCGAGAAATCCGTTTTCAAGGCCATTTAACGCTGCCCCGTCATCCCCCGCGACGCCTGGCGTCCTTCCCGCGACGCCACTGTTCCAATCTTTTTCCCAGACGACGAACCCAGCGCCTTGTTTTTCTTTCGAGATGTTCTTCTTATTGTTACACGTACATACAGTACTCTATAGAGAGCTAGAGGATTAATCGACGCTGCAACCACGAAATGTATCACGGAAATGCGTATACAGATGATCGCGAAGGATCGCTCGGGCCTGTTTTGAGTTATGGTCCCTAAACTCTGGCTGTTCATCATTTCTCGTTACCAAAAGCAATTTCGCCGACTCTGTCGGGAGTCTAGAGCTTGACGGATACTATAGGGACAAAAATAATCACGGAACGGTCTATAGAGGCGACAGCGGTTACTGATTCATTTGTCGAGAGACTGAGGGATTGCTTTATCGGTCGGGCCGGTTTTGAGCAATGGCCTCTAAAAGCCTACAGATACGGGGATTTACGAGCCGGACCTGTGCGCATCGTCCCCCGCTCCCCTTTGCTTCCTAGCCGGTACCGTTTCCCCTGACCGTTTCTGGTCCTACGCTCCCCGTGGCTCGATCTAAATGGCCGCAAGCACACCGGCTATCGCGGAACGAGCCTCTGATCGACGTCCGGACGGGATTGATCCCCCGATTTCCATCCATCCCGGGCCATCCGTCCTTCGTGAAGGCGACACTGATTCGCAATAGATCCAGCTCGGATTCGAGGCGGCCACGCTTGGCCAATTACGAGATAGAGCGTGTGCCGTGCAGGCCTCGCCGCGTCGGGACTCGAAAGAGAGGCTCGCGCCACGACGCGCCACTCTGCTCGATAATTAAACTTGCCCGATAGTTAGCGCGGCATTGTGCTCGGCTAACAGTTTTCGGAGGCCCCGAGTAATTATTCATAAGCGCGCGAGTTTGTAACGAACCTATGCGCGCGTGCCGCGGGCCGGGAATCTGCTCGGTGACCCACACGCGTCGACAATTTTCCGCGCGCGCACGCCCCCGCTCTCCTCTTTTCGGTCTCTTGCTCCAGCTCGGAAATTTCGACGCGGAACAATGACCGCGATAAATCCTCGAATGGAAAACTCGTTCGCGCCCGCCCGCGCATAGAAAATATGTACATATGTATATCGCTGCGCCGCGAAAACCGCGAGGCAAGATAGCGCAGCAAGATAGGTCGTCACCTAGATTCCTGTGAAATCGCTGACAATGGTCCGTTCGGTCAGAGTTCTGGAAACCTAATTGCGAACGGCCCCGGAGTCGAGGCGCGATCGAAACACCGTGCCGTGAAAGGGGTTAAATATCTATTACGGCCGGTATCCGAGCAAAAAGCCTCATTTTTCTAGGTAATCCCGGGGAACAAAAGGTGCTCGAGCGGAAAGGGAGAACGTAAACGCGGCGGAACGGTGTCGGGAGCGAACCGGGTCGCGCAAATAGGTTTTCATGGGCAGACGAAAGTTTAAAGGCGGTGGTTAAAAGCCCCCGCCGCTAGGACACGTGGTTTTAATTCGACCTTTAGTATCGATAATTGGTACTCGGCGGCCGGGCCGAGACGCTATTAACACGGGCCATCGGTAGTTCGAACACGGTTTCGCATTAATTGGCACAGCGCATTGAAATTGCAACTGCACTGCGGTTGCCTCGAGGACACTCCTGCGAGAAACCCGGGCCCGGGTTCGGGCTCCGTTCGTCGTGGTTGTCACAGGACGCGCCCGCCTGACGTCGTATAATGAACCCGAACGAGACACGACGCGAACGTATAACAACCGGCACACCGGCGAAATTATTAATCGGATTGAAAAGCGATTCGACGAGTTTCGAGGAGACGCTTTTGTCGCGAGCGGAATTCCTGCGCCTCGAACGCCCAGGTCCCGGTTATAATTTATTAGACCCCTGCCGCGCCACTTCATCGATTCGACGTAAGAAAGACGGAGTAACGGTGATTACGCGACACCTGTGCTCCTTTGCGACCTCTTTCAACCTTTACTCGCTCCGAGGAAACTTTCTTGCGAGCGACGCGCGCGGACCTTTGAGCCTATTCTTGTCCGGGCTGTACCTCATTTCACTCGCTAACGGAAAAGTTTGCGATTCTTGGCGAAAGCTCTACTTGCCTCCGAAGCTTAAGGGGGCCGGCAGGCATTTGGCCTTGACTGTCACGATATGTTACGCTATGCCTTTTTTTCTAGACATTTTACGTCTTAAATAAGTAAGTAATCAATTAAAAATGCATACCACCGTGTTTGTACATGTCTTTGCTGTGTCTGTATAGAGCCCTTTTTTCGATACGAACACTAAATCTCGCGAAATTAAGAGAATCTCTCAGCGGCAGCCATCTTGTGACGTCACACTTGCTTCAGAATTTGAATTTTCTGCCGAATATTACAAATTACTCCACGATGAGGTAGAAATTCGCAATTTGGGCTCTATACAGACATAGATTGGACTTTTAGGAAACACAATTGACCACTTCTAAACTGCTCATTGCAATATTGAAGCGATAGTTTGAAAAGGTTTTGACCCATGCATACGTATATGGATTTCAAACCCTGCCGGCCCCATTAACTTCGACGAGCTGGTCGATTCTAGCCGATTCAACGCATCCGAACAGGGCTGGAAGAGATAGGGGACAACGCTTGTTAGCGAAGATGTCGTCAAGGTCAATGCATACCTGACAGGCCGGCAAGCCTGGCGGTTTTTTCGAATTTATACGAATTTTGGGGTCCGGGACAGTCACTTGAGAGGGTTCGAGATGCTCGGAACAAAGGCACAGCGTGTCCATTCTTACGCTAGCCTCATTTTTAGAGTTTACCAACATCTGACCTTGCCCGTCATAAAATTGATGAGCTTGGCCGAACCGAACGGTACAACAGCTTCTACCTGCATTATCGCCGTGCGTACCATACCTAAGCAGGTAATTTTGCATGTAAATCAAAAACACATGTTGCTGTTGAATCATTGGGAAACAAGAATGGACAGGTTACCCGAAAGGTGGCTACAAGTTCTTACAAATAATTGAAATTATATCATTGAATAATATTAAACATATATTTTTATAAATTGATTCAAATGTTTTCTTTAATATATTTTTGTAACAGTTCTAAGTACCCGAATTAAAAAACGGAATTTCAGACAGGAAGAATTGTAGAATACGACCATATTTTAAAAAATTTTTTTACACTTCTACCGGTGGTAAAATTTACAGAACAAAGATGTTTCTAATATATCTTCATTGAGAAATTACATTTGCGTATAACGATAAATTATTTGAAAAGAATTTTATATGTATAATTTACCTATGATAAAATACATATGAGGACATGCGATGCTGTTTCACTAAGTACCAGGAACGTTTCCTATTTCCATGGTGTTGTAAAGGAGAGATACGGATAGTTTACCTAACCAGCTCTAGAGCTCCTAAAAACATTTTTTTTTTTTTTTTGTGCCATCGACAGGAGGGAAATGTCAACGCGCTCTCGAAAGGCCATCTGGAAAAGGCCCGACAGGCCAGAGAAGAAATTCGGTTTCAAAGCCTGGCACGGTTGCCGGCTCCTAAACGCTAGGGCCAAAACCAGGGTTGTAATGTTGAGCCGGCCGGACTTGCCCGTGAGGTATGCATTGACCTTTATTCGCCATACTTCCGTTGATACGGTGATTGTGTGACGCCTATCCTCCTCTGCGACCTCTCATTTTTGTACAAACCGCGTTTCGATGGTCCGCAAGCAACAGCCTTTCTTGGCGAAAGCCCTCGAAAACATGTCTTCGGAGTAGGTTGCTTTTCGCCGAGTCAATACATCCGAAGAGTCTCAAGAAGCTAGAAGACAGCGCTCGCTAGCCAAGTCGCTCGTACTACCGTGTACTTTCGTTGATCTGTCGCTTTGGGAAAGTTCAACATCATCGAGGACGTCGTAGAACGTGTAGACCTGGAGCTCTTTGAACCGCAGCAAAAGCTTTCGAACTCGATCGGCAGGAAGTCGATGAGAGTGGGAAGTCAAAGTGCTAATCCGTGAATTGATAAAGAAAATGTTTAATCCGCAAACGTAGGAGACAAAGATTCCGGGCGGGTCTGCGGGCCCGTGTAATCAAGGGAGCAGAGCCGAGCGCCTAGCTCGCAATCAGCGGGAGGATCGCGGAACTGTCGGAACGTGGGTGTGTGCTCGTGAGCCGAGATTTTAATGAAAATTTACATTCTCCTGGGCTGGCTCTGGCTCTGGCTGTGGTACCCGTCGCGTCGGGGCCGGTACGTCATGCATCTTCACGGGAATATCAGCTTAACCCGATGCCCGTGTAGGAGAAGGACGTAAGCGGATGAAAAGTCTGCCTCTCTGGCCCCGGGAGTCTGATTCTTTCGGGCTGTGCAGGCTCGCTCGCGGGTTTGCCTCGCTGTTATGGTTTCACCGGGGCGAGCGTTACGCAACTCGCCGCGCCGATTTGCATAATCGAACTCGGAAAGGCTGCTCGGCCTTTCGAGTTAACCGTGGCGGCAGCCGCTAGACTTGGATCGCCGCATCTGCGGCGTTAATAAGAAACTTTCTCGACATTAATTCCGTTAGGTTCGTTAAACCGGCGCGGGTCGACAACGGCAGTTTGTTCCAGCGGTGGCGGCGCGGCGGCCCGGTCAAAAATGCCTATCGGCCCCCACCGGTCTGGAATGCGAACTTTCGGGGTCGACGACTCGCTCTTTCCGCCCTTTCTCTCCGCTATTAGTTCATTAAACTGTTAATTAATTTGCCCCGTAGAATAAATTCCGCCCGAGCAAGATCGCGGCCGTGTTTTTCACTTTGATCCCCGATACCGGTAGCCAGCTTTATAATTAACTTTTGCCGGGCAGCTTCTCCTACACCTTCGGGGGACGGCTCCCGACCCCGATCAACGCCGTGTCGTCCGTCGCTGATATTCCATTTCCTCGGGAGAACAACGAATCGATTAACCCTTAGCACTCGAATGGTGACTGTAAGGCACCACTAAAAATTGCTGTATCGTTATTCAAAATATGTTTCGCATTATTAAATTTGGTTGTGTTTAATAAATTACTAAACATTTCAATACCGTACGTGTAAATCGCACCATTTTCGTCTGTATAACATGAAAACAAATATATAGAAGGGAAATATTCTAGGTCGGAAGAAATGTTTCCTTCGAGTGCAAAGGGTTAACAGTCCGGTTATGCACAACGCGATTTTCTGATCCCGACCGCCGCACTTCTTTCGACTCGTTTTTAGCCTTTCGAGGGCGGACCATTTTTGTAACTGTACAATCGACGATGCTTAAGGCCGACGTGTGGATTTATTTAGCAATTTTTGTACATCTGTAAATACTATTCAATCGATCTACTCGCTGGAAGTTCAACAATTGCATGACGATTTTGATAGTACGGGTCAAAATAGACTCGGGCACCGCTGTCGGGGGGTCAAGGCCGCGTTTACGTTGCAGCTTCGATGCCCGATAAGAGCGTCGATAATAGCGAAATAGCACTCGTTGTTTTACCGTGGAAACGTTTGCGGTTGAAGCAGCGAGCAGAAATGTGTTAACAGTTTGAATAGCTTTCATCAGCGCTTAGTATCGAAGCTGGAACGTAAACTGGGCCTAACGCGTTCGACCAGCAGATCGATCGTGTCGAGACAAGCGACGCGACGCGACGGTACCGCCCACGCTTATTTCATCTGCTCCGATGCGATCGAACCGTCTCACAGTGCTCGAATCGCAAAAAAAAAAACGACGATGGTTGCTCCGCAACGCTCGGCTCCGATTTCTCGAACAACAAGCGGCATTAATTAATCCATGGATTTCTGATCGATCGCTGGAGGGCAGCGCTCGAGCCATGTTCCAAGTAATCAATGACCAATTCAATTACTCGACCTTTTCGGGCTTAATGGCGCTAATTACAAACTCGACGGATTCATTGTGCCCTTTGCAGCGCGAATTATGCCGAGGCTCGGCCGCGACAAAAGCGGACCGGCAAGCCGCCGTTTGTTATTTCATCAGCCGGCGCTTGTAGCGATCGCCGGAGAACATAAATTTTTTTTCTCGCTGAATGTATGTACACATGTATATCTCTGCGGGACGGGCAATTATCGTTTGGTCAGAATACCATAAATCTTTTATAGAAAAAGTAGAATATTTCTGAGTCGAATACGATATACGTATTGCGATTGTCTTCGGGTGCGCGGATCAAACGCATTCAATTTTTTCCCATTGGAAGCCGGGAGCTTTTCATACGTAATGATTAAACTGCGGACCTTTGTACAAAATAAAAATTGTTCGAGTCGATTGTTGGAAACAGCAGTCGAATAAAAATTTCTCCAAATAAATTTGGCTCTTCCAATATCTACGGTCCACAGGTTTGCGTTCGACCAACGCATAAAATCCGCAGTCTAATAACGATATTGTACGTTGCATTAAACTGCTTTCAATAAAGCGATACTTCATTAACACGTACGCTTTCACCGCCACGCATGTGTGACGTCCACAATATCGTAGTCTAAATAACACTAATTAAAATCATTTTATTTACGTTGTTGTTTGAAGTCATAGACAAAGCATAATACTCGTGGAGACCATGAGTTTCGCTTTGTTAAATTGTCGAAGCTAAGCATGGAAACAAACGGAAATACCTAAACAATATTGTCACAAAATTAACTCCACTGAGCATCAATTTATTCGTGCAGAAATTAACCAGATTGCAGCGTCAGGTAAGAACTGCGTTACGAAGTAATCAAGAATTGTTACCAATAACGCCGATCGTGAAATAAGTGAAACTTGTACGAAACTAAAATTCGCGTGCCAGTGAACGCGTTAAGGAATTCGAATCGAAAGGAAACGACAAAGGACGAAAGGGTTCTAATTATCGTTAAAAGAATTGTGTCCGCGAGGAGTCAGTCGCTAGGAACGAGCGTGTCGTCCGGCTCGAAACAGAAATTTCCTCGGCGAGGATTCTTCGGGGAAAGCGTACGGCAGTTGATCTTCCGGCGCGAGTCTCCGGTTGATAAATCGCTCCGGCGAGTTTGCGCGAGCCGGGCTGATGCACTTCGGCCGCAACATGTAAATCCGGGAAGAAGATGCGCCGCCAGGCTTGTCTACCAGCTGAATGACGCTCTCCCGGCCCGGTATTAACCGAGAAGAATGTCGACGCGCCCGAGAGAAATCCGGGATCCAGGCAGATCGAGAGAGTCACCGGCACGGTGAACAAAGGGCTCTCTCTCTCTCTCTCTTCTTCTTGGTCTAGCTACGAGTATTAGTTTCGGCTCGCAGCGAGCTTCCCGCCCGCCATTCCTTTCCGTTCGAGTAAATGACGCGGAAACCTTGCTCGAAGAGTGCGAGAGAGAGAGAGAGAGAGAAAGAGAGGGGGGTGGCTCTCTCGCTCGGCATCGAAAACGCTGGCCCGAAGATGGAGGCAATTTGCGAGCAACTAATTTGCGGGTTCTCACGGCTAACAGGGCCTCATTTACGTAATAGTTCACCGATCGGCGCACACGCATACACACACACGGACGAACCGATCGCGAGGCAGCCACAACAATGGCCGAGAGAGCACACGCGAAGCAGGTGAGCAGGTGGACGTCTATCTCGATAGACCGTCGTCTCCTATCGCAATTACGATTCCCGGTGTTGTCGCGTGCTTTGTTGCGCCGGTTCGTGTTTCCATTGTGCATTCCGCCGATGCAAATCCATTCGGCATGACGCGACGGCACGGCGCGGCAGTAAGCGCGCCGGAAATTACAGAGCTTCATGCTTGAATATCGAGCGAGTAACGAAAGACGGGCGCGCACGACCCACCGAGAGCTTTTCCGACGGAAAATGCGAGCAAGTTCGGCCCGAACCCGGTGGTCAGACTTTCGAGTTTCCAATAATTAATAGCCTCCGGCGGCATCCGATCGCCGCAAAAGCCAGAGACTCGGCCCCGATTCGGCTTAAAAGGGCGCGGGCCTTTAACACATCGACGAGCCACCATGAGTTTTAAGATCATACCAATTTCATTTGGTCGAGGTTTACGATACGGGGGTCACTTCTTTGCTATGTTTGAGAGATAGCCTTTTCTTAATCCGTTTAGTTCTTTGTTGATTTCGGTGCAAGTTTGGCGGCGGCGGAAGTTGCGTGAGAGAGAAGCACAAGGGTTTAACAGTAATGGTTCGTTCATGCAAAGTTTCCTGCAGGTTTTGGAGATCGAAAGAGCAACGGCCCTATCGGCGCGCGAATTTGTCTCTCGCCCGTGGTTATATGTTTCCATGTGCGCAACACGCTTTCCAGTTTCCCCGGGAACGACGCAACCGCGTTTACGCCGCTGGAAAATTCTCGGCTGCAATATCGCGGCCGAATGTTTCGCCAGGCTGCATAGCCCGTGGCGCAGAATCCTGTCGAGTCGGCAGAGACTCGACGCGATCCGTGGATCAGCTCGGTCAAAAGGCAAACGAACTGTTTGCCGACCTGGAAATTTATGTTATCGGGCCGACGAGCGGGCTGCTCGTCTTGTCAGAGCTCGGAGTCGTCTGCCATGCATGTGCCTTAGTGCTTTGATTGCTACGGTGATCGAGCCGTCGACATTCCAAACAATTTGCTGAATCAAAACCGAGAAGGCTTTCCGCTGTAAGCCGTGTCTGGGAGGAGATGTTTTCCCAGCGATTCGGCTTACACCCGAAATCCTTAAGGGCCAAGTCTCCATAGATCCGCGATAAGGCAACCGACAAAAATAGGGGAAAGATGGTTTCACCGGAGGAAAGTTTTCGTCTTTATATGAGAATATTTTTCGCTGGACGCATTCGAAGGGCTCATTTAAATGAGGAAGGTTCAATGCAGTGCGCGCTGGTCATAATCTGACGAGATTATTCACATATTTGGTAATATAGGCGTTAGAAGTAGGCCAAAAATTGACGATGTGCTTGCCGTGGAATCCAAGCATTTTTATGCCATTGGATGAGTTTTCTGGATGAAATCAAGGGTAACGCAAACTGAGCCATATTTCAAAAACTATATTATTTTCAAAAACTTTCCTCCCGTTTCTGGCGTCAAAATTCATGATATCGATAATATAGAGCAAAAAATGTGACGAGTTTAGTCGCAGACTTAAGACCCGTCGGATCTTAAGTCTGTGTCTGAAGGCTGTGAACGGAAATTGATGACTGCTGACTCTGCAAAAGTCACGTGACCACCACTGGCCCCTAACATTTTATCCACCGAAAGCGCAACACTTTCGATGACCACCTGGCAGCCTCGGAAATACCATAGAATCAAATGTACTGGAAAATTGAAAAGTTAAAATGGATGATACAAAGAATACTCTTTCATCCTTCTAGCATATCGCGGACCCTAATTAAATTTGCCAAACTCGATACAAATAATTCGTTTCACTCAAATTAATAGGGTTTCCAATAATTTGGGAAGATTCCTCTTTTCCCAAGAAGAAGCTCAACGTGACTGAGGGCGACTTGTTGGTTTACGATTGAAGTTGCTGTTGAAGGATCTATGAACAAGTGTTTAGCTCTGAGCCATAGACTTTCAAAAATTATGAGATCGCCGATAGATAGTGCTTCGACAGTGAGAACTGATTGCCCAGTCGTCGGATCTCTGAAAACATCGACGAAGTTTAGTTTGCTCGATATATTGCTCTAAAAAATCCGTCACACAAAAGAGTGAAAAAAGCGAATGCTTCTGTTCTATACTTCTTGAAAGGCCATGGAAGATCGCGTTGTTGTTTACCGAACAGCGAACAGAAACGAGGCGCGGTGAAATTTTTCCGGAACAGACCATTGTGCCGGTGTGCCCAGGTATTTGCGAATGCGGTAGACACGTCGAACGAGGTGCGTTCGAACGTTCGACGAACAGAAGACCGACGGAGGCGCATAGAATTCGATAGATGAGTTCGCGAGCGAAAGGTTCGTATAAATAACGTTGTATAACGGATTCGATTAAGCTCCGTGCGAAAATTTTCGACGTGGAATAGAGCCCTCCCCCGGCGCTCTAAATCAAACTGACATTCCATCGGACCGGCAGAACGCGACCTGAAAATCCCCGTCCCACGCAAACTAGTCGGATCGCCGCAGAATACCGTGTTAGGAACGCAGCAACAACGCCGCAGCCTTCTCCCGTCGAGCGAGAATAAACGTTTCACGAGGCAGGAACGCGGTCGAGTTCGACCGGCACGAGACATCGAACAGCGGGAGGAAGAACCAGAAGAGGAAGAAGAAGAGTGTGGAAGGCGTCGCGAGTATCGAATAGCGCCTTCTCGTGGGCAAATGAGATTCCGGGACTTCTCTAGCGTCTGTGCAAACGCACCGTTCCCATTTCCCTGGGCGCCTCTATATTTTCCCAACGTCGGGAAGCCCCGAGAAAAAAAAAGAAAAACAGAACGAAACAGAGGGACCAAGAGACACAGAGAGATACAGCGCGCCGAAACGCTCGGCGAGCAAGAAAGTTTCGACCCGCGATTGCCGGTCGAAACGCGCACGCGATTCCGCCTAGTATCGATCACGAGACACACCGGGACCCGGGATTACAATGGAATTCCATCGGAACTTTCCGCAACTCCACGCGAACTCCGGAAAACTGCGTTATTCGAACAACGCGGCTTCCAAAGACTTCGTAATTGGTCTGTGATTAAAAAACCCGAGGGCACGAAATTTCCTGTCGGGCATTCCCGTGGAGTTCCGGGGACCTCCGTGTGTGAGAGACTGCCTCGGCACTGAGAGATACAACCATTATTGAGATCGCAACAGATGAGGGTCCTGCGGATTTGATGCATGTATAATAAAAATGACTGGATGAAATTCAAGACGGCGAAAGGATCAAAAGAATTTCAGAATGTCAATGTTCAGTTCCTCGACGCGATTCCTGTTCCGTACAACTGACTTGAACAATTATTATTTTCCATTACGATCCGCTGACCACTTGTCAGAGATTTCCTTCCGGTGACAAAGGAGTGGAACACCGAAATGGGACTACGTGGTAGCCAGCACCTTTCCCGAGATGTCTCAATTAATTCCAAGAACCGCAAGTCCCTCTCTGGAATTAATCCGTTGCCCTATAAATGTCAGACTCGTAATGAAGATTTCGGAGGTTGTTCAATTTCGAAGAGAAACAGTTTTCTTTTTTTAATTGTTGCAGATGAGGTGAAAATCGTTGCGCAAGTGGTTAAATAGCGGGGGGTACAACGGCGTCAGTAGGTTTTTCGCGCCTCTTTTAGGTCCAAGGTGGCACAACTTTGCTTCTCGAAGTGTTCGATGGGGAGCCCGAGGGTAGCCCTGAATCTGCGAACGTGTCGTGCCTCGTAACCGTGTTGCCAATCACCCTTTTCCCTCGCGTATTCTCCGCGTTCCTCGGAATTGGGGGAGAAATAATGCGCGCACGCTTGCGCAGCAAAAACTGGATGTTTGATGTTGCGGTTTCCTCGTCTCTCTCTCTCTCTCTCTCTCTCTCTCTCTCTCTCTCTCTCTCTCTCTTTCCCTCTCTTTCTCTCGGGCTGTCTCTCCTCCGCCCGGTCAATTTGTAGTTCCATTCTTGGGGAATTATCGACGTCATTTCCCGAGGACTCGCCGGGGCTTCTCCCGATAACCCGTTTAACGGAAGTTCGGGGGAAGGGCATCGTCAAACGTCGCGGTTGATCCACGGTAGTGTCTCCAGCGATCGGGTCGCCGGGGCTAAACAAATTTCGTCGCAGCGAACTAAGCCCTATTAAGTGGATCCGAGAGCGAGATCCGCGGGGTTATATCGAATTACGGTTATCGGTAGGAAACCGAGTCTAATTGGTCGAATTCGATGCGGCGTGCAGCCAAGGCGAACGGATACGCTCGGTCAGGAATTAGTTTCGATTAATTTCGTGTACCGCCGCGCCCCGTGAGATGTAATCGCGACAATTATCAACTCCCGGAATTCACTGAGAAACGAGACCGAACTTCTGCAACCGGCCAATTGAAAACCCCCGTTCGACGTGCGCAAACACTCGTACTTCCTGCGACGAGAATCGCAAGATACAGAACACGCAAACCTCGGAAAACGATTAATTAGGCTGCGGATTTTGTGCATTAGGTCGTCCCATAAGTTCGTGTCGTGGATATGTTTATATTATTCACCAGTGAAAAGTATTTTAATGAAAAACCGCAGAAATTTTATAGTGACGATGTCTTTGGCAAAAAGGTCAGAGGAGGTTGTGCAATGAAAGGGTGATTACATATTTTATTTTTAGAATTTAAATGGTACAAGAGTAAACGGCACGAACTAATGGGACGACCTAATATTTCAAACCTATGACTAAGAAGAACTTCTGTTTCTTACAATTGACTGGGACAAGTTTTATTTTGCATCAAGATTCACATTTTAATAGACTACGGAGCTTTATGGGACATACATATTTTCTGCAGCAGTTGGGATCAGTAGCGGCTCGTGTATAGGCACTGTGGATCTGCAGCACCCCCTATTTCCACTTGATATTATCAATAACATTTAATAGAATAAAAAGATACAAAAATCTTTGTATGGAACTGTGCGTTTCACAGTTCCACCGGCGTGGTGTTTGACCGTTGTGCGCATGCGCACATAGGAAGCTGAAATTTCTGGAGCAGCACTCCCACTAATTTTAGCTACGAGCCGCCACTGGTTGGGATAGAAGAGATGAAAAGGATAGAAATCTACAGAAAAAGAAGAATAAAATTGGAAGAAAGCTGGACCAAGGAAAAAGTGTTATAAAATGATAAAATAAGGTAAACACAACTAAATATATGTGTTGTATATAAACTTTGACATTAAAGATGTCAAAGTGTAATGTACATAAGATGTAATATACTTATAGAAGCAAAAAATAATAGGTGAAGATAATGTAATGTCGATAGACGTAACTGTAAGTTGTCCTAAGCCGAAAGACAAGGATTATAATAAATAATAACATTTTCTGCATCGGTTACACGAGGTAGAATTTAAAAAAAGAGTGATCGGTTTCCGAGCTGTGATGGTTGGGAATTTCTCTCGGAGTAAAATATTGATCTCTGCAACCTCGAAGTTTGCTGGAACTATATTTCTGCTTCTCCGAGAGTTCCGTAAGAATTACAGATCGTTGCGCAAGGCTTCCGTTAGCCGTGAGGTCTCTTTACGGTTCCAAGAATGTCGGATCTGGCTTGGGAACGAGGATAATCGGACAGTGTATAATCAAGGGTCCGGTGCGAGGCGAACACCTTGGAATAGAGTGTCGGACACAACGAGTAACACGTGTACCGGTTGCCAGACAAGCCCGACGGAGTTTGTCGGACGTGCACGCAGCCCGCAAAGTGCACGCGCTGCATCGCGGATGCCACGTCTTGGTCAGGACTTCGAAGCGGACGGTGGCTGTGTTCCTAATGGGTAAGTGCGATGCTCTCCGAGCGGACGTCTAACCGAGCGTTAAAAATGTCGCTGCGTACATTTTCACCGGAGCCTACATGCATTCATATTACTTTCGCGGGATTTAATACGAAGTTGGAACTCAGAGGCTTACACGACAACAAGTCGAGGGGAGTTAAATGAATTCAAACGAGCAGTTTTATTCCGCCAGCAAACGATAAGCACTGCGTAAGAGAAAGAGAGAGAGAGAGAGAAAGGGCGGAGGTGGCAAAAATGTATTAATTAAATTAATAACGCGACACCGAGGGAAAGGAAGAGGCGCGACAGCCCGTTCCGCTCCATTTCAGGTTTCCGTTATATTTTCCGGAAACCCTCGATCCCCCAGAGAAGTTCAAGACTTTCTCCCCAGACCCGTGCCAAAGTTTCATTAATTACTCGGAACCGGTTAATTACGGAATGTCTTTCCGGTGTGTATCGGTCCGGAGCGTCTCCGGCAGCTTCTCCGAGATTTCCTCGAACTACATTTTTCTCTGGTCCCAGACACCATTAAACACCGTGCAAAATAAATCAGACCGCGCCACCCGTAAATTCTCGCACGGTTTATCGCGCGTACCTTTTATACGCTCGTATTAAAACATGACCGAGTATACCGGGTGTCTTAGCTCTCGGCCCGGCGTACACTCCCTATTTTTCTGAGGGACCGTTTTGCATTTACTCGCCTCGTAACTCGCACACGCATGCTGCCTGTTGATCAAACAACGAATAAATTGCTCCGTGGGGCGATGCTCCGGCTCCGTAGCTCGAAACCACGCCTCCTTAAAAGACCGGCCACGCCTACGAAACACACAGAGGACCAAGACGGATGCTCCCCAGCACAACCTTGGGCACTACTGCTAGTTTTAACTCTGGGTAACTATCCCTACAGATATAATGTCAAAATCGCAAATATTATAATGGATATCTTTCTATTTAACAACGAAAACATTTTGCTCTATGATGAAACAAAATACAATACTCAATTTCAACTCAAATGTTTGCGACTTTTACGAACGACTAGTTGTCCAGTGTTAAAGACCGGGCAAAGACGGTGACCTATGCGAGACTGTTCTGGGTCATTGGTAGCAAAAGCAACCAAGCCACGCCTTCTCAGGACACTCTGCGCAAAGGAGAAGCGAGATAGGCCGGTTTCCGTGTCTAACACGGTTGGGATCCGTCGATTTTCGCTAAGCTCGACGCAAGGGTTGAAGAGCGAGCGAGGGAATACTCTAAATAAAAGGATCTAGGCTTCTCGAGACGCGGGGATCGTGGGCCCGCGCGAGAGGGCTGGAAGGAACGTAAGACGAGAGAACGTTAAACACGAGACGACCACTCCGGGATGATCGTACAACGAGAAAGTGGTTAGAAGGGGTCAAGGGCCACTCGGCGCCGCTCGTTCCAGTTAAGTCAAACTGCTGACTGCGCCGGGTGACGATCCGACAGATGCTCTCTCTGCACATCAAAGACCCTCCGCTTTTTCCGTGAACGTTTTTCGCCGCGGAGCTATCCATCTTTCGGAGGCCCTCGATCCAACAAGACCCCCGGGGTGCGTCGAGCACGGTAAACGTTTCCAGCGTGCTTTCTGCGGGGCAAGGCGCTGAGGGGAAAGGTTAGCGAGCGATAATAGAGAGGAAACGCGGGTCAAGGAGTAGGTACTCTTCCGAAGAGCGAGGCGCAACTCGCTGCACCGAAACCACCCCTCTGATCTTGTTTTCTCGACCAACCACCAAGGCGACTCGAACTTAGCATCGAGCCGGAGCGCGATAATCTCTTGACCAAGCACTCTGTTTGCGCCACGCCTCGCGGAAATCAACCAAACAATCCCGCGGACGATCGTCGTTGCGTGTTCGACAATCCCCACAGAGATGATAAGGATTATCGATCGACACAACTCGAAGCCCCGAGATACATCCCGAGTAATCAAGGTTCCGCAAGGATTATCCCCTAGCCCCAAAATGACGTCCTTCGAGGCGCGGGTCATGCGATTCTCAAAGGTAGGTATTCATCACGACCTTTCTTACACAAATCCTCCTCCGTTCGTAATAGCCTTCTGCGTTAAGCTCGATATACTATACTATACTATATATCTGCATGTTTCAACGTAAGTAAATCCAAGTAGTATCGGAACACTAAATATACCCGATTCTCAAAAAACTTCCTATGTCTAAACTGTGATAATTTCGTAAAAAATTAGCGTACGACAATAAATGTGGACTCGTTTTGAAGCCTCTAGTTTCATAATCCATCGTTCAGTTTATTATAAAATTTCTTTTCGTGATGTAGCGCGCAATAAAGTGCAACCACGTTTTTCTGAAGGCAGTCAAACGAAGCGTTCACATCTGGACCATCAGATTTCAAGAAGCGCACTCTGCTGATACACCTGTTATCGCTTCAATAAGTTATGTGCAACATAGTGAGAATCAGTATCCCGTCATGCGTGTTTTATGCAGGAAAGCAACCAACTGGCAACGCAGACAGTGTCAATTGATTTCAGAAACAGGCTACTTTACTTTCCGCCGCGCCGTTGTGTGCAGAAAGCATCAAGTGTAACGAAACTAGGTTTAACTAAGATAAATCGAGATGAAATCGTGGAGCAAGCGGGTTCGCGATTGATTTAAATAATTTATGAAACGCATCATCAGAGGCGGCGAGGCTGGGAAAGCTAGACGAAGGCAAACGGGAAAAGACGGGAGTAAGAAACACGACGGGGACAAAGCTCGTTATTCTCCGCTCGAGGCAGTCGGCGAAATTCCTCGTGCACATTTTCGCGTAGTGTGCGGCCACAATACGAGCCGACACCCGACGCGCAAAGCCATTATTATTATTGGCGCGGCAGTTGTCCCATTTTGTTCTATTACCGCGCCGGTTGCGTTCGAAGAACCGTAAAAGCGACGGAGTTCGCCGGACACCGATAAATTCCGACGTGAATCTGACCGTGTCTTGGGGTGCGATTTCTTGAGCCGAATCATCCCAAATTGCGCACCTGTACACGTTGTTGAATACTCGATGCTGGATTTCGCGACAGGTCTCATTTTTTCGTGCGGCTTTTCTTCTCCTTGTATCAGCGATAGACTGCGGATCTTTAAATAACAATTGTCTGCATCAATTAAAAAAAAGACGAGTAGAACATAATATTAGGGGGGCCCATAAGTAATCGATTATTTTGAAATCTAAAACAAACTTTGTAATAAATTCAAGTTTTTATTTCTTAATTTATTATATAATCTCCATCATTATCAGGGACAGTTTGCCATCTTTCCTGCAAATTTTCAATCCCCCTCTTATAGAAATCCAGGGTTCGTGAAGCAAAATATGACTCAAGTTGCCTCCTTATATCTTCTACAGAAGTGGATGTTTTATTTCTTAAATAACGCTCCAGAGATCTGAAAAGATGGGAGCAATATCCAGTGAGTACGGGGGGTTCGGTAAAACTTCCCATTGCAATTCTTTGATTTTTTCCTGAGTGAGCTTCGCTGTATGGGGCCGGACATTGTCAATTTGCAGTATTACACCTTTTCTGTAGACTAAAGATGCCCTCTTTTTCAATAGTTCTGAATACAGCCGTTGTAATTGCTGACAATACAACTCAGCAGTGACTGTTTCCCCAGGTTTCAACAACTCAAAGTCAATTATGCCACGACAGTCCCATCAAAGGCACAGTAACACATTTCTAAGTGATAAGCTAGGTTTAGGGGTTGATATTGCGGTTTGATTTGCAGAAAGCCATTGCTTCGAACGCTTTATGTTATCATAAAGAATCCATTTTTCATCTCAGGTAACGATTCTGCTAAGAAATGGATCTCTACGAAATCTGGATAGCAATGAAGTGCAAATTGATCGACGAATATTCTTGTTGATCTCAGATAATTGGTGCGGTACCCATATTCCTTGCCTATATGCCTTTCCCATTTCGTGTTGGTGCCATTGTATAGTTGACCATGTGGACCCAAGGCTTCTCGATAATTCTTGTATACTTAATTTTGGATCAGCTTCCACTAGAGATTTTAGGGTGTCATTACCAAATTCATCAGGTCGTCCACTTCGAGGCCTGTTGGAGAGATCATAATCGCCAGCAGCAAACCTTCTGAACCAACGTTGACACTTGTTGACCTTCAATACATCTCCATAAACAACTTTCTTTGTTGTTACCGTTGCAAATGAAAATGATACAGTATGCAATTACGAATATGATCCTCGGAAAGTACAGACGCCGCCATTTTATTACAGGGTTGTAAAGAAAAATTATACTTTTTAGAATATTTTGAACACAGGCTGCTTTACCGAAAACTGTAAAAGAATACGTGTTTCCTCTCGAACGATCGGTACAGAACTAAAGGCAAAACAAATTCTTTGCAAATAATTGATTACTTATGGGTACCCCTAATATATCAGCAATATTCGATACATCTGATAGTTCTTCTATTTTGTGTTACACTTACTCATTTCTTCGTCATAAATTCGTAAAATCCGGAGTCTAACGGTAAGTTTGGATTTCGATCTTTCAGGCTTAATTAAATTATTAGCGAACGGTGACGAGGTCTGGACCTATCGTGTGTTACGTTCACACTGGGCCGAGCGTGACTCGTTGGGTTTCGATTCTGTCGCCGAAAATCGACGGCCGATTCGTCGCGGTGCTCGCAATCCGGGTCAGTCATTCCGGCCGGTAAATGAATGGCTGAAATATTCAAAGGTAATCGCGACGCTTGCGCCGAGCAAGCGCCGGGTCGGGCAGCGTCGACTGCCATTAACATGTGAACATTTATCGAGATCCTCCGTCGAACCTGGATCCGTTAGTGAATCGAGACGACGACGACGATCGGCGCCGCGGAAATTTATGGCGCGGTCGTCTGCGAACCGTATTTGCCGATCTGTACCCCCCGCTCCCCCCACGCCCGGACAAAGACAAATGTTCGTCCGTGCCACGCCGGAAAATTTCATTTCAAAGAGTCATTAGACCCGGGGATATTGGCACGAGAGACGCGAGCGACCAGTTTTCTAACTTTCCACGGGTCAGCGTTATAAATAAAAGCGGACGCGTCGTCACACGGACACCGATCAATCGATCAGACTGTTTACCGAGCTCCGTCGCGGTGGGAGACCCTGCCTTCGCTTCGTGTAATTATACTGGGTGCTCACGGAATCCTGGACCACCGAAAACAAACAAAACAGACACCGCAGGGATACCTTTGTCCTCGAAAAAATACCACTGTTATTTTTTTTTCCACCCCCGCATTCAATTAATCCATGAAAGTTCGCCCATTTTTACTGTTGAGACTGGCAACGCAAAATGCATACGAAACGAAAGAAGAAATCATGTAGCAGAATGGGAAACGGTCCAGATCCGACTAGTTCTAGAGTTCTCAAGGAATTTTAAAAGAACAATCAGGTTCCGCAAATACACGCGATCGAAAGTATCGCGGAAACGAATCAAAACCAATCGATTCCCTACACGAAGATAAACAAGGTACAACAAAATTTGTCAGCCCGAGGCTTAGGCTCCACATAAATCACGTTTGCATAACCGTGGAACAGGCGTCGTATTGAATAAGAGTCGGCCGACGTGTCTGAGCATGACCTACCGTTTCCCCTTAGCGTAAATCCTCGTGTAGGCGTGCTCGACTAATTTTAAAAAAAGTACTACCGTTATTTTATTAACCCCTAGTGTACCGTTGACCCCCAAAAGTTCACCTATTTATTGCTTTTACAGTAAACAATGTACAATACACGGAACAAAGAAGCAATGCTATTGAAACAAAAAAGAACAGAAACGGCTCCGATCTGGGTGGTTATATAGGTTCAAAGAACTCCGCAAGAACAATCAAGTTCGGCAAATATACTCTCTACAACTGAAGGTACGGTAGAATTGGGCCAATCAATTCCTCGGGGCGAAAACAAACAAGAAGCGTACAACAAAATTTGTTCATCAGAGGCTTAGTTTCCGAAAAAGCCGGGTTTCGAAATCCGTGCAACACGCACGGCAGTGAATAGGATTCGGCTGACGTGTCTGTGCACGACCGACCGTTTCCCCTTGCGTAAATCCCTGTGTAGCTAGGCTAGGCTAATTCTCAAACTACATTTTCTTGAAAACAATCGAACAAAATTCATTCAATATTTCCGACGCATTTTCCCGTGTAGAATTTCCCCCTCCACAGTTGTACCATCGATCAAGCCATCGAATTTTCCTTTTGTCGTTTTATCAATTCTGCGTCTATTGCTTTCTACACTCAGCTCATGCGGGACCAAGCGACCAAGCTTTTGAATTTTACCCAACATCTTAAATCGGAGAGATATCGATTGCATGTAGGAGGGGGGTCTTTTTAAACTCGAAGTTCGTCACGTTGAAATACCACCAAGAGCGGAAAGAAGGTGCAATTTAAATTAGAGTTACAATCGATTGATTAAAAAGCCGCAGAACTTATCAGACCTGGAGCATCACACCTCGATGCCGGACGTTTTCGACGTGGCATTGGCCGACGGGATTGAAATTTGAAAGGACGGCATAGACGCATCGTCGGAGAACATGGCCAGGGGTACGCGGAGCTGTCGTTGCTAGTTCGACGAGGTCGGGCTAGAAAACGCGATCGGCTAAATCGTCGGACGAGCCCGCCGCCGCGCCGGTACGGCGAGAAAAATGCTGAAGCAATTAAAAAAAAAGAGAGAGAACAAAGCGCGAGGCAAAAGAACGAAGCAGAGAAACGGCCGGAGTCATTAAGCGATGCGCGGAACTGAACTGCGGAACGCGGCGCGTTTTCGCGGTGGAGTTGGCTGGCCGGGCCCCGTAAAACGCGGACGTTTTCCTCGGACGAGAAATCAAGTTAACTGAGCGCGGCCGGGGAACGGTAATTCGTCAAAGAAACGTCGCGGCCCGATGCGTTCCTGTTTATTTAGGCGCTGACTCGCGAACGCTATGCTACCTGCTCGCCTACCCGTCGACAGAGTTTGACGGGGCGGCAAAGAAGCGGACAAATTATTCGCTTATTAAGCTGCGCCCCTTCGCCAGCTACCGTCCTACTTTCGACGGAAACGTCGCTCGATTCGCGTGTTGTCAACGACGATGACGACGACGACGATGCTGACGCCGATGGCGAGCTGCACGCGGATTCGATTGTCTCCCCCATCGGCCATCTAGTAATTGCGAGTGCACCCGGATCGAGCAGACGCGGGGGCGAACGGCCGACAATCAGCCGGGACTGCTGATTATTTGAAACGAGTGCACGGTCCGTCGATGCATCGTTTAATGGAAATTTGCTTTGCCCCGACTCAATTAGCCGGAAAATGCCGTTGTCTCGGAACCGATCACCCCTGCGATACCTTGTTAACTTCGCTTCTCGTTTCTCCCGCGAAAATTCTCCGCGGTAAATTCACACGGAGCACGCGAGGTGAAACCGCTGTTTTCTCGGATTCTACAAGATTCTTCCATCCGCCGGTCTCGAGCACTTCGTCGAGCATTCTAGACCTGCATCCTCCCCCTACAATGCTATTCCATCTAATATTCCGAACGGTGCACCCTCTTTAAATATAATGCTCCTCCTCTCGTTCCCCTCAGGCTCCTCCTCTTAGCCCGTTCCTTTCTTCGAACTATTGTCGGATTGAATTCGGAGCACTCTGTGCCGGATAATGCAACCAAGTCCATTTATTATTATTACCACAGGCCCGTCGGCGACGTCTCCCGTTCCGCGAAGATTCCATCTTTCTTAATCCGTCAGAATTTCTCTTTTCAGCGAACCGCTTTCATCGCGGGGGACGAGCCCGCTCGGTCTCTCGCGTTTTGCGCGTATCAAACGGCGGCGTTATCGCGACAATGTGTCGTCGCAGTTGAAACATCCCTGCTCAGAATCAGGCTGAATTACCGTCCCAGCTGGTTTTTGTTAAGAACAACGAGCCGTCACCGGCGGATTATTCGGGTCTCGCGAGGATTAAGTCCTGTCAGCCGGCTCCGTCGGGGTTTTCCCGGAGCGAGAGATCCGCCGACTGGACAGTGCCGGCAGTGAGAAGAATCGGCGGTCCTATCTACAAAGGTCCGCGAATGGCCGGGGGAACTATAAATCAACCGCGTCAATATCGGCGTCCGTTTAATAAATGACCGCGCGGCGCGGAAAAAAGAGGAAACACGGTTCGTACGTGTTTCGAACGCGTCCACCGGCTGTTATAAACGACCCGCGCGAGTGGAGGCCAACCTCCTTTATCAAAAGTACATTCTGCCCGACCGATCTCGATGGCTATTCGTCCGTCGACGAGCCGCGGGGGAGGGGAGGGGGCGAGAAATTAATCGTTGTACAAGGCCGGACGCGGCAGCAACGGGCGCCGGCCAGAGAGACAGAGGTACAGAGAAAGTTTCCCCGGACGACGAGAGAAAAAGAACCAGCCACTGAATAGCAAAGCAGCTTCCCCGGGACCGCGAGGAAAACTCGTTCGAAACTCGTGAAATCATTTCGCGAGTGCAAGTTTGACGCAATTTGCATGTGCAATACGTTCCCCGCTGTCGCGTCCCCGCACGCTCCTCGCCATCCCCCTTGCTGCTGCACCCTCGGTCCCTTAAGCGCGTCTTGGCTCCTGGTTCTCCGCTTTCGGACACGGCCGTCCCGCCGGACCTTCAAAGCGACCGATTTCCCGGCGATTAAGTTACATTACGCGTAACGACGGGACTAGGCCGGTCAAAGGGGACTTTGCGAGTCCCGACCGCCGGCTGGAAATCGGGAATTACGCTCCGTCCCCCGGGAGAACAATCGACAAAGGTGTTCCCTCGCGCTCGACATTCCATTTCGCAGAGATTAATTGGCAGGAAGCTCGTCGAAAAATCCTCTAGCTCTATCGAACCTTCCGAACGAGTCGGAATTCGATCGGTACACGTTGCGTCGCAAAAACCAATGCATTCTTACCAAGTTACACGCGTGGGAGACTCCGCATCGCACACCATTGTCCTGGCAATTCTCGGTGGATCATCTGTCGCACGTTAACATACTCCGATAGAGACAGAGAAATATAGATAGATCGAGAGGTGGAGTGAAGCGAGAGGCGCGCGCGGAAGTTGCACGTCGAGGACAAAACGGTGTTCCCACTTGTCTCGCGATCGTCGCACGAAGTTCCTCTACGCTTCCAGCGGAGCGGACACCTCGCAGAAATGTCCGACGAGCGGTTCAACGATGGATTATCGACGGAACGAGCTGTCGGTGGCGCGGCACGGCGATAGAAACGCGGATAAAACGACACACCTCTGTGCCAGCGGCGAGAGCCAGAGCTGATGCGGACCGCGGAAGGGAGGCTGCGAAACTGAGATGAAACCACGGCGCAACCCCGGTGCGCGCGCGCACCAAAACCACCCCCGGAATACACGGAAGCAGCCCGGCCAACCGAACGCTACCCCCCTCGTCCGTCCCTACTTACTTCTCTCCAGGACTACTACAACGACTACGACGACTACGACGACTACGACGACGACGACGACGACGACGACGGTGAGGACGGCGAGGACGTCGAAGACGGCTACGCTGCGTCCATTTTTCCTCTCCCTGTCCCTTTGTCCTTCGCCTCCTTCCTCCACTTTCGGCGTTCCTACCGTGGAACATCCTCCTCCGCGCGAATCAAAGTCCCGAGGCTTTTACGGCCGCCGTTTCCACTGTTATTGGTGAGCGCTTCCGGGTCGTCAGACACCAGACGAATCCGCCAACCGCTCCTTTGTTTCATTCCCGCGCGCTCTAATTGATCGATCGACTGATTGCAAGGGGTGCGGAAGCAACCGCGAATGTCCTTTGTGCGCTCGAGCCTGTGTATCGCGCAGAGATCAAGGGACTGGAACAGTCTTGGGTGCAGATAGCTCTGTGGGGCAGTGATTCGGCTCTCGGGAACCTGGGAGCTACTAGGCCCCGCCTACTCGGGGCAATTCGCACAGACGGAACGGGGATTTCCGAGGCAGATCTTTAGGAGATGTAGAAACTTGTGAGCATTGATAGAAATCGCTCTGCGGAGGCAGTGGTTTGGTCCCCAGGAAGACGGGAGCAACTAGGCCACGCCTACTCGGGACAATCTAAGCAAAGAGAATGGGGTTGTTTGAGGTAGAACTTTGGAAAATGTAGAAATTACTCTGTAGGGCACTGGGTAACGAAGCCTCGCCTACTTATACAAAAGGATGATGGATGATCTTTCGTCGATGTAGAACTCGCGAGATCGAGAGTCTTTTCTTTCCTCGACGTAATATGACGCACAGTACGGCTCCCGGGGTAAACAGCGCTCGCTGCTCGCGTCTGGATCAGAAAATTACGGAAGAGGACGTTGAAGATGGCTGAAAATAAGAAGAAGTACAGGATAAAGTTTCAGGGGACGGGCAGAAGGCGGAGGATTAAAACGGGGAGTAACACGGACTTAACGGAACTCGGGCGTTCGCGCGACAAGAAAGCCGACGTGACTGGAATCGGCCCGGCGACTCGCAGTCGCAGTTTAATGGCGGCGTGTTCGGTCGCGAGCGAGAAAAATAGATAAATAAATGGAAAATAATGAAACGCGTTCGAGGTTTACCGAGGCAGTGTGGGCCAGCGCGCGGTTCGATCTCGTTCGAGTGAGGCTCAATGAGTCACCTCGACAGAGCTCGGACAATGTTGCTCATTCCGGGCGACTTTAATTGCCAATTACCAGGCCGGTTGGCAAACTTGCGCCATTTTAAATTCGTTTAATCGAATCGCGTCCATACCGAGCGGCTGCTACTGCTTCCAATTTACGCGCCGGCTCCTCGCGCTCGTCCGAGGACACGGCGAATCGGTAATCGACCATCGCCGAACGGTGTCCTATCCCGATCGGAAAATTCCAACGGGAATAATCGGGACCCGTGTTTCCGAGCCGCGATTTTCGTCCCGCCACCGCTCGGACTATAGAAATTTATCGACTAACCCCGGCCGATAGGCGAGTTAATACCTACACGCCGGCCGACCCTCCGAGCGGATTTAGTTTAAGCGCCGCTCCGCGAACTTGACCCACTGGTTGGACCGCGCGCGCGGTCGTGTAACTTTCGAGGCAAAGGAAAACGCATTCTTTGGCAGTAGTTCGAAGAGAAGCGCGCAAACCGCTTTTACGCGCAGACTGTTTATTCGAAGACGGCCGGCACTTCGTTTCGCCCTGTTAAGGAACGAGCACAGAGCCAACGTAATTTTTACCCTCGAGCGCCTCCATTCTTTATAACATTTTTTAAAATTGCCACAGACCGTGCCCGGAGAGAGAACAGCACGACGATAAAAATTGTCTCGAGCAAATCCCTGGAATTCCCTTTTCGCGACGGCGATATTAAGAAACGGAATTCGATAATCCAGATCGACTGGAAAAAATTGCAAACGAAACGTTGCGTTAACTTCGCGTCGGCCCTTAATGGGTTAATTACCATTCGCCGGGGCTTCCGATAGCCGGAAGAACCGCGATTTTCCTCGGCTCTTCCTCTCTCCCTCTCTCGCTCCCTCCTAGCTGTGAAAAGCCCTTGTTGAACGGCGAAGCGCGTTATTTTATATTCCGTGTCTCGAGGAGGTCGCCGGAATCGAATAATCTCGCCTCGATAAAGTAACCTTACATCTTTTCGCAATTTAAAGCGGTCGAGAGAGAGAGAGAGAGAGAGAGAGAGAGAGAGAGAGAGAGAGAGACTTTTCTGTGGAAAGCGAGCGAGGACTCCGTGTACACAGGAAGGCTTCTCGGTGGAGAAACCTTGCCTTGGCCGTGCCGGAGATCCTTAATAAAAATGTACGGTCACGGAGTAGCCTTAGGTGGTGAAGATTGATGAGAGCCAGGCACTGCACGGCGCGCCACGAGCCGCCGGCTCGTTCCGAGCGAAAACGTCGGGCCAAGAAATTTTCCTTTCGGTCGAATTTGCCAAAATCAGTCGACGCTAACCCCTCTGGAATTCCGAGTAGCCCGTGGTTCCCATTAATTAGCCAGTGGACGGAGCGGAAGCTGGTGCCGGGCTGAACGGACGTAATCGCCGCTTTCGGGCGCAAATGAAAATTTAAGGCGCTGCTGCGACTGTTCCAGAGCTTCCTCGTAACCATTATATACTCGCGAGTCAACCGGCGGACTCATGGTCGCCGCACAAGATATATAATCCTTTCGAGCCTGCTAAATATTAGGTTATCCCACGAGTAACGTCATCTCTCGTCTCGCTTGAAATAAATACGCGCTTGGCTGATGCGTTTATAGGCACCTCAACCATTTAATGAACGCGTTTCTTAACGTCTTCGCTGAGAAATAAGAAAAAAGACTACCTACGGAACGACCTGATACGTTTCTTTCGGGGCTGGTAAATATTAGGTTGTCCCATAAGTAACGTTGCGTTTATAGGTACCTCGCCATTTAATGAATGCGTTTGTTAACTTCTTCACGGGAAAATCAAAACGAAGACTACCTACGGGACCACCTGGTACACTTCTTTCGGGGCTGGTAAATATCTTCCAGAGGCAACGTCCAGTGGCATCTGGTGGTCGAAAATGTTGGACGAGAGACGGAGGACGGTCCGAGAGACGGCTGAAACATGGAGAGACCGTTTCAGCGGGCGCAAAGTTGTTTTTCACGTAGACCCGCCTCGAGATAGAACCTTCATTTTTCCAGGGAAACAATCATTCTCGCTGTGGCCCGATACGTTGCTCGTCCATCCGCGAGGACTCCGCGAAGGCGTTGCCGTAATTACACAACCTCCTATTCAGCGTCGCCTCGAGCGCGTCCCAAGACGGCAATTCATCTCCGTTCTTGGGGTCGTTTTGCAGCCGCCGGGTGTTCAGCGTGTTCCAGGTCGGCGACTCCTCTCGGCTGATCATTTCCTCGGATTTATTCCTCGCGACGATGCCGCGATCGAGCGGCGCGGGATGTCCACCGCCGGCCCGCGCCGGCGAACTCCCTGAAATTGAAAAATCGATTGCCGTATTGTTTGCGATGCTCCCTCCCCCTCCCACTCCTCTTCCTCCTCCTCCGGGAACTCTTTCGGCCGCGAAAAAGTGAGAGCCCCGCGCGCTCGTAAAGCTCTACGCGCGGAAATAGAAAACGAATCGGCCGAGCCACTCGAGCCGGGGCGAATCGCAAATAAAACGGCGGCACGTCAAGCGGAATAAAATAATTGACTTCGTGAAAATCGATCGGAGCAGAATCGTTTCAGCGAGCACGCGAGCTGCGAAATTAGAGCAAAATTATGGGCGAAGAACACTCGAGCGTGTGCAGTTATACCGGGCGCTCGCTAGACCGCCAGAAGGAAGCAAAAACGAAAGGAGACCACGTTTCCTAACGAAATACCAACGTTCGAAAATTCTCCGATTCTCTACATTTGCGATAGATAACGAGCCAAAGCGTGGGCCCGGAATTCGAGCGAATTTATGAGCGGAGAACCTTTGAGGGCGTCCCATATAGGTGCGCGATATCTCCGAAGCGTTATTGTGCCGGCGAAAGAATCGATCGAGGAGCTCCAGGACGAAACCGAGTTAGAGTCCCAGGCAGAAGCGCGGTGTCTCGTCAGCGCGTTGCGTCGCAGAGTGTCGTGCATCTCCTGCATCTCCCTCTCGAGCTGTTTCTGATGCTCGAGGATGATGCGCCTCTCGCGAATGCCGGGCGATAATCGAAGCGATGAATCCACGAGATCCGCTTCGGCTCTGGAACCGAGGAAAGAGGAAACCGTTGTGCATAGCGGAAGAGGCGGTGTGGCCATTGACGACTCTTCAACGCTTTGACCTCGGCCCCCGGATGCCGTCGGTTAATCGGAAAAGCTGAAACGAGGAGGAGATAGAGTCCTCGCGGAAGCCAAAGCGTTGAAGCGGCGGTTTCGGTGAGGAACGCGTGCCTGGGTCTGTAGACTTGTCTCGTTGATCCGGGCGCATCCAAACTGCAGCTGGCGGTCTTCCTGGAACGGGAGGACTCTCTCGCGGCTCGGTGCACCAGGTCCAACACGGCCAGCTGCTTTTCTCGGGGAAGAAGCGCCGCCACCTCCTGCAGAATCTGGAAGGACAAATTTCCAGAATTAACGCATTTCGCAAAAATTGGCAATAAGAGAATTATTTCCCGTTTTTCTTCCGGATGCAAATGGGTTAATCACAGATTTGAGAAAGTGTAAATTTCTGATTGCTCCGTTGAGAGAGAGAAAGAGAGAAGAAATGTTTCGCGATTTTGGGAAGTTCGATTAAAAAGTAGGGCCGGATGGCAGCGGAAGGGAGGATTCGATGTCGCGGGGCTGGTTCGACGGCGGAGACGAGGGATTAAACTTAGTTCGGAAGCGCGAAACGCATTTTCCATAAGCATAAGGGGGCCCCGGCTCTCGGGCTGTCGCTCTTTAAGTAGAAAGTTAGTTGGCACACGGAGGACGGAGACGAGGAGCAGGAGCCAAGAGCTACTCGGCTGGCTGGTATAGCTCGCGAGGGCGCTTCGGGAAAGTAAATACGTGTCCACTTTTTCCCTTTTTATTCGCCTTCGGTGGCTCCGGAGATACATACATACATACAGACGGCACACACACACATACACACAAATGTGCAGGTACGCGCATCCACACCGGAGCGAACGGGGGACGCGAGACGAGGCTTCTTTTTATTCCGCGCTTCAAGAGACAGTTTCGTGGCCCGGCTATTGAGCGATTCCGAGGACCAGGAGGAGATCGGCAAGGGGTGGCGGGACACGTAGGAATCGTCGAAAGATATCGTGAAAAATCGTTCGCGCCCCGAGGATATAATTTCATCGACGGGATCCGCCGATGCTTTGCATCGATAGTTTCGATCCGAACCGATCCGAGGCGCCATTGTTGGGCAGCTACTTTTTAAACGAGGTTATTGCCTTAGCCGAACGAAAGCGTGCTGAATAACTCTGCCAGGGCCAGGGAATTCCATTATAGACGCGAAAGGCAATGGACCATTGTCGCGCGATCTTTCTCTCCTTCTCGTTCTCCCCCGAAGTGAAGAAAAAACATATTCATCCCTCTCGCTCCGAAAGAACTCTCGTCGAAACGATACTCGTAAATGACGGAAACACGCGCAACCGGAAATTAGTTGAAGAGCGTGGCCCCAGGCGTTACGGCAGCCACCGTCGCGGATAAACAAAGCGAAAAATACCGCCGCGCTGTGCTCCATCCCCTACGTGGGTTCGATTGTCCCTGCTCGATGACGAAACTCGCCCCCAGAAAGATTCTCCGACGCTGCTGTTCTGCCCGAAAGGAAACGCTGTTCGACGCAGTAATTGCGACCGATCGAAACGAACTTCGTATAACGGAGGAAACACGAGGTCTACAGGGCGTTCCAAAGCCCTGGAACTATCCTGCCTTCTTCGTGAATAGCTGGAGAATACTGACGTAACCCAGATGGAATCATCGTTCCACAAGAGCGTCGGCTATTTACCGTTTAATCAAGACGACCCGCTTTCAAACCAAGTATATCTATCATAAAGTGCTTTCACCTTTAATTCTAACCCTCGAACCGTGCAAACATTCCTACGGGAACATATTGTAAAATTCACTGAAAGAGAACACCTATCACATAGTGTTATGTACAACCCTTAATCCAAACGTTCGGAAATAAAAATGTTGAGCCGTTTAATGCAAAACTAAGTCAACTTTTGTCGGTTTGGTTTAACACCACTTCTCAAAGAGTTCAATCGTTTTTTAAACAAAATAATTGTAATATAATTTCAGCGTTTTACATAATCCCTCATTATCCAATGATTAACTGTTTTGACTTGCACCATTTATCCATTGATCGGCTCATGTGGTACACGATGAATCAACTTGGGCGTTAGTTCAAATTAGACTACTTTCCTCGAATCGATGCGAAAATAAACGAAAAATTCGCGTAAGACATTGACCCAGTGAAAAATTAGCAGAAGTTTCGAGCGCCTTGGGTCTCGGCGGGGAAAGAAGGAGCGACTGCCATTTATTTCGTCGGGGAGAATAGTTCGCAACGTCGACGGCTGGACCGATGGGAACGTTAATCGGGTAAGTAGCGACCGCCTCTATAAGAGAATTCCATTTCTACAGCGCCCGATTCGGCACGGCCGAGTTTTATCGATCGCCGCCGGAAGTCTCTTCGCCGTACGCCCGTAGATCTGGTCGCTTTCGAAGCGGAAGCACTCGCCGAATTGTTCGAATGTTCTATCGTTGGAACACCGGTTCAAATATCGAGTTCACCTACGTCTATCGAAAAGAGGTCGAACGCGGACGCGTTTGACGAATATCGAACCGGGGACGAGAGTATCGAACGTGGTTCGCGGGCGATCATTGTCAAGCGAGAAAGAACACTTTACATCCAGGGATTGGTTAAGGTCCTCTCGACCTGCTGAGAACTCGCTGACACCTATTACGACTGAACCAGACCCTCCTTCGAACGCTGATACGTTTAAGATCCCCCGGAGACTCGCAAAACTCCGGGAAAATCCCCGTGATCCTGAAGACCCTGCGTCGGACGGACCGAACCCGGAAATTCGAGTGGATATTCCTAACGGGTCGTAAAAAAGTTTCAGTCCCCGTAAGTGCAGGATCGTGTCCCATCGTTTGCATGACTTTCGTCCGTCCGTCTCGGGCCCAGAGCGGCTTCCGTCTAATTATCCGGCGGGTTAATCGACGGACCGGGTACCCGGAGATCCTCCACTGGGAATCTCCAAGAAAATTAGACTGTCGAACCCGTATTAAATCGCCGGATTGATGGATCGATGCGTGACGGACGAACCTCTATCCCTGGAACACCAGTCTCGTCTAAAACTTCTCTTTCGTTCTTCTCTTCCGCGTTTCACTGCAGCATTAGCTCCCTCGGTTCTCCGCTGCAATCGAGACAAAAATGTGTCAGAGACTTTGAAATTTGTAAAGCTAGACTCGCCGCCGAACTACGAATGGAGAACATTCAGAGATCCCGAACGATTTTCCAAAGAGGTCGGACCGCGATCAAAGCGGTCATGCCTCTCGAGCTGAAAAGGGATGGACCGCTATCGTTCGGGAATCGAGAAGCGATACCGCGTCTAGAAACTCCATCAGCGGGAGAGGTGCACTCCTATAACAGTTAGCGGGAAACAGCGTCCCGATGGACAGCAATTCGAGCGGCGTTGGAAAGGTGATCGAAGCCGTGCGAAACGGTGCGATTCCCAGTGTTTCCCCGGAAAGTATGGGAGCTGTTTGCGAGAGCATCGTTCCCATCGCTGCGACGGCATGGCGCGGCAACAGTCTTCTCGTCGGTTGTTACAGCGACGCGATACTTCGAAGCAGCGCGGCAACCCAATTTTATGTTCTCTCCCATAAACCGAGGTTTCACTTCGCAGTTCCCGGCAGCCGGTTTTCCCGAAACATTAAACCGGATTTCAATTCTGCCGCTTGAAAACTCGTGAAAACTGGAGGGGAAGCTGGTTTCGATACGCTCGTCTCCGAAATCTAGATGGGAGCCGTCAATCGGACGTCTCTAGAAAGTTCTATGGCGCCTGTTGCATTAATTAGTCGCTGTTCTATCGAGGATAACTTCAACAGACGCCTTTCACCGTCTCGGTTTCTCTCTGCCGGCGAAAATAACGCGATCCCCCGGGCGTGGAAGCGGCGCAAAAATCAGTATGACTTTAAAGTGCAATCTATTCGCGAATAATAGAACTGGATACATCGCTGAATCTTCGTGGACAGACGTATCATTCTTGCCAAGTTATCAGTTAACCATTGATCATGATTTTTCCAATGGAAATCCCTTCAGATTTGTTATAACAGGACCCGAAGCACTGAAATAATTGCTTTTTTGTTTTTTCATTTTCGTCCCATATTTCGTACTTGTCGACCGCTGTGCGCCGGTTACCGATTCCGCGATCAAACGCTCTCGCGAGAGAGATTCGTCAGGAACAACGGTCCAACGTGTTCGCCGCATTAACGCTCATTTGCGAGCCGATTAAAAGTCGATTTATATTCGTCGGAGATTTATGCGAGGGGGGAACACGGCGATACAGGCACAGGACCAAAGTGCGAGAGAGCCGGTTTTCTCTGCGGGGACGTGCGAGCGACGTTTAATTCGCGTTGTCAAGGAAGAAGTCTCCTGGCGGGAGATAAACGTTCCTCCGTTATACACACGCACGTGTACGTGCACGTGCACGCGGGGATCCCGATGCATACGCCAAAGCCAGGCAAACACGCTGCGACGACGGTTCGTTGAATTTTTCCCGTTGTTCCACCGTCTCGGCTGAGATTCAACTTCGATCCGGACTCTCTCTCTTTCTTTCTTTCTTCCTTCCTCTCGTCGCCCTATCGCTTGCGGAAACGTAAATGCCCGAAGTAGCGGAATAAATACTGTGACGCTCCGAACGATTTCCAATTTCTTCTCCTTGTCCCCCCGTTTACAGCCAATAAAACCATTTTTCGAACTTTCTCACGCACGTAACACAGCCCCCGATGGCAGAGCACGTCGAACGATACATCTTAACGTTTTCGATACGATCCAGCAGCGTTTGTTTCGATAACAGTTAACAGTTAGAAGAGATAGCAGGAAATCCGGAGTATATTATTTTAGCAAATCCTAATTAAGAACTGTTCAATCTGCGGGTTCGCAGGTGTTTGCAGGTTCCAGAGTTAATTCGTCCGCTGGAGGAAGTCCCAACGGGGCGGTTCGGGGCGCAGTAGGATTCTAGGGAAATTGGTAAAGACCGCGCAGGGGCTGGTGGTGGCCGTGAGGCGGTTATCAGTGCGGCTATTAAATCGGCTGCTAGCCGATTATACAAGCGGGCGGATAATAGGAAGCGCGTTAAGAGAAGAAGCGGATCGCCGGTAACTGCGGAAACTCCGGCGGGCGAGCTCCGCAGTTTCCTTCGAGCCGGTCGCATCGATATTATTGTCGTAGAATCCTGGCGTCGCGTCGCGTCGCGTCGCGTCGGTTCGACGTCGTTCCGGCGTTCCCTTCCCGGCGGACGACCCTGCGAAATTACTGTCCTGGAATTGCCTGCTCGAAACGCCGCGCCCGCGTCCGCGTCCCGCGACGGAAATCTGTGCTCGTCTAATCTAATGAAACTGCCGCGAACTGTGTGTAATTAAGCTGGCCCGCGCGTCGTCTGCAGCGCGGAATGAAAGCGGAGCCGAAACTCCGACGGGCAAACACCCGGGACACGAACGTCCGGGAATGCGAGTTTCACCGCGGAAATTACTCTGACAAATAATCGGCGATCGAACCTGCGCCCCGGAATGATATACTGACCAAGATGATCGAAATTGCGACGCTACACGACCACTGATTTACACCTTCCGGCATTGTGTTGGAGACTTACGGTCGAGTTTCACGCGGATGCGCTTCCGCTTTTTCTCGGCACCGGCGACGAACTTTCCGAGTGCCGCGGACTTTAGTTTATTCGTGTTAGGCGTTGTTTGAAACTGATATCGTTACAAGAACAGGTGCGAGGAACTACAGGTAACAAGCTAAGCGAATCGATCTCCATGGCAAAGCGATCCTCTCTGCGAGGTAACGAACACCGTCTAGCTTTGTTTCTTTAGTCCGCTTAATCTTCGTTAGCGGGAAATTCCTCCCACGGAAAAATCTCTAGCTTCCTGTTACGACGGGATGTTCAATGGTGTTCTGTGCATTTAGCCGGCCTTTGAAAGTTCCTCTAACACAACCACCGCCAAATTAACACTCGCGCGCGCGTCAACTTATGACTGCACAGACAAAAAGAGCGACAAGATAGAGCGTGTGGGGCAGCCTTTACAACAGAATTTTTTTCTCGCAACAAACCTTCGGGCTTCGTTCGAATAATCCACGGATCGATCGTGGTTCGTTTGATCACCTGAAATAACTCTCACGGGCGGCCGACATTTTAATTAATTACTCCGGTGGCGGAGAAACGGCAGAAAAAACGAGACGAAACGAGACCGGAGGTAACGAAACGTTAAGTAGAATGGCGAGCAAAGTGAAACAGAAACTTGCGGCGACCAGGGGTAGTTGGTCAAACTGAAACTTACCCTGAACTTGCCGAGAGAGAGCATGGCCAGGACCAAGTCGCCCGGTCCACGGTGTCGAGCCCGTTGCCTGCTCATTGACGCGACGTACGTCAAAGGGCTGGCATCCCTCAGCTCCGCGTGGCCTGCAACACCTAACAAGATTATTGATTTTGCCACTGCGACTCGCATAAACGTCCCCCGGGACCGAGCGAGGGAACGGGCGTCCGGATACGGAGCAGAAATTTGCCTACGTCACCACCGCGGCTCGACGTTGATTTAAAACGCGCCAGCCGAACCGCTCTTTTCGAGCAGCTCGCGCACACGGTTGATCTATCGCCCGAGGCGTTTCCGCTCGAGTTTTACGCTCCCCGTTACCTATGATGTCCTCCCGCGACACCGGCGTAAATCTTCATCCCTTCCGCGGCGCGTTTAGCCCTCCTGCACGCCAGCCGCATCCTCAATGTTTAACGCGACCACCCGTTATTCTATGTGCAATCCCGGTTAGCCGAGCGTTCCCATACACCTTACACCGTGAAATCTTAACCCTCTCGATCCCGTTGGGACACGCGCGTCCCACGCGGTCTTTGAAAAATGCTGATGGCCGGAATGCGCCCTAAGAGGCAGCCTGATGTAAACTGCTGTGAGCCGACGAATTTCTGTGAATTACTTTAAACAATCTATTGCACTGATCTTTTAGTAACGACTATTCAGTAATGTAGTAATAGTCTACAATAATATAGAAGCAAATATGTTAAGTTAGCTCTAAGATAATATAACGTACTGTCCCTGCCTCACAAGAAGTCCCTCGAGACGGCACCGAGGCAAGGGAGGCCCTAGCTCGCACCCGATGGTTAGGCTTTGACGTCACACATTTTCGCCAATAATTCAGCTAGAACCGGAAGTTCCTCTGGAGTGACCCAATCGGACGGCTTACATCCGCATTCCTGTCGAATTCCTGCCAGAGGGCTTCTTGTGAGGCACGCAGGGCAGATATCTGTAACTGAAAGTTATCCTAAACCGAAAGGCGAGGATTATAATGAATAATAAAAAGAATAATGCATGGACTCTTCTAGGCGGAGCGCGCAGGCCGCCGCGAGATCAGACCCCTTTAAAGATCGAACATGTTAAAATGGAATTAGGAGCGAAAGGGCTAAAGAGCGTCGTTCCGAGCGGTCGTCCATCGGGAATAGTTGGACGTCGATTCGGCCGCCGGGAATCCCGGTTTACGACATTTTCGAAGTAATAAAACGACGCCGGTCAGTCGTTGCCGGCACGTAGAACCGATACCGCAACAATAGGACTATTCCTGGGGAAGGATTTCGCTCGATGGCTACCGGCAGGCTGGCCGGCCTCCGAACCGATAACACGGCCAGCTTGAGATAGCGTTGGGTCTCAGAGCGCCGGGAGTCGCGAGCGAGCCAAAAGCCCCCAACGAGAGAGGCGATGTTCCCGTGATACAGTCCCGTAAATCTTTATCGAACGGCGAACTCCGCTTCAAGGAAAACGCGCAGAAGTGGAAGCCTCCTGCTTCGCCCACGCCTCATCTTCGTGCCGAGAGATTGATCCAGCCCAGCGATTTTACGAGCGAGAAGCTACGCGCGGGTCCCTCCGCGAGAGGTAATTAACCTTTTTTCGACCATGGCGAAACGGGAGCCCGACATCGCAGGATGTATTGGAAAAATCTCACCGGGGGAATTTTTTCCCGAGTAAGGTCTCCCCGACACGGGAACGTCGACGCGTGCTCATCTACGCAGCCCCGGAAATAATTGATTTCTCCCGCTGTTATTACCCACGGTGTACCGGCTTCGCTCCGTTGCCAGGTGCTTTTGCGAAACGTGCAGAGTCTCTTGCGAAAACTCTTACGCGAGCCTGATCATTACCGATAGATCTGGAGGCTTGCACGAAACTCTTGCGCAGGTCTGGTCTCTATCGATGCACTCATCCGGAGTACAGGCCAGCGCAAGCCCGCATTACCACTTTTCGAAGAACTTCGTTCCCTTAATTAACAATCTCACGAAAAGGCCTGTGCGTTCCACGGAATGAATCAGGAGTGAAACTGTCGGAGTGAAACTGTCTGTTCAAGGGAAACCGGAGGTAAAACGCGATCTCAATCGCTCATACATCGTCTAAGTTATAACGCGCGCCAGGATCGATCACGGATCGCATAAACTATGCGAACAAATCGAGCGTGAAATCGATACCGTGTAAATTCCTCTTATCACCTTTATCCACCTCGGCGGGAATTTCGAGACTCGATGTTTTCGGGGATCGGCGGAACTGCCGGGAAACTGGCAACCTTTTTTTCCCCTCCGAGTTCCCATGAAAGCGGGGACCGGCGAATCTAATTAATTCTCTAAACTCGAACCCGAACCCGCACCCGTTCCGGAGCACCTTATTACGTCGCGACAAGTTTCCGGGCGAGCACAACGGGGCAGAGAGCTAGCGGAAGCTCCTCGGCAGTCTTTGCCCAAGTTTATATCTTAATACCTGATTTAGTGGAGCTCCCGCGCCCACTGTAATTACTCGTGTGTCGGTCTACCGCCTCGTTTCTCACGCTACGTTCTATTTGCTATCGACCCAGCTCGGACCGGCCGAAATTACTCGATCGAGAAGAATCGCGCGTTCTTCGTTCTCACCGTTGCTCTCGCAGCAGGCGACCCGGGACTCCGACAGAGAGTCGAGGATCTCTCCGGCTTGGAAGCTCGTCCTTTTTCTCCTGGCGATCGTGTTCACGCTCCTGGCCTTGCTCCAGGTGGAGAACGCGCTCGGCCCCTTGTTCTCGGCGAACGTCAGGTTGTACCTTAGCTCCTTGTCCCCGTCGAGTAGAATCAGCTTCAGAGAATTCCCGGAATGCTCGATCATCTTTGTCATGCTCTCCGCCCACCGCCAACCCTTCGACAGGGACTCCACAATCCCCAGAGCCGGCGTCGTTTCCTGCGACAGCACGGATTCGCAGAACACGGACAATGAACGCATCTCCGAGCTGTAATTCTCCTGCTTGCTCCTCCAGCTCGCCGCGTACCAGCAGTTCTCGTGAAGGCTGTAGAAAAGAGTGCTCAGGTACGGTCGCAACACCGGCTCGAGGTACTTTGCGTCGTAGTCCATCCCTTGAACAGCCAAAGTGACAAAAACCTGGAGAGAAGAGACTATCCAACGCTAGAACTACTGGAGGAATCGAATTCGATTCTTGAAAATGAACCAAGTGGACTATTGCTCGGTAGACCTAACGTTAACTGCATTCGCTGGCTGCCTACCGAAATACAACCACTGCAGCAGCATCCTCGTCATCACCGGACGAGACTCCAACTCCGCGCTGGCGGTCTCTCTGTCGGCTCGGACCTCGTCGATCAAGAGACCAACGGATCGATCGAACTGGCTGGTCGTGTTGCAATGCCTCCCCTTCTTCGAGTCTCTGGGGCGTTCTCGCTCCCTCGCGCGTCGGTTGGTCATCGCGCGGATCTGATCCTTGGCCTGAATTAACACCAGCTTCAGCAGGAACACAAGGTTCTCGACTTGCTCGCTCGTGTGAAAGGCACACTCAGGAAAGTTCAGGTAGGAACAGATATCGGAGTAATCCTGTGATCGAAAAGAGAAACTAGTGGACTGTTCTGTTTGAGCTTGAAATAGCTCGATACGCTACCTGTGCGGTACAATCTCTGGCTCGGAGTGCTTGCTCGAGAATCAAACCGAGATATTCCAATTGTCTCGGGCTATAACCATAATCTGCGTCCGCCGTGCCCCGGGGCAAAGAGAAGACTATGTCTCGCCACCTGGCGATTAGCTCCGTCTCCATAGCATCTAGAGGTCTGGGCACGCATGGAGTCGCGGAGAGAGAACGATTATGCAGCGTTTCCAAGTAGGACTCCAGCAGCCGACAATCGGAGGCGTACGAGTCTTCGCGATGCACTATCCCACCTGTAAAGTACAAGCACGTGGTCAGAGATGACCCCGCAAGCAAAAGGCGACTTCAATCGAATCGCGAGCTGCGAAAGCTTGCAGAAGCTTGCAAAAACGAGTCCCGCCCACGGGATCTCAAAGAAGTGAACGACGACGCTGTGAAAAACGCTGATGAGATATCTATGGAGGTGTATCGCGGGGCGGCTTATGGGCGCGCGCACAAATTGCCGATACGTCTGCGATAATGGTACACGTCGTTATCGTCACCAATTAAGGATTTCCATGGAAACCAGACGATCCCGCGAGCCGTCAACGCGCGTGCATCGTTGTGTACGTGTCACCGTGATATCGATTCTCCCGTGGGGAAAAAAATAACGACAAAAAGGAGGATGGATCTCGCGCGGCGAAAACAAAAGCCGTCCTCCGACGCGCCACCGCACTACAGCACACCACCTTCCTTTTTCCGGTTCTACCGCAAACCGAATTACCTCTCGCGCATTGTAGCATCACGTTGCAACGCGGTAGAAAGTAACACCTGAGGTTCTGGCATTTCAAAGCGGTGACTAACTCGTCCAGCACCAGCAGAACGTGACGCGAGAGGGTGTCGGGCGCCCAGCAAGTCAACGGATCCGGCCCGGCCCGTTCCAACGACCAACGATGCATCGTCCTCAGAATATGTCTCGAGACCACTCTCAGCCGGTCCTGCGGAAGACGATCTCCCTTCCGGCTCGCCGCCGCCTGGAAAACAGTAATCGATATTCAGACCCACCTACCGAATGCTTAATTTAAAATAATAAAACGCCCGTTTCAATTGCAGTCCGTCGCTGCCTTCCACCAAGCAAAAAGTCTCGTTGCTCGCGCAGAGCACAAGCCGCTGCGCCGCGGCAACGAAACCGGAAGCCAGGATAGAGGGTGGCTGCGGCTGCGGGCGGGATGGAAATTTTTCAAATCGATTCAACTTTTCTCATTACGTATTCACCGGGGCTGCGTGTTCGGTAACCGGGGACCGGCCGGATAAATTATTGCCGAGTCGCATCGAGCACCGGCGTTTTTATTAAGGGAAACCCGATATAAACGGCTCAAAATTAACGAATTTTTGCGAATTTATTTTCTGCCGTCCATTCAACCGATCTTTTTGAAATTGCGGGGGCGTTTTACCGCGCTGCTGAAGCGCCTGAGCAAATTTTTTTGGTTCGAGAGAGCTATAAATACTGTCGCTGTAGTGGCTCCTTTCTGTATCCTAGTCTACTGTAATCAACCCGTTTACTTTTTACTATTTGAAAATCATTGCTGTGAGATTCGTTGTTTACAATTACTATATGTTCCTATTTCCATCAGCCACTTGGTAGCGGAATAGGCCAAGTTCGCGTTAATTGTTCGGATTTTATTTAACGCCTATATGATCCAGAAGCCTAAAAATCAAAATAAATTCAAAGTCATGTACCGGGTGAAATAAAATTTGAAATACTAAGATTTGTGATGCTGAGAGTACACTTCGAACCCTCTTGCCTTTAGCAGATCCTAACCAAACTTGCCACGCTCGATACATTAACGGAAAAATTCATTTATGAGTCTAAACAAATAATTCCGTCTCCCATTTCTGGGGGCCGTGGCTTTCAAAATGTTAAGTAGCCAGTACTAGGGTCAGCGCGCGAAGAAGAGAAAGAATGTGTTTTCAGCGTCGACGCAGGGACACCTGAATCGCCAGGGGATAGAAGGAAGACCCGAGGAAAAGGGGAAAGGTCGATGTGTTTCGAGAAATAGGCCAGAGAATCGGGGACCGAGTGAATGCGAGGCGAGACGAGGCGAGGCAAGGTGAGGCGAGCCGCGGCCGAGCGCGACGAGATGCGCCGCGCACAGCCGGATACGTGGGCTGAATTATTGTCAGAGCCGTCGCGTGAAGTGATTCGTCGCGGAGCCACGCGCGAACCTATGAAACGCGCCAAATATTCCCATAGATGAAAACGTCAAAGAGAGAGAGAGACAGGACACCGAGGACAGAGGACCAAGGTACTTCTATGCTCTGGCAGACGCTCGAGAAAAGGAAACAAATGATACGCCCGACTGAATCGACCAAATAAAATCCATCGGGAGGAAGTGCATTTGTCGCGCAGTCGGTTGCGAATGGAACGCCGTTGCGTCCCTGCTCTCACAGAATAAACTTTGCGGGAACATTCGAGTACAGATATCGCATGTCGTTAACCCTCAGACGGCGTACCTTTATTTATCAATATTTTAAAATGTATTTTTGAAAATACTTCTTTGAATCGTCCCTAATTCAGCAGCTATTCGTTCAATTGATTCACCAGAAACTGAGTAATTGAATCACGAGTTTGATACTTTGGGTCAAAATGGACCCGGACTTCGCCGTCGAAGGGTTAATAAAGTAGACGGATAGGGTTCCGCGTCTGTTGGAGCTGCGCTAAATGATCAGAACGAATACAACATTTATTTCAATGATGTAACACTTTGATTATTCATTTGTCGAATAGGGGCGAACGTATCGTTGATCATAAATACTTCCATTATGAAGTGGACCGTATTTATACCTTTTGCTCTGATCGTTTATCGCAGCCCTAGCATGAATATACCCCGAGGAAAAGTGTCGAAGACGAACGAGCAGGAGCTGCAAGATTACTCGGTATCTCGGACGAACGTCGATCCCACCTTCGACTTTGTAGGATTCAAAGGGAGTCCCTCGCGCATCTGGTGCAAGATTTCTATGAGCACCGACTCCGTCAGGCCGGGTACACTGTCGGCGGCGTAGTGTTGACTCATAATTTTCTCTGCCGCCGGAACACGTATACCCCAGAGAGTTGCTCGGTCCTCGCAGCGTGCACCAGGGTACGGTCCAACGGCCACGGCGTACATTCCCTGGAACGGTGACGGGAAAACGAGGACACGAGATAATACAAACCCGTGATTCGTAGGAGCGTTGGAGAAGCAGAGATCTCCAGACTTTGAATCGGTGCACTTACGCTTTGCGCGACGGTGTAATGAAGAAGAGCGTCGCAGTGATAGAGGGGCACTCTTCGAGGATAGTCGGCCGAACTGGGCCAAGAGGACAAGCCTATGCCGATTAACAGCCTGACCTCCACTTCGCGAGACTTGCATCCGTCCAACGCTATCCGCAAAAGTATTCCTCCGGAGTCTTCTATCAACGCCACTCGATGTTCCCTCGGTTCCGGAGACGATCCATCGGAAACGGCTGCGAACAATTGTGGAACGACTTGTTTATCTCTTAGCAACAGCACTGTCGAGGATATAGGACCGCAAAGGGTTAAGCGGCTAGGGTTGTCCCACGGAACTCGGGCCGGATTGTTAAAAATCGCGTCGTTAGCCAGGCCAGTTATTTCGCGAGACAGGGCTCGGGTTGATTTACGGGACGTTCTTTAATCCAGTTACACAGAAACTGGGCATATTTCGCGGCGCTCGTTACTCTAAATCCTCTGCAGTAGTTATTAAAGCAACTTTGCCCGAGCGTCCTGTTCTGATTTATAGAACACTCGGTGTGTATCGAATTACCGAGTTGCCTCCGCGCATCGGTTATTTAATACAAACAGGGAGGGGACGAACAAGACAAGCGAAAGGGGATGAAAGGGGAGACGAGAATAGGAGAAAGACTGAGGGGACCGACGCGACGAAAGCCTGGAAGAAGAAAGTTCGGTGACACGCGAGAAGCTCGCGGAACGTCTCACGATAGCCTGACGTTGATAAAGGGGCGGAAAGGGCTCCCGCGAAATGAGGAATCAGGCGGGATGATAACGAGACGGTTGGGCATTTCGTTCTTGTTTACGATTCGCCGGTAGCGAGCCGCTTTTGTTGCCCGCGGAGATAAACGCGCGGTAATATCTCAAGATGAAGAGGCGTTTCGAGGTTCGAGCGTTATCCGCGGCAGGAATTTATCGTGCACCTTTTATCGCCGTTAATTAACGGCGGCGTTTAAGTTTCCCAATAACTCAGGAACACGTTACCTGGCCCGTAAAATATCCGACAGTGGTCCGGCTGCTTCAGTATCTTGTCGAGGACTTCGGCGTCCACCACTTGCCCCGGCGATCCGCAAACGTTGGCGTCCGTCGGTTCGACGCCATCTAAAAAACACGAAAGCATAAGTCCCGTGTACGGTTCAACAAAATCCACCGGGCAAGCCGGCGCAAATTACCTCGTTTAACAGCTGCGGCCAACAAATTTGCTAATTTGGCCTTCACGAGATCCCTCCTCAATCTCCCGGCAGCGTCCGCGTACTCTCGCCAGGGCTTTGCTCCGGCGTCGAGTATCTTTAACCGAATAAAGCCCGGCAGACCCGCTGCCGCATCCTCTTCGACTTCCAACTCGGAGCTCGCGGTCGGAGTAGACAGCGCGTCTATGCGCAGCAAATATTCGAACTTCAGCCGCTGCAGAGAGAAAAAGAAAGGGTTGAGGAGAGCGACCGGCCTTTACGTGGCCCGTTCCCGAACTTCGAGGCTGCACCCGGCCCTGTTACCTTCATCCTACGTGGCTCGTTCAGCGAAACGAGGAACACGGACGAGAATCTCCGGTCAAGATTGCCGGCGGCCAGCATCAAACGTTGAACCAATCTCTCGACGATAGCTTCGATCGCGGTAGCGCTCGTGGAATCTGTAACATCGCCACTCTCGTTCACCGTTCGACCATAAAAAAAGATGAAGTATCGCGGGCCGGACACTGCCGTGGTGCACTTCCGCCAAAGTGTCCTGGTAATCGGGCAATCTTTTGCAAGTAGTTAATTGAACGAACGAGATATAACCAATCTATATTTGAATAATTGTTCAGCATTCTTTCCGGTAGCATTGGGAGAGCCTTCAACTTGAAAGGAAACTTTTGCAACGACCTAACAATTTTTTGCCGTGTTCGGAAGCCGAATACCTAGTAGTGTGTATTGGCTCCCGCGTTCGATATACGACCGCGTTGTTCCTTGGCGCAGCGCAATCTTACCGCGGCTCGTGTCGAATCGACGAGCAAGATTTATGGAGAAACTCGTTAAACATTCACCGTTTTGAGGTTCCTCGGCCAGCCCGCGGAAATATGCGTTCAGGTTATGCATCTGACCCTTGGTGAAAGCGAGCTTCGTGGCCATTAATCGTGTGCCGCCCTTCGCGCACGAAGGTCCGCTAGGTGAGCAGCCCATCCTCCTCTGGGGAAAACAAGAATTACGAATATATAACCGAGGATCGTTGGTGCACGACTCTCCGTGTGCATATACTCCGGCTAAAATCAATGCTACCCGGCTAAAACGAGAGCTAGAAGTGTTCGGGAATCGTTCTCCGTTCGAGCGGAAATGCGCCCGTAGAATTTGATTTCCCCGGACCAATAAGAATCGCCGCGGAGGACCGAGAGTCGTGCAAGAAACGCGATAAACCGCGGGGGAAGGAGGATCGATCTTCCGTGGCTCGATATGAACCGTTCGTTAACCCCTCGATGCTCGTGCCACGATTTAATGTCTGACCTTTTTACTGTGACGGAACAATTCCCTTGACAAGTGAAAACAAGTTTAAAAATTAATCGAAAGAACTGTAATGGTGTAAACAGTAAAAATAATAGTGCGTCAAATAGTTAAATCACGCCGCCTCTGCAGCCTCGGAAGCTCGACTCCGTTCTCCAACAACCGGAACTGTTTCGGAATCGTTCAAGGAATTCCTCGGGAATGCACATTCCCCGCTTTCTCGACAAATTCCGTGCATACGTCTCCGCCAGCTTGCCGCTGCACTCCAACGATCGTGACTTTTTTCGAGCGCTACTCTCTTTTTAGCAGAGATCAAAATAAACGGTCGTCTTTCGTTTTTAAACACTAAACCTACCGACACTTGTTATGCATGTACCTATTCCTACCGTGCGCGTCAAACCTTAAAAAAAGGTATTGTTAATATAATTGAACGTAGATAATAGTCAGTTTGTTGCTGAATGAATTAGTAGATGAACAACTTCCATAAAATGACGATACAAATTTATTTTCATATAATTTTAGTTATATAAAAACTACTGCGATGCTCTCACCTCGATTTAGAAAATTGTACTGTGTCGTCCACCTTTGCGGTTCGGATGTATTTGCCATGAAACGGTATTATCAACCAGGCACGTGCGTAACTTGATAGCGTCTCATTCAATAAGGCGGCTCATTTATTTTGAGTTGGCCAAGCCACATTGAGAATAGCCTTTCTTTTATACTGATTGTTTAGGTTTAGAAGATCTATTTAACACGTTGACCGCCATGTCACCCATATGTGGGTGACAGAATTATTTCTACAGGTTTTTAACTGAATGTTTACGTTAATATATTCATCGTAACAAATTTGATTAGGAACTGTAAAATACAAGAAAGTTGGGGGACTACTCAACGTCATACATTTAATTTTTTTCAATTTTTATCTCATTAAATAACTTACTTTGATTTTATGGCTTTTTGAGGTTTCTAGTATGGCAGTCAAAGTGTTAAATACCATATCATCACTGTCCCTATGTAGGACAAACTACATATATTTCTTGGACAAAAAAAATAAACCGAGAAATAAATACTGAAAAATACATTGTATACATACTTTAAGAAAAGTTGTAAAGATAAATAGCGATGTGATAATGTTGTATGTACGTAATTGTACGCAGAAGTTTGAAAAGGTCAATTTGACCGGCCGTGGTGGGTTTAGTGTTAAAGAAATTCTGATCAATCTTATGAAATTACCCTGGAATGAAGTCTTACTTTGTTTGATATCGTTGGGACGATTTCTAGAAAAGCTTCACGTTTTAAATAGAATCTATTAAAATGTTCCGTGACTCTTTCTATTCTTGTGTTTTAGAGGATTACGATGAAACGTTCGAATGAATTCGCTGCACGATCCGACGAGTTTTTTCCACGATTGAAAGAAAAAGGAGCTTGCAGCCGCGTGTACGGTAACTATGAATTCTAGATCTCGCGGGACAAACGATACGCGACGAGTTTCTGTCGCGAACAGAAACGAAAGGATTCGGTTCGATTTATAGTTAATACGTACGCGGAGAGCGACGACGAAGTCACGGGCATAGATCCACGGCAAATACTGAACGAACGCTATATCACGGAGCAAAGCCACCGGGTGACGTTTCCATTCCATCCGGAAAGATATTGACGCTCCGCGATCGTGACCATGTAAATGCACCGAACGCCAATTATTATTCAGCGGATCGGCTAACAATGCCATCCCAGTGTGTTCGGTCACCGGAATTACTTCCGATCCTGATTGTGTGCGCCCGACTTCCGCTCCCGTGGATGTATTCTCGTCTCACCTATACATTATACTGCCATTACCCTCTGTTCCTCGCCACTTTGACCACGCGCACATGTGCGTATCGTGTTTTCGATCTGTTCACCGACTGAATCTTTCGACGTTGCTTCTCTTCACAAATGCGTAAATAATATCTGATTCATAGCTCATAGATTCGCCGATTTTGATGGAACTCGTGTAAGAAATGACGCTTCGGAAATTATTCGACGTACATCTTTTTTTATCAATCTTATCTGTGATGGTATTGTCTTAGGCTAAAAGACATTTTCGTGGACAACGGTACGCTCTGTCAATCGATGTCAGCGCAGCGCCAACGTTTGACGATTATCATTCAGAACTATACACAGAAGCGCACAGCCAAAAATTGTCAGTCTCCCCGGGACTGCTGGAGACGACGGACCCTCCGGCGGCTCCAGGAGAACCATGGTGGATACTGGTAGACCCGGTTGGAGCTTGGAAGATCCTGAAGGACCTATGTAAGTCGCCGAGGGACCATAGTGGACCCCTGATGGACGTCTTTCTCAGTTTCTTTTCCTTTCAGCCATTCTCTCTATCTTTTTTCTTCTCTTCCACAAATCCTATTTTCCCTTTCTCTTTCCAAGATCCCCTCCACTCTCTGCCTTCTCTTCCCATCCCTAGATTCTCTCCTCCCTTGTCTTCCCATTCCTACATCTTCTCTTCCTTTTCATTTTCTGTGCTGCTGATTCATATAGTTAGATAGCTGACTGTTCTTGTATTTGCGAATTTTAGCGAGGTCGGTATTTCAGATCGTGTATCAGGGAATCCCCATATGGTGATTGATCTACTTCCATAGCTGGTCTGCAATGCAAGAGATAAAAGCGTCATAATAAGGCAGTGGCGACATCCTACAGTGATCGCGAGAAACGTTTCAATTCATTGATTCAGAGAGGTTGATCGCACGATAGGTTGAGGTCCTCGCGATCGCAAAATGGCACGCGGATAGTAAAAATTATCAAGAAATATAATTAAAAAAATATTCACGGCGAACGATCGTATCGAATGACGATGGCGTCGGCTTACGTTAAAAATGAGCAAGGTAAAAATCGTTTTTTCGCTCTGTTAAAAAGTCTCGGTTCTCTCGACGAATAAACTATTTATAACCTGTAGGATGTAAACAACCTATATTGCTCAAAATGTAAGCCGCATTCTGATACTTATTCTGTCCTTATATCATAATGAATTATCGACAAATTCATATGATATCAAATAAATATTTCGTTTCATGTAACTTGATGGGACTGTTGTAACAGAAATATTTATACCTTGGATTCATTTTGATTCATCAATTTAATTTTTTCATATCACGATCTGTCTATTGTTGCACAGGTGGAACATTCATCCCTGCTAGTCAACGTCCGGATGGTACGTGGCGCAAGCCACGACGCGTGAAAGACGGCTATATTCCACAAGAAGAAGTTCCATTGTATGTGATGATTTGTCGAACAAACGTATTTAAATTGTTTGGTTTCTATACAGCGTCCTCACCATTGTCTTTTCAGATATGAAAGCAAAGGAAAACAAATAAAAAATAAACCCGTATACCCAGTAGGTGCAAGCCCAGAGTTCATAGCCGAACATAAAGCTAAAAAAGAGATGCTACTGGCAGCTAAGGCTAAAACCATTCCTGGTGCTTCGGCGAAAACAGAAGCCAAGAAGAAAAAGAAAAAGAATAAAAACAAGAGTACTGAACATATAACGGAAGAATTGGCTAAAACCACGATCTCTGAGCCAGAACAGAAGAATGAACCGTCGCAACAGAATAGCAAACCACAGTCTGATGCTAAACCAGTACCAAATAATCAAATCCCAACGCCGAAACCAAATGTTACTAATCAGTCAGAGACTGCGATACCAGACCCACAAAAAAGACTAAAGAATCTAAGGAAGAAGATCAGAGAAATTGAAACGTTAGAGGAGAAGATTAAGTCTGGATTATTAAAGAATCCAGAAAAAGATATACTTGACAAACTAGCAAGAAAAGCCGAGATTTCGAAAGAGGTTAAACGATTAGAGGCGAGTCAATAGAAGGGAAATGTTGATAAAAAATCTATTTACACACTCTCATGGATCATCACTCTTTGTAGTTGTACCTAAACAAATGTGTGTTTCTTATATTTTCAAACAATTTGACTACAGGTTTACGTAACATCGTACTTTCATTCTTTTTATACAGTAAATAAATAGCAATATAAAAAAAAAACTCTGTACATTTCTATGCGAAGATTCAATTAAATTGAATACCAATGAATTTAGTACACTATTCTGTCACTGTGTGAAAGACCAATCGATCAGATTTTAATAAAAACAAATTGTTTTCGCATGCCATACGTTATTATTCATGTCACCAACAAAATAAATGTTCTATCACCGAAACCACGGATTCATTTTAATTCACCGCTCAATTATCGAAAAAATACATGTCGTGTAACTGTTGCGTTTGTGTGTACGAATGCTAGGGATTTTATACTTTGGAAACACTGCTCGAGCGTGTAACTAACGTTGTATACAATCGCTCGTTGTCCACAACAAACGTGGAGAATGTTCGTGCGATCCGATCGAACATTTCCATAGCCCTTTTCTTTATGAAATCCACGTATGTACACGAAACCCGTTAACATTTCTTTGGTACTTTTAAATTTCGAGTCAGAATGAGATTGAGTGAGACTGAACCGATCAAGAGATCGCGATGCAGATTGAAAGAAACGTTCGTTGGTTGATCGTCGGTGAATGAATAATTAATTAGATCGAATTAATTAGAACTCAATGCCTCTTGGTAGCAAACCTGAGTGTGTTAAGTGTGGGACTCGAGAGACCCCGCTTTGGCACTCGACCGAGGCCGGTAACCTTTGCAATGCTTGCCTTGAAGAGGAGAGAAATTCCGAGACGGGTACGACTGTGAAAACCGAGGACGAGGACAAGGGAGGATCGTTGAGGCCTACCAGGAGAAGTACAAGGATCACGAGATACTGTAACTCAAAATCTGCTGGACTGCACAAAGTGGTACCTAAGGGGAAAGGACGAAGAAATTTATTCAAAAAAACTGTATGGTTATTGAGAATTGTTAGTCATTGAAAAATATCTGTTCTACCTTTTTTCTTTACTCTATTTTTTTTTTTTGTTTCTCTTAGCCAGTTAAAGCACCAACAGCCACAGCAACTCCAGTTACGAGCAATTATGTGTTCTACAAAGGCACTTATTTTCAAGTGGGTGATATAGTCTCTATGCAAGATATCGACGGAGGAATTTATTATGCCCAAATTCATGGCTTGCTCACCGATCAGTACTGTGAAAAAAGTGCTGCTGTTACTTGGCTCCTGCCTACCACAGCAAGGTATAGTGTATATACAGTATGAGTATGAATATGCATATGCAGTCTCATCCTGTATACTTGTTTCAATGAATCAGTTGCTGTTAAAACGAAAGAAAATTATAATATGTACGTGTTATGTATTTAGCCCACCACCGGACGAAGGATTCAGTCCTGAAACATATATCATAGGACCAGAAGAGGACCTCCCACGTAAATTGGAATGCATGGAATTTGTGATGCATGCACCATCAGATTATTATAAGCTAAAGAATTCACCATATCCACCACCACTCACAGAAAGAGGTACTGGATACGTATGGACAACAGTTAGGAATGAAATTGCTATATCTAGAAAGTAATGTTTTATTTGATAATTCTGTCATCGTAAAGCTGTTAGTTAACGAATATTTGTGAATCCTTGAAAAATAAAAATTATCATGCAGTATTATAATATTTATTTAATATGTTTTTCGATACAATGTAACATTGATATCTAACATTCTTCGATCATTGAGATGGGAAGATGTTCACAAACAAGATAATACTAAAGATACTGCTTTGAACGTGGCAAAGAAAATGCATTTTCATGGATTACACTATAATGGAAATATACTTTTTTTCCTTTTAGTATTGTACAGGAATGACAAAATGTTTTGTAAACATAATATCAGTAGTTTCTAAATTTGTAAATGTTTACCTTTTCTTTCTATATCTTGGAAATTCTAATTCAGTTACTCCAACTCTTCTGTATTAAAGTCAGGTATCAATATTTTGTTTTAAATTTCGTAAGAAACATCTTCTTCACAGTCGGGGAAACGATTTTTGAGAGCCTTCGGAGATAAACCGATCTTCGTTCGTTTAATTCTGGTACTGCTGAGAAGAAACATATGGAGAGTCTGTAGGCAGTATTGGTGCATTTTCGTTCGATTGTAGGGAAGGAAAATAAACCCTTGTCGTGGTATCACTCGCACTCGAAATCGTAGTGGAAACCAGTCAGCTCGGGGCCAACGAAGTAACGGCTGGTCAGAATTTGAGATCTTTTATAGCCTGTGGCAAGTCAGGCAACTTCATATCCTTTATCTGCTGCGGTATATTCATATTCTTGACAGCAGAAACAGCACGCGCCGGCGCTGCTGTGATTCCTGCCTGCACATACCAGATGGATGGAAAAAATGGAAAACGGAAAAACTTTGAGGATCGAGCTCGAGCTTAAGTTAAATAGTAGAAGTAAAGACAAATGAGTAGCTACGCAGTACATGTTTTATTCTTCGAGCATAGCGACGTATACATTTGCATTAAGGCACTGTTATCCGAGCAGACATTTACAAACAATAGCACCACCATGCGTGTTATGAGTATTTGTTTTGTAAAGCTACGAAAGACATGTTTCGAGATTCTTGGTAAAAAAAAACAAAGAATAAAGAAGAGATCACAGATAAACTATATATAAAGGAATGAGAGTGTACAAAATTGTCTGATTTTTTTTTTACTGCCGATTTACTTAGGGAGGGGGCCCCAGAAGGACAAACGGACGAGGTGAGCAAGATCGTCCTGATTTGTAAGTTCCCTAAAATTCATGTTAGGTAAATCAGTCCTACCACCATATGAAACTGCTCTACGAAACATTCCAAAGCATGCACAGCTATCAAATAAACTGCTATAGGCTGTTAACTTCTTCAAGCCCCGACAATTACGCTCGATGAATTACAAATGTTGTTCTATTAATGATTCATTCATTGTATATTCAATTCGATACCGAGACGGGTCCAAAAAGTTAAGGGATGTTTACTAAGAATTAGTTGTCACAAGTATGGCTCGATCAAGTTAAAGTTTATCACAGTGCACTGCTATTTTATATACAAAATCTGTTATTCTTGAGTACTCATGAACTATACGACTAAAGCTTGAACATTCAAATTCTCTTGAATATCGGATAACAAAGGGCTACATACCTCTTGCTTTTCCAATTTGTTTTGATCATCGATCCTCGAAAGTATCTCTGTCATATTGGTCTCTAAAACCATTCCACCCATCACCAATTCGTTCAGAATATAATGAACCTTGTCTACATGAAAAATTAGGTCCAGCTCGCATACATTCTCAAAACATTTGTCCAATGTCTCCACAAAGACTTGTATCAAATCTAAAATTCCCAACTCCGATTCCGAACTATCGACACAGAATACAAAATATAATGTCGCATAATGTCGATAGATCAGCTTGTAATCGGAGCCGCCGATTAAACTTCCACCTTCCAGGAAATTACAAACATTGTCATCCCTTTTAGAAACTAATTGAAACGTCTCCTTTATGATCTGTTGCTGCATGTCCTCGTTCTGAAGAAATAAAAAATATTTTAACAACTTGCGATTAACTACAACGATAAGAAAAACACCTGTATTATTGTACTTACGAAGTACTGATAAAATTTCGAGAGTCGAGGTTTTCCATGATTATTGAACACTAAAATAGCCTTAATCATGACTGACGATTAGTTGTAAACGTAAACGTTGATTTCCTTTTCTTCACCGACAATATATATTCATTTGTGATACGGCAAAAATTAAAGTAAATGTCGTAAAAGTTACACGTGTAGATAATACATTTTAGAGCTGTCAGTACGTTCAACCCTCTTCGCAAACTATAACCATTCTTCACTTTTTATTCATCGTTCTCAACGTGCCTATCAACGGTAACGTTGTGTAACACTTACTTTGTGAATTATCGCAATCGTCAATAATAATTCCACAACTGTAGATTACAATAATCAACTTCAACAAATCAAAATCACAAAAAGACACGATTTCTCTTGACAACTACTGTTGCGCATGGCTCCATTTTCTAGACATCTATCGGGAACATGCCGGAACTACAACAAATCTGTAGATACGATAACACGTGACCGTATCATCAGAGAGGAAATGAGAGTGCTCACGCCAGGGATTTTAGCACAGACGAGGTACAGGAGTAGACCAATCACCATATAGGGTTTCGTGTCTCACGATCTGAAATACCGACATCGTTAACAACAACTAGATTTCTTACGCCCTCTACTCTGATGAACGATAAAACTTGTAACTAGATCCACATGAACTTTAGACCATAAACCTATGATAAATGATGATGATACGACTCTGTACCTCATACACGAGTACGGCCTACCATTCTCGCACACGGGTGTAAATTCTCACCGACGAGAATTTCCTTAGTGTTCTTCTGCACCGACGAGATACCGTCGTTGGCCTTCTGTTTCTTACTCCAGCCAAAATCTATCCTAGAGGGCGGTAGAAAACACCGTATTTTTCGAGCGACACATTCTCCCGTAAGGCTGGCAGTCTTTATCATATATATATCTCGTCGGTGCCGCGGGGCTCTAGAGCCCCCTTACCATCGGTCGGAACTAATATTGTGGAACCAATATCACAGACGAGATGTAGGAGCAAAGAAAATAGGAGAGTGCCACCGACGAAATATTTCGTCGATGCCCAGGTTCTATTCCATGCTAAAAAAGCGATGGCACAAAAGTGAAAACGCCGAAACCCCGGGCGTGAGCACTCTCATATCTTCTCTGATAAAGCTTAATTTACAATCAGTCATAATGTTCCGCAACATTCTTCTTGCCGCTTTTTATCGTTTATTTGTGTATTACTGACTAACAAAGCTGTATTTTGAGAGTTTTTGAAGTTTTATCGGCAAATGACGTATTTATTTACGTCACTATACCTTATGAGCTCAACAAAAGACGCTAATAGCGCCAGGAGAGCGCAGTTACAGAATCAGTAGCACCAGTGACAGTGACAGTAACTGTACGAGTCACTGCGGTGCATAATTCAGATCAGTTGCAACAGGAGTTCCTTTTTTCTAACTCATCGACTATAAAAATGTATTGTCAAAATTACACGTTACCTTTCCACGAATCGTAAGTTTGAACTCACGAGGGAACAGTAAATGGAGAGTTGCCAAATGCAGCGTAACGCAATCAACGCATCTCAAAGGTAAAATTGTTTACAGCACATTCCATTTACTAATTGCATTCAACAGTATGTGTATTACATTAGATTTTCCTTACGCGTTACGTTTTATATTGTTCGGAAAAGTAATTCGTTTGTTTATAACATAACAAATAACAGTGTCGTACGAAAACAATACTATCGACAGTATTAAATACAATATTTATTTACGGAAAATTTGTAATACACTTGCTTGTGAAATAAAGATGTTTGCATTATTTTTTCAACTAATAAACTTTACGTTAATGAGTTTAACTATCGACAAAGAATGCAAAAGTACTTAAAATTTTTCATCTATTTTGCAACAATTCTTCAGCTTCTCTATGGTTCCCTACGACTCTGTAATATTCTTAAACTTACAACTACACTTTGATTTATTGCATTGTTCATGCAATACAGAACAAGAAATTTATGGTTTGATAACCTTATCTAAGTTTTTTGTTGACTGTTTATGTTGCTTGATCGAATGTACATTGATTGAAACTTCTGATAATATCGATGTACATTATATCGCATTGTTTCATTTGCGATTGTTTGAGGTAGGCAATATGTATTATTTTTGCCTAGATGGACAGACTGCGACTATTGCCATTGGAATTACCATCAGCCACCAGTATAAATAATAATGGAATAGTCAAAGGAAAGATATCATTCGTCCGAAGATTAGCTGTAGGATTTATCATTTTGGCTACACTAGGTTTATTATATGTACCGGCATATCACTCTGCCCAAAGCCCATTCTCAGGCTTAGGTGAGACTCCATCCCCTGCAGTGTCTGTTGGTGAAACGCGTTCAGTAGCCTCCCTGGGTATGCATTTACTAACATTGCTTGAAGTCCTATTGAAATAAAAATTAACCAGTATTGATCCTCAATTTCGTTTTTTTACTGTCACTTTTCTGATTAGCAGTTAGTAATTAATATATGTGTATCAATAGGTATAGATTATTTATAAGATCATTTAGAAGTATAAAACGGCTATAAACAATTATTACTGCTATAGAAATAAATATAGATTTTCGGATATAAATCGAATTAGAGAAACAACAGGTAATAGAATTAGTCTCTCTTCTTTGCTTTTCTACTGTAGAATGCTTGAATATTGTTAAAATTGAATGGGTAATTTTCTAGCATGTTAGAAAAAGCTGAGGGAAAGATAGGATACAAATACTTCTGTTTCTACAGAATCAAATTTTAAACAAATTTTTTTACAGCACAGCTGCCAGGATGGGCATATAATACCTCGAGAGATCTGTGTACATATATTCATCCAGAGAATACAACTTCAGTTTTAAATCCCATTGGTATTTGTTCTCCAGGGCCGTATCTCCTCATAGTTGTTTGTTCAGCTGTTTCAAATCACAAAGCTAGAGAAGCGATAAGGAACACATGGGCTAATAAGATCAGTCTGGAAAATATTTATAATTCAACGGTAAAGGTAGCCTTTCTTTTGGGACAGAGCGACAATGACACTTTAAACGTATGTATAGATGTGTCTTAAAATGTTTCTAAATGCAAGCTATAAAAAAATATTTGACAGTATTACCACTTTACAGAGTTTAATTGCCGATGAATATCAACAATACAATGATATTATTCAAGAAAAATTCTATGATACATACAACAACTTAACATTGAAATCTGTTATGATGCTGAAATGGGTAACATTTAATTGTAAACAAGCAAAATATCTTATGAAAACCGACGATGATATGTTTGTAAATATTCCTACATTAATGAAGACATTGAAATCCAGACCACAATCTACGGATACATTAATGGGGTCTCTTATTTGCAATGCAAAACCCATTTTAGACCCAAACAACAAATGGTAAGTAGAAAGTGACTACAGGATACTTGTCAATTATGAAATCTGTTACTAAACTTGATGTCGATTTATTTATTAGGTACACACCAAAATATATGTACTCGGGAAAAATATATCCTAATTATTTATCAGGTACAGGATATGTAATGAGTCTAGATGTTGCATTTAAATTGTATCAAGCAGCATTAACAATGCCATTGCTTCATTTAGAAGATGTTTACATCACGGGCCTCTGCGCAAAACGTGCAAAAGTCCGGCCTCTAAATCATCTTGGTTTCAGTTACATACAAAGAAAATTAGATCCTTGCATATTAAGGAACGTTATAACAACACACAAAGTGAATTCGTCTAATATGTACGTAATATGGAACAAATTACATGATACAAATTTATCTTGCAACAATCATTCCTATACCGACAAAAAGTCGATGAAATTAAGCAGAAAAGGTAGAAATGTTGGATATTATATAGTGAAAAAAACAGTAACCAACAAATGCATTTGAAACGATTAGTATTTCAAACATTGAACTTGTTATTTATTATTGATTTATTATTTGTTAAAAAGTGAACTATTTAACGGATACGAAGATCCGAAATAGACCAATTGAACATTGGTCTCAAAATAACGTAAGATCTGTTTAAGTATCATTAATAGATCTGGAAACACTTGAAAATATTAAACTAAAAACCGTACTTCCTTTAAATTTTGTTTGACGATGCTATAATCCATACTACATATTTTTACAGCAAGAAAGATTTGTATTTGATGTTTAACGATAATTAATGAAGGTTTTATACGGTATTTTTCCATTTAAATAGCAGTAGTTCTTAAGGAAACACTGTCAATTAGATTTCTTGTAAAAAATGTTAAATTCTTTGCCTAAATGTATAAAAGTTTGATGATTAAGTATCAAACCAACTATCCAGCTTCCATTTAAAAGAAAACTTTGAAATTACACGTACACGAATCAAAGAATATATAATTTAAAAGTATGTCTGCTAATTACATACAAGTAACATAGCCAATTATAAAAGAAATTTCCAACAGACGGTGCGGATGGACGATGATAATTTAACATATCGAATCGCTTACCGTAGATTGCCAACGGTTTCCTCAATCTTATCATGCTTCCTTTAGAATCTCATTAACGTTAACGAAGGTAGTTTACTGCGACTAGGTTTTGAAATCCTAAGAAGAAGACTTATATGTTGTACTCTATGTTGATATTATGTATATACCGTGATGTTTGAATATTTGTATTTTGTTTCGAATTGTTCTTATATTTTTATAAAATATAACAAATTTTTATTGGACAATGTATTTACATTCCATGTTATAAAGAAATACTTCTAATATTTGCTATAAACACGATATTAAATTACGTTCATTGTCTTGACAATGCGATGTGTAATGAAAATTATTAAAGTATACAGGGTGTCCCAGATTTTAATGTTCAAACTTGGTGAATATATTCTATGGTACTAAATAAGAAAAAAATGTTAGGTAAACATAAGTCACATAGAGCTCTATTAAAAAGTTATAACAAAAGTACGAAATACAAGTAATATAGGAATACTAACCGACTTGCTGTTATTGCGAGCATTAGCTTGAATAGATCAATATATTCACTACTTAACATCGTCACTTCCATAGTTAATTAATACTCCATTTCAAAATGTCTACCATTCTTGACAATACATGATTGTCAATGATTGTCATGAATTTATAACTGTGCGAATTTCGTTTCTATTCTGTTTTATTTCATTAAATGAATTATTAATCTTTTGCATTAATTCATTACATGGATTTATTCGTGTTTGATACACTTTATCTTTCAAAGTTCCCCACAGATGGAAAGGCAATCTTGGTGACCAAGAGATATCCATCTGTGAGGAAACCGATTTCACACATCTTCCAAAAAATATGATAATTCGTTTTTTAGAAAATTCAAAAATTCAGTTGAGGTCAACCGATCCTGTGAAAAATAAGGTCCTACTATCATATCATTGTACAGGCCTGCCCATACATTGCATTTGAATTGATATCGAAAAGCAACTGTTCGTGTCACATGTGGATTTCTTCTTGCCCATACATGATTATTATGCACATTAAAAATTCCTCCTCTCGTAAACGTTGATTCATCAGTCCACAATACTTTTGATGGGAACAAATTATCTTGTTGTACTGCATACACACACCACTGACAGACTTCCAATCGTTTTTCATAATCAGCTGGTGTAAGCTCCTTGTACCCTCGTGTAATGAGACGGATGTCTGTTATCAAAGTGGAGAGATCGCCATACAGTCGACCGTGATAACCCCAGTTGATACGAGGCATTACGAACACTTGCTATTGGATTATTATTAAAAAAATTCAGTATTTTTGATGTGCGATTTCGTTACCTTGTAACTCTATTGAATTCATTTCCTTCGAGACATGATTCGAAGGATCTTGTTGTTAATAATTGTCGGTGACAATGTATGAACACTCTGTAATTCGGTGCTCTTCGTCCAGGAAATCGGCGTTGGTACTTCCTCGCAGCAGCTCGGGCATTCCCATTGCAGAAGTCGTAAATGAAATGCATATCTACATATTCTCGATTCGTATAAATACTTGTGGCATTTCGATATGAACTCCAATAACTTACTAATAGCTATTACTAGCGAAAATTACTTTCAATCTTAAGTGACCTCAGACAATAAACACAGCTTACTTAAACACACTCAATGTAAATATTGCTGATCTATTTGAGCCAATACTTGCATTAACAGCAAGTCGGTTACTATTCCTATATTACTTCTATTCTATATTTTTATTATAACATTCTAATAAAGCTCTATGTGATCTATGTTTACATAACATTTTTTTCTTATTTAGTGCCATAGAATATACTGACAAAGTTTGAACATTAAAACTTGGGACCCCTATATCTGAATAAGTATAACGATAATAATGCTTTGTAAGTGTATTATATTACACTTATTGCCTATGTGAAAAAGGAATCTCATCGAAATACGTATTTCATTTATACACATTCTCGAAGAATTGTTGTATATTTTGCTATTTATACTTAATGTTGAAGCTTCTGACAAATCTATTCTAGGGACGAAGAGTTTATTTTATTTAAAATTCGTCTATGCTTAATGCTGTATCTATACAAAGTAATATTGATAATATACAATAAAATATATATATATATTTCCATTTAGATGCTACGATTGTTTTAAAGACGACGTTGTACAATTTGTTCATTTAACTCTTCATTGATAACATCGCAGAAATATGTAAAAGTAAGTTCATCCATCCAGTTCTTCAATGAATGTGTCCCTTATACAATATTATCGTTAAGGCAGCACTATAGATACTTACTCAAGTATCGGTAATATACTATAACTACTATTTAAAAACTCGATGTATGTAGCCTAATATACATATATACGATAATGAATATATTTAATTATAATTAATTAGTGTAGACGTCAGATTTTTCAGGAATTTGTTAAGATCTATGAATTAAGACTAGCCTAATAATAAGGACGACCGCAGTTCAACCATTCTGGATATCTGAATTTATTATAGTTTGATTAATAATGAAAACATAAGATAAGCAACATTTTTTAAATCAGATCCTATTGAAGAATACGCATCTAGACCGTCAATATTCAAATCAATTATTAGCTCAAATGGTATATGTATACATTCACATTAATTAATATCCATTGATATTCATTAAGCTTCTCGAGTGAGATTCATTCGCTAGTATAAAAAAAACTAAGATTACTAATCACTCTGCGGAGTATCCTAGTGGCCTTAGAAAATTCGTTTTATTTTGTACAAATATATATTGCTCGTGAAATTAAACTTTGTAATCTCAGCACGGTATGAAATTTTGTGCTATACAGATAGTAATTAAATTATATGTTTACCGTATGTACTCCTGCACGGATCGTCGACAAATTTTTTAAAGGAACTTTGATCTCTTCGATAAGGAATACTTTTTAACAACGGATAATAATAGAAAACATTCACGCGTTTGTTTTCTATAAGACGAACTATGTACAAGTACGGACCGTATTACTAATTATGAAAATAACAAATTTACATTGATTGTACGAATTCATATAAATGTACAACCGATTTGTTACGCGCATCTATCGAATTGTCAAACATTTACGTGTCCAATAATAAATTATGTAACGATCAGATAAGAGAAAATACATTACAAGAATGGCAAATCTTTTTTAAATTATATTTTATTCGGTATGAAAAATCATTGGAAACGTGCATACTTATTAGAAAATATTGCATGAAAAAATTTTATTAATATATATTTAAAAAATAAATACATCAAAAACATTGGTACTCAAATGTAGTACATTTTTCATACTAAACATCATTTATTCTTCTTTCTCTTTTTTCTGCTACATTTTTCCTTCTTCCTGATACCTTTATCCTTCTTTTTACAATGTTTTCCCTTTTTCCTAACACCTTTATCCTTTCTTTTGTTATCTTCCTCCATCTGTTTACTACTTTTCTTCATTGTCTCTGATTTATCTATTGCAATATTAATATCTACCATTTGTTCTATTATACTATTTAATTTTCTTTTAGTATCAATTCTTTCAGAAGCATCTTTGGCATTAACATGAACAATTTCAAAATCTTCTATAACATTTTGCACCATCTTTTTCTGTTTCATAAGATGTTTGGCTTTTTTCTTTTTTAATATCTTATAATTTAATCTGTTAGACTCGTTTCTTGTGTATGTATCTGGGGAATCTGGGCAAGGAAATGACTCGACATCGTTACTAGAATTTAAAAGTGAGTCATTAGGAGGAAGCTCTCTGTGATGTGCAGCATCCAATCCATCAATACTATGCTCTTGACTTTGATGCTGTACAGTTTCACCTTCCTCTAGATCCAAATTACCATTCTGATATTCTTTATCTTTTCTCCTTTTATTTTTCTTCCTTTTTTTGTGCGAACACTCATAATCACAGTCCTCTATTTGTTTTCTATTTTTTGTCTTGATCGCCCAATTATCTAAATTCTCCCCTACAGGAAGTGGCATATCACCAATTTCTTTATCTCCTTCCTCTTTTCCAATGCCATCGGACTTATGGTTTCCTGGACCATCTTTCCCTTTCTTTCTTTTTTTCTTTTTTGGCTTAGATTTCTCTACAGCATCATTTATATTGCATAAACTATTTAATTGATGAGATAAATGGTTTATTCTTCTTTTCCTTTTTATTGAACACCTGGATTTTTTCGAAACACCTTCTTCTTCGGTAGAAAGATTAATAGGTAGAGTCTCCTCGTCTGTGTCGCATGGATCACTCTCAGACTTAATGTTATGCATTTGTAAAAAATTTCTCTCTTGTTCCTCGATCCTTTTTAATTTACCATTTAACTTTAAACCATGCCTAGCTCCCTTGTGAGCAGTTCTGCCGCCACAAACTTTAAATAACTCATCATCTGTTAAAAAAACTGGCTTAACATCCTGTTTATTTTTTTCTATTTTGGGAACATTTGAATCATGTTCTTGCACCAGGGTTCCATTGAGAAGAGTGGAAGTTTTAAGAAAATTTCCATAGCTAAATTTATTTCGAGACAAGTGCTTAGGCAACTTGTTTTCATATTCCTTTGACACGGATATGGTGACACCTTGCGATTGCGGTTCAACCATAATGTTGTTCGCCGCATTGTTGAAACTAGTTGCCCACCACTCGTTCCAGTCTTCTTTGTGTCCTATTCCAGCAGAATCGAATTTCAGTTTCGGCTTCAATGCATCCGTGATACCACTTTCATTCTTTCCTAAACCTTTGCCTGTGTAAAGACGATGTACAAACAATTGTTAAAGTGAAAAATAATTTATACTAAAATGTCATAACCTGCTCGGGACCGTACCTTCTGTCCAGCCGTATTTTAAAAGCTGTGCTTTCGCAAAATCGGTCATCTTAAACTGTTTCTCCGTATAATTGCAAACTTAGGGATGAAACAGTTTAAATCGGCAAAGATGACCACGTTTTTACATAACAATGAGGTTGAAGAACCTAGTGAATCAAAACTACTTTGTTTTCCGAGTTGACTCTCGCGTTCGTCGCACGATGGCGATGCGATCGGATTGCACGTGGAATATTTTACAATAACTTTGTCCAATTTCGATCATTCAAGAAATGCTTCCTCAATTCCTGAATAATTTTCGATATTTTCATCCTGCATACGATAAAATAAACATTCGTCTTTTCCTATAAAATATACGTCATTTGAGAATAATCGATGTTGTCAATATTGAAATTTTTGTTAAATAGCCGAGGGAACATATACAATAGTCATAGGATTTTTAATTAGTTATATAACTAATCGACAGATGAAAGGCTTTCGATAATTACCGACAGAAAATATTCAACATTCTCGTCGTGAAAAAGTTGTACATAATCACGTGCACTAATTAACGCGACCAATGTACATGTAGCTATTTCAGAAAAAGATGTTCGACAGTGCGTCGTTCAACAACTCGTTGATTTGACGTTCATGCGCCAACTGTTCATGCACAATGTCTTTATGATATGCATCTTGTTAGTATCAAACGTTAACACGTACATTTGCTATGATAATTCCATCCACCCCACCATTATACAGCAGAATTTATTTAGTAAATATTCCCGACATTGTGCGATGCCAAGGAAATGAATAATCTCGTCGAACGGTGTGTGTTTCGCAAAAAAACGCGGTTTTAGTGCAACATCAACGGCACCGTACGAATATTAAATAATATTCCTCAGGACAAAAGGTTTGTGCACTTTGTTCTTTGATGCGCGCATGAAACTTGCCGTCGTAAACTTGCATTCACTCTCGTGTGTACGATTTTCGTAGCGGACGTCTTATTTTGTTTTCGCTATGTTCTACTTTGCAATTTAATCTCCATAAAAAACAAAGCGCGTATAGTAAAATTGCTTAATGTAACTTTATGATTAGGTCGTGCATTTTTATTGTGTTTTATCGAATATGACAATTTCAAGCCAGAAAACATAAAATGTTCATGTCTGCAGAGTTACATGTGCATATATCAAACACCACTGCTATTAATGACATTCTCTGAGCTACTAATGAAATATTTTTTTTCTCAATCAGGCGAATAGTAATAACAAGTGAAAAATGGCACTTCGCGAATTGGTCGAAGGTGACTGTGGTGGACCTAGCTCTTTGATCCACCTAACATCACACTTTGTACGCGATCATGGATTCAAGGAAGAAGGAATACATCACCCATTCGGACATGTGGAGCCATTTCAGCCTATAGATTCAGATCAGTTAGTTAAACAATTTTTAGAAGAAAATGCTTCGTGTCCTCAGACATTTAGAATGGATAATTTATTACAAGAAATGCGAGAGATTGATCACAACATTCATCCACCTATAGCAGCTCCAGGAGTAGCTCAAGAATTAACTGGTTTAGACACAGCTTGGGCAAATCAGTATCTTGAATCCGGACGTCATTTTAGTGTAATCATTCTTGTTACATATGTTATTGAAGTACATGGTAGCGACATTGTAGAATCTTGAAAAATAATTGTTTGTTTCTCCTCTAATGTAGGAAAATCATACAGATGATATCTGGCACCCTGACGTAGAACAGGTTGTGGCACCAATTATTGCATCGCCACAAACACACGAATTAGGCCTAGGACCAAAATGGGCTGAGGACTACATAGAGCACAGCATAGATGCGATACAAACCGATATTAACAAAGAAAACACAACCGAGAAGGTAGAGAATGATTTATCATATTCAAAATTCATGAAGTTCATGAAACAAGAGGGAGAAGAAGAATTGGCAATTGCTGGTAACTGGATAGAAGAGTTTCAGAAAGACAACCCATCACCAGGTTCATTTATCGTTCTGTTTTAATTTATTGATGTTGTTTCAAGAAGGTTCTAGCTGATGATTTGTGTTTTAGAGGCGGACAATGCTGACTCTACATTTTTGAGACTCCAAAACGAATGGGAGAAGATATCGCCTAGTGAAAAAGTATCCAGCAAACATCCATGGTTATCAGAATACGACACATACTACGATCCATTTAAAGAATACGAATTTCACGAAGAAAATCCTATGACGGATGTACCTAATCCATTAGAAGAGGGGAAGAAAAGATTAGAAGCTGGAGATTTACCAAGTGCTATACTATGCTTCGAAGCAGCGGCGAAACAAAACGAAAACGATCCAGAAGCTTGGTTGCTACTTGGTAAAAGTCAAGCTGAAAACGAGCAGGATCCATTAGCGATCGCAGCATTAAAACGCTGCCTGACTCTCGATCCTATGAATAGTACCGCCTTAATGGCTCTTGCAGTCTCGTACACGAATGAATCTTATCAAAACCAGGCATGTTTAACTCTAAAAGAATGGCTGTTAAAAAATGAGAAATACAAGCATCTTTCGCCGAAAAAAGTTAGCGTTGATGAACAGCCGAAATCCAGTGTCTCGTCCATTTTGTTCGAGTAAGAGGATTATTTGCAACAGTACGCGATGCATGAAATTGTTAGCAAACCAACGTTATACTTTCTTTTTGCAGCGACGTACACGAAGAAGTGAAAAGTCTTTATATTCAAGCTGCACGGATGAATCCACGGGACGAGATAGATGCCGACGTTCAATGCGGATTAGGAGTACTTTTTAACTTGTCCAACGAGTATGATAAAGCTTGCGATTGCTTTCAAGCAGCGTTACAAGTTCGCCCTAATGTACATATAATTAAATCTGTTACGCTTCATTGAAACTATTTGAGCTCGTTGTATTAACAATATCGGATTTTTTTTAAGGATTCTAGATTATGGAATAGATTGGGTGCAACTTTGGCCAATGGTCAAAAATCGGAGGAAGCTATAAACGCGTACCATCGTGCCTTGAAATTATCCCCGGGATTTATTAGAGCACGTTATAATCTGGGAATTTCTTGCATAAACCTTAGCGCATACAAGTAAATAACATCAGTCTTCACGTTTCCGACTATTTTATTTCCAGATAAGTACAACACTTTTCTTTATTATCTTGCAGAGAAGCTGGTGAACATCTTTTAACTGCTTTAAATCAACAAGCTGCTGGTCGTGGAGCGCACGGTGAAAACTTGTCACCGAAAGCGATGTCGAATACTATTTGGTCAACGTTAAGACTTGTCATCTCGTTGATGCACAAATACCATCTGAATGATGCCATAGAAAGCAGGTACGATTTAAACAGTTGCCGTGTATTTTATAAGAACATTTAATAGTTAGTTGTGTAATAAAATTCTTTTATCTATTTGTAGAGATCTAGCGAGGTTGAATAAGGAGTTTGAAATTGTATGAAGGTATGCAAACTTGTTGAAGCTACTTGTTGAAAAAGTATAAACAGTTTTTAGTTTTTATGGTAACAGAATTAAAAATGCTTAAAAACTATTTTCCAATAGTTCAGAATTGTGTATATAAACATCGATTAGAATCATGATTTTTAGATATTTCATTGCTACGAGAGTGGGTAATTTAACAATATTATATACCCGATTATGATACTTTATATTTTTTAGAAGTTGTTTTGATTCAATATTTCTAACAGGTATACAGCTCCTATCATTTCATTTTATATAAATTGAAAAATGGGTTATATAAATTATATGTACATAAAATTGTTATGGAATCAATAAAATCGAATTAATCCCTGAGTAAAATAATTAACTTTAGGACCCTAAAGATACGCGAATTAGAAAAATTGTCGTTCTCCTTTCAGATAAATTAATGTTGTTATAAAAGTGTAATTATACAGTGAAGAAGCATTATGATATGAGTTACAGATATATTATTTCTATCGTTAATTTATAAATATCGTAGATCACTTCTAACAGAATTATATTATATTTGTAACAAAGAGAAATTAGTCCTAAAGGCACATTAAAGTTACATATTTCGTAACGTTCAGAGATTGATGAAAATACTAGATTGTATGATCAACGAATTTAATAAAAAGTAACCATCCTTAGCGTTATTAGTTTTCCTAAACGCGCGTCATCTTACCCTCAGTAATTGAAATATAAACGATTTGCAATAGATAATCGAAATTATATAATATAAAGCAATCCGTGGAGGGAATACGTAGTACTGTGAACTCCCGAGCTCTATTCATCCAATTTTGCATGAACTTTCAATAAATAGTTCTGTTTTGACATCAGCTAAGGGAAAGATAACATTCGTCTAGACACAATACAATATATCTATATAGAACATCTCAACAATCGATTATAATATGAATTAATTTCATCTATAGTATTTGTCTTCGATTTTTGACATTTTTTGATAAAACTTTGTCCATAGAAATTTTGTGCGTTGCTAGAAACATTCTAAAGAAACGGGAACACATTAATAAGTTCGATCAAAGACATGTGCACTCTTGAAAATATCATAAAAATGACTAGACCGGAAAGATAGTTGAGAAAATTGTGCATTAGACAACAATTGTTTGCAAATTTAACACCAACGTATATAAAAACACCCAGCGAAACAAAACTATACTTGAAAAATTGTCTGCGAAATAGAGGAATGAACAGTCAATCAAATTCAAAGAACAGGCAATACAACAACGATATCGAATGTCAAGTAACATCTGGTAAGCGATGAATTGCGAGTGAAATAGGAATTCGCAAATGTCGTATCACATGAGGAATTATGAATTATTGTTCATAATAAATTTGACTAAGTATACTCTGTTCCGAAAGTATCTGCCCTATGTTTGCGTGCAACGCAACTCGCGTCGTTGCATCCGCAATATATATTTTTCTGTAGATAATATGAATTGGACCTACACTATCGCCACGAGACGACGCGATTATTTACTTAAGACTGTTGCTCATAATTTTAGCGTCGACAAGAGTTGTTGTCCGGTCTCCATCATCAAAGATTTGACTTGTTCCGCGTGCATGACTTGAGTGCACATTTCGGTGCACTTTTGAAATGCGATAATGTCGTCCTTCGGCACGATACGCTGCAGACCATCCAACGATAGTGTGTGCGGCAGGTAATTTAGAATTTCTGAAACGTGAATAATTACATCGTACGTAATAAACGCGCACAACTTTTCGAATCAATTTACCTTTCATGATTTGCGTGTACAAGCAATGCAATTCCTCTCGCATGTTGGACGCAGCAATTTTCTTTTGCGTTAAATCGATCAGATACTTCCACTCGGTCTCGTTAGTATAAACGTCCTAAAATTTCAGAATACTATAAAATGTTTTTATTAGACCGACTGGCCGCGTTAGAAACAGTGGAGTATACCTTCGCATACTGTACAACAGCCTGGGGACAGTTCTCCATCAACATGGCGGTCACTTCCTCCGTGTCCTGAATACACAGTGTTTTCAAAGACAAGCTGCCCTCGACTTCCTGCGTCTCGAGGAACTGTTTCACCTCGTGAAAGCATTCGTTAGGCACAAAATCGCAGGACAGCAGCCATTGCAGTTTGAATAACTCCGCGGGTATATCTTTCTCATTCTCAGTCTTATCGATGTTCGCTAAATCCTTCAAGTTGTTCGCGTTCAACATCTTTTGATAATCTTTCGCGTACGGTGGCATTCGATCTAGGTAATCAGGTCTAAACTTTGAAAATATGAAGTTATTATAGTTCTCGTCTATGCTCTCTTTACTCTCTAGTTTGTACACCTTGGTCTGAGATAGTTTGCCGAGGTATGAGCGTACCAGCAGCTTGAACGCTTCGACCAGGGCAAAGTCCGTGCATATTTGATTCTTGTTTATAGCAGATGAGTCCGTGATCAGCTTTGTACTAAAGTAATTGTGCAGATACTTCTCGAGGAAAAGCTGCAACGCCAGCGCGGCATAATGGCCATCCCGACCCACCCTCGAGGGTAGATACTCCAAAAACACCTGTATAATCTGATGCAGAGATAAGATTCCGTCGTCTTCGATGATCTGTATCAGAATCTCGACGAACGTTAAATTTTTCTGACGCATCAACATGCCAGCGAAATCGGAGAACGTCGGGATCATAGGGCTTCTTTTTCTCATGGCAGTCATGTCGAATAATAAGTCCCAATGTTCGATGATCACTCTTTTGATGCAATGCGAGGAGACAGGCTCGAGAACCTTTCCCGCTTGCTCTTGCTTCTCCGCTTGAATGTACAAAACTGCTAAAGCTAATTTAACTAACTCATCGGTCTCGTACAACAGTAAAAGATGTATCAACTTCTCTGTGGTATACTCGCGAAGGACGGGGCTGCCAAAGATTAATTTGAGCAAGTCGCCTTTTTTAAGTTTGCAGATTATCTCCACGATATTGAACCCCTGGAACAACGCATCGGCTTCCGAGCCGCTCTTCAGAGTCAGTAAAATCTCTGTTAAGAAAGTAACAAGACCTGGAGCATCCTTGCTCGATTTTCTGGATAAGACTTCCGCAGGCTTCAACCCAGACATTTTATAGTACGGTATACAAAGATCCCAGTCCGATTCGTACTCCGATCTAATATAATAATCAGCGAGCAGTGCACAGGATTGGTTGTACAAATTCTTCGCTTTCATCCCATTCTTATTCGTTGCGTCGTCGACCTCCTCGTTCTCCAAAGCATTGCATACAGTGTCCTTAGCTAAACGTATCAGAGCATGAGCTTCCCCGAGCAAATGCCTGTAAGTTCCAGGACTGGAGGCTTTGTGACTTCTTGCCGCGTTTAAAACGTCGTAATACAAGTTTTCCAGCTTTGGTAGGATCAAGGAGTACAGTGTCCATGAGTTATCCGCCTTTGCTAGGAGAATTAAGTAGCTTTTACTGTGTAATAGTTGCTGTATTCCTAAAAATGGTCGTAAGCCGATTAAACAAACGGGTTCTGCAACGCCGGGACATGTAACTTTGTAATTTTCCAGGTTGTTCGACGTTCTAGCGATGTGATGAGACAAACGTAAAGTATAGGATTCCAGACCTGCCTCAGTTAGGGCATGAAGGGCAGTGTGCTCCAAAGCGACGCAATTAACAGGAGCAGTGAATGGATAAGTTGTTAAGCAAGTTGCATCCGTGGGATTCGAACTAGTTGCAGAGAAGTGGTAAAGATATCCTTCTTGCAGCGTGCACAGGAAACAGCTTACACCCTGCAAGTACCTGTACTTCTCTGACCTGAGGATCGATTTCTTCAAGCAGGAACTGTTGCATTCCTTTCTCATGTACAGTGGCTTCAGCAACAAGCAGCTGAACAATTCGGAGCTTCCGTCGAATTTCGAATTATTATTAACTGCTACAATTTTCAGGGACAATAAATTTTTTATTGTGTAATTCTCCGACCAACCTAAATCTGGAGAATTCGTTTTAATAATGACCCTCACATCCGATGGATTCAATATAAACGGGCTTAGAGTATGTCCTGGACCTGCTCTTTCTAAACTAATTGATGGGAAATTGATAGTGAACGATTGTGAACTCCCATCGATTACGTCCTGTGCAATTAATCTGTGCAATTCGTCTTTCTCGTTGTGCGCTAAACGATCCAAATCTATAATAGCTTTGTTATTGTTGCATTTTAGTGTGTTGAAATCTCCTGTTTCTAGTTTATACCATATGCTTGTTTTAGAATTCTTACGTTTTTTTTTAGATTTTGTATCATTGGTTTCTGATCCAACATAATGAAGATCCTGCGTAGAGTTTCTGTGTTTTGTATTTGTTGTCTGCAGTATCGTGTTCTCGTCTTGGTTTCCCATACTGTTGCTGTACTCCACAAGGGAGGAGTCTGTGGATATGGATGTCTTGTCGATGGATGAAGAATTTGTAGAAGTTAGAGAGCTCAATTGATCAATATCTTCGTACATTGAATTAGTAAGCCTAAAAACACATAAGTTTGATTTATTCATTACAGCAATAAAGTCTTCAACGATCTCCATGTATGTAGGACAGAAGGAGAACCCTAAAGACCATGGTCTTGCCTCAAAATCAATGAATTTCATTTTGGAGACTTGTTGCGTCTCAACTTTGAACTCATGCAGAATAGCACTGTTTCCTGCTGCTACCAAAAGATTGCCAGTGCTTTGGCAACAGGCGATTAATGTGGGCTGCACGCTTAACGGTAGCTCTATCATCTCTAAGCTATTCAGAGGCCGATTTAAGCTTGGAGTAACACGTCCTGCAATTCTAGCACGCATGGGTTGACTTTGGTCTTTCACTATAGCCCAGTTGACATAGATTCTAACAAAATTATTAGTTGCTTTTCCTGTCTCACTATTAATACTTCCATCCCTAGCATATTTTGATTCTAGCGTGACCACATAGTCACCTTTGGTACAGTGTACCATTTGACTGATCATGTCGACCGTTGGAAATACAGTATGCAGTTTCACATCGGACATCGTCAATTCCCATACTTCGACACAATGAGTCGAAAGTGCTAGGAGGAGCATTTCACGTCCAGATGCATTGGCTATGCAGCTGGCAGTCGACTCCTCGATCTGAGCAATGTGTTGTCCCAGGAAATTATGTACTGTGATTACACGCACCATGTTGCTGCTTCTACTTAAACAGGCTCACGAACATACCTTTTATCGTGCTTAGAAGCAAATCACCTGTGCATGGACAATATTATTTGAAATTGTCTCTCTCACCTCTATTTCTTCGTACAAGTTGCAGTCAAATCATATTTGGAAATATCCGTTGCATAATTCGTTGGAGGTTATCTTATATTCTGTTATGTACAATTACCGATATAATAAGTATTCGAGTACAAATTTTCGAAAGGGTGAATTCGTTGTCGTCTCAGAACCTTTCGATATCAGCGAGGCGTAGAGTTAATGAAAGGTAAAGAAGATACGTGACACGTTTGTTTCCAGCGATTTAAAATCTAACTAAACGTCTTGCACTTGTGTTGATGAACTCGGTAACAAGTACTTTGACATTTTAATTATTTTTCACGCATTCACCGCTTGTTGTATATGTAGCGGTTAATAATGAGATTCGTCAAACACAAGGGAACAATGAAAGAATTGCGTTGATCACTATTCATCGGGAAGCGATGCTACAATACTTCGTGCATAATTCTACTCACTATTATTATCGAAAACACTATTAATATCATAAAGTAGATAAAAGCAAATACACTCGGCTCATTTGACAGATTTACTTCTACGCGCATGTGCATTAAAATATAAATGTGGAACCTACGCGCCCTTAATTTTTACCTCCCGTCGATGCGATAACTTTAAAATATTAAAAAAATTGACTTGCAAATTCTTTTCTGTACTACTTTTTAAGATTAATTAAAAAAAAAGGCTAATTACGCACTGAACCTCTCAAGTAATAGGATAAACTTCTGTATTGTCAAATATATTTTAATCTATCATATAAATATATTACAGGCTTTGCTTACTTTTTGGATGTAATTCAATGATTGGATCTTTTAATTTTTATTATAATTATTCTGGAAACATTTCTTTACATAAATATCTTATCGATTAATCTTATGCTATCTTAGCCTTGTACGCATTTGTTATCGTTATGTAAAAATAGTACAATCTAGAAATGTTTAAATATAAGATACACCTATAGTACCAATTAACCTATCAGTTCAACAAATCCTTTAAAATACAATTCGACCGTGGATCAATTATCCCACTGTTACTCGTAGCAGTCACAAGTAAAATACATTCTACAGAAATTTATCATTCTATTGAAATAACTTTCTCGATGTGACTTTTCAGGGTTTCTAATTGCCGCTTGGTTTCTACATCTAGAGTTGGGATGTGAGACATGCGCAGACCATCTTTGGGTAGCAGAGAGATTACATTCCCATTGGCCAAAGGTACATTAAGATTGGCAAATTCTTCCTGAATGACTGCAGAAACCAACAAGGGACTACCTTGCATACTAAGGACCATCTCCCCCTGCCTTGGTCTTCTCAAAACGTTCAACGGTGTATTTGGTTTGATTTTTGGAGTCACAAGATTGTACTCATTGTAGTTTGACCTTAGTGTAGCAGGAGTTTTAAATTGATCAGCTTTTGTGAGTTCCTTACCAAGTAATTTCCTAGATTTCTTTATAGGGTCTTGATTAATTTCGCTAAGCTTTCTTTGCTTGGATCTCGAACTGCTGCGTGTCCTTCTCATATTGTTTTGGGGCTCAGGTTTTTGAGTTCTCGAGGCACGGGACGTTGCAATTCCTTCGGTCACGTACCCATCGTCGGATGCAGCGGTAGTTCTCTTTGTGGCTTTCTCTCCTCTTATTACTGCAGGTGGTTTCAACAAATGTTCGTCAACAGACGACGAAACTTCCTCGCAATTCTCTTTCTCTTCGTCGATTTCCGAGTTCAGTATTTCGCCGAGGGTCATCTGCCGTACTTCTACCGGAAGCCGAGATATAGTAAGGTTAATGATGTTTACAAGACCTTTTATCGCCATTTTCGCCTCCGCTTCCATTTTTAAAAGTCGAATACGAGCTTGACGCTCGAAATCTTTAACCAATGAATCGGTCTCGTCCATGGCTTGCAGGTACTCTTTCGGTTTTCGAGCAGGTTTTGTTCGCGGCATTTTCCTTTCCCGCTTCAAATACCGAATTCGACAGGATCGTCCGTTACAGTCTCTGATGTCGTACAGTGTTGTGCCCGTCTGTCACAGATTTACCAGATGTTGGGGAAAAATGGCCGCTCGTGGATGATGTGATGCGCATGCGCGGCGAATTTGGCATCAGTAAAGTAAAAGTGTGGGTAAAATGGGGTACTTTGGTCACCTCGCATAATTTCGCAAAATTTGTTATAATCTGATTTTGAAAAATGAATGTATAACATGTGTTATGTCAATCCAATATTGATAATAAATTACCAAAAATTCGTAGTACGCTAATCTCGCGTCTCGTCCTTGGCTTTTCCGGTACTTTCCCGCCAATCATAGTACACCACTACTTTCTCCACAACATAGATACGTTACTGCACGACTACTTTACTTCCCGCTACATATGTAGTGCGAACGATAGAGCGATAACGCGACGCCAAGAAACGCGCGCCATTCGAAAGGACGCGCTCTATTAGAACTTTGGAATACTAGAATTTAAGCGTTCGGAAAAGTGTGCGGTACAATTTCTTCAATTTGAATTGCAATAAGAATGACCACGGCAAATTTATCAGACCGCGCTGTTAAATAATTTGTTCGATTCTAAATTACTGTGAACGAAAATTTCGAAGCATTCATTTAATCGTTCGCTTCAATTATTAATTAATGTATAAATGACTGTCTATATCAATTCGGAAAAATTACGGCGACCTTAAATCAGAGTGAACATAGATGAGTGAGTGCACCAGCAGTATTTGACAAACTATTTCTAAATTAGATTGACAGTAGCAATTGTATTTCTAATTTATCATGGATGTTTCCAATCCGTACGAAGACGAGCTTTCTCGTTACAAACGAAATGAACGGCAAGAAATGATGATAGCTGCGCCATTGGATTTGTCATTTAAAAAAGCAACAACCATGAGAGGTATGCCATTAATTCAAGTAACATTTGTGTTTTTGAGAACGAAAAGGTTGAACAAAAATCGTTTTATTCCAAGAGAATTGGCAGACAAACGTCCGCAAGCAGTGCGAACAGGTAAAATCCCGTTGCGAACTCCTACAGACCGATTCGTAACGTGTTCATTCTGGTTAAGCCATAATGCGTTAACTTCGATGGACGGATTTGAGAGTCTCACGCAGAAACTTCTCGATGATCCTGCGTACCTCAGCTGGATTGATCTTTCTTTTAACGAAATTAAGAATATCGGCGATGACATTACAAAATTTCCGAATCTAAAGATCGTGTATTTACACGGGAACGATATATCGAATATCAATGACGTTGTGAAATTAAAAAATTTGCAAAACCTTCGGTCTTTAACGCTGCACGGAAATCCCATAGAAAATCTTCCATATTACAGAGGATATATCGTTCATATCCTTCCGCAATTATCATCGTTAGATTTTTCTGCTATACTCTCTGTCGAGAAGAAGAGAGCACCGCCAGCTGGATTCTATAAAATGATATACGGCGCTACATGAATATAAAACTTTATTTTTTTTTAAATTGCATTTGTATTAAATACACGCCCTTTTAAGTATTGTTATTCGTAATATTTCTCTGAGAATGATACCGTCCTTACTTTTCTTTTTTTTTCCTTTCTTTCTTTCTTCACAAGGTACTTAGAGTGGACACTCTTACAAATGATTCGTTTCAACTCCTATAGTTAGCGTTATTAAATAAACTCAAGATATGTACCACACAACAGAAACTAATTGTCCTATTTTTAAGTTCTCTGTCAATGAAACGGAGGTTAAAAAAGGCCTCGTATTATATTACAAAGTGGATGCAACTGCCTAACACGCCCGCAGTGTCTTTGTTGTAATATGAAATAATTTTTTTCATACAACCGAACAGATTCAATGTCGTCTGTGTTTGCTACGATGTTTACTTGATTTTTCGGTATCTCTATCTCGAGATCGACTACGAGATCTATATCGGCTACGTGAAGATTTATGGCTTCCCGATCGTCTTCGCTGTGCTTTCTTCGGTTTCCGGGAACGTCCGTGACTATGGCTACGGGATCTGCTTCGGCTATGTTTCTTTCTCTTGGAATGCTTTGTTCCTTCGCCTCTTGAAGGCGAAGTACTCGGAGACTTTGAACGCCTAGATAAAGACAAGCGAGTTTCAAATTTCAGATGTTAAGTCAGCATGCGTTAAGTAATTCTCGGTAGATAAAGTGTTCAGATTACACCATACCTAGGGGACTTTGTTCTTTCGGGTGCCGCGTGTGTACCGCTACGGCTGATAAAACCACCCCAGGCGTTGTGGTGTTTTGGCAGCGGTGGACTTGGCGTGTGACTATCAACATCCCCTCCCCTAGCTTTGGTTCTAGCTTCTTCGTACTGTCGTCGAAGCTCTTCAACGCGTTTTTCTAGCTGTTCCGGTTTTACGCGAGGTCGGTAATAAAGGCGTAATATACGACGACAAACGTCCCTAATGGCGGATTCGTTAACTTTAAAAAGGGAGAACCATGCGGGCGAGGTCGGCAATGGAAGTTGCAATTGTCTGGCCCCCAAATAGACACACGCGCAAGCTACCGTTTCCGGTTGATGTCTTAAAAATACATCAGACCTTAACGAATCGTTCATGTAATTCCAACATTGCTGCATCAGAGCTTTGTTCTTTTCGTAGCCCAATACTTGCAAGTACATAACAATGATTTTGTGAGGATGCTTCACGTGAACGCAGAATCCTAGCTCTTTCAAAACTCTTCTCTCCGACTTGATTACTTGATTCTTTAACGCCACGTAATTCTGGTCCAGTATCACTGGCTGTATCGGTCTGAAACAGATTTGAAAGAAACATGCATATAATCACAAGAGATTTAAAGGCAGTAAAGTTAGTACAGAGTCACACTTACTTTTGGCTGGATACCTGTTTTATGTGATTGAAAACGTTAATGACGTCCCTGATGCGTCTGGGTGCCTCTTCAATTTTACTAGCTAAACAAATACAACCCATTGCAGTCGTTTCCATATTATGTCTAACTAACGATTTACTGTAATAAAATCGTTGAAATATTACTTGTCCAGTGGCCATCGCAACCTGTTTGACGTGATCGAAGGAGAAACGATTATAGTATGGTTTATAGGTTAGAGAGGTTATAACGTTTACAAACATTTTGTTTACTTTCAGATTAAATCGCTTACCTGCGGTAGCTTCAGTAGAATACCGGCTATCTGTATTAGCTCACATCCTAGTATTCGCAGATCGGTTTCGGTCTCTGCATCCAGTCCATCTAAATGTGACGGCGTCGAGTTAAGCTTCTCTTCGGGTAGAAGACAGTTCTGTAATGTTAACACGATCTTTCCATACGGTTTCGTGTTTCCTGTCGTCGCGTTTTTCGCGGGAACGACAGAATTTTCTTTCATGTTACTCATTTTTTCTTTTACGACACAAAGACAAGCAAAACTGTTAGTCGTTCAAACACTATTTCCACAGCAAGTTAACCTTTCATCTTTCCGAGCACCATACCTCCGACATACAACCGTAAACTTATACATTTCTTAGAACATAGAAGGATTCTTCGAATGCATTCGACGCTTCATCTAAGGCGCTGCAGTCAACTTGCATAAGTCGGTTGGTACTATTGGTTCTTGCACTGTAAACATTTATATAATATTAACGATACGGATAATATATTTAGAAACAAATATATAATGTTTGTTTCTTATATATCTGTCAATATAATGCACTCAACAATTTCATCAGCTTCTGTTTTAATTTCATATCAAGTTGTGTTTTTATTAGGATGGCAGCAGTGCTTCCAAGGGGCTGCTATTTAATAGTTTGCGGAACGCAGGCAGTGCGCACGTAACGGTCCTTTTCAGAGTATTTGAATTTCAAAATTTAACGGTCATTTTGTATTAATTCCTTTGTTCTCCGATCCTCTGTTCCGCAGAGATACAAATAGAGATACAAGTGGTGATCTTTTGAATTCTTCATAGATTTTTCAATCTGCTGACACATTTGAAATCGTTCGCGAGCCAGAGGGACAGAGTAAAGCGACCAAGGTTTTACTTTTAGGTAGGTATATAATAATATATTCCTTCAGTTGTTACATGTCCGTTCTCTCTATTATTCAAAATGAATGTCCATCGTGTATCGCAACGATACGGTTCGTGTTTATAAAACTTTTGATCGTGATCGTTCCCACGAGTTCCGAAATTCGATTTGAATAGAAACGGTTGTCGAGCTTACAGAGTAATAGGATTTTGCGCACATTCTCGCAAAGAATGAATGACTAAGTATAATTATAAATATATACAGATCAGGAAATAATACATATAATATAATACAGTTGCATAACATAACAATTATCGTACAACGTATACATAGTAGTAACTCATAGTGAAACGTAACGCAAGAAAGGTAAATAAAAAAAAACTAACAATAGCATAGATCCATACATTACACAATTAATTGTATCCTAAGCTTCTCCGGATATAAGTTCTACGCCGATTTTCGGTCCCTGCGTCCCTTTTCACGCACATAATTCATAAGTTAGACGAATAGGAAAGATTTTTGCGAAAAGCAGCATTTGCAACGACTACACAAATTTCATTCCATCGAATCGAATGTGTTTCTACGATCGGTTGCAGTCGGTAAGTAAAAATCAACGCTAATTACACTTTACTAGCGGCTTGACCCTTTCGCAGATAGATGTCGTTGCAATGAGCTTCGGTCAGCTTGCTATTAACGTTAAAAAGAGCTTAACTAATTCCTTTTTGAATAATATCGTCAAAAGTATCTTGAGGCATTGTTTGGTCAACATAGGAGTAGCGAAAGGGTTCACACAGCTTCGTACAGGGACAACGGATTTCCGTTCGGTTCCCGTTTTTGTAAATTGATCAGAGAAAAATGTAAAGCTTTCTAAAGATCTGCGACATAGTGACCAATGATTTTTGAGCGAAAAGATCAAAAGGAATCACGATTCGCGGGCCGTTCAGGGCCGTCTTGAAGGCAATCGATTGGAGTGGATGGCTACCTTGAACGACCCGCGAGTTTTCTGCAGACTGTAAATTCAATGCGAGGTACTTGGTCGAACACTCTGCTATCGCATAGTTCCATTGGACCGGGATAGGAACGATTCCTGTGTGGAACACCACGGAATCGCACGAGTCGATATCGTTTCCGCGGAAACGTATCCAACTCGACGAAGCAACTGCGCGCGGATTAAAATCCCACGAGGGGAGGGGTGCGCGTGCGTTCGTGTATGTTTGTGTGTATGTGTTTTTAAAAAATTTGAAAAAATAAAATCTCCAGCGTCCAAGCTGTATCTTTTCCCTGTATTGTACGACGCGGTACACCGTGTTTTCGTACGAAGCGTTCCGTGAACAACCGGTTTCAGGTTTCCTCCGTTTCCGTTTCGCAGAACGCTCCGCGTTTAAGGTTTCCAGGCGTTCAAAATAGATCATACAAATCGATTCGTTCATCCACGCTAAAAGACATTCGATAACATCGGTATGGCTCGAGACGAGCTGACGATGAACCAGAGAAAGCGTCGATTCTGTAGTCCGATTCGCGATTAACCCTTTCTCTATTAACTGAGACTGCAGTCAAGAGCTTGTGTTCGCGAACGTTCACTCGGTGTTCGTGTTCGCACAATGATGAAATCATTTGCACAATTATGAAGTTGATTTCGCGCGACACGAGAAGTAGGCCGTCCGTCCACGATGCGTCGCGTCACAGACGTCTATTATTTTACATTAGTTGTAGTATCGAAGCGTACAGCAAACGGCATTTTGTCGTGTACGCGTCTCCGACGCGACGCCCCGTGGACGGGGGGCCGTAGGATCACAGGAAATTGACCCGCAAAGCTTGGGGTGCAGCAACGCGATACACGACTAGTACTGAACGAGCACCTTATCCACTTCACAAAATATTCCCGTTCGCGTCTTCCTCCTCGACCCTCGCTGGTCTTCTTGCAAAGGACCAATTCATTTCGCGTGTCCCATGTATCTGGCAGTGCGGTAGCTATCTTCCTTGACGAACAATCATTTCGCTCGTGCACAGAGCGTTCCGTGTGGTTAAGACCGATCGGCCACATCGGGCCGGGTCTTCGACGAAGCTTCGTTGTTCAAGCGAACGGTCACGGCGTCGTTGCACGCCAACTGAGCCTCGACCTTCTCCGCCGCGATCCCCTCGAGCTTCGCCTCCGACTTGAAAGCGTTCAAGCTCTTCAAAAAGTTGCCGAAGTGCTCGGCGGCTACGGGATTGTTCGCCCACTCGTTCGAAGGGAACGCGGCCAGCAGTCTCTTCTGGAACATCTCCGAGGTCAGTTGCTTCGAGTCCAACTGTTTCAACGCGGGTTTCTTCTCGGTGTCGATGGTCGCGTCCTCGACAGGGTTGTCTGGTTTCGCGGAGGAAGACTTTGACCCGTCCGACGGGGACGGGAGCCCTTGTTCCACCGTGGAGCAAGATTTGCTGGAAGGGCTGCTCTCGATGGTCACCGAACTGGAGTCAGGGCTGGCCGGAGATTTGCTGCTGGACACCTCTGCCGCGGGGGTGGCGTTCTTTTTCGGGCTCGGAGCGGGTAGATCGTTGTCGATCCCATTCGACCCGGTCGTCACGTTGTCGTTACGAGCAGCGATGTTCTCGTTGTTGATACTGACGTTAGAGTCGCCGGGTGGTGGCGATGGAGAAGCCGTTGAGGAGACCCTGGGGCTGGCAGCCTCGCGATGAGGAGTCTGCCTTGCGGCATTGTCCTCTTTCTTGGTATCGTTGTTCGATTCCGCGTTCGATTCCGCGTTTGATTCCGCGTTTGATTCCGCGTTCGACTCGCGCGTTATCTCGACGGTCGCCTTCTCCTCGTTGCCCCCGCTATTGTTCGTAGTACTCCGAGGCGAGTACCGGTTGCTACCCTCTATGGTCGAGGGATACTTCGTTTGGACAGACAACTGCTGACGGTGTCCACTATCGGCGGTGTCCACTGATTCGTTGCTTCGAAACGCGGCGTTCTTGTTGATCTCGTTGGCGATAGCGCGATTCAGGCAAGCGACAGCGGCGGATCTTTCGTTCGATTGCTGCTGTTTGCTAATGGGCACGGCTAGAGGCGCGATGGAGGATCGAGCAGGTTTTACCGGCGCGCACTGAGCAGCTAAGTGGCTCTTGCCTGGTATACTACTGTTCGCACTTCGGTTATCGGTGTTAATGGCTGTGGTATTCGCCTCGGATGGTCGCGGCAACCTCAGCCTCGCGTCCATTTGAAATTGTTGAAGATTAGGAGCTTGACTGAGGGCGTAGAGGCTCTGCAGACTGGGGAAAACGGACGAGAGGTTCGTGTTCGATCGACTCCCGCTGATGGGACTCGAAAGTCCTGGAGCGTAGACCGGGGTACGCGTAGGTGATGGAACAGGACAGTCGTTCACTCGATGAGCCGCTGGCGTTAGAGATCCTGGAGGCGCTCGGTAATACCTGTGTCCGCCCATCAACGTTACCACCTGTCCTTGGTCAGATAGGTTCGGCATATTGTCTCTGACCGACGACTTCGCTTTCAGCTTCGAGACTGGCTGAGGTATTCTGAGCGGGTGCATGTCCACCTTCTTCCCGCCGCTCAGATCTAGAATGTCCCTTGATTCTTGTTCCCTCTTTCTCTTCCCGGAGGACGTCTGCCTCGGTTGATTGATCTCTCGATCCGGTTGCTTGGTCTGCCTCGGTTTCGGTGGTGCTGGCATTCTGATCTGTCCCGCCTTCAGAGCTTTCAGCACCCGAGGATCCACGGATCGATCGTTCAGAGTGATGCTGGGACTAACCTTTCCCAGCGCGGTCTTCCGATTGTCCTTCGAATCACTCGGTTCGACATATCCTCCGCTGCTACCGGGGGACTTTGGCGCGGTTAGAGTTATACTGAGACTTGCAGGTATGTTCAAACCGCAGCCGTCCAAGATATTTCTGGTATCGCTCGAGAGCATCGGGTTCGTCTGAGTCTTGGGACTCTGAGCTGGCGATCGAGTGGGACCAGGCTCCACTGTCATGTTAGCGGGTCTCTTCGCAGGGCTCGCGTGTTCGGCAGCGATCTTTCTTGGCGACTTGAGGTTGTTCGGCACTGTAGTCGGCAGAGGAGTCGGCGCGGGAGCAACGGGAGTCGGTTTCTTGGGCGTCGTTTGCACCTGTTGCTGCCTCTTCCGCTTGATATCGAAGATCGGCAAGCCCGGCGGACACTTTCGCTTGACCGCACCCGCTGGGACTATCGGCGGGTCGTTGGAGAAAGTGTACACATCGACCATCGCCGGATTGCTACCGGCCCCCGCGTTCACGGTAGCCGCACTCGAATTTTTCGCGTAACCGAAAGGCCGCGCGTCCACGTCACTGCACTGTTTGTTCGCGTTCACTCGCGCATTGCCGCTAATTCCGGCGACCGTTGCCGGCCCTTTACTCGCGACGTTTCCGCTCGTGTTAACACCACCGGCGTTCTCAACAGAATTTTTATTCTGCCCTTCCGTCGGTGCCTCGATCTTCGCGTTCTCCTCTTCCTTCTTCACCGCGTTGCCTTTCGTCTGAGCTTCGGCAGGCGACCCGCTGGTACTCGTCTCGGGCGCCTTCGAGTCCACGAGAGACTCCGAACCTGCCTCTCTCGCGGTCAGCTGGAACCCTTGAAGGAACTGTTTTTTATCCTGCTGTTCTGCCGGCTTCTTCGTCGCGGTTTTCACCACGTTGTTCGCAGGCTTCTCGTTGGCTGCCGGTCGTTCCACGAACGTGACTCTGCGCCGTTGCTTCTCTTGCTTCTCCGCAGCCTGTTGCTTCTCTCGGTCTCTTTGGATCTGCTGGATGACCAACGCGCTCGGGCTCGCGCTATCCTTGTCCGGCTGGCCGCAATGCAACAAAACGTTGCTGATCACTTTCGGCTTCTTCGAACTCGCGTTGCTCGGCGTGCATTGCTTCAGCGTGATCTTCACGCCGTTCGAATTCTGCCCGTTGCCTATACTGACCACGCTGAACTCGGGACTCGAGGACTTTGTTTCCGTGTTCTGCTCCTTCGTCCCCCAATTGATAGAGGGGCTTCTTAGCACCTCGTACCGTCCGTCCGGGTTCTTCAGTATCTTGATGGGTGTTTTGATCAGTTTCGTGCCCTCGGTATTCAAAGAGGTACTCGACGACGGGCTCGTGTTAGTCACCGTTGTGCTCGTTGTGTTCGTCGTAGGAGACGAAACCGTCGTCGTAGTCACCGTCGTCGACACTGCCGCGTTGCTCAGAGGCTGTTCCGCTTTCACCTCGACCTTCTTGGAGTCGGCTGGGACCTTCTGCTCGTCGGGTACTCTCGACTTCTCGGCTGGGACCTTTTGCTCGACGGATACTCTCGACTTCTCGGCTAGGACCTTTTGCTCAACGGGTACCCTCGACTTCTCGGCTAGGACCTTTTGCTCAACGGGTACCCTCGACTTCTCGGCTGGGACCTTTTGCTCAACGGGTACCCTCGACTTCTCGGCTGGGTCCTTTTGCTCAGCGGGTACCCTCGACTTCTCGGCTGGGTCCTTTTGCTCAGCGGGTACCCTCGACTTCTCTGCTGGGACCTTTTGTTCGACGGGTACCCTCGACTTCTCGGTCGGAACTTCGTTCCTAGTGGCCAACGGATTCTTCTCGTCCCGATTCTTCGTTTGCTCGATGTCGGGCTTGCGTTCCGCGTCGTCCTGCGCGTTCTCCGTGTTGATTCGGTTCTGCACGGCCACAGCTGCGTCTGCGGGGGGTAAACTCGCCCCCAAACCAGGGGTCGAAGGCCTGTCGTGCGGGGGTGCTTCTAATCGCTGCTCTTCTAACGCTACTCGGTAGAAAAATCGCATCGGTGCATTCTGAAAACACAATTTTAGAGCATTAGACACCAAGAAAAACCTTTGTGCGTTGCTTCAAGACGAACGAGGGTTGCTTACCCTCTTCCAAGCGTAAATATACGCTACGTCCATGAGCGTCCAGTGCTCCGGAAGCGGAGCACGTCGATGACAAATCTCGATGGTGTATCTCGTCATGTCGACGCTGTATTTCAGCGCCAGGAATTTTTTCAGGTGCGCTATAGTTACCAGCGCGGGACACTGAAGGTACCGTCGGTTGCTCGTGATGTTCACGTTGTGGTTGCTACTGTTGTTGTTATTGTTGTTTTGGTTGTTCAGCCCGTTCATGTTAGTCGTGTCGTCGTTCGTGCTGAGCAGAATCGTCAGAGGATCCGCACCGGGCGGCAAATACTCCAAACTCAAACTTACAGCATCCTCCGGTGCGAAGATCAATCTGCCGCTGACGTCTTCACCGCGTTGCTCTGGAGTCGCGAAATCCGCTGAAAAGTTTAATTTTGCGTTAGCATACTTCTCAGGCTAATCGGATCATCGGATCATCGGATCATCGGATCATCGTCGGAAAAACGAAATTTTTTGTGTAAGTTATTCAGCTCTTGCATCCCCTTTGCGCAAACAACTGCAAATATTCTGATGAAAAGACGAGAACATTTGTAGTACGTATGTATTCGAATGCTAGTCAGGAACAATTTAATAATTCTACGGGGATGGGATGGTTACCGTGCTCCGGGTGCTTCTTGTAGAACTCTCTTCTCTTGCGCATCTCTTTGTGATAAAGTCCGGGAACCAATTTATACACGATCTCCTGCAACGCTTTGTCCGCTCTGAAAGCAAACGGAAATGTAAACGTTCGAACATCGATGGAGATTCGATACGCGACGACAGTATAAAACGACCGACTTACTTGATATTCGGTTTCGCCTTGTTCAGAACATGCTTGCAGGACGGACACTGGGCCTCGGTGCTCAGATGCTTCAAAATACAGCTCCTGCAAACTGGAAACAGAAAGGAAGCGGCACGGTATCATTATCCGTTCTCGTAGTCGGTTCTGGAGATATCATTCGCGGAGGATGATTCGATTCACTTACACGAGTGCAGACACTCGACGACGGTGGTCGCGTCGATGAGGTAGCCCCTGCACAACAGACAAACGAGGTAGGGATTCACCTCGCGGAGGTAAGTCCTTTTGCCTGGTCCCGACATTTTTCTTATTGTGGAACGGAACTGCCCGTGATGATACCTGCAACGAGAAACAGAAAACGACGTGATCCCACGCTGCGGAAAACCGCAACGCGAACGAACACCGATGCACTCTCGCCGGTGCAGTTTCGTCGGTCGCAGATTACGAGGGAACATCGTGGCAGAAATAGAATCGAATTTAAATTTTGATCCCGATGTATGCTTAAAAACTTGTCTCGTAAAGGTGCGAGAACTCGAGCCCGACATATTTCATCCAGTCCGCGTCCCGGAAATAGCGCCATTACTCATCTAGTTCACGTAAACAAACGTTCCTAGCGTGTTCGTTTGTATCGCGTTGAGACGTTGTCGAACTGGGTGACGTCACCGAGGACGTCAGTCCTCGAATCAGTTCTTCTGATAACGCGAGTTTAAACGATTCCTTACGACCTGTCCAGGCTGTCAGTTCATATTTTCTGAATGAAACGGTGATTAACAATATTAACTCTGAATTTATTTAACACTTACGAGTAATACAGCGCAGGTTGAATCGGAAGTGAGAAAATAAACTTTCGTGTCGCGAGATATTTGTAAAAAGAAACGTGTCGCTGAATGTCTGATGGAGAGCTAACTAGATGATGGGTGACACAGAAAAATGCAAGTTCGGAGTGGGCGTGAGTTTAACTATGAGTTAAGCGGACTCGACGATTGGAATTTTCGGAGATTGGTGAGGGAAACGGCAGTCTCAGCCAATTGGTTAAGGGAAATGAAAAAGAAGAGAGCAGAGAGCGACCACCGTACCAAACCAATGTTCTCTCGCAAGTATAACTTGAGACTCGAGTGACACGTGCAGGAAATCCGCGTCACCCAGGCAACAAATCCAAAAGCGCCTGGACTCGAACAAGACATGCAGAAATGAAATAACACGATGAGGCTGGAAGCGACTGCTAAAGTTCGAACGGTTTTTGCCTGAATTTCAACACCTCGTTTAAATACAAAGTAATACGCGTGCTGCCTCGATTCCCGACGATCGCAAAAGCTTCTCGGACAGATCGCACGCGGTCTGGGGAACGGTTAGGCCGTGTCACGGTGTTTAGCCCACTTTCCCGAAGGTTTCTCAGGTAGCTAGAATCCCGTTGCCTCGTTCTCTGTCCCCCTCCACCGGGTGGCAACCACCCGGTGGGTATACGGGTGCGTTTTATCCTCTTCCTCCCTGCTCGCTCCAAAAGAATTGTCCTTTACGTTTTTCCGCTTGCCTGCCGGCAGAACGCCGCGGCGCAGCCAGAACCGGCAAACAGAGCAAGCACCAGCAGCCCTTGCCTAGCGAACGAAACGCGTGTGCCGTCGAATACCTGCCCGGTATTGATCGAATATCGCGCTATTTCCCAGAGAGAGAGAGAGAGAGAGAGAGAGAGAGAGAGAGAGAGAGAGAGAAAGATGCCCGCGATAAACCCGCTCCTCGACTGCTCGTTATCGTTGCCCAAGAAAATTAACGCCGCCCGGTTTTTGTCGGCCATCGAGTCCTCGAGAGCGAGTACGCGAGTCGGAGACTCGGCTCGTTAATAGCTTCGACAGATACGGAGCAGCGGCTACGAATTATTCTCAATTCGGAACGTCGCTTGTCATTCCGCGACCTTACACTGCCAGATAAAAGTTTCGATCGCCTGTCGATCACCTCCGGTAAAATCTCTCTGCCCGTTCGATCGCTCTTGGAACTATAGTTTGTGGAACGAGGCGAAACAGTGGAGCACCGACGCGGCGTGCGTCCTTTGCTAACTACCCGAGAAGTGTAATTCAGTCGACTAGCTGCTACGTGCATTTGTTTACAATTGACTACGTTTACTGGAACTTCGACAGCCCTTGAGACTGTCCTATAAATTACATCAATTATCCGCGACGGCGGCTATTCGAGATTGACAGCGAGATTTTAAGCTTCCGGAGCGAACGGGAGCAGCGGGACGGTGTCCTCGTGGCACCGATCTAACTCCGTTGATTCTCTTCGGTTCGTCGAACGTTCGCTCGCTGCTTTTTCAAAGGATGCGGACGTAATCGCGAACAATCGCGTATTCGTACGTTGTAGTTCTAACGGGTTAGGGTTACTCCTCACGAGCATATACCGGAGATCTCGTTATTCCTCGTCCGCTTGCTCGCAGGCTCGCGTCGTCGTCGTCGTCGTCGTCGTTGTCGTCTATTCATCGAGTGCAGCACGTGTCGCGAATGCAGGGACGTGCCTAAATAAAGCCCCGTCCACACCGATCGGGTTCGTCGGCTGCCGGTGGAATCGGGGAAGCGTTAACATGTTTCTCGACTCGCCTCTAGCGACGACGATCACGATGACGACAACGACAATGTCCTAGCCGCGGACAAAGGCTGGCACGCCGCGCATCACGGCCAATTATCTCGTTAGAAATTAGCCGTACTATTTGGACCCCGAGTCGGCCACCGCTCTCGCGCATACACACCGACGTTCCGCGATGTCTTAGCACTTCGTCTATTTATATCTGCTCCGTGAGAAGCAACATTCTCGAGCGGGATCGCGAGCGATGATGCCACAGACCCGATTCCAATCGCACCGAAAAAATGATCGAGCTACCCCCAAGCCTCGATCGCCAGGGGCTTCGCCGTACCTGGCTGACCCAACGTTTCAACTTACACAAGCACCCTCGCCCTTTGACCCCACGCTGCCGGACCTTCCGACTTCTACAGAGGTTGGCTTCGTTTGGGAACGTTTCTAGATATTTTTCTGGGTAAGTTCGTATCCAGACTCGCTTCTTCAAGAGTTGAGGTACTTGAAAACTGGGATGTTGTGCGAAACCTTCCGAGAAAGGGGGTTTGAAATTATACTACGTTTTAGATCTTCCAGGGATTGATATCTGAGTGTTGCACACTCGAATTTAGTACAGAGTTTATAAACTATGCTGTAGGGACCGGTCGATGGACTTGGGAAGCCCTTACAAGATAACGAAGCGTGTAAACAGCTGGAGACGATTTATGGTGTGCATGATTAGAGAAAGCTATTTTTTTTTTTTAGAGAAGTGTTTAGTGTCGGGAACTGGCATGGTTTTAGTTAGTCACGATCTCAATCTACGGGTACCACAAATCGTGGAGCACCGAAGGACCTCCGACGAGAGGGCAGCGGCCGTCCGCGACCGCAAAAGCTTCAAGTGCGTAAGGTCTGGAGGGAATCAGCGGGTGTCTAGAAGAGATTTTCTCTTCCATTAAAAGTCAGGGACAGAAGTTTTAAATAAAAATACGGGACCTATTTATCATTTCTACAATAGAAATCATTTGTAATTTTATACGAGGAATACATCCGCCATAATCCCTTCAGTGTAGTGAAGACAAACTTCTTTCTACCAGATACAGTAGATTTCGAGCTAACTACTTATGCGTTACTATCACAGTCTTTCGATGTTACAGGTACACTACGTGAGAAGGGAGTTGCGGAGGGATAAAAGATCCTTGCAAGTGGACAGGGTTTCCACAACAAGACGATATTGGAACTGCAACGGGCACTTATCCAGAAACCGAAACCCTAGATTATCCAGAGGATTCTTTCCTGGTAGGATTTCCTTATTGGCTCTTGTCGGTGCGCTAAAATATCTGAACGAAAGAGGAGCCCGAGGAACTAAGATTCGTTAAGACGATTCCTGCGCTTCGATTTCTTTCCCCGCGAAACTTCGGCTGCGTTATCGCGCACCATGCGAGGCTACAGATTAGACCCCCAGCTGCTCTCCGATCCCTCGTTGTTGGCTCCTCTACAAGCTCTCCGTGCCCCAAGAAACGAGAGTAGGGAGACGACGACCCTACCGGCCGGAAGAGGCCGTGATTCGAAGTAACCTTAGCGACCGTGTGCAGAGAGAAAGAGAGAGAGAGAGAGAGAGAGAGAGAGGGAGAGAGAGAGAGAGAGAGAGAGAGAGAGAGAGAGAGAGAGAGAGAGAGAGAGAGAGATCTCGCAGAAGAAAGGCGCCCGTTCGATCGGGCATCGAATCCCACACGATACCGTCTGACGGCTAGCAAAAAAGAATAAGCTGACCTGTGTGAATGAATGAACACTTACGTTACATGCCAGCAGAAATTAGTATTTCTATAAGAAGGCTATGTCATTGTTAACTGTCAATTCTAACAATATTTGATGGTTGCAGCTTGTACTCAAAATCCGGCACAGGAATGGGTAAACAATTTCTAACGAATGAACAGAGGCAGCCCAGTAAATGATAATTATCGAAATAACCTTATCATGAAACCATCGAACCACCTCAAAATACAAATCGCTAATCCCACGACAACAATGCTTATCTTGAATACGTGGAAGGTCGTTCGAACAACTGCTAAATAAATTTAGTGGCGAATAGATTGTAGAAGAAAAATTATATCTCTGTAGCAAGACATCTGCGAACTTAGAATACAATTTCTGCATAAATTTCAACATGAAGATGGCATCATAAATGCTGTTTTTCCGTTTGATACCAATTATGTTCATTCACTGGACAGGTCACCCTACACATTCTCCGGGCCGGGGAACGCTGTCGAGGGAACATGCGGTTCAACGGTGCCGGTTCAGCGTTAGCCGGCGCGAAATCGAAAACGATTGGGTAATCACATTTTTACCGATCCGCGGCGATTTTTCCGTCGTCGTCGTCGCATTCCGGCTCGGTCACGCGACGATAACGTGACTCCGCTCGTGTCTTCTCCCCGCGGTGCGGTTCCGATTCGAAAACAGCTGAGGCGCCACGACGAGGAGAACCGCATTCCGCGAACGGGGAAAATCGGTGGCTTCATCATCGTTATCGTCATCGTGATCATCGGAGGTCTTCGGACGGAATCGAGCCAGCCGTTTCCCGCCCATTGTTTCTCTCAGCGTAACACTACAACGTTCCTTCGGCGGGATCTGGTCTCGCCGAGGCAGCCAGCTGATTAATCAGTGGGGACACGTTTTCTCGTGTGTCTCGTAGGCAACGGACGTTGCGAGATCGCGACACGAACGCCCCGAACGAAAGCGGCGCGACGAGTTTTTCAGCTGGAAAGCTTTCGATCGTCCCCGTGTCCCGGCCGACCGTTACATCGATTTCGGCCGACGCGACGGGATAGATCGCGCGCTCGCTCTAGCCGAGAGAGCCACGGCTCGGCTCTCGGCTCTCGGCTACGCTCGAGCGAAACGAGAGTGTATCGTCGCGATCCTCTCGCTCCCCGCTTCGCCCTCGTATCGGCCGCGATGTTTATTCCATCGTCGCGCGTATCGCGAACGCGCACCGACCGATTTCGTCGAGGACGAGAGACGAGGCGGCGCGAATGTGAGAAAAAGTACCGATACAGGCCGCTCCAAAACGCCGGTATCCTATACCATCTTCTGTTCGATCCCCTCTCGCTTAGTCTGCGGAATTCTAGTTTTTCTCCCGAAGAATTTCTCCTCGAACTATACTCGATCCAACGAGACGAGTCAATGTTGATGAACGAAACACCAGTGTACGTGCTTCCCTATCTAGTTAGCTAGTTTGGTTTATTTTCAGCCTCAATGGCCCTAAGAAGAACTCGGTTTTTAATTCCATTCTACTCTATTACATAGTTGACATTTATAACATATTTTACATTTTTCTGTATTAGATCTATTCTACCCCTATCTCTTGTCGACTGTCTGAAGAGTACAACTTCAACTCTGTCGTAGTCGCGAGTAGCATTTGTGTACCTTTACTGTCTCGACTCGTTTAGATTATTTATACCGCTTTTTCTGGGCAGTGGCTATAGGAGGCGTGGCTACGCTGTTCTAGACTCCGGAAGAGCCAGACCAGTGCCTCACGAGGCATCCTATGCCTACGATAATCGTAGATCAAGCTCGAAAAGAGTCTTCCAACAACTGTGCTCCGAAAGTTTGTCGCGGACAACTTTCCGTCTGAGCAAGATCGATCTCGACTTATTTTTACCAGGACCTCGCGCAATTATTGATAATCGTTCAAGACCCCATGGGACAGTGTCTAGTAATAGTAATCAAATATTAGCGAATTGGAGATTTATCTAAAAGTTTCTGCAAAGCGTTTGACAAACGTTTGTTTTGTTTCAGTAGACGAAGTAGGTACAAGTGGAGCAACGCTTGCGACGAAAAGAGTACTCGAAAATTTGTAACGGGATTTATGTCCAGGATATGGAGGAATTCTAGTCTTTGGTAACAAAAGTAGTGCATCCTGTGTGCGCGCACCCCACGGTTAGGGTTCGTGGAACCGAGGGTAGCTAACGTCCTAGAACCAACGAGAAAAATGATACGAGAGGCGACAACGAAGCGATCAGGGAGATTTCTCTCGGGCGAAACAACGCAGCAATATTATCCAACCCAAAATTACGGTTGCGAGAACGCACGGTCGGGTGTCGCAACAGTTGCTACTCCGTTCTACAGGTCGTTCAATTCGAGCGGGTCGTCACCGATGAACGTTGAATTAACTATCGGAGTAAGATGGTTTCGCGGTGGGACAATCGATTATAAGGTAACACGCGGCTCGTTAAGTTTCATCGGGGTAGCGGCGTGTATTTTGAGCCAGCCGGTAGAGTATCGCGCTTGCGAGAAAGATAGAGAGAGAGACAGAGAGAGAGAGAGAGAGAAACAGCGAGAAGACGAGAGAGTGAGAGAGACGGGACCAGGTTAAAGAAGGAGGGTACACACGCGAGAGGATAGAGCGTGGAGAGGGGAAAAAGAGTAATAACGAGAAAGACGGTAGTGGGACAGAAACGGAGAAGGAGGGGGAGAAAAAGATGGAGGAAACCGCCCACTCCATCTCTTTCGCTCCCGTTCCGCCTCTATTTCTCTCTGTTGTGTCTCTCAGCGTTGAACCGGCGAGGTGTAGGTCTCCGTCCACACAGGCGTACACGCTCGAAAGCGCGTCTGTATTTCTGTATGTACGCGCGATCGGGTATATACTTTGGCGCGGTGTGCGACTCGAGCGGGTTTACTTACGTGCGAGCATGCGATGGTTCGTCGAGTGGCAAACGCTATCCTCTACGGTGGTGTAGCATGCTGGTCCCGGACGTGCACGACGGCCGCCGACCGTGGTCGGTCGCTCGAGCCTCGAAACACTCGAACACACACACGAAACTGCGCAGGATCTCGATGATGTTAGGGGACGAACCGAGGGGCTCGGTGTTCCGATCCTCCGAATGCTCAGCCTCCTTGGAGTCCGATACACGCAGAGAGGGAGAGAGAGAGAGAAAAAAGTTGCGGCTGTTGCGCGCGGGGGCAGCGGGGAAGAGGGGTGTCCAGCAGGCACAGGAACAACGACGACGACTACGACGACGACTACGACGAAGACGACTATGTCGCGTGGCCGGTGACGGGACGTGTACGCGAGAAAGATCGCGAGAATCGCGTGAACCGCGAGCAACGACCAGCTTCCCTGGCAGTCATTCGAGCCCTGGCTCGGATTCGAGCGATGCGGGGATCCGTAGGTACTTTCACCTTTTGCGTCGGGCTCCGGAAGAACACGGCAGAGGCCCCGGGCCGTGGAGACACAGGATCGCCGCGAACGAAACAAAACCAACGGGAAAGAAACGTACGGGGAAACGAGGGAAAAAATAAAGAACGAAGCAACGAAGCGAACCTGCACTCGCCCGTACAAAGGCGCCGCGGAACACGGCGTGGCGTTTCCTCGAACTAAGCCGCGGAAATGAACGACATCGAGCGTGTGGGAACGATAGAACTTGCCGAGAGAACACTAACAACACCGAGCACCACGGCGACTCACGCCAAACTAAACCGAAACCCCGAGTGGGATATGCCCTTTCCCCTCCCGCCGCCCCCCTCTCTCTCCACGCAATCCCGGTTATCCCTTCGCCGCGCACCCCCTTTTCCGTTCCCTCCAAGCCCCCTCCATCGGTCTTTCTCTCCTGTCCTCCAGGCTGTACACACGCTCCTCGCTACGCCTGCCGTTTTCGTTTCCCTCCTCCCGTTCCCCCCTTCCCGATCGGTGCCTTCTTTGTCCTCGTCTCTCCCTCGCAGCGGATCGCAGCCGCTCGCAACCGCTCTCTCCTGCCCCCCTTCGAGCACCGTGCCCGTAGAACTCGGACTCCGATGCCTAGCCGCCTAGCCTGCCGCGCCGCCAGACCTGGCTCTCCGTCTCCGTGTTGCTCGACTTGCCTTTGCCTTCGCCTTGCTTCGCCTTGCTTGCCTGCCTTGCTTTGCTTTGCTTTGCCTTGCCTTGCCTTGCCTTGCCTCGCCTTGCCTGTTTGCCTGCCTGCCTGTGCGAGTCGTTTTTCTCTCCTCTCCTCTATGCTCGCTCGCTTCTGGCCACCCCTCCTCCATTCACCGTGTGTACGCACACCATCGTGCTAGACCGGGCACACCAACGTGCCCGACAACTCTCCCCCTTCACCCCATTGACGACTGCCGCGTTACCAGCCCGGTTACGAGCTCCCCTCTATTCGTTTGCGCCGATACCTCACCCTTCTCGCTAGTTACCCCTCTTTCCTGCCATTCTCGGCTTCTCTCTCTCTCTCTCTCTCTCTCTCTCTCTTCCACTCTCTTTTCCCCTCTCTCTTTCTCTCGGCCCTTAGCTTTCTCTTTTTCCATTTCTGTCTTTCTCTCGCCGTCGCTCCTCTTCGCCGTGCATCTCCGATCCTCTTTCGTAGCCGCGGACGCAGAAACGACCCCCTAGCTCGCGCGTATCCTTTCCCTCCTTCTTCTCGTTTCGATCGTAACCTCCAATTACAGCGCGCCGGGAACGGAAATCAGCACTCGAGACGCCGCCAGATGGATTTCCGCGTGTACCCTTATACCCGCTCGGGACCCGCGGCAAACCCGTTTGCGGTGGAAAACCCGCGCCCCGCATGCCGGAGACACGGTTCCTGTCCTCCTGACCGCGGCAGGACGCACGGATCTCCGCCGCCGGATAAAACCAGATAGATTATGTGCAGGACGCCGGAGAGTTTTATTGCCGATGTTAATTTCGCGTACCGTACGAAAGGAGTCGAGTGCTTTCGGCCTCTCGATATCGCCGCGCTGTGCCACGCAGAGACCGAGCCGCGTTGTCTTTTTGGGGTGTATATCAGGTTTTATCGCGGGAGCTCGGCTTTCGATACCGCATTCCCCCGCGAGAGACCCCGGGGCCTTCGAAAATGCATGTCCGTCGCGCTAATGGAAAGGCAAACCGAAGGAAAATGAAGGCTAACGTTGCTCAAAGCCCTCGGTCCTTCTGCCATCCCTTTTAACACCCTGAACGTTCCCGAAAAGCCTTCTGACTCTATCGAAACGCGCGACCTTGCTAATTGTCTATTATTTTAACTTACAGAAAGAGGCAAGTACCGATGAATCGCGAGAGCAATAGCAATAATACAAAACATGGACAAGAACTCACTCAGAAATCGCAAAGGTCAGGGAACATTTGCGAGCAAAGATAACAAGAGCTGCAGGTAGGGTCGAAGATTGTGGGTAATCGCTAGCACAATGGAATCTATACTATTTCGACTGCAATGTTGCAGTAAAAAGCGAAAATTTGTAGCCAAATAATCAAGGTGACAAAGGAAATTCAGGGTATACGAGCAACGTTTTACGTCCCGTGCTCCCTTAATACCTTATTTATCAATTCCCCGCGTTTTACCTGCTAGAGGGTGTTGCTGGCCGAGCTATTTGCACACCTCCATAAAGCAATTAACACCCAAGGTGTCGGGTAAAAACGCGTCGGTCACCGAGTCCACGTTGCAAGCTGTCATCCGACATGTTGATCACCCCTCGGTGCACGGAAACAACGCGTACTGAATGGGCGTGGCGATCACGCCGAAATTTTTCCAGCACCCCAATACCTGCCATTGTCCCAAGGACCCCCTGTGCACTAATTAATACAAACACCGGGGCTTCGACCTGCAGTTAGTCATCGAGCGGTCGCAGACGCCATTCTTGTTCGTAAACGACACTCAGCAACGATTGAGATACGCTCGAGGAAATATTATGGTCGGTCTGGAATGACAAAACTGTTCTCATACTGCAGAAACTCCTTGCGAAGTTGAATCATAGTTAGTCACTGAGCAAAACGATCCAGGTGCTAATAGACAGCCGAGGATCCGAGAATCCTATCTCCTTTTGTTCCTCGATGGCGGAGCCCCGAGCCTTTGTTGCAACGGCACAGAGCTTGCCGTGTTCGGGGCTCCGCCATTTTGGTTCCAGCCGAAAAACAGCGCAGATGCGTCGGCCTGGGTATCTAATCTAACGCTAAACGAGGTTGCGCAACGCTTTATCACGAGCCCATTACATTACTTCCTCTTATCATCCTCGAGCGCAAACGCGGCCGCCTGCAATTGAAAAATATCTTTCGAAAATATCTTATCCTTCTTCGCTCGAAGACGGACCTTGCCCGATCAGAAAACCGAAAAGAGCATCCATCCGACTCGCTTGGGAATTGATACAGTCGCGTCTCCAACAAATTCTATTCGGACTAGTCTCGACAACGGTTGTTTGGTCTCGTGTAGACCGAACGTGAGAATTATGCACGGTCGGCTGCAATAGCTTGAGACACTCGGACACTACATACATACATCGAAATCTCCGTGAACTAACCCCATTGACAAGGCGCTCTTAGCCAAATAACCACTTATCGTTTCCCATTTTTGTCTCTCCTAACTTATCTCGGTCTAAACATAGTTTTACCAAAACACGATCCTATTCCGACGACCAAAACCCACCACCCACCCATCAATTAGAAATCATTCAGCCACCCCATACACTTTTTATCCAAGCAATAGAAAAAGATCCGAGACGACATAATATGCGGCGCAGAAAGCGAAAATTAAGAAACTTCTCGTACGCAAACCATCTCGAACCAAAACAACGCGACTTGTACACTTTGTTAAGTTCAAAATATATTTAAAGTGTTAATTTCGACGATCGGATTTCATTCCGAATAGACGTTGTTACCTTGTAACATCGTCAAAGCTCCCAATATCGTTGCAAGCAAACGAAACGGGATCTACGATCCCGCGAAATTCGGTATACGTATTTGCGGTATCTGGGACGCTTCAACGGTGTTTACTCGTCGAATCTCTGAATGCAAGGTTGACTTTGCGGTTCGTTTGCCTCGTTCGGTAGCCGTTTAATTAAAATCGTTCTTCCTAGCTGCTTTCTCTGCCGGGTTACGTGTTGACTTTGTTCTTACTTCACCGCTCTCTAAACCTTTTACTTTCCACGACAAACACGTTCGGTCCGCGGCCAGCAACAAAGACGACATTGTTATCATCGTTATTTCCGTTCGCGTATCGGAGTAGCCGAATGCGAGTCTTCGTGTGCAAGTACAGCGTACAGATCTCCGTGACGTGCACCCGCTCGCTATTTGCGCGTATGGCGCGCTTGCGCTGTCGAATAATCTTTCAATCCGCCAACGCTCTCGTCTCACCGGAGACACGTAGTCTTGACGATCCTCCAGGCTATTATTAGAAATCTGGCGAGATTGGCGTTGGTCAGGCGTGAAACTCGGTTTAAAAAGAGCATCGGTTCTCGAACGAGATGTCCGTGGCGCCCGAGACTCGATTTCTTTGCCACGAAAACGGCTTCATCGATTCGCGTCACTACCAACACGCTATTTTGCAACATTGCTCGGTCGCCGAACAAATTGACAAACGAGCCGCCCTAGATCCCGAGCGAAACCGTGAACGGGGATTCGCGACGATCTAGCGGAGGATCCCTGAAATTTCGGGGATCGAAACCGCGAGAACCAAAATGGTGGTGCGGTCCCCTAGCAGGACGGCAGGCGACGATCACGCCGCACGGAACGGATGGCCTATCGCTACCAAAGAGCACAAGGCCTACAACTACGGGCATCATCTTTCTTGCGCTTCGAACGCGTTGCGACAATGCGCATAATTAATCTCCCCGCCGTACAATAACACGCTCGTATTCATACGTACGGAGATTACGCTCCGGCGATAAATCCTTCTACCTGGGGACGAAAAATCGGTCTAGCAACCGCTTCCGTGTCTTTGAACTTTGCAGCCTGCGCTCCCAAACAGCTTTACCTGCGTACTCTCGCTGAGAATATTAATCCCTTGCTTTACAATGGCGTGCTAGAGACAGAGTAAATTAAATAGTATGCGTTTAGTTTGAAATTTTGGGATTAAATGGTGAGGCAAGGGGTAAAATGAGAAACGGTAGTTAAAATTTTCGACGACTGAACCGTGACGAGGGTGGGGACAGAGCATGGGGTAGTTTCCAGGGCCCCCGGTGTTTCGGGGGGGGGGTTGGTTGGTCAGCCGATTCCTCGGACAGGGGTGTCGGTGGCGGCAACATTAATTTACGGGCGTTTTTAATTACACCAGTCAGCTATGAGCCAACTAGCGGCACACTCCCACCACGGCGATCGACCTTCCAATCCTGACACTCCCTGGGTGTACTTTAAGAACTCTGTTCCCCCTTCTCTGCCTCTCCCCGGGCAGTCGGAGGATGCCGACGAAAATATTCGCATGGTGCGTGCGTGCGTGCGTTCTGTTCCCCTCCAACCCTCGGTCGGTCTCGCGAATCTCTCTCCGCTTCTCTCTTTCTCTCTTTCTCTCTTGCACTCTGTTTCTCCGGCGTTCTCCCCCCGTGGAGTACATAGGCATCTCGTTCGGGAACACCGACCGAGGGCTTCCTCCCGAGGCTTTCTCTGGAAAGGATCCCTTGGAGGGCTATCCCCACCCGAACGAGCCTCGGACGGATGGTCGGTCGTTTAGCTGTGGAACGCGGCTCGAATCACGAGCGAATGAGACGCCGCTAGATCACCCGTCTCCTCGACTATCTCTCCCTTGATCCTTGCTCCGCTTCCGAGGCTCGCTCGTTCTTTGTCCACCGTTCCGCGAATCGTTCCCTTCTTCGTGCACGGTGCCTCGTAGGTGATACGTGGGCGGCCCCCCGGATCCTCGACATTCGGCCCCGAGGATATACATGCACACGCGTGTGTCGTTGTCGTTACCGAGCGCGCTCGTGCGCCAGGAAACTTTGCAGTGAGTCTGCGCCGCGTTATCGGTCGATACACACGCTTTTGGGAAACCTTCCACGTGTTTCGGGGAGCCGCGTGACTGATCTCGTCGTCCCATTCGATGACGGGGGGGGGGGGGGGGGGTGTGGCAGGGGGCTGATAAAAATCGTGGTCTCATTCGATCTTTGCGTTTTCTCAAAGATCGGTATTGCTCGACGGGCACTCGGATGAAATAAATACAGGCAAAGGGTTGGATAGGTTTCCCTCTTCAATGACCTTTTTTCTTGTTAGTCGGCGTTGCTCAACAAGTACACGAGTGAAATTAATGGCTGGAGGAGGGGGCAGAGGATTGATAAGAACAGAGTCTCCTACTACCAATCTTCCTGCTCTCGAAGATCGGTATGGTTTAACAACTGCACAGGTGTTCCGGGGGTATCGTAGAGGTCTCGTTCAAGGAGAGGAAGGTCATCGGCGCGGAATGATCGGCGGCGATCGTGAGCGTGGTACGATCCTGCTCCGCGGTGCGCCACACCGCTCCGCGCCGTTTCGATAAACGGCCTACAAAGCCTAGGACGGAGGGGACGGGCCGATGCTTGCATTCCCTGGAGCCCCTCCTGACATCGGCTGTACGTGGGTACATTATTCATTCTCTACTACATTCGGCAGCAGGAGGGTGCGCGCGAGTGTGTGCGTCCGTATCCCTCGCAGCCGATCACGCGACATGCACTTGCGTCGCGGTCTCTGTATGCGTGGCTATACGTCCGCACAGATACGCCCGTCTCTTTTCTCGCTCTTTTCCGACGGCATCCCTTTCTCCCCCTGTTCGTCGCTTCTCTTTTTCTCCGTGGTGTCTCTGTCCTCTTCCCTGGTTTCGTCTCTCGTTATCATCCCCTTCCTCGTTCTCTCTCTTTGCCGTCCCCCTGAGTTGCCTCCCGCTCTTCTTCTCTCCTCTCCTCCCCTCCTGCCCTGGATGTTTCTGTCGCTGTCGGACGCACAGGGGAGCGCGTGCACGCGCGCGGAAGCCAGTAAAAGGATAGCTCGGTGGGGTGGAGGGCTACAAGGGCAGGCCGCGATGGGACGGGAGGTTTGTGTGGAGGGATCGAAGGGGTGGCGGCATTACCGCGTACCGACCGGGGCAACAGGCCGCGGGGAGCAAGCGGGGAGACCGAAATCCCGAAGAGTCTTTCCCCTAGAACAGGACAGGCCGATCCTTCCGTGGCAACGGAACAGAGACAAAGAGAGAGAGAGAGCGGTATACCGAGGGAGCGCAGTCTGTTACACACGATGCGCCAGCGTCGAGCAGCCAGGTCCTTGCCACCGCAACGCCAGATCCTCGGACCCTTCGCTTTCTAGGCGCCAGACCTTTCCGCCTCGTGTGCAACCGCCCGGCTCTAGCCAAGCTCACCCCTCTTCACTTCCGACGCTCTCCGACGCACTTCCCTGGGGGAGGTTGTAGCCAATCAGCGGGCGAGTTTCCGTGGCCCGCGGCCGCTGGCTGACTCCACGTCGCCCGTACCTAATGTAGGTTGCCGAAGGTAGGCATCCTCCGTACCCTCCTCGCCTTTTTTACCTTCGATCCCTGCCCCCTCCTCGGTCCGAAAGGTAACGAAGGTCATCACTGACTCCCGAGGATGTACCTCGAGCCTTTCAACCATCTATCTCTGTCTTTCTCTCTCTCACTCTCTTCGTCCTTCTCTTTTTCTCTGGGTCTTCGGTGCCCCCTTCTGGAGACTCTGCGACCCCCAGCTTGCTCGGAGGACCATTCGTCGATCAGGCGAACCGGGGAAGACCATTAAACTCCTCGAAAAAATACTGGGGCACCCTCGTGACGCCCCTATGACCTGTGGGTGCACCCTCGGGGAGCGTATTCGAAACCGAAACCCTCGTTCGTTGGAAAATTACTCTTGGAAGAACCAAAGTTTTCTTGACATTGGTTGGCCATCTTACTTTTCGCCTTCCGAGGTATCGCGATCCTGTAGCGATATGGTACCTTCGGTGATCGACTAAATGATCGTACTACTGCTCCATAAATTAACAATCTTAAATTATCCGAGGAACTCTTTTAAGAAGGACAAGAACTTAATAAGATTCATCCACGAACAATTGCATCAATTTGTAAAAGACAAGAGCTAAGAGTTCCACGAGAAAATATTCGACTCGCGATAGAATGTCGTTGAAAAACAAACCAGTAGGTATATAAAAAAATGCTGCAACGCATTTGTCGATGCAACCGCACAGTAATGTCTTCCGACTGTCGTCGTGCGTCTCGCAGCTTCGGAAGTCGCTGCAAGGGTGCACCGAACGAACGAAAAAATGGCGATTAGTGATTTGGATGTTGGAGCAGTTTATAGGTTTTCGAAGTATGCGATTCGTTATTTGATAGGTGTATTGTTACGTGTAGCTCGATCCTGATATTAATTGGACAGGAGTGCGTGGGTGGATTGAAATAAACATGCGTGTATGATTATACACATCACGATTTATTGACGAGCAATGATCGTACACTGGATGCAACACGATTTTCAAAAAACAATTCCAACAAAATATCGAATTAAACACGTTAATTAATTAGCAACAACAAACACTGCCGACGGCGGCTATCCATCGTTGACGAGATGCAGAGCGGAGCAAATATCAAATGAAAAGTTGATTGCTGCAATGGTCTGGATAATAATTAGATACTCGAACGATCAATGGTACCGGATACACGGTTACACGTGACACACGCTTTATAAAGCCGAATCACCTCGTGGTTCGGCGTCGCGGAATACCTCGAATCCATTGATTGCAGTGTTCTCGAACAAGCGAAATTTTAGGGCCGTTTCCGCAGTGGCTTGTAACAAGTGAAACGAAAACGAAAGAACAATAAAATTGACGAAAAAAAGGAAGTTTCGGTTACTCGGATAACTGTAGTCTTAGCGATTATTGATACTCTTATTTCGATTACAATTCACAGCTTGCTTAATCGTGGAAATACTGTACTGAGTTACATGTTTAGTATTCATGGCGACAATAATATCGATAGTAACGGTATTAATTAATCGAGCCCTGATGCTCGGGGACCCGTACACCACGACAATGATTCGACGATGCAGCCGATCACGCTCACGCGATATATAACTCGATAATTCTCAAACAAAAACGAACGCAACAACACGATCCCGTTTTTCGCGTGATCTCGATTAACTCTTCGAAATCTAAAACATTCGCGTGCGAAACTCTTGATCGATCAAAGACGAGATTTCTTAACGACCGCTCGCTCGTTCATCATTTTCGTTTTTTCTTTCCGGTTGGCCCAAGTGTCGCGAAGGTTTTTCGTTGTCGGGTCACCTTTTCGAGACGGATTGACGATCAACCGCGAAACAAGGGGGCGGGTTTCGAATCGATCGTAAGAATTCTGGATCCCTCGGTACATACTTTGTGCCGCGGGGCACGGCGTACCTGCGCGTTGAAGTCTTCCGGGAGCCGCGAGTTCGCAATTAGGAGAATACGCCGAGCGTTTCGAATTTCGCGAAACGATCGATCTACTGTTTCATCGGGTCCGCTTTTAAAAGAATCGCGCGACACCTGCAGTCTTTGGGAATCATCGGAACGTCGAACGAAGGCCGTCTCGTTGCTAATGGATCGTGAATAATTGAAACGGTGGATCGATGGGGAAACTCTGATCGATGGTGGCGATAGAACGTAACGCGTTGTCCCCCTCTGTTTCGTTTAAAAAATCCCGTAGAAAAATAACATTGTAAAAAATCTGGGTCCCTTTGAACTCGCCGGCGAGCTCCGGCGAGCCTCGTCTTCGCGAACTGGCAGTTTCTTTTTTTATTTCTCTTTCTCTCTCCCTCTCTCTCATTCTCCCTCCCTGCCTTTCACTCTTTTTGATTTTCAGCTTGATCGAAAAACCGCGCGGCTGCTGACCCAACCGCCAGAACTAATTGACGGAAATTTCGTTACTAACCCGGATAGCTGATTCCGTTTGCGAAACCTTAGACGCGTCCTCTCGTTTTTTCGTTCGCGCGCGCACATTCTCTCGAGTGTGGGAATGAAACGCACACGCGTACCTGCACGCGACCGTGCCGCGGGATAATTGGACATCGTAACCGTACGTACAAGCTATACACATATGTGTCTATTAATTGATGCGCTGCTGTCCTACACGAATATTATTATATAATGCACCACCGTTCTACGTATGTAGGTAAAGTTCCCGTTTGTTCTCGTCTCTGGTTACTCGTGTCTCGTTCGCTTTCGCGAGCGGCGCGCTTTTAATCAGCGCCGACTCGTTTCGAATACTCCGATCGGCATTGTGCTCTTCCATATACCCACCTGGATTCTGTCCTCGCTCGACAATTACGCTACTCTCGCTTGCTCGCCGGCCGCGATTCATGAACGCTAGAATCACCCGGACCGATCGGCTGCGACCGATCCCGGCCCGAGACGTATTAACGTGGGATTTCCTAAACGCGTCATTCCCCTGCGTTCTGCGATTTTTCTGCCACTTATACTCGAAAGTGATGACGCGCCCCTGCGTTTTAATTTCCCGATACTCTTCTCAAGTGAAAAAGAATTACATTACGAATTCGCATTGTGCGAAGGCGAACGCGTGCGTGACTTTGTCATACGGAGGAAATAATAATGCATACATATAGCTAACACTCTAATTATTTGTGTTCACTTGTTTTCGCGCGGCGCGATACTAATGTGTCTGTACCTTTAGACGCTTATAATACGCTCGCGTATAGAAAGTTACGACGAACGGAATATAAATCGCAGGACGCGGCGGCGTGACGCGTTCAGGAAATGCGCGCATTTCCGTCGGCAATTTCCAAACGAATCCGCCTGTTAATGATGGCGCAACAGTCGCGGGCGACGACGGCTGTCCGCTCTGCAAGTGGTTCCCTGAGTAGGCGTGGCTTCGGTGCTCCAAGCGGAGCCGAGACGGTGCCCCACGGAGCAATCGGCGCCCACGCCGGCTCGTTAATTTTCTAAAAAAGTACAAACCGGTAGGTAGCCCTAGCAAACGCGCTGAGTTCTGATCGTTCGAGTAGGATCCGGATTCCTGGTGAACGCTTCGAGTCATAGTTTCATCTTTATTGCTGTCCTCGCAGGAACGAGAGCACAGCATTAAAAATCGCTACTCGTCGTCGGATCGGCAACGTTTTCCGAACCGCTCGACCGCAATATATATCATACAGAGAACTAATAACAGCGATATGAGTCCGTAATTCTATAAAATAAAAACTCTCTCGCGATCGAGACGAGTTTCGAGTACTCGCGAGGCTCTCCGTCCATTACCAATTATAAATGATGTCCTCGCGGTACTCGCGAACGTATCCAACACCGCCATCTCGTACAATCACTTAGGGGCTGCTCGAAATCGCGTTCATCCAATTCGCAAATACGCTTCGCCGTCACGACTAGCATCTACCCTTTCGCCACGAATCGAACCTGACAGGTTTACCAGCGCGATAAATCCGATATATATATATATATATAATATATTTATAATATATATATATATTTTTATATGTATATTGTAATAGACGATAATTAAATTGCACTAATACATTGCACACGTTCTCCGAAGTTCTTTGGCATCTCTATGAAGTACATATTTCTCTCTAGATCTCTAAGGAGCGACGACACGCGGGAGTGGAGAGGGTGCAACAAGCATTCGTCTTACCCGTCCAGCCGTCGTTCCCATTCCCATTGACCAGCAGTACCCTCTCTACGCAACCCCTAAACACCGTTCGTTTACGTGTATACGCCCAATCTATCTCTGTCGGTCAATCGTAGAGCCGTTCGTCGAATTGGTCGACCCGTTTTCAAGAAATCATTCGTCCACTCGGGAGTAATGGTGGATCGTAGACACACATACATGCATTACAAACATACGTAACTTAACATATCTAGGTAACAACGGATCGAACACCGCCATCGTTTATTTCTCGGGGACGAGGACACAAGGCAACCTCAGCTTTATTCTCACCTGTCCAAGACAAGTTCTTAAAATTTCTCTTCTACACCCGACTCAACCGTTCAAACAGCTATCCAGTCAACGAAACAACTCCTGAAAGACTCTATTTCCCAGGTACAAGAATTTCAAAAATTTACGCTAATTGTCCAGCCGAAGCTAATCTACTCGTCGAGGTGTAAACTTTCTACTCACGTGTAAAAATCGAAACGTTTCGCGTCTCGGGTTCGTTATAAAAGCCCAGCGTCGTCCTCCTGGCGGAGACTCGTCCACGTTCAAGGGTTAAAGAAGGTTCGTTAGCCGCCACCGCTTCGGATCTTCGTACACTTTCACTCTCGAAGCCGGGCGGCGTTCTAGTTCATGCTACCGGGCGTACCGTGTGTCCTCGCGCCCACGCCGCGTCTCGACGAAATCGTCGAGAAACGTCGTTGAATTGCGCGTATACGACGCGGCTTCGCAGGAAGCGGGAAGAAGAAAATATATATGGTAACGTACAGCCTTTGGGTTGGTCACATAGGAATCTCGTTTTCAGTAGGAGCAGTGGTTCTTACACGTGTAACGATAACAGGAAGTATTGGAGGAGCAGGATCGAAGACGGGTAGCCGGGTACAGGTTTCCTATTCGTCGACTGTTGAAGCGCTCTCCCGTTGTCCGGTTGCCAAACAAATATCGATCACTATTCCTTTTGCTATTTTGACGTCACCCGATTATACAATTCATTTATTTTTTAATCACGGGCAAAGAAGTTCTGATCATCGCGGCTGTGAAGTACAAAACATTACCTATACCAGTGATCAATGTTCGTTTGTCGACTGGACATCACGAAGCCGCAGTTATGGGTCCTCCTAGGTTCCTTTACGGGGGTTGCTGCGAGGCGACGTTCAAGAAACTGACTCTTTGATTCCTGTACTGCGAGGCGACCACCGCTTGCGGGTTAGGTATGTGCCTGATGCCGAGGTTTGGCTTGATCTTCATCCCGAAGCCGGAGATTCTCTGGTGGGGCTGCGGTATCCGAAGTGCGACCTTGCTCGCGATCTTCGCTGAGCTGAGCACAAGCGGGTCCACGGAGTTCTTGTCGGATATACATTCGCTCAACAAGGACACCGCCGCGTCGGACAACGTGACAAGATTCGACTCCTGGCCCTGTTGTTGGTCCGGATCCTTCGTCTTTCCACGTAGCAGGCTTCCCGTCGCGATTCCGGGTTTCGGAGGCCTCGGGTTCAGCGAGGAGGAGCAGGACGAAGACGAAGACGAGGAGGAAGATGGAGAGGAAGATGAAGAGGACGAGGAGGACGTCGAGAAGTTGCCGGCCGACAGATTGGCCGACAGGTTAGCCGACAGGTTCGCCGACAGGTTGGCCGACAGGTCGAGAACGTTATTGTGTACGGTGGTCCCGCCGCTGCTCAGGTCCAGCGGGATCTCGTACTTGGAGTTGTTCGGCTCCAAAATGGCGCTGGACACCGCGAAGCCGGACGGTTTCGCTACCCGCAGAGGTGCGAGCGGCGGCGGACCTTTCTTCTTCGGAGTGGCGTTGACCGGCACCGGCGCGGCCGGTTGCTCCTCTTTTGTCTTGGACCTGATGCTCTTGAGCGTGTCGCGCATCTGCTTCTCGGCCAGCAAACTTCTAACTCGGTTCGCCTTGCTCACGCGCAGCTGCTTCTCGAGCTTCTCCCGATCTAGGCTGTCGATCTTCTCGCCGATGTTCTGGACACGCTGCTTCGCCTTCTCGCGGAGCTTCTCTTTGGCTTCGTTCACCGCGATCAGACCAAGTCGCCGCAGAATCTCCTCGTCCTTCTTCGGCCGTTCCGCTTCGGCCTGCTCCGTTGGTTTCGTTGTCTCCGGTTCCGATTCTTCCTTCGTCTTCAAGGGAGACCTGCAGACGGTCTGTGGGTTTCTCTGTTCCGTCCTCTCCGCTCCCGTCTCCTCGGCCTGTGTGCTGATATTTTGTGCGATTCTGACCACCTCGTCGGGTATGCTGTCTATAATCTCCTCGATCGTCTCCTCCTTTTCCCGGATGGTCTCCTTCGCGCCTTCCTCGCGCGTCAAGGAGCTGGTCGATCTGTGACCCATCGCGCTGGCTTTGATCTTTTCCCTCCTGACCGCCCTCAACTGCAACAACTGCTCCTTCGACGAGTCGGTCGGCAACAACGACTTGATCCTCGGTGGACACGGCGTCAGTCGCACCTTCAGCTTCAGAAGGTCTTCTCTCGGTGTGGTCGTGATCTCAGCGATGACTCGCTTGTTCCGTCGCTTCCTGTGCTTCCGGTGCTCCAGCCTGGCCAGCTCGTTGCTCTTCGAGCTCTCCGGTACGTGGTTCGGTTGCATCGGCACCAAATCCGGCGTCCTCATCACGGGCGTCACCTCGCAACGGGGTTTCTTTGCCTTCGGCTCCTTGTCGCGTTCCAGATTCGTCTCCAGGGACCGAGCCGGCTCGGTGCTACTTTCTAAAATCCTGCGGGCCTCGACTTCGCATTCTTGGACTGGCTTGGGACTCGGCGGCGGCGTCGGCGGCCTTTGAATGTTCTCCATGGTCGCCGCGACGTCCTTGCTCGTCTCGTCGTTGTACGGGCTCACTGTCGAAACCGACACCGAGCCGCCCTCCTTTCGCGTCACCCGGTAGAACAGCTTCATAGGCAAGTCCTGCAACGTGAAAACACCCGCCTACCCTGTGGTATCTCGCTGGATGCGACGCGCACGCGCGTCCCAAACGTGAAACGCGAAATTGGGTTACCAATCTACATTTTGTCGTAAGTAGAACGTTATCCTTGGAACTCAAACTGCTAGAGTTATTGTTAACCCTTTGCACTCGAGGCTGTTTTAACTTCAGAATTCAGACATCTCTTCTGACTCAGAATATTCCCATTCTGTGTTATTTTATTCATTTTGCGCATACGAAATTGAGCGTATTCGCTCATACTACATTCATTATGCAAAGGGTTAAGGTAAGAATAGAAGTAATAGATCTTCCACATTTCATTCGAGATTGTACTCTGTGTCGGAGGCTGGTCAAAGACGAGAGTACTCACCCCCTTCCAACCGAAGATGCATGCCAGGTCCAGCAGGGTCCACGAATGGTCCAAGGCCATCATGTTCGAGGTGTCGCGCGGTTCCTCGTTGCCCCGCTCGCACAGCATCTCTATCTTGTTGACCCCGGTCGAATTGGCCTCCTCCCAGCCCCTCTTCAGCATCAACAGTCTGACCAGGTGTCGCACCGTCACTCCGGCCGGGCACTTGAAGTATCTTGTGCTTCTGACACCCGTCGGTTCCTCCCGTTTCGTCTGGTCGACGACCTGCGGCCTGTGTCGTGACCCGGCACGGTTTTCCGGTGACTGACCGCCGCGCGCCTCTTCTTCCGGTTCATCGAGCTCGCACAGGCTTAGGCTGACGAAGTCGTCCAAGGTTAGCTCGAGTGCGCCCAGAGGTGGGGTCAAAGGTGGGCACTGCGGGTTCACCAGCCGGAAATGGCGCCTTCGCTCGAGCTCCGACCGGAAGAGGCCCGGTACCAACAGATAGACCAGCCTCTGCAACTTCGCGTCCGGCAACAGGGGCGGGGACGTCGCGACGTTGCACACAGGACACGCTCGGGCTCCGCTGCTCAGCCGCCTGACTATGCAACCTCTGCAAACTGAGCACCGTTCGCCTTGTACTTTACACGCTCGTCGCCACTTTTTCTGACACTCTGCGACGCAACTTCCTTCGACTCGCTTTTAACCCTTTTTGCGCGTATCGTTGGCAACTCGGGAGTTGACACGGTCTATTGATCCAAAAAATGGACAAATGCAAAGACAACCAAGGAATGCCTCGGAATTGGAGTTTTTAAGGGTGGACGATCACACGTTCTTGCATCGCCTCTGTGCTAACGCCTGAGCTCCCAACGATAGCATCGAAGGGGTTAAAAGCTTTGTTCCAATATTTTTCCAAATTCTGGTAGACACGTTCAGAGTGCATCGTCTGTCCTCGTCGTACTATTTCTGTGCTATCGGAGAACAAGTAGGTAATCGAAGAAACCTGAGCTCTACAGGGCACTCGATCGAAGGTTCGAACGTTTGCCAGAATCAGCAAATCAATAGGTGTATCCCTTTCTAACTGAATGGGCCCTGTTACGACCGAATATATAAAGACTCGAGACGTTCTCTGTCATCCGCTAAACCATAAAAATATGCCTCTGCATGGATTATCAAACTGGACATAATTCATCTTCGGTTCATCTTCGGCTACCTACTTATTCACGCTCAATAAAGATTTAATGGGCGAGAACCATCGGCGTAGAAAATCAAGGATCATTCTAAAATGCGTACGGAGTTCGCTCGTCTTCTCCGATCAACCTCTCCGAGGATAAAGATGCAAAGTCGCAACCGATCGGAAAGTGAAATTGTTTCGAAAAATTGTAATCGATGTTTTCGAAGTCTGCAGGATCGGGTTCGGACGAATTAGAAAGCACGGAGAGCGGCGGTTAGTCACCCTCCGTGAATTCAGATGCCCCGCCAGAAGGGCGGACAAACGTACAGAGTGTTTCACGCACACGAAGTAGATACGGCCGTTCAAGGCACGGCACGACGCGGCGCGCGGAGCGGAGCGGCGACGCGTACGAATAGTTCGAGTGCTGCGATCGACGACTTTATTGCGCGATTATACAGGGCGTCCCGATAATCACGATCACGACTCTCTTCCAACAGAAAATAAACAGTAAAAAGAATATTAAAATCGATGTTAATATTCCACCGACTCGTTAATCTCGATTTCTTCTTTCTTGAGAGAAAGACATGAACAAATCAATTTAATTTCGCGTTTATTAGCTGGAAACCGGTCGATTTCCGGTGGCAAGCGTTACCGGGTGGCTCTGTACGTTATTGCACTGTCGATCGCGCTTTTTCCTCGCGAATGGATGCCAACGAGCGAACGACGCACACGCTTTATAATTCGCAATCGATCGGTCGCCGGTGTTTCGGTTTGATAGAAGAGCATACTAACAGGAATGCAGGCACTCGACGAGCGTGGTTGCGTCCACGAGGTATCCCCTGCAGAGAGGACACACGATATGTTCGTTCAACTCTTTAACCAGCGGCTTCTCCCTCTCCGTCGCCTCCATGTCGGTATTCGGTTCTGAAACAGCTGTGACGATCGGTTCGTTAATCCGCGGCTGTCGGATCGGGGCGATTAGCTTTTTAGCTATAGCGGGTCTGATCGCGTGGCGATACAACTCTGCATAAACGACTGTGTAACGTTTGTACATACACATATCTATGTGAAATATTTGAAAAGCCTGGCCACTGCATATACAGTACAATATGCATTACATTATTCTTTGGAAAAGGGGACCCAGTGGGAAGCCACTGTAGTGGCGCATCGCGCAAAAAGATGACATAAACTACCACCGATGACATAAACTTTCGCTACTGTAGCGGCTAACAGTAGGCAAAAGGTTAAAAGTCGATTGAATCGCGGACTGGTGATGTGGTCGGTCCGTTCGAGGACCTACCGGGTATCCGAACGGACTTTCGCTTATCTAAAATTAAATCGCGTTACGCGGGTCATTAGTACCGACACCGGTGACGTCGATACGCGTTCCGATAGGCAGAGAGCGTTCGGCGGCCGGAGGACACCGAAACGCAGGTAGCCAACCGCGCGGTAGTCTCCCACGGGGAATCCGCACAGGTAATCGGGTTAGAGTGCACGCTAGCCTGCGATCTCACGTTTAACCGGGACTCGCCACCGGCCGTCGATATATTTAGAATAATGAAATATCTCGTGGAAATCCTGCTGGGGGGACGCGTTACGCCGCCACTTTAAGGTCTATCTCTTAAAGGGGATGCTTCCTCTCGATCCCTTCCTCGCCTCTCGACAACCCGGCAATACTTTCGACTAGACTAGCCTGCGTACCGCACCCCGATAGTCGCTAGGATCGCTCAAAAGACTATGGCGAATCGTGTCGCGCGAGCGAATCGCTACTCGCGCGAAGCGCCGCGCTACGCTCGCTATTCCGAGCATTCCTTGTCACACGTATCAATGTCTAAAATTTTCCACGGCGTTCGATAACATTGCTACCCCTGGGCTTCGCAGTGTCAATTTAAAAATTCTCTGAGAGTCTTTAGCAAATTGTGATATTTATTTACAGAATGCACGTTAGTAACGTCCAAGGGGCAACGCTCCGAGAATATCGAGTAACGAATACAGTAAACGATTTAATTATGCCACCGCGTGCTCTCTTTCGCAGGCAAAATATACTCGCCGATTGGCAGGTTAATATCTGTCTTCGTCGCCGTTTGTCCTACAAACTCCCCTCTCTCCGATGCGTATCGCAATTTATTACTACTTTTTATTCTCGTTTCACGGAGCGTTACGCAAGCCGCAGGCCAACCGATGTCCAATTATCTTGGCGGATCATCGATCGCGAATGAGATTTGTTTCGATCGCGGTTATCGCGGATTAAAGAAACGGCTCGGCGCGAGAGGCGGGATTATCGGAGTCGAACACGAGACGAACAACGAGGTCCTCGCGTGAAAGGTACTTGACAGTGAAACCGGCCGGTCACGCGACACCACGTCGACCTGGAAAAACTAGGTTTTTAGAACTGTCGCGGCGCGAATCTGCAGCACGCCGCGATTTATCGCGCCTCGAGTGCCGCTATTCGGTCCGATGGGCCACGCTCCCGACGAGGATCGTGCTCGAGGACCGGTACGATCAGTGTCGCGCGGGATCGACCCGCTGTTTTCGCCGTGGAAATTTTCGACGAGGAGTCCGTAACCGTGTAACGGATGGTTTGGAAAACGGCTCGCGTGCGACGGGAGCTCGCGACCACGACGCGACGGGGCAAGTGTCACTGCGCATGGCAGACGAAACTGGCCGGAAAGGAAGGCTCGACCACCTGCGTACGGGAATAACACAGCCGACTACTCGTGTTCAGGCAATTTCGGTTTGGTGAATGATTCGCCAAGGCCGGGAACACGGCGGAGACACGAAAGTGGGGTCACCAGGAATGAGTAAGAGCGACGAGGAGGATGAGACGCCGGCGGAAACGGGGGGAGATGGAGACGGACAGAGACAGAGGAAAAGAGAGATGGACGGCCAAACAGAGTAAGAGGTGAAGAGAGAGAGAGAGAGAGAGAGAGAGAGAGAGAGAGAGAAAGAGAGGAGTGACAGAGACGAAAGAGGAGGGAGCAGTAGCAGGGTCTCTGGACTCGAACTTGAGAAAGGTCTGGCGCCAAGCCGGCAGAGGACGAATTCGTTCGCGGTGATCCTCGCGGAGCGGTTCCCCCGAGGGAGTCGGCGATCGAAATTTTTCATCGGCTCGTACGAACAAGCTCTATTCCCTGATTCCGGTCACGTTCTCTGCGCTCGAGGATCGCAGGCCGGCCGGAGAAACGGCCAAGGAAATGATATTCGATCGCGACGCAGCGCGGAACATGGGAAAAAAGGGTATCGCCGATCGGACATCGCTGCCACGGAAATTTAGCTCGTGTTTCTAGGACTATCTCCGGTATACAAACGGCGTATCTTCGGCCAAGGATCGTTGGAATCCATTTGTCACGAGTGAACTCGACTTTAAGGCGTATTTTACCGAATACCGTTGTTTACCAACATACCCCCACCCCTCAACTCTTATGGGGCGGACGCGTTCAAGGATTCTTCTAGGAGCAGCGTGAATCTTACGGATCCAATACAAACAACCGCCAGCTGAAATCGTCGGGTTCGTCGAACCCGCGTTTCTCGGAGTCGGAGCGAGGATAGGTACCCGACCAACGGGATACATGTGCAAAAACGTTGTTACGACCGCAATAACAGTCGGGTTAGCCGCCATAAGCGACGGATAGGCCGGGTAAAATTTTCGAAAGTCAAGATGGACACACGGCACCGCGGTCCGAGGGTTAATCCGTCGTCCGCGGTGTCACTCGGCGAATATATTTACTAGCGACGGCTATTCCAGGCGAGGAGGATCGAGTATCGGGAGAAGGTCGCAGTGGGTATCTCGCGGTTCTGATACCAGGGTACAATATATCTCGCGGTTCGAACTTCGATGAAAGCTAAAATGGTAATAGAGTTAAGACGGTCGGATGAAAATTCGCGGCGACCTAGCTGACGTTTCGGGGGCGGTATAGAGAGGCTTACCCAGCGGTGTATAGGTTGCTTACCAGCTAAGCGAGAGATACGGTCGTGTCGTGGCCAGCGAGCTGCCGTCCCGGCTGGCAGCGGAACGTAGCAGCGGACGTGGCAACGACGGTGTTCTTGGTTGCCGTATCGGTTCTCGCGGTGCAGCGGCCGAGGAGAGGTGGCAACAGCGCTCCGTCCGTCGGCGTGCGGCGCCCCGAGGCTCTCTCCCGCGATAGCGCGCCTCGTTGTCGTCGCTCACGCCGTCGCACTCCTCGCCACGGCCGTTGTCACGAACCCGTGACCGCGAGCGCGAGCAATCCTGATAACTCGCACGCCGCCGCGAGCCACGTACCATCACGTCCCTACCGACTGCGAGCACAGCGCCGCGCACATGTCCCTGCCACGATTTCGACCCGATTCTCTCCTTCTTCCACTTCCTTCCTTCCTTTCGCGCCGCTTCTGTCCGTCTATACGTCTCGGCCTATCCTTCTCGTTCCCTCCCTCTTTCACGGAGCGGTTCGCGTTTCACCTCTCTCTATCTTTCTGTTTTTATCTCCCTCTCTCCCTCCCCCTTGTACTCTTTTCTACTCTTCTAGCACGCTCTCGCGATCGGTCTTCCTACGATCCGACACTGCGTGCTCCGCTACGTGTCGTCACTCCCGTACACGCGCGCCACGTTCCTCTTCGTCGTGCTCGTCGTCGACGACACGACGTGGTTGTCGATCGACCGGTGGGTCGACAGGCGCGCGCGCGCGCACTCTCCCTCGTTGTCGCTCTCTCCTTGTCTATCCTCCTCTCCTCTTCGTGGTCTCTCTCCCCCCACCGACCGCCTCCCTCCCCCACCCTTTATCGTACGTTGTTCCACGGTCTCTGTCGCTCTCTTCCGTTGCCTCCCTCCTCCTCGAGGACTCTCCACGGGTCTCGTCTCGCGACTCGACGTCAACGTAACACACCGCTCTCTCGCGCTCTCTCCCACTCTCTGTCTCTCTTTCTCCCTTCCTCTCGCTCTTTCTCTCTTTGTGTACGTTTGTCGCAACTCTCTCGATTCGCTGCACTCGGGACGACTCTCGAACGAAGCGCGACGATACTCGATGATATAGCGATTCGGAGGCGGCTGCGTCGACAACGAAAACGAAAACGAAAACGACGACGGCGGAGGCGGCGGAGGCAGCGGAGGCGATCGGCGAGCAGAGCAAGTGTGTGCAGCGGTGGCGCCGAACTGCGGCCGCAGCCGTTGCCAGATTTCGATACGGTGCGATTAGAACGACGCTGCACGGAAACGACGGGAAGGCACGGCTCTGGCCGCGTATCGACCCCGCCTAAACCCCGCCTCGCTGCGACGGAGCCGCACGAGCGACGCCGAGCGTCGGCGAGCGTCGACGAACCGGCGAGGTCCCCTTTTCTCTGATCCTTGTCCTTTTCCGCGATTCCTGTCGTTCCTCCTTCCTACCGACTCGCCCTTCGGGCCCCCTGTCCTCTCTCTCTCTCTCTCTCTCTCTCTCTCTCTCTCTCTCTCTCTCTCTCTCTCTCTCTCTCTCGATCCTTCGTGCCCCCCAAAAACCTTCGATTCATTCGTCGATCCACCGACGAGCGAATCGATCTTGCCTCCGAACCATGATGGTTCTTTGCGTCCAGGTTTTTCACCTTCTTTCTCGTCCTCTTCATGTTCCTAGCTAAATGTCCCTCCAACCGTTACGGGTGCGGCTCACCCCCGAGAAGGAGGGACCCTTAAATACGCCATAGTCCCCTCAGGACTGTATCGATATCTGTCTCTTTGCCCCGGGGGCAACCTGGATTGCCCGCGGGGCAACGCTTCGGTGACCGCAGACTATCTGATTTGGACGGCCTGTATAACGTGCCCCCAGCGGCTATACATCATCCGAAAATGGGGCACCCATTTCAGAAGACTGAGTAGAGAGTGCAGAAAGTTTGTTCAAACCTCGGTTCATTCATTTCGAGAAAACTCGGCCTTCGATGTTTGTCTAGCGCGTACGGCGTAAGTAGAGCTAGCGAGCAATGACGAGACATCCCTACGGAGGTTGCTTCGCCTGCTCGAAGAGTTTCGCGCAGAGACCCCCCGTTCCGCCAGCACGTTCCTAAGAAGCTCGTCGTCATTCGATGTTTGCTGGGCGCGTACGGCGCAAGTAGAGCCAGCGGGCAATGACCAGACACCTCTGCAGAAACATCTTCAATTGCTCGGAGAAGTTACTGCTACTTTCGCACGGAGACCCCCAAGTTTCCGGTTGTACCCGAACTTTTGCGACGCTCTGTATACTCGTGCGATGCGTTACAGGTTGTTACTACGATACATGTACCGAATTATCAACTGTAACCGCGGCTAGATGTCGAATCCCGGGGAGGTACTCGTTGGACCGATTCTCGAGCGTCGTCTGACCACGCAGTCCTTTTCCACGTCGCTCTAATTATCGGATGCACCGAATGCCGGTCGCGGCGCATCGAGCATAAAAAGCAGCTTTCGAGCAACGGCGTGTTAAGAACGGTGACTTGTCCGTGCCACAATAAAACTACGTTGGCGGACGAGCGCGATAAATATGCGCCGACCTAACGGCCGCTCCAGAGAACGTGGCCGATCGCTGGAAACGTTCTTTATCATCGGATCCCCCCGGTTTTTCTATTTTTCTCGTTTTATCGCTCGATCGACCGTTTTTATCGAACCGATACCGCTCGGTCACACTCGTTATACCGTACCGCGAAATTCAAGGTCCCGGAAATCGACGTTTCGTATGCGCCGTGCTGGTAGAAGCGTCTCGATCCATTATGCATACCTACTGTTGTAGCGTAGCCACCGTCGTGAAAATTGTAGTGTTCACGATGCGACGCGTGCTCGCACAATCAATTAAGAGTATGCGAGCCGGTTTCAGAATTATCGTGTCAATAATTGTAACATTAACTTATAACAGTATATTATATATTTAAAGAAACAGAGTAGTTATAGGTACAGTGCTATTGTTTTTCCGATGGCTCAGGCACGTTTCGCGGCGCTGACTCTCCCGATGAAGAGTCCATGAGGATGCGTAAATCGACGGGTCGACGACGCTACTAAATGCGACCTTATGATACTTTCGGATGGTGTGGATGATTAATATTAGAATAGATAGTTGACGTTGCAAAGAAGAAAGGGTATTAGACCAATTCCGGAGCCTAAGCTAGTTATTCCTCATGCTAGAGTTATAGTTAGACCGACTTCTTCCTCGAACGTCACTCCATACACTCGGGGTGAGTTAGTGTGGAGTGGGGGTGTTCAAGGTTATCGGGGGGGGGGCAACGCGCTCGATTTCGGCGTGTGATATCACAGCTGTGGGCCCGAAGTTCACCGGCCGGGGACCGTCGGACGGTCCCGTGACGCAACCTTTGCAAGTCCACCATTTATGACAGTACGGAGAGCTGTTGAGGGCGCGAGGAAAAACACTAACGGCTAATTAGGAAAGGTTTCGTTAAGACGACTTTCTCAAAAACAGCCTTAGAGACCCCTGTCAAAAAACGTGTTGATCATCTGCACGCCAAATGTTGAGTTGTGCAGAATGTCAGCCGCGCGAGTACAACGGTAGAGCTATTGTCCCGAGGATCGGTTGCTGGTCTCGTCTTGAAATAGCGGTTTTCGAGGGCATCTTTCGTTAACTCGCGGCTGAACAGCTATCTCGTTTAGAATAGCGTATTAAAATAGTGGGGGCACTGGCCTTGAACAATACACGCATTTAGGGCGGTTTCGGGAATTATGCAACGCCCACAAGCTGATGCGTTGTTTTGGGGGTAAACCCTTGACGGGATCGCCCTAAGGAAAACGGCACCAAATCCCTTGCATTTCCGAAACCGGCCCAAAAATTACAGTCCCCCTGACGCTATGAGTGGGCCTATGCTGCATACGTCAAGTGCCATTGAGAGCGGTACGGCCGAGCTGATTTCCTCACGAAAATCCGTTGATACTTTCCAGCCGTAGTCGGGTCGTAAAACAATCAATTCGTTAAAGAGGCACAAGTAGACCTTCTCAAAAATGACATCATCTAATTCGACCGTAGTCTAAACCCAGACTGAAATTGGAGCTCGCGACGCAACACATATTTCCTGGCCTCGAGTTTCGTAACTTCGATCTGTGTGTCGAAGAAAACAGCCGTCAAGCATTCCGCTTGCGCCTGCACGCTCGCAAAGGCGTTACTCTAGTTTCGATGATAGCCACGCACGCAGCTACGTACTTGCGCGTACGCGCCGACACACATGCACGCCGTCTTCCGATAACGCGTCGCGACAACCGACCGAACCGTATTCGAGAAGTATCCCGTATATATACCTATATAACAGCGACTCGTGCGACGATACATCACGCGCTATTGTAAATTTAAATTGTCCCGCTATTTATAGAACCCGGTAACCGGTCGATCCTGATTGGCCGCGCCGTACGCGTTCGTTGCGACGAGGAACGTCGCAGCAACGCACCGACTTTCGAAGGAGCCTTCGACATTTCGGTTCGACCCCTTTGCGTTCTCAACGCCCCTTTCGAGGGATTCTAGTACCTATAGTAACGCAAACGATTACTTCTTGCTCTGGAACTTCGTTGCGTCGTCTTAAGATTTAGGAAATTATCAACCTGAACTTTTTACTTTCTGATCATTGGAAATGAAGAACTTGAAGCACGCAAGACTTCCAAGAATTGGAGGATCAACACTGATCCTCGTCGGAGACTCCGCCGTCGAAGGAACTTTCTATGATACTAGGTTCTTGTCGTTCGGAAAGCATGGCTGCCATCTTTTTACATAACAACAGCTAGAAGATCTCGGATCGGAGGATCGACAATAGGGTAGAGAGATCGAATCGCGCTGAACAGCTCAGGCTCGCTGAACGACGACTTCTCCACTCCGAAATCTTGCAAACTCACTTCAATTATACGGCTAAAGAAGTCACTAAAAAAAGCATAACCTTTACTCGATCTACTAACCTGCATAGACCGAGTTAATTCGTCATTGATATTCCACCGTGCCTCCCTCAGACTCTCTTGGCTCTTCAGTCCCTTATGCAACGGAATTTGCATTCGACAGCATCATAACATCGGTAGTCGCGACAATTACGTAAACAATGCTCCAATTTATTGCCGAGGACGCCTTTTTCCATCGTGATCGTGCATCTTTGGTTCTTATCTACACGGTGCAAGTAGTCGGCGAAGAAAGATCGGTGGATCGGTGGATTAATAGCGTTCGCAGCGTTGCGAATTTATCGCCGAGGAGGCCTTTTTCCATCGTGATCATACATCTTCGGTTCTATATCTACACGGTGTAAGTAATCGTCAAAGAAAGATCAATGGATTAATAGCGTTTACAGCGTTGCGAAGATCGAGCGAGAAAGAAACCGCAGGGCGTCGCGACAGTTACATAAACGATGCTCCAATTTATCACCGAGGAGGCCTTCTGCCATCGTGATCGTGCATATTCGGTTCTGTATCTACACGGTGCAAGTAATCGTCAAATAAAGATCAGTGGATTAATAGCGTTTACAGCGTTGCGAAGATCGAGCGAGAAAGAAAGCGCAGGGCGTCGCGGCGCCGGGGGTTGCCAAGAGAAGAAGAGGGAGAGAGAGAGGGCGAAAGGGAGAACGAGAAGAACGAAGAGCCGACCGATCGATCGGCGGCGACGCGGTAGTCCGCTCCGTAGCGACCGTCGCCTTGAAAAAGAGACAATCGAGCCGAGCGAACCCGGTTTTGCGTCCATCGGGCGAGCACGGCTCTCTGGTCGATCGCCGCTTATGGGCGGACTGATGGGCACGGTTACAACCGGTAAAATGGCGTCAAGCCCCGACCACTCTGACCACCCATTCGGCTGCGCGCAGTTGCGGCCCCGCCTGCCGACTGCGCGCGCTGCCTCTCCTCTGCTTTCTTCTTCCCGTTTCGTACCGAATCTCCCGAAGTAATTCTGCATCCGGTTTACCTTCTTCTTTCCATCGTTTCCTTCTTCGCTGACTAATGCTCTAAAAAAATTTCGTCATCCGCCAAGTTCTAATTCGATGCGTCTTGCCGTAAATTAGCCGACAACCACCAGATGGCCGCCGCAAGACTTCTCCTCGTTGATATTGCTCAAAACGCTTGTAAAAATCTGCTTCAACTTTGTTCGAATTTGTGTTTTACCTGCCCGTTACAGTCTCGGCGATCATTACCGAACCATCTTATGGAAATTTGGGGCCGGAGTATCAAAAAATTCGATCTACAAACGATTTTTACGCGAGAATACGGTTAAACGATTCTGCAGTTCTTTCCTTTCTCTTTACATTTGAGGGCCTCCCAACGATTCAGAAGTTTTATCATTCTTTTTCTATTAGTCTATGATATGTACAAACCTACGAACACTAGACAATAAACGTTCTTTGCTGCGAACTGCTCCTTAGGGCAACGCTTCGGGGAAAGTAACGTCAAAGAAACCGTTGATCTTGTTTTCTTCGTTTAGCATGCCCCGAATAGGCGTTGTTTCGTTGACCCCCGACTTCCATGGAGTCGGAGCAGTGCCCCATAGGGCAACGCGTACCCTCGCTTGCTTCGCAGTCCTCTTTTGGTAGTATAGCCTCAAAATTACTCGTAATCCTATGTTTCAAAGTTCGCGGTAGCATTTCGTTCGCATTGAAAGACTTTGCAGCTGCGTCACTCTCGACTACGCTGCAAAATGCACACTCATGGTGCGTTAACTATTATCGCGCAAGGAAATTCTCTTTTATCGAACAATTAAGGCATCGGTAGAGGTATGATTGGCTCTTGCCAATAGACTGAAGCCGATTCTGATGTTACTCGATATATTTGAGCGGAATGTTTTGCTCCGCATTCTCTGCAGCTCACATTTCGCGTCCCTGCGCAGTTATTGATTTAGGCGTCCTCCATTTTACTTGGAGCTTAGGGTAAACTTCGTTCGCTCGATGTCTCGATACTTCAATATCCGACGATCGTTCTTTTAAACATTCTCCCGAAAACTAATCTAGAATCATTTAGCGAATACAGGTCGATAGGAACAGGAGGTGGAAAAAAATCGAACGTACGTAGAAAATTAATTTTATTATCGGTACGTCTTCGCGCTAAAATCGAAATTATACAGCATTGGTTTCTTATAACGGGTAGTTCAGAAGTACGTCCTGCCTCGCCAGCTCGAGCAACATAGGGTCGTCGAAGAATTTGTTGATGGACACGTCTTCCGACAGCCCCTTCCGCCGTCGCGTCTTCAACATAAATTCTCTGGCCAGGTGTGTAGCCGGCTGAGGCTCGAGTGGTCGAATCGTGATACTTTTGTCCAGGGGATCACCAGGTACGATCTGCCAATGGTGGAACACAGACAAGCAGAACGCCTGTCCCTGTGTGTGCGTCCTCAGATCGGTCTCGAACCCGAAGCTATCGATCGCTGGAATGAACGCCTTGATAGTGTACAAGGGACTTCCGGGCACGGGAGCATCCTGTGTAACATGGCCTCTTCTCTTAGCCAGCACCGTGTAAACGGCCGAGACGCAATCCGCGGGAGCTTGAACCTCGACGAACAAGTATGGTTCCATCAACCTGGGCGTCGCCATCAAGAACGCAGAGTATGCTACCCTCCTTGCAGTTGGAATGATTTGGCCACCTGTCGCAGAAAACGAAGTTAACAATGGTCTATCTACCGTTGGGAGATCGAAAGGTAGTCCTACATTCAAATTCTCCATCCCTAAAAATTGCTCTAACTTCAACTCCCAACGATAGAATAGTCCAATGTCCTTACCTCCTCGATGCAGAGGTTCCTGAGCGATAACAGCATCCAAGATCTTAAACTTCACGTTCCGAATTGGCTCCTCACAGAGGGGACCTTCTCTGGTGCCCCATTGAAAGCCTTGGATAATGGCGTCTCTAGCACTGTTCAGCAGCGTCTTGTCCACTTCGGATGGTAGCGTGTCGTCGACTAGAATGTTAGGACCCGTGGCATCAGGCCCAAACGCCCATATACTTCTCGCAGCCAACAAGTCCCAGTCGTACTTGGTCTGGAAGAATTCTCCCAGTCGCTTCCTGCAAATCGCAAAGTGATCGACACCTCCCCCTATGTTTGATCCATCGAAATGCAGGCTTACTTGTTCCATGTGATCTTCACGTGCTCCGCCTCTATGTCCTCCGCCAATCCTCTCTCCAGGGGCTCGGCGATCATCGTCAGCTTGTTCCGTTTGTTCGGAGTCTCGGCGAAACACTTTAACGAGCTGGTCTCCACCACGGTTTCGGCGAAGGCCACGACAGGATCGGCTACTTTGATATCGATCTCCGAGTACATGCGACGCAGATCGTGCATGGCGCAGTCCAAGTACAGCTCACCGGTTCCCAGGACCACGTGCTCGCCACTCTCCTCGACCCTGGTCCCCAGCAGAGGGTAGCTCTTGTTCACCTTCCTGAGACCGTCCAACATCTTCGGCAGTTCCGACGGATTCACAGGCTCCACCGCGATCTTGATCACGCTCTGGGTGTTGAACTTCAGTGGCCGGAATATGTGGAGGTCGTCCGAGCTGTTCAAGTCGGTGATCGTGCTGGTCTTCACTATGGGTCGATCGATACCCTCGATGAGGACCCAGTTACCAGCTGGAACCCTGTTCAGCTCGATGGAATAGCGTGCCTCGCTGATCCACAGCCTTCCAACAGTGAGGACTCGCGAGTCTTCTTCGTCAGTGCGGGAATACGCTTCACCTAACACACGTACGCGTTGCCCTGCCTCTAGAGTGCCGGACATCACCCTTCCGAGGACTACGAATAGCGTACAGTCCTCGGTAGGGTACATTTTCGTGCTGTGAATCATCAACCTGCCCTGAAACATTCGTATTGGCAAGATATAGGGATTGAATAAAGATAGGTCCGTTGGATTTAGAAAGAATTCGGAGATACTAACGTCAGGATCACAGTTGACCATATCCTGTGCCAGAGGAGAGTCTATGGGCCCCGTATACACGTGCTGCACCTTGACTGGTGCGTGAGATTGGGGACTAGGCACATGGGCCACGCACATATCGACCAGTCCACACATGTCTCCCAAAAACCTGGTGCAGACCAATCTCAGCAATGGCCTAATGTTCATCTTCATCTCCTCCGACGTTAATCTGATACCCAGTTCGTCCAGCACTATGGAGTTAGACAGAGATGAGTATACAGAGATGTGGTTAGTGAAAATCGACGTACTGACCATCCGGCAAAGTGGTGTCCACGTCGCCAACAACCTGAGCGAAGATTTTGTACAGCGGCTCCAAAATGAACTCGATGAAGCTGCGTTGAGCGGTGTTGTGGGGCGGTTTCTTCGTGAACTTCCGAGTCTTTGAATTGAAATATATGTCGCCCCATAGTCTCTTCGCGAACTCGTTGGAGTTCAATCCGGGATGGGACTTCGCGTATAAGGCAGCGAAGGATTTTAGGGTGAAGCAGACGTTGTATTCGGAGCTCGCAAAGCACACGTTGCCAATTGCGGGTGACACGAACGACGGGTTCTCGTTGTCTGAATAAAGAGCGATCAGCCCGTTGATCTCCTCGATGATGTGCCTCAATTTATAGTACGCATCTAATGGAGGCAGCTTCAGCTCGAGTATCAGCCGGTCTATCTTGTTTATACAGACTGTTAGCGCAAGCTTCTCCTGAAGCGCGTGCTTCAGTAGCCGTTCTGTGTTTAGCATGACACCCTCGGCGGCGTCCACGATTAGTATCGCGCCGTCAGATAATCGTATCGCGGCTGTCGCCTCGTCGGAGAAGTTCACATGGCCAGGAGTATCAAATATGTTTAATAGATAAGACTTGGACTTCACGTCCTGTAATAACAGAGTCACGGGAGTCGCTTTCGTTGATACGCCTCGCTGTTGCTCCGTGAATAGAGTGTCTGTGTACCTGTAGATTATCATTTTTTAAAACGAAGTCTAATTACGATCAATCAGACAGATTGTTACTTCTTACCTCAAAGGCTTTTCATCAGTTACACTGTGAAGATAGGGGTGGGTCTGCCTCACCAAACAATCGACTAGAGTAGTTTTCCCATGGTGCAAGTGACCAAGCAGAACAACATTCCTAATTAAATGTGGTGCATCCATCATGTCCGCTAAGAATTCTATGCTATACGTTGTCTCTGGGAGTTGTTGCTGTTTAATCTGGAACTTTGGCTTCCTAGTTGGTGCTATCAGTGGTTTGTCTAGTGGCTGGGCATCCTCTTCTTGTACTAATGTCTCCACCTAGAATACGTTCAGTTGTATTAATGGGAAAAAGGCAGTTACAGTGAATAGACTCACCTCTGGTCCGTATACTTCCAACGCGCTAGGGTAATATCTCTTGTCTTCGTGGAGTACAACTGCCATAGAGTTACCCTGGTCATTTTGCTCTCTAGACTCATCTTTGTCTTCCTCCATCTCCTCGTCGGAGCGTTCTCTGTCATCCCCATCGTCTCCAGCGTTTCCATATTCGTTTTCGTCTTCGCTATCGGAGGCCAAATCGGGACCGATATAGTTACCAAATTCGTCATAAAGATCAGCGTCCATGGTGAGCCTTCTCTTAAATTAAATAACTGCAAACACAGGGAATGTATTTATGAACAAAAAGAGATTGTTTACAAGTTAGGTGCAGGATCATAACCTTGACAGTAACGAGTAACCGGTCATGTGTAACATTGTAAAAACGCTAGTAATTATCGACCAACTCTGCCCGACACGTCAAAACATTTACAAAGAACGGTCGCTAATGTTATGCACTTACAAGCAACAATATTATTTATAGCAGTACTGTCCACGGGAGTCACATGGGAGCCAAGCGGTGCCCCCACTACCATACCCCAAAATAGCCACGGCGCGATGGTGGCGATCCGCAACGACTGCAGCAGCTACTGCATTTGCCGTTGGAAATTGCAGCGCGTGATTCAAACCATATTATTTCAGATTAGTACAGTTCTCTTCCTTCTACAAATCATCATACTACTTCTAATAGCTCAAAGTTTTCGTTTGTTCCTTCCATTTCTTATTTCCATTGTAATACCCAGAACAAATTTTCTACTTATCACTTCAAATTAAAAATAGATTTTACAGAACTTTACTTTTGTATTTTCGCGCAATATTTTCACCACGAACGCGCTACGGGCGCTATGGTTACGGAGAAACTCGCTGTCGTTTCTTTGCTCGGTCCGACGGAATGGGCGCATGGAAGGGAAAGCCGGCGCATAAGGGGCCCCTACCGTGGACAGCACTAATTTATAACAAATGTTCAATCGATGTCATGTTTGTATTCGCATTGGTTATGAATCCTACATCGTATGGATCAGCGTTATAAAATGAAACACAGTGCGTTTACTGAAAATCTGTAATCTTTACATTCAGAACACGGATACAGGGATACAATGAAATTATGTTTACAACTAAAATACACGTGTATTTTTTATTTCTCGCGTGTATACATACTCGCGTAACTTGTATCGGGTGAAGTCAGTAAAAATACGAAAGCAACATGCCAATATGACAAAGATGGTTCAATCATTTTATTTCGTACAGTACAAGGTATTATCCTAATGATATAAAATACATATAACGTATTTAGCGAATGATTACATTTAGAGACTCGGAGAGATCTCAAATTCAATCTCCTATTTTTCCTTGCATTTTTTGTTTGTGCTTCGATGAGACAAATATGGTTGACAACACTGCTTGCGGTGCTAGTTGGATGACGCGCCGCTAGAGGAGCTGCAGCGGTTGATTCGAACTACATACTTGTACGGTTTGATCCAGTAACTTAACTTCAGTAATTGGAATTATTTCAATTAGTTACACAGCAGACCTCTACCACGCTACATACTTCGAATCCGTAATCTAATTATTATACACATAGTAATCGTCGACTTGCCCTCTTCCAGAGGCCACCATCATCGATACGATTCGATTCAACGGAGAATAAACAACCGACGACGATTAGTAATAAAAGATAATCGTAAGATCTGTGTAACAGAGACTCGAGACAATGAACAGGTATTGTAGATCCATGACTGATCCATCGATTTTCTGTTTGTTTACAGAAATCGAAAGTCGGCTTGTGGACTGTCTGAAGTTGTCTGCAACAGTCGCCGCTACGGCAGTGGTAGTAATGTTTGCGCGCATGGTCGCGGAAGTATATTCGGTCTATCGTGCACGACACTTACGTTGGCAGCTTACACAAACACACCGTCTACTACATGGATACGAATGTTGCCCACAGTGGCACAGACTGACAGCTGGAAGAACGCGAAGCAGGAGTGGCAGATCATGTAAGGTGAGACGCCTTTGTTTTCTCGCGGCGTGTAGCATCCGTTCAGCATTCTAAGCGAACGCCGTTGCAATTTGTCGGGCCGTGTTAGCGCGTCCGAAACCTGTCTCCCTAATTCTGTCCTATTAAGTGCAATTGACACACCCGCTACATTGCAACGACGTGCGTTACGTTTCGGTTGCTCGAGTTCCTGTAAACAAAACCATTAACTCCGGGGTGTCAAGCGAGCTCGATTTTTCGTGTTGTCGTGTTAATTGTTGGACGACTGTTAACGAACGGATCGTGTGTCTAGGGTACCTCGGCCAGACAGCGGTAGCTCGACAATTTAAGGGCAGGTACACTCTGCTGTGAACACATTGGAACAGTTGACAGAATAGGCAGAAGACGGCAGAGCAGCGGGGGAGGGGGTGGGAGAGCAAAAGGCGGTATGACACGTCCTCCCAATAATGACAACCTTATGACCTTCAAGCTGGTCGTAGTAGGAGATGGAGGCGTCGGAAAGAGTGCTCTCACCATACAGTTCTTCCAAAAGCTGTTCGTCACCGACTACGATCCCACCATCGAAGACAGTTACATACAACATACAGAGGTAGACAAGCAATGGTGCATTCTAGACGGTGAGTACAACCCCGTATAGCTATATTTGAAGTTATATCTGTAAGTATGTATCATTAGGAGCTCGGGAGATGGCACAACCTGATTGATTAGCAGCGTTACCAAATGGCGTGTATTCCTCTCAAAATGTTTCTCCCTCTACCATTAAACGTGGCTCGATTTTCCTTATACTGGGAATAATGTAGAATCATGTATCCTCTTGTGCAGAGAGTTGCGAGAGGAAATTCTGATGGTCGAGAGGGAAGCATACAGAGTTTTTCTGGCAATGCTGGTAATTGGTCACAAAGGAGTTCTTCAGGGTGGACAATTCGGGACTTAGGACTACCTTCCATATATTTGTATTACCTCTGTACTGTCTCCCAAGCTCTCAAGCACATTGGTTGATCAATTGAGCTATGCTAAATGTGTATTAACAAGGTATATAAGGAAGAATATTTTCTTGTACCTAACAGTGCTGGACACAGCAGGCCAGGAAGAGTTCAGTGCCATGCGTGAGCAGTATATGCGCAAGGGTGATGGGTTTCTGTTGGTGTACTCGGTCACAGACAAACAGTCCTACGAGAATATCATGTATTTCTACACCCAGATACTCAGGGTAAACGACAGAGATGTGTATCCCATGCTTCTGGTGGCCAACAAGGTAGACTTGGTACATTTGAGAAAGGTCACAGAGGAGCAGGGAAGAGAGTTGGCTCACCGTCTGGGTATACCTTACATTGAAACGTCCGCCAAAGATCCACCGTTGAACGTGGACGCAGCATTCCACGAGGTATGAATAACATAGCTTCCGATCAGTTTGCCGATCGAGGGACGGTTGAAGAGATCGTTTCAATTTTGTCATAGGTCGTTCGTATTATCAGAAATCAGCCTCCGGCCGAGTTGGAGAAGAATCGGAGGAAACGGAGATGTTTGGGGAAATGTAATCTTTTGTAAGACGGGAGGAGAGTGTCGGAGAGGTGTCCCGCACAGGGTCACTTTCGATCGGGAAAGTGAGACGCACCTGCCAAACAAAATACGGATCTTCTGTCCTCCATCGTATATATAGGTACTCGTGAATGATTTTTTCTTTTGTTTATCCATTCACTGTATTATTTCGTAGCGTTAACGAGCGATCGATATCCCCGTCCCCTTGCCCCCCCATGCTCCCTGTATAATAATTGTACAAAATAGTAACGATAAGAGATGCATTCGAAAGGATAACGACCGTTATCCATCTCCGAGGTGTGACTAGATTTTTTAAAAACGTAACAAAACCAACTCGACATCGGTTTAAGACTCGAAACTATAAGAAAAGAGAGACAGAAAAAAAAAGAAAAAACATGTACACGAGACCATGCCTCAGTACGCGCGTACACATCAATTTTCTACCATCGACGAAACACTATGGAATTGAGCGTTTTTTATTGCACGATGCATACATAATTCTAGAGAGAGAGAGAGAGAGAGAGAGAGAGAGAGAGAGAGAGAGAGAGAGAGAGAGAGAGAGAGAGCAAAAGGGAGAGAAAGAGCAAGAGCGAGAGAGATCTTTTTAACTTCTTCGCGTAACGTCTCGTCATGAAATGACTATAATGGTTTCGTATATTGTCTCGACCCCATCTTTCGAACAATCGTCGAGGATTATAGCTTTAAGCGTATTTATTTCTGTTCGATTTCTATTCAGCGATCCTTGCCCGTACATTCTTCCGACTGATTTCCACTTCGATTTCGTACCGCACTTATTTTTCTTGTTCTTTTTGACACACATAATTCTCGATACTACTTCGATTCCCAGCTTGTTACACGATACATAGTATTCTCGTAGACGCGATCCGAACATAATTTATACATCGAGTCGTCCATTCTCTTCGATTCAAAATCACGTTCGACGATCGACGCCCAACAAGCAATTAATATTTTGAACACAAAACAAAAAAAAACAGAAACGGGAGTGAAAAGTCTTCAAAAGCCTCTGCTACTAGAGTAATCGCTTTCGTGCACTTGGAGGTCCGATCAACAAAACGAACAAAACAAAAAAGAAAGAAAAATGAAAAAAAGCGTCGAACAAACACATCCACGTACACGTAATAAATTGATCGTAGATGGCGCGAGCTGCGAGATTAGTGCATTATTAGGTAGCTCCGTTTTATTTGGTCATTGTGCAATGAGAGCGGAGAGAACGTTGCTCCTCGCGACACCGACAAAATTACGATTAATCACCGCGTCCTTTTTCTTTCTCCACCGGTTATCCTATATTTCGAGCGCTCGGACTTTAATCAACGTCGGACCTTTTTATATGTATTAAGAAAAATAATGCCATGGCCTACATTAGTATTTAAACGTGGAAACGAGGGGAGAACAAAAATACAAGGGAGAGAGAGAGAGAGAGAGAGGGAGAGAGGGATAGGAGAAAGGGACGAGTTGCGACGTGCGAGTAGTCCCGCGCGCGAGTGGCTCGAGCGGATTATTGGTGAAACGAATAACAATTAGTTCCGAAGTTATTTATGGCGCGCGGAGGGGAGGCACGATAACGCGAGGGACGGTCTAGCGGATCGCGAATTCGATTTTCGTTTTCCGAGACGTTCGTTTTTCCCAGCGAGAGGGGAGGGGGGTGTGTAAAATCTTGTAACCGGAAGTATACTCGGGTGTATCCTCGTTCACCCGGTCGTAGCCGCGAGCTTCGACGTGTCGCGTTTTTAGCGTACGCACAAAGTGCTTTCCCTACACACCGTAGGATCGGTGAGACGTTGCGTAGTGATTTTACGATACGATATACATACATTACAATACATAAACGTACATAACAGTTAAATAATATAATCGTGCACAAAACGTCTTGGCGCAAAATCCAATTTATTCTAACAGTGAAACATATTTGCCTTGAGATTAAAGTAATCTGTGTGTCGCGAACAGTCTCTTAGGGAAGAGGGGGCGAGATCCGGGTAGTCGCCATAGAACGGAGAAACTTTTTCCGCTTCGGTTTTTCTTTCCCGTTTGTAGCGTGTGTTCACTCGCGTGTTTTCGATTGGATCCGGTCGAGCCTCGTCATCGAATCAACTTTGTTAGGCGCACGTTTTGCCCGGCCCGCAACGAAGTATTACAACGTTATCGAACGAACGACTTGTAATCTTGCTACGCGAGAAAGCTCAATGAATAGTTTAAAGTCGCGCGATTGTACAAATTTTTACCGCGAGACGTCCGACGATCGTACAGACAAAAGACAGGAAAGCCATCGAACTCGTGGGAAACCTAATTTGTCGTTACCGATCTTAGCACGTTCGCTGCCGCGAGACTCGTATTTTAGCGTGCCAAATTTCGTTAGGACTACGACGATGAACCTTGACTTTTCCAATTTCTGTTTCATTAGACGAATTGCTTCGATTCTACGGTAGTTCCATGGTGGTTCGGTGGTGAACGTGTCGAACGCACCCGTTCGAAGTATGTTCCGCTCGGTTCCGAGCGTATAAAATGTCCGGACTGCAACGAATTGACCCTGGAAAAACTGAGTATTAAAAACACATTGGTCCGTATCCTTTGAAGCAGTATGGAAAATTCTTTGTTCTATCCGGGTGCCGGGGACTCGGTTTTTCCATGGTGAAAGCAGCGATTATCGTGGGAAACGGATGAAAGAGAGGTGTGCAGAACCCGCGGTACTGTGCGAACATTTCAGAGACTCAGGATATTTAGCGTTCCTCGCAAGTTCTATAATAATCTATAACAAAAGCGCTCCGTTTTTATCGCCGTCCATACGAGAGAAATGATCATGGAAGAACAAAGGGAAACACGGAGGCTCACCAGCGGTTAGAATCTACGCAAGGCACACGACAATTAGAGACGACCACGAGATACAAAACCATGCACACGTTCAGTGGCCGAGGTTCTTCTTTGAGAGAGGGAGCTCGGTGTGGCCAGAGGATTCGTCAGATTAGTGCGCACGCTTTTAGAGAAATTAAAAGTCGAGAGAAGAACGTGGATACGAGAGAGGGATGATCTATCAGTAAAATAGTCAATACGTTGAATCATTGTGATACCGAGTACGAGGAGATACGATATTGCGAATGCAGAGGTTGTGAGAGCCATCGAAGTCAGTTCCATCCATGCCATAAACAGAAAGCGAGAGAGAGAGAGAGAGAGAGAGAGAGAGAGAGAGAGCGTGTGTGTGTGCAAGAGTTAGAGGTAGAGCATGCAAGACTGAACGCGTGTGTTCGATGTTCGACGAAATATTGCAAGAACGACCAACGCGATATCATTGTTTAAATTATTGTTATTCAATCACAAAAGGAACGAAATTCGCAAATCAGCGCACACATACACACACGAACACACTGACTTCGCACGCTCACGTGTCCCTCCTCCTGTTCCAGTATTTGCTACCACACGCACACACACACATACACGAACTCAGACACCGACACACATCCAGAAACCACCGCACGTGTCTGTAACGCTATGTAACCACGACTCCTCACGGGAACGAAAACGAAGAACGAATCATCTAAATGGCGCACAGGAAACGATTCAACTACGCGTATAATAAGAGAGTAATAGGATTTAAGACGAAGTACGATCGTTGCCACAGTTCTTGTCCTATAGGTAGCTGCGAAAACATATATGTACATATATATTTTGAAAAGGAACAAAAAAAAAAAGAAGAAGATGAAGAAGAACGCAAAAAATTCCTTCCCCCGACGACAGTTATACATATATACTTATATTATATACAAGAGATACCGGCATCAGATGCGTTATGTACGTGCTGGCGTATATACATGTATGCATATGTATGGAGATAAATATGTGTGTGTGTTACGCACGCTACGTTAGCGTGCGTATATTTTTTTTCTCAAGAGAGAATGCATAGGTGGATGCGTGTGTGCGAGCGTGTCACTAATTGTGCAGGTCACTGTATGGAGTATACAATTGATAATAAATTATAAACACGTGTTTACAAAAAGAAAAAGAAAAAAAAATCGAGAAAACATGGAAACGAAAGACAAGCATTCGCCTGATTCTCACCTGTCCCAATCGGAGACGAGCGAGCCGGGAAAAACAGCCTAATTTAAAAAACGTCCACGCGGGGAGCTCTCTGATTGAAGGGGCTTCAGCGGCACGAACTCGTGAGCCGGGTGTTCACCGCCCAAACGACGTCTTCCCCGATTAAACGCTTTCAAAAACCCTCGTCGACGTCCTCGAATCGTTTTAATTATCGCCGGTTATGCCGCTTCGATCCGTACGCTCGTCGTTAATGCTTTAACGATAATGTTTCGAGTGCGCGAGACGCTTGTTTTAATAGGACGCGCGGACCCGACACGTACCCCGCCGCGAGCGATTTATCCGGCGCTCTCGCAATCGCGAGCATTCGCGATTCCCTCGGTGCGCTCGAGCGAGCCGCGTTTATTGACATTGATATTCGTCGAATCGTAATGCCAATCGGTTCAGAGCGCACCGTAACGCGGAACGCATCGACCTATTGACACGGTGGTCCCATTAATGTAAATCGGACCATTACAGCGTTCGCCGGCAGCCGAATCGCCGCAGCTGCCTCGAATAGCCGGTGCGCAGCCATTGTTCCGCGCGGCTATTATTCTTTCGCCGTGTATACATATCCATATTTCGTTTCCCCGACGGCAATTAATGCTCCGGGAGAAACATCGCGTCTCGCGAGCAGTGTACCGCCATTCAAGGACCAATTTTTCGGCGAACAGACCAGCATGATTTTTGTTGTCCATAGCCGCGCGATAAAGAAGATGTACGGCACAACCACGGCCGTTTCGTACAGGCATTCTCGAGGCCGACCTGTTGATTAGATCGACTCTTATCGATCTTTTATGTTCCTCGCGATTTTTCAGCCCACTTCTGCACGGAGCTAAAGCGTTTTCTACTTACCCGTGTCGAACACGCGTGCGACCGAGCAGTGCCAAAATTGCATAGGAAAATGAATGTATCGGTGAATCGTCGATCCCTGAGCAGAAACCGCGAAATTGAATGGATATCTAAAAAAAGGGCGTATGTTGCAATTTGGAAAACAGGAGGGCGGAAAAACAATTCGTTGCTCTACAACAATGGAAACTAGGATAACATTCTACAATATAGACCTCGAGTGCCATTGTTCAGCACTAACAACTTTGCCAACGTAACTTGTACATCAAATTGGCACCGACTGCATGGAAGAGTGCATTTCAGAAAATTTGCGATAAACGCCTTTCTCCCAGACATTCGTTCAATTGTGCGAACCTCGAGGGTTCAGATGTTTCTCGGTTAACAGTCTCGAATGAAAGCAGGCGCTCGGTATGGAATCGAAGTCGAGTAATTTTCCCGAGGAAGTCGCGAGTCTTGAAATCTCCTTGGAGACGTTTGTTCCGTTCGATAGGTATCCCCGGGCGCGGCTCGTTCTGCTCCCGTAATTGAACGCTCCGGTCTCGCGTTTCCACTGGACGCATACGACAAATTACATCGCGCAAAGATACTTTGCCCCGAGATCCTCTGCTTCCCCTGTAACAAGACGTTCTTGCGAGAGATCAAAGGATGGGTACCGGGGGGTCGGCGAGCCGGGCGGCGCGGGTCGCTTGAAAAGAAGAAAAAGAAAGCGTTTGACCGTCAAATGCGCAACTCTTTGCCGAGCTACGGGCAGAGAAAGAGAGCTATGCAATTGATTAATAAACGACTCGGTTAAACAAAAGGAACCCCGCTGCGCGGCTCGTCGCTGGTCGTTAGCCCGGCTCGGTTGGTCGCGTGCGACTAACTACAGGCTCGACGCCATTGTCGCCGACGCTTATGGGGTCCCGGGGCTCACGGTTCGATAGTCTCGCCAAGATAAAATCGGCACCTATCGTTCCTTCGCGACGCCTCCCTCGCGATTCGGGAAAGAAAGTTCGACCAGGCCGAGGGGTTGAAGAACGCTTGCACACCACGAAGAATTTCACCTCCCTCCCTTCCCCGCGCCGAACAACCTGCTGGATCTCTCAGGCCGGCTCCTTATCCGGCCCATAGATCTCTTTGCTGAAGTCCGGAAGGCGTTCGAGCCGTTCCCGAGATCGGATCTTCCTACGGCGGACGAGGTATCCTCGTATCGACCGAGGAAACTACCGGTAGACCGTTCGTCGTGTACGTATCGGTCGATTTCCCTGTGTCAACCGTTCCGTGGACGATTCACCGCGCTCTTTCGTGGAAATCAGCGTGCTAGCACGAACCTAAACCGCGCACTCGCTTGCCGGAAACGCGGACCTGGTCGTAAACTATTCGCGAAACGGTAAAAGACAACCGAAGAACCGTGTCTCTTTCACTAAAGCTACGTGCACACCGGGAGACGGCGTACACTTTGGTTAATCTCCGTACGAGTCTCGATAGTTCGTTAAAGTCAATTAGCTGAGGAACCAGCATTGCTTCGGGGCGAATGACTACGAATGAACGTAGGGTACTTTAGAACTGTCTTCTAGGTCTTCTAAAAGCCCGAGGGAGGTGGTAATCGGGGGAAAGTTTGATTAACCTTTCAGCTATACGGTTACCCTATTAAAATTGCGATTTTATGGAATAGTTTCGTTAGTTCTTGAAGAGGTAATCACTGTTTTACGGTTTTAGCAGAAAGTACTAAGAGCAAAGGCCCTGCCAGGGCCAACTCGCTATCGCAGAGTTTGACGAACCCTTTAGCCCTATTAAAATCGTGACCTCACGTAATGTCGTCGATCTCGAACGCTAGTTCTCGAACACGTATTGTGTACGGGGCTTTAAACGTCTCTAGCTCGTTCACGTAGCACTCGGAACACGTAGAACACCACGGAACGGTCGTCGTTGTGGTGTCGGGGGACATTGTTGCGTCAGCGTCAGCAAACCTTTCGTTTTTTGTGCGGAGCTGCTTCTTCGGCGAGCGATAGCGCGTTATCGCGGGATCTCTCGTTGCCGGTAAACAGGTTCCGTGCAGCCGCGTTTGCTCTGCCATTGTTTATACAGTCATCCATCATGCCGCGACTCATTCGGTCTATTACACGCCCCCTTATCCGGCTCTCGAACCGATCGACTGGCGCCGCGATAACGCTTATCTACAAAAGACTTCCGACTCGCGAATTGCTCCATCTTCGGCGATGACTCCGGATTCAGCGGAACCCTTTCCTTTTACCAAACGGGGCACCGTTGACCCTTCTGGCTACCGTAATGGTCCATTTGTTGTTCTGGCATTGGAAGCCACGGCAATGTATTTGAAAATGTTTCAATGCTGCGCGATCAGGCCACCGCGTTACAGTTGAAAGGTTAAGGCATCATAGCAGTCTTTTTCGTTTCCAGAACGGCCGAGTTACTCATCAGTTCTATTCCGGACGCACGGGTCACCGATTTCCGAGGAAAGAAGAGAGTTCAGGAAGACTATTCGTCGACGGATAGAGTCGTTTGTCAAAGAGGCTGCACACAATATGAATCGCGAGAGCAGGATCGTTTGGCGCGGGTGATCGTCGGGTCGAATAGTCGTTTGTTTGCCCGTGGCCCCGACGACGCGACGTAACTCGCGTACCCGAAGAAATACGACAGGTCTCGGGATAGATAGAGCGAGGCCGGGCCGGGTCGGGCCGGTGAGGGTGGGGAGTTAGGGTGTAGGAGGAAAGAGAGTACTATAAAGGAGGGAAAGAAAAGAAAAAAAGGACAAAAAGCGAAAAAGAAGAACCGTCCATGGCCCGTCGAATGGTTGAATCGGCTCGAAGCCTCGAAGCGCGTAGGTATAGGTGGTTCGTCGGGACCGCTCGTGCGAGCTTTAGGAGCCGGAGTGCGCGCGCACCCGAGAGTACAGTAGTCGTCAGAGAGCAGGCGCCCCCTCCGCATCTCTCCCCGCCTGGTCTGTCCCGCAGCGAGGCGCACCGTGTGTCGAGCCGAGCCGAGCCGAGCCGAGTCGGTCAATACTCCGGGCAACGCGGCGGTGAGAGCACACCACGGTCGCCCGCACGAGTGCACGCCTCGCTCGCTCACTCGCTCGCTTGCTCGCAGCTCGCACCAGATTCTCTTCCGTACCGTCGCGCCGCGCGTCTGCGAGCGCGATCCCTCCGCGGACTCTCGGTGATTTCCCGGCGGGCGTACATATCGGACCGCAAAGATAGATAGAGATAGAGAGACCGATCGCTCCGCTCCGGCTAAGATATCCGACGCTCCGCGCGGGCCAGCGAGCCGAGCCGAGCCGAGCGGATGATACGTACGCGCGCGGGCCAGCGCATCGTCGGACACGGACACGCGTAGAGGCACACGCGGCGTGGTTCAACGGAGAGGCCGCGCGCATCGAATCGCGACGCTGAACGCGAGGAGATCTCGTCTGATCGGATCGCACCGCTTCACGGTGACAAGAACCACCGAGCGTGGCTCCGAGAGTTAGAGAGCGATCACACACGAGCCGACCGAGCGGAACATCGCGAAAACGCTCGAACGATGCGAGCCTGCTCCGTGGGAGAGCCGTAGGGGAGCCGCAGGAGACTGTACGGGACCGAAGGACAGTGTCAGGACACGTTCCGCGGTGGTGAGACCAAGAGCAGACGCGACGCGACACGCGCCACAGGACTTTTCCGGCGTTCTCGGCGGATTCAGTGACAAGGACAGTGATTCGGTGACATCGGACAGAGAAAGAGCAAGAGAGAGAAAGAGAGAGGCAGAGATTACCACGGGGCCAGTTCAGAAGCTGCCAGCAGGATCCACAAGGACCGACGATGCTGCATCCTGAAGCGTGATGGACAAGCTCGCGATCGCAGCCACCAGCTTCCAGCTACGCCTCGCCAGCTTACTCATGGATACGTGGATATTCCTCCTGTTCGTCGCCATTGCCGGTGAGTCTGCACAATCTCCTTTGGTAATTTCGTGATCTCGATTCGATCCTCCCTTTCTCTCTCTCTCTCTCCTTCTGTCTCTTTCTCTTTGCATACATGCACTCGCGATCGTGTGCACGAGATACCGCTTTCTAGCAAACCAGCAAAACTCGTGGAGTCGGGACTGAATAATTTAAGGGTCACTACGTTCGTCTCTGTCTCTCCCCTTTGCCGATCTTATCGGCGCTCCGAAATTGCCGGTCGTCCACGGTGTTAGCCCGTGACGTTCCTCGGTCTATCGATTCGACGAGGTGCTCGCAGCGTGACTCGGCCCGCGTGCTGTCACTCGACGTGTCAATACGCATTACGTATGCACAACAGGCACGTGCGGCACGCTGACTAAGTGCGTCGTATCTGTGCCATGGTTGAGAGACTCGGTTCATTCAAGAGATCGCTGCTAAGACAGACAGTGAGAAAGAGAGAGAGAGAGAAAGGTAGTCGTTCGTGAGATAGATACATAGTCTGAAGAAAGAGAAAGAGAGTAGGAGGAGGGAGTAATCGACGCCACTTTCGTTCTTAACCCGTGGATATGCTCCATTCCGCTTTTGGAGCGTTTCAAGGCTCCTGACGCCACGGCGTCACCGGCACTGGTGCTCCGACAGTTCGAGGAATCGATGCGAGCCGCCGCGTCGTGAGAAAACACGCGCCGTCGAAAACCCGCGATTCCGCTCGTGGATTCCTCGCCGAGTTATGTATCTTCGAAGCTACATACCTGCCTACCAGCTCTCGAGCGAACGGTTGTTTGCTTTCGTTTCGTCTCGTTTCTATCGGGAACCTCGTGGGGTAGGCGCCACCGAGTACAACATGCTCTCGGACACCGCACACCAAAGCAACCGAGGCCTCCCGTATCTACAATGCCAGATGGCTGACATTCTCGGTGACGAGCAAGGGGATCAGGGAAGTCCTCTTTGTCGTCCCCTGCGTCTTGCTTCTTCCCGTGTTTCGCCGTGCAACCCCTCCCTCTCGCGTTCTCTCGCTCTGTCTCTCTCCGTCTTCCTCTCTGTCTTCCTTCCACTCGGATCCTCGATCCATCAGACTCCGGGCACGTTACAACCTTCTATTTCAACACATCCAGGCGGTTTCTTCTTCGTCCTCCCTCTCTCTATCTCCACCGTTGCCCTATCCTTCTATCTTTCTCTTGCCCCGGCACCCTTCTTCGTCCGCTACTTTGACTCTTTCCTCCTCGCAGCCGGTTTTACTTGTAATCTACCACCGTCGTCCCGGCTGTCCATTCCCGTCCTATCTGCCGTTCACGCAGTCAGCCACCCCGTTAACGTCCCCTACGATCGTCGTCGCTCCTACACGAAATGTCCATTTTTCGATTAGACCTTCGTCGACTGCGATTAGGGATGCGACCCGGACTTGTTTGGCGTAGATAGACTTCAGCGTCGAGGCGATATCTTGTCTGTCTACCGTGGTGGACGTTCACGAACAGATTGGAGCGCAGTGAAACAGCCATTACATCGATACGAATCGGTTCGATCGCGTTTGGTTACAATTACAAGCATACTGGCTCGCTCCCGAAGCAGAGCTTACGGCGTTAAACTTTACGACGTTCGATTTTGTCCTTGTTCTAGGTAGAACTCGAGTTCCCAAGTCAATTTCCCAACCATTGTTGCAGCGCCGTGTGCGTCAGGCCGTTTTCAGCGACGGTGCGGCCACGAAATTGCAGTTCGAAATACTGTAAATCAAATTAAGCATTGTACATTCATTTTAAACGTGATTGCTTGTCGTTCAGCACACGATCATAGATCGGTCAGTCCACGTATCCGATATTCCGCCGCAAATGATTAATTCTGGCAGCACAAAAGCACCGTCCGTTAAAAACGATGGTGTGCGGCGGGCCTCGTTGCATTTATCTGCGATCGAAACGATGTCGAACGTTATCGTAGGGACTCGATACACGGCCGGAGCATTCGGATTTTTCGAATTCGAAGCCCGTCGGCAGCCTCGCAGCTTCTCCGTCGCTTTCTCCGGCGGTTCTGCCCATAAATGGTAACGAATCGGAGCTTCTGTATCCCGTTCGCCGGCGGATTTCGCCGAACGAGCCCTTTGACGCCCTCGGTAGTCCGATTCCGTGGTATTCCGCAGGATAATGTCGCGTTTGCCACGGGATGCTTGCGGATTGTCGCGAAACAAAGCGCCTAGTCATTGGGGAATGCGGGCGCAACACGACTGCAGAATTCCGAGTGTGTGAAAACGGAAAATATTCTGCATTTCCCGGGAGCTTTTTTTCGGAGAAAAAACGGTTTCGTGCCGAATGAAAATTAAGTTTCCGCGGGGGCTGCAATCGCTCGACATTTTCATCGGGCTCTGGGCAAACTCTTCTCTCTCTTTTTTCTCTCTCTCTCTCTCTCTCTCTCTCTCTTTCTCTCTCTCTCCGTCGATCAAAATTCTCGCGTTTGCGGAACGATCGAGCACGATACAGAGCACACATTTCCATCGGGCACGGCGCGTTCGCTGTGCTCCATGCCGCCGTCGAACAGAAACGCGTTCGTTCCCCCTGGTACGAACGGCGCTTCGTGCCGCGCCATTCGAGTTGCTTCTCAAACACTCGAAAACGAACGAAGCGCGTCACGAGCGGCTCGTCGACGATCGCCTCCCGTGATCCGCATACCGTACACGGAGGAAACTGTGCGGCGTTTCTCGCGCGCCAGTGCGATCCTCTCCTCTCCGCTCTACTCTCCTCTAGCGCGGGCGAGAGTCGCGCTCGAAGATAAGCTTCCGGCTGGCCTTGTTTCGCGCGGAGATATTAGCTTTCATTCATCGAACGTTTACGGGGTCGTAACGAATCAATTACCGTTGCGCCGCGTTCTCCGCCGCATTCGAGCATCCACTCTTCTTCCGTTCGCCTCAAGTTCGTAGGATGCATTATTCATGGCTGAACGGAACCTATTGTTTGATGCATTTTATTCACGTTTATTCCGCGTATTTATCTTCTTCATTGTGCCCGTTTCAACGGCCTCCGAACGAGACCGTCTCTCCTTTATGCTTGCGATACAAATTATGCTCCCGCTGGAACCGATACCGCTCAGCCGGGACCCCGATCTATAGCCGATCGATCGAACGCAAGTCTCGAGGAAACTTTCGCGAGTCTTCACTCGCTCTCGGAAATAACTGCGCCGACTGCTTCCGTTAAACGTCATCCCCTACAATGTCTCCCTCTTCTCTCTCTCTCTCTCGCTCTCTCCGGTTTTCGTTATCCGTACGAGCGATACTTCATACCCGGGTCGCGCACGATCTAGGAATTCTCATTACCTTTTCGCGGCACGGGCACATTCATCAGGTGTCAAATAAAATTCTCGCTGGCCTTCCTTTCTTCCTCGAAACTTGAACAAAGATCCGGTCTGGTTTCATGTGTGCGTGTGTGTGTGTGCGCGCGCGAGCGTTCCTCGTCGGAGGCGTCGGTTATTTCGCTATCGTGGATCGCCGGGAATTAAGAAAGTCCGGCTCGCCGGAGCAGGGCAATCTGTTATCTTCGCTGGCCCGTTCTAGCCCCGTCCACCTTGCATCGCCGTCGACTTTCACTCCCAAACTGAACTTCGCCGTGGACTCTCTATTGTTCCGTGCAGCGTCGCCCACCTCGTAATAGTCGCGTCAAAGTTTACAGGGTCGGAAATAATTAGGGCTTCGCTATCTGCGACGCTCAGTCCCGGACGCAATCGTTCTCGTCGCAAGCGTCTCGAGACGTCGCACCTTGCCTCGAGTTCGCCGCTTCTGTTGCCTACCTCGCCGAAGAAGAACCGCAAGGTACAGAACGTACCCGTGCAAAATGTCGTTCAGTAGCTACGTCGACGTAGATTCACCTGCGTCGATAACCAAAGTTTCTACTACGATGCTCAATGACGACCATGTATAAATGAATGTGCGACCACTGTACTGGGAACTTCATGCATTTACGACGAAAGTAAATAAGTCGAACGCTAAACCGTGAAGACATTTGTAACACTAAACCTACCACCGCCGGTCAAAATCAAATTGTAAAGATGCTTCCGTGGAAAATGATTAACACTAAACCTACCGACACTTCTTGTATACCTATCCCTGCCGTGCGCGGTCAAAATGATCGGTTCTTTAAAAAAGTTATTGTTAACACATTCGCGACCGCTGACGTGAATCTGACGTTTTATTTTAAACAACACATAATTGCAACATTGATATTTCAAAAGAAATTTTATCATTTTTATCCTTGCTTTAGCGATACAAGTTTGCGGCAACCAGCTTCAGAATTTCATTATTTTCGCCGATACTCAGTATTAGAAACGGGAAAATGTGCCGGTCGCGAATGTGTTAATACGTTAAGTGCCAAATATCATTCCTAGAGATTCTTACAAAATCAGAGTAATTTAATTAATGAAAGTGAAACTAAAAATTTTAAATGTATTATAGGGGATGCTGTTTTAACCCTTTTGAATCCTAAAGATCTTAATAAAATTCGGTTTATCTGGATATGTCACAATAAAAATGAATGTCTAAACCTAGTCAACAATTACAGTCAATCATATATAGCTAACATGGCAGTTAACGTGTTAATACAATTAAACGTAGTTCGTACTTCGCTTGGGCCTTTCTTTTCTTGGGAAAAACCGTCCCTTAATGCCAAACCCTCACACCTAAGACGCAATGTTATCATTGAATTTCAACAAGAGTAAATATACCATATTGCTTCGTGCGGTCAAATTGAGCGGTCGCGGTTGGTAGGACAGGCTACATATATTTCTTGGAAAAAAAAAACTAGAAATAAATACTGAAAGATACATTGTATACATACTTTGAGAAAAGTCGTAAAGATAAATAGCGATGTGATCATGTTGTATGTACAGAATTGTACGCAGAAGTTTGAAAAGGTCAATTTGACCGGCCGTGGTAGATTTTGTGTTAAATAAATATATTTAGGAGAGCATGTATTATAATACGAACCGCACAAAATCCAAATAAATTCAATCTCGTCATTTTTATACGACAACACGTATTAGTACTTTTCAGGCTCGGTAGGTTTAGTGTTAAGAATATCGCTAGGTTCTCTTCGACTGATTAAAATGGCGAAAGGAGGAACCACGTTATCACGTAATTTCTGTGTGATGTTGCGTAAAGATCCAAGGTGATCGCTCGAGAACACAAATTGCCGATTGGTCAACAAAAACATTACAGAATTTTTCAAAAGACATTGAAAGTGGGTAGCCGGTTGTTGACAGAAGGGTTAAGGCTGATCTCGATTCTTCCGAGGGGTGTGTACGGTGAGTTGTAAATCATGATGCTTCGACAAGGGCGGGTTGTACTCGTGTCAGTGGTAGAAAGGGCGAGGGAGAGACTCCGGCACGAAGCGAGTCGAATTAATAAATGCAGGCGAATCTCTCTGATTCTTTCTAATCGTTTTAACAGTCGCGAGGGTCCCCGGGCCTCCACGATTCCGCTTTACCGAGATCGAATACGCGGCTCCGCGAACCAGAGAGAACCCCGTAGAAATTACCCCGGAAGGGTATGCATAAAAAAGCCACGGGGGAAGCTCGATCGACCGTGGCAGGGGTGCGTTCGTGGTCAGGGTCGCCTTCTCTCCAGATTTCGCGATACACTGTCGGGTCGTCTTGGCAACGAAGGAGAATGATTTCACGGGGTCTCTGATGCCAGCTACATCGACCGTTGTAACGAGCTCGTAAGCGCGAGAGCAGGGGAATAAGGTGTCGCGGCTGGCATACCTGAGCACACTCTGCGTGCGAGCTAATATTTTTTCTAGGGGTTATCGGATTCCGGTTAAAAAGCGGTTATGGTTTCATCCCTGACAACTCAAACAATCTCTCTCGCATTTGAAACCTGTGAACCTCTTCGCTGATCGATCGAAGGGCGATACTCTGCGACTTCGAAACGAAACGTATTGTATTACCCGTTCAGGTTAGATCAAATCTAAAATAATCACGACAAACAAATTACAACTTGTAGATTCACTACTAGATTTACTCTAGCTTACTTGTACTTCCAATGGGAAGTCGATACGCATCAACAGAGTTTCAAGGTGAATTGCACTTAAATAGAGTGACCGTTTGCAACACTATTTGGGAATAAACGAGTCGGCAGATGATGGGGAACAGCGTTAGAAACGGTGCACGCCGCGCGGCCAGAGAAGACGGTTTATTTATTCAGGGTCGGAACGGTTGTGAAATATTTTTGGGGAAATATAGATCGTCGAGACGGTGTTGCTCGTGGCAGCAGGTAGACGGGAAGGTAGACGAGCCGGAGCCAGAAAGCCTTGTAGAGACAACCCAGTATACTCTTATCCCCGGACGAGTATCCCCTGGAACGCGGAGAGAGGAGCAGGTGTTGTACGCGATGCCCGCTTTGTCCTGACGCTTTTTATTTCTACCTGGCCCGGCTTCTGTATGCGAAATCCACCCGCGCCACGGTAACGCCGACAGCTGGTCCTGCGCGAGGGACCGGGATAGAGAAACCGGGGAAACTCTCCCCCGTTTCCAGCAACATCGTCGGGAACACACGGTACCGCGGGGACCAGTTTTTCCTTCGTTTTTATCCGCGGACTTACGGCAATCGTTTCCTCCATCCCCGTGCCGCCGTTCTCCCGGCGAAATCGTTCTAGACGTGGCGTATAGTACCTGGGCGAGCCTTTTGAATCAACGAGCGCGAGAAGTGAAATCGAGGATACCTGGACGTGGCAGGAAAGCCGAAAGTCAAATATAATAGCAGCTCTCCTCCTCCTACTACTCTTTCCCTCTTTCTCTCTCTCTTTCTGTCTCTCCATTTCCTTCTCGCCAGCTTTTCCGCTTTACTCGATATCGATCTCCTCGCACTCCTCGCCACTAGATACCCGTATCCGATTCGACGAACGCGAGTCCCGCGTATCGAATGGCGGAATGCTTTTTCCGTGCTTGTAGTGTAAACGTTCGGTCGCCGTGTCACGGATTATTTCGCTCGGTCGTCCCGAACAACAGCGGCGCGAACCGTTCCTCGAGCTCCCTATCGCCAATCTGTACGCGCCCCGATCTCGTTGCTTTTTCCATTCCCCGTCCGATCGAATTAAACCGAACAGCAGCTACTGGACATTTGCTGGCAAAAATCCTCGCTACCAAACGGCCCTTGCCACGGATATGGGTCACGACGATCTTAAAATTAACCGGAAACCTCTTGAAAACCAGTGGGAGCAACACTGTGCAGCCTCCGCTCTAGAGAATGCTTATTATTACTTTCAACCGGCGACCCAACGGTCCATTCCAAATCCTCTTTTTAAGGGCGACCGTCTATCCTCGGAATAACTTCTACCTGGTAACGTGGGTTGTTAAATATGCATACCGGGTTCAATAAGGGGATGATGTGCCTCGGAATAGCGTATCCTAAAATATTCCTAGAGATCGATAGGTAAGGATTTAACGGTTGAAAGCGCCATTGTCGCGTGTGTTCCCCCGTCGCGCGTCGGTTTTCGGTTCCTCGCGGGCAATCCGCTCGTGTCGAGAGGGATCGCGCACGCAAAGTTTGCGGTGAACGCACTCACGCACGCGAGCAGGGGATGATTAATGCGCTCGAGGAGCGACAACGCTTCGGCATCGACTCTGTCATCGAACGTGGCTCTCTCGACACGGCTCGATAATTCCGGGCTCGAGATTGAAAAGCTCTGCTAATCGTCGCCTGTCGACGAGTAGTTTTCGATCGGAACGAGGCCGCAGGAGCGAAATTGCGGTGGCCGCGGCGCTCCGGCGCGGGACAAACGCGGTTTTCTAATCTCGCGTGCGATCTTGGGCGCCCATTGCGGGAAAACGCGCGGGCATCGCGACGTTACTGCACGGCACACCGAAAGAATGCATTTCCTCGTGCCTGCGACGCGACGGCTGTGAAATTGCATCGGCGCTACTTTTGTCCGCGCGTGGAAGTGCACGTACTCCGCTCACTCCGCCGCGCCGCGGCGGAACTCTCGCGCGGAGAAACGGCGCAGTTTCGCCACCCACGACCCTCTCGAGCACCGGGGCTCGACCCTCCGGGGAGAACCTGTTCTTCCCTCCGCCACCTCTTTTCCACGGCACATAGGTACAGTAGGTCAAAAAAGTATTTGTTCCCTCGGCCTTTCTTTGCCACATTTTTCCGCAGCGGCGTTTTACAACGAGTCGCGCGGAAACGTTAATGTCCTGTCACAAAAAAATCGCTGCCCTAAAAACCCAGATCCGAGCGCCGAAAATCCGATTCGATATTGGGACACGATCCGCAAACGATGCCAACAATCGACGCGCTAGAAATACGCTCGCTCGCTCGCATAGTTGGTGGAGCTTTAATTCCCCGCTATTGAAATGAAATCCTTCTATTCCTTTTGCGTGCATTCACTGGCTACACAGTTTGCCGTGAGTTTCAATTAGCTGTGCGGTGTTATTAGTGATATTTATATTATTAGGAATACCAATGTAGATCTAATCTTTGGTTCGAATTCGGTGTAAGTCAATAAAGTCGTCTAGTAGACATTGAGAATAAAAAGTATCATGCTGCTGCATAGTGATTCGGCCGCCCAGTATCCAAATAATTTTTCTCCGGCCAGGGAATTCTCCGGCTCTCTCAGCTCCGCAGCGAGACGCCGCAAAATTCATGTCGCGTCACTACACCATTTCTCATGCGAATTTAGTACGAAGGAGGGTGCAAATACTTTTCTAAGCTACTGTACGTACACCGTCGAAATGGGATATTTCGCGCGGCGATAGAACGAGACGCTCCATTGCCCTCTCTCTTGGAATCAGTTTAATTTCACGCAATAGCTCCGAGACTCGGGACGACGAAAGTCTATCAAGGAGCGATCTTTTATCCGCGGATGACGCGGGGGCGAGCGCCGGGTCGACATAGTTGAAAAGTCGAATTCTCGGAGCGCGCGGGGTCGATTCATAAATCTCCGCGCGTTTCGAGTTGCTCGGGAATTTTTCGAGCGACGAGTATTCTGTCGTTCGGATGCAGTCGCGAGGGACATCGGGGGATGCAGCGACCTCGATGATCCATATAATATTCATTCTTCCATCGACGTATTTCGTCAACCTCCACGATATTCGCGTCGTATATCACTTTAATTCAAGTTCCTCCTGCTGCTCCACTCGTATTCGTAATCTGGCATCACTCTTGCAATTTTTCTGCACGAATTCGGTATACTCGTTTCGCATAACAAATTCGGTACGCATGTAATAGTTTGACAAGTTCGCTACCACATTCACAAATACGTGACTTCTACAATCTCGTAGTTTGAAATTACTTTCATAGAATTTGTTGTTTAGGCTCGCGGCACTTCTTCTGCTGAATTATTTTAATATTTCACGGAGGAGTGTACGTCGCATTTGATGAAACATTTTAGCAAGAAAGGTAAGCAACGAAAAGTTGTTCGATTTACATTATGCTCGTCGATAACGTCGCAATTCATGGTATGCAAGAACAATTGCAGCGTGCTTCGACTATTCCAACTCGGTTAGTAAAATTGCATACGGGAGTGTAATTGAATTACACGGTGCTGCAGCAAGTTGTTAAACAAGTCCGTTGTTGCCGTTGTTCCGATGCCGATTATGTGTTCGATGCATCGGACAACAAGCCCGCTAGTATATAGCTGTCGGATCGGCGGAGCTTTATGAAAATGACCTGACATTTAAAACGGTGTCTCGACCGATGGGCTGCGATTGATTTTCTTAAATTGGGCCGGGATCGAAGGCGACTCGCTAGAGCTCGCTTGCTCGCTCGCTCGCATCGCCGATCGATCCGCGCGGCCAAGAAAAGCAGTCGGCGTTATGGTCGCCGGGAGCGTTCCGGCGAACTATCGGTGCCAAATTGTAAGTGCTCGCCGACTCGAGAATCGTGGCGACGGCGGAGAGAGAGAGAGAGAGAGAGAGAGGGAGAGAGAGGAGATCGCCACGGGACGGCAGCGAGTTTCATCGAGTCTCTGTTCCGTGCCGCGGGGGTGGAGGCAGAAGAAGACACCGGTGCTTCTTGGCTGACAAAGAATAGCGGGATGGAATATAGGTCGAGCCGAAAGCAGCGTGTCTTAGGCGCATACCGAGAGACGCCTGACTCCATTGAAATGCACACACTCCTCGGGGCTTCGAGAACTTAGGGTAAACCGTCTTGTGCGCGCGGCAATCGATCGCACTTGACTCCCTTTGTGCACGCACGCCGGTGTTCGAAACGAATCTGGGACGTTGTCGGGATATACGAGGATGAACCGCTCGGCTTATTATCGGGAAAACGAGCGTATCGCGTTCTCGTCGAAGGCGGCTTCCCTTGTTCCGCTCCGGTGCAGTCGAATTCACGGCCGGCGGGGATGGACCAAGGGGTTGCTGCCAACCCGATAGAGAGAGAGAGAGAGAGAAAGAGCCGGGGCTGCTTGCGGCGGTGGCGTCAATCGCTATCGACGGCTCAGCTTATGGGTTTCAAACGTCCCAATCAGCTTGCACGTCCACGTAGAACGAATCCGTCGGATCAACTCGAACGAGCCGGCAAAGTCTGGAACATTGGCTGTGGTTAAATCCCCTGCAACGAGACGCGCCACCGTGCTGTGCTACGCCACGCCAAGCCACGCCAAGCCACGCCACGGCGTTCTCTGTTCGCGTTAGTTTACCTGGCAGCGTTCGCTATATAGCTACCTGGAACCGCAGCATCATGTTTCGCAGCCGTGGCTCCATCGGCGCGAGAGGAAGTTCGCGCACACACCGGGAATCGAACTTCCGAACGCGATCGACAACGACAAGGCGTTTGATCCGCGTCATGGATTTTCCCGTGGAATTTCGAACGCGCTCGCGCTCCTGCCCCGTTGACAGCGGTTTTAAAACGCCACGGAACAGCCCAATCACGCGTGCACGCGGAAATCTGATTCGCACCGGCCGATACCTTCCCGCGGTGGCTAATAGGACCGACTATCGTTCGACGCGTTTCAACGAGTACGTGTCGCTGCCTGAATATTTTCCATCGCTCACGAAAATTTCGGTTCGTCCCGGCGGCTTCCGGTGAAATTCCCGCAATGGTCCGTGCACGCTTTTGTTCACCCTTTTAAACCGCGAGGGACCTCCTGATTCCTGTGTGGAGAATAAAGATCAACGCGGGGCAGGCGCGAACAGAATTTGATCTAGAATATGTAGACTACGGATTTTATGTGTTCGTAATAAAAACGGGTTGGTGCGATTTAACGCTAAACCTACCACGGCTGGTCAAATTGACCTTTCCAAACTTCTCGCGCACAATTCCGCACATACACCATTATCACATCGCTATTTATCTTTACGACTTTTCTTCAAGTACGTACACTCCGCGACAAAAAGATAGCACATTATAGAGATAAAGGGTATTTAGCTTTTCAAGTAGTACATTACATTGTTTGTGACCTGTATGAAAGCTCACCTTACTCTCATCCGCACAAAGTGTTTACAAAAAAAAAAGTAAACATACGCCGCGTCAGAACAAGCTTACGTTGCCACGGATCGTGCAAGAATGCGGGAAATTCAATACAGTATTAGCAATAGTTTTTTGCGAATATCTCGAAAACAAGAAACGAGCAGGGATAACATGTACAGGAAAAGTTTGTTCAGAATGATGACCTTGACGACATATTCCAAGGCCATCAAAATTTTTAAGGACCGGTCATTTTGACCGCGCAAGGTAGTGTCGGTTGCTTTACGGTTTAGACAGATTTAAAGTTATTCAAGGATATTTTTATTTTGCATAAAGATCCGAAATCTAGTATAATACGGTCCGTCCGATGCAAAAGCTGTGTAAGACAAGAAGGTTCTTAGTTCCTTCACCAAAATGACATGCTATCGCACGTCCGAAGGTAGCAGTACGCTTACCAAGGGGATAAGGAGTGCATTGTTCGCATCATCTCTCGCAACGCATACTGAAATATCTCGTGAATCGCGAGGCGAGCCGATCCATCGGCGGCGCGAACGCGCGAGATCTATCGGTAGGCAAAAGCTCATTAAAAAGTGAGCGTTTCAATCGAGTCTCTCTCCTTGTAAGTTGGCGGTTCGATCAGCGTGATTAACCGTTCCGGTTTGCGGTCGCAGATCCACTCTCGATATCGGGTGGCGGTGTTTGCGGTAACGTAGCCGGAGCCAGATCGCGCTCCGATACGTTCCGCTCGGCCTGCTTCCCGCTCGCAGTTCCCGCGTGAAATTTCGAGCAGCGAGTTTCCTTACGCATAGCTCGTTCGCGACGGCGGCGTTTCTTTGAGTCGCCTAACAGGGCGAGGGACGGGGCCTTGCGTGCACGATGCGTCAGAGATGTGCACTCGGCGCCGCAGACAAAGCGTTTTCGCGGCGATCGGGTCGTGAAAACGCGAGCGGAATTGAGTTCCCGGGAAGAAACCGCCGCTGGCTGAAAATTCGTGCCTCGTCTATCGCCTTGTCTCCCGGAGCATCGCTGTTTAAGGTGTCTCAGCCCGTGTACAGACGGAAGCCGAGGCTGGTAACCGAGTTACACGGTGCAACGCGCTTACCGGTGATACGAATTACAGGCTCCAGGCCCCATAGACGTGCACCGCGTGTATATTACCTTGTTACCGTGGCCCCGAACTTCGACGTAAACTCTCCTCCACGAGACAACAGGCCGCTCGACTCTCGGCTCTGATCCTCTCATCGGACGAGGCGTTACATAAAGCCTCATTTTTCCCCCGGACTTTGAATATGATTTCGTGTCAGGTAACTTTTATGGACCATTCGCGAGCGGCTCCCGTGTAAATTCTCGTCGTTCCCCTCGTTTACCGGGTTTCAACACTTTTCTTTTACCTTACGCGGCGAGTTACAGAGGCCTCCGCGATCACCTGGCTAATAGGCTCTCCTCTCCTTTCGCCGGCAGCTTCCCGGGCCCCTCGAAGACGAAGTAAGCATCGAACGAAATACAGTGTCCGAGCAGATCCTAGAAGAATAGGGTGGAGTCATTGTTTTATTTGATTGTGAAATTCCGACGGCGTCGCATGCATCGTGTCCGCCTTTACGCGCTTACGAAAATTGCGCGAGCCTGCTGAAATCGTGCGTATCGAATATACGAAGCTTGTTAAATAGTATCGGTGTTGTTAAGTTATATCAAATACTCCGCTTTTCCCATAATAGGAGTAGCAGTGGATGAGTTTCGTTTGTCCTGTAATAATAGTAGTAAATGAAAAGAAGTATAGAACTAAACATTTATTATCAAAAAACCAGATTAAATTAAACAATAAATTAAAAGTATTACTTCCAATTTTCATTTGCAGTGTTCAGACAGTTTCTGGAATTTTCAATAATTTCGTTACTACATTTTAAACTTGTAGGTAGGATCTCCTGGCTACGAAGCTTTGCTTTTCCTATATGCGTGACCTTAAAATTATTCGAACCATCGTTCTTCAAACTCTCCTTTTTTCATCTTACTTTTACAATGGGCTGATATTCAATCGAAATGAAACAATTAATTTCGCGTTGAGCTAGTACCTCTACCTGGGTGTGTGAGATACCCGGGTATCTCATGAGATAGCCGAGCACCCGGGTACCCGGATATCCGGATATCTCATGAGACAGCCGACTCAAGAGCTATTGTTTCCTGAGCCGCCGCGCCGCGCCGCCCCGTATGCTTTAAAAATAGATTATATTAGGCAGGTCAGACACTGAGGGTCTATAAACGCTAGATACAGAAACAGGGTAACCAAACTCTGCCGACAGAATCTGTTTCTTGCAATTGACCCAAACAATTTTTATTTGGCACTGAAAAGATCCGCAGTCTATTCTTGAGATACCCGAGTAATTTTTGTTTACCCGGGTATCTCACGGGTAACCCGGGTACCCGGGTATCTCATAAGTTACAGCTCTAATTTCGATCAGCGGATGAAATTAGTAAAATAGTTATAATTCGTAATAATTAGGTTAACCTAAAAATTGAAAGATGTGTTAAAACAAATGACGGATGTCATGAAACATTGATTTTGATTGAAGGCTTTGCAATTTTACGCTACAACACAACTTACAGCTGCATTCGCCAATAATTCCCGTTTAACCGTTAGCACTCGAATGGCGACTGTAAGGCGCCACTAAAAATTGCTATATCATTATTCAAAATATTTTTTACGTTATTAAATTTGTTTGTAGTGAATAAATCCAATACTAAACACTTCAGTATTGTACGAGCAAATTGCACCATTTTTGTACGTATAACATGGAAAAATATATATAGACGGAAAATATTCTAGATCGGACGAAATCGTTTCGTTTTGGAGTTAAAATAGCTTCGAGTGCAAAGGGTTAAATATTCACTTGCTACTATTATTATGGGACAGAGGGAGTATTGCATATTAAATAGGCGTGGCTTCGACGACCCAGTTTTTCCTCGATTGCAGAAAGGTGTTCGCACAAAGCTCGAACCGTGCAAAAAAAGTCGATGGGACACAGGGTGGAGAGGTAACGTAGAAATATGCGTCTCCCAGCGCTTTAATCAGCGCAACGGATGCATCGGGGATAATTATTGACTCGGGGCTGGCATTAATTGGTGATAACAGGAATGGACGCAGTCTCGTAACTCAATTAGCCGGTCTAGCGCCGCCACGGTAACCCGGACCGAGCTTCTGCATCTTGGAACACGCGAGCGGCAGGCGTGTGCATTACCTTGTTACGATGTGCTCGAAGTTGGCGAGTAACTCGCGGCGCGAGACACGTATACGAGGAAAGTTGCGAGAGAACCGGCTGGCTGGCCTCACCGCCACAACGCCGTATTTCTTGCCGGGTTTTCGGAGTCGACGCCGACGCCGACGCCGAGTCGCGCGACTCCTAACTCGCTCGTTAAACAATAACGCGATGAATTACCAGCCGTGATTATTGCGGCCGCCCTCGCGATAAGGTCGCGAACGCGAACCCGAGCGCCGCTTCTCCCCGCGGAACTCGCAGTAATTTCAATTGCGAAAGTTGACACGGTTCGCGGAGAAGGGAATTCCCTCGTAGATCTCGTGGGAGACAGCTCGCTCCTCCGGCCCGCCTCGGCCCGGCTTCGGCCCGCTCGAGAAGTTTCGCCGCCGGGGAATATCGGGAGAGTGATTCGAACTTCTCGCTCGGCTGCCGGCTTGAAAAAGTACGCTCGTTCGGATCGCGCACCCTGGACGCGCGGCTGTGCTCCGCGGAATTTCAGAGTCTGCACAGCCCGGTTTCCCGATGATGCGACGGTGATAAGTCAGAAGAATGAAATACCGGGCGCGGGCGAGTTCTCTTCCGAAGACCCATGGCCATTAGTCAGCCGAAACGCAGTCTGCAGACCTCGCAGACCGGCTCCTGGATATTGCAGAAGCCGCAAGGCACATCGATCGGCTTCCCCTCCGCCTGTACGGACGGGAAAACCGGAAGACGGTCTAGTTAGTACATACCGTTATTTACATATATTGCATGCGACACATAAGCTCGGCCGACAGAGACAGGCCTGCATGTTTCATTCTCCTTGCTTTACAGCATCGGTGGCACCTGTCTCTGCGATGAAACGAATGATCGCGAAAACATGCTCGCGCTCTACGAGTTCTTTAACCCTCTGCGGTCTCGACAAATTTCACCGCTCCGCTCCAGCTTGTCGACATTTATCTCATCATTTCTGAGCAACAACGCACGGGCTGACAGTATTTGAATAATTTGGAAAACGAAATAACGTGTTAACCCTTACCACTCCTACTATTCAGCTCGACTATCGACTGGCAACTCTAACTTATTCTCGATAACGGTTACAGCAGAAATGTTGCTATTCACGGTTATAATTGATCTCGATGCAAGGCCGCAAAGGGTTCACAGATTTAGTAACCGGTAAACGCGAAGGATACGTCGCAAGCAAAGGACTGTTTTAGATCACGGAACGGGTCGACGACGGCTCTGATTTCCTTGAAGTAGCCGCGGCAAGTCGTTGGACCTAATCTTCTCGTTAGACCGTGTAGGTCGGTCGTTCCTGCGATTAGTTTCTTCTGGTCCTTGATACCCTGCCGGTACAGAGTGGCGGCAGTTTTGGGGGATTAGGTAACAAGTTCGAGCCGCGACTGGAACGATTATTCATCGACAGCTGGGGGCGGCGCGCGAGGCTTCTCATAACAAACTTTCCCGAGGATTTCAAACAACGCGCTTTAACGGCCGGCAAACGGCGCCGGTTAAAAGTAGACCCATGTTGCGCCACCTCGTCCAACTCTATTTCGCGAGCAATTTTATTTGCAAATCGCATAGCTCGAGGGAGTCGTCGAGGGTGTAACGACTCGGGCGAAGTTTCTCCTCGGCGAGGCGCGGGCGGCGCGACGGTCGTTGTCGTGCGAACCTCGTTAGGTCCGGCGCCGTGTTTCGCTACGAGGATGAAGAGAGGAAGAAGAGGAAGGAGGCCTGGGGAATTCTTCTTCCGGCGCGATGTTTTATTAGCGATCTGCTTGCGTCGATAGAGGTGTTCCCGGGACGTGGCGGCCAGGTGTGTCAAAGTGACTGCGAGAGTGCAGGTGACAAGAGAGCCGGCCGGAACAGCGGCGGGTCGTCGTTGACCTCGTCGTCTCTGACAGAGTTTCGCGGGACACTCGAGACACGGAGAACGGAGCTTGCCTCGGCTTGCCTTGCCTTCCTCGCCTTCCTCGCGTAGGCGAGGGTGGAAGCGAGTGCCACTGTAGCGCATCGCGAGTGCCGACGGCAGGCAGTCCACTCAGACCTCTTCTTTTCCTCTCTGTTCGCCAGCTTTCCGCTTTTTTTCCAGCCTCCTCGGCCCCTCTCTGCGAGAAACGACGGGGGCTCTCTCGCGAGTGCTCCTCCACGATCACACGATTATATTGTAAAAGGTTCCCGGCGGCGCGATAGCTTAGGCTACCACCACACTAGCTTCTTCATAACTGTCGCAACTCGAAACGGAAGAATCAAGAAGAAAGGACACGGTGCTTCAAGCTGCACCCACATTTGTACCCGCACCTCGAACAGACGAATCCAGACGGATTTTTACAGGAATTACATAGACACGAACCGGCGTGAACGCTTACGTTTGCTCGGCAGCAAATCCATGTTTTTAATTCCAGCCAATCGGGACGCGAGGAAAATAGCCTCCGCTGCTCTCGAACGACTCGTCATCCCTTTACACTGCGCCGTCACCGCGGCGAGGGCTGCATGTGCAAATTGGAGATGGATTGAACGACAGCGAAAGGTGGCAGAAAATAGGAGACGGGGAAGCCAGGCGGTTCGACGCGGTGGCGAAGGTCGATCGGTGGAGTTCGACAGGCCACGGAATTTTTTAATTAGAGGATACAGGGAATCGGACGGGTAGGATCGGGATCGAACGGGAATTCCAAGGGAGAAACTTTTTTAATATGCCCGGGAAGGTTCATCGGAAAAGCGTACTCGAACCCCGGTATTCCGAGTTCGAGAAGTACTTAGGTTAAACTCGATGTATGATAAAACGTTCGCCGACGTTCGGCAAGCCGGCTTCGAAGTGGTTATCATAGTTCCGCGAAAACTCGGCAGCTCGTTCCTTTAATACGTCGGCCGGGCGTATGAAATTTCCATAGAGGAGAGGGAACGGTATCGGCGAGGCCGTTTCCGAAACCGTAACGAGCTCTATTATTTGTTAAACATCGCGGAACCGCGTGGCTGAGCGTTCTACCGTTTCCAACTCCACGGGACGCATTGTGCGTTTAAATTGCTGGGGGTGGAGGGTGTAGGGATGGATCTCGAGGTTTAGGAACTCGGATGGAAAAATTCTTTTGAAGAAAACAAGAGGAACAACGCGCCGGATCGTCGTCGCCGCTCACCGGAATCGAATCGATCCTCGGCTGGACGGGAGATCGGCCTCGGACGAAAATTACGAGCGAATCCGAGCGGATTTCCCTCTGCAAATTTCCGAGCAACGATTTATGGACGGAGTTGAAAAGTCCCCGGCAGAGCACAACACCGAGCTCCGTTCTCCCTCTCTCTCTCTCTCTTTTCCTCTTTCTCTGTTGCAACTTCGCCCGTAGCCGCGCGTTAATGACTTCAGCCGGAGTCGTGTTTTTGGAAACACACGCTCGTTTCGGCGTTGAACGATCCGACCGTCGAAAGTTTCACCGGTGGGAAGAGACCGTGGCCCATTCATTTCCGGAGCCGGATCGTGGCGAATAAAAGCGCGGCCCCGCTTTTATCGCGTTCTGAGCGACGTTTAGCGGCCGCGCCACGTTTAAATTTCGCGCCCCTCGAGTGCTTCCCCGTCGAATCATTTGAACCTTCGAGATCTTTTCAACGAGCCATCGAAAATCAAATGAAAAATTGTCGTTCTAGAGTGATCGAGTAACGAATCCCACGAACTTTTTTGATCGTATCGCGTACGGTTTTCTCCGGAGAAAATCCGTAGGGACGCGTGTCTGATCAATTTCGCAGCAATCCCCTTCGACCGTTGCAACAAACGCTGTACAGCTGTAAAGCTGCATAAATCTGTGGAATGGAAAAATCGTTGTGCATTCTAGACCCTCGATGCAATAAATTCCAATATATTTTGTCATGGTACAGCGTCTGGTTTGGTCTGGAAAAAATCATGTGTGTCGCTTATTTTCCGAACGGTACGGAAGGAGCATTTTTAATCGCATCGCGGCAGTGATTGTTCTATTTATATTGGGCGGCGAAAGTTGTGGCGGAAATTGGATAGAAAATTTCTATATATTCTGGATTTGTGGCGCAATAAACTCGGGGGCGGTTTTTTCCCCCCGGTGAAAATCGGGTATTTTTTGGGCGCCTCGTGGCATAATCGCGGCGAGCGACGGAGCGCGAAGCTCGATCGCCGGGAAACGAAAATATTGGCGTGAAAGAGGAGCGGCGTGGGCGTTTCGACGCAGCCGTCGGCGAACTTGCCGCCTGTGGGTTGCCGGCGGCTCTTTAAATCCTGCCCCTTTTTGCATCGTTTTGCGTCGTGCTTCCGGCGGCGCATCGGACGCGAATATTCGGATCGTTTCAGTGGCGTGTGCCGCGTATAAACAGAGGTTCGCAATCTTGGAAACGCGGAAGCCACGAATCTAGCACACGATCGTATGCATGCCACGCGTGCCCGTGCATGCACATGTACCGCGATACATATGTGCTCGTGTGTGCACATGGAGCCGCGTCGAAGCGAGGGAGGCAACCGAGAGAGAAAGAGAGAAAGCCGGGAGCATCGAGAGGAATGTGTGTGGTAAAACGAGAGGTCGAGGGTCACGGGGAAATGGAAGGAAAACCGGAGGGACACGGCAAAAAGAATAGCGAAAAAGAACGGCAACTTGCTCCCGGTTGGATTTTTAATCGAATAAATCAACTACAGCTTCAAACGGACTCGCAACGCCGGGATCGCTTCGAGTGATCCCGGGCCCTCGCAGATGCAAGACCCGCGCACCGGTACTAGTTACCCGGCCATTCGATAATTGAACCAGTCGCTGCGGCTTCGAAAGTCCCCGCGGGTGCTTTAATTTCGCGGTTTTCAAGCGCAGACCCGGCCAATGAAAATGTAGCTCGAGCGAATTCGAGACGAGATACAAAGAGAGAGAGAGAGAGAGAGAGAGAGAGAGAGAGAGAGAGAGAGGGAGAGGGCGAGGGAGAGGGAGAGGGCGAGGGAGAGGGAGAGGCACGGTGATGCGCAAAAGTTTCGAGCCACTCGCCCGGTTCTCGGCGGAAACCCCATCGCGCGCGACACCAATTCTCCGCAGACTCGAACCGTTTCCAGAACCACAGCGACTGCAATCTCTTCGCCGTAACTTTTCCCAAATAAATGCAACCATTACAGGAACTTCTATTTCCACCGAACTAGGCATGCATGTTCGCGCGGGGGCGAAATCAATTTTTCTTCGCGCTCGTGTGTCAGAAAGCGTGCGCGGGCACGATCACCTAAAAAGCTTCGAGCGATCGTTCGCGGCCTGGCAACGACTTTTTCGTCTGGCATCGGTCGCATTAATCTGCCGGGAAGTCTCCGGAACGAGCGTTACACGTCAAGATTGCGGGCTGTCGCAGGTAGAACGGATCGGAAGGGTACGCGTCAGCGTGTCGGCGCCGTTCTTGATTCTCGTTCCAGTTTCCGCGACGCGTTTGTTCCCGGATTTGCACATTGAACGCGACATCTGTCCAATATACGACCGCGGGGCCTGTCTTTCCGGTCTCTTCGCTCGGCGGCGGCCCGTCTATTTTCTCGTTACCATACGATTCATAATTCACCGGGAGGGATCCCCGGGCTACGTGACGACGACGCCGAGTAACGTCGGCAATCTTTCCGCGACTCTCTCTCTCTCTCTCTCTCTCTCTCTCTCTCTCTCTCCCTCCCTCTCCCGCCATAGTTTCACGGGCTTCCGAGCCTGTTCTCCAGGCTTCGCGGTCTATTCCGGTCCTCCATATTAAACCGCGGCGTGGCGCCTCGTCGTATTACTTGGAAACAAATTTTCCGGGCATCGATTCGTCGAAAGTCGGGGAACGGGCTCAATTTAAACTTGACCGCCACCGGTGGCCGGCTCCTCGTCGAATTAATAGTTCTTCTCGGCACGGCGCGGAACGGTGCCGCCGGATGGATGGGAACTGGCGCCGATGTCTTTGAACCCCGTCCAATTAACTTTCTCGCCAGGTGGGCGGAGGGGAACCTTTTCCCCATCGAGAATATAATAAGCGTCCCTTCGCGTCGGAACCGTGGAACGGGGAAGAAATTCCGAAATTTTTCCTCCGGTTTTCTGCGCGTTCAATACCACAGCTTATCACAAGGCCGTCGCACACGTTCCGCCTTGTCGCCTCTTTTGCTCGCAGTCATAAATAGACCGCGGATTTTCTGAATTTATCACGGAAATGATTAGGTGCGAAGCAGTGGCAAAGAATTCGAGAACACCAATGCATTAGTCCCAGCTTATTAAAATTAATTTGACGGTGATTTTTATTTGGTTTTATATTGCCTGGCACGAACGGAATCACCGCGATGCCGATTGACGGAACAGTCTTGCATCGGAACTCACGACTGCGCAAGCGAAAGGGACGACAGATGGAGCGTGCGAGGCGACATTATGGTTGCGTTAAATTGGATGGAGAATTTGTAGAGATAATGAACTAGTCGTGTGCAGCGAATCTCTACCGTTAATAAGTCACGGAGACTAGCATGCAATCGTGTGCCTAACGAATCCAGAGTTTCCCCTCGCGGCCGACTTTTGCAGCGAGATTGCGGGACACCCTGTATAGAGAGTCCGCCTCGTTATGAATACTTCATTCGTCGCAGTGTTCAGCATTCAGCCCGGAAAAACAAATATCCGGCTGCGAAATCCGGTCTCGGTATTCCGGTAGGGAGCTGGCTGTCGCGGCAGCCACGAAGAAACTCCATTTCTCGAGATGGATATACAGAAAGAAGGGAGGCAGGGACAGTCTCTCGGCTCGTCATTCCGCATTCCGTGCATCGGACGGATTAAGTTTGTGTACGAGCGTAGACTGCGGCTCTTAAATTGCGCTGATCCGGCCTCTCCTCGCGAGGGCACCCTCTCCCGTGGTTCTCTCTCGTCTGTTGTTATCCTCTCTCTGTAACCCTCTCCCGTAGCCCTGTCTGCGGCGCCGACTGTCCGAACGCCGGTGATCGCTGCTCGGCCCGTTAGCTTTGGCTTTAGCTTTTCACCGAATGCCGGCGAACGTCGGGAATTGGATCAGGCCGCAACGAGGCCTCGTTAGGACTGGTCACTCGCGTGGTCCACTTAGCCGGCCGACGCGCTCGCCTCGGCACATGTAAACACGCTTCCGACTTAGCGTACACCGCTTTGAATGCAAAGGCGAAACGCCGCCCGGTGCATTTAGATGCGGCCGAGGGAGAGTAACGAGCCTCTCTTATGAATAAACCGCAACCGCGACCGTCCACTTCGTTACGGGAAACATCTTCGAGGACCCGTGATCGCTCGAATCTGCCACGGGCCACTAGCCTCGCCCTGGGACCGCCCCGAACCGCTCCCGAGGGCCACGTCTAGGTGCAAATGCCGTCGGAGCCGGAGCAGACTCTCCATCTCACAAATTCGGAGCTGCGCGAGCGTGTACGTTCTGGGGATTGAAGCGGTTTTGAAAAGAACTGTTTAACGCACTCGCTACCGTCACGCGTCTCTGTGACGTTCACATTCTCAAAATTTTGTTGAAGATATTTGCAATTTGAAATTGTAGTGCACAGGATACTGCTCAAAGATTTCGATTCGAATTCCACCTAAACGAGATACGTCGGATTTTATTGGAATATGGATATATAATAAAAGCACACTCTATTATAAAATATGAGATAGAATTTATTTTAACAGCTTCTCTAGAAGCACGTTGTCAGACACGTCTTTAAAGAAACGTTACGAATGAAACACAAGAGATCGAAAACAGAGGAGCAACAGTCCAATATGAACAACTAAGGATCGAGGGTCCCATGCCGGGCACACTGTAGATACAATGTATGCATATACAGGTCAATCCTTCTTTCTAAAAAAATTATAGATTAAATTTGTTCTACATTTATGAAATAAATTCCAACAGATTTAATAAAATATTTCGACAACTGGCAGCGAAACGATCGTTTCCTATTTCGGTTCCCACATCGATTCTGCGGGCGTCACTTTTTTTCGGTTTCGAAACGGTTCTACAATCGATTGTCGTCTACGTTGTGTCAACTCCCAGCGACATACTGGTGGGCGTGGTTCCGTTGCTACCGAAGTTAAAGCTATGTCCACGCCGAAGGAACATCGAGCAACTTCCTGTCGCATCTTGTTGCCTTCTTCTTCTTCTGTAATTCGGGAAAAGTTGTTCGATGTTGCTTCAGCGTGGACACAGCTTGAGACACCGTCCAAACCGATTCCTAGTCGAAACGGGTCGCGAGAGATTGACTTTCGTGGAGGACGAGAGCAACTTTCCGTTGTAGCTGCGAGACGGACATTACGGGTCATTAAATCGGTTGCTAATGAGTAATAATTTGATAGGATCAATTATGTAATAAGCCGTCGGTGTTGGTGTAACGAAAAGCTTAATAATCCACCCGCGTTGGGCATCTACAGGCGCATCTCCGATAATAACGCGTTGCTAATTATATAAATTAATCGATTAAGCCCGCACCGTCGAACCGATTCGAATGTTCGTTTTCGAAGTCGTGGCTCGAATTGCTGTTTCTTTTTCTCGAATTTGAATAGAAGGCGCGCGTTTCGCCGGGTAACCCCACTAATTATTTAAGAAGACGGAACGCGTTCCATTTTCGTGGAACAGGCAGCGGGGCGCGTATTATCAGTCGAATGCCTCCGCGGCCTGAAAATGAAATCAGACCTCGGCGACAAGACCTCGTTAAGGCCTGCTCTCCCTTTGCCCGGGCTTCTATGTACGTACATCGTGGCTACATATTACATTAATCTTTTATATTAGATCGGTGCCGCGGGCTGCCGGCAAATGCAGAAATGTGTGTCGCCCGCAGAAACGCGAACGTTCCGCTGAACAAAGCAGCCGCGCGCGGTGCTGCATGCCGTTCCGAGGCTCTCGCAACCTTTCCATACATACGTATGCTTGTGCTCTCGTTCCGCGATTTCGACGCCTCCTTTTTACCGCCGCGAGTACCCGCATAATAATAATAATAGTAATCGTAACAGCATCGAGTTTATTACGTCGCGTGTAACGACGGAAGAACGACGGTCGGCTCCCGGCCCGGCCGTTACGACACCTAAACGGATTAAACGTAAAGGTAAGCGCGCCGGCACTGCACGAGGTCCGCACGGAAACAATGAAATATCAAGAGCCGAAAGAAAGAGGAAACAATCAACGGAAACGGCTGAGCCGTGAAAGAGGCGAGCGTGAAGACGGGATAGCACGGCGAAGCGGGTGTGTCTCGGAAAGAAGGAGACCGGAATTAAAGTAATGGCCCGACGCAAAGGGAAAGGGGGTGTAGTTTATCGCGGCGTGATAAGGCGCAGCTAAATACGAACACCGAGAGTTCGAGCTACGACCGAGCGCGTGGATCGCTATGAAGCGAACCGGAGAAGTTTATGGACAGGCAAACAGCGTCGGAAGATCCGTCTTTGTCCCGCGCTCAGCCACCCCGAGAACGCCTGGAACACGAGGTGTTGCACGGCCAAACTTGCTGATGTTACAGCGGAAACCGGGACACGAGTTTCGGATACGTTGGACAACCGAATGCATTAGACTCGGAGCTAGTTCGAACCCCTTGGCTCACGGTGCACCGAGCCAGACCGGTGATAAAGCTTTCAAACTGAATTTACCAAATGAGGTTCTATTTTTCTCTTTCGAGAATTTCGAGCTTTTTCGGTACTTCGGTGCATCTTCAATGAATTTGCGACGCCGCCGGTGGAACTGCTCCCACTGGAAATTCCATTCCCTCCGTACACTCATCAATTTTTCCAGACGTCGCTGACAGGCTTTTCCCGCTTCAACCAGAAACAAATTATAATTTCCGAATGCGCTTCGGAGATACGGTCGATCCCCCGCGGACCCAGCGCAAACTGACCGAGCGATTCAGCCGCCAATCACCGAGGCTTTCGAAGCAACGGGATCAAAACGGACCACGGTATCAATCGTGTCAAGGTTTCCCCGCTCGAGGACAGGGAGCACAAAGGGGTTGAATCTCGTCGAGACTTTCTATACGTCGGAAATGAGATGACGCGCAGTGTGCCATTTCTATAAAATAGGTGAATTTACATTGAAAAATTTTCATATCGTTAAAACTAGGTCTCCTCCCTCGTAGCTTTGTAAAGACGGTTTTTCATTCTAACAAACAAGTACTTACAGAGTTAGACTCTATCACCAAAAATCGTTCTGTTACTAATGAAACCGTTCTGTTAATCATTAACCCTCCGTCCCTCCGCATACAGGGTCGTTTATGTTCACTAATTCTTCTTATTGTTCCTGTTGAAATAAAGCAGTCAGATTGTAAGTAAAACTCACATCCGGGAATGTCGAGGCGTCGGCGTGGCGTCGCTTTGGCTGTTACAATATAACAACTTGAAAAATCCTATTGGAGTGTGCGTCATAAGTCGAAATGACGATCGGAAGTTAAAATGGCGATCGGCACGAGACGAGAGTGGGGAAGACGTTAGTTGCACATCTGCCCAGAGTCAGTTCGACAAAAGAGTCGGTTTTGGTATATGTAATAAGTTCACCGTTCCAAGATTTTTATATTAAAGTTCCTTTATTCACTAACGCTGTGCTTTATGATAAGAACAACACCATTCCTATCATATCCTCAACAGTTCCAAGTTTTAGGAAAATCTGAAACAATTCTGGAGTACTTATCGGAGTCTCTATTTTAATGTAATGATCGTAGGAACGACTAATGTTTAAAGCATTAATGGGGAAGAAACAAATATTGGAATGTCTATTAATTAACAGAGACATTAATGTTGTTCAGTTTTTTGCGATTTTTGAAGGACGAATCCACCGCGGGCTGCGTTCGTCACTCGACGAAAACAGTGCAGGGAGATGCAGTTGTACGAGCGCATTCCGCGGTGCACTGCTCGGTCTGGCTGTTAGAACGTGTCGGCTCGGCTCGGCTCGGCGCGGCTGCGGAATTGATTAAGATTGCGCGTCCGGGGAACGGAACTCGCCGACATTAAATTACTTTGCCAAGAATTTCGCGAGTAATGGGACGCGCGAGCGCGGGTCGAGTCTCATCGCTTCGCGTGGCGTCGTCTTCCGAAAACAGAGTTCGGCCCCGCATCCTATTCCCGGGGTGCTCGCGGAAACAGTAATGGCGTTCAAGAGCTTGATAAGAATGGGAACTTTTGTTGCGAACGAGCTCGTATTTCCTTACACTATCGCGGGCGTCATCGCGATACGATTCGGGCTGGCTGCCGGGCACAATAGCCGCGGATACTTTATTCGGCCGTGGCGCGAGACGCCGCTCCGCCGACGTATTTTTCCGTCTTGCGAGTCACGTCCATCATCGCGGCGAGCCGGCGCGGCCACCCCTAACACTCCGAGTCGTCTCGATATTACGCGGTGATTGCGAGCTTTTCACCAAAAGTCTCGGCCCGCTTGGAAATTAAATCAAGCCTGAACGAGGTCTCGTTAGACGGGTTGTGCTTTCTCTCTCCGGGCTTGTTGGTACACCTCCTTTAAAACCGAAGGAGAAAGCGAGACCGAAAGAGAGAAATGAAAAGATGGCTTCTCGCGCCGGGAGGAAAACTGTTTTTCCGAGGAGATTGCATCGTCATTTTTGCAGCGGGCAAACGCGACAAGGAATTGCGGCGGACGTTCCAGCGTCTTTGATGTTCTAAATCGGGACCAGCACGTAGCCGGCGCGCGCGCGCGCGCGGGACAAGCGTTTCGAACAGTAGTTTTAAAACGGGAGCAAACCTACTCCGAATGAAAAACGACGCTAACAGGAAAGACGCCGATCGTCGCTCTCTCGGAAGTTCCGCTCCGTTCTTCTCGGCCAAGTCGCGAACTTTGAGCCATACGTACCCGATACACCAGCCGGTCGGGCCGTGTGCCCGTAGCTCTCCGTGTTGTCGGCCCGACGAACCGTTTCCGTAGAAACGTTTTACTCGTTCCTCCGCGGCATCTGTTGCGAATAAATTGCGAATCCGGTATTGATTTTCCACCGGAAAGAGACGCGAACCCGGAGGAGCCGCTTCCGTTAATCGGTTTACTTTTCGAAAGCCCGAGAAAAATAATAGAAGTCGAACGTGGCGTGGCCAGTCTTTGAGCCGCTTTTCGCGGCGCTGCTCCTCCCTTTCTCTCTGTTTTTGTCTCCCTCGGCGCGGCGGCTCGATGTCGCTGAATTATACAAGCCCGCCTCCGTTGCCCGGGAGCGCCGGGTTCCTCGGGTAGCAAAGATTTGCATTGCTCTCCCGCTCACGAGTCGCGTAACACAGTCCGGCTTACACCCTTTCAATGCGAGCTGATTTCTACCGAGAGACTCAGCTATAATTCAACAGCCGCGAACATTCGATCGGCCGACGACTCGCGCGTCGCATTCAAAAAACCGCACTGACCCGCGGGTACGCTTCAGCCCCTCCTCTGGGTTAGGGTTAGCTCGTTAACCACGATGCGAAGTTTCATGCAAATTTCTGTCGCAACCAAGCAACGAGAACGCAAGCTGAAACAGAATTCTCTTGTACCAACGGTTTTTAGTAGCTAGTAAAATCGCAATAAGCTGCCATGCTTCTTTAGCTGCTATCGGTGCATAAAAAGGGAGCGCTGCGATGTAATCGTTGTTGGGATCTTTATGGGGGATCAAAGTATAATACCGAAGCAATGGCAAGAAACGGTATTCTTACGTTCTCGCGGGGTTTCTATCGTTTTATATTTGAACGCGTTAATTTTCGTCGTAAGTTCTCGGTGTCCGCAGTCTAATTATTATTATCGGCGGTAACCAGCTTTGGCGTAGTCCTCGGAAGCTTGTTTTCGGAGGGAACGGTCTGATTACGGAGATCGGGCAGGACTCTGGGACAGAGGGAACGGTTCCTTTGTTTCGTGACCCGAAAGGTCGTGGGCGGGACAGGAAAGTGGCGGGTACCGTGTTCCCGGGACAGGGAGGAGGCGATAAGCTCGACGGGTCGTTCGGGAGGGTACGCGGCTCCGGGAAGGGGTGACTTATGATCTTCCGAGGAAGGGGGATCGATGGGAAATCGAGCGAGAAAGCGTGTTGTAACGCGAGGAAGACGAGCACGGAGACGACAACGACGAGGATGACAACGAAGACAACGGCGGAGAGCACGATCCGCTGAAACGGCAGAAGATCTCCTTTGGGTTCTCGTACTAAACCGACAAGGCTGGCCTGCTGTCAGCGTCTTCATCCACGGTGCTCGTGTCCCTCTGTTTCCCTTTCCCTTTTACTTTCCCTCCGCCCCTCGGTGGAACAAACCTGTAGGGCTGCGAAGGGCGGCGCGCGAACCCGTAGCCCGTACCCGGCCACCTGCTCCCCGAGCTTTTCCCGGTAATGCTGATGAAGCGTCTGCCCGACAATTAGACGCAATTTCGGTAGCAATTAGTGGAGTTACCGTCGACCGAGTATCTTCCGCCTTCCTTCTTGCCGGCAGTCGGGATTCCGGGTTTTTATTTGCCCCGACCGACCGACCGCCTCTATGGGAGCTTCGTTAGATTCGTTCTTTCCCCTGTCTGGCTTCTGGTAACCCAGATGGCGGCTCATTTTGCCGAGAACTAATTACGTTCGGCTAAAAAAACAGAGAGAGGAGAAGAGAGAGAAACGCCGCGGCGCAACACCGCGCTGCACTGTGTATTAGAGCGTTCTGTGGCCGCCAGCTGTATTAGAATACTCCAGCACCGCTGGTAATGATAATCGTGCATCTTTATTATGCGCTCGACGATGACTACAAAATAGAAAAAGAAAGGGGCACAGCGTGTATACGCGTTTAAGCGACGGTGCACACGTTGCTGTGTCATTACAACGAGAATCAGCGCCAACGAAACGACGCTGTATTATCTAACTCTGGCAAGATAAGCGTAATATGTGTTTACGTTCGCGTTATGCGAGCTGGGAAGAGGAAATTCTTTCTCTCTTCGATGCTTAGTTCCCTCCGTTTATCTTCCACTGCAGGGGCTCCCAACTTTGGACATCCAATGAAATTTACGGTTCCCAGATCGAATCGCATTCCAAATTGCAACTACATAGTTTCTACAATCTTAATTTGTCTTTAGAAATATAAGTAAATACCGGAAGGGACAGGTCTCTGTGTAAAATACTCCGAGTAGGCGTGGCTTGCTGGCCCTCGATTTGATTATCGTCAAAACAATACTCCTCAATCTATGCTCGTCCCTTCAAACACTGTCACAGTCGGAAAGTTACCTTCCTTACTCCTCGAAGATAAAATCTCCCGAGTAGGCGTGGCTTGTTGGCTCTCGACGGACTCAAGACAATGCTCCACGGGGCAATCTGTATCTCCACTTGCCTCCCCCTTTCTCTGTAGACGAATGTCGAGCAAGAGACCATTACGAGATAATCGATTCATCGATGTTGACCAGAAGATGAAAAGATCCGGCAACAAATCGGCGCGGTCGAGTGACGGTGTTTTCCGGCGGGTCGGACCGCGGGTGATCAGGGCGTGCATCGCGATGAGTATAAATTGTGTTTAGACCGCAGTTAACCCGAATAGCTGGCCGTTGCCGACTATGGATCTGCTCGTAAACCCGGGCGACCCTTGTCGCCTGCGCTCGTCGCACGCGTCGGCACGAATAAACGCGCGGAGCGTGCGGGGCCACGCATTCCGTGGACACGGCCGCGACCTCGTAAACCAGAATAACGAAAAATTGCGCGCACCGGTCTCTTTCGCGGAGACTTACGCACGCGACCCGTCACCCCCGCGCAAATAAATAACTTTCCCGTGGTTTCGGGCCGCTGCGGCTCTCCGTGCGGCGGTTTTCGCACGAGCCGGGTCACGCTCCGCATTTTACGGTGGAGCACACCTTGCCGAAGCGGGTCGACCTCGTACACATTTATTACAACGGCGAGATTTTGATTTCGACGCCTGTGCCCGAACCACCGCACGGCCAGACGTCGCTGCGGTTACGTTCCCGCGGGGGCGTAAATCGAAATGAAATTTTTCATGAGCTCTGGCGTTTATTAGAGGAATCGGCGAACGTGCCTGACCCTCCCTTAGACTCTTCGAACTTTATTCTCGTGCGAAAATATCCACCGGAAAAAAGGGAGTATAGCGATTTCTCTATATACATATTTCGCCAAGGCCTGGATGGTAAACATCGCCGGAATTATCCCCACTACCGCCGGGTATACCGCGTGAAGGGCCGCGAAGCTCGAGAGGTCTCGGACGCCGAGGAGTGTAAACATAACACGGCTCGGGTATGTCTCCTGGACGATACACGACGCTGGCAAGACCCGTGTTGTTGACATATATCGAGAATTCAGTGTATTTATCATAGGAAGATGTTTAATGTTTAATCCTTTTCATTCGAAGTCATTTTAACTCCAAAACGAAACATTTTTTCCGACCTAGAATATTTCCCTTCTGCATATATTTTTTCATGCTATACATACGAAAATGGTGCAATTTGCTCGTACAGTACTGAAATGTTTAGTAATTTGTTAAATACAAATAAATTTAATAATGTAAAAAATGGAAGGATGACGAAAATGTTGGAATACGATTTCATAAATACGTTTATTTCACACAGAAAGAAGACAGGGACTAGAGGTTACCCTCGTGCGCGCTACGACAACCATAATTCCTTCTCCGCTCTACACTTTTAAGGGTTTTTGCAATGTAGGCGGTTACATTCCGAAAACCAATCACGGGTGTCTTAATACTAATGTACGCCCTTCAGGAGGCGACAGGGTGAGGGAAACCGACCAGTTTATTAGAGTACCCTCGCTTCGAATCCTCGTCGCCTACCTAGGGCCCTTAACGGTACGCATTTGGTCCGCAGATGTCTTACGGTACGTCAACGGCTATTGAGACCTTTAGCTAAAATATGAAGTCTCTAATAAATCGTCATAAAACATAAAGTTCCGCTAAATCTCAAAAATGGCCTGAAGTCACGTCCGCACCGTAATCATAAACTGCGCCCTTGGCCGACCTATGGTTGCGGCCCACATGGGCCGCGGTCGCTCGAATTCCTTACAAAAATATTTTGAATAATGATACAGGAATTTTTAGTGGCGCCTTACAGTCGCCATTCGAGTGCTAAGGGTTAATTGCTCAACCAATTCTGATACAGTTTTATGATACACGACTGACAAAACATCAGGTTGTTATAAACAAATCGATCGTCGCCTCGTAATGACAACTGGTTATCAGCGAGATGAACAGACGAGTCGAACGGATGACCGTCGGATCGTCCCCGCTGATCGCCGACGATCGATCGTCACGAACACTAACGCATTAACCGTATCCAACACCTACATTATATTTCACTTTCATCAGGTCGTGCAATATGAAACGTAGGTTCCCAATTCATCTGCAATTCGATCGTTCAAATAAAGGCGAGAGATTGCATCACATAAAAGTTTATACTTTCCTAGAGCCAGGCGTTAGCGTAACGAACGTGTACCCGTGCATAGCGTTTAATCTGTGGACCCTGCTCGCATCTCTGCTTCGTCTAATCGCATAAAATCGCGGGATCGTTGTTAACTGAATCGCGAAAGACAACGTGCCCGGGCGCGATTACCAGGCTTTTTGCTCGACTAACAATGAAACGCGCACGCGTGGCCCTGATCCCTGTATCCTCGAGAGGGTTAATATGGTTCACCCGTCCCCCTGTCCCCACCTGTTTCTCATTCTACTTACGTGGCGGGTATCGCGGCGGTAATGAAAACGCCTGGTACCCTCCCGGTGATTAACGTTCGAACGGAAAATAAATCGTTGCTCGGGTTTCACGAGCGAGCGGCGCAGAGCGGCGCAACCCCGGGTGCATGTGCAAGTTTTTGTTACACGGTGACCGACGACCGTGCATCAATCGCGGCGGTAAAGGCGGCTTCTCGGGGTCTCTTTGCAATTCCGCTGGCGATTCACCCGACGGAATCCTCTTACCGTTGCCTCTCCGGCATTGTTCGTCGGGCGAGGCACGGTTCGATCGCTTCCGGTGCCGGTGTGTGCCGGTCGTCGGAACGCCGAGAATTCCTGCATCGACTTAATAACGTCGCCGCGTGTCGATCTGTATTCAAATTGGCCGACGGGAACTGGCGTCGTCGGAACGCCCCGTAACTAGCGAAGAGAGAGAGAGAGAGAGAGAGAGAGAGAGAGAGAGAGAGAGAGAGGCGTCCCGGTTAAATCCGAGAGTGTAACGTTTCTCGATTTCCTCGGGGCGTGTAACGTGGTTACACGGGGAACCGGGTCGAATTGGATCGGGTCGAGAGCGGGGTTCGGGCCGGGTTCGGGCCTCTCTGCTGCGAGGCGTGGACGAGAGCGCTGCACACAACGCGCTCCGCGAGAAAATTGATCGAGCAATTACGCGAACCGGCTACTCCTGACCGTTTATCGGATTATCGGGAGGACCGCCGGGAGGTCGACGGCCCCGACTTACCTCGCCACCCTTCGGAAATAATCGAAACGGAGATAGGACCGGCGCGAAATCGCATCGATCGCGCCACGACTGAATAACCTCCATTCGCCAAGCCGATCTGCCAACCTCACCGTAAAACGTACGGCCGCTCGACCGTGTAAGCTCCCGCATCGGAACCGTTCTTGCCCGATGATCGATCATGCTCTCTACCGTCCCGTTCCTGTATCCCATCTTCGATAAAGCGTTACAATATCGTCGACGAAGGAGGAAGATGCGCGACGGTCCTCCGCAAAGAAAAAACGTTTCAATCGGAAGAGAGAAAACAATGGAACAATGCGTCCAGAAACGTGTGGAAATTGCGAAGAACGAAGGGGATCGATCGACGCCACTCGATATCTAATTTCTTGGTAGTTAGTCCTCGACTCGACGCCCGGAGGCGTCTGCCAACCGCAACGACGGATCATTACAGCAGTCTACAAGGTGTTTCTTTTTACCGGGCACACCTCTTTGCTCCGGGAGATCCAAATAGGCGTAGTTTCCTTGCTCCTCTCTTCTTCGGAGCCGTCGCTGGGCCCCACAGGGCAATCTGTGATCACTAGAGCGATCCAAAGTAACCTAAACCTCTTGGAATCTCGTCTATCTCGCTCTCTCTCTCTCTCTCTCTCTCTCTCTCTCTCTCTCTCTCTCTGTATAATAGGCGTGGTTTTCTTGCTCCTCTCTCCTCTGGAGGCCTCGCTGGACCCCACAGGACAATCTGTGGTCACTAGAGCGATCCAAAGTAACCTAAACCTCTTGGAATTTCGTCAATCTCGCCCCCCCCCCCTCACTCTAATAGGCGTGGTTTCCTTGCTCCTCTCTTCTTCGGAGGCCCCGCTGGGCCCCACAGGGCAATCTGTGATCACTAGAGCGAACCAAAGTAAACTAAACCTCTTGAAATCTCGTCTATCTTGCCCTCTCTCTCTCTGTATAATAGGCGTGGTTTCTTTGCTCCTCTGTTCTTTGGAGCCATCACACTGCTCGACGGCGAAATTTATAAAAAAATTGAAGTCTATTGAAATTTTGTTTATCTATATGCAATCCTGTAACACGATTTATTCGTACCGCGTTATGAAAGCTCCACGCTGTAGGAGGGTTTACTGTAGTAGGTGTGGTTAGTCTAATGTAGGCGTGGCTTCTTTGCTCTTATCTCCGACGCGGCGAAAGCATAGCCCCATAAATCATCGGCGACGTAAAACTGTTGCTGCTACGAGGGTCGTTTCAGATAGAGAAGCATTTTTGAGATGTTTCAGCGAACTCGATTAAAAGAAACGGCCGTACAACTGGCGATAAAACGACGATCACGGAATGGTTTATAAACTCGGGCGCAAGTGGATTCCATAGCGGGAACGACGGTCCCCGCCCTTCGCGACGTTTAAGGGTTTTAGAGCGGCTCTTCCTCCGCTTATTGTTCCCGTTCGCCGGTTTTATTGGTTCTGGAAATTAAACTTCGGAATCGGCCCGGGGTATTGCGAGTTATCGTTGGCCTACTGTCCGTCGAGGGTGTTTGCTCTAGCTGGCCCGTTCGCGCGTCGCCAATAAGCCTTCGTCGCCTGTCGGCCGACGAGAGAGTTGATCGATGACACGTCCTCGCACACCCACTCGCTCGTCGTCATTATCCCCGGGTGTTCAGCGTGCGCTTGACTTTCCGCGGATATGAAGTGCACTCCGTAATCAACCGACCCGTCAAATTATCGACGATTCCCGTACGAAGGGAGATCGGACCTTCGGTTCACGGTAATTGCGTTTTTCATCGCGGACCGTTTTCAAAATACACAGAGGATAGAAAAAAATAGGAGGAAAAGTCGCCGGCTAAGCCTCGGACACATGTACGCGTCCGACGAAACAAATCGAGCACAGTGGCCGCCGTTCGCCGTAGATACGGATAACGGCGAGCCTTGTCAAAAACGCTGTGCGAATCCCTGCGAGAATGGATTTATTTCCGCGACGATTTATCGTTCGCTGGATCCGTGGCTTTCCACGCTTTTTAATAAAAATAACTGATCAACCCATTTGCGTCATTAAAGTGTATACTCGCGCGATTTTTCCGGGCGTTATTGCCTTGTCAGGCAATAAATCCTCTGAAACGTAAGATTTTTTTTTTGGAAAAAAGTTTGCAACACTGCATGTATCCAAGAACAAACACAAGGTGGTTCTACGTGCAAAAATAAGTAGAGACGAACGAATTACATTCTCTCGGATCGACCGACGCGGCCAACCAATTCTACTTCTCGGTAGGGCACGCAAATCCCTCGAACATTCAAACTCTAAAACAGAGCGTCAACCAAAAAAATGTTACTCAGTCTTTTTTACTTATTTTTGCAAATAGAATCACCTAATGACCCACTTACGCCACCCGCCGCCAGACACCCTGTATAAACGTAGATCAAAGAGAAGAGGGTCGATCGAAGGGAACATAAAATGCACAAGATAAAGGTTTTTCCCATCGTTCCCCGCAAGGAAAATCGACGGAACCGTGATCTCTGCCCCCTCGCTCGACCCCACATCCATTTCCATTGTGTAGAAATGGATGTCCGGGGGTCGGCATCAGCCCCTCCGAATCGCAAATCAAAATCTGCCCTTCGGCGTCGATCTCGTATCGATCGGGGGACAGTTCGGATGCGAAAGACGATTCTCGGCCTAGGCGTAGCGCCCCGTTCACCGTGGCGAAAACGCGAAAGGGTCCGGCGTAAACCGGTCACGAGACCGTTCGTTACGGTTTTATTTGTTTCGGCTGGGGCAGAGGCGACGATCGATCCTCGGCGGCGTCGCAGCCGCCACCGCCGACGCCGCCGACGCCACCTTCCATCGCGTCTTTCTCTTGGTATCTCGGTGACTTCGGTTCGCTCTATCTACACCGACCTAATCGATACTCGACCCGACTCGACTCGGCTCGTCTCGATTCTGAACCGTGTGCGGCTCTCTTTCTCTCGCTCGTGGCAAAAGGATCGCGAAGACGAAGACGAAGACGACGACGACGACGGAGGCGAAGAAGAAGACGGCGAGACGTCTAGCTACTATCCAGGAGCTTTTGTGTCGCTGGCGCGATCCTAATCGGTCGATCGCGGCCGACGGTGCACCAGAAAATCCGCTTGATTTCCTCCCTGTTGACCTTTCGTCTCCGTTCGGTGAAAAACGCCGGGTAATTATCCCCCGAACCGAAACCGAATGGTACCGGCGCAGCGCGGCGAAGTATAATGCCGCGAAAAGTCTCCGCTTTTCCTTTTGCCGCAGGTTGGTTCGCCTCTCGCCTGGTCGACTCTCGTTCGTTTATCGAGATAGACTTTTTCCCGGTATTTTCCGCGTCGCTTTTATCCCCCGCCGTCGCTCCCGTCACGCTGGATTTTCACGGCGTCGGATCTCCGCGAGGCGTTAAAACGGATCCTGTTGTTAACCGGAAAGGTTTCTCGGACACTTCAGCTGAAATTTCCTCCGAAGAGCACTCGGTGCTATCCCTTTCTTTCTCCGTCTCTCTCGCTCTCTCTCTCTCTCTCTCTCTCTCTCTCTTCCTCTCTCCATCTCGATCTTCCTAGATCGAGCTCTCTTTCTCGTCTGACGCGGCGCGAACATTGTGAAACGGTAATCTCGTTTTGCTCGCGTCGGATACGCGGCGGATGATCAAAGAAAGCGTCGGGGAGAGCCTCGCCGGGAACGGTAACGAAATTACAATTTGCAATTTCATCGAGCAGTGTATCGCGCGCGTCGAGGAATATCGCGTTGAAATTGCATCGAAATCGTCGGCCGCGTCGACGTGCTTTAATTCGTCAATGGACGCGCGCCAATTTTTCCTCGATGAGCCGCCGCATCAGTCGGGAAAAAGAAATTCCCTCGTTCGTTCGAGAAATAAAAAGAGAACCGGGAAAAATCTTTGACGCATTTCCAGCGAGCACGACCGCGTTATATTTTAAGGCTTTTGCTCAAAGACTTTGACTCGATCATCCCTGGTCGCGATTACCTTTTGCTCTTTATGCAAATTCTCGTTCTGGCGGATTACCTCGTAGAAATTAAAACCAGGAAAACATTCGTTGCGTCGACCAAAAGGGTCTCTAATTACGAAAATATAATAAAAATCCCATTAATATTAACCAGAACATTTTCTCGCGATTTGTAAATGTTCAAGCACCGCGAAAGCATAAACTGCAGCCCGCAGTCGCCGTCGTGTTTATTGTGCCGCAGCTGCACAGAGGCATTACGAAACGCAGTGTACACACCCGGGGGCGTTTCGAATTAATCGAGATAATTATGTTCATGGAGAACCGTGCCACGATTTCTTACAAGAACAATCAAATCTGTCGACCGGGTTTCCACGGGACGTGGAAATTCCATTTATGGACGAAACGTAGGGTCGACGATTTTTCTCCTGGGTGAGTCGCTCCAGTTTAATTGGACATTGCGTAAGGGGCCATCGCGTCGCTTGAAACGCGTGCATCAGGATATCGGGCTCGGCTCGGCCCGGCCCGGCCCGCTTGCTCGCTCGCGCACGCGCTTCCGAGTCTCTAATGCGTTATGAATTATGCACTGGAGGGTTAAGTCCCTTTTAGTCCCTCGGCTTACTTTGACGAGACCTCGCCCTCCCCTTGTATCATTATACTGTTCAAGTAGAATTACCCGCCCGCATTTCGTAGCGGCGCAGTTATTGCATAATTTCTCCGCGCGCGCACCCTCGCAGACCTTGTCCCCTAAGCCTTTGAGGGCGAACCGGAAGCGTGACGTGGTCGACGACGACGCTCCTCCTTCCTTCTCCGGGGAACTTTTTCTTCTGCCAAATTGGTTATCTTTAATTTTCCTTGGGGAAACTTCAATATTAGGGGAAAGTCTCAATATTAACACTTGTTCAATGACCTAGAAATAATACATCCATATTTTTTCAACTCTTTTAACCCCTTCCCGAGCCAGTTAGCTCGACGAAATCCGGGCCCAAGCGGTAGTGGTCAACGCGCGGTAAACACACCAGAGTGATGCTCGAAAACAGTTGCAACACTAGCCGAAATGTGAATACCTATGATATAGTCATTTGTAAGTCATTCCGCGAGTCCTACTCGTGACGTTTACGTTTGAGCCAAAATCTTCATCACGAGTCAGACTCGTTAAACTACGGGAAGGTGTTAATCTTCCCATTCTTTCAAATTGCACCAGTTTTCAATTTTTCTCATATACAATCCAGATCTACACATGGTCTTTCTAATTTCGTCCACATGGAGTCTATGAAACACAAAGACATTCAGTAGCATAGAAATCGTTTTGAACTACAATAGTCGTTTGTAGTAGTGCTTCAGAGGGGACAGTCGAGTACAAAGGGTTAATAAGCTTTCCGACAATAGAGCTGTACCAATGGGACGCTTAAAAATGTTCTTTTACGCAATAATCCGAAACAAAATGATAGCGTTATTCGGAGGTGAGTCTTTGCGTCCGAATTGAAGTAGCTGACGCTTTTGGGTCCGTTAAGTTGAACAATTTTCATCCATGGACCATCAAATATTGTGGAACAATCTCCGGTAGATAATGGGTTAAAAAGTTTCGCGAGAGAAAGACCGTTCGCCTGGCAATGCGTCACGGGAATCAATGAGCGCGCGGAAGTCGAGGAACTCGCGCCTTCCGGTTACAAAGTCCCGGGCGCCTGGTTGTTTAATTGAATTCCGTTAATGCAGAGCCGAGCTTCGTCCCCCGAGCTGCATCTCGATACTTTGACGCTTCGAGCGAAGTCTTTGTAACAATACTGTGCGCCGACTAATTTGCCGTAGCCGACGGCGTCACTGTTCCCGTGCGGCGCTCGTTTGAACAGATTATTAGCGTGATTCTTTTTCGTGCCGTTCTCGTTCCCAGACGAATCCAAAGGGATCGTCACGCACCCTGCCCTGCCAGGGCTGTTGAACCGTCGCGTTTCCTTATTCCCGGACAAGGAATTATTCTTCCTGAAAACGTGCCCGCGAGGCTTATCTCGCGGCCGCGTGCACGAGTTGGCGTGACGGAAAATGGGTGGGTGCATCTATTTTCGTTCCCCGGTCACGTAACCACTATGCGGACGTACATTACGCGTTGCTACTCGCCGGTATTCATCGGGCCTGCGGTCTGCAGCTCGCCGAACTGCCTCCCGACAATGAACGCTACTCGGTCCGGCGATCGAGTGGTCGAATCCCGGTGATCGGCTTCGATTAAGACGAAACGATTAACCTGTTAACCGGTGAGGGACCGTTCGCCGGCACGTCGCGATCGAATTTTCTACTTACCCGACGATCTCCGCATAGGAATCGCTCGATCGCGATCGGATAATACAAACTGTGTCGGGTTCTTCGGGAAGGTGTACGGAATAAATGTTACGAGCACCATGCCGCTTCCTCTTCTTTGTCGAAACACCGAGGATTGAATCTGTAATCAGTCTATATCTTGTTGCACATTAGTCCGCGTTGAACGTGAATATTTGAAGACTCTTCTTGCTTAGCGGAGTGTATACAGAGCAATGCTGGTTCGTCGGACTTCAAAGTTACGAGTAATCTCTGACAGTGAAGATTAATTTATTCCAGCGTAATTTCTAGCTTAGCATCCGTGGGAGTTTGTTTAAAAAATGAGCAGGTTGACGGATCGTGATTGGTCACGTCGGATCGCAATGATCCTGAAAAAGCTGTCTGTTTCTGACGTTTCCGGCCGATCGGGCACGTTCCCGGCGTCGCCGATTTATCTTAATGCTTCCCCCGTGTCCCGGATTATCAATCTTCTCCCGAGGCCCGTCTCGATCGGCACTTAACTTTTTGCGGCAGGCCTCCGGAGAATTTTATTTCGGCGATCGCGTCGAGCTGCGCCGAGCTGTTCCGAGCGTGGCCGATCGATCATTTTCCTTTTCGTCGATTAAATGTGTTTCCGCGGCGCTCGTTTCTTTGCCAGCGATTAACGCGGCCGACACATCCGCGAAGCCGAGTGACGTGTTGCGCGATAAGAATTGCCTCGGCGAAGTAATTCGCGCGGCCTGCTAATTTATGCCACGATAATCGAGCCAATGAGTGTCACGAGGAATAAAAATCTCGCCCCGGAACTTCCTTCGCGACTTTGATCGGCAGGCTCTTTGCTCGCACGCTTTTCATTAAAACTTTCTCCTGCTCGTGTCGTTCGATCAGGATTTCTTCGGTCCGTTAATCGCGGCGAGTTCTGCGGTGTTTCTTCGTGTCTGGTTCGACCGATGAATTCGGATTGCGCGAATTCTCTAGACAGACCAGAAATCAACACGTGTCCCTCGCGTACGGTTTAAACTTGGCCCACGCGCGCGTGTTGCCTTCGCCGTGCTGTGGAACACCGGTAGGCCAGAAATCACTGCGACACCGTTGCTACAGAATTTGGCAAGGGAACGCGACCGGTAAAACGAGCCGCAGCCATACCGTGGTACAGTCACCGGCTTGCGGGTTTCCGGTAACCGTACAACCCCGTACCCTTCTCAATCTCAATCTCCAGGCAGTTCGAATTTCTTCTTCTCGCACAGATCCATTCGTAATTTTTCGACGAAAACGGCTACTCCGTCTTCCCGGCAGTTCCACGGTCGATAACCTCGAGCGAGTAAACCGGAGACAGTGCAATTTATCTAACTCCGCCGCTGGCAGTGGTTTGCAACCCCTTATTTTCGAGCCGGAGGTGTAGGCAAACCCTTCTCGAGCATGCGGCTCGAGATGCAGCCACGAGCCGTTATACACCCGGAAACCACAATAAACGCGGTCCGGTTTAAAGACCGCCAATTCGCTGGGTAGAAACAATTCCTGTTTCGACGCGACGGAGAGCGCGCGATCGACTCGCCAGATAGAAAAGGAGTGGAGCCAGCGTGGCCGAGAGGGTTTCGCTTCGAAAAAGAGAACGGATGCCGAAACGGTTTTGCTCGAGCAACTCGTCTTCCGAGCGCACGGGAACGATTCGGCGAAACACGGGACCTCGATAATTCCGTGGCTCGGATGGCGAGGCAAAGGGCAATATCGACGGGGTTTGACGACACTGATTATTTTCCGGGGCCGAGAGAGAGATGGGTGGAGAGGGATGCTCTCCGAAGTCTCTCGCACCATTGGTCCCAGGGAGGCAGCGATGCCAAGGCCATTCCCGAGGGACAGTGGAATTGCTTCCGTTCGCATTCGAGCCCGCTCTCGATATTCATGCCGGCGAAATGAAGGAACGAGGGGGAAGCCCTATATTCCGAGGCCGCGGCGCGCGGCGGTGGTTCTGCGGCTCCCGTGGATTTGTTCGCGTGTACGGGTGTCCTTTTTCCGCACTCGACGAGCCGGTTGAAGAGCACTCGTCGCGATCGATCGATTGGAAACTATTCCCGGCCATTACGTCGGGTGTAGTCATCGGAGAGAGACGGAGGACATTACCGGGCGGCTGGCCACGGGTTCAACGAAGATAACGAACCGAAAGCGAAAGAGAGCCTCCCAGAGAGAGAGGGGGGGGGGGGAGGGGAGAATGAGTGAGAATGGTTGGATCGGTCGGAGAGGGGTCGAGAGGAAAGGGGCGGCAACCATCCGCTCCCTTGGAGCGAGCGATTCATTATGCATCCGAACGAGATCTTCGCGAGTGCGACCACGATAATGTGTACGAGGCCACCGGAGTGTACGTAACCGTACCACGGCCACGATAACGGGCTAATAATAGAGACAAAGGGCGCTTCGACGGCCGCAGTCTTTTCCCCGACGTTTGACGCGCCCACCCCTTTCGCCACCCCCAGAACCCTCGACGACGATTTCCACGGCACCGTTCCTCTTTGATACGCGGGATTTATATGACTTTTCACGGGCTCTGGGAGGAGAGAGACTTCACCACGCCGGGTCGCGTCGTGTCGCGCCGTTCTCGCTCTCGGAGCCGACGACAGACGCATAAAAGACCCGGGAATTGAAAGATTCGCGAGCACAATGGGACCAACATTTCGGTCGGGAGCGGCGGAACGGGATCTGAGGGTACACTCGCGCACGTGAAACCGCCACCGAGACGTTCCGCGACTTTCTACAGGTGTTTCTCCGATATTCCTCCGTCGGATACGTCAGATCCGTCGACCCGGGTCTACCCCGCACGGGATTGAAAATTGGTCGGTACCGTGTACCAGTGTGGCGTCCTTTATTACGACGAGCGGGAAATTTAAGTGGATAAAAGATAAATATCCGTCCTTCATCCGGATCAACCCGTGGCCCAATATTTGTTCGTTCAATCGTTCTCGCTCGAACGATATTTTTCCAGCGATCGTGTAAATAATAAATATACCCTCCGGCGGATTCCATGACTTCGTCCATATCGGTCCACGATCGCGACCAGCACCGAGTTGTTGCGAGAGAAACCGGGGGAAATCAAGATACTCTGCTTGATCGACGCTTCCTCGTTCCACCTGACAATTATTTATTTATCTTTTCGACGTTTGCGCTCGGGGGATCTAACACCGATTGCACGAGAGAGGCGGATCGAGAAAATGGTGAAAAAACTTGTATAACGAGGCACCGGGTTCAACAAGTGTTGCATCCGAGCGGAACAGCTGCTTTGGAAGACCCCCTAGCCTAGCAGATAATTACCACGCGTTCGCGAGAACGCCGCTACTTGTTGGCTATTTCTTGAAGCAGCGCCGGGGAGTTTAAAGCTCGCGCGACAAGAATCTCAGCAATTAAAACGGGCCTGTATCCTGGCTGGTAATTTTCGACAGCTTCGAGGGACAAACGGGTCCCGTCGGCGGACCGAGGGCAATTCACCGCGCTCGAGGAAGCGCAAAACGTGTTCGCCGTCCGAACAGACTTTTTGGCGCGGTTCTCGACGAGCCCACCTCGGAAAAAGTGTCCCGAGGGGGAGAGACCGGGCCAGAGAGACCAGTCGAAAAACATCAGCAGTCGAGCATCAAAGAGTCGGAATTAACGGTGTTCGGCCTGAAGTCTCGCTCGAAATTCCCCACGCGACAGTAATGACTTTCGGGAGAAAAAAAAGAGAGAGAGAGAGAGAGAGAGAGAGAGAGAGAGAAAAGCACGCGATCGAATCGCAACGAGTCGTTGCTGGTCGACTTTCCTGCCCGTCAAACATGTCGGACGACGTGCTTTACTGCGCCGAGCAGATCAAGATCCCGCCGACGTTCCCGAACATTTTGAAGCTGTACGCGAAAGCCGCGATTCGCACGCAGCCGTACGATCTTCTGCGATGGACCTGCGCCTACTTCCGGGCCCTGGCCTGCGATGAACTACCCCCCGTCAAAGTAGAGACCTTTGTTCTTGCTCCAATCTCCTCTCTTTTCACTCGCAATTCCGAGGAAACAGTTTCCTGTTTTCTTCTCCGTGAAAAATTAATCCGCGTTGTTACTGCGTTGGAGGTTTTAGACGAATCTCTGCGCAAAGCGATGTTTCCTGCAGACTGTTTAACGTCTCGAGGTACATACAAATTAGGTTAGCAGCACCTGCACCTCGCTTTTAACTCAACGATGCGGTCCCATTCGTCTTCCCAGAAGACGTTCCCATCCAGCAAGTATTAGGGGTACCCATAAGGTAATCAATTAGTTGCAAAGAATTTGTTTTGCCTTTAGTTCTGTACCGATCGTTGAAGAGGAAACACGCATTCTTTTACAGTTTTCTGTAAAGCAGTCTGTGTTCAAAATATTCTAAAAAGTATAATATTTTTTACAATCTTGTAATAAAATGGCGGTGTCCGTACCTTCCGAGGATCATATTCGTCATTGCATACTTTTTCATTTTCATGCGGGATTTAATGCAACGGTGACAACAAAGAAAATTTGCGATGTTTATGCAGATGTATTGAAGGTCAACAAGTGTCAACGTTGGTTTGCTGCTGGTGATTATGGTCTCTCCGACAGGCCTCGAAGTGGACGGCCAGTTGAATTTGATAATGACATCCTAAAATCTTTAGTTGGAAGCTGATTCAAAATTAAGTGTACAAGAATTATCGAGAAGCCTTGGGTTCGCATATTCAACTATACAAAGGTACCTACACGAAATGGAAAAGGCACATAGGCAAGGAATGTGTGTACCGCATCAATTATCTGAGACCAACAAGAATATTCGTCGATCAATTTGCACTTCATTGCTATCCAGATTTCGTAGCGATCCATTTCTTAGCAGAATCGTTACCGGAGATGAAAAATGGATTCTTTATGATAACATAAAACGTTCCAAGCAATGGCTTTCTGGAAATCAAGCCGCATATCAACCCCTAAACCTAGCTTATCACTTAGAAAGGTGTTACTGTGCCTTTGATGGGACTGTCGTGGCATAATTCACTTTGAGTTGTTGAAACCTGGGTAAACAGTCACTGCTGAGTTGCATTGTCAGCAATTACAACGGCTGTATTCAGAACTATTGAAAAAGAGGGCATCTTTAGTCCAGGGAAAAGGTGTATTACTGCAAATTGACAATGCCTGGCTCCATAGAGCGAAACTCACTCAGGAAAAAATCAAAGAATTGCAATGGGAAGTTTTACCGCATTCCCCGTACTCACCGGATATTGCTCCCTCTGACTATCATCTTCTCAGATCTCTGGAGCATTATTTCAGAAATAAAACATTCACTTCTGTAGAAGATGTAAGGAGGCACCTTGAGTCATATTTTGCTTCACGAACCCTGGATTTCTATGAGAGGAGGATTGAAAATTTGCAGGAGAGATGGCAAATTGTCCTTTATAATGATGGAGATTATATAATAAATTAAGAAATACAAACTTGAATTTACTACAAAGTTTGTTTTAGATTTCAAAATAATTTATTACTTATGGGTCCCCCTAATATTATTAGGTATTTTTGAGAGAAAGGTCAGCTATCCGGGGCTAATAAGGGCTCGCCTAAGTCAGCTTGATAATGCTCGAAAGCGTCGAGAGCGTATCCGAGAGAGGGAAAACGTTGGACGACCTCCGGCACCGGATCCCCTGCGGCTTATAGATGGAAGCAACTAAACTGGATTTCCATTCGAATGGAAAATACCGGAGAATAGTGGATCGCGGTAGGAAAACGGCTCGGTCTCGCGGAGTCTGTGCCTCGTTCGCGTCCGAGGCGAGTTTGAACGTAGCGAAACGTGTCCCTTCCTCATCCCCATTATCTTACAAAAGGTTGATTAAAGTCGGTTTCAGACGGAGCTCGTTTCGGCTCGAGTGGCGTCGTTAAACGTAATCTTTTTTCATTGCCTTCATTGTGCCACGTATATATTCCTTGCGTCGTCCGCTCCGTAATTAAGTGGATAGATAGGTAAATCAATCCGACCGGGTGAATTTAATTATCCGAGTGGAATTAACAGGGCTGGCCAGCCGGCTTACATCTTCGAGCTCGTCTAATCGTATCGGGCGATCAGTCGTCGATTCCTATCGTAAAAGTTTAAGCCAACTCCGGTCGGAGGAAGAGAAAGAGAGGAAGTTCGAAAGAGAGAGAGCGAGCGAGGGGGAGGAATCATTGGATCTCGCGATCCTCGAATTTTCGCGAGCGCAGCGGGTTCCCTAACGCCATCAATTCCCATCGGGACCAATAGAAAGATTCGACCGCAGAGTTCGGTTAATGGGCCGAAATACCGTCGAACGATTAAATCGGTTAATCCGGCTCGTCGCTATAAATTAATTCGTTCGACCGCGCCGCCCAGTGGGTCTCTCTTGCTCTGTTGTCCTCTGTTTTCTATCGTCGCGCCGATGCATAATAAACGACGTCCATGACCCGCCGCGAATATAACGCAGCGACTCGAGCCTTGAACTATCGGATCATCCTATTTCTCTAGCCAACGGCGCCGCTGCTCCGGCAAGATTTTTCGCCCGCGAGAAGAGACAGCGAGACAAGAGGCTGCGGCGTCCGTGACCCGATACAATACTCGGAGGATTACTCCGACGATATCGCCGTCGGTATTTTTATTCCACCCGCGCCTCGACTGTCAGATTTGTCCCCGACGTCGGCTTTCAACCCAAGGAGACGTCGAATATCGTGGCCGTTAACCGACTCCGCGGTACGCTCCCATCGAGGGGAAAAAATTCGAATCCATAAAATCGCCGCACGCGATCCGCACCTCGCCGCTCGCCGCTCGCCGCTCGCCGATCGCCGGACTACGAACCCGTGCCCTTCCGCTTCCCCAGGGAAAAAGGATCGATTCGCACCAACGCGCCCGACCGGATGCCACTTTTATAATTTCGTTAATAAATAACACACCGTTCTCCGAGGACTGTTCACCACCGCGTGGCAATAATGTGCAGATAATGTCCTTGACCCGACTCTTCCGCCAATCATCGACCGGTGACCGTGACTCGTTATCGCAATTATTATTATATGTTGTCTTTAGTGCGGAAAAGCTGAACAGTATCGCAAACACGTGAGAGCGTATGTGTGTGTGTGCGCGCGCGTGTGTAATATTTGCGGAGCGAGGTGCAGCTAATCAAAAGGTGACCCACAAACTAAAATTAATGCTGGACCGAAGTAGAACAAAATTGACCCAGCTGCGGGACCTCTCTTGGGTCCTATACATTCTAAACACATGCATTTATGAAAATATTTTTGTCTTTGATAAAATGAGGACAAGCGACTATAGTCGCAGGAAACCCGCTGTCCAATAAAATTGCATCGCTCGATGAAGATCGTTTAATATTGAAACGCTTTGCGAATTCGTGATTGGGCTTGTTCAATTATTGTAGCGTGGTCTTTTAATAGCATCGCGGGTCACGGTGCGGGGCTATTGCGGCGATTCAGGCGGTCACTGGTCTTGAGAGAAATTGATACATTTTAATTCGATTGCAATTTTCATGATCACCGGCGTGACAGGTTCTTAACACTTTATCTACCGGAAGCCTATTAACAGGACTTTCAATCATTGTGATATACCAAAAAGAAACTTTAAAATCGTCTTTAATATATTCATCCCTAATGAAATTATTAGATTACTAGATCCCAGATGTTTATGCAAAATAAAAATTGTTGGCATCGACTGCAAGACGTAGGAGTCGAATTTCCACTGTTTGAAATCACCCTCACCCATTCTTGCTACAAATGCATAATGCAGTCTAATTATTGAACTACATTATTAGGGATTAGTCGTTCGTTCACGATTAAAATTGCTATTGCCACCGAAGGATCTGTTTAAAACATCCTTTTCCGTGGACCATAGACTTTCAACAATTAGGAAATCATCGCCGGTAGATGATGCGTTCAGAACTGCCATTCAGAGAAATACAACAGAAAGAGAACCCACCGGATGAGGATGAAAACTCGAAAGCTGGAAAGGAGCCGTGAAATATGAGTCATCCTAGCATTTTCTCAGGAGAGACTGGAGTACCCGCCGTTCGTCCACCCGACGGGTATCACACCTGGGTACCTGAAGACCCTTTTGAACTCGTTCGGTCCCGTCGAGAGGGTCAGTTTGGAGGTCCTGCTGGAAAAATGGCAGGGCATGTCGCTGCCCGAGCCGAGCCTCTACCAGATCCTGATGGTTGGCCAGCTCTTGTCCAAGAGAGACTGTAACTTTTCGAAATTCCTCGCGATCGCCTGCGGATTCTTGGGCAAGGTAAGCCGTCTGGGCCGAGAATAGAAGCGCGCTCGCGACATTCTCTCATGGAATACCTAAAATAGAGTCACGGCCTGTAATCTCTCTCTGTCTTCTCGGCATCCTTCGCGCGTGATCTTCATCGGGTCTGTATAAACGATATTTTTAGTCGAGTCGTTAATCGATTCACCGGTGGCACGGGCCATCGCGAGCCACCGGTGATCGATCACCGGGACGCGCCTCTTTTTATCGTGCTGCGGGTATTAACATAATCTACCTCGAAGGGAGACGACTGTTCTTCTCATTGAGGATCGGTCGTCTTTCTACGGTTTCACTTTTGGACTCGAAATCCGGGACACATTTGTCCCGCTTGGTCGTTAGAAATCGTCCAGGGAAGGGCTCGGTACGTCGATAAACGATTCATCCTTTTGCTCTCGAAGTCGCCGGAATTCCCGGCACAATGGCCGGTAGTAATACTTTCGCCGATTGATTTTCATTCGGGTCGGTCCCAAGGAGGTTTTAGCTCGTGCATTGTTCGGTAGTCGGTCGAAGATACATAACCGCGGCGGGAGGTGGAGAGAGAGAGAGAGAGAGAGAGAGAGAGAGAGAGAGAGAGGGGGGGCGGGGCTTGTATTTAATTCGCGAACTTTAATGCGAATCGATGAATCATCGTTAGCCGGGGTTGAATGAAATTAATCACCCGCCATTGTTGCCCGGTTACAATTCGCGGCGATTCACGTGTTCGCCCCCTTTGTGCCGCGCAGAATCTATTCGAAACGATGATATACGTGTGCGAATTGCTGACGGAAGAACCAGAAGGCGGATCCGCGATGATACTGTTGCCCACGTTCCTACGTCTGTACGCGTACCTGGCTAAACTGGACTGCAGCGGAGTGCGACCCTGCATCTGCAGCGTAGAGGACACCGAGGAGATTTTGCAGCCTTGCGGCCCCCCTTCCGTTTCCGACGAGACCCCCACCGGAACGAGTTCGAGTTTGTACCGGCTCGACGAGCACGAGCTAGAGGAGGTTGTAACAGCCGCGCGTTGTTCGCGGAATAGCTAAAACCCCGATAGATTCCGCCGACAATGGCCCGCTCCATTCAAACGGGAAAGTACACGAGGAATCAAAAGCGAACGCACGCCCCTCCCCCGAAATTATTGGCTCGACGATCCCCTGTCGGAGAAGATACTTCTCATTTGCGTGGGCGTGCCCGTTCTTGGTTCTCCTCTGAGTTACGCTTGATCCTCGCAGCTGCTGGATCCATAGAACTTCCGGCGGCAACGAGTTCGAGGGTCGAGCACAAAACGTGAACCCCTCGCGCTACGATCTTCTCTGCGATGATTAGAGAACTTCTATGTCGTTTAGAATTTCCTAGAGAACAGAAATTCATAGCTGCATCGAGCAACAAATTATTTTCACCCTATTCGTGTAAATTACATAGAACGCAACACGCGTACGCCGTATTTTCTGGACAGCTATTCAATTACAGAAATCGCGAACGCTTTGAAACGGGAAGGTTCAAACGGACTGCCAGCTTCCGGCGATCAGAGGTGAAACGCGAGCATTCTAAAATCGACTGCAACGGGAGCAGCGTACAGTCGCGGACGCGACTCATTTTTCGGGCAATTTGCGTTCGACCACGATTAATGGAACGGAAAAGGTTGCTCGCAAACTCGAGTGCTCTGTACGCATCCGCCCCCAGCCCGGCCGACGATAACCAAATATAATTTCGTTAATAACGCACCGGTGCAAATGGAATCGTGCGCAATCGAAACGGTAACCCGGGAAATAATTAGTGTACGCGCGTCGAGCGCTGTGTTCCCAGCGTCGAAACGAGCCGCGCAAATTTACAGAACGCCGTGGCGCGGTGCGGAGCGGCGCGTTTCGACGATGAAATCGCTGGGTCAGACCTATCGGAATCGATCGATCCTCGATTGGTTTCCATGGTGGGGCAGAGTCGTCGACCGCCTTGCGATTGCCGTTCCTGGGTTGCCTTTTTTTTTTCTCGAGTTCTGTCGTTCTGAACGAAGCTTCGCGGGCCGCAGGAGGAGCTCGGAACGGACGTGTGTCGTTTGACGTCCAGCGATAGCCGATCCTCGGGGATTCTGACGATCCTGAAGGACTCCGTCCCGGACCCCAGGCCATCCGAACCGCCGGACATCGGTTTGCCCCTCGAGGGAGTCCAGATGCACCCCGCCGTACCAAAAGATCCTCCAACATCGAGCACCGAGGTTGGTAGCGGAGGGAAAGGGCGCGGCCGCGAATGCAACCCGACAACGGGTCGCATGAAAAATGCAGTCGGTCGATCAAAGTTTCGCGACTTAATTAAGGCCGGGCGAGCGATACACCGAGCGCAGATGGAATATCTGATTTCCCCGGGCCGGAGAAGAGACCGTTGAAAAACCCGAGTCCCTTTCATTTGCCCGTGGAAACGAGTTTGGTGTTTGCTCGCCGCTCCTTCGGAATCCCGGTTTTTCCGAATCGACCAATCGCTTTTCCGACCGCGCGCCGCCGCGCTGTGTTTATCCAACGAATTGAACGGGGAAAATTAATCGAGCCCCACCGGTTGGCGAATCTCGCTCAGCCCATCGTGATGGCTACATCGAAGTCCGAGCCGATGGAGGAGCAACCCGAGAATGACGACCCGACCCCGGACGAAACTGTGGACTTCTCTGACGTCGGGCCCGACAGCCTCTACACGGACTTCGGCCAGGAACAGGGGGAGGTTAGCGTCACTACCTTCGACGAGCTGGACGATTACGTGCCCATAGGGCTCGAGGACATTCTCCGGGGCATATGCGAGTGTCTCGAACCGGTGCGCGAACCCTCCCGAGAACCCACGCCACCGCCCCCCGATCCTTTCGGGGAGTTTCTCGAGAGGATGAAAACGGAGCAGGACGAAGGCCGGCTGCCGACGGTTTTTCGAGTGTCTGGGATCGGTCCTCCGGTCTGCGCCAGCCGTGTCACGGCCGTGGGTATGTGGCTGACGGAGTGTGCTCGACGGCAAGAGGGATTGGTCGGCCCGAGGAACATCAGGCACTTCATGTGCCCCGATTTGCAAGAGGTTTGCGCGGACGACATCAGCGACTACTGAGACCGACCCGAAGAAACCGAGGAAAAACTCCAAGTCCCGAAGATTTACGACCGCGTTAATTATTTAGCCGGTGGAACGACGCCGCTCGAAATTGTTCAGATACATAAAACACTGCCGGATAAGTTCTTATCGCGTATCTTATCGCTTTCGGGCACCGACGCTCGAGTAATCGCGTTAATTTGTCTTTGTTGCGCGGCCGGCTCTAATAGAAAATAGATACAAACGTACCCTTCGTGGTTCGCACGGAAGCACCTGGAAGATATGCGGGCCTTATTGATCGACTATTGATCGTTGCTTTTTCGCTGTATCGGAGCTAATATGGAATAATATATTTAACAAGGTTTGTGTAACTGCGTACGCTTGATTTCAACATTGCGTTCCCTCAGAGTTCCGGTTTATAACAGGCTCACAGTTCTCGTAAGCGCGAGAAGGCGGACGCGTGCGATGAACGACTCCTTTGCGGCGGTCATATCAAATATACAGTACCTTCTTTCCAGTGACAGGTAGTGGAGGGAACTTTGTAACTAACCGATAGGACAGCCCCTCGCTCGATAAGTGTCCGTTTCCCGACAGTATCGGCTTCTATTTCGTGTCCGAAAGAGATCGACAGGTGTCTAGAGCGAAAATCGACGATCCTCCGTACCGTGCGCTCGGCGTCGCGACTCTTCGCACGCCTTTTAACTCTGCGCATAAATTACGGCGACCAGTTGTCGAATTTATGCGAGCCACCGGACATTTCGGATTCCGTGGACGACACGAGGATTCGTCCGGAGCCCGTTTCCGGCCGTGTTTTCCCGCGTCTCGAATATCGTCGAGCGATTATCGAGACCGGGGCGCAGCGGTGCGTCCGTTTTCCGCAATTCCCGCGATTAGACGCGACCCGCTCCGGAACTGGGTCGAAAGGGGCAGGGCTGGTTCGCATATAAGTCCCGGGAACCGGCTCGCAGCGCTCGTTCTCGTTCCGTGAACACCGCCGGAAGGGACCGTTTTTCTCGTGGCCTCTCTTGTTCCTCTTTTCTTTCCCGAAAAAAAGCGGTTCTCCGCGGCACGTTCTTCAGGTACGTCTCCGTGCGGTATTAAAAGTCACGACCTTCTCTGTCGGAGTCTCGCGTGAGACGCGTCTTTCAGCTTTCTTTGGCTCGAGAGAGAGAGAGAGAGAGAGAGACGACACTCGACGCACGATTCCCAGTCTCTCTTGCACCGGTCTCTCCTGACAAAGGCGTTACAAGCTTCCGTGCTCGATCGCGGTTGAAAAGCTTGCGATTTACGTGAAAAGACGTAGACCGGAGAAGGAGAGGGAGAGAAAGAGAGATAGTGGAAAAAAGCCGAGAGACGTGCGTCGTTCTTCCGTGTAACCCGTCTTTCGCGCGTCTCGAGAAAACGATATGCCGGGATCCTGGTCGTCGTCTTTCGCGTGCTGTTGGCTGCTGATCCACGTCCCGGTTCACGCATGGCTGGTTCACTATGACGACGACAATAGACTTGGCAGCAACCAGCTACCAAAGACACCGGCCGAGAGAATGAACTTGATATTCCCAGGTAAGCGACGTCGCGCGGACCGACGCGACAAAGAGAGAGAGAGAGAGAGAGTGGAGAAGCCTTCGGGGTACGGTGAGAGTATAAAAGATCGAGAGATGAAATCGGCAGAAGAGGAGAGCCGGCGCGCTCGTAACGAGCTTCCCCTCGTACTATCCCGGCGTGCTTCCTTCCGACAGGGACGAAGTGGTGCGGAAGCGGGAACGTGGCGACGGGACCGGAAGACCTCGGCAAATATATGGAGACGGACGCCTGCTGCCGCGAACACGATATGTGCGCCGACGTGATCGAGGCAGGCCAGACCAACCACAACCTCACTAATCCCAGCTTCTACACCAGGTTCTTTTTCCAAACTTGATATTCGGCTTCGCTCGCCGCGTTTCGCCGCGACCCGAACTTGCCATCCTCGGTCCCGGTGCACTATTTCGTCGGGGAACTTTCATTCGACGAGGCGGTGTCTCGAGGCGGTGGCCGTTTTAAATTAGTTCTTCTTCTGCCTCTCCTTCTTCTTCTACTTCTTCTTGCTTCGTGGGTGCTTTTTTCCCAGTGCACGGTTTTCCCTCTAAAGAAACTGGCGACCGTCTTCGGGTCTGACATTCCGGTCGCTGAACCGCTCGACGACGCGACGGTGCACGCGCCCATTCGGGGAGAAATATCGCTGAATGAACGTCCATGAGAACTCCCCTGGGGCTCTCGGCAAACGCGACACAATTTCTTTGAGATCCACGGTGTCGTTACAACCTCGAATCGTGGCATGAAGGCGCTTCGATTTCGATGGTTAACGATCGAGGTAACGCCTGGTTCGCGTGAACGCCCACGCGGAATTTATTTTTGCCGGTCGCGTGTCCGGGGAGGAATCGCGCGCGCGAGTTGTAGGCGTGTCGGGCGGGTCGCAGCCTCGCATGAATCACTCTCGAACGGACTATCGAACGGCGGCCGAGTCGAGATCAGCAGCTCGCCGCCTGTCCGACTCGTACGTGGCGAATTAATCGGGGCCCGAGACGAGCTTCTCCTCGCATACCGGCGCGGGGGGATCTCGCGTGAAAGGTTCCCGGCGCGTGGGCGTAACAGGAACAAGAAAGGCTTATCGATGTCGGAAATCGAATCGGTGGTTTGCTCCGAGCAGGTTGGAATGCTCCTGCGACGAGAAGTTCTTCGACTGCCTGCACCGATCGGAGGACGGGGTCGGCGATAGAGTTGGTTTCCTCTATTTCAGCATCCTGGATACGAAATGCTACCGCGAGGAATACCCGATCGTAGGCTGCAAACGCGCCACCACGTAAGTGTCCAGACTGTCCGCTCCGAAATCGTTTAGCTTGGGCATGGGCACGGATTGCCCTCCGGGGCACCGCTCTCTGGCTCCGTTGGCCCCCGATAACCGAGCCATCTTGAAACTAAGACTCTTAAAAAAACAGGATGCACGAAACGTTTCGATCGTCATATTTCTAAAGGCTTAGTCATAATTCATATGTTCGCTACCACCGTTTCCTTCCAAGTCAATTATGACGAAGTTAAATTAAATCGTGTTCCTCCTTCCAAAAATTCGGATAAGTCGAAAATAATGTGACAACATTCTGAAATTTTTGGAACGTGTTCACAATTTTGTATTTGACCTATTCATTTCCGTGATAAATGCGCAACATCCGCAGTCTAGTGGTAGGCGACCGTGTTAAAATTCGGAGCAACAATGCCACGCCCACTTGGATCATTTTACGCTAGGTCTGAGCATAGACATCCCCATGAGACACTCTGTCAAAGATGGAGATCAACGATGCCACGCCCACTCAGGACGTTCTGGCCCTCGGAGCAAGAAAACCACGCTTGCTTGGAACATTCTGCACAGAAGGAGCGAAGTAGACAATCTTTTACGCGAGATAGATTTTCTATTTTTTGTTGTCCGAGGTTTGCTGCTCCGAGGGCACAGAGCACCGTTGCCTATGCCTGATCTAGCGTTTAATTGCTCGGGATATTCGCGGGCCAGCACTTGGTCCAGAGGAGCGGCCGAGTTTTCAGCCAGTTTAAAGAGGACCTCTAACGATCTCCGACAGCTTTCCCAGACGATGTTTGGAGTACGAGCTGGACGAGAGCCAACCGAAAAAGTACCAGTGGTTCGACGTGCCTCCTTACAAGTGAAGCCTCGATATGGCCGGTCATCGTTCCCGACTGGACACGCAATCTCGATGCAACAGCGGTAGATGTGTTGTAACGCTGAATAAATTCTTCGACAGTACATATTGCCTTGTGCTCCTGTGAGACACCACGATCGATATCCCATCGCATACCTTTCATATTCCATCCATTCGACGGATTTCAGGTTATAAGCTCCGAGGTACAAGCGGAAATCGCGAGCGCCTAGTATTCTTTAGCTATTTATTTAGACTTTGATCGATGCAACAATCCTCCTTTTTGATCCTCCGTTCACGAGCATCCGCGAACGCCGCACGCCTGTTTCTCCGTAGCGTTAAGAGAGAAGCGCAATACCAAATAAATTCGCGAAAACGATAGTGTCATGGAGGATCGAATCCCAGGGCAATCGATCACGAATAACGCGTGATTTCGGTATTTGGCACGATTAAAAAAGAGAGATAGAGAGAGAAAGAGAGAAAGAGAGAGAGAGAGAGAGAGTCGTTTTAGGCGAGACAGAAGCGCGTAGCGCAAGCGATAAGCGGTGGCGGAGGCCGAATTGGCCTCACCTTTCCACGCGTTTTCCTCTATTTTACGGGACAGGGTTCGGAGGTGTGCGGGCAGCTGGCGCTTAATGGAGGATTTCCCGGGAAATTTATGTGCGGATCGAGCGCAGCCGCGCCACCCCACGCCTCGGTTCCGCCTCCACCTACGCCCCCTCCACCCCCTCCGATTTACAACTTCTCCGTTCACCTGTGCGGACTTTCCAGGCGCGCGAACTTTGTTTCTGCCGAGGAAATTCGGGCCCGGCCGTCTTATCGAAGTCGATCCTGTGACTCGCGATCGTACGGGAGAGAGAATTTCTCGATTTATCGGGGCGACGCCGGTAACGCGAAAGCCTCGATACCACGCGAGGAAAATAACGCGAGGCGCACAAACACTCTACCCCCCGGAAATCGTTGATATTTTGACACGACTTTCCACTCGAACTTTCATCCGGGAAATTCTTCCCGGGACAAGCTGCCACTCACGGTCCAGGTTCCCTCGTGTAATAAGCCGGCGGAACTTAGGAAATAGAGCAGAAAGATGCTACCGGTCCCGGCGCGGCGCGGCGCGGCACGGCGACGACGCGCACGCGACTCGCCGACTTCATTTCTATGTTAATCCGACGCGGATATAAATTCGAAAAATTACTCGGCTGTAACGGAAACGCGTCGTGACGCGCGCGGCGGATTTGTTAACCGCATTAAAGAGAACACGCGTGTCCCGCCCGGTTAATTCCCCCCCGCACCCAATTTGGTTAATTAAAATCCCCTTCTTCAAACCGGGAACAATGTTACGGGGGCACCTTTGCTCGGCGAAATTTCATTCGAACGCTCGCCCCTTATTTCTGTGGGCAAATGTTGACGCGACGCAGCGCATATGTAGGTAATCAATTATTTTGAAATCTAAAACAAACTTTCTAGTAAATTCAAGTTGTTATTTCTTAATTTATTATATAATCTCCATCATTATCAAGGACAATTTGCCATCTTTCCTGCAAATTTTCAATCCCCCTCTTATAGAAATCCAGGGTTCGTGAAGCAAAATATGACTCAAGGTGCCTCCTTACATCTTCTATAGAAGTGAACGTTCTATTTCTTAAATAATGCTCCAGAGATCTGAAAAGATGATAGTCAGAGGGAGCAATTATCCGGTGAGTACGGGGGGTGCGGTAAAACTTTCCGTTGCAATTCTTTGATTTTTTCTCGTTTCTGTCATAAAATCCGCAGTGTCTTGATGAGATTCTATGTATGTATATAGCACAGAAACAGAATCCATAAAGTGCGGAGAATTGATTCCAAGAACGATGTATGTACTCGCTTCCCCGATTCCCACTGCGTAATCCCTCGTCTGAGACAATCACAGAAGCAACAGCTGCTTAGATAATCCTTGATGCGCCCTAATGTTCGACGGGGGAAATCCATCGCTAACTTGGGAAACCGTTTGCTTTCAGACGTGGCGGCCTCGGTGGAAGTTCACTTCGAGAACAAGGACGGCGGGTTCTTCCTGAAGCACACGCCGAAGCAGTTCTTCCCGGCGCAGGGGGAGTCGATTCCGGCGATCTCTCCGTCGTCGAATGGAGCAGGAGGAGGAGGAGGAGGCGGAGGTGGCGGAGGAGGAAGCTCGTCGACGGGGACGTCGTCGACTGGCAACGGCGTGTCGTCGTCGCCGCCGGGCTCGATTCTGTCGATCGACAAGTTCACGGTGTTTCAGACGAGCGAGCCGGTCTCGGTGCGGGCGACCTACGGTCCGTTTAGCACGAAACAGACCGTGCCGGCTCGATACATAGTCCCGGACCCGTTGGACGCGTTACCGGGACCGGAAACGAGGCGAAATCTGACAGCGGCGACGATTCTGGACGCGCAAGAGCTCGGGGCCCGGCACCTGGACATGTCTGCTCATCTGGTTGGAAACAGCGTGCCGCGCGACTCGCCGGTGCTGCGAGTGCTCTTCCATGCCGGAAGCGAGGCAGGCGGAAGGCGTCAGTTGCTGCTTGCCCGGCATCAGAGGGTCTGCGTGGTGTTGCACGCGAGCCTGGCCTCCCCAGCCAGGAGCACAGCCAGCAGAAACAACGGTAGAACCTTCTCCTCCTCTTCGCCCTCCTCCTCAACATCCTTTTCTTCGTCCTCGTCGTCGTCGTCGTCCTCAGCTTATTCGAACGTTCCTTCCTCCTCGACGGTCGCGCTGACGGCCGCCTGCAGTCCCGACGGAGAAAACGGTGTCTGCCTCGCGCAGATCACTATACCCGCCGATTGGTGGGCACCGTTACCACCACCGGACGCTTCGGGCCGGGTCAAGGTCGCTAAGAGCCTGCCGAGGCTCGTGCAAGTCGCCTACTCCGTGCTCGAGCCGCGGACAGAGGATGTCGGCTCCGGGGATAACGGCGCCGGATTCTGCAGACCCAGGGTGCAGATCCAGCCCGTCACGCCTCTCGGACAAATACCGCTCGCCCCCAACCGAGCGGATTACAAGGAGCTCAAGGCCGACGACTCGTTGACTCTGCTGGTCCCTCATGGACCGCTCTACCCAAGGTCCAGGCTACACGTACCGGTCTTCCTGCACCCGTCCAAACCCGCAGACTCCCGGGAAGGCAGAACCCAATTCGTCGTCACTGTGTACCTTAGGTGAGTCCTGTTTGCTCAACCTCTGTTTTCCCTGGGTCTCGCTCCACCCAACCTTTCGAACTTGCCCGATTTATCGTCTGCCCTCCCGATGACCGATCTACGCTCTCCTCGGCCAATTTATTCTCGGTGATGACCTTCTGCGAGAGGTTAACCCTTCGAGGACGGTGCTAAAGATGCGCCGGACATTAACGCGCTCGCTACCCAGCATTGTTTTCGTTGCTCAGCTTCATTCTTGAAATATTTGTACCGAGCATTCAAATTGGCTAGCATGTATTCTCTTATAACAGTAACCAGATTCAATTTATTTAAACTTTGTGCGACTTGTATTACTTTATGAATGCATCTTTGTAACTTCCAAATCTGGAACCGGTCATTTGACGGGCTGTGGCTGGTTTAGTATGCTGGTTAATATTATACTATACAGTATAACTCTCGACAACCGAATGGATAAAGTTAATTTGACCATCTTCGAGTAAAAGATTGTGGACGTCGCATGTCTGCGACGGGTAAAATTTACGACAGATCACGCGAAGGTACGGACAAAGAATTTCATTTCCATTCCGATTTGTTTACCGTACATAATTATATTGCGTCGCACCGCTATTGCGTCACGTACCGATGCCCTTTATTAGCGGCACACCGATGTGCTCAACGAGGTCCGCACACAAAGGGTCAATCATGCCGAAAATTGAAAACGCCGATAAGCTCGGAGGGGACATTGATTTATGGCACTACCTGGGAAACGGCCCGTGGCCAAACAATTCGTGCTACACCTTAGATTCTGAGAGGGGGTTAGTTGTTCCGCGGTTGTCAATGGACGCGTATCAAACGTCAAATCGCGATAGTGTACTACGTATACTGACGAACCTGATTTTTCTCCAACAAGAACAAAGTTCCAAGCGTTTGTTTCGAAAGTTTCGGAATATCACAGAAAAATCTGAGGAAGGTAAATATCCGTTTCGTTGACGTTATAACGCAACGGCGTATGAGGCTCGTCAGTGTCCGGGTGATCCGCGCGTAACCGGAAAAGTAATTCAAGAAAATGAAGCGCGGCTCGCCGCAGGATAAAAAGCAAAGCGCCTCGGACGGAAGACAGCCCGCTTTGTAACTCGCGTTCCCTGCTCCCCGTTGATACATACACGCAACGGCCGGAAAACATGCGACGAAAATGCGGCAAAGACCGTCGAGTTGGAATTCACTTTGCCGGCCTTGCTCGCCGGTTTTTTCGCTGCGCTCGCCTCCCTCGGAAGCCGCTTTAATGCACCCTCTCCCGTCGAGGGAGGCGAACTCCTTTCCCGCGGACAAAAAGCGGGACGGCGCGCGCGGGGCAAAAATTTCCTAATTGGATGAATCGTCGAGCACACGGCCGAACTTGTGACCTCCGTTGTTAGCAAACTCTCGCGGCGACGGTCGCGCGCCGACTCTGTGCAATCTCCGTCTCTATAATCGCTATCGATCGCGGTCCACCTGAATAATCGGAGGTTCCAAGAGAGACTATCGGCGGTCATCTACCGCGTTTTTGTGTCTCCTCGCCGGTAGATCGAACGATAATCGTCATGTTCGAGGAGATGTCGAGAGATCGGTGCTCGAAAGAGTTCTATCGCCGTTTATCTCGATCGTGGGGAGAGTTTACGGTTCCCGGTGACGCGCCGGCCAATTGGAATCGAATTCTCGCTGACGATCGATAGCGGGGCAAGTTTGCCGGGGTTCTATCTCGCGTCCCCGGATAAAAATGTCGCGGCAAGTTGAGCCCAGCTCGAGCGTGTGCACGCGCGGGGCAGCGAAGCCGAAGCACACCGTGTCGCGATCAACGTGTAAAAATTGGAGCGCTCGAGGGAGGGAGAGGGAGAATGAGAGAGCGCTTCGGAGGGAAGCTCTGGCTCCGCTGGTTCCGAGGAAAAAAGAGCGCACAAAGCAGGCCAGTTAGCCGCCTGTCCTCTTAACGAGGAATCAGAAGCAGCGCGGGGCGGGTCTTCAGCTCGCTTAGAAATTCGATTACCGGGCCGAGTTTACCGGGTTGACTCTCAGCCGGGCCGAGATAAAGGAACTTTTGCTCTCGCATAGCTTTCCTCTGCGCGTCTTATCCGCAAAACACCCGGTTATTTTATATACGTCATCGCTTCGACACTTGCACCGGGATTCCGTGTTTTATTTCCACGGTATCGGCTCGCGTGTCGCCGAGGAATTTTATAGAAAATCCTGGCCCCGAGGGAAACATGCACGCCATGCTATTCCATTGTTTCGCAAAAATAATAACAATAATAATATACGATCTAATTTAATAATGTATAAACGGAGCATCCGGATTATCCGGTCTCTCGCTCGACCGGCTCGAGAGCTCCGCAGGGACCGTGTAACCGGCAGTTCGCTGTGAATGAAATTTACCCGGGGAAATAAACGACAACGCATAAAGAGGCACGGGAAGCTCGCGGGCGTAATTGTAGCGGTATTATCGAGCAACGTAAGGACGTAATAATTGGAAAAAATATCTCGTAGGACCGGCGAGATTCGTTGGACTCTCCTGCTAAGTTCATTTTAATTGCGCAAATTGTCTTCCCTTGGTTTTCAACTCCGGATCCTTTATATAGTTTCCACGCATAATTGGCTCTACCAGTTGTATCCTTTACCTTTTCCTCTACCCTTCCACGCAATAAAAAAGATAGACATTTTTATTGTAGTACGAGCGGCTGGACGGTGTTTCTACACGCTGAAAAAAGTGAGGAAAAAAGGATCAACGTATTTTCGTTTGACGCCTCGTTTTCGGGGGAAAATGTGTTTGCATAATGTGGAATCGGTAGGTCATGATGCGTATCAGTCGATTCGTATCTAATAGCACGCGTGTTCGCTGAATTTTCAGACTCGCTTCTCTCGAAAACGATGCGTCGAACGAAAAAAAAATGTTGTCATTGTGTAGAACAACCAGCTTGTTCCGCAATTTCGCGAACACCCCGTACAAGGAGAATAGTGTAATGTAACGAAAGAAGAATGAATGGTGGGTAGGACGAGGGTTGAATAGAAGCGCGAACCGCAGCAATGGACGCGCCGACATATCGGCAAGCTCGACGGGGGGTTGCATGAAACGCGCGAGCACATTTGGTACAGTCGAACGCGGCACTCTGCCCGCACTCCATCTTTCTCACTCTGTTTCGATCATAATTACCAGGCGAATTATCGGTGACAGGTTGCAGTTTAATCGTGCGAGAACGTTCGTCGCTCGCGGACCAGTTACGCAATCGGCCGGGACTTCCGCGTCGCGTCGCGTCGCGCTATGCCACGCCGTTTCGTTTCGTTTCGGGATCGATCGAGAGCCGTGGTGGCAGTCATTGAATAAATTGTGGTCGTCGCGCGACACCGGTCGTTCGTCAACGCGATCCAGGAACGCTTCGATACCGGCCGCTTTGCACATCGCCGATTTGTATGTAAATGCCGTGGCGTCGATCGCCTCGCGGAAATAACTTGATCCGAAACTTGTGATTGGCTCTCCGCGGTATCGCTGGTCTCCGGGGTTAATTTGCTCGGCCGGTAGCTAATTGCGCAAAGGCGCTTGTAAGAACGATCGCCTCGAAAATGCCGGCGAAGCGAAAGCCGAGAGAGAATTCCCTGGCGAGCGATCGATGAACAATATTTTCGGTGTAATCCCATCGGGATTCGGAGCGCGTGTCCGCTCGCAGCCGTTGCAGAAAGGGCTGCCGCCCTCTTTTGTGCTTATGGTTCTTTTGAAAAGCCGGCCAATTCTTGTTTCTCCCCGGCGCGGCCAGGCGCAGCGCGGCGTGGTGGCGGTGCTCGCTTTTTTCACCGTTCCCCCGCAGGAATGGCCTTTTCGCTCGCCCGGTGAATATCACCGGCGGACTCCCGCAACCTTCCCGTAACCCTAATTCGCTGCTAACCGGGTTTAACTCAATTATCCCGCGAGCCCGGGGTTCGTTTGCTCCGGATAATCGGCCTCGACCAGGTGTAATTCGATTTGAAGAAAAAGACGAGCACGTTGCTCTTCTCGTTTGATCGCGCGCGCCTCGCCGCGTTATCGATCCTCTTGCGCGTGCTTCCGGGGCTGCGTGAACCGGCACACGTTCCGCTCCGTTCCTCGTCGCTCCTCGAAGCGGGAAAACGAGGCCGAAGCGGAAGACTTAGCCGGTCGACGGCCACGCAAATCGAATCCGCCGCTTGTTTTGCATCGTCGATCGAATTAATCGGTCGCTTTGCCTCCCGGCGAGTCACGGCGCGCCACGCTGCTCCATTCCGCTCCATGCCGCGCCGCATCGCGTCTATTCGCGCCCCGGGAAACGGTCTCTCGATAATTCATGCGACCGATTTTCGTGCGCTCGCTGCGAATATCGATTTCGTTTTATGATGCCCCGACACTCTGCCATCCCCCTGCTTCTACTTTCTCGCCCTCGCTTTTTCACAACCCCCTCCCTCCCCCTTGCCCCGGTCGGAAAATACGAATCTATCGCTGAAACGATGGCGAGGAGACCCTGGGCTCTATCAGGTTACCCGCCCTCCGACGCAGCGGCGACGGGTCTCTCGTCTTATGATAACGTCCCGGGGCTTATCCGCGAGCAGAAAATTCGCCCGCGATTTTGAGAGACCTGCGAACTCTTCCACGAAACTTCCTTCGCGTTCTCGCGCCTCGAATTGAATAGCTTCGCCGCGATTCGCATCCCACGAAAGAGATAATAATAATACGTGGCTCGAATCAGAAACCCCAACCTCCGATTTTATAACTTCCATGAAAGCCGGCGTGCTTTCGCGAAGCGCGAAACGAGATTCATGCTCCCGGGGATTGCTCTTCTACTAGTCGGCTTTAGGCTTGGAAATTGGCGAAGCGACCGCGCGCGGGATGGAAAGTTGATTCTTCAAAATGTTGTCCATCTTCCGGCGAAATCTGTCGCGAACGTAAAAGATCGACGTGCGCGAGCGTCAATGCTTGATCCCCGTTCAGTGACCGGCCGCGTTCGCGTTTGATCCATAGCGTGCTGAGAATGAACGAGAGTTCTCTGCGTCTTCGATCATAGCACTCTTCAACGCTCGGAAGGCGGTTGCTTCTTTGATTCCATTCAGACAGTTGTTCATCAGTTTGTTAACATTATGCTGTCCGCACGCGTAATCAGAATTCTTTTGTTTGGCGCCGGTAGGGCTCGTTCGCATCATTTCGCCTGTCGCCGGGGGTTTCTCGAGGTTTTCTGGAAATCATCAAAGTGTTCAATCCTGTCCCTCCATTTTCAATTTTGACGATATATGTAAGTGAATGTAAGATTTTTTGCATTATATATATTTTCAAATTCAATCGGAACGTCAGCTAAATTGTCCGCACATTCATCTTGTAGAAAAATATCTTCTCTCCTTCGTTTGCCATTATCAAAGGGCACAATTCTTTATAAAAACACAAAACTGGCTAATATGATTGTATTGTAGCCTGTAACTTATTGTTACTTGAACAGAGCATGAGCGATACTACCGCTTGAGCTATAGCATTGCACACTACACCAACGTGGTGTCACCGCCATATGGCCGATTATTCTCACGGGGTACCAACATGGTGTCACCGGACGATACAGTGTTAATTCTTAGCACCCGAATGGTGCCTGTAAGACACCACTAAGAATTGCTGTATCATTATTAAAAATATTTTTTACATTATTAAATTTGATGGTATTTAATAAATTACTAAACATTGCATTATTGTACGAGTAAATTGTGCCATTTTTGTACGTATAACGTGACAAAACATATACAGAAGGGAAATATTCTAGGTCGGAAGAAACGCTTCGTTTTGGAGTGAACATAGCTTCGAGTGAAAAGAGTTAAAATATATTTCCAATGGTATTTTACGTAGATCTGTTGGTCTTGTTATTGCACCAAATTGAAATGCATCACCAGGAAATGAAGGGCTAGACGATGCCTTTAAAATGCTGGGTGGACCATGCGATAGATGTACAGGGGAAACTCGCACGGGGGACGCGCAGATTTCGCTTTGAGGCGCGAGAGAAGCTTCGACGCGGTTGGAAAGGAAACTATCGGTAAGGCTTTCCGGCTGGCAATCGAGTTTCCGGTGCGGAGAATCCCGGTGTATCCGCTCGCAAACCGAGAAATACTGTCGGCGGGGCTCGCATCGCGATTGGTAGCGGGTTGTCATGACACGGCGCTAGATGGGCAAAGAGCGCAAAGCGCAGAGTGCAGAGAGGCATAAATATCTATCTAGCGTGGCGTCGGATAGACGGCGGCGTGATCCTATGGCACCACCGTAGCCTTCCCCTGACGCTGACCCCGTGACCCGGTCACGTAACTGGAGCGTGAATTCTCGAGAGCAAAAGACTCGGCGAGAGAGCGTAGGCGACTCGACTCGACTCGAGTTGGCGTCGCGACGCCGCGCGCCGTACGCCGTACGCCGTACGCCAGGCAAACGTCCTCTCGAGTGGCGGCGCACGAGCAGCATTTTCCCTTCCGTGACGAAGCTACTGATCGGCATTTGCCTCGAGCCCGTTCCGCGTCCCATTCGAAACTTCGTTTTGATCCGGCTGCCTGGAAATGTGGAGCGCGTCTCGCGCTCCGAAACTTCGTTTTCCCCATCTCACGGTCTTTCCCGTGCTCCCTCGTCGCGAGCCAAGTAACCTTACTTTTTTCCTCGCGTCTCGCTCGCAGGCGGAAACTCCGACCGCTCGCCCTTTGACGCCCGCCATAATTAACGACCAGGATTAATTTTCTCCCTCCCTCTCTCTCCCTTTCTCTGTCTCTCTCCCTCTCATTTTTCGACGACGGGATTAGGCGTTCTCGCGGACGATTCGCGCGTTCCGCATCTCTAATTAAAACGTATTACCGTCGTTTCACCGTTTCCTCCTCTCCCTCTCTCTCTCTTCCTCTGTATGTCTCTCGCTCTCTTCGCGTTAATCCGCGGTTTCGGGACGCTTTAATTGCACAGCCGTCTCCGATCCGCTACGTAGATTTCACATTATGAATGTCCCGATATTGCGAACCGGAAGTGCTCGACGAATCCGCGCCGCCTCAAACTCCGCGGCTTAAATAGCAATCTTGCGCAGCAAACCGCGACGCGACGCGGCGCGACCACCGGCGACGGTTGTACGATTCCCGCATGTCTGCGGCACATATTCGTGATAAAGTCCCGACAGACATAGACACGCTCGCTATTTCGGCCAAGAGACCCTGCCGACAGTCTGCCGGTCGCCAGAATCGATTCCCCTTGCCTCGCAATCCCGAATTCGATCAAATCCGGGGATTCTTCTGACTAATTTAGCGAATCGGGCGCGCCGCGGAATTACCCGGGCACACGACGATGTTGTAACCGTGCCACGCGGATCGATGGCGTCTGAAATTGGAACCCCCGTAAGGGGAAGCTTTAAACTCCTCTCGATCGAGTGTCAATCAATGTTGCTTTCAAAGGCAGACAGTTTCGCGCGCGTGCGGGCAAAGCGATTTTAGAAAACCGTGGCTGTTCCGGCGTATCAGTAACTCGCGTCACGAGACCCGGTACATGCTGTTCGCATTTTAAATCGGCGTGTATCCTCCGTCTTCTTCGAGGTCTCCTAGCGTGCGTTTCCTGTGAAAAATGCATCCCGAAAGCTTTGTCTGGCTTTTCGTTTCAGCCGAGTTCTTAGTTCTCAGATTTTCGCCCTTGATGCTTACATTCGCGTGCGACGATTCGACCGCTATCTGTCCCCATAAATCCGGAAAATTTGCAAAACCAATCGCTCATGATTTATCGAAATTCAACGCGTTTGCGGGATATGTTTGTTTCACACGAGTCCTACCTATTTATTCTGTGACCTATTCAAATCGAATAAATTGATGTTTATTGCCACGTGTGACAATTATTTTTTAACAAATCAATAGTGAACGTGTTAATAATACAGTTCTGTACACGGTGTTCGTTAATGTTTGTTTGTGCTTGTTCGAACCGTAGTTTCAGAAGCCCGTAAAAACAGCAGGGTTAATTCACCATTGTGTTATCGCGAATAACGCACCAACGGTCGGAAGGGATAAATGTAGCAGCTAAAATGCGTTCTCTGTAGCAATTACCAGTTACCAAGAATTTGTCCACCATAAATCAACGTGGCGTCCTCCCACGGTCCATGTCGCTTGCGGCCCGGTTTTTCGACGGGGAAAAGCGCGACGACATTTATATACAAAATTCGTTCGGCAAACCATCGAGGAATAACCGAAAACGCGCGCGTGCGAGGCGTCGTGTCGTCTGTATGACGGGCGCGCTGCTGATTCCACGCGGAAACACGACGAACGCTCGCGCAAGTTTTCCGGTGCAATTACGAGCGCTCGGCCGTCGAGTGGATCGTCGACGCGGCAATGGTTTTCGAGGCGTGAAAGCTTGTGAAGAAAAAGAAAAAAGCGATATGAACTCCGCTCGGAAACGACGATTTGTCTCGAGCCTCCTCCTCGACGCTCGACTCCAGAATGACCGGCATTGAACCATGTACAGTGAATTCCCGATATAAGTCGCTGCAACCCTCGCATTTAAATGTCACTGGAACTACCTGCACACTATTTACTGGAACAGTAAATATCATCGGAATTATATTTGGTTTCGTTTGAATCAGAAAAATGTCACGAATATGTTGGTGAAAGTTTCATAAAAAAAAAAAACAATGAAAAATAAACAAGTTTTGTAATTGGATTAGTAGTGGTCTCACACCGATATACCCGACCGTGTTATGCTACACTGCTCGGCAGCGTGCAACATTGTATCAGAAAAAGACATTTTCTCAGCATTCTTGTCACTATTCGTCTATATGTCGCAGGTTTAGGACATGTAGACGGATAGTGACATTTACGTTTCCAGCGTGCATTGTGTATTTCAAATGCAACGTTCGACGAGAACCACAGATTTCGTCTAAATGCCATTCGCCAGAACCACGCAAGTGACTGTATATCAGGAATTCACTGTATTTTGCCAATGCCTCTCTCTCTCTCCCTCTCTCTCTTTCTTCGAAATTCAATTTCCGATCCGGCGTTTTGTAATCGCGAGGATCGGCTTTTCTTCTAGTGTGCTCTTCGATCCTTCCCGGGCTGGCTCCTGTCGATCCTCCACTAGAATTCCTGTGTCGGAGAAGCAAAATACTATTAACCCTTTGAGCTGTCCCCTTCTGAAAGGATCATTTGATATTTTACTCCAAGCTGCGCGAGCGAATGCTTGCTGTGCCAGATGATCTGTGGAAAGTTTAGGAGCGAAAAAGGATTAACTTTGATCCGGCGATTACGCTCTCGACCCTGTTGTATCTGATTCCGGCGCGCTGGGCGTATCAGCGAGACAGAAATCAATTTTAAAATCCAGATGAATAATCGAGCGTCGCCGGAACGGACGCGTTAAAATATTCAACTATTTGTTTGTCACGCATCGAATGCGTTTTCACGCACGCATAATAGTATGTATATGCATTAATATATTGATCTAAATGAAACGGTTGGACCCTCGCTTCGGTCAGCCGTCGCCCGTTGCGAATATCGAGGCGAGATTAGCGAGCGGACAAGAGATAGATAGATAGATAGATAGATAGATAGAACGTGGAACGTGGTTATTGCGACGGGGACCGCTGATGAAACTGTGCCGCCCACGCGGAGGGTGCACACGCCCCGGGCGACGCGACGCGACGCGACGCGATCGAATGGAAATCCGATATGTACGTACGAAGGTGACGTTTCGATTGCAATTGGCCCGGGATAATCGAAAGAATTGTCGGTTCACGGAAAAGTTTAGCGCTCTCTCAGTTCGAGGAGCTCGCGGCATCGGGGAAACGTCGCGAGGATAATTGGGCTAATTGCGAGCGCGCTTCAATCCATCCGCGCGCCGCATAATGACTATCTAATTAGCTACAATTGTTAGAGCGCAACCGGCAACTTGCGAAGCCAGAAATTCGTGCGTCGACTCTGCTCTCTTTGAACGGTTTCGCCGGTTTTTCGAGGGAAACCGCTACACGCTCGCGTCCCGGAATTTCCTCTCGTCCAGACGTAATTGGCAAGCGGACGGTTAATTGGCGATGCAATGGCCGTCGCGAGCCGATAATTGCCCAGCTAAATCGCGGCGACGTTAAAGAGAGGAAACCGAGGGAATCGCCTCACCCTTGAACTCCTACCGCTTCCCGCCTTTTTACGACAGATTTCTTCCACCTCCGGCCGCCGCCTTCTCTATTCCGCGTCGAACTTGTTAAACTTATTATCGCCTCCTATCTCGACGGGGGAACTTGGTCGTTTTCATCCGCGTTTGGCGTCGTTCATATTTTATCCGCATCATTCCGTAACATCGCGTGCGATCTCGAAACGACGACGCGACGCGACGTGACGCCTTGATTCACCTCGTTCGACGGGTCAACGGACCAAAACCACCGGTTTACTATACCATAGAAAAATAATTCGGTCGTACTATGCAGATCTTATCGTCCTACTTGCACGGATGAAGTCGTTCGCTCTATTATGCCTGGTAAATGCGCTGCCAAGAGCGTGAAGCAAGAGTCTTCGGCCATGCTTTGAATTATAAAGAACGTGTAACGACCTAAATTCGCCATCAGCTATCAAAAAAATCAGGCTGCACAACATCGACCGGGAATTCCTCTTTTTCTGAAACACCAACCTCCCGATACTCGCTGTAACGGGAAAGCACCGAAATTGGCTCGAACGAACTCGGGTGGTTGCCGTGACGCGATTGCTCTGTGCTCGTCCCGAAAAATCGCTAATTGCTTGTGTTCCTGTTTTCTGCAGGGCCAGGGTGAAGTCCGGCGTGAAGATCCTGGGAGCCTCGCCGAGCAGCCCGAACTGGACGGTGGAGATCGACATAAACACGAAGAACACGGTCGCGCTGTTCATCGCGAGGCGAAAGGACAGTGTGCCGAGAGTACCAAGCGCGTAAGTACGTCACAATTTTGCCGAGGGGACTTTTATTATCCGACGGAGGAGAGAACGGCACCTCGTTCGTCGAGGCTTCCGCGGGGGCTGGGAGGCCGAGAGGACGGGAACGGGGCAAAGAAAGCATCAGAAGATCCGTGTACTCCCGCTTTATTACGTCAATCCCTGAAAAAAAAGCGGCAGACGTGACGTCTGCTCGAATACATGCGGGTCCGAGCAGCGGAACGACTGCGAAAGGATCCACGGGAATAGTTGTTGACGAAAGATATCAATGTCCGACACGTGACACTGCATTCGTTGGACCTTTGCGAAGCAAGGCAGTGTCACGACGTAACTACTCGTAGTTGTTGCTTCTTTTTAGATACCGAATGCTTTCTCATCTTCTTGGCCAGACGAGTTCGATTCGCTAGTTCTTCTGCGTAGGTCCCTCCTTCTTCTCCTCCGACGACGAAGAGCTGTCCGACTTGTCGCCAACCTCTCCTTCCGCGAATCGCTGGATTCTCTGCTCGGGTGTCTTCGTCTTCTCCTCCGACGAGGAACTGCTCGAATCCTTGCCAGGCTCGTCTTCAGCAAACCGTGGTGTCCTCTGCTTTCCTTTCTTCTCCTCGGACGACGAGCTGCTCGAATCCTTGCCAGGCTCGTCTTCAGCAAACCGTGGTGTCCTCTGCTTTCCTTTCTTTTCCTCGGACGACGAGCTGCTCGAATCCTTGCCAGGCTCTTCTTCAGCAAACCGTGGTGTCCTCTGCTTTCCTTTCTTCTCCTCGGACGACGAGCTGCTCGAATCCTTGCCAGGCTCGTCTTCAGCAAACCGTGGTGTCCTCGGCTTTCCTTTCTTCTCCTCGGACGACGAGCTGTTCGGATCGTTATGCTCCGCGTCCCGTCTCCTGCGGTAGGCTCTGATGCCCCTGCAAGCTTCTTCGTCGTCTCCGTGATCCCCGCACTTTATCTTCTTGTTCTTTTTGTCGTCGTCGTCGCTATCATCGCTGTCGTCACTGTCGTCGTCGTCGTCCTTGCACTTGCCCTTCTTCTTCTTCTTCTTCTTGCACTTGTCGTCGCTATCGTCGCTGTCGTCGCTGTCGTCGTCGTCGTCCTTGCACTTGCCCTTCTTTTTCTTCTTTTTGCACTTATCATCGTCGTCGTCGCTATCATCGCTGTCGTCACTGTCGTCGTCGTCGTCCTTGCACTTGCCCTTCATTTTCTTCTTTTTGCACTTATCGTCATCGCTGTCGTCGCTGTCATCGTCGTCGTCACTGTTCTTCCGGCACTTACTCTTCTTTTTATCGTCGTCGTCGCTCTCGCTCGAGGAACTGCTGCTGCTGCTGCTGCTGCTGCTGCTGCTGCTGCTGCTACTGCTGCTGTCGTCGTCCTTCTTCTTTTTAGCATACCGCGCCTGTCTCTTCAGTATCTCTTCGTCTTCTTCGATCATCACCTCGATCTCGTCCATCCTCGCTTCGTTCGCCCTCAATGTGTCGTCGGTGTTGGACGATTCCTCGTACGGGGAATTAACAACGTTCGGCTTCACCGCCGCGATCAGCACATTCGCCTCGACTTCCGCAGCATTCTCCTCGTCCGGCAGCTTCAGGGAGTCCTGCTTCACGGCCAAATCGAACAACGGGTGCGCCTCGATGTAGATCGCCGCGAACACCGCCCAGGAAATTATTATCACCGCGCTGGCGCGCATTTTACTCTCTCTCTCTCTCTCTCTCTCTCTCTTCTTCCGCGAGATGAACTCGCGTCGATACGTCGATATCGAATTGGTCGCGGCGACCAGACGCGAGCTTTTATAGCTCCGACTAAAATCGCGATCGGAAGAATTGCCGCGCGTATCGCAGCCAGTGGTACTCACGTCCGAGCGGATGCTGATGGATCGCCGCCGACAATGATTACTCCGCTATTGGGTTAGCGGGGAAAATTGCGCGGCGATCCTTCTTAACGTCGTTCCGCACGGAATTGGCTTTGTTCTCTCCTGGCCCGACCCTTTTCTAATCTCGGCGGAGGCCATAGAATCCCGATGCCGAGACAAACACCGCTTCTTTTTATCCCCCTTTTAACTCGGTTACTTCTCTTCCAACCTCTTCTCTGTCTCTCTCTCTCTCTCTCCTCTCTCTCTTTCTCGGTCCTAGCAATTGTCTTATTTTTGTAGGTCGAGTCACCGTTGCTCGAAATAAATGCGCGCGGAATAATTGCAGAGAGTTAATTGTTCCCCCGAATAACAGACCTTATACAAACGTCAGGAGAACCAGAGTCCCCTAGGTTCGCCCGTTCGTGCTCCGTTCTTTCGCTGTTCCAGAAATCTTCGAGTATATTTTCGCTTGTTTCCGTTTTGCCGCGACTTTCGTATTTACGCGGTGCGCGTGAGACGTCATAGTTTATCGGATCAGACAATTTTCCCAAGGGTGGCATCCCCTCGCGCACGGTTGTTCTCGCGAAACGAAGGAATCGATTCCGTGTATCCGTAGCCGAACGAATTCACCGAGCTGCGACATAATCCGCGATTCGAAATTCGAAAAGCCGTGCCCGGGTGCCCGGGGGCTGTTCGAGAGGAGCGAGGGCGGCCGGTGCATGCAAACGACACGCCGTAAACGAACGCTGGGAAAGCCGGTCGTGCGGCCGAGGATTCGAAGAAGATTTTATCGGGAACGTTCGTTTCGGTGGCCCACGAGGAAAAAGTAAAAGTACCGCGTGAGTATCACTGTATCGTGGAAGTCGCTATCGCAGCTAACCCTGCTACGATGCTCTGGTTCGATTCTCCCTCTCTCTTTCTCTCCCTCTCTCTCTTTCTTTCGTTCTCTTCGCCTCTGCTCGCCTCCTTTTTTTTCCGCGAATTGCGCGGCATCAGTGTAGCTGATTGCCAGGGTGTTTCTCGGACCATCGATCGCAAAAATAGACAGCGTCGAGACCTATGCTCCCGATAATCGTTGCTCGGAATATCTTGTTATCGTTTCGACGATTCCGCTTCTTTTCCTCGTTTTCCTCCGCGCTCCATGTTTCCTTATCAACGTATTGCGAATTATATTCGCCTTATGACAGCGTTAGCCGAATCGTACGCATTGCTCATCGTGCGCGTTCTCCCATATTTTCGCGCGATAGATTCTAGTGCGTACAACGGCGATCGATAAAGGATGCGCCAACTTAAAAAGCGTCAGCTTTTATTTTGTTACTGTGCAACCGAGTGCGGTTTACGAGCTCCCATTATTTCCACGATTGTATTACTAGATTTTTCCGTTTCACCGAGCGATTATCATATTTTCTGCCGTTCGAGACGTACCGGATTCCGAGGTACGGTCGACTGGCAATTTTCCTGAGCGAGAAGCGTGAACAATGGGCCGGTGTGCGCGAAGCTTAAAGCGCGAATCTATCGACTCGAGAATTGCTGCTCCCCTGCTAATTTTATTCCAGCTTCCTTTCGCTTCTATTTCCCTTCGATCCGGTCCCATTTTAGTCGGCGTCGACGTCCAGCGTCTTCTTCGGGCGGCCGGGTTCGAATTCCTTTCCCCGGGAACGACGAAAAATTCCCCGTTTAATTTCGTTCGTCCCCCTCCCTCCCCCTCTCTTTCTCTCACGATCGTTGGATCGCGTCTTCTATCAGCCGGGGAATGGGATCGAGCATCTCGGAGCATCGCGATATCTCCGAACGTTCGCGGAAATTTTCGCGAGGAGGAAAAATCAACTCGTTCCATCTAAACAACGATCGGCGAATCGTCCGCCTTTGCTCTCTCGTCCGGGCGAAGTCCTATCTGAGAATTTCCGTCGGATGCGTCGAAAATTTCCCCTGTAGATCCCGCGATCCTTGAACTCGCTGGGCCGCGAAACGAAGCCAGACGCGTGCTACCCTTCAATCTCATCGGGAACCGTCTGCGAACACGATCGTCTTGACTCGTAAATCCGGTCGTAATAGCCGTCCATTTCGCCTGAGATCTCTCGTTCACGCCCAACCGCGTACCCGGCAGAACGACCCGACCCACGCGGGTGCCGACGGGTCGTCGTTGCGTTTCCATGTAACGTTTCCCCGTTTTCGCAGCGCCCTGTAGAGCCCTGCAGCGCCCTGCAGCGCCGTACCGCACGCCGTTACGTAACCCCGGCCATTTGTGAACTACAAACACCCCCATAGTCTCCTCGAACTGTTCAAATTCTCGTCAGCCGCTCGAACCCGACGGCAAACTCTGGACGCGACGGCGGTTTAGCCCGGCGATTACCCGGCAACTCCCTATAGAAAACAAAGGAGGCGAGAGACACCCATCCTCCCTACCTAATCTCGCTAAAAAGTTCCGCCATCGGACAGTTATCGACCCGTGCTTGCGCAACCTTCAACGTGTACGCCACAAATTTTAATTTTCTATGCACGCGGACTCGATGGGCTCGAACCCTCTATGGGCCGAATTTTGTTCCGTTGGTGTCTATCCGCAGACAACTTGCACTTACTTTGATATTTCAAGTCGATGGCGCTGCGCACCGTCATCAATATTGTTATTGATGATCTCGGAGACATTATACAGGGTGAGGCACTAACTATTGCCACCTACGATAACTTCGAAAGTACGCTGGTAGCAGAAAAGTTTTCGAAACAAAAGATGCATGGGACAACAGGAGCTCTGTAATATGGCGTCAATCTCTTTTTCCTAGGTGGAGTCGCTTCAGAGATGTGAAGGTAACCTTTGGTTTTTTAAATAGAATGCTATGTTTTGGTACCTGTCCTCTGATAACGGCTATTGAGACGAATCCAAAGAGGAGCAGCATTAAGGTCTTTGAAGGTCAGCAAAGGTCATTTGACAAAAAAGGCGAAATAAACTTGCATTTACAGAAGGTGTTCAAAGTGATTGCCATTCGTATCAGTGCAATGCTGCAATTTTCTTAACAGGAATGGAGTAGTATTTCTTATCACTTCGGCACTTATCAAATCACATGCTGTAACAATTTATTGTGCAAATATATTCAATTGTACGGCATGTAGGACATGAGAACATTCAGGACATCTTTCAGCGTATTTACTAAACCTAAGAATGTACTAAACATAAGAATGGTAAGATTAGCAGCCGTCACGAGAGATAAAAACCTGATAAAAAGCCTGATAAATTTTTTTGTAAAATGACCGTCGCTGACCTTCAAATACCTTCAGTTGCACCTCGTTGGATTCGTCTCAATAGCCGCTATCAGAAAACACGTACCAAAACATAGGTGACCTTCACATCTCTGAAGCGACTCCACTTAGGAATAAAAGATTAACGCCATATTACAGCCCCTGTTGTCCCATGCATCCTTTGTTTCGAGAACTTTTCTGCTACTATCAGACTTTCGGAGTTATTGTAGGTGGCAATAGTTAGTCCCTCACTCTGTATAATTAAGACGTATTACGTCATTTTGTGGAGAAACTAAAATTATGTGGTAAAATGTCGATATATTGGCATGTGACCTGAAAGTTACACGGGCCCATAGAGGGTTAACTTCGGCTCCTAATCGGTGAAGCGGGTCTCTCGACGGTCTTGCAAACGTTCTAAGAAATGTTGGAGGTCCAGAGATGTTAGCTCATCGGTGGGACGAGCTCAAACATTGTCTTCGTCGCAAGAATTTATTTCGGCAACTAATCGCGGAAATGTTCGACGGCCTATGAGACTCCTGTCGGATCGAATTGCATTTGTTCGTAATGTGCCCCGCAGGCGGCTATCTGCTGCGTCAGACAGTGTCCTAGCACTGGGGATGGTCGAATGGATCCAGAGGCTGGATCATAGACAATCTAGGACTGCGAGAGAGAGAGAGAGAGAGAGACCCGGGTTTCGTGTCCTCGTATCGCGTACGAATAAAGTACATACGGTAGCTCGCAACCAGTTTCCACGGGAATGAAGCAATTTGCCGCGGTGGAAACGAGGGGTCGGGACGTGTTTCCTTAGGGAGAGAGATGGGTCCTGGGGTCACCGGACTAAGATCGCTGTGTTTCCTTGTTCAGATCGGCGGAGGAAATCCTGACGATGCTTCTGGAAGCCAGCGAGGAGGGGGTGGAAGGGAATTGGGACGGCGGTCGCATCGTGTGGGGTGTACGTTACACCTTCGAGGACGAAGAGGACAACGGCTCGTCTCAATTCAACGGGATGCGGGATCATCATCCTGAGAGACGGAAGCTGCAGGCGCGATTCGAGATACAGAAGGACGACATACAGGCTGTCTTGCCTATCTCAAAGGTAAGAGCACCGTCAACCCCAAAGATTAACCCGTTTGTACTCCTCGGTAATTAGCGGATTGCGGATTTGATGGATTTATGATAAAAACGAGTGGATCAATGTTGTTGCATTATTTTTATCTAATTATTCAGAACAGAAATAAATGTCTATGTAGCTCCCGCAGCTTGAAACTCACGCAGATTTCTTTTCCGCAATAATCCGCAGTCTAGTAATTAGTTTGTTCTTCCGTTTAAACGTAATTTATTTTCCTGCTTGAATTCCACGCGATGCAAATGGGTTAACCCTCGGCGATGCGTGGGTCCATTTCGATCGAGCGGTTCAAAGGCTTCATCCAACTTCTCCAGCTTCTAGTCAATTATTTCTATTAGGCTCAATTAGAGAAGCTCGATAAATACATCTAGGACAATTTCAGCTTGTCAATTATTCCTATTAAGTCTACCAAAGAGAACCTCAAAAATACGATCGTACAAAATTTATGAACGGGGGTCCAAATGGATCCAGACATTACGATTATAAAGTCGTCGAGAGCGTCGTCCGTTCGAGCGTTAAACGAGACCTCCGAACGAAACAGCTTCCGGAGGATCGTCGACCCGCACTGTTTTAATAAGTCGCGTAATCTCCGATAAAACCTTTTCGTGAAGGAGACGACAACGTCCCGGTGCGTCGCACTGTGGTCCAGATCGAGGAATTAGCTGTTCATTTGATAGAAAAAAAAAAAACGGTGAAATTGACGGGATTTATTAAAAATTGTGATTAGAACAAGCATTTAAAAGTCAACACTTTATGAATCCTATTTTTCACTGAAAAAATTACCTCCTTTCCTATTGTTATCCTGGAGAATCTATTTAATATTATGTGTCCATTTTTGTTTCAAAGGAATAGTATTTGTCTATATTGAGAATATATCTTGTGTACTAAGATTTAATATTTATAATTTATTGAAATAAGAATGCTCAGTAAACTAAAGTGGATCTTCAAAGTTTCCCATCATTGGTAAAGCATATCTTTTGAGTTCCATACAGTTCCGAATTGAATCAAAGTGCATTATTTTCAGTATACTTTCCTCTATAAATCATGCAAGATTCACATCCCATTCGATCCCGGTACAAAAGTTATTATTGTTTAAAGCGCCTCTGTGACCGGGACCGCGCGAAGCGTTAAGAGGTTCTTAAAGTCGCCATATGATTCTTTTAACAAAAAAACACATTACCTCCAGAATTAAAGATTATTTTGTTATTTGACAACCTGGTTACAGCTAAGGTCAAAACGTAAAAGTCAAGAGTAAAAAACATTTTCCACGAATATCTTGGAAACTACTGCAGATAGGAAAATGGTGTACATGGCAATATTGTGTGTCTTTTTATAAGAAATACACCTGCGAAGACAGATTTCAAATATCACCATTTGTTTAAATGATATACTAAATATCATTCATAATTCACACGTTATCGCAATTTTTCTGGCATTTACGGTACTCTGACAAGAAAATGTTTCAAACAAAAATTAATCGGTAATTACTCTTCTATGAAGTTCAATATAAAAAATTGAAAAAAATTTCTTTTAAATAAAAAATTGTCACCTTGATTTTAAAATTGTCGCTATATATTTTTCGCTTAATAATGTTACAGTTGACAGTCAAGACGAATCCAATGACCTCCTTTGCTATGGCTTTAAGTCTTGTAACAATGCTAAAATCTTTGTGAATAGCTTGTTCCTCGATCTGGACCACAGTGCGTCGCGAGCGTACCAATTTTTTAATAGAGCGCGGAAGAATAAACGGCGAACGGTGCCGTAGGGGAACGTGTCCGGGAATAAGTCGCGAACGGTTCGGCGACCAGTTTCGAGCATCCGGCGGCGGATTACGTTTGCGATTCCGAGGAAACGTAACGGATAAAGGGTGGCCCCGAGCATAATTTCGAACGGTTGTTCTCGGAGCGTGCCGGTCGGTCGGCGGGTTATAGGTTGTCGAACGATTTTCATTCCCGCCAACTGTGCCGGCGGACGTGCGGAATTCCACGACAGGATCGCGCCAGCCTTGGGAATAGAGGAATCCAGGTGGCCCGGGAGGGACGAGCCAATATCGCCGGTCTCTCGCAGGGACTGGCATGATTCTCAGGCCAGCCAACCCCGAACCGAACCGTCCACCCGTGCCCACGCCCTCTCTCTTTCTCTCCCTCTCTCCCTCTCTCTCTCTTTCTCTCTCTCTCTCCTCGAAATCTCTTGAAAAAGAATCCGCTAAGTTTCACGATAACCGCCCGGCAAATGTGCCGATCGATACCGGGCGAGTATAGTATACGTGGCGCGCGAACACGCGGCGCGAGAATCCGCTTCCAAGCTCGATCAACGATCCACCCGCTCTTTCCTCGCCCTGGAAACCAACATAGGAAGGGACACAGGTCTCGCTCCGCAACTCCACAACTCCACGGCGAAACGACTCGGGGCCCGCGTCAAAGGATAATGCCTTCCTCCCGACGACAAAGCAACCGACGCGACGCGGTCAGCTACGGGGTGTCCCCGAATGATCGATACACCTTTGACGATAAAGCACTGCGCGGAGATGAGGCGGAACCTCTTTCCGCCTGATCCCGTCCGATGCACCGTCGGTGCTCGCTGATGTTGACGTTTCGACAAATAATACAGCTTGCTGCCACCGTCGTCGTAACAATTATTACCTGTTCGGGACAATGGCAATTTAACAAGATCGTGCCATGTGGATACAACGATAGATCCGAATATACAAAGAAGCCAGACAGCCTCGTGGCTGGTAAAGCAGGATGCTGGAATATGCAAGAAGGAAATAAATATTGGAAGAAGGAGGAGGATAGAAGGTGTACGATATGCGAGGGAAATGTCGGAAAGCTTAAACATCTGATAGAGGATTGTGACGGTGTGGAGAGAATAAATATGAGTATTGCGAGATAAATGAGTTATAGAAACAATAGCCTGGCATTGAAAAAATTGACAAAATAAGAAAAGAAATAGAAGGGGAAACCAAATAGGTAGAGGTAATGTCAAGTTGGTCAGAGTGTTAGTACCAGAGTCGGATAAGTAGTAGATGGAGGTATTATTAGGTATTAAGACACATAATTATTTTATTAACACGTTAAGTGCCAAATATCATTCCCAAGGGATTCTTACAAAATCAGAGTAATTTAATTAATGAAAGCGAGACTAGAAATTTTAAATGTATTGCAGGGGATGCTGTTTTAACCCTTTTGAATTCTAAAGATCATAATGAAATACGGTTTATCTGGATGTGTCACAATAAAAATAATGTCTAAACCTAGTCAAAAATCGCTATCAATCATATGTGACTGACATGGCAGTTAACGTGTTAATAATAAGAGAAATTGAATATGTATATAATTATTGCTCAGTCGGTTCAGGCTCGCAACGCACAGAGAAACGGATCAAAGGACACACTATTGTAATCGATGGAAAATAATTGCTGTTCGGGCCGCAACGTTTTCCCGCAAAGAGAAACACCCGGGGAGAATCATTGCGAACCCGGATAATCGAAAGGACACCGGGTACAGCGAGTAGCCTCGTTACATAAATAAATTCCATTCACAAGCGAGGGGTATTACAAACATTAGAAAAGACCCCGGGTGTCCCGATCCGAGAAAAGGTAGTCGCGTTAAGTTAACGTTCTCCGAGTGCAGTGAGCTGCATTTTCCATTCGGCCAAGATAAAACTGCAGTCCGAACGTGTGCAGTTTTTATCTTGGGTCCGGCAGCGGCGCGACGCCGCTGCCCGGAGTAATTTATTCGTTGCTCGGTTCTTCGGCCACGATTTCGTAAGCTCTCCGGGAAAATAGTTAATTGATTCCGTTCTTACGGTGCTCGAGGCACGTTTATTCTTTTCTCGCACGACGCGACGGTCGTCCCGGCAGGTGAGGCAGCAGCCTGTCCGAATCGATACACGCGCGTTCTCAACCATCCCGAGAAGACGTGTTGATTAACGAATCGTTTAATTAATTCGTTTACATATTCCTTCTGAGGAGTTGCAGGACGCCCTTCTTGATCATCCTCGCTCTAATTGCCGTTCCTACGGACCGTCCGTGGTGCTGTCGGCGCGGAGGGGGGAGTTTTTAATTAAAAGAGGGACGCCCTGCTTTCCTCGTAAACCTCTCTCGTCCGGCTTAGCGCCAACATTGACACCGGGTCTGTCGTTGCCGCGAGATCCGACCGAAGAAGAAGCGGTCGTCTGTGCGAGCGTTTAATCAGCGAGAGAAGAAAATATTTCGGCACGCCGATCGAAGCCGTTCAGCCGCGAGTATTATAAATACCCGGCTCGAAGGATCAGCGAATGGTCTAGGGAATTCCACTCGAATCTAGAGCCCTTTGACGAGCAGCAGCGTCTTCGATAATGCATAGCTAAATCTCGTCGAGACGGCGAACCCACCCGGCTAAGTGGATCAGAGATCTCCCGATAAACTTTGCTAGTGCAGGCCAGTCGAACCAAACTCACACCTAACGGATAGTTCCACCACGCTTCCTGGAACTCTCGAGCACTCCAGCTTCTGGAGGCACGGGCACAGATTGCCCCGAGGGGCACCGGCTCCCACGAAATCGAGAGCAACATGGCCACGCCCCTTCCTACCGTTCAAAGACTGTCCTCCATTTCTGTCATTTCCATCCAGGGAAATACGGTGTGTTCCGGGGCCAAAGAAACTCCCGATTTGCCCCGGACAGCATACGCCGTTGGAAAAACAGATATCCAGACATCTCAAAGAAAAATAGACAACAATACTTAACGTTTCTTTCGCCGCTTATATTCCTTGTTGAAATGTTTTATTAAACGTAACGTACCTTCTTCTACGAAATATTAAAACAATTGAGCAGAAGAAATGGATTCTCTTAACCGTTTGAGCTCCAGGGCTCATTAGAAAACGGTATTTTCGATATGTTAGCAGCGTGACTGTGCTGCATGGGTCTCGAACGGTTAATATTATGCTGTCTACTATGAACTCAAATAACAAAGTATATGAAATGAAATTTGACTTTCCGTAAGTAAATTATGAGATAGTGGACGTCACATATCCGCGACGGTGGTAGCGAACGCGTTAAGGTATCGTCCTACAGAGGACCCCCAGTGGGCGTGGTATCGACGCTCCCGATTCTCCAAGGCCTCGGCAGTGGCCCGCGGAACAGTGCATGGCCCGCGACTAACTCCTACATCTGTCGACGCGTCCGCCTGGACGTGCGGCGAGAACAGAAGCGATCAGAGAGGGAACGACGAAGATAAATTCGAATGAAACGTTTCGTCGGATGAGTGATTGCGCCATCCGTGGAAATATCTAGGTCTCGATGTGTCAGACGGATCTCGAGCGAAAGAAAGGGAGCTATTCATAGCCAACGCGATTCTAGTCACCGAGGCCTAGATCCGCGGACGCGTGCGCGCGCGCGCGCGCGGCAAAATCGCCGAAACGAGTCCGCGTTTTGCTTCGAGAATCCCGGCCGGCGATTCTCGACGAGAATTCTCCTCCCCCGGAGAATATGAAATCGCGAGAGCTGTCCGAAGGACGAAGGAATATATTCGATCCCACGGCTAGGAAAAGACTGGACCGGCACTCTCGAGATCGCCTTTTCCCGCGCGCCGCTAAGAACGCGGTTGGGATCAGTCTCGTCGATGAGAGAAGCAAGCCCGCCGCGAGATGTAGACGGCCAGTCCATCCGCACGTACACGTCGGTCGGCGGCGGCCTGGTCTAGGTAGTCGGTGGATTGATGGAAAGAGGCGGCTCTCTCGGGGTCAGAGATTTAAATTCCCTCGCTGCAATATCCGAGTCGTTTGATGTTTCCTTCCAAAGGGCAGACTGTACGGAAGCCAACTTGGAAATGGTTTCGTGCTCCGTGCCCCGTCCCCTTTTGCACCGGCCGCTAGCAAAGTACACAGACGGATACACGCAAGCCGAGACTATACCGAGACGAGAGGATAGGAGCAGAGTAGCCGGCGCGTGGAATAACTTGCATACAAGCCGTTGTGCGCGCGCGAACGGACCAACACACCAACACGCGAAACGGTCCGGCGATTCCGGGCAGACCTCCGATCAGGCCCTTTAGAACCCTTTCCTCGGACAGAGTTCGCGACCGGTCGCGAAACTTTTCCGACAACGTGCCCTCGGGAGCAAACAAAAGCGCCGGGCGACGAGAGGAACGATCGCATCGCGCCTTCGAATCTCTGTCTCTCTCTCTCTCTCTCTCTCTTTCTCTCTCTCCCCCTCTCTCAGTCTGCTCTGAATGGAGTTGGGACGCTTTAACGAGCCCCGCGACAAAGCCCACGATTTAATCGAGTTCTCCGTCTCTCTGTCCCCCCCTCTGTCTCGCAGAACTGGGAGGTGATGAACACCGCGGTGCTCACCGGCCGCCAAGTGTCCCAGGGAATGAAAGTGTTCATCGTCAGCCAGGCTGGCACCGTCGCCGACGTCACGCTGCAGTCCTCTTGCCACTCCGAGGACGAGAGCGTGCTCAAGGTACGTACGATCTTGCTGTCTCACCTCTTGGTTCCGTTCGATGGTGCACTTCGGGAATTTTTCTCTGCCGAACCGATTAACGAATTTTCTTGAATCTCTGCAGACTTATTCGGGCACATTTGGACCACGCTTCTGAATTTTTATACGTCGGTATCTCAAACATTCATAGTACTTGCGCGTCAAGTTTCAGCAGACCGAATGGACTGATGCCGTGGCGGTTTTCTCACATAAGCGCACGTAATACTATTCATCGTGCGGCGGCCTTTATTATACGAACTACAGCACCGATTCCAACAAACTGCTCCTCTCAAATGGCTCGCATGATTCCTGGCTCGATAACGACTTCAATTCTCATGCTAGCTGTCCATAATAATTCACAGATGTAGTCCAAACATGTACCGACAAGATCGCAAAGTTTCATAAATCTGCGGCTCTTGGTTCCCGATCAAAACATTCCCGATCTGTACCCAGAAATGACATCAAGAGACAAGAGAACTTTAGGGTGTGTGTCGCCACTTAACCTCTTAAGCACGACGCGCTCGTCCGCAATTCTGTCTCCCAGGAACGGCGTGCTTGGCCGCGGATGGCACAAAAGCCGCTATAGTGGCGTTACCGTTCAAATCGATGCTTTCCACGGAAGCCGCTACAGTGGCGTATCGTTCAAACTAATGCTTTCCACGGAAGCCGCTATAGTGGCGTACGGTGCTTAAGAGGATAATAGCACCACACATGAACGACGCCAGACGCGTCCAGCTATCCGTAACAGCACAGCATCGATACTCCTCTTCTTTACTTTTCTCTGCTTTTGATGGAAATAAATACGTTTGGGTGCCGTTGATGTGCGGTGCTGTTTGTGGGCGACAGCCTTAAAAGCGAGCTGCTACGCGGCCCGATCAACATCTAATTGAACGTCTCTGCCACCAAATGCAGGTGTCATCGTCCTGCAGCAGCGTGTACGTGGACGGCACGGAGATCCGCGGCTCCAGCAACGCGTCCGTTCTGGTGAAGTACGGGACCTACACGGGCCTGGCCAAGTTTACGGTGTGGATGCCGGAGTTTCCACTGGTGATCACCGTGGACGACACCAGGCTGAGTCAGATCAAAGGCTGGAAGGTCCCCGAAGAGCACGTGGTCAGCGCCAAGAGTAAACGCAGCTTGAACGGCACAAGATCAAGCGCGAACGATTCCACAAAGACGAAAAAGCGGAGCGCCGCGGACCTGGAGGACTCGATAGACGACACTTCCATAGACGTGGAGGACGCGGACGTGATTTTAGAGGAGGACGAACAGGACGAACGATACAGAGGCAACGATCCCGGCTGGGACACCATCAACTCGATAGAACGAGGCTCATCGACGTTGTGCAGGCTTCGTTTCCAACAGAGTCCGGTCGAAGTTCACGCGAGATTCCTGGCCACTGATCACGACTCCGGAAGAGTCTCGTACTTCGTCAACCGTAGAACTTGGCTGCGTGTCACCGACCTGGTGATAGGGATGCTGCGCGTCTCCGATCCGAGAATAGCCACCCTCCTGCAGGGGAGGATCGTCCAAGGTCGCGGCGTAGGTATAACGGAAGTGCAGGTGCTGTCGCCGATCACCGGCAGAATAATTGGAGCGAAGGAAGTGAAGGTTGGAAACGTTCGGGTGGCGGTCACCAGGTTGTCGGTCAGGGTTGTGTCAGGTCTGCAGCTCACCATTAGTCCGGACACGGCGATAGAGAACGGATACGTCGCCGAAACCTCGGTGACCAGGCGATTGACTGCCAAGTATCAGGTAGGGTAGTCATTCCTATCGCAAAAACAATTCTTTATGACAAACTGTTATCGGGTCTTGGAAACTGTTGTTAACGAAGATATGTGATTCTAGGAGGGTTTGCTCGACATAGACGTAGAATTCTCGGACGGGACGAGAACACCGCTGCGAGAGATCGCCGTGACCGATTACCATCTGTCGGTGGAGAGCCTGGACCCAGAAGTAGTCGCTTTCGCGCCCATGGTCGCGTCCCATCATCCCCGGGTGATCGCTGTGGGCGAAGGTCGGGGCGATCTGCTGCGAGTCAAGCTCCAGCTGGCGGATGCCTGCAGGTTAGGCGGCAGGAGGTCCGGCAAAGGGTCGCAAAGGGCGACCACGTCCGCCCTGGCCAGCGCCTCGGCCAACGTCGAGGTGGACTTCGCCTCGAGCGAGCTGCCAAATCGACCCGAGTTCGTGCAGAACGACGGAGGCGGAACGGTCGGGTCGCACCATCATAGGGAGAGGAAGACCAGCAGGGGGGAAATGGCGCCAGATATGCACGACATTCTCGTTGGTAAATAGACCCTGTTCCCGTCTGTCACATTGATCTGTCGCTTACCAGCACTCGCTTCTCTGTGTTTCTCTCTGCGGCTGGCACTCGTCCCCGCGCGGTTTGCCGGTCGATGTCCTCTCGCAGTCGCCTCGAACGCGTCGCGCGGCAAGGATCATCCTCCGACAGACTATCGTTCGGAGCTCGGCAGTTGGCACGGTCTGAGATTGCTCCCAAGTATTAATCCCTTGCGATTCGCGAAGAGCATCCGAGCCACTAGGATAAAATCGCCGTCCAATCGCGCACTGGGCGCGAGACTGCAAAGCGTTAAGGTCTTATATCTATCTCTCGAGACGTAGAAAAATGATTCCCTTTATTGGCCGAACGGTCACCCGCATAGCACCATCTTCTAGATTTTTTGTACCAACTCTCGAGCCTCCAGCGATACTTCTGATTCGCTTCGCACCGCCTGTTCTCTTCTCGCACCGTTTCCTCTAGCCACCCCTAGACAGCCTCGCTCGTCCCGACGGATGGAGATTGACCTCGCATATACCCTCCTCCCACCGTCGGGTCCCAAGATTGCCCCCGCATGTCGGTCGTGTCTCGCTTTCTGCAGCCAGCTGGTCGCTCGCGCGGAGGGATAGCAGGTTCGGGAGCAGCTCTGACGCTCCATTCACTCTCGACCGTCGTTTCTCACTCTTCTCCTCTCTCTTTCTGTCTCTTTGTTTTCTGTGCAAAGGGCTACCGCTGAAAGACGAGAACGGGCACGAGCCTTTGGTGCAGGCACGCCAGCACCGCACGGCTATAGCTAATGGCATGTCTTCAGGAGGAATGGGCGGCATCGGTATACGGCACCACGGCGGAGCGAGCATGAGCCCACTCGAGATCGGGATGTACGTTCTCCTGGCGGCCTTCTGTTTCGCAATCGTCGTATTCGTCGTCTCCTGCGTGGTCTACGCGAGCAAGTTCAAGCCCCAGCCGCCGGACTCGCTGTTGACAGGAGCCGCGCTTCCGGTCCTCTCCGGAGCAGCAAGGGCCAGAGCAGCCGCCAACCAACTGGCCTCGGGACGACGACCACCTAGAGAATCGACAACGAATGCCCACGATTGGGTCTGGCTGGGACGAGCCACCCTCGAGAGGGCTGCTTGCGGACCACAACAGGTAGGATGATCGTCCAGGTATGATTACAACGCGCCTAGGGACCTCGGGAATTGACGAAAAGAGCCCCGAACGATAGACGCGTCGACCTAGCCTCGCGGAACCCTTAACGAATTGGCGAACAGCATCCACAAAAAGCTTCGTTACAGGTACGCGTGACGAGTAATCCTCTTGCGAACGAAACGGATGTCGACACGAGCGAATTGGCCACTTGCTTCGACAACCCGAACCACATCGAGCTTCCTTCCTCGGGCCAGCGGAACAACAGCTCCGGACCGATCGACACCACCACCTACTGCAAGAGGGACAAGCTTCCGAGGAACAGCTTCGCTGCGAAGTCCGCAGCAAGGCCCTCGATCGCGGTGACAGCGACCACGGTGACCACCCCCGCCTCCATGGCAACGTCCACCGTCACCACATCGCGAAACGAGTAAAAATCTTACTCAAGTTTCAGACCGATAAGATAGACCCGGCCGTTTCGAAGGGGATAGTGCTGCTCTAACGAGCCCAATTGTTCCAGCAACGACGACATTCCGCCGCCCCTACCGCCTCACGGGGTCCCGGTCTCGACAGGCGTGAACACTGCCGCGGCCACGATCGCAACGTCGACGAACAACAACGGGAACGAGGACTACAAGCCGCCGGTTCCGCCGCACAGAAACACCGGGGTGATCGTGCGGCTGCCGGAGACACCGAGGAAGCACCGGCACAGGGCGTCGAGCGGCAGCGCGGCCGGAAGCCATCACGGGAACAACCAGCGACACAGCAAGCAGATCCAGCAGCAACATATCAAGCCGTCGCACGGTAAAGCTAGAGTAGGTAGTCCGAAAGAGAACGGCGCGGAGGAGGAGGAGTTCGTCGAGCTAGTGACTCACGATGACAACAGGCACTCGAAGGAGGCGAGAGCCAGGGAGGTGAAGAGGGCGACGATCGTCGGTAATCCAATGTTCTTGTCGTTCTCGAGCGCGGGGGTCGCATCCTCGGTGAACGTATCCAGCCCGACCGTGGACTCATCGTCCTCGTCACCGCCTAACTCGTCGCCGTCCGCGTCTTCCGGATCCTCGTCCTCCTCCTCCTCCAGCTCGTCAGGCTCTTCGTCCCAGGAGCAGGAGGAATCGGTGGCGTTGGACGACTTAAATCTGGGCATGGACTACAATCAACTCATTCAGTACTTCGACAACCTGAAGGAGTCGAACGCCTAGGTGAAGGCGTCCGGCCTTCGAGAAGGCCGAGAGTAGTCAACGTCGATACGAAACGCCGGACACGTCGACGCGCATCGTTCGTTTCCGTCGCGGGAACGTAAGACGGGGCGCCGCGGTGGTCGAGCTCGTGCCACGTTCTCCGCTTCCTCTCTATCGCCATTAGCACGTTTACATCGGAATGGCCGAGCTCGTCCACCCGATCCTACCGTCCGGTCGTTTCGTATCCTAGGCTATAATCTAGTCAGCTTCCTAGCAGCACATCAAGAGTATCGCGCAAACGCATCGACACACACTTACACGCGTTCTCTCGTACAACCGTGAGCTGACGGAAGACGCGCGCGCCGGTGGACCAGATTCGAAATCTCGGGCTCGCGTTCGGTAAAACTTTTGTACGCTAGAATACCAAAGGCTCGAGACGCGGAAAACGGATCTGGATAATTTCTCGATCGCGCGGTTTCCGTCGGCCACGCTCGCATACACATACTCGCAGAGGCTTTAAAAAAAGGTGTGATCGTCGGTGGCCGGTGGGGTAGGTAGATCGCGCGCTCGATTCGACCAGCTTTCTTCTTGGTTTCGTCCGCGGATCGATCGACCGGCGATCCTCGCTTCCGCCTCCGTGCACTATCGATCTCTCGCTCAAGCCCTCGGTTCACGGCGACCGGACGAATCTCTCTCGTTCCCGTCGCTCGCGACAGGGCATTCACCAAAAAGTGGCCGAACAAAAACCGAGCCCCTTTGTCTCAAGATCGATCTCGGTGGTTCGACGTCTGCTCCGTCGAAACATTGGCACGTCTTTCGGAACTCTCTCTCTTTCTCTCTCTCTCTCTCTCTCTCTCTCTCTCTCTCTCTCTCTCTCTCTCTCTCCCTCTCTCTCTTTTTCCTGCCTATTCATCCCGATCGTTCCTAACGGTACAGGCTTTTCGATTTTCTTTTTCGCGAACCGTTCATTCGTTCTCGAGGCTTTTGTTTTCAATAACCGTTGCTCTCGTCGAGTCTTCCCAGCTTCGTCGCCGAGATCGATCCCGCGACAAACCCGCGCGGGTCGGTTCCGGCCATTTTACTTTTCCGATCTGCGCCAGAGGTGACCGTATAATATTTATTCGATCGACCGTACCTCGTAATGTTTGTAAATTTTTGCTTTGTAAGACTGTGTACATATATATATTATATATATATACCGCGATCTAGCGATTTAGCGCACGTTAATTAACGGGTTCCACGGCGAACGGACATCCGCACAAATCTATCGAATCCGAGAGCGAAAACACGGAGCCGCGCGCAACATTTCACCCACAACGTCCTCGATCGGTCTCGTTCGACAGGGTACACATACACAGACGGACACTCCGCTTCCGTACAACGAACGTATTTTCTCATTGGCAAAAAGACGGACGGAGAGAACGTGCGCTCTTATCCCATTTCCCGACCACGTTTTCGGCTGCTCTTTGATCTTCGCCGTTTTTATACTCAGCCGCCGTGAGAACCAATCGCACGAGAACACGGCTCCGACGAAACGATCTTCACCGGCGACGTTTTCTCGGTACATCCGACATCGGGGAACGAACGAGAGAACAGACTCGAGAGAATCGCTCGAATCCGTGTACCTTAGAAATTGAAAGATCGGCGGGCCAGGAAACGGGCGAACGCTAGTCTCTAGCTCGCGGCGGCCCGAGATGCTATCGCTTTTAATTACGACCCAGCCCCGTCGATTGGATTCCGCGATCGTCCGAGCGCGTGCCGGCGATCCACGCGAGATAGAATCGGAGCGAGCGTCGTCTTCGAGCGAGAGAACCGCAACCGCAACCGTGAATCATATCCGTGCCATCGTTAGCGCCATCGTAGTAGAGCCATAGAAAGAAGCGCGCGTCGTTGAGCCTTGCGTGCAACGAGTACCGTTTTTGGTATGCCCTAAGATCGTTTACGTCAGATTGTCCCGTGAGATTCCAGCTTCCTATTAAAGCGTCTAGTTTGATGTAAATAATTTTTAACTTAGCGTCCTCGATGGAAACAGTATTGTCGATTCACGGGCAAGGCTCGGCGACGACGCACGAACGTCGCATCCTCTTCGCTCGTACGCGCCTGTTCCTCCCGCGTGTACGTTACTCTCGTGAAGAACGAGAAAGAGAGAGAGAGAGAGAGAGGGAGAGTGAGAGGCGACACAGGACCGATCCAACGCGCGAGGAATTAGTCGGACGACGTTCGTTTGTTCCGCACCGGTTCGATTTTTCGTACGCGAATCCAATCGCGCGCCTCGCCGATACACGCGATCACAGCCAGCAAGGAGCGCGGCGATCCATGGATCCGCGGATCGCACCCTATCTCACCATAAGTATCTAAGGGCTACGTGTCTAAGTATGTATGTATCTGTAAGTTGTGTGTTAGAGCACGTCGAGCGTGGGTCATAGTGATATGTAACGTTGACGAACGCGGTGCAACAAAGACGCCTCGAGTACGTCGAGCCACGTCGACCACGGCCGAACACGTTAACCCCTTGCGGTCCTACTTGTAATTTATTCCCGCGTTCTCTAATTTATATGTCGTGGTTCCTCTATTTAATTGCGGATAAATCGATCGAGCTTCGTACCGAATGTACAATCGAACGAATAACGATACTAGTAAGAAATTTCGGTTCTCCGCGTGACAGTTCTCAGTAGCGTACTGTTTTGATTAGGACCTTCATACAACAACGGCTGTATAAAGTTCTTTTCGGAACCGTTTCGAGCCCCGTTTGACGTACTTTTTTGCGTTGCTCTGTGCGAGTTTGTTCTACTCCTTGTAAATATCGTGTAAGAGAGAAAAATCGCTTGGTTCGGTTTGATGACGTTTCTACCGTCGGCCGGGACGACAGCAACGGGTTAAGGTTAAAGAGTGCCGGACACGTCGCGACGACGTAAGGATACACGCGCCCGCCGAGAAATCTAGTCTTATAGCGTTAACACTACCGATGCATTATTATTAAAGAGCAAGAATGACGAACGCGAAGCAAGCGCGATCTACGTTGCCTTTCGGCCGAGATTACGACAAACGAATTACCACGAAATGAAACAAAAAGAACGGCCCGCGGCCCATCCTTTCCTTATCATCGGGGAGCGAAAGAGAAAAAAATTCCTCTCCCTCGTCGGCGACACGGTGGATCGTTGTTCGACGAATCAATCATATCGAGTTACCGCGAGTGAGACCACCGCGCTAACTAATCCGTATCAATCGTACATTGTACGCCGGGGAAACCTAGTCCCGCCGACAAACGGGTCTCTCGAGAAACAGAGAGAAACCGGAATCGCGGAACGTAATGCGAAACGAGGGGAGCCGTACAGGGCCGAGAAAGAATAGTATTTACGATAGAAAATAGTGGAGAGCTTCTTGAGTAGCCGTTTCGCGCGGAAACTGTCGCGTGCGATGCTTCTCCGAACGGGGAACCGAAAGAACAAAAAAAAAAAAAAAGAAAGAGACAACGTCCAGAGCTTTTTCCGATCGGCACAGAGATAGACGAACGTATTTTTGTTGGCACAAGAACGCTGCACTCTCTTGCACACTCGGCAGTTACTAAATCATCAGACGCCCGAGAAGCATCGCAAGCGGTCGCTGTTCGAATGAATGTTCGCTTGCCGCGATTATAAGGTGAAGAAAGAAAAAGCGAAACTGACCCGATATCACCTTCACACACTATCGACGTACAAAAAAAAAACGATCGTTACAGTTACTATTTTTTACTTAGAATACTATTTCCTCCAGCTCTGGCCAAACTGTATATATACACACGTATCCAGGCATCATTATTTCCTTCTTTCGCGACCGAGGCGATTTAACCCTTCACTCTCAGCTACCGGATCGTTGAACCCCCACGAGAATACAAATTTCTACTCGCCGCGTTCCTCTTCCTCGAGATCGATACCCATCGATTCTCCCCGTTCTCGAAATAACGAATCGGAAAAAACAAGGTTGCCTTGTAAAAAAAAAAACTACATTTCATTCGGGTCGCAAAACGACTTCGGTGTGTTCCCCGCGTGGGGGTTAAACAGCCTCGACACGCCGAGCAGTGGCTCGCTCGGCTGTTTGTACGTTGGCTGCTCGCTCGATCATTTCTCGCCGATGATTTTCCGCCATTGAAAGTTGACGAACGCGTTTCTCGAGTCATCTGCCACGGTCGCCGAGCGACCGCCCGAACGGGTCGCCGACGCGATCATGGGAGAACGAGTCAGGAAAAACGCGGAAAAACTCGCTACGCCGAATTTTCTACACGATGTTAACGCTCCCTCGAGAGTCGTTTTGGTTTGGGAACGCCTCGGGTATAGTCTTCGAGAGTCGGGGGCGAGCGCCCCGTAGTCGACACTACTGCCGGTCTCTCTCTTTTCCTCCTTTTTTTATTTTTGATAAGTTCCCACCGATCAGGGAGGATGATTATATTATATATATAAATATATAAATATATACATATACGGTATATTGTAATAGAATATATCGCGTCGCGATGCTGACTCTGCATTCACACACATTCCTCAAAGACACACGATGTCGTCGCTCTGTATATCTACGTTTAAGTGTGATAAATGCGGGACTACGATACGCGAACGGATCGACGGGGGCGATCGGTAACGGACGGAGACGGGCACGGCGAAGACCACGACGTCCACGACCCCGATATATAGCCATTTAATCGCGAGCAATCTGCATCCGTCGCTGATCCAACAGGGTCCACCGTCTGCAAAGCGTTAGGAGCTGCGGGTCCATCTTTGCAAATATCACTATCACGCTTCTCTCGATTGTCTAATATTTACAAGGATCGCAAGATCTTCAGCCATATCTAATGTATCGTTAAGGAGTCTTCTTCGCGGTGAAACAACTCGTAACGCTTTGCGCGGCTCGGCTTTTCTAGCATCTATCACCGGCCAGGCACAAACTAACGATAGAACGATGATATGTCGATCATTCATTATACCAACTGATTATTCCTTACCGTATTATTCGATTGCGACGATTCTATTTGTCATTTGTATTCTATTGATCACGTACGTCATCGTTGCTGTTATTGTTACTGTTATTGAGATTGTTGTTATTGCTGCTGCTGCTGTTATAATCGCGCTATTCTCACTGCCCACGCCCCGTCGTCGCTCGCGTTGCCCGTCGTCCTCGTGGACGTCGCCATTTGGCACCGGCGTAATCGGTACGCTAATTAAACAATAAGATACGACTATCGCCTACTCAATGTACAATATGTAGTATTTACCTGTTGTTACCACCAAACCGTCATCAAAGATATATAAAATATTGTAATTGTAACACGCGTCGCTGCTATCAAGATTCTCATTCGGCCCCTCCCTATTCCTGCCCTTTGTAGGACTAATAAAAACTCCGTCTCTCTTCACTGGTGAGGTAGACCATTTACGATACATCAACGGTATGTCTTATTCAATTTGTTTATTTTGCTTCGGTCGTATTTACATCAAGCTCTAATTACAAGTACTCCATATACCATTTCTTGTCGTACTTCGATATCCAGTTCTGACAGCCGAGCATTTTGTTCTGAATGATATATTTCCAAGTCCAAGGATTTAGATTTTCTTCTTGGAGCTTTTTCTTCCGCTTATCTGCTACCAGCATTTTTTGATAACTGACCGCTTCTGCGGCAAATGGCATTCTGTTCGCGATGTTCCGGAGAATATTTTTGACCTAGAAGTTCTCCATGCATCATCGTAGAAATATATAACGCGGAATGGCAAATAAAATCTCTATTACCTCGAAGTACTCGAACGGACCCCCCACTTCTACCACGATTTGTCCTGACTTTACTGGTGTAGCATAATGATCTATGCCACTTTTACCACCTCCCATGCGCATTCCTTGGCTCTGTTAATTTTAGTTCAATTACAGTTAGATAATCTAATAATCTGTCGTGGAAGACTATAAGATACCTTTTTCGAAATGGGCTGCCAAGGATCTGGAACCCTCCATATCGCGAATGCATTTTTATTGTGTGCGAATAGTGTTCTCAGCAGAGAATAACGTATCATTTCAAAGTGATTGTGTTTTAGTCTGCCTCCACCTCTTGCCTGTAATCTTGAAAATCTTATACGCAACGGAGATACATAAAACATCCATGAGTTGTAACTCTAGTTCTCTTACCACTATGCCATATTGCTTGTATAAAAGAGTGTTGTGATACAATTCAGGACCACGCATTAATCTCAACTTCTTTTGCATCGTAAAAATACGAATTCCAGGTGGGTATTGAGGATTTTTGGCAATAACTCTGAGCCTTTTACGTTCAGGTATTTCGATTTCTGTAAAATGTAAATTTTGTTAAAAAGTGTTAATCTTGTTTTACAGTCGTTTGTGAATTTGAATACCGTTAAATACAGCTGGAACCGGATACGACTTTATTCCAGCTATTCTTTGGTTTATCAACGGCTTGAGAAAAGAGCCAGCTGCAAAAGAACAGTGCAATAAGTATGAATGTACAGCTCACTAAATTTCAATTATTATAAAAATACTTACGCGAGAGCAACGCTTTCATTATAGTACCACCCGTTTGCATCTTCTTAATTGTGTATATACTCAGTTTTCTATATTAAAACACACTTGTCACATAACCTCTTTTACCTAAAATTAGTGCTCTATGTACATGCAACACAATGCTGCGATACTTGCCGAGATGCTTTCACCTCTCAGTAAGCTTTTCTAATTCGTTACTATTCAATTAAAAATGTCACTGTACTATTCAACAAACAAAATAAACAATCGTCTTAAACATGTAGGTGCGACCTAGCAGACGAACACCCTGGACACCCTGTCGGCTATATGCACAAATACACAATACATGGACCGGAGAAAACAAGTTATGGCAAAGTTAGGGCAATAAAAACTAATCAAAGGGCACAGGGATGTTCAGAGGAATTTTCTGCATTAACGAGTTATGAGATATTTAATAACTAGGACGACAGACGAGGTACAGGAGTAGACCAATCACCCAATGTATTTTTTTGTTTCACGTCCGCGGGGCTCTAGAGCCCCTTTACCATTTTTGTGTCACATGCTACCGTATCGGTCGAAACTAATATTGTGGAACCAATATCACAGACGACACGTAGGAGTACGCCACTCACATTATACTGTTTCGTGTCGCACAATATGAAATACCGAGTAATCATAATTAGAAATCTTAATGAGAATCGAGTATCTTGTATACTTCGAATAATCATGCATAATAGTTACTTTGACATGCTTTAAGACATGCTTTAAAAGAGTACACTCTCCTATCCTCTCTGATGGCGCCGACGAGGTTGTGGTTCTTAGTCTATGCAAAAGATGTCGGTAACAAAGTGTAGACGCCATTTTCTATTGCGGAAGTGGCGGAAAAGAGCACGTGGCGCCATCGGCAGCAAGATGAACCATTCTAGATCAATTAACCTCTGTGTACATCGCGTTCGTAGCACGTGTTAATCTTTTCGTTGCTTTGTGGACCAGCATTCTAATCTATGAATCGTTAAAATGTTAGCAATTTCTCTTTACGCCTTTCGAATGACACGATTAATTTATTAATTTTGTTAAACAGGGGACGATTTGTAGGTTAGGTAACCATTGTAATTTTTTGCACAGGTCTTCTGCTAGACAACCAGCGCCACATATTCGTTCGTTCGCAGGAAAATTTCTCAATGTTATCAGAAATATAAGAAATATGCACCGTTAAAACGGCTGAATTATGTGGTGAAGATATTTCGAGCATTGTGCTTTACCGAAAAAAACTTCTTTACCGAAAAATCTAGTCGCGTTTAGACGCTGCATTGACTTCGGAGTGGCTCCGCTACTTCCGGCCAAGACAAGCCCATGTGGACAGCGGCAGCGGTGGCTCCGATCATTCTGCGTTGAGGCTTTCATCCTCGTGCTCTCTCGTGAAAAAAAAGCCTTTCTCAAAGGATAATAGCGAGAGTCATCACAGCATGGCGGACTTGGACGATTTCTTTGCGAAGAAGGACCGGAAAAAAGCAAAGGGGAAGAAGTTCACTACAACCGAGGAGATAGCGAAGAAAATGGAAGAGACGGGGAAGCGGTTGGGAAAGTCGAAAATGAAAGACAAACCAATGAACCCCGAGGTCGAGGAAATTCAACAAACCGAGGTAAGCATCTCTCATTTCCTTCATCGTGATTTCGCTACGATTCGTTCTCGTTATTCGGGAATGACGCGGCGTCAGCATCCCGAAACTAACAACTTACCCGTGTGTGCCACAGGCCGCTGCCATATTTGTTCGCGTAAACGTCATTCGTACGATCGCCGAAATTATCTACTAGTTTGGAGGCCTTCGGGAATTTCACGCGACCGATTTCACCCTCGCTGTTCGAAGATCAAATTGTTATGTAATTGCGCCGGGACGCGAAAGCGAATATTTCTGGCAGGAAACTCGCCTACTATTAGCAGCTGTTCAAAATTATTAATGAAAACGCTTGTTTTCAATTTGGTGCATCCGTCCTACGGTAGAAAAATAGTTGGGCAGAACACATACCATGATAACACGTTAAATAACTATACCTAGTGTAAAAACTAAGAAGTTGCTCTGACGATTGGCAGTTCTTAACTAGTAGCACGTCTGTGGTTCTATACGCATACATTATTTTGTAGGATGAAGACGAATGGAGGGAGTTCGAAGAGGAAAAGAAGGACTACACCGGTTTAAAAATAGGAAATTTAACACTTAACGAGTCTCTGGATGCAGAAACCGACGACGAGAAAGCCACAGAGGACAATAGCTCGGATGGAGAGTCAGGAGAGGGAGGTGGCAAGCATTTAGGGCCCTGGAAGAAAACCGACCTTCCTCCTCAACCACAACCTGAAGTAGTAGAACCAGCAGTAGCTCCTCCACCTCAGCCTGCTGTTACATCGAAAGGAAGTAGTTATAAACCACCACATTTAAGGAACGTTCAACCTGTAGCAGCTAGTCCGAGACCGCGAGGAAAGAACATCGCGCCAGATATACACAGCGAGGAGTATTTTCCGACTTTAAATTCAAAGCAACCGAGCAACGAACCGAATGGGCCATGGGGCAGACGGTAAGCTAGAGGATGTTCGATTCTCTGGGGTTCCTCTCGGAACAGGAAAATAACACGAGAATTGAATTACTCCTTTAGGAAACGGGATGAAGGCGTGTTCGAAGAAGTACGCAACAAAGGGGGAACTAGATTGTACGTGCCGGAGCAGACGCAAGCGCCGAAACTTACGCTGGGCAACAAATATGGTGCCCTCTCGCAAGATCAAAGCTGAAAGGCATCTCTCTTGACTCAATCAAACGACAAACAATCAATATTGCGTCATCGCCTCTCACCGTTTCGTGGCCCAGCTGCGCTATAAAATATCTTTTCTAGGATAGACTGCAACGAACGTGTATCATAATTACGCATCAGGATATCACGTATATGCCCTAGTTTCGATATGCCCAGGCTGATAATCAGTTTCGCTCGACGTGGGTTTTGGAACACCTTCGAACACCACCGGGAAAGCACAAACGTGCTCGCGACGCTTTATTTTCGTACGAGAGAGAGAGACATATGCTCAAACGTTTAGCACCAGTTTTCTATTTAATTTTTTTTTTATTCGACATAGACCGTAAGCGAACGAGAATAACATAGAAACGATATGAGGATTCGCTAGGCGAATCGCGAGTCGAGATAGGCACGCTGGTCCGGGAAGAGTTCGCGCGATGATCGCACTGTGTCCGCGCGCGGTGCTGTTTTTTATTTTGGCGCGTGTAATGCTTTACTGACCACGTTCGATCGCCTTCGTAACACCACGAAAATAGAGATTAGGGCACCACCAGGATACTCAGACATATGACAACTGCTACGAAGAGAAAAACGTGTACCGGACATACATTTGTATTTCGCGAGGGGAACTCGTTTTAGCAAAATCGATAGATCGTCGATTGCCTTTCGGAAACCGGGCCGATCCCCGCCGTGGATCGTTCCTCTTTTGAAAGTAATCGTTCCGCTCTCGACTTTACATGTCAACGAATATACAAAAGAGAAAAATCGTCTAGGGGAATTACGGTACACATATATGTATAAGTATATATACATGTGTGTTTGTATATGTTAACTGACAAATAATTGAACTCCGGGGCTGGGCTTTGGAACGGCGCGAAAAAACACGACACGAGAATAAAATGAGAAAGCTGATATAACAATGGTTCGAAGGAATATACGGGAGAGTATAAGTGCATAAATATATAAATATATATATATAAATATCAGGAAATCGTACGGATGTTGAAAAACTGGAAGCGGTATACAAAAAGGAAGTCAGCGAGCAAGAAGATCCGGAAGTGAGTGAGAGAGAGAGAGAGAGAGAGAGAGAGACACGCGCGTATCGAAAAATACAATACAACAGAACACACAAGAGAAAGCTGAGTGTACGCTTTTGTTGATGCTTGTTTAATTATTTTTGTTAATTTAAGAATTTCTTTCGCGAGAGGAGGAAAACGAAGTGACAGAGGTTTAACCATGAAAGGGTTCTCCTGTGTGTAATCAGGGACTTGGGGTGCTAGCGCTGTTATTTTTGAAAATAAAAATGAAGATTAATGAAACGATTGTGAGAGAGAGAGAGAGAGAGAGAGAGAGAGAGAGCGTGAGAACGAAAGCGAGAAAGAGAATGAGTGCGCGATATAGCAGAGTGAAACACGAGCCATATTAACACAGAAACGAGGACGAGGAAGCCTTGTATAGTGAACGATAAAAAAAAGAAAGAAAAATATGTGATTATTTATAATAAATTTCCTAGGACAACTTACACATACTGCCTTAAAAAGCATTTTAATTTCTCGTGAACCAAGTACGATACGCGTGTCGGTGATCTCGCGGCTAATTTTTATTAGGGAAGCAAGAATATGAGGGAGAGAAGCGAATGGTGGTCGTTCTGTCTGCTGGAATCGAAGGGGACGTTTTACGGGCATTTCCATGGTAGATTATCTCGCGACTATAAGCTGTCCCGTTCGGTTGGCCAATTACTTCGTTCATTTTCACCGTGTAAGCCCCCCCCCCCCCTCCTACAAACCAATATTCGTTCACTCGTTACAAAATCTGCTATGTACATATACGCGGTGATCGTGTATGATCGATAAGAGAGGACTGAATGAGATGTACGTGTCTCGAGATTAATATATAGAACGGGCAGAAGAAAACTGTAGAAGTTTTGTATACCGTTTCCCTTCTGAATGAACGAACTGATTGTCTGACCTCCATCGAATCAGGAGTCACCAGCTTGTAATTTCTCGATCGATCGCGCACGATCCCCTCGAAAATAGAGGGGCGAGAAATATTTTCTGAGGAGAAGGGGCGCTCATCAGTTGGCAAATCCTGATATCGATCAGGATAATAAATAGTAATCGAATTCGAGGGGGAGAAGCGAAGTCACGTGGCGGCGTATCTCGCGAACGATGCCCAGACTTCGTCTGCCTTTTTGTTACAGAATAGTTGAAATAAAATCATTTTTATTGCGTCTGTTAATTGAGAGAAAGTGAGATTGAGAGAGAGAGAGAAGGGGAAAAAGAGCGCGTGCCACTACGGAGAGATAGCAAAAGAGAGCGCACGAAAGATAGAGAGAGAGAGAGAGAGAGAACGCAGGTGATACGAAAAATACTGGATAGAAGTTAAGCGATAAAAGAAACAATCATACACGGAAATGTTCTGGTAACATTCTTCTTTGTTTCATTTGGTAACACCTCCGAGCGACATGCGATGTTCAAGATTTTGATTGTGAGAAACGATTAATAAACGTTTTTTTTGCAAGTAACTGTGCACACACATGCGGTTCGATGCTTTCTCATTGTACGCAACACTTGTACCGAGAGATTACTATTACAAGATTATATTTTTCGTGTCCGGAGAATGTACATAATATACGAGGTAATTTTCAACCTGTTATATCGATGTACACCCCTGCATCTAGCCCTTTAGATTACAATTACTGTTTTCAATAATTCTGACATCGAGCGGTAAACTATTACTCCTGAAGAATATTTCGTTTAATTATATTGTCCGAAGACCACAATACTCATAGTTACCAAACGTGGACGGTAAAAATTTAATATTTAATTGTCTTGTAGCGGAATGTGCCAGGTTTTTCCCAAATACGGCACGCGATTAAGGTAGACATACCTAGCTCCTACCTTCGCGTGGTCTTGGTATTTTTCCACTACAGGGAACCTTTCGCTGCGAAACCGTACCCTGTAATTGAAAAGTGCGAAAGTAACGGTTTCACAGGAAAAGGTTTAGGGTAGGTACCAGGTATACTAGGTATCAAGTATGTCTATACAAAGCTCGAGCAGCATTCGGGAAAAACCTGGTACATTCTGGTACAAAAGTGAAAGCGGCGTGGCAACGGTCGAGCCGCTACACAGTCTGAACCACTTTGAAATCTTGGGGACAGAGGTAATGTATTCAAAGCAGCTTGCGAGCCAGGTAAGTTGGAAGACAATGCGCTGTCTAAACTAAGAGTGGAATTCTAGCGCGATTATGCAAATAAAAACGTTTTATTGACTACCACGGGCAACAGACGGAACATTCGAGCGAGCGTTCGCATAACGAAGGGGCAACGAAAGACTCTGCGAGAAGGGTCGTTCAATGCAGATCTTCAGGCCTTATCGTACTCTCCTCGCTGGAAAGAAAGGAGGTTGTGAGGAGGCACCTATCACTGCACTTCGCGTCGGTGATTGTACAAGGAATCACGAACATACGTTTCGCAGTATTTCAAACCGTGGCTTCCCTCGTTGCTGTACGAGCTGTACATCGGCGACTCCAGCAGAGACTCCCGAAACTTTGGTAAAAAGTAGACCCAAACTTTCATCAGAGATCCAACCTGAGGAACAAAGAGAATAGTCTATGATGCTAACTAAAAATATAATTAAGGTACATACTTTCCAAAGGTAATGTATACCTCTTCAAAATTATCGGTCCCCTTGAGCTTCGACTCTGGAGCTAGTATAACATCCGTCATTGACCTCTCATAGAATCCTGGATGTTCTTCCAATTCGTCCAGTTTGGATAGCATTTTTGTGTCCACGTCGTATACTTCGCCGATCACATGCTGTTCAAGTATAAATTATCTTAAATTATAACTGTGTGTAATCGAAAAGTACTCCTCAACGCTAATACCGATCAAATCGTAACTTGCAAAGGGTAAGTTTAGTTAAAATTCAAACGAGAGCTGATTAGTAGATCGCTGAAGTTCATGCATATTGTTTCAACATACTTGGGAAACGGATAACAAATATAGTATGTGAATTGTAGTTTTATCGATTCTATTAATAAATTAGTACGCCACAAATGCAAAAAAGTTCTGTAATTCATCGATTAGTATTGTAAACATTTTTGCATAGTCGAAATTTCGGCGCCAATCATTTGAACTACTGATAATACCTACGCCATTGCGGCGACACTAGAGTCATCTTTCGGAAACCTAGTGAAATTGACAGTAACGCTACAATCGTTTTACCAAGCGAGTAATACTCACGTGACCGACTCCAGGCTTCTTCAATAAAAACGGTATATTATATCGGGTTGCAATAATTAAGGGATAAGGTACTGCGGTTCGTCCGAGTCCGAGGAATTTCGAGTACCCGCACGTGACATCCGAGATTAGACTGTGATTAGGCTCGCCACGTTTCAGTGTTCCGTAGACGAACACGCGGTACAATGGGTTCTTGAACAGATTTTCGTACATGTTTAAATCGTTGCACGTCCCTGTTTATAAACGAGACGTTTACGAACCAATCTGAAACCGACCATAGACGTGATACGGATATAGATTAACTGTCATATGGAATTCAATGTCACACGATCTGAAATACCAACATTCTGCGCCCTCCGAGTTCATGAACGGATAATTTAGGAACTATAATGAACCAAATGATCACAATTGTTCGAACAGTAAGTGCGAGAAGCCAATGATTGATGAAATTATAGCCGAAATATTGTAATTACATTATAAATATACCCCCGGATTAAAATTTAGTATTATTTTTTACAATAAATCTAACCAATGATTGGTAATGTCGGGCGTGACAAATGAAGATGATAATGGGGCTGTACAACCCCATGAGCGTGTGACACAAATCAGCATGAAGTGGTTGGTCTATTTCTATACCTCGTCTGTGGATTGACTTTGCATTTTAACGTTTCAAGCTGTGTTTATTTATCAACGCTAATCGGTTTCCGCCTGTTGCTACAAGATGGCGTTAATCCCGAAGAAACTTCCAGTGCTTGTTAGAAGAGAGCGCCACCGGTTTAAAGCTTTTTCGAGGACACTGCTTGGTTATAAATCGTAGATCGTTTTGCGGTTCGAATTGCAACGAGGATTAATTGTTTCCACTGTTTTACAATGCACTTATGATGTAACAATGACTAGGACGTCGTGGGAGAACTTGTAGAACTTGAACGCTGCTCGCGAATAGGTGACCGAAAGTGAATTTCGCAGACACGCCTGACGATGGTTCACTTTTTATACGCGATCAATGAAACTAGAGGTCATGCACGTACAATTCTACACCGGATACCAATTTCGTCATCACTCTTTGCGACGTTTCCGGTGTTCGTTTCGCGTGAATAACATACGAATAATGACGGAATCTACTCGAAGCAGCTCACGCAATTTTCTTACGCAATCGACATTGAATTAACGAACATTGATTGACCTTTAATTAGTCCACCGTTTCATATATATTTCAACAATGTACGAGAATGATTATATATAGTACACCCGAGTCGAAAATAACTCGCCACATTGTGCGTGTCGCATCGCTACCAGAAGAGAGCTTCTAATGTAATAAATGTAACAAAATTTTGCGAATGAAATTCAATACCGACCTGCATTCGATTAACAATTTTTAACTACGCAGTAGCGCACTACGACTTTTCATGATCGCATCAAAAATATGAAATTTTTGTAACTTGAAATTAATTCTTGCGATGGAAGACAATTTAATTTTAAATCTAGGGAGAACGATCAGCTAAAGACAACGCTCCCGTCCGTAAAAATTAACAATGGTCGAACGACGCGAATGCGGAAGAATAAACCGAGATTAATTGCAAAGCTTTTTACCTCGTCCGCCAAATAATGAATATTCATCGGCTCCGGCAGATCGTGCAACAAGTAAAGCTCCAGCAACGCGATGTTGGTTAACATCACCGCGGCTGCGATGGGAAACAGCATCGTTGCAATTTGCGACACGGCGAAACTGGCGTTTTCGCTAACTGTCCGCCGCGTGACAAGCCTGGCTCCGTGATCGGGTTGCAGGTCAAGGGTTCACCGATAAGAGCTTTCGCGACGTGATTCGAGGTCGCGTCATTAGCTCGTTTTTACCCTCGATCAATTTCACCGATCATCTCGCTTTTTTTATTCTCTCGCGTTCTGTTGCCCGCTCGAAATACTCGATCTCGGTCAAATCTGAGTTGTTTATGCTTTTTATTCTCGTTGCATTATGAGTCAGCTATTCTGTGCTACAAACGTTCTGATGTACGAGAGATTCAATTCTTGCTCGAATTGTCCGCGCCATTTTCAGAGGCCTAGAGGAATGACCAATCGTTCAAAAATGGTCAGAGACGATTAGAGACTAGAGAAGGTACCTTGATCTTTTCGCGCAAGATTTCGCTCTCCGGAGGCACAAAGTCCTGGAACGCTTCGTTCGATATAGCACCGCCGTTCCTTCTGTTCTCCAAAAGTTCCTCGAGCACAGTCCAATTCGCCTCATCCTCCGTCTCAAAGTTTCCTCCCTGAGAATAAGGGAGTTCAGAAACAATTTTTGTTAAGCCTCGAGTGCTCGTTTACCTCTAGAACGACGTGCAATAGTCCCGTGCTCGTATCTCCGAGTAGCAAGAAGTTTTGATAGTACAAGCACTTTATCAGATCTCTCAGAGTGTACTTAGTGAGGTAATTATCTATGTAGGAATGGGGCCTGTTAATGCCTTGTGAAACTCGGTTTCAGATGGGAAGTAATTACAGCTTAAGTCCAGGTATTGCAAGCATAAGTTCCCAATCGAGACCAGCATGCCGTTGATGGGGTAGCATTCGGTTCTGAAGGGGTGATTTTTTTCGCAATCCTCGGGCACTTTCTTTTTCTGAAAATCCCGATAATTAACGACTGCTCATCTTACTTTAAAGGAACTGTCTAACGATTCTAATTGTTACTTGCGCGGATTCTAGATCCCGAACAACGCTTCCTGTCCTCAGACCTTGCATCGACATATCTATGCTAGCTGAAAATAATCTTATTATAATTGGGCGCCTCTATGGTTTAGATTGATCGTACATTTTTTGGATCGCCTGGATGAATTTCGAACCAATCGTGATTTATTGTTCTTTTTTAATGCTTCTTCTACGGAATCATTAGATTGTTTAGATAACAATTCTTCGGCTATCGCTAATTCCTCGAATTTCCTGCGACGAAGATCCACGACCTCCTCGTGTGTCAACGTTGTTCTAATCAAAGTTACAAATTAATTCGGATGATCTGTATCACGAGGGATTTAGGTTCAAGTAATTCTACGTACATCTTAAGTTCCCTAATTATTAACCATGCACCGTCGTCGCATATTCTGTTCGCAACTAAGCTGAGACTCCTCAAAGACCTGTGTCAATCGTCGGTCTTTTTTAAATAATATGCAGTCTCAACTGGGCGCAGAGGAAGTGCAATAAACTGGGTCGCGATAGCGCGATAACATATTTAATATATTCATACATGGCGTAATTTTATAAAATAACTTGAGAGAGAGAAAGAGACTTGCAAGCAGAGAAGAATAGAATTGAATAAATTTACCTGTTGGTACGAAGCATGGAGCCCAGGTAAGCTGCTCCGTTGCACGTGATACGGTTGTTCGACAAGCTCAGACTAATTAATTTAGGGCCGTTCGGCGGATCTCGATATTGCAATTCGTTTGCGATCTTTTTCGCTCCCTCGTCGGATATTTGGCAGTGTCTCAGTGTCAGGAATTGCAATCTGGACACGAGCTTGCATTCGATTGATTTGCGAAGAAACAATTCCATGGGAAACTTACTTTCCAGCAGGCTGACAAAGCAGATGGAAGTTCTCCTGAGCGTTCGGATTCATGTCGAGATTCAGATCCCGAAGACATCCGATGTTCGTCAACATCTCTGCGATCTGCATCACGCCGAACGCGTTTATGCGACAATCTGGCAGACTACGAGAAAAAAGAATCGCAGAGAAAATTTGTTCGGCTCTATCCGTAAAGGGGAGAGAAGACGATGGGTTACTTGAGAACCGTGATGGCGTTGTACTTCTGCATCGTCGAGTTCAGTGCATCGAGGACGCATATCGACACCTCGCGACGTGCAATCCGACCGAAAGGAACGCACAACTATTTATTAAGACAACGGAATCGTTAGAATCGAGAATAAAAATACTCATCTCTGCTTTCGATCATCTTTGGAGCATCTTGCTTTTTGCCTTCGTATGTTAGATAGAAGATGGAGGTCGGTGCATCCTCGGTACTTGAAAACGAAAAAAGGTTTTATTCTTTTGACAATTTTGCAGCCGAAAGAAATCGTTACCTTTGCTCGGACGAGGTCCTAAGTAGTCGAAAATCCACGGCGCTTTTCACCTAACAATTTCAAGCGATTAGTCAAGAATTATAATACTGCTGGCTGAAAGCACTCACTACTAGTCGAGGCAGAGGTAAGACATTGTACTCCTCGCAATACTTCAAGAATTCGGTCGCAAAGTTCTCCCTGGAGGTCCTGGCGGTTTCGCCGACTGGAAACCACAAAAATGTAATCTGCATCGAGTATTATCCACACTTGATAGCTCACCTACTACCGAAGGAACTCTGTCTCTGATCGAAGCGCTGTATTTGCTCTTTCTATCCATTATTTATTATTTACTTAGAAGGTTATGGTAACCTGAACATCAAACAACCTGTCGATCACCGCAAACAAATGAAAAGCGTTGCAACAATGCAATTTTCTGTGCGCTCTCCGCTATCTTATCTCGTCCACGCTCTTATTGACACTCCCATGAAAGGGGACACGACGCGAGCAATAAATCCACAAGAGCCCCGGCGCCAACGCACCCCATAGTCCTTCTAAACACACCATAAGCCGACTACCCCCATGGTGGCTGTAACAGGACACCGAGAGGATGCCAGATCGACGAAACAAGGGAAACAGCTTCGGAAAATGTATTGAACGATTTCTGGCAGTACGAAAGGCCCCGATGCGGCTAATGGGATGCGTCAGGATCACGTGGGATTAAATTCGTGAGGCTGTCTCGAAGAGGGTGATTACCGAAACGCTTTGTAATCGCGTGTAAGCCCCGACGGTGCTAACAGACTGTTCCCTATTTCTGCTCCCGCGGAGAAACAGCATTGTCGTTGGTGTCTGCTCGATTCAACCGGCTCGTGCATCTCGCTATTTGCCGAAACGAGATCGAAACGTGACCAGATCACCACGGAAATCGCGCGGCGCGCCGCACTGTGGGCCAGATCGAGGAATTAGCTGTTCACAAAGATTTTAGCATTGTTTCAAGATTTAAAGGCATAGCAAAGGAGGTCATTAGATTCGTCTCGACGTAAACTATTAGGAGGACCCATAAGTAATCAATTATTTTGAAATGTAAAACAAACTTTGTAGTAAGTACAAGTTTTTATTTCTTAATTTATTGTATAATCTCCATCATTATCAAGGACAGTTTGCCATCTTTCCTGCAAATTTTCAACCCCCCCCCCCTTATAGAAATCCAGGGTTCGTGAAGGAAAATATGACTCAAGGTGCCTCCTTATATCTTCTATAAAAGTAAATGTTTTATCTCTTAAATAATGCTCCAGAGATCTAAAAAGATGATAGTCAGAGGGAGCAATATCCGGTGAGTACGGGGGTGCGGTAAAATTTCCCATTGCAATTCTTTGATTTTTTCCCGAGTGAGTTTCGCTGTATCGTCCATTTCGATGTATTGTCCATTTGCAGTATTACACCTTTTCTGTGGACTAAAGATTCCCTCTTTTTCAATAGTTCTGAATACAGGTGTCAACAACTCAAAGTGAATTATGCCAGATTCTCTTAATGTCGAGAGATTTAGTGTTCGTATCGAAAAAAAGGCTCTGGACAGACGTAGCAAAGACATGTACAAACACAGTGGTATGCATTTTTAATTGATTACTTAATTATTTAAGACGTAAAATGTCTAGAAAAAAAGCCACAGTATGCAATGGCGAATATGATTCTCGGAAGGTACAAACGCCGCTATTTTATTACAGGGTTGTAAAAAAAATTATACTTTTTAGAATATTTTGATCGGTACAGAACTAAAGGCAAAACAAATTCTTTTCAAATAATTGATTACTTATGGGTACCACTAATATATGGAACTCAAAAGATATCCTTTACCAATGATAGAAAACTTTGAAGATTTTCTTTCGTTTACTAGGCATTGTTATTTCAATAAATTATAAACATTAAATCTTAGTACACAAGATATACTCTCAATATAGACAAATACTATTCATTTGAAACAGAAATAGACACATAATATTAAATAGGATATCAATAAGAAAGGAGGTAATAAATGCTTGTGTTCTGATCACAATTTTTAATAAATCTCGTTAATTTCACCGTTTTTTGAATGTCATGGACATTTAAGAAGCAACATGCATTCGATAAACATCGATGTGAGCAAGTTGCTTTTCTATCAAATGAACAGCTAATTTTCCTCGATCTGGACTACAGTGCGCCGCCAGCAGGTCTGCCGGTCTTCGTGTGGTATAGCGTTCGAGCTGCGATATAGCGGCGATTCCGAGCTGCTTCGAGTTCAGTCGAGCTCGACGCTTTGACCGCGCAGCTTCGAGCGAACGAACGTTCTCTGTCGCGAATCGTTGACAGCGCGATCTCCTGACAGTTCCGTTCGCGATCCACTATCGGTTAACAGGACATTTCAGTGAGAGAGAGAGAGAGAGAGAGAGAAAGAGAGAGATAGAGAGAATCATTTCCGAGCTGGGTTCCACGCGTTTCGAGAGACGGTAAGTCGGGAGTGTCGATCGGAGGTGGGTGACACTGTATTTTAATGTTTTCCCCCGACGCGTTGGTTCGGCATCTTCTCGATATTCCTGTTCGGCTCCCTCTCGTCTCCAGAGAGAAACGTGCGAACAATAGAGCCGAGGGTCTTTTGCAATGCAAAGGGGTATTGTCAGTGGGCCCCGCAAATGGCACGCGTGCTTTCTTAATGTCAGCGCGGTTGACGGGTCGACGCGACGCGGTGCAACGCACTTGCTGCTGCCATCTCCGTGCGCGCGTTAGTTAAAAATGCGCGAGTAATTGAAACTGCTTTCTTCCGTCACGGTGTAGCTTACTGGAACATTGCCAGAGAAGCATATATAAGCTGTCAATGAACCTCTCAATCGAATTTACGTTTAAAATTGTCCTCGACCAACCGAGATAATTGATTCAACTCGTTGCACACGGAGACTCGACTCGAGCGCATTTGTTTATTTATCGTTTTTCAAGCACTATATGGTTGCTAGCAATGTTTGAAAAGTTCTATTTGCGGTTCGAGGGAGCGAGAAAACATCGTAGGCCACGTTACGTGCTCCTCTTCTTCCGTCGCCCGTGAGACCGGCCCGGTCAATTGCATTAATTTACGACTGTTTACATCGCGGAGCCAGGGTGTCCCATAAAGCCGGACCCACCACCATGAATTATGCATCGCAGGGTGGTTTCCTTTCTCGATTTCTTTCGTTCGGCCCCGGGATCGAGCGGCAGGAACCGAACGCGGTCGCCGTTGCGTCACGATTCGACGAAATCGTTCTCCGATCACGCTTCAAAACCAGAGAAACTCTGGCTGGAGATGACACGGCCGCCTTCCCACCGTCGCGTCGGAGTACTAAATTGAGATAAATTACGGTTTTAATGAAAGCGCCAGGGCTGCGATTAATTAACCGTTCTCCCGGCAGAAGGGTTTTTGCACACGTCTGCTAGACTCTCTTCTTCCGTTCGAACTCGAAGTTTCAGCAAGCGAAACAAGACCAACAGGTTGAATCGCGGCAAGATATTCGTTTGAAATGCGGTCGATAAGCGGTTCGACATCGTGTCTGCTGCCGGTGAAACGAGATAGCGAGCTGACGAGCGTGTTTCGCGACGCGGTGTCGAATGTTTCATTCATAGCCGCGACAACTGTGCGCCGAATCAGCCGTTCGGCTAACCCGGAGGGCGGAAACGCAATTATACCTTTTCGGATTAGCTTCTCCGTTGACGAGGAGTATCTCTAAGCCGATTGATTCCGGAACACCGAAGTTCGCGCGATGACTTTTTCGGCGGGCAGCTTTCGACGCTCGTTCCCGATCGCTTTCGATTTAATAGGCGCCGGTCCCCGCGGCCGTAAACCTCGAAACTCGGAGATCTGGTTACGATCGCGAGCCACGAGGGTCTTACAACCTCGAAGGATCCTGTCCCCTTGACGCCACGACTATGACAGTTATTACGCGATGGACCAAACGATCCCTGGCATTTGTACGATGCAGTAACGCTGCGCTCGCGCGGGGACACGTTCTCACGGACGACCAACGTAGTAATTCATTGGTAGTGGTAAAACCGTTCAATCTGCGACCAGACCGGACGAGTCCGAAGACTCGTTCGAGGACTCGTCGCGCGAACCTCCAGGAAACGCAAGCCGGGAACTCTGAGTGGTCCTGGACCGTGGAATATCTTTGATTCCGCACTATTTTCGTGCCATATTCCATCGCGAAAAGATTTCTTCCGCGTTCGAGGAATTAAAAGAACCTGTTCCGGGCGTTTAACGTCGATTCGTATTCCTTGGAATTCGAGTCCTGCCATGGGGTGGGGAACCAGCGACGTTTCTGGACTATAGGAAGCATCAATTTGCACGATTCGCCTATATCTTGTCGGATTCCATAACGAAGATTTCCGGATTGGAACCGGAATTCTCTTTTCTAAGACGTTCTGAACAGTGAAGAAGTTGTAATCACTGTGACCGTAAAATAGATCACAAAGAGTTAAATGCCTAGCTAGAAACTGTACATTCGCCGTAGACCTTTCTCTTGACAAATACAGTGATTTCTCTATATACGTCGCCAAGGCCTAGATGATAAACGTCGCGCAATTATCCGAGATCCCGGACGCCAAGGACTGTAAACATAAACACACGGCTCGGGTATGTCTCCTGGACGATACACGATGCTGGCAACACCCGTGTTGTTGACATATATCGAGAATTCACTGTAATACCTTCGCTGTACGTTATGGAAACAAAGCAATCGCAGTTTGAACAGGGATGAGAAAATCTTTGGAGAGCGGTCGCGCCCAGATGGGAAACGGTAATAGCGTCGCGCTCAGGACAATATCGTCGCGCGATTAGGAGCCGCGCGAGGCGTAATCGCGGCGCGGTGTGTCGAAAGCGGCGCTCGATCGGTAGTATCTTCCTCGGAGCGCGTGCACGTTGGATGACTCCTCGCTGTGTACATACAGAAGCCGGTTCGGAATTGCCGGAGGCGAAGCGTACGTTGCATACGCGCCGGTGTTGTTGTACATGTGTGTTCGAGAACGCGGCGACACCCGTGTGTCCACGGCGCGAGGCTGATATCGAAATACTATCGCTTCCCACGCGAGAAGGAGCCTCGATTCTGTCCGCCTCCTCGGCGTGCCTTCGCCTCGATTCACGTTCACGTGCGTGCGTAAAAGCCGCCTTATTGGGAAACTTTAATGGCTAGATCCAGCGCCGTCGCGGCTATATGTCCAGCATACTTTATGCTTTCCTCCATACTTGTGCCGCGATTCATATCGCTGCGACGAATACACTGCTCAGGATTCGGTAACGAGGACCTTACCGAGGTCTCTGGCATCTCTGGACGCTAATCCGGGGCGGAACGGTCGCGCTAGGCTCGGTTATACTCCCTCGAGCTCTGCTACGTCTGTGGTTCTACGCTCCTAGTATCTGCAAAAATAAAAGAAAATTGTTAGGGCGGATAGAAGGCGTCGCAAAGTGGAGGATTCGGTGATAGGAGCCTTTCGCGACATCTCCGGGTCTTTTAGACGCTAATCCGGGGCGGAACGGTCGCGCTAGGCTCGATTATACTCACTCGAGCTCTGCTTCATCTGTGGTTCTACGCTCCGAGTATCTGCAAAACTAAAAAAAGACTTTTAGGGCGAATAGGAGCCGGTGATAGAAGACATCTTCGCGACATCTCCGGGTCTTTTAGACGCTAATCCAGGGCACAAGGGATATTCCGAGCACGGTTATGTTCGAGGTACCTCCGAAAGTAGAAAGAGTCCACAATCGATGGGCAACGCGGAATCGTTCGCGGAGTTGAATCGAGTTTGCCTCCAACTGGCAGGCGGCTCGCCCGTAAATTCAGCTTGTCCTTTTTCGACGGGGGAGATTCGGCTTCTTTTTTCCGTGGTACGTACCTAACGAAGGAATGCGGGCGACTCGCGCAGCACGAGAACGGGAGAGAGATCCTCGAACAAAAGGGGTCCACCACCGATTTCTGTCGACAGATACCGCGCGATACACGTCGTTCCCGATCAACGCCCGACCGCAAACTGGGCCATGCTTCGATGAATTTTCTCGATACCGGCGGTAATTAGTGTCGACGCGTCTCTAATTGACCTGCTCGATGGGTCCCGCTACTTTTATGACCGGGCCGCTTATCTCAATTACGAGGGTACAAACAAACAAACTACCTGGGAAATGCTCCACGGACATATTTGTTTACGAGCCGCTCTTAACAATTTATCTGCCGGAACTGTACATTAACACGTTGAGTACCACGTCACCCATATGTGGGTGACGGAATTATTTGTGCAGGTTTTAACCAGTTAGCTGTTGCGACCTCTTTGGAAAATGTGTACCTAAATTGAATCGTAAAAATGAACCGAATAGCTGTTTCGACGAGTATACTCGTCATAACACAAAATATTGCCATTTCTTCATGACGAGTCTACTCGTCCAAAACAGCTAACTGGTTAAAATGAATTTTTACGTTGATATTCATTGTACCAAACTTGATTAGGATATATAATGTGCAAGAAAGTTGGAGGACTACTCAGTACCATACATTTAATTTTTTTCAATTTTTATTTCATTAAATAACTTATTTTGATTTTATGGAATTTTGGGGGTTTCTAGTTTGGCGATCAAAGTGTTAATAGGATTTCCAATAATTGTGCTGTACCAAAAGGAAGCTTAACAATTTTATGAAGCAGTCAAAACATTAGAAGAAGCTACAACCTATGAAACGTATTAAGAACAATATAAATAAAAACATATTTCTATTTCGCTTCAGTTTGTAGCAGTTCGGGTAAAACATTTTTAATTCGCATACCGATCCTCTGTCCAATAATAATTCTAAGCAAAACTATTGGATTGTGTTACTGGGAACTGTGTCGTAGGTTCACGATTGAAATTGCTGCAGGATCTGTTAAGAACTCCTTAGCCATGTGCCAGAGAGTTTGGAAAAATAGCAAATAATCGCCGGCAGATAATGCGTTAATGGTATCGTGAACACAATCTGATCGGCGATTCCCGTGCGGGTCGCCGGTGATTCGTCGCGGCGCATTTTAATTGAGATCCGTCGGCGGAGCGTTGAACGATGCGAGACGCGCGACTCGAATTCTTGATAAAACGCAAGCGGTCTCCGCTTTTTCGACGCGTTTTCCTCGAAACGGGGGGAAGCAGCCTGTTCCCCGGCATACCTAAACAGCGTCCAACGTTTAAGCAACGCGTTCTGCGCGCGTTACGCCGGCTTTCCTCTGAAAGCGGAGGCGACCGGTCAAAGGTTAATTGATATTCGAGGTGTCCAAGGTGCCCTTTAAGCGACGCTAACGCACCGATTGCATCTCGCCGGTGCGTTTCAACTTCCCGAGGTTTACGGGAACCCGTGAACCAGACTCGAACCGAGAAATCGAGAGTCCTCGCGATTCCTTCGGCGGAATAGAGATCGCAACGACGACGGCGACGCGACGGCCTCGCGCGTGCACGGTGCATTCTAATCCGAGGACCGGCTGCGCTCGTACCGAGAAACAGCTGCCTCCGTGGCCATCTCGGCGATCTGCAATGGATTTGTAATCGCTGTTTAATGCATTTCCAGGGAATCCGGGGGAACGAACCGATCCCCTTTCCTCGGAATCGTCGGTAATTTCGTTTCTCGCTGCGAAAATCTGCGAAGCGTTTCCGCGATACCACCGATTTATCAAGGCGGGTTCATGGCACCCGCGTCAGACGGCTGCTTATCGCAATTTTCAGGAAACGATGCCCACTCGCAGACGTCCACCGATGAAACATTCTATTCTGGTGACTCAATTATCAATTTTTTAAATGCGCCTTCCGAGTCCCTTCTATGACAAAGTCAGGATCCAAATTCCCATGGATCACTAAAAATCACTACTCTACACCACTTTATAAAAATAACGAGTATGTGTCTATTCAAATTTTTATAATATATTCCCGAAGAAATAAATTTCTCGGAGAATGGTTGCATTCTAGTGTCAAATAAATTACAATATTTGATTCTGCGGGACGTTTTGGGATGGTAATTGGGCGGTCAATGCCAACGTCTCGCTGATTGGCCCCAGATGCTCGCGAAGCGTCATCGAAGCGGCGGAAAGAAATGCAACGGTCGGTCGCCGCGCCGGGGCGTGCTGACGAGCAACGATCGCGAAATTCGTCGTATAATTCATTTGTCATTTTCCGTTGGGCACAGAGGCGGCATTAAGATTCCGGGACGCAGCCGCAGGCCGCAGGCCGCGTTCGCGCGCGTATGCCAACGACTTTCGCGGACGCGTGTGCAATGCGCGCTCGCGCACACGTACCCTCGTTTCTACCAACACACACGTGTCGAGAAACCAATTTATATTTATGATGTATCGAGGCTCGATGACACAGCGACTGGCTATGCTGGTCTCGGGACCAGCCGGGACTAGCAGGAGAGGAAACGAAGGAGGAGCACGTGTGCGCGAGGCAGAGAGACTATGGCAACCGCGAAGCGAATGAAAAGCGTCGACGGCGGCCGTTCTTAATTTCTAGAATCTGGTCGATGGCGACGCAGGGCTAGGCGAATCGAGGAAACCGACCGGGGCGTTAACTTAATCGAGGTTGACAGTGTCAATAACCGTGACTCGAGTGTCGTCGAGAGTGGTTTAGGGTTGGTCGGAGATCTAAGCAGCTGGGAACTTTTGGTTGAACTTCCATTAGCGCGTTGAGTACTACAGTCTTAAAAATCATATACAATCAAGGTGATTCGTTGAACGAATTAAAAATCACTCTAAGAATACTCAGTCAGCTTTCTGCAGATCGCAACTGAATTTGCTACAGTCGATATATTAACGTAAAATTTCTGTCTGCGATTTTTGGTAGACGCGGCGCTGTAAGTGTTAAGAAAGACGAATCATTGCGAATCAGTCGATATCGATAAATTGCACAGCGGTATTCCGATCGATAATTGGACCAGGTGTTAAAAGGTTTCTTGACCTTTCTGGACCACGAGATTGCTATCACTGGGACCGGATAAGACTTGCCTATCTAAGGATCGATGCAAACAGAAGTGTTTGAAAATTTCGAGCCGCAGGAATAGCACGAGAAGCAGATAGAAACCCGGAAAGGCTATGAAGTTGTACGAGTATTCCAAGCGTGAATCGATGGAGGCGCCGGACGAAGGGCCAGGAGACGCGTAGCCGGAGCGCGCGGCGCGGCGATCAGCGATTATCTTAATTGCCGGGCCTAGCTGGATGCGCCGGGAATCACCGTTAAGCTGGTCTCGTCTTTTGCTCGTGGTACCTTAATTATCCCGGCGGTCGTTCCACTGGAAAGGCGACCTAGCGACGAACTGTTATCACGGACCGTCGTTCGATAGGATTCCGCCTGGCTCGGAAGCGATTCCGCAACAGCATGACGCTTCCTGTTGATCGGATCGATGTATACACGGATCGTTAACCTTTCGGGCCCTCTATTCTGTCGACGAAAGGTTCGCGCATCCAGGAACTCGTCGCGCAACCTTTCCCGTATTCGATATGGCCCGCGAGGCATTGCCATGGCCCCGGAGACATTGAGAGCCACGAGGCCACGCCCTCGAGGGCATTCTAATCACAGGAAGCAACGAAATAATGCACTCTCAGGACACTCTGCATGGAGAGAACGACGCAACCATGCTCTTTGGAACACTCCAAGCGAAACCACGCCCTCGAGGGCACTTCAAATACAGAGACCAATTAAACCACGCCTTTTACGGCACTCTAAATAAAAAGTGCAGCGAAGCCACTCCCTCGGGGCACATTCATCGCAGAGAATAATGAAACTACAACCTTCAGGGCACTCTAAACACAGCGAACTCCACAATCGCGACTCTATACTTTTCATAGACCCAATCGAAGGTACCTCGAAGCGTCGAGGATGTAGAATTTCCATGTCGACAGCATAGTGGCAATCTGCTGAAACCGCAGAGCGTTGAAGAGAGAATTTCTCGTGAAGGAGAATTGGATTTTTTAGAAGCGAGAGGCCCCGATTCGAGGAACACCTCGGAGGTTTTTATAGGGAATACGTTCAGCGAGGAACGCAACGCGCAGCCCCATCGAAAGAGATTCATGGCGGATAGGCGTGGCTGTTCTCGGAACGCGGATCGTTCTTCGAAACTGTAAATCAGCCCGGTGAATAAAAGCGATTTTAGCGCTCGATGATTCGAACGATAAAAAGTTGTAACGCGAGTGGAAACGATACACTGTCGGCCGAACGAGAGTTGCGGAGCGTTCTCCTCTCGCGTCGATCGTCGGAGGGGATCGAGAGCGTAATCGCTTTCCCAAAAATGTTTAATCGGCCGCGGGATGGTCGCCCTCGATCGTCCCGAAATCACGATAAATTACCGTCGGATAAAGTCGACGGCGTGGAGCAAAGAAGAAAAATGAAGGAAGAGCAGAAGGTGAGTCCGGGAGGATCTTCTTCGGGGGAGATAGAGGAGACGCGAGACAAGAGAGAGAGAGAGAGAGAGAGAGAGAGAGAGAGAGCTCGGAGAAGAAACAGGGGAGCACCTGTCCGACAGCTGTCTCACAGATGGCCCGCATAGTCGCCGCGGGATTATGCAACGAGTAGGTGTCTCGAGTTTCTGAAATCGAACGCCGATTATTTCGCTCGCGGATTCCGGCTACCCTCGTTCAACCCCTTGCCACCTACCAGATCGAGCCAGACTCGATTGTAACACCTACTATATTCGTATGCTATTCACTTGCTACTTAACAGATCAATTGAAATCTAACAGAGACTTCAAATCTTCAAGGGACTTGCGGAAGCATTCGAGTCGGAACAAAGTGGACACAGCTTTCTGAGATTTGTCAAATCGTCAGACCCATGGAATGAGATGTCGGCTCAAGAAATTGTAGCGCAAAGGGTTCATGCGTCTCCTAAGAGAGTAGCTGTCTTGTTACCGTTCCGCGTAATCGAGGATAAAGCATCGGCGGGTGGGAACGCCAGAAATAGACCGCAATGCGAGCGTAACCGGGAGGATCGGTTGCATCTGGAGCGGAAGGGTTTCGCAGGAGGATAGGACGGCTGTTGGGAATCCTGGAGCAGCAGGCTCTCCCTCCTCGGGAAATGAAGGAGGCTCGTAAAGCGGTGGCCGCCACTGGCCGGAAACGTGTGATTTGAATTTACGAGCGTGGAGTTCGCACTGGCCGTCGACTTACGCCCTTCTGATAACGAGCTGCCGGACAGAGGACCCATTGCTGGATGACTAATGGTCGGGGCTTCTCGCACGCGGCTGCCACCGGGACAGACGGGGAGGAGAGATATCGCATTCCGCGAGGAAGTCGAGGAAGAGGTTCGCGGACCGTCTGGAAACGTCTCCCGAGGACGTCTGCAGAGGTTTACCGAGGCTTTGGCATTGTTTAACGTTGGAGACGGTCGCCGAAACATTAATCCCCTATCTGATGACACCGGGAGTCAGACTCGCGACGGAGATCTCAATCAGAATCTGATAAATGTGTCTTTTTTTCTAGGAAATTAACATGAAACGTAGTGCAAGCGTTGCGTTACATGGCGAAGAGGCAGAGTCGGAAGAATCGAAAATCCGTCCACGATCCGCTCACCGAATCAAACTTTGGGAATTAATTCAGCGAGGGGACCGAGACAATAGGCTGCGGGCATACATGAGCAAGGCGTGGCAGGCCGCAACAATGAGCGCCCGATTCGAGCGAAAGAAAACTAAAAAAAAAAGAAAAGAAAGCGAGTTGGACGTCGAACGGCAGTCGGCCTACGCGCGAGCTTTGACCGGTCTTATCTCGTCGGTCCTCCTTCGAAAGACCAGTGGGACCGCGGTTTACGAACCGTTTGCGGTCCACGGTGCTCCCTTGCTTCTATTACAGAGTTTCGCTACAATTGAGTTCGCTTATATGTAGCTTTACTAATCTATTTAGAACAGTTGCGAAATGCTACAACAATAGTAGATCAGTAACTGTAACTGTCGAGTCTGGCTCGATATACGTAGCAACAGAAAGGGTTAACGTCTCGCGATAAAACGAAACCGCTCGGCGTTCTCGTCTTTCTCTCCGTCGCGGCACGGCGAGGCGACAGATGTTCAACGTCCGATGGAAATGGTCTTCGGCTTCCGGGGTGACGGTGCGCCCCGACCATGACGAATCCACGTTTCCGGTAGCCGTGATTCGTTCGATTCGAGCGAGACAGAGCAAACACAAACAGCGATTACACGCGGCGATCCTAAGCAAACCGAGCGTCAAGTGGTCGCTCGAGGAGGTCGCGCGCGCAAGAAACTATAAAAATAAGACCGGCAGATGTACAGCGTGGAGCGAATTTAATTAGACCTCGCTGCTCCCCGAGGGCGTTGCCATTATTATTCGGCGTGCCTACCGAGCGGACGCGACTACTTTGTCAATCGAACCGCGTTCGGAGGCTCAATCTACTCGTCCTGACTATCGGATCGTGCGCAGCCTTTTCTACTTAACGTTATCGACGGCCCTTGCCCATAATACATCTGCTTCGAAACAAAACAGCAGGATGTTTAACAGGAATAAATTCATTCGAGTCCTACGAAATAATTTGTAAGGGTTTCGAAAGATTTCGCTGCTCACCCCAGCAATAAATCTCTTCGGAAAGGATCGTCTCTCTACGTCCGCAGACCCCGAAAATATAGCGATCCATCGATCGTCCACGTGGCGGCGACTTCAAAGCGTTCATCAGGCGCGAACGAACAAGATCTATTAAGCGAGACGACAATCCGAAGCGTCTATTCCGGGCAAGGGTTACAATATTTGCATAAAAATCCTCCGAAAAATTCCTGCGCTCCCCACGACCATAAATAGAAGACCCAATCGAATCGAGTTGACTTTTTAGACCCGAGGACCGCGAGATATAGTGGTCCAGCGATTCGCCACGTCGCGCGTCGCGGCGACATCAAAGCGGACTCGTTGGTCTGGCGCGAAGGAATGGAAGCGATTATGTCTGCGGGCTTAAAGAAGATCGAAAATCTGGCGAAGAGAGGGAGAGAGACAGAGAGAAAGAGAGGGAAGGAGCAGGGGCCATCGTTCACAAAGTCCCAAAGTTAGTCCGCATCTAAACTTAGAAGCGAAAATAGGTCAGTTTTGAGGGAGGGGCACGCGTTTCCGATCGATCTACCGGGCCTGGGTCGGTGCACGCGGCGAGTCGACCGAGGGTCGACGGGAATGGACCTAATTAGAACCATGAGTCACGTCTTTGATCGAATGGTAAAGGGTTCCTTCTCCAAATAATTGCGACAACGAGCAATGGACTTGTCCGCTGATAGCATCTTCGAGGAAATATTAGATCATCTCACAAGTCGTGTGTCGCTCTTCGACCACTCGCATTTACCGTTCCGATTCCGTTTTAAAAGAATGGGGTTTTACGACTTCTAGCTCAACTGGAGTTGAATTCACAAAGCGAGGATGTACAGGAAGAAGTTAGAAATATGACGTAAACAAAACACGGAGGTTTACGTATGCGAGACGCGATAAGAAACGACACGGCTGATGGGATGACCTAATATCTTCCACATAAACGCGCGCGGTGGTCTCGTGGGCCTCGGAGGAGGTGCAGGCGGCGTAGAGAGGCTGACAGAGCAGAGTAAACCGGTGTCAAGCTGAGGATAAGCACGAGGCCCTATCCAGAAGAGAATTCGAATCAATAATTCGTAAACAACTGTTCGCAATCGAATGTTCCGTCACGCCGGCGAAAGAGGCGCGTGACTGTTTCCTTAACGTTGCGAAGAAAGGGGCGCTTTGTTGGCCCGCGCGTTTTACGATTCCCATGAAATCGGAGGGAAAAATCGGAACCGGTAACGCGAGAGGTAGGCGCGCTTTTATGTTACGACTTCGCTTTTAATGCTGGTTCGCGGGAAGGGGCCGTGCTTCACGGGTTTCCCCGAAATATATGTGAGTCGCGTTTATTCTCGCTCGGTTGGCCGAGCCCTGGCCAGCTCGATCATCGAATCGTCGACTCTGTTGGCTTGCTGACTCTTCCGCGTTTTCTGAGACCTGGAAAATACGTTTCTGTACGCAAACCAACGACTGAAAACGGCAGTTTAAAGAGAGTTTGTAATTTCCTGCGGTTGTTTCAGGGGACACTGAGCTCAAAGGATGGCATAGATCCATAGATCGGCAGCATGTGCTATGTGATAGTCACTGGTCGCAGTTTGCTGTGGACGCTGCTGTCCCTGACGGCGTTGATGGCGGTCCTTTCGGGTCTGATCACCCCGAAATGGCTGATGGGGATGCCGCAGGTGGTTAAAGACGCGAGTAAGCATTTTCGACGCGCCTCTGAAACAGAGAACTATGTTAGTCGAGGTGATCGTTTCTTGGAACTTGTGTCTTGATGTCAGGAAACGGGTCGGAGGTTTACATCCCGACAGTTGGGGTGTTCAATCGCTGCACCAGGCTCCATGGGAGAACTCACTGCGGGAATTTCAACGTGGACGGGTTCGCCACGACTTCCAGCGTGTTTCCAGGATGCTGGAAAGCCTGCTACTTCTTCATGGCCCTTGGGCTAGCGGTCATGTCGATCACGGTGTTCGCGGCTTTGATCGGATGCTGCGTACAGAGCATTGGGAGAAAGAGTATCTTCAACTTGGCCGGGGTGGCTCAGGTGATTGCAGGTAATGGTGGTTAACTACTGACCGGAAACTGCACCTACTCTATAAAATCCGCAATCTACATACGACCTAACATAATCACTAAAAAGAGAAATCGATTCCTGTTTGGTGTGATTCCTGTGTTGCGATTAATGCAAACGATTTTCATATTGCATAAACACTTATTTCCGCGGTTCAGTAATCTATCTTTTCCGTTGATGGCAGGAATATCGTACATATTGGGGATGATTCTGTATCCTGCCGGCTGGGGAGCGGAGAGGGTGCAGAGGATTTGCGGGCCCGAGGCGGACGCTTTCTACCTCGCTGATTGCAATCTCGGTGAGACCACGGTTTCTTGGTGCTCGAGTAAAAATCGAGCGACACGAAGGATGACGGACACCCTACCCTTGTTAGTCGCGCAAAAGATTTAGGCCCGGAATGTTTGCAGGTTGGGCGTTCTACAGCGCTTTGGCGGGGGTGGGACTCACCTTCGTCTGCGCGGTGATCAGCGGCCAGGCAGAGAAGTCCACGGCCAGCGACAAGGTCCAGGACAAGATGAACGAGGGCAAGACCTTGATCTGTCTCGCGTGAAACGGGGCTGATTCTCGGGGAACGAGAAGAGGACGATTCCCTCGGTTCTCTGCCTCGCGGGAGGAACGAGGGAACTACAAGGGACCAAGCTCGGAACTCAACGACGATCCTCGCGACGTGGTCGCCGATCCCCGATCTCGATCGAGTACTTATCGCGAGAGAAAGACCGTCACTTTTGTAATCTGTCTTTTTTACGCATCGAACGCTCGTAGTATAAATAAGGTTACGATAAAGGAAAAGGATTGGCTCTTCTTTCTCCCTTGATCCTTCTTCAGGCTTGCCGCGCTGATATTGTTTCTTGTTTTTTTTTTTTTTTATTAATTCATTGAGAACAAGTGTATGGACATCTTACTAGTATCTAATCAATAAATAATCGCAACTGTTTAACCGCGTAAAAAAAGGGATGGGAACGCTTTCGACGATCGACGCGACAGATTCCCGTCGAATCGTTCCCGAACGATAAGTAAAAAAATGTTCCGATTCCTGTCGTTCTCTTCTTCGCCCCTTCGACGAACAGAACCGAACGATTCCGACGAGTCATCGGTTTTTTTCGGGGGAATCGAGGGGAACGCTACGTCCCGAAATACCATGATTCCTTTAAGATCATCCTTCATTGCCGTAGGACAATTTATTAAGAACAACACGCCGTCGGTAAATCATAGATTTTCGAAAATTCTCAAACATATCTTTCGATAAAAACGAGTCATAGTACCTCGGAACGTAGCTGGGCGAAAGGAATAGTCATCGTGTGGTCATGGCGATTTGCATCCTCGTACACCTTTGGATCGATCTGTTGAGAAGTTCGGCGGCGCGCGGCCTTTACGAAGAAAAGAAGCAGCGGCGGGGGCTGTTAAGTGTATAAATTACCGGGTGGATCAAGAAGCCAAGGCCCTGAACACGGAATATACAAGTAAAATACACAGAGACAACTCGGACGAGCGGGAAACGAAACGAGTTGAACTAATCGAGTCGCGAGAGACGCGGAGATGTAATTTCTGCGGATCACCTGCTTCTCTCCGCTGTCATTGCTCTCTCTCTTTCCTTCTCTCTCTCTCTCTCTCTCTCGCATTTATGTACAATTTCGGTCGGAAAACCAAGAACTTCGCTGTTACAATACTTTGACTGTCACTGTGTACCATCGTGCGCTGGTTCGAAACGCGGTTCTGGCTGAGCAAAGATAAAAAATGAATATAAAAATTTTTGATGATGTTTGTTGGCAGAAACAGGTACTAGGCTGTTGCATACGAAAGGTCCGAACGTGCAACTTGTTTTAATCAAGAAATACAATTATAGCCTGAAGATTGATTGATTTACTATTTTAAGGTACGAAGCTAAATTTTCTTTTCGACTATGAGTGAAAGAACAGAAATTTGCTCGGCTAGAATCGCAAGTTGTACCAGCGTGCATCGTCGCGAGATTCGCTTTCTCCCGGACAAAACAAATGCCGAATAAACAATAGCAACGAACGGATCGGCTCGTCGGAGAAATAAATAATTGTGCAAAAAGATCCGCCGTTCCTGTCCTCACCCATCGATGAGAGAACGCTGTGTGCGCTTGGTCTACGCCAAGGTGGAGCGCGCAAAACGGGAACAAAGCGATCCCTGCTCCCGGATCGATGAATCAGGCCGAGACGAGAGCGTTCGTTCGTTTCGCTCTGGTCGTGTCGAATGGCCGGCTGTGTCAGTCGATTTATGTACACGCGTATAAATTAATCAAGGCACCGAGGGAATCAACAGTCAATAAATAACGCGGGCCGCCGGAACACGACGCCACGAGGACTCCTTGAAAAACGCGCACGGGAACACGGACACGCGGGACACGCGGCCGGCTGATCGCGTGCTATTTGGTTACGCGAGCTCTAATTTACACCTGCTGACACCTGTCTAGCTATTCCTTAAACTTAACGGGGCGCGAGTCTAACGCTACCGCGCGTCGGGGGCTTTTTTTTTCTAACTCCAGAGACCGTTTCTCTCTACGGGAATGTCGACTTGGTCACACACGATTAGGACACTCGAAAGCTTTTCGTCTCTGTCTGCTCGCTTTCGCGACAATCATCGCTGCTCCGTACAAAGCAGCTTCGGGGTTCAAACACGAGTAACATTAGGCGACGCGGGCAATTAAAGTAATAGGAATCTTTCCATCGCGATCGATTAGGCGTGCTGTGTAGGCTGCGCAGCGACGGCGATCGTCGATCGTTTTTTCTGTCTACGCGATTTACCGTACAAATATAACTTGCTCTGAGATAGAATTCTCTGGTAGTGCTGTCCAAGTGGCGTTCTTCTTTCTCTTCTCTTCTCTCTCTCTCTCTCTCTCTCTCTCTCTCTCTCTCTCTCTCTCTCTCTCTCCTTGTACAAAAATTCTATTGACAAGAGACAGTCTGTCTCTCCGTACCGTTTCCCTGATCTATCATTTAGGATCTACGATCCTCTCCGACGGAAACGGTCGTTCCGTTTCGCGAACCAAATACTAGATATATCGTACAAAGTCGAACGACAGCGTAAATCGTATATAAAACGTAACAAGAAGATTAGCACGAAACATCACAGCGTGTACATCGAGCGGGACCGCGGGGCGAACGAAGGTGTGTGTGTAGTGTGTGTGTAATAAAAAAATACGAATCGTCGAAGATCAATCGAGAACGCTGAGAAAACCTCGATCTCTAAGCATCCGTACAAGAGTCTCCATTGAATCTGCGCTGTCTTCGCTGCTGGGCGACGGACGCTCGACCCTGTCGACGTACAGGGTGCTCGGCAATAGAAGAGACGGAAGATTTAAGGATGCGAAAAGGATGATAACAAAATTGCGATTTCGGCTCCGGTTTCAAGTCATTAAAGGTGTTAATCGACTAGTTCCAAGTCTTTTCCCACCTATTGCCAGACGCCCCGTATGCGACGCGCGTTTGATTGTAGTAGAAGCGATTATCGGTGCTATACCGGACGCGCGATTCTCGCGGTTTTGCGTAACGAGGAGGTAACCGAGAAGACAGGAGAATCGCGCGTCGGTTTCCATTGGGCTGGTCCATCCGGAGAGGACCAACGAAAATGCAGAAGAATTGGCGCGCGTTTTTTGATCCGGCTCTCTATCTCTCTTTCTCCGCGGCGCTGCGCCGATCAGTATCCAACGGGCTGCTCGCGCGCGCTTCGACTTCTTATCGTTACGTGTCCGGAGCAAAGATCTTGACGGTATTCTCGGAATTCTGCGCGTTCGAGCGCATCGCCCGCCTCCGTTCCTCGATCAGCTGCCGGCGCGCCTGCTCCCTCGCCTCTCTCGCCTTCTTGTTCGCCTCGCTGTTAGCCGTCGCCTTCGGCTTGTGGATCGGCGCCACGCGACGCTTCGTCGCGTTACCGTTCTGCGCTCCGACGCTTCCAGACTTCTTCTCCGGCACGGTCTACAAAATTTTCACGGTTAAATACCCTGGAATCGGACTGCACAGCTGCGTCTACAAGTCAGGAAGCGGGAGGAGTGGTCGTTGATCCTTTTCGCAGAAGGAATTTAGCCCCCCGGGAATCGAGACTAAAATTGATCGTAGCCTGTCTTTCTAAACAAAAGATTCTAAGTCCGAAGATCAGCGTTTTTTAGAAAAAGATGTTTAAACACAAATGTTTAACACTTCGAGTGCCACGCGTCTCCCAAATTGGGAGAACGGTATTCCTTGGACTTTCAGCATTACAAATCCTAACATATCAAGTTTCATTTCATTCCATGCATTACTTTGATCTTATGGTATTTCTGAGGCTGCCAGAACGACAGTCGGAGTGTTCGAAGACGAGAGAAAGGTTCAACGATCGCTATGAGAGAGTGAAGAAGAGGTACTTAACAACAGAGGAATTTGCTCTCAGGATGGGATCCTCCAAAATCTTCAGGACACTCATTCATCGCCAACAAAATGCACTGTCTCTCTCGCTACGATAATGAAAGGAATAGGATACCCCAGAACACATTTATTCCACGAAGGTACATAGCGATCAGGTCGAAGGTTTAATAATGGTACATGAACCTTGGGTCCAGGAAGGGATCGTAGCACGAGGCGATTTTCAGGAGGATGAAGAGAAGACTGAGGAGACCGTACACGTACAAATACAACGATAATCTGCACAAAGTGCGATTCGACTTCAAAAAGGCCATGATTCGTTTCAGTCTGGGCGAGAACGCGGTGTTTGAGGTGTTCGATCGGACTTCGAGATCGTTCAAGAGGAGACGGGCGGAGTTCAGGTTGTCCAGGCACCGGGAAACCTGTAGTTCTCTTCTCAGTGGAAGGTGGTCGTCGAGATCGAAGGATCTGATGTCCTTGCGAGTCTCCTGAGCGCGGAGAACCGTGAAGTCCGACCGCACGTGGTGGGAAATGTCCAGGATCATGCTCGCGTTCAATTTCGAGGAGTCCAGCCTCCTCGCGATCAGACCGTAGCTGAACTTCTTGATGCTCAGATGATTTTCTAGACCAGAGTGGCTCTTCTCTGGAGCCAGGATTGCGGGACTGGTCGAGTCGAAAGACATTAGCGTGGACAGGATCCTCTCTATCCCGGGATTCTTGTTCGACCATTGATCAACGTTGTTAGCGACGTTGCTGGGGTCGAGAGACAATTTGTTTGTATCCATTGCTAAAGGAACGAGCGAGGTCTGCACAGAAAGATTCTTCGCGGACCTAGCAATTTCTTTGACTAATGATAGATCCGGTCTCGGGACGTTTTCTTCCGAAAACGAGGGTCTTGTCCCGCGAGAAATGAGTTTCTTCGGCTTCTCCTGTTGGCTATTCACCCGTTTCCTTTTTCTGTCGTAGAGCCTCATTCGCTTCAGTTTCTCCGACTTATTATTCATGGTCCACGACGAGCTAGCACGATTCCGGCCGTTGTATACTTGCCTCAACTGACGCAGGGTCTCATAGTTCAGAGGAACGAAGGGCTTCGAGTCACTGAGCTTCCAAATGACGGAAGGCTCAGAACCCACCAGTCTCTGTTCCTCGTCTTCTGGTGGGTCCTTCTCTTCCTTCCTTTTTGTAAGATCCTTTGCTCTCCGTTTGATTCTATTCCATAGATTCTTTGGTTTTTCTTCAACCTTCTTCGGAGGGTCCTTTGCTATCTGCTCGACTCTCTTCGGAGGATGTTGCGCCTCGATTTTATTTGGTAAATCCTTCGCCTCCTTTTTCTTCTCAATTACGTTGCGATGCTCTTTTAATAAATTGGATCTCCGAGGTTCTACTTTATTCTTCAGAGAATCGACGTTCGACCATACCTCGTCCACAGCAGTGAAGTTAGACGTACGAGGATTCTTTTGTTGCGCCTCCGAGGCTTTTTTATCAAGACTGGTCTTCGTTTTGACGGTCTGAGGCTTCGTTTGGCTAGCAGGCAAAGGTTTCCCGATCTTCTTCTGCATTGCAAGTGACGCTTTCCTGTTTGAACTTCCGGTTTCGAATTTCACGGGCTCTTTGAAGGCGTTCCCAACTGTTTTATTCGGTTTCATCGAGTCTCTACTGTTCATCGAGAAAGTAACACTACGAGTGAGCTTCCTAATATTTTTACTGGCGTCGGTTTGTGCGGCTGGTGGTGTCAGGGAACGAGGTTTGGATTTATTGACAGTAGTCTTTTCGTCGTTCTGCTTTCCAACAGAAGCTGGCCGAAAATTTCTAGGCTTACACCGATCAACGGGTTTCACTGGGCTTTTGACACAGTTGTTCTTTGGAGATCGCGATCTTGCTTTTCTGTAGTTATTCGCTATCGTTTCCCAATTCGACCGTCTTCCCACGGGACTCGAAGACTTGGCCATAGGTGGGGAAATCGATCTCACGTCTTCGACATGCGCATCGTTCAAGTCGTAAAATACCGCGTCCAAGTACTTCTCGGTCTTCATAATCGTCTCCGAGACGTTATTTTCTATTCTCCGTGGCTCTGGATCCAAGATCTTTGTCTCATTCGATGGATCGATTCTGTTCGAATCTTTTTTGAACAGTACCTCGAACTTTAAGGGATTTTTCTTTGAAAACGGCTCAGGAATACTCTTCTCGCAGAATTTCTTAGTATGAAGCAAACTGAAGGACACTCGATGCGGGTCTTCGAACGGAAATGGTTGCAGGTCCGGTTGCAGCACGTTCACGTAATTAACGATATACGGGGTTTGCGCATTTAGCGTTTCTCTTTCGGGAAGTTGGATATTACTGTCGAAAAAGCAGGGGCTATAGTCTCTGTAATCCATGCCGCCATGTTCAAAGTAGACTTCATCTTCGGGTTCTAAATGTTGGGGATCTGTCAAGATTCTGAACGCATCGTTGCATAGTTGCATCTCGATCGAGTGTTTTCCAGGATTGTTGACCCTTTCGTCGTCGAATCGGACGTGTTTATCGTATGCTACATACGACGGGGATGAACAGGGATGCTTAATGGGTTTTGATTGGTCAGGAGTCCTTCTTGGTTGAGGTTTTCCTTTGGAATGTTTCGGTGGGATATCAATCGGAGGCGGCGGGAGAGGGTTAACAGAAACTGAACGTACCTCTTGCCACTGGGAATTTCGCAGTTTCTCGATATGGTCGAAAAGGTCGTTTACTTGTACCACCTGCAGCATCACCATGTCCCAAAAACCGGCCAGGTCCTCGTTCGTCGTCGGGAACTCCTCGCCGGGTACCTGATTCTGCAGAGCAATCGCATCGACATATGAAATCCATTAATTTTTCTTTATTCAAATAGTTCTTGCTAAAACTACCAACGTTATTTTCCTACGAACATAACAGTACAGTCACTCGGAAGTCTATTAATAGGATCGCGGTAGATAAGTGTTGATTCATCATTCTGAATTCACGGCTAAGGTACTCACAATGTTCTTCTGGCAGAGTCCCTCGAACTGTTGCATCTTCTGCGACGCGAGCAGCCTGGCCTTGCCAGCAGCTGAGCGCAGCTTACCGGCTGCCTCTTCCGGAAGTGCAACAGTATCGCTGTTGGCCAGCTCCGCTTCCGCCGATGCAGCAAGCAAGAGAAGCCTATCTGTCTCTTGTTTCAGCAACTGAAACCATTTTCAAGACCGGTCAGCTAATCGATCCTCGTTCACGCTTCTCCAGGTACACTATATACCTTTATGAAATAGTGTCCATCCTTCTCCTCAGCCTTCTCAGCCTCTTGAGCCTGTTTCGCCACGTTCGTCGAGCTGGCGCTGGGCTCTAGAACAGGCAGGACCACTTTCGGAGCGGCTGGTTGCTGGTCAGGGATACTGGCCACGCTGGAACTCAGCTTCTGGGACTTGGTATCGGCGACGCTGCCGTCTATGTTCGCCGGCGCGGGTGTTTTTGGTTTCTGGTCCGTCTTCCTGGATACCGGTGTTACCCTGTAGCCAAGCAAAATTAGAGTCCTGCGTCAGGGAATCCGGTTTCTTTTGATAGTTTAATGTAGATTACCTCTGTAAGGGTTTCAGAATTTGCTCCGAGCCGTCCGTGGGTCTCCTGGGACTGACCACCGGCAACTGTGCCCGGAATTCAGGTCGCAGATGTCTCAGCACCGGTAAGTTCTTCAGCGACTCCTCGGTGTTCGCGTTGTCCGTCGACACGTCGTTATTGTTGCACGACTTGTTGAAGCTGGTCTCGCTGGCGCTCAATCTGCTTGTGCTGCGCTTGAAGAAGAAGCCCTGCGCGAGCGCTCCGGGCCCGTACAGCCGCTCCACCCGTTGCTGGATGAACGATTTCTCGCTGCTCGACGAAGTGTTCAGCACCTGGTTCTCCATGTCCACCGAGGAGCCGTTCGGTATACTCGTGTCGCTGAACGAGGCGTTCGAAACTGCAGAGACCACAATTACTTTTCGTTTAATGAACTCGCACCGCAAAGGGGTTAATTGGGATACTCACGGTTTCCGGTAGCTGGCTTCGGAGAGGATTCAGAGAAGTGCGAGGCGAACGATTTGTTCTGCTGACTGCAGGACATTATCTGCGAGACACCCGAGCTGCGTTTCGCGGGGGTGTTCGGTCGAATCGGGCTCAGGTCGCCGAAAGTCGATTGCATGACACCTTTGTCGACCTCCGAGTAGCCTTGGCATATGCTGATGGAGCTCCTGGACTCCCTGTACGCGTCCACCTTGCACTCCTCCTTCAGACCGTTCGAGAAACCGTTCTGCCTATCCATCGCTAGCGGAGAGATCGACTGACTCTTGGGATAGGGGTGCCCTGGCACGATGAGATTCTCGTTTGATCTGTAACGTTTTACACCCTTGTTCCTTCAACTACAAACAGGACTTGACTTTCTACTTTTATTGGAAAAACGTCCAATAGTCTAACACTCTGCCGTCGGAAACTATTCTTTACCAGCAGCTAGAAAGTATTTATTTATTATTTACTGAAACAACTATGCAAGTGGGCCTTAAATTAACATTGAAATTTTTAGCAACTTCTTGGACACGAGCACAGCAATGTAAACATTGTTTCAAGTAATAGTATGGCAATTTTTAGAGTAGCCATTAGAGTGCTAAGGATTAGTAACACCGTAAAACGGACTAGATAAACATCTGTTTGAACTAGCGGAGCGGAGAAGCCAGAGTTTTGCCTGTGACAGAGATCGGACAGGCTCGGTGGAAGGTTTTTACCTGAAACCCGCCGGGCTGGTGTCCCTCGTGATCAGCCTAGTCCCAGGACTGCTGTCCCTCGATCGAAACCCGTCCCTCAGCTTGCTGTCGTACCGATTGATCCCCGAGTAACCGCTGATGCTGCAGGCCAGGCCCAAGTAGCTCGGTTTCTTCACTGTCAGCTGTTCCGGCTCGGGGCTGTTTCGATGACCATTGCTGACGTTCAACTTCTCATCGGGCGTCAGATGGGACTTTTGCAGCGTCTCGCTGCTGCCGTTCGCTAGGTTGTCGGTCGACGGGGCCGAGTCGCCGTTGCAGGAAAGGTTCAGACTGTGCAGAGTCTTCTTCGAGACGGAGTCTATGGTGTTCTCTGCAAAGGAAAATCCTCGGTTGGCCCCGATGTCTCTGGAATCGTTCGCGCCTATCGCCGGCGCGGCGGCAGAATATGCTCGAGTTCGAGGAGAATGCTCGATAACACGCAACTGCGGTGTTCTCTCGAACTCGCGAACTCTTCGGCGGCGCACTCCTCTGGCCCAGTGACCCGGATTCCCGAACCGAATGTGGTCCCCACCGGCGTAAATCCCGTGGATGAAAGATCGAAGGATCGAGAGATCGGCGAAGAAGACCCTTCTTGACGCGAGACAGGGAGAGATCGGAAGCGTTCGCGGCGGAGAGAAGTCTGCGGCAAGGATCGATAACGTGCGCGTTCGAAACGCGACACAGGAATAACCCTGGAACGGCGAGAGAGGCTGGCCGATGTCGCGTTGAGCCGAGCCGAGCCGAGCCGAGCCGCGAAAGAGACAAACTAGTCTCCTCCTCGTCTTCTTGGCACCGCCGATAGAAAAGAAGCCCCGTGCACTGCACTGCCCTGCCCTGATCTGCTCTGCTCTGCTCTGCCCTCTCGTTGCTGCGTCCGCTCGCGATCTAAATTCGATCGTCACCAAGTGAGAGAGACACGCCGAAGAAAAAGGAACGGTCCCCGCAGAAGACGGCGGAGGAATCCAAGGGGGACCTTGGACGCTCCAAGATCGTCGGCTCAGCGAACAAGGCCTCCGCCGGGTCAAGTGCAAGGTCATACCGCCACGACCACCACAGAAATATCGAATGATTGCTCTCGAAACACCGATTCCCGATGCTTCTTTTAGCTCACCCACCGCATCGGTCGCTACCTCTGACAGAGAAGTCTACGCTCTAACCAGGACATAGTTCAACGGGGAACATTATCAAAGCGGGACGCGTTATGATCACGAGCGCTTCCGACAAGGACACGTAGAACTCGCAAGGTTGGCCTATAATTCCACGTTGCATTGAAGCGTGTGAGAATCGGAATGATCTACGCTAGACACCCTGCGAAATGATAAAGCAGTTTTCCCAAGCTTGCGTCCGAAAGCTCCGTTTCCAGCTCGGTCCTAGGGGATCCTAGGTGGTCCTATAAAACGCTATACATCGAGGGATAGCCAACCTGATCGGTCGGACGCGGACTGGTCGACGTCCAGGCTGCAGCTGCCGATGCTCTCCTGGCTAGTCATGTTAGGATGGAGGCTGGTCACGATGCTGATGCTGATTTTCGGATCCGGATCGAGCCGACGGTAATTTAGAGGTTGCACCGCGAGGGAGAGCGGCCTGGTGCGGCGATTCGACCTGATGCCGCCGGCGCCTGGGACCGACGGCGTCAGCGTCGCGGCGCAGGAGTCGCCGACGTCCTCCAAGCCCGCTACCTCGCCGCCACCGCGTGTTTGCCCGCTGGCTCGTCGACGATCCTCCTCTCCGCGGTCCTCGTGCACACTGTTGATTTTTTCGTTCTTTTGTTCCGCGTTTTTCTCCTCCTCTACCATACACTCACGTCGCCCATCACTGTCGCCTCCTTTCAAACAAGAATGATCGACTCTGCGCGGACCTTGCGCAGAATCCATCATCCTCGAGGCACGTCTAACGTCATCGTCGGTGGACTGCAGATCGTTGTGCGGACACAGGTCATTTGAATTCGATTTTATTTGATTGTGCGAGAAATTTAGCTACTCTGCTTAGGGTTAACCCATTCGCACCATCAGCGTATACAAACGGAATAACTTCGTTTTAATTGGACCAAACGATTACAGCTTTTTTGAGAAGCTAAGTGGCCTAATCTAGCAGTTGGAATCGCGAAGATTTTTCATCCTTTCTTGCGATGCGAATGGATTAAAGAAGAGACAGAAGCATTGCAACCGCACAGGATCCTGCGAGTCCACACCAACGACCATATCGAGGTTCTCGAGATCCAGGGAACGATGGTGCGCAGCGCCGATCGTTTGTCTCCTTGATCGAGACAAATGATCGACGGCGTGCAAACGCGAGCCACGGGAAAGCGGAGCGAATCGGCAGGTTTTGTACCCTTTTAGCTGACGGAAACGATGGATCGGTTTCTTAGCGAACCTCCTCGAGCGCTTCGCGGATATTAATTGGAAGCTGGCGCCATGATCTCGCGTTATCCGCTTTCACGTGGCTTTTTAATCGCCGGCGAAAGGACCTCGGTTTTTCTCCGGCGGTGTTACGTAGATTTGTCGATTGTCCAGGAAAATTTACCGGTGTCGACGATGCTTCCCGGTGAAGCTTGTTGAATTTATGCGTGAGAAAACACGCGGAAAGATCGAGCGAGGTAATTAAGCGCTCCCCGAGAGAGCCGTAATCGCGTCGGTGACCGAGCAAACACTTGTTTCGATGCGACTCACGGAACAAAAGCGTTGGCCCCGTTGCGGGCTTTACGAAGCGAGCAACCGTGGACCGATCCATCCTCCGGGGATCTAATTTTACGATTGGACGGAGAGCGCGGATCAGACGGACGTAATAAATTCACCGTCTGTTAGTACACAGCGCCGGGCTTCCACGTTCTCTGTTCTCGAGAAGCTAACATTGTTAGACGCCTTGATGCGCCTGCGACCAGCAACGGAAATGAAACCTCGCGAGATCCAGGAGTCCAAGCAAACTTTATTCAATCCTCCTGCACAGATGTCCTCAATTATCATTTTTACTGAACTAAGATTCAAAGATTTATTTCTCAAGGCTTGTCCAACTCATTTCGCAAAATAAAGACGTCCTCAACAGCAATGTTAACGTCACCGTGGCTGATCGCAGGTTTCTAATTGCCTCCCCGATCGCCTCGAACAATTGTTTACGAGCCGATCGTGGGAGCGACCCGCGCGAAGTTCGAGTCGGCTGCGCGCAATCACAAGGCAGCGTGCAATCCGGTGCATCGGTGCATCGGTGCATCGGTCCAGTGCAACTCACTCTCTCCATCTCTGTCCCCTTTTCAAGAATAATCGCATGCATTACGGGGGACGTGAGGTGATATTCGTGCGCAGAGAAGAATCGGCATCGTCGTCGAGCAGATCGATCGATCCTGTCCCCCTCCGATAAGTTAATTAATTTGGTCACATGACAGTCGGACAATTTACAATTTTCACAAACGATGCTGTTAGTATAGATGCCGTCCGGGTGCTCGGAAAATTATTTTCATTCGAATTGTTCGAGCACCTGGAGAGCTATGGTTTGTTACAGTGATTATTTTACTTGCTTCCAATTGCGCTGCCCCTCGTGGAAAGCGTTCGAGATTTGATCGATAGAGCGCGGATTCTACGCATTTATAGCGTGTACGATTCTCTTTGAACTACAGAAACTACCGCACAGAAAAATGTATCTTTGCATAAAGATCCGTAGCCCAATTATTGATACGGCACTGAACATTTTACTTTAATGTGTACATACATAGATCTACCGATTGCGTTATCGATTTCGAAGACTCAGCAGGGGGCAGCATCATTCCGGTTAGACTGTTAGTTACACACTCGGGTATCGTACACGACATGTCACATGTTTCGAGCGCATTTCAGTTTCGGGCTACAAGGTTCTATTTGCTCGTGAAGCAAGGTGCAGCCTAGTGCAGATTCGCAGATTTCGAGGATGAAGAGGAGCGTTGCGTGCAACCAAGCGGTGGTATGAGAAGAGAGTGCAAGGTGATCGGAGTATCATGCTCGATCGCGGCAACGATCAGCGTGAACGCGTGGGAGAATGAATAATGGGGCGATGGGCCTCTGGAGAAAATGTCAACCAACGCCGTTGCGTGTCCGTGGATCGTGGTTCGCGCATTGTGGTCGGACACTCGTTATCGTCGCGTTCCTGAATGCCAATTGAACGTCATTAACCGCGTGCTGTAATGACCGGCCCCGGCGCGCTGGAAACCGTCCCGGGAAAGGCGATATCTTGCGGACCAGTGAAACCGTTCCGTGACGGAAAGAAACGGCTCGGTGCGTTCGCGAGGATTTGCTCTCTCCGCGTCCGATTATAAAAGAAGGTTTTCACGGTGCGTTAATCTCGGCCCGATAGGAGGTCGAACCGATCGCAAAAACACGTGCACACAAACTGGAAAGTCGGAGACCGGGAGAACAGGACACCCGATCATCGCTAACCATACCTCCTACGCCAGTGTTTCCAAAGCAAGAACTTCGAAACGTTCTTTTTCGCCACCGGATTCACCGTGTAGGTGCCGCTCTCGATCTTCAGAGGCATCCTTTCGACCGCTTTTCCAATCCCAAGGGATGATACCGGCTTATCGATTCGCTATCTCGGCTGGATCTCTAGATCGCCCATTTATCTCAGCCACCACCGTTTCTACGAGAGACCAATGAAATCGAACTTTTCTCGAGAAAACTTGGAACCTCTCTAAAACACCACTTCGAGCCTCGCAGATTCCGCGATCTTCCGCGAAGAAGATCGAGCACAACGCGTGACCACGAGCACGTGTCGTGCTCCGATCGCACAAAGACTACTACTTCTTCTTCTTCTTCTTCTTCTTCTTCTTCTTCTCTCGGCGACCTTTGTCACCGGCAAGAACTCGCGAAGCCACGTTGCTAGGATGACTAGTTACCGAAGACTGGCATTCCCATCTCGTCTCTCTCTCGTCCACGCCACCGGCGCACTCTCTCCCTCTCTGTCCTCTCTCTCTCTCTCTCTCTCTCACTTTATCTCCCTCGAGCTGCCGAGGGCACGAGGATATTTCGGGAGCACTCAAAAAACCACACGAAAGCGCACGAGTCGCTCGCTTCCTCTCCTCCTTGGCCCGAGCCACTCATTCCTCAAGGGAATGGGGAGTTTCTCCAACGTTTGTGTATTTTTTCGTATCTGCATTTTGTCCAATTGCAGTCCGATCGTAAATCAACCGTACATTACCAGTCGGTTTCGTCGGAACGCCGAGAGAAGAAGATTCGCGAAACAATGCCTCTACAATCTCGTTTTAACCCTTAACACAAAAACGGATTGGAATAATAGGTGACGCTATCCTAATTACCGATCGATACTCTGATTATCCCATAGGTGTCGCAATCATCATACTCCGTATTCCAATAATAAATGGACTGGAGGAATATCAACGCAGCAAATTCAGTAGAAGAGTCCGTAACGCTGCAGACGCGTCGAGCGCTGGTTCAACCCCCGTCGGAGTACGAATTTCTCTGGCAAACCACCCTATAATCTTTGGAAAGCTACCCTTTCACGGTACCAACAAAGCCGTTCGGACAATGGAGAACGTCCGATGGTGGTAATCCGGCGAACAGCGGGCGGAGAAGAAGAGAAACTCGCGCGCGTGCTGGCAATCGGTGGCATTAACGGCGGAAGAGGGGCGGAAAAATCGGGGTTGCCGGGTGGAACACGTGTCAGGCACGCGCGTGTCTTCCACGGCAGCCCGGCTGTCGAAAGAGAGGCTTGTATTTTCGATTTCACGTTCGTAAGAGCGGCAAAGTAGCGCCGGAGGAGATCGAAGGGTTAACAACCGCGGCGCGTGCTCTTTTCAGTCGCTGCTCACGCGGCCGCTTTTATGACCCGCGTAATAGTCGGCTCCTAGTGCCTCGCGAACTTCTCCGCCTGCCCTGAGAACCTTCGCAGACATTCCGATACGCTGCTGAAACCTCTGCGAACTCGGAGTTAACCCTTTGCGCGACTACATCGAAGATCTCTAACCGAGGACGACGGTTGACCCGTTCGAAAATGCACAAATAATTGAACACGGCTGACCTGTGAAAGGACGTATGTTACACTTCTTGAAATTTGGTGGAAATCTGGTGTAACATTCGTCCTTCTTCCACTTTAAAAAGTGAACATTTCATTCACTAGTTTATTCGATTATTTCGTGATTGCATTGAGTAAAGAATTATCCTCGAGACGCCTATTCAATTAGTTGGAACGAAACGGTAGAAGTTGCTAAGACCACGGAGACTGGAATGAACTGTAGAAGTTAGGAAGATGCGCTAAGAATTTTCCGCAGAGTTGTCTTCGCAGTAATATCAGCATGTTGACCATACCCACGGTGCAGAGTAGTTTGAGAAGTTAAATATTTGCCCATGGAAGTTCCAGTTCCGGAGACGGGTGGTTGACAGGGACGTCGTTAACGCCAGCGTCGACATTCCCCAAACCGACAGCGTAAACTAGGGATGCTCTTCCGCGAGGAACCCTTTCTCCCCAGCCGTGACACGGTGTAGGCCTTGTCGGTTTCAATTACCGAGCGCGTAAATCACTGCCAGCCGTTTCCTCGTGCACGGAAATAGAGCGAGAATGGTTTCGGAAGGATGGGGACAACGATATAGTTCCCAAGGATCATTCGCGATCGCGATGCTTCGTTCTCGATCGTCGCGCGATGGAGGCGCGTGCAACTCGTAAAAATTCTTCGCGAGCACGTTTGATCCGAAACGAATGCATCCCGGTCACCGAAAAACTCCCCGAACGACATAAATAAAGCCGGCGTCGCGCACGCATGACTAGCGTGGAACAAGAGCCGCCGTCTGGGAATGCAGAAAGCGCGCAGCTATGAATTCAAATGCAATATGGCGCGGTCGCGCGACGAGGAGACTGAGAGAGAGACCCCCTTTTCTAAGGGCGCAGCTGGACGGACGCGGAAAATTACACGGGGCAATGTTCAAAGTGCTCTTTTGAACGGGCTGCGCCCTCGGCGGCTGCAGCTTGTTCCTCGGATGACAGCGAAGCTATAATCATCCTCCACCAGGATGTCGCGATGGAAACCCGTCCGCGCTAATGAAATCTTCCTGGGGGTTGCAGAAAATCTCGAAGATCAATTTCTCAACAGATTCGCACCGGATGTGACCTACATATACAGTGACGAGCAAAAGTGTAAAAACACTTCAGCTAGTTTTACATAAAATGTGATAATACAACCTATTTTTCAACTGAATGATAAAGATCAGGTACTAATAATTACAAAGTGAATAGCATAAACAAAACACAACAGTTTATTTTCGTGAATATTAACAATATACGGAATATTTATCGAAAATAGGGGTTGAAGACAATTTTTACAGTTTTGCACTTTATAAATAAAGCTTTAAATTAATATTTTGTCCATTTTTCTTTACTTTCTTGTGCTGCTTCTAACCTGCGTGGCATACTATCTACTAAATTTTTAATCATTTCCGGCTCAATGTTGTACAATTCTTGTTCTGTCCTTTTCCACAATTCATGAACACCTGAGGGTGGATTGTCATATTTTGCTAGCCTTCTTTTCACAATTGACCACAAATTTTCGATTGGGTTCAAATATCTGGACTTTGTGCTCGCCACTTCATCACAGAAAACTTTTGATTTCCTATCCAGGTTTTTACTATTTTTGCAGTATGCTTAGGGTTCCCGTCTTGTTGAAATACTACTTCGTCTTCAGCAAATTCAATAGAATTAACAACAGAAGGTAAATTATTTTGCAAAATATTTAAATAATGCTCTTTGCACATGATACCTTCTATCCGAACTAACGGATCAACACCCTTATGAGTAAAACAACCCTAACACATAATTGAGCCACCTCCGAACTTCATAGTTTGTTTTATGCTACTTGCTTCATTACTATTTTCCCATGAAGTCCAATACCAAGACAGATTCAAAGACAGATTTCATCAGATTCAAATCTATTAATTTTTGTTTCGTCAGACCATATAACTCTTTTCCAATCTCCTGTTTCCACTCTTTGTATGTATGAGCAAATTTTTTTCGTAGTTTAATATTTTTGTCTGAAAGAGCTGGTTTGCGTTTCTTTTCCTTCGCTTTTAACCCGATTTTCTTTGAGGAGCGGTGAGTGGTCCATTCACTTGCATTTACTCCAACGTCTTGAACCACGATTTTTGGAGTTTTATGACTTTCAGACCGAAGACGATATGCAAGTTGCGATGTACCATTTCTTAAAGAAGTTGACACACTACCATAGGTTTTCTTTGTTCTCGCAACCATCGAATGACTTACACCACATTTTACTGCAATTTTCCGTAGTGAAAAACCTTTATCGCACAATGAAATGATACTGTTTCTTTCATCTGCACTAAGTGGTTTCATTTTGACTTACGCGTGTCATCTAACTTTTAAATAGGAGAAAAACTGTGTAAACACCAGTCTAAACGTGTCTTACTACAGTTGGCTATCAGTGTTTGTTGACGATTTCATTTCCCTAGCATTTGTGTACTATCTTAACCATTTCTGATGATACGTGCAAAACTGTAAACATTGCTTCAAATCCTTATTTTTGTAAAATATTATATATATTGTTAATATTATCTAACATAAACTGTTATGTTTTGTTTATCACATTCACCATATAATTATTATTACCTAAGCTTTATCATTCAATTGAAAAATAGATTGTATTATCACGTTTTGTGTAAAACTAGCGAAGTGTGTTTACACTTTTGCTCGCCACTGTATGCGTTCAAACTTTTATCTTCAAGTAAATCAACAGAAATAAATAATAAATAAATAAATAATTCAATTTATTCCCAGATATGCTCCAAAAGATGTTTTAATGCTTAAACATATGGATTAAAAAATGGAAGCAGTTCACATAAAATAGTGTAACTTTGTTCATTCTTGCGAATTCGTTCTCCGATTATCAGAAATGGCCCCGGGGGGTGCGAGTGTGTTAATAATCTGGAGGCTTCGGAATTAATTTACTCGAACGAAAACGATCGTATACAAGGTGTAGTAGATACGCACGCAGCGCTAATAACCGCTCGTTCGATACCGCGTTCATTCACAAACCGAGGTGAATAACGGAGTACTACGACCGAGCAAGTACATTCTCCATTGTGTCGAGAGGGTACCGGTTGTTTCAAGGAAACGCGCGATCAACGCTGCGCAGCGAACACCTGGCTTTATCTCGTTGCGGCCGACTAATGACTCGGCTGTCGGACGAAAGATAAGCTATCAAACGAGTCAGCGCTTAGGTCAGCAACGTGTTCGACAGGCTACCGAGTCCGCAAATATTGTAATGAATCCGAGCGTGGAGTTTCGCGTCGGGGATCGTTTCCCCGAAGTCAGCGATTCGCGCGACAAAGTCGGAACTCGAGTTGCATTTAATTACGAGCGCGATTCGCGGTATCACGGACGTGCTGTTCTCCTGTAAATGGAAAAGCCTGTAGGCGCATTACCGTGCGGATCGCGTGTCCGCCGAAGGAGATACTAACTTATCAGGCATGCCAAGCCGTCTTCCGAGTTCCTTGCTCTCCGACGTCGAGAGCTCTATCGTTTCCCTCCTACTCCATCCTTCTTTCATTCAGCAAGGTGGACACTCGACCGCGAGAACCCGTTTCCAATCAGGACTTATTTTCCCTGCCATAAGCAGGCGAACTTCGAAATTGAATAGACTCCGGCGGATCGGACTCGGTTCACTTTATTAGAAGCTAACGGTGACACAACTTCATTAGAAGCTAAACGAGCTAGACGAGTCGAAGGAACGATCGCTGTTGTCAACTGTTCACTTTCCGATCCGGGTCTCGTGAAATAAACTACCGTAACATCTGCGGATCTTTATGCAAAATTCTACTGGAGCTACACGGACATTAATTTCTTTACTAATTGTAATAACTTGGAAATATTGCAACAGAATATGTAAATGCTACAAATGCTCTTACAGTTTTACTCATTCCAGGTATAAACGCATAAAATCCACTGTCTAGTAACGGGCAACGCGTAGCCGGATAATAAAGCAAGGAAAATATGTGCTCGCGGAAGATTAATTCCGAGGTTGCGTCGAGCCTGGTACAAAGAAGGAAACGGGAAGTCTGCGAGCAGAAAGCCGTCTCTGGGAGAATCTGCGAGTCACAGGTGTCAGCCTGGCTTGCCGGTGCAGTTAATTGTCAAGAGAGTGGCGACGATCGCGTGCCCCGTGCCGGAAGAATATTCTCTCTCGGCCGAGCACAATGCAGTTCGATCAATCCTCCTTAATTGAGACTCATTACGCAGCAAATCACCGTGACCGATCGCTTATAGACGAGCTCCGTGTGAAATATTCGCCGTGTCTCTTAGATCTTTATTAATCGGCTTCGGATCGTTCGGATCGTTTCTTAGGCTCGACGAAGCGGCGGCGTGTACGTGACTCTCTCGGAAGAGGACACTCGCTGCCCTAGGTAATTCTACCCTAACGGCCGTGGTCTCAGAGAGGTCGCAAAGTATATTGAGTTACGAAATGAACGGTAAATCGAGGGGGAGACGAGCCTAAAATAGAGAGCCACTGCCACCGCGACACGGTTTAAATACCGGCATTAAGACAATCTTCCGGTTGCGCGTTTGTTCAGCGAGCCTACATTCCCCGCACCCTAGTCAGATCGTTTACACGCGTGATCCGGGATCTTCGTACATCGATTTCTCAATCCGGGAATGCTCGTGTTGCAATGTATATAAATTGTATATAAAAGACAAGGTTTGATAAATGGAAGGATAGAAAGACCACCCTTTTCACTCAATGGACTCGCTGTGCTTGGTTTACAATTTATTAAGCGACAGAGAAATAGATCGAACGCAGAAGTCTCGAGAGGGTGGAAGGAAATTGAGTTGCGCGGTGGCAGCGTCGGTTCGGAATTAAATATAGAAGGATCGCTGTCGTCGCGGCGAGATTCTCGACAGCTTTAAATTCCCCGGTGAAAAACTAATGGTCCCTCCCGCGATTTTCTTGAAGATCCGATTGAAAGAAAGCGCGACGAAGCTTTCGTCGAGACGCCGGCAACGCGCGGTCCTTCTTTTTCGGAAATGATCGGGGGGCCGAGAGAGCGTCGCGGTAGCCGCCGCCAGGGGTAAGTGACACCGGCTGAACTCTCTCGTTTCTATATATAAACGAAAATAAAGCAGCCTGACATTTGAACCATACGCTCTCGAGCCCGCGCGCCTCTCTGCCCAAGAGTCGCGCCGACGACGACGACGACGACAACGACGACGACGAAAAGGGAAACGCGCGGCGTCGCGACGACCGACCGGGAAAAATTGTGTCAGCTAAATTAGGAGAACCGACGGGGCCGGTCCCCGGTAGACCGCTTTCAGAACCGCTTTTTTCCCCCTGTTTTCGTCCGTGTCGGGATTAATCGATCCCCCCGGTCGACCCGCCGAGAAAGTCCGAGAGCCCGTTCACCGTTTTCCGTCGCCGAACTATGCGCGCCGCGATCGCTACGAAACAAGAGGGAAAGTCCCGCCGCGATAATCGCGTCTGCCTTCTCTCGATGCTAAATTAATAGCATCGGGCACCTTGGACAGAGACGAAGTAATTGCACAAAACCTATCTCACGATACGTGTGCGATTTATTGATTCGCGAAAGCGTCGAAGAGAGAATCGGTAAAATCCACCGCGTGGCACCGGTTTTACCTCGAGTCTAGCTTCAATTCAGTCGAGTTTATGGCGATCGCGAGAGGCTCGCCAGCGTCCGGCAACGCCGCCTAAATGATTCTAATGAAGCAACACGCGCGGAAATCGCAAGCATTGTTTCGAGGCGCGCCGGGAATAACAATTCCGAGCGGACGCCGCGATAAGAGGCAGAAGCAACCGACGCCGACGCCGACGCCGACGACCGGTTGGATCAATCTTCAGAGCCTACAGGACTGCTAATCTTCCCAAACGGAGAATTAAACGCTTCCGCTGCGGGCGAGCGACTTTCCAGGGCACAAAACGCGGAAACGAGACCGTAGCTCTCCTCTCCGTAGCGATTCCGGCGAATTCATTAGCGGACTTTCACCTCGGCCATGGAATTTCCGCTCGTCCGGCGTCCACCGATGGGTAAACTCATCTTACGAGCTGGCCGAGCAGGAGACCGTGACAACAGCTTGTCACGGGAATTGAAAATTGCTTATATATAGCGCGTAACAAGCCGGGGACCGCGTTATCTGCTCGGAGACCACGGGGACGGTCATCCGTCGCGATAAAATGGCGCGCGGAGACCTTGCGCGTCGCCATTTGCATCCCAAGTGCGAATTTTGTCAATGACAGGAAAAAAATTCTCTTTCACACCCACAAACTTCGTTTAAACAGTAACCGGTATTGTAAAGTCTGGGGGGTCCCCATACATTTGATTTTTCACCCATTATTACAATATACTGTTCATTGAAAATTTAATTTCGATACTGCCAGCAGCGAATCTATTGTATACTCGCAGTTCCCCGACACGCAAGATGTCCTGCAGCATAAAAATACAACGATTCCTTCCGAGCGTGGATTGCGTTTATACGATTTTTATCGACGCTAAAAACATGGCTAGGAGCGGAACGACCCCCCTCCCCTCGGGATTCGCAGAATCGTCGAATAAATTCGCCATCGGTGGACTTTGATTCCCAATGGCGGCGCATAAATTCCTGCGGTAGGCGTGGGCGGTGGGAAGAGATAAATCCGCATTTATTCGGGAGGAAGGGTCGAGACGTTCGGGGTCAGTCCCATTTGGTAAATCGGTCGGGGAATGCGGTGGCTTGCGAGTATTTATTTTTACCTTTCTGCGACCAAGGTATTTTCGGGGAAGACCCGGAGAGCGAAGAGCCCGGATGCATCGGAGAACATGGTCGCGATTTTAATTGCTATCTCATTTGCTATCTAATTGTCGTTGTTCGGTCCGCTAGCGGCCAGACCGTTTCCCGGGGAATCATTTTAATGGGCATACTCGAAAAATTAGAGTCAATTGGAGCCGGCTTCCAGCCTCTGATAGGAACGTGCATAAATTGAGCGTGGGCTCGCGTTCGCGACCCAGAATCGTGACAACGAGCGAATATCAACCGAAACTCGAGCGGAAGAGCACGAATTTTCAGAGCTCCGGTTCCCCCCGATAGAACGCCGTAGAAAGCAATCAAAACAATTCGGCTCGGATCGCGGAGATACGGCGGGATTAGTCTGAAATTTCCAGCTGAACGAACGAGAGAACGGACGGTCGCCGAGGGACCAAGGCGAAACGCATATTCCGCGTCTACGACTTACGGAAAAATGAATGAACGTTCTCTATGCGTCACCGTGAGTCATCGATGCGGGGAACAACAACGGTGACACGATTGCCGGTGTCATTTCCAAGTTGCGTGCGACGAGCGATTGCGGTTCCTCTCGGCGATGATCGGTCGTTATGAATGAGACACTGCGACGCTTTTGCTCCTAGTTGTCGCCGGTTGATGGGATCAACATTGCGTGTGCCAACATTGTTTAAATATTTACCGTGCACACGGACAGTGAGCAATCGGTGTCGCTTTTACCAGAGAGCTCGAATGATGGATTGTCCAGGCGGTTGCTTAAAATTCAACGCGAACGCAGAGGCGGTTCGAAGATTGACGATACAATTACTACGGTTCACAGGTGGTTGTGCGCGAGAGACGGCGGAACAAAAGCTGGCAGAGCTTGCGAACGCAATTACCAGCTCCGTGACCGGTCCAGAATAGAACAATCTTCGTTCATAAATTACTACCGACGTTGCTTCAATCGCTGCACCCCGAGGCACGCTTAACTAACATTCATTAGCTCGGTACTGATCCGCTGTGACGCAGCTCGTCCGATACTGGCACAAGGTATCTTAATAATCGTGCAACGCGAATGCGACAAAGTTCCTCACGACAGAAACGAGACAAAACTCCGACAGCTAGAAGTAGAGTGGGTCATGATTAGCCAAGCAACGGGAGTCTCGATACGAAACAATACCGAGTTGCGCTCCTTTTTAATTGCGAGAAAACTTCTGGGACACCCTGTACGGTCCCGACGGAATCTCACTTCGTCGCGGTCCGAGGTCCGCAATTAAAAATCGTCGTGGAAAGTCACTTTCGCGCGTTGTAATTAAAATCCTCGCGACGATGGGGTGGATTCATTCCATCTGGGGAGCTTCCTATATATTAGGGGTACCCATAAGTAATCAATTATTTGCAAAGAATTTGTTTTGCCTTTAGTTCTGTACCGATCGTTGAAGAGGAAACACGTATTCTTTTACAGTTTTCGGTAAAGCAGCCGGTGCCCAAAATATTCTAAAAAGTATAATTTTTATTTACAACCCTGTAATAAAATAGCGGCGTCCGTACCTTCCGAGGATCATATTCGTCATTGCTTTTTCATTTTCATGGGTGATTTAATGCAACGGTAACAACAAAGAAAATTTGCGATGTTTATGGAGATGTATTGAAGGTCAACAAGTGTCAACGTTGGTTCAGAACGTTTGCTGCTGGTGATTATGATCTCTCTGACAGGCGTCGAAGTGGACGACCAGTTGAATTTAATAATGACACCCTAAAATCTCTAGTGGAAGCTGATCCAAAATTAACTATACAGGAATTATCGAGAACTCTTAGGTCCACATGGTGAACTATACCAAGGCACCTACATGAAATGGGAAAGGCATATAGGCAAGGAATATGGGTACCGCATCAATTATATTATCTGAGACGAACAAGAATATTCGTCGATCAATTTGCACTTCATTGCTATCCAGATTTCGTAGAGATCCATTTCTTAGCAGAATCGTTACCGGAGATGAAAAATGGATTCTTTATGGTAACATAAAGCGTTCCAAGCAATGGCTTTCTGCAAATCAAACCGCAATATCAACCCCTAAACCTAGCTTATCACTTAGAAAGGTGTTACTGTGAATTTGGTGGGACTGTTGTGGCATAATTCACTTTGAGTTGTTGAAACCTGGAGAAACAGCTACTGCTGAGTTGTATTGTCAGCAATTATAACGGCTGTATTCAGAACTATTGAAAAAGAGGGCATCTTTAGTCCACAGAAAAGGTGTAATACTGAAAATTGACAATGCCCGGCCTCATACAGCGAAACTCGTTCAGGAAAAAATCAAAGAATTGCAATGGGAAGTTTTACCGCACCCCCCGTACTCACAGGATATTGCTCCCTCTGACTATTATCTTTTCAGATCTCTGGAGCATTATTTAAGAAATAAAAATTGAAAATTTGCAGGAAAAATGGCAAACTGTCCTTGATAATGATGGAGATTATATAATAAATTAAGAAAAAAAACTTGAATTTATTACAAAGTTTGTTTCAGATTTCAAAATAATTAATTGCTTATGGGTCCCCATAATATTTTTACGGGAAGAGCGAGCTCGGGAAGGGAGAAGCGGATACGAGAAGCTTTCGCGAATTCAAGCTTTTGTTTCCTCGTTCGGTCCACGGGGGAGGAAAGCGGGGAACCGGATTTCCGAAAAAGGGAAAGCGACTCGGGACGCAGGTTGCCAGTGCGTCGCGCGACCGTGTGCACGCCCACTTGAATGCGATAAATTATACGAGGAGGCGGGAGCGAAGGGGTCACCATAAAAGAACCTGTTACGTTCCAGATATTAATCCGGCGAGCGGGCACGAAATCGCATGGTGTCGTGCCCCGAGGGGAATCGCCCCCCGTTTCGGCCATTCGACAATAACCCCCGGGGGGGAAAATCAACTATGCACGCGGCGACGATCCTCTTACGGCGATGGCCGTGTTGAATCGCGATTGATCCGTGTATTAAGCGGCCCGGTGGTTTTTGCGGGGTGTCCGATCCGTAAACCCCGACGCCCAGAGTCCTGTTCGCTTAACCCTCTATGGGCCCGCATAACTTTCACGTCGCATGCTAATACGGCGACATTTTACCAAATAATTTTAGTTTTTTCAGAAGATGACGTATACGTCTTAATTATGTAATGTCTCTGAGATAACCAATAACAATATTGATGACGGTTCGCAGCATCATCAACTTGAAATATCAAAGTAAATGCCTCGCAAGTTGTCTGCAGATAGAAACCAACGGAACCATCTTGTGCAATTGACATTATTTGTGCTGCTGTCGGTGTTTACTAAACCAACAAAAAAGCAATAGCAACTTATTTGTTTGCATTTCAATAACCATTTTGTTACTATTTGTATATGATACAATTACGTGACTTTCAGGTTAAAATGGGCCATTATGGCAGATTTCGGTATATAACCATGGATACAAAATCATATAAAAAGAAAAGAGGAATTAGAATTAGACGCATTAGCGGTTCTAGATCCGAAGATTCTTTACTAGATTCTGAGTCCGATGAAGATCATCCAGTAGTATTTGCCCGACGACGCATAAATATTATTGAGAGTGACGATGAATTTAATACTGAATCATCATCAGATGAGGAAAATTCAAGACCACAAAAAATTGTTTGCCAATCAGTATCCCAGACGAATAATAATTGTTATCGCCCTTGGAAAGGAAATTGCCCTGAAGACCCCGAACGACCCTACTCCCCTGTGACCTATTTTCAAAACCTATTTGACAGTCAAAAATAGTGGCCAATTTTTTCGAACAGAGGTCACTGCAAAAAGCCAGGTTGTAAAGGAGTTCCAAAAATAAAATATTCCAAATGCAACGTACGTCTATGCTTAATGCCAAGTGCAAGTTGTTTTATAGAATTTCACGCTTAAGTTTTTATGCACAGAAGTGCAAACACTGTAAGCCGTTCAAAGTTACAAAGTGAATTAATTATAATAGAATCGTTTAAACTGGTAAACCTTTTTCAATTTGCATATAATGATTTGTAATTGTTGATTTTCCGTTGCATAAATTTGTTTATATTTAAGAAAAAAATTCGGCCCATAGATGGTTAAACGGGGCTCGATCCGTTCGCTGAGAGACGAGTTAACTCGCCATGCATGATCTACCAATGATATCTCGTTCAATGCTGTTTAACACTAAACCCACCACGGCCGGGGAAATTGACCTTTTTAAACTTTGCGTACAATCTCGTACATACAACATGATCACATCGCTATTTATTTTTACGACTTTTCTTAAAGTATGTATACAATGTATTTTTCAGTATTTATTTCTCGTTTTATTTTTCTTTTCCGAGAAATATTTGTAGCCTGTCCTACCTACCGCAGCCGGTCAATTTGACCGCACGAGATAATATGGTATTTACTCTTCTAAACTTAAACAATCAATATATTAGGTCGTCGCACAAGTTCGTGCCGTTTACTCTTGTACCATATATGTACATGTACGAGCCGCCTTATTGAATGAGACGCTATCAAGTTACGCGCGTGCCTGGTTAATAATACTGTTTCATGGCAAATACATCCAAACCGCAAAGGTGGCCGACACAGTACAATTTTGTAAATCAGAGGAGAGAGCATCGCAGTATTTTCTACGTAATTGAAATTATATAAAAATAAATTTGCATCGTCATTTTATGGAAGTTGTTCATCTACTAATTCATTCAGCAACAAAATTGACTATTGTCTACGTTTAATTATATTAACAATAACTTTTTCTAAGGACCGGCCATTTTGACCGCGCACGGTAGGAATAGGTATACAAGAAGTGTCGGTAGGTTCAGTGTTAAGCGCATTTCAATTTTTGCGGCGATGGATCTAGTACATTAATTAAGATCTGGATTTAATTGAAACGAGAACAGAACGCGTTCATTGAACGCAATCTATACGACGCACTCGATGCCTGTAAGGTCTTTTGTCCGGTTTTTGTAATTACCCCGCGAGGAAGCAGGTGATAAGAGCGATTACACCAGCTAGAACAGCTGATCCTACAGTGAAGCGAACTCACGTTCGTCGCGCTCAGATACCGATCAGAGTATAAAATCGAGGGCCCTCGTCGGAAGGGGTTCTCTTCCCCTGTTCGGCCAATAACCCAACAACAGATAAACGTGAATAGGGGTATCCCTCGATCTCGTTCAGTTAATCGGCTCCCCGTTATCCCGTCATTAAGTAGCGCACCGGCCGATGATGGTGTTCGGTGGCAGCGACGAATAAATATCGAACAAACGGAACACGTTCACGCGATCACGCCGTTTCTCGATCGTCGGCCGAATCAATGGGGCGAGGTGATGTGTGCGTTGCCACGGCTACGCCGATAATCCTCGATGTTCTTTTAATCGAATCGTTATGCCGCGAAAGGAGAACAAGAGCTATCCCGCAACCGTCGAACTGGCTATCGTTAATGGAACCCTCTGGTTCGATTAAATTCCACTTAGATCCCTTTAATTCCATTCCGGGGCCCTCGAGACACGAAGCGATAACAGAATTTAACCTCGGCAGCCTCCGAAGCGTTAAGAACCCACTTCGATAGAATGAACAGGATCCAGATCGAAAATAGACAAATTAATTTCTGATTTTATTCACTGGATTATTACACTCCGGTAGATCGTTCCACTCTGGGCGATTATTCCGTCATCGCTGAACACGCGAACGCTGTTTCGCTAGATTCGCTCGATCAATTCCTACGCTTTTAGGCTGATACTCGCCGTTTATATCCGTTTCGTTCGATTGACGTCACCAGCCAACAGGTAACCGAAGTTAAGGTGCGCATACAACATGCAGAAGCGTGTTTCACTTGTTTGCAAATATTGTTCGACTTGCTGGTGTCGCTATCTCAGAGGCGTTTCACACGTGTCACGAGACTCGCGAAGCAGAGAAATTCGAGACGAAAATCGTCGATCCGTTTCTGGGTTGGCGAGCAAACGATCCGTGGTTCTCCGTTCCCTTTATCGATCGTCCAGAACCGGTAGGTGTGAGGTATCGCGCAAAACGGACCCCGGCTAGGCTCCTCGACAAAGGAAGAATAGGTGTGTTCCGGCCGAGCGTGTTTCTATGCACAGCGCTCTCGAGGGACGCGTCCACTGTAGTTCCAGTCTCGCTGAAGAGCTCGTTCGAAAAAAATAGCCGAGATATTTTGAGAGCACGATAACAAAAAGTAGTGGAACTTTCGGAAATTAAGGTCGGGAGACGCGGAGCGTGAAACGGGTCGCGAGATGAAACAAACGTTTCTCGCGGTCTCGTTCGAGAGTGGTTTCCGCGTGCGCGTCTTCTCTCCGCGGGACCGTCAGGACTTCCGGTTTCGCTCGCGAGAGTAATTGCCCGTTTCCCGAGGCGTTCTCGCGATGTCGCGTGCCATCGAGCCCTCTTTACCCGTGCGGGGCGTTCGTTCCGCCGAGCTCCGAACAATCATCCGCGGTTTAATTGCGTTTTCAATTGTCGATATATGGAGATGCAACCATCAGTTCCATCAAGATCGAACTGCGCTACATATTCCGTGGATCGCGAAAACGACGAGACACGACAACGATCGACAAATTTGTCCAGGGTAACGCCTGCTCGCGCGGTCACTGCAATCACTCGGAGCGAAAGGATCGAAGGGGGAAAAGGTTACTGGATAGAGAGAAGTTGCATCGTCACGGAAGCCACAGCTGTTTGAAACGTTTGAACCGGTCGTGTCCGAGTTCGCTGCGATCGCAAAGTCACGCCAACGAATCGCACGGCCACGGAATTGCGTTACGATCGACGCAGATGTAACGACCGGACTAAGAAACGCAACAGCTGCACCACGGCACCAGTGCAGCGCGAAGAGCGACTCGGTTTATTGCGCTCTTATCGGCGATATCCGCATTAATTCGACGGTCTCGGGCTTCTCGTGCGATAAAGAAACTTTGTCGAGCGATACCGAAGCCGCGGAATCGAGAGTTGCGCGTCGTTTCGGTTGTTGATCGACATTAAGATGCAATTCCACGGTTGCGCCACGATAAGCGCACTCCTGGAATATTTATGCGCGCCTTTAAACGAGCTAGATTTCCACAGGAACGATGATAGCGAAACAAATTTCGAGGTTCTGCAAATTTTTTAACAAGTTGTCGAATGATGTTCGGTGCTGATGTCGAGAGCTATAAACGAGCAACTCATGGGATGACCTAATATTTCAGAAAGGTTCTAGTGGAGAAAGAAGTTTGCGTCGCGTTGTGATCGATACGGATCGGTATCGCGGTTCCATCAGGGAAAATCGAATTCAAAGTAGCCGCATGGTGACCTACTGTGCTCGAATGACTCCGTTACTCGGAATTCTAACATTTCCCACCGGATTAGCGAGTAGGAGGAACGAAAGTGCCCCCCCCCCCCCTCGTCCGATTCCGCACAATTCAATTTTTCAACGCGACCCGAGCAACTCGTTCTTGAAATAACCGCCGCGGGTAGAATTGTGGGAAACGTATCCGTTTCCTCGCGGACGACTGCATTCTTTCCACGTTACACGCGACGCTTGATAGAACAGGCGAGCCGTAACGAGGACGATCCATGCTCGTCCGATGGTGGAATCGATTCTCGCTGCCGGTCGAATGTTAATCGGAGGATCGGCTTGCGTCACACCGCGAGAACATAAAAAACACAAGCAGCCGCGCCGACTAGGTTCGGCGTTCTACTTTTTCCGGGGGGAGGGAGATTTGCTTTCGCGGCGAGTCCACGCGACCGAGAATTCCACGATTAAAAGTAGAGTGCGTTCCGTAGGAAGTAAAAGCAAGGACGCGCGCTTCGGCTGCCGACGAGACAATTGGGCCAAGATGTTCACGGACCACCCAGAATTTCGTTTGACAATGCCGCCGACTCGCTTCGATTCCGTCGCACTCTACTAACTATGCCGTGTACGCGATTCCGGTGCTGCACCGTCGCTTCGACGAGAACGCGTTTGCTGTTGCGTTCAGGTGCGAACTGCGGCATTGCGTCTCCAAGCCCGCTCGAGCAAAAAATAAATTCGCAGAAAATCAACTGGACGATGCCGAGAGCTGTTTCTCTCCTTTTTTTTTTTTTTTTGAAATAGATCGTTTGTGTGCGGTTTCCAGCCGCCAGGTCTAAACCCGTTAAAAAAACGAGTTCGCGCTGATAGCGGACTGTCCTTGCGAGCAGCAGGAAAGAAGAAAAACACGGTCGGCATATTTTTGCGGCGGCCGACGACGGACGTATTCGAGCGTGTCGCCGTTCCACGTCCTTACGAAATTATTATTGTCGTCCCGGCGATCCGAGCGAACGCTCGCCGATTCTTCGCGCTGTCCCGGATGCTCTGCAGCGCGTGCAAAATTTTTAACAATCCTCGGGGTCTTCTTTTGAACGGGTTCCGCGCGATTACGAGACGAATTCGAGCGATTAAGCACCATTACGAAATCGTTCTTGCTCGGACGTTTCTTGCGACCGCGGGAACGGGTCCCGACGAATCGAATTAATCCGACCGATCCGAGTAAAAACGATCTCGTAAGGTCGATAACTGGAACGTTAACGCCATATACGACCGCGTAGCTGTGTAACAGGTTCCCGCGCGAGAATAATTGTGTCGGCCACGCGATATTACAATTCATCCCGCCGCGCCGGCTTCGTATTCGGCGATCCAGTTCGAGGGAAGATCCTGCGCCGAGCAAAATCGGACGACACGGGTAAGCGGATGAATCTCGCGTCGAAGAAACGCGTAACGGTTCGAGACACGGTTCGTACCAGGTGTCTCGGCGAGTCTCGAACGTCACCGGATGGATCGGTTCCGTTCGAGCAAAACGAACGCGCATCATCGCCGGTTTTCGACGAGCTACGCAGGTAGACGGAAAAGTGACGAGGGTAGCCCACGACCGATCCCCTTTTGTAACCTTGCACCGGTGGACAATGGTCAAAATCCGCAAGTTCGAATCAACCTTGCGCCAAACTTTGTTTCGCAGAGAGCTCTAACCGCTTCAACTTCCAAGTAAATCTATCTGTTTGCAGACAAGTCCAATTCTCTCGTGGTTTCGAGTCGACGAAAATTGAAAGATTGATCGATTGGAATATTTAAAAACGATTCCAATGTGCACGGTAGAAGATAGCAGCAGGCTTTAAATGGTTTTCGAGAAGCTGATCGGTAGGAAGGTGGAGGCCCTTTCCGAGCTAGGATAAGGTCCGTTTTCCAAGAAGGACGAGTAAGGTGTTGAGTGTACGAGGAACGGTGTAAAAGAAACCGTATGCACGGCAACATTAATGGACGCATTGCCGAGTTTAACAGTACACTTTAATGCCACGACCGACACGGCTTAGTGGTTCGAGTGGCGCAATCGTTAAACGAGCCACTTGGCATCTCGTCGATGGTATTCCGTCGTCGAAGGAGAAAAAAAGGGGAATGACCTACCTCATCGCCGTCCAAGGCGCATGGAACCGCGGACGTTCCCCACAAGCCCTTTAAATCGATGGAATTCCAGTAGGAAACCTTCTCGAAGGTCGAATAGGAGGGCACGCTGCCATTTAATATTCAGATCGACATAAACCAAGAGGAACAAACGACGATGCGATCACCATAAACTCTCCTGTCATAACAAAAATTGCGTTCGGTATCTAATTTAACGAGATTCGAATTAATTCCGAATTTCGTATAACGCGGAACAAAAATTGCGATTCGATTTGCACCAATTTAATTTGACCTGACTTGTACTAATTCCGAGTTTCTTATAACGCGGTATTTTATACGAATCTCTAACTAAATTGGGACGACGAGAAATCATGGGAACGACGAGTTTACTCGTCCTCTCCGAGTGAAGGTAAAATGGATTTCCGCGTATGCCGGAAATTCCCATCGCTTTAAAAGCTCGTTTCCAGCTAGAGGCTACGCGGTTAAGACCTTTTCGAGCTTAATATCGCGTGCCGTTTTAATTGAGCACGATTCAAGGTAGTTCGTACATTTTCCGTTTAAGGAAATTTTCCTAACAGAACACGCTACCGTCGTCGCGTCGACACGCGAACTATCGTCACGTTTCGAGAGCTTCTTCGGAGCTTAAACTCGCACGGTTTCGCAACGTTTTCTCATATCTAGTCGGCGATCGTTACTGAACGCGGAAACACGACAGCCTGCGAAGAAAAACGTACTACGACGTGGGAGAGACGTTGCTCCCTTTGGCAATCGATAACCACTTATGGTCGGAAACGAACATCCACGACACCACGTAGACGGAATCGCGTAAAACGTAGATGATCTTACTTTCAAATGTACTCTATCGATCCTTTACATTCAAAACGCATGTAAACTGCACATAGAACGATCGAGCACGGAAAAATATTCTTCCAGTCTAACAAGCTTCTTCGCCGTTTCTTTATTATCCCTTAGCACTCGAATGGCGACTGTAAGGCGCCACTAAAAATTGCTGTATCATCGTTCAAAATATTTTTCACATTATTAAATTTCTTTGTATTTAATAAATTACTGAACATTTCAGGTCGGAAGAAATGTTTCGTTTTGCAGTTAAAATGGCTTCGAGTGCAAAGGGTTGATCTCTACAGACATCCACCGCTAACATTAAAAAAACAGATTAATTAGTAACTTGCACACAAAGATCTGGCAGACACAAAAGATTAACCGAACGGTCTACGGAATTCTGATGGCGCTTTCGTTTCAATTTTTATCTAAAAAAAAAAGTTGGAAACGAAAGCGTCTTCCTATCCTAAGAGTCAGCGAGTCAAGAAATACAAAATGGGTCCTGCGCGGTGCAAGCTGCAGCGTGCATCCGCAGGAGCATTCCAATGAAAAGGGACAGATTGCTAATGGATTCCACCTGACTCACCTGCGATCTCCAGGGACGCGGCCAAGAGGGAGAGAGAGAGAAAGATTTGAAAATTCGAAAGCTCCTTCACGCCATAATGGTCGGCAGTAGGCCAGCAACAATCCGGTTCAAGGCCGACGATGCCTCGACGAGGAAACAGGGCACACGCAGATACCGGAGGAATCCTCAGGGATCCACGGGAAACCGAGAATTTTGTCGATAGACACTGCGCGTTCGGTATACTCGACTCGCTATAGTAACTGTCTCCTCTCGGGCACAACGTGCTCGCGACACAAACAAAAGGTGACTGAGGGCTGCCGAGTGTCCTGACCGCCTGTTCTCCTCGCCGAATTCAACCGCGAGACCCCACCCTCGTTCCACAATAATAAGTACCAATTATTACATAGACCTCATTACAGATATACCGACCGTGTTCTACATTTTTTGCGACGCCGCACCCGAAAGAATCGAATACTAGCCTGCGGACTTTATTCGTTTTTACTATTTAGGATAAAGGATCCAATTACTGTGAGTATATCAATTACCATGCATATATTAATTAATATTTTTAAAGCATAATAAATATTAAAAAGAAGATATTTTAATATCCAGTATGCTTTAAAAATAAGTATAATTAATGTAGGCACAGTAATTGGGTTCCTTAACCTAGCTATTTTATATACAACCCCTAAGTAGACAAACAAGTTATCACAAACAGATTACAGAAACATCAGCATTTTGCGCATATTTTTCAGTCCTACAAATAAAGCTCCACAGCCTAGTTACTTAAGGAAACAGTGAGATGTAGGTGATGAGAATGAAACAAGAAAATGTGAATTCGTCGGTGTGCGAGACGAGTAGGGTACGTGCGATTTTGACGGGCCGAAAACGTTGCGATTTATCGCAGTTTCTCCTGTACACGTAACAATCTGTCAGACTTTGGAAAAATGAGGGACAGCTATACAGTTAATCGAACATGGTGTCATCGTCCTCGAAGTAACCCCTTTGAAGCTGACCCGAGTCCTTCGATCACACCCTTTTTTACTATGAAATTGAATAGACGAGTTAAACGATTTCAAATTCTAAATAGTCGACTAAAAATGTCTTCGTTGTACGAACTATTTTACTCGGAAAAATCGAAGGAACTCCACGGTTGGAACAACCCCCCGATCCGACCCCTAGTGACTTTTATTTCTACTTGCTCTGAATCAAGGATGCAATCCTTGGCGAGAAACGAGGCTAAGTACTATTCAAATCAGCCTGCATTTTGCAAGTGAACGAGAGATAGCCTGACACAATTTTGACGCAGAGAAAATAGCATGAACAGGTGAAAGCAAAAGTCAACGGTGTATGAATAGTTTTTCCTCGGACCGTGTCCAGAATCCTGGTGGATTCCGACGCGATTTGTAGCGCGACAGATCGATAGGTGCACGGTGAAAAACTGCGAGCGATAAAATTGCTTGTTATATTGGAAACCGTTGCGATCGGACGTAACAACTCGTCGCGCCGATAAATCGCAACGCGTGCGTGGCCCCGTTGAGGGAGAAGGCGGCGAACCCTGACAGGTAGCCGGGATTCGAAAACGAGCCCGTGAAATAAAGGATCAGGGGAACTTTGTGACACGCCGTTGCCGTGTGTACGTGTGGGCTGTCGGGCAGCAGCGTGTTTGGTTCGGTTACTCACGTATGCGCGGCTGTTGGTGCTCGCTGCCCGGCTCCAGGATCTGCGATCGGCCGTTCACTTCAGGATTTCACGAGGATCGAGCATTCGACGCGACGATCTCACACTCTCGACAATTTTAACGGTCAGGGTGTGCCCCGAATTTCCATGCAACCAACGGCACCCGTCAAACGTGAACTACTGCTGCCGCCATCTTGACACGAGCGAGTCGAGCGCCGCGCCACGGTCGATCGCTAAATCGAGAGCGCCGCCAAGCGCGGGACAATTCGAGAACGTCAAAACTACCAACCTCGATGCATGCACTGATTTTCACACCAATTCAATTGTTTAACTCTTTGCGACATTTTATCAAGTGCATTTACGCCTTTACACGTACCAAATAATTAAATAGCAGTTTATAAAAATGTATATTAAATGAAAAAACTTCTTTCTGTTATCTTTTAAATAGTTTTTTTTTAATGGAGACAGAGGTACAATTTTATAACTAGATTGTGGATTTTCATTACAAAATGTATCTTCTATAACCTACAACCATAAAATTTAAATGAAAGTTTCAATGAATTCAGAATGTTGTAAAAATAAAATTTCATGAAAGATTTTGCTACGTATATTTCTAGAAGTTTTATCATAAATGCATAAAAATTCCTGGGGAATTTATAACATTGCATAATAAGAATAAAGAATCTGAACTCTTTGAAACCTATTTTAAACATTTTTTAGATATTATCGATAAAAAAAAAGATATCTGCAAAGCGTTACTTTCTGTTTTTCTGTCATCCCGTCATGTTTTACGGTTTATTACGAAATTAATCGAGTTTTAGAAGCCATAGATTCAGTAAAATTCTATCGAGAAATTAATCGCAAAAAAATTGTATGGTACATTTCAGTCGCTGAGGGGAAATTTCGGATAATTATTTTTCACGGACGACAAAGTTGGTTGAAAATTGGGTTAAGTAACAATTTCGCAAGTCCGGAAAACGTGTTACGTAATTCCTGTGAGGTTGATAGCGATAGAAACGCGGCGGTCGGGGCTCGCGAATAATTCGCGACGTCCCTGGGTTCGATCGAATCGACGTTTTCGCCAGCGGTAGTAGCTGTCCCTGGGCAGAATGCAACCGCGAGGTGACACGGAGCGACGGGCCTAGTTCGCTAAATTTGGACGCACGTGCAATTCTTCTGGTACGTAGTTGTCGCGCGAGTGACACTTCTAGTTCGTGAGCACGTTCGTTTATTTGCACGGTGGCGGAACGACCGTGGAATGAAGCGAAACTTTATTAATCGAGTTTTTCGACCGACTACTTTCAGAACACGTGCGGCTCGGACCGACCACGTGGGCCGCGTGTACCGAACGAGAGAAACAAGCGCCGCTACGTTTGCTGAGTGCATTTAGAAAACCTGTGATATCTCTCTTATCAGGACGACGCGATGCGGAAAGAACGAGACTCGTTTTTCCACTGAATGGAAAACAACACCGAGCCGACATTGTCAATCGTCGAGCGCGCGTGTATATCGCTCCAAACGGGGTAACCTTATAGGATGATATTCTGAGCGACACGAGGCCGATCAGATAACTCGTGTATTCTTTCGTTTTTTCCCGTCGAGAACACAATTTTTAATGCATGGAGAATGTATGTATTTGAAGCGCAGAACGACGCATATCTATGTACTTAGATAGGAAGAAAATATGTGATCTAGTTTATAGTACGACGTCAATTTATAGAAGCTACTTCTAATAAGTCAACTAAACAGGGATATGCACTGTTAACGTGTTCACGGTAGCTAGATTTCGAAAAGACTGATAGCATAAGGAAACAGAAGCTGCAATACTCGATCGGTGACGCAAGGAACGCACAAAGTTATGGCCCAGGAGGAACCGGATATAAAGAAGCTCAAACATTCCATTATCTCGAATCATGTCTATTCTCCTGAGTTTCAGAAACTCTTCTGCGAGCACTGGCATAATTTCAATGACTTCAAGAAGGATAATCTAGAAGTGATATCGAAACCCTTTAGAATGTGCAAGATTTCAAATTTTCTCTGCAATGAGGATTTAATGGACGAGATAAAGAATGAATTGTTGGATGTGAAGAGCAGAAGAAACAGCATTGACCTGTACCAGTTCGAGCAGACCAGCGATCTGGCCAACGTTGACAGCAAGAACCTGAAGTTTTTATACGAAACTTTCCAAACCGATCTGGCAACGTGGTTGGAGCACAACACCAAGATACAGCTCAACAAGAAAATATCCATGACCAGTTCTTGCTATTCGGACACAGACTACTTATTGTGTCATGACGACAACATGGGCGATAGACGGATCGCTTTCATATTATACCTTTCCAAGAACTGGACCATCGAGGATGGCGGGACATTGGATTTATTTGACACGGATGAAAATGGGTTGCCCAGAAATGTAGTGAAATCTCTACTACCGGAATATAATTCCCTAGTATTTTTTGAGGTTGTAGATAATTCTTACCATCAGGTGGCCGAAGTGACTTCTCCGGACAAGTCCAGGTGGAGTATCAACGGTTGGTTTCACGGCCCTTTAAAAGAGAGTGCCAGACCTCCACGAGCAGTGACTGAGCCGACCTACATAGAACCAGTGCACAACCGGGTATCGTTGAACAATTGGGTAAAAACGTGTTACTTGTTCCCTGGAATTGTCAAGGAGGTCCAACAGGACATGGAACAAGAGTCCTTCGCATTTTTGTCATGTTTCCTAAAAGATGATGTTTATGAGAAGCTCGAGACGGACTTGTCGTCGGATGCGATTGTGTGGCAGAAGGTCGGTCCAGCGGACATTCGAAATTACGAGGTAGCGAAAGAAGAAACCTTGCCGGAGTTTATGAAAGCGTTCTACAACATGTTCAAGTCTATTTCGATGTTCCAATTGCTGAAGGACTACACAGAGTTGGATCTGGTGCCGGAGAAGGAGACCATGAAGCCGAAGATGACGATTGAACTGCAGAGGTGGACCAAGGGCTCCTACACGCTGATATCGGACAGGTCTGCGCTCACCGAGTCGGCTGCTTCGCCTGCCGAGAAGAAGCCGAGCAGCGGAAGCGTGAACCAAATCTACGAGTACATGGAGGACTCGGTGGACACACCGAGGACTAGCAGAAGTAACAAGGATAGCCAAGATAGTAGAAACGACGAGTCAGGACGCTATAGTCCGTCGAGTAATAAAGAAGACGAGGAGATGAACGAGGACGATATACTGAAGCTGACCCCAAAAGGAAAGTCACCTCGAGCGAAGAAGAAGAACCTGTCTCAGCAATCATCGTTGTCGAAATTAGAGAATCTTTCGCCGCAGAAATTAGCCAGGTCACTGGACACCGATGACTCGGACGTATCGGATATCGGAGACTACTTGTCGGATCCTCTGGATTGCTCTCTAGAGTGTTCCGATCAAGAGGAGGATATGGACGATACGAGTGGATCCGAACCTGGAACTCTGGACGTGATCATGCAATTCCAGACGAGTCATGTGCCCGAGGAAGACACTATAGACTACGTCGATCCCGGAGAACAGGAAGGAGCACTTATCCATGTGCCCACGAAGAACAACCATCTGTGTCTGGTGTACAAAAACCAGGGCATCTGTCGCGTCCACAAATACGTGAATCATTACTGTACAGGTTACTTCTACAATCTGATTTGTACATATTACGAATAATTCGACTGGCTAGATGGGAATTGTACAATGAATCGCGAGCGAGCATCGTTTGCTCGTCAAATGTAACATAGTATTCGTATTAATAAAAATTGTCAGTATTTATCATCGGATGTTCGAGTTGTTTATTTCTACCTCTACTGAAGTCTAATCGGAATTAGAGATGGGATAAAGTATATTACAAGTGCTAGACTGCAGATTTTATACAATTACAATAAAAATGTGTAGGTAAGATAGGAATTTCTGTTTGGCACTTGTACATCGTAGTTGATTCGAACAATTTTTATTTTGTATAAAGATCCGTAGTGTAGTAATAAATACTATCGACGTATACAATTGGTAGAAAGTATACTCGATCCCATTTCTTTCTTTTGAAATCGTCCTAGGGGAAACGATCAAGGATACTCGTGCTACTTAAGAAAACCACAGTGCACAAAACATTCTCAGTCGTTTATTGGGTGTCGTACATGGCTATCCCTTAGGAGTACGTTAGCTGGGTGCAGTCCGGGCGCATGCATGGATCAGGGTATCTACTTGGTACGGTGCAGGGGAAGCTCGAGAGATGCGAGGAGGTACAAACAAAATGGTAAGCTTACGATTTGCTGGAGTTGTTCGAGTCGTTCTCCAGTCGTTGCATTTCTATCCTGGGATGAGACGATCCTTCTTCCTCTTCGTCATATTTAACGATTTTCGTGGTAACCTGACACGCAAAACACGTCGATGGAGTATAGCAGAGAATCGTGGATTGTTCGCTGATTACTCGGTAGCAATAAATAAACTACAATTATCATGGTTGCCTCGGCTCGGTCCGACGCGACGCGACCGAGGCGGAAGCCATTAGCGGACACGCCTACGATTTGTCTTCGTTCCAGATGACTCAAACGTCCGGGTAATCGATTGCTTCCAATTGCACGAAACGTGATACGTCATAATCTCTACAATTAATCTCGCTACAGTTTGTTAATCACCTGAGAGGCGGTGGGTATCCCTGCCATGCGTTTCCTCAGCTCGTTCAACTGCAGTTCCCTCTGGAAGCTCATGTCGCCCTCCTGGGATTCTTCCTGCAGTCCCTCGTTGATCGATTCCGTGGAGTACTCGACCTGCACCCATGGACAAATCGTCGGCGATGCTTGCAGGGAGTTTTTGCTGCCGGGTCGCGAAAGGCGAGGAGAAAGTCGTCGCAGCAGCGAGATCAGTTTCGATCTAAAAGGAACGAGTTGCGAATGAATCTTCGAGATCGAGATTCGAGTCGGACGAAGATCTCTGAGATATACTTTGTGCTGGGAGTTTGTAGATGGTCAGAGCCGATGGGTCCGCTTCTGGAAAGCTGCTCCGCGCTTCTGGTGGTGTCCCTCCAATGCAGTTTGTTGATGGTCCTTCCCACTCGCCAATCCAGGCTACCGCTCTGCCGGGATTGGAAGCCTGAAACGCATCTTGCATCAATCGTGGAATTCTTCACGCGAGACTAGAACTGCCTAGCGGTCAAAATCGAAAGAAAAGGAATTCTCACTTTGCTCGTTCACGGTCTGACTAACCCTCCAGTCCAACGAGTTGCTACTTCTATTCACGGTATAAATGTTATCACAGGATTTGGTGGCGAGATATGTGGCGTGATGGCGACGTCTCAGCAGCTTCGAGACTGGTCCCAAATTCCTGAAGAAGAAAAAACAGACCAGTTAGTTTAACGAATGGGTTGCGTAGAAACAATAGGGCGCAGAGTAAGCGTACCTTTTAAACTTCCGAGACTGTTCGATCGGCGGCTTGCTGTCGCAAACCACCAGTTTGACTTCCGGTTCCGGGCAGTACGTGCCCACGCGAATGTGGCTGTAGCTGCCGCGGACACCGTCCACGGACCGGAAGTTGCCGCGTTCGTTCGAAGGCACGCGAACCACCTCGATCTTCGGTCTTCCGTCCATCTTCCTCTGGCCTCGGTTCACGCGCGACTGCGCTCGTCGATTATAAAAATAGTAAAAAGGAACCTTCACGTCGTCGTTTTCTCCTCCCAGCCCCGTTGTATCTTCTATCGACTATCGACTGCGCGTCGTACGGTCCAAACTTTTTTCTCTTTCAGAAGCTGCGATTGTTTCGGACGCTCTGAAAATAGTCTCGGAATCCTCCTGGGCCGCTTCTCTGCGGAGTCCTCTCGCCGGCGTGGCACATCATAACGGTCGACTCCTCAGATCGTTTGGCACGCGCTGACCTACCGGGTACAGCGAGTCCTCTTCGATTGAGGAGGCACGTGCTCCCGACACGGCTATTACCGTCTCCGAGGCTGGTCACGTCCATTCATTCCACTAGAATCACGCTCATCCGTTGGCGCAAGATCGTGTCTGACGTTGCACGGACGACGATTCACACCGGGCCTCTTCGAAGCTAAGTAATTGATCACTGCACACGCGCGATCGATGGGGAACGTCTCTCGGGAACGGAGCGTAGGAAACAGAAACGTGCGCGGATGATGCGGTTTCGATAGAAAAATACGCGATCGCGACGACACTGTTCCAATGGAAAAAAAAAAATGTTCGGCCGGTGTACACCGTGGACAGTCCCGGGGAACCTGTTCGGAGTCGTCTGCCGTTGCCCCGAGCTTTTCTCTCTCTTTTTCGCCGAGCGAGTGGTTTCTACAGTTCGTGTGCTCGTTCGTGTGGTTTCACTCGCGACGTATCTCCGGCCTGGATCGCGTCAAGCTGCGAACCGGCGGCCCCAATTTCCTAAATAACGAATCGCATTAACCATTCCGCCGTTTTTCTCTGTCATCGCGCGAGCGACAGCCAGATGCTGACCATTCTCGCTCGGGGATTGCGCAATGGTCAATTACTACCGGGAGAACAATGCGCGCGTCAACTTCCGAGACAATCGGTCGGGTCGCTCGGATCTCCTCGAAAATCTGACACAATCGCCGCGCCGCCGGTTCGTCGCGCTGTGATCGTTACGAAACTGTGCTACTTGGTAGACACAGGACCCCTGGGGCTTTAGCGTCGCTTCGCCGCTGGAATTTATAGGATTGCAGTGGCAGACCGCAACCCTTGGTAAGGGGATTAGAGGGCTGGTCGGCCAGTCGTGAACTAGCGTTGCGATCGCGTCCTTGGAACTGTCTGGCTGACCAGTATGGCATAGTTATCGAGAGATTGCTACACCATTTTGGTCGAAGCTATCCTAACACCGATTCGACTCGATAAAACGATCTGTTACCGATCTTATCACTGTATCTCGGTACAGCCAAGGTCGCTGTCCTGCAGGATGAGCCTGGCTCCGCGGTTTAACCGATCCTCGTCGACTATCCTCGAGATCGGGCACGACACTAACGAATAGATTTACGAGCGTCCTCGAGTTTCACCGTGAAACGTGTTTCGTCGCGGAAACTCCGCGCTTCTCGCGTGTTAATTTCCTCTTCTCGGAGGATCGCTTTACGCGGCGTTGGATTTACGGCAGCCCGTTTTCAGGGATCTCTTTCCGAGCGCCGGGGGAATCGTATTTCGCGGGTAGAAGAGCGTAAAGAAACGAGTTTGCCTGTTCCGTTCGAGAGACCGAGTCGCTGCGCCGGGACCGTTCTCTTGTGTTCGCGTGGCTTGCTCGCTCGAATTGTCACTGTTCAAAACCCGCGGCGCGGCGCGCGTTTCCACCGATGCGGACACGCTCGAAAGCTTCCGATGGTACGAGCCAGCGCACGGGATACTCCCGGCAATTAAGTCACTAATTAATTCTGACGAGTACGCGAGCTTGCGTCGATCCCCGCGCGCGCGCGTGGCTATACGGATCTCCATAATTGCAACCGAGCGCCGTCTGTGTTCCGAGACGCATCTTCTAATTAGAAAAGAAAGTGCAGAATAATTTCCGATGCAACGGATTCACTCGCGAGCTAGAGTATTGTTCGACAGTCTCCAGCGCCGAAAAAACTCACTGACCAGTCACGGCAGAAACAGACGAAACGATCTAACGAAAATCTGTAACGTTCGATCCTAGGGAATGTCGTATGAAATTCGACCTTGTGTTCGTAGCGAAGGTTGGTCGATGTTTGTTTTGTGTTTTTCTCTGTAGATGTCATATCGCGGCGATAATGTTCTCAGCTATGCTTGTAGGGTTTGAGGTGTAGATGTGTTGTTGATTTGTCAGTCCAGTAAATAAAAGTTGCGCGTCTGTTTACGTTACTACGAGGAATCTGCTACCACAGTTACGAAACGCCGATCGCGGTACCGGCATGGCATCGTTAACTCGCGCTTCGCGGCGTAGCGTAAGGGTTAATAACTCACTTAATTGGTGTTACCGTGTTTAATTCCATTTTGAATTCGTAACGGTCTCGGGTAGGAATCGAGCGGCTAGAAAAACCCGCGGCAAACACACTGGGAGAACGTTTCAGCTGGGTAATCATGGAATAAACTAGAATTCAGCAAGGATTCGAGGGAGATTGGAGATCGTGCGCGATCTTCGATGATCTGGGAAGAGCGACAACCTGTTGACCGAAGAAGACGGCTTTGTATCGCGTCGATTTTATCCGCTTTTCGAACGATCGGCCGGTTAACGGGTTAAGGTTGAGGTGTTGCGGGTGAATTATTAATGAGAAGGTTGAGCGTTTCCAGTGGCGCGGTGACGAATCGATAGTCGCACGGTCGATGGCGCGAACAGGCAAGGATAAGGGTGGTCTCGAGCGGTTTTTCGCGGCGTTTTCGAGCGTGTTCGCGCGGTGTTGTCCGCGCTCCGCGGCCCGCGGCGATTCACTGTCGGCTTTGAGGTGTCCGCCGTGCTGGTCGCGCTTTACGCGCGCACACAGAAGGCCTCCGTATCCCGTATCGTATCGTGTCGGTCAGCATACAAAAGGCAGTATCACACATCGGTGGCTTTTTGGAGCGGAGAGAAAAAATCAGTAATTAAAGCACGGACCTGCCTATGGGCGACCGTGCATCGTCGTCACGCTTTACCGGTCCTCACGACCGGACTAAACATCGTCCCCGCGGGATCGTTTGATCGACAGTTTTCCGCCGACACGAACTCGACTTTCCCTCGGTCGTGAAAACTCGTCCGCGATCAGAGAATCGAGGACCATTCGATTTAATCGTCGGTTCGACGGGAAGAGAGCTGTCGCGGGACGGCCCGGCCCGGCGAGTCGATTTCTCTGCGAGCGTGATCGCGCATCGTTCCGAACGGATTATATGCGAGCTAACGAGGATCTCTGAAGTCGTCGAACTCCGGTTTCCGTCCTGAAACCGGTCGTGGCCGCGAATTAACAAGCTTTCGAAGCTCTACGTGCGCCGGAAGCTGTCAAACACCCTTTCCCGTGGCCCTAATACTCGGATTTGCTGTCTCAGCCTCCCGCCTCGCAACAACAGCTTTATCAACCATCGGCGGAATGTATCGCAGCCAACGATGACCGATCAGTCATCTAGAAATTTACCTGTTCGCTAGATGATTACCTAGCAGACGATCGGATGCCATCGATGATACTGATTCGGATCATAGATCAAAGGAGTGAGAGCGTTTTCACGTTGTACGGCTGACAAATGAATGTTGGTCGATTAACGATTGAGTAGCAAAAAGGACATTCAATTGTCAATCGGACAATAAGAGAACTAATGGAATGGTCGTCGACGCGGATCAAAGGAGGCGACGAGAGGATTAATCGCGGGACTCGCTGGCTGATCGAGGCGCGAGGAACTGTCGTGTCGAGCACGTGCGCGCCGGAAGCGTATAGCCGGTTGTCGGTTGTCGCGCCTAGAACGGAATCAATCGGGCTGTGTGCGGCGATCGTCTTTGAATCGTGGACGAGCGGCGTGGCTGTGCGATGGGCGATGGGTCGCGCGTGCTCGTAAAGCTCGCTAGAGCTCAGCGTAGCGTTGAACAATGTAAATCGTAAAACGGGCGGCGTGAAGCTTGCAAGCGCTACCGTAAGCCCGCGAGGCCGCCCGGGCAGCGTGTTGAATACGTACTACTTGAAAATAGCAACGACACACTTCGCGGTCTGCTGTCCTGACATCGGACGAGCGTCGCCAGTGGTCAGCGGCCGTCGGGAGCGAAGAGTGCCGTCGTTGGAGCCGTGCCAGGATTCCCGAGAACTTTTTTTCCCGACACCGTCTCTCCTCTATCGTTGATCCGTACCTTCGATTGTGGGCGTCGTCGGCCTCCAAACACGCAGCCCGAAACCTCGCTGATTCGCGGCTCGCTGCGTTCTCTGATCCTCGTCGAGGGACCAGCACCGCGCACACGAATCGGCACCTCGCGTTCCCGCGAACTTCGACGCCCTCTCCACCCTTTACCTCTACTTTTCCCTGACACCTGCAGGAGCGCACGGCCAGACAGCCAGACAGAAAGAGACAGGGGCGCCCTTCGGACCATCCGCCGCTCTCTCGCCAACCGCTCTCCCGCCCCTGGCTCTCTCCTCTCTGTTCGATCGCGACCACCCGCGGGACGCCGACGACTACTGCATCGAGAGATGCGTCGAGGAATTCGCTTTGCTACGACCCGACGCGACGCCAGGCGACGCGACGCCCCTCGCCTTGCCTCTCTCACCTTGCCTGCCTGTCCGCCCGCCCGCCAGCGAGCGGACCTGCGCTCTACGCCACTGCATCCTCGCGTTTTGGCAATCTACGCGGGTCTCCTCGTGGGGCTAGTTATCGACCGGACTCCGATAAACTTCGTCGATAGTCCCGTTTCAATCGCTACGCGCGGGAACCCCCCGAGACAATTCAATATCAAGCTACAGTTATTTCTCTATGTATGTCGCCAAGGCCTGGATGATAAACGTCGCGGAATTATCCCCACTACCACGTGAGGGGCCACGAAGCTCGAAAGGCCTCGGACGCCAAGGAGTGTAAACATAGCACGGCTCGGGTATGTCTCCTGGACGATACACGACGCTGGCAAGACCCGTTTTGTTGACATATATTGAGAATTCATTGTACTTTTAACGCGAAGCACCGGGGACCACCAGCAAGACGAGATCATCCTTCGGTTCTCATTCGAGAAACCGTGTCCGAACCCTAACGTTAGAAATGAATCTCGAAAAGGACCCGTTCGAGTCCATCTTTCGTGCACCTGCAAATTCTCGAAGCCGATTGTATGGAAATCAATTGGCAAAGAGACCCACGATTCTCAGAACGACTCGTATTACCAGGTTGCTCAATTTCCTGGTGAGGTAACCCCTGGGCTCGGCACGGGAGGGCTACCGGTGAACTCCACACCGTCTTTCAGTCCCGACGATTCGGAACCGCCGAGGTTCCGAGGCAAAATCGAATCGAGACGCATAAGTCTTGCACAAGACGTTGCCTCGCGTCGCGGCGAAGGCGTGACAGGTTGGCGAAGCACGTGGCAGCCCCACGCGAGCCCGCGACCCGCTGACGAAAGCTTCTCTTCCATTTACGACCGCGGGAAGACGCTCGACTTTGCATTGTTCCGTTCGAGAACCGATCTCAGTGATTCACCGGCGTACGCGATCCATACATGGTCGGAGCATGGGGACTAGAAATAGAAAATCGATGCTCGCGAGCAAACGGAACAAGATTGATCTTCCACGCCCAGAAAGCCAGCACAGAGAACCGTGTCGATCGTCATTTATTTGATCTTTATTTCGTATTTGTACACGCCCTCGGCATGCCACATACAATCAATATAATACAGTCCAATGCAGCCAAGGTAGAAGTAAAATACAAAAAATATATATATTTATATATATATTTATATTCTACGTCGATAGTTGTCGTTTATTATTATTATTATTATTATTATTATTGTTATTATTATTGTTATTATTGTTACCACGATGTTATAACGCTGAATAGTTTATGGATAATAGCTAAGAATATAATACAAAGAAGAGTGCTGATTACGGTAGGACACGTAATTCGGATTGAACGTGGTGCGGTTTACGAATATTCGTCAGCGTTTTTCCTTCTGAGATCGCTAAGAGAAACGGTTCTGCTCGCCTGTTTCTCGATATTTCTTCTAACCGCGAAATCAACGTTCGAAATCGCAGCTCCGTCGCGACCACCCGTTGCGAAACGTTTTTACGAAGAAGAGAAGCTTCGACTGTCGTCGTTGACGTTGATGGAAAAACGAAAAAAGAAAAATAGGAAAACGAAAGGAGCACGCGTTTCATAGACTGCGGACTTTCGACACGCGACGAGCAAACAAACGAGACTGTTTCTCGCCGAGGATTACCATTTTGCTTGGCGCGAGCGAGACCGTGCGCGTTATCAGCGCATAAAATCCGCAGTCTATTTGTGGTGTTTTTACGTACGGCTATGCGGACACGCGAATAATTTAACGTTAATGACCTTGGACACCTCTGGAAAGTTCGAGGAGCCGCTCGATACTCCCACGTCGAATACCAGAAGAAACGGGGGTTTAGTTGCGTTGCAGTGGCAGTTCACGATTGAATTGACTAATTTATTGCTAGTATTGAATCGCGGGGGTAACATGATGATACTCTCGAAGAACATGAAAGGCCGCGGGTTGTGGCCTCGGACGAGCGAACGGACGAACGATCGATGATCGCGACACGATCCGGACACGCAAGACCGACCGCTACGCCACGGATCCCCCTTAAATTAAAACACACCGCTTACACAGCCACGCGTTCGATCACTGGCTCGTAGAGCCTTCGATGCAGCGCTGACAGTCAAACGATCGCCGAACGACGCTACCTTGAACGCGTCCGCTGCCACACGGCGATTACGCGAAAGCCAGATCTTTTCGCTCTGCTTCTCAATTTTGTTTCACGATGGCAGCGAACGTGTCGACCGAGTAGCTCGATGGTAGCACGATGGTAGCTCGAAGGAACACAGGGAGTGTTAGCGAGAGTAGTGGTGGTCGTTCGTTGCTAGGATCGGAAGAAGAGATGCGGGAAGAGAATTCGTTGAAACCTTTCGAGTTTTCAGAGTGTCTTTATTAGAGCGTAGCCGGTAAGCGTTTTATGGCAGCTTTATGAGGATGACTGGGGGTAGCGACCGTTGTAAAAGTCATCGAAAAGAAATCCTAACCCAACGGTGAAACAACGATAAGACGATAAATCCATAATATTAACGGTAATAGAGTGTAGTGTAGGGATAAACTAGGGGGTAATTCAACTAAAAAACAAAAAAAAAAAAAAAAGGAAAAGAAAAGAGAAGTAGTTTAAAAATCCTCCTGTACTCGGATGTCCCACTCTCTCATTCTCTCGGTTCGAGGAGAAGCGAAACAAAGGAAAAGAAAAGAATAATGTTCACGGGCGGTAGGAGAAAACGAGTCGGAGAAGAGAGAGAACGAAAGGGGAGTATAGTGGTAGAGCGGAGATCAGAGGTGTTCACGATTTTTCCAAACGATCATCCGTCCCGTCCTCCGTGGACGAGGATCTCTCCTTCTCTCTCGTTCGCCGCCTCGCTGACTGGAATAAACGCAACTACGTAACACGTACTCGCGGGCTTACGATAGTTAGGTCTCTCGTCACCTTTCTCTCTCTCTCTCTCGCTCGCTCTCTCGCTTCATCGTTCACGCGAATTTTCATTTTCCTGGTAATTAATACTATGTCTCGTTACAATTGTTTACGCTAATTCCACCCTCGCTGAACGCTCTGTTTCTCTCTCTCTCTCTCTCTCTCTCTCTCTCTCTCTCTCTCTCTCTCTCTCTCTCTTTCTCTCTCTAGGACGCACTCTCTGTTTCTCTCGCGCACTCGTGACACCCGCATTCCGTCTGACGCCGTGGGAATTTTCCGTGGCAGGGTGGCCCGCGAACCATGTCGCGAAGAAAGAACATAAAATAAAAGAAGAACCGTGTCCGCTGTGGAAACTCCCGTTCGTTTTGTTCGCGACCACCCTGTATGTACACGCGATGATCACTGCCTAGTCGCTTTCGTTTCTCCGTCTCTCCGTTCTCACGAGGAATCTCTTCTTTCTTTCTTTCTCTCTCTCTCTCTCTCTCTTTCTATATAATATACTTTATAAAATACATTAGTTTACAAACAACGTGGATGAAGTGCCGACGTCCCGCGGAAGTTATCACAGCTCAGGCTCGATCGTGGAACGGCTCGACTAAGAACTCTACCCGGGCGATCTAGTGGAAGAACTCTCTAGCTCGAGGAAAAAGAAAGCTGTTTCTCTCTGCGTGATTCGCGCCACCGTTCGCTCCGACTATTCGACAAGTGTCGCTGCTAGTTCCCTCGAAACTGGAATCGGCCCGAGAGTCGCGTCCGAGGTCTTTTTCAGGCAAGGCAAATCCAGTCGCGCGGCTCGAGATCGCTTCCGCCCCCGTCAACCGCGATTTTCACGCCTCCTCCTTTCCCACGCACGCATTCGCCCCTGCCTTTTGCATCCGAGATAGGCGAACTTAACCGATGAGCCTTTTAACCGGGGACGACAATTCAACTCGTCGTTCCTGAAAAACCCTTTCGTCTTGTAACGCCAAAATTGACTTTGCTCCTCCCAGAATATTCACCCGGTTGAAAGGTTGACAAGTTTATCCGTTTTAAAATTTCACCGAGTGCCGAATAAGATTGGAGTCTTGTTAACGCTTTACCTACCGGAAACCCATTAACACGATTTTCAGTGGTTGTACTTGTACCAAAAAGGAAGCTTGGAAATTTTCTTTTACGTTATAATCTGCAACGAAATTGCAGCAACGTTACTGGACTTGTTGGTTCACAATTGAAATGGTTGTCGTTGTTGAAAAACCCACTAAAAAGTTTTTAGCCATTGATCATGGGCTATTGGAAATGACGAAATAATCGCCGGTAGGTAATGTGTTAAGTTTAATGTATTCTCCCCAGCTCCGGTGATTACAATCGCGAGTCCGAGCGAAGAACGAGGAGGTGGAATGGTGGAGAAGAAGGGAGGACAGCGGCCTTGAGCCGTCGAGAGATTTCGCGCCGACTATAGTGGCTAATAAAATACTGTATATCCTTTGACACCTCGTCCGAGAGAGCCGACGGACTATCATCTCCCCAGCTGTCAGCTTGGTCACGCGGTCGGCAAAATAGTGCTAGAAACGCGGTACAACGAGATCGTATTTCGGAGCTGCGCAACCGAGTGGCAGAGACGTCGATCATCAGAACAATAAGACTATCTTATCGTGCTACATACATATGTACAAAGCCTCCGGGGTATCGGAGGCACCCTTCTTCCTTCGACATCCCCCCCTGCTGAATCCGAAACGTGCACTAAACACGGGAAGCAACGGGAACGCGCGTTGTCGCTCGAGTTCAAGGGGACAACGCTTTATCTCTTTGCCTGGCTGCTGAGCACGCTCTCCTTCTCGCTCTCCAACTGTCACCCTTTCTCTTTTGCTTTCTCTCTCTCACTCTCTCGTCCCTTTATTTGAAATCGTTTTAAATAAATAACGTCTCTACTGGTCTGGTTACCGATGCGATTTAGAACACGTCTATAATATATATCTATCTATCTATATATATATATATACTCTGGTAAGATGATGGATAGTGCATGTTCCGGATGTATCTACAATGAGGCAAGATCCCGTCAACGAAATACCCTTTCTTCTCTATCCGTCAGACACCGGGTGAGACTATCACACACGCTACGCGTCTTTCCAGTTTGCTCTCGAGGTCGCGCGTCTACACCGAAACACGAAGAACGTACAAAGAATTCCGAACGGGTGGCTGCATGATTTGCAAAAATATTTCTCGACTATCACCTATATCTTGCACATTTTAATCTTTCACGTTTACCCATTTCTTTTTTCGTCGTAATTTTTTCCCCAAATATATTAACGGTTTGCCAACGATCGTTTCATTTTTCTTTTTGGGGGAGGGGGGGGGGTGGGATAGTGAGGGGCTAATGTCTTCTGGAGTTAAAACGGTAACTGTCGCCTCGCGTGGCGGCGATTGGATGGTACAACACTGTTACTCTAGCGGATAGATCTAGATAGAACTTACTCTTTCTCTCTGTGTCATACTTTCTATCTCACGCTCTCTCTCTCTCTCTCTCTCTCTCTCTCTCTCTCTCTCTCTCTCTCTCTCTCTCAATCTCGCTCGCTCTCTTTCTTTCGCTCTCTGTTACTCTCGAACGGAATCGTCGATGAAGTGGAAATCAATATATATCTGGACTAAATCGCGTCGCGAAGCGTCGCTGGAACGTCTCGTGTCTGCCCGTGGCTCGTGTCGGGGGACGTTGAAAGCGAAACGAAACTGCTCCGCCGTCGTTTTGCTCGCCGCAGACCGAAGGGGAAAAGAAAAAAACACTGTCCGGGCCGTTGCAGCGACGTTCTTCTTCTAGCTTCCTCTCTCACGTTCGGACCCGGCACTCGTCGACAACGTACCGACTCGTAACGGAATAATAAATCTGATAAACGAGAATTAACGAGTCGTTACAACGTCAAGATGTTCTCGGACCACATTCTCTTGCGAACCCTCGCCCTCTCGCGTCCCTACGTATCCCTGGAAACAAGCACAATGGTCGTACTGCAATGAAACATGTCCAGATTACACCTTCTGACCGGACTGCGATTTTTATCCCAACCTGCAACGGCACACCGGGATCTCATGAACCCTTGTCAAATTTTCTGTGCACAAATGTGACATTCCTGCACCGTGTTTTGTACAATCATTGTATCTCGTTGCCATAAACTTGATTACACAGTCCGAGAAGGCTATGTGCTTTTGCAGGATAAAAATCGCAATTTTCTAAAGCGGTTCGCAGAAGCCGTCTCTTAAGCAATGTCCGCACTGAAGCTACATCGAGCTACTTCTTTTATTCGGTAAAAAAGAAGAAGGCAACGAAAGGTTACTCGATGTTACCTCAGTGTGGACATAGCTTTAAATTTTCGGATACTTTTTTTTTTGTTTTATCCGTTGCCTATCGGCTGATTTGAGGAAGTAAAGGGAGGATCGTTACCTGAGACTGACCTTCTCCATCAGCATGGACAGCCGCCCCTCCGAGTGGTTGGCAGGAAGTAAGGACTTGAGGAGTTCGCTGACGAGGGCCTCGGTCATCCCCGGAGAGTTGCGCTCCGCCGTTTCGAACGCGCTGCGCAGTTCCTCTATCGCGCCTCCGTTCTTGCTAATGCTGCTTCCGCCCTCGCCGTTATTGTCTCTTGTCGAATATTGATGCTTCCGTTGAAGCTGGGACAAATAAGGAGGAACAAAAGGTATATCCATCTTATCTTTCCGGCGCTATTGCCGCGCAGGGTTGCCGCTCGGCGCGGGCCGTGCTCGAGAAGGAAACGCGTCGCCGACCGGAGCTGAAAAGATTAGACCTCGGGGCAACCGTACCGGTGTCTAACCTTTTACGCTTCCGCCGGGCGTTGACTTATCTGGAATAGTTCGCCGCGGTGTTCTCGATCAGAGAGAATGTTTACCTCGGATAGGAGGGGTAAGACGACACCGGAGAGGATCGCGCTTCGCGGGTGCTTCAGTTCCTGCGAGCTCCTGGGTCTCTGCTTGTTCTCCGCCGGCCTGTGGTCCGGCCTCCTCCATTCTTTTGAATTGACGTCCTTCTCCCGTCTATCTCTGTCCCCTCTGTCCCTGGTCTCTCCCCTGTCCCTGCTGTCTCTGCTGTCTCTGCTGTCCCTGCTGTCTCTGGTCTCGCGGATCTTCTTCAGCTCCCTCGTCGAGGAGTCTCTGTCGAAGTCCCTGTAGTCGCGGTCGTCCCGCTTCTCTCGCGTGTCCACTGGCGGGGGTGGTGCAGCCTCGTGCGGCCGGGACTGGAAAACACGATTAACGTTTCAGAGATTCGATACCGATACTCGTATCCGCTCGGTCTTCTCCACGGGGTGGACTATAAAGCACAGCACAATCTCTCAACGATAGAGCAACTCTGTTCTCACGGCTTTGCGATGCGGTTTGATAAGCACGCGCTGCAAACCCGTGATACCCGTCGCATGTATATTATCTCGAAGACTAAGCGGCAGGAGACTGCGATCTCTCTAATAATGACTACGGCCGATGGTTGAGCGAGCCCCGAAAGGATTAGGCTCCCAAAACTGGAGCTCTGGCTGGCCCGAGTTTAATCGCGGTTTCGCGAGTCTAGCAGCTTACCGGCGTGTGTTTCGCTTGGCCATCGCGGACAGTCTCCGTCGACTCGCTCCTGTAATGATTCAGCGTCGAGTCCTTCGGCGGGGACCTTGACGCTCCGTTCGCCTGCGGCTTCGTCTGCTGATTATGGTTGGTCGTGTGTGTTAGGGTCAACGAGGCTGGCTGTTCGTCGAGTGGCAGCATGGGCACCACGGGTCCCTTCATCCCGTGGGGACCTTTCACCGTCATTATCCAGGGCTCGTCCATGTCGCTGTCCTGCTTCGACTCCTCCCTGGAAGAAAAATTGATTCGAGTCCTCTTTTCGAAGTAGGTCGCCCGTGCCGGGAGCATTGGGATGCGCGGGCACTCACGAGTCCGAATTTTCGCTCTCCGTCTCGGATTCCTCGCTGCGTTGGGACTTCCACTTTTTGTACCGGTCTATCAGGTCGATCAGGTACGAGTTCTTCTTCGCCTTCCTGATGAACTGGAACTTGAGCAGCTCTTTCGCCGTTGGCCTCTGCACCGGACGGAACAACGATTAATACATTCGATACAAAAAGAAAAAAAAACAAAACGAAGGATAGAGATCGTCCTTATCTCACCGACAATCGTTTCGTCCACGAAATTCGATATCGATAGAAGATCGCGTCGGTGAACCGATCGTCGACGAGGGTGGACGCTCTAAACCGAAGCTGGGAAGCGACAACGGACAGGACAGGGATTTAACGGAGCGATACAAGCACGTAGCCGGATGGAGATCGACTCACGTTCTCGGGGTCCTTGTTCAGGCAGGCCTCGACGAACTCCTTGAACTGCTTCGTATAATTTCCGGTTAGCTGCGGGGGATTGTTCTTCGGTATGAGGAAGAGCACCCTCATGGGATGCAGCTCGCTGTTCGGCGGTTCTCCCTTGGCCAATTCGATCGCCGTGATGCCCAGCGACCAAATGTCAGCCTGCGGAACAACCCGTTTTACGGTTAACCGACGGCGGCGTGTTAATCGGACGCTAACGACTGCGCGACCTCTTCGCGAGCATTCTGTTAGGTTGGTGCATAGAGAAATGTCCGATTCATAAAAGTAACGTTAAACGAACGATAAATAAATCTTGAAGTTATAGTCGTAGATATCTCTACGTTGTTACGTATGGAGAAGTTCTCCCCACGTTCATTTCGATTAGAATTTTCTAATCTCTTTTCCTGAGAACGAAAAGCGTCCCAACAGGCCCCCTTTTACTTATGGAAAGATACCGTATGATTTCTTTATATGAAAATCTCTAGAACACTCTTTTCTGGAATCTTCCAATTAACATTCTGATAGGAAATAGCCTAGACAACCTCCTATTAACACCTTTTAACGAAAATCTAACCGAGGCCTGCTTTTAATTAGAACCAATAAAAAACGAGAGTGTGACCCTACGTGAGATCAAATTATAAACAGAGCACCCCATGTTCGAAATATTTAGGGCATATAAACCCGCTCATTTTCATCCTCTTCGGTCTGTAATACACTCGCCGAAATTTCTATAAAGTCACTGTGTTTTGTAATGAATTCTTATAATTATACCATTACCAATGAAAAATTTGTATTTGGTAGCATTTCGGGATTACATAAAGAAAGCATACACGCCGATTTCAAAACATAAGTATAACATTTATTGATAAAAGAAAACAAAAATATAATTTTACACAGAACAGACTGCGAAATTTCTATAATGTCAGTTTCGTTTTATACGGATAAAGTTGAAATTAACAATTGTTTTTTTATTATATCTATTTTAATATTTAGTGTAACCTCCATTTTTTGAATTACATTAAAAATGCGATTGGGCATTGACGAAACTAACTTTTGTAGCGTTTCTGTTTTAACAGACGCCCATGCTTCAATCACCGCATCCCTTAGTTCGCTAATGGAGTTGTATTGTTTGCAGTTTTTATAAACTTGTCGCGCAATGATACCCCAAACATTTTCAATAGGATTTATGTCCGCAGAACAAGCAGGCCATGGCAAAACATTGATATTTCTTTCAAGAAGCCACTGCTTTGTGTGCTTCGACGCGTGCACTGCAGCATTATTATGCTGATAAATAAAATTGTCATCTTCAATATTTTCTGTAAAGGGTATTAGAACCATGTCTAACAAATCCGTATAATTTTCAGAATTCATTTTGTGTTTTATGAAACACACTGGAGTCCTTTTGTCAGCATTGAACGCAGCCCATATCATTAGGGAACCACCGCCAAAGTTACGACTCATTGTTACACTTTTCTCATTTCTCAGATCATGCCAATAGTATTTACAGCCATCAGGCCCATCCAAATTAAATTTTTTCTCATCTGAAAAAATGACAGACTCCCACTCTTTCGTCCAGGACATGTGTGCCCGTGCGAAATCAAGACGGGCCTGTTTATGTGTTTCTTTAAGGCCTGATTTACGTTGCATTTTTGTCCACACAAATTGCCCAGAATAATTTAAAAGTTGTTGCACACGTCTTCTTGTTACTGGGAGCTCCAATTCAGCTCGCAATTGTGCTGCATTTTTCGTTTCCTTAGCCGCAGACCTCATTAATAATGAATGTTTTCTCTTTGACAATTTTTTATTACCACCTTTAAAATGATTTTTTCCGTAATTTTCACGTAAATTGATATAATTATTAATCACAGTATATGACCGATTAATTTTCTTAGCAATTGCGCGATTAGAGCAGCCCATATTTTTATAAGCATCGATCGATGCTTTTTCTTCAATTGTTAGTACTTTTCCTCTCGGCATTGTACTACACGCGAATCAAATTATAAAAAACAGGATTTCTATGAGTTCTAATACTAATACTTTTAGAATGTTTGCAATTTCCCGTAGTTCTCTGCTCAGAATCCAGAGAAACACTAAGTGACTTTATAGAAACTTCGCACTTGTGTTCTGCACCACGCAGAAATAATTAAAAAAAAACGTAAATAGTAAACAATGCGGTCTTGAGTGCGCGGTCCTTCTATCCGAGTGTCAACAAAGCACAAGGCCAGATACGATAAAGCAACAGAAATTGTAATATTTTAAAAATATCTATGAAAATGACGATGACTTTATAGAAATTTCGGCGAGTGTAGTGCATTCACGAGTAGAGTCGAGTTCACTAGTGAGATCGGGTTATAGTCCCTTTCGAATCAAAGTTTAACCTTATAGATTCCATTGGTTCGGTAAATTTCTATTTTGGCATCTTACAATTGCTCTTCGACCCCGCATTGCCAATGCGTCAATAACCGTGCATCTTAGGCAACAATTCTTTTATTGTTTACTTACTTTCAATTCGTTCGCGACATCAACACTTGTCACAACATTTGACTCGGAATATATTTGTCTTGTCTGGTAAATCGCGCTATCTATAAATCCTTAATTATTGTCCAACATCCTAATCTAATAATTGAACGTTCCCACACGATACAATCTTACCGCTCCGATTGTATCAATTAAATTATATTAGTTACGAGGCCTACTAACTATCCTAGAGGCTCCCTCATTTCTCATCAGGTTCGTCCTCGACGTCTATAATCCAAGTGGCTCCCCAATTTCGCATTGGGTTCGTCCGCGTACCTAACTAACAAATTGAAACCGTATTCCTGGGGTAACAACCCTTCGCCGGCCTCTCGCGTTGCTCGCAGCCCTGGCTCGTAACAACGTAAAAACGCTCCGTAACATTTGCATTGTAAAATCGGACATTTCATACGCAACAACCTAATAAATCCCTCGAGCAAACCGTGGAAAGGCTGGAGACTGATTTTCCAGCAGGGACAAAGATTTTCTGGTAAAAATTGCTGGACGAGTCGACTGTGACAGTAATCGGGAGGAGACGAATTTGATTCCCGAAGAGTCGGATCGATATGGACCAATGCGGCGCAGTCCGAAGGTTGAATCTCCGTGTCGAAGGTCCGCGGCGAGCGGGGAGCAAAGTTTCCAAATTAAATCAGCCGAATTACGTGACTCGATCGGAGCAAACAGCGGTCTCGGAATTGCACGGCTAAAAAACAGCCGGGCTCCCGGGAAACGACGGTCTTATTGGGACAGCGTAATTACCTTCGAATCGTAGGCGGACTGTTTGATCACTTCCGGCGCCATCCAGAACGGCGTCCCGACGAAAGTGTTTCGTTTGCTGGTCGTGTTGGTCAACTGTCCGGCCACACCGAAGTCAGCCAGTTTCACGTCGCCCATCTCGCTCAGCAGAACGTTCGCCGCTTTAAAACGAAAGCAAACAATCAGTACGAGCGTCGGAAATCTTCGGTGGAAGCTAACGAATCAAACGCTGCGGACGTCCGCGTCGATTTTCGAAGAACGACAACCGGAACTCGATAACACTGTCCAACAAAATTAAACTTTTTTCGAGTTTTGCAATACCTGTTGGGTGATTCTTATACACTTTGTCATCCTAAAACCGAATCTGAAAGTAGAATTGCTCCATCACGCAACGTTTTCGAAAAATTTTGGTTTTTGTAAAAATGCCCGATTTTGATACGAAACGACGTGTTACGCAAAAACTAAATACGCGAGAAAGTTCAAATTTGAGTCAAGAGATAGAGGGGACTCTCCTCTACATATTCATATAGTCAATTATATTTTTATGTACTTCCTAATAGTTGTAAATGGTTGTTAAAGTTTGAAAATGTGCCGACGCGGGTACTTTGTACGCTCTATTTTTGTATTTATGTGAAAAATCCTTTATCTAGCAGGAATTTACTATACAGGAATGCATTCTACAGACATTTCTGGTAAAGAAACCATTCACGAAAAGTATTTGGTTCCCTTAATGTACGAGAAGGAATCAGAAAATGTTAATTGACAGCGTGTGCGCGACGCGTTCGCGCCAGACGGCCATTCCAGCCTTTTCGCGACTCGCCAGGGCCGTCGCTATGCGTAGTCGACGTTGGTACCACCCAAGTATGTCTTTGCTTACTATGCTTAATTAAATACATTTTTTTTTGTCTTTTTGGGTGCCAATCATTACAAAAGATTATAAAAATACGAGTTATATTCACATTTCATTGTGGACATGCTTAATAAAGAAAATTGACCGCAGCAATTTTATTTTCAGTAATTGTTGTCTTATCTTTATAATTGTAATACCAATGGACATTCAAGATTCTTCCGATTAAAATAAGTCCAAACACTATGTAAATGGGACTATTTTTATTGATTTTATTGATCGAAGTACATAATTAAGACATAGATCGCTCTATATTAAATCGATAAAATCTCGCGGAAGTGTATAAATCAGCCGGACTGTTTTTGTTATATTCATGACGAAATTATTTTAAAATCAAAACAAGGAATACAATTCCAGCATTAATCTTTCATCAAGATATTTCAACAGTGGAAAAACGTTACAAAGGAAAAGACTTATGTGCGGATGCTTGCTGATTACTGCTGGACACTTATTATTGAAAATCGGGATACCAGGAACAAACGTCAAGCAAGGCGGAAACATTTTTAATTTGTTTACATCAGAAATAGGTAAGTTTTTGTATTCAATTTTCTTTATTAAGCATTTCCACAATGAAATGTGAATATAACTCGTATTTTTATAATCTTTTGTAATGATTGGCACCCAAAAAGACAAAAAAAATGTATTTAATTAAGCATAGTAAGCAAAGACATACTTGGGTGGTACCAACGTCGACTACGCATAGCGACGGCCCTGGCGAGTCGCGAAAAGGCTGCAATGGCCGTCTGGCGCGAACGCGTCGCGCACACGCTGTCAATTAACATTTTCTGATTCCTTCTCGTACATTAAGGGAACCAAATACTTTTCGTGAATGGTTTCTTTACCAGAAATGTCTGTAGAATGCATTCCTGTATAGTAAATTCCTGCTAGATAAAGGATTTTTCACATAAATACAAAAATAGAGCGTACAAAGTACCCGCGTCGGCACATTTTCAAACTTTAACAACCATTTATAACTATTAGGAAGTACATAAAAATATAATTGACTATATTGAATATGTAGAGGAGAGTCCCCTCTATCTCTTGACTCAAATTTGAACTTTCTCGCGTATTTAGTTTTTGCGTAACACGTCGTTTCGTATCAAAATCGGGCATTTTTACAAAAACCAAAATTTTTCGAAAACGTTGCGCGATGGAGCAATTCTGCTTTCAGATTCGGTTTTAGGATGACAAAATGTATAAGAATCACCCAACAGGTATTGCAAAATTTTTTTGGTGTTGGACAGTGTAATTGAAGACCATAGTCCAAAAATCGGGAAAGCATAGATTTTCGAGGTGGTCCGATTTTTAGATTACGTAAAACTTTGACAAGCGCAATTTTACTAGAAACCGGACCAGGCTGGTTTTTGCACGCCTCGACGAGCGTTCGCGATCGAGAGATCGTCCGGCCGGCAGGCTGAGCGGACGCTAACGATTTCTCTATACATTTAATCACGCGGAACGCTCACCTTTAATATCGCGATGGAGCTTCCGCTCGCTGTGAAGATAATCCAGCCCTTTGAGCACCTCGCGCAATATCACCGCGATATGCATTTCCTCGAAGCTGCCAGCCTTCATCAAGTCCAGGGCCGAGCCGCCACCCAAGTACTCCATAATAATCCATAGTTTCGTGCCCTGCAAACAGAACGAGAAAGATTCTCGTTTTATACGTGGCATCCGGAGAACGCTTTGTCTGGGAACTTCACCGCAAAATTGCGCCGGCTTCCCCCCTGACTTTTCCCGCCGATCTCGAAACGGAGGGCTCCGAGACGGCTAATGAAAATGAAGCTTTCCGGGACTAATTACCGAAAATAGACAATCTTGCTTGCGACGCGACCGGGCTCCTTTCGACAAAAAGAGTCGACGGTCGACGACCCGGTTTGACCCGCCTCCGGTTATTTTCAGAGGACCCCGCGTATCGGTGGCTTTTCGGAAAATTATGTTAGTCGTCCGTAAACGGCGCGACCTCGCCGGGCAACCATCAATCTTTGTTGTCGTAATGGCCGCGCCAACGTAGACCGCACCTTCGCCGATAATTATATCCGACATCGATGTCCAACTCGCCGCGCTGCCGGCCTTACGCACCGGCAATAACGCTTGATACTCGCTGGTTATCCGATAATTATAATCGACCGCTCGGCGATCACTGGCTCGCACAAGGATGCCCAAGATTCGCGCGCTCTTTGGTCACCGGCTTGTGAAGAGGAACAGACCGCCGCGCCGGGATGAAGCTCTGTCGTCGTCTCTTCAACCGGCGGAAAAACGACAGTCAAGGTAAAACCGAAACAAAGAAACACTCCCCCGCACTTTGCGGGGAAATTGTCTCAATTATTTTAACGCCGATGGAGCGAAACGACTAATTTCAGACACGGTTCTAATCCAGATGGAAAATTGATTAATTCTATTTTCGCCATGCGCCCCGTGCGGATACTATAAAGATTTTAATGGAAGAAGCTGCTGGTTGCTCTGAATGGCCTTTCCCTTCTTTTTTTAGAGCCCTTTGGGGTCACTAGTTTAGCTGAGAACCCTTACAGGTCTATTTACACCCTCGCTCGTCTTCTCCACGTTAATTGGTGGTGGGATCGAAAGGCGCCGGCACATCAGCTACCATTTGCTAGAACTGATCGACAACAGAGAATAAAAAGTAGAGAAAATTGTGATAAAAACGGAAGGAACTCGGGAGGTGGTCGATCGTTTTGGTCTATGAACAGCTCATACGCCTCCGAGAATATGGAATCACCGATTTCCATGGTGACACTTTATGCTTTCCTATTGTCGCAATTGTTATGCGAAGTGGAAAGAGCCGGTAAAGATACGAGAAACGGCTGATCGACGCGGGACTGTCGCGAGGAAAGTGGATTTTGGGCGTTAAATCAGGCGGAAGAACGAGGGGAGAACGAAAGGGAACGTCTTGGGGGAGCCTGGATCACCTCTCGATCATGTATCAGCCGTCAGGATGGACGCGAGGTTGACAGGTACCGGCAGTTTATGGGGTATAATTTTCACGTGGCTAGCACGGGGTGTCCCGGTTGTCTAGCGTGTTCGGTATTCATGGCGCGGGGTCGAGCGTGTATGGTCGGCCATAAAATGGCACCATTTATCATCGTGGTACGGTCAGAAGGCGCAACGCGGCGTTTATTCTCATGTAGATCCTTTGCTCGTCGACGTAGGTGGCCAGGCGATGCTCGCGAGGGTTCGTTCAACCCGGTTTTCAACCAGGCCACTTCTGCAGACTGAACCAGGGGTTGCTAAATCATTCCCCTATCCGGCAGACACTTCTTCCCTCTCTTCGAGAGGCGGGACCGGGAACGGGTCGGTCGCAGTAAACGCGAGAGAGCCGCCCAGAGAAAAGCATTGCGACGCTTTTCTTGGATTTCGCTCAGCCGTCGTTGTCGCTCTTGTTGCTTCCTTTTTACGACGAGAGGAACCTCGCTCGGATGCCATCGGGGAAAATACGCGAGCACCGCCGTATCGCACCCATGGGCCGCGGAAAAATTACCAAAGTGCTGCAGCGCCGTCTCGGTGGTCGCGGAGAAGCGTCTCCGGATTCCGATTAAATTTCACTCTCGTCCCGAGAACGCCAGCTTTATTCGAACAAGTACAAGATACCTTCTTCACTACCGATCGAACACGCTGGAGGGAATTCGTCGCAAAGGCTCTCCGAGTTACGCGAACCGGAACTACACGCGTCACCGTCTCGATATCTGCATCTTCCTCGAGCAATCGCAATGGCATCCGTTTCCGGAGCGCTCGGGGACGAAAACGCAAGGTTTTTCCTGTATCCGGAACCGAGGAATCTCGCCGGAACCGTGAGCCCGTGGTACCGTGAACCGGAAACGCGACCTTTGAATGCTTCCCTCTGACTTTTTTCGGTGGGCGAGAAGAATGGAGCCTTTTCTTTGGGGTTGGCGAGCGCCGCGAGGCGCTTTTAATTAAGGAAGACAAACAGACACCGCGGGAATAATTACTCCCGGTTCTAATAAGCGGATACTGTTCTCGAAATAAAATGAAGGTTCGGCGAGGAGCGCGGGCTTTCCAGCGCGACGCGACGCGACGTTTTGTCCGGAATTCTTGTCCCGGTTACGTCGGTCAGGCGAATTTTCATTTCGTTTCGGCGGGCACGACGCGCGATAGCGAGCCACGGGACCCTCGATAACCTCGACGCGAATGATTCAAACAAAATACAATGTTAATCCTATCGTAGCCGATGGTGTTTCCGTTCGTCGCTTCCAGCGCGCGGAGCCCCCCGCTTGTTCTCGCGACTCTTTTATTTCGCGAGCGAGCGAGTGAGCCAGCGGTGGTGGCTCGCCGAATGAACGAGGAGGAGAGAGAGAGAGAGAGAGAGAGAGAGAGAGAGAGAAAGAGAAAAAAGAAGAATCCTTTTCAGTCTAATGAATGTCGCCTCGCGTTAAAAAACAGCCGCCTCGCGAGCGTGTCACGTCTGGAACGTCGCATTCAGCCGGGCCTCTCGAGGGGCGCGGCAAGCGCCGACGTCTCCAAACGAGCAATCTGACGCCGATAAACAAATTTTACGAGCGCAATTATTCCGTGCGGGGACGATAACCCGTTAGTAGGTGACTCGGGAAGTTCTGAAGCTTTCAGCGCCGCCGCTTGCATTCCTCTCCATATTCTTTTCAGTTTACTCGTTTCTTCTCGCAAATCAGGAGGGGATGCAGTGAAATTAAGAATCGTCTTTTCGGACAGCTATTCGGCGCTTGCGAAGCTATTCTAGACAGTGACATTATATCTTTGTTTTCGATTGAAGCGAATTCAATTGTATTCGCGTTGGCAGTTAACACGTAACATGGCTTATTCGGGGTTAATGGGAACAGCAGTCTGTCGAGTCTGCGTCGCAAAGGGAAAGGTTTCCGTGAGAGTTGCCGTTTCTCCGACGTCGCGCGTCGCGTCGAGCCCTTTTGCCGGGCTTTCTTCAACTTCCCGTCGTCCCCCGGCCCGCGGCAGACCCTGACAAGACACGGCGTGAAACTTCTCGAACAAGTCGTATCGGCTCCCAGCAACTTTTCCGGAAATCGGGAATCCCTCTTGGCAACTGCTAATGGATTAACTTAACCGAGTCCATTGTTGGCGTTCTCTCGAGGCAACGGCGCGGACTCTTAAAGGTCAATGCATACCTCACAGGCCAGTCCGGCCGGCTCAACATTACAACCCTGGTTTTGGCCCTACCGTTTAGGAGCCGGCAAGCGTGCCAGGCTTTGAAACCGAATTTTTGCATGGCACAAAAAAAAATGTTTTTAGGGGCTCCACAGTTGCTTAGGTAAACTATCCGTATCTCTCCTTTACAACACCATGGAAATAGGAAACGTTCCTGGCACTTAGTGAAACAGCATCACACATCTTTATATGTATTTTATCATACGTACATTATACATATAAAATTCTTCTTAAATAACTTATCATGTTATACGCAAATGTAATTTCTCAATGAAGACATACTAGAAACATCTTTGTTCTGCAAATTTTACCACCGGTAGAAGTGTAAAAAAATTTTTTTACATATGGTCGTATTCTACGATTTTTCTTGTTTGAAATTCCAAAGAAATTGCAAACATTGGGTACTTGAAACTGTTATAAAAATATATTAGGTTGGAGGGAAAGTCCTGCCGTATTTTAAAGAAAACATTTGAATCAGTTTATAAAAATACATGTTCAATATTATTCAATGATATAATTTCCATTATTTGTAAGGACTTGTTGCCATCTTTCAGGTAACCTGTCCATTCTTGTTTCCCAATGACTCAATAGCAACATGTGCTTTTGATTTACAAGCAAAATTACCTGCTTAGGTATGGTACGCAGGGCGATAATGCAAGTAGAAGGTGTTGTACCGTTCGGTTAGCCCAAGCCCATCAATTTTATGGCGGGCAAGGTCAGATGTTGGTCAACTCTAAAAATGAGGCTAGCGTAAAAATTAGTTTCTACGACAAGTTTTAATTACTTTATGACCACCGTCCGACGAAAACACGAAGGAAAACACACGGACAACACGTGCTGGAAGTGACTTCCTCATACTAAATCATAATATCGCACCTCCTACTCGGAAAACATAACAATAGATACTATTTTTACCAAGAAATTCCCGTATGATTAATTCCATGATATTCGACGTAAGCTGTGGATTATAGCACTGGGCTAAGGATAGTAAACTGTTACCGCCCACTACTACGCGATTGTAGGTGGTGGCAAGACGCCATTTCGTATGGGTTCGAAGTGGTGACATTGTATTGATACGAATGCGCGGCCGATTGGTTCAGAGTGGAAGAGGCAGGCCTCGTTTCACACGCATTTTCGGCTGTATTCGAAATATTGGCTATAGCGGTCACATACTATGTAGCGTGTGACGTTCGACGTCAAAACATTGGGTCTACAGGCGCGGCTGAGGTGGGGATAGGTTTGTTAGCGTAGTAATAAATTGTTATTTTGTTTGTTATAACGTTTAAATTCCTTAACAAGGTATTCCCCATCTATTACCATGAGGAACTCTGAAATGTTCTAGTTAACAGCTTTTTAAATAAATAATGACGAATTGTTTCACTGCACAGATTGTCAGATGATATTCTTTTTTTTTTGTTAGCGTAGTAATAAATTGTTATTTTGTTTGTTATAACGTTTAAATTCCTTAACAAGGTATTCCCCATCTATTACCATGAGGAACTCTGAAATGTTCTAGTTAACAGCTTTTTAAATAAATAATGACGAATTGTTTCACCGCACAGATTGTCAGATGATATTCTTTTTTTTTTTTGTTAGCGTAGTAATAAATTGTTATTTTGTTTGTTATAACGTCTAAATTCCTTAACCACGTATTCCTCATCTATTACCACGACGAACTCTGAAAAGTTCTGGTTGATAGCTTTTTAAATAAATACAGCATGTTCATTCTGCCTTCGTGCCGCCACGCGACGAGCCGTCAGGCTCTAGCATTGGCCTGCGAACCCCTGGGGTTCTGATAGCAGAGGACACGCTGTGCCTTTGTTCCGAGCCTCTCGAACCCTCTCAAGTGGCTGTCCCGGACCCCAAAATTCGTATGAACTGAGAAAAACCGCCAGGCTTGCCGGCCTGTCAGATATGCATTGACCTTATTCTAATCCGTCAACCGACCGATTTTTCGAGATAAGATCGGCGAAGCTCTCGGCGATAAGGATACATATAACCGAGTTGCTCTCGTCGCGAACGATTCCGAAATGCGAACAACAGGGGAGAACACAGGGGTGAAAACATACGGAGCAGAACGCGACGAGATAACTCGTTCTACCGGGTGCGGCGGCGGGTCGATGGATTTATACATGCTTCTCTGTTTTGTTTTTTTTTTTTTTTCATGGAGCGGACCGGGATAAACGCGATGCGCAACATCGTCGAGCAAATATTACACGACTTCCAGTCTGTCGCGTCGTCGGCGAGCAGAAAAAAAGAGGAGTCCGGCTTGTCGCGCGAACGACTCGCGGAGCATCGTCGCGTCGACCGGGAGAAAGCAAAAAGACCCGGCGAACGAATGAGTGATTAATGACCGATTTTGCGTCTCTGTCGCGCGTCGCCTTTTGTCCCTCTGTTTCGCGAAACGGCGGACGTGCCGGTGGCAGTGATGAACGACGCGACGGAATTAATCTGCGCTCCTGCGATATTCGACGCGCAGATAGGCCGTTCTTCGGACTCCCGTAAAATGCGGAATTGAACGTCGATAAATCGCGAATAAACAAAGACGATTGGCTCGGTGACACGCTCGCTCGTCGCAGAAAGGATTCCGATGATCGTTGCACCCCCTAAATACTGCGTTTTCTATCAGGAATTTATAGACGACGAAGACGTGCTACAGTGAATTCCCGATATAAGTCCCTTGCGCGGTTCTCCCGAGGGACATTTAGACGAAATCTGTGGTTCTCGCCGAACGTTGCATTTGAAATATACAGTGCACGCTGGAAATGGAAATGACCCTCGCGTCTATACGTCCAAAACCCGGGACATACAGACGGATAGGGACAAGAAGGCTGAAGAAATGTCTTTCTCTGATACAATGTTGCACGTAGAAACGAATAGCGAAGCTCGAGAGCCGCCGCCACCGAGACGTGTAACATAACACGATCGGGTATATCGGTGTGAGACCAGAAGATTAGACTAATCCAATTACAAGACTTTTTTCTTTTTCATGAGACTTTCACCAACACATTCGTGGCATTTTTCTGATTAACACGAAGCCAAAGTTGATGTAATTAAGATGATATTTACTTGTGTAATGAACGACGAAAATTACTTACCATTACAATTATATTCACAGAAAATTAGTGTAAATATGATCCAAATAATATCGTATTTGGTATCATTTTCATTAGAAAAATGCCATGACTAGGGTAAGGGACCCAATTACTGCGCGGGTACCAATTATTGTGAGTATATTAATTATACTTCTTTTTAAAGCACAATGAATATTAAAAAAGAGATATTCAATTTTTTCATTAAAATTAGTTCATATAGATGTTATATATCTCTTTTTCAATATTCATTATGCTTTAAAAATAAGTGTAATTAATATAGGCACAGTAATTGGTACCCCCACAGTAATGGAGTCCCTTACCCTATGGTTGAGAATATTACATAAAAAATAATGAAAAATAAAGAAGTTTTGTTATCGGATTAGTAGTGGCCTTCTGGTCTAACACCGATATACCCGACCGTATTATGTTACCCTCCTCGGTGGCGCGACTCTCGAGCGCATAGCCCGCGGTGGTGTGAGTGGTTCCAGGGACCTTTAAACTTCTATCGGGAATTCACTGTAATCGCTATAGCTGTCCAGACACGATGATTAAAGTGACACTGGAGGCAGCGCGATTAAGGAAGTCGTTGGTCGAGACTGCATCGTACTGTTTGGACATTACACGGCTTCAGGATCGACGCGTGCTTCCGTTAACTGTCGCGCTTCAGTCCCCGGCACAAAGCAATTAGAGGGGTATTACCTTTCGGCGAATCGTTATCGTCGAGGGCATTCAGGCGCGTTTTCCATAATTCCATTTCCATTTCAGAAGAATGTCTCCGGCAAGAGCGAAGGGTTTTTCAATTGCTGTCGGCCGCACCGAGGAGGGACGGTTTGTGCAACGGTAACCGAGCATTGCGACGGGGGACGTTTTTACGGCGCGGAGGGAACGGAGCAACGTTGCAAGCAACGAGGAACGTCGAATTAATCGCGGGGTCTGTCGACACCGGCCGGCGCGGAGCGGGATGAAAGTGAAAGCGGACAATTTCCGCGGGTCGTCAATTACAGGTAATTGCCGCGGAACGAGGAAGACGCTCGGTGCCGCGCGAAAGAAATTCATCGTTGTTTGGGCGTCGTCGAGCCGCGGATCTATTCTTAGCCCGGAGCCATTAGGAAATTGGCCGACTTAATAATAGCGGTTCGGTCGCGATGAATCGCGAGGCATCGCATCGCATCGCATCGGCATCGCATAGCGTCGCGGTTACGTAAACGTTCCCGAGGCCCTCCATCGAGTTCGTCTTCTTCTTTTTTTCCGCGCGCGGTTATTAATTTCGCCACGGTGGCTTTAAAAGGAAACTGTTTTGCCGCCGGTTATCCGCTTAACCCACATACGCCGCTGCACCGACGATGGTCCGAGAGGAATGTACCGGCGATTTTTTCGTCCTGGTGCACGCCCGTTGAAAAATCGCCGTTTACGGTGCAAGCGAAGTCGGCTAAGCGCGTTCAGGTAAACCTGTCGGGTACGCCTGTACCGGCACGCCAGTGCCAGGTCTACCGGAACGCTAACAGCTATCGCGTTTGCCCCGGTCGCCTGCACAGGTCGAAATAACTGTTGTATCCTGGCGATGCTCGCGGTTCTGCCGAGTCGAACGCGTCTATGCGCGTTCTCGTCCAAAGTCGAACCTGTTGCCAATCGAAAAGCGAGGCTGAACAATATTTGTCTCCGCGTAAGAACAACCGACATTGTATTCGCGAGCAGGCGGCTTAACCGCAGCCTTCGCGGACTTAATTCCCCCGCGGTGACACACAGGCTTGCGTCCTTTATCGCGATCGATTATCGAGACAGCAAGGACGACGGAATCGTAATTCCGCGGAGAGGCCGACAGTTTAGCATCGGAGGCCGAGCAGCGGGTCGCGTAATAAGCGTCCAATTAGATTTACTCGTTCATAAAAGCCGAGATTCTCGTCCCGACGCGACGCGATCGTCTGAGCGGCGCGCGCGTGCGCGCAGAATCGTCTTTTGTTCGCTGGAAACAATGAAGCGCGCGTAATGGGGATGAGAGTCGGTGGGTAGCGATGACGATGGTGGTGGGTGCAGGATCTGGCTGGAGATGCAGTTCCGATAATGCGTCTCGCGAATCGGGGGGTTGCATCGCGCCGAACCGAGGAAAAAGTCAATTTTACCCCGTCGACAAAACGAATTCGGAGGAAGGGGACAATCGACTTCGATGGACGCGGGCTGGCCGAGCGCTCGATTGTCAATTCGACGGTTTGTAATTACTCGCGGTAGAGGGGAGAAGCGAAGAGAGAGCGAGACAAAGAATAGGGGAGAGAGTGCGAGAGAGGGGGGGGGGCATTAAATAATGACGCACGGGAAAGACGAGAACGCAACGTTGAACGGCATTCACGGAGCAGTCCGACACACGGCACCGTCGGGAACAATAATAATCCGTCCCCGGGGAGGGGAGCTGCGGAGGAAACGGAGGGAAAATGACGCGAGGGCAGCGAGGAGAGAATTCACGGCAAAACGCCCCTCGTCGTTCGCGATGTGTCCGGATTGAGAAACGTTAAGGCGTGTCTCGTCGTTGCTCGCCTCGACCTACCTACATACGTCGCGTCTCCGTCGCTCGAGAAAAGTACAGACCTCGGCCATTCTCATTTGCCGGCGCGAAATTGAACGGGACGGAAGTTCCACGCGATGAGCACCGCGACACATCGGTCTCCATCGTGAAACGACGGCTCCTCGAAGAGGATCCCCGCGTGGTAATCGAGAGCAAGGGACCTCCGTGCCGATAAATTGAGAAAATTTATTAGAGGGTATATAATGGAACGGGGCGATTCGTCTTCGCGTAACAGGTTCAAATATCGACAGCGGGGGTGAATGAACCCTTTGCCGTCGGAGAATCTAATCGAAAAGCTTCCGCGGCGCAAATATTTGCTGATAAAAATGTTTAATTCCCCGCGTGGCTGACGTTCGTTAATCGAACGCGTTCGGCATACTCGCTTGTCAGCGGATTCGAGCGATCGGGAATGGAGAGACAGAGGGAGAGAGAAAAAGGGAAAAGGGGTGAGGAGAGTCGCCGGTAGCCGAGAGAGCACGCCGAAGGAGTGTCTCAATAGGCCGATAACTGTTGTTGACCAAGCTGATCGACTTAATAACAGTTCCCGGAGGCAGGATGGCTTCGCTGCGAGGAGGAGAGGGGACGGACGGGTACACCCGTTATGCGATGACATCAGGCGCGTAGACGTCCGCGTAGGCATCCGATAGCCTCGTCGAACAGTTTTTTACAGGGCGATCATTATCGCCGGTGCGCCGCCGAGCCGATTCGTTTCGCGTATTGCGGTAGCAGCATCCCGAACTTCCATCCACAGGCTTGCCCGAGGACTTTTTAATACCGCTAATGATAGACCACGGGACCATTCTACAAGGCGATTTCTACTCAACGGACACGCTTTTCCTTTCTCAATCGACTCGCAGTCGTCCTCATTGATATGCTCGAAGCCTAGCCTTTCTTCCCACTTTGTACGCGCTCGACTTGTTCGTGGCACTTGATTGTAGCAAGTCCGGGAAGCGACTCGAGAGAAGACAGCACACGATAAAAGTTGCGACGAGGGGGTGGTTTCGCGAGAAAGCATACTTACGAGCCGTTTGAACGCGACAGTAGCTTGTCTAACGCGTCGACGAGGGGAAAAAGGGGAGAGAGAGAGAGAGAGAGCGAGAGAGTAGGAATCCTTGGGCGCGGGCAGCAGAAACGAGGACGATGGGAAACGCGATCTCGTGGGCGGGCGTGAGGAAATCTCCGGAAGTGCTTTTGTTCGTCGTCTCGCGCGTCTCTTTCCGCGGCATCGGCGTGGAATAGGTATCGAGAGGAGAATGAGATTGCGGAGGACGGAGGATCCTTTTGTACGCGCGACGCGGCGGTGTGATTAATGGCGGCACAATGGCCGCGTGCCGTGGGATATAATCGTACGCAACACACGGGCCAAGGGATCGGTTTAATGCCGTTAGTGCCGCGGTACGCTGCTTGCGATCTCTGCAAAAATCAATAGCGAACACGCGGCTCGCGCAATACAGTGATTTCTCTATATACGTCACCAAGGCCTGGATGACAAACGTCGTAGAATTGTCCCCACTACCGCGGGGTATACCCCGAGAGGCCTGATACTGCCCCCCCCCTCTTTCCCCCTCGAAATCCTTGGACACGTGTTTTACACTTTTTTAATATCTTTCATACTTTTCGAGATATTCGGCTGGAAAATTTCGAATGAACACCCTGTATATGTCGCCAAGGCCTAGGTGATAAACGTTGTACAATTATCCCCGCTACCGCGGAGTATACCTCGGGAGGCCTCGGACGCCGAGGAGTGTAAACATAACACGGCTCGGGCATGTCTCCTGGACGATACACGACGCTGGCAACACCCGTGTTGTTGACATATATCGAGAACTCACTGTATTCGTAACCTTGGTCCGAAGTACCTTGCTGACCGAGCGGCCCGGGGATTATTTCGGTTACGCCGTTTCGTTCGCTGGAAATCCTTCGTCCTCGGGTAAACTGGCCGAATGGCGCAACAGCGTTCCTCTTTGGCGGGCGAACGATACGCGCCAATCTCCGAAAACAATGGAGCGAGAAGCGGTTGTTAGCCCAACAAGATCGAATAAGAATATACCTTGCGCGCAGCTCGGAGAACGACGATAAGGAGGAAAGGGAGATTGCATTGCCGCGACTCGAAATAAAAGAGGCGAAGCCGAATGTTGTTAGCTCAACGACATTAAACGAAACAAAGAAACCGGGCAACGACGGAACGGGAGAGGAAGAACGAAAAAGAGGTTTCGCGCCAGAGGACACGGCTAACCCTGTACCACGCAGCGTTCTTATCAGCGCCGACGCCCAGAAGACACGCTCGAAATCTGGCAGTCGCGGTGGCGGTGGCTGAACAATGTCTGGCGATTGGAATAAGATAATAGCAGACGGAATCCGTTCGGAGCTCGCGACGGAAGACGGAACACGGAACACGGAACACGGAACACGGCGCATCGTTCCGATCGTTATCCGCGGAGCCCAGGGGGGAGCGTTAATTGCGAGACAGGGGTAGAAACAAGCCGGGCGATTCTCTCCCGCGGGAGGCCAGGGAACGAGGAAACGGATTACAGCGGGTGCCTGCGCGAGCCTCCCTTCGTTTCCGGGCTCGGGAACCGGAAAATTGAGATGATTACCTATGAAATGAAGCGGCCCGGCGCCCCGATATTAAGCCCCTCCGAGAACTTTCCTTAATGACCGCGCGAAACGGTCATTAGCGATCGTTAGTTACCCATCCGGCTGTCCGCGGTCCGTATTCGATCCGAACACGGTCCAGGAATTCGTCGACAACAGAGCACGGAAACGGTTGTTCCTCGGTGCTGTGATGCACCGTTTTCCTGCGACCGATATCGACGATACCGGCGACAAAAGGGCACGACGAGCATCGCCGCCGGCCGAATAGGCGAATATCCCGTCGAAAACGGTATGGAAGGCGGAGGAAAGGTGCTCGGTACCTGCAGCTCCACGTTTCCACGACTCTGCACGGCTCTGCATGGCTCTCCGTTTACCGGAGCTACCTGGTGAACCGTGGCAAGCTGCATTCTGCGTGATCTCGACACGCTTTCGACGACCGCCGAGATGCAACGCGCGTTCCTCCAGCTTCTCTTGTTGCATTGTTAACCGGCCGCGGCTATTTGCGAGCTCGTAAAGCGGTCACGGCAGGTTCAACGACGAAACGACGCGACGGTTTCTTCCAATCTCCGGGCTCAAGGCTGTATCGCGAACGCTGCTCGATAAGAGCCCGCTAGTTTGTCTCGATTAGTTCCTCCCCCGAGATTTATGCGTGAACTTCGGACCGCCTGCGACACACGCCGCGAACGCGTTAACGAGACTTATATTACTGCGAAAGTTCGAGCATTAACGGCGCATAAAAGTCGTCGAAAAATTGCGATATAAAAGATTCAGCAGAATTTAGTGCCGGTTCGCTTTTTAATTCGTGAGACGCGTGGCTGTTCAATAAGAATCTCTCCGAACTTATCTATGAAAATGTACAAAGTGTCCCGAGATTTATGGTGCCTTACGGTGGCGATTCTTCGTGCAAAAATGGACCGGCGGCTATATGCAATAACATTTTTTCGCGCGAGCCTTCGTTTTCGAGAAAATTGACTTTGGATGTTTCCAAGGAAATACGGTCAGCCAAGGTCAGGCACGATACGAACTTTTAAGCTCGCTTTTCTCGGGAACGGAGCCTTCTATAAAGAAACTTTCTTCGATGATTTCAACTCAATTTTTGACAGACGATCACGCCCCACTCCCATAATTATTCTGCGAACGAGACCCTGTGCATTGTTGACACTCGGATAAAATATCTTCCAACTTTTCCGTGAAGCGGCGGAATGGGATTTTATTTCTAGAATAGTTCGGAACGGGCACGGTGAGCCGATCGCAGGAAGCGGAAGCGAGCGCGCGACATCGTCGAGCCGGAAGCGATGGTTAACCGACCGTCAAGCCCTTCCCATTCTTCGCGTATGAAAAATGATGGGGGCGTATTGCCATAGCGCGCCTAACAGTGGACCAAGCACAGGGTTCGCGCTCTCGTTCCACCTCCGAAAATATTGTGTGAGACCGTCGGCTCGGAACGGCGACAGAAAGGCGTGGCACTCTTTCCATGGACTCTTCCCTCCCTTTTGTATTTTCTTTTTGTCCGTAGCCGTGCCGCAACACGCGATACTCCCGCTGCGGTTTTTTACGCCCGACACACGCGCGAAACTGACCACGGTGATTTCGTTCGAGCGCGCGCAACCTGTGGTTTCCGTTTCGATCGTAAAACACGTGGTCGGAGGAGCCGCGACTGAGTTATTCGACAAGCGACCCCAACAACGGTTCTAATAGCGCGGAGCGTCGGCTGGGCTTTATAGGCTGGTTCGCAATTAGTCACGCCGAGAAAAACGCCGAGGCGATGGCCAACGATTTGCAAGTAGAGCCGAAGCGGCGGATAGCTCGGATTCTTCGGATTTTTTTGCGAAAGGAGTGCCCCCCGTGAAACGCGGAGTGTTTAAAAAGGCGACTCTGTTTATTCATAAAATGTTTCTCGGTCTTCGACGCTTTGCCTGCTATTCAAATTTTTGTTTCTACCTTACAAGGAGAGGCCACGTCCTTCGGGTCACCGATTCGGTTGAAACTTTGCACACTTATAGATCTCGTTCTCCTCTTTACGAATATATACCATTATAGGGGCAGATACCCAATACTTTTCGAGATATTGATGATTGAAGTTTCATTATTTCCCATGTAATTCCGTATTTTTTCTAGCCTACACCAAGAGTCGATGTGGCGCAACGGTAGCGTGCCATGTTTTCAGCCGGATGACCAGGGTTCAAATCCTGCCGACTAACGCACTTTTTTTAAAATTTCATTATGTTTTATCATTGCATATTTATATTATTAATTTCAAACGAATAAATTTCACGCATAAAATTGCATTTTGAATTACAAATAACATGTATTTCGTATTTCACAATTCCATTTAAATTATATAATCAACACGGATCAGACAGGATCGTGGCCTCTCCTTGTTAGATCTAAATCGAAAAGCGTCGACTAGTTGGAACGAAGCATTACCTTGAGATAGGACCCATAATATTTGGTGACGTATGGGCTGTCGCATTGCGACAGCACCATGATCTCCTGCTGTATGTCTTCGATCTCATCTTCCGCCTCCTCGAGATCGATGATCTTGATGGCAACAACTTGCTGGGTCCTGTTGTCGATCCCCTTGAACACCTCGCCGAAGCTACCCTTTCCGATCCGTTCTTGTTTTGTGAATATCAGCTCTGGGTCCACCTTCTGTAACAGGGAGCAAAGTTGTCTCGTTTAGTCGGGTTGCCCGTCGACGGAGTTAACGGCGAACGACGTCGACGACGTCGACGACGAAACAGAGAACGACGGAGAAAGAAGAGGGAGAAAGTAACCGGGCAGGCTTTCAGCGAGATTTCCCGACCGGCGAGGGTTTTTGGCAAATCTCGCGGGCACCGCGACAGTGAAAGTTTCCGCGGACTTTAACGACGGACCGAGTTCGCGATTGCGGTAGTTTTAACAAATTTTCGCGACGACTCGCCGCGTGCGAGTCTCCGGCTTTTGGCAAAGTTCGCGAAGCAGTCGAGGAAGGCGGGCTGTCAGCGAAGTAGAAGACGCATATTCCTGATGGCCGTGGTCCGTTCTTCGTGGCTCTCGTTCCTTTCCTCGTGGAGGAACGCGTGGCGAGAACGGTGCACGTTTCTGTCCCGGATATCGCTTCCTTGCCGATAACTGCCGCCTCTGGCTCGAAGTTGACCGATATCTTCGAGGTATGTGCAAGATACAGTGATTTCTCTATATATGTCGCCAAGGCCTGGATGATAAACGTCGCGGAATTATCCCCACTACCGCAGGGTATACCCAGTGAGGGTCCACGAAGCTCGAGAGGCCTCGGTATGTTTTCTGGACGATCACGACACTGGCGAGACCCGTGTTGTTGACATATATCGAGAATTCACTGTACTCTTGGAGAACGGACTTTCCGGGAATAGTTGCGTACAAGTTTAGCTTCCCGTTGGTCGACTTCTGCATAATTTAAGTGGATCGGAAACGAAAATATTAGAGGACCGAAAATAATTCACGAACGTATTCGGAATAGTAGAGTTCCGATAACGATGCATTCGTTTTAAAAATATGTATTCGTTTTTATTATGGAGGAGAACAGCGGACAGCGCACTTCCCAAACACCGGGAAAAGGCGTCAGATTTATACTCGGTGTTTGCGCGATGCTGTTTTCTAAAAACGGCGTCTCGACAAAGTTTCAACACGAGTCGCAACTAGGATGTGTCCGAGTGCTGTCGCGCCGGGATAAAATTAAGCGACGCGTCATCCTCGAAAGGATCCGAGATTCGCGAGGCGGATCCACGCGGGACTTTCTTCGACCGCCTGTCCTTCGGAAGCTAATAAATGCAGTTATGCCCGGCCCCCAGAAATGCAGTTCTCCTTGGCTCCTTTCTAACTGATGACACGTGACGTCAGACCGGGTAGCGGATGAAAGTGTATAATCGATCGCGCGCGTTCTCTTGATTAGGCTCGATGCAATCGGCTTGCGGCAGCCGAGCTGCAATTGCATAACCGCGCTTGCACATCGGAACGCTATTTCTCACGGTTTTACCGGGAAAGCAAGAGCGATACCGATCCCGAAAAACATCTTTTAGCGCGTGGTTTTTTCTTTCGAAGAAAATAAAATAAAGCTATCATAAAATTTTGTCGATGTACAGCTTTGGATAGACGCTCCGATGATAACATAATTAACGAGGAGCGGGATGCGAGAGGAGAGAGTCACGGGTCGCCGGACTCTCCGGAAAGGAGAACGCTAAAAGCGCGGGGAATAAAATCGATAGCCTGTAAATTCATCGAGGCGTTGAGACACTCTCGAACGCCGGCGACAGCGTCGTCGGTGGGCTCCCGAGGAAATTTGCAAAGCAGATTTTCCGCATTTTCGTCGACCGGCTGGTCTCCAGCCTCGCTTTCCTCTGTTCGCAATCTGCCTGGCCACTGATACGAACCTCCTATCCGCGTTACTTTCCTCGCGGGACGAGCAAACACCGGAGGATTCTAAAATAAAGGGAAAAGGGGGGGGGGGGGAGAGAGAGAGAGAGAGAAAGAGAAAAGTCGGTCTGTTTATCGACGTTTTCATCTCCCGGTGGGATCCTTCGGTGTTCTCGACTTCCCAGGAAAACGACGTTCCTCCAATCGAATGCCGGAGACCCGTTGTCTTTTACTATAATTTTCCTCGAAAAGATTCCACGAAGATTTCCGCGGAGCAACTGGGATCCATTCGGTTAGGAGGAAGTGATTTCCTACTGGCTTGTTTAGTATTTTCAAAATTCGTTACGATCGTCGAGGTCTGTACCGTCATCAGGAATAATATAACGTGAGGGTTTGAAGGGCCAAGGGTAGTCACGTGAGTTTTTCACAGCCGTTGCAATTACTGACAATACAACTGAGCAGTAACTGTTTCTCCAGGTTTCCAAAACTCCAAGTGAATTATGCTACGACAGTCCCACCAACTGCACAGTAACACCTTCCTAAGTGATAAGCTAGGTTTAGGGGTTGATATTGCGGTTTGATTTGCAAAAAGCCATTGCTTGGAACGCTTTATGTTATCATAAAGAATCCATTTTTCATCTCCGGCAACGATTCTGCTAAGAAATGGATCTCTACGAAATCTGAATATCCAATGAAGTGCAAATTGATCGACGAATATTCTTGTTGGTCTCAGATACTTGATGCGGTAGTCATACTCCTTGCCTACATGCCTTTCCCATTTCATGTAGATGCCATGGTATAGTTGACCATGTGGACCTAATTTTGGATCAGCTTCCACTAGAGATTTTAGGGTGTCATTACCAAATTCAACTGGTCGCCCACTTCGAGGCCTGTCAGAGAGATCACAATCACCAGCAGCAAACCTCCTGAACCAACGTTGACACTTGTTGACCTTCAATACATCTCCATAAACATCGCAAATTTTCTTTGTTATTACCGTTGCATTAAATCCCGCATGAAAATGACCAATTATACAATGACGAATATGAACATCAGAAGGTACGGACGCCGCTATTTTATTACTGGGTTGTAAACAAAAATTATACTTTTTAGAATATTTTGAACACAGGCTGCGTGACCGAAAACTGTAAAAGAATACGCGTTTCCTCTTCAATGATGGATAATTGATTACTTATGGGTTCCCCTAATATTACCAAATATCTGCATAATCTCGTCAGCTCCTAACCAGAGCGCACTAAATTGAACATTCCTCTTTCGAATGAGCCCGTTGGCAGCGAAAAATATTCTTAGAATAAGGACGAAAAGTTGAGGCACGGAAGACCATTTTTCGCTTAATTCAGTCGGTAACGTAGTCACTCTACCTTATCGTGAATTAAGGAGTCTTGGCTCTTAACGGCAGAGAACCGCGGGCCCTCTCTTTGTCTCTCTCTCTCTCTCTCTTTTTTCAGAGAAGAGATTTTTCACTAAGATGCTTTATCGGGATCCATCGGAATTCGGGCGAGTCAACTTCGGGGTTTCAACTTGGGGTAACCCCGGAGATCAGTGACCCCGGGTCTCTCCTCTCCAGCCAGCCGTTTAACTTTCCGATCGCGTTTCCCGCGGAGGATCAATTGGCCCGAAAACACCAGCGAAAAAAGGAAGCCGCGGAAGCAGGTAGGCAGTGGAAGTTGCCGAGGGTTGAAAGGGGGCAGAAGAGAGAACAGTCTTCGAGCGAAGGATGGAAAAAAATTGGAACGAACAGCCTCCGAGCGGCCTGAATTCCCTTCCTTTTCTTTCGAGCGTAAACCGCTGTCGTTACGGCGATTAGAGCCGGCCGTTACTCGCGTTTCCGGGTGCCAAGAGGGAAGAGATGAAAAACCGAAGAATCGCGTCGGCGAGAGGAGGGAATTGGCTGCGCTTGCAACGGACAGAAAGCGAAGAGTAGGAGAACGATGAGGAGGAGGAGGAGGATGAGGAAGGGAAAGGAAGGGGAGTAGAAGGTTGTCGTGTGATGTTGCTGCAGCGGAGTCGAGAGGCGGCAGGAACATCTTAGCCCCTTTTCCCGTCTGCTTGTCGGGCGTACTGCATGAAACTCACGACACAAATTATAATTAGCGGGTGTCAGCGGCACAGAGAGCGGGAGAGTCGGGGCACGTAGGTGGTTAAAGTGCCGACAAGGGAAGCTGGAGAGCACCGGCTGCCGCCTCCGTTCCGCGCGCCGGTTCGTCATCATTTTCTCCGGATTCTTGGCCCGATCTCGTCGCCTGATAGCCGCATAATCAAAGGATAAACACCGGTAGCCGGATTTTCCTCGGAACTGATCAAAAGGAACCTTTCTCTCTTACGCCGGATCCACGGATCCTAAGGTATCCGGATCCAACCGCGTCAAGGATTAATCCAGCGATTCCTTCGTCGGACTTCACGGTCGTCGGCTAATGGAGTCTCGCGCAAAAACCGTGATTAAAAGTTCCTATCGCCGCTCTGCGTTCCGTTCGAGAGAGGCTTCGGGGCTTCTTGCTACCCCCGTGCAGATATTAACCAAGTTCGCGGACGCTTCAAAACCCTCCCGCTTCGTTTATCCGGTTTTTATCGCGTTACTCGCGCGAGGGAAAACTTCCGGCGGGAAGAACGGAATTAGGTGCGGGCGTTTAGAAGCCACGACCCTCTCGACGCACGCTGTACCACCTCCGCCATCCCTTTTTGCCGGGAATTTACACGTCGTCTCGTAAGAACCAAGTTTGTTGTTCGCTCTCGACAGAATATTCCACAAGGCATTCTCGGCTTTGCGCGATACCACGCGTTCGTGGTCGGAGGGATCTGGAAATCTCGCCGGAGAATCAGGGAGGAGTGTTAAATTGGTCGTCTTCTCCGTTTTCGAACGTTTTATATTAAAAGTGTAAACGGACCACGGACCGAGGACAGCGATAGGGGAGCGAGTACGAGGACGCTCTGTTTATGTTTTCACACTACCGAATGCTTCCGATGAGTCTCTCTGTGTGTGTGTGGCCGTGCGTTGCGGTCGAGTCGACCTAGACGCCAGTTAGCCGTTGGCCAAACTCGGCAACGGTACGTTCCTTGATAAAGTGTGAACATTTCCTTGGCTATCTCATTGGCAGTCCATCTTTATTCTATAATCCTGCCCATTTTGGTTCTAATTGAACAGAAGAGAATCAAAGAGAATTAAATAGCATAGCCTAATAGGATTTTCACTGATCGCGTTATATCAGGAAGAAGTAGCTAAAGTAGCTCAGGATATTCTTTTAAATAATAATCCGGTAAAGAAATGATCAGATTACGATGCTAGGATTAGCTAGGACAAATATGTGTCCTTATCCGGTAGGATTTTCAGTGATCGTGTTATATTAGGAAGAAGTAGCTAAAAAAGTAGCTCAGGATATTCTTCTAAATAATAATCCCGTAAAGAAATGATTAGATTAAGATGCTAGGATTGCCTAGGACAAATATGTGTCCTTATCCGGTAACGCAGAGGATGGGGGGATTGAGTAAAGGATTTATGATCGTGGTGGTGGTTGGGTTCGGTTAAGACGAGTGTCGCGTTCGAGATGCAAAGGAAGGAATAATTGAAGTAGAAAAACGTGAGCGGCGTCGTCGCGATTACGGGGCAGACCGAGTACACAATTTGAGGTTCTCGGAAGTTAATAAAGCTCGTCGCGAGCACGGCCAGTGAATTATACCAGCGCGTGGTCAGACAATTAGCGGGGAAGTCGGTGCTCTGCTGGGTGGGCCGTTGTTGCCGGCTGGACCGCCGCGATACAGCACAGAGAACCGAGCACCGAGCACGGAGCACGGGCACGGCAAGCCAGTGATTCTGTTACGGTACGCACGGCGAGAGAGTAACCAGAATGCTGATGGACAAGTTGCCCGCTCGAAAACTGAATTATCCGTCGGCCTCGCGTCGAAAGGCTCGCCAGCCGCTGCGTTACGGTCTGCACGGCTGCCGACCCAGTTATGCTCGCGCGGACCGATGTTATATAATTGACAGAGCGATACCGCCATCGAGCAATTAATACCTCCAGCTCGGTACCATTGTGTGAAATCACTACCGGGGCACGGCCGCCTACAAAACTAGGCCGGTGAACGTTCGTTTTCGCTCCGAGCCAGAGCCGGAGTCGGCTTCCATCAGGATAAACAAATTCAGACGTTTACGCGCGACCGGGAATAAATAATGGGCCAATAAACGTTAACGGGACTTGAATATTTTCGCGTGAAACATCGTACGGTGGGGATACGCACCGACGGAATTCCATTCGAGCGAGGCTGCCTCGGTACACCCGGTAGACGAGCGTGTTAATTAGGAATCGAGTCTCTCTGTCTTTCTCGCGCGCGGTTCCTCGACGACGACGACGTGTCTGAAAGTCGCGGACGTGTCCAAACAAGCGCATATATCTTCGCACAAGCCGCTGCCAACTTCCTTACGCTGCCTTCAGGCTTTCGCAACGTGACAAGTCTATTTTAACGACGGCTCCCGGCTCGTTTTCCAACTCGGATCCAAATACTCGCGTCCAAACCACGAGTACTTGGACATCAAAGTCCAAGTCAACGAGAACAACATCTCTCGAACGTAAGTATCTCTGGTCTTTTTTTTTTTTTTCTTTAAGAGATGTCATCCGTGAATCGGAGAAGTCGACGAATTCGCAGACGATCTTAACTGGAATTAATTAGAGCTACCAGACGAGGAGTTTTATCTCACCTGAGGCAAGCCGACGGTGTTTACGAGCAGAAACGACACCCGAGGTGTGAAGCACCTCGAGTTTTATCTCCAGAGATAATTATTTATCGCTAACTGCCGCGAGTTTCTCCCGATTCCCGGGTACAGCACGCTCGGCTGAATGCTCGCGACTGCTCGGAATTAATGTTTAAGGTGCGAAGCCGGGGCGAACACGCCTCGCGTGTTAGGCCAGACGCTGCCGGTGTTCTAGGGTCAATCAGCAGTGTCAACAGCGGCAATGATAGAACGGGCAAACAAAATCTACGGCGCCGCGGGATTACAATGTGTAACTGGATCTGAGATGCGAGGGAGCCAGGCGTTCGCGTGGAAATTCGGTGAATTTCGACGATAGTCTTACCGTTGTCTGCCGTGTTCCTTCGAGTCGATGGGAAAGACCATGTTATCGGAATATCTTAAGAATATCTTATCGGGACATAGGACCTCGACGCATAATCCAGACTGCGATTGTTCGCTAATCCACGAACATTGAAAAACCTGGAGAATGCAATGAACGATCGCAGGCCTGATAATGGACTGATACGATCGCTAAGAACGCAGAAGAAATATTTGCAACTTTTTAAATCGGCTCCACGACACGCAAGACTAAATGTTACAGGCGTGTAACAAAGGGGAACAAAGGGGATTGTATTAGGGAGACCCATAAGTAATCAATAATTTTGAAATCTAAAACAAACTTTGTAGTAAATTCAAGTTTTTATTTCTTAATTTATTGTACAATCTCGATCATTATCAAGGATAATTTGCCATCTTTCCTGCAAGTTTTCAATCCTCCTCTTATAGAAATCCAGGGTTCCTGAAGCAAAATATGCCTCCTTACATCTTCTACAGAAGTGAATGTTTTATTTCTTAAATAATGCTCCAGAGATCTGAAAAGATAGTCAGAGGGAGCAATATCCGATGAGTCCGGGGGGTGTGGTAAAACTTCCCATTGCAATTCTTCGATTTTTTCCTGAGTGAGTTTCGCTGTATGCGGCCGGGCATTGTTAATTTTCAGTACTACACCCTTTCAGTGGACTAATGATGCCCTCTTTTTCAATAGTTCTGAATACAGCCGTTGTAATTGCTGACAATACAACTCGGCAATAACTGTTTCTCCAGGGTTCAACACCTCAAAGTGAATTATGTCACGACAGTCCCACCAAATGCACAGTAATGTAGGAATATTTTAATGGAAAACTCCTACGTCTTAGGTGTGACGTATCGGGTGGAGTGATCTCGTACCGATTTCACTATAGTCCTTTATACTCTTTCGACAACTCGACTCTCAAACGACAATTCAATATTCAATATCTCATCAACTCACTCGCTCGCGACTCTCGCTCTACTGTCTGACTCTCTACCGACTGACACTCTACCGACTGACACTCTCCCTACTGACTGACATAACATCCCTCGCATTCGTCCCTTTTATACAAGGCCCACTCTCATTCTCTCTTTATCAGTTTCACATCCATTCGAAAAACCCAAACAGTCACGTACGCCCTGCGCTTGGCGCCCCTAAACACTTTACTCTTGTCACCGAGACCCAAACACTCTTCTTTCACACTTCGGCCCAAACAGACTTCCTTTCACGCAGGACCCAAACACGTTGGCGCCACGTTATCGCGTCTACAGCCACTCTGAACAATCATTCTAATACAATGTCTCATTCATAACCCTACAGTAACACCTTTCTAAGCGATAAGCTAGGTTTAGGGGTTGATATTGCGGTTTGATTTGCAGAAAGCCATTGCTTGGAACGCTTTATGTTATCATAAAGAACCCATTTTTCATCTCCAGTAACGATTCTGCTAAGAAATGGATCTCTACGAAATCTGGATAGCAATCAAGTGCAAATTGATCGACGAATATTCTTGTTGGTCTCGGATAATTGATGAGGTACCTATATTCCTTGCCTATATGGCTTTCCTATTTCGTGTAGGTGCCTTTGTATAGTTGACCATGTGGACCCAAGGCTTCTCGATAATTCTGGTATACCTAATTTTGGATCAGCTTCCACTAGAGATTTTAGGGTGTTATTATCACATTCAACTGGTCGCCCACTTCGAGGCCTGTCAGAGAGATCATAATCGCCAGCAGCACACCTTCTGAACCAACGTTGCCACTTGTTGACCTTCAATACATCTCCATAAACATCGCAAATTTTCTTTGTTGTTACCGTTGCGTTAAATCCCGCATGAAAATGAAAAAGTATGCAATGACGAATATGATCCTTGGAAGGTACGGACACCGCTATTTTATTACTGGGTTGTAAAGAAAAATTATACTTTTTAGAATATTTTGAACACAGGCTGCTTTACCGAAAACTGTAAAAGAATACGTGTTCCCTCTCCAACGATCGGTACAGAAATGATGGCAAAACAAATTCTTTGCAAATAATTGATTACTTATGGATACCCCTAACATATTTCACGCGCTAAACCCATGCTCGGTCCGAAAAGGCCAGGCATACAAAAAGGGACCCTCGCACCCCGACAGAACCGAACTACTTTCTGGGCAGCAATTTAACCGACGCGAGGCGAAAGTCATGGAAAAAAAGGCGGCCGGCGGGGCGCGGCGTTACGTTCGGCGGCGTTTTCACAAAGCGTTACGCGACCGTCGACCCGTGAAACAAGACGTAATAATATAGTCGAGCCCGATGAAAACCCGAGGAGAGACCAGTGACCTTTAACTTCGTCGGAGAAAGTGACGGCCGAAGGAGATCGGGATTGTGCCCGGCCAGACGGTAGGAGAACGTGCCACGGGGCACGAGCCGGTATTTTTAATCGCGTCCTTGCTCATACCGGCGATCGATTTTCCGCCGGTGTATATCGGTTAAAACCGAGATAAATCTCCCCCAGTTCCGTAAATAAACGCGCTCCTCGTGCCGGAACCTACCTGCCGGCTTTGTCTGTCTATTGTCGGTTGATTCCACTTGTCTTAATAATAACGCGTCGATACGGTACTCTCTCTCTCTCTCTCTCTCTCTCTCCCTTCGAAACAAATTTAACTGATACCGCACGGTACGTGTATCTTGGTCAAGATAAGTATATTCACGCACTTACTGTATTTAACTAGTAGCGAGAATGTAAATTCTCGTTTTACCGTTAGGGGATTATAAAGAAGTTCCAGTCGCGGCGAGTATAAAGAAGATCGTCGTGCAACGGGTTAATTGAATTACACGCGAAAACCGTTCGAATTGAAATAAACGTTGGAGAGTCGGACACGCGAGCGGAGACGGTAAGTAACGAACAGACGAGCCGAGCGTTCTTCGCGAGTCTGGAGGCAGGATTTTCCCGAAAAGGAAGCCACGCATCCACGATTCCGAGGTATCCTCTGTCTCGGGGAACCGAGCGGTAGCGATCGGCGATTCGTGGAATGCCTAATCAGCAAAATTGACGTCGATACCAGGAAACGTCGGTCAGAAGTGGACCAAGACGATTTTCTAACGAGGCCGTTAGATAATTGTCGAGGATTCCACGGCGTTGGCTTGCCATTACAACCGGCCATATTTCCATAAAAATTCAATCGGCGATCGTGGGGAGCGTCAGGTTGGTGTCGCTTCGAGAAAGATTCTGGAAGGACCAAGGGAGGGGCGAGGAGCTTCAAAATTCGAAAGTAGTTCAACGAGCTGTGTGTGTGTGTTAGCGCCATGTGCCGTTCGACCTCGTTCGCCGCGAGAGTAATTCGTTGCGCGAAAGGGAGCTGAAATTAAAGTTTAAACGGCACTTGAAGGGGCCGAGCGTGCCGAGCGGAGCCGCGTCGGTGGTCCGACGGGGGCGTCCCGACGCTCCGCGTCTTGAGAATCGCGTGCTCGCCGCAGCTGTGAAGCGAATGAAAATCATCGGGAGCGCGCGGCCCGTATTTGCCTAAGAAAATAAGTACTGGCTTCTCGGTCTACTAATGTCCGCGGCGCGAGCATTAACGAGCGTGATCGTGACACCTTTCTAATTCCACGCGAAGAAACCGTCTCCGCTCTCCCGTCTCTCGCGGATAAATATCGAAATCAGGGAAACGCTCGGCAGAGGCGAGGCAAGGCGACGCGACGCGAATTCGTAGCGCGCCGAATGGAAAATCCGAGCAGCGATCTCGCTAATTGCAAAGTTTAATCCGACGAGTGAAAATCATTTTTTCCTGAAATCCCGCGCGGTCCTCGACGCTCGTGCGTTGAATTTTCCCGGCGAACGCGGGAAACGGAGCGCGAGCCCGCTCGAGTGACAACCCGCGCCGCTGTTCTTCTCTTTCGAAAAGCCGTTAAGCCTCGCCGGAGATATATTTTTCGTGCTTTAATTTCACTGTCGAGCCAGGTTCTCCGTGTACGTCGACAGCTGCATCGTGAATATTCATCTGCGGCCGGCGCCGAACCTCGATTTTTCCGGGTCGCGTGAATTCACCGCCGAGACTGCCGGCGCGGCGCACTGTGGTCCAGATCGAGGAATTAGCTGCTCACATAGATTTTAGCATTGTTTCAAGACTTAAAGTCATAGTAAAGTAGGTCATTGGATTCGTCTTGACGTCAGCTATAATATTATTAAGTAAAAAATATATGGTGAAAATTAAAAAATCAAGGTGTCATTTATTTTTTATTTAAAAAATTTTGTTTCAATTTTGTATGTTGAACTTTATGAGTAATTACTGATTCATTTTTGTTGGAAACATTTTCTTATTAGAGCACCGAAAATGCCCGAAAAATTGAGAAAACGTGTGAATAATGAATGATATTTAGCATATTATTGAAACAAATGGTAATATTTGAAGTCTGCCGTCGCAGGTGTATTTCTTATGAAAAGACTGTGTGTCTTTTTTGCCATGTACACCATTTTCCTATCTGTTGTAGTTTCTAAGATTTTCGTGGAAAATGTTGTTTACCCTCGACTTTCAGGTTTGGACCTTAGCTGTTGCCAGGTCTTGAAATAATAAAACAATCTTCAATTCTGGAGATAATGTGTTTTTTTTATCTTAAATTGCAATTATTTGGCTGTCTTATCTTAAAAGAATCATATGACAATCTTAGGGATCTGTTAACATTCCGCGCGGTTCCGGTCACGGAGGCGCATTAAACAATAATAACGTTTGTACCGGGACTGAATGGGATGTGAATTTTGCATGATTTCATAGAGAAACGTGTATTGAAAATAATACACTTTGATACAATGCGGAACTATATGGAACTCAAAAGATATCCTTTACTAATGATGGAAAACTTTGAAGATTCCCTTTAATTTACTGAGCATTGTTATTTCAATAAACTATAAATATTAAATCTTAGTACACAAGATATAGACAAATACTATTCATTTGAAACAAAATTGGACACATAATATTAAATAGATTCTCCAGGATATGAATAAGAAATGTAATTTTTTCGGTGAAAAATAGGATTCATAAAATGTTGATTTTTACATGCTTGTTCTAATCAGACTGTTTAATAAATCCTGTTGATTTCACCGTTTTCGAATGTCACGGACATTTAAGAAGCAATATAGATTCGATAAACATCGATATGAGCAAGTTGCTTTTTTATCAAATGAATAGCTAATTCCTCGACCTGAACCACAGCGCGGCGCATCGTCTCTAATAACAGAATATCTCGCTCGTTTTCGATCTGAGAACTCGATTTTGGACATTCAAATTTCGAGGTTCGATCAGCAACGGTTTGGATCAGGAACGCGCGAGTTCTCGCGATCCGAGTCCCGGATAGAAAGGATAATCTAAATGTCATCGGGTTTATATCGTGGATTCGATCTTTGACGAAAGTAGTCGGCGCTCGTGGCGTGGTACGATCCGAAGAAACTTGTTCGATCGGATGTTCCGCCGCGCCTCATTTGTATTCGAACGTGTCGATTCGCGCCGACGAACAGTTATCCAGAAAGCGTTAATATCTGTGGAAAAGACTGGGAGGGCGTGTAGAGCCTCGGCCGATGATCGTTCGTCGCCGCGCGTTGGAACACCGGCCACGATCTAACGGAACACATGTTCTTCGACGTTTGCCGATGCAACGCACGAGTCCACGCGGACCGATACCATTCACGGGAAACTCACTTACTCTTCGCTTATGTATGCCGGCCGAACGATAGATTATGGTCAATCGCGTGCAGAATGCGGTAACGACTGCGCCGTGAAGATTGAAACCGTACCTAGAGGAACAAGTACCTCGTAAACATCGCAGCCTCGCGAGTTCTACGAACCCGTCGACAGCTTTCGACGATGTTACCCGTCGAGAATTTTCCGTCGATCGATCGATCATCGACGAGTCGGTAAAAATCACACTCTATTCTTTTTACGGCGCTCCTCGAGGGGTTTATAATTAGCAGCGGCGAGAAGAGGCGAAGCTTAAGACCGTTTATTTTGAACGCTCTGAGTATCGGAATTTTGCCGAGGACCCTTCGCGCCGGTGTACTTTCGTCGTCGTCGTCGTCGAAAAAATAATCTTTTTGGGCACGCGGCGAGCGAACCACCAACCTCGAGAGGCGACCTTGCACTGGCCTCGCTCGATCTCGTACGAAAGAGGAAAGGAAAAAAGCGCGCTCGCGCCCGCATCGACGCACACACAAACGTACACAGACACACATAGAGAGAGAAAGAGAGAAAGAGAGAGAGAGAGAGAGAAAACCGTCTCCTCGAGAGATCTTACGGTCCTCGAGAATCCTGTTACACCGGTATTTCCTTGCTGCACCGGGATAATCTCTATAAGACGTTCTTTTGTCGACGTCTTCTCTTTGTCGAAGCTAGCTTTCCAATTACGCGCGGCGGAACGGTTGAAAAAGATGCCTGGCCAGCATAATCGCCGTCCACCGGTCGTGACTTTAATCGATCGGCTCGCGACCGAGCGAATTTCTCTGCTCGATCGCGAACCCGATTCGCCCGATCCGCGGGAGCCGCCCTTTTAATTGGGGAAGCGGGGGAGGTTCGCGGTGCGAGAGGTATCGTTTCTCGCTCGACCGCGAACTACCGTGTCTTTCCCTTCGATTTCTCGGTCCCGGCGGTCTCGGGCCGGGTCGGGCCGAACTCCGAGGCGTTCGATCGAATTGCTCGAAACGCGACACCAAGACCACTTTCTAGTATCTCGACGCGTCTCCGGTTGCCTACGGGACTCTGAGGTTAGGGTTGAGCGAAGCTCTTCTGCTCGCTCGGTGAAAACTGGTCCCTCCCGTCGAGGAACCGGGGGCCCTATCGCATTCTCACCGCGTCTCGCCGCGTGCGTGCGCGTCGATGTCAATCTCAAGGCTTCGAGGCACGGTCTGCTTAAACAGCACACCATGGAACTGCTGCTTCTGCTCTTGCCTCTGCTTCTACATCTGCCTCTGCTTGCCAGGAAAGCTGACGCTGTTCCGAAGAGGTTGCCCGATAACTCTCTCCCCCCCCCCTTTGTATTCTCGCCACCAGACGGAAACACGATCGGTTCTGCCCTCCCCGAAATTATACATCCATCAATCTTCGTCGAAAGTCCCTTGGCAGCATCGTCGCTTTGTTCAACTTCGGTTCACCGAGTCGAGGAAAATTTCATTACAAAGCTGAATGGCCTAGTAAGTGCCGCGGCTCCGTTGTCGACCCGGTGCGCAAGAATTTTTATAGATTATCGATTTACGAAGTAACCTTCTAAGTTGTTCGCTCGACGATAATGCGCCGAAGGAATGCAGAAGAGCCGAATGGTCTTTGTTTAGATTTTTAAAAGCGGCACGCGAAACCAGAGGGGAATACGAACCGGACACCGGGTAGATTCGGTGGCATTCCTTCACGGCTGACTTTAAGTCTCATATGGTATTCCAAGACGTGCTTTTCTAGATACCCGCGACGCATAAGAGGATTCTGTTCCCTCGCCTTTCTCTTTCTCCGCCGTATATCCTCCTTCACTTTTTCTCGACCGCGACCAATTGACTCTCGGTAGCCGAAACTAGTCTGACGCCGAGTAGTCCCGAGGATGATGGATTAACTTTTAATCGCGCCCTTTTCGAGAGACCACCGTCGTGGCCCACTCGACGCGAAAAGATTCCTCTGAAGCTGGAACCCGCCCGTGCCCGGGGGATTCCACGTGAAAGCGAAGCTCCCAATCAGAGTCCTATAAATCCCGAGTGATCGATACATTTATCGGGAAGAGCCTGCGGATCCGACCTCCCCCTGGGGATTTCTTCGAATACATGTTACGTTTCTCTTACGGAAAGACAACCGCGCTGCGTATGCCCTTATTTTAGAAACCGTCTCCCAATTTTTGAAAACCTTCCACCTCCGTTCATCTTGTCCGACTTCTCCCACTAATACCCAAGTTACGAACTACAGTGAATTCTCGATATATGTCAACAACACTCCTCGGCGTCCGAGGCCTCTCGGGGTATACTCCGCGGTAGCGGGGATAATTCTGCGACGTTTATCACCCAGGCCTTGTCGACATATACAGGGTGTTCATTTGAAACTTTCCAGCCGAATATCTCGAAAAGTATGAAAGATATTAAAAAAGTGTAAAACACGTGTCTAAGGATTTCGAGGGGGAAAGAGAGGGGCGGTATCAGTTTTTTATTTGGGTGGCGTTTTCAAGGCCATTTGAAGGTCTACTTTTGTATTGTACGTAAAAAAACCAGCAATTTTCGTAGGATAGTTTTTTTTAATCTGCGCACTAGTTTCGGAGATATTTAAAGAGAAGTAGAGCGAGTCATACTTATACTGCGAAAAAGTTTGTAATTTCTTTATAACTGTAACAAATTTTCAAAATGTTATTATTATTATTATTGTTATATTTCGTTTATTTTAAAGTGGTCGCATTAACTGCTAGGTCATTAGCGACCACATGGTTTACAATCGAATATAGAAGAGTAGGTTACGGTTAATATTTACATTGTGGTGGGGTACAGCAAAAAACAAATTTATAACAGTTTATATATATCGATAGATTTAAAAAACAGGAGGACGTTTCCAGTGTTGTCCTCGCTTAAATTTGCTTGAGGTCATTGTCGATGGAAAATCTGGATCATTGTGAAGAGAATTTAGGACATTCGAGTAGGATACGTTGGATATTTTGTCTTCGTTGTTTTCTAAACAATAATACAGACGATTCTCAGATTCTGAACGAACATTTTTGAAGGTATCTGTTGGAATAGCTCTACATTCCTGTACAATTCTGCAACGCAAATCGTTGACGCTTCCTGGTTGTGTTTTATAAACAATGGACTTTAAGTGTCCTCACTAAAAGAAGTTGACTGGAGTTAGATCTGGTGATCTTGGTGGCCACTCAATAACACCTCTTCTATCGATCCATCTTAGTGCGAATCGATTGTTTAACCATTGGCGAACTGGTAACGTGTGATGCGGAAGAGCACCATCACGTTGGAGGTACAAACGTTCTTCATTTAAGAAAAAAATTGCCGTTTTCATCTCTTTGGTTTTCAAGACTTTCTGTTATAAGTGGATCAATGATGTCGTCCAGTAAATTTAAATACAGATTGCCATTCAAATTCTCTTGGAAAAACAGAGGACCTATAATAACATTTCCTAAAATGCCTGCCCAAACATTTATTTTTTCCGGCCATTGAGTATTACTTTTTCTAATAAGATGTGGGTTTTCGTCGCTTCAATAACGACAGTTATAACGATTTACAGCATTCTTGAAGAAAAAAGTGCATTCGTCACTAAAACAAATGTTTTTAATTAGATTAGGAGTGACGTTGATCATATTTGTTAATTCCTCACAAAACTCAATCCGCTTGTCAAAGTCATCTTCCAATAGCTTTTGATGCAACTTCATTTTATAAGGATGAAACTTGTTATGTTTAAGTAATTTGTGCACAGATCCCACTGATACACCAGTTACCATCGAAACTTGTCGAATTGAACTAGTAGGATTCACAGTAAACTGTCCTATAATTTCGATTTGATCAGCTTCTTTTATGAATTTTGGCTGGTTCCCTTTTAAATTTGTCACCGATCCTGTTTCCTTACACTTTGCAACTAATTCTGACACGTACATATGAGAAACATGTGTATCAGGATGTCTCTCATTAAATGTCGCAGCAGTCCGACGAGCACACTCATCAGCTCCATAAATAAAAATTATTTCTACTCGTTCTCCTATTAATTGTACTACGATATAGTATCTCTTATTACGATGATTCACACATGACTAAGTAGTACAATCTTATATTGAAAGACAGATAACATAAACAAGAGATCAATAGAGGACAATTTTGTTTTCAAACGGTACGTGCTAGTACAACTGGAAAACATCAACGATTTGCGTCAAAGAATTTCACACAAAAGTATGCCTCGCTCTACCTCTCTTTAAATATCCCCGAAAAAAGTGCGCGGATAAAAAAAAGTATCCTACGAAAATTGCTGGTCTTTTTACGGACAATAAGATCCTATAATACAAAAATATAGGTTTCCATTTGGAAAAACGAAGTTGACCTTCAAATGACCTTGAAAACGCTGCCCCCCTCTTTCTTTAATATCCTTCAAACTTTTCGAGATATTCGGCTGGAAAGTTTTCAAATGAACACCCTGTACAGAGAAATCACTGTATTCTGGAACAGCCTACCGTAATCCCGTTGTACTTGTACACTTCGTTAAGCTGCCGAAAGAGTGGCGTCGCCGTCGAGTGAGATTATGAAGTTTCGAGGTCCACCGAAAGCGAGTTAGCGGGGACCGGTGAAAAAATCAGAGCGTCAATCGAAAGGGGTAGGTGTCTCGCGGCAAACTCACCGAGGGGGTGGTGCTCCTGTTAGTCCCGGGCCTGGTATGCGGAAGGGACGTGCTCTTAAGGTTGGCAGAACCGTTCCCGGAGGGAGGAGGTGGTCTTTGGCTTTCCCTTCTGGAGGGTGGTGGCGGCGGATGCGACAGAGGCCTGGCCGTGTTCCTGGGATGCTGCGCCCCTTGAAATTGCCCCCAGGGTTGGCGTGGCACGTAGCCGACGTAACCGCCGGAAACGAATTGCGCGGAGCCGTTTAGGTGCGGCGGTGCCATTACCGCCGTCTGCTGCGGCTGACCGCCGTTTCGCATTTTTACCGCCGCGATTCTCGCGTTTCCGTCAAATCCTCGGCCTCGAACACACTGGGCGATCCTCACTGGGTCAACATTCCACTATGGTGGCGAGACGCAGCACCTCTTCCCCGCCCCCGAAAAGCATTTGGGGTTGATTTACGTACACTCGCACTGTGCTCACTTCTTCGAACAAATCCTTTTCCCGCAACTTCAATCATCCGCGTCTTCACGCTGCATGGCGATTCGCCTACTCCTCGTACGATCCCACTTTTATTTAGCTTTTTCGCTTATCCGACGGTGCACAGGCTGTTCCTGCAATCGGACAGGCGCGATTCCCCATGAAAACTTTGGTCGATCAAGCTCCCGTGGGTGTAGGGAGACCCGGTATATCGTAGGACAAGGGAGAGAACTACAGTTCCGAACTAATTTCCAAAGTCCCGGAGCGTGTTGCGTACTTCAAGAGTTTAGAAACTAGTTTAGAACTCGGCGTTGTCCCTCTATTTTTATCAATGCGTCGAATCGACAGACGGCCAGACGAACGACGGATTAGTTACAGCAGACTTCTGGAACTCTCGAACGAGCTGTCGCGGATCCGTCGTAGATGAAGACATCGACCGTTCTCGCGCGCTAATAAAATTCGTTTCAGGGTATATTCCGGGGCAACCCGTCGTCGGGCGGGAAGATTAACGAGCGCGTGGGTGTCACGGCGCGGAATTCGCAGAAGCCGTCACGCGATTTCCATCGAATTGCCCGCGGTTTTCGCGGTAGACCAATCTACGTGGTATCGGTGCCTGTGCGTCGAATTTCTGTGCGAGCCTGTCCTTAGCTGATCGATCTCGTTCCCGGCTGACCCGGATTGTCGTCGATATCGGTTCGTCTATTTTTACCGGCTGCGCCCTAGTGTTTTCGCATTTTCTACGCGAAGCATTTCTCCCGCGACATCGGAAAACTCGCGTGTCGATCGTTCATTCGAACATTCTTAAATAATGTTTCAACGTGTCGGAGGTTTCATGTTGAGCCGAAATCGACCAGGGGTCTTTCGAGGCCGACTGGTAACTACGGTGACTATAGAGCTGCTCCCCGAAACCGGAAGGTCTCTCGAGCGATCCGAAGGGAGCTAGGAGCGGTACACGCCTTGCGGGCAGCCGAGAAAGAGGAAAATTGAGGCTATCCACTCGGAAAACCGCCTGCTGCTGCATCGAATCGCTCTTTCTCGCCTCTTTCTTGAAACCGGTGCCCTTTGCACCTCGGCTCCCGCTACCGTGAAACCGGCGAACCGTTCGCGGAACCATTGTCCCCTTTGCCACCGTAAGTAACCGAGAAGGGAAGAGCCGAGACAAAAGAAAGGAGCGACTCTCGGCCACAGGAGAGCCTTGACGGAATCGTGTCCAGTCTCTTTCTCCGCAAGAGAGACAAGCGTTCGGAGCCCGCGAGAACGCGGTGGCTCGCAGGAAGAACGAGGGCACCCACCGTAAACTTGGTAAACTCGGGCCTATAAACTCGGCCCGTTGATCGTAAAATCGTCGAAAGTTACAGCTCTGGATGTTACGTGGAAATTTCACATCGGCGTCGTGGCGTCGGCTACCGGTTCCGAGATTTCGACGGCCATTGAAAGAAACGAGGCCGTAGCCGTAATTTTGGAGCCGATCGTGCTACGTACCGAGGATTTCCAACCGTTGTGGATCGAAGGCAGCGAGCGCAAAGTGGTCGGTGTGTTTAATTAAAACGGTGCAAGTTCAGTGCCAAACACCGCGCGACCGGCCGAATAAAAATAGGAACGCCGGCGAAGATAATAATCTGGGTCAGCCGAGTGCAAGATTCGATGCAGGCGCGATCGGATTGGATTTCTGTTTGCGCTGGCACGTGAACGGAATATCGATCATCGGAGAGGACGCGGCAACCTGGCCAGACCCCGGAGAGAAGGTGAGACAGAGAAGAACAGAGAGTCGACTAAAAGCACGGAAGCATCTTTCATCGAACAGGTCAAGATCGGTATTCCGATCTACCGCGAATCATTTCGACGAACTCACGAAACCCCCTCGGTCCTCCCTTTTCCCTGCGTCCAGGCGATTTAAATTCATTGGGCAAAGAGGTTTCGTCCTGATGAATATTCAGCGTAATGAGTCGACGGCGTTCTCGATCTATCAACGTCGCCCGCCGCCGATCTGCCTCGTAGATTGTCCGAGTAATGGTCCCGCGCGGCTGGCAAAGAGACCGGTCCCGATCGGCAGACTGAAAATTGTTCGCAGAATAAAAAGAAGGAAAACCCTCGAAATACTCGGAAAGGATCGAAAGGTTCGATCGAAGAGCATCGATCGGGAGACTGTACTGGAGAAGGGAGAGCGGACGCGTCGCTCGTGATCACGCAACCGATCGGTCACGCTCGAGTAATTTCCAGGGTGGCAGCTTCCGGCGGAAGCGTGCGTAGAAGATCGAGTTCGCTGCGCCATCGATGCTCGGCCACGGCTCTAAATCACCGAGTCCAGGCGATTAACTCGGCCCTCGAGATAATCCCCGATCGAGCGGAGGGAAAGAAAGAGAGCGAGAGACCGTTTCCAGGATCGTCGATTCGCTGAGCAATTTGTTATAAATCCCGCTCCTTTTTTTCGCCACTTTTTGCGCGGACCGGGTTTACGAAATGCTTCCCCGTTCTTTGTTCCCGGAGATTAGCAGCGAACTTTCTACTCGATATAACCCGCGGCAGTGGAAACGGCCGACCACGGTCAGACATCCCACCCCCACCCCCCGCCACGGTGGACCGACAACTCTTAATTACTCGAAGCTCCCGGGAATTACGTAAAGTATTCGAAACGTTATTAATTCCGGGGGGCGGCGGGACAAAGCGCGAGGAAAGTTTCGCCGTTTAAGGAGCTGGAACCGCGGAACGAAGCAAGCAAAACAGTCGCCGAGGCGAGGCGCGAACCGATAAATTGAAAGTTTCAATGGACACGCCGCGCCTCGCCTCACCGCGGCGTCTGCGTCTGCGGCACGGATCGTCCGACCGGAACCAGCCGACTTTCAACTTCGCGCGAAACAACCCCCGAGGGGAACGATTGTCGACGCCCGGTGCATAATTCGCGAGGGTCTAATTACATTCGGCGTTGTTTCGCCGAGTTCGGCGACGTCTGGAAGAACTCTCGATTTCAGTCGCCGTCTAGAATTTCGGTCTCGCCGAGCTCCGAGCTCGCCTCGGGATTAATCATCCGGCAAGTTCGTAAAGAAACTCCGCGCGGGAAGGACGTCTCGCGGATGGAGAAGCGTGATCGCGATTTCTTTCGACCGTCGCGCGTGTCGCACGTTCCTAGGTCGTCCGTTACTCGGAATAATTGGGCCTCGACGGGCTGCACGTGCTCGTCCGACGATGCACGCGCTTTCCTCGCCACGTTGGTATTCGCTGGCCGAGCATTAATTGTTAATCGTGACGCGTAGGCGGATACGAAAGCGTGGCTTTATTAGGACACAACGCGCCGTGGGATCGGCCGTAGCCCTGTGCTCGCTGACTATTTACGGGCCGCGCTTCGAATCGGGAAAGGAATCCCCCGTGGCGGAGCTCGGGTTCGCACGAAAAGACTCTGTCAACCGCTCGCTCCTGACGCTCGACGAGAAAATGGAAAGCGTTCTGCAAATTTAATCAAAGACCTTGCGCGGTGAAACCTCGCTCTCGACTGTAGGGGTTTCAGCATTCTTTGCGAATCGCTAAACTGTTTACCGAGAACGGTTGTTGGCCGACGAGAATAAATGTAAAGGTCGGGGGAAATAGAATTTTGTTTCGAATAGACGACTCAATAAACGTCAACAGCTCGAAATCAGAATGCACCGAAAACGGGATTGGACGAACGGACGGCGGCGTTTCACGGTTAAGTAGATTCGTCCTTCAGCGGCCAGACACGCGACGCGTCCCTCGACGGGGTAGAGCATCTTGGGAGAAACGAGGCGTACGAATCGCGAAACACTCCGGAAATCAGTTGCACGGGGAGGAGGGTGGTCTATCGACCAAACTCTCAAAGAAATTTCCCTTAGCAACGGCGCTCGGAGGACGGTCCTCGGTTTTAGCCGAGCTCTATTTCTCGACCGGCTCGGAGGAGACATTAGGCGAACGCGTTTCCGCGATACAATGGAGGATCGCTCGGAGTTAGAAACGCGCCCCTGCGACTCGTTTCCCTCTGCGAGAAGAAAAGAGCTCTGTCGCGCCGGGACAGAGAGGGCGGGACGGCCGAGGGGAGAAAGCGGGGAGAAAATGAGAAAATAACGGAAAAATTCGTGTAAAGCGACAGCTCGTGTCTCCATGGCCGCGGCGTAATCCCCTTAATCGTTCCCGCGCTCCTAACATCAACGGGCCGAGTGTGCCGGCTGTCGCCAGCCTGGACTCCGAGTGAAATACCTTTCTAACCGAGCGAGAGAAACGAAACGGTCGGAATCGAGGCTCGGGCGAAACTCGGGCATTCATTCGAACGATGCCGCGCGTATTGTATGCAAGTTGCCCGGACCCAGGACAGAGAGGGGAGGGGAAAATCGTTGGAAAAATTAGCGACTTTCATTACGGGCAGCGCCGGGTGCGGTAAACGACGCGCGACGAGAATCCCGGCCGATTCGGCCTCCGCGAAATGGAGCACATTTTTCGTTTCGGCTCGCGCTTATGCGACCCCGACGCAGCTGGCACGCGCTCGCTCGCAACTTCCCATATTACGGCGCGATAACTTCTTGTGTAACTTTTCAACGAGGGACGACGGCGTAACGGGATCCGTTCGCCACGGTTCGGCTCGGCACCGCTCGGCTCGGCTCGGCTCGGCTCGGCACGGCTCAGCTCAGCTCGACTAGCCGCGATTAGAATCCGCGTTTTCCAACCGGTAGCCACCTGCTGCACCGAGCAGCGATCGATCGAATCGGTCGAACGCGTAACCGGGAGGGGAAATTGAACGGGAAAGCACCGCTTTCTCTGCCGCTGCACGAAGAAATAGCGTTTGATCTCCGCGAAGATCGACAAGCTGCGATTTCTGACCTGTTCGAATCAGCTGTCTCCTTATTTTCGTTTCATTCGAGGTAGGTGCACGGATTAAACGCGTTTACTTGGGACTACTTGAGTTTGCAGATGTTGCAGAGGACATCGGGAGCTAGTAGGGGAACTTGGAAAGTAGTTGGGATTGTTTCTAGAGCCCTGCGAAGCTGGCAGAGTACGCGAACTTCTGCTCGATGAACTACGCAGACGGCCAAGTATTTAAACGCCGACGAACCAACCTGTAAAACAATTTAACTCGTGGATAGAAATCCCGAAAAAGTCGCGAGTATATCATCGTCTGGATCCGAGGTATTCCGTGACGGAGTGTTTGCTCGATTATCGCCTCGCGACAATCGCGTCAGTTGATTACTAATTCCTGGAACGGAATCCGCTAATAACGCGTTTCCAAGGATCGATCGACATGTTATCGTCGGCGAGGCAGAGCTTGTCCGGGCTGGAACGGTCCGCGGAGTGGTTTTCTGCGCTCCGAGCTGGATTTCGTGCGCCGTGTAACGTTCTAATGGCAGGAAATGCAAACGCGGAGAGACGCGGCGAGGCGAAGAGCGGCGCGGATTGGCGCACGAACGTGCGTGAGGCGATAAAAAGAATATCGGTCAGTGACTTTCGCTCGAGCTCGCCGCTCCGAGAGCCAGACGGCTTGGCTCACGAATGATATCGTTTCCTGATTTATCCGTGCACAGTCTGATTAGCATTCGAGCCGATTCCCCCGCCGAGACGGGAATTACTTTTCATTCGCGCGCACGGAGAGATGGGAATCGGGTACAGCGGGGATATAGCAAACAGGCGGAGCTGTTCGGTATCTCGCCGGAGTTAGGCTCGGCAAAAGGGTGTTCCGGCGCACAGAAAATATTCCACCGGGAGCTCGAAGCAATCTCTCGCAGCTGTAAGCCGCGCGGAAGCTTTCTAAAGGCCTGAACGAACGAGCGACACAGACGCGCGGCCCTCTGAAAGGAGGATGCGGCCTGTCTTGACTCGCCCTGTCTCGCCTGGCCGTACGGTCTGCTCGCGAAACGCCTAATTTATATAACGCTACTCGGCCAGGTCGATCCCTTTTCTCCTTCCGCGCGCGGCGTTCTAGTGAAAGTGAGCGCGAACAGCGCAGCGGCGTCGAGCGGATAACCGGCGCGGCACGACGGATACGCCAAACTCGTTCGTCCACGCCGATCGACGATTCCATGGAAACCCGTTCGTTTTTTCGCGCTCCACCGACGTGTCCGGTGGACGGTGGTCGGTTGGTTACGAGGGTGACATTTCGCGAAAACCTGCGCTCCCGGCTCGCGTCCGCTTTCGAAAGACCCGACACGTCAACCTGTTCGCGTTTAACCGCTGTGGGACAGGAAACGGCGCGGAGCTTTTGCTACGGGTGGTTGATCTCAAAAATCCATTTCGATCGCGACAGCGCCGTGGGAAAGTAGTCTATGCTATCCTTACAATTTTTATTTTAATATCGCCCGACTCTGGCGAGTACATTCTACTGACTCAAAAGCGACCGTAACTCTTTACCCAGCGACTACGTTGATCAGAGTCTCGTTCGATCACGAGATAGAAGCCGTAGGAAATGTTGATTCTCGACGTCTCCGTTGGAGCAGAGGTCTAAGAAGCGATGTCAGAAATATTTCGTCCGAAAGGAGAGCTTTAGAACGAGACGCGTGACCCGTTGGAAAGCAAAGGGTTGCGAGACGGATCTCGGAGAACGGAGGACGAGGAGAAGCGCGACAGAAAAGCACCGAGAAGCAATAAGAAGAAGCAACTTTCCACGCTGTCCCGATCGTAATTGGCCGGGGATGGACGATCGGGGCTTCTCTTACGGTTAATTGCAAAAACGCGCGGCGTAAAAGCCTCCTAAAAGAGAACGTCGTATTTCACGTGGAAAGTTTAACGTCCAGCGGCCGGTGGCGCTTTAAAGCGTCCGCTTTATTGCTTCCCCGCGGGCTCGCCAGTGTTCCCCGGCATTTTTCTTTGGAACTTCAAACGGATGTCAATGATCGCGGGTCCTTCTCTCGTGCGCGCCCGAGACAGAGCGCTTTTCTTCCTGCGCATCGGGACTCAAGGCTGTTTTTGCATTGCTAACCAAAAGAACCTTCTCGCGGAGATTAAAGCGCGATTAAAGCCCAAGGAGAGAATCCGGACGGAGAGAGGAAACGCGATCCTTGAATATTTTCCCGGTTAATTACCGGCGGCGACGGAGCGCTTTTCATTCGGTGGCCGGACGAAGAGTTAAGTAACGACCACTTTCACTCATTTCCACGAACGATCCCTCCCCGGCTCCCTCCTCACAGTCTCTTTTTTTTCCTCCCGATATAAATATGATTCTCGACCGTTTTCCATGAAAATTCACAGGCCCGCGGGACCACGAAATTTCGCGAGCATCTTCTCACGTTTTTCACGGCTTTCGACTGAAAGCCAAGGCTGTCTCTCCGATCGTTCTTTTTTTTCCGCCGATACCTGCGAGAACGCGACTGCTTTCCAGGCAAATATTTTCCTCGACACGTCGGTGGTTCGCTCTGTTTTCACCATCCGCAGAACCCGATCCCCCGTTCGCGGAGAAATAATTATTTCGAGCAGTCTCCTCCTCCCTCGCGCGCGCGCTCGCGCCTCTTCTTTCGACGCCGCATCTCGCCTAGACGAGTCGAGGAAACAGCACCAGGCCGTTTTATGCTCTAAATATCCCCGGCCACTATAGGAGAATTAACCTACCGTGCCCGAAAGCACACTACCTTACTTATCCCGACGAGTGCGTCCAGCACGAGAACGCTTAACCCTCAATACGTTTCCCAGAAATGGTCGATCCTCGACCCTTTCCGCTTCGAGTACCAACAAACTTAACCGGAGACAGTAAAGATTGGGCAACAGTCTTTCTCGACAACCGCTTCGACGATATAAAAAGAAAAAGAAAGGAAAAAATTCAGAACGAAGCGAGCGAATGTAGCGAAGAATGCCACGGCGGGCAAACCGAGCAGGGGAATTCCGATGCGTTGCAAAACGCAGAGTACTTTCCTAACATCGGTTCGTAAAACCCTGAATCGCAACGATACACGGAGGTAGTCAGTCGATGAGTCAAGTCTCAAGGATCCGGCGTTTTGAAAGACGCCGAATAGAATCTCGATGACTAAGATCCAGCGAAAGTCCTGGCAAGGATACAGCAGCCGCCGAACTCGAAGGAAACGGAGTGGAACGGCAGCGATCTGCTCGCGGGCACGGCGAACGTCGCGCGGCGCTGACATTTAAATGTCACACGTTGCGAGAGCGGCGAACAGTTCTTTAAACCAGCCGGGACCGTTTCGAGACAGCTGGAAAAGGTAAAGAAGAAGCGTCGCGTCGAAATGTACGACGAACGGATAACCGGGAGCCGGGTCTCGACGCGGAATAAATCGTCTCCGATATCGTCCGCGGCGCGGGATAATCGCGCTCGCCGATAACATATGTTCCCGCGGTCGGAATACGCGTTTATCGGACGGATATTCCTCGCCTCGTTTTTCAACGGCGGCGGCGATCGACAGCTCGTTCCTCGTTCCGCAACGTCACCGTTTCTTTTTTTTTTTTTCGAGCGGGCCGCCTCGGTTTATCGATCGTTTGCCCCGTGATCGATGAAGCCCTCATGCTCGACACTCACCGATTAATCCGCGCCCCTAATACGGGCGCGTCGACGCGTCGCGACACGACGATACGGGGTGAAAACAGATTGTCGAATCACTGTCGAAAAACGCACCGCACTGTCGACGCACACCCGTCCCGATTCTCACGTATCACCCATCTCGCGCACAAACAGGGGACATACACTGGCTCGCGAGGATCATCCGTGAGCACACAAGGGGAACATGGTAGAGCTCCGAAGGAGAAGAAACGCGAACGTACGCGAACGCGGTTGGCTAGCTGACTGACCGGTCGGTTGTCAGTTATTGTCCGCGGCCGCTTTCGAACTGACACGCGGTGCAGCAGCGCGAAGAAAGGCGCGGGAGAGCCGCTGCGAGAACGGCTGAGAGCGGCGAGCCGTGGGACATCAAACGCTAGAGAAGGGGAACGCGATGGGGAACGGCTCGCTCTGGACGCGAGACTCACGGACACCCGATAGACGCTCGACTCGGCTCGGCTCGGCACTGTTCTGCTTTGCTCAGTGCTCAGGGTGTGACTCCGACGACCGCCTTTCTGCTCAGAAACTTATCGCTCGCCGGACTCGTTAATTTTCCGCCGAGTTTCCGCGACGATTCGCCTCGCCAATCGCGACACCGACGCTACCAACGATAACTTTAGAATCCGCAAGTTCGGACTGTGTAGCACCGGCTCAAAGTTCAAGGACCAACGCGCGGCTAAACTTAGATTCGCGGGAGATCGCGCCGGTCGATAACAATTTTCCTCGCCGACCGCCGGAAACCGACAACGAGAAAAACTTGCCGGAAAATTTTGCCGTCTTGCTGTAAATTATCGACGAAGTCTGATTCAGAGGCACGGTTCCGAAGGGCATCGTGAAGCCAGAGATTAATCCGAAGGTCTGGGTGCTGTTATCGAAAGAGAAATTAGTTTTAGGAGCTACCGGCTGGTTCCACGAACCGAGAATTCCAAAGTAGACGGGGCGATATATTTTGTTTTATGGGAGGAGGAAAGACTCTTCTCGATCGTCCGAAGCTCGGGGACTTTGCTCGGAGCCGATAGCGACGCCTTTTAAGAATTCTTCGAAGGAACGATCAAAGTTTCGTGGCCGCCGAGAATTACGAGACTCGCCACGGAAACTAGAAACTGTTGCTCCCGCGATGTGGGCCAGGTGTAAATTAAGATTTCAACGAGTGACGTAAAGAGCTGGTCGACGAGGAACGTTCCGATAGGACGATGTCGCGCCGCGGACGTCCGCGTGAATATTCATAAGCGCGTTAACCTTGATCGAGACGATAATGGGACACGCGATACGGCGAGAGGCTGGGCCTCTGGTTCGGGGCCTTGAAAAGGTTGTGATCGCCGGTAAGGCTCACGGATCGCCAGCCACGACGATGACAATGATTACGAAATTACAGGCGGCGCTCACCGGGAGAGCACGCTTTACCGAGCGTGAACGTAAATCGATCGTCCGAGCCGGCTCGATCCCGTGCGAACAGCGGGCCGTCGCGTCGCATCGTGTCGATCGGCTTTCGAGCTCACGAAATCGGAGTCTCGATCGCTGGAAAGCTGCTGCTTTCTCTCCCACGGGAAATATCGATTTGTTCGGGCGGAGAGAGAGAGAGAGAGAGAAAGAGAGAAACCGAAAAGAAAAGCGGAACCGAAACGATACGTTTATCGCGTTCCGAGCGTCGAGCTCAGTTTCACGGACTTTTTGGTTTCTTTGGCGCTCTCGTAAATTTCCCGCGGCATTTCATATCCGCGCGAGGATCGACGACGAGCGGCGAATGAAATCGAGTTGAAAGAACACCATTCGGCGCGCGCGATTCGATTCCGGGAAAAAAATCGAGTCGCGACGCGAAGCTGCGAACGACGACGATGCCCGATAGTGCACTCGATTGTGCTCGAAGCCGAGCGCGCGCGTAACCGGATCGCAAAACTCAAGTGATGCAATTTCACGGCGCGACGAGTCGCGTTGTGTTTTCCGTGTGCTAAATATTTTCCACGGAGGCGGTACCGACACCGTCCATATTTTTTTTTTGCGGGGGGAAAGAGAGACGCGACAAGCGGATTCCTATGCAAATCGGCCAGGAAATCGCTTACCGGTATGCAGAATCGTCGGTAATCGCGATAAGTGGGTCGCGGACTCCTCGACGATGCCGAGAACCGCCGACGAAACGAGATTCCGGTCAGAAACCGACCCGACCCGACCCGACCCGAACCGACGCGTCGAATTTACTTTGAAAAGCGAGCGTCGCACCGTGGTCCAGATCGAGGAATTAGCTGTTCAGAAAGATGTTAGCATTGTTTCAAGACTTAAAGCCATAGTAAAGTAGGTCATTCGATTCGTTGTAACGTTATCTACAACATTATTAACCGTTTGAGTCCCAGGGGCCATTGAAAAAACATGGTCGAAAAACGCCGAACAGCGCGATAGAAAGCGCGATTGAAATACAAAATGTTTAATTGTATTATTTACATTTAAAAAAGCAGCTAAGTGATGTAAGTGCCGTCAGTAAAGTTGAGCGCACTACTTCGACAGTCAGTGACTGCACTGTCAGTTGTCCATAGCGTTCGAAATGTACTAGGACTTTTCGACACAAAATCTCAGCAGAGCGATCGCGCTGCTTGGGACTCAAACGGTTAAGTAAAAACTTTATAACCACAATTAAAAAATGAAGGCGAGATTCATTTTTTTATTTAAGAAAAAAATTTTTTTTAGATTTTTATATCGAACTTTATAGAAGAGTAATTACTGATTCATTTTTGTTTGAAACATTTCCTTGTCAGAGTACCGGAAATGCTCGAAAAATTGCGATAACATCTGAATAATGAATGATATTTAGCATATTATTGAAACAAATGGTGATATTTGAAGTCTGCCTGCGCAGGTGTATTTCTTATAAAAAGACTGTGTGCCTTTTTTCCATGTACACCATTTTCCTATCTGCTGTAGTTTCCAAGATATTCGTGGAAAATTTTGTTTACCCTCGACTTTCAGGTTTTGACCTTAGCTGTTACCAGGTCTCGAAATAATAAAATAATCTTCAATTCTGGAGGTAATGTGTTTTTTTATCTTAAATTACGATTATTTGGCCGTTTTATCTTAAGAGAATCATGTGACAACCTTAAAGACCTCTTAACGCTCCGCGCGGTACCGGTCACAGAGGCGCTTTAAACAATAATAACGTTTGCACCGGGACCGAATGGGATGTGAATCTTGCATGATTCCATAGAGCATGGAGTTCTGAAAATAATACACTTTGATACAATGCGGAATTATATGGAACTCAAAAGGTATCCTTTACTAATGATGGTAAACCTTGAAGATTCCCTTTAATTTACTGAGCATTGTTACTTCAATAAATTATAAATATTAAATCTTAGTACACAAGATAAACTCTCAATATAGACAAATACTATTCATTTGAAACAAAAATGGACACATAATATTAAATAAATTCTCCAGAATAACAATAAGAAATGAAGTAATTTTTTCGGTGAAAAATAGGATTAATAAAGTGTTAATTTTGAACCCTTTCGTCCCTGAATATAGAAATTGAAATTTTAACAATTACAGTGTAATGGATATGTAAGTTGGACTAAAAATGATAGGTTTCCACCCTCAAATTTTTCCTACCATAGTAGAGGTAGGGGGTGAAAGGTGGTACACATGTGTACCACCAGGGTTTTTACGTGGTGTGGGGCCCGGTGTGGTAGAATCGCCATATGCCCTGGCCTTTCAGTAATTTTTTAATCAGGCTGGTACATATGTATTTGTACCGCTCGGTAATTTCTTTCTCGTCTTTCTAATCTCGTTAATTTCGCCGTTTTCGAATGTCACAGACATTTAAGAAGCAATACACATTCGATAAACATCGATATGAGCAAGTTGCTTTTCCATCGAATGAACAGCTAATTCCTCGATCTGGACCACAGTACGACGCCGATCCGACCCGATCCGACCCGATCCGATCCGACGCGCGAATTTACTTTGAAAAGCGAGCGTCGCGTCGTTCGAGTGTACATCGAATGGATATCAGAAACCGTGTACAGTTTCCGTAAACGGATCAAGCGGAAGCGAGCGTTATAACAGGAAGGCGTATCATCCGATGCGCCATTGTTCGAAGATCACGGTTGAGCAACGTTCAGGGCCGTGCGCCGTTGTTGGACACGTTTTATTCCGATACTCTGTTTCTTCGGACGCACCGTTATTCGGCGAAGAAATTGAAACCTGTCGATTCGCTTTATTGGTTTAAACCGTCGTCGTTGTCGTCGGCAACGCGGCAGCGGTGACAGCCTCGTTGTATAACAGTTCGTTGCATTACCATATTTTGTAACATTCCGCGCTGACAGAATTAGAGAGGGATTGCGTTCAAGCCGGCCCGATCGTAAGGTTTCCGAGTGCCTGCGATCTTCCAGCGGTGCTTTCAGCGCTTCGGCTCGTCCCCAACTTGATCCGACGTACCTTTCGTTTCGGTTGAGTTTCGGTTCGCCGCTGGGAAATCTAATTTCTCGAGTGCGAGGATTTCGTGCAAAAGTTTCGGTAAACGAGCGCGTGACGTACGTGCGCGTTAAATCCGCTCCGAGCGATCCATAAACACCGCTGGATCCCGCCGAGTGAAAACACTTTTTCGAAACTTCTCCCAGGGAAGCTGTAAAGTATGTTGCAATCGATACCTCGTAATCGAACCTATCCAAGTCAGCTATCGGCCGTAGCCGAGTCGCGAGCGGCGCCGTGAAATCGATAACGTTACCGAGCAGAGAAAGAGAAAGAGAAAGAGTGAGAGAGAGAGAGAGAGAGAGAGAGAGAGGCGAAGAGAGAAAGAGAAAGGGAGGGAATAACAAACAAGCTTGCCCCGCCGTGAATTGGATTCTACGCGAACGTCGACTCTTATTTTACTCGGCTGTGATCACGCGATCCTAGCCACGGGGGCACTGCGATCTATAAAGGAGCCACGATCGAGGAACCGAGACCCGCGACATTTAAACGCGACTCGTAAGTCACTTCAACGTCCCGATAAACTCGAGCGCCGCGCGGCCAATCAATCGCGAGGAAATTGTGACATCAATCGATGAAATTATCCTCGCAATCACGCTTGTATCATATACTGGGTGCTCCGTACATTTCTACGACGGAAGAAAGTCATAAAGGACTGCGCTAATTTATACGTTTCGGATGAACTGCAAGCCTCGAAAAGGCGTGGCCTCGCAGCTCCGAGCTTCTAGGGAACCAATGCATCGCCCTATAGGGCGATCGGGGCTCAGACTTCGTCCAGACCGTCTCAATTCGATCAATATCGTCCCTGGAAGGAGGTGATTGATCATCGCTTATCGGAAGAGGAATTTATTCGCCGCAGAGTGGCGAGTCCATTAATAAAACGCGTCGGAAACGTAAATCCTCCGATTGTCTATAGTTCGCAGGTCCGACGAGCGGGTCTTGGCAGCGCGAGGACGGGGAGCCCGATTTCTCGGAGAAATTCATCGAAAACGCGAAGGGAAGGTGGATAAAAGGATTGGGCGTCGGCCGCGTGCGTGGACTATTAAATTTTAATGGTACCGCTGTCGCAGGACGAATTTTAATAGGGACCCGTGTGACTGCGCGCGATTTAATATCTGGCCGAGCTTAGGCTTCCGTGCTAGCCGACAGGACGTGTAGAAAATCCGTGACGGTTTTACGGTCGGGACCGGTCCGGATAAGCGCGCGACCATCGCGAATCCACGAGCTGATTTTCTATCGCGGAGCTGCTCTTTCATGGTTAAACGGTTCGTTAATCGCGACCGTTAACAGCGTCGCGCGGCTGTAAAACAACGTGTCCGGGATCGGGATACTGTTGTCCGATATTTATAGACGACGTCACGGCGAACGAGAATGGATTGCTTCTGTTCAATCGCGATCCGATATGGTGGCCCGAGATCCGAATCGGTGCAACGACCGTGTCTCGTCCCACTTATCCCCACTCTTCGTAACGAAAACGACACCGATTCCGTCACGATTAAAATCTGAATCGGGGATCGGCCCGGCCAGCACACCGAGATCTTACTCGGCTAGATGATCGTGAAACCTCGATCGAGCGATACGCGACGCGAATACATTGAATCGTCCCCGCTCGCGTCGTGAAAGCTGGTCTACAGAAAAATGCGATTAACAGAATCGTCGTGTTCGGGAATTCGGGAGACGAATCGTCGCGTCGGGGAATGTCACGGGAAAGGAGGCAATGCCTACAGCCGCGGTGGCGCGACGGCGATCGTACCTATGTACGTACCGTCCGTTTTGCAATGCACCGAGAGCTAAAATATCGTTGCACAACCGTGGCTGCACAATGGCGCGAAGTACGGCCGAGTGAAAGGCAAGGTATATCGCGGGGGGCTCGGCGACTAACACGAGCAATCGAATACAGGCGTCGTCGCGTTTACAGTTACACGCGTGCCCATAAATATCTACCTGGACGAGTGTCTCGATTAATTCGACTCGGTTTCGCTCGCCGCGTTACGCTGCGCCCGGCGATTATGCGGCACGCCGACCGGCGATCGTTGCGATATACATTTCGGTTCATTCCCTTCGACCGAACCACTCAATTTAACCGCTTGCGCGCGGAGACTTTCCTCCGATCGGCAAAACTAGCGAGCATTCGCGCGAGCGATTTCGCTTGGAACTTTATCGATGCGCATTCCACGAAACTCTTGGGATTTTTCTGCCGGAACGGACAGTTCCATGATGCTTTAATTGCCAGCATTCTCTCGGTGTCTTCTCTTAATATCCTTTTACCGGGGACAACGAAGTACAAAGGGTGAAATAACACGGCGATCTCTCCGAGATAGCGATTTCTTTCCGCGCGATTTTAACGGAGCAACTTGTCCGTGAAACGAAACTGCGATGCAGTCGTCGAAAATACTCCGAGAGCAGCCTCTCGTGCAAGGAGAATAGAATTCTTTCACGGATGATGGAGCGGAACGAGGCAACACGGAGACCGTGCCAGGACAAGGGTGACATAATCGTCGCGCGATCAATATAGTCGCCTTATCGAGTGTCAGAAATACGTTCATGGGGTCGGCCCCGCGTTACGGATTTGCCCCAATTGTGTCTCGGTCGGTCGCGAGAGGCCTCCGGTTCCCCGATGATGAAATTTTCGACGTGTCTGTGGAAAGACCGCGATGCCAGGCACCGATAAGTCCCGACGTGCTAAATTATGCCTGGTCGCGTTTAATATTCCGACACGTTTCAGGTAGTCTAATTTCCCGTCTCTTTCGATCAGGCCAAGACGCTGCGTTGCCGCCAAGAAGATGGACTCTGACCCCCACGGCTCGTACAATCGCGCGATAACGTTCCTACGGCAATAATGAATTCTAATCGCTATCGTTCCGATCGAGCACTATAAAATTGATAGAATCGCATGCTCCAACGATACGTATCTCGCTCGAGCATTTCTTTCCCTTCCAGTCTGTAATAAAGATACGTATCGATTGCGGTGCAGGAATCGCGACCGTTTCCTTTCCAATGTCGCTTTGACATTTGACGAGGAGATAGTGCGTGGAACGCGGGTCGAAGGCGACCCGGGGCTTGGAATCGAGGGCCGCGGTATCAAGCACGGTCGGAAGATAAATGAAATTTCGCCGGAAGTTCCGAAGTTCCGAGTCAGGAGATTCCACGTATTCGCGGCGCGGCTCTCTCAAGTGAGTTTCGTCGCCTCGCTTCGTTGCCGGAGAATCTTTCGGGCATCGGAAGTTCCCGAGATGCATCCATCTTGCGCGGAAAGTCGTTTCTAACTGCGGGCATGCGCCGCGCTACTTTCGGAAGGAAGCCCGTCGGGATCACGGGGGGGAAAAACTTGCGATTCGTTCGTTCGACCCGACAACTTCTTGCTCGGTCGTGCGGACAACGCTGTTGTCGTTCCCGCTCCGACCAGCGAAGACACGATTTTCACGATTCAAATGGCCAATAACCTTGCGATATAAATTCATCCCGCAGGACAAGAGCCGTTTTCGAGCAGCACTCTCGGCGAACCGGCAGCGTTGGCAAATACTGTACAGCAGTAATCAAACTTCCGCGTCTGGGCGGTTCGCTACGATTTACACGGCGAACCCTGCTCGGCAACTATCACCGTGTATCTGCTGTTTACTCTGCACGGTAAACTGCGACCACTTGACGCGCTGCAATCACGAAAATTTTCACCGTTTATGTAACGAGCTGTCGCAGTTCCACGATCCGACCGCGAGCCCCATTATCCGACGTATCGTTCCGTTCGAAATCGGGACACGAGCCGACGACGCGAAGCGGAAACACAACCTGTGGACAAAGGAGATTGATCTCGACCGCTTCTCCACGCGCAGAGCTAATCGTCCCGGAACTTCCTCGATTCTTCCCACCTCGGAAATAATGCACGAGGAGGGGCCGCGATCGTTAGTAAATACTTGATGACACTCGCTCCGGCTGCGGAATACCAATCGACGCCGACTCCTCCGGCCGAGTTTTTAGGACCGGTGCCAATTTCGGCATTACCAGCCTCCTCGTATCCTCGCGAGAGAATGGACGGCTGGCAGGGACGCCACCAAGGGACAAGGGTCCACGGAATATTCGATTTTTCTCGAGTGCTCGGGACCCGAGATCCTAAGAGGGTTCGAAGTTCCCTACGAGGGAAGCGCGGTGCCTCGGCAGTTGGCACAGAAGCGGTGTAAAAATATGGATGATAATCCTGCGCCTCGAATTGCCCCAGTTGTCCTGCAAAATGTAGGTGGCTTCTCTGTATGTTTGCACGAGACCCCTCTTGAACTACGCTATCGAGTGAAACTCGTAACAAAGATTTCATACGGTACAGTTACCGCGGTTGGTGAGTTGGCGAGCAGAGCGAATTGCACCCGCACGCTTTAGGCTCGCCCATTCGCCAACTATGAACGGTAGGTCTAATTATCGTAACCGTGAAGAAACTCGTGCGGAAAGGGGTTAATATTTGGCCAACTCGAAAGCTCCGAACGACAGAGGAGACTCGGGAAACGAGTCGGACGGTGGACGACTCGTGGAAAGCGAGAGATTACTTCGCGTGAGAACATTACGAGTAATTCCCTGTCATCGGTGCTCGCCAGGAGGAAAGTAGGTAACGGGACGGCTACTATTTGGTTGGTCTTTGACGACGAGCCACGTCGCCGCTCTTAATATCACGGCAATGATAACTAAAGACGGTGCATTACGGGGAATTACACGGTGTATAGAAATTCTCGTGGATCGGGGGAAGCGAGCGTGACGGGGACCACGCGCGGCCAGCAACTTTCGTGCGCCGTTAACGGGTTCTCTCTCGCTCTCTCTCTCTCTCTCTCTCTCTCTCTTACTCTCTGGTCTTGCCTGGCAATTATTTAATCCGCGCGCAACCACGGTGTTCGTCGAAAAATCCAATTACCTTTGCGTCACGTTCGCGGAATCTTCATCGCGGGAATCGGCGTGTCGCGTAACGGTAGACGGAAACCGAGGCGCAATATCAGAATCAAAAGTACCCGTTTTTCGGTGGAAGACAGGCCAGACACGGACCGTGCAATTACGGATCTGTCGATGCGGGTCTCGCATTGCGGAGCACGGGTCACCGACTGTGTCCACTCCGAGCCGAACCTATACCGGGTGGCACGTTTCATCGCGAATACATTCCAAAAAGTACCAGTCTCTTTCAGCATCCCCCGGCCGGCAGATATTCAGAATTACAGTAAAACTTCATTTATATGAACTCGTTGGGGGACAAACAGTTCGTGTAACTAGATAATTCATATTAGGTCGTCCCATAAGTTCGTGCCCGTGGATATGTTTATATTATTCACCATTGAAAAGTATTTTAATGAAAAACCGCAGAAATTTTATAGCGACGGTATGATGTCTTTGCCAAAAAGGTCAAAACAGGTTGTGGAATGAAAGGGTGATTACATATTTTATTTTTAGAATTTAACACGTTAACTGCCACGTCAATCACATATGACTGACAGTGATTTTTGACTAGGTTTAGAAATTCATTTTTGTTGTCACATATCCAGATAAACCGAATTTGATTAGGATCTCATTAGGATTTTTTTAGAAGGGTTAAGACAGCATACCCTGTAATACATTTTAAATTTCTAGTTTCGGTTTCATTAATTAAATTACACTGATTCTGCGAGAATTTCTGGGATTGATTTTTGGCACTTAACGTGTTAAATGGTACAAGAGTAAACGGCACGGACTTATGGGACGACCTAATGTAATAGGAGTCCACTGACATCCCCACTACTCGCAACTTGTTTAAATCATACGTTAACCTACTGCGTTACGGCCTTATTTTCGTGCGCAGCAGACTTTCATATAATTGGAGTGACGCTCGGTACTAGTTGAGATAATAGGAACCCATAGAGTTCATAAGTTTGCTCTATGGGGCACGGCTGAGGCTCCGCTAAAGTCGGGAGCATCGAAGCCACGCCTACTCGGAGCGGTCTGTGGGTGCGTCGGTTATTATCAAAAATAGGAATACGGTCGGGTCCGGCCTCGTTAGGTGCTATCTATCGGTCCGTCCCGGGTATGGTATAACTGCGTTCCGGATCGGTCGGGTGTAATGTATGGCCCCGAGACGATTACCTTTAAACGCGCGAGGTTCTGCGGGACGATCGGGTCGTAAAAGCAAGGGTCTGGGCTGCGCTTTTCGCGGGTTCGGTTCGGGTTTTACGAGGCAGGCCGGGTTTGCGGCTGGCATCAGGAAACTCGTAACCGGAAGATACCGCGCCGGCAAGGTCGTTACGTCGTTACCATTAGACGATCTGGGCCCCCGCTCGTATTGGGAGGGCTTCCTGTTGGTAGCCACGGGGGAAATGCACGTGGGATGCATTAATGCCGGCCACGGGTAAGTGTTTAACAGTGTAACTACCGGCGGCGATGCGAAGCGGGCTAATTATTGGACGCGTCGACCCACGACTGCCTCGCTACCAGATACATAGGTTTTTCCGGTGGCGCGAGGTTTCGCGAAACCGGGGAGGATTTGCGGACAACCGACTCGACAACGACGGTCGGCCTTTTGTAACGTACTCGGCCGTTTCTCTCCCCCACGAAATTCGAAAAGCGATCACGCGCGTTTCACGTCCTCCTAGGTCGTCTTCTTTCGCCGGGTTCTCGGGCACGGCTCCCAAGTGCGTGATATAAAATCCCCACGCGCTCTAAGACAACCGACGCCGCGCGTGCTCGGAATACAAGCGGAATCCGTTCCGTTCGAGTGCAGGCGCGAGACCCGCTCGGCCAGGTAGTTTTCTTCGTCGAACATCGAAAGTTACTTTCGAATCTCCCGTTATATCGGGATCACGTGGCACCGCGAGCCGATGAAAATCACGAGCGGGGCGCGGTATTTTATGAAGCGGAGAACGCAGACTGGTCGCGGCGATGTCAATAGAGCTGGTAGCGATCGATCTTTTTGCTCGTCTCCGCGCGGCGCGACGCGGCGTTTTCCCCGCAGAACGACCCGAGGAAAAAGAAACCATCGAGCGGATGCCTCGCCGGGCTGAACAACGATCAAATCCGGCCCGGATCGACGTATTCGCGAGGAACGTCAGAATTTCCACGGCACGTCCGCCGGTTTACGGAGCAACGATCGTTCGTTCGTTCGGTTCCACCGACCTTTCTCATGCGGCCGATTACACAACGCCTGACACTGCCACTTATCCCGTTACATCGTACCCTCTCCATTCGCGTTTCGTCGCCGACTCGCTCGCTCGCTCCTACTCGAGCGCCACCTTATACGGCGTAATTAAATTCGTTCCTCGAGCGTTTACGAGCCTCCTGGTACGCGTAGGTTTTTCGAGGCACCCCGTACATCTCGTCCCAACGACCGTCAGCCTTCCCTCCAAAGAAATTGCGTGAGGCGTGGCCGCCGGCTCGCGATTAAACTCGTCCTGCTACCATTTACGAGTCGCCCGGTGCACGCCTCGCTTTTCCCAGACACCTTACGCACATTCTACGTTCAACATTTTCGAAACGGAGGATCCTGCGGGGACCGTTCCGTAGGCAGGCGGTGATAAAAACGTCTCGTCGAGCGAGACGACAACAAATTCGTTTAATTTACGATTTTCCTTATTCGAGGGTGTCGAAGAAACCCTGCGGCGACTCCTAGCACAAGCTCGACGGGCTCCGGTGTGTTGACGAAGCTCGTGGCCGGCGTGAACGCGGCTTAACGTTCATCGATCGAGCCGCGGCTGGCTTTTAATAAAAACCTTTGGCTCGGCCGGCAGTGTCGCCGGACGAGACTTCGGCCTGGCAAAAATTGCTCGGCCTTTGTCCCCAGAGCGAGGCGGACCGTCCACGAAATCGATTATAAGCGAAAATTGTGCGCGCGCCCTGTCCGCTCCGACGGCAAACAGAAGGAAAAACGAAGCTCCGGCTGGTGACAAGCCATAAAATACACGGCGGGCCGCACGGAAAACCGTTTCGAACGGCGTCGGAAACTCCTGGAATCGGCTCCATACTGTTTGCAAATTCCTTCATTTCCTCGCAGTTAACGACCGTGGAATGAATCGCCGCGGGGTAGAAGGACCAAGAATTCGGTAAACAGCGGCGCAGTCGCGTCAAAACTCTGCCCGTAAATCGCCGATCAAATATTCCCCGGAAATGGCGATCGATTCCGCGTCGACGATTATGCGATGCCCGCTCTCCGCGACTCTCCCCCCGGGGACGCGATATTTCGATTTTCCGCACGCGAAATCGAAACGCCCGTCCAATTTGTCGAGCATTAACGACAGTTGCCGAGAATTAAATGGACGGGCCGGCCGATGTAATCGGCCTGATTACCGGCGGCTCTGTCCATCGATTGTCGGAGCATAACCCTGGCAACGTGGTGGTCGACCCCGATGCCTCGACCACGAGGAAACCCGAACCCGATCCGCAAACGACAAGGGCAGCCCGGGGTTTTCGGCCGAATCGGTCATCTCGTCTCGAGTGGACAGCGTTAATTAAACGCATCAGCGTTTCGGCGACAGGTTCTTCGTCCCCCGGCGACCGATCGGTTTCGATCGGGAAACTAAAAACGCCGAAAATTCGAATCACGGTCGTCGAGTACCGCGAGATTAATTTCTAACGAAAATGTCTGCGCCATCGCGAGGGATGAGGGCTGCGGGAAAATCCGTACAAACGATTCCCGCGATCGAAAATTGCGCGGAGCGACGGCAGATCGCCAAGAATCTCGCTTTGGAATTTAATATCGAGGGTACGGGGACGGAGTTCGGGCTCTGAAAGCTCCTCCGCGGAGTAGCGCGCTGCGGTTCACGTAGAATCCTTGTTTCGCGGTGAATAACACCCGACGGCAAAGAAACGAACACTCGCCTCGAATAGAACAGACTTCCGATCTCGCGGCGAGAATAGAAATTTATTGGGGTTTCCTTGAAAGCATTTTCCGCGAGCATCGGCCTTATCGGCGTCCCTTTGTCCGTGTTCAACTGACCCTTTTCAACGAACGTCACGATACATCCCCGCACGCCTCTCGCCGATTGAAATATTGAGAAAGAGTCGCCGGATCGATCTGCTCCATCTTCGATGCGATTTTTATTGCGAACTCCGACTCGCTCCGGTAATTGCAACTCGACGCAGGACGCGCCTCGATTCGAAATTACATGAAATTTCAATTGAGTTCTTGCGCGCTCGATAGTTCTGTCTCGCGAGACACCCCGTAGATCGGAGAATTTCGAAGGAACGCGTCGGACGAGTTTGTTGGGGCAAATAAATGTGGAGGATCGATTTCAAGACGCTTCGAAATCGTGAGACGAAGCCAGCTGAATTCTGATTGGCGGGCAGGGGTCTCGAAGAACGGGAAAGGGTCGGCTCGATACGGAGGAGGGTGTCTTTTAACAAAAAGGAGCGTTAATCCACTTCTCTCCCCGATCTATTTAACTGCCTTTGTTCCCCGGCGGAGCGAGACTTTCACCCTTCGTCGGGCACGCTTAACGGTTCGCACCTTCCTCGCTTTCGCGTCTACGCCGAGGCACTCGATACGAGAACGCAACAAACACTCTCGCCCTCCCGAATACGTATCACCTGACGCGAGAATGTACGAGAAAAACTCCGTCGGTCCGTGACTGCGCGCAATTTTTCCAATTTCGAGCGCGCGAACCTCGGGACCCGGCGAGTAAATCGTGCGGCCTGATTTACCGCGGGGATCTCGATCGAGATGGAAGGATTCGGGTGCTGGCAATGATATGGACATGCGTCCCGCCGGATGACGAACGGCTTAATCCACTTGGCGATTTATAGCGTTCACGGGGAATCCTTTACCACGTTCGGATCGCGAAACACGGCCGATCGGTGGCTTTAATCCGGCCACTTGGTTAAAGGGCACGTTCGCGCCGCTTTTAATGAACGCGCACGGCTACTCGTTAACGCGCGACCATCCGCGCAATCTCCTAATTATTATCCGCGAGAGGCCGGGGAAGGTTAATCGAAATTTTCCCGAGGAAGCTAATATCCGTTTTTGAATCGAAAACGATTACGGTAAAACCGCCTTGTACCCCGACGTGTACGGATAAACGAGGCGTTCTACCGCGTACTGTTCACTTCGCGCGCGCGCGCGTGCGTCTCGCTCGAATTCAATCTATTCGGGGGGTTCCATTTTCGCCGCGTCTTCAATAAAATCTAATTATTGTTATCGTAATCGCGAATTTGTTTTTTCCCCGGAGGACGGAAGCGGTTCTGCCCCGTTTTAAATTGCAATTATGCTGGCGTGGCTCGGCTAAAACGGCCGGAGAAACAATAAATTACCGATGAATCGTGACCGTTCGTTCGTTCGTACGGAGCGTATTTGAACAACACCGAGGGCCGGGCCCTTTGGAATGCAAAGGCTTGTGCGCGCGGCGACGAGACACGGAGATTTCGACGCGATGGACAGTTTAATCTAGTTGTTAATTTATAGCATTTCGGGGCGGGTCCTTTAACACGTTCGTTATCAGGACCGAATAACACAAAGGGCTTAATCTCGCCGGCTTCATTTGCATGGAAACCTCTTGAAGCGGGGAGGAGGGGGCAAGCGTTGCCGAGACGGCGAGACACCGGGTCCCGATAGATGCAATTAACTTATTCGTAGTCCCCCAACCCTTTCGTCCTCGAAAAATAAACCGTCCATCCCTCCAGCGAAACAGGATGCAAATCGTGCCACAGGGAAATTACTTGAAAGGGACAAACGGTGTTCGATGTAAAAAGCAAGAGAGAGAGAGAGAGAGAGAGAGAGAGAGAGAGAGAGAGAGAGAGAGAGAGAGAGAGAGAGAGAAAGAGAGAGAGCGAGAGGGAGAGGCAGGAAACGGCAACATCAACAACAACAGAAATTTGAGCAGAAGAGTGATAGGATGAAAAACAATCGAGCAAGTTTCGAGATAAAAAGAGAACCGGCCGCGCGCCGCTGAACGAATATCGATAGGCAGCCTAGTCAATCCTGCGGCAGAAATTGAAGCGAAATTGGATCCCGAGGAAAATGCAGCTCTCGCGATAACTCGATATTAGTCCCGGCTACCGTATCCGACTTTATTCCGCGCGCCGCGCCGACACGGGATGGAACACGACGCTCGGATCATTGTTTCGAAAATAATAATTACATTCTTTCGACGATCTCGTCGGTTTTCCACCGGCTCGGCTCGGCGCGATAATACCCGAGGGAACGGTGCAGCGGAGTGCATCTATCGTTGCCACGGCCTTCGCTGACCCATTTCGACTTCAAACACGGATCGCTCGCGACTCCCGTCCATCCGGCGGCATGTCTAACCCGAATACTCGTCCGCCAACACGGGAAATTGAAATTGGAACAAAGGGGAAGCGGGTGTAACGAACTCGGGCCGAAATGAAATCGGCCTGGTCCGACTCGGCCCGACGAGAGCCTCCGGTTCGATGAAAAAAAACCGAGAGTAGTCCCGGGTTATCGGGGAATCGAGACGTGAAATAAAAGTGAATTACGGCGGAAATTAAGGAACCCGGGCGAAGAAAAGTAATGGAAAGAGGGGGACGGGATATAAATTCGGAGGAGAGCCTTCGCGAGGCGAAACGTCGGCCCGCGTCAGCGGAATCGTCGCGTTTCCATGGGATTTCTGCGCCGGGCGAAGATAACTCCGTTTTGCGCGAGTGACGGCGGCGGCGGATGCGATTCTCCTTCGAGCTGGAAAAATTTGTCTTCTCGGCGCTCGGCGACGAAAACGAGCAGCTCCGCAGACTGATAAAAATCCTCGGTGGATCGTGCCAAAAGAACGCCGCATACTTTCCCGCGCGCTCACGATCCGCAGCGTCCCCTCTACCCATCTCGTCGAAAAGACGTCGTGTCGCGTCGCGTCCGTTGGAAAATTAGTGAGACGAAAAGATCCGGAGAAATCGCGCGGAAAACGCCCCAGAGAAATGTTTGCGCTGCCATGCCGCGGCGTGTCGTGTCGTGTCGCTACGCGAAGAGGAAAGTCGCGGGGAATTAGTTAATCGATCGGCGAAGGGAAACGCGACAGAGTAACGCCGGTAGCCGAGCAAATTTCGTGTTTCCACCAGACATTTCAACGTTGTGTAACGGTTTTTCGACGCGATTTCAAGTATTACCGGTTTTCGACGCGTTTCCGCGACCCGCCGCCGCTTAATTGGAACCGTTCGGCAAGATTACTGTCACTTCGCGATTAATCGAACGGGTTCCGTTTCGAAACGGTAGCAACAGGTGCACGCACCGGATTTATTCGTTAAACGACTGCAAACAAAAACTCGCGTGCCGCTTGCCTCTAACGATCGAACACCCAGCGAACGATTACGCGCGAAAACGAGCCGACCGTCGCGAAACCCGCTCGATTCGATGATGCGAAGACGTTTTGATAACAGAGGCTATCTCGTGCCTCCGTTTGTTCAAATTATAGGAGGTGACGATTGTGCGATACACTTGGACATAAGAAGCCAATCTACTTTCACAGATGCTGGAACGTTGTTCTGGTGATCTAACAGAGATCTGCGCTTTCAAGACACAAGAGAACGCGATCAAATGAAAACCGTGCGAGATCGTAGGACATCCTGCGTGTTAGAGGATAGGGTCTACAACAGTCGAGACTTACCGCTCTCGCGTTGAACGCCTGGTTCAGATTGTTCACGTTATTGTTGAGGTGGTTGTTGTTGTTGAGGTTGTTGGTTGTGCGGTGGGAGTTGTTGTTGCTCGAATGGTGGTTCGAGTGGTTGCCATTGTTGTGCTTGCTGTGCTTGTGCAGCACCATAGCGACGAACATTTTCGCCTGTCTCGCCGGCCGGTCGCACGTTAAACGATTTATCGTTCCTCCAGCGATCCGCAATTTCATTCGTCGCCACGGTGCATAATTCGGACCAACTAAAAGGTCAGAGCGAGACCATGAGCGGGTCAGATTCGTCCCGAGGGACAAGCGGATGGACAATTCTGTTTAAGCTCGGTATCGGCTCCGGTACTACACCGTCGGCGTCGTCCCTAAATCATCGTCGCCGATACTCGCCTGGCTTTGCCCTGTGGCCTGTGATAGCGCGGCGCGGCGCGTCGAACGAGACTCTATAACTCCTTGGAACGACAACGGATACAGTGGGAGTAATTCGCTGACGATTTTAATCGCGCTCGTCACGAACGCCGCTCGATGGGAAATTAAATCTCTGGGAAAAAGCGATATTTCTCGCGGGGCCGTCCGTCGTCGACGATAAATCGCGACTAGCGCACGCCCAGCTCGTTAATCCAACGCGCGACAAATCCAGGCTTCGTCCAATTAACGCCTAAGTTATTGCCGGCACGAACAGAAGCGATTATCGCGCAAGATTCGTGGAGGATCGGTCGTGCAGCCACCTACTATCGCCTCGAACGTGTGATCGGTCGCCGCGCCGATCCGATTGCAAGCTGCGACGATGCACTACGGAGAATCTCGCGTTGGCCGGGGCCACGTCGCCGATCCTCTTTTTACGGTTTTCGCGCGAAACGAGCGGCGTCGTTTTGCACGTGCGGCCCTCGAGCACGTGAAGAATACGACGGCCGACGGCTCGTATTGATTCGTTATAAATAGTCAGGTGCAGCGAACTGCGCCGCTCCTTCACTGCCCGGTCTCTCCTTCTCCGTTTCTCGTTCGCCGTTGTCTCCTTCGAGCCTGTCGTAGATCGATGGCAGCGAACGCCGCGAAACCTTCCTACGTTCCCAAAACTTTTCCTTCCTTCGTTCGCGAGTCGATATTTCTTACGATATTTTACGCCGGACGGGAAATATTGCCCTGCGGGCCACTGCTCCGAAATCGAGAGCGAATAGACCACGCCTACCAGTCGAGGTCCAAAGGACACGCCCACCGTGAAAAGTATCGGGCCTCGGATCGCAGGATTCGCAGGAAATACGATCGAATCGAAGACAAGGGTTTTTGCGACAAGCACGAAGAATCCACGCGCGGATAAATTGGGCTTCTCGGGAGCGCGGCAATCTTATTATCGGCTTTGTAGCACCTGGAAGATGGATCAAGCGATAGCGGATGAGGCGAAGGGACTCTCGCCGATTTTCCCGGCGAAAAAAACATTCCCGACGGACGTACAGGATCGTATGAAACCCCCTGACAGGACATTATCGTTAAGCGCTTCACTCGATTACCACCGATGCAAACACCTGCCGTCGGGGGCCCATTTATTACCGGGGCTCTCTATGCCTCGTATTTGGCGCGGAGCAACGGGATAACGGTTCGATGAGCATTTCAGCGTTTCCATCGAGAAGATTCGTACATCGACGAGGATAGTCCGGCGTTGTGACCGACGTTGCGTAAGATAGGGGCGAGAATCGTCTTAACAGGTAACGCAACGGCGGTCCGCGATAATTGGAGTCTGAGAGAGGTACGTCACGGTGGCCGGTATCGGAAGCGACCCAATTCGATTACAAGGCAATGTTCTGGCCGCAATTATTACCTCGGGGCTAACCGCGTTAGGTCGCCGGACGGGACTGCAACCTGCTGCTCCGTGGCCGTTCGTCGGCCAATCGGCAATCGTCCCGCCGAGTTGCAATAACTATTCCAATTAACAGTAAATTGCCGATAGAGATAGAGATAGAGATAGATAGAGAGAGAGAGAGACCCAGCGGCGATCAAGCGAATTCTGCTCGATCGGAGTTCGTCGACACGACCGTGTAAAGTTCACCGTGAGAGTTTCCGCCTTCTCTTTCTTCACCTTCGACCGATCGCGGTCTCCTGGAGCAGTTCCCGGAACTTCTCGAACGACCGATAATCTTGACGAATTTCTCGAGCTATACACCGGGTTCCTCACCTTTTCGAGGTAAGGGGAAATCTAAAAGGACCGAGGATATTTATTGCGACGGCGCGCGTCCGAGCGTTCGATCCGAAAGGGTAGCTTCCGGCCCGGCAGGACGATAACTTACATCCAGGAAATAAATACGTTGATCTAGAACCGGAGCGCCGGAAATCTCGATAATTGAAAAGTTTCCCGGGGCTCGACTTTTCCGGGGGGAGGGGAATCGCGTTTAAACACCGCACCGGCGAAAAACTATAAGACAGAGTTCCTGCGAAGGGCAACGGAGGTCTCGGTGAAATTCGCGATGGGAAACGTGAGAGGGTGGAACGGCCGAGTCGATCACGAATGGCCCGTGCATCCTGCGTGCGTCACGATCAGTGATACTAACTTTTCCAATTACCAATAAATCCCGGGGAACGGAAGCCGGCGAGCACGGGGGAAAAAGTACACGCGAGAATCGTCGGGCTCGATGCCGTTCATCACGAGAAAATGGAAGTTCGCGGTTTCGCGCGGACAGAATCGCAGAGCCGGGTATGGTAGTCCATCAACCGTTGGCTGCGCGATACCGGCTCGTTATCGTCGGCAGCCAAAATATGCGACCATAAAGGCCTAAGGATATCGTACGCGCGAGATCGTATCCAAAGGCGGCAGCACGCTTCCAACAAGATCGCCCGTCGACGTCGCTGCGAGAACACCGAAAACTGCGTATTTGAGCGGAGTTGCGCTCGTTTTACGAGCTCTTTACGACACCGAGAGCAGCGGAACAGGTTCGCATCGCCGCGCCGAATCTACCCAGTCGTACGCGAGAAACAAGTTGCAGGCGAATAACGTGGCCCGCAGCATCGCGTAAATAACCGCGAAGAACAATCGCCTCGGTCTTCTTTCTCGAATCGAATTCTACGGTCAGCAGAATCATCTCTAATCCTCTCGCCGCTCGATCGATTCGGCTGGCCAGGATCGTTTCGTCTCCTCCCCTGCCTCTCTGTAATATTGCTGCAATCTACCTCCTTGATAAACGAACCTTTCTGTTCCACTGAAACGAAATTCGGATAGAGCTTCCGGTCCGTAAAGCGGAAAGCTGAAACTTTCCGAAGGAACGCCCGGATAAATTGAAATAGAGGTTGGCTGCGGATAGATAAGCGCAGATACTGGAACAGCGCTCGAGCCTCGGACTTATGAAAATTAGAGAATACTTTTAGCATCTTCGATGCTCGAAGACGGCTCGTACTTTATTCACGAACGGCCGATTCCGTCGTGTTGTACGTCGTTGATAAAAAGCATTTCCTACGTGCGATCGATGAACAATTTAGAAACGAGCATCCGCTTCGATCGAACACTTTTTTGCTGGTGGCAGCTTTTCCACGACTGTTCGCGTTATTTCTCGACCGCGGTGTATTCCGGCGAGCTTTCGAACCGTGCTCCCGCGCGCGCGCGCGAAATTATCCGGCGTGGAATTCGAGGCGAACCGTTCTCGAATGCGAATGGGTTTTCGTCGGGCGAATTACGGGAATCATTGTGCCGTCGATGAATAGGAATGTCGGCCGGCTGGCGAAACGCGTGGCGGGGCGCGTGAATAGCCGTATCTTTGCGCGTTAGGTACATTAGCCGTCCGATCTAAGAGCGGAGTGGAGCGGAACCGAACGGAACGGGGAGCTGATACCGCGGACACGCAAAGCAGAAGTTTTTCCGGACACAATCCCGGCGGCGCGGTTATGTTTGCAATGCGCGTCTGTCGATCTGTCGGACATTCCTATTGGCTCTTTTCAGAACGGTCCGCGGATTTCGAAGGGGCGAAACTCCGATAGCGGGCGGCCCGGCATTGTTTCGTCGACGGACGGCGGCGCGTGTTATTGTGTTCGACGCGGTCCGATATGCCCGCGGAAAGAGGCAAGAGTCGCGGACTCGCACGAGGATATTGAAAGTCGGCGAGGAGCAGAGCAGAAGAGAGCAGAGCGGCGCAGAACCGCGCGCTGGGGGCCTTCAGGTGTACCGGGATCAGGGGAATGGAAATATTGGTTCGGGGATCCTCTTCCCCCACGCGATCTCCTTTCTTTTTATGATACGACCCGAAGACAAATGGGAATACTGCGTAAGAGTATCCGGGATTTGTTTCCGACTGTGCTCCCTCCTGTGGAAGAAGTAGGCGGTAGGTGTTATTGGATCGGGACGTCGCAGATTGCGTTCGTCCCGCGATGCATCTCGAGAACCGGCGAGATTGCATGCGCTTTTGTGCATGCCAAATCAGCGTCCCAAAGTGTCCTCAATATTCAACAGCCCTCAAAACGCTCGGGAAACGATCGTTCGATTTTTCCCTCGATTTTTCTCCCTCCGGCGAAACACCGGGGAGACGGAGGAAGAGAGAGAGGGAGAGAGAGAGAGAGAAAGAGAGAGAGTAGGGCAGTGTATGTACCTCGAGCGCCAGCGGGGGGAATTATGCGGGCGAAATTGCGTCCGAGGCGAAAAGGAGCCTCGGCCTTGGACTCGGTTACCTTGAGAAGAATCCTACCGAGTACACAGATTATCTTGGAACTGTTCTCTGGCAGCGTAACAGAAAAGACGGAACGGATGCGAGCGTGCATCGGCCGGGCGGCACGGTGAATAAAATATTGACACGTTAAAAGAAACGACGACTCAGTCCGACGGCGAAAAGTCCGACCCCCGGGAGGAATTTCGCATGCTCGGCTGGATTCGAACATCGATAAAACTCGTGTAATGCTAATGACGACGGGGTACAGTGCGTAGCAACGAAACCCGACGACGCACTTGGACCCCTCCCTCTCTCGAGAGATCCGGCGGGGTATTCTGCGACGGTAGCTGCGTAACTTTCTTCGCTTCGAAACTCGTACCCGTTCCAATGGATACAGTGAACGTTTACCCAGGGAAAACAGCAGGTGAACGGTTCAACCTGTTCGCTGGATGAACACGCTTTACCCCGAAGACTCGTAATATCATTTTAAGCGATTCAAGCAGCACAAACACAACGCTAGAAAAATAGCTGACGGGAACGGTTAACCGTGCAACGTACCGCTGGAAAATTCAATTGAATTTCGTTACCTCAAACCGTATAATTCTCGGAAGCATCTCGCGGGGAATTTTCCCGAGAAAGTGGGAAAGGACGATTTATAACGACGTTAGAACTCTGGCCAACAAGTAGCCGAAAGAAGGAGCCGCGAATAAATGAATCCGGCCGGACCAATATCGCGGGATCGCAAAGCCGTTCGGAGCACTCGAAATTGGAGTAAACGGAGGACAGCGGAGGAAAAAGCGCGCGGAACAATGCTTGATCTTCAACGAGGGAATTTCGCGAGGCCGTGGACGGTCCATTTAAAAAATTTTTCGCTCGCCTCGGGGGGCGGGCGAGAAAAAAACGCGGTCGTCTCGAGAAGAAAGGACGTCGAGGCGGGAACGTAGGGGGCGTCGGGGAGAGCGGGACAAGTTCCACCGACAACGTGGAACAAAAACTCTAAGTCCTCGTCGACGTCGCATTCTCCCGATGCACACCGGGGGTCATATTCCACCTGCTCTCGGAACGTGCATCCAGTGTTACGTGTCCATTTACATAAGCCAGCCGGCCCGCGTCTCTGTGTACGTGCCGACATGTGCACGCTCCGATACGGATGAGCTCCGTATATCTGCGCAGCCATCGCTGCATACACGGTGTCCAGCTTTGTCCGACCGGTCGTCGAATAGAACCGGGAGACCGAGCGGAGGGGAGCCCTAACACAGGAGCTGAGCTGGACTCGTCGATGATTCGCGCGCGATTCATCGGCAGGCGCGCAACACCGCGATTCTTTTTCCGCGAAACGGTGCATCGATCCCGCTTCCGTCCGCTCGTCGATAAGGCGCGCTCGAAAGCGACGCATTCGGCTGTCGTAGTTTTGATAATCCGTATCGGTGGCTCGTTAGCCGCATTTAATTAAGCGCGCTACGCGGACCATCGTAATCCCGTCGGTCAATACACGGACCGGCCGGTCGATCGATTACGTAACGAGGTCAATTACAGAGCGTTTTACAGCGGCGACCGATATTTCATCGACGGAAACGCTGGTCTGGTGTGGTATCCCCGCGACAAAGCTTCTCCGCAATCTCCTCGCGCGATTCATTTCTCGAGCCAACGGCATTAGCTCCGGGTAATTTATTTGCGAACCAGCCGCCGCGGCGTTTCTGCAGGAGTTACAGGCGACCCCGCGGGTCTACCTTACGGTCGAGCGACTGCAAACTTTCACGAGCAGGATGGCGCAATCGCGATCGGACCGAACGTTCGTCGTCCCGTTCGGCGATCTGCTCGATTGAAAGTCAAATGCCCCGGTAATCGAGTGTCCGTCGACGGTGATCGGTGACCGCAATAAGAACGGACACCCTGTGTGCATAGATCGCGCGGCCCCGCACCGGTGCATTTCCTGTGTAACGCTCGATGCTAGGCGCTCGGCGCGCGAGCGCACGTGACACACGATGACCGTGATTCGACAGCACGCGAGCCCGCGATTACGTACACGGGCGAACGCACCCTGCACTCTGTGCACGCCGGATGGCCCCGCCAATAAACCTCCATGACGCGAGAGACCGCGTAACGAACGCGAGCAAATGGGGATGGACGAGACAACGATGCCGGTAGGAACAGCGCGCCACGACCAGACAGTTCCCTGCGACAAGAACGCGTGAAATATAATTAACCGCGGGCGCGCGCGCGCGAGCACGTTCCGCGGGACCTATACCTATACGCTTCCTGGATCAACTTTTTCGCACTCGCGAAACATACAACGCGACGCTCAGCTATCGCGGAGGGACGACGACTGCACGCGATTCAAGAGTTGCACCAGACGTCGACAGCAATCCCTCTTTCATCTCGTTCCGCGTAAAGTACACTAAACCGGCGTGGTTTCAATGCTTATGATTCTGACAGAACTAGACCAGTGTCCCAGAGTGCAATCTAGAAGAAGCTGAACCCCTTTGAGTCTCAATCCTTTGCGCCCAAGGCTGTTTGCATTCGAAAATTGTTCCGAATTATAGTGGGCTAATTGTGAATGCTATCTCAGCAGCACAGGTTCGATAAAGTCGTAACAGGAGACCGCCCGACTCTCTCCACAAAGAGCCAGGCATGGCCTAAATAGGCGTGGCCTCGACGCTCTCAGTCTTCGCAGAGCCAGGACAGTGCCCCGGCGGGCAAACTGTGCCCATGCATGATTCACGCTCCCGTACAAAGAGAACAATGAGGGCCTCGTTGTTTTGAAAACGTCCAGCTCGGAGATAATGCGTTTGTTGTTCGTTTCGGCAAAGGAATCGTTGAAATTGGGTTTTGTTCGGCGTTTGTCGGTGAGTACGCGACGAGTTAAATTGTAAGTTGCCGGTGTCGGAGAGGAATTGGAGGCGGCGGGTATCGGGCGGATCGAGAGAGCGTGTATCGTTTGATCAAGGTTCTCTGGCGTTCTCGCGTACCCTCGATTTCGCGCAATTTCCCATCAAAGTGGCCTGGAAAATCGCGTACAAATAGACAATTTCCGAGTTTCCACGGGAGCGCGCGCGCGCGCGTTTCCCCGACGAGTGTTATGCACACTTGATACTCTCGACGAATTCGATTAACAACGACGACCGACGATGCAGTTCGGAAACGATGATGCTGCTGCCCGACGGTCGTTCCCGATGGCCAATCGGTTCGTTTTATTTCTCCGGGCGATTTTACAGGGCACGCTATCCGCAGGGCACGGTTGTTTGCTCGACTGTTTCCACGCTTTTGCGTTCCGTCGATAATTTTCGACAGCGACTGCCTGCCTCTCGCAATTATTCCCGCCACGATGCAGTTTTGGGCGCAACTGCACGTTAATGCTAATTTCCCTCGTGTTAATAATGAATTTCCCGACTGAAATCCCCGATGCGGCGCGGCGGTGCACCGTTTTAAAAAATCCAACAAGACTTTCCGCCTAATGCACGGCCGCTGCGTCAGTCGTTTAGCGAGCAGAACGCGCTCGGCCCTTTTATCATTCCCTGGTGTACGAGCAAAAGGGAATCCGACAAATTGTGGTCAAAATAGTGGAAAAGAAAGAAAAAATAGAAGAATTTTGACTTATTCTCTGTTGCTCGCATGCCAGAGCCTCGCGAGGTAATTAAAGAGGACGATCTGTTCCCTCTGCTTTTCGTGTTGAAATAAATGTAATCCGGAGGGTCGAAATCAGGATGGGTGGAGGGAAGTAGAAAGCCGCGGAGTAAAACGTAATCAAGGCAGGAGAATGGTATAATAGGAGGACGCGGCTTTAAGCGGACCGAATTAACGGAGCAATGGTTGGTGGCTCGTCGGACGTGATCGCTGCTAAAAACAATCCAGAGTGTCGTTTGGCGGGCACGATTGCGAACGGAGGGCGGATTCCCTTGCATTACACGGTGGCAGTCTTTATGCGGTCGGATTACAGGACCGGGAGCAAGCGCATTGTGCTCGGAAACGCGCCGCTGTGAACACGGCCTAATGGAACGTCCGAGATTAACGGGAGGCCGGCGAATCGTGTTGGTTTCGTTAATCCCTTGACCGAATCGGTGTTCTCTTAATGATTTATCGGCCGCGATAACGCCGCGTACCCGCGAAAACCAGAAACATACCTAATTGATTCCGCGGGTACCGAAACTGTTCGTTGGATCAACGATGAAAAAATAGACTCGCGAGCAACACGCTAGGCTCTAAGTGCTTCCGGAATCGATAACTATCGGCGAATACGCGCGAACGTGCGGCCACCGTCACGTGCTGCCCCAAAACAAATCCTGTTTTCCTCTGAACTGACGTCCGAATGTCGCCAATCAGATTACAAGGGATTAATGAGACGCGAAGAGCAACGAACACGTATTCTTGTAATTCGCGAAGTCCGACTCCCCGAAAGCGTTCGTTTGCAAACCGTTTGGAACGTGTGATTATAATTTCTGTGGTTAAGAGGCTTGCTGGTGGTCGACTTAAGGGAAGCTCGTGCCGCGTGACGAATTTCGGAAGCCCCGATATTAACCGCTTAAGGGTCTAATCCAGGTTAATTCGGTTTTAATGTACTGTGCAATTTGCTTGGTCCCGAGTCGGCTCGGATCCGCTCGAGAGCTTGTAGCGTGCATCTGCCACAGGCCAGTGGAGCGACGAGAAAGTTTAATCGAAAGAATAGTCTCGCGTAAAAAGCTCGGAACAGCCTCGAACGTCGCAGGAAGTGTCGGGGACGTGGATTATCCTTCGAATTCGCGTTTGTCCGGTGCTCGATCGAGCCGAGCGACGAGTTTAAATGAATCTGTCTCCCGCAAACAATACGTTTCCTCGTGCTGCGCGGGTACGAGCCTCGCTCGTCCGCGAAGGATTTCTATGGAGCAGTTTTCATGAATCCTATCTGCGATCCGCAGAGCCGGACACGTTCCACAATGCAGTCGCATCTGCGGCTCAAGGGGAAGAGAGAGAGAGAGAGAGAGAGAGAGAGAGATTCATTTTTTTTCTTTTCCCCGGCCGGCAACGGACTCGTTCGCGCGCTTCAGGCCGCTCCGTACCCGGGCGGACGTTTAAATCCCGGTCAAGCGGAAAATTCGCTGAAATTAAATCGTTCGATCGGGAGAGAGCCTGGAATCCTCAGAAGGCAGGCAATCGCGCGCCAAGCCGGTACGGAACGTTCCAGCGGACCCGGAAACACTCTGCAAGAACCACGGGTTTATTTTTAAGGCAGTTACGCGTGCTCGAGTCGCGCGAAATACGCGAGTCGCGAGTTCAAATAGACACGAGAGCAATATTTTTAGAGAGACTTTGATCTTCTCCGTGCGCAAACATCGCGTCCCAACCGTCTCTCACGGGCCTCTGAAAAATCGACGCACCCCCCCCCCCCGCCCTCGGCCTTCCTTTTTAAACGTTCCATAAATACGAGAGCCGCGTGGCCGAGTCACGGATAATTTACCAGAGAAAAATAACCTCGCACGATCCCGACAGTAAATTCGAAATAAATATCCGCTGCGAGCGCATCGTTAACTCGCTTCCCGATAATCCCAGATGGAAAACAGCCGACGAAGATTCTCGCGAATAACTAAATAGCTTCGGTTCATACGAAACGTCTCCGTGGAATCGTGGCTCTGTCAGGTGTCCGACGTATACAATTCGGATATCATGCGCGGAACAGAGAGAAGCAGAGTCTCCGACTCCGACGGATCTCTCACCTGCCAGTCCGCCGTCTAAAAATACGAGCGCGCAAACACGTCGACGATCGATCACGGTGCATCGCACCAGACGCACCGTTTCGCCCGTGAGAACAACTTTTACGAGCAAAACCGCTCGCTGCGAATGTTTTTTTTTTTCCCCTCCCGCGTTTCTGTTCTCGCCGCCGCGCCGTAACTCCGTGAAAGCATTTCCCTGCGATAGAGAAAAATCCCGAACGACAGACGGCCGGGCTACTTTTCCGCAAACACCGGCCTGAAAAGTATCGAGGCCCATATAATCGCGTTAGGCAGGCTTCGTTAAACGGTTACACCGATTAAAATGTTAATTCGCCTCCACCCTCCTGCGATCCTCGCTTCAGACTGGTACACCTTGCGAAGAAGATACGTGTGTATTCGTAACGGATTTTTTTACACTACAGAGAACGCGACCGGATTCGAGAATAGATTGAAAAAGGATTCAAGAACGAAGCGGGATTAAATAGTTGATGAAATCGAGAAACTGAAGCCCTGTTTCGAAGTGCTGTCTCTTGCGCTAGATTCGCAAGAATTCTTCAGGCAAGTCGCCTGTCGCGAACGACAGGACGGTTTCCAAGCAATTGCGATTAGAATGGCGAACACGAGCCGGTGGCTTGCGTGCTCCTAATGGCCAAGAGCCTTCCACGCAGGAAAAATGGCGAACCGGGGTGGTCCGTCTGCACGCACGCGTCTCTCATTCTCTCTCCCTCTCTCACGGAAAAAATCAGATAACACCCTCGCGCGATGCATGAATTACCCAGCGTAGAAGACGTTATGAATCACGGGAGAAAATTGCGGCCCTAACTCTCGGCGTCTTCGGATGATTTAGCGTCTCCCCGATCGTTCTCTCGATTGATAATAATCACGGTGCAACGAGCTCGAAAATCCCTGCCGTCGCAATTTAGCTCTCGGGCACCAATTACTGCTTCGGATACCTACTTCCAGGTTTCGGTGATCGAACGAAAATCTCGTGCGGACCGAAAAAGGAAACGCCGCGAAAGTGTGTACCGCGAGGCGATACGGTGTTCAACAAGTGTTGCATCAGGTTAAAACAGGAACAATCTGTGCGCCTTGCGCAATCGTAATAATTTCTCAATCGCGAAAAGGAACTGGTCGAAACGTTACGAGACGAATCGATTTCCCCCGAGGCTGGATAGGACACAGTCCGAGCAACCGATCGAGGCAGCTTCCTGTTGCGCGGTTTCGTAACTTATTAACATTAGGCGCCCCCCACTCCCACCCCCTCGACTTCTAGGCGGGTTGAGTTATGGCGGTCTCGTCCGCGCGACGCTTTTATTGCCGACCACTTTACGATCCCGTAAAATAACCGGCGGCGTATTAAACGCGTGCGAATATTCCGAGCACGGGTTGCGGGGCGCGCGAGAACACATTGTGTCCCTTTCGTTAGCCGCGGGCTTCCGGATCCGAGCGATAAATCCTCGGGTCCCGCGCCTCGCCGGACAGCGCCGAGTTCCTCGACTATACGAAGCCGGTCGAAACCGCGAGGGAAACTCTGAAATATGTCTTCCTCCGGCGAGCCACGATAAAAATACGTTGCCCGCGGATTTTTCAGGGGATGCGCTCGCGGCTCGTTACCCCGGAAGCGGCAGTTAGACGTCGAAAGCTCCGAGGAAAGGCAAACAGCTCCTCTCTCTCTCTCTCTCTCTCTCTCTCTCTTTGCCGGTCCTCCTCTCGTTTTCTTACCCTCCGGCGATCGTTCTTTTGTTTCCGCGTGTTCTACGTCCCCAAAGAGGAAAAAGCAACCCTCAGGGGTGGTGCTTGCTGCACCGTCGTCTCCGAACTTCTTCCCCATGGACACCGTAAATCTTCGCCGGTGGGTAGCTGTCCCTTGGGGACCGCCAGACAGGGAACGGATCATGGTAAGCCACTTTATCGGGACTCTTCGAGCCGGGTAGCGCCGTCACGTACGAATTCGTACGCGTTTTACCGCGAGCCGACCCAAGTGAAAACTCCGTCCGCAACAGTCTCGAGAAATAAAATGTCTGTGATGCTCCCGACATTTTTCGGGTGCCCTCGACCCTTGTAAAACGAGAGAAGAACGTCCCGCCGCGCTGCGAAACCTCGGGCAACCATCTTTGTCGGTCGTTTATCTGATTCCCCCTCTTATTATTTTCTCGAGTGATTTGGGAAAGTGTTCGGTAACTTCACGACGCTTCTACAAGAAAATTTCTATTGTTCTGTCGCAGTTAAAGAGAAGAAATTACCAGGTTAGAGGTTCGAAGGATCTCAGGCAAGAAAGGGACGAAGAGCAAGATGTCATCGAGGATTTTTTTACGACCATGAAGAATAAAGATCGAGAGGCGGGCGTCTCGTGACCGGTTCTTCCACAATGGCGCCCCGACGCAACCAGATCGGGAAGGCTCGTTCGAGCGAATCGCCTCGTGCGAGAGAGAAACTGGCGAGATCGTCACGCGACGCTCGTCAACAAGTTGGAAATTGGTATCGCCGTCAGGTAGACCGGCGAGTCTCGTCGTCCGCGTGTCTCTTACGGGACACGAAACGGTTCCGCGATGTTTCGTGCCCCGCGATCCCTTCTCTGCCTAGGAACAGTCTCGATATCCCCTAACGATCGACAGAGAATTTTGATTCGCGATCGTCGCGTGTCCACCGGCTAACGGCTCCGGCCTCTCGCGTTTCCCGTTCCGCCGAGACAACAAACGGATCGCGAGCAAGCTCTGCTCCGAGTCGAAGAGAAGTTTCCACAGGCTTTCGCGACCGGTTGCTCCGAAAATAAACCGAGCGAAGAAAGTTCTATCGATTGCAATTAAGCCGGGCGATACCAGCCGCGGAAAAGGCTCGCGGTCGATATTCGGCGAACACGTTCGCCGCTGATGGTGCGAATACACTGGCCAGTAACTTGCGACATTTCTTGCGAGGGCACATTGGCAGAAGCGTGTACACTTGCTGCGAATATATATACAGGGTGTCCCGTAACTGGTGGTACAACCGAGCAGGGGATGATTCTACATGAAAAACTGAGTGGAAAATAGAGAATAAAATTTTTTGATACAAGGCTTTGTTTTCGAGAAAAATGAGTTTGAAAATTTGTCTAGTGCGCGTGCACTCGGCTTACTTCATTCTGAGTTACCTCAACCTTTTTTCGCAAAGGTTTTCGAGGTTTGTATACATCGAATAAATCGAAGGTCCAGGTTACAATGTTAGAATTACCTTTGAGGAATTCGTTTAATTCATAAATTGCTGGAAGTGCTGTCCACGTTGTTGTAGACATAATTGTGCTCGTCGTATTAAATTCCTTCGAATCTCTTGTAATGTGCAATTATTATGTTACTTTAAGTGTTCAAACGCTATCACAGCCGCTGCTAAAGCACTACCATTACACGCACCCAACGCTATATATAAATAAGTTGCCATTTCGACGGTATAATGAGAACTGGAGGCGTATTTTCATAAAGATGGGAAAAGAATAGGAGCGATAGAAGTGACATCATTATACTGACAATGTTTGTAAACATATCTAGAAGTACGAAGGCAATTTCCGAGATATCCAGACGTGAGGCAGTGGAATCCGTTGAGCCGCAAGTAAGCCGAGTGCACGCGCACTAGACAAACTTTCAAACTCATTTTTCTCGAAAACAAAGCCTTGTATCAAAAAATTTTATTCTATATTTTCGACTCAGTTTTTCATGTAGAATCATCCCCTGCTCGGTTGTACCACCAGTCACGGGACACCCTGTATATTGTTTCGCTCTCTGAGAGCAACTCTGAGACCGAGTAATAGGATTTTCAGTGGTTGTATCGTACCAACAGGAAGCTTAGAAACTTTCTTTTGGTTCAGAATGTAAATTGTTGCTGTTCAAGGTTTCGCTAAAAAGTCTTTAACCGTGGACTATGGGCTTTTAAAAATTATGAAATGATCGCTGGTACCTAAGGACTCCTTACTTCGAAAGAGACGGGCGATTCCCGGCGCGTATGCGTCGATGACTCAAGGGTATACCCGCAACACCACCACTATCTTTATGCTTCTCCGGATTTGGCTGGAGCGCCGACGAGAATCGTCGCATGATAGGGCGAGGGTGAGTGAGTGAGAGAGAGAGAGAGAGACCCGTTGAACAATAAAACGAACGGCGTTCTTTCGACCTGACGCGACCGAGAGAAGAACGGAGTGCACGGAGAATATTTTCAGCGAGCTTCTGGAATTGTCCATCCACATTGTCCTTGGTTGGTTGTTGGTTCAACAACCCTCGAACGAACGCGAAAGCAAATGATTATTCGGGGTTTTACCTGTTCGAGGACGAGTCCGGTCGCTGGCCACGCGCCGTGCCGAGGCCTGGCTGCGCAACCCCCAACGAGCACAGGTGAGCGAGCACCGCGGACGGGGGTAGTCTCGGAACAGAGGGTGCACGTATACGCGTCTTCGGGGACAGTCGCGCGTCGACTGAAAGCTCCCTTACGGGAAACGGATTCGCGTAGGAGAACGGGAACGAGAACGACAACGGCGGCAGTGGCGGTGGCGGCGGCGGCGGCGGCGCCACGACGCAACCCCTTGCCAGCCAGCCAGCCAGCCAACCAACCAACCAGCCGGCGAACCATCCAGCTAGCCGGTCAGCCAGTGGTTCTCTCTCTCCCCCGCATCGACGTCGCAACCCCCTGAACCTTCCCCACCATTCTGGCTAGGAAACCACGCGGAGAGGGGTTGCGTGTATCGCCACGCGCCCGACAAACTGGAGGGGGTGTCTGCTGGTGGAATTACTTCGCTTGGCAAAAACTCACCCCTCGTCCCTCTCCCTTTCTCTCTCTCCCTCTCCCCCTCTCTCTCTCTCTAGAGCTATCCTTCTCTCCCGTCGATGCTCGAAGGGGTGGAAAAGTTTAGGAATATGACGAGAGAGAAGAAGAGTCTCGGGTGTTTGGGGCCGATGTACCCCGAACCGAAGGTCGCCCGGCACAAAGAAAATAAATTGGAATTTCGGGGGTTGTTCCCGGCCGCGTGGAGAGCATCTTCGTTTCTACCCGAGAATCGAATCTCGCTGAAGAACTCAACGACGATTAAAGGCGTTGAAAAATTTGCTATATCCCTCGCTCCTCCGCTCGGTTCGTCTGAAAATGGAAAACCGGCGAGGTTCTTTCGCTGGACAAACAGAACGGATGGGTTCGGGAATGGTTTCGGTGGAGGACGATGCACTCTGTCACGAAGGTCGCGATGACGCGGGATAAATTGGGATTTCGAGATTGCCACCGATTTCTAGACGACGGGCAGGATTGTCTCCGGCGTTGCAGTTCGTTCCTCTTTCGAACTATAATTGGAAACGCGGGAATCGCCGGGTCGGATGGATTCGCGGAATGGATTAATATTTAATCCTCGGAACGACGGAGGCAACGGGAGATGAATCATGTATCGCGATCGCCGGAAATAATGGGATTTTCGGACGGTTTTTCGCCGTGTTCCAGGTGGACGCGGCGTTAAGGAGGTAATCGAAAATCAAATTACTCGAACTCCGAAAACGAAGGGCTTAATTACTTGTCGGGGCCGCGAGCTGCGAGCCGCGAGCCGTGACAGCGCGTCTCACGATCATGAATATAAATAAGAATAAGCGGGGGAATGAATATTGCATGATAACGGATACTAAAAGTTTCGAAAGCAAAGTTTCCCCATATTTTTGTACAGAAGAACGGACGTAGGGTAGGCACGAGGGGAAGCGAGGACGATGAACCGACGGGGCGCGAAGGTCGCAGCGACCGAATAAAAAAGGAAAATTAGGGTTCGGCATTCGCGTAATCTTGGGGACGGATAAATCGAACGGGGAGAGACCTAGGGTTGGCTCCGCGGATATCAGGACCGGTTCTTCTCTCCGATTGGATAAAATCCGTGGGAACGGACAAAGAGGAGAGGAATATTGCATTCACCGCAGGGAACTCTAATTCTACCCTTATTAACAGAAGCAGAGGAAACGGAACTCGGTACACAAATCTCCTCGAGGAACGAACCGATACCTTGGTATCCCCCGTTGCCGGGAACGGGGAGAAAAATCGTGGAATTTGAATTTTAAATATCGCTGGTTCCGTCGTCCCCAAATCTTTATGAACGCCCGGCAATATTCGTCGACTTACCGAGCTCCGAATAAAGTTAAGGGCAACACCCACCCCTGGCAGGTTTCGCAGACAACGCCGGTACATCGGTCGGTCGTGAACGTTAACTTCCGCAATCGAAACTTTCCCGTTGACAGCGCGAAAACTGCGACAGTTTTCCGCAAGCGTCGGGTTCCTTCGTTCGGTACCAACTTTTTTCTATTGTGTCGCGAGCCACCGGCAAAATAAATTAGAATCTGCCAGGGTTGCGAGGGGGCGAGTTGAGGGCCGAACGAATTCGATGGCCCACGCTATTTCCTTAAGAAAACGAGAGCCCCTCGAGAGGGAAGCCGTCGAGGGGTGCGCGATGATGCGATAAAAAGTTGATCAATAGTATCGGGGGTGCGATTCGTTAACGTGCACCGAGGACGATCGAGACCGAATCTCGAGGCCGGAGAGACTCGATAAAATTCCGAGTCTGAAGGCACCGTCTCCGGTTTGTCCGAGGTCTCGAGGAACGTTCGAGTTCTCGGGATTAACGAGCCGATCGGGACTGCCGTGAATCCCGAGGACACAATGCGAGCTGGCGTCCCGAAAACATGAATATTCACCTCTCCGTCGAGCCTGGAAGCCGACGCGCTTCGTCTTCCCTTCGTCTACTGGAGAAATACGAAACCAGGGGCGGCGATGGTTCGATTCGCGGTCGCGCTCTCCTCCAGGAGGAATAAAGATTCGCCGGATTTCGAGGGCGGGGGGTGAGAGGGGGGATGATGGCGACGCGATGGTTCATTCCGCGAACGAGACGAGTTCGGTGCACCTAACCCAGAGCCCGGACGAGGGAAACCGGTTCTCCCGAGCAGGCTGAAGGATGGTCGCGGTGGTGCCCGGAGGAGGCGAGCAACTTCTCGACGTTGGCGCGACGAACGAGCGGAAGATCGATCGCCTCCGTGCAACGCCGACGACGAATCTCGCGTGTCGTGTAATTTCGACCGCCACGACTCGAATCGACTCGACCCGGCTCGACCAGACCCTCGAGGTAACCCATAAATCCGCGGCCCGCCGGAAACGCTGCCCCGCGAGCAAAGACGGTCTCCACGTATGACCGATAATTTGTCCGGGGATCGTATAAATACCGGCAGCCCTTTATTGGCTGCTCTCGCCTTGCTCTCTCGCGATCAAGGCCCTCTAGTTACGAGCCAGACGTGCCGCGACTGCGACGAAATTTCGTTGGAGTTCCGCCAGGCTTCTTTGATTAAAAGAGAGGATATTGTTTCGCGTCCGTTCGCTACGGCGCGGCGGCTCGCCGAGAGGAGCTAAGGCACCCGCTCGGACTTTCTTAGCACTACGCTGAAAAACAGTTCTCGCTACCTCACGATTTTAAGGTGCGAATACACTAGCAAGTAACTGGCGACATTTTCTTGCGAGAGCAACTTGCAGAAGCGTGTACACTTGTTTGAAAATATTATAGATGTAGGATCAGAACTCCTCGTGTACAGTGATTTCTCTATATATGTCGCCAAGGCCTGGATGATAAACGTCGCGGAACTATCCCCACTACCGGGGAATATACCCCGTGAGGGCCAAGAAGTTCGAGAGGCCTCGGACGCCGAGGAGTGTAAACATAACACGGCTCGGGTATGACTCCTGAACGATATACAACGCTGGCAAGATCCGTGTTGTTGACAAATACCGAGAATTCACTGTAATGACAACTGGAGGGCTCCGTGAGAGTGCTCGGTAGCTCAGTCCCTTCTTTTTCTAAACTCCTACATAAATCTATTGTTTCGCTCTCTGAGTGTCACGAGAGTCTCGCAAAAATGTCACGAGTTGCTACAATCCTTGCTAGTGTGATCACTCCTTTACCCGCCGAAAACCCTGGCAGGTTTACGGCCCTTCCACAACGGTGTGCTGGTATTCGAACCTCTTCGCCCAGAAGGTGGGAGAGAGAACGAACATCCTTGTCCTGGTCCTCGATCCTGGATAGTTCGACGGCTAATGACGGAGACGGGAATATAATCTCGCCGCGAGACGAGATTGATACGGTCAACCAATTTGAAGTCACTTAGGCGAACGTGCCCGGCCACTAATCGAATGACTCGCCTCCTAATTATCGTGGCCTCTTACCTGCAACAGAAAAGAGAAGCAATTATTGGAAACTCTAGAATGGTGGAATCTGCGTTCAGGGATCGTGCGACCCGACGTTTCGACGACTCGATGCGCGGAATCCGAGAAAGACCGGCTAGTAAACATATCGATTACCCGGTTGCGACTCGGCTCTCTCTCTCTCTCTCTCTCTCTCTCTCTCTCTCTCTCTTTCTTTCGCGATACTCGACGGAACGTATAACAAAGCGCTTACGAGGGGACCGCCGCGCCAAGATTTACCGACTGACATGAAACATTAATTTTTCTCAGGCGCACGTTCCCGTAACCCGTTTTCCATTTCACGGCGCGGGAGGATACGCGAAAAGTAAGAACGAAAAAGAGACGAAACCGAAACACAAACCGTCGCGTCTCGATAATGGATGATTTATGTCCACGGACGTTCTACGAACGAGCAAAACGTCCTCAGATCTTGAAGCTGCGTTCCCCGAGACGGTTGTTTCAACTCCATCTCGTCGAAGTTTAGGAAAGGTATTTTCATCGTAGCGCGTTGTAAATATTATCGCGTTGTTGACATATTTGGTCACGTTTTAAGTATAAATGAGACTGGAATCAAAGACCCTTGGTTTGCTAGATCGGTCGGACAAAGAATTCTTTAGCTAAGAGCAAGAGTAACAGTGCACTGCGACCTACCGCGTGCACTATGTCGCGGAGTGTTCCGACGGGGAAGAGTTAAAAAATTTAATAGGCCAAATACGGCAGGGAACAGACAGCGCGCGGTCGACGAGTTGAATTTTTCCGTGGACGGAAAAGAGAGCCTCGCCGGTCGACATTGATCGTCTCGGTGAACGCCGCTGCCAGTAAACGAATCTAATTTCAGTCTCCGCTTCCCGTGAACCTATATTTCATACGCGATACCGTGGCAGCCGCCGTGTGAGTCACACGCGCCCGGCAGAGGCGAACCATTGCGTTAATAGTGTCACAGAACGATGCGTCGCTCGTAGTAACGAGGCATCGAGATTTCCGTCCGCGTGACGCAATCGTCGACGGACGATAAAATCCCGTGTCCCACCGGCGGACGGTCTTATCTCTCAAACCTACTTCCCCGGATAGGAAGCTATGATAGCCGACCAGCTCAGACCATCCTCATGACTAACTCTAAACCGTTTTTACCATTTTTCCCATCCGTAGTCTCAAAGCACAGCCAAATCACAACCACTGCACTGGTTAACCCCTACAGATCGTAAGTTATATTGTAAGACCATAGGAATATAGTTTGTATAGCTATACGTACACAGTGTTTACTCGATATATGTCCGAAACGCGGGTCTAGAATGGGACATACATCGGCCAGGAGAATCTTTGATCCACGCCGAACGTAGAAAAGAACGGCAAAGCTTAGAGGCCTCGGTTCGTGGCAGTAGGGATAATTCTAGGACTTTCATCGACTAGGCATTTGGGACATATATAGAGTAAGCACTGTATCCTTACGGTAAGAAACTCGTTTCGCGTGGCATCTAAATCAAAAGTGCGAGGGATACTAAGGAATTCCAAATTCACGAAATTGGATCCATCGTGCCAGCGATACGTTTATGCAGTCGACGCGCAACACACGCGTCGAGTGACGTCACTCCGTCGTCCATTTGCTCGATCCTCGTCGTTCGTCTTTCTTTCCTGTTCTCGCGGCGACACCGTCCCGCTTCCGAGAACCTCATGTGATCCTAAATTATCGCGTTCTCGTGTTTGTCCTGTCCCGCGTGTGTCACGATCCGAGGGATTCCGCTCCTACGAAAGATGAGTAATCGAGAGCCACCATTCTCCTTCCCGTGGGAGGAATAGCGAACGGATCCACGTTCGGGATCGGTCGGGTCTCCCGAGGCGAAAACTGTCCCCTGTCGGCGCAATGAATTTTCATCGAGGATCTCGGAAACTTCGACTTCTCGACACCGCACTCTTCGAGATCACGGACTAAGAAGCTTGATAAGTCGATTTAACAGCCGACTTTTAATGCGACGCCCGAAACCGGTCGGTTCTTTCCGTCCGGGGGACTGCGAGGGGATTATTCTCGCTCCACGGATCGGACCGGATCGAGGCACCATGGGCAGACACGCTCGGGGAACTCGGTATTAACTCTGGAACGCTATAGCGCTCCAAGTTTTCACTGATCTTTAAAGTACAGTCATAGCTCGGACTTACTACGCTCTCCCGACTTATGTCGTTTCTATTAGTAACGCGATAGGCATTTGTTCGAACGGCCAGACTCGTGGCTGTGTCCTTAGTTTTCAATTGCTGGATCCAGCGATTACATTCCCGTGACTGGAAATCACAGTTGTGCTGATTCAATTACATTGTAATTCGATTATACAATTATACATTGTACTTCAATTATATGGTAATTCAACTACGTCGTAACTGAATTATATAATTCAAACCTCTTAGTTAATTCAATTACTAATTATTTTGGTAATTGTATAGAAGTTGGTTCTCCTCGCCAATTTTGATGATCTTAAAATATATTGTCAAGGTGATCATTCTGCACAACTTTTCCCTGTACACGCTACCGCCGCTCGGTTTTGGTTTTCGAGATGTCCGCAAGAAACTATTACTAATGCTGTAATGAATTTTCTGTAATTACAATATGACTGAATTACAATGTAATTCAATGACTTTGTGATTATAATTCCTGGAGTAATTCAATTGTAATTCCGCACAACTCTGCTGGAAATCACTGTGGACACTGGCAAATTTTCAATCAAACTACTGAAATGTAAATCGTTGGATTTAGTGACTGGAATAATGCAGACATCGATCAAGATACACAAATACAGATGCTGTCTGTTGTAACTAAGGCAATGGTAATTATCAATTACTAATTAAAGTGAGAATATTAGTATACACTGTAAAAGAAACACCTTCGCTATCATGTATACACGCATGTATGTCCATTACGCGAGGAAAAAGTGTCGTGCCTCGAACAATATTATGACGCGCGGTCATCGCCCCGTATTTCGTCACACACAATAGCTCCCGCTATAAGGACAAATATATAAAAACCGCGGACACTAGTCTTCGTTTCGAATAATCCGTTTGGCAAGAACCAGTCAACGTTCACACTCGACAGAGAGCAGTCAATAAAGCATTTTCTAGATTACACGATTCAATCTACTGAGAAAACCCTTCCACTCTACAACACATATATGTATAACGTATGGGCGATAAACATACTTTCAGTGTACGTATGTTTATACCGAGATACGTATTTCTCGACGTACGTCGGCTAGCTTAGAACGAACTAGAACGTAACTCCGGGGTTCGACTGTATCAAGATTTAACTGAGATTTCTATCGAAAGAAACGCTGCGAGCGGCGCAAAAGTGCTTTCCGATGACGAGGTCGACCGTCAAGCTCCGTTAACGGGTTAAGATAGCTCGTCAAAGCGACGCGGCACTGTCGAGCTCGCTTAATTACGATAGAGGGTTCGACGGAGCCGGTGCCCCGTTCCGGCGAGTTCTGATGAACGTCCAGAAGAAGCCAATTGAAAAATAGCGGTCCCGTGTGTACACAGGTCTTCATCCGGATGTCTCTCGGCAGAGGGAGGTCGTGGATCCGCCACGCTTTTAAGTATGTAAAATTAATTAACGTTAATTAACGTTCGCTGTGAACGAGTTCGTGGCTCGAATACACCGCGGAGATTACCACCCCTGCAGGGAGTCCATTAAAAACGGCCGGGACTATTTGTTTTACCGTCCACGTGCGGGCCGAAGGTCTCGGAAGATCCTCCCTTCGTCACCGAAAATTCGATTTCCCCGCGATTCCGGGAGAGCGTAATCATTATCTCGCGGATAGTGTCTCGCGCAGTACTTGAAACGGTTTAACGCTTTCAGTGCCAGCAACCTCGCGAAATTCCATAAAGTAGAAGCAATTTATTGAACGTAACAGAAATTAAACCGTAAATCTGTGCGAGTAATTTCGTCTACCATTTCAGAGCGACGTGGCACTCAAAGCGTTAAAATTGTTACACACAGGTTCCGAGTAGAATAGCTCCGCAGAATCGTTTGAAATAGTTATATGGTTTCGTGTCAACACTATACCGTCCGGTGACACCACGTTGGTGCCCCGTGAAAGTAATCGGCCAAATGCCGGTGACACCACGTTGGTGTCGTGTGCAAAGCTATCGCACAAGCGGTAGTATCGCTCGTGCTCTGTTCCAGTAACAATAAGTTACAGGCTACAATACGATCATATTAGCAAGTTTTGCGTTCTTATAAAGAATTGTGCCCTTTGACAACGGCAAACGAAGGAGAAGATACGTTTTTACAAGATGAATGTGCGGACAATTTATCTGACGTTCCGGTTGAATTTGAATATATGTGTATATAATACAAAAAATCTTACATTTATTTACATATATCCTCGAAATTTCGTGAAAATGGAGAGACAGGGTTGAAAACTATTGAGATTAGTAAAACGACGTTTGACGATCTTCAGAAAACCTCGAGAAACCACCGGCGACAGTCGAAATGATGCGAACGAGTCCTACCGGCACCAAACAAAAGAATTCCGATAACGCGTGCGGACGGCATAGTGTTAATGTCATAGAAGTTTTCGCGTCAACCTCCGTCTCGCGAACGGAGTCGGCTCTCCCGTGAAAAGGTGAAGAAGAGAAGGCCTCGAAAGATAAAGGACTCGCTCGAAGGAACCGCAGGTTCGACGGGGGACAGGTCGAAGGGCTTTCCCCTCGTTCTTCCCGTTCTTCGCGGAGATAACGACCGGAGAGCCACGGAATCGGCACGCGAGCACCGACTATCTCTCGAATAAGATGGCCACGGTTGATCCCGACGAGTTAAATCGCCTTCGCGGGTAGAGCTCCGTGCCAAGTTGTGGCGTCTGGGCAAGTCGCCGTCGAGGCTAGACTCTCGAGGCGTTTCCTCGTTTCGGCTCGGACCACGGTGAATCAGTGGAAACGCCGTGTAACGACCCGGCCGTTGGCAGAACAGAGGCAGAACACCGCGAGCGAGCGAGCGAGCGAGCACCGGCGTCCTCGGAGCCACGCTCTAGAAGCGTAGTCGTTGTAACGACAGCCGAGGATCTTCGCGAGACTGTGGCAGGATGCTCGAGGATCCTCGTCTCATCCCTCAATTTCACGAGAGTCCTCGGGTCTCGCGTTTCGTCACGTCACAGCGTTCCTGTATCGGGACTGACGCATCGCTCGAGAACGTTGATTGCGATTCCGCTTTATCGACCGCTTAATGAACACGGCAAATATTTACACGGGAACAGGCTAGATCCCGATAAGACCATCAGTGGCAATCGCACGTGAGTCAGGTTCGTCAGTCCGCCTTATCTCATTCTACTCGCGACAAGCCAACACGCTGGCCTGTTTAGGCAACATTTCCAGTTTGCTGCGAACTCCACGTCGACACGCTTAGGGGAAAGGTCGACGGGCAATTAGAACGGGAACAACAGGGAAGCGACGAGAACGGAAACGAGTTTAGGATTTTTCGGGGTTCAAGGAGTCACCGATTTTTCCACGCTGTCCCGACGAGAGACCCGCAATTTTGATTAAAACCACTGACGGTTCTAGGACCATTTGCTGTACTCGCGAAGCGGTTCGGTAATGGTCCCAGCGGAACCGCCGCGCCGCGCCGCCAACGAAGAAAAACAAATTCTCGCCGTGATACACGCCCGCGAGGCGTCCATGAATTTTAATGGTCGGCCGAACGAACGCAATTTGCAGCGCGCATAAACACCGGCCGTACTTTTCCGCGCGCTGCTTGATTAAAATATTAATCGCGCGACAGATGCGGCCGAAAACGCGGAAAACGGGGATGTTGCGAGCGCGTGGCCCGGTTAACGAGCGGAAACCCGCCGCCGGAAAAAATACAGAAAGAAACGCACGCCGAGCGGAACTTCGACGACCACCCTGTTGCACGGAATAACTTAGCGATACAATTTGCTTTGCTAGCGGACGCACATGCCGCGCCGCGCCGCGGCCCTCGTATTGTTCGAGCCGCGTGACAGCGCTAATTGGAGCTTGACTTTGCTCAATGGCCGCGATGAAATATCGATTAGTCCAATTAAAAGACTTCCGGCTCCCGGATCTGTCGCGGGAATTGCCAGGCTCGCGTTCCGGCTACGCCGTGAATTAAAATAGCTATCGATGTTGTGACGCGTGTACCGTGTACATATTCCCTGGATCTTTGTAATTAATCTTTGCCATCAATCTCCGCGCATGCCGAAATAGTTTTTACAGAGAACTTATGAACAGACTGCGGATCTTTAAATAAAAATATATCTAGTGCATCAACTGTAAGAAATGGGCCAAGTATAAAGTTCTTTGTTCGATCATTTTCGCGAGATCAAAATAATACATTGATGTTTCTAAATTTTCTTAACCGGTAGACTATTTTAAATTGCACTTACCCATTTCTGTGATAAATGCATGCAAAGAAAATGAATTTCTTTAATTTAAATTTGGCGGCACATCTTCAAGTGCCGGTAGAGTAGAGAACGTCCCAGACGGTAGATAGAGAGACAGAGATAAGAAAGGAGACGTGGCCGAATGACAGGTGAAAAGTTGTGTGAAAACCGAGTCAAAATTTTAACCAAAGTGATTACTAAAGAAATTATTGTAAAAGAGAATTGACACTTGACGAATAAACTTTAAATGTCGTTTCTCTATTTCAGGTAAAACGTTTGTGTATATAATGTAAATAATATTCATTTTAACCAAATTAAAATCTCTATTTCAGAGCAACGCGCAAGTGTTTACTTCTTTTGCCTATTTCCCAAGATAGTAATAGAATAATCTTATATGCATAAAATCCGCAGTCCACTTCTCAGAGTGTGCAGCGTCTATTTGCATCGCTCATTGCAGCGATTCGTTTGAACTCGTTTCACACGATTATCCGGTTCTTTCCAAGAGTCGCCCCCCCCCCCCACCGCAGATAAATAAGAGAATAAATAATATTAAACGCGGCTGCCAGAAACTATAACATAATTCACGCGCGTGTCTAGCTAAACGACCGTGATATGGACCCTCCTCTCGCGTGTCACGGGCTTAATGTATTTTCTTGCCGGCGCTCGCGGAGCGTGTTTCACAAGACGATACACGTCGACGCTTTCCTTTGTCGACTCGGCTACGTTGTCGTTGCGAAACCATCGGCGTCTGGTCGGTACCCTGCCGCTCCGTGCTGGCCGAGTCTCCGCCAATCCTCATCGGCGTAACATTAAATTACACCAGACTATCATCCAGGTAAATAGAAGCGACGGGCGATAGTCCCTCGCGACGCAGCGCCGCGAGATTAAGAGACGCGACGCGTTATCAGCCCGCGACGAGGAGAAAGCAGCCGCTTCTGACGAGGAGCCGCTTCTTCGTAACGTGCCCAGAAAAATTGCCGCGTTCCACGGCTACCACGAATAATCCGAGGCCCCGAGAGCCGACGGAGACGTTCGCTGGTAAATATTCATCGATCTCTAGAACCTCGGCGAGATTCCGGACGGGGGAACGCCGGGACTCGATGATATTCGTATAAAGTGGATTATCGGACAATTTCGGGGGCCGTACGACTCCTTTTCCGCGCGGACATTCCGCCGCGGGAACGTCGGCCACGATATCCAGATTACTACTCCAATTTCTGGTTACCCGTGCTTATAAGCAGCTACCGATCTCGAGTTCTAGCTATTTGCACTCGGAGGCTTTCATCGATACAGAATTCGTTGAACAATTATGGTTCGATCTTTGGATCCATGTCCGATCCGTGCCGTTACCCTGCGATCAACCGACGACAAAATACGCAGCCGTATTTCCATATCGAAATCAGCGTCCATTCATCGTGCGCGAACGGAAGACGTTTTTTTCGCCGCGGCGTTAAACGCGGAACGATGGCGTAATTCCATTGATAAATTATTTATCGAGCCGTTGGATCTCTTTCACGTCGCGTTTATCAACGGCAACGGCCGCAACTGAGCGGCGAGGATAAACGCACGCGGTAGATCCGTAATGCGTTTACGGCGTCACGATGAAAATGCATAATCTTTCATTAGCGGGACTCGGCGGAACTATAACTGGCCGGTGCACTCAGGCAGCCGACGGCTGAGCGCGGCTGAGCGGAGCACCTACGATGCTCTTCTCCTTTTCTATCTCTCCTCCTTTTGCTCTATCTCTCTCTCTCTCTTTAGCTCCCTTTTTCACGGCGTGTAAAAGCGTCTGCTCGTCATTCTGGGATCAATAGCACCGAGGACTTTTATCGCCTAGATAAATTACACCCCCGGATAAGGAGACACCTTCGCGAGTCTCGGCTGCAGTAAACGAACAAGCCCGTAAAAATGAGACAGAGAGAAAGAGAAGAAAGGTGTGGGTCCGCCTCGCCGGAAGAGAATCGCCGCTCGGAACAAATTTAACATCCCACCCCTCGTTTCAAGGACACGTTAACTCGAAGAGAAACGTAATTGAACGAGGAATCGAACTGGCTCCCTTTGATTGCCGAGAACGCGCCCGGCCCACGGGGTCGCTTTATTCGATATTACGGTGTGTAATTTCACTTGTTTTCAATTAGGATCCGCCGCGTCCCTCGATACACTCCAGTCCCTTGGCTCGCGGGCGTTTCATGGGAATCCTAAAGGGTCGTCGAAGATCCAAGGCGGAGCCACGTGAGTCGCGAATTTAACTCAAGATTTTACAACCTCGAAGCAACATCGAGGTGCATTTTATTCGGTAAAGGAAGAGGAGGGCGTCAAAAGGCGACAAAAAGTTGCTCGATGTTGCTTCGGTGTGGACGAGGCTTAACAAATTTAAACAACAATCTTCGCGAAGATGGGGTCGAGACTGCCCTCCGACCCGTCCGACTTGCCCTTGACTCTCCCCTCATCGATCCGTCTCCCGAAACTATTTGATTAGGGATCGTCTTAATTAAAGGCGTCCACCCTCTAATTCCCCGCGCTATCGCTTTATCTGATCGTTCAAAGTCGCCGCTTCATTGAGACGAGGCCGGGGCCCGGGTATTCAGACATATCGGCGGAATCTCGCCGCCCTTAATTAGAAGAGCCCCGTCGTATTTTCACGTGGCGATCCGATCGTTAATTAGCATCGAAAAACGCGGCCAACGGAATTTTTCTCCGCTTGAAAACGAGAGTCGCGAGAGTTCGAGATCTAGCCGACGGAGACGTGACGGCGCGCAGCGCGGGGATCGGAATTGAGCACGGGATTGAACGTTAATCCTTAATTCGTCCTGGAAGCCGTCGTTTCGAAATGGATTTTATCTCGCTGCGAAAATCGGAGTGGCAGGGCTCCGCCGCTGATCATAACGTATTTACACCGAGCCGGGTATTTTCGGTGCTTCCGGCATCGATTTTCAGATTGCAATCCGTCTCCGCTGTCCCGTTCGCCGCGAGCTATTCTCGAAGCTCTGGCTTCTCTCGGAATAATTTACGGTTCAGTCGAACGTGGACACCGCTGCCACGTAACAGGCGTACGATTCTTTCTGTACCAGTGGATCGTTGTGATGACGAAATCATAACACATTTGCATCGGCGCCAGGAAAATAGCACGCGTGCACTCTAACGACGCGAACGAGTTAATTGCGGCGGCCACGTACCGAAAAATAGCCGGGTTTCGATCGGCTGGGGGAGGACTGCTCGAGAGGGTAGACACCCTTCGCGGCGGAATACGTTCGTATTTCTTCGGTTGTTACCCTTTGCCATCGACCGTCTGTGGGGCGCGTGTCCTGGGGCAAGGACCTTCGCTCCTCGTATATCTCGCGAGCCGTTCGAGGCGTCTCGTCGCTCCGGGACACGGCGGAAAAACTGCCTCGCATCGTTTTGAAATTTATACGAGCGCCGCGACGGAATATTTTATTTCCCCCAGGTGATGCTTTCCTTGGAGCGAGAGGAGAGCGAGGAAAGCGAGGAGAGTCGTTCCTTCTCCCAGGTGAAATTAATAAAAGAGTCTTCGCTCGGCGGGTTAAACGAGGCGTAACGAGCCTCGGACAAAGGTGAGGGTGACTTCGAGGCGGGCCCAAAACCGAGAGAAATAGAAAGTAGAGAGAGAGGAGTGGGAGAGACCGGCATCTAATTAAACAAGAAATCAAAAAAAGAAAAGAAAAAAATGCGAGCCTGCCGACGCTGCCACGTTTGTTCAACCACCTGTTTCAACCCTTCTCAATTCCCATCCGCCACTCAACGACGAAACCACCCTCCTCCGTCAGTCTCTTTTTCCCCTGTCTGCCACCGCGACAGCCTACCCATCCAGAAATCAAATAGTTTTCAGGCGTCCGACAAGATTTCGCTCCTGCGTCCTGCCGTTCCTCCCACGCGGAAATCGATTCCTCGCGGCAATTTGCGCAACAGCGCGGCACCCGAGTCTAGCGTTTCGTCGTCGCGTCGAGACTATAACGCTATATCAATTACCTCATTAGCCCCGGCTTATGCCAGAGATTCTGTTATGTCGTTAAGAATAACGATAGGATCATTAGAACTTACAAGGGAGCCACCGTAATTAGTCGGCTTCGATGGCACACAGCTTCCTGAAGACGCGCGGAGAATACCCGATGCAGAAATCATTCGAGTGCCGCGATACAAGCTGGCATCGGAGACGTAAATTCCAAACCTGCACGAATATATTAGGGGGGCCCGTAAGTAATCAATTATTTTGAAATCTAAAACAATCTTTGTAGTAAATTCAAGTTTTTATTTGTTAATTTATTATATAATCACCATCATTACCAAGGACATCTTTCCTGCAAATTTTCAATCCCCCTTTTTTTATAATCCATTGTTCGTGAAGTAAAATACGGCTCAAGGTGCCTCTTTACATCTTCTACAGAAGTGAATGTTTTATTTCTTAAATAATGCTCCAGAGATCTAAAAAGACGATGAAAATGAAAAAGTATGCAATGACGAATATGATCCTCAAAAGGTACAGGCGCCGCCATTTTATTACAGGGTTGTAAAGAAAAATTATACTTTTTAGAATATTTTGAACACAGGCTGCTTGACCGAAAACTGGAAAAGAATACGTGTTTACTCTTCAACGACCGGTACCAGACTGAAGGCAAAACAAATTCTTTGCAAATTGCATGTACGTGCGTAGATGGAAAAGATCAGTTAAGTCGACTTTCTCACATCTATCATTCCTGCTTGGTTAATTAAAACCGTGCTAGGTAGTTCTTTTTAAAGGGTGAGGTGTTTTGAGCGGCAGAATGAATAGTATAACTTGTTGATAACAATAACTTTGAATTTAATGATAACAACTGTACAACGATGTGGTGTAAATGCGGACTAGCTGAAGACTGACTGAAGACAAACTGAAGACTAACTGCTCGCACGCAGAGATGGGTTTTTAAGGGATGTGAAATTGGTGGTGGAGGTGGTCAATAGTAGTGGGAGAAAATTGGGGGTGAGTGTTTAGCGGTTGTCCAGACGCTGTCTTAAATTGTTAATGTTCTCTTGCCGGAAACTCGCAGAGAAAATGGGATGAGTCCCGTCGCTTGGGTCTCAAGAGTCTTCGACTCTTAGGCTAATTTATTGCCTCTAGTAAGGGTGGTCGAAGTGATTGGGACTCGGTGTCAAATTCGAGAGACACTGTCGTGGGTCTCGCATTGCGTTGCGTCTCAACACAAATAATTGATTACGTCTGGGTACCCCTAATAATAGCTATATTCATCGATCCTATCACAAACTACTCTATGGGGTCTTAAATAAAATCAGTAGAAGGTAGCAATCAATGGGCCCACGGCCGAGCCGGCTCGGGTTTAGGGTCAGGTGTACGCCGGCGTCCTCGTAGCCTAATCTAATTCATGAAATGCACTTTGTCGCGGCGCACGTGCATAACACAGTGTCTTACGTAAACGCATGCTGCGACTTAGCGTCGCGTCGTCGCAGACAACCGCCGCGCCGGCCGACAGAATGCAGCTGAAAACCAATTCAAACGCAATAGCGTGACTTATTGCTGCGTTTAGCGACCGCGTGATCGTCGAGTTTCGTTCCGTCTCGTTCCATCGCGAACGGATGATCCGTTAACGAAGAACAATTTTCCGCGGGAGCGGAACGATTAACGACGCGCCACGTTTTCCGCTGAAACTTTTAATCCACCGAGTTGGCCGTGGCCCTCGATGATCGGCACGCGAGGACCAGCTACGAATTTCATGCATATATTCCTCGACACGCGCGCGTTATTTCCCGAACGCGTTGTCCCATCGCTTTCGCGAATTCCGACGGCCTTTCGCCCAGGCAAAAATTCCTCGCATAAATCGCGAGTTCCCGTTCGCCGTCGGCCGCAAAACAGTTCGACGGTTTTATTCCGGCGTCCTTGTCGATCAACGTTCCCTAGCGGATTACACCGCGTGGCAAAGAGCAACGCAGCTGTCGATGGAAGCCACCGACTGATTTACAAGCGCCGCTCGCGGAAAGCTCTTCCCCGCAGGGTAATGGTTCTCTCATCTTTCTCGGCCGTCTCTACACAGACGCGTTTCAACCCGCGAATCGTCCGCGTCGCGACGGTAATAAAACGTAAAGTGCCAGAGACGTGGCAGCAGCGGTATCCGCTAGGAGACTCGCGAGGTTTCCACGCGCGAACGGATTCCAGCGTGGACACCTACCACGGAATAACTGGCGCGTTTAACGCGAGCGTCCTCGCGCCGGATCCTCTGGACCTCTGCAGAAATCACGAGTATCTCGGACGGCACGCGGAAAAGGAACTCGCCGATTCGAAGAATGGTTTCACAGTTGCGAATTCATCGCGAGGCTCGGATGCCTTGCGATTAACCCATCCGCTGCCGAAGGCGGCCATGGTCACCTGGCTACTTTTCGCACCTCGGAGCTAACCATAATCACCCTGCAATATATCAAATTAATTCGTGGAAGCTGTCGCGCGTCTAAGTTTAAAACGATCCAAGGAAATCGATAAACGAAACAACCTAGGTAATCCTAGTATTTTCGGACCCCTTTCTGGACCATAGGTCGAGACAGACGGTATCGACAGATTCGAAACTGGTGGAGATTGCTCGAAAATCGGCTTCGATCCGTTCTTCCGCGTTTCACCGGCGCAGTTCGTCGATTCGCGGCGAAATGTTTCGACCCGGCTTCGTCGAGGTGTTACAACATTCAGATTCCACCGAACGAAGAATCTCCAGGAAAGTGGAACGCGTTAGAAAGCAATGCGGAACAAAATGTTTTAAGGCGCCTACACACGGGCTCACGAATTCTTTGAAACGTCGACACGACGAGCTCTCGTTGCCGCAGCCCGCTTTCCAAGCGCGTCTCTCTCTCTCTCTCTCTCTCTCTCTCTCTCGCCGGTTTTTTTCTCTGCGGTGGCAAAAGTGGAGCGTGTTTCAGCCGCGCGAGCGAATTTTCCCGTAAAAAAAATCACTGGAGCGACCGTCGTTTTGTTCAGGCTGCTTTGCCGCCGGCCGCGCTCTCGCGCGCGAAATTGCCGCGCGCGGCTTGCGGAGAAACAAAAACTTGGAACGCAAACTTTATGGAATTATGATGCCGGAGACCGGAGTGGAACGGCCGAAAATGGACACCTAATAACTGGCACGCTGCTGGGCTCCCCGCGACACTTAACCTGTTAACCAATTAGCTCGTCGCTACCCATTATATCTTCCGATAACTATTTATTCCTTTCGTTTAATCAACCGGGATAGTGGCTCTCAATTATTACGCAGTATCTCCATTAGCCTTTTAGTATTCACGAACGACGGGCCGCGGTCGACGAGACGCTTTGACGGAGGCCTAGGAGGAATTCGCCTAGAAGCGTCGCCGCGATTATGATAATCCCGTCGCCGACTTCGAAACCGTAAACGGAAAGAGGATAAGAAACCGGTAGCGAGAGATCCTAGTCGGCCGAGTTAATTGCGAGAGCAGCCTAACGCGGCATATAAATGTTCGATGGCTGGATTGATAACGATAATGGCGGCCCGATGACTGTGGCTTTGACGCGGTCAGCGGATCGTCGTGTTTCCGGGCTCGGGAAAGTAGTGCTTCGAGCGGATCGATCGGGCATAGAGATCAACGAACCGAGGAGACACGAGAGAAAAAAGAAAAAAACAAAAGGACGAACGAGAGATCGAGTTGTCTCGATGGGGTTTCCGAAGAATAATTAAGAGATCGAAATTAGCGCGGCGGTGGTGCGCGCGGGTGTCAAGCGCGTCCTCTCCGTGTCCGACAATTAAATTCCGTTCGACGACCGTGATCGATCACGGGCAGAAATTTTGTAGCCGAGTATAATTGCTGACAGAGTCGGTCGATGTCCGGAGCTGACTATGTTTTAATTGGCGATTCCGGGCATGCCGGTGCCTGCGAACGTCATCCGCGTCAATCAGTCGTCATGGAATATCCGTCAGCCGCACGCGTCGCTCGGCAACGATGGCAACCCCTTTGAAGCGCGGCCAACCCGCTCGAATCCGTAACAGAGAGAAGCGCGGCTGTGGCGACTCGACTCGACACGACTCAGTTTGTCGCCAGGGGGAAATCCTGGAGAAATGTTTCGGACGACCGGGTTGAGGATGATGTCGATACTGTTGGGAAGATCGACGCACCTCCGGTAACGAAATCGAAGAAGGACGCGGCCACTCGTAACGACGCAATTATCGATGGCCGTATAATGAACGTTCCCCGAGTGCACTCGAGAGCGGGTTTGCGAAACAGAATTAGTCGGAATATATTTTCCCGAAGACGCGGCTCGAAGGCTCGATAAATTATGGACGCATTCTGATGGTTTCCAAGGGATCGAGGTCTGATCAGAAGGTGCCCGCAGCCTCCGCTTTATTCCCGAGATCCTCGACAAGGGAGCAGGACCTACCCCGACACTGAGAACACCGAGAACACCGAGAAGTGGGTGAGGGGAGCAAGCGAGGAATTCCATTATCCCGGAGGCCGCATCTCCATCGCGTTCTCTCGGGCCAGCAGAGGCCTCTGGTTCCTTCCACGCTTCCTTCCTGCCTTCTTCCCTTCCACTCGCTGGAGGAACGCAGCCCACTGCACGGAATACCTCATTTCCTTTCGACCGCGTGTTTCTCACGATCCTACCGATTCCTGTTCTTCTCGAGCCGGTCTAGCCTCTGTCTTCGTACCCTCGGGGCCCCGCCCGACCCGGCCCGACTCGGCCCTATACCCTCAAACTCGATAAACTGCGCTCAACCCCCTCCGACATCCCACAGTCTCGTCGATTTCCTCTCCCTCGGGGAGGGTCGATAGAGTTACGGACTTAAACCAGCGACACAGGTGTTAAATTCATCGAAACCCGGTTCCATTAACTCCTGTGTTAGCCCGCAAGATCCAGCCCCGGCGATCTTAACCCTCCCTGGTTCTATCGAGCCAGCCTCGACAATGACTTGTGCATCGAGTTGCATTCGTTGATGATATCACAATTATATGATGCGTAAAAACAATCGTAGTACACTCAAGTCTCCTGTAATTAATTCGTGATCATTCGATAAGAAACTCAGAACTAGTGCAAATCAGATTAATTCGTGCCGTGTTGCATTCCGCTTCAGACTAGCTTACACTCTATGGGCCCGTGTAACTTTCAGATCACATGCTAATATATCGACATTGTACCAAATAATTTTAGTTTTCTCACAAGATGATGTTTACGTCTTAATTATATAATGTCTATGAGATCATCAATAACAATATTGATGACGGTTCGCAGCGCCATCAACATGAAAGATCAAAGTAAATGCAAGTCGTCTGCGGATAGATACCAACGGAACAAAATTCGACCCATAGAGGGTTAAAGTAAACAATTGATGTATACAGTGAGTGTTTAAGTTGATCGAGTCGTATTATACGGAAACCACGTTATAGGAAGGCTGTCGCAATTTTTACTGTTTACACAGCTTGGAGGATTACTGGACGATTCCTCCTGAACGGTATAGCGATGCACCGTTCGGTCAGGGTGTCTGACGATGATCTACCGTTTCCCCTTTGACTATGCACCTTCGATTGATTCTGTCGCGAGGGGTCTCGCCTTCCCTGGTTCTACGAAGCGACGATCGACCGAGGATCGAGACGTTTCCGATACCCACGCTCGCCGCGTCACTCGCCTTCGAGTGTAATTGCTTTTAAATGAATTCTTCCCGAGTTGCATTTACTCTCGAGTGTTCTCCACTCCGGATCGCGTTATCCTTTGTTCCCAGGGACGCGACGGAGTGCGACTCCGTCGACGGTTGCCCCGATCGATACCCTGTGTCTTCCGTACAAAAGATGCCAGGCTGAAAGGCGCGTTACCGCCCGAAATGCCAATTCAGGTCAAACACCTCTCCTCGCGGGCTGCATTCATGAGAGAATGGGTCACCGCGCGACACCTTCGACCCCGGCGTGTTTCGCGCGGATTGAAGCGGATCGAATCGCGAGCGAACGACAGATCGATGCCAGGGCTGAATGCACCGATTGTGCGGAGCACGGCCGAACGATGCAGAAAAATTCGCTCGCCGACTGCGCCAGTCAACGACCGTCTGCTCCGCCGGCGACGAACCGAACGCAAACAGAGCTGGCGTGTTTCAAACTGCAGCCTCTTCTCCGCCGAGGAGGAAGCGGAACGAATATCAAATGGCGAAGTCAACGTAAACATCTCCGGGAACTTCAATCGCCTCTTTGTCGAGCTTTCCGAAGCCTCGCCCCGGTCGCACGCTCCGACGGTCTTTCGTCGCGAACTTTTGTCAAGACTCGACCAGCGTCTTCTGGTAACTCGAGCGCGAGCTTCTCGAGTCTTTTCTCCGATCGTTACAACCACTCTCGAGCGTCGCGGCGCGGCGCCGAGAAGTTACGATCAGAAAGCAAACGGGATCTTCGAAACGGCGTGGAATCGCGAGGGAAGAGGAACAATCGAGCTCCCGTCGCCGATCGAGAGACTCTCCCTGCTCAAATTTTTACCTGTTGCTCGAGCAGGACAAACTCGCTTTCTGTATTTTCAAACTTTTATCTTCGCGATAACCGTGGCTCGAGCAATTTGATGGCCTCCAAAACAAATGACGCGCGCATGCTATTAACGGAAAGAGACCTCTAACGATACGCGCGCAAGTGGCCGTGTAATTTTAGTCGGCCATATTCCGGACAAACGTTGACTCACCCTCGCACTGGCTACATTGTACTCGCGTTAGCCGCACCAAAACGCTCCGATTCATTTCATTTTCGCCTTTACAGGAGCTTGAACAGGCGTTCGTCGCGGCACAAATCATCCGGGCACCGGGTTAACGACCCGTGGTGCACAAGTATTGTACGATACATAGAAATGAAATGGCACAATGTCACTTTGTACGCAAATAGTTTGCTATAAAACTCGTGTGTTGCCGTGAAACAGTGCATGAAAACAATTAGAATGATTAATCTTGACAACGGTTTTCTCGCCGAGGGGCATCGCAACCGTGCGCAAAATACAGTCTCTCTTTTAAAGCGCGAAGTGGCAAACGTTGCACTTCAAGAAGCACACGGCGTCGGTGGTGGTAACCGATTGCGAGACGCATCGCTTGCGAACGCGGCTCACGAACTCGAAAAAGGGGTACTCGGAGACGCGGTTCAACGCGCCGTCTGCTTTCGTTGCGTTTACCTCGGATCGCGTCACCGCGGATACCTGTCCGAGGAATCCGAAGGCCTCGCCGCAAATAGAATCGAGTTTTTTCCGGATTAGACGGAGAGCTCCATCCCGATTCTTCGAAGACGGACGCACGCAACGCATCACCGCGGAATCGGAATTTCCTTTCACCGTGAACGAAAACCAGTTGTGCAAGCCGGCTGGTTTTTTTTCGTTTCTTTTCGCCGGAACCCGGGCACCGAGCGACTCCCGTTCGCCCCTCGTTCTCTCCGCTCGTTACGTAACTGGCCCGTTATCAACGGCGACGGTGCCGAAACAGATAACGAACCAACTTGATAAGGTGAACGGACTACGCGTCGAGACTGTTGCGCTAGCAGAGCCCCCGTAAAAAAAAAAGAACGTGGAACCTGTCGCGCGCGCGTAATGTCGATTTTATTTATGATGTCGGTTCGGCGAGTCGAGGAAGGCAATCCGAAGATTTTCCGAGCGTCGAAGGGTATCGAATTTGTCCACGGAGTGAAAAGAGAAAAGGGAATCGCTGAAAACTGGAGTCGAACGCGAGAAACGGGTAAAATCGACTTCCCGGTCGGCGGGTTTACGTTTTCTCGTTAAGCGAAGGGTTCTGACCGGTTAACGCGCGATTATAATTATTAACAACTGGCAGCCACGGTGTCCAATTAATTTTCAACGGGCCGCGAGCGACGGTAGGGGTACCGAAGGAGCCGCGAGTCGAGATCGACTCGAGTTTCTGGCCGGTAAAAAAAGAACCTGTTCCGTGGAGACAGGAAAACTGGATCCCCGTGACACACGGAGTAGCGTTTCCTGCCTCTGAAACCGAGAAACACGTTCTCCTGACCTGTCACGGCTGCGTTCCTGAGAAAGCGGCGTGAACTAGCAGAATCGCGGTCTCGTCGCACGACCACGCGCCATTTAAACAATTTGCCGGACAATCGTTTAGCCAGAACGCGCCTCGCCTCGTCGGGATTCCGCGCGGATGAACGACCGAGGCGCTAATATCTCTATCCGTTCGAGAGTCTGAGCCACGTTAATCGACTAAAACTTCTTACCCGGCGCTCACCGCGAAGACGTTCGCTTCCTGGCGTCTTTGCCCAATTAAATCCGTCGTTCTAATGAAGTTTCATCGGCCCGAGATTAGCGCCGCGTCGGCCGATAGTTTGTGTACCGAAATACATGCCTCCACCCTTGCCGTTCCCTGCAATCTCGGCTACGTAGATCGCTCGAGTGCATCCACGTACCGGGTGGGCCTGAAGTACGTGACCAGACCCGGGTATGAACTTCTAGAAAATTATTTGCGCTTTGCAGTTTCAGTACTGAAATTATCGCTTTTACTTTCAGTAGGAAAAATCAAGAGTCAGGGACTCTCGGACAGTAGACTATGCAGAAACGTTCATGTCGGAAATTATTCTTGGACATTTTCGGAACCAAAGAGGATATCGGAGGAGTGCTTTGGATCTTCAGAGCGAGGTGCCCACGATGAATTCGACCACGCACCGCAGGAACAGACTGTGTAACGCTGTTAAACACGACTCGACCTTATCACCTGCGCGCCGTTCAAGAACACAGGGAAGGCGAAGCAGAGTACATGGGTGCAGCGGCGCAAGTCGAGGGTGCACGCATGTAAATGGACGCGCGCAGGGTTGCAGACTGCGGGTACACTGCCGGCCAAAAATACCAGATCAACGGGGAGAATACTACCTCGCGAGGATCTAATAAAATCCGCGTGCCAAGATGAAGCGGAAATAATTGATGCAATCGTTGATACGGAAGACTCGGCTGTATCGTCGGGAAACAATATCCGTCCTCTCGCGCTAATCGTAAATCCGGGTCTCGTACTTTTGGACGGCGGTGTACACGTGCACACACGAAGGATGGCAGAGCACGGGGCTATTACTCGCTTTACGAGAGGGCAACACGCTGCCGAGGTTTACGGTCGAACGAAACCCGCCGAACGCAGTGCCACGATTAATTCCCGCACGCCCTGTTCCAATCCGAAAGTTTCACGGAAAATACGATACCCGAAGAACGCGGAGCCTGCCGCGATACCTTCTCCGCACTACCGAAGTTATTGGCACTAGCTAGACGCAACTGTGTTAACGTTAAACCCTGGAAACCGCTCCGACGAAAGAAATTATTAAACGGGTCTCGGTGATACGATATTTCGCGGATTAAAATATTAGCACCTTTCGATGTCTGAATTATCTGCCTAATTATTCCAAGATTCGAATGCGTCGATGGAGAAATAAGACCGTGTTTCCATGCACTTTCGAGGCTTCGACGAGAGGGAAGACAACCGCTTAACGGTTCAAAGGCTAGCAAGCTTTATCGCGCAGGTAGAATAATGAGGCTGCCATTATTCAGCGATTACGGTTGGCTTCGGTTTGGCGTCGGTGCCAATTTTTCACGGCGTCCTCGAGTGCGTAGCCGAAAGGGCGGCCTTTTCTTCCGCGCAGCGCATATTTTATCGAAAATAAAATGGACTTCGGCCAAGCACGCGCACAGAGGCGACTCTTGAACCCGTGCTCGCAAACTTTGCCCGACGTATCTCGCTAGCTCCTTTTACGACAGCGGTCACGACAGCGATTTAGATCCGCGAGATCGAGCGAGCCCGCGCTCGATCTCCGATAAATTTCAATTTTATGACGTAGCGTTGCTGCGTTTTTCGTCTACGATCTCTCTCGGCTGGAGCGCGGCTCTCGTTTCGTCGGAAATGGAAACGCAGTTGGTACCCGCGGATCGCTCGATCGCGATCGACGCGTTTTATTTTCCTCGAAGGCGGACGGATCGTCGACCCGTTCTTCGCGGGAAGGAGCGACGTTGGGATTTTAATTTACCAGGAAGCGGAGAGATTACACCTGGAAAGTCGGCACAATGGCGCATTGTACGCGTACGAGCCCCGGCTTTAATCACGGATGCACCCGGCATTGTCAATTTCCATAGTGCAATTCCCTCCTCTGCGTTTCGACGGTACAACGACGACGACGACGACGACATCGTTCGTCGCCCACGGACACGTAGATTGGCGTTGAGCCGATACCGATGCATCTAATATGCGTTTGCCCGCGTCCACTTTGTACACCGCGCCGCATCGCCGAGAAACGGATAAGCGCAGCCGCGCTCCGCATCGAGGCCACGATCAAACAATGTCTATTGTGCCACGTAAGCGATACCGACGTCGGCTATCTCGCCGACGCAGATATCTCCATTATAGAAATGAATTTTCGCGGGTATTCGCGTGACGAACAGCCCCTTTTGCCTATCCTTGACTCCTGCTAATCAGTGCTAATTAAACCAGACAACCAGACGGACGAAATCAAAGGGAAAACAGACTCGTTGCCGAGGTTCCCATGGCTGCGGCTCGTAACCAGCCCGACACAATAAAGATCCGCGACGATAAACTCGTAAATCGACTGCTCCACCCTGTCTTTGGATCTATTTCGATCCTGATTTACAAAAGAGAACAAAGTCGCCGTCGACACCTTTTTCAGCTAAATTATCTGGCTCGAGAAATATTCAGAGATGGAGGACGAGTTCACTGGAGAACGATACGCGTTTCTGATATCCAAATGGGGATCCGGAGTCTAGATAGGGCGAAGGGTTAATGTAACCCGGTTTCCGCCCACGCATTTGATCGACCGTAGGAGAGACAACGAAGCGAAAAAATGGTCGAAACCTCGTCGTTCCGGGCGCCTACGCGTAATAACGGTGTAGAGCCGTGCACGATGAACCAGCCGTGCAGGTATCGGCGTGGAGGCTCGTATCGCGAGCACCTCCTGAAATTCTCGCGTCGATAAACCTCGCGGGTAACAACCGGCGGTGATAACCGTACACGTACGGCGCTTGTTCCGTACGTTTGTTTATGCGCGTCTCCGCTACTCGAGGTGCGAGCCTAGGCTTTCCGGGCTACGATAAGAATAACGACGCCGATAACGCAGGGCCTTCCACGTATACGAGTTAGCAGACGCATACCTGCGAGGCGCTATCGTTTCCTTCGAGCAAAAACGAGTCTCCCGGTTTTGATAATTTCGAGCTCGCGAGGTCGTTCCTCGAAACGAGCTTTTTCCCCCCAGAGAACTTTTTCGTACCGCCAAATTTCATAACCCAGGAGCCACGCGGCTCGCACGACTTATCCTTGCGTCGAGAAGTTTCACTTTCGCCGCGCGCGCGCACGGGATCGTCGAAAAGTTTTCCAGTAGAAGCGGAAAACAGGCAACCCAGCAGAAAAATGCAGCGCCATCCAGCTTCGATACGGTACTCGAAAGTTTCGAGGACCGCGAAAACCGAGGCACACCGACGACCAAAAGGGACCAAAGGGACGAGGGCCGCTTCCAAAGCGGGAAGTCGTAAAGAAGAGAGCAAGGCCCGATACGGGAGAAAGAAGCCGTACGATCGTCGACACACGAGTGGGTGCCGGCGAAGGGAGCACGACGCCGGAATCCCGTCCTGGACACTCGTATACATTCCATTCTCGATCGATATGACTGGGTAGCAGGTGCCATTGTTCCTAAAGGCTACCGCTTTTACTCCTTTTTCACGCTCGCCCGTTCGCCGACGCAGGTGCATCCTTCGTTTCGATGAACCTGACCGCGAACACTTTGCGCTGCTATTCCGGCTACAGCACTGGCAACGACGAGCAAACGATCTGCAATGTTTCATGTTGAATTTAGAAAATTTTGCATTATTTTCATGTTGCTATGAGAGTGCGGTCAAAGAGCCTAGTCGAACTCCTCAGACGCTCTCTAACTAACGTAAATTTGACCTCGGTCCAGGTTCTATAACGAGGCTATGCAGTAAATTCTCGATGTATATGTCAACAACACGGGTCTTGCCAGCATCGTGTATCGTCCAGGAGACATACCCGAGTGGTGTTATGTTTACATTTCTCCGCGTCCGAGGCCTCTCGAGTTTCGTGGCCCCTCACGAGGTATACCCCACGGTAGTGGAGATAATTCCGCGACGTTTATCATCCAGGCCTTTGCGACATATCTAGAGAAATCACTGTGTTTTCGTTAAACCTTTGTATTACGATTTATTTGACGGTTGCAGTGATTCGAACTTCTTTGTAGTTCATCATTTCCTAGTAGAAGAAGAAGAAAATTTGTATCTATTTTATCCCTATACGTTGTCTAATGGCTGTACATGACCAACAACAAAATAAAATTTTATTGCAGTTTAAAAAAAACCAGTAGCGTACATATTTATTATACTCTGTCCAGAATCTTCATCACGAGTCTGACTCGATGTTATAGTGCAAGGGGTTAATCGCACAAGTCCATTACGGGTACACCGAGCGAAACCCGGATTCGTTTCTAGGTTTTCCGAGGAAAACGCCATGCAGTAGACGCGTAGCGCACGTGTGCGCCGAAGAATGAAGAATCCTTGTGTCGCAAAACAACCGATTCCCACGACCCAGTCACGAGAAAGGCTTAATTTATGAATTCCTCGTTAACGATCCACTATACCCCGTTCCTCGAAAGAGAAGACTCGACGGTCGGCCATAATGCCTGACGACATTTCGAATTCTCGGAGGTAGGGGGACGGTCGTCGCGGCTATGTCGAGAGACAGGATATATTTTCCCGGCTAAATACGAAGGAACGAGGAAGCGGCCCGATTATCGACTCCTTGAAAAGCACACCTGAATGGGCTCTCTCGCGTACGGTCAGAAAAATCGGGATCCACGCGTACGATTACAGGATATATTTTCCCGTGTCGCATCACACGATACAACCGCCACGCCGTATCGAATGAAATCCGATCGGATCGCGGCGTATTAATTACCGGCCAGTGCTCTTTTTGCTCCGTTGAGAGAAGTCAACGGGCAGAAATAGACGCGGACGAGATAAAAGGTGGCGGACGTGTGCAACGTGCGTCACCGCGGCGCGATAAGCTCGTTGGATAATCTCGAGGGCCGGAACAATACGACGGAACGCGTACGATACCGATACCGACGCCGATGCGCTTCTCGCTGCGGAACGCTAGCGCTCTCTTTCTTCGGGCAACGAGCTTTTTCTGCGACGAAATAGGTGAACGCACGCGGCCAAGGTGTGTATCGTGTTACTCCGGAATCGGGTCCATTGAAACGGTCTCATTATTTCTTTTTTCGCTGCTCCCTCTCCCTTTCTCTTTTATCTCTCTTTTCGTCCTCCACTGTCTCTCTCGGTCCGCTTTGTGGTAACATGATATCTCGCGGCTCTTTATGGGATACGGTTACGCAATATCGCCGCATGGACCGACTGCAGGAGCGACGGGCAATCGCCGATAGCGAAGCTGCACCCGCGGACACGAATCTCCACCAGCTAACGCGATATAAATGTCCGTGGAAGCGCGCGGGAAACATAAACCGAGACACGTAACCGTGTTTGCGATTCAGGAATTCGCCTGACGCTCCGTGGAAACACCTTGCGCTCTCGAGATGCTTCGTTCTTATTGCGAAACTCGGCTGTAATTTCGTATCTATAACAATAAGATCGGTATCTAAACACGAGTCACTGTTGACTCGGAATTAATTCCAGTAACAGAAGATATCCTTTTATTCTTCCTCCGATCTTCCTTTTGTTAATAAAACGGCCATGATTTATCTTACCATTGTTGTCCTATCAGGGATTAAAATCCAGATGCATCCTCGATAGATCGATCTAGTGGTAAAAGCTGTTCCAAGGGATCGGAAATCGAGTCGGGTGATCGAACGATGTACAGAAACGATTGACCGGTGATAAATCAGTGTTTGCACCGATTGCGGGTTTTTTTTTTCCCGCCCGCGAATCGATACGGGATTACCGCGGTAGGGAAAGGCGAGGATAAACGTTTATCGCGACGCGTCGTGTGAAAATAGAGGGAAGATTAGAAGAGAGGCGAAAGAAAGATGAGCGTCGATCGTTCGTAACATTATCTCTTGCGTCGCGATCCGAACGAGAGATACGTGTCGTTCGTTCCGGTTTCGTTGCGTCTCCCGTCCGTGAGTAACGATACAAGAGATCTTTGACGATGTCTCCGAAGATAGGTCACAGTAAATCAAACGAAAATAGGTACAGCGGAACTCCATTTAAGTTAGCGGCCGATTAACCGAAATCCCGGCGCAAATGTTTGCCAAGTGTTATCCGAACATGAATTCCAGTTATTTGAACGAAAAATCGGAAGTAGCGGGGAGATTTAGAGGTGGACTCCTATTGTACGAGCGACCCAGTTATGCGAGCCGCTTGTTCCTCGGCTCGTATAAATGGAATTTCATTGTACAATCAATCCAGAGAAAATATTGACCCACCGATGGGTCCGGTGGCCGCATTCGAAATATTATATCAGCGATACATTGAAGTACGTACATCGACTCTACATGGACTTCGTAAACACGTGTGACGACCTTAAACACATATACAGGTAAAGTTAATTCGGTTTCCTTTGTGTGAGACGCAAAACGATTGCGTCACGATTCTGTCACGCCGATAACGAGCAGGAATCTTTGGACAAATACGTACAAAAGACGAATAATGACAAGTTGAACTCACGGAAATATCAATGGTAGTCGTGGATAGATTTATTCGAATCATTACGTATTTATTTTCTTTGCTTTTCGGATCAACGTTGATCCTCTAATTCGAACTAATGATCTAAATCGACTGTTACGAAGTTAGAATATATCCTAGGGTCACAGTTAACCATTACGTTAACGCTAGAACAAAATGACAATAATTTTGTAGTTACTGGAATTATAGATACAGTGTTAATTGCGAGCCGAGAAAGATTGACAGATCGCTGACTCGAAAAAAAAAATGTCCGAACGGAACAGGAAAGGCTAAAGGAGCACTTACGCCAGAATTATGCAATAAACGAGAAAAAGGTAAAGCTATATCAAAAACAGAACGAGAGATGCACGATGGTAAACGTAGAAACGAAAGGATGAGAATGAAGAGATGCAGAAAGGAGGTGAACGGGCCGCGGAAGGGGTAGGGAGCGAGGGGTAGGGAGAGTTGATAACATGCCAGCTGTGCGCAGGAACGAGAGGTTAGGTTAGAATTGGCGTTTGGGGGTCGCGAGGTCAGCCCATGGGATCGAACGACCGTGCGAGAGATAGGAACACGGAACGGTAAAGAAACACAGATGCAAAACAGCGGACATCGTAGGCTAGCTAGTAGCGTGTAGCTCGATAGAGGGGAAAAATGAAAAGTCACCTCGTTGAAAGCCATCTTCTTGGTTATGGTCCCGGGCTCGCGGCTGCTTCCGGCACCTCCTTGCCCCACCGCTCCTGCCGAAGAATATCGTCCCCCGTAGCTGCCGGACTAGTTGTTCCAGCAGCGATAACAGCAGCAGCAACAGCAGCTGATCTCGCCTGTCCAGATATCCCAGAGAGGACGAAGGCGCATCGAAACCGCGGCAAACGCCACTCGCGTCACGGTACACTAGCCACGAACACCCCGACGACAACGAGACCGAGCTCGGGCACGAGCACGAGCACGGACACGAGCACGACGACGACGAGGACACTCGCGACCAACCTGTCTCGCAGCCCTCCGCGACACACATACGTCACGGGAGAAACGTAGCGCGTGCACCGTTCGCGGGGGATCACCGTTGCAAACACCTCCTTCTCGGATACGACGTCGACGTCTCGCCCGTTCGCCTCCTAGCTCGCTCGATAGACCGCGATTAACGTGTCCCCCTGTCGACCGTGCCGACGCGACGACGATAATCTGGCATTCCTCAGGTGGGCACCGAGAGAGCACCTTTTCGCCGACGTTCGAAATAGACCTGCGGCCGACTATCGCAGACCGGCGTTATCGGGTACCACGACAATCCCGTCCCGTTTCCAACAAACTGTCACCGGCCGACACGCGTCCACCGATCCCCACGAACCACACGATCCACCACGGAACCGATTCTCTCCCACTGTTTTTTTCACGTATTTATATACGTCGCAGAACCATCCGCAAACAGAGGAGCGCCATCTTGGTTTCTGATGTCGCGGACCGAGCCGAAATCAGCTGCGCGCGCAACCGACACAGCTGTGAACGGGTGCCGCGGCCTCCGGGAACACGCGCGACACCACTGCGCACATTCTTCCCGCGGTTTAACTACGTTTGAATCTTTTCCTATGCTAACTCGCTTTCGATGCCCTTCTATGATAATCTCGATCGAAAATGATCCAGAGAATGATAGATTTTGTTCGTTTACGCTTAGTTCTAGGCAATAGCTAATATCGTTCGCATGAATACAATCGTTTTATATCGGTTCCTCGCAAATCGATTCTAGGCGGTGATATACATTTCGATAACCTATCAATCGCTGTAATCGATATCTTGATATTGGAACGGTCGCTTTTTACAGATAAATAGTGTGTTCGATCGATCGTAATAGTTTCTTCGCTATTTGGACGCAATTGTGATTGGCTGGATGCACATAAAAGGAACGATTCGCCAAGATTTGAACGACCATACTCGAGATGTAAAAATAGTTCGCAATATCGATGAATAGTAGGAGTGACTTATATCTAGAGAATCAGCGGAACTCAGGGAATAAGAATATTATGGTTCTTACCAAAATGAATCCGTATTGTCTTTAAAATTTTCATGCGAACGAAGAGTGATGCGTGGTCCTGTTCGGTGCCGCTCGCCATCTTGAATAGTAATTCAAAGATGGCCGCCGCGACTACGGCACAAGTCGGTGGTGCAGTGTGCGCGTAGGACGTGGATTGTTCTTTATATCTGTGTTCGCGTGGTGTTCGGTTATTTTTAAGTGCGGTTAGTTGTCAAGCTTCGAATAGAGTCTCCGTTTCACGTGCGAGTCCTACAAAAGAACGATAGAGCTGATCGAAATGGGCCGTTCCAGATCCAGAACGAAATCGCCGAGCAGGAGGCGTCACAAGAGCAAGCACTCGAGGAAACGCTCCAAATCGCGAGAGAAGCACTCGAACAACAAATACGCCGAGAAACCAAAGGAACGCAGTTCAAAATCGAGGTAACGCGCTTCTTGTTTCCTGTCATTCCCATATACGATTGTAAATTACTTCAATTTATCGAGTTCTCCGCCATTTTGCCTCACACGCTAGGTGGGAGAACTTCTATGTGCTTCATATATGTTGTTGGAAGTTACGTCGGTCACCTTTTTATATATTCTTGTGCGTTGCAGGTTTCTAATTTCTTATTATTAAGTGTTGCACACCGCTGTTCCTTTGGAACATGCAGTGTCAGTGACTGCATATTCTATGTACATGTGGATGGAATTCAAGCCTGTTTGTTTATTTGTTTGTCCAGGAAACGGTCCCATTCTGCATCTTCCAGTTCAGGCTCCGATGCCTCAGACGATGTACATATTGTCAGTCACAAAAAACGTTCATACAGAGATAGAGATAGAAAAATGGACGAAGTGGAGAGACTAGCAGAAATGGAACGGCAAAGGTAATTGACACGACTTTACTTGCTGTATCTCTGATTTACATATTGATCAAAGTTATTGCATTCCATTGGAGCATAGAAGTCTTAGTATTCTATTCGGAATCTTTTATTAGGTATATGGCATGTACAATGACAATAGTATCACATACTTTATATTACGTTTGATTTATCTTTCTGTTTTTTTTTTCAAGATTATTATTTCCTTAAATGTGATTCAATACAAATTATTTCAAATAATTTTCTTGCACTGGTATACGTTTTTTATTTCTAATTATGTTGTCAGGAAAAAGAAAGAATTATCGAACAAAATCTTCACTACGAGTGCTGTTGGGTAAGATGGAAAAACTATTACATGGTGGTGGTTCACTTGCATTGGAACATATATATGTACATTGAGACGTTAACGAATAACACTCCCTAATCATTTTGTATAAACGATCCATGATGATCGAAGCGATCCAGACTTAAAGATAGATTTTGTTGAGTTAATATGTACACTTTGAGATTATATGCAATAGATTGTTACAATAATCTTTGCGAGAGGAGCATGTTAGGTAACACGTTTGGAGAATGATCTGCTACCTCTGTAGCGTTAGAACAACAAAATGTTTCTGTGCTTGCAGAAGGCAACGTGAAGTGGAGCAAAAAATGGTTGAAGAAGAAGCAGCCAAGCGAATCGAAGAGTTAGTGCAGAAGAGGGTGGAAGAGGAACTAGAAAAGCGTAAGGAGGAAATAGAAGCCGAAGTACAAAGGAGGGTAGAAGAAGCCAAAAGGGCGATGGAGCGTCAAATGATGGAGGAAATGGAATGGAGACAAGCAAAGCTTCGTGAGGAGGAGAAACGGAGAGAGGTAAGACCAATCCAGAGAAACATTGGCCAGTGTTAGCCCAAGCGCTGTTACGATCAACAGGAAATATGTTTGGTACTTTAATCGCGCATTATTTTCACGTTTGAATCGATTCGAACGGATAGAGCGCGATCTAACACGAATCGAACGTGTATAGATGAAAAAATTCATGAATTTTACGTGAAATCTAGCAGCTCATCCAGTAAGGTGCACATTAGTTCAAATATTTTCTACAACTATTCTATTTAGGACGCTACAATCCTATCTACCAATGGTTGAAGATCGTGATATTCTAATTGGACGTTCGAAACGTTTGTCTAAAGGCTACTAGTCAAATCCCAGTGCGATAAGTAAAGAACGAGCTCGCGTAGCGCTATGTTGATTCTCTATTTCGCGATCACAGCGTTTGGGCTTGAAGCATTGTGGTTGTAAATTGTTGAGAGAGAAGTATCGTTTTAAAAAGCCACATTGCTTCGACTTCCCGGCATCCACCGAGGTCGCGTTGTTGGGAAGATTATACAACACCTTCTCGTATGAGAAGAATTTCGCATGTATCGGTTATTTATCAACAGAATATTGTATTTGTACCATGTATATATATTTATATATTTGTACAACATTAATACCTTTCATCACACAATATTTTTTCGATTGTCAGTTGTACTCTTGGAATTGCAAAAATCGCGTTTAAACGCGGTCAACGCGTTTCTGCGCGCTGGTTTTTGTAATCGCGGTACCCTGCCAATCCAGCAGACCTAATTACTTATCAATCTAGTTTATATCCGCGCGATGTGAATGTCTACATAAGTCGCATCGTGTACAGCCTTTTAAGGAGTATAGAAGAAAAGATAAAGACAGATCCAGTGAAATAAAGTTAGCGATCCCAAACTTTGTAACTTACCGAAAAAGATATATATATAAACAATTACAGTATCCAACGTAAGCTTGAAATAAAGTTATTTTTCTACGAAACTATAGGACAGTGATACTTCTTCCCTGAATAGTTTTTTGCTACCAGACGGAATAAAGACTTGCGCGATGACTATCAAAAATAGCGTAGACTCTATTTATCTTTTTTTTTTTTTTTAAATAGACATTATTATTTTTCTCACACACATACACACACGAACATTCTGTTCTGTTTCGTAATTACGTTTTTACCACGACAATAGTTGGGGACGGAAAAATCGTATTATACGAAGGGGTCCTGTTGTTTGATCTAATTGGCACCTACTCGAATCGAACATACGATAAAGCGATATTTATCCGAATTCAATCGTTCTTTTTTTTTATACATATATATATATATACAGAGTTTTCTTCGAAATGCGACTATAGGAGTGTTCTTCTGCCATGTATTTTGTGTATGCGCACAATTATATATTTATTCTCACCCTCGGGAAATCAGCACGTGTTCCGGTCAAATGGACAGCGACCCTGATTACAAGTTGTGACCATTTTATATATTATATACATATATACTTTTGTTTTTGATCCTTGTTGCTTCGCACATTGAGTTTGCACTAACTTATGTGAACAAGTTTTGGGAGAGACTATGCGTATATACATATCTATATACGTATATATATGTATATACATATATATATATATAATTAGAAAAAGGGAGATGTAGACCTTAAAGGGCCGAATTAGCAAATCCCATAGCAACAAAGCACGACCTAGCAAATATATAGGTCACCTTCCTTACTGACTACCAACAGAAGATGCCGGTTTTTTACTCACTGCTGAGTGATTGTCGATGAAGAAGGCATCCCCTGCGTGCTGGCGTGAGCATCATTCAGGTATTATCCAATTTATATATTCATAATTCATTTTATACCAATATTATTATTATCATTCTTTGTTTATAAACGCTATGTATTTGGCGAGAACCATACTAGGGATTATTTTAGATTTGCTAAATACGTATTAGTACCTGGGACACAACGCATTCCGTCGACAGGTCGGGGCGGATGGCACCACTCGTTCGTAACTATTTTCTTTCTTTTTTTTTTTAAGTACGTTTTACCTATTCTTTTCGCTGCACCGAACGTGCATCGATTTCGTTCCGCGACAGAATCGAGTTCGTCTCTTTTCAAATTTTTTTTCTTTTCTCTTTTCTTTTCTATTTTTTTTTTTTTTTACTTCTTTATGTAAAGTATTGCCACACGTTGCGCGGCGTAGAGTTTATTTCTGCACTTTGCGAAATCGGACGAGTTCTCTTCGGTGCGCGTCTTTACGATTTACGATACCGTAACCGACCGTTTGCATGCAGAGTGGATTGAATTCAGAAATCATAATTCACGTTTTTTCACTTTTTTAAGTGGCATCCTAAGTCGTCTGGGGGAAATCAGACAATAAACAGCATTCGCTGGGAAGAGCTGCGAGGAGCTCGGTTCGATCTGAACGGAGGAGCTGGGCTCGCACACGCGTCCTCCGTTACGTTCTCTCGACAAGCCATCCTAATTCATAATATTGCAAAAGCCCGACCTCAAAATTTCACACGTTATCCTGAACTACTTTTTATCCTGTAATTCAAATTCCGCAAAAAAAGAGAGAGAGAAAGAAAGAAAACGAGCGAGAGAGAGAGAGAGAGAAAGGTTCTTAGGATGTATAACACTAGGCTGTTGACGTAGCGGCACTATGATTTTGGATATGAACGGTGTAACAACAGCTGGTGAACGACACCATCATTGCTTCGTGTAAATAGATCCCATTGTCGTTGTAGGAGGAAGAGCGGAAGAAGCGCGAGGAACTAGAGAGGATCGTGGAGGAGAACAACAGAAAAATCGAGGAAGCCCAGAAGAAATTGGTAGGTGGACATGGATCGTCTGTCTTCGCCGCCAGCTGCTAATGAGGACGACGATCTCTCTAAACGGTCCCGTGATTTTCTCTGTCGACAGGCTGAGGAAAGATTGGCCATGGTCGAACAGCAACGTTTGATGGAAGAGGAGAGGCAAAGAATGAGGAAAGAGCAAGAAAAACGTGTGAAAGAGGAGCAAAAGAAAATTCTCGGGAAGAACAACTCGAGGCCTAAATTGTCCTTTACGCTAAAGCCAGTTACGTGAGTCTCTGTCCTCATTTCGTGCAGTTTTACATGTGATATTTATACATCTTGTCGGTTTCGCCGGAATCGTTTGTATTCCGCATGAACAGTCGTCGTAAGCTGCCTCAACCTCCGTACATGATACGTACAGATAATTCCGCAGCGACAAGATCCAAAGCTCACCCGAATGTATTTGCGATGCTCGTCGAAGTCCGGCGGTGCGCGAGTTCATTTATTCGATCCCGACGACCGTGTTGGGGCCGAGTAATTAATTCGATATGCTCGCCGGGTTTCGAACCCCGATACAGATGGGATTTAACACTTTTCTCGACGCCACACCGACATCGCGTCAGACGAGCGCGTCGTCGAGCGGAAAACAATAGAATCGCATAGTGTAGCGGTACTCGCGTAATTGATTGTATCGTGTCTTGTACATTTTCGTTTCTTCTATCTTTTTTTTTCTACCCCCTCGGATCTAACACGCACGCTACTGATATTTGTCGACCGGTTCTGCTCGATCTGTCCGATGGAAGTGTGGCGAACAGCCTAGTTAGGTGTGTTCTACGAATTGCAACAGTGCAGTTTCTATGCATATAACGTAACGCCGATTCACTGTATTTATATTACACGGAAGAAGATGAATAATCATTTTATTTACAGTTAGACTTTATTTACGATACCGAAACACGACTCTCGTATTAAGCTCGCGTTTTGAATCTTCGAAAGAAATGTGACAGACGGTTGACTTTTTTCTCGGGACGGTCAATATTATTCCCACGACCAAGCATAGATTTTGTAACGAATTACAAACCGCGTAGAGCAATTTTTGTACGAATATCGTGCGCCTGTAAAATACCGCGCGAACACGGTTTCGAAGCAATAGTAAATAGAAGGAAAGAGAAAGTGTTAGTGTCGTTTTAGTACGTTGTGTTGAAGAAAAACCGTTGACGGACAATGCTCGGTTTCGAAACGAGGGATAGAGAGTGTTCATTTTTCTAATCAAAATTTCAAAAGAACGATTTTAACACCGGTGATCGAAAGAGGAACCGACACCTTGAATGGATCGTTTTGTACGTTCGGAAACGTATGAATGGAATCACGAGCGAAAATGTCTCTTGTACGCAATTGTGTATATATGTGTGTGTACTGATACAACACAAAACAAAACCATCTGTTCATATAGGATTGTATACCCGCAACATTGTTACTTGTAAAATAAACACGTTTTTATTAAATCCATTGTCCAAAAGTTATTCGAGCCTGTGCAGGCGGACTCGAGGCATCGGCATTATTATTCATGATCTTCGCGGCGGAGAATGCGAGGGCAGCAAAGCTTTGCCGCGAATTCCCAGACTCATCGCTTGCCCGAAAACATTACCGTGAAATGGGCTGCGCTGCTTGTAAATGCATTCGAATTTCCCGTAGGGAACCTTCTTGTTCTTCCGACCATCTACAACCACTTTAAACAACCGTCATCTCATCGCTCCGTGCCAATTCTTTTCCGAATCTTGATCCCGATGAAAATAGAAACCACTCCGTCGTTACCTTTCATCGTGTCCTCGATCACTTCCGGATAAAGTTTCCCCGTGACGGAGCTGCTCGGCGGATGCAGCCTCGGGTTCGTATTGATCTCGATTAACCAGACCGACAGATCGTCCATTATCAGAAAATCGGCGCCGTATAATTGGAAGCTGTTCCGTCGATTCACCATGTTTTCTTGAGAAGCCAGGAGTGCCCCTATTAAATTCTGCTTTATTCCCGGCTTGATCAGCTTCTCCCAAGCGGATTCGCGATCCATCGCTCTGGAGAGGGCGCACGCGATACAATAACGACCCGAATCGAACGTCTCCCCGGCCCAGAATCAAATTAGATAGCACACTTTAAGTATTCCTTGAACCTCTGAAGATTCCAATGGAGCTCGCTGGGTATCTGTGCGTTCGACTTCACCGTTTTCCTGTACTTGAGCTGCACCGTGGTGTTGCACAGATGAATCGACTCGTGGAAGTTCTCGAGCGTGAAGTCCTTCGACGCGAACCGTATCAGAATATCCCTGTTCGAAACGAACAGATCGAATCAAGAGACAAGAAGCAAAGCCGATTAGAGGGACCAAGAAAAGGGGAAAAAGTCTAAGAAAATCGATACTTGTACATCCAGACGACCAACGGTTGCGTGCTCGTGATCAGAAACCATTGTCTGACGTCGACTTTCGTTTTGTGGACGAGCAGAGGTCGTTCTAAAAATAAAAAAACCACTCGAGCGAAATTGTCGGAAACCCGTGCGCCGACGATGTTGCCAAACCGATTCACCTATGTATTTCTGCACGACGTACTGCATGCACTCCTTCGCGGCGTGGTTCACCTTGTTCAGGATGTCGGCCAGCGAGTTCTTGAGCATTATGCCTCTGCCTAAACTCTTGTCGCCCGGTTTCAAGATCCAGACGTTCCGCATCCCGTCGATCCGACTCTGCGGTCGGCATTGTATCATGTCCTTGAGAATGCTCGCCGTGTACGGCACCAGCTTCTGCCATGAAACGCGCGATGCAACAGTCTAGTAGAGAATCGGTGACGATCGTTCGCATACTTCGATGTCGATCCCGTCGCTTTTCCCGAGGATCTCGCGCTTGTGCAAGAAACGCTCGTACCAATTCAGGAACTGGCTCCAATCGGCCGGGGACACGCTCGCCTCGCTGTGGTTGTCGATGTCCTCGTGCGCGCACACGCTGCGATTCATTCAATAAATAATGGATAAACGCGAACGAAGCAAACCTGAGAAATATTCCCCCCAAACCTTATGTACTCCTTGCAACGATCGAGAGCGAACAAAATAGCGGTCATCGGCACGGTGCCGTTCGGGGACCAAGTGGCGTTCGGTCCGGCCACGCTGGCTAAAAACAGGAACCACTTGAGAATCCCTATGCAGGCTGTGATCTGAAAGTCCTGCACGAACTCCTCGATCTGTGCTGCCTGCGCGAATGCAACCTAATCGTAGTTTCGTCTACGCTCTAGCCCGAAGATGTTTGATCGGTAATTTAAACGAACTTGGTAGACGTTGTAGCACCGTGGAAATTGAATGCTGGACACACCGACCTCGTAGTACCAGCACACGTTCTCTAGATTGTTACACATATCCACCTGGAAGTATCCCGAGGATGATCGAAGACCGCGGTCCACGTAGAATTAAAAGGTAAGTGGCATAAGCAACCTTTGACGTGAAGTAACACCCGGAGAATTTATTGACTATGGTTTTCTCGTCCGTCCGCATGCTTACTCTTTTATTCGTGTACCAAATCAAGTCCGCGGGGGAGCGCAGCAATTTCTCGATCGTCTCCAAGCCAGCTGAAAACGATGATGCTTTAGTGCTTTTAATAACGATCGTCTAGCTTCTGGGAACCTGCAGACATTTCCGGCGTCATCGAGATCATCCTTCGGATGTATCTCTTCTCGACCCAGCCTCGTTTGGTCAGTGGCTTCTTCAGGACCGGGAACGAGCCGAAGATCACGAAAATTTTGTGCTCGTTCACCGCCTTCGTCAGCATCGACAGAATGAAGCTGATTTTCGCTTGGTCGCTGGTCAGAAGCTTTAAATAATCCTTCAACACTATCCTGCCGTGGTCGTTTTCGTCCTCTTTGTTCTTCTCGCCGATAAGATCATTTAGATTCTCGCGGTTGCAGAGGATTTCCGCATTCGCAGTTTTCACTGGTTCAGGATCCAAGATCGTTGGAGGATCCATGCTCGAATCGGTGACTCGTAGAAACAGCTGCGACTTTTCTTCTGCTTCTTGCGCGGACCTTGGATATATCTGACAGAAAACGTAGAGTACAGAGACTTATTTAGACGAATAGATCATTTCCGTCGTACCTGCCAACCTTCGCAGTGTTTTTTAATCGTGCAGTCGTCGGAAGTAAACGTGATTTGCCATTTTCGCGTGCTAATTATATTGGTGTCGTTCCGATTTTGTATTTCGTATTCTTTGTTCTTGGATCCTGTAATTTCCTCAGGGATGAATGCGATTCCATGGTTAGGGTCGACTTCTTCCGTGCGTTCTTTATTTTCCAAAGAATTCGTAGAACTTTCTCGGTGTAACATGATGCATTTTAGTGACCGACAACAGGCTCATGTGGTTTAGCATGTTTTATTCATTTCAGTTTTTCCTCACGTGCAAATTTTACACCATTTTCTACGAAAAGTGACGTCGCCGATGCAAATGTTCCGGGGATCGATGAATCGCGCTTCGATACTGTTATACATTCACGATACAGAGCATTCGCAGAGTGAAAATAAAGCTAGGTCACGTGTGCCTCTCTTCCTTCAGACAGCCTCGTTCCCCCCATTTAGAGCAGGATCTATACTTTGTCATCGCTTTCTGCATCGACTGGTCCAAATGCTTCTCCAACTTCGGATTCTTAAAGAACGGCCTCTGTATCGGAACCTCGTCCATACCATTTGGAATTTCTCGAAATCGTTTGCCCCGCTCTCTATGAATGATCTCATCTATAAGATTGGTCTTTGCCATTTTGTTACTCGGCTCGATGCACGGCTTAGACTCCGTGTTCATTTTCGTCTCGTTCATCGCGTGAATCACTTCTTCGATGGACTTCAACAAACGTTTGTTCCTAACGATTCTATCTTCGATCACATTCTCGCAATTTCTAATCGCGTCTCCTGCTGGTTGTGGGAACTTTTCTGAAACAGAATCGTTTCGTTATCGTAGATAAATTTGATCTTTCTTAAATCTTACAATACCTGGCACAACACGCGCAAACTCGTGTGAAGCCTGCTTGTCAGGCATAACAGGATACGCGTTAACTATCCTACTGCGTTGTCTGCTCTCCGAACAATTTTTCTTCAAACAGGTGTTCCTCTTGATCACTCGTGGCAGTTTCACGGCAACGCATCCGGTTCCTTCTTGCATCCATCGTTTCCTCGGTGCGGGATTGATGCAAACCGGTGCGCAGAACCTTACTCTGTGGGCGTCGCACGATCTCGGACTCTTACATTTATTCTCATGGATCGCGGATTGTTCGGAAGCTCCCAGAAATTTGTGTGACGATTTTTCGATAGCTTGAAGGATAGGGGGCTCGTCCGGCTCGCTGTCCGAGTCCGTGCAAGTGTCCGACGACAGCGAGAGCCCGTTCGATGGCTGCCAGTTGTGATGTTCTCTCAGAATGTCGAACGACACCTTAACCTACGGAGACATTTACGTACCTCGCATTTAGATCCTCGGAAGTAGGTGCACTGGAAGCTGTCTTTGTTGGTGGGAGCGTGATCAGTCCACGTGTCTGTCGACTCGGCCTCGTAACCAGACCTTGGATAGCTTGAGGAAGAGTCTACGCACTCCATTCCAGGTGATCAGCAGAGACAGGACGAACGTGTAGCTTTGAATTTTTTCGCGGTTTACCATGAAAAAGGGAGAGATTTCTGGAGAATCTTGGCCTCCATTTGTCTGACTGTCACTCGGAGGATTTTGATTTTTGGGAGGTTGCCATTTGACGGTGTATTCGGAACGCGCCGAGACCTAATCCATGTGTAAATGTCGACAGGGCTTTGTTTCGACGGCTCGTACAGGGTGTTCGTTTCAACAGAAAAATACAGGGATCGATAAGACAGTTCTTTATTGACTATGTTTAGCTGTACGGTCGAAATATAGACTTCTAGAACGGGTCAACAGTGGTCGGGAGCAACGGATAACGAGTGCAGATCACAATGATTTTTGTTACAATTATTTAGTTAGCCTCAAGCCGACCGCGTACATGTCCGTGATGTCGGTCAGCACCTTGTTCTTCCTCTGGTGAACATTTTTCTTCGGGACAACGCTGCGATTCTTGTTCTTCCCTGTAGCAACTTCGTTTGCCTTATTCGTTGACTGTAAAGATGGCAGTGCTGGAACGTCCGACGGTGTGGCAGCCAGGGTGGCGCTTTTTTTGTACTTTTTGATAGCGTCTCGCACCACCGACTTGATGATCTAAACAATTAATGGTACATTGAAGACAAAGCTACCAAAGAGCACGGAAGCGTCCAAACCTTCTCTTGTGTCCCTTTGGCAGGCTTGTCGCTCTTCGGTGTCACCTTCGTCGATTGTTTCTGGAAGCCCATGATCTTCGAAATCAAGGTCTGCCTGGCAGGGGACCCTTCGATCTTGTTATTCGACGATCCAGTGAACGCCCTCGACTTCCTTGGCGTCCGAGACGGTGCTCTCTGGCTGCTGCCACTCTTCTCGACTATTCTGCCATTCTGTGCAAGGCAACGATCGTGAGAATCTTCGAGCAACAATCATTTTGAACGTTTACCTGAACCGCTGCGGTCGATTTCGTCTTAGCGTTAGGTCTGACACTCGTGGGAGCGCTTTTCACGGTCGACTCTTGCTTATCGACAAGTATGGTAGTCTTCAAAGGTTTTGGGACCGCGGTGGATGGCAGTGCTTGTCTGAATTTAGGCGAATCCACCTTGTAGTAGGCGTAGAACTCCTGATCCAGTTGGATCTCCAGCTCCTCGATCAGATCGACGATCACCGGACCGATCTGCGTGTGCATCGTTGACTTTTTCTTCGTCAGACACGTCTGGGAATGCATACCATCCATGTACCTGCTAGAACTTTCGCCTTTGTCTTAAGTACCCACCATCGGTGACTTGGACGAGAGGCTGACTTTCGAGTCCTGACTGAAACAACTGGACTTCTTCTCGAACGACGTGATCCGAGTCCCCTGCAGAGACAACGCTGCGCCCAAGTATGGCTGACAACTGGGCATCCTTTGCCTGTACGCCAGCTCGAACTCCCCCGTGCTCGCGTTCTTGTCCTCTCGGAAATCGATCACCACTGCGGAACCAAACATTTTACCCGAGAAATCTTACATTTCCCAGCGCAGCGGAGAAATGTAGAATAGCTCGAGCACCTTTCACAGTGTCCTCCAAAACCTGCCTGCAGAGGCGAGTGGTCACTCTGCTCGAGTAGCTCATGTCCGGGTGGCTGTTGATCTCGATCAGCCAGACGGAGAAGTCCTCCATGACCATGAAGTCCGCGCCGTAGAGCTCGAAGCTGTTCTTCCGGCGATCCATTGCTTCCTGACTGGCCAACAGAGATCCCACCAGGCCCTGCTTCATCCCCGGGTATATCATCTCGTCCCACGCTTTGTCGTGTCCCTGGGACCTGTCGAAGTTTCGATGAATCGCTAACTCGAATCGGTAACCTCGAACGATCGATAGTGATCATACTTGAGGAACTCCTTGAAGGTGGTCGCGTCCCACATGTTGTCCGAGGGCAACGCAGGATCCCTGTCGCCGCAATTCGTGTACTTGCACTGGATCGCGTGATTGCACAGGTGGATCGATTCGTGGAAGTTCGTCAGGCAGAATTTCTGCGAGCAGAACCGCAGATAGCTCTCCCTGCAACGAAACGTCGCGATAGTGCATATCGTGTAGATACGTCGACCGTGATCCCGGGTCATGAACGCGTCATCGGGACACAGTCGACGCCACGCGTCGCGTCGGCTCGAGCATTTACGCGAACTAGGTTAGAAAGAATCAATTTCATAGGGGGAAGGGGGAGGTGCAAGCTTGTAACCGGTAATTGACTGCGGGCGGCCGTGGCCACCACGGATTCGCATCGGCTGCTCTAAATATAGGATAAAACTCGGGCATCTTCGTCGATTACGTACCGACCGTGAATATAGATTCGCGATAATTATGACGAATGCGAGTTCTGTACCAATTAAACGGCCTACGAATTTACGAGGCACGAAAGCTGCCGGTGCACCTTGCACGCGTCTGTACCGAAAAGTCGGGATTTACTTGTATATCCAAAGAGTTAGGGGCTGAGCGCAGGTGACGACGAACCACTGCCTGATGTCGAACTTCGTGCTATGAATTAGTAACGGCCGTTCTGCGAAAACAGAGGTCCACCCATTAACACGATTTTACTCGAATCCTATCGATCGGCAGGTTTAAAATAGCAATTACCGATGTACTTCTGCACGACGTAGCGAGTGTCCTGTTTGTTCGAAGGATTCATCTTGGCCATAACATCCTCCAGCTTGTTTAACAGCATGATCCCTCGGCCCCGACTTTTGTTCCCTGGCTTCATGATCCACACGTTCATCACACCGTCCATGTCCATCTGGGGACAGTACTTCCTCATCTTCTTCAAGATGTGTTTCGCCGCGAGGAAAAATTTCTGTTCGCATCGTTCGATGTTAATGCAATCCTTTCGCGACTGGCTAGGTCTGCTAGGAATCGCTTACTTGAAACGGCACGCTGTTCCGTATGAAAAGCGATTGGCCGTGGACGATCTGATAGTACCAGCTGATAAACTGGTCCCACTGATGCGCCCACACCCTCTCCGTCTCCTGATCGATGTCCTCGTGGGACTGCGCGCTGATGTAATCGCTGCACCGCTTGATCGCGAACTCCAGGGCCTTTAATGGCACCGTGCCCGTCGGCGATCGGACCGCGTTCTCGCCTTCCGCGTTGATCTTGTCCACCAGCCACTTCAGCAGGCTCAGACAGGCCGTGAACCTACCAGACAATGCAACGCCATTTTTTAAACTCGCCCGCAAGCGTGGACTCAATTGCACTGTGAAATCAAAGTCCAGCGAACATCATTCAAATCCAGGAACCTCGTGGAAAATATACGACATCGATCCTCGAGCGCTTAAAACATTTCGGAATTTTCGACTACATCGGTATGCCTGAGAATATTAGGGTTCTCGAGTACATTGGGATTCCCGAATATTAGGGAATCTCGAGTATAGGGAATACAACGAAGGTCTTGAATATTTGAGAATCCCGAAATTTTCAAAGACCCGACCCGACATTTTCGGGATCTCGCACATCTCTGGTTTCGAAGGATCGACGCCGACTTTCTCCGATTTCCACGAAAGCTGGGGTCACCGAACCCCGATGATCATCTCAATTTCAGGATAGCGTGTTTTGGTGCATTGAGAATATAAAGGAGACTGAAGAATCAAAGTTCAGTTCTATCGATAAGCAAGAGAGATTGATCATCGCGATACGCGAAACAGGAGAAGCGGGAGATAGGAACACGAGGTTTCCGCTGCTCACCGGAAGTCCTCGATGAAGGCGTGCATCTGATCGCCCTGGCACAGGTTGTAGCAGCGGGGGAATAAGGTGTTGGCCACCCCGGCCTCGTAATACCAGTGCATCTGTCTGACGTTCGAGCACAGGCCGACCTAAGGCGATCGAGTCTCTTAGGAAGCATGTATTATCCTCGTCCGGTACGCTAACGTCGCGGGAACGGTGGGAATCGAGTTAGAACACCGTTCAGATACCTTCGACGTGAATCCTGCCCGGCAGTATCTGTTGAAGATGGTGGTCTTGTTGTCCTGGGACGGCCAACCGGGCCACTCCGATCCCGTGTTCCACAGAAAGTCGACCGTGTGGTTGCTGAGCATCCTCGAGATCAGCTGCCGTTCGCTCTGCTGGTCCTTCAAGTCGCCGATGCCGGCCAGCATCACCACGGGACTCGAGTTCACGGTGAAGTGATCCGCTGGAAGAGATCGATATTGCGAGGAATCTGGGTCTAACGGGAGATCAAGCAACGATCTATACCGGTGGGGTTCTTTCGAAAGAATTTCTCGCACCAGCCCCTCTTCAGCAAGCATTCCCGGATCACCCGAGCCCTCCCGTAGATCATGAACGTGTGGTGAGCGGCTATGGCATCCTTCACCATCTCCTTGATGCGCATGAAACGCTCGTGAAGCGTCGGTGGCAGCTCTGCGGGGACCTGGACGGTCTCTGAGCAAGAAATATGGAAATGAAACCACAGGGAATATCAGAGAAAGAGGTCCGAAGGCTACCTTCCGCTTTGCCGCCCTTTGCATCGCCGGAATCGTTGACCGCGCTCGTCTCTGGCTCGGAAGGGTCCTCCTCTACGGCCTCCGTTTCATTCTTCTCCGCTTTTTCCGGGCTGGCCAGCTCCAGATTCGACGGCGCCTCATCGTTCGCATTCATGTAGTGCACTTGCGGATACGCGACTCCTTCTGCGCTGATGCACTCGGTCGGTCTCTAGGTTCGCTTCATTGCAACGCGCTTCGCCGGAGGAAGAACGGGCCCAAACAGGTCGACGGTAGTTTATCCTGGATCAGCTTGTCAAATTTGGACAGGCTCGATGAAACCAGTTCGACAGAGGAAAACGTGAAAGTACAGTTTCTACGTCCGCATCGATTCGAACGCATGGCGGCAGGAGTTCTTCCTGTACCTGTTGAGTTCTAGAACTTCCCTCTTCGCAATCCTACTATCGCGACGACCGTCTTCATCGAACGATTACCGTGTCTCGAATGAAAATAGATCGACGCAAAAATTTCCACGATATCGCATGATCAGAGGCAACATCCCCCAGGTTCACAGAAATTCGTGTTCCCCGGGAGCAACGACGAACCGACGAGACGGAAGCAGAACACCGACTGAACGTCATCGAGGACAGACACTGGGTATGTGCACAGGATCTAGAATTCCGCAGGCGTGCGCCTTGAAAGCGTTTTAAAGCTCCCCAACTATTCGGCCGACTTGGATAAGATCGCATAACCGCGTCCTCGCGGACGTGCAATTAACGTCACATTACGAGATCCTTGAATCTCGCGATCGCCCGACAACGAGAAACTCCTCGACTTCGAAACTGGCATTAAATTGATTTTTCTTGCGGCGAACTATAATCGTTTGGTTCGGCAGATCCAACGGGACAGAGAAGATCATTTGGAATTCGATCGGTAGCCCCGATGTAATCCTCTCCAGCGGTTTCGTCAATTGAAAATTTCAAATGTCACGATATTGGCCATTATGCAACCAGTTTCCAAGAAGGGCAAAAACGGCCGGAAGGGGTGGTAGAGGGTTGGTGGAGCGTACCAGGCACCCCTGCGGAACTTCTCGAGCGCTGAATGCAGGCAAAGAAGGAAAAAGCGATCGCGTGGGTTGGCCTAACCGCTCCCGTTCTACAAACTATGACCCACTTATGCGAGCGCATCTTGGTTCGCGTGAAGAGGCGGGCCAGACGAATTCGCTTCGACCTCCTATCGCTAATTATACGAGTTCGATTTCACGCTGATAATCTCGAAGGATCCACATACGTATGTGGGGCGCGGTACTATTTTGGAATTCGGTCGGACCACACGCGTACATTCCTTATCGGTCCTGAGCGGATAGTCGCGTGTGATAAAACCAGCGTCGCATTATCTGCTAGAATTCCACGTCCACCGCAGTTACAGGAATTTGTCGCTGCTACTGACCACTGCTGGTCCCGTAACGCGCGCCGAGCTACGTCTGTGCCCTACCTTAATTACTTACCATTAGATACAATTTGATGTATGGTGTGGGAAATCATAGAATTCAGCTGTAGGACTTCATTCGGAGAATACCCGAATGCGGGTGGTGCAAACGGAGGGAGTTTCAGGGATGCTTGTGAGGATATGTCACTGAAATATTGAACGAGATACGAAATACAGACAAGCTCCGAAAGAACGAACGATCCGTGGGACAAACATGTCACTGTCGGTGTCAAGATACGTTTGAAAGTAGCGAGAAGTGAGAAGTTGTATCGGACGTTAAGCTTGAATATTTCTAGACTAGGATAGCATCGCTTATTTGTGGGTAATTTTAGAGTGTTCTGGTTGAAATCGAGGGCAGCGTTCGCTAGAAAATATCTCTTGCTATAAACCGAGCTCTATTTTGTCTTGACTCTCTGAGAAATAAAGCCAAAAAGTTTCTTCCCACTTCAGCATGGCTTTCTGGCGTCAGAATTCATGATATCGATAATGTAGAGCAAACAATGTGACAAGTTTAGTTGAGCTGGTGCTTATCAGATGACGCCTAAGAAAAAGGACTGTGGCGGATACCGATAACGTAGGTTTCTGTATTATCTAAATATCGATTATGTAAAGTCGTATTTTATATTATAAACAGTTATAAAATCTCTAGAGTCTAGAGCCCCGCGGACGTGAGACAAAAAAATACATTGGGTGATTAGTCTACTCCTGTACCTCGTCTGTGGTATCTCGACATTGGGGCACAGACGAGGTACAGGAGTAGACCAATCACCTAATGTACTTTTTTGTCTCACGTCCGCGGGGCTCTAGAGCACCCTTGCCATTTTTGTGTCACATTCTACCGTATCGGTCGGAACTAGTATTGTGGAACCAATATCACAGACGAGATGTACGAGTACGCCAGTCACAATATACTGTTTCGTGTCGCACGGTATGAAATACCGAGTAATTAGAAATCTTAATGAGAATCGAGTATCTTGTATACTTCGAATAATCATGCATCAAGACATGCTTTAAAAGTTACTCTGTATCCCGAGTACTATTAGCCATTTTTACTAAAAAGATTAGGTGGTAAGATAGCCAAGAGGGTATTCGACAGCATCATTCGTAAGAGGAATTCTTACAATCGTTAAACAAGCAGAGACAATAAATTTATCAGTGTACATTTATCCGTGGTTCAAAAGTTATTCTGTACCTTGAGTTTTATCATCTTTCTTTACTAAAAAATTAGGTGACAATATGGTCAAGGCAGTGCTCGTCGACATCATTGGCGAAAGGAATTGTTATAAACATTAAACAGCCAGAAACAATAAATTTATCAGTGAATTGTGCACGATAAAATAATGCGTACGAATATTCATGATTTAAAAGTTATTCTCTATCTCGAGTTCTATAATTTATTTTTACTAAATAATTAGATGGCAAGATGGTCAAGGGAGTGCTCGTCGACATCATTGGCGAAAGGAATTGTTATAAACATTTATATTATAACAGGAGGTAAGGTTTATACAAACGGCGAGATGATAAGGCGGTAAATCAAGCGAGCCAAGGACGATGGGCAGCGGATTTGATATTTCGGAATTTTGGAAACGATGGCCTCGCGACAAGTATGACAACAGACGTAAACAAAAGGTTTACGTTCACCCGAGGCCGGCCTCGAGCTCGACCATCTGAGCTATTGTCAACGCCGGGACACGGTCGCAACCGAAGCAGTTCTTATATGTATGCCATAAACTTTTTGTTTGGTAACCCACATAAGAACTGTGGTGGCCCGAAATGGTTTTTGCGTTACCGGAGTTACCTGTACGATAAATTAATGCGTGCGAATATTCATGGCTTGAAAGTTATTCTATATCACGGTTTCTATAATTTATTTTTACTAAATAATTAGTTAGCATGATGGTCAAGGGAGTGCTTATCGACATCATTGGCGAAAGGAATTGTTATAAACATTAAAGAGCCACAAATAACAAATTTTACAGTGAACTGCGTACATAAATTAATGCGTACGAATATTCATGGCTTAAAAGTTATTTTATATCTCGGTTTCTATAATTTATTTTTACTAAATAATTAGTTAGCAAGATGGTCAAGGGATTGCTGGTCGATACCATTACCAAAAGAAATTGTTATAAACATTAAACAGTCAGAAATAATACATTTTACAGTGAATTGCGTACGATAAATTAATACGTACGAATATTCATGGCTTAAAAGTTATTCTATATCTCGGTTTCTATAATTTATTTTTACTAAATAATTAGTTAGCAAGATGGTCAAGGGATTGCTGGTTGATACCATTACCAAAAGAAATTGTTATAAACATTAAACAGTCAGAAATAATAAATATTACAGTGCATTGCGTACGATAAATTACTGCGTGCGAATATTCGTAAATTAAAAGTTACTCTGTATTTCGAGTTCTATAATTTATTTTTACTACAAAATTAAATGGCAAGATGCTCAAGGGAGTACTTATCGACATCATTGGCGAAAAGAATTGTTATAAACATTAAACAGTCAGAAATAATAAATTTTACAGTGAATTCCGTACGATAAATTACTGCGTGCGAATATTCGTAAATTAATAGTTACTCTGTATTTCGAGTTCTATAATTTATTTTTACTAAATAATTAAATGGCAAGATGGTCAAGGGATTGCTTGTTGATACCATTACCAAAAGAAATTGTTATAAACATTAAACAGTCAGAAATAATAAATTTATCAGTGAAATGTGTTCGATAAATTAATACGTGCGAATATTCATGGTTCAAAAGTTACTCTGTATCTCGAGATCTATTAGGTATTTTTACTAAAAAATTAGATGGCAAGATGGTCAAGGGATTGCTTGTTGATACCATTACCAAAAGAAATTGTTATAAACATTAAGCAGCCAGAAATAACAAATTTATCAATAATTACTATCGCGACGATCGAAGTCTGGTGAAGTTAGTTTGGGGTGGGGGAGTTGCGCACCGCGCACCGCGCACCCCACCACGGCGTCCGCGCTCAGTCAGTCAGTCGTGGTGCGCACTCAGGACGGAACGGGAGGCCTCCGGGACCAGAAGGACGAAGGTCCTTGGAGTTGACCAGAGGTTCTCCAGAGCTGCCCTGGCCCACCCTGGCCTACCCTCACCTACCTTCGAGTGGACCAAGGATCCTCCAGAGCTGCAGTGGACATCACTGGTCAACCCTGGTCCACCTTAAGCTGGTTCGCGGTCGGACAGCGGTTCCTGGAAGCCGTCTCCGCTCACCTTGGTCAACTTTCAACAGCTGGTAAGTGACAATACAAATATACATTTTCTATTTTGGTATATGTGTTTATTCAACGAAAGCCGTCAATTACCCTGTCCAACACCAAAAAATTTTGCAATACCTGTTGGGTGATTCTTATACATTTTGTCATCCTAAAACCGAATCTGAAAGCAGAATTGCTCCATCACGCAACGTTTTCGAAAAATTTTGGTTTTTGTAAAAATGCCCGATTTTGATACGAAACGACGTGTTACGCAAAAACCAAATACGCGAGAAAGTTCACATTTGAGTCAAGAGATAGAGGGGACTCTCCTCTACATATTCATATAGTCAATTATATTTTTATGTACTTCCTAATAGTTGTAAATGGTTGTTAAAGTTTGAAAATGTGCCGACGCGGGTACTTTGTACGCTCTATTTTTGTATTTATGTGAAAAATCCTTTATCTAGCAGGAATTTACTATACAGGAATGCATTCTACAGACATTTCTGGTAAGGAAACCATTCACGAAAAGTATTTGGTTCCCTTAATGTACGAGAAGGAATCAGAAAATGTTAATTGACAGCGTGTGCGCGACGCGTTCGCGCCAGACGGCCATTGCAGCCTTTTCGCGACTCGCCAGGGCCGTCGCTATGCGTAGTCGACGTTGGTACCACTCAAGTATGTCTTTGCTTACTATGCTTAATTAAATACATTTTTTTTTGTCTTTTTGGGTGCCAATCATTACAAAAGATTATAAAAATACGAGTTATATTCACATTTCATTCAATTTTCTTTATTAAGCATTTCCACAATGAAATGTGAATATAACTCGTATTTTTATAATCTTTTGTAATGATTGGCACCCAAAAAGACAAAAAAAAATGTATTTAATTAAGCATAGTAAGCAAAGACATACTTGGGTGGTACCAACGTCGACTACGCATAGCGACGGCCCTGGCGAGTCGCGAAAAGGCTGCAATGGCCGTCTGGCGCGAACGCGTCGCGCACACGCTGTCAATTAACATTTTCTGATTCCTTCTCGTACATTAAGGGAACCAAATACTTTTCGTGAATGGTTTCTTTACCAGAAATGTCTGTAGAATGCATTCCTGTATAGTAAATTCCTGCTAGATAAAGGATTTTTCACATAAATACAAAAATAGAGCGTACAAAGTACCCGCGTCGGCACATTTTCAAACTTTAACAACCATTTACAACTATTAGGAAGTACATAAAAATATAATTGACTATATGAATATGTAGAGGAGAGTCCCCTCTATCTCTTGACTCAAATTTGAACTCTCTCGCGTATTTAGTTTTTGCGTAACACGTCGTTTCGTATCAAAATCGGGCATTTTTACAAAAACCAAAATTTTTCGAAAACGTTGCGTGATGGAGCAATTCTACTTTCAGATTCGGTTTTAGGATGACAAAGTGTATAAGAATCACCCAACAGGTATTGCAAAACTCGAAAAAAGTTTAATTTTGTTGGACAGTGTTATTATTTCTGTATTTTTAATTCGAATTTGCTTCGGAATTTATCACAAGTTTCTTTTCTTGAAATTACATTATATTATATTTTTGACACAAAATTAGTACTCTGAAATTTTATTATATTATATTATATTTTTGACATAAAATTGGCATTTTCAAATTATATTATATTATATTTTTAACATAAAATTGGTATTCCTCCGATCGGAGGTCCCTCGGGGCTCACTCACGGGCCGGGCCGTGGGTGAGTACGCGTATTAGCGAACTCGGGGCGACAAAAACTTGTAGGTTGTTGCGTTCTAATTTCGCTATATTTATTCTTGATTAAAATTTTTCAACTTTCAAATTAAAAATTATTTCTGAACTTTCAAAAGTTCTTCTTCTAAAATTTATTTATCTGGTTTAAAATTGGTATTCCTCCGAATGGAGGTCCTTTAGCGACTCACTCACGGGCCGGGCCCGTGGGTGAGTACGGGTATTAGCGAACCCATGGCGACCCGAGCTTGTAGGTCATTGCGTCCCAATTTCGTTAGATTTATTTTTGATGGAAATTGATCATCTTTCCAATTAAGCATTACTTCTGAATTTTCAAAAGTTCCTCTTGTAAAATTTATGTATTTGGTTTAAAATTGGTATTCCTCCGAACGGAGGTCCCTCAGGGGCTCACTCACGGATGGGGCCGTGGGTGAGACGGGTATTGGCAAACCCGAGGCGACCCTAGCCTTTAGGTTGTTGCGTCCCTATCTCGTTAGATTTATTTTCGATTGGAATTGTTCATCTTTCCAATTGAAATTTATTTCTGAACTTTCAAAAGTTCCTCTTTTAAAATTTATCTATCTGATTTAAAATTGGTATTCCTCCGAACGGAGGTCCCTCAGGGACTCACTGCTGTGGGTGAGTACGGGTATTGGCGAACCCGGGGCGCCCCGAAGCGCCACCTCAGTAGATTGAAGTTCTGTCTTCATCTACTCTTAGTTTGTTGTCGGTTAGGCCGTACTCGTGTACGGGGTTGTTATGGCTCCCGTGAGCCGGTTAGATTCGCACTCTCGTGCATATTAGGTAGGCCGTACTCGTGTACGGGGTTGTTATGGCTCTCGTGAGCCGGTTAGATTTGCACTCTTGTGCATGTAGGTAGGCCGTACTCGTGTACGGGGTTAGCTTGGCTCTCGTGAGCTGGTGTTAGGTTGGCTCTCGTGAGCCGGTTAGATTCGCACTCTTGTGCATGTTAGGTAGGCCGTACTCGTGTACGGGGTTAGCTTGGCTCTCGTGAGCTGGTGTTAGGTTGGCTCTCTTGAGCTGGGTAGATTTCGCACTCTTGTGCATATTAGGTAGGCCGTACTCGTGTACGGGGTCATCGTTTCATCTTATTTTCGTCGTCTTTTTTTACTTCGGTTCCTCCATTGTATTGTGTCTCATTACTATTAGTCTGTTTCAGAGTGAATGCAACAGATGAGAAATTTTGTCGTCGAACGAAGACACCACATCGAACGAAGACACCGCATCGAACGAAGACCACATTATTTATAAGTTAGTCTTAGTTGTCGAGCAATTATTGTGTTCGATTCATTTTGTTAGTTTCGCTTGTTGATTTGGGTCACAGCCTTCTGCTGTGACCAGTTGGTAGCGTCACTCTCGAACCAGAGGCTACTACTCTGGTTCGCTTCTTTCATTTTTCTTTCTCGTAAATCTGAGCCTTCTGCTCCATTTTTATTTTCTCTGGAATTGTTCAGAGACTTGTCAGATTTCGTTTTTTTTTGGCTCACAATAATTGCTCGATTCGATTGCGTGCGTTAGTTATTAAGCTTGTTTATCAGTATTGTATAAATGTCGAGTAATTATTGCCGTAACTTCAGTTTGCTCGGTTCGATTTTTGATTCCGACACAGCCTTATGCTGTGTCGGACCTTGCTTGTATGTACCAGACCGGTTGGTACCGGTGCTCGGCGTAGATCCATTGAGAGGGATGGTTGAGAGACCTGTTCACTCGTGTAAAATCCTCTCTGCTGTAAGGCCACCCGAGTCGCCTCAACGCTAGTCGTTGCCTGGCGACAGGTGGGTGGGGGAAATGGGTATCGTTTGAACGCTTCTCTCGGCCATCGCTCTTCGTGAGGACACGTCGGGTATCGGTGCTGGCTGGAGTTGGTTCTGCAAGCATTGTACGCGTCGCGTCACCCTCGAACCAGAGCCTTCTGCTCTGGTTCGGTTTTGTTTCTCTCTTCGAAAGAATCAGAGCCTTCTGCCTGATTCGTTCTTCACCCACCGTGGATCGGAGACTTCTTCTCCGACTCACACATTTTTTATCCGCAATAATTACTCGACATACGTTGCGAAATTTAGTTTGTAAAACTCGAAAGCGTCGTTGTAAGAAAGGGAGTCAGAAGGAAGCGTATTGAATTCCTTCTGGCTTCCTTTCGGGTCTCTCGTGCAGCAACCTCCTCGTGGTGAGACCCGGGCAATCGATAATATTCTCTATTTGTTAGATCTTCTATTATCTTACAAATAATGAATAAAATCGAGCTAATAGCTGCTCATTTGTAATTTGCGATAACATTGTGAAATAAAATTTAAGACGTACTGATAATAAAAACTTGTGTATTTAATTGAATTGTGTCTGAATTTATTTTAAACTTGCATGGGGTGGGCCAAGGGTCCTTCCTGCCTTCCTTCTCGCTTTCCTTGTTTACCCTTGGCCCACCTACGCCTTCTTGGCAGCTCCTTTTAATTATTAATCGAAACACACACTTCTTGTTTCGGAATACTTTTTCATTCAATAAACATCGTACATTTTTTCTGGATTTCTAATTGAAATTTGCTTCTGAACTTTTTAAAAGTTCCGTTTCTTAAAATTGCTATGACCCTAGCCTTTATGTCGTTGCGTCCCAATTTCGTTTGATTTATTTTCGATTGGAATTGTTCATCTTTCCAATTGAAATTTATTTCTGAACTTTCAAACGTTCTTATTCTAAAATTTATATGTCTGGTTTTAAATTGGTATTCCTCCGAACGGAGGTCCCTCAGGGACTCACTGCTGTGGGTGAGTACGGGTATTGGCGAACCCGGGGCGCCCCGAAGCGCCACCTCAGTAGATGGAAGTTCTGACTTCATCTACTCTTAGTTTCTTGTCGGGTAGGCCGTACTTGTGTACGGGGTTTGTTTGGCTCTCGTGAGCCTGTTAGATTCGCACTCTTGTGCATGTTAGGTAGGCCGCACTCGTGTGCGGGGTTTGTTTGGCTCTCGTGAGCCTGTTAGATTTGCACTCTTGTGCATGTTAGGTAGGCCGTACTCGTGTACGGGGTTAGCTTGGCTCTCGTGAGCTGGTGTTAGGTTTGGCTCTCGTGAGCTGGTAGATTTGCACTCGTGTGCATGTTAGGTAGGCCGTACTCGTGTACGGGGTTAGTTTGGCTCTCGTGAGCTGGTAGATTTGCACTCTTGTGCATATTAGGTAGGCCGTACTCGTGTACGGGGTCATCATTTCTTCATCGAATACTTCGGTGTTCCTTCATTTTGTGTCTAATTATTATTAGTCTGTTTTAGTTGAATTACAACAGTTCAGCCTGTTCATCGTCGAACGAAAAAAAGGAATCGTATGAAGACTCCTCGTTATTAATAAGTTAGTATTAGTTGTCGAGCAATTATTGTGTTCGATTTATTTTGTTAGTTTCGCTTGTTGATTTGGGTCACAGCCTTCTGCTGTGACCAGTTGGTAGCGTCACTCTCGAACCAGAGGCCACTACTCTGGTTCGCTTCTTTAATTTTTCTTTCTCGTAAATCTGAGCCTTCTGCTCCATTTTTATTTTCTCTGGAATTGTTCAGAGACTTGTCAGATTTAGTTTTTTTTTGGCTCACAATAATTGCTCGATTCGATTGCGTGCGTTAGTTATTAAGCTTGTTTATCAGTATTGTATAAATGTCGAGTAATTATTGCCGTAACTTCAGTTTGCTCGGTTCGATTTTTGATTCCGACACAGCCTTATGCTGTGTCGGACCTTGCTTGTATGTACCAGACCGGTTGGTACCGGTGCTCGGCGTAGATCCATTGAGAGGGATGGTTGAGAGACCTGTTCACTCGTGTAAAATCCTCTCTGCTGTAAGGCCACCCGAGTCGCCTCAACGCTAGTCGTTGCCTGGCGACAGGTGGGTGGGGGAAATGGGTATCGTTTGAACGCTTCTCTCGGCCATCGCTCTTCGTGAGGACACGTCGGGTATCGGTGCTGGCTGGAGTTGGTTCTGCAAGCATTGTACGCGTCGCGTCACCCTCGAACCAGAGCCTTCTGCTCTGGTTCGGTTTTGTTTCTCTCTTCGAAAGAATCAGAGCCTTCTGCCTGATTCGTTCTTCACCCACCGTGGATCGGAGACTTCTTCTCCGACTCACACATTTTTTATCCGCAATAATTACTCGACATACGTTGCGAAATTTAGTTTGTAAAACTCGAAAGCGTCGTTGTAAGAAAGGGAGTCAGAAGGAAGCGTATTGAATTCCTTCTGGCTTCCTTTCGGGTCTCTCGTGCAGCAACCTCCTCGTGGTGAGACCCGGGCAATCGATAATATTCTCTATTTGTTAGATCTTCTATTATCTTGCAAATAAAGAATAATATCGAGCTAATGGCTGCTCATTTATAATTTGCGATAACATTGTGAAATAAAATTTAAGACGTACTGATAATACAAACTTGTGTATTTAATTGAATTGTGTCTGAATTTATTTTAAACTTGCATGGGGTGGGCCAAGGGTCCTTCCTGCCTTCCTTCTCGCTTTCCTTGTTTACCCTTGGCCCACCTACGCCTTCTTGGCAGCTCCTTTTAATTATTAATCGAAACACACACTTCTTGTTTCGGAATACTTTTTCATTCAATAAACATCGTACATTTTTTCTGGATTTCTAATTGAAATTTATTTCTGAACTTTTTAAAAGTTCTGTTTCTTAAAATTGCTATGACCCTGACCTTTATGTCGTTGCGTCCCCATTTCGTTTGATTTATTTCCTATTGGAATTGTTCATGTTTCCAATTGAAATTTATTTCTGAACTTTCAAAAGTTCTTATTCTAAAATTTATATATCTGGTTTTAAGTTGGTATTCCTCCGAACGGAGGTCCCTCAGGGACTCACTGCTGTGGGTGAGTACGGGTATTGGCGAACCCGGGGCGCCCCGAAGCGCCACCTCAGTAGATGGAAGTTCTGACTTCATCTACTCTTAGTTTCTTGTCGGGTAGGCCGTACTTGTGTACGGGGTTTGTTTGGCTCTCGTGAGCCTGTTAGATTTGCACTCTTGTGCATGTTAGGTAGGCCGCACTCGTGTGCGGGGTTAGCTTGGCTCTCGTGAGCTGGTGTTAGGTTGGCTCTCGTGAGCTGGTAGATTCGCACTCTTGTGCATGTTAGGTAGGCCGCACTCGTGTGCGGGGTTAGCTTGGCTCTCGTGAGCCGGTTAGATTTGCACTCTTGTGCATGTAGGTAGGCCGTACTCGTGTACGGGGTTAGTTTGGCTCTCGTGAGCTGGTAGATTTGCACTCTTGTGCATATTAGGTAGGCCGTACTCGTGTACGGGGTCATCATTTCTTCATCGAATACTTCGGTGTTCCTTCATTTTGTGTCTAATTATTATTAGTCTGTTTTAGTTGAATTACAACAGTTCAACCTGTTCATCGTCGAACGAAACAAAAGGAATCGTATGAAGACTCCTCGTTATTAATAAGTTAGTATTAGTTGTCGAGCAATTATTGTGTTCGATTTATTTTGTTAGTTTCGCTTGTTGATTTGGGTCACAGCCTTCTGCTGTGACCAGTTGGTAGCGTCACTCTCGAACCAGAGGCTACTACTCTGGTTCGCTTCTTTCATTTTTCTTTCTCGTAAATCTGAGCCTTCTGCTCCATTTTTATTTTCTCTGGAATTGTTCAGAGACTTGTCAGATTTAGTTTTTTTTTGGCTCACAATAATTGCTCGATTCGATTGCGTGCGTTAGTTATTAAGCTTGTTTATCAGTATTGTATAAATGTCGAGTAATTATTGCCGTAACTTCAGTTTGCTCGGTTCGATTTTTGATTCCGACACAGCCTTATGCTGTGTCGGACCTTGCTTGTATGTACCAGACCGGTTGGTACCGGTGCTCGGCGTAGATCCATTGAGAGGGATGGTTGAGAGACCTGTTCACTCGTGTAAAATCCTCTCTGCTGTAAGGCCACCCGAGTCGCCTCAACGCTAGTCGTTGCCTGGCGACAGGTGGGTGGGGGAAATGGGTATCGTTTGAACGCTTCTCTCGGCCATCGCTCTTCGTGAGGACACGTCGGGTATCGGTGCTGGCTGGAGTTGGTTCTGCAAGCATTGTACGCGTCGCGTCACCCTCGAACCAGAGCCTTCTGCTCTGGTTCGGTTTTGTTTCTCTCTTCGAAAGAATCAGAGCCTTCTGCCTGATTCGTTCTTCACCCACCGTGGATCGGAGACTTCTTCTCCGACTCACACATTTTTTATCCGCAATAATTACTCGACATACGTTGCGAAATTTAGTTTGTAAAACTCGAAAGCGTCGTTGTAAGAAAGGGAGTCAGAAGGAAGCGTATTGAATTCCTTCTGGCTTCCTTTCGGGTCTCTCGTGCAGCAACCTCCTCGTGGTGAGACCCGGGCAATCGATAATATTCTCTATTTGTTAGATCTTCTATTATCTTGCAAATAAAGAATAATATCGAGCTAATGGCTGCTCATTTATAATTTGCGATAACATTGTGAAATAAAATTTAAGACGTACTGATAATAAAAACTTGTGTATTTAATTGAATTGTGTGTCTGAATTTATTTTAAACCTGCATGGGGTGGGCCAAGGGTCCTTCCTGCTTTCCTTCGCGCTTTCCTTGTTTACCTTTGGCCCACCTACGCCTTCTTGGCACCTCCTATTAATTATTAATCGAAACACACACTTCTTGTTTCGGAATACTTTTTCATTCAATAAACATCGTACATTTTTTCTGGATTTCTAATTGAAATTTATTTCTGAACTTTTTAAAAGTTCTGTTTCTTAAAATTGCTATGACCCTGACCTTTATGTCGTTGCGTCCCCATTTCGTTTGATTTATTTCCTATTGGAATTGTTCATGTTTCCAATTGAAATTTATTTCTGAACTTTCAAAAGTTCTTATTCTAAAATTTATATATCTGGTTTTAAGTTGGTATTCCTCCGAACGGAGGTCCCTCAGGGACTCACTGCTGTGGGTGAGTACGGGTATTGGCGAACCCGGGGCGCCCCGAAACGCCACCTCAGTAGATGGAAGTTCTGACTTCATCTACTCTTAGTTTCTTGTCGGGTAGGCCGTACTTGTGTACGGGGTTTGTTTGGCTCTCGTGAGCCTGTTAGATTTGCACTCTTGTGCATGTTAGGTAGGCCGTACTCGTGTACGGGGTTAGTTTGACTCTCGTGAGCCGGGTAGATTCGCACTGTTGTGCATGTTAGGTAGGCCGCACTCGTGTGCGGGGTTAGCTTGGCTCTCGTGAGCTGGTCTTAGGTTGGCTCTCGTGAGCTGGTTAGATTCGCACTCTTGTGCATGTTATGTAGGCCGTACTCGTGTGCGGGGTTAGCTTGGCTCTCGTGAGCTGGTCTTAGGTTGGCTCTCGTGAGCTGGTTAGATTCGCACTCTTGTGCATGTCAGGTAGGCCGTACTCGTGTACGGGGTCATCGTCTCATCTTTGTTTCTTCGTCTTTTTTTTACTTCGGTTCCTCCATCGTATCCTGTCTAATTATTATTAGTCTGTTTCAGAGTGAGTATTGCAGTCGGAGAAAATTGATCGTCGAACGAAGACAACATGAAGACTTCTTATTATTTGTAAGTTAGTATTAGTCGTCGAGCAATTATTGTGTTAGATTCACTTTCTTAAATGTGCTTGCTCATTTGGGTCACAGCCTTCTGCTGTGACCAGTCGGTAGCGTCAACCTCGAACCAGAGCCTTCTGCTCTGGTTCGCGTCTTTCATTTTTCATTTTCACAAATCTCAGCCTTCTGCTTTGATTGTTTCATTGTCGCCTCGCGACTCGGAGCCTTCTGCTCTACTTTCATTTTGTCTCACATTGTTCAGAGACTTGTCTGATTTAGTTTCCTTTGTTTTTTGTCCACAATAATTGCTTGACTTGCGTGCGTGCGTTAGTTATTAAGATTTATGTATCGTCGTTGTAATTATGTCGAGTAATTTTTGCCATAACTTCACTTTGCTCGGCTCGATTTTTGACTCCGACACAGCCTTATGCTGTGTCGGACCTTGCTTGTATGTACCAGACCGGTTGGTACCGGTGCTCGGCGTAGATCCATTGAGAGGGATGTTCGAGAGACCTGTTCACTCGTGTAAAATCCTCCCTGCCGTAAGTCCACCCGAGTCGCCTCAACGCTAGTCGTTGCCTGGCGACAGGTGGGTGGGGGAAACTTAGGGTATCGTTTGAACGCTTCTCTCGGCCATCGCTCTTCGTGAGGACACGTCGGGTACCGGTGCTGGCTGGAGTTGGTTCTGCATGTATTGTACGCGTCGCGTCACCCTCGATCCAGAGCCTTCTGCTCTGGTTCGGTTTTGTTTCTCTCTTTGAAAGAATCAGAGCCTTCTGCCTGATTCGTTTTTAATCTCCCGTGAATCGGAGACTTCTTCTCCGACTCACACCTTTTTCTCCGCAATAATTACTCGACATACGCTGCGAAATTTAGTTTGTAAGACTCGAAATCGTCGTTGTAAGAAAGGGAGTCAGAAGGAAGCGTATGGAATTCCTTCTGGCTTCCTTTCGGGTCTCTTGTGCAGCAACCTCCTCGTGGTGAGACCCGGGCAATCGGTATTATTCTCTATTTGTAAGAACTTCTAGTAATCTTACAAATAGGGAATAATATCGAGCTAATAGCTGCTTATTTATAACTTTGCGATAACATTTTAAAATAAAATTTAAGACGTACTAATAATAAAAACTTGTGTATTTAATTGAATTGTGTCTGAATTTACTTTAGGCTACCTCGGGATGAGCCGAAGGTCCTTCAATGCACTCCTTGTTTACTCTTGGCCCATCTTCACCTTCGAGGCAGCTCTCTTTCAATTATTAATCAAAACACGCTGTTTTTGTTTCTGAATACCTTTCTATTCAATGAAAAAGGGTTAGCTTGTCCCTGTTGAGCAAGTGTTAGGTTAGTGTTAGGTTTGCTGTCCTCAGCGGGTTAGATTTACACCTGTTTTCACCCGTGTGCGTAAACGGTCGTGTATTGGGTTCAGAGTCGTATCTTCATCATTTATCATAGGTATATGGGCTAAAGTTCTCGTCGATCTAGTTACAAGATTTATCGTTCGTCAGAGTAGAGGGCGTAAGAAATCTAGTTGTTGTTAACGCTGTCGGTATTTCAGATCGTGAGACACGAAACCCCATATGGTGATTGGTCTACTCCTATACCTCGTCTGTGATTGGGGCCATTACCGACCGCTCCCAGTACCCACCACTGGGACCCAATTTGAGCCTCGCAGTTTAACACGGGGGCTGGCAGTCTTTCTAAATATCTCGTCGGTGCCGTAAGTCTCTTCGGTGGCATTTCAGATCGTGTGAATTGGTCTATATTTTTATCTCCATCCATAGAGGATATGAGAGTGCTCACGCCCGGGGTTTCGGCGTTCCCACTTTTGTGATATCAGAACATAACCTGAGCAACTTTTGGAACGAACGTACAAAAGATGATGTGTCATGCTAAAAAGTTGCCCAGGTTCTGTTCCATGCTAAAACTGAATAGGGGGCAGCACTATATCGGGAACGCCGAAACCCAGGGCGTGAGCACTCTCATATCCTCTCTGCTCCATCGTATCTGTAAACTTGCAGCAGATGGCAGGACAATCTTCGCGAGCGTTTAATGTCGGACAACGCAAAAGCTTTTGCTCGCGGTGTGCAAGCATTAATCTGGCACAAAAACATTCAATTTTGACGCACCACTCTTCGAAAGCTGACCGGCGAGTTCATCTAAATTTTCTAACAGTCTGAAAGGTATAGCAATTTATGGATACTTTCCTCATGTTGATTAACTACAGAATACCATAACCCACGTGAAGTATATTCCACGCGTTAACCGTAATTTATTTCACATTTCATAACAGAAAGGTTAATTCGTGATTGTATTTGTCGAAAATTTTCTTGTATAATTTTGTACGTGCAAATATGTATATTAATTGTGTGAATTTTGAAAATTGTCTGTTTAAAATTTGGCAAAGTATTTGTAGGTTATGTTTCCAAGGATCGGTGGCAGATAGTCAAACAGAGATGGAATGTTACTATTTTATTTGTCTGTTATACACGCATACTTCGAATATGATTTTTACGAGCCCTTTCAGGGAAACGTACGATATTTAGTTCGTGTATGTCGCGTAAATCGAGGGGTGTTCTTTTAGAATGTCTGGTCGAGACGGTGGCAAGAAAAAGCCTCTGAAGGCACCTAAAAAGGAATCAAAGGACCTGGACGACGACGACATTGCCTTCAAACAAAAGCAGAAGGAACAACAAAAAGCCCTCCAGGAAGCTGCGAAGAAGGCAAGTCAGAGAGGGCCCCTAGTTACGGGTGGCATAAAGAAATCTGGCAAAAAATGATCTATTCAAGACTGGCAAGATCGTATTTTACATGCACACTGTGTTTTTTATCGACACATGATTTTTGATATTCATTAACGTATTGATCGAAACATCTGTCGACGCCGTTGCTACAAGATATGGTAAAACCTTTGTAAATAAAACGATCATGTATGAAATCACGGTAGTACACGCATTTAACAGACATTTACATCACTCCGTTCGATGCGACGATCGGAGGCGAATGCTCGAATGATCGTCGCCGACGTGTTTCCCACGTTTGTACCGTAGACGTTCGAGGGGCGATGTGATAGCAATAAAACGATGTTAAAAATCTCTTGGAATAACGTGTTTTGTAGAAATTCTAAACGAAACGTAATCCATCTGAACGACATAACCGGGCGACGGCCGTATAATTGTTACAAGATTCGAGTTTTACGATTGCTTAAGACTTGTTCTCATTTAACCGTCAAATAATAAAACCGTTACATCAATTAACCTTGACGCGAAAATACTCCGCTCGATGATTTCGAACGTGTCTCGACAGTGCAGTCTCTGAATTCGATCGATGATGCTGTTGCGCAACATTATCAATCAAAAGAGAAATACATAGGCCCAAAAGATACGATAAATAACATGCAAATAACATGCGTTTATCGATCGTTCTGCGTGCGAATTTCAGAAATCGGCTGCAAAACATATGTCCGTTGACGAAACGTGAATTACAGCTGATTGCCATATGATCGACAGCGTCGGCAACCTTCCGGCGAGAAAACCCTGCGCGTCGATTCCTTCCATTTTGTGCACGGTCGATTCTCCAGGCTAGCGTAGGTGTTCCAAACTACCGATGCGCCCGAATTCTTAATTCATTCAATTCCCACGGGTCTTGATTGCAATACGTGTCGTTAACGAGCGGCTAAGCATCGTGGACAATTCGTATCTGTCGTTCTCCTTCGCTTCACACTTTTATTCGGAATGCGGTAAATCGTATCATTGCGTTATCGGCAAACCTTCGACTATATTCGCTGATAAAAATCGAACTACGCCATCGGAAACGAAGATATCGATGGCGTGGGTGCTTAGAACGAGGAAAATAGCGTTTATTAGATCGAGTTTACTCGCTATTTTCCTCGGACGGTTCCGTGGAGGTCTTTGTGCAACATTGTAGAGGGGGAACTCGTAGTTTCTTTTTCGGTCGAGGGTTGGCGGGCGTGTTGGCCCGCAGAGAGCTGTCACTGGCTGGGTCAGTTGGCAACAGACCTTCGAGGTGGTCGTGAGTGTTTGTGCTGTCGCAGTCTCGTGTCCGTCAAACTCCTCTCGACGGAACTTCGACGCGAAAAGGACGATCGGCAGAAGAGCTCCCAGGCGAATCGTGACAGAGCAGGGACGAGTCTAGGAGTGCGTCGATAGTTCGGAGAAAAGTATGGGGTTGGTCAGGATCATTTGACCCACGGGAACGACTCCAGGCTCGGTGGATCGTGCTACCTCGTTTGATACTACAAATCGGTGAGTCCTTCCAACGACACTCCGATTCCATTTAATCGGTTGACAGCTTGTTCCTGTGCGTCTGACAAAAGAGGAACCAGAGCGAAGTGGGGCCCTTCTCTTTCTCTCTCTCTCTCTCTCTCTCTCTCTCTCTCTCTCTCTCTTTCTCCTTTTCTCTCCGTCTTTCTGTCTCTTTTTCTCTGTCCGTCCAACAGCGTATATGGTTCTGTTCCGTGGACGTGTGTGCTGTGCGTGGAAGACGTGCATACACAGTGGCTCTCGTAAAAACAGCGAGGTGCCAAACGAAAGCGTATTTGGCTAACGTAGGGCCAGGGTTCAGTAGCGTAGCGATCCGTGCTGTTTCGGGTGCTGGCCCTTGGGCGAGAACGTCCCGATCGAGCAGTTACTGCGAGTAGAAAGTCCACTGCAAAAATCGGTAACGATGTCCGCGTACCTGCTAGGTACGGCCCTGCGAGCCACGGACCGTTTTCCCGAAGCGGACAGTTCTTTCGGCAGGTTTTCACCTGCGGAAGGTCTCGCCTAACCTGGGCCTCGGTAAGTCTGGTGCTCGTTCGTGTTTCAACGACAAACGCGTTTCGCGTGTGGCCACAAAGGGACACCATGTTATTCACCTGCATCGCGGTACCATATTGCGAACCCTGGAAACTTTTCTCAACGCTTCCACCACCCTCGGAGGGTAGCGCTTAACCGCTCCGGAGATGATCGAGCGCGATTTCCTGGCGTAACATGTGTGTGGGCCAGCGCTGCGCCCGTATAAACCTATATGCCTATCGCCGAGTAGGTGTACTCTGTCGCGAGAGAAGGACCGTCCGAGAGAGACAGCCCTCTCGGTTTAATGCGTATAGCTTGTCCCTCGCCACGCGTATATACCTCGGCCCCGGAGCTTCTCGTTCGGATCTCGCCGAGAGGGAACCCTTTAAGCCCACTCTGCTCTTTAACGGGTCGCGTTATTTCAAATAATCCCCCACCCCGTGGAATTTAAATGTCGCGCCCTCGCAGCGCAGCTTCGAAACGTCCGCCCCAAATATCTCGTTCTCAAAAAGCCTTCCGCCGCTCCTCGTATTTCGAATTCGCTACCAAACGTAACAAAAGTAGTTAAGTACAGTTTCGAAGCCCTTGGGGGGGGGGGGGGGTAAATGACTTCACCCCCCGAGGGCCGTTCTACTCAAAAACCCAATTTTGCAAGCAGATAATTTACACTATCGGTTATTCGCATCAAGTCCAATCAGGAAGTCAGATCTCGAGGAAGTACTTCCCAAAAAGGCGTAACTTGATACTTGATACGCAACTTGAATGGACCCAACCACGACTCGGATGGGCGAATTCCTGTACACCCTTTATATCGCAGCGAAAGAAGACAGGATCATTTATTCCAGTCCCCCAAACACATTAGTCCGAGGTGTTTTAAGTTTCGTAATGATTACTTTACGCAGTTAAATCATCGTCTGCGTAGCTCGAGGCTAAGCGCGTCGCGAGCAACGCTATCCTCGTCACCTTTTTTCGCACCTGACTCCGCGCACCGCGAAATTCGAACGAATAATCCACCTTCGCTGGTCTAGAATCGATTCTCGGCTCGTTTTGTCGCGAACGGGTTGAGAGAAACAATCGCCAGGATAAGCCTATGACGCATTCGACTGCACGCGAACGGCTTGCACATAGGTATAATTTTTTTCTTTTTTTCTTCAGTTACCATCAGCCTCTTTCTGCCCATTTCTCTTTTTATTTAGCACCGTGTTACATCGCTGCTCCGATGCAATTTTTCATTTTATCAGATGCCGGCTCGAGTGCCCGTCGTTGTTCGTGAATGTGAGAAATCAATTAATTAGTAGCCTACATCTTCAGTCGCGGTCTGAATATTTGATTGCTATCGCTTTTGCATACACCGATTACTAGACTGCGAATCTTTATGCAGATCCGCGTTTTCGTAGATTGTTTTCCAAGATCCGAGATAAGGGAGAAATTAGTTGCCGCTTCGCGAAGAAACGTCGTTACGTGTTCTGCATTAGCATAAATGTTCGCACATGCTGTACAAATGCGTCGAGGTCCGCGATTACGTTACAACTAGCTCAGTGTCTTTTTCCGCGGAAAATGTTCTGACGTGTACGATGACTTCCTGGTGCAATTTACTAGCCTGTTTCGCCTCCTCAAGGATGATCCTCCGGACATTGTTTCGCAGTTGTCCGATACGGAGTGCATCGTTTGTAGCCATGTTCGCGCGAGTCTTTTGCTTTTCGACAGCCTGTACAAACGATAGCCCTCGTGGACGGTTGGTTCGGTGTTGGTGGCACAATCGTGCCTCCGTTTCCTTACCAATCCTCGAACGATGTTGCGTCAATCGCCGTGACGCATCCGCACCGCGCGTGAAACATCGGGGGGGCAAGTTAAGAACCGCGTGTGCGACACAAGAGAGGAGCTTGTACGTGGAGCGTGCTCTCCAGGGTTATCTTTCGTCGCGACGCGGGTTAGTTTTTTACGAATCGATAGACCGAGGCTCTCTCACGTTCGTCTTCGTCCGGGTTTTAGGTGGTTTCCAGCAACGGCTGTGCGCGGCGAGCGTTCGTTGCATCAGACTTCGAGCACGACCAAAAGACACGTGCTGACACACGCAACGCTTCTGCGTCGAGAGCACCGTGAGCAATTACGAAAGAATATATCGCGAGCGCGGTGTGTTGTGCACTCGTTCGCTAAACAACCGATCGATCGATTCAGCTGCCTTGTGAACGCGTCCGAGGCTGTCGGCTCGGCTGATCAACGATTCGAGTGCAATTCCAGGTTTCTTTGATCCGTTTCAATTACATAGGACATAGAAGACAGCGATGGAGCTTGTACGCCAGGGGGGCGCAAAAGAAACGAAAGGGTTCCAATAACCTATGCTTCTCTTATTTTAGTTTGTTCCTCCTTTTTCTTTTAGATTTGTGTAAAGTACACTTGGGAAATTTGAAATGGGAAGTTACACGACTGAACAACGAACAAAAATCATTGAATTTTATTTTGAAATCCGCCGAGCTTGTACGCCAGGGTAGCGCAAAAGAAACGAAGGGGTTCCAATAACCAATGCTTCCCTTATTTTAGTTTGTTTTCCTTTTTTCTCTTAGATTTGTGTAAAGTATACTTGGGAAATTTGAAATGGGAAGTTACACGACTGAACAACGAACAAAAATCATTGAATTATATTTTGAAATCCGCCGAGCTTGTACGCCCGGGTAGCGCAAAAGAAACGAAGGGGTTCCAATAACCAATGCTTCCCTTATTTTAGTTTGTTTTCCTTTTTTCTCTTAGATTTGTGTAAAGTATACTTGGGAAATTTGAAATGGGAAGTTACCCGACTGAACAACGAACAAAAATCATTGAATTTTATTTTGAAATCCGCCGAGCTTGTACGCCAGGGTAGCGCAAAAGAAACGAAGGGTTCCAATAACCTATGCTTCCCTTATTTTAGTTTGTTCCTCCTTTTTCTTTTAGATTTGTGTAAAGTATACTTGGGAAATTTGAAATGGAAAGTTACACGACTGAACAACGAACAAAAATCATTGAATTTTATTTTGAAATCCGCCGAGCTTGTACGCCAGGGTAGCGCAAAAGAAACGAAGGGGTTCCAATAACCAATGCTTCCCTTATTTTAGTTTGTTTTCCTTTTTTCTCTTAGATTTGTGTAAAGTATACTTGGGAAATTTGAAATGGGAAGTTACACGACTGAACAACGAACAAAAATCATTGAATTTTATTTTGAAAACCGACGATCAATTGTTTTGACGCAACGCGCATATCGCCGGTTTTCTGATGTAAGAACTTTTCGACAACAAGGCGTTGTCCTCTGACCTTCCTCGAGCCGGAAGACCACAAACGGTTCGCAGCGAAGGAAATGTTCGACCCGTACAGGAGAGTGTGCATGAAAATCCAACAACGTCAACAAAGAGACGTTCAACGACGCAACTTGGGTTGTCGCGGAGATCAACTCAACGAATTTTGATACATTGCAGATGGTTCCCGTATAAAGTGCAGCTTGTTCGAGAGCTAAAACCCACCGATTACCAACACCGGCTTAATTTTGCGATTTCTCTACGCCAAAAACACGAAGAAAATCACGTGTTCGCACACAGTCTGATTTCAAGTGACGAAGCTCGTTTCGAGTTGAATGGCTTCGTCAATAAACAAAATTACAGAATATGGGCAACGGAAAATCCTAGAATAATTCATCAGCGGCAATTTGGGATGGAATATCATCGGAAAGGATCATTTTCTCATATTTCTTTGAGAATGAAGCCGGTGCTGCAGTTATCTTCTGATCAATATCGCACCATGCTGGAAAATTGTTTGAACCCAGCTTGTGCAGAACCACCCACAAATGTCGTTTCAATAAGACGGAGCCACAGCGCATACAGCAAGACAAACAATGGCGTTGTTACGGGACATTTTCGGCGAACGTATCATTTCAAGAAACAGCGACTTCAATTGGCCACCGCATTCGCCGGATTTTTTCCTTTGGGGATATTTGAAAGAACGTGTGCACGTGAATAAGCCAGAGACCGTTCCCCAACTGAAGAATAATATTCGAGAAGAAAGGCGCGCGGTAACTTCTGAAATCTTAAGAAAAGTCATGGAAAACGTGACAAACAAAGTCATGTTCTTCACGTTTAAATCAAACAAACGCCCCGTTTAAACTTTAATGGCCGCAGGTCTACGCAGTCAAACGTCGCCAGGGGCCGGCAATATTTTTGAAGAATTAATTTTAAAAAACTTTATTAAATTCACGAAATAATTCAACATGTGTGAACATACACATGACACAAAAGATAACAACAAATTTAATATTTTTCCTTTGTGTGATAATTATTAATCACACATGTTGTGTGAGCGGCCATTAAAGAGAATTGTTGAAACGACTATTCCAACCCTTTCGTTTCTTTTGCGCCACCCTGTGTAAGCTGATTAATTCGCGTGACATATCCGATATAGCTCCGCGTTTCCAGTCGTTCTTCCGGCATTCTGTGTATGTTCGTCGGTGTACGTTTTCGGCCTCGTCATCGCGCGCGTGCACACATCGTTGCAACCTTGTGCAACGCTCATCCGATTTACACCTACACGGAACCGATCCCTTCGCGATTCCCGTCTCCGGTTGACGAACGCGCTGCAAGAACTGGGTTTTTCGTCGTCCAGTGAACGGGCTTCTGCCGCAATTAGTGGCAATCAGCTGCATCGCTTTCGCGATTGCACCAGGCCACCGCTTGCGTCACTGGCCGTAGATAAAAACGATTCTTTGCGACGCTTCCACGTCACCGAGAACATTGGACGCGGCAATGATTGCGGCTTATTGTCCCTTGGACTCGATCTTTCCCAATACCCGAAATTCAATTGCAATCGGTGTATCGATGCGACGGCGAGATCAGAGAGAAATCGAAAGCGATCAGCGGGAATTATGAAAAGCTCTCGGTCAGCCAGATTAAGTCGGAGTGTTTTTTTTTTATTATTGTTCAATGAGAATCGCGCGGCCGCAGAAAGCTCCTTCGGTCCCGTAAGCGTGACACCAGCGAAACTTTCTCGATGATAAAGCGAATAACGCTTGATGGAACGCTTCGGCAAGGATTCAACGGTATTACGTAAACGAGATCACGCGCGGGCGCGCGAGCGCACAGCAAAGTCGTCGGGGAATTATCGCCGATCTTTTTGAATCTCATTTGAACCGCGTCGCGAATCAACGCGGACGTTATTAGCTGTACGCAATGCGGTAACAGTGAAAACGCGGAACCCGCTCGCACGCTACTAGATTTCCAAGGAAAATCGCTGTGGTGACTCGATCGCAGAGCGATCCCTGAAATCGCACGAGAACCCGAAAAAGGCATCGGACAAACGTCTGCCAACGCAACGATACAGCCACAAGGTCCACGCGTTCTTCAAGACCGAGGACAATCACGTTCGACTGCCGTGTTCCGCGTTTCGAAACCGATTGCACAGGAAGCGCCCGTTTCGAATTACATAAGTACTACATAAACCGCGGCTCTGCGATGAACTGGTGCGTTCCGCTCGAAATTTTTACCATTGAAACCCGGTAGTATTTTCTGACTGCATCGCGGTTTTTAAAAAACAGTTTCAATGGTGAAAATGAGTAACCCTGAATTAGAAAGTCTTCCTGATCGCAGCTGTTTGAAATTCCGGTGTAAAATAAATGTTTATCCCCTTTTTCTCGTGGATTCTTCGCATACGGAGAACCCCTTACGAAGACTACTTTCGAAGGGAATGCCCTTTGACGGAGTCGACGCGTAAAAGTTTGTCGAAACGCGTGCAGCCTAGCCGCGAGATAAGCCAAATGCCGGTCGTGTAAACGAGCTGACCCACATCGGCGAAGAACCGTTCGTACGAGCAGGATGTGTACAGTGTATGTACATGCACCGCGGCGCTGCTTGCCGCTTGTGCGCGCTCTGAAAGCCCGTGTGTCCCGTCGCGACAGAATGTATAAATTGAAAAAGCTGTTCGGCCGACCTTCCGTCGGCTTCCGGGGGATATAGGCTCGATTAGCTTCGACGTTGCATACTGTAGATAGAATATCTGCTCTTTGGAACGGAACAGAACGGTAGAGCTCGCGCCTGAACCGGTGAACTTTAACCGATCGGAGGACGACCTCGCCGGGAACCTTTGCGCCTATACTTGTGCCCGTGCTCGTGCTCGTGCGTGTAACTTAGCTCCCCTGAGCGGTAATGGAGTAATAACTAACGACAGTGTCCCACGGACCCTGTCTCGCGTTTACGATCTGAAAACTGGTACGCCGATGAATCACCGGCCTAATCGCAAAGTTTCCTCGCATGGCTCCACTTTCACGAGCGCAACTAGCACATCCCTCGTGTTTGTGCACGAGTTACGACGCCTCCGGCTCGCTCGAGCCACGGGAATCCGAGCGTTGCAACGGTACACCATAGTTTTTCTGTCCGAGCGTCCCGTAAAAATCGCGATTGCTGTCTTGCTCCGCGGACCGAACGAAACGTCTGCGTTGGACGAGCTCGAGACGATCTGAGCGTGCGGTGACGGATCGTCCGCGTTCGATCGCACACGCAGGTCGATCGTTTAGTACGCTTCGTGCGACCAGGTGATCGTTTCATTTGTCTCGATGCGATCGAGCCGCCTGATAGCATTAAAAACGCATTGAGACAAGCGAAACGATCACGTGTGTGTCGCACGGGACTGAAAATGGCATCTAGTACGACCGCGATCTGACACGGGCCATTTTTGGAGCCACTCGACACCGATCGACCGTCCGATCTCGCGCATCCACGTGTATCATTTATGAAAATACGGAACGCCGTCTAGTAAACGGCATGTACACTCCCACTCATAAATTTTAGGTCACCTCTGGTTTTTAGTAAAACTCTGGTACAGTGAATTCTCGATATATGTCACCAATACGTGTTTTGTTTACACCCCTCGTAGTCGGGATAATTCCGCGACGTTTATTATCTAGGCCTTGACGACATATATAGAGAAATCACTGTATTTCGTATAGATTATGAACCTGTAACTGTATTAACTACATAATATAAATATCCTCATATGTTCAGTAGTAATTACAACTTCAATGAAATAATTCATTAAATATTATGAAATAGCCACCCCAATCACCAGATTCGAACTCCATAGAAAAATTATGGGATAAAGTGGACAGGCAGGTATGGAACTTTTGCCGTACTTCGAAAACACATTTATGGAATATTTTGGAACGAGAATGGAATAATATAACAACATAAAGTATGAAGATTCACGCGGATGCCGAGAATAGTGGAAACTGTAATAATGAAATGTGGCGGATTCTTCGTTGAAAAGAAAATATAAATATTTTTTTACTTCTTGGTAAGATTTTTGATATATGAGTGCAGCATCCTTTCCTTGACACGTAAACCTTTAACCAGTTAACTGTTGAGTTTAATTTGAAAAGTTAAAAGCAACGAGGAATATTTACGTCGAACGCAGGCCAAATGCCGCAATTACATATTTTACGAAAACAGTAAAACAAAATGAGAAAGAATTACGTTCTTAATCGAGAAGAAATTAACAATTCATTAACCGCACCGCAATGGAGTTTCGGATTGACGTGTATACACGTCGAACGCGCTTAACTGGTTAAATAAGGTCTTCCACGATTATTTCATTTTTACAGAGTTGAATACAAATATGATCACGAGACTGCGGATGTTTATGCAATTTGCAATTTTTCTAGACGTATTTTAAGGAAGTGGAATCAAATAAAATTTCATTCTCAATGGTGGTAGCCTTTGTAGATCTGAAATAAATAAAAATCGTATTACATTCTGACAAGTTTTATACTCTAGCATTTTTTGAAAATTTTCAGAAGCCGTAAATGCATAGAGATCCGCAGTCCAATGATCACTGTCCTAAGACTTATGAGCGGGAGTGTAGGTCTGTTAATCGTAAAACTATCGATCAACGTGATCCACGGGTGGCCGATTCCAGAGCCACAGCGCCACCGTTTCCCGTGGTTCGAAAAGTGGCCCGAACGAGTTAGCTGTTATGGGCCGGAATAATTGTTAATAGTTCCCCATGGTGGAAGGGCAGCCGTGGCGAATCGGAATAGATGCGACTCGCATCGAGAGAATACGTACTGCGCCCGTGCAGAGTTTCGCAACTAATCGCTTCACGCTGCACCGCTGTCGTTGACAAGGCATAATACCGCGCGATGCCTTATGTAAGCTCGATACACGCGAGATAGAAGATCGGTGGTGCACGTGTTATCCGAGAGACGAGACCGTTTACCGCAGCCTTGTTCGGGGACGTTGCAACCCGTGCAACTGCATTGCACCTCGGCCATCTAGCGATACCACATGCGAGCCGACGCGCGGGGCTCCCTTCGATATTTATAGGAACCTCGTAGCCAAGGTTGACTGTAGATCCTCGGATCCGTTCCTTCCTGCTACGATTTCGAGAGAAACGGGCTTGGCTCGGCGTTCGATTCAATTGGGAAACACCGTGTGCGTTTATTGGGTCGGGCCCACATCTGTGCGGCAACGGGCTGCAACGCGTTGCGACGTACGGCCAAATGACGTCGGCGCGCGAATATGCACCGTCTCTCCGTTGCTTCCTCGAGAAACTACGCCGCGAAACTGCAGCTTCCTGTCCTATGCGAAGAAACGAATCTCGGACTATATCTTATCTCTCGATTATTGGAACGCGCCGTCCCGTAACTATCGGTCTCGTTCGCTTTCACCGTGATTCGTTTCGCTAATTATCGCTTAATCGCGGGCTCGTGAAAGTCCTGATAAAACGCGAACCGTTAATTGCCAGTACGTTTTCGGAATGATTGCTCCACCGTCGAACATCGCTTTGAGCTTTGCCAACCTTAGAAAGCGGAAGAATTATGGCACTCGTTCAGAAGGTGTTTCGTGCCTATGCACCATGTCTGAGTGCACTTGCACGAGTGCAACGAATTTCAACATTGTTTTTCGTTGCGCGTACGAGCGCGTCGCGCGATCTACCGTCTTGGTGTTGTTACTCGACGAACACCTCGTTCGAATTCGAACCGATTCGACCTGGTCAATGCACGATTTATTTCGAGAATCAACGGTGGAATACTGGTGGGTCGTGGGCGCCTGGGAACCGGGAGCGTCACCTTGAATTTTCTCGAGTGCGCATCCAAAACAGAGCCGGGTTCAACGGCCGGAGTTTTCGAATATGGCGCCCGCACGTTGTTTTGATACAGAGCGCGAGCAGGGACCGCGGTGCGCTCGGGTGCGCGCGCGCGCGCGCGTGTGTGCTCGTTCGTGTCGGTCGTCCCATAAATGATCGGAACACAAAAGTCGGCCTCGGTTTATTATTCGACGCCGCTGAAAGTCGTGGAAGTTTCTTCGACGGACGTGGGGTCGACGTCGTGCATCGCCGTCGTCGTCGGGGTCGTTGACGTTGGGAAAAAAAAATTCCACGGTCCGTTTCGTGGTATATTTCCTACGCCGCCGAATCGAGGAGAAAGTCAAACGCGCACGCAGCACACAAGCGTCTCCGCTCCTCGGCAAACTGTAATTAATAAATGGTATCTCATGACTTTCACGCGTTCGATCACTGCTGATTCGCGCTCTTCTGCTTTTGACTGAGTTAGCTCATTACCCGCTACGTTAGAGTTTCAACTATCGAGCGATCGCCGTTTCCGAACGCAACCGCCGCGAGCTAGTTGCCGGGATATTTTCGCGAACTTGTGAATGGAGTTTCACGAACACCGGTAAATGTAACTCATATTCGAAAACTATAATTACGCTGTTAACTTTCGCCCGAATTCCAACTCGCGGCATATTATAAACTCGTAGTTTATCGAGTCTGTGGCGCGTGTCTTAGCGCGAGGACGTGCAATAAATATCCGGCAAATCAATTAGAAATCGAACACCGGTCGAAACGCAACGACGCGGCTAATGATGATCCACGCGCTTGTGTATGCAGTTGCACGTGCAACCGCGGGATCGCATTGGTGTTGGTTGCATAATATGCAGGTAACCTAGATCTGCACCCACTGCTTCCCACCCACCGTCCTCATTACCCCTTTGAGGATCTCTCTCTCTCTCTCTCTTTCTCCACGTTCCCTCCACCTGTCCCCGAGCCAGCCACTCCAAAGAAGCTTTGTCTCGCGTCAAGACGCTCTCCGTGACGTTTCGCGGCGCGGCCTAAACCCGCGGCATATTGGGTTCACTGGACAGAGATGCATTTTCGTCGGAAATCGTGCCAGGAAGCCGCGGTCTCGTCGCAGTCTCCCGGTGCACGTCGTCGGCGATCGATCTACTCTCGCCCAGTCCCCGTCTAATTGGATCGCTGGGACGACGAGCTTTTAATTATCGGGGGTTTTCGCGGCTTTCGCTTGCTCGCGAACACGCGAATGAAGGCAACGGTTTGCGCAGGAGTCGGCCCAGTAAATGCACGGCGCGGTAATAACTCGAACACGAGGAAAGAAGGTGAAGTGGTCGCCACGGTGCGGAGACAAAAAGATCCTCGTCGAGCCCTTTTTCACCCTCCGGCGAGTTGACGTCACTCCCTTCGGTCGTCGGGAGGTTCGTCAACGTGGAAGGCGCATTGTGCGATGCGCGGGCACGACACACATCGCGCGACGTTGCAGGCCTATCATTTATTCGCGAGGTGGCGCAAGCCGACTCCGAACGGCGCAATTATTCATCGTCCAGACGTTCGCCGCCACGTGGGATCCTCGAATGAAAATGAGGAATTTTCTCGAGAGAGATCGAGGCCACGCGAAACACTCGGTCGCTCGGTTTCCCTCGGTTTCAGCCGTTCGATCGTTTCCCGGGATCCTAAATAATTCGACGAGGAGGTTTATCCTGGCGAGGCATCGGAATCGCCGAAATTGAGATCACGTTGTACGCGCGCTAACGAGCGGGGGCAAGTCGGACGAAAAAATTATTAACGAGACGCTCGGCGGTGGAAATCCATGGGCAGCGCGCCGCAGGTTTGCCCGACGACACCGGTCTTAATGCCGGTCATAAATCGGTTAACGATACCCGGTCGAGTAATTTAAATTCACCCTGACACCGGTGATATTCGAACCGAAAAGTGCACGCAGGAGGATGGCTGCTCGCGCGCGCCCGTGCCAAAGCCAGAGCGGATGTAGCGAGAAGAATCCAAAATGACGCCTCTGTATCTCGTTCGGGGCCGTCTCAGGTTTCGATATTGCAGTCTACTCTTACAGCGTTGATTATCATCGTGAAACTGGATAGTCACTGCCTCCGCTCGTATTAGAGTCACGAAACAGGTACGAGAGCCGTTTCTGTTTTTACGATCTTCCGATAGAGCTCGCGCGCAATTTTTTATCGTCGCTTGAACGTACTCCCCGGACGCTTTTCGCAACCTCTGAAAAGTAAACCGGACCGGGGAACAAAGCGTTGAAAATTGTACCTCGGACGGAAAATTGCGAAAAGGGGTGTCTAAATGGAGCCGTGCCTCGCCAACCGTGCAGAAGCGAGAAACGTCCGCTGTCCGAGGGTTGGAGGAAGAGGCGGCTTGCTCGTAGTTTCGCGACTAGATAGGTCCGTCCATTTGGGTCGTGGGCACCTGAAACGTGTCCGCGTGTCGAGCTAGCCGGGATAGATTCGTCCGCAAACCGTGCACCCCTTGTTACTTCGGCCAGCCGACCCAGTTTCAAGCTCGCGCTTCGGAAAAGTGGAACGCGTTGGGTCAATCTCGAGGAGACTCTCGATTTTTCGCGAGGGAACCGTCCCGCCTCGCGTCACGGTCCACGTGTACATATCGCATACGGCCGTCGTCGTCGGTCAATCGTGAAAACCAGAAGCAAGACACCCGTGGCTCTTCCATCGTCGCCGTGCCGCGTCCCGCGTCCCTACGCTGCGAAACATCGCGCGAGCCTACCGGAAGCGCGGGTTTATTTCTGGCCGGCGCGGCGTTGGAAGCGTTCTTTTGGCAGTCCGATCGCGGATAGAACCACAAAGGTACGCGCGGCTCGATGTATTTCTAGCGAGTTAATGGCTGCCTGATAATTGCATGCGGACCTTGGGGACACGATCGATCCCGATTTAATCGACCCCATCTTCCATCCCGCGGGGCCACCGTTTCTCGGGATTCCTCTCCCGACGCGTTTCCGTCCTCGGAGACCTTGCCGCTTCCGATTTCGTTCGGGGACTTTCCACGGATCCTGACGGCAGTCTTAATTTATCGCCTCGACGGTCGCCAATCATTCTTCCTGCACGCGACATCGGCGTTGCACAAATGGTCGCGTTCACCTCGACTATCTCCAACCCCTTGTCAGACGACTTTTCGTCCACTTTGGTGTTTAAATGTCGGTATGTAACGAGGTTGCTGAACAAAATCGTAAGTAAAAATATTCAATGGAAATAGCACGCGGGATAACAAGGGTCAAAGGTATGCAAGGGTCAAAATCTAGACAAACTGCCGCTTCAATATTGCAATGAGCGGTTTAGTTCAATTTACGTCTGTATAGAGCCCAAATTGCAAATTTCTACCTGATCGTGGAGTAATTTGTAATATTCGGCAGAAAATTCGAATTCTGAAGCAAGTATGACGTCACAAGATGGCTGCCGCTGAAAGATTCTCTTAATTTCGAGAGATTTAGTGTTCGTATCGAAAAAAAGGCTCTATACAGACGTAGCAAAGACATGTACAAACACGGTGGTATGCATTTTTAATTGATTACTTACTTATTTAAGACGTAAAATGTCTAGAAAAAAGGCACAGGATAACATAGCGTGACAGCCAAGGCCAAATGCCTGCCGGCCCCCTTTAACGAGCACCGCAGTTCGTCACCTACCCCGCTCCGTGTCCAGATCCTTCGAGAACGCCCTTATTGCTCTCCACGTGCCGTGCGACTCCATGACTCCGAGTCATCGGCAACACCGGCAGGCGATATTGTAACCGATCCCGTAAAGATAGCGTCCGCTACTTTTAGAATTCGTCGCGCATAAAGACCGGTCCGGAAACCCTCATAACACTCTGCATAGATGTCCTTGTGCCGACCTATAGTTCAACGACCCAAAGCAGTCCTTAGGTACCGCCCGACGGCAGGTCTGTTTAGTCCCAAACACCCTCTCCCGAGACCGCGCGCTGGCTAAAGACCCTGCCATAATTCCGTGAAAGGCTAGGGGACTTGCCTCGACACTAACCCTCGGCTCTGCGTAGAACGCGCGGACGCAGGCGAATGGTCATCGAGCATTGTTCCCGTAATCTGTTGGGCCAGGGTCTCGGTGCTCTTCCTCAGGAAACGCGTCTCGCAACGGTGCAGCGAGGAAGGTGCGGTTTCGCGAGTTAGCAACAGCCGGTCGGGGCCGCGGTACATATCGGTGCACGGTGTGCCACGCAGCGACACGTGTGTGCACCGTTGCACCGAAGCGCATTATGCAATCGGTTGGACGCCGATTTTACGCGCAATTCGCATGCTCGGCCGGCGTGGCGTTCGCGCGAGGACACACCACGCGGAAGTCGCGACCGAGCGCTGGCCGATCGGTGTCGCCAGACGATAGGTTTGCGGAGATCCCACGTGATCGCCGTTCTCTCGTTACACAGATTACCTCGATCTCCGAAGTCGCGCGCTGTTTCCCCAATCCAGAAATCCACTTTCGATCGAGGCAGCTTGCAATTTGCAACCGCCTCGAATCGCCCGTCGCCTTCTATAACTAGATACGCGTTTCGCTCTTGGAACATCGTACGCAGTAGTCTCAAGTTCAAGGCGATTGTCACCGACGCGACGACCATAGAGTTTCAGGGTCTCGCGCTACTGCGATTACCGATTCTTTTTCTCGTTGTAACTGGACGCGCTTTCAGACGTTTCCGCGCCAGAGGAGCACTGCGGATCTCTCGTCTTGACGTAAAATCAGCGATACGAGTTCAATTTTACTAATAAGGACTTTCCCGGTTTTCATTCTCTCTCTCTCTCTCTCTCTCTCTCTCTCTCTCTCTCTCTCTCTCTCTCTCTCTCTCTCTCTCTCTCTCTCTCTCTCTCTCTCTCTCTCTGTATCCCAGTTTCGGACCGCTGCTCTTCCGCGAAGGACATTAGCATGGCTTCTCGAAGTCCAGGACCTGCTGGATGTTCGTGGTTCCCGCTGGTCCGGCATTTCCCCTCCGGTTGCATTGAATAATTCAAGAGCCGTGGAAAATAGGTGACCACTCGTGGCGTACGAAATTCACCGCGGTTCCCATTCAGCGAAACTGGTTTTCGCCTAGGCTACATTCGAACAGTGTCCGGTCTCGTTAACGAGTGGTGCCGTTTGTTTCTGGCTCGAGATCTCCGGTGCTCGCGAATGGCTGACGAGTACCTACTTAGGCGGTCCCGTAATCCACAGCGCAGCACCTGGCTCACGTCGAGTGAAAGGACACGGTCGGGAAAGGATTTCTCGATCGACAATCACCGTGATTCGGGTTCGGGTCTCGACGGGACGGTCCGACCGAGTGGCCGTGCAACAGATTTTCGAACAGGATACGTACCTGGCCTTGTCGGCCAGCGTACCGATCAAGTCCGGTCCGGTTCGGTTCGGTTCGGTTCGTTTCGCTCGGTCAACAATGTTGGTGACGTACGTCGCGATTTTCGCCGTTCGTTTTTCGTGCTCGTGAATAGCGTAGGGTTTCGCCGGGATCGAATGACGCGAGCGCACCTCTGCGGTTAATCCTCCCTGTTCGACGGTAACTCAAGATTTCCATAAAATCGTAGAGTGGGCGTACGATTTTGCAACTCGTCGCACCTGCCAACTCCTGCTTCCGTAAATCCGTCCAAAACCGAGTAGGCGCACCTCGACGGTGCTTCTGCGACGCTGTGTAAAACCAGTGGTTGAATAGACATTGTAATTCAAGATTGTCTAGCGTTGCGATACTGGGGTTAGTCTACCAAAAATGATTTTATAACAGGATGGTCCGACCGATGAATTGAGGAAGGTCTGTTAAGGGCCCGGGATAGTCACGTGACTTTTTAATTTAATATTTTGCATTCACAGCCTTCGGACACAGACTCAAGATCCGTCTTGGTGTTGATCCGACGGGTCGTAAGTCTGTGACTAAACTTGTCACATTTTTTGCTCCGTATTATCGATATTATGAATTCTGACGCCAGAAACGTGCTCCAAGTTTTTCGCTTTGTTTCGCAGAGAATCAAGACAAAATATAGCTCAAAATTTGTAGCTGGAGATATTTTCTAGTGCGCGCTGCTCTCGATTTCGTCCAGAAAACTCGTGCAATGGCATAAGAAAGCTTGGATTCCACGGCATGCGCATCGTCAATTTTTGGCCTACTTCTAACGCTTATGTTACCAAAGATCTGCATAATCTCGGCAGCTCCTGACCAGCGCGCACTAGATTGAATCTTCCTCTTTTGAACGAGCCCTTTGCCAGCGACAAAATATTCTTATATAAGGACGAAAACTTGAGGCACGTGAAATGATTTTTTGACTGTAATGTAGTCACTCTACCTTATCGCGAATCTACGAAGACCGGGCCCTTAAGGGGTCTGAGGATTTTCTGGAGTGGAGAATGGATGACGTGGAAGAAAAAGTGAAAAGGCCAATTGCCTGGATGAGTCACGTGGAAGGAGCTGGAAGAGGCTAAGGGTTGTTTTGGCTCGGTGACTAACTTGTTTTGGACCTGTTACTGATTAAGCACGATGCGTCGGAGTTTACGTTGAGATTAGTCCGATTGTGCTGATATCGAAGAACGTTTCCGGACGTGGCCGATAAGTGCACGCGGTTCCTCGAGCATCGGGACAGAGTGAAAGGACACGCGGACAGAAACGTCACGAGCGTGCCGCAATATCGTGACGATTGCCGTTGGCACGATACCAGCTGGAATGTCGAGCTTATAAAGCGGCTTTTGGTAAGCGTTCGTCGTAGCAGCTACGCCGGTGGAGGTGGCAACGGTAACAGTAGCAGTAGCAGCAGTTTCGATCGGGGCAACCTCGCGCGACAGTTTCAAGGGCTCCGCGGTGTCCGGAACGCACAAGGCGAAAACACGCCGATGTTCTGCGTCGTCGCGGGCTGCCCGGTTGCTAGGTGAAAGTACAGCTCGTCCTAGAGATAGATAGTTCGACCGACGACGATAAGATAAAAGTCCCTTCGAAACGGTGACCTCGTTCCCGAAGGCTTTCGCGAGGCGGCGGAGGACGCGCGTCCGATCGATAAGACCCTGATCGTGCTACCATTTTTAACGCTGCAGTCGTTAATTACCGATAATGCCTGACAGTGCCAGATACGAGGGCAGATAGACCACCGAAAAAAATCGGGCCTACCCTCGTGCACATTTTTACACGGGACTCGATTTATCGGAGCTATCCAAGCGAGCGCGACGTGACGCGACGCTTTTTCTTTTGAGCGTTCTCCCTACGTGCTCCCGATGAAGTGTTTTTAATAGAAAGGCTGCCGGGTATTGTACCTTCTTCCGAAAATAATCGACCGGTCAAAGGGTTATTCGGCTGGCTTTGTTCCCTTGCGGGGATGCAGTGCGATTCGAGGGAGCCATATGGCGCGAGATGCGCGAGCCATTTTCGTTCCAACCTGGAAATAGACTTTCGATATTTCGCACGTGCGCTCGCTACTCCGCTCCACTGCAGCTCAGCGTCTGCTGCTAGCTCGACGGCAGCGCGCTTGCGCGGACAGTCGATCAGCTGTTCGACGCCATCTTTCGCTCCCAGCTGAGGGCTCGACGCTACGCTCAGCTGACCTCGCTGCTGATACGAGCCCCCAGCACCGACAGGAGCGTACCTAGCTGGGCCCCGGTGGGGTTCCTCCCCTCCCTCTCTCTCTCTCCCTCTCTCTCTCTCTCTCTCTCTCTCTCTCTCTCTCTCTCTCTCTCTCGATCGCTCCGGCAACTTCCAACCGTTGCGCTGGTTCGTTACAGTTGTTCTGACGTACAATTTAGATAAAAGTTCGATAACGTACAATTTTCCTCTCGTAAATTTTCTCCGATTTTCGATCCGTGAATCTCCTTTCATAACGAACGTTCACCTCTCCGTTCGACGGGACGGGACGTTTGCAAAGTTATCGTCGTGCGGATCCAAGGAACATAAATCCCCGGACGACGGTCAGTGCATCGAGTACAGACCGTTCGTCGCAATATCTCTTTCTCCGTGGACAGGCAGTGGAGAGAAAGAGAAACCACACCGGCAGCCGGTTCGAATTTATTTCCACGGATCGGAGCTACCAGTCCGGCCCGCGGGTGCCCATCCGATTGCATTTTTCTTGCGATCGGTGGCTCGATTTCGGCGAGAGGCAACCACGCACCGTTGCAAAACAACGTGTTCCACTCGGATACCAGTGGAAACGCCTGTCCCTGGCCCGACACTGTTCAACCTGAGCATTGAACACGCGTCGGGCCTATCCCGGGCAAGGGAAAAGGATGCGGAGAGGCCGATGCGATGTGGCTCTCTGGCAAGTCGATAAGCACACGCGTGCACGCGGACCTACTACCCGATCGATGAACATTAGCCTTGACACGATATCCGGAGGACCGCTCTTTCACCTCGACTCTTTTATTCGAAGCCAGCGGTCGCTTTTCCTACTCGCCTACGTACTTCGTGCGTCTTCGAGCACACGCTGGTGCCCTGGAAAAATCTCCTTGTCGAAAAGTCTCTGTTCGTTCTCCGGCAAGTTTTGTACAACGATACCGCGCCGCTCTATAATGATATACTATTATGACATAATAGGCGTAGCTTCACCGTTTTAAGGATGGAAACAATTAAAGCTATAGTCTTCTTTATGTACTGCGAGCGTGCACTCTGGCATTTGGAAGTCCGTTGACGGAAAGATTATCGTTAATTGCAAATGTGTCTAAAACTAAGCGACTACGGCCAATATTTTATAGTTACTATTAACACACTGTTGACGGGACACGCGAGTTGGCGTCTTTCAGTCATCAAACGTGGGAGGTACGAATCGACATTTTATTGTGTTAAGGGCCCGGTCTTCGTAGTTTCGCGATAAGGTAGAGTGACTACGTTACCGTCAAAAAATCATTTCACGTGCCTCAAGTTTTCGTCCTTATATTAGAATATTTTGTCGCTGGTAAAGGGCTTGTTCGAAAGAGGAAGGTTCAATCTAGTGCGCGCTGGTCAGATCTTTGGTAATTTAAGCGTTACAAGTACACCAAAAATTAACGATGCGCATGCCGTGGAATCCAAGCATTTTTATGCCATTGCATGAGTTTTCTGGATGAAATCGAGAGCAGCGCGCACTAGAAAATATCTCCAGCTACAAATTGGGCTATATTTTGTCTTGATTCTCTGCGAAACAAAGCGAAAAACTTGAAGCACGTTTCTGGTGTCAGAATTCATAATATCGATAATACAGAGCAAAAAATGTGACAAGTTTAGTCACAGATTTACGACCCGTCGGATCAAGACCAAGACGGATCTTAAGTCTGCGTCTGAAGGTTGTGAATGGAAATTATTATCATAATTAATAAGTCACGTGACTACCACGGGCCCTTAAGGACCTGTATGGAAGTTGGAGTCATCTCCCAGTTAGCACAGGGGACGAAGATTTCTAGTTGTTCGAGACAACTGTGTCAGCAAGGTTTCTGATATCGGAAGCTATCGGCAAGGAAAATCCTGACGGATTCATGTCGGTCAGGAACTGGTACCCTTTCGGTCGGACAGGAGAGGGAAGCAGGGCTTGGAAAAGCAATGAAACGGTCGCCACGGTGATTGCAAGTGGCCACGTTATGTAAACGGGAATCCGGTACGAGCGGAAGCTTGAGGTCTCCGGGTATCTACTCTCACTGGCTGGAATTGCGTCATTGGTTTGGTCAGCCGATTTTTCACGAGTTGGATTTCAATAGGAAGAAGGTGTGTGCTGGTGTCGCGTGGAAAACCACCGGGCTCGCGTCGCCTTGTTGCGACACACTTTGAAAATTTCTGCGTGATCGCCTGCCAGGAAACTTTTCTGAAGGTTTATCTTGATCTTATCGTTCGATCCGGAATCGCCTCGATCGATCGACTTTTGTATTTTTGCGCGTCGAAGCTGGCGTACTACGCCCTCCTTCTCTCTCTCTCTCTCTCCTTGTGGGTGTGTGTGTGTGTGTGTGTGTGGTCGTTTTATTGCGACGCGCCTCGACGAGCAACGCGGAGAACCTCGTGCTCCTTTCCGAGGCTCGTCGAAGGCATGTTCCGATTCGAGTGGCACGAGCCGCGCGAGCCTCCGGTGTCCACCGTGTTTCTGGAAATAGAAATAGATACGTGCCGGTGGATGTGTGGATACACTCGAATCGCTGGTTTCGACGCCTCACCTCGGGTTCGGACGCTCGGTTTTTCCTTTCCCGACCGCTCGGCGGACCGCACCGATATCGCGGAGCCTCGAGCGTAACACGATACCAGCTTCGTAAATTCTGTAACGCGGACCTGCTTTCCCCTTCGACCGTCACGTGACCCGAGAAACTCATTATTTCTTCAGCAAAACCCGGATAGGTTGCTCGGATCCCGTCGCTGCGCGTCGTTTTTCCTTGCTGTGCGCGATCTTCCCCGCGAACCCTCATTGATCTTCAGCTTCGAACATCGGTTTAAGGTCACCGGCAAAACCGACCCGAACCGAACCGAACGGGGTTTGCTTGTTCGTTCGAGATTTCACTCGCCGCTGTTTAATATACATGACTCGTGTGTGCAACAGCTGCACACACGAGCCTCTCTAACGCTTCTGGAAATAGAAAGTCATTCGCAAGGTGGATGCTAAACTATTGTGCCATTAGCCGGCCGCGGTGTACCGCGGGCTTCTCAATTTTTCAACGGGTAACATTTCGCGGATGAGATTGTCGCGTTGCACAACGATCCGCCGGGAGATTGTATAATTTTCAACGCGGTTTCGACCGTGTTACCGATCGCCTGCTATTTCGCGCAATAAAATCGTCCGTCCGACCTTTGCTGGTGCACGAATTTCGCAATTCGCCTCTTGTCACCGATCGTCGAGCGATCGGGTCCCGGTGCACGCTCGATGCCGATTCCTCTCCTTCCTCCGGTTTAATCACGTGCGATTGCGCAAACGGCAATTTCCCTGCGGAGGCGGAATATAATATCGTAATGGACGACACGCAGTTGGCGGAGCTCGATGTTTTTCGATCGTTTGATACCCGGGCTCACGGTCTCGAAGCCCACACGGCGCCCGTATGCACAATGTGGGCCATAAACCGCGTAACGAGAGAGCCATTAAGTATTTGATCGCGTTGTCGGTGGGAAAAATATCGTCCGACGTGGAACTTTTCCTACCTCGCCGCGTCGACGAGCGAATTACGGCAGAGCCTTTCGTCAACAACGATTATCGTCGTGCTCTAACCCCGAACGCGAACTCGAAACGAAAAAACGCGGCGATAATAGCTTTTTAAATGCCAGATGATCGAGGAAACGAAAACAGACGATTATCGCGACGAAGGCGTTTCTTATCTAGTAATCGCTTTGGCGATTCCCTATTACTTAATCGATAGCGATTATCGTTCCGACCGGCCGCTATCTGCGGCGAGAATATTTTTGTAAATCTCGGGAACCGGTGCAGATTAATTCGCTTCCCGGTCGTTCTTGACGTTGATCGTCTATGTCGGATAATCGGTCGTAAAAGGAAGCGGTTCGGCGTTCTTCGAGCAGGATAATAACGATTTTTGTCCGCCCTTTAATTGGCCGGCTCGCATCCGTCTCTCGACAGCCTCCTGACGAGCGCCGTGACCGAAGGGCGATCGTTGTTTGCTCAGCGACAAGAAGCGAATTGGTGTAATTAAGTTACGCTCGTCCTAGCCGAAAACAGAGCGGAATTAAATTTACCGCGATAACTGGTGGCTCGGGCGTGCCGCTGCAACCGGAAAACCGCTATGCTGCTTTCTCCAAAAGCGCAAAAATTAAGAAGAGGCACCGAAAATACGACAAAGTTAAGCGCAATTACACGCGACGCGCTTTAGACAGGCAAAAAAAATGAAACGTTATCGAAAGACAAGGCCAGCTGGCGGACTCGTCTTCCCTCCGAACTGAATTTATGTTCGTGTCGCGTCTGGAGCACGGACCCGTGCATTCGTTGCACGTGAGGAGAAGAAACAAGGTGCAGTTCTCAGCCGGTGCAGCGGGTCCTAGGTATCCTGAACGGTTAGTACGGTTATGCTTTCGGGCCGGATCCTCAATCAATGGGAACGCTCGCTGCACGTTGACAAGAGTCCATCGTTTCTCGGTCCATTATTCCCCGGCAAAAGGGGCCACGTTTTCGTAACGAAACACAGTTTCTCCCGTGTCCGTGTTCGTGTCGATGTCGCGCGAGGTAACGGTAAGGACTCGCACGGTCCATTGTTTCGGCGAATTCGTGAAGGGAGAGCGAGTCCTTCGATGCCGTCGCAATTACGAAATTGCGTCGAATTGAATCGTCGCTCTATTATACACGTCGAGAGCAATCCATCTCGCGTTCGTGTGCCGCAGAATTGTGTTCCGCGGACTACGCGCGCGGCCTGTAATTTCTTCGGTTCCCGGGAATTTCCTTTCTTTCGCTTCCCCGTCGTCGTCGCATTCCCGTTCGAGATTTCGTTCGAAACGCGAGCCCGTCTCCTCGGGACAGAGGAAAGGCTGCATTGTCAACGTCGCCGGCTCTCTTTCGCAATCCCCTCGGAACCGCAGACCGCTCCGGCACGATTTTTAAACTGCTAACCGGACGACTTTTCGATCGTAAAGAGGCTACGCGCGGCCTATCTGCGATAACAAAGAAACTGATTTTCGCTGCCGCCGCGCCGTCCGGTCAAAGATCGCATCGGTGTTGAATTCGATCTTTTTTTAGCAACGCGGTTCGCCGAATGGACACAACGTCGCAGAACCGGGTTGCACAATAGTTCGCGAGGAAATTTATCGTGTTGTCAGCAAAAGGAATCAACGCGAAGAGCGACGGAGAGGCCGGCTATTTCTGTTATCGCACGGGAAAATGGAAGATAGCAGTCTTCGAACACCGCGTAATGACCGTGAAACATCGGGAAATGGTAGGAGGCTCGGGGGAGAAACGTGAAATTAGGGACAAAGCCATCGGAAGATGTTGGCTAGAAATAATACCAGAATCGGTGAAACGTAGCGCTCCGGTTTCCTTCTCTGGGTTAACGTCAGCGTCGAGAGTTCGCTCCCCCTGATCGCTCCCTCGTGCAGCGCAATAATTAAAGAGCGAGCACGATAAGTGCTCGAGTCGGGGTTGCGACAGCTCTCCATTATTCAATAGTTTCTGTTGTTCGTTACGCGATTGCTGTACGCACCGAGAGCTTTTCATCGGGTCAGCTTTTCATCTCTTTCGTATCATCGGGAAGACGCGCAATCTTATCCACGATGACAAAGTTCTCCCGATCGAAGTTGCTTCGGGCCGATAATCACAGGAAGGAAAAGTATCCGCGTGCGACTCGTACCGAAGCTTTTGTCACCGAAGGCCTGGCTGATTAATCGGTGACTAAGTCGTTCGTTCTAGCATGCGTAATCTCGAGCCTCTTTGTTTTCCGTTCGGCTGTTCCCGAAGTCGACGCGGCTCGGAGAGTTCGTTCAGCCCCCGAGGACCAGACCGTCGCTCCCGAAATCAAAGGGGTGGGCGGGCCGACGACGACGGTGTCTAGACGCAGACGATGAGAACGACCCTTTCCTCGAAGGACGAAGGGACGACGTCGGCTGGCTCCGGCGGGATGGTAACGATTCGACGGAGGACGCGCGGGGCCATCGCAGGCGCCTTCAAAAATTGAACAATCGAAAGTGAACATTTTCGCGAAGGAACAACCTTTCGAAGGGAACTCGAAGAGAAGCGGACGACACGACATGCCCCCTATTAAATAGTTGGAGCCGGCGAGGCGAGGAGGCCGGCTACTTCCGTCTAGTATAATTCCGCTCGCATTTGATTCCCCGATGAGAGAAATAAAGCCGTCTGCGGCGGGGCGTATTCGAAATGTAGTCTGTCGGAGTAAGTTTCTCCGTTCTTTGTTTTCTCGGTTCCTCGATCTCTCTTCGCCGTCCTTCTTTCGCACCGGTCAACGGACACTTTTGATTTCCTATGCAGTACATTCCGTGGCACGGAAATAAGAAAATCACACTCCCGGGGGAGCTCTCGGATCTTCTCGAGGAGAGCACCGGTCGACGCGTGACGCGTCAAGATTTATAGGATCGCTCGGGCCGAGCGGGCCGCAATCGTTACCCTTTTCAGCCCGGCGACTGATTGCACATATTCGGTCCGGTCGATACCGAATAGGGGCCGAGAAACTCTCACGCTCGTAAAATGTTGAGTCTCCTCCAAGTTTCGGCTCGGGGGAAAGAGAACGCGCGTTCCGATCGGCGCGGACGACGTAAACGATCCCAATGACGCCGCTAATCCCGGATAAAATCATCGCCATGGCTTATCACGGTTGGACCGGTCGAAACCGGGTAAAAAGCTCGGACGCGAGAGCGTGAATCGGTTCGCCGACCAGCATCATCGTTCCGGCACTTTCACCGGCGAGCCAACTCGCTTCGAGGAGGTTGTGGAGTATCCCCTTGTATTTCTGTCGCGGCGCCTCTGACGGTTCTGCCCCGGGAGGGCAGAACTCTCTAAAAGCGGAGTCGTCAAGGGGATCCGTTATCCTCGAGCGACTGACCGACCAACGATTGAACGTCGCGGTTGTCTGTTTGCCGGAACTGCGGCGAGCACTACGGGTCACGGAAGAAGTTGCAACAGGAACAGAACGACTTTCTAGCGGAGATAGAGCCTCTCGAGCTGGCTGCGCGCCGATGCTGGAGAGCTTCTAAACCCTCCGGGACCGAAAAGAGAAGTTACTTTTGCCGGATCTTCGAGTTCCATTTTAGAAACGTTCTTTTTTCCTGCTCGGAGTCCGGCGAGTGCCTCAAAGGACGATCCACGTCGATGTCGCATTCGAGGAAAGACGATATAGTTGATCGCGCTCGACGAGGACCCAGAGGCGCGGTCTAGCGTAGATAGGCACGCTAACGAGCTAATTGGTAACGGACCGGTAGCAACAGAAGACGGCCTCGTCCCGATCAATGATTTCCTTCATCGAGCGTGTAAACACGAGCGATTAGGAGTAGAAAAGGCAGGCATGCGCGTCACGTATCCATTTGTAACGATAATTCCTGACCGTCGGCAAAATCGGCGAGTATCGTTATTATTTTTTTGGCGGCGCAGTGACAGACGTGTTCGCAGTGCCGCGGGGACGACGGTTCGTATCAAACGATTCCGCGAGAGGAGAACGCAAATGAGCGATCAACGAATAACGGGGACAGCCGGCAAGAACCGATTACTTTTTACAATAACGCACGCGATACGTTTCTTCGTCCTACTCGCGCTCGCGGCGCGGTGCCCGACGTTTCCAATCCGCGTTTGTTTCGCGTGTCGCCGCATTTACACATTCGCTCTAATCAGCGGCCGTGTTTCCACGTTATCGTTGCGAATTAATTACCTTACGTAACCGTGAATTCGCTCACGGTGGTTTACTCCGCGCTCGCCGACCTGACGAGACCGAACAGAATGTCGACGATTGTTTTCGATCCGTCGGCCGATCGCGTAATCGCTCCCGAATTATTTACAAGTCTCGGAAAGTTGACCCAGGACAAGATCTCCGACTATCTCTGCGTTATCTCGACGACGACGAGAGGTCGTCTCGGTGCCGATAAGACCGTGATTTCGCGTCTCCGTGGTGGAAATTGCAAAAAGACGCGTCGCGTAAATAATTAAGGAACAAATCGCCGGAGCGCGGTGTAGCCGCGAGCCGAGCGACTGAAACACGGCAGCTACGGAAGCCGTGTAATTCTGTTAATGCGTTTACAGGCGCGTTCCAACCGTAAAATTCATGCTGCGCCCCAGCGTATATGTATGTATATGCAAAAGTCGATGCTCGTTTCGCGGCGTACTCGCACCTCGTCTTCCTTCAGCAACGGAACCAGATAATAGTTCGAGTCACACCTGTGGTTCGTCAATTCTCTCGTTGCGCAGAAATCGGCCGTTGCTACGCCACTGGGCAACCGGACTCCGAGCCGCGGACAACCATTTACGACGCGAACGGCGGTCGGTGTTATGCTAATGCAACAAATATAGCCGGCATTTAGCATCTTTGATACATTTCCGAGCGAGCGCTTGAGAGAACGTAATTTGTTAGAGCGATAATGGCAAAAGCGGATCCCACGTCGTCAGACCACGGCTCCGCGAAGTTGACGAGGAATATTTCTCCGGCGATCGATAGCGATAGGAACCGAGGCGAAACATTGCGCTCCACATTGGCCGCTACTTAACAGAATTGGCAGTGCGTCTTGGGTCTCGGTGAATCTCACTCGGATCGTCCCGATCTCGGTTCGCGACGCTGACGTCGACGCCGATGCGACGCGACGATCGCCGCGACTTCGACTCGCGGCCGATCTCGTCTCGGTGAAACCAGCGAGCAGTCGCGGATCGCGATAATTGATAGTTGTTTAGAGACTAATTCTGGCTATCTGTTTGTTGGCCGACTGCCTCGCGGAACCTTCCACGGCAGTGTCGACGGCGAGCTCTCGCGAGTTTACATTTCTGCGCGAGCCGTGGGTCTCGCAACTAGCTCTCTCGGTGCCATTGTCTCCGCGAAAGCCTCCTCTCCGTCCTCTCTCCGCGGCTTTCCCGCCTTATCGTTGAACAAAGGGATCGTTCTCAGAGGAATTCCCAGCCTCGCGACCGAATACTCTCTTCCGTTGAAATGGAACAGCGGTGTGTGGCGCGATCCGGGGGCTGCATCAAGGTCGATGCAATTACGCGCGACCAGAAACCACGAAACGACGACGAGACAACGTGGAACCCGAATAATTCTTGTTTACTCGGGGCTGGATAACACCGGGCGCCATCGGACTGGTGTTTTCCCAGCTGGACCAGCCGGCGCGTTCGCACCGTGCACCGTAACCATGCACCGAGCTGCATCGGAAGCGCATCGGCCCTCTCCCTCAGCCTCTCTCAACATCCCTCAGCCTCTCTGAGCCTCCCGCGACGTCGCCACATGCCCGAGCCTTCGTCAGCCTCCGGCTTTAGCTCGCCGAGTCGATCCCTCGTCGGCTTTCCAATGGCTCTCCGAATCTGCAACGACGATCCCGTTCGAAATGAAACGTTCCTCCCGACTTTTTCTATCGACCACAAAATTAATTAGCTCGCTACACGTTCCCGTCGCGTCCGATCCGTGTTAATGCATGGTCATTTGGTCGGGTTTCTGGCACAGCCTGCTGGGCATCGGTCAGCTGTTTACTGGATTTAGAGCGACTAATTATACGAGGAAAACTCAGGCAGTCCCTGGCGCTAACAAGATTCTCGCGGCGGATTATCGAGTATTCCAGACTATCGGACGACCCGATTAGAAGCGGTATAAAGGTATGCTCTTTTTGCTCCGTCGCCGGCTGATCGTCTTAAAGTATCCTTGCCGATTTGCCCGACGATCGGCTCCCTCTCCCTCTCTCTCTCTCTGTCTCGCGACCAGGATATCAGGACAGAGGTGTTCACCCGGAGTGCGTCCCGAGGCTCGACGATCTCTAAATAACTGCGGATTAACTCGAACATCTTGACGGTTGTTTAATCGGAGATGTTCAAGCCAGAGATTTCCCCTTAATCCTTGCACCGCTACCTCCCCAGACTGCCTCGCTCTCTCTCTCTCTCTCTCTCTCTCCCCCTCTCCCCCTGTCTTTCTCGAAGGACTTCGCCGAGGGTTGGAGTTTTTGCGCATGACACGCGAGTACGATCACCCTCGTGGAGCCCCACAAGCTCTCCCTTCTGTGTACAGATCCTCGACGCACACAGAGGAAACGAGCGTGTGCCGCGTTACGCCGCCGCACGGCGCTCTCTCGGTTCTTTATTCAAATTCCTCGTCGCGTCGGGTCTGCCGCACGGTCTTTTTCAAAAAAATCTCGGCTAATCGTCGAGCCAGCTTTTCGAGTCCAAGTGCCGACCAAATCTCGTCCCCCTCGCCGTCGGATCCCACGTGCACCGCCCCGCGAATTCTGTTCGTTCTCTACGGCCTCCGTGTCGTTTAGTCCGCGTTCTCGAGCGCGTTCGACCGGTCTCTCGCGATCTCGAGCCGTTTTCGGCTCTCCGTCCTTCGAAACGGAGAGCCCGCGGGGATTCGAAAATATGTTCGCCGATAAAAGTGTTGCCCTAAAGACGCCGTGATACCCGTGCGAACGAGCTTGCGACGCGTCGCGCGTCGTAACGGACCGAGCGACCGTCGGTTCGCTTTTAGAATCCGTCCAGCTTCTTTGATCTAATTGAAGAGAGTGGACGGGCAGCCGTCCTCGAAACCCGGCGGATTTTCCACGAAACCGGCCGGTGTTACATTTCCCGTGGAATTCTCGGAGTTTCCGTTCGGAGGAGCGCGGAGGAGAGTTCTCTGTGCTCGTTGGAGTGAACGCTGAAACGCTCGGAGGAAAGGCGGCGAGGAAGCCAATCCGGTTCGTCGCTTTCGCCGCGTATGGCGGCGGGCAAAGTTATAAATAATGCCCATCGCCCTCCTGTGCGTATTCACCTTTACATAATGACCGGCGGAAGACGGCCGACGAATTCTCGGATCGGGTGTCGTATGAAAAGACACGGGAAAACCCTCGAAACCCGCCGCACATTCTAACCGGTCCTGCGAAATCGTTCGATACCGTACAATCGCGATTTTCGGCTCGAGCGAATGTCAACGATTCTCGAAAAATTCGTGCTTCTAGAGGGCCAGCAAGTTCGAGGGACCAATGGGAACGCGTTACCCTCCTGGAATCCGCTTCCGAATATGAGCTTCTCGCGCGACGCTCTGCGCGAGTTAATAGACACTGCGACTGACTCGTGGAATCGGTCCAAGAAAATCCGTGATCGTTTCGAGAAGTTTTGAGAGCACTGCCGGCGCTCTTTGTGCAACGAGGTTCGAGATGCTCGCCGCGGCGAACAAGGAGAAGGAAAGAGTCGTCGATCGTGTGGAGTACGCTCGAGCAGGATGATAATGGTGACGCGTTCCTCCTGAAAAGGGCCGAGCCGGAGAGCAAAGTTCGTTCTCCTGGTAAAGACATCGCTCGCGAAGCGGTAGCCGAGCATGATTCGTCGCGCGTTTAAGATCGACGATAGCGGCGGTCAAATCGTTCCAGTTTTCTTTCCCCCGAGACCGGGTCTCGAAAATGTCGGCGATCCTGTTACAGTGCGTCGGCCACTGCTTCCACAGAAGGAGAACGCGCGCAGGTTCGTGATCGTGCTGGTTCCCGACCGGCTAGCCTCTATCTAGACCGATTTTTCACCTCTCCCAGGGGCCCACGCGCGCTAAGATTCACCGAGTCTACGAATCTGCCTAGTCCCACGCCACCGGAAACCGATTAACCCCCCTTGCCATTAAACGAAACCTTTTTGTTTCCTTTTTTTTCTTCTTTTCTTCCATGATAGCCTATTGAGAGAGATAATTGCGATGTGTCACGCCGTAAACTTTGAGAACCACGGCTGACTCAATTTTCTGCCCATTCGCGACCACGGCGAACGACGGTTCGCTGAAAAAGACTCGGCGGATCGAAGTTCTTTTTGCGATCGGTAACCGCTGACCTAATTTCCTCTCTGTTGCAGGTATGCACTGCCTAGGCGCGGTGATAGGAGGCATTCCCAGCCCGAATGGGGTTGGCGGTCGGGGTGGCATTCTCAGCGTGTTCCGAGCCCTTGGAGTCCTTGTGTCCGAAGGGAGGATTCAGGGCCCTCCACGTGGTTACAAAGAGGGCCCGCACTGCGCGGCGCCCATGCAGGCTGCTCCCAACAACCATGAGTGCGAGGAAGATAATTATTTGGTAAACGATCTCGCCTCGTGTCGTTTTTCTGTTGACCCGGTCATACTCTTTGCACTCTAAAGCGGCTTGGAAAACTGTTCGTGTCCTCTTGAAACGGACATGTCGCCGAGTAGATTTACGATATCCCTTTAAAGGGCCAGTCGAGTGCGAAGCTTTAAAAATCGGGACAAGGTGAACTCTAACGTCAGCATGTTTTCGTTTGTCCAGTGCGATCGATACCTTGTACTGGTTCGAGAGATCGCCGATCGTACAGCGATCGGCTCGTATTTGTGCATCGAAGTGATGCTGTGCAGCGACTGTCCGTGCGGTTTGGCCAAAGCGAGGAACAAGAATCCGATCAGCACCGTGCCGTCCTTATCAATCTCACCATGGCAACACGCGTCGGAGATGCTGCTGGAGTACTGGTGTATCTGCGTCGTTCCCAGCAAGTGAGTGGCGCAACCAGACCTCTCTGGTCTTTCTTTCCCTCCCTCTCTCTCTCTCTGCCGCTCTCTCGATAGCGCACTCCTCTAACTGATCCGTACAAAAACAATAGGAGTCCAGAGACGATGAACTTTTACGGGCTGTACCAAGCGGTCCGTTCCCGGCTTCACTTCAGTCAAGTCGCGGCCTGGTGGTCCAGGAGCAACGGTGCTGAGCCGAGCTACATCACGACGAGGGTGGTTCCGTACAACGAGGAGAACCTGAGGAAGTTTCGCGAGACTCCTGTCGAGCATACCTTCCCTCTGGCTGGCAGCGGCGATGGAAATTCGATAAAGGTAGGTGGAAGGAGGAGGTGTGGACCCTAACGTATCCATCCGACAGCATCGTCTCGTCTCGAGCCTTCTTAACGCTTTTGGGGACGGACTGTTCCACATGATAGGCTCGATAGCAGACATAGTTTCGAACTCGGGACCCACAAACCTGCCGGAGATCCTGTAAGCGACGTCAGAACACTTTCTTGCAACGCGTCCCCCTCCATTGTACTTGATGGTAGAAGCAAATCTTTGAACTGATTTTGTCCTCGAAGCTTGCGATCTGCTCGTTGAAAGAAGAGTCTCAGGGTCGGTCTCTCGAAAAGCAGACTAGGAGTGTTCGTCGACGGACGCGGAGATCGCGCTAGCGCGGTCGGGAGCGACAGCCGAGGTCAACGTTCCTCGAACCGTCCATGTAATCCGCACGGTGGTTCACTGCCGTTCACGTACTCCGAGTACCATCCACGGTTCTATTCTGGTGGTCGAGGACACCAAACGAATGCCTACTTTTAACCAACGGATGAGTCACACCGAGTGGCCAACGGTGTCCCGGTCGAGCGTACTCTCGTCGCGGCGGTTAATGAAGCTGAAGAGGATTTCTCGTGTGAATTTTAGGTCACCGTGTGGGCACTGCCGAGGATGGAGGAGGTGCCGGTTCTCACCTGCCCGTTGCATCCGATCAAAGAGAAAGACGAAGAGGGTGTCGCGAGAGCTTTGACGCCCACCAAGGCGATCCCGGTCCCCAGCGCTTCCCAGAACCCCGAGGGCCTCGTTCTGCCTGGTAATCAAATACATTAGTGCCGACGAACTTTGCCGGTCGCAATCCTCCGACGCGATACTAATCTCGCCTGTCTTGCCTATGAAAATTCGCTGAGCCGGTATCACTCTTCTGCATTAGATTTCGTAATCGTTCTCCTTTTCCGTCTCTTACTTCGCACAACTACAGATTCCAGGTTGTTTCAAAACAGTTCTCGCTGTCGAGGTTTTCAGACGCAAGACGTATCCTTTTCGAAGGAATGTCCCGGAGGTTTCGCAAGCGTTGCAGAGGCTAGCTTTATTGTTTCGGCAATGACTTCTCTCCGCGAGGAGAACCTCGGAACACCGTGTCCTGGGTGTGTCGGTTGGCTGTAACGTTTGGGAAACAGGACGTTCGTTCGAAAAGGCCACGGCTTCTCGAAGAATGTCGCGAAACGAGTCTGTTTTTCTTGGACAGCTCTGGTGGACGACAGAATGCAGACGTCATGCGACAAGCTGGGAAAACACCACTGCCGTTGCGAGGAGGAGGACGCTTCGCCGCCCTCGCCGTCGATCCCCAGACCCAACGGCGAAAGGAAGCGACGACGATCGTTGCCTTGCGGCCCAACGGACGTCACCACGGTGACGGTGCAGCCGATGCCGTTGCCGTCGGTGCAGGAGGCGATAACGCAGGAGGCCAAGGACAGTCAGAGCTCCAGCTACCCGAAATGCTCGGGCGAGATCTCGAACAACCGTGGAAAAGCTGTCCAGGGTCAGAGCTGCAAACTGGAGGAGAACGGGGTCAGGAATCGTAACAATCTGAACGCCGACAACCTGGAGCGCTGCTTCAAGGCCCAGCTGAATATCGAGGACCGCGACGGGAACCTGGAGAAGCGGTACAAGAGGTCTCTCGAGGACACGGAGTCGGCTAAACAGACCAATCTGAAGGAGAAGCAGTGCAATCTAGAGAAGGACGCGCAAGGTAGCGGCAAGAAGATGATGAAGGACGCGGAGAGCAAGCCGGCGGAGAAGAACGGCCTGTTCGAGAACCTGATACCGTTCAACTCTTCCCTGCCGTGGTCCTTCGTCGAGTCCTGGAACAACAGCACCGCGAACAGCAAGTGCGCGTTCCAGAGCCTGCGCGGGAACAAGGACAACTACTTCAACGATTCCGAGAGAACCTGCAAACCGGCTGTATCGAAGGACTCGAGTATAGTGATCAATCCGTTCAGGCAACCAAGTCCGTTCCACGAGTCAAATCCTGGACCGTCGACGAATAACCGGCTGAAGCAGGAGTCCTTGAACTCGATGTGCATGGTGCACCAGAGCTGCACCAAACCGTCGAACAAGCTGTCCGGAGCGATGTGCGCTGGACAGGAGATGCCGAAGCCCGGCTTGGACGGAGCCGCCAACAACAAGACCAGGTCCGGGAAAGATCTGAGCCAGTTGATGTCGAAGCTGACGTTCCCGGAGGAGAAGGAGAAGGCGAAGGAAGAAGGTGGGTTTCTGGAATGGTTCGCCAAGGTGCCTGGAAGGGTGTTGGGTGTTGCGCCGAGCAGCGGCTACGTAGAGAACAAGGTGAAGACCACGAGCCTGAAGAGCCAGGATCACGGAGCCGAGGTGAAGTTCAAGAACTGTAATCTGGAGCTGAGTCAGCGGGAGTTCGACGAGGTGCTGGCGGTGCTACGGGCCAGGACACCCTCCAGCCGCAAGAGGACCAGCGTGAAGACGGTCAGGAGGCGCGAGAGGTCGGAGAAGTCGGTCGAGGACGGCTCCGACAGGAAATACGTGAATCTGGAGAACGGCGAATGCTCGACGAACAACATCGTGAACCGCGGCAAGGCCTGCGAGGGCTGCAGTCACAAGCTGTGCCGGAAGAACGACCAGCAAGCACTGGAAAAGATTCACTTCGGCGATATCTATGGCAATAAGAATATCTACAACCCCTCGCAGAAGCAGGAGAAATTGGGCAGCGGGTCCTCCGAGGACCTGCAAATCCTGAAGTGCACCAACACCGAGAAACGGCCGAACGAGCCGGCGGACTGTCTGCAGAACGTCTCGAACAAAGCAGACATACTATTGGGAGCAATCTTACGAACAAGTAAGGAACGAAGGAACCTGCCAGAGGTTTCGAGCGGGACCAAGCCGAGGTCCGCGTCGTCGACGGCCACGAACGAGACGGAAAACGCCGTTCGGGGCATGGTGGACGCCGATAGAACGTGCCTGGAGCAGAGGACCGCCGCGCTGGAGGACGAGAAGTCGTTGCACGTCGCGCTGAACAAGAAATTCAACCGGATCAGACAGCTGTTCAAGAAGGAGCAAGAGAAGAAGGTGATGACGGAGAACGGCTGTCTAGAACCGGAGCAGCCCGCGGCCGTTCAGCGCTCGTCGTTCTCGTACAACAACGTGCAACCGAGCTTGCACGATCCAAAGAGCTCGAGGAACAGCAAGGCGAAGAGGTGGATCGACTTCGCGAACCTCGAGGAGACGGAGAGGAAGAGTGAGGCGTGCACCGATCCTTCAGAGCTTAGTACAAATGGCGCACATCAAAACTCGAGAACCTATAGTACAAATTACAAGGAGGAGAGCTGCGCCGGACACGACGATCCGGCCACGGTCAAGTGGCAGAACAGACTGTATAGTACAAACCAGGAGGATAGCACGGCGATCGAGCAGAGGGTGGAGGACGATAAAGTTGTCCCGAAGCTGGCCAAGGACGTCAAGTCACGGAGCAACGCGAAGGAAAACACGGCGATCCTGGAGGAGGACGAAACCCTCGACAGGGTAGTACCCACTGCCATCGAGCAAGAGAGATTCCGGAGATCTCTCGAGAACGCGGCTTCGATGGTGTTCCATAGCAGGACCGGCCTGCCGCTCACCTCTAGCCCGGCACCCTTGAGGAGGGGTAGCTGTTGCTTCGACTATGACAGTAGCTTGAACTCGGTGTCGTCCAAGAGAAGGTACCAGCCATTACTTTAGATACTCGTAGCAATGTTAACCGATTTACCGATTTGTCTTCCGTTTCAGCGCACTGTTCGAGCTGAACACCCCGCCTAGTCCAGGCGCGGTCTCTTTGGAGGAGACCGACAGGGAGACCGAGAATGCTGGGGAAGGCGAGGAGACACCGAAAAGGCGGTCCACGTCTCGCAGCAGACCGCAGAGTCACGCTCTCCTAGGCAGCTTCGAGGAATCAGCGTTGAACGGAAGACTCGAACCTGTGTCGACGGTTCACGGTTTCACGGCGGAGCTGGGCGCGAGCGGTTCCTTCTGCCCGAAACATCGAAAGCTTCCGGTCACCGTGTTCTTTTACACACTCGGTGACAATGATAAAGTTTCTACACCCTATCTCGTACGTATCGCGTCCTTATTCTTCGTTTCTTGTTCTCCTTGTTTTTCTATCGTTCTATTTGATTTTCTAAATTGTTATTTTATTTTTATCCTCTTTTTTCTACTTACTACCGATTTTCCACGAGGACCGTGTTGCCGTGTTATATCGAACGGGCGTGTCTTCTTTGCGGTTCATGAAACATTTAGATATTTTTCCACCCATATTTCATATCTCACCTAATCCGATTTTCTGTCTGTTCTTTCCGAAACAACTTTTCAGCAGACACGCCTATTAGATATGAAACGGCAGTGAGTGGTTCCCCGTTGAGTTATGTATTTTAGTATGTGTGACCCGAACGACGATCTGAACAGACACTTGTACGTTTTTGCATAGGCACATATTAATTTGGGCAAAAAGGGCTACCAAGTACCAAGGAGCGGTACTATTCAAGTAACGCTTCTGAATCCCTTGGGTACAGTCGTTAAGATGTTCGTAGTACTATACGACCTTTCTGATATGCCGCCACGATCTCATACTTTTTTACGCCAGAGAACACTGCGGGACAAAACGCTACGCTACCTCGTTCATCTTAGGTGCGTACACAACGAAACATCCAATTTTGTCCGTACCGCGCTCTGAACTTTGAAATTTTAATTAGCTACGGTGGAGGTGCGTATCTCTCTCCTCCTCGTCGATTAAAGTTTTAAAGCTTTCACGACCAGTGTTCCTAGTAGATGACGCGGCTACCGAGAGCGACGCTGATCAAACACGAATACGACGATTTAACCCTTTGCACTCGAGTCCCATTTAAATAAATCAGTCATTTCCGTAAATAACAAGGAAACGCTTTCGAGTCGCTGGCAGATGATTCAAGGGAAAATCTCCGACTGCAAAGAGTTAAGTTAAGACCGCGTTCGCACTCGGTAGCTTGTGATAGTTGGCTCCACCTTCCTTGTGTCGTCGCTGTTGCTCTTTGTCCCCTGTCCGTTTCTGTCGCTGACTCACAACTAACCCTCCTTTCTTGGCTCTCTTCAGTTTCTTTAATGTTCCTGGCAAGCTTTCTTGTATGCGAAATATGTACGCCTGTGTGTGTGTGTGTGTGTGTGTGTGTGTGTGTGTGTGTGTGTGTGTGTGTGTGTGTGTGTGTGTGTGTGTGTGTGTGTGTGTGTGTGTGTGTGTGTGTGTGTGTGTGTGTGTGTGTGTGTGTGTGTGTGTGTGTGTGTGTGTGTGTGTGTGTGTGTGTGTGTGTGTGTGTGTGTGTGTGTGTGTGTGTGTGTGTGTGTGTGTGTGTGTGTGTGTGTGTGTGTGTGTGTGTGTGTGTGTGTGTGTGTGTGTGTGTGTGTGTGTGTGTGTGTGTGTGTGTGTGTGTGTGTGTGTGTGTGTGTGTGTGTGTGTGTGTGTGTGTGTGTGTGTGGCCAGAGGGTTGATTCCCGCAGCATTAAACCGGACCATTTCGTTTACAGATTCATGTCCGGCAAGTCGGGCCGAATTTACTTGCACACGGACATCCGTATGATTATTTGTCGGAAGTCCGACGTCGACACGGCGTCGGACTTCGGGTCAGAGCCACCAAAGGAACTCCGGAGCTACATCCACGGCCCTACCAATCCGAAATTTTCGCCAAGGTGCTGAGCCATGTGGCTCTTTCCATGGGGTTGCTGCCAGTCGCTTCGCTCGCCTAGCCCCCTTTACGCAGAGGTTTAAACTCGAACGGATCTTTTTTCATGAAAGAAGTGCATCGTTCAGGTCGGATAAAGGCTAGGCGACCAACGATCTCTGATCGCTAGACTTCGGACCATTTTATGCATCCGCAATACGTCCCGTCGCATCGAAATCAATATAAAATAGCGTTTCGTTAGAAATCAGAGTGCAATTCTTGAAATTTAAATTTTTTATTTCGATCCTATGTCCGAGGGAGTTTAGTTTTATGGTTTCGTAATCGCATAAACGTCCGAGGTTTAGAAGACATCGTCAGGGAAATAATGTTGAATCTTTTTTGGACTTTGAGAGGAAAATGAGCCTTTATTCCGGAGATGGTTGTGGAGAGGATTGTACGAGAAACCTTTCGTGAAAGTTGGGAAATGGTTTTTTTTTTCTTCAAACACTGCGTACCTTTCTTCGCGGGAACATGTGAAGAATTTTCGAGAGACTATTGTTTGCGGAGAAAGGACTGTAATTGGAGGGTTGGACGTTTTTGGAAAGAAATGTTTAAAATGAGGCGCTGGTTTCTCTGAAGAATGAGAGAGATGCTTGAAAAGCGAAGAAGGCATACTAAGGGGAACATTGTAGTTGTTTGGTATAAGAGCCGCTTGCTTACTGTTTAGTCGCGGTTTAATTGTTTCTTTTCGTTCGTTTAACAGTAATTTAATTTATAGCGCGAAAGACATACGTCGGCTTGCGATCGCTTCTTCCAATTCGGTTTCACCGTTCGAGGATCGATGAAAATTGTATTTGCGGTTGTTTTTTCTCGCATGGTATTCGCAGCGAATCGTTACGTTTGGATTCTAATCTCGATCGAACTTCCGTTGTCTTTCAAAAATTCAAACGTTGCCAGCTGCCGGGTCCGCGGATCCTGGATCGCAAGCTAGATCTCCTTGGAAGGCCATCTTCTCGATATATTGTTGTAAATAGAAGTCACGTATAAAATCGAGTAAGAATTCTTTTTTAACGGGATGATACCGTCGTGTGTGTGTGTGTGTAGCACCCATATGTTTAGAAAGAGAAAGAGAAGTAAGAGACGAAGAGAAGGTAAGCAGAAGTATAAGTAAGCGGTACGAGCATAGAAAATGTCAAAAATCGGGTCTCTCGTTGACATCGAACGTCATCCTTTCAAGCTATTGTACAAATGACGAAGAGAAACGAAAGAAGAAGAAAAATGTGATTTAGAAAAACGTTTAAAATGTAATTTAAAAAATAGATGCCATTTATCGATTCGTTGATATTTTCGGATGAAACAAAGCGAAAGACGATCAAAGACGTCGTTTATTTTATTAATAAAAAAGAGAAAGAGAGAAACGAAAAGCAGGAAGAAGAAGAAGAAGAAGAAGAAAAGGGCAGATCGAAGAACTCTTTCGCGTGAAACGTAGTTTGCGATCAACGAGTGGCTGGATTACGCGACTTTTCCTCCTCGATGATAAAAAAAAACCGAAAAAAAAAACAAACAGATGATACAAGACGATGAAGATGAAGAAAATCATTATTTACACGTATAAAAAGAACACAATTTTGTGTCCGTAGCACTGTGATGAATATTTTGATAGACTATAAAGAGTAATTATTATGAAAAAAGTATCTATTTGAAGTAGCGAGTATGTCCTAGATCGTAAATAATTAATAATTGTATAATACTAATGTCGTACGAGGAATGTAACCGAGCGTAAATTACTAACCGTACAGAATTACACACACCTTTCGCAGATTCACGAGGGCGCTGATTATTGTCACCGTAAACCGAACCGGCACAGTTCGTTCCCCTTTATTTTTCTACGCGCTTTCAAAACGAACTTAAACCGTGGTGTGCATCCACGTTGGAGGACCGATGATCGAGCATCACCCGGACCGTGCGCACTCTCGTCCACGATTTAACGGACAGCTGTCCACGCGATCAACCGCAACTCGTTTCGGATCGAATCGAGACGAGACGAGACGAGACGAGTCCATATTTTCGAAGCGTAATTCCGGAATCGAAGTGAACGGGGTTCGGGTGTTGGCTCGACGCATGTAATCCGCTTCGAACGAACCGAACATGAAGGCGCGATTCGTGATCTGTCTGGAGGATTTGTCTTTCGACGAGAAACATTGACGAAGCACGACAAGTCGCATGATTAGGCCGACGAACACCTTGCTGGACGATCGAGGTCAACTCTGCCAGATCCACGGAGTTCAAGATCGATTTGACCGGTCGAGAAGAACCAGATTATCCAAATAGAAAATTCTTTTCTTTGTGGCGCGTGTATTGTACGGCAGGGAAAATCGTAGAGTGTGTAATCACTGCCATGCTGTATATACATACGTTGTAGCGTAGGTGGACCGTTCGCTAACGATTCGAGGGGATTTTAGCAATAGTCTTTCGCCTGATCGAGATCCCATTGACCAGAGACGGGAAACCTAAATTAGGGAGGGCGTCCGTGCGAGAAATTTTGTCGAAATCGTCGGGTTGCTTTCGATCAGATTGCAAAACGTAGCTTCTCTTTTTCCTATTTAACGCGCGAACACTTTCAACGCTGGATAGAGAAACCATCAACGAAATTTATCGCTCGCTCGTGAAACTATTAGAACCGTGTACACACATACATAGAGGGACATACAAACATACATGCATACATACTTACATACATACACACACTGTGAAACTGTTCGTAGCCAATATTTTTCCAGTCTCAACGTCGAATGACGGTCGCTTTGATGGCTTTAAATTCTCCGCGTCACGAGTGCTATTTTAACCTGTTAACCGAACTGTTCGTCAATCAGGAAAACCCATCAACCACCGATGAAAATGGCTTTATGATGGAATTCGATTGAACATTTTTCTGGGGCGCGAAACAGCTGGTAATTGCAAAATAATCGTCAGATATATGGGAGAATCGTCCGTCGCCGGTTAGCAGATTAATTTGTCATAGTGACGAGAGGACGGAGCAATGCTTTTGTGCAACTGATTCTGGCGTCGTACCTTTTTGGGAAATCGCGGTTACTGCGAGAGGAGAACGATATTGTATTTTTGGAATCCTACTGTCGAGGGACGTCTCGTACCACGAAACCGTAGAAACGCGCACTAAGAACATTACTGTAATTATTATTCATTGTGATAAAGACTTTTATCGGAACATAGAGGTCCGGAAATTGTGTTTCCTTGTTGTCGAAAAGAAAACGAAGGGTGCCAAACTCGGGGACGGATGGAAAGGGGCTAGAAGGAACGGCTCAACCAGCGAATGTATCCGAATAATCTGTTCCAACAACCGCGGCCTCGCGTGGCGGTTTCACTTTTCGTTGAATTTTTTTAAAGCAATTTTATTCCTGTGATTTCGAAGGTTTTAATTTCTGGTTTTAATTCGTAGCTCATTCGACGGCGTTTCGTCAAGCCAAAAGAAACAAAAGAGAGAGAGAGAAAGAGAATATAATTTTTGTTTTTTTATTCGGTGCACCGCTACACCGCCTCGAGGATTTTAATTTATACAATGTAAATCGGCCACGTCCTGTTTTGTAAACGGTTGATTCGTAAATTCGTTCGAACGAATAGCCGGCCAATTTGGATTCTACTTGTCAGTGCTAGTTCGTAGAACGTTGCGTTGAGTCACCTGAGCATACCGATGAACGCCAGGCATTGTACATAGGGTAGCATTATTTTATAAACGAAAATTCATTGTTACTGCTAAGACGTACTTTTTATTATTCAGCGAGCGAAGCGTGACCGATAAGAGAGCGAGCGAGAGAGAGAGAGAGAGAGAGAGAGAGAGAGAGAGAGAAAACATTTGTGTCCAGAGATTCACTTATGGTACGTATGGCCAAACGTAATAAAAGTACAGCAATGCATTACAAACTCCACCGTCTGATATTCATTGAGTCCTTTCTACACTGTGGATGATTATATTAAAATAAATATTGCGTGCATCCATAACAAGAAATAGAAACTGCATAGGCATTAATTTCTTCTCTTCAAAATTTTAATAAGCTACAAATAATACACAGTGATTCCTCTATACATTTCGCCAATGCCTGGATGACACTACCGCGGGGTATACCCCATGAGCAGCCACGAAGCCCCATACTCCATAGGCCTCGGACACAGAGGAGTGTAATTACAACACGTGTATGTCTCCTGGATATATCGAGAGTTCACTGTAATCAGCCTCCTAACATCTCCTGACACTATTTTGTATTTTACCTACTCATTTTTCTGACAATTGCATAATCTCCGTAGTATAGTCTTTACCAATCGCGATCGAGTGTTTCGTTTCAAAGATCGAAGACAGTTCGTACATCGTACAGTATTTATTATCAATATGTTACAACAGTTCACTCGTGCCATGCGCACCGGTGTCTCTACAACTTGTAATTACAGCTAAAAACGATCGTCTATACACATAGTTCTCTGACCACTCTAAAATCGCACGATTATATACACGGGGAACGCACAGATCGGGTTCGCGGGTGTTTCGTACGTTTGATGTACGAAATTGCTTCATGCAAAATCCACGCAAAAATAGAATCTAGGAATAATCGCCAAGACGTCCGGATCTGTTTTCTCGGCGCAAGCGATCGGACATGAAACGTTAGTCGTGCGAAACCTTCCTATTGACGCGTATACATTTCCATATCTTGTTCCAAGGTAGGTACGGCGAAGGTGGTAACAGGAGCAGCTTGTTTCCGTAAAGATCTAGATGGCTGGCTGAGAGTCGAAAGAATACGGATATTCACAGCGCGTGGAATCGCGGAATACAAAAGCGGGGGCTTTGCGCGCCCGAAAATAAACATATTTTTACAAAAGGTTCGTCGAAGGAGTTCGGCTGCTCCTCGAATCACTGTCCGTTCGCGGTATATAAAATAGATTTTAGGGCGGTTAACGGAGAGATTCCAATAGAATTATCTTCTGCCAGTGGCTCTTGCCGATCTTCTTTTTACACGGTGAACCGTCTCGATCGGTTCTCGAAATCACAGTGCGTATTCCACGTGAGACGTTCTCCCCAGATAAACAACGATTCCGTCGAACGCAACGAAATGCCTCGCAGTTATACAAATATACAATTCAAGTGTTTGTTCACCTAACAAACGAACAACGTGCACAGAAACGCGTATAAAAAAATAAAACTTAGTCTGCCGGAGCCGTCCAGACGAGCCGGGAACTCCGAAAATTAACTCTCTTCAGGATTCCCTGGAGTGAGGCCGGCGCGGATTCGTTCGGGACGAAACAAATCGACCGGGTCCCGAAAGCCTAATCGGGAAAGATAACGAGCCGTTCGGAGATTCCGCCGTTCGCGATTTCCGCTTGGAAGGAAGTGAAACGCAATGCGAAAGAATCTCGGAGGTTCGTTCAGCGTGATATGGAGTGCCTCGACCGCGAGGTGCGACGAGAGCGCGCGTGTCATTGGCCTCACGAGGCGATCCTCGCGGTGCAGGCGCCTACAAATTCCTTCGCGATGGATGCAAACACGTCACGGAAGTCTCCAATCCCTTCCCACGTCTTCAGACCCGACGGTGAGAAGCCTGCAACGATTGCAACAAAATTTAGACAATTCTGGCTCCGCTGATCGTACAGAAATAAACAAGATACATACTCTCCCATTTCTTGGTCCGCAGAAATTGGCTTCTGCTAGCAGTACCTGACTTCTAACCCTCGTGGAAGCTTGTGGCCCTGCACGTCGCTCATGCGCAGCTGCCTGGTGGCCATTCCACCCCCGCACTGACTGCTCCAATCGGTGGTGGACACCGGGGTTCGATAGAATTTCGACGAAGTCTTGTTAAAGATTGGCAACAATTCGTTCGCTTCGTTGGACAAGGCCTGTTAAATGCGAAACAGCTTGAAGACGCCGACTCGGTGCCGAAGGGATCAGGGCCTCGGTCGAGGAATATCGCGCAGGGTTGCGCGACCAAAGTACTTGCTCTTACCTTGAGGTACACGATCGCGTCGGTGCCGTAGCCGTCGCAGCTTTGCAGGACCAGGTCTCCGTGGAAATACCTGGCGTATAATCGCGAAACTGGAAGACCATAACCGTAGCCGGCTAGAGGGACGGTGTGAGCTTCGGTGACGCTCGGCCTAGGGGCTGTACTGTACATGTATTTGAACAAGTGGTCCATCTGCGAACGGGGAATGCCGCCTCCTCGATCAGACATCTGCAAAGATAGCATTCATTAGTTTCTCGGGAAACGTTTATTTTTCTGTAGATCCGGTGGACATTGCACGACGAGCTATCAGATTCAGCCCCGCTTTCGAAGACGGTCTACCGATTGAACAGCGTGAAAAAAGATACCGGTGTTTCGACAAGATCCTGTTAGCTAGCCGAGCTCCCGCCAGCGAACGCTCGACGAGCCCAGTGCTCGATAACGACGTTGACGAAACGTCGGCTTCGAATTTCACGCCAATAACCGATAACGCCTCTATTCGCGAGCAGCTCGGCAATGAGACCGGCGCTACAGTGGTCCGGATCGAAGAATTTAGTGACATTTTGTTATAACTTTTCAACTATTAGAAATATTGCAATGAAATTCTCACTAAAAATATTTAAAAAATAGTAATTTTTAGTGGTTGATAATGAAGTATGTTTTGCATTTGTTAAATAATAATTTTTAATTTATTTTCATTAATATTTTTGATGAAAAGAAAAATCGTTTAAATATAATTTTTGAAACTATTTTTTACTTTTAAGTATGTATTTTATATTTATGTTTCATACATGTAATATTTTATGGGACACGTAAAATGTAAATTCGAGAAATTTCTTTATATCTACCTCGTAATATGGAATATCATAATTAAAGTAATCACAAATCAAAAATAATATTAAAATTGAGTTGTAATAAGAATGGATAGTATCAAATGCAAAGAATACTTTCAATGAAACTAACCTTTATTATTACGTTATTAAATTGATAATAAGTAGACGTTAGACTTTTAGACTGTAGAATACGCACTAAATATATACCGCGCACAAAGACATAAATGCAACAAAACGAAAAAAATAGAATATAAGGTTTAAGTACTAGAAAAAATGTCTTGAATCTTTCAGAACGAGCCTCCTACGAAATATAAACTTTTTCTGAATGCCGTGACAAACAATGTTATACAATGTATACTCTATAATCTAAAATCTAAACAGTTCGATAGGAGTGTTTACAATCAGTTTCACGTTTCACAAGCCTTCGACGATAGATATCTATAAATGTAGCAGTAGTATTAAAAAACTTTTATTATTCGTTATCTTTCTTAAATAAAATAGTAAAAGAAAGAGTTATTTCCCAAAATGGCTATATAAGCTACTTCAGGTATAAACGTAAAATTATTGTAAAAATGTACATATTTTTAAAAAATTTAATCAAATATACGAATCTATACATATACTGTAAGACGCAAAGTAAGATTCACGAGACATTTGAGCAATAATAATTTGCAGAGTGGTTTGAATATAAATGGTCCGATTTGTCCGGATTTGGAACTGTTTGGAACTTAGAAAATATATGAATGTAAAAAATTATACAAATGTTCCCTTCTGTATTCAATATTATTTTTTAAATGGATTATTTACAGTAATCCTTATTAAATGATATCATTTTCATCGCAAAAGTCTGCTCTTCAATTGAAAAAAAAAGCGAGAGACAATATTAAATAGGATCGTCAGGACATGGCATTAAAGAGAAGCAATTTCTGTGGTGAAAAATACTGTTCTTAAAACGTCCAAGATTCAATGTTTATTACATCTCTAGTTCTTATTAAATTATACTAATTTCTTCGTTTCCGAGGTCCATGGACATTTAAGAAATAATGTTCAATGATTAGATATCGATACGAGAAAGTTCGTTTTTGGACTAAATGTCACTTAATCTTTCGATCCGGACCACTGTCCGGCGTCGCATGAATCGTGGGAGTCATTAAAACTTTACCTTGACACAAATGTCTTCCTTTCCGCGCGAAACGATCACCTCTATCGGCGGGTACTCCAATTCCGAGTCGTGGTGCTCCATAACCGCGCGCATACTGTTCTTGAACAGTTCGAACAATATGTGGAACAAATGACTCGGTACATAAACTATCCTAATTTCGCTACACCGTTCGTGGTCTGTAAAAAAGAAACGAACAACGAGTTAGAGGAGATCTGTTAGAATAGACTTAGCGTGGCGTTCCTATGGGGTCCGAAAAATGATCGTAGCATGTTTTATCGCACGTTTCTATAATCTAGACAGTTCATCGTGGCAATCGTGTACACTACGCCTACTACAGAATATGGTTTATGTCGTACTACTTACTAGCAATACTATAGTACAATCAACATATTTCAAACTTGCCGTTATGTTGTTTGACTATCAGTTCCGGGCTAGCCAGATAATATTGATCGCACAATAGTCTCGCTTTCTCGTAGGCGTCTTTGACGACGCCTATAACGTCACACGAAGGGTCTATGGATCCCACGTGTCTACTGTGACCGTTCAACTCGCTGCCGAACAGCAGAGCTACAACAGAAAACAATTCGTTAGTCACCGGTTTGGGTCTTACAATGCCATTGTCTCGTAACTTCAGACTGAAGGAACTCACTGTGCTGATTGATCAGCATCCGAATGGATATTCTCGACATGAGGAACCTGTCCAGGAAATACTGAATATTATTTCCAGTCTGGGCGTCAACGTCGTGCGACTCTTTCAACTCCAACACGCCCTGAGCTATCGTCTCGACGATGTCCTTGTGCCTGTTGCGTATCTTCACCAGGGCTTGGCAGAATCTACGAGAGAATATGATTTTCTTCAATTTCTTCCCGAACTCGGATTTAATTAGAGAAAAGGTTAATAGGTTCGCGAGCAGCAAATGAATCTAACGCGAATCGCTCAATAGACTGTTCTAACGTTGAAGACTCACTTGTCTAAAGTGGTCTCGTTGACTTCAACCTTCTCGTAGTGTATTATATCCTCGAACGAAGTGGCGTACATATTATTAACTATACCCACACTAGGCATTTTCAGTAAGTTCTCCGGCAGCAAATGGATCTCCTTCATAATGTTCGCCAGTCTGACTGGCAGCTCCTTCCTTAAGAATATAAAAGACTTCCTTTCGCATGCACTTAGTCCTGAAACAGTTAACATCGCCTATAGTCAACGTTCACCTCCCTGCCGCAAAAATATTATAAACCATTCGTAACTGTGTCGCTCAGGTAAAGTATTATGCGCAATTAAACATTAAAATAAGTCAACACACTGGGATTAATTAGAACAAGCTCTTTGTCAACAGTTTCTGAACTTTGGAGGACTATTTTTCATTGGCTTCGTTCGACGACGATTTACCACATGTTTAACACGTTAACTGCCACGTAAGTCACATATGACTGACAGTGATTTTTGACAGGGTTTAGAAATTCATTTTTATTGTGAGATATCCAGATAAACCGAATTTTATTGGATTCTTTCAAATTCAAAAGGGTTAATACAGCATCCCCTATAGTACATTTAAAATTTCTAGTTGTGAGTAGTAGTTTGAGCCGTTCACTGCACAAATCGATTAACTCCACTTTTTGAAAAATCTTAAATTTAAGTGTCAAAGCACTTGGTATAGTCATAACTTTTTATATTTGTAATAACTTTCCTGAATAATAAAGATTAACACCATTAAATGACAAAATTTGATGGCCATTGAATAATAAATAATTTATTTCAGAGGCCATTTTGATTAACTCTGAACTCCAATGCAGTAGCAAGCGCTGAATGATGACGATAAATTTTTTAGTGCCGTCTTATCAGAATTAGGGTAAAATAAATTAGTCAGTCACAGTCTAATTGCCACAGGATCAAGTACTTGTGAAGTCAAATTAATTATTATTAAGAATAAAGTTTAATTGGGTATGTTTTGACTTCTACTGTATACTTTACCAATATTACACGGACTACATATTTTTTCAGCCTTTTCAACATTATTCCCAGATCGTATTTGGGTTTGTAATTATTTCAATTTGTCAGTGGTTTTAAAGAATTAAACATTATACCGTTATAATCAAGATGAGTGAGACTAATAACAATGTGGATGTGGAAAACAGTGAATCATCTGATGGTTCTTCAATACATCATTTATATTTCTGATGAATTAATCACAAATAATATATTATAACAGAACTGTTAATATTCATTTTTATGGAAAATCTGTAATAAAAATATATAATAATTAACTTTTTCTGTAATAAAAAACTTAAAAATTTAAACACTAAATTTAACTTTATTACTTTTTCACTTGCCAAATCGATTAACTCCACCAGTCACATAAAAATTCTAACATTACTGACGATTACTTTTTGGCTATTCTTTCTTATTAATTCTATATATCGTTAGATCAAAGCTATATCTGTATTTATGAATTCTACAATATTTATTTGAATTTATATTATAAAGGGAATTTTAAAAAACAATGTCCATTATTTCATCGCATTTCTCAACTTTTTGTTTTATGGAGCAATCGATTTATGCAATGAACGGCTCATTTGGCATTTAACGTGTTAACACGTTTTGGGGTCGCCCCCCAAAAATTCCACAGAATTAATGTAGTTTATTCGTTGGATCGCTTCTTGATCTTTTCTAGATCGTAGGAAACGTAGTGGAGTCCGGTTCGAGCAACTGTGTGACGAACGAAACTAATTTTTACGACGAAGAACTGGTGGCAGCCGGAAGCTTCGGTGAACGTGTTAACAAAATTGAAATGAGCTTTTTATCTGTTTTCGGAACATGACGAGCTGACAACCGGTCGTCGCTGTTGTTTTCTATTTCTCGTCCAGTGAGTCAATATTTGCGAAGGGACTGGCGCGAGATAACGCGATAGGACCTATCGCGTCGGTTTAAAAGCCCTAGCAAGCCCGATCGCATCGGCGTTGTTTTGATGCGTATCGAGGGAGGCGCTCGGCGAACGAGACAAACAACTGGTCATTGCGCAACTCGATTACACACATTGTCGGAAAACCAACGCGAGTTCCGTGAACGCGCGATTTCGTTATCTCCCCGTAGTCAGCCGATGGCGAGCATCTCTAGCCGCATACCAAGCTGTCCGCCAACGAGCATCGTCGTCATTTCAACAGAGATTATGTACGTACGTACATTGCTGCACGCACACGAGTAGACGCGTTGGACAATGGAGAGTTTGATCGTTCGAGGTGCTTGGATCGCCGAGATCGCGAAAGTGGGTCACGCACACGGGGCTTTCAACCTTTGTTTTTCGTCGCGTTACTAACCCCCACCAGGCCTAGTCGGCACGTCCCTGAGTAGAGATTGATACGGCTTTATCAATCTACTCGCGATCGACATTGGACACCGCGTAAACGGGCGAGATTATGCGACCGCTTCCCGACGGCTAGCCAGCTGTCAGCAAATTCTGCTAAACACGACCATTTTGACTCGTCCGGAAGGATCTTATCAACGTATCGACGGCAGATCGCCATCGCCGATCTGTTAACCCTTTGTGACGAAGACTTTGAACAGAGTCTAATAAATGTGTATGTAATTACTTTCATTTAAACCGAAATAAAATTCTATTTTGGCGTTGTTAATGTACAGCTACCGAACAACGTGCAGGCATACGCTAGATGTAAATGTTCTCCTTTTATTAAGGAAATTACGAATTACAAAAAAGCTCTAGTCACCGAAACCGTCAAATAAATCGTAGCGCAAGGGGTTAATCGTGTTGAGACAAGAACGTAAATAAAATACTCGTGAAAAGGAAGGAACGAGTCACCGAAAGAAGAACGGAAACGCGAACATGTGAACACACCAAATAGAATTAACTATAATTTCGCGATTAAAATCGATACCGTCGGCGAGCGTCGTTAACTCTAGCGTGATAACCGCGATCGTCATTAATAAAACATAAGCTTCGTACGCTGCTCGTCCTCCACAAGCAATAATCGAACATTTTCTTGTCCTCTGATTATTCAAACACGGTTGTTTGTTTGTGTATTGCCGGCTCGTTCATTATCGAGCTGTTAATATTTCACAACCGACGGTTGTTTCGTCTTGGTCAATGAGCTTCCGAGTCTCATTGTCCGTGCATGTATCCAGTATTTAATTCAAAGATATAGCTTCCGCGAGATCCGACCACATGTGCGTCACCGACGATAACGTACATCCGCCGGACAATAGGCTGATCCCATCGCTTAATTGGATCAGCGTTGCCGCGAGTTAACTTCGCCCTGTGATCCGTGGCGAATTCGTAATTTTCCATGATCACGGAAATGTTGCGTCGAGGAGGGACGACCGAACTCGGTTGTTTTCAATCTCGGGGTAAATATAGGGCGGTGGTTGTGCACGGTCGTTAATCAGACGCCGCTTCTTTCGCTTGTTTTCGGTCCCTGGAACATCGTCGTCGCCCGCACTTAGCAAATGAAAATGACTGTTCTTTGAAAGACCCGATCAAATCGTCGCAACGATTGTAAATTGAAGCTCGTCCCCTTCGACCTTTTCGGTCTCTGAAAAATCATCGTCCCTCGCATTTGCCGAACGAGAATGATACGAGCGAGAAGCGAACGAAGATTCAACGCGATTGTAAATTGGAGTTGATCGGTTCGCAGGATAATGGGGAAAATGGTATTTTCGCTCGACGGATTTCCACGCCCCTTTCCAGCGGACAAGGTTGCGTTCTCCCTAACAGGGTAGAGCAGCGGCGGATCAGCTGATTCATTGCCAAGTGCGAGATCGGTCGCCAATGAGAAATTGCCGTGAAATTGCACGCCGGCTTTATCTGCGGGAAACAGGCCGCACAAGGTGCAAGGTCTCGGCGCGGGGAGCGATCCAGCGCGATCGATGCCTCGATCGAGGGACACGCTCTTTCCGTAGCTCTGCTCTTCCGCGAGATCCTCCTTAAATAACCCATTTTGCTTAGACTCGTGGGCGAACCGTGAAATTGATGCAAGCTAGACATCGATTATTCCCACATGGCTACGTTTTTGAAAACTTTCTCGATGAACGTGTCCATTGCCAAATTTTTTTTTTTTTTGTAGACGTTTATTTTAAAGTGGTCGCATTAACAGCTAGGTCATTAGCGACCACATCAGTTACAATTGAATATAACAGAGAAGGTTACAGTTATTTTTTACATTGTGGTGGGTTACAGCAAAAACAAATTTATAACATTTTATGGATATCGATCGATTTAAAAAACGAAAGGGCGTTTCCAATATTGTTCTCGTTTAAATTTGTCATGAGGTCATTTTCGATGGAAAATCTGGATCGTTGAGAAGAGAATTTAGGACATTCGAGTAGGATATGTTGGATGTTGTTGGATACGGCGCAAGTTGTACATTCCGGTGGGTTTTGTTTAGTTATCAGGAATTCGTGGGTATATCTAGAGTGACCTGTTCGGATGCGGGTAGCTGCGACCTGGTCTTTCCTAGAGAGTTGTGAATCGGATAGGGTTTCGTAGACATTGGTCTTAATCTTATGTAGTTTGGTTTGGGTGCAGTTAGTCCAATTTGAATTCCAAAAATTTATTATGGCTTTCTTAATATAGGATTTTGCATCAGGAAGGCTGGTTTTACAGTTATCGTTGCAGGTTGGTCTACGGCTTCATTACCAATGAGGCCAACATGTCCAGGGATCCATTCGCAGTTAATATATTTGTAAGACACAAATTTAAATTTCGCCAATATGGGATTTGGAATTATAGGTTATCCGTAGACACGTATTGATGCAGAAAATATACCTGTTTTTAATAAATAAACGTATTTACAGATTAGCTCACGGCTAATAACATATTTCAAAAACAATTAATAATATTATACCTGAATCAATACAATTGTCATTAATAGTAAGTAATAAATACTTTATTACTGAAGCTTGTGACTCTCACTCCATCTACGTTGCCTCTTACCACGTTGTGCCAATTGTGTGACTCAGGCGACCAAGTTTGGCGCGTAGATACAAACTTACATACAGTGACTCCCAAAAATATTCGGACACTAGCTATAACTAACTTTACGACTTGATAATTCCTTTTATTGCTAGAATTGTTTCTAGCAATAAAAGATCTATTAATGTTGATAAACATAAATAATTTATTTGAAAAATGTACATAAATTCCATAATAAAAATTAGTAAAAGAAATAATGTACCATTTTTGGCTCACAAAAATATTCGGACAATATTAATTTTTCAATTTAGATAATGTAATTTAGCATTACAACATTTGTTTAATACTTCGTGGCATAACCATCTTGTTTAAGAACATGTCTTAACCTGTTTGGCATATTGTTTGTAATTTTTTTTAAATATTCAACAGTTATATTCGACCACTCAGTTGCAAGTCTTTGTTTTAATTCAGCTATCGATGTAATTGGGGTTTTTCGAATTTTTCTATATCCAATTCATCCCATAAATTCTCGATAGGATTAAGGTCCGGTGATTGGGGCGGCGAATGAAGAATTTTGGGGCAGCGGTATAATACAAATTCTTGCACAATACGTGACTTGTGCTTGGGGTCGTTGTCTTGGTAAAACTTAGAAGTATTATTAAGCCCCATCTTTTCAGCACTTTGAATTAAATTATTTTTGAGTATATTTAAATAATGATTTTTGTCCATGATACCGTCAATAAACACTAGGTTACCGACTCCATATGACGCAATGCAACCCCAGACCATTACGCTGTCTCCGCCGTGTTTCGCTGTACCTCTTGTATTTTCAAAATTAAACTCTTTATTCGCTTTCCGCCGCACCATAGTTCTTCCGTCGGAATTGTACAGATTGAATTTGCTTTCATCAGCAAATATGACATCCTTCCACCACGTCTCAGCCTTAGAAATTAGCTCTCTTGCAAAGGTTTTTCGTTTATTCCTATTCTTTTCGTTGATAAATGGTTTCTTTCTAGCTACTCTTCCACTGTAACCAGCTTGCCTCAGCACTCTCCGAACTGTTTCGGCTGAAACATTTTTGGAGCTTTCGCCTAATAGTTCACTAGGAGCACAGGTTCATAGGTTCATAGCTGGTTTCGCTGGTTCATAGTTTTGGAGCACTTAAGCGCGGATTTTTTTCACTTTCCGAATAATTTTGCTTTTCTCCCTCGTACATAAGAGACTTGGTATTCCAGTTTGCGGAATAGAATCAATGCGATTCTCAATATAAAATCGTCGACAGATATCTGCAGAGCAGTACTCTTACTTATACGGAGCATTGCACTAATTTCGCGATAGGCGTTTCCTTTTTCTCGATGAAAAATTACAAGCTGTCGCACATCGAAACTCGTATTCTTTCCTTTGCGACCCATTTTGAACGAATTCACGTTTACTACTGACAGTAGTGAGGTGGCATGGACATGTAATGGTCCACGAGATTCTGTTTATAAACAAACGTTTTCCCGATCTTCGAATATCGCGTCCCCAGAAGGCGATTGCCAGAGAAATATAATACGTGTCCGAATATTTTTGTGAGCCACAAATGGTCCATTATTTCGTTTAATAATTTTTATTATGAAACGTATGTATATTTCTCAAATAAATTATACATGTTTATCATCCTTAATAAATGTTTTATCGCTAAAAACAATTTCCAGGGCGATTGCTTTATCAACGAACGAATTATTAAATCATAAAGTTAGTTGTACCTAGTGTCCGAATATTTATGGGAGTCACTGTATTTATTATCGTTTTGGATTTCTGATACAATTGTTTGGATACGTTGGATAGTAGGATGTTGTGTCGGGTTGCCAATGGCGTCAAAAGAGGATTCGGAATCGGTAAATATGGAAAATTTGTTTTTGTTAGAATTCTGAATGTATAATAGGGCATATAGTATGGCATGGATTTCACATGACCAGGAGGAAAAACTGTTAGGGAGTCTTTTATTACCAAAATTGTTGAAGCGTTAACACGTTAAATGCCGGTCCGTTCGGGCCTAGCCGATCCCCAAGGACCGGCCACAAATTTTAGGTTCATATGACAACAGAACCGTGCGGATCTGCCCTTGCGTACTGATTGTGACATTAAGATTTCGCTTAGGGGACATCAGTTTTTGTTCGGTCGGTGCTTTAAGAAAAAGAGTATAGTATAAAAAAGTGAATGTAATTTATTGAGACAACGTAAACAAAGGTGTGGATGTTTTGCCTGAACGGAATGGCAAAGAAAAACGGGCTGGGTACTTGACGTGTTCAACCGAATTTCGAAAGAGCTGTAAGCTCGAGCTCCGACGCTTGTGAAACCGCGGGGATCGACGCGCACAGCAGTACGAAATAAACATAAACAAGAGGAGGAGGCTTTCGGCGCGCGATAACGCGAAGTAGCTCGGCCGTCCCGACGCTCGTTGCAAAACGTAGATTAGGCGTGTTTTGATGCGCGCGAGAATCCCTGCTCGATAACAGACACACAAGCGCGACTGTTTACGTGTTCGCGATTGATGCGAAGCTCCCGGGCATTGGACTTCGACCGATCGTGTGTTTCGCGCGTAATCGCCGAAATGTCTTCCGAGTGGCTCTGCCAAGATCATTTTTACAGCTCGGCCCATCGGCTGCCAAGTACACAACCACGAACCATCCATAAACTCCGGTAAGCATCGTGCAAGTCCTTGATCCTGTTTTTTATCGCTAGGCCACGTTCCAAGGATTCGTGACTAGGATGACTAGCGTGAAACGATTGGACAATTGAGTTAATTCGACCGGCTGTTGCCTTGACGCAATAAACGTGATGCGTTTCTCGTGACACCAGAAAATGTCCGCGATGAAATACGAGCAACTCTTTCCCTCCATTACGCGCGAATCATTTTTATAGATCCAGCTTCGGATTGCCTCTTGCTCGGCCGGAGGTGCGTAGGATCGTTAACGGATTGTAAGACGCGGGAAATTGCGAATAAAGGGTGACCGAGTCACGTAAGAATAGCGTAATTAACGGCTTTGATTACCGAGCGGTCGCGGGGGTGTAAGTTGCGAGGGGTTGGCCTCCGCGCGACGTGCTCAAAGGAAACGAAACGCGTTCAGGGGGCGAGAAGACACGCGAGACCTTCGCGACTGTAAACTTATGGCATACGAACTCACGGGGGAGCTATTCGTGGATTGAAATTGATTCCGTTCGCACGCGTCGCGACTGTAATGAGATTTCCCCGCCAGGGAAATAGTATGATGGACAAGCAGTGACGCAACGGTTACTGCATTTTCATGCGGGACGTCACAAAGTTACGTCCTTCGACGATGTCCACTCGCGGGGATCGATCCGCTGGTTGCACGTTGTTTGCTTTTCCCAGGGAAACGAGTCCGCGCGACCGTTCGAGAAGCCTCCCGAATAAAATGCTATTTGACTGCTGTTTAATACGTAAACGGTGCAACGGCGTTCGTTATTCCGCTCGCGCAAGTCCGCGCCGCGTGAAAAATACTCCGCTCGTTCTTCCCGACCTCCGCTTACTATTTGCATTCTTATATATTCCACGCTCGGTAATTCAGTAATTACAGTCATCTCCGTGGTAAATTAAGTACAAGATGTTTTCCAGACGGTCGTAAAGTATCGTCGACGTAAACCGTTCTCCCGGATACAGAGTTCGGCGAGAGTGACTCATCGAGCGTGCGTCCGACGACGGAACATTGTTTCCCGAGTATTGTCATTCACCTTCGCGGGATGAAAATTCGTCGATAGCGTTTACATAAGGACGATCAGCTGGCTGCCGCATGCGGAGCCTGTCTGAGGTCGTAATTATCGCTGATTATCACGTTTGTCCCGCGGGAGCCGTCATCGCAAACAAACGGAATTAGAAGTCGCCGAAGTCTGTGTGCTCTTCTCGTCTGTCGCGACCTCGAGAACCGTTCTCGGAGATACTTTTGCTTCCTACTAATAAACAGATTCGTTCCACGATCGGCGCAACTGCGCGCGGATCCGCCGACACCTCGATCGTGAAAACATGTGCAGCGTAATTACGCACGCGATTGAAAGTCATCACGTACGTTTCTTGACTATTTCGTATCCCCTCTTGCAGGAATAAATCTGATTTATCCGAAGCAGGAACTTTCCAGGAGGCTGCACGCGAACGTTCGCATTTACGAGAAAGAAATGTTTATCGTCTGCCAAGTCTGCTGTTTCGAGGCCGGAACGAAGGGGTCTTTCCCCTGTTCCCGAACCTGGCTCGTCGATGTCGTAAAAACACGACCCACCATCGAGGACCAGTCTCTAGAACTTGCTCGAAACATCGTACAGTGCTTACGGCGCACAGTGGGCAATTTGGACAAAATCGGATTCAAAATCAAGGAACTTTCGACAGGAATGAGGTAGGAGATGAATTTTTTTTTAAATTAAAGCTGAAACTTTGTAGAATATGGGAAAAATAGGGAGATTATTACCATCCAATCATTTCAACGAAAAAATGACTTCATTAGTTTTTGTCACAAAAATCTATTTTTTGCAAAGTCCTGAGGTCGTAGACAAATTTTGAAACCAGATTTGAAATCAGCGTGAAAAATCTATGGGAAATGATGTATAGCATGTTAGAAACAAATTTTTTGCGCGCGTGGTGTTGGAAAAACTAAAATTTTCTTGAATTTGTGCGCGTTTAACGAATTTTCTCGAGGTTAAAAAACGTTCGTACCACAATCTCTCTATTTTTTCCATATTCTACAAAGTTGCAGCTTTCATTTGAAAAAAATTTCATCGCTCTACCTCATTCCTATCGAAAGTTCCTTGATTTTGAATCCGATTTTGTCCAAATTTCCCACTGTGCGGCGTGATAACGTTCGTTCGCCGCCTGACAGTTAGCTTTTTCAGATATGTTTTTCCGACCATAGATGTATTAGGGGTACCCATAAGTAATCAATTATTTGCCAAGAATTTGTTTTGCCTTTAGTTCTGTACCAATCGTTGAAGAGGAAACACGTATTCTTTTACAGTTTTCGGTACAGCAGCCTGTGTTCAAAATATTCTAAAAAGTATAATTTTTTTTAAAACCCTGTAATAAAATGGCGGCGTCCGAACCTTCCGAGGATCATATTCGTCATTGCATACTTTTTCATTTTCATGCGGGATTTAATGCAACGGTAACAACAAAGAAAATTTGCGATGTTTATGGAGATGTATTGAAGGTCAACAAGTGTCAACGTTGGTTCAGAAGGTTTGCTGCTGGTGATTATGATCTCTCTGACAGGCCTCGAAGTGGACGACCAGTTGAATTTGATAATGACACCCTAAAATCTCTACTGGAAGCTGAACCAAAATTAAGTATACAAGAATTATCGAGAAGCCTTGGGTCCATATGGTCAACTATACGAAAGCACCTACACGAAATGGAAAAGGCATATAGGCAAGGAATATGTGTACCGCATCAATTATCTGAGACCAACAAGAATATTAGTCAAACAATTTGCACTTCATTGCTATTCAGATTTCGTAGAGATCCATTTCTTAGCAGAACCGTTACCGGAGATGAAAAATATATTCATTATGACAACATAAAGCGTTCCAAGCAATGGTTTTCTGCAAATCAAACCGCAATATCAACCCCTAAACCTAGCTTATCACTTAGAAAGGTGTTACTGTGCATTTGGTGGAATTGTCGTGGCATAATTCACTTTGAGTTGTTGAAACTTGGAGAAACAGTTACTGCTGGGTTGTATTGCCCGCAATTACAACGGCTGTATTCAGAACTATTGAAAAAGAGGGCATCTTTAGTCCACAGAAGAGGTGTAATACTGCAAATTGACAATGCCCGGCCCCATACAGCGAAACTCACTCAGAAAAAAATCAAAGAATTGCAATAGGAAATTTTACCGCACCCCCCCCCCTACTCACTGGATATTGCGCCCTCTGAGTATTATCTTTTCAGATCTCTGGAGCATTATTTAAGAAATTAAACATTCACTAGAAGATGTAAGGAGGCACCTTGAGTTATATTTTGCTTCACGAACCCTGGATTTCTATGAGGGGATTAAAAATTTGCAGGAAAGATAGCAAACTGTCCTTGATAATGATGGAGATTATATAATAAATTAAGAAATAAAAACTTGAATTTACTACAAAGTTTGTTTTAGATTTCAAAATAATTGACTACTTATGGGTTCCCTTAATATAAGCGTCGCAAATATTCACCCGGAGGCCAAAATAATTTCTTGTTCATGTCCATCAACGCGAGTCTCGCATTGGCACGCCTCGCACGGCGACGCGTTGTCTAGAAAGAGTCACGAACAGCGTATTTTTTCTGTGAAATCTCCATGGAAAACCGACTCGATCCGCCGCGAGAATCGTTAATCTTATCGCCGGCGAGGCCACGGTAATTTCTCGTCAATGGCACGATCTCCGGCGAACCGGATACATCGAGATTTTCTGCTGACGACCGGTAGGAATAAGCAAATTATCTAGTTGAAAACTGGTTATCACGCACCGAAAGCGCTAACCTGAGATCCTCTCTGCCCGAGACGATGAGTCGTTAGCCCAGTTCACGGTGGCAAAGATCATCGGCCACGGAGCAACGCCCAGTCATTCTAGAATCGTCGACGGATGACTACGAGCAGCCAGGAAGCGGTTGTATAGATTTAAAGCCCTAATCGGAACGTGCAGGCGTGCACACAACGACCGAGCCAATGCACGTCCCCAACGCGTCCCTCTGCATATCAATCGAGCGCGTTGGACATGGACTTTTGAACGTCTGGCGGCTACCGTAGCGACGCACAGGGTCGCGAACGGCCACTTTAGGAGAAGTCATGTAAAAAAATAGATATAACATTCATATATTCTTCTTTCGGAATGTTTACCAAGCCTAATTATACCCATAATAATTCATTTAATAGTAATATAAGTATCGAAATCGATACGTGAAAACTCCGAACCGTAATACGGCGAAATCGTGAGTTTATATTTGTTCTAAAGAAAATTATGTCACAGCAATAAATATGAATCTTTAAGCTTCTATGCACGATATTCTATATTAACCTAAGTCAATATTTACATTAATGTTCACAAAGTTCGTTAATAAAGTCCTTTAGAATAATTTCTAGAGATTTTTTAAGTACCAGTTTTCTATGCCAGTTATTTGACTTGAATAGAGCAGAACCAGAAAGTCTCAAAATATCCCATCTCGAAATTTTTATTGCATCAAGTTCAAACTATATAGAAGGGATTCTGACAAAAATCAGCTGCAAATATCTGCTAATCTGCTTGTTACAATTTTTTAAAATCTTTGTAACACCGTACGGTCCGGACCGAATGGGCATTCTAGGAAAGCAGGAGGAAACTTTACAAAATGTTCGAAAATAACAAGTATTAATAAGGAACTTCTTGAACGATTTTTTTATATCTTATCTGCTCTTTTTCTGCAGGTCGCAACATTAATTTTCTAAATTTCGAGAAATTTGTTCGCGAAGCAAAAGATTTATATTTAAATCTATATCCTTGGTTTTGTATGCCCGTTAGAGTGTACAAATTATTATTTCATAGTGTAGAAATAAGTAAATCGTGCCTATTGCCAATTGGCATGATGTCTGAAGAGGCTGAAGAAGCTCGCAACAAAGACATAAGGTTTAGGAATGGCCACACAAGGAAGAATTCGCGTGTATCTACAAACTACGGCTTAATAGCAATACTGCCAATTACTTCTGATCCCATCATAAATTATTATAGGGTGATACCACAAAAAAACACAAATTCGCTACCGAACGGTGTATTAGATCTACTTTTAACAAGACCTTCTGTCTAATCCCATAAGTAACTTAGTTGATACCGACAGCGATATTAGCGAAGAATTATTTTTATATTGTTATATTTAGATATTATTGTTATACTTATTTAATATTATATTTTTTTAATTTTGAAATATTTGTTTCTATAATTTACATAATATTTTTCAATATAAATATTATTTTTAAAGGTTCTACATATGTTGAATCTCATTTCATGACCTAACACGAAATTTCAATAGGTTTGAAGAAGCGTGAAAGGATCTATGATTTTTTTCCACCTATGTAGAATGGCCATTCGCGACACTGTGCGTCGATTCGCTGCGAGAGTGTACGCGACGATCAGAATTCTATCGGAGCTGGCGGCGCTTCAAAGCGTTTCGCCGAGTCTCGTCGAAGCGGCACGAGCTCGATAGAGTGTCTTCCTTTGTCGCGAGATCTTGCTAAAATATTCATTCTATTTGCACGGCCTTCCGAAGTCGCGTCCTCGCTAAATTCGCAACGAAGCTCGAAACGCAGCGCTGTCGGAAGAGGCTGGTGACCCCTGAAGCGCGCCCGTGTGGACGCGGCTTGACGCGTCGTCGTCTAATCAGGTTAAACGCGGTAGAAACAGCCTCTTTGCATCAGCATCAGCGGGAGCAAAGCGCAAAACGCAACCGCCGAGCTTTGTCTTGGGAAGCGCGATGGTCTCGGAACCAATTGCCGTCGCTGTTGACCAAGAACGAGAGATGGAAAATAGCCTTTGTCCCGCGTCGTTGGAAGCTCGATCGGCTGGAACGTGGACCGTTTATCAGCTTGGAATCTTAGAACGCTCGTGGAGTGGACGTCGCGCGCCCGTTGACCCTAATTCCCCTCGTGTTCAATGACGAAATCCTCGAGAACGCGGGCCCACGTATCGTCGGCATTTTCCTGTGCCCGCTCGGAAGACAGGTAGAGCTGCTACCAGCGAGACAACGCGGTTTCCAATCTCTTACGGACACCCGGTGCTCCTCGAAAGTCCTGCGCAGTCACGAGTTCGACGCGAAGGTCGCGGTCCGCTTGTACGTAAACATGAACTCGCGGGTCGTGGGGATCGGTTTTCTCGGAGTCCGTTCGACGTATAAAAAGTACGCCTACTCGATCGCCTGAAAACGAAGCGTCTCTCGGCGGCTCCGCAAGACCGATTTAGATGGAAACCGAAGGTCGTGGCGTGCGTCGAGGAAGTAATTCGCGGATCGGAAATCGCGCCTGATCATTTGCGTCAGTGGCGCGTGGACATCCGGAACGACTGCGACTTTCTTGAGACACGAAACTCCAAAGGTCCACGCACGCCCACCAGCAGCCGAGTGACGGAGATTCGCAAGGAAATGGCAGCATTCCAATCGCAATAATAACGCGTTCGCTACTCTATTTTTGTGGTGGTCGAGGGTGGTGGTGGCGGGGACCAATGGCAGTGGCTGAAATGGGAGGATGGTTCGCGGTTCCGGGGCAAATTACTTCGCCTGACCTTGACCTCCTCCAGCTCCCAGGAAGGGGGCAACCTGCTCGATTACCTTGGTTGCGTCAAAGCACCACCACTCGCTGAATTTCGGACGAACGCTGTTTGTTGTTGCGATAGACGTAAATGGTAATGGCTTGACAGCTAGACGCTAGGGATCGAGGATTGCACGGGGATTCGTCATAAGGCGTTACACTTATTTCCTGCAGACGATTGTTACGGAATAGTTTCCTGGTCAACGAAACACGATAGGCAAATCAGGGTAATTAATACCGAGGCCAGTCTGCCGATCAAAGTCAGACGAAGCAGGATGTTATCGCTACGCGCTGTCTGACTCATTAGCAAACTTTGTTTTTGACGTAATGAACCGAACAAACAATCGCCGCGTGTGCAGAACGATGATAAAGCTGCGCGGCATCTAGGACGAAAAATCGCATCGGCCGAGCGGGCTCGCGGTAAAAATCGAGCACCGTCGACGCCATACTAATTTTAACCGAGATTATCGCTGAGGTGCTTGCGACGAGGTATTTCCATCGAATTTTCGCGTCCCGAGAGAAAGAAAAACGGCCGTGAGTCATTGGACTCGTTCGCGACGTGCGACAATTCGAAAATAAAGCCGAAACGTCGGGAACCTCTCCGACCTAACCAGCCTCGGAACAGGAGAACGTCCTCGACCTTCGAGAGAGAGATTCTCCTGCCAGTTATCGGAAGCGTGCGGAACCGTTTCCGAGTCGGGCAGAGTGTTCGAGGCCCAATTTCTCTTGTTAAAAAGAATACGTGCCCGTAATCCGTTCGATTACCGCGTTACGATTTCATTCAGCGATATCGAAATTCGATAGACATCGGTACAATTGAATCCCGCTTCGAATGACGTAACGCCGATCATCGCAGCCGACCCGTTGCATTCCACTTTCTTTTATCTCGCCGGATGATCCGCGTGAGCTAGATCGGGGCAAATGGTAAAAATATATGTTATCGGTCGAAACGTCCCGTCGCGTCGGCTGAAACGGAGCAGTGACATTTGGGGATCGATAGAATAGAACCAGCTAGCGCGGCGACCTTTCCTGTTTCGATAGAGCTTCGCGTTGTTTTGTCCCGAAAATTCCTCGAGGTTTACGCAAGTTCACGAATCTTCTTTTTCTGTTGCCAACGAATATTTTTGATTGCCGACGAATATTTTTACCAAACGACCGCTCGTTTCGGAGGATTCATACTAATTGGCTGATTTAACGGATGCGCGACTGCAAAGCGGAATAGACGACAACATCGCAACGCGATCGATCAATGATCTTGGAATGATCGCTGGATGTAGCCGATATTTCTTTTTTTTTTTTTGAGCAACTGATGCAACGGGCGCGAGGTACAGCAACGCCATCGTGGGCTTCCGTTCGCATATTAAAACTACCGTGTAAACTAGAGTCGGTGCGATGGCCTTAGGATTGTTACGATTGCTGTCGGAGCTACCCTAGAATCGCTGTTCCCTCGAGGTCGTTATTCGATCGATCGCGTCTGCCCTTCGAACGTAGGGTGAACAGAGGGGAGGAATTTTTCGGAAAACTTAACCAAAAACCAAGGACGCGTTGTGCCAACAAACGAGCATATTCGTTCTCTACCTGCCACACACTCTGCATCTCTCTTTCTCTCACTTCTCAATTTCTCTACGTCTCTTTCTCTCTATCTCTCTTTCGCACTCTCGCTTTATCTCCGGGCTCTCTCACTCACCGAAATCGATGAACTGTTTTATCGAAAGCGGCGAGGGGTTGAACTGGGAGTAAAAGTCCAGCATCTTGGTGATGTTCCCCAGACACTTTGCCGTGAGCTTCATTTCGTCGTGCGTCCTCGTAACACATCAACCCTTTTCTGGTCACCGACTCGGTTCCCCCGTCAATTTAATCGGATTGTTCGGGATCGCTCCCTTTTTTCCTTCGTTTTTCCTCTGTTTTTTTTTTCACGCAGCCCTGGAACACTTGGGGAAAAGCCGTCGAAGGCCCTCTTGGGAAAAATGAACCGCGGATAGCAGGTGAAATAGCGCGAGAATTTGTCGTGTAGTACGCCGGCACGAGGATAGGAGACACCTCCGGTCGCGTTGGTTCGTGGCAAGGCTAGACACGTTTACTGGCGATTCAAGAAAGGGATCCCTCTATATGTTCTCTCCGTGCGAACGTGCGACTGCGTAGCTACGTACAGAACAGCAAAGTGGGGGAAAATACGAGACCGACGCGCCATATTCAAAATATTCAACGAAGTCTACCCGTTTCTGTAGTATTCTGTTGCTTGATTATAAGAGAAATTGCTCTTATATTGTTGTATTGTTAATTGTATAATTGTTGCATTGCAAAGACTATAGAAGTATTTTATAAGAAGAACTGAACGCACAATTTGAGCAAATCTATATGCTGCGTCACTCCAGTTCCCTTGAATTCCTTATGCATTATGAAGTGCGCTCCCAATCTTAATAAATTTATCCGACAATACAATTTAAAATTGATTTCAAGTAACTCCTTAAAATGGAATCATTTCTTTATTTATTTCTTTATCGATCGGGTTTTATCGATTTCTCGACATACCAACTTATTAATTTTCTGACTAAAAGTATATAGTTGATACAGTTGCACCTAAAAGTTCGAAAATTCCTACGGGAATACACACGAAAAGGGAATCAAACTATACCCTAAGATCAGCTGTGTTTCTTTGGTTTCTGTTATGCTTTCGTATCTACTTTTTAACAAAAATGTATGTGAGAACATGCGATATACATAAGTAATTAGATGCTTCTTGTGAAGCACCCCTACGTAAATAATACGTTAGGAAGGGAAAAACATAAATTATGGTATAAAAAGGGCAATATAAAATAATCTACGGATAAAGGGATGTTCAGGGGAAGGAATCGCGCATTATGTATTGAAATATTTAATAAAATAACAAAATCCGTTCAGACAAGTGTATGGTGATGCCGCCTAGTGGCGAGAGCTGAAAACTCAGAAACAGAACAAATTCAATAACTCGAGAACCAGTGGTCCAAATTTAATGTTCTTGCGCTTAAAGTACTCGCCGCGAAAAGCTGCATTGAGCGTATATCTCAGAATCCCATAATTAGCAGCAATTATGGGTTTTGAAAAATAAGCCACCGACGAGGCAACTTAAATAGGATGCCGATAACATAGATTTCGGTCTTATCAAGATGTCGATAATGTAAATTCGTATATTTTTTAATGGTATATTAGTTTCCTCTCTTATCGACAACATTAACATTGATTGATTGTAAATTTTGTCAAATAGTTTTGGACACATTGTAAATATTCTTTCGTTTGTTCATTGTTTCCAATCAACGAATTTCTTCTGTGTAAATCAGACGTAAATAAACTCTCAAAGAAGTCACATGGTAAATTCACGGAGAATTCTAAATATTGCATTTGTAAGTATATATATTATACGAATTGATAATATTTATATAACTGAATTTAACGGTATTATAAGTATTGAGGATAAATATTATTATAAGATTAAACAATTTATTTGAAAATATTCCCACATACACCGTTGAGACCTATTTGTCCAAAACCATAACCGCGCATAATTATGGGATTCTGAGATATACGTTCGATGCAGTTTTTCACCAAGAGTAAGCCCAAAAACATTAAATTTGAATCACTGGTTCTAAATTTATTGACTTTTTTGTTTTTGAGTTTTCAGTTTTTGCCACTAAATGGCGCCACCATGTACTTGTTGAACCAGTTTTGCTATTATATTAAATATTTAAGTAATACGCGATTCTTTCCGAGTGTTTTTGCATGAAGTCGATGCAGAAAATTCCCCTGAACATCCCCGTTCCCTTATATTATTTTTGATTGCCCTAAATTAGTCATAATTTATCCATTTTTCGACCAATATATTGTACATATAGCGGCGCATAATTCATTCATGGCGCTTTGCCCATAAGATAGTATGTGAAAGTCGGCACGAATCACTTAGGTGCTTTAATTGGAGGGCGCTACCGCTAGATGACGAAGCTGTTTCATGTCCTGTCGGCGGTCTATTTTTTAAAAACCATACTCGGGGATAATTATGGAATTTTGAGATATACGTTCGATGCAGTTTTTCGCTGCGAGCACTTTAAGCTCAAGAACAGCAAGTTGAATCACTGGTTCCGGGATTACTAAATTTAAAAAATTTTGAGCTTACAGGTTCGCCGCTACGTGGCAAGTATGTTTTAAAGTCCACAAGGAGCCTATTAAAAAAAATCAGTAATTAGCCATAGTTACGGCAATCTGTTGGATGGGTTCGATGTAAAGAATCAGTAGCAGTATTTTGAGACTAAAATCATTAGTTTTGAGCTACTGGTTTCCAAGATACTCACGTTTTTCTGTTTGCTGAACGTGAAGAAGCTAATTGCTGTGTAAGGGTTTGCTGAAAATGATTTTTTAATATCTTCACGTCAATATTTATTAATTCTTGAAGACTCGAACGAAAGCCTGAGGAGTATGTTTTATGACGGACTAATTGCAATTGAAAAATCATTGCGATATTAACGCCAAAAATTCTCGATCGATCAGAGTATAATTGCTCTGTCTCGACGGTTTTGAGAAACTATTTTTCTTTATAGTATCCCGTAAAGAATTTTTGAGTTCTGTGGGTTAAAATGACTGCTACTGGGATACACTTTTCAATGGATTGATTCGATTAAAAAACGATTAGATACAATCATATTAAAATCTGAGTAATAAATGTAAAAATTAGTTCTAAAGTAAATAGAAACGATTAGCTTGCTATTACCTCCGATTTATAATGGTCCCGGTATGTAATAAATTGTAAGTAGCGATAGTATCGATTGCTTTCGTCTCATCGCGCAGGAGTTGCTGAAAGTGGGGGCCCGCCCACCCTCTTATTATTCTGCTATCGTGCAGAAATCATCCAAATGAAAATTAAAAACCAACTGCAACTCTCTCCCTGATACGTGTTTGATAGCGCTCTACTCTCGACCACTGTACGAACAAATAACGAGAGTTGTTGATTTATAAACCTACCCGACCGGAAATGTAACCTGTTTAGCATAAGAGCACACGCACACGCATTTCTTTGCACATGCAAAGTTGCATTTTTCGTATTCTCTAGCAAGGAAATTAGAGGTGGTTCAATTATTTTCTTTAAGGGAATCGGTGAACAATCTTTTTAGAAAAGCGATTTTTCCTAAAAATTCGCAAAGTCACAGCTACAATTTCACAATGGCCAAGTGTACCGTTGATCCGGTCCCCGGGCGAGCATATGGCATTGTCCGAAGGTAGTGGAAATATTCCGAACCGCAGAACGAATTCCCCTAAAGAACAAGTCATGGAGGCTACCATAAAACAATTATTCTTTCTAATCTCCGTGAAAATTTGTCTTTTCTAGGACCCGGTGCGACGAGGATGTTGATTTACAAACCACGAGAGGGTTGAACGGACCCTGGTCTGTTCTGAAAGCGTCCTTGACGGAAAACCGCCTGGGATCTTTCTGTTCGCAGCCGCCGCTCGTCCGAGATTTTACACTCACCCTAGCCGGTTTACAATCGACCAAGATTCGCTCGGTGAAAGATTCCGGGCTGTGTCCTCTCCGACAGTAACAAAGTGCTACCTGGCTGCCGGAAGGTACGCACCGCGGAAAGTGCAATAAAACAATCATGCGTCCGTAATCTCCGTGTAAAAGCGAACTATCGGCCAGAAAGAGAAGTTAACAATGATGTTCGCCGAGTATCGTGCCATAGTGACGCGACCATGACTTCTCCGCAAAACCTCCTACTTCCCGGGCGAATATTCAAGGTTCAAGGTACACCTGGGCGAGTTCCGAGTTCTCGACGATATAATCCCCATTGAACGAGTACGGGGCCTCTCTGGGCACGAACTCTAGCAATAATTTATGGCCACACGAACCACCGGAGACGCCCGGAATGGCCACTCTGTAGCGTAAGCCGCAGCTTATCCGCAATTTACAACGCAATCCAATTTTCCCGATTCCACGTTCATTCTGCGGATCTTCAGGATCGAAAGGTTGCTGCTGGTACCTTCTTTACCCTTCGTCGACCGGAGCCTGCAGACTTTGCCATTCGTTTTCATTTACCTTTTACGCAGATTTACACACGATTCATTAGCGTGCGTTTAATCGAACAGGTTGGAAGTTGTGGAAGGGTGGACGATTCGGTGAACTATGCGGGGTTAACGCGCCAGGTTGACGCGAGTTTCCGCCAATGGGCCTGCCGGGTGTGTCGGTCGGAATGACTTTGAGGTTCGTAGGGGTCTTTGTGCCTACGATCCGCCGGCATTTTTAGTCCTCTCGGCAGGGGGTGATCTTCGAATGCGCCGATGTCAATCTTGCGGCCGAATGGACAGCGTCAAACTTTTGCGGGTTTCGGTGTCCCGGTCAGGTTTTAGCGACGAGTTCGTTGTTTTCGGCGTACAACATTTCTGAAATTAAAACTGTCGAGCGTACCGACACGAGCGGATTGACACGACGAAAATTCGACGGGAACACACTTGTTCGTTGGAGCATCGGCGTTCTTTGACACTGGATCGGCCGCGCCGCTGGATACTGGTTGAACAAACGAGTCTGTTGAAAGATAAAACCACACAATGCACCGCGGGGCTCTGTATCCGACAATATTTCCCTTCCGAGAAAAACCGTGTATTCGGCCTCGTGGGCGGCATTGACTTTTGCCGGGTCCAAAACGTGCCGACTTGTCCCCTAGAAAGAAGAATAATCGAGCCGATTATGGGACGAGCTTCTCACGAGATTCTGCGGATCGTTTAACTCGCCTCTTGCACATATACATTCGGACTGCGAATGGTTGTTCCGATCGAATTACGAGCGAGTAATCAAGGGGCAGTGATATCGAAGGACGATTTGGTTCGGTGCATCGTTTGCGAGAGTCCGGCGAAGAAATTGTCTAGCGAGGATATCCGCGAAGTCGTTAATTTTCTATCAAAACCCTTTTACGACCTTACCTGGAAGAGCCAGCGGGACGAGAGTTCTGGAAGGAAGCAATTATCCATTTTAATTCCTCGTTGACTTGACGTGGGGTATACACGGATGCGCAGGACTGTTTGATCAGTCCCGGCCGTCCGCGGTTGTTTGGGTTCCTTCTGATTCGTTCCCCGGCCGGTTGCCACACAAATCATATATTCCGGTCGGCCGTGGTCCAGAATTTTTGCTTCTCCTTTTGAGAGGTGCGCGGCGATTCCGAGCTACGGGGCCCGGCACGGCGGCGGCGGCATCGTCGTCGTCGTCGAAACCCGCACACCCTCGCAACAAAAGCGGTCGGCCGGCACCGATTGAGACAATAGAGAGAAGCCACGACCCGGCTCCCTGCTAATTAAAATCTATCGGTGAAAGATGAACCGACATACGGCGCAGAGGACGCCGAGGATCCCCTTTTTATTCTCTTTTCCTCGAGGTACCGCACCACTTTTCTTCGGGGTGTTCCCTTCCGGACGTTTATGCTGGTAGCTACGCGGGGGTCGTGTCCGGTTGTCCGTAAGTCAATTGCCTGATCGGATTAGTTGTTAATCCGTCCCTTGTGTCAAACATAACCGGTCGATCGATCCCTTCCGCTGCACCGACGACCTTCGGCCATTCCGGTACTTCGAACGCTATACCTGCGCGGCTATGAAAATTACAACGTCACAATATTTGGCATAAGCCTACGGACTATCCAGGATAATACGGCATCCCGTTTACCTTTATTCCTGATCTAATTACTCTTGTCCCCTGGAAATGCTTTTGTCTCCCTCGTTTACACCACCCGCTTTTGTAGAATATTTCGACGAACGTTCGCACTATTGCGACGGCTTCCTTTGAACGACAGATATTCTCACGACTTCGCCGATGTAACCTCTGCAGCTCGTTTCTTTATTTCTTTCTTTCTTTCTTTTTTCTCTCCCCTCTTTCTTGGTCTCGGACGCAACAGGTCGTATTGTGACGAGGGTGTCATTCCGTTCGAATGGAATTGGCGGCAGGACCCCTTCGGCTCGAATCTTTGCGTCCGAACGACCGAGCACAAATTTATGGATTTTGGGTCCGACGTTTCGTAGCAGGTACATGCTGCCGCGCTGCCGATCCCCTTGTTCTCGCACCTTGAGGATCGTTAATTCGTCCACCGCAAGACGTTGGTTACGTTAAACCAACAGAGAGATCTCTGGAACCGGACGTTATCGATTATCAACGCCGCGGCGAGCGTCTGATTTTTTTTTTTCTAAACGATGTGTAACAAATGAATGTCGAACGCGAACAGGAGATAGAAAGAGAGAGAGAGAGAGAGAGAGAAGGAGAGAGAGAGAGAGTCTCCACGACGGACCGTTTTCTCTTCCGACGAGTGATTAATGAAGAAGCGCGCGGTTCGCCGTGTCCATTTGTTTAAACTCGAACAGGCCTGGAACGACGAACCGACCAGCTTGCTAATCGGGACGGTGGGAGCTAATAAGAGCGAACCAGATACAGGGGCCACGGGTTACGAGTGGAAGCTATGCTATTAACCTTCCGAGAACGGGCCGCTTAGTCGGAAAATGAAAATTAAGGTCGACAGGTAGAGCGCGTTACCCTTTATACGACCAGCGCAAATATTGGCATTGGATCGTTTCCAAATGTACTGTCGTGCCAGGTAAAGAGACTGTCGTTCTTCTTGCCGCGGCCGTGCCGCGCCGTTGTAATTACCGGTCACTGTTTGCGTAGTAAATAATCAAAGGTCTTCGTGCAAACGTTGTAATCTCTTGTTTACGTCCTCCGTGTAATCCTAACCCGATTAGCCGCGACGACGTACGAGTTAGCAGGACAGATATCCGGCTAATCTTGTTCCGTGGCAGGATACATGCCGCGCCGGCCGATCCGATCGGCCCCAAATGGGGGCTCCTCTTTCTTTACAGAGGAGTCGGGAACGACCACGTTACGCCGATCATCGTGTGAAAACTGCAAAGTCTCGCTCCATTAGCTCCGAAGACTAGACCCATTGTCGGGTCCATTGTCGGGGAACGTGGCCCTCCGTCCCTCTCTCTCTCACTCTCTTTCTCTCTTTCTCTCGCTCTCACCCTGTTTCAACCATCCTCCCCCGTCTGATCACGGCCTTTTTTTTCGTCCGTTCTTTCTTCTTTCGACGTCTCCTCTCTCGCGTTTTCTTCCAGATCCGAGCATAAGTTAGAAGCCCGTCAAGACTACGGACCTGCCGATCCGAATGACGCTCCCATCGGCCAGGTAAATCGCGTATAAAATTGACCCGTGTGCCAGGCCAAGAAAAGATCCTCGACCCCTAATGACGCGCAGGACCATCATCCGGGAAATTCCTTCGAGTCATCACTGTCCATCGTGAAGACGCTCCACTCGAGAACCATACGAAATCGAGGAAACCGGGAACCGACGGTTCTGTAACCCTCGCTGTTACGAATGTTAATGTACACCGGTTCTCTCCCGGTCTCGTCAGGACGGTCGGAGTAGCGTGACGATTTTAAAAAGGGAGACCCGCGAGCATCGATTTCCAACAACCTATAAAACTCGGTGAGTTACGATAAACTCTAGAAAAGCGTTCCCTATTCGAGAATATTAGTTCTCGTGGGCGATAGCTCATGTTTATGCGCGCACGGACCCACGGTCCTCCACAAAAGAGCGCCGAAAGACTGTTATAGCCCGAAAGAAATATGTTACGGTTCTTCCCGCGGCCGCTTTCTATGTAGAAAACAACCGACTCGCCGCTGGCCGTTCGCTCGAGGCTCGCGAGCCGATCTTCGCGCGATCGCCAACTCGACACACGTCGACCTGTTCGTCTCGGTAACAGGATTTAAATTTGCAGAGGGTGTCGTCCGCGCGAGCATCGATTCAGGAGAAACCTGATAGGTAGGTCCCCGATCTCTTATTTGCGAACAGTGGAGCCTTACCTGCGTCGTCCGTCCGATTTGCATCGGTCCACCGCTTCTGAATGTCTCCGGAAAAGTGCACGGCTTTCGCAGCGTGGACCGATCCGGTGCACAAAGCGCGCTTTACACCCTCGCTTACCGATTGGTCACACACCGGACAGAGGCGCTGGCCCATCGTTTTTTTTTCCTTCGGAAAAATCGACTTTTTCGAAACGCTCGACGTCCGGTGCGGCGGTTTGTTAACCCTAGCACTCCCAAGGAGGGGGGGGGGGGAGGGGGGACAGGTTGGAAAACTTTAAATTAGGACTATTTTTTTTGGGCGAAAAATTCTCAAAAAATTATATATTGTCGTTTGCATATTTAAGTTTAATATTCCGAAGTCCCGTTGCTATAGGAAAAAAATTACAGTGCATAGGAAGGAAAAATCAGAAACCACTTACGCGAAGCGGTCCTCGACGCTCCTTTTGTCTTCAGAGAATAACAAAAACAATTCCAGAACTAATAATCGAATCACAGAACTGATTGGCAAGGAACGATGCAGCATTTTCAGTTACAGTTAAGCATTCAATGCAGTCAGAAGTGAATGATCCTTCCGTGAGAAGAGAGTTATATATCTGCAATGATTTCTCTATATATGTCGCCAAGGCCTGGATGATAAAAGTCGCGGAATTATCCCCACTACCGCAGAGTATACTCTCGTCCAAAGTCTCTCAAGCTTCGTGGTCCCTCGCGGGAAATACCCCGCGGTAGTGGAGGTAATTCCGCGACGTTTATCATCCAGGCCTTGGCGACATATATAGAGAAATCACTGTACCCAGTGATCTTGTGATCTTGCAACGACTTGGACGTTGCAAAACGCGCGCGGTTACAGATGTTTCGACACGAGGGGTGGAAGAGGAGGAGTTTCCGGAAAAATGTCTCGTCCTCGGGGGAATCGACCAACCGCGTGGGAGTAGTGTTTACCGGTGGAGCAATTTACCCCTGGCAGAGACGTTAAGCGGCTTATTAAGGGACAATGGCCGGCTCCAAGAGAGGAAACCGAAGGGTTGCTCTGGGCGGACCCCCACCTTTCACCCTTCCGTCCGCGAGAGACATCCTCGCAAGATTAACGACGACGCCGTTGCTGCAACGCTGCAGACACTCGCTCGGACATGTGTCACCCAGCACTGTCCAATTTCCATGGTTTTCCTGCTTCTGGTCGGCCCGATGCTTTCGATGAATTTGACAAACAACGACAAGCCCCCTGAGAGTCCGCTTGTGGTCGTCGGAAAATATTCCGGAAGATCGATGGTCTTTGCAGCGTGTCTCATCTCTCTTTCTCCCGTACCTCGCCGCTCTCCGTCTCTCCGACCGCAATACGCGCACGTGACGCGCGGGATCATATTTTCCGAGTACCGGAACTTGATTATCCGCGTCCGGTATGCGAGCGACAAGTCGATGAAACGTTCCGCCGAGCATTCGAGTTGTTGCAATGCTTCGAGATTCGGCGATTGCCCAGTAGAAATTGCGCGAGAGATATTATTTAATACTTCAGCTTTGCCAATGAGGGAGTAAGAGAACATGTACAGAAAAAGTGAAACTGCGGTGAAATATTGAATATTCAAGCTGAAATAATAAAAGACTGACATGCAAATGAAACCGTAGTATAGATAGACAACCTGAATGACGTAAAATGGAACGATAAACGACATTCAGTTTAAACGATAAACTGAAATAGCGTCGTGCACGAAGTGAGGAAAATCGAAGTTGCAGACGTTCCTTGGCGCACGAGACAAAGGAAATTAGGCAATGGTTACGAAATACGGTTTATCGGAAGCATAGCTCGCGCGACGAATATGATGTGATTTTGCAAATATCCGGCGTCGCTCTGTTTATATTTTGGCTTGTTCACCTTGATTACGACAACGGCCACGAACAGTTATCACCGGTGAGAAACGCGTAAGATACATTCTCGCTTGAAACAGTTGTAATTGGATTAGAATATAATTATTTAAATAAAAAAATTTCCATATACCACGTTTTTAAGACGGGCTAAAAAGTATGAAATAATTGTTCCTAACCCCATACAGATAGTTCTGAAAATTTGTGACTGTGAATTTTGAATAGCTACGAGCAAGATGAACTTAGGTGAACTATTCATGCGTCGATTATCTATTTCATGCGCCCCACGTTTTTCGTTTAAAATCCCACAAGTATTTTCGTAGCTATTCAAAATTCACAATCACAAATTTTCAAGACTATCTCTATGGGGCTACGAAAAATTATTTTATACTATTTAGTCCGTCTTCAAAACGTGGTATATTGAAATTTTTTTATTTAAATAATTATATTCATTTTCTTTTTATCTAGATAATTATTTTCTGCTTTTTAGTCTCGCGTGTGTGATGTCATCCAGTTCTGAGCTATGATCAAAGTTTCAAGTCATCGGGAAGCTGGTTTAAAATCAATTGCAAAATTTCTACCGAACAGACAAACAGACAGACAAGAAAGCGAGTTAATAAAAACGTGGTGAAAACGCGAATGATTTTGAACAGCTATGCGACGAGTGGCGGAGGCTCGCATCAGCAGATAAGACAGGCCCTCGTCAACCGGTCAGATTGTCGAAGCAGTGCCGTCGAAGCTGAGTAAACAAGATTTCAGTAGATCGCGCGATACGGGTGTTGCTCGGATCTATGCTGCGGCGATTAGGCGGTCGATCGTCCGAGACGAGCAGCATCCTTTGGGAAAGTTGTTTCGGGCTGCGCCAAGTGCAACCGATTCCGTCCCGGTCTCTGCACCAGCAGTTTGTCAGGGTACCTGTGCAGGGCTGCCGCTCAGCAGCCTGCATTGTGCGCCTGGTGTGGCGCAATAATGCTGCCTATCTGGTACGGATCGGTAGCGCGAAAGTGTCGTCACCTCGTCCTGCCAATGATTGCTTTACAGCCTCCATAAACCGAGACTTTGTGTTGGCACGCTGCTCTCCGGGTCCTGACTGTGCAGAGCGCATTGTGACCGACTGCTCCCTTGGAGCGCGTTGGACCAGGCGTCTTTTATGGATTTATGGTGCGTCGTACGCGACAAAGAGCACCGAGAACCTTTCGGAACTGGTGGCCGTTATCACGTGCTCCCGTGCACCCGAGTGGTCGTCGCGGGTTTTTCCACGCTTTGATACGTCTTTGCAAATTTCCGCCCCCGGAGCCGCTTCTCAAAGGACCTCTAAATACCGTACAAAATTCTGCATTGACTCCGTTCACCCCCGGTTCTCGTTGCGTTCGTCTGCTCGCAGGATTCGTCGAATTCTTACATTTTTTTTTTCCCTCCCTTTCCCGTCGAGACGCAAGCGTTCCTGAAAGAATCGAAATTTCGACCGTCGGTGCGACACAGCTGACCGTAGAAATTGCCGGCATTGAAATTGGAAAGGGTGGATGACTTTTTTCGAGTACATTATCCGTAATTGTTTCACGCTACGAATAATAGGCAGAGCTAGCGCTCGCGTTTCGAAGCGGGTCGTCACGGTCTCTCGCAGGACCGCTAATTAAACTCGAATGTCTTATCCACCAATTAAAACCGAACGATTACGCTTTACCCCTCCTGCTGCGTGTTATGACGTTTCTACCGATAATTATTGCCTACCGGGTCTCGATCAACGCTTGGAATCTTGGGCGGTCGAATCGCGAAACGACGATTCGAACGATAGGTAAAAAAGCTGTGGCACCGGGGCGAATTGTCCACCCGTAATTAAGAGAAACGAACCACGCGCAGATCTAACCTGCAACGTGTCCCTCCCGTTCGACGCGTTTCTAATTATTTCGAAGCCCCTCCGCCTCGCTCGACTACTGAGCGTCTCAATTTTGCACGATTGATTAACTATATTGTTTTCATGACCGAGGAATAATCACGGGGTGAGGAACCGCGGAAGGGTTGTAAAGTCACTGTCGCTTGTAAACAAATTAGAACGGGGAGGATTGTGCGTGCCGGTTGCAAAAGACGGCGATTTGTAAAAAGTGTAGGTGCTCTCGGGAGAGCAGTACCGTAGAATCGACGAAGGCTTTCCTCGGTGGCATGAGGCGGCCCCCAGGGACGACCACAAAAGGTGCGTAGCCTCGATCCTCGATCCTCTATCCTCGGAACGCAGGGTTGATTTATGAGTGGATGGAGGGGAGGGCGCATGCGCACCAGCCAGCGGGATTCACTGGGGTCTATCCCCACCTCCATAGGGGAACCCGGCAGAGCATTCAGCCTCCTCCCTTCTTCGTCGGTTCCTTGTCCACTCGGTTATTAAAACCGAGGCGACACGGTCGGCAACCAGCAATTATCTGACGAACGCTCTGAGCCGCGCACGCTCCGATCCGTGTACGGTTTTCTCTCCTCGGTCTCGTTTTCGTCTTGGCATTCGTAGTCGTATTCGTATTCGTATTCGTCTTCGTATTTGTCCTTTGCGATCGTCGTCGTCAACGTTTTCATGTCTCGACGTCCGCGAGAGGGGTACACACCAGCGGAAAGTGATCAAGATCGCCAGGATTATTCTCGTGCCGTTGCACACGTGCCGTCGAACGCAGCCCGAGCCGAAGAATAAATCAGTGACCAAGGAAACGATCGTGTACGGCCGACCAGTGAAGTGATGGCTCAAGTGATGCAGTATCAACAGGTCCGTTAATAACGCGTCTCGCCTAAAGATACTCCGTATCGACAGCCACGAAATTGTAGTGTCGAGAACGGATATTGAAAAGTGATTACCGTTCCGCGATCTTTTTCGACAGGCTATAGATAGAGATCTCGCCGAGATACGTCTCCGTGCGAATGTTGGTTCAGGGACGGGCGCGATCTTTCGGATGTCGTTCGGTAAATATTCTTGTTCGTAATTGCAGATCTGCATGCCGACGATGTCGCCGATGCCAGGTATGACGCCGATGCCGATGCCGATGCATCAGCCTTCCGCGATGGATTACGGAGGGCCGGCCGCTCATTATCAACCTTACAACACGACGCTGGGCAGTCATCATTTGCAGAGCAGCCATTCGAGCTACTGGTACCCCGGATCCACCGGTCACAGCCACCTCGCGGAGCCTCTAACGGCACCGGTCTACACCATGCCCGCCGTGCCGACGAGTACGGCATCCTGGACAGCTCAAACTCATTTGGCCCAGGCCCAGCTGACGACGATACCGGGGATCCAGCATTATTCTCTGCCTCCGAGCCCGCCGGAACTTCCACCGAGTCCCCAGGATCACACGGGCCACTATCAATGGCCGCTGACACCGCCGGCGGAGCATCATTTGCTGGCTGCGGAGGAGCCCGGTAAATCTGGAAGAAAGTGCACGAGATGCAGGTGCCCGAACTGCCAAACGGACAGCGGAGCGCAATTGGGTGTCGACGGGAAGAGGCAGCACGTATGCCACGTGCCCGGCTGCGGCAAGGTCTACGGCAAAACCTCTCATCTGAAGGCGCATCTCAGGTGGCACACCGGCGAACGGCCGTTCGTGTGCAACTGGCTGTTCTGCGGCAAAAGGTTCACCAGAAGCGACGAGCTTCAACGTCATCTTCGTACGCATACCGGCGAGAAGAGGTTCGCCTGTCCGACCTGCGGCAAGAGGTTCATGAGGAGCGACCATTTGACGAAACACGTGAAAACCCACGAGAACCAGAAGAGGAAGAGCTCGAGCAAAAAGGAGTCGAACAAGGAGAACTCTGTACCCGCCGTTACCGCGCAGAACGCGTATCAGCCGATCGGCGGACAGTACACTATGATTTGAGGCGCATAGATGCGCGAGCCAGCGTCCTAGATATCCTGTCTGTACATAGTCGAATCGTCAGCCCGGATTTCGCCCTCCCTTGTAATTATTGTAGAATCAGAAATCCTCGTATATTGACGATTGGAGAGTAGGAAAGTCGGAGCTGATCGGCTACGAATCGCGTAGTCGCGGGTTCCCGGTTTTTCCTAAAATCCTACATTATATTGTACATAGAAAACGATTGTATATTTTTGTAAATTACGCTTAAGCTTCGGTACATGTAATTATGTTATATAATCAGAATTAAATGAATTTTTCTAAAACTCCCGGCACTGGAACACAGAGATCAAAGTGTTGTTTGATTCCCTGGAGGGGTGTGGGTGCGATCGGAACGAGAACGAGGATTCAGGTGGTACGGGTGCCGTGGCGTAGATTTACCGTGAAAATTCACATAATAACGAATCTCATCATCCCCTTGTCGTATATCAGATTCCTCCCCGAGCTCTTCCTGTCATACGATACGTCGCGAGTCCCGCCCAACCAGCACAATGCGAGCCCGAGATCCTCGAGAATCCCATCCCTTCGCGATGATTTCCTACCTGGCAGGTGTTTCCATTCCGTCGAAGAAAAGAAACTATCATTCCACGGAAACCATACGAAAAAATTCCCGATTTCTTCCATCGGATCGGATCCTCTTCCCAAACTCGATCGGGACAATCGTTGCGTGCGGGGTGCGGACGGGTCGAGGATACCCGGGGAATCATCCCTTGCTCGTCGGGGCGGGTTTTCGGGGATAAAATCGTGATCGGGGGAAGGGGAAATGGTCGGGCCGGGTACGGCACTGTGGCGGGCTGTTTCATTCGTATTCCCGCCAAGAGATGGCTGCACGGTGAATGGAAAAAGCCCGCGTAGCCCTATTAAGGGGGCGGCGCGCCGTAGCCCTGTAGCCCCGGCAAGGATTCATGGCTGGCGCGTAGAGGTAGAGGCAGAGAGGCAGACAGGTCGGCCGGGGCCGCAAGGATAGAGGCAGACAGGCAGACGCGAAGATAGAGGCAGAGGGGAAGCTAGATGGCAACGGAGAAAGGGAGAGGATCGAGGAGACGGGAAAAGAAGGCGCGAGAGAAAGACGGCGACGCGTGGTAGATGGGAGGGGGGGTCGGAGGGGGGCCAGGGAAGGGGTACGAAAACGGAATAAAACAAAAAGAGGCAGCCGCGGAGCAAATTATAGGGAAAAATAGGGAGGGACGAGGCGGAGGAGGTAACGCGGAGCCCCGTGGTGCGCCGTGTTCACGGTGGAAGACGATCAGGTGGACGGGCTTGGCAGGGCGGCAAGGCAAGGCAAGGCAAGGCAAGGCAAGGCAAGGCACGGCACGGCAAGGCAAGGCAAGGCAAAGAGGCGAGGAAGGCGGGAGGGTTGGAGGGGAGGAGGGGTGGCGCCAGGGCAATTCCAAGCTCGCGTTCAACGTTCCCTGCTCGAGTACCGCGGATAGCCGCGAAGTTAGTGCGCAAGAGATTCAAAGAGAGTCGACAGAGCGACGGAGTCCCGGCCGTCTCCTGTTCGTCGTGTCGGCCGTGTTCCGCCGTGTCCGTCGAGTCCACCGAGTGCGCCGAATAGAGGAGAGGAACCGCGAACTGGCGAACGCGCGCGCGACCCCGACGACGAACCCGCGCCGAGCCCGAGAACCACGACCGACACGAACACTCCGCTTTGATTAAAGGGAGAGGGAGGGGCCGACAGAGAGCAACAGAGAACAACAGAGAGAGAGAGAGAGAGAGAAAGAGAGAGAGAGAGAGGGGGAGAGACGGAGAGAGCGCAAGAGAGAGGGAGATAAAGAGAGACGACAAGTGCACGGTGCACGGCTCTCTCTTACGTGTTACGCGCGGTCAGTGCGAGAGGCTGCAACGTGCCGCGAGCATGCGTCTGCGACGGACGGCCCTTGAGGCGGATACGCAACACGCCGACTCGTCCTCGTCGCCGTCGCCGTCGCCGTCGTCGCGGTGGTCGTCGTGGTCGTCGTCGTCGTTGTCGTCGTTGTCGACACCGCTCTGTCTGCGCCCGTGAATGCACGATCCTCGCCGCAACCAGCCGCAACCAGCCGTACACACACCGCGGCGTATGCACGCGCCGACGCGACGTCGTCGATAACACGAGAAACCGGCGAACAGGTTCGTGGCGGTGCGCATGCCACCGATCGAGCCGAGACCGGTCTCGATTCCTAGCCGATCCGTTCCCGATTCTCGTTCGCGCCTGTCAGCTCGCGCGGCGAACCACGATCGCACGGATCTCGAACGGATCTCGCACGGATCTCTCCGAAATAACAGCCTCTCCCGTTCACGTCCACCGACCCTTCGCACCTTCGCCCTTTTGGAACGCGAACGAACCACGAGGGATCTGTCTGTCGGTTACGATCGTTGCTCGCGACATGTCGACGGACACGGGACAAACCTGTACCCGCGAGTACGTCACCCGCGTGTCGCCCACCTGAATCGTCCGTCCGTCCGTCCGTCCGTCCGTCCGGCTGCCGGTATTTTGTGTTTCGTCGTCGACCAGTGCTGACAGGTCAGTGTGTGCGCTCGTTCTCTAGAGCCCTCTGGAATTGGCGCGCTTCGGTACAAACTCGGACAGCTCGTAACCCTCTTCTCGCTATCGATTCTCCCTCGTGCACGCTCTCTCGTAGGACTTTGTTCGCGAGCGACGATGCAGCGCGCGTCGCGTAAAGAATGTTTCTGAATCTTGTTGGCAGGACACCGGCCGAAACCTGTGACACAGTGTCTGTGCTTGTTCAGTGCGGACCGCGGTGTTCCGACAGACCTGAGTTCTGAGGATCGAGCAACGTCGTTTTTCCGTCCTTCGTGCAGCCTTCGTAATTTTCGAGATCCACGGGATCGATCGAGCCGGCAAGCTGGACGCGGATGTCGGAGGCGGCGGGGGCCGCCGGGGTGTCAGCCCTCCGAGTCATCTCGGTAACATAAACGTAAGTCTTTCCTCGAAACTTTCTCCGACAGTTTCGGTCGTCGACGTTCCAACAAGACCCCCTGTTGCCTGTTGAACAACGTTTCGCGAAGCATTCGAACGATTCGAACGACCGGCGCATCGATCGTTCGTTTAGCGGCACCGGGTTCCGCGTTTTCCTCGCTTTTACTATAATCGCGCTCGTTACACGAAACGATGCATAATCAAAGGAGTTTCCGAGACTCTGGCTGCTCTATGGCGATTTGCCACATCCACAGGCCACACAACCCCGACCCCCAGGATGTGTCGTGCGAATCCGCAGCTTGCGACAAACACAGTCATCGGCCGATCAACGAGAATGCTTACCGGTTAACGTTCGAAACTTTTTAATAGGTGAGCGCGACGGAGGGTTGCTTCGTCGAACCGATGATAGCACGAAAGGGCTCGTGAAAGGGTTAACGCACGAACACCGACGCGTCTCTTTGCCTTCGCCCTCTGTCCAGGCTGCTCTTCCTTTTGCTCCGTTCAAAGATCGTGTAAAATTTACTCGGAGATCGATATCGGAGAGCCCCGGCAGTTAATTCTAGAGCCATCCGAGGAAGATCCGGTCGCAGAACTCGTCGAGAGAGAGAGTGCTGCTAGACAGTTGTGGCCGATATAGCAAACGTTACTATGTTGCTACGCCCGTTTCACGCCCACCATACATCATGCGTTATGCGCAGACCTACCTGCGGACGTGCGTACACGCCGTTCCAAAGGTGCTGTGCCCCGTGTTCCTAACAAATGTTCTGGCCGAACGGAAGGTGCACGCGACACTCCGGCTCACCTGGTTATCTAATCGAACGAGTTTATCGCGTAGAAATATTATTGTTGCAAAGGGGAAAAGAGTTTTCGTGATCTACAGCGGAAAAAGAAAAAGAAAGGTTTGTGTGCTTTTTGTTGTAGCTGTTCGGTAGGATCGTTTCGTGCGATCGGAGAGGAAACGAACGGTAGAAGCAGCTTTTTCGGGGCGATCGGCTAGAAAAAACGATACCAGGTTTCGTATCGAGGAACACACGGATAATTTGGAGCTTGTGAAACTGTCTGTAGGTAGCGGAGGAGAGTAGGCCATTCGGTAGAGTTGAAACGCGGCAGAGCAGACGGTCGAAGGGCAAGAAACACAGTGCCGGCACACCGCTGACACACCTCCACACAAATCTAATTAATTTATATCCTGAGAGAGGCGCCACTAGGGATGTCTAAGTCCGACAGGAAAAAGAAACGAGCAAAGAGAAGGGTATACGCGTATACCGGGGTCCCGGGTCTCGGGCTCGCGGGAACCGATGGTCCCGGGTTTTCGAACCTGGCGGAACGATACCCCGGGCCCTTCTCGAAAACTCGATTTCATTTCGAGAACGCACATTTTTTACGCGGTCCAGGGACTCGCAAAGGTCCCGGCGACCAATCTACATGGAATTATCGTTTATAAAGCCATCGTGACACGGCCGGCGATCATTTCTCGAACGCCGAGCACGCCGCGCAGCGTTCCTTTTTATCACGTATCGAAGCGTCTTGAGATTACAGGTACGGCTCCGCGGCGCGGCGCTACGAAAGACGGGCTAATTACGTGTTTACATCGCGTACGCGTCCCCGGGCCGCCTCGCTCTATCGTTAATCGAGAAAACGAGGGCGGTCGACTTTGAAAGCTTCGACAAGGCGCCCGCGTCGCTCTGAATAACTGTTGGTTACATTGTCCGCGGACTGACGGGAATTATAGAATGGAACGGACATGAAAAAGCACGCCATAACACCGGCCGGCCGGCCGGCCAGCGGATCCAATTAACCTGTCCCCCAGAAAATCTACACGCGTCGCGCACACGTAGTCGCGCGTACGCACGGCTGGAGCCCTCATTAGCGGTTTACTCGGAGCGTCGCGTCGCCGCGTGAACTTTGCACCTGCAAATTGCTGCCGCCTCCCCTGGCCCGGTTTCGCCAGGCCTGTGAACAACACGGACGACACCGTCGCGTCGCTTAGGCGTCCACGATTTCCGTTCGGTTTCATTCCCGAACGGCCGACAATCGTCCGACACGATTGCCCACCGGCTAAGAAATCGGAGTGGCCGCGCGTGCGCCAGATGCGAGCGATCTCGCGACCACGACCGATCGTTGCAGCTGTTGCAGATTACAAGAGGCGTCCCGGCCGCCGCGCCGCACCGCGCCGGAATAAAGACATCGAGTCCTCGTGTTCGACGGCGACAACGATACGGCCGGTTTCGGGTCCCGTTATCGCGCAAAACGAGAAGAAAAAACCGGTGAAAGAACAGCGTCGCGTAACAGGCTCGTCCAACACGGCGACAAACGACGCTCCTCGGTGTCGACCGTGCTCGTCGCACGAAAATTCTTTCTCGCGGAACGCTCCGCTCCGGAAACGGCCGCCGAGCCTCGGCTTTATTAAGCTATTATTCTTAATTAAAATCGAAATCGGCGGAAAGGCGGCAAGAGTGGTTGTCGCTGTCTTTCCTAGAATTATGTATACACGATTAATAATTTGCACGGAGCAAACGAGCCTCCGAACATTTACGGCTCGGCGGGAGCACGTGCGCGGAATAAAATAAGCAGATTATGCAGATGAGAGTCCGATTCTGTCACTTTTGATTTACGGCCGCTCCTCCTCGGAGCGGCTCTCCCGGTCCCGGCTGGTGCGTCGCGGCGACAGAGCGGAAGGAGAGGAACGAGAGACGAAGCCGCGAGCGGAGAAATTTCCTCGCGGTACGCGAGACCCGGCCGACCACGAACTATTTACGTTCGTCCAGATAAGTGCACTATTAACTAACCTCGCGCTAATATCTACGTTTTCTACCTCATTATGTTAATTGCGGGACCTGCGGCCCTCGAGGCCACGAAGGAGCAATGCCGCGCCTCGCCTCGCCTCGCTTTGCCTCGTCTCGCCTCGCCGCTTCGATACTATGCTCGTTTCGCAGTTATCGTATCGCAATTCCTTCGGTGCACGGTCGTGTCCATCGAATGACTCGTCGATTAATCGAATATCGGATCTACCTCCGAAAAGAAGAAACAACGGCGCGAGGCGGCCAATCGTCCGAACCGATTCGATCGATGTCCGGGGCCGTTCTTCTGCTCCGAATTCGATGATCGGTCTATACATTTTTTGACGAACCAATTGCTCGAGGTTCTAACGAAGCCGAACCTGCTCGCGAAGGAGCCGCGGCGCAATCAACGTTTTAATGCGTCGGCCAATGGATCTTGCTCGCGATCTCGATCGAGCGAATCGCGGATCACGGATCGAGGATCGGAGCGGATCGGATACCGCGCAGGTTCGACCGACAATTTTCCGCTCGCGGAATGGAACGCCGTCGCGGCTCGTTCCACGGGAAGCGGACAGCGTTAGCGGCGCGATTATTGCACACGGTGCATGGAAACGAAAAGAGAGCGGTAAAAACGGCGCCTCGGTTGCCCCCGGCGAAGACTGGAAGCCGTTTCGTAATCGCGGCCTGGATCATTTTCTGCACGACTGCGCGGGAAATTAGATCACCTACCTCTCATCCCGGTAGCGAGAGATCTAGGCAGGTTTCATCGCACGCTACAGGAAGAGCTGCCCGTTCCACCTCCTCCTCCTCGTCTTCTTCTTCTGCTCCTCGTTCTTTGTCCTTCTCTATCCTCTCGCAGCCGTTCGACTCTCATCGACAGCTTGTCGCTGATAATTTAGCAATTAGCCACGATCTTTTCCTGATAAAATAGATCCACGTCGTTTTCCCGGCTTCTCGTTACGCCGGTTATCCTCTACACTTGTTTCTACGAGCGCCCCACCCGCCTAGCTCGAACACCGTTATGGCCGTTCCGTTATAATATATTCTTAATAATAATACCATTTCGAACGGGATTAATTCCTGTCGCGCAGCGTGCTCGTTGGATCGATGGTTCGTGGCCAGTCGAAGAGGAACCGGAAATTCACGGAGATTGGTTATCGGTGTGCGTCAGATAAGACGCCGGTTTAATTTTGGAAAGTTTCTTGGATTATCGAGAGCAGCGTGGACCTATAGAGGATTCGAGCGGAGCGCCGCTGCGTCCTCCAGTCCCTTCGTTCCCTTCTTCGGAACTTTCTCCCTCCGTTCGGGATATCCTTCTCATCCTCCCGTTCTTCTCCGGCTCTCGGCTCTGGCTTTGCTTTTGGCTTGGGCCGGGTGTAATCGGTTCCCCGAAGCCAGGGCTCATTATCGACCCGTCGGCCTAGCAATTACCTGCGAAGCCTCTTTCGACTTCGTGTGTGCCAGCCAGCACAGTTTCCGACTCTCCGCGAGCCCTTCCGAGATCCTTCGGAGGATCCTCTGCCGGGGAAGGAGACGGAGAGAGAGAGAGAGAGAGAGAGAGAGAGAGAGAGAGAGAAAGGGGAGGGGGAGAGGGAGGCCGATGGAACAAGAAGGGCGAAGGGAAACCTGGTGGATATACGTACGTCGAGAGAAACGCTTCGTTGCCGTTGTTGCTGCCTTCCGTTGCTGTTTCTCGGCCGTTCGCGCGCCCTTGCCTCGCGGAACGCCGCGATAATCTTCGCGTAGATGCGGATAAACGACCGATGATAATTACTGGACGGTGTCGGTAGTATGCGATAATTGCCGGGACTGCCGAGTTCGCACCGGTTACGCGAAAGAATTCGTAACCAAAAGAATTTCTCCCGACGACGCCGTTCCGCCTTTCGCAACATTGTCTTATCCTGCCCACGGCACCATGCTACTTCTACGGAGGTTTTCGGTCAATCGGTTCTCGCCAGGTGGTCGCACGCGTTCACGCAACCCCGTCGGAAGCCCTGATTTCAGGATTTCACAATGTAGAAGGATTGCCTTTATGCGATTCGAGAGAGTCAAGTTATTAAGAAAGACATACGCACACCGTCGTAACGATCGCGGGGGAACGCGAGGCACGACTTAACGAGTTTCGAATCCCTCGAGCGTGCAGCAAACGACGTTATCAGACGGTGGTATCGACGTTTTTATGTGGCTCGTAAACATTAAACCTTTTCTTTCTCGCGAACGCGAGCGCAAAAAAGACGAAAAAGAAAAAAGAAAAAAGAACACCAGACACGGAGGAATTGGATTTATTTGACGCGATCGTCAGCGGAGATACTCGGGCGAGCCGTGCGGCTCTCGTGGCTCGGCTGAAATTTTCATGAAAACGACGCGCTCTCGAAACTCTCCCACTAGTTCACGGGGGAACCGAGGTTCCAGTTCGTGGAACAGCGTTAACCGCATCTCGTGAGACCGCGACCCTTGACGGAGGCGGCTCGATTCGTCGGATAGCTGGCCGCCTCCGACAAAAGTCGAAGCTTGCGAGCGGAGCGGATTTCGGCTGCTTCGGACGAATTCCTCGTTCTGGTTGTCGCTTGGAATCACGGATCATCGAGTGTATTGTACATAATGGGGTAACGCGAATGAACGAGTTGGTCGGCGAGCGATCGCTCGTATCAATCCGTGTCATCTGGCCGCAACGTTCCTCGAATTATCGATCTCGGGCAACATTAAAACCGGCGCGCGGCTCGCCGAGGCTGGAAAGCATGTCGATCATTTTCCAGCGGCGAACCCATATGGCCGAACGAGCCAAGATTATCCTCTTCCCGTCGTTAGCGCGGTTTTACACTGAATCCGACCGGCACCGATAGAATCGTACGTTCCAGTGGAAGAAGAAGAGGTCGACGAAGAAGAAACGGCGAGCCGATACGATACGCGGTTTCCCGTGCTGCTCCCGGCTTCTAGAGAACGCGCTCCGCTCGTTCTTTCGTTTCTATTGCATAATTTCAGGACCAGCGACAATCCGCGCGACCGCTCGGATTAATTAACGCAGCTCCGCGCGCAAATTAGCGGCGGCACCGTTCGAAATCGGGCGGCGTTTCTGCGCAGAGCGGTGGAAAGTAATTAGGTGTCATTACCGGCGGCGTCCCGGTAACGGGTACACGCGGTGGTCGGTAGAGAGTCTGGATTCACTTTGTTGAAGTGATTATTTTTATTGTCATTTCCGGCTGGCTTCTCGGAAGTCCCGGAAACGGCACGTAATCCCGGCTTACACGAGATCCGCTAGATTCTGTCGTCGTCGTCGTCGTCGTCGCATCCTCTTCGACGACGATGCTCACCGGACGCCTTTCTCCGGCTTGCGAGATGTTTCGTCGAATTAATTCAATTGTTCGTTAGTTCGCCGCGGTTTAACGTTTATTACCGAGAGACGATGATAATCTACGCGGCGATTCGAAAGGTTCGGCTGATCGTGTGTAGCCGGGCTAACGAAATTTTAATTCGCGGCATGAATACTCATTCCTCGGGTTGCGCGAGTCCCTCGCAGAGAGAACTGGCCGGCAGGCAGCAATTTTCGCGCAGTACATCAGCATCCCGTGCGGAGAGGATGGGAGGAGGGGTTGGTGGGCTTTTTAATATCGTTCGGCACAGTATATCATCGTTTTGTTTAAACTCGAGCTCTCTCTCTCTGTTTCGTGGTCGGTTTAGCGCTCTTGCGCGGCGCGGCATGGCGCGGCATGGCGCGGCGCGGCGCGACCGCCTCGAGCGGCCCGAGAAAAGTGGCCGGTACGCGTAACCGCAATAAAACTCGCATTACGCTCCGCGTAATACGTGCATAAAGTATTCGCGTGTGCAGTAACGCGTATAAAATGCAGCAGTTGTTCGCGTTCTCCGGGGCAGGCCTGGTTCCCCCGCCACGGAACACGTAATAGATTTATTTCGGAGAAGTATCCCGAGCACGCTCGTTCACCGGCCGCGGTCGCGGCCGCCGCGAAAAATTCCGTACCGCGAGCGCCGGACGCGTTAACAACGGTGCCTCTCGCCGCTTTCTACTCGATCCAATTTGTCGATACGATTCGCTTCGCCTGTGCACACGACTTCCGTGGTCTCGTTCGAGCAAACGCCCGAACACCGAACAACACGGTGCGCCGCTCGATCGGCTGGTTTTGCGCCGCGCCGTGAAACGTGGGTGTGGAAGGCGCCAGCAGCTCTCGCTACAGCTGGATCGTGTTTCTGGCGTGGCGATACCGGTATCCCTTCATTCCTGAGTAATCGTCAGGCCCAAGGCACGCTATCCGCCATTTTCTAAATACGTTGTCCGAATATCGAGTGCACGGGAACCTCGAGAGAAAGAGAGAGAATGAGAAAGAGTCAGCCCCGAGAACGTCGAACGTTGCCGCCGCGCCGCTTCTTCGCGTTCGTGTCGATCGAACGATTCGAGCGAGTCTCTCTCTCGCGTTGGTCACTCCGTGGAATCGGCCGTTCCCCGTCAGCTGGTTTATTTTCGCCGGACCCGAACGCTCGTTTATTATTAGCCTGATAGTCTCGTTACGAGAACGCGTTCCGGGAAGACTCTCTCCCTGGCCGTGGACGGACGGGTCCAGCGGACTCTCTGAATTTCTGGAATCCAGAGGTTGTCGCTCCGACTTAATTGGTTAACGCGATCAACTCGTTGAACAAAGTGGCCACGCGGTACCCCGTGCTGTCGTCTTCGTCCCTTCCCCTCTCGGCTTCCCGTGCCGGAAAGGGGAGACCGAGGAGATCGTCACGGCCGAGCGTTTTCCGCGTAATCGCGTCGACGAACGCGAGACGAACGGAGTCGTCTCTCTTTTACGAAGGGCCGTCGAAAGAAAAGGAGGGGGGGAAAAAAAACGCGGCATCCGAGGAATGCGGTCGAAGGAAATGGCAGCCGGGTCGCGAACAGATCCATCTCTCGACGAGATATCTCGTCGGTTGATCGCGCGAACGTTCCCAGAGTTTCCCTGCAATCGGACGCTCCTCTAGCCGAGCTCGGACGAGTAATAACGCGGATACACCGATGCAGGACAGTGCGTCAGCCGGGTACGCGCATCAGTTAGGAAACCTTAATCACCGTCAAGGGATCTCGAATAGAGCTGACTACGTTTTAATTACTCGGCGAGCGGCGGGGAGCGGAGCGGAGAACGTAGAATGACATCAAGATGCCCGGGGGGTGACGAGGAGCACGGCAGAATGGGAGGACGTGGCCCGACGCGGCCCGGCGCGGCACGGCACAGCGCGGCGGAGCGTTGACCGCTCGTAAAAACAGCACTCCGCCGGTTTTCCAGTCCGCCCCCTGCTTAATCACCGATCCAATGCAAATACCGGCGTCGCGGCTCGCGAGCATCGATAACAGACGCCGATAATCGAGTATGATCGGCTCGTTTCGACTCGTACACCTCCTCGGACTTTATTAACGGGCGTTCAGTTTTGTCGGCTCGTGATTTATCTCTCCTTTATTCTCGCGTGAGCTCGCCGACAACCTAATCCCGTCGTTCCTCCCACGAAATTTCGCGTCCAACGGCAACAAGTGTTCCGTCTCTCCGGGAGAGATCGGCAACTTTCCTCGGAGGTGGTGGCTCTTCGCGTTTCAAATGTTCCCGGGCGCACGAGAGGCCCGTCCGGTTCTATTCCGAAGGTCCGTCCGATGATCGCGTGTCCACCTATCGCCGCGGCCTTGGAGGAATTCAGATTAGGTCGATGAAGAGGTCTCTAAATCCTTTCGTGTGACTTTTTCGATCAGCGTTCATGCTCGCTTCTTCCTTCCACGAAATAATATACCGAACTCGGAAATTATCCCACGTTTACGAGCGAGACCTATCACGGATCCCCTAGGACCTGTTCCCGAACGAGCGAGCTCGTTCGCTCGCTCGCTCGGCCGCTTCGGTGACGGAACGGCTCGCGTGGTTTTCTCGGAAGGTAATTCCGGAATTTCTCATTGCCGATTAGGATCACTCGAGAGTTTTACAGTCCGTCTCGTTGCCGGTGTGGATCGTTGCCGTTCGCGATCGCGGTCTCGGTGCCGAAGCTCGCGCGAGCATACGGCGTCGATAGAGGAGTTCCCACGTAGTCCGCGTTCGAGCCTCCATCGCGTTCGAGAGATTTCCAGCATGAAACCGGGGATAATTGTAGCTTGGTAAATACCGCTACTTAATACCCAGCGTGCTGCTCGTACACGCGTACGTAGACCGTACACAGCTAGTCGCGGAGCACGTATTAGCTCCTCCGTTGGTTCGTGGCAGCGTCAATCCGTTTGGAAAACGTTCCTCTTTCTCTCTCTCTCTCTCTCTCTCTTTCTTGCTCTCCTCGCACGGACTACAGAAAACGACGTACATAATTGTACGCGGTCAGTTGCCTGCGATGCGGTACGCGCTTCCGCCGTGAATCTGGCTCGCTGTAATTTCACGGTATCGCGGACACCGATTCTTCCCCAAATCCAACTGCAAGCGATCGCTGTTCTCGATCGCAGACTCTCCCGATCGTCGAGTCCGACGGGTGGTCGCTTTCCTCGTTTCCACTCGTCGGTCGCGCAAAGTGTCAACCGGTTCGGATCAATTGTTCCGTCGATGCAAAAAGCGCTCCCGATTGCAGTGATTACGCAAATGATGCTCGTAACTCACGGCTGCGTCGATCCTTGTCCCGATGCTTCTCACGTTTCTAAGATCGATCGGCCGGGTACCGGAGCTGCCGTTCGAGGCACGTTCATAATGGCGAGCGACAGATCGATCGCGATACGAAAACGCGCCGCTCGATACGAATCTTGCATCCGGCTCGGTGGTCGAAGTCCCAATCGCTGCTCGGTAGAAAGCGAGAGAGGGAGAGAGAGAGAGAGAGAGAGAGATTTCTATCGGAATCGCGTTTCTTCTGTCTCGTCTTGGGCTTTTTTTGCGCGAATTCTTCGGCGAGGCACGATCGGCCGAAAAAATCGATCGCCGCGCGAGCTTAATTGGAAACGTCAAATGAATCTATCCGAGTTAATTGAGGGTAATTATGCGGTACGTTAACTGCCTGCGGTAATTAAGAGTAACGTGATCTTGCTCCCCTGAGTAAACAGGTTTGTCGGTTTATCAGTATCGGCGAAGTCGCGGAACGAAAGACCGTCGTCGTCGAGCAACGTAGGCTTCTGTTTCCGCGGGGACGTATCTTCCCGTGTTTTAACCGAACACGTTGCCGCAACTTTGTCGACCAACTTCGTCATAATTACCAACGGCCGAGGACGATCCGACGATAGCGAGGTAATAAGACTACCGGTCTAATCGCAACAATGTTCAATGACGCTGTTTAGCAGTTTTGTGCGATATTCGTCCTGCATAGATAGCTCGCGAGTACGACGCGTCGCGACGGTCGACGAAAATATCTTTTTCCGGGCAGTTAAACCGTTGTTTCGCGACAGTTGATCGTCGGGACGACGGCGCGTGTCTCATGGTGCAACCGGGAAACAGCAACAGGATTCGTGTCGATCGCACGATTGCCGACCGGCCGATCGTCCACCATCGGGAACAAATTACGCACGAACTCGTCGGTTCGTGACGGCGATCGATGGCCCGTAAACAGATCGCGGACAAGAGCACACGAGAATTAGGAAGTCTAGTAAGTAGTATCGTCGACGATCTCGCGATGAAGAGTTAATTGGAGGCACTCGTGGCCACGACGCGGCCGATAAGCCTTGTAAAAGTTAATTGTCGATTCCACTATCGAGCGGCGAGCTTTATCGCCGCTGAGAACTGGTTTAACACGCCATTTCCTAGCCGCGAGCCTCGCGAAAACGGGAATGCGGACGATCCTGCGTATTACAGATTTCTTAATAAACACGGTTTACCTCTCGTCAAGTCGAGTTCTTTCTTTTCGGACGTCAGCCGTTCGAGTGCCGCGCGCTATTCGGTTCTTACACGAACCGATTTCGCGTTCACATTTTACCGACGTCTGTGGAAGCACGATTGCCTGGGCAGTCCTTGGCTGAATGTTTGCAGAGACCCGTGGCGCTCGAACGATTATTTGCCCGCGTGAGCGATCTGGAGCGACCGTGACCCACGCCTGGCCTAGAGGAACGCGAAGACAGGGGGTAGGAACCGATCGAATATCCTTTTGGGAATGTTTAGCTGGCAGGCTTCCGCGTAACAGAGCTGCCACCGGTCGCCGGTCGCTTTCGAGTCCGTGACTCTTTGCGTGAAGCCGACAGAGAACATCGTCATTATGCGTCTTGAGGCCTCGCGCACACATCGGCCGGCGAAAAGTTAGGCGTAGCACGCGATCCACGGATTTCTTGGCATGGCAGAGCGAAGCAGATCGGAGCAGAGCAGAACGCAACGCGACGCCACGGCCTTGAGTCTCGGTCTACCCCCGCCGAAGACGCGGAGGAACGTTTATCTCGGCCTCCGAATGTCGGAAACATATCTACCCGCTCGTCATTTTTTCCTCATCTCGTCTCCTGTTCCACCTCCGCGTACCCCCACCGCCCATCGCTGTTCGGAGAGAAGATTGCCGCTCGTTAGCCACCTTTTTGCCAATAGGTTACGCAAAAGATCGACCGTGAAAAAACAAATAGGGAACAAGAAGCGCGAGATCTCGCAGTCGAACGCGACTCGGAACTGAACGCGGCCCCCGGGTTTTTCGAAATTTTTCAACGAAACTCCCGCAGTTCGCGAACCTTCGGCTTCGCCCTCGGGAACGCGTTTCCCGGTGCGAACGAGGAGAACCCGCTCGTCCGGAAACGGTACCGGCACCGGTATCGATAATTACGTGCCACCATCGACGTTGTTGCAGCTGCTGAACGATCGATGTTTTTGTCAAGCGCAATTTAATTATCCCGTCAATCTATTTTCATTCTCGCAACGACCGATCCGCTTCAATTACACCCGGGGAAAAAACCGGGTATCGTATATTTGCAAACGTCCGAGGAATATAATTTAGAGCTGCTTAAAGAAGTCGTTTACAAGCTTTTTGCGCCATTAACGTCGCTGAATATAGATTGATCCGTATAACATGGGAAACGCGTGAGAACGCGACGCGGCGCGGCGCGTTCCGGAAAATTTCAAGGGGCTTTCGAGCGCCACAGGAATCGCGTGTCGTCGCGCGAAAGGCCCCGGTACCGTTCCAAAAAGTTTCGCCGACCACGGAAGCGACGTTCACGGCTCGAATCTCAGGAAAAATTAGCAGGAAAGGTGTCCGGAGTCGGTCACGCGTTAAACTCGCCGCGAGTCCCTGTTTTGTATGTATATAGGCTAATGTTTAACGACTAGCTCGACGCGGTTAATTGCCGCGAGCCTTGTTATTATCCAGATACGACCGTATTTTGATCGGGATTACAGAACGGTAGCGACTAATTACATTCATACCGTCGAAGGTTCGCGCCGTTGTTCTTCCGATCGAACGCCGCGTCGGAGCGTTTCTCGGCGCGTTGTCCCGTTCTCGAGCGATTACGATGGTTCCCGAACGATAAAGCGCAGCCTCTAAACGGTGTCGAACCAGCATGGAACTTCCTCTTTTTTCCTGTTTACGTGTCGACGACATTACGGGCCGGTCGAAGTTCGATTCCTTCGAGGAGATTACGTTGTCCGCAGCGTTTCCAAAAAGCTCGATATAAATCTCGGGCTTCTATCCGGGCCGGTGGCACGATCGAACTCCGGCGAACACGCGGAATAAAATACGAGGCCGATAAACGTACGGCTAATGGAATTCATGAGGACGGAGCGGACGTGCGCGCGGAAGTCGGAGTCGCTGTACATCACTTCGGGGCTCGAGTACGCTCTCATTTTTTCGGGGGGGTCATAGGTCGATCGAGCGCGCTCCCCTCCGGAATGAATCTGTTCGCCGCCGACAGGGAAAAGAGGGACATTTATCGTGGCGTTTGCACGCTTTTGCTTTCCTGCTGGTCGTCCCCCGCTTGATCGCGCGGTGGCCGTCTTCGGCGTTCTCATTTCGACGGTGCGCCTCGTTGCGTATTCAACGATCCTAAGTGCGGAGCGCACCAGAAAGAGGACGGTTCCGCGGCTCGTATCTCCGAGATTCCACGATTGGGATAGCAACGGCGGAGACCGTATAATATAAAATGGTTATCCAACGCGAGAAAGTCTTGCGAATCACGAAAACACCGCGTCAGCAGCAGCAGAAGCAGCAGCACCAGCACCAGCACACCGGCTGTAGCCTGGCACACGATTTTCCGGGACGTCCGCATCGATTCTTGCGGTCACGTCGCTCAGAGTTCTCTCTCTCTCTCTCTCTCTCTCTCCCTTTCGTTCCCACCCAACCTCGGAATCGAGACCTCCTACGCTTCCTCTCTCGCAGTCACCCTCGAAACCCGTGGCATTTACCGGCAGTGCCACTCAGGGAAACCAAGATGGTTACCGCGTCAGCACTTCGACGTCGTTTTGTCCCTCGTTCGCTGTGGTAGCTCCACTTTTGGCCGGGCACGGTTGGAGGAGGTGAAGGGAGGGGATCGTGCCACACGATATAGCCGAGGCTTCTCATGGGAGGATCGCTTATAGAAATATTAAAAAGGTGAAGAAACGCGGCGTGTACTCGTGCATGTAATCGCGTTCACGCAACCGACTATCAATTCGCACCTCGACTCCCGGTTATGGCCTTTAATTACGCGTTCCTCCGTGAAGTCGGCGGCGGCTCGTTCTTCCCATAATTTAACCAGAAAATGCCCGAGTTCCGTTCGGTGGTTGCGATATGGAGGGAAGCAACGCCGGGAACACCGTTGAAAACTATTACGATTGTTCGACGCGTTTTCGAGCTCTCGCACGCATTCCACCGGTGGTGGATCTCTCGGCACGGCGATAGCTCCGACCGATCTCGCGAAGGTACGAGCGGGAGACGTGGGAGAGAACGAAAAGAGAGTAAGAAGACGGAAAGCCGCGGAAGAAACGTTTAGGATAACCCTCCGTCGAACAGACGGATAATAATCCGTGCCGTGTACATCCTCCGTTACCGCTGCAGCCACGCTACAGCCAATTAATCCGGCAATCACGAGAGGTTCTCCGCTCGACTCCACCTGCTTTATTTGCCATTAAGAACGAACGAATACCACGCAGGCCGCGCCATTGCGGCAAACCGGGGGAAGAGAAGAGCGACGAGGAAGATGGAGGGCAAACCAGGTCGATCCTCGATTCGGGGTGGGCGTCGTCGCTGGATACGCGTCGCGCACCGCTCCTCGGGCTCGGTATCGCGAGATATTTGCTTCCATTTCCGATGTCGGCGATCGCGTCCCTCTTAAATTCTCTTCCTTCCACCCTCCATTCTTACGATCGCTCGTTCGCATCGAGCTTCGTCTTCTTCCTTTTTCCCCTCCCCATCTTCTCCGCGCTGTTTCGCTCTCATCCTCTTCCTCCGTCTACTTCGCGTCCGTTTTGCGCGCCTTCTACCTTGGTGGCCTACTCGGTGCGCACACACAGACGTATCTCGCCGTAATACGAAATACGAGTCGAACGTGTTCCCCGAGACTCGTCCCGTCCCTTCTTTTTGCCTTTGATTCCTCTCCCTTGTGTACCACCGAGGACGTACGAAGCTCGTTCGGGTCGTTAAAAGGACCAGCCATTTATCGAAATTCCGGGGTAATTCGATCGCGGTGAAGAATTATGAAATTTCTTTTTTCTGTCCCCGTTCGCCGCGAAGCGTGCCACGCAAAAACGTGGAAACGCAGCGCAGCCCTAAAGTCTAAACTCGTGCCCCGCATGGTTACGCGGAAGGATGGGGGGTTGGGGGATGATGCGCCGGCGGTTCCCTCTCTCGAACTATAAACTCCGTCACTATTTTGATTCCCAGCATTTGGCATGATCGTACGCGCGTTCCGTGGTCCCCTCATGCAATATTGATGACCCGCCGCGGATCAAATGCCCCATGATAGCCCCCACCCACTATCCCCCTAACCGGTATCCTGATTGCGAAGCGGGTCAGAGCCACTGATTTTCAATGGATGGGAGCCGAATTTAAACTATGATTATACCCCCCGCGTCGTCTAAGTACGGACCTCGAGGTCGACCCTAATGAAGCTTTGCCGAATTAGTGCCGCGTAAATTGCGCGCACTTTCGACCACGCTTAGATAACGACACGTGCGCGGCGCCGCGGCGGCTGTCGTCGAATTAGCGGCGCGCTTTCGACTCGCGATAATTAGCGTTCGTTAGCCCGACGATTCGGCGATTGCGAGCCGAGTCTGCTCCTCCCGTGATCCTCCCGTAAGAAAAATCTTTCTACCCGTGATTTTAAATTCGCCACGGACCCTGTCCAGCCCCCCGGGCTCGAAGCAAGGACAAAGAGTCACCCCTTTTCCGATCTCGAGCGCGAAGAATCTTGCGGTATTCCGGCCGGTATTGGCAGGCGTGACGGTGTGGCCCCCATTGTCTTTGCGCTGGATTCCCATTACCGGTCGTGGCCTCCGATGGACAGGGAGAAACCTCTCTCGGGTTTCGAATGCCTGGAAATCGTTTCCTGCCGAAAACGAGACTTTTCAGGGCGAAAGAAAATCTCTGTCGGTAAGACAAAGGAAACGGAACCGGGCGCCGCTGTCGGCCAATCGACCGTCTCGAATTCCGTCTCGTTAACGTCTCGAGAAGAAGGAGTGCCGAAAGGACGGCGAAGGGCTGGCTGGCTCTCGTTTCTCCCGTACGATACATACTCTCTTTATCGGGGGAAACTTTTGCCGATTTTCACTTTGTCCGTGGGCCCGGTTTAAACTCCGTTTAATTACCTGTCGCGAGCACGTACGCGGCTCGAACGAAAAATACACGCGAGTAAAATTAATACGGCGATTAATCTTTGCCGCGTCAGACGCGAAAATTATGACCGCTCCACGTGGAAGTCCGGCTGACAACGAACGACCGTAATGTCGGGGTTGCTACATTTTTCCGGGGCCGGCGGAGAAAACGAAGAAGAGGAGAAACGATACCGCGGGCCGTCTTTCGCGCGGCGAGATGGCCTTTTTTGCGGAGATGTAGCCCGCGATGTAGCGTGCGTACCGAGCACGAGGAGCACGAGGAGCACGGGACAGTCATTCTCGCCGTAATATTCCAACGTCACTTCCAGAGGGTGTCCCTTTAATAATTTATTAGCAAGCCTGCTAGCGGAACAGGGAGTCCCTGATTGTGTCGTGTCGTCTGTCCCCGGCATTGTCGGGGCAGCTCGCCGCGGGTGGTCCTTGACACGATCCTGGTACTTGGATGCTGTAGCCGTTATTAATACGGGGACCGTCGATCAATTATTTACGATGCGATCCTCGTTGTCGTCGAGTCGCTTCTTATCGTGACTGGACGAAACGTCTTGGCTCCTCTCTGTTCGAAGAAATCTCAACAAACCCCTCGAATAACGAACATCGCCGTAACTTTTCCACGATCCGCGGCGCGGCAAGGCGTAGGCAAAGCGTTCACGGCACCGCGCTCAGCGTAGATTACAATTGCATCATCGATTATTAGCGTCGCGAGGGACGCATTAATAATTCCCCGGGCCCGTATCTCGAAAAGTTATCGCTTCTACGCGTGCGCTCGCGCGTTTATTATTCCAAGCTATCAATTACGCGATCCCTGAAAAAACGTTGCCATTAGCCGAGCCGCGATTCGGCCGTTAGTCATCCCACGATACTTCCCCGTCGAAACGTTAGGTAACTCGATATACTTCTCTCTGCGGCGCGGCGTCTCTCGCGATTTCCAGCGACCCACGCGATCGAATTTTTCGTGGCAACGGGTTGATTTACTAGCCGCTATAGTTCCTTCGATAAATCAATTTTTCCCCTGGCCGCGCGCTCTTTTTCCCCTGGTCGTCGGATGTTAATTAAACGAGCAATGTTGCCGATCGGGGCGACGGTAATTCGTTGAAAAATGGAACGATCGCTCGCAAAATACGGAGGAATTGACACAAGGAGGATCTTTCGGGCGGAGGGCATAAGCAGGACCGGGACGCGATAAGGATCCCGGTCGCACGGGGCTGCGAGCTGCGAGAGACGGCGATCCGTTGGCTCGTAAATCGAGTTTCGTCGTGCAAGTGGCGCGCCTCCCATCGTCGTTCGCGATCGGGCCGCGTGCGAATTAATCCACCGACGGGCCGTACGTGTTCACCGGACGAAAACCTGTGTGCGTGAGTGATACATGCGTATTTCGGACCGCGTATATAATAACAGGTTGCCAGTACGGGCCTTCTCCTAGCCCCTCGCGGCCTCTCAGCCAGTGATGTATGCGCTAATTGTGAGGCCCTTCGACTCGACTCGACTCGACTCGACCCGACTCGACTCGGCTCCGACTCGGACTCTTCCCCCTCGCTCTCCCCTCTGCCTCGCTCCTCATTTCTCCTTTTCTGCGCCGACCCGCCGCGATTCCTTCAGAAGGTTAATATCGGCCGCGATTGAATTTAACGTCGGGAAATGAGCGAGATCGCTGCTCCTCGTCGCGACGATTCGTTCAAGCCGGATTAGGTTCGCGAGAAGCTGGTCGTCAAACTCGGCGATCTTTGGGAATTTGTCAGCATTAGGTCGTCCCATAAGTTCGTGCCGTTTACTCTTGTATCATTTGAATCCTAAAAATAAAATATGTAATCATCCTTTCATTCCACAACCTCTTCTGACCTTTTTTGGCAAAGACATCATACCGTCACTATACAATTTCTGCGGTTTTTCATTAAAATACTTTTCAATGGTGAATAATATAAACATGTCCACGGCACGAACTTATGGGACGACCTAATATATCAACTCTTTGAGTGTCAGCTCAGTGACCTCGGAAATTATACGAAAGCAGAGTAATTTGTTTCCTGAAACAAAGATTGAAAAGGAAGAGTACTCTTTCAACGTTCTTGCATTTTTCGTATTTTAATCATAGGTACACTGAATATAGTACCTGAAAAGTTCGTTTTTACACTAGGTTTACAGGGCCCGACCAAATGACGGGTTCTAATATTTTTCATTTACAATTATCGAGATTCTAACGATACATCCATGAGGAATTATTCAACAAATTAACTTTTTTAGGTATTAGGTCGTCCCATAAGTTCCATATGTAATCACCCTTTCTTCTGACCTTTTTGGCAAAGACATCGTACCGTTACTATAAAATTTCTGTGGTTTTTCATTAAAATACTTTTCAATGGTCAATAATATAAACATATCCACGGCACGAACTTATGGGACGACCTAATACATGTCATTTGTATCATTTTTAATACTAGGTTTACAGGACCCGTCCAAATGACGGGTTCTACTATTTTTAATTTACAATTATCGAGATTCTAAAGACACATCGATGAGGAATTATTCAACAAATTTATTGTTTTAGGTATATGTCATTAAAAAAATGGATAAAAATTTGAGCAGCACATTCTTGTTATTTTCATAAAGGAATGTGAAATAGTCACTTTCAGTGCTCCTTAAACCTAGTGTTCATCCGAGCAAGTTAGTCCGTCTAGCATTTCTGTGAAACACGGCATTTGAAGTGTTGAGAAGGTCTTGTTACCTTGGTCTTTGTTAGCTATTGTTGCAAGAACGTTGGAAAGTACGAGGAGAGATTCTCGAATTTCGTAAGAAGATCGATCAAATCGTTCGGCGAATTTTTCAGCGTGGAAATCGGATAAGCCGACGAGAACTCGTTCTTCCCTGCGCCCGCGGGGTTTCGACATCTGCCAGCGCGAGCGTAGAGGCCGGGTCCGAAGCGGGCAATTAAGTAATTAAACAAATCTGTCGAAGGCGTTATGAATGAGTCGGTGCACGCCCGCGAGCGGTCGCTTACAATGAAAAGGCAGAGAAACGAAGATCGCTCGAAGAGACGCTCGACGCTCACTCTCTTCCCTGAGAGTTTACGTCTTTGTAGGACGGTGGCGAGATTCCGCGCGAGAAGAAGGACCCTTTGGGTTCGTGGACGGAAAATGTTGGATTGGGCGTGCAGACTCTGGCTAGCGGCGAGTACGTACCCGCCGAAAAAGAGAGAGGAGCCGGGTGACGGGACTGTTTTACGAGGCGCGTCGTTCTCGCGCTGTCAATTCCGGTGGGTTGCAATCGAGCGCGGGCCGAGCATTAACATCGGTCTCACTCCCGAGTTTAATCAAACGCTAACCAGCGGAGATTTAATCTGCCGCAGAGGCTCCCCCGGGTGGGTTTTCCCTCGCCATTGCTACCGCGACAACGCTCCCCAGCAGCACGTGGAAGCCCTTGCGGTCGTATCGCCGAAAGCTCGTCGGTTTTCTCTTCTCTTCTCTTCTACGCTCTCCCGTCTCACTCTTTTCCCGGTCCGTTTGATTCCCCGGCGTAGGTAATGTAATCACAACACTCGGGGTGGCCTCGTTATTTATAGGCACTCTATTTGCGCCGATGGAGCCCGATTCTCGCGGCGATATCGACTCCTCCGGCCACGATTAAGGGACGAGGAGTCGTCAGCCAGCTCGTGCCACCCCTAATGTGGCCCCAGGGGACGTTCGACGACGACGACGACGAGCCTCGTCGAGAATCGCGAACCGAAACAAAGTCACCGTTTGTGTCAGCCGGTGGTCCGATCCGGGAAACCGTCCCGTTAATTGATCGTTCCCGAACGAGGATTCTCCCTCGCGGGTCTCGGCGACGCACCGAGCTCTCCGGGGTTGCATCGATGCAGTTTCATAAGTGGGCGACGGTAAACGCTGGTCAAACGGCTTGGACTGGCTGAATAAAGCATGAGACGCGACGCCCAGGCCCGTGTACTGCCGAGGATGAAGGAAAATGAACGGTGGTAGGATCGACACGAGGCGGAAACTTTTCTACTTTTGGCCCTCGCCGGCCGGAAAAAGTTTCGCGAACACGCGTGTCGCTCGGTTTACACGCCCACGTATTACCTTCTGTCAACCGGGGTGGCGCGGCAGGGGAGAAAAAAGAAAAATAAAAAAGAGTCACCGCGTGCGACGCGACCGTCGCTTCCGACCTCGATCGGCAATCGTGTGGCTCGCAGATGACACGTTGCGCGGCTGTGTCCTCGGGCAAAAATGACAAACCGCGCGGGCAACGTTTCTTGTCACCGGCAATTGCGCAAAGTGGCCGAGAGGGCTATCGCAGTCGACGGCGCATAAATGTTGCACGCCGCCGCCGCGCCGTGCCGGACAAACTTCGCGCCGATCATTCAGAAATTGCAGTCGTCCGACCGCCGGCCTATTTATTAGTTATGCACGGAAATATTTAGACAGCTCGGCGAGGGGACCGACCACCGAAGTTCGTTTCTACGACGGAATCGAGCTCGACGACGCGATCTCCATCGAGAATCACGAGCTCGTTGCCTGTCGGCGTACGTACACACGTGCCCTGGCAAAATACCGTTGATGACACGTTGCCTCCGAGCTCGAAATATCGCTTAACCCCTCGCCCAACGATTTTCTCTACACCCACGACGATTAGACCTGCTTCGACTTCTGTTGTCTCTTGCAACTTCCTGGAAGGAGATGAAAATTTGTATGGTACTCCTATATTTTCGCCAACGGCTGAACATCGGTGAACGGGAAAATGGAAGAGTCAGACGCGATGTTGTAGGGGTTTATCGCGGTGGTTAGGGGATCGGCTGCGAAATGATGCGCATTGTAGGACGAAGAAGATATAGGCTGAGGAAAGGGGAGCGCCTGACGACTCTATATTTCACGAAGAAAAGCCGAAATACCGAAATTCCAGGCCGTCGATTCCTTGGTGGTCTCCGTTGTTGCCCTCCCATTCGAGATTTTTCGAGGTTTCCTGGAGCGGCAGATCGGTATCTCAGTCGGAGTAATTACTAGAGCATGCGGTGGCGGTACAAGGATCCTCCCAGAGACAAACGTTTTGGCGCGTGGGCCCACGAACTCGACTCTCCGGGATTCTAGACCCGGAATCGCGTGCGGACAAAGTCGAGGGAAGATAAAAAGACACCGCTCCGGCCCCGGCACACACCTGCACGCATTTCTCGGGGGGTTCGACCGAACGTACCGGCGAACCTCCAGGATGGCGGACCTCATTTGGCATTCCGTGCTGTACAGGGGAAAGCGAGGAGCGCGTAGACGCGGAACGGACCGGTCGGCCGGCAGGAAACAACAAAACATGGAAAAGGAACGAATTACTTTCCGGCTGGATGGCAGTACGGTTTCGTTTTCGGTTGTGTTTTGGTTTTTTATTTTATTTTATTTTCGCATGTGTTGCCACGATCGGCAATTCCGATTAGACGGTGATCCGGATTGATAACGCGGAACGAGTTAGGCGACTCGGGCGGTACTTTCGCGAGCATCAATTTGCATCTTAATTCCCGCGAGTGCGAATTGGCGACGCGCAAATGTTACCTGTCACCGGTGCGAAGACGCTTTAATGGAGCCGATGCTATCTCCCGATAATCATCCGGCCGATTGAGACGTTGTCGATGATTCCGATCTGCCGGCCGACGCGACGCGACGCGCGACGCGATGGAAAGACACTTTCGTTTCGACTCGAGGATACGCGAGCCCGGGTATAGGAAGGAGTTGCCGGGCAATCGAGCAATCGAGCAATTAAAATGTCGCGGTGGCGTTCGGGGCCGCTGGCGTGGATCGATGCGAGTTTCTTGCACCGGGAGGAGCGTCCCGCGAGTTTGCCTAGTTAAACCGCGCCGAGACAGGATCTCGGGAGAGGAAAAAAATCTGAGACGATTGGTTCTGAGGGCGAGTCGCGCGGTTACCTCGGAACTAAAGGCTTAATTCCAGTAATCTTCGTGTCAGGGTGGCTTCTGATCCAGGCCGATGGTCTGGATGGAGGAGTAGGTACCGATGCTGGATGCCCGAGCGGAGAGGAGTCGGTTCACCGGTGCTCGACTAGCCAGTAGGTGCACACACCGAATAATAATACACGAGCCGAGGAGAAATAAGGGGCGAAAGAGCCAAGAGCCGCGGTACCGACCGAGTAGGGCAAAAGAGAAGGCCGAGGAGCGGAGGTGGAGGCGGAGGAGGGATTCGATAATTACTACCGGGAGTCGTGGAGGCGGCCATGGAATCCTCCTCCCGCAACGAGCGCAAACGCGCAATTATTCTCCATCGCCATCCGACGGGATCTCTGATTCCGAGTTTCCTGCCCCGGTATAACGTGCACGCGTACGGACAACGAGCTCCCGGTATTTGATCTCGGCGTACTCCTCGTTTTCCGCATGACTCGCGAACAAGGCCCCGATCCAGCGACGATAAACCCCGCCGCCGATTATGAGATGCTGCCGATCGCTCCAACGCGCCGTCCGCCAGGAAAAGTTCGCTCGTCCCAGATACGAATCTCCCTTCCGCGAATCTCCTTTGAATTTCGCACGTCGTATCTCCTCTTCGAATTCCTCAGTTCGCAAAGTACCTTGGTCATCTAGGGTTGCAGTTACGAATTGTCATACTTCGCCTCGTGGATAAAACATGTAGATTCTCTGTATCTCAAAACGCTTTCTTCTTCACTCGGTGAACAATGCGTTCGATCATTTGACCCGTAAAGACTATCCTGCTGGCTTCTTGCTGCGTGTTTCTGCGCGAAAACAGTCCACAATATTTGAAATCAATCACTGTGTCTGTTGTAAGATACAGAAGACCAGTGGCGGCTCGTAGCTGAAATTAGTGGGAGTGCTGCTCCAGAAAATTTCAGCTTCCTATGCGCGCATGCGGAGAACAGTCAAACACCGCTGGAACTGTGAAGCGCACAGTTCCATACAAAGATTTTTCCATCTTTTTATTTTATTAAATGTTATCGATAATATCAAGTCCAAATAGGGGGGCTGCAGCTCCACTGTAGACGACACTCAAGTACGTTTTTCTTTCATCAACAAATATTACTAGGTCGAAAATATTAGGGGTACCCATAAGTAATCAATTATTTGCAAAGAATTTGTTTTGCCTTTAGTTCTGTACCAATCGTTGAAGAGGAAACACGTATTCCTTTACAGTTTTCGGTAAAGCAGCCTGTGTTCAAAATTTTCTAAAAAGTATCATTTTTTTGCAACCCTGTAATAAAATGGCGGCGTCCGTACCTTCCGAGGATCATATTCGTCATTGCATACTTTTTCATTTTCATGCGGGATTTAATGCAACGGTAACAACAAAGAAAATTTGCGATGTTTATGGCGATGTATTGAAGGTCAACAAGTGTCAACGTTGGTTCAGAAGGATTTGCTGCTGGTGATTATGATCTCTCTGACAGGCCTCGAAGTGGACGACCAGTTGAATTTGATAATGACACCCTAAAATCTCTAGTGGAAGCTGATCCAAAATTAAGTATACAAGAATTATCGAGAAGCCTTGGGTCCATATGGTCAACTATACAAAGGCACCTACACGAAATGGGAAAGGCATATAGGCAAAGGAATATGTGCACCGCATCAATTATCTGAGACCAACAAGAATTTTCGTCGATCAATTTGCACTTCATTCTTTTCTTAGCAGATCCATTTCTTAGCAGAATCGTTACCGGAGATGAAAAATGGATTTTTTATGATAACATAAAGCGTTCCAAGCAATGGCTTTCTGCAAATCACACCGCTATATCACCCCTAAACCTAGACTATCACTTAGAAAGGTGTTACTGTGCATTTGGTGGGACTGTCGTGGCATAATTCACTTTGAGTTGTTGAAACCTGGAGAAACAGTTACTGCTGGATTGTATTGTCAGCAATTACAACGGCTATATTCAGAACTATTGAAAAAGAGGGCATCTGTAGTCCACAGAAAAGGTGTAATACTGCATATTGACAATGCCCGGCCCCATACAGCGAAACTCACTCAGGAAAAAAATCAAAGAATTGAAATGGGAAGTTTTACCGCACCCCCCGTATTCACCGGATATTGCTCCCTCTGTCTATAATCTTTTCAAATCTCTGGAGCATTATTAAAGAAATAAAACATTTACTTCTGTAGAAGATGTAAGGAGACACCTTGAGTCATATTCTGCTTCTCGAACCCTGGATTTCTATAAAAGGGGGATTGATAGTGATGGAGATTATATAATAAATTAACCCTTTGCTCTTCGCTGTCCCCTCTCATGGGACATCGTAAGTCTAGCATATCACTCGGATGTCCTCTCTCATGGGACATTAATGTTTATTAGTGATTACGTGGAATTAAGTTATTTCAGTTTTCTCTTGAAATAGCACTAAAAGTTAAATCAAAATATAGTAAAATTACTAAGGTGTATAAAAAAAATGTCAGCGGGTTTTATCGCACTTGAAAAGAGCGATAAGGAGAGTTTGTAGAAGAAAGGTCGGTACTCGCACGGTGTAGTGAGATTTATAAATATAAATAAACAAGTCTAAAACTGCAGGAAAAGATTTTCAAAGCTGAGCTCAGTCTGGTTTCAAGCGTCAAGCGGTATAGATAGATCTAACCAGTGAGAAAATCGGAAAAGTGACGCTTCGACGTATTGTTTTTTCCGTAAGTCGCTAAAATGGTGGAGGAAGTTATTTTTTTGGGGGTTGGAAATGTGTGTCATTAACTCCTACATTATTTACCGCATCTCAAAAGAAACAAATAATCAAACGCCAATGACGCACCACAAGTTTGTCAAGGCACCCATTGACCAGTTGAGAGGTGATTTTCGTGAATCGAGAACGCGTCCATCCACATCTTCTGCGGACAATAGATTAGATAATAAACTTCATATTCCCAATGTGGCACAAAGAAAACGGGATTGGATTGTTTGTTCTGACCGGAAAACACCTGGTGGCAGGCGTCAAACGACTTATTATTGTCAAACGTGCACAAATCAGCCTGCAATGCATATTGGGGAGTGTTTTAAGGTTTATCACACTGTACAAATTTATAAAAAATAAAATATTGATAATTTTGCAAATATACATTTCTCGATGTCAACCAATTCTTACTTGGATCCAAAACTATACTAAATAATACGAGGGTCTGTAAATGCACGTTTCTGCCACAAAGTAGCGCCGAGTAGCTGATAGCCAACGTCTAGAATGGTTCGGAGTGTAAAGGGTTAAGAAATAAAAACTTGAATTTACCACAAAGTTTGTTTCAGATTTCAAAATAATTGATTACTTCTGGGTCCCCCTAATAATATACTGATAATATTCAATTCTCTCAATCTTCACACGTTGACAAATTGCAGCTGGTCATTGTTGTCATAAATGCGTAAGTCGTCTATCGATCAGAAACGGTGCACGTCCGACGCTCTTCTAATCGTTGTGAAACGCGTTGGATCCACGGAATCCGAAGAGGATCGCGACGGCGGAGTTTCGCACCCCCGAGAACGCGGCCAGCGGAATTGCTGGCTGTTCGAGGACTCCGGCACGCAGGCTGCAACAAGGTTTCTTCGCACGTATTTTTGGCGACTCGTTGCATCCACACCCCTCGAACTTGTTTGCGTCGCGAGGCGACCGACACCGGCGTCTTTGCTCCGCGTCATGGACGAGCGAGTGTGGTCGCGATGGGCGTGGTGGCCCGCAGTCAGAGGACCGTGACGCATCGAGCACACGCTATTCACGCGCGCGCGCACGCACGCTCGCCAGCACACGCGTACACGCGTTCTCAAACACGGGCACGAGCGTGACACGGGACACGTTTCTACGCTGGGTTGCACCAACAGCCATCGGAGAAATTTCTTCGTTCCTTTCGAGTTATTTGTTTCGTTAACAGAGGTCGACGATCGTATAACTATACCGCTGGCCATGTACATATGTACATGAGATTTAGTGTTAACTGGTTCTACTCTGTATACATGGATTACTAAACTGGAAACTTCTTCTCGAGTCGTTCGAGCAATCGACGATGCAATTAAATCGTTTTCTTTGCCGGTTTGTTCGGGTTCAGTTGCGGCGCTAATTGTTTCCTATTTTATTGCGTCTTTCGGAGCGTGTTTTGCAGCGATCGAATCTTCTTTGCAAACTTTCCGGTCGATTTAGACGATCCGCGGGCTTTAACAGCGGCGTATAGGAGTTGCTTAGCGTATGCTCTTAACGTTAGACACGGGCAATTAGAGGCAATACTTTGTAGAGGCCATCCCGCGGAAGCTACTGAGAGTTCGCGCGCTCCTCGTGATCTCTGTTCGCCGGACGGCCGGTGATTTGCGCCGCGCGGCTCGGCAACTTTTCGCGAAAATCGCGCGCAGGTGATGACGCGTGACGAAGTTAATAAATTCCGTCGTTGCAAATGCAAACGGCAATAATTCCGCATTGCCGTGCGCTCGTAAATCTTGCCGTGCCTTCGAGTTAGACACCGCGGTACCGAGGACGTCCGCGTTTTTCCCCGGGACATCGTCGACGACTTGTTTCTTCCACGGCGCGGCGTTCCGACGTCTATCGGCAGGACGATCGGTTCTGGATATGTTCCTCGAGTAATTGTCCCACTGACACGAAAAGCAATTTGTGCGGTAACGGTATAGAGCGTGGTGTCGATTCGTTCGTTCGTGACGTAAGCTCGTTAGCGAGACCCTAACGTGCATGCCCCACTAGTGGCAGAATAATTATGGAAAATTATCGTCCCACGCTGAACTGGAGATGCTCGTGGGGCATGAAGAAAAAAACCGCCGTCTATCATAAATCACGTAGAACGCCGCATCAAAGGAACACCACGGCCACCCCGTTCAATCATCGCTTCTTCTGCTCTTTGATTTCCGCTGGCCGAGAGATTCGGATCCGTTCCGCTGCATCCACAAGGAGAAAGTTCTCGCGACCTTGCTTTCGCGTCGTACGATTCCGCTTCGGACGAATTTTTCCTGAATCGCTCCGAGTTCGCGACGCGTCACACCCACGCCATCGATTCCAGGTACCCGCCATCTTTGGCTCGAAGCGAGAGAATCGGAAACCCACGCGGGAGATCGCTATCGAATCGTGACTGTTTCGATCAGAACCTTTGTACAACGGTTTTAAACAGTTCTCGCGGAGCTCGATCGACGATCGAGGGGGAGACGCGCCTGGACGTTGTTCGTGTCCCTGGATCTAATTTGTACGAGCGTCGAGGAATATTGAAAGGGAATCGCAAGCTCGCATCGCGATCGGGTTTTGTTCTCGGACGCGTCCGGTGATCCTGATCCCCGACGTTCAAAAGGGTGTCCGACCCCCGCGGAGCGCAGCGACGCACCACTCCCCAGATTCACCGGGCTCGGTGTCAGCCGTAAGTAATGACAACGCGATGACTGGCCGAGCGCTAAACACCTGCATTCACCACCTTATCTCGCGGATCCCGCTGCTAGGACAGGTTTTCGCTATCGTTAGCCGTCCTCCCGAGGATGGCCCGTGGCGTGTCCGGGACCAACGCGCCTTGGGTGGTCCCCGGTCCAATGGGACGCAATTCTGACGCGTCTCGCGCGTCCACCTCTGCCCATTGTAAACGTTAAGCGACTCATCCGGCGGCGAACTCCGACCGAAACCCTAACAGCCCCGGGTTCCTTGGCTTTTCCACGACGCGCTCGTCTCCACGTCCCTTCGTGGAGACACGATCGAGACGATCCGTCGTTATCGAGGGCAACGGGGGCGGGTAGCGAGGACTCGAGGAGCCCTCGCGTTCACCGGCGAGGCGCGTCGTCGCCCCGGCAAAACTTTCGAGGACGTCGCCGGGTGGTTTCCGCCTTGCTTTAATAGCGACACGTTTTCGCGAGGACGGAAGTAATTAACGGTGTTCCTCCGTTGGCGTGTCCCCCGCCCCGCGCCGCATCGCCGTCACGGGATTGACGATCGATATCAGCGACGATTCTGAAATTCCGGCTTTCCCTTGTCGTCGCCCCATGACGACGGCACGCACACCTCGATCCTATTGATCCGACATCCACGTCGGTGTTAATTATGCGGCGCTACCGGGCCGCCCAATATTCTCGCCGCTTTAGAAACAATTTTTTTTCGACCAGACCGATGGTACAATATTATACTTTCAAATTGTACGTAAGAAATAAATCTTGAAGCGTCCGGCGGATGAAAAAATGTCTGTCAAACGAAAGGATCGGTTCGCGGAAGCCGTTTGCATTAATGGGGGGCCGCCGAGGATCGCGAGAGGTATCGATCGAGACAGTGATCGAAAGGCGACGGATCGTCGACGATCTGAGATATGATTTAAGGGAGTCGATCTCCGTTAAAGGACGCGCGTGCGAGCGTCCTCTGCAGGTGCAGAGCTTCGGTCGAGAACTCGAGTTCTCGACTCGAGAGGCTTCGTGCTTGTTGCCGCGGGGACGACGCGACGACCATAGGAGTCCGCGCGTTCGGAGGCCCGTTGAATATTTATCGGCGTTCGTCTTGTTTGTAGCTCGTTGCGGCTCGGTTGAATTTAAATATCGTGGGTTTCGCATCCCCGCGCGTGCCTCCTTCCTCGCCTCCATTTTTCCTCGGCTTTGCCCGTACCGCCTCGTATTATTTATAGGCTCGATGGTGACGCGGACGCGAGATGCGTGCGTGTGCCGCTCGACACCTCGGCCTCCCCCCGGCGAAAAAGAAAAATCGCGAATGCATCGCTCCGCTATAACTAGCCTCGCGCGTCCACTGGGCTATGTTTAGAAAATCCCGCCGATACGCGACGAACAGAGAGCTCGCCGACAGAGATAAAGATCGAGAGAGAGAGAGAGAGAGAGAGAGAGAGAGAGAGAGACTGCTGCTCCCCGTGTCACGGTCCGCGCCCCGTGATGCCCTGCTCGCGACATTTATACCTGTTTGGCTCTGATCGCGCTATTGTCATCGAGGACAAAGCGGGTATCGTTGTCGTGTCGCCCGCGAGCCCCATGCATATTTTATTCGGGACTCGTGTGCTGCGCCTTCTGTCGGCGTGCGCTCTTTGTATCGACTTCTCGAGCCGCGAAACAGGGGCGAACTTCGATTTCTGCGCTCGTCCCCGGAGAAAGCTGTTGAAAGTCACTTAAACGTTGCACAGAGGAATACGTTTCGGCGCGAGCGTTTCTTCGAGGTTTCGCGCGAAGCGTTCCCGGTTAGCTGGGGGCGGATAGATTTGTCTCCGGGGTGACGTCGATTCGATCCGAACGGTACGAGGTTGAATATTTATCCAGCGAGGACTACCCTAACTCGGAGTAACGAAACGAAACGAAACGAGACGAGACGAGACGAGAGCAGCAGCTCGAGGAGAGCGTCGTGAATCGAGGCAGAGCCGGAGGGAGAGGCAGAGGCAAAAGCAAAGGCAAGGGTACACGCAACGGAGTTTCTTCTCCCGCGGGAAGGCGTGGTCGGGAGACGCGCGACGTCCATTTGTCTCGTGCGCCTCCCGCACCAGGAACGCCCTCGCATCCCACGGGCATCGATCACGTCTTCCTCTTACCAGCCGCATCGTACCGCGCCTGTGTACACTTTACGCGCACCTACCCTCCTACGTGTACGTGAAGGTACGCGTACACGCGCGTCCTCCGCAACCCCGTCGACTACCCCGCTCTCCTGCCTTCATCTGCCTCCCTTTGCTTCCCTCTGCCTCTCGTTGCCCCCTTCTGCCTCTGCCACCGAAACGCTCTGCCCTACCATCCGCTTATCCCTCGCCGATCGAGGAACCCGGCTCTCGCTACACTTTGCCGGGGATACGATTCGGAAAATACGGTGAAGCGATCTTCCCCGAGCAGCTACCGACTTGATTTGTTGCGATCTGTTTATTACTCTCCTCTTTTAACCGGCGATTATTCTATAATTTTTTCAATTCTATGCTCACTGGCTAAAGGCTTGTGGATCCACATTTCAACTACGTATACTAATGTAAACGCGTCGATGTTGATCCGATGTCGTTCATACGAGGCGCTGTTAAGTGGGCGACAGCCATCTGGGTACGTTTACGTCGGAGCTGCGATGAACAATGCGTTTGCGTTGACGGGCATCGTCCACCGGATGGCGAACGATACAACCGTAATTATTGACGGTAGAAAAATAACGAAGCTATTATCGCTGCTTGGTTATTAGACAAGAAAGCGACTAAATTTAGGCAGCGTGTTATCGTACCAGAGGCGATCACGTTCTCTTCTTTCTGTTTCAGCCGGTAAGTGAATTTAGCTACCAACTACGGGTTTGTTGGACCGTCGAGCGTAAGTTCCAGCGAATCGGTCGCTTCCGATCGAAAATCGGCTGTCACTCGAGAAATACGAGGGCCCACGGATACGCACACCGGTGGCAATGATACGGTACGGTTCGTCGAATTTTTATCGTCGCGGAGAGATCGCCGGCGTTTCCGGGCAGACCAGCTCCGGATCGGAAAAGTAGCGGAACGATCCCGGAGGGATAGAAACGCGGACGAAAGAGAATCCGCGCGCTGCTCGTTTTCTCGGCGGATCCGTCGACATAGAATATTGTGCCGTGCTTGCGATATTCTATGCAGGCTCCTCGGCGCGGCGTCCCGTTGCGCGTCGGGCCGACGAGTTTTATAGAGGAACGCGTCGCTGGAAAATTGTCCCGGCACGCAACATTTCGCGGAAATACTTACCAGATAATTACGGCCGCGAGCGACGCAGGATGTCGCAGTTTGCGATTGCGTGCGGAGCGCGCGCCTCTTCGGCTTTTCTCCGAACGTCGAACGGAGGGCAGAGGGAACGCGAAGATCGGCGAAAATCGTTGTCTAGGAAGTATGCGAGCACGATCCGCGCCGATAGCTCTCGGCTATCGGTGACCGAAAGGCGCCGATGAAATTTATGCGTCGCCGTTACGTTTCTCCCTTTCCTCGTCGCGCTCGCGCCTCCAAAGCGTGGACGTCGCGCGTTGCATATGCATGCCACGATTGATATGAATGCATCGCTGCATACTAAACGGTCCGACTGCTATCTGATCCCATTCTCCTCTCGGCTGCAATCCCGACGCTCCAACCCGTTCTCCGAGCGAGTCTCTCCGAATCGTCGATCGTTTCCGCGATCTTCGAACGAGACGCGAAACGAGCGTGCTCCTGTGCTGTTCTCCAGCTTCCCCGATTTTCGATTTTCCGCCGTCGACGTTGTCCGAAGACGGGCCGCTACGGAATAGAGCCGAGCGGACGGCCATTATGAATACATTGGCCGGTTCTCGAGCGAGGCGCCGATTTTATCTGCGGAATTTCGAGGTCCGTCCCAAGCTGCGTGGGAGGATAATGTTTCCCCTTCTCGCGCCTTTCGCTTTTTACCTCGTTCGTGCCGGTCGTGTCGTTCCTTTTTCTCCCCCCGTTTCTTTCCGCTCTTCCTTCTCTCCTCTTCTCCTCTTCCGTGGTATCCTCTTCAGGCTCGTAAACCGAACAGTCTTGCATGTACCGGCGACGTCACGAGCCTCTCCCGCCATTCTTCTTTCGTCGTGGCTGTCTAGCAACGTCCACCTCCGGGGCAGGTTCGCTTAAACGACGCTATTAAAGGCACGGGGCTACGGCCGCGATGCGTTGACTCGTTGAAACGTCGTTTCCGCGACGGCTTTTACACAGGAGAGAGTCTCCCGCGCCCGGTTCAACCACGGCGAAATTATGATACGATCGAAACGAGAGCGATCGGTGCAGGAGGAGGCTCGGGCAGAGTAGATTGCCCTCCGGGGCACCGTTCCGAGCGAAGAGCACTCATTCGCCCCGAAGTGTTTGCCTCTGGGGTAATTCGGAGCGCTATACTCGGGCCGTAGAGCCCGCGAAACAGCAGCTGGAGAAGTCGATAGCTTTTAGCGGTGTGCTCTGGTCAGCGAAACAGCTGCCTAGGTTTATCCTTATCGGTCGACCATCGCCGATAAGGAACTGCGCTCGCTAACAGCTTCTTGTCCCGTTGCGATTCGCCGGCTAGACGACCGACTACGTGGTTGCTTTCTGCGCTCGTGACACGACATTATAGTATATCTGGTTGGCGAGCTGGTAGAGCGTTCTCTGCATCAGCCAGGCTCGGCACGTTCTCCCACTCGCGGCTCTCTATCGTATCTAATTATCGAGAAAATGACTCGATATCGTTGTGCGCGCACACGGCCGGCCCTCGCCACGGTTCAGATTGCATGCGACCACTTTTCGTCGATCGCCCCCATTATGTCTCCGTCCGGTTGCTTTCATTGGTCGCGCGGTGTTCCGTGTTACCGCGCAATCTGCGGCCGAAGTTGGACCGAAGGTTGGAGCCGTCGCGTCGTTTCGATACAGCGACGCGACGCGACGAATGATTGATTAACGCGCGTACGTGTGATCGATAATTGAGACGGCAAAGAGGTGTCGGTCCGCGGCGACCACCGCCTTTATCCAAGGAGCATCTCTCGCGCGGTTATAGAAGCCACGCGAGTTAATGGACTCAGGCGCAGGGCCTATCTATCGGGAACGATCGATAACTAATTGGGTCGAGTCTCGCGGGGGGGGGGGGGGGTGTTGTAACTGCCGTGCACTTTCGCGTATCGGCTCCAATTATCGTGGAAATTGAGCGGTATCATTGACACGTACGATACTCAGCGCCCGCTTCGGGTACTCCGACGGTTTATGCCGGTAATTGCGGTTTTCCACGGTAGGTGTTGAGTCGATCCTCACCGGGGGAAAAGTAACTTGTTACCGGGCTAATTATGACCGGGGAATTAAGATACACGATGCTCCGCGACGTATCTTGACGCGCATCTTTTTGCGTCGACACGCACGCACTTCGATACACGCCAACCCTCGACGCGAACGTCGACCCACATATTACTCGATTCTTTTTCCCGAGAGAACCGTTATCACCGACGTGAACTCTTCCCTTCTCCCAGGAAAACGGTTTCGTTTCGGAAATTCGTTTTCGGACGTCGTCTTGAACGCGAAAAGACGAGGCGAACGTGCGAACGCTTGATCGGAGGCTGGGCCACGCACGCGTTCGCGTCCCGAACGTCGAAACGCCGTTGTCCATGCTATAATTTCGTGGGCCGTTTCAAACGTCGAAACTCCGGCGCAGCCACAAGGGAGATATATGACTCGAGAGCACCCTCGTCAGTTGTAGAAAAATCTTGCGCTAGACCCGTGGCCCCCCTGCGCCCAGCAGAAAGAAGAGTTTCTGTTCCCCTTCGGGCTAGGGCGATCGTCTCGCGTGCACCATAATAGGCAACTTCGGCCGAGGTGTTATTAAAGTATCTTTTAATTGTTCTCTCTCTCTCACTCTGGTTCCGGACGTGGGAACTCGCGGGGTCTCGTTCCCGAACGGTGCTGGTGCGGTGGATGCGTGGCTCGCGCTGCGCGAATCTAGTACGTATTCACCGTTTATCATTCGTCGCGGCGAACGAGGGAGAGATAGCTGTGAAAGATTTTACAGTTACCCGTAGCTGGATCGTGTCTTTCGCAAAAACTCGATGAATCTCGCCGGTTACGAGATCGAGCGAGGAACCAGGGTAGAAGAGAAAGAGAGAGAGAGGGGGGCGGGGGGAGAGCGAGAGGAAAGAGCAAAAGGGAGAAAACGCGGCGAGGAATCGAGCGAAGAATGAATGGACTCGGTAACGTTATACGTGGACCGGTAATTATGACTCCTCTAATCACCGACAATTACCGCAGTTACCGGCCTGGCGGCGTTATCTCGACCGGTCCATCTCCGGCTGGCCGTGCCGCTCGTACAGAGAACGAGGAGAGGCGGAAGCTAAACAGAGAACGAGAGAAAAAGCGAAAAGACCACGGTGGTGTAGTCGACTCGCTCGGATCAATCATAGCGGGAAGAAAACGCTCGAAAAACGCATCAATTATTCATACCGATTGTCAGCAATTAGCGACGATTACGATCGAACGAGCATTGGTCGTTTGACGCGTGTGCAATTAACGGGAGCGATCATCCTGAAAACTGAAAAGTTGACGGTTCAATCGGGCCTGTCGCCCTTGGGAATCGGAAATCTCGATAAAGATCCGTGCAAATAAGAAAGGCAACGTTTCCTTCTCGAAGGAGTCGTTCGTAGAGGGCGGAGCGAGCGAAAAATTCCACGGAAAACGGCCGCCTTTTCTCGTTCCGCGGCCGGCAATTAGTTAAGAACGAGGTCCGATCGAAAGGAAATGAGACCGCTTCAGGACAGGATGGATTCGACCGCTTTTTCTTTGGCTTCTCTGTTTTTCACCGACCCGTCCGAGATCCGGAAGAACGAGTCATCGGGCGTGATGATCTCAGCGACGAAGCTTCGTCGTCGTCGTCGTCGTCGTTGTTGCGAAATTTTTCGCGAATACTCGGAATAGTCCTCCAACTAATCGATCCGCCTGGCAACCAATTACGGTCGGCTCTGGAAGCGGCTGGACCGGAAGTAACGCGATTGAATTCGTGTACGATCGCCCGGAGGCATTACCCACGACCGCGTCGCCGATCCATGATCCGGGTGACGCGATTGTTCCCATAGAAAACGATCGTTCGATCGGAAACGCGTCCAGGCCGTTGCTTCGCCTCGGTCCCTGCCAAATTAATTAGAACCTCGATGTACGCGGGGATCCTTGTAAAAATATTTGTAAATAAATTACGGAAACAATGGAGGGGCCCCGACACGACGGAGGGAGATCTCGGGAAGGCAGGTTAATTAGACGCGCTGTCAAAATTGTTTCATTTTCGCCAGTCATTGCGCCTCGCGTAGCGGCGTTACATCGGTCGAGGAGATATCAGATCGCCACGGTCCGATGTTGGCTGTGTAATTCGCTCGGGCGTGCAGGCCCGTCTGGTTTCGAGCGAGAACAGGAGACGAGAACGAAGGCGAGGGCGAGAGAGAGAGAGAGAGAGAGAGAGAGAGAGAGAGAGAGAGAGAGAGATAAGAAAGAGAGAGACAGGAGAAGAGACACGGGGATATTCAAATGCCGGCACTCTTGTATGGAAATACGCGAGATGTAAAGATGACGGTGAGATACGCGAGTCCCGTCGCGGAGATATTACCAGCTGCTAACGCGTCGACTAAATCACCGGCCATAATACGATACTCGGTCGGCGGAGTTTGCCACTTTCGAGACACCGACCACTTAACCTCTCCTCTATTAATTCCAAATAACACGCGCGATAGCTTCATAAACCGGTAAGCCAGCGATAACCCTGGGGACTCGGCTCCTTTTCGATTTAATTGCCGCGATTCCCGCCCGCTTTCCCGAAGGGCGGGAGAGAAGGGAGGCGGTAACGAGGTCGCCGGCTTGATTATAAAACCGTCGCACAATACGCTCCTGATGAACCCGCTTGTGACCCGCGGCTACGCGATCCGCTCGCGCACCCCCGTTTCCTTTCATACGCCGCTGCCTACCTATGTAGTCGGTCGCGCGAGTTATTTCCGTTTGGATTCCCTTTTCCTCGCTTTCCTCGCGCTCAGTCGACGACACGTCGACAACGACGATGCGCGCGGAACGGCGACGGGCACGGCTAGGCCGGTCGCTTGTATATATAGATGTCGCCGCTGATGACAGAGCCTGGCCAATAATTATTACAGTGCGCGAATCGCGATTACAGGGCAGCCGGGGCCAGAGGGAAGAGCCGGTCCAGCGCTGTACCGTGACTCGTTCAGCGACAGCCACCCGCACCCAGCCAAACCCCGTTGCGCACCGCGGACATCCGATAGAATCCAATCCACCTACGTACACGTATCGGCGGAAACTGCACGAACACGCCCACGTATACCGTCATTTGCGCGTCGATATCGATGTTTATGCATCGATATATCTCGCCGGCCTAGAGATTCCCCCGGAGCGAACTCTCCTCGACGTCTCCTGCTTCTTCGTTCCGTCTATCGTAAATTTCTCGGCTCCCTAAAAACGCCGAACGGAAAGTATGACAGTCTACCCGTCAGGCGATGCTGCTATCTATTCTTTAAAACTGCTCGCGTTCTTTCGAACGGCGAACACTCGTCGACAGCAGCATCCCCGTTTCCTCCACAGGATTCACGAATCGCGGATCGCACAACCTTGTTTCGTACGATAGCGATCGCTCCGAGCGGCTGAAACCGTGATGAAACATCGCTCCTAAACGCGTTGCTTATTCGGCGTCTAACACGGTAATTATCGCGAGCTCGCCACCATCGACAGAATAACCAACGGGGTGTACAGAGGAGATTCTGTAATGAGAGCGAGCATCAATATTTATTGCACACGGTAGCCGGCACCATTTCCCACAATGTTATAACGAACACGATCAAGATACGTCGATAACCAACTCCTCCGCTTTATTCCATTGTACATAATTACCGCTGCTACTCACCGACCATAAAATCCCGATCACGTGATCGCGGTGCGGACATCCGTTGAATATTCTCCCCTCGTTCCCGCTCCGCTCTACTCCGCTCGGCTCCGCTCCTTGTCCCGGCACCCTCGCTCGCGAGGCTTCTATCAGGTTGCACAGTCTCCGGGTCTTCGTACCAGGAAGACAACGGACAACGTACATACTCCCGAGGTGTTGCGCGAGAGAGATCACCGAGAGATCTCCCGGCACCTTTCTCCATTGTCTTCGCGCGGATCTTTAACCCCGGCAACGTCCAGACGATTTTCGCGGCGCTCCACGAAATTCGAAAGGCGTGCGCCGCGTTCCCCCGGCGTTACGCGAGCCACTATCGGACGATCGTGAAACGATGCTGGGAATTACGCGGATGTCGGAATCCGTCGTCGAACGACAAGAAGGGAACACGGAGGGCGAGAGACGAAACGGGGATGAAAGGGGATGATGCCGAGGGGGCATCGATTTACGATGCCCCGCGCGCATCCGCTCGGCGCGAGCGTTATTGAGATTAACAGGCGTCCACCCGTTCGACCCGTCGTTTCGCGAATGGATACTCGATCGTCGAGGAAGTCGGCCGATCCGGTCGGAAAAATTCGCCGGCGTCGGATCGCTTATCGCGACCACCCAGCCCGCAGAGACCGAATCGGTTTCAATGAATTTTAAACACTCTAAAGCGAGCGCTGTTGAATTAAACCACCGGATAGCAAGATAACCGGGTGCTCCGGGTGCAACATGTGTGGTCTTTTCTCGCGAGGCGAGGGCACGTCGGCGGATCGAGATCGATGAAATTCGATTGTTGGCCCGAGAGATGTTGGTTATTAACCAGGCGATGCGCGAAGCGCGTGCGCGTGTTCGTTGAGATTCACGGCGCGAAATAATAACGCGCGGCGCGGCTACAACGAGGGAAATTTATCCTCGAATTATGGACGGCGAAACTATTGACGCGGCTTGAACGTCGGCTGCGCACGAACCCGGACAATACATGGGCCACGCGAAACCCATCGAAGCGGATGATTTATCAGCGGGCCGCGTGCGCCGGGAAAATGATACAAAATGACGTGACCGATCGGTCCTCCGCTTTCCGTCCGATTCGGCTCCCCCCTTTTTTGTTCGGTTTCGCGGCGACCGGTACGCGCGACGCATAACTAACCGAAAAGAAACCGCTCGCCGCACCGGTTGCAAATGAATTTAAATCGCGTGCATTCGTATGCGCATCGCTAAATGGTCCGCGCTTATATTCGCCTATTCGTTGGCCGTAGACGAGGACGGACACACCGAGCGCGGGAGGTAGTACGATCTCGGATCGCGTTACCAGCTTCGGATGGACGGCTGGTCGGCTGGCCCCCCTTGGTTATTATCCGGATGACAAATAAAGCATTTGATACGCGACCGATAATTCATCGCGGCCACGCTCTCGTGGAATGTAGCGAGATGTTAAATCGATAAAGTGTTTCGCGGCGAGGCGAAAGACCGAGAGAATCGGTGTGGCGGGGCGCGAGGGGGCAAAAGAATTATGAGCGTTATTACGGAGTTCGTCGAACGGGGTCTCGCGTTGCGCGGGATCGAGCCGAGCCGAGCCGAGAGATCTCGTGTGCTTCCTCTTGTGCCCTGTCAAAGAAACGCGTTCCGCGCCGCTCGGAGTCGTGCCGAGCCGAGACGCGTCCCACACGCGTTCACAGTTACGAACCGCGAACGTCCTAATTATATATTCATCATCCCTTACAAAACTGTGCAATCGAGTGGTTATCGTCGAATAGAGAGCACGGCCGACGCGGCGCGACGCTCCGAGCCTCGAGATCGAGGAGAGGGAGCGTATCGTTCGAAGGGAAACCCGGGAAAAGAGAGAAACGAGTTTCGTGCGGCGATAATCCCGGCCGACGGCAGGTGGTTTCCTGGAAATCGGTGTAAAATATGTGCGGCGCGCGTGTGTCGTACGCGCATTCACGTAAGCGTCGGCCATGCGAACGGGGAATTGCAAATCGGCGAACGAGGGGAGATTTACGGATCGCGTTTATGCAAACAATAATGCGGGCCCGGCTCTGTGTAGAGCCGGAGAGACGCGGAGCGGCCTCCACGGTGCCGAGACGGTATTCGAGTCGACCGGCAAAAGGATATCGACGTACAAGAATTGGTGCTGTTAAAGCTCGAACGGCGGGGTTAGGTCGTTCCCTCAATGATTCACCGGATAATGGAGACGAATGCGGCCATAACTCCTCGTCTCCGCGAAACGTGTGCGCTGCCTCTTGCCTATCGGCCCGATACCGTTCCCCGGACCCGGTTTAACGCGCTCATTCGCTCGCTCGCAATTTTCTTCGGCCTTTTTTGTCGTCGCTCGTTTTCGCGTGGAACGTTGCTCTGCTCGCTCGCCCGGCTCGATCGTCGAATGAAGCGGTCAACGATGAAATTGGAGCGGAAGAAAGCGCCTCGAAGCCACCGAATAACCATCGGTTCGCGATGCGTTAATAACCGCCTCGCGTTCGCGGTGTTCGCACCTATCGATGGGAGTTAGGTAGTTGGATCGGTGTCCGCGTGTGACAACGAACGCGAAGAAATGCCTTCCGGGCCGAGATTCCACGAGCGACTCGGACAATTTGGGACACGGGACTACCTGGCACATTTTTACACCGTCTCTGTGTCAACCGCCGAAGCTCCCAGTTGTACGCGTAGGTCAAAGTTTCCCTTTCCGCGCGGTGCTTGGTAATTACCGCGCTCGCCGCGTTGTAATAACGAGTCGCGGCCCGGACACCCGCTATTCGGCCGCGAGTAAATACTATAATAATGCGACCGATGGCGCGTTATGAGGCGCGAACCGAACCGGTCGATGAATAAAGTATGTCCGCATATCATCGGCGCATTTCTCCTCTCGACCCGCGTTTTTTCAGCCGCCTCGCCCGGTACCTGTTGCCCCGTTATTGGCTTCCATTACGTGCACGTGGTTACGCGTACGCGCCGCATGAGACGAGCGGAGGGGGATAAAAACGAGAGAGCGAGCGAGAGAGAGAGGGAGACTTTGGTCGAATCGTTATCGAAGGTCCGGCCACGGCCGACCGCCACGTTCGCGTTCACGGTGGATAATCGCGCACAATTTCTCGCCTCTTTGCTTTGGAGCGGTTTCACACCTTGGTCGTTCTTTCTCCTTCCGTTGGCCGGGCGTTCCTCTCGTGGCACGGCCCCGGCCGCAAAGCCCATCGGGGCCCGCGCGCGGCTTCGAGGTAAAAGGTTAACTTGATAACCACGCGGTAACCGCGGCCTAACCGCTGGCGCTGCAGCAAGAGTCTGCCCGGTCGAACGCGAGCCAACACGTACGAGCAACTACCGTAAGAGCCCTCTGCCGAGCTTCGTTGTGTTTTCCCTTCGCTACTTAGAGCCCCGTGATTGCGGTCGCAACGACTTACCATGCCACTTGAAAACGGCTGCATACTTCTCGGTAATCGCACGGTCGCGGCCCGTCCAGCCTCGCCCTGCTCTTGTCCCGCGATTCCCGCCACGGGATATCACTTAGCCGACCAGGTGCGCGCGTCCTCTCTTTCCCGTGCACGGAAACGAGCTCGAAACTTTAACGATCCGCTGCTCGGCGTCTCGTACGGATACAGGCCCGGGCTGACAGACGGACGGACGGAGGAACGAGCCGAAAGACACCTGCTTCGACGCTCGCATTCGCGCCGCTAATGCAATCCAGATATTATCGACGCTTCCACCCAGGGGGGACGCGAGCAGGACCTATCGGTGATCGTCGAGTTTACTTCTCGCTTTCCACTTAGCGCCTACATGATCGTACATCCTGTTGCATTAGCAGCCTATTTGTAAAGATCGAAACCACCCGGGGTCCGACAATGCCGCGAAGGTGTGTTCGGCCGGGAGGTGATCTTTCGCAGCGTGCGCTCGCCCGACGCGGCGGGAGGCCGCTTGTTCATTTCGTCTCGGTGACTCTTCGATCCGGGGCGACGAACCGTCCTCCTCGGTCCTCGGGCCGCGACCGATCGCCAGGTTTTCGTTTCACCGGGAACCGCGATTCGTGATTCGTGCGACCTCCGCAACCTTCTTTATCCAGCCTCTTCCGAATTCTTGGCACTCCCAGCGACCGTGCTCCTCCTTGGCAAGAACGGTTCTACGTGGCTACGCGGAGTAATCAATTAATTTACCGCAGTGCAGTACGCAGGCATCCTCCGTCTTCTCGGAGAGAGCGAGAGAGGAAGACAGACAGAGAGAGAGAGAGAGAGAGAGAGAGAGAGAGAGAGAGAGAGAGAGAGAGAGAGAGAGAGAGAGATGGCCGAAGAGGTGCGCGAGCGTGCGTGTGGAGTTGTGGAGCCGAACACCACCACCGACTAGCTCGAATATTAGTCGAGATTGAGTCTCGAGAGCCGGGACGGATCACGGGGATCCATTAGCTTTTATATGCGCGTAGAGAGCCAGCGTACGTACGTACGTAGATGCTGCGTCGAGATAACGATGCCCGTACCTTCTCGATCGGTCGACCGTCACGATAATTAGAAAATTAAATTGTCTGCTTGCTCCTTCGGCATGCCGAGTGCCCGCCACCGAGAGCCAATCTCCCTTGCGCTGCTCTTTCTCTCGAAAGCGGATCCCTGCACCTGCTGATTCTACAGGGTGTCCCTCTTCGATCGTCGCGCGACTCGCGAGAGAATTTTCGAACAAAGTTTTTCTTTCGCACGCGAATGGAAACGGGGGAGAACGCCGCACCGGTAGATTTAGTGTAAATGCAAAGAGTCTTGAAAGCCGGGAGAGAGAGAGAGAGAAAGAGAGAGACTTTACGGTATCTTGGACGGTTCACAGATAGGCTTGGAAGATAACCCGGAGGGAGGGCCGATGGGTGGTTGATTTAATGGCAACGAAGCGGCCGGAGAACGTATAGAACGTGGGGTGGTAGCCTCGGAGCTGCGGGGTGCACGGGCCGCGGGGGTGACTCTCTGATATTTTAATACGACGGGGAGCGTGATGCTCGGTCATCCATCTAACGCCGCGAGAGCGGTTAGTGCGTGTGCACGCTCGGTTTTGCATACACGGATATCGCGATGCATTCCGCCGGTAAGTCTGCTGCGCGCTGCCCAGAAAAGCCGTTTTCGTTCTGTAACAGGAAGGAAGACGGTTTGTTACCGTTATCTGCGTTCCTGCCTCTCCACGTAACAGGGAGGAGGGGGCGCACACCGGAACCAGGAAATTCCCGGCAAAATCCTCGAGTAACTCCAATCATCGACGTAAACGGACTTACCACCGAAAGAAACAACTCCTCCTCTCTTCAAAAAAAAAAAAAAAAGAAAAGAGAAAAAAAAAAGGGTTTTCGATGTTCGTTCACGCAACGCTCGAGCCGTCGCGTCGTCTCGGACAGAATCGGCCGAGGGGGCGTGCGAACGAGCCAGCCTGCCAGGGTAGATTCTCGTAGAGCGCGTCTAGGCAGAACAGCGTTTCTTTCTCGATTAGGTTCCCACATATTACCGAGCCACCCCCGCGACGTCCGCGTCTTAGATCTCGGTTGGGGTACATCCGTGTGCGAGGATTCGCTCGCGCCGGTTTAACCAACGTTTCGACGTTGTTTTTTGTGTCTGGCGGGCCCTTCGCTGGCCAGGTCCGGGGTCCGCCACGATTTAGTGGCCCTAATTGCAGGGTTCAGCTATTTAATTACCGGGTTCGGGGCCCCGCCGCGGCCGTCCCTGCCCCCCCCCCTCCCGCCCCTACGCGCCCGCTCAAAATGCGAGTACATTCATACGCGAGAACACGTAGAGACGCGTCGGGGTCCGAAGTCCACCCACAAAAACGGACATCAATTCGTTGGTGCGACGCGACGCGGCGGCGACCCCGCGACAAACCTTGCCGCGTCCGGCGCGGCGCGACGCGGCGTCTCTTCCGGCGATCCTTTCACCGTGCCGTTTCGTAGGTTACGACGTTACGACATCCTTTTTCGACTCGAACGAGAAATTTATGCAAAGCCCGACCGACGCGCGTGCACGGTGTATATATATATATATATATATCGCTTTCCATCGAATACGCATTGCATACCCGCTGGCTAGCCACCATTTTACTTTACACCCACGTATCACTTTACGTGCCCCACTCGCAGCGCTCGTTCTCCTACCACCGAGGCTGCGACCGAGCATATATCACCTTTTGCTCGCACCTTGGCCCACCTTCCATCTCTCGACCGGGCTCGCTGCTATAGGGCACCGAAGCCCCGCCGCCATTTTGGTACCCACCTTTCGACGCCGTGCAAAAATCGCCGATGCATTCTCCGTTCTCTTTCGCGTACGTGATCCGTCCGGTAATCTTTGCCGCGGATGCGTACCGTTAAACGAAGCGGCGTCGAATCTATCACCGTCTCGTGTTATTCGATCCGTTCGGAATTTCTGTTCCATACTTTCGAAAAATGTAAATCTTTGAAAACCACGACAGAGACGTAATAGAACCTCCGTCGCGTCGTCCTACGCGAAACGAGCGGCGTAAATCCATGTGAATGGAGCTCCGGATTCGGTCTGACCCCGGAATCTCTCAGTCCCCCTTAATAACAGGCTACGAATCGGCAAGAAACGTGAGGCACCGCTCGGTTCTCTGCACGGGCGGCTACCAAATGATTGATAAGTCCATAAAGCATTCCGCGGCGATCCCGATCCTCCGGCAGGTCCTCTGTCCGGTGTTGTCGATGGTGGCGGACTTGTTGATGCCCGGATGAACGCGCACGGGTTTGCGGACGTGTGCGTGCCACGGTTTTTTGGCCGCGGGTGACGCGGTGACGAGATGATGACCGACCTCGAAGTCGGAATCATCGTGATTACCCCGCCCGCGTAACCCGTAATGCGGACCCGAACCGCCGGAGCAACTGCCACCGTTGCCATGTACCCACTCCTTCTCACTTTCTTTTTCTTTTCCCTCCTTTCTTCTCTGCTCCCTCCCCTCCTCCCGCCACCGCCCCCTCGAGAGCGCACGATACACCTAGTTCCGATGAGTTCGCTAATTTCTGTTATTAGCCCGACAGGAACTGATCACCTCCATTTTTCACCAGGAAACTCGCGACGGCTCCGGATCATTCGCCGATTCTCCGCGGATAAGTTCCCGCGCACGAACAGGTTAATTGCCGCGTCCGACGTTTGCTCTACTACTCGCGTCGGTTTCGATTTCCGTGCTCGATGACGCCATCGAAACACCCTCGTCTCTTGCACCCCGATTTTTTCGGATCTTCCCGGCCAAAACGAATGTTTCCCTTTCCGGAACGCGAAAAAAGAGGGTTCGACGGGTTCCGGAAACCCGGTGACGCGTAAATCTCTCTCGTCGACGGCGTCTGAGTTTTCTCGGTGACGAAGGGTGTCGAGGAATTCTCTGGACACACGAGAGAGAGAGAGAGAGAGAGAGAGAGAGAGAGAGAGAGAGAGAGAGAGAGAGAGAGTCGATTAGCCGACCGCGCAACCACGAGAACCCTTCTTCCCGCCCTTGGAAACGCGCGAGAGTTTTAATTGTAGGCCGCGGCCACCGTCGGGGTGAGGCTATTATTCTTTCTCTTGGTCGGTAACGCGCGTCCCGAGCGCCGAGAGCCGATTCTCTAAGACTCGAAGAAAAGAGAAGAGAAACGAGAAAGGAAGAAAGATATAATAACAGAGCGTGGAGCCCCGGTCTCGCGGCTCGAAAAGAACGACCGTCGTTCTTTTCGTTGGTCCATCCGTCCCGTCCGTCCATCCGTCTGGCAGTTTCATATCCACGAGTCTCCCACCGGTACAATTTTTCATCGCGCTACACGGTACACGCCGATACGCCTCCTCAGGGCCTACCTCGTGCCCTCCTTCGGCGGTCATTCATCATCCCCTAACGCGATCGGCGTTTACTCTGTTTGGGAAAAGCTCGTTGGCGCCACCTGGTGCGGATATCGACACGGTGGATCGACCTGCCCGACGATGCTTCGATCGATCGTATCCTCAAACGCTTCGCTGTCATGGACGCTTCTTTAGGGTCGGATTATACTAGAACATTGTTTGCCGGACATTTCGCGCGCGGCCTCGAGCCTGGTGTTGGTGATATTTTGGCCGCCCCGTAAGAAATTAAGCAATTTTAGAGATCGCTGTAACTTTAAAATAACGCTACAAATAACAAAAATAGTCTGTCAATGTAACAAGTATGTGTGTTGCGGAACTGTCACGAAGCGACGGTAGCATATAATCCGTCGTTAAAAACCCCATATAAATACGGGACTCGACTTCCACCAGCAGATAATGAGAAACGGATTGTTACGTGTCCTATTAGGTCGTCCCATAAGTTCGTGCCGTTTATTCTTGTACCATTTAAATTCTAAAAATAAAATATGTAATCACCCTTTCATTCCACAACCTCTTCTGACCTTTTTGGCAAAGATATTATACAGTCACTATACAATTTCTGCGGTTTTCCATTAAAACACTTTTCAATGGTGAATAATATAAACATATCCAGGGCACGAACTTATGGGACGACCTAATACAAACCAGCACCAATTTAAAAAAAAAAACGGATTTATCCGTGTCCCGATAACAATGTGCTAGGAAGGTCAGACGCTGAGGGCGTGTACGAACCAAATTCTGCCGACAGAATTTGTTTACCCTGTTTTTGTATCTAGCGTTTATAGAGCCTGACCTGCCTAGTATAATCTGACCCTTACAGTTTACTACAGTCGACCCTCCCATAACGCGACAAATGCGTACCGCGTCACACGCAAACTCGATACGAAAATCGCAACTTTTGCTCGTTATAGGAGGGTGTACTGTACTTGCAACAATATTGCAGGCTGTGGCGAGATTCCTCGTCTATGAAAGAGTTAATTGGTCCGGCCGTAATTCGTCGGCTAAACAGGGTCGGTGAACGAGAAAGGATTCGGACTGGCGATCTTCGGGGGTTTCGGCAGACATTTGTAGCGCGGAAGTGCGGGATAATGTTACCGGGTTAGAGGAGTGGGCGTCGTCGTCGTTGGAGCTGGTGGTGTCTTGTGCCGCTGAAAGGAGCACAGAAGGGTGGTGTATCGCGGCGCGGCGGTCAGAGGCGCAAAATAAAGCCCCGACAATCGACTGCGCGGGGCTACGTTTAAAGAGGCCCCCGAGGTCCCTTGAAGCATCCCGCTTATGGGAGACGCGGAGACTTTGTCGGCACCGGTAGTCTCGGTGTCAGCGAACCAATCCTTTGGCTCCTCGCTCGACATTCTAGCCGGTGGTGAATGGAGATCACACGGGGTTCCCACTGTATCGAGTTACACAGGCCAAGGGAGACGCGCAACGAGAAGAACGAGCAAGAAGAAGCACTTCGGCATTATGCGTTCTTATGGGGGAGAATACGAATCCATTCACCGGCAATCATCCGTTCACCCAAGCGTTCTTGCCTCGCCGCTGTCTCGTTCGTTCATTGATCCTCTCCGTCGCGTCGGTGGAACTAGTCCGAGAGTAATCCGCGTAGAAACGGGGTGAAACCGCGGGCACCGGCTGGTTGAAATCGTAGGAGGAAAATCACCGCGGCGATCGGGCTCGATCGACCGAAACGATCGGAACGTATCGAGCGGTGCGTGTCCGCGAATAGAAAGTCGACTTGGCGTCGTTCGAACGTCGCAGTCGAACGCGCGGCGACCAATGTCCGATCGGTTCGATCCGCGCCGCGAGGGAATTTATTAGCGGCAATAGATTCCAGAGATTCGAACCGGGAAAACAAACACGCGACGCTGTATCGTAGCCAAGCCAGGAATCGGAGCTGATGGCGCGTAACGTGGCACGATAAACGCCGAGGGAGTACCTACGCGATATCATTAACGGGAACGATAATGGGCTCGATCCCCGGGCTATGATCATTATACAATATCGCTACGGCGCGGCGCGGTGCCGCGGATCGAACGCTAAAAACTCGCGCGCATCGACTCGCGGGCAACGTAACTCACGAGCGTTACGTAGAGACGGCGGCGGCGGCGGCCACGCACTACCCTGCTATTACGTTACGCTACAAGGTACTTTATCGCATTAATCTGCCGCGTACGTGCCCGCGATTTTTCTGAAACTTTCTCACCTGGTTTTTAATCGAACCCATAACTCACCGGTCGCGAGCAGATACATCGAGAGCTCGTTGTTTGACTTGTGGCAGTCGATAACCGGCTATTTTCTAAGCGACGGCGAAATTGAATTAACCGCCGTCTCGCGACAATCGTTCGGCCCACGAGGATGCCGCGATTTGATAATTGAATTTTAATTGGCGAACATCGGGCAGGGCGCACTCGACGTCCGCGCGGCCTAACCCCTCGCGCGCACGCGATACCTCATTAACGAGATTGCCGCGATTACTTTGAACCGGCGCGACTCGAGAGCACACCAGGAATTCCATTAACGCTCGCGGCGCGCATGAAAAACGGTCGAGGCGCGGTCCGGAGATGCACGAGGAGGTTGCGCGAGGTGCACACGCGCGAGCGCAGCAACCCCTCCGAGATTACCATTGACTGCGTAAAATCGACAAACCTGTTCCCGGGTCGGCGTCGCGATACGCTAATACCTCGGACCTGGTCGTCGTTATCTGCCTGTTCGCCTCCCACGCACGACCTCGAACAAGTATCGGCACCGGGGGAAACGAGCGAGGAAAATAAAGGATCTGGCCGGCGAGAAGGGGGATCGAGGGAGCAGGCAAAAAGACCGGCAACGACGATAAAAGCGGGAGGCATTGGGGAAAAAGAACGAGCACGAGGTAGGAACGAGAGGAAGTGGAAGCGAAGGAAGAAAGAGTAGCAAGCGACGGCGGCGGTGGCGGCGTCGGCGAAGAAGAAGAAGAAGAAGAAGAAGAAGAACGAACAACGAAGAACGAAGGAGCAGAAGAAGAGGAAGAAGAAGAAGAACGACGACGACGAAGACGAAGACGATGCGGCGACGGCCGCGGCGGCGAACCACGTGATCGCAGCGCGTTTTAATTGGTCGGGAGTGTGGTCTGCGGCGCGATGGAGGGAGCACGAGGCTGATAGGGAGAGAAAAAGAGGGAAAGGAAGACGGAGAGGGTTCGTTAGGGTTGCCACGAGGATTAGACAATCGCGAGGTTGTACGAGGAGGATCGTTGCGAGGGCGGGCCGCCGCCTCTGCCCCACCAGCAACACCTTCCAGGATGGAAACACACTTGTGGAGTGTGTTCCTGCGGGACGTGTCTGGCCACCGCCACCCGACGCGGTCTCTCCCTGCACGCACTCGCGTATCCGAACACCTACATATGCTAAGAGACGGCCGGAGCGGCTGCAGGGGAGGGTAGAGAGAAGGCGAAGTAGGAGAAGAGTCGGCGAACGGAGAAAGAGAGAAAGAGAGAAAGAGGATCCGCCTCCGTCGAGGCGCTCCTCTCCTACGTGAGCGACGAAAAAGCTCAGTTATAATTGTTGCACGCCGCGAGCTGCACCTCCAGTCCCAGCGCTTAATTGCAACCTCCTTCCGCGTCGCAGCGGACACGCATCGCGACCCAGCATCCGACGCGACGCGAAATATCGATACACGCGAGACGATTCCGCTCGTCCGCGTCCGCATCCGCATCCGCGTTCGCGTCCTCGACCGACCTCCTTGTCTCGGGGACCGACCTCTCCTCCTCGGCTCTGCCTTCTGCGGCCAACAGCCACAGAAATTACTGTGATTACCAGGATATACGAGGGGCCACGGCAACCTTCGAACGGACTACCGATGCCGGGGAGCGCCTCCGCCTCACGATCGACCACCGACACCGGATTCTCTCGATACGCCAAGGATCTATAACGGGAGCCGCGCGATCTCGCCTCCTTTCAACGCTCGATCCTGAACCGTGCTGACATCCCCGTGCAGCCAAGCCCGAGAGAGCCCACCGGACCACGAGACATGCCCATTCATAACGCGTCCAAGACTCGACCGAGCGATCCTTTAATCCCGTTCACGAGATAGGTGAATCGTGCCCCGAGAACGCCGAGTGTAATTCGTGCTCGAAGCGCCGCCGAATTCGGACACCCATCGACCGTTCGTCATAGACTGAAGGTGTACAATATGAATTGCGCGTACCAGTACTCGCATCCGGCTCACCCGCAAAACGTCATGACCATGCCGCCGACCGCTATCCAGCAACCTCATCATTCCACGGATACCGAGTACCTCGAGGTAAAGTAACGATTATCACGACAGCTTAGATCCTTTTAGCCACGTTGCGTCGGGTCGGGTCGTGTCGGATCGCGTAATTTGAAAACGTATGCGATACGTATATAATCGTTGGGAGCTCGTGAATTGACACAGAGCCGGTACAAAAATATAGCAGCGAGCGGCGTCTTTCGTCTGGCTTTGATCACAGAATGTGCCGATTCCCGAGCACCGAGTATCGGTTCGAAAAGATGAAAGACAGTTTGGCTGGCTATAGCAGCCAGAAAGGTTATGCGAAACGTAGCGGCAGCGTCAACGCCGCGAACAGCTTGTCGCCGGCAATATTTGAGGGAATCTATCGGCGACATCTGCTCCCTTCTGCGACGACATCCTGGGCGGTGCGGAGCCACCCTCCGTTAATTGTTCATCTCCCGACTGCGAAAGAGGCCAATACGAGAGGCCTCGCGCGACACCCGTTCTTCCTTAACGCGCTGCCAATTGATCAGCGCTCGTTCGGAATTCGATTTGCGCGATTGCCAATCGGATCTGGCAATTCAATTTGAACAAAGGCTCGCTCCTGGATTCCCGCGTCCACTTTACCAAAGAATCGCGGATAGAATCGCGTCGCGAGGTCTCGCCGAGGTTGCGACGATTGTTGGCTGGGATTTTGCAAAGCGTCGTCGTCCCGTCTGCGAAGCGTTCATTAGGCAACCGACGTTCACGACAACAATAAATAGGAGTCGATCGGCTCGCGTGAAAGGTCCGCCGTGAGGGGCGGGGGGAGGGGAGGGGGACGTCGAGTTTCACGAGACTGCGGCGAACGAGCGAATGGATGAACGGAAGAATCGACGGGAACGAGAGAGGCAACGAAAGTGCGAAAGAGAGACGTAGCTGGGGGATATTAATATAAGGGCTCGATACGTAATTATAGTGATTACCGTATTGCCAGGGGGCGGACGAGGGCGTCCCTCAGTTTGCACGTCATTTTGCAATCTCAACTTCCAGCGAACATGCCCGCGAATTTGTCGGCGGTCCTTCGTCGGGCTAATTGTTTCCCCCTTTTTGCGCTAATTCTTCACGCTTCCCGTGTTCTTTTTCTCAGAGATCTCTCGAGTCCCGGAAACGAGAGGACGTGTCGTCGTCGATCTAACACCGGATGTCTCGATATTTAATGGAACGGAGATCCGAGTTCGAGCGAACCTCCATTTTCTATTCGACTCGATAAAAATTGCCCCGCGATTCCAGTAGCCGGTGGGTCGTGAAGCGTGCGGTATAGATCGTTGCCGTTGTTACGATGCCTTCCCGTCCGCGACCTGTAATTATTACCATTCCAGGTGATTATACTAATAACTCTTTCGCGTTATCTCCTCGTGCCGTCAAGTCATACCATTAAACGTTCATTTGCATTGTTTGCTTGACAACGTTATGTATAACAGCCGAGATTGGCCTTTTTGTCACGGATGTTTCAGCTCGACGAGGTATATCTCGCAGGGAGTACCACTATTTACGTAACGGCGCGCGGATCGACTGACCGATTCGATTCGATTCGACACGACTCGAATAGACGTCTTTTCCTATGGTACGATGGAGAATGGTTCCTTGTTCGCGGATTACGCGTCGACAGGACAGCCGAGCGCCGCGTGAATTACGGAGGATCGGCTGCTCTCCTCCCCGTGGAACACCCCATAAATCTGCTCGGAAGCGTCTCTCTATTCCGGACCACGTTGTAGACGGAACCGCGAGCTGCGCACGGGCTCGACCCAGCCAACGAGTCCGTAAATCAGTCCTAGACAAGTTTCTCTTCGCCTTGTTTCACGGCAAAACGTGCTGCTCGACCTTAAAAGCCTCAAAGAGGATGCTTCTACGCGTCTCTGCCTCCCGGTCACCGCTCGGCTCTCAGAGACGAATCGCCGACAACGGTCAAAACGAGCCCGCAGGGATATTTATTTGACCGCGGTGCGGTGAGGTACGGCACGTTGCGGCTCGGCGGCTGGAAGTATCGCTATAATTCTTTCCGACAATTAGAACACAACGATACTCGACCGACCGGGGGCCGTAGACCGGTGTTCCGCTCCGAGAATAACTCGGAGCTCTATCGATCGCGAATCGTCGCCCGCGGCGATCCACGGATCGAGGGAACGATCCGCGAAATCCCGTTTCGCCGTGTCAACGCGAACCGAATCCGTAGAACCGTCCGCCATTAGAGGGTGCTAACAATCGCGTGCAGCCGCTGGTTGTACGTGGCCTATATCGTTCAAAGAATGTTTGCACGTTATCAGCGCTCTTCCATTACATACTCGACGCGAGTGTTTGATTTATGAAACGAGCATCGGAACTGGTTGACACACGCCACGCAGCTTTTTAACCGAGCGCTCCGACCGGTTGTTGCGAATCAAATTGTTTCGCGGAGAAACGCCGCTCAGAGGATACGGCGAGACTACAGGCTAGGCTAGGCTAGGCTAGGATAGGCTCGAAGTCGTTAATCGTTACCGCGGAGCACCGATTTCGTGGTATCGCGCGACCACGATAAATTATGATCACGTACACACCGTCGACGCGTCAAGCGCCCGGAATCGTTCGTATTAACATAATGGCTGTTCCGTCCCGTCCCGTACCGTCCCGTCCCATACCATCCGAACTCGATAGCGATAGACCAAACAGATAGCGAACGCGGTGCTTATTAAACTCGAAGCACCTTCTCGTCCCCGAGCAGCCTACCGGCGAGCTTACACAACGATACAGGATACAGCGGGACGGGGCTCTCTCTGGTCCCAGTCTGGTCTGGTGAATCTTCATTTTCGACGGTCCCAGCCGCTATATGCGAAGCTGGTTCCTTGGTAATTATTAGTCCATCAGCATCTCCCGATGGCCACATGGTCGTATAAGAGGCAAAGGCCGAGCTGGTCCCAACGCGGACCATCTTAGCTCCGCGAGGCCGCCCTGTCATTATCCGCCCCCGTCAGGCCCGTGGGCCCCATTTCCCTTTCAACCCCGTTCACCCTCCCTTCCCCCCCGTCTCTGCCAATCAGCGATCCGTCATTTCGTGGCGTCGATATCGTTCGATCGTTACCGAGGGAATCAATTGTCGCTTCTCTCTCGATCGGCGTTTCCTTCCCCCCTCGACCCCGATTTCTCTCTTCTTTTCCTCGGACTCGGATTCGGACTAGGTGCGTGTCGGCGAGGCTGCGATACCGAGTATCGTCTCGCGATAATAAATCATTGGGCCGCGCTTTTATCCGAAACAAAAAAAAATCTAAAAACGTTCGGCCTGGAAGGGAACGCGATTCGAGATCGATCAGGGGCGCCACGAGAGTACGCTCGCACCCTCATTTGCACGATCCGAGCCGTTTGCTCTTTGAAAAGACGTTAACGCCCGGTTGTGGCCCCGATTCATTGTGCACCGTTCATCCCTCTTCTCGTTTGCTATAACGGTGGCCGGTATCCTGTGACCTCGAGGAGGTGGGGCGCGCGCGGATCACACCTTTTGTGGCCCGATCGCACGCGATCTACGCATCATCCTCTCCTCGAGTCGGCCCGGGGAGGGTGGTTATCGACAATGGCTCGCTCGAGCGCGGGTTCCGCGAAATATTTGTTCGCGACTCGCATCGATTTACACACGGACCCTCGAATACGCACGCAAAACGCATTACGTCCGCGGTACGAATTCGACCGAGCTGACCGCGATACGTTCCACGGAAAGAGAAGCTAACAAATCGAAACGGGCCGGCGAAAGCGTTCGGGTTTAGAGGACGGCCTTCTTTCCGCAGCGACAGACGATGAAGGGGGCGGCTGTGAATGGACTGCGATTAGACGGCCGCCTCGCCGCAGTGGCGCCTCGATCTTCCGCCATTATGGAAAATTAGGACCTAATGCGGCCCGAACGCGTCGTCCCTTCCTACTCGGCTCGCAACAGTGGCGTAGCCGCTCTCTCGGATCGGGACAGTATCAACCGGCGCGCTCGAAACCTCTTGCATAATAAGGCGAATCGTCGTCGAAACGCGATCGAGCACACCAATGGCGGAACAGTTATAATGGTGCCCTTCCCTAAATTCAACCCGGTGTACCCTAAAGTCGCCCTCCACGCGGCCGAGTCAATAGCATTTGAAATTCAAACTCCTCGATTAAAATCGCATTAGACGCTCGTAAGACGGTACACCGCGCGAGCGCGCTCGGCTTCTTATGCTCCCTTTGCATGGAGCTCTCCGGCGACGTCGTAATGCCCGAGAATCAAGGGCAGCTCGTCCACGACGACGGCGCAAATGTCGCCGTAGATTAACCGCGTCCGACGCTCGAGAGAGAGAGAGAAAGAGAGAGAGAGAGCTCGTGGACAACGATTAATCAATATAGCTAGCTCGGAACGAATGGTTATTAAAGAACGAAACGAAAGAGACACGGTTCGCGCTGGAACAAATTCATTATGCAGCAAGGTGCTAGGACGGAGGACCGAGCGGGCAGGCTCTTTCGAAACAACGCGTCGCGGTCTGGCTGAAACTGGTATAACTCGCGTAATCGCGGCAAGTAGAACGAGGAGCGTGCGTGGGCAGACGGGGCCACGTTGCTGTTTCCTTCGCAACCAACGCTCCGAATCGACCAACGAATCCGATCGAAGCGATCCTCCGCATCGCATTCTGTGGATCCCTCGACTTTCTCGTGTTCTCGGGCCGGCTGTCGAATCAACCTGAACCGAGAAAGCGGGAGAGAGAGAGAGAGAGAGAGAGAGAGAGACGCGACTCCGATTTGTATATCAATTACGGGGGCCGGTCGATGAACTTTGCTCGTTTCGCCGGTATCGGATAGTGGCATGTCGGTATTTAAATACCAACGGCGTGCATACCGTTACGTCAAACAACGAGGCTGAGGCCTAATACGACAACTTCGGGTCACGTAAGCCTCGGCCTGGAACGAGAGACGCGAGAGAGGTGGGGAACGAGAGTGGAAGAGGAAGGACAAACGTGGAAAGAGACTCGATGAAGCTGAAATGCTCGAAGAGAGGGCACCAAAGTCGGAGCACGCGTGCCTCCTCTCTAGGGACACCGACGTCGTCGACGACGACGACTACGACGACAACGACGAGGGCGATGACGACAACGTTCACGACGACAACGACGACGGCGGTGGCGGTGGCGGTGGCGGTGGCGGTGGCGTTGTGCGCGCGCACTTCACGGTTAAATTATCCGGGGGAAGGGCTGCGCGGATGATCGCGGAGAGCGAGAGAGAAAGGGTGACTCGAGGGAACGGTGGAGCGAGAAGGAGGGATCGAGAGAGAGTCGAAGGGAGAGAGAGAAAGAAAAGGTGGACGGGACGAGAGTGGGAGGAAAATCGGAGGGGATAAATAAAGTAAAGAGGAAGCGGGCACGGCACGGAGGCGGTTAGGGGCGGTAACTAGTTAGGTCTGGGTTCCGCCCAGCAGGCTCTGCCCCTTTTTTGCCCGGGGGCCGAAGTCTCGCTGGCTTCCCTACTACCATTCCCCTCTGTCTGGTCAGGGCAAAGCCGATCGGATAGCCGGCAGTCTGTCACGGGGCGAAGAACGGGAACCACGTTAACCGGTTTCCCCTAAGCACCAAGACGTTTTCGACCCACTCGCTTTTTTACCCAGAGCCGACGGCCGTGGACTCGACTTCACGGCTCTTTCTTTCTTTCTTTCTCACGTCCCGTCGACCGAGGCACGAGAAGCCTCGTCCTGTGTTATACCGCAAGTGAAGTGTACCCTACGGAAAACGGACATTGGCGTCGAGACACCGCGTGTCCAGGACCGTGATCGCTGCCCGGCGGACGAAGGCAAGATTCGCTCGAGGCCAACGGAAAACCGTCAGGATTCCGCGACCAACCGAGCCTAGACGCTGAACCGTCAACGGGATGTTGACCGACATGACACCGGCTGCGGCTGGTCAACTATACCCGCAGTTGCAATCTATCGCCAAGTCACCGGTACACGGACATGTGGTGAGTCCGCGCTCTTTCGTTTCGACGTCGTACCGTGGGTCAGCCTAGAACAATAGCAGTCCGTCGCGTCACGTCGCGCCGGTACATTCTCCTTTGACGGGAGCGACAGGAGCGAAAACTCGAGATTAGGAGTCGACCGATGGCCCGGGTTCGTTCCCGAGGGAAAAGGGTAGCTGTCAACCTTTGCTTTCCTCGAGGCAAGGTCAATTACCGAGCCTGCTTCGAGATAGGGATCTTAATCTGTTCAGGTAGATCACGAATCGTTGATCTCGCGCGTCAGGTGCTACTGTTCGTCTCCGTCGAAAGGCGGGTTCGACGGAGGCTTCGCGATAAAATCAGAGATCCGTTCGAATCGGGGAAACTCGAGGCAATCCCCGGCGTGGATCGAGACGCGCGTCGAGCGTTCGCTGCGACGGCAAAGCGAACAACGTCTCGGTCGGACAGATTGGTCCGTTCGGTGCCTGTTCAGCATTGTCGTGTCGACGCACAACAGCAGCCTCGTCGTCGACATTGTCCGAACACGGAGAGGAGAATCTCGTCGGACTACCTGAGCGGCGGCGAGGCATTATCAGCTCGCGCCGTCTGTAATCCGGCAGATCATCCGGGATGATCCATTCTGTTTTGACAGAAGCGGCGCGGTCTCGAGAACACCGCGTTCCCCGTAGTGTCGGAGCGACGTCGGGGCCAGCTTTTGTGCGGTTCTCTCCCGGCGCAACACACGTGTTTCTCCTCTCGCTGTACGCACACGGGCTTTCGGTGGTTTTTTATTTTATGACTCGGCAAGAAGGAAGGACGCTGCCTCGCTGCGGCGAGCACGCCGCCGCGCCGCTGCTGGCCCGTGGCCTCGCCGAGAGATGATTTACGAGTCGACGTAAAAAAGTAATTAAATCCGTGGCATCGAAAAAGGGACGCGTACGAGTATTAATTAAGTCAGCAGAAAAGTTCACCGTCGATGTGTGCGTCGCGCCGAAAATTAATCTCCGTGGAAAGTTCTCCGCTTCCACAGCCACTCTTCCTGCTCCGTTTCACGATCGACCTTGCTCTTTTTGCCGGCGTTGTCTCGCAACCGGGGCTCGTCGTGACTTTCGAAACGCTACAGGTCTTCTCGCGTTATTAACTGCGATTCCCGTCGATCCGACGAAGAGAAAGAGAGAGAGAGAGAGATAGATAGATAGTATCTATCTAGTTAGAGCGAGAGAAAAAGGGAGGAAAAAAGAAGGATAAAGACGCGAGATCCATCGGGGAAACGGAGGCCGTCTCTCTGTCCGTGCTCCGAATGTATCGAACAGTTTATTTTTCTTCGCCTCTTTTCTCCTTCTCGCGTCACCGAAGCACCCCGGGTCCCTTATGTTGTATCGAGTATCCTTGGTATAATGGTCCTTGCGCAAGGTTCTCAGGGATCAAAGGGACTGGCCTCTACCTGTGCGCCCGAGGAGCCAATTATTTGTCTGCTCCTCTTTGTGCGCGAGGAGGATCCACTTGACAGGATGCGTGGGACGGTAACACGATACGTACTTCCTCTCGTCACTCGATCCCCGCAACGCGTTATCTCGCCGAAGAATTTTCCGTCTTCCATACATATGTACACCGCTCTGACCGTTTTTCCATCGCTCGCGTTCGATCGTGTGTCGTTGCGGTAGACATATGACGTGCTGTCGTCCCCTCGTTAACTCGCAGAAATTCTATTCCTGCGTGAGAAAGTCGAAGAATTCCGCCGACGCTCACGTCGCTTTTAAACCCGTTGCACGTCCAGGTGTACCTATCAATTAATCAGACGTCGAATGAAGTTTCCTCGGGCAAATACGTCGAGCTATAAGTAGTCCGAGCGACGACTAAGTTGCCCGGTCGGCGTCGACGATCGATCGACGGCTACTTCGATACGTATTACATTTATCGTGGGAAAAGGGGAATATTGTCCGAATTCTCGTTACTAATTCATCGACCGAATACACCGCGCCCCGGCCGTCTCGTGCACGAACGCGAGCGGCGCGGCATTTCCCTCTGCTGCCAACACTTGCACGGCTACAGTAAACTGACATGGAGTCTCGATAGCGTTACAACCTGCGGATAGGTCCCATCGATTCCTATATGCACACGTACATACCTCGAGGGCATCAATGAATAGAGCAGCTCTTCGCGAAGAAACGCTGCAATTAGCAGAGGGGGTCGGTCGTGTAGCTGTTAGGCGAACGGAGGAACGCAGCCTGGACAAAACTGCTGTCGTCGCTGCCGCTCGAGAATCCTCGAACTCCTCGCTCCACTTCACTTCCAGGCTGGTAATCCGATAATCCGATTCGCAGGATAAAAGTGTCCTTTTAAGCGACGCCCCGTTGACATTCTCGAGGACAACAATAGACTGCGAACGGGCACGGTGCGGACCGTTTGTCGCGAAAATACGTCCTCCGTCACGCTGGTGGGGATAAAAGCCTGGCCGCGCGGCCTTTTTACGTGATCTAAGAGGATTTACCTGGAGCACCGGATGCAACCGAGATGTCATCCTAATTTCTTCCTACCGGGAACAAATTTCCCGTAGGCCGGGACAACCGCAGAATGCTTGCTCTTGCGCGATTATCGTCTCTTCATCGTTCATCGTCCCTTCTCCGCCGGTTACACGGCTACACGGAAGTAAAATTATCGAGTGGAAGCTATCGAGCGAGAACGCCGCCGCTCGGTTTCTCTCAGCGAGGGAACAAAGAGCGCTCCGCAGAGTGTCTCCGCCCCCGCGACGGGAAAAAAAAACGGAACGCTCCTCTTTCTCTCTCTGTCTCGCATGCTCCGATGACAAAATCCCTTCCGATTGCCGTCACGCCCATCGCAGTCGGCGCGAACAGTCGGCTTAATGAATTATTTTCGTCGAGCACGTTGTAAGTCCCGACGTGTAAACACCCTTTCGAAAACGCGCTCGTTCGAACGCGCGGGGACCGAAAGCGGCAGATGTTCGGGGCGACGACGCGGCCGTTGTTGTGCCAGCTCGACCCGCCGGTCTTGGAAAATCGTTTTCGCGTATGATCGATCAATTTCCGAGCCCTTCGGCCCTCTGTCGCTCCGGGTCCATTGTCGTCACGTCGTTTCGCAAAACGAAAAAGAAAAAAAAAAGCGAAAAAAGGAAGAAACACGTAAAATCCCGACGCTCGAGGCGACCGCGCTAATCGGGCCCCGACAGTTTTCCATGGTGGCGATGGTCGATCGCGAACGGATCGCCGTTCCCAAAGGAACGAGGCGTAGGATATTCATTACGCGGCACGCTCGGTTTCCATTAAACGGTCAAAGATGCAATTTCGCGGCCTCGCCTCGGTCTGGAGGGCGCGCTCGCGGTGCAGCGCACGTACGCAACTGCAGCGGGCCGAGTCGTTATCGTGGAAGGCTCGATAATTGAAAACCCTAGCCGCCCCTTGGCTCGGTTGCCGCGCACCGTGTTCCTAGTGCACGCGCGCAAGACCGTCTACCTCGAATTATCGTTCATTATTCGAGCGGCGGTATCGTCGTCGACGGAATTATTCTCTGCCGCGCGCGCGCGCGCGTATGGAATATCGTCTCCTATTTAAACTCTTCGATCACCGAGCGAGATAGAACCTCGGCGAACAGAAACCGTTAAAGCTCTCCGAACCGGTCGATGCACGCGTGTTTTCGAGATTTCGAGAGGCGCCGCACCGCTCCGGCCACAAGCGCAAAAAAGGATCGGCCGATCGGTCCGCGACAGCCCATAGGAGGATGTAGGATAGCGTGGCGATAGAGAGTTCGGTCGAGCCGGCAATTTGGTAGAGATACAGCGGCCCGTGCGTGTGGGTTTACCGACCGCGTGCAACAACTCGCGCGCACGACTTCCATCGAGACCATCATCATCATCTCGTATCGCTCGAAGGTTCGATAATTGAAAAGCCAAGACTTCTCTCGGCGCTGTACCGTCGCTGTAAACAATATTCCTGGTTGGAGGCGCGCGAGCGCGAGCTCCTCAGCCACAGCCTCCTCGGACCTAGCCCCCCTCCGAGATCGGTACGTCGAATTACCGGCCATTATCGTGACGTATCATCGCGGCGAGCGTCATTCACCGGACCATCATGGGAAACATGAACAATACTCGATCCGGTCGACACCTCGAGGCCTTAACGCGCGCCACTCGAGCAAAGTGGAAGAACGATCATTAACGGCTCGATTCTATTAAACCGACTACTTTCCTCCCCGCGCTAAACGCGACTCGGCGCGGTTTTCCTCGGCGAGATTGCGCGATCCGATCGGTCCTCTCTACGCTCACCGTCATTACGGTTCACGAGACCCCGGAATTTTTCTCTCGCGTCCCTTTTTTGGGGGACAGGATCGATGTCCCGACGAGACGAATCGTCGTCACTTCTTGCGGCAAACACCTCGAGGCTTCGCGGCGATCTCTCGCCGCGGAGAGAAGCGTGGCAGCAACGGCAGGGATGCTCCGCAGGGGTGCCAAACCCCCGCGGTGTCGGAACCAAAATACCAAACGTTCGCTCACCGGCCCGCCGTGCGCAATGATTTATCGACTGCGCATTATGCCGCGGGTCCCATCGAACGAAATTTCTCCTCTCCTTTCTTCGTCGCTCTTTCCCCCGGAGAGCAACAATCGCGGCCCGTTGTCGACGCGTTTCTTCGAGACCAGGCTCGTTGTTCGCGCTCCGGAAAAACGATTCTTTACACCTTGATCGTCGTTTAACCAAGCGGCAACCCGTTCCGAGCGCGTCCACCGGCAATTATCCTGTAATTTATCGTCGGCCATTTCGCCGAATGGTACGACGGAAACGGAGATAGGTTTGCAGCGGCGAATACAGCGAGTCGGACCGCGGGACGCGTAAAGAACGCTAATCCCGCGCGGTATCGTGTCGCGGATCCTCTCGCTCTCTGTATTAGGCGACGGATAACGAACCGGTACTCTCTCGGAAAAAATGAACGGCGTAAAACCGCCGGAAAAAAAAACAAAAAACAAAATCGGCGTCAACTTGTTTCCCGTCGCGCAATTAGAACGCGAATTCCGGTTGGATCCGTTCGGTCGCGAGGGAGACGCGAGAAGCAGCTTCTCGAAAGTAAAATTGCCTCTCACGACCGGTGCGGAGCCAACGACCCCTTCCAAGGCCCGTAAAAACTTCCGGTATACTCCGCACGAGAAGGTATACCGCCGCGATTTTCCGTGTAGCAGATGCATATGGCCGTCCGGCAGCTCGCAGCTCGCAGCTTGCTCGGGAGCCGGAGAACGCCGTGTTCGTTGCGTGTGCCCCGTGAGCCAAAGAGGAACCGGTGTGTTTTCAGCGATGCCTGGGATAATTGCGAGGGACGGGTCGCGTTTACCGAGGAATGCGACAGAATCGATGCTAAATCGGCTCGACAGCCGCTGAAACGTCTCGCCGGTGTTGCGCAACCGTCGCCTCACCTCACGCACTCGCCGCGCATCAAAATATATCGCTTCCTCTCGATCTCGATTCGTTTCGACCACCTGCAACAAAAGAAAATAGATCGTCTAATCCGCCGATCGATGCATACGCATACGGGCGTCGACGCGATCCAACTCGTCGTACCAGGGATCTCGACTTGTTCGATTTTCGTGGAATCGATACGTCAAGCGGATCTGCACAGCTGTATCTACGATCGCGGTTGCGTAAGAACAAAACGCAATAGTCGAACGAGTCGAGTGAAACCGGAATGGCGAACAGTACCAACGAGATCGCCGCAATTTACCGCATTTCGCTCTCCCCGCGTCCTTGCGAGCGGATAATTTGCATTTCGGTGCTCACGTCCGTATCGCTATCACGCTCGTTCCCCTTAGGGGGCGAATTATCCTCTCGACATATTGCATAACGACCCCCGCGTCCGTCCCGTTAGATTTATAGATCGAACGGCCCGCGGAATGCTTGCGATCCGCCGGGGGATGCTACAGAAATCTTCTCGTCGCCTCTGGATCCGAAGAACCATCGAAAACTCTAGCTTTTAGCTGGCTCATGAATTTTTATAGAGGGTAAACAGAGTCGTCCGAGTCTCGCGGGAACGAAGAGAGCGATAAATCGTCGAAAAACATGCAGCAACGCCTTTCTCTTTAAGAAGCTGCGCGGCTCGCGAAACGGTGGCTCGGAAAAAAATTCAAACCTCGAGAACTCCCGTCCCCGCGTCACGGATATTTAGCCGGCCGTTGTTTTCGGCCGGACGATAATTTATTTACGAGCTCGGGGGTGAATAAAGCGCCAGAGGGTTTTGGCGGCGCGACCGCAGCCGGCTCCCACGGCTCGCCTGGCCACTAAATCGCGAAACAATAAATCCGAGGAGCGGAGTCACCCTCTTTATGGGCCTCTTATACGGGGATGATGTCCTCAGGGGGTAGCCTAATATGTCACAGTCCGTTGCAGCGATCTCTCCGCACAGAAGCAGGAGCGGTAGCAACAGCGGCGGCATCGGAGCATCGTGAACGAGGGTGGATCCGCGCGAGAGATCCGCTCCTAAGGGTTGCGTTCACGAGGGGATAGATAGCTTCTAATGGAGTGATTGAATAGCAGCGATCCGATAAACTGATCCCGGCCGTACACGCGTCCCCGTGAATCGAATTAAGCAGATCCTCGTTTTTCAATTCACCGATCCACGCACGACCCCCGACACGTCGGAAGCAAATCCGTAAACAGCGGCCGCTGATTGCGAGTCCCTTCGGCGCGGCGACGAGATCGTATCGTCGGACGTGTACTTACGTGATCCACGGAGTTTTGTCGCGGTTCCACGGCCTTTTATCCCGCGGAACGTCTTTTTAATAAGTCGACGTGCGACCAGTTTTTTAAACGGCGCTCCGCTGCATGCCGGAGCAGCGTCGCGACAAACGAACGCTGTGAACGGCCGTGCCAGGGTTTCGTGTAGCACGTACACCGCGGACGACAGCCGAGGCGTTATCGCCTCGGAAAATCGCGATCGTTACAAACGAAACATGACAGCTAAAAAATCGTTGTAATCTTTGGCAGCCGGGGTTAAACGTCCGTTCGATTTGCATAATCTCGGGATGGTATCGCGACTCCGCGGAGGCCGAGGGAAAACACAGGATACAGGATCAGCGTTACAGCGGCACGATGAAGCTATAAATCGAGCGGAGTCCTTCTCCTCGCGGAGCGTGGACACGCGAGCCAATTTACCCGTCGATTCGTACGTTCGTTCGAGGATCGTCTCGGGTTTCCTGGTCTCGTCGTCCGCCGTGTTATACCTGATCGTCCGAACGGAATCAAACGATCGACGCGGACCTTTTCAGCAGTCTCTAGCCGAGCCGACCACGCTCGCTCGCGCTCGTAACAACCTGTAATCGTTACGCGTGTAATTCATGCCCGGAGAAAGCGGTGTGCACCTCTTCTGGGGTTCGCTCGCAGGTTACGCGGCTATCGAGAGCAACAGTATTTCGGCTCGGTCTCGCGGCAATTAGGTTTCTATCCGTTACAAGGAATCCCGAACCGGAAGCGTTCGATTACGATGCAAATGGGATACGTTCGACGGAAGGACAAGCGGTGAAATTTTCGCGGGTCTCGTCCGCCTGCAGGATTATTTGCCTTGTCGAATTACTCGCGAGCCTGATCTCTTGACCGTTTACTTTTTGCGCGGAGGATATTACAACGCGTGGACCGGGACCCAGATTGGATCCTCGGTCGGCGGAGCACCTGCGCCCGACGAGATGAACGGGTTCACGGTCTGCCAAAGGTGATTTAGTGGCAGTTTGTTGCCGTAGCGGCGTCGGTAACACTTCGGACAAGCAGGCGATACGCGTGTATTACACGGGCCCAGGGCCCAGGCGTACACGCGCGAATCCCGTGGGTTAGCCTGCTCGGTAAATTGCCCCTCGACCGATCGTCTCTCCTCGAAAACCTCTTGCGGAAGATCGACTTCGCGCCGCCGCGCCGGGATGTCGCGTGTCGGCTCTTTCGCCGCGAAAAAGAAGCGCGTCCCGTCTATCTTGATCCTTATCGAGACAAGATTGATTAACGTTCGTCGTGCTCTATTTGTCGTAACAGCTTGTCCGGGCGAGTTGGTCGCCGCTTTGTACGCTACCACGGCGTTTAAAGTTTAAATGCGTCGCGCTGCGTGCTCGACCGTCGCGCGTCGCGTCGACCGATCGCTCGTTCGAAGGTTAATTAGGCCGATCTGGACGCGATCCAAGAGCACGAGCCTCGTTAAGATCCTCTTAAATCCGGCAACGTGTTTTTGCGCCGGAGAAACAAAATTGCAAAGCTATCGCGAGAAGAGGGTGAAGGGAGGGGAGCAGGTGCGCGATCATATTCGCGCGGGGATGATACGGTCGTTTCCCTCGTCTGAGTCTCGGCGGATCCGAGTCGATTTGGGTCAGTCGGTTCGTTTCGTTTCGAGGAAGATGTCAGAGCGTCGTGTTGGGACGGCTCGGCGAGTGGAACACGGGCTGCCGGGCCGAGGTCCATTTAGATTTAGCCGGTGTTAGGTGTTTACGAGTTTTTAATTGAACGTAAATATTCGCAGGTGCAGGTCGAGATCCGCGCCGGCCGTCTCGTCGTCGCGAATTCCGGGCGTAATTACGAACGAACGAGCTCGCCTCGCGCACAGATCGGCCGCATCTTTCGGTTTCAATGTAAGCTTGCCTCGTAAAAGGAGCACTTAGCCTGTTAGAAGTATGCCGCTCGGTGTAAATTTATCAGCTCGCGCGTTCGCTCGTTTGCGAATTTCGCCAAGTACCGTTCGCTCATCCGGCCCCTTCGCGTCTCGTAAAACTCTGCCGCGACTAAATTACGACGACCTCTAGAGCTACGTTCTTCCCGTACCAACGGCCGTTCCGCCGTTACGATGAATAAATAATATAGAGCGGGCGCAGGTGAGAGCCGCGTGTGTGGCCGGTGCTCTCGCTCGTCACAGTTCTCACGTTTCAATCGGTCTCTTTTTCGTTAATAATTCTTCGGAGCACGTCGCGGTCGCGTCGTCGCCAGCTCTCGTCGTTCGTCAGAGAGATCTCAGCCTCGGGACGAAGCAGCGAAATCGGCGTCGGTTCGGGACAGATGTTGCGAGACGTCGCGTTGCGTCGTCGCCACGAACGGGATCGTTCGACCCTCGATTTTCGCAGGACTCCGTATGGACGTCGCGAAGACGTCGAGGGTCGTCGAGTCCTTGGATGAACCCGATGCGGCACGTTGCTAAAGATCGTTTAAATGCTAATACTCGGCTAATTTATCGTCCTACGATTCCGTTTCCCGGTCCCGCACGACCATAGCTATTTACTTAAATTTTCGTAATTGAAAGAAAGCCGCCGACCAGGACCACCGGGCAGCGACGCCAATAAACTGTCGAATATACGGGGACGCTGGAGGGAGCATTCGGTAGGCTGATCTAGGAGCCTAATAACATCTCGAATAAATCGAGCCCGCTGGTCTACCTGACCGAACAATAAAGACGCGTCGCGGCTCCACCCCCGGACGAAACACCTTCGGGCAAACGGCGCGGAAAATGTCGACGTTATAGAGTCGGGATCCTCTTTGAGTCGGTGGCGACGTCGACTAAGCTGGAAGACCGGCACCAACAAATTTCAACTAGCTCGACGCTTAATTTCTCGATCGGCGAAGAAACTGGAATACAGATATGCGTGTAGAGCGGAGAAAAAGAGAGAGAGAGAGAGAGAGAGAGAGAGACACCGGAGATTTTACTACCCTCGTAACGTTCGTTTAATTGAAGGTAGACGCGTCCCGGTGGTGGCGGGACACGGCCAGCTTTTCTGCAAACGTAGAATTTTATGTCCGGTTGTCCTTCGGAACGAGCCGCGCCGCGGTGCTTACGCAAGAGTCGAACGGCGCGGCCCATCGTCGATAGGGAGGCACGGCAGTAAAAAGGCGAAACTGCTCTCGGTGGATGCCGCGAGGAGAGAGGAAGGCCGGCTTTCGTCGAGCAAAGGGGGTCACGTTTCCGAAATTAGAAGCGTTTCTAGAGGGAGCGAACGACTAGCCGGGGCGATAGATCGGACACTCGGCCGCTAATTGGCTGCAGAATTTTATGTACCAAATTTTATGTACTAAATTACTCGATGCAAATGCAGCCGCTTCCGTCGTTCGGCCGGAGATATTCCAGAAGCACGCGCAAACTCGGGCGGGTCGGGCCCGTTCTGCTCGCAAGATTTACGCCGTCCTCATTATCCTAATGAAGACGTAAAGGGGGCTGGGGGAAGGGGAACGAGTCACGGGATTTTTGCCCGAAAACCAATTGCCTATTTTCGAGTTGGCCCTCGTTGTCGGCGTTGCTCCCGACGCGACGCGACGTAACGCCGACGCCGGAGCCGGCCGCGAACACGGTTGTTCCCGCGACGACAAACGGGCGAGAATGGGCTCGGTCGTTGTCGCGCTCGGTTTCTAAATCTCGCGAAATGAACTGCGCGAATCGTTTACGATCGTCCACGGGGGAACACGGGCTGAGAGAGACCGATCGCACGAAACAACCTCGAAACCTGAATCCGAACGAGGCTCTCGTGCGTTGCCGGGGTTCTTGCCGATCGATTCCGCGTCGAATCGACTCGAGTCCGCATCGACGGCTATCTCTTGACCCCGATCCCGCCTACCGAGCCATCGAGAACCGAGAGAAACGATCCGGTCGATTCTTCTCCTACTTTAGATGACATTTAATGCACGCTCGTTCTCCGTTCCCTTCTCGGTGGAACGCGGTGACGTTCGTGCGATACGAGTCGAATACCGTGGTCGGTAACGAATCCGTAGCGAAATCGAATATGAACGCGGCAACCAGAAACGATCGACTTCAACGCGGTGGACGCGTTCCCGAGGCAATAAAAACTCGATTCTCCTCGGCGCGGCGACACGAAGCCCCGCGTTTCTCGACCCTCGATCCTCGCTCGAGGAGGCGCGGCGAGGCGAGCTGGTGTTAACTGGCCACGAATTATAACTAACCGGTAATAGCCGCTTAATATTCGTGGTGGCTGTCGCCCACGACAGATTTACGAGTGCTAATGAATTGGTGGTAGCGCGGCCGTCGCGTCGTTCCTCCGCGGCTCGGATCCCAGGGAGAAGGAGAGAAACACGGCGACGACAGACACGATTCCAGGCTTCGTGCTCTCGTCTCTTCCGAGGAAACGATCTCTGCTCGGCCTAGGAGTCGATCACGTGGGTCGCCCTCCTCCTATCCTATACCCGGAAATCATTAGGTCCAAGGGCAATTTGAAATTTGTCTCGAGGGAGAGCGCGGCTATCTGTCGGGGCCAAAAAACTCTGTGTTCCGAGGAGCGCGGAGGAGCGCGGATGAGAGCGGTGGGGCAAAAAGATGAAAGGACGCGGAGAAGAGGGCACAGAAGAAGAAGAAGAAGAAGAAGGAGAAGAAGAAGAAGAAGAAGAAGCCTCCGTTGTTCCCTCCGGTCGCTCGATAGCCGAATAAATTTGGGTAGCTCCCTGTTTTGGCCCGGGGCCACGGTTATACAGCAAGAGGTAGAGACTTTTTCGGATATACGATCGGACCTTTCGTAACGCGGCGCCGCGGACAGAGGCGAGAAGGGACCCGGGACGAAGGGCGAGAAAGAGACGGCCGAGTCCTTCTCTCACGATGGATTTAATTAAAAAACATAATTTAGAAGGGAGGATAACAGGTAGCTGCCGTTTGATGGGAACTAACGGAGGCTTCTCCGTCGCGGTGCAGCTTCGGTTATTCATGAATAAAATTATTAATCCTGTCTTCCAGCGAAACTTCTATCCCGTGTCCCAGTCTTCCCTATCTCTCGTTTCCCAATAGCCACGAAACGCGCCGACCCTAATTCCGCTTCACCATCGAAACCGACCATGAAAATTTCACGTCTCTCTCTCTCTCTCTCTCTCTCTCTCTCTCTGTCTCTTGCTGAAGAATCGGAGGATCTTCCGTCGCGAAAGCTCCAATTCTCGAGGACTTTTTTTTGCAACGAAACGACCGTCGTCGGAAGTCCTCGGCGCCGTTTGCTGCTCGCGATCGCTATCCGAGAGGCGGTAATAAGTTGCGCGGGTTGCTGCTCCGGTGGGGTTGCGGCGATTTATCCGCGGTCTGCGAGGTCTGCGTGCCGACGCAGTTGCATGCGGAGACCGATAAACAAATAATTAGCATTAAGAGCGGAGCGACGGGCGCCGCGATATCTTCGCGATAGCGTTTGCGGTGTACGCGACAGGCGTACACATTCGCCAGCCTGAAAGAAGTTGCGGCGACATCGACGACGATCTTCGTCCGGCGAATGCCGCTGGCTCCTCGCGGTGAAAACGATATTTCCTGGGTGGCCAGAAACCAATTAACAGAAAATACGAAAATTTCGCGGCATGCCCAGGCCGGCGTACTCGGCTTAATTTAATCGTTCGCGGCCGTTTTTATTGCCGCGGCAAGTTGTTACGGAAGAGTTTGTTTTTTACAGCCGGCGCAGCGTTGCTTTTATAGGAACCAGATCGATATTAAGATTGCGCGTGGCCCGTTCGCCGGGGCATAACGCGGACGTGAATACCGACGCCACGGCCGCCAGGAAACGAAAAACCTTTATTACGCGGTTTACGAGTGTTCCGAGGGATATCGGGACCGGGCGACCCGCCGACGACGACCAGATAATGCGAGGCTCGTCTACCGATCCCTCCGCGTTTCGGAAAACCGATGCGAGCAGAGCGTTTAGACTCGGTCGATCCCTCGTCTCGTCTCGAGGTCGACGCAGGTGAATCGAATCGAAGGAGCAGAGCCAAACGCTGCGAAGTCGAGGCAGGTGGTTGGTCCGCTGCTACTGCTCCCGGTCAATGGCTCTCCGGAACGACCGTCGCGTCGCTTTTTACACGGAAACCAGAAAAGATCGGCAATTTCGCGTCCAGCTCTATTACCACGGAAAGAGAGAGAGAGAGCCCTCTACGGTTTTTGCATCGATACTTTAACCGGGGGCTCTCCTCCCTTTTCGGACTACCGAGGACTGAGGACGCTCCCGCTCGGGAAGCCGCAACGTACTCTATTTGCGGCGGAACCGGGATTACTCGATGGAGTTGCCAGGGAAATATGTTTGACGCGCAGACGTCGGATGCGGTTCGCCGCAAGCCCCTATGGTCTGCCGAGTTCGCACGCCTGTCGGCTCCCGACGCCTCCGCCGCGTCCAGCTGTCGCGTGGCTCGTGTTCTCGCCTCGACACCCGCCGGTTCCATTTCACTTTACCCATTTGCCACCCCGTAGGCCAGCTCTGAACGGCAGCCTGTCGGTTAACCGCCGACAGAGCGGAGCAGCAACTATATCGGTGTAGGGGGAAAACGGCGGGGGTCCGGTCGCGTCGCGTCGCGTCGCGTCCATCTAATTTTTTCATCGGTGGTCGGGACGTTTTCACGGGGTACGCTCGGAAGCGTCGCGAGCCTCTATGGATCTTCTTTGACGCGACGTCGTGAATCTCATTCGCCACACTGTCGGGCCGATTCGACGCGCATCGGCGGTCAACTCGGGCGTAACATTCCTCGCGAGGAGTTCTCGGCCGGTGGACAGAACACACGCCGAATCGTGTCGCCGATGGATGTCCTCGTTGTTGCAAAAACGGGGCTCGCGTTCGGTTCACGCTTTACGACGTCCCGCGGACCCTTCGCGGGCGATGCCGCGCCGCGCCATTCTCGGAAGGTAGCCACCGGCCGAGAGAGCCAGGCGAGCACGAGAAACGACGAAGAGCGAACAGCTCCCTGGTTTTAATTTATGCGCGGCACGGCCGAAGGCGTTATTAGTCCTAGCTGGCTGCGATGGGCGTGACGTCACGCGGCTAAAACAAAGGATCCTAGCCGAGCCCATCCCACGACTCTCTTTCACGGGTCTCTTTCAACTGTGCCGTCAGATGGGCGCGAATCCATAGGACCGAATCTCGTTTACCCGAGAAAGCGTTTTACGGTTCGCGAGCTTTTTCGTTCCTCGAACCGGTACGAGCTAGAGTTTGAGTTGGAAAGGCTCGTTTCGAGCGAAAGAAAGCCGCGGCGCGGTGTGGCAGGTTATACACACCCCGCCGCGCCGCGTGCGTGCGTAGCCGGCATAAAGCGCGGACGCTTCGCAAAGAATCGCGGTAATTGACGGAGGACAGGTATAATAGACGAGAGAGCGGGTGAATCGGGCACATACATCGGCGACTCGAAGGCGCCTCGCTCGTGCTGCCAGCATGCAATAACGACTCTTTTTCGTTCTGCGCTGCGTAATTATAGACTGGCCACAACTGCCGGCTAATATCGCTCTAATCGATAACCCTATTAACGCTCCGCGCGGTCTCGTTAACGGATCGGTCGAATACATACCGCGGCGACCACGAACACACCTCTGGAAGACCGACCGCGACGCTCGGAATCGCCGAGTGTACTCGTCGCGAGCCAATGCTGATCGGATTTGTCGACCGGGCGAAAACGAAACGAGAGGAAGCTAATTGAGAGACGTCGTTGTCTCCACCGGAGCACTGTCATATCGTCCCGTCGGATCAATAGGTAGCTTGCCTACAACCTGCACTCACGAAGCTCGAAGAGGGCGTGGCCCGTACACCATCGGCCGAGAGATACTCTCTCTCTCTCTCGCTCTCTCCCGCTCGGTTCCTCTCGCCGGTTTGCCCTCTGTCTCTCCTCTGGTTTCTCTCCCCTGCCTGGTGGCGAGCCACCCTAGCCACGCGGCCAGGAAGGACGATTTTGTCTTCCACCCCTCGACGAGCGAGCGTCGAAATTTACCGTCACCTTCCCATTCGTCGACGACACGGAACCAGGCCGAGCCTGTTCGACACCCCCTATCGGAACGACGCGACGCGAAGCGCAGATTCGCAGATTCTACGGCGAGATTCTCGATTGCTATCATGCAGAGGCTGAGAAAAGGAATCGTCGTCTTCGAATCGGGAGACCCGCGGGGAAATCTGGCCGCAGAGAAAGGTTCGTGTCGTCGACCCGCTTAAAACGACTCCGAGATTTTCTAAAGAGCGGAACGAGCAAAGAGCTCGGCGCTCACCGATGACCGCAACCGTGGTTATTACCCTGGCAACCTTGCCCGAAGTCACGGGACGGGGTGACCACGGATTGGTAGGGTTCCGTCTCTTCGTCTCTCCCATTCTCTTGGACTCTATCAGCAAAGGGTGCGCGCACTCGTTGTCTTTGGTCGGTGTTGGTGCAAGGTTGAACCGTGTGGGGGCGTGTCGCCTCGATGGCGCCGACTGCTAATGGCTGCGCGGCCCGCCAGACTTTAATTTCCTGCCGCTTCCGCGGACCCTTTGCCTTTACCTTTCCACATCCGAATCCGCGCCGGACCCTTCCCAGCCTCCAGCCTCTCCACGGCCTGCAGCCTTTCGGTAGCCGCCTAACCGACCGTTCGCTCGCCTTTCGTCCCTTTCTCGAGGACAACGTAGCGATCATTTGCATTCGAACAGGATCGCGACTGTCCCAACGACGCAACGGGGCAACCGTTGGGGGCGAAAAAAAGCACGCTCTGTATCCCCGAAATGGTACGCGGCGCGCGTTTTTATCGAGGACGGACGGATACCGGGAACAGTCGACGCTTAAAGTGTTTTACGCGAAGCGATTCGGTTTCCCCGGTTTTGTTGGCTTGCCGGCAATCTTCCACGTCTTCTAGGATAGGACCGGTAATTTTGTGTCATTATACACCCTCGGGGGAAGCCCCGGTTCCGCCGCTCCGCACCGCGCCGCCGAGCCGCTTCGGGCCGGTGGCGAGCGGGGCTCGGTTTTTTTGGGTCGATTTAGCCGCGATTATGGCCGCATCCAGCGGGCGAGCGAGCGAGCGAACGCTCGACTTCGATATTACGAGCCGCGTTGCCTTGAGAAAGCGTCTCAATCGACCGGGCTCGATTTCGCCGGATCGATATACGCGAGCGGACGCCTAATTCGCGAAGCTCGTCTCGAAACTCGTTATTATCGGTTTGCGTAATCGTATCGGAAGAGCGGGACCATAATTCGACCAGGTAACACCTGCTCGGGAACGCGTTTCGCCATAATAAAATCATGGCTAGCGCTGCGGCGTTGTGGCCGACCGAACGAAAAATTGGTTGGGGCACCTCGATCCGATCTGATCTGACACGATGCGATGCGATGCGATAGCGATGCAGAGAGAATCGAATCGAATCGAAGCGAAGAGACGACGAGGGAACAAGACGATAATGTCGTGGTTTGTTTTTATTGTTTCAGGACCATCCGGGTTTACGGGGCACGCCGTTGGCGATGCTCGCGGCCCAGTGCAACAAGCTGAGCAGCAAGAGTCCTCCGCCGTTGGCGGATGCGGCCGTCGGCAAAGGTTTTCATCCGTGGAAGAAGAGTCCTCAGAGCAGCGGTAGCTCGCCTCAACACAGCTCTACCGGTAGCGGAGGAGGAGGAGGAGGCGGGGGCGGAGGAGGCGGTGGAGGATGCACGACCACCGGAGTTAGTCAAAGACCGACGGCGACGAGCAGCGCCGGCAGCACGACCGGTGGCTACGCTCGAGCGCCGGTGACTTCTTGCGCGTCGACGGCGCCCCAATACGGCAGCGACCTGTACTTTCCGGGGACGGCGAGCGCCCAACCGGCCGGCGATCCGCATCATCATCAGAGCAGCCTGCTCGGAAAGGTCGAGGGAGCGACCTTGGGCTCGGTGTACGGCCGACACCCGTACGAGTCGTGGCCGTTCAACGCGATGCCGGGCGCGACCCACGGCGGAATCAAAGCGAGCGACGGCTGGTGGGACGTGCACGGGGCCGCGACCGCCGGCGGATGGCTGGACGTGAGCAGCACGGTCGGCGTCGGCGTCCACGCCGCGCAAATGGCCAACTACTCGGCCGACTACTCGACCAGCCTCGCGCTCGCCGGCAATCATCTGTTGACCACCGCGACCACCGCCGGCCACAATCTCCTGCAAGACACGTACAAATCGATGTTGCCCGGCGGCCCGCCCGGGTTCGGTTTGCACCACCACGCGGCCGCGAGCGCGGGCGCTGGCGCCGGTGCCGGCAGCCCGCAGGGGAGCGGCGGCGGCGTCGGCGTCGGCGTTGGGGCCGGCGGTGTCAGCCAAGCCCCCTCGCCCCGCTCCCAAAGACGCTACACCGGCAGAGCTACCTGCGACTGTCCAAACTGTCAAGAAGCCGAGAGGCTTGGCCCGGCCGGCGTGCATCTCAGGAAGAAGAACATCCATAGCTGCCACATACCCGGATGCGGTAAGGTCTACGGGAAAACGTCGCATCTGAAGGCCCACTTACGGTGGCACACTGGTGAGCGACCGTTTGTTTGCAACTGGCTTTTCTGTGGCAAGCGGTTCACACGTTCGGATGAGTTGCAGCGGCACCTTCGAACCCACACCGGCGAAAAGAGATTCGCCTGCCCGGTCTGCAACAAGCGGTTCATGCGCAGCGACCATCTCGCGAAGCACGTCAAGACCCACAGCAGCAGCAGCAGCAGCAGCGGCAGCAAGGGCAAGGGGGGAGCGGGGAGCTCGTCGGCCGAGTCCTGCTCCGACAGCGAGGACAACGGGAGTCAGCAGAGTCCCACTTCCAGCTCGGTGCCGCCGCAGCCGCAGCCGCCGCCGCCGCAGCCGCAGCAGCAGCAGCAGCAACCGGGCCAGCAACAGCCGGCGGGGCCTCAGGCCCAGCAGCAACAGGCTCTGGTGGCGGCGGCGGCAGCGGCGGCGGCGGCAGCGGCAGCAGCGGCGGGCCAGGACACCAACAACACCACCACATCCCAGACCTCCACCAGTCTCGGTCATCAGCCGACAACCCCCATGACCCCAATACAGATGACCCCACCGCCTCTGACCCCACACCATCCCCACCACCCGCATCTCCCTCCTCTAATGCACCATCCGCATCATCACGCAACATCCGTGTCGGCGGCGGCGGCGGCGGCCCACCATCCGCACGCGGGGATGAGCATGCACTGAGCCCGGTGGGGCCCGGAGCCGGTGCCTGCAGTTCCGCTGCCGCTGCCGCAACGGCCCTGGGCTCCCCCTTATCCTACCCCCTCAACCTGAACCTCGTACAGTCCGTACAATCCGTACAGAACCACGCGACCATCGGTCACCATCACACCACCACCGCGCACCACCAACACCAGAATCAGAATCAGAACCATCACCACCATCACCATCACCACCATCATCACCACCAACAACAGCACTCGCGCCAGAGTAACTCCTATTCCGTGCAACAAAATCCTGGCACGCCGGGGACCGCGCAGACTCCCTCACCCTCGTCCCCCGCGCCTGTACATAGTCTCTAGGTTGTTCAAGCTGCTTCGCCACTCTCTCTTCACCACCCCCCTTTTTTATCGTTGTCTCTCGCCTGAACACGTAACGGATAGCGACGGATCCTTTTTCTTCGGCTGCTTCGAATCGCGGACCCAGCTAGTCGAACCGGGCCTTGTCACGCCTAACCGCGCGCCAACGTAAGTTTTCTGTCTGCTGACGATAACCACGAGTTCGAAACGATATACGAGAGATCTATACGACCGTCGCTAACCCGTTTCTCTCTCTCTCTCTCTCTTTTTCTTTTTCTCTCTCCCTCACTCACTGTCTGATTCTCTTCTTCTCTCACTCTCTCTTTGTCTCTACAACCTGGATCCCTGGTCCCCCACATCCTCGACGCTCGGTTGTTCTCCAGGTTGGCAGTCGTCGGTCGTCGGAACACATCCGACTCGACGCACCGCCGGCTTTGTTACTTGTAAATATTATACATAGCGCGTGAGAAAGATATTATATTAATTAAGCGGTGTAATGTTGTAAAAAAATTCTATATAAACGCACTGTCGCGCTGTACCATACACCTACACGTAGAGATACACGCAACAAATGCATATACGAAAAGGTGCGCGCGAGCTCTAGCCCCAGATATTCTCGAACGACGCGACCACGACGCCCGCGCCCGCGCGCGATCCGAACATCCGGGGATATAGTATATCGAGATTCCTCTCCGAGCAGGTTCCAAACGACGTTGAACGTGCAGGCACGCACATACACACACACACCCGTCGATCGACGGGAAAAAGAAAACGCGTACCTATACATATACGTCGGATTTTCATTGACGCCTTTCGATATTATTTCCCCTTGACGCGCGATTTGCGTTTGGAACTTGGTATTCGGACTGCATCCCGACCGTCATCGAACGACGACGACCTTCTTCGATCTTAATATCACGATATTATGAATTAATTATTATTATTATTATTATGATTAATTATTAATTATTAATTAATTATTATTATTATTATTGATGTATTATTATAAAGATTATAAATTCATTTTGAAAGAGATAAAGAGGAAATAAACGATGCTTTTGTGAGTAACGATGTGCCTCTGAATATCATGATTCCCCCCGTGATCGTGTTCTCTCCACTAAAAGTCTATCATCCCCTAGCTCTCACGGCCCTTGCTCCCGCTGCCGCTACTTCTGCTTCTTCGGAGACTCGCTACATCTCTTCCGGACATCCCCGCAGGATGTCCAGTCCTCCTCGGTATAGCCTCCGAAGACGTTCGTCCCCGGTGCGAGAAACGTCGGACTTGTAAGACGGACGTAGGCCAGAAACGTAAGTTTGCAGATCCCGTCGCAATTTCCAGCCCGTGCTCAGAACGAACGGGCCCAGGCTACTTTTTCTCGCGAGTTGCGCCGGTGATTTGCATTAAAATCATTAGCCGGCGCCCTTCTTCCCTTTGTCGGTTGGCGAACCAAAAGCAAGGTCCACGAGGTTTCTTTACTTTTTCTTTTTCCAGCCGGGCGATCTACTCGCCTTGATTAACTCGAAAAAGGTTTTTATCTACTCGACGATACGTATATTCCTGTTGGCCTATTTACGACGGGCTCCGAGAGAACGCTCGCAACCTATCCGAGCACTCGACGTTATTACCGAGGATGACTCGGCTCGTTTGATCCCGTGCTCGACGAGAGCCTTCCGCCGCTAATGCCTAAATAATGACGTATATACGCGACACGCAGCTTTATAAGCTTCGATAAATTTAATTACCCCGGGCCTCTCTCGAACCATCGCCTCGCGTCGCGTCGTCCGCGTAATTTTCTTTTAATCGCGCTCCATTAGGCTAAGACGCGTGCGCGAGAACGCCGCACCGCATCGCACCGCACCGCACCGCACCGCACCGCACCGTGCCGTTCGAATCTCAAAGAGAAGCGATCTTCTCGGGCCGGCAATTATTTCCAATGCGCGTCAATCCGAGAAAATTGAGCGGTCTGACAACGACAGACCGTGACCGAGCCATAAACGATCCCCGCTCTCGCGGTAAGCTCTAAATCGGATCAATATGCCAGGAGATTACCGCACAAGATCGTTATGCAAAGCAGCGAAGGAGGGTCTGAAGCGTCGCGAGGCCAAGCCAGACCAGACCAGGCCAGGCCAGACGAAACGACGCGATGCGACCCGACCCGAGGACTCGCGGGGGGTGTGGTTAAAGTCGAGCAGCCTACAAGCCCGGGGGATGACTTTTTCGGTGATTTAACCAACGAGGGTGAACGTTTGTTATTCAATTTGCGGCCCCCTCGGTACCAGCCACTGCTCACCCTCTTTACCCACAGATCATCGCGCCTTTACGACCGTCACCATGCTCTTCCAACTCCTTGCTTCGGGAATACGATCGCCCTTTATTCGACGTCCCTCCGCAGACACACGACTCCCGTTAGTTTCATCTCCTTTCCATGCCAAGAACTTTCGTTCGGGAAGCTCCGCCGATGTATGTATGTACATAGTACTCGCCTCCTCTTAGTTAGCCTAAAGTCTAGAGAGCCTGCTCCCATACACTGGTGGAACAACTTTTCGAGGTGAGTTGCTCCGCTATATTCGCTCTACTAAAAATACATGTATCCACAAGTAACCCGATAGCGCAACGATCGATAATCCTCTTTCTGTCGCAGAAAACGGAAAACGATGTCACACGAGGAACGGTGATTCTCTATTTGCTGTTCGATGACCGTCCCGTCGCACGAAGAAAGTGGTCTGCTGAGAAATAAAGAACACGATCTCCAGAGAACCTTGTCTTGATCTCTACACCGACAAAGCCCCGTTTCCCTTCCTAATTATTCCATCGACGAAGCTAGTTTAGTCGCCCGGGAAAAGCTACGTGGAAAAAGCGACCGCGATCAAACGCGGGTGGTACTTTGAAACTTCACACCGTGACTGACGTCGGCCGACATGACAGCCGGGACAGAGTCCCTACAAAAGACCGAAACGCTCGCAATAAGTATCTTCGGCGGCCCTTCCGGACCCGCTAACAAACCTCGTGAAACTAACGACTCGGTTTATGGTTCGAGGGCACGGTTTCGAGTATACAAAAGTGTCCCCCGCCTGTTTCTCTGCCTCTTCTGGTCGGGCCGCAGGGAAATCTTTAGACCCTCGGCGATCGGTAATTCAAGATCGTCCGCCGAACGATCATGCGTTTACACAGATTTCTCGCGGTCGCGATACGAACGGGGGCCGTTTCATCGGTAGCGAAGAGAACTAGATCACCGGACCTCGCAGCCGTGCATTATCGACCTTTCGCGCGGCTATCTACGAATCTGCCTTGGAACGGAAACCCCGACCGGTAATCTCGGTGGCGCGTAACGAGCGAACAGATTAGGCTGCTCGTAGAATCCCGACGATGTACCTAATAAAGGAGGCTAACGAGACCGGGGGCATGTGGTTAACGACAACCTATCCCGGAGCACGGAGCACGGAGAACGGAGCCAGTCTACGGGACACATGCGTGTACACCACCGGTGTGTCCGTTCCTCTCGCAGCTCGCATGTGTGCGCACGCACACGTGCAGGTCCCGAAAGGCACGCGAGTCTTGTTACCAAAGTGCCGCAGCCTCGAGAACGACCTCGTCCCGATGGAAAGGTCTCGGTGTCTTTTCAAGTTCCCGACTAACAGATTAGGACTCGGAGCCGTTCGTAGTCGGGAACACTCGGCTCTCGAGTGGATCGCTCTCGAAAAGTCGGCCCGGATCTCGCGTAGATCATTGGCAAATTAGTACCGGGGTTAGGGGACGTGTCAGATTTCTGGACGCGCCGACCGGACCAGCGAAGCTGAGAAAACAATGCTGCTTGCGCGGGCGCGCACGGACACTCGATCGGCGATCCGGTATAATTTTAATGGGCAAACAACACCGACCGCTAGGCTCGTTGCGACCTTTAAGCACACGGTGTTGTCCGAACTTGTAACGCAAGACCGACAGAGTAACCCCGTCCGATTCGACGGTAATTGCGCGTCGTTAAAGGTCATTAAAGTATCTGGTTGGTCCACACGACACTCGCGTGGGGAGCCGGTGAGGTGACGCCGCAATATTCCTCGTGCCCGGTGAATCAACAACGTCCGACAATAACCTCGTCACAGAAGTTTACCCTAATTGAAACGGCTCGCTGAAACTAATTACCGGCGGACGCCGGATGCCGATTCACGATCGAATTATTTCGGGGCAGCCTCGCGTCGCGTCGTCTCGCCTGCTCATCTCTCCGATCGCATTCCGCTCGCGCGGCGCGGCGCGGCGCGGCGTCCAATCAGTTTCTCCCTCGGGGAACCGATTCGAGAAGAGAGGAAAAGGGTGTCTGCTGCACCGGGCCCGACTATGTTTAGAACGACCGAAACGAAATAACGCTGCCACTCGGTGACACGTTCAAATCGCTACATCATATTTCTGTAACTCCGACCGTGCGGCCGGCGTTCCACGTCATTTCGTCGTGCGTCCGACAACTCGAGCCTCTTGTGCCAGTTGATCGCGTAACCGGTGTCCGAGGACTTTGATCGACGCGAGCGAATCGGAAGAAGCGTTTCCTCTGCCCGTCTTCGAGAAACGGATGCGACGACGATCGTTGCGGTCGACGGTCGCGACGATCACCGCGAGAAGACCGATCGCGGGAACCGAGGATAAAGGAGACGATGAAACGCGGCTCGGCGAAAGTTGACCAATCGATGCACATATGCTAGACCGCAGACCATTCACGGCCGGGCTGCATCCTGCGTTTTGTCGCATCTGACCCAGTTCTGGTCCACCTCGGAATCCTGACAGCCGGGGCTAAAAGCTGGACGACTCGCGGAGACATTTTGCGCCGCGATTCGCGCGGAATTTCTTTAGCCGTAGGAAAATCGTGGCTCGGAGCCGCGCGCATTGTTCGAGCGCGATTCGAGCGGAAGGGCGCATTAAATGCAAAATAGAGCCGCCGACAATGGTATTATAATTACGCGGTTCTTTGTCGTCGAGGCATAACAGATTTCTTCGTGCCCGCCTCTCTTCTGTTCGCGAGCGCCGACCGACGACTCGCGAAACTTTTTGACCTCGTTCGGCATCGACTACGACGACGACGAGGAAAGAGCTCGCTTCCGAGGAAAGTTTCGAGACGATTGTTGGCGGGGCTGCGCCCATGTTTTTTCTTTTTTCTTTTTTTTTCGACCGGAAATCGCGGCCACAACTTTCCCGTGAAAACCAAAGTTTTCGTCTCGGTGTCTCGGAGTCTCGGGAAGCTGAACGGCACGGCGCGCGTGGAAGCGGAGGACGTTGAGCGAACCGAGCGGTTCGTATTTTCCCGCGGTATGTCTCGACAACTCGCAGCGTTCTATCCTCGGTTTGTTGGCGGTTTCTACGGTTCGTACGCTCGTAGGAGCTTGCGACCAAGTGGAAGCGGGCGAGCAAGCGAGCGAATCGTTCACGACATCCGAAGCATTGTAGCGCAACATGTCATTCCGGTATTACGGCGCAAGGTACGAGCGTACACAACAATGCCGCGTGTATAGACGTTTAATTATCATCGAGTAATGCGACTAATGACATACATTAGCCCGCGAGTCGCCATATGGGGAGCCTTTTGTTCGCCACTATATACGGTATATAATAATAGCGGCTCACGGAAAGAGTTGTGCACGCGCATGCGTGGCTAGGCGACCAGCCTCCTCTTCCCTTCGCAGTTCTTTCGGTCTTTCCTCCTTCGTTCCACCGTTTTCACCGTGTTTGTCTCCCTTTTTCACCTTTTCGCTGCGCCGCGCTCGCCGACTCTTCCTTGTTCCTCCGCTTGGCTCTGCTCGGCTCGGCACCGTGCCGCACCGCACCTCGCGTCCTTATGCCACCGTGAATCATTCCGCGTGCGACTGCGTGCCACTGATTACCGTAATCAGTCCGTTCCTGTTCCGGTATATCGGCCGCTAATTATAATCATCGATTTCGCCGACGTCACTTCCTCGTTTTCGTGCTGTCCACGGTGCCCGGCAGGCTCGCGGATGCACAAACGGAATCCGATCCAACGGAAGGCATGTCCTGTCCGTTTGTCCACCCCGTTCGTCGCTCGCCCACAACCGTCTTCCGTGGAACCGCACGGAACCGCACGGAACAGGGGGCTCGATCGACCGTCTCTCGTTGCGAACCGTATCGTTTCCTGCGCTCGACGAACGTACAAAAGTACAAAAGACAGAACCGATTTTGGCTCGAGCCTGTACGCTCCGGCACGCCGTTTCCAGCTGCTTCGGAACGCAACCGGCCACTTCTTCGACCACTTTGTCGACCATACGAGTGGACCGCTCTCGAAAGTCGACCCGGTAGGTCCTACAGGAAATAAAGGAGAGCCCCGTGAAAAAGTCCAAACAAATCTTCCTCGTGAATCGTTCGGGCAACCTCGTCGAGAAGATAATGGTTCTTCTTCCTTTTGGAGAGGCTGATCTTTTCGAGGCAAACACACCTTTGGCTTTTGGCAAAGTTTTCGGTAAACCGGTGCATGATCCATCCCTCGGACAAATTCGAAGGGAAACGGTCCCACGGGAGACGAGTGCCGCGACGAATCGAAAGCAAACACATGTCTACTCGCTACGGGAGCCTAGGTACGCCCCTCGTTCATACAACTATCGTAGGAAAATCATTGCTGTTCGACCCGATGCCCGGGGGAGGGTGGAAATAATCGTGTTTGTGGCACGATGATTTGGCTACGTTCACGCCGACGCAACGGCGGGCACCGTTGAAAGGCTTCGAAACGCCGAACGAGTCCCACAAGGTGTTCTCTAGTCGCCAAAGAAAACCGTATTAGCCGCGCGAGCCGCGTTTTCGCGACGTCTCCCCTTGCACAAAAGACCGCCGCGAGTCAGATCGCACGGTTTTCGATTGCGAAACGAGAGAGGCCGGTGTCCCGTCGGCAATGCGAATTATTACGTGGGATATAGGTAGGCGAAGGCGGACATTTTACAATGCGAGATGTAAAAGTTGACTGACTGCTTGCCTGCCTGCTGACTCGCCAGCTCGCGCGCACACCTTCGCCCGCCTTTGCAAATAAACGAACAAATTTTTCTCTGTCTCTCTCTCTCTCTCTCTCTCTCTCTCTCTCTCTCTCCCGGAATTATTGCGCGACGAAGGAAAAATCGAAACGAATTTTCCACGAAACGGGAAAGTACCCGCGCCTTCGGGAAATTACTGGCATTATGTCCGCCCGTAAATTGCCGGTCGTTCAATTTGCCGATTCGTTTTGGCGGAGCCGTTGCGTAATCGAGCCTTTATCGCATACGTCGTAGTCTGCGCGCGTGCATAACCGTGTATCGTTAGGTCGGGAAACATGCCGGCTTTAGTGCCAGTTGCTTCGCCCCAAATGGAAAACAAGAGTCGAACTCCATTGCAGGGAGGTGCACGGAATAGTTATTGTTCCACCGTGTGCCGGAGAACGAGGAAACTTGCCAGGGGACGCAAAAAGAGGGAAGGTATCGACCGTTGCAGCGTCGTTGTCGCGTCGCGTCGCGTCGCGTCGGATTCGCCGATGATCCTCGACGAAACTTGGAAATTCCGATGATCGGCAGCGACGTAGCCGCGTCCGACAGCTTTCGTTTATGATCCATTCGAACGACTCGTGTGAACCATCGGCGTTAGCCTATACATAATTCAATCCCGGGAAAAAATAGAGAGAGCCCGTTTTCGGTAGCGTTGGCTGTCACATCGAATCCGTGCCGGCACCGGGCGACGTTTCTTGACGTGGCCAGCGGATCGCGAAATGCGCGCTCACGCGCATTAATCGCCACGAAAATACAAACAAAAGCGGCAGGTGGCGAACTACAAAGAAGAAAACTGCTTTTAATTGCTGGACAATGAGTTCGCTGCGTGCCACACCTTCACGCATTGTCTTACCCCCGAGCGGATTACTTACGCCGAGTGGTCAGAGTCAATGTCGGCGTCGGCCAATGCAACCGCCAGACAATTAGTGGCCCGTGCTACCGGCAATTTATTGTTACCGAGAAAAATCCTACAGGTAATCGTTTGTCGTGTGCCTCTTTCTCTCTCCCTCTCTCTCTCTCTCTCTCTCTCTCTCTCTCTCTTCCTGATAGACGATTTCCCGTCGTAGCCGACGCTCAGGGGAAAGAGATCGTTATGGAAAATATCAGTGAACCAGACCGGTCGCGATCTATCGGAGAGATCTAGCTTCCGCGAACGCGTCAACACCTTGGCACAATCGCGGTTTATTTAGCCGGTTATTACGGCCGGTGGCGAAACACGAGGCTCCACGCGCCAGTGAGCTCATTGATTTCTAATTAACGGCCAGATCGAAGAACAATCGCGATATAATTTCTCCTGTCCGGTACAATGAAGCCGCGCGACAATACAGAAATTCCCCGCGGTCTCCCCGGAGAGGCATGACAGGGGGGCGTACACCGTTTCAGAAATTCGTCTTTGGCCTCGGTCTCCGGTCTTTCTCTTTCACGCGAAAAATGCCAGATGTTTCGCATGTGGCCGGCGCGACGTAACGTTCGTCGCCGTTGTTCCGCTTCTGTCACGGCAATGCCTTATTCATGCGAGACCGCGAATTCGAATCGAAGCTGCCTGCGGAACGCGAGCCACCGGCACACGCTCGAGTCCTCTTCTTCTTCCGGCATCGCGAAAACGTGTCCAATAGCTTGCCTGAAAAATTCGATTTTTTAACACGATCAACCTCACGGTGGTCACCGGTGACCATTATAGTGCTTAACATCGAACCTACAACGGTGAAAATAACCGGTTTTCCATTCCACAATTTTGAAAATTACGAAAACGTTTTCGTAGAAAATTACCGAATTCATTCGTTTATTTAAGCACGTATTATATTGAAAATTGTACAAAGTTTAATTAAATTCAATCTTCTCCCTTCTATAAGACGTTTCATTTTTATATGTTTTGTGCTTAGTAGGTTTAGTGTTGAGAATAATTATCATAAAGTTAACGGCATTGAACATCAACATATTACCGGCGAACGTAACTGGATTCGGTGACTAGCAATTGTCCTTAACGCTAGATTTACTAAATACGCGTATTCTACATTACTTAAAAAAAAACGAAAATGTTCCAAATGTATCCAAATATTTAGCCATTTCTTTTACGATATATACCCGGAGAAATAAATTTGTTGCATAATTTCTCATTCGTGCATCTTTACAATTTCCATAAGTGTGAATTGAGAACATACTTGAACCCGTCAACCTAGTGTCAATAACGCTGATCACTTCCCTGTGAACGAAACGGGTAAAACTCGTTTGGAACGCAGAAAATTCGCGCGAAACATTTACAGGAAGATGATAGCGTTATTTGTATACGCTCGCGTAGCCTAGCAACGAAAGAACTTTTGAGATTCACAGGCGGTGGGGGTTGTGGTTTAACAAGCAGCGGTCCCTTTTGCCCTGCGTCATTTCCACCATCGAGGTCGCTATTTTTTCATGCAATTTCCTATCTTAGACCAGCACCTCGCTCGCCCCCTTCCCGTCCCTGTCCCGTTTCTTTATCCGAGCGATCTTCACGCTGTATCGCGGTACTTCCTTGTACCGCGGCTCGGATGCCTCATTATACGGTTCTCGTCTATCAGAATCGATCACTCTTCTGGTGGGCGTACATTCGACGAAGGAGGTCCTCGAGGTTGACGCGCGCCTCGACCTGCTAACGTAGAACGTTTCGGATTTATTCAATAACGACGATCGTTAAGGTTTGACCGAGGGAGGGGCGGGATCGTGGCCCTTCGATATTCGACGCCAGACACGTGCTCTCCTCCGCTCCGTGGAGCCTGGCGTGCTTTCATCGGCGGGCCACGCTTTCGAGAGCTTATTAACGATGTATGTATCGGCTTTCGCGATATCCTGCGTTTGTTTTTCCGTCGTCGAGACTTCGTTAGACCGATGACGTGTTTCGAGTTTAATTGGCGGCGCGGCGGAGTTTCCGACGCCTGCCAAAGAGGACGGGCCGAGGCGAAGGCTTCGATACCGTGCGAATGGCCAAAGACGCCTGTCGTCGGTTTGGCACATCCGCTCGCGGCCCGGTGTCTTTCTCGGTTTTTGTTTGATTTGCCTTCGAGTGGCGTAACAAGAGGAACAGCTACTCGCTCGTGGCGAGATAAAAATACGGTCGAAAGGGTATTAGTCATGTTGCGATGGCCCGTGGGGTTTCGGAGAGACGCGCGTGTATCCGTCCACCTCTCTCTCTCTCTCTCTCTCTCTCTCTCTTTTTCACGCGGGCCAAGCGCGAACGCGTGTTAACTAGATCGCCAGGAAACGGTGCCGCTAAATCACGCGGGATACGAGCAAACCCAGAACGGCGCGCACCAATACGCCAACCAATTCACGCATACCGCGGGGCCCTCGTCGGTCTCGCTTCCTCTTGGCAGTTTCTCCGTTTCCGTTGCTCCGCTTCGCCCTCTCTTTCGAGCCCTCTGTCGGCTCGGCTCGACTCGACTGCTCGTGTGCGTATATTCTGCCCCTGGTCCGGGCGCAGACGTATCAATTAACTCGGGAACTCGACGGCCATCTCGACTAATTTCCATCCGTTCTCGACATACCTACTCGATGTGCCATGAAATTATCGGCCGATAGCTGCGGCCCGCAAACGCGCCATATTTTCCTCGGCTACCTCGTCTACCTCGTCTGGCCAGAGGCGTTTACGGTGCCTCGGGCTCCGCACTTTTGCTCGTTTTCGGCCAAAAAAGTTGCAACGGCGCGGCGGCGCGGCGAGCCGATCGTACCGAAATCTTTCCGAACGCAGTCGGTCCGCGACCGGGGAACAGTTCGCTCGCGATGATAAATGATTCTCGATCGGAAGTGCTTGACGACGCTACGCGTGTTGATCGACTCTTCCCGCGAAACGATCGTTTGTCAGGTTCGCAAACGAACCCGCGTCCCGAGACGGCTGGTAAACCGTTCGTTCGCGAGAACGATTTATGGCCGACGAGAGTCGACCATGCGAGTCAACCGGAAGTCGCGGTGCCCTTTGTTCCCTCGGCTCTTTTTACTCGTACAGCTCGTCCCAGGCTCCGTTTATCGTGCATTTACATTCTCCGTTGCTCGGCTCCTCGCCCACTCGTCGCGTTCAGATTATTGAATTAGATATACCGACGGAATTGAATTGATTTCTGACAGTCATCCCACGATCCGGCACGCTCGCAGGTATAATGCCGCCGCGATATCGTGCGGAGAACAATCGTCCAGGATGAGAGCGCGGATGATCTTTCTGTTTCTGGGATCGCTCCTCGTCCCTCGCTGATTTTTTCCAGCGATCGGCTCCTCTCGCATTCTACGCGCGGGCGTCGAACGCCGGTTTTCACTCGTTCGAAACTGTTTCCCCCGGGTCCCGGCGATTCCCGTATCGGTCCCCGCCTAATATTTATTTGCTCGTTTGTTCCTTTCTTTTCGTGCAGCGTGGAACGCATCTATGGGGCAAGAGCAGAGGCGCATATCGGTGCATCTGGCAAACGACGACCCCGGTGCGACACGGGGCGCGACACGAGTGAATATTAGGGCACGCAGATCGGGGCGTGTCCCATGGTGTCGTTTCCTACGTGCCATTGTACGACCCAGGGCGAGACGCACCTGGGAGTGAACCTACCACGCCTCTGAATCATGGGCATGTAAGAGGTCTCCGCGTCGATGTACCCATAAAGGTACACACACGCATTCCGCGTACGCGTGCACGCGCGCATTCATGCCGAATATGCTCGCGCGCGCGCGCGCCTAGGCGCATTCACCGGTTGCGATTCTCTAGACGCGGTTTCGGCGCGAGCGCACCAACGACAGGCAAAGCGGAGAGGAAAGCCGACGAACCACCGACCCGCCGTATGACATACGGGATCGTGCGAGGAGACACAATACGGGCCGGTCATTACGCATCTATAGGCATTGTTGGAGATACGCGAGCAGGATGCGCCGAGATGCACGAGTAATACCAGCTCCGCGAACTCGCTAGTGCCGCTGATTTACGGGAAAAGTAGACGGAGCAACCGTGAAAAATGTCATATTAGATTTTAGGCTGAATACGAGACTGCGGATTTTTATTCGGACTAAAAATTGTCTGCGTTCACGAGAAGCAGAGGTTCAATAAAAATGTATTTCTCTTCTTAACGATTTCAATCGATTCAGAGTACCGTAAAAGGATGCGTCAACGTTTTGTACTTTACCTACACATTGTTATTATAAATGCATAAAAGCAGTCTAGCGATTACGCATTTGTGCTGTTGACATCTGCGAGTCACGATAAAGTATTGGGTTGTTCGAAAAGTAATTTCGTTTTTTTTTTTAATGAAAATGAAAGACGATTTTCTTTATATATATATATATTTAATTATATATTCTGCATTTTGGTGAAATACCCAATTACCCAATTACCCAATTTTGTCTTTAACAGCTTCAACTGGCCGTCCAGAACGTGGTGCATCTTCAACATCAAAATTGCCGGAACGAAATTTTGCAAACCAGTATTGGCACTGGCGTTCTATCAGTACATCTTCTCCTCATCGAACAATTTTTTTCTTGCTTGAAAAGCATTTTTACCTTTTCGATAGCAAAAAAGTAAAATATGCCGAAAATGCTGCTTTCGACTTTCCATATTTGATAGAGCACCAAACAAAAACTATTGCGCAGAATCAAGCATACTTTTTCACAAACAAGCCTTGCTATATCAGTTGTCAAAATATATAGTAACAATGCGGCTTAAATGTGAAGTTGCCTGCGAAAAAATACAATTACGCCCCCTGTTGGGAAAAAACGTAATTACTTTCTTTCTTACTTAGGATCTCGAATCGAGACGCGAGTTTTACACAAACCGATAAATAAAGGCTACAGACTAAGAGTACGCTGCTCGCTTTCGGCCGGATTCCAACGAGACTCTGGCGTACCCGGATCGAATCGGTAACCCCACGGTTTCACCGAGTCGAACGATACACAGAGTGGTAACGTGCAGCTCTCGCGCGACCCGAATACGCCCGGGGGCGGCCAGGGCGGAGGCGATTCCGCCCCCAGGTGGGTCGGGGTGGTACCCGGCATATCTCATTCTGCGCGTGCATAAATAACGCGTCGGGAAGGATATCGGCCGCCTCGTAAATCCCCGAAATAGGGAAAACCGCTCGTCCGCGGATCGATTGCCAATTTCTGCGGAAGAGGGGGCTTCTTCCGCTCGCCTCACGAAAACAGCGTTTTTTCTCGGAACACGGTCCAAAGAAACTGGGATCCACGACGACGAGGTGGACGGAAGACGCGGACGTCGACAGATGACGCGAGAAGGAGCTGAAAGTAATTTTGGCGACAACAATGCGGTCTCGATATCGCGTGCCGACGCGGTTCATCGGCAACACGCGTGTACGATCGTCGGTACGGTTACCGCGGACAGAGCATCGCACCTTCCCTCTTTCTCTCTCGCTCTTTCGCTCTCTTCAGCTCTCTCTCTCTCTCTCTCTCTCACTCTACCCCTCCTTGTCGCACAGGCTGCGAGATGGGTTTTGTCCGACGTACTGGCGGACAACAATAAGGTAACTGTAATTTCTGGAGTGCAACGCGAGCAGAGCAATGGCAACAGATGGAGAAACTTGCCCGTCCGCCCGTCAATGTCTTCAGGAAGGTTTCGTTTCAATAGCTGTCCCACATGTGCCTGAAGGAATAATAGCGACCGGTGGATGGGAAGAGAAGTACACGCATGCAACCGCAAAACAGTGATCTGCTCTCGCGAGCAACCTCCGGGATCTTCCGCGTACCGATCACGATCACGATCACGCGCGTCGCCTCACCGTCCAAAGGTACCGTAATGGCCGCCGTCGCCGCCGCCGCTGCCACCGTGATAGTTGTCGTCTAGCGGTCGTAAAAATTGAAGATGGGTCGCCGCGAAGTATCCACGGTCATGGACAGATGGTCGAGCAGCGAGTATAGTTGTAATCTGTCGGTGTATTTCATTAAGCGATCGTTAAACGTAAACGATTCCGCGGTAGTAAATATGAAATATGTAGAGCGTGCGTGTATAGACGTATAATTTGCTCGGCACCGACGTTCTGGCCGCGACCACCGTGCGTACTCGCGCTCTCTACGAGAAATATATCTATCGATACGGGAGCGCAGCAGCCGCGGAACGGAACGGAACGGAACGGAGCGGAATGGAACGAAACGAAACGAAACGTATTACCGGCACGCCACTCGATCGTTTTTACGCGCAATTAATCGGCGTCGTTTTGTCCGGGATTAAAGGATGCTCGCGGACCGAACGAGCCGCGAGCTTCGAGTCTCGAGCCTCGAGCCAGCTCGTTGCACGTGCTGCGCGCCGTTTAACAAGCGGATCATAAACTTCTGTTTACAAGACAACAACACGCCGATAATGGATGACAAATATTGGCAGATGCTCGAGCAGAGAGCCGAGAGAGCCGAGGAGGGCCCGGCCGGATGCCCCCGAGGTTCGACCTCGTCCTTTTATTGCCGTGGCGGGGTGTACCACGGGGGCTTCGTAACTCCGCACCCCAAAATAGAGGATGACATTTCCGTGTGGTTTCTTTTTCGGCGGGCATTGTCGGGGCCTGGAATGCATAAATCAAGCTAGATCGGTGCGAACCTCGCAGGAGCAACAATGTTCGACGCGCGGAATCGTTCTTTCCCTTCGCCACCGAAGGACAGAGAGTGAGAGAAAGAGAGAGAGAGAGAGAGAGAGAGAGAGAGAGAGAGAGAGAGAGAGAGAGAGAGAGAGAGAGAGAGAGAGAGAGAGAGAGAGAGAGAGAGGGAAACTCTCGGTCGCGGCAGTGGTATTTTTCGTGGCACAGAGGCGCGACCATAATGCGCCGCTCGATGACAAATGGTGTCCCTGCGATCCTTCGGAGCAAACCAGAAAAGTTGCGTGCCGCCTCGATTGTGTTACCATTTTCGTCTTCCCGAGGAAGATCCATTCACCGGTCGAGAAATCTGTCGAGTAGCCGCACAATGCGGTTCCCTTTTCACGCGGCTAAAGCGTATCCCTCTCGCATGCTATTGCGGCGAAAATGTAGAACGAGCAACGGGAGTCAAAGGAAACATCGAGCGACGTTTTATTGCCGTTTCATCGGGATCGTCTGTCAAATCACCGTGCTCTACGAGCTCCTTAACGCTGGCAATCAGCGTTCCCCTAACCGCTCGAGCTCCCCGCACACGGTGTATGTATGTATCTCTCGCGCGCCGATCACCGTGGCGCGCAACGTTTCCGAAAATAACCGATCGGGCGTCTCCGGAATCACGTAAAAATGTCTCGAAAGGGTGTACAAGCTCGGTACGGTGTCAGCCATGTGAAGAACTGCTCGCAAGAGTTACGAGTTCACCGGGCGATAAAGTTGGCCCTCCGTAACGCCTCGCGCACTCTCAACCAACGAATTTCTGTCGACGTCGGCCTTGTTTTATGAGACCGTCGTCGTCGTCGTCGTCGTCGTCGTCGTCGTTGTCGTCGTCGTCGCGAGCTCGTCAGCCCGAGAGCAAGGAAGGGAGCAGCAGCACCAGCAGCGTCCTTGTCTCCGTTTCACTCGAGTTTTACAGGTTTCGAAGGAATTCCACGGGGAACGGATCGACGACGGATCGCATCCCCGAACGCTCCGCGAGGATTCGCGGCGGAAAATCGGTGTTTGAAGATGCGCCAGGGAGATCGAGGTCGCGGCTGACTTTTAAGGAGCGTTCCAGTCGACGGGGATGGGCGTCGTCGTCGCGAAAGAAACGCACGGCGTCGGAGGTCAGGTGTCAAACAGCTCGACAGCGCCGGGAATTCGTCGGACAACTTTCAAGCCGAACACGATGGATGCGATGGACTTCCGACGATCCGGGAACGGGGTTTACGGCCTCGCCTCGCCGAGGTCCAAGAAGAAGCCTACGAAGACGCCTGTAGGAGAAGAGGGGCCGTAGGTGTCTCCGACAGCATGTGCTCGGGGCGTGGACCAACGCGAAAGAGATATACTGCTTCGCCCGAGTATTTATGGCATATCCGCACTTCGTCCAACATATATATATATATATGTTTATATATATATATATACATCAGGAGCAGCGCGGAATGCGCGGACAACCATCCGGAATAATTGTTTCTGGAAACGCCGCGGACGGCTTATTAAAAGAGTCACGATCTCGGTCGCTTCGACGGACTTTTTCATTGGCAAGCCGCGCCTGATCAAAGGACGCGGTATCTCCGGAGGATCTCGTTACTCTCTTTGGAACGCTCGCCGATAAGATAGCACGAAATCTTGCGGCGGGGACAGGGACGCCGAGCGGAGAGGGACGAGCGGACGGCCGTTCGAACAACCGAGAGGAAACGCAATTAACATAGAGGCGGAGTAAAGATAAACACGTATTACGATTCTCCAAAGTGACTGTGCAACTATAGGCTCTCCTTGTCCCGAGCGTGTATGCTCTGTTCGCCTGGCAGCGTGCATTTTTTTTTTCGCCGTGCCTCCTTCTTCACCGTGCGACCTGTCACCTGACTTCTTCATCCGAGGAGACGATAAATCATCGACGCGTAGACGATTCTTTACACGCGAGCCGCGCGGTACACCCTGCACGTAACAAATAACGTCGGAGCATGCATTTCGCGAAACGGGCGAACGCACACCGGCCCACGGCCCATGGCGCGGCGCGGAGCGGCGCGGGACCGAGCGTGCGCGTTCTTTATCGGCCGGACTCATCTGCGGAATGATCGTTAAGTCGTGTATACCGACGACAGAGAAATCGTCGAAGGAAGCAGAATCGGCCCCGCAAAAACCAGCCGGTCGTTCGTGAATTTTCTGCTTTCAGGGAGAGAAGTTCGGAGAACTGAAATTACCGGGGTCCGATTCGGCGTTCTATTCACGACGACGACGATCGCCGATCCTCGCGCGACACATTCATTACCGAGAGTTGAATAGACCTCTTCGACTCAGCCCCTCGGCGTAACAGCGTTTCTTGCGCGGCCAGAAGTAACACTCGTTCGAGCAAACATCGCGCGACGCTTTCCTATCCGTAGAGCTTCATGTAATAATCATGACCCGAGCAATTACCGTCCGAAGACGAGCTTCGAGCGACTCGAACTGCGTGCGCCGCAGAAAATCGGTGGATCGTGGACGGAGAAATTCGAGTTTCGGGAATCGGACGAACAAGGGAGAACCTCGCGATCGGAGAAGGGTGATATCGGTATCGAATGTCGATAGGTGTTTAATCCGTATAGCAACCTGCGGGAATCCCAGGCCACGGGATCCACAGCGGGGCGCAACCTGTGCGACTCGTAAGGATCGAAAAAGGGCGACCGTTCATTCATCCGGCCAAGCAGGACACTAATAGCTCACCTTCGGGTTCATTCAGAGCGAACCGTCGGGGATCCGATTCATGGGAAAGCAAAAGGGATCAGGCGAGCCGCGTCGGAATCGTCTTCTCCGTCCGAAACGCGATGGCTCCACGATCGTAAATAAGAAGTCGAGGGCGAGAGCGTTTTATCGAAAAGCGTGAGCTTCCTCGGGGCGAGAAGAAGCGTCGCCCCGAGTCTTTTCACGGTCGTGAAAAAATCATGGGCCATCTCGACGCGTTTACATTTTCCCCGTGTGGTTTTTCCCTCACGGATAAACGTCTGTACTATTTTCACTTTATGACCACTCCATGGACGTTATTTATCGAGGGGCACGGACGCGAGGACCACCCTTGGGATTTGAGTAGACTTCAGATTTGCCCGGTCAATAAATATCATTCGTTCCGATACTCGAGCCCCGAGAGCCGAGAACCGAGAACCGAGAACCGAGAACCGAGAACCAGCCCCGGGAACCCCTCCAGGCCACGCTCGAGTTCCGCGTGTAACTAAACAGAAGGGCTGTTTGTCACCATGTGTTTCCCCCGACGGAATATGGACGCGTCCCGCTTTTCCTGGGCGCGATCGAACAATGGACGACCTCTGGAAACGGAGCGGAGCGGAAACGTCGCGAGAAGGGAATAAAATAAAGGTAGGAATATACTAAAAGAGACAACGAGCGAAATAAGAGAGGCGTCCAGACTGCGAGGCTGCAGGAGAGCCTAGGGTTCTTTCGGGTTTCACCGCATTTTTACGATCCCGAGACTCACCCTTTCCCGACCCGGTAAAAAGAGTCCTTTGGTCAGGATAAACGTAACGATCGTCCGAGTCGGAGGGTCGAATCCCTCGCGCACTCGTTCCCGACCCTCGGGAACTCGTTTCCATCATTAGGGAGCGGCTAAGTGGCCACTACTGCCCAAGGCCTTGGCAACCGGGTACTTGTCGTGGACGCTCCTGAAAATGGCCGACGATAAACTGGACATTCGGAACCAACCCCGATCTCGGCCGGCTCGAAGCGATTTCCTGTTTGCTGCGGGCCCAACCACGGCCTACCTTCTGACCATAAAGCTAATAGATCCGCAGGGGTCACGGAATGGGGTGTCCCACGATTCCATTTCTTTCTCTCGCTCTCTCTCTCTCTCTCTCTCTTTCTCTTCCTCCTTCGTTTCTTTTTCGAACGCAACCCTCTATCGTTTTCGGCCATTGTCGAACCATACGGATCTCGCGCAGAGTTACTGACAAATCGGCCACGTGTCGTGAACGCGTGCACGGACGTTTGTAACGGAAGAAAACTGCCACCAGGAACCGCGATAAGTGGCGCAAGATGAATCGTTGGAAAATTCGCGTCGAAAGCCGGAAGCCATCGTCCGTCGAACAGAAAAGAGGCGACCCGTTCCATGATCTTTTGGTCCTACGAGTTCCGGCGAACCGCGGAAATTTTCATGGGGGATGTGCCCGGAGAAACGGCGGGCTCTCGTCGTTCGGCAGGTCATAAAGATAAATAGTCAGCCGGCAAATTTACACAATTTGTAGCGAACGGCGGCCGACGTTGATCGTCAAGAAAAAAGAAAGCCACGGGCGAGGCGAGGGGTCCGGGAGAGAGGGAGAGAGAAGGGGAACAGCAATCTGCGGAAATTGGCAAGAACGACGAACCAATTTCCGAAAGAGGCCCGCAAACACTGGCCCAGGGGTCAGCCGGGGTGAGGGTTAATCGTCGATAAAGCGATCCTCGTTAACGCGCCCGACCGATGCGCAACAAACCCGTGAAACCGCGCGCATTCCGCTCGCGCTACGCTCTCGATCGGTCCTTGCTACCGTCTCTCGACGAGATCGTGATCGACAAGACGGATCGCGAGATCGCTCGCTCGCCGAGCCGAGTGAAACTTGGCTCTTCGAGTAGGAGCAAAAGAAACGAGGAAGGAAATAAATCATTGACAGACTTTCACGAACCCGATGACCTTAATGCGCGCGCTGCGCTCGGTAACCCGGGGCCCGAAAACGTAATTTCGATCTGTTGGACCACCGGCTGACTCGTCGTCCCGACGATTAACATTCCCGAAGCAATTGCACCCACGGCGACCAGCCAGGGCAGCCAATTTCTTTCTTTCGGATGCGGCTGGCCGGCTCGAATTCTCGCAGACAACAGTCCGATCCTCGGCTACGAGATGGCAGCACCGCTCGAAAGCCGCACCTGCTTCGGGACATCATCCCCGTGGATATTGTAGGGCGTCGACATCCGGTACATCCAACTTCGATTGCTCTTTCCCCGGAATTTTTAATTCGTATTCCACAGGAATCTCGGGCAACGACTTCGACTTCGAGAGAAAAAGAAGGACACGCCCGCGTCTCGGTGCGACCCAGCCGGGAAAGGGGCTGTGAAATTGCAGGAGGGTTAAAGGAATGAAAACCTATCAACGTTCATTCTTCTCGAGGGGACACGGTCGTTTGCCAAGCCTTCATCCTTGATTCGCGCAGACATTTTTGTCCTCGAGTGTCGCGATCGGGCGGCCTCATCAGGTGAATTACAGGCTTCGCTCGTGTTCGTGGGTGCCTCGAGAGTCGCGTGGATAGGCGGAGAGCTCTCCGAGCAGAGTACAACTGCTTCGAGATGAATTGGCGGGCAACCTTCCGAGTATTCTGACTCGAAGAGGAAGGCCTATCGAGTTTCGCGCGGCGTCGCGTCTCGTCTCGTCTCGTCTCGTCTCGTCTCGTCTCGTCTCGTCTCGTCGCCGCGACAATCTTTATTGTACGCGATCCCCTATACGTGCTCGTAATACCTTTAAACACGCGAAACCCCAAAGGTTAGAGAAACGCTGCGCCTTTGTCGGGTAGCGGACGGAGGAACGGCGTCTCTGAATCGCGTCGCGTCGTGGCGGCATCGACGGCACGTCGCATCATCGCATCGGTCGCATGGGATGAGGAGCGGCAATGGCAAATAAATCGCTTCGCTCGCGTCACGTCTCGATCCGAGGCGAGACCGAAGCCTCGCGAAAGCTTATGATGGACCCGCACGAATCGTTCCCGAACTCTTTGATGTTGCCGCCTCGCCGGCGATCCACCTCGGGTGACAGAATCTGATCTCTACGCCCACGCCGTCGCCCGTTCCTTCGTTTCGAGATAGACTCGATCGGAAATTGCTTGTCCGCTCGAAACCGGGGATACGTAGACGTATCTCTCCCGATCGTGCGACGAATCCGGGATCCATTCCGCCATACGATTACCTTTTCCTGTTCCCGGTCGAGCTCAGGTAAATCGAACTCGGGGCAAGCCGTGACGTTTTTCAACAGGAAGACACGCCGGTGCTGGATAATGCGTCCGACAACGGTGCCCGAGTCTATCTTCACCGATAGTATCAAAATTGTTGTACAACAATTTCTAGCGATTACTTCAAATTGATGGATGTTATATTAGAAACAACAGAGTGACTAACAAGAAGTACAGTGAATTCTCGTTACGGGTCAGTTGCGCGGTTCTGGCGACTGACTTTTAGACGAAATCTGAGGTTCTCGCCGAGCGTCGCATTTGAAATACACAGGGCACGCTGGAAACCTAAGAGTCACATCCGTCTATAAGTCATAAGCCTATGACTACTAATTGATAGTGACAAGAAGACTGAGAAAATGATTTTCTCGGATACAATGTTGCATTTCAAGCTTCGGCCTCTCACCGCGGTGGTGTGGGTAATTCCACTGACTCCAAATCGTAAGGTTGGCACTGACTCGTAACGAGAACTCACTGTACTACCTTCAAAGATATACTTAAAAACTTGCTAAATAAATCCATACATCGGTCTTAAGAGCCAAAGGTAGTCACGTGACTTTTGCAGAGTCAGCAGGTCGGTAACTGCTGTATAATTTCAATTCACAGCCTTCAGACAGTGACTTAAGATCTGTCTTGGTCTTGATCCGACGGGTTTTAAGTCTGTAACTAAACTTGTCACATTTTTTGCTCTGTATTATCGATGTTATATATTCTGACGTCAGAAACGTGCTTCAAGTTTCTGGCATTATTTCACAGAGAATTAAGACAAAATATAGCTCAATTTGAAGCTCGAAATATTTTCTAGCACGCGCTACTCTTGATTTCATCCGGAAAACTCATCCAATGACATTCCACGGCATACACATCGTAAATTTTTGGCCTACTTCTAACGCTTATATTACCAAATATCTGCATAATGTCGTCAGCTCATGACTAGCGCGCGCCAGATTGAACCTTCTTCTTTCGAACGAGCCCTTTCCCAATGAAAAATATTCTCATATAAGGACGAAAAGTTGAGGCACGTGAAACCATTTTTCGCCTATTTTTGTCGGTAACGTGGTCACTCTACCTTATCGCGAATCTACGGAGTCTTGGCTATTAAATCACTAGATTGGCGGATGAAAAAGAAGGTATCTGGTCAGTTAGTGATTCCCTCTGACAGATTGATGGTATTGTATAATAATGAGGGTGATCAGATACGTGCTCCGCGTGCCTCACAAGAATTCCTGTGACAGGATTGGTTCATTCCACAGGGACTTTCGATTCTAGCTGAATTATTGGCTAAAGTGTGTGACGTCAAAGCCTAACCATTGGGTGCGAGCGAGGACCCTCTTGCCCCTGTGCCGTCTCGAGGGACTTCCTGTGAGGCAGGGACAATACCTTCATAATTCTATTAGAAACCAACATGTGTTATGTTTTAAAAAAAATTATTTCAGTTTTTCAAGTTTCAAATTTTTCAAGTTGTTGATATATGTCAACAACACGGGTCTTGCCAGCGTCAGGAGACATACCCGAGCCGTGTTATGTTTACGCTCCTTGGCGTCCGAGGCCTCTCGAGCTTCGTGGCCTCTCACGGGGTATAGCAGTAGTGGGGATAATTCCGCAACGTTTATCATCCAGGCCTTGGCGACATATATAGAGAAATCACTGCATATAGCAATAAAATCGCGAATGAGTCAAATTGACTCGGTCCGGCAATCTAGTTTTAAGCATCATCAATTGTACAGTCACAAAAATAGTCCGCCTTCCAAGGGATAAACTACAATAGTTGCTAAACTCGCGAAACGTCGGAAGAATAATTCCGAAGGAACACTGCTGATACCCGAAAGCCTCGAATCTCCGAGCACTAGGTTGTTTCCAGGAAACCTTGCCTTATTAAATTTGGATGCAACGTTCTAGCGTGGTTGCGTGTCGCGATGGAAGCGCAATCGACTGTGTTCCATTCTTTTCCGCGGTCTCCCCTTGTCGCCCCCGCCCCTCCCGTATCAACGTTATGCCCTGTCGCTACGAAATTATGGACTCGCTATTACTCCACTGGCGAATCTAATAAAAGGCCATCGTCTGACTCTAATTCATGTGTTGCGCGCGTATCCGCTGGAACGATGGGAACGTTTATCATTCGTTCGCGTCCTGGGCAGCGTTTCTGCGGTTGCCACAGCGGTTGCAAAAACTGTGCCCAGTTCGCGACCGAAAAAATCAACGGACAGCGCGCACCCCACGGAATCGGTTTTTGCACTGGTCTAGCGATCGAACGTTTGTGGGAACGGTGTGCCAGCTCCTCGAAAGAGATCTCGGTACGCAACGGCGGGTACACGCGAGTAGCAAGCCGCGGTACTTCCCTATGCAGGCGGATACAACTACATTTTTGGCATTTCGCCTCGACCTGCCTCTCCCAAGGAATTCAACCTTTTTTTTCCTCTCGTTCGTTCAGCCTTCCGCGGTCTATAATCGTGTATGCAAATCGTCACACGGCGGCGGGGTGAAGCAATCGTCCCGCAATCGTGCCTTATTAAGTCGTTCCGCTGATTTTCTGTATTCGATCGACGGGAACCCATTGGCGAAGGCCTACCTTGACCCCGAAGCAGCAGGTCGCCGAGATCATCCATGCCACGGATACACCTAGCCACCGATCGCCGATCGCCGATCGCCGAGCGCGATCGTTCGCCGGATCCTCCGAGTCTCCTGAAAAAGACGAACGATTCAATGGGCTTTCAGAAGCGACTCGCATCCGCTCGATACGGCTAATTTGTCTCTATGGAGCTCGGAATCAGAGTAGGTGCTCTTTTTTATTTTTTGCTGGGAAATCGAACGCCCGTCGGATTAGCCCGAAGCAATTCAACACCGGTCTTTCTTCCGGCGCATGAAAGGTACGGAACGGAAAAACCCACGCCGTGAAAGCTCAACTAATAAGCTGTAATCGGAGAAACGAGCGGCCACCGCAACGCGCCGAAACCGTAGCCAGTCTGCTATGGAGTAGTCGTCGTCGACACAGCTAAAAGAATTAAAAAGTTCCGACGACTTTCCACCGTCTCAAGAACCTGGGGGCCCTCGTACAATTTGCACGGATTGCCGACGGATTTGCCGGTAGAAGTCGAAGGAGAGACGGGGTGTTTATTATGGCGTCGTGCACCCTTCCGACGTGGGAACTCGGGAAAATCAGCCCCACAGGGGGGAAGCTCATGAATCCGGGCACCCTCGCGCTAATCGCTCGATCGCCTCTCGGCGTTGACAAATTCGTGAGACGATGATGGATGTTATTGACTGCCTAAGCGCCGCGATGCCGTGTGTACACGGTCCCCGATCGATCATCGACCGATAACTTTCTATTAGAAAAAATTCCAACCCGATCGTTTCACGCCTCGACGCCGCAGATTTCCGATACGGGTGTCCTCGTATCCGTTTAATCGACACGGGAGTCGAAACCTCGAGCGGTGTCGCGTGCCTCGATGCTTCTCCCCCGACTCGAATCGGTATTCTTCGACGTAGACGGCGCGCAGCTACTATTCGGCATAAGCGAAGGCAATAACGACGACCCGCGAATCCGAAACGATTTTCTAGACAGGCTGGTCTACGGGGTTCTCGCCGGCGCTGCTCTAGGGGTGCGAGAGCCCGTTACTTTGATATGTAAATACACGCAGCAACGCGCAGGGTGTGCCAGCCGCCGAATCTGTACCGCCGCCCGTTACACACGGATAAATTGCCGCTGCGTGCACGTAGATATACGCGCGATCAAGTATCGAAGTTTACGTATGGACGCGGAGCGGCGGCAGCAGCCCCGACGAAGAGCGCCCGATGTGCATTTGCTTCATCGAGCACGCCACAATGGAGCCCTGACTATAAAGGCAAATCTATTGAAAGGGGGCAAAGGAGCGACGCGAGGGGCGAACAGACACGGTCCCGTTCCTCGAATCCGCCAGAATCGTCCAATATCTCCGTTATCTCGATTCTGTCCGCGTCAATATTGACTCGATCGAGTCGCTCCCCCCCCCCCCCATCCCCCTCGCCGAGACGCTCTCAACGGTTTTATCAGACATCGGCGAATCTCGTCTCGGGACAAGGGGAGTACCTTGTAAGGCTCGCGGACCCGAGATCGCGGAAGGGTGGCCGCCGAGGAAAACGATCGGTAACAGAATCGTCGGAGAAATAATTCGAAAAGTACACGGCTCGTATATACAATCTTTGATCGGTAACAAATCGAAGCGCGACGAAAGGGTTCTCTGTCTCTCGGGTGTTCACGGTGGCGATGCCGAATAATTACCGTACGCGGTCTAACACACGCACCGTGAAAGGATAAGCGAGTCAACGGCGCCGTATTGTGCGGTAATCTCGAAGTAATCGGCTCTCGTTTTCTTTTCTCTTTTCTTTTGAAATTACAGCCCGAGTCACACCCTTTTCGAATGGAACGGCTCGAAATGATAGCGCGGCCGAGCGACTGGTATCGTCGCATGCCAAACAGCAATGTCCTGGAGAGACGTGTCCGCCGCGGAGACGCCGTCGTAGCTACGTGAGCGTTGCGGCTACGTAGCTGGCTGCACCGACACCCCTGGGACTCGTAACAGGCTTGTTGCACATGCACGCGACCGACTCCTGCCTCCGCCGCCTGCCTCTCGGGCCCCCTGCTCCCCTTCCCCCGTTTGCCTGCCCAGAGCCCGCCTGTATTGGTAGCTGCGCATAATGGTGCCCATTTAATGTTAACGACGCCATTTTCTGAATATGGATATCAACTGCCTTTGACTCCGGGCGCTCATGAATTTTCATACGCGTTGGGGCACCTCGCGTTCCTCCGTCCCGCGAAATCTCCTTCGAATCGACAGCCATTGCGCGCGTTTAATTCCGACTGTGCCCTTCCGTTTTCTTTGATCCTACGGAATGTTCCGTTTTCGTGGGAACGCGTGCGATCGTACGGCTCCCGTTTCCTCGTCCCGATACGTCGAGACGACGCGCCGCGCCGACGGGTTGCCATGCCGATGCACGACGCGACGCGACTCGACGGGGCAAAGTGTCGCGCGGTTCCAACGATTCCAGAGATCGCCCCTGACAACGTTTACCCGCGCTGCACGAGTATCGTGACTTCGATGACGTCAGCTGCAGCCGCAGGTAAGTCTTATCCCCACCGCAGGACGCGTTGTTAGTCGCAGGTGAGCAGGCGTGGTCTTTCCTCGGCCAATGGCGTTCGCGGGGCAGGACGATACCTGAACGAACCTGACGGCTCGCAAGCTAAGACGCGCGCGCCGTCCCGCGACCTATTCAATCCCGGTCACGACAACGATGCATCGCGACGTACGATTGCGCGATCGATTATATGTATTTCGCGATATGTACCGATTCACCACTGAGATGCGCCTCCTTAATTACGCCGTACCCGGAACGTGGCACGAGCGTCGATACAAAGGACGACAATTTCGCTGCGGAATACTAGAGCACTCCGAGCGAGTAACGTCGGCAGCGATTTGTCCTTGTTCGATCGAGAATATTATATGCGCGACGTATCGTTGCGGCGATGCGGCGCGGCGGCATGCTATATCTATACCGTCGGAATAAGAGTGCGCATAATAGGAAAATTGCAAGGTGAAGCACGTATATAGCCGGGCAAGTACACAATCGCGTGGCAAATATACTCGAAATAATGGTGCATGAAATTGATGCGAGAACAGTCTCGCAAATTGGCCGGCGAGCGCGACATATTGCGTACAAAACGGTGGCATTTGCCGGAAGAGTCTCGATCGTTCCCGAGTCATGTATTCGTCGAGTCGTTTCGCATTCAAGAAATCACGATAACGACGCGGTGTATCGGTGGCGCGTCGTAAAACGTCGTGTCGCGTCGCGTCGCGTCGGCCGATCCGCTTCCCGATGGCGATGGCGATGGCGATGGCGATGGCGATGGCGATGGGGATGGCACGTTTAAGAGACACGAGGCGTGACAACGGCGTCTCCGCGCGTAATCTCAATTATAAGCGACTTAAATAATAATACAAATTAGAGGAATGGACCTCCTGAGAAGATAATTCCGCGGTAGCGGCGCGTCCGATACGGCTCGAGCACGGAGAGTGGCAGGACCTCCCAGCTGTCCTCCCACTGCGCGGAGATTACAATAATTACCATTCTTATTTACCTTCTCTGGCTGCGCGGCCCCCTCGGCCTCTCTCTCGGCATCAATTACACCCGTCAAAGTTTCTCGCTTTAATCTCGAGATTAATCGCGGCTCCCAAACTGCGGGCAATTGCAGTTTCGGCACGTGGATATATTCATCGTACCTGCGAAATTGTTTCCGACGCTGCCATTAGCGCGAGAACAACACCGCCAATCTGTTCTCTGCCCACGCGTTACGCCTAACCTTCTTATCGCAAACGATTCCGATTTTTCAACGATCGTTGAGAGCTTGGGAGTAGGGGTACGCTCTTTTTCGCGTTTCCTCTATTTTCCATAGGGTGACACGCATCGCGCACCGAACGACGAAGACGGCAGAGAAACACCTCGGACCAGGCCTGTAGGAACGATTGGAACAATTTGCGACACGGGATCTACCTCCTGTATTTTTGTAGCCCGCCTCTCAGCTAACTCCCGAGCTCCCAACGATAGGTGCGAGCCGAGCGCTCGTAAACCAGGCAAACAACGAAGACAATAAGTTGGCGAATCTCACGGCGGGACGTTGGCAGGCGGTCGCACGTGCTGAGAGGAAACTCGAGACACCAGCAATCATCGCCGGGCGTCCACCGGTAAGAGAACAGAAGAGCACAGAAGAGAGAACACTGCCGGAGAATGGAAGGAAATGGAATGGAGGGGATGCACGGACGGTGCAGCACCTCCTGGGACGTTAATTCGATGTAGGGGCACCCTAAAGTACCCGGCGTGCCCCATCGGCAGGAGGTCACCGGTTACGCCCCTGAGATATGCGCAAGAACGCATGCAGCACGGCCACCCTTTGCCGGTTTCGGCGCGGAGCAAGCTTTCCTCCCGCTTTCCGTTCGCGCGTTCTTTTCCCTTTCTCTTTCTCTTTGTAAACGTGCTTCTTTATTTCCTTTTTTTTTTTATTCTTTTTTCTTTGGTCTCCGAGCTACCGTAGGACGCGGGACGTCTGCAGCGGCGACGCAACGGAGGGTTGCTCTCGTTGCATTTCGGTAGTCAAAGAATCGCGAGCGAACCCGTTTTCACGTGAACGCCCACCGGAAACAGCTGAACCGGCGCCTGAATGGTCCGTCGATAGAAGATATAGGAGCGCGGGGATCCGATTACGAGGACACAGGGTGCGTTGGGTGACCGTTTCTCGTCGAGCCGCGCGTCAAATCCTTTTCAGACGCGTACGAGAACTCGGCCTCGCCGCCCTTATTAATATCGCCGGCCACGATAGCCGATCGGAAGTCCTCTTTCTCTCTTCCTCCCTCCCTCTCTCGCTCTCTCTCTCTCTCTCTCTCTCTCTCTCTCTCTCTCTCTCTCTCTCTCTCTGTCTCTCTCTCTCGGTATTTGTTTTCCTGCTTGGCGGCGTCGTCGGGCCGCGTTCCCCCGGGGATTTGCTCGAAATTAACCGATTCGCTGCGGTGTCTAACGAACGAAAGAAATATTGCTCCCTGGAACTCCGTCGAACGTCGGAGGAACAAAAGAAGAATCTTTCTTGTTCCTGCGCGGCTGTCCGAACCGGATGAAACTCCGCCCATTCTACCCTTATTACGACTCCTTTTGCCTTGGTTTTTCGACGGCGAGCAACGTTCCCGAAAGAACCGGCGCGTTTCGAGGAACGATGAATGTGTCCGAGGTCTTCTTCTTTCGGCTCGACCGGACCCGAACGAGTTTCATCGAAATTCGACTGGAAACGATCGAAACGCGCGGTCCGCCACATGCCGTCCCCGTTTCCCGCCGTCACCGTGACAGACCGCAAGGGACCAGCTCTCGCCCCAGATGTCGGAGATGCGCTCAACTCGTTACCTATTTCCAGGGGAAGACGATCATCTGCGCTCGCAGACGACAGTTGGTCGCAAAGACATGGAGAACCGGGCCAGTTGGAGCTAATTCATGTATCGTAGACGAACGAGTGATAGATTCGAGAGCAGGACGGGCAGGAGAGCGCGAGGTTTTTTCATCGCGGGATTCCCAGCGCGTTGAATTTAAGGGGGCTGTCCGAGGGCACGCCTCCGCTTCTACGAGCATAATTCCGAGTCGGAGCGGGACGCGTGGTTCACAGTGGCATGGCGCAATCTTTGTCCATGAGTGAATAACGCGCTCGTGGAGCTGCTGGCTACGGGGAAGTTGTTGCAGCACGCGCAGGGGCGTATCAAGGACGCCTCGAACGAACGCCCCTGTCGACCCCTAGGTGGTCCAGGGCGTCGCTGGGTGGTACACGTTTTAATTCCGGAGTGGTGGGTCCTTCGTTTCGTCTGCTCGTAAACCGTATTGCCCTCCGATAGATATTCCCACCGATACACTTTTTTCGCGATCCTCGTAAACGTCCGTCCCGAGACGCGCGTTCACGGTATAAACCCGGCCGTTCGATAATTAACCACGAGGATACCCGAACCGTGATACGTCCGGCGAACGCATAATGGAATCGACGCGCGTCCCTTTGATGCAACGGTTCCCGGAACACGATTGAATCAAGTGGCATTTAATAAATTCCAATTAACGATGGGAGCCCATCGAGGACCACCAGGATCCGGTAGTCGAATTGCGAGTCGCATAAACACACACGGCTCATTAGCCAGGAAGGGGCTGGATCGGTCGCCTTTTATAGTCCAAGGTGGCAGAAGCTACCGCCCCCTCCGAAAAGAGAAAGGACGCCGGTTTACGACAGGACATAAAGTCTACGGATATTGCGAACGAAATGCCCTACCATGCCCGTGGTCCAGAATTTTGTTCCCCTTCTTTTGGTCCGACTGCGATTGCGGTGCCGGCGTGTCACATACGGATTCGTTATCAGTCTCTCCGCCTTCTTTCTCTTCTTCGTTAACTGGGAAACGCTACGCGGCAAGACCGATCCCCCTTTTCTCCGGACGATCTTCCACGGAATTGGAAGACGAGCCAACGAAGAATCGAACGTTGAAGCGTTCCTCGTTTCACGAGCAACGAATCGGACGCGACGGCATTCTCGATTCTCCGGCATCGACGAACGACGACGTTTCGAGCATCGATGAATTATGATACCGAGATAATATCAGTTTTGCGATGAAGAACGAGATTGTGACTACGGACCGACGGATATGTATATCCCCATGGAACGGCCGATGGTCTACAATTCGAATCGACCGATTGATGGGAAAACTGATGTGGTCGAGGCGTAGCTTTGCGGCGATAATGATACGCTTACGTTTACAACTCCTCGCGAAGGGATGCTACCATTTCCTTCTGTATGCGATTCGTAAACCCTCGCCCTTATATAATGACAGGCCAACACACAGCAGCGACTGCGCGCGTACGGTCGTTCAACCGGGAATCGTTTCTCGCTGATAGGCCAATTATCGACACGAAAGGAAAAATCATTTTTTGTATGGTTCGTGGCTGCATCGTATCGGGAGAGAGAAAGAGAGCCCACGGGGAAGAGGAACGGTCGCTTCGCAACTTGGCATCGAGAGCTATGCCACTCTTGCCGCCTCGGTTGCATCTGTTCCTTCCAAATGTCCCTCCCCGCCCATCGCGAATTCGAAATCGATGCATCGGCCGAAGGTAGATGCATCGCTCCAACCAACGCATAATCAAACGCGGCCATGTTTCTTCGGCATCGTATCGATCGAAATGTGCTACCGTGCATCGCACAGCAGTGTTGCTCGCGTACACGTTATGCGGAATGGCTCGGCAAGAAATGAAAAATTGCGCCCCGGGAAACGAATAAAACGGCCGTGAGCGATCTCCGCAAACCGTTCGCCGATTGGCGGGACGCGGGCGCATCGCGAAAACAGACGGGAAGCGTCGTTTGCATAACGACGATGCACCTTGTTACATCGAACTCCGGTTCGTTTGATAACTGTTCGAAGCACGCGAAGAAAATCGCGGATAATGCGCGGAAGGAAGAGCCGGCATTTTTCGACTCGCGTACAGTACTCGGCGATTGCCGGAAATGTGTTTCCGATTTCGAGCACGCGCGAGGAATTTTCTTTGCGCCGAAAACGCGGAGTCGACGAACTCCTGGACACGAGGATACACGCGGGAGGGCTCGAGAATTCAGCTGCGGGTTTTAATTGTCGGACGCAGAGGAGAAGCCGGACGGGCGACATCGATGGTGGCGGCGCAGTTGCGGTCGCGCGAGTTTGTAATTAATTAAATAACGATATAATTGGCTCATAGAGCAATTAGTTGATTGACACGGGAAACACCACCGCGTCGATAGAAAGAGAGGACAAGGCGCAACCGCGACCAGCCGGAGGGGAATCGTTTCACAGAAGTTGCATGTCGGTCGAGCCACGAATAGGGCTGTAATTTCTTTGTAATTTGCATTCGATTTACCTGCAAAATTTATCACGGCCCGCGCCGCGTTTCGTGCGACAAATTAATCGAATTAAAACGGATCGTTCGAGAACCTCGCGCGCTCGCGATCCACCGATGCGATGCGAGAGAAGAGCAACAATAAATTTTACGATCGGTCATTGTTCTCCGTGTCTGGGAAGAAACGATTAACGGAGATCGCGGATAAGCCGACTGTGGGAGGTGTTCGCGGTTGCGGAAATACCGCAACGGTTTTTAAACGGGGATTTCCATCTGGGCAACTAATTTGTCGTGAAAAAGATCGTCGCGTCGATACGCGACAAACAACTCTTTCACACTTCTCGCCTCCTCGGCCTGTTATCGTCTTATCTGGAAGCGTTCGGTGTAAAACAAAGGAACAACAACGTGTAAAATCCGTAAGGCGTAAGGAATCGTGTAAGCCATAAGCCGTCGATACGACGCTGTTCTTTGGTGGACGCGGGCGGCGCCAACCAAGCCTTTGATGATCCGCCGCTTGGTCGGTTTTTCAGGTAGCCACAGACGCATTAGTCACTCTTCTCGTTCTCTTCGCTTGTCCCTCTTCATCGGCGGGGATGCTAAAGGCATAGGTATCTAAATGAGCTGCTCAGAATCGTTAATAGGCGCTGCAGCCGCGAACAACGCGTGTCTCGTCGACGCGACGCGACGAGAACACCTTCGTCGCCGCGTCAACACGGAGATAGTTTCATCGATTGCGAGGCGTTTCGAATGATTCTCGGATCCCGAATTCCTGAAAAATTGCGACTAGCTCGGGTCCCGAACGATCCCGCCGCGCGGTAGCAAAGAAGCGGCAACGCGAAGGGCGGCTGACCCTTATTTCTTCGCGAAAAAGTGGTCCGTTCAAGGTTCGGGTTCTCGTTCTTCACGAAATCGAGTATAAAGTCATCAAGCTGCCAGTAAATCGTGGCGAGCAGCGGCCACCTCTGTTTTTCTGCGCCTCCAATCTCGGCGCCAGTCGGAGAGCCAAATCATGGCCTCATTATAAAGTAATTAAAACCCATTACTAATGCTATCCTTTATCGGGGGGAAGCGCAAGGGCAGGAGCCGACACAATGAGGCGGCAGTCAGACCCTCGTCTTCTCCGCTGGCTCGGCTCGCAGCGAAACCTCGATTTCGGCTGCAGAATCGAATGGTAATGCGAGAGGACAGTCGAAACGAAAGTCGGACCCCTTCGGCCTATCAATATCCGCCCTGTGATGAACTTTCGATGGAATTGTCGCGTGTGTTCGATTCAATTAGCTCGAGCATGGTCACCGGCGGTCGAACAACCCGTCCAAACCTTACAAATTATCCTTTCCAATATCGTGCATTTATATATTGAATTCTCTCCCTTGCTCGCTCGCTCGCCCAGCCCTTTGGTGCACGAGACTTTTTTGCACGTCGGCATAATTACAAATATCTAACAGTCAGGTTCCCCAAAAGAGAAAGAGAGAGAGAGAGAGAGGCAACAACAAAAAGCGGCTTTGACGAAACAAGACTAAGACGACGGGAAGCCACTGGCGCCGAGACTCCTCAAACTCATTACCCGATTCTCCTCGCTAAACCCGTGTCAGGCTTCGGGACCGAGTTTCAAAATTTATTCGATATAAGGCCCGTGAGTTTCTTAACAGGGAAAAGCACGTTGCCGAGCACTTCGGGACGATAACGGTGGTCCTAATTTGTTCGGTAGTATTCCTTCGTTTGACCGTGTAGCGAAGAAAACTGGAGAAGGGATAAATAAACACGATAGATCGTCGTTCGTTTGAACCACGGGAACGAATTCCGGCGGCAAAGGGTCAGCCGGGCCTCGAAGGTAAAGCCAATGGGTTCGCGAGCCTAATTTTTCTTTTTGGGAAACCGGGGACGTTAATCCTGCTTCGTCTCCGTGGAACGCACGGCGATTAGAGAGGTGCGACATTTTCGTGATCTTATCGGCAGGGAAGTTAAGCGTCGGTTTTCGCATTCCGACAAAGCCGGCGCGGTAAAAGTACCGTGATGATGGGGGAAAGATACAAATTGGGGTCGAGAGAGTAAAGGTCCGGTCCGATCGACCGGTAAGAGAAGATCTTATCCGCCTAATGGACAGAAGCCACTGCAGGCAAAATCGAGAGTCACTTATTTCAGGATCTTCTCGCGAGGCAGTCGCTTTTTAGATTCTTCTTTCATTTTTTTTTTTTTAATCGACCGCTTTCCCTTACCGCAATTACCGGCGGAGATAAAAGCCGGCGGGGCGGAGGGGTGGTGGGAGGGGGAGTAACAACCGACGGAGTCGAATAGAAGGAAACGAAAAGATAGTTAATTTATTCCCGACCGTTCTCTTTCAGCTTTTCGAACCCTCGTTAATTCGTAAGGAGAGAGAGATGAACGGAATTCGTCGACGAACACAATAGGTTTTCGAACGCGGCGCGGCGGTGACTGGTCGAAACTTTCGTCGGCGGATAGTTGGACCATTTAATCGATGCACGGAATAATTTAATTAGCTGCTTCGCTGGCGGAGTGCTCGAGTCGAGCCGAGAGGATCGCTGACCACTCGCGCAAACTGCTCTCCACTCGACGTTACTAATCCTCGACACAACGGTTCCCTTTCTACCTGGCGGAGGTGCGAAGCGTAATCCCTTGAAATTCCTGATTTTTGCCAGAAGGAGAAGAAAAGCTCGGAAAAATCCGAGTCGGTCCGAAGAGGCTATGTCTCGAGAGGTTAGAAGAGGACCTCTCGACGATGACGACGACGACGAGGATGACGATGACGATGACGATGACGCTGATGATGACGACACCGTAGGATTGAGGACGCGGCGAAACACCGACGGAATTTTATAGATTTACTCACGCCCCCGGATCCTTGTTTACGTGGCCGTAACCGTCCGTCGCTAAACATTTATCGTCTCCTTGAACAAAACCTCGATAACGTTATTATTACCATTACGGCGTACCCGAGGCGTTCCCTAAGTGCCTTTCGCTCTGCAGTATCGAAAGTGCTTTTTAAGATGAGATCGCGCCTGGATCGAAAAGCATCTCCCGTTGCATCCGGGATCGTCCACACCGGTAATGCTGCAACCGTAAATTGATGGACGTTCGCCGTGCAGTAATTGAAACTTTCGAACTTAGCAAATGAAATCTCGGGTCGGTGATTGGTATTATTATTCCCCGAACAAACGTTGCCGGAGATTATAAGGCTGGCGCGAGCGCGAGCGCGCGTATAACTTTATGGAAACGCTGCTAAAATCGTTGGTGAATAGGCGCGCGCGCGTACGCGGATTCGTTCCCGCTTTTATTTGCCTTGCCGTCTCTCAGGTGTTTCGTTTTGTTAAAGGCGTAAATTCTATAAATCGTGAACCGTGAGCCATTCATCGGATCGTAAAGTTAGCACGGCCGTAATCCTCGTCATCGGGCGTTCGCTCGTCATTGACGAGGTGTTAAGAAACCGGCGAGGCGAGGCGAGGCGCGGCGAGGAGAGGCGAGGTGAACAGCGGCGTGGAGAGACGAGACGAGGCGCGCGGTATCGCGTTTACCGTGATTTACAGCGTTGCTGCATCGAACCGCGCGAGGTTGCGATTCTCGAGAGAAGATCCTATCGAAAGGGAGCAGAGCGCACCGCGTTCCTCCGCCGTGTATTATCCCCTGGAACTTGTAAACGCGGCGGAATCCACTTTCAACTTGACCGTCCGGATCTTTTATAGGACGGGAGGATCGATGCGGCTGGACCCTCGTAAATTCTGTGCAGGCTGGCGCGTATTGTGCTCGGTGATTTACCGGTGCAAGTCCATTAGTCGTAAAGCAATGCTCCTCTCGCCATTGCTAGATGACGGACGATAAGACAAACTGCGTTCCCAACGTACAGCCGCAGCCGCAGCCGCAGCAACTCCGCAGCCCCCGGCGCGAGCATCCGCGCTAAGCTAGCACGAGCACGACGAGCATGAGCGCGAGCCGGTGCCAGCCACGGCTCTAACTTCCCTTTCATCGACAATCGGAGCTCGCGCTCTTTCCCGCTGGGTCTCCGTTCCACTCGCCGACGTAATTTACGATCTTGGCCTCGTCATTACCGACCGAATGCCCCGACCTTCGTTACGAACCCGCTCGCCGAAGAGCCAAGGGTAATACGGATGAACCTCCCTGCTGGCTAATGCGCATTATGCCCCTCCTGTAATGAGCTATCGCCGAGACGGCTTCGTCTTCGACTTCGAATCGCCGAAAGATTGCAATCGATGCCGCGGATCCTCATTCCCCGTCGCACCGCTCACCGCCGAATTGATTCCAACGAAATTCCTACTTCTCCTCGCCGAGACTCGAAATCTGTTGGTTATACCGAGCATCCTCTTAGCGAGATTAACATCGCTCCCGATCTTCGATGCACCAGGCCGGACGCGAGTCTCGTTATCGAATTGATGCTAGAGGCCTCCGAGGATCCTCCTCTCCCCCCCCCTCTCTCTCTCTCTCGAATGTAAACGAATTCCGTAAGGGTTTATTAATTGAGACATCGTCGGCGAGAGTCAAAGAGAACGTTGGTCCCGCACGGTAAAAAGGTTCGGCCGCGTCCTTTCCGAGCTGTCTTTTTTCAGCGTAACTGCGATTTTAATCGAGAACCTAAGAGCCCCGTTGCTTTCCTCTCGCGCTGTTCGATGGAAATTTACAACGCCCCGCGTTTGTTTGCCATTTCGAAGGCCTCGCCTATAATTATCTTCGCGGGAGGAGAGCGAGGAGCCCCTGATTTTAATGACAGCACGCGATAGACCGTTCGCGGCGAGATTTAAGCACATTTTACAAGATGATGTGGCAAGAAAACGGCCAAGTTTTTTCCGTCGGTGCCGCACCGCGCACCGCGCACCGCACCGCGCCGAGCCGAGCCGAGCCGAGCCGGGCCGCACCGCACCGCACCGCACCGAGAAACCCTTCCACGTTCATCCGAACGATGATGCAGATATAAACGTGGAGGAGCTCGCGCGACCACGCCAGGCCCCGATACAAAATCCTCATTACCGGCCGTAGGATTTTATTTTGGTTCGGCAAATAATGGTAATTACTCCCGGTCGCGAGCGATTAAAGACGCAAATGAAGCAGGATACGGGCGCGGGAAAGGGCGCGACTGAAAGGTTTGCGGGGCCCCGCGTAAAATCGCGCCCCACGGAAAAACTGGACGACAGCGAAAGGGCCGTGGTGCGCGCGTTAATAATTGCCGGCTCGCAAGAAACCTAACGAGTCGTGCATTAACGTGCTCTTTGCACGCGGCCACGGAGGATGCCTACGATTTTATGAGATTTTGCACGCATCGCGGAATCCTGGGCTACCGACGCGACGCGCGAACCCGCAACGATACCCAGGCGGCCTTATGCCTGGTCGTTGCGAGCTCATCCATTGGACAGCATCGCGCGAAATACGCGAGTAATGCGGGTAACGCGAATACGCGTGTCCGTGATCGTGGGCGTGCCCATACATAATAAGACTATGATAGTCCGTGTTCCGGTAAACGAGCGACAGAGATCTGTTCGCGTATTATACATCCTTCCTGCGCGTGGTTAATTATACGACCGTCGAGCGTCGCAGCGCGGCGCAGGGAAACAACGACTGACACGAAACGAAACGACGCGACGCACGTTTTTCATTATTCAGAAAGGATGCTCGTTTACAAGCGTTTTTGTCGGCAGAATCCGCGAACCCGTGGATTAATTGGCAGGCTCGGCGTACTCTTTCAGAAAAGATCCTCTTCGATTTCGCCTCGCCCCGTCTTCCGAGGCCTTTGAGAATCGATGTCTCGGCGATCGCCGCTGAAAGCTGTAATGGTAACAGTGGCGTTCGATCGTTGTACGCTCGCCGGTGTCCATTGTGACGGTACATTTCCGTGACGAGCGACCGGTCTTTCCGTCATTGTGCCGGATTTCCTCGGCTTCCCTTTTCTAAAGAGTCGCAACAGGCCCGTAACACAAGTTTCCGCCTTGCCGGGGCGATCGGCGGACAACGAGGAACGGACATAATGAAATTGTAAGGAGTCGGCGCGGCGGGACCGACACGGTCTTCGTGGGCGTGTAGAATTTTTATCCCGCGGGAAGCATATATCACCTTACGGGATTGCGATTGTCCTACGCCGTAAAGATTTCACGGTAATTTTCAACCGCTTCCCGATTCTGCTCCGTCCGGGCAGCCGCCTCTCCGCGATCGGCCATGTTGCGAGAACGAATTGCTTTCTACGACTATTAGCCGTGCACGTGGCTTTCTCGGGACACACCATCTGCCGATAAACGCCGCCGACGCGTTTCGATCGCACGCGCGATTCGATCGGACACCATTGTGATCCTCGACGTCGATGCCAGTTATTATCGGCCGCCGATTCGCGCGTTAGAGATCCTTCTGGTAGGAGATCGATCATCCGATACGGCCCATCGAGTTCGAATTCGAAAAGGTGCTAAGATCTCTCTCCCGAATCCAGAAACTTGTTCCCCGAATCGCGTCCCAAGAGTTCAAAGACGACCGAAGATCCGGAAGTCTCCTGAAAACGGAGAGCACGCTTTCTCTCGTTTGGGCTCTTCCTGTCACTCGAGACCCTTTCACCGATGCCCCAAAAACTGCCCCACCCCCACCCCCCTCCCCTCCGACCGCTCTAATAGGTGATTCTTCGGTTAATGGGGTGGCTGCTGTTCGACGTTCGTTATTCTTCTTTGGACGACGGCGTTTGTTATTTAGCGAGAGCGCCATCGGCACCGATGGGTGTTGCCGGCCGTGCCCTTCGCACGAGTCTCGATAGTTTCGGGGGTTGTGCGTATGTGTCGCCGACAGAGGCGACAGTCGATCGCCGCACAACATACGAGCGGAAGGCATCTCATACGGTAGTGTCCCGTGGAAATGAATTTACGCGCGTACCGTCGCGATCGATGCGACGGAAAACTTGACTCGGAACAATGAGATTAATGGGTGGTTTTCTGTCGACGCTGTTGAACTGCACGCGTACGCGACAAACAAAACGCTCGTGCAGTCGTCCACGAGTGCAGCTGCAACCCTCACGCCCCCGACACACCCCCAAAGATGCAGAGGGGGTGACACGGTTTTCGTACAGCTTTCGTCGACGCGTGTGCCGCGTCGCAGGACCACCACGCGGCCTGGAAAAAACGAAGGGAATCTCGAGGACGACGAAAGTTTTAAAAGTCGACGAGAGACGAGTTCCGAGAGGGAATTTCGGTAAATATGCGTTCTCTTCGAGACGACGCGAATCCGTTCTATCCACAACTCTGGCAGATCATGAATGGGTGGGGAGCCCTAAGGGTCCGCCTTTTCGAGTAAACTGCCACAACTACCAAGATCGGCAGCGGCACTACCACCTCCACCGGTGTGTGGCTTTGCTGCCACCCCCGGGGGCAGTAATCTCGCATGGAGATCCGGCTTAAACGATAGGCCCTGTTCCCAGCGCCGCCCTCGTACGCGAGACTCTTAATTTCCAAGCAAAACGAGTATGCCGGGCAGCCACCACCACCCGGTCGCCGCCGTCGGTTTCCACGAAAATACTTTGCGTCCAGTTCTTCGTCGCCGTTTACCAAAAGAACCGCTCGATGCCATGTTATTATACGCGGCTCGGATATTTCCATATCGCGCGACTAGGCGAGGCTAATGCTACCATCAAACCCGAGCCAACCCCTTTCGCGAAGATGGCGCGCCATTAAAGAGATTCGCTTTTTCCTTCCACCTCCGGACGTCCTTCCGCTCCTACAACTCCCTCCGATCCTCTACAGACTTTACGGCAGCGCGGACCGTTTGGTAGCGTTCGAATTTCACGGAAGAAAACGCATTAGAAACGCCGAGAAAATGAAAACGCGAACGGGTTCGCGGCCAAGAGAGCGACGCGACGGTTGAACAGGGCCGAGCGAGATCGGCGGAAAGAAAGGCAGAAAAGTGGACGGCCATGCTGGTTTCTGATGTAGCCTCGAGGAATATAAAACGAGGAGAGATATCATCGCGCCGGTGAGTCGGAATAAAACTATAAACCGGAGGAAACAATTACCCTGACTGCTCGGTGGAAGATGCGGCTAATGATAAGTGGTTGGCTGCTCTCTCAGGCCTTCCATAGTCGAAGCCGTATTGCCTTCGGTCGTCTCATCCAGCGCCATTTTCACCGCGCGGATAGAAACCGCCTTTGCCTTCGCCTTCGCCTTCTTGCACCCCTTCCCTCCGGCTCCTCTCGCTCTCTCTTTCTCTTTTTCTTTCTCTCTCTCTCTCTCTCTCTCCCTTTCTTTTTCTCGGTCCTTTGTAATCGATTCGCGAGGTCATCGAAGCGACGCGACCAATTATCGCTGATAGGTACGAGAGCAACCGATCGATCCATAATCTCGCTCGAAATTCATGTTTTTTCGCCGATCGGTGACACCCGGAAGACCGGCGACGGACGCATGAAAAATTCATACCACCGGCGGAGAGGAAAAATAATTCTCGGACAACCGCTACCGGGGCTGCAGAGGAGCGTAACCGCAATTACTCGCATCGATCGCGTTACGCTCGAGGCCCCGCGTTTATTCCGCCAAGGCGATGCTAGTTGTTGAAAATGGAATTTTTCCACAGGGTTCCCCCGGCGACCTTTCCTCGTGCCGATCGACCGAGCGGACTGTTCCGCGCGAACCGAGAAAACCAACGCGCCGTGTGCTCGAGAAACACGAGCAAAGCGATTTTTGTATTTCAATTTGCTCGTCTGGCCGTGCAAGAGCGCACCTTCTAAAGGGACTGGGATGTGCTCGGAGTCGACTCGAAAGAGCCAGCTCTCCGCGCACGGTCGTTCTGTTTCGCGTGGCGAAGATCACAGTGTTCACAGAAGGCATCTAATTGCCAACCTCTCGCATCTCGCGCTCCCCCATAAACTTAACGACCGCCTTAACGGTTGGCCCTGCCGGTATGCTAAAGAGCATTTCTTCGGCTATTTCGCGAAGTACCCTGTTAAAGACTCCGATGGGCCGTTGCAACGTTTGAACGCCGCAAAAGACCGCGCGTTCTACGCGGGACGCGCCTCCATTTCGGCTGTCTCAAATCGTAAAATCGCGAAATTAATACGTAACGGGCTCATTAACGGATCGAAGCGTCGTCCGCGGTGCCAGTTTCCTCGGAAATATAACGCGTTACGAGCAACCGCGGAGTCGTTTCCCCGGCACGCTCGTCTTCTCGCAAAACCGGAAGAACCCCGGTCGTCTGCATGCTACGTGGACGCCGACGGGCGGCGTTCTCCGACAGAGCTCTCGGGCCACATTCGATTTTTGCATCGGTTTGCATGATTCTGATTCGAGTGATCGAGAAAAAGTGTGGGGTTTCGAGGGGGTGCGGACGGCGGAGGGTCCGTGATTGGTGGGACATTAGTGTAATGAGAGTCTTGAGTTAAGGGGTAAAACGTGGTAGCAGCTACCGCGCGGCGTGTATCCGCCATGATTAGAGCCTCGGCTGCATTTTCGCCGATATCGTGAGTTCGCGAAATCGCTCCTGCAATTTTAATCCAGTCCCGAGACTCTTCCTCCGTTCGACGGAGAAAAGGGGAAAAGGAATGCCGGTGGAACGATCGACTCCCCTAACTCGCCGAGTTACAAGTTCAACCTCGATTCCTTTTCCTTGTTCGACGTCTAGCGGGTTTACGTAGACGCGTTCCTATCGCAACTATTCTAACTGTTAGTAGTAACTATTCGTTCCTACCGTAACCTATCTGGTTACGAGAACCCAGCATAACCGGCGAAACGACGGCACGGCGGTAGGATGCGATTTACAACTTACAACTTCGACGTTACGATACCCGCGTTGGCTGTCCCTCCGGTGCGTGTATTTGCTGAACGTCGTCATGAATATTCAACGATAAATACTCGTACATTTTCCACTCGAGCGTACTACGCTCGCCGCTATTGCAAACCGCGAACAAAAGCGTTCTTTCCGGCGCGGCGTGGCGGAGTTTCCTATGCAGACCTTTTCGCATCGACGCGCGGACGGCTGCCTGCGAACAGGCGCTCGTCGCCGGCTAGCCTACTGCATACCGACTTCCACCGGCCGCGTTCCCTCGATCACTTTTATCGCAAACAACGTTACCAAAACAAACGATATTTACGGGGAACGACGCGATCGTCGGGATACGGCAGCCTCGACAAGAGCGTGGTAACGATTTATTTCTGCAAAGCCGGAGATAAGCCGCGCAACTTTTGCAACAACGTTACCCTCGTTGCCGAAGATTGTATCCGGGCACAAGAGCCGATGTAAGCTACAGAGTTACCCTCTAATCATAACTGCGAGGCTGACTGTAGTCCGGATGCGAGGAAGCACGTGTTGCGGCGGTTCCGCCAGCAGGTCGACCAGCCTCGTTCATGGGCATTACGTATTCAGTGGCCAGCGCCATTTTGCCTCGACCATTTTTGCCGATCAAATCTTAATTGTTGGCTGGCGGCTGTCTAAGGAGGCGTGGCCACTGGTTGGTTCAGTTTCTGCCACGCGTTTTCTTCTTCCTCTTCTTCTTCTTCTTCTTCTTCTTTCCTCTTCTTATTCTTCTTCTTCTACCACCACTGCTCGTTGCTCGTTCTCTTCTTTTTATGGTTTTGCAAGGAGCACGATATATCGCGACTTTCGAGTCGTTTTTCATCCGCCGCTGTTCACCGGCTCGGTTAAACTATGCAACGTATACTCCAATCAGCTTCCACCGTGCCGTAGGATGCCATGCGAAATGGCAAATATCCTCGGCTCGATACCTCGCGAGTCGATCGAACAGCAAGAACCAGCAATCTTGTTTTCATCGAGAGCCATCGAGTTCTCTGACGCCGTTCGCACTTTTCCATCGGATGCGCGCGATCGCGATCGCGATCGTCGCGAAAGAAATCGAGCACGGGTCTACCGAGCGCGGCACCGGATCTCTGGATTATAAATTTGACCCCATGTTATTAGACGCGGTGTGTTAATTTCAATCAAATTGGGTAGTTGAACAGCGACGATTAGGAGGCGTTCGAAAGCGAACGCTCTCTTTGTATCCCGGCAATTAAGTTTAATCGATGTCTACGCTCGTTACGCGGCTTTCGCGCGCGTGAACAATGTGTCCGCGCGCGCGGATACCGATAAAAACCGGACGACGATGCTCTCTCTCTCTCTCTCTCTGTCTCGATAAAATGTATTAATTCGAGTCAGCGCGCGTGTCGAACGGCCGCCGCATAATTATCGGCAAATTAATATAGTGTGCGGAGCAGCGGCGCAATCGGATCGGTGTATACGGCCGAGTGGAGCACACCGCTGCTAATCTTCTTGCCATAATGACACGTATTACTCTGATTGGCAACAATTGGTAACAATTGACGGGCGGAACCGAGCCGCGGCGGTTCCGCTACTTTGCCCGTGTTGTTTACGACCAGAACTCCGAAACGTTACACCTTAATTGCTCGGCTACATGCTCCAGGAATTATCAAGGCTTCTTTACGTCCCTACGCAATTAGTTATTAGAGACGTACCTATAGCCTATCTGGCTACGGTGTTACAATCTGGTTCATCCTGAATGCATGTAATTTCCGACTTTCTTTCCCCGAGCGGGGCACCGGAGGAGGATGAACAAGAGGAACAAAAAGAAGAGGAAGAAGAGGAAGAAAAAAGGATTCGCGCGGGCAGTTCGTTCTACGCGTCCACGTGGAAGTTCGGGACACAAGGCGCGAGTTTCGCGCTTCCTTCTTCGCTGAAAAGATGGAACTTCCTACCGTTCGAGCGAACCTGCCGCCGGTCGGGCCTCGCTCGTAAGATTTTCCGCCGTAATTTCCCAACGAGCATGCTCGCGGTTCGCACGCGAATGGATATATGCAAAAGGAGGAAGCGCGGCTCCCCTAAACGATGCACCAACGACCGAGAAAGCGCGCGGCGATCCTATGATTCTTCATTTGCCTCGTAAAAGCAGAAACCAGCGGATGCAACGAAGAAACAGCATCGCGTTTTATGGGCCCGTAATGCAGCCGATGGACCGTTCCCGGAGGTATATCGAACTTGTTGGGAAGTTATTACAACATCGTTACGTTCTAACAGTTCCTCCGGCACTTCCCCCGATTCTCTATATTCATTTAGGCTCGGTGATCGTCCAGGGAACGGGCGGTCACGCACAGTCGTAACTCGATGAAAACTTGTGGAATGCGTCCGATTTATATTCGAGTGTAGGCGTTTCTCTCGGGCAACGATATGTATCGCTCGTGAAATTTTCTCCGGTGCTTTCCCTTGCTTCTGGATCGAATGAAACGCGAGGCGGACGGTTCGCGAACGGATATATCGGATTAAATGTTAATTAACATTTCGTCGGGATGCGTTTCTAATTCGAGTCGAGATGCGGCGCAGGGATATCAATTAGCGTCGATGCCGATTAAGTCATCTTTTACGGTGATTGCGGTGCGCGCATCCTAGCCAGACAACACGTGAACAACAATTTTATTGCGCCGGCTAATTGGCCCACACTCGATAGTTTCGATGTTATTCCCTCGTAAAGCCGAGGCCCGCAAGTTTCTCATTAAACAATCATTTCTACATTTATTATCCGCCGATGGAAACTCCGCTCTTATTTCCCGAACCCTGTTATTCGGTGCTCTATTTACGATCCATCATCCTCTATTTTTTCCAGCAGTAAAGCCGCTCGATGAATTCGAAAGCACGGCCACGGAACGACCGGCGAAATGTTGCCTGTTACGGTGTGCAATCGCCGCTAAGTAAACGAGAGGGTCCGGGAGGTGTGTATTATTTGAACAAAGACTTAATGCGGTTTCTTCGTTGGTCCTGCTTTCCGCGCGAGCTCTCCTCCTGCCTCCTTCTCGCTCGTTACTCGGCCCGAGGACGACGGTGCACTTTTTCTCCGCGCGATAAGAACTTTCTTCGCATCGTCGTCGTCTCGTCGTCTCGTCGTATCGTCGCCGTCGTCCAACCGTCTACGAATCGATGGGAACGTTAACGACGTTGTTGCTCGGAGAAGCTGCTGCTCGCGCGCCAGATTCGCAAATAAATCTCGCAGCGAGGATCGGCGCGCCGGAATTAGTAACGTAATCCCTCGATTCAACATACATCTAATCTAGCGAAATCCCTATAATTCGAGGCTCGTTAATATGCTTCCCGCCGAAATTGTCGGCCGATAAAAAATCGGGGGGGACGGGAGCGGGCCGTGGTCGCCGCGCTAGCAAGATGCTCCGGTGCACCAGTGACGTCATCGGGTTTGCGGTCTCCAAATTACAATATCACGAAAACGGCCGAGCCGGTAGACGATGCGCGCTGCGAACTATGGGACCCGAGGAGGAAGAGAGCGAGGCAGAGGGAACAAGAGGCGTCCTTTCCGCCGGCCGTGCGCTCCTCGAATAATAGCCGGCTGATTATATGCATTATATGGGCCGAGATTGATACGGTTCGTAATCAAATAATTGAAATAATCACACGCCACAAGGACGACTTCACGTTAGAAATCTATTGACCGAACGGAACCGCAGTTAACGCGATACGCACAACCGACAATTCTTCCCCCGAATCGTCGAAACGTTGCCCCGTTGCCCTCGCCCGCACAAAACAGGATCGAAATTTCCGTTTTAGGGCCAAAGTCGTCAACGAACCGCCGCCGCACCCTTTACCAACCCGATCTCACGGCGCGGCGCCACCGAGACGGACATCATCGGCGAACGCGCACGCACACACCGGGGACGGGTAATCGTTTTTTCTTTCTTTTCTCTTTTTTATTTCATTCCGTGGCAATCTTAATATTATCCTTCGAATTATGGCCCTCCGGTGATCCACGACGCGCGTTCCCATCGGACGCGAGCACGCCGCGCCGTCGACTTAGATTTCAACGATCCTACATAAATTTCGCAAGAAAACGGTTTCCTTTTGATTACGGCGACTCGCCAACGGAACAACCGCTCGTCATCACGACCCGCAGCTGTTTTTCTCGGTGCGGCGACACGATTCCATCGTCTCAGCTCGGAGCGCGGCGGCACGCTTTTTCTGAAAGGGTTTCGAATTTATTTGGCGAGAATGTGCGTGTTTATGGTTTCCGCGAAAGCATTGCAATCAGCCCCCTCTGATGACCCCTTTTTCGACGAGAAATTAAAGGCAGCGTTTCATTTTATAAAGCTATTCCCGGAATCACGATGGATTTGTCCGCGAACGATCGCTTAGAAAAGATACAATCATTGAAATGAACCAGAGGCTAATTTTACGGAAATTACAGAGCCGCGGACACCGCGCGGCCAATCGAAACAATTAAAAGAAAAACAGGTTTCGCCGTGCGTCCATTGATTTCGCGTATCTTTCCGTCCGGATTGCCGTTCGAACGTTTTTGTCGCGAAACCTTTTTATTTCTCGCCGGTACGGTGATTCTCGGCGAAACGGTTTCTCCGAAGATAAAGCAGTTCCCTGTTTTCGAACCGGAGGCCGGTTGAACGTGCGACGACACTGTGGTGCTGTGTTCCCCGTCGTGCCACGCGTTGTGCAGTGATATTTACTTCGTGAAAGTACCAACGAGACACACAAGGTATTTTATCCAAATTTCATCGGCCCTTCGTGCGCAAGGCTATCGAATATTGCGGCGCAACATTGTTCGAGACAGAGTTGCTGCGAATTGCGAAAAACGAGGTAACGCGCGTGCATGGGGTCATGGTAGGAGGCCAATCGGGCCTATAGGAAGGGCCGCGTGCCATGGGAACGCGGTCGAACGATTCGCTCGCGTTTCCCTGCCGTCGACCGCGTACGTTCTGGAATTGTTACGATTCTGTAAGCCGTTTTCGAGCCTGATTTCATTGGCAAAGTAAGGTTAAGGTACAGTGTGCATCTCGCATGGTTTCCGAGCCGAGAGCTGCGAGGCAGCACCGTGCAGTTCGCAGGCCGTGCCCGAAGCTCCTCCAGTCGATGGAATCCGACACTAGAAGCGCGCGCGGGTTTTTTGAATTTCACCGTGTCGGCGCACGTTTGGTCCGTACGTTTGCGGGTCGCGAAAATCGATTTCGAGCGGGGGAAAAATTGATCCGGCCGGTCGCGGCGAAACCGGAACGGATCGAAGGGGAGAGTGGCGCCAAACCCAAAGCGATTCTCGAGTAGCGTCGCGGAGGGCTGTTAGGTTCTGTTCCATTATCGTAATTTGCAAATTTCTCGGCGACTGTGGACGAGGAAGGCCGAGAAGCGCCGCGGTTTCGCGTCCGAACCGAAACGAGTCGAACCGTTTCGAAGGCTCGATAGTTTTGGGATACAACGAAGAGGGGTGGTCGAGGGCAGAAACGGAGAGGGTGTAGGAGCCGAAAGAGGAGGCAGGGGAGGAAGAGGAACCGCGAAGTCGGTGGCGGATTGGCGGCCTGAGGCGCGGTTGCAGATTCCCGGCGTGATGCCGGTGATTCGCGGCTTTGGTGCCCAGTAATCGTCGGTCCCCCTTTGCCCGGCGCGTTTCTCCTCCCTCGCATCTCTCCTCCGGTTCCCTCTGGTACCCCCTGGTTCCCTCTCTGTTCGGAGTTGGCGTTCTCTGGAGCTTTCGTTCGCCCCCTGCACCTCCCGCGGGCGTTCTCGTACCTGCTTCGTCCTTTGATATGGCGCGGGCCCCGTTGTACGTTCGAGAACGGCCACGGAGAAGGGGGGTAATCTCGCGGTAAATACAGCAATCGCTTGATGTGCCGTCCGCATTAATATAATTAGTCACCCCGAGCGCTCGAAAGCGACTCTCGATGCTCGAGAAGCCGACTGGACTCGACTCGACTCGACTCGACTCGACTCAACCTGACTCGGCTTGACTCGACCCGACTGGGCCCGTCTCGGACTTGACTCGTCCCGTCTCGTTTCGTCTCGTCTCGTTTCGTTTCGTTTCGTCTCGTCTCGATTCGAAGCATCGCGAAGCCGGGGGCAGTACGTGTATACGCAACCATGTTCGACTTCTCGACGAGATTCCGAGGGTTGGAGGAGCTGAGGGCGTGGTCGTTTCACGTTGGATCATTTTCATTTCTATCCGTGCAAACTGATATTCCCCACTCGTTCCTCGCTCGTTCCCCTTCTTCGCGCTCCTCGAAATTCGTGTCGCGTCCGTTTCTGCACGGTGCACGCCAGCGCGAAAGTCGAAAGACAAAGGGGGACCAATGCGCCGAGGTGAGGTGGATAGTAATCGATAGTCAACACCCCGATATACATGTATCTCTTAACGATCCTGTTCTCCGCGTCTTCTCAGAATGGCGCCAAAGAAAGTCGAGGAGCCCGAACGAAAACCGCTGATCGGCCGCGTGGGTACCAACTTGAAAGTTGGTATAGTCGGAATCCCGAACGTAGGGAAATCGACGTTCTTCAACGTCCTCACGAAAAGCCAGGCGGCGGCCGAGAACTTCCCGTTCTGCACCATCGATCCGAATGAAAATAAGTATCTACGTTCACTATTAATCCATTCAGTCGCGTCATTTGTTTGGCACCGCGTTTCGAAGCGTGCTGCAACGAACCTCAAAATGAACCTTCTCGCTGCTAAGAGATTCGACGAACCCGGTAGTACGATCGGCGATGTGCGACAAAGTTTCCCGTCGTGAGAAGTCGGACGCCCCTAGGAGAGACAAGTTTTACGCGGACGCGTCCTTCATCGTGAAGAAGAGCTTCTTGCGTTACATCAAAGGATATCCTCGCGACGAGTCCGTGCTTCCCTGGCCCGAACCCCATAGTTGCGTCTACCCGAAAGCTGTCTCGTATTACGCGTTCCACGAGGATGCTAATCCGCTCACGAGGTTCAAGGGGAAATGCAAGTCCAGGAGGTACGGAAACGTCGAGCCCCATTTCGAACCACCCTCCCACCCTTACACGACTCGCGATCCTTACTGCGAGACGGATGCCAAGACCAAGTATCTCCGAACCGCGCCAACCTGCTTCGTTATCTTCGGGAAACCCGATTTGAACACCTCGAAGCTGGCAGCCATGATAGCGGACTCTTGCAAATGCGTATTGGTTTCCCCGCTGCAACTCGTGAAGGACGAGATCGAGAAAGGATCGGAGAAAGGGAATTTGATTTCGGAGATCTTAAAGACCGGCGAATGCCTCGGTTTCGATATCATCGGCAATCTTGTAGCCACCAGGATCAACAAAAGGGACGTGTACCACAGAGGCTACGTCGTGGAAGGTTTGCCGATCATTCCGAACGAGCTGCTCAAATATCCTCCGAGTTATTCGTCCGAGCGGTCAAACGTGGGGGAGCTTACAGAGAATTTTAGGAAGCTCTTTGGTCCGCCATTCGGAGGAATATGCGACACGTCTGATTCCGATGGGAAGCGCAAAGTTCCTTCGAACTGTGTCCGAGATCTGTACAATAACAAATCGGGGAATAAGGGCTGCGCGACGAAATCCAGATACGAGCAGTTCATCTCCAATCAGATCGACGAGATGTTCACGTCTTGGCCCCTAAAGCCGACCATAATTATCTACGTTATCTGCCCGGACGAGGACTTCGCGAGAAAGCGCGAACATTTCCGCTTGGATACGGGAACTGGACGCACGATAGACACAACCCTCTCGGCGAGAAACAAGAACATGGAAACGTCTGTTCCTAATGGAACAGGGAACGACGCGAACGTTTCGCTGGAGCTCTATCAAGACCCGGCGAACGAGGAACGCGTTTCAGACGAAAATCAGAGAAAGTACTTGCTGAGGCGAATTTCCGACAGAAAATCGAACGTCGAGGCTCAGTGCGAGACGTACAAACGTCTCGCGATGCCTACCATCGACAAATGGATCTTGCTGCACAAGCCGGAGAACGTGATTCGCCTGGATGGCCGCGCCTCGGTGTCGCGGATGTTCCGAATCGCGATCTCTCGATTGCGCACGCTGCCGATTCCCAGAGTGATTCTTCCGAAGAGATTCATTGATCTCGCGGCGTTGAGATTCGGCGGCGAGAGTCCCGTGCCGGTCGACGAGTTCGAGGACAAGTCGAACGAAGAAGCTTTTCCCTACTTGGCGAACAGAGACACCGTCTCGCCGACGTATCCCTGGGGTCTTTCGACTTGGAACTTCGTCTGTCCGGTCGAATTGGCTCGAGGAAGGACCGTGGAAGGCGCGTCGAAGTTCGCGGTCAGGTTCATGAACAAAATCTTCTTCCTCTCGTCGGACGAGGCGGCCGATTTGTTCCTCGAGAACCCGAGGACCTTCGTGTGCCCTTTCGTTCCCCGACCCACGTGCAAAATCGCGGTGTTCGGTCCAAACCTCTCTGGGAAATCCTCCCTGTGCAAAGTATTGGCGGAAACGTTTAAAGGTGTCGTGGTAAACTTGGACCAATTCGACAGCGATTCCGATATCTTCTTCGATCCGGGTTTGGAGCGAACCTCCGAGGATAAAGCTAATTTCGTCGCGAATCGGATATTAAGTATACCGAAGGAGGAAATGGACGTCGAGGTATTGAGAGACGGTGGATACGTCGTGGATGGCATGTACCCCGACGTCGATGCCTGGAAGGCGATCACCGAAAGCTCGAGTATCGTGTTCGAGGACGCTGTTTTATTGTACGACGAGGACCCGTACGAATATCTGCTGTCGAAGTGGCACGAAATTCACGAAGCTGAGAAGGATTACGGCGAGGAAGGCGTGGAACGCGATGATTACGAGGAAGATGGCGAAGAAGAGTCTCACGGTTTGGTGGAGTACCTGAGGCACATTCGGCAATTCGAGTTGGACTGGGAAGCGATCAGGGAAACGATAGAAAACTCGTGCAGGAATTTAATCGTTTGCGATATCGGCAAGATCAAAGACGTCCCCAGGTTCGTGATCGACGGCATCGGAGATCGTTACATCGACAAAGCGAGGATCATGAGCGACGACGAACGGGAGAGGGAAAGAGACCTCGCGGAATACATGGCTATGTCGGATAACACGGAGAACGTGGGTGAAGAGGAGGAATTGGGAGAGGAAGAACGTGGAACGGTACCGGAGAGCAATCCTCGTCTCGGAGACACGGGCCAGTACTGTCCCGTGGCTCTGATCAAGTACAACGTCTTCTGGGAAGGCAAGGAGGACTTCAGCGCGATCTTCATGGACAAGATCTATCGGCTCTCCAGCGAGTCGGCTCTTCGAGAGTTTGTGCAAAGTCCTCGAGCGTTGTCGTTCCCGTTTCGAAAACCGCTGCCCGTGATTCCGCCTTTTCGAGTGAGCATCATTGGTCCACTGGGCAGCGGGAAAAGCAGTTTGGCCAGAGCTATAGCTCGAGAGTACGGTTTGGCGTACGTCGATCACTTCAAGAGCTTGAACGCTTTCTTGGTGTGGAGCGGAGTTCCGCCGCTCTCGCACAGAAACATTTCGCTCTCGCTGAGGAATCATCTGGAGAAAGTGGAGCTGCCGGACGATTTGAAAGACGAAAAGTACAACAGCGATCCAGCGACTTTGCAGACGTTCGTTCGAAGCTACTGGCGAACGGGAGGCGCTCTTCCCCACAGGATGTTCAAGGAATGCGTATTAAAACGTTTCGAGGGATTGTACAATCTGCACGGTGTCGCGATGGAGCAATTTCCAAGCTGTCCACAAGACGTGGTAGCGGCCCTCGAGCATTACACAGTGCCCGAGATAATAATAGAACTCGAATGCGGCAAGGAGACGGTGCGGCACAGGATCATGTACGAGCTGTTGAGGCAGTGGACGGAGAGGCTCGACGAGGAAAAACGCATCGAACAATCGCGTTACACGGACGAAATGGATCGTTACGTAAGAGAGAAAAACGTCTGGACCAAGAGGAGGCTGAGCGCAGCGATGAAGCTGCTGGACGCGGAAAGGGGAGAAGAAGGGGAATCGTGGCATTCGATCGTTCAATCTGAAACCGAGGCCGAGTTCGAGATCGAGATGGGACGCGCGGCCGACAGCGTGGACGTCGAGAGGCACGTCTACGACGACGACGACACCGACGCCAGCACCGTCTTCAACGTTGACTCGGAAATAATAGAGTACAAGAGACACGAATTGCAGGAAGTTTGGCGACAAGAGAATCCCGAGCCTGTGCTCTTCACCGACTGGGAAGGCTACGAGGAGGCGAAACAACGACTGGAACGAGAATTCGAGGAGGCGTACGATATCGACACGCGGATGATGAACGCCACGCGAGAAGCGTTGAAGGACGAATCGATACCGTACATGAAGATCAACGCCGAAGGGACCTTCGAAAGCGTTCTTCTGCGACTAATGATTGCTCTGAAACCGTACACGAGTCGGGACGTCACAATTTTGGAAAGACCGCACGCGATCGATCTCGAAACGGCGGAAATGCTTCTCGAATGCGGCTACTATTTTCTGAGTTCCTTCGGCCGATGGTGTCCCGTGCAATTATACCAGAAGACAGCTCCTCTGCAGATGTATCTGTTGTTCGAGGCTCGGCAAGAAATCTATCCGGTGATATATCGACAGTTCGTTTACTTTCTGGCCGGGGAGGAGGCTCGGTCCGCGTTTCTGAAGAACCCTTGCAGGTACATCGAACAGGACTCCTGCGCTCCCGTTATCCCGTTCCGGCTTTCCATTATAGGGCCGCCGAAGTGCGGCAAAACGAGCCTCGCTCGTCAATTCGCGGAAAAGTACGGCCTCAAGGTGGTAACCCGAGGCGAGGCTCTGCGACACCTGCCGGACGACTTTCCTTGGACGGAATCGGCGCAGCTCGCGGAATCCCATCTTCGCGAGGGTCGCTGCGTCCCGGAGGAATGGGTGCTCCGCGCCGTTGAGATCAGCTCGATCGATCCCCGGTCGACCGCTCAGGGTCTCGTGTTCGACGGGTTCCCGGCGAGCCGCCGCGAATTCGAGAAACTAACGCTGCTGGGAATTCAGCCCCTGGTGACGATCGATCTGGCCGCGGATCTCGGATTCTGTTTGCGTTGCCTGGCGAGCCAGGTCGACGAACCCCCGAAGAAACCGGCGAACTTTTCCGGCAAGTTCCTGAAGCACCGCTACGCGAACTGGGAAATCGATCGGGCGGAGTTCCGCGAGTGGTTGAACAAGTACACTCAGAACGTGATCGAGCTCGACGCCACGAAAAGCACGTGGCACGTGTGGACGAGAGCCGACCGAGAAGCGTGTCTCAGGTACGCTCGGATCGGATCGTACTTCCGCGCGAGCGATTACGACAAGTGTCACAGCTTGAGGTTCATGAGCGTGTCGCCGTACGAGTTCAAGAGACGGCAGAGCAAATTCGAGTCCTATTGTCCCGCCTGTCTGCTTCGCGACGGGGCGACGAAAAGTTCAGGACTTTTGCCGAATCACGAGGGCATGATTCAGTTTCGAGAACACTTCTACTGGGTTTGCGAGCAACACGAAGCCGATTTCCAGGCAAATCCGCTCGACTATCTGCCGCCTACGAACACGGCGAGCCTGCCCGTGGATCGAGCTCGCATTCTCACGGAAACGATCGACGTGGAGCACTACTGTTGGATGAGACGCTTGCGAGTCGATGGTTATTGTCTAGTTAGCTACGTCGACAATTTGCCGGCACGTAAACTAGTTCCCGGCGAATCGACCATAGGAGCTCTCTACAAGGACAAGCTGTATCTATTCTGCGCGGAAGAGTGCCGCGACAAATTCCTCACCTATCCCGACAAGTACAGGAGCATGGACATTAAGTTTCGTCGCACGCTACCACCGATCAACGTCAAGCACCTGCCGGACCTTGGTTTTCTGGAGCAAACTGTGGCGAAAACGATCATTCAGGCCGTGAATCAGGTGACCGCGAATCGACCAAAGCTTCCGGGTCTATCCGCTGCGGCATCCGCCGCCATATTCATCGGAGTTGACCTGAAAACCGGCAACGTATCCGGCGCGATGAAGGACTCGAGACTGTACGAGTCGGTCGAGCTAAGAATACGAACTTGCTACAAGATGATTAAATCGGCGACCCGCGCCATGACGAAGATGCTGAACCCTTTTGTCGCGATACCCGTCTACCGCAAGAAGTCCGTCAGCACGGACGAGAATAACTATAACCAATTTCGAATCAGTAGACAGGTGTCCATGCTGCCTCATTTCTTCCGGCGGTCGTCGAACACCATCACGTTCCGTCGCACATCGCCGACGCAAACTATGGTCGATCCTACCGACCAATCCGACGAATGAATATCCTCGCGCTGACTTTTAAGATTCGTTGTACAGGCGAGTCGACCCTCGATTCGACGCGCAATAAATAACGTTTCTGAGCACGTTGTCTAACTCGGTGCCCGTTGTTTTCCAGCACGTCGCGTCCCCGTGCCCGATGCGAGGTTCGATTATCTGTGCGAATACTTCAAACCCGTCAGGTGAGTGGCCGAGCGAGCCAAAAATATTTCAGGAATATTTCGAACGTCGTCGCGTCGACGGCGCGGCGTATTACCGAACGCGCGAGTACGGCGACGCGCCTATCCGCAAATGCACCCTCGCGATGGGAAACCAGTCGGAATAACTATTGACATTTCCATACTTCTTCGCTTTTATTTTCGCGGAGCAAGGGACAGGGCGGCCGTGGCGCGCCGAGAGAAAACGGTACGTGATCTGCAATGCAGATTCGACTAAATTCGTCTACGCGACACGGAGTCCATGTTGAAACGTCGGCCGACTTTACATTGTCGTTTTCCGCGCTCGTTTCGCAGCGGCCGTGATCGACGAACGTTTCAACCCAATTGTTAGCTTCCTGGCTCGATCTTTCTGCAAAAAAAAGGGTGGGGGAGGGATGATAGCGGGAGAGATTCATCCCGGGCAGTTAATTAAAATCCGGTACGCGTGTCCGAGGTCGGTCGGCGGTGATAATGGTCGTTTCATTGAAACACGTGGAAACCTCTGTACGTGCTGCGGTGTACATCGGCGCGGGTAACCACCGACGAAAGCCCTGTTTACCGTGCCGAGCGTCATCACGCTAGCTGGCTGACACGATGAGATTGAATGTAGAGTGTACAGAGGCGGCCAGAGGTAGCGGTGAGGACCGGCAGCACAGCGTTTCGCAACGCGTCGCGTCGATGATCGCCGTGGAGCAATAGAATCGAGAAAAAAAAACATACAGGCGAACAAATAAGCATCGAGCGAGCGAGTCGGCGAGCTGCCGATAAAAAGTTGCGTTTGCTTTGCGACACGTGCCCGTTGTACGGTCGGGAGTCCGCGAATTCAAAGAGATTAAAATGCGAGACGAGCGCAGATCAAAGAGCGTCTCTTCGTCCCTAGCCGGAACGGCTCTTGCCAATGACATCGCACGGTCCAACTACCGGCACGTGTCGGATGATTCAACGAGCCCTAATGAAAGCCGCTCCGACGCGGAATTCCCCTTCTCGTTCATTTCACCGACGCCTCTCTTCAAAGACTAATTGTTTAATGAGGCTACTCGCATTAGCATTTAAATACAGCTCGTTGTCACCGCGACACCCTCCTTTTCGACCCGGAGACAGGCGTGTGCAACGTTGCGAGCTGCGAGTCCCGATTCCCGCTCGCAGTTCTCGCTAACCTTTCCCTTACCGAACGAGGAGCGTACGCTGTAACGAGGCACGTTTGCGACTACGTTTTCAGCAAAGTCCCGGCATTCTTGAACGTGGTGGACATCGCCGGGCTCGTCAAAGGCGCCGCCGAAGGACAGGGCCTGGGTAACAGCTTCCTCTCGCACATCAACGCTTGCGATGGGATCTTCCATCTGTGCCGTAAGTCTCTCGGGACAACGTTCGCCTCTTTCTCGAGTACTAACATTTTGGTAAAACTGCCGCGCAGGAGCGTTCGACGACGACGACGTTACCCACGTGGAAGGCGATGTCAATCCTGTCCGGGATCTCGAGATTATCAGCGAGGAATTGCGGCTGAAGGATATCGAGTTCCTGAACGGCCACCTCGAGAAACTCGAGAAACTCGTGGTCCGAGGGAACGACAAGAAACTGAAGCCCGAATACGTGAGTGAACCTTCGCCTTTTCTTTTCCTCTCCTCGCGAGAGTGTTCGATCGATACCGTCGATTACAAAAGGTACACGGGAAACACACCCGGCCGCGAAAGAAGTTCCACGTAAATGCAACTAACGTTGTGAGAAGCCGGAACGAAAGCGGCAAGGGAATTAAGAGAGGAGGTACACACTCTGGTTCCTAGAACGAATCAATCGAATTACCCTCTTTTCGTGGATCGACCTACGGCAATTTCCGATCCTCCCTCGTTCTAGACTTCGCAATTTGCTAAAACTTTTCGAGAACTCGGAGCCAGCTAGCCCGTCTTTTCGGCCCATCTAATGGAACGCCGGTTCGCGAATGCGCGGTCCTCTAATCACGGGCCGATCACGGGATCATTCCACTCAACCGCGCGCACTCGTGCGGCTAAATACCAAACGGGGAAACGGTACGTCGCGCCGAGTCGCGTCGCTTTCTACCGTCGAGATTAAAGCGGATTGGTACGGCCAAAATCGTTTGCAAAATCATCTAACGCCTTCGAAATGTCATTTTTCCGCAGGACACGTTGTTGAAAGTGAAGAGCGTCGTGCTGGAGGAAAAGAAGCACATCAGGTTTGCAGATTGGAGCGCCACCGACGTACGTCGCGAACATTTGATCGCATTAATTTTGCAATTAGAAAATCGATTGAAAATTTGACTCTCTTGCAGATCGAAGTCCTCAACAAATATTTATTCCTCACATCGAAACCGGTTATTTATTTGGTGAACCTCTCCGAAAAGGATTACATCCGGAAGAAGAATAAATGGTGCGAATTTGCGCGTGCTGGTTACCGTTACCGTTACCGTTCTCGTTCGAATCTCGAATCTAATCGTAATTCTCTCGTCAGGCTAATCAAGATAAAAGAGTGGGTCGACAAAAACGATCCCGGAGCCGTTCTAATCCCTTTCAGCGGCGCTTTCGAGAACAAACTCGTCGATATGGACGAGGCGGAGCGTGGAAAGTATGTGGAGGAGCAAAAGGTTACTAGGTCCGTATGACAGTCTATTATTTCAAACAGCCCTTAAAATTCGCGAACGACCGTGGTTATACTTGCAAATGTAAGCACGAAACGCGTTCTAGTCGAAAATAGCGGAGGCGTCCGCGCGGCTAATTATGGAACGCCAACCGCAAAAGGTTCGAAGGAAAAGACCTAAGCCCGGACGGACCTAACCCTGAGGAAGTCCGGTTCCCACATTTAACTATGCACCGAGTTATCTACTAACGGTAATAATAATGGAGGGATCGGTGGCCCGAACGTCTAGACGCGGACCCGGTCTCTCGTACAGGGCGACCAATAAAAACTGCGGCATCTTTGCCGCGGCGCATTATATTTTTACGAACGGCTATTCAAATTCTTGTAAAATTGCATAAAATGCCCTCCTACCCTCCCGGGCACATCGGGCCAAGCCCAGGGATGAGTAGGGCAGCGTGGATCAACCGGTTCACGGTTGCATAGTGGGTCATTCGGAAACGAGACTGCACACTGCGCGGCACACCGAATCGAGTTTACGCGCGTGTTCCATCCTCGCCGAAATCCCATGGATCTAAGCAATCGCGATTGCCTGACCAAGGGGATAGCTCGAAAGTAAAAGCAATTTCCAAGATGACCGTTTGATCGTAACGCTAACGTAGGAAATATTAAATCGTGCGGCCCAAACCAACCAGCCACAAATCAAAGCGCCTCGGCAAATTCTCTAGATCCCTCGAAACGATCGTGCAACGCAGGCTCATTCGGTAATCACAGGGGACAAACGGAAGATTCCTGGATACCGCGAGTTTATTTCGAGACCGCAGATGAACTTCGGGCGCCGAAGTAGGTCTCAGACAGAGTTCCAGTGATAAAATTGCGGTATTAAGTCGTTCAGCTTTATGTGTATTCTCTGAAGTCTCGAAATCCGACAGGGGCTACGGAACAGGATGGCTTCCTTTCCTGTACCCTGTCATTAGATGATATTCGGTTCGAGACAATCATATTCCACAATCCTGCTCCTTCTCTCTTTCTCTCTATGTTTCGACTACCCCTTCCATCACCAAGGAATTTACTCCCCCTCCCCCCAATACACCGTACCGGAGAATTTGCAATTCGTTGATTTTTACATTTTTGTTCCACAATTATATAAATTGCAACAGCGTTTCGCTTCTTGTTTCTTTCGTGCAGTCGAAAATTATGCGCTCTATTTATTCGTATATACACATTGGAGCACAAGACTCTTCGGATAAAGGAGGTTCTATTCTATTACGAATCACCTGTGTCGCATACGTTTTCACTGTGCAAATCACTTTCAGCGCACTCGACAAAATCATTGTCCAAGGATATAAAGCGTTGCAATTGCAATACTTCTTCACGGCGGGACACGACGAAGTCAAAGCGTGGACGATTCAGGTAACTGGGAGTATTTTCATTCGAGAATACGTCGGGTTTCCGCTAACTATACTGTCAATATTTTAGAAAGGCACAAAAGCTCCACAGGCAGCAGGCAGAATCCACACTGATTTCGAGAAAGGATTCATTATGGCCGAGGTAATGAAATTTGACGACTTCAAGAACGAAGGGTCCGAAGCTGCCGTGAAGGTAATGGCCGTACTGATTATACGTAAGGCTGCGATTATATTTGTATTTACATTTGATAATACGACTTTTCTCTTTTGCGATAGGCCGCCGGTAGATACAGGCAGCAAGGACGCAATTACGTGGTCGAAGACGGAGATATAATCTTCTTCAAGTTTAATGCCGGCGCGGGATTGAAAGATGCGAAGAAAAAGTGATGGCACGCGTTGCTCATGTTGTTGCTGGTCCATTTCTACATCAACATGATACTCATGTTCTGTTGCACGCGCGACATGCGTGTGAAACGATCAAAATAGCTTACCAACTCCCTTAACAGTTTTTCTTACGGTACCGGAAACCGATCAACTGCTCGATCATCGATCGCGATCGTTTTACCTCAATGAACAATCATCGAAAATAAAAATAGTTTCGTGTTTGATCACACGGTGGACACAGGAGGCCTTTATTTAAACGATAACAATAGTTGATTGCGATCCCCTATCGTGTCGCTGTCACGATGACCGCTGCTAAAGTAATCACAGCACAGTTTTTTACGTTTAATAACAATCCTGCAGAAATGTTATGCTTCAAATTTAATAGGTGTACATAAACGATAGCCGGCTTCGTAAGACAACTAGCATCCTGCTTTTGTAACTGTGAACTACCAGCGAAAGCAAACAAAAAAGTGTGAACAATTGATAAGTAAAAGAGTTCTTGAATATCTTCCCCATAGTTTCAATATCCATGTTTACTCTACAAGCACAGGTTGTTATAATTATCGTTAAGTAGCATTAATTTAAACAAAATAGGCTCCTCACAGGAGCCGAAATCCTCTCGTCATCTTATGGTGAAATTTAGAAACTCCAAAATATTAAAAAATTAATAACTCGAGAACCAATGGTTCAAATTTAGTGTTCTTGGGTTTAAAATACTTGCAGTGAAAAGCTGCATCGAACGTACAACTCAGAATCCTATAATTATGCGCGGTTATGGTTTTTCAAAAATAGGCTGTCGACGGGACATAAAATATCTTCACCATCTAGCGATGACGCAGTCGAACTAAAGCACCCAAATAATTGGTCAACTGTTACCAGAGAGGATATGAGTGTTATATGAATCTGGGCACCGACGATAACAGTACCTCGTCGGTGCCCAGGTTCTGTTCCATGCTAAAAATGAGTAGGGGGCAGCAGTATATCAGGAATGCCGAAACCCCGGGCCTGAGCACTCTCTGATCCTCTCTGGTACAATACATTGGTCGGGAAATTCATAAATTATGGCAAATTAAGAGCAATAAAAGATAATCTAAGAGCATAGGGATATTCAGGGAAATTTTTTGCACCGACCTGATGCAAAAAATTCCGAAAAGAATCGCGCATTATTGAGATATTTAATATAATAGTAAAAACAGTTCAAAAAGTGCATTTGGCGCCATCTAGTGGCAAACTTAGAAAACTCAAAAAGAGGAAAAATACAATAACTCGAAAAAACATGGGAGCGCCACCGTCAGATGACGAAGCTGTTTCATGCTCCGTGCAGAGCCAGAGAGGAAATGAGAGTGCTCACATTCGGGGTTTTAGTGTCACCACTTTTCCTGCATCATCTTTTTACCCTGGAACAGAACCTGCATCATCTTTTTAGCCTGGAACAGAACCTGCATCAACTTTTTAGCCTGGACCAGAACCTGCACCATCTTTTTAGCCTGTATTAGAACCTGAATCATCTTTCAGACTGGATCAGAGCCTATATAGAAGAGCCTCTTTTAACATAGACGTAGCATCCACTCTGGCATTATTTGAAATCCGCTGCTAATGATGCAGGTACGATGATGCAGGTTCTGGTCTAGGCTAAAAAGATGACGCAGGTTCTGGTCCAGGCTAAAAATTAGACTAGGGGGCAGCACTATACCGAAGTCACTAAAATCCCGGACGTGAGCACTCTCATTTCCTCTCTGGTAGAGCCTATTTTTCTAAAATCATAACCGCGCATAATTATGGTATTCTGAGATGTACGTTCGATGCACCTTTTCACTGCGATTGTTTTAACCCAAAAAGTACTCGAGTTATTGATTTTTTTCTGTTTTTAAGTTTTTAGTCCTCGCCGCTAGTTGGCTCCACCGTGCACCTTTCTGCACGGATTTTGTTATTTTATGAAATATCTCAGTAGTGCGCGATTGTTTGATTCAGAATATTCCCTTGAACATCCCTGTGCACTTGGATTATTTTTTATTGCCCTCAATTTGCCATAGTTTATGTATTTCCCGACCAATGTATTGTGCATATAGCAGCACACAATTGATTCATACCGCTTTGCCCACAAGACGCTATGTAAACGTCGGTACTAATTATTCAAGTGATTTAACTCGGGGGCATAGCGAAAGCTTTCGTTACGATTATCGACAGTTTTCGTACATTGCGACAACATGGCCATTTTCAAGCTGATAACGCCGTAGACCATTCTACCTAGGTAGAGTTCGCTATCGTATTAGAGTATTTTCAGCAGAATAGGTGAAGAACCTTAGGGATTTTACGTCTGTGTTGCTACGCGCAATGAATTCGCCGGGAGAAATAAGGTTCTGCGAAATTTATTTTCTTTTTTTTTTTAATTTCTTCAGCCTCCCTCTCACCGATAAAAAAATACCGTTGTAGATGTTATAAAAAAATCTTTGGTGCGGTTTGGTAATTGCCCGCTTATTGCGCGGGTACCTGCCGATGTCAAGTTCCTATAACGCTCTTCAGCGTCTCGTTGAACAGTCGAAATTTCAACCACCGATACAATTTTAGTTCATCTTCAAAGAGTCTCACTAGATAATCTTTTTCTCGTGGATCTAATGTGTAAGGTATATCGGAAACGTACTTCTTTTTCGGTCCTAGACAACGAAGACCAGAACGATTAAAATCAAAACTATCGAAAGGTATACCGTTTCGTATGTACTTACGAATCTTCTTGTACATTTCTTTAGCGCCGCGAAAAAAATATGGAAATTTCTGTTCCAATACGTTTATCGATTGCTCCATGCAGTCTAGAATACCGACGACTGGATACCATTCGATAATATTTGCTTTGGCTCGCTGCAGTGCCCACTTGTTGTTCATCACCCTATAAATTACAGATTTCGCAATACAGGGAGACAGAGGAACGTTTTGATTTCCCAGTATTCATTTGCTCGCGCAACGCAAAGAATACTTACTCGTCGATGATACTTACGTGCATCGCGGATCTTGCCCACAAAACATCGGGATGGCTCTACTTTCGAGTCCTGATTTTTCTTGTCCTTCGCGGTACCTGAAACAAGCAAAGATAAATCGTGATGCGTTTCGGATCGTTAGCGCTACGAAGAAGCAACTATGTTTACCTCTGTAAGTTTCGAAAGTGCAGAGGATTTCTGAGAAGAGCGATAAACGATGGAGGCTGTCGGCCAAATTTCGAGAAATTCAAGAACCTAACGTCTCCGTCGAAACTCAAAGGTATCGCCTCCTGCCTCACTATGTTCGTAATCTCTTCCACTAGCAGCTCCTGCGAACGATACCATCGAGCCGTTCCTAAGAAAGCTAGCAGAACTTTCGTAGACCATCGACGGATTTCACGGGGTTACGGGAATTTAATCGATCCGATCGACGGCGAAACCAAGTTCGGTAACCATTGCTCATCGCGGCGCATGAAATCGTTATTCGACGAGGCAGCCAAGAGCGCGGCTATACGGGGTGCAACCTGTCAGAATGATTGATCGCCGTACTCCAAATACATTGAATCTTTTAATATTTATTGACTCTCGCGACTTAGTTCGCGCGAACTACGTAGCGGTCGGGTATGCTCCAAACAGGAGCTGTCGTTCCCCGAACGAAAGCGAGGAAGCCGGTGCAACTTCGATTGCAACACCGAAAACCGAGTTTGACGCGAATGCAAAGTGCAACGACCACACCGCGATTAAACCGGCCGCAGATTTATGCGATCAATGAATCAGCTGCTGATTCATGATTCCCAGCGTTAACGTTCGCCGTTCGATCGATGCTAACTTCGCTATTTCGAACGCTATTTAGGACAACGTTCGAAGGATTCCGCAACGATTCCGAGACGTCAACGATCGACACGCGACAGAGATATTTATGCGAGTTTTCTCGTGTAGGCATCGAGTTTACCTCTTGCAGGGACGACAGAAGCCTGTGATCCCCGGGTGGCAACCTTATATGTTTGAAAGCATTGTATCCCTGCAAACGCTGCAGCATCAACACCAACAGTTCGGCCCCAGCGTTAGGAACTCGCGTCAACATCAAGATATCCGTGTTCATTTTTGGCACGCTTCTACGAGGACCCAGTTCCGCCAGGGAAGGTGTAACATATCGATACGTCTGCGCAATAAATCATACTAGATACAATCGTTACCTTACCCAACAACGCGTTAGTTCTACACCGATCACAGCCCGACAAATTTTCGATTCGATTGTTAGGCGCGACAGCCGGCGATCTAGTTTTCCAGACACGATGGGAAAATATCACTTTCCAACAATTACATCCTCCTCCGCTGCGTCATACTTTCACTGCGTCGGGTCGGGCACAGTACGATCTCGACCAACGCAGTCTGATTTCGAAAAATGCTGCTCGGTGCGCGCCTCGACCACAAATTCGAACGTTTTCCTTCGGACTTCCGAGGACTTAAAACTTAATGGTACAACGAAATCGCTCGAATGAAATGGATGCAATTCACCTGGCCTTTATCGATCTGTCGCTGTCCCGCGGATCGTTTTCCCGTATCGGTGTTCGGATCGTTTGCGAACTCTACGGTCGGTCTCGATCGAAAAACGACGAACAGCACAGTCGAGCAAACGGCGAGACTGCTCAGAAATCTCCGGTTTATACGCATGTCAACGCGAGAATTTGAATCGTTCCTGTTGCGCACCGCTATCCTTTCCCTTTCAGAGATATTCGACCAGTGATCCTGATCACCGACATCGAACTTCCCAGTCACGAATTATCGGCGTTTGCGTCTGCTAAGAAACTGAAGAGAATGTCAGTGGGTCAGACACTTGGTACCGCTTGATCCCCACATCTTCAGACCGAACTCCCACCAGCCGAGAGCGGCCCGCGAAAAGGGAAACTTGGCTTTTCCACCGTGCGTGTTTACCTAATCGCGAACGAGAAACGGCTACCAGCTAATTGTCCGTAAGATCTCGTTCGCCCCGGAGAGCTGATCAATTAATTATTCCTATCCGACGCCCGAGACGCAGATCCGTTTCTTCGGGGAGTACCGATTTAAACTGCCGCTCCAAGGTTCATTAGTTGATTAGCGCTCCGAGTTTATCGATATTGTTGTTAACTCGTCGCGTTGCGTCGGTACGTACACGGGAAAACGTTTTTGCGCGCGGTACCGAATCAAGCACGGTGAAAGGAAGCTGAATCCGAGCGGTGACCGATGATGATTCCTATCGACCTTCGCTGCTCCGTTGATGCAGGCTCGGTACTCCGTACGGATGCATCGGTTCAATGGCATTTCAAATATGCGGCTGGAAGAATTTCGAAGCGCGTCAGCGCTGACGCTCTCGACGGTCGCGTGCCCGTCCGTCCGAGGATCGAAGGTGCGAACCGAAGGGACCGTTCCCTAGGAAACCTTAGGAGGTCGTTCGGTTTCAGGGTTTCCTTGGAATCGCCGGGGAAGGGTGCCTCGTCCGACAGTCGAATAGAGGACGAGATGGCGTTCACGCCATTTGGCGTTTGTAAGTTCCGCGTTTGACCGTCGTTCAACCGGCCGGCGTAGTTGGCGCAGCCATCCACGTGGTACAGAAGAGCTTCGCGATCTTTCTACCGACGAGTTTATTTGTAAACACGCGACATCATTTCGTAAGATGGACGCGTACGAAACACGTAGAAAAGACTGGGAAGATTTGGAGGTGACCAAGGAAGAGCTCAAAACGCTGACCGAGTGCCTCAAGAAGGAGGAGTTCCGGAAATTGCTGATCGAGTACGCCGAGGAGGTGACCGATCCAGAAAATAGGAAGCTCTACGAGAAGGAGATCACGCAGTTGGAGAAGGAACGGGGCGTCGACGTTACGTTCGTTAACCCGGAGCCCGGTTACGTCATTAAAACCAGCGTCAATGGAAACAGGAAATGTTTCCTGAACATTGGCAAGAGTGACATCGTGGCACGACCGAGCAGTCAACCCTCGTATGAGCAAGGTCATCGGGGCCTGCAATGGTCCATCCCCTACACGCTCATACCGCCCCGGGACGACCTTGACAAGAAAAATGTGCGTTGCATGGTCTTCGACGTGGTTTTCCATCCCGACACGATCTATCTGGCCTCGAAGAACGCACGGTTCCGCGAGATCGTCAACAACACGGCCATGGACGGCGTCGAGAGCAACTTTCAGGTAAGACTTTCGCGTCTCCTGTCTTCCCGAGAGCCCTTTAATCGTCTAGTTTCCGATGCTTCAGGTGAAATTGGACAGAAAGAATCTCAGATTTCCAAAGATGAATTACAAAGGTGTGTCCCAGCCTACGGTCATCAGAAAGCCTTCCAAGGATCCTGCCAAGGAACAGTTGGATATGGAGCCAGAAATTTACCAGAAGCTAATGGCCGACTACGATCGAAAGAGGGAAGAACAGGCCAAGAGGTTAGAGAAGAAGCCCCAACGCGTGCCTCCACCTAGCACGTACTACCAGGAGAAACAAGAGTGTAACAGAGACTCCACCGATAAGTACGCTACTCCAAAGTTCTTCATCAAGCACCAGTCCAGCATCGAGCTGGAAGACTTCTCCACGAGTAGAGACGCAAAAATGAATGCTACGGTGCCTAAAAGATTAATAGTGGAAGTAGATCTGCCACTGCTCAAAACTGCCATGGATGCTTCTCTGGACGTGCAAGAACGTTTCCTGAGCATCAAAAGCGAAAAGCCAGCAAAGTATTTATTGGACCTTCCGTTGCCCTACCGTGTGGACCCTGACAACGGCGCTGCCAAGTTCGATCCAAAGTACAAGAAGCTGGTTGTTACGCTGCCAGTTATTCCACCTACAGTGTCTTCGTCCGACACCAGAGAAGACAGTGGCGTGGACAGCGATCACGGGAGCCCCATACCGCTGTATCACGCGGATTCTGTCGAGGATTGTTCGGAGCAGAGCCCGCCGCACGATTCCGGCAAAAAATTGGTCGAAGAGTGCGAGACAGTGTTCGCGAGTCCGAAAATCGAGGAAAACTGTGAACACGCGAATGATTGTGGTGATACGGCGTTACGGACTAGTAGTATAGAGACCACGGACGCGTTTACAAATCCTAGCATTAAGTACTCACTGCCAGCGTTTACTTGTAATATATACGATAATCAACTAGCCATCACCGTAAATGTAAAGAACGTGGATCCGAATTCCATTCGCCATAGAATTTTGCAAAATAATTTAGGTATACACGTCGCATTAACGTCCGTCGGTGCAGGATTTTTTCCACAGCACTACTCGTTCTGTTTGAAAATATACAAGGATTCCGTGGACCCCGAATCTCTCATTATCGAACCGTGGGACAACAATGTAGTGTTCACCGTCAAGTTAAGAAACACAGAAAATCTGGCGAGATACTATGTCGGCACGACGGAGGAATTTATGGAAGAGAAAGATTTTCCCACTGCAACGTCTTTCAAGAATCAGCTGAAGGAATTGACGGTAGGTTCTCGATCGATAAACTATCGTAGTCCAGCTATCGTATAACTGTTGTCATTTCAATTGTATTCGGTTGTAGGAAATAGAAGACAGCGAGCCGGAAAAGGAGCAGATGATTGAGGTACAGGAGGAGGACGACGGTGTCTTAATTAGCATCAGCTCGACTCAATGCGATTCCGACGACGAGGACCACAGGGAAGACAGCAAACCGAGTGTAAAAGCTACGCAGCGTCGACAGAGTCGGCGATTCACCATGACAAAAGCTAGATCTGTTTCAGAGAGCAGCGGTGACGAGTTGACAAGTAATAGTCTTCCTAGCGGTACGGGTACATACGCAAAAGGTATTCTAAAATCGCGGCGTACTCACGAATTTTCGCGTTCAGTGTCGGAATCGAGCGCCGACGAGAACGGAATGCCCATGTCGTCCATAGATTGCAATTACGACTCGGTCCAGGACGTAAATTCCGAATCGGACTGTTCCAGTCTAAAGAAAACCGTGCGATTCAACGACGTGGTCTCCCGGCAATTGTTCAGGTACCATTCACGGAATACATTGACAGAAGATTGTCGAAATTCCAAGAGGGATATTCACCGGATTTCGTTTTTCAGATCGAATTCCAGCATCCTCGGCCAGCGAAAGAAGAACCAGCGAAAATTGCGGAACAAGAAACGCGCGCACGAACGTCGAATGAGCGAGAGCGAGAACTCGGAAACAGAGGAGAGAGACAAATACAAGACGTGCACGAAGAGTTTCGAACCCTCCGAGAATGTGAAACCTATACTCAATCGGGAGAAACAATTGGCCCAACCGAAAACTGCCAATATTGAGATCAAGAAGGGAGAAGGCGATAACCGTACTATGGCGAAACGAAAATCCAACATCGATGTGGAGACGTTCAACGAGATCCACGACGACAATTCGATGGGAACCGGGAAGGATACGATCAAAGCGGAGTTCAAAAACGATTTAATATTCGACCTGGACATGTAGATCTTGTCTGTCCGTCGAAATCCGCGTATGTGATAATTTTAAACCAGTCGAAGATCGGAGAGCGAAACCGATCGTTAAACAAAAAAAGAGAAAAGAAAGCGTAGAGTTTTACTTAGAATTATGTGATAATTTTTTTAGTAATTAACCAGCGCGAGCGCTAAAACGAGCAGCGACTGCACGACAAAATTACAGTCGTCACGATTGATTGTAAATCAATGAAATTGTACATCTCTGTTATTTAGGGAGCGGATAGAATCGTGGGGAAAAGACAGCACCGAAACACTGTCTCTAGAAATAGCTTTTTAGTTGTAACTGTTCAGAGGTAATGATCTTATTCCATTAAATGTTATCTCCTATATTTATAAACGTTGCACGCGATCGATCGATACAGCGCGGGCGGTGTGCGTTCGACGGATTCTCTTTTCAAAATTTCGCGCGCTATACATTTGAAATTTGAAACGTTCCTCGGCGGAACGTCGACAACGTTGTTCGATTATGTTTCTCACGGCCAATCGAGGACCAGCCTATCGTTTATCGTTTATCATCTATCGCCTATCGTCGCGCGACAAAAAGATTCGGGAGGTGCGCGGCCCGTTTTATAGAATGAAATTTTAGCAAGAAATTTTTATATAGACGTTTTTTAGACCGTCGTACGATTATACATGCGCAGTGCATTTAAATAAACGCATCCTTACAATAAGCTGACCTCTCACGGACTGCTCGATGATTATTAAACGCCATGTCCTCGTTTCAAAAGTAAACACGCAATCGTTTTTCGAGTGAAGTGTTTGCCGTATCAATGTGCACGCGAAGCAGCCAGTATTAGCGTATTATTTCCTGCTGATGAAAACAAAAGAGAAATAAAATAGAAAGTCACACTGTTTAAAATGGATTTTCATTGGTTCGTCGAAACCTGATCCCGAAATCGTAACTTTGCGAGCAAGATTTCTTCCTGCAATTTCATTAGAAAGCGACAGGTCGAATGATCGTCGTCGCAGCCTAGAAACGGTACTATTGTGTTGTGGAAGACCGCGAGTTCGGTCATCGAGCCAGTGAATAGCGGTCGTAAGGCGCAAACCAAAGCACGGCTACTTGGTAGAAAAGTGGGACAAGCAAGCCACAGTCAGCCAGTCAGCTTGCTAGGCGGCAGTAGGCACAGGAGTACACGGGCAGAAGTAGAGGTAGAGGTACAGGTACAGGCATAGGTCGAGGCAGTCGGGCCACGGCACGGTGGGAGCTGCAGACGAGAGGTTTTACCCGGAGCCCATCGATCTCGCTACCTGCGGAGGTGTAAGGTCGTTACACTCGCGTCTACCTATGCCGGAGCTGCATCGCATGGTTCCTCGTATTATTCCTATTGATGGCCTGGCTCGACGCAAACGCGGGCACAGGCACGGGCACGGGGGCGAGACAGCGACGACCCTCACGAATGCAACGTTCTAATTTCGCGTTGCAACCACCAGCGTAGAGGCTCGAGGCTCGCGACGCCCGGCGTCGACGACGACGTCGACGGTGGCGGTGGCGGTTGCGGTGGCGGTGGCAGCGTCGGCGACGGGGTCGCGGCCTGATTCGCTAACACTTTAAGAGACGACCTAGAAGGACAAGGGTCTCTCTTCAAACGCTGCGAAGGTACGCCCCCGCTATCGGGGACGCAGGCCTCGGACCGCAGCATAGTAGAATGCAAGAGACTACTCTAGGCGCATCGCCGGGATCTTTCGATACCCGAAAACTCCTCGGGCGTCTTAGACAGGCGTCGAGCGTCGAGCAAGATTCCTCCTCGCTACGGGCACCCCGGTGCTACGCCGCTCTGCTTTTAAAATCGATCGTTCGACCGATATGTGCTCGAGAGAGAAAACGGCGAGAGATCGAGTACTCGCGTACCAGATTTCGCGATTCGAGTACCGATGAGATAAAGGTGGCAGGCCTGACTTGCACCAGGTCGATAAGTCGTCCACCCCTTGAGAGGAGTCAGAGGTCGGCGGCGTGGGTGCACGAGGGTGCACGGAGGGTACACGTACCCCGCGTACCGTAGTTACGGCAGGCACGACATCGGCAATGCGGCAGCCGTTCGCGTCGTTACACCGTTATACCGTTCGCTCGGCCATCGCACCTGGCACCACTGACGAGAGTCGGAGAGTCGGGGTGCACGGACAGAACCCGGCCCAGGTCCGCTAACAAACGTTACACGTCATCGGGCCATTTGCCGTGCCACCGAACTCGGCCCATTTGCCCTCGATACACAGACACCACCTCGATCGTTTAGCCCCCGATCGACCAGCCAGAGTCCCTCGGACCCCATCGAACGTTTTTGTTTTTTCTTTTTTTTTCTATTGTACAGTAGTAACCTCCGATAAGAGGTTATTCTGCAGTCTGTATTACATACATAATATTACAATAATAACCTTATACTATATGTGAAGGTAACGTAATAGGTACACATCAGTTGGAGTCGCTTAGTTGGTAATCATCGAACGTTTTAACCTTTAACGGTACAAAAGTATTTAATTACCGCTGAATACAAGCTATTTTTCATACGAAGAGAAATTATGTACTACAGATTGTTTAATATTAAGTGTAGAACAAAAACAATGATAAAAATATGCGCGGCGTTCGACCTGATAAGTAAAAGTGCCGTGTATATTGCGGCATTGGACCGTTAAGGGTTAAACCAAGAGCGTTTCCGCGATTCGTATAAATTGCGATCGATGCGAGAGATCGAAGCGGAGCGTATGAACGCGCACTGCTGCTCGGAGGAATTATTAAGCATTCGCAATGCCTCGGGTATCTGTCTGGAAGAGAGATAAATTCTTGCCTAGAAAGACCGGCGCTGTTTGCACAAAGACGTAATAAGTTCTTTAGTCTGTGAAGAGCCTTAACCTGAAAGCAATTTCTCGACCGACCTGGAAGTGCGGCCAAAAGACTGACGAGTTGGCGCGTTCAACGTTCCAGCGAAAAACAATCGTTTCAAAACGCGAAATGACGAATGTCACACCCCCGGAGACGTCGATGCATCCTCGTCGCGTTAATTTCGGTTGACAACGATACGATTTATGGAAATCCCGATATTCCCGCACCGTTCGAGCCGTTGCTGGCCATTCGAAAAATACCCGAGAGGATATGGATTTTCAAATCGTTTACATTTTAGCATCCGACGAATCCTTTCAGCACCGAGCCTAAATCCGCCCGCGCTTTGCATGTACCTGAATAATGTATAAGCTTTTCATAAATCGGGATGGCGCACCTATTTCACGCTACAGCGGATTAAAAATACCGGGCCTCCAGTACCTCTGGAACCGGAGCCGCAGGTAAATTTTTAATAAAGCTCCGGTTTAAACAAATTGGACGTCCCCTTTCGGGATGTCTAGACACGTACGGGTGGTGTACCTACGTATTCGTGTACGAGTAAAACTCCGGCCGGAGTATTTGAGCGTCGTTTCAAAGCTTTAATTAAACGGACAGTAACTCGCACAGCCGGCCGACCTTAAAAGAAATAAAAGCGGAAAAGGAACAAAACGTCCAAGAAAAGCGCGCACGATTTCGCCGTGCTCGTGTGTCCACACACGCGCATACGTATAAGTAACGTAGGTACGCGTCTCGTGTGCTTTCGCTGGGAAAACTATGTTTCACGCATCGCGGGAGTACGCGCTTACGGAGGGTATAAATATGTATCCGTAGGAAGGTTGCGAAGGTGAGGTTTCTTTTTTTTCATGGAAAAGAGAAAAATCGAGTACAACCGCAGGGAAAAGTTTCCGAAGAAACGGACTCGTTAATGTCCCCGTCACTCGTGCGAACGACTTCTTATTATTCCGGCGTTCCTTGGGGGTTGAAGGGAGATCCGAACCGAGAGCCGGCAACGAAACGGGAGGGTAAAACCGGAGGGTACCCTCCGCATCTTTCCTGCCTCTTTTTTTTTTATCCGAATCCATCTCCTTTTCTCTGGCCTTCCCTGCGGAGGGAGTCAGGTACTCGAAGTAGTGGAGTATCGATTATATGGACCCTGCTTCGTGACCACGCGCCGTCTGCACTCCGTGCTGCCCGGATAACCCACTGACACTGACAATTTTCGTGCAGCACAGACACTTTTTTCATTATCGATTATTATTTCTCTCTCTCTCTCTCTCTCTCTCTCTCTCTGTCTCTCACTCTCTCTCTGCCCGCATTTCACCCTTCGCGATCCGAGATCCGCTTTTCGATGAATAAAAGATGGGGAAAATTGCGAATCGAAGGACCGTAAATTCGAGTGCAACACTGTGCACACAAATAGCAATCTGGTTTTTCACGTCGCCGCGCGCCGATGTCCGCAAATATATCGAATATCGCCAATCGAAAAGCCCGGAGAAGCGTTTCCAAACAATAGATCGCGGACCCAGAGTTTTGCTGGAGGGCCGGCAATAGCAGCGAAGTGGGGCGGCAGTAGAGCAGCGGCATAGCAGCGAGAAAATGAAAAAGACAAAGAGGAGTTAGACATCGAAATGGACTTTGACCGAGCGAGCATCCGTACGGGCGATCAATGAGTTCGAATCTTTTCCGGAAAATGGGTGGCGACCGACAAAAGCTTCCGATATTACGTGTAAGCGCAATCTGCTCCGGCGAGCACATTGCCGCGCCACGGCCCGCTTGATTCGTGCTTGAAAAATAGGCCGGCGAGTCGGATCCGCCTTTCGCGTGCGTCGCGCTTAAAGAAACCCCCGCTTTTTCACTTCGGTTAAAAGCTACTGATTATCTCAAGCGAGACCTAACCCGGGCCATCGCGTCGGGGACGGGGACGATTCGCCGTCGGGTCTCGAGAATCGCATCCCCGGACCGTCCCGCGGATCTAATTTTCTCGCGGACCGATAAAATGCATGAATTTCCTCGGTGATATCGTTTTATCGGGACGGAACGGGGCTTCGGGGAAAGATAGACCGCCGATGGATAAAGCATCGGCGCGGAACGAAGCCCGGAACAGACGACCATCCATTCCGAGGGTGCGGAGTCGCCATAAGTTTTCATCAAGCCGGATCCCTTGGACCGTCACGCGTCGCGCGTCATTCTCGCCCCATGGTTCGCCGCGTATCGTTAAACCCACAAATCTTGAAACGGAACTGGACGGAGCGGAGCGACCCGACAAGATTTTTCTACAGCGATCTATATCGGGAACGCCTACAGATTGCATGCCCTGTTGACGAGGCACTAACACGCGAATACAGTCATCGACCCCCTCCGACGCGGCCATATTCTACAATACTACGAAACTGACCCGAGTTAACGTTTCATTCAGCATACATGCGCGTCCGCTCGCACGGACACGCAGCCCCCGGAGAGAAAAAAGGAAAAACTCGATGGAACCGTGCACGAAATCACCGCGATGCTAATACCGCGGGATTTCCATCCGCAGCAGTATTATTCCACTTATCGCGGCGGCGTTTATAGCAGTCGACCCCCGGCCCCGATGTTCCGCGTCGGCAGCGGCAGCGGCCGCAGACCGGGCCGATCGATCACCGGAGATAAACGATCGAAATTGTTTCCGTGGCTCACAAACTTTCGCGAGCGTTCCGAACGAGCACGATTTTCGCGCGAAAGCGGCTTAAATGGAATCGAATTCTTACAGGACGCGGAATCGTTGAAAAATTCCCGGTGTTCCGGGACCGAGCGGGAATAAGCGGTCCAAAGGAACAATGAATCCCTTTATAGCGGTGAATATACGAGACAGTATAACCTTTGCGTACCTGCTCGGCGGATGGTCGCGGATATCAAATATCCTCGGTTATCACCATTCTCATAACGCAGGGAACGCGTTACGCGAACGCGACCTTCGAGATATCATCCTACGGTTCGTTTCGTCCTTAATCTTTGGAAATTTCTTTCGAAAAGCGAACCAGCTGTTTCACTCTGGTTGCCAACGAGAACGATCGCTGCTCGAATTTAGGGAGTTCGCGTGCGAACAATAACGACGAAACGGTTTCGAAAGCGGCTCGGGGTTTCCAAGGTAGGTATCTCTAAAACGGTGAATCGAGGATACTCGACGCGTTCGTAAAGCAACGCGGAGTTAACGTCCAACCATAATCTTTTACGAACGTCTCCGCGCTCGGGGAACGACTGCATTGCTCGGCATTGCTCGTGCTCGTTCCCGTCCTCTTCGTTGTCCCTGTGAAAAATCGAAAAGCGAGGTACGGTTCCCGGTGGAAAAAGTCCTGCTAGTAAACCAGGCTGTCGTTATTAGCCCGAGTGCATTTCACTTTCGACCGGGCAGAAGGAAGAAGCCGTCGTTTGCTTCCGCTGATCGATGGATCGCAAACAGTGGACGATCAAACCCTACGACGACAGTCCCCTAATTACGGGTTGGCTCGTGGCTCGTGACAGCATGTGGGATGTTCCGTGTTTTCCTGGTCCGACTGATAAGAACAGGGTAGAAGACAGAGGAGACAGAGAGAGAGAGAGAGAGAGAGAGAGAGAGAGAGAGAGAGAGAGAGAGAGAGAGAGAGAGCTACCGTAAGAACACCGTCGAAGACTTTTGCTGGTCCCAGTACGCGTTTGATCCTCGCTCGGTGTCTTGACCCTGTTTCATGGCTGGCGGTACACACGCGTTTGGTAATAATCAGCGCGCGTGCGTGTGCGGGTTACACAGTACCGCGGCGTTGTACGTGCAGGGGCGCGTGGGTGTGCGAGCGTATACCTTCAACGCTTTACCACATGTTGCGCCTTGGTGCGCGAAGCGCAAGTCAGCCAGGAGCCCGGGCCATCAGGATAGAGAGAATCTCTCCCCTCGGCTCGGTCAGTTACGCGAGTACCAGCGAGCGTTCCGCGTGTCCCGAGTTCGCCCTCGAGCCGATGTCGCGACGATAAAACCCCTCGCATCGCATCTATCGGAAACCGGGAACGAACGCACGATTACACTCCTCGACCCGTGTTCAGTGCGACGATCATTCTACGCGGTATTATAGAATCTATTTGTGTGCGACGATCCCGTGCAACATCGAATCCTGAGGATACCGAAATCAGGAGTGATGTTCCCCAAGATGCCTAAGATGCTCAGCCACTGAGCTACCACTTTCTTTTCGAGAAGGTCTGTAACCGCGAGCGCATCGGCGACGACCATCGCCAACAATTGCATTTCACGCTCCGTCGACGCGACCATTAAAAAACCGCGAACCCATCCGACCGAATAAAATCGTCGCTCGAATCGGATCGGATTGCGTCCGGTCGTGCTTCCCTTTCGACTTGCGAGCACGCTTCTTATCTCGTCCGCGAACCCTTTTTATCGGCGCAACCCTAACCAGTTGCCGCCGCGCCGTCCCGAGAAACGAAACGACAGCAGTTTTATTCGTGACACTGCGCTCGTTTGCAACAAAGTGAGCGCCGTCCGCCGTGATCTCGCCAAATTACTCGCCCCGAGGAGAGATTCGCAATCGCGAAAAGAGAGGACCTGTTTAAAACGATACCGTGCCGATTCGTATTTCCGACTCGAAAGGTGACGCTTGGCAAGCGATTTCGCGAAGAATAAGCCCGGAAACGTGTCGCATCCTATGCGGTGTCCTCTGTTCGCACCTGTTACATTGCTCGAATCCCTGTATAACGATACAGAGATTCATCTGGCAGACTGAAAACGGCAGAGAGATGCGAGAGGGGGAGTGAAAGAGAGCATTGAGTGCAACCATCCTCGTGTTCGCGAGCGGAAGAAATAACACGTTGCTGCACGATCGAGTCGCCCGTAAAAACGCCAGGTTAATAAAGCTCGTCAAAGCGCCGGACTAAAACGAATATTTCCAAAACGCGTATCTCCGAGAACGCAGCAGCCGATTCGAATCGGGGACGATTTTTCAATATATTTCGTTTGCTCGAATGTTTTTGCACGTTCGTTCGCGTTTTCTTTTTCCTCGACGAGCAGATCCATGATTGAAAAATCATTACGCCGTCTGTGCCGGCGGCGAAAATGTTTGAGCTTTTCTCGTTGATTTTCCGATGCAATTTGCGAAAAACACGGTTAGTAAAATTTCAATGCAATGTTTCCAGAAATATTGCAACGGCGTAATGCCGCGCCGCTGTTCAAATTGTTATCGACGACGGAACGTGGCCGAAGGACATTCAATTATAACATATAATGGCAACGACTATCTGAGAATACCCTGAATGAAAGAAAAGTGTAACTTCGGTTGGATTAATTCCAGGAATCGAGAATACCATTGAACAACGCGTGTAACAATAGAACTGTCCAATAATGAAAAGCTATGAATATCGCCGACTTTCCGGCTGTCTCAACGGGACTGGTGTTTTCTGCAAATGCGTTTCTGCGGCCGCTCGAACGTTTTCCCGCGGGCCGATACGCTCTCGAAATTACCTCGATTATTTTACGAGCGTGTTAAATAAAAAAGCTCCCGGCTAAAAATAGCGAGTCCCGCGGTGTTGCTTAGCCCGTAATCATCTATCACCGCGACCACCGGCGCTGTTCAGCACGCAATCCTTTATTTTCATTCGGACCACTGACCTACCTATCGAAAACTTCGCCTTTTTTCTCGTTGCATAAATTTCCAGGTGTATAAAGTCACGCTTCGCCAGGCAATTTCTATTTCGGAACGAGAACCGTGCTCGCTTGCTCGCTCGTTCGTTCGCTCGCGAGTCCGTGTACCCGTGTGCCCGCGAGCGCGCGTGCACTCGAAATCCGTCGACGGAGCGTAATTAATTCATAAGTTTGACGGTGCGTGTACGCAACTCTCGTCGTCGATCCGGAACGATGTTTTGCTCGATTTTTGCAGATTGGAGCGCCTGACAGCGCGGCGGGGCGGCCCCAATGCCGGTCAGGAAGGGCCTCCTCGCCCCACAAAATACTTTCCTAGATACGATCGCAACCCGCTTCGATGGAACCCGTAAGTATTATCGACGGCGAAAACCGTTCAATTAATTTCTTAGATTGAAAAGGAGCCTCGGGGGAGCAGCGGCGTTTGATGGCCGATTAATTCGATCAGCCCGCCCGAGACCGTTTGTGCTCGCTTGCACCCGCTCGGGCGTAACCGGTTCGTTCTCTCGCCAAAGCGTCCAGGGCTAATCGAGAATAAACTTTCCGTGTCTGTGGATTCGCGGCGGGCATAAATAAAACAGGAACGCCGCCGATCGTATTCCGGTCACGCCGCAGAAACGACCCGACAGCCTCCTGGTTCCCGTAAAACTTTTTGCGGAGGTGCGAACGAACGAGTCGCGTACCGGTCGGTCCTTTCGATGAGCCTCGATCCCTGAGCGTTCGACGGCGACCCTCGTTTGCGCGTCGTCAGCCGGGAATGGAGACGATTTATCAATAGAAAGAGCGTCGGGCAAATCCCGGACGTTCCCGCGAGGAGAAACAGGATTCCCGATCGATTATTTCTCTGCGCTTGCTCGCCCTCGGGATATCGATCTTCGCGCGCGTGCACGTACTTGTCCGCACGATTATTTCATTGGTCCGAAGACATTTCGGCGTTTCCTATCATCGGGAACTCGTCGAATCGGGCAAATTTCACGGATGTTTGGCTTTCTATTGGCACGTCCGTCACACAATGTCTAACATGATTCGGTGAGTCGCCCGCGCGTCGCTATTTACCTGTCGCTCGATCAACTCGCAAATTAATAGGTACGGGAAGCATCTCTCGATACGTGTGGCGGGCCCGTTGACGTTGTCACGCTAATTCCCGCACTGATATTGTAGCTGGCCGTGTTAACAACCGACGGGACCGAATTGTCCCGGAACCGAGCGCTCGAAACAGGTTGAATTTTCCAACGCGACAGTACAATACATCGAGGGTTTTATCGTCGGACGGGCGGTCCGAGGGACATTGAAAAGTACGATCGAACGAGACCGCCGTTCGGCTAACAACAATGCCGGCAATCTTCGCGTCTTCCTCGGGGAGACGGCAACTTAGTTATCTTCGAGCTCTCCCTTCCTGACGGAGATAACCGTGAAGACGAAGCCGGAGCCAACGGCAACAGGAACGACGGTAATCCGAACTGTTGCTAACGGTTCGACGAGATATCCCCTCCGCTCTTCTGATTTGCGATAAAAACGGGAAATACGGAATGTCGGACAATCTAGCGCGGAAACCTAGGCATCCACGGGAAACGCGAACGTTTAACGAACCGAGAGACTTTCCGCATCTATTCGATTCAACCCTCCTGCTCCTCCTCCTATTTGATCAGCGACACCGAGAGCATTTTTTTCTTGGCCGAACAACCTCGCGTTCGACCTTATCCTCTCGAATCCTTCGGAGGCCCCCGTCTTAGGCGGAGACTTAGCCGTCGGATAGAAAGTTAAGAATCCGCCGATACCGACGGAAACTTCGGGCCAACAAACCGAGGAAAACTAATTACGAAAAAGGGACTGCGGATTCGTCGACGTCGTCATCGTTCCGCCGTAAGATAATTACGGGAGCGTTGCGCCCTTGGAGAGTAATGGAATCGCATTTTTCCCCCATCTTTTCGAGACTCGGACGAAATTGCATTCGCCCCCTCGCCTCGCCTTGCTACGGCCTAACCATAATCTCCGACAGTGGGAGGCACATTTCGATTTAGGTCGGGAATATTTCCTTGGAACCGGTTAATTTGTAATACGCATCGCGGCGATGCCGATGGCGATGACGACAACGACGGCGACAGCTGGGCCGGCTTGCGTAACGCATTGTTAATCGTACACCATGATCCGCCGAAGAATTCGATTGGAAGGGACACTTGGACCACTCGGTGGCTAAGGCGATTAAAGTATCGCGCGACGGGTTCGTTCTAATTCCCGGAGCCTCGCGCGGTCGATACTAGTCGATATGTATCGATCGGTTCGCCCGCTCGTCGTTTTCCCAACGGTCGCGAAACCAAGGAAATTTACCGGCAATTAACCGGAACGTTTCATACAATTCCGTCGACTAATCCTACGCGTTATCCCAGAACACCGTCAAACTCGATTAGCCCGATCGAACGCAGAATCGCGTTTGCACCGGTTCAAGTAACTTAGAGCGGTGATCGAGTACTTGCTTGTTTGCCGCACTTGCGAGGCGATCTTGTCGCTATAGCGCGACGCGGCGCGACACGACGCGACGTCTCACCGACGAACAGAGAGGATCCGCCGACTCCGGAATTACGCCATTACGCTCGATCTTGGTGTTCCATCAAATATCCCGGGAGTATTTTCTCTTCAAACTCCATCGTTCTCCCCGGGAAAAAGATAACTGTTCATCTCCGCTCCGTATAAAATAATCGAGTGAAGACAGAGAAAAAGAGAAATACAGAGAGAGAGAGAGAGAAAGAAGAGGAAAGCAAAAGCTACTCCCCCGCGTACTCTTCGTCGATACGTCGGCAACGCGCGCGTCACGATTCCTCCTCGCAACAAGAGAAAACAGTGGATTTACGCGGGCGTATAATCAACTCAATTTTTCTGGGCGACGCATAAAGGGCGCGAAACATCGCGTCGGTGAAAAGGAGAAGAAATGCGAGGGTGTGCGATTGGAGGGTACACAAATGCTGGTCCGCGACCTTCTGCGCCACGAACGCGGCGACCATTTCGCCGGAAGAAAAAGGGAAATAATTGCTCGTTAACGATACTCGAAGTACCTATCCGGTGGATATTTTTGGCACTCTCTTTCTTTCTCCGAGGCGTGTTTGGCGCGTCGCCAACTGGGCTAAAGGATGGTTGACGACTGTTCAAACACTCGTTTGTCTTTGCTGACCAAGACTCATGGAGGACCAATTGGAATATTCGTTTTAGCGGAGCTTTTATGCGACTATCTGCGGTTTTTTTTATCGATTCCAGGGTACACAACACCGGAGATAGAATTTAACCGGACAGTTATATTTGTACTGGGATCGGACCCGTCGACATACGCGGAACGCGCGCCTCTCTCGGTTACAGCCGGGGCAATAATGATACGGCGGTACGAATTTTTTATAAAAACGGCTAGCCGGTTAGTTATCCGCACGCAAAACTTTGTCGCGACGTCGCGTCGCGTCGCGTTTGAATAGGAAAGTTGAAGGGCTACGCAGCTCCGACCCTCCTGCTCTGCCTGCTGCCTGTGATAGCTGCTCGCTTCACGCTACTGTTGCCTACCGAGCGGCGCATGAATTCCGAGTAATATGCCCCCCCCCCCTAGTTTTATCATCGAGTCCGTCGACCCCAGACGATCCATGGAATATTAATCTAACATCGACGCCGCGAAAATCGACCTTATTCCGACTGCATGCATATTTGCGAACCGATCCTGACTGGCCTGCGGTATTTATTCGGGGATCGGTGTATGGTTTGTATTTGCATACACGCCGTTCAATTATCGTATGAAATATTAATAATAATATGCGAGTACCGGGTTATGTTTATACCAGATTAATTCATTGGAAAACCAAAGATTGAACCATGCAAATTATGCGATCGATGGCCATTCGAATTCCGTGTCGACCGCATTTTCATTTTTTACTCGACAAACAGTCCGCGCGGCACGCATACATATGTATGCATTCGCGAAAGAAGAAAACAATGGAATAACGGCGCGGGTGTGGGACGGCTCGTTGCGGAGAACACACCAATGAAACACGCGCGGGACAAGTATCTCTTGTTTCATGACCTCAATTGAGGATCATTAATTTCTTCTTAATGATCGATCGGAGCACTCTTCGTTAATTATTCTCCTTGAGCGACTCACGCCTGGATGTGTTCGTATAACGTTCTTCCCTCATGCTCGGAGCGGGCACCGTGCGTAACTCTGGCAAACGACACACGCTAGAATGGATTACACCGGCGAAATATTATCGAAAACGACAAATAGACGCGCGGAGGGACCAGGTGTGGCACCGGTTGCGCACCGTGGCGTCGCTTCGCGTTGTTAGTAATTTGGCCAATGCGTCGCGACGCGTCGCATCGCGTCCGATCAACGCGCACGATTAATTAACCGCTCCTTTGTCTATTAAATTCGATAATGCGAGATTCAGCGTGTCCTTCTGTTGCCGCGGACACGGCCCAGAACCCGATGTACATTTCGAGCTGGCGCGGAGCGACCGAGTTCCGAAGGTTGCACGGACGTTTTTTTACGACAATTAAAATTTTGAGTGCCTCGAGATAAGCGCTGGTCCAATTTAGGCGATATTCCCTGCGAACTTGCCGCGAAGTTCTGCACAAGTTTCAGCAGGAAGGTACTTCGTTTCGCGGAATAGAATAGTCCGGCGAGAGCGGGGAAAGTAACTGTGGACGTTGAGTGGCAACTAAGAGGAGAATATAAGAGGGGTCAAGAAATCTCTTTGCCCGCGCCGAATGACCTATTTATACTTCACGGTTATCTTCTACCATTTATTTGGCTCTGGTTTGTCGGCCGGAGAGAAAAAAAGAATCGATAATCGCCGTGACATACGGTGAGGAGAGGAGAGGAGAGGGTAGAGAGAGACTAGAGAGGTTGGACAGTTTCGCAGGTGAATGCTGCTGGGATTTGAAAAAACGAAAACGCTCTTGTCGCGGCGGAACATGCTGTTTATCTGCGACCGCCCCCGGGGAACTGTCCAGCCAGGAAAGAGCAAAGCAAAAAAGACTGTGGCGGGTTACTCGAAAAAACATTTTTACGAATTCTCCGAGGAGAGCATCGAACGAGCGAGTTGCCACGTGTACAGACACCGTCACCGTTTCGACGGAGAGGACGATGCACGCGGCGAGCACGGTGCACGGAATCTGTTTCCCTCTCGAGTAGTAACGATCAAGCAAACGTCAGCCGAGAAATCGAAACGAGCGAGCCGCCGCGCCGTGCGGCGTCGAGTCTCGTTCAGCGTGCGCCGCTGTTAAATATTTCCGCCAGCACGCGTCTATATTGAACATACATACATCACGCGAGTTAGAACGAACCAAACCGATATACGAAGAAAATTGGAAGCAAAGCAGAACTCGATATCCCCGACAGTTTGAAAGTTCCAGAGCAGTCGAACCGAAGCCAGGTCTCCCGGTTCGTGTACGCCGAATCGCTATACCTGTCGCTGCGTTTACACGTATATTTAACGGCGATACAGGCTCGATGCACTCCCCCGACGAATTCACTGCTCCATATCGCACGTACAGACACGCGCACAGCGCACCGTGCGACCTCAAAACTTCCACTAATAGAAGCGTTCGCCGCAAATAAATGTCGAAACGAGAACCGTTCGCTCGCTCTGCAGGCTTTTGTTTCGACCGCGATACCCTGGCGACCCGCAAGAAACCCGACAGTGCGCACTACAGGTGTTGATAAGTTTAATTGCGTGCGCTGGGTCGCCTGTTTCGCCGCGAGCCCACCCGCAACCACGACATTTTCAATTTTACAAGTCGCCCGAGAGAAAACTCCGAACTGACGCGACGAGACGAGACGCGTGTAGCAGCGGAACCGGTGGCTGCCGCTATTTCTGCAAATTCTCCGGCGACTTTGCGATTAATTTCACGACACGAAAATTTCAAGAGTTTCGCGAGCGAAACTTGGTCGACGAAGCGGCTGCAAAGTTTTGATCGATACGCGACACGGAATGAAGATACGTTCCCGCCGTGCGAAAACAGAGCGAGCCCTAGATTCCGTCTGTTAAACGTACGCGCGGCAGGTTATTCCGACACGTGAGAAAACAGTGTGTCCCGCGTGCGCTGTTTCTCCAATTCAGCCCGATTGCTAATTGCACGACATTCGCTGCCGCGAATTTTGATAGCGATCGGTGGTGTGCAGGCGAGCGAGCGAGCGAGCGATACCGACGAAACCCTGAAAAATCCGTTACAGTGGCTCGCCGAGAATGCGTTCGGGCGCAGGACGGTCGACGGTGTAAAAGCGGCAAATGGGAGAACTTTGATGGCGAGAAAGTGTAGACCACCGTAATTATATCGAACAGTGAATTTCACTCTGTCCGGCAAGCTGCTCCGCGCCACGATGCTCCACGGCACGCTGCTGGTAATTTTCATTCGCTTAGCGACGCCGAAGTATTAAACAGCTTAATCCCGGCTCTGGGCACGGTAATTGCACCGGGCATTAGTTATCTCGCAACAATGCGAAAAATGCGTACAATCTGTCGCGGATTCGAATATCGATCGTCCGGAGAGAGGACGCGATGATTGTTCGACGGTTATCTTATCGCGCGACAATCGACATAACGCGTAACTCGCGAGATAATGACGTAGCAGTCTCTTTACGGCAAAGATACGCACGATAAATCGATTTCCAGTCGTAAACTCGATTTCCCCCGCGCGCTTCGTAATGAAAATACACGGGAGCGCGCAACCTGCCAACGACGGGAACAAATCGTTTGTCATTTGTCGTTTGTCGTAGTCGCGCGATAACGCATGGATAATCAAGCTAGCGAACAACGCTCGCGGAAAACGTTAAAAAAAAGAAAGGAGAACATTTTATTTCATCGTGCAGGCTCGCGTATATCCCGTGAGGAAACTAGGTACGGGTTTCCCTTTGGCGATGGGCTCGATACTGTCCGGGCTTAATCCCCTCATATTGCGTAGCAAAAGAAGTCGTTCGAAAAGCGACAAGAGGGGCCTACGATAGTCGAGCGACGAGACAAGAGACAGCGTGGAAGGAAGATACGTCTTCGATCTGAGACTCTCGTTTCAAATAAAATTCCTATTTTTCTCGCTTCGTTCCCTGTTTCCTCGCTGGAATAACAAGGGAAATATTGGGACGCGATACGTCGGGCACCGGAGGAAATCATTTTGCTCGAAATTTGTATGTAAACCCGTTTACCGTTTCCGCTCGAACGGAGGAAGAGACTTATGAAACAGGCATTGGAAGCGAATCGGTAAGTGGGCTGGTTCTTTGTGCCGCGACGGCGCAACAATCGGTCCGCGAGACGTCCATGTGATTTTATGTCTTCCGGCGGTATAGACTATTCCACTTTTAGGAAATGAAGCAATTTTGAAGCACGACCGGCGACAGAGGGAAGTTGACCCCGAGCTCCATTTGCCTGCCGTCTGTCTCCACGTGCTCGAAATTTCGTTGAAATCTGATTTAGAGAAACGGTACACCGCGACCTCAGTGGAAATTGCTAAGTTATAATCGTCGTCCACCTCAATCACGAGCGATAAAGTTCCGGAGGTAACGAGTCTCTCGGCCTTCCACTTTAAATCGTGTCGAAGCGCGATCGCTCTAAATACGAAACCTCGCGACCTGCACAGATTCGCTGGTAAACTTTCTACGATGACACTGCGTGAAAATTTTACAAGATTCGGAACGCCTAAACCGTGCGAGTAGTCTAGGTTCGGGAGCAGAGAGCAAGAGAGCATAGAACATAGTGAGAGAGAGAGAGAGAAATGTAACACAGATATTTTCGCTAAGTGCTCGACCGGGATAAAAGTTTCTTCGCGGAACGAGAATATTTTCGGTCGCGAAGCGTTAAAAGAAGCCGCGCGGCTCCCTCCGCTCGCAATGGAGGTCAACCTCCACGGCTGCTCGCGATCCTTTCGAGAATATTACGCCGACGACGACTGTGCGCCAGCACAAAGAGATTACCACGTCGAAATGTAATTGATTCGTTGGGGAAAAAAGTTTACGGGGGCACAGAGGAAACGATAGACACCGAACGCGCACCCGTGCTCTTTAAACCCCACCGGTAAACCCGGAACAGGATGATGTAATTTGTTGTGGGATTTACTCTTGTTTTACTCGATTTTCGTGGCAATTTCAAGCGCGATTAAGCAAATCTGCTCCCGTTTCCTGCCGTCAACGTCTCATAGGAACTCCATCGACCGATCGTAGGTACGGCGATGGCACAACCGCCACCGCATTCTGGCGGCTGACAGCGAGAAAAAAAAACGGTTTTCTCTCTCGCGGGCTTTTCATTTACGCACGCGACCGAACGATTAAGAATGAGACGCGCGAAAAAGTGTCGGGCACGAACGCTCCCTCTATTTGCGAAAACTTTGCACGGAGCCCGGGATACGTGATGAAAAGAGCAAGGTCGACGTGTACGGATTACACCGACTGGAAACCCGTAATGACCACAGCGATATCGGCATCGTTAAACGCTCGAACCCATGGTTTTCATTACCACGCGTTTCCACGGCAGTATCAACACGTTCGGATATTTCCAGGCATCACGTTTTCTTAATCTCTCTTCTCCGCATCGACGTTACAACGACCAAATAAAGCCGCACCGGTTTGCTCGATTCACAGCTCTACGCGCTATAGCTAACTACGTATGTATGTATATTCGTACGTACGTATGTATGTGTATATTCCGGTGCTCGTAGATTGCGCGATGAAAGCGATATAAAAGGGAAAAACCGAAAAGGGAATAACCGGTACACGTTCTCTTTCCGTAAGTCGAGCAAAACTCCGCTAAACGAGTGCGGCAATAAAATTGAATTTGTCTGCGTTGAACGCGGGCCAGACGGTAATGAAAATATGGGATCGCGGATTCTCTGCTCGCGGCCAATACAAACGAATCGTATCTGTCGAATATAACTATCGAACGCAGCAATCGGAGTATAAATTCAGCCGCATTAACCACAATAGCTACACCAACGCGCCGTTGTATCCACTTAATTATTTTGCGGCTGCCGGGGAAATACGGCTACGAACTTATGACGCGCGGCTATCGCTTTTCAATTAACCACCGGAAAACGCGAAAACCTGTCTGCTGCCCGCCCCCCTTACACGATCGCAGTTCCCAAAATATCCGATAATTGCGAGCGAGACTAGCTTACGGCCGAATTTTATGCAATTATATCGGAATCGGATTTACACGCTTCCGGAAAACCGGACGCGGTAGAGCGCGCGACCGCGTAGCACAGACACGGACACGGATGCGCATATATGGAAATCGTGAGCAAACTCGAGCTCGGAATTTCACGTCGACCGCTTGGCGGTTTCACCGATCTCTCGGCAAACACGTAGAATTCGTGCTCGATCTTTGACAACGGTAGCCGGTGTACACGGTGTAAAGCCTCTGTGCGATGTCCCGCGGCAAAGAAATGGAACGCGTTTTCGGTCAAACACCGGATCAACCTACCCTCTTTGCCCTGCTTGCTCGGTCTCGCGAAAATTTTCCGCCGCGCGCAGCTACCACCATCGTCGAGCCCGTCTCGTATTTGTTTAAGATGCTCTCTCTTTTCCTCGACCGTATTCATCGCGAACAACGCCGCACAATCATGCACGCTGCGCCTTGTGCACACTTTATCACCGGTTCTCTCGCATTAATTCGCAAGATCGCGAGCGGATGTTATTCAAGAATTTAGGCTGCGCAGCGCGCAAAGTAGATTCGGGCTTCGCGTCAGCCACTCTACCACGGAAATTCAAATTCCCCGGAATGGAGAGGGTCGCGAATCTGTGCCGTGTCGGGTAAGCAAATTTTCCGGTTTCGGTACGGGTTGAACGCGTGCACGTACGCGATACGACACGTATGTGCGTATCCCGCGCGATTCATACAGGTGCTTCTACACGCGACGCATACGTACTGGGATACAATCGGCTCCATTAGTCTTTGCCCAGGCTCGACTGAAACTGTACCGTTTACGCCGCTTTTAGCGGCTGATGCGGTGATCGTATACGCTGCCTGCCGTTGTCGTCGTCGTTATTGTTGTTGTTGTTGTTGTTGTCGGCCTGACCACCGACGAGTTTAAATATGCTACTGTTCAGACGTGCGTAAACACACGCCGCTCTTCGACGGATGGTCGAACGATGAGTTCACGCGTTTATTAGAGACGCGGACAAGTATGGGGAAGCAAAATGAGACGCCTGTCGGACGCAGATCCCCTTTGATTAAAAGGGGAAGCGACCAGTCAATTATATTTCATACGCGAAAAGAATGGAACCCAATTTATAATCGAACCGGCTCGTCGGAAATGCTGTGTCGACGATCTGGAGGAACCTTTTGCCGCGGATCTCGCAACAGTGATTTTCTAATAGACGACTAATTGTCGTCTTCCGCATTGTGACAGCGCTCGACGATCCACCGCCGCAGCGCGATCCATTTGATTACAATTGAAATTAACCGCGCGTTTTCCAATAACGGGTGCGCGGCGGAGACCCGATCCAGCCTGGCATTTAAAACGCATCGGACAACACGTTCACGCCGTTACCTTTTAATTATATTATATTTTTATCTGGAAACCTTTCGTAGCCGAACTTATTATTTTCCGCGCTACATAAAGGGTGACCTCGCTTCGCTGGCAGTCACCATGACACGAAAAAAAGTTACGCGGCATTGTTTGGATATGTTCATCCACCGAAACGAGAACTTCCCTTGCGCACTTGCTCGCAGGAACAACGTGAAAATAGAAAAGAAGAAGCGGAGCAGGTATTCACCGAATCGGTGTGTGTCGCGCGAGGTGCCTCGCAAAAGCCAATGTTTCACGAAATCTCTTTGACCGGGAGCGCATAATCGGAATGATCCAACAGCTTCTGCCGAAGAACAGGAAGCGTGGGGCGTCGGGATTGCGCAAGGCTGAGGGAGAAGATGAAAGTGTTTCAGGGGTAAGCGTTGAATTAAAAATACATAGTGCCGCGTCGTCGTTACCCTGAAAGAGATTACGCGTGACGTCAGACACGTCGACAAAGCTATCAACCAATGAACTGTACAGAAGCGAGGCGCAGTCATGCAACAGTTCCTTGCATCACGCGTGTGCCACGCATGTAATCATTGAAATCTTGTTTACGCGACTCGACTCCCATGTAAGACAAGCCTAACGCAACGGCCGTGCCGTATGGCGCGGCGTTTCGATCCAAGTTCTTACAGAGTCTCTTTGCGAGGAACAAAACCGAGCCGATCGGTTCGACGGGGTTCAAAGTTTAATCACGGCCTCGTTGCTTCTCCCCCGTGATGGCTCTTTACTCGACGTCGCTTCGCGTCGTTGCGATGGCTAGATCGAATCGAATCGCATCGCGTCGTGTCGAGTCGGATCTAGTCGATTCGAATCGAATCCTCGCGTGGAAATCGTCGCGACACGGAATGGTTAAAAGGTAACAGTAACCATGCGAATTCACTTTGTAAATTGCGCGACTGCGCCATGAGAACAGAGACGAGGTGGTACGACAAGCGTTTTAAAGGGTAGCTGCCTGCACACAGCTGCATATTTACCAACGACTCCTTGTTCTCTTTCTTTGTTCCTTTCGCAGACAGCAACTTTGTGCTGGGAAATGCGCAGGTTCCGACGATCTACCCGATCGTTTATTGCTCCGACGGTTTCTGCGAGCTGACAGGATTCGCGCGAGCGCAAATCATGCAGAAGGGTTGCGCTTGCAAGTTCCTGTACGGCCCGGAAACCAAAGAGGAGGAGAGAGCGATGATCGACAAGAGCCTCGAGAGTAAGACGGAGCTCAAGATGGAGGTCGTGTTTTACAAAAAGACCGGTAAGTTTCGCGAGAGATTCGGCACTCCGAGTTCGCGAATCGTCCCTGAGATCTACGGCGCGCCTCGCGCCGCTTTACTATTCCACCTAGGAAAAGTAAGTCGCGCACTCTAAAGTTTCCCAGGTTACCGAGTTCGTTCCCTTTAAAAGATTCACGTATATACGCGTCTTCCTAGAACTAGTAGCTTCGATCCGGCACCGCGAGCCGGAGACAGGCAATTACAAACAGTAGAACGTATTGATCTTTAATTCATGTTCACGTGTAACAACCTTAACTGTTCGTCTCCGCCGTTAGGGCGTAGCTCGCCTTGAAAGATAATGTATAGCAAGATAATAACGCGGTCTCGTGAAATTATTTCTCCAAGGAATCTGGCCTTGCGACGGAGAAGAGAATTTTTCCATCGGTTCCGTTGGTCGTTCGCTATTATTAATCGAACCTATTTCGATGGAAACGCGTTCACGTAGCTCCGCTGCAACGGAACCACGTTTAATCAAAGCGATCAGTTCTGCCTCTGGGTCTATCAGTGTTCCGTAACAGCTAATATTTCACTCTTTCGTCGCCGCTGTGCATTCTTTACTTTACACTTTACACGCTCGGAACGGGCGAACTGCAACCGGATTCTAACCACTCGACCGACTTTAATTCACAGGAGTTACATTCGATTGCTTGCTCGACATCGTCCCGATCAAAAACGAAAAAGGCGACGTCGTTCTGTTCCTGGCCTCGCACAAAGACATCACCCACACGAAGAACCTTCAGATCTGTGAGTTGCAAAATATTGGTGAGTCTTAGCCATGCTTCGCCGCCGAACCTGAAACCGACGAAACGATTTTCTCTCTGGAATGCATCGACTTCCATCAATTGCATTCCAGAAAGATATAGATAGAGTGTGAAAGGGAGATCCCGGACCCGTTATGGATCAAACGTAACGTAACAGAGTACCTAGATACTCTTTCGCTCGGGATGCCAAGACGCGCCTAAACGTTTCGTACTTTCTGCGCCGCGGCCACGCAAACACACGCTGCACGTGACACGTAACGCAACACGCTATTCTTCAAAGCGAATCACCAAAGAGCACAAATCAAATCCGGCCAACAGTCTCGAATAGTTTGCTTTTCTTGTAGAATTTATACATTGCGCGCGGTGTTGCACGTGTTAGTCTCATAGGAGAACCGAGCCGGAGAATCCGGTCGAATATCTGGCTCGAATCGAGACGGTAGTTTTACGTTTACGGCACCGCGTACGCAACACGAAGAACAGCACTGTACCAGTATTTTCAGCTGCGTGTACCACCCCGCCTAATTAGCACACAACAACGCTTCCTTTTAATTGTTAATTACAGAGAGACGACGAGCACGTACCTGCAATGTATAACGCGTAACGTATAACATTGCGATGCGTCGTATGTAACGTGCGCACATTATCGAAAAGTCCGCCTCTCCGCGCCGGTTAGCGCGAAAAGTGTGCACGGTGCAATGGTACAATTGCATTTCAGATGCAAACGGTGGTCCCGACCCCGAGGCACCGCCGGCTAATTACGGCAGGAGAAGGAGCCGCGCCGTCCTCTACCAGCTCTCCGGCCATTACAAGCAGGACAATAAGCACAAAATTAAACTGAACAATGTAAGTGATTCGGCCGCGAGGCCCTCCTACTCTCCGTTCCTCACGAATTCTACGAATCGTTTTAGAACCTTCTGCATTCGACCGCCGCACCGTTGCCGGAGTACAAAACCACGGGCATCAAAAAGTCCCAATTCGTGTTGAGCCACTACGGCGGCTTCAAATCTTGCTGGGACTGGCTGATACTGATCGCGACGTTTTACGTGGCGATAGTGGTCCCGTTTAACGCGAGCTTCATCAACATCGACAGGCCTACGATGGTCAGCGATGTCGTGGTCGAGGGTCTCTTCATGATCGGTGGGTATCTACATTTATATATCCGTCACCTCCGCAATTTTCGATCCGATTTATTTTCGGCTGATCGCGGCGTGAGCGACCGCGCGAATCTCGGCTCGACGACAGTCCTAAAATAATGAAATCTAGAATTCTCGACGTATCGATCGGTATGCTTTTAGAGTTAATTCAGACGAGAAGAATCGAGAAGGGTGCTCTTTTTATCCAATCGGTGATTCGAGGAGCTCGTTAAGTCCGAAAGCAACGACTCTCCCTCAACCCTGTTACCAATTCCTCTCTCCCCTCTCCCCTCCCTTTTCCCGTCGAGTCACTGCCGCTCGAAGAGGTTTTCCCCGGTCGCGAACACAAACCACGCGAGGACCTTTCGATTTCTTTATTTCATTATTTCCCGTCGATTCCACGCCGGGAAAGAACGGCCGCGTTATCACGGTGTCGAACGCATTAATTCGGTCCCGAATTAGTATTCTGTCGCGAAATCGAGCCTCTCGAATCACCCACGGCGGACGACAGATTCGCTCCACGGTTAACTTGTTCGCGGTGAATATCGAATAACGATCTTCCGTCGGAGAACTCTTCACAGGTGTTCGACGAGAGAGACCGTGTCTCTTTGAGAACATAAATCGCGGAATCTGATTTGTGGGCGAAACGGAAGAGGAAGATGAGAAGCGGCGGAACGAACTGGAAGAACCGTACAAAGATGCCGGCGTGTACCGTTTCCTCGTTCCTCTAAATTCGTTTTCTATCGACATCCGAGAACCCGTCGGTAGAATTTCCAACGCGAAACTAGACTCGCGGGGGCGTGTGTAGGAATTTTGTGGCGGAAATCCGGTTTGCAAAACGGGATTAAGAGCAGTTGGTCCGGAGTTCCCGAGCGCGTTCGCGTTCCTCTTTCGAGTTTCGAAACTCGAAAGGACAAGCGACTGAAAACGCGTAGTTGCCGCAAGGTCCTCTCGCCCCCTTTGATCCTGACTCGAGCCGAGCGTTTTCAGTTCGAACGCCTCTATTTTGTCCGACGACCGGGACGGTTGCGTAGCGCGTCAATTCTCATTTCTCTCAACGATTATCGTTGGACGCCACAATTATCGGGAAACGGGAACGCAGCCGAAAACAGAGCAACGGAGCAAACGTTTCTCTCTGCCTCTCCACAGATATCGTTCTGAACTTTCGCACGACGTACGTGAACCGAAAGGGCGAAGTGGTCAGCAACAGCAAAAGCATTGCTGCCAACTATGTGAAGGGCTGGTTTATCGTCGATCTAATCGCGGCTTTGCCCTTTGATTTCCTTTACGCCTCGGACGTGTACAGCGGCGAGGTGAGTGTTCGTTCATTATTCCACGTAAAGTGCGCTAAAAGTCTGGTCCGCGAGTGGCCCTCGGAGCCTTGCAAAATTGAAGCCAACCTCGCACAAGTCCATTCGCGTGTGTGCACGTATCGCTCGATCGAATCTCGGACGCTCTCGCGAGTCGCTTGATCAAATTTTTGTAGCCCGATTAAGCAAAGTTTGTTCCGTCGGTGTTCGAAAAAAACCCATGGGCCGTCGCGGAGTCTGAGAAAAGATACGTGCACGGAATGCTCGTGTTCGCGACACGAAGACGCGAGTCGTGAATAGAGTTCGTTTACCAAAGGACGATACGTTGTTACCGTAAACGACGTATTCGAATCTCCGCGTCGCGTTCCCGCCGGAGAACGGCTCGCCATCTCGACGATGAATGATACAATCATCCGATGTTCACGATGCTCGACGGAGAATTCGCAATTAAGTTCCCCGTCGTTGCTCGAATCGGGCATTCGAGGTATCCGACGCGGAAATTCTTACAGTCCGCGTTCCTACGAACAATTTGCAACGTTAATTAAGATCGGCCCGACACACCGGCGGACGCCACGGGCGGATCGCTTTGTATTAACAGCGATTTCTTTTATCATAGGATTCGGGACATAGTAACATACATTTAGTAAAGCTAACCAGACTGCTGAGGCTAGCACGGCTGCTTCAAAAGATGGACAGATATTCGCAATACAGCGCCGTTATTTTGACAATGTTAATGCTCCTTTTTATCCTGTTGGCACATTGGATGGCTTGCGTTTGGTTCGTTATCGCGGAAAAAGAAAGACTGAAAAACGACAGTGACTGGGATCTCGGTAAGTCGATTTTTCGTAACTGCGGATTAAATTAGATGGGGATAGAAGCGTGTCTCGGTCTCGGCCAGGTGAGACTTGGTGCCACGGTTGTGTGCACGGGCACAGACGTTTCGCATCTCCCGTTTCGTGCGAAGGAGCTTCTCTTGGCCGTTCTGGGATTTGCCCCGTGTACGTAGCATCTATTCCTGCTATACATATGTATGTACATGCTTAGATGTACAGATTAGTCTCGCGCGTATTATTCCGAGGGAACTTGTCTTCGGAGAGCTGTGAAGCCCGCGTTGGAAAGTGGAAACTGCCGATGGTGTTCCGTGTCGTGTCGCCTGCACGCGTTCTCGCCGCTCCAAGTCGCACAAACTTTTAAGTAATTTCGCTAAACGCGTGATAAACGCTCGGTTAAATTAATAATGCGGCGGGGAGGACCCGTGGGACAGATACGTGGAACAGATACGAACCTGAATACCGATCGGCGAGCGTCTAAGCCACTCTAAACATCTACGTACATATGTATATAGAGCTTTTCTCGCAGACTCTCGCAGACTTTCCCAGACTCGGCAAGCTTTGCAGAGATTCAATCTGCTATCCACCTTAAGAGTGCACACGGTCGTGCATCCTACTTGAACGCGATCGAATAGATTTTATCGACGTCGGCACACTTGTGACCGACATTCGCATCATATTTTAAAGCAGCGTGTTCGGTCGCGCGCCGGGATCAATTAAACATTTTTGTTTCGCCCGATCGGGGCTCGAGCTCTAATCGAGGGAATTTTTCAGGTTGGATTCACACGCTGGCGGAGAGATTAAAGATTTCCGTGCAGAATGTGACTCACGCGGAAAGTTACATCACAGCATTGTATTTCACTTGCAGCAGCTTAACGTCGGTAGGATTTGGCAACGTGTCGGCCAACACGTTCTCCGAAAAGTTATTCTCCATTTGCGCGATGCTTATTGGCGGTTAGTAATCATCATCGATCAGTATAGTACACGTTAATCTGCCAGGATTATCGATGAATTACTGGATAATCAATGGTAATCGGTTGGATCCAAGCATGTTTGTTTGCTTGCTAAGAATTCGTGTGCACGCGATATAATTCGGTATACGGAACGAAATAGAGAGAGAGAGAGAGAGAGAGAGAGAGAGAGAGAGAGAGAGAGAGAGAGTGTGTGTGTGTGTGTGTACTAAAAGCGAACGATGCTAATTAGTATGGAATGAAGTTGACATAAATTTACAGTAGGGAATATTTCCACACTGTACGTATCATGTATGCTACAGCTCTGATGCATGCTGTGGTGTTCGGTAACGTGACGGCGATCATTCAAAGAATTTACTCTAGAAGATCGCTCTATCAAACAAAATTGCGGGATCTCAAGGATTTTTTCGTATTGCATCAGATCCCGGACGAACTGAAACAGCGAATGCAAGACTATTTCCAGACCATGTGGTCCCTGAACCACGGTATCGATATACACGAGGTATAATAATAATAATAATAATCGTATCACGCAAATAATTGGGCTCGGCGTTAGCTTTGGAACGCCGAGACCCTACACGACCTAACGCGATGTAATCGTCGTTGTCTGGATTGGATTAATCCGCGGAGTAATGAGACGAAACCTATATTAATCCTTTTAGACTCTCGAGCAATTCCCCGAGGAACTCAGGGGAGACGTGTCGATGCACCTGCATCGCGAGATTTTGAATTTACCGATATTCGAGACCGCCTCCCAAGGCTGCCTCAAACTGCTTTCGCTACGCATTCGGAATAATTTCTGCGCTCCCGGCGAGTATTTGATTCACAAGGGGGATGCCCTTTCCTACATTTACTATTTGTGCAACGGTTCTATGGAAGTCGTGCAGAACGATATGGTCGTTGCGATTTTAGGTACGCCGGATCTTATAGTCGATATATGCACCTCTAGACGTCTAGACTCTGGACGAACCGTCTACGGATCTTGGAAATCCGAATCCGTGCTCTAAACCGCGTTTAATTCCCGTTTCAAGGAAAAGGCGACTTGGTCGGATGCGACATAAACGTGCATCTACAGCACGGCAGCAACGGGGGTGGAACAGGTGGTTCGGGATCCGCCGACGTCGTGGTCAAATCTAGCTGCGACGTTAAAGCGTTAACATACTGTGATCTGAAATGCATACACATGCACGGTCTGGTCGAAGTTTTGCGGCTGTACCCGGAGTATCAGCACGAATTTGCTCACGACATACAGCACGATCTCACCTACAATATACGGGAGGGATACGAAGCCGAGGTAAGTCCTTCGTTCCTTGCGACAGAGACTAGTCAGAGAAAAGGAAAGCTGGGAGGGTGGAGAGGGGGGGGGGGGGATAGAGAGAGAAATTCTTCTGGCAACCTTTCCCGTTCGAAACTTTTATAGCAAGAATCGGATATGAACGGACCCTCTTTGACCCTGCCATCGATCAGCGAAGACGATGAAAACGTTCCCGACGAGGGGGAAACTTCGCCTCTATCACCGCCAAACAAATCACCCTTGCATACATCCTCGAGTCCACGGCACGCCAAGTTTAGGTATGTTTATCGTGTTTCTTTGCGCCGCGATCGTTCAACCGTTCTCTATCGTATTTCGCGAAACAGGGAAGAATATAGGGAGGGAAGGAGACCAGGTAGAAGCGTCCTGGCCAGAGGAAGAGCGGCACAGATGATCGCTCAGGAGTCCATGGAAGAACATATCCGAGGGTCGGTGGAAAGACTCGACACCCAAGTGTCCACCTTGCACCAGGACGTGGCCACGCTAAGTTCCGAGGTACGCTCGTAATGCGAAAATTCAAATGTGATGCTATTAGGTCAATGCTAATGTTCGTGCCCGATTCCTTGTTGTATCTTCATACGAAATCGCTGATCTAATAGATGAATTGTGCTTGACCGATCCGACGAAAACAGGTGCGTAACGCTATCCAAGCTCTACAAAATCTGACGTACTCGCCGCAAAGCAATCCAAACTTGCCGATGCCCGCGACCAGAGGAAGCGGAGTGTTGGCCAGAAGTTCTTCGCATCCGCCGGACGCTATCTGTTGGAATCCTTCCGTGACATGGATGAGCGACGGAACAACGCAAACAGAATGGCCCGTGGATCTTTTCGAGTCGTGGGTTCGGGGAAATCCTCACCGGGTGTTGAGGATTCTCGAGCTAGATCCGGACGTCCTTTTGAGGCAACCACCATCCCCGACACCCTCGCCGTCCTCACCGCCACCGCCACCCTACGAACCCCTATCGCCTGTTGCCGGCACCCCGCCACATTCGCCAACGCCGTCGCAAGGTAAAAATCCCCGAAATCTCAACTCGCGTAATCACAATTTTCTTTCTTTTATTTTCCACCTATATACGGTACAAGGTATAGAAGAAGCTGATCACTGCTAGAGACATTTTAATAATAAACGCAGTATAAACGGACAGAGGCAGTAGTGAAAAAAGCTTGAAATAGGGGGTTGTCCGGTGGTTGTTCCAGGGAACGAGAACTACGTTTTCGGCAACGGCAATGGCCACGGAGCTCGACACATTCCTCCCCGTTCATACAGACGAACGAATTCCACGTGGGACCCGGAGAACAAATCGCACAGGTTCAGCGCCGGGGACGCCGAGAACGTGTCTTACTATCAAGCGTTAAACAATGTGCGAGGACTGCCGGAATCGCGGTCGTTGAAGTTCGATCCGTTCGACAAATGAACATCTTCGAGCAGACATATCAGAGGATCGGGAAGCGAGGAGAGCTAACCAACAGGCGCGGTGAACTGTACGTATCCATGTTTTGTCACGCTGACACCGATCGAGCGCGAAATCGAGGAGCGATCGGCTATGAAAGCAGCAACGAGACGCGACGCGAAAAATCAGCTATTCCAAGCGTGCTACAACATCCTGAAATTCGTAAGGTCTGTGAATCGTCTAGGCGCGCTCGCGAAACACTGACAGCCTTCGTTTCATCGGTTCGATAGTTATGGACGAGGGCGCGGTCGAAATTACACCCTCGTTAACGTTATTTTATCGCGGCACAGGGGCGGCTCTTGCACGGTTGCATTGCATGCAGTATCTACCATCCAACTAATTCATCGTTCTGGGAAGCGTTCGTGTTCGTACGAGCTAAACGATTCTAATGAACGGCAGGAGAATGCCTTTGCTCCTTCGGAACGTTCGAACTTGAACAAATTCGATAGCCTTGCTCTGTCATCTCGGATCCGAATCTCTATACTCAGGCACGTGTACAATCAAGAACTCGAATTTAAACGTTTCAAACGCGATGCTGTTCGTGCAATGTTTTCATATTCGTAACTAACTGATTTTACCTAACCTAACGACGATCGACGAAACGTTTTTATATGAGATCTATTTTTTAACACTGATCCCTCCTACCCCCACCACCCAACCCCCGACCCCTTCCGATGTGAGTTCGAACGTCGATGTAAATACGTATCTGGGAATACCTATTTTTCTTCGGAAGAATCTCGCTTGTATCATTCCATGTATGTACGTGTTGCTGTGATTAATTAACCTAGCTAACGGGACGGTTTCGTTCAAGTTGTCGCGACGTGTATCTAAACGTGTTCTTTCCGCGACGAATTCGCTCTATAAATAAATCAGCAGAATGCGTTCGAGAAAGATCGCACTGTTCTCGGGAGTCGATAAACAAACAAAGGGAGAACTAGAGAAGAAGGGAGAAGAGAAGCGAAGGGAGAAGAACGTTTAACGTTTCATATCGCAGTCATCTCTAAGATGGGAGGACTCTAAAAAAAAAAGAAGAAAAAAAATTTACCAGAAGGGAAGGAAAACTTTCTAGCGTAGCAATAACGTGCACAAGAAATTACGATGCATCCGCCGACGTCCAAATTAGAGTAATATACATAATAGTTACTGTAAAGTAGCCGTTAACTCGAACGTGTACTTGTTGCATTCGAATCCGTTGATTTCCAAGTAGATGACTCACAATTACGTCGTATGTATCATAAAGAGAGAGAGAGAGAGAGAGAGATACTTATGTATTCGCACGAGTGTATATCCAACTTGTAAGTAATACTTGAACGGATTTCATGTAAATAGTATACATACGTCGCTATCGGGAATATGTGATAAGGCACGGCTTTGGCCATGCACGACAATTGTATTTGTTCGTCTTCAATCGGCATTTGTGAAAATCACTTTCCGTTTTCATCCCCGTTCGCGCCGTAAAGGAAGTAGCGGCGCCGAGGCGCGAAACCAATTTTAATCCTTAAATGGACTTTTTAAAGTGCGTTTTAAAAACGAAAAATTCGGTGAATCGATACCTTTAATATCCAGTCTTACCGGATTGATAAAGGGAAATCGATTTTGCTTCGCAGCAAAAGTGATAAAAACATTCTTTAAATCCTCAAATAATAACCGCATCCATACCGTGTCAAATGATTGTCGGCGCGAGTCCACTTAGGGGTTAAGAAACGCGAGACACTATGCAATATTAGAGATCATCTGTCCCAGACCATAATCGACTCTTGTTATTTCAATGGAGACCAATAGGTTAATCGTAGGCGAGGAAAATCCAAAGAATAATTGCGAACGCAATGACGTTGTGTTTTTACAAATGCCAATGGAAGTAGCTGTTTTATAAATATTTCATATATTTTGTTATACTGTTTCTATGCTCCTCACCTTTATCGTTCAAGCTAAAACGTCTCGTATAATGTAACGTTGTCTAACCTACTTCATGTATTCTACTACTTTTTACACTCTTCGAACGATTACAAAGGAAATATTCGTCATTTTAATATAATACAAAGAGAATGTCAATAAGCACAAAATACGAATAAATCTTAACGCTCGAATCTGACAAACTCTCGAGGACCGTTGGAAAGATGAAAAATATTCGACGCTGTATTTATCGTTGGTACTAAAAGAGAAAAAGGAAAAAACAAACGCGAAAGAGGAGAGAATTGTTGCTCGCGTTGGATGTGACAATGTGTAAATCATCGATGCATGTACTTACGTACATACACGGACAATGTACCTATGCACGTACATACGTAAGTACATGCATACAGTACCGGAATAACTTTCCCCGTATGAACTTAGTTAATAAGTTAACCTCGAGGTGCGAGGGCACCGAAGTTACGAGAAACCTTAGCTAAACTTAATTAAATTTTTTATCGCAAGGTTTTTAATCGTATGTAATAGTTTAGAGAGAACTTCGATGCAACGGCCTTAAAACGAAGATCTATTTTTCTCACTGCTCTTGAAACGACCGAGGAGGGTAAAGAATCGACAAAACGCGATATATATCTGTGTAACCGGCGCGGCGTCCATACGTTTTCGTTCCGGGAGAGTATCGAATATCAAAACACTACTATGCTTGTACGCGTTCCACCACTGTCTCCATCTCCGTCTCCGTACCGAGAAACGGCAACGGCCAACGCGAAAAAATTTCACCGTATTCAATAATTCAGATACCTATATACTGTTTTCAAACTAAATATTATAGAACGTTTCATTTATTCTAACCACGATTAAGAATGAATGTTTCAATGGCGTCGAGTACCCAGTTTATTGTATCGCTTGTATCGATTACATCGGCTGGGAATTATTCATACATATATTGTATAAACACAGAAAACAGAGAAAGCTACAATTCTAAAACGATAGAATATATTTCTAGTTACACGGTCTGGGAGCAGAGTTGGGCATGGATCGTCCAAAACATTTCATTCGATTGGTCAGCTAAAGCTTACGATTCGAAAGAAATAATCGCAAAGACACGATTGTTTCAATCGATCCTATGTAATAAATAAAAATCAGTTGCCCGTTTAATCAACGATGAAACATTTATTTTGATTAATTGCGGTCATACGTCGCGTCGCCTGAATGCAATTAAATTGAATGAATCGTTAATGGTGAATTACATTGAATATTGTCCAACTCTGTCTGGGAGTAACGAGATCCTGAAAGTATCTTTCTTAACGAATCTAGTTGCTTGATAACGTGCAGATCTCTTAAAGAGTGCTTTCACGGCTACCGTTTCAGTTTCTATCTTGTGCCTATTGTAAAAATCTTTTCATCGATTGTTTCAAAGAAATACCGCGTTACATTAATGTGCGTATTACACATTTTAATTACACAGAGAAATAACGATAAATAGCGGACACAGTCGATATCTGCAAAACCAGTCTACATTTCAGAAATATTTCAAATGTTTGTAAATATTCTTGAATGCTTATTGTACAGTGTGCATCGTATAATTGGCATCCTTCGTTCATTCGTCTCATTATGAAAACTGACAAATAAAAATAATCATTGAAACATAAAACGACGCGTCCCTTGCAACCTAACCCAACACCTTAACCGTTTTACTGTTGAACAACGATATATCAACCGATATTTGTCCAGTTAGCATTAAAGAATAAACTTTCTAGAACTGTTACCATAAGCCATACTGGATACCAGCGAGATCTCTACGAGGATTTACGATACCGGCTTATTGGATTTCTGATCGATATATCGATCAATTCGTCAAGAAAACTCGCTTATAGTTAGACGTCTTTATTCACAAATTTTCAGCAAGTTTCTGGAAAGCCACAGGACCTGTTATAGCACGACCCACCAATAATGGCATCTACGCGACTGTACCTACACTACCGCTCAAAAGTATCCGGACACTCCGCGGTGAATACGTCGATGAATCTCGTATTTAATTTTAGTGTAGTATTGGTAAGTTCCACATGCGTAATTTTTAACTGAAAACGTTAGATGTTTCATAAGAAACTAATAAAAATCGATTTTAGTCACTATTTTAGGCACTGAAATGACTTGTATGCAATGCTAATACATATTTCGCAAGTGTCCGGATACTTTTGAGCGGTAGTGTATGTGATACTACGTTAGTTAAAAGCAACGGTTCACCTTCAGCGACAAAATGCCTATGTAACGACGGTCGGGCGTTTTCGAGAATCATCCGACTGTGGCAAATTTTATCAACATTTTCATTATCCTTAGTATTTTCTCGTTCGTCGATTTATTTTGTTTTTGTATTAGGTTCTTTTACTGTTGCCGCGCTTTTGGAAACCTTCTTTTCAAATTGTCATGCGCACTGGATCACGCGACCCCCTCCATTACAGTAGTAGGAAACTCTCTGGAATAGTATGCGGCTCCTTTGTTGCTCCTGATAAATTATTTTAAAAAGTTGGTAATTAGTGTTCTTTAGTACAAAATGTGTGTCATACTTGTGCATCAAACTCGTGCACATCGATTGAGGTAGTTTTCTTCTATTGTTCTAATGCCCAAAATTCAAAGATATATGCATATAGCTCCTACGTGGCCAGCACGCCAATGACCTTGACGTAGCTCTGATTCATTTACCCAATTAACAAACAAATAATACCTAACAAATATCCGTGGTTGCTTTTCAATAGATCAAGAAATTGTTTTTTTTTGTCGTAATTTGTTTGGAACCGAATGATAGGTGCATTCGTTGCGAGGGTTGCAACCGCCTTCCACGAGGAAAACTGTTCGATAATGGTGAGTCATATGCTGATATTACATATATTATTCGATTAAATTGTATGACAAGAAAACAAAAATATAATAATTGATAGGAGTTAAGAGATGTTGATTCTTAATATGCATCTGTTAATTCAAACAATGCTTTGAAATCTCTTGAAATCTCTAACAATACGAACACATTCGAGTGTCCGCATTCAGCGCGCGAAATGGACCTTACATGCGCATGCGCAGAAATTTTCCCATTTATTTTCTATTGAAACATTTTATTGTAAAAAAATGTTATAACCGGATACCAAGGGACTTTATGTTATCATTGTTTTGCCAGTAACGTCATATAGCTCTACTAAATTGTTTATTATTGGAAGATCTAGCAATCCGATCGTCCTATAAAAAGTTTCATTTATCAGCTGCGCTATCGTCGGTAGTCCTACACTGCAAGATGTCGCTGAACGTACGGAATGTTATAATTTAGCACGTATCGGTTGATGAAAGATGGAATTTGATTTGATAATCTTTCATTTAGACCAGTTTACTCCTCGTGACTAGTCGACGTTGCAGCGTGACTTATTTTTTTGTTTTATCTTTTTCAGACCAGATGGTTTTTGAAAAATTTATTCGATTCACGATCATTTCACAGTAGTCCGAGTAATTGAATTATTTCACTGATTGTTGAAGTGTCATACCATAAATATTGTCAAAATGAGCAATCAAAAGACTGTGCCGAATGCAGTGAAGTTCCTTTTTGGGGGAACTGCAGGGTTTGTTCCATTATTTTTTTATTGCTACTTTATAATAATTACATGATAAAAAATTTTTATTACAAACTATTATATGTAAAACGTGAGATAATATTATCTAAAATTTGTGTAAACACGTTAGTTTCCATATTTTAATGCTAAAAATAACTTTTCCTGCTTTGTACTATTTTTGTGACTCCTTGTCGTATTGAGTTATTTTTATTATGATTACTGTATTTATCACACAGTATATAAAATTATGGATTCAAATTCAGCCCATCTTGTTTCATTTTAGAATGGCTGCAACGTGTTTTGTCCAACCCTTAGATTTAATAAAAAATAGAATGCAATTAAGCGGTACAAAAACATCTACGATGAGTGTAGTATCTTCTATAGTAAAAAAGGAAGGTATCCTAGCTTTTTACTCCGGTTTATCTGCTGGTCTATTACGTCAGGGTACATACACAACAACCAGACTGGGTATATATAATTGGTTGTTTGAAATTGCCTCGTGAGTATACCATAGATAACTAAGCTATATTGGGAAGGTATTAGGAATGTTGTTTATAAAATCTATTATTGTTTGTTGCTTGCTATATTCAGAAAGAACAATCAATCTGGCTTTGTTGTAAAAGCATTGATAGGTAGTGCTGCTGGTTGTGTAGGAGCATTTGTAGGTACTCCTGCAGAAGTTGCTTTGATTAGGATGACTGCCGATGGCAGATTGCCCCTTGGTATGATCACAATTTCATCTACACTCATTTAGGATATTTAGAATATTCCCTACTCTGAACAATTTCCTATTTTTAGCTGAGAGAAGAAACTATAAAAATGTATTTAACGCTCTGGTTCGTATACTCAGAGAGGAGGGTATTTTAGCATTATGGAGGGGTACTATTCCTACAATGGGTAGAGCCATGGTTGTCAACGCGGCTCAGTTGGCATCTTATTCTCAAACTAAAGAGGTTTTACTTAACACTGGTCAGTATTATTGCTAAAGAGAACATCGGACAAGTAGCAATGAAATACCATAACTTTCCTTCTTATCTGTTCGAGTAGGCTATTTCGAGGAGAATATTAAATTGCACTTTGTAAGCTCCATGATTTCTGGTTTAGTAACAACTGCTGCTTCCATGCCAGTTGATATTGCTAAAACAAGGTAAATATGAAAGCACAAAAATAACTATAGAATATATCAGTGTGAGAATAATATTGCATCTTTGCATGATGAATTCCTTGCAGAATACAAAACATGAAAGTTGTGGATGGTAAGCCTGAATTTAAGGGTGCCGTAGATGTTATAGTTCGAGTTTGTCGAAATGAAGGATTGTTTTCATTGTGGAAAGGTTTCTTCCCTTATTATGCACGTTTAGGTCCACATACTGTGCTAACATTCATTTTCTTGGAACAAATGAACTCAATGTACAAATCTTATTCCCAGTAACTGTAAATAGGAATTGAACTTGGCACATTTATGTACATACACACAGAGAATTAGAATCTGCAGAAATATTCCAATTTATATTTTGACCTTGCCGTCAATTTGTCAACACCATATGTTCATAGTGTGATATTTATTCTTCCAGTGCAGTGTATACTGTTATCTGTTAGATATTGTATGCCTGCTAGATATGGATACACAATTCCTATTTATTTAAAAAAATCATTGTATAACACTTTTTTAGTAAAAAATTCATATTTTTAGATACTGTTTTGTGCAATCATTAATTAAAATGATCTTAGAAATTATATTAAACAATACATTCTACGAACATTCTTCTATCTAGGAGATATTAAATCGTTTGATACGATTTTTATTTTTTACTTGTTGTTACAATAGAAAAAATATATATTTTATTGTTTTTTAACGTATGTGTGTGTGAAAAGTTTTCTGCCATAATTCCCTAACCAATTCCAGTACACGCAAATACACGTAGTACAATACATTACTTACCATCTTTTCTAATTTGTATGGGTGAGAATGGAATGTAATGTATAGTGTATAGCCTAACATGTATGATTACTTATATTTGCTGTCAGTACACAATATTTAAATTGTACTCCATAACTGTTGTTGAATAAATCGAAAAAATTATTTTTGTATATACACGTGTTTCCATATTTTATTGCACATTCGTAAAAAATGGATAACATTATTTTTTGAATGATTCTTGTAACGGAATAACATTCATTGATTGAAATGGCCTTATGTACGTCGCGCTCCAAATTGGATGCGATTATATGTGCATGGGAACGGGGTTCCGCAAAACAAATGGTCTTTATGCATTTTAATGCACCGCTAACGTATTCCAAATTTTCGAAACACTATCGACGCATGCAATGCAAATCGTATCTGAAACTATAAATACATTTATATATGTAGAATGAAACGTTTTACGAATGTGTACATCAGTTTTAGCTAGGTTACCTTTTATTTAAACTATATTATTTACCTAATACTTGTTGCAATGTCGAAAAAGAAAAAAGGCGAAGCCTGGGGGGAAAATGGATTTGAAGATTGGGTATGTAAAAAAGAACTGCATACTATATTTTGGTAAATAAAACATAAAAAAAATCAGCTGTAACATAATAATTTTAGGGTGGGTATATGGCTGCTAAACAAGCAAAATTGGAAGAACAATTTCGAACGGTGGCAAACAAAGAATTCAAAGATGCCACAAACATATTGGAAGGAATTGCAATTTTTGTAAATGGCTACACAGACCCATCTACGGATGTGCTTCGTCGTTTAATGATGGAACATGGGGGTACCTATCATCATTATCTGAGACCCAGAGCTACAACTCACATTATTGCATCCAATTTGCCTTATGCTAAAATAGTATCATATAGAAAAAGCCAGAATCCGATGCCTATATGCAAACCAGAATGGATTGTAGATAGCATAAAGGCTGGTAGAGTATTAAATTTCCAAAATTACTTGCTTTACTCGAATTGCACTGATGCACAGCCGCAATTAAAATACAAGAAGATGGGTGAAGTATTTGGGATAAGCAGTAATCTTGAAATGCACGATAACACAAAGAAAGATAATGACCTCGACACCTCACCAAATGACAATGATAGTGTAAGTAGCACAATCAAAAGCAAAGTCACCGATCAAGAAGTTTCAAATCCTAGTGTAGCCCATGGTACAAAAGACTCTAACTCAACAAAAAATCCAGAATTTATATCAGAATTTTACAGCCATTCGCGTTTGCATCATATTTCAACTATGGGAGCAACTTTTAAAAATTATGTGAACGAATTAAGAGATAAAAGCGATGGGAAATTTCCTGGATTAGCCAAGTTGAAAGAATTTAGGGATCTGAAATTAGACAAGTCGTTCCCAGATTCTCAAAGCAGTTTCCAAAATGATATGTTTGATTTACAAGAAGAGAATAGGGCAGACGATAATCAGGGGCCTGTGATAATGCACATAGACATGGATTGTTTCTTTGTCTCGGTTGGTCTTAGGAATAAACCAGAATTGAAAGGGCTGCCTGTTGCGGTGACCCATGCGAAGGGTAACAGGCAACCTGCAGGTAAAGATGTTGCAGTGGAGGAGTTAGGGTCGTTGTCAGAAATCGCATCTTGTTCTTACGAGGCAAGAAAAGCAGGGGTGAAAAATGGCATGTTCTTAGGGGAGGCTTTAAAAATATGCCCCAATCTAAAAACGATGCCATACGATTTCGATGGCTACACGGAAGTATCGTACGCGTTGTACGATACCGTCGCATCTTATACATTAGACATCGAAGCGGTCAGTTGCGACGAAATGTACGCCGATTGCACAAAAATACTCGAAGGATGTTCTCTGACGCCGTTGGAGTTCGCTAGCGAGATCAGACGAGAGATAAAGGAGAAGACAGGTTGTCCTGTGTCGACAGGATTCGGTAGCAATAAATTGCTGGCAAGACTAGCCACCAGAAAGGCGAAGCCCGATGGTCAGTTTCACTTGAAACAGAATATCGAAGCATGCATCGGTGCTCTCGATGTGCAAGACTTGCCAGGTAAGATGTTGCCTCTATAGGATAATTGGCTGATTCGCTAATAATTTATCTGATTGTTCGAATTAGGGGTTGGGTGGACCACGACAAACAAATTGCATTCTATGAACGTCCGCACTTGTGCGGATTTGCAGACGGTCCCGTCGTCAACGTTGCAAAAGGAATTTGGTAAAAAGATGGGAGAGGTATTGTACAACATGTGTCGCGGTGTAGATCATTCGAAATTGAACTTGGAGCATATTAGAAAATCCGTTTCCGCCGAAGTTAATTATGGGATCAGATTCGAGAGCAACGAAGACGCGATAGAATTTTTGAAAAAATTGTCCGTCGAGGTGTCCAGTCGATTAAAAAATGCTAACGCCAGGGGTAGGTGTATCACCTTAAAATTGTTGATTCGAGCTAAGGAAGCGCCGAAAGAAACGGCAAAATTTATGGGCCACGGGCTGTGCGATTACATGACCAAATCAAAGAACCTTTTTGCATCGGTCGACGATCCCGATATCATAGCAAAGTAAGTTGTTCGATTATCTTAATGTTTTCAAATGTACTTATCGGTGTGTGCTCTTCAGAGAAGTGATCACCCTCTGGAATCAAATGTTGAAGGTGCCTGAAGATGCTAGAGGTATCGGCATACAGGTGACCAGGCTAGATATACTGAAAAGCAAATCGCGCGATATGACTTTGAAAGGTTTCGTCACGAAGATGAGTAAAGAAAATAGTACGCTCAAGCGGTTCACGCAAGCATCTACAACTTCCGTTCCGTCAACTTCGAATAATATAATTGACGATCAAAAGAACGTAGTCCGTTCTTGTCGCGTGAATGAAGCAGTTCTTCCCGAGATTTCGGAAGATATTCGCAACGAAATCGTCGACGTTCAAAGAAACGAGAGAAACGGTAGGGAAGAGGCGAATACCAACGCCGGGAAAGTTGAGAAAAAATCGGGGAATCGTGTACAAACGGTCCATGAACATTTTTTCAAACAAACCAAGCCGAGCGTTTCGAGACCAGCAAAGGTGGAGTTGCCTCCTTTGCAGGAAATCGACATGGCAGTCTTAATAGAACTTCCCGAGGACATACGAAATGAAATACTTAACGAGTACAGTGGCACAAGGAACGGAAATAACGCTGCAAACGATGCAAGTAGCGATGTAGGTACAAGTAGTTCGACCACAGTATCGAATAATGGCCAGGCTAATCGCGACGAAGAAAATATATCTTTTTCGCAAGTTGATCCAGAATTTTTGGCCGCGCTATCGGACGACATGAAACGCGAAGTTGAAAATTATTGTACTGCTAATAAGGCGGGGCACTCGTCGAAGATAAACAAGGAGGAGTCAACTCGCAAACTCGGTGGGGGTATGATAACGAGGGGAAGCGATAATGTCGCGAAAAATAGCAAAAAGGCTGAGCGTAAAATGAAGAACAGTGGTAAAAATTCGAAAGCAACGTCGTCGAAAAATAGTAAAAGTAAAAAGAATGGCATACTGTACGCGTTTAAAGCTAAACAGAACAAAAACGAATATGAAAGTATACCGGAACGAAAAGATGATAGCAACAGCGATGGCATTTCGAAATGCTTATTGCCATGTCCGAGTGGAATGGGATCGACGAACGATCGAGTTAACGGCGATGAAGCCGAGGCCATACTCTCTCATAATCGCACTATATCGGAAGACAATGAAAGTTCAATTCAACATCAAGACATTTTAATTGATCTTGTAAATCGCTTACTTAATCTACCTCTAGAACAGGTAGCGTTTATGATTAAGTTATCGTTATCGTTATAAATCGATAGTTATTTATGGTAGTTTTGTTTGGTGAAACACGTCTTTATCGGAAAGCATAGAAAATGTTTTCTATATAGCGACAGTGATTGGTATAGTAGCGATCGCATCGCATCGCGTTGAATTTCGATCGAGTTACATTGTACGGGGCACAGGGGGTACACATGCTCGATAAATATGCTATCCTTTTTACATTGGCTGCAGGATAAATACAAATGTAAAATACACGGTTGCAGGTGAAGATGCAAATACAAATATGGATCACTAATGCTAAGATCGTGAACGAAGTAGACTTTTTATCACTCGCAACATTTCTCAGCATGCTTCCGGAGAAGAGACGCATCGAAGATTTACATATTTTATTGAAAACCATGCACAGGTATTATCTATATTTTGTATGCAAGATTCGTGATGTTCACCCGTGTTGTGACAACGGGCGGATAATTCAGTGATATACAACACATAGGATTCAGGGAATAGTTGTCATAGTTTTACTCAGTTGCGATCTTTGATAAATAAAAATTGGTATTAAAGACGTAATACATTAACTTATTTATGTTCATATTCTTGTAGATGTATGACAAAAACTGGAAATTGCATTTGGCATAGGACATACAGGAAAACAGTAAAATACGTTCAACATTATATGCAGATCGAATATAACAGCAATCTAATTGTACCACCAATCAAATGCAATCATTTGCAGTGTAACAATGATATATAATGTAAATTTCTCGGAATTGAATAAATTAATATTTTTACAATGAGGTTAATAAGAAACCTATTTACAAGCAAATATGATACTTACCTTCAATTTTATTGAACACAGTATCAGTATCGGTATCATTGTTCGTTCGTTTTTTTTCTCTTTCTCTCTCTCCCTCTTTCTCTCTATTTTTTTCGTGTTTTCATTTCTTTTCTTTTTATCTTTTTCAGTTAACATATTAATTTACAATCGAGAACGTATGTTTTTTCGAAAGAAGTTTTTGCTCAAAGGTTTTATATAAATCGGTAAGAAGTCATAAACCTCGAATTCGTACGTATTTTTGTAATATATATATATATATTTTTAAATATACTTTTTACTTTGTAGTCGTTACGCGCAGGGATGGTGAAAAAATAGAAAGGGTTGAGTTAGGGATGAGCGTTTACTACTCCCATTCGGTAGTTCCCGGCGGTTTAGATGTTAAGTCGTACAAAACACGCGAGATACCGGATATCATAGTCATTTCTATCAGCATTTTTTTCACCACCTGTTAAAGAACAAACAGAAACCCATGGATTAATACAGGCTGTACCAAAATGAATTAATGGTAGGATAGTGGTAGGTAAGATTGATCGAACTTACATGTACCGGCAGCTCCTTGCCCGGAATAGCCGGGGTGCCAGTCATAAAATCATTAGTACAGAACGGCCTAAGAACGACTGAACGTTGACATGAAGGTATCCGAGAAACAGCGTCACGATCAAAGTGTATAGGAATTAAAACTACTGGCATTTGACTGATAGCCCCCATACAGTTATTAGCGGCTAAGACTTCGTTTGCTACATGATCCGCTTCCCGGAGCGTGGCTATCACGTTCGACGTCAGATGAGTCGGTGTGATATCCGTCACTGGGTGGTGTAATTGAGACCCGAAAATGTAACACACGCGGTTCACGTTGTGACAAACACGCGGAATCAGTTTCGCGAGGAACAACAGGTCCTGCCATACTATTCCTTCCGACATGTTCTCTCCGCTGGACAAACCTACTACATAGCTATAACTCCTTCGGTCTCCCTAACAACAGAATTCAATGCGATATTACACACGGTTTCCCCCAAACAATCTATCTTTCTCTTTCTCTCTCGCATCGTCTCAATATATCCTACCTGTACTCCTACGCTACGTATAGGCAGTAGGGTTGCAGCGAATTGACGACGACTCGAAATTTGTCGCAAATGCTGGCGTTCGGCTTCGCTGGTCGCGCCTTCCACACGATTCAGTAGTCCGTGTTTCTTCTTGAGCATTTGCTCGTATTCTGCCATTATTTTCACTATTACCTGTGAACAAACGGAAATTGTTTCCTCGATGTAGTGCAGCGAGCCCACGGATATCGTTTCGTAGGCGTAACAAAGACGAGTACCTGCGTTTCCGAAAAGTCTTTGTCCATGTAAGGCTCGTCCGCGCATAGAATACGTACAGCGAGCCCGGGACCAGGGAATGGATGACGAGCTACGAGCGAAACTGGAAGTCCTAGCTCGCATCCTAGTTGTCTGACTTCGTCTTTGTGAAAGTCTTTCAAGGGCTCTACCACGTGGCCTTGTGCTCTTAACGCCCTTACCAATTCGCTATCGTTGTGATGTGTTTTTATCGCGTCCGCTTTACCTAATGGGAAAAAACGCGGTTCGCATTAATCCGCGCGAAAATGAAAAACATTCCGAGAAAACCCGATCTCAATGATTCTTTCAACAATATTTACCACTGGCTAGTGCGCTTGCGCTTTCTATAAGATCAGGCCTGAGGGTGCCTTGCCCCAGAAACACCTCCTCCGCCTTTAAACCCATTTCCGCCATCACCTCGTTCGCTACTTTTACAAACACGTCCCCTATGATTTTTCGTTTCTCTTCGGGGTTGATCGTAGCGCACAGCATTTTGGTTAATCTGGTTCTCGGGGTTGTTCCCGTACCGCATATTCCTTTATTGTTTAAAGCGTTGGCGTTGGCTATCGGCGGGACGTTGTCCAAGGGAACGGATGTAGTCCCTTGCATGAAATAGTGTGCGGCGTTAATTACTTTTAATCGAATTCCCAATTGTGCCAAATTCTTCTCGACAAACTGCGTCTCTCCTTTCCGCATGAAGCCATTATTGATATGCAAGGCTATAACTTGCTCCTTGTTTAAAGCTTTATGTAACAGTGCTGCGCATACCGTGGAATCCACGCCTCCGCTCACTAACAACTAAGATCATTTATTTTCTATTTTAATCGACAGTCATTCGTCTGTGTAGCTTATCGATACTTGAAATATCTTTTTACACCGTGTTTGAAAATTTTGCAGAATTGAACAAGTCGATGCATGCTTATGGGATTACGGTTTAATTACGTGTAAGTTTAGTCGTGCCTTACCAGAACTTTCTTGCTGCCAACGGTTTCCTTGATATATTGAATACATTGTGCTTCTCTACCATGAAGCGTATAGTTGCCAGAGAGGCCGGCAATCAAGAACAAAAAACAGTGCAACATTGTTTTGCCATTAGGTGTAAGATCTACCTCGGGGTGGAACTGAACCCCGTACAAGTTCATTTTCTCGTTCGCTATTCCTGCTACAAAGTTCGACGATTTGGCAATAACACGAAAGCCATCGGCCACCCTATCTATACTATCACCATGTGTTAACAGTACTACTTGTAACCTGTCCAAGCCCCTAAGATGCAATCGGTCGTTTAGAAACGGAGCACAGCGAGATGCGATGGATGAGAAATTTTCGGATCCACTTACTTAAACAACGAGCACTTGGAATCTACTTCGACTGGAAACTGGCCATCTTCTCGGCCGTCTTTTTGCGTTACCGTACCACCGAACTCTTTGTTCATCATTTGCATCCCATAACAGATACCCAATACAGGAATTCCTATTCTAAAGATATCCGCGTCGTATCCAGGCGCATCCTCTGCGTAAACTGAATTTGGCCCTCCAGAAATTATAATAGCCCTACAATTTTATCAATATTTGATCATTCTCATAGAAAAGTATTTCAACTGTAGAAGATGTATCTTGCCGATACACGATCACATCGTTCTTACTTATAGCCCTTCTCTTGCAGAGTAAATGCTGGTGTGTCAAGGGGTAGAATTTCACTGTGAACATTTAGTTCACGGATTTTTCGATCTATCACTTTACCATACTGTGCACCTGCATCCAAAATGGCCACTTTTTCATTGTTGCTTCCCATATCCATTGCTCCTTCGTCTGCTCCATTGTTTCTCTCTGCGCGACACACTGATCCGTACGCGCTCTTTTCCATTTCAGAATTCCGTATATTGCTATTGCTATTGCTATGATTTCACCAACCCTACAACAATTTAGAAAACATAATAAAACATCAATTCAACCGACATGAATAAAGTATGTAGTTGAAGTGAAAAAATAATTTGTTAAGATAGGAGAACTAGATTGTGGTGAAAGTATTGTTATCGATAAATATTAAAACTTTTTAGATATCTCGAAAAATAAATTATTATAAATAAACAAATAAATTTTTATAAATACTCGTATGTTCGGCTGTAACCTTATTTTCGTACAAGGAAAGTCATTTTGCAGCATAGTGCTAAAGAAAGTAATAAAGAAATTATAGATAAAAAAAAAACAAATTATATATGCCATTTGATCTGCATTATGTGTTAAGTTATTTTCCTTTAATGAAACTAGATCGATGAAAATTTGCGTGCTATATGCATAAATAATGATAAAAATTCAACAGAGCGTGATAGCATATTTTCGAACAATAATTAAATATGTTGCTCCGTGCATGTATAACATGCTATTATAGCATGTCACAATTCAACTACTAGTTTTGACAACTACTGTACACTCTGGTGAGTGGAATGCGTTTCCGATTGCATAGAAAGTGCGAACGCAACGTCGGAATCGATTGACCATCAAAGTGGATGACGTTCGTGAAAAAAACTGTCGGACGTAATGTTTAGCAAGAAATAAATAACCGGCCGTAAATCTTACGAGCACGTTTCACAGAAACGAGAGTCTTACAATAATTCCGCCACTGTACCGATCGTACTTCGGAAGATTGTTAAAACGTATCGAAAGACTTACCAAATAATACGAGGCAGAGAATATTTCACGTGTAAATCACCAAGTAACGTAAAATTAATTACAGCAAAACAGAATGTGCACTCTCTGGACGAGGCAGCCATTCAATCGCCTGCAATAGCCACAATAAAGTGCCTGCCTTCAAGGTGGAAATAATAGTGGTATCCAACAGTACGGCGCGAAAGTTACCAGGCTTCTGTGTTGTCGAGCCAGTTTTTTCCCAGTTATACAAGGATGTTCTCCTTGAGACGCTACTCGTACGCGAATACTACGCGAGTACTTTGATAATCTTCCAGTTAGAAATTCTTTTAAAGACCGTTCCCGTCGGATTCAAATATTTCTCGAATCCGTCTAGGAATTTTATGAAATGGAGGCGCCGTGAAGTTAGCAGAGAACGGCATTTATTGAGCAATATTTTTTGGGTACATTTTAGGATTTTGTTTACTATTCTTTATCTATTTATATGCTACACACTCCCAAGAGTGCAATAACATCAGAGTAGAATCAATAATCGCGATATATTCGATAAGTGAATTAAGGAAGATGCATGGCATCGAACTCATCGACACCGAATAGGTCGAAACGGGTGTTATCTTTAAAGAGAAACACCTATTATGTACATATGTATTTTAGCACGCAAGAACGAATAGGGAGCTTTAACGATATGCTGTACAAGGTTGAACATTGTTACGATGTACGAAACAGTCGCAGTATTTCCGTGCAATGGCAACGCGATACGTATCTATGCGCATAGGTGCATAGATGCGATCCAAATTCAGGTGAATGTCGTTCGATGAGACTCCCAGAAGATTTGGGAAAATGTCATGCGTGAACGAGCCCGTTTCCTGTGAAGGGGAGGCGCGTAGAATTTCCAAAATCGTCACGAGCGCTCCGGACAGCGTCCGCGACAGAAACAAGTATTTTTTGCCATCGGAAGTGGCGGTGCATAATAGCAAAGTCGATTGTTGGGTCTCGTACAATGGCGGAGTGTACGATTTGACTGATCTTTGCAAGGAATGGGCCGGGAAGAGGGAAATCAAACCCTTGCTGGCTCACGCCGGCAAAGATATAAGTCATTGGTTCGATCACGAGACGAACGACATTAAATATCACGTGCACCCCGTCACCGGAGTTCTGGTACCCTATTGTCCTCACGGTCCATTACCGGATGTAATGGGTCACGTGGTTCCTGCGGGTTCTTGGCGGCCACTGGACAAATGCCCGTGGTGGCTCGACCGAAGGTACAAGAAGGGTCGGTTGACCAAAAATCCCCGACCCTGTCGAATTATGAACGTGCTCGCCGGGACGGAATGCGTGATGATGGTAAACGCGAAAACGGGCCTTTGTTCTCGACGGAACGGCAAGAATGTCGAGATCGATATACACGTTGTTAACGAGAATCTGAAATACAGGTTTGCGAGGAGGACACCGTTAGACGTATCCAGAAGCGTGCTCTTATTTACAACGCAAACGGCCGATTGTACACGTGGAAATTCGAGGGGAAGGAGTTGAATCTCAACTTGACTTTAACAGAGAACGGCATTCCAGACGAGCGTGATCGTTTCGTTGCGTGTGGCCTCCCCGACGATTACTACGTCCCCTGCCTCATGTGCTATTACAACGACAAATGTGTTTGCGCGAACGAGCAATAGTAATGTAACGAGAAATATTATCTAGGTAGAAAAAAAACTTGGTTGCTTCCTCAAAAGAAAAGTTTCCTACGATATCGTCGGATGAGCCTCGGATCCGACACAAAAGATGGCACCACGGCCTCTCGCCGCGGCACGCCTTTGATCCGACTCCGCTTTTGGATCCGAACAAATGAAAATTCGGTTCGCTTCGATGCCTGGACTGGACTTTTTCATATTTTTCCCCCTTCGCCGAGCAGCCTTTAAAAATGGAAGATCGAATCGATAGTTCGTCAAAATCGATCGACTCGAACCGGACGTCGAGTATTCTGCCCTCCTTCAAATCAAATTGTTTAGTGTGTATCCATGATTGCAATAAAATGAGTCGATATGATTCCATCTGTGGTTCACGCATCGCGAAAAGTAATACCGCGCATTTTCCACGGAAGGTTTCTCCATTCTTCGATCAAACAGAATGGTTCCTCGTTAGCAAGATGGAGGAAGAACGGTTCGAAAGTATGCCTCTCGGTACAGTTTCAATCCTTTTCGTCGAAGTCCATGAAAGTAGCGATTCTCGGCGCTGCCAGTAAAACAGGTAAATAGATTAGGTTACGCACCCTTCGTTTTTCCGCATCGTATACGTATCGTATCGCATCGCCTCGTCGTAGGTAGATGCCTGTCGTTATTTCTAAAACGATCGTCGTGGATAGACGAATTGGCAATTTACGATAATGCTTGCATTTACGGCCTCGCATGGGATTTAAATTATATCGACACGAAGTGTAAGGTTAGCACATGCAATTCTTCGGAAGCGTGTTTGCAGCGAACGCTCGAAGGGGCGAAGATAGTAATGATCGTTGCGGATCGAGCGATCAAGAAAGAATCGTGCCCCGATGATGTGTTGAAGCGCAACGCTGACGTCTTGTCGGACTTGTTGCCGAACGTGATTAAATACTGCCCTCAGGTAAAGTAGCACAACATTTTCCCACTTGACGGAGCACAACAATGTTGCTGGAAATTAATATGCTAACGATTATCGTTACCCGTTTCTTATGATCCGTTTTCCTCTCTGGATGCTTCCTTCGTAATTCCACTTATCCGGGTGGACACACGTACGAACGTTGCCAAGTAATAGCTTATGCCTGAAAAACTCGATCATAAACGTGCAATTTCCTTTTATCAAATCGAATATCAGGAAACCTTTTACCGTTTTATCTTCAATTAATTCCGTCTACCGTTAATCTAGTCGACATTAAGCGTGCTGTTTGCTCTAGCTTCCTACAAATCTGCATACTATGCAACAACCATGCGGGATCGGCGAATCAACGCTCGGCGTCTAGCGGTACCCTTATTAGTCACTTTTACTGACCACCCTGCTCATGTAAAATTTATACGCGCACGACAATGAGTATGCGATATGGGGCCTAATAATGGCGGACACACCGCGCCGCGCTCCGTACGATCACGGCTTCTTATGTGTAGCAGTTGACCTCGGCTTTTAACGCCCTCGCAGTTTCATTAATTACAAGTCGGCTGTTTTCGACATTCTTCGCGACAATCTCGACGAGGACACGGATGTTTGTCGCATCGATCCTCTTCCATTCGCTTTTTACCGCAGCGTTTACGGCTCGCGCGTTTCCTTATGCGTTTTATTCGTTGCATAAATTCGACGGAGCTTGTCCCGCGGATCTTGCAAAATATCGGTACATTGATTTCTCCTTTTTTTTCAGGCACTGGTCGCGATAACAATGCATCCGATAAACAGCTTGATACCGTTGGCCATGGAGATGTACAAAAGAGCCGGTGTCCACGATTATAATCGTGTTTTTGGTGTAATTAGCCTCGACTGTCTCAGAGCGAACACTTTGGTCGCGGAGGTTGTAGGCGTCGAACCAGAATGCGTCTCGATACCTCTGATCGGTGGAAGCTGTTCGAAGACGTGCGTGCCGATTTTTTCGCAGTCGAAACCTTGCAACATGATATCCCAGGTAACCCGCGCCTTGTTAACTCGTTGCTAGATTCCTTCCAGCGTGTCGGCTCGGTAATTAATCGGTTAATCGATTAGGCAGAAGCTAGGAGATTAACAAGGGCTGTGAGATCCACCGACGAAGAAATATCGAAACTGGACGCAAAGGGTACCGCGGCCATTGCCATGGCCTTCGGGGCAGCTAGATTTTGCATGTCTCTTTGCAAAGGTAGACAAATCTGCCTTCTATAGTTCTACGAACCGACATGAAGGTATATTGTTGCCAATTGGTTCAGCGCTGCGACATCAACGCGGTGTCGTGGAACACGCCTACGTTCGATCCTGCGTGATACCGGAAATTCAATATTTTGCTTCCGCCTTGGAATTGGGACCGGATGGAGTACAAAAGCATTTAGGCATTCCGCCTCTCAACGACTACGAGTGCAAGCTGCTTAAAGCTGCTGTGCCGGCTTTGAAATCTGCGATACTACTAGGAGAGGTAATTTAAGTTCGATTTTCCAACTTTTACAACTGACCGTTCGCCGTTTCGTAGACTCTCGCATTGGGACAAGGACCACGTCTGATCGAGGGAAGACAGAGGACCCTACCCCCCGATACGCTATAGTAAACATTCGCAGGAATTATACGGAGCGCATAGAATTCGAGTTACTTTCACGAACGCTGGACAAGGCTACACAGTTTATTTTATAGGTCGCCGAAGAATCTCTCGCCGCTAATTCCCACGTGTACTCTAATGAGCAAAGTCGGCCAGTCCAGTTAGCCAACTGGCTTTTTTTCTTTATCGACGACTATCAAAGTGGTACACGGGACCAACGTGTCCGTACCGAGTATATACGCTGTATCGCAGACACACGAGGGCAAAAGAGACCGAAAAGAGAATCGGTTCGCCGATCTTGAAATTCCGGCTGTAATTCTTTTTCTCTTCACCCGCTGTGCCTTAGCCATTTCATTCATGGCGATCATTATTGACGATAGTTATTGTAAGGCACGCGGGAGGTAACCTTCGAATGATTTACGATCTTATCCAGCGTGTTCCATCTATCGGAATTAACCTCGTTTCATTATGGCTCGAAAAATGAGGAGCCTTCCATCGGAGTCCGACTGCTTTATTTATCGAGTTAAGGCTCGCCGCGTTGAAATCGGAGCTGGCGCACGGACAAACGTAGAGAAATCAATTTATCCCAGACAGAAGCGGAGAAAGAGAGTGCGAGAGAGATTAAACGAGCTTAGGTCCGCCGAAAATTCCGGGTGTTATTGTCGCTGCCTCCTGCTGTCGTTGTTGTTGTTGCTGCCGTGGCCGTTGCCGTCGTTGTTGTTGCTGCTGCTGCTGCTGCTGGCCGGTACGCGAGAAAAATCGAAACAATGGCTCGTAAAGCAGGGGAGACCGTGAAGCATCGTGTCGAAGCGAAACGCCGTACTCGAGATCGAGCCACGATAAACCTGTAAAATAGTTAATGGCGATCGTAATGGTAGCAGCGATCCGTTCTATGGAGCATTGCTTTATGAGCGAGCTGGACGTCCGCGCGTTTATTTTCGCGTAAATCGGAGACTGCAGAAGCGCGCATAAACGCCGTGCCCGATCGTCTGGTTCGTACGCGAGAGCAGGCGAAAAGATTAGGGAAAATGGAAAAGTACGCGAAAGTAGAAGGCTTCCACGGTCGTTCGAACGTCCGATATAGCGAAATTCTGGGCTGGTTCTAACGGTGCCGATCTAATTATAAGAAATCCGCACCGGTTCCATCGCATCGCTTGGTTCCAGGCAAGAGGAAAGAGGAAAGAGGTAAGAGGCGAGAGGCACCAGGCACGAGACACCAAGCACTCGCCTCCTGCTCGTTTATTATACGTGTAACAGCGAGCAACTTAACTAGAGTCACCTAACCAGGGAAGTGTTTGGATCTGATAAGAACACGAATACAATCTGGTCTCGAAAGATTCTAGCAGCGGACGCGGTTTTCGAAGAGCCACCGCATCACCGCGGCTCAGGTTACCAGGTAGATACGCGCAACAAAAGTAGAAGAAACTCGTCCTTTCCGCATTCCCGACACGCCACGGTGTTCCCAAGTGTGCTGCGCCGCGACTGCAGACAAGGTACGGACGACTGCAGCTGGCAACTCTTTGGCAGAAGGGATTATTGCGAAGCCGAGAAGAGGGAGGACGGCACGGCCCCGCTCCGCTCGGCGCGGGTGTTGCCTATCGCAAATCCTCTCTAAGCGAGTCTTAAACTCTCTACATTCCGACGCGATTCAACTTTAGCCACGGCTTGCAAGCGGTATAATAATACGGGCTGTATAAACGCTTCGCCCCACCGCACCGTCTCGCGGTTCTTCCACGTAACAGCCCTATCTTTTGAGTTATTCACTTAACTCGGCTATTCGCTGAATCGCGCCGCGTACGCACAATCGTCTATCCGACCACCGCGCTTCCCGATCATCGATTTCAGTCCCGCCGCGACTTCTTTTCCGACCGCTGCATTACCAGCGGGTTCAAGACAGACTCCGAGCTCTTAATGAGACATCGATCGTGACTAATGCACCGGTTAAATAGTTTCGAGCGACGATCCATCTTTTTGCCGTGAGCGCACCGGTCGGCCTTGATAATATAAACGACGGGGATCGCCTCGATCCCAACGATGAATTTCATCGCGATACGAACCGTTAAAGCTAACGAACGAACTGGCCGAGTTGTCGAACCGTTGGTGAAAAAACTAGGGGGTGATTTTGAACGGATAATCGTTTAATCATTTTCGTTCGAACGATTCCTCGCAATCCTTTGACGAACTATTCGACGGAAGTTCATGCTCCGGACGCAACCGTGGACTAGCCTTCGCTGGAAGGTATCGTGGTTCTTGCCACTGGAACTTGTACTCCGCGTCGCGTCGGTAGCGCCGGCAACTCGCGGAGCAGGAAATTAATCGCATAGTTTCTCACGATATAATAGCGGCGGTACCCACCTGCCCGTCTCCTGCCTCCTCGATCTTTGTCCGTCCGAGATCGGAATCAGCGCCGCGGCGTCTATCGATAATTGCTTTAATTACGTTGAATCGCGAAAATATAATCGTTCGCGTAATGATAGAAAACCGACGTTAAGCGGCCGACAGTTTATGAACTCTTCGAAATCGTGACGGGGTTGCCAAAGATCTCGTTCCCTGCGTACCCTACTCGACCGATATATCCTCGAGACGTACGAAAGGAGACGGTACGCCGAGCATTTGCCACGGGGCGCAACAAGTACGTTACGTGCTAGCTTAGTCACCCCTCCTACAACGTGATCAGTTCGTGCCGCGTTATAAGAAACTCAGAATTGGTACAAATCGGTTGAAATTAAATGAAATTTCATACACATCGAAATTTTTGCTCCGCGTTATAGGAAGGGTTACTGTGTAACTGTCCACGTCGATCGAGAAACGAGAAACGGTTCTACCATCTGGAGATACGTATAAGCTCGTTGGTATCCGAGCATTAGAACGTCTCACACGACCGCTTTTTCTGAGCAGCGGCTGGCGCCGTCTGGATCTCTTTCTCGTTGAATTCTTCTAATCAAAGAGGTTATCGAGGATTGCGCAGTATCGATCGTGCGTTCTTCTGCCCAAGGACGAAGACTGGAGGACATGCGTCGCGATTAACAAGAGAAATCGCTTCTAGTGTACTAGAACGTCGAGGAAGAACTCGTCTTGCCGGCAAGGCGACTCGTGAGAAAATCTACGAACCGAATTCCTCCCGTCTATCCACGCGACTCGCTCTCCTCGTCATTAGTCGCGTATCTCCATGTCGTCCTTTCTTTTCATCGCGAAGAAACCGAACCGGGTCTCCCGTCTCCTTAGATAGTATCCGAAGAAGGGAGGTCGCGCAGAGTGTTCGGAGGCTTACGAGCCTGGCGAATTCGTCGTCAGGGGTCATCGTAATCGGGGTTTGTCCCCGTGAATTGGCCAACACCGCCCTGGCAGTCCGTCCGGTCCCATCGTCTGGGTGATGAACGAGTTCCGGGGGACCGGTTACGAGAACGCCAGTTTAGAAAGATAAGAGGATACAAACGGGACAAATGGACGGGGAGGTGAACGTCCGTGGCAAGTCCATTTGCCGATACGCAGGCGACTATGAAAGCGTCCGGACGCTAATCGTATCGGCCGACAGCCATTGTAAATGCGCCTATTTTGCCTCCGCGTATCTGCCGCGTTCGAGCGAACAAACGAACGAATCCTGGGCCAGTTCCGTATCGCGATGCGTCTTTTGTCCGGGCCTTTATCCTCGTCGTAGGTTCTTCGTTTTACTCGCGTCCCTATCTCTCGCGATTTTCGCCCCTTTCCTCCAGCCTGGAGCGGTCCGGATTGTCCCGGGGGGCACAGGACATCAAAGAAAGAAGAAAGAGACGGAAGACGTGGCTCGGTTGCTCTCGATTTCAACGGAGTCCTCCACGGGGCAACCTCTCTGGTCCCGGACCGAAGCGTGACGCGCGATGCAGCGGTCGATCGTGCGGCGAACATACTGGCGCATCTATACGGTAACAATGCCGCGAGTATTGGCTATACTCGAGATAGCTAGGTAGGAAAAAGAAGAAGGAGAAGAGTAGAAAAAGAAAGGGATGACGGGTGAACGGCCGCTGAATGGCACGACCTTCCGAGGAGGCCGGTCGAGCGGCCGAGCAGAGCGAGCGGACGAGCGATACGATGCCGGTGCTGCTGTTGCATGGTGCACGCTGCATGCTGTACGCGGCATGCGCACTCCCCCGCGACCACGACGAGCTTCCGCGTTCGAAGAAGCACTCTAGACGCCTGGATTGCCGAGAACCCGAACAAGAGCCTCGCGATGTTCCGATCCGAACGATAGGAAACGGAGCGACGCGACACGTCGAGTTTTACCGCTCGACGAGTGAGCATAGGTGACGGGAGCAGATTATACTCGCGCTTTGCTCGCTCGGTCGTTCGCCGTGTCGTTTCTTCGGGGAGGATAGAGCGAAATCGAAGCGAAACGCCCGCGCCGCGCGCCTCTCCGGAGAACTGGATAGATCTCGGCTCGGTTATTGGTGTGCGTACGTTTCTCGGCGATATTAAGTCGATTCGTTACGGCGTTACTCGCAGAGTTATACGCCGCGCGGGTTGCGCACACCGGTGGAAGATAGTGCGCCATCAGCGCGCATACCTGTCCGTACAATCCACATAATCTTATTTAAGTACGATTCTAATAATAGTCGCCGCTAAGTTTTTCCACTCGTCGAGCATTAGCGAAGCGCGGGGGTGGGGCAGAGCTTGGGACAGGGAGAACGGAAGGGGCGGGGGGGAGACAGGCGTATCCTATTTTCTCTCGTTGTCAATGAAAAATACCTACCTCGAGCCGGCAAACCGGCTGTTCACTCGCCCCGCCTCGCCTAACTTCGCGAACGTCAGCGGTGGCGGGCAACGTGAACTCGAACTCGAACTCGAACTCGAACGCGAACGCGAACGCGAGCGCGAAACGGAGCTGTTGCATCGGTACAACGGGGCACAGGAGTGCAGTGACTTTGCACCGTGGCTGCGCCTAACCTCGCAGATCGTCCACTAGTTTTCTCTCTTCAGCTCCTTTCACTATTTACCTCGCTCTTCCTATGCCGCATTCAGATCCACCTACATCATCGCCATTGGCGCCTGTGCGATCCTTCGCGGAGATCCTGTTCGTTCGGGCCAAAGCGAAAGCATTGTTGCCACGAGCCCTTAAGGGCAAAGGCGTAGTTCGTGTGTCTGGATCGCAACGAGGTCGGCTTGTTTATGGCACACCGTGGTAACGAGATATATCCTTTCCTAGAGATTAATATCAGGGCTGCTCCTCGACGAGACGTTTCCATCCCCGCGGAAATCACGCTCCACAGTTTTATCGAACGCGTTCACCCGTTTCGCTCGTGTTCGCCGATCCCTTGTCCCTTGCACCGATACTCCGACACTCGGACGCCCACTCTCGATTTATCTTCAAAATTTTGTCTAGTTGCTTGGACGATTCTAAATGCTGGGTATCGACACGAGTACATATTGAAGATCCTCGCTGTTCTCATCCGGACGTCGCTTGTCGCGGTTAGCCGATCGTTCGTATAACTGTACGCAGGGGTCTCGCGGGAATATATACTTATCTCGCTGATAAAAATTCTAGTGTCGCGTGGCGGCGGCGATCGTGTGCGGTTTCGTTATTCCTCTCGGGTGTTGGTAAGCGGGTTGCGTGCTTGACGCGAACCCTCCTATACTCGTACCCGTAGCCGCGTCAACGGGCAATCATTCCTCCATCGGTGAATCGCGTTGTCACCGTTTGCGACATTCTTCGGATCGAGTGCAACGAACTTGTTACTCCACCGTGCGATTTCCTAGATCCGTCCCGTTCCGTTGCCCCGCAGGATTCCACGATATCTCAATATTATTCCGGTTCTAGCTTGCGTCTAATAATAACACGGAATGCGTCTAAATTTGGAGTTTCGCGTTCCTTGATATTCTGCCAAGCAATGCTCTCGCCCGTTGCCGCGCCGCTCCGAGCTCGCATTCGTCGTGTTTCCCCTAACGGTGAAGCATGGACGTACGCAATTGTGATCGAGCATCGATACACCTCCTCCGTATTCGAATGCCTGGAATAGCCGAGGGCCAGTCCGAGCTGCATACAATTACGTAATCATTTTACCGGTCCTAATTGCACGCGTAATCGACGGAGATCGTTAGCGAACGATGTTGGACAGCCGTCGTTAGGCTGCAACCACACCTTTCGTAAACTTGGACGCGAGATTATCAGCGGTGGGTGGAGTCGAACGTATCCGCGCGGTTACTTTGACCCGCGGAGATCGAAAATGGCGGTGAACGCAGTTCCTTCGGGAAATGATTCTCAAAGTCAGCGGGGATCGAATCGTCGAGATTTCACGCGGACTCACGCTGCCCAAGTATGCGCCGCGGTCTTTCGAACGGCGATTTTCTACATCGCTCCAGTTTCCTCGGATTTTGACTCGTCCCACGTTCCGACTGCTCTCCCTATTCTTTCGTGCACACATTCCTCGACTTTAATTCGAAGCTACGGCAATCTCGCAAGCAATCTTTCACGAGCGAACCGCGGCAGGTGTTAGCTTGTTTCTCAACCTCGATGGATTGGCAAGCACTTTCGAGTCTCGGGTCTCGTATTCCCGAAGAATTTACAGCCGCTTTACGTCAAGGAATGCACGAGTTCTCGTTTTTGCCCAAGTATTTCGTGCTATCTAGTCGAACCTTGTGCTGAAGTCTGCCCGTAATTGTACGTGTACGTATCGGCGCGTTGATGCTACCATAAATTTGCATTCCCTTCGTGAAAGGTAATACTCTGGAAATGGTAAGTCGGTGCGCGATAGAGAACGGCCCCGTTCAAAACTGACGCGATAAATATCATTATCGGGACCCTCTAACTCGAGTACACGCGCACGGTCTCGATGGGTCTCGATCGCGGGAATATTCGCGGATACCTCTCTATGGGGAAATTATGCGAATCTTCGGGGGAAAAATATCGCCGGCGAGCATCCTCTTTCGCGTCGTTCCGATCCGAACGGTACAATTATTGTTGTTAGGCCAACGCGGTTGGAATTTTGCGCACGGTGGCCGATCGGGAATCGAGGAGGCTCGAGAAGTATCTTCTTCCCTTATGGCCGATGCATTCTCGTGCCGCTGCGCCACTCCTCCCCGAGACATCCTTGAACTTGACGACCGCCACGCGGGTGAGAGGACGAGCGCGTCCTGCGTTGCCAATATAATACTCGAACACCAGGGATCGTAGAAAAGTTGAGCCAGCATCGAGTCGAAGGATCTACCATGGCCTTGCATTTACTGAAACGCGTCTCATCGTTTACTACGCGCGTACCAAGGCAATTTACTACGCACTTTTGAAACAATGTACGTATCTGCTCGAGGCATCGCTATAGCGCTACAGCGAATCCTTAGATACACGAGCGTGGAATCGAAACGGAAGAATCTCTGCCTCTCTGGTTCTCTCCCTCTCTCTCCGTTCCTCTCCACTCCTCTCGTCCTCCTACCCTCTGGTTCTCGGTGTTGAGCGAAGCAGCTAGCAGCACGGCTGTCTCTGGTGAACCTAGACCTCGAAGGCATCCTTGAACTTGACGATACCCGAGAGGGCGAGTCGTGCGTGCCGCTCAAGCTTCTCGTATCCAGTTATACATATTTCTGTCCCGAGTCTGCCTCGTGGCGTTCATCATCGCGGAACACCGATTTGTAAATAGATATGTTCCTTTCACGACACTGAATTTTGCGCTCTGCCAAGAGTGCTCGGTAGGCAGCTGGCCGCCGCGCCGCGCCGCGCCGCGCCGCGCCGAAGACCGGACGCCGCTGCTGGTCTGTATCTACGTGCGACGAGGATGGCCGCTTAGGATACCTCGTGCCTACTGCCTTCTCCGCCTCCTGCCTCGGCAGGCCAACAAGGATGTTCCTCGGAACAGTTCTCGGCTGATTATCAGCGCTAATCGCGAGGAATGCCGTAACGCCGCGAAACAACATCTTCTCCCTGGTGGTCTGGCTCGAACGTCAGCCCTGATTAGCCTAACTTTTATCGAAAAATCACCGGCCTTTGTACTCGTTAGCGATGCCAGGCTGGGTCCAATCAGCGGGTGCTCGGCCGCCGAGCGTAACGGCGAGAGTGTTTCTCGTTCGCTGTGATCATGCTGAGCCGGACACGTAAATACATTTTCTCTGTTTTGTGCCATTGTGCTCGCGCGATTCGACTTCTCTCGCCGGTTTCAAACCGAAGCGGGCGGCTTGCACCGTGAAACGGAGTTCGTTGATCGTTCGGAGCCGAAAATGGAAGAGAATTGGATAGACGCGCGGTCGTAGAGGCAGCTTATTGTTCGGTTTAGCTGGCGATTCGCTCAGGAATATTCAGTTTCGTCTTCGGCTTTCGATATTCTGTTACAACGTTCAAGACCGGTTGTTCCAGCTTGCATATAACTCTATTAGACGTTCAACGACTAGACGATTCAGACCCGCGAGAGCTTCGATACTATATCGCGCGGATATTCATTTTCAATAAACTTATGCAAACATCCTGGACACTCCGGCTGAGTTATCGTTAATAATTTTAGACTCGTATTAGGATGCCGAACGTTTTTCTGCGCGATGCCTAAGTGAAAATAGTCTCTCCGTCTTCTTCTGCTTCTTCTTCATCTTCGTCTTCTTCTTCTTCTTCTTCTCTTCTTCCTGTTCTTGTCGTTCTTGTTGGGCCGCGCGCCCGTCTTCTCACTGGAAAAACGATAAACGTTAATTAAATCATTCACCGAAGAGGATAATCGATCTCCGCTTAAGCAATACAAGGCGTCCGATAGAAGCGTACATCGGTTTCGCGTTTATCTCCGATGCCATGAATCTTTAAGCGGAGTGTGCGCCGTCGCCTCCTGATTAATTTAAATCTATCGCCTGCCACTCGGCATGCTTTCGTAATCGTATGCGTGAAATAAATTTTCTCGCGGAACGAGAAAATCAAACGTTACACGAGCGAATCGTTCGCGACCACGGACCCGTGAGCCGAGAGAGTGGTGAGCTGCGAGCCGGCGAGGGGTACGCGTATAAAATACACCAGCGTGCTGCGTTGCAGAGTCGCGTCTCGCATTTGCGATGCTAATATTGTAAACAAGCCATCCGATGCTAAAAATGAAAAATAATAAGCGCATTGTGGTACCAAGGATTCGTTGTGTAACTTTTCGTACCGGGGACGTTTCACCAGTTATAACACGCTCGTTCGCGTCTAATGCGAACAATGTTGAGGAATAATTATGAAACGCGATATCCACGTGATCTCCCTTAGTCGTTGCACGGGTTTTCTCAAAATTCGGCGAGCCCGCGAACTTTCCTTTGCTCGCGTAACAGCCGAGAAGCATAGATTTCGAAGCAAGTCGAAATTACCGCTCGTTATTCTCGGTTCTCGGTCAGTGGAGGGCCTAGCCGGTCGGAATCAGGAAGCGGATTTCGCCGGAGACGAATAAAAGTGATCGCGTGACCACGGGATACTCGGTTCCCTGCAAACATTTAGCGAAATATACACCTGCGGTTGCGTAATCCGTTCGCCGGTAACGTGGAAAGTGTTGCGTTTCACGACGCGGACGTTTTCCACCGTTATCCTTCCACGGCTATAGATCAGCCGCGCTAATGAGGCCCCTGTAACGGTATGTATTCCTTGCGTCGATGTCGGGGTGTTGTATTACCGAGGACAACAATTACCGTCGATCGGCCGATTTGTTGGGCAACTCGGTTCGTAAAATACGGCGCGTATCCTATGCTCTCTGTTCGGTTGCAATCTTATCTCGAGCGTAACGTGGACGCGTGGGCGTCTCGTCGACGCGCCAACAAAACAAACCGAAAACCTCTGCCGAATCCTCGGACTTGTCTCGCCGCTTTTGCCTGCTCGAGACTAATTCGCGGGATTAGGATTACGACACCGATGGTGCGCTTCGACGAGCTCGAGTTGCATCACGTCGCGTTACGACTACCGATACAGGTTGTCAATGAGTTCGAGTGCACGGTACTCTGTGGCTTACCGCACGGCTACCTTCATCAACTTTTTGATGGCTTCTCGGGCCCGCTATAATCACGGAGATAATAATAATAACGATAATAGACGCTGCCTACTCGGGCAATAAACTTTCTGCTCGTTTGTTATTAAGTATATGCGTGTACCGTGGTAGTTACACCATGATTTACATGTTATTTTTACGTCGACTCTAAACGGCCGTTGACTTTGCGCAGATTCAGAAGCAATACCTTTTTACGGCCGAGTAACGAGCAAAAGTCGAGGAGCAGCGGGAACATTTATGAATCGAACGTGGAAAACTGCGAGGCGAAGAACCGCGGCATTGCGTCCCGATCCTCGGACGATTTCTCGGCAGAAGAACGCCGATTTCCGGGATTAACCGTGCTACGTTTATTCCCTTTTTCTCGCAGGCGCATATAAAACTCGTACGGGACGAGCCGAGATTGCGTCGGGTATCTCATGGACAAGGTACTGTTACGGTTTACGTCGCGATAAAACGATAAAATCATACGAAGCTATCGGACCAAGGATTTACGTCGACGCGGATAACAATATACATATTTCTAATCGCGAAATATTGATCGTGCGATAAACAAGCGTTGCGTAAGGCGTGAGGCGTGAGGCGTGAGGCGTAAGGAATAGAAAACCCGTTGGCTGGTTCGACGATCGATCGATCGCCTCGCTCCGAGATTCCCAGTTTCACGGATTGGATTAGAGGCGTGTACGTCGAGGACAACGCGCACGTACACGGATCTCTGGCTTTGACGACCGCTCTCGCATATGCGTACATTACGCACTGCACACACACGCTCGTCGATCACGGCAGATGAAGACACGCGAGTGCGGTTAGACGACCGGCTGAAACTCGAGATCCGCGCTTCGTGTTTTCCTGGATTATAAATTATTCCGGTATCCACGGAAAAGAAACGTGGTTTCTGTAATCGTGCACCACCTTTTAGAAAGCGTCCGCGAGGATCGCCCGGGCCGAGCCGGAGCTCCCTCGAGGAACTCCTTCGAGTTCTCCGATTCGAGTCGCAAATTTTCCAGTACCCGGACTCACGGAACGCGATGCCCTTCTCCCTTCTTTGCGCTCGAGGAAACTCCGAGCACGCTCGCGGGAAGGTTCAAACCGGTCGCGATCAGTACGAAACGTAACAGCGCACAGCGAGCGTTCCTCGACGACAATGGTCTCGGTCATTTACCATAATGTCACATTGTTCCCGAGCAACGTGCCCGTGGAACACACCCACGACTCCGTTTCGCTGTACGGTAGAAGACGGATACAGCGCGCGCGGGCCTCGATGATTATTATAAAATCATTTTCCTTTCTACCGCGCCGTTGTACGAACCTCGACAAGCAAACGAGCATTGTTGGCCTCCAGTTACGTCCACCGTTCGCGAAACGGTATACCGCTACGCTGCGCCTGTGTACGAGCGCGGCGTGCGTTTGTAGTTTGCGGCTACGAATCCTGAAGAACGAGGTCAGCTCGCCTTTTATCCGTCTCGGCGAATCGAATCGTATCGAATCGATCGACGATTCGACGTCCGCCTCGGTCTCGCTATCTCGATAATGCAACGTATCGCAACAAGGAGCTGTAATTGTCGTGGATGCAACGAAAATCGTGAACGATCGAAGAGATCGTCGAGGATTCTGCGAAAATAGCCGTGACCGTTCAGGGAAAATTATACGATCACGCCTCCCTCCTGGTTCTGTTGTCTTTCGGACGGATCTTCTTCTCGTTCGTCCGCCTCCTCTTGCTACCGTGATATCGCGGACACATCCACTGGTAGAATTGCGAGGCGTAAAGATCGCGAAGAGGTAGGAAAGCGCTCGTCGTTAACTCTAACGGTTCACGAGGATCTCGGTAGTCTCGTCTATGATCTTACGGTTGCGATATCCGTTCGTTCTCGAACGGAGGAACGCTTCTGCCTCTCTACCGCGTTTGACCCTGTGAGCGTACGTAGCGTCTCCGACAATCTCGTCAAATCGATACCGTTTTCATTGCACGGAATTTGAAGAGGCTATCTCTTTTCGCGAAAGTCACAGACGATAGCAGGATGGAACGAGGATGGAGTCGAGTTTCCTAATAGAAAATCGATCGTTTCATCGAGTCTCGGCTCGACGTCTATTGCTCCATAGCGCAGCGCGGCGTTATCACGCTGCGAGACTCGAGTGGAGCTACACAGCCGGAGCCGGGCCCCCTTTTTCTCCGTCAGTGTTTTTCCCCTCGTGCGGTTCCCCGGCATTTTACATGGTATTATGGTCCGTAATCAGAGTCGTGACTACCGTTCGTTCGCACGATGGAGCCACTCGAGGGATTTCGTTCGAGGCTGTTATGGATGGAGCGAGGCTTAACTCGCGATCAACCATTAACCAAGATCATAGGTTAGTTGGGGTCGATACTCGTTTAACGCTTTTACCTCTGGCTAGATGCGTTAACGGATACCTAACCCATCAGTCTACGGTGAAAAGAGTTTCTACCTCGTGATCGCCTGCACACATTTCCACGAGATTTTCCCGCGAAACTTTCTTCCCTCGTCTCGTCGGCAACCAAAAATAAACCAGTGGCCGCAACGTTCCGAGGTACTCGCCACGGTTCCCATATCTCGTCAACGTAATAACGTAATAACGTCTTCGCGAACGATCCCTCGCCACGGCGCGATCGCGAGCGCAAAGAAACCGATCCCTCGTTGCTCGTCCTTTTCGATCGCGGCGCGAACGGAATCTGCACGCTTTCCGGTGAACGGTGAGCCGCATTTATCACCGTCACGGAATCGTTTTACGCGTGTGCCGATCTCGCGGACCGATCGCTTGTTGCGAAGCCATTCGCGTCGATTTAGCGATCCCATTCGTCATCCATTCTTGTCGCAATCGAGTCCGCCGCGGCACCGAGGCACCGCGCGCCGTCGTCGATCGGTATCTCGACCGCGCTCCTAATTACAGGCAATTTCAAAAGACTCATTCGGCCCGAGATACAAGCTCCTCGACTCGCCGCAAGCGGAGAATTCGTCTATGCTAGGAAAACGTTTGAAAACACGTGCGCTGCCAATACAGCGAATTCTCGATATATGTCAACAACACGGGTCTTGCAAACGTCGTGCATCGTCCAGGAGACATACCCTCTCGAGCTTCGGGGCCCTTCACGGGGCATACCCCGCGGTAGTGGGGATAATTCTGCGACATTCATCATCCAGGCGACATTTACAGAGAAATCACTGTATACAGTGAAATCCCGTTGCAAGGAAGTGCCAGCTTGGCGGTTGGGAGTCATTGGAACTACCCACACCACCGCGGGGTACACACAGTGAATTCTCATTACGAGTCAGTGCCAACCTTACAATTTGGAGTCAGTGGAACTACTCACACCATCGTCTCTCGAGCTACGTGCAACATTGTATCGGAGAAAGACATTTTCTCAGTCTTCTTGACACTATCGCTTAGTAGTCATAGGCTTTTATGACTTGTTGACGGATATGACTCTTAGGTTTCCAGCGTGCCCCGAGTATTTCAAATGCGACGCTCGGCGACAACCTCGGATTTCGTCTAAGAGTCAGTCACCAGAACGGCGCAACTGACTCGTAACGAGAATTCAATGTATACCCCACTCTCGAGCTTCGCTGTCCGTCTCTACGTGCAGCATTGCGTCGGAGAAAGACATTTTCTCACCCTTCTTGTCACTATCGGTCAGTAAACATAGGTTTATAACTTGGAGACGGATAATGACTCTTGAATTTCCAGCGTGCACTGTGTATTTCAAATGCAACGTTCGGCGACAACCTTAGATTTCGTCTAATTGTCAGTACTTGTCAGAACTGACACTTATGACGAGATTTCACTGTACAATGTCGCAACGAATTTGCGACAATTGCTGCTCGATGCACCCCGAACGATCTCTGGACAGTCCCCGGTATTTATCCTCGTTTATTTTCCACTGAACGTACAGAAAAATCGACGATGCGGTACAGACGGTACGCCTAGAATCGAACGGCGCCGAGACTTCACGACGTCTCGAGAAATCGTAGATGTTATCGGCCGATAATATCGTTTCACCGTGAAATAGGCTTTTATGATACATTCGTCGAAGTAGGTTGCGTGGCCACAGAAAAGAAAAAAAGCCGCCGCGCGACGGAGCGAGCCGAACGGTGACTGCAGGGGTCGACGTATCGCAATCCCGCCGAAGCAAAAATCTCGTAGCCTGTCCGCGTTCCCTTCCTCGGCACGAAGTTTAAATGTTAGCCACAATAGCGTGTCATGTCAGCTCGCTCGTGTCGAAACAAACGGCCGAGGGGTTCGTACGGGACGGACCTTCTACTCGAGTTAGACCTGTTCCACGGCTCGCTCTTGCTCGCGCGTTCCCTGGAACGGGAAAAGCTGGACACGCCGCGTTATCCGAATACGTTGGATCGCCCTCGTCGGAACTCGGAAAGTCAAGCCGTGATCGAGGCTCGCCGCGATTCCGACGAATTCTCCGGGTCGAGATCGCGGATCTTCTCGAACGTTTGCAGCGTGTCGTACAGGATGATGTAATTGTCGCGCAGCTGGACCAAACGGTGCCACAGGTTCGCGTGGATCACGTCGGAGGGCTTCGCCTCCGTCTCCGCCTCGGCCGTTACCTGGACGGTGGACGGATCGAAAGTACCATTAGCAAAGGTGGAGAGCGCGATTGAAAATATTGTCGTTACGGTCGCGTTGATTCGAAAGGGAAATGGACGCATTCACCGCGGCAACGCGGAACGTAACGGCCGCAATTAGCGTAAAGGATTACTTTGTTGGCGGTGCGTGGCGCGCGTTTCACTTGGAGGTACTTCAGATGAAAGAACAGCTCGTAAGCCCAACAGTCGATGGTCTCGATTCTGCGGATCGCGTTCGTTAGCTCCTCGGTCGGCGGCGACGTCGTCATTGTCGTCGTAGTCGTCGTTGTCGACGACGCGTTGTTCAACGCGGTCGCTTGAAGCCAGCGTTTCAACTGATCGCGGGGATCGCAAGGAAACGGTTGTCAGTTTCGTTAGGTGTACGGACGAGAGGAGTCGACGCGACTCGAAAATCCACTTACGGTGGTGGTGTCGGCGATCAGTTTCACCATGGCCGGTCGCATGATATCGATAAGATTTCCAATGATCGTGGTGTCCTTCTTGGCCGTGGTCACGTAAGTCGAGAGAGAGCTGTCCCAATTCGACGAGGGACCGCATTGAGCGTTCCTCAGCTCGCGTCTGCGAACGCGTCGGGAAACGAGCTTTACCTCCTGCCGCGAGATAAGATTCTGTGAGGGGAGCCTTACCTTTGGAAGAAGGCGGCAATCATGGTGTCGATAATGTACTGGGACGGGGCGATCACAATTTTCTTGGTGCAGGTCACAAGACCGCTGACCAGAAAGGCCAGAAGCTGGCCAAGCGGACTCGGTCGACGACGTATACTCGACCCGGGGAGTCCTCGACCTCTGTAACGCCTTTTCTTGCAAACTCCGTGTCGCTGTCCACCGCGGTCGCACATCGACAGAGGATAATAGCTCGCGACTGCGGGAACAGAAAAGTCGCGGAAGGAAACGCGCGTTGCGTTACGAATCGGGTCGTCGCGTCGCTAAAATCGCCTACCACTGTAATCCGAGACGCTGTTCGAGTCCCAATTTCTCGGATTCGAGAGCGTCGTATGACACTTGGCTTTCCGTCCAGGGGCAATCTCGTTGTATCTGCTGTTCCTGACAGAGTCCGGCATGTACTGGTTCACGTAGTCGTTCAACTCGATGATTTTGTTGGGGAACGTTTCCAGACAAGCCATCGCCTGCGCCGGAATAAAGTCAGTACCGCGGAAAGGTTAGAGTTCAGTATCGTAATGAAATTATGCTTCGTACTTCTCGATGAAGGCGATCGAGACAGGAAGCCTCGCCATCCGCCTCGGAAGTCATCGTGGCGACGATGCCACGAATTTGCTGGCTAGAAAGCGTAACTGATTATTCCACGTAAATTTGGATCAACGTTCATCTTGATATCCCCGCGGGGCCAAAACCAGCGACCTCGCGGTGCAAGTTGCGCGTACAGAATTTTGACAACGAACGATCGCGATCGCCATCCCTGTCATCGTAAACGCGAATTTATCGCCGGAACGATTTCGATTTCGATTTCGAGTTCGATTTCGTTTTCGGGAGACGTCGGCTCTATTCTCCGTTCTCTTCGGGCTAACGGCGCGGTGTCGCGGCGTTTTAATTATTAACGCAAAGCGCCGGTGTTTTCGCGTTCTTCGCTGGGAAAAGGGGAAAAAGAACGCGACGGACGAGCAACTTTTAACTGGGTATTTAGGAGCGCGCATATTGAAAAGGCTTAGATAGATCGCACGAAGATACCGCGCCCCGCGGTGGTTGTATTATTATACACACGAGCCCGCTTTCTGCGAAACAGAGGCTCAAGATAAATAGTGTAACGAGCGATTCGCTGTGCGTTGCACGGTTTGTGTTCAAAAGCGGACGGTTAATGAGAATGCAATGGGCGCCTTAACTCCACCTAGGATCGCCGAGCTCGAAACGGATGTGCTTCCAGATTTTTCCTAATTAAGATGTGGCCGGTGCAACTCCATTACGTAAAGCAACCATCTTGATTTACCGTTCGACTCGACGGCGATCCGGCCGCAACAAAACCTTTATGGCTAGCGAGAGAATTGGAAGCACTCGAAAAGAGGGACGAGACGCAAAGAGCTGCCGGTTTTCTTCCACCTCCCTCTTCTCTATCTGTTTCTTTTTTTTTTTTTTTTTCGTGTTGCTCCGCCAGCAACGGCAACACTCGCTCCTCGGCATCTTCGCATCGCAGGTTCCCTTCTTCGTCGTTCGTGTCCGCGAGTTTCGCGGAGGTGCCGAGGCGAGATCTTCTCAAAGATCCAGCAACGACGCACGACGGCCGCTATTACTCGCAGCGCCAACGGCTGGCTGGAATGCGATGCAAATTTTATACGAATCGGTTACACCACGACCCCGTCCGGTACCTCTTCGAATCCGAACCTTCGATAGGCTCGGCAGGATCGTTGAATGCCAAATGGCGACCTTCGCCGCGGTACGACCGTGCTGCGAATCCCTTTACGCGCTCCTCAAACGTTACACGGGATAGAATATGGAATACGAGACACGCGAGATATCGAAGCGAGAGAATCCCCGCCGACCCTCTCGCCACCCTTCGCCTTCGGGCCCGCGGCCGACAACTGTCAATTGCGAATTTGTCTTAAAAACTCGATGACTATTAGCGATTTAACAGATTTCGCGGCGGCGAGATATATACGCGAGGAGGTGGTCGAAAAGGGTCGCGCGCGTTGATTCTAAAGACCGATATCGGTGCCGGCGGCTGACAGCGCGGCCAAAGACGGCCTCGAGCGGAACGAGAAGGAGAACGCGAGAACAGGGACGGAGAGCGAAGAGAATCGAGCAAAAGAAAGCCAGAGGAGGAGAGCCAGAAGAAGAAAGAGAGGAGGAAGAAGAAGGAGAAGAAGAAGAAGAAGAAGAAGAAGAAGAAGTCAAGAGGTATCACGGCCAAAGACATTTCTATGCGCGCCCACTGTCAGCGAAGATAACTTACGACTTGGCGGAATGGTAATGGCCGTGGTGGACATTCCGTCCTGTTGCAGATTTAATAGACTCGTCCTGATAGAGGGCTACGGAACATGTCACCGTTCGTGGCCAACCGAGCCGAGCCAATGATTTACCCATGGACGAGTCTTGTCAACGCCGCCACGATTTTGAATCGATTGATAAGGACTGAATCGCCCCGTCGCAGGATCGAGCCTGTTTTACGAACGACCGAAGAAACGTTTCAGATTATTCGGTCTCATTCCACCTCCAACCACGAACAGAAAGGGACGCGCAAGGTTTGCTCGACAAAGCGTCGCATCGGTCGATTCCTAGGAAACGCGAGGCGATAATGAGGCTGCGGGATAGGTTCATTGGCTCGTATCCTGGTCGTCGAAACCATCCAACGGAACGCGTCTCTCTTCCGACGAGTCGTTGACTCGCCTATGATTTAAGAAATAAAAGAAAGAAGAGGCCGGGTGCTCGCACTCCGTGCAGAAACGGACCGATAGATAAGGAAAGGAGTCTCGTCCCGTGGCACTGGTCTCCGTTCCAAGTGTTAATGAACCGTCACTCGGCGCATCGCTTAGCATCTTGTTTCAAGGAAACGTCGCTCGCGATCCGAAACGGCAGAGTTCCCATTCTCGGTCGGGATATTTAATAAAACGGTCGCCGAGCCGAGCCGGGCTATCAGGAGCGGAGCGGAGCCGAGACGGCGACGCGGAATCGTGCCATCTACGGTTTTTCAATTACGAAGCAATCCTGTGTTCGCGATCCCTCGAGACCCGAGACGTATCGGCTTCTCGGAACGGGGGCTCCCTTTCTCCCGCGTGGCTGCTCGATCCGCTCGTAAAATAAATCGGGCGTACCGAAAGATTCGGCGATCGCGCATGTACAAGCCGCAATATTTGCACCGCGTCCTTAGCGTGTCGTTAGCCGGCCGGCCGGGCAACAACTTTGCCGCGTTTCGACGTGCTCTCGTATTCCGCTGCACGCGATTCTCTTTTATCTGCGGTTGCTCGCACTCCGCACTCCGCTCTCCGCTCTCCGCTCTTTGCACGCCACTACGCACCTCTTTCTACCCTTTATTTCGCGCAATCGCATGCAGCTCCGCGGCTTCGTATTTGCATACACGTGCGCGAAAATGCGCTCGAACGCGGTGACCGTCTTCGCGATCGCGAGTTATCGTCGGCGAGGCTGGCCGAGAAAAACTCGAGTCCCTTCCGATGCTAATGGTCCGCGATTCAAAACGAAGGGACAATTACGCGCGCGTTACAGGCGTAATCGAGTAGGCGGTTTTCAAAGCAACGAGGTCGAAAGCGGACAGGCGTGAACCTCAATAAAGACAAACTTAGCCCGGCCGGCCGGCGTCTATATTTAAACTCGCGCGTCTTTGTTCGCGCGATTGTCGCCCCCGCTCGAGCAGATTGTCCCAAAAGCATTCCGCTGCCTTTCCAAGGACTCGGCTCGCCTCGTTTCGCGGTGACCAGCGTGCCCGACAGAAAGAGACGTTTTCTCGGACGGTAAACCGTTCCTCGTCGAATCCGAAAATCGTTCGCTTTTGATCCTGGAACGTCCTCTCGCGTTTGCAAATGGAAGAGCGAATCAGGAGGAGGGTAAAACGGCGTATGTATCGTTGTCGCGATCGCGTTAATTCAGTTGGCACCGCACGCACGACATTCTGCTGACACTCTGCTGACTGTCGACGAACTCGTCGTGCCTCGTGCGTCACGCGTCGCGGTCGTCGTGGTTGTCGTCGGGACGCCGATGAAGGATAAGCCGAACGGCAGCGCGGCGTTTCGCTTGGCAACGATCGGCCTCGATTCCCATCGTGTCCAGGATCGATAGGTTCGTCGTCGAAACGAGCGGTTAACAGAAGCGATACGGTCGTGGATCGTCCGGTATTTTTCTGCGAGAGACGCGTGGGCGTAACGAGGAAAATGGGACGCGACGATTACGAGACGTCTCCGCGTAGTAGCAGGTTAATCGTGGCGTAAAAAAAGCTAACGAGGGAGCTTAACGGAGTTAGTTTGTAGCCGGTTGATTATACTGACCCCGGGGCAAGTGGTAGCCCGTGTTTGAGAACAGTCGTTGCCGGCCATCTGTCAGCGCATCTGCTCTTAGCGAGCGATTAGATCGTTCCTCGATACCTTTCCATCGTGCAATTACCTGCCCGCTGTATATTACGCGTTACGCCGCGAGATTTATCGACGCGTCGAATCGCGAATCAGCGAATAGGAAAATCGTTAACACTGTTTTCGTTTCTATCGCGAAACCGATAAGCAGACGCCCATGACTTATTATAGGAGGAGCGTTGATACGATGTAAAAGCCAGCCACGGGATGAATAACTGGAGGCAGGCCAAGGCGAAGATTGGTACGTCGAGTGGTTGCCGCAAACTTGCATCGCTCTGGCATGGCGGCGTGACGCTGCTCCGAGAGCCTGAGAGGAGAACCGAGCCGAGCCGAGCCGAGCCGCGCCGCGCCGCACCGCGCCGTGGCGAATCTCCTAGCACCTATGTATCCGAGATGGCATCTGAATTTTTGCAGACGCCCGTGTCCCGCGAGCCACGATATCTTGCGCATTCACGCCACGTTAGAGCATACCGTGCTTCCACGCGGTGTCTTGCACGCTAATTACAACGTATCCGCGGTCGAGATTGAACGCGGCCGATATTTCATATAGGACAGAACGCTCTCGCTTGCGCAACAACCTCTAATAATGATTGCGAAAGCGATATACGTAAGTTAAGTATCGAGGTTCCCGCAAGGGGATCGAGGCCGAAGAAAGTGCGAGCAGTCCGCACCGAGCCTATGGCGAAGGAGGAAACTCGGAGCGAGCAGCCGCCGTCCCGCGATAACAAAACCTTAGTCGAGCCGCAGGACGTAGGGCCGGTCCGATCGCTCATTCTACTTTGTCGTTGCACGCTCGTACAGTATCTTCGTAAAGCGTAGAGCGCAGAGGTTGCGGATGCGGCCCTGGAACAATCCCATTCGATTTGCTGCCGTAATTAAGGAGTCGCGAAGCGACTGGGTTGCACAAGGCGGGGAGCGCACCGAGATACTGGCGCCGCGCCGTTGCGCGTTGCACAGACTCGAGACGGAGACGGAGACGGAGACGGAGACGGATACGCGTAGTTTTCTCGCGAGTGAGAACCGAGAACGGAGGCGCGATCGCAATTGGTAGCGCGAGTGCCTTTCTAATTTTCGCGTGGCGCAACGCGCGATTCTTCCTCCCGAGACCGGAGTCAATTAGCATTTCTGGTTAATCGGATTCTCGCGCGAATCTAGCTTAATTGCGATCATCATTGAAACGATCATTTCTGCAAACCCGGTAGAAGCTCTCTTCCCCTCCCTCCCCTCTCTCTTTCGATCATTCCAGAGATCGTCTACCGAGAATTCGATCAAACGGCTCGCGTGTTCCCTCTGTTTCTGCGTTGATCATCGTTCACGTCCGCGAGCTTTGTCTCGATGGTTGCCTGCCGTCCCTATTATAGTCGAAGCTCCAGTTTTCTGCCGCTTATCGTCCAGCAACCATCTAAATGTCGTCATCACGTAACCAGTACAGGGTAGATCCACTTAGGTCGGATGCGCGGACTCGTTCGCCGCATTGCGCGGCCTCTAGGATAAGCCTGGACCTTGCACGTACAGAGTACAGAGCACAGAGTACAGAGTACAGAGTACAGAGTACAGAGTCCAGGCTCGGTCGGCTCGGCGAACGTTCGCGATATCGACGAGCGAGACCGCGTTATGGGTCCTCCGTAACGGGGCATAATCGTACCTGCTCGCGTTTCTGTACCCGTGCCTGTGCCGGTGTCCAGCCTTTGCTTCTATCATCGATATCTCGAAACCGTCGAGCCTCGATTCAACGTTACGATCGGTCCGATATCGGCGACACGGTTTACCAACGCTGGGGAGCCGTTTTCTTCCTTCGGATAACTCGGGGACGCTACGAACAGCATACACGATACCTCACCGTTCTAGCTTGAAAATTTGATGCCTGGAGACGGGGAAAGGTATCGCGAACGTCCACTAGTCGGGAGCATGCGTCCGCGAAGACTACTCGCCCAGAAACAGGAACATCGTGTGGCTGCCATTAGGTTTATTGCGATCCGTGACACAGGCATTTAGATTCAGCCGGAATGCAGCCCTTTAGCTACAATAACAGGTAGACGCGAGCTAGCAGCCGGTAGGAATTCTCGTTTAAGGGGGTCGATCTTTCTTCCCATCTTTTCTTTGCTCTCCGTTTCTATCCGTGATCCCGGTGATCCGAGCGATTCGCTTTCTACGATGTACAGTGTACAAATCCATCCATCGTCGAACGGGTACTTTATTATGATCCTCGCTGGTTGATGCCGATGTCGAAGCGTTCGCGTAAACGTAAACGTAAACGTAAACGTAAGCGATGAACGCACCACGGTGCAACGCGCGGGCCGCTAATTATGCAGATTGGCACCTAACGTAATGCTCGTTAATTAACCGCAATGCCCGTTTTCTATATCCAGGTGGGACGGAAGGACGGCCGGGCACGGCGCCATATTGCCACACCGGAGTGCTGCCCACGCTCTTACAGCAATGTCGTGTGAAACGGTCGCTCGTTTACGATTTATTGCAAAACTATAGCCGCCGGGACTGTACGCTTCGGACGCCGTTTCAGGTTCTATCAGGGGAGGGGAGAGGGGAGAGAGTGGATAAATACGTTCGACCGATCCCGCGTGTTTTCGGCTAGCTCTTAACCGTTTGCCTGCTCGACTGCTCGCGACCGAGGAGAAGTTCGCCGGTGAAGCTTTGTAGGAACATTTGCCAAGGATCTATGGCTCGACGATGAATTCATTGTCCTCGAAGGATCGAAAGGTCGAGCACGAAGGTCTAGCCTCGGTGCCGCGATGACCTCTTCGATCGTGCCTCGTCGCCTTCGGAGGCCGAACGGTTCGTGGGCGTTCGAGGAATTCGCCGCGATGCTCGAGAGAGCCTACGGATATCCCTTCGACGGTGAATCGTGTCTCGCCAATGCCAGATAAAACCCTAGGATCCACAGCGACGCTCGAGAACGGTGCTCGTGTTCGTGCAGCCGCATATAAACGCGTTTGCGGCGCTCGCTCGCTAGCAGCGTCTCTCTGTTCTACGATAGGAGAGGAAAGTCGGCGCGCGCGCGCGCGCTACCACCGTCAACATCCCTTCCTACCATCGGTAATTTATACTCTATTGTCGGCCCGTCAAAACCTGATGTCTTCATCTGCCGCAGGTATCTTCGGTAATCGTGGTACGCACGCCCACGACGCCGAGCCGTATCCCCTTTTGCGTCTTAAAATACGATCGCAAACTGCGTCCTGCCTCGGTTGTTCTCACGGTGAACTTGGGGAGGGGGAGAGGGAGGAGGACGCGTTCTCTCAGCTTTTCCTCCGCGTTACACCGTTCCATCGCAGCATCGGTGGCCTCCCCGGAGATTACGTTTGACGATCCGAGCCGTCCGGTCAGCCGGATGATTTACGCCGCGCGGCCATTTGTCATCATTACGCGCGAGAACCGTTCTGTACACAGTGCACATCGCGCAGTCGTCCACGGTCGCTGCTCTTTAGATTTTTCAACCGGCCCACACGCGGTTCGCCGAAACGTCTCGCGTAATTTTTCGCCGGTCGCGAAACGACGTCGCGTCGCGTCAACGTTGCTCCGCGATTCTCTCGGTTTCGTCGGTTTAACCGTTAAATCTCTCGGCGTGTTACTCACGATTTCTAAATTCAATTAAACGCGTACGTGATCGAGCAAACCGATGAACGATGGTCTCGCGCGACACGGTATTGCCGGTGTTGCTTATTGCGGCTCGCTTTTATCCTTTGCCTCGTCGCCTCTCGTTCTTGGAACACTGTGCCGTGCCGAGCCGAGCCGAGCTGTGCCACGACGCGACGCGACGCGACGGTTCGCGTTATGCCGGACATCGTTCAGGGCGTGACGGTCACGAGCAGGATATCGTAAACGCCTTTTCTGGCTGAACGTCACGCGCTCGATCCTCCCTCGCCTACCGCCGTAGACCAAAGGATATCCGATTCGTCGGCTCGATACATCCGCAGAGGGGACCGAACAGTTCTCGAGGCTGCCGACGCATCTAGTCGAGTCTAGAAGTCGTCGAGGACTTGCGTATCACGCTGAAACGCTGCGCGCCGCGCCGTGTCGTCTCTCATGGTACAACACGAATTTCGTGACACCGGACGCGCGAGCTCTTCGGCTTTACATCGGACATCTTTATTCCCCGTTGCCACCGAAAGCTTCTTATAATGCTCACGTTTGCCCGGAGAAAGGACAATACCCTAAAAACAAGCAGCTTGTCGCTTCGACTGTACGGAGTCACGTGCCGAGATAAGTGCTCCTCAATTTGGAGACAATCGAATTCCTCCTCTGCATACAATCCTCGGCGTAACGGTGGGATAGAACGCGTGACATCGCGTATTCAATCGGGGTGACCGGCGACAGGCTGGTCTAAACAGGTGCTCGTTCGTTCCGTTCCCTCGTTTTTCTTCTTTCGTTCAAAGACCGGATCGAGATCTCTAGAGTAGGATAAGAAGGGGAGAGGGCTGGAGCCTCGTGAAAAATATACTTGCACGTATACGCTCGAAGAGCGCGCGGGATAAATTCTTCGTTGGAAAGAATCGACGGGACGCGACTGACCATCACTTACCGTATCCCCTGAAACGCTAACGCGCCGATCAAAGTCGGTGTAATAACTTTCGACGAAATGCTTTTTCTTTGTGACTTAAAGCGAATCCCGTCAAGTATACGTCGATTCGCTGGTATAACGTGCGGCAAAGGTTCGCGCAGGGTTTTAATTACTTTAGACAAATTCGAAACCGGAGACTCGCTACGCTGGTGGCCCTCTCGTGTTACCTTGGCTCGAAGACTTGTGCTTGTTAGGTCCTTGCCAGGCGGTGGTATGCACTGTTACGTTGCTGTCAGGACGTTGACTGGTTTATTTGGTGGTATCTTTAGTCCGAGCCTTCTGGCGAAATTGAAAATCGAGGATTACACTCGCGCACGCCTCGGTAACGCCTCGTCCGAGCCTCGCGCCGTGGATCGTGGATCGTGGATCGCGGATCGTGTTGCACCGTGAATCCGGTCAACGATCGACTCCCTTTTTTTCCCTGTTGTCCCCTGCCCTGAGTTCCTATCGTTTCGCGGAATATCTAGAGCATCCGACGCGACGCGGTGCAAAGGAACGTCGAACGTAGCCAAGAAACTCGCGCCGGTACGTTTGTTTACTCGCTCCCTTCGGGCAAAGTCATTCGCTCACTTTCAAATATGCAAATCAGCTGCGAACGTTATGCGTCAGTGCTCATAGGAATTTCGAGCGGAAGGCCTCCGAATGAAATACGCTGCCTTGTTCTAACGATATAATTAGCAATCGATACTCGATGAGTAACGATACGCGTGCCGATCGACTTTCAGAATGTACAATTTTTCATCGAGATCCGTTTAAGCGGAAACTATTATAATTTGTCCGGTAAACGCGGTCGCGCATAGGCGAATAGCAGCTATCGCGCTGTACCCAAGGGCTCGGTAAGAACGCGAGGGTTCTGGACCCTGGTGGTCGTAAAGTAGCCAGTAAAAGGGCATCGTTCGTTCCGCGACTTCTATTTGTAGGTGTTGTATTATGCTGTAACGCCACCATGAAGGCAAGTTACTGCTCCATCGTTACTTACAGCCTGGCCGTCGTTGCCGCCCTTCCGTTGCGGCCTCTCGTCTTCTCGCTGCAGAGATTCCCGAGATAAACTGGGAGATGCTCGTGCCCCTTTGAAACGCAGATTTCCAATTCCCAGATTTTTCGAAGTTTCATCGATCCGCCAGAAAAGTCGTTGGTTGACAGTTTGACAGTCGAGCCGCCTCTTCGCGCTGCGGAACGATGGCAAGTCGGCCGTCCATTGATTCTGTATCAAACTATGGGGGCAATGGTGGCATCGATGGGGGGTTGGGCGCGTTCAGGGGCCTCGGTCGACCACCAAAAGCGTTTTTCGAAGTTGAAACCCGAACCTGTGGGCTCGGGTGCGTGGCGCAATCCTTCATTCGAATTTTCGTCGAGCCATCGCATGTTCGACGTTACAGCGGAGAAACGGGTAAGATTATTTCGCGATCGCGAGCGCGTCTATGGTAACATAACGGTTCTACGGGAAACGTCGTATCGTATCGAGCCGGGCCGGTGAAATGGAAGGAGATAAGGAAAACCGAAGCGTCGTTCTGTAAATGCATTACGCGGGAACGAGATTTCCTGAACCGTTTCCAATAGCAATAAACTGCGGGAAGAACTGGGTGTGCGCGAAGCGAACGCTTTTATAGCATCCTGACCATACAACGTGGGCAGCCTTTGTCCGAGTAACAGTACTTTTGCTCATTCTTCCCTACCTACCGGCCCTGCATAATAAACGTTACTCTTACTCTTATACGTACATATTAGGGGGGCCCATAAGTAACCAATTATTTTGAAATCCAAAACAAGCTTGGAGTAAATTCAAGTTTTTATTTCTTAATTTATTATATAATCAAGGACAGTTTGCTATCTTTCCTGCAAATTTTCAATCCCCCTCTTTTAGAAATCCAGGGTGCGTGAAGCAAAATATGACTCGAGGTGCCTCCTTGCATCTTCTACAGAATGTTTTATTTCTTAAATAATGCTCCAGAGATCTTGGAAAGATGACAGTCAGAGGGAGCAATATCCGGTGAGTACGGGGGGGTGCGGTAAAACTTCTCATTGCAATTCTTTGATTTTTTCCTGAGTGAGTTTCGCTGCATGGGGCCGGGCATTATCAATTTGCAGTATTACACCTTTTCTGTGGACTAAAGATGCCCTCTTTTTCAATAGTTCGGAATGCAGCCGTTGTAATTGCTAACACTACTACTCGGCAGTAACTGTTTCTCCAGGTTTCAACAACTCACAGTGAATTATGCTACGACAGTCCCACCAAATGCACAGTAACACCTTTCTAAGTGATAAGCTAGGTTTAGGGGTTGATATTGCGGTTTGATTTGCAGAAAGCCATTGCTTGGAACGGTTTATCTTATCATAAAGAATCCATTTTTCATCTCCGGTAACGGTTCTGCTAAGAAATGGATCTCTACGAAATCTGGATAGCAATGAAGTGCAAATTGATCGACGAATATTCTTGTTCGTCTCAGATAATATAATTGATGCGGTACCCATATTCCTTGCCTATATGCCTTTCCCATTTCGTGTAGGTGCCTTTGTATATTTGACCATGTGGATCCAAAGGGTTCTCGATAGTTCTTGTATACTTAATTTTGGATCAGCTTCCACTAGATATTTTAGGGTGTCATTATCAAATTCAACTAGCCGTCCACTTCGAGGTATAGATGTATAGATATATATCTATATACAAAAATCAATAATGAATGTTAGTTTCTGTGTCAGATGCCTATAGAGATGTCCTAGGCGTTTTTGAACAGAAGCATCTCGGCGCAACGCGTTTGTTTTTTTATAACGTTTCACTCTCAGTTCGAATCCGGCAGCACACGGGAGAACACGGATAAAATAAAGTATTTGCATTTTATTCACGAGTATACCTGCTTCCTAAAACCAACACGAGGCCTGTCAGAGAGATCATAATCACCAGCAGCAAACCTTCTGAACCAACGTTGACACTTGTTGACCTTCAATACATCTGCTTAAACATCGCAAATTTTCTTTGTTGTTGCCGTTGCATTAAATTCCGCATGAAAATGAAAAGGTATGCAATGACGAATATGATCCTCGGAAGGTACGGACGTAAAAAAAAATGAGTCTTTTCAGAATATTTTGAACACAGGCTGCTTTACCGAAAACTGTAAAAGAATACGTGTTTCCTCTTCAACGATCGGTACAGAACTAAAGGCAAAACAAATTCTTTGCAAATAATTGTAAGGTAAGATTTAATCCGCCACTGTATATATTGTTCATGTAAATACTCATATGTTCATGTTATTGATAAAACGAAAAACGAAGAACGAGACGATAAAAGGACGAGCAGTCTCGTCAGGTCCGATACCGGAGAAAGACGTGTTGTTAATAAATGATCTTATGCTTCCCGTCTGTTTAAATTCCTTACAAATTCAGAACGTCAAGGACGTAGAGGGGTTCCAATTATCGCAAACGCCCTTACCGTGGGACATGGGAAGCCGCCAATATGCGACCATGGCGACCATGAGTATAGATTTAGATGTATAACGTTTTATTGTTACTTTTGCGTGTTATGTTTATGTTTAAAATTGTTCTACTTTGCGCCGTGATTAGCGATTGATTTCAAGATGGTAAATCGGGACGATTTGTCGTCAGGACGGCCGACTTGTAAGCTAAGATTTAATCCGCCACTATATGTATTGTTCATGTAAATACTCATATGTTCATGTTATTGGTAAAACGAACGTCGAAAAACGAAAAACGAACGAGGCGATAAAAGGCCGAGCAGTCTCGTCAGGTCCGATACCGGAGAAAGACGTTAATAAATGATCTTATGCTTCCCGTCTGTTTAAATGCCTTACATCATTGGTTACATATGGGTAGCCCTAATATATACCCTCTTTTCGTAGTGGTGACGCGCGAAGAATGCGCGCCCTTAACGCGTGATATTCGATAATTCGCGGCTGCGCTACGTCTCCGAAATGTTTCTGCGCACGCCGATGCTCCCGGAATTTGGTAATTGGCCCGTCGCGCTCCGGTGAAAAGTAATTGCGCCAGGTGGGAAAGTATTATCAAAGCGCGGCGCGGCGTTAGCTCAAGGCGGAGCGCAGTCACACGCGAAGATCTAGCGTGGCTGTAGGTCGGTCGGGGTAGGTAGATAGGTAGGTAGGTAGGTAGGTAGGTAGGTAGATAGGTAGGTAGGTAGGTAGGTAGGCAGCCAGCCAGGCAGGAATCGTCGCGGCAGCTGGAGCTATCGCAGTAATTTGCAATCTGCGTTCGTTCCACGTCCCCCGCGTGTTCGAAAGGGGAGGCTGGAAGAGCCCTTAGAGCTCGAAACTCGCAACTCGCGAGCTCGCTGCGAGCGGGGCTACCATGTTTCCTGCTCGCAGTCGTTCGCCAGCCACCACGGCTGATATACATCATTCGTCCGCCGTGTCCTTTGGACCCCCTTAAGTCATCATCCCGTAGAAAAATCTTTCTTTACGACCGCACGACTAATTTGACCGCGCTACAACACGAGCTCGTTCGAGCCTCCGAGCGCGAATCACGATTTTGTTCCGGCTACGAGAATAAATCTCTTCTTGCGGCGAATCGCCCGTACACGTTCATTTTCTTCGTTCGTTCAGACACGCCGCGGAGTCTTATGATCATCGTCGGGGCTACATTTTACGTTTGATCGTGCGCACAATTAGAAGGGACCTCGATACGAAGTGGATCGAGCCGAGAGAACCTCCGACGCTTCGTTTACGTCTTCGGGACGCCGCGCCACGTCCTCCCCGCGAATCGATAATCCGCGAATAATAGCGCGAGCAAGAGTGTTGTCGGGAACGACCGAGGCGAGCGTCGAACGCGGATTTCGTACTGCGCGAAGTATGGAATATCCTCGCGTTTGAAGGTAAACGGCGTAAACACCGTTCCACACCGGCACGATGCGCTCCCCCACGTAGAATTGCCGGGCAATTTTACACGATAACCATTAATTGCGAAGCGTTCAACGAATAACTGGACATTACAAATCGTTTATGCTCGATTCAGAGTCTCTCATTAGACGGTTTTTACGGCGGACGCTGGAAACGCGATTGGCGTACAACTGTGCGCTATGTTCAAGGGAGGGAGGAGGAGGGAAAAAAGGAGGCGAACGTATAATTGCGAAAGAAAACTACAAGATAATTGATCGATTATGCTCTTCGCAAGTACCTACCGAGAACCGGATTATCGAACGTCTTCGACCATTTTAACCGCGTACATCAATTTCATTCGATCCCGCACACGCGAATTCCAATTTTACCTGGATTTGCGAGTAATGCGCTGCCTCGGAGGCTCGTTGATTAGCCAACCTTCGCAACATTGTAGTTTATCTCGGGACAAAGGGTCTCGGTGCATAGCTGCGCAGACTGTTATTTACGACCTGCTACGTTTCATTCGTTTTCCCCAGGGTGCTTCAGAGATTTAAAAAGACCGCGAGTAGTTTTCAACTGGGAATCGAGTATCAAAGTTTAAGTTGGTTGCGACTTATATAAGCGAAATCAAAGATAAGAGGCATCTATTGCAGATACCATGTACGTTATCGTACAACAGATGGAGAGAGAGAGAGAGAGAGAGAGAGAGAGAGAGAGAGAGAGAGAGAGAGAGAGAGAGAGAGAGAGAGAGAGAGAGGGAGAGAGTGCTCGCGCCTAACGAGACACGAAAATAGCGTCGCCCGAATTGCTCGTAAGAAACAGGTCCTCTCGGTCTGTCTTTCGTTCGATTGGACAACAGCGCGCGCCGTTTTATCGCGAAATTACGATCGAATTGTGACAGGTTAAGACCCACGCTCCGAACGCTGATCGACTCGACCTCGATAAATACCACGAGACGTGGGTTGCGCAAAACCTAATAGACTATCAGATATGCGAAAGAGCCGTGCAACGATTCGATTCAATTCGATCTGATCCGATCCGACTCGATCCGATTGTTCGTGGACCGCTCGATTTCACTACCCACCCTCGGCGGGATAAGCCGTGCTCGAATTCTTCTGTCTTTCGAATAACAGGCTGAATTATACGCGAACTCGATTCGACTCGAGAAGAGCGATCGCTCGTATCCGAGGCTCGTAGTTGTAAGGCCGCGTAACGCGATACGCGGGTCCCCTGTTCGGAGAGACCACACGTGTGTAGTTTGCAGCGTGTAGCGTATACCGTGTGTATCGTCTCGAGATCCAGTGGTTGTCGATCTCGATCCGTTCTTCTTTCTCCCGAGCCACGGTCACGGATCGACGAGTTTCCACGAGACTGCCTGGACTCGTCGATCTCCTCGATCAAACTACCAGAAACAATTAATAGCTCCGGAGAAGCTAGATTCGAAGAAGCTCCAGGGCTGTACGATCCTAGGCGTTGGGCGGTGTCGGAGGATTGAGCACGATCTGCCATCTTTTCAAACTTGTAATCGATCCAGATCGAATCACGAATACGGAGTGTGATTCGGAGCGCAGGGTTCCTGGAGAGACGCGGGTCAATTGGGAGTCGATGGTAACGCCGTAATATCGCCGTGTATAAATCAATTTGTTGCCGAGACGGAACCGTGACTCGACTCGTCAAACATTCCACAATTGCTTTTCGCTCGATCAGTATTTATATAACCCAGACCCGACAGATAGCCTTTATTGATTCGAGTTTATGCGACACATCGCGACGAAATCGAGTCGCGCGTGGTCGCGACCGACCGAAGCGGTTCGCCGGGAATTTTGCGTTCCGGTCCTGCCGGAAGATGGGTCCAGCTCGGCGAAACAATCACGGCGACTCGAAACACGTATACCAGGCTGTGTGGTTTCATTTCCAAAGATTCTTATCGATGAGTCACCAAAGGGTTAAGCACAACAACCAGGAAATGCTGGTTTCATAGAATCGGCTATCTTATCGGGTGCTCATCGAGGATGTCGAGAGTGAGATTATTTGCGCACGTATACCAACAGATTAGGAATCTCCCGGTAGAGCACATAAAAGCTAGCTTCGAATTTTTCGCTCGTCTCGGTTATCGGAGGGTAGAACGTTATCGGTACGACCTTTACGCAACACTCCGCGATAGACGCGGTAGAACGTTAGATGTCGTAGAAATTTTCATACACGATTTTCGCTCGACGAGCGTTCGATCGACGAAGGAAAATTCATCGAGGTCGGAGCAACTGGCATTTCTCTCTGGAGTCGACGCGTCGAATGGCCAGCAAGAAAAATATCGAGGCGAGATATGCGGGCAAAACGTTAATGGTCGGCTAGCTTTACGATGTGAAATTCCACGAGCGAATCTTTGAACGAGAGCTGTCCGACGTGCAAACCTCGATACGTATTATTACACGTGTAAATTAGCCTTCACTTTCCACGACTTTGTCACTTTCGACTTCATCGGAGCCTCGACAATCGCGAGACTAACGTTCCTCGCCCCGATGGAGATGAAATTTTTCCGTCCACAGTCGTTCCTTCCCTTCGTCCCTCCGTCCCTTCGTCCCTTGTTCGCATCGCGTCGAACGTATCTCGGCGGGCGACGCGAAACAAATGGGACGACGATTATTCATTTGTCGGTGGAAAAAATGTTGCACGGATACGGTGAATGATATCGCCGACAATAAAAGTTGTCTCGGTCTGGGTCTGGGCACGCCCTTAGATACCCGACGCTCAGCCCCAAGGCTTTCGGAGCACCTACACGTAACACTTTCGTTACGTGCCGTAATTACAGAGCGTATCGAACCTCGAGCCGCTCGGAGATTTATCAGCCCGCGAAGATGCCTATCCGGAAAAGTTTAGCGCGCATTAATATCGCCTCTCGTCGAGAAGCGATTCCGCGCGATACAAAGATAAACGAAACGTTCCCTACCCGGACGATATTATTAATAAGCGCAAATAATAGATCACGCGCGTCGCGTGTAGAGTAATTTCGCGTAAGTTGTAACATCGTTGCACGGCTCGTTTATCACCGGCTCGAAAAATCCGATTGGTTTTTAGCGAAGCGAACGAGCTGGTACACACCGGCCGGTGAAACATGGAAAAATAATCGACGCAACCGTGTGCGCGCGCGCGCTGATAAATTAGTCGGTATCGCGCGCGCGGACAGAAATGGAGGGACGATCGTGTAAACATTAGACTTTGTTACAACGAATCAACTCGCTTCTGCCCGTGGGAAAGGCCTCGCCGCGCGTTGTCGCGTCGCGTGGAGGATCAGCGTTTCCGAAACGTATCGCGGTTCGCGACAAAAAAAAAAAAGGAAGGAGTATTTGCATAATTCGCTGAGATACGTTGCCGCGCGTCGCGTCACGTCGTGCAGCGCAGAGTTCGATTCGAAAGTATCCGAAGCACGGAGCGTTCGCTCGCGTTCCGATTTTATGCATCGCTGACTACAAAACTCACTGCAATGCGTAATGTCCGTGGAACGAACTGTCTCCCGTATTCTCGCCGCTGCATGCTCGAATACCTGGCGAGGTAACAGCGACACGAGCTAAATCGCACGGTGATTATCGCCGCGCGATCTAGCGGTGTTACCATCTTCGAGGTGCTATTTAACAAGCGAAGCCTGAAATAGGCGAACGCGGATGCGGACTCCTACAAATCGATCGAGGGACTCCGGCTCGCGGGTATCGTTTCAGTTTCAGGTGCCAATTAACCCGATAAATAATCGAGCGGGTCCCGGTAAAAACGGCGAACGCGTCGCGGCGCGTCGCTCCGTCCAAAAAGAGATATATGCCTATCTGTGCGCAATGCCTCGAACCGGATCGCGGGATATCTGGGAGAGTACGTTTCCTGCAGCCGTTGTTCGGTGACGCGTGAAATATTATTCCGCCACGTATTAAGCGGCAGTTTGCCTATTTATAAAAGCACGATTCATGCGACCGACAACGGGGTACGGGCGATCGGCGATCGATCAGGATCAGGACGCCCACAGTTTCGAGAGTAGCGGGCATTGCGCAACCAGCGTGTGCAAGTGCACATGCGCGTTTCTCTACCGGCGAGGAAGCACGAAGTGGGACGCATGAACGAGTGCATATTGCGTGGCGTATGCATTCATAGATTCGCGCCTACTCGCGGGCCGCGCGGCCCGGCAAACCTATTACGCGTCTCTCTCGCACACCCACGAAAACCGACCGACCGACCGTTTGCTATCGTTGGTCGTGGTCGTCGGGCGTCGCGAGTCGCGTCGGTAAAATGTCTCGGCGTCTGAATCACTGCTCGCGGCTTGTTCGAACGCTCGAGTAAGATGTCGAGGAATTCGCTCGGCCGACTAATCTCTCGGAACGATCGCGACAATCTCTGATAAAAAAGGAATTTTACCTGTTTACGGAGCGAGGCGCGTCGACCGCGATCACGGGCAATAATAACGCTATCTCCTTAACGATTGCTTTTGTCGCGCGAACACGGGAGAACGGATCGACGTCAGACCGCACGGTACCCGTGAGTACGTGACTCGCATGCCCGACGCCATCTTGACCGCGCCGACGATCGTTTGACGATTTTGGTCCGTTAGCGACCGTGTCAAGGTGCGTCGACTTCTGTTTAACGCGTTGCCGCGAACGGCAAACGGCTCGCGCTAAACAAAAGAACAAACGGCATTCTTCGCCGCGCTGCCACGCGTAAATTAAACGTTCGTCGTGGTTCCGAGTACGCGAGTAACTGTCCCGTTGTCCGCGGGTGGTTCTCACGGGTCCTTTCGATAGCTCGAACCTTAGGATCGATCGGAACGCGGGGCGGGTCGTTCATGAATTCGATCGACGTCTCGACCACCGGGACGCCCGGTGTATTTATAGGAGCACTATCGTCGACGAATAGTTATCTCTGGACCACCTGAAGGTGGGACTCCGGTTGGACGCCCACAGGCAATTTTTCAACGGGCGACAGGATCGCGGATAAAACGCAGTCTTTATTCGCGTTATCTCGATCCGGTCCGGGAACGCCTCGAACAAAGGGGAATTAGCCAGGTACCGGGTCAGAACGGGTCGAATTTTTCGTGTACCTCGTGAACCGCTCGCGGATTCCACGGTGCGGAGCAACGACAGTCTCGCGTATTATTCGATGGAAAATTGTGGTATTTCTAGGAAACCGGGAGCTGACTCGAACCGACCCGATCCGCCGGTTTTCTCACGCAAACTCATCGTACTACGGATTCTTATCCCGGCCCCGGTGCATCGGTATGCAGGATGCACGTTGGTAACTACACCCGGATAGGTGAGACGACAGTTTTCTATATAAGCAAACAGGATGGCAGAATGGATGTTACACAGCCGCGTGTAACCGGCGCGGCGAAGGTGCAGTCGAAGGATTGCAGGGGCTGCTCGACGGATACGCGTATATAGATGGAGATCGGGAGAGGGTTCGGGATCGGTCTCGGTCTCGGGCTCGGGCTCGGGCTCGGGCTCGGGCTCGGGCGAGCGAGAGGCCGAGAGGAGCGAGAGAGCCGGAGAGAGCGAACGAGCGAACGAGGAATGGAGAGAGGCTGGAGAAGAGGAGGGAACGCAAAGCAAAGCGAAAGAGAGAGGCTTGACTCTCGGGCGTCGGCGGCCGGCCTTGCAAGGACGTTCTCCTTTACTTCTTGCTCGTGCCTGGGCGACCGTCTTCGCAGTCGCCGTATTGCTGTATTGCCGTGTTGCCGTGCCCGGCAACTAACCCACCCGACCAGCCCGGCAAATAAACCAACTGCCAAACGACGAATAACTCGACAGCCAACCTCGGCCAACCGATTCTTGCGTAATACCTGATCGACGCGACTGCTTCGTCCTCCGTCATCCCGTCCTCCGTCCTCCGTCCATTTACCCTGCAAAATCAGGATTGGCATCAACGGCCTCGCGGATCGATCTCGCAACAGAATTCAGCCAGGTTGGCGTACTCCGTTCAGCAAAGAGCATCCACCTTGATGGCTCTGTTGGCGACTTCACGCGCGGTACCAATCGAGTCAGCACAGTGGCCCGAAGGTTCGCAGAAAAAGCGGTCGCGGCCTATACGTCGCTACGCCGGTTGACCTTGCGTTACACGAGCAATTGAGTAACGCATTGTGTAACACCGGGTAACGCGTATCTCGTATAGATAAGTAAGCATTTGGTAACTCGGGGAAACGTTCGAGGTAGCAAACGAGGCGACCTGGCCCGCATCACGGACCGTTCACGAAAGCGTTCCTCCTCGCCGCTTTCACGAACTCACCGTGGAAAGTTCCCTCGACGAGATGGATAGGATCGTCCCGTGGTCCTCGGCAGGGCGAGGAAGCGTCGGGTTTGTTATATCGCGGCATTCGCGGTATTCCGGGGTTAGTATCGTCGTTAACCTCGGGAACGTTCTCGACTAAGCGCGTCCGCCTTGTAATTGCAGACATGAGCCATCGACTATGGGGGGGCTTCGCCTCGCGGAGTCGACTCGACTCGACTCGACTCGACTCGGCTCGGCTCGATTCCACTCGACTCGACTCGACTCGACTCGTTGGAATTAAAAGGTACGCTAATTAGAAATTGACGAATATTTATGGGACGACACGCCTTTGCGAAGCGCGCCTCGAGGAAGAGATCGCACTCGGATCTCCTCTTTTGGAAGCGATCGAATATAGAGTCGTTCAATTTGTAAGTTAATTAAACAGGAGTCCGCGCGGCGCGGTGCGGCGCTCGCAACGATACCAAGTCGAGGGGGTCTTTTGACACCCGGGGGCAAGAAAAAACAGCCGCGCTTATTTAGTCTGCGTCGATTACGCGCGCCATCGCATCGGAATGCGCGCCTGTGGAAACAGACTTTTCTCACCGAGCGTTCCACAAACTGTTGCTTGAGGACGTTGCTCGGCCTTGCGGACGTCATCGCTAGATAAGGAAAGCCGATAAACTGTTTCATCGTGGCACCCGGATGATTAACGCGGCGACTCGCGTCGATCCGCTTTATCTCTCCTGGCCGTTCATTTACGGATTTGCCGAATGTACAGCACACGCTCCGCGCAAAGCAGGTTATTCGAGAAACGAGCTTATCGTCGGGGAGAAAAGAAAGAACACCTGTCGCGATCGTCGATTTGTCATACGGCCGATAAAAGGCGAGTCGAGCGACTAGAAGTCGATCGGGATCGCAGAAACCTTTAAAAATCTCGAAATACCTCGACGCGTTCGAGAATCGAGAATAAAAGCCAGTCGGAACAGCAATGGCTCGCACGAGTTATCTTCGAGAGAGGAGAGACGCGTCCGTACCGAGCAGAGGCGAGCCGAGTCGAGCCGAGCCGAGCCGAGCCATCGCTCGGTTCTAATCGAACGCGACTGTCTGTGGAATGCGATTCTTTTCGAGATCCGAATGTCCGTCGAAATCCGATCGATTTCGAGTCGGTAATACTAGACGCGCGGAAGAGGCCAGCGGCTTCGTAGGCTTTCACCGTATCGTATCTCGAGATACGATAGGATCTAGCGCGTAGAAGCAGCGTCAACATCGGCACCAACTCGAGCCGATGCGGAGGTAAGCGTGACGGCCTTGCAAGGTTCTTTTCAAGGTCGACTCTAATGCCATCCCCTCTTCTCCTCACATCGGTTCTCCTCCTCGGTTATTTCCTCTCGGTTCTTTTTTAACTCTGGTTCGTCCCTCGTCACGCGGCCCTCTCGGAAACTCGGCTCTTCTTTCTTCTTTCACCCGTCCGCGGACGTTCCTCTTTCTCCATTCCTTTCTCCCTTTCGAACCGCCTTCGAGTATTTCGTTGACCCTTTTCTTCCTGTTGCTACGAGAAAGTATGCATCCCTGCCGCGGGCAGGAGAATCGTCGTGCGAGCCCGAGCGGAGGATCGAGCATAGGGAGCCACGGCAATTACCATGGGAAGGCTTCGAGCACCCAGACCAGTTGAAATTTTACTATTTTAAACGAGTCCTCGACGATCGTTTCCGTTAACGAGAAAAAGATAATCGACCCGCGATGAGACCTTTGTCGTTTCTCGCGAATCGTTGCGATCGAACGAGATCCGGACTCTAGTGGCAGTCGGTTTGAAAAGAGGTCGCGTATCTTTTGCAATCGACGATCACAATACCTATAAGGCATTGCCCACGCAATCGTGAGTTATGACGGAGTGAGTTATGCGCACGCTGTGTACGCGGCTGCACGTGCACCGACATGTGTGAAATCGGTTCACGCGGAAACCTATTCTCGATCGATTCTGTGCACACTTGCACGTTGCACACACCTGCGCGCCGCTACAATATTTGCGCGAGGTGTTAACTTTTGACCAAAAGCGGCGACAAAAGGTACCGATTCTTTTGTGGAACGAACGATGGCTGAAATACGTATACTTAGAGCAAATTCGAGTCGTCCGCGAAGGGCTCCGAAGGACCAACGAACAGCTCGGGCATCTTCGCTCAACAGCCGTTCCCGAACGTTCGGGACGACTTTCACGAAGTTTGATGCATTTCTAGAAGAAATGGCGGGCGGCCTGTTGTTCGGTGCACCGTTGCAGCGTTGCAGCAGCGTGTCGGAGGCTCTTCGATCGGGTGAATGCACGGAGAAAAGTAGTCGACGCCGAGCTGCTCCGAAAGAAAAAGTTTCGCGTGGGAAATTCTAGTCGGCAAGTAGGAAGGCGGATCGAGGAAGGCGCAACGGCACGGCCTCGTGCGCTAACCGGGAACAATTAATTAATTAGGAAAGTCGACTGTTCCCGAGACAAAAGGATCTGCCGTCACGACGCGAATTGAATATTTATCATGACGGTGTTGTCACATCGTGCGGCAGCGAAAGGCAGGTCACGGGTCAACGGTACAGAATCTCCCTCTTTCACGGTGCCAGCGAAAGTGATATTGCCCCTACGACCGACCTACAAAGGTTGCGGATCGTATCAACTCCGGTCGTTTCACGGATCCGGCTCGGAGTCGAATTCGTGACGGCGAGGCGAGGCGAGGCGAGGCTAGGCGAAGATCGTTGCCCTCGTGAAACGTCGCTGTCGATTTTCACTCGACGAACGTAACCGTGAAATTCCGTCGTTGTTATCGGAGGCTACCGCGGGAATTTTAATTCCGATAGTTACGGTCGATCGGAGAAGTCGTCTACATTCCTGATGAGGTCATCGAGCGAATGGCAGTTTGCCATTCGACGCGATACCATCGAAGACGGTTCCCGCTCGTCCGGGCACCCGATACTCGGCACCCGGGACCCGGCACGCGAGCCTGGAGCCTCGTTAATTGCAGGATACAAGCCAGTTTAATAACCGCCACGCCGCGCCGCGTCGCGGCGAGGATCGAGCCGAGGCAAGGGGCAAGCCGAGCCGAGCCGAGCCGAACCGAGCCGCTCCGCACCGCGACGATGTCTTACTCCCCTGGCGAGGAAGCTCTCGTCCTCTCGCGATTAATCGATCAGCGTGTATTTGCATACGGTACCGGGCTAGAACGAGGACATAAATTATTCCCAACGATTCAGATCCAGGAAGTGTGCGGCCGGGCTGAGCGCTCCAACTAAAACAGCCGCACGATGTCCTTGGCATGGGAATAACGCTCGTTCCCTGCTCGCGGAGGTAGCTCTAGAGAGACCCATGGGACAGCTCATTTGTCATAGTCACGGCGAAAGAATGGAATGAATCGCATAAAGTAATGCCGCTATTACCAGGATCGCTTCTCTCTCCGGTTGCTTTTGTGGCACTCGTGAGCCAGCGCGATGCACGCGCGTGGAAAACGTATCTGGCCAGCAACCGAAGATATTTGAACGCGAGCGGTTGCCATCGCTCGTCGAGGATTAACGAATTTCGGAAAGTTCCATTCGGCTCGCGGAGTAACCCAAGATACCCGCGAAACAAAGAACAAGCCGGTCGGGCGGCTCGTTTCTACCAGGAAGAGGAAGAGGTCCGGGGCTCCTGAAATAAATCACCTCTAATGATGGAATGGGAAACGGTTGTGTACGTGGAACGAGCTCTGATTGCGACTCGCGGATGCGACTCATTTGCGACAGGTCGGGTCCCGTCGCGGCAATGGATCGCGGAAAAAACGAATATAATGGTGCGCCCCGGCCTGGCGCGCTGCATCGAATGCAGCGAACACAACGAACGCAGCGAATCATCGCGGCCGAGAATAGCTCGTTCCTTTTTCGCCGAGGACGCGCGACACTTTCGCTCCGCTTGTAACCGCGATTACGACCTCGCCTCCGGAAACCGGAGGAGATTATGCTTCTCCACGTTCGCGAGCGGTCGGAGAAAGGCTCCCGATTCCTCGGGGGATCGAGTCGATCCGATCCACGAACCGAACCGGACGGGTTCGTTGGAACGACGCGGTTCTACGACGCGACGAGCTATTTGCCGTGGGCTGGCGCGCGTTTCCTCGGCGCGGTGCGGCGCGGCGTTTGCGCGCGGAGCAGGCAGGAAGATTCCAAAGAAATTGCACGATAAGTCGTTACGCGAGCGTTAGGCCGGCATGCGGTTCTACGAGAATCTCTGAAACCGGGGTTACTAGTTCGAGAATCCAGACTGAAAGTTCGTATCTGGCCGGTGCTCGAGCATTCTCGGCCGCTTCGATCGGTCTCTCGTATCGTCGTGATATCGCGGCATCGCGTGTCGTTTAAAGAGCAATTAACCAGCGAGACTGCGGGACTTCGATCGAGGACGATCAACGTCTCTTACTGTGCTTCGATTCATGCGAATTAATTGGCCGATACCGAGACGCGATACACCATATGGCCACGTCGCGGAATTCTTCGATCGGTCGAACACGAGCCAGATGTCGCAAGACTATGCGACGGGACACGACGCAACGAAACGTGCGGCGGTTCATCTGCGTCGAACGGGGTCAAATCTCGCGATGCATTCTTACGTAAATCTCGGCCCCGCCCCGCCACGGCCCGATCGGTACGCGGATTGATACGCGGAAACGTTGATTCTTTCGCGGCAACTCGATTACAAGGAACGGAGCGGCAGGGGTCCCATCGATTATCGAACCGAGCATGCAGCATGTTAACCGGCGCGGCGCGGCACGGCGCGCGCGGTTTTCGTTCGGAGCCGAGGGCGTTTCGTAGTGTCGCGGGTCGCTAGTCGTTGGTCGCTGGTCGCGAGCAGCCATTGGCGGAGCGTAACGACGGAGAACATTTCTTTGCTGTTCTCCTCTCACCCGGTACCGAGTACCGAGTACCGAGTACCGACTATAACGAGTACCGATCGCGACGCGCGATCTCGTCTACCTCGCTCGGAAAGAATGCGAGTCGTTCCGCGTGTTTTCCCATTATGTAGGTCGTCACAATGCTGCCGGCTCGCGGGCTCTGTGCTCCGAGCGAGCGCGAACTCCTTTCGCGTAACGTACGACGCCGCGCCGACAACTAGAGGAGGGCAACTCGCACGCCAGACACCGCTCGAGCTTTGTTTTAACGCAACAATAGGTGGCTGCGCAATTTCTGCTGGCACATCGATTTATTTGCTGCGCGTGCAAGCGAAAGAACTCTTTCCCACCCGTTCCGTTTCCCGACTCGACACGGCTCGGCTTTATACCGGCGTCGGAGTCTCTCTTGCGCTTCTATCGGCGCCGATCGAAAAGCCGTCGTCGTTATCTTGTATTGATACACTCGACAGAGACGTCTGTGTAGCTTTCTGTCCGCGACCCGTGTCGCGGCTGTTGCGAGAAACGTCCTCGACAGGAGAGTTTTCCAGTCTCCTGCGAAAGCCGCCTGGCAACCCGCCCGCGAGCTGCCTGCGATTCGATTCGCACCACGAGAACAGAAGTCGCGTGTGCGAGGAAATTTATTCGCGCCTCGAATCTTACACGTTCCATCGGCGCGGCGGTCTGCTTATCGGCTTTATCGGTTATAACCGATCCGGTGGAAGCTTCGCGAGACCGACTCGGACTCCGCGATCGTTCGCCCGCGCGGCGGATTCTATCGCGAGCCGAACGGTAACGTTCTCCCGACGATTTTTTCCGACGGTCTCGTGAGAAATCTACTCGTCGCGTCGCGTCGCGTCGCGGCGACAGTCCCCTCGTTCGCCCGGTTTCCGCAACATCGAACACGTTTATCGTCCCCCGACCGCCTGTCACGAGGAATGCTCTATCGTCGTCGCGTTAGCGAAATTGCACCGGTGTTCGCGCGCCGCGTCTCCTCGATTACCGCTCGATCCGTTAAACGAGCCGTTTTCGCGAGCTATCGCGTGGAAATCGCGCGACTGGTTTTTTACTCGGCTCGCGGCTAAAATTCTTACGCGATCCAGCGAAAAGTCGGACGACCGGTGTCGCGTTCCCTTCGATATTGCACCGCGACTCGGCGCGCAATGTTCGCTTTGTCGGCAATTAAATTGGAAACGCGGATTTCAGATATTATCCCGCACCGATCGTTCCGAGTTAGTTAGAAAGTTGGTCATGTGTCGTCAGGCTCTCTCGACGCTATCGAACGTTAAACGTCCGCGTCGCACGAGCTGGTATTACGTTGTTGCATAATGCGAATGAAATTACGCCCGTGGCGAGCGCAATCGTATCAAAGTCGTTGCATTCGCTGCTGCCAGCTAGTTCTAAAGGAACAAGCGACTGGATGGATTGTAAATCAATCGCGACCGATCCGGCCGCCTTAATTATGGTAAAATACGTCCAGCAGATATTCAAAGATATATGTGTACCACCGTATCCCTGGCTGCCATTTACGTCGAATTACCGCATTAGCCGTGTACCGCATTGTAATTACTCGGATGAAAAACCCAGCCAGCCGACAACGTCGTCGCCACGTTTTACACATGTTGTCGGAGAAACTTTCGATCGATCGGCGTCCGATCCGCGCGATGCGAATCTCTCTATTAAAAAAAAAAAAAACTGTCGTTTCGGAGGAAGATGGACGCGGCACATTTTTCTTTCTCGCGGTCCGCGTTTTCTGGCTTTACCCACGGAGTTGGGGGCGCGAGACTCGCTAATGTCTCGCGCATAACAATTACGAACGAATGCACGAATGTCGCACGGGCATCGACCTTTCCCGTGACCGGCATTCTTTGGCATTCAGCCTGAAACATTGTCATTATCCGATGAGCACTGTTGCGGCATCCGCCGATTATTGTCCCGTCTTTTTATTTCATTAAAAATATTACACGGGGGCGTCGAGAGGCCGTACGCTACCTACTTTCCGTAGGTGCTCGTCGCGACGTTCAATGTCCCCGACGTGAAATGTCGCGAATATTTTCCGGTGTTTTAGCACCCGCTCGCGAACAAGCGGACGCGGTCCGCTTCGAGAACGGCCCGACCATTCCTCCGCTCCAGTGGACAACGGCTCCGCACCGTTCGCGTACATATTTCAACGTGGTTCCAAAATAACCCGGAGATTATCTTCCATTCGCTTGCGAGTTCGCGAGCATTTTACCAACAAGAGCAACCAGACACGCAGAGACATCCTTGGCGGTTCAGATCGTTTGCGTAGAAAAAAATTAAGAGCGTCATTCGACGGCCTCGACTCGCCTCGCGCCTCGCTCCGCAATGTCCACCATGTCCGCTGTGTCCGTCGCGAAAAATATCCCAAGGGGTCACGGTCGCGTTATACACCGTCCATAGCCTTGGTACAAAAACGTTCGTACCGTTGTCGTTTTTAACGTCAACGACACGCGAAGCATCCTCTCTGCGAATACTTAGAAGGAAGAAAACGGAATCCGCCGCGCGTGCTCTTGCCGCCGAGCTCGTCCTTGGTACGACACGGACGCATAAGAATGTCCTCTCGATCGCCGTTGTTCTACACTCGAGTTTCGTCTTCTAAACGCGATCGCTGCCGGTGTGCCCACCGTCCAGATTCGGCCGGTTTCCCTGGTCGACAGGACGACGCGAAACAGGATTCTGGGCTCGCGCTCGCGCACGCGGATCGGTCACGGACTCTGTCGTGAGCATGTTTTATTTATCGGGATAGCTTCGAGCAGGAGGTCCGGCACGATAACGAGTTCCAACGCCGCGACATCTTTCAAAAAATCCAATGGGATCCCCCGTACGCTTCGAACACCGAGTACACACAGCCCCCAGGCTCTGCGTGGGTTACCTTTCTTTTTGCGTGCGAACTTTGCGTCTAGTCAATTCATCGGATCACCGAATTTGCGTTTAAACGCATACGACGCACAGTGGGCAATTTGGACGAAATCGGATTCAAAATCAAAGAACTTTCGATAGAAATGAGGTAGAGCGATGAAATTTTTTTTAAATGAAAGCTGAAACTTTGTAGAATATGGGAAAAATAGGGAGATTATTACCATCCAATCATTTCAACGAAAAAATTACTTCATTAGTTTTTGTCACAAAAATCTATTTTTTGCAAAATCCTCAGGTCGTAGACAAATTTTGAAACCAGATTTGAAATCAGCGTGAAAAGATCTATGGGAAATGATGTATAGCATGTTAAAAAAAAATTTTTTCCGCGCGTGGTATTGGAAAAACCATAATTTTCTCGAATTTGTGCGCGTTTAACGAATTTTCTCGAGGTTAAAGAACATTCGTACCACAATCTCTCTATTTTTCCCATATTCTACAAAGTTGCAGCTTTCATTTAAAAAAATTTCATCACTCTACCTCATTCCTATCGAAAGTTCCTTGATTTTGAATCCGATTTTGTCCAAATTGCCCACTGTGCTACGTAGGAGGAGACGGCCGCAACGTCCCACGATTAATCCCTTCCCGTGTCATTTATTTTTTTTCCTTTTTTTATTTAAGCATTTCAAATCTCAACTGAGATCCATTTATGCTGCACTAAGCAAGATAAAGTACAGTACACACATATTCATATTAGGGGTACCCATAAGTAATCAATTATTTGCACAGAATTTGTTTTGCCTTTAGTTCTGTACCGATCGTCGAAGAGGAAACACGTATTCTTTTACAGTTTTCGGTAAAGCAGCCTGTGTACCAAATATTCTAAAAAGTATAACTTTTTTTACAACCCTGTAATAGAATGGCGGCGTCCGTACCTTCCGAGGATCATATTCGTCATTGCATACTTTTTCATTTTCATGCGGGATTTAATGCAACGGCAACAACAAAGAAAATTTGCGATTCCTACATTCTTAGGAAGTCTTATTTCAAAGCGAGATTGTTAGTATATGTGTGCGCCTTTCCCTTTCGGACAGCTCGCGAGCACCTTTAGACAGATCCCAGAGGTCGAAGGGGCAGAGAAGAATGCAACAGATGGGCAATACACCCAGCACGTGGAGAAATAGCGTTCGTTTATAGCGACTACGTGCCGGAAAGGCAAACACGAGCTAGGTCGAAACAGAAAAACGCGACAGAAAAATGCGATGTCCGCGACGCGACTTTCGGAGCACAACAATCGAAGAAGCCGATCGTAGCGACACTCTTCGTTGTCCGCAACGGCCGCCGAACGGCGCGAACAGCATATATTAAGTACTAGCAATTATTATACTATCCGTGAAGGCACCGACAGTAACATTTACTCTATAAAAATTGCGCTGATCAAATTGAGACATCTAATGTTGCGGATAGAATTATGGTTGTAATTCTTTGTAACAAATAGCTTTAAGTGACACGATATGTAAAGCAACGGTCTGGCTGGTTCGAGAACGGCGAAGGAAATGTTATGTCAACGACGTAGCCCAGCGAGCACAAACAATAGAGGAGTTGTTTGTGGTCGTTGAGCCACAGATGAAAAATTAATAATTTCTTTTATTATTATCTACAAGTTGTTTTACTTATCATTTCGTATATTGAATTCACTATCATATGTGTAGAGTTTGGCAGAAAACAACTTTTATTTCAGAGCCGGTCATTTCACCGGTTAAGGTATGAATAAATATACATACAAATATGTCCGTATATTTATTGTCAAATATGGGTAAAGAAGTCCTTGCGCGCTGGCACGATTGTTTCTGTATCTATGTAAACTTCGTGAGAATGTTGGGCGGTCGGGCCGGTGTCGATACGGTCAGTATAAACAAACACTTGCATCTAAAATGTATTGGAGAATATTTGTGGGATCGGGCACGTGACGTGTCTGTGAGGGTGGTACAAGGGTCAAATTATGCTAGGCAGGTCAGACGCTGAGGGTCTCTAAACGCTGACCTGCCTAGTATAATCTGACCCTGAATTGGGCTTTAATCGGCCGCGATTCGTCATCCGCGGCTCGTCATAACTCTTGCTTCTCTTTCTCTCCTCCGCCGATTTTTTCCCTTTCGGTCGTTTTCCCTCCCTTTATATCTGGTCGTGAACCGCGACACGGTTCAAGGGGCAACCGCCTGACGGCTCAATCCCACATTGGGATAGGCATGTCTATTTTTACTCCCGGCCAGGACAGCGGATTTTATCCGAGACTCATAAACCGGATTGGGGTATCTTGGAATCTGTAGGGGTACCATCAATGCGCTCGGACACCACACGCCGCTGGCGCTCGCATTCGTACGCACACCAACTCTGCCGTTCGCGTCGGCCTCCGAGTATGTACATAATCGCGCATTCCTTGCTCGGTCCGGATTATTTTCAGTCCGTGGAGCAATATCTTTCCCGGGTCATGGCAGCGAGTGCTCCGATCGCAAAAAGTGAAAGCGTCGTCTCGCGCCTCGATTCCCAAACGGCGACAAGACCCGGGATCTCGTGAAAGGAGCTTCCATTGTCAGATTCTCGGCCGAGTTCCGTGTTGCCGCATCCTCGATCCGTCGAAAGGACGCGTCGTTGCTCTCCGAATTTTTGGATGATCGATATCGATCGTTCTCCACGAAAAACGCGATCTTTCCCGTGCCCCGACTCGATACGACATGTCTGATGATTCGATCCCTCGCCGGGTGTCTTTCTCGGTCCGTGAAATCTGTTATAGAGACGCTGCGTAGATCGGAGGTGTTCGTAGTCTTGGTTGGGAACCGCTTTTGGCGCCAGACGTCACCTGGAATGCGGTTTCCATTGCTCCGGATGGACATTTCGTACCACGTGCGTCTCCCACGCAGCCGCGCGTGCCTCTCGCGCGACGATACTTTTAATATCAACGCGTGCGCGCGCGCAGGGAACAGAGCAGGGAATCGTAGGTGAGACGAGGAGCGGAGAAACTATTTCTATTAGACCGGACCCTTTTCGGGAGACGCGCGTCCTCGAAGCCACGGAGAGGAGAGAAAGGAAACGAATCGACGACGAAACATAATTTAGGTGTCTGCCGCGACTGGGACCGGGCTCGGCCGTTTCGACGCGTCTCCGGCCGGCCCCGAAGGACTGGCTCCATGAATGGAGCAAATTGCATTTTGTGGTGGAACCATCCGCGTCCGAGCGGTTTATTTTCACTTTCATTTACGACCGGACACCGTTGCGTTCGGCCGTGCTGAGATACCGCGCGAGCCAACCCGCGTGCACGCGGCGCACAACGACAGATTCGTCCTCCGCCTTTTACGCCCGTCCGTGTCTCGAAGCGACGCGATACGATTCGCCGCGGAAGGTGAGCAAATCAAAAGAAAAGGATAAATAATTGGCAGTCGTTTAGCATCGGTAGCTAATGGAACGATATCGTACGCTAAAGATATGCCTAACACGACCGTTCGTGACTGCGAGTCGTCGCGTCTCGCGAAGAGAGAGAGAGAGAGAGATAAAATAAAACAATGCGAGTCCGACGGAGGAGGAGGAGGAAACGCGCGAATGGTAATGAGATTCTATGAATATGGTAATGGAGTTTTGGTCGCGATTAGGTGTCAGTCAGAGCGAACGGCGCGACGCGTCCCGAGCTACGCAAACGAGGATGAAATTGCCATTAACCGAGGTAAAGCGGTGCTCGCGGGACCTCGCGGATTCGCGTTCCCGTTCCCGTTCCCGTTCCCGTTCGCTTTACACAGCAATAGCACATAGTAACTATGAACGTCGCGTCGACCGAGAATCAGCGAGTGGGCTTTGCATTCTAAATTGGATCGGAGCATCGAGAAGCTGTGTGCACCGAAGTCGACATCCGTTTCGAATGCTCGGTTCTCGACCAAAGATAACCGACCACCTTGCGCAATTACCGGTGTTACGCGATCAAGGCGACGCGACGCGACCCATCCAACAAACTATTTAAAGAACACCGTCGCCTCTGATTACCGTTGCAAATCGACGCCGGCATTTAACCACCTAATCGCACCTCGCTTTTAACCGACAGAAAAAAGAACTCGCTTATTAATCCATCAGCTCCGATCGTCGTAAAGTTCCGCGAGATGTTTTCGATCGAGTCGCTTTATGTTATATATGCGAGCTACCTCGAGAGAAACAGCGGTCCGACCGAGATCAGGATTCTCCGAGTTGCGTTTCCATCTGCGATTCGGATCTCTGCGTTTTGTCACGGAATCATTCCCGACGTTCGACCGAATTGAACGCGCGTGTTACCAACGAAACGGCAACGAAACCGCAACGGCCGACGGCGAAACTTGCCTTTCACGATTCGTACTTGGACGTGTTCGCACGTTCGAAGCCGTCTTCGGGAACAACGGGGCGTGTCTCGGTGTATCGAATGTCTTTTAAACTAACGCGTAGAAACCGTAACGAATTAACCGTCACCGGATGTCTGTACTCGGCACTCGGGAACGCGTTCGCGATTGGAATTGTACTGGAATTCTTCGGTTTCCGAACCCGTGAGCCGTGCGCCGTACGAGTAAAAGGAACGCCCGTATTTATCGGAGAATGCCGCGGTCTATTGGAAAAAGATAAGAGAACCAGGGGAACAGAACCAAACGGAAAAACCGATCGAGTCTCGGCTTGCTTTGCCCGCGGAGCAACGAGAACGTGCCGAGTCCTCGCGGAATCGACGGTGCATGCCTAATGTGGCCGAGGGCTTCGCGTATAGTACCCGCGAACCCGAAGCTGACTGAAATTATCGGACGGAGAAGATTTTTCCCGTGTCGGTGGCCCATCGATAGAATCGTTCTTGTCCAGGGAGATCTTCAGCCTCTTGGCGGGGCACGGCGCGCGAGACGACGCGGATCTCTCGCGCTTCCGGATGGATCGCGTTTTACGACGGATTCTCGTATTACCGGCTCGACGATTGCCACCGGTATTACCTAATTCGAGGAAGGATAATCCGCCGTATCTCTCGAATAATCGCCTAACCGTGGGATTGCCGTCTCTATCCGGGAGTTCTGACCTCTTCTTCCATTCTTCTGCGGCTTAGCCGTCCTTCGCGGAGAGAATCTCGACAGCCGAACGATTCTCATCGATTTCCATATGCAGTCGCCGCCGCCGCCGCACCGCTCCGCTCCGGTGCTACTCCAATCCGAAGCAGGAAGCGACGCGCTCGAACAGTGGAATGTCGGAATCGTGTGGGAAATCCGTACCGTTATTTTCGGGGCAACGCTTGGTCTACACGCTCGGCCACAACAACCGCTTATCTAGTTATCGCGGGACTGTTACGTCCCACCCGAGGAGCGTCTTCGGCGCGGCGTATCTCGCTACTCGTTTTACGATCGAAGACGCTCCTATTCGGGAACGGGATCGCACGTGGATCGGTTCCCGCGCAGCTCCGGCACCGTTCTACGGTACGATAGCCAACGATTTTTACGACGAGCCCACGGCTATCCGGAAGAGAGGCCGAGAATCGAAACGGTAGCGCGAAGCGGTTAGAACAGTCGAGGAGAAACGGTCGTTGACGTTCGGTTTCCTCGGCGATCTTCTCGGCTGTCCGGAAGGATCGTTTGGACACTACGATATCGAGTGTCCGCGATCGCGAGTGAAACTTCCATTCGATTCGGCGCGGAGGCCCGGGGGGACGCGAAAGGTACACCTACCTACCCGCCAGGCCGTGTACCAGTTTGAAATCTCTACCCGCTTTCTTCCCCCGTGTCCCTTTTGCGAAGTCCGATCCTTTCCGGTGCGCGTTTCCGGGGGAAACGGAGAACGTCGAGTCAAACGATCTCTCGCAAAAGCACCGAGTTTTCCACGTTGTGCCCGAGAGCCTGGCAGCTGTCGCTGTAATTGGATTTCAAGAATGCTCGGCCAGCTTACGAGCCATGAAACGCGTTATCGTGGACATCGTTCGCCGCCACGGTGGCCCACGAATTTGACTCGCGTAATCCCGTGGCCGCCGGCGCGGCGCGGCATGGGAAAAACGTTTGACGATCGTTTACCGAGCCCGAGTCCGCGGGTACTCGATTTAATAAGCAGGATCGCAGGCAAAGGCAACCGTCTCGCAACCACGTTCAAAGGTTACAGCTTTTGCCGGACTCGGTCGTGACTATAAAATACTCGACATTATGGCGACTATATTTCACTGCCTGGTATTACACGGCTAGCGCTGCCTTCGAACCTCGCGATAAATAAGGGATACCGTCGGGAGGAGGAGGCTTATATTAATTATCCCAGCGGGGCAGACGCATCAACCTTCCTCGAGATTGAGCTGGAAGCTCCCGAGGCGTCGTGACCTCGACCCTCCACACGCGCGAAATTCTTTGCTTCGTAACCGTTGCGTAATGTTATTAGCGAGCATACCCCCTTAAAACTCTATCGCCGAGAACACCATACCGCAGGCGGTAGCCCGCAGGCTGAGACTGCCGAGCCTACGATAATTCCCGAGGATAGACCATTCTTCCGTCTCGTTCCGCGGATTCCGCGCAAGCGTACCCGCGCCACCGTTTCGTAAATCCATGGAAAAATCGGTTGTTTAAACCCCGACTGGATAAAATACAAGGAAGACTGACGCGACGCGTTGCTGCGCGGCGCGGCGCGGCGCGCGCTTACGATCGCGGCGTTACGATCCGCACTTGAAATATCATTATCGCGCCGCTTACATTACCGCGAATGCCGGCGTTTATCAGGCAACGCGGCGAATATTTTCCCGCAAATTGGACCGCTGTATAGCAACATAGTACCGGGGAGAGGGACAATAAATTCCTTCGCGTGCACCGGGCATCGGTAAACGGCCGTTTAAGTAGGTGTCTACGCGGACCTTTAACGATCCTCTATTAGATCGTACGAAATTGCTTCGGCTGTTAAAACCCAATTGAACAGGGGCCTCCCTTTATTAATAGTTCGTCCAGCGGGGAACTTGTTTCTCAGCGTGCGAGCCCCGTCGCGTCGTCGACCGCTCTCTTCTTTCGTCCCTCGCGTCTCCTTGTTCGACCCATGCTCTACGAACCCTATAGAGAACTCCATCGTGTTCCCGATGGGATTCTCGCGTTTCCAACAAGAGCTACGAAGCACCGCCGACGCGGCCGAAACAGTTTTCGAACGCAGCTGCGTTCGTTGCCGACGCTTCGCTGCGGCACGGTTATCCGAGACAGATGCGCGCCTCGTGCGATTTTCGTTCGAATTTCAGTGAAGCCAATCAGGCATGCGGCCGCATAGTTGCCGCGTTTGGCGCGACCGTGCCACCGTGCCACCTGCACCAGGTGCGCCAAACGATTGCTCCGACTATGCGAGAGAGCTCGATGCACAGATTCGAGTCGAATCGAGTCCAACCCCTTCGCGGCCGGCCTGTCGCGCCGGTGCCTTCGCCTCGTGCCACACGAATTCCAAGACGGCTTTTTTTCTCTCGGCTCGCTTCGAATCGGTCGACGAAATTCGAGCGGACTCGCCGAGAGGCGATCTTCTAATTGCCGGGCTGTGCCAAGCATGAAAACGTCCCGAGACCACGATCGTTTTCGCATCCGATAAATATTTATCAGCCATCGAATCGCGCGGCGAGCATGCAAACGTCTCGAGACGCGAGTCGCGTCGCGGCGGAGTCCCTGTATCGAGAAAAGCGCGAACGATGCGCGAGCGTCGCGTGCGTTCTACGCCTCTCGGCCGCTGTTTCCGTTCTCCCATGGAGAGCCGTTTTTCCCGTCGCGTCGCGACGCGCTATTTCCATTGAGATTCATTCGACGTTCCCACCGGTATTCGGAAATATCGTCTCGCTCGCAGCCTCGTGGGACTCGACCGAGATTTCGTGCGTGATTTACACGTTCCCCGGCCGTCCTAAAAGCTGCGCAGCGCCTCAAAGCGGTTACCAATCACCGGAAACTCGGCGCGTGATCGGTGTTACCAATATGACGTAGAGAAACCACCCAGGAAACCGGAAGTTTACGTCGTTCGTCGTTTCGGTGCCTCGAGTTCCAAGAACCTTGTTCCCAATCCTCATTCATAAAAGTGTCGTCGTCGCGTAGGTACCGGTCGCGCTCGTCCACCACCGAAAAAGGTTCAAAAGGGACGGAGAACGAGAGAGGGAGAGAGAGAGAGAGAGAGAGACGTTAATAGAACTTGGAAAATATTCGGCAAGTATGCGGCCTGCCAAATAGCCGGCTAAAATAACTTCGGCTCGTGCCGAACGCTCAAAGATTCGGCGGGGGCCGGCGCGGCGCGGCGTGCGCGTTCACCGGCCGTCCCTCTCTCGGTGCAGCAATAATCGCGTACGATTTCAACAATTTCGACGATCAGCCGCAATTCCTGTCGAGGCAACAACGACACTCTCGTCGATGCTCGGATCGCTATGACATTATCGCGCCGTTGCGCAAACCATCCGGGAGAATTTCAGTTTCCATTTTCCCCGTTCGACGTTCCCTTACGAAAGCGAAGACTCGCTGCGCATCCGGTCGACGCAATCTAATCCGGCGTTACACCCTCGTTTCACCGATATTTTTCTTTCCCTTTTTCATTCCAGCGGAGAACCCGCGGATCTCGAATATCGATTTCGAAGGAATGCGAAAGATACATGGTTTATCGAGCGAGGAAACGTTCGGACCGTTCCTCCGGCCGGCCAATAACTCCGGCATCTAAATTCGCGTTCTCGAACCCACGATTTTCTATTTTCTCCCGGCGAAAGCGTCGGCGGAAACAAGATACTCGGAGGCTCCTTCCTGCAAATGGAAAACGTCGAATCGAGGATCGCGGGGAATTCGAGTCGTATCGGCGTGGAAAGGATAAGCGAAACGTAACACCGTAGCCGGGACTCGGGACTCGGGGCCTCGCGGGTAATCGTACTAATCGTTGTTGCGGCGAACTAATTGCGAGCGCAGAACGGAGGGAGGGCGGGTTTCGGCGGAACGACACGAGCTTGGCCCGCGAGTCGGCTTCTATTAACGATTGCAAACAGACCGAATGGACACCACGGTTTGCCCGAAATAGAAATAGAACGGCTCTCTAACGGCCGAAACGGTGAGGTCGTGTTTCTCGCGTTCCACGGCGTGAATCACTGTGCGAGAGCGCGTGCACGCTCTTGTGTCGAGGCTGTGCACGTTTTCTCGAGGCTTCCATCGCGTTTGTATACCGCGGAGTGTCGTGGCGTGGCGCATCCCGTGTGTAACGCACTCGCTCGACCCACGTATAGGTAGGCAGCTATAGGTAGGTTGGCTCTGGCCCTGCGGTTGAATCATCTCGCTAAATACGGTTGCGTAATTTTAGGTGGGACGATGACTATGCCCGCTCAAATTCTGCCAGCTGCTGAAATCAGCACGACCACGGCCGTGGACGCGGCGGCGGCGACCACCGATGACACCGTCGTCGTCCAGCGTCGCTACGCACTTCCTATTTAGGTTGCGTCGTCCCGACGCGTCGCCTCGCCTCGCTTCTCCTCGCAAAGACTCCTCTCTAAGACTGGTTTCGTTCGTTTCCTCCTGGTCCCGGCCGGCTCGAACCGCTCCGCGTGCCAACCCATCGATAACGAGCAGCAGATGTACACACGATTTCGATAATTGTTCCGCGTGGACTTCGAGAGATCTCGGTGTTGCATCGAAGAGGGCGACGTCGCCGAGGTACGAGCCGGGTGATTCAGACGCGAGATATTCCCGACGATGCATGGCGCCACATATCCGACTCCAGCGCACTTCCTTTGCGAGCCGCGCGGAATTAATAGGAAAACGAGCCGAGCGACAGGGAGTTGCACGGTGCACCGTGCATCGTAGACCGTAGACCGTCGCATGTGTTGCGTGTCCTCCGTCCAAGTCAGTAACCGATCACTGGCAGGCTTAGACGGACGCGGAATGCCTAATGTCTGGCGCCTGTGGCTCGTGCGGCCGGAAATAGATTGCGCCGGTTATCGGGAACACGTTGCAGGCCCTCTGAAACATCTCGAGAGACGGGCTGCACTCGGCGGTGATGCCTCGCGATCCGTGGAGACCGATCGCCCATCGGTGTTCGCCCACCGACGCGACCCGACGCCCGGCGTCCATCGTAATCGTCGCGCCGGACAGCACCATTGTTCCTTCGTGCTCGGATTACGAACGAACGAAACGTCATGCAGCTTTCCAGCGCTGCATCTAACGCGACCGAGTAATTGGAAAAGTAGGAGAATCCATTAGTCCGAAGAAAATTACAGATACCATTCCCGACCACCTGTCGGGTTGCGTTTCGGCATCGCAACGGCTGGAAATAACGAGCCCACCCGCGTAGCGTTGCAATCGAGTTCCTCTTCGCGATGAGGAAACCGCCCGAAGAAATTTAAATTCAATGGAAACGATTTGAATGCGCCGGCGACTGATTTCGCAAAGCTATTTTTATCAAACGAATCCAACTTCGGTCGCTAGTCCCTAGACTTTCACTGGGTTACATTCATGGAAAATATCGGCGTGCCGCCCACACGCGTTGCCCGTCCGCCATTTGCATACGTTCCGCGGAAACGTTATGTCCATTGTTGCGTGCCAGGGACGCGAGCAGCGCGTGTGGCCATCGAGGTTTTCTTTTATGGGGAAAATCGTATCGAATAGATCTATGGACGAACCTAACACCTGACGCGAAGCCAAGGAGCCGTGGCGTCGCGTCGGTTCACCCTTGCGTACCTAACACCGTTAACCCTTTCGTCACCACGAACGAGATACAGTGTTTAATCCATATATGTCCCAAATGAGCCGATAAAAGTCCCAGAACTATCCCCACTGCCGCAGGGTGTACCCCGTGAGGCCTCCACGGAATAGTATCTCAAGGCCGATATATGTCCCTGGTTAGACCCATGTTTTGGACATATATCGAGTAAACATCTCGCTACCACTATGTCGCATGTGCGACGCTATCGACGAGATATTTCGCGTCAAAACGCTCGTTACTCGACGCAATGGACGAGATATCTCGCGTTGCAATTTCTGTTTCGTGCTGCTATGGACGAGAGCTACCTCGCGTATCTTTTCTCTGGTGGATTTTATATTACGGACTTCATCTGACCATTCAAGATACAAACTCCAGTGTTTGTAACGCTGAGTAATAACCGAAGTTAGAAATCAAACGGAACGCAAAAAGTCTCACTAAATATTAGGGGTACCATAAGTAATCAATTATTTGCAAAGAATTTGTTTTGCCTTTAGTTCTGTACCGATCGTCGAAGAGGAAACACGTATTCTTTTACAGTTTTCGGTAAAGCAGCCTGTCTTCAAAATATTCTAAAAAGTATAATTTTTTTACAACCCTGTAATAGAATGGCGGCGTCCGTACCTTCCGAGGATCATATTCGTCATTGCATACCTTTTCATTTTCATGCGGAATTTAATGCAACGGTAACAACAATGAAAATTTGCGATGTTTATGGAGATGTATTGAAGGTCAACAACTGTCAACGTTGGTTTGCTGCTGGTGATTATGATCTCTCAGACAGGCCTCGGAGTGGATGACCAGTTGAATTTGATAATGACAGCCTAAAATCTCTAGTGGAAGCTGATCCAAAATTAAGTATACAAGAATTATCGAGAAGCCTTGGGTCCACATGGTCAAATTGCAATGGGAAGTTTTACCGCACCCCCGTACTCACCGGATATTGCTCCCTCTGATCTTTTTAGATCTCTGGAGCATTATTTAAGAAATAAAACATTCTGCAGAAGATGTAAGGAGGCCTTGAGTCATATTTTGCTTCACGAACCCTGGATTTCTATAAGAGGGGGATTGAAAATTTGCAGGAAAGATGGCAAACTGTCCTTGATCATGTAATAAATTAAGAAATAAAAACTTGAATTTACTACAAAGTTTCTTTTAGATTTCAAAATAATTGATTACTTATAGGTCCCCCTAATACATGTGTCGAATGAGTGACATTGTACTGTAAATATCAAAGGATAAATATCGAAGCATAGGTACACAAGGACAGATATTGAAGGATAGATACAAAACATATTCGTTCAAAGCATCGCGTACCAGTACTTGAAATGCGAGAAATCTCGTCCATGGCAACGAAAGGGTTAATCGAACCCTGCCAGGAGGCTCGCCGCCTTCGATTCGGTGCTGCGTTTTCCAAAGATGCGGCCTGGGGGATACGGAAAACGCAGCAGCCTCTCGTGTAATCTCGAGCTTCGAGTCCCAAACTAATTGTAAGCTCCGAATCGGCCCGCCGAAAAAAGGTCCTCTTACACGGCACGGAGCGGCGCGTGACACGTGGGACGGATTACACCGCGCCAGACGGAGCGCAGGCTTCTTTTATTATCCAGGCATCGGGCAACGAACAACCTTTGCTATGCAACATCTGCCGCCTTCCTTAATATCTTGGCGTGCTGCCGCTGCTGCTTCGGCCGGCTATGTATTTTAAAGGTATAATAGCCACCTCACCTTGGAAATACTTTCACCATTCTGATACAAGACATCCTTGCGCGTCGTCTAGTCCCGTGACTGGGTAATTACGATCTTCGATGTACCATTTATCTTCCATTTACGGTTTCGCTTCCGGTAGATCTAATAGCGACTCGTAACCGAGTTACGCATGCACGCGAATAGTTCAGCCGATTTCTTTCGTTGCATCACGCGGGTAAGTGCATATATGCGACGACGGAGCGTGTCGTCTTCCCTCCATCCGTCTGCCTCTCTCTCTTCGTACGGGTCGAGTCGAATCGAATCGTTCAGCCGGAGCGGCTGACAAACGGATTGTCGTGTCATTTGTAGAAAATATAATGAACCGTGATCTCGCAATTGTTTCGAACAGGAGTCGCGGCGAGCGTGGAACGCGAACGTTCAGCCATTCAGAGTCTGCGTTTGACACCTGCCGATACGACAAGTTGTTTCATTGAATTTCACAGACGACTAACACAATGCGCTCCGACGAACCTCTGCGCCCGGTATCGAGCGGAATGCATGAAATGCATCCGCTGGCAAAAGCGAGCAACAAAGGGGGCCTCGGTAGGTCTTTCGCTAGAAAAATACAGGGGTAAACTCGTTTTCCTTGTTCCCGAGGGAGATAACGCGGCTAGCTTGGCCGCGCGCATCCCGGGATGTAGCAGGTTTGTCAAAAGGGATGAAAGTATCCGCGGCGCGTTTTCCAACGCTTTTCTCTTTGCTGGCTTCCATAAAAGGGCCGTTTTATCGTGCCTCTCTATTTTTTCGTCGAAAGAAACAAGCACAGGTGGACGCGAAAACGATTCGTCCGGCGCGGCGACAATCGCGATTAACACCGAGCAGAGAGCCGCGGAACCACGTAGCCGCGCGCTGCGAAAGCGTAGTCGTAAATAACAGAGTTCCCTTCGGCTCGACGAGTCATAGGTTCGTCGATGCCGTCGTCGAATGAGAACGAATGTTTCCATTATTCCCCCGGGGGTCTACTAAACGTTTCCGCGCGCGTTCCACGATACGAGTAGCCATTTCCAGGCCGTCGACCGTGTAATTCGCGCGAGTCGTCGAGCAATACAATTAAGTCCTTTGTGTTGTCGCAGCGTCACCCTCTTTCCAGCTTCCGATGCGCATATTTATAGATACAGGGGTATCGGAGCAAAAGACAGTCGCGATTCGGTTGCGCGAGCACGAGCACGAGCAAACGGTTCGGTTTCATTGCGCTTCTGCTCCCTTTTAGCACCCTCGCAGAGATCCTGCTTCCCCGCGTAGGGCGGGCACGCGACCCTAAGCATTTGCCCGCGATACAATTTGAACCTCGCGAGGATTCTTTCGAATCGGTTGCAACGCTGAAACTTCGTCCGGTGCGTACACACTTTCCCGACGGCCTCTACTTTCGTCGATAAGGCACGCCGAAACCCAGGCTTTCCACGCAACCTCCGCCTTTACCGGAAATCAATCATAATCACGAGCTTCCTGCCCGGAATCTCGCTCCCGGCGAGGCGCGTGTCGAATACCAACGAGACGGAGAATCGTCGGTTTTCCGTGCCTTTCGGGGAACATCTGCAAATTTTTCCGGGATCGAAGACGCGTCGGATGCTTGTGCCGCATGTGCGCTCGTAGGGTTAGAAGAACACGTGGGGGAACACAAAGCCCCCATGAGGACAATAAGTTTTGCTACGAAGAACGCCGTCGTAAATTTGCTGCGAGGACGGCGCGGCGGCGGCAACCTAGCGTTGGCCCCGCGTTTGCGAACACGCGTTGACCATCGCGCATCGATCCAAGCTTTGTACCTGAAGACCGACGGACGCGCATCTTGCGAATACTTGTGCGAAAGTTGAACGACGAGTCGGAGAAAATATTTGCCTCCGAGCCGGAGCACTGTTCAAATGCAAATTTCACGTTCGTCGAAAACATCGTCAGAGCTAATTATACATTTTTCGTCGTCGTCGGCGTCCTCTCCGTGCGAAACGTAAAAGGGGTCGAGAGCTCCTCTCGAGTGGCGTCGCGGCCTCTTATCTTCTCGGACAAGGACAAATCGCCGTCTACTTTCCTCGGAAACGTAGCATTCTGATCTACGGCGGAGATCACAGAAGATCGTTTGCTCGGTAAACACGGGCTTTTAAAGGGTCCGGCCGGGGAACAATGTTCCGACATCTGGATGCTTATCGGCGACTGCGAATCGAAAAACCAGGCTGCTCGCAGAGATGCCCGGACAAAGGATCCGGAACAGATTCTCGTCGCTTCTCCGCAAGCCCGCAACACAAAGGTTGTTTCTGTGTCCCGTGTGTTTCGCGCGAGCGCAGAAAGCATCTTTTGAAATCGCCGTGAAAGCCTGCGCGCCGACTTTCCGTCGTGTCTCATGCCCGCGACCGTAATTTATGCGCGGCGAGGAGCTTATCTCCGTCCGTGCGGGAAAATCTTGAAAACGACAGGATGGCTTTTCCGTGCCGATTATTCCCGGTGACCCGCATTCGCTCGCAATCTCGCTGGTTGATAAGCGACGATAATGTATGTGTACCGTGAATCTGGGCCGTTGAACGAACACGAACACGGTAGCCGGGAATCGTTCTATTCTTTACTGAAAATTGTAATAACGCTCCGCCACAATCGACGAAAGAGGCGCGTGAGAAACGTTTCCTTTTAGCTTCCGCTTCCTCGAACCAGGGACGCGATGCTTCGGAAACGATCCTACGATTTCGGTTCTCGAGGAGGATTTGTTTGGTCGGTTGCACGGGCTTTCGCTTGGTCGCGCGTCGCGTCGTTCCGTTGTCGATGGAAACGCGCGAACGCGTTCAGCCTCGCGTCGGTGTAAACTTGCGTAGGACACGAAGCTACTAGCTGAGTCGTGTCGGCGGTATGTATTGGTCGATCGGCTTCCTCTCTTTCTTTCTCCGGGTTGACTTCCTGGCATGTTCGCGTTGCGGGCTCGGTCGGCCTCGGCCGTCCTTGCCCCTCGCGCTAGGCACCACGCCGTTACCAGCTACTAACTGGCACGAAAACATCCACTGGTCGGATGGATTAGAAAGGCTCTCTCGCATGCCAGTGCCTTCTTCTGGTCCCTCTCTCTCTCTCTCTCTCTCTTTTTCACTCCTGTTCTTTTCTCCCGAGGCCTCCTTGTCGCGTTACGTGCGTAGGAGGGAAAGTTACCAGCAGGATCCCCTGCACGCCTCGCCTTGCCTCGCCGCTCGCCGCGCCGCTCCTCTCCTCGTCTTGCTCCTTCTGTTCCTCCTGCTATGTACTTTCCGAAGGAAGCTGCGTCCTCGTCCCGGACGATCGACATCTGTGCGCAAAAACGAACCGGAACGAACTCTCGAACTCGCGTGCACCGTGGTCGCGTCGCGTCGCGTCGCGTCGCGTCGCGTCGGTTCGGGTCGGGTCGGGTCGGATCGTTGGAAATCGAAGGAACGGCAGGAAATGCTGGCGTCGCGCGTCGGTGCGGTGGTTTCGAGACGCGTTCGTTGTCCTTCGCTCTCGAACGAATGGGATCGCGTGCCAAATTATCCTTGAGAGACCACACGGCGTGTACCGCGCTGACGCGAGTTAGAAAAGAAACGAGAGAAAGGAGGCGCACCCGAGGTTGCCGAGAGCGATTCTTTCCGAAAGGGATATGTAGTACCGCCTCTGTCTCGTTTCGCCGATAGCAGCCAGTCTAGAAGCTAATCATCGTTGCGGGCATTCTTCACCGGTGCGGCGCGGCGCGGCGCGGCGCAGGAGCGGCGTGGGGCTTCGCCGCTAGCTGGTATTAATGGACTCGAATGCCCGTGAAATCGGCGATGGGAAGGAAACGACGTTTCATCGTTCGACTCGATGATACAGCGTGTGCCGCATCGCTTCCCAGGATCATCGATTACGACTGCTATCCTAGAAAACTGGTTGCGCGCCGCGCAGAATGCTCGACGAGCGATGAATCAGCGGCGCATCATCGAGAGTCGTTCTCCCGTGCGTGGAAGGCGTCGTCTCTCCTCGAAATCCTATCGAAGGTGATTTTCGACGATGCAATGCGCCGCAACGCAGCGTCCGGTCTCCGGTCTACGGTGTATGGTCTGCGGTCTCGCTTCGAGGCTCTCGCGATAACACGAGTTGTACCTCTACATGCCCCTTGTTCGCGGTCCTCGGAATCCTCTTTCGAGTCGAGTCGAGTCGAGTCGAGTCGCGTCGGTGTCGGTGTCGGCGTCTTTTCCCTGTTCCACGGGATCATGGCTAGCAATCACCGGTCCACACACCAGTCTAATTATAAATGCTTTAGCGCGCGCGCCGTTCCTCGGCATCAGTCGGCGCATTATCCGGCGCTTTGCCTTGTCCTTTTCCCTTCTTAATTGGCTAGAACACGACGCGATTCTTCTCGAAATGGGTGGTCAACGCGTCGAAGGATTTAGATAAGCGCCGGTAAACCAGCTCCTGCCACCGAATAGTCTATTAACCATCGGCCCTGCGCTATCTCTAACCTACTTGATTCTGGTATTACCAGGTACTCTGGACGCGGCCCGATCTCCTTGTATTTCACAAAACAATTTCGTTCGCGCAGAAATATTATCTGGTCGACGTGCGTTAATTGCGTCAGCCAGGTTCATCGGAAGCGCGAGATTACTCGATTAAGAAACTTGTCCTGTAGTTTCGCAATAGCCTGTGGGGAAACACGTTCAAGAGATACTTTGTCGATCGATCGAATTTCTTAATAGAGTATCTATCGGACAAAGAGGGAATCTCGAACATCGCAGTTCGAGACGCGAACAACCGTTAACCGTTGTCGTTGCATCGGCGAACGCGCAGGAAGAAGGCAGAAACGCGCCGCGATGGGTCCCGACCGCTGCCGCGAAACAGGAATGACTGCGTCATAGCGGCGGCGTCGAAACAACGGTTATCCTTATCGAGATTAGCTGATTTATCTCGGCATTGGAAGCTGCACCGACTTATTAGGAGATCTATACTGCAGAGGCGCGCGCGCGTAGCCGCGATCGCTGATCGTAGCCCCTCTCTTAGGCCAGCTGGCTCGCCGCGCCGCGCCGCAGCCGCAGCCGCTGCTCTTTCGCCGCGAAATCGATAAATTATGCATTCAATTATTCATGCTCGCTCGCCATAATCATGTACGGTGGTTGACAAGATCCTGGCACGCTTTACAAGCCTTCTGGCTCTCCGCGTTTACTCGCCGGTCCCAAGGCCTCGAGATCCATTTATTCGATCGACCGTAAGCCGGTCGATTTAGCATCACGGTATCTCGCGATTCTCACGCGTTCGCCGCGTAACCATAGTTCCGCCCTATCTTTCTCAAAAGGTTTGCCCAGCGTTTAGCACGGGCCACCGAAAATCAGAGAGACCTCCGGCGCTGTCACGGATTCGCGCGAAACGTTCCTGCCTTGCCGCGGCGTTGAAGTCTCCGGTGAAACAACCCTGCGCCGCAACAATATCGATTAGAAATAATCGTTCCTGGCTCGCGATCGATCGCGGAGCAGCCCGCGTTTCGAGTATTTCTCCCCGGATAATCGACTCCGCGGTTGCATCGTTCAATGGCCGAGGGTACAACGATTTTGTCGACGATTTCTCCAGGATTTGTAGGGAGACCCGAAACAATTGAGGAAAAGACGAAGAGAGGAACCAGGAATGAGGGAGACTCGGCAAGCGAGATGCGAATGCGCGAATCGGGACGAGCAGGCTTCGGCGGCCGTGCATCGAGAAGAAGAGGAAGTGGCGGTCGGTGCATGCCTGTCGGGGTGCATCTTTCTTTCGCAGTTGTTCGTTGCATCGTTCGTCGGTGCAGCGGCAGCGCGGCGAAGGTTGTTCGGCTTGTTTCGGAGCGATTCGGTTTGGTTCGGTTCGGTTCGGTTCCGTACACCGTCGACTGTCACCGGTCGACGGGTTCGTAGAGGGGATGTACTTTCCCCTCCATGGTGTGGAGATAGCGAAGGAGCTCTCGGCTCTCGGTTCTCTGCTCGGCGACCGAGAAGAGTGGGGATCGCGCGAAGCCGCGGCGGAAGGTTCAATTGTTGGTGAACCGTCGCGACGAGCGGTCGCGCGTGGTAATGCTTGCACGATAGAAGCGCGTGCCTGCCTTGTATACGCGTATCGCGTATCGCGATCGGTGCGTGCACTTCGAGGAGAGACCGTGCCCGTGCCCGTGCCCTCGTCCTCGTCTTCGTTCTCGATACACGGGATATTATCGGTGATCGTTAGCACGGTGCGAGACTCGCAGCTGGATTTCCCAGATAACGGAGAGATGCGTGCCGCGAACTGTCGCGCAAGTGACGTGGTGATCCGTTCGCCGTTAGGTTATCGAAAAAAGTAAAACGCGACTCGTGGCTCGTGGCTCGTGACTCGTGGATATATATCTAACCCAGTGACCGAACCAGAGAAAACGTCGTCCCCTGTTTCGTTCTTTCCTTTTGACCCCCCTTCTCTCTTAAAACCGCTCCGCGACTGGTGCACATACGTACACACACGCATACACACACAAACACACGAAAAGAGAGAAGGATACTTTTCAACGAGGATAATAAACGGCTGTGATCATCTGTTCGAGTGAAATTTTTCGATAGTCTTTGTGGATTATCCGCGGCCAACGTTTGGAGTTGTTGATACGATTGACGCGTCGTCGAATCGGCAGCGGCCATGACGGCGGACAGCCAGTTCGAGACTACCAGCATCCCAGGGCATCTCGCTCCCACGCCCCAGAGACTGGAGAGGCTTCTCTCGAAACAGACCCTCGAGGAGCTGTATGAGGTCGAGGAACAACCTTTCGCACGGTGAGTCCGACTTCTCTTTTCTCTCTCCCACTCTCTCTTCTCTCTCTCTCTCTCTCTCTCTCTCTCTCTCTCTCTCTCTCTCTCTCTGTCTCTCTCTCTCACACACACACACACACACACTCTCTTTCTCTTCCCTTCCCTTCTCCGCTGTTCTGTTCCTTCTGATTCGCTTCGTTCCACCGCGCCTCGCCGCGCCTCTCCTCTGCTTTCCTCTGTTTGTCTCCCCTCGCCTCGTCTCGCCTCGCCTCTCATCCCGTCGTCTCAACATCCTATCTGCTCGTCTCTTTGTGTAACGAGGTTACCGCGTCGCCTATGCTTCCGACTTGAAATAGCACCGCATTCCTCCGACGACCTCGCGAGGTCGCCGATTCACCACGCGGTTCCCGTCGCGCTAATTAAAATCGTCTATTTGCTTTCGTTCCGTCGTCGGTCCCGCGTTCCGAACGGAGCGGATGATGCGAACCAAACGCGAGAGTAAAACTCCGAAACGGAGTTGAAGCGTGGACAAGAAAACAAAAAAAAAGGAGGGTCCTCCGTTGGATGCAAGGTTGTGGTCAGGCTCCGAGCACCCCTAACTGATCGGTCCTGTATCCTGCCGGAGAAAGAAAGTGCCCCTACTGCGCGAGATCGAGGTCGAGACTTCGCACAAGCCGATACTCTTTTACGACCTCGGTCTACCGGCACCGCGCGGCGTATCTCTCACTCCCTCTCTTTCTCTCGCCTTCTCTGTCTTCGCGTCACTTTTCTCCGTCGATCTTTCTTGAGAATTCCGTTGCTCCTCGTCGAGCCGGAGAGAGAGCTGACGAAAGAGGAGGCTGCGAGCGGCTCGCAACGTTCCTCCGAAACCGTGCAAGGTCGAGGACCATCCACGGAAGGAAGATGGTCCGGTGCGTGTCCCGAATGACTCGTCGATCGTAAGAAACCGTCGAAGAGAAATCTCGGAATCGGGTCGCACGATGGTCACGCGACACGGTTAATTCGCTTCTAATATTAATCATACCGAGAGCTCGCCGATTCCACGACCGATCTACGCGCGCGGCTCTGCGTCGTCGGTCGTTCTGAAAAACGATCTCGCGCTACTTTCTTCCGCGACCGGACGAATATCGCGAAACCAAATCATAACACACGGTCCCAAGCATAGGTAAAGGTCGGCGGACGTTGCAAAATCGCGTGACAAACAGGCGAAGATCGCGAAACCAAACCATAACACACGGTCGAGGTAAAGGTTGGCGGACGTTGCGAAATCGCGTGACAAACAGGCACCTGTGCCGATGTTTATGAAATTCCTTTCGGAGCAACAGGTCGCGAGAGACCCACGGTCCGATTTCTTCGCGGAAAGCAACAGTTCTCGCCCGAGGCGGGCTTCCGTCGGAAATTCTCCGTGAAAAAAATCAAGATGCACCAAGCTGCATTCTGGTCACGGCTAGTCGACGGCGTTCATCCTTCATTTCGCCCGAGTGTCGTTTTCCTCGTCGATCTTTTTGTTCGCCAATCGCTGGAAGTGGGTAGCGAGTGTGCTCTCGTTGCCGGCCGCAATAATATAGGCCACCACCGGTTACGATGTTTGTTGTCGGCGTTACACGTAGCAACATGGTACGCGTTATTCGCACCCAAGCCACCGTTTGCGTCGATATCAATATCGATTGCACGCGTTGCTGCACCGTCTATGCCGCGAGTATCGCGGACGCAGTTGCGTCGCGGGACTTTTCGCGTGAGAAATTATCATACCTAGAACATTAATATTTATCACCGGTCGTAACGTAACGCCGCGATGCCTCACCGAGGTTCAGAGATAGGGACACTGGCAGAATCTCTCCGAGAGCACGTAGCCTTACCGTTTCGCGTTGTCTTCTTCTCGACGCGTTGCACCGTTGCGTCCGCAAAGATTTCTGCAGCCGTGTTCCCCGTCGTCGCGTCACTTCGGTCGCTACCCGTTGGCCGAAATGCTAAATAACAGCTGCTTGCCGCGTCGGCGAACACCTGCGACACGCTCCAAATTTAATTCGAACGGAGGGTAAGCGCTCTCGCGTCGAGCTGTCGCGGAGTGTCCCAATATGTATCGCGCACCTCGATTCGTACTAATCGGACTCGAGTTTCGAGGAAACGATTGTTCGGATTGTTTATCCGACCGCGTTCGCATTCGCAACGTCGATGCAGCAATCTGTTACGTGTTATGCAGCGTTGGAATGCAAACAACCGACGCGGCGTCGCGATTCCTTGAAAATGCCTTAATTGCGCAACCATTGGAAACGAAACGAATTAAATGCAAACTGAGCGTCGACGATGTCGCTCGGGAACTCGACGACGATGGCACTGGCGCAATTGAATAGGTTGGTCGCAGCGTCCAGAGCGATCGTGTATCGCTCGCTTTCGAGTCGATTCTTTCGTTCCTCGAAGCGGAGATAAGTGGAAACGGGATCGGGCCGCGCGAATCGTCGGACCGACGCCATAAACGTCCGCTGGAAAGGGGCCTCGGCGTAAATATTATGGCTATATCGGCGTATAGGTCGTTATTCGCGAATGTAAATAAACTGGAGCAAACGTTTCGCGCTCGCGCTCGCGCGCACGCCATTCCTTTTCTACCAATTAAGCGGTTCTGCGCGAGCGTTCGATACTCGGTCTGTGCCCGTATATACCGGCGCTTTATTGCCCGCAACGTTTGCCCTCTCGACTCTCTCGACTCTCGAACGTCTCTCGCGTTCGTCACGGTCTTGGCATTTCACGTCGATTTACTTTTGCCTCCCGTGAGCCGCGAACCGCGAGACGCGAGACGCGAGACGTTTATCCAGCTTCGCCGCGAACGCCGCGAGTGTACATAGTGTGGCGCCTACTCGCTCCGGACCGTCCGTATAGTCTGGAACAAAGGGAACATTTACGTTCGCCACCATCTGGATCGTTAACGCGATTACGCTCTTTGACGTAGATCACCGCGAAGGTCAAGACCGCGGGCGGTTTACTTTCCGTGCATCCGTTCCTCCTCGCGATGACTCACGGTACAGTTATCGACGAGTCGTCGAGATACGGTTCCCCGGTCTCGGAGAACGTGTCCCGAAACTTTGCGCAAGGATCAGAAGATTCGGCGTGCCATGAATCACGACCACGGTATTTCCCTGTACAAACGTTAGGTCTCGATGCTTGAGAAAATATGGTCGCAAGAGAGAGAGAGAGAGAGAGAGAGGGAGAGAGACGATGGGTGGGGGGTCAGCTGCGCCGAGACGGATGGATTCCTTCCAAAAGAGGTGACTCACGAGGGCAAACGAATTTCTCGAGTGTTCGGGGAACGCCGCATCCGTCGATGGTGCTCCACTTGCGAGACCATCACCGAAACCTGTGCAATCGTGGCAGGAACGAACTTAGGGAGTTTGACGAGGCGGATTTAGCGAACGGGCACGAGCGTGACATTGTTTTTCGCCGAATCTTACCGTTGGAATCGTCAGGTGTCGGCGTATTCCGTGGCACGTAGTCGCACCGATCTGTCGGATGGCGTTTTAACGAGCCGAGACGAGACGAGACGAAACGAGAGAGAGACGTGGCTTGGCCGAGCCAAGAGATCAGCAACCAGGGCAAATTCGATCGGTGGAACGATACTTTTTAGTTGCGGAGCAGCGGGACGCGGGCAGTCGCTTTTTATGGTGTCGGGTCGCGTCTTAGAATATACGGAGACAGGTGGGGGACGAGCAAAGCAGAGGAGTTTAGCGTCGCTTGAAAATAGATTCTGCTCGGAGCCGAGAATGCGGAGACCGCGAGGTATGCGCTCGCCGCGCGGCGTTTCTATGCGACTACGCGAGCGATAGGCGAGCGAGCTGTCGTTTCGCGAATTTGGTGAAGCTGATCGGCGAAAACGCGACCGATCGCGACCACCACCGGATCGGAGAACCAGATCGATGGCTCTCGTTACGTCTGCCGCGAGGAGAACGCTCTCCGATTGGAGCGGGCGGAGCAGCGCGACAGAAACGGGCATGCCATCTGGAAAGTAACGGTAACGGCACCTGCAATTAGCGCGACAGCCAACCCGGCCGTGTGCCTGCCTACTTGTTGGAGCGTTCGCGATCCGGTCGTCGATGACCTTCCGTCGAGGGGGGAAAACGAGATCCCAGGGTGCACTGGCGGTTAGCCGATCTGCTCGGGAAATAATCACCCGGTATCCGGTTTTGCCGTGTTCCCGTGGCCTCTCTTCCAATTTCGTGGCTCCGATCCTAAAGATCGATTCGAGATTTTTCTTCATCCTCGAGACAGGGTTTCGGATCGCGTTCCGCTCGCGGTGCGCTCCGTAGGACGCAGCTGCCTCCAGACGAGCAACAGCTGTGCCCTCGACAGCGCGTGCTCTCTCTCCCTCTCGATCTGTCTGTCCGTCGCTGCTAGTTCGGTCTCCCTCCCGGCGTCCTTTGCCTTTCAGGATGCTTCCCATGCCGTGCCGTGGCGCGTCTTTTCACTTAACATAACAATACTCCTCTTTGAGACGAAGGATGCAGGTTTCGTGAGTCCTTGTTCGACGCTCGCGTTTCCTTCCCGCGTGCGCGCGGACCGTTCGAGTTTAAATGCGGTATCGAGACGCGTGGAGCTCATCGAAGGGTTTCCTGTTTTGACGGTCGAACAGAGAGAGGACATCCAGAGGTCGTTAGAGAGGACATCGTGACTCGGCGAGGTTCGGGCTGCGAGCACGACGTCTTATTAACATCCCTTCCGTGCGATGACGGCGATTATCGCCGATACAGATACAGCGGATGATAAAGCGGTCGTGGCGTTCCGTGTCGAGGGCTCTTCAGCTTCCCGTCGCCTTAATTATATTTATCGGTTCGTTCGATCGGAACGGTCGCCAACGGTGATCACTGTCGGATCGTCGCGAACTCCTCTTCCTCCTCGCTCCCTCTCCGACGGTATCTGTCCCCCTCTGTCGCCCGGAGAGAGAGAGAGAGAGAAAAAAGTGCAGTGGCTCGATCTTCACGGGTGAGAAAATACGGTGGTATGCCGCGCGCGCGCGCGCGCACGCGTTGCATCGCCGAACAAACGCTGCCTTCTTCTCAAGGTCGTCGTGATCATTGCCCGTTCACTGCCGCGCTGCTCGCTCATCCGATCGATAACTCTCTTCCCGAGTTCGTGTTCTACGTCTCGAAGGAAGCCACCCAGAGTCGCGGACGGGGGCTGTGACTTCTCCGGCGGAGAAATAACGAGAAATTCCAGCGATCGTTATTCACCGACGAAGCGTTTAGACACAGCGTTACTCGTGTTCCCGAGCTCCGACCGCGATTTGTCCTTCGAACGAACAGAATGGTCTAGGAATTCGTTCCCATCGACTTTTCCGCTTCGTCGTCGCGTCGCGGTGAAAAATCGAGTCGAGATCTCGTTTCGGGGATCAATGCGCGGCCGCGCCGCTTCTCGATCGCGACGGATGACTCGACGAAATCGTGCGAGATGCTCGATCGCGGCACGACCCCGTCCGCGTGGAAAAATCGTTCGATCTCGATACCCGTCCTAGATGGAAAATCAGCGAATCTCTAGCGAGAAACGTACCTCGATGGAATGATCTATGGACCGAGATCGATCGCGAGGCGAAAGCCTGTACCGAAGGTGGAGATATTACGACACAAGCGCTACAGCTACAGGCACCAGGCAGAGTCGGCTCCGACGGGGAAGGGCAAATGGATCTCGCTCGCGATCACGATGATCCACGGGTCACGATCCGTTCCAGCCAGGAGACCGCGATCTCGACCTGGAACGTTTCGCATTCGCGTCGCGTCGCGCGAAGCATCGGACGCGTGGGCGGATCATTTGAAAACGCAGAATCGCGTTTTTCGTTGCCGCGCTATCTCCCGGTGGTCTTTACTTGTCCCGCTCGACCAGTTCTATCCTCGAAAATCAGATTGCGCGTCCTTCCGTGGCCTGTTCGTCGCCCACGCGCCTCGCGAAACTCGCACCGACGCCTTTTCTTTTTTTTTTTTGTTTCGTCTTCTCTCCGCGGAGTATAAAGTGGGTTTTTGCCAGCGTTTCCACGGGCGTCGACAATCGTATTCGTTCGTTTTGCACAACTTTGCGCTTCTTTATCCCGGCTCGAGTTTATCTCGTTTTACGAAATACACGTTGGAATATTCTCGATGTTCCGTTCGAAATCGAACCACGGTCGGGCGATTTCGACGGATACGAGTCGGGAGGGCAGAAAAGAGAAAGAGAGGGAGTCGTGGTTTGTTTCGTTAAGACCCTATGCGCGACGACCTCGTTACTCCAACGCGGTCGCTCCCCTTCGGTTTCCGTTCGGTTAACCGTAAATTACAACCGCGACCGGTGTGTAACCAGCATAATGGCGACGGTAGCCGGGTGAAGGTCGGCCAAGTCGAGCGAGCGACGCGAACAACGATACGAATCGAATCGATGTGGCGCGGATCGAGGCTCGCCTCGACTCCGCTCGGCTCGGCTCGGCTCGGCTTGTCTGTGCACGGCCGTTGTTTTCTTTCGCTTCGATTCGTTTGTTCCGCGCAACGAAACTCGAGTTCGGAGAAGTCGACCTGAAATCGTGTACATCGGTATCGAAAAATCGATGTCGATTCGATTCGTCCCCGTATCGAGCGACCGATCGAAGATACGCAACCTTGTCTTTGGTTGGCTGCGGCGGCGGCGGCGAAAGACGAGACTCCGATCGTGGATAACAAAATGCAGATTCGATCATCCTTCGAGTCACGACGTGCGCGCGCGCGCGCTCGCGCTCCCTCCCCTCTTTTTTCTTTTCGCTTTCTTTTGTTTCGAGAAACTCTTGCGATCGATACTCGCGAGCATTACCGGTATCGCTCGGTATGCACGCGCGATCTTATGGCCCAGCGTTCGAAGAGATCTCGCGGTACGGGTTTCCAACGACTGGTTTGCTGCCCCCGACGTTCGAATTTGTCTCGGCTGGACGAACGGCCAAGTCCAGAAATCGCTCGAAAGTAACACTCGATCTAGCTATCCCACCTCGAGGCGTCCTACTTCGCGGGGCCATATCGCCGATCGCTGTTGCGGTTCCGTGTATCCATTGTGGCGTGCATTGGAAAGGGAATAACCTTGCCCGCATTTTCTCTATCGTGTCGCAACGCAGCCACCCCTGTCCTGTGTCGCGATTCGCTCGACGGAGCCCGGCCTCCGTTTCCCTAAGACCCTAAGCAGATACGCGTATGTGTATCTCGTTTCCTGGACCGATTAATCCTATCCCGACTTCTCTCGTTACGCTGCATGCTGCCATGCTACCAGGACAACCGGCTGCTCGCGATGAGTCACCAACAACGATTTCAGGCTTTCGAGTCGTCCGTGTCCGTTCGATTTCACATATCGTTCCCCGACTAGGCGCAGCGTGTACAATTAGTCGACCTCTGTAATCATGAGCGGTTACGGCATTATCGCAGATCTGCAGAGGATTCGACGAAAGAAACGGTTTGCGTTTCTTCGAAACTGGCGAAAGACCGACGCAACGGTGCAATCGAAAGGGGTAAATTCGAGTCGTCGGACGAGCGCACTCCGGCCCCTTGTTCGCCTTACCTTTCTCGCGTTCTCTCTCCTCCGACGTCCCAGATTCTGCTCGTATGTATCGCGAGTCGCGATACACGGCTGTAAACATCGGCCAAGGGCCAGCTACGCGCGGCTCTTGTAACGTAATGCGGGTCAATCGATCGAGAAACGCGGGTTTCCGAATCGATCCGAACCGTTCTCGGCTCGATAGGCCGATTAGCACGCGAGACCTCGCTGTCGCGGTTTCCTTTATCTGTCGGGATCCCGTCAGGGACCCGTCCGGTTCTCGGGAACCCGAGGAACGATTTTAAAGGCCGGTCTAAACGCGGCACGAATTCGTGATTCACAAGGTATGTGGGGCACGCGGATTCGTAGAAGTCTGTGACTACTAGGCTAGTGACGAAATCGCTTTACGGGACGATAATGAAACACCGTGCCGGTTCAGGCTTCTCCGAAGCGTGCCTTTCGATATCTTCGCGTTTGGACGTTACGCTAATGACGTCAGCGCCGTGAAAGTCTGCGCGTAACTCGTATCGCGATTAAATCGCGTTCTGGGATCGTCCGAGTGCAAACGGAAGAGGCGCGCGGGTCGGCGAATGGTATCGCGGAAAAACTCTCGAGGAGGGGAAGCGGAAGAATCGACGCCGAACGTTTTCCGTGTCTGTGTTACGGTAACGTTGTCGTTCGATCGGTCGAACGGCCGTTGTCTCGAGCGAAAACGTCGACAACGCGCAAAGCGGCAACGCTATATTTGATAGCGGTTGCAGCGGTTTTCGCAACACTGGGCTTGCGTACGCTTGTCGGTCGGTGCACGCGAACCCGAACGCGAACGGAAAGCCGAGCCATGAAAATTTTACGCGTTGCACGATGTTCGGGCTTCCCGAGCTCGGCTCGTCGTCGACTGAAACGCGAGAATACGGTTCCCCTCGACACGCGCATTCTTCGCCGCAAGAACTGACAGCCGTCGAGCCGACCCGCGAGCCTTTCTCGCGCGCGATTTCCTGGGACTCGATAAAACTCGACGCAACTCGCCCGACATTTCCTATCCGGTTCCGAGGCCGATTCGTACGAAATCGGACCTCGAGCAGCTCGGGGAAAGGACACCGTGTACATAAATCGAAAACGAATCCGCGGGTTCTTTTCGCAGGAGGAATGCGAGGAAAAACGTAAAACAGGCGGTCACACCTGTGGTGACACAGGATATGACGATCCGTGGTAAGTGCACAGCATTCCAGCGGAAAGGACGCGCCGAGTACAGAGGAAATAGGTGCTCGATATTGTACGAGTGGGCGGGATGCTCGGCAGACGCTCTCGAGGATGGAATCTCATTCCCTGTTTCTTAAGAGGTTTTCGAGGGAGAAGCGACGAATGGGAACTCATCGGCACCGCGGCGGACGAGCCTCGCGAGGATCCAGGAGGAAACGGATCCGTGGGACGACTGGTCGCGAGATGCCAGATGCGAGACACGACGTGAAATACAGTTTTGCAGAAGGTGTTGCGCGAGGCGATTCGAACGCGCGCGCGGGTGATCGTGCTGCTCTCGAGACTTTTACGTGCCCACCTACCGTCGGTACCGTGCACAGGTGTGGCCAGTTATTCCGCTCGATTTATTGCCCTCTTCGTTTATTGCTGCATACCGAAAGATATTGGCAGTGCCGTAACGACAGCACCTCGACCCACGTCTCCCGTATTTTTTCGTCTGCTAGCTTATCTCTGCTCGACGACTACTCGACTACTCGAGCCGAGCGGGATCGATCGCTTCGCTTCGCGCGGCGCGCGGACAAAAGCCGGCCGAAAGAAGGAAAGAGAAAATCACGGAGCCGGGAGGCGGCCGACGAAAGTGGATCGGAAGCGAACCATTCGGCTCGAGTCGACTCGACACGACGACTCGTTCGGCCGAATGGTGGCCCCTTGGGTTGCGGCCGAGCATCGTGAACCGAGAATCGTAGAACCAAGAACGCGATGACACTGTCGAGGCGACTGCCTAACTGTCGCTTCCTCGTTCGCGAGTCAAGCACGCTTTGGTGTTCCCGTTTACGAGGTTGGGACGTGTCCTCGTTTCTCGGCTGTGTGGTACCTCCTCCTTTTGAAGTCGCACGATCCTGCCAGCCGTTTCCTCTTCTGATGGCCGGACGAGTGTGCTTTCGCATGCGTTAACGCGCGATACAGCGCGAGCGCAACCTCGTTTCCGCGCGCAGACTGCTCCGTTCGTCTCTGCCCTCGGCGAGAATCAATTTATCAATTTCTCTAGCCGAATCTCGCGACGCTTCAGTCCGATCTCCTACCGGCTGTCATTCACTGTTCGTCCGGCACGGCTCCCTGATGCCTCGTAGGCGTAGCAGCGAACGCATCGAACTTCCACGCGTATACAGTGTACCGCTGTACACGAAACGCGTTGACGTGGGATGGTTAGTCCGCGATGACCTGAATGCCGTGAAATCGGCGTGTGGGACGCGAATTGCTCGCGGGCTTTTCGTTCGGTTCCACGCACACGACCGATTACTATTCCATAGAACGATCAGCCGTCCGTTCTCGCAGCAAACACACAAGAGCCTTAGAACCTAGAACGCGCTAGGTCAAGATCTCGCGCGTCGCCGTCGGTTTTTCGCATCGACCGTCGAGTTGCACAACGCGACGACACTCTCGTTCTTACAAGGCCCGATGTGTCCCGATATGTATCCATTTAACGCTCGGCCGAGCGAAATAAACCGTCTCCTTCGATTGCCCCGTGTTCGCGACCGACCGCGATCCGCTAAAAAGAACGACGGCGGCGCCCGGTCTCGAGGAAAAGAACTCTGATCGTCCGTGGATTTGGTTTCGCGCAACGAAACGTGAAAACACGGAAATAGTCGCCGGCAGCGAGGCTCTGAACAGGCGAACGATCGCCGCCGCCGCACGACGGATTACATTTAGTTAGCACAGTTTTCTCTCTGGGACGGTGAACGTGGTCGAGGCCGCAGACGCGGCGCCGATCTAAACGTTTCTCCGTTCCGCTCGGACTGAACGCCGCGCACCGTTGCTCGCACCGATCAGCCCCGGCCCTCGAGCCGCGCGATTTATAGACACGCTCGATCTCCCGCGCTGCATTGCAAAATACGTTCTGCAATACAGTTCCCGTATCTCGTAGCTCGAGCGCGCCGCTCCGCTCCGCTCCGCTCTTTCCTCGAAAACTCTCCATACGACGCGACACGCGACCGGTACTTTCGACTCGATCGTAAGCCCTTTGCGTCTCCGTTGTTGCGATCGCGTCATCGCACGAGCAATGGCCGCAGACATCCGCTCGCTCTGAAAGGGTGACTCGAAACGACCACGTGGCCACCGATCACGTACCGTGTACTTTCGATCCCTAATCCCTACGCGTCCGGCATAGGGAACGAGCGCACCTGGCTCGCGCGAGGAAACGGGTTCGCTTTCCCAACCCTGTTCGCGTGTAGGTTCTAATTGGACCACGCGTACGTACGTTTACGGCTCCGTCACTTTCCTCGGTCGTAGAGCGACGTTTACTCGCCGCCGGATTCGTGTCCTGTCCACGTCCATGTTCGCGGGAACGAAAGTGGACGGATAGGGCTGCGCTTTCCGTCAACCCTGTCGCGACCGTGTTGGTCGCAGCTCTACAAACCTAGATTCCAGCTCGAGCCGGCTAACGAGAAGATCGAGCCGATTAAAAAGCGAAGCCAAACCAGTCCCTGTTGTTGACGCGAAAACTTCTCTCTCTCTCTCTCTCTCTCTCTCTCTCTCTCGGTTCTCGGTCTGAACGCCGCGAAATCGGCATATAAACAGCTTCGACGACCGACCGAGAGATCAAGAGAGAGGGAGAGATCGAGAGAAAGAGGGAATATACTCAAACGAATCGAGGAGTGAAATTTTACCGCCTTTCACCGTTTGCATGCCTTTTCGATCGAACCTGCTACCTACCTCTCGCTGCCTCTCGCGTGTCCGCGTATCTTCCGGCGAGTCTCTCACGAGACATCGCGGTCGCGCGTCTCCGTCTTCGTTCTGGCCACGGAAGATTCCCTGAAAAATTATCCGCGGCGAATAATCGGCCGGTCCGAGAGCACGCGCTCCGCCAAGAATTTCGTCGGTTCGCAGTCTGGAGAGAGGCAGTTACGCTAATAGCAGGAGGTAACGAACCGACTCGGCTCGGCGCGGGGCAGCGCACGCTATTCTTAGGTCGGTTTGCTTATTCTCGTCTCAGGCATTTTAATCGGATATCCTGTTTGACGACTAAACATTACTCCGCGGATATTCCCGCTTTGGACCCCTTTGTTCGTTCGGCTTCCGAGAAGGAAGATCGACGCCCAGTCACCGGAAATTCTAGCGGATCACAGGGGAATCACCTTTCCCGGGTGAAACGGCGCCAACGGCACAGCGCGGCGGCGGCGCGTCGCCCGCGTGCATCGAAATACATATCGAATCGAGTGAACGGTCACACGATGCAACGGGTCTCTCGCTTCGTTACTAAAATTAAAGATCGAAAGATTCGAAAGCACACGGGGGCTCGGCTCGCTTCCAGATTCGTCCCGGGCCGATCCGGTCCGGGCGCGTACGCAAATGTATCGCGAACGCGTGCAGTGTGCACACATGCATTCCCTCGGCTCCTTGGCTGCGACAGCGGCGCATTCCTAAGGAGTGCAGGCTCCGTTGGCGCTGGCGCCAGTGCTTCTTTCGCTCGAGAACAACCAGCGATGCACTCTAGACGGAAAAACTGTTTTTGCGGCTCCGTCGAGGCCGCCGCATCGCGAACGGATTCACATCTTGCTCGTTTCTCTTTCTCTCTCTCTCTCTCTCTCCTCTCTCTCTCTCTCCTCTCTCTCTCTCTCTCTCTGAAATCGGCCCAGCCGAGCGGGTCGACGGACCGCCCAATTTCCTCCTTATCGCTGAACAGCTGTCGAACTCGCAATGTCATCGTTCGAGTACGATGGACCTTGAGTCACCGGTAGGCTTATCGAGTTAGCGACCATTCGATAATCGACCTCGACCAGCGATATCGCCTCGACCCACGCGGGGGTTTCCGGGAACGCTTTCGGCCGAAAAATTCTTGCGCCGTGACTCATCTCCGACCATCGATCCCTTCGAGTGTTCCATCGAGACTCCGCTACCGGAGTCGGAGCGAGTTTTCGGACAAAGGGCAAAAGTGTGTCGTCGGCGTAGAAAACGGTTGGACGCGTTCGGCCGCGAATAGCCAGAGGCGAGCAGAACGAGGATATAAAAGACGATAGCCGTGCCTTGCGGTGCCGTATCGTGCCGCGCCGCAGGAAGTAGGCGATGGATGCGGGGCAGTCGACGAGCACAGTGAATTCTCGATATATGTCAACAACACGGGTCTTGCCAGCGTCGTATATCGTCCAGGAGACATACCCGAGCCGTGTTATGTTTACACTCCTCGGCGTACGAGGCCTCTCGAGCTTCGCGGTCCCTCACGGGATATACCCCGCGGTAGTGGGAATAATTCCGCGACATTTATCATCCAGGCCTTGGCGACATATACAAGGTGTTCATTTGAAAACCTTCCTGCCGCTTGTCTCGAAAAGTATGAAAGATATTAAAAAAGTGTGAAACACGTGTCCAACGATTTCGAACGGGAAAGAGGGGGGCAGTATCAGTTTTTTATTTGAGTGGCGTTTTCAATGTCATTTGAAGGTCTACTTTGTTTTTCCAAATGGAAACCTATATTTTTTATTATGGTATCTTATTGTACGTAAAAAAAGCAGCAATTTTCGTAGGATACTTTTTTTTATCCGCGCACTAGTTTCGGAGATGTTTAAAGAGAAGTAGAGCGAGGCATATTGTTGTGGAAAATTCTATGACGCAATTTATTGATGTTTTCCAGTTGTACTAGCACGTACCGTTTGAAAACAAAATTGTCCTCTACCGATCTCTTGTTTATGATGTCTGTCTTTCAATATCAGATTGTACTATTTAGTCATGTGTGAATCATCGTAATAAGAGATACTATATCGTAGCACGATTATTGTATAAAATGGTATATTCTTTAGAAGAACGAGTAGAAATAATTTTTATTTATGGAGCTGATAAGTGTGCTCGTCGAACTGTTGTTACGTTTAACGCTTTGACTGCCAAACTAAAAACCTCAAAAATTCCATAAAATCAAAGTACGTTATTTAATGAAATAAGAATTGAAAAAATTAAATGTATGATATTGAGTAGTCACCCAACCTTCTTGCATTCTACAGATCCTAACCAAATTTGGTAGAATGAATATATTAACGTAAAAATTAATTTATAACCTGGACAAATAATTCCGTCGCCCACATTTGGGTGACATGGCAATCAACGTGTTAATGAGAGACATCCTGATGCACATGTTTCTCATACGTACGTGTTAGGATTAGTTGCAAAGTTTAAGGAAACAGGATCGGTGACAAATTTCAAAAGAAACCAGCCAAAATTCATAAAAGAAGCTGATCAAATCGAAATTATAGGACAGTTTACTGTGAATCCTACTAGTTCAATTCGACAAGTTTCAATGGTAACTGGTGCATAAGTGGGATCTGTGCACAAATTACTTAAACATAACAAGTTTTATCCTTATAAAATGCAGTTGCATCAAAAGTTATTGGAAGATGACTTTGATAGGCGGATTGAGTTTTGTGAGTTATTAACAAGTATGATCAACGTCACTCCTTATCTAATTAAAAACATTTGTTTTAGTGACGAATGCACTTTTTTCTTAAACAGTGCTGTAAGTCGTCATAACTGTCGTTATTAGAGCGACGAAAATCCATATCTTATTAGAGAAAGTGATACTCAATGGCCGGAAAAAATAAATGTTTGTGCAGGCATTTTAGGAAATGCTATTATAGGTTCCCTGTTTTTCCAAGAGAATCGAATGGCAATCTGTATTTAAATTTACTGAACGACATCATTGATCCACTTATAACAGAAAATCTTGAAAACCAAAGATATGAAAACGGCAATTTTTTGTTAAATGAAGAACTTTTGTACTTTAAACATGATGGTGCTCCCCCACATTACACTTTACCAGTTCACCATTGGTTAAACAATCGATTCCCACTAGGATGGATCGGTAGAAGAGGTGTTATTGAGTGGCCACCAAGATCACCAGATCTAACTCCAGTCGACTTCTCTTTGTGGGGACTCTTAGTCTGTTGTTTATAAAACACAACCAGAAAGCGTCAACGATTTGCGTCACAGAATTGTACAGGATTGTAGAGCTATTCAAACAGATACCTTAAAAACTGTTCGTTCAGAATTTGAGAATCGTCTGTATTATTGTTTATAAAACAACGAAGAGCATTTTGAAAATTTGTTATAGTTACAAAGTAATTACAAACTTTCTGACAGTATAAGTACGACTCGCTCTACTTCTCTTTAAATATCTCCGAAACTAGTGCGAGGATAAAAAAAGGTATCCTACGAAAATTGCTGGTCTTTCTACGTACAATAAGATCCCATAATAAAAAATATAGGTTTCCATTTGAAAAAACAATGTTGACCTTCAAATGACCTTGAAAACGCCACTCAAATAAAAAACTAATACTGCACCCTCTTTCCCCCTCGAAATCCTTGGACACGTGTTTCACACTTTTTTAATATCTTTCATACTTTTCGAGATATTCGGTTGGAAAGTTTTCAAATGAACACCCTGTACAGAGAAATCAGTGTAGTAGTAAAAACGAAACTCGTCTCGCGACCTATGACCATCGAGCGGCACGGCAAATTTACTTACGGCACTGTTCGTCGGATTTTTCCCGCGGCACGGGCGAAATTTCGCAAGGAACGGACCGTTGCGTTGGCCGACGTCGAGGAAGTTCGCTGGGGCGATTGCGAACGAGTTTTTAACGGATGCCGTAAAGCGCTCGGCGAGCCCTTTCTCGGTTGGAGGAGCGCGTCTCGTCGAGTGTTCCGCCTTTTGTCGGTGAGATTCTCGCGGACGAAACGCCATTTTTAACGCTCTCTACCTGAAAGAACGGCGGCGCATGCCTGCCTGGCTTTTACGCGGCGGTTGTCGTGCCGGTGAGTAATCCCTTCGGAATTTCGCTCGAAAAGAGGCTTTCCTGTGAAAGAAACGGACCAACATCCTGGAACATGCCTGCAGCGATCTCTTTTCCGGTCGACCCGTGCTTAATCCTCTGCCCAGTTTCTTTCTCCTCTTTCCTCTCTGCTCCGTGCGCCCCGTGTGGAGCACCGACCGCTGGAAACGCGCCAGAAAAGAAAATCAACCCTCCCATTTAGACGCTTTCGAACCCTCGTCAGCTAACTCTGGCAGACTCGAGCCAGAACTTTCCGAACCTGAATCGATATTACTCGGCTCTCGCGGTGTTCCAGCGGTCGAAGCGCGTATAGTTCAGCGCGGGTCGAGTTCAATTTCTACGAAAGCCTCGGATGGTTGCAAAAACGTGGGTACGGGTCCTCCCTGGACTCCCTGGACTCCCAGGTCTCCCCAGTTTCGCGATCTTGGTCGTACGAACGTCGTTCCGCGGATAATGCGACTAACCTTCATCCGAGGACCGTTACTCTGCCCTGTCGGGCCCGGCGGCTATAGCTATTCAGGTCTCTGGGTCCCCGATCGTCGCGACACCGAGCCGACATACGTCTCGTGCGAGTCGACTCGCGAGACGACGCAGCCTCCTTGTGGACAGCGCGTTTTGACCTTCCCGCGTCGATTATACCTCGATTATTCGCCGATTCCTCTCGTGTCTCGTCTGAGAGGACTCGCCGCCGTCCGAACACCGAGGATCGATAATCGAACACGTCCGTCCGAGATGGTTCGAGGTCAAAGCCGGCGAGATACGCGTGTGCCGGCTCGGCTCGGCTCGGTTCGGCCCAATGCCTTCTCGCGTGACCGTCGGTCTTCCGCAAGTAGGCCACGCGCAAAGTAGGCCTTCTCGCGAGCGAAGACGCGTCTCTTCTTTCACCCTCATGCTACGTCGAGACGAAGCAGCGCGCGGTTCGCAGCAGCGTGTTCTAGAATCGGCGCTCGAAACGCGGAGAGAGGAGAATACCTGCGCGTCCCATCGCGCAGCATCTCCGTCGGTTTCCTAATGGGATCAAAGAGCAGAGTTCAGAAGGCGTGTGCTCTCCTCCCGCGAGTCATTTATTCCCCCGAGACATTCTCCTCCGTCGCGGAGCGACGTCCGACGATAAATCTCCTCGAGCGTTTCCGGGAGAACGTATCGCGAGGCTAACTCGCTCGCTCGCTCGCTCGCTCGCGCAACAATCTCGACGCGACCGCGATAAATTATCACGGTGCCACGGTAGCGGACGCACCTCCGCGATCGCGACCGATCGAACTTCCGATTCTCCTGTTGTTTCGGCGCGGCAGGAGGTGGGTCGCCGAAGAGCACGCGAATTCGAGCGTGGGCACCGCGACGGTGTCGCGTCGTTTCGAGCCGAGATCCGTTATCGATCGCGCCGCGCCGCTACGGACCGTCCAATTACCGTGACCGAAGCGCGGTATTAATGACAGTATGTCCGTCGCGCGTAACCAGTTTTGAAAGCTGCTCGATTTACAGCCTCGGTATCCTTCGCGACCGGGTATCGCCGCTGCGATCGAGGAAATAATAATCCTTCCACCGTGGCTCACCGACGAGAGTCCGTTGCTCGTGCCTCGCTTTCGGTGACGACCTTATTCCGCCGCGAGGATTGCGACACTTTCCATGGCGCGGTGTTTTTAACGAGTCTCCGTGAGCCGGCCGCTCGTAAATCACGCTCCGGTCCCGTAATCCGGCAATGGTCGTCGCGCACACACCAAATTGCCCCTGATCCTACGCACCGGTTTCCCTCGATACTTCGCCCCCAGGCGTCTCTCATTTTCTTCGGGGGTTGAACGCGTAGACGGGAACGCGAAGAATCGAGCAGTCGAGGGCGGTCCCTCCGCCCCGTTCCAGGATCCACCGTTTCCTCGAAGACTCGCGGCACACGAGGATCGGTCGGTTCTCACGAGCCGGCATTTAGTATTCAGAAGCGAGCGAAGGCATGCGGCGAGACTGCGCCGAGGAATTTCGTCCAGGATGGGCCAGGCAACGTTGAATCACGCGGACGCGGACGCGAACGCGAACCCGCCTCGAGACGTGACTCACGCTTCGCGATCTCGCGCCCCGTGCCTCTGGACAGGAGGACTCTGGATAGGACAGAAGAGAGGAGAAACAAAGAGAGAGAGAGAGAGAGAGAGAGAGAGAGAGCGTGGCTTTCGTTTCGTAATTTTCGAGCAAGTTTCCGTCGAGTCCCACGCGACGGCCGTGCTTCTAGCCCCGCGGAGGAATAGTTGTTCGGAGCCGAGGTTCAAAGGTCGAGGGACCAAGGGAAACGGAAAAACGCGAGGGAAGGTTAGTGGCTCGAGCAGGTTGAGTCACGAGGCAGGCGGTACTTGCCATGTCCGTTGAAACGGCGTCGTTTGCCACGCATTGTGCGTGCAGGTTGAACGCGGAGGACTCACGAACGATGCGTATCTATGCTCGACCGGCTGAGTCACGTGGGAAGCATGCGTGAAGCTATTCCACGGAAGGTTCGCCGCTTGCCCTTGCCTTATCCCATCTTCTTCCTCCCTCGCTCGCACATGCTACTTTCATTCTTGACTCCCTCTTTCTCCTTCCCCGCCCCTCCTCTCTCTCTCTCTCTCTCTCTCTCTCTCTCTCTCTCTCTCTCTCTACTTCTATGTGCGTGTACCCTCGCTGTTTCCAAGCGAACGAGCACCCGCTATCGGCGTAGCCTAGCCGGCACTAACATCGCGGCAATTGAATTACTGCAAATCGATTCGGATGCATCGATCGCGCGCGTAATCCTCGCCACGGCCGATCGACGTTGATCGATCCCAGCGTTCGAGCCGCGTTCATTAGCGGCCTATGAAAAGCTACCGACTCGGCACGGTCCGGCGGAGGCTGCATCAAATTCCATCGTTATCTGCATCCTCGGTTAAACGAGCAGCGCTCGCTAATTATCGGCGTCATTACCGAACGGCGACCGAGAAAAATCCGTTCGATTCTCACGGCCGTGCTTCCGCCATTCCGCGTGCCGCGCCGAGACGTTCCAGCGATTTCACCAAGAATTTGAACCCGCGGCATGTCACCGATAAAACCAAAGTGCTCGTTCCAGGTTTCCGAGCATCTCCGTGGATGCAGACCGGCGAGAAGAAAACCTAACTCGGTCTGGGCGCGCGCGTTCCGCTCGGATCCTCGGCTCGCGGCCCGCCGCCGGCGATTTCTCAGCGCAGTCCGTTGAAATTATAAGCCTTGCGCGGCGGGATCTCGATCGAACGGTCGATTGCCGGCATTATGTAAATATTTTGCCAGGAAGATGGCAAGATTAAGTCGAGCCGGACCTCGCCGCAATAACGAAACAAGAGTATTCCAATTAAGTACGGTGTACGGTGTACGGAGAACGCCCGGTGCTCGTACCGATTATTTAAACGCGCGCCGCAACGCCGAGCAAACGCTGCCCACCTAGCCTCCGCGCGATTACCTTCAATTTCATAATAGAAAGAAAATTTGTCTCGTTAGGGATAACGGGGCGGGGTCGAAGGGACGGCGCGCGCGCGCCACGATTCGACGCGTTAATCTCACAGAAACGAGCCGATAATTCGATCGACCGGTGAAACGGTTCGCTCGACACGGACATCTCGGTGCTGTGTTCCCGGGGTAAGAAGCTCGAAGATCCTTGAAACGAACCGAGCGCGACGGGCGGCAGGCTTCCATGTTGCACCCTATTCTTGGAAAATTCGGTAGACTGTGGCAACTGCAAGGACTGCATCGTTAGCGCGGCCTCTCGAGGTCTCGAGCACAATGCTGCGAAACGATTTGCACTTGAATGCCCGGTCTCATCCGTTTTCAGGCCGGATGTCGAGGCCGAGACCCGCCTCGCGCCGGATGTGGTCCCTTCGCCGCATCGCCGCTTCGCTACGCCTCGCTTCGTAGTCGTCGCTCGCCTAGACCCTTTCTCAATCTATATCTCGAACGCTTCTATCTTCTGTCTCGCCTCTTCTGCCGAGGACTCTCTGAACCTCTTGAACGCGCAATCGAAACGGACGTTGTAAATTCGACGGGACGAGAAACGCGACCGAGCGCCTTCTCTCTTCGTTCGTCCTCGTTTTTTCGATCGCTCGAGAACCGGCCGGCCGATACGCTTCCACCTAACCGAAACGCCCACGCGTCCCGCCAGCAAACTACGCGTCTTTTTCGACTTCTTCCGTTCACTATAAATCACGAGATCGCGTGCCTCGACCGTTCGTTCGTTTGTTCGTTCGGTAAATCGAAACTCGTTGTCGTCCGCGCGGTATCCTCGCCGAGGCAACGAATCGATCTCGCGTCGCAGATTTTCGTTTGCGCCGCAACTTGCGGTCCGAGTCGAGTTAGGGTCGATGCATACTTCACACGTCAGGCCGGCGGACAAAATATCACAACCCTGGTTTTGCATCTAGCGTATAGTTTCTAATATTTTGTCCGCCGGCCTGACCTGTGAGGTATGCATCGACCTTTAAAGCGACGAATTACGCCAAGACGACGCGGCGCAGCGTGCGGCGACCGCGGTGGATGCATCGAGGAAGGAGAGGCTATCGCGGCTAACGGGCGCCGAGTAGATCCAACTTCCGAGAATAGAGCGTCCTTAAGGAGGCTAACCCCACCCCCCGGAATGGCATCTTCAGCTTTTCATCCTGGTTTCCCATCGTACGGCGCGCATCGCAAGCCACGAGCCGAGAGCCGGCCAACGGGGACGTGTGAAACGAAGCGGTCGCGAGTCTCGGCCATCGCATCCAGGAACGAATCGTGCCGCGTTCGCCACGCCGACACGCTATTATCGCGATGGTATTTTTGCTCGTCGCGGAGCACGTTGCGTTGCGGCTCGGTTACTTTTCTCTCGCGTGAACAAGATTCGCGTTGCGCGTCCGTACGATGTCGGATCGAATGCGAAATTACACGCTGCTCGCGAATAAATCGCGCCCAGGATAGCACCGCGGGTGCGGTGCCCAGATAACCCATATCTCGGATAGCGTCCAGATGAACGCTCGCGCTCTGGCAAAGATCGTTCCCGAGATTTCTGTCGGTCAATTGAAAATCCGCGCAGATTTCAGCTGCGTTTCCGATCGTCCGCCGTCCGTCTTTGCCGAGCTCGAACGAGTCGTTTCTCGTTCGCAAGGAGCTCCTGACCGCCGGCGCGCGTGTCGCGAATGCGTAAACGCCGCTCGTGTTTCGAACGATCAAGAAAATTGTAGAGCGCTCGCGTGCGATACGAATGCGTCCAGCGTGTAGTGGATTCGCGGCGGAGCGTCGGCCGAGTAATTGCGACACGCTTTAACGCTTTAACGCTTTAACACTTGTCACAATTTCACGTGGTCGGTTGCTTTCGCTGGCTGGCGGCAACGACCACGATCGCGACGACAACGACGACGACGACGGTGACGAAGACTGCGACGAACACAATGAACGACAGCTACGCGGGAGGGAGGGGGGGGGGGGAAATAATCGTTAGTCTCGAGCAGAGCAACGTTACGTCACACGACCGAGTTTCCAGCATCTCGGACGGTCCTGGTTTCCCAGGATTACTTTGGTTCGCGGCACCGTGTGCTCGCGCGTTCGCCGCGAATCGATCTCACCTAGGAAGCTCGCTTTCGTTTTTCTTAGCGCGCGCTTTATCAGTCATGCGGGTACGATCCGATTCCGGCGTTACCGGAATACGCGCGGTTTGCTGTCCGAAGCGAACCGTAGGAGCCGCAACGTATCGTCGCGTCGCGTCGCGTCGTAGATTCTCTTGGCGCGTCTCGAGCCGAGAAACACCTGGAGCCGGCCTCTCGCCGCGTTTCCCTCGCGAAGGGCTACCTGCGATGGTGTCGGCGGCGGCTATCGCGAATATATATCCGTCGCACGTAAAGAAGAAATAAATTCCCAGCGGGCTGTAAAGAAATCCGTACCGAAGGCGCGCACCATCGGCTTGGGAGCTCGCCAACGAGGTTAGTGGGATTTGAGATTTTCGATAGCTTCTTCCTACACGTACATAGGATAGAGGGTATCGGAGACTCGTCGTGGATGACCGACGACGACGTTCTCTTCTCGCGCGAACTGGTCCCTCCTTGCTCACCGGTGCCGATTCGGATGGCGTGCTAGTTTAAAAGTTCGACGAACCGGCCGGGATCGTAGTTTTCCGTCGAGGTTTCGCCTGGCTCGCGAGCCTCGAGCCTAGCATGTTTTCGTTGCCGTGTCGCAGGTACGTATCGCTCGAAATTATTTGCCAGAGATAGGGCAACAGGGTTCCCCATTGTGAGAAAGTACGTACGATTAGTCGACGTTGATAAGTCGTTATCGTTGCGCACGGAAGGCGTCGGGAGATTGCTTCACGATTATCTCTCGACGGTGCACCGAGTGAAAGGTTACAAACGAGTTTTCTCCTCCCCTTCTCGTGGCAGCCGTGGCCCGTGTTTTCCTTCGCTCTCTGACGCAACGCCGGTGGGTGTTAATTTATATTAGTCACCGATTTCTGGCAACGGTATATCTCGCAAGGCCGGACACGGGGCACGGCCGGTGTCCACTCGCGCGTCCTCTTCCTTTCGAAAACAGCCGACGATGACGGAACAGTTAAATGCGTTTCTGTTTGCGCAACGCTGTCTCCGTTTCGCCTCTGACGCCTTTTTCATAGTTTACCGTAACGGAACGGATGCTTCGGATAGAGAATCGCGGACTAGTCGGTGGATCGTTGTCGGTCGCGATGTATGCGATCCAGCTTGCAGCGAAATCGTGCGCAGAGGCAGCGCAGCGGCCTTTCGCGAGGACGCTCGCAGCGCGCCGAATCGCCCACGCTTCACGCTTCGAACCGCGCCGCGCCGAGCCGCACCGTTCGACCAGAGACCGAGAGATGCGTGGTATACACAGGCGCGTGACTCACGCGACTTGATTTGGTTTTCATTCGATTCGACGCAACATCTTCCCCCGGTTAATTGATGATTCATCGACAGTGGCCATCGATTAGCTGCGACGTTTATGGAAACTCTCTCCGCGGGCACCGGGACTATAGCGACCGTCTCCGGCGCTTAGGAAGACGTCCGAAGAACCGCTCGACGACCGGTCCTTCTTCGATTTTAGCCGCGTCGGTGTTTCTCCCGGTCTCGTCCTTCTCGGACCTCGTTCGATTTTTCTTCTTTTCGAACCGGGTCAGCAAACTGTGGCGGCCGACGAAGGACGCCAAGGGTGTTCTTCTCTCTTTTTTGCCCGCTGCTTCCTCCTTTTCGGCTGCTTTCGTACGCTCGGCGAGCGCCTCGATCCCCTTCCCCGCTCTTCAGTCTCCTTCGTTTTCGTCCTCCTCCTTCTCATCTCGTTTCGTCCGGCTTGTTTTTCTTTCTCGCGAAATTTGGAAGTCGACGCTCGTCTCCCCGTTCGATCGTGACGCGCATTCGTTCCGACAGCCAACCAGCCATCTTTTTTAACGTTGTTCCTGTCCGTTCCGTGGCTAAATCGGGACCCGTCGAAGAAACGAATCAGGAATTCGAAACGCTATCGAAATCGATGCCCGCCTCGCCGATCCGGTCGATTTTGTTCGGCTGAAACGACTTCTCCGGAAGCAACGTGTCCTGTCTCTCGCCGTCTTCTTCGTTGCGTTCGCGATCGTTGAAACGGTTCGTAACGCGTTCAGTCGCGATCACGGATCGACAGGAGGAAGTCGCCGCACGATCCGAGAAGACGAACGATCGTTGACCGTTCGGCCGAACCTCTCTCTCTCTCTCTCCTTTACTCGTTTCCTTTCACGGGTATCCGCGGTTCTCCGTAGATCCACCCAATCAACGGTTCGCTGCTTTCGTTTCCGATCGAACGCGTCCAGTTTGCCTCGGCTTCCACCGACTCGCTAATAACCATCGAAAGCCGGAGGTGGTTCGCTGTTACGCGCGTCGAGATTCGAGATCTCGTACGCGAGAAGCATAGAGGACATAACTCTTCGTCATCGAGACGGGCGCCCGCTTCTTGACCTCGACTGGCTCTCGTTTGGATTGCAAATTACATGCGAGTGCGCCTAAACTCTTGTTTTTGACGACGCTCGAGGCGCTGGAAGGTCGCGCGAAAACGAAAAAAATATCGGTCCGTCGCGTCGTGGCGGGCCGATGGTGATCGTGGACCAAGAACGCGAACGGCCCGAACGAAACCAACGCCGAGTTCGAACGAGAACGGCGCGGCGCACTCTCGGCAAACAAGCATAAAGGCCACGAACGATTCGCGTGAAAGTTTTGCCGCGCGCTGGATGAAATTCCAGTTGAGAGAACGCTTCGGGATACACGGTAGCCTTTGGACGTGTCGATTCGTTGCCGGTTATCGAGAAAATGTTCGCAAATCGGACGGAATTGCGCGTCGGCAAGGCGCACAGTGGCCCAAACGTCCGATCCAGCTGGAAAAAAGTTCTACAATGATTTCTCTATATATGTCGCCAAGGCTTGCATAATAAACGTTGCGGAATTATCCCCACTACAACGAGGTATATCGCACGAGAGGCTACGAAGCTCGGACGCCGAGGAGTGTAAACGTAACACGGCTCGGGTATGTCTCCTGGATGATAGGGTAAGGGATCCAATTACTACGGGGGTAAAAATTACTGTGCGTATATTAATTATATTTCTTTTTAAAGCATAATGAATGTCAAAAAAGAGATTAAATTTTTTCATTAAAATAGTTAATATAAATGTTATATATCTCTTTTTCAATATTCACGATGCTTTGAAAAAAAGTGAAATTAATATAGGCACAGTAATTGGTACTCCCACAGTAATGTGGTCCCTTACCCTACACGATTCTAGCAAGATCCGTGTTGTTGACATATATCGAGAATTCACTGCACACACCAGATGCGGTTACCGACGTCAACTTATGTGGTATTTTCGATCGCGAAAAGAATTTCTGAAAATATCTTTGAAGAAAATATTTGAATTACGTGTAAACGTGTTTACGTGAATTACGTGTTTTTTAAAGATAACGTAACATCAACTTACCACTCGATTGTTAATATAAAAAAATCGTTAAGAAAATTGAGCTTACGGACGCAATTTGAATGTTTTGCGGCATTTAACCCTTTGCGGTCGTATGTCTACTCTCAGCCACCAAAGCTTTTTTACCGTTCCAGTCGTATGTCTGCTCTCAGCCACCACAGTAAAGAATAATGCTGATCTTACATTACCCCCATAAACATATATAAAGAATCCATATAAAGAAGAGAAGTTATGGAGAACTATAAAATATAATTTTTACATAAAATGAAAACATATTCTTGTGTTACATATGTCTAAAGTTCAAAAAACAATTAATAAATTTTGTTTTCCTTTTGTATCATATCTGTTCGTTCAACAGAAATTAGTTCCGACCAGAACGACACCTATGCATAAACTTAATACGACCGCAAAGGGTTAATACAGTGGCGTCTTAAGACTATTATAAAATTTTGAGAGAAATTTTAATTTTCTGTATTTTGTTATTTATTTTGCAAATAAGTTACAAGAATTTGCCGATTTTTGTCGTAGTGGATTGTATTAGTCCTAATCTTTTCAGGTGAAATACCATGTCGCATCGAATTGTAGCAGTTTCACGATCTACCATAAAATTATTTCTCATAAAATAGCAACTAAAGGCAAACAATTTTCGAATTTATATCAAGTATAGGAATGTTATTATCGCCTAAAAATAGTTTCAATTAGTAACATTTGGTAACTTGGGTTTCGCGCTCTACGAAACTTGAAATAGCTTACAAGAAACGAACACTTTGAATATCAAGATTTCCCGAAATATGAACAACAATCTGTACCAAATGCATAGTAAACCTTTCTAAGTGATAAGCTAGGTTTAGGGGTTGATATTGCGGTTTGATTTGCAGAAAGCCACTGCTTGGAACGCTTTATGTTATCATAAAGAATCCATTTTTCATCTCCGGTAACGATTCTGCTAAGAAATGGATCTCTACGAAATCTGGATAACAATGAAGTGCAAATTGATCGACGAATATTCTTATTGGTCTCAGATAATTGATGCGGTACCCATATTCCTTGCCTATATGCCTTTCCCATTTCGTGTAGGTGCCTTGGACCATGTGGACCCAAGGCTTCTCGATAATTCTTTTATACTTAATTTTGGATCAGCTTCCACTAGAAATTTTAGCGTGTCATTATCAAATTCAACTGGTCGTCCACTTCGAGGCCTGTCAGATAGATCATAATCACCAGCAGCAAACCTTCTGAACCAACGTTGACACTTGTTGACCTTCAATACATCTCCATAAACATCACAAATTTTCTTTGTTGTTACCGTTGCATTAAATCCCGCATGAAAATGAAACAGTATGCAATGACGAATATGATACTCGGAAGGTACGGACGCCGCCATTCTATTACAGGGTTGTAAAAAGAATTATACTTTTTAGAAAATTTTGAACACAGGCTGCTTTACCGAAAACTGTAAAAGAATACGTGTTTCCTCTTCAACGATCGGTACAGAACTAAAGGCAAAACAAATTCTTTGCAAATAGTCCATTACTTATGGGTACCTCTAATACATACGATCTGGCCCACTGTGCGGCGTTTGGTCGTTGGAAGAATAGTCTGGCTCGCGTCGAGAGCGTCGCAACGACGATCATCCTGGGTCGAGCGATAAAAGTTGTTGCGGCGCGGCGGTCGACCGCACGAGGTTTCAAATGAAACGATTCGAAGCGGTTTGCGGGAATGCAGTCGGTTCGGCAAAAATTACGAGAGCTCCTCTAGCTCGGGCTGCGGATCGCGCGCGGCGAAATACATTTTTACCAGCGGTTCGTCGTCGTCGTGGCTCGCGGTCGGTGAATCGTGAATCGTTGCTTTTTCGAATCGTTCCCGAGTCATTACGGTGGCTGAATTCTTCTCGGCGCGACCCTGAACGGGCCACGGAATCCAAATGCCTGCTTAAGAGCTCTCGTCCCGCAGCTCCTTTGTTCTCCCGCGTGTGACATCCGTGAAGAATCGAAAGCTGGAAGGAGTCGGGGTCTCGCGCAGAAAACAAGCGCGCCACAGAAAATTACCGTCCCTTCGTGCCATAGGGTTCTCCCCCTTCTTCTCCCTTCTTCCCAAGACTTCTTTTGCATTTTTCCGAGAAATCGCGTTTCATCGAGACGCGACGCTCGGGTCTGTCCTCGCCGATGCCGTCCACGCGGTCGGTCGGTCTGTCGGTGACACTTGAAATGGCAACGACAGGATATTCGCAGGATTTTTTTTTCTCTATCCATCCTGGACAGCCGCAAAAGTCGTATCAAGTGCGCGGTACATATTGCGTAACGCGGTTCGAGCCGTCATCGGCGTCGACGAACGTCGTTCGACTCCTCCGGCTCTTCTCGAGGATCTGTACAAGGACGGAGTGCCTTCCTCGAGCGAGTCCTAAACCGTTACCAAGAGAAGCCCGGTCGTCGCGTCGCGTCGCGTCGGTCCGAGATAATTATGCGAGGCGCACGGAACACGCGAGACCGCTCGTAAAATGTTGCGGCCGACCGCCTGGCCGCAGACGTTTTTATAGTCTTCCTGGTTGGACGATGTTTCGCGCTCGAAAGGTTCCTGAATCCACGCGAACCACTTAATTCACGATGGAGCACTCTCGACTCCACGCGATGCCCGAGTTTATCTCGTTATGACGGGGCAGGCAACACGGAAACCGAAGCGACTCGCTGGCTCTGGTCCCTGCCATTAATTATGCTCCGACTCGGTCGGTGATTAAAGAAATTAGCGGATGCCTAGCAGACGCGGCGGGTAACCGCGCCGCGCCAGCACGGGGCGTCCACTCGCTCGGCTGTGTTTCGGAGCCACTCGAATGCAAATCCCTATTGTGCAACTACTGCAACGGCCCGGGTACTAGGAGAACGCGGTGAAATTCGTTCCAGTTGCGTTCGCGGCTCGTTGCTCGTTTCTCGATTATACAATGTTGCGCAATTCCGCCGATAAGGTGGCTCATCGTTTTCGGAAAACCGGGACCGGCCTTGAGATGCGAAAAAAACCGTGCAAGGTGTGCGCGAAGACGACCGGAGCCGATGCAACGGCGTCGCCGCGATGGAGTGTCTCCAAGCGCGTGTGTCGATGACCCTGTGTCGAACGTCGGTATCGGAACGAGGGGGTTGGAGGGTGCTCGGCGAGGAACAGAACAGAAGAGAAGAGAAGAGGAGAAGAGAGGAGAGCGAGAGGACACGAGACAGCCGCGAAGCGGCCCGAAGAAGACGACACGAGTAAGAAAAGTAAAAAAAGCTAAGCTCTCTGGAGAAGCGGTGGAAGAAGGTTCCTCGTGGACTGGTCGGCCGGTACAAGCGGGGTCGTCGGACAGACCGGTGTGTTTAGTAGTTAGGAAGCTAATGGATGCCTTAAAGGACGACGGATACACAAGGTTGTGTTGCACGACGCGGACTCGTCGGATCCCGGTGTTCGCGCACCGATTTCCTGGTCCGCCACGCTACGCTACGCCACGCTGCGCCAGAGGGCAACGAGCACTTAACGCTATACCCGACTTCTCTACCTCTTCCCTTGACCCTGGGTCGTTGATCCTCCACCGTGCTGCGTATACAGTTTTAATGGGTCTACGCTCGGTAGTTTTAAGTAACACGCCAATCGCGCGAGCGCTCCGCGGTCGATGCCTGGTCGTGGGAAGAAACGAGCCGGTTCCCATTTTGGCGGCTCGGCCACCGAAACCTTCACGCGATACGAATCTCGCCGTAACGATCCACGCGAATCCGAGAACGCGATGGTCTCTTTCGAGGAAGCCCGAAGGCACAGCAACGGCCGTCTACGATGGGAAAAGCGGACAACACGCCGGACACACCGATTCGCCGCCACGGAACAACACGGTCCTCGGCGTCCTTTCCGCGGCGCGTCAGAAGGGAAGCTTCGCGGCGCGTCGCGCGAATCGTGCACGAGAGACATCACGGTGAAAGTGTGTACACTTTCTATGGAGTTCGGGAGGCTACCGCTTTCAGTCTCGGTTAGAACTTTATTCCTACGGCGAAAACATTGTCGACGGGCCAGCCGCGAGATCGAGGATCATTCGAATCGATCGCGAATAGGTATATGTATCGACAAAATTGTTGCAACCGAATCGGACGCGCTGTCCCGACAACGCTTCGAATTCTTGGCGGTGGCGATCGATTTTTCCGAGTTTCCCATCGGTTCGGGTTTGTTCGCGCGGTTGGCCGCTATCTGTCATACGTATCGGACGCGGAGATTGAAGAGCAGGAAGCGACCGCGAGTTTCTTCGAGCGGAGAAGCACGACCGTGGAACGGTCCAGTTTCCTGCTCGGTACACTTTCGAGACACGGCGTGGCGGAGTGGAGCGGGGCGTAGAGGTAGAGTGGCGGCAACCAACTCGACTTTAGCTCGAGATTCGAGGAGCTCGTAAATCCGAACACCGCTTTGCGCTACTCGGTGCGACGTTGATGGCTCCGGGAAAACGTAGCAACGCGACCGACCGCTTCTTCGATCGGTTGCTCCTTCGACCCGGCTTCCGACTTGCCTCTTGGCGCGGAAAATTGGGTCTTGCGGTGCCGGACAAATGTTTAAACCGCGCAAACTACCGCGTCGTCGCTCAACGTTGGGATCTCTCCCTGCTTCTCCCGTCTTCTCCGGCGCGCCGGCACGGCGGTGTCGACTCGTAATCGGTGCTTCCTTTGCGATAAGCCGTTTCTTCGTTTCCTTCTCGGAAGGTGCTCGTAGAATCGAGACCGCGTCGCCCTGACGTGTCTTCGCGATTATACCTCTTCGAGGAGCCCTTCCCGTAAGTCATCGGACCACGCCACGCCACGCCACGCCACGCCACGCCACGCCGCGTCAGTTCCAGTAAATCCGTCGTTCCCTCGGGCGAGATGATTCGTCTTTCCGTTTCCGCCAATGTCGAGTCATCGAGTTTCCCGGCTCGCTGCATATTTAGCCGTGTTTCGATGGTCGGACTCGTAGGTTCGTCGTTCGCCAGAGTCAATGGTACGAATCGCGGTCGCCAGTAGCAGCAGCTGACCGAGCTATTCTTCGATCGGTCGACGGATACGAGAACACAACGATCTCGAAGACCGAAACGGTAAAACGGCGGTGCCACCACCGTTTTCGATCGAACCGGAACCTTGAACGACGTTTCTTCTGGATCGCTCGTTAAAGGCTAACACACGCGGACCGATACTACCGTCGAGGCTCGTTAGAGGAATCGAGAACCGCGTGTACACATCGGTTGGCTTCGACCAGCTACTTTGCATTTTCGCGGAGAAATCCGAAGCGCGGTGCTCCCCGACAACGTCCGACTCTCGCGATTTCTCGTCAGAAACCCGTGGATCGGGTATCCTCCGGCGCACCGTCGCGTGAGATCGCCTCTCCCTTCGAGTCGGTCCATGGTAAACGCGATTTTCGTTGGCCACGATCGACTACGAAACATCATCTTTTCGTTCACGTTCGAGATTCGAAGCGCCGCGCCGAACTAATTAACGAAGAAGCTCCTCCGTCGGGTATCGGGACAGGCGCACCTGACTCTCCTCGTTAGAAGCCACTCCGCGTCGACTTCGTTTTCTCGAACGCGTACGCGAGTCGGGATCCGATCGGACTCGAACTCTGACGGCTACTTAAAATTCACCGCATCTCGAGGCCTTATCGACGCACCGCGCGGTCGAACATTAATCTCGCTCGAGCGATTCTCGCGCTGACCCTATTAACGTCACGGCACTTCTCGTGACGAGCGCGCGAAAGTTTCGCGTCGGTCTCTCCTCTACGAATCGTGTCGAGAGATCGAGAAACGTTTGGTCATGTTCGAGCGACGCGATCTTTCGAGACGTCTCTCGTTATCGTCTCGCTATCGAGGAATCGGAGTCGGAGTCGGAGTCGGAGTCGTAATCGCTGTCGGTTGCAAAACGGTCGTCCGAGCACCTGTTTGCTTTCGCGCAGCTGTCCGGCCCTTTGCAGTTGCAGGGAATCGGTTCGACGGTCGAGAGCGAGCTCGATTCGCGGCAGGTGTTGGCTCTCGCGGCGGAGAAGAACGCGATTGAAATTTCTCGCGGTTCGATGTGTGCCGCTCGGCGAAACGTCCTCGTCATCCGATTCCTCGGCGTCGCGAGAGCGTTGCTCAACGCTCCGCGCCGCACCGGATTTTCAAGACAAATTAGGCTCGATGGTGGATGCGATTTGTTGGGCGATCGCGCCGCGATCTTTACGAGAATCGTGCATACGCGCGGCAACAACAACGGAGCGTGGGAGTTCGACCTGGGGCTCGACCAGGGAAATCGAGATCACGCGCATAGTAATGCAACCACGACTCGAGTCTGGTCGAGTCGAGTAGATGCTAGACTAGGCTAGGCGAGGCGAGGCGAGGCGAGGCGAGGCGAGGCGAACAAGCGCTTACGGCCTGCTGCCTGCGTTCGCTTCCTCGACTTCTGAACTTGTTTCCTAGCGTTCGCGTCGATTACGTAAACGAGCATCGGCTTTTCCCTTTGCTCGAGGTTGCATGCCTCTCCCGCCTGTCGCCTCGCAAGACGAATCGCGTGTACACGGAACGGAGGCGCGTCGAATCGAATCCCAAGATGATCGGAAAAACTTGGATGTGGTCCAGGGACAAGAAGAAACCCTTCCTGGAACGCGCGCGCGCGCGCGCGGGCACGTTCGCGATCACGCGCCGCGTCTAATGGCGCAACTGTAAATCCGATATTACAGCGACAACGACTACCCGGTACGCTATTATTATCGCGATGCGATCCGCGACATCGCTGAAAAATTAAAACCCGAAGGATAAATGAGAGTCCGCGAAGCCGCCAATTATCGCGATCCTCCGTTCCGTGGAAACGATTGGCTTTCCCTCGGGGTGCGCGAGTTCTCGTTACTCTTTCGACGAATCGAATCGATCCGAGCGTCCGCTGGAACTGCGACCTTCCTCTGGGCTTTCCAGCTGCCAACGGTTGGCCGGTCGAATTCGTTTCGTCGAAGAATGGCTCGTTAAGTTTGTCGACGGGAAGGGAGAGGGTTGCGGCTCGACGTGACGTGACGTGACGTGACGTCGCGTCGCGACGCTCGACATCGGTCGATCTCGTATCTCCCCTTTTGTCCAGCGCACACCGAGAAATCGCGGATAGGTCGCGTCGGCCGGAGCAAGAGTTGCAACCGTCTGTAATTAGAACGCAGATAACGAGAGCCCGTTCGATAGAGTCTGCCCACGGTCGTCGGCTCCTATCGGACATTTGCCAACCTACATACCTAGACGAGCCCCGCTCGGTGCTCGCTCGACGAAGACGCGACCCTCGTCGGCCGACCACGTTCGACTCTCCGCTGGTCAGACACGAGTAAGCCGTTCCGCGACGTCGCTCTGGCAACCAGTTTATCGGCTGAAAAGTGTCGACGCCGATACCCAGAACACGCCGCCGCCATAACCCGGCCGGGCTACAAAAATCTCTAAGCCGAGCGCGCACGCGAACGGTAACAAACTTTATCGCCGAAGGTATCGCGCGGCTTTTTGCGGCGAACCACGTCGGGGCAGGCCTCGCCGATCCAGGCTAATGCCATCGATAATTTCATCGATGATCTCACGGCTGCACGCTACCGTAAAACTTTCCCGCAGCCGCCGCGCCGCGCGCCGTTCGCGATCGTTCGCGATTTTACGTTCGCCGATATCATTAAAGCAACGCGAGCGATCATCGCACAGGGTGCAGACTGTGTCCGGCTCTCTCGTCTCGTTCCTCGGCCCGCTCCCTCGGGGACCCTGGTCCGAACAATACCCCTTAATGACGCTCCCAGCGACGGCCGTTCGTCGATCCCTCCGGACCATCTGTTCTTTGTAACCTAAAACTCGTTCCGAAAGAGCTCGCGTTTCGTGTACCGATCGAGCTCGGGGCTTTCCGATCGTTTACAACTAATTGTAACCGGGCCGGCCGACCGGGAGGCGGAGACATCGGCATCCGATCGGCGCGACGGGCGAGAAAAGAAAAGAAACGAAAAGAAAACGAAACGAGCATCCACGTGTTCGGAAAAAAGAGCTTCGTACGATAGACGCCGATGCTTTCACCGTTGTTCCTTGGGCTCTGGCTCGGGCTCGGTGCATTGGCCGCGGCCACGGCGCAACTTCGCTTTCTAGAGGCTGTTTAGATCGCGGGATTACCTCCGTGCCGCGCTCCGTATTGAGGATGGTCGCGATCCGAGCACAATGTGGATCACCGACTGTTTACGGAGTAGAAAATTATGGCGCGAGCGTGTCGGCACGACCGCGGGATTTCTAGGCGTTGGAACGTTCTTTGAAAATCGGGGAGAGACGCGCGTGTGCACGCGCCCGTGTCCGGTCGTTAATGGAAGAGCGAAAGTAAATCGTTTACGCGTACAATCTCCTCGCGGAGCGTTACTTCATTCGCGCCGTCGTTGCTCGTCACGGTCCCCCGAGAAAAATATGTATCTGGGTACTCGGTTAGCCGAGATCACGGAGATTGCGGAGATCGCGGTGATCGCCGCGCCATGCCATGCTCCTTTCTACCGTAATTCGTAATCTCGGTTTGCGCAACTGCGAAATGAACGACCTGTGCGCTTGTGTGTTTACAGAGGCAAGTACGCGACGGTCAGGAGATGTCGGGAGAGATCCAGCGGAAGACAATGGGCCGCCAAGTTCCTGAGGAAAAGGAGGCGAGCGCAGGAGCTCAGGGCGGAAGCGCTTCACGAGGTCGCGGTGCTGGATGCTGCGGCGAACTGTTCTCGGCTGGTGTCGCTCCATCAGGTCTTCGAAACCCACACGGAGATGGTGTTGGTTCTGGAACTGTAAGTAATCGGGGCTTCCCTTATCACAGCCGAAGAGATTTCTTATCTCTCGCGGTGAATTCTAACAAAGGTCTCTCGCGAGCAGCTTCGTCGTCGTTTTCTCCCTCGATTTTCTTAACCGGTTTTCAATTTTAACGTTAACCGCGTCGTCTCTCTTTTCTGTCCTCGAAGGGCCCCTGGCGGTGAGTTGCAAATGATCCTGGACAGAGACGAGGTACCGGATGAGCGACAAGTCTCCAGATTGTTGAGGCAGATTCTCGACGGGATAGCCTTTCTGCATTCCTTGAACGTGGCCCACCTGGACATCAAGGTAAGCCGGGAGGGAGAGAACCGCGCGACATATCCGTAGAAAATTTTCTGAGAAGCCGGCGACATTCCGTGTGCTCGACGAAACGTAGAAACGCGGTCGGTACTCGGTTCTTATCTCGCACTCGTGAAAAATAACAAAAGCGCTCGATAAGAGCTGGAAGATTGCCGTTCCTGCAAATAACGCTTATCTAGATTTTTCTCGAGAGTTGGAATACCTCGGGCAAGAATTGGCACGCGGGAACGTTGCCTCGATCGTTGCCTCGCCGCGAAGGCTAACGAACGCCCGAGTCCAGGCACGAGCCTAATCTCGAGGATTGTCTCGCGAGAGCGTTCGACGCGATGACGAGAGGTCCGAGGAGAGAAAGAAAACGGTTTTGGCAACGAAACTCTTCGACTCTTCGGTGCTGCCAGTTTCTCAGCGGCGACGGGACGTGTTCCGCGTCGCGGTCGGTGCGAACGACCTAAATTGTTATATAAAAGTATCCGTGTAATACGGTGATCTCTGCCAAAAACACGGGTCGAGCGCGAAATTTCCGCGCGGCGATGCGATCCGCATCGTTAACGTCCATTTTCGCACCTGTCGCGCCATATCGCATTCCCAGGCATAGCTTGCGCGGAGAGAAGGCGAGAAAGAAAGAGAGACGCATTAATTCGTGCGGCGTTACTCGGCGACGAGACCACATTGTTGCCTCGTAAATCGACTTTCTCGCGAATTCAAATATTTGTTAGAAAGCGACGTGGCGCGGCGCGGCGCGGCGCGGCACGCCGCTCTCCTCGGCAGCGAGGGAAAACGGGGACTTATTTTTCTGAGAGAAATAAAATCAGCCCGGGTCGAACCACTCAGCGCGGTGGAATCCCGACGAAACGGTCGCCGATAGGGTGTTTCTGTCTACTAAATTATTTTTGTACAAACCCCGAGGGAGTCTCGTCTCGTCTCGCCGCGAGACACCCGGTCGAAAATAGCCCGATGCCTCTTCTTCGTCCAACGATTCACCTCGGGGGTAATACGCGCGTCCCTGTCTCTCTATACGCAGACAGGTCAGGATAGTCGCTTCTCGACAACGACGGCAATCGAAACGAACCGCCCTCGAATTTGCATAATTACTTCTCGGAACGATAAATCTCGATTTTGCCAATAAGAGGGGGCTTAAATTGCGCCGAACATCGCGAGCAAGGGCTACGCGTCTTTCAGGCGGTATGCGATAGACGAACGAGCTTCGTACGCGCGTCACGAAGCTCGATGCACGCGCTCGCGATTGCCGTTCGACGAGACGAAAGATTTTTCTTATTTGGCGGTAACTTGACGGACGCGGTGAATTCGCAATTTGCGACTCGCGACGCGAGATACGCGCGGTTAACGTACACGCTGGAGAGCACGAGTACACGCGTGTACGTGTTTATCGATTATCAGAGTGATCGATATGGGTGAGCCAAGGCGAGCAAGTTGTATTAATAATACTCTCTCGGCGACACACGCGGCGGGTCGCGTATTTCAGCCTTCCTCTTTTTTTTTCTCTCTCGTTGCTCTTAACGCGGCTCGGATTATGATCGCGGTTATGCAACCCAATTACCCGCGTTTCGCAAATTGATAGTAATTTGTGGAGATGCGGGTTACCAGGTACACGCCGCCGAGCCGAGCCGAGCCGAGCCGAGAAGAGAAGAGGAGAGAGGAGAATGGCTGCGAGGCGTCGTTATTAAATTCGCTTCTACGAGCCGACGGATCGCGGTCAATTAAATTACCGCGGGGAAAACGCGCGTTTTCGACTCGGCTGCGAACGCAACGGCGTGATGAATTTGCGTTTCGCGCGTTCGGATACGTTCTTTGCGCCAGCGTTATCGCCTCTTCTGTTCCGATACCACCGACGATTAACCATCCGTCGGAATAATCGTGTTGTTTTCCAGTCGATAAGATAAGATAACCGCGATCGTTCTAGACGCGCGAAACGGTCCGATTAAACGGCAACCAGGTAACTAGGCTGTGGTCCCCGCACCCAGACGCCCAACCGCGCAAGCCGCTCGGCCTCGATCGTTTCTCAGTTTTCTCAGTCGATGAAACCGCTCGTGATTCGCGATTCGAGATCGCGAGAGCGTGGCCGAATGGAAACGAACGGCAGCGCGGCCGTTTCGAAAGGAAAACCCCGACGATGATTCGTTCCTTGGCCTTTCCGAGCCGATGCGCGTTCGCTTTTTCGAAATCTCGAGAGCGGAGACCATCGACACGACGCGACGCGGCCGGCGCTCCGGATTGTCCGAAAATATCCCCGTGCCACGAATTCACGCGACGCGACTGACCCGAATATAGATCCTCGCGGTTATGAATGGAAAAATGCACGCGAATTCTTTGGCCTGGTTCCAAGCGGGGCCCCGTTGGACGCCATCCACGAGGTTTCGGGCGCCGGTGCTCCAAAGCGCATCCGCGACCTCGCGCGCTCGATAATTATAGCTGCTAATTCCTTCGATTAAATGGACGGGAACCGATTGCGTAAAACGGATCGAGCAACGATTAGCCGGGGCTTCAATGCTATCCCACGGTCTCTCGATGTCCCCTCGCTGATCGTTTCGACGGTCGCCTCGCAGCGGTTCAAATTCGCACGCGGATCAAAGAAACCATAGACCACGGTGGAATCTTCTAGGGAACGGAGGCGATCGACCTCCGCACAGATAGGGGAGAGATTCATCAATGGACTCTCGAGCCAGCCTTGGCAGTTGGAGCATCGTGCTCGTACCGAGAATTCCATTTGAACGGTGGTGGTCAGTGGCTCGCGGCTTCCTCGATCGATGCGCGCTTCTGTTCGTTCGTTCATTAGGCGGTCTGACGCGACGCGCTCCACGGAATCGATTCATCGAGCCCGTTAATGGGATACTCGAAGCTGTCCGGATTCCGGAGCGCAGAGGCAGCGACACCGGCGAACGGCAGCTCCGGGAGTGTCTCGTTCTACCGCGGACCACGAGACGAGCCAAGGGAAAACGGAATCGATATTTCATACGCCGCACCGAGAGAAAAGCGACCACTGGCTCTCTCTCTTTCTCTCTCTCTCTCTCTTTGCCCCTGTTCCCCGCCATATCTCTCGTCGCGTCCAAAGTTAATACAGCACCGATAAAATTCATTCCAGAAATCGAATTGTCCGCGGGGACAAAAATAATCGCAGTTCCATGGAAAAACGATTCCACTCGAAGATAAATCGATCGAGGCACTCTTTTGCGTCGCGTGAATCCCTCTGTCGTCCATATTGGCCGGTCCCTCGCTCGTTCCCCCGAACTTTATTACATTCGTGCCGCGCACTCCGTCCACGTCCACGTTCACGTTCACGCTCACCAGCGCAGGATCTCGCGCGGTTGTCGTGCACGACGTACGATCGTGCGTACCAACACCGACGCGCGCCTCTGCTCGCCGTCGTACCCTAGGGTCGCTTCCCCCTTCGCTCAACCGCCGGAAGTTTCAATGAACGCGAGAGACGGATCCTCATAAATTCGTTGTCCGCTGGCTAAAAAGCGTTCTCTGGCTCGCAACTACTTGCTGCCATTTTCGCGCGGTCTTTTCCCTCGGCGAGCCTCGCGTTCCAACGCTCGGAATGGAATCGCCTGGATCGAAGTCGTACGGGGACGACGCGGACCGAGGAGGGTACAATTTATAATTATCGTCATCGACGCGTTTATCCGCATCGCCAGGAAATTGCTAGGAGTTTTTCGCTTCGTACCCCGTCACCCCGTCGCGCGTCGACCGACGCGGAGAGAGACTTACTCGCTCGCGGAGACGCGCCGCAGCGGCCTGTCGGACGCGCGCGGCATCGTGAGAATTAACCTCGAGCAACGTTCTTATTTCGAGACCGTCGAGCGACGGCTAGCACCGATTTAATGGCTTACGTCCTTCCTGCAGTTTTTGCGAGCGAGCGCTCCACGTTAAACGGCGACATCCGACAAACCGTGCCGCAGGAACAGGCTCACCCGTTACACTTTCCTAGCTCGCTCGAGAACCAGCGTTCTCAGCCACCGCGTCGATCGAGAGACGCTCGGTCTGACCGGAGCAGAACGATTCTCCCGGTCAGAGATTCCATCGATCGTTCACCCCGCTTGCTCCGCGGCTCCGTATCCTAAAACGCTCGATTACCTACGATTAGCTACGTCAAATATTTAGGTGTCCGACGGAAGCGAGGATACGAGCGGAGGCCCCGCGACATTATTCTATTCGCCAAGGTGAATCGCGCGCGCGTCGCAATAATTCTCTCCGCGTAATCGATCCTGACGCCCACATCGCGTCTTCTCGCTTCTCTTCTCTGCTCGTCCGTTCTCGTCGGGGATCGAGGAACGTCCGCGACACGACATTGACGCAGGAACTTCGTAACGACTAATTATGGAAATGTCTTTGTTCCTCGTTGAACGTCTTCCGGGACTCGTCTCAAGCTCTCGTTCTCAAGCGCGAAACGCGTACGAGCGACCGATCGTTCCCGTCTGTCTCGACTCGTAAAATATTGAAAGGAACGGGGGAGCGAAACGGAGGGCAGCACGAAGGGTGCAGAGAGTGTTTCGTTAGGACCCGTTGGACAAGGTCAAGCCAGCTGGGCGGCACAGGTTTCGAAAGCAGAAGCAGGCCACGAACAAAACGTCGTTCCTCGACCTCGACGCGTTTTAGAAGCGCCTTTGAATCGTATTATTCGACGGACATCGACCGTCTTACGGGCCAAGTCCGGTCACGTTCGACTCGTAACTCGGTAGATACAACGAAACGTAACGCGCGAGCCGAATCCACGAGCGGAACGAGCGAGCACGCGTTGCGAGTAGCCCGAGAGCTTCTTCTCCCCTCGTCGAACACCGTGCGCTCCTTTAGACCTGTTGTCGTTCCATCGAAATTTCAAAGCCAGAAAAACGAACGAACGCGCTCGGCATCGCGTCGATGTCTCGCGCGGATAACGTTGTAAACCAGTCGGTCCGGGTGGGAAAGCGTTTCCTTAAACGCGTCTGTCACGCCACGCGGCTCGCCGCGCCGACTCAAACGATGCTCGACGCTGAAAACGCCACGCCGCGCCGCCAAGCACGCGGAAAGAAAAAGAGGAAGACGAGTCGACTGGTTTGCGACCTCCTAGACGGTGCGGCGCAGCGTGCCGATCGGTTCGAGCAAGAACGACCGGCCAAATTGGAAAAATCGCGATCGCCCGAGCAGGCTTTATCGAACACGCGTTAGCCTTGCTCTACGACCGGTGCGCGCTTTCCAGCGCAGCGTCGCGATTAATTGTGCTGATTACCCGGCAAACGAACGAGGGAATCGCCATTTATTCGATGGTTCGAATTAAGTGCCACCGGCCGCGATCATCGGGACACGCTCAACGATCTCTAACCGCGCTCTATCGCAACAACGGTTACCTACGGAGAAAAAGACGGCTCGCAGCTCGAATCCGAAACCCGCCGCGGTCTCAATCGAACGTTACGATGAGTATCCTAACGCTAAGCGGACCGATAATCGGTGTCAACTTTCCGCCGAGTCCTCGCTCGTGCCCTATCCTCGCTAATTGGACCGACGATCGTACCCGCGCGTAGATTGCTCCGCGACCGGACGATTCGTGTAGCTGCGTTTCCCCATCGGGAGAGCGCAGACCTTTTTCAACGCTTCCGAGACGGCCGCGAATTATTTCTCGGCTCTGAGAATCGCTCGATGCGGGAAAAATGGTGGGTAGGTTTGCCCGCGGCGCGATTAATTGCACCGATTACGTGACGAACGCGTCTCGGAATTGTCGCATATTAAGCGCGTTTAATTAACTGGAATCTCGAGGCACGCAACGCTCGGCAAAAACCCTCGTGCGCGCATCGCGTCGTCTTCGCGGGAACAGCAGCGTCGATTCGATTGCTTGTTCTAATGAATCTTTTTTTTTTTTGTTGTTGTTTGCAGCCTCAGAATCTGGTCCTCACCGGTGATTTTCCCGAGTGCGACGTGAAGCTCTGCGACTTTGGTATTTCCCGGTACATCAGCCATGGCGCGGACATACGGGAAATATTGGGAACGCCAGATTATGTTGGTAAGCACGTTGCCTCGATACCGATGGCCACGGTCGAGAAAGTCTCGTCGATCGTTCGATCGGGTTTGCCGCGTTTCGCACCGTGTTGAATCACGCGTTACGGTCCGTTTCAGCTCCGGAGGTCCTAAACTACGAGCCGATCAGCCTTGCGACCGACATGTGGTCCGTCGGAGTGTTGTTGTACGTCCTGTTAACGGGATGCTCGCCGTTCGGTGGCGACACGAAGCAGGAAACGTTCTGCAACATCAGCCGATGTCGACTGGACTTTCCCGACGACCTGTTCGAGGACGTGTCGGAGGACGCGCGGGATCTGATGCGCAAGCTGATGGTCAAGGATCCAAAGTAAGCAATCCGATCGGTATTTTTCAGTTGCACGCTAGACTGGCAAAACCGGCGAGACAGGCGCGACAAGCGGGACAAACGGTCGTGTTCGAGCATCGTCATCGGAATGCGGCGATCCGACGTGGAACGACGAGTCCGTCGCATAACGCGACGGATTGCTTTCGTTCCTGGAAGCTAAATAACGCCAACGCGCGCGCGATCCAACCAACAATGTTCCCGCGAGATCCACGCGTCGCCCTGCGCCCATCCTATCTTCTTTCGATTCGAGGTAGCCGGCGAGCCGTAAACGTTCCCGGTAGGTCGCGGGGCACGCTTCCTCGAAGGTATTATTTTAACCAGTGCCGGAATTCTTAGTAGCGTCTGCTCTGATAACGCTCTAGCGAGCAAAGACCGTCGCGTCGCGTCGCGTCGCGTCGCTTGTCATCGTTGCGTTCGTCTTCGCGGTAACCGATTTGGCGAAGGGCACATGCCGTGGGAGCACCGTCTCGCGACCGTGTTCCGCGCCGTTCGATCGTCCTCGGGCCGAGGAACTCTCGAAACTCGTGATCGTCGAAACTTCCTGCATCGGTCGCGCGCATACGTGGAAGCGAAACGATCGACATTCCAGCGCGCGACGACTTTCTTCGAAACGGGAAGAGGGACGTCGTCGGCGCGCGGAACGAGTTCCGTTGAAAAACTCGTAGATTTCCTTATCGTCGACCAGTCGGACAGCTGGGAGGAAGTCCCCATCCGGAGTATATCCCATCGCACCCTTCCAACGCGACATACGACTTATCTTGTTGTCGCGGGCGCGGTTTATCGTCGCGAGTACCCACATCGTGCTCGTGCTCGTGCTCGTGCTCGTTCCCTTTTCGCTTTCCCGTTTCCTCCGGTTCTTCTGGATTCGCTGGTTGCCTTCGCCGTCGTTTCCTGTCCTTTCTCTTCTGCCCGGCCGCGTTGCGCAACCGCTCGTTACCGTTACCAAAGACAAGAGAGATCCGACGGACGGGGTCCGTGCCGGAAGTCGCAAGCAAACGACGTGTCTGATCGATCTTCTTTATTTCAGTGAACGCCTAACAGTCACCGAATGCCTGCAGCACTCGTGGTTCAGCGTGTTCGACGATCCCCAACCGCCTCTGTCCACGATCGATTGCCCGGCCTTGGAGCAGTCCACGATGGAAACGACGAAGACGACCGCGTCTCCTCAGGAAACGAAGTCCCCGGTAAAGTTCGGCGCCGGGACGACGACGGAACAGTCGACGACGATATCGTCGACGCCGAAGAGCGACACGGAGAAACACACGAAGAGGTCGTCGACCACGAACGTGTACCAACTATCGGAGAGTAAGTCGACGACGACGACGACAACCACAGCGACGACGACGACGACGACGACGTCGGCGCCGCGAGCAGTCTCCTCGCACACGGAGAACCTGTACACGAAATCGAAGCTGTCGACGAAGCCCATCCGATTCGGCCTGAGTCCCGACCGCAGGGACACCTTCAAAAGGAACATGGACTCGCTGGCGCAGAAATTTTCCGGCACCGAGATCGTGATAATCGAGCCGGCCCCCTCGATGCGTACGAGCGTCGCGAGCAACGCCACCACCGTGACCACGGTCACGCAGAGGAGAGCGACCGCGACGCACACAATGCCCGCCGGTGAGGTTTTCAAATGCACGCCCGTGTTCATTCTGGGCGAGGAGCAGCAGTGTAGCGACAGCGGCAGCGACACCGTCTCGGAAATATCGACGGATAGCTCGAGCGATCGGAGCAGCATCTACTCGGACGACTCGCTCGATTTTCTGCTGTTCGGCAAGGGCCAGAGTCGGGCCAGTTTCCCGTTCGCGGCGACGGAGGCATCGTCGGACAGATGGGAGCCTAGGCATCACCAGCAGCAGCAGCAACACGCGAAGGCGTGGCCGAGAGAGTGCAACGGCGTGGTCAGCAAGGCTCTCAGCCTCTTCACGTCCGAAACCTCGAACGCAAAGATCGCGAAGCTTTCGAACCAGGCCACGGTTCACGGTAAAACCGGGCTGGAGGCGCTTCGCGAAAGGGGCGGTAACCTAGTGGTGATCCGCGAGCCGGTTCGAGCCGGCAGGTACACCAGGTACAGCGAAGTTCAGTGCGAGTCTGTGCAGGCACGGATTCGCCGGTTCCAGGTCCACGGAGCCTCGTAGACGCGCGAACAACGGGACAAGCGACTCGTCCCGACATCGGTTTACTCGACAGGCCTCCTTGTACATATCACTCGACGGTGTACAGTGTATAGTCGGATGGTACGCGGCGTTACAACCAGTCGACGCGACCCGCGATACAACCTACGAAACGGACAGTACGCGGAGACCGTGCCAAAAAACGCGAAAGACGAAACCACGTTTCTCCGGAGAAAAGCTGTTCTTCCTACAGGAGTCTTTCCTTCCGTTTCGACTCGTTGTAATATCCATTGTGCCCGGTGGCAGCCGGGTAACGCTTGTAAATACGTGAAAACTGTGTGCGAACGTGCGTATACGTGGATGCGAGGATGGGTGGGTGGGTGGCGGGTACCGATCGTTCGTGTCGCGTGATTGTAAATATTCGGATAGTTGAGATTCTAAGCGAGCGACGAATAGCGACCGAGCGTAGACCGTGTTATTCGCGTGTGTCGACAGTTTCGACGGTTTTATCGTTGAACAGCGCGAAAAAGTCGATGATGGTTATCGTTCGGCTACACGATGCAATGTATATACGAGAGAGAGAGAGAGAGAGAGAGAGAGAGAGAGATCCGATTCGAGGTGGTTCAAACGACGGAGCGATAGAACACGATATAGAACGAGACGCGCATAGTTGGGCAGCTCGTTGTCCGCCATTACCGATAGACTGACCGGCCGTCCTTTCGAGGTGAATGAAAAAAATGGGAATGCGAGTTGCACGCTCGATGCCACCGAGTCGCTCGCGAAACGAAAGTCGGCATCGCGAAACATCGGTTCGGGTTCGATCTGCCTCGTCCGCCGCCGCCGTCGTCGGAATTTCAGGCAACCGATCGTTACGCAACCGGAAAATGTCAGGCATATGTCAGATTCTATTCAGAATTCCAGGGTACATCGTCGATCGTCGTTCGCTCGAGCTGGTGTAACATACGATCCTCGCGTACGACTCGGTGTCGACGAACCAATTCGCCGAACTAGCCATATACGAGTTGTAAACGTAAACGTAGACACGGTAACTGCTTGGAGGTTCGCGCGCGGCGGATCCCGCGGAGATCGAATTCCGATGACTTCGGTGCCTTTACAGTAAACCGTAGTGCCTAATTTCGTTTCTCTTTTTCTCGCGAGAGAGAACGAGCCTCGACGAACGAGCAGAGAATCCTCTCCGGTTCGCACAGTGCCTTAGCTTCGACACAGACACAGATACAGACACGGATATGGATACGGATACGGATACGGATACAGATCGCGCGCGCGTCGTTCGATCGGTCGAAATTGAGAGCCTAAACCGGCGTTAGGCGTCTCCAATTTTTCTCGTTGGTTCGATAGTATCTCCCGCGGGAGATCAATTAGAGATCGCGAGTCCTATCGGCGCTGGATAACGCGGTTACAAACGATCGAAACAACTATCGTTCGGATTCTTTGGAACCTCGTGTCGTCGCACATACAGAAATTCCCCTTTTTATCTTCGACCAACCAACCTTTCATCGAACAAATTTAGCCAATGAGAAATTTATCCGGAGACGAGTGTTTACTCGCGACTACGGAATCGTTGCAACTGCTCGCTCGTCGAACAACTTGTCGCGGTCTTTTTCACTCCGTGAATCAAACGCGTAGTATATAAATATATATACATATACATATATACATTATACAAGGAGAAAATGTGGGGGTGAGAGAGAGAGAGAGAGAGAGAGAGAGAGAGAACGAGAGAGAGAGAGAGAGAGAGAGAGAGAGAGAGAGAGAGAGAGAGCAAGAGACATTAGCTTTGCGAACGTCTGTGTCGCCAAAGCGATAGGGCGAACGCTTAACAAACATCTTGTGAAGTGCCAACTTCGGAGATCGAAGGGAGCGCTTCGTGAATGCTAGTCAATATACACGTTGCTCGCCGGCTACCTCGAAGCGAAAGAAGATAGGACGGGCGCAGGGCGACGCGTGGATCTCGCGGGAACATTGTTGGTTGGATCGCGCGCGCGTTGGCGTTATTTAGCTTCTAGGAACGAAAGCAATCCGTCGCGTTATGCGGCGGACTCGTCGTTCCGCGTCGGATCGCGGCATTCCGATGACGGTGCTCGAGACACGACCGTTTGTCCCGGTTGCCGCGCCTGTCTCGCCGGTCTAGCGTGCAACTGAAAAATACCGATCGGTTTGTTTACCTTGGATCCTTGACCATCAGCTTACGTATCAGATTCCGCGCGTCCTCCGATACGTCCTCGGACAGGTCGTCGGGAATGTCCAATCGACATTGTCTGATGTTGCGGAACGTTTCCTGCTTCGTGTCGCCACCGAACGGCGAGCATCCCCTTAACAGGACGTGCAGCTACACTCGGACGGGCTACATGTCGGTCGCCAGGCTGATCGGCTCGTAGTTTAAGACCTCCGAAGCTGAAACGTGCCGTAGCGCGTGATTCAACACGGTGCAAAACGCGGCAAACGCGATCGAACGGTCGTACGATCGACGAGACTTTCTCGACCGTGGCCATCGGTGTCGAGGCAGCGTGCTTACCAACATAATCTGGCGTTCCCAAGATCTCCCGTATGTCCGCGCCGTGGCTGATCTACCGCGAAATGCCAAAGTCGCAGTGCTTCGCGTCGCACTCGGGAAAATCGCCGGTGAGGACCAGAGATTCTGAGGCTGCGAGCAACGAATAAAAGATTCATTAGACAACGACGGACTCGAGTCCAGTTCTGATCGCAAAGGGTGTGCGCACAACGAGCGAATGAATCTACGGGAAACAGGGCGAACGAGCGAGTGCGTAGGGTCGCGAGAATTCATGAATGCCTTCGAGAATCAAAGGAACCTATAGAGACCTGTAATATATTGTAGTTTTGCTACTACGGTAGAGGAGGGCGTGTGTCCGAGCGAGTCGGTTCAGCGCACCCCGATTCGAGGCCAATTCGTTGTTATTTATTTTTCGTTCGATTATTCATTTGGATATCGTGTTGAACCGATATCCCCCGTTTACGTTCGCGTTACGATTATCGTGGCGTTTATTTCGTCCGTCGAGGCCTCGCAGGAGCGCGTACCGTATTTTAGACGCCTTTCTAGATCTTCTATCCATCTATACAGATGCGTCTATATCTTCTATCCATCGGTATACATATGTAGATACGTCTGTATCTTGTTTATACTCGTACACAACGCCTTGCTCTCCGACTTATTCAACTATCATCATTATTGTATCACAATGATTATTATTATTATTATGATTATTATTATTAGTATTGCTATCATTATTATCATAATTATTATTATTATTACTATTATTATTATTATCATCGCTATTACGTTATCGCTGTAATGTTATTAATACCGAGGTTATTTACGATCAGATGAATCGCGCATGTATGGCTACCAAAATCTTGTGTAAATACTTCTGTCATACTGTATTAATTTGAATAACGTGCGAAATAAATACCGCAAATCACAATCGACACTCTGGTTGGTCTCTCGATCGAAGCCGAGCGCGAAACGAGCGGTTCGTTACCAGCGCGGAATTCGCGCGCCGCTCGAATCCGAGTTTTCCCATACACGGGGAAACCACGTTTTCCAAGAACGTCGGTTTTCTTTTCATCCTATAAATAGACGGCAGTATTAATAGGCGGCCAGGTGAAGCGATGATTCACCGCCGAGATTTCCTGCCGAGACAAAAGCTCCAACGCTGCTAATCCCATTCGAATCCGATGCTCGCGCGATCCTCTCCGATTCCCAAGTCTCGATAAGTATACCAGCCGCTCGGTGGCCCAAAACGAGATTGCCCAAAACTGTTGACGCTGCTCGGTACTATTTCGAGTCGGGAACGTTGAATTTTGATCGGTCAAGGGTAACCGTGGCCATTGATCGACTCGCCGCGTCCGATTTCGCAAAAGTAGCGCGCTCAAAGATGGAATCGCGGCGGCCTGTAATTAGAGGTAACACGCCGCTTTTGTCGGCAGTCGTTTAATCTTCGCGAGACGGCTTTCCTCTCGCCGCGCCGCGCCGCGCCACGCCGCGGTCGTCGATTCTCGTCTTGACCTACGCGTTAATTAACGAATTGTCGTTGGAAAGCGCGATCGGCCTCGGCAAAAGCGAACAGCGTCCCACGGGCGCCGATTTACCAACTCCTAGGCGCCACGAATCGCTCTCGTCGATCGTTCCAACCAATTTCCCGATACAGGACTTCCTAGGACGCGACAAGATCTGTTTGCCTCGGACGACTCGAGGTCGATGGCTAGAGGAAGCTCCAATCAAGGGGCTTTCGAGGCTTTCGGAAAGAAAAATGGCCTAACGATGGTCCAAGATTAATGCCGCGAGACCATTTCGGACGCGAAATTTGCAAATTCTAACGATTCGCCGAGACAGTGGGCATTAATCGAGCACCGTGTATGGTCGTAACTCGGTTATTAGACGCGAGTCGGTTCGTTCCTATTGTGTCTAATTCTTGGATCGTAAATCGTGGGGAACTTGCACGTGCGTGCTGCGAGAGTCGTGCGTTACGAGCAACCAGTGCATCATACCCCCTCGCACATCATACCCTCCTTTATGGTAGTCGGTGATTTGCATTCTCCGCGGACGCTGGCTGGTGTGCGTGCCCCGTTGCTCGTTCGTTCTGCAAATAATACTCGGTTCGTGGACTCAACGAGTTTGCGAGCGATCGCGGACGAGGTCCCAGACGAGACACAAAACGAAACCAGCCGGACGCCGCGTGTGTCCGCGTCGTATCACCGACCATTGTTCTCGGCGCGTCGATCGAAAAGAAAAGCTCGCAGGCCAATATACTCGAGACGCGCGGTTCGGCCCGTTGGAATCCAATCACGATGAGATTCGTTTCAAAGTGAGACGTAAGGTCTCGATCGGCGCGGACGCGTCGGCGCATCCGGTCGAGGACGTTGCCGCAGAATAACGAGCCATCAAAGTCACCCGATGACGCGCGGATCGAATTTATTGCACCTGCCGGTAGTCCTATAAAGAGAAATCATTTGCCGCGTTGCGCACGAGAACGTCGAATCGACGTCGCGTCGGGTGGGTAATTGATTTCGATCGGCGAGGGAGAAAAGAGACGACCTCGCGCGCCGAGCCGAACCGAGCCGAGCCGAGCCGAGCCGACCGGTTCGCGATTCCCCGCATTTCCATCGGATCCTGTCGATCCGTGCGGGGATCGCTTTTGGATTTTTGCCCTTTTCTCGGGTCGCGTTAGCTAACGAGCGCCGCGGGAGAGAACGAGAGCCTGACGGGGTGCCGCAAAAAAGTGTTTGCGAATTCGTCATTGAAAGTAGACGAGAGCGACAGCGAATAAGCGAGCAATTATCCTTGGCACGATCCGACTCGAACACGTCGTTACTAATTGTCGGTACTAATTGCTTGTCACCGCTCTCGCCTCTCGCTACGTCGCGCCTGTCGCGCGTCGCGTCTCCTCGTGGATACTTGCACGTACGATTCTCCGCGCGACACCTGATACTCCGGGGATCGATCTTCCACGAATTCGTAATTCGCAATCGGCGATCCGCAGGTGCGCGCGAGACAGATCATTCTCGCCGCGTAATCGCCTCGCCGAGAGGCCTGACCGGTGCAAAATTCGCGTACGATAAATCATTTCTTCTCGCGAAGCGGATCGTGCATAGATTCCTTAGTATCTCTCTCTCTCTCTCTCCCTCTCTCGCTCTCTGTCTCTCTTTCTCTCCTCTCTTTCTAGAGGACTCGCTCTAATCGATTTCTCCTTAGAGACGACTCGATCAGGAAAGACCTTTGTGTTTCCTTTTGACGCAAGACCGAGCATCCTTGTCGTTTTTGCGGTCGGATCCGTAATAGCGTCGACGAGCGAACGCGGAATCTCTATTTTCCACGCGTGCACTTGTTAATCTTCGGACGCCGAGAACAGAACCGATTAGAGCGCAATCCGCGATCCGTTTCCACCGAAGCTTCGCTCGATCGCGCGACACACCTGGACACACGATGCAGCTTCGTACGTCGTTCGAATCGAGATCGACGCTTAGGCTGGTTTCCAAGAACCGATATAATCGGGCATGGAGATCTCGAAGGTAAAACCCCACGCGTCCATTAACATATTGGCGTTCATATCTGGTTCTATTACCGCGACGCGGGATATCTAATGGAACGGAGCGCGTCTGACTCTGTCGACGGTGTCCCTGATCCTTACGGGACAAACGGATGGTTTTGGCCCGGGTAAGGATGGCGCCGAAATGCTCTCGGCCGCAGCACCTACGGAGGAAACGTTGCTGTCGCTCGGACACGATACTCAATTGTTACAATTCACCGGCTTCGGCGGTCGTGCATCTATGCATCGATCATGGCGCGTTCTCGTGCCCCGACCGCATACCACCTACGTCCGAGATGCAGCGGTGTACGGCGTGCACGGCGTGCACCGCACCACCAGCGCCGTAAACACCGCTAAAAGCAGCTACAGCAGCTATAGCAACAACGAGACGACCGTGCTCGACTCGTGTCCACTCTCGGGGCCGAAGGAGTGGGATACGATCGAGCTCAGGAAGAGGAGAGGACCCCGCGACGAGACGCGACGAGACGCGACGGTGTTCCACGGGCTGGTGCTGGAGCTGGAGCTGGAGCTGAAGCTGTTGCCGGAGCTGGTGGAGGCGAGAGAGGCTGGGAACGAGCGAGAGCAAGGTGGACGCCAAGGAGAAAACGAGACGAACGGTAGCCTATGGTCCAGCGACTCCGCGGCAAGAAAGAAAAGAGGAGCGCGAGTTGAAACGGAGCCGAAGCGTGTGGACTCTCGGCGACTCGTGGCCAGTTTCAGTCGCGGCACTCGACCGTCAGGCTCGGCGCGGATCTCTCGAAAGAGCGGCGACCGCCTCGAGATGCGAACATCGTCGCCCGCATTTTCGACCGAGCGGACCGAACCGAGCAACAACGCGTTATTTCTCTGTCGGATAGACGGCTTCTGACGCGCGCGCGCGCGTGCGATACCTTCTCCGAGAATTTTGGCACCGATCGTCGTCCAGCGGAAACGGAAACGGGAACGGGTGCGCGAGGATCGATCGGCACGATATGACCGATCGCGTTCGCTGACAGCCACTCGATCGTCCAGACACAGCGAAACATGATCTACCAGCCGAACCACCAGACGCCGACGATGTCGTCCGCGAGGAAAACCTCTCCTCGTTCCCAGCGACGAAATCTCCAAGCTTCGTCGGGCAAGTGCGTGAACGCGAAGGCGAAGCGCGGTAACGACAGGACCGGGAACGAGGATCGGTGCAGGGGACGGTGCAGAGTGCAATGGAGCGAGAAACACGTGAAGGAGGGTCTGGTTCTGGTGCAGGAGTCGCAGCTCGCCAGGGTGGTCAAGACGGGTCCCATTTCGGAGCACTACGAGATCGACCCGAAGCCGTTCGCAAAGTAAGTCCTCGAGGACCGATAGATTAGTCTTATTCCTCTGCGCGCAGCGAGCCGTAATTCGCGAAATCAACTTTGCGCCGATACCGTAATGGAAGGTTCAATAACGACCCGACGATATCGTCTAGTGACAGCGCGCGCGCGCGCGTTGATAATCCCCGGTTCGGTGCTCGATATCAACGCCGTCGATTGCCGCTCTCGGTGCCTTTGCATCCTTAATGAAGCGGATTTGCTCGAGACAGGGGGAGTCGGATACAAAGACGTTCAGTTTTCAACTCGGCCGGCAAGCGGTCCACGGCGAGCGGCGAGCGGCGAGCAGCTCGACACACGGGTCCGCCTCCTTCCTGGTACAATCTCGTTCTCTCGGTTTCGCTTCGAATTTGCAATTTTCAGCCGGTCTTTTTGCTCGGGTGCTCGTTAGCGAGCACATTTACGGACCAAAAACGGCCGGAACCCGAAAGGCGTACGCGCCGTGCGAAACTCGCGGGTTTGCCGCTTCGACGAATGTTTATCCAATGAACGACAACTCGGATCGAGAGCGACGCCGGTTAATTGCTCGATGTCGCGGGGGCGGTAGGAAGGGGGGTCGATCAAAATGGCCAAGAACGACGCCAATAAATTTTCATAAATTATCCCGTGGACGGATCCGAGGCCTCGCGCGCGGTTTCGACGCGCTCCGATCCTCGTGGCAACAGCTGCGCAACCGTCTTCACCGTGCTTCATCCAATTTTTCGACGATCGGCCGCGTTTCCGCGATCGCTAGAATATCGTCGGATCGTTTCGCACCTACGGTTTGGTACCTACGGTGTATGTATGTACCTTGCGATTGGACGAGCGATAATTACTTTTATGCGCGCGAGGGTGAGGGACACCGGGCTCGTCCTCCGCTCTCCGCTTTCTGGCTCTGGTCGCCGATTCGACGATTCGAGTTAATTGCGCTCGCTATCGGATACTCTTTACGACTGCCTCGGTTATCTCGTTTCGTCCGTGAACGTTCAAAGGACGTCGACATCGACGCACCGCGCCGCGCCGGTAGTCGGGTTCGGCCAGGTCCCTCGACGATCGATTTTGATCTTTCGAGAACGACGAAGCAGCCTGGTGCTCGCGTGGGACGTTTGCGTAATAAACACTAGCGTCCGTACAACACGCGTAGGAAATACTCGAAGAGGCAAAAGCAAAGGCAAACGCGCGTAAAAACGGTCGCTTCGCGTTGCGGGCGTAGCCTTCGGAGGCGCCGCGGCGTCGACCTTGCCGAAGAGACGTTCGGAATCCTCCGCTACGATCGTAAAAATCACGCTGATGGTCAGCAAAATTTCGTGATTGCTTTCGTCTTTTATGCGTCCGCGTCGTGGCAATGGCCGCCGGCTTCGGCTTCGGCTGTGGCAATGACTGCGACTGAAAGCGGAAATATTCTTGTTCGCAGCGGACAATGGGCGAAAGTGTACCGGTGCAGATCGAGATCGACCGGCATCCTCTACGCGGCGAAATACTCGTCGAGAAACAGATTCAACGCGGACTGCAGCGCCGAGCTGAGACACGAGATCGCCCTGCTGTCCCTTTGCTCGCAATCGCCGCGCGTCGTTCGGCTGCACGATGTTTACGAGACGCCCAAGGAGATTATACTGGTGATGGAATAGTGAGTACACGACACGGTGGACTATCGACGGGCCGCGGGCTGACACGAAATCTCGGAATTGTAACGTTTCAGCGCACCCGGTGGAGATCTGCAGACGCTCATCGACGGCGATTTGGTGCCCCTCGAAGGTGACGTGGTGCACTTTGTCAGACAGCTAGTAGAAGGACTTGCCTACCTCCACGAGAGAAATATTGCCCATTTGGACATCAAGGTAAGTTCAACCCATAAAAGGTCGACGCAAACTTGCCGCGGTTCTCGTGTATCCGGATCCCGGAATCGACTCGGTCCGACGTAACGCGACGCGTCGCGTCGTCGCGCGGCAAATCCGAAAACGCTCAGCGCTTATTGTTAGTCGCATCGGTGCGGTGGTTCGCCAACGAGTCCAGTCAGTGAACCATCGCGAAAGAATTCGAGCACAATCGCCGCGATTCGAGTCGAATCGACTCGCGGTGGCCCGATACCATTCGCGTTACACGTCGCAGGTTACGCGTTACGCGTTACGCGGTGCGCGTAATTAACGCGGCCTTCTATGTAAGCGAAATCCTAGAAATCCACGAGTTTCAGCCGAGCTCCGAATACCTGGAGAACGGTCGTGTCTAAAAATAAATCGGCGCGATGACGAATCGGCTCCTTTTTCCGCATAAAGCTCGACGCGATCGCCGCGCGTTGAACCGATCGGTTTCGAGAGAGTTAGCCGCGAACAGATTTTCCACGCCTTCCGTGGATTTTTCGTTCGGTCCGAGGCGAGGACTGGCACGGAAATGCCCAACGTTCCGCGCCGCGCCGGTTCACGATTGCCGAGGAGGAGCTTTAATTGCGATCGTTCGCGGCCGGCCAAGGCGATTCCGCGATAAACATGCCCGACAAACAAATTGGAATTGCCTTTTACGTCTCGGCCGGACAAAGAAGAGATACGCTCGCTCGCGTTCGGGCCCACGGAGCTCGGATCTGCGAGGTTCGAGCACCTCCGGAAATCTCCGCGAAAAAAGTCTCGGACTCCTCTGGGAACGACTGGAAACCGCACGATACTCGCCTTCTGTTCTGCCTCGTTCTCGCGCAATTTATTGCGGCCTCCCGACACACGTGCACCATTTATTCCACCGATCGCGGAAACATAAACACCTTTTAACCGGAACGCGATGAGACGCGACACCGCGTCTCCGCGAAAAAACGCTTGGTACACGACGACTCGCCGCGTGTCGCCCGAGTAAGCCCGTGTCGCGTATTTTCAGCTTGTCGGTTCCCTCGCCTTGCCTCGCTTCGCGTCGCGTCGAGGCAACCGTCTTTTTTAACGGTCAACAACGACCGGTCTCTCGCTGTCTCGATGTTCTCGCGGAGCTTCTCGGGTCGATGATTTTTACGCCGAACTACGTCGTGAACGTAAAACATCGCGTCCGTTGTAATTAAGAGTTCCTCGGAGATTTCGTCGAACCACTCGTGGATTGATCGCGAGCCTCGTTACGATCTATTTTTTTTTTCCGCGCGGCCGAGGCCGCAACTATTCGATTCGCGGACAAAGCGGGTCTGAGCGTAGATAACGCGCGGTGCTATATAAATTTCAATTAAACGCGCGGAGACGCAAAGTCGATTGCTCGGCCCGATCAGGAAGAAGGAATGAACGACGGTTTATGTAGATGACCGTGACGGACGGCGACCGTCTCGACCGTCGACGACCAGCCAGGCGAATTCCGAGCCCAAGAACTCATCCGATTTCACGTCACGGATAAAAGGATTCCTTCTCGCGACATTCGCGAGAAATTCGCGAAAGGTCGACGAGCTATCCGCGACGAGGAAACATCCTTCGCCGAAGTCGTTCCGCAGCGCGTGCCGATTTTTCTCGGGAATGCGAACACTCCGTAAATCGTGTCGCACGCTCGATCTCCGCGCGGTTATTTATTTAGTCGGCCGTTTCGAATTCGATTGCCTCGCGACGCGCCTTCGCGATTCGGGACTCTCCGGCCTGTACGAGCGTAAATACCGATATAAACTGCGGGAACATGTTCGGCCGTCACCTTCCTCGGAACTTACGATCGGTAAAAAAAGAAGAAGAGGCGCGAACTCCGATTAAGAATCGGTCGAACGGAATCTTAAACCCGTCCCGCCGTAAATCCGTATCCGACGCGTATCTTCCTCGAGTCGAGTCGAGCCGCGTCGCGTCGCGTCGCGTCGCGTCGCGTCGCATCTCGTCGCATCCCGTCGATTTACTTTCGTTGGAGCCGCGAATTTGTCGTCGTCGAAACCGTTGTAAATCCGACACGCTCGAAGAGGTGTTCCTTTCCGGAGAATAAACCTGTCGCGTGTCGCCTTCGGCGGACAACGCGCGAGAGTCTTTCCAGAGGCTATCTCTCGCACGAATTCGGTTTTTGTAATCGAGAATCGAACAACCCGGCTCGGTGGAATCGTTGCGCGCACACCGTTCACGATACTTACATTATTCCCGCGCTCCATAAACACTCGACCACCGTATTTGGATATAGAGGGGCGAGTATCGGAGAGCGAGTCGGCGCGGGTTGCGGGACGCGAACCACTCCACGCGAGCCGAGAGTGTGTGCGCAGCGGCACCTCCCTTCGGCTTCGGCTTCGGCTTCGGCTCTGTGCTTCAGCTTCAGGCTTCGGCGGTGTCCATCGCCGCCGAATCGATGCGATTATCAGCATTGTCCGCCGTCGTCGCCGCGAGCCTTGCCGTGCTCCGCTTCCCAGAGCGGCGACCAACGGGCGCGCAGCGGACGCGTCTCGATTCGATTTCGAAACTCCGATGGAATCGGAAAAATAACCGCGTTCTCGGACGAGTGTCCAGGGTGGCAGAAAAAGAGAACGCGAGATGCAGTACCCCACGCTCGTCGCGGAGATACGACCACGCCCCGGCTTCGTCGGTGAATCACACCTGGTCTCCCTATCTCTGAGCTGAACGCTAGGTACCGACATAATACGTACACCCGACCGCCATAACTGGAGCAGCCGTTGATAACTCGCGAAATTCTCGCGAAAGAGAAAGGAAGGCATCGCCTTCGAGAAGCGTTCGGAAGCGTTCGAAGCTTCGTGGATCGTTCGTCGAACGGTGGGTCGACGAAACGCTAAACGCCTAAACGCTCGGTTTCGAAGGGAAACGCGGCGAGAGACGAAGAATAAAACGCGCTCGGGCAGCTCCCACGTCCCTCGCGCGAACAAGCAATCGCATTCTGGTCTACTCGAGATGCAGTTTGCACTCGATGAATCATTAGCTCTGTTCGCGTCCCCGTGGACACGAGCGGCCAACCTGTTCGCCGTAACTGGAGCACCTCTGGGTGTCTCGGCCGACATTTACTGAAATAGGAGGAGGAGGAGGAGGAGGAGGAGGAGGGGAAATTTAATGTAACGCCTCGGCTCTTAACGCACCGAGATAACGCGCCGCGCCGATCGAAGCAAACAAAAGTTTTGTCGAAAGTTTTCGCCCGAGAGAATCGTACCTAGGTAGTTTTGTTAGTTTCTCGTTTTTTCACGATGTAAACGGTCCGGTGGGGACGCAGCTTCCCGTAGCGTTACACGATGTTTCGGCCCACGCCGTTGTTTGGTCAGCGGGTCGAGTCCGTCGTCGGGTATCCGATCGCGTAGGATTCAACGATATCCTTCCGAGTCGTTTAGCCGCGATCGTGAATCGTTAGCCCATCGAAATAAAGAACGAGGACCGTTCGGCCGCGATTAGATCCGTCGTTGATTTCGCCCGTGTCCGACCCGCGCGTCATCCCATTCCCCTTCGCACGCCTAACATCTACCGATCAAACGCCTAACGCCTTAATGCCCAATGCCTAATCCGTCGCGACAGCTCTAATGGCTTCGGCGCGCGATGGCTCGCCCGCGCGGAACTGCGCGTCTCGCGGGTCTAACAAGCCAAGAATTATTTTTACGTCTTTTGTCATTATTTATCAGCCGCGCGGCGTCGCGCAGCGTGACGGGACTACCGAGAGAAACTTTGAATATTCAGATTCGCCCACGCGTCGATCTCCAAGGACCTCTCGGCGCTCGAGCCAGGAAGATTCTACCGGAGCGAATGCACTGTCGTTTCTTCGCTCCTCTTCTCTCCTCTTCCTCCGATCGGAATCGCTCGCGTATCGCGCCCGGTCCCGCGGACGATCGTTCCATCGCGAATTCGGGGCCCGAAGTCTCCTCGAGAGAGAGAGAGAGAGAGAGAGAGAGAGAGAGAGAGAGAGAGAGAGATCAAACGAAAGTACGTGATTCTTGTGCGTCGAATAAAACGCACGCCTGCACGTGTCCTTTGCCTAGAATCTAGAAAAACAATCCCGTTCGTCCGTATTGCAGGGAATAGCTGCGCAGCAAAGATCGCAACAAAGATCGCTCGCGCGCGCGTGTTCGCCGAGAAACTTAATCTTCTATTCTATTCCCCGTTCGCGCTCGAATTTATCGTAACAGCATCTGCCGTGTTTATGTAAATGGCCGCGATGTTTCTCCGGGACGAAGCGCGAATCCGGCGACGACAACACGCTGCTCGCGGATACACGACGCGATTTCAGTTTGCGCGTAAAACCACCGGCGAAACCGTAGACCGTGGACAGAGGCGATCCGGAAAGTCTCGAAGAGCGCGCGGCGACGCGATTCGCAGCGGGAATATTTATATCGGGCACGGAAACTTCGTAGAATCTGCGCGGACGACGACGCCAGGCGACTTAATAACGAGCTGTCGTGCACGACAAACGTTGTCTCGAGCGATCCACGGTCCTGTTTATAATTGAGATCCGTCCGACGTTGATCGGCCGCATAAAAATTCTTAACGACTCCAGTTTTCGTTCATTGCCAAAGGTAGCGTTACGCTATGCGGCCGCGTCACGTTGCCTCGAGAGTTCCGGTCGTTTGTATCTTATTTACGATCGAAATTCAATTAAACGAAGAAAAAAGCCGAGCCTTCGCCGAGCTCGATTAACGACTCAATTAATGGCCGCTAATTGCTGTCGGAAGGCGAGCGCTCGACGTGCTCGCGTATCGGGATCGCCGTTCGTTAATCGCAACTCTTCGCGTTCTAGCCGCAAAATCTAGTGATGATGGGCAGCTTCCCGGAGTGCGAGGTGAAGCTCTGCGACTTCGAGATCTCGAGGGTGGTCTTGGAGGGGACGGAGGTTCGCGAAATCCTCGGGACGCCGGATTACGTGGGTAAGAAGCCGCCTCTACTATCTTTCTTTCTTCTTCTCTTTCCTTTTTTCATACTGTTCCGGTGTATTCTTTATCCTTCTTACGAGTCTCTCCAGTCTCTCGCGACTTAATCGAGCGCCCGCGCGCGCTTCGAGCTCGACTCGAGCCCAACAAGAAAAGACGAAACGAAACACATGTCGGACAAACGACCCGCTTTTGTGTTCCGGCATACGCGCGAACCGAATCTCCGCTCTTCTGAAAAATATAAATTACCGCCGCGTCGCCGGTATCGGGATGATGTATCGCGCGCATTACTCCGTGCCGTGAACGCGCCTCTCTCGCGGACGTAAACAGGTGTGTCGGCACTTTGCTCTCCCGGTCGACGCTTAATCGCCACCGATCGATATCTCGCCGCGCTAATTGACGATCTCCCCTTCGGACCGAGTCCGCGAATATAATGGATATTAATTGACGCGTTAGCCTCATTGCGCGATGCGGTCCAGGTCGAGACGAAGCGGCCGGTAACGCTGGTAATAGCGGCGGCAGCAGCTTAATAAACCTACACGCATCGAGCATGAGCGCGGACTCGCGGCGGGCAGTTATTCGTCGATCGCGTCTCGGATCTCCTCGTTGTTCGCGCGAACAACAATGGAAAATGATAACGAGCGTGTGCTACTGTTATCGTCGAGAATCTTAATTTCCCGAATTGCAAACCGTCTATCGAAATTTCGATCGAGCCGCGTGCAAAGCTCGAATGCTCGGACTTTTACGAACCGTACCCGAGGCGAGGCGGCGAGTATGCTCCGCGAGGAACGCTCGCGATCGCTCGTAGAGGACTCGTAGGCTGCGCAGTTAACGATATAATTGATCAACGACATTATTCTCGCCGATCCTATCAATTCGTTGAATAATACAGCCGGCGCGCCGCGGCGCGGAGAGATCGTATCGTTAAATATGTTAATCGAGCGCGACGTTTTTCGTAACGAACCAGAACGTTTCTTGCGATCGTATCTCGGAGCCTCGACACTATCCCGTACCCGGCAGATAGCTCGTCGAGCTCGACTTTTGTCGCGACTTTGCGATAAATCCTTTGGAATCGAACTATGGCCGATCCGACGCGACGTCGCTCGGGGACTATCGTGTGTTCTCGCTTTCGATCATCGACGCCCACCGTACCATCAATTTTCGGTTTCCAAATAAAAATGACGTCGCCGGAGATGGCGTCACCGACCGAAACGAGGCCGTTCAACCGAACGGATAACCAAATGTTTTCGCGATCCTTGACGTTCGAGTCTAGGAGATGGACGGGGCCAAAGTACAAGAGTTGTTTGAATTTCAGCACCCGAGATTCTCCACTACGAACCGATCACGTTGGCCGCCGACATGTGGTAAGTGTATTCGAAAGAAAGCGAATCGAATTGGCCCGATCCGATCGACGCGATCGTTTCAGGTCCCTGGGCGTGACGACCTACGTTCTCCTAACGGGATTCTCTCCTTTCGGCGGCGAGACCGATCAAGAAACCTTTCAGAACATATCGTTGGGCGAGGTGGACTTCCCGGAGGAGCTGTTCGGGGATATTTCGGCGCAGGCGAAGGATTTCGTCGCGAAGCTTTTGGTGCTGGACCCAAGGTGAGCCTAATTCGTTCGACGCGTTCTCGCTCCTGGACGGACACGCGTCTATCGTTGATACGTCTATCCCCCGATCGTTCCAGTGCACGGATGGCGGCGAAACAATGCCTGCGTCACGAATGGTTGCGCGGCGCGCCCACGCAAGCGTCGCCGCATCTTCGGAGATACCTGTCGAAGTCGAGGGAGATCCTGCTGGAGCGCGTCGTCAGCCGAGAGAATCTGCGTCGGGCGGCGCTTTTGAGCCAGGCGAGCAGCCAAGCGAATCTGTCGTCGTCGAGCGACGCGCACGAGTCGAATCATTGCGATCAGAGCTTGCAGGACTGCCTGCTGAGTCAAAGCGAGATGTGCCTGAGTCACCGGCTGACCGGAAGCCGATCTAGTCTCGAGGGTAGCGAAGGTTTCCCGAGCCCGGCCGAATCGCGGACCAGCCTGAACTCCTCTAGGACCAACTTGAGCTGCGTCAGTCAGAGCTGTCTGCTGAACAAAGAGCAGACGCAAGGCTTGCTGAGTCGCGCACAGAGCCGGTCGCAGGCGAATCTGAATCACGGGCCGAGTCGAGGACTCCTGTCTAGAATACGAAGCCTGAATCGAATCCAATCGCAGGCGTGTTTGCTCAACGGAAACCCCTCGGCAACCTCGAACTCGTTGCAAACGCGAATGATAATCAACCCGGTGATCAGCCATTCCCGCGAGAAACTGTACGGGCTCAGATCGTTGTCCAAGTCCCAAGGGGTTTTGGATATATACAGAAGCCTCGAGTGTCTCAGACGAAGAAGGAAGAGCTACCAGCGCGCCAAGACCGAGGATATGCTGCCGATTTTCAAGCGTCTCGGCGCTGAAATCGACGCGTCCAATTCCTCGAACGCCTCGGACGCGTCGATCGCGACCGCTTGCGACGCGAACGATATCAAGGACTTGGCTGCCGACGACGACGACGACGGCGACGCGAACTCGACCGAACCGAGAATACTTCGCGACGACGACCACAACGAAAGCAAGAGAGCGCCCGATCCGGAGGCATCGGCCACGGCGAACGGTGCGATCGTCGACAAAATCATCGTCGACGGAGAGAACGACTCGTCGGCGATCGTGAAACACGAACCGAACGAGTCCGAGGAGAACTTCGACTCGCTAAAGTCCATCGAATCGGACACGCTCACCGAAGATTCCGACGAGAGCCCGGCGAATCGTAAACCGGAGCCGAGCTCGATCGCCGGCAGACATCCCTGTCATCGTCAACACTCCGACGCCTCGAGCCATTCGAACAATTCCGCGACGTCCGACGACAAAGAGGACCGATCGACAGAGTCCGAGACCGAGGAGCCAAAGTACACCGTGGCGCAGCTCGTTTCCGCGTTCAACAAGCACCAAGAGGTAGCCTCGAAGACCAGCTTGGAAGCGATCATGACCGAGAAGAGAATCAACGAGGTCACGTTCCCGACTGGGACCAAAGCTCTGAGGCTCTTTATCCCGGACATCGACATCACGGAAACCAAGATCGTTCGGAGGAAGACTAGTTACAAGCCGCGAAAGAATTGGGAAGAGCTCAGGAAGAAGGACGAGAAGAACGAGGGCTTGTTGAAGCGGTTCGATCGTGATTCGGGCAACGAGGACGACGAGGACGACGACGAGAACGACGTGGAGAACGACCAGGCTGCGGAGAAAACGAATGACAGCGCGAACACTACCACGACCACGAACGCTTCCGGCATACGGAGCAACGACGAAACGAAACCGATCGTTCGAGTTACGATAGAAAACAGCGTGAAGGAGGATACGTCGCTGGCCCAGGACCGATGGCCGATCTTACCGCCGATCGAGGTCAACGGCGACTCCATTTTTACGGACAACATGGACGTTCGGGACAACGTCGACATCAGGATCGACGAAAAGTACAAACGGTGCGTGAAGGGTGCTCGAATGAACGCGACGGGAACCACGGGGAAGTCCGAAGGAACGATTTCTGTGGATCGTCCGCTTCTCGGGACCTCGGCTTGTCAGAAGGAAAGACTGCCGAACTACATCTACCCGGAGATAACGTGCCAGGCTAAAGACGCGTCGCAGAACGCGACGACAATAAAGACGTCATCGGTAATCTCGAACGGGAAGAACGGTCGAAAGGCGCCGGTCGAGAAGGGTCGGTCGAGATCGACGTATAACGCGGAATGCGCGAACGTGAATCTAAAGGATATTCTGCAGAGGGTGGACAGCTTCCAGTACACGCCGAAAGAGAATCTGGAGAACTTGAGGAAGAGGACGTCGATCGCCAAGATAATCGTGAACGACAATTTAGCCTACGAGGGTCAGGAGGTGCCGGCCAGGAATACTTTTCGGGCTCGGAGCGAGCCGCCGACGAGCTTGTATCGCAAGGATGAAAACAATAGGACGAAGCTGGACGCGGCAGCCTCTATCGTGAGATCCTGTTCCGTGTCGAGCGACAGCAGCTGCCAGACACCTTGCAGCGTGCAGTCGGAGGTGAACTCGTCCTCGTGGGAGGAAGCGCAAACCTCGCCGACATCGACGCCGACCGTTCCTTCGGAGAGGGAAGATGCCGCTGGGAAGCTTCGAAAGAGGAACGACGGAAGAAGCAAACAATCCGCGGAGGACAAGAGGCTCTGGGGCAGAGTTTGCACGGGATCTTACAGCAGAGCGATGGAGAAGTTCAGCAAGAACAGCGACGGGCCGAATAAAACGGCGAAACCTGTCGAACGGAGTCAATCGAACGAAACTCGGCCCAGCGAGAAGACCAGAAGGAAAAGCAGTCCTGCCATGTCGCAATGCGTCAGCCCGTAAACGTAGAATTCCTCTGTACGAAGACTGAATCCAGAGTTTTCCCCCACCCTTCGCCGTTCGTCATAATCGCGGTGACTCGAGTCGCGCGCGGAAGAGAATAGCTGCGTCGTGCAATGCTTTGTCGTCTCGAGGGACCGGGAACAAGATAATCCGAGAGAACCGACATAACAATGAAAATGACACCGAACCGATCGCTCTCGAAGCCAGCGATACAATTATGAGAAAGACCGACGTGGATACCCGGTAGAGTCGCGATTCCTTTACGAGGATAATTGCAACGTGATTCACTCGGAGGAAACTGCGAGCTAAACGAACGAACGCGTACTTCGTTCCTTTTTCTTTTGTTTTCCATGGCGAAAACACACTTTCTATCCCGTTGTAACGAGACGCTATTAATCGATCGTGATCGATTCAGGAGGAACAAGAAAACGCGACGAGACTCGCATTCGAGAGAATTGCTCAGTCGCGAGATTATCTTCTTACGATAGAACTTTGCCTATACTAATTCTATCGCTCTATCGCTATCGGCATACAGGTAACGACGAAAGATTTAATCGCATTATTCCGTAGAACGTAGGACCTGATTAGAAGAACCGATCGTTTCATTCGTTTTAGAGTACGAATGACCGTTCAAACTTTTGTATCGAAGATATCTCAATAAAAAAAAAAACTCTTCTCGTTGACCATTACGCGTTATCGCCATATTGTGGATGGAAGAGTGTACTTACTTACAGAGGACGAGGTGTGACCATGCACGACAATACGGGAATTGGTAAAATTAAATTTTGTTATAATATAAAACAATTCGGCATCGTCGATTCTTAGCATATTATCGCAGTACAGCAGTATACACAAAATAATCGTAGTTCGACAGGCGTTCGATTATTCCCATCGACTCTTTCGTGCCCTTCTTCTCTCTCCTGCCGCGTTCGGAGCTTGGTTGTCCTGATTCCTTGATTGCTCCGTATTTGGTTTCGGCGGAACCGGGGGCGGTGGAGGCATTATCACAGAAGGAGGCGTAATGGTTTGTTCCCAAGTGTGATCCGACGATGCCCGGAACTGAAATCAGAGAGATTCGACCGTAGATCGAACATCTCCTCCTCCGTTCTCCTCGTTCTGTCACCGTTGTCAAAACTTACCTGAGAATTGTATTGACTGCGGAAGGCGGCTTTCATTGCAGACAACCGGTCGCTGCCAGGCCCGTGCCTTTCCAACTTTTTCACAACCTCGCTTATGTCTTTCGACGCCTGCGACGTAGAACTCCCGCTCTGAAATCGCACAAATAGATGGCAAACGTGACTCGGATTCAGAGAAAGGAGAAACGCCGCGACGAATAAATACCGAAGTTGGGGACGCGTCCGGTCGACCCCTGAATCCAAGTCCAGCCCCTCCGACGTTCAAACTCTTCCCTTTTCCACCCTTGAACCTAGACTTTCGGAACCAAGCACTCTGCATCGCCAGATCCATTAGACTCTTTGGCACCTCTTGATTCGCTCCCTCCAAGTTCCGAACCAAGTGACCAGCGAACTCTTTGTCCTTCTCCGTGACGAGGGTGTAAGCGGTACCCTTTTCACCCGCTCGCCCAGTTCTACCTATTCTGTGCGTGTGAGTGTCTATGTCTCGCGCGACGTCGTAATTCACGACCGTTTTGATATGTGGAATGTCCAAACCGCGGGCTACGGACAACGAATCGCATCGGTATACAACTATAGTATAAGTAAACACAATAAGAAAACACAACGCAACGATATAATTACCTGCGACATCGGTAGCGACCAACGTACTGACATCTTTCTTTTTGAAAGCCGTGATCACTTTGTTCCTTTCGATCTGATCCATGTCACCGTGGAGCAGTAGCACGTCAAATTCTTTTAACTTCAGATTGTTCGCGAGCTCTTCGGCGTTCAACTGTAAACACAAGATTAACGCTTAAACGCTTAAACGGTTTCGAAAGTTTCTGAAAGACAATGCCAACAACGACTAGATCGAGTTCGAACCTTTTTCGTCACGAAGATCAGCAGACTACCGGCACTCAGAAATTCGACCAAGTTTTGCAACAACCAGGACCATTTGCCGATCAGATTGTTGTTGAAGACTATCGCGTGCTGAGTGACGTCGGCGTTTGCTTCGCCGACGTCCCCTTGGACAATTCTAACAGGATCCGTTAAAACATCCCTCGCAAGCTTCTCTACCCTCTTTTTAAATGTTGCGCTGAACAACAACGTTTGCCTGTCTGGCCTAACGTGGTTGCAGATAGAACGCACCTGCGGCTCTGCAACGATAATCGTTTATAAAATATTCGAAATGACATTGTAGTTCGCACCGATTCCTACATTCGCTCTAGCGACCCTTACCGAAACCCATATCGAACATCCTGTCGGCTTCATCCAACACGAGGAACGTGACTCTGGTCAGATTCGTTGCCTTCATTTTAACTAAGTCTATCATTCTGCCTGGCGTGGCGACCACTATTTCCGCACCCCCTTCCAACGCTTTACTCTGTTCCCATTTGCTGCCACCCCCGTAGCAGCAGCACACTTGAATATTATATACTTTGCCAAACTTTCTCGCCTCTTGATAAATCTACGAGCAGCATATATACGCTAATGATGCGAATGGGTTAAAACGAAACGGGACGCGATACCGATTCCTTCAACATGGTCTACATGGACGTTCAACTATAGTGAACGAGCAGTACCTGTTGGGACAGCTCTCTCGTCGGAGCAAGAATCAGGCCGATGGGTCCGTCGCCGGCCTTTAGCTCACGCTGATCCATAATGTGAACCAACATGGGCCAAATGAATGCCGCTGTTTTACCGCTGCCAGTCTTCGCTATACCTATGATGTCCCTGCCACTAAGAGCAGCGGGGACAGCTTGAGCTTGAATGGGGGTGGGTTGGGTGTACTCGTTCTTTCTGATGGACTTAATTAACGCGTCGTCGAAACCAAAGTGTCCGAAACTGGTCACCGGATTCGGCGGAGAGGGTCCGGACACTTTGATCCCCAGAGTCTTTCTCAAGTCCTCGACCTGTTGCTTCTTCAAGCTAGCGATCTCCTCGTGAACGTTATAAAAGTTTTTCTCGAACGATTCGTATTGTATCTCGCTATGATCGACGGGCGGCAGGGGATCGATCTCCTTCTTTTTCGGCGGTGCGATCGGATTCCCATCCTCGTCGTACTCGATCTCCTGATCGGACTCCTCTTGTTGCAAACCCGCGGTCGGGTTCTCCTCCATGTACCTTTTCGCACAAATCCCGTGCGTTCGTTTCGGTGTGGCTGCGGACTCTACGTTAACGTACAGTACTTACCTGTAGTAACTCTCCTCGTCGTCCTCTCCATCTATGTCCGGTCTAAACCCTTTGGATTTGTCTTCTTTGCGCTCGTCCTCCGCGAGCTGTGCCTCGAAGGTATTCCTCTTCACCTCTGCGTCTATGCCAGCCATGAAAGCGTCCAACGGATCCTCCTCGCTATCGCTATCCTCCTTAGGCACGGATTTTTTCATCAGATCGTAAGTGGGAGATCCCGGGGCAGGGATATACTCCAAAGAGGATGTTGGAGGATCGTCGTCGTCTTCAAAGTATCTATAATGTATACGTACTTATAGCATGCATGCAAGGTAAGTCTTGCGCCTTACTTACTCTTCTTCCGTTTTACTGCGTTTCTTTGGCATGCCCCAACAAGCTGACAAGGCATTCTCTGTGATGGAATTCATGGTGTGATAGCCTTGCTTGCTCAGTGTCGAATTGGGAGGAGGAGGCGGTATATTCGAACCGCTTCTCTTGGTGCCAGTCATTTGGAAACCGGCAAAGCCAAAGCCTTTAGGCTTGTTACCTCCTCCACGGTGATAACTCATCTTTCTCTTATTATCTGCTAAAATAATTAGTTGCTATATTAACTGACCAGCTCACAGAGCTAATATTTCTCTATTTATTTCCACAAATGCTGGACGTTTGTTAGAAGCCTGTAGTCCCAATTGTTATCTAACGCATTGTTAACGATTTTCGTACTGCTATTACATTCACATATTTTTTAACAAATAGGCAAACAATGATTACATTTAACGACAGAAACGAATCTATTCTAGATATACTATTGCCATAATGTGCAAGAACAGACAACTTAGGCGTACACAAGAGCGGACCAACTAAAAATATGTACTTTTAGTGTTTGGGTCGATTAAAATAACAATTATAAACTATAAACTTTCACTATAACTTAGGCATCTATGTGATAGCGTTTTGACAGCGTTAAAACATAATTTTCAGTGACAAATGATTTATTGTTATTGTTGGAATTGAAAAGAAAGAGGTTAGTACCCCGTTTGAACGCACTAGTTCAACATATAGCTCGGATGCACGTATTTATCGCACTGAGACACTGTTCCGCATTTGCTCGGTATTTACGGTCAGCTGCATCAGATAGGTGTACCTTGCACAATACCGTTTAAGAATTCACATCAAAATGTAACTGCACATATCTCGGATATCGAACGATAAAATTCATTCTGCAACAACTAAATCGGTGCTGCTCCCTTTCGGACCAACGTATAATAAAACGAATAAGATCAGCGTTTCCTGGACACCCTATATATATTACGGCACAGACGAGGTATAGTAGTAGACCAATCACCATATGGGGTTTCGTGTCTCACACGAAACAACTCGTTTTCTTACGCCCTCTACGCTGATAAACGATAAATGTTGGAATTAGATCCACGAAAACGCAATCAAATCCGTACACATCCGTAGTAAAAATGGAGTATATGGAATATTCAGTTCTTGCTAATACTAATATTCACAAATAGTTTGAGTTGGATTTTTTCACTGTTTTCGTGTCACGGTTCACGAGTTGTGTAGTCAGGAAAATTATTAGAGCAACAATTTAAGCTCCACTCAACTTTACTTTGCGCGACTTCCTATTTAAGTTCCTGCGAGCATCTTCCGCGTTTAGTAGCTCTCACCTAATACTAACCAAGTAATATGATTCGAAATCTGTAGTAGTCTATGTATTTGATCAGATTTGATCGCGTTTCAGTAGGATCTGATCCAGGCTACATGTTCCGATCTACCGTGAGTGTGGGATCAGATCCAGGCTAAACGTTCCTCTCTGCCGTGGGTGTGGGATCTGATCCAGGCTAAATGTGGATGCAGGATCTGATCCAGGCTACATGTTTTGACCTACTAAGAAAACTGAAAACTCAGAAACAAAAAAAAACTCGAGAACCAATGATTCAAATTTAAGCACCTCTCTTTTTTTTAGGCACCTCCGAACTAACAACTGCTAAGAAAGCATCAATGTTCATATGCATTATGCACAGACCGCTGAAAACATAAATTGTGACAAATTTAGTGCACTAAAGAATAATCCAAGGATACAGGGATGTTCAGGGGTACTACAGATTAATTTTAAAATGTATGTTCCCGTGGGAATTTTTGGACTTTCGAAGGCGTAAGATGAAAGATCACACTTTTCTATAATTTGCGTTGAAAGAAAACTGCAAAACATGTTGAGAAATCGAAATATCCTGAATCCTGACAACGTTTTCCCAAAGCTGATGACGGTGTCTATTATTATAACTCCTCCGGAAACAGAGTCTTTGCGTTACAGTTTCATATGTATAAATATGTTTCGCAAGCTTAACGTTTTATTTAGGTAGAGTCGGCTGTTGTACTAGTGCATTTTTTACAATTCAGACCCGAAGACAGAAAAATATTCTATGCACAGAGAGGAGCATAGGAGCATAGGTGCTACTCTCTGCTATGCAATACCTATGGGGATCTTAAGTTTGTGGCGTTTTCCAGATCACCCTATGTATTCCCTAGAATAGCTCTACTTCTGAAAATCGTGGCGACCTAAATACAAATATTTATTCTAAAGTATTATAACATTCGTAAGGTTTTTCTATTTTAAAACAAAGCTGAATTTTCGTTAATCGATTTCACTTTAATTTTTTCAAGTTAATCGAATATTTGTGGGAAGCAAATGTTTTATATGTCGTTGCTGATCATAGCAATGAAATGATGAAAAATTAAGCTCTATCGGAGCGTATTCGATGCTAGAATAATTCCGATTAACAAAGTCTGTTTCATTCATATTGTTTGAGTTATATAAATAGTTCTATCGTTGCTGAATCGATCGAATATCCGAGTTTGCGTATTAGCGGAAGCGCCATGCGACTTGGTAGATTTCAGCGTCCGCTGTGATCTCGTACATCACAGTTTACGCTTCGTTACAACGACTCTCGACTCTCTCCGATATTTTTGGATCGAAAACGAACAAACAAAATTCTGTAAGTACCAGAAATATAGTCGAACGATACACGACCTGGAATTACAATTGTAAATTCTTAATCGCACGTTTGCCTTCGTTTCTCCTCGCGAGTTCCCCTTATCGACGCGACCTCAACATTTTACATAAATGCAATAGAAACATCGGCTGAAACGTGTCTCGCGTTGTTCCAATTATCACCGGTAAGAAGAGCGAAGGACGGAAGCTGATACCGTAATTCATCGTAGAAAACACAACAACAATATGCCATCGGTTCGCCGGATGATCCTCGGACACGTCATGTCCGGGTTGTGCACCAAGATGAATCGGACTAAAAAGCTCGAAGGTGATTTGCTCGAGACTCCAATGAAGAGATGCCTTTCCACGTTCGATATTACGTTGCTCGGTAAGTAGCACGCATAATTTTTGCGACGATCTAATGGTAAGATTGTGACCGTTGTTCACGACTCCACGCGAAATCGCATATTCTTTCCCGGTAGCTGTTATCAGCCGGAAGAGACTACTGCTCGCCCGATCCTTTTTGTTCACGATAACCGTGTACACGGATCGCACTATTAATTAGAAATGATAAACGTTTCAGGTGTGGGACATATGGTTGGCGCCGGAATCTATGTCCTGACAGGAGCAGTAGCCCACAACACCGCCGGTCCAGGAGTAATTCTAAGTTTTCTATTCGCTGGCGTGGCATCCCTATTAGCGGCGCTATGTTACGCCGAATTCGGCGCACGAGTTCCAAAAGCAGGGAGCGCGTACGTTTACACTTACGTGTCCATTGGCGAATTCTGGGCATTCGTCATCGGTTGGAACATTATCCTGGAGCACATGATCGGTAAAGTTTCGCGGTTCGAGGGCCGCGCCACGCCGGCTCTATTTCGCTTGTGATTCGTCGTTTTATGCGAGTTTTACGTTAACGAACAGGCGCAGCATCCGTGGCCAGAGCTTGGAGCGGATACGTCGACTCCTTGGCAGGAGGGTCGATTAGCAATTACACCCGCCACATGATGCACGGCTACACCATGGGAGAACCGCTGGGAAATTTTCCCGATCTTCTGGCCGGTGGTTTGTGCCTGGCTTACGCCATGCTGCTCGCGCTGGGTGTTAAGTGTTCGGCCACGGTCAATTCTCTGCTGACTATAGTGAATCTCTGTGTGATGGCACTGGTGATCGGTTTGGGCATTTCGTACGCGAACATGTCGAACTGGAGCAACGAGAACGGAGGATTTCTGCCGTACGGTTTCAGCGGTGTACTGGCAGGTAGTTTATCGCGACAGCTTTCAATTTACCATTATTACCATTACCATTATCATTACCGCGGTAACGGTAATTCTACGATGATCGATATTCTAACGGGTGCACGATAATACGGATCCGATCAGGAGCGGCAACGTGTTTCTATGCGTTCGTCGGCTTCGATTCCATCGCGACTTCCGGCGAGGAGGCACGCGATCCCGGATACAGCATACCGCGAGCAACGATCATCTCGATGGCGATCGTTACCATTGGATACGTGATGGTCGGAGCCGCTCTAACTCTGGTGGTGCCCTATTGGAACATCAACCCAACCGCGGCCCTTCCCGAAGCGTTCTCGTCGAGGGGAATCCCGTGGGCGAAATACGTGATAAGGTCGGTTGCACCTCCGAAATCGAAAGTAAACCATTTAGTCTAGTCAAGTATCTCCGATGGAATGATCCGTTTGTTGCGCTTTTAGCGTCGGAGCTTTGTGCGGAATGACGACAACGCTTTTCGGATCTCTGTTCTCGCTGCCGCGAACGATGTACGCCATGGCGAACGACGGTTTGCTGTTCGGCTTCCTCGGGCACATAAGCGAACGCACGCAAGTTCCGGTTCTCAATCTGGCCATCAGCGGTACCTTCAGCGCCCTGATCGCTTTGCTGTTCGATCTCCAGCATCTGGTCGAATTCATGTCGATCGGTACCTTTCTGGCGTACACCATCGTCTCGGCAAGCGTGATTATACTGCGGTACCGGCCCGAAAAGAAAACACCCCCGCCCTCGAACGTCGGCACCCCGAGTAGTTTAGCATCGCCACCCACGGAGAGCGCCGACTCCAACAGCGATTGCAACAGCGTTACCTCCGCGGAACCTGAAGTAAGTCGGTCGACTTTACACGCGAGCCTGTTCTCGAGTCGCTTTACGCGGTGGCATTTTTCCGTTTCTCGCAGTTGCTCTGTCCGGGCGAAGGTGCTGCCAAATTGAAGCCACGGTATGCCTGGATGACCAACGTTTTGGGTAACTGTAAACCTCAGAACACCGTGGACGCTTGCGTGATGATCTACACGCTAGGATGCGTTGCTCTTTGCGCGTTGATCATCTTGATATCGCACACGAGCACCACGTCGTGGAGCTTCAGAGACTACTTCATCGTGGCGAATGTGGCTCTCTTGATGATCGGAAGCAAGTATTCAGTCGCTATAGCCGACTAAATTGCGAGATGCGTTCGCGAACTAATTCACGGATATTGTAGGTTTGCTGATCATCGGAGCGCACCAACAAAACTGTAGCACCGGCAAATTTCGAGTGCCGATGGTGCCTCTGGTGCCAGCGCTGAGTATCCTCTTCAACGTGGGACTGATGTTTCACTTGTCTCTCTTGACTTGGCTACGGTTTCTCGTGTGGATGATAGTCGGTGAGTCCTCCGATCGTATACGGAGCATAGAACGATCGAGGGTCTATTCGAGAACTGTCGATGAGGCGACTAGTCGCTAGATCCGTGCTCAAATCTGGGACATTTTCCAGTCAGCCAAACTTGCTTCGAGCAAATCATTTTGGTGTCAAAAGCATGCTTGAATCAGGATTTGGTCATTATTTGCAAATAATTAGCCACCAAAATTTCTCGACAAATTCCGACCTTAATGCGGAAATAGAATTCTCGGTATTTGAGTGCAAAGTTTGCATGCAAAAAAATCAAGACCAAACCTTGGCCTCCTTATAGATCGGTCGCACTAAGAAAAAATACTGAGCAAAATCGGAGGAAATTTTTCTGTAGGAAAGAAAACGGAATTCAAAATTAAATAATTTGAAGTTTCATTTACTTTTTAAGGATCTGATTTGGCCCTATATTTACTGTTAGTGCGACCGACCTGCCCTCTATAAGAAGGCCAAGGTTTGGTCTCAATTTGCACTCAAATACCGCGGCTTACACGGAAATAGATGGGTCGGAATTTGTAGACAAATTTTGGTGGCAAATTCAAAGCAAATCAAGAGCAAACTGTTTACTGGTTATTAACTGGCGCTAAACTATACCTTGTATTTTACAGGAATGCTGATCTATTTCCTGTACGGGATTCACTACAGCAAAGAGGCAGTCAGTCCGAATTCGTATTCGATTCTCATGGCGACCTCGGAAGCCGGAAGGGGCGCTAGATGGGGCGCGACATTGCGCGTCAATCAGAAAACCGATAAAGTTCCGATTTTAAACGACGACGATTTGGTTCGCTAGTAGCCTGTAGGCAATTTATCAAAACCGTGTACCGATACGTCTGCCTGTGGCGTAAAATATGTTTTTAAAATACGTTGGTTCGAAGCGGAGAGAGAGAGGGAGAGAGAGAGAGAGAGAAGAGCCGAGAGAGTCGAGTGTCGATGAATCTCCGAATATCCCGATACATGTATATCTCTATCTCGCTTTGTCCTTAGGGATCAACCAGTTTAACATTGTGCGTCGTAATCGACTAGCTATGTTGGTCGTGTCTCCTTCGATTATTTAAACCGAGAGAATTAGTTATATTTCGTTACGCACAAATTTCTACATTCTTCATTTGATCTTATATATTTTACGAGCGCGCGCGTTGATCGCGTACTTTTAGTTCCATATTTTCATACGTAAATAAGAGCGAAAGTTTACGAGACAATACATATGTATAGTACAATAGCAGAGTTCAGACAATTCCAATTGCATTATGTCGCAATCGAACTCTTGACGAACCTCTTCGACCATTTGGTCCGAAAATGTCGAATAATCGCAAAGACGCAAAGACGCGAAAAAAAAGCAGGTATATACACGCAATAGTCGCGATATTATTGACAATACAAAATGATTGTGGAATCGATCGAAACCGTCGACTCGTTCGCGGTGCGTCGCATCTTGCGATTACCAGTCGTTTTCGTTGTTCCGCCGGGAAAGTATACGAATACGAATACCTGAGAGATTGTTACAGACTTACATTTAGATGGAGGACGCTGTTGTAAAATTGTAACCACATCGTACAAATGTTTCGCGGCGCGGTTTACGCGTGCGAAAGAATATTGTTAAAGGAGCGAATCGCTCGGGGTTTGAACGTAGTGGCGTTTCGGTTAGTTCCTTCGAAGCGATTCATCCTTCGTGTGACGTTCGAAATCCGTTGCGCACAATCGCGGGTGCAGAAACCATAGAGAATTTATATACATATGTACCCGAAATTTTCCGGATATCGTGCGCATAGTTTTTGGAAGCTTGCTGTACGTTAGATGACAATGATCGTACAAATTCCACGCGTACGGTAGCATACGAGCATTTATTCGTTGTCGCGTGTCAAGTGCAATTAGCTGCAGCGATTCGATACGCGTGTTTCACAAGTGTATATACATATACGTAAATCTACGTAGCAATGGTACCAAAGTTATCGTCGGTGTACCACACTGGTATATTATCTTCGAATAGAAAATGTTTACCATTGGAAAACGAAGTTTATTCGCCCACAATAATCCCGATTGTATTCGTAAGGAACGCGCGGGCAATCTTTCCCTAATCGAGAAACACGTATTCGCAACAATGCCTATTTGACGTATCAACGGGGCCATTAATAACAAGCAATTAGACGGATTTGCAAACAACGTCGAGGCAGGAGTTCGGATAAAAAGGTAGCCTCGGCGTACGAAATCCACAGAATCACCGGATTCCTTCAACGTGTCGTTCAGGTACGCGGTTCACAACATGTTCGCAAAGGTGGTTCTGATCTCGGCGATTTTAAGCTTCGTCTATGTACAAAGCATAGAGAGCTGCGAATCCGAAACGCCGCACGATATACTTCGTCTCGACGCCGACATGAACACGCGCTCCACGAAAACCGTAAGTATTTTCTGCGTTTGTTCGTTCCTTTGCCGGCATACGGTGACACTGCGTCTCGAACAGATCGAACGGAAGCTCGTGTCGAAGGCAGATGCGGAGGCGGAAACGGAGGCAGAGGCAGTGCCAGAAAATCAGCGGGCGGTTCGCACGCTCGTCCCTGCGGAAAAAGGATCGACGGAGAAACCGCCGATGAGTCACGAACTGGTGCATCCCGGCATGAAACATCCGAAGAAAAGGACAACGAATTACAAGGAAGATCGGAAGGTAGATCTGCGGCCAGGTTGTTGCGGATAAAACAAAAAACGAAGGGCAGCTGACACGCGTATTCGAAGAACTCGGCGAGATTGTATGTCGCTTCGTGAACGTGTACTTACAGTATCTTCGATAATAGGTTCTCGTGCAAGTTACAAATAGCGCTTAGAGATAGTATTTAAGTGCACACGATAGATATCTTTTTTCCCCCGATTTCTTTCCTTCGTCTTCGGATAGTAAACGCAATAAAATAACGATTGTCGTGTAAAAATGATTCGACGAGTTTTTCCTACTGCATATACTCCTTCTCTGCTCGAGCGATTCGGAAATATGGAAAACTATGCGGTGTAGGAGATAAGAGAACGAAGCTTCTTCGTATGGAAAACTTTTATTACTGTCACGTAGGTAGTTATATATTTATATACATAATTCATAACAAGTACTGCGAACAATCGCAACGATAGGATTTCTGAACCGTTCAATACCAATAAGAAGTACCGCAAAATCTGAACAAGTGCAATATAGTACATATTTTACAACGTAAATAAGATTATTTAACCTTCATGGAAGGATTTCACCGTTTCATAATGCACCATATCGCGACGATGCAGTATCTAAGTACTGGGAGTGGAGTCATGGAATGTCTGAGAAAATCATTTCCGGAATGAACGCAGTACTTGTTTGATACGAGGATTGTGCCGAACGTGTAAATTAGCGTATCGCGAAAATCTTTCGTAAAAATTGAACCTGGAATATTCGTCGTAAGTCGTTCGTACGAAAGTTCGATCTCTAATGCCGTTCTAAAATTGCTTCCCGAACGAAAAAGTTAGAAAACAAGAACAAACGCGAACCGGAAAGAGGCCGTAGGTAATTTTCATGTTGCGCTAAAAAGATTGGAACACTTCGTAAATGTGCGGGGAAACGATCCGAACGCGGATATGATCGATTTCGCGACCGGAGCACGCGTAAACCAATGAGTTTCTTGTACAACCTCCTAATGTAATTGCAGGTACCGTGGCGACAATGTTCAACATCGACTCAATACTGTTATCTATCCTGCTTCGAAAGAATAGCTTTCCAAGCGGACATCGGTCTCGCTTGCAGGGCTTCGATTCTCCGTCGGCCCCACCTCAGCCAAGCCAGACCGATGATCAAACATAAAACGCTTTCGATGTAGTAGCCATCGAGCTGCATATTACAAACGCCGTTGTGCGTGTTCGTGCATAGCTGAAAATGGAAATGATTGTACAGAACGTGATTAGAGCACCCGTAACTCGTCTCCGAGTTCAAATATTTTCGAGGACGAACTTCTAGTCTAGAATCTAGAATCTAGAATCTAGAATAAGTCAACCAACCTCTCTCTCCGAAATTGTGCTACAGTCGTTCGAAGGATTGGTGCTACACTGTCGTAACGTTAACGGATCGACAAACCATAGAGCTGCCGTTGCTGGCCAGTTGCCCCCCAGATTGCTCACGGTGTTCAGTAAGGTCATGTAAGTACCACCGACAGCGGGATCGCTAACTTTCGCGAAGAACGCCATGGATGCCACGAACATGCTACTGGTAAAAACCTAAGACGGGAAAAACCGATCTTCGGTTATCGTATCTTTGTCAAATTCAGTTAGCCGTTTCTGTACGCTAACGTCTTCTTTTTATACCTGATGCGTAAGGTACAGAGCCACCAAGGCAACGAAGTAGTAAGCTGGAACATGTCCACCGATTATCACGTACGGTGTTATCCATACCAAAAATGCGGCTACCAGTCCAAAAGCTAATCTATACAATTAATGACAAATGCGTGTTAAGGGTTCGGTCGTTCTGTCTTTCGGCAATGAAACGCGCGATTGTTTTCTTATCGTTCCTGTTATACCTATAGGGCATTGCCTTTATGTACACATCCATCGGTTTTGGACCAGCCGTGTACTTCGAAATCGCTAGCGGCAACAGTATCTGAAGGGGTATCATTGGCACTGCCATCAAGGCAATCTTTTCTTTAGGAATACCTGCTTCCACCAGTTTCAAGCCTGTTACCGCGTCGCAGGCGGAGAACCCTATCTACAATCATCGATAACATCGTGTTATTTTTAATTTTCTATATATAATCGGTGATGGTCGGCGTACGATATTAATATGTATAAACTCTTGACCTTGGCAGTCAACAAAAGCACGATCATGGTCTTTATCGATGGTAATTTGACAATGTTCCAAAGCGACTTGTAAGCGTGTTTGATGTCTGCGCTTAATTCCTCGTTTTTGTGCACTTTCTCAATCCCCTCGTGTTTAAACAATGCGAGTAAAGTAGTTGCAATTACGAAAACCCAACCCCAGAAACGAAGAAAACCTGTGTAACAAAATGACGAGATACAACTGTTATCCGCCCGAACGTCGTTCCCGTAACAATTGCTTACCGGATAACGTCAATATGCCCTCGTCAGAAGGAGTGGATCTTAGGTAGCTATTGCAAAATTCGGCGGACTCTAACGCCATGAAAAGCACATATCCGATAAAGTAACCAGCGGTTTGTCCCACGCTATTACAAGTGGACGCGTAACCCACATTGCACCTTGATACAAACAGGAATGCAAGCTGTAGGAACATTCTTATAGATATATACATATAAACGTATTAGCCGACCCGCTGCCTGTACCTTTTCAACATGGTAAGAGCCCAACCGTCTACCACGATATCCTGAGTCGCTGCGAGAACGTTAGATGTGAAGAACATTATGGTCAACATTCCTATGTTGGGCTTGGTGCTCCCGTCGCCCAACCACTGATCTATGTGGCTAGACAATAGCAGCATAAAAAAACCCATTAAATACTGAGTAGGAATCAGCCATGTTTTCCGTCTCCCAAATTTTCTAGAGAACACGGAATCTACTATCGGAGCCCAAAACAGCTTCAACGAGAAAGGCCACTGAACGAAACTGAATTCGGCCTAAGGACAAACGAATACGATAACATCCTATCGTACAAATAGAAACAATGAGATAAATTACCTGTTGACGATAAGAAACTTTTCTGTTTTGGAGTAGCATAGGAATAGAGCCGCATAGACCCAGTGGTATGCCTTGTAACACGTATAAAAATAACAGTATAACAATATTTTTTTCGTCACCCCGTAAATCCGAAGGCTCCTGTACATGATAGGAGTCCAGAAGCCCGACGTCCATGCTCTCCTCCTTTGACATTTTTCTTCTCGTACCCATATGGAATATCGAGGACGTTGGCGTTAACTGAATTTAACTTATAAACGGAACAGATGTTCCACTCGCATGCGCGTCAACTTCCCGATTTTACCACGCTTACGATAACCAACGGTACCGAGCGTTTCATGGGTTAAATCGTTGCTGTTGATCAGTTGCAATAATGTCGTAGACATGCATCTATCGATCGGATATCACACAGTCATTCTCGATCGAAGGGGCGACTTGCACAATAACAATATTAATTATTTATGCGTTGCGACAAGTATAAACATTGACGTGGATATCGTTCGTGTATTGTGTATAACCTTAATACATTGCTTCTGTATAGCAAGAACGATGCTTCGCACGATTTTGACAAGCAACCGATACTGCTTCGTTGCACGTCACAATTATTCGACAAATTTTTCAATTGCTTCCGCACCGCAGATTCACAAACTAGAAAATTAAACCGATTCGTAGTTGCCACGTTGTTTTCTATTAAGGACACGTCAGTTCCACAGTGCCCTCACTCCTACGAAAAATCACGTGTATGTTACTAGAGTGGAAATGAGAGTGCTCACGCTCACGCCCGGGGTCTCGGTATCCGTGCCTCCAACTATTGCTGAAGCGATAGTGCTGCACCTAGCGGACCAAAACCCCATTTATTCCTCGTTAGCACTGGCTAGAACCACAGACCTCTTCAGGTTTCAGACAGGGCACCGACGAGATATTTTCTCGTTGACAGGGGTCTTTATCGTACTGGAATATTTTCAACGGAGTCAGTAATTCAGATGGATACACAGAAAAATGCATTGCATGCAATGTAGAGCTCTGAAGTCTACGATGAATTAGAATTTGCTGGAACCTCTCGCCACAGACAAGGTATCAGACAGATACTATCTGTTCTTTCGCTGTCCTTAATAAGGACTCCTTATCTTATTTACTTGTCGAAAAGTCACTTATCGCGCGCTAACTGCACTCGATCGATGATACTGTTGTGCAGAGGTTTCGCTGTTCTGTTCTGAGAGGGCGCCACAGATCTTTTCACCAGTGGAAAAGGTGAAGGAGAAGGGTCAACAATTTTCCATCTCCCTTTGATTGGGAATTGGGACTAGAGGTAATTTATACGCGACCTCGCTGTAACGCATGTCGATGCCCGGTGGTTGCGCTGTGTTTATTTCATGTTTCCTCGTGAAATTGTTTATTGCCATTCTCATTTCTAGCATTACAGAACAATATCAACGGTTAAATAAAAATCTACCATGCATATTAACGTCGATCAGCTATCTAATTTAAGCGCACTTTGTAACCAATTTTGTTTGCACTTATTCGACACGGCCGTACTCGTAGCTAGCTGCAATCGTTTCTTTAAAGGGGATGATGCTTGTAGCCTCTCAATCGAGAATATTGTTTGAAATCCTGGAACGAAACACGTTATAAAGGCAACAGAGATCTTCCGGATGACTGGTTGAACGGATCTACTCGGAATCATTGCATAAAGTACCGACGCGACGGTGCCGTCAAAGAGTGCTTATCGAGCACGACAAAAGTACCTTAAAACTTTCAGGAATCCTCGACATATACCGTAGACGCGCATCCTCTTCTTCCGTTGACAAATTCGATCGTTTCTTTCTTCCCGATACAATACCGATCGGAAGCAGAACGGGATTCGTGGCCAACGCGGCCGCTGCACCGATCAGAGCAACACCGGCCAACGCTTTCAAAGCTACCGCCTACAAAACAAATCGAAAATAATACTCAGAAAAAGACGTTTCACGCGCGTGAACTTGTGTACAATACCTTTTGGGTCTGAATATTTGGTACCGAGGGTACGTTTCCTTCCGGATAACTCGGCTCCACTGGCCCGAATTCATCGCCGTTGGCAAGGGTTCCTGAAATTCCGTAACCACCGCTCGCGCTCGACGCGCTCGAACTGGACGGTCTGCCACCACCGTATCCTCCGTAACCACCACCATTGCCATAACCGTACCCTCCGGAAAGTCCAGTCTCGTAGCCATTGGGTCTGCGATTTGGCGAACTTTCACTTCCATGACTCGGACGAAAAGCGAACCTAATGTTTGTAGGAGAGCACGTTCAGCGACCCCGTCGAGACACGAGAGAAAACGTCTGATCAATCGGTTACCTATCTCCTGCGTGACTTCCGTCGTAGAGTACGCTGCCAGGGTGGTTTCCACTTCCACTTCCGGGTCGCCGAGTGATTCCATTCGAATCCGGAGGCTGTCCTTGAGCTTGCCACCCGTATCTAGAAATAATCCGATTGTCTTTCCATTAAGAAGCACCGTTCCTCGGGCATTCGTCGTCTAGCATCTCCGAATAGTACCTGTCGACCGGTAAACGTTCGCCGTATTGCGTCGAGTGCCGATTAACGTCCGCGGAGATCTTGCTGTGATACGTATCGGGTCTTGTCGATGCGCCGGAAACGTGCCTGGGTCCGCAACAGCTGGAACTTGCGAATTTCAATTGATCGTGAAGCATGCCTCACGCAGATCGAGCAACGGTCCCTTAAATTATGCAACTTATCTCTCGAGTCAGACTCCGCGCGATGAACGGTCGCTCTTGATTGCTTCTCCAAACTTCTGTCGTACGCCTCGGTGTCGTTGCTCGACACATGTTGCAGATTCGAAGAGTTCCTAGCGCGCGCGACGTTCACGAACAGTTTGTCTGCTACAAGATCCTTCTTCGTTGGTTGATCGGTCAAGTTGTATTTACTCTTCTCGCTGTGCGCGTAGCAAACGAGCGTTGCCAGCAAGGAAACACGAATGAGTCGTTGCACCATGGCGACAAGGGATTCGAGCAAAGATCGGGAAGAGTTTGCGTTTCGGATAAGATTCCTCGAAACCGACGCGAACTCTGGCCCTGCCTTTCGACAAGATGACGACGCGAAAGTGACTCTTTCCTTCCCAGAGTTTCACCTTTTTATAGAGTGGTCACGCATGGGAAATTGTCGCGCATTTACCCTTCAGGACTGCTACCACCCGACCGTTTGCCCTCCTCGACGAACGAAATTATTCCGCGACAACTAGGCCACGCGTATTTTCGAATCCGATCAAGTGGTCCGATCGATTAATCGATCGATGTCTACGGCGATTTGTCGGAAACTCGAAGGTAAGACACAAAGGAAACGCCGTTTACAAGGAGAGACCGTGATGCTTTGGTTGCGTCCCTGTGAACTACAAAGTGTGACAAAACGGTGCACAGGAGTGTGTCGGTGAAAATAAAGTGGCACGAGTGAGTCAACGACGCTTCTACGGTCACGCCAACTATTCAATTAAAGCCGGCTCGTAACCGAAGTTTCATATAAAATTGAACAGTGCCTCTAAAGCGATAATTAGTTCGACTGCGAAACGGATCGAGAAGTTCCTCGTCCTACAAACGGGACGGAACGGCGACAAATCTGATTCATTTCAACGCGTGATCGCTGCTCGTTTAAACGGCACGCGCGAGAAATCCTGATTAATTTAAATAATAAGCAGATTACGCCCGCGTTCCCTTGGGTGCATCTTTTAATTATCGCCCCCCCCCCCCCCGCCCTCCCTGAGTGGTACTACATTTTCCCGGAAGTTCAAGACGCGTGTCGCGAGCATACCTTTTTCTCTATCTTGTCCACTTTCTCGTCGCACAGCTGAAAATACTCGGTCTCGTCGCGCAGAGTTTATTTCCATTGCAAAAGGACCTCGGCCAATCCGGCCGACTCTGTTTCCTCTTTTAAAATTTCCGAAGGCCTGCTCGCATCCGCTCGACGCGGCCGCGGCGCGGCGTTTCGAGCGTAGCTTCCGACGTTACAAAATACGCTGGAATAATTTGTTCCGCCTGGATATTTACGGCGGTCGAAATTGATCTCGTTGCATCATATCTCGAATTTGAACTACGGTTGTGCCAAGGCTGTTTCGGATAGGTAATCCACGAAGAAGGAAGCGCGCGATTACGGCGCGCCTGGCTCCGCCGATAGATCTCAGCGATAAAAGTACAGTCGCGACGCGACAATTTTGCGACTCGGCGAAAATTCCCGGGTGAAATCGAATTTCCAGATAGGAGAAATCCGTCATCTGTTCGTGAACCTCGCAAACTCGCGGGGATAAATCGCTGACAGGTGCACGGTGCATGGATAGTAGATTTCTACGGAGTCCACGGAGATGCGATATCACGGGGTCTAATTCGAAGGAGAGGGGACGCTGGTTGATGAAACGGAAAGATTTGTTGCGCGGACGAACCGAAAGAGAGGAGAAGCCGCGGAAAAAAGGAGGAAACCAGGGTCGGAGGGAGGGGGCAGGAGGAGGAGATAGAACGAGGACCAAGAGATCGCGGAATGGAGCAAGAGTGGAGTAATCAATACGCATTCACACGCGGCCGCTCGCATCCCGTTTCCATGGAGACCGACGCTGGCGCATGTGCAACCTTTTGCCCGTGTCACTCTGCCGGAGCAACCGACTCAGAAGCTGTTTCGTACCAGGCCGGTGCGGAACATTTTATGCGAGATCCATCCCCCGCAGCCATGTATGCTCGAACGTTCGCACCCCGCGTTCGCAAACTTTTGGCAAAACCGATTGTTTCGCGAACAGCGTTCACCGGTGCACGTTTGCACAAGCGAAATCACCCCCATCGTTTCGCTCGATTCGCAGGAAAAACGCGACCAGTCCGGTCTCTAGGTCTCTTTTAAAATCGAGTTCAACCATGTATTATAGAATAGTTACCCCGTCGACCAAGTTACCTCCGCTGTCTATCGTTGCCCATATACTCCAGGGTATGGTATGGTACAGCGCGCTCGACCCGCGGATGTTCACCCCCTGGCCGAGCCAAAGGGGATGGAAGCGATCGAGTTTGCGGGTTACAGGGGGTGGTTTTCCTCGGGGCGCCTGCGTCGAGTCCCCGATGACGGCTCGACTAGGTAGGTGCTCGACTCGGACGCAGTACGGAGGAAACGTTGAGCACGAAGAGTGCTGCTGTCCTCGTGACATCGTGTCTCGCCGTTCTCTTTTCTCCAGTCGATGACAACAATAGATTGCGAGAGAGATTGTTCGCCGCACCGGTCCAACGGTCGTTCAGCGGTCGTTCAACGGTCGTCGATCGACGATCGACCGAGATCGCTGGTGCTGTTCGAGACGTCGCACGTCGTCGGCGTATCCCGAGTTTTCTTTTGACCGTCGTCGAAGTGCCCGCGAATCGACGGGGGGTTTCGGGGCGTTTATGAAAGAATAGACGTCGCGGTGCAAACGTGCTCGGTTCTCGAACAGTTTTAGAATGATTAGGTGAACCGAACGACGGGACGGGGACTCGCTCGCTCGCTCGCGAACCGAGAGTCGTTGGTTTCGCGAGAATAGCCCGCGTGTCGACGGGAGTCAACGTGTCACGGTGAAGCATGTTCAGGAACAAACTTCCGCTTTCTTTGTAAAGTGTCATCTCGATACATCGTCTGTGTGTGTGCACGTGTGTTTTTGCTGTGCATCGGCATCGTGTCGCAACGCGAAACGACAACAACAAAGGACAGCAAAGAACTCTGCTCCGATGGGCAGCACCGGGAGATCGTTTTGAGCGAACCGTGCACGATCTACGGTCGCCATGCACTCGTCCGAGCCACGTCATTCGAGCCAGTAAATTAAGGTCTAACGATCGGAGAATGCACGTCCAGCGAACGAAAGCTTAATTGTCGAAGACGAATACCAGCCACGGCTGTTATAACCGTGAAGACGAGAGCTTAGTCGGATTTAATCGTCGCTTGCATGTGGGTCACAAGTTGCATTCGCCATCAGCTAACGAGATAGAGGGTTTACCGAGTAGAGAGGTAAGCCTGTTAAATTGCGTTACCCTCGGCTGTCCCGCGTTGCCGCCAGCCCGCGATTAATTCGCTCGCCTCCCAATGTTTTTCGGCAGGATTCTTCGAGATTTAACGTGGGTCGAAGCAGCCGAAAACCGATTGGTCCTCGTGTCGTCGATACGATACGACGCCGCGACGCGCGACGTCGACGATACAACGCGAATCTCGTGCGGCGAACAGAGAACGGAGAATGTTGGAACAAATTCAAGATATTTCGAAGGCTGGTCGCGTCGCGTCGTGTCGTGTCGTGTCGTGTCTCGTCTGGTTTCGCCGAGTCGGCTATATAAAGTCACGTGGTGGTTGCAGTTTACGATGTCCTTAACCTCCCGGAAAATCAATGTTCTTCGCGTAACGACATGCCACCACCGTTCGTTCTTTATTGCCCGAAAACCGAGATTTGTATACCCTCTATTCAATTATAAATCTTGCCGGCCTAGCTTCTTCCGTTCGAAACTGTCCGACCAGCGTCGGAGCGTCCTAGCTTCCGCGGCCCTTGCCGCGTAAAAAACTTGATCGATGGCAATCACGGTTCACCGTAAATTTTGCTGTTGCCGCTGTAATTTCATTTATAGAAACCCGACTCGAACTAATACCCGACTCAGGGGCATCGATACCGCGGGCATTAACAAACAAGGATTATCACTGTGCATCGGTTCGCTATCCATGATGCGTCTTTTAAGGTTTCGTTCCATCTTCCAGGCTTAGCTCGGCAGAACGCGACGACAACCGCGGAATAACCAGATTCCACTCACACGATTTCCCAACGGTGCTTAGAAGTTTTTCGTTGCTCGAGCGAATCGGCTCGGGGAAGAGATCCACCGGCACGGAAAAATCCTCCATCGGGTTCGTCGACCATGATTCGGGGAACGTTCTATAGTCGCCGTTCGTACGGGTTGTACGGTTCGCGTGAAACGTAACCGAGCGAGGAGGTAGCGGAGCGGCCGTACAGATCCCGCCGCAAGTGACACTAGTGACACGATGGAGGGTTTCTTCTAGTGGCTGTCATTCAAAATACTCGGGCGCACGACGACCGACGTTCTACATACATCGTGCCAGCGACATTAACCACTCGAACGCCGACTCGACCCGTGTACAAGGAATACATATACATATCGAGACGTTTCGGTTTATCGTTACAAGGGTCCTCGTCGGCGGACAAAGCGACTCGAAAAGCGGAACGTTTCCGTTGGCTTCGACGAACCGCCGTCAGAATTTCTAACCGGTCCCGACACACGTGCACCTTTTCATTTTCGCGACGTTCTTCAATATTGCACGCGGTGGAAGACCTTCGCCTTCGCTCGCCCGTTCTTTCGTTCTCTGGGCGCACGGAGGCACGCGGAAAAAGCCACGAAGAAAAAGGTAGTAAAAGACTACGCGACGAGGTGTACAGTGAAAAGTGGTTCTTTGCACGCGCATCCACTGTAACGAGAGTCAGCCTTGATCCCCGACGTGAGAATGCGTTAATGATCTTTGCACGGAAGTTCGCCGCGTCCCCAGAAATGTCTGACGTTTAAAAATATTATTCGTCTCGTTCTCCAGGCGACCCCATAGAAATTTAAACGATCGCGCGCCGCTCGCCGTCTCGACAAAACGTCTCGAGTATCTTTAATTACGGCTGGGAACGGGGAGCTCGAATCCGAATAAACGCGTTCCAAACAGCCTCGATTGTTTCCGCGTGAAACACGCCTTTCCCGCTTGGGTCCGTCGATCGGGATCAAGCGTCGAAAGCGATCCATGAAACCCGTTGGCGTTTAAGTAATCGAGAGTCATTGGCTCGAAGAAGCGAGAAGAAGGCCAATGCGCCGGAAACGCGAGGAGCAACCTCGCGGGAGGGAGGGAGGGAGGGGGGAATAAGGAAGATCCTCGGACAAACGGCGAAACGGCTGCGAAAAGAGCATCCAGCAATGTCGTACACCGTACGGGAATCAAGAGAAGTGCGAGTGTCGGCGCGGCGGAGGAAATTGTCTGACTGCGCGTTCCCTTTTCGGGATCCGGTCGCACCAACGCATCCCCTCGTGACTCGAGTTAAGCCAAGAGGGAAAGAGAGATAGGGAGGAAGGGAGGGAGAGAGAGAGAGAGAGATCGAGAGAACCCCTCCTACGGTCTGTCTCTCCCTTCGCCTTTGCAACCGGAAAGGGAGTCGAACGATGGAAATCCAGTCGAATCTTTACGCTCGCGCGTACCCTGCGTATCGAACACGGAAAAAAAATGAAATTGCCGTCGTCGGTCGATAAACGTCGCGGTGCCGGTTCCGTCGGAGACTCGTAGAAGAAACCACTTCTCTGTCGCGTTGCCGCGTGCTCGAAACCCGACCGGAAAAGCGGATAATGCCGTGTCGCTCCGGCAAAACAATATTCGAGGAAGTTTCGGAAAAACTTTCTAGTCTCCCTCCGGCACTCCGGGCGTCCCTTATCGGCCTCCATAAGCGATCGGTCCACCGTGTGGTATAGAACAACCTATGTACTTACACGCTTCTCCGGATTTCGTTCTCGATCCGTCGATCGATAAACAAAAGCGATCAACGGTTTACCGAAGGCAGGGGACCGTTTCTTTGTTTTCCGGTAAGGGCTTACCGAAACACCGTGTCGCGATAAGAAGCCGCGCACAAAGGGAAGTGGAACGGCCGCGAAACGGAAATACGTCGATGAACCAGCGAAAAAGAGAAACCGTCGACGGTTCTTCTTACGCTCGACTCCCGTTACTGATTTCACAGCGTCAAATAAAGGGCTTGCAAATGTACGGAGTGCTCGTGGCTCGTGCCCGGCACTGGAATTACGCGCGCCGTTGTCGTTTCTGTTAAGAGTCAAGCTGGCGGGAATGCAGCGCGCACCGATGCAACGCGAGAGATTAAAAATCCCGACTCTCGAATATTTCCAGCACGAACGAGGGGGTAACAAACAACGGCGACAATCCGGCGGACGTTTAAATTTTACAGCGCACACGCGGATCAAATTATATTCGAATCGTAGCGTACAGCAAAGTGGCTCGTTAAAATTAACGAGTCTAAACGACACCTAAACCGAGGTGAAGTTTCTTCTCGGGTAAGCTCGTCCGTTATTTTGTGCCCGCGGCGCTCGTTCGCCGATTTCCCTTTCGCGCGTGTCTTCGCCACCGCCGTACAACGCACAACACCGTTCCACCATCGAGAATCTCATTTGTAGCGGCTCGTCTACCGGCGAGAACCTATTGCCATGCCCGCCGTATTTGCGTACGCCTGTTTGGGGTGCGTGAGGGTGCATTCGTTTACCAGAAACTCGATTTCGAAGCTCTGGTAATTGAATTTCAAGTACGCCGACACGGGTGGCCGGTAACGCGTTTAAAGACATCGACGGCAGACGTTTGAACATGCTGTTTTCTAATTTGCGAACGCTTCTTCGCCGGCAACAACGATCCATATTTCAATTCTATCTGGAACAGTTCTATCCTCGACGACCGTTTCACCGATTGCTAGCTAATCGTGGTCGGATTTTGTGCCGCAGGAAACAATGTGGAGCTCGGTTACCGCGGCTGGCACAGAGAATGGTCCTGCACCACCTTCGAGAAGCAAGCACAGCGCCACTTTGCTCGCCGGGCACGTATATCTTCTCGGTGGGCGAAACGGCAATCTTCCCCTCAAAGATCTTTGGCGATACAGTCTCGGTAAGTGATCAAATATAATAACACAGCGGCCATTTGAATTTCTTCGTAGCTGCGAGCCGACGTGACAGGGATTCGGGAAAGCGAAATTTCGAGGATACAGGATGATTGCGAGGGGCATTAACGGCCGATGTCTGAGTAACCGGGGAGCACTGCACACTGTATACACTGTACACGAACAACATCTCTGACCAACGCACCCCCATCGTCTCGTCTCGCTCTCCGAGCGAGGGGTGCGTCACGGAATTTAAACAGGGTTCAGTCTGATCGATAATACGCCATTATTAAAGCCTACGCGTACATCAACCAAAGCCACCGACGATACACCACAATTACGGCTGTTTCCACGGAGATCAGACGTACGCGAATTAATTGCACCTCCTCGTTAAACGGGGAGTTTACTCGGAATTGCTTGCATAACTTTCGATCCACCGACACGGTATTGCTGCGCCGTAAACGGTTCCCGCGAGTCCATCTGGCCGATACTGAAATCGGTCCGTGAAACTGCGCGCTGGTCGAATTTAAACTCGCCGAAAATCTCATTCGTTCGATCCCGTAGACGTTCGATAAAATTGTAGACGGCCGTTAGACTTCGCAGGAGCGGCGCGTATTTTTTGCCGCAAATGTACCTACATCGATTTATAGTTATCCAATTTCAAAGGAAAATCGAACGCGAGTATATTGACCGAACTCGTCCCAGACGATAGAAATTGTTCGCTGTCTGTTCGCGTGCGAAGAAATGAAACTCGTGCTCGTTGGCCGGTCGGCTCCGCGAATCTCTATTAATCAGGGAGGGATTGTTCGGCGGCGAACACGGAGAATATTAAAACAGTACCAGAAGGGTTGGCAGCCTGTCTCCCGGGGCAAACGACTCCCGAAGGGATCCGCAGTATGTTTTAAAAGCCTAGCATCGTCGATACTCGATCTTGCAAAAACATTGTGATATCCCGAGAGTACTCCATTTTTCGATGGGTTCGTATGCGAGGGGTGCATCCTATGCGCATTTCAAACATCATGCGGATTTCTACCTCGATTTCGAGCCAGAATACATCAATCGAGCGCGAGCAATTTTCAACCACGAATTAGAACGCGCACCGTTTCGAGCTTCGAAGCGATCTCTTTATCCTCGGAGACACCGTCGCGATTTTACCTCGTGAACAGCACTTTTACACAAAAGAGTGCATTGCCTCGTGGCCAACCAGATACGACACGTACACCTAATCAATGTCGGGCATCTTTAGTGCCGGCCCGCGAGGCTTGCGAGTACTCCAGCCAGCGTATTACGGCTCTTACGTAAATTTCATAGGCTTTGTTCTCGGGCACGTTTCGGCGGCAACCTATAACCCGGATACTCGAGGTGTTAAACGCGGGCAACTTCTCGGGATATTGTAAAACTACACCGCGAAACGCTTGCAACTTAGTTGAGAAGTTGCGGATCTAATCTGCAACGAGAACTCGGCTCGTTCTTCTTTTGTTCGCGCGATCAGAACTTTACGCGCCGCTGATTTCTTTCGCTTTTATTTTTCCCGGTTGAATTAGGGGAGTGTCCCTTTTTTTCGCAATCCTAAAACTTCCGAAGGGTAAAGACTTGTTAAGCAATTATACCGAAGGGAAGAAAGTGTCCCGACCCTCGGACGACGCGCGGGCGCGTTCTTTGTTCCTTCTTACACCGCGAATCCAGCAATCGTCCAGGAAGAGACTAAACGTTTTCGAACTCTGCAACGCGAACGAAACAGAATATCGTATGCGACGAGAACTCGGCTTGCGAGCTCGCTGCCAGTATATTTTTACTATCGATACGCGCGGAACATAATACTCTTATCCCTCCAAGTTCTTGCGTTAACGTTTCGCTTTTTACCGTGCCCTTGGCACTGCTTAGATTTAAGCTCCTAGTCCCACCCTTCCTTCTGCACTCCCTCGTCCCGTCTCTCTACGTTTCTGCGAAGCCCCATCCACCCGAAGGATTTATTTCGGAGCAGCAGATTGCCGGGGCGGTTGAAAGCGTGATTTAGCGTAGCGAGGAAAGTTTTCTTTTTCGGCTACCCATGAGATCGAGGGACTCCTCCCTTTTTCATTTAGTATCCGCCGATACCTCGCTGTAAGATCTACCGGTCCGTGCCGGGTGAAGAAGAAACACGGAAATTCTGCGTACACGCGAGACCTATAATGCGAGCCTCTTTGTTTCTTTATTCGCGAGCCTCGTTTCGAACTATGCAGTCTCATCTTCCCCTCGCGTAAACGCACAAAAGCGAGGCTGTGCAAATCGTGTTTATTCACCGCCGTGCAAACAGAGAGGCTGGCATGCGAAACCGTTTTGACTAACGAGCCGACGCACGCTCTCTACCCCATTCTTTATTTTTCTTTGCAGCCGAGAGCAAATGGGAAGAATTGCATCCTGCGGGAGAAAGACCGCCGGCACTTCAGGAGCACAGCGCGGTCGCATACAAGGATTGCCTCTACGTTTTCGGGGGTGAACTCGGCTTTTCGGCGGGCACGGAAACGCCACTGTGGGTTTACAATGTCAAGGTACACCTACCACCGTGTTTCTCTTTCCATCGGACCGCCTCGATACCGATAACCTAAACTTGTTAGCGAGGCGCGGCTTCGGTTAGTTAAATTTTCGTGATTCGCCGTGGCGAAACCCGGGCAGATGCCCTCGGGCGGTTGACCAAGCCCCTTGCAAGCATCGCGGTTCAAGGCTCGGCAGCCCCCTACCTACCCCTCCAATTTAGGAAACGAGACGATTCGGGGAATTCAATCAACGGTGAGATTGACAATACCTTGCCTCGACGCGTCTCGTCTAAATTCGTAGCTCGACCGACGTTCCGATGGGCGGATCTATTTATCCGTAATTTTGTTATTTCGATGATTCGTCCGAAATATTAAGTACTGTATTACTTCTGATTGTCCATTTCTCTCCGGGTGATAAAGACGCCGATGAAATGGCTCGGGACTGAATTTTTCGAGACGATTGGGAGAATTTGTGCCAGTTTCCGAAGTGCACGCACGGTGCTTGAATGGAGGAGCAGTCGTCTTCCTAGTTTCCCGATTGACGCGTCGCTCCTCCCCAAGGACTCCGTGCCACTCGAGTGACTACTACGGTGGAAGAATCGCAACTGCTCGATGCGGTCGAGCCGGAGCCTCGTGGTTGTCCCTCGTTGCGTGTCATCGGTTGGCAAACACGATCCCCCCACCTCGAACCCTCTACTTTCGAAGGATCGGAGAAGGAGCGGATGTCCTCGTGTAAAACTGCTTGTACCTGATGACGGTCCTATTGATTTAGCGGTTTCCCGAGGGTGCGATATTCTTTCGCTTCTCTCTTCTTATTCTATAGATCGGCGACCCCTGCATCCCTTGCACGCGGCGCTCCCCTCCAGGACGAGTAAGATCATTAGGAGTTTCCTTTGCGAGGTACGACACCGAGTTACGACGAGATCGTTATCGGAACAGACGAGGGGTGACGCGAGGCGAAACAGATTCGAGCGCTCCTCGAGGAAATATTGCCCGTTGAATTATAGAAATCGGAGAGTAGGCTCCGCTTAATTAGGGACTCGCGCGCGATCGATCATCGATCGTAAACGATGGATTGTCATTGGACACCGTTCGACGCGTCCGAAGGAAAACGGAAGAAGCTTCTAGGAGATGTTTATGGTCGATGCATACCTCAAAGACCGGCAAGCCTGGCGGTTTTTCCACGTTTATACGCAATTTTGGGGTCCGGGAAAGCCACTTGAGAGGGTTCCAGATGCTCGGAACAAAGGCACAACGTGTCGTCTGCTACCAGAACCGCAAGGGGTTCCCAGAACTTTTTACTCCCCTCTATACCCCAGGAAATACCTATGCTAGAGCCTGTCAGGCTGCTGGCGTGGCGGCACGAATTTATTTAAAAAACTATTAAACTTTTCAGAGTTCGTTGTGGTAATAGGTGGGGAATACGTTGTTAAGGAATTGAAACGTTCTAACAAACAAAATAACAATTTATTACTATGGTAACAAAAAAAAAGAATATCATCTGACAATCTGTATGGTGAAACAATTCCTCGAATATCATGGAATTAATCACACGGGAACTTCTTGATAAAAATAGTATCTATTTCTATGTTTTCCGAGTAGAAGGTACGATATTGTGATTTAGTATGAGGAGATTCCTTCCAGCACGTGTTGACCGTGTGTTTTCCATCGTGTTTTCGTCGGACGGTGGTCATAAAGTAATTAAAACTCGTCGCAAGAACTCATGTTTAGAGTTGACCAACATCCGACTTTGCCCGTCATAAGATTGATGTGCTTGTGCTAGCGGACGAACCTACCAGAATAATTAACTACCAGAATAATTACTCCCTTTCGGAGCCATCGATTTCGAACAATGTAGGAGATAAATAATTTATAGGTCCTTATGGATAGGAATTCTGAAGTCGAATGTCCTTTGTTTTATGGATGGTATTAACCCTTTGCACTCGAAGATATTTTAACTCCAAAACGAAACATTTCTTGGGACCTAGAATATTTCCCTTCTAGGTATATATTTTTTTTTCATGTTATACATACGAAAATAGTGCAATTTACTCGTACAATACTGAAGTGTTTAATAATTTATTGAATATGGACAAATTTAATAATGTAAAAAATATTTTGAATAATGATACAGCAATTTTCAGTGGCGCCTTACAGTCGCAATTCGAGTGCTAAGGGTTAACCCGGACTGTACACTCGGAGTGTACGACACCCCAACAACAATTTAGATAAAATAAATGACATCTCGCGTTCACTTTCCTCGCGTTCTGTTTTTTCACTATGTGAAAGTTGCAATTTTAGGACAAACGTTGTCGACCCTTATTTCAGAATGCCTAAAGAATATTCGGCAATTTTATGGACCCAAAATAACAAATAATTCAAACCTGACAGCCGTTTGTAGTTATTGGAGTCTTTCACATCCCATGTGTACCGTATGAAATTTTATACGGTGTGTACAGGGTTAATCAAGTTGCAAAGTATCGTAGTTGACGAAATGACACTATTGATTTCCCTAAAATGAACATTTTATTGTTTTTCTGTGTAATTGAAATAATTGTTGATATCATATATTAGGTTGGAGAGAAAGTTCTGTCGTATTTTAAATAAGCAGGTAATTTTGCTTGTAAATCAAAAACACATGTTGCTATTGAGTCATTGGGAAACGAGGATGGACAAGTTACCTGAAAGATGGCAACAAGTTGTTACAAATAGTGGAAATTATATCATTGAGTAGTATTAAACATATATTTTTATAAATTGATTCAAATGTTATCTTTAAAATACGACAGAACTTTCCCTCCAACCTAATATATTTTTATAACAGTTCTAAGTACATAATATTTGCAATTTTTCAAAAAGAAAGAATCGTAGAATACGACCATATTTTTTTAAATTTTTTTACACTTGAATCGGTGGTAAAATTTGCAGAACAAAGAAGATATTACTAATATATTTTCATTAATAAACTACATTTGCGTATAACATGAATTATTTAAGAAGAATTTTATATGTATAATTTACGTACAATAATATTGGGTTGTCCGGAAAGTTCGTGCCGTTTTTCTGTAGGTGGCATTAGGATAGGTCTGAATATGTCAGAATGATTGAAAACAAATGGTATGTGTCATAGTCTAAAAAGGTGATCTTTCAGGCATTTTTAGAAAAATGTTTGATTAGGATATTTTGATTAGAATTTTTGTTAGTTTTATACGCTCTTAAATATGGAAGGAAACAGAGTGAATTATAGGCATTTGATGCTTTTTTCTTCCAAAAGCTGTTGGAGTTTGGTTGGGATGTTCACCCTATTAACCAGACATTACACCCTCAGATTTTCATCTCTTTAGGTCAATACAAAATTCCCATAATGACAAAAACTTTAACTCTGTGGTCGACATAAAAAATCACAGTTAAAAGTTTTTCGCCGAAACACACAAGTTGCGTGAAAGATGGAGAAAGATTATGGAACAAAATGGCACTTATGATAATTCAATAAATGTATATCGAAATTTAAATGTAAACCGTGATGTTGTAAAGGACAAATACCGATAGGTTACCTAAGGAGCTACGGAGCCCCTAAAAACATTTTTTCGGTGCCATGCACAGTAGGGAACTGTCAACGAGCTCTCGAAAGGTCACCTGGAAATGCACAGACGTTCGAGCTAAATGGCCCGACAGCCCGAAGAAGAAAATACGTTACGAAGCCTGGCAGGCTTGTCCGCTCCTAAACGCTAGATACAAAACCAGAGTTGTAATATTTTGTCCGGCGGCCTGACCTATGAGGTATGCATCGACCTTTAAGGTCGAATACGCGTGTGGCGATATCGCGAGGGGAAGGAACCATTGGCAACAGCCGGTGTCAACAGCTCCTTCTTGCGTTTCGTACCCTCGAAAGTGAATGGCGCTTATCCTCCCAAGGGCTCCCACTCTCAACCCACGCATCGTTAAAAATTCATCAACTTGGAGTAAACAGGAAACGCGGTAGATGGCAATTTTACGTCAGCGATTCCTTGTCCGACCTTGTCAACACCAGACACCATGGAATAGGAAGAAACGGAAGTCCTCTGGGGTGAATTTCACACTTGTGATTTTCCTTAACGAAGGAGATGAACGAAGGGTCCATAGGAAAATAGCTTCCTGCGTGTACTCTAAATTTTGACATTCCCCCTTGGATATTAAATACTTTCTGATCCCACTTTCTCGGAGGATTTATGCCTTTCCGCGGCATTAGAGCATTTCTTGGTCCGCTCGCGATTACTTATTGGGATGTCTTCGAAACGAGGGAGGTCTCGCCCCCGCGTATTATTGAAATCCACGTTACGAATGCACCAGCAAACCCGATTGGTAGAATAGGGAGGGATCGTTCCCGTCTCGTGTTCTTTTTCTACCCTATCTTATCTTCCCCCGTGTTCCATTAAACTTCTCTGCCGTTCGCAGCAAATCGGATACAGAAGAAATATCCCGCTCGGGTGAATATTCGATGTTCGCGGCGTCCCTGTATCCTCCGGTTTTCTCGTACCGGTGAAGATCAACCGACCGAGGAGGCCTCGAGTTTCTTTGAGGTTGTTTTAAAAGAGTCCGGGTCGTCGGTGATAACTGTTTTCTCGCTAATTTTACAGCGTTTTAACGTCGATGGCGAATTTACCGACTGCTCCACCCTTACGCGATCCCCTTGCGTCGTAATGCGGGGTAAACGCAAGTGGCTGTACAGACCTATCAACTTTAGGCACGTACTTCAAGTTACGTAATTACTTTCAGCACCCCTGCTATACAGCCTGTATACCTTGCTTCCTTCCTTCCTTCCTTCGTTCCATCTTCTCCCATTTATACGTTCCCCCTTCTTCTTGGTGGTGGGGTGTACACGTTCGCTAACTTACCGAACGAACACGAAATCCTTGATCGCCGATGCGCCACGGAGAAGCTGCCGTGCCGTCAATTTCCGTTTCACCGTATTCTTTCGAAACGATCGGCGAACTTCAGCGAAATTGATCTACCCTCGACCATCGATTGCGTCGATAAAATTAAATGCGGGGCATACCATAAAGGCGCCCCTTTGTTCTCGAAGCATCTCACGCGTCGCTTGTGCCCTATATTTTTCACGAGCAGTTTTTCAGGGTACAGATAGAAATAGATCGGTTTGTTAACACGAACCTCGTCGTCCCTTGCTCGAAACTTTTTCGCAACTATTAAAAATGTGTCTCGCTCTGCGAGAGTACTCCCGTTGAGAAAGCCGCAAACGGTATTGTTACGACAGCCTCCCGTATTAAACTCGAGTCTATTCAAAGAGTAAAAAGAAGGGAGTGACAAATTGGAGCTCTCCTGTCGCTTTTGTTACGCGCAACCCCATTCGGGGTTGATATTCGACATTCAGAAGCCTCCCGTCCAGACAAAATTAGTGATTTTCTTCGGGCATTGTCGTCGGTGCCGTAAAAATTGATGAACGAACAAAGAACACCGTGATCACGCTTTCACGGGCCAAGCACAAAAGTCACCGCCCGTTCGTTGCCCTTAGACGAACATGTGGAGGAAGGTGAGGGCGCAGAGAGGGTGCACGGTTCCTAGAGGACGAAGAGGCCACACGGCGCTGGTCCATCGCGGCCAAATGCTCATCTACGGCGGCTACCAAGATCTTCGTGGAAGTTCTCCGGAACTCTGGGCGTTCCACTTTGGTAAGACGACGTAATAAAATACCTACGCATATGCATGTATAAAGCTGGCGCGGCGTGTCCTGTGGTCGCGCGATAACAATTAACGATTTGCTCGCTAGAAACTGAATCCTGGCACCTTCTTTCGTCCGGTGAAAGTGGGCCAGCGGCGAGGCACAAGCATTCCGCTGTTCTACACGGCGACGCCATGTACGTTTACGGAGGTATGACCGATCTTCAAGAGAGAAGCGACTGTTGGAGATGGGACGTGAACACCGCCTCCTGGTGTCTATTGAAAAATAAACCTGGACCGGGACCCCTTCACGGCCACGCTGCCTGCAGACTTCCCAGCTGCATGCTGATATTCGGCGGAGAGAGCGGCGGTTTAGCTACGAACGAACTGTGGAGGTTTCATTTCGGTAAGCGAGTCCGAGACCGTGGATTCGACGTCTGGCTGTTTACCAACGAATTCGCGCGACACGGGGTTTCATCGTAGGTACGGAAACGTGGGAGAAGCTATCGGTACAGGGGCCCAAACCTCAACCGAGGGCGGAGAGCGTCGCTCTGGCGGTGTCGGAGCTGCTGATACGAGGGACCAACATCGACAATTCGAAGCTGAAGCTGCGCAACCAGAGGACGAGGCTTTACAACAACAGGATATCGCCGAACGAGGCACCGACCAGGCCGAGCTTTCTGAAGGAGATCTCGAAGCTGTCGCAGATCAATCTATCGCGGCTGAGTCACCCGACGAAGTGCAGCTACTCCGTCTTGAGCGGTCAAGACGACAACGAGGAGAGCCCGCAAGAGGTACGGCGTCCGTTCCAAGTTCCGTTTCCTCCTAGATCTAGATGTTCTCGCGGCTGTTCCCAAATGCGTGCTCGCGTTTTGCGAAGAAAACGCATGTGACAATTTGAGCCTGCCTGCAGGCGAACTCCTATTATCCGTTTCAGCAAGTGGACGCCGAAGTGATCGAGCCGTCCACGGGAATGGTGAAGTCCCGAAGCGCGAACGCGTTGGCGCGTCGAAGGCAAAAGCCGTCCGAGTCGACGTCCAAGACTACCGACCTCGGCAGCACCTGTAGCAACGCCAGCGGCTCTGGAATGACCAGGGACCCAACCTCGGTGCCGAATTTCCGAGCGCTCACTCTGCCCACTCCGGTTTTGACACCTGTAGAAGCGGCCAGGCTCGTTTTCGTCGATCCGGACGAGAACAGCGACAACGACGACGACGAAGAAGAAGAGGAACGAAAAGAACCCCCCACCTCCAGACTGATAGAAGTTCAAGAGGAAAGACGGTAAGTTTAATATTTTCCAGAAACGAAGCGAATTTCGTAAATACCATCGTTCAAATTACAACCAATTTTGTTAACGTTTTCAGGGACTTTGCAGCCATGCACCAAGCCTGCCAGCCAACGCGCGGCGAGAGCTACAGCTCGCACCTTTACGAAGCTGCTCTGCAAACACCGAAAACCCCGACCACCTCGAAAATACCTACGTCCGCGTCCGTACGATTTGCCGACTTGGAGGAGGGCGAAGAATCCACCTCGGACTATGCGAGTATAGAAGCCAGAAGCCCTGGCGACCCTCTGGCCGACGACGATTGGCCGTCGGGCAGGAAATGCAAACAATACCGCCCCATCGTCACCCCGTCGACGATACGCGAAGGCCAATTCGGCTTCTGCAATCCGAACTACCTCGGGCTGAACGAGACCAGAAGCCACCAACAACAGCAACAACAACAACAACAACAACAACAACTTCAACAATCGCAGCAGCAACATCAGCAATCGCAAGACGGGAAATACGCAAAAATGTTGAACAGCCCGCCGGACAGTGTTTTAGAGGACGAAGCGGGAAGATCATCTTCGCAGACGTTCGCGGAGTTATTAGAGCTTCAAGAATTGAAAAGGGTGCCGAGAGCACCGCCGAAAAGTTTGCCATTAGGATCTCCTTCTAGAAGAGCGGTTAGCGCGTCGAGGGCGGAAAGGCAACGGGCAAAAGTTGCCGCCGCGGACATTAATGACTCGGAAACGCCATCGTACGGGCCAGCGCCTCTTTACGTATTTTTAGTCGGAGGGAAGGAGAAAGGTCAGGTGACGGTGTTTGCTCGGCCTGTTTCCCTATGGAAGTTACAATTAGCGCCACACATCTTCTAAGACCGTAAATCGTTCATTTGCAATTCCTCTTTCGTTGTTCCGCGTTGCATTCGAATAAGAGACTCGTTGTTTGCGTTCATTTGGTTATCGATTCGTGCAATTTTCTGGTGCGAACCGTTGTCTCGAGGTTTCTATTATAATTGTAGACCAATCGTACCGTGTCATTTATGCGGATCATTTCTTGTTTGTTCGTGTCGAACGCGTTATCGTTCCCGTCGATCTTAGAGTTCGATTTGTCGTTAGGTGTTACTTCGTTAACCACGAGTCGTTTACGTTTACGGAGAACTTTGCAAAGGCGTCTTTGCAATAGCATATCGTCGATCGAATATATAGATCTTTGATAACAGAATGCATGGTTAACTATACGTGTATCGATCATTTATGAGGATCTGGATTCGAAGTTGATTTAAGTTCCTTGCTTCGTCGTCCACTTTGTTGTCTAAGCATCATCAATGAATGTAATCGTAAATACGTGAAACTGAATTGTACGTTCAGATGTAGGATAGGTTTACGAACGAATACATACCGGATCGAGAGTTCATATTGAACCGATTACTATAAGCGTAAATCAAACGAGCGGAGGTGTCTTGTCAGTCTCAATCGGTACCATCCATTTAGATCAATCTTAGAAAATTTTCTAGTCAAACCACGGTTAAATCGATTATCGTGTAATCGAAACTACAGCGGACGACGCGATTTTTCATGTTTCTAATAGATAAACAAATATATTCGAAATCTCTGAAAAGCATTAGACCCTCGCGAAACGAAAATCAAAGGTATAGAATATTTTTCGGCACTGACACGTAACAATTATTCAAATACTCGATTGATTTGCGCTTCGCCGTCGTCAACTGTACGAGATACGAGTAACGAGTATGAAGTAGAATATCCGAAAGCTTGAGGTAACGTTTAAAAGATCCTAATTCCGATGCGGAGATCGATGTGTGATTGTCCCGAGTGTGTATAATTGATGTGTACGGTTTCAATAATTCAGCGGAAATTAGATTTTTATAAAAAGACAACTCTCAACGGAATTTCAATGAGAATCGCGAACGATCTAGTGTAGAGTCTACTGAAAACACCCAACGGAGAGCTACGTCGTCTATCTGTTTCAGTTTCATCGCGAGGGAAGACGTGTCTACTACGCGCAGCATACAATCGTTGTCGTGTTCCAAAATATAGTAGTTGCGATTGGTCGAATTTTTACGTCCGTGTTACAAAATTATAAATCAACGAGTCGCATGCCCGACAGGTGTGCCGCGTCCTGCAAACAGGCGGCGGTTTCTTGTTCGTGTAGAATTTTTATGCCCACAAAGGCCCAATACATGTAATCCATCCACAAGTAGCAATGGTGAATGCGGTGTTACGTAGGATGAATATTACAGAATACTTTGTAATCGTGTTTCGTAGATTGGTCCATTCATACGAATTGGTTCGTACCTAGCCGTACCCAAGATACTTGATAAAACCGTAAAGTAAAGTCACACTTGTAACGAGGGCATGTGTAACGCTTAAGCAAACGTGCTTCGTTATCTCGAGTACTTTGCCGAGCGCAAAGATTTCGTAATATCCAGCCGTAACACCGCAAACATTCAAAAAATCAATGTTTTCCATTCGTAGCAGTAGACAATTTAACATCTCCGTGTACGAAAGTTAAGATGAATGTTTCGTAACGTTCCATTCTCCTCTAGGACCCCTAGCTTTCTATTCGTTCGTTTTCAGACATACTAGTATGTAAAACACTGTACGAATTTCCTGTTTACGTTGCACGCGCAACCGTTCCCATAATCTCCTCCGCTCCCTTGTTACTAGATGGCTCTTGGTTAGTTGCGTTCCAACAAAATGTATATAGCTCCGATGTACGTACCAGCTTTGGTTCAACGTTTTGCGAATTCGTTTGCTCATCCGCGTTCAGCCGGGAGTCTCGAACGTTTCTAGTCTGTGCACGCCTCGTTTATCGGGCGAACAAGTTTTGCAAATTAGAATACAAGTGAAAGTAAAGCGAAACAACAACATGTACTGGAAGTATATAATGCTGTGGCCGTGTCACGATCATTTTCCGTTTTACAGACACACAAAACGCGATCCGATAGTCAATTAATCAGTATGTCGTCGAATGCGTCCGTTGCCAAACACATCTCGTTAAGGTACATGGTACTTGTGCTTCGTAAACGAGATTCAAAGTATAAGCTCGAAGACGTGGGCTATATCAAAAGGAAAGGAAAACAAGAAAGAGAGAGAGAGAGAGAGAGAGAGAGAGAGAGAGAGAGAACTACCGGTGTAGCTGATTCGAGTGCCTGTACTTTTTGCAAATATATGCATTCCATATTTTTCTGGACACAAGCGACTCCTTTCGGAAAAGAAATCATTCGCCATGGTATCTTCTAGCTTATGCTTCCCTCCAACGATGGCTATGTGTCACACAAGCGACACGAGTCACCGCAAATATGCATTAAGATGCGGTATTATACAACATAATGTCGACAAAGAAAACAAAAAAGAAAGAAAAGAACAGAAAAAGAAATAAACCGCGTCTGATTCCAGTAGATTTTCATATCACAAAATGCAGTATTTTTTCAATGAACAAGCCTTCAGATAGAGGACCCACGCTAAGTTTTCTATGTTAATAAGTATTAGACGATGTATCAATATTATACATGTACGTATACACGTATATCTCTTCACACGATCGATAAGTTTTCCTAAAAGAATATTATACGATTTCAATATAAACGGTGGAAATTTCAATCACGACTTGCTTTACTTTAATTTTCGCGCAAAAGTAGATGAGAGACGACTCTGCGAATCGAACGGTATCCAAAATAGAAAATCTTCGTGTGCGATTCGTGGTGGAGACAGAGGTAGATAGAATTCGTTTCTGGCGGTTATTTTCTCCAGTTACAAGTCGGGAATAACGCGTTTCTAGGGACTTATTTCTGGGGAATACTTCGAGAACGCAGGAACAGACCGTGCGGTTGGCAGGTCGGTTGTCCCACAGGAACAAAAATATTTTCCCCAAGAAACGTGGCGCGGCGCATGGCGCCGGGTAAATCTCCCGCCAAAGTAGTCGAGCATGGCAGTTGTCAGGTAACGGTATTCACCACTGTATCCTTTCGAGAGATTCTCGTGATCTGCTCGTCCGATGTACGGAGGATCGCTCGAAAAGAATTCATCGTGGTTTGCATCGTGACGTATATTTTCGTAAGTAGCCATGGATCAAGAAAATTGTTTCGTGACGTGTTCGGTGGTGATAGAATGGACCAACTCGCAAGGCTCGATGCTGAAGAAAGTGAATCATCGAACGGCGACTTTACGCTTGATCCGGAACAACTTTCGCGAAATGTTCATCGAAGTACGAGCGGAGAAGGCGAACGCGACGACGAAGCTACCGCTAAAATCGATTTCCGTTTTTAACAAATTTATGACCGAAGGGAAAGCATCCATCAAATTCAAAGCGGACAACTGCACTCTGTTTTTATCGAATGCACCGACGTCGCAGTTGATCACTTTTCTGAAAAAGATCTACGTCAAGATCACCAATCAGGACGAGACGGTGAAAAATCCGTTGAAAGAAAGACTGCTCTCGAATAAATCGTTCGGAGGTGTTCAGGATGTCAGTCCCGCGACCACTGCCGAAGTTAACAGGGCCAAAGAGCAGGCTATCAGCGTGTCTCGGGGGACGATCACCACTCCGTCCCCCAGCATCGTGAGGAAAAGGAAACGCATGGACGAAAATGGATCGAAACTCGTCACAGGGAAGAAGCTCTACGAAAATCCAACCGCCGGACTGATCACGGAAGAACAGAGTAGGGTTTTGGACGCGGTACTGGCTGGCAAAAATATATTTTTTACTGGCAGCGCGGGAACCGGAAAATCATTTCTCTTGAAGAAGATTATAGCGGCTCTACCACCGGATGTTACAGTGGCCACAGCGAGTACCGGAGTGGCTGCTTGCCATATCGGTGGAATCACCTTGCATCAGTTCGCCGGGATTGGCCTGGGAACTGGCACTTTGGAGAGATGCCTTCAAATGGCTTCCAAAAATTGCATAGGTACTTGGAGGAGAACAAAGCATTTGATTATAGATGAAATTTCAATGATAGATGCGGATTACTTTGATAAGATAGAGGCTGTCGCCAAGCATATTAGAAGAAACGAGAGACCATTCGGTGGAATACAACTAATTTTGTGCGGAGACTTTTTTCAGCTGCCTCCGGTCAGTAAGAAGGACCAGAAAGCAAAATTCTGTTTTCAGAGCAGCGCGTGGGAGAGGTGCGTACACTTCAACTTTGAATTAAGAACCGTGCATAGGCAGAAGGATCCAGAATTTGTCAATATCTTGAATAATATAAGAATAGGTAGGGTTACGGATGACATTGCCGAAATTCTTAAAGCAACGGCCAAACAAAAGATAGAGAATAATGGAATTTTAGCAACCAGACTCTGTTCTCACGTGAACGAAGCGGAAGAAATTAACGAATTCCAATTAAACGAACTAAAAGGAGAGTCTAAAACTTACACCGCTCAGGACTCTGATCCATCTATGACACAGACATTGAATCAACAATTGACCGCTCCTGGGAAACTTGTGTTAAAAGTAGGGGCTCAAGTAATGTTGTTAAAAAATATTAACGTGTCCGATGGTCTGGTGAATGGAGCAAGAGGTGTAATCACTAAATTTCAAAACAGTACACCAGTAGTTCAATTTAAATCTGGTACTCAGTACTCTGCCAAGCTAGAGACATGGAGTTTAAAAACGGCGGCGGGCTCTATCATACATAGGAAACAAATTCCACTTAAACTAGCATGGGCCTTTTCCATTCATAAAAGTCAGGGATTAACTTTGGACTGCGTCGAAATGTGTCTAGGAAGAGTTTTCAATGCTGGTCAATCCTATGTAGCATTGTCTAGGGCACAAAGTTTACAATCTTTGCGGGTCTTGGATTTTAATAGTCAACAGGTATGGGCCCATTCGGATGTGCTCGTATTCTACAAAAAATTCCGGAGAAATGTGCAAGACATGGAACTGATTCCCCTAGGAAAAAAACAAAAGGTCTGATAGCATTAGTAAATAAATATATACAAAAAAATACACCACCGAACCTTTCGAGCGTTACTATGATAAAAATGTATAAAGTGTTATTTTTTCGATGTACAGAAATATTTTCACGACATAAATATTGTAAAAAGATCTGCAAACATGATCTCAACTCAACGTAATAACCTAGTATAAACCTAGACCTATTTTACGCGAGCGACATAGCGAAGTCTAAAAGTGAAATTCTTGTTTTTGTAATAATCTTTTAAGAAAGATTTACTTTTAAATCTCGCATTGTAACAGATTCTACGCATGTAATTATAACAAGGCATAGGTACATTTATTTGTTGCTTTTTTTTTTATACAAATATTACAAATTCGCGAATTTGGTTATCATACACGTGGCTAACAGTCGTCGACAGTTATTTCTATCGACGGTATGTAACGCCACGTGTGTCCAGCATTTATTAACTCTGAGCAAAGCACCGGTGTACTCGGAGCCGATTCTGTGCTACTGCACTGAATATCTATTTTGTACTGACCTGCTGTAAAGAACACTACGCGACATTCGTGATAAATCCTTCCGTACTCCTGCAACTGAACAAGAAAGTCTCGTTATAAAAGCAAAACAGATTTCAGTTGTTTCGATGATATAATAACTCACGACTGGCAGCATAACTTTATTCGCGCCAGCGATGGACAGCCTGGTTTCCAGTTGGTAATTGTTCACCCCGTTATGATGGTCTTGGTAAAAGTTTATAGACAATATAAGGTCGGCCAACGGATGTTCCAACGCATTGCATATCCCTATGCCGACGTTAACGCATTCACCAAGATTGCACGTGAGCTCGTCCTGTGCCTTTACGATCGCATCGTTTATTTTGATCTCTGAAATTGATTTATACCACACTGTTGATCGAATAACTAGCAACAGTAATACATATCGTTTACGATAGAGATGTAAGATATACCCCATTGCAAAGGACTCATTCGAACAAGATCTAGCATGTCTTGCGTGAGAGTAATCCCAGAAAGAGACGCTTTCCCCACCAATTCGGTTCCTAGTAGTTGCCATCGTAGATCAACCAACGAGGCAATATGTTCGGAACAGACCTTTTGCAATTCACCAATGTCTCCAGCTCCGTTTAACTGCGATTCAAATAAAAAGCGAACTGCATACGTTGTGTACGTGTAAAACTATCGAGCGCCAAAAATTTTTTATTACCATGGACAGTTTGTTGAGTGGACAACGATCGACCGGTACAGGAATTCTACAAGGCTCCTTGCCCTCCATGTATATGCACTTGGTTTGAGTATAGTGCAATTCCATTTCATGATTGGTCATGTTCGTCAAGTCTAGTACAAGATAAAACTGCGACGGCCTGAAAACATATTTTGAAAACGCCACGTGCTAAAACATTGCTCGAACGTTGCGCTTACGTTTCCGCTGGAAGCACATCCCAATTGGTGATCTGCACGCTGGGTAACATCTCTATAGTGACAAAAACCGACGAAGTACGACAATAACCTGCCGATAGACCAGCTCCACCGGAGTACTTGATCTTTAACTGACCCTCGATAATATTCGAGGCGTGTAATGGCACAGCCAGTTTCGATAAACGCGAACTTGGTAAAGAACTGAAGCCCGATCTGAACGAGGAAGTTAGCTCGGACTGTCTTTTCGTGTGCGAAGGTGAACTTAATCTAGATGGTAAAGAACTGTGTCCGGATTGAGACATTAAACTGCTTGGCTGACTGAGATACGTACTGCCGGTAATATCTACAAAGAAATACATTTCCTTGAAATATCTGCACGATCTAATAGCGCAATCGTCGGTTATACTACTACCATTGCGAGATCCAGGTGCTATAAAGTCGGTAGCAGCGTACAAGTACAAGATAAGACTCGCGCTAGTCCCAGGCTGAAGAGGCAATTGCTTCGTCAAATTGTCATTGTTCCATTTGAATATTGTGCTTTCCGTGATCGCGTCTAGCGTGGATTGCACCGATATCTCGATGGTTTCGATAGGAACCTGTCCGCTATTTGTAATAGTCACGGTGCATTCGGCGCTGCAGTGGAAACACAGAAATGTACCTCTTTCGAAAAATATTGTTACAATAGAAATGATTCAAACACTTAATTATACCTTTCGCCGCCGTACAACGATATGCTCGCACTAGTTACTATGTTATCTCCGGAACTGAAACTTGCAGTTTGAGGTAAACTCGTGGCCACGTCTATCCTTGGTAGAGCTGGAACTACTTCAACGGTGTATTGAGGGTGCACCATCCCCTCCATATATCGTAATCTACAGTTGGATTTCACTCCCAACGTGTGAGTACTAAAACCGAGTATTTCCAGGTCACCGACCTCTTTAGGCCTGCCTGCCAACGTTACCGCAATTGGGCCTGACTCGGCAGGTAGCGTAATACTTTCTGGAATCGACTCGAACACGACCCCGTTCGTAAGGAGTCTCATATTGGAGACGTGCAACTCGAAAGGAAGCGGATTGATCAGCTGCATCGACACCTCGCAAATGTCACCCTCCACCCACAAGTAATCTGTAACCGTTCAATTTTAGTTACGCGTGTCGTTGCGCATCGTCTACACGTGCATACATTCATTGTACAATGATCGAGACCCAAACGCACCAACTTTACTTTTCGATGTGTTCTTCCTCTCTAAGGAGCCAAAATTAATCGGCGTGAACAAAAATGGACCATGATCTTCCTTGACTCTTTCAATCTTTTGGGGTTGAAGATGCGGTTGCAAGTTTTTCAAAACAAACGATTTCGTTTTCGGGATGTTCGTTAAATTGGCGGGCGGTATAACTGTTCCGCTATCTAAAACCTATCAGGAGACCTTATAATTCTTTTCTAGATTTTCCCTGTCACGAATTTTCCTAACGTTAACACTTACAAGAGGTACGGGAGCACCCTCGCATTGTTGAGAGATATTCTGAAGTTGCAAAGCGGTCTCTCTACGTTCGTTGGGTGTCAAATAGTTGTACATTGTTTGGAGTAAAAATGTTACGTGTCTAGTTGCTAGTGCCGGATTGCCCATACGATTAGCGGCAGCAACAAGATCGTTTATTACTTGAATTTGGATAACCGGCCAGCCCTTATGCATATCTGTGCAAATAAGATTTACCTCAAAATTAATTTGCTTGTTCTAACGTTAACAAAAAATATGAATTACCGGGAGACATATCAACAGGATCCAAGGACAGTTTAAATCCAGACGTGGCTTGTAGCATTAAACTATAACACTGCTGCCAATCAGGATTCGGATTATTTTTCGACACATGTCGCGTTGCGGCCAATCTTAAGCAAAAAGATGCTTTTCTTACGAAACCAAAGCTCATATATAAATCCGATAACGTAGTAAACCGATCAATCTGTAATGTTGTGGCCATTTAATTGTATTCTATCGAACAAGCGAATCGTATTATATCGTTTCCTCGTGCTACATACTTTTTCCTGTTCGCTTAACGATAAACTTATAAGTACGACGTTGCTCAGATAGGAGGCAGCCTGCAAGGTACAGTTTTGCTCTATCGAGATTCTCGTGGCTTTGAAGCTAGCTTCTGTTTCGATTATACCAGCATATTGATATTTGCTATAGTGAACTATTGCTTCACGGTACTTTTTCGATATTTCTTCGGGTAACAAAATATGAGGCATATTACTCTTCACCACCTCTATAGCGGGTGGAGATGGTAATGTGGCAACAGCCTGCGAACCCCTTCTATATAAAATAATCCGTTAACAAACCTTCAAAGAAAATCACAATTGCCATTTGTCGATACATCCTGAATATGCCTGTACATACCTTTGCTTACCTGGACTTCCTTCCTGAAGGGAAGAGTTTCTTTGTAATGGAAGACTTCTGCACATATTTGGATACAATACTAAAGCGGATACGGCGCACAAGCCCTCAAACGCAGCTCCTAACCACAGCCAATCGTTGACCGCTTGCAACACACTGGCCGCAGAATTATAATTGCTCAAAGCATCCGCCGGTAGTCCAGCTTGTAAACATAGGTCCCCTAGATGTTTTGTCATACGGCCGACGCATCTTTTCCTATTGTTTCTAGACTCCAGATCCAATCCTATGAAATCTTTCTTCTCGAAAGGTGCTAACAAAAGAGAAACTCTATCTATCTTCTCTCTGGACCTCTCTAATCTTTTCGATTCCAAAATCCAAAATAATGAATTCAGGCACTCCATGATGTGAACCTCGAGATCGGGACACATCTCGTCGCCGTAAAATACAGCGCGTGTTTTAAAATTCGACGGGGTACTAAACGACTCTGGTGGTTCATGTTTGTTGTTCGATTCGGCTGGGCCGAAAAGAATGGCACGGGAATCGTAAAGCGTAGCAGTATACTTTACCTTTAGGGTTTCGTGAACTCTACATAACTCGTTTAGTTCCGTTTGATTGTCGTATTTTCCGAAAGTGATCAATCCCAGTAATTTTCTGTGCGTTTGAAAATCACCCCAATCGTTGTTCTCAATAGGATGTTCCTTGACGAATCTGGCAAGGATTTCCCGCGTACCACCGGTTGAATCAACCACGGTAAATCTACTGCCTGCTTTAATGATCCTCTCGCATAACCTAGTCACAGTTTTCTGCTTAATTTGCGTACCGATCGGTCTGAACAACAAAAGCAACGCTGCGTGGTCGTGAGCGGTTTGCTCGTAATCGGGATGAGACATCTTATTGTCGGGTACCGGACTCGACAAAATAACACTAATCGCAGAGCGCATTTATGTCACTCGCTGCCCAATGGTACATTCAAGTACTCGGATTCATATAAATAACGAGAACTCTCTCTACTCGAACATAACTGGTGTACGATGATTCTTGAACGTGACGATTAAACTTTGTATGCATGATACTGTTATTTACTGTTACATGTCACTTTGACAATTGTTACAAGTACGCGACCGATCCTGACGAAAACTAAAACAAAACAGCCATCTTGGAAATCTGCGCATGACAGATACGCTACGTTGAAAACCTACCGCGCATGACTCGTTTCTTCTCGTTCTGATTGGCTGACGACGATGGTGCCAACGTAGTCGGAAGGAACGGGGAATGGCGCCAAGAGTTTCGAGGAAGAGGATTCATTCTTTCTCAATCATGACCATTAATTAGCTGGTGAAAGTGAAATTTTGCGGTCGATCGATGCTCGACTTTATCGAGAGGCATGGGATAATGAGAAGGTATAATTTATACATTTTTCTTTCTATGAAATTATCGAAGCAACGAATCTAGTAGCACGAACATTTACATTTAAGGTACGAACAATACGTTTTGAATACTAGTTTGCGTACAACATTTTATTTCAACCTTAACCACCTAACTACATAACTTGTAATCGCTATTCTTGGCACGGCACATTAACGAAGATGAAGAATATAGAACTTACTAGTATAATATTTCATCTAAAACGTTCATTGTGTATAGTAAAGTAGAAATTGTCATAACATCGATAAACGAGCTACACAAATATTTACAAAATAAAGTTGTATAGAAAACCATTAACGTTATAGAAAGTTTTAAATAGTATAATTTATATTATTTGGGCACATGATTTTAAAGTAAATATTTTGTAAATTTGTTCTTAACGCGCGAACGATTAATGCTACTATAGGTTTTGTAAATAATTGTAAACCTATTTCGTACATAGATAACAATATGTTGGCAAAGTTAATCATATAATATAGACACTTAATCGTGAGAAAATAAACAATTGTATTGCAGTCGATTCAGTTTGTAAATAATCATTGAATGTTGATCTTTGTGCATATCAAGACTTAAATGCATAGAATTGTAGGATAGAGTGCGAGACTTTAAATAACTTCATTAGTTTCGTTTTTCGAAAAATAGTTCGTAATCGCATCGATAGTCGTCTGTACGACTACCGTATAGCGTTTGTTCTATTAGCAGAGATATCAAATCTTTTCAAATAGAAATCGATAAAACTCAGAGGTTGCCTAAGTATTAACTTTAAAAAAACTTACTCAATTGAACTTGATCGTCCGGAATCGAATGGTCCATAAACGTTTTCAATAGACTTGAATTCATTCTAAAAAGAAGTGTTTTCAATTAGTATATCATATTTCTTAAGATTAATTATACCATTACCCCTGAACTACGACATACTTCTTAATCATATGGTCGTAAATGTACGATGGTATAATCGTTATGGTAATAACGTTCTCCGCATTTTTAATCTCTGCCGTGATTTCTTTGTCCTTCAGACCGACGACATTCTAAAACGTCAAATTGGTCGTATTTTATCAATTACGATCAATATAATTATGTTATACCGACCAAGAAACTCATGGTACACTACCTTTCCGTTAACTTCTAATATTTGTTGGTCCGTTAAGAGACCATTTCGCGCGGCTGATGAGTTTTCAACCAGTGCGATTATCCGTCCATTTTTAAATTGAAATCCGATATTACCTGAACTATCCTTGTGCATGGTTACTGTCCGTTCGAATGGTCTACAAGCGATAGAATATAAAAATGTGTAAACAATCTCGGGCCAAACTTCTCGCTTGAAAACGAGAATGAACCAACCTATCGCGTATCACTACCCTGATGCCGTTAACGTCTGCCCCGCGCAACATTTTGTGAACCCGTTCCATCGTGTACCCGGCGACGGCAACATCATTAATTGTTAAAATCTGGTCGCCAAAACGCAAACCGGCGAGCGCAGCTGGAGAATTTTGACTTACGAGACACACGAAGATGCCGTTGTCCACAGCGTGCACTCTCAAACCAATTTTACCATCTTTATCTTTGCATAGTATCAGCTATAACAACATGAGAGTATACTTTAGTTTTTAAGTCGAGCCTCGAACACTTGTGGCTTATAGATCCATTAAAGCATATAGGGATCGTGTACCTCTCTTATGCCATGCGTAACATTTGCCCTTTGTAATCCTACAGATTGGCCAGACAATGGTGCAACCATACCAGCCAATGGCCCCGATGTAGCAGGTACGCTAACAGTCATCTGGAAGGTTCAATCAATGTTGCAAGTGTTTTTAATTCTGTAAATCTGTAAGTTACTTACATTTGCACGGCTGGCGGCAAGAGAATATTCAGGCATGTTCTGTTCTATTACTTCCTGAGTCAATTCCAATCCCATGTATTCTCCTAACGAAGGGTACAACACCATGGTTGAGCTGTATGGGGGTGCAGATGGAACATTTTGTATTTGTGGCAACGACGGAGCATTGTAATGTGACTCTACTTGCTGTTGAACCTGAAAATAGAGAGTATAAGTTGCAGTTCCACAATTGACAGAGTAATGTATCGTGTATCATTTACCTTCATCATTTGGTCCACCTTCATGTCCTCAAGCGTAGGATATAGCGACATTTTGTACAGTTTTTCTGAAAGTATATACGTACTGTTATGCACAATATCGTTATGCTAGATAGCCGTGTAAGTTTAACGGGTAAGAAATAAAGAAGAGAGCAGAGTGCGATATATTTATTTATTACGATATGTAACAAAAGCGTTATAATATAGTAGGCACAAATACATGCACGAAACGCAAAATGAATGAAACGACACACGAAATTCAGTCAATATTCGCCTGCATACCAATGAGATGAATCTGCTGGGCATTTAATACAGATACTTTGTATGAACGTATGAACCTACGAATAAAGTTCGGTAATATACCTTCCGCACGCAATGACTAAACTACAATTGCTGTTTTCCGATGTACAAAAGTTTCGATCAAGATTGCACTGTTCCGTGGAGGAAGAAAGAAATCACAGGACTCGGACGTCACGTAGATGCTTGAAACACCGCTGATAAGCTACGAACAATGAGTAAACGATCCGGGAAGTAGAACGATATCAACTTCATTTCCGTTAGAATGGTAAAACGATTGGTTTGAGATGGCTTGTATGATGCATTACCGCAAAAGAACAATTGGTCCAAAGGCTCGACCATATGACATTATGGCCGTCTTCGAGATACCGTGGGCCAATCGATTCTCTTCCGACATTCTGCTGTAACCCCGCGAAACGATTTGAATTTGAAACGTCACTTCACGGAATCTTTGCGTTTTCCGACACAATTTGCGAAGATAAATCGCACACGATCGCCGAGGAAACAAAAGGCAATTAAATTCCGAAGAACGATTAGAAGAAAACAAAAAGAAAAATGCGGTAGGAATTTTTTGAACAAATTTATTTAGGACTCGGAAGCAACAACGAGGTTTAATCGCTTAGTTAAACCTTTTTGAAACGTAATCGAGTAGTTTCGTCGAAAACGAATAAGGCTTGAAAAGATTTGAGAACAGGTGCGGACAAAACGGAAGAACCCGAAAGCGTCTAGAGCGTGGCGATTGGTTTCTTGCGCTTCGACTTGATAGTTGACATGTTAAGGAAGGAATTCGGTAAGGAAGGGGAAAATAGATTACGGTGGGGGAATAGCGGGTCGTTGGTTAATACGTAGGTAGTATTCAGTGGTGAGGCCTGCGTGCGGGCCGTGGTGAACCAACAGGTGTTTTGGACTCGGTTTTACCAGTACCGGTTCCCTTCTCGTCGTTTTCTAGTGGTGCTTGCGCCGGTGCCTTTCACTGACGAATACACCGTCGTCTTCATCTTTACCCGTGGATACTATTCGGCCGGGAAGAAACGTAACATGATGTCCGAGACTGCGGTAACAATGGACGGTTCCAGCAACAACGCCAGTAACAATCCTCGACAAGTGCCCACGGTCAAGACGGAACCGGGTCAACCGAGCCCTTTGGCTGGCATTAGAATAAACGTTGCTTACTTCAGAACGATACCCGGCATCATTAAATTAGTGCAATTGGTGAGTTGCGGCCGCGTTATCTCCCTTCGAATTACTTTTCCGGTACTCCGATAACACCGAATTTTAATTACAGGATGAATTAAGCTCTCGAAATATCGTGTGCGCGACGCGACGATAGCATTAGAACAGATTACAAGCTCGTTGTTCTTCCACACGAACGATAAAACGTACTTCCTGAAGTAATTATATAATTCGTGGACGCGCTTCGTTAATCTCGATATTTCCGTTTCGTTGAATGCCCGCGACAATTGACCTAAACCGTTCCCTCGATGGAAGGGTACTCTTGTTTTGTATGGTGTCGTGTGTCGAATTGAATTTTGGCACCCGATCGTCATTGCTCTTGGCGCCAAGACCCTCCCTACGGTGTCTTTTATGCGGCATTGTTATTTTAAACGCGCGTGTTTTCGGAACACCCACGGTTTACCGAACGGTGGCGTTGCGCGGCGAGACTCGCTCTAGTTTTTCGTACGATGTTTGTAACGTTGATCGGCGAGCACTCGATAGGTATCTTTTAAGCAAACAGCAGACGTACGCATAGTTTGCATCGCGAATAGCGACGTCGAACCTGCTTGCAACGGCGTAACCACGTAACGGTAAACCCCTCGCGGTACTGCTGAAAATCTGTCCTTAAGCAAGCAACAGAAACAATGGCTTCCGTTGACCATCGGGACCAACGATTCCGCGAGACTTTGTGTTTTTATTCTTGGCCGTTATTACGAAGGGCACCGTACGGTCCCCCTGGCCCGAAGCGTGTACCCCGCGTTCCCAGTCGAAATCGTGGATCCCGTTAGGTGATCAGCATCGGTAAGCATCGTTTCTCTCCGGTTCACGCACGTGCAGCCAAAGACACGCCCGGCTACGTTTCGTCGGTTTATTTGCCGCGGATAAACCACCGGTTACTTTCGATCGGTGCAACCGAGTAAAAGTACGCATCGATTCGACCGGTCTCAAAGTTAGGCGTGGAACAGATAACGCGGCGGTGTTCTAAATACATACAACGCGTTGCTCGGCCGGCCTGAGAATGGGAATTTCTTTTAACGAAATCGCATCGTCCATGGAATCGTTTACAAATACGCGCGTAGATGATTTATCGTTGCCCCGTAACGGAAATAGCACGAGCACCGTACAAGAGAATTCGGCGAGATCACGCGCGCTGGAAGCCGACCTTCGACTACTGGTCTAGCGGTCTCCCGGTGCGCAAAAATAGGAAAATGGATGCGTGACCAATCCCGACGGTGACTTTGCAACAGTCCGATTAAATTACCCACAGATGGAAATCAAATACGCCACGCTGTTATTTCACGAGAGAGTTTTGCCGTCGCACGACAATCTCGGAACACGGTCTTTTCCACGAGAACTGTGTTTGTATGTTTGCATGCATGTATATATGTATGTATGTATGTATATTTCTGCGGTCGCGTATTTGCGTGGCTCTCGTAACGGGTACAATTAACGCGATGGTGTTTTTTCCGTGTTTAATCGGCTTACGACACAAATAGTACCCGTTGGTATGTCCAAATTTCCTCGTAAATCTACCGTATTAACGCTACGGAGGAACCGGTTCTTCCCGAGAGAGGACGATCACGCTGCGCGATGAATAAGAAAAAAGGTTGGAACGATTCACGGGGCGACGTTCACGGTGGCATAGTTTCTACGCGATCGGACAGATCTTCCTATGAACCAGACACGTTCGATGGCCATACATGTTCATCCCGATGACCGGGACCATACGTGGCGTCCCACATACTCAGAGCTCCATCCTACTGCCATACGCCGAGGCCGTGGTCGCGGCCGCGGCCGCGGCAACGGTATCGAATCGTCTTATTAAGAATTCAGAGTGTCCTTGACCTCCCTCCAATGATTTTCAATCCGGCGACTCGGATTTACCGCTATCGTGGCTATTCGTCGCGTGCAAGCTACGCGAATTTCAACGTAGCGCCTTAGAAAAAGAAAAAAAAGAAAGAGGAAAAAAAATGCCGAAACCTTGGTCGAAGAACGTCAAAGCATTTCTCATTATCGTCGCGATAATGTTTTAAGAAAATACATAGCAGTCTTATCGTTTTTATCTCGATAACGAATACATACCGCGCCGCAGCCAGAATACGAACGCGAGCTATGCAAATCGAACATCCGATTTGAACGAACAACAAGATTTTCAGCCGCTTCGGGTTAACAAGCGAGCAGCTCGATAATCCAACGAGCACAGTACGCATGTACATACTACGTACGCTCTATGTATCGTGTTTCTCGCACGCGTCATATTTATTCCCGGCTACATACGTACGTAGCGTGGATGTGTGTACCTACCTATTTACAGGTTTAGTTTTACGTTACGCGCGTTACACGCGAAACGAATGAGCCGAACATTTTTCATGGTCACCACCGCTACAGGTCAACTATTCCCGAAGCTCCAAAGTGTTTCTTTAATACGACGCGAATGTAAATTCATGGTCGATCGTTCTGTTGGGCACCGATTAACGGACGAGCACCTTCGCCGCACCCCTTTTCCTGCTCGGTCAGGAAATCGGCTCATGCCCGTCCGGTTTCCTAAAAGGTTCTCCTTTTCAGGCGGAAGCGTCCATTCAAAATGGATCGATCTTAGTAACTCGGGTCACGTTCGGGCTTTGCTCGCGCATCAATTGAATACCTGTGCAACGCACTCTCGGGTTCTGCGGATCGAATGGTTCGATTTCGGTCAGGGTAATTCGAACACGGTCTCTTTCTGGCCGACAATAGTCTTCCATCGACCGTGGGAAGATTACGTGTGAAAATTTCACGCATTTTTACAAACGTAACGTGCGGGATCAGAGCACTCTCGCTGATACTCAACGGTACGGTCTCTCGAAGATAAGCGTTTCCCAATAAGTTTATCGCCCGAAGCTTGTACCGTAAGCTCTACGAAAACAGCTATTTTGTGTTTGCGATTACGTTTGATATTTCACACGGTACGTGTAATGCTCGTAGAAAATACTGCTTCTGCTTGGGGAAGATCGTCTTCGTGTTTTTCTTTTTCTTATTGTTGGAACGTGCAGAAACTTTTCTCAGCCACGCCAGACGGAAAGAATTGCTCGAGGGAATTGTACAATGGCGATTATCACGAGCGTTTCTCGAGTCGTTGTGCCATGCGTTCTGATGGTGTGTAGGTTGGCCGCGAAGCATATCGGCTGGTGCAACAAGTTATGCACCGCAGTTAATTGCACGCGAGCGCTGTATACGCAAGGACAAACCGCGCCTCGGAAACCGCGGCATTTTCAAGTCGATACCGTCCAGTTATGCGAAAATGCTTGTATTGTCGTGGCGATAATCCGACGGGAAATCGATTCGATTATGTTCGGGGATGATTAATCCGTCAATGGTCTCGTGATATCGTGTAACGCGTGTTTTCGAAGAACGACTGCAAGCGATCGACCGGTTGTTGGTCATAGTTACAGTCATAGTCATTCTTAGTTCTCGTCTCGTCTTCGCGAAATGACGCAAACGTATCAAGAAGGAAATTACGTGGGGGTAGAGATAAAATGGCTAGCAGTCTGCTTATGAATGGTGACGTTGCGCCGAGTAAACATGATTCATAGCAACAGCCTTTGTACGTATATACAATGGTCAACGGGACGGATAAATAATTTTTGCGTTGCACCGTTGTTGCAAGAATACGCGTGCGTCGATGAGCAAACGGTCTGACCGTACGGTTCCGAACGTTCATGCGCAAACACAAGCAAGAACACTCCGTCGGAAAATCTGTAACCTTATTTAACGCGATTTGAATTGCTAATGACGAAGCTATTTCTATAATAGGCGCATAATTCACCGTGATTGAACGCGTGCGATATCGCAGTCTCGGTCAAACTCTAGATCAGAGAATTGCACAGCTCGATTTCCAGATAAACCGGCAGATCTCGGTAAAATAAAAAAGAAATTGCAACACGTCAGAAAGCACCGTAAATCCTGCTTGTTGGCCAATTATTCTCAAACGAGTAACGAGCAGGTTCGATTTGCGCGAGTCGATCTACTCACGGCTAGTTATTCCGTTCGTCTTCGTGATTCGTGGTTTCCGGCGTTCACGTTCTCTTTATCGGCGATAAACGGTGCAATCGATTGTTTTTCGTTGATCTCTGTTGGGTTTTGCGTTCTCATCAGCGACGGAGTTTCAAGTCCGTAGATAAAACGAAATGATAAATCTATTCCAAATAATTTTATTTTCGGAATGTTGAGATAAAGTCAGACGCGCGAGTACGAGTCACTGCTGCTTTAGGAGTGTACTTACGTCACCGGCTCGACATAATTGTAACCCGTATTGCCGTCGCTCAGCTTCTTAAACAATCTCGCATCTATAAACTTCGAATCGGAAGATTTCCAAGTCGCTGAACCGGTGCGGTCGATCTGTTGGTCGAACAACCATGAACAACCGTGTTCGAACGTCACGATGCTGTGCAACGTTCCTACACGGTATGTATCGGGTTGTTCGTTAATCGTAATCAATTGAATAAGTAACGAACTCGGGTTAAGCGAAAACGGACTTAACTGCATAAGTTATCGGCGTAGGTTGTAACCGGTAGCTGCATAGTAACCGCGTGTAAGTATGAACGATGCATGTGGGCTGTCCTAGGGTTACTCTTCTAGTCACGTTTTACGGTTCTCCTTACTCGAGTTGTTTGAGCGATTCCCTCAGCTTTAGCCGTCTAAGCGGTTTCCATCGGGCAGATCCGCGGTTTCAGATCGGATCGCGTTACAGATGTTCGCGAGCGTTTCTATAATAATTCCACCGTTCGCATCGTGCAGGGAGTCTGCAGCATTCCTTCGTCTCTCGCGTTCGACGCGAAAACTTAACGACGACGATGTTAGGGATATCGGTGCATCAACGATTGTCCCAATATTAGGGTCACCGTGTCGTTACCGTTCTACGTATCGTTCTCCCCCTGCGGTTATCCAATAATCTCAACAAGTTTAACTGAACCGACCCTTGCCGATATTAGGTGGGAATCTATTTCGCGCGGCATTCCCATAGACCGGAACCGGCATCGATACCTGCGGCATTGTCATTGCGAGCATGCCATGGAATTCGAGGCGGTCCTACAACCGAACAACGCGAGGATTCACCGTAGCCGATACGATCTGTTGTGTTTCGCATGGCCGCTCATCGGTTCCACGTTCGCGGCTCAAAGTGAATGGGATTAGGACGTTCTCGTCAGCCGTCATTACTACGATCGTTAATACGATGCATATGCGAATGCGACGAGCGTGTTATATCATGCGCTGGAAGTCGCGCGCCGAGCTGGCACAAAGTGCAGACCGTTCCCCCCATGAATAATGTAGTACGCCGCGTCGGTCTATATTTTCAAGCCGGTATTCACCGTCCGCAAAGTTATTTCGGATTCCTTATAAATTCTCCGAGTAATATCATTGAACGGGCAGAGGGGAATCGGCGAGAATCGGCGAGAACGATTTCTTTCACGCCACCTAAACAGAGATATAAGTGTATTCATTTCTTATCGGGTTTTCTATTTGTTGGGCGTGTATGTTTAGCGAGGCGATGCCGGTCACCGCATCGCGACGACGAGTTCTCGAAAGGTCGGACGACGAGCTATTTTTATGCAAGAAAACGAACAACAAACAAGAAAATTGCACTCCACGATAAATCCATGATCGCTTCGTTGTTAGATCTGTATTTTGTTTCTGACATCGTCGCCGCGACTATTAATAACTCGAGCGATAGCGCGAGAAAGTTATCGAGCGTTAGGAATTCTTAGTTAAACGCTAAATGCCCGGTCGACGACGTTTTCAATCGGTGAAAGTAGAATTCTTCCTTCGGTGCATGGTTTCAGCGTTCCGATCCTTCGCACTTTCGCGCCCATTTGCCCCACCACACATTCCTATCTCTCCTATACGATATCATACACTGTACACCGCAAGTACACGATACTCGCGTGCACGCCTGCACGCATACCTGCATATACAACAACGCCCGAAATAGAATATTACTTCGAGATTTTATTCGCTGGAGAGTGGTAATCGACCGTGTCGATTTCCGGCGGAGTTGTAAGCCTCTATCGCGATTCGAACGAGGAAAATGGAAAATGCAATTCCGAGAATGGCAGGACGAAAACGGTTACCAGGGTGCGAGAAAGTTTGATCGATTCTCGCACCGAGGCCGAGACGAGGCACCGTTAAACTCTTCGCTCCGCGAAAAGCGCGGCAGATGTCGAGAAAACGGGTTAAGTGTCCGCTGGGTTGGACGCTGCTCGCCGAAAATATCGAAGATGTGGAGCGGGTGAAGCTCGATCTCGAGACGCAACGGGAACTGGGTTGCGTGGTCGGAGAGCACGTGTTCCTGGAATACCCATGGGCGTACGTGGACAGAGACGCTGTCGCGAAACTCGCGAAGCTGTCGACGTCGCCGTTGGCGGCGTTCAGAGACAGGATCGCGGCCTACGAGGCTGAAACCTTTCTCGTCGGCTATTCCTCGAATCGGCTGATCTCCGAAGATTTCGTGATCTGTTTGACCGTGGAAGCGAGACGCGCCGTCGCCGTCCGAAACAAGATCGTCCGGAGGGCTATCTGGGACAGAGTGATCGACAAAGCGAGAAAGAAACCTGCGGCACCGTGGAAATCGTTGGGCAGCGAATCCGAAGTGGACGAGACCCTCGCGAGAGGCCAGAGGGAATTGTTCGAGATAGAAATCGTGTTGCCTGGAACAGCGGTGGGCACCGCTCGAGAATTATGCGACAGAGGTTCGGTCGATTGCCGGGACAGCTATTTGCAGCTCGTAAACGCGAACGAGGACTTCGAAAACGTCGAGAGGAGATTGGTTTGTCGGTCCGTTCAGACCCACTCGCAGCCGCGGGACACGTACGTTCAAACGTATCGCGGGTATCTTAAGAACGCCTGGACGCAGTACGCGTACGAAGACACGCTGAACGGGGAGCCGAATCCGGACCAAGATTCCGAGCAAGGTGTCGAGTCTAGGACAGAATCGGAACGGAACGACGACGAACGATCCAAAGGCAGAAGCGACGCCCGTAGCACGGAGAGCGAGGACGAGCCTCGAGAAAAGACACCGCTGGATTTATTTCTAGAGGCGCGCTCGCCCGAAATGATCGACATCGTCAAGTACAACGCGGCTGTTAACCTGCACGTGGACGACATCGAAGATTTGTCTCGACGCGCGGAACACGGCGTCGAAAGCGTCACCGCGACGACTCTGGTCTTTCGCGAGCTGGTATCGTTCGCCGATGCGAACTTCACGGGGAACAGGGCCGTTTCCGACATTTCCTTGCGTCCTCGATCAACGGAGTGCGTAGCGATCGCGTACGTTACCGGTTCGGCCGAATCTCGTCCGTCGCGAAAGAAAAGATCCAGCGTGCTGGTGTGGAGGTTCGACGATCCTCTTGTTCCCAGTCTGGAGCTCCGAGATCGCAGGGAGATTTGCTCGATCTCCTTCTGCCCGTACAACGACGGCATCGTGATCGGGGGATGTTCCAACGGTCTCGTGGTCGTCTGGAACATCGGAGATCTGATCGCCCAGAAGAAGACCCGTTTCGCCGGATCGATAGGAGACAATCCGCCGGTGGTTCCCGTCTCGGTCGTCTCCGACGAACGTTGCTCTCATCGTCTCGCCGTACGAAGGATCGAGTGGTTGCCCGCCAAATACGGACTAGGACCTGGTAAAACCTCGGGAACGCAATTTCTAACCGCTTCGGAGGACGGTACGATAGCAGTCTGGAATCTCTGTTCTACGTTGTCAAGTTCCCTCGGATCCGACAAGGACAATCCCATCGATTCCTTCCGGCCGAGCTTTCGCCTAGGAATCGGAGACTCTGCCGAGAAACCGCAGAGCTTTAGAACGTTGTCGTTTTGTCTGACGTCGATCGGAGTTGTCGGGGAATGCGACGACAATTCTCCGGGAACGTATCCCGCGCCGAATTCGGAGGAGAACGGGTGCAAAAGATGCCTGTGGGTTGGCTGCACGGACGGATTGATCAGGTGCGGGTGGGACGATCAGATGGTCGCCGGTGAAACGACAAACGTCGTGCAGTGCGAGACTTTAAGCCGCTCGCACGTACACGACGGCCCCGTGACGGAGATCCTAGGCTCCCCTCATCTTCGGGACGTTCTCCTGACGATCGGCGGACACGTTTTCGCAATTTGGAAAGACGATTATCCGGATTCCCCTTTATTTTGGCGGCGGACCGGTTGCCGGTACACGGCCTGTTGCTGGGCCAGCGAACCCGGCGTTTTTCTGCTCGGCGATCGGCACGGCGAAATCGGACTGTGGGATATAAGGAACAGTCTGAGCGAGCCGACCTTTTCGCGGATCGTTTCCTCGGCGTCCATAACTCGGCTGATCTCGTTGAACCGTTCCGTCGACGGCGAGCGCGTCGTCACGATAGGCGTGGGCGACGAGGCTGGATTTTTCCGGGAATTCAGGGAACGTGACCACGCCGTTCCCTGCGACGAAACCTTGGACAGGCTGGACTGGTTCGAGGAGTACGCGTGGAGAGAGACGCGACGGAAGAAGGTGTTCGCCGGATGGCAGAACGATTTTCTCGCGAACGATCCGGCTGTTGTGGCGAGACGATCGGCCAGGTGCGACGAACAACGGAGAAAGGATTTGGAGGAGGCGAGAGCGAGGCTTCGGAAAGAGAACGAACATCGGGCGAGATCGAGACCGGAGAAACGTGCCAGTGCCGTGCCGAAATCCGCGGACGCTGTCTGGAGAGCGAAGGAATATCGCAGAACAAGGAACGTTTTGTTGAAGAAGAAGAATCTGGATCCGTCCGAGTTGGAAAGAAAGCGGCTACCTCTGGTCCTTTCGAACGCGGAGAGGAGCGCGAAACTAAAGAAGGCTCGGGACAATGTCGAGCTTGCGGGAACGTACCTATCGAACGCGATATCCGCGGAATTCGCGGGTCAGTTTGAACCGCGGAACGATAGTTCGGAAACCCGATCGGAAGGGTCCACGGCTCGGCCAAGCCCAGCAAAATCCGTCGACGAATACGTGAAAGAATTCATATCGATACGAGACAAAGCCTCCCGTATATTGGCGGAACGTTTGCGATCGACGCGAAACGATCGAACAGGCTAGAGTTATGTACGTGCGAGTACCGGCATTCAACGCGAACCCACGCGACGACTAATTGGAAAATTTCCGATTGTTTCAGGGTCTTGGGATAATATGCATGGCGTGCGCGACGCCGGCACGAGTCAGCGCCACCCACTGGTTCTTGTTCGTCGCGGTCACAGCCTTCATCGCCAGTCTGTTATGGTGTTTCATTTATTTCCTGTCGATTCGAGAGGCGCTCAAGTTACCGATCAATTGGATTATGACGGTAAGCGAACGATCTTTCGGGTGGGATCGCATTTACCCACTGACAATTCGAGAGACGCGCTTCTGTAATAATAACTTGTGGCTTTTGCAGGAACTTCTAAACACGTCGATATTCGCCTTTTTGTACATGATCGCGTTCATTGCTCAGCTGTCCGTCTGGAGCGCGTTGAGCAGCGGTTTTACATCGTCGAACATCGCTGCCGGGGTGAGTACTCTCGAAAGAGTAAACTCGAAGAGCCTTTAGTTGGCTCGTCGCGACTAGTCGGCTTTTGATCGAAATCGCGAAGTCATGGTTGCTCGCGCTAACGTTTCTTTGGTGTTTGCGCCACAGGTATTCGGCATCTTTAATACGGTCGCTTACGCCGCCGGAGCGTACTTCCTGTACATCGAGTGGAAAAGCAGCAACACGCAGTGAGGAAGAGCGATCAGGGTACTCGAAGAGGCATCAAGGTACCTGAAGAGCACCTACGGCCAGGCTACTACACCAGGGATCTATACCCGATCCTACGCAGCACGATCGATCAACAACACCGAGGCGAGGACACGGTCTTTGAGAAAGGAAAGAAAAACCACATAGAATCCGTCGACGTCGACGTCGACGTCGAAGCTAGTCCAACGAGAGGATCCCTTTCCTACCGAGTGTCGTAGCTCAACCAGAGACTCTGTAATCTATGTGCCTTAAGATTATATACATATACGTATAGTTGAATCGGCTACGCGTACTACGTCGATGATCGCCCTTGCCGCTGTCCGACTCGATCGTCTCGCGACCTCGAATTGGCAAATTCGACTCGATTCGCGACCAAATTCGCGCGAAAGTGTCCTGGACGACTACGAGCGGCGATAACCGATCGTTGATATCTATATACAGAAATTTATACGTACAACCATAAGCAATGTTTTATGTATGTCAGTTCAGGACGGGTTATGGGATCGCGCGGAAGTCGCGTCTCGTCGGTGGCGAGTCTCTCGCGAACGGTATCCCTTGGTCGCGCGATTCAACATTTTCTTGACGGGAACAGTTGTAATTAGAGAGAGTATTAGTACCGACTGTCTCGAAAGAGTCGCGCAGCGAGGTCGATGATATCCATATTGGATGCGAATCTTCCCAGCTGTTTCTCGCGAATGTCAAGTTAGAAATAAGCACAAGTTGCTGTCGATCGTTGGCACGAATACAACGCCGTGCACCGCTCTCCCGTCCAGTTAACTTTTCTAACTGCGTACCTTTTGTCGCACCGTCGCCAATTTTTATTTATAATATATGTATACACAAATTATATCTATATACATACATATACATTTACAATATATCTACTTTGTATAGGTAATATATTTGCACGATTCGAATGCGGTACATTGTTATCTTTCCTTTTCGTTTATTTTCTTCACTCTTTCCTTAGTTTCTTTCACTCGTACGCAAAGGGGCACTCGTGTAATTCCGCGTTCGTCGATGCATACGTGAAACAGAACAAGATCCGTCACGTTACGTTACGAGGCAAACAAAAGTATGCGAGTACGTTGTATTCTCTTCTGTGTACACATTACCATTGAAATACACGATCATTTTTAACATTATCTCGCCTCTCCAGAAACGTTCCCGTGTTTCCTTTCACACGAATTCCTTGGTAAGGTTCTCGGAGAGCGCTAATGTTTTTCTGAACGGAAGCAGGGTTTTGCAAAGACCCCAGAGACGATAAAAGTCGATAGCGAGACGGAAGCATTTCCTTTAGAAAACCTTAACCGGAAGAATTGCAACTTTGATTCCGCCATGTCGAAGTTTATCAGCATATGTTTTCTTCCCCGAGCAAAAAAACATATATATCTTCCATTAAAATAAAAATATAGTTGTTATCTTCGACTATCGTACCCGTGTCGACGATCCTTCTTTGAACCGTTCGCTTATGATATCACCAATGACGTCATCCATGGTAGCGCGTTGGTAACGCAAGCGTGCACTTCAGTCAATCGCAGACGCTCGCCGCGCAACCATCTACCTCATTAAGGTCAGTTTAAGTATTGTATACAACGTCTACGCTTGTCGGTATTGTGTCGAATCGTTCACCGCGTGTCCGCTGGTCGAACGAACAATCTTCTGATCGAACCGGCAATCCCTATTTCGAAACTATCGTTTCGACTTTTATCAAGATTTTCTTTTCAATCGAATTCCGCGATCATGCCCGAGTTCGGAGAAGAAAAAAGCTTTCTCCTTATCTCGTGTCGGTAATTATCAAGGAGAATAGTAATAGCAAAGATAAAATGAATGAATAGGCGGCGGTTGATATCGAGCCGTTGAAGTTATTGTTTTGTCAAAAATTTCTTCTCGCAATCGTGTACGTAGGTGTTTCCTGATACAAAAATAACCGGTGACTGTGCGTCGCGCTAATTTAGGATATGTTCGCGATACGCGATGGAAGGAACGATTTTTCGAACGTACACTTCCGGTATACCGCGTCGTTATAACCTTTTAATTACTGCGGAACTGTTTTTTCTCGTGAACTTACGGTATAGTTTTCGTTCCTCCGCGCCGGGAAAAGGGAAAGCAGTCTCCCAAAGTCATTCACGCGTTATCGATCGGCCGGAAGCTTCGAGGGTGTGTCGCGATCAATGAAACGAAAGGGAAAGCGCCGGTATTCTTCCTCCGTACATAGTAAATCTTCCAGTCAATGTTTTCACGTGATTTCCAAGAGGAAACGTACGGAACAACGGCGGAAAATTTCTCTTTCGAGCGAACGAAACATGAGAACAGCGCGATATTCTTGGGCGTCGAGAAAGAAAAGAAAAGAAGAAGAAATGGCGGAGGATGAGGGGGAGGAGGAGGAGGAGGGTCGACGCGAAATGTAGGCCGCGCCTCGAAATCTCGGCCTTGGCCCTCTTCCTGACCAGAAAATCTTCGCGCTGGAGTCGAGGACCTTTGAATCGTGTAACGCGCTATTCTCTGACATTTCAGAATCGGCAACGAAGGGATCGACAATGTCGCACTCGGTAACCATCAGAACGCAAACCGTGACGAGTAACTCCACGGCAATTATTATCAACACTGGCTACTTGAAAACTTGGGGCGGCGCTATCAAACTGTTGCAGTTGGTAAGTTCTCCCTGGATCATCGTTCGCGATCGTCGGAAGGAAAGCGGTCGATTGAGATCGTATTGAAAAGCTAAGACTCCGTAGATTCGCGGTAAGGTAGAGTGACCACGTTACCGACAAAAATATACGAAAAATCGTTTTACGTGCCTCAACTTTTCGTCCTTATATGAGAATATTTTCCGCTGGGGAAGGGCTCATTCGAAAGAGGAAGGTTCAATCCAGCGCGCGCTGGTCATGAACTGACGAGATTATGCAGATATTTGGTAATATAAGCGTTAGAGGTAGGCCAAAAATTGCCGTGGAATTCAAGCATTTTTATGCCATTGGATGAGTTTTCTGGATGAAATGGTCGGTAGCGCGCGCCAGAAAATATCTCCAGCTAGAAATTGAGCTATATTTTGTCTTGATTCTCTGCGAAATAAAACCAAAAACTTTCCTCCCGTTTCTGGCGTCAGAATTCATAATATCGACAATATAGAGCAAAAAATCAAAACCACGACGTATCTGTGTCTGTGTTTGAACGGAAATTGTACAGCAGTTACCAACCTGCTGACTTTGCAAAAGTCACGTGACGACCCTTGTCGCTTAAATGTACAAACAAATCGTTTGACTTCACGTTGGTTTGCTTCAGATTTTGGGTATCGTTTGCGTGACGATCATTGGACACCACTTCACCGTGTACAGTTCTTATATGGTTGCGGCCGAGTTATTTTTCCTCCTGATAACGACGACGTTTATGATCGGCACCACCATCCTGGTGATCAGTTACTTGTCGTCCCATTCGACGCCTGCAATCATCTCGAAAACCATTTATGTACGTGAGCAGTGGATCACTCGAGAAGTCAACGCGCCTGCGATCTGTCGGCCATTAATGATTTCCGTCTGTTTCACAGGAACTTATGTATCACGCAATAGCATTCGGTCTGTACCTGGCTGCGGCGTTAACGTTTCTGGTGAACGTGTCCAACAGAGGCAGAGGAGACGACACGCTAATGGCTGCAGCGGTAACGCGAACGGAATCGCTTTCTTTTTCGAACGCACGAAGAAGGTTCGTTACCCGCGAAATAATAAATTGTTCGATTTTCAGATCTGCGGATTGGTGAACTCGGCGCTATACCTTCTCAGTACGATCATCGCCATTCGCACTTACAGAGGACTCTGAAGGGGCAATCGTCGCTTTTGTCGTGCAATCCTCCGTCTCGCTTTACGAATCCATCAACCAATCCGTTGTGTCTTATACGAGCATACTATGTACATTTCTATCGTTCTAATCGCGAGCGCATCTACGAAATTTTGAAATCTGTGTTACGTCAACGAGTACAGGATATTTGTTATGTACGCGGAAGCGCGAAATCGTAACCGTATGCGCATATTACATACGCGCGAACGAAAGCAACACTTACCTGTAATAGACTTTTCAACGGGCTACTGGCGTCTGGCGCACAAACGGCTGCACCTACGGGCATTTGATACTTCTGTACAGGCTATTTTTTAACTATATTTGTACAAAGAGTATATTTATGCGTAACTTTTCCGACTGACGATTTACCGACAAATAAACTTTGTAAAATATCTCGTAACGAGAAAGCGGCCTAGTCTCGCACGAACCAGAACAACGAAACGGAATACGAACGATCGCATAGGCACGGAGAAAAGCGGCAACGGTGGACGAACGCGAGTCAGAAAATTTACCCGTCGCGACGACGAAAATGCGGCTTTCTTTCGCACCGGCCATCGACAGGACGCGGAGTTGCACGTAACCGCGTATGCGGGACGAGTTTCAATAAAGATACGCGCGAAGAGCAAGAGAGGGAGAGAGATACAGAGAGAGAGATAGAGAGAGAGAAAGGGAATGCAACGCGAGCAATTAAATTATATATACGGACGCGGACGGAATTTCCTCGTGGACGAGCGAATCGAACCGCGAGATTGATCGGGATTGACAAAATCCACGGCTTCGGCCGTCGGAGATCTCTTTTTGTTCGCGTTTCCTGTGTCGGCGCAGCGATGCAACAGTCTGGCCGGTTCAATGTGCATGCCGGCGCATATGTTCTGGCGCGGCACGTGCCCGAAATAGACGTCCGTATCCTCTCGCGAGGAATCCCACGCGGGGGGTGCTGTCGCGACGTTTCAGCTTCGGAATGAACTGGTACGTTACCCTCAGTTTGCCGGAAAGCTCTACGACAGACGGATCTCGACTCGGATCTCATCTCCGCCGTTAATCCCCGTTAATCGAAAGATTGCCGGTTCATCCTCGAACACGATAATCCGCGGCTCGAGCGCGATACAAATCACCGGGTCGATTCATCGTTTGCCGCGCAACCATACGAATTAATCGCCGTTTAACCAATTAGGGCCGCCGAATCAATGATCCGGGCGTAGACGAGAGACGAGAGACGGGAGGTTCAACGAACTTGTCAATTGCGCCAACCCCCAAGGTTCGACGACGGACGTCGGACAACGGATACTTTCGCGAAATCGTTAACGAGCCCGTCGAGCGAAAACGATCTGATCGCGCGTCGGGAACCGATAGATCACGGATTGCCGCGCGGTGGTGGGTACGATGGGCCGAAACGGAGCAGGGCCGATAATCAGGATGTCGTCCAGCGGCACTCATGCCGCCGGAGGTGTCGAGTGTTGCTGCTGCAGATGTTGCACGTGCATACACGTGGAATTCCTCAAGACCATGCCGGGAATTATCAAGCTCTGCGAAACGGTACGTCCGGTCTCCGCCAACTGCTTCACCAAACACGGTACAGTGTTTACTCGATCTATATGTCCAAAACACGGGGATCTAGTCAGGGACATATGTCGGCCAGGAGATACCATTTTGATCCACGCCGAACGTAGAAAAGGGTAGCGAAGATCCAGAGCCCTCTCGTGGGGTATACCCCGCGGTAGTGGGAATAGTCCTGGGACATTTATCGGCTAGGCATTTGGGACATATATAGGAGTAAACACGGTGCCGCGATAATAACAATGACGACGATCATCTACGGTATGTACCGTGGTTGCAGATAATCAGTGGTCTGATACAGAGCCTGTTGATTAACTACGGTTTGAGGTACAGCACGACCATTGGCTCCGCTTTCGAAGGGTCTTTGACCACGTCTTCCGCTTGCTTTTTGACATCGGCGGTGTTGCTGGCCTGCTACATCGTGTCCGAAAAATCCTACAGATTGATCAGATCGTCCCTTTTCGTACGTACACACAGCTGCGATGGCCCCCGGTCTCGTCTAACGATCTTTCAAAATCATTTCAGGAGATGATGTTCAACGCTCTAGCGTCGTTCTTGTACTTAAGTTCGGCCTCTTATTTGGCATTCTCGACGAAGCTATACCTTCTGCCGGAGTATTACATAAGACCAGGATTCGACGTTTATCCTGCGATGACGGCCGCTTACGTGCGTATATTTCTCGGTAATATTTGCGCGGCGATCGCGCTACCGATCCTACGTTCTCCTGTACGTTTCGTGTGTCTCCACAGATGATGAGCGGCTTCGTCGGGGTATTGCACGGAGCGGACGCTTATTTCTCGTACGTGCATTACAAGAGCGGACGTTGAATCGCGGCTATCGTTCGTTCGAAATGCGTCAAACGAGGATCGATAATCGGATCCGATAATCAGTCAAATGGGTCGAGTACTTCTGGCAGCCGATACCGGTCTGTGCTTACGTCCGAGAAACAGCGAGGATCCACCCGATTGGCTGGACCGTGAGGGGGGAACATTTCAAAGCGACGACGCGACGACTCTGTTTTTATATTTCTGTACCGAACTTGTTGCTCGTACGAAAAGAAAAGTAAATAAATAAATAAATGGAACGCAGCGGAGCAAAATGTTTATGGTGCGAAGCAAATGCGGTTTTCGGAGGTAGGCGCGTCTCTCGTGACAGGCTGGCAGGGCCAGGGGTGCGGTCCGTCGTGACATCCATTCGGAGGAAGGTGACGACGCGGGACGCCTGTAATAGAATTTTGAGGAAGACTGTACGAAAACCGTGCAAGTCGTTCCAAGGCGTACCAAGTTGTACGTGGTTCCCGGGGACAGTGAATGGAAGTTACACGTCGGTCCTCGTGGACTCTCCTCGATGGAGACCGTGAGGTTTCTCTTTCCTCTCTTTTCTCTCTGCCCCACCCCCTTGCCTCTTCCCGCGATCCGTGAAGCGTAGTTGGCCTCTCTTTCTTCCACTTTCGGTTCGGAGCGTTCGCTTCTTGTTCCACGCACGCTCGGTTTCCGTTGCTCTCGTAGAGGCCTCACCGAGCATATCGCATGACTCGCGAGCCATCAGGCATGTGGCCCGACAGTTTACTTCGGGACCTCGAACCGGTCGATTCGCGGACGATTTCGAGCGCGCGCAGAGGCCACGGAACGCGATTCGCACGAATATGGGACTGCGCGAAAAGACCGTCAACAACAGCCACGGGCTAGCGTCGTCGTCGTCGAGCGGAGGTATTTCAACAATTCTTTTTTTTTTTTTTTCGTTTATCCGTTCTTCTGTCTCGATCCAATTCGCGTCGTTCACCCGGATTTCTGACAACTTCCATTGTACAGATCGCCGATCCGACGATCCCTCGTCAATGTTATAATCACGCGCGTCTGCTAATTCACAAGCGGCAGTCTCGAGCGAAACTCAACAGGTGTCGAATCTGTCGAGCATCGTGCCTCTTTCCTTGTAGCGCGGCGTATACCTGTGTTTACCCGGGTTTAGAGCGTATATCTGCATAGTTGCACGACGCGACGTTCCGAAGAATTGCTGGTTACAAAGCTACCATTATCCGTTCTTGGCGACTTCTTACCCGTCGTTACATCGCGGAACTGGAAAGTTTCGAGCGATTCGCCGCATTATCGCTGCGCAACGGGTAGACAAAAAATGATACCGATACTTTCCCCGGTTACCAACGAACCAGTACCTACACGCGATTTCGCTCGGTCTCTCGGTTCGCATAAAAATCGGGAGAGCACGATCCTCGCGAAATTCGCGAGTACGAGAACCACGCATGTGCTCGTATGTATCTGTATACTCGCGGTCGTCTAACGGGACGATTGCTGCGAGGTAATTAAATTCCGAACGGGAGCGTCGCAAGTATTTGTTCGTAACAACAAAAAGGAGGTAAAAGCGAACAAGGAACGTTACCGCGTCGCTGGAACGACGCGAAAAGTCGAGATCTCGTATCCGCAAATCAGCGCGACGCGATTGTTTCGACATATATGTCATGACGTACCAATCGAAATACTTTATCTGTTAACTATTAAAAAATCACGCCAGTCGATCAAAGCTCAACGTTCGCTTTTCGATAAATTGCAGTTTCACCGAACACCGTATCGTCGAACGTAGGAAATAGGAAGTTGTCGGAACAGCGTTATCGGTAGCAACGAAATCGGATCGGTATACGCCTCTCTTGTGTAACGATACCGACGATTATTGGCAATTGGGAACCGTTGGACCCGAGCAAAACCTCCCACTTTTTTCGTTCTATACACTTATAATATTGTTATTGCGCAGAGGCGAACTGGTACCTCTTATGTAAAAATCGGAATCGATACTACCAGGATCGCGGGTCGCTATCTTCAGCAATTTTCTAGATAATTTCTCCGGAGAAGGTACAAGTCGTTGGCACGCAACGAGTCCTTGGTGTTACATCAACCACGCATTCCTGACCGGTACGTTTGCCATAGCGCGATGCTCGGATCTCTGATCGATCGAAAGGATATCGGGTGTAATACGAACGCGTTCACGGCTACTATGAGAAACACAGAGACCGGTCTTGCCGGCTTCTCGGTAGCTTCGACGGTTCACAGTCGCTAAAAATGAACGAGTTTCACGGTTTTTAATCCTCGAACCCTCGGAACCCTGTTCTAAGATTCTTACGATTCGAAACGAATCGCAGATGTTGCGGCTATTAGAAGTCACGGGACTGTCATCCCGATTTGTACGCGTCAGGGTTGGGTCCTTTGTAAACGGCACTGGTGTTGTGTCTTCCTGTTTCTGTTTCCGTCGCCGTTCCGTCAAGGTGGCGTACGTGCCCCAAAGAACGTCACGCGAAAAATCAGAAGAACAGACACACGCGATGACGTCAATCCGGTGACCAAACATTTCGTGCTCGTTCCCTAAACCCGGTGACGGTGACACATCCTTTACGATCGATGGACGCGCGTCAGCGTTTGTAATTGCTTACCTTTACGGAAACGTACATACCTGCATAGTTCCGTGACACCGTTCGATCGTTGACCGTATATTAACACTTAGCCGACCGATCGGGGAGATCTCCCCACTTTACAGTAAGTCGGTGCACAACCGATCGGGGAGATTTCCCACTTTGACCTTAGCAATGCGTTTCTCGTTTTCTGTTATTATTAACTACCTTGATCTGGAGTTGCGAACGAAAACACCCACAACTGACACCGACACTGACCCCATTGATCACATAAATAATTTTCGGACTTTTTTGATTTCAAATAGTGAATTTCAGTCCGGCTATGCGTTGAGTTCGCGTGACAGGATTCACCCGTGTGTTACGTACGATTGCGCGACGATTAAAGAGACCACTGTTTCAGGAGGATTGTCGTGGACGACCACGGAAACGCCTTTCACTCCCGAAGAAGAGGACGCGATAGTAACTCTGGTGGTAGTCGTGATCGGTATCATCGTGGCCATAGTTATACTCTTCTCGATGGGGATATTCATCGATTGCAAACACCAGTACGGAGCATGGATGATCCTGTCGCGAATAGCCGAGATCAACGAGACTGACCGGTTGCTTCTTTCAGGAAAGAGGATGCTATGAAGAAGAGGAAGCTGAAGCTGAGAATGCCGCCGATGTCCCGAACGAGGAAAACCGAAAAGGACGACGTGAAATCTCTGGCGGCGGACATGTGCCCGAACGGGGCCAGCGACGCTGGATTTCGAACGAGAGACGTCATAGTTTGACGGTACCACGGCCAGCCTGCTATCCAACGCGAACGCGAGTCACAACGCAGCTGGTTCTCATCGAACTTTGTCGAGATGGAAAAAAGTGGTCTTCGATCGAAGCTAAAACAAAAAACTGTCGAAGCGATTTCACCGAATTCGGTGTTCGATCTCTGGACAACCGTAAACGGGACGCGGCGAACGACCCGCGCGAGCATCGCGGACAAGTTCTCCGGCCAGAGATTATGGTTATTCCCCTCGACTGTGATTTATATCTTTATTTATCTCGTGCGTCAATTAGAACTTGTCGATCGCATCGATCGGATATCGTGACTCCAAGTTACGCAAACGCAAACGCAAACGGAAATACGGCGAAGCTGATTCTCTCCCGCTATCTTTTCTTGAGCTCTTCATCTCCGTCTTTGTCTGCCGTTCCTACTCTCGGTTCGAATCTGAACGTTTGCTCTAATCGATGAACGTTGTGCGCGTTGTATGCTCGCGAGCACGTACACGACCGTGTATGCATCTCCGCGCAAGAGCAAGAGCTCTTTTACTCATTACAATATCGAGCAGTTTTATATAATTGCGTTTCGTCGCGATTCCAATTGCGACAGCTGCCGAGATGTCAATGTCTAGTCATTCCTTCGGCCTTGTAGCTGATTAGCTGTTGGAGTGTCATTCTACCCGTGCAACGATTTTATCGCGGATCATTCAATAAATCGTGGCCAACCGTGGATTGGTCGCGCGCGTCCACGCAGATTGCAGCGGTGGAAAAATATGCCGACGTTCATACCGCGACGGTTTCGTCGCGCGTTTCCTGCGCAACGTTCCAAATAATTCTACCTGGGAACCTGTAGACGAGTTACTTTCGCGTTTCCCATCGATTTACTATGTATCGTACCGTTCACCGTACGTAGGTATATACACATTACATACATACGTTAAGACAAGATGTATATACGCGATGTTTTGCCTGGAAGTAAACATTTTATTACCTGGCACACGATCGTTTCTTTATTTGCATTTTGCTGACGCAGGAACAAAAAGGCCGAAACGCTACTTTATCGCTCGCGTCGTAAACTGTCGTCGTCTCTTGCTAAATATACATGTGTTTCGCGGATACAGAGGGTTATCAAAGTGTAACGTATGGATTGTTGCGCGTGGAATGTTTGATAAAAATATTTTCCTCTTGCAAGACGCGCTGGAAATTGTACAAAGATGCCGCTCGTAAGAATCGGCTCGAAAAAATCCGTCGAATCGTCGTCCATTCGCGTTGTTATTCCCTTTGGTCGAATATAAAATATATTGTACACGAATCACAGACTAATTGGGAATACGATCTCGTCCACCATCGTGCAGTCGATTTTCCTTCTGAAACGTTTGCCAGTTCAACCCGCCCCGTTGTCCCGGTGTCCCGACAGGTATCACGGGCGCCTAAGGACCATCTCCAACAGAGCCATTCGAACGTAGACGCCGTTCTCGGCTTGTCGGAAATAGGCGGCCCGCGGATCCGTGTCGAACTCGGGGCTGATCTCGAACACGCGAGGTAACGGATGCATCACTATCATTTTCCTTTTCGCTCGGGACATTAGCTGCGGGGTTATCACGAAGTGTCCGCAAACCTAGAAAATCGTAAAGCTCGCCAATCGGTGGAACGCGCGTGTCATCCAGACTCGAGTCGGGTCGAAACGGTTTTTGCCGTCATTACTGTGTTCACTATGTTTACCTGTCGATACTCCTCCTGCGTGGCGAATCGTTCCTTCTGAATGCGGGTCATGTAGAGGACGTCGGTGTCGGGAAGAGCTTCCTCCAGGGTGGAAAACTTCTCCTGAGGAATTCTACGATCGGACACGTACTTGACCACGTGGTCCGGCATGCCAAGGCCAGGTGGGCAGACGTAACGAAGCTCCACATTGTAGAGAGTCAGTAACCTGCGCATGGTAACGCGCGCACGTGACATAAAGATAAGCTGGCTCGAGGAGAACAAGGCGAGACGAACAGGGTTACATTGACCGAGAAATGGCAACACGAACTGACCTTGCCAAAGAATGCACCGTTCTGCCGTGCTTCAAGTCGCCGACCATCGTGATCGTAAGTCCGTTCACCGTGCCGATCTCGTCCCGTATCGTGAAGATGTCGAGCAACGCTTGTGTCGGATGCTCGCCAACCCCGTCGCCGGCGTTCAACAACGGCTTCCTACAGTGCTGCGCGGCTCTCTGAGCAAACGTCGACGAACGATTAAGGTGTTCGCGCTGCGGGACGTTTCAAAGATATTTAAATAGCGGAAAGCAACGCTCACCGATACTGCGCCGGGCTCGGGATGTCGAAGAACCACCACGTCGGCGTATCCAGCCATTACCGCAACCGAATCTGAAACGTGATGACACGGTCACGACCGTTGATCTTCCGAAACCTCTACCATTCGATCGCGTTATTTAACAACCTTCCAGAGTCTCTCCCTTCTTCACCGACGAGGTTGTTCCGTCCATGTAGATCACTCGGCCGCCCAGACGCTCCATCGCCGCCGCGAAGCTGCAAGACGTTCTCGTGCTAACTTCGTAGAAGATCGAGGCCATCAGCTTGCCCTGTTCGAGGTAAACGCGATACGTGAAATCACGATGCGCCATCGGAAGAAAGGACGGGCTTCCTTACTTGTAGTATATGGTCCAGAGGTCGTTCTTTCCTAACCGCGTTGCGCAGGATCTCGGCGACGTAGAAGAGATCCTTAAGAATGTCCTTGTCGAAGATGTCCACGGACAGTATGCTGTGTCCGATCAGGCTGTTACTGGTGTGAACGGAAAGCACCGGGGCGATAGGCGTTACGCAGAGGTTCGGGTTGCTGTCGCTCTTGTACTTCATCACGCTGCTTATCGGAAGAGGCGAGATGTTCCGTTGAATCGTCGGGGCCTTCGCGTGCTCTCGAAACTCCACGTCCGAGGCGAAATGAACGTTCGACTTGTGCCACGTCGTTTGCAGCAAATGCGCGAACCTCTCTGAGGATCGAAACGAAACGTTTAGATTGAACGATACTTTACCGTTGAAAGTAGACCACCGGAGTCCCAAGCTCGGCGATAGTTTTCTCACCGTTTTGTTCCTCCTCCGACATGTCCACGATTCGCTCGGAATAATTGTTGTATTTTTCGAGGTTCGGAGACAAGAGACCGTCCAGGGCCGAGCTCGGCCGACTGGTTACGTCGACCACGGGCGCGACCATCAGGTTTTGGTGCTTCGTCTTTGCTTGCATTTCCCTGATGTCCTGCCCGAAGCCTGGATTCACCAGGATCTGGCCCTCGACGTAGGCCACTTCCCCTCTTAGAACCACCCGGTGCACAGATCCGCGTACCTTCATCCCGGCGAACGGTGTCCACTTTGATTTGCTGAAGGGCATGGCTTCCGGAATGACCCACGAGTCGTCGAGATCGACCTCGATGTAGGTGTTTGGTTGGTCCGGGATATTGAAAATCCTCTTTGGATTTTTATAAAGCTTCTCCACCACGTCCTAAAAATCCCCTTCGTCGATTAGATAGTCATAGTCGATGACACGACGATCGACGTGATCGCCGGGCACGAAGGGGGTACGCGGAGAATTCGTTGAACGTTTAGTCATGGCTTTCTTAATTGTTAGAATGCACCGGCCGCGTTGCTTATCTCTCTCCGCGACCGAGAGATATCGAAGACAATGTCCTAATGAGTCATATCGGAGACGACACGTTCCGATCGATTCATCAATTAGTACTATAAAAATCGTGAAGAGCGATTACAAGCTGATACATCGAATTAGTCTGTGCACCTCTATTGTTAGTTTGCCCTCGTGAACAGCGGTGAGCAAGAGCGGAAGCATGGTCTCGAGGCCAGGAAATCCGGGCGGTGGTTTCTCGCTGGATTTCTCTTGTACCGTGTGCGGTGCTTCGAACAAACAGAGATTCTCGTTTAAAGTCAATGTCAACGGCCGATTACGACTAACTGGAACAGAGATTTACCGTGATCCGTCGCGAAACAATCGATCACGTCCAAATTCTCCCAGAGGGCCTGCTGATCCTCCTTGGTCCCCAGAATTGGTCTGACCTGACCTCGGCCGTAACCGATACGCGGCAAGTCTTCTTCGCACAGGAACAGGTGATGGGGACACACCTCGCAAGTCACCGCCATGCCCTGAACAATCGAACAAACGATCAAATTCCTTTCTAGCCGTCGAGCTGTCGAGCATCCAGCGAAATACGCACCTTTTCCTTGGCAGCGCGAATTATTTGAATCTCCTCCTTTCGAGCCACGTGACACACGTGAATTGGTCGATTATGCAGCCCGGCGAGCAGGAGAATCGCGGCTGTCGTTTGGCCCTCGGCGTGCACGCAAAGGGGATACTTCTTTGGCCAGCTTTGAAAGTGCTGCAACGATATCGATGCGATATATTCGCAAGGTCGAGCGATATCTTTTCTTATCCTAACGCCGTTATATATTGTGCATCCCATGTAATAATAGGTACAACAAACGGTGTTATCAACGCATCGCGTTTCCGCGACGCACGACCGTTACAACACGCGGGGAACTACGGAGATTGTTCTCGAGGATTGCACGATATCAATGGGTGCTCGAAGGCCGCGGATACGCACCTTGATCCATACGGTCAGATCGGTCAATCGAAGCGTGGTAAATGTCTCGTTCAGGTACATTTTCAATCCAGCCGCGAGGGGAGCCAATTCCGGCGTTATACTGTAGTTTTCGGACGAAGCGCCGACGAAGATGGCGTAGTCGCACCTGGCGTTGCTTACGGATCGCTGAAATGTAGCGAGACGACATTATTCAAGTTAAACGGCCAACGATGGTTGACGAACAGTCCGAGGCATTTACCTCTTTGGCCAACGCGAACGACTGATGGTCGACGACCGCTGGATTCGTGTTGGGCATCGCGAAAATCATCGTGACGCCTCCTGCGAGCGCGGCGGCGGTACACGAAGCAAAATCCTCCTTGTGAACCGCGCCAGGATCGCGCGTATGCACGTGGACGTCGATCAAGCCGGGCAGCTTGATCATCCTTCGCGAAGACACGCAATCCGCGTGGGTCTTCATGCGAGGTGCCCGCCCGCCGAGCATTCTCATTGCCTGCAAAATCATTCGTCGAGTTACCCTGTTCGTTCGAAGCGAACTTTTGAAGCGAAAGCTAGATAATTAAATTTCCGATCGTGCGATTGGTCGTAACCTTCGATTAGACTGCGGATCTTTACGTATTCATGACATGAAAATTTTCAAAAAATGTTGTGATATGAAATTCCATGGAATTTAGTACGATTTTTATTTGTTTTGGATCTGCAGAGGCTGTTCCCATGAAAAATAGGATTTTATTTCATTCTATTTTTTTTTTTTAAATTTGTCTATAAAAATGGGAAATTGCATAAACGTCTACCTTCGATCCCTTCGCGCCCAATACTTACTTCGACGAGCAATTTCGTGCATTTTACGTCCGTGATCAGGGGTACGGAATAATCGACGGCCAGCCTTCTCGTGCGATACCCGTGCGTCATGAAGTTCGAGACGCGTCGCGCACCCCCGTTCCGCATCGGTAAATTGATTATAAGATCGAACTGTTTCTTCGAGAGAAAATCGGCCAGGTGGCAAAGCTCGCTCGGGCTCGAATCTTCGTTCATGCTGATGTTCTCGAACGTCCATTGTACCGGTTCCACCTGCAATCAAAAACTTTGGTTCGTCGAGGCTGATTTCCCCAGGGCTATCATTCTATCCCGATCCTGAAACGTATATTATGTTTTTCGGAGCGATTAAATCTTTGTCGTAGTCCGAATCCCTTATCTTCCCACTGGTCATAGATGTACAGTTCCTATATAAATAATCGATAAGGATCATCGAAAACTATCTCCCCTCCTACCGATTTGTAATCGATGTAACTCGGTGGAACTAGATAAAGCACGTCGGAGCTGAACGAATCGTTGAAATATGCGATCGCTCGAGCTACAACATCGCCGATTACACCGCATTCCATTCGAATTATTCCTCGATCGTTTCGATCTCCCGCCACGGCTTACACGCGCAACAAAGTTTTTCCAAACGGAATATTGTAGGCCCGTAGATGATGTCATCGAACGATTATCGGATCCGTTTCGGACTCGATCCGACCGAAAACTCCAAAGTTTCTACCATTTTATAGTTGCTATCGTTGGTCTTGAAATCTCGAACGAATTCTTTTTCCCGTAGAGCCTCGACCGTGTCGCGGGATAACCGATCGCTTGTCAGAAGAATTTTTTCATGGCCGGCTGCGGTTGTCGTAGATAGCCGATAACGAGGCACCGATTAAAACCGTGTGCTGCTTTCTAGTTCGATAATGAGATAGGTAGTTGGTATTTTATCAGCCGCGGTGCCCTGAAATTGGATTACTGTCTTATCGATGAGCGGCGAGTGCGCGTCAACCTGTGCTTGCGCGATCATGTTCGCGGATGTTCGGTTATCCCCGAGGTGGTCGAATCGACGAATTTGATTTTGTTGCTGGGGGCTGCGACGGCACGCGGCCACCTCGCGTTTGTACTGCAGTTTCGCGAACGGGAACGGAAAAAGTGCAATGGGAAGGTCTCACTCGAAAAATGAGAAAGGATCGCGATCGAAACACGGCAAGCGTGGAACCACGAACGTTGCCTCGAACGAAGACGAGTACGAGGACGTCGAGCTGCTTCGACTCAGGAAAATGATTCAGAACAACCCCGAGAGCTTCGTGCTGAACAATCTGATGATGTGCGTCCAGTTCTTCAAGAATTACGAAGAGTAAGCTCAACAACGTCCCTTAAAATTCGTTGCATGTCATCGTGACCAAACGTTCGAATGTGTTTGTTCGCGCACGGTTCGCGACACTCGAGAACGAACGTTTCGCCGTTTCGTAGTGTGCGGCATTTCGATACCGATAGCAGTCCAATTAATTGTAATCTAATCTAGCCTTGTAGTTGTAATAGACCGGAAAAAATAATTCTGTTTCTCGGCGCGATGCCGATTCGTTTCTCGCCGACGAAAATGAGATTACGATTCGGGGAAAATCGGTTTTTCAGGGAGATCGAGCAGGTGAAGGGCATATTGGTGTCGCCGCTGGAGTCGGAGTTGAACAAAGGTTTGCCGCCGCAGAAGCGCGTTCTCCTGCCGGACGTTCTGCAGGAGCGCGTCGACAAGAATGTCAAGTTCACGTCGGCTAGGCAGACTTTGCGTCCCACCACCGAGCCGCTCCAGCCGGTCAGGATTTTCACGGTCTACGACAACGTCGAAATCATGGAACAGAACTCGCTCTCGCACTACAGCAGCATGGACGACTCGATCATGTACAATATCATGCTGCAGACCACGCAACACGAAGGTAAGAGCCTTTACAGAGCATCGCTCGGAACAGTATTTTCAGCGAATCGTTCTCTCTTTCGTCAGGATACATTCAACTGCAACTGATCACGGAGAACGACGACGAATTTTACAGTGACAGCGACAGCATTTACTGCATGAAACCGTCCTTGAAAACGTCCAAGCAGCGAGCGCTCGCGAGATCGCTGCCGAATCTACTGGTCGAGGAGGACGAGGACGAGGAGGAGGAGGAGGAGGAGGAGGAGACTTCGTACGAGAAGAAATTAGCCGTCGGTCGGTCGAAACGCAATCTGCGAGACGCCGCCGATACCGATTTCGAGAACGGTTCCCTCTCGTACGAGAAGCAAATTAATTCCGCGAAAAATTCGACCGTTTCTTCGAAGGGAGAACCCGCGATAGGAGAACAACGTCGCCAGTACGATAAACCTTCGTCGCGAACCAAGCTACAGGGCTTCGTCAATCAAAATCACACGAGCAGTCTAAGTTCTGGGTATCGTTCCGATAATTACACGATGGACAGCGATAGCAGTTATAATCCGAGCCAGAAATCGAGACTGGGACAAAGTTCGACCGACGAGGGTATAGACGAAGGTTGGATAAGGAACGCGGTACTTCCGAACGTCTGCTTCAAACGTGTCACGTTCGCGGCGGACGGAACGCTCTACGATCCGCGGGAGGAGAAGAAGCAGTTGGCGAACAGCAAGCAACGAAGATTGAAGGAGGCCATGAAGCGGCACAACTACGATCTATTTTACGCGAGCAGCACCGAGTTCATGTTGCATTTCACGAAGGTGTTCGCGTTCCGGTTGGCCGACTGTTTGGGGTTCGACAAGGAGTCGGTGGATGACATCAGACGCGAAGGTTGCGTGATTCATTGCGACAAAGTGATGGTCTCGAAAACGATGAAACAGAGCCGCGTCGAACAATACGAGATCATGCCCGCGGTGTGGATGCAGTGGCCCGCCTGCGCTCAGGAATGGCTGGACCGATCGCGAAACACTTGGCCCGATCCCGTTGACGTTGAAAAGATCAAGCTTTCCGGGTGTTATGTGGTTCCGGAGGGTTTCGTGCCGAAGAAAGGAGATCGGAACAACCTTAGCCAAGATCTCGAGTGGCAGCTGACCTTCCCGGCCGCGGAACGATACCTCGAGACCTGCATGACGCATACCCAAGTGCAAGTCTATCTGATCGCGTTGATGCTACACAAGACTTTCATAAGACCGGTCCTGGACGCCATGTTCGGCTTGACCACCGCACACATCAGGCATAAGCTTTTCTGGCTGATCGAGGAGCACGATAATCCGTCCAAGTGGTCCGCCACCAGATCGGGCGACTGTCTGATCACGTTGCTCAAGTCGCTCTATCACGGCATGAGCCAGTTCGAGCCGACGCTCATGGATTACTTCGTCAGGGGCAGGAATCTCTTTCAGCGGATACCGTGCGAACACCTATTGTACACGCAGAAACAACTGAAACGCATCACCGAGAATCCGGTGATGTACGTTTTCCACGCGATGGAGAACATTCGCTACAACGAAAGCTTTTATCCGCGATTGGACTTCGCCAAGTTGCTCAACATATTAACGGCGGACTCGCTGACCGTGATGAATCCGGCCCTGGCGTGGCAACTGGCCACGTCGGTACCGAACACAAACCAACAAATCTTTACCGCCGAGGACGAGGAGAAATACGGCAGAACCGAATTTTGGAAGTCCGTCAAGGATCAAAGAGCGAAACGCGCCGTTCGAGTGGTCACCAACAGAACCCTGATCAGCCCGCAACAAGCAGCGGATTCTATCATCGAAATCTCGGTAAAGTATTGCCACGGTAAACATCGTGCTACTCGGTTTCTTCGTTCAATAATAATACTGCCCTCAATCCCAAATTAATCCCTTTCACGGACGCCTACGCATCATCGCTCGCTCTCTGCCCGTCTCTCTATTTATTTATCTCCGTCTTAATCTTATCTACGATACTCTAGCAAGTGACTGTTACAATTTCCAGATACGCTGCGCTGAGCTGGAAGGTCCGAGGTTGTTCGCTCTACTAGATTTCTTCATACAACATTTCATCAAAATAGCCGACAGATGCAATCAGTACGGAGCTAGACAGCAAAAAGCTCTGTACCTCGATCACGCGGAACGACTGTCGATGCTTCTTTTCGAGGAGCCGAGGTACAGAGAGCATGTTAGGGGTCTTCGCGACAAGATCAACGTTCTTCGAAAGAAGAATCCTCGGACACGGTCTCAGAACGAAGCGCCCGAAACGCCCAAGAGAAACGTGGAAGCTGCGGTATACGTGTCATCGTTGAAGGACCGATTCGCGCGAGAATCCGACGATCCCACCGCGACGTCGGCGTCGTCGGGGACGGAGGACGACGCGAAGGACATCACCGTAGCCGTGGTCCACGAGGAACAGACTTCGAAGAACCCTTCGAAGAACAAGTCAACTCGGATTTTGCCAACGCCGGAAGCGAGCAGCGAGAAATCTCGTCAAGTCAAGTTTCTCGATTCGACCGCCGCGCCGTCCGTGGATTCGTCGAACGTATGAGCGCTACGACGAACAACCCTGTCGTCTTCGGGTATGCAAGTGTATCGGCATATAGTTTCGCTGTCCCAAACCAACTGAATTTATCCGCCAATAAATCCGTACAGTGCGAACGTCGACAAAGTAGTAATTTCACGCCGCGTTAAGGGCCCGGGACAGTCAAGTGACTTTTTTAATTAATAATTTCCTTTCACAGCCTTCAGACACAGGCTTAAGATCCGTCTTGGTCTTGATCCGACGGGTCTTAAGTCTGTGACTAAAGTCACATTTTTTGCTCTGAATTATCGATATTATGAATTCTGACGCTAGAAACGTGCGTCAAGTTTTTGGCTTTATTTCGCAGAGAATCAAGACAAAATATAGCTCAATTTGTAGCCAGAGATATTTTCTAGTGTGCGCTGCTCTCGATTTCATCCAGAAAACTCATGCAATGGCATGAAAATGCTTGGATTCCACAATTTTTTGCCTACTTCCAACGCTTATATTACCAAATATCTGCATAATCACGGCAGCTCCTGACCAGCGCGCACTGGATTGAACCTTCCTCTTTCGAATGAGCCCTTTACCAGCGACAAAATATTCTTATATAAGGACGAAAACTTGAGGCACGTAAAACCATGTTTTGACGGTAATGTAGTCACTCTACCTTATCGCGAGTCTACGAAGACCGGGCCCTTAACGTTCATTTCTACTCAAAAAAGACTGAGAACGCGTTTTGTTATTCCGTGGATTAGCAGAGGGCGTATCATTCCGTTCGTAACAGATAATCGAAATCATTCGCTTGAAAACCATCCTTGTATAAATACGCGTTTAAATATAGATTTCGTTTGTAAGAATAAACACGTCTCCCATCGATTCCCCCGGCGCTTACCTCGACTCCGTGCTCCGTGTAAAAGTCCGCGGTTCCCATGCTGGCGTACAACTTGTATCCCATCTTGCGAAGGCTGCGGATAGACGGCAGCAATTCCATTTTGTGCTGCAACCGAATGCGAACGATCGATAGGTCTCGTGTTTCGTTTCTCGGTGTCGTTCTTCGTGAACGGTGAACGGTAAACGATTCTACTACCTACCTTGAAACTTCCCACCGAGAGCAAGATTCCCTTTTGCGGTATGTGAAATCCGGTGCTCATCATTCCTTTCAGATAAGCCTCGTACCGATTGTCGCCGAAACAGGCGACCTCTCCCGTGGACACCATCTCGACCCCCAGCATCACGTCAGCGCCTACGCCAAAGTATAACACGTAAATGTCTCGGTTGATTCGCTTAGAATTCGAAGCGAGCGGACGGTCTTACCGGCGAGTCGCGAGAAAGAGAACTGCGGTACTTTGACGCCGACTTTGCCGCACCCTGCGAGAACGTCCACAGGATCGACGGGTTCTCCGACTATCAGCCGGGTGGCCATGGCCACGAAATCGTGGTCCAAGGTTTTCGACACGAAAGGGAACGACCTCGACACTCGAACGTTGCACTCGATCACCTTCAGCTCGTTGTCCTGCCAAAGTACGAAATTAGCATCGGTCGTCGATCGTGAAACACCAACCGATCACAGCGATCATGCCAGTGTTTCGCAAAGTGTGGTACGCGTACCCCTCGGGGTACGGGAAGAGTTTGGATGCGGTACGCCAGATCGAGACTCGTGTCCCCACTCTAATTTCCCCTTCTACCGCGCTATTCCGATACTGGCAAAGAGGGGGCAACATTTTCCCCTCAATTCTTGCTGCCTCCCCTCATCTGGTGACACTGATCTCTGGTGCAAATCAGCTAACCAGCGGAAGTCCACTGTTAACTAGTACAAAGGACGTAGACCTCAAACACCGCGCGCTCTAACCGCGGATGGCACAAAAGCCGCTATAGCGGCGTTACCGTTCAAACTGATGGTTTCCACGGAAGCCACTATGCTGGCGTACAGTGCTTAACCCTTTCGTTACGGGTGCCGATTATAATCGGCATCCATGCGACAACCTGTGTGCAGTGAATTCTCGTTACGAGTCAGTTGCGCGGTTCTGGCGACTGACTTTTAGACGAAATCTGAGGTTGTCGCCGAGCGTCGCATTTGAAATACACAAAGCTCGCTGGAAACCTAAGAGTCATATCCGTCTACAAGTCATAAAAGCCTATGACCACTAAGCGATAGTGACAAGGAGACTGAAAAAATGTCTTTCTCCGATACAATGTTGCACGTAGTTCGAGAGACGGCTCTCGAGCTTCGGCCCATCACCGCGGTGGTGTTGGTAGTTCCATTGACTCCAAATTGTAAGGTTGGCACTGACTCGTAATGAGAATTCACTGTATCGAGTGCCGACTATGTGCACACTTTTTGGCACGGTGTCACGTTCAGTGGTGATTCTCCGGCGGAGCGGACTACCGTAACGAAAGGGTTAAGAAGTTAACGGTGAGTGCTCAGTGTGACGAAAAGTATAGAAGTAGCGCACAGATGTCGAAACTTTGGGAAACGCTGGATTATGGCAATTACTTTGGCTATCAGTTGCATGTTGAAAGGTCCCGTGACGCCGAGCGACGCGGCAACCGCTTTCGATATCATTTTGATCTTGGTCAGCGTCTCCGCGTTGATGTCCTGCGGCGGCGTCACCAAAGTTGCGTCCCCGGAGTGAACGCCCGCGTTCTCCACATGCTCCGACACGGCCATGCAGAGGATCACGCCGTCGTAGGCGACCGCGTCCACGTCTATCTCCTTCGCTTCGAGGATAAACTTCGATATGACCACCGGGTGCTCCTTGTTGACCTCGCTCGCGTTCTTCAGATACGACTCGAGATCGTTGTTCGAGTGGGCCACGTTCATCGCGGCACCGCTCAACACGTAAGACGGCCGCACCAAACACGGATAGCCGACCTCCTCGCAGAACTCGATCGCGGACCGCAGATTGGTCAATTCCTTCCACCTGTACGACCAGATTCGCGTTAATCGCTCGACTCGACGAGTTCCGTTTCGGCTCGCGACGACTAGGGTAAGGGATCCCATTACCGTGGAGGTGCCAATTACTGAGCCTATCTTAATTACACTTATTTTTCAAGCATAATGAATATTGAAAAAGAGAAATATAACATCTCTATTAACTGATTTTAATGAAAAAATTTAATATCTCTATTTTACTATTCATTATGCTTTAAAGGCCGGGTCTTCGTAGATTCGCGATAAGGTAGAGTGACTACATTACCGTCAAAAAATGGCTTTACGTGCCTCAAGTTTCCGTCCTCATATAAGAATATTTTGTCGCTGGCGAAGGGCTCATTCGAAAGAGGAATGTTGAATCTAATGCGCGCTGGTCAGTAGCTGCCGAGATTATGCAGATATTTGGTAATACAAGCGTTAGAAGTAGGCCAAAAATTGATGATGGTCATGACGTGGAATCCAAGCATTTTTATGCCATTGGATGAGTTTTCGGGATGAAATCGAGAGCAGCGCGCACTAGAAAATATGTATCTCGGGCTACAAATTGAGCTATATTTTGTCTCGATTCTCTGCGAAATAAAGCCAAAAACTTGAAGCACGTTTCTGGCGTCAGAATTCATAATATCGATAATACAGAGCAAAAAATGTTACAAGTTTAGTCACAGACTTAAAACCCGTCGGATCAAGACCAAGACGGATCTTAGGTCAGTGTCTGAAGGCTGTGAATGGAAATTATTAATTAAAAAGTCACGTGGCTATCCCGGGCCCTTAAAAAGAAGTACAATTAATATACGCACAGTAATTGGTACCCCCCGCAGTAATTGGGTCCCTTATCCTATTGATTTACCTAGGCTGCGATATACCGATGAGGTCCAACATGCGAGAAAACTTGAATCGATTCTCCGCACCGTCCACGGATTCGGGGGAGGTACCAAGAATCCTCGCCTGCTGCCTGTGAAGATCCATGGCGATGTTGTTCGGCAGCTGACCGCCCATGGACAGAATAATTCCCTCGGGACATTCGTGATCGTAAATGTCCATCACCACCTCGAACGATATCTCCTCGAAGTACAATCGATCGCTCATGTCGTAGTCGGTGCTGACCGTTTCCGGATTGTAATTGACCATAATCGTTTTCCTCCCTAGATTGCGCAATTCGCGCAGACAGCTGACCGCGCACCAATCGAATTCTACCGAGCTGCCGATTCGATAAACCCCGGAACCTGCAACAGAAACGATAAGTCGTCGTGTCGAGTCGTTCCGATGCGATGGCGTGCCGTGACGATCTCGCGCTTTCGCTTACCGATTACCATCGTGTAACCGCCGTGAAATTCAACGTCGTGCGTAGTCCCGTTGTACGTCAGATAAAGGTAATTCGTAGTGGCCGGCCATTCGGCGGCCACCGTGTCTATCTGCTTCACCTTCGGCCGGATGTTGCTCTCCTGTCTTTGGATTCGAACCGCCAGCTCGGAGCTCTTGACCACGGCGGCGATCTGTTTGTCCGAGAAGCCGATCTGTTTCGCGCGCAACAGTACCTCGTGCGACAGTTTCGTGTGGTCTACGTTCTCCAACACCAGATAGTAGTCGATGATGTTCTTCATCTTGTGGAGGAACCACCGATCGATCTTCGTCAGCTCGTACAATCGGTCGATCGTGTAGCCAGCCTTTATGGAGGCAGCGAGGACGAACATCCTCTTGTCCGTCGGCTTCTCCAGCTCCTCGTCGTTCGGAGTCTTCACGTACGGATCGAACCCGTTGATGTTCTCGTCGACCATTCTCAAAGCTTTCTGGAACGCTTCCTCGAATTTTCGACCGATCGCCATCACTTCTCCCACGCTCTTCATCGAGCTGCCGATCTGAAAGCAACACGTATCTGAAAACACACTCTGTTTCGAACTGCCGTGCGGCAATAGCTAACGATTCACGATTGCGGTTATTAACCCTAGCACTTTCAAGGAGGAAAACCTTAAATTAGGACTACGTACTTTTTTTGGGTGAAAAATTCTCAAAAAATGATTTATTGTCGCATGTGCATTTTAGTTTAATATCCCGAAATCCCGTTGCTGTAGGGAAAAAATGACAGTGCGTAGAAAGGAGAAACCAATGCTCCCTTTATCTCCAAAGAATAATAAATAATCCCAGAACTAAGAATTGAATCGCAGAACTGATTGACAAGGAACGATACAGCATTTTCAGTTACAGTCAAGCGTGCAATGCAGTTAGAAGTGAATGTTCATTCTCAGAGAAGAGAGTCATCCATCTGCTTTCTATTTTATAAATATACATCTAAATGCAATGTAAAATGTTCGTAGAGTATCAGGCACTTGAATATTACCAAACTTTTTTTAAAAAACAATTCTTTTAGGAGGAATGTGTAAAGAAGAGTACGGGTTCGAGGAGCCGCCCCTTGTGAATCCGCGCGAGTGGGATTTCCTCCTTGGGATTTCAGTCCTTGGGAGTGCTAGGGTTAATTCGGCGTACCTTCGTGCTGACACGATGAAACTTCCCTAGGTCCCATCGCGGTATCTTGACGACGCAGTAATCGAGGCTCGGCTCGAAGCACGCCGTGGTCTTGCCCGTCACGGAATTATGGATGTCCGGCAACGGAATGCCGAGCGCCAGTTTGGCCGCCACATAAGCGAGCGGGTAGCCGGTCGCTTTGCTCGCCAGCGCCGAACTTCGAGACAATCTGGCGTTCACTTCGATGATGTAGTACTCCTCAGAGTATGGATTCAGCGCGTACTGGATGTTGCACTCGCCGACGATGCCAAAGTGCCTGATCACATTGATCGCCGTGGTCCGAAGCATATTGTACTCCTTGTTGGATAGTGTCTGACTCGGAGCGACCACGATCGATTCCCCGGTGTGGATCCCGAGAGGATCGACGTTCTCCATGTTGCAAACGGTGATGCAGTTGTCGTACGCGTCGCGGACCACCTCGTACTCGACTTCTTTCCAGCCCTTCAACGACTTGTCGACTATCAGCTGGTTCGAGTGGGCGAACGCGTGCTGCGCCAGTATCCTCAGCTCTTCGTTGGAATTGGCGAACCCAGAGCCCAAACCTCCCAGAGAGAACGCCGCTCTAGCCATGACGGGATAGCCCAGCTTCTCTGCAGCTTCCAACGCCTGCGACACGAACGTCAACGTCGAAACGCGTTTACATTTGTATCTACTATATACCACGCGTACGTATATGTATAGACACACGTTCGGCTCACCTCTTGAATCGAACAGACCGCGGCGCTCGGCGCTACTTTTTCGCCAATCTCGCCGATACGCTCGGCAAAGATCTTCCTGTCCTCTGTCTCTATAATGGACTGTATAGGCGTCCCCAAAATGTTCACGTTGTAGTTTGCGAAGACTCCGTTCTTCTCGAGCTCGACGCCGCAGTTGAGCGCCGTTTGTCCACCGAACGTCAGCAGCACGCCATCGGGACGCTCCGATCGTATCACCTGCAACAAGACAAGAGTAAATTGTACGGATCGATGCGACGCGGGTGATCCACGGTCAACTCACCTGCTCCACGTACTCGGGTATAATCGGTAGGAAGTACACCTTGTCCGCCATGCCTTTCGACGTTTGAACAGTCGCGATATTGGGATTGATCAGTAGCGTCTGCACGCACTCCTCTCGCAGCGCTTTGATCGCTTGTGATCCCGAGTAATCGAACTCGCCGGCTTGGCCTATGCTAAGTCCGCCCGAACCAAGAATCAGCACCTTCTTCGGGTGAGTCGAGACGATCGGACTGGGCGATCGATAGCTCAACTTCTCCTTCAATCTCTCCTTGATGGTTGGTCGAGGTTCGCTGCGGTCGATCTCGTCTTTAACGGCGTCCAGAAACACGTCGAACAGACATTCTAAGTCTTCGGGTCCGGCGGTGTGTTCCGGATGAAACTGCACCGAAAAGTACGGCAGTGTCGAGTGGAGGACTCCTTCGTTGCTCTGGTCGTTGGCGTTGGTGAACAGAGGCTCCCAATCGGCTGGCAATTTGTCGGCGTCGACCGCGAACCCGTGGTTCTGCGAGGTCATGTAACAACGTCCGGTTCCGTGGTGCGTAACCGGCTGGTTGTGTCCACGATTCCCGTAACTGTACACGAACGTATGGAACATTTAGCGGACGAGCGAACATGAACGTGCACGTGGACAAGCATACGTACTTCATCTTGTACGTGACGCAACCCGCGGCGATGCAGAGCAACTGGTGACCCAGACATATACCGAAGATCGGTTTAGTCGACCGCGACTCGAGTACCGATCGGACGTTTCTGACCGTTGCCTCGCACATGCTCGGGTCGCCCGGGCCGTTGCTGAGAAACAGACCGTCGTAATCTGTCTCGCGGAAATCGTGGTTCCACGGCACGACGTCTACGCGAGCTCCTCGTCCGACCAAGCATCTCAATTGATTGTACTTGAGGCCGCAATCGACCACGCATACGCGAGGATAGCCGCTCGGGTTGTACGTTTTCTTTTCGGGCTGAAATTTTACGTGACGCCGTTAACCCCTTGCACTACTATTTATTTTGTGGTTACAGTGATTAGAAATTCTTCATCGTTCGGAATTTCATAGAAAAAAAAAAAAAGATAGTTTATATCTATTGTATGCCAACGTTCTCTCCCAAGGGTATACAGAGTGTATCTATTTATCTATCTATCATATACAGGATGGCCCACATAACCCTTAACAGCTCAATATCTCGAAAACTATGCCATCGATTTTAAAGTTCTTGATCTTAAATTGCATGGATCTGAAGGGCCTTTCTAATTATATAAGCGTGAAGTGGCGCCCCCCTTTCCCTTTAAAGGGGCCGGGGTACCTTTATAATTTTAAATGAAACCCCCTATGAAACGTTAGATATTTCGATTCTAAAGGTACGGAGCCCGGTAAGTAGTCTTTCTTTCTTCTTTCCTTTATTATGAAGACTCGAAATTACATTCAATTCAGGAACTTTGACTAAATGAATGCAAACGATTTCGTGAAAATGTCACATCAAATGTTCGAAATGTGATCTATGTTATTGTAGACACAATTCCGTTCTACGTAGTAAGTTTGCATTGATTGCTCTTACGATACTGTCGTAGCGAAGTTCTTCGCATGCTGTATAAATTCGCTGCTTTAAATGTTCCTTATTTTGTATTGGAATAACATAAACTGTCGACTATAAATGAACCCATAAAAAAATCAAGTGGTGACAAGTCAGGGGATCGTGGTGGCCAAGCCAGAGTTATTATCACCCATTCAAGCAGACTGTCATTTTCTGTTAAAATTTTCATTTTTTGCCTTCAAGATCTACTGTTAATACTGTTAAGTCAAAAATACATAGTGCCACTTAAAAAAAATGAAGGTGATCTTGACAATACCAAAAAATAATTTTTTTCGAACTTTTTCTTATTGCAATGCATAACCAATCGAAAACTGATCAACTTTCGTTGAAAATATTTGTTTGTCAGATTATCGCAAGTACTTGAAAAATCGTGAAAAGTGTTATGTGTGACACCCTGTATATCAACTACAACAAAACACAATTTAATTCCTGTTGAGAGGAAATCAATAACATATATATTTATTAGACTCTGTTCAGAATCTTCATCACGAGTCTGTCTCGATATTGTAGGGCAAGGGGTTAAAACTACAGTCGTTTAACCCTTTGCGGTCGTATATCCACTCTCAGCTACCAAAACTTTTTTACCGTTTCAGTCGTATGGCTGCTCTCGGCCACCACAGCAAAGAACCATAATGATCTTATATTATGCCCATAAATACGGAGCCAAGACTCCGTAATTCACGATAAGGTAGAGTTACTACGTTACCGACAAAAATAGGCGAAAAATGGTTTTACGTGCCTCAACTTTTCGTCCTTATATGAGAATCTTTTTCGCTGGGAAAAGGCTCATTTAAAAGAGGAAGGTTATGAGCTGACGATATTATGCAGATATTTGGCGATATAAGCGTTAGAAGTAGGCGATGTGACGATGTGCATGCCGTGGATTCCAAGCATTTTTAAGCCATTGGATGAGTTTTCTGGATGAAGTCGAGAGTAGCGCGCACTAGAAAATATCTCCAGCTACAAATTGAGCTATATTTTGTCTTGATTCTCTGCGAAATAAAGCCAAAAACTTGAAGCACGTTTCTGACGTCAGAATTCATGATATCGATAATACCGAGTAAAAAATGTGACGAGTATAGTCACAGACTTAAGACGGATCTTAAGTCTGTGTCTGAAGGCTGTGAACGGAAATTATACAGCAGTTACCGGCCTGCTGACTCTGAAAAAGTCACGTGACTACCCTTGGCCCTTAATACGACCGCAAAGGGCTAAAAGCGACCGATCTCTGGATGGACACCGTACCTGAACAACCTCCGCCACGAGATTCCTCTTGTTGGGATCGGCTATCGGAGGACTCGGGGTGGCCGGAAGATTCGAGGGAGGAGAGTCGAAAACGATTCTGCCCAATATCGTGCCCTTCTCGCGAATCACTTTGGTCAGGGCTCTGGTGTCGATCTCGTAAATGCCGGGCACGTTTTCCTCCTTCATCCATTCGGACAGGGTTTTTGTTTGCCGCCAGTGACTCGGAGTCTCGCAAATCTCGCCGACCACGAGTCCGCTCGCCCAAATCCGATGCGATTCGAACCATCTGCAAGAGAACTTTAGTATTTTCGATTTTGTTTCGCGCGGCACGGCGAACGCGTTCGGAACGATCGATCGCGAGATCTTACTGCGGAAGTTTGTGCTCGTCGACCTCGTTGCCAAACACGCCGTAGTTTCCGACGAGCGGATACGTCAGCACCAAGATTTGCGCGTGGTAGGAAGGATCTGTCAGCGACTCCGGATAACCCATCATGCCAGTCTGGAAAACTGAAAAGAATGTGTCGATACGAACAGCCTGCATACGCGTATACCAAATATGTTCGTTGGAACGTTACGCGACCCGAAACTCGCTAAACTATCCTAAATAAAAGAGAATCATTGTGCGCCGAGAAACGAGAAAACTGCGCTCTGTCCCGATGCGATAATACGTCCAGCTCGAAATCAACGCGCGGAACGTGTATCTTTTTTCCGCTCGTTGTTACCGGCTGTTCGTAAATCGATAAATCGCCGCTCGGCAATAACGCGTAAATATTGTTTCGCGCGTCACGCGAAGGACCACCGAACACGCCTGAAACGGAGCAGAACACGCTCCGATTTATTTACATATTTCCAGGCTGCGCGTCATTTTCTAACGGAGGGACAGCTTGACGCAAATGTTTCTGTTTGTCGACAGTCTGCGGCTAACGGCCAACGGCCACCGGTATAACGATAAGAGATATACGTAGATAGACAGGGGCACGGTGGGGGATAACGAAACTGTCAACAACTCGGTGCTACACCGATCACAACGTATAAAATCATAGTTCGTCGAGATTGGCTTTCTCGCTGGATCATCTAAATTGATATTAATCGAGGCGACGCGACGCGACGCGACGGTCAGCACGAATCCGACCCACGTGGTCGGTGCGCCGGCCGATTGATTGCTCGCTCGCAAACGTTTTCGAACGTCGCACGACGCGTCGACGCGACGATACTCGCGGATAGTGCACGTGCACGTGCACGCATCGATCGCGTAATCGAACGAATCGTTGTTCTAACGACAGTTCGAAACGGAGTCGGAAGAAGGCCCGATTCGTCGGAAAATCTGAGCAGAGTCCCCTCGGTCGGGGAAAATGCCGTACACGTGCACGTGCTTCTGCCTACTGGTTGCGCAGCGCTAACGAGAAACACGTGTCGGTCGAATCTACTCACCCACTTCGCCGTCGACCGGTTTTTCCGCACCAAAGTGTTTTCCCGCGAACACCGTGCCATCCTCGAGCAAAAGGAAGGCGGTTTTCGCGTTTCCGCGAACAGTGGCCGCGTGCTCGAGCATTTTCTGGACGATTAAAAAACCAACGGCGGTCCTCTCCGATGCGAGCGTGCTCTCACCCGGCAGACACTACACTGACTATACTGGCTCCGTCGGTTGAGAACACGTTTTGCGGTGCATAGCAGGCGAGCAGGGGACGGCCGTTCGGTTCGGTTCGGTTCGGTAGGGGCCTCGGCGAGTCGACAGGCTGTTTGCGCAGGCCTGAGAGCGGCAGAGAGTCGAAAGCAAACCACTCGAGGAACGCGGCTCTAGCCGATAGGTGTCCGTTCGTTCCATTCGTTCTGCTCGGCCTTTCGGATGGAAACGCTTTGCGCATGCCGCGTGGGAATACCGGTTCGATAGATAGGCTTTTCCTCGGGGGAACCAATTCGGTCGTACCTGCGCGCCGTTTCCCGCTGCACGGCCATTGAAATTCAAATTTCAAATTTCAAATTTTCAGCACGCTTGCGGTTCAAACGTTCGTTATTTATTTGGTACATCGTGAAGGTACAGAGATAGAGAAAGATAGAAAGTGGCACGCGACATCGGGGCTCCGTTCATTGTCGAGCAACAATAGTCTCGTAACGGAGTAGGTATGTACTCGTCGACAATTTACGCGGCAATTCGTTGGTGTTCCCAAGACTCGTCCGATGCGTCCTTCTTCCGATAAATGACCCGGTCTCCTATCAGGTGATCCCTCGCGTAATAAAATTCCATCATCGTCGGGTACAATTTGTAGCCAATGCTGGAAAACGATTAAAAAGTTCAGTCGGTTCGCTCGAGACGTGTACCAAGTCTAAAAACGAGGCGTACGTACAAGTGATCCGGCATTGGTAAATCAGTCTCGTTTTTACGGACCGAATTCAATATCTCGTCGTGCCGTTGCTTCAAATCCTCCCAGCAAACTTCTCTCCCCTGATGGCATAGGTGCGATCGAATTTTACAATAGAGCGGTTCTCGATCGTATATAGGCTGATACTGTTCCTTCTCCAATCTCCTGACGATCCCTTCGACCCTGACCTACGTGCGTCGACGCAAATTGAAACCGTGTGGGTACGCGTATTCGTTATCGAGGATCCATCGATCCGCTAGCATCGACTACGCACCTGTCTCGCGAGGTTCTGTCCTTCCTCGTTAACGTAACACCACAGATAACACATCGCGGCGCTGGGGACGTTCTCCTGAAACGATCGCATCACCGTCAACAAGAAGAACGGTTCGGAAACGCGGACAAAACGTTTCCGGACGACTTACCAGGTTGTCGGTTTTTCTGCTACGACGATCCGTCACGATCACGAAGCCGTCGTTGTCGAACTCCCGGAGGACGACGTTCCTCGCGGACACCCCACAATCTCTGAAAGAAGGGTTGCCGGATTAAAGATTTCCGGGAATCGGGAGCGTTCGGCGAGCATCGTTGATCGATCTTGCACCAACTTTGAAACGGTTGCCAAGCAACAGGCGTCTGGCGCTCGTGGGTTGTATCTCCGAGCCTCGTCATGCCAGATCCTGAACAGATCTACCGGATGGTCGAGAATCCCCTCGATTTTCGCCAGGTCCGAGAGATCCGATCCCTGCAATCCCTTCGCAGAGGACGTTTCCCGTACAGGAACCGGTTTAGTTATGCATCGAGCAGATCGCAGCAAATGAAAATGCAACATATCGGCTCGGACGATCGATGCTTCGAGCCGCGTTCGGCTTCTACCACCGAAACCGCTGTCGATCGAGATCGAGATTTATCGCATCGTGCAACGGCTTGCTTTTACGTTACCTTGAAACGAGCATCAGCTTTCTTTCTGTAAAGCCGAGTCGAAGCGACTCGCCGATCGATCAAACGATTATGTAAAAACAAAACACCTGGTGCCACTTTATTCGTGAAGCTGTACTGTACAACGACGTTTCAGCGTAATCTACCGAACATAATCTACAATGCGTAACCGCCGTCGCCGCCGTCGCCTTTGACAATTTTGGGAAAGCATTGTTGTTTGTAGATTGCGTAACCGTGTTTGCAGCCGAAATCTCTTTATCGCGACGCGTTCGCAACAGCCTAAATCATAGCTGTCCAACGTGGACGCTGTCGCTCTCGCTCGGAAGGAACGCCGAAACGATTTAGAGGGTTCGAATTATTTTCTTTATTTCCGATCGGACCTTTTCTAATCGAAAAATCGCGCGCACCTCTACTTTCTCCTGGAAATTTGTCTTCCAGAGACGGTGTGGAAGAGGCGACGAAGATAAAAGACTTTGGAGTGGCGGAAAAGAATGCGAAACTACAGCGTCTAAACGATATTCTTACCATTTCGTTGATTTCGCCGAAACTGCTTCCCAAATCCTGTCCGTTTTTCACCGTGCGCGTCGCTCCAACGATCCTGATGAACCAGCGGCGCTGACACGCAAGCACTGCGCTTTTATTTAGCAACTCTACCGAGGTCTCCCACCATCCCTACCGGCCTCTGCGCCGTGCTAGGTTCGCATCAGCGGCAAAGGTTCTCGCAGAATGTATCAGCTGTGCGCGTCTACTGTACGGCGAATCTGAACTTGATGTAAGGTATCTCCGCTTATGTAACGCTGGCGAGCGAGCAAGCGAGCGAGCGAGCGAGCGAGCGGCTTAGCGGCCGAGCGGGCGAGATCGCGATTCAATATAAATACATACGCTACACTCTCGTAAAACGAAAGCAAGTCCAGCGCAACGGGGGTGACACGTTGCCCGAATATCGTCTCGCTCATACTACCCTATCGAAGGAATCGCGTGTACCTACACGACATGACTCGCGCGCATAGAAATTAATACGATCTCGCATCAATGTACAATGTTTCCTCGTGTTTTCCACAGTCGCGGAACGGGGCGAATCAACAGGAACGATCGTAGCAACGGAAACGATCCGTTCCCTCGTACGTATATCGCGATCTTCGTTTCCGTTCTACTGATGGGCCGACAGATCGGTCCACCGTTCCAGACCGACACTCGCGTGCAGTTTCAGACTCTGTTCGTCGAACTTTGCCGAAGGAAATCACTCGATCGTGGATCTTATCCAAGCGATATTCGACGAAACTTTGTCGTAGAGTCGAGGCCTTTCGACGCCGGCTTTCGAGCAGGCAATACGCCAACTACCGACCCCCGTCAGCGCCCATCTCCGACCATCCGACCGAAGACACAACATAGGACTGCCGGCAACCTCCTCCTCCTGCAAGCAGAAAATAACGATCCGTCCTCAACAGTTTGCAGCCCTGCGCCTGACTCCGCGCATTTTCGAAGAGAACTTACGTTGCAATCGTCGGTGGAATAGGCGGGCTCTGTGCAGACGCTATTCACCGACGCGATGCTGATATTTTCGCATCTTTCCATCGCGCTGTGCCTAAGCTGCACCCTCTGCAGCAGATCGCCTGATCACACAACAACGTCTTTGTTAAAACGACGGGAGGCCGGCAAAAGAAAAAAATGTTACGGAAACCGTTCTCGATCGATTTAGTCGCGTCACGACGACGTTCCCGACGTTAAGTAATCAATCAAAGACGTAACGAGTATCGAAGAATATCGTTCATATAACAAAACTTGACGCGCGTTCGTCACGGCGCGTGTATACAGTGTATATTTACACGGACCTCAAGGATATTCGTTCCGATTCGAGATTGAGAAAGTTGTCGTCGCCGGCGATTGTGTAAGTCGCCTCGCCGCGATCTAGCATCCCTCTAAGGTCGATGCAACAACGCGTAAACGATACGCGTAATTACCGTTCTTATATAACGGCATCGTAAGACGAATAGCGCGGCTTCGAGGTTGCGAGACGCGCACGTACACGCGTACGAGTACGCGTAAACACCGGGAATCGATCAAGCGGAATTCTTACGGTTTCTAGCCCAGCCGAGAGTGTTGCAGAGGGACGAGTTCGCCGGTGGATCCTGATTCGACGGGAGGCAAACTGGTCTGACGAAATCCGAGAACGTGGTCAACGGTCGGTCCAGCTTCAGCAGAACGGCCGTGCTTCCTTCTACCGGCGATTTGATCATCCCCACGATTCTGCGCTCCTGCTGCCACGGCGATGTGCTCGAGAGCCGAACGGTGCCCATTCTCGCGGACCATTCCGCTTTCGATTGACTGAAACGCGTCACCACGACGTTACACGCGCGAGCGAAGGACAGGCGTCGCGTCGACGATTAAAAATGCGAACCAAAGCAACGAAACTAACCCTTGGAAACAAGACGCCGTAGTGATCAGCCAATTTTCCGCGACAAGGGTGGCGTCGCACACGTGCACCTCTTCCTTGAACAAAGCCACGTGCCAAGGCCAATCGCCGGGTTCCGCCATTTTATTCAAACCGCGGGTGCCGCTCTTTGCGCGCAAAGATTGCACGCCGCACTCTAAACAAACATTCCCCGTGAAACTTTCAACGGTAGGAGTTGGTCTCGTTCTCACCGTTCCGTTAATCGTCGCAGCTAAGCGAGTTAGGCTACCAGCTGGAGCCGACTCGCTCGGTCTCGCTTTGGTTTAACAATGTTTTTCGTACCTAGTTCGGAGCATCGGACGTACATCGCTTCTCTGCTCGGACAGGGTGCCCTGACGAACGTGATCTCCGTGGCGGACGGGTCCTCCATGTGCACGTATTGGACGTCCTCCTCGTCGTCGATTCGGATTTCCACGGATTTCACCCCCCTGCACAGAAAGGACCGAATCTAGGATCTAGGATCGCGACCGTTTGCGCGGTCTTCTTCGAAGATTGTGCTTACGCGAACGTCAGCAAGCTGCACAGAGAGCTGGCAGCGGTCTGAAGAACGGTGTCCATTTCCGTTCCAGGCAGCGTCGCGTTCAGATTCGCGGTGCACAGCTTGCCGATGGTACCCTTCTCGTTGAACACCACGAAACCTTCGCTGATGTACTTGGCGGCGTGCGGCGTGTCCAAGGGCTGAGACTTTACGGCTCGGATGCTCGGCGCCAAAGACACTAATCGCAAGAAACGCGCGAGCGGGGATGTAGAGAGATCGAGATCAAGATCGTAATCGAACCGCGCCCTTACTCGTGTTCAACGGTACTTACGACAATCCTTTTCGTCGCTGCCGTTCGCGCAGTCCACTTTTCCATCGCATCTCTTGCTATGCGGAATGCATGTTCTACCTACGCCGCAGTGCATATAACCGTCGCGACAATAAGCGCAATTCTTTTCGTCGGAAAGGTCAGGGCAGTCGATCACGCCGTCGCAAATTCTTGGGGACAATGCTTTCTCTTGGAGCGCTTGCACACATCCTACGGGAAAATTCAACGAATTATTTCAAACGCCGAATCGTGCTCGCGCGCACCAAACGATATTCACCTGGTTTCGCTCTGCAACCACCCTGGTCCGCGTACTCTGGAAAGTTCGAGCACTCCAACAACCGTTTGATTCGATCGGGCAGTCGGCTGCCGCATCCGCTCCAGAATTCTCTGCAGAAGCTTCTGCACGGCAGCTGTAGCAGGTCTTCCGGTTGACTCGAGACGCATGCCGGCTGAAGGACTTGGCAGACGAAGTCGTAGGCCAGACGGTAGCATTCCGCGTCGACCAGTTCCCTGTTCGACAACGCACGTGAAACGGGGATCTAGAGGAAGCCGGCGATCGTACGTACCTGAAGGCGATCACATCAGCCTCCACCTCGGCCAAGGAGCCGTGACCCAACATGTTTGGATACGAGGTGACGTTGTAAGGTAGGTGCTTGCAATAGGACAGATCCACCGGACTGCATTTTCTGGGCGGAGGTGCCGCCGCGGTTGTCGACGGCGGCGTCGAAACCGTGGCCTGCGAGCTCACCTGAGCGTTCAACGCTTTTATGCTCTCCTGCACCTCGAGGCTCTGCGAGTCTATCGTCAAGTTCATCAAGTATTTCGAGGTTTCGGGATTGATCTCCCGAGACAGAATCTCCACGATGTCCGGCGTCGTGATCGTCTGGTAGCGCGGATCGAATCGGAGGTCGAAGTGCACGACCAAGTCGCCGCCCTCGGTTCTAGAAAATATGAAAAATTCCAGCAAAACTCGATCGATCGTCCACGACGGCCGTCTCGACTCGCGGTTTCTCTGGCTGTAATCGATTCCGTTTCCGACGAGACAGGTCGCTCGACGATATCTCCGGCGGGGATTCGAATTCCAACCCACTTACCCATCGAGCGCTAATATCTCTGCGGCGAGGAACGAGAGTTTCAGCCAGCTACGACGAAACACGAGATTCAACCGATCGCGGTACTCCCGAGATCGTATTCGAAAGGCTTCGGTAGAGGGATCTGCTAGCTCCGAAGCGAACGAATCTCCTTCGGTAACTCGGAACGTGGCCAAGAAGATTTGATCGCCTGGTGGATCCGATGTCAGGAACGTGTCTGAAATCACGAGCAACGGAAACGCGCGCTGCCATTAGCCGTTGAAAAGAAAGCACACGGTCGTTTGTAGACGGCGCCGGCTATTCGGGTAACCGATCGCAAGAAAAATCCGAACAGGTACACACAGATGTCTAAACAGGGACAAGGAAATCGGGGGCGCTCGAGTCGGTTTGCTCGACGGCCGAGTCGCTCGAGACTCACCTTTCACCGTGCCTTTGGTCAATCGTTTTTACACCGCAAAGATCGTATTTTTTCGATCCTGGATACTCGTTGCGGACGGCGAGCGATCTTTTTTGCGGCTTGCGGATCGACCGCGCGAGAATCGCGCAAGAACCGCCGCAACGTATCTGCCACAAGTTTCCCCTCGAAACTGATTTCGACCGCGTTTTACCCGCTTCTTGCCGTGTTTTCGGAACACGATTTTGTTTTCGCTTTCCTCGGGTGACGTTGCATCGATTTCCAGCACGAAGAATCGATTGGGAACACGACACTCGGATCTCGCGCCGGTAACGGCCGCGCCGGGAATAGTTTCGAAAGGAGAATTGGGTTCGCACGGTGACGAATCGAAACGATTCAAGGACACGGATTCCCTCTTTAAGGTCGAACATCGGAGGGGTCGGAGACGCGATGCCTCGACAACTCGGTCAGACCGTTAGCTCTGCTACTTTCAAGGCCTCGCTTCGCTGGACCGACGCGACGCGTTCTGCAACTTCTTCGGCTGTTTCGGTTCGTTTCGACATTACGAAGGACCGCTCGAAGTGTTCGAAATCGAAAAGATCTTGCTCTCTGTCGTCGAGCGGTGCAACGAAAGAGACGGTAGCCTGTTCGTTCGAGACGCGACGGAAGACGATAGAGCCGAGCCGCCGGTGTTTTCCTCGAAGCGTAGTCGGTAACTCGGACGGACCGTTATGTTTGCGCGCTGAAAGACCTGAATGGGCTCTGGCCGCATCATCCTTCTTTTCTTCGACCGTTTCTCCGAGAGCGCGCAACGGAATAATGACTGTGCCGCGTCGGCAAACTTTCTGAAAGTTTAAAAGGTCGGCCGATCTCTGCCGTGTTTCTATCGCGTCGCGAGTCGCGCGGAGACGAGCGAGAGACATTTTTCCGCTACTCGAGAATTCGAAACCGTCTCCCGTGGACTTTAACACTTTGTCCTACCGTTCGACGCTCAACGTTCACCGTTACTTTCGCTCGTTCGCATCGATTAGAAGGAGCCTATTCGTATGCTCGCTCGTACACGCGTTCTTCCCCGTTAAACTCGTTTACTCGTCCGTTCGTTTATCGCACGATCGAGCTCGATTCCAAGGTGAAGTGCAACGGTTCACGGCGAAAAACCTCGTCCGCGAAAGAACAAAGGAAGACGCCACTCGCACTTTAGACCTCGGGAAACGTTCAACCACCGTAAACTCGTTCGTCTCGCGAAACGAACACGGCTAGCATATTTCACCGGGTAATTTCATGCCCGCTAGACCGGCGTCGATCGCCGGTTAACCGTGGAGCGGTAGTTTCATTTGTTGCACGATTCTGCTCGGCTCGGCTCAGCTCGGCTCGGCGCGGCCCACCGCGTTGCAGCACGACTGGCAAATCGCGCGCAAGTCCGCGGAGAAAGCGCCGGGAATAAAACGAGTTTCGCGCGTTTCGATTCTCCGACCGAGCGGATCTCCGTGCCCGACGAGCAATGCTACCGAATAGATCGTGTTCCAGAAAGCAAAACGAGCACGATCGTACATCGTATCGATCATACTCACAGCCCAGGTAAATCGAGACCCCCGAAAACAGAAGGAACAGCAAAAACGCAGCCAACACGCAGCACCCGCAACGGTACTGGCCGCCGAGTTTTCTGGTGAATCGAATGTCGCTGTCCGAGGAGAGAATCGAGCTCGGGGTCCCGGCACGGCTGAATCTTCTGGTGCTGACCGTGCTCACCGAAATCTGCAAAAATACCAAATTTATCAGACACCGATTCGTTCGCTGAAGCCCCGGAGTACGCGGTTTCGAAAGTTTCGCTTGTTCTGCCTCGTCTTTGGTCGCCGGATCCGCGATAGTCGAGGCAACCGCATTACCGAGATTTCTCGGCTCGAGGCACGACTCGTATTAGCAATCGGCATACTTCCGTCTTACGGTCGAAGCGAGAAGACACGCGGGTTAAACCACCGAAACGATCCTAGCGGTCGAGACCGCGTTTCCCAATCGCTGCTCGATTCCCGGCGTTGTCGTCTTGTGTTCGAGATAGTCAGTCTCGAGCCGCGAGAAAATGAACGCGAACGTAATCGACGCGGTTCCGAAAAGAATGAATTACGCAACGGCGCGGCGCGGCGCGGCGTTTCACGCGGTCGATCAGACTCGAGCGTGAGCCGCGCGCGTCCGCAACGATCACGCGATACCAGATCATTCAGATTCAGATAATACGTATTTGGTGGACCGTGTACGAACGGTTGCATTCGGCGTCGAGAGAAACGAGCTTATCTCCATGCACGAGCGCGCGCGTTCGCGAGAGCAAGCGTCCGTGTAATCGTCCCGGTGCCGTTGCGACGCGTTGCGACTGCGACTGCATGCTCGGAGATGCACGTGCACGTGCACGTCCATCGCCAACACCGGTACGCGAGGCGCGTGTGTTCGCGCGAATGCACGATGCACGGTGCACTATGCACGATGCGGCGCAAAGCCTACGCCCTCATTCAAATGTTACGCTCGGCACACGGTCCAAAGGGGAACCGGTACGGTGGATCGCGCGGGCCTTTTTCTTATTCGAGCGACGACAGGCATCGCTGAAAAACACCGATTTCCGAGTCTAGAAAATCTTTGACCGCGGCGCACTCCGAATCGACTTCGAATCGGCCTGATCGACCTCGCTCGGCGGAAAGAGCACGGAGTCGGGTCGGAGCGGGTAGGGAACGCCGAGTAAAAGTGAATTCTCGAGACTCTCGCGAATCGACGAGGGTCGATTTCGTTTTCTCACGGGAGTCAACATCCTACGCTCGTATGTATGTAGCAGCGACGATCGCGTTTATCGGCGCAGAAACGGGAGAGCGGTTCGCGAATACCCGCTATCCGTTTAACGAGATACATATCTGGCGCGATCTCCGTTTTCGATCGCTTCCGTAGCCTAACGACAGGAACCGACGCGCGACGATTATCTCGTTGTTGCTTAAACGAGACACGGTGTACGCACGGTCCCGACAGGCGGCTATTAAATTGATGAAGGCTCGAGCAATTAGGACGATTTCGCGGGCACGCGTGCGCGTAGCTTTTGCGAACGCGTACGAAATTCGTACAAGGACGGGGGGTGGGGGGGGGGGGCACATTACGATCGAACTCGGTACACCGGCGCGACGCGACGAATCGAGATTTTGTTGTCGCGTTATGCAAGCGATTGCGATCCAGCGCAAGGGGTGTCTTTGGCGAACAATGGCGCTGGGATATTACGAAAGTCGAATGAAAGTTTGAGCACGAAGCCTTTGTGTACACTCTACCTAGTTCGATAATGGTCTTCGGTTCGAGTTTTCATAGGCATCTCTCGTTCGACGAACCGTGCTTGCGAAACGCACGCTCCCGCGCCTCTTTCGATTTAATTGGGCGGATCTCTGGGGAATTCGCGGCTCTCCTCTTCTTTCGAGCAAGGAGTAGTTTTTGCTGCGATCGAAGATGGCGGGAAGGGGCTTCGAAAGTGGAATTCAATGTCGAGAAACGATGGCACTCGCGACGCAGAGATCGGTCGAACAGATTAGGTAGGACGCGTTTCGACTATACGCGTACAACGCACCGGTCGTACCGGTCGCGGCCCAGAGAACGTTTCCGTTAACGGAGACGGTCAACGGCTTCAAAGTCGGGAAAAATAAGGACTCGGCCCGTTAGGAAAGTGCTTTCCATAGCCGATGCTTTCGTGAAAGTTCGTTGCCGATTTTCGTTCCAGGGGGAGAGAGAGAGAGAGTCCCGCGTTTGTCTGTCCATCGTTCCGGTTCCGGTAGGATGGAATCAGACGACAATTATTATAGCTCGATTTCCGATGCTCGGGGGAGCATCGGTGTCGCGTCCCTCTCGGGCCGATTTCCCATCGATCGGGTGTCGGCTCGCTCGCCGATAATTGTATCTGGCGATCTGGTGAGTCGCAGGACGGTTTCCAGATCACCGACCCCCGATGGCTCTCGAGAACGAGAGCCGTTCCGCGGAAAGAAACAGTGTCGATGACCGGCGCGAAAGAAATCGAGCGAGCCCGAATGGCTCACGCCCGTGGGTCCTCGCGTCTTTCTTCACCGTTGTTACCGTTACTCTAAACGTCCGGCGAGCTACCTTTCCAAAAGAGCAGGGATCTAGGAACGAGTTTTACTCGCTAGAAATTACAATCGTTTACCGGTACACGGTCGGCTTGCCGCTCTCGTGATCGCGCGATCGCACGTGCGTTCAGCCAACCGTACGAGCGCCGTAAAACATCGTCGTTATCGCTCGACGGTTTATCCGTTCGCGTGATAATCGTTTTCACCGATTCAGAGGAATTCTCGTTCGTCGCGTTGCTCCGTTCTGCTTTATCTCTGATCGATGTGTCCCGGGCCACCGATTCTCCAGCAGAAATTACGGATCGACGTGCGCGCGGCTGCAACTATGCAGCTGCACGAACCGCGAGATTCGAGTTCGAACGACAAAGTCGGGAAAACAGGGTTTTCGTGTCTTCGTGACCGGCGATCTCGCGAATCACGTGATAAATGTCATTCGCGTATTCGAGCGGAATGCCAATCGCGTGATTTGCCGGTACTAGCAGCGATGTAACGGTATCGAGAACAGAGCAGATATATGGTATGGTATTGTACATATATGTGTATAGTAGACGACGGCCCAACCCAGGCCAGGCCGAGCCAACCCGTGCTAACGCATCGTGTTCTTCATTCCAGTTCTCTTCAACCTAGTTCTTCGTCGAGTGCGTAGGTATTCGGTGTATCGCTAGCCATTCGGGGTCAATGGAGAACAAGGCCAACCCGTCTACCGGAGACGCGATACCTTCACGCTCGAAAACACGCGACGCGACGCAAAGCGACGCGACGTCACGTTCCCTTGGGAAACAATCGATTTTATCGACGGTTAAAATAGCCCGATAAAAATGACCGAGTCAAAAGTTTCTGTCTCAAAATAACAAGAGTCTCACACCGTGCCGCGCCGCGTGGTTACGCTACTACTCCCGTCGAACAAACAATACGCGTTCTTTCCGTCAACATAATGAATCGTTTCTCTTCGATTTTACGTTTTGTCTCGCGTCCGATTTCACACAGGGGGCCAACCAGCTAATTAACCGCGGGACACAAACGAGAGAAGGTAACGAGCGAGGAAAGCGCGTGCAGGGGGAAAGTGCGCCACATTCGTCTCACCTTCGAATCCCACGAACTCTTCCGCTTGTGTTCCATCGCGACGGTCATTTTCGAGCAGCTCCGACGATTCTTCTTTGCGGCGCCGTCAACGATCCTTCGGTATGTTTGCCGCGTGCAGTCGAGCAAACATCATCCTCGAGCCGAGCTCCGTCGCTGAAACCTTGTGGTCTTTGTCGACGATTACGGTATCCCGACGAAATTGTTTCCACGCGGCCTCAGGTCCCCGGCTCTGTTTGCTTCGACCAGGCGCCGAGTTCTACGCTCGAGGATACGTACCTGGCTATCTGCACAGAGAAAACAAAAATGACAATAAACGCGGAGGCGCGCTCTCTTACCGAAAAGAAAATTACGCGTGTCGCGCGCGTTTTCACCAACCGAATTCGGCTCGAGAATCACGGACAGCAATTTCCGTGCCGCGTCGCGGGAAATATAGTCTACGGCTCGCGTGATCTACGAGGCAACGGCTCGAGCAACAGGTGCAACAAGAGTAATCGTAGCCGGCGCCGCTGCCGTTGCCGCTGTCACCGCTACCACAACGAAAAGTTTACGCTCAACCCCGGGAACGAACGGGGAAGGTAGAGACAGGCGAGGCGTTCAACGCTCGACTAGATAAGCAGTTCGATCGTCGGGACCGTAGAACAATTTCACCGACAGCGAGTCGAGAGACCGACTGCGAGGCGAGAGAGATTGTTTCGAACCGAGCGAAACTGCCAGAGGAACGGAGACTCGCTCTCCAGCTCTCGCTCCCTCGCTCCTTCGCTCTTCGATGCACTTTCACGTCATTACCGGTTCTCCGTAAGACGCGTCACGACCCGACGCGGTGCGCCGCGACGCGCCACCTTTAACTGCCTTTCCCGAAGACGAAGACGAGCATCTACGATCGTGTTCGCTGCAGGAGACAATCGAATGGCAATCGTCGCTTTTCCATTAAACGCGCGATCATTTTCAACCGCGGTAATTATCGTTGCTTCTCTCGCGGAGAAACGTTCAAATATACAGTGGTTTCTCTATATATGTCGCCAAGGCCTGGTTGGTAAACGTCGCGGAATTATCCCCACTACCGCTGGGTGTACCCCGTGAGAGGCTACGAAGGCCGAGGAATGTAAACATAACACGGCTCGGGTATGTCTCCTGGACGATACACGACGCTGGCAAGACCCGTGTTGTTGACATATATCGAGAATTCGCTGTACACTGTATGTTCACGCGAGAACATTCCGACTATTTTCCCTGAAATGGACGGGATATGAATCGCGATTCGCTTGATTGCAGCGCCAGGCCAACACGCAAACATAGAAAAGGATATTTTTAGGGTTCAACCTGTTCCCAAGGAATTCGACTGCAGTCGAAACCGCTCTTCCGAGGCAACTTTCAAGGGTAACAAGTTTAAATCTGGATTCGGTCGAATAACACCAATGTCGCCTGTCGCCTTTCCCGTCTCCGACTGCGGCCCGATCGGTCGACTGTCAATGAACCGTGTTTTCTATATCGCTTGCCACATTTTTCTGCCGATCTTCTCGTGGGACTATCGCGTTTCAAGGGTAGCTTGCGGATAGAAATGAACGCCGCGATCTTCGAGCGGTATCGATTACCAAAGTCGCGATACTCTTTCGCGTCGAGCAACAGCATCGCCGTAACGTCGGAAACGAACTTTGCGCCGAAAACGATTTTTCGCCGAAGGGTTTCTTACGGCTGAAAATTTTGAACGATCAGGAATGCGGCGCGGCGCGCGAGATCCAACGTTGATTTTAAAGGTGCTCCACTTTTCGACTTACCTCGCCTGCGCTCCTTTCCCGCGATCCGCGATAATTTCGCCGAGGAGTTCGGCAAGCTGCCTACGCCAGAATTTATGTCAACGATCGTGCCGTTTGTCCTTTCGGCAGGCAGAGATCGGCGTTCGAATCGTTCGAAAGAAGGGAACACGATAGATAGAGCGCACGCGCGATATTCACCGTGATCGATGCGACATCGTGTTCTCGTGGTCTCGCTCGAAATAGTACTCCTGGTCGACTCCGGGGCGACAGCTGTTGATCAGACCGGAAGCGCTTCCCTCTCGATCCACGTGAACGTTACGAGCAGGGGCTCCCAGCGCACCGTACGAAACGACCGGCGGGACCGCGGCGGTCCTCTTTCTTCGTGACACGGAAACGAGTATAACCGTTAACGCGATAGCCGAACCTTCCAGGAGAGAGGTACACGCACGAATGTGCTCCGCTCGACAGTCGACTGCCGATTAATGACCTGGCGAACGAACGCGCGCCCTTCTCCGTCGCAAGTTCGCCTCGGGTATACCGTTTACCAACTCTCGGACTAATTCCCGGGTATTTGCATACGTTGCACAAAAACACGTGTCAATGGGAACCCTTCCCTATTCTCCCTTCCTCTCTCCTCTCTCGTTTCCTTACGGTCGCGCCCAGAAGAAGCGTATCGAAATTTAGTCGACACACCGAAGATAGGGTAAGGGACCCTATTACTGTGGGGGTACCAGTTACTTAATTATATTAGGGAGACCCATAAGTAATCAATTATTCTGAAATCTAAAACAAACTTTATAGTATATTGAAATTTTTATTTCTTAATTTATTATATAATCTCCATCATTGTCAAGGACAGTTTGCCATCTTTCCTACAAATTTTCAATCCCCCTCTTATAGAAATCCAGGGTTCATGAAGCAAAATATGACTCAAGGTGCTTCCTTACATCTTCTACAGAAGTAAATGTTTTATTTCTTAAATAATGCTCCAGAGATCTGAAAAGATGACAGTCAGAGGGAGCAATATCCGGTGAGTACGGGGGGTGCGGTAAAACTTCTCATTGTAATTCTTTGATTTTTTCCTGAGTGAGTTTCGCTGTATGGGACCGGGCATTGTCAATTTGCAGTATTACACCTTTTATGTGGGCTAAAGATGCCCTCTTTTTTAATAGTTCTGAATACAGCCGTTGTAATTACTGACAATACAACTCAGCAGTAACTGTTTCTCCAGGTTTCAACAACTCAAAGTGAATTATGCCACGAGAGTCCCACCAAATGCACAGTAACACTTTTCTAAGTGACAAGCTAGATTTAGGGGTTGATATTGCGGTTTGATTTGCAGAAAGCCATTGCTTGGAACGCTTTATGTTATCATAAAGAATCCATTTTTCATCTCCGGTAACGATTCTGCTAAGAAATGGATCTCTAAGAAATCTGGATAGCAATGAAGTGCAAATTGATCGACGTATATTCTCGTTGGTCTCAGATAATTGATGCGGTAACCATATTCCTTGCCTATATGCCTTTCCCATTTCGTGTAGGTGCCTTTGTATAGTTGACCATGTGGACCCAAGACTTCTCGATAATTCTTGTATACTTAATTTTGGATCAGCTTCCACTAGAGATTTTAGGGTGTCATCATCAAATTCAACTGGTCGTCCACTTCGAGGCCTGTCACAGAGATCATAATCACCAGCAGCAAACCTACTGAACCAACGCTGACACTTGTTGATCTTCAATACATCTCTATAAACATCGCAAATTTTCTTTCGCATGAAAATGAAAAAGTATGCAATGATGAATATGATCCTATGGAAGGGACGGACGCCGCCATTGTATTACAGGGTTGTAAAAAAATTATAGTTTTTAGAATATTTTGAATACAGGCTGCTTTACCGAAAACTGTAAAAGTATACGTGTTTCCTTTTCAACGATCGGTACAGAATTAAAGGCAAAACAAATTCTTTGCAAATAATTGATTACTTATGGGTACCCCCAATACTTATTTTTAAATCATAAAGCATATTAAAAAAGAGATATTAAATTATCTTCATTAAAATCAGTTAATATATATGTCATATGTATCTCCTTTTTAATATTCATTATGCTTTAAAAATAAATATAATTAATATAGACACAGTAATTGAGTCCCTTACCCTACACCGACTCGATGAATTTATACGCGAACGAGAAGAGGGTAGCCGTCGATCGACACTTCCCTCAGATCAATTCGTTATTTTCGCTTACGAACGATTGGATTTGCTCGCGATCGAAGATTTCACCGATCGCGTTTGGTATCGTTACGGTTATCTTCCGAATAGGGTGTTAGTTTCGATGACCGGATCGACGAATCGGTAAGCGAACGCGATTCCACGAGAAATCAGCTCGAAGCTTGGTACAGAGTACGTTGAGCCGAGTCGAAATTGTAGAGAGGTTCTCGATCCCGGTAAAGAAGCGAGTTCGAAAGCGGCTCGTAGACCGAGCAGTAGCACGCGATACAAGATTCGTGATACGCGATAGCGCAGGTGAAAACAGTAAAGTAAGCAACGCTTAACGCACTTCGAGTACTTAATCGCTCAGTTTATTCGTTTGGACAATTAAACGATACATATACATGGTGTTTACGAATTACGTGTCTGTCTCTCTTTCTCTCTCTCTCTCGCTCTCTCTCTCTCTTTCTCGCGCGCACGCTCTATCTTTCTCTCTCTCTCTCTTTCTCTCTTATAGGTCTAAATACATCGACAGCGATCGAAGGCGGACACAGGGCATCGAACGATGCGAAGTACTCCGCGCCACGATTGCGTAGCTACGTTTTTAATGATAATAATAAAAATTAAGTATAACTACCCTGTAAAATACTGTAGGATCTCGGGAAAAATGAGGGGGCACCGCCGCCGCGGGAATCGAACCCACGGCCTCACTGGTGGTAGCCGATCGACTAACGCGCGCTCACCCACGGAACCCTCCCGTTCTTCCCGATCTCCTACATACTTTTGATCTGGGGGTCCTGATCAAATAATCCATTATATCATAGGTCTCCTTCGGAACTTGCGAATCTATTGAATTGCAGAAAGCGTTTACCTATTTATACCGCTTAACCCCGAAACGAATAGTATCATTCTCGAGTATCAGTGAATTACAATCACGAATAAATATAAAACGAATATCAATGAACTTTCGCATTACGTATTGTAGGATCTCGGGAAAAATGAGGGCACCGCCGCCGCGGGAATCGAACCCACGGCCCCTCACTGGTGGTAGCCGATCAACTAACGCGCTCACCCACGGAACCCTCCCGTTCTTCCCGATCTCCTACATACTTTTGATCTGGGGGTCCTGATCCTACACAGCGTCGCACGGACACGCGAGCGAAACTCGTAACGATAGGCGATATCGACCCCGTGATCGGAAAGATCTCGGGAGCGATCGACGACGAAAATTCCAACAAAAGCATCCCGCGATCGTAACGATCGATGATCGTCGAGATTGACCCCCGGCGAGTACGTTGATCGTGTCCGTTTCCGTTGGTACGAGCGTGAGCGTGCGTCGACGAGGGGCAGAGCTACTAAATGCATACTTCGAAACCGCGAAAATCATGCAAGTACTCGATTAGCTTTTCGCAGCGGAATTACGTATCTACGACAGGTCCGTCCTCTAGACTCTATAGAGACAAAAGGAATTCCGACGGAAAGGAGAAAAGGAGAAGCAAGCCCGCGATCGAAATTTGGCCGGTTCACCGACGCGTGTACCGAGATCGTGCACCTTCCCCGGCAAAGTACGAGCCTTCTTTCGCGACGCGGCACGCTGTTCCGTGGCTTCGTGGTCGGGTTGTGCCCGCTCGAAAAATAATCTGTCAGGGATATATGTATGCTCGCCCAACGAAGATCTCCTCGAGGATTTCCATTATAAATACGGATGCACGACGCTGGAAGAGAATCGTGAAATGCAAACGGCTACGTATAAAATGCGTAATGCGATATCGATCGTTCGTCGTTTGGTAATCGTAAACTGCCGCGAGTAGAAACCATCGCGTAAAAAACCGACGAATTCAAACGATAATCGAACGATGCGCTTGTTCCACGCGCGAAATGAGCAGATACGTGGTCCCTAAAATAAACAGAATGAACTCGACTCGGTGTCTGCGTACGCGAAACTGATATATTGTCACTGTAGAAAGATGCGCTCCGAGCTGCGCGTCGCCGGAAACTCATTCCCGATTATTCGATGCTCTTCGTCGAACAAACAAATACTGTTGATGCCGATACGCTGACGTTTCCTCAGCCTTTGTTCTTAGAGCTACGGTATCAAAGGTGGCGTACCATTTTCCCGACGCGTTTTAACAATAATTTCGTAGATTTTCGTAAAAAGAAAAGTTGGAGGTATAAAATCGACAGGATTTACTCGTAATTCGCGGGGCTCTCATCGAACCGTATGTCAACGTGACCGTTTCGATGTCTCGTCCCATCATCGTCAACAATGTCCTCGGTTTCATCAGGCTCTCCAGTATCTTTTTCTTTTACCTTTTATTATAAATATCTAAGGTACGACACTGGTAAGTTATATATGTATATGCATACACATACGCGGTATATATGTATATGCAGATAGTTGTATATAGCGACACCGGTTGCACGTGTCTCTAAGAATCGATGCATCGTGTCGCAACACGATTTCGTACCCTGTTTCCTTCGTGTAAAAACAAGCTACAGATTTCCGGTACTCTACGCGTGTAACTCGTATATATTCGAGTTCGACATGTTCCATTTACTGTTTCTGCGATGATCGTTCGCGCGTTGGAATTCGTCGTTCCACGGTGATGCTGGTAATGGTTGGTTGTGGGTGGTTCTTGTGGTGGTGGTAGTGGTGATGATGGTAGTGGTGGTTGTGGTAGTGGTGGTGGCGGTGGTGGTGGTGTGGTAGTTTGTCAAAATTCTTTCGATCTTGATCGATATACAGGGTGAGAGTAAAACGACGATACTATTTAGTTATACTATTTAGTCTGTATTAAAATTACTTAAGAGCCTCACTAGTCCGCCTCCCCGAGGAGGATTCTCGCATATGTGTGTGTGTGTGTTTGCGTTTGTATGAATGGGCGTGTATGTATGTTGAAATTTGTTTAGGTGTATGCATGAGTGTGTATTTCGCTGGCACAGTTTCAGAGATCGGTGTCGTACCAGGCTGCGACCTGGTTGTTGTCTTGCGGCGGTGCAGGAAGCTCTTCTAAATGATCGAAACTCAGGTCACCCTCGTGCGCAACGTCCATAGTGTCCATCGCGCCATACGTCGACCCTCCACCTATTTCCAACCCTTGCATGGAATCTACTGGTATCTGGCCATAACCTGTTTCGGTAGAAAATTTCATGATCAACACCAAACAGTTCCTCTTCGATCCGATCACACGAATCGACAAGAACTACGCCGCTAAAGATTTGTCTAAAAAGTTTCCTCAACCAGTGATAAGTAGAGCACAACGTCGCTAAGTATTCGCAAAAGATCGTTTTCTTGCCGAGAGAGAGGAAAAACGAAACATTACGTTGTTCTTTCTTCACAAGATATACGATATACGATATACGGTAAACGACGACAAACGATAACTTCGGAACAACGGGATCAAAAATGAAAAGCATAAGGACACGCGCGAAAGCAAACCAACTTCTCGAGGTAACGAGAGAAACGACGAGAAGTCATCGATACACGAAACGAATCATTGAAACGGTTGAAATCGTACAGAATGATTTTTACATTGTTTTTAGCGATCGAAAAGCGTGTTGCGGACCAACGGATTCGTATGACTGAGCGCGTTCTCTCGACACGTTCGCGAAAGCGAACACCTTATCTAATTACTTACGAATACGTTTCTATTCTTCTTTCCACCGTAAAGTAGATTCAATTAGGGAAAGGGATAACGAAAATACCGCATGCATGAAACTGTTTTTGCGAGTAGAAAATTACGGAAAACCCTATGAATCTGTGTGTATGTGCGTGTGGTGTATCAACGAGAAAGAAAAATTGTGCATTCGCAAAACGTGCATTACAAGTAGGATACAATTTACAAAAAACTCAGCGATAGATACATACGTGTGGCGACCATAATAGAAATATTAAACGTAGAAACAATGAAATGCGTGTGAAGACATGTAGCGATTAATATAATAAAAGAAGCATAGAACAGTAAGTAAGAGCTGAGTGTCACCTATGTTACTGCGAGATACTGTTGATAGCCTGTATTTTAATATAAGTCCGTGGGTTAAGCTGCTGTTAAAACAACATTGAATTAAATGCGCTGCTTTTCTTCTTATCGTCGAGTAATAGTAAGATACAGTATTTTATAGAGACGTGTCATTCGAGAAAAAACTGTTTGAAATCCGCGACATATCCTACATATAGAAGTATGTAATCATAGAGAACAGGAAAGGCACGAGCACACGAGAACCCGCACTACACAACACCCCATTGCAAATCTGTTCCCGGTCCCAATGCACGAGGCCAATACGATTCGAGATCCGTTCCCTTACGATTCCCAACAATTCGAACTAGACGCGTTAATGCGTTAATACTCTCGTTCCCGCTAACTCGCGTAAGGCGAGACGCTACGAAATTGCCGGAAAGATTACGGTGACGTTACGATTGTGAATCACGAGCAGAGAAATTTGTAAGTTCAGCTACGTTCCACTGAGGTTTTCGATCGTTCGAAAGCGATAATCGGATAGAGAAAGGATGACGCCAATGACTTACCGTGCGGCTGATACCCTCGACCTCCGTGGCTGCTGTGTACGCTAGGAGGTCCTTGTCCATACATACCATCATAGCCTTGATCAGGGCCAAGCATGTCCTGAAGATTAGGTAGGCTCAGATCAACACAAAACGTATCTTCTCGTGTAGGCGTGTCTTTAACACCGCGTCGAGAGTAAAGGGGCGAGTAAAGATACTACTCGTCGTCGCAGTATCGTGTCGGCAAATCGCGAAGAAAATTAGTAAAGGCGGCGGCGATACGATATATGCATATGTATAATATGAATACGATGGATATGGGGGCACGGATACGGATACGGTTACGGTTACGGTTACGGTTACGGATGCGGATACGAATACGGAGAATAGAACGTGTGTCGATGTGTAACGCGTTTTGTTGTTTGCGTTCGAAAGATGGAATAGACGAGGAGAGAGAGAGAGAGAGAGAGAGAGAGAGAGAGAGAGAGAAAAAGAGAAACGGAGAGAGGTAGGTACATGAGCGAGAGATTTAAAAAAAAATCGCGGTAATGTCGTTTTCGTTATACTCAGCTTTGAAAAAGGGATTGAAAACACGAATGGAACGAAACGCATTCTCATGCATAACGCAACGTTGCAAACTGAGGATGATAATGATAAAGTCATCGCTGTACATTTATTACAGGTTCCATTGCTCCATTAGGCACGACCCTGGCACTCGATCTACGTTCAGAAACAACGCGTTCGATAGGAATGCATTTAACATACAACTATTCCGAAATAAGCCGAGTGTCGACGCGTCGAACGAGTTAATCGCGAACGTACCGTACGACTCACGCAATTCAAATTATTCTGCTTCGTCGAACCGATACGACATTGATTAAAAAAAAAAAATAAATAAAAGAGAGAGAAAGAAAAAGGAAAAAAAAAACCAAATAAGCCACGTTTGCGTTTCCCGTTGGATTCGTTTATCTTTCGACAATGTTTAAGTTGTGCAAACTGGAATAATGGATAACGACATTTACTTCTGCAAACTATCTAGTCGTACACTTCTAAACTTACATGGCGGGGAAGATTACGTGTGCAAGTATGTACCTGCTGTGTGACTAGGTACTAGGTCAGGAGAGTATTCGCTATCGCTATTCCGTTTTCGTGGCTCAATTTACTTAACACTGTGTAACCGATCGTGTACAGAAGAAACTCGTATGCGGAAAATTCTCCTCGATAATCCGATCGCCTGAAATCTATTCGAAAGCTACACACGGCACACGGTACAAGGAAATATTAAATAGTGCATATTCTTATCGCAGCACATGCCGCCAGATCAGAAAATATAAAGGAAACGAACAAAATAAATGGTCCGTGTTACAAAGTGTCGGTAAAAAAATAAATTTAGCCACGGCGTAAGCGAGGCATGCATCGATACTAGTAAGTATTGTTACGGTACCTGTAGGTCCGGGGGCATCGCGAAGTCGCCGTTGTTCCATAGATTTGTGTCCTCGCGGAACAACGAGTTGGTCAGTTCCATCGAGAGCCGTTTTTTGTATTCCTGCGGTTTGTCGTCGCTCATGCGAAATAGAACGGCAGCCGCGTACGTGGCGACACCCTCGTTTCTAGAGTGTAGCAGCTCCGTCAGAGGAGAGGTAGCACCTTCTTGTTCTATCATTTCGGCACCTTCTTTGTCGGCGGCGAGCTCGCAAAGCACTCCAGCTGCCACGCGTTGAATGTTCTCGATCTCGTTGAACAGCAGCTGCGTTATGGTACAGAATGATTACTGATTATTGGAACCGAAGAAACCGTGAAAGGGAGGGAAAATTTCTTTCGAACCAACCTGCACGAAAATCGGAATCACGTTGTGCGATCGAATGATCACCCTGTTATGCGACTCTCTCGCGAGAATATGAAGCGCTCCCACTGTCCCCTCGACGATTTCCTCCATGCGTACACCGCCGTCCGCGAACGCTGCCGAAGTCTGCTGGCTTCCGGTGCTCGCCACGGACGATCGTTGCTGCTGAACGAGAAATTTCGTGATTGCGCGTATCGGGAATGTATCGAGGATATCGTAAGAGAGATTTGCCGTTAGCCTACCCGTTGTGTCTCGGGGAAAGCATCCATCAGAAGTCTGACGAGATCGCGAATCGCACCCTGATCGCGAAGCGGTCCATGGTTTGCCGGGCACAGCGCCAAATTGCGGATCAATCCAATAACCGCTTTGACGAGCGGCCAGCGGGACGGTGGTTGCAACAGTTTCACCGTTACTTGAATTCCATAATTCAGACGGATAGAGTTCTGCGCTGTTTCCGCCTCTCCGTGTCGCGATGTCAAATGACGGAGCGCGCATACCGCCGGTTCGCTGATCTCCTCTCGACTATCCGCGTAAATGATGGTGCGGACCAGTGCGTCGACGCCTCCGACTTGGCACACCGTTACTTTGTTGCGTTGATTGTTGCAGGTAAGATTCGACAAGATACCGGCCGCGCAGGTGACCACGTTCACGTCGGTCGAGCTCAGCATCTGCACCAGGCTCTGCAACAATACTTCCAATCCGTCTACCTTAGTGCCGGCGTCGGACAAGTTTCGCAGCGTCCACAGACAATTCTGGACGAGCCTCTGACTCGGATTCCCGAGATGCATCGAGAGCGCTTGCATGCCGCCCGCGTCGACGATCGCGGGCTTGTTGCTCGGGCAAACCGACAACACCTTCAGCACCCGCGACGTCGTCCACAAGAGCTTCTCATAGTCGTAGGAACGCATGATGCGTACCAGCTCGATCGGTCCTTGCGAAGCCAGTATGATCAGCTTGCTCTCTTGGTTACCGTACGCCAAGATTTGCAGGCAATCGGTCACTATGGCCAAGAATTTGACGTTGTTGCGCTGAAGCAACGCGACCATCTTTTGCAAACCCCCGGCGATGCGTACGGCCATCTTGGAGCCGTCCTGGTGCAACAAGAGATTGTGAAGAGTCGTGATGGCATAGAAAAGCACGGACTCCATCTGGGAGCTGAGCAATTTGACGAGGGCGGGTATACCTCCGCTCTTGAATATAGCCAGCAAACCTTGCCTATGATGCGACAAGTTGTGCAAAGTGCCGACCGCCGCTTTAGTCGACTCGAGGTCGTTGCTCTTCGAGATCGCGTGCACCAACGCGTCGACCATTTGAGAACTGTTCATGATCGCATGACGAGAGGCCTCTTTTTTCGAGAGTTGGTGCACCATTATCGCCGCCTTGGACACGACAACCTGGTCCTCGTCGTTCAACAGCTTGATCAATTCCGGTATCGCGCGAGTCGCCAAATCCGCGTCGTCTTGGTAATTGATTAAATTGACAACCGCGTGTTTCAGCATTTGACTAGGCTCTGCCAGTCTCTGCACGGCCGTGGGTTGAGCAGGATCGAATTGAGTGGAGGGAATCTCTATGCCTTCCTCCAATGTTTCAGGGAACATTGCTGCCCGTACCCGCTGGGACCTTGTGTGGCTCAGCTGCTGGTTCATTTCGTCTACCTGATCTTGGGTAAAACCCTGAGCGAATCCCTGATCCAGATCGAACATCAGAGGATCTCCCTCCATCTCGTCATCCTCCTTGCCCGACAAGGAAGGTGTTTGGGTAACGGTGCCTGAATGAATTCCAGAGTCCACCATGTAGGAGTTTTGCTGCCACATCAGGGTCTGTTCTTTGGTGGAGCCCATGGGCAGGTCTCCGGGTCCCTGGTAGTTCCCATGAGACACTGCGAGAACAAGAGCGTACTGTAACTCGGAGCAGTCTGAAATTTCTATCCGGCATTTGGAAAGCGTACTTACTCGGTCTGGACTGATTCATAGACATTTGGTAACTCATGGCTCCTACGGGAGAGTCTATCCACACCTGGAGGCAGAGAAACGTTGTAACGTATACGTGCGACGTACAATCGACGGTTGTAAATTTTCAACGACGTTCACGAGTCAAAGTCCGTGCGTATCGGGAAGCGATAAAAATTTCGTGTTACATGTCCCGAGGCGTAACCGAAGGCTATTCGTCACGTTGCGGGGTAGAATCAACGAAGACGCGAAGACGCGCACAGGGTCAGTGCACCGTGTCGCGAATAATGGAAGGAGGACGAGCCCGCACGGAATGTGGCCAGACTCGAAAAATTGTTCCGTGCGAGCGTCCTCCGCAGCTTCCGCCTTTGTCGCGCGACGAGCCGTAAGGTGTTACTCAAGAACGACGCGGCGAGACATGCCACAGTTCGATCAGATTCGATTCGATTCGCAATAAATCTGCTAGGAAATCGCGGTGGCCGAGAACAGCCAGAGGTGCGGAGAGGAAGCGCGAGCGATTCTTTCTCTCTCGAGACGGAAGGTAGAGGGACGCGCGTGGGCGTGCGGCACACAACAAAGCCTCTGAGATCCGAGAATCCAATGCATCACCATTTTCCGAGGATCGACGACCAGCGAAGAGCGGTGCGCGGTGCGCGGAGGGCGACAGGGAAGCGAGAACGGAACAACGGAAGAACGGCCGAGGGATACATTAACCGCGATATACGTGTACACTGCCGGAACAGAGAACAGAGAACGGGGGAGAGAAAGAGAGACACAGACAGACAGACAGATAGACAGACAGAGAGGGAGAAAGAGTGACGAGCTAGAGAGTGTGAGAGAGAGAGAGAGAGAGAGAGAAAGAGAGAGAGAATATGTGACGAGAAGACAGAAGAGAGAAAGAAGTCGGAGGAGAAACACTTTGACACACCCAGCGTAAACACTACCGTCACGGAAATGACAAGTTTTTTTCCCCCCTATCGGTCGACGTATGTACGATGTAATGGCGAACGAACTTGGTATTCTACTGTGCTTACCGTGTCGCGAGGATCGGCCGAAGGCGATTTCGTGAATCGTGCTCGAACGAGGACACGGCTGGTTCGGTACCGCGACACTCGATCCACCAAATTCCCTTTTGCCCCCGTGAACCGACCGCTTCTTCACCTTATCTCTTCTCGCCACGGAGCTCTCTTGGCTTGTCTCTTCGCTCGGGTCCGTCAACTAAAGATGGCGGAAAACGACGCGCAGTCTTCGACGCTGCCGCCACCTGCCGGCCACACCGACACTTGACGCGTCGAGAAAAGTCGTCGCGCAGCGCCGTGCAGCGCCGCTATTCGCCCGCTATACGTATACGTGCTCGGGTGCACGATGCACCTACACTCCACACACCGACTCGCCTGTATCACTCTGTTCGCTTCGCGACGCAACCTCGATTAGCCGGATGTCTCTAGGAGGGTATTTATCGATTTTTAGCCGTCACGAATACTCGATCCCATCATCCGGCACGATTCGCCAATCTCCGTTCCCGAATTTTGCGATTCCTTCGTCCGATCGCGATCCGCCCACGCGCAACACCTTCACGCTTTCCGCAGCGCGTAGTATGTATTTACCAATCCGAAATGTAAGGTTATGAAACAGGTCGAACCCGTGAACGATCGACGATTCATCGATGCGATCGACGCGCGACGCACCGTTCGCATGACATTCCAATGACGCATCGGTGATTCGTAAGCGCAAGTTGCGGCCGTCGCGGAGCCTATATGCCTGTGACTACTATGACTATCCGTAGCGTCACGTCACGCGGCGCGCCGGCACAGATATCGCGAACGTATCGCGTACTTGGCACCTCGGCAGCGAGAAAGTATGCCAGCCGGTGGAACAAACAGTGCCCTGTAACAACTGTAACGGTCCAATATCTCCGCCTGCCCGGCAGACTGAAGGATATAATATCCTGTGGTCAAACAGATCAATTTCAATTAAAAGACAATTCTCCGGGACACGGCAATTTTTTAATGGATTCCAGTGGATATTTGTCCATCCACTGCGGCCGAGAATTTCTGATCGAGACCGGGAGTAAATCGTGTAGCCGGACAGCTAGAATGCGCGGAAAATAACAGACACTGGAGTACAAAGTAAAATATACTGGCCGTTTGGCGGGAACACCATTCGTTATCGGCTGCGCCCACGCCGATTAATTTTCGGATGCGTGATGGCGGTACCGTTCCTTCCGTTCCGTACAGTGATGATACATTTTACGTCAGCGCTGATATTGAACGGATAATCGGAAAAAAGGAAAACACGCTTCGAAATATATCACGCCGCGCCGATATTTCAATATCGACGCGCGCGCGAAGCGTACTCCCCTCCCCTCCCGCTCCTCCTCCCTCCCCCCCCCCCGAATAAATTTACGTTCGTTCTTTTAATTAATCACGAGCAATAACTGCGTTATGTTTCGCATAATGCGAAAGATAAACCGCACGCCGGTACTTTGTCGACGGGTTCGACATTCGACATTCGACATTCAACGTTCGCGCACAACGCGTCGTCCTAATGAACGATGATCGACGCGATGAAAACCGCTGTTCGTACGTTTCGTGTTCCGCGCGCCGCGTCGAACAATTACGGACTTCTTATTTTCTGCCCGTCGGAAACGTTTGAATAAATCCGATACGAGATTAATCGTTTGAGGACAATGCGTTCCGCAAATATTCCGCGTATTCGATTTATTCGCTGGTCCTCCGTTCGCGCAACAGGACCTGCAACTCCACGGTACTCGCGACTCGACGGTGTTCTGCGTTTATTAAAACGCTCCGAAAAGGATAAGGAGTTAGGGCGGACACTTTTACGATGATTCATCGCGCGAGAGAGTACGCGTATTTTTCCGGTACGAGTTTCATTTGTTTATATAAAAGTCGACCGCGACGTATTCTCGTAGGTTTCGTTTATTTACGAGCCTAAACGGGGGGATCGCGTAGCCCACGCTTCGCTATATCCGGAGAATACCTCTACGCGAGGCTGCCCCTTAACCAGATCGGTGTCGGCTAGCGTCGCTTATTCGCGCGGAAAAAATGACTCGTGGCGATCGTTTGGTCGATTCGGGGAAAGACGCGATCGACGAGACTAGTTCCGGGCAGAAAGACAGAGATTCCGGTTCGGCTTCGGTTCGTCTCGAGGTCTCGTGTTCCTTAAATTTCGCACGGCCCTCGAAAAAAGGCCGTGGTACCGTCTCGAAGGCGGACCAGGTAAAGCATAGAGGGTGACAGATGCCTGTTCAACGGTGCCTCCCCACCTACGCGGCATGCTGCTGACACGAGCGTTTATGTCTGCATAAATTCTCATTTGAGCCCCGATAATAAAGTAAGCACACGAGGGGGACGGACACACGTTGCCCGGTTCGGCGAGCACAGGCTGATACATAGATCACCGTTGAGCGTGGGGCAAGAAAAGGGGGGAAGAGTGGAACGGGGTTGAGAGGCGGGTCGGCGGGGATGAGGTGCTCAAGGGCTGAGAGGTTCGCAGGGGTGGAGGGAGCAACGATGGCTAGGCATATATTTATGCGTATCTATATAAGGTACACACGAACGCGTTGCCTCTCGAACCAGTCACTACACAAAGCCGAACGCACGCGCGTATACAGCATTCTTGAGATGCAGCGTGCTTAATTATATGCATTCTGAGAATCTACGCGAGGGTCTCCTTCGCCTAATGCCCGTCCCGTGCGTGTACCGCGATGCTTCGTGTTTACGCAGAGACAGAGAGAGGTGGCGAGAACCCAGCCACCGCACCGTCTCCCGTTTCCCGTTTCCCGTCACCGGTCGTCGTTCTCGTTCTCATTCTCGTTCTCGGCTGCCCCATCCGGGAACGATCGACCGCTGTTAAAATCGAAACGCGTTTTCCAGCGCTCTTAACTCTTTACGTAACGCAAATTTCAGTATTCGAGGGCCGAGATGCGGTCGGCGAACAGGTTGATCGAACTTGCACAAGTATCGACCATTTTCCCGAAAGTCGGAGGTGCGAAAAGGCGTGGAAATGACCACCTCGGCGTCCCGGGGGAGGCAAACGAGTCGACGGACGCGGAGAACTTTCACGGACACGGCAGCGCACGGTTTGGCGCGGTTGATGGAGTACCCTCGTGGCTAATGTCGAGCGAGGGTGGTGGATACAGTCAGCGTCGTGGACGACGAACGATGCTCGATTCATCACCCGGTTCAACGGAAGGGATTCACGCAACTCCCAAGACACAGACAAATCAAGGGAGTGTCGAAAATCAGCGGAGGTATATCGCGGGAGGGCCGATGCGACGCGACGAATAGTTTCGCGCCCCAGGATCGATGGCGACCAGCACACCCTTGGGAACTCGCGTGTGCGATCGAGAAAGTTCGACCGAATTATAACGCGTTGCACCCCGCGGGCGCGCGCGCGCCCACACGACTCAACGGAGATCGGCGATCAGTGACGAAGAAAAAGATCGACTCGAACGATTTCAAGCTTACCGGATTACCGGTACGAGGCGATGTGGTCATCGTGGATCGACGCGGAAAAGTTTGACCGAGCGAGAAGATCAGAAAAAAAAAGAGGAGGCTCTCGGGATGCTAATAGCGGAATGGGAATGCGAGTGAGCGCAACGAATGGGTACACGGGACAGCAGGACAGGGGGCTAGGGGGCTAGGGGCTAGGGGGTTGGGGGGATAGAGGTACACGGGGGAACAGAGGGATAGGAAGGATAGGAGGGACAAGAGGGATAGGAGGGATAGGAGGGTAACCGTGGTACGTTGGTACCGGAGCAGCTCGTCGAGATGGTATCCGGGGCGTGCCTCGTGTACCGCGGCGTCGTCGAATCGAAACCCTTGGCGAAGGTCATCGAGATCAGCGCACTCGGCACGTCGATCAGACGATTTTGTGCGGCACACCTGCGCTCGGGCTTATCCGGTCTGCGGTGCGCGGCTCCTCGCAGAGCGCGGTCAGCGTGTGGGTGCGGGCTGACAGCTCCTATCGGAATGGCTCGGATAGGTTATTGGAGGTCCTCAAATGGTATCGAACAAGGTTTTGCCGGAGCGCGCGGGAGGGGTGATAAGAGGGAGCGGTTTCTCTAAGTATCGCGAAAGCCACGCATACAAGACGGTATACGCACACGCCGATGACCATGCACCGTGCCCGTGTGCGGTGACCGCGGTGTGTTGTGTGCCGTGTGCCCTGCAACAGCAACAGCAACAGCGACAGCGTGGAGGGGCCTCGCGTACACGCGTACACGCGTATGCGAGCCGCGCGCATCCAAATACGAGTGTACGGGTTACCAGCACGATCGAAGATCGTTTCGAACGTACGTCGATTTCCGTACGTGCGACTCTCGGCCCGGTCGCGATGTGTGCGTAAATCGAATGCACGCGCGTGTACGAGTCCGAGATTGGCCGGTCTACTCGATGCCGAGGGAAAAGATACTGCGGGACGTGGCCATCACTGATGAGCCAACCCACACCGTGCGACAGCGACAAACAGGACAGCACCGGGACAGGACAGGACCGTCTCGCTCGGTATCAGGACTGTAAATCCGGGATTTTATTCGCCCGGTATCGAGGTTTATAGTGTCCTCAGTAGTGCGAGGATGTGTGCGCGGTTCGCTCGCATACGTGTGCCTGAGTTATGTTCAACCGTCTCGCGGCAAGACGTTTGCATATCTCCGCTCCTCCGCTCTCCTATACGAACCAACGTCTCCGGGGGAGACGAGCCGAACCAGAGGGGGAGGAGGAGAAGCTGTTGGACCCGAAGGAGGGAGAGGAGCAGCGGAGGACGATCCTCCCCGCCCTCCTACCCTTCGGGAGAAGAACTCCGTTTACCTCGGTCCGTCATCCTCCGCCTCTGTCCGCGAAACGAGACCTTCCTGAAAAACGCGCGGTTTATCTTGGCCCTCGGTATCCCCCGTATACACCGGGTATTAACCGGCTGTCCGGCGAATCGAATTTATCGGACGGCCTGGCTTTATCGAACGCCCCCACTTAACGTCCCGCTTAATTAGACATCGGCCGACCGGTGTGCTTAATGACGAAGGAGTCCCGATGACGCCAGGACCCTCTTTGACGCCCTATCGCGACGACCGCGTCCGCTTCTCGTTCTCCTCGTTCCCCTCGATCTCCGCTCGTTTCGTTGCCACGAACGCTTTAAGCTCGCCGGCGAACAACCAAAAATCCTCCGTTCGTCGATTTTTCGATCTTTCGTCTACGCGTAATGTCTCTCTTCTTCCCATCCCTTGGCGTGGAATCACGCGAGATTCTCGGTAAGGTTCGTCGGAGGGATGCGTACGTCGACGCCACTGCCGTGCTTACTGGCGAGTCCGAATCGGTACACTGTGTACACGGGAGGACGAGCATAGAGAGATCGTGGGAAAGAGAAAGGGAAAGTAAGCGAAAGGAGGGAGTTTCTAGACAACGCGACGCCGATTACGGTCGATGGCTGTTTTACGGTCAAAGATGGAATAATCGTACGAGTTCGCGCTACCGACCGTTTTAATAAAAGGGGTGCGGTGGGGAGGGGGGGGGAGGGGGAAGACGATAAAGTTGAACGCCTGGATGTTGGCGAAAACGTCGGGACGCATTACGCGGCAATCAGGGAACGATAATTTTCGTGTTAGGTGACAGCGATTGGTCGGGGCTACCGGCGTGGCGGATCAGCCACCGATACTTTGCTCCTTCGTTCTTTTGGTTTGGTACTCGGTCGACAAGAAACGAAGATCACTGCCGGTAATCAGGGTCGATGGGATCGGTATTAAAATTATGGAAGAACACGCGTCCCGCCGCGGATTCCTTTGATCGTTCGCGGTACTTGCTACTTCCACGCTTCTTCGCCTTCTCGTCTTGTTCTCGGCTTCGTACGATCAAACCAACAGCCACCGAGGATTTTCGAACGATTTCGCGTTCCGTGGACAGATTCCATAAACAACGACAACGTCGATAAAGAAACTCGCGAGCCACATGGTCTATATACTATACGCGGCTCGACTCGAGAGGATCCGTTTGTCATCTTTTCCGATTTCTTCGCCCCTGCCGGGCCGATTACGCTTCGAAAATTAGAAAAACTGGAACGTGCAGTTTGTCGAACGGAGGACGACGCGACGAAAGAAACTTGCGGAATGGTAGGTATCGCGCAAATATACGTAAGAAATATTTACGCTACCGATAATATGCAACCTCGACTCCACCGAGGATAACGATAAATTATCGGGGTGGTATTAGTATTAGAAATTGATTACGCGCCATTGATTATTCGGGCAGCGGTAAGTACTGGTTACTCGGTAATAATTTATCAGAGCTTACTATTAGTTCTGTTGTTCTCGTTTACTCCTTTGGGTTCGGCCGGGGCTGGGGGCTTCGGCCATGGCTGCAGCTATGGCTATGGCTTGGGCTTCGAGTTGATTTCGCGCACGGAAACCAAACACTTTGGGATCCTATTTCTGGCGAACGGAAGCGTTGTCCGCACGAACGCCGAAGCAACGCCGAAACGAGAGGAAGCCGGACGAAACGGAACGAGACGAAACGAGACGAAACGAAAGACGGTTTCGCTGTGAAAAAGGGCACCACCCTCGGTTAGCCGTGTTCGCGCCCCTTTCGCACGCGACGTATCGCGGCGCAACGGGGGTTGAACACGATCGGCATGCAGGAACGCCAGTGACCGCGACCAACGGACTTATAGAAATAAATTCAATTGCAAGAATAATTATCGCCGCTTATCCACGTATAAAGTAGGATATCCTACGGCAGGACTCGTGACAGGTACCAATTACCTTCATAAATGAGAAGCATTCAATTCAATTTTCATAAATAAGAGCTATTCAAATGAGAGGGGTGAGGTGACGCGGGATAGGAGCAAAGGGAGCAGGGACGGGAGAAACACGAGGAACGGAGGAGGAAGCGGAGGAAAGAAAAAGAAGACTGGCTGGGGGAAGTAACGAAGCAACGAAGAAACGAATAAACGAAGATACGGAGAAAGAGATGACGATGATGATGAAGAAGAAACGCGAGCGGCGGAGGGGAGGAAAGGCGTCGAAGAGGCCGTGGAAGAATCTGGGAAGGGGGGAAGAAGAGAGAATCGGTCGAAGAAGGTGGAGAACGAAGGAGGCGGGCAGGCAGCGAGTTTTGGTGGCGGGGAAGTGATCTAAGCGATGCGACAGCGGGGAGTAAGCTGGATATATTGCCGCCTGAGAGCGCGCTGTTTTCAACCAATTATTTCTACTTGTGGTTGCATGACGGGTACGGGCATGGCCACGGCGGGGTGGGTCGGGGGCGGCAGCGTACGAGAAAGAGGCGAGTTAATGCCATAAATACATCAGCGTTATGGATGCCAGCAATTATATGAGCCCCGACGAGGTGGAGCGCCTCGTCGTGTATACGTATGTATACACCTATATCCTCCTGCTACGCGTCCGTCTGTATACACACGCGTACGTGAATGTATGACATGATCCTTCGGCCCCGGATACCTCGGCCTCACCTTGGTTGCAACTGGTCCGGTTCTCACGTTAAATCGAATCCGCTGCCAATCGAATTATTTTCATCTGTCGTCCGCGCATCCTATACGATGCTTTGCCTACCCGAATCATTTTTATTATTTATTGTCAGCGACGACTGCTCCCCGACTCGTTAATTGCTCGCCGTTTTTGCTCGATCCCGCGATAACGATTAATCCGTTATCCGGCCAAAACGATACAATCTGCGAGTCTGCGAGTTTTGCTAGTCGACGACGGTCATCGGCGACTATCGGGACGACTATCGACGAATTGCGCCAAGAGCGCGCACGATCGCGCGTTATAACATGTCCGACAGCGAGCTCGACGCGTCGAACCAGCTGGAGACGGTAGGCGGTAAACGGTAAGCGGTAAGCCGTAAGCAAATTCGAATTCGAATATTTTCGACAATATTGCGAATACGAAACGCGGCGCAACGTCAGACTTCCGACCATTTTCCCAGCGTGCACGAAGATAAGGCCGGCACGGACGAAAATGAATCGAGTGATTTTATTCGCGGTACAAATCAAGAGATTATTTCCTCCTCGCTGGACCTTGGTTTTGCTTATACGCCGCGCCGTACTTCGTGGTCTTGTGAAATTGAATCGTTGCGTTCGCAGCCTTAAATTATACGTCGTCGCCAACACCCACGCGCACCTACCCCGGTATATTCACGCGCGCGAGACTGCTTCCATTCGAGAGTCCCTCGTGTTTTCTGGATTAAAACGTTTGTTTCGACGGGATTGCCCGGAGTCGACCTCTTTTATTACTTTACTCGGTGACTTTGCATTTTCTTCCCGACGACGATGTAATACGCCTTTAAAACGTAGGCCCCGTGCCGCGTGCAAGGACATTTTAATTTTCGGCACCACCGTGATTCTCTTCTAATCTCTCTCTCTCTCTCCCTCTCTCTCTCTTCCTCGCTCTTTCGCTTGGTCCGTCTTCCGTTTGGTACGCTCGAAAGAGAATGAAACGAATAAACGAGATCGGAGGAGAACCTCTGGATCGGATCGTGTTTCGTGCAGCCGCAACGAGGAAGGGCAGAATCGAACGTCCAGAGGACATTAATCGATCAATCTTTGCGAAAGTATCCGACGGAGAGTGTAAATCGACTTCGCGCAAAAGTTGAAGCGTCTCGCGAGCGGTTGCGCGCGATTCTCGTGCGAGGAGCCCATAATTCTGGCCCGTCCATCGTGCCAGGCCTCCATCCGCGGAGGCGATTGGCCGTAGCCACGGGTGTTCCCGACGCTTTCTGGCCCCTTTGCTATACTCCTTTCCTCCTCTGCCATCCCCTTTCCTCGTCGCCGCGCCGCAGCCTCTGCCTCTGCCTCTGGCGCTCTTCTCCTCCTTCGGCATCCTCGAGATCTCTCTTTTAATTCTCGGGGGCTCAATTAAAATCGGGACCGGCTCTCTCCCTCGCCAACCCTGCGCTCGCGTTATCGGTATTATCTGGAAGGCGTCGTTGCGCTTTTCATGGATCCGTTCGAGTATCCGTTCTCTAAACCGCTCTTGCTAGATCCACGATTCCATGGAAACGATTCCCCGTGGCCTGCTCGAGCTGGCCTGCTCGATAAGTGCCCTCCAATTAGTGCGAAAACATTTCTCTGTTGCTTTTTGCCGCGGATGCACGACCGCCGCCGCCAGCAGGATTCGATAAAGATCTTACGAGCGAGGATTTCGTGACCTCGGCTAACTCCCGCGACCTCCGTATCGTGGACATCGTGGTGTTCCCGGTGTTCCTAGAGTTCTTACCGCTGCCTGGACGACGATCGGTAGCCGGTCTCGCCTTCATTGTCCATCGAATTTCAATTGTCGCGTCACGATGATCGCGCGCCCCCGGTCGTCCTAGGCGTATCTAAGCGTCGCATCGGCTACTAGCGGCTTACGAGCGACCACGCGACGAGGCCCATTCCGAATAATCCCACGAATTGAATAATCCCTTTGCGAAACGTTCAAGGTAGACGCCGTAAACACTTGACCAGGTCGCTTCGTTGTGTCGCGTCGCGTCGCGTCGCATCGCGTCCCGTCGTCGTTAAGATATTCTCGACAAGGTTCGGATGACCTTTTCCAAGCAACGGAGGAACGCAAACGGATATCCAACGCAAACAAAGTATCATCGACAAGTTGTACCAGCGGGACGGCCCGGCGCTCGGTGGTATACTGTAAATCGTAAAAGACCGTCCATTGAACCGGGAGGACCCGGCTATTAGGACCATCACCGGGATGCTAAATGACATTGGTGGAGAGCGCTTAGTCCGGCTAAGGACGACATAAAGTTGCGTGTACGAAAATGAATGTTTGCTGGAATTTATTATTGCCGGGTCCGGCTCGTAATTCAAAGGAGGTTGGCGTTATCTTCATCAGAGGATGCACCGGCTCCGGCACCGGCGAAACGCCGCATGAGCCCTCGCGATGCTCCGCGTCTCGTCGCATCGTCTCGCGTCGTTCCTATTAGAGTAATTCTTGCGTACGATCCTCCCCGTGTAACCAGAGTCCATCCCGTCGCTGCTCGATCTCATTAATTTTTCGATTCAGGCTGAAACCGACCTGTTCGTCCAAACGTTTCGCTATCGGCGCGTCGCCGAAACCGCGTTGGTCGACCGATTCCTGACACGTTTCTCGAAGAGGGTGGTTCACCACCGAGTCAGTCGATAAGGGAGAAGATGCGAGTGGATTTGGCAGTCGCTTCGTAGAAATGCTCAATATTTACGCGGTTGTTCGATCGCCCGTCAGAATCGGGTAAAGTCGCCAGGAAATAAGAGCAACGGAAGGCAAGCTGACGTGGGAGTTACCCACCGTAGAAGAGGGACGGACATCAAGCGAGTAAGCTACGGAGGCATCGCTTGGCAAGCTTTCGGGAAGATGGCGCCAACGGTACATTAGAACCTAGTGGAACGTTCCCATCGGTCTCTCTCTCTCTCTCTCTCTCTCTCTCTCTCTCTCTCTATGTGTGTGTGTGTGTGTCTCGTTCTCAGCCTCGATCGGTCCGGTCCGCCTTTATCCGATACGATGCGTCTACCTAAGCGTGGTTTTGCTTTTCAATTAGACGACGCCGTCGCCATCACCTTTGAATTTCCTCGGCAAAGGGCTCGGAACGGTCCTCTTTTGTGCGGGAAATTTTTGTAGATAGCGTAACATCGAACCGGAGCCGGAATCAGAAGGAAAAGTGGTAGGACCAACCATCGCGAAGAACGAGAGAATAGTAAGAGTTGAAAGAAAGGTGGATCGTTTGGAGAAAAGAGTCGCGAGAGACCCGATCGTGGAAGAAGGAATCGAGTGGAAGAGGGAGGAGTCGAGCACCGTTGCTGTCGGGAAGAGACAGCAGGTGCTTGGTCCCCGCGCGAGTAAATCCGGCGAGTTCTGGGATGTTGGGTGCAGATTGCTCGGCTCGCATCTTCCGCGCGCGTGCTTTTGTACCGATGACGCCACTAAAATACGGTTGGCCCTTTCTCGTCCGAGCAGAAACGCACGGGCCGTGGAGGAATCGTGGGGTCGTACGCGACTCGGAGGCATCGTTGGTACGATGAGCGAACTCGCGCCGGGCCTACAGCCAGAAAAGACAGGAGGAGGAACGGTTTTTGTTTCCCAGTGACATTTATTTGGGTGCAAGGGGACGTGGGGTTCTCGTTTTGCATAAGTCAGGTGTATCCGTGTGTGAGTAGAGGCACCGTGATATAAATCCTCGCGCGAGGAGACTGCCCAGTGGCTATGCCTCCGTCTTTCTCTCCTCCCGTCTCCGCTCTCCCCATCTTCATCTCCCTATCTCTATCTTTCCGTCTTCTCGCGTCGTTCCGACTCTCTTTTTCTCTCGGATCGCAATGCCGCACCGTCTCTCCCTTCGTCCCTTTCCTATCTGTAGCTCCCATCTTCTTTTTCGCTTCTTCGTTTCTTCGCTTCTTCGCTTCTTCGCTTGTTCGTTGCTTCGCTTCTTCGCATCTCCCTTCTCGCCCCCTTGGCCACTTGACTGGACTCGAGCGCACTATGGTGCACCCTGTTCTGCATATAATGCACCGGCCACCGGCCACCGTTCCACCCCTCTTCCGTGCCAGGAGCAGCAGCAGCAGCAGCAGCAGCATCACCACCACCACCACTACCACCACCACCACCAACAGCACCAGCATCAGCACCGCCACCCGCCCGCCCTCCCTCTCTCCCGTGGCCGTTCGCCGGAGAACTCGCCTCCGCACATGCATGTCCACCGGCGTAACGTTGATGACCCACGAAAGGATCATTACCGAGGCAACGGGCACCGCGCCGTTCTCTGTTGCCTCCCTCACCGACCGGGCATCCAAGGGTTCGTTTAAATACCGGCGCCGCTACCGAAAACTAACGAGCCGATAAGCGGACGGTTGTTAAAACGCGCGCGTCCGCTCGCATAACTCGCAACCACCGCCACCGTGTCCCGGTGTCCCGTGTCTCGTGCCCGTTCTCTCGAAGCACTCGACGCTCTCGATTCGAGCCGGAATCGAGCCGGTCCCGAAGACGGTTTCCGTCTTCTTCGAGGACGAGGCGAAATTTGTGTCGACTCTCGAATTTGATATCTTGGTATCGTCGACCGTTTACAACGCAAGACAGCGTAACGTTGCTTTCGACGACGCTTCGCGTCGATCGTGGGCACGGCCGAGGAACAGACGAAGGAAGAGGAAAGATCGAGAAAAGAGAAGGGCGAGGTAGGCGCCGAGCGGAAAAAGGAAGACGACGATGCCACTTTTGGCCGCGAATAATTCAGACGGGGGAGTCGTTTAAACGTCGGAGCACGTCGCCCGACAGGTGTAGGCATCGATTAGCATAAGGTAACGACGCCAACGAGCACGTAAACACGTCCCGGCCGGGCGATCGATGGATCACGATCGCGCCGATCTTTCCAGCGATCATGATTAAAGTGGGTCTTTAGAGTGTTCGACGTAACGGATCGGTCGTTCGTCGTAAGAACGCGTCTGTGAGCCATTCCGTGTATATTCTTGGTCGATCCTTGTCCGGTCTTTCGCTCTCTTTCCCTCTATCTCTCTGGTCTCTCTGTTTCTTCTCCTTTCCCCCTTTCCGTTTCCGTCTCTCTCTTTTTCTTCTCCCCTACTCCGCCTGCTCCTCCTCCTCCTCCTCCTCCTCCTCGTCTTCCTCCCCGCCCCCATTCGACCGTCTCACTCTCCCTGTCCTCCGAAGCTTCTTTCACCTGTACGAGAGAATCCCGGGTGACCTTGGCTGTGATTAACACCCAAGAAAGTAGAAACACCGGCTCGCACATACGTCGACCCGAGTCGGCGGCAGCAGGTTCAAGGTCATTCCAGAAACACACGGATAATCGACGGTTCGTCTTTTATGCGACAACCCGAAGACGACCGAGCCCGTCGTACGACCGCGAATCGGTTCGAATCGAATTTTGCGAGGTCGCACCGTCGCGCGTCGTCCTTTCAAAATTTCATCGTTTCCTCCGGGTTTCGCTGCGGGTTCGTTTGATTTCGTTTCGCTCGGTAGCTGGACGCGCGTCGAAGGGGAAGAAGATTCATATACGATTCCTCGCGTACCAGCTCGTTACCGGCATCGTATCGTTCGAGCGCACCGGCCGTTGTTAATAGGGACACACTGAACTTTTTGTAAGGTTGCGGTAAGCGCAGCGTCATTGGTAGTACTCTCGTTGTCGTCGGAGTTGCTGCTACCTGGCTCGAACTCGCGCGTGCACGGCAAAAGGATCACAGGCATCCCTTATATGGGTTGTCACCGAGGTTGCCGGGATAGGATAATAAGATACTACCTTCTTGCTCCTGGATCCTGGACAACGGGCGGTGGCCGTACAGATCGTGACCGTCCCGTCGCGGGACGACGCACACCCATGCTCGCGCCACACCGCGCCGTGGTCGGCACGCTTCTTTCTTCCTCGGACTTTGTTTACCGAACGCGTTACCGGTTGCCGCTTACCGGTTACCGGTTACCGTCGTTGCGGCCGTTGCAAGCCGTTCAAGCCGTTCCCTTGTTCTCGTCGTTCCGACGTTCTGCCTAATAATCGTTCTCGATGCTGGCAAAGAAATCTCCCTTATCGAGTCGAATGCCTCTCTTTCCTTTCGCCGCGAGACACCATTAACGATGACTCGCCGGTGAGGGAGCGTTCGCGTTCCCCTCCCCCCGAAAAAAAAAGATCGATGCGACGCAACGAATAAGGATCGGGTCTCGAGACCCGGATGTCGACGGTGGTTTTTCCAGATGGACATACGAGCCGGACATTAGCCTGGTTATCGGTGATTCGTGTTCGTGGGTAAATATTAACGCGCCGGGTCCCGAGAGCGACCTAAACCGATACTTTACCGTGCACGCGGAACGGAGCAGAGCGGAGCGTCTCGAGCGTCGAGCGCGCGTATAAGGCGGTCGAGCATCGAAGTTCACGAGGATTGGACGCACCAGGGCCCCGTAGATCGTATCTCCCGAGCGAGTTTACGTAGAAATCCTCGTTCTACCGACGAGCTGGACTAACCTAACTTAACCGCTCTCGAACAGTCAGACCCTTCGGCTGCTGGTATCGCACTACGAATCGTCTACCGAATCTTTGGCGCATATATTATCGAACGAGGACTGTCGCGGAAGGTTCGCCGCTACAAACCATGGAATCGTCTCCGGCAAAGATTATCGAATTCGTGGCAAAGACCGAGGTTCGAGGAGAACGCCGAATCGAAACGGCATTAATTCGAATTCGGTCGCGCTCGATCCGTAACACCGAGATCTCATCGGACGTGGCCGATTTTCAATGAAAATTGGCACCGATCGACGGACGAATCGCTCGATCTTTTACGCTCGTTTTTCCCTGCTGGTTTTCCGAGGATCAACAGCGAAATAAATTGCGTTTCCGATACGGAACGGCGAAAGTAAAATCGCATCGTTCCTGTTGATCTCGAGCGGCGCTGCGGCTCTCCGCGCCTATCCGCGTCCTCTCCGCGTCCTCTCCGCGCCGCACCGGTCGAACGGTTGGCGCTTCTCCTACCCGAAAGCCGTGACACGTTTATGGGCCCGTACGGTGGTCGCTCGAAGCAAGCTGATCGGTTCATAAAGCATCCGACCGCGATTCCCTGGTAGTCACAAATCAACTCAACTGGATCGTTTGGGCCCTGTGTTTCAGCGGTCTGTGGCGTAGCCAGGCTATATCTGTCGGAATGTACCATAGGTATGGTCTCGCGCTGCTTCACCAAGACAAACGCAGGTTCACGGATAGGTACGAATGAACCGTCCCAGAGACAACACCGAACCTTCGTCTTCTTCGTGGTCTCTCGTAACGGACGGGCCGCGGTGTGATACACGTAAAGCGACGCCCTTAAATCACCACGGGACCGAACGCCTCGTCCTTCCGTCCCCCTTTCCATCTCTCCTTCTCCCTCTTCTTCTCCTTCTTCTTCTTCTTCTTCTTCTCGTCTTCTTCCGCTGATGGTTCCCCTGCGCTCCTTCTCGTTCCCCGGTGGACTCGAGGGGAAGGTGCACCAGCGAGTTGGCCGCAAGGCCCACGCGGTCCAAAAAAAGATGGATTTATAAGGATCCGAAGGGAGCCTAGGGTTTCGAGGATTCCATTGGTTCGACTCGCGACTCGCGTCGCCTCCCGTTCCCGTTCCCGTTCTCGATCTCGATCCCGATTCCCGGTCCCGCAACCCCTATCCCGCGTCGAGATATCTTACGCCATCGATTATCGATTATTTCCGATCTTTCCTGTTTGGATCGTGGCCCTTTCTCGTCCTTCGAGAGGAGCACGAGAACAGATTTACGATACCAATCGTATCGGACAAACTCCAGCCACCCGTCCGGCCCGTTTTGTCTTTTTTTCTCTCTCTCTCTCTCTCCTCTTTTTTGTTTTGTTTTGTTTTGTCATTTTAAAAGAATACCGATACTTCCGCGCGTATCGACCTCGTCATCGTGCCCCTCTTTACGCTCCCTGCCCCTCGCGCAAACGCTCCCCGCTCTCCGCAACCCCGACTGACTGTTCGCGGGGAAAGATGTAATCGGCGAAAACGCGCAAGATCGATACTATATAGAGTAAATATGACGGCACGTTAACTGGGAATGCCGGGAGGAAGATTTCCCGATGACATCTCCCGTGGGAGCAGCAAATGCCTCCGCGTCCCCTCTGTGTTCTTTATCACCACCCCGGAATGCTTGATAACGTTTGATTTGTTTCAATCGTAAATATCAAGGCCGCGCAATATGGCTCTGCTCTTTCTCGGATAACTGGATGCTGGATGCTGCGTGCTGGATGCCGAATGCAGCTCGCCTCGTCCCTGCGATGAACGTGCCGGCACGCACTAGCGCTCGCGCGCGCACGAACGCACGTACCCACGCATCCTGCAGGCTGCGATAATTGCGCGCATTGTCGCGAGACCGAGCATTAACCGGTGCGGTGGCGCGAGCGGTGCTCTGCCACCGTCGATGCCACCGCCGCAGCTGTCCGCGTACCTCTCCTTCGAGTCGACGGTCAAGAGACGCCGGCCTGTAATTTGCGTGTTTGGTCAGCTCGCGATAAGGAACGTAATCTCGCCGGTGCGGCGAAAAGTTCCTCGGTGTTTCGCGCGGACGCGGTCCTAAATCCCCGAGGGACGAGAACACCTCCAAAACGAGCAGAGAGCTCGAACGATTGCGAGGTGCGGACAGAGAACGAACGGAGGAGGGGGGGGGGAAGCTGGCGAGGCGAAGGGAGGAAGAGGCCGAGAGGCCGACGAGACGGAGAAAGACAGGGAGAAGTCGATATACACGCACGAATGCGCGCTTCGTGGTTTTTCAATCGGGTTTCGGCGCATTCTTTAATTCGTCGCTCGAGGATAACACCCCTTCCTCCTGTTGACCGATCGGACGCGTGTACGCGCGTACGTGTGCACACGTAGCCACGCACACGCGCGCCCGCCACGTTTCTGCATTTGCATTCCCGACGCAAGAGGTGCGCGCACGCCGCCAAGACAGGAGGCATCGAATGTTTAATTCAAGATACGTGAGAGTGTTGAGCCGGAGAAACGGAGGGAGCGAGACGGGTAGAGACCGCGCGAGCGCGCGCACGCCGAAAGAGAGAAAAGGAGAAAGGTGGAACGGAAACAAGATCGGCGACAAGAAAGACGGAGACGCCGGCAAAGTGCAGCGCAGACCCGACGAAGCAAGAGATACATAGAAGTTGAGCGCGTATGAGCGAGTTCGGTGGAACGAGAGAGCGAGAAGCAGCGAAGGCAGGGGGAACAGCCGGAGAAAGAGAGAGAGAGAGAGAGAGAGAGAGAGAGATAGAGCGCGAGAGAGTGAGTGGGAGGGAGGGAGGGAGGGACAGAGAAGCGAAAGCGTAGGGTAGCAATTGATGGGACAGGGTGGCGCGTTTGTTGAGCTAATTACTGTAAGGCGAGGCGCTTACGCGCGCCGCTACATACAAACGGCATTAAAGGTGGTGGCCATCAATCCCCGTGGGTCCCCTTTTCCAGTCCTGGCAACTCGCCTCCTCCCATCCTCCGTTGTCTTCTTCGTGGTATCTCTGTCTCGAGACCGCGACTTCTTCCACCCGAGAAACACGCGCTCCTTTCTCTGCGCCCACATATGATTTCTCTGCTATTAATCGGTTATAATTCAAGTCCGTCGGTCGTCCTTCCCAGATTTCTATTGCCCCGTTCGATGTCGGGAGGAGGTCCCCAAGAGCGTCACGGTGAAGAGCAATCCGTTTGGTCGCGGTCGCGGTCGATGAGAGAAAACCCCGCGTGCAGCCTCGGAGGGATCGCATAGATCACGTTGTCCGCTTCTTATCGGTGCGCTCCGCTGTGCTTCGCTGCTCTGCGCCGCTCTGCGCCGCTCTGCGAGAAGACAGCACGGCCAAGGGCGGCGTGGGTGCAGGAACGACCGCGGCCGTTTCCGTTCTATCTCGCCGAGTTCGCAAAGGGATGCCCTGCGATGCACGTGTCACGATGGACGCGGCCGCTGGACGTTGCGACGCAACATAAATAATCGCGGTCGATAATTAAGACGGCGTTTCGGCGCTTGTGCGTGTACAGGCCGACACCCGCTGTCTCCTCGCGACGTGACATCGAGCTCACGCGTGTAGACACGCGAGACCGCGTCCGAGCCACCGAGGGAAAATATATCGTCCGCCCTCGGCCATTCCTCCTCCAGCGTTCGTTCGGTCGCTCTATCTTTCTCCCTATGTCTCTGTCTCGTTCCCGACCGATCTCTTCCCATTGGTTCATCCTCACCGGGGATGGAATCTCAGCGATTCTCGCGAACTTTGGGACACCGAATATCGCGGGGAGCCAAGGGCCCTTGTCCGGCCCCGAGCGAACAGAACGGAACGAAACGCAATGGATCGCAATGGAACGCAATGGAACAGAACGGAAGGGAAGGAGGAAAGCGAAACGCGGAGAGTCGAAGAGGAGCGAAAAGAAGAGAGGAGCCCGTGTGCCGTATGCGAGAGCTCCCCTGTCACGGTAGAAAGTATTGCGCGGATTCATCTGGATAAACCTTGGTACGATCAATCACCTCGCGATTAACCGAACTGCCTACGAAATTGAACTCGAACGGCGTAATTTATAGTGGTTTTTCTGAAAGAGATAAGAGGAAGAGGTCGTCGTAGCCGGTGACAGAACCGCCCTACTCCGAAAAACCCTGTTCCAGGTTTTGAAAAAGCGGATCATCGTAGTCGTAGAGCGTCGCACGGTGACGCCTACTACGACCACCGCTCAGACGCGACGCTCCGACACTCGATAATTATCGGTCCTGTAAAATAGTTTGTAACGTATCGGCCATTCAACGTTATTAACTGCCTAAATAAGTGACGCGGTGGAGCGGCCGCTCGCGGGAGGGAATTCTGCAGCCAGTGACATAAGTTCCGGAGTGTAATTAGGGGAATAAAGTCCGCGGAATTTCGCGAGCCAGAGCCACGATGCCCGGCTACGATCGTAAAGAGGACGAGTGTCCTGGCGTAATCCGAGGCCCGCAGACTCGTTGCGAGAAGGGGCTGCCGCGGAAACGACGAGAACGCGTTAAGGAACGATGGCGGAGGGCGTCTCGGTGCCGACGTCGTCGTGCCAACCCCACGGGGCGCCAGGCTCGTTATATCTTCATTAAGCGGTCTACCTAACCATCCTGTCGCGACTTCTTAGCACTTCGCAGTTCACACTAATTTCGCGTTACCTTTTTCTTTCTACATATCGGTTTCCTTGTTTCCTTGTTTCCTCGCTTCCTCGCTTCCACCCCGGCCGCGGCCAGACAAACCCGCAATAAACACGCTAAAAAAGAACAACCGCTCGACGGTATTCCGTTTCTCTTCGTTTCTTAGAGGCCCAACCTTTCGACTAAATCCTCTTCTTTACGAACCTCGAATCGCCCCGCGAAAACCTCCTTCCTCTCGATTTTCGCGTTGGGTTGCGTTGATCCGCGCGCTCGATCCGAACCAATCACCGATCTCGCGATCACCGAAAACGATCTCGGCGACGACGGGCTATCGTCTGCCGCTCATTCAGCTTTCCCACCCGAACGGACCGTACTCTCGGTCGAAATTCTTCTTTTATCCCACGACAGGACGAAACTCGCGGAAGCCGGCTCGCGCAAAATTTAAGCGCGATCCTTTGTCCGTGGAGTAACGCCCGCGAGGTTCGTGCTCGTGGTCGTGGTCGTGTCCGACGCAGGATCCCCCTTACCAAGGAAATTCCAAGTCGCCGAATCGCCGTAAGATCGGGACGCGTCGTTATGGGTCCGCCTGCTCTTTTCTCCCCTCTCATCCTCTCTTCCTCTCCCTCTCCCTCTTTCTCTCTCTCTCTCCGTCTATCTTTCTTTCAGGCTGTGTACCTCTCGGTTGGTTTCTCGAGCAGGGACAGAGGGTAGGAGCAGGATCGGCATCGGCATCGGCATCGGCATCGGCATCAGCATCGGCATCGGCATCGGCATCGGCATCGGCATCGGCATGGGCATCGGTATCGGGGCGGAGGACCCGGTCCACGGCCAGAAGGAGGACGCGGTCGTAAATATTCGGGCGCCAAATAATGCCGGTTCCGAGCGAGAGCAAGCGACCACGACTGCTGCTCGACCCGTAATGAAGGACATCCTCGTTAATTAGTCAATAAATTATCCTTCGCGCTCACGACGCCCGTGGTCTCCCTCCTCTCTCCGTCTTTCTCGGTTGCTCTCGTCCTGTTTGCCCGAGAGAACTCAAGGGCCGCATACTTTACGACACCTATCTCGCGCGACAGCACGATGCATTTCTCACAATCAGGACCCTCGAAGACGGAAACGCGTCTTGTAAGACGATCCACGAGGTGGTCCGCCGCTGGCTTTCAGCCACGATGAATTTTTCAACGACCTTTTCGTCCCGTTTCCTCTCTTCTTCTCTTCTTCTCTGCTTCTCCTCCCGCCTCTCCGCGGCTCCCTTTTCGGCCGGTCGTTCTTCCACCACTAACCGTTCATTCGCGTTTTCGATATCGCGGCCGAATAGGACAGGACGAATAAACTACACGCGAGGAAATTAGCGATCTCGTTCGATCGCTCGGTCTTTCGAAGCGATAACAACAGTCGCATTGGTAATTAGCAGTTTTATTTCGAAAACGACACAACCGATCGACTTTACGAGCTAGCGCCTTTGTTTCTCGGAACCGTTTACGTATGCGTGCGAGAGTGTGCGCGTGTATGCGGGGGATGTTGGAACGGCGAACGCTAAACAACCCGGCGACAGGTGGACTCGAGCGATCCTCGCCCTCGCGACGACCACGCCGAGCTTCTCCGCCGTCGCCGCGTTGTGCACGGGGCATAAAGATTCGATCGTATACGCGTCGAAAGTCCGTACCGTGCCACGTGACCGTACATCACTTTAACTATTTCCTGGCATGGTACAGGCCTACCGGTTCGCACAACCACGAACAACCAGGTCCCGACATCGATGTCATCTTAGTCCGAGGCTAACGCATCCGCGTAGCGCGCTCTCGTCTCTCGTCTCCCGTGGCTCAAATCGTTCGTTTCGCAAGAATCCTCGAAAGAATTTTGTTTCTCGCGCCGCGCCGTGCGAATCGAACGGTTCCTAAGGGGTTCGCCGTTCCAACGATTTGAACGCGCGCGCCATAAATTGTCACTCTCTCGGATCGGTAGACGTTTTCCGCCGGAAATTCGAGGCAACGGGAGACAATCGGCGAAAAACAATCTCGCCAGAGTTAACTCGGCGTTTCGGCGAAACTCGTCGGCGAACCTCGAGGACGAACCTCGAAAATACCGAGAACGTAATCGGTCGCGTGACTAGGCGTAGAAAAAACGTCTTCGTGCGCGGCCAGGAGGTGCGCCCGTAGTTCTTTCGCGAAATTCGTCTGAAAGAGGTCCGCGCTCTTTCCTCGGCAAACGTCGCATTCGTAGATCGTCTTGCCCGGATGAAGATTAGTGGAGAGTACGTGTTTCCGGAGATTCTCCTGCAACAAAAAGAAAAAGAAAACGTTCGAATGAACGAGGCGCGTCCGTTTCGCGGTCGGCTGGTAAAGAAAGGAAAGGTGGTGCCCTGTTCTCCTCTCCCCTCGAAACTCGGGGACTCGTGAAACGCGACGACGAGAAGTGCGCGGTTGGTCCGTGTGAATAGAGGCGGTAGCCGGATGGCGTCCGTATGTTTCGAGAGCGACGCGAGTCCGGTCGGGTCGACTCGAGTCGAGTCCGGTCGAGTCGAAGCAAGTAGATGCGGGTCGAGTAGAGTCGAGTCGAGTCGAGTCGAGTCGAGTCGAGTCGAGTCGGCGTTGGAACGAACGGGAGGCTCGGAACGGGCTTTCGTTGGTATCGGTCGACAGTGAATACCTGCGACCAGAATCGGTCTGCCGCAAACCGGACGCGTTCATTGGCTATGCCATGGAGCATTTAAAGGCGCTTTACCCTCTCGGGCTAAGTAGCAGGCCGTAGTCGTAAACATCTTCCTACCAGGCGGGCTTATACGAGCCGTTGATGGCAACGGCAACATCAAATTTAATTTCCCATAAGTAAATCTTTCCACGGGCAGTGCTCCGTGACGGTCTCGGATAAAGACCCGTTCACACCGTCATGGGCGGTCGTCCACCTCGCCGGTGAAACGTTGCGCCCTTGTAAAGTGAGCACCGTCACGCGAATCGCGTATCAAACCTTTCCTTAAATCCGATCGATTCCGATTTCCTCGGACATAATATTCCTGTAGATCGGGGATGTACGCGCGATGCTATGCGGTACGTTACTAGGCCGGTCTCGCATTCCGGCCTCTCTTTACGAGGCTTCGTTCTAGGATCTCGATCCCCCCGCGTGCGCAGCTTTATCTTCCCTCGGTTTTATTTCTTTCCGGAGATTCCGCACGGTTAATATTAATTTCCTTCTACCTGCGGGCAAACCCTACCGTAGCTCGAAGACTGTAAATGTACTCGTAACGTATGTATGAAAATTATCGAAAGCAGCAATAAGTCCGATATTCCCTCGGACGGCCGCTGCGTGCCGAGCTGCTTGTAAAATTACAAGCGCGAACAGTCGAGTGGGATCTTTAACTCGGATCAAGATTATATCGAGGGAATACCGAATGGGCCTGCGCGAGCTTCCACGTTTTACATGACGTCGAATAAATATACGCGTCGTCACAATATATGTATACAGTATACCTGCTCGTTCAGACCCGTTCTGACGGATTCCGATCGACCGGTCAATCGTTTCGTCGTCGGGTCGATAGTCGGTAAACGATTTTCGCTCGTTACCGTTCCTCCCCCCCTCGCGAATACTTTACGAGGTTCATCCAGCCTGGAAGAAAATTGAAGAGGAAGATAAAAAGCGGCAACAGCCGGGGTAAGATGCGTGGAAGCGCGAAGCAGATCCGAAAGTAACTAGCGCTGCCTTCGAGAATTACCGCCGCTGCCAGCATTGCCCCGGCACCGAACAACCGAACCGTAAGTTTTCCGAGCGCGTTGCCACGCCAAGAGGAACAGAGATACCGAGGACCCGCCGAGAAGTAACAGGGAAACGTAGACGCGAAGGATCGAGGCAGACTGGAACAGAAAGACTGGGAAGAGAAAGGAAAGAACCGTGTAACCATCCGAGCTAAATCATAACCTGGATGCTGCCACGGCGGGTGAGAGAGAGAGAGAGAGAGAGAGAGAGAGAGAGAGAGAGAGAGAGAGAGAGAGAGAGAGAGAGTCAGTGGCGAAGGATGGCAGGAAGGAAGGAAGGAAGGAAGGACGGAAGGAAAGCAGGCAGGCAGGCAGACAGGAAGGAAGGAAGAAAGGTGGCGCGTGTAATCTTGTTGACGCAAGGCAAGCCACTCGCTACGTGGGTGGGAATTTCGTCGTTAAATCGGCTCGTACGCTGCTCGCGCGTTTCTTCCTTATTAAAGTCTTACCAGGTAAACGGGCATCGCCGATCTCGATACTCCGTCGCAACCGAATCGATATCTATCGGTCTGCGTTTCGGGTTTCGCGTATCTTCTACCCCGTCCTATCCTAATCCTGCCCGCCCGGTAGTTTTCCCTTCAGCAGGGCGCGAATCTCCGCCTCGATCAATTTCTGGATCGTATCGTCGGTGCGCGCGCGCGCGCGAGAACAAGCCGGCGAGCAAAGCAACACCGGCAAAGTGATCGCAGCAGGCCGATCAAAGTTTTTTCCCGGTGCGAAACGCGTCTCGGTGCGGTTCGGAAGTGCCTACCGTTGTATCATTACCGATGCAAGACGCAACATTCGCAATTCTCCGTGCCGCGAGATTACCTAGGCTCAAGCTATCCCAGGCTGAGAGCCACTGGAATGAGTTTATGTCGCTATCAAAGAGACACGGAGCCCTCGTATGCGAGTCGCATCCTAACTAAAGCTTCAAAGGGCATTAGCATACCGGCCGCTCGGTATGACTGGCCCGTGCGTGTGTGGGCATCCAGTGAGCACAATTAACTCGTTATCTTATCGCGCCTCGGTGGCGGCAGAGGCGGCGGCATGGTCCAAACGTTAAGGTGTACTTTGCTTAATTTACGCCACGAAGTCACCGCAGGAACAAAAATTGAACTGCGAGTCAACCTCCGCAGCAGTCGCAGCGGCCGCGCTACAACGAAACGAGACACGATGCCGCACCGCACCGCACCGCACCGATTTGATCGATTCATTGGGACGCGTTCGTCGTAGTTTAAACCCCGTCGAGATCCGTGTCGCGATCCTTCCGAACTCTGCCCGGATTCTCTCGGCGAGGATCTTTCCGTCCGTGGGATCAAATGCCAACTTACCAAGTTGTTACTCGCGTAAGCGCAATGTCGACATTTGTACGGCTTGGTTCCCGTATGCAAGCGCACGTGCCGCTGCAAATGAGAGGCGAGTTTCGTTTTAAAACCGCACCCGGAATAAGGACAGGCGCGCAGCAACTCCGATTTCATTGCGTTCGCGGGATCCTCGTGGCGACTGCGATGTCTGTAACCAACAAATTACATTTTCGTTTAGTCTTTTTCCCTTTTCCCTCCCCGTTGTAGAGGCGAGATTAAAGGGAAACCATGGACGCGGAAAGGAACGTAGGACGAGGAAGAGGGGTAGGGGGGGTGGGGATCGCCTGTAAATTGTAGGTACATCTTGCGGGCCTGGAAGACGCGGCCCAGCTCGGCAAGTTCATCGTCGCAGCGACACCGGTGATTATGAACGATGCGATATGCGTGCGCGATATTACGAGGGAGCCATTGGCCACGGCTACGTGTATATCAGGTTCGAAATGCGTGACACGTTTAATTAAAATCCTGCGTGATTTACTCCGCCGCACAGAGTGTAAACGAAAGAGACGGAGAACCGCGATCCACGGTGGGAGGAACAGGGACATCCCGGCGACACTGCCGGGGAACGATGGAAAAGAGAACGAAAGAGCAAACGAAAGAGCGAACGGAACAGAAGCAGAAGGAAAAAGGGGGACAGGGAAACAAGATAGAACGGGGTGGCCTGGGGTAGCAAACCAGAGGGAGAAAGAGAATCGTGTACACGGACGAGAGATGGGAGAGAAAGAGAACTCGTGACACTCTGTGGCTGCGTTGAGTTCGACTCACGTAGTAAGTACTCAATTCGCGATGAAATATCGCGTCGACCATCGCCATGCGGACGATCATAACGGGTTGCCCGCACTTGGCCGGCTGCTGCACGCAACTTCCGCTTTTGGTGCTCTCTCGCTCTCCTCCATCTCTCTCTCCTCCACCCCCACCCTCTCTCCTTTTTCCTCTTTTCCGCTTTCGACCGATCCACCTCCCCCGCCGTTCGTCTCTCTCTCTCTCTCTCTCTCTCTCTCTCTCTCTCTCTCTCTCTCTTCTCCTCCCACTCCTCTTCCTCTCCCTCCTGTCTCCCTTGTTCTTTCTCCGTTTCACGGTTTTCGCTCTCTCCTCCCTCTCTGTTTCTCCTCTCCCGTTTGGTTACACACGACGCGAAAAAGAGGAAACAAAACGAAACGGCAAATCGAACGAGATGAAATTTATTAGCAACCTTCCACGGTACAATGCCCTTAATAAGGTAGAATTTAAATCGAACCTCGCGGATTCGTGCGTAGCGCGCGACAAACGATCGTTGCATATTTTCCGGTATTAGCGTTCCAGTGGCTGTCCGGAGAGATAATTAAGAATCAATCGACCGACGGATAAGAAATGCCTCGCGCAATCACCGCGCGCTGGATTCCTCGATTAAGGGGCTCGGCTGTTCGAGACGGTACGAACCACGTACGAACACGCGTGCTAGCGCGAGCAGGAGCTCGAAGCAGAAGCGCGAGCGCGAGCGCGAACGCGAACGCGCAAGTACTTTTCCATTAATTACGGTCAACGATTTATGGCTCGAACGAAACAAATTATATCGATAATACTCGAGAGATCCTTTGACCGTCCAGGTTCGAGCAATCGGGTACGCGCACCGACTACCGCAGCAAACGCAATTAATTTTCTACTTCCTCGAAGACATCGGTCATGCATCGTACATACGCGAGCCACCAGCACGATTAATGGTGTAGGATCGCGCGGTACCCACCGGGGATCTCGATTAGAATTAATGTCAATGGTATCTATCGATAGTAGTCGAACCAGCGCGGCCGTGCGCCCGCGGTCAGAATCTCCTTCGTTCTTCTCGCGCGACGACCGCGATGGCGGAAATCACGCGAATCGTTGAACCGTCGCGTCACGTCGTGTCGATTCGGATACGTACCTGCGCAACTGCGACTCCGTTTTGGCCGCGTAAGTACAGTCGGTGCATCGGTATCGTCTGTCGGACGCACCGGTCTCGTGCACCAAGCTACGGTGGGATCTCAATTCGGAAGCTGTTCGCAGCACCGTTGGACAGCCCGGAAGTCCGCACTTGTACTTCTTCCCAGCATGGCGCAGCATGTGTTGACGAAGAGCGTGCCTGTAACGTGGCCAAACAAGACAATCTTATTTATATCCGACTAGACGTATCACGGTAGCCGGCCGGGTTCGCTGTAATTTTTCAAATAACTTTTCGTGTAAGAAGGCGACGTATGCGAGGTACGCGCGTGACCATCGGCTGTTCGCACGCCGTACGATCCGATCGCAGCTGTTGCATCCTATATCAACCTGCCGGCGAGCGCACACAAGAGCCGCACTTTAAATAGTTTCTGTCAAGAGGTGACGATCTATACGGTTAGTGAACTCACTAGCCGGCACGTTGACCGACTCGACAAGCAACGAGCGACGGCCCGTGCACCAATTCGAGATTCGCTCTTCTTTCTCCAGAATTCTTCTTCCCGAATCCCGCGAATCCTCTGCTGGTCCGCGCGCGCTAGGCCACGCGTGCTACGGATCGCCTGGAAAGAAGATGACGCGTGCAACGAGCGCGAGCGGCTGGATAGGCCGGCAAGGACGCCGGTAATACACCGACAACGCTCGGCGCAGCTATAAAACCAAACGAAAGCTCGTCGATGTTATCGAAATCGGCAGCAAATTTCCGAACGTGGTAGCCACGATCTTCGCTCGCGTATCTCTCGGGCCCTGTCTCGAGATCTTTGCCTCGGCGAACGTGGTCACCGTGCGGGAAACCCACCGCGGTAGCAGAACGAAGGACACGCTACGGATTTTTCGAGATGGCAGCTCGACGATACCGGCTAACTCCGCGGAACCTGCAACCGATCGGACGGAGAAGGAATCGCGGCGAGGGCGAAGGACGGCCGATCCGAGAAAAAGAGGATGGAACACCGGCCGAGAGGAGAGAAAACAAGCGGATGGAGTGCAATGGAATCGAATCGAATGGAACGGAAAGGAAAGGAAAGGAAAGGAAAGGAGAGGAGAGGACACGTGGACAGAGAGAAGGAAGATCGGGAGCACAAGAGGCTACGGGCTCTGGGGCCGTCCTAGAGGGAGTCCCCGGCCTACCCAATTGGCTACGCAAGTGTAACGGCAACTTTTACAATGTCAGGATATACACGCCCTCGCACGAGCTTCGGACGTACCCTCCGTAGGTACCGTGTACACCTGCATCCAGGTAGTCACGGCAAGAACGCTCCCCGAGTCACCGCGATCTCCTCTCGCTCGGGCAAATTTTTCTATGAAACCAGCGGCGCGGCGATACGCGATACGCGACGCCACGTGACGCCACGGCGAGAATAGGATATTCGCCTTTTGACCGGCCGAAGAGTCGACTCGTTGCTCGGCGAAACCATTAATCGGCCCGGACAAGTTACCCGGTCGTTCGATCGCGAATACGTAGCGACGTATACGTTATGTAGACGCAGCCAGCATCGGCAACTTCCGCAAACGAATATTTCCTCGTTGCGTTTCGTCCTGCTCGGGGGGAGGGAGGGAGAGAGGGAGGGTGGGGAGGACAAACGGGTCGGGGAGATTACCGGCATTCCCGGAATGCAACGAAAGAGAGGCGTATCCGTGTTGAACGTTCGTTCGATGAACGCTAACCGGCGTGGCGCGGCACGGCGATGTAACCGTGATCCCGAGGCTCCAGCATGGTGAACGCGTACCCGTAATTGCTCTGAATTATGACGTCCGAGGTATTCAGCGACAACGGTTTTCCGGCGGATTCGAGTCCCGATAAAAAAGGATATTAATAGGACGTATTCTATTCAATCGCGGTTTCTCACGCGGCAGACGTCGCGACCGACGGTGGCAACGTTCGTGCGTACCGCCAGGATATGCGTTACATCTCGTGACCCGGGTCGAGCGCGTTCGTTTACTTAGAAAGAAATCTATCGGTCGAACGCCGCTCCGTCGATCCGAGTCGACGCGCCGCGCCAGACCAGACGACTCGACGACCAGATACGGTTCGGGCCGGACCGCACCGCACCGGATCGGTGAATTATTGCACGGAGAAATCCTGTGTTGTCGGCCCGTTCCGGAGGATTGGAATTCCGATAGAACAATATTAATATGGTTACGGCGACAAAAGCGCGTCCACCGGCCACGACGTTGACGAAAGGGGAGAAGAGCGGGGAACGGTCTCCTCGGCGTGTGTTTCGGTGGAATGTCGCAGGCGTGACAAGAGGCCGTTAAGAAGAGAGTCTCGGGCCGATTGGGCAAGCGGATGCGGTCACTCCGGATGATTTAGCGCGACGTCCACCGTCATCTCGTGAAATATGTGCCGGCCAGGGACTCGAGGTCATTTAAAAGTCTAATCCGCGACGGTACGATCGTCGTTACAATCGTCGATAACGGCGGTGATTCCCTGCGACGAGATTCTCTCGATTCAACGGGAAAGCGAAAGAAGAGAGGACGGAAGGACGGAAGGAAGAATAGAAGGAAGGAAGGGAGGAAGGAAGGAAGGAAGGAAGGAAGGAAGGAAGGAAGGAAGGAAGGAAGAAAGTCGCGCGCGCTGTTAACCGTTGGCTGTCGGCTGTAAGCGGTTAGCCGGTGCGGCCGGTTCGATGGCGGCCTCGGTAACCTCGGTTCCCGCCGATCGACGGATATAAATCTCTGCGATGATGGCTGATCGACGCGTAGATAGCGTGCACAGTCCCCGGCAATCTTCCAGCGAAAATGCGTATAATTAAAACGGAGGAGTTAACGGTGGCGAACCGGAGTTTGACGTTGAGCCGAAACGAGTTGAGTCGAGTCGACTGAGGCCGAATCAAATCGAATCGAATCGAATCGAACCGAACCGAACCGCGACCGAGGGAGTGAACGAGCGGGGGCAGTCCCGGTCGTACGTAGATCGAGGAGAGAGTAGTACCCATCCGAAGGTAAAGTCCGGCAGGATACAGCGACGTACGGGTTAATATAGCCTCGATCGTTCTGGGATGGGAATGGCGGAGCCGTTGGTGAAGCGATCGTGTACTATCCGAGAGGAGGGAAGCGGATGAGAGCGAGCGAGCACGGGCATTAATTAAAAAGGTTGCGCATTAAAATGATTTGTTTTAATTGGCTGAACGCGGTGAGGTATTTATGGCCTCGCGGTCCTTCGCTCTCGCCGGTCCGTCGGTCTGCGGCCTCTACAACGAACGTCGACTCGGACTTCTTCTTCGTCTGCCTCTCCTTTTCCACCATCTCCTTCTCCTCCTCCTCCTCCTCCTCCTCCTCCACCTCCTCCTGTCCCTCCTCCACGTTCTCCGGCTCTTTCTCTTGAAGCTTGTCCTTCTTCTCCTACTCGTTTCCCCTTCCTAGGCTGCTTTCTCGTCTCGTTTTCTCTCCTCTTCTGTTCTCTTCTGTTCTCTTGTGTTCTCTTCAGGTTTCTCGCCTTCCACGCCGACATCTTTCCTGCCGCGCTAAGTCCTCTCCGCGCCCTAGTCCCCTCCGCCCCTGACCTCTTCGATTATCTCGAAATCGGACGATCGTTCATTCCGACTAGCCACGAGAAAGAGAGACAGACAGAGAGAGAGAGAGAGAGAGAGAGAGAGAGAGAGAGAGGGAGAGAGAGAGAAAGCTGAAAGCCGATTCTCCTCTGGTGCGGAGCGACCGAGGGCGATTCATAAATATCGGACCACGACAAGTGGATCTTTATTACCGCGAATGATTTACAAGCGACTTTGCCGTGCTCTTTCTTCGACTCTTGTCACCGACGTATCCTCGTGAGCGAATAGCCCCGTTCTCGTCTCGCCGGGCTGGCGATGCGCGGCCTTCTCTTCTCGTAATTTACCAATTCTTCTTTGCTTTCTTCGAAGAATCCGGCACGGACCAATTTATCCGGATCGAACAGCCAGCCATCTTTCTCTTTTGGTTCGGTGAAACGGGGGGCAGGCGAAACCGAGGGTTCGCGACCGATCGCCGATACTCGAGAGACGCGTTTGAACCGGTCTCCCGATAAAATGTAAACACGCGAACGCGAATACGTCCCGAGGAGTCGAGAAACTGATTTGCCGAGAAGCCGAGATGTCGAAGAGCCGGAGAGCCGAAGAGGCGAAAGCTCCGAGGGCCGAGGCTGCCGCGGTGGGTGGAATCAACGTTTCCAGCGGACGATGGCTAAGGTGGGATCGTGATGGGCCGTGATGGTGGTGTGGCCATGGAACGATGCCGAAGAGGAGGCTGGACCAGAGTGAACCGAAGGTGATGCATGGCCGACGGTTCCTACGGCGGGGCCGCAGACGGAGAAATAAAGAATAAGAAGAATATCCGCTTCGTCGGGTTCAGAGCCGGCCCCCTGGAGCAAACGCTGTCATAACTCAATCCCACCTTCGTCCGTTCGTTCGTTCGTTCGTTCGTTCGTCCGTCCTTACGTTCGTACGTTCGTACGTCGGTACGTCCTTCCCGCACCGGTGCAACTTGCACTCGGTCTTTCGTTCGTCTCGCTCTTTAACCGACTCTTCTCTACCTCCGAGTCCGCTTCGTTCCCCCGTCGTTCTCTTTCTCTTTCTCTTCGATCCATCTTCCTCGGAACCCGATCTTGATCGCGGAGATCCGTTCTTTCGATGCGCAATCGTCGAGATCTTCCCTCTCCCTCTCTCTCTCTCTCTTTCTCTCTTGTCGGATAGTCGGAGAGATAACATCTGTCCGACATATTCCAGTTTGAACGTTTTTCAGCGTGTACGCGACGCGGACGTATTACGCGCGACGGATGCTGCACGACGGGAAACGTTTTCGACTTTTACATGATTTCCCAGGCCTGACGGATCGACGCGGCGATCAGAATTTCCCGTGAACGTGGCCGAGATCCCGTCAACGCCGAGTCATTCGTGCGAAATCATAGTCGGCCGGCGCTTCTTTCGTCGAGCGCACATACAGGGGCCGAGACCGAGGACGAAAACCGGTTTAACCAATGATTCACGCGTTATTTCGATTCCAGAAAGAAAAGGAATCGCGCCGTTAATTATAGATCGGTTTGCTGACGATGAAATTCGAGCCGATCGAAGAAAACGCGGGTCCGTCGAGCGATCACCGGCCACTCCCGATCTTTCCGACCCTTCCGACGATAAATCTTTCGGGCAAGAGAAACCGGTCGAAGCGGGTACGATTGGTGGGCATCGTTTCGACTTGGCGCGAAGGAAGACGCGAATCGGGACAAACGATCGGACTGGCAGACGTCAGTCGTCGCTCTGCCCCCCCGAAAAAAAACCGGCTTCATTCGGCCGTACGCGACCGCGCGTCAAAATAAACTTGAAATTAGTGGACGAAACCCAATCAAAGGCGGAATTCTGCGGGGACAAACGAAGCGAAATTTCGTTCCTGCCGATCTCCAGGGAGTGGTTTGTTAGTCCCGTGTTTGGCGCTGATGCTGTAAGTCGGCGAGATCGAAGGAGAGACGGAGGTTGCGAGACGAGAAGCGGAGAACGCGATAGCGGGACCGAGAGCGAAAGAAAGAAAGACAGAGAGAGAGAGAGAGAGAGAGCGAGAGAGGCGAGCGCATCGCGCGGAAAGAGAAGCAGCGAGAAAGCGGGGAAAGAGAGGGAGGGAAAACGGGAGAGAGCGAGAGATTCTAGCTGCCGCGTCAGGGAGATTAGGGGATCGCAGGGTTGGTTGTTGCCGGTAAAGCCAGCGTGCGCAGGGAGCGGAGGGGCGGTTAACGCTTCGCAGCCGAGGCTCAGAATAAACAACAATATTATAACGCGAGCTTAATTGCGCCAGAGGGCTCGGTAACGGGCGCATAAATCGGAGCAGCGAGCGCGCGCGCCCTCCAAACTACCCTCACCCCGTCCTTCTCTCTCTTTGCCTCCGTCTTCGTCTCCCCGATTCGCCACCCCTGGAACATGTACCAGTCTTCCACGAGCCGCTCTCGGAGTAGGATTCATTTACAATAAACATGTCCTCCGCTAATTTCGTCGGCGGAAAAGGAGGAATCTCCAGAACGGAGGAGCGTCTTAACCGTAACGTACGTCGACGTTTCTGCCTTCTCGTTCACCGGAGACGATCATTCGTTAGGGGAAGATCGCGAGTTCTTCGCTCGCGGGATACGGCTCTTCCGGTGAGGTTGCGAGCCGAATTTCGATCGCGTTCGCCTACCGGACGTTCGTTGCTCTTCCGTCGTATTACCAGACTCGCCGGCTAGTCGGAACGAAATTTTAATTGAACCAGAGACGAAGCGAGACGCATCGATCGACCGGTAGATTTTATTCCGTCTCCTAATCCAGCTTTATCTCGCGTAGTCGAGGACGGATTCCAGAACGTGCCGTGCCGTACGGTGCGGACACGTTGAAATGGCCGCGGCCCCTGGAAAATTACACCGGTCTTGTTGCGGGACCAATGACGCTAGGATGCTAGAACGCTAGAACGCTAGGACGCGGCACGATGGCTGCGGTTTGGCGACGTTTCAACCGGCAAGAAGCTCGTCTGGCCTCGCTGGAAACCGAGAGTCGTGGATACGGAGAACTGGTCGCTAACCAGGATAAAGAGTCGATGATACGACGCGGGCTGGCTTGGCTAAGCGGACGGACGCGAAGACGAACGGACAAAACAGAACGGAAAAGAAAGAGCGGAGTCGGTGGTGGATGGAAGTCGGGGCTTGGGGGCTTGGGGGTTCGGAGGCTTCGGGGGATACCGGGTTTCGAAAAGAGCCGGCAAAAGGGATGGAGAGAAAAGGAGAGACAGAGGGGTGGGTTAGGTCTGGGTTAGCAGCCGGAGGCAGAGGCAGAGGCAGGAGGCTATATCTACGCGTCCTCGACCGCAGGCCTGTTTTATTTTATGAATCGCAATATTTCACGCGACAACTGGACTCGCGGGGCGGTCACCGCTAAACTGTCTGCATACGGGGCCGTGCTTACCGCGTGCCACCATACCGAAACCATACCACACCGCGTCCGCGTAGCATCGCTACCGACCACCATTGCCACCACACCGTACGAAGAAAACCCACGGCCGCTTCCACGTACGTGTATACGTTCGACCACACGGCTGCTCTCGCGACACAATGCGCGCACAACGGAGACACCTCACTAATACATTTCGATGCGACGAATGCGGTGCAACAGCGTCGCATTGTTCCTCGGGGGGGCATGCAGAAATCTTTCCTCCTCCTTGTTTCCCCTCGGCGCGTAGCGGCCGAACGGCTGAACGACCGGCCCGGCCAGGCCAGGCCAGCCCAGTTCAGACCACCGTTTTGCTCTCGGTAGCGCGAACAATCCCCCGCGGGATTCTCCGTTGGCCGATCGTCCTCCCGAGCGAACGACCGAACGACCGACCGTGCCCGCTCGGGCCCCGCAGGCTCGATGTTCAAGGGTGCTCACGGGGTGATTCGTAAAGACAACACCGTGCCTCATTAGCTGCGCCGACGGAGGTGAGAGAAAACGATACACGCGCTTCGCGGAAACAATGGTTGCCCGGAGACGGGATGCGACGACCGACGCGCACGGTCCTCGAGAGCTCTCGAAATTTACGGTGATCGGAGATTTATGTACCGTTTCGATCCGAACACGCCTCGCGGTCGAATTAATTGCGCGACGCCGCGCCGCGTACGGTTGCTCTCTCGTCGTTATCTCGAATCCGGTAGCTCGAGCCTCCGGTCTTTGGTCTTCGGTCTTCGGGGTCTCGAGTCTCGAGTGGTAAGTCGCGAGTCGCAGGGACCGTTCCGTTGACTCGACGCTCGATCAAACGCTCGATCGCCGCTCGTTCCGATTTTTCTTCGCGGGGAAAGAGGGTGCCGGAAAAGAGCGCGGAGCCGTAGCCTGGCCGAACGTCAACGGGTGGCAAAGTTACGCCAATCTCGCCCAGTATGCCTATCTTTGCGCCGTTTACCCGACCGGCTACGAAGGAGGCGGACGCGCCATTACTGCTATGGAAGATAAAAGATAGTCGCGCGCCACGCCGCGGTCCATATATGTAAATACCTCTGGGGAACTCGCGTACACATCGTCGGCCAGGAACGAGAGGGTTGCCGGTGAGTAGAACGCTGCGAGGGACCGAGCGGATCGAGCGGATCGAGGGACGCGAACAAGAGGCGAAGGGCAGAGGGGGTGGAACGAACGAAACGTACGGTCAGTAGCTCGCGTATGTAACATACTATCTTGAATATGCGCATACATCGAGAATTGCCCGCTTATTCTGAGAATTGGTTAGGCGATCGAATACGCGGGAGCTGCCCGTCTTCTCGTAATTACCTCTCTTTTCTCTCCTTCCATCCTTCCGTTCTTTCCCTTCTTCCTCTTCTTCACTCCTCTCCTCTTCTCTCTTCTCTGTTCGTTTCTTCTTATTCGATGAATCGCGCTCGCGCGCGCGTGTTCTCTACCATTCCTCGATCGTTTCTTCTCGTTCGTTGCGTCCCGTTTACACCTCGTCTCCTGGTACATATTTTCTCTTCGCCGAGAATCTGACACCGAAACCGAGTCCGCGACGAAAATTTCAAGAGACAGCGCTCAAAGCGGAAAACCTAAGCGGCGCGTCCTTTTTCCGCGGTGATCTTCGCCGCCGACCGGCTGTCGGGTTAATCGGTGCAGGATAGGTAGCCGGTTTCCCGGAAAAGTAGAAAAGTTTGTGAAACGTTTCGTTCCGTAACGTGTTCGTCAGCTCGCGGAAACGGGGCCAAGTTCTGGGATGCGACATCGCCGACAACTGGCGCCCCGGCCTCGCCTCGGTCCGGTCGTCGTTTCCGACGAAAATTGAGCCGGAGAAAGTCCTAATCGAGCTTTGCCCACCGGAAGTTTTAACTGCCTGCGGTCGAAAGATGACGCAGAGTTCCAGGTATATGAGTCGGCGCGAAATCCTCGGAATGGGGGACGATCGCGGCCACGGCTGCTCGGGACCCGAACAACGGTCGAGGAAACGATTGATCTCGACGAGACGCGATCGGTCCCCAAGACTCTTATTCGATATAAATGGCGTCTATATCGAAAGGTTGTCCGTATCGTCGGCTGCGCGAAAGTGATCGCAGGGGGTAACAGAGTCGGCGATGGTCAGGCCTAATCCTTCGAAACGGTCGAGATCGCGACATTAAGCGAAATCCTCGTCGTTTCGGAGCGACCATCCGACTCGAAGAGTCGGGTAGCCGGACGTGGAATAGGTAGCGTTACAGAGTGTAATGCGTGTACGAGATGGGCAGCACGAGTGGCGAGAACGGCGTAGAATGGCCCGAGCAAAGGGGCGCATGAGACGCAGGGAACCGAGGGGACCAAAAAGGGACGAGAAAATCGAGCCGCGAGGACCGAGAGGAGCGAGCGGAGGGCATAGGTGTTAACATTTGCTTTATAGCGATCGCTCTACACTCAACCAATGGTTTAATACTTGGGTCGACACGCGAGAGAAACGGCGTGCTGTGGCGCCTAGTTGCGGGCACCCACGTACGCTCCCTCTGCTCGAGCGCGTTCTCGCTCCGCATCGGAGAGCCACGGAATACGTATTTCCGTGGCTCGTTTCGAGCATCCGTTGAACGTTTCAGCGGTCGGCGACGCCGTTTCGCCCCGTCTCCTTCCACCGGCTTCTGAAATCCTTCGCGCCGCACAGCCTAAACTATGCATCGCCTCGGTTAGTTTGGCCCCTCGGGAACACGAGGTTGTCTTCGGACCGTACGGAATCGTATCGGCTCCCATCGACTCTTATCGAATCGGTGTATCGGCGAGATTCTTTTCGCCGAAGCTACCGACGCGATCCGACCGAATGCGACGCGACGCGACGACCGGCTACCCGTGCCAGTAATTTCAGTAGTATATCGAAGCATTAGCGCCGGCCGGCAGGATTCTATTTACATACGTTGGTATTAGAGACTCGTAGAACGCGCACTTGCACGGACCATAATGCAGGCCCGTTAAATACTAGAATGACCCGTGGGGCTTACGGGCCGCTATGAGATGTTAATACGAGCCGGTGGCAAAGAGCGAAGTCGCTTCCTTCTAGCTTCTACTCTTGTCCCTCTATCGCCCACGCCGTATCTCTCTCTCTCTCTCTCTCCCTCTCTCTCTCTCTTCCTCTTTCTCTGACTGTTTCTTTGCAGCCTTCGGTTTTCTCTGTTCCGTTCGGACGCTTTCCTCTCGTACGAGACTCGTACCTACCGACGATCTCCTCTTTTTGGTTTCCTCCCCTCTTCGACCGGACCACGGATACGGTCTTTTATTTTATAGTTATGCAGCGAGGACACTTTTACTACGACCGCGCGCGAACGTTTCGTGGTTTCTGCCCGCAACGCCGGCTTTTATTGTTCCACGGTTTTTATCCTGGATACACCGCGTCTTTCCTGCAAAGACGGGGAGGATTCGCGTGTCCGCCTCGACAACGGCGCGCAAACCTTCAATGCCTGGAACAAATCTTCGAACCGGTGTTTCTATCGGCGATTTCGAGTTTCTGGTCAGGAATATTTATGACACGCGTCGCCGTTAACGCACTCTCTCGAAGCCGGTAACTCGAGGAAAGATGAACGGGTCCGCGTACGCTTCGAAGGCACGGAAAGATGTCCCCGTTTCCTTCACCGACGTGACGTGACGCGGCGCGGCGCGCGACGACCGTCACCACGGTTCCTTCGATGCGCGAGATCCACGAGCGATGCAACGTAATTGTAGCTAACGGGAAATCTCATGATAAATACGATCCTTTCGGCGAGTTTTGTACGTTGAAACCCATTGTTGTCACGACACGATGTTCGCCATACGTCACGCGACCCGTCCAGCAATACCGTGCACGAAGAACGTGCCCGAGCAATTACTTTTACGCGCCGTTCGCAAACGATCGTTTAAATTTATTAATCGACCGATAATTTTGTTCGAGCCGGAGAGACGGTTTCTCCCGATCGTAAACGGCATCCGGGAATAGGGAACGGCGAAACGATGTAACAAACTCTGTACTCACTTCGTGTAGAAAGCGTCGTTGCACTCTGAACAGGCGAAGCTGCGCTTCCTGACCGGTTCGTTCGTCGACAAGAACGACAACGACGACGAAGACGGGCCCGAGCACTCCTTTCGATGAGCGTTCAGGTCCGATCTTCTGGCGAACGATGTCGGACACTTGCCGCACGGAAACGGACGTTCCCCCGTGTGACTTCTGATGTGGTTCCGCAACGATACTTTGGCGAACGATTTCTTGCAGACGGGGCAACAGTATTTCGGCAAGGATTTACCCTGGCCCGGATCCCCGTCGTTATCCTTCCGAACGATCCCGGCGTGGAGAGCCTCGTGAAAGATGAATTCCGCTCGCGAATCCGTTGAGAAACTACAGCTGTCGCATTTCCATTCGTCTTTGACGGCTGCCGTTCTCGCCGCGTTTAATTTGTTATCGCGCCGACAGTTGTTCTCCCTCGTATGTCTCGTCACGTCTTGCGAAAGGGCAAAAAGCCTGCCGCATTTGGGACATCTACGCAAAAACCATGAAACGCGTGCATTCGAGCTCGAGCGCGCCCACCCACTCGTCGTATTTTTGCTTACCTGTGACAAACCTCGGGATGATCGCGCAGAAGATGCTCCTTGTGCTCCGACAAATTGGCCTGCCTCGCCCCGCAACGAGAGCACTCGCGAGCGGTGATGTTCGTCGAATCTTGACCGTGCTTGCGAGCCTTCACCGTCTCCTTGTGACCGGAGGTTCTCCGATGCAACACCGCCTCCTGAGCGGTCGCGAAATTCATCGAACAGAACGAACAATAATAAGGGGTGGCCAGTCGTCGAATCGAGTCGTCTTTGCTCGAGTCGCGTTCCTCCTTCGCGACCGTTCCGACCGGAACGGCGTCGGTTTTGTCGTCGTGTTTGTCGTCGGCCTTTGCGTCGGCCTTCGCCTCGTGACGGGTCAATTGGTGACGCTGAAGAGCCACCAGGGATCGAACGATTTGCGGGCACAGATCGCATCTGATCCGTTGCTGATAATCGTCGGTCGCGGTCGAGCTCTCCTCGTGACCGGTCTCGTTCGCGTGCAATCTCAGCTGAAAATTGTAGCGGAACCGACGGTCGCAACCAGGACATGGCAACGCTCGTTGACGACCGATCACCACCGGCACGGATCCGTTCATCATCGACACGACGTCGCGATGACTCGCGCTCGTCAGATGCCGGTCCATCGTCTCGTTCTCCTCGCACCAGAAGTCGCAAAGGCTGCACTTGTAGCTCCCCTCGATCTGAAACGGTCCGATCGGACGATAAATCGGTGCGCTGCGTGTTTGGAAACGCGTGGCGACGCGCGATCGAAACGTACCTGCTCGAGAGTGTTGGCATGAAGCTCGGACCGCCAATGAAGCAGAAACGTTTCCTCCGTGTTGCAATAAAACCGGCAGGAGGAACACTGGAAGGGACACTGCCGAACCACATTCGCCATATTTTCCAGTAAAAAGCGACGCGCCCGTGGCCCGCGAGGATTTACGCCCGCGACGCGGCAGTGATAATGAGAGAGCAAATGCTTGCCCATTTGCGCCCTCCTCACTCGAGCGTGGCACATCTCGCAGCTCAGAATCTCCTTTTCCCTCCTACGCGAATTCTTCTTGACTTCCTTCGTGTTCGCCGGTTCCTTAACTCGCTGTCGGACAGATCGGATAATTGGGCAAATCGATTAGCGACACGGACGAGATACGCGCGTGGCCTACGGACATGCGATAATTACTTGATTGCGAGCCGAAATCTTTTTGGCGAGGTGTAGGCTGGCAGCACGCGACTGCGGAAACACGCCGTCGATCTCGCGGATGCTTCTTCTGGCGTGCAAATCGGACAGAAGATGCCTGTTGTAGACCAATCGAGAGGCGAGCTTCCTGCCGCAAGGACTGCACCAATATCCCGATTCGATATCCGTTTGCGCTCCCGGTACCCATTTCCCTCGTGTGTGCCCTGGCGGCGGTTGCCCGCCGCTGCTTTTGGCCTCGTACTCCTCGATCCTCTGGAACAGGGATCGATCGATTGTTTTCGATGAAAATCGAGTTAAACTACCCGATGTCCGACCGCGACGCGCTTACCTGCGAGCTGTCGCTGGGCCGCCATTTTCCACCGGTGTGAGTCGGCGGGGGATGCTCGTGATGATGCTCCTCGTCCGGCTCCGCGTCGTCGTCGTGAAGTTGAGACATATTTTGAGGAAGATCGTTCAATCCGGGTTTCCATTTGCCGCCGGTATGACCACGAGGCGGCCGTTCCCGATCCTCCCCGTCCCCATCCCCATCTCCATCTCCGTCGCCGTCACCGTCGACGTCGACGTCGCCATCCCCGTCGACGTCGGCATCCCCGTCTCCGTCGCCGTCACCGTCACCGTCACAGTCACCGTCACCGTCGCCGTCGCCGTCCTCGGACTCCGAATAAGATTCCTCTTCCCCTAAATCGTCCTCCATCGTGTCATCGTCCGATTCTTCGTCCTGCTGGTATTCGAACTCGTAGCTCGGCAGGTCCTTGTTTTCGTTGTTGGCCACCAACTCGGCCAGTATCGTGTCCTCCAGCCAGGTCTGATGAACTTGCTCGATCCTCTGCGTCTCCTCCTGACGTTTCCTGTCCGTCTGCTTACAATTCGACTCGTGAGACGTCATCAGACTCTCCAAAGAGTTTTCCGGCTCGTGTTTGGTCGGGAACGCGCCGCTCTCGATGCTCGTGCCGACGTGGCTCATCGATTGGCTCAATTTGTTCCGAACGCTCGTGACCACCGTAGGCTTGCCGGATGTGGACGCGGACGCCGAAGAAACGATGTCGGGAAAGCCGACCAGCGACGGGATGCAAAGGTGTTCGGTCGGATCGTCGAGCTCCGATACACCGGGCAGCATGCCGTGCAGCTTCTCCTTCGCCGCGGACTCTTCCGTGCTCTCCGTCTGCATCTTCTGGCTCCTCTTACGTTTCTCATCTTTCTTGAACTTTCTGGTTTCGTCTAGCAACGCGGATCCCCCGCGTGGATTCGATTTGCTGCTGCTGCTACGCAGCTCCAACGAGCTGAAGAACGCGTCCGCGTTCAGTATTTCGGGGTAGGAGACGGTGGTCGGCGTGGTCGGCGACACGCGAGCAGCCTCGTTCTTGTCGTCCGGCGGTCGACACCCGGACTGACGGTGGCGAACGTAATTTTCGAGGCCGTGCACCGTCTGGTGACATTTGATGCAGAAATGCGTGTCGTCATCGTCCTCGTAGCTCTCCATGGATCGACCGGAACCGTCGCGCGGCCAACCTGAAACGAAACGCATGCTTGCTCGAAACGAATTCTCGTGAGATTCGCGCGCGTATCGAGCAACGAACAAGCGAGCAAACGAACGAGAAGGAAAATCCGTCCGGGGCGTCGCGTTTCGACGACTCTGCCGAAATTTGTCGGGCCGTGCTCCGCGCGCCCCGCTTCGAGTCGACGTGAAACTTCCCCGGGCCGAGCTCCCGCCCCGAGGAAACTTTCGCAAAAAGTTGCCTCGCCGGAGACAGAGGCGCAGTTTCTGCGTGGAAGCGTACATACGATCGGCGGGCCATCGAACGTTGCCGGTCGAATGGCGAGATCGCGAGGCGATGCGACGCGCGATCGCCCGAAACGAGGCACGGTGCGGCTCGCGCTGGGCGAGCCGCACCGGGCAAATTGAAGGTCCGATATTCGCGGAACAGAAGGGAAACAAGTTGACGCTTCGTACGAACTAGGGGTAGGAAGATCGGTCGATGCCGCTTGGCCGTTATTCGGACGACGACACTTCGCCTCCCAGTCCTGGCCGACCCTCCGCCGCCCCCCGTCGGCTCCCGCCGCCCTCCGTCCTCCGCCGTTGCCCTCCACCGTCCTCCACCATCCTCCCCAGCCCGTTACCCACCCCCGCTTACTTCCAACCATCCACCGCCTCCCTCCTCTTCCCCTCCCGGCCGCCACCTAACCCTCCGCTACCTCCACCCCCGGCCTTGTTGCGCCCTTTCCGTTTCCCCTTTCCGAAGTCTGCGAACCGGCAGCGACCTCGTGGCTCCGTCTCCCTATATACCCTGTCTTGTCTCTCCTCTTTCTCTTTATCTTCCTCCATCCTTCTTCTCTCTCTCTCTCTCTCTCTCTCTCTCTCTCTCTCTCTCTCTCTCTCTCTCTCTCTCTCTCACACACACACACACACACTCACACTCTCTCTCTCTCTCTCTCTCTCTCTCTCTCTCTCTCCTTCTTTTTCCCTTTCTAGTTCTCTTTCTCGTCCGAGTCCTCTCTCTTTTCTCTGTTCGGTCGTCTCTCCCTCTCGTCTTATTAAACGGAGAAAACTACCAAATGAGATTTCCATCCGGCTCGAAACACGCTTCTTGCAACCCGATCGCTTAACGCGAGAATCCAGGCGGATCGTTTACTTTTGACGTGACCCGAAAATTTCATTCGCGACCAGAGATATAACAGGGGGAACTAGCAAATTATCCGGAAGACGCGACCTCTCGACGAAGAAGAGTCCGTGCGCGCTTCGGGAGATGGTGGCGCGACGCGCAACGTTTCCGAGACAGAGACAGAGACAGAGACAGAGAGAGATAGAGAAAGAGGAAGAGATTGGTCTCCCGATGTCCCGATAGTCTCGAAATTTTCGGGCGAACGAGCTTCTACCGTTCCGTCGTGGACTCGTTGGGACGAAAGGCCGTGTCCGGCGAGGCGTTTCTGTCGAGAATCGTCGAATATCGGCGCATCACGCGATCGGAGCGTTCGTCGAGCGCGCGTACTTCGCGAACAAACAAGCACAGACGGGGCGGAAGAAACCCGAGCCAATTAAGCGTAGGACGGTCGCGTAGTAAATTAAATATTTGCCAAGTAGGGGCACGCGCTCCGATAACGATATTAATTATTGTATCGTCTTGTAGGACACGCGTAGAGAAATAAAACAAAAACAACCCCCGGACAATGGTAGGAACGATCGCCGAGCTAGAAGAACAGAACTAAATCGAGTGGACGAGAGATCCGTCGAGATTTACGAGCGTTTGTCGGAAAAACAAGAAAGTCCGTTAATTGGCTGGCGGTCGTGGACAGAATCGAGACGTCGATACGTCAATATAATATCCAACTGTGACGCATCGCGCCGAGAGCATCCGGCTAACCGATGGTCGTCGCGTTAACGTTGATCGACGATCACCGATGACTAATCCCTTATTACCTTTCCCGTCGTGGAAAAACCGGAGCGCACCTGCTACCAAGGAGACGCCGCTTTCTCTTCGATTCTCGATCACGAAGAATAACCACCACCTCCTAGAGTTACGGGCTACTAGCAACGAGCAACGGGCAACGGGCAACCAGCGACGAGTTACGAGTTACGAGTTACGAGATGCGAGGTCACTTTGCGATCTAACCGCGGTTACGAGAAGGCGGCAGAGCAGCCGAAGGAAGGGAGGGATGGACGGATACTTGTTGAACGCACGAACTAGACGAATTCCCTCTGTTCCGATGCCACGCGAGGCTAAATTAACGCGAGAATATACGCGCGAGCGAATCGGACCGTGGAACGCGCGTTACGCTCCCGAACAATTTTCTGCCCGTTCCGCGTTGAAAGCGAAAACGACGACCAAAAAGACGGAAAAAGAGACGGGAAGAGGCGGCAAAAATACATTTGGTTTCGCACGAGTTTCGAATCGATTCAACGGTTTCCAATCGACGCCTTTCGACGAATCGTCATCGCCGTAACGATGCCAGACGTTGGTCCGGCTACGCGAATCCACCACGATCATGCCGTACTCGCGAAACGGTACACGAAACATTCTCATCCAGAAACGACAGCCCCGATCGGTGTCGCTAATCCGATCGGAATGGCCGAGGGTTTCTGCGTCCCCTTCGTTCCTCCGTATCAACCGCAATTAACGATAATCAGAGCTCTGACCCTCGCGCACAAATTTAACCGATAGACTGACTGCCACCCTCCTTGCTCCGCTTTCCTGTCGAAAAATCGACGTTCGAACGAAACCCGAACGAGTCCAATTTTAAAACAGAACAATTCCGTTCGAACTCGAATCCCGGATGTAGGTACCCTATCGTTCGTCGCGTATCGTGCGTCTCCGTCTTTCGTCGATCGCGAGCCCATCGTTTCCCGTTTCGAAACGTCGGTTAGCGAAAACTCGACGAACGAGAATACGATGCGAGGGCACGAAAAGCATGGACGAGGTGGGCGAGGTGGCCACCGCGAACACGAACACGGACACGAGCGTCCGAGAGGCCGAGAGGAGACCGAGAGGAGACCGAGAGGAGACCAAGAGATAGGTACCGTGCTCAGCGTTGGAGGAGTACGGTCTAGAAGGGAGATGGACCGGAGGTAGACGCAGGGGATGCAAGGTCCGGGGAATATTGAGCCGCTCCGTTAATGTTTATAACGACGTTAGACGTTGGTGTCCCCGGTACCGTGTGTGTAGGTGTATAGGTGCTACAGGATAGCTAGGTGGCTTCGCCTACCCTCTAGCGTACCCTCTGCTCTTCCTCCCTTCTCACCCTTTACATCCGCGTCTCTCATTCCCCCCTTATTATCCCTCGCGCTCGGCCTCTCGGTTCGTCCTTTCGTATCTTCTCCTTTTCCTTCTCTCCTCCTCTCCTTCTCTCGTTCTCTCGTTCTCTCTTTCTCGGGGTTCGCGCGACGTGTGTGCAAGCCCTCGCTCTCTCTCGGTCAGTCCCCTTGTTTCCGTGCCTCGTTCTCTTTCCCAGCGGTGGCATACAACGGTAGTGGTAACAACGGTAGCACGGCCGAGCTAGAAGTAGAGGCAACGGCAGAGGCAGAGCGGCAGAGAGGCAGCGGTAGAGGCAGAGGCAGAGGCAGAAGCAACGGCAGGACAGGAACTGACATAAGCGCACGAGTGTGTATGTAGAGCACGTACTCGGGGGCTCTCCAGTTCGACGGAGTAGGTGGAGGCGGGTGGTTGGGTGGTCGTGGAGACCTCTCGGTCGAGAGTATGGGTTGTGGGTGGTGAACGGGTGGATATAGCGCGGAGGGTGAGTATGTCGGTGGGTCGAGGAAGAGGAGAAGGGGAGGGCTGCATCCTAGCAATGGGACGAGGGAGCCTCTGTCTAATCGATGCCGCGGCGGTGCGCGCTCGCCCCGCTGGCTATTACGCACCTTAATGTCCTTTTCCCTCGCCTCCTCCCCGCGCCAACCACCCTCGCCTCTTCCTCCTCTTCCACCTTCGACGCCGCTATCCCCTCGACTGCTCCGCTGCCTCGCTGCCTCGCCGGCGAGCTGGCGAGCTGGCGAGCTGGCTCGCGCCACCTTCCTCGTCCCGCCTGTCTTTCTTCCGTTTCTCGCTCTCTTTCTTCCCACCGAGAAGCCGCCGAGCGCTCTCTCCTTCCTCCAGCATTTCTCCTTTCTCCAATCCCCTGTCTCCTTTCGCCTTTCTCCATTCGGGCAGCTTCCTCTCGGCCGCGTTTCCCTCTTTCTCCCGCCACCTCGTCCGCTCGAACACCGAGAGGCGGCCATGACACGTGTCAATCTACCGCAGACGCCCGATCGATACCGACGGACCTCGGCTTCTCTCTGCGCTCCTCCACCTCTTTCTTCGCCCTATCGTCGACAACCACCCCATCCTCGTCCACCTAGCCACCCCATACCATCGTACCACATCAACCACCCACTCCTCGTCCCCATACCCGTTCCCATACCCATCCCCGTCTTCGTCCCCGTTCCCGTCCCCGTCCCCGTCCCCGTCCTCGTTCTCGTCCTCATCCTTTGCCACCCCCGCCACCCCCGCGACCCCTTACGACCACGCTCCGCGCTCCCTATACCGAACCTTCTACGAATGCTGCCACCGCTATACGCATCGACGCGCGAACCCTGCGAGGCCTGCCAACCTCGCCGAGAGTATCGCGACTCTTCCCGCGACAAACGAGATTTCGTTTTCCAGCAACTGGCCAATTGCGTCCCGTCAGCCATCTCCGACGACTCTCTCTCTCTCTCTCCCTCTCTCTCTCTCTCTCTCTCTCTCTCTCTCTCTCTCTTTTCTCCCCCATTTCTTTCACGCTCGTTCTGTCCACCGATCCGTGTACCCGTGTACGTACTTCGTCAAATCCGACGGACATCGCTGGAAAAGTTTTTCGAACTCGCGAGCAAACGTCCAACCTTTCGTCTCATTCGAAGCGAACTCGGGAAAAACAAACGCGCCTCTTCGCGTGTGTTACGTGCTCGTTATAAATTTTCCACGGTTCCGCTCCCTCCCGGTCTGTCTCGCGAAGAAGCAACCGTTTCGTTGCTCCTTCGAAAAATTTCGCCTATCCCGCGCACAAATCACCGGTGGCGAGATTCGACGGTAAACAGCGACCATTCGTCGGCGATTTCTCACATATTCGATACAAAGTAATTCGCGGATCGACCGAGAAACATTTGGTTAGGTTAGGAACGCGGCAAGTTTATCGAGGTCGTAAACTTTCAACGAGCGCGAAAATACGCGCGCGCTACGGGGGAAGAACGTTAAAGTACGATCGCGCGCGCGTCTCTCGTCTCGTACCGCCGGCTCTTTCCTCCGGGCATCGATGTTTTAGACGAAAGATACCCGGAACGACGTATCGTTCGCTCGAAATAATGCATCGGGAGCCATCGCGAAGGATCCGTGGACTTTGATCGGTATGAAAAAAAGCAGGTGCTAGAGCGAGCTCGTAGCTCGTATCGAGCGATCAGACCGTGGGGGGTTCGCCTGCGATTTATCCGCGTTAAAACATCGACGAAATTATTTTGAAACGAGTCGCGTCTGGTCGGCAGCGAACTTCTTCGTCCGGTACCGAATTCTACTAATCGTCGACCGCCTTCTACTCGACAAGAGAGCTCGAGCTATTTTCGAAACTACGAAGGTTGCGTCGTTTTCGGGAGGGATCGTTCCGCATTACCCCCTCGGACGATAGGAGCCTTCCTGCCTGTTCTTCCTGCGGCATGCCTGGTGCTTTTACTCGATCTCGCCAGCTTTTACTCGCTTTCCCTCGTCTTCCGTCGCAAACACGAAACCCGAATTTTCAAAAGAGCCGGACGAGTGCCGTCCTCGGTTTTCCTGTTGCGCAACCTCTCCTCTCCTCTCCGCCCCTCTCCACTCCTCTTCGGAGAGCGGAGAGTGAAACGTTTCTCGGTTCGCACCGAAACGTCCCAGGTATCGGTCAAACGATATAAATCAACGAGCCTCTCTTCCAAACAGCCTTCTTCCGAGGGAACGATCCGGACAGCGACCAAATATTCGGCGAGACCGATCGTCGTTCGGAATAATTTTGTACGGCGAATTTTTTGCCAGGACGCGATGGATACCGACGAATACGACGAAACGAAACACCGATACTAAATCTATTTTCACGTGCTCGTTCGTGCGTGAACATCCTCCGCGACAGAACGACGCGTCTGTGGTCTTACGATTCGTCTTGTTTATCCGCGGACTCGGTTCTAAAAGCGAAAAAGAACACGCGCGATTCCTCGACATCTTGCATACCGAAAGAATTCGAACGGACTCGCTCCGTTCGGAATTTCGTCTCGTCATCGGACGAGTTCGTCCAATTATTCGATCTGTTATTCGTTTCGAGCAAATCGAGCAAATGGCGTTCCAACGAAAGCGAGTCGACACGAAAACGAGAGGGGATCGAGTACCGATCGAATCACCGATACGCGAAACCGTGTTCGAGACGAGTTTTCGATCAGGAAAAAAGACGGCTCGGTGCCGTGATCGAATTATCCGAAGAAGCGACATCGAAGAAACGATTCGACGATGTTCTACCGGCGAGGCGCAGCGTCGCATCTTCGGCGAGCACGTATGGAAATTTCGGAAGGTCGCGGAATCGTCGTAAGATCGATGGTGCCGGTGCAATAGATAGTCGAGGAAAGCGACGCGCGGCACTTTATTTTACGAGGTGCACTTATTTCGGGTCTCGCGGGGAGCTGACGGTACAAAACGAGCAAACGTATACAATGGACTTGTGCGCTGACCCACATTGTCGTTGCATAACGGGACATCTTTCGAAATATTCGCAAGTTTAGTGCCTCCGGTCTCGTCGACCGACGACGGGAACGCTCGTAAAAGGAACCCCCGCAGTCACCGAGAGACACAAACGCAACTGACGCGAACCACGCGCGCACCAAACCGTTTTTCGGCTCTACGTTCGCGATACCGCCCGCCTCTCTCGATGTCTCTCGGTCCGGCGACAAATTCAAAAGTCGTGCGAACGAAGGAAAAAAGTAACGAAAAAACAAACAGACTTATCGCTCGGACGAAACTTAATTCGCCGAAGTAAATTAAGAAATCGCGGCTTCTTTGCGGGACCCGACGACGGCGGTCGCCAACCAAAATCCGGCCAATCGAAAACGCCTCGTCGTTAGACACATGTGCGCAACCCTGTGCGGCAGCATCGCAAGTTTTTGCCTAAACTTTTGCAAGGTGGAACGATTCTCGATGGCGCGTCGCGATAAGTTGGAATCTTCTCGAACGCGCGGGCTCTAGAAACGGGGAGAGAAGATACAGCTACCGGTAAAACCACTCGATGGGAACGTCACCTAATAAACGATCTCGTAAACGTCGGGCCGCGAATGTCGCCGGCGTTGAATTGGCCTGACGCGCGTAGAAACGACACGATCGCTTCGCGACCCCAGAACAAAAACGGCGCCGCAATCGTCGAAATAAAATACTCTTTATGACAGTCGCTGCCGCCGCCGCCACCTCTCCGAAGCCCCGCCACCATTGGCGTAAAACTCGAGCGTGACGATCGTCGCGGATACTCGGCGTGTCTCGAGGAAATTCCTTCGAGGAGGAGAGACGGTTCGAACGCGCGTTACTAAATTCGAAGCGGAACGCTTCGAAATATTGCGTGCCGTTCTGCCAATCGTTCCCATTGCCGGCGTTGTTGCGAATATTTACGTACGAAACGTTGACGCGGCTGCGTGTTTCACCGCGTACCCCTCCTCTGCACGGATCGTTTCGCGCGCGCGAGAATTTCTCGTCTCCGATCGAAACCAAAGAACATCCGGTATTCGCGTCACGAGCCCGTCTCTCGCGGCCGGTGTCTACGATTTTAAATAACGATGAATGATTAACGAAAGAATTCCACGATATTGTAGCGAATCGAGTTGCCGGAGCCGGTGAGTCACCGGCACGGCCCCGAGAATCGACGCATTTCTATATACGCATACGATTCAATGGATTTCACGGATCGAATCGATTCGGCCGGAGGTTTCGGCGAATCGAACGGAGACGTTATCGCAAAACCAAACGGGCTCGACACGACGTCGATGCGTCCATGGCAAGCGCAGCAGCGAGTCTTCGCTTCGTTCCGACGATTCCGATGACTTTCGAGCGACCAAACGAATATTCCGTCTCGATCAAACGTTTCGCTTCAACGAAAACCAATCGCTGCGAAACTTGTTTAAAAAAAGAAAAAAAAGAAAAGAAAAAACAGGAAGAAGAAGGACTCACTAGGATCGTATATAGCGAAGCCCGCAAAACGTACCGGGGGATGGTTCTCACGAAGGACGAACGGTGAGCTGGCAGTAAATCGGGAGTCGGTGCAGTTTTAATTGACAGGAATGTTTAGCGGTAATGAACGCAAGGTGGAAGGAACCGGATAAGTACGAGGTAGGAGTAGAAGAGAGCCACCGCGACGACCACGATACCAACGCCAACGCCAACGCCAACGACAGCAACGATCGACAACGACAGCTACAGCTACAGCTACAGCTACAGCGACAGCGGTAGCGATGGTAGCGTAGCGGTGGCGGTGGCGGCGGCGGCGGTAGTGACAGTGGCAGTGGCAGCGACGACGACGACGGCGGCGGCGGCGGCGGCGGCGACGACGACGACGAAGGCAGCGGTGGCGGTGGCAGCGGCGGGGGCAGCGCGCACGTTCCACACCGTGGGCGTCGCCATCGCGTTCCTACCACGACGGCAGGGGTGTTCTATGACGCTATAGATCATGCGGGCTCCGCCTGGTAGGCGGGCACAACCTGGTAGTTGGTACGCCGGTGCCCCTCTTCCCGCGGCTCCGCCGGCCTTGCCAGCGCCACCATCGGTGCCCGCCAAAACGAGCTCCGCTCACCGACTATCCACAAACTGACCGACTCGTATCCTTCGACCTCCATTCGATTCTTTTCCAACTCGAATCTTCGCCCGAAATTATCGTAAACCAGTCCGCCGCGCGTAACGCTCGTCCCCTACCCTTATGACGAATCGAAAACTTGCCCGGGAAACACCGATACTCTCGCGAATTCGACGATCGTTGCCTCGCCACTCTACTCTCGTGTTCATTGAAATATCGCGTCTCTCTTCGGTTCTTTCCATGACAATTTTATAATTCCGAACGTCAAAGACGTTCTAATCGTGGACCGCAGATCCCCGCTTATTCGCTCCGCGATTCACGACGACGATCGCGCATTTCCGATCGGCACAATGCCCGGCTCGTTCGCGTTTCTTTGCTGGTCGTTCGCCTCAGGACAATTAGAAGACTTTCGTCCGAGGACAGTGAACGATCGGATAGAATCGTGGGGAAAAAAGTAGATTTTATACCCCCAGGAGACCGTCGATCGAAACGCGACCGTAGCGCTATCGACGATTCGTCCCGATCTCGTTCGACATAAAACTTTTCCGAACCAGCTTTCCGAATAACACGTACTTATGTATATGTGTACGCGTTGACTCAAAGATAAAGGTTCTCGCACGCGTCGACGCTTTGGCCGGTCGATACCGGTGGAACGATAGAGTCGCGTTCCACGAAAAACTCTCGGACAGAATCGGCCTAAACGTTCGAACTCGAAATCAAAGTTTTCGTACGCGATTTTGAGGTTAGCTTCTAATATCGCGGGATATCGAGGTAGCTGGACGATTGCTCGGCATTGAAACGTTATCGCGCGTATCTCGTTAGGATTCGCTATCGTTGGTGCACACTTACCGCAATTCGGGGGGTGTCCGATGGCTCGGAGGGACGAAAATGTCGAGAAACTCGCAAGTGTTGCTCCGCGTCGCCGTAGTACGGTGGAACGAGACCGCCGGCTGCCAGCGCCTCTCGCGGCGAAAAGAAAAGTTGCCGTACCAGCACGGCTCTGTTCTGTTGCCCCCTCTCGCGCGATTTACCGGGGCCGACGAGGTTCAGGGCCCCGCCCCCTTTTTCGACCACCTCTTGCGCGCGCGAGCGCAACTTCAGTCCCCCGGGCCCATCGACGAACTTTCGATCGTTCTTATCCGGTCTCGTCGTTTTCGCGCTTTGTACTTTTCGTCCGGGTGAAAATCGAGGTGAAAATCGTTTCGAGGCGGAACGAGCTCGCGGGGACCACCGGACGGACGATCGTCGCGAATACGGATGACCGGGAGGAATCGACGATCAGGAAAACCGATTTTCGCCTGTCCGGATCCGGTTCGCTCCGTTTCCACGGTGCCCCGACGATCGTTTCGTTCGGGGACGCTGTCTTTCCTCGCAGCCTCGCGATCGGGCATCGTTTCGTTCGTTTCGCTCTCGTCTCGTCCCGTCTCGTCCCATCTCGTGCAATCTCGTCCCGTCTCGTCTCGTTCGATCGGATTCTCGCGAAGCACAGGTATCTGCGTTTACGCGAACGCAAATCGTGCAACATCGCGAAGGAAGAAACGGCGAAAGAGACGGAACGAGTGCGCGAGAGGCAAAGGAGAGCAAGGAAGAGCGGGCAAGCGAGGAAACGAGAACGAGCGGAGGAGACGAGAGGGAAAGAGGACTACTACTCCTGGGGCCCCCCCACCATGCGGGCTGCCGCCGCGACGCCAGTCCGTAGTCAGTCAGCGCTGGACCGCCGCCCGCTCGATTTCGCGATCCACGAACGACGGTAGCCACCACTTCCACCTCCGCCTCCTCCTCCACCTTCGCTTCTTTTCTCTCTATCTTGTTCTCGTTTCTTGCCTTCTACCCTTGCATTTTATCTCCCCCCCTTCCCCCTCCCACTCTCTCTCTCTCTCTCTCTCTCTCTCTCTCTCTCTCTCGCTCCTTCTCTATCGGTTTCTCTGTGTGTTGCGCGTACACGCTATCGCTGCCTCTTTCTCTCGCTCGGGTTCCTCGTATCTATCCGTCTATCGAACAGTTCGCTTGTATCTTTCTCGATTTTTTCTTCCATCGTATCGGTCTCTGTTCCTTTGTGACTGTGGTTTCACCCTTGCGCATTCAATCGGCATCCCAGCATCGCACGCTCGGGGACACGCGCGTAAACGCGATCGCTCGCTAGTTTCGCCTCGCTCTTCTTGCTCTCTCGCTCTCTTTCTTTCCCTCTCTCTCTCTCTCTCTCTCTTGTCACGGGATACGTCTCTCCTCTCGTCTCTCTCCCCCTGTTTCTCGGTTTCTTTCGTTTTCTTCTCCGCAACGAGCTTTCGGTAGCCCCGTACACGTACGGCGGAGTGTCGTGCGCGCGTCTCGAGTGGATGCAAGGCGTCGTCGCGAGGCACGCGTTCCCGAAGCCGAAAAGCCCGATCTCCTCCCGCGATCGACGAGATCCAGGGTCGTAGGTACGCGAGGATCGAACGCTCCGAGATCATCGACTCGTTCCTCCGTGCTCGCGTAATCGTACGTTCGTATAATCGCGTGATCGCGAAACTCGCACAGTCGCGGAAAACCCGGAGAGCGTCGAGGATCGCGTCGCGCCGCACCGTGACGACACGACACGACACCGTGATCCAGGCAAGCGTCGTTGATCGCCTGCACCAACTTCCAAGTGATCATCGGAATCCAAGTGTCGATGCTCCGATTCGGATCGTGCCGGATTCGGTCTCCGGGTTGTGCGGACGGAGGAACGAACTGCTTTTGGAACGTGCCGGAATTTTCCTCGCGACGCGCCTCGCCTCGCCTCGCCTCGCCTCGCCACGCGACTTCCGCAAAATGCATCGCGGTCTTTCTTCATCTTGAATGTATATCTTGAATCCTTCGTAGGTGCGGCCGATATACGTATATCCGATCCGACCGATGATCGTTGCTCGAACGAGCTTGCGTCCCCCGGCCCGACGATTTTTAAAGAGTGAACCGCACACCGAGTCGCAGTCCGTGCCATCGAACGACCTACGCCACCGATGTGATCGTTCCAAGTGATTTGGTTGCCTCTAGCCGCCGTACAACCGCGCATGGATCACGACAAAGTCGAAGATTTCGCCGACCGTTTCGCAAGTGCTACACCACCAGTGCGACACCACGCACCACCGGTCCGATTCTCCGGACACGATAGAATCTTTCGAGATTCTCGAGCCAGTCGACGGAGCCGATTCACGGAAATCGCGAGGCCTTACGCTCCGTTCGATTCCGCATTATTGTATACGATAGCCTGTAGCACAGTGTTCTCTCACGACCAGTCCCGTCTATTTGGTTGGTTCGCACCTATCTAGGTGCGGCTGCTTCCGATCCCGACCAGAGAGACGAGATAACGATGTCGCCACCGATCCTGGGAAGACCGACGACAAACGGATCCGGCGAACTCGCGATGAGGTAGTCAGTGCTCGTTGGACACGTGCAAGTGGGTGACTTTGTGTGCGCGGTGCTGGAGCTGGGAACCGGAAAACTTGAAACACTGCTTCCCGCGGCGCGGAAGATCAATCTAGGATCTTCCTGCAGCATTTTCAAGGACCACCGTCACATGTTTGGGATCCGATTCGAGGCTGCGTCTAAGGAGCAGAGACCTGGAGCCCGCACAGATAAGCGAACATCTCCGCAGGACGCAGATGCCCCGAAGAAAACAGCACGCTCCGCAACGTATGAAATGTGAGTCGGAACAATTTCAATCGTTTCGCCGATACCCGCGTCGAATTGGCAAAGATCGATCCTCGACGATCCGCGCATTCCCTTTGCCGCGATCGTGCCGCGACGACCGGCGAGCAACAAAAAAAAAAAAAACCCCGAAAAGCAAAGCCAGGCGAAACTTGCGGGCTCGTTGTGACGATTGTCGTCGAGGTTCAATCATTGTCCGTTGTCTAACTCTCGACAGACCCTGTGGGTACCTACGTGTGTACCCAGATACGGGCGCGAACACGTACGTTCGTTGTGCGATCAAGTTATTGTTACAAGTACAAGATATTTGAAGCGCGCGCGCGTTAAACTCCCTTACGCGTTGAACGAGTCAACGCTACTCTTCCATCTTGGTCCAAGGAAATTTCAACGATTCTGTGTACGCGATCTGCCCGAACGTGCCTCGTTGATCGCTCCATTCGTTGCATTACCGCGGAATCGACGTAATATTTCCCGCCTAACGGAAAAATCGAATTTTCTTTGACCGTGTGCTTCGCGGCGAAAGAAAAAAGAACCGGTTGTTTTCCTCTGCGACGGAGCGATTAGAACGCGCGAAAAGAAGCGAGATAGTGCGGCCGATAATATCGCGGGGCATCGTAACCGGTCGATTCGAATCGAATCGAATCGAAACGGACGTGAAAAATTTGTAAATATTGGTGAAAGAACGGCCGTGAAACGGCAAGAGGAACCCTGGGTTTGAAAGGTTGATGCGCGCCATGCTGCTTTTCCCACGTGGGGAAGCCATGAGGCGTAAACAAACTCGCCCCTGGTGGAGGACGCCATCTTGGTGAAGTTCTGCCGGAAACATTTACAATTCACTCAACTTGCCCTACCGAAACTCGGCCAAGCGCCGATAAATCTCGTTGTGCGCGCGCGCGCGGATGCTCGCCGCGTACATAAATCCACGGCAGTCTACGGAGTTTCGGCGCCGTAAACGCCACAGTTTTTCGCCAGCTTCCGCGGTGGTAGACGCGTCCGAGCTGCCGAACGTGTTCAACCTTCCGCCGTCGTTTTCTAAGAGAAATCGCGCTAATTTCTCCGATTCTCGACATGTATTCTCGATGTTCTCCATGTTCTCGAAGAGGCACGGTGCAAACGACGCCGATCCGAGTATTCGGAGGTTCCCAAGATTCCGGAGGTGGCACGCGACCAAACTGCAACGAACCGATATACAGCGAAAGTAGTCGCGCAACACTTGACGAACAAGAAAATCTGTTCGGCTGCTCGATTAGCGTATCTCTCGCGCTAATTTCTCCAGTTAATTTACAATGTCTCGGTGAAAGGATCCGTGTATCGTGCACGCGGGTACACACGCAGCACGCAGCACGCATACAAGCTCGCAGTACGTACGAATCGATCTTCCGTCTATCGAGAATTACGTTTGCGCTGCCATTGCTATTCCGAGGAAGTTAATCAACGGTATATTACCGGAGAAAGATTGCTGCCACGGCAGCCTGTCGTCGTTGAAAAATTCTTGATAAAATATCGACGACGTCCGTCCACGCGTACAGGAACCGTACAGGAACGGCGAGAATCGAATGCAGCGGAGACAGGTTTGGATGTTGCTTCGTTCGTCGGATCGATTACGCGTCGAACGATCAGCTTCGAAAGAATCGAAATTTCTCCGCCATGCTTGCCATGCCGCGCCGCGCCGAGCGAGACGCGCGCGAACGCGTCCACCGGACCGCGCGATTCGTCGGGTTTTCCTTTTCGGTTCGCCAGACGATCGCGGATTCGAAAGCGCGTTAGACTAACGCGTCGGGTATTTGTCAGGAAATTCGTAGGCTGGCGCAACAGGTGCAGTTTAGGGGCATCTTCTCGTCTCGGTATCCGAAAAAGCAACCTCGTCTGCAATTCGATCCAGAGGTGGTACCTTTCGATCGGACCGTCAAGTTGGTCGCGTTCCGAGATACATTCTCGAAAAGATAAGGAGAAAATACGGTGGCGTTCGAGATCGACCTCGTCCTCCGCGACGCAAGAGTTCTCCTCGGCAAAAGTACTGTATCGACAACCTCGTTCTTCCACCTTTCGACCGTCTTTCCGCAAGTCGAGAGAAGAAGAGTTTATTGCGGCCATCGGCACGTACAATTAGCAACATTTGGCAAAACGGTCGAGCGAGTTTATGGAACGCGTTGAACGCGCAGCTGTTTTTGAGAAAGTCGTTGCTCGTCTTGGCGAACGATTTTTTGTTATGGCACGTATCGGCTACTGGACTTTCTCACTTTCGATCTTGTCCGAGCGATCAGCAAGCCAGTTCGTCTAGCGACACGCGGATTTTGCATTGCATCGAATAAAGAATTGTTTGTATCCTGTCAAGATATCAGAGAGCACGCGGAATTTGATTCTCTTATCGAATTCTGCAAAAGACCTTACAATTTCTCAGAAGTTGGAGAGGTGAGGCAAAGTATCCTCTATCGGTCTATACTATACTGTACTATACTGTAGGAAACCGGCGCGGCGATTATAATAACGCGTCGACGGGTCTGAATCGGAGTAGAGGATCTCGAGTTGGCCACCGTCCGTTTTGTGCGCGTTTCTCCGTAACTCCGTGATCCACCGCTCCATTCATAAAGCAGGAAAAGTGCTTTGAGTCTGCGCACGCGCGTCGAAACGGCCGCCGTTCGTCTTTGCTACCAGATATTTTCGGAGGTCCGGAATTATAAAGCCAGCACGCCACTATATCGTCTTGTCCGCGAACGCCACGAGACTCGACGCTAGATTCACCGAAACCGGGATAACCGGACGGAAATGATCAATTCGCCGACAGACGCGCGCCTCATTTATTCAACGTTGAACTACTTCGGCTCCGATTATCGATAGCTCTGCGTGGTTGTCGCTATACGGGGGAAGTATTTCGGTTCTCGTTTCGCGATTATTTCGAACGCGTAGATCCATCGATCCATTCGCTCGCATCCGAATTCGTTCGCAACTAATTGTAGAGACAGAGGTCCGAGTTCGCAGCATCCGAGTCAGAGCAGCGGCCCGGCCATGACCATCGGTTTTTTAAAAAGGCCCAGACCTTGAACGGACGAAACGGAGAACACGTTTTTCCCATAGACTTAGCCGTTGCCGGCTGGGGTCGGGCCGCAAACTGCACAGGAAAAAATTTACGACGAGTCGCAACGTTCTGGAAAGGACGCGGCAGGACACGCGCGGCACACAGACCCACGGATACCTGCTGCTCGCAGGCAGGGTGAAATTTCACTGACTAACCCGGTAAAAACCTTCGGTGATCCGTGCCAGCCTACGCCCATTGCGCAAAACTTTCACCTCAAACAATGCCGACACATTTTTGGGTCCCGAAGGCTGGCTCGTCTAAACGTCGTAAATCCTTCAACCCCGAGGAAAAGGAAGGCGGCGGTGGGGACAGCTTTTCTCGCAAGCTGTTGCAAGGAATACCGGAACACTGGAAAACTGGAAAACACGAAACCGGCATATGCTGCGCCCTCGAACCGAACAACGGACCGAACAACGAACGCGCGGCCTTCCGACGACCCTCCCCGTTCTCCACGCATCGCCTAAAAATCACGATCGGCCGACAACCGAGTTTCCGTCGAATCGACGGGATCTCGATGGATCGACGACGCGCGCAAACAGGCTTTCGACGCGCAACGAATTATCCATGCGTGAAAGATACGAAGCCGAGATTTCCGCGTTGCGCGCGTACATCGAATCAGCTTTCTAATCGGCTACCATTATTTCCGGTGACCATGATTTACACGCGATATCGCATCGACGAGCAAATATGCCAAAAGCAGTATATCTGGAGATAAATGAGACGCTTTGCCGACGAGTCTCGTTGCTTTCGTGTTTCGGTCTTTGGCCGCGGCGATATTTCTCGAACTAACTTTTGAATTCGCTCGAGTACGCGAACGACTAAGCATGACAGATGCTCGCTCGTACAAGAATGCGTACCGCGAAAATAAATATTCCGCAATTTTTTCGTTGCGCCGCGCCGCTTACGGTTTACGATTGCCGCGATTCGGCCGCGTCGCGGCACCGGCGTTCGCGACTTTATCGACGTTGGTTGTTCTTCCCTTGTGCCTTTCGACTGTAGCAGCCGCGTTCTTGTTTTTCTTTTTCATTTACGGGAAAATCTCCGACGCGGCTGTCGTCTTCTCTTCTATCGCTGAGCGAATCATTTAACTCGAAGGGAGTTTTCATCGCGAGTAAAACGCGGGAGCGCGAGCGAACGATCTCGCCTCCTCTCACCCTATTTTCGATGCTCGTAAAACCGGCGTCACTGTATCCGACTGATCCGTCTCCCGATTTATACCGCTGCGAGAGACACGTTGCTTGAAACTAGCGCCTGCTGCCCTGCCGGATCCTTCTCCGCGCCCCATTCTCTAAGCGGCGCTAATAAATTAGCTGGAGAAAAAGACGCCGGTACGACAGATGCCCGATGGCTGCCATAAAGGAACTGCCACGGAACCGCTCGCGGGTAGTGGCAACACATCAAAGAGCATCCGTATCGTCTCGATCCGCGGTACCCTTCTGTCCGTTGTTTTACGTTTACCGGTGGATTTGTTGCTCCTCTCGGTTTGCCCGACAAACAATCGAACGAGATTCCGCATTCTACGCGTCTGCAGCCGTTCCGCACTTGAGAACGTATCCGTGACGCGCGTCCATGCTTACCAAGGAGACGAGACGGGACCGGTAGGGAGATTATAATTTAAATAGCAAAGAATCATTCGCGCAGGATGTACATTCCGCGGGGACGAAAAAAAGGGATAGAGAAACGGGGAAGAGCGGTGGCCGTGCCGAAACTCGAGGAGCTTGGAATCATCGAGGGGATCGTTCTTACGAATTCCTTTTCTAAATTCTCTTTGCGCCATTCGGCACGGCGCGGCGACGCGGCGTCGATCGGGATCGGAGATCGCAACGCAACAGTGCGGTGCGGTGCGGTGCGGCGTGTCCTCGCAGCGGCGACACGCCGTGCCACTCGAAAACGAACTGTATGTACCGCTGCTGTAAGGCGCGGAACGGAGCGGGTTCAAGCAGTATGGAGCGGTATGGAGCGGCGCGGCGCGGCGCAGCGCGGCGTCGAACGTGCCGGCACGCTTAAGTGACTTTCGGTGTTTGGCCTTTGCGCGCGGCGAGTGCCTTTTGCCTTTGCGACAACGCTCGCTTTGCGGCTAGGTTCGCGAACAAGCAGGCGGAGGCGGTAGTGCGTTTGACCTCTTCCTCCTTCGTCTCCGGTTTGGCCATTCCCCTCACGCACCGGCCACCCCCGTCGAGCCACGCCACGACACGCCAAACCACGTCGCACCGTACCGCGTCTTTTCCTCTTCTCCGCTTCTTACCTCTCCCCGAATTCCCTCGAGACGCTCCGCGTACAGCACCCAACTATCCGTGCGCGCACGGATAACTAAATCGCAATGCGGCCCGCGGCCCGCGTACCGCGACCAAAGGGAGATGACCGGCTTTTGATTCGTGTTCGGGCAAGAGCGGGACACGGCGATGACGGTGATTCGTAAAGAGGGTGCGAACAGAGTGGAAGATGGAAGGAGAAAGCTGGAAGCGAAGCGGAGGAAATTCTGGTCGTCAACGTTCGTCGGAAAACAAACTCGGTGGACGTCGGATGAACGCAAAGTCTCTCTTTCTCTCTCTCTCTCGCTGCTTCCCGAATTGCGCGTTGCATGGACGAAAAATATTTGATCGCGCGCCTCGTAAAACCTTCTCGGTCGTGGTTCGCGAGCCATCGAAACTGTCCAAGTTGTTCCGTTATCGATCGAGAGAAACGCGTCGAACGCAAACGATCGCGCGCCCCTCATTAAGAGGAACGATCGTTCCCGTAAAAATTCTGGAAAGTACCGAGACTTCCGTAACCGGAAGACAGAAGTTTGCCCCGTCTTCGATAGGAAGTTGGATGGAATGCCGAGCCAAAACTCGTAAATGTACACGCGGAATTCGTAGAGCGAGACTGTACAGCGGGGGGACGTAAGGATGGAGAAGGGAGGAGGAGGGTAGCGAATGAAAGGGACGGGAAGGGAAGGGAAGGGAAGGAAAGGATGCACACGCGCGCGCACTCTTTTTCGGTGTGCGACTGTCGGGTACGAGGAAAGTACGACGGTAGGAAAGGGGGATCACGACGGTATCGCGGTACAGTGGCCAAGCTATTCGGCCGTGCACGTACAATCTAGGTACTGTTTCGCAACGAGAAGGCCCCGTAGGGGAAGTAAGCAGTATCTCTCGAGTTTCCCTCGTGGCCCCTCGGTCCTCCGTCCTTCGTCCTCCGGTCGCCGCGATCTTTCTACATCCTCTCCCTCGAGTCTACTAGAGCTCGCCGCTTCATCCACCCTGACACCCGCGACCCTCCACGATACTCTCCACTGTCGACCGTAGAAGGGAAGATCGTAGTGGGGTTTTCTCCGTTCGTCCGTAGGTCCGTCCGGCCGTATCGTCTCGTCTCGTCTCGTCTCGTCTCGTCCCGTCTCGTTTCGTTTCGTTTCGTTTCGTCTCGTCTCGACTCGACTCGACTCGTCTCGTCTCGCGTGACGGCCTCGTCAGCCGTCAGCCAAGCTCCGTCCGGATCGATACGCTTGCCACCCTTACGACCCCAACTTCCTCCACCTTCTCCTGTGAAAAGCAATGCACCTACCATCCGCACCCCTCACCATCGCCATCACCTACCCACCCTACTCTCTATCCCTGCTCGCGTCTCCTCTCGTCTCCTCTCGTCTCCGCCGCGCGAACCTTCCTTTTCCCCTGACCCCCGTACCAGCGACTCTCTCTCTCTCTCTCTCTCGCGCGCGCTCTCCGGCACTCCGTCTCGCTCGCTCTTTCCCCTGTTCCTCCTTCTGCTCCTTCTCCGGCTGCTGCCTCCTGCCAGCAACCAGAGTCTAGTTGAGTCGAGTTGAGCCACCGGCCGGGTCAGAAGACGTCTGCTGCCCGGGCGAGCGACAGCTACCACCCTCCCATTCAAACACCCACCTCCGACCACCCGATTTTACCACCTCTTCCTCCTCGTCCTCGTCCTCCTCTACTACCACCTCCTCCACCTCCTCCGCCTCGTCCTCCACCTTCGACCGACCGTCCACCCACCCCTCGACCTACTCCACGACTCCATTCTACCGCGACGTGCCGCGAGATGGACAGCTTCGCCTCACCGTCGAATCCGCACTCGAAACTCGCTCACCCTTCTGTATCGTTCGCGTAAACGGTACGTGAAACGGTGGTGGTGGTGGTGGTGATGGTGGTAGTGGTGAACGCGCCACGGTCCCCTTCGTCAACCACTACCACCTTCACCGGTTCGCTACTACCACCACCGTTCTCAACTTTCTCCCTCTGCCTCCTTCCGCGACGCTTCTTCGTTCTCGTAACGCTGCATCGTTGCTGCTCTTACCACGGTTGCCCCCGTGTCCTTTGCACCCCTCGCGAGACACCCTATCTTCGGTCCACACTTTTCACGAAAGAGTATTCTCCGAACATCGAACGAATCGAACAAATCGAACGTACCGGACGTTTACGCGCGACAGAAACCGTCGTCCTGACACGGAACGGTCACCGGTAACCTGTGCCGGACAGCGACGATGCGCGACCCCCTTCTTGTCTAGAAACACTTGGCCCCGTCTGGAGCAGCGTATCCGTCTCGCTCGCGAGACGATCCCGAGGAGAATTTTTCACGTTGCGAACGACCCCGATGTCGCGGCGAAACGCGCGCAACGCGCAAAACCCTCAAAACTCGCTGGAATAAGTAATCGCGACGATTACCAGTTTCCAACTTTGTCCTTAGTTCGGTTCGCCGGAGTGGCTCTCCGGTGTACCCGGCCAAAGATCCCTCGTAACGATTCATTAGTAGTCGAGAGTCAATCGAAGATTAATTAATCGTTAGGATTCGAGAACCAATTAAAGTTTCCTCGACAACAAATCCGTCTGGCCGCGAGCACCGTTAAAGATTTCGATTTGTTTCCCCGTGCTTTCCCGAACTCAGTCTCTCTCGAGTCTTCGGTCGGCTACAGCTACAGCCACAGCTACAGGCTACGGGCGCGTCCGCGTCGTTTGCTCCGTAGTCGAACGAATTAAAAACGCGGCATTTCACGTTCGCATTGAATCGTCTGGAGACAACCGGGCCGGGATCAATCGGTCAGCTTCGACTCTGCTCGGCTCGAGCGCTGCCACGAAATTCTCGTACGTTATCGCAGCGCGGGTTTGATGGCTCGGTGAATCACGATGAACCGGAGCGGGGCGACTCGAAACGGCGAAACGAATAAGCGAGCGGAAGAGAACGAGCGAACGAGTGAAACGAATGAAACGAAACGGAAGGCGAACGGAGGTGTAGCCAGGGGAAAGAACGGAAGATATTTGGCACCGTGTCAGATCGCCGCACTTGTCGCTCCTCTCGCCAGAAAGAAGGTGGACGTAGCGAGTCAGGGTGGGCGAAGAAAGCGGGGAACGAACGGATGGAAAGGGGAAGTGGTAGATCAGCGAGTGTCTGCAGCGACAGTAACGACAGGTCGACGTCGCGCTCTCCTCCGCCGTCTCGCCTCGTCGCCTCGTCGCCTCGCCGCCTTTGCCTCGCCACCGCGATAGCCGCCTCTCTCGCCTTCCGTCCTCCGTCCTCCGTCGACGAAGCTCGATCCGCGTACGCGTCAAAATCCATATTCCGGGGGAAGGCTAATCGGTCGTCCGATGACGCGTCGATTTAATCGATGTCGATTATCTCGAGGCCGGGGAACGCGCGGACGCGATGACGCGTCGCAGCCAGCCGCCGAGAGCTCGCCGGTTCTCGCACACCGGCCGAAAGTTTCGGCATACCGGCAGGAAGTTTATTCGTCCTTTGTTCGCGACACCTTCGATCGAGATCGGCGAATCTCGTTTCAAGCCGCGAGCTTACCCGATTGGCGTCTAGAACGCGAGCGGAAGAGAACACGGCAGGATGAACAGGAATGTTCGCGCGATCCTTCGGAGCCATGCCCAGTCTTTTTTTTTTCTTTCACCGGCGTGACATACGGTGAAAATTATTGCCGTCGTCCGTGCTGCCCCCCTCCCTCTCCCGCGCACCACACTGTTCTTTCTCTCTGTCGCTTCACCGCGCCGCACCGTTCTCTCTCTCTCTCTCTCTCTCTCTCTCTCTCTCTCTCGCTTGCTCTCCCGCTCTCCCGCCTTCTTGCGCATCGGACGGGTCGGAGTCGGAGGCGATCCCTGCCTCCCACGATACGGCACTGACGCCATCGTAGATGGGTGCCAGCTATCTAAGGGGTGATTTCTAATTTATGAGACTGGGGCGATGTGATGAACAGACGTCATAAAGCATGTCGCGCCCCGCGTCTGCAGCCTGCCACTCCTCCACTGCTTCTACCTATGCCTCTGCCTCCACCTCTTACTTCGCCCCTGTTCCCAACCCGGTTACGCCACCCTGCCCCGTCACCCGACCAACCGTCCACCCGTCCGTTCGTCCACCCATCCACCCGTCCACCCGTTCACCCCCCTGTTATCGCTGCCTCCGACCTCTCCGGCCCTCTTCCACCTTCCGACGAACCCTACTTCCAACGCCCCACACCACCGTTCCGTGATTTGTGGCCTCTCGAATTCTCTTCGCGGGCTTCTCCTTCCCGAAACTTTGCCTCTCTCTTTCTCCCATTCCCCGTACTCGCTCCCCCTCTCTCCCTCCTTCACTCTCTCTCTCTCTCTCTCTTTCTGCCTTTCTCCCTTTCTCCTTTTCCCCCTTTCACGATTTCTCTCCTTCTCTCTTTCTCCCTTTCTCGACTCAACGCCCCCTTTTCTCGTCTCTGCGTCTCGCTTCCCCCATAGGTCTATTATCTCTCCTTTGCCATCTATCTATCTCTCTATCCGAGACTACAGCGTCGCTCGTCTATCCACAACTCGGTTGAATTCTTCATAAGGACAGGCAACGCGAACGTTCTTGGAAAACGATTCTATCGTTCTCGTACAACGTTCGAGTAGTTAATTAATTTTTGGAAATCGAGATCGGCACCGGTACACCGGTTCCGACAGAGACAATCGCGTAAACCTACGGTTTTTCACGAGCGAGAACTGATCTGACGAGCGACGAGTCGACGTCGCTCCGCTTTCCTTCTCTATCGTCCGTTGAATCGTTGTGTCGTGGACATTTCTACCGATTGACCTTAATACGCGGCGCGGCGCTGCGCTGCGCGGCACGGCGCTTCATATAGACGCGCCGATGCAGCGTCGATCACCGTTGACCCGCGATCGAAATCCATTGCATCTCATACATTCGTAATCGACATTTGACGGATGTTAAACGGGACTAATCGTTCGGACAGTCCGTAAAATTTTTATTCCCTTACAACTTAAATAGATTACCGTCGACCGGAGACAGAGACGTCTCCCGTTTTCGACGTACGTGTCTCTTTCGAGATGGAAGGGGAGGATAAAAGAGACTGACGCTTTCGTAAAACTCGACGAAGATTGACGCATTCTCAGTCGGAGCTGACCGTTTTATCGGACTTGGGAACGGTGTTGACGTCGGCGCCTACGTCGGATAGTTACGTTCGATCGGGGCAGGTAGTTGCCGAAGAGGCATTGGTAGACGAGTAACAAGAGCTGGTCTCGTCCCGTCCCGTCGCGTCTCGTCTCGTCTCGTCTCGTCTCGTCTCGTCTCGTCCCGTCTCGTCTCGGCTCGCTTCGATGCGCCTCGACTTGGCTCGGCACGGTTCGGCACGGCCCGGAGAACCTTTGTGAAAAATCGTGTTATAACCCTAATTTAATTTTATGGCCGGCATTACGGCGGATTGTGTTGTATATCGGGGCCTGGGCATAATGGCCGTATATGGCCGAGTATAATAACGGAGAAAGAGAGAGGGTCAGAGGACAGCGCGGGGAACGGATAAAAGACAGAGAGACCGAGGAATAGGTAGGAGGAAGGGCGACTACTAATAATCAGTTGCAACGCGAACCGTCGTAAACCGCAAAACAACTAGAATCGAGCATCAAACAGGGTACGGAAACGAGAGAAAAAAGGCAGCCGCCGCGATAGCAACTCGTCCAGGGACGAAGGACGTGAACCAACGAGGGTGTGTGTTTATACTTAAAGGGGTGGAACCCGGTGTATCATTATCTCGGCATCGACGGGAGAAGAGGTCAGTTTGATTTGGTCCCGGTGCGTCCGTCGTTCGTCTCGATCGCGTCGCGATCTTCTCGACTCTTTCGCCATCGTGGTACGCCGCTCCGCTCCGCGCCGCGCCGGTACGCGACCGTTTGGCGCCGCGAAACGCTCGAAGCCGCTGCTAAACAGAGGATCGTGTCGTCGTCCGGTCGTCTCGTTGTCTCGTCGCTCTCGGTACCCGTCGACGACTCTAGCCGAATCTCGATCGATCGACGAATCGCAAAAATTAAACGAGACGCCCGCATAAATTTCACGGACGTAAAAGTTTCGGGATCGGGTTCGCGATCTCTCGATCCCCGTAAAACTTGACCGTATTTTTCCTAACGTTCGGACCGGGCAGAGGGCCAACGCGCGCGAGGGGAACGGGCGAAAGAGCAGAAATCGCGGTACGAAATTACTATAATACATCGGGTATATCGAGGTCGGAACAAGAGCTGCGTATTCCGTTATTATTATTGATCGGCGTGGAGCGATATTAAAGCGGCCAGAAGGTATTCTCTATATTTACCGGTGGTTCTTCCGAAAACCGTGAAATTACTGATAATCGCTGTTAGCGGGAAGTAACACGGCTAGACGCACCCTTAACGATAACCACGACGCTATAATCACCGATCCCTTCCCGCCTCACTCTGTCTCCCTTCGTTTCCCCCTTTTGAGGCCCTTGCCAGGCCCTTTCTTCTTCCTTCTTTTTCTATTCCGCCTCTCGTCCTGTTGGTCGGTCGAACGGACGAACGGCGGCTGCTCGTTGAAAAACAGATTTTGACAAACGTTGTGGCGAAAGCAAGGTCACGGGACAGGTATCGAAAGAAAGAAATTTGCAAGAGCATCAACCAAGTTTGATCGGTAAGCTATTTTACCGGTAGATTCGGACCGGGTGGAATCGAGTAGAATCGAATAGAATTGAGTAGAGCAGAGCAGAGCAGAGCAGAGCAAGAGCAGAGGTAAAGCAGGCCGTGCAGAGCAAAGCGGAGCCGAGTGGAACGAAAGACCGAGCCAGAGCGGGGTCAGGCGTATAGCGGGTAGGCAGCAGTTCGAGTTCGGCTGCCGGCCGCCGTAAAAACGTCAATTAAAGTGTTTTATTTGATCCTTCGTTAGAACGTTGAAATGGAATTTTGATTTATGACCGCAGCGTTGTTGGTGTGCGTGTGCGAGAGAGCCGTGGTGCGCTAGCGCGCGTACGCGTACGCGTAAAATAAAATAAATAAGAGGCTATAATTAGTCGGCGGGTACGGTCGAGCACTCGGTCGATCGCCGTACACGACCGGTTCACGAGCTCGATATACTCGGACGAGCAAATACTCGGACTCGATTTACGCCGATCCATGGAAAATATTAGCCCCGCGTCGACTGTGGGTGGTGCGCGCACGAGCACGAGCACGAGGCCGTTTTACCACGGTCGTGCGCGTCCCAAAACCGTATCACACCGGTGAAACCAAACAAAACGAAACGAAACGATTCGACTTTTCGTCGGAGATCGGCCGCCAATCGATCATGTCGGGAATCGGAATCGGAATCAGAATCAGAATCGAGATCGGTCTGCTCTTTATCGCGTCGGATTTAATAGCGTAGTTATCGCGGAACGGGGAGAAAAAAAAAATGAACGAGAGGTTGAACGACGGGCCTCCGCGAGATGCCCACGCGCGCGTCGATGTCCTCGCGGAACGATTTATTATCGAAAACCGGTGTGCGTTCGGGAGCGTCGAGGCCGAGGAAATAACACGTGCGATCGGAGCGTGCGCTGGAGCGAGCGAATGACCGAGTTAAGTGAAGAAGAGTCGCACCAGCCGTCCCGCCAGCCGGCCGTCCAAATGTTATTGTTTATTGTGGCCCAACGACAGCTTGATTTATCATGCGAGCCGGCCATAGCCATCCGTGAAATAGTGGCATAATCCCGTTGATTTGTGGCTACCATTGTTCGCGCTACCACTCCGCTGAAAGTATTTCTTTTTTTGTTTTTCTGTTTTTCTGCTTTTTCTGCCTTTTTTTTTTTGTTTACACCCGATTATTGTCTTTCCCGTTCGATTCGCCGCTTTCTGTATTTCCGAGCGTCACCGGTGCGATCCGTTTAGAGGATCCGTCGAGTCCCGTCGAGCGTTGCTCGTGCGCGCGTTTGCTCCGCAGTTTGATTCCCGTCGAACCTACCATTCCGCTTTTCGTTTCTCGCTTCTCGTTTCCCGTTTCTCGCGTTTCGTTTTCCTTTCCACAATCGACGCGCCTATCCCATGCGAACAGGATCGCGGAAAAATAGCCGCGCGCGGAGGGTTACGAGAACCGCGATAACGCGCCCCTGTGCCGCGGTCGATCTCTCGATCGGTTGGCTCGCGGCTATCGATAAATTGCCGAGATGAAGCGATAACTACGGGGCGACGCCGAGTAAGACCGAGCAGGTAATTTGTCGAGGATAACTATAGTTCTTGGGACGAGTACGTCGATTCTCGGGTACGATAACGCGAAGCTGTGTGTCGCGTGGAAATCGTTTTCTTTTCGGCCTGCCCGAGGTCCGATTCGGCACGCGTTTCTTTCAAACGATTAAAGTTAGCGCGTGCCGAGACGAACACCGGGTCCCTCGCCGACGCGATCGCGTTCTACGATCGCCGAAAGTCAATAGATGATCGACTCTTCGAACAGTATCGAATAACGCGACGCGACGCGACGCTACGCGATGGCCGGGAACAATGTCGGAGACACGGTCGAGGCGAGGGGTCGAGTGACAAACAACTCGCGAGTCTTTGAACCACGTAAGTGGCTTGTTCTCTCGTAGGTAAGTAGCGGTCCGGTCATCGATAAGCCGACCTACTGTGCTTCTTACGCGGACGCGCATTACGGCGCGAAACGGCGGGCGGTCCCTTCCGTTTGACGAGAACCATTCATCCTCATCCACCTACGTTGATACCCACACGCTGCGAGCGGGCATCGCGCACGCAGCCACGCGTGTTCTTCCGTTGGCCGTCCATCTATCACGTGTCACGAGTAACGCGGCTTCTCCTCTGGCCGGATCGAGGACGAACCCGAGGACGCCATCTCCTATTTAGACGTTTCGTCGGAGGGGATTTCATCGATGACGCGACTACTTTGTCGTGGTCGTAGGGGTTGCCGTTTGCTGTCGCGGGACAAAGTCAGCCGTGGTCCCTGCGGTGGAAGGGCCTCTGGCGGCTCGAAACACAGGCCCTTTGGCGATAACCTGCCAACGGTTCGCGCATTAGCTCGACAGATAGCGCTGCCTAATCGGGCCTCATAAATTACCAAATTAATATCCCGCGTTGCCGACGCCAGGCTATCCGTCAGGTGTCAGCCACGGTGCAGATAGCAGCCGCCGCCGCCGCCGCCGCCGCCGCTGTCCGCCTCCACCTCTCGTTCCCAGTTTCCCTCCAGCGCGCTTGGTCGTTCGCCCCTTTGCCCCTTTGCACCTTCGCACCTTCGCTTCTCCGACGACCGCAGACCTTCCGCGCAGCCTTTTCTGGTCATCCCGGGGATCGGCAAGCCCGCATACGATTTTCCTTTTCTTTCGATCACCTTCGAAACACATCCTCCCATTCGTCGATCGTCTGCGGCCAAGAGAGCAGCTCGCTCGGGCATAGAAGCGACCGAGAAACAAACGCCGCCGAGACCACCCAAGCTAGAGAATCGGTGTCCCATAGTGGTCGACGATGCTCTCGAGCTCTCGTAGGTATGCAACGAAAGATACGTTGCTCCGCGCCTCTGGTCGATTCCGGCCATCCCCGTTACTCTTTTTGTCGTTCGTTTCGACGCTCTACCTGTCAGGTTGTCCACTCCGTTTAATTCGCCCACGCGAGTCGCGTGTAAACGTATAAAGGGAAGCGGAGCCGAAAGGTGTTTGCGGGAAGGTATGCGGGATAGAACGGATCAGGACGCTGCAAGGACGGGACGGGACGGGACGGGACGGGGGTGTGCGTAAAGCGAAAGCGCGAGAATCGAAACGATGAGATATTTGGACCAGAGCGTGGAGACGAGAGAAGAGAGAAGAGGGCACGCGAGGAAGGTCGACCAAGGGAGGACTGACTGGGAGGAGGGAGCGTTCGCGAAAGAAGGGGCAAGAACCGCTTACGAATTACGCGACGAGCAGCCAGCTACAGAAACCGGCTTCGAGAGCTACCTCTATGCGACACGGCTGCCAATTAGCGGGCTGACATCGGCCTGACTGACCACCGTGCGCTGCCAACCAGTCTCGAACCGTTTCTTCGCTGGTCCTTTCTCGCCGCTGCGCTACCTCGCCGTTGCCTCGCCACCGCCTTCGCCACCAAGCTCGCGGCATCTTCGTCATCGATCTGTACCGCGAACGGTGAACGGAGCTTCCGAAATCGAATCGCCTCGATCCCATTCGGTGTTCGGTCTCGACTTTCGACGCGGTGCCCGAACCAACGGAGCCGGGATCGTTCGCGTCGGTAGCAACCGTTTTACCCCGTCGCGACTCGCCACCGGTGGTGGTGGTGCACGCGTGGGTTTCGACAAGATGCCGCGATGCCCGCGGCTCTTGGAACGCGAACAGGGGAATTAATTCGCGACTGACGCGAGCTCGCTCCGGCCACGAAAACACGTGGGAAGTCGGAGAGGAGAGGGACTCGTGTAACGACCAAATCTCGGACAAGTTCCGACGCATCGGTGTTCGTAATTAATCGATCGTTACCCGTATAATTTACAATGCGACGCGGCGGTCATGGAGGAACGGTCGTGGTAACGTTGCAAACCGTTCCAGCAGGAGAAACCGGGAGTCGGTGGACACTGTTGGCTTAAAGCGCGCCGATCGATGTCGTTTTCTCGTGGAGTACCGGTCGCGAGAATCGCTCCATGTATTACCGATCGGTAGCGCGAGCAAGGCAATAATTATTACGCGTGTCGGCTGGTATTATTCGGGCACCTTTTAAAATGTCAATAAAAACCGGAGAACGGACCCGCTATCTTTGTCGTTTCCTCTTTTACGTTGACCGCCCTCTCTCCCGGCTCCCTGCTCTCTCTCTCTGTCTCTCTCTCTCTCTCTCGGCTCTCGGCCCCCGGCCCCCGGTTCGCAACTCACGGCCCTCGGCGTCCCCACCTCCAACCCCGATGTCTACCCGCAGCCCTCGAGCATCGCTTTCTTCTACCCTTTTTTTTAATGCCGATGCAGCTGCACTCTTTTCAGAGGAGGCCCCGTCACGTTGCATTACGGAATGATATTTGCTAATTGGGCACGAAGATAAAACGACAACGGCGTGGCAACCGTCCCTGCATCCTACGCTTCCCCGCATCTTCCCTCTTTCTCCTTTGCCCGTTTCGCGCGTCACCTCCACCACCGCTCAGCTACCGCTCTGCCACCGCTCTGCCACCGCTCTACCACCTCCGCCACCTCCACCACCGCGTAGTTTCTCTACGCTGCCACCTCGGCCCCGGGGGAACGGATAATCATACGTTGAACCGCGTCGCAACTAGCCGCAACACTTGGGGACGATACGTCGTTCCCGTATCAGCCGCGTATCTCTTCGTTTTATCGGTTCGCTTCCTCGCCAACTACCTTCCGAACGGTCCTCGGTTGCCAGCGGTCCAATTCCAGTTTTCTCCGGTCTCCCTCTCTCCCTTGCTTTCTCTCCCCCTCTCTCTCTCTCTGTCTCTCTTTCTTTTTCGTACGCGTTGCACGATTTTCCGCGGCTTCCGTTGCGGAACCAGACTCGCCGCGAAAGAAATCGAACTTTGCTCGGCAAACCGACGCTTTATTGTAGGCGAGACGAGAGACCAGTCAAGAGACAAGAGAAGACGGGACGAGACGAAACGAGTTTTACTTAATCGCGTTATTCCGTGGTTATTAAGCCAGCCCGCGAGCGAGAGTAGGTACGGCCCTGAGGCGGTAATAAAAATGAGGGGAGCGAGAAACGTGTGGCTCGATCTGACGGCTGATGGAGACGTCTTCGTTCCAGACAGACGCTTCGGACGTTCGCGACGTTTGATCGACGGTTCTCTCCTCCTTTCGCATACGTTGCTCCCGATCGAGCTCGCTCCTTCCATCTCCAGCGTCCCTTCTCCCCTCTCGCCTCCTCTCGTCTCATCTCGTCTCGTCTCGTCTCATCTCGTCTCTTCTCTCGCCACTCGTCTCCTCGGTTCGCGTTTCTCGCTACCAACATCGCGCGTCCCTTTTCGCCTGTGCTCTTGCTTCTCGTTCTCTCGCCCTCCGTCTCTTCGTTCCGTCTTCTTCTTCTTCTTCTTCTTCTTCGCCTCGATTCTCCAGTCACTCCGACGAGGTTCGGAGAAGGCACTTCGCTGGTCGCCGTCATCGTTCGTGTTTTTGCCGGGCCGCCTATAAATAGGATAGCCGCGCGCGATGCTTCTCTTCTGCTTCGAACCGGAACGCTTTCTCGCGTCACGAGCTCGTCATCGTACTCAAGGTCGCGTCGCCAAACCAGAGACCGAATTCGTCCTTTGTCCCTCGCGTTCGTTCTCGCACCTACGCAAGATCGACGGTGTCGCCCCTTCGATCCTGCGCCCACGTCGAGAAATCGAGAACCTGGTTCTCCGTTCCCTCGTCGACGATCGTTCGCGATCGCAACAGCGACGACGGCGACGGCGACGGCGACGGCGATGGGCGACGATGTTGAAGCGACGCGCTCACAGTTAAGTAAACACCGGAGGTTCGTTCTCATAACGGAAAGTTCCCAGAGCGGAGTTACGAACACAGTTGCAGCAGCCGGTGGAAGATGAGACGCGAGGAAAACAGGCTAACAGGGGCGAGTTCGCCGTTTTATAGTCGGAGATACGGTCGTCCTGGGTGCACCGGTTGCAAGACGACCGCGCAGGAGCGAGGGAGTAGGAGCGAGGCGAATGGCTAGGCGAAGGTCGGGGAATCTCGAGGAAGGAGCACGGACTGCACAACTTGATAATAATAAACTGAAAAAGGAGCAGAGGGCCTTATTTTAAAAGGGAAATGCGGCGGCGCATTTTTATGTCTTCGCCAGAACTTTTCATCTCTCGCGCCTCCGGTAAAAGGGGACGCTCGAAGCTGCCTGTGCTCGGTGCCGAGGGCGTGCGGGGGGTTGCGAGGGGTGGGCGAGGTTTGCCGAGGTTGTTCGAGGATGGGGAACAGGGAAGGGTGGGGGGGGGGATCGAGGGACGCGCGACTATCCGTGGAAACCTCGCGAAAACTAAAACGAACGGGGGACGAGAGGAAGAGACACGCGAATGGACCGAAGACCGGCGGTGGAACGAGGAGGGCGAACAGGGAAGACGGCGCGCGGATGAAGGGAGGAAGGGTGGAAGGGAGGATGAGAGAACCGGGAAGAGTGTTTGGGGGTGGGATCGGGGGTGAGTAGGAGGTTAAAACGTGGAATGAAACGGCAGACTGCCGCTGATGAAATTCATAATTTAGATCCAATGCGCTCTCTGTACCTCGTTTAGAATACACTGCTATTTATAGTCGAAATTTTCCTTCGGTACGATCCACCCTTCCCGAGGTTCGCCGACGCTACGGCAACGCTTCGCGGCAACAAACGCCGCGCCGCGTGTCCGTCCATTTTTCGACTTGGCCGTTGTTCCGCTTCCACGTAACCGGGAGGTTACGTATCGTCCGCGATACTTTCGATTCGACGAGAGGCGGACGAGCAGTCATCGTGCTCGAACGCGCGCGCGGCGTTCGCCTTCTACGAGCGGACCGACGATGATCGGCGTCGTGGATCAATGGGCGAACGTCGCATTATGTATTCCGAGGGGCACTCGAGACGATCGACTGACACGCATCTCTCGAAGAACCGAACATAGCCCACCATACCCCGCTTTCTCCCTGCCCCCGTCGATCCTGGTTCGCTGTCGCGTTTCATCTAGCAGTTATTCCTCCCCCTAATAGGATGTAACATTATACGACGAGTCGCGTCCACTCGAATTCGCGGGCTTTAACGGTGGTCGGGCACGAAAAGGCAGAGGCAGAGGCAGAGGCAGAGACGCCGGAGACCCAGAGACACGATGAGGCAAAGGTACTCGTGTTCCGCCGTACGATCCTTTTCGTTCGCGCGGCGAACCACTCCGAGGCGAGGGAAAAACTCTCGGAATCGCTCGATCCTTTTGCGACCAAATACCACCTATAGGCTGCTCCTGGTCCGGGAGGATAGCGGGAGAGAACCGAGTGGCATCGTAAATTGACCGTAATTGCGTTCAATGTTACGCGCGCACGAACGGATCAAAGTCAATTGCTCGAAGTGACAGAGTCGCGGGGAACAAAACGAAACCAATTGCTCCTCTTCTCTTAGTTGATGCGTGCGCGAGCGATCGCTTCGCGTAAACTTCGCTCGTTCCCGCTAAAGGGTCCGCAAAATGCTTGAAGAATCGAGCGAGAGGATTTTCGTTCGGGACTCTGCGGTTCGATCGAGGTTAGAGATCGAACACGCGCGTCACCGACCACCTCTGAAATTCGTTGATAAAATAAGTCGCGCGAACGACGGGACGCGAAACACTACGCGCCTCGCTGAATGACGAGGAGGACAAAGACGAGCGTGCGCGCGCAAACAATAAACGTTAAACTCGAATGGCTCGGCGCACAAAGCCGAGCGGCTCGTAGAAGAAAATCTAGGATATGGAAAGAGGGAAAGAGGGAAAGAGACGGAGCTGACAGGGAGACGACGCGTCGATCAAGCCGGCCCGCAGAATCGGCATTCAAAGCTTCCTTTTTCTCCGACAGGCCGGACCGATCGTTAGGAAGCCGAGTGTCAAACTGTCCGGCTTGTCACGGCGTGCACGCCGCCGCGGCTATCGCGCGGCACGCCGCACCGCGCCGCGCCGTTTACACGCTCGAAAGGGGAATGCGAGATTTGCTCGGCGCTGTCTCCGGAAGATGAACTCGTGCTCGTCGACGATAGCAGGTGTCCCTGACGCCTGACCAAGCATCGAAGGACCTATTCCCAGACCTAGCCCGGTCACCTCTGCCCAATCTGGAGCCAACTTCTCGCGGCCATCGTTTCATCCGCGTGCGCTCGCAGCGGCTCGCACCGACCTGGTGCTGCGCGTCCTCCGTTTTTCCACCTTTCGCTCCGCGCTACGACACCAACGCTACGGAATCGTTTTCCTCCACCGTTGACGGATCGTTCGATCGATAGTTTTCGCTCGATCGAATCGGCCGACTAAACGATCGCGACGCGAAACCTTCTAATCGTCTCTCCGTCCCGACCCTTGGGATCATTCGATGCGTCGACGTCGATGCCAATTCCGACGCCGATGCTGACGCCCTGCGGTCCGAAAGATAAAACAAACAAAAAAAGAAAAAAGTCTGGGTTTACCCACGATAAATCGCGCGGTGCTCAGGTATAAAGAGGGCTGTGCTTCCTTCGACGATATTTTCCCTCTCGCTCCGTATACATCGGTTCTTCGTACGGGTTGTCGTATCCTCCGGGAACGCGTGTCCTGTTTGGTCGAATCAACGGCCATGGCTACGGTTACGTGTACGACGAAGTAGTAAAGAGAAAGGGACGGAACGAAGAAAGAAGGGCATCGCGAAGGAGGCAAAAAGGGTTGAGGAAGAGAGAGAGATCGGGCGGAAGATAAGACTCATAATGAAAGGCATTCATTCCACCGCGAACCCGACATGGTGAACTTGAGCGACGTGGTTGCAGACAGCTGCTCAAACCTGATCGGTCCGCACGCACCTTCATCTATCCGTCTATCCGTCTATCCGTCTATCCATCCGCCCTGCCCGATCGTCTCTTCTCGCATGATTTCTCTTCTATAATATCGTATAACCGCCTCCGAAGCAGAGACGCGGGACGCTCCTCGGAATCGGCTCGATACGAAAACGCTAAACGGGATGCTGCCGGAGCCGACGCGCGCGGTCTTTCTCGATCTCGATTTTATCTCGTGGCAGAAGGCGCGGCACGGCCACGCATTGTTTAGCTATCGGTACCATGGGATGCTTAACGCGCCGGTGAGTTTTACACGGTTGTTCGCGGCGTAAACGAAACTCGTAGCTGCGTCTGCGATACGCGACCAGATAAATACCAACGACCATCCTAGAATTTCGCCAAGACGGGGGCGGGGAGGTGCGCGCCTTGCGTCGAGCATCGTCGATCAGACCAACGTTCGACCTAACGTTGCGTTGACGCAAAGTCGACTCACCCACGATGTGCAACTCGGTTTTCGGACCGATTCTAAACGGAGAGCGGTAAATCTTGCCGCCTCGTAGACCTCCTCGAAGCACGGGACGCGTCGCTAGAAGCCCACATACCGGCCGACGAACACGGCCGCGGGAGTCTTCCCCGAGGAACCGATAAACGCGACACCTTGCCGCGCGAGATTATCGTTCTCACCTTGGTTGCCTTCTCGATTGCTCTTTTGGCTGGTTTGCTCCCTTGCTCCCTTCGCTGCACTGCTCTCTTGGAAAAAGGGTCGAGGCGAGGAAGGAAAAGGGGTTTCGCTCTGAATCGCGCGAACGGCGAACAACCTTGACCGATAAGCAGGCCCGAGGGGTCGTGGTTAGGGTGTACCGAGACACCGAGAATAGAGGATTTTTGATCCGCTGACGCAACTGCGGGTTCACGGGACACGATTGGAAACGTTCCAGTGATGTTTTTTCATTGCGTTTCATCCCGGTCCACCCGGGCTACAGAGAGCGTTCCTTCTGTTACTTCTTCGCAGGCTTCGTCGAGGTCGAGGCTGGCCCGAGAGCGTGACGCTGACAGAATTACGCCGGGGCCCTGGTTCTGCTCTCGGCGTGTAGCGAGACCCGGAGCAGTCGAACCCCTCGGCTCTATGGCTCGCCATAAATATCGGCGGTGACGTTTAGGGAGAAAAAAGAATCTGCCGGCTGGGAACCGTGGATGACCTCCGTTTACGAAACGGCAGCCAGGAACGGGTCGGCCAGCTACCGGTCGTTTCGATCTTCTGGTTCTCGAGAGCCGGATCCCGGCCGAGCGGGTACGCCTCGTCGACGATTCGACTGTATTTTGCGAGCTCGATGCCTCGACGCCTCGACGCCTCGTCGCCCGTGGCTCGCGGCTCGCGGTCTTTCGCCTGCAAATCCGATGACGTATCGAAGCGACGGTAGAACTCGCGCGCGCGTCCGACCATCGCATTGACGCGTCGCGTCCGCGACCGGACGTCGTTGCGCCGATTCTCCGAATCATTAAGAGAGGACCGACCTCGGTCGTGTAACCCTCGTTTTCGCCGACTATATAACTCTTTCTGCTATCGATCGCATCATCGTCGCTCCGAAGTTTGCAACGACCCCGCTTATCCGGGATCTTTCCGAGCCGCGGTGCGGTGCGGTGCGGTGAATTTATCGAACAGGTACAAGAACGTCCCGTTCGTGTCTACCGTCGAACGTCGTTTAAATTCGTACGAATCACCTTCGAGCGTGGGACGATATCGAAACCGCGTGGTCGAATCCACCGGTCTCCGCGGCCGCTGTTCCGCGATTTGCGCTCGAACGCTATCACGAGGGACGCGTTTCAGGACGGAAAAGTCTCTGCGATTTTAAAGCGTCAACGATTTTCTCTGTCGCTCTGTCGCCACGTTTCACCCCGTCTCTCCATTCTCGCAGAGCATGGAAACCCATTTTATTGGTATTTCCACGAAGGCCTTAGCCGCTCTGAAAAGGCGCCTCGGCGTTGTTTTCGAGCTACCGACTCGTAAGGCCGTTCATCCTCGCTTCGGGATCGTCGGTGAATAAGCGACAATTTGTATGACAATTCCTCTCGATGGTCCGGTGCATTGTGTCGGCATGTGAAAGTATGAACGTGGGCACGTTGTATCCCAGCATGCTCGTTGTGTCTCTTTACCTCCGATTCCCGTCCCGTTCTCTCCTTCGGTTTCGATCTCTTCTTCGGAACCACGAGTGGACGAACAGTGTGTCCTACGAAGTATGAAAGCGAGCGAGAAAGAGCTACGAAACGCGAACCCGGAGGAAGCGGAGGAGCGGAGGAGCAGAGAAGCGAAATGGAAGCTTCGAAGGATCGAAGCGAGAAAGCGGGAGAGCGAGAGAGCGAGAGGTAAAATCGTTGGCCAACAGGGAGAGGAGAAGAGAGGGAGAAAAAGAGAAGGAGAGAGAGAGAGAGAGTCGTAGCGGTTGCTCGAGAGATCACGATCCACGGAGCAAAAGCAAAGGTCGATCCGTGCTGCACGTTGCAGCACGACCGTGCCACGACGGTAGGACGAACGTTTATTAGAAGCGCAGAGGAAGCGCCTCTGTGACAAATGGCGTGGTTTCATTGTTACACGAGGACCCCCGGGCCCACCGGCAGGCCCACAGAGGCCCCTCTGCGACGTCGTAAATCTGACCAACGCTGATGGATAGAAATCAGAACGGTCGCCGGTCGGTGTGGCGCGCGTGGTTTTCACGGTTAAACGGAACGAAAGGAATGCCAGAGATACGCGACGCTTTCATCGAATCGCTCGAGGAAACCGAATCGCCCGAGCACGCTGTTCACAAACTGGTATACGCTCGACCGGTTTTGTCGCGTTGTCGTTGTCGTTGTCGTTGTCGTTGTCGTTGTCGATGATCGATCAACTCGTTTACGAAACAATACCCCGAAATTCCGTCTATCGAATTTGGTGGCCCGGGCATATTCTCTCGATTCAGCCGGTATCGTTTGTTTCGTCGCGACGTCCTCCTCGGACGAGGAGGCGAACCGCGAATCGCGAGAAACAATTGCGAACAATTGCGTGCAACGGGTAGAAAGCGCGAAGCTTGTCGCGAAAAGAAACGAGAGTTTCTCCGTCGAGCGGTGATCGCCGATTGGGCACGAGTCTGTCAATCGATTCGACTTCTCGGAGAAACGAAGGGACCCCAAGATGGCTGCCCGGGAACGTAATACACACGGGCCCCTGCCTTACCAGCATCAGCGACTTAGCATAAATCACTCCCGCTCCGCTCCAATCGCCCGTCTCGCTCGCTCGTCCGTTCGCTCGGTGGCCCGCTTGCTCGCTCCTTCGCTCCCTCGCTCCTTCTCTCTCTCTCTCTCTCTCTCTCTCTCTCTCTCTCTCTCTCTCTCTCTCTCCCTCTCTCTCCCTGATTCTTTCGCTCTTTCGCTCTCTCGTTCGCCCGATATCCGGCTATGGAAACGCGACCGTACCGCGAGCACAGCCCCGACATCTTTTCCTCCGTTTCGATCGACGAAAATACCGATTCGCGTCGATTCGTGCAATGTAAAGCTGGTAGGTCGCGAGAAAACATAGAAGGGGAGACGGACCGTTGAGTTTGGAAACTGATTATCCTCGGATCTGGATTATCGAAGCGTGCACAATGACGTGTCGCGGGATGATAATTCTTTGGAAACGCGCGCAGGTGGCCAAGAGAAAGGTTCGCGTTTCACCCTGCTTCGCGCTGGTTGTCGATTGCCGATTGCTGGTTGCTCGCGCGGCTAGATCGTTCGACGGCTAGATTGGTACGCGACGCGACCTCGATATTACGATCCGAAGAAATTTGGGGGGCAAGGAAGAGCAAGAGCGACCGAACCAGTCGAAACGAAGGAGAGGAGAAGAAAGATTCGCGAGAGGTTGGGCGAACAGAGCAAACGGACGGGTCGCTTATTTATGGCAGCCATACTTCAGATATATGAACTGGTTCCCGTCGAAAGTTCGGGACGCCGCGTCTTTCCAGTTCAAAATGTATAGAGAGGTGTCCCGCCGCTCGCCTTCGGCGGCAAGATTCGCGAAAGAGAGAGAGAGAGAGAGAGAGAGAGAGAGAGAGAGAGAGAGAGAACTCACCCTCTTCGCGATATCTTTAAGCGCGAGCTCGATTCTCCTCTTGCACCGACCGATTTTGCCGCTGTTCCGTGCCGAGCCGAGCCGAACCGAACCGAGCCTAACCGGGAAACGAAAGAATCGTCTGGCTAGGGATTACGCGTTTCGCGTAATTGAAATTTTAGTCGATGCGGTCGAGGCGCGTTGCGTCGACTAGACTATTTGCCGAACGACGGAAAGTCGTGTTCGCGCGTCGACGAACGAAGAAGGCTCGGCGGAGGGGAAGCGGGAACGAGGGAGCAAACGGACGCCACGACGGAGCGGGGTGGAGCGGAGAGGAGCGGAACGGAGCAGAGTGGAGAAGCGGAGCATTGGGGAGAAGAGAGGCGATGGAGTAGATAAATAGATGGATGGGCAATATTATAACTCACCGGCTGTCATCCTGTACGGAGAGTCAGGCTGCTAATCAGACCCTGGCTCGCTCTCGCCCCTCGACCGACCCTTCACGAAAAATGGATTTATTGCCGTTCGCCTCGACTTCGGCACGCTATCGAGCTCTCTGATCCGTAGAATGTAACCATCGTCGTACTATTCGCGTCGAGGCTTCTACCGTGAGTCGGTCCCTTTCCTACCCTGTTCCTTCCCTCGCCCAGCCCCTCCTCGTCCGTAGTTCATTCCCGCTCGCCTCTCCTTTTGCGTCGATCTTTTTAACGCTATCGTTTTTCGACCGTTAAAAACCCCCGGTCCAGCCGGTTTTTCTTTTAGTTCTTAGAAGTTGTCTCGTCCGGTGTCTATTTCGATTTCTATCCCGATGTCTATTTCGATTTCGATTTCGATATTAATTTCGACAAGACGCGGAACGCGCTTTCACCGCGGCCGTTCGCGCCGGTAACAAGCCGAGGCGAGTCGCGGTCCGCGATCGAGGCGATTCACGTTCGTTGATCGTCGATCGGCGATCGGCGATCCGCGAACCGCGAGCAAACGGAGGGGATACGCGTCGTTGGGCTCGGCCACGGAACGATACCGGAGGGAGGGCTCAGGTGAGGGCCAATGCATCAAGCAAACGGTGACACTCGCCTCTGCACGGCGTGCATAGATCATGTCGACCTCGTTGCCGTCGGACGCGGTGCTCCGCGACGACGAGACGGGGGAAAGATCTAAAGCTTGGAGGGGTATGACCCCCCTCCTTACGCTCTGCCCCGGCTTTTCTCTTTCTCGCGCTCGTTGTACTCCGAGAGCACAGATGTACGAGCCGAACGAGATAGACGCGAGGAAGAGAGTGGAACTGTCTGAGACCCTTGCTCGAGAATACGTGTACACGCGCACGAACGCCTGCTCTCGTGTACGTGTCTCTGTACGTGCGCGCGTGTGTTTTTTCAACGAGATTTATTACCGAACTCCTAATGCTTCGGGGCACGAGGAGAGGGTGCTGCCGCTCTTCCCACCCATCGACGCTCACCCTGCTACATCGCCGCTGCCACCGCGCCACCACCGTCGCCAACATCGTCGTCGTCGTCGCCCTCGACGTCATCGTCGTCGTCGTCGTCGTAGTCGCCGTCGTTGTCGTTGTCGCCGTCGTCGTCGTCGTCGTCGTCGTCGTCGTCGTCGTCGTGGCCGTCGTAGTCTTCGTTGTCGTCGTCGGTCTTGCCTCGCCGGCACTTCGTACCTTCTCGCCGTACCGTAGTTCGTCTTCGCGCGCCGCTTAATCCTTGGCTGCCACGCTATTACGAGTTGATTTACATTCCTGCGTTAACAAGGGCCAGTGGAACGCGCCACCGATTCGGCTCTCCTCCGTTCCACGGTTCCTCGCCACGGTCGATCAAAATTCTTTCGAAAGACGATATTTTCGTCGAGTCGCGGCAAACGATTCGCGAATCGAAAGCAATCCCCGGCGATTCGGTTAGGCCTGAGTAGCTGTTGGCCCGCCGAAGGGCGTGTACGGCGTTCCCTGCTTGTACATGCACAATAAACGTCATCGTCAAAATATTTATCGTCCCCGGACGATATCGCGAGCTCGCGATAAATCGTTATTAAGCAAATCGTATTACCGTATACTAATTGTACGCTCAAGGAAAGCAACTTTAACGAGATCGTCGCGAGGGATTACGTAATTTCGTCCGTTTGCCGCGGCCGCGACCGCGTCCGCGTCCGCGTCACGGTGGCTCTTCCGATCTCGGAGAGTCTCACCTAGAAATAGCTATTCTTCTTCTTCTTCTTCTTCCTCGGGCCGACCGACGCTGCCTGGGAATTCGTCTATCAACCTCTCTCCGTCTCGTTCGTTTCTCGAGAAAGACGGAAACGAAACGAAACGACACGAAGCGAAGCGAGACGAAGACGGAGACTCGACTCGTGGATTCGAGGGCGCGGAAAGAATCGCGGATGACCCGACGAGAATTCGTTGGCGAAACTGTAGGAAGGACGGCGAAACGGCGGAACAAGTGCGAAGAAGGGTAGTGTACCTACTACCTACTGCCTGCTACCTACTCGGGATACGCGAACGCGAAGCATCGTCGGTAGACGAAGGGGTAACCAAGAGAATGGGACTGGGAGTCGAACGAATGCGAAAACCGAGCGAGAATGAGAGTGCGTGTACGCGGCGAGCCGAGAGGGACCGAGATGCAAGGCGAGGACGAAGAAAGGGGAGACGCGAAAAAGTCGCGAGTCCAAGGAAAAGAGTCTCTCCGTGAAACTGGGAAGAGTGGGATGGGGGCGTGGGTGGAATGAGGCGTTAGTGGGGAGAGAAATACGTCGGGCCGGTGCGTGTCGAAGGTGGGGATAGGTCAGGGCCGAGGGCGGAGGGGTGGTCGGTTTGTCGTGGACGAGAGGATAGGCGGGGAGGGATATGGTCCGTTCGTTTTGCGCGGGGTTTGGAATGGGACGGCAGCGGGACAGCGAGACAGCGAGACAGCGAGACAGGGAGAAAGGGAGAACGACGTCGGAGCGAGAGAGAAAGACCGAGGCCGCGGGAGAGCGTGACCGAGAAGGGAGGTAGGTATAGGTAGTAAAGGAGCGGTTCGGCGAGGAGAGAAACGAAGCGTGGAGCACCACCAGGATCGGAGGGCGGGAGGGGAGGAGGCGAGAGGGTGGCCGTGGACGGGCGAGGGGGTGAAGATTCGGTAGGAGAAGCGAGGCCAGCGCCAGGCGGGGAGAGTTGGTTCTCTTTCACACTCCGTCTCTCTTTTACTCTCTTGCTCTCTGTATGTATCGGCCTGTCTCTGTTTCTCTCGTGCTCCGTGTCTGTGTCTTTGTCTCTCTCCCCCTCTTTCCCTCTCTTTCGAGAGAGTGAGACCGCGCTCGAGGTGGGGCGGCGGAGGGAGAGGGAAAGGAGAGGTGCATCGGCGGCATCGGCGGCGTCGGCGGTGGCGGTAGAGCGGCGGTAGAGCGACGGTAGAGCGGCGGTAGAGCCCGAGTGGAGGGGGCACGGACGGGGAAGATGACCGCGGAGCCGTCAGTGCGCCACGTGCTGTCGTCGTGGGAGGGTCGTTGCTTTCGCTTCGTTTCGTCCAAGAGTCATGCATCGCGTTACCGCGAAATCGTGACTCGTCCGTCCGCAGCACCGGCCCGCGACGCTTCAGGGCCGCGCGTAACCTAGCCCGGTCGAATCGTGAACCCGCGGCCATGCGAAATTACGGGCGGTGACGCGGTGACGCGGTGACGCGGCGACGCGCGGCTCGTCGAGCCACACCGAGGATAGCGGAAAGAGTTTCGGTTTCGAGGGAACGAGTGATAGGCGACCAGCGAACGCCAAACCAGTTCAGTGAGTGGTGCGTCTTTATTGTCTTTGCGTGGGTGGGAAAGATCCTTGGGAATGACGCGGTGATACGATGCCGAGGGAATCGCCGAGGACACGCGGCTCCCGATGCTCGTCGTCCAAGCACAGGATAATCGCTCCTGACGTTTCACCGTTGTCGACGATCCATCGGGACTGACGTTTCCTGCGCGCTGGAACCACTACTTTACGGTAAGTCGTGTCCCGCGAAACCCGCACCGCTCGACCAAACCGATTCCGTGCAACCTTCCGAAATCATCGACGCTTCGACGACCGCTGTCAAACGGTTCCGCGACATCGAACTTTCTCTCTCGAGCCTTTCGTTGCTCGTTCTCCTTGCCCCCTCCTCCGAATACTTATTCTCGATGTCCCTTCCTTCTGCTCGCGATCCTCGTTTGACGTACACGTACATGGACGCGGGCACGCGCACGATCACGCACACATGCACACGTACAAGAGCGGATTCAAATCAATTTTGTTGACAACTCGATTCGTATCGCACGCCTGTGAATTACCATAATAGTTTCCAATTACTCCGGGTCGCTATTCGCGCTGGAAACGGTGAATTGCCGCGTCACGTTCCGTATAATACCGTAGCTTCGCCGTGCCGCGAGGAGCGCGAGGACCGCGCGAAGGGGAAACGGATCGCAGCTGGTCAGACAACCGGACGATACCTATCTGCGAGCACGAGTCGCGAAGCGTTCTCGACGTCTCTCGCGATCCTTTCGGACGACGCCGACGTGACACGACGAATTGTGGTCGCGTCGGTGTCACGAGGAAATGTTCGACGCTCGACGCGTTGCCACGTGGCGAAACTGTACCGCGTTACAGTATACGACGTACGCACTCGCTCGTGACTTCTGACCGAGGAACAGCCGGCTCGAGACCCGGGGTGTCGGTGTCACTCGAGTTTACGAACAAAAACACCGGCCTACGAGCACAGTGTGCGCGATGTCTGAGCGGTTAATTACGCGTCAAGCGTCCGACAAAAACACGAGACACTGGTCGCGAGCGCCTTGTAAACAGAGGTCGCGGTAAAAATTCAGCGACTCGTCCGAAAATAGTATCGATCGGTCGAAAATATCCACTTAGATGTTCTGGATTGATCCGGACGATTAAAATTTAGGAAGGAGAGACCGTGTGGAGGACCGACGTCATTGAGAACGATTAAATTTGTTCTGTCGCCCGTCTCTCTTGAGAAGTTGTCGATACGCGAACGATAGATTCGGACAACTCGTCACGGGTTCGTGGTTGTCGCGATCACGGGAACAAGGACCCACCGAGTTCTGAACGAGCAGTGTTCTGCATTTTTAAGCGATAGCCAATTCTGGATCGACGCCGCGCGATGCGGCGCGGCGCGGCGCGACGGATGCGAAACGTGATCCGTAACCGACGTCAATTCGTTCGGAAAAACTCTGTGTGTACGTCGTGAAAGGCCGATCCTGCGAAGCGTTTCTCTTGCGCGACAACCGCTGCGATTCTCGACGAGAAACGTCTCCTCGCACCTACCAGCAGCAACGTTTCTCACGGATGGCAATGACTCGAATGCGCGATCAACAACGCCGGTACGCGAACGAGTATGCGCGCGACAAGTGCACAACGGTAAACAAACGCGTAGACACGGTTCGTGGGTGTATATAGGCGTCCGAATGCAGACGCGCGAGCTCGATCGCGAGCTCGATCGCGAGCCCGAGCTCAAGCTCGAGCGCGAACTCGAGTTCTAACGCGTCAATAGCACACCCCCGCAATTCAGTAGCGCCTATTGAAGTCTGCGATGACGGGCCCCGTCTGTCAGCAGATCAAAGCCGAAGTAAGCTCTCTTTGTGATGCTCCACCGGGTCGGTATTTAATTATGTATGAGATCGATATTCGGGCCTTCGGGGGCTCTCTTTCAACTTCCCAGTCTCTCGGTGTCTCGGTCTCTCGATCTCTTCGTCTCTTCGTCCCTCCGCCTCTCCATCGCTCCGTCTCGGTTCCCCGTTCTATCGTTTGCTCCGTCGCAAATCGTGCTCCTCCCGCTATCGTTCCCTTTCTCGCAATTTTCTTGTTGCGAATAAACCGTAAACCCTGCCAAATTAAAACCCCGTTTTTTTTCGTTTATTTGCTCTTGCTTTCCGTTTCGCCGTGGATCAAATCGGATCGGAATCGAAGCTGATCGAAGGCAGGAACGCGAACGCTGTCGTTTTCGTACAACTGCTACGATATAAGGGGTGAACGTGAAAAGACGAGCAACAGCGAGAGACAACCATGAAACTGGACACCGTTCAGACAGAGCGATTCCAAGATTCGTGAAGGGTTTAAGGTTTAGGACCTCGCTCGCTCGCTCGCTCGCTCGCGACCCGAAGCTGCCCGAAGCCTGCCCGTAACGGGCAAGAATCCCATCGAGGCAAGGGGGCGAACGAGAAGCGCTGCCACGGCCACGGGCGCTAACTTAACGCGCGCATTTAAATCTCGCGCGATCGTAAAGATCTCGTAAACGGGGAGCGTCCATCTGTCGAAAGGCACGAACGATCGTGGGAAGAAAGACGAGATTATTAACGTGGTAAACGTACGCGGCCGGTGGCTGTAAACTGTCGAGAGACGTCGCTTCCGAACGACGAGTACGTAACGTTTCAATGAACGAACCTGAACGTACGCGCTTGCTTAGAGTCCAGGGGAACAACCTTCGAGCTTATCCGCGACGTCCCCGTCCCCCTCTGTTGCCACTGTTCCCACTGTTCTATCTGTTCCCTCTGTTCATCGCTGCTTGGTACTCGCTTCTCTCTCTCTCTCTCTCTCTCTCTCTCTCTCTCTCTCTTCTTCGCTTGGCAGCACCTTTTTCTCGGTCGCGAGCAACGTTCTCGACACTCTCGACACTCTGTTCGCGTCGTTCCTTTAACCAGAACCGGACACCCCCACCGTCCTGCACCCCCGTCGCACCGTAAGAGATGATCGCGCGGTAGCTCCGCCTGCCATTCGGAACATCGACGGATCGACTCGATGCGATGCGATGCGATGCGATGCGATGCGATGCGATGCGATGCGATGCGACGCGACACGTTCGTTTGGAATGTTTATTCGTTCAGTTTCAACGATAAAAAACTCTTTGATCAAAATCATGCCTCTCGATGAACGTGCTATCGTTTCATCGCGATGCATACGTCATGCAAGAAACAAATTCGAACACAAAAAAAAAAAGTTTACCCTTCGTGAACGCAAAAAAATATTAGCGAGCCTCGATGGCGCTAATTTGCCGCGACCCGCGGCGGTTCGGCTGTTCTTTTTTCTCCTGTCACTGTTCTCCCTGTTTCTCTCCGTCCATCTATCCGCTCACCCGTCCGTCCCTCGTACTCCGTTTCTCTCTCTCTCTCTCTCTCTCTCTCTCTCTCTCTCTCTCTCGGTGATGCGTTCGCTGGTTCGTTCGCTTGCTTTTCCGATCGAACGAATCCATTTCGCTCGATTTCCATTTTCACGCATCGGTTGCGCGTGTGTGCAATCGTACCGCACGACGAATGACCACGAAAGGTTATCGTTGCACTTTGAATCGCGATCGGTGCGTACCTTCGATACGACGCGTTTGCTTCTGCTACCGCTGCTGCTTCCGCTGCCTGCCAGCTCGCATCCGATGCTGTCTCTATTTCTGTTTGCGTTCTCGTTCGAAGCCGTTACTCTCCCCTTTAGTTTCCCTTCCGTTTCTGTTTCTGTTTCTGTTTCTGTTCTCGTTTTGTCCTCCTGTTCGCTCAAATTTCATTACAATCGCAACGCGACCCTGTCGCTTCATCACGCGTTCGCGCGTATACAATTTTCTGCTGCTGTCGTTACCGACACAAACATCCCTGAAATAGTCGAAATACCAAAGAGAGAGAGACGGTCACACAGAGAAAGCGCGAGAGAGAGAGAGAGAGAGAAAGGAAGGGAGGGAAGGAGAAAAGACGAAAAGCCGGAGGCGTATCGGTCACGCGGATAGTCAAATGTTTGCATATAACGAGAACGTTAGCGGAGAAGAGCGATAGAAGGGAGAGCAACGGGGGATGAGCTCGTTGCGTGAGGGTGGTGGGGGTGGACGGTTGGCCGAGCAAGAGAGAGGATGGGGAGAAGCCCGGTTTTGATCGGTCGCACAGAAAATTGTATTTTCGAAATCAATTAATATCCAGAGAATAATAATACACTGGCTAATGATCGCGCAGCACGTATGGCCGTCCAGCTCTCTCTCTCTCTCTCTCTGTCTCTCTCTCTCTATCTCGCTCGCTCCCACCCTCCCTCTCTCTTTGTCGCAATCCCTCCGCACCGCTCCCTTTTCCCTTGATTCAGCCGCGATCACCCTCGGGCTACTTCGAGTTGGATTCCGCGCGGTTTGTGATGCGTCGATTCGACCAAAGTGCGTTTGACAATTTTTAATTATCGATAACGAGTTTGACCGCGAAGATAGGTCGAGCGAAACGCAGCGTGCATCGACGAATAATCGGAAAGCCCGGTCCGGCTCGTTTGCCGATGTCGTATCGCTTCGGTGGTAAGCGCCGATGCGACGTCCATAAACGTTTTATTGAACTTTGGCGGTCGTTTGTCTCTTTACCGCGACGATCGAAACTATCTCGATTAACTCGAATAACTTTATTACGGGCTGCGAAGGACGGACGGCTTCGTCGGCGATCTAACCTCGATTCGCGTCTCTCGGCTGAGAGTCGTTCTGATTTTTCGGACGGTCCGAAACGCGCGTGGCTCGCGCGAACCACGTAGACGGTATCTCGGCGGTTACCCGCTCGAAAACGCCTGGAAACGCGAACCGGAGCGACGGTACTTTATGTATTCGCGATAGACGATAAATTCTCTCTCGCCTCCGCGCGGAGAAAAATTCCTCCGTGAATCACCGGCTAGATTACTCGCGTCGTTGCTCTCTGGATTTCACGGGGCACAAGTACACCGCTACTCGGGGACAGAGTCGTATTGGCAACGTGCGCGCGTGCGTCTCACCGCTGTCTACCTTGTAAATCATTCTCGATCCTTGCGCGCGCTTTCACGATTGCGGGCCGGACTCGACTCGACTCGACTCGACTCGGCTCAACCAAGCCGAAGCGTATTGATCGTCTTTAATTTCGACCGGTAACGCGAAAAAGAAAACAGAAAAAGAAAACGGAGAGAGACGCTTGGCACACGCGTGCACGCTCGAAACACGATGATCGGTGATAGCGACGCATAGTAATTGCGCGTGTTACGTCACCGTGGAGCATACGCGCCGGGTGTGCCACCCACTCGCGCGTAGATCACTCTCTCGGTAGCGCCTCTCTTCGTCTATCCTCTCCGCTCCTCTGTTCTCCATCGACGCGACGAACCGCATTCCGTCGAGAAACTAGGATCTCACAGAGCGACAACGACATCGTAACGCGATCTATCGGCGTCGTCTTCGTCTTCGTCTTCGTCTTGATCGTCTTGGTCGTGGTCGTTGTCCGTATACATACCTGCTTGCAAGCTGCGTACCCTGTATGCCCACACGCGCGTAACGGTATCGAAGTCGCGTGTAAACCGGTGAATCATGGCTTCGCGAAGCGAGTCGTTTCGTTGCGTGGGAAGGGAATGGAAGGGACAAGGTGGTGGGACGTCACGTCACCGGCATTGCGGCCCGAACGCACCGATTCTTCGCGAGAGTATGTCGCCGACTTCCCGTATCTTTCCCGTCGCTTTTCCGCCACCCTTGTCGTTGGTAACGGGGAGATCGACCACAAGTCGACACTAGGAGATTCTCTCTGCGATTATAGACGCGGCGAAAGTGCAAACGTCGTTCGTCGACACGGCCAATTCGGTTTCTCGAACTCGTCGAGTCGATCGTTTATTTTCGACAAGGCTGATCGATGGATGGCCGAGCTGTGTCGGGCCGGGCCGGGCCAAGCCGACTAGTACCGCGCAAACCGTGTCACCGTTATTATCATTCGGGACGACATGGTTTTCCCTAAAACGCGAAAGGATTGCCGGCCGTTCGGACAGATGGAAACGTACCAGCTCTCTCGACGCGACTCCGTGACATCGGCTCGTCGACTCTGTAACCCAATTTCGCGGCGAAAGATTTCGTCGACGGTGTTACCGCTTCGTCACGAAATACCATTCCCCAGAATTTTATCGATCGCCGAGGCAGCGGAGAAAAGGCGGTAGAAGGACGGGACTGTCCCGCGTCGCGTCTCGTCTCGTCTCGTCTGGTCTCGTCTCGTCACATTTCGTCGCGTCGCGTCATGTTGATACGATCGGTACCCGTCGCTCGCAGGAATACGATTCCAATTAACCCGCTTCCACGCATCGGTGATCGAGAACGATACAAGGACCTCTTGTATCGAAGCGTATCGGATCGACGGACTATCGGTAATTATGATCGAGGTGTACGGCTTTCTTCGGCCAGAGAGGAACGAAGAGAGGGGAATCCGATTGCGTGGAGGAAGAGTTCGTTTGGATCCGAGCTCGTCGATGCAGAGGTGCGGTTCCGCGGGGATGACGATCGGTTGACTCGCCGTGGCGCGGCCATAGCCCGCTAGGAACGCGTAATCCACCGTTCGACCACGTGGTCGGTATAAAAAGACTCGTTGCCGACGATGCGTTACGTAATAGGCATGCTCGTTCATAAACAGCTCCGCTTAACTATGAATGAAGCACGCGGGTCCGTGTTCGTACCCGTACCTGTGCCGTGCCTTGCCTTGCTTTGCCTTGCCTTGCCTTGCCGTGGTGTACCGTGCTGATCGTTTGCTCGCTCTCTCGCTCGCTAGCTCGCCCACTTCCACGCATACCTATTCTACGCGTTCGTACGTCGTACCCGGTCTTGACCTGCCTCGAATCACGTATATCCTAATCCGTTTGCGCACAGCCGTTGAACGTTCCAGTTCACGCTGCTCACGCACACATAACGCACTCGGGGACAAGCGTACGCGCACAACCGAGTTCGCGCATTTTGAATAATTAATACATTAACGAGTAACATCGACGCACCTGGCGTGCTCGTTCGCCTGTTAATTATCGATAACCGATTCGCTGTGTTCCAGCCCGTAAACAATTAACGGCGAGCAACCGCGCAGACAACGAGTAGACCGGAAGTGTTTTTTTTTTCGATCGTTTCGAATACGCTGAAAAGAAATTCGCGTTTCGTCGGTTCGGGCGTTTCGCGGATCCGAGCATCGTCGCGAAATTTAGCCAACGTCGGATCTCCTTCCTTTCTTTCGAAGATCGCGAGCAGGCTACGCAACCTGTTCAGCTGTCGGAAGAGGGGAAAAAAAGAAACGAAAAACCGTCTAAGAGGCTCAGGTGCAGGTATCTCCGACGCGGCGTCCGGCTCGAGAGATCGAGTTGCTCGATGTCTTCTCAAATACCTCGAGAAATTTAAAACGTCTAAGCCGTCAACTTTTCTGCCCCTGTTGCACGACGCGCGCACCTTCCCTTTTCGCGGTTCCCCTCTTGTCCGTTCTCGTCTCGACGCGCGTGTTCTCTCCTCTTGCTCTTTCTCGTTCGCACGGGGCCACCCTTTCTCGCGGCTGAAACGAAAACCGTCGCGAAATAATTCGATCGACGAGGAGAGACGTTGTTGCTCCGGTCGTTTCCCTTTCGCGAACAAATATGCCCGGCTCTTTGCCTCGGGGTCTTTCGTCTCGGACGGGCCGCGTCAAGGATTCGCTCGAGCGCGAGCGGTCCGAGCGGATCGCACGAAACCGTCGAGCCTCGGACAGAACGTGCCCGTGGCGTGGTCTCGAACGATTGACAGCTGCGAAGAGTCATCTTCCACCGCGTCATCGTGATCGTCGTTCCTACAGACGGTACCACGATGATTGGCCGAAAGCGCATTTGTTTCGTGACGCAGCAGAGACGAGCGCGAGATTCGTTCGTCCTCGGATGTGTTTGTAAAGGAGCAACGGGGGCGGCAACGATCGCCAACCGCCGCGAGCTCTTTTGTCGGACCGGCCGCGGTTGCGGCCGCTGCCGTGCCGGTGCGCCGTGATAAATAGTCTTTGCGCCGCAACGGAAAAATTGAATCGATTCGAAGCCGTGTCGCGGCACCGATTTGCCGGTGTTTCTCCGGAAACGCGAGCCGTCTCGAGACCGAGACCGTCTTCGAACGAGGATCTCTATACCTGTCGTGGACCCGTTGCTTCGTCACTGACAGTCTTTGGAGTTCGCCGATGGCGGCTGGCTGGGGCTGCGGTCGAGGCAACGGTGCGGCGTTCGCCGAGCGAGCCAAACCAAAGAACGAGAAAGAACGAAAGAACGCGAGAACGAGAGAAGCGCGACGTACCTGGAGCAAAGTATCCGTAGCGGCAAGGATAATAAATAATAAAGGTATAGGTACGGGAGATCGATGGCTGCAGCATGACTGACGTTCCATCAATCATCTCTTCGCCCTTCTCACGAAGCATCGACCGACCGTATCCGACCGTCCATCCGAACGTTCGTCCGTTCGACCGATCAACCGGCTGCTTGCTTGGCTACGACCCAACTATCTCCGGTATCGTTTTCTTTCACGGAGCTCGGCGCCCGCGTGCGCTCTCTCTCTCTCTCTCTCTCTCCCGCGTTTCTTCGTTCTCTTTTAATTTCGCGGTCATTTGCGCGTTCGCCCGTTATCGCCTCTTCGACTCGAGTACCGTTTTCCCACGTTCTCGGGAAAATGTCGAGATTCCGAAAAGGAAGCGAGTATCGACGACGCGCTTATTCCGAAAGGAGGCCGTATCGGTAAGGGGTGGTAGGACTCTCGGTGGAAGTTGGAAGCACGAGAAGTCTGCCATCCGCCGACTAATCCGTCCCCTTCGGCGTATGGTGAGTGGCCGGGACGTATCAATCGGAAGGTTGGTATAAGTTTCCGCCGCTGTGGTCCGCCTGTACCGAGGTTAGCTGTCGTGGTCAGTTTCGAATTGCGGCGATGTCAGTGACAGCTGTGCTCGAGGGCCGCGTATTGAACTCGCGTCCAGTCACGCTCCTTTATACCTACTTACCTTGCCCCTTTCCCCCTCCCCCTTTCCATCGACTCGGTCTCTCTCGCTCTCTTTCTCATCGCCTCTTTCTCTCTCCGTCTGTTTGCCGGGCCGCCAAGCATCCGTCTCTTTCTCTCAGTCTGGCAACCCCTCTTCTCTCCCCGTCGCTCTTTTCTTCCCTCCCGTAGTATCGGGCTCCTGCCAGCCGTGTTTCTTCTACTCGTCCGATCCTCGACACGAATCGAGCGGATCGCTCGAAATTCTCGAAAACGTCTGTCGATAAGGAACGGCCGAAAGCAATCGGGAGATTGTCCCGCTGGTTTCTCAACGTTTCACTTCTCGCGCGACCATCTCCCATCGTTCCCTTCCACCGCGAATAGAAACGAAACGGAACGAAACGAAACGAAACGAAAGGACGTTGCTCCGAGAATCGAGAGGGAATCCATTGCTCGTCTTCTTTAATTAAAGCTTTCCACTTCTCTCGGGAGGGTAGGCTATATAGCGTGTACCCGTGCCGTGCTACTATTCCAGTATTTCGGAGGCGAGGAACGGCACGCGAGACCAAACCGGAAGGGAAAAGCAAGAACAAAGGGAAGAAGTAACGGGGCGGGGAAAGCGAGCTGCATGTCGGAGGGCTGTTTAACTTCCCAATTACTAGAAACACCGAGCCATCGAGGCGAGTATTAAACCGGCTACCACCCACTCGGGTTTCGACTCGCCCTCGCGAATACTATCCACGATACCTCGACGTATCTCGTTCGGCTGCCGCTCCGAACGTAGAGGGGAGGTAGAACGAAGAGCGCCGGAATGGAGATAGTCGAGGATTTTGCGAACGCGGACGCGTTCTCTTCGTCCATCCCGCTTGTTCGTCGACGCCGAAGAAGTTGGCGTAACGACGCGCCGGGAGGAACAGCGAGAGCGCAATATCGCCCCCCGGTCTCGACGATGCTCCGGAGAACGAGACCGGCGGTCGTTACAACGGATAGAGGTGAAGGGGGTCTGGTGGGGACGCGCTTCAGCGTTTCGAAACGCTCCGGGACGACCGTCCGGGGACGTTTCGTCGCAACGAGCGCCCCTTATCTTCCCCATACTTTCCTCGACGAAACGCGGGCGGGCCTCTTCTTCCACCTCCCTGCGATTAATTCCGTTTCCGTTTTCGTTTCCATTCTCGCTCGAATTACTTCTCGATCGATCTCGATCCGCCTCGATCTCCCTCGATCGTTTTCGAACGCGCAGCACCGCTGTTACTTCGACGACGCGTTCGATGATCTCGGGGCGATCTCGTGCGCGACCAAGGCAGATTAGGTGTTCGTTTAGGCGTGTTCTCGAAGTTGCACCTCGCCGAACCAACGTTACCCGTAAAGAGAGCAGCGTACCGATGAGAAAAAGAGCGACGAAACTTCTTGCGGTCCAAGGGGAACCCAACCTAAACCCGACGATTTATAATCGGTGACGAATGAGCGCGATCGCAGCGAACCCTCGTCTCTCGGGCGTTTTATAAATGTCGCGGAGCAATAAAGACGCTCGATGGATTAGCCGTTAGCCTGGCATTCCGAGGCAGCGGATTCTATTCTGGTGATTCGAAACCAGGCACGCGCGTCCAATGAATCAATCGAAGCCTCGCTCTTTCCCCCGTGTCTCGAAGCTTTGATCTCTCGAAGACGTTTAACGTCCACGAAGGACGGACATTTCCGAGGAGCCGCGACCCGTCCGTTTCGTGACTTTTCTCTCCCTCTCCATCCGTCAACGCGCCCGTTCCAGCCTGTGCTCTGCGTTTAGAACTCGTCGACTCGCGAAGCTTCTGGTTGCGTATCGCGCGAACGGTGTATCGACCTGCTGCGATTCATCGCCGCACGACTACCATCCACTCCTCCCCCCCCCCCCTCCCTTACGTCGCGTCGCACCGAAACTCCGGTTGCTTCTTCTCGAAACGAATTGGTCGCGTCCACGGCACTGCGAACGATCCTACCGACTCCTGTCGACTTCAATTTTACGACATCGGTCCGCCTGCGCTCTAGCCACCCTCGAGTCCCTCGGTGAGCCTCGATCGTTCTTTTTCTTCGGCAACGCCGTGACACGAACACGCCGTATCCCCGTTGTTCCAAGAATTCACGTACGCGTCATAAATAGTGCCCTGCTCGCACTCTGTCGCTTCCTCTCGCCTCCTGCTCTCCTCTCTCCTCTCTCCTCTCTCCACTCCTCTTCGATTTCTCGCGCGATCCGACGTTTTCCAATATTCCAAACTGCACCGATTCCATCTGGGGTCCCTTCGAAGCTTCTTCAACGTCCCCTCTCCCTCCACCTCCCTCTAACTCTTTCTTTCTATCGAGCAGGTTGATTCGCTCTCGGATATACCGCTCCTTTTCTGTTCCCGTTCTTTTCTGTTCCCCCGAACTCGTCTCGACTCGTCTCTGCCCGTCTCGTCTCGGATTTCTCCAGCGTCGATTCGTTCTCGTTTTCGAAAACTTTTCGAATTCGACTGGCTGGAACCGACGACGATCGATATAGATCTATCGCGTTGGCACGGACGAGAGAGAGAAAGAGAGAGAGAGGAACCCTTTCTACTCGGCACGCGAAATGGAATTGGCGCCAAACGTTTTACGAGCATGCGCGTCCTTCTCCTCGCTCGTTTCTCGTTTCGTCGTCGTCGTCGTTTCTCGTTTCTCGTTTCTCGTTTCTCGTTTCTCGTTCCTCGTTCCTCGTTCCTCGTTTTCGGCACGAGCTCGTTGCGCGCCGACCTTTAGTCAACGGATCCCTTCGCTTCGGGTCGTAGCTATCCCCCTTAACTCCGCGCGGCGACTCGCTCTCTCTCTCTCTCTCTCTCTCTCTCTCTCTCTCTCGACCTCCCTCTGCAACTACCGCCGCGCAGCCACCCCCGTCACAGCCAACCCTGACCTGATTTATGGGACTCTCCGAGCGTCTACCCTGCCGACGCGCGCGTTTTCGAGCCTCCCTTCCCCTACATTTCCTCCCCGGTCCGCTCGCGTAGACAGCTGGGTGGCGTTTCCATGAACGAGCTTCCACTTTCCAACGTATCGTGCTCGCTATCGGTTCGCGTCGCGCCAACGCGCCACCGAGCCAGCAACACGAGTCCACGACGCAGCGACGCACGTTTCGAACGTGCCTTCCTCGGCGTCCCGTGTCTTTGCGTTAGCCTTTTGCCCGACGATTCTCTCTCCCCCCGGGACCCCTGTCACCCGCTTCTACTGCTCTCCCTCTTCATTCTCACCGTAGATACGGTCGAGTAATATAGTGGTCCTGCATCTGTTCCTCGAGTGACGCAACGTCCCGTCATAGATCACGGCCAGGCTTTTAGAGAGCCGTCGCGCCGAGGAGAGCGCGAACGAAAGAGGAAGAGAGATAGAGAGAGAGCATGCTGGGACGCGGCCGGCCAGACACCAGGACGAACCAAAGAAGCGAGTAGTATTCACAGAGTTGGGAGAAACAGAACCGAGATAGAAAGAGAGAGAAAGGGCCAAAAATATTCGTTCGAGAAAGAGAAAGAGCAACGTAACGATAAAGGCAAATGTAACAAGGACCGAGGGACGAACCTGACCGCGACGGAAAGAGAGAGAAAGAGAGAGAGAGAGAGAGAGAGAGAGAGAGAGAGAGAGAGAGAGAGACAGAGAAGACGAGTGGAAGAACGAGAGAGAAACAGCGACAGAGTGACGGACCGTTACCGTTCAAGTCGGCTGCGAGACGCAAAGCACGCGAGCGAGAGTGCTGCCGGCGTCTCTGGTGTCTCGTAAACGGGACGCGAAGTAAAACGTAAAATCCATTGCCAAGAGAAGCTTTGGTCGGAGGCCGTGGCGGCGTCGTCGGTGCAACGACAACGTCGCCGGCTGACACACACACCTCGTGGATCACCGGAACGTTACGACGCACCCGGAATATCGAACTTTCCGACGATGGATTTTCCTCTCGGAACGGAACGCGAGCTAAGCAGTCTCAGCGTGTTCTCGCGATATCCCGCGGAAGAGAACGCTGATCGAACGAAAGGGAAAGAGGATCGGCTAGACTGCGGCCGTGGCCGCAGCCGGTGGGGTGCAACGGACAAGGCGACGGTCGCAGACGCGGAAAGAGAGACAAACGACGGGGGACGCGAAATCATTCGCGACGATATACGGCCGAGAGTTTGTTTGCGCTTATGGTCTGCGTCTAAAAGGTGGGGGCCGGCGCGGAAGGGGACAGAGGGGTTGTCGCTTTATCGAGTCACCCTTACGCCTATTATGCCTACCCCGCCATACCCCGATGGTAGCGCTTTAACGCGATCATCCCCGTACCGCCCGGCACCGCCGCCGCCTCCACCGCCACCGTCACCACCACCGCTACCGGCGCGGCGCCGCTGCACAGTTTCGGCGCTCGGTTGCGCTGCGTCCCGCGCCTACCGGCTAACCGAAGTCAACGCGTACACCGACGCCAACGCCGACGCCGGCCGAGGTCCGACGACGCCGGGTGACGCGGCGCGCGAATTAAAACGCCTCATAAATATCTGAAACAAAGGCGGCCGCTTTTGAGGGCGTACGGTGGAAAGATATACGGCCGGTTAGGAGGGCTGGTAACGGCCGAATAAGGGGGTGGAGAGTTTGGGGGACGAGACCCCGGGAAACGCGGTCGCGGCTGTTCGGGGACACGATTCGACCGCGTCCGCAGCCCCTACGAAAAACACCGTCGACGCTCAACGAATCTTTTTACGGAGCAGATCGTTTTCTTTCGATAGGAGAAACAGAGAAGGAGATTATATATGTATATGCACATATGTCTATATATGTATATATATATATATATATATATATATATTAGGGGTACCCATAAGTAATCAATTATTTGCAAAGAATTTGTTTTGTCTTTAGTTCCGTACCGATCGTTGAAGGGGAGACACGTATTCTTTTACAGTTTTCGGTAAAGCAGCCTGTCTTCAAAATATACTGAAAAATATTATTTTTTTTACAACCCTGTAATAAAATGGCGGCCTTGTACCTTCCGAGGATCATATTCGTCATTGCATACTGTAGGGATGTGAGTATGACTGAGTCAGGATGTATGGTTGTGAATGCGACTATGTGTGGTGTGAGACGCTGAGCCGCGTCGATAGCGTTTTGCTTTTCGAAGGAACGTTTTTGTTCTTCGTAACGTTTTTGTTCTTCGTAACGTTTTTGTTCTTCGTAACGTTTTTCTCCTTCGTACGGGGCAGGTTCAGTTGAGCGAGAGTCGCGAGCGAGTTAGTTGTCGAGACCGCGAATATCGAATTGTAGCTTGAGACGTCGAACTAAGATAAAGTATTTTAGTGAAATCGGTGTCAATCACTTCACCCGATACGTCACACCTGAGACGTAGGAGTTCAACATATTCCTACAATACTTTTTCATTTTCATGCGGGATTTAATGCAACGGTAACAACAAAGAAAATTTGCGATGTTTATGGAGATGAATTGAAGGTCAACCAGTGTCAACGTTGGTTTAGAAGGTTTGCTGCTGGTGATTATGATCTCTCTGACAGGCCTCGAAGTGGACGACCAGTTGAATTTGATAATGACGCCCTAAAATCTCTAGTGGAAGCTGATCCAAAATTAAGTATACAAGAATTATCGAGAAGCCTTGGATCCACATGGTCAACTATACAGAGGCACCTACACGAAGTGCGAAAGGCTTATAGGCAAGGAATATGGGTACCACATGAATTATCTGAGACTAACGAGAATATTCGTCGATCAATTTGCACTTCATTGCTATCCAGATTTAGTAGAGATCAATTTCTTAGTAGAATCGTTACCGGAGATGAAAAATGGATACTTTGTGGTAACATAAAGCGTTCCAAGCAATGGCTTTCTGCAAATGAAACCGCAATATCAACCCCTAAACCTAGCTTATCACTTAGAAAGGTGTTACTGTGCATTTGGTGGGACTATCGTGGCATAATTCACTTTGAGTTGTTGAAACCTGGGGAAACAGTCACTGCTGAGTTATATTGTCAGCAATTACAACGGCTGTATTCAGAACTATTGAAAAATAGGGCATCTTTAGTCCACAGAAAAGGTGTAATACTGCAAATTGACAATGCCCGGTTCCATACAGCAAAACTCACTCAGGAAGAAATCAAAGAATTGCAATGAGAAGTTTTACCGCAACCCCCGTACTCACAGGATATTGCTCCCTCTGACTGTCATCTTTTCAGATCTATGGAGCATTATTTAAGAAATAAAACATTTACTTCTGTAGAAGATGTAAGGAGGCACCTTGAGTCATATTTTGCTTCACGAAACCTAGATTTCTATAAGAGGGGGGTTGAAAATTTGCAGGAAAGATGGCAAACTGTCCTTGATAATGATGGGAATTATATAATAAATTAAGAAATAAAACCTTGAAGTTACTACAAAGTTTGTTTTAGATTTCAAAATAATTGATTAATTATGGGTCCCCCTAATATATGTATATATATAGGGAGAGAGAGAGAGAGAGAGAGAGAGAGAGAGAGAGAGACAGAGAGAGAGAGAGAGAGAGAGCCGAGGGGAGGGGTGGGAACAATTTTGCGACCGTCTCGCAAGGAACGACGACGCGTTGCAACCGTGGTCGGAACAGGGCACATTTCTGACCATTCTGACTTTTTCTCTTTCAGGTAAGTAGTGGTCTCCGATCGTTTGAAAAGCGAGCGGTTCGCAGCCGCCGCACCGGACGGGAGACATGCGCAGCAAGCAGCAGCCAAGGCCTTCCTTTCGGTGGCCGCAACAACGCGGCGATAATCTTACCGGTAAATATCTCTCTCTCAAACGCAATGTATAGGTACGCACGAACCACGCACGCGCGCGATCTTTCGCACGCATTTTTGGTTTGCATCTAGAACGAGAGTTCGCGTGGTCGCTCTTTGCTTTCGCGCTCGCTTCTCGCTCGCAGCGTCTTCCTCGTCGATTTCCGTTTCGTTCGGATCGCCTGTAGAGCAATGCCGTTGGGTCTAGTCGATCGCGATCCTTGCTACCCGCTTGCACGTATTGTCGCTCGATCGGTGCGCTGCGCGCCGTCGTCGTCGTCGTCGCGTAGAGCCGAAATTATTTTGTCGAACGTCGAATCCTGTCCACGGATAGCCGCTTTCGCACCGCTGCGCTCGCATGCTCGTTCTCTCTTATTTTTCCATTGTACTTCGTGTATCCGTATCGTAACTCCGTTCGGTGTGATCGAATTTCGCTAGACAGATTCGCGAAAGATCACGGATCTTAACCGGCAATCTTAATTCGACGAACCCGGGAAATGTAAAACGATCGGAAAAGCACGAATCCGCGTGCGTGCGTGCGTGCGTCGGACAAACGGTTGTCGAAGGACGCGCGACTACCCCTGCCTCCGATAGCCCCTACCTAGCCTTTGCTCGCGAGAGAGCTGGTCTCGACGAGCAATCCGCGAGTGACGTGACACGCGAAATTCTGTATTCACGATCCGGCAGCCCTGGAATATCGGCGGACGTCTAAACGAACCGTTGTACCTTCTGCTTTGATTTCAAAGAGCGGATCCCTAACAGCGGAGGAATATTCATTTAAATATCTGTCGATACTCGAGTCCGACGCGAGGATTGCAGCGATGTCAGTGGCGGACTTATGTGCCCTCCGCGCGTTCTCCGTTCCCCTTCTCGATCTCGCTTCCCCTTTCCCCGTTTCATTACCCTTCTCTCCTGCGGGAGTGCGCGTACTACCTGTCTACCTGAGCGCGTTATAGAGCGCGGTATCTATACTCGGACAGTGGCCGACGTCCGATCTCTGTCGCGGATACGTTCGATCCCCGCTCTTTGTTCCCGACAACCTCGCTCTCTTCGGTTTCTTCGATTGTTTTACCCCTTGCACGCTGTGTCGCAACTTTGCTTCTCGTCTCGTCTCGTCTCGTCTCGTCTCGTCTTTCTCATCATCTCTCGTTCCGCCGCTGTACACGGTTCAACCGAAATGGACCGTGGGGAAGTGCGTAAATATTGTAATCGAGCTAGGAAACCGGAGGGATGGATCTTGAGAGAGGAGCAGCAGGCGATGAAACCAGGTAATGGAGAGAGAAGAGAGGGAGGGAGGGCGGACGGAGAGGGGACCGAAGGGAGGACGGAAGATGCAAGTTTGCTGCCCGAGGGTAACATTTCGCGTGTACTCCCCCTTCGCGTTCCCGCGCGTAGTCCTACTAGCAGCATTTTAATCCAGCGAACCGACGTCGCTCCGCCGCACCGCCCCGAATAATCAGGCTGAAATTCGTTGTGAGCGCAACCAGGCAAATTGTCGCGAAACGCAACAAAAGAACGAGATATTAGCCGACTGCGGGGCTGCGACTGCTGGCCGGACTGTGTATACCGTATGCAAACTAAAGGGAGGGAGAGCGAGAGCGATACAAACAAGAGAAACCACGTCCGACAACGCAGAGAGAGAGAGAGAGAGAGAGAGAGAGAGAGAGAGAGAGAGAGAGAGAGAGAGAGAGAGGCCCGTCGCAGGGCGACTTGACGTCGCCGACCGCGGTTGACTTCGTCCTTCCGGGCTTCCTGACGGATCGCGATCCTGATCGCGATTGTGATCGTCCGGATACAGAATTCGACCGTAGCGGCGAAAAGAGGAATCCCGCCGCGCCTAGGAACAAGACGTCCTTGCGCTCTTTCGCGACGATCTATTCGATTATCGCGATCGAGATACCGCGTTCAGATATCGATTAATTATCGGGTTTTCCAGTCGACGCGTTTGCATACGCCACCGCCGAGACATTGATCGATCGAAAATTTATGTCTGCTCGTTCGCCGCTCGTGTTTTTCCTTCGGATATATGTTCGAAGCGGCTCGCGGACGCGAGGACTCGTCGACGCGCGACTCGAATCAAAATTTCACGGGCACGCGAAAAGAGTCGAGGCGCCGATGACTGGTCGCGAGAAAGTTGGACCGCGTGCGGCACGAGATTCGACGCGAGGTCGTTAAAAAGAGAATAGCATAGAGCGGCGCGGTGCGGAGCGAACCAGAGTAAAACGCGGATGGGATGAGATGGGATGGGATGGGATGAGATGGGACGTGATGGGATGGGTTGGTTTGCTTGCGGTAGGTTGGTGTGCGTGTCGGTTGGCTCGAAGAAGCGAGAAACAGTGCGGGCGCGAGTGCGAGCGCGAGTGCAAGGAGAGCGGAATGAATCGCTGCCACTCAAGGAGCAGTCGACGGACGTGCCGGACGGGCTGACAAGGCCGCGCTCATTCCTCTCTCGTAGCTCGTAGCTCGTAGCTCGTAGCTCGTAGCTCGCCGATGCTGCGCCATCCAAGCATGCTTCCAACCAACCGCGTCGATATAACTGTCCACTACCGATAACTACGACGAGTTACGGTTGCTAAGCGCGCCATCGTTGTCGCGATCGCGATGAGAGAAGAGAGCTTCCTTGTCTCCGTGACACTCGCGACTTTCCGTCTTTCTCGCGTTCGCTTCTTTGTCCCCTCCCGCGCCTTCGCCTCCCTCTCGTCCTTTCTCGCTCGCGAGCAGAACGGGCTCTCTCTCGCTTCCTCGCTCTCTTTCCCTCTCTTTCTATCACTTGCTCGGTCGGATTAGTCGTGCTCGCTCGCGCGGTGTACGTTTGGTCGTCCATCCATCTACGTGTCTCCCGTACGTAACGCGTATCCCACACTCTCGGACTCGGCTTAATTATAATACGGAGATATTTATTACCACGCGTATCGTCTATTTCCGTCGAGCGGCCGTAGGAGGACCGGCTAACCACGACGAGCGATATCGCGGACGCGAACCAAACTGGCTCCGTTTGTCGACCAGAAGGGATCGACGGAAGACGAACGCGTTGCGACGCGACACGACGCGACGGAAGAGGAGCTACGGACGATCGTTGGGGCAACGGATGAAAAATGCGCGGCGAAACTGTGCCGTGTGCTCGACGCGGGATACCCGTGAAACGAGGAGTCGTCGGCGGGACCGGCCGTGATTCCTGATTCGTGAATCGTGATCCACGGTGCGCCGTGGCTGCGAGTCGCGTGTTCTTTCGTTTCGGATTAATGCGAGGACCTGTGATAAGACGGCGTCGAATAATACGGTCCTCCTCCACCTGCCAGCGGGCGGCAGGAGCCCTCTTGCTTTTTAATTCTCCACGGCCGACGGCCGATCTCGCTAGATGCTATCGTCGTCGTGGATAGCGATTCCAGGCGAGCCTTTCAAACCGCTCCACAATAGACTTTCCGAGCATCGCGTCAAAAGCGTCCAGCTGCTTTCTGCTCCTGCTCCCGCTGCCGCTCTCCTTCTCGATTCTCGCGTCTACGTCTTCGAATCGAGTCTACCGGCGCTTCATCCTTTCCGTCTCGACTTGAAAAAAAGAAAAAGATAGAGGATAGCGGTGATCGCGATTGTCGCGGTCGCGAGAGAATACTTTTAACGATTCGTTCCGCTGACTCGCAAACAAACAAACAAAACGAACCGAAAGAACCGCGCGTAAAAGACGATCGTTTCCCCCCCGGAAAGCTCGACGCGTTCCCATCGACGTCAATTATTCCGATTACACCCAGCCTGGTTATGCTTGTCGGAATCAATCGGTGCGACGCGGTAGGAATAAGAAGAAGCCATCGAAGAGACCTCGCTTTCGCTTCTCTCGTACGCGTCGCGTCGCGTCGCAATTAATATCCTCGTCGCGACGACCTCGATCCGTCTCGATGCACCTGGCTTTCGTCTTGTCTCGCGCACTCGGACGATGACTCGGGACGACGGGACTGGAATTAATATTCGGAACCGACACCGTTCGACCCGCTCGGATTTCTCGTTCGTGTCTCTCGATTCGGAGGACCGCGCGCGTCGCGTCCCCTCGTCTCAACCCGTCCCGTCCCGTCCCATCCCATCCGTTCCCATCTTCGTTTCCTCGAGAGTCGACGACGACGACTCTGTTCGACCGGGTAAGCGCGCGAACGATTCGTTTCGCGTCTACCGTCTATGTATCGTCCTTGTCGAGGTTAACGCGCTATTCACGATCCGCGCGATCCACGATTTCGGAGAGCGGTTCGCTCGTATCGATCGTTCAACGGGGGAACGATCGACGCGTATCGGCTGTCGCGATCTCGTCGAAGCTGTCCGAGACGGAGACGAGAAAGCGGCGAGAGAAGGGTGGAGCTGCGAGCGAAAAAGGAGATCGAGTGGACGCGAAGTGGACGGTACGTCCGACCTGTCTCGTCCCGTCTCGTCCCGTCTCGTCCCGTTCCGTCCCATCCCAACTCATCCCGTCTCGTACCGTTCCGTCCGTCACGTCGCTGCCGTCAGATTATCGTTCTGACAGTTTGAGAGTTATTCCGGCCGCGTGCCTGCCTCCTCACGACGTTTCGGACTTTTGCTTCTTCGCCGGAGATATGGGAGCTCTCGTCGTCGCTCTCTTTCCTCCGGCGCTCCTCGTGTTCCTCTTCGAACGAACGGCTCCGTAACGCGCGTCTTCCTACCGGCTTCTTCGATCCAACGGCCGAGGAACGCGTCCCATATCGTCGCGTCTCGTCCCACGAATCGAGGCGAGAGAAAAGAGATCGACGAGGCAACGGAGAAAGCTGAACAGAAGCAAACGGGGTGGGGGTGGGGTTGTGGGTGGGGAGAGCGAGAGAGAGACGCGGAGAAAGAGAATAACGCGAACGAAACCGAGAAGAGAGAACCGACCGCGTACCTGTGTATTTGAAGTCCGGTCGACTCGTTTGACCGGTGTCGATCAAATTTCCGAGGACGAGATTATTCAAGGCCGACGACGATCGAGACAAAGCTCCTTTCGGGGCCGTCTACCCCTTCTCATCGACGACTCTTACTTCTCTTCTTCTTCGTTCGTCCGCATAGTTCGCTCACGCCCTCCTCCTTTCTCCGTCTCTCTCAATTTTCTCTTCCCTTTCGTCTTTCACACGTCTTCGCATCATCTCCGCATCTTCGCCCGTGTACCTCGGCTCGACTTTGAGGCGGGCTAGTCTGAATCTCGGCAGCGGTCTTCGCGAAAATTTGTCGAACGCACGCTCGGAATCGATCGATCGGGAGTGTCTACTCTAGATTTCGAACAACTCGCATCGTTTTGGTCGCGCGCGACGCGTCGTCGCATCGCGTGGTATGATCGCGTCGAGTCGCGCGATTCGCGAGTATCCGGGCAACTGGTACGCGTACGCTCCCTCGCAAATGGCCGTGCGACCTCGACCACGCGCGTCATTCGATTAATAATTCAATCCCATCGTCGCTCTCGATTGGATTATCGTTCGAACGAAAAAAACTGAGAGGGGGAAACGAAAATAAAAACCGTTGGAAAATGGAAGGGCGCGCGGGCGCTGGTTTGCCACGTTCGTCAAATTATTTGGGCTTCGTACGAGCATCGTATAACGACGATCGGCTGACGATTCTCCTCTCGGTTTTGCGATTCTTTCGGCGAAACGAAACGAAACGAAACGAAACGGCGAACGATGCGTGATCACGCGATCGCGTAATCGCGGAAACCGCGTTTTCCGACTGCTAATTATCGGGCGTTAATCGATGCAGCGTCGCGCTCGTTACGCGTCTATCATTAGGGAACGCAAAAGTGTACGCGAACGGAGAACATCGGCGGCGCGTATTAAAATGCAAACATTCGACTCCGATTCGGACGGTTTAATGCCTCGTTCGATTCGAGCGCGCCGGCCAGGTAATTAAATCGAATGAAATTACGAACGATTAATGCTCTGGACGCGTTCGTGGGTCACGAATCAGCGCGAAATCACCGAGTTCCCGACAAAAACTATATTCCAAAAACAGTTATTTCATTGCCCGCGACCTGCCGCCGCGCCGCTTCCTCCCCTTTCGCGTCGCGGTGCCGTGCCGATTCGCTCGCACCCTGTTTTCCGTATTTCTATATCTCTCTCTCTCTCTCTCTCTCTCATTTTCTCTCTCCTTCCCTCTATTCTTTTCCGAAACGTTCGCTCGCTCGCAGTATTCGCCGCTCGGTTTTTCCAACGTTTCGACGCGTCGAAAAAAGAAGGGAACGACGACCAGAAGAGGTAGAGACGAAATAGATGTTACATTTTTCCGCGTCGTATTACGTTCTACATACATATACATACACGCGAAGTGGAACGAGTTTCGTCCCCACCACGGACGGAGAGCATTATGGCGAAATACTGGGGACGCATTCGCGCGCACCTAGACGTTTTTGGACGTTAGCGGGGGCCGTGTTGCGTGTACGAACGCGGCGATGGTCGCGTGTGCGCCCAGAGTTAATGCTCCCGCTCCAGGGACCGCCGCGACATTTCCCTGATGAAGTTGAGCCGCGACGAGTAATAAGGGTAGCGAGAGACGAACTAACCAACGGTGGACGGTAGACGGTAGACTGTACATAGTCGGTAAACGGTAAATGGTAGAACGATGCCGAATTAAGGGAAGAAACCGGTACCGGTCAGACTCGAATCGCCCAATGCGACGCAATCTTCTCGCCGCGTTTTTCGACGGTTCTCGGCTAGCCGTACCGGCCGCATCCCCCACCAATTCGGGCGAGAACGTTTTTACGCGGGTAGCTTGCGCGATTCGCTTTCGCTGTTCGACCAACAAAGATACGATAATGGTAACGCGAACCGGTGCCGGTACGGCTACAGGAACGAGAACGACAACGACAACGACAACGACACAACGGCAACGACAACAACGAGAACGGGAACGGGAACGCGACGTTGAGGTCTGTCGTAGTTGCGCGCGCCCCGATATCGAACGTACGCTAGCTAAACTCAAGGTGGTCCACTACATCCCTGGGTGAAGTTGACGCGCGGGGTGGACCTGTCGAGGAGAAGGGTCGAGGCTGGAAGCGGACGTGACACGGCCGTCTTGTGACCCGTACCGTTCCAGCGAGGCGAGGCGAGGTGAGGCGAGACGAGGCGAGACGAGGCGAGTCGACGCGAGGCGACGCGACGCGACGCGCCGCTCTTTCCCCGTCCAACCCTCTCTCGGTTGCTGGCTCTCGGCTCTCGGCTCTCGGCTCTCGGCTCCCGGTCCTCGACCCACGTCCCCGACCCCTTCCAGTCCACATGCCACCGTACCGACCGACCGCCGCTAGTCCAGCTCTATTGTTGTTATTATTAAAGGGGGTCGCCGGGGGTGGCTGCCGCTCGGGTGAGAGGGACGATGACGGAAAGGAAGGCGGCGTCTGCAGGTGACAGATGAAACAGCTATCCTCTCCCTTGCTCCCTCTTTAGATCCCTCTTGTTTTCTCTCTTGCACTTCCCCGTCCTCTGCCCCCCTCCTTCACCACCCAATCTCTCTCTTGCTCTCTCTCTTTCTCGGGTTTCTCGCTCCCTCTACCTTTTCGTTTCTCCTCTTCTTTTGCACAGTCGAGCTCGCCCTTACGGAAAATGAGATAGACAGCGCGACCAGAAGGGGCGGGGGAGAGGGAGGGAGGGAGGGAGAAAGGGGATCGAAGCTTTCGCTGTTTCGTTATCGCGAACCAGCTTTCGCGCTTCGCGTACCACACCCCGTACTCTTTCGATAGGTCGTCGTCGCCGTCAAAGATCGCGAGGAGCGTACGATCGATCGTGCGAATCGAATTGGTCGCGTCGTGGAATCTCGACGCGTCTCCGTTGGACTCGAAGAAGGGATGGGGGTGGGAAGGAGGGCGGCTAGCCTGAACGACGGACATCCGAAACCTATTAAAGCGGAAGCATATTCGCGGCGCGGCGCGGCGCGGTGCGGCGGTCGGCAAACAAGAGGCGACGAGAAGGAAAGAGGAGAGAAAGAAGAAGGGCCGACCGTCGGTTGGTCGAGGTTAGTTCCATCACGGTCCAGAGTGCCGACAGAATGGACACGCGTGGAATGCGCGTTTCGCGTTCTTCCTGGTCGCGTCGACGAAGAAAGCGGCTCCTACCTACATACGTTTACTGCGAATTCTCTGGTTCTACCGCGGACTCCCGCACACCGCCACTCCCGGTTCGTTCCGAAATAACTCGACGTCACGGATCGTCACCCCCTTTAATCGCAGCCGGCACCCAACACGGATAGGATGCTCCGGCATCCCGGTGGCGTTTCCCGACCCGCCGAGATTCGAGGATCCACCGGAGATCCACCAGAGACGAAACCAATAAAACGCTCCGGGACGATATTCGGATGTCTCGGGAAGCGTTAGACGGAGATGGAGACGACACGGGACTCGAACCGTGCCGGTCCGGGCCGGACCAAATCGAGCCGACTCGTTTGCTCTTCTTCCACCCTTTGCGTTCGCGGCGAGTTTTCGCTTTTCCACTCCAAGACAAAATCCTCCCGTTGGAATGCCCTTCCCTTCCCTTATCCTTCCCTCTCTCGCTGAATACGCAATGAAACGGACGGGTGTGGTTTCGTTGGTCCGTTTCATTGCCCCGCGGTTTCGCATTGTATTCTTCGATCTTTGCCGTTGGTTCCGCGAATCGACCTCCTCGCCTATTTTCCGTGCGCGAGTACTTTCGTGTCTCTCGACGCGGATCGCCCGTGTCCGTCAACTGGAATCCGTCCAAAGGGCGAACGACGATGGACGCCCAGGCGTCGTCGCCGCCGCCGCCGCTCACGGCATTGATCTGTCGGACGGCTGTCTTGATATCGACGGTGGACGCTCGGGGTGGGAGGCTCCGGAAAGCCGGGCTAAGCGGCTAAGCGGCTATGCGGCTACGCGACCGGTAGACGTTCGCCTCGCCGCGCGCTTATTCCGCGGCATTCGTACTCGCGAATTTCCCCGACTTTTGCGATACTTTCTGCTCTGTTCTTGACCAGATCTTCCCGGTCCGCGAACCGAACGAAACCTTTCGGAACATGACACGACCGATGGACCAGCCCTTAATCACAGCTCTCTCGGCTTTACGACCTCGGACCAAATTCTGCGAACTAGCCGCGAGATCGTTATTCCGGTAAGCCAGACAAATCGTCGGTGGATCGCTCGTTTCGTGCGGCCGTCTATGCACGGCTCCACGGTCGGTGTATATCGTTGAATCGAGTTCCGAATTTCGCTCAATCATCCACCAATTACGAATAACCCTAATTTTCTCAGTCTTCCAAAGGATGGTACGCGCGGTGCGCGCTGCTTAGACCGCTATAACCGCTCGAAACTCTCTTTCTCGAGCGATCGCGAGCGGAACGGGTGCAAAAACACCGAGGACCTCGTTGCCTCGATTACACGCGAGGAAACGATGGTGTACGCGAGCAACACGTAACCCGGTCGAGCCTGTCTCGTCGGACGCGCGTTGCCAAGGCGTTGTCCTCCCGTACCTTTTGCGACGTTATCGAAAACAAGCGGTGGCGCGGCGGAGGAGCGGACGAGGTAGCTGGAATACGGCATTCGGTGGCTCGGAAGATCGGAGAAGAGAAGAGAAGAGAAGAGAAGAGAAGAGAAGAGAAGAGAAGAGGGTGGCGGCCGCAGAGGGCGGGAGAAAGAGGCGAAGATGTTCCGTACAGTGCCCGGACCGATACGTACGCGAGTAACAGGACGAGAAGGAGGATTCGAGGGTTTAGGTTAGGTTGGTCGCCTGACCCGGTTGACAATCGATTGACGGCTGTCGCCAAGACCCTCGTACCACCCTTTCCACCTTGCAGCGTAGCGGAACTCCCCGATCGAGTCGATTCCATCACCCTCATTCTCGCGCGATACCCGCTCCTTCCTTCGGTTCGAACACGTTTCCCTAATTATCTCCTGCCAGAGAAACGAAAACGGTTCGACGTGCTCGCTCGCTCGCTCGCTCCGTCGATCGATCGAACGCCAAAGATTCTGTCGCTCGTCGCGGGTTGCGCGTCGTGCGAGCTCCGACGTTTCCTACAAAAAATTCCCGAATTCGCGCGAGCAAACTCGTTACGGGCAAAACTCGTTCTCGTCGCGATCAACGTCCCCTCGAATTCGATCGCGATTCCAAAATTTAATTAGGATCGCGCCGGTGGTCCCGCCCGATAAACCGCAATTCCTTCTTCTCCTCGCTCGGTGATCCATTTCGAACCGTAAAACTCGCGATGGGATGGCGATCGTTGGACGAGAACGGAAACCAAAGAGCGAAGACGGGATTATTGGCAGGGACCGGTTGCGGGTGCGGGTCCGTCGGTTGCGTCAGGGCGGAGAGGACGCTGAGAGAAGAAAGAGCGACCGTAGGAGTGCGTCGAGCACAGGAAAATTCACCCCGAAAGGATATCCCTCTGGTGCGACGAACAGAACCGACTATACGCGCGCATATTCGCGTACGCGGCCACGTCCACGTCTACGTCCACGTCCACGTCCACGTCCACGGTGTGTACGCCGAGAAAGCTTCGCGAAGGTAACAAGCGGCTGGGTATATATATATATATGTACCGGGCGGTGTTGGATATTATTTGCCGGGGACAGTGACAAACGCCCGTCAACGTCATTTCCACTCGCAACGTCGGCTTCCTCCGACAGCACGAACACCGCGACGCGATATCTCCCTCTCCGCGAGACAAGTTCGTCTCTTCCTCCTCGTCCGCCTCGTCCTCCGCCTTCGCCTCCGCCTCCGCCTCCGCTGGCACCTCGGCCTCTCCACCTCCGTTCCCGTTCCTTCTTGCTCGTTCCTCTCGCGGGAGGCGAGCTAGAAACGTGACGAGCGTATCTAGTTCTGGACCGACTCGTCGTCTCTAGCTGCCATCGAGAGCCGCCGTCTGCAGGATGCGACTGCTCCCGCTCGCGCTCTCACAACCTACAACCTCCACGCGAACACGCGTTCTCCCCCTGACCTCCGCTTCGGTTCCCTTTGGTTACTTCGGGTTTTCTAGCTCGCGTCGATCGACCCTTCGCGACACGGCAAGAAAAGTCCGCTCCGCGTATTCGCGTACCAGCGCAGAGGCAAGACGCGACCGGAGAAATCGGTCGACCGGTGAGAAAGAGTGGGGTTCGTTGGACAGGAGGGTGTACGGTGTACGGTAACCGAGGCACAGGAAGGGGGTACGACGGCCGTGGCGGCCGAGAGGAGAGGAGAAGAGTCGGGGAGGGGGCGTAGGTAGTCATTATGTGGAGGGAGGTGACGTCACTGACGGTGACGGATGGCTACGCGTCAGGCAAGTATAAACCCCATGGTACCCAATAAATTATTGCAACTATAAATTACTTCTGTGCTCACGATATAATGCCTCGGCTACCGCCGCTGCTCCGGTGGTGTGCGTGGACGCATACAGGCACGCGTGTGCGTGCTGTCGCGTCGGTGTCGAAGGTGGGGCGTGCAAACAAAGGTGGTGCGATCCCGTACTAACTAGCCTCGACACGGGCGCAACCCACCCCATCGACTCTTCTTTCCGTCCCTCCGATTATCTTTCTTCGTTTCGTCGAACCCTCTCGACGAGTAGCTCTGACTCGAGGTAATTCTGTCCAATTCGTAATAAACGCGGTTTGCGAGTCCTCGCGTTGGTTCGCTTGGGTTCGGCGGTATCGCAGTGTATCTGTCTCTCGTCTCGATGAATTTTCAGGAGGGAGGCGGTAGTGCTAAGAAACGGGGGGTGGGGGCAGATATTATGGGCGAGCGAGCGAGTTATACGTTTTGCCGCATCTGCGTCGCATAAATCTGCCTCGAACCTCGGTACCGACCCCCTTGCGACCGCGCTCGAACAATTTCTCTACTTCGATACCGATATTCGCTCGAACCAATCAGATTCGGTCCGACTCGATGCGATTCGATCCATCCGTCGACCGGCTACGTTGCATTGATCGACGCAATCTGACCGGTGCCAAGAAAATCAAGTGCTGGTGTCGCTGCGGGTCAGACGTTTAGTCGCACGACCGTCGACGGTCCATCGTGAACCCATCTACGCGGGAACAGAGAAACGGAAAACGGCGCGTTGCGGTGCGGTGCGGTGGGGTGAGGTGCGGCGAGACGAGGCAGCGGAGAGGCAACGGTAAGGAGATCGAAAGCTGTGCGCACCTGTCCTTCCGTACATCAGCCGTCCGTCATCCGGAGGACGGATCGTTGCCGGTTGGTGCGGCGTCTTCTTCCGAGGAACGTCGGCGTCGCGTCGCGTCTAGTCGCTCGTTTGGCTGTTTCGTTCGTTCGCTCTCGTTCGCTCGTTGAACGTACTCTCTCGGCCTTTCCTCGCGCCACCGCATCGCACACTTATTTACGTTGACACAATATTTATTAGGACGGATCGGTGAGGCGGTCGTTCTCTCGTTCGCTCGTTCGCTCGTTCGTACGACTCTCGAGGCGGCAGCCTATTTCGGGAGCCGCTCCTCGCGGCAAAGTCCGGCCAGTCGGTCGTCTCGCGGGATATCCTCTGCACGTCTTCGGGATTAAGATACGGACCGGTCACGCTTTATTTTTTGACGGCTGTCACGAGGCGCGGGCTCGAAGGCTCCGAAGTCGCGCGTCAGGAACAGGGGTCTTTGTCCCTCTGTTACCGTTCCATTGGTAGATCGGTGTGGATCGGTGGCGAGAAAACGTCCGAATCGATCGACGCTCCGTTTGTCACGCGACCACGACCACGACCGCGACCACGACCACGTACACGACCACTTCGCGCGCCCACGACAGACAGAGGCTGTGCAAACGAAACGATAACCGGACGGATCGACACCAGCTGCTCCGTGTTTGTTGCCGGTTCTATAAATAGAGCCGGTCGGTCGGTCGGTCGGTCTTTCTCGCGAAGCCGCGGCATCCGTCTCGCGATCCTTTCGCTCTCTTCGTTTACCCCTCGAAGCCCGGTATCCTTTTTCCTCTCCGTCGTTTCCACAGTCTACTTTTTAACTCTGTCGTTCGTTCGTCGTTCGTCGTTCGTCGTTCGTCGTTCGTCGCCCGTTGCTCGGCGCTCTCAGTCGACTCGGGAGACGTTGCTTCGCTGACAATTATTGTTGTCACGGACTCTGCGCCGACAGTCGGTAACAGAAGCGACGCTTCGAAAGGCGGCGCGACGCGACGAGACGAGACGCGACGCGAAGCGACACCGTAAGGAAGAAAGAGACGCGCGGCATCCAAGAGATTCGGCGGTTGCGGACGCAGAACAAGGACGGCGTAGCGTAGAGGGGAAGAAGAGTGACGGATATCGTGATGAAGGCGTCCTCCTGTCGTCTCTGTTCCGCCACCGCGGCAGGCCGTCGCCCCCATGCCCCGTCGCCGTGCCGCTCGAAGGCTCGCCACCTCGGCCCTCCATCCCGCGACACCCTTTCCAGCTTCCGATACTTCTTCTCGTTCCCCGCGTCCGGCTCGAACCGTTTCCCAGGGGAATTGGACGCTGAGAGACGCGAGTTTATCGTCGGGCGGGCTGGATCGCCACCAACCAACGCGCAACGTCGCGAAAACAAGTTTAAGGATTTTCAATTTTTGTCGAGCGGAAGTCACGGCTGCAACGGCAACGGCAGCACCTACGGCAGCCACGCATCGATCATCACTGTCGCCTGTTGCGCGATCGGGTGAACGGACGAAGCAAGGCGTAGCAAAAGCACGGAGAGGCACGACGAGACGACGAGACGATGAGACGAGACGAGACGAGACGGGACGAGACGAGACGGGACGAGACGAGACGAGTAGAGGCGAGGCGACCGAACCAACAAACGAAGGAACGGCCGAACCAACGGTCGGTTTTACCGGACGACGCGTACCCTGTCATCCATCATCCGGTCGTCCTACCTGCATCAACGAACGCACCTACGGCGCGACCGTACGCGCTCGATCATTAATACCATTCGGTCGAGTACTCGTGACGCGAATCGCTCGATCGCTTCTTCTCGTTCACACGCATCGGTGGGCGAATCTGGAAACGAGCGATATACGGACCACGTAATCCTCGGCCAGACTGGCCACCGAAATCGTTGTCCGACCAATACTTTGTTCGGCGGATCCATGCTCGCAGATCTCTCGGTCTATCGTTTCGCGCTCGAGCCCGTCCGTCGTTCGCCCAGTCCAGACGCGTTCGTCGCTTCGTCATCTTTCACTTTCGCGGCCCTCCTTCCTTTTCCATTCGTCTCGGTTCCGCCCCTTCTCGTTTCGTTTCTTCCTTCTGCTTCGCAGTTGTCGTTTTTTCTCGCCGTCGTTCTTTGTCGCGGTCGAAACTTGCAACTCGCGGTCAACAATGTTTCGAGGTCAACGATCGAAACGCGGGAGAGTAGATCGACTCGATCGAAAACGTGATCGTCTCGCGTGGATCGAGCGGTACGACGGTTTTGTTTGAACGATCGCGTTTCGACGATATAACCGCGAGCGAAGCTTTCAAGCAGACATTTCTTCTTCCCCTCCTTGCGAGGTTCTAGTAGATATATTTTTCGCAATTTTGCCACGAACCGGAAAAACAATCGCCCGGTTGAAACGCTGGCTCCGGAAATCCGAGATATACCGCCTCGACGCGGAGCGGCGGTTCGTACCTACAAGCAACGACTCCGGGAATGGTCGCGGCAAGGGAGAAACATTGAAAAGGAGCGACGCGAGAACAAATTCGAGCGCGCGCGCGGGCTCCTCGGCCCGACATTGACGACAACGACAACGACAACGACAACGTTCGCGCGGGAAAGGGTGCTCGGCAAAGGTGCCGGAGGAAAGCAATCAGTCGATACGGATTCCGATTCGGGATTTTCACGGCGGTCTCGCCTATCGCGCGAGATTGAACCAGGCGTGTCCAAGTGCCGCGATTCCAGAATATCCATGGAAAAGCAATGGGAGAGGCTGTTTGCGCCGCGGCGGTTCCGCTTTCGATACCTTGTCGCGTCGCGTCGCGTTCGATCGGTCAGAATCTATTGTTTTTCGGGGCATCGCGACGCGGATCGCATGTTTCCCGGGCAAGGATGACCGCCCTCGATCCAAGACTCGAGAACGTCTCAATTGGAAAGTCACCGGGTGGGAGAAACAACGGTGAAGAATCGACGTACCGACAACCGCGAGGTGGACGACGCGTTTTTTATGCAGAGGTGGAATCGCGAGGCTCGGGCCGGGTCCTGAAGCCCGTAGCCCGTTCGAACGAGAAGGAGAACGAGAACGTTGGAACGTGGCGCGGCTCGAAGAATGGGGGAGCGATTCGACAGGCTGATGGAGTGAGTGTTGACTTAGGATAACAGTCGCCTCATCGGTCAATCAGTCAGGTAGACTATCGTAGGTCGGTGCTCCGTCTTCGGTTCGGTCCTGTCCTGTCGTCTCGTTCGGACGGCTAAGTGACTCACGAATACGACCACCCGACGTTTCGGTTCGGAAGACAAAGCGATTCAAAAAAAACGAACCAGACCAGGCCGCACGAGAACAAGGAGGGAGGAGAGCGGCCCGGAGGACCGAATCGTAAACATTCGCATCGACGCCGTACGCGTCGAATGGCTCGCTCTTTCGAACTGTCGTCGTGGTCGTCGTCGTCGTCGTCATCGTTCCCGTCTTCGTCGTCGTCGTTATCGTTGTCGTCGTGCCCGTCGTTGCCCCGCGGAGATGAGACGCGAATACATTCGGATCCAACGCCGATCCACGATGTGCAGGATCGCAAAAAACGTCCGAGTTCGATTTCGAAACCGAAATCGTTGGTCGAAACGAGGGTACGCGGCGTACGCGGGCGCATCGAACGATCTTTTCGAGGTCGAGCGTCGCGGATTCGAGAGCCGGTTGCTTCGAGAGGAAGAAGCAACGTCGGCGAGAGGGATGCGAGTGGGAGAACGAGCGAAAGGCAGAAAGAAGGACGGGGGAAGGAGAATGGATTCACCCGTCAGTCACACTCTGGCAGACCGCGAGAGAATCACAATGCGGAGCCTCCCTTTGCTCTTGGTCTCTCTTCGTCTTTCGAACGAGCTCGCTCGTACTCTCGCTCGCTCGCACGCTCGGCCGTCCATCCGTCCGTCCATCCGTCTGTCCGTTCGTACGGCTGCCTGCCTGTCCATCCGTTCGTCTCTTCGTCTGCCTCCTGTCACTCTCCTCGCCAGCCTCCCGACGGTTCTCGCATCAGGAATTCATCTCCTCTCCTATCCTGTCCTGCCTTGTCCTCCTCCGTTGCTCCTTTTGTTTCCTCCCTCCCGTCGTCGCTCCTTCCTGCCTTCTGTCTCGCGTTTCGTTCTCGCGCGCGCGTTTGTTTCTCAGTTTTCCCGGTTTTCCGATTTTCCTAGGCAGCACGCGCGGCCGCGCGGTACGTTTTTCGTTATTGCGCGCTGTTTCGTATCCGTTGGAGCGTCGCTCGCGAAAGTGCATACAGCGATTTCTCTCTATATATGTCGCCGAGGCCTGCACGATAAACGTCGCGAAATTATCCCCACTACCGCAGGGTGTACCCCGTGAGAGGCAACGATGCTCGAGAGTAAACATAACACGGTTCGGGTATGAGCGGGTCCCGAACGATATACGACGCTGGCATGTTGTTGACATATATCGAGAATTCACTCGTACACCGTTTGTTCGGACCCGGGGACGAGAGTCGAGAGTCGAGTCGCTTTAATCGTTTGCAATCGCAGCTATTTTAACTCCAAAACAAAACTTCTATATATTTTTATTCGTGTTACACGTACGAAAACGGTGAAATTTACTCGTACAATACCGAAGTGCTTAGCAATTTATTAAATACAAATAATGATACAGCAATTTTTAGCGGCGCATTACAGTCGCCATTCGAGTGCTCAGGCTTAAGGGCCAAGACTCCGTAGATTCGCGATAAGGTAGAGTGACCACGTTACCGACAAAAATAGGCGAAAAATGATTTTACGTGCCTCATCTTTTCGCCCTTATATGAGAATATTTTTCGCTGGGAAAGGGCTCATTCGAAAGAGGAAGGTTCAATCTAGCGCGCGCTGGTCATGAGCTGACGAGATTATGCAGATATTTGGTAATATAAGCGTTAGAAGTAGGTCAAAAATTGACGATGTGCATGCCGTGGAATCCAAGCATTTTTATGCCATTGGATGAGTTTTCTGGATGAAATCGAGAGTAGCGCGTGCTAGAAAATATCTCCAGCTAGAAAGCTAGAAATCTCCAGCTTTTGTCTTGATTCTCTGCGAAATAAAGTCAACAACTTTCCTTCAGTTTCTGGCGTCAGAGTTCATAATATCGGTAATACAAAGCAAAAAATGTGACAAGTTTGGTCACAGACTTACGACACGTCGGATCAAAACCAAGACGGATCTTAAGTCAGTGGCTGAAGGCTATGAACGGAAATTATACAGCAGTTACCGACCTGCTGACTCTGCAAAAGTCACGTGACTACCCTTGGCTTTTAAGTCGCGGGCACGTCGGACAGAGCGGTCGTCAACGCCGAAAGATCAAGGCACAGATAGCGGTCCGTTGTAACGGCGCGAAAAGAAAATGTTGTTATCTCAATTTGCCCTGCAAACAATTAAGCGTACGCGGCTCGCCTTGAATTTTCGCAACGCGCGATGCTTCGTGCGCAACAACGAGTTTAATTGCTGGCAAACGTAACCGATTTAACGCGCCGATGGCGCATAAATTTAGACGGGACGAGACGAGATTCGCCGCTACCGTAAACCTCGAGCGTATTAAAATTTACGAGAGGATAGAGCGCGCCTCGCGGTCGAGTCGCGGAGCTCGAGAACGCTAATCTCCGGTCGAGTCGGGAACGAGCGAAACTCGTTAGGCGCCGACTACGAATCGACCGAGGGGTTCAATCTGGTATCATCATGGTTTCTCGCTGGTCGACCGTGGCCGGAAAACACGATCTCGACGACGCGCGATTTTCAAGAGCCGCGCATCGCAACCGGCTCGTTCCTCTCGTATTCGTTCCGATCCCGGCGCGCTAATTTGCTCGGCCGTCCGTTCCCCTCTCCGCGAAACGTCGCGCATCGTCCGAAGAAGACGAGAGAAAGGGCCAGGAAGGCGCGAAGGACGCGCGCTTAGCAAAACGAAACGGGAGGAGGTGACGCGAGGAGACGGCAGAAGGAACGAAAACCGGCGAGAGACAGGACGAAAAGGGGAAAAGAGATCGAGGATGCTCGGATCGGAACGGGCGGAGCTGTCCTCCGGTGGTCCGCCCTGGTCCCTCGGTTTCTCGCGTATCCCTTCTGAGTCCAGGCTCTCGATTCCGCACCATTCTCGAATCCTTTCTTTTGTCTCGGGGGTTTGTCGTCCTCTTTCTCGTCGACGTCACCGTCTTCGCGATCTTTGCTTGTTTCCACCTCGAACGCCTTCCCGTACCCGATTCAATCGGCTCGACTCGAATCGAATCGAATCGAATCGAGTCGAATCGAGTCGAGTCGAGTCGACCCGAGTCGATTTTGCCCGACTCAGTTCCGTTCGGCGTGCAGCTTCCCTGCCATCGGATCGTTCACGGTCGCGCAGGGCTTCGGAGGGACGCTCCGGTCGGGAGAGACAATGGACAATGGGGACATAAATCTGCGTAATTAGTTGCCGATGCCTCCGTGGATCGATGCGCGATCTCTTTTCCCTCCTTGCTCTGCGACCCATCGGCGAACAAACGATCGTTTGGTTGGCCAGTCGGCAAAGTAGGACGGTGCTCCTCGATCCGCTTGTCCCCACCCTCTCGAAAGGGAGGTGTGCGAGTTTCTTTCCGCCTCTTTCGTTTTCCTTGGCCAAAGATCGGCATTCTCGGCCTTCCGTCTCGCTCGAACAAGATGGCGACGTGGCACGCGGCTCGTGGCTCGCTTTCCGGAACCATCCCTGTCCCGAGACCGTTCGCCATTCTTATGCGCGTTATTCGTAGATGCGACGGATAAGTCGATCTCGACGACGCGACGCGACGCGCCGGTGACGATGACGACGTCGATGTTGAGGCCGCCCCGTTATACATATACGATTTGGACGTGGAAACGGCTCGATTAAAAGTCGAGACGCGAGAAACGGAAACGCGGCGTCCCGCATCCTCGACGGTGTCGACGTTTGGCGTCGTTGGCGTCGTCGCGAAAGGCAGATTAATGAACAGATAACGGCATTGTTTCACTCGGCGTCCGCCGCGCGTCTTGCCGCGCGACGACACCGCATTTGCGAATCCTCCATTTTCACGCACGGAACGTCGCGGTATCCGATCGTATCGGTCTCGGCGCTGGCAAATCGAATAACCAGTAGGATCTTTTGATTTCAGGGGAGGACGGAGTCGAAGGCTCTGGGCCAGGGCTGGCCGCCGACCTCCAAGGAGAGGAGGGCGATTGCGCGGAGGATGACGGGCCGATTAGCCCTAGCGAGAGGGTTTGCGCGGCTGCAGCCAAAGAGAACGAGGACGGCGACGCGACCGACGAGGAAGACGACGAGGATGCAACGCCGCCCACTCCACCGCCATCCGCCACAGCACGATTGAATCCTACGATTTTGAGGGACACCGGACCTCCGGACAGGTAAATGCCGCGTCCGACGGAAATTCGTGGTCGTTGTCGTCGTGTCCGAGGAACGAAACGGGAACTTTGCGAACCGAAACGACGGAACGGGGGGGGGGGGGGGAAGAACACGTAGGTGGGCAGATAGCGAGTCGGGAAGATGGGAAGGCGAGACCGTCCAAAGTAAAAACGTAAATTTCAACGAACACGATCCGCTTCAAACTCATTAGCCGGTGCTTTACTCTCGGGGCTTCGTCGTAAACCGCCTAAATCAACGGGAGCGATGCTGCCGTTCGCTTTGAAGTCGCCGACGTCGGATGAGCTTCGTGTATATACGCACACTGGCATTCTCGTTGTTTGAGCGCAACGAATCGTCACGGATCCGTGCCGCGGAGCGGAGCGGGGACGGGCACGGGGCGGCTCGTGTACGAGCGAGACGCGGCAAACGGTGTTAAATGCCTCCGAAGGGAAACGAGACGGACGCGCACCGATAAAGGGAGAGGGAAACCCGGCGAAAACGCGAGGGCACGGTACAGTAGGGAAGTCGGGTAACAGAGAGAGAGAGAGAGCGAGAGAGAGAGAGAGAGAGAGAGAGAGAGAGAATGACGAAGAGAAGGAGGGAGAGAGAGACAAACGAGGGGATAAACAAGCCGGTGCCAGACTGATATCGGCGACTGCCGTGCGACGTCATACAGCTAATAGAGATAGGCACGTGTTACGCGTCGCGCTGCACCGGCAACTGGCGACCGTAGCAACGGCCGACGACCGGCGACCGGCAATCGACGATCCCACCAAGTTCGTCGGTGACACCGCTTCGCCAACGCTCGGCACCGCTTTGCCGCATCACCGCTTGCCACGGGGGCGGTCGCGATGTGCGTTTCCGTGCGTGTACGCTCGTGTCCATGACTGTGCTGGTGCGTGCGCGTATGCGTGTGCTACGGGCTGCGTCAGTGGCGCCTCCGAACCTCGCGGCGCCCCGCCTGACCCCGAAAACTTCCCCTGCATGCGTGCCGCTGCTCCCCTTTCATCTCGCGGCACGCATTCGGCATTCAGTCAGGAACAGTCAGTTACGAGCGAGCCGTCGACACGCCTGCAACCTACCCGAGAGCTCGGTCGGCCTGCCGCGCGCCGTTTTCGAATCCGCGACCACTCGACGCTGGTTTTGCGGGTCGTCGCGCAAGGGGAATGAGGGCTCGCGTACATCGCGCGTTGACGCGTCTTCGACAGGTATCGATTTTTCGCTTTTCGCGTTTTCGCGCGCGACGCCTACGCGAATCGCCCACGACCGTGACCGTAGTCGCGATCGCGATCGCGCGTGACAAAACCGTTGTCGAGCACGCGATGTAACGAGCTCTTTGTCTGCTTGATGTTTCAGGGAACCGATGAGTCCGCGCTGTCCGTCGAGAGATTCACGGGAATCATCCGGTCCGGCGACTGGTAGCCCACCGCCGCCAGCAACGAGGAGCAGCGCGAGTCCGGTCAGCCCGAGCGGTATCGTGCCCCTTCCGCTCGGCGGACACCCCCTGCTGCCTCCGCATTCCGCGGCCATGATGGCGGCGTACTTGCAACAAACTCACCAGAGGCTGCTGCTCGGCCACTCGCCCCTGTCCCGGGGCTCGGTGTCGCCGCTGGTCTCGTCCTCGTGTTCGCCGCCCGCCGCCACCCCCGGCCTCCTGGTCTCGCCGAGCAGCGTCGGCGAGGTCTCGCCATCGGCCACCCCGCTGCCCGCGGTCCTCGATTTCAGCACGAGAAAAGCCTCCTCGACGGAGGACGACGAGGACGAGCAGATCCTGAATTTGAGCAAACCACCGACCCCCTCCTCGTCGACGGAAACGAACAACGGGCCATTGGATCTGTCGGTGCCGAGCAGGAAACGACCGGGCCCGGAAGACTCGCCGCCTCCGCCGGTTCGCAAGTCGTCGCGATTGGCGTCCGGTTCCGCCGCGGCCGCAGCAGCGGCAGCGGTCGCGGCCGCCACCGCGGCTCATCAAGACCCGGCGCAGGCTGTGGCGGCGGCGGCTGCCGCCGGATTCGGTAGGCCGCCCGTCGTATCGCCGTGGACGTCGCCCGTGGTCGCCTCGCATTTCCCCTATTTCGCCGCGGCGGTAGCGGCCGCCGCCACTAGTCAGCAGCAACTCTCGCCGAAGAGCACCGCCGGCGTCGTGGTGGACCACCATCAGCTCTGGAACGGCAAGCTCAAGCCACCGTCCACCCTGGAGAACAAGTACCAGCCCAGCGAGGCGACCAAAGCGCTCGAGAAGATGAGCGAGCTGAGCAAATTGGGCGGCGAGGATCTCTTCAGATCGACATCCGGCAACGGGGCGGGTGGTGGATCCAGCGGCGTGACGGCCGGTAGCGGCGGCGGCGGCGGTGCAGGAGCCGGTGCCGGTGCCGGGAACGTGTCCGGTTCGACGTCCGGCAGTCGTCACAGCGCGTGGCAGTCCCACTGGTTGAACAAGGGTGCCGATCAGGCCAAGGACGTGCTCAAGTGCGTCTGGTGCAAGCAGAGCTTCCCCACGTTGGCCGCGATGACCACGCACATGAAGGAGGCGAAACACTGCGGCGTGAACATGCCCGTACCGCCCTCCGGATCCGCGCTCCATTCCCAGCAGAGCAACGTGCCGAACATCCCGACACCTCAGCCGCCTCATCAGCCTCAGACCACGTCGAGCGGTAACGCGGGTAGCGGCCCGGGGGCCGGAGGGTCCGCGACGCCGAGCAGCAAGCAGAGCCCGTCGGAACTGAATCTGTTGATCAAGGAGACGATGCCGTTGCCGAGAAAGTTGGTCCGCGGACAAGACGTCTGGCTGGGCAAAGGTGCCGAGCAGACCAGACAGATTCTCAAGTGCATGTGGTGCGGCCAGAGCTTCCGCTCCCTCGCCGAGATGACGTCGCACATGCAACAAACACAGCACTACACCAACATCATCTCCCAGGAGCAGATCATCTCGTGGAAGTCCTCGGACGAGAACAAGAGCGGCGGCGGTGGAAGCGGCGGTAGCGGCAGCGGGTCCGTGGCCGGTGGAGGCGGCGGCGGCGGCGGTGGCGGTGGAACCACAGTCCCTGGCGGTAACGCCGGCTCTACCGGCCCCCACGCCGGAAGTACCGGTGCCCCGGGTTCCGGCGCGACCAGCAGTCACGTCAGCGCGGTGCTGACTTGCAAGGTTTGCGATCAAGCGTTCAGCTCGTTGAAGGAGCTGAGCAATCACATGGTCAAGAATTCCCACTACAAGGAACACATTATGCGCTCGATCACCGAGAGCGGGGGCCGCCGTCGGCAGACAAGGGAGAAGCGCAAGAAGTCGTTGCCGGTGAGGAAACTGTTGGAGCTGGAGCGAGCGCAGAACGAATTCAAGAACGGCGACGCCGCCACGGGTCTCGGCCACGGTCTCGGGAAACACGCGGGCCGCATAACTTGCGAAAAGTGCGGCGACAAGATCGAGACGACCATCTTCGTCGATCATATCCGACAGTGTATCGGCGCGGGAACGGTCAGCGCGAACCAACGGAACTTTCTGAAGAACGCGTTGATGTCGAACCACCTGTCGGCGACGTTACCGCCGACCGAGAGCGGGCGGAAGAGCGCGAACGACGAGAGCTCGCCGCTGTCCTCCTCGAGGCACCATCGGTCTCCTTCGTCGGCCAGCGACGCGACCACTCCCGGCAAGGACACGCCGACACCGACCGCCAACGAGTCCACCGGCAGTTCCTCCTCCCCGTCCGTTCTGAACGCCATCGAGAAGCTGATCGAGAAGAGCTTCGACTCCCGTGCGAGGCACGGGGCGCCGGGTTTGCATCACGCCCAACCGGGAGCACCGATGGGCACGAGCATCCTGAAGCGACTGGGAATCGACGAGAGCGTCGACTACACGAAACCTCTTGTCGACCCGCAAACGATGAACCTCCTGCGATCGTACCAACAGCAGCAACAGCAACAACAACAGCAACAACACTACTCGACGAGCATGGCGGCCCGAAGAGAACGCAGCGGAAGCGAGTCCAGCTCGGTGTCGGAACGCGGAAGCGGCGGAAGAACTGACGCGATGACGCCCGAGAGGCGGCTCGATCTCTCCGCGGTCGGTCATTCGGAAAGGCATTCGTCCCATCATCATCGCGTCACGCCGGACAAGCAGCTGGTTCCACAGAGTTTAACAGCGGGACGCCATCACCCGGCCACGGAAGAATCCGGAGACGAGGAATCGTCCGCGGCCGCGACCACCGCCGCTTCAACTTCCGCTTCCGGGGGATTGGGAGGTGGCGGCTCGACGACATCGTCGGCGACACCGACAGCGACCGCATCCGCGTCCGCGCCGTCTTCCGCCTCGGCGACGGTGGTCGTCAAGAAGGAGCCGAAGGACGAGGACACCGACGAACGGGCCATCGCCGAGGAGGAACAACAGTCGCAGTCGCAAGCGAGCGGTCGAGAGGTGTACGTGAAGAAGGAGATCGTGGACGATTGCAGGGACGAGGATGATCAGAGCTCGTTCAATCATCGTCGGGCCGGTAGCGGCAGCTTGCACGAGAGCGCGGAGGAGGGGCGAGAGGTGTTGTCGCCTCGAATAAATCCGCCGACTCCGAGATCCACCGGTCAGATGGAGCAGCTGGTTCGCAGTCCCTGCAGAAACAGTACCAGCAGTCCGACGAGCAGCGACCGATCGGTTACGCCGCGCGGCACGCCCGATACCAAAGGCTCGAGCAGCCTGGGCGCTCTTTCCTCCATGTTCGACAGCTTGTCGGGCGGCGGGAGCGGCGGAGGCGGCGGAGCAGGCGGCGGCGGCGGAGGAAACGCCGGCGGCGCGGTCGACTCGCACGGCCGCAAGGCGAGCAGCCATCCGTTGGCGGCGTTGCAGAAGCTCTGCGACAAAACCGAGACGAGAGGCGGAAGCGGCAGCGGCGGGAGCGGAGGCGGAGGCAGCAGCGGAGGAAGCGGCGTCAGCGGTAGCGGAAGCAGCGGCAGGTCCGCCGGCGGGCCTGGCTCGACGTCGGGCCTGGGATCGGCCGCGGGCGGCGGAGTTGGAGCCACCGGGCCGGGATCCGGAACCACGCCGGGCGCCATCTTGGCGTTCAGCTGGGCGTGCAACGACGCCGTGGTAACCGCCGACTCTATCATGAAATGCGCCTTCTGCGACACGCCGTTCATCTCGAAGGGCGCGTACAGGCACCACCTCTCGAAGATGCACTTCGTGAAGGACGGCGTGATCCCGGACCCGTTAACGATAGGCCGATCGGCCGCGGCGGCCGCGGCTGCAGCTGCCGCGGCCGCAGCGGCCGCTGTCTCCCAGAACCCCGCGGCGGGCCCTGCGACCGGTCACAGTTCTTCCTCGCCGCCGACGTCCCAACGCAACAAGTCGCCGCCGCTTTCGCAGGCGAACGGTAGCCCGTCACAGTCAGCGGCCTCTCCTCTCGAGGAGAGCCCGCACTCGAAATTTCTCAAGTATACGGAGCTGGCCAAACAGTTGTCCAGCAAGTACGTATAGTCCGAGCCCCGTAAGTAGCGGTGCCACTTGTACATAAGTGTATCTATACTGTAACGACTGTAAAACTAGCGACCACCGGAGTGGTTCGAGACATTTCGACTTTCGAACACCTCGGCCTCGACGATCCATCCTCGCGCGTTCGCGATCTCGCTGTCCGAACGAACCGTCGTGTCGCGTGTCGCCGCGACTCTTGCCGATTCCTGTCCCGCTTTCGTCGTCGCAGTCTCACGGTCGTGGTCGCAGTCGCCTTCGATTTCGGTCGCGTGTCGTTCGCGGTTGCCGTTCGCGCGGGTCTCGTCGCCGTGCGGACAGTCGAGGTGCGCCAACGACGAGGACCGATCCGTTCAACGAGGAGACGAACGTCGAACGTCGAACGTGCGTTAATTAAATTGTGATGCCACCATATCTCGCGGCACTGCTGAGTCAAGGGGCTCGGCGCGCGGCCAAGTTTGTGATTTTATAAATACTTAAGGGCGTTTACGACGTGCAACGAGAACCGATACGATTAGGTGCAGGATAGTACGTACGCCACGGATCGACGTGAAACACGGAACACGGGTGCAACGGGTTGGGATACGATAAGAGCGGAACCAGAGTGGTCAACAACTTCGAAAAGTGTGTGCAAAAGAGGGAGACCGAGTTCGCGAGAAAGGGCAAGAGGGACGGAGAAGGTGACAGAAGGAGAGGGGGGAGAGAGAGGGAGAGAGAACGAGAGCAGAGAAAACCGTGAAACGCGAAAGACGGGGAAACGCGTGGGTGGGTACGAGTATTTTCCATGGCGAACGAGGGGGAGCTTACCCGTGACGGCTGTCGTAAGGACGGATCATCATGTATACCTCTAGAACGTAAGAGCGTAGTTGATTAGCGCAGCATAGGATAGGCTAGGGTCCGCCCTTGTATAGGAATCTCTTTGTTGATACTTATTGCGACGAAACCGGTGAGATCGTTCGAGGTCGATTCTCCTCGAGGAAGAAAGAGAGGGCGAGAGAGAGAGAGAGAGAGCGAGAGTGTGCGTGTCTGAAAAGGAGAGAGCGGACGAGAGCGAAAGAGAGAGAGAGAGAGAGAGAGAGAGAGAGAATCATAGAACCCGAGAGCCTGATAGCCGGATACCGGAGCGGGATAACGAACGCGAAAGATTCGACGGACACTCTGGCGTCGAGAAGCAACGAGATACGGTGCAATAGCGAGGCTCGCGGTTGCTCGGAACGCGCGCGGGCCAGGGCGGGCCGGGGCGAGTCGAGCGCGCGCGACGCGACGTCCTCGAACAATATCGTTTTCCTTCACTCGTAGCGCGCGAGTAGACCATTGTAAATTTTCTTTCTTCGAGATACTATTTATTGCGTCGCGCGAACGGACGCGGCATTTTAAGTGTAAAATACTGTCATTATTATCGCTCGAATGATCGCGATCACACCGTGTGTATACTGATTACAATTACGATCGAATCTATACTACGATGAAGCCAACGCGAACGCAATAGCGTGGAGCAACAAATTTGAAATCGCTGCGCGTACCGAAAATCGATCGCAACCCAGGGAGCGTGTCGGGGTGCGAACAATCAACGGAGCGAATAGTCTTGCATCTGCGTGCGTGTGTACTTGACGACGACGAGCGAAAGCGCGTCGGTCCGTCCGTCCGTCCGTGTGCCTGTGCCTGTGCCTGCTGCATGTTTGCGTACGAGCGTCGAGCTTCGAACGTCGAGTGCTGCGTCGACGAGTGTCAGAAGATCGCGAAAGGGCGAGCGCGAGAAAGAACGAGTACAGATCACAGTGAGCTAGAGTGAGAGTGAGAGAGAGAGAGTGAATGAGAGAGAGAGAGAGAGAGAGAGAGAGAGAGAGAGAGAGAGAGAGAAAGAGAGAGAGAGAGAACGAATGCAGAGACGGAACGGGAACGGCAAGGGACGACAAGACGCGCGAAGCGTGTTTGGTTGTGCGAGAAAGTGCACGAGAAAAGCGCGAGTCGAAAGCACCGGCGCGGCATCCGAGTCGAGCGAGAGAAAACTAGCCGAGGAACGATGATTGCGCGCGTTCGAGGACGAGGGAGCCCGAATCTGGAACGGAACACACTTGTATACGTATTTCTTGTAAACTCTAATTCTTCCATCGCGGACTTTAAAAGTATTTATCGATATAACGATAATATTACTACTATTATTGTAATTCTATACGACTGCTGAGAGTGGGACGAAAAAAAAAAAAAACGAGACACGAGGTCTACGTGGATGCGAAGATCGATACACGCGCACAAAATAAACGCGGAATGTGCACACACTCGCAGAAACTAGAGAAAATGATACGCGAATGGCCAACCGTGCGAAAAATACGCTCGAAAAGTACCTACCTACTTACAAATGCGCAACCACAAAGATATGCATCATGTATACGCGACTCTTGAAACCATTTTACCAGATTTGTCATTATTTAATTATTTCGGTTGTATTTTAAAATGCAATTAAAGCTCAAATAAATATATATGTTATAAAGTATAAGACTGTGCGTTCGTTTACTCTTCCGTCCGAGAAGTAACCACCGATCCACCGTTCCACCATTCCGCCGAACCACTGGTTGGTTCGTCGGATCGTTTCTCGCGAAGAGGTCGAAACGGTTCGGCGAGAAAGGCGATGAACGAGAGAGGGCAAGGAGGAGAACGAGAGGAAGGATGGAGGGGAAGGAGAGGCTTGCGAACTTCGGCTACCCATTGCCCGAGGCTGGTAATGAATTCGTCCAATGGGTCGTAAAGAATGCGATCTTATGGAGCGAGGAGGATAAAATAAAACATCGACGGCGGGAGAGGCTACCGATTCTCGAAAGGTCCTTAAAGTAACCCCTAACCCTCTTCCCTCTTCCCAGCGTCTTTGCCCCATCGGCGTCCCCTCTCCGTCCCCCGTCTGCTCTTTCTCCCTGCACTCTGGTTTTCGATTTTATTCGATTTCGTTCGATACGCGCCGCTAAATTGTTATACTTTCGAACGGTTCGCGGGCTGTTCCAGCGATAGTTTTCGCGTTCGACGCGAACACTGAAACCGTGGAAAGAACCAACTGGAATATCGCGCGCTCGGCAACCGATCATTCCTATAATTCCAATTCCGTTATCGCGCGCGAATCCGCCGACGGATGATGAAGACGTCGCGTCGCGTCGGTGGGCTAAGAACGCGTGGGATAGCCAGTCGGATAAGCCGCTGGCTGTTTCACCGGTGGGTGTTCGCGTTATCCTCCCGCGCGCTGTCCTGTTCTCGTCGTTTTCCTCCCGCAGTCTCTTCACCCGTTTCCTCGGATTTCGCTCAGTCGCGTCGTCCCATCCTTTTCGTCTCTATCTCGCCGTCTCAACTTTTTTCCATTTCTCGTTCATTCTCGGTTCTCGGTTCTCGGTTCTCGGTTCTCGGTTCTCGGGCCGTCTCGTTCCAATTTAGTTGGTTGAGATACGCGCGATCTGTACATCTACTTTACGGCGGTCGCGCGCGCATACTAACGGACCACGGCACACGGCAAAAAGAAGGCCTCGCTCTCGAGGGTAGGAGTAAGGCGCGCTTGATCAGGTAAGCTACTATCCGAGTAAGACGCGACTACCTCGTTACATTTGTTTCTCGCTTTACACGAGTCCCTTGTACCGTGAACAGCGGGCTTAAGTTCGCGTTGAACGAATAAAAATTTCGAGCAGCCGCGCCGCCACGAAAAATCTTCCTGCACGTTTGCGTTATCTTATCCCTCTTGTCATAGCAACAGCAGCCGTCGAGCGGGCGGAGGATGCAAGGAGATTCCGCGTGGTACGCGCAAGGTAAAAAAAGAACAGACTGGTAATCGATTCGTCTTTTATTTTTCTAAATATTTTACACGATCGGACAAGTCGAGCTTTTTCCGGGGTTCTGAAGTTCGGTGCGACAGGTAACACGCACACGGACAGTGGCGAAGACGCGGGCGCGGGTGCGGGTGCGGATACCGGCGCGAGACTGAACGTGCGACCGCGGAAAGTAGGGAAGAGGTGGAACGAGAATCTGCCCGAGCAGGCACACTCGGGAACAGATTTACAGGGCTGCCGCTGTTTTACGAGGCCACAAAGTGCCGCTCGTTCGCTCGTTCCGGCGCTCAGCCGCTCAGCCTGCTCCACGGATCCGCACCTACGCGACTCTCCGCGGCAACCATCGCCGAGGCCAGGTATCGTTCGAGAGGAGCGCGTTCAAACGTTCCTACGCGGACAAATATTCGGCCGGAACTCGGGAATCTTCCGAGCTCCGGGATAATTCGTTTCGACGGAGTTCGCGACGTCTCGCGTCTCGCGTCTCGCGACACAGAGCCAGCTTTGTGTCTACGTTATCGAACGGAGAAGACTGGATTCTCTGTCGGGCCCGCAGGTGCCGAGGCCCTGTTTTATCGCGCCGACGAACAACGTCGCGCCGGAAATGCTCGCAGATAGTTGACGCGAAACGATCTCGGGAGCGATCTCTCCTCGTAGGACGCGGAATACCAAAATTGCATCCGCATAACCGCCACGAAGAAGAAGAGGAACGTCGGCGTTGTCGAAGAACGTAGTCGAAAAACAGGATGAATCCGAATCGGAACGGAAAGCGGGATTGGACCATCTCTCCAAGCGGGAAAGACGGCAACGAGAAAACGGAAGAGATAGAAGGGGTGAGCAAAGGAGAGTGAGAGAGGGGTAGGGGAGGGGGCAGAAGGAAAAAAGAAAGGATTAGAGTACTATTTTGCAGTTTCTTATAAATATTCATTTCTTCTTCTCGATGAATCGGGGGACTGGAGGTTCTCGCTCCAGGCGGTAAGTCGCGTTAAGAGCGCTAACGAGCGACCCCTCCGGTAACTGGAAGGGCGAGAGTTTCCCCTTGGTTTCCTAGTTCCCCGCCGCTCCACGGAACAGCCGGGTGGACTTCTCTTTCTCCCTTTCCGTCGTCGTTTCTTCGCTCGGAGCAATTCCACGAGGCAACCGCGCGCCGCGCTGAGTTGTGCGAATTTGTTTAATTAGAAGTTAGGCCAGCGATACATTAGCAATGTAAATACCCCTCTCGCCTTCTTCTCCTTTCGCCGAGCTCCTCCTGCTCGTTCGCTGCTCGACTCCACCTCGGACCGACCGTTGTTCTCGAAGCTGTCCGATCCTCCCGTATCGTCAACCGTATGGAGAAAGATGCTCCTTTCTAACACGAAACCACCGGGTAAGGTCCGCGTGCTCGTCGATCTCGCTCGAGGTTGTCACCCGATGAAAGTTTAGGTGCTTCGCCTATCCATTCGTCGCTGCTGGGCACAGCGAGGGCTAGGTGACGCGACGAGACGAAACGAAACGAAACGCTTCGTTTTCCAGCCAGCGAGGGTTAAAGATCATTAATATTTTGGGAGGCTCGTGAAGAGCGGCGGATTGGCGAGCACCCAAACGGTTTCGCGTCGCCTCGAACGATCGGGTCACGCCGGATTAGAGGACGAGCAGACATCGTTCGTGCGTCGACTGATAATGCGGCCAGTGGTTTCGCGGTCGATCGAAGAAACGCGAGAACTCGGGAAACTCGGGGAACGCGAAAGAAAGACGATACGATGGGGGGTACGTGATACGGGGACACGAGGCACGGCGCAGGGTAGATCGACGCGACGGCGACGCAAAGCACGCCGAGCACGAAACGAGGCGAACGATCGTCGACGTAGCCGTCGAAGGGCCGCCCTTCATTGGTTTTCCCCGAGATTAACACCCATAACTCATTCGGGACACGGAGCCGTGCGTCACTCCTAGCTGCGCTATAATTGCCGACATAAATCAATCGGCCGATGAGATCATAAACCCGGGGCGATACACTGCGCCAACAGATCCATATAACGGCAAGTGCGCGGCTGCATGTTAAATGTCAATTGACGTCGACCCGACGTATCGGATTACCACGAACACGGCCGCGAGATGGCGCGACACGCGTCGATATGGATTCGAAAGCTAATATCTTCGCTTCGTTTCGTTCCGTTTCGTTTTATTTCGTTTCGTTTCGTTTCATTTCGTTTCGCCGCCGCGAAATCGCCTACGGTCGACTGCCGTTTTTCTACGCATCGTCCCTTTCTCGGCTGAAAAATTCTTTGCGTTTCGCGATGCGCGAGCCCTTCGAATCTCCAGTCTACCGAAAGCTGCTCCGATTGCGTTTTCTTTTCATTCTCTCTCTCTCTCTCTCTCCCTCTCTCTCTCACTCGCTACGGACGACGACGGCGACGACAACGACGACGACCCTGAACCCTGCTTAGTCCGAGGTAAAGGTATACTTCGAGATACGGCAGCTCTCGGCAGGGCGGTTCGCGAGCCTAAATATTGAGACGGTGTTTATTTAGCAGGGAGATATATGATATGATGCGGACAATATAATGCATTGTATTCAAATACGGGAGCCCGCGAGTCGTGACCGGGAGCATCGTAGTGCTTGGTCGTCGCGGTCGCTGGCACAGGCACAGCCACCGAGCACGGGCGCGGGTACGGGTACGGGTACGGGTACGGGTACAGGTACGGGTACGGGCACAGGCTCAGGCTCAGCCACCGAGCACAGCCAGCAGGCACAAGTACAGGCGCGGGCAGAGGCAGAGGTACAGGCAGAGGTACAGGCATAGGCACAGACACAAGCACAGACATGGGTAGCAGCATCGGCATCGGCATCGGAACTGCCGACACAGACACCACCGGTCGCAATCACCCGCCCCGCCAACTCTACCCGACTCTGCCAGTCGTCCGCTACTCCACCGATATAAATAATATGCCGCGGCCGAAGTCTCAGGATTAGACGATGCTCGCGAATGCTCGCGTACTCCGGGAGACGTTGGGTCGAGGCCGATACTTCGCAGAACCCAGCCGACCCCCGATTTCTACGATCGCCTCGTTTACGCGGCCGCTTAAAGTCGGTCGAGCTATGGGGCAGTCGTTGTTCCGAACGATCTATATAGGGTGTACCGTGTAATCGACGCCACGAAGTTTCAACGCTTTCGCCAACTATCCGAACGATCGCGTTGCGTTACGTTACGTCATATTACCAGTTTTTTGCTTTTCCGCCGCACTCCGGTCCCCAATAATCTCGCAGAGACGCCCGAACGTCACTGGAGAACCTTCCAGAGATAGGGAGAGAGAGAGAGAGAGTTGAAAAGTTGTGGGAGAGGGTAGACGAAAAGGAACGAAACAGAGACGAAAATATTTCGGCGGAAGGTTTTGTAAAATTCAAACGAGGTCCTGACATTCTCCGGCGATAGTTGCGCGAGACACCTTGTATAAACGGACGGTCTTGTAGGCAGGTATGTAGCCGCATGACAGGGAGTCCGCCCCCGGCGTACGTTACCAGTTATCTACGGTCCATATCAAATGCGCCCGTGTCCTTCCATCGCGCTCCGTTTACGCTCGGGCTCCAACTTTGTTCCGACCGGACTGTTCTTCTTCTTCTTCTTCTTTTCTTTTCGTTTTCTTCTTCCCTTTAATCCGCTATCGCTTCTGCTGTTAGTACCATCCTTCTCTCGTTCCAGGATACTTTGGCTAGTCGTTGGCGCGGCCGGCTTTCGCTGGCTATAGCCGTCTAATTCGATTCGGAGGGGACAAAATTTCGTGTCAAAACGCTCGCTCGTTTCGCGACTCGCCCGCAACAATCTCGAAACATCGGATTCGGCCGTGACGCTATCGAACCGTCTCGAATTCGTTCGAGCTTGGCTCGGAAAAGCGGAGAAAAGAGAAAGGATACGCAACGGTAGCAGAGCATCGATGGAGACAGCAAAAGCGGCGGCAGTAGCGGCAGTAGCAGTAGCAGTACCAACAGCAGCAGCAGCAGCAACGGTAACGGCGGCAGATTCGAGCTCGTAGCCGAAGAAAGAGGAGGAAGTGGAATAAAGCGAAAACACGAAGGAAGGAGAGAATTCGGGGCAAAGTTTCGTCATTGCGAAATGACACGAGTGGTCTTTATAGCGGGAACGCCGGTAGAGAAAGACCGTCTCTTTCGGCGGGTGTCTTTCTCCTTCGTTCCGCGTGTATTGACAAAAGTGTCGGTCGGCTTCTCCGCCTCCCGTAGTTTCGTCGCGCCATTCTCCGATATTACCGCTCCGTCGAGGGTTCTGGCACGGGGTAGGATGAGGGTGATTGCGACGAAATCATTGCGAGGAATAGAAGAGGTGCCGCAGTTGGGAACTCATAAGACGTAAAACCATCTTACCGTCGCGGCGCGATGCGATGCGATGCGATGCGATGCGACGCGATGCAGGAGGCGACAGCGGGAACAGCAGTGCCGATGGAAACGACAAACGCAAAGACAAAGGTAAACGCAACGACAATGGCCGACCACGCAGCCGAGAGTCCGGAGTGAACGAGACGAAGCGACTGGAGCACCAACGGCAGATTCGGACGTCCGAAACTTCGGAAAGGAACGATTACGGTTTCGAATCTATAGATCGACGTCGATTCGAATATTTTGCCGGCACGAAACGATCTTGCGCGAAAATCAAGTCGTTTGCGATCGAACGAGACTCCGAGCTTCTCGTCTCGTCTCGTCTCGACGCGTCGAATCGACGCTCGGTTTCTCGGCCCTCGACCGACCGAG